>NC_073264.2:74915648-84915648 GCF_029289425.2 Pan paniscus
TGAGTGTTAGGATGCTTTAATGGAAATAACTAGGTTAATAACATGTATGTAAATTTTATTTACCATTGAGCCCTTAAAAGATACCGATGAGGTGTTATTGATCCAGTTGAAATGAAGCAGCTATAAAATGATATGTATAGTATGAATAAATCTTTTAGTAAAGTGTTTGTGTACAAAAAGAAATACATTAAAATGTTTTATCCAGGTAATAAAAATGTGTTTTTCTCATTTTATACTTTTCCAAAAAAGTTTTTATAGTAAGTATATTTTTACTTTTATAATCATAAAGAAAGAAAGTAGGGTAATTCTATTTTGAAAAAAAATTAGGTCGTTACTTTTAACTCAAATGCATGTTCAGAATTTTGAAAATATGCAGCCAAGAGCACATATTTGAATCTGCTGCTCTGCAGAAAAACTTAATAATCAGCCTTAATGGCTATGAAGCAGGCAGGGCCCAGCCCTAAATTCCAGGTCACAGGGCAGTTTGCCAGGGCAGCCGGCTCATAGGTGCTTCTGCCCCCCCATGGGCAGCTCTGGAAAGTGCAGGCTCTGGCCTGAGCGTTTCTCCAGGGATAGGACCCTGGAGAGATGAGTGTTTCAGAACCCAGAGACGTTTGGAAAAACTGGCCTCACTGCTCAAAACTGTTCTGGAAGGTCTTAAAATGGAGCAACTAATCATGTAGCAATCCTTTCATACTCCCTACACTCGTATTCAACATATATAGTTATTTTAATTTGCACACTTCGTTCTAGACACTGATGTATGTGTAGAATGTACAGATCAAATTATAAATTTCTTTTTGTGTCTCCCTGCCATTAAAAAAAACACAAAACTGTGGATACATAGTAGGTATTTCCCTGCCATTTTTATAGTACAAATTATATTGTATTGTACTAATTATATTGTATTGTACTAATTGTATTGTACTTTTATTCTTTTTAATTTTATTTTATTTGAGAGAGAGATTCACTCTGTCACCCAGGCTGGAGCACAGTGGCACGATGACAGCTCACTGCAGCTTCGACCTCCTGGGCTCAAGTGATTCTCCTGCCTGTGCCTCCCGAGTAGCTGGGACCATAGGCATGTGCCACCATGCCCAGCTAATTTTTGTATTTTTAAAATCTCCCTATGTTGCCCAGACTTTTGTTATTCTTTTATTTTTATTTTATTTTATTTTAGATGGAATCTTGCTCTGTCACCTAGGCTGGAATGCAGTAGCGTGATCTCAGCTCACTGCAACCTCTGCCCTCCCCACCCCGGGTTCGAGCAATTGTCCTGTCTCAGCTTCCTGGGTAGCTGGGATTACAGGCGTGCACACCATGCTCAGCTAAGTTTTGTATTTTTAGTAGAGACGGGGTTTTGCCATGTTGGTCAGGCTGGTCTTGAACTCCAGACCTCAGGTGATCTACCTGTCTTGGGCTCCCAAAGTGTTGGGATTATAGGCGTGAGCCACTGTGCCTGGTCACTTTTTTTATTCTTTGACTTGCTTCTTCCTCTATAGATATACCCTGGCAGGGTCAGGACCAGGGTGAGGCAAGCAGAACCCTCTGTGACCCTGAGAATGGCCTCCTAGCACTCTGTGCCCTTTCTCGGTACATGCAGGTCCACCTCATTCTTGTTACTCCTGCATAGTATTTTATGGTAGAAATGGAACACCACTAACCATTTCGTTTTCAATTTCTAGCTGTTACTAAAATGCTGTGTTGACACCCTAATAGATGTCTTTTTTTTTTTTGAGACGGAGTCTCGCTCTGTCGTCCAGGCTGGAGTGTAGTGGCATGATCTCAGCTCACTGCAACCTCCACCTCCCGGGTTCAAACAATTCTCCTGCCCCAGCCTCCTGAGTAGCTGGGATTACAGGCGCATGCCACACACCTGGCTAATTTTTTATATTTTTGGTAGAGACAGGGTTTCACCATGTTGGCCAGGCTGATCTCAAATTCCTGACCTCAAGTGATCCTCCCGCCTTGGCCTCCTAAAGTGCTGGGATTACAGGCGTGAGCCACTGCACCCAGCCAGATGTCTTTTTATGCATGTAGTAGTTATAATTTTTACTTTAGCATGTATACATTTTATTTCACTTTTTTAAAATGGAGAGTGGGTCTTGCTCCCTCACCAGGCTGGAGTGCAGTGGTGCAATCATGGCTCACTGCAGCCTTGACTTCCCCAGCTCAAGCAATCCTCCCACCTCAGCCTCCGAATAGCTGGGACTACAGGTTTACACCACGACACCTGGCTAACTTTTTTATTTTTTTTACTAAAGATTAGGTCTCAATAAATCGCCCAGGCTGGTCTTGAACTCCTGAGCTCAAGCGATCCTCTCGCCTCAGCCTCCCAAAGTGCTGGGATTACTGGTGTGAGTAGCTGCGCCCAGGTGTATTTAGCATTTTATACCTTGTTTGAGGCCTTCCGTACTTGAAGGTTATAATACTATCTCCCTGTACTTTTTTTCTTTCATTTTGGACCTCAGTCGAGTTAATCTGCTCCTCAGCTCCTCAGCTCACATTCCTCATGGTCAGCATTGGTCTGTGTGAGACATATCTTTGTCTGTTTATTCCCTTTTATCCCATTTCCCATTCCCATCCCCCCAATACACCATACACAACACAGTAATGCATTTGATAGGTTTTATAGCATTTGCATGTTTCCTTATAAAATATGTGGCCGGGCGCGGTGGCTCTCCGGCCGGGCACGGTGGCTCATGCTTGTAATCCCAGCACTTTGGGAGGCCAAGGAGGCCAGATCATGAGGTCAAGAGATCGAGACAATCCTGGCCAACAGGGTGAAACCCCATCTCTACTAAAAATACAAAACTTAGCTGGGTGTGGTGGCGCGTGCCTGTAGTCCCAGCTACTCAGGAGGCTGAGGCAGGAGAATCACTTGAACCCAGGAGGTGAAGGTTGCAGTGAGCCAAGATCATGCCACTGCACTCCAGCCTGGGCGAGAGAGCGAGACTCCATCTCAAAAATATATACATATACATATACATATACATATACATATACATATATATGCATATAAATAAATAAAATGTTTTTTTATATATATGTATTTAGGTAAATGATATTGTGCCACAGACCTTATTCTGACTGTCTTCTCTCAGCACTGTTTTACAGCCCTTCCACATAGCCATGGTACCCTCAGTTTCTTGATTCTAGCTGCTACCCTCATCCCTTCCCCCAGCATCGAGCCCCTGGAGCTTTCAACTCCCCTTACCACAAACAGCCCTGTAATGAACAACCTCATATATGGTCCTTTGTGAGAATTTCTGAGGACTATTTTCCCAGGATTGCTTACATTTTCTTCTAATACTCCTGCAGTTTGTTTTTTCTTCTATTCATATGCCTGCCCACGTTTGGTTTATCTGAGCACATCTAGCTTATGCAATGATTTTGACTCTATTCTTTTTTTCCCCCCTCTTTCTCTAGTCACACCTGCTGGAACAGGATCTATTAGTTCTTGAAATTTTCCATTGGCAAAATCACTCCTAATTTCCACTTAGACCATGTTTCTTCAACATTCTATTATATTTATTTTTAGTTTATTATTAATTATTTTTTTGAGACAGTGTCTTGCTCTGTCTTCCAGGCTGGAGTGCAGAGGCATGATGGTGGCTTACTGCAGTCTCACCCTCCTAGGCTCAAGCGATCCTCCCACCTCAGCCTCCCAAGTAGCTGGGACTACAGGCCTGCACCACCACACCTGGCTAATTTTTCTATTTTTTTATAGAGATGAGGTTTCGCCATGTTGCCCAGGCTGGTCTTGAACTCCTGGACTCAAGTGATCCATCCGCCTTGGCCTCACAAAGTGCTGGGATTACAGGCGTGAGCCCCCACATCAAGACGACATTCTATTTAAGTTAGTTTTTGTTTCAGTTTTTGGAATCCCAGCTTCAGACTTGTGTTAGTAATAAAACAACTTAGGTTTGGTGCCTCCTAAAGCAGACCCTGAGACAAGAACTTGAGTGACAATAGTTTACTTGGGAAGATATCCAAGGAAGACGGGGAGGGAGAGAGGAGAGTGATACAGGAAGGACGGAAAGCCAATGAAAGATACATTACTGAGCTGGGTTGTCACTGTGGACAATTGGCTCAATCTCCCTGTACACTTTTGAAGAACCATATAGAAACCACCCAAAATTGTCCTGCTGAAGTGTGAGAGGTTGGGACATTTATCCAGCAACCTTCATCTTCCATTGGCACTCTCCCACTCCCCTACTACCCAGCTCCCGCCCCTTTCTTCTGTGGCTGTATCTGCAAGTTGGACTGAGCAAGCTTCCAAGCTGAGGAGAAAATTCTGAGGCAGAAAAGCTGAGAGACTCCACTGGTGCTTGAGACGTGAAGCCATCAGCATGCATAGGAGCTGTTAGCCACAGCTGCATCACAAGCCACAGGCCTCAGTTCTAGTTGATCTACAGCAATCCTGTGGGCACGCACACCTTTGCTGTTGTCTGACCTACTTCTTGCCCTGCACCTTCCTATTCGTGTATTGACTACACCTGACCTCTCTATCCTGACACAGTGAGACCCACTCAAACCGCTTCTTGGGCCTGATCTAGGTGAGCAGCCCCTCTGCCTCTCTGGCCCAGCCTCTCCACTTACCCGCTCTGGCAGGCCTTCGGCAGCCTGCCCTTGGAAATTTTGCACTTTTCCTCTTGCCCAGCAGATATGTGGCTCTCATTTCTTTCCTTCTTTTCCTCTTCTCTCCCATTTACCCTTTGATCTTGTCAGACTCTCCAATGGCATCATCAAGCCCTACTCAGATCATTGGCTTACCCTGACACACAGAAAGTGCCCGCACTCAGCATCAAATAACACAAATAAGAAGGATGCCCAATACTATTTGAGCACTTACTAAACGGAAAGCGCTGTGTGAAATGTGATTCAGTCATTATTTTATTTTCACAACAGCCTGATGAGGTCAGTACTCTCATTATGTCGATTTCTCAGAAGAGGAACTGTGGCTGGGAGAACGTGACTCATCTAGTTGATGGAGCTGAGGTTCAAGTGCAGGTATCTGGCCTTGAGGACTTACTTTTGACCACTCTATCACCAGTTAGCTTAGCCATTAACTACCAACTGATCCTCGGAGACAGGACCTCATTTCTTCTTCTTTTATTTTATTTTATTTTTTTTTGAGACGAAGTTTAGCTCTTATTGCCCATGCTGGAGTGCAATGGTGTGATCTTGGCTCACTGTAACCTCTGCCTCCCAGGTTCAAGCGATTCTCCTGCCTCAGCCTCTCAAGTAGCTGGGATTACAGGCACGCACCACCCGCCCAGCTAATTTTGTATATTTAGTTGAGATGGGGTATCGCCATGTTGGTCAGGCTGGTCTCGAACTCCTGACCTCAGATGATATACCCACCTCAGCCTCCCAAAGTGCTGGGATTACAGGCATGAGCCACTGTGCCCAGTGGGACTTCGTTTCTTGTATGTGGGTTTTGACCTTTCAAGTAGAGTATAGCACCTTGTCTGGTTTGTTGTTGTTGTCTATGTGGATTTTTTCTTTTTCATTTTCTTGGTTCATGGTATTACAACCATGTGATGCTTTTTTTAGGGCTAACTTAATGGATTTCTCTCCACCAATCTCTTGATACTAAAATTCTTTTTTTTTTTTTTTTTTTTTTGAGACGGAGTCTTGCTCTGTCGCCCAGGCTGGAGTGCAGTGGCCAATCTCGGCTCACCGCAAGCTCCGCCTCCTGGGATCACGCCATTCTCCTGCCTCAGCCTCCCAAGTAGCTGGGACTACAGGCACGTGCCACCACACTAAGCTACTTTTTTTGTATTTTTAGTAGAGACGGAGTTTCACTGTGTTAGCCAGGATGGTCTCAATCTCCTGACCTTGTGATCCCCCCGCTTCGGCCTCCCAAAGTGCCGAGATTACAGGCATGAGCCACCGCACCCGGCTTGATACTAAAATTCTACAACTAGAAATTAATTCCTTTGTCCCCACCTCACAGTTATATGGGAGAGACTACATATTAATCCTTCTCAGCCATTTATACCTTAACATGAGTGAATTTCTAATCCTTTCCTGAGAGGTGGTTTTGGAAGAGGAGACAGGGGAAAAGCGTGAATGCACTAAACCCTGATTAAAGGGAAGCCCCCTGATGCCATCACCTTACAAAAGCTCTTGCACAAGGGTATCAGGATTTAGGTGCAAGAATGTTCTTGGCAGCATTGTTCATAATAGACTCAAAACAGAAACAATCCTATCTTTTTTTTTTTTTTTTTTTTGAGACGGAGTCTCGCTCTGTCACCAGGCTGGAGTGCAGTGGCGCAATCTCAGCTCACTGCAACCTCCACCTCCCGGGTTCAAGTGATTCTCCTGCCTCAGCCCCCGCAGTAGCTGGGACTACAGGCGCCTGCCACCAATCCCAGCACTTTGGGAGGCTGAGGTGGGTGGACCACGAGGTCATGAGTTCAAGACCAGCCTGGCCCAGATGGTGAAACCCTGTCTCTACTAAAAATACAAAAAAAAAAATGAGCTGGGCATGGTGGCGGGTGCTTGTAATCCCAGCTACTTGGGAGGCTGAGGCAGAGAATTGCTTGAACTCAGGAGGCGGAGGTTGCAGTGAGCCAAGATCGTGGCACTGCACTCCAGCCTGGGTGACAGAGAGAGACTACGTCTCAAAAAAAGTAGAAAAAGAATGAGATGCATCGTAGTGGATTCATACAATACAGCAATGAAAATGAGTGAGCTACGGTGACAACCAGTGAGTTAGTTGTTTGAATCCCACAAACATAACATTGAGGGAAAGAAGCATGATACAGAAGAATGTACACAGTGGGAATCCACACATATAAAATTCAAATACAGGTGGTAGATTATAAAAAACAAGAAGGAATTAACATCATGAAAGTTAGGATAATAGTAATTCTGATAGGAGGGAGATGGTTGTGGTCACTCAGGGGATGCACAGGGAACTTCTTGGGTGCTGATTATTACTATTTCTTTTCTTTTCTTTTCTTTTTGAGACAGAGTCTTGCTCTGTTACCCAGGCTTGCATGCAATGGCACAATCACAAGTCATTGTAGCCTTGACCTTCTGGGCTCAAGTGATCCTCTCACCTTAGCCCCCCAAGTAGCTAGGACTATAGGCGCGTGCCACCATGCCCAGCTAATTTTAGAATTTTTCATAGAGACGGGACATCACTTTGTTGCCCAGTCTTGAACTTCTGGGCTCAAGCAGTCCTCTGGCCTCAGCTTCCCATTGTGCTGGGATTACAGGTATAAGCCACCATGTTTAGCCATTATTATTTCTTGACTTGAGTGTTGGTTACACAGGGGGCTGCTTTGTAATTATTTTTTAAACTGTCCAAAGATATTCTATTCGTTTTTCTTTTTTCTCTTTTTTTTTTTTGAGACAGAGTCTCGCTCTGTCACCCAGGCTTGAGTGCAGTAGCTCCATCTCAGCTCACGCAACCTCTGCCTCCAAGGTTCAAGCAATTCTCCTGCCTCAGCCTCCCGAGTAGCTGGGACTACAGGTGTGCACCACCATGCCTGGCTAATTTTTTTGTATTTTTAGTAGAGACAGGGTTTCACCATGTTGGCCAGGCTGGTCTCGAACTCCTGACCTCAGGTGATCCACCCAGCTAGGCCTCCCAAAGTGCTCAAAGTTCTCTATGCATTTTTCTATATGTATTTTTCTATATGTATGTTGTATTTTACTATTTTGAAAAGCAAAAATAAAGGAAGAAAGAAGAGGAGGGAAGGCAAAAGGTAAAAAGAAAGAAAGGAAGGAAGAAAAGGGAGAAAGAAGGAGGGAGAGAAGAAAGGAAGGAAGGAAAGGAATGCCAGCTCCTCAGTCCAGACCTCATTTGTTTGTATAGCTAATCCAGATAAGGTTCTGGGAGACCTGGAAGAGAAGTGGTTAGGTTTTTGGGACAAATGGCACATAGCATCTGTGAATAATCAACTGTGCTAGATACTGCCAAATACTTTTCCAAGTGACTGAATCCAATGTATTCCCTCCCCAGCCATGTATGAGTTCCTATTGTTACACATCCTCTTCATCATTTGATATCATCAGGCGTAAAGACATCTTATTGTTGTTTTAAGTTGCATTTTCCTGCTAATTAATGAAGTTGAGCGTCTTTTAAATATATTTTTCCTCTTTTGTGAAGTGTCTATTTTTTTCTAGTGGGTTGCTTTTTTTTCCCTATTGATTCATTGGGTATGCATTTTGGATATTAGGGCTTTGCTGGTTGAAAATGTCTTTTTGATGGCTTGTTGCCTGTGTTTTTATAAGTAGGAGGGGTGGAGGCAGCAGGGGCCCACCACCTCTGAATTCCTTTGCCCACTGTTTGGGTGCCTCGGGGAATTTGCTCAGCCTTCATGGGCAGCGGCTGCCCTTTCTGACGCAACTAGGAATTCCTGGCACCACGACCAGGGGCCCTGCTCTCCCCTCAAGAGGCAAGCTGCCCAGGAAGCCAGGGAGGCCCCTGTGAGAATGACAGTGTGTGTGCTGTGCACACAGGGCCTGTTTTGTGTTTTCTTCCCTTCTACTCTCTTCCATTAGCAGAGAAAATGGAGTTTGGGCGCTGTGTCAACCACGTAAACTTTTACTTACACATCAGTGCAGAAAAGAACAAAATAGGAAAGGACTGCATGGTCGGCCAATTTCTGAAGCCCTTTTTACTGGCCTGGATTTTAAGTCTAGAACACAATAGTAGAGGCTATCTAAGAACATTAAGGCAGCTGTGCCAGGGCAGAGAGAGGAGTTCCCATCTTGCCAGGGGCAGTCACATCACCTGCATCAGCATGTGAAGCAAACATAAAGAATGTCACTAATGGGCTTGGAGGTCATTAGCAACCCTGCCTAAAATACCTATCTGAATAAGGGACTGGCTCCCAGCAGGAAGTGAGGGGTAACTGAGTTGTTTCTAATAGTCCGTTCCTATTATCCTATGCTAATTCTCCCTGAGAGGAGGCTTGGCTGGTAAGGAGGGAGTGGTGGATCCTGAATTTATGATCATTTAAACAATTAATTTTTGCATATGACAGGGACAATAATTTTTGAGATATAATTAGTCAGTTTCTCCCTGTTCCCTCCCAATCCCATTCTTTCCCCAACCCCAACCTCTTGAGGAAACTCTTGGTTTGTGAGTCATTGAGACTCCAACATTTGTGGACCAGTGCGGACTTGGGGTTGGGACTTGGGGGCACGCACCCACAGGGGCGCTGGAGCCTTTGGGGAACTGAAGAAAGATTTAAACAATTTCCTTAAGGGTGGAATTTTGAAGCTAGAGAACTTGCTGTTGGTTCAGTAAGGTAGCTCCTTCCTCAATTTCGTCAATCAACCTTCTGAAAGAGATTTATTTTTATTTTATTTGAGACAGGGTCTCGCTCTGTTACCCAGGCTGAAGTGCAGTGGTGCCATCAAGGCTCACTGCAGCCTCAACCTCCTGGGCTCAAGTGATTCTTCCGCCTCCAAGTAGCTGAGACAACAGGCACATGCCATCACACCTGGCTAATTTATATATATATATATAGTTATATATATATAGTTATATATATAGTTATATATATAGTTATATATATATAAATATATGGTTATATATATAAATATATAAATGGATGGTTATATATATACGGTTTTTTTTGCTTGTTTGTTTTTGGTAGAGACAGGGTTTCACCATGTTGCCCAGGCTGGTCTTGAACTCCTGGGCTCAACAGATCTGCCTGCCTCGGCCTCCCAAAGTGCTGGGATTACAGAGGGAGCCACCACGCCCAGCCTGAGAGAGATTTAGTACGGGCTTTGTTACTTTCAAAGTTGTTTGGAGTCAAATTGGCATTTCTTTTGACCAAGATGCAGCACTGATGTAGGCCTTGGGAAGGAGATGGGGGCTCAGATGTATTAGGGTGACACTGGTGTGCTTCTCTTTATCTGCTCAGCATCATCTTAAACACAAACAACACTTATTCATCTGGTATAGCTGAACAGGATGTAAAGTTATTGAAAACCTGGGACCCTTGGGACCACCCCTGAGCTTCCCCACAGGCACAGCCAGAGGCCTGCTCCAACTCTAAGACCGGTGACTGCTCGGGTGTGAGTATCTCCTTGTTATACGTGAAGTTGGTTTTTGAATCTAAGGGTAGATTTATTTTTTTTTGAGACAGAGTCTCACTCTGTTGCCAGGCTGGAGTGCAGTGGTGCGATCTCGGCTCACTGCAACCTCTGCCTCCCGGGTTTAAGCAATTCTCCTGCCTCAGCCTCCTAAGTAGCTGGGACTACAGGCATGCGCCACCACGCCCAGCTAATTTTTGTATTTTTAGTAGAGACGGGGTTTCACCATGTTGGCCAAGATGATCTCAATCTCTTGACCTTGTGATCTGCCCACCTCGGCTTCCCAAAGTGCTGGGATTACAGGCGTGAGCCACCACACCCAGCTGGGCAGATCTTCAAATTTAACTTTATCCAGCCAGGTGCGGTGGCTCACACCTGTAATCCCAGCACTTTGGGAGGCCCAGGCGGGTGGATCAGTCACCTGAGGTCAGGGGTTTAAGACCAGCCTGGCCAACATGGCAAAAGCCCATCTCCACTAAAAATACAAAAATTAGCTAGGCGTGGTGATGGGCACCTGTAATCCCAGGAGGCGGAGGTTGCAGTGAGCCGAGATCACGCCACTGTACTCCAGCCTGGATGACATCACTGACATTCCAGCCCCTGTCTCAAAAAATAAAATAAAATATAAATAAATAAATTTAACTTAATCAAGTTCAGTCCATTGTTCCATCTTATGAGGTCTGTTTTAGTTTGGGTTTTCTTGGAAGCCAGCCATGAGATACGGAGTTGATCCCAGCACTTTGGGAGGCTGAGGCTGGAGGATTGATTGAACCCAGGAGTTTGAGGCTCAGCCAGGGCAACACAGGGAGACCCTATCTCTACAGTTTGTTTTTTTTTTAATCAGCCAGGTGTAGTGGCTCATGCCGGTAGTCCGAGCTATTTGGGATGCGGAGGCAGGAGGATTGCTTGAGCCCGGGAGGTCGAGGCTGCAGCGAGCCATGATCCAGCCACTGCACTCCAGCCTGGGTGACAGAGAGAGACCCTGTCTCAAAAAAAAAAAAAAAAAAAGGGCGGGGGGGGGCGGATTTGAATGCAAGTAGTTTATTTGGGAAGCATCCCAGGAAGCATCCCTGAGATGGGAACTGGAGGAATGGTGGGCCAAGTTGCTGCCCCACACCAACAAGGGAAGTCAGCAGGGCAGTCACGAGGTATGTGAGGCTTTCAGAGCATTATGGCCACTGCTTCACTTCTGCTGTCCAAATTGCATGGAATCTTTCACTTGTAGCCAAGCCTAACTCATACACTATGTGGGAGGGAATTCTGGGAAATGTAGTTCCAGTTGAGCTATATCTACATAACTTCACTGATGAATGCACAGAGAAAACCAGTCTCAGTACCCGGGGCCAGACCTGCAGAACGGGTATTTTGTTTTCCATATCAATTGAGTTTCTGCCTCTGTGCCCTAGTCGCACAGGCAGGCAAATATTTAACTTTGGTCATTCCTGATGTTTGGCACTTTGCAATCAGGCAAAGATTCCACAATCTTACCCAATTCCAAGTTGGATGTGGCCTTCTGACACTGAGTCCTGCTTGGCTGTTGAAGATCCCTGCAGAGACATTGTCCCTTTCCCAGTAGCCCCTTCAGATCTGCTGACACCTTCGTTTCTACGCCCACTTGGGACATGAGACTTGTTTGCAAGATTGAGGGCCCCAATTCCTTTCCTCTCTTTGGCTTTGCCACCTCCTTGGGGCCCTTTGGCTTTGCCACCTCCTTGGGGCCCTGCCAGGAAGCCAGGACTGAAGGAAATATGTTCCCTTCAACTTTCTTTTATTTTTTTGAGATGCAGTCTCACTCTGTTGCCCAGGCTGGAGTGCAGTGGCACCATCTCGGCTCATTGCAACCTCCGCCTCCTGGGGTCAAGCAATTCTCCTGCCTCAGCCTCCTGAGTAGCTGGGATTACAGGTGCCCTAGCCTCAAGTGATCCATCCTCCTTGGCCTCCCAAATATTGGGACTATGGGTGTGAGCTACAGCACCTGACCCCCTTCAATTTTCTTAAAGACACTTCTGTAAAACTCTTGAAACTTTTCCTTCTCTTCTCCTTGCATTTCTATCGCAAACCTCCTACATTCTCCTAAGGACCTGGTAAAATAGAACAGAAAAGATTATCTCCCTTTTCTTGTTAATCCATCTTTTGTTATAGGGAGGTCAGCCATGAACCTAGCAATGAGTGAGGAAAGATATTACCTTTCTCCCCTACAGAAGCATAAATGAAAAAGACAATTTTTTTTTTAAAGATAAGTTCAATCGATCTCACAAGCATGGCCACCTGTATACCAGGCCCACACAGGCTGACCCCTGGGAAGCACCAAAGCAGCTGGATTTACGGAAAGTCTTGTCAGACCTCTGGGTCTAAACAAGCTGCAGAATTAAAGGTAGCCCAGGGAGGCTGACTTTAATAAAGTCAATTCAGGAAGAAAAAGCAGCAGGCTTTCAGGTGTTTCAATGATGCAACATGCCTTGAGCTGGATTTTGTGCTGTTCTTCACAGTAAGAGGTGAGGTACTGTGTGTACATATATGCTTGGTATGTGGGGACTGTGTCTGCCCCAGGCAACTAAGACAAGGATTTCAGCAACTGTAGCAGCGCAGGCACCATAGAACATAGAGAGCCTTGGCCAGCCCCGGTGGCTCATGCCTGTAATCCCAGCACTATGGGAGGCCAAGGTGGGTGGATCACCTGAGGTCAGGAGTCCTAGACCAGCCTGGCCAACATGATGAAACCCTGTTTCTACTAAAAATACAAAAAATTAGCCAGGCATCGTGATGGGCACCTGTAATCCCAGCTACTCGGGAGGCTGAAGTAGAGAATCACTGGAACCCAGGAGGTGGAGGTTGCAGTGAGCTGAGATCGCGCCACTGCACTCTGGCCTGGGCAACAAGAGCAAAACTATGTCTCTCTCTCTCACACACACACACACACACACACACACACACACACACAACAGAACATAGCCATGTTGGTTGACTACATGATCAGTAGAAACCCACTGTCCCCTAAAGAGCTACTTAACAAGAGTTTCTTCTTGCTGAGCCTTAAAGTATAAAACTCTTTAATAATTTACTCACAGCAATGTAACTTCAGACACAAAACACATCTTTATTCATGTGTTCATTACCCACTTTGGTGATGCACCTGTCATTTAGCTGTTTCTCAAGATGATGTTCAGCAGTTGGATGCTTATTAGTCCTTTTTCCACTAGTTCCTGAAAATAGTGGCTTAATTGAACGTTCTCCCTGCAAGTAGTTTCCTACTATTGTCAAGGATTTGGTTGTGCATTGTGTTTTAGACTAGTTGCACTTGACACCCCTTTCAGTTCATTTTCATTTCTGATTTTGTTATGCACAGCCCTCTCCTACCCCGATCAAGGTACATCTTCCGCCTCCCACACAACCCAACACATCTACTTGGTGGCACTGTGCTATCTGTCAGAGGATATTATTGTAATACCAGCCTAATGGATTTTGTGTTCAGGTTGGTGAAATGATGAAATCAACTGAAAGAGGTATGTTCACAGCAATGTTTATTAAGGAGATCAGAAGAAATGGAGAATGGGCCAGGCACGGTGGCCCATGCCTGTAATCCTAGCACTTTGGGAGGCTGAGGTGGGTGGATCACCTGAGGTCAGGAGTTCGAGACCAGCCTGGCCAATATGGTGAAAACCTGTCTCTACTAAAAATACAAATCTCCACATCTTTTGTAAAACTAACTTTTGTCATGATAAACACTGAAGCAGGATGAGAAACAATTGCCCATACTGTAAAATAATTATTTGGAGAAAACTGGCCTTTTCCCAAACTGATGGTTGTTCTTTGAAATGTAAATTGCTAAATTTTATTTGTTTATGTTTAAATTTTTACTTATTTATTCACTCATTTATTGAGATGGGGTCTTGCTCTGTTGCCCAGGCTGGAATGCAATGGCACGATCATAGCTCACTGCAACCTCCAACCCCTGGGCTCAAGGGATCCTCCCACCTCAGCCTCCTGAGTAGCTGAAACTACAGGCACATATCACCAGCTAACCTTTTTTTTTTTCCACAAAAACAAGCAGCCTTTATTGCAGTATTACAAAACACTTTTCATTTTGGCAATATTTTACAACACATTTAGCTCTAAGGGTTGAGGAGGAGAAGGGTGGAAACTAAAAGGGGAAATCTCAATTAACATTTCTAAAAGAAAAACTGTCCCAGCCCTCCCACTCAAATAATCCAAATGTCACGGCCAGGCGCGTGGCTCACACCTGTAATCCCAACACTTTGGGAGGCCGAGGCGGGTGGACCACCTGAGGTTGGGAGTTCAAGACCAGCCTGACAACCATGGAGAAACCCTGTCTCTACTAAAAATACAAAATTAGCCAGGGTGGTGGTGCATGCCTGTAATCCCAGCTACTTGGGAGGCTGAGGTAGGAGAATCACTTGAACCTGGGAGGTGGAGGTTGGAGTGAGCCAAGATCGCACCATTGCACTCCAGCCTGGGCAACAAGAGCAAAACTCCGTCTCAAAAAAAAAAAAAAAAAAAAAAAAAATCACTTAATTTCACTACCCAAGAAGAGGCCACGAGGAAAGCAGCAGGCAAAACTCTGGCAATTTCACTATGGATCATGTCAGAGACAAAGGAATATTCAAAACAGTCATCAGTATGGTCGATTGCACTGATCATTTCTGTAGTCACTTCTTCCTCCAATTTTGCTTCCATAGCCACCTCGGTCTCCTCCATAGGTGCCTGGCTAACCTTTTTAAAAAAATTTTTGTTGGCCGGGCATGATGGCTCACGCCTGTAATCCCAGCACTTTGGGAGGCCGAGGCGGGCGGATCACCTGAGGTCAGGAGTTCAAGATGAGCCTGGCCAACATGGCAAAACCCCATCTCTACTAAAAATATAAAAATTAGCCGGACGTGGTGGCGGGTGCTTGCAATCCCAGCTACTCAGGAGGCTGAGGCAGGGAGAATTGCTTGAACCCGGGAGGTGGAGGTTGCAGTGAGCCGAGATTGTGCCACTGCACTCCAGCCTAGGTGACAGAGCAAGACTCCGACTCAAAAAAAAAAATTTTTTTTTGTAGAGCTGAGGGCAGTGGCTCATGCCTGTAATCCAGCACCAGCACTTAGGGAGGCCAAGGCAGGAGGATCACTTGAGCCCAGGAGTTCAAGACCAGCCTAGGCAACATAGTGAGACCCTGTCTCAAACAAAATTAAAAAATAGTAATAAAAATTTCTTGTAGAGACAGGGTCTCACTTTGTTGCCCAGGCTGGTCTCAAACTCCTAGGCTCAAGCAGTTCTCCTGCCTTAGCCTCCCAAAGTGTTGGGATTACAGGCATCAGCCCACACACCTGGCCCAGATTCTTTATCATACAACATTCCTTTTCTTTAGAAGGCTAAAGCACTGGACAGAGAGAGTTCAGGGAATGATGACAGTAACTGCTACACTGTCATTCAGTATTTCAGCATGCAGTAAAGCTTTATGATCGCTTTACTATAAAATATGAAAATCTGAAACAGTTCTTCAAAACATTTTTATTCTTGGACATAAAAATGGTGTTTGACTCTGCTACAATATCTCGTTGTTTTATTACAGCTTAACTATTTGCTTATATGTGCTATTCATATCTTCCCTTTGCTTTTTTCCCCATCTCCCAAAGTAGGTAAACCTATTGTTTTCACATAGAATGCATATAATTTTGGAAAACTATAATGCTCTAGTAAGTTATTCTATAAATTATTACTATAAATCACTAGTGTGAATTAGTATAAATCAAACAAGTAATAATAGTATTACTTTAAATCACTAGTATGATTCATGGTAATTTTATTCTTTATGTTTTCACGATTTCCTTTTTCCAACAGGTACTTATGGGCAAAATAATTACCAATGAACTGACATCAGCATGCTTTCCCCTGCTGTAAAAAATCTAAATGGAAATTCTGTATGTTTTTGTTTTTGTTTTTGTGGGGGACAGGTCCTTGCTTTGTCACCCAGGCTGGAGTGGTACGATCATAGCTCAGCATAACTTCAACCTCCTGGGATCAAGCAATCTTCCCATCTTTGTCTCCTGAGTAGCTGGGAATACAGGGGTGTGTCACCACACTTGGCTAATATTTTTAAAGATTTTTTGTAGAGACAGGGTCTCACTATGTTGCCCAGGCTGGTCTTGAACTCCTGGCCTCAAGTGATCCTCCCACCTTGGCCTACCAAACTGCTGGGATTACAGGCATGAGCCACTGTGCCCAAATTCTATATGTTTTTATGTCAAGGAGTTTGAAGCACTCATGTGCAGATATATATATATATATATATATATATATATATATGGCATAAAGTAGTATTTATGATCTGTATCTATATCATCATATGGATGTATACATATCAATAAAGTTATTATTTAACAAAAAACACCCAGTCACATGTGGTAACTTCTTAGGACTGAATTCTGGCCACAGCAGGAGAGCATGGTAGCAAATATCAATGGGAGACAGAAATTAAAGAGCTTTTGCCAAGAGTCATCACAATTGAGACTGGTTGATAAGAATGCATGCTGAGGTATGGATTGGCAGCTCATCTAAACCACAAGCTCTTGCCCACTATTTCTTCAGTAGCCAACAAGAAAAAGGGAATAGCTGGGGCCAGATATCAGGAAGTGCCCCCTGGACTATAAGAAGGGAGTCTCATAGGATTGGCGGAGCAGCTAGAGGAGAAACAGCAGCTATTATATTAAAAAGAAGTGTTTGAACCTATATGATGCTAGGCCTTATCTACTCCTGGGTTCTCAAGAATTGAACGTGGAAAAAGGAAAATGCAAAAAACAGCAGTTAAGTTTGTTCCTACAGCACATGCTTTTACTCTGAAAGTCTCTCCTCTCAGCAGTAATTTAGCCCAACTCCTGTATCAAGATTCTTATGAGGCTGGGTGCTGTGGCTCACACCTGTAATCCCAGCACTTTGGGAGGCCGAGGCAGGCTCATCACTTGAGGTCAGGAGTTCAAGACCAGCCTGGCCAACATGGTGAAACCCCATCTCTACTAAAAAAATAATAATAATAAAAAAAAGGCTGGGCATGGTGGCATGCACCTGTAATCCTAGCTTCTCAGGAGGCTGAGGCAGGAGAAACACTTAAGCCCCGGCAGCAGAGGTTGCAGCGAGCCAAGATCGCACCACTGCTCTCCAGCCTGGGCGACAGAGCAAGATTCCGTCTCAGAAAAAAAAAAAAAAAAAAAAGAATCTTGTGAAATGACAAGATCACAAGTAAGGGTGTTATTATTGCAATAATGTACACTTCATTTTTCCACTACTGAAGGAGAAAACTCTCTGGGGAGTGAAAATCAACACTCAGTTTAACAATAGTGCTGCATATAAATTCACATCAAAATGTAAAACCAACTTAGTTAAAAAAAATCCAGATAAAATGAAATGGGCCATGATAATGGTATAGTCTTTCAATTATGGGTCTCATGTTATAAGGATGACATATTATTTCCTAAATGTTGATTAAGGTTCTCAATACCACTGGTGGTAAATAAAGGGGTAGCCATTTCACAGATGAGAAAATTAAGACAAGAGAGACTCTATGACTGACCCAGAGATGAATGAGAACTCACAGAGAAGATGCAGAACTGAATTCCTGATCTCAGCTCCTTTCTCAACTGCTTATCTAATATTTTCCCTTTCTTTCTTTTTCTTTTCTTTTTTCCCCTCCCTCCCTCCCTTCCTCCTTCCTTCCTTCCGTCTTTTTCTTTCTTTTCTTTCTTTCTTCCCCCGCCTCCTTTTTTTTCTTTTGAGACAGGGTCTCACTGTGTCATCCAGGCTGGAGTGCAGTGGGGTGATCACAGCTAACTGCAGCCTTGACCTCCTGGGTTCAAGCGAGTCTCCTACATCAGCCTCCCAAGTAGCTGGGACTACAGGTACACGCCACCACGCCTGGCTAATTTTGTTCATTTTTTGTATAGACAAGGTCTCACTATGTTGCCCAGGCTGGTCTCAAACTCCTGAGCTCAAATGAAACTCCCACCTCGGCCTCCCAAAGTGCTAGGATTACAGGTGTGAGCCACTGCACCCAGCGTATCTAATGCTTTTCAAACCCTGACCACAGAGCTTGAAAGTCTTACTGAGAGAAACTCCGTCTCTACTAAAAATATAAACATTAGCTGGGCCTGGTGGCATATGCCTGTAATCCCAGCTACTCAGGAGGCTGAGGCAGGAGAATCACTTGAGCCTAGGAGGCGGAGGTTGCAGTGAGCCAAGATCATGCCACTGCACTCCAGCCTGGGTGACAGAGCGAGACTCCGTCTCAAAAAAAAAAAAAAAAAGTTTATCAGCCAATATTGACACATTATTGTTAACTGAAGTCCAAAAGTTACATAATTACATTAAGATTTACTTTAGTTATTTACTTATTTTTAGAGAGACAGAGTCTCCCTCTGTTGCCCAGGCTGGAGTGCAGTGGTACAATTATAGCTCACTCACTGCAGTCTCCACCTCCTGGACTCAAGTGATCTTCCTGTCTCAGCCTCCCCAGTAGCTGGGACTACAATCACGTGCCACCACATCTGGCTAATTTTTTAACATTTTTTGTAGAGAGAGGAATCTTATGTTGCCCAGGCTGGTCTTGAACTCCTCACCTCAAGTGATCCTCCCACCTTGACCTCCCAAAGTGCTAGGATTATAGGCGTGAGACACTGCACTGGACTGGGACCATTAAAAACAAAATTTTTTTTTGAGATGGAGTCTTACTCTGTCACCCAGGCTGGAGTGGCAGTGGCCTGATCTTGGGTCACTGCAACCTCTGCCTCCTGGGCTCAAGTGATTCTCCTAGCTCAGCCTCCCCAGTAGCTATGACTGCAGGTGTGCACCACCACGCCCAGCTAATTTTCATATTTTTCTGTAGTAGAGAGGGGGTTTTACCATGTTGGCCAGGCTGGTCTGGAACTCCTTACCTCAAGTGATCCACCTGCCTCAGCCTCCCAAAGTGCTGGGATTACAGGTGTGAGCCACCGCACCCAGCCCCGGGACCATTTTTTTTTTTTTTTTTTTGAGATGGAATCTTGCTCTGTCACCAAGGCTGGAGTGCAGTGGCACGATCTCGGCTCACTGCAAGCTCCGCCTCTCCTGGGACCATTTTTTAATTCAGTTGATTGTCTTCATATATCCTTGTTTTTTTGTTTTCTTATTCAGACATTCAGCAGCCATATCTCATAATTATCTTCATACTATTGAGTTATGAGTTCTTTACGTGTTTTCAATATAAGCCTTTTATCAGATGTATGATTTGCAAATATTTTCTTCCAGTCTGTGGCTTATCTTTTCATTTTCATTTTTTTTTTGGTTTTGAGAGAGAGTCACAGTCTGTTGCCCGGGCTGGAGGGTAGTGGTATGATCAAGGCTCACTGCAGCCTCAACCTCCCAGGCTCAAGTGATCCTTCCACCATAGCCTGCTGAGTAAGTTGGGACTACAGGCCTGTACCACCACACCCAGCTATTAATAATTATTTATTGAATTTCAGTAGAGACAAGGTCTCCCTATGTTGCCCAGGCTGGTACAGAAATCCTAAACTCAAGCAATCTGCCCGCCTTGACCTCCCAGTGTTGGGATTACAGGTGTGAGCCACCACCCATGGCCCTTTCATTTTCTTAAGGTACTTTATATTTTAAATTTTGATAAATTCTAATTTATCACATTTTCTTCTATGGTTTCTGCTTTTGGTGTCTTTTTTTGAGTTTTATATTTTTACCTCTTAGGTTTTGGTTTATAATCCATTTTGAATTAATTTTTGTATTTGGTGTGAGCAAAGATTCAAGTTTCTTTTTGTTGTTTTTGTTTTCCAGGGTTTTGCTTTTGTTTTTTGGTGTATGGATATCCAATTGTGCCGGTATCATTTATTGAGATTATCATTTTGCTACTGAGTTGTCTTGACCCCTTTGTAAAAAATCAATTAACTGTAATGTAGGAAGGGTTTATTTCAAGACTCTTCTCTTCCATTGATCTATTTATCCTTGCATCAACACCACAATGCCTTGATTACTACAGTTTTTAAAATACAATATTTATACGATTTAAGAATACATCCTATGCCAGGCGCAGTGGCTCATGCATAATCCCAGCACTTTGGGAGGCCAAGGTGGGCAGGTAACTTGAGACCAGGAGTTTGAGACCAGCCTGGCCAACATGGTGAAACCCTGTCTCCACTAAAAATAAGAAAATTAGCCAGGCATGGTAGCATGTACCTGTAATTCCAGCTACTTGGGAGGCCAAGGCATGAGAATCGCTTGAGTGAGCTGAGACTGTGCCACTGCACTCCAGCCTGGGCAATAGAACAAGACTGTCTCAAAAAAAAAAAAAAAAAAAAAGAAAGAAAGAAAAGAAAGCAAGCTTGGAAGTGGATTCTTCCCCAGCTGAGTCTTCTTATGAGACCACAGCCCAGCCCAGACTGGCAGCTTGATTACAGAGACCTTGAGCCAGAATTACCCAGCTAAACTGTGCACGGCTTCCTGATCCTTCAAAACTCTGAGATAATATAATAAAAGTTCATAGTTTTTGTTTGTTTGTTTGTTTGTTTTTTGAGATGGAGTCTAGCTCTGTCACCCAGGCTGGAGTGCAGTGGCACAATCTTGGCTCACTGCAACCTCTGACTCCTGGGTTCAAGTGATTCTCCTTCCTCAGCCTCCTGAGTAGCTGGGATTACAGGCGCCTGCCACCACACCCAGCTAATTTTTGTATTTTTAGTAGAGACGGGGTTTCACTGTGTTGGCCAGGCTGGTCTCGAACTCCTGACCTCGTGATCTGCCCACTTTGGCCCCCCGAAAGTGCTGGGATTACAAGCATGAGCCACGGAAAAGTTCATTGTTTTAAACCACTAAGTTTTGGGGGTAATTTGTTTGCAGCAATAGGTAACGATACAACAGCCAATCTTCAAAAGTTTTTTTTTCAAGGTTATTTTCACTTGGCATGCAAGAATTTCTAAACCTCTAAGAGTTTTCAAGCTCTCTTTTCTGAAATTGTACTTCAAAGGACAGATACATTAATGGGGAACAAAAACATGTTGATCACATTTATAAATATCCATACAACTTGGTAATCATATAAATGTTCTTAATTTAACACCTTATACGGTTAGAGTCTTTGAAATGATTTTATGATACAGAAATGTCGCTCTTCATCAGTAACTGCAGGGGAGAGAAGAAATCTCATTCATCTCTTTCTGGGACTCTTTTTGTTAATTTTGAAGACTTAGCATTTTTAAGGTCAGGCTCTGGATTTCATTAGTCAGCATTATATGTAAAATGTAGGCTAGTGGAGCTAAATTTTACTGACAGAAGTGGAGGAAGAAATATAGCCGGGTGCAGTGGCTCATGCCTGTAATCCAAACACTTTAGGAGGCCAAGGCAGGTGGATCACTTGAGGTCAGGAGTTCAAGACCAGCCTGGCCAACATGGTAAAACCCCATATCTACTAAAAATACAAAAATACAGGCATGGTGGTGGGTGCCTGTAGTCCCAGCTACTTGGGAGGCTGAGGCAGGAGAATCACTTGAACCTGGGAAGCAGAGGTTGCAGTGAGCCAAGATCCCACCACTGCACTCCAGCCTGGGTGATAAAGCAAGACTCCATCTCAAAAAAAATTAAAGTAAATAAATAAATAAATAAGCTTTTATTTAATAGCAGTGAAATAGCTTATAGCATTCAAGCCCCTAAAGAGATCAGTCATACCAATAGGAGGTACGGGGGAGAAAATTTTGCTTTGCAATTTTGAGATACATTACCCACAGTGACTTTAACTAAAAGCAGTGGGAGAAAATTCAGGTCCAACAGAGGACAACTCTGACTGGCCATGTTAGTTCCAAGCTCCCCGGGGAGTTCAGCTTCTCCTGTTGCCCAGTCCTGCTTTCTTCCTCTTCCTCCGATAGGTATTGATTCAAAAGGTATTCCCTAATAGACATCCTGCATACCAAACTCCCCATCAGGGTTTGCTTTCCAGAGAACCCACCTTGTAATAGGCAGAAATATGACCTTTTTCTAAATGCTCAATTTTTCTGAAAAAGCATTTATTTAAGCTTGAGTTTCACAGGATTCAGTTACAGCATTTTTTTTTTTTTTTTTGAGACAGAGTCTTGCTCTGTCGCCCAGGCTGGAGTATAGTGACGTGATCTGGGCTCACTGCAACCTCTGCCTCCCAGGTTCAAGCCATTCTTTTGCCTCAGCCTCCTGAGTAGCTGGGTTTACAGGCGCTCACTACCATGCCCGGCTAATTTTTTGTATTTGTATTTGTATTTTTGTATTTTGTATTTTTAGTGGAGACAGGGTTTCACCATGTTGGCCAGGCTGGTCTTGAACTCCTGACCTCATGTGACCCGCCTGCCTCAGCCTCCCAAAGTGCTGGGATTACAGGCATGAGCCACCGAGCCCAGCCAGGTGTGGTTTTTATCTCCTACTTTGTTCTGTTATTTCTTTAGGATGTATGTTTGGGTTTGAATTTGTGTCATTATGAACAATTATCACCTCCATGGAAAAATGTTTTATTTAGCATCAAATAATCTTTGATGTTGCACTAAGTGTCATATACCATGCAGGTTGGTCAAACTTGAATGATTTCTCCTGAGTAATTTGCTATCATACGAGGTTATTTTCATTTAAAAATAATTTAATGAATGAAAAAACTAAAAAATAATTTAATGAATGAGTATACAAACATATTAGATTAAGTATTTATATTTATTTTATTTATTTATTTATTTTTTTTTTTCTGAGATGGAGTCTTGCTCTGTCGCCCAGGCTGGAGTGCAGTGGTGCAATCTCTGCTCACCGCAAGCTCTGTCTCCCGGGTTCATGCCATTCTCCTGCCTCAGCCTCCTGAGTAGCTGGGACTATAGGCGCCCGCCACCACGCTCAGCTAATTTTTTTGTATTTTTAGTAGAGACGGGGTTTCACCGTGTTACCCAGGATGGTCTTGATCTCCTGACCTCGTGATCTGCCCACGTCAGCCTCCCAAAGTGCTGGGATTACAGGCGTGAGCCACTGCGCCCGGCCAAGTATTTATATTTATTATGCATTTTTTTTTTAAGAGACAGAATCTCATTCTGTTGCCCAGGCTGGAGTGCAGTGGTGCAAACACAGCTCACTGCAGCCTCGCCCTCCTGGGCTCAAGTGATCCTCACACCTCAGTCTCTCAAGCAGCTGAGACAACAGGCACGCACATCACACCAGGCTAATTTTTAAAATTTTTTGTAGAGGTGGGTTTTGCCATGTTGCCTAGGCTGGTGTTGAACTCCTGGGCTCAATCGATCTTCCTACCTCTTGGCCTACCAAAGTTCTGGGATTACAGGTTTGAGCCACAGTGCCTGGCTTTTTTTTTTTTTTCTTTTTTTGAGACAAAGTCTTACTCTGGCACCTAGGGTGGAATGTAGTGATGAGATCATAGCTAGCTGCAACTTGGAATTCCTGGGTTTAAGCGATCCTCCTGCCTCAGCCTCATGAGTAGCTGCTGGGACTGCAGGTGTGTGCCACCACACCTGGCTATTTTTTTTGTTTGTTTGTTTGTTTTTGGTTGTTGTTTGTTTTTTGTAGAGATAGGGGTCTCCTATGTTGCCCAGGCTGGTCTGAAACTTCTGGCCTCAAGTGATCCTCCTGTCTCGCCTCCCTAAGTGCTGGAATTATGAGTGTGAGCCACTGCACCTGGCCTATATTTATCATGCTTGAATGAAACAATACATACTATGTATTTTTTTGGTAAGATGGAGATGAGAAGAATTGACACTTCCTTCTAGTGAAGTCTAGAAAATGATTCTCAGGGCTGGGCGTGGTGGCTCATGCCTTTAATCCCAGCACTTTGGGAGGCCAAGGCAGGTGGATCACCTGAGGTCAGGAGTTTGAGACCAGCCTGGCCGACATGATGAAACCCCATTTCTACTGAAAATACAAAAATTAGCTGGGTGTGGTGGCATGCACCTGTAGTTCCAGCTACTCAATAGGCTCAATTGCTTGAACCCGGGAGGCAGAGGTTGCAGTAGGCCGAGATCGTGCCACTGCACTCCAGCCTGGGCAACAGAGAGAGACTCCGTCTCAAAAAAAAAAAAAAAGAAAAGAAAAGAAAAGAAAAAAGAAAAAAAAGAAAACGATTCTCAGGAATTGCTTGAATGATGAGAAGGAGGCAGTACAAAGTTCTGCAAAGAGGGAGGAGTAGGGAATTCCAGATTTATGGCAAATATAACAAAGGGTCAGGTGCTTGGACTCAGGCAGGATAACTTGCTCCTTTACTTATTAGTTACTTAACCTGACTTAGAACTTAACTAGCTTAACTTCGGTTTCCTCATTCATAAAATGGTAATAATAATAATAGGGCTGTTTTGAAAATTAAATCATGTAGGCAAAAAATCATATAAGGCATTATCCAACTCAAACTACGCATTATGTAAATGATAGTAATCCTTGGTGTTAGAGAAAATTTAGAAGAAGAGGATAAACTGGATAGAAATGTACCTATAAATCCTCTACTCATCTCTTGAATTTTTGGGAACTCATTTTGGCGAGAAAAATCACACTTGTTACAAGGAGTTCACAGACCCTAGAATCAAGAGAGCTAAAACTAATTAATACACATATATTTAAAAATTTTGAGACAAGGTATCAGTCTGTCACCCAGGCTGGAGTGCAGTGGTGTGATCAAGGCTCGCTGCAGCCTACTGAGCAGCTGAGAGACTACCAGCAAGCACCACCACACCTAGCTAATTTCATTTTATTTTTTATTTTTTGAAGAAATGCGGTTTCACCACGTTGCCCAGGCTGGTCTCGAACTCCTGACTCGAGCAATCCACCTGCCTCTGCCTCCCAAAGGTCTGAGATTACAGGCGTGAGCCACTGCGTCCAGCCCCAAAACTAATTTAATATTGCAGGGCTTCTTTTCTATTTTGAAAGAGTGTTTCTTTTAAATCAAGTTCTAGATTACCTTTATTTTATACTACTTTTTGTCTATTTGAGCATTTTATTTTTCATCAGTTGGTTTAAGTCATTACAAAAGGCATTGAAGGTCTGTCTACCTGTCCATGACAGATAAAAGAGATTAGCTCCTGTCTGAAAATGTTTGCAAAGTAGTGTAATTCTCCTAGTCCTTCCTAAAGCTTTCCCAAAGAAGCAAAAATATTCAGACATAAAGCTACCAGGAACTCCAACCTGTTTGATCACTATTCCCTTGCTCACCAACCTAGTCATCTTTCAGCTACTCCATGCATGACTTGTGCTGAGCTATTAGCTCCCACATGAATACAAGCAATTCTTATACCTGCCTAATTCAGATGATCTTTCTTAGGGTTTGAAGTCCCTGGGGATCCGAAGCTGTCCTAGGTATACACTTCTCTCAACCCAGTCCAGCACAAAAGGAGACGACTAACGATGAATGAAATTGAGAAATCAGCCCACACTGGTAATCTTGGAGGAATTTGGTATTCTTCGTGAAATAAAAGAGGCGCAAAGGGGCCCTGGATTAGGGTCCGGAGAGAGGGGTTTTATCCCAGCACTGCCCCTAACCAGCTGAAAGGTAGGTGGTCCAAACACATCAGCTCTCCAAGACTCAGTTTCCCCATCTATAAAACAAGGAGTAGGCTTGACGGTCCCTGTCTCACTATAATTTCCCAATCGAGGTTCAGGGAGAAATCCACACAACTAATAAAACTTCTTCACGGACTGCTAAATGTGAACTCACTGGTCAAGGCTGCAAGATTTGCTCTTTGGGTCAAGGCAGTAGGGGCGGCCACAAGGAACCAATCTCAGTTAAGTTATTAATGCACTTTGCCCAGACTAGTAACTCTCCCCTGACGTTCCGCATTTCCCTTGCTTCTCCCGGAAACGTGGGGCGCCCAGGAATCCTAAACTTCCAATCCCTAAGCTTCCAAACCCCGCCCCTGGGAGGGGAGGGGGCGCGGAGCCGGGCCTAGTCGCGCGCCTGCGTACTGCGGTCAGAGGGCCGAGGCCTGGGGGCGAGCTGGGGTCGTGCAGTACAGCCTCTTTCCGGCAAATCACGCGAGATTTCGTTCACCCTGCCTCCACGACGGTCAGTGACGCGCGAGCGGCTGCAGCGACTGTGCCTCCCGAAGCTGCTTCGGGCCCCAGCGGTGAGGGAGAAGACTCTCAACCAGGGTGACTTCTAGGTGTCCTCCCGGAGCTACCGGGGACACTGGCGTTATTGCCCGGAACACTGAGATAGGGAATGCTCGAGAAGCAGAAGCAGGTTTTGGGGTTTTTTTTTGAATTACTGGGGGAAAGCAACCTGAGGTTTTGACGTAATTGTGTTTGAGGTGCCTCTGAAACTTTCATTTAACACAGATTTGTTGAGCACGTACCATGTGCCGGGCATAGGGGATTGGACTCACATTTTTGTGTGTGTGTGACGGAGTCTCGCTCTGTCTGTCGCCCAGGTTGGAGTGCAGTGGCGCGATCTCGGCTCACTGCAGCCTCCATCTCTCGGGTTCAAGCGATTCTCCTGCCTCAGCCTCCCGAGTAGCTGGAATTACTACTACGCCCGGATAATTTTTTGTATTTTTGGTAGAGACGAGATTTCACCGTGTTAGCCAGGATGGTCTTGATCTGCTGACCTCGTGATCTGCCTGCCTCGGCCTCTCAGAGTGCTGGGATTACAGGCCTGAGCCACCGCGCCCGGCCTGGATTCACATCATTGAACAAAGCAGACGAGTCCTTATCCTCTTAGCGCTGACGAGCTGGGCAGTTAGTTTGAAATTCTGGGCTAGAGACGCAAATTATTATTAATTTCCATATAAAGTGGTTGGTAGGAGGAGCCACAGGGCTCAGGGAGGTCACTGAGAAAGGGAAGAGCAAGATAGGAATCTCCACATGCAAGACTTCGAGAGGGGAAGGGGGAGACCAGAAAACCGGAAGGGGAGGAGAAGACTGGCAGAGAGATCCAGAAAGACACGTGGTTTGTTTGTTTGTTTTTTGAGACAAAGTCTCGCTCTGTTGCCCAGGCTGGAGTGTCCTGGCTGGATCTCGGCTCACTGCAGCCTCAATCTCCTGGGCTCAGGCAGTTCTCCAGCTTCAGCCTCCCGTGTAGCTGGGACTATAGGCGCCCACCACCACGCTTAATTTTTGTATTTTTAGTAGAGCGGGGTTTTGCCATGTTGGCCAGACTGGTCTCGAATTCCTGGCCTCAAGTGAGCCTCCCACCTCAGCCTCCCAAAGTGCTGGAATTACAGGTGTGAGCCACGGCTCTGGGCCCAGAAAGATACGTTTTATAACAAGGCGTGGTCAACAGGGTTGCTAGTGGCAGAATAATCGCACGAAATAAGGGTATTAAAAGGTATTAGGAAGCTCATGTGATGGAAATAGCAGGTGCCGTGTTGGAGTATGGGTTCTAGCGTTATTACAAGTTGGGCGACCCTGGGCGAATTATTCTCTTTCTGTACCTCTTTTTTCTTCTCTTTTTTCTTTTTTTTTGAGATGGAGTTTCGCTCTCGTCGCCCATGCTGGAGTGCAATGGCGTGATCTCGGCTCACTGCAACCTCCACCTCCCGGTTTAAAGCGATTCCCCAGCCTCAGCCTCCAGAGTAGCTGGGATTACAGGCGCCTGCCACCACGCCGGGCTGATTTTTGTATTTTTAGTAGAGGTGGGGTTTCGCCGTTTTGTCGGAGCTGGTCTTAAACTCCTGACCTCAGGTGATCTGCCCACCTCAGCTTCCCAAAGTGCTGGGATTACAGGCCTGAGCCACCATACCCATCCCCTTTTCTCATCTATAAAATTGAGAGGATGATATTACCAACCTCACAGTTTTTTTGGGGTGAGGGTGGGGGAGGTGGTTTAAACAGGCTAGTGAATGAGTCTGTGCTCAGTTCCTGGCATTTAGGAATATTAAGGAAACAGGTTGAGAGAAGGGACTTTTTCCAAGTTCCCACCTGGTTAGAACTAGGAGAAGTACTCTGTTCTTCCTACTTAAATCACCTTTCCCTTTTACCAGGCTGCAAGGTAAACACTCAACACACTCTATCATCACATCGGAGCAAATTCATCTGTTATTATTTTGGAATATTAGCACCAAGTAGGAATAGTATTCCAGGCAAATAGGATTTGCTGAGTTTTTTTCCCCTACTTGGGATGAATTTAACAATCTACCCTTCTTTCAGATCTTGGAACTTGATGTGTCTTATTTTAGCTGTTAATTTTATGACTAAATCTAGGTATCTATATTTTATTTATTTTTATTATTTATTTTTTTTTTGAGACAAAGTTTCGGTCTTGTCCCCCAGGCTTGAGTGCAATGGATCAGTTTTGGCTCACTGCAACCTCCGCTTCCCAGGTTCAAGTGATTGTCCTGCCTCAGCCTCCGGAGTAGCTGGGATTACAGGCACCCGCCACCACGCCTGGTTAATTTTTGTATTTTTAGTAGGGCAGAGTTTCACCATGTTGGCCAGGCTGGTCTCAAACTCCTGACCTCAAGTGATCCACCTGCCTCAGCCTCCCAAAGTGCTAGGATTACAGGTGTGAGCCACCGTGCCCAGCCAAGTTATCTATATTTGAAATGTGTGTTTTTTTGGTACTATTGAGGGATATCACACAATTATCCTATATTAATTGTAGTATTTGACACTTGAAAAGTTTCTAATGTAATGCAGAGTGAGAGAACTTTAATAGTATATTTTTCATGCTGATAAGCAGTGTTTGGACAAATCTATAACATATTAATATGTTAAACAAATAAAGCATACCATTGACAGTAATTAGAGGGCACATATGATATTTCATTTGGAAAGACTGCTTTGAAAATTTAGCCATTATGGTTCTATTACTACTTAAGGACTTTTAGACCCACTTAATTTGGAAAACTTTGGCTTTTTAATCCTTATATAATTGACACATATGGTGATTCTGTAGAAAGTTTCCTTTTTAAAACATATGTAGCCCTACATGACATTATGGACCTCTTGGTGTGATGAATGGATGTGGCACCACCCTTAAAGATTCTTGCCTGAAAAATTGAACCTGAAGTAATCAAGCCTCTAGATGTAACTAGCAGTCATGGATAAGGGGAGGAGATAGAAGAAACATTTCCTTCTTTCTTTAAAAGCTAGTCATTTACCTTGTGATGGTAAATGACACCATGAGGAAGCAATCAAAGAACATTCTACAAGCAAAGTAATGAAGAAACAAATCAAGGGCATGAAATAAATGGAAGGGAGACTCAAACTGTAGTATGTGGACCTTGAATCCTGATTTTAATGAACCAACTGTAAAAAGACATCTTTGAAACATTTTTGAAACCAACTGTAAAAAGATATCTTTGAACATCCTGAAACATCAGGAAATTTGAATATGCACTAGGTATTAGATGATGATAAGGAATTGCCAGTACTACTATTAGGTGTAATAATGGCATAGTGTTTATGTTTAAATCTGTGATGGCTGGGTTATAGTCATTTGCCATATAATGACAGTTCAGACAATGACAGACGATGAGCTTCCCATGACATTATAATGGAATTGAAAAATTCCTCTTGCCTGGTGATGTCATAGTCATCAGAACGTTATAGTGCAATTACTTTATTTTTATTATTTATATATTGAGACAGGGTCTCACTCTGTCACCCAGACTGGAGTACAGTGGCGTGATCTCGGCTCACCGCAACCTCCACCTCTTGAGTTCAAGCAATTCTCCTGCCTCAGTCTCTGAGTAGCTGGGATTACAGGCGTGCACCACCATGCCTGGCTGATTTTTGTATGTTTAGTAGAGACAGAGTTTCATCATGTTGGTCAGGCTGGTTGTGAACTCCTGATCTTAAATGATCCACCTGCCTCAGCCTCCCAAAGTGCTGGGATTACAGGCATGAGCCACCACGCCCGGAGTATTACTTTATTTTTTAAGAAATTTAGTGGGGCCAGGCGTGGTGGCTCATGCCTGTAATCCCAGCACTTTGGGAGGCCGAGGCGGGTGGATCATGAGGTCAGGAGTTTGAGACCAGCCTGACCAACATGGTGAAACCCCGTCTCTACTAAAAATACAAAAATTAGCCGGGCATGGTGGCACGCACCTGTAATCCCAGCTACTTGGGAGGCTGAGGCAGGAGAATCACTTGGATCTGGAAGGCAGAGGTTGCAGTGAGCTGAGATTGCGCCACTGCACTCCAGCCTGGGCGACAGAGCAAGACTCTGTTTCAAAAAAAAAAAAAAAAAAAAGAAAGAAAGAAATTTAGTGTAGTCTAAGTGCGTCTAAGTAGCCTACAGTAATGTCCTAGGCTTTCACATTCCCTCACCACTCACTCCCTGACTCACCCAGAGCAACTTCTAATCTGGTAGGCTCCATTCATGGTAAGTTACCCTATATAGGTATACCATTTTAAAATCTTTTTTTTTTGTTGTTTTTTTTGAGGCGGAGTTTCACTCTGTCACCCAGACTGGAGTGCAGTGGCGCAATCTTGGCTCACTGCAATCGGGTTCAAGCGATTCTCCTGCCTCAGCCTCCCAAGTAGCTGGGACTACAGGCATGCGCCACCTGCCCACCGGCTATTTTTTTGTATTTTTAGTAGAGACAGGATTTCATCATGTTAGCCAGGCTGGTCTCGAACTCCTGACCTCAGGTGATCTGCCCGCCTTGGCCTCCCAAAGTGCTGGGATTACAAGGGTGAGCCACCGCTCCCAGCCCATTTTTAAATCTTTTACCCCATATTTTTACTGTACTTTTTCTATGTTTAGATACACAAATACTTACCATCGTGTTCCAGTTGTCTGCAGCATTCAGTACAGCAACATGCCATATAGGTTTGTACCCTGGAAGTTATAAGCTAAACCATATCACCTAGGTGTCTAGTAATCTGTACCATGTAGGTTTGTGTAAGTATACTCTGATGTTCACACAATGATGAAATCACCTAATGTCACATTTCTCAGCATGTATCCCAGTAGTCAAGCTGTACAAAGCACTCACAAGAGTGCTTGGCACATAGTAACACTAAGGGCTTGATTTTCTAATTTTCACTGGTGGATAAAGTAAGCAAAGTGATTTTCAGCAAGTCAGATAGTGCTAGTACTGGAACTTGTTTGCTTTCTTCATTAGCTCAAATTCTAAATCCAGAATAAACTGGCCAGATGTAGTGGCTCACGCCTGTAATCCCAGCACTTTGGGAGGTCGAGATGGGAGGATCACTTGAGCCCAGGAATTCGAGACCAGCCTGAGCAACATAGCGAGACCTCATCTCAAAAAACAAAACAGAATAAACTGATCCTTTACTTATTGGCCATATTGTGATATGGAATTTCCTATAAGGTAAGGATTTTTAAATTCCTTGATATATTATTTTTATTGTCAGCTAAACTATAAAAGAATTTCCTTTTTTTTTTTTTTAATTCACCACTGATAAGAAGGCAAAGGAATTTCCATTTTGATGAACGAATAGAAGAGCCTTTGAAAATTTGGTTACGTGGCTGGGCTTGGTGGCTCATGCCTGTAATCCCAGCACTTTGTGAGGCCAAGGTGGGCAGATCACTTGAGGTCAGGAGTCCAAGACCAGCCTGGCCAACATGGTGAAACCCTGTCTCTACTAAAAATACAAAAAATTAGCAGGGCACCGTGGTGCACGCCTGTAATCCCAGCTACTTGGGAAGCTGAGGCAGGAGAATTGTTTGAACCCAGGAAGCAGAGGTTGCGGTGAGCTGAGATCGCGCCACTGCACTCCAGCTTGGGTGACAGAGTAAGATTCTGTCCCCCACTCCAAAAAAAATTTTTTTTGATTACATGTCAATTAAGCAGTTAGTGTTTTGTTTTGTTTTGTTTTGTTTTGTTTTTTTGAGACAGAATCTCGCTCTGTTGCCCAGGCTGGAGTGCATTGGCGCGATCTCGGCTCACTGCAAGCTCCGCCTCCCGGGTCCACGCCATTCTCCTGCGTCAGCCTCCGGAGTAGCTGGGACTACAGGCGCCCGCTACCACGCCTGGCTTATTTTTTTGTATTTTTAATAGAGACGGGGTTTCACCATGTTAGGCAGGATGGTCTTGAACTCTTGACCTTGTGATCCACCCGCCTCGGCCTCCCAAAGTGTTGGGATTACAGGCGTGAGCCACCGCGCCCAGCCGCAGTTAACGTTTTTATTTTGCCACTAGATTAACTGCTAGCTCTGGAGGAATATATCATGTTGTTTGTTTTATGTTTTTTTCTTGTCTTTATTTAAAAACAAGTGCAGTATTAAGAAGGGAAAAGAATAGAACAAGGGGTTTGGCCTGTAACTGACTGAACAATCAGTTGAGATAACTCACTACCTTTGGACCAGCCTTGTGTTGTTTTCTTTTAATCGAGCCATAGGAGGCTTAATCATGATGGTGTGTTTGAAGATGAATGAGCTTGAATTATCTGAGACCAAAAACATTTTGCCCCACTGGGGCCGGGAGTGGTGGCTCATGCCTGTAATCCCAACACTGGGAAGCTGAGGCTGGCAGATCACGAGGTCAGGAGATTGAGACCATCCTGGCTAACACAGTGAAACCCCGTCTCTACTAAAAATACAAAAAAATTAGCTGGGCATGGTGGCAGGCACCTGTAGTCCCATCTACTCGGGAGGCTGAGGCAGGAGAATGGCGTGAACCCAGGAGGCAGAGCTTGCAGTCAGCAGAGATCACACCACTGCACTCCAGACTGGGCAACAGAGCGAGACTCCGTCTTTAAAATAAATAAATAAATAAACAAACATTTTGCCCCACTTAATCTTCAATGAACTTGTTCCTATTAGTTAAAAATTCTAACTAGATTTAGTCTTTCTTCATATATTTGCTTTAGGAGGCAAACTCTGACAGGCGAGTTTATCTTTTTGGATCCTAAATGTGATTTTTCTCCCTCTTCATTGGGAAACACAAATGGACTTCTTTTTTATTTTTAAATTGTTGAATACTTCAAATCTTGTGATTTAAAAATGTTTTTATTTATAGGAGTATTTTATACAGAAATCTTGTGAAACCACTGCCCAACCAGAGCGATGATTGTTCAAAGAGTGGTATTGAATTCTCGACCTGGTATGTATTTGTGATGAATGAACAACTCTGATCTTTGATAAGTATTAATGCAAATGGAGGAATAAAAACTAATGTGATGTTCATGTGGTAAATTAAGGTAGTAAGATATTGACACTAGTAAAGATATTAGAAGAAACTCTTTAAATGATGTAATAATTTTCAAGTGTTAGCTTATCAAGACCATTTTTAAACAGTGTACTAGTTTTTCAAGTGATATCCAGGCATTTGTTGATGAAATAAGGTATTTTGGAGTCATAATGTCTGAAAGGTTACATTACAAATATATGTGGCTTTTGTTTCTTTAGAGTATGTTATTATTGGTCCTTAAAATTTGCTTTTCTTTTTTATGTGAAATGTACTAACATATCAGTGCTGACATGTAAACTGCATCATAAAAACAGATATGGAAAGAACCTGAGAGATTTGGGTCACTGCTGCCCACTTGAGGAAGTCACTTAACTTTTCTGAACTCAATTTTAGTAAAATGAGCAGTTAGATTAAGATCTTTATGTACTATTCCCACCTTATAAATTTAACAATTCTATGAAGAGTAAATTTGCATTAAACATATCTGAATATGAGTACCTTCTAGTGGTAACCTTTCCTTCTTACAAATTTTTCTCATACCTCAAATTTTTCTAATTTCCTACTTCCTATTTTTTCAGACTTTATTATTATTACTTTTATATTCGTTTAAGTTTCTATAATGATGACCTTTCCTTACAAATTTTTCTCATGCCTCAAATTTTTTAATTTTCCACTTTTTCAGACTTTATTATTATTACTTTTGTATTCATTTAAGTTTCTATTTGCTTCTTAAAATAAGGAAGGAAAGTTTAGCCGCGCTCCATCCTGGGTGACAGAGTAAGACCTTGTCTCTAAAAAAAAAAAAGAAATACATACTGAGTCATTTCTATAGTTACAGAAGAATTACAAAACAATATAGATTTACTTGTGCCTGTTTTTTTTTTTTTTTGACACGGAGTCTCGCTCTGTCATGCAGTGGCACAATCTCGGCTCAGTGCAACTTCCACCTCCCGGGTTCAAGCGATTCTTCTGCCTCAGCCTCCCGAGTAGCTGGGACTACAGGCGTGCGCCACCACGCCTGGCTAATTTTTGTATTTTTGGTAGAATCAAGGTTTCACCATGTTGGCCAGGCTGGTCTGAAACTCCTGACCTTGTGATCCACCTGTTTCAGCCTCCCAAAGTCCTGGGGTTACAGGCATGAGCCACCATGCCTGGCCCCTTGTGCCTGTTTTAAAAGGAACTGTTCTGAATCCTAGAGTGACCCTTTAAAGAATAATAAGTATATCCCACCACTATGGGAGGCCAAGGTGGGCAGATCGTGAGGTCAGGAATTCGAGACCAGCCTGGCCAGCATGGTGAAATCCCATCTCTACTAAAAATATTAAAAAGTAGCCGGGCATGGTGGTGCATGCCTGTAATCCCAGCTACTCGGGAGGCTGAGTCAGGAGAATCACTTGAACCCAGGAGGCAGAGGTTGCAGTAAGCCGAGATCGCGCCACTGCATTCCAGCCTGGGTGATAGAGCAAGACTCTGTCTCAAATAATAATAATAATAATAGTATATAGCAAAGTGGCTTTTTTTAACTTTATATTTTTGCATAATATTTTAGGAAAAAATGGTAATCCAGTGGCAGAGAATTTCCGAATGGAAGAAGTCTATTTACCAGATAATATTAATGAAGGACAAGTACAAGTTAGAACTCTTTATCTTTCTGTGGATCCTTACATGGTAAGAATCAGGATGTTGTAACTTGGTGAAAAATAACTTTATTTTATTATTTTTCATGTTGTATCTGAATCTTATTGTGCAGTCCCTTATAGATTGGTAAATATTTGAGCAGTTATATATTGATACCTTTTAATTATAGATTGCCTTTGTTTTTATTCACTAGTGTAATTAAGGAATGTTGTAGAGGGAACAGATAATAGTAGTACATGTATGTGATTCAGGTGCTTTCAAATGTTCAGATTACTTCCCAGTAGTAAATAAAGCTTGAAGATAGTAAAACAGGATTGCAAATTCAGTAAATAAAGCTTGAAGATAGTAAAATAAGACTGCAAATTCTTTCAGATCCACTTTATAAGAGAGGCTATGTATGAGATCTTTATTTATTTCTAGTTGACCTCCTTTTCTTTTCTTTTTCTTTTTTTTAAGCGATGAGGTCTCGCTATGTTGCCCAGGCTGGTCTCAATTTTGCTGGGCTCAGGCAATCCTCTGACTTTGGCCTCCTTGAAGTGCTGGCATTACAGGCATGAGCCACTGTGCTTAGCCCTGTAGTTGATCTCTTTTTGAAAGGAACAGACTCACTTATGCTACTTCTAGATAAATAAGATTTAGTGAAAACGTATACATTGCTGAAGACTGCAGATAAGAAGCCATTAGGCACAGGGTCTTTGGCTCTACGAGCTGGCGTCTTGCTTTACTTCTCCCAGAGGTCATACAGTCTTTTCTTTACTTCTAACTTTTTCCTATGGCCATGACAAGCATAACTCTTTATGTCAATTTACCCCCTGCTATTAAGAGTCTCAGCTGGGCATGGTGGCTCTTGCATGTAATCCTAGCATTTTTGGAGGCCAAGGCAGGATTGCTTGAGCCCAGGAGTTCAAGACCAGCCTGGACAAGAGAGTGAGACCCAGTCTCAACAAAAAATTAAAAATTTAGACAGGTGTGGTGGTGTGTGCCTGTAGTCCTAGCTACTTGAGAGGCTGATGTGGGCAGATCGTTTGAGCCTGGGAGGTTGAGGCTGCATTGAGCCATGATTGCGCCACTGCACTTCCGTTCGGGTGATGGAGTGAGACCCTGTTGCAAAAAAAAAGTCTCAGTGCTTGGAATCAGATTGCTGCAGTAGGGAAATTGGCCCCATGTGTCTGTTTTGTTAACTGTTTCATAGGTTGCTGAAAGACTGTATGAGTTTCCTGTTGCTGTTTTGACATAGTACTATAAACTTAGTGGCTTTTTTTTTTTTGGGATGGAGTCTCACTCTGTTGCCTAGGCTGGAGTGCAGTGGCACTATCTTGGCTTACTGCAACCTCTGCCTCCTGGGTTCAAGTGATTCTCCTGGCTCAGCTTCCCGAGTAGCTGGGATTGCAGGCGTACACCACCACACCCAGCTAATTTTTTGTATTTTTAGTAGAGATGGGGTCTCACCAGACTGGCCAGCCTGGTGTCAAACTGTTCTTTTTTTTTTTGTTATGTAGAGGCTGATTATCTTTTTCATTATTGAAGACATTTTTAAAAAATGAGCAACTTTATTATTTTTATTAACTTTTTTTGTTGTTGTTTGTTTGTTTGTTTTTGAGACAGAGTCTTGCTCTGTCGCCCAGGCTGGAGTGCAGTGGCGCGATCTCGGCTCACTGCAAGCTCCGCCTCCCGGGTTCACGCCATTCTCCTGCCTCAGCCTCCCGAGCAGCCGGGACTACAGGCAACCGCCACCACGACCGGCTAATTTTTTGTATTTTTAGTAGAGATGGGGTTTCACTGTGTTAGCCAGGATGGTCTTGATCTCCTGACCTTGTGATCCACCCGCCTCGGCCTCCCAAAGTGCTGGGATTACAGGCGTGAGCCACTGCGCCTGGCCTATTTTTATCAACATTCTAAATAGTTGAAACAGAAGTATATAAAGTAGGAAGTGAAAGAGTGCCCGTACAAAGGATCGCTTATTGATCTGCTGTCTAGGTAACAGCAATGTACCAATGTTAATGTCCTGCTTTTGATATTATACTGCAGCTATTAAAGACGTCACTACTGCGGCAAGCTGAGTGAAGGACTGTGGACTTCATTTTATTAATTTTTAACTTTTTTGAAATGAGATCTCTATTGCTGAGGCTGAGTGCAGTGGTGTGAATACAGCTCACTGCAGCCTCGACCTCCTGGGCTCAAGCAGTCCTCCCATCTCAGCTTCTCAACTAGCAGGGACCACAGGTATGCACCACCACACCCGGCTAATTTTTTTGTTTTTTGTAGAGATGGGGTCTTGCCATGTTGCCCAGGTTGGTCTTGAACTCCTGGACTCAAGCAATACTCTTATCTTGGCCTCCAAAGTGCTGAGATTTCAGGTGTGAGCCACTACGTCTGTCTCCATATACTTAAAAAATTTAACAGTTTTATTATATTCACACACTATACAATTTACTCACTTAAAGAGTACAACTAAATTATTTTTAGTATATTCACGGAATTCTGCAACTGTCATTACAATCAGTTTTACAACATTTTCATCCCCAGAAGAAACCCTGAACCTATGGTATAATTAGCAATCATTCCCCATTTCCCCTCCTCACCCCACCCTCTGCTGTATACAACCAGTAATCTACTTTTTGTTCCTATAGATTTGCCTATTCTGGCCATTTCATATAAATAAAAACATACAATATGTTATTCTTTTTTGTTGTTTTTAAGAGACAGAGTCTTGCACTATTGCCCAGGCTGGAATGCAGTGGGGCAATCATAGCTCACGGCTGCCTTGACCTTCTGGGCTCAAGCAATCCTCTCACCTCAGCTGAGAGCTCTTGAGTAGCTGAGACCATAGGTGTGTGCCACCATGCCCAGCTAATTAAAATTTTTTTAAAAAACATTTTAAAATTGTTTATTTATGAATCATTGCAAAGAATAAACTTATTTATTTATTTATTTAGAGATGAGTTCTGTTTTATCTTTTGTCATTTATACTCTCATACTTTCAGGCTCTCTCTTTTTTTTTTTTTTGGCAGACAGTTTCACTCTATCCCCCAGGCTGGAGTGCAGGGGCTCAATCTCAGCTCACTGCAACCTCCACCTCCTGGATTCAAGAGATTCTCATGCCTCAACCTCCTGAGTAGCTGGGATTAACAGGCGTGCACCACCACACCCAGCTAATTTTTGTATTTTTAGTAGAGATGGGGTTTCACCATGTTGGCCAGGCTGGTCTCAAGCTCCTGACCTCAGGTGATCCACCCGCAGCAGCCTCTCAAAGTGCTAGGATTACAGGTGTGAGCCATCACACCTGGCCGACTCATATCTAAGAAGGCTTTTCCCCACCCAAGGTCACCTCTTGCTATGAGACAGCCCAAGCTGGTCTTGAATTCCAAGGATCCTCCTGCCTCAGCCTCCTGAGTAGCTGGGGTTATAGGTGGGAGCTACTGTGCCTGGCATAATATATGACCTTTTGTGTCTGGCTTCTTTCATTTAGTATGTGTTTACAAGGCTCATCATGTTGTAGTTTATACTTCTTTTTATTGCTGAATAATGTTACATTGTATGGATACAGTATCTTATCTGTTCATCAGATGATGGACATGTGGGTTGTTTACACAACTTGGCTATTAGCAATACTTCTGCTATGAACATTTGTGTATATGTTTTTGTGTGGACTGTGTTTTTGTTTCTCTTGGGTATATACATAAGAGTAAAATTACTAGGTCATACAGTAAGTATATGTTTAACCTTTTGAGGAACTACCAAACTATTTTCCAAAGTGGCTTTACCATTTTCCAATCCCACCATCAGTGTATGAAGGTTCCAGTTTTCCACATCCTCACTAACACTTGTTATTATCTGTCTTTTTGGTTATAGCCATTCTAGTTGGTGTAAAGTGATATCTCCTTGTGGTTTTCTTTTGTATTTCCTTATGGCTAATAATGTTGAGCATGTTTTTAATGTGCTTATTGGTCATTTGCATGTCTTTTTTGGAGACATGTCTATTCAGATCTCTTGTGCATTTTAAAAGTTGGATTATCTGTGTTTTTATTACTGAGTTGAAGAGTTGTTTATATATTCTTGATATAAGCTTCTTGTTGGATGTATGATCTATAAATATTTTCTTCTATGCTGTAGGTTGTCTTTTTATTCTCTTGATAGTATCCATTGAAGCACAAAAGTTTTTAATTTTGATAAAGTCCAATTTATCTCTTTTTTTGTTTGTCACGTATACTTTCAATACTTTCAGACTCATATCTAAGAAGGCTTTGCCTCACTTAAGGTCATGAAGATTTAGTCGTATATTTTCTGCTAAGAGTTTTATAGTTTTGCTCTAACATTTAAGTCAGTAACACATTTTGGGTTAAACTCTGTGTATGCGTATGAGGAAGGGGTCTGTATTAATCAAGATTCTTTAGAGAGACAGAAACACAAACACACACATAGGCATGCACCCACAGACATGCACACACATATATATGAGAGGGGACTTATAAGAGGAATTGGCTCACAAGATTATGGAAGCTGAGAGTTCCCATGATAGGCTGTCTACAAACTGGAGAACCAGAGAAGCTGGTAGCATGGCTCAGTCCAAGCTAGAAGGCCCGACAACCAAGGAAGCCATTGGTATACTTGTCAGTCCCAAGGCCTGAGAGCCCAGGAAGCCATGGGTGCAGTCTCAGAGTACAAAGGCTGAAGAATCTGGAGTTCTTATGTCAGAGGGCAGGAGAAGAAGGGTGTCCTGCTTTGCAGGAGAGAGAGAGAATTTGTCCTTCACCTGCTTTTTTGTTCCATCTGGGCTCCTTGTTGAATGGATGGTGCCCACCCACATTGAGGGCAGATCTTCACCACATAGTCCACAGACTCACATGCTAGTTACCTCTGAAAACACCCTCAAGGACATATCCAGAAACAATGCTTCACAAGCCATCTAGGCATCCCTCTATCCAGTCAAGTTGACACCTAAAATTATCCATCACAGGGCCCAACTCATTCTTTTTTACAATCTCAAACTCCCTGGGCTCAAGTGATTCTCCTGTCTCAGACTCCCAAGTAACTGGGATGATAAGTGCAAGCCACCACACCTGACCTAACTTCACTCTTTTGCAAGTGAATATACAGTCGTGTCAGCACTTTTTTTTTTTTAAGAGAGACCAGAAATATTTGACCACGAAGGGACATGAACCAGCACTGTTTGTTGAAAAGATAATTCTTTCCTCATTGGTTTGTCTTAGTACTCTTGTTGAAAACCAACTGACCATAAATATGAGGGTTTATTTCTGGACTTTCAACTCTATTCTATCAATCTGTATATCTGTCATGCTAGTACCTCACTCTCTTAATTACTGTAGCTTTGTAATAAGTTTTGAAATGAGCAAGTGTGAGTCTTCCAATCTGTTTTTCTGTTTTTTTTTTTGAGATGGAGTCTTGCTCTGTCGCCAGTCTGGAGTGCAGTGGCGCTATCTTGGCTCACTGCAACCTCCACTTCCCGGGTTCAAGTGATTCCCCTGCCTCAGCCTCCTGAGTAGCTGGGACTACAGGCACCCACCACCACACCTGGCTAATATTTTGTATTTTTAGCAGAGACGGGGTTTCACCATATTGGCCAGGTGGGTCTTGAACTCCTGACCTTCAGGTGATCCACCCACCTCGGCCTCCGAAAGTGCTGGGATTACAGGCATGAGCTACTATGCCTGAACAATTTTTTGTATTTTAGTAGAGACAGGGTTTCACCATGTTGGCCAGGATGGTCTTGATCTCCTAACCTCGTGATCTGCCCGCCTCAGCCTCCCAAAGTGCTGGGATTACAGGTGTGAGCCACCCCACCTGGCCTGTTTTTCTTTTTTAAGATTGTTTTGGCTCTTCTGGGTCCCGTGAATTTTCATATGAACTTTAGAACCAGCTTGTCAGTTTCTGCACAGAAGATTTTGATAGGGATTTTGATAGGGATTGCTTTGAGTCTGTAGATCAATTTGGGGAGTATTGTCTTCTGTGATGGTTCATTTTATGTGTCCACTTAACTAGGCCATGGGATGTCTAAATAGCTGGTTGAACGTTATTTCTGGGTGTGTCTGCAAGGGTGTTTCTAGAAGAGATTAGCTTTTGGATTGGTGGACTGAATAAAGCAGATGTCCTTCTCTAATGTGGGTGGGCATCATCCAGTCCATTGAGGGCCTAAGGAGAACAAAATGTAGAAGAAGGTTGCTGGGTGCGGTGTCTCACACCTGTAATCCCAGCACTTTGGGAGGCTGAGGCGGGCAGATCACCTGAGGTCAGACGTTCAGGACCAGCCTGGCCAACGTGGTGAAACCCCGTCTCTACTAAGAATACAAAAATTAGCCGGGTGTGGTGGCAGGCACCTGTAATCCCAGCTACTCAGGAAGCTGAGGCAAGAGAATTGTTTGAACCCGGGAGGCGGAGATTGCAGTAAGCCAAGATCGCGGCATTGCACTCCAGCCTGTGTGACAGAGCAAGACTCTGTCTCAAAAGAAAAAAAAAAAAAAAGAAGAAGAAGGTTGAACTAACTCTGACTGCTTAAGCTGGAGCATCATTCTTCTCCTGTCCTCGGAGTTCCTGGTTCTCAGGCCTTCAGATCTGGACTAGAATCTCTACTGCCAGCTTACCTGCTCTCATTCACTGGAACCACACTGCTGGCTTTTCTGAGTCTTCAGCTTGCAGATGGCAGATAATGGGACTTCTCAGCCTCTCTAACTGCATGAGCCAATACCTTATAATAAATCTCTTCATAGATATGTATGTATCCTGTTGGTTCTGTTTCTCTGGAGAATTCTGATGAAAACAATATCCTAATACACTGATCCATGAATGCATGATGTCTTTCTACTTATTTGGGTGTTCATTAATTTCTTTCTGTCTTTAAAAAAAAAAAAGATTTTAGGGGAGGAAAAATGATGGAACAACTAGGATTATAATATAAATTGAATTAATGATTTTCACTTCGAACACTCCCAACTTCAAAGCAAAAACAAAAACCAAAAAACCTCTTTTTCCTCCAGGGAAGTAAATATTTTGTCTACTTACTCATTTCATGCTAGAAAGCACAGTCTTGAGAATTTTGCCTCTACCAGGTCCTGTGGATCCCACCTCCTAAATACCTCTCAATTCAGTCCATGTCTTAGTAATTCCAGGGAAGTCTACCTAGTCTGAATCACCATTGTTTCTTTCCTAATGGGGTAGATACCCTTGCATACACACTTTTCCCCTTTAAGCCATTTTTCACACTGCAGCCAGAGTGCCAGAGTGATTCTTTTTATAACAGCAACTAATTGTGTCACCTTGCTTAAAGTGGTTTAATGGCTTCCCATTAGTTTTGGAATTGAGACCAATCAGCCTTGACATGGTCTAAGAAGCTACATAACCTGGGCCAGGCGCGGTGGCTCACGCTTGTAATCCCAGCACTTTGGGAGGCCGAAGTGGGTGGATAACCTGAGGTCAGGAGTTTGACACCAGCCTGGCCAACATAGTGAAACCCCGTCTCTACTAAAAATACAAAAAAATTAGCCAGGCGTGGTGGCACATGCCTGTAGTCCCAGCTACTTGGGAGGCTGAGGCAGGAAAATCACTTGAGCCCGGGAGGCCGAGGTTGCAGTGAGCCGAGATCACACCACTGCACTCCAGCCTGGGCAACAGAGCAAGACTCTGTCTCAAAAAAAAAAAGAAGCTACATAACCTGACTCCTTTACCTGTCCAGGCTCAGAGAAGCCTGCCAATTACCCTCACACTGTTGCCTCAGTGGATGTCTGTCTTTTGTAACACATCAGTGCCCCCTTCTGCTTAATCTTTGTATGAATTGTGTTTTTAATTTAGTGTATTTTAGGATGTTTTGACATCTTAGGGGGCTTGTGAATCCTAGAGTAACTGTCCCTAGCGGGATTTGCTTATTTTTAGAGATAACAACTTGCATTTGAGTCTTGCCATTCATATACAAACCAACCAGTTCAAAGCCCATATCCCTAAACTCCTCCTCTATCTAACTCACACTCCCCTGCCTTAAATCACCTCAGGGCCAGATGCTGCACAACTTAAGAACCACCCCTGTATATCAGAGCCCTCTGACATTATTAAAGCTGTCATGTAATATACTCAAGGTTACCTACCCTGCCTTGCCCGTTCTTTCCTGTGGAAACCAAAGATACTTCTTCCTTAAAAAAAAAAAAGAAGACTCTGGGCCATGCTCTTCCTTGCTCCTTTGCCCTCTTGACCAACTCTTGTGCTTCCCCATGCGACCCTTCTTGGCATATTGTGCCCTCCCCTCTTGGCAACTGTAAGAAATTCTTCTTTCAAGGCAGTTGTCTTCGTATCTATCATTTTACCATACCTGGTTAAAACAGAGTCCCAGGTACATATTAAAGCAAGCCTTCATACATGTTGGCCCTCTATCTAAAAGCCTCTTCCCACTCCTTTCCCTTTACCTGGTAATCCCTGTTATTCCCTAGATGCCTGCTTTAAAGAGATTTCCTTTGGTAAATCACCCTGAACCCTCAGACTAGTCCAGACCTCTCTTTGATATTTTCCTCGACATTCAGCATTTATCCCAATTGAAAGTAATAATTACATTTGTGTAGTTATTAGATTATCTGTCTTCCTTAGTAAAAAGTAAGCTTATGGGCTGGGTGCCATGGCTCATACTTATAATCCCAGCACATTGGGAGGCTGAGGCAGGAGGATCACTTGACCCCAGGAGTTTGAAACCATCCTGGGCAACACAGAAAGATGCCATCAATACCAAAAAAAGGAAATTAGGTGAGTGTTAAGGTGCACCAGCCACTCTGGAGGCTGAGGTGGGAGGATCACTTGAGCCCGGGAGGTGGGAGGATCACTTGAGCCCGGGAAGTGAGAGGATCACTTGAGCCCAGGAGGTCGAAGCTGTAGTGAGCTGTGATCATGCCACTGCACTCCAGCCTGGGCAACAGAGTGAGACCGTGCCTCAAAAAAAAAAAAAAAAAAGTTTATGAAAACAAAGTTCGTATTTATCACTGTATCTCCAGTGACTAGCATAATGTTTATTAAATGTTAATTGCATAAAGGAAGGAAGAAAAATCACTTTGGGATACTTTCACTAGACATTGTCTATGCATCATTCCTTTAAAAAAAATAATCAGGCTGGGCGAGGTGGCTCATGCTGGTAATCCCAGCATTTTGGGAGGCTGAGGCGGGCGGATCACTTGAGGTCAGGAGTTTGAGACCAGCCTGGCCAACATGGTGAAACACCGTCTCTACGAAAACTACAAAAATTAGCCAGGCGTGGTGGCATGTGCCTGTTATCTCAGCTACTCAGGACGCTGAGGCAGGAGAATCGCTTGAGCCGGGGAGGCGGAGGTTGCATTGAGCTGAGATTGTGCCATTCCACTGCACTCCAGCCTGAGTGACAGAGAGAGACTCCGTCTCAGAGAGAAAAAAAAAAAAGAATCAGCTGGGCATGGTGGCTTGGGCCTATAATTCCAGCTACTTGGGAGACTTGAGGTGGGAGGATGGCTTGAAGCCATGAGTTCAAGTCCAGCTTGGGCAGCAACGCAAGACCCCAACTCTAAAAAATAGAAAAATCTTAAGCAACCTTTTTTTTTTTTTTTTTTGAGATAGAGTCTTGCTCTGTGCAGTGGCACAATCTCGGCTCACTGCCACCTCTGCCTCCTGGGTTCAAGTGATTCTCCTGCCTCAGCCTTCTGAGTAGCTGGGATTACAGGCGTGCGCCACCACGCCCAGCTAATTTTTATATTTTTAGTAGAGACAGGGTTTTGCCATGTTGGCCAGGCTGGTCTCAAACTCCTGACCTCAGGTGATCTGCCCGCCTTGGCCTCCCAGAGTGCTGGGATTACAGACATGAGCCACCACACCAGACCTCTTAAGCAGCTTTAAAAGGGAAAAGGGAGTCTAACAAACATTAAATAATTGAGATTTTATATCATTCCAAATTCACAACTAAAATTAATCATTATGTGTACACAGTATTTTACATGATTATCCTTAATGTGCATATACAACTTGGCTTTCATATTCTTTTTATTCTTTTTAAAATTTTTATTTTCATTTGATAGAGAGGAGTGTCTTACTATGTTGGCCAGTCTGGTCTCAAAGTCCTGGCCTCAAGGGATCCTCCTGCCTCAGCCTCCCAAAGTGGTGGGTTTATAGATGTGCTTTCATAGTCTTTAAGTGACTTTATATGGAAAAACTAGTTCAAATATTATTATTTTAGTGGTTAATAACATTCTGTTCTGTTGACATCATTTGTTTAGCAATAGGGAATTACTTGTGTGATATCGTGATTTATAATAGGAAATATTTGGTCTTCTTGCTCTTTGCTGGCACACAATTCCTAAAGCCCTTGGAATCTCCAAGGTGTCTTTTTGTATTCTAATGAGATGACAAGTGGTTGGGAGCTCCTGGATAGCCTCAGGATGGGGGCTGGTTACCAAGGCAACCAACCATATGATCAGAGGGTTGGAACTTTTATTCCTACCACCTTACCTCCAGGTAGGGGACAGCAGGTGAAGGTTGAGTTTATCACCAATGGCCAGTGGTTTAATCAATCATGTCTATATAATGACGCCTTCATCAAAACCCAAAAGGACCTGATTGAGGAGTTTCCAAATAGCTGAACACATGGTGATTCCTGTAGGGTGGTGCACCTGGAGAGGGTGTGGAAACTCCACGCCTTTTCCCATATAACTTACCCCATGCATCTCTTCTATTTGGCTGTTCATCTTTTTTTTTTTTTTTTAGTTTTTGTTCTTTTTTTGTCTTTTTAAAAAATTTTTATTATTTTTATTTGGCTATTCATCTATATCCTTTGTAATATCCTTTATAATAAACAGTAAATGTAAGTAAAGTATTTCTCTGACTTCTGTGAGGTGCTCTAGCAAATTAAACCAAAGGAGAGGGTAGAGTGGGGACCCTGATTTATAGCCAGTTTGTCAGAAGCACAGACCATAACCTAGGGCTTGAGATTGGCATCTGAAGTAGGTGCAGTCTTGTGGGACTGAGCCTTTAATCTGTGGGACCTGACACTATATCCAGGTAGATAGTGTCACAGTTGAACTGAATGGAATTAGGGGACACCCAGTTGATGTCCTCTGCAGAATTGCTTGGTTGGTGTATGGGGAAATACCCCTCCACATCTGTTTTTAGAAGTGTTGAGTGGTGAGTGAAAGGAGGAAAAAGTAGATTTTTTTTCTATAGCTCAGAGAGCTTATTTCCATTTTTCCTACTAGCTGTGTTTAAGTGCCCTTGGTCTGGCCAGTGTCTATGGCTGCACTTGCTTTTAAGGAATACGTGGGAGGTGGCACACAAGCAGAAGCAAATGTATTCTTACAGAAGCTTCTGCATCAGTTCTCTGTTTCGTCTTTTACCCGTTTTACCTGGGTACACCGAACCACATGGGACCCCTTAATCAGGTGTCCTTCCATGTTTTCCATTTCCTGGTCCGTGCTGTGGTCCTCTACATTTTGGATTTCATGATAGAGGCAAGAGTGAGCCACAGAGGAAGAGAGCCTTGACTGCTACCAAGAGAAGTTGTTAGCCTTCCTCTTGAGATAGGGTGCGGTCCTATTGTGACATTCTGTCTTTGAGGGGTGAAGAGAGCACTTATCTGAGGTTAGGGGGCATGAAATAGGGAGCGTACTTGGTCTGAAGTTGGGATGAGCAACTGTATAAAAATTACTTCACTTCTTTTTGGGTTATTTCCACTGGGGAGACAGAATTGCTAGCCCAAAAGAAATCAAGTTTTATGGTGTATATGTTGCTAGTTTGTTTTCCATAAAAAATAATTTTATAATATCAGCAACATGTGAGTGTAACCTAATTGGCCACAATCCTTTGAAACCATCAAAACACTATTTTGTATTATTTTTTGCTAGTATAATGTGTATAATATTACTTCAATTTCCTTAAGTAATTCTTTTAAATTTTTAGCTTTATTCACTAGCATACATTTCATGCATTTAAATGTACAATTCAGTGAATTTTGGAATACTCACAGAGCTTTGCAACTGTCACCTCAGTTTTTTAATTTTTTATTTAAAAACAAATTTATTGACAAATAAAAATTGTTGCCAGGCATGGTGGCTCACGCCTGTAATCCCAGCAGTTTGGGAGGCCAAGGCCAGCGGATCAACGAGGTCAGGAGTTCGAGACCAGCCTGGCCAATATGGCGAAACTCCGTCTCTACTAAAAATACAAAAATTAGCCAGGTGTGGTGGTGCGTGCCTGTAGTCCCAGCTATGCGGGAGGCTGAGGCAGAAGAATCGCTTGAACCCAGGAAGTGGAGGTTGCACTGAGCCCAGATCATACCACTACACTCCAGCCTGGGTGACAGACTCCATCTCAAAAAAAAAAAAAAAATTTTTAATGGTGTACAACATGATGTTTTGAAATGTTTACAGGCCAGGCGTGGTGGCTCATGCCAGTAATCCCAGCACTTTGAGAGGCTGCGGGCGGTACACCTGAGGTTGGGAGTTCGAGACCAGCCTGACCAACATGGAGAAACCACATCTCTACTAAAAATACAAAAGTAGCCAGTCATGGTGGCACATGCCTCTAATCCCAGCTACTCGGGAGGCTGAGGCAGGAGAATCGCTTGAACCCAGGAGGCAGAGGTTGCAGTGAGCCTAGATCGCGTCATTGTACTCCAGCCTGGGCAAAGAGAGCGAAACTCCATGTCAAAAAAAAGAAAAAGAAAAAAGAAATATGTTTATATTGTGCAGTGGCTATATCATGCTAACATGCTAATTAACATGGATTATATCACATACTTATTGTTTGTGGTGAGAACACTTAGAATCTACCCTCATGGCAAGTTTCTTTTTTTCTTTTCTTTTCTTTTTTTTTTTGAGACGGAGTTTCGCTCTTGTTGCCCAGGCTGGATGGAGTACAGTGGTGCAATCTTGGCTCACTGCAACCTCCACCTCCCGAGTTCAAGTGATTCTTCTGCCTCAGCCTCCTGAGTAGCTGGGATTACAGGCACCCGCCATCATGCCTGGCTAATTTTTGTATTTTTGTAGAGATGAGGTTTCACCATGTTGGCCAGGCTGTTCTTGAACTCCTGACCTCAAGTGATCTGCCTGCCTCAGCCTCACAAAGTGCTAGGATTATAGGCCTGAGCCACCGTTCCCAGCCAGTGACAATTTTCAAGTATACAATACATTGTTAGCCACTGTTCCCAGCCAGTGGCAATTTTCAAGCATATAATACATTGTTATTAACTATAGTCACTATGTTGTTTCAGGTCTTATGTTTAAGTCTTGAATGTATTTTGAGTTGATTTTTGTGTATTGTATGCAATATATTACTCATTATATACTTTTAGTCATTGGGTAAATTAGTAGAGTGGTTTGACATTATTGGATAAAATTATCTTAATGTTTTCTTTTTTCAGCGTTGTAGAATGAATGAAGACACTGGCACTGATTATATAACACCTTGGCAGCTATCTCAAGTCGTTGATGGTGGAGGTATTGGAATTATAGAAGAAAGCAAACACACAAATTTGACTAAAGGCGATTTTGTGACTTCTTTCTATTGGCCCTGGCAAACCAAGGTTATTCTGGATGGAAATAGCCTTGAAAAGGTGATATATATATGAACGTATCTGATTTTTTTTCCCCGTATAATTCTTACTTTGTGCATTTGATATTCAGTTGTGTTTGTAATCAGGGAAAAATAAAAGCATATATTTTCTTTTAGCTAGCTGCCAAAATGTGGAAAGCCTTTGTTCCTTTTCCACTGTTAGCTGTGTAGGGAAGTTTAAATTGCCCTTCTGAAGGTTTGATAATTGAGCCTGCTAAAATAAACTGACAATAAACAGATTAACAGGAGAAAAACCATTTTAATTCATGTATGTGCACTGGAGCCTCACAGAAGAATAGGAGACTCAAAGGAGGGACCAGATGGTTGAAGGTTTTTTTTGTTTGTTTCTTTGCTTGTTTGTTTGTTTTAGAGATGGGTTGTCACTGTGTTGCCCCGGCTGGTCTCAAACTCCTAGGCTCAAGCAATTCTCCCACCTCAGCCTCCCAAAGTGCTGAGATTACAGGTGTGAGCTTGAAGTTTTTATAGCTAAAGGAATAGGGCTTGAGGCTTTTGGGGGAAATGGCAACAAAAAGGGAAAGGGGAGGGATTGCATGGTAAACAAAGGTTATCTTATTGTAGATAAAGTCTCTCAGGTAATAAAAGTTGTTTCAGAGCAGCTGCCAAAAGAATAGGTAATAGCCTGACTGGGTCTGCTAATGACTTTATTTATTTAGAGACGGCGTCTCACTCTGTCACCCAGGCTGGAGTGATCTTGGCTCACTGCAACCTCTGCCTCCTGGGTTCAAGTGATCTTCCCACCTCAGTCTCCCGAGTAGCTGGGATTACAGGTGTGCACCACCACGCCCAGCTAATTTTTTGTATTTTTAGTAGAGATGGGGTTTTGCCATGTTGGCCAGGCTGTTCTCAAACTCCTGACCTCAAGTGATCTGTCTGCCTTGGTCTCCCAAAGTGCTGGGATTACAGGCGTGAGTCACTGCACCCAGCCATTTTTATTAAACTTGTTGTAGAAACAAGAGTCTCACCATGTTGCCCAGGCTGGTCTTGAACTCCTGGCCTCAACCGATCCTCCCGCCTCAGCCCCACAAAGTGCTGGGATTACAGGTGTGAACCACTGTGCCCAGCCTTAATGGTACATTTTAAGCATTAGTAATGAGAACTGTTGGAGTTTGAGTTGATTTTTTTTTTTTTTCAAGACAGAGTCTTGCTCTGTTGCCCAGGCTGGAGCGCAGTGGCGCGATCTCGGCTCACTTCAACCTCTGCCACCTGGGTTCAAGCGATTCTCCTGCCTCAGCCACCTGGGTAGCTGGGATTACAGGCGCCTACCACCATGGCTGGCTAATTTTTGTATTTTTAGTAGAGATGGGATTTCAGCATCTTGGCCAGGGTGGTGTTGAACGCCTGACCTCATGATCCACCCGCCTTGGCCTCCCAAAGTGCTGGGATTACAGGCATGAGCCACTGTACCCGGCCTGAGTTGATATTTATAGGTACATGTTTATGTTGGAATTGCTCAGAGACTTAAAGATCTTCCATTGTTGCCAAGTATTTTTCTGTTAAGCATTTCCTTTTTTTTTTTTTTTTTTTCCATACTTGGGGCATTAACAAGAAAGAATATTTTGTCTCTTACATGGGAATTTTTTAAAAAGTTTCTTTTTTTTTTTTTTTTTTTGAGATGGAGTCTTGCTTTGTCGCCCAGGCTGGAGTGCGGTGGCACAATCTTGGCTCACTGTAACCTCCACCTCCCAGGTTCAAACAATTCTCTGCCTCAGCCTCCTGAGTAGCTGGGTTTTGGGCACCCACCACCACACCTGGCTAATTTTTTGTATTTTTAGTAGAGACGGGGTTTCACCATTTTGGCCAGGCTGGTCTTGAACTCCTGACCACATGATCCACCCACCTCAGCCTCCTTAAGTACTGGGATTACAGGCGTGAGCCACCGCACCCGGCCTTAAAGTTTCTTTAATATAAAGAGAAGTAATACCGTTTTTTACTCTTTACAAATAAAGTATAGAATTTTAGCAAGACTGATGAATGGTTTACTCTTCTATAAACCATATTGGGTTATTTATTATACTGATGGACTGCCATAACAGAATACTACAGGCTGGGTGGTTTAAACAACAGAAATTTATTTTCTCACAGTTCTGGAAGCTAGAAGTCCAAGATCAGAGTTCTGGAAAATTTGGTTTCTGGTGAGGCCCCTCCTCCTGGATTGCAGATGGCCGCCTTCTTGCTGTGTCCTCAGGCAGTCTTTCCTCTGTAGGTGTGCAGAGAGATAGATCTTGTTTCTTCTTCTTCTAAGGACATAAGTCCCTTTTTTTTTTTTTTTTTTTTTTTTTTTGAGATGAAGTCTAACTCTGTCGCCCAGGCTGGAGTGCAGTGGCATGATCTCAGCTCACTGCAACCTCCTGGGTTCAAGCGATTCTCCTGCCTCAGCCTCCTGAGTAGCTGGGATTACAGGCGCATGCCACCATGCCTTGCTAATTTTTTGTATTTTTAGTAGAGATGGGGTTTCGCCATGTTGGCTAGGCTGGTCTCGAACTCCTGGTCTCAGGTGATCCGCCTGCCTCGGTCTCCCAAAGTGCTGGGATTACAGATGTGAGCCACTGTGCCCGGCCTGGACACAAGTCTTGTTGGACTAGGACCCCACCTTTATGTCCTCATTCAATCCTAAATGTCTCCTTTAAGTCCCTATCTCCAAATAAAGTCACACTGGGGCTCAGGGCTTTACTATATAAATGTTGTGGGGACGCAATTCAGTCCATAACACGTTGTCTCTACTTTGTTGTCTCAAAACAGGAATTCCTAGTATTATTTTTAAAGGGTATATATTTTATTTTAGGTAGACCCACAACTTGTGGATGGACATCTTTCATATTTTCTTGGAGCTATAGGTATGCCTGGTTTGACTTCCTTGATTGGGATACAGGAAAAAGGTCATATAACTGCTGGATCTAATAAGACAATGGTTGTCAGTGGGGCCGCAGGTGCCTGTGGATCTGTGGCTGGGCAGGTAAACTTTCTGAGAATTATTTGATTTTCTGATTATTTGACGATTGTTATAATTCATAATTGAAATTCCGGATATATGTATACCATTAAAAATATAAAATTGGATAAATTTTTTTTTTCTTTTTTGAGACAAAGTCTCCAGGCTGGAGTGCAGTGGCGCAATCTTGGCTCACTGCAACCTCCGCCTCCTGGGTTCAAGAGATTCTCATGCCTTAGCCTCTAGAGTAGCTGGGACTACAGGTATGTGCCATCACACCTGGCTAATTTTTGTATTTTTAGTAGAGATGGGGTTTTGCCATGTTGGCCAGGCTGTTCTCGAACTCCTGGCCTCAAGAGATCCACCTGCTTCGGCCTCCCAAAGTTCTGGGATTATAGGTGTGAGCTACCACGCCCAGCCAAAATTGAATAAATTTATAATGACTTTCACACGTTTCTTGTAGAAATGGTTTTTTTTTTTTTACCTACTTAGACTCTCTTACTAACAGTATGAAAAATGTAGATTTTAGTGTCTTATTCTCTGTTAACCAAAAGGAGATATAGTAAATGCTAAAGCTTTGCTTTCATTATTATAAGGAAGAGAATGATAGAGAAGCTGTTTGGAATTGCATGAATTAAAAGTCAAACTCACATTTTAAATTAATATCCTCAAATAAGAAACCACTTATTGAATTCTAGAAGTGTAAACATTTTGATAGAATTTTATGAAGTTGGCCTGGCACAGTGGCTCATGCCTGCAATCCCAGTGCTTTGGGAGGCCAACTTGGCAGGATTACTTGAGGAAAGGAGCTCAAGACCAGCCTGGGCAACATAGTAAGACTCTTCAGTAAATAAATTAGCCCAGCGTGGTGGCACGCCTGTTGTCCTAACTACTTGAGAGGCTGAGGCAGGAAGAGTACTTCAGCCCAGGAGTTCGAAGTTACAGTGAGCTATGATTGCACCACTGTACTCCAGCCTGGGTGACAGACCCTGTTTCTTTAAAAAAACAAAAAAAGAATCTTATAAAAGTACATCCTTTTATAAATAATAGCCTTTATAGGTTGAAACCATTGAAAACAAACATTGTGTCCGAGCTGTGATTTTAGTTCGCCACAAGCTTGAAAAATAATGAATTGCACGTGATGTTTTGGGTCTGATTATTTATTCCTTTTATGAAATCAGATTTAATTTGCGAAATTTTATTTTTTTAAATTTAATTATTATTCTTTGATTTTATATTTTTCAATGAGTGAAAGCCAAAAATTGTGAGATTTTAACATTTAAACTACCTATGGTCCCCAACTTATGATGGTTCTACTTTACAATGATGCAAAAGCCGTATGCATTCAGTGGAAGCCATACTTTGAATTTTGAATTTTGGTCTTTTCCCAGGCTAGCGATATCAGTATGACACTCTCTCGAGATGCTGGGCAGCGGCAACAAGCTGTAGCTCCTGGTCAGCCACCGTATGTGGCTGAACAACTCCGTGAATCACGCCCAGCTGGAGTGGATGTTTATTTTGACAATGACCATAAGGGTAAACAACTGGTACTCTACGGTGTACTGTGTTGCCAGATGATTTTGCCCAGCCATAAGTGTTCTGAGCATGTTTTAGGTAGGCTAGGCTAAGCTATGATGTTCAGTAGGTTAGGTATATTAAATGCATTTTTTGCTTAGGATATTTTCAACTAATGATGGTTTTATTGGGACATATCCCTATCATAAGTTGAGGAACAGAAGTCTACCTTTGTTCAATTTTAATAATTTTTTTTAGGATGACATTGTCTGCCCTCAGTTCTTTTAGTTTCAAATTACTTTTCATTAAAAGCAGCGTAATCTAACCTTAATTGTAATGAACACTGTCATATACCTGTAATATCTTGTATACTTGTACATTTTTACATTTAAATGTGACAATATAAAGCCATTTAATCTTCAAATTTCCCCCCTAGATTGGCCATTTCTTAGGTTGTTCCAGAGTGGTGGGAATTTGTGGAACACATGAGAAATGCATCCTCTTGACCTCAGAACTGGGCTTTGATGCTGCAATTAATTATAAAAAAGACAATGTGGCAGAACAGCTCCGTGAATCATGCCCAGCTGGAGTGGATGTTTATTTTGACAATGTTGGTGGTAACATCAGTGATACAGTGATAAGTCAGGTTGTTTGCTGATTTCTATAACAAATTTGAATACTGCACTTTATATGTTGTGATATCTTTTTACCTAATACTGAGAAAAAAATTTATAAAATTGGAGGGATTATTGTGACTTAATGTGATGATCAGTATTGTATTTAAGTGATACAAAAGAGCTTGCTGATACCTACTTCCATTTACTTGCAGATTTGTACTATGAACTTCAATTTCAGTTATTTGCTACCAATATTATATTTTTCACTTTTGGTTTATTTTTGTGAAAAATTACAGTTGCATTGTTGAAATGCTGAAGCTCTGACCCCTAACTCACCACTGACCAACTCACAGCCATGGCCCCAGACCTTGCGTAGAGAATGGGTTTCATAGGCTGCATGTATTTATGCATATTTACTAACAATATTATAAAATATCAACATGAGGTATTAACACTACATAGTCCTTTGCTGCATCTAAAATTATTTGCAGTTGAGATTATTAAATTATTTAAATCCAAAAAAATACAGTTCTACCACTAATAAGTAGCAACAACAACTAATGTAATTCTTTTGCTGATTACCAACCATTTATTTGCCTCTGTGTTCCTTTGGAATGTAATTATTTCTAGCTAGTTAAAATTCTTAAATACCTCTAACAGGTAAATTAAAAAAAAAATCGAACTAGTTGACAAAAAGGATTAAATAGTCAAGGAGGCTTCCATTATGGCAGCCATAAAATCAGTAAACATAGGAAAGGGATATTTTATCATTATTTTTCTCTGTGCAGATGAATGAGAACAGCCACATCATCCTGTGTGGTCAAATTTCTCAGTACAACAAAGATGTGCCTTATCCTCCCCCGCTATCCCCTGCTATAGAGGCAATCCAGAAAGAAAGAAACATCACAAGGTGTGTTCTTCCTCTTTGCCCTTATTACCAGGTTCATGGGGTTTTAAATATCATAGATGTGTATGAAATCTATTGTTCTTCATAGACACTTTTTCTTTATTAAATAAAACTTTAGGTCGGGCATAGTGGCTTATGCCTGTAATCCTAGCACTTTGGGATGCCGAGACGGGTGGATTGCTTGAGGCCAGGAGTTCAAAACTAGCCTGGCCAACATGGTGAAACCCCTTCTCTACTAAAAATAGAAAAAATTAGCCGGGTGTAGTGATGGGCGCCTGTAATCCCAGCTACTTGGGAGGCTGAGGCAGGAGAATCACTTGAACCTGGGAGGTGGAGGTTGCAGTGAGCCAAAATCATGCCACTGCACTCCATCCAGCCTGGGCAATGAAAACGAAACTCCATCTCAAAAAAACAAAACAAACAAACAAACAAAAAACCTTTAAAATACACATTTTTTAAGCTGGTTCAATATTTAGGTTCTGGCTAACTAGCTACCTGAAAACTGATAGTTATTGGCTTTGACTGGCCTGGGTTAGGTCACATGAGGGTCGAGAAAGGATGTTACCCACAAAGGAAAAATTCACAGTGCTATTAACAAATGGGGTTGTAGATACTGGGCAGACAAAAATTATTATTATTTGAGATGGAGTCTCGCTCAGCCGCCCAGACTGGAGTACAGTGGCGCGATCGCAGCTCACTAAAACCACCGTCTCCCAGGTTCAAGCGATTCTCCTGTCTCAGCATCCCGAGTAGCTGGGACTACAGGCGCTCACTACCATGCCCGGCTAATTTTTTTGTATTTTTAGTAGAGACGGGGGTTTCACCGTGTTGGCCAGGCTGGTCTTGAACTCCTGACCTCAGGTGATCATCCCACCTCCGCCTCCCAAAGTGTTAGGATTACAGGCGTGAGCCACTGCGCCCAGCAACAAAAATTATTAATAGAAGTCTACATTTACACCTGTAACTATGCATAAAACTATCTGATCAGACTCAATGTGTTATGTCCTAATATTTTAAGGATTAACAGATATTAGAATTCTGGAATGGTTTGATCTTGGAATACCACTCCCGTTATATTCTCTGATCATTATCCTTTTCTTCCTCACTGCAGGGAAAGATTTCTGGTATTAAATTATAAAGACAAATTTGAGCCTGGCATTCTACAGCTGAGTCAGTGGTTTAAAGAAGGAAAGCTAAAGGTAGAACTTCTATTCTTTATCAATATAATTCTTCCTGCTACTTGATATAATTTTGCATTATTTAAATGTACTATAGCAAACATACTAGTTTCATTATAAAAATTCCTACAAAAGAAAAGTATGCTGAATATTATAAATTAACTCTACCTCCCAGGTGAGTATAACCTCCTGATAAACAAACCCTTGTTATTCCCTTTATCTAAAATTTTTTAGCTTTACTTTCCATAGATTATATTACAAAATCATTAGGTTTTCCCCCAAATGTAAAATTGTTATGTTTATTAATTTAACAAATATTTATGGGATGCTACTATGTGTTAGAAGCTGTGCTTTCTCAAAAATAATGTGAGCATCTCCTGATGCTTATACCACCATACTTCTTCCCTGTCCTCCCTGGACATTCTAATGTATGTCTTAGTTGTTGATTGAAAATCAGGAGTTATTAATCTGGGCTTCAGACATACTGGCCTAGGCTATTTTTTTTTTTTTTTTTTTTTTTTGAGACGGAGTCTCACTTTGTCACCCAGGGTGTAGTGCAGTGGCGCAATCTCGGCTCACTGCAACCTCTGCCTCCTAGGTTCAAGCGATTCTTCTGCTTCAGCCTCCCGAGTAGCTGCGATTACAGGCACATGCCACTCGCTCAGCTAATTTTTGTATTTTTAGTAGAGATGGGGTTTCACCATGTTGGCCAGGCTGGTCTCAAACTCCTGACCTCAAGTGTTCTGCCCATCCAGCCTCCCAAAGTGCTGGGATTACAGTTGTGAACCAGTGCACCTGGACTGGCCTAGGCTATTCTTGAAACCTGCAAATGATAGGCAAAGTTGTACCTTTGTGTGCTTCTGTACTTTTCTTTTTCTGTTTTAGAGTGTATAGCTTGTGATCTGTTACTAATTGAAGAGATTAAACAACGGGAAAATAGGATATTACTTTAAAAAATCAATTGATAGGAAGCTTTTCTGGGCTACCTACATGAAATAAAGAATATCTATTTTTAGACAAAGTGCTAAATAGTATTGCTGCCTTTTGTAAGTATGGAAACTATCATATAGAAACATTGAAGTTTAAAGACTATTAAATCTAGCTATTTTGATTTACAGATTAAAGAGACGGTAATAAATGGGTTGGAAAACATGGGAGGTAAGATGAATGTAGACTTATTATATACACATGCTCAGCACACAAAGATAAAGTCTCTTTATTTTTATTTATTTATTTTTGAGATGGAGTCTTGCTCTGTTGGCCAGGCTGGAGTGTAGTGGCATGATCTCAGCTCACTGCAAGCTCCGCCTTCCAGGCTCACGCCATTCTTCTGCCTCAGCCTCCCAAGTAGCTGGGACTACAGGCGCCTGCCACCACGCCTGGCTAATTTTTTGTATTTTTAGTAGAGACGGGGTTTCACTGTCTTAGCCAGGATGGTATCGATCTCCTGACCTCGTGATCTGCCTGCCTCGGCCTCCCAAAGTGCTGGGATTACAAGCGTGAGCCACCACGCCTGGCTTTTTTTTTTTGAGACGGAGTCTTGCTCTGTCTCCCAGGCTGGAGTGCAGTGGTATGATCTTGGCTCACTGCAACCTCCATCTCCCGAGATCAAGCAATTCTCCTGCCTCAGTCTACCAAGTAGCTGGGACTACAGGCGTGCACTGGTATGCCTGGCTAATTTTTGTATTTTTAGTAGAGACAGGGTTTCAACATATTGGCCAGGCTGGTCTTGAACTCCTGAATTCAAGTGATTTGCCTGCCTCGGCCTCTCAAAGTGCTGGGATTACAGGCGTGAGCCACTGCACAGGCCAAAGTCTTTTAATGCTACCTCTCTGGCCTCCCCTTCCCTGCCCTTCCCTCCCCTCACCTCCCTTTTTTTTTTTTAAAGAGATGATCTTGCTCTGTTGCCCAGGCTGGAGTGCAGTGGCATGATCATAGCTAACTGTAACTTATGAACCCATGGGCTCAAGCAATCCTCTCACCAGAGTAGCTGGGACTACAATTACCTGCCACTATGCCCAGCCTTTTTTTTTTTTAATTTTCCATAGAAACAGGGTCTCACTATATTGTCCAGGCAACTCCTGGCCTCAAATGATCCTTCTGCCTCAGCCTCCCAAAGTGCTGGAATTTACAGGTGTGAGTGCCTAGCCCTTTTTTTAATTTTTGAGACAGGGCCATGCTCTGTCACCTGGGCTGGAGTGCAGTGGTGCGATCATGGCTCACTGCAGCCTCTACCTCCCAGGTTCAGGTGATGCTCCCACCTTAGCCCCCCGAGTAGCTGGGACTACAGGCACACACCACCACTCCCAGCTGATTTTTGTATTTTTAGTAGAGATGGATGGGGTTTCACCATGTTGGTCAGGCTGGTCTTAAACTCCTGACTTCAAGTGATCCACCCACCTTGGCCTCCCAAAGTGCTGGGATTACAGTCGTGAGGCCCCATGCCCGGCCTTCACTCACATTTTATTCCCATATTTTTTTTGCCTCTAGTCTTCAGATACTGTAAACAATGAACATTGATGTGCATACCAGTTAGATACCAATTAAATCTTTCCAGTATGGGCAAAACATTTTTTTAAGATGTTAATTGGGTTAGTTTGTGTATAACTTTTTACTTGAGATTTCTTTTCATGACCATTTTCTTCTATGCTTAATATTCAAAATCATTGAAAAAGTTATTTAACATAATTTTATATGTTGTACCTTTTGGAAACAAGTATGATAGTGACATTTATCTTTTCAGATAACCTACTTTCTCTTTTTCCAGCTGCATTCCAGTCCATGATGACAGGAGGTAACATTGGAAAGCAGATAGTTTGCATTTCAGAAGAAATCTCTTTGTAATTGCTGTAAATGTCATCAAGGCAATCATAGATTTCTTTTCCATTTTGCATATTTTCAAAGATATGTTAAAAAATCCTTAGACTATACATAGCTCTTGATTTAAATGTGATCATAGGTGTTATTTTTAGTTGCATAGGGGATTTGATACAATCATTAATGGATCATACACAATAGGTTTTTAAAAATTAATAACTTTTAGTAATTACTTTTATTAATTTAAAATAGAACGCTTGAGAGGCACTTTGTAAAGATTTGTTGAACTGGAAACGTTTTACATGATCTGATACAACCATTAATGAATCATACACAATAGGTTTTTTAAAATTTATATTAATAACTTTTATTAATTTAAAATAGAATGCTTAAAATAAAATAGAGTGCTTGAGAGGCACTTAGTAAAGATTTGTTGAACTGGAAATGTTTTACATGATTCTTAAACTGAAACTTGGTGTAAAAATAGAATTGAGATGGCCTTTTTTTCACATTGTAGACTGAAAAGAGACTTAATGGTATGATGTGTACATAGGGACTGGGGGCAGGATTGGGGGTTTCGGAGCTTGTGTAACAGTTTTTGGGATAGGAGACCAGCGGTTTTGGGTTGGGATTAGTATGGGAAGATAAATAACTTAGGTTGGTTAAGTTGACAAGATTTACTCCAGAGGATCATCTCTTTGTATTTGCCAAATAATTTACTGTATAGCCTAAAAACTCCATATATATTGAGAAAAGCATATGTTTATTTTAGGTTAGCAGGCACATACTGTCAAGTTGTAAAGATTGAGAGGGCAAACAGATGTAAACATCACTTGTAGGTGATTAAAAAGATTGACAGCCGGGCCTGATGTCTCAAGCCTGTAATCCTAGCACTTTGGGAGGCAGAGGCGGGCAGATCACTTGAGGTCAGGAGTTCGAGACCAGCCTGGCCAACACGGTGAAACCCCATCTCTCTAAAAATACAAAAATTAGCTGGGCGTGGTGGCACACGCCTGTAATCCCAGCTACTCAGGAAGCTGAGGCTGGAGAATCATTTGAACCTGGGAGGGGGAGGTTGCCGTGAGCTGAGCTTGCACCATTGCACTCCAGCCTGGGCGACAAGAGTGAAATTCCATCTCAAAAAACAAAAGCAGATTGACAACAAAGACAGTTTCAGAAAATGACAGGACTGGGCAAATTAACAAATGTTTGTAAACATGAATGTTCAGGAACTACTGATGTACCTCAAAAGTTTGTTTTATTAATTGTACTCAACCCTCGCAGAACAGTAAAACTGAAGATTATTGTTTCTGAATGTTTTGGCTTATGATTGTCTACACACTGCCAATATACTTTTGTATGCAACATTTGTAATAAGTAGATTCAAACTGTGTTGGTAATCAGCCTCCCCAGTTTTCGTGAGTGGCCCTTTTTTGTTACTTTTCCTGGACCATTTCATCTCCTGAGTGGGTTTCACTTTTCTCTGTATGTTGCTAACTCCCAAATCTCCATCTGTATTTCTGACCTCTTTCTTGAGCACTGGACCTTTACCTCCAAGTAAATATCCTCAACTCTGGATTGCATCTTATACTCTGCTTTTTTCTTTTCTTTTTTTTTTTTGAGATGGAGTCTTGCTCAGTCGCCCGGCGTGCAGCGGCATGATCTCGGCTCACTGCAACCTCCGCCTCCCGGGTTCAAGCGATTCTCCTGCCTCAGCCTCCCGAGTAGCTAGGATTACAGGCGCGTGCCACCACGCCCGGCTAATTTTTGTGTTTTTAGTAGAGACGGGTTTTCACGGCGTTAGCCAGGATGGTCTCGATCTCCTGACCTCGTGATCCGCCCACCTTAGCCTCCCAAAGTGCTGGGATTAAAGGCGTGAGCCACGGAGTCCGGCCTACTCTGCTTTTCTAAAGTGGAATTATCTTCCTCTGAAATGTTTCTCCTTTATTTTAAATCACCATTAGTAATTTGTGTACCCAAACCTGTCATCAAGGCTTATCTTTAACCTTGAAAATGCCTTTTTAAAGAGAACTCCTTTAATTCCCACGGTTGAGTCTCTCATTCTTCCGCACGCAAATATTTTAAAATAAGTAATTTCAAGAAGTCAGTCAAACTCACAAAGCTTTAACAAGGTGGCATCCAGCTTGGAAGTCAAGTGTTCAAGCCCGCAGTCGGGACATCCAAGAGCTCTTTACATCTTAATTACAACACGGAACCCAGACTCACTGCATACCCCGTCCCGTATATAATGCAAAACTTGATTCTGCAAGTTCCTTTCTCGGGCGGTGAAACTTCGAAGGTCCTCTCCATGGAGACCTTTGATAAATGTTTAAGCAGTGATCTTTTCTTTCTCGTTTGCCTCCATTGCAGCGCCTCCGCTGATGGGAAAAACTACTCCCTCCGCTACTGCGGGGTGGCAGTGACGTCAACGAATTAGCTGACCTGTTTTTTCGGGCTTCGTGGACATAGGAGTCCCGAAGGCCGAGAGTGAGTGAGTGGGAGCGGGGCGGCTGCGGCTCCTCCTGTCCGGGGCGGAGCCCTGCGTCGCGGGCCTGGGGAGGCCCCGCCAGCAGCCTTGACGTCTGGGTCCCGAGCAGTGCGGCAGCCACACGGCACTGAGGCGAGCGAGTGGGTGTGTGCGTGGGGGGTCAGCCAAACTTCCTGTCCCGCGCTCGAGCTGCTTCCGGCGGGAGCCGGAAGACGCTGTGTGTGGACGGAATTCGGGACCGACTTACGGCCGGCCGGCTTCCCGGAACTGGAAGGTGAGCTCCGAGGTGGGCCTGGCCACCCCTTCTCGGTTAGGTAGTACCCGAGAGGGCGGGGGCCAGTACCGGCTACTTGGGGCCTGGGGCCGAGTTCGCCCCGAGAGAGGAAACCGCCCTCCTTGGGCATCCCTCCTGGATCTGGCGGGCCCGGGAGCGGCCAGTCTGAAGCCCTGCGGCTTTGGCCCTTCCCCTCGCGGGTTTTTAGGGGCGATGTTCCTGCTCCTTTGCTTGGTTTTGGGGGTAGGGATATAGGAACAGATTGTCCTGAGAAAGCCAGAGTCAGCGAGTCCCCGGGGCGGGGGCTCTTGGACTGCACCCGCAGCCGGGGCCTGCCTACGGACCTTGGGGCCTTATTTCTGAGGCCTTTGTGGTGTGGGGTAGAGGATGCCAGGAGGCCTTGCCCTGAATGTTTCAGTCCAGAGCTACCCTCTCCTTTCATACCACTTACTTTCTGGGTATGGAAAAGGGACAGCTGCCTACTCGGCTGGGCTGGGTCGCCCGTTTCTCCTTTGCCTGTCAGTTCGGGGGGCAGGAGTGTGTGGATTGTTTACGGCCTTCATACATTTCGTGTCGAATTTATTTTCTGAAGTTTCTCAAGATAATCCAATTTATTAAAGTTTATCCCACTTGATCATGAGGCTCAGAAATGCATTTAGGCACCATTTGGAAGTTAAATATTATTAACTTGGGACTTAAGAATTAGTACTTAGGTTGGAACGAAGGTCAACGCAGCATATTTGCAATAAAAAAAGAAACATAAAAAAAGAAACATTTGGAAATAAAGTCGGGCATTTTGTTAGGGAGTGAGAAATTGCACATGGTTTTTTCTTAGTGTGGTGCAGAGTAAAAGACAACTAAAGTAGCAGTCAGAAGTTTTAAGTTCTAGTTTTTTACGTTTTGCATCTAAGTAGATGTCTAATTTTTGGCAAGTTGCTGAATCTCTAGCTCTGGGGAGTTTTTCTGTAAACGAAGGGGTTTACCTTTAGGGCTATGACAATTTTTCCGAGGCACTGAACTTTGAGTAGAAGTGACATAAGCATTTCTTTGTTTTGGAAAGATAACTTGAATGGCTGCATAAAGGATGTATTGCAAAGAGGAATTTTAAACGCGGGGTGACCAGTTAGAGGCCTGTTTTAATAGTATAGTAGAAAGTTACTGAGAGACCTAAACAGGGCATTACAGTAGGGAACAGAGAACATTCTGGGAACAGAGAATCACGGGAATTATTTAAAAATGGAGAATGAGAGAGATTTAAAGACCTAGAATTTGCAGCTGAGTGGGAGGAAGATTGGGCGATCATTGAAATAGGTAATACAAGAAGAACAGGTTTGGTAAGGAAGATAATAATCTGGATTTTGGACATTGTTAGGTTTGAGATGCTGTTGGATATACATGTGGAGATACCTAGCAAGCAGTTAGAAATGAAGGTTTGGAGTTCAGAAGAGATGACTAGAGAAAAATGTAGGTATCATTTGTAGTGTCATTCATTCATTATACAAATATTTAGTACCTACCAGTTGCTTACTGGGAAGCTTGTATGGAAGCCCTTTAAGCTCATAGTAAACACATTAGAAGTGGGAAGTGACCGTTAATGGGCACAGGGTTTCCTTGTGAGGTGATGAAATGTTGTAAAATTGATCGTGGTTCTGCTTGTACAACTCTGAATAAACTAAAGATATTTTAATTGTACTCTTTAAATGAGTCAATAGTATGGTATGTGAACGATATCTTAGTGAAACTAATTTTTAAAAAAGATTTACATTGCAGTTTTGGAAATCTGTTGAGTAAGGAATTGGAAATAGGAATGTTTAATTGTGTATTTGCCGTTACACCTGTAGCTAATGTACATAGTACGTTGCTCTGTTAAAGATGAGATCCCCACAGTACACTTGATAAGATACTGAGTGCTCTAGTACAAATTCTTTTGAGTTCAGTTGCATATCTTAATGCATCCTGCTATTTTTTATTTTATTCATACTGTACACATACAAATCATAAACTTGGACACAAAAATTGTATGGTAGTACTTAGTTATAATATGAATACCCAGTGCTTGAGAAAATGCTCGTGTTAATTTTTAAAGATTATTGAAGTGAAAACACTGAAATAAAAAGATGTCATAGATAACAAAAAGGACAGTAAATAGTTGTCTGGTTCCTCAGAGATTTTACAATCCTGGAATCTCAAAGTTGGAGGAACCTTAAGGATGACTTAAACAACAAACATCTGATAATTTCTTGGCTTGTTAAGACAAGCTGGAATTGGGGAAGAGGAATTCTTGTTTTTTTTGAGACAGCCTCCATTTGTTACCCAGGCTGGAGTGCAGTGGTGTGATCACTGCTCAGTGCAGCCTCGATCTCCTGGGCTAAAGCAATCCTCCTACTCAGCCTCCCTAGTAGCTAGGACCACAGGCATGTGCCACCATGTGATGCTAATTGAAAAATTTTTTTTTGTAGAAATAGAGTCTCACTGGCCGAGATCGCGCCACTGCACTCCAGCCTGCGTGACAGAGCGAGACTCAGTCTCAAAGAAAAAAAAAAAGAAATAGGGTCTCACTGTGTTGCCTAGGCTGAGAAAAGGAATTCTTAGGCCATGGAGATTCAGGGTCAAACCTAGAGAGATGTAATCACTATTCACGCCAGTGATTTCTGCATACTTCTGGTGTGGGTGGGAGTCCTGGCTTTGCAACTTAATAACTTGGTAATAAAGTAATATACTGAGCCTTGGTTCCTTCCTCTCTAAATAGAGGGATGGATAAACCATATGAAACTGTTGCAGTGCTTGAATAAGAAAAATATGTGTGGAAGAAAAGTCAGGGATTTATGATACTTTATGTGGGAAACTTGGAAGGAGCATTTCCATTTATATCTTGTAAGTAGTTTTTTTTTTTTTTTTTTTTTTTCCCGACACAGAGTCTTGCTCTGTCGCCCGGGCTGGAGTACAGTGGAGCGATCTCGGCTCACTGCAATCTCCACCTCCTAGGTCCAAGCGATTCCCCTACCTCAGCCTCCTGAGTAGCTGGGTCTGCAGGCACATGCCACCACACCTAGCTAATTTTTTGTATTTTAGTTGAGACGGGGTTGTACCATGTTGGCCAGGATGGTCTCAATCTCCTGACCTCGTGTTCCGCCTGCCTCGGCCTCCCAAAATGCTGGGATTACAGGCGTGAGCCACTGCTCCCGGCCTAAATGGTTACTTTTTTACAATGAAAAATGAGGATTTCAGGCAGCTTAGAAAGAGAGAGGGAGAAACCAACAGGACAAAAAAACATTTATTCAGTTACTTTTTTTTTTTTTTTGAGATGGAGTCTTGCTCTGTCGCCCAGGCTGGAGTACAGTGACGCAGTCTTAGCTCACTGCAACCTCCATCTCTCGGGTTCAAGCGATTCTCCTGCCACAGCCTCCCGAGTAGCTGGGATTACAGGCACCCGCCACATGCCCGGCTAATTTTTGTATTTTTAGTAGAGACGGGGTTTCGCCATATTGGCCAGGCTGATCTTGAACTCCTGACCTCAGGTGACCCACCCGCCTCGGCCTCCCAAAGTGCTGGGTTTACAGGCGTGAGCCACCGTGCCCAGCCTAAGTGCCCTCTTTGTAAAGTCTGTCTTGTTCTACCTTTCCACAGTACCTGGTATTAATTGGAAACTTTAAAGTACCCATTGATTGAAAATATACCCATCCTGGATACATTTTACACTGTATGATTATTTGTAATAGTGCTCCCAATTTTAGTAACAATTGTACAAAATAAAATGGACTCACATTCCAAAATCCTGAAAAGAAACTAAGCTATAAGAAAGTAAGAATTTAAGTTATAGGGAGTGGCTGGGCGCAGTGGCTCACACCTGTAATCTCAGCACTTTGGGAGGCCACGGCAGGCGGATCACCTGAGGTTGGGAGTTCGAGACCAGCCTGACCAACATGGAGAAACCGTCTCTACTAAAAATACAAAATTAGCCAGATGTGGTGTCTCATGCCTGTAATCCCAGCTACTCCGGGAGTCTGAGGCAGGAGAATTGCTTGAACCTGGGAGGCAGAGGTTGTGGTGAGCTGAGATCATGCCATTGTGCTCCAGCCTGGGCAACAAGAGCAAAACTCCATCTCAAAATAAATAAATAAAAGAGAGAGAACAGCCACATCAGGGTCCTGAGAGCACTACCTTTGGGAAACGCTCTTCAAATTTTAACTCTTTTTTTTAAATGTAATTTTAAAAATTATCAAAACAATATGGTTGCCTTTTAGAAATATTGGAAAATTGAGAAAAGAAAATTAAGTCACACCAGCCTACCACACAGTATAGCTACGGTCATAGCTGTATGAATCTCCTTTTACTTTTTCTGATGCTTATTATAACTAGTTTTAATAATAGCAAGTATATAATTTTGTATTTTATTTTTATAATTTAACATGTCAGTCATTTGTTGTTGCATTGTCTTCATAGCATTTGTTTGTTGGTTTGTTTTTTGAGATAGAGTCTTGCTCTGTCGCCCAGGCTGGAGTGCAGTGGTCTGACCTTGGCTCACTGCAACCTCCACCTCCTGGGTTCAAGGGATTCTCCTGCCTCAGTCTCCCGAGTAGCTGGGATTACAGGTGCCTGCGACCATGCCCAGCTAATTTTTGTATTTTTAGTAGAGAGGGGGTTTCACTGTGTTGGCCAGGCTGGTCTCGAACTATTGACCTCAAGTGATCCACCTGCTTCAGCCTATCAAAGTGCTGGGATTACAGTTGTAAGCCACCACACCCAACCCTTCACAGCATATTTTGAAGTGACAGTGCCATATTTAATCAACCATTTCCTAATTGGGTGTGTGTGTGTGTGTATACATTGCTTCCAGTTGTTTATTATTACATAGGATAAGACGGACATCTTTGGACATAGCTCTATCCATATTTAAGATAGTTTTTTAGATTATTAGAGGTTGAAATACTGCATCAAAGCGTAGTATTTTTATGGGTTTTGATGCCTGTTGAGCTTGTTGTATTTTAAAAGAAGTGTTTCGGTTTGAATTCTTTATTTGCTTGCTTGTTGTGATTTTTTTTGTATATGTAAAGAAGTGTCTTTATGTACCTGTGTTTTCCCACTGCTCTTAATGCCCCCCTCTCTTTTTTACCCCTATTCTAGGTTACATTGATTACCCACCTAGTACAACATCTTACGGAAAGAGCATAGTATTTCCTAGAGGAATATGAACATAACAGGAAGGTATCATTGGCTCTGAATTAAATTTGAACTTGTCCCCTGAATAGCTACAGGTTTTGGAAGCTGAATCAATGTTATCAGATGAGTTAGAATCCAAACCAGAGGTGAGCCCAGTCAGCTTGTTTCCTTTTCTTTTGGTGGGCTATATTTCAAAGTTTATCTTCAGTTTAGGGGGTCAGCAAACTTTTTCTTTAATGGGCCAGATAATAAATATTTTAGGTTTTTTAAGCTATATGGTTTTGATTGTTACTATTTTTTCAAAGATTTAAAAATTATATTTTTTGTGATTGTTTTTATATCTGTTTTTCAGTATATGTGAAATCATACATTTAGATAATGTAATAAAATCTTATAAATAAAAATATGTTTATGTATAAATATATACATAAATATGAGATACATGTGATGTATAGGTGTATAAGTATATAAATATTTACTACTACAAATTCTTTTGTTTATTTTATATATATCTGTAAGTATTTTCTTTCTAAATGTGATTGGGGATTTAAACATTTTTTGTTGTTCGCTTTTCTTACTTTAAATTTAGCACATCTGTGTTGCAGAGTGGTCACTGAATTTGGAATCAGATTACTTAAATTTGAGGATTGGCATTGCTCCTAACTAGTCTTGTGACCTTAGACAAGTCACTTAATGTCTTCAATTTGATTCCTCAGCTGTAAAATACACCTTAAGTTTGGGTGTGGTGGCTCACGCCTGTAATCCCAGCACTTTGGGAGGCCGAGGTGGGTGGATCATGAGGTCAGGAGTTCAAGACCATCCTGCCTAACATGGTGAAACCCTGTCTCTACTAAAAATACAAAAAAAATTAGCTGGGCATGGTGGCGGGCACCTGTAGTCCCAGCTACTTGGGAGGCTGAGGCAGGAGAATGGCGTGAACCCAGGAGGTGGAGCTTGCAGTGAGCCAAGATCATGCCACTGCACTCCAGCCTGGGCAACAGAGCAAGACTCTGTCTCAAAAAAAAGTACATCTTAAATCTTACTGGGTTAATGCGATAATTAAATGAGCCAGTACACAGAAAAGTGCTTTGTAAAATGTAATCAATATGATGCAGTTGATTTTTTTTAAGCCATTATTTTAAAATGTAATTATTTTTATCATTTCTCTGTTTGACAGAAGGTGGCAGAAGTTAACTTAATTACAGTGAAGTGTCACTTAGTGATAGAGATACATTCTGAGAAATATGATGGTAGTTGATATCATTATTATGCGAACATGGTAGAGTATACTTACACAAACCTGTATGGTTTAGCCTGCTACACTAGGCTGTATGGTATACCTTATTGCCCCTAGGCTGCAAACCTATACAGCATGTTACTGTACTGAATACTGTAGGCAGTTGAAGCACAGTGGTAAACATTGTGTATCTAAACATATCTAAACGTGCAAAAAGTACAGTAAAAATAGGATATTACAATCTCACAGGACCATCATCCTATATGTGGTCTGTTAACTGAAATGTCGTTTTGCAGCACATGACTTTATATAAATCAGCTGTTCTCTAGAACAGAGAACTTGATAAAATAACTTTAGATATTATGTTGTTTAGTTTTTGTTTGAATATGGATGAGACTAGTGAACAGTCTTAATATTACCTTTTGGTAAATTCAAAGGTTTAGATACATTTCTAACAACTCGTATTTCTCAGTGTTGTCTTTTCTCCCCCCAGCTCCTGGTACAGTTTGTTCAGAATACGTCCATCCCATTGGGACAGGGGCTTGTAGAATCAGAAGCTAAAGATATTACTTGCTTGTCCCTCCTTCCCGTGACTGAAGCCTCAGAATGCAGTCGGCTAATGTTACCAGGTAAAAATTAAGATCACTAGAAATAGGATAAAGAAGTCTTAAGAGCTTAGCCTACTCTATGTTACTGGTGGAATGAATATATCGTTTAATAACTGACTTGTGGAAACTGTAAAAATTAGGAGTCATGGAGAAAAAGCAACCATGAAATCATTAGTGCATTGGTAGTTTAAGCCATAGGAATGGATATGATCACCCAGAGAGTGTGAGAGTGGGGAAAAAAGGTCAGTGCAAAACTATGGAACTCTTTATTTAAGGTACAGGGTAGGGCAGGAGAACTTGTAAAGGAGGTAAGAAACAAAGACTAAAATAGTTGGATGAACATCAGCAGAGTGGAGGCATGAAACCCAGGAGAAATCATTGTATCAAATGCTACTGACAGGCCCAGTGAAATAGGGACTAAAAGGACTCCGTTATTGACTTTGGCAGAACCTGTTCCATGGAGAGAAGAGGATGGAAAGTCAGGCTGCAGTGACTTGAGTATACATACTTGCTTTTTTTTTTTTTTTTGAGATGGAGTGTCACTCTGTCGCCCAGGCTGGAGTGTAGTGACGCGATCTTGGCTCACTGCAACCTCCGCCTCCCCGCCCGGGTTCAAGCTATTCTCCTGCCTCAGCCTCCTAAGTAGCTGGGATTACAGGTGCGTGCCACTATGCCTGGCTAATTTTTGCATTTTTAGTAGAAACGGGGTTTCACCATGTTGGCCAGGCTGGTCTTGAACTCCTGACCTCAAGTGATCAGTCCGCCTTGGCCTCCCAAAGTGCTGAGATTACAGGCGTGAGCCACTGCGCCAGGCCTATCAATACATACTTTCTAAAGGCTCTCCTGGTACGAGAAGGAAAAAGAGAAGGCGGTAAGATAGAGGGAAATTTTTTGTTTGTGTTAAGATCTGAGATATTTGAGGGTTGCTTTATGCTAAGGGGAAAGAACCAGTTAGAAAAGTTGAAGACAGGCCAGGTGTGGTGGCTCATGCCTGTAATCCCAGCACATTGGGAGGCTGAGGCAGGAGGATAGCTTGAGCCCAGGAGATTGAGACCGCCTGGGCAACATGGCGAGACCTCGTCTCTACAAAAAATTAAAAATTAGCTGGGCATGGTGGTGTGCAGCTGTAGTCCCAGCTGAGGTGGGAAGATCACTTGAGCCCAGGAGTTTGAGGCTGCGGTAAGCTGTGATCACACCACTGTACTCCATCCTGGGTGGATAGAGCAACACCCTGTCTAAAAGAAATAGTAATAAATTAAAAAAATATATGTATAAACAAACAATAATTAAGGAAATGAAAACAACAGAGCGTTCATCTTCCCTTAGAATGACTGTTATCATAAAGATGGAAGATAACAAGTGTTGGCAAGGATATGGAGAAAAGGGAACCTTTGTACACTGTTGGTGGGAATGTAAGTTAGTACAGCCATTATGGAAACCGTATGGAAGTTCCTCAGAAAACTAAAAATGGAGCCACTATATGACCCAGCAATCTCACTTGTAGGTATATATCCAAAGGAATTGAAATCAGTAAGTCAAAGATGTCTATACTTACATGTTAATTGCAGCATTATTCACAATAACCAAGATATGGAATCAGCTTTAGTGTTCATCAACTAATGAATGGATTTAAAAAAAAATGCATTCACTTTCTTTTCCACATTTCTTTTAGTTTTAATTTTGATTTAAAGTATTTTAGACATACAAGTATAGATAAAAGTAAATGAAAATCCAAATACTTGGCCTCCCAGCTCATAAAACACAATATTACAGGCCGGGCGTGGTGGCTCATGCCTATAATCCCAGCACTTTGGGAGGCCGAGGTGGGTGGATCACTTAAGGTCAGGAGTTTGAGACCAGCCTGGCTGGTGAAACCCTCTCTACTAAAAATACAAAAGTTAACCAGGTGTGGTGGCACAGAAAAAATAACCACAGCCTGAGATACAACCATAGGTAAAAAGGTAATGGCAAAAACTGCAATAGCTTTTGCACCAACCTAATACAAAAGTTAAGGAGAGGGAGCTCTCTCCAGGAAAAATAAAATGTAGATCCTATTCTTGAGTTAGTATTCATTGTATAGCTATATTTTTCAAGGAGAAAGTACTGATTTCTGGCCTCAAAAAGGACTAAATTCTGTGATGTCCAAATGTTGAATGGTTGGTTATTCACCAACCATTACTGCCAAGTGACAGAGAATTCTGTTCCTCACATTTTGGCTGACTGCCTTTGGAACATAAAGCCATCTCTCTGTTCTTCTGTGAGACAAAGTTTTTATTTGTGTAATGAGAATGCTGTCTGTTGCTATAAGGATGTTAGCTTCCAAGAGATGTTGGGTGCTGTGTATCAAAATGGTGGGCTCCTAGAGATAGGTGCTACATAAAGCTGTGGTATTTTCCCTTTACTAGATGATACTACAAATCATTCTAACTCCTCCAAGGAGGTCCCTTCCTCAGCTGTTTTGAGAAGCCTTCGGGTGAATGTGGGTCCAGACGGAGAGGAGACGAGAGCTCAGACTGTACAGAAATCCCCGGAGTTTTTGTCCACTTCAGAGTCTTCTAGCTTGTTGCAAGATCTACAGCCAAGCGATAGCACTTCTTTTATTCTTCTTAACCTAACAAGAGCAGGTATTCTTTCCTTTTTTTTGAGCTCTGCTTATGCCTAAGAAAAAAATTAGGGGTGGGGCATATTTAACTTAGTCATACTTAAAATAGAAAGAACCTTTATTATTTTATTATTTTGGAGAATTGGTGTGTCTGGTGACCATTTGAATATGTAGAGGGAGAGGGAGGACTCTAGTATGACTCATATCTTGTTTGGGAAATTATGTAGTGCCATTTACTGAGATCGCACAGGAAGAGCAAGGCTTGGGGGAGGATGATTAGTTCCAATTTGCACCTATTTATGTTGAGATTTTGGAGGTATATTCAGGAGGACATGTCCTTTAGAGAGTTAGAAACATGAATCCAGAGTTCTAGAAAGGTCTGTTTTGGTGCTTATCAGCATTCAGGAAACGTATGAAACAATGAACATAGATTCAAGAGAAGTCTCAAGCATAAACAGAAAAGAAGGCAAGTCTGGGACCCTGGGAAAAAACATTTAAGAGGACAACAGAATAGGAAGGAGCAGCTGGAAGGGGATGAAGAGAACCAGGAGTGAGTGGTAGCAGGGAAGCCAAGGGAGGAAGAAGTTTTAAGGCAGAAAAGATACTAAATCATGCCAAATACTACATGATGGGCTTATTAGTGAGAAGAAGTGTGTGTCTGGTGACCCTAGCAAGAGCAATTGTTACTGTGGTAGCTGAGGTAGAGGCCAGGGTTAAAGAGATGGGGAGTGGATGGGAGGTAAGACAATAGATACACAAGTTAGAAGGTACACTTGTTCAAGAAACTTGACTTGAACAGGGAAGAAGGTAAATAGCTAGAGAAGTACTTGGGGTTTTCTAATTCTTTTTAAAAATAAGGGTGAGAGACTTGAGTTAGGACATATTTAAAGACATAAGGAAATGCTGGCCGATAGAGAGGAACTAGTTGCAGATAGGAGAGAGGAGATAACACAAGTATATATGGGGGGATAATTGAAGAATGAGAATGAAATACAGTAGGTGGGGATTAGTCTGGTTGACCAAGAAAGACAGCTTTGCCTCTGAAACCAGAGGAGGCAAGGTAATGACAAGCCTGTAGACTAAAGGTAGAAAGATGATAGCCTGCTCTTCAGTGAGAAGTTTGAGGTAAAAGGCGAAGGTCAGGAATAGCTTATTTAGGACATGGAGAGTTTCTGGGCCGGGCGCAGTGGCTCACGCCTGTAATCCCAGTACTTTGGGAGGCCGACGTGGGCGAATTACGAGGTCAGGAGTTCAAGACCAGCCTGACCAACATGGTGAAACCCCGTCTCTACTAAAAATACAAAAATTAGCCGGGCGTGGTGGTGCATGCCTGTAATCCCAGCTACTCAGGAGGCTGAGGCAGGAGAATCACTTGAACCTGGGAAGCGGAGGTTGCAGTAAGCCAAGATTGCACCACTGCACTCCAGCCTGGGTGACAGAGCGAGACGCCGTCTCAAAAAAAAAAAAAAAAAAGGGACATGGAGAGTCTCTGAGCCAGGGCAAATAAAAAGCTTGCTTGGTTGCTAACTTTTCATATATTTTGTTTCTTCCAGGTCTGGGCTCTTCAGCTGAGCACTTAGTGTTTGTACAGGATGAGGCAGAAGATTCAGGGAATGATTTCCTCTCCAGTGAGAGCACAGACAGTAGCATTCCATGGTTCCTCCGGGTTCAGGAGTTGGCCCATGACAGTTTGATTGCTGCTACTCGTGCACAACTGGCAAAGAATGCAAAAACCAGCAGCAATGGTGAGGCCCGTCAGCATTTTCCTTGCCACTATTCTGTGCAAAGAGATTTTGGTAATGCAGTGGCTGGTTTGAGTTGTATATAATTTAAATTATTCTATTGATGAGAGCAGAAGGCTAGAAATCCGTAAATTGTTTAAATTTTATTTTCTATAAAATAACTTGGCCATGCCAGATTTGTGTTCAAAACCAACTAGTATTCTGAATTCTCAACTTTAAATAATGTACAGAGCCCCTTTTAAAGAAAAAATAATATACATCCTGGGGTTTGAATTGTTTTTATTGTAATGTCTCTTAAATATGCAAAAACATAAATTCTGTGTAAACTTCGTATACTTAGAGCTCTTGCATGAAATCAAAACAGTTTTATCAGTTAATAGGAATAAAACTACCAAATCCATGAAAATAAAAACATTAAGTCATTGTGGCAGAGGATTATGTTTTGCTGAAACTAAATTGCTGCTCATGGCAGTTTAACAATTAGCTATGATGGTTTTAATGCTTTTTCTTTTCAGTTCAGCATGCCTATACTACTTACTCTGTGTCACTTTTCTCTGTTCTAGTAATTTTCAAAGCATTGTCACTGGATCATTGACGTCACGTGGGAACTGAGAAATATAAACTCTCAGGCCCATGCCAGACCTACTGAGTCAAAAACTTGGTTCTGATACATGTTAAAGCTTGAGAACCACGGCTCTATTCAGACCACTGCAGAATCTTTGCTTATGTAGCATGTCATGAATACTTTTTTAGGTCTGCCTCTGTGTTTTCTCATTAACATGTGACAACTCAATACAACATGGTTTAATGCTATCATTATCACAAACTAAGCTTAAGCACTTAGTACACAGTTGTTTGGAGTTTATGCAGATTATCTAGTATATGCTTATTATTATTTTTTGATTACCATTCAAATGAAAATAAAAAGTTAAAATTTCTCATAGAGAACTAGAGTTCCCTATGAATATTTTGAAACATTAAATCTTTTTTTTTTTTTTGGTCTTTTTTTTTCCCTTTTTGTGGAGAATGAGGTTTTGCTCTGTTGCCAGACAGGTCTCAAACTCCTGGACTCAGGGTCTCCTCCTGCCTCTGGCTCCCTAAGTGCTGGGATTTTAGGTGTGAGCAACCATCCCCAGCCAAACTCTGAACTATTTGTTTTCAAAATACTTAGTTCTGTTTATGACTACTATAGTGCTACTTAGAATGGTTCATTTTAACATTTTGGTGGGACCCTTAAAGTTCAGATTCTTCCTGAGATATATGTGCCAATCTCCGGATGCTGAAACCTTCAGCATTTCCTCTTACATTGAAGAAATAGTGTCATATTTGCCAATGAGAAGCAGCGTAGGGAGGGGAGCTTGCAATTTAGAATCTGGGAGCCCTGGGATCCAGGCCTGGCACCATCATTTACTGGTTCCCTGCCTTGGGCAGTTTAACCTCCCTTAGCTTCAATTTTCTTACGATCTGAACATAGAGATCAGGCAGCTTTCCTGACTGACTTGTTATGGAGATTATGTAACATTCTATCTGGGAAATGTTATAATCAGCAAAGCATTGTGTGGATGTTTTTCTTACTCTCAAAGTATGTTGCCTTACTATCTTAACAACTACTTTGTATGCCTGAATATAAAATCACCCCAAATAGGCCGGGCATTGTGGCTCACGCCTGTAATCCCTGCACTTTGGGAGGCCGAGGCAGGCAGATCATCTGAGGTCAGGAATTCGAGACCAGCCTGACCAACATGGAGAAACCCCGTCTCTACTAAAAATACAAAATTAGCTGGGCGTGGTGGCGCATGCATGTAATCCCAGCTACTCAGGAAGGCTGAGACAGGAGAATTGCTTGAACCCGGGAGGCGGAGGTTGCAGTGAGTCGAGATCGCACCACTGCACTCCAGCCTGGGCAACAAGAGCGAAACTTGGTCTCCCAAAAAAAAAAAAATCACCCCAAATGTAAGACAATCTTTTATTTTCCAACAAGATAATACCCTAAAAGCCTTTTATTTTTTTCTAACTTAGTTATGTAAACTTTTAAGCATGTAGATAAAATTAACATTATAGGTTGCTATTTGGAAGCTTTATGATTTTGGTTATACATACACATTTTAATTTTTTTTTTTTTTTGAGACCGAGTCTCAGTCTGTCGCCCAGGCTGGAGTGCAGCGGCGCAATCTCGGCTCACTGCAAACTCTGCCTCCTGGGCTCAAGTGATTCTCTGCCTCAGCCTCCCGAGTAGCTGGGACTACATGTGCATGCCACCATGCCCAGCTAATTTTTGTATTTTTAGTAGACACAGGGTTTCACCATGTTGGCCATGGCTGGTCTCAAACTCCTGACCCAAGGTGATCTGCCTGCCTCTGCCTCCCGCAGTGCTGGGATTACATGCGTGAGCCACCGTGCGTGGTCCCACATATACATTTTAAATCATATGAAATATATCAATATTGCTTTCACCCACTAACACAAGCTTGTCCAACATACGGCCTGTGGGCCACGTGTGGCCCGGGATGCCTTTGAATGCAGCCCAACACAAATTCATAAACTCTCTTAAAACATTATGAGTTTTTTTGTTTGTTTGCTTTTAAAGCTCACCAGCTGTCATTAGTATTAGTATATTTTATGTGTGGTCCAAGACATTTCTTCTTTCAGTGTGGCTCAGGGAAGCCAAAAGATTGGACACCCTTGCACTAACATGTAATGAAGTGATTTTATTCAATATTTTAATGCATTTTTAACATAAATATTTTTGTCATTGTTGACACTGAAGTCACTTTATGAGTCCTCTAGCATAGTTTTTCAGAGCACGTTATCTTCACTTACAGTCTAAGTTGTTTGAAATACAGAAACGTTTTAATTTTGCATAAGATGTTGTATATCAGGTCAGCAAAGGCCTTTGGGCCAAATCCCCACCTGCTTTTATAATTAAAGTTTTATGGGAACATAGGCATCCACATTACTTACAAATTGTCTAAGGCTGCTACTATGGCAAAGCTGAGTAGTTGTAACAGAAACCATACGGCAGCCGGGCGCAGTGGTTCACACCTGTAATCCCAGCACTTTGGGAGGCCAAGGTGGGCAGATCACTGGAGGTCAGGAGTTCAAGACCAGCCTGGCCAACATGATAGAACTCAAATACACTCTTTTCTGAGGGATTTTTTTTTTTTAGGGAAAAATTTGTGTTATATTTATTTGACCATATATTGATAATCTTCATTCTTGAGCAGGAGGAGTTTCAGTGATTTCTTAGCCTTGCCTTATTCTATGTATTCATTTTTCCTATTTTATGATTATATTAATATTCTTATTGTATCTATAAAACGGAATCCAGAAAGCCCCTACTATCACTGATTTGAATCACTGTATTAGCATGATTTTTTTGGCCGGTGCAGTGGCTCATGCCTGTAATCCCAGCACTTTGGGTGGCCGAGGCGGGTGGATCTGTTGAGCTCAGGAGACCAGCCTGGGCAACATGGCAAAACCCCATCTCTACAAAAAAAATAGAAAAAATTAGCCAGGTGTGGTAGTGCACACCTGTCTCTAGTCCCAGCTACTTGGGAGGCTGAGGTGGGAGGATCTCCTGAGTTGGGGAGGTCGAGGCTGCAGTGAACCGAGATCATGCCACTGGATTCCAGCCTGGGCAACAAAATGAGACCCTGTCTCAAAAAAAAAAAAAAAGAAAAAATTTGAAAGAAAAAAGCATGATGTTAACAGACCTTTCATTAGAAATCAATTAGCTGGAGTTCTGGGGTTGGTGGGAAGATTCCTTCACGGCATATGTATTTTTGTGCTATATGTGTATTATTATTTTTTTTTTTGAAACGGAGTCTCGCTCTGTTGCCCAGGCTGGAGTGCAGTGGCGTGATCTCGGCTCACTGCAAGCTCCACCTCCTGGGTTCACGCCATTCTCCTGCCTCAGCCTCCCGAGTAGCTGGGACTACAGGCTCCCGCCACCATGCCTGGCTAATTTTTTGTTTGTATTTTTAGTAGAGACGGGGTTTCACTGTGTTAGCCGGGATGGTCTGGATCTCCTGACCTCATGATCCACCCACCTCGGCCTCCCAAAGTGTTGGGATTACAGGCGTGAGCCACTGCGCCTGGCCCTGATATTTTTCAAGTAAACACGTTTTTAAAAACCTTGGGGCAATATTAAAGAAAAACTTAATAGTAACTAGCAGGAAGCATCCTAGGTTCTGCTCTGACCTTGGAGCAATTAGTTTTATGACTAGTATTTGGTAAAGTATAGCAAGGAGAAGATTAATAGATGGGACAGAAACTGCCTTTGATTAACCATCAGGTTCTAGGGGTTGTGATAGGCACAACATATATATTCTACTTTTGGCTATTGAGGGGGAAATTTGGAGATACAAATCTTATTGCTAAGGTATATATAGTGGAAAGATACACTGCCTGCATATGCTCATAGCAGAATTAAATGACTATTAATTTTTTTCTCTATTGATGTTCAAGTATTTCTTGAAGAAAGTGAAAGAAAAGGACCACCACCTGCTAATCTGGAATTTATATAAAAATTTTTAAGTAACTGATTTTGTTTACATTTAAGGGAGGCACTTTGTACTCCTCTCCTCACCTCTCTTTATTCTGTTGAACAGAACTCCAGTAGGTATTTTCTCTTACTTTTTAAAATGTGGTTAGAAATTTAAAAATCATCTGAGTTTTTGAATTCCTTAAGTATTTTATAACTAAAGAAGGGTGGTACAGGAAATTGGAAGGTGGTTCTTAGTTTCCAGAATGACAAGAAATAGCCAAATTCCTTTCAGAAGATGGAAATCTAAAAATGGCTGTCAAAGCCCACACTGAACCAGAATGACTACTTCTTCTTAAAATACAGTGGGATTTTTTGTTTGTTTGTTTTTGAAACAGGGTCTTACTCTGTTGCCCAGACTGGAGTGCAGTGGTGCAATCTCGGCTCACTGCAGCCTCCGCCTCCCGGACACAAGCAAAATACAGAGTTTTTATTACTCAGAACATTGTCATCTTTGTAGCACCCTACTCAGGGATAGTGTTGCTATCCCTGCTTCTCCACCAAACTGTGTAATGCAAAATGGTTTTAATTCTGATTTCTAATAGCAAACCATTTTGGATATCTCTTACATTTGTCAAAGAGGCCTAGTCTTGTGAAACAAAGCATGATAGTTTTTGGTAGTTTTTCTGGAGTAAGGGAATGAGGATGTAGAACACTTGCATTTCTATTGTTTTATTATATTTATTTATTTTTTGACAGATTCTTGCTCTGTCACCCAGGCTGGAGTGCAATGGTGCAGTCACAGCTCACTATAGCCTCAACCTCCCAGGCTTAAGTGATCTTCCTGCCTCAGCCTTGGAGCCTCAACTACAGGACTGCGCCACCATGCCTGTCTAATTTTTGTTTGTTTGTTTGTTTGTGTTTTGTAAAGATGTGGTTTCACCATGTTGCCCATGCTAGTCTCGGAACACCTGGGCTCAAGCAGTCCTCCCACCTTGGCTTCCCAAAGTGCTTGGGATTATAGGTGTGAGCACCATGCCTGGCCAAGTTTCTGCTGTTAAGTGCATACAAAGATAACTGGGGAAGATGAAGATAGATATCTGATTAATGATCACTAGGAGTAAAATATAGGAGCTTTATTGTTTGAGCCTAAGTATCTGAGTAGGGTCTTTCCCTGGATTACAAATATGTGACTCTGTTACAGGAGAAAATGTCCACCTTGGTTCTGGTGATGGGCAGTCAAAAGATTCTGGGCCCCTTCCTCAAGTGGAAAAGAAGCTCAAGTGTACAGTTGAAGGTTGTGACCGGACATTTGTATGGCCAGCTCACTTTAAATACCACCTCAAGACTCATCGGTGAGCAAATCCGAGATCTCATATTTGGATATACGTTGATGCAAAAGTTGATTCTTCCAGAGGAACTTGCCCCTCAGGTTGACAAATTACAGGAAAGTAGGGACTCCAGTTAACTTCTGGTTAAGATATCTTTTTTTCTTTAATAGAAGGATTTGCATTGTCTCATTTATCTCATTCTTGATAAATATTTAATAAGACATTTGGGACCTAAAGGCCTTAAACCAAGAGTTCTCAAATTTTATTATAAAACATATTTCCTTTGAGAACTTAAAAGTAACAAATAAGCATGGGCTCCTACCTTGAACCTATGAGATCAGTTTAAGGGGTGGTGCTAGGCATCTGTAGTTTTTTGTTTGATTTTTTTTGTTTAAGAGACAGGATCTCACTTTGTCACCCAGGGTTGAGTACATTGGCGCCATCATAGCTCACTGCAGCCTCGAACTCCTGTGCTCAAGTCATCTTCCTACCTCAGCCTCACTTGGGATTACAGGCTTGCACCACCACACCTGGCTAATTAAAAAAACTTTTTTTTAGAGACAGGGTCTCGCTATGTTGCCCAAGCTGATCTCAAACTCCTGGGCTCAAGTAATCTTCCTGCCTCAGCCTCCAGAGTAGCTGGGATTACAGGCGTGAGCCACCACCCAGCTATAGTTTTAACAAAGTCTTCAGTTGATTCTGATATATCCAGTTTTTGGACTTACTGTTTGCCTTGAGAGTCAATAGGGGCTTTGACTTGTCATCTCTAGCAAAGAGTATTTTCAGATATTTTTCCTTATGTGATTATTTTTGCAGAAATGACCGCTCCTTCATCTGTCCTGCAGAAGGTTGTGGGAAAAGCTTCTATGTGCTGCAGAGGCTGAAGGTGCACATGAGGACCCACAATGGAGAGAAGCCCTTTATGTGCCATGAGTCTGGCTGTGGTAAGCAGTTTACTACAGCTGGAAACCTGAAGAACCACCGGCGCATCCACACAGGTGTGTGTAGCACCAACATTCCTTCGGGCAGTCTGCTCCTTGGCTCTGCATGTTTGCCTCTCCTTAGGAAAAACTCAAGTGGGAATAGAAATGAAGATCTGGGGTTGTTGCTAGAACTCTGAAGATGGGATTTCTTTTTCAAATGACTTGTTGCACTTATAATAACATTTATTGTATTTTTACCTGTGTGTGTAGAGTAGACAGTGTTGATTTCTGTTTTCAGGAGCCTAACCTGCAGGGAGAGCTGTAAGACCTTCTCAGACAACAATGATGTGGGGAGATGTGGACAAAATCAGTCTGTGTTCAAATCTTTCTGAACACTGCGCAGTTATGATTTTGGGCAGTAACATTTACTGAGTCACACAAACCATACAGAACCTGTTCTAGGCACTAAATGGGGCAGGGTGGGAAAAAAATACAAAAGATAAGATATAATCCCTGACTTTCTTGTTAGAGCCTCACAACGTGAGAAACAGAATAGAGAAGTGAATTATTCTGGGTCACACAGTATGTTAATATCACAGGAGCAAAATAAAGATTCCTTGACTCTTAATCTAAGAGTCTAAGGGTGATTTTCCAAGCCACTTGGTCCAGCGTGGGCTAGTCTCTAGCCAAAGTATAATCACTGAACCCACACCACTCTTAGAATGTGTAACTATTCTTCCCCACTTACTTGCCACTTTGACTCTTCTTGATTCTTCTTGATTCTTGCATTGGCAAAATGACAGCAGGTAAAATTAAAAGGCATATATATATGGCATATATAAAATGCATATATAAAAATATAAGGCATATATAAAATATAAAAATAAAAGGCATATATATACATACATATATACACATACATATATATACACATACATACATATACACACACACATATATATATATATATATACACACACACACACACACACATACTTTTTTTTTTTTTTGAGATGGAGTCTTGCTCTGTTGCCAGGCTGGAGTGCAGTGGCGAGATCTCGGCTAACTGCAAGCTCCACCTCCTGGGTTCATGCCATTCTCCTGCCTCAGCCTTCTGAGTAGCTGGGACTACAGGCATCCGCCACCAGGCCCAGCTAATTTTTTTTGTTTGTATTTTTGGTAGAGACAGAGTTTCACCGTGTTAGCCAGGATGGTCTCGATCTCCTGACCTCGTGATCTGCCCTCCTCAGCCTCCCAAAGTGCTGGGATTACAGGCTTGAGCCACTGTGCCCAGCCTATACTTTTTTTTTTAATTAGTCAAATGCAGTAGTGAGAAGAGGGGGAAAAAGTAAAACAAGGCACTTGATCTAACTGACTGTGAACATCAGTTGAGATAACTCACTACCTTCAGACCAGCCCATTGTTGTAGCATTTGATACCTCTGAACATCATCTTAAAATGCTTTCTTTTTTCTTATTTATTTATTTTTGAGACGGAGTCTCACTCTGTCACCCAGGCTGGAGTGCAGTGATGCGATCTCAGCTCACTGCAACCTCTGCCTCCTGGGTTCAAGCTTTTCTCATGCCTCAGCCTCCCAGTAGCTGGGATTACAGGTGTGCACCACCACGCCCAGACATTGTTGTATTTCTTGTAGAGACCGGGTTTTGCCATGTTGGCCAGGCTGTTCTCGAATTCCTGACCTCAAGTGATCCGCCGACCTTGCCCTCCCAAAGTGCTGAGATTACATATGTGAACCACCATGCCCAGACTTAAAATGCTTTTACTTCAAAATATGGCCTGATTTTCCCATTGTTTTTTTTCTCTAATTCTTTCTAGCTTTTATCTCTTGTTAATCTCTGAATGTTTCACCAGTTTCAGAATTTCTTGTTCCTTCTCTTTTACTCAGTGTACTCTTTTGTCATAATCTCAGGCCTCAATTTAATTATTTCTCCCTAGATGCCTCACAGATCTGAATCTCAATAATAATTAATATAATAATAAAAGTTAGCATTTGTTGAGGCACTTTAGTATGTACCAACCACATATACATTATCTCATTTAATCTTTAAGGTAACTTTATGCATTAGATACTGTACTTATTGATAAAGGAACAGAAGATTAGAGAGAGAAGTAACTTGCCCAACATCATGCAGGTAGGAAATGGCAGAGCTGGAATTTGAATTCTGATATGACCCCAAAGCTCTTCCAAGGATTTTATTTTTAAATGCTGACAACTCAGTTTATCTCAAATGTCAAAATTGACCTCAAAGCTTTATTAGTAGTAATGATAGTAAAGCTGCAGTTCAGGTCGGGCCCAGTGGCTCACACCTGTAATCCCAGCACTTTGGGAGGCTGAGGTGAGCACATCACTTGAGGGCAAGAGTTCGAGACCAGCTTGGCCAACACAGTGAAACCCCATCTCCACTAAAAATACAGTTAGCCAGGCATGGTGATGGGTGCCTGTAATCCCAGTTACTCGGGAGGCTGAGGCAGGAGAAGTGCTTGAACTCGGGAGTTAGAGGTTGCAGTGAGCCGAGATTGTGCCACTACACTCCATCCTAGGAGACAGAGCGAGACTCCATCTCAAAAAAAAAAATTTTTGACTGGGTGCAATGGCTCATGCCTGTAATCCCAGCACTTTGGGAGGCCGAGGCGAGTGGATCACCTGAGGTCAGGAGTTCCAGACCAGCCTGACCAACATGGTGAAATCCCGTCTCTACTAAAAATACAAAAATTAGCTGGGGCATGGTGGCACATGCCTGTAATCCCAGCTACTAGGGAGGCTGAGGCAGGAGAATCGCTTGAACCCAGGAGACAGAGGATGCAGTGAGTGGAGATTGTGCCATTGTACTCCAGACTGGGCAACAAGAGCGAAACTCTGTCTTGGAAAAAGAAAAAGTAAATCTGTTAATTCAGTGGCTTACTATGAGGGCTTACTATGTGCCAGGCACTATGCTGAATATTTACCTGGTATTATTTAATCCTCAAAACACTCTTTTGAAATTGTATTATCTCCATATTGTAGATGAAAAGCTGATTTTTAGAGAGATTAAACACCTTCCCCATGCAAATAAGTGGTAGTGCCAGGATTTGAAGTCAGAATTGGATTAACAGACCCCAAAGGCCATGTTTTTCACCATTTTGCTGCATTGTCTTTTAAACCTCTTCCTTCTCCTGTGTCCCTTATCCCAGTGAAATAACCATCCTCTCAAGTTTCCAAATAGGCAGGTATGTCCCCTAACCAGCTTGATGCAGAGATTTCATGCCATTACATTCTTATGTAGAATCTTTTTCTAAATCCATTTTGTTTTTTTAGTTCTTTAGTTCATCTTTTGAAACATTTGATCTTGTTATTACTAAAATTTTTTTTTACATTTGTTCTGTTATATATATTAGTATATTGCTCATTCTTTCAATAACTTTTTGAGTACCTAGCATTCTGAGGGATGAGTATACAATTAAAACATTGAAAAAAGCTACCGGTGGAGAGTCTCAAACATTAAACTGTGTGGTACAGTCTAAAAGAATAGTATAATCTAGCAGTGCTGTTCCCTCCCAGAAAGCTCAGCTCCCGTATTGTCACTGTGCCAGCCTTACTTGCCATTTTCTGAACTTTCCCCGGGCACTCTGTTTCAAGGCTCTGCTCACAGTATTCCTGGTGCCTGAAATTTCCTTCCATCCTTGTCATCTTTTAGATGAACTCAGAAATTCAGCTGCTTACAAAAATTACTGCAACGGAGCACTTTTTTTTGTATTTATGAATTCATTTGTCTGTCTCACACTAGTTTGTGACCCTTGGAGGATAGAGACTGCATCTTTTTTGTTTGTTTGTTTGTTTTTTTGTTTGAGACAGGGTCTCTCTCTCTGTAGCCCAGGCTTGAGCCCAGGAATTTGAGATCAGCCTGGGAAACATAGTGAGACTTCCTCTCCAAAAAAATTATACTTTTAGATGGATCTACAAACTGAGTCATAAAGAAAATTGATGTAAGGTAAAAATCCTGACAGCATATACAGTATTAATCTTGATATCCTCAGATGGTGGGAGTCACTGAAGAAGGTAGGTTAATGCAACTCTCCAGCTCTTGGGCCAGTAGGGAGAAGGAAATATAGGCTTACATTCCAAGGAAAAGGGCAAGGCTGTCTGGTGGGATATATACTAAAAGATCATTGAGAGGCAACACTTGCTAGGTAGCCCAGTTGAAATTATAACATGAATTAAATAAATCAGAGTAGGTAAGTCATTCGACTCTGAATAAAGTTGGTGGGAAAAGAGAGTAACAGGTAATCAGTTCATCAGAAGACTGAGTCTTTATCTCATTTTCTGTCTCTAGGAGAGAAACCTTTCCTTTGTGAAGCCCAAGGATGTGGCCGTTCCTTTGCTGAGTATTCTAGCCTCCGAAAACATCTGGTGGTTCACTCAGGTATCAGAACCTCTGCCATTCATAGATTTTAGGAAAAGTAGACAAAAGAGTAAAAGGGTTGTGGGGGTGATATAAAGACATCTAAAAAGAAACAAACTGTTCACTATAAAGATAGAAAGCTTCTCATCATCATGACAGAATCAGAAATCAAGGCCCTTAATTCTTATAATCAAGGTGGGGGGGGGGACATCTAATTATTATTTGCAGCTGTGTTTCTAATAAAGCCTTCTTTTGAAGAGATCAGCAAATTTGTTTGGCACTCTGCTGGGTGCTTTATAAGTTACATAAAACATGGACCCTCTTCTTTAGGAATTGACATTTTTATCCTTGGGGAGGATTTCATATCAGAAGAAAGTAAAAAGACTGATATAAGTTGTAGCAGCACCAGTAATAGTACTGCCTTCTGAGCAGGTGTTAGTGATCCTGCTTGAGTCACCATTTTGGCAGAAACTATGCCTTTGGCAAATAGAACCACAAACCTTATCATTGCAGATGTGGAGAAGAGAAAAGAGGAGTAAGATTTAGTGACTCATTTTCTGTTTGGAGCCTTAAATTAATTCCCTGCAATTCTGTCAGTTTGCTCACTCTGTGCAGATATATCTCATCCTCTCAACCAGAAGTCAGGTACAGCCCAGGGAAAAGCCTGTATCTTGTTAGAAGGACTTTTTTCCTGTAGGACATGGTGATTTACTTGGAAAACAAGATGGGGAAGGTAGTTTAAGAAGGGCCTAAAATGCCAGGAAGGAGAGTTTGTGGAGCCTACTGGAGGTACAACCTGATGAGAACTCGGCTTACTGAAGATTTATCTGGCAGTGATGCAGAAGCTAAACTAAAACAGGAAGAGATGAGAAGACTTTTTTTCAGTCTGGTCAAGAAGTCTGCTCCAGTGTAGTGGCAGGGAGCATGGAAAGAGACCCAGTGGAAGAATCTGTTCAACTCCACAAATGATTGGCTGGCTATAAAGTTATACAGAAATGGAGGCAGCAGGTGAGGATTATTGATGAATAATCAATAATCAGAAGCATGGTAGTGGCCGGGCGTGGTGGCTCACGCCTGTAATCCCAACACTTTGGGAGGCCGAGGCAGGTGGATCACTTGAGGTCAGGAGTTCGAGACCAGCCTGACCAACATGGTGAAACCCTGCTGAGATTAGCCTACTAAAAAAATAAAAAATTATCCGGGCATGGTGGCACATGCCTGTAATCCCAGCTACTTGGGAGGCTGAGGCAGGAGAACTGCTTGAACCTGGGAGGCAGAGGTTGCAATGAGCTGAGATTGCACCGTTGCACTCCAGCCTGGGCAACAAGAGCAAAACTCCGTCTCAAAAAAAAAAAAAAAGAAAAAAGCATGGTAGTTTCAGGAGGTTGAGGCTGCAGTGAGTTGTGATTGCGCCACTGCACTGCAGCCTGGGTGACAGGGCGAGACCCTGTCTCAAAAAAAAAAGAAAAAAAAGTGGTAGTGAAGATAAGGAGGGAAAGGGGGCTTTCCAGTTGTCAGGCTGACTCACATATTTATAAGAGGGGTTAGAAAAGTGTTGGATGATGAGTGCTAGAGGGGCTCTGTAGACTAGCCTTGTAAGTTTGTTGGAGGTGAGAAAATTCCTGGCACACAACAGCTTTTTAGAATTTGTTGATTGAACCAATTAGAATGAATAAAAGGATTGCTAAGTAACAGTGAATGAGGACATAGCTGAGAGTAAGTAGCATAACTTTTTTTAGTAGACCTGTTCAGATTTTATTACTTTTCTCTGCTACTGCTTAACAGTTTAAAAGCTGGATACTGGAGAAAATAGGTGATGGAGGTTAATCAGAGCAGAGGCTTGCTGAGGAAGAGATGAACTCAAGGAGGAGAGGGATTCTAGAATGGAATCAGGTCATTGTTGAATGACTGGCCGTGGGAAACAAGGGGAAGCCAGAACATGACAAGTGGAGAGGAGGAACTGGAAAGTTACTTATGAGGAAAGCAAGCTACTGCAGCAGGAGCAAGGAAGTTGGAGAGTTATAATCAATCAGGGATGTACATTTCAGAGTTGAGATCTTAGAAGTAGAGTAGTTTTTTAATATGATGACAAGTTCTAAGCAGAGGTGGCAAACTGGTATCCTGTAGGCTAGATGTGGACTTCAGATGTGTTTTGCTTGGATTGTAGAGCGTTTTTATTTTACTTTACTGTGTCAGATTATGTGAAAGATTCACCAAAGTAGAGAAATTTTTTTTTATATAGCAACAGTGGTGTTATACCTGTCAAAATTAATATTTCCTTGGTTTTATCTTATAACCAATCCATGTTCAGTTTTTTCTACTTGTTTCGAAAATGTCTTTTAAAGTTGGTTTGTTTAAATCAGGATCCAACAAGATCCAATATTATATTTGGTTATTAAGTCTTTAAACATCTAGATCTTTCTACATTGAGTTTTTGCTGTTGTTGTTGTTGTTTGTTTGTTTTTTTCATAGAGTTGTTGCAAAACAGAGTCAGTTGACTCCTATAGAATAGCCCACATTCTGGATATATTGGTTTGCTTCCATTTATGTCATTTAACTTGTTTCTCTACGTTTCCTATAAATGTAAGTAAGCTCTAAAAGCTTCAAAGTTTGGAAGTTTTGGGCAAGAATATGTCAGAGATGGTTCTGTGTGCTTCGTTTTGTGTCACATCAGGAAGCTCACAGTGCTTGGTTGTCAAAATTGATCCATGGGTTCAGCTGGCCTGATCCCTGTATTATAAGGTTCCCTATGAACCTTTCACTTTCTTTTTTTTTTTTTTTTTTTTTTGAGACAGTATTACTCTCTTGTCCAGGCGAGAGTGCAGTGGCGTGATCTTGGCTCACTGCAGCCTCCGCCTCCTGGGTTCAAGCAATTCTCCTGTCTCAGCCACCTGAGTAGCTGGTATTACAGGCGCGTGCCACCACGCCCGACTAATTTTTGTATTTTTACTAGAGACGGTTTCACCATGTGGCCAGGCTGGTCTTGAACTCCTGACCTCAAGTGTTCTGCCTGCCTTGGCCTCCCGAAGTGCTGGGATTACAGGCACGTGCCACCACACCCAGCCAACCTTTCACCTTTTGATTTCATTCCTAAATGATACCTGAATCTCTTATTTCATAAAGGATTGTAAAATGGTGGTTTTTCTTATTCCTTTACTCCTTTCACATTAGTTGGAATTCTTCTGTACTGTGCGACTCTTTAGTTGGACTCTTCCACTAATATCAAGTAGGGCTATTTGATCATTTGCATAGGCAAGACAGGATAAATATGTAATTCTTTTAATTGTGAATTTTGAGAATAAGGAATTGATGCTGTAGTTACTTCTAGTATTTCATGTTTGATGCTATTTCAAATGAAATGTTTTCTTGATTTTATTTTTGAGTTGTTCGTTGGTAGTATATAGAAATACAATTGAATTTTGTACATTGATCTTGCAACCTTGGTAAATGCTTGAGTTTTAGTAGTTTCTTTTTTTTTTTTCTTCCAGCTTTTTAGTTCAGGGGTACATGTGTAGGATGTGCAGGTTTGTTACCTAGGTAAAGGTGTCCCATGGTGGTTTGCTGCACAGATCATCCCATCACCTAGATATTAAGCCCAGCATCCATTAGCTATTCATCCTGATGTTCTCCCCCTCCTCCTACACCCCATTTTTTTTTTCTTTTCTGTTTATTTTTTTAGAGACAAAGTCTCACTCTATTGCCCAGGCTAGAGTGCAGTGGCACCATCGTAGCTCACTGAAGCCTTTGAACTCCTGGGAACAAGTGATCTTCCCACCTCAGCCTCCCCAGTAGCTGGGACTGAGGCAGAAATTTAAAAATAAATATGCATTCATTCACTCCAAGAAAAGTAACAGGCAAGGCAAGGGTTAAAAAGAAAAGAACAAGTTTTCCTTTGCCTAGCAAGCTCACTTCAAGGACAGTTATAAGATAACGCTGTTTGAGAAGCCAAGGCCAAAGGAATGGACTCCAGACACCCCCTCTTCCAGAGCAAGGTTGAAGGAAAAAAAAAAGAAAGACAAATTCCTTTACTGTTACTCCTTTCCCTGGCTTCTTAAGCATAACTGTGTTTTACAAATGTCTGTATTTAGCCAGTTCTTATTTTTCTTTCAATGCAGCTATAAGGTCACCAGCTATGCAAGGCCACAAGTTATGCTATGCTATAAAGTATGTGACCTGTGATGATTAACTGCTTTTGTTTTACTTTTGTAAGTCCGCTTACAAAAACCCCACTCCGTCTTTGTTTAATGCTCAGCTTTTTGGATGTGAATCCACTGAGCTGGTGCGTACCTAAAATAAACAATCCTCCTGTTCTCCGTATCAGTCTCTCCAGTCCTCAGTTTCCTGCAATAGGACTACAGGCTCACACCACCACATCTAGCTAATTTCTATTATTTTGTAGAAATGGAGTCTTTTTGTGTTGCCTGGGCTCGTCCTGAACTCCTGGCCTCAAGTGGTATTCCCACCTTGGCCTCCCAAAATGTTGTTGGGATTACAGGCATGAGCCACCACACTTTGCTGAGTTTTAGTAGTTTTTAAAAAATAGATTTCTTAGTGTTTTCTACATAAAAGATCATGTCATCTGAGATTAAAGATAGTTTTGCTTCTGCCTTTCCAAGCTAGATGCCTTTAATTTCCTTTCTTTCTTGCTTTTTTTTGAGACATGGTCTCCCTCTGTTGCTCAGGTTGGAGTACAGTGGCATGATCATGGTTCACTGCAGCCTCGACCTGGGCTTGGGCAGTCCTTCCACATCAGTCTCCCGAGGCTGGGACTACAGGCACATGCCCAGCTTTTTTTTTGAGTCTCGCTGTGTTGCCCAGGCTGGAATACAGTGGCGCAATCTCAGCTCACTGCAACCTCCACCTCCCAGGTTCAAGTGATTCTCCTGCCTCAGCCTCCCAAGTAGCTGGGATTACAGGCATGCATCACCACACCCAGCTAATTTTTGTATTCTTGGTAGGGACAGGTTTTCACCATGTTGGCCAGGCTAGTCTTGAACTCCTGACCTCAAGTGATCTGCCCGCCTTGGCCTCCCAAAGTGCTGGGATTACAGGCATGAGCCACCGTGCCTGGCCCCCAGCTAGTTTTTTTAAAAAATTGTTATAGAGACAGGGTCTTGCCATATTGCCCAGGCTGGTTTCACACTCCTGGGATCAAGCAGTCTTCCTGTCTCAGCCTTCCAATGTCGGGATGACAGGCATGAGCCACTGCACCTGGCCTTAATTTCCTTTTTTTTTTTTTTTTTTTTGGAGACTGAGTCTCCCACTGTCACCCAGGCTGGAGTGCAATGGCGTAATCTGGGCTCACTGCAGCCTCTGCCTCCTGGGTTCAAGAGATTCTATTGCCTCAGCCTCCTGAGAAGCTGGGATTACACGCGTGAGCCACCATACCCGGATAATTTTGTATTTTTAGTAGAGACAGTGTTTCAGCATGTTGGCCAGGCTGGTCTTGAACTCCTGATCTCAGGTAATCCACCTGCCTTGGCCTCCCAAAGTGCTGAGATTACAGGCATGAGCCACAGCGCCCGGCCTACTTTCTTTTTCTGGCTAGAACCTTGAGTACAATGTTGAATAGAAGTGGTGAGGCCGGGCGCAGTGGCTCACACCTGCAATCGCAGCACTTTGGGAGGCCGAGTCAGGCAGATCACCTGAGGCCAGGAGTTCTAGACCAGCCTGGCCAACATGGTGAAACCCCGTCTCTACTAAAAATACAAAATTATCCAGGTGTGGTAGCTCATGACTGTAATCCCAGCTATTCAGGTGGCTGAGGCATGAGAATCGCTTAAACCCAGGAGGTGGAGGTTGCAGTGAGTCGAGATCGCGCCACTGCACTCTAGCCTGGGTGATAGAGCGAGAATCTGTCTCAAAAAAAAAAAAAAAGTGGTGAGAGTACGTATCCTTGTCTTTTTCCCAGTCTTAGGGGAAAAGCATGTATTCTTTCATGATTAATTTTTTTTTTTTTTTAAGACAAAGTCTTACTCTGTTGCCCAGGCTGGAGTGCAGTGGTGTGATCTTGGCTCACTGCAACCTCTGCCTCCTGAGTTCAAGCGATTCTCCTGCCTCAGCCTTCCGAGTAGTGGAGATTATAGGCGCTCGCCACCATGCCTGGCTAATTTTTGTTTTTTTTAAATAGAGATGGGGTTTCACCATGTTGGTCAGGCTGGTTCCGAACTTCTGACCTGAAATGATCCACCTGCCTCAGCCTCCCAAAGTGCTGGGATTACAGGTGTGAGCCACCGCACCTGGCCTTTCATGATTAAATTTGATGTTAGCTGTAGTTTTTTCATAGATGCCCTTTATCAGATGAAGGAATTTACCTTCTCTTCCTAGTATGTTGAGAATTTTTATTATGAATGGGTATTTGATCTTGTCAAACACCTTCGTGTGTCTGTTGAGATGATCTTGTTTTTGTACTGTATGCTACTAATTTTACTGCTAGTAGTTGGTTTTTGGATGTAAAACCAACTTTGTATTTCTAGGGTAAATCCCATTTGGTCAGGGTGTATAGTCCTATTTATGTGGTGCTAGACTTGGTTTTGTCATAATTTGTTAAGAATTTTTATAGCTGGCTGGATGTGGTGGCTCATGCCTGTAATCTCAGCACTTTGGGAGGCCAAGGCAGGAGGATTGCTTGGGCCTAGGAGTTCTAGACCAGCCTGGGCAGCATAGGGAGACCTGTCCTCTACAAAAAATAATAAATCAGTAAGAGAGAGGGAGGGAGGGAAGGAAGGAAGGATGAGAGGAAGGGAGAGATAGAGAAGGAGGGCGGGAGAGTGGAAAGGAAGGAGGAAAAGGAGTCTGGATGTTCATGAGCGATATTGGTCTGTAATGTTTTCTTGTGATATCTTTAGCTTTTCTATGAGGGTAATTATACTGGCCTCCCTGGTTCAAGCGATTCTCATGCCACAGTTTCTTGAGCAGCTGGCACTACAGGCGTCCACCACCAATGTCTTGTTAATGTTTGCATATTTTTTAGTAGAGATGGGGTTTTGCCTTGTTAGGCTGGTCTTGAACTCTTGGCCTCCAGTGATTCACTTGCCTTGGCTTCCCTAAGTACTGGGATTATAGGTATGAGCCACCGTGCCTGGCCTGGTTGTTATTTTTGGAGCTTCTCATGCTGTATTTATGCTTTTGACATGACCCATTTGTCTCGTTATAGCCTCTCTGCTTTCTAACACAACAACAGTTCCCAGGCTTACCTTGGACTTGGAATCAGCTATTCCTCCATGGAGTCCTGGTTCCTTATAGTTGGAACCACAGTCTGGGTGCCATGTGCCCGTTGCTGTTAGGTTGTCATCGTTGGCAGGGCGCAGTGGTTTATGCCTGTAATCTTGGCACTTTGGGAGGCTGAGGCGAGCAGATCACTTTAGCCCACGAGTTCGAGACCAGCCTGGGCAACACAGTGAAGCCCCGTTTCTACAAAAAAAAAATACAAAAATTAGCTGGGTGTGGTGGCATACACCTGTAATCCCAGCTACTTGAAAGGCTGAGGCATGAGGATCTCTTGAACCCAGGAGGTGGAGGCTGCAGTGAGCCGAGATACACCTCTAATCCCAGCTACTTGAAAGGCTGAGGCATGAGGATCTCTTGAACCCAGGAGGTGGAGGCTGCAGTGAGCCGAGATGCACCACTGCACTCCAGCCTGGGAAACAGAGCGAGACTGCGTCTCAAAAAAATAAATAAATAAGAAGGTTGTTACTGTTTCTAGAACTTTTCGGTGGAAAGAACTAAAGACATATTTTTGAAAAGAAAATAATTGGTTCATGTTGATAATTCCAATTTAAATTTTCACATTAAACAATTTTCAGGGGATTTTTTTGTACTTTATTTTTTTCTTACATCGAAAATCTTGGTTCATAACATTAATACAATATTGTTTCAAAATGATAATACCAATATTATCAATTTGTCTACAGAATGAAGTTTAAGACTTTTGGAGCTGTGTTTTTTTTAGAATAATACTATGTTTAAATACCCTTTAAATCATTGTTTTAATATATCACCAGCTTGATATATAGATTTGCCTCAGTTTCTTTTTCAAAAAGCCTTGATTATAGGTGTGTCTCTTTACCATGTTCCCTCCCTCCTTCTCTTATAGGTATAAACACTTTTTATTTCCTATTTGGTTTACTTTTCCAGTGGTTCTTTTTGCATATACAAGCAAATGCAGGTTATTTAAGTTGAGATATAGTTCACATACCATAAGATTCATCTCAAAAAAGTGTGCAGTCCGGCCGGGCATGGTGACTCATGCCTGTAATCCCAGCATTTTGGGAGGCCGAGGTGGGTGGATCACCTGAGGTCAGGAGTTCAAAACCAGCCTGGCCAACATGGTGAAACCCCATCTCTACTAAAAATACAAAAATTAGCTGGGTGTGGTGGCATGTGCCTGTAATCCCAACTACTCAGGAGGCCGAGGTGCAAGAATCACTTGAACCCGGGAGGCGGAGGTTGCAGTGAACCGAGATCATGCCACTGCACTCCAGCCTGGGCGACAGAGTGAGACTCCATCTAAAATATAAAAAGAAGAAAAGGGTGCAACTAAGTGATTTTTAGTAGTAATATAATTATCCCTTGTTATCTGTGGTGTATAGGTTCCAGGACCCCACAGATACCAAAATCCACAAATACTCAAGTCTCTTACATAAAATGGCATGGTATTTGCATATAACCTACACATATCCTCCCATATGCTTTAAATCATCTCTAGATTACTGATAGTACCTAATACAACGTAAATGCTATGTGAATAGTTATGCTATATTGGTTATTTGTATTTTTATTGCTATATTTTTATTTTTTATTTATTTATTTTTTTAGATGGAGTCTCGCTCTGTTGCCCAGGCTGGAGTGCAGTGGTCCACGATCTTGGCTCAATGAAACTTCCACCTCCTGGGTTCAAGTGATGCTCCTGCCTCAGCCTCCCAAGTAGCTGAGATTACAGGCATGTGCCTGGCTGATTTTTATATTTTTAGTAGAGACAGGGTTTCACCATGTTGGCCAGGTCTTGGAACTCCTGACCTCAAGTGATCTACCTGCCTTGGCCTCCCAAAGTACTAGGATTACAGGCATGAGCCACTGCGCCTGGCCTGTTATTTTTTATTTTTATTTTTTCTGAATATTTTTTATCTGCTTGGTTGAATCAATGGATGTGGATGGCCAACTATATATTCATAGTTTTACAGTTTTCTCTACTGTCCGACTCCACAACATTTCATCATCCCAAAAAGGATCCCCATATCCAGGAGATGATTAAAAAAAGAAAAAGAATTCCCATTATTAGTATCATTGACCATGTCTCTCTTTCTCCAGCCCCTGGCAACCATTAATCTGCTTTCTGTGTCTGGATTTGCCTGTTCTGGACATTTCATATGGCCTTTTTTTTTTTTTTTTTTTTTTTCCCTAAATGGAGTCTTGCTGTCTCCCAGGCTGGAGTGCAGTGGCGTGATGTCGGCTCACTGCAAGCTCCGCCTCCTTGGTTCACGCCATTCTCCTGCCTCAGCGTACCGAGTAGCTGGGACTACAGGCGCCCGCCACCACGCCCGGCTACTTTTTTGTATTTTTAGTAGAGATGGGGTTTCACCGTGTTAGCCAGGATGGTCTCGATCTCCTGACCTCGTGATCCTCCCGCCTCAGCCTCCCAAAGTGCCTGGATTACAGGAGTAAGCCACCGTGCCCGGCCTTTTTTTTTTTTTTTTTTTTGACAGAGTCTCACTCTGGCTCAGGCTGGAGTGCAGCGGCATGATCTTGGCTCACTGCAACTTCCACCTCCTGGGTTCAAGCAATTTTCCTGCCTCAACCTCGCAAGCAGCTGGGATTATATGCGCCCGCCACCACGCCTAGCTAATTTTTGTAGAGATGCGGTTTCACCATGTTGGCCGGGCTGGTCTTGATCTCCTGACCTCAAGTAATCTGCCTGCCTCGGCCTCCCAAAGTGCTGGGATTACATGTGTGAACCGCTGCACCTGGCTAAAATAAATTTATTTTAGATTCAGGGGGTACATGTGCAGGTTTGTTACAAGGGTATATTCCAAGATGCTGAAGTTTGGGCTACTAATGACCCTGTTGACCAAGCAGTGAACATAGTACCTGATAGGTAGTTTTTCAGCCCTTGCCCCATAGCCGCTTTTGGAATCCCCAGTGTTTATTGTTCCCATCTTTGTGTCCATAAGTACCCAGTGTTTAGCTCCCGCTTATAAGTGAGAACATGGTGTTTGATTTTCTGTTTCTGTGTTAATTTGCTTAGGATAATGGCCTCCAGCTGCATCCATGTTGCTGCAGAGGACATGATTTTGTTCTTTTTTATGGCTGCATAGTATTTCATGGTGTATATGTGCCACATTTTCTGTATCGTATTTACCATTGATGGGCACCTGGGTTGATTCCATGTCTTTGCTGTTGTGAATAGTGCTGCATTGAACATGTGAGGGCAAGTGTCTTTTTGGTAGAGCAGTTTATTTTCCTTTGGGTAGATAGCCAGTAATGGGATTGCTGGTTCAAATGGTGATTCAGTTTTTAGTTCTAAGCTTTGTAATATTCCACCCTGTTTCTATTGTATAGGTTTTTTTTTTTTTTTTTTTTTTTTTTTTTTTTTTTTTGCTATGCAGGACTACTGCAGTATCTATAGCTTTTTAGTCTCTGTGATGAATATTTACGTTGTTTCCAGTATTTAGCCATTTAAAATAATGTTGCCGTGATGAATAACCTTGTGCACAGAGTATTTCACATTTTGCTGCTGTAATTTTGGGACATATTCCTAGAAGTGGGATTCCTAGGTCAAAGGGCAAGTGCATCTACAATTTTTCTAGATCTGGTCAGATTCCCCCAAAGAGGTTTTTGTATTTTGCATTCCCAGCAAAATACAATCAGCAATGATGATTGCTGTACCATGTGTTTGTCAATTGTGAATTTGTTCCTAGCATTTAGAAATTGGGAGATTCTACTTAAAAATCCTTATTTCCAGTGTCTTAAAAAAAAATCAGAGAATCTGCCTTAATCTACCCATGGCAACAGTTGGCTAGAGCTGAATAACAGCTGCCCCTTTTCTAGGTACTCTCTAGGTTACTGCAGCCCCCACTTGGCCATTTTACTTACTTTTGCTACCTATCAGTCTCCTATAGACATGAGTTTTTGACCCCTACTCTAAGTATGGTTTTCTGGGTAGGTAGAATGGAGATGGAGAGTTTGGGACTTGAAGACATAGAGGACAATTTAGATTATTATGTTGTAAGAGCCACCAGTGTGAATGTTGATGACCCTAAAGAGGGTGGCAGGGAATATGACAAGGGGATATTAGGAACACAGGATTGAAATCCTTGAGGAAAGCACATGTCCTAGAGGTCCATGGAAGACTATCTGAAAAAGAAGGCATATTTTTTGTGGTCGCCATGGTCCTATACCAAAGAGGTTTTGTGAAGGCAGCATTACAGTAGGTCTGGAGAGGACCAGCGGCTGGGAGCAGGGAGTGTGCTAAAGCCCTCCTGGTGTACTCTTCCTGCCTTCCCCCATATACTGAAGTTTGAGAGGCTGGGAAGGTGGGGAATGGGAAAAGGAGCAGCTGCTTATGTTCAGTTTAACATTCTCTGGGTATCTCCATCTAGGTCTTGAGTTCATTCTCTTCCTGTCCTTTTGGCTTCCTTGTTTAACCTGGTCCCTGTTTCAGGAGAGAAGCCTCATCAGTGCCAAGTCTGTGGGAAGACCTTCTCTCAGAGTGGAAGCAGGAATGTGCATATGAGAAAGCATCACCTGCAGCTGGGAGCAGCTGGGAGTCAAGAGCAGGAGCAAACTGGTGAGGAGGGTGAGCATAGTGGAAGGCTATACTACTTCTAGGGTTCCACGAGCCAAATCACTGTCCTGCCTGCTTATCTGGAAATTTTCTGATTCTGTTTTGGGTAGATAGACCTGGTCTCATTTGATGGGCTGATGGTTTCCAAACATAGCTATACAGTAGAATCATCTGCAACCTTTTAAAATTTATATACTTTTTGTTGCTTGTCCCCCCACCAATAAAACAAAGCAATCTGATAAATGAGATAATTTGCAAGATCCTAGAATCTGTAGTTTTAAAAGTTTCCCTAGTGAGTTTGATGGTAACTAGTGCTGATCCATGAACAAGCATTTGAGTAACACAGTGATAAAAGATTTCCGCATGGGAAGAGTTTAAGCTTTTTTATTTTTTTAGATGGAGTCTTGCTTTGTCACCCAGGCTGGAGTGCAGTGGCGCCATCTCGACTCACCGCAACCTCTGCCTCCTGGGTTCAAGCAGTTCTCCTGCCTCAGCCTCTTGAGTAGCTGGGATTATAGGCAGGTGCCACCACACCTGGCTGATTTTTACATTTTTGTAGAGACGGGGTTTCACCATGTTGGCCAGGCTGGAAGCATATTTTATTTACCAGTCATGACTACCTTTTTGCCCTGCCTGAAATTTGATAACTCTTTTTAATTCTTATTCCTTCGCCATATCTTTCCTTAATTATTCCAAATATTCCTTTCTAAAGATCCACCTATCCTGTTTCATATGCTAATTCTTCAGACGCTGAACACAAGCAAGGATCATTATCTTCTAAGGCTTACTCTTTCCCTTCTAGGTTTATTCTTGTTTCTCGAAAGTAGGTGAAATAGGAGGTGGCATCCCATCTATAGGTTAACTTCTAGTAATGAAAGAGAAGGCCAGCTTCTGTTGAAAGAAAATGAGGACCAGGCACAGCCTTGATTGCTGTATGTCTCTCACAACCTATTCTCTGTGCAGCTGAGCCACTGATGGGCAGTAGTTTGCTTGAAGAGGCTTCAGTACCCAGTAAAAACCTGGTGTCTGTGAATTCCCAGCCCAGCCTTGGTGGAGAGTCCTTGAACCTACCAAATACCAATTCTATCCTGGGAGTTGATGATGGTAAGACTTCCAACTCTCCTTTATTTGGGAAAAATGGGCTGCAACTAGGGGCTAAGGAATGGGGTGTCTCCACAATGTATGTTTAAATCTCATTTCTTATGAGTAGCTGTGGTATGAGTAGCATTTGTGTTCTTATTCTCTGGGGTGGATTAGTCAATCTGTTTAAAAAAAATTTTTTTTTCATTGAAGATAATATAATAAAAGAATAAAAAGAAAAAATTCTTAAGAAAAAATTATTCCTAATCCTAGCGTCCTAGCCCAACTATTTCTATCTTTCCTATTGCAGTTATGGAAGAACTTAACTTTTAAAACATTTAAACAGAACATAACCAGGTTTTACAGAGGAGATATAAAGCAATTTCTCCATACCTTCAAAAGCCATATCTTCTGGAGAAAAGAAAGGGCTCTCTAGGAAACACTTGCTCCTCTCTGGTATAGAAATTTCACCCAAGTTACACAGGCCAGGCCCTCTTCTCTGAAAAACTTAACAGGTGAGGTCAGCATGCATTTATTCAGTGCCTACTGTGTGCCTGGCACCATGGGAAAGACAAAAGTAGAAGATAGGGACCTTAAAATCCAGTTGAGAAGTGAAAGCTTACATATATATGGGAAAGAACATTGAGTACATAAAAGATAGTATATAAGCCAACATTAAATTATATGGTACAGCATAAGATAGTTGTATAATCTAGAAAACCCCTAGAAGAAACTTCTAGTTTTTTGAGGGCTAAGTGGTATATCCATAAACTATTTCCAGAAGATTTTCATGGTGATCCCACTGATGAACATTTAGTAACTGTGAGACCCTATGTTTTTGTTACTCATATCATATTCAGTTAGTAAGTGCTATTAGTATCATTGGCGACTGCTTTTAAGGGTGGCTTTGGTTCCCTTACCTGCTTGCCTAAGACTTTTGCCTGTTTCATACATGGTTTTAATTCAGTTAAAAGTGCTAACGCCATATTATTCTAAATCCTGTATTAAGATTTCTTGCCTTTCTATTCTCTTTTTATAATACTTTCCAAATTCACTGATAATGCTTATCAGACAGGATTAACTTGGAAGAAATAGAGGAATGTGGGAAATAGAGGAATAGAGTTTTAGAGTTGTTAATGAGAGGCTTAATGATCCAGATAGGTGTATCTCTGGATTCACTTTTCATTGAAACATTTTTCTGTTGCTTCACAGAGGTGCTTGCTGAAGGATCCCCACGTTCCCTGTCTTCAGTGCCTGATGTGACACATCACCTGGTGACCATGCAGTCAGGGAGGCAATCATATGAAGTTTCTGTCTTAACTGCAGTAAATCCACAAGAGGTAAAGTGGTCTCTTGCCCTTTGTTTCTGTGACAATTCATGTGGGGAATGATTGAGAATTTAGAGGACCTGAAAAAGTCTCCAGTTTCCATTTCCTGGAAACTTTGGCACGAATATTTTCCTTTAAATTAAGCATGAGTTCAGCTTGAAAGGAGCCTGAGGGTTAGGGTCTTAATGAATTGGAGATTGGTCTGTCACAGCTGGGACTCCCGGCTTTAAAGTTCTTTTATATACATTCCTTGTTGATGTCTGTTCCCACTATTCTCTGCCACACTATAACATGATACAGCTTTTATTTTATAAAAGCACACAGCAGGCACTGAATAAATGCATGTTGACCTCACCTGTTAAGTTATTCAGAGAAGAGGGCCTGGCCTGTGTAAATTGGGTGAAATTTCTGTACCAGAGAGGAGCAAGTATTTCCTAGAGATCCCTTTCTTTTCTCCAGAAATAACATCCTGGAAAAAGTCCCTCAGCAAAAAAGGTAGTAACAAAATCATTAAACATAATTATTGTTCATTCTGCTATGGTATATGTCTGGGAGATACCAGGCTTAACCAAATGGGCATATACAGATTTGTTCACTTGCTTGCTAAGTGAGAACCATTACCTAAATCAATGGTCTCCAGCCTTTTTGGCACCAGGGACCAGTTTCGTTTCACCTCAGATCATCAGGCATTAGATTCTGATAAGGAGTGCGCAACCTAGATCCCTCAAATACACAGTTCACAATAGGGTTTGCGCTCCTATGAGAATCTGTTGCTGCTGCTGATCTGACAGGAGAGGTGGAGCTCAGGTGGTAATGCTTGCTCACCTGCTGCTCACCTCCTGCTGTGTGGCCCGGTTCCTAACAGGGCACGGACCAGTGCTGGTCCATGGCCTGGGGGTTGGTGACTTCTGATCTAAACAAAAAGGGTTTGAGGTTGAGCTAAAGCACTTTCAACTCTGTAGTTTGGCTTTGACTCAGAAAACAGAATGCAAAGTGGTCAGTGTTTTAGAATCTTGGGATATTTCACTGGTCTTGTGTCATGGGAGTGGTGGACTTCATCACGAGCACATTTCATATGCATAAACTTTTGTCAAAACCTCTGTAGCTTGGATCCTTTCAGTATTACATTAGTTTTTATGGTGCTCTTCCGTCTTTTCTCCTCTTTTCTTTTCTTTTTTTTTGAGACAGAGTCTCGCTCCGTTGCCCAGGCTGGAGTGCAGTGGTGCGTTCTTGGCTCACTGCAACCTCTGCCTCCCGGGTTCAAGCGATTCTCCTGCCTCAGCCTCCTGAGTAGCTGCTACTACAGGTGCGTGCCACCACGCCCAGCTAATTTTTTTGTATTTTTAGTAGAGACAGGGTTTCACCATGTTGGCCAGGGTGGTCTCGATCTCTTGACCTCGTGATCTGCCCGCCTCAGCCTCCCAAAGTGCTGGAATTACAGGCATGAGCCACTGCGCCCAGCCTTCTTCTTTTCATTATAACCTTTATACCACAGTAAGCTGTTGCATCATTCAAATGACTCTGCATCCTATATTGAATATTCTCCATTATTCTCTAATATCTTTGGGGGTACCCAGGATTACAGGGTTCTGGCATACATGTTAATGCTTTTGCCAGGACTTTTCTTTTTATTCATTGTCATGACCCATTGTCTTTGCTTATATTTAAAGTTTTTGCTTTTGATATCATTGGTTCTTTCCTAAGTCACTTTTTCGGGTAACTGCTTTGGAATGAATCATACATATCTCACTTACGGAGCCTTCCTCTTTCTCCTCCATTTTTCTTGTCTTCATTTTTCTATTTTAAAGCTTTTATTATGGAAATTTTCAGAGTACAGTGAGAGACTAGTATGATAAACCCACGTCGAAGTCGAAGTTAGGGCTGAGAGCGGCAGCTCACACCTGTCTCCTAACTTTGACTTTTTTTTTTTTTGAGATGGAGTCCCACTGTCGCCCAGGCTGGAGTGCAGTGGTGCGATCTCAGCTCACTGCAACCTCCGCCTCTCAGGTTCAAGCAATTTTCCTGCCTCAGCCTCCTGAGTAGCTGGGATTGCAGGCACCCACTACCAAACCCGGCTAATTTTTGTATTTTTATTAGAGATAGGGTTTTACCCTGTTGGCCAGGCTGGTCTGGAACTCCTGACCTCAAGTGATCCACCCACCTCAGCCTCCCAAAGTGCTGGGATTACAGGTGTGAGCTGCCGCGCTTGGCCCTAACTTTGACAGTTAACTTTATGCCATGCTCAGTGGCCCATGCCTGTAATCCCAGCACTTTCGGAGGTGGAGGCAAGTGGATTGCTTGAATCCAGGAGTTCAAAACCAGCCTGGGCAACATAAGACCCCTATCTCTACAAAAAATACAAAAAAAAATTAGCGGGACGTGGTGGCATGTGCCTGTGGTCCCAACTACTCGGGAGGCTGAAGTAGGAGGATCACCTAAGCCTGGGAGGTTGAGGCTGCAGTGAGCAGTGACTGTGCCACTGTACTCCAGCCTGGGTGACAGAGTGAGACCCTGTCTCAAAAGACAAAAATACAATTAACTTTATACTGTTCTTGTTTTATCTCTTTCCTCCTTTTGTTGTTGTTGCTGTTTATGATGGAGTATTTCAAAGCAAATTGTAGGCATGTCATTTCTTCTGTATATATTTCAGTATATGCCTCTAACAAGATACAATATTAAAAACTATAATATCTTTACCACTTCAAACAAAGATAACAATAATTTATTGTATCCTCTAATAGTCTATGTTCTTTTTTTCCTCCCCCTCAAAAATATCTTATGGTTGGTTTGCTAGAGTCAGGATTCAAACAATGTCTGTATATTGCATTTGTTTAATATTTCTCTTAATTCTCTTTATAATAGTCCTTTTTTTTTCAGTATGGTTATCTATTTAAGGAATTGGGTTTTTTGTTTTGTTTTGTTTTTGTTTTTGTTTTGAGACTGAGTCTCACTCTGTGGCCCAGGTCAGAGTGCAGTGGCGTGATCTCGGCTCACTGCAACCTCTGCCTCCCAGGTTCAAGCAATTCTCCTGCCTCAAGTCTCCCAATTAGCTGGGATTACAGGCACCTGCCACCAAGCCCCGCTAATTTTTGTATTTTTAGTAGAGACGGGCTTTTACCATGTTGGCCAGGCTGGTCCCAAACTCCTGACCTCAAGTGATCCACCCACCTCGGCCTCCCAAAGTGCTGGGATTACAGGCGTGAGCCACTGCGCCCGGCCAGGAATTGGAGTTTTTGTCCTAAAGATTTTCCCACATTCTGGTTTTGGCTGATTGACTCCTTTTGTTAATATTAATTTCTCTATCCACTGTATTTCCTAAAAACTGGTAGTTACATTTAGAGGTTTGATTAGATTCAATTTTTCCCCCTTGGCAAGAATATTTCATAAATGGTGCTCTTGCTTCCTATTACATCTCATCAGGAGGCACATGACAATCAGTTGATCTTAAGATTGGTAGGTTATGTAAAGGTTTTGGCAACCATTACTGATCATAGCCTAGATCTATTTTTCATTAAGGCCTGCAAAATGGTGATATCCTAATTCTCTTGTTCCCTCTGTGTTTATTATGATTTTTTTTTTTTGAGGTGGAGTCTTGCTATGTTGCCCAGGCTGGAGTGCAGTGGCACCATCTCGGCTCACTGCAACCTCTACCTCCCGAATTCAAGCGATTCTTCTGCCTCAGCCTCCTGAGTAGCTGGGACCACAGGCATGTGCCACCACGCCCGGCTGTATTTTTAGTAGAGACGGGGTTTCACCATGTTGGCTAGGCTGGTCTTGAACTCCTGACCTCAGGTGATCCACCCGCCTCAGCCTCCCAAACTGCTGGGATTACAGGCATGAGCCACTGTGCCCGGCCTAATTGTGATTCTTTTATACAAGAAATACTTCTCTCATCAACCATCGGGTTGCCCTGAAATCGTCATTTCAGGAAAACCATCTCGTTTTTCTTTTACCTAGTACACATTATTATTCGAGCAAGCCAACCGACAGCACCTAGCCTTTTCTTTTCTATATTTGAAACCTCAGAGCTTTTCTCTCCTGTATTGGTAAATATCTTTAAAATTCTCCACATTACCCAAATAAATGCCAGATGTATGAAAATTTAATTCATTCAGCGGCTAGTTACCACATACCCAGTATGTGTGGGGCATTCTGCAGGGTACTAGTTATACAATAGTAAACAAAATATAGTCTCTGCCTCAAATAGCTTATAGGCAGAATTAGGACCTTCATAACTATATATATGGTGCTGGAGTTGCACTGTACAGTGAGGTTAGGATGGGAGAAGTGACCAATTAATCAACCGGCATTTTTTTTTTTTTTTAATTTTTTAGACGGAGTCTCACTCTGTTGCCCAGGCTGGAGTGCAGTGACACAATCTCGGCCCACTGCAACCTCTACCTCCTGGGTTCAAGCAATTCTCATGTCTCAGACTCCTGAGTAGCTGGGATTACAGGCGGCCACCACCACACCCAGCTAATTTTTTGTATTTTTGATAGAGACGGGGTTTCATCATGTTGGCCAGGCTGGTCTCAAACTCCTGACCTTAGGTGATCCACCCGCCTCGGCCTCCCAAAGTGCTGGGATTACAGGCATGAGCCACTGCGCCCAGCCTAAACTGGCAGTTTTTAAATGTAGTACGTTCCAGTCTTGGGAGAAGTCAGAGAATATGTTTTAGAGTTTAAGTTGAGATGGGAGGGATGAATAGACATCATCTTGATGGAGAAGTAGGAGTTGGAAGAATATAACAGACAGAAGGACAGCAGTGTGTACAAAGGTAGAAGGTAAGGGAGTAGAGGGCCTCTGTGGAACTGTAAATAGGGTTGAGTGTGATGGGACATGGGATGAAGAGATGGGCTGGAGAGGAAAATTGAGAGCTGGAAAGATAAGCTAGTCTCTTGAAAGGTCTTACAAGGCATGATTTTATCCTGGGGGCACTGAAGAACCACTGCATGGTTTGAAGTAGGGTATGACGTGATCAGATTTGTGTATTCAGAATATCCAGTAATAGTATATTTGTTCCCTAGAACCTAGGCACGAGTCTTGGAATTGGCCTCAGAGCATCCATGTATAATAGGTGCTGCCCACTTACAGCCTCAGGGAGACAGCATAACACAGGCTGCCTAAAAAACGAAAGACCTGGGTGTGGTGGATCACGTCTATAATCCCAGCACTTTTGGAGGCTAAGGTGGGAGGATCACTTGAGGCCAGAAGTTCGAGACAAGCCTGGACAACAGAGCAAGATCCTGTCTCTACAAAAAGTTTTTTAAAAAATTATCCAGGCATAGTGGTGCATACCTGTAGTCCCAGCTACTCCAGAGGCTGAGGCAGGAGGATCAACTTGAGCCCAGGAGTTCGAGGCTGCAGTGAACTATGATTGTCCCACTGCACTCCAGCCTGGGAGAGATCCTATCCCAAAAATCAAACAAAAAAAAGGAAGTATGGTCTTCACTCCAGGAAGGCACAAAACCCTTAGAAAAATGGAAGGGTTTCATAATGGAAGCCCAAAACACTTAGAAAAATATTAACAACACAAAAGGGAAAGTGCTGTCCTGGATGTAGCTCAAAATCCTGCACTGTCACTTTTTCCTCATGGGTTTTTGTATATTTACAAACATACCCTCTGTCTGAGCCTCACTTCTTTTGTGTTTTCTTCACTTTTACCATTATTCTCCTCCTCTTATCACAGGCATTTCCACTGCTTATCCCCTCCTTTTCTTTCTTCACTAGTTTGGGTCCTCCAATACCTTCAGTTTTTTTTCAAGCTGTGAGGCCCTCCGGGTTCCAGGCTTAGCCCTCTTCCTCATCCAAGGTCTAGGTAATAACTTGCTATTTCTCCAGTGAGTGAGGAATGTTGATTCCTTAAGAACTTTCAGGTGCCAGAGAAGGTGAAGGCTATTTGCAACACGTGTCCGTTTCACCTTTTTTGGAGATCACCAAGCAGTATGGATCAAAGTCTACTGATGAACTTGTAATTCCTGTAAATATGCTCTAAAAATAAAAATAGCTTATCAAGAATATCAGAGAACAACCAAATCTGTTATCAGAAATTTTCATGAGAGGCTGGGTGAGGTGGCTAGCACTTTGGGAGGCTGGGGTGGGAGGATCAATTGAGCTTAGGAGTTTGAGACCAGCCTGGGCAACACAGGAAAACCCCATGTCTACAAAAAATAAAATAAAATTAGCTGGTCCTAGCTACTTGGGAGGCTGAGGTGAGAGGATCACTTGGGCCCAGGAGGTTGAGGCTGTAGTGAGCCATGATCTTGCCACTACACTCCAGTCTGGGTGACAGAGCCAAACTCTTTAAAAAAAAAAAAAAAAAGAAGAAAAATTACCATGGGAAAAATATCAGAAACTACAAGTCACCTCTCTGGTTCAGGTGGACAATCTCTATTTTCCCTCATTATTGTGCCACATCTGAGAATTAGATGGAGGACTCATTGCACAGGCCCAACTGGGAACCCCAGGGCTTTTGGGCTGTCATACTTACTAAAGGTCATTCTAAATGGGGCTCCATATTTACATTGAGTTCACATTCTTGAACTCAAGAACCAGTATAAGAGATTCCCAGCTAGTTTTGACTACCTCTTAGAATGCTTTCCAAATCAAGGCAAAAATAGAAATTACAAATTCTATAATATTTCTCATAAAGTACCTTTGCTAAGTTTGACTGCAAAGATCTGGATCTTGGCCTCCATTAAAAACACACTATTCTTAACTTTCCTGCCACACAGCATCAAATGGAATATGTGGTTTCTTTAAGGTTTAATTTTTTCTTTAGATTTTGTTTAAAAGTCTTTAAATTCCATATAATTAAACTCTTAAAAAAAAGTTTTTTTTGGTGGATACAGTGTCTTACCATGTTGCCCAGGCTGATCTCAAATTTCTGGCCTCAAGCAATCCTCCTCCCTCAGCCTCCCAAAGTGGTGGGGTTATAGGCATGAGCCATGGTGCCCAGCCCAATCATTAAATTCTACTGTATAAATTACCTTCATCCAAATTAGGATCACCAAGTAAATACATCTCAAGCTGAAGAATTTATTTGATTAGATTTTAATAAGTTGTTTTTGTTCTGAATTTTACTGAATTGTTCCCATCTCATTTTTGTGTGTCTGAAAACAGTCTCACTCTGTCACTCAGGCTGGAGTGCAGTGCAGTGGCATGATCATAGCTCACTGCACCCTTGAACTCCTGGGCTCAAGTGATCCTCCTCCCTCAGCCTCCCAAGTAGCTAGGACTGCAAGCATGTACCACCATCCTTAATTTTTAAAATTTTCTTGTAGAGACAGAGCCTCACTGTGTTGCCCAAGTGGGTCTGAAGTTTCTGGTCTCAAGCAGTTCTCCTGCCTCAGCCTCCCAAAGTGCTGGGATTACAGATGTGAGACACTGCACCCAGCCTCATTTTGTTTTTATATTAAAATGGAAGCCAATTTCATTATTTCGAAACTCCTTTGAATAGAGCCTTGTGTATAGAGTAGAATGTTAGTGGTAGTTGCCATTATGCAGGAGTCCCTTAGGCTTATCATTCTTTTAAGCCCAAGGAACCCCTAGATCTTTTATGAGTGGGTTTCAGCTCTCATATAGTACTTATAAAGGAACAGCTCCTCTTCCTATTTCCTTCTCCTACTTGAGCCTTCAGCCTATCCTTTGGCTGACACGTATAAGATTTTGGTTCCACCATTTCTGTTTTCCCTGTAAGTTAGAGATTCCTCTGTCACTGACTGATGAGTAGGTAACTACACAAACAATAGTTTGGCTTATAGACTCAGAATATTTGATTGCCAGAGTTAAAATGCCAGCCTTATGACATGGCTAAAGTGCTGTCCCAAGGCCACAGTGACATCTATCAATCAGTCCGTGCATGTGTTTGCTTTGGAAGTAGATAGCCTTCATTCACCCCTGTAGTGCATTCTCCATCCTCCACTCTTAATCATTTTTACTGTGAATTATTTTTTGTATAATTCAACTGTAACCTATTCTAGATTTGCTTTCAATCTTTTACAGTTACTAAACCAAGGAGATTTAACTGAAAGACGGACATGAGCATGGGTGCTGACTCCTGGAAGAGCAACTCTATCTGATCTCAAAATGCGTATACTGGGAACAGGATGCCTTAGCCCACAACAGAACCAGAATGAATCTTTGAAGGCACAAGACTCTGCTTTTGCCACTCTTCCTCTTTCCTGGTATAGAAGATGGATGTAGGAGAGCTTCTTTTCTAACTACCATCTGATCAGACAAGGAATGAAGCAATGACTGTGGGCTGGGAAACTGTACCTACCTCTCTTCCCACTGCAAATTTCTGGGATAGACCAAAAGTGAATTTGATTATGTGTTGGCTGAAGTTCTTCATTCTGACTGTTGAGGGGAGGTTTTCCTTTGAAGAGTTTTCATCCCAGACTCAGCTGTCTTTTCACATGGATGAAATAATTCCTGCTACCGACAACAGAGCTTCACCAGGAAGTTGAGTTTTCAAGATGCCTTGTTGCTTTGAAGAAGGGAGTGATGTCAATTCTCTTGTTACATTCTCCCTTTAGCAACCTGAGTAAGAGACTCTCTGCCACTGGGCTGCAAAAAAATAAATTACTTGAATCTCCCCTTGGCCCAGGCTGAGGTACTATCTTGTCCTATACACTTCTACTTGGTCACTTTGCTTTCTTCGTTAATGGAACATACAGTAGCATGTTAAGAGGGATTTCATGTTTTTGTTTTTTTAAAGTTAAAAATTACATGATGCAGAGATTCAGGTTTTCCTTTAAATAAACAAACAGCCCAGTCAGTTCTTTGGCTCTTGTTTTATACAAAATTTGTTTTCTAAGAGATTAAGAATTTAATCTTTCCCTTTAAAATAGTGTATTGATTTACCCTTAGGATTCCATACCAGTAAAACTGAACCGAGGAGTCTTAGGAAACAACAAGAACATCTTCATTTCTTAAGCCCAGGTGATAGTTACTGGATTATTACTCTGTCACCACCAAAAAAGACGCATCTGAGAAAATGGCAATAAAAACAGATACTTTTGAATTTTTCCACAAAGATAGTTTTTTTAAAAAAGCTTGAGAAAGGTGCTTTAGTTAGAGCAGGCACTCTTGCTATCAATCATCCTGTCTCCACAGCTACTGAGAAAATATCCACTCATCATCATTATGATTTGAGATGGGGTCTTGCTCTGTCACCCAGGCTGGAGTGCAGTAGTGTAATCATAGCTCAATGTAACCTTGAACTCCTAGGCTCAAGGCATCCTCCCACCTCAGCCTCCTGAATAGCTAGGACTATAGGCATGTACCACCAGTCCAGCTAACTTTTTGTGTTTTTTTGGTAGAAATGAGGTCTATGTTGCCCAGGCTGGTCTTGAACGCCTGGCTTCAAGCGATCCTCCTGCCTTGGCCCCTCAAAGTGCTGGGATTACAAGCATGAACCACTGCACCAAGCCAGAATATCCAATTATTATTGGTGAGAAGAAAATTATTCCAAAGTTCACCTACTAGTAGAAAATCTTGGTTGTCTGGGAAATTTTAAGTTTACTTAAAATGAACCTCATGCTCACATAAACACACAGGCACATTCTAAACAGATAACGGGAGAGAATTGTTTTAAATTCTTAATTTGTTAATGACATGCATAATCACATAGTACATAGACTGTGTTCATGGCAATTACTTGTATTCTTAGAATGCCAGTTTTTGCTTCATGCAGCCATTTATATTAGAGCAGTGGTTCTCAGCCAGGGACATTTTTGCCCCCTGGGGATATGCAATATCTGGAGACATTTTTGGTTGTCACAGCTGGGGAGAGGGGTACTACTGGCATCTAGCAGGTAGTGGCCAGGGATGCTACTAAACATTCTACAATGTACAGGACAGTTCCCTTCCCCAACCCTCAACAAAGAATTAGGTGGCCCAAAATATTAATAGCACTGAGGATAAGAAATCCTGTACTAGAAGTTGTAAGTTTTTCATCCCCCATGGGCTAGATCTGATATGCAGATGTATTTTATTTTGCCCATACAATATTTCTAAGTAATTTTTAAATTAGTTGATTGATAGCATACAAATTTCTGGCTTGATGAAAATGTAGTTGATGTAGTAACTCTGAGCCTATATTCCAGCAGGATTTGATACTTACCAGTGTCTACTATCTCCTACTGTCTACACCCACTCCATGGATGCATTTATGTTTCTGCACTAGCCCCTTATAGGCATTTGGGCCTGTGCTCTCTTTTCTGTACCTAATTCTCTAAGTGTGAGGCACAAAGCAGGAACCCTTAACTTTAGGCTACCATCCCTCCACCTGAGCCTCCCCACTTTGATTTCCTTGAACTATTCTCTGTTATCTGCTGCTCTTTTTTTTTTCTCAGACAGAGTTTTGCTCTGCTGCCCAGGCTGGAGTGCTGTGGAGTGATCTCAGCTCATTACAACCTCTGCCTCTTGGGTTCAAGTGATTCTCCTGCCTCAGCTTCCCAAGTAGCTAGGATTACAGGCACGTGTCATCACGCCCAGCTAATTTTTGTATTTTTAGTAGAGGTGGAGTTTTGCCGTGTTGGCTGGACTGGTCTCAAACTCCTGACCTCAGATGATCCGCCTGCCTCAGCCTCCCAAAGTGTTGGGATTATAGGCGTGAGCCACTGCGCCCGGCCTGTTAATCTGCTACTCTTCATTTGTCCATCCTCTAACAGTAGCCATGACTCAAAACCCAAGTTTTCCCTGCCTTGACTCAAACCCAAGTTAGCTGCTTAATATTTTTCAAAAGCAGTAATTTTAAGTGTAGTGATTAAGCAAGTGATACGAGATTTTCTGGTGACTGATGAGACAGCTCCTCCAGTACTTTCCTGGGGCTTGCAGGCTGTTCTAGAGATCCTTCTAAACCCTGCTCTGGATCTCTGATGCTGAGTTTTGTAGTTTCTTGGAACCTGCAGAATAAATTAAAACATGAAAAACAAAAAAAATTTTTTTTTTCAGACAGGGTCTCACTCTCACCCAGGCTGGAGTGCAGTGGCATGATCTCAGCTCACTGCAGCCTGGACAGCCCAGCTGAAGCAACCCTCCCACCTCAAGTAATCCTCCCACCTTAGCTTCCCAACTAGCTGGGATTATAGGCACGTGCCACCGCACCCAGCTAATTTTTTTTTTTTTTTAACTTTTTGTAGAGACAGGGTTTTGCCATGTTGCCCAGGCTGGTCTCAAACTCCTGGGCTCAAGCGATCCACCCACTTCAGCCTCTCAAAGTGCTGGGATTACAGGCGTGAGCCACCGTGCCCAGTCTGAAAAAAGAAAGTCTTAAAGCACTGTGTAAGGTTTAAGAATGGTCTCTCCCAGCACTTTGGGAGGCCATGGCAGGTGAATCACGAGGTCAAGAGATCGAGACCATCCTGGCCAACATGGTGAAACCCCATCTCTACTAAAAATACAAAAAATAGCTGGGCGTGGTAGTGGGCACCTGTAGTCCCACCTACTCAGGAGGCTGAGGCAGGAGAATCGCTTGAACCCGGGAAGCGGAGACTGCAGTGAGCAGAGACTGCAGTGAGCCAAGACTGCGCCACTGCACTCCAACCTGGCGATGGAGCAAGACTCCGTCTCAAAAAAAAAAAAGAGTCTCAACATTATTACTATTTTATATGGGATGTAAAGGAAAATTTCTAGGGGTATAAAACTGAGATAGGAATTAGGGTAGGGGCTGCTAGGATTTAAGATACAAAACAATTGAGAATAATGGAGATAAGATACTATTTTCTCCCTTTGACTCAATATCAAAATGGGTTATGGAGGGCCGGGCGCGGTCGCTCACGCCTGTAATCCCAGCACTTTGGGAGGCTGAGGAGGGTAGATCACGAGGTGAGGACATCGAGACCATCCTGGCTAACATGGTGAAACCCCGTCTCTACTAAAAATACACAAAAATTAGCCAGGCGTGATGGCGGGAGCCTGTAGTCCCAGCTATTCGGGAGGCTGAGGCAGGAGAATGGCGTGAACCCAGGAGGCGGAGCTTGCAGTGAGCCAGAAATCGCGCCACTGCACTCCAGCCTGGGCAACAGAGCGAGACTCTGTCTCAAAAAAAAAATACAAAAAATAAAAAAAAAAAGGTTATGGAGAAGGTGATACTAATGAGCTACCTTTAAGGAATGCTAGAAAAACAGTTTTATAGTTTTATAAGAAGTCAAAATATACATGATTTTTCTTCAAAAATAAAGTAGAAATAGTTTCAGCTCATGAAATTGGAACTGGAATTGGAAAATGATCTGTTTCAAAATGGAAGAAAACGAAATATAATTTGTCAGATTTTATTCACAACTGCACCACTCTCTAAATTCAAATGTGTTACTTGGAGATCTCTGGATTACTTATTAATGTTATATAAATACAGGATTATGATCTCAAAATACCAGTGGCTATTCTAAAGTTTCCTCCCAGTGGTATTACTGGGTATGACAATTTAGAGAGCTGCAGAATGACAGCAACATTTCAGGTTACCTGGGAAAATCCTTGACTTTGGTCTCCTTCTCTTGAACAGCCCGGGTGCCTTGACCCTTGTTTCTCACAAAGTCTTCCTCCAGCCCAGCCTGCTTCAGGGTGTCTAGATACCACTGTTCTGCTTCCTTCTTGGCTAGATCCTGTGGGATGGAAATTAATCTGTTGTAGCTGTCTTATGAATTACCAGACAGTTCTAAATTACTTAATCAGTATTGTTACAATACTGCCACAACCACCACCACCCTTATTGTGGGGCATAGATTTGCATGAAAATTATTTAACCCTTGTTTTCCAGCCTTAATGTGTATATAAATCACCTGAGGCCTTGTTAAAATGCAGATTTCACATTTGGTAGGTGTCAGATGAGGACTGTAATTCTGTATTTCTAACACTCCCCAGAGATGCCAAACTGTTGATTTGGGAGTCACAATTTTGAAAAGCAATGACTTAGACTTTTGGGAGACAAATGAGACCCAGATTTAAAAGGATGGACTAAAAACCTAAGATTTTAAAGCAACAAACCATTATCAGGAACACTAAAATAAAATAGAAAATAAGCTACACCAAGACTCTTAGTGGAAGGACAGATGGTCTGCATGTGGACCAGCAGAATATTATTTTTTGTTTAAGTATTCAAGAACAAAATCATAGAGTACTTTGTATTTTTCCTAGAGAGGTGAAAGATCTGTTGAGATCTGAAGAGTGAGCTTGCTTAACATTAACATAAAGAAGCATGAGATTTTGAACAATGCAGGTTGCTAAGTAAATCCAAGACCATGTGTGCTTATGTGTGTGAGAGGAGAAAGATTTATGGAGGGAGGAGGAAGTGGAGCCAGCAAATGCCTAGACAATGTACTAACTATAAGATGGAGCTAATGCCCTGCCATTGGAACTAGGTCACTATGGAACCCCAACTTGTCTGAAACTGGAGAGGAAAGAGATCCACAGAGCCTAATGCAGTAGAAACAGAGCATCCTTACATCCTTACGGAGATCTCAGCTGAGTCCAACATCCCTAAAAGTCTACAGAGAATATCTTAAAATGATACTCTTCCAGGATACTTTGGGTACACTGCCTATGGGTTAGCCCTGCTCCATAAGGAACACACACACACACACACACACACACACACACATGCATACAAAATAAAAGAAGAAAAAAAAATTTCAGGCTTCCAGCCTGAAAGCCACTTAGTCTAGAGAAAGCCTTGCAGGGTGTTTGTGGGCATCCTAATGCTTGGAGACCTATAAATATACCACAGCTCTAGAGGCTGGGGAGGCCCAGGGCCAGCAGCACTGCCAGAGGAGAGATACCTTTCCAGCACTGTGAACAGTGGCTCCAGAGCATAGAAAGAGCCAAATGGTCCCTGTGTCTCTGGGGTCTAATGCCCAATCTGATGAAATCTGAATGGTAGACTACAGTGAAAGCTCTAGGAAGTGAAATATCCCTTTATCGATGCCTTTGGAGTCCACTCTTGGATGAAATCAACACAAGCAGCATTCTCTATTGTACTATTTATTTTGGGAAAAGAAGGTAGTAATGAAATTAGAATTTCTGGGCCTCAAGGAAAATTTTAATACCCACATATTAAAATTGTTTTGTAATTTTTCAGAGTCCTTTTATCTAAGGCAGAAAGAAAACTAATGATGGTTTAGTTTTACCTTGGCAACTTGTTCAAAGAGATAGGGCCTTGTTTGTATTCGCTTCTTCATTTCTTCCAGTTCTTTCTTATATTCTTTCGCTCTTTTACGGTCATTGTTCCTGGAATTAGCAAGACTTTTAGAAAGAATTTCATCTTTTCTAATCCAGAATACCCTTCATTTCCAGTAAAGCAGTGTAACTCTCGTGTACACTGTAAATTCCTATCTGACTTGGAAAATCATGACCCTGCTGTGATTACAGGAGCCTACCTACCTCGATAACTCTATTTTGCATTTTCTGGCAATAGGCCAGTGGTCTGTTGGATCCCAAGGCAAGCACCCCTTTTGACACATAGAGGACACCGACCGGTTCTCTTTCAGCTTTGCTTTGAACACTTCCTCCAGGCTTTTATGGGGATCCATGGCTTTTGCACGCAAGGTCACAGATTTGGACATTGCTTGAGACTTCTTTTTGTGTATCTCCAGCCACTGAATACTCTCATCTGCTTTGTTCTTTTTTTCAAGTGCACTTCTAAAGGAAGGAGGCAGAAAAAGAGTATAGATTACCAACCTGGGTATACTGAAAAGCAATCTTAGGCCAGGTGTGGTGGCTCACACTTGTAGTCCTAGCACTTTGGGAGGCCAAGGCAGGTGGATCACCTGAGGTCAGGAGTCCAAGACCAGCCTGGCCAATATGGTGAAACCCCAGCTCTACTAAAAATACAAAAATTAGCTGGGCATGGTGGTGTGCACCTGTAATCCCAACTACTCGGGAGGCTGAGGCAAGAGAATCGCTTGAACCCAGGAGGCAGAGGTTGCAATAAGCCAAGATCGCACTGCTGCACTCCAGCCTGGGCGACAGATCAAATTCCGTCTCAAAAATAATAATAATAATAATAAAATAAAATAGCCGGGCATGGTGGCTCATGCCTGTAATCCCAGCACTTTGGGAGGCCGAGGCGGGCAGATCACAAGGTCAGGAGATCGAGACTATCCTGGCTAACACTGTGAAACCCCATCTCTACTAAAAATACAAAAAATTAGCCGGGTGCGGTGGTGGGCGCCTGTAGTCCCAGCTACTGGGGAGGCTGAGGTAGGAGAATGGCGTGAACCCGGGAGGCGGAGCTTGCAGTGAGCCGAGATCGTGCCACTGCACTCCAGCCTGGGTGACAGTGAGAGACTCCGTCTCAAAAAATAATAAAAAATAAATAAATAAAATAAAGCAATCTTAGTAACCTTTTCTGGAAAGTAAGTTGGTGTTTTTAATGAATGGGGCATGTAATTTACCTCAACTGCCATTTTTAAAAATAATAAAATTCTAGGATTAAATGCACTGGCAGATGAAGCCTTTCCAGCACTAGGGACACAGTGAGTTCCTACCCTAGAAGTGCATTTACTGAACTGGAGAAACGTCAGTTAAAATATCCTTACTTAGGTCGGGCACGGTAGCTCATGGCTGTAATCTCAGCACTTTGGGAGGCTGAGGCGGGCTGATCACAAGGTCAGGAGTTCGAGACCAGCCTGGTCAACATGGTGAAACCCCGTCTCTACCAAAACTACAAAAAAAATTAGCTGGGTGTAGTGGCACGTGCCGGTAATCCCAGCTACTTGGGAGGCTGAGGCAGGAGAATCACTGAACCCAGGAGGCAGAGGTTGCAGTGAGCTGAGATTGCGCCACTGCACTCCAGCATGGGCGACAGAGCAAGACTCTGTCTCGAAAAAATATATATATATCCTTACTTAAATAGTCCAACATTCAATAGGTCTTCGCCTATCTGGATACAAAATAATACTAATAGCTACCATTTACTGAGCTCCTTATTATGAACCAAGTACCATTACATTTCACATTGTCCTCATAACTGCCTTATGAGGTAAATACTAAATTCCCTTTTTATAGGGGAGGTGATTGAGGCTCAAAGGAGGTAAGCCCCTTGCTCAAAGCTACCCAGCATGCCAGTGGAAAAGCCCCTATTGGACCAGGACCTCTGACTCCCAAGCCTCTGGCCTTGACCACTCTGCTGTAAACAGTGGGCTGGAAGGTGTCTGGGTTCATGGTCCTTTGGGAATACAAATCTGCACATTCAGAGAGAACTGGAAATGAGCCTCCCTCAGTGCAGACTATTTGGGTTCAACTTGTAGCACTTAGTTTGTTCAGTTATCTACAAAGTAATATGTTGAGTTCTTCCAAAAGGAAAATCAACCAAGACTCTTATATTTGGATGTTTATATTCAAATGGACATACTGGGAAGAAGGACATGAAAATTTAATCTGTTAATATGTCAGATTCCCTGTGGCTGGAAAGCAGATGTGGATGTCCTCTATAGGAAGGCCAGCCTCTTTGTTCAGGAGGCCTGTGTTCTTGGGCCCTCAGGATACTGAGCAATTAATTAGCCCTGATTTAGTAGGTCTAACTGAAGTCTGAAGAAGAAAGGAGTATCCCTTGGACCGTAAATACTTTTCTACAATCCCTGCTGTGGGGCTTAACGATCCAAGTAGGTTCTGAGTACTCCCCTACATGCCCCATGGGAAGGCAGTAAGACATTAGTCCTCTCCCTGGCCTAAGCTGCTGTTACACCATGACCTCTCTTGCCTACTTCAGCTCAGAAGCCTGGTGGAAGAACCCTTGCTGGGGGCTGGCTTAATGAGAACATCATAACAGAATCAGGACAGTTGAAGAGTTAAAAATAAGCAGGCTCTTGCTGCCCAACAGACTCTGACATCTTCCCAAGATGAATCTCAGAGAATCTCAAATCTATGCAATGGATGTCTCATCTTTGCAGAAACTTCAGCCACCTGCTAGCATGCTTCTCTGAATTCTTGTTCGTCACTACTCCCTTCCTCTCACCCATGGGCTTTTATCCATGTTCTCTCTGTCTGGAACCTTCCTTCTCTCCAGGCTTTGCCTTGTTCTTCAGTTTCACTTTAGACATCTATTCCACAAGACAAGACCCCCCTGCTCCAGGCTGCCCAGTGCCCTCACAGTCCCCTTTACCCCCCATCATTGCACTACTCAAAAAATATGGCCATTGCTTCTTTGCTTTTCTGTATTTCAGACTAGATAATAAACTGTAGGTTCCCTAAGATCTCCAGCCTTAACGCTGTGCCTGGCACAGAATAAGCCCACTATGAATATGTGCTGAATGATGGCGAGCTGTTCTCCAAGCACCAGGTGTGGAGAACCGCAATTGTTCCAGTCCTGATCAGAAAATTCCCTTTGACCCCTTGAGGTATCTCTGATAACAGGAAAGGAGGCCCCTTGGCAGGGAGGTTTCCAACATTTGGGGCCAGAATCAGAGCATGGGTCTCGTGCAGCCTGACCACTCACCTGACTGCAGATTCCCTCTTCCTGGTGGCATCTGTGATGTGCACAGGGAGAGTGTTGGCAGAGAGGGAAGCAAGGCCGCTCAGAGAACGACTCCTTGGCAGGGGTGTAGCTGGTGGCTGTGGGGAATCCTAGAAGAAACAAAGGTTGGTATTGGTGGGACAGCATGTGTGATTAGTTTCTATCTTTTTTTTTTTTTTTTTTTTGAGACAGAGTCTCGTCTCGCTCTTTTGCCCAGGCTGGAGTGCAGTGGCGCAATCTCGGCTCACTGCAACCTCCACCTGCCTGGTTCAAGCAATTCTCCTGCCTCAGCCTCCTACGTAGCTGGGACTATACAGGTTGTGAGCCACCATGCCCAGCTACATTTTTGCAGTTTTAGTACAGACGGGGTTTCACCATGTTGGTCAGGCTGGTCTCGAATTCCTGATCTCAGGTGATCCACCTGCCTCGGCCTCCCAAAGTGCTGGGATTACAGCTGTGAACTACCGCGCCCAGCCATTTTCTATCTTTACTAGGATTCAGCTTCACTGAAGGACTGAAAATGAGAATCTTCATTTTTTTTCCTGGGAATAAGGCAAGGATAAAGAGATCTCAAGTTTCACAACCAAGCCAAGACTTGGATATCAATCCTAAAATTTTTAGTCAAATGAGAAGAGTTCCTTGGAATTGGCATAGAGACATCAACAACTGATCCCAACTCCTTGCCTCTCAAGCCTGCTTGGACTTATTTCTGTGAAATCCTTCTACAGTAAGGGACGAAAAGAAGTGTCCCTATGGTTTCTGTTGTGTTCTGTTTTTGAGATGAACTTTCACTCTTGTTGTCCAGGCTGGCGTGCGGTGGCGCAATCTCAGCTCACTGCAATCTCCGCCTCCCAGGTTCAAGCAATTCTCCTACCTCAGCCTCTGAAGTAGCTGGGATTACAGGTGCCCGCCACCGCACCCAGCTAATTTTTGTATTTTTAGTAGAGATGGGGTTTTGCCATGTTGGCCATGCTGGTCTCGAACTCCTGACCTCAGATGATCTTCCCTCCTCGGCCTCTCAAAGTGCTGGGATTAAAGGCGTGAGCCACCACGCCTGGCCTGTTTTTTGTTGTTTTTAGATGGGGTCTCACTCTGTTGCCTAGGCTGGAGTACAGTGGCATCATCTTGGCTCACTGCAGCCAGAAGGTCCTCCCACCTCAGCCTCCTGAATGGCTGGAACTGCAGGTACACACCACCACATGTGGCAAATATTTGTATTTTTTTTTTTAGAGATGGGGTCTCTGTTGCCCAGGCTGGGCTGTGGTCTGGAGTTTATAGGAAAGTGAATCTGCTTACAACTGAGCTGGTGTTTAAAAAAAAGATAGGAAAACCTTGTTGAGAAGTGCTTTCCAGGAAGACCTGGCCCCACCCTGTATTTCAGGCCGCAGCCCTGACCCTCCCACAGCTGCCTGGGCTCTCACCTGCCTCCTTCCGGTGGTGGCAGCATCACAGGGCCGCTGAGGGTGGCGCAGGTTGGCGGTCCTCAGCAAGAAGGGCTTGTTGCGAGTGGCCTCTTGGGTTTCTCTTCTTTTGGCTGCTCTTCTCTGGAAGGCCTTGTAAAGGCCCTCATAGTCAGGGACCACAGGATTCACCCGAGGCTGGAATCTGAAGTTAGTGTGCAGAAACCCAAGCTTTTCCTGCTGGGTTCGGGTGGCTGTGCGGGGCTGTGGGTTAGCCCGGTTACTAGAGGAGGCGATAGGGGAAGAGGCCATCTGGAGCATGTCCAGGGCTCTCATTTGGATGCGAATTTTCCTGAAGAGCTCAGCTTCTGTGGAGAAAGGATGGTGATGGGTAAGAAAGGACCAAGCAAGAAACCTACAGGGTTGGAGAACTTTCCCTCTTTTACACACTAGCTGTAAGTGTTACTGGAGGCAACTAGGAACTTTTCAGGAATTCTGACACATTAACATCCTGTGAGATGCCTGCAGATGGCCTGAATAGGAGTAATTATGCCACAGAAAATAACAAACATTACAAACCAGCTTCCTTTTTTTTTTTTTCTGGAGAGCTTGTTAATAAATGTCATCCAGAACACCACTGCCTGTGTCAATCAGGCTGCAGAAGCAGTGACCATCTACACTTATTGAGCACTTTGCTTCTTCAGAGATGAAGCAGAGGAAGTGGGCCAGTAACCTGCTCCTCTCCCAGGTTTCCCCATCTGAGAGAAAGGCCCTACCATCCACCCAGCTGCCCAGGCCCTTTGCCCACATCACTGACTCCTCCGTGTCTCTCATCAGTCACAAGTTCTGTCATTTCCTCCTCTTTAACCTCTCTCCAGTCCATCCTCGTTTTTTCATCCCTGCAACCAGTTGCATAATTTCTCAACTGAATTGTGAAATAGCTTCCTCTTGGCTCAACATCCCTCCAGTCTTGCTGCCCTCTCAGATTATCTATACAGCAATCAGAAGGATCCTTCTGAACTATATTTCTGATCATGGGCCACCCTGCCTCATTCCCTCAGTGGCTCCCCTGTGCCCTTGGGATGAAGTCCAGACTCGCCAACGTGGCTTGCAAAGCTCCTCATGTCTGGCCCATGCCTGCCTCTTCCTTCCCACTCCCTCTTCTCTCAGCCCTCTACCTTTCCATCCCTTGCAGATACTCTGCTTTCTCTCCCCTCCATGCCACATTCTGCCTGCTCCACTTCTCCTCCCTCTTCGCCCCTCCTTCAGTTCAGCCCCAGGGCCCACTTTCTCAGGGGACCTTCCCTAACTGCTCCCTTGCTTCACCAATCCCCGGGTTAGGTCCCTCTGATATATGCTTCCATGCTTCCCCTTTTAATCCTTGTAAATAACTCGCCACATTTGTATGTATTTGTCTTTATCTGTTTTCCTCACATATCTACAAACTCCATGTCTGTGTGTTCACCATGGCACAGTGCCTGGAGCATGGCACATGCTACCGAAAAGTGAATAAAGCCTGAGCCCCTTATTTGGAGCTATACTTTTTGAAATGTGTAAATAATCATCCCCCAGGTAATTTCGGCGATTGACACTACCTCACCAGGACGAAGGAGCCATGGGGGAGCATCTCAGGGCAGTGTGCTGGTGGTGGCACGAGCCCAAGCTGGTCCTCAGGTGTCTCACTGGTTCTCTATTCCTGCACCTGTGCTGGTGCAGAGGCCCTCATGTGCATTCACTTAGATGTCAACAGGACGAGCCTTGGGGACACTGTGGGACCTCTCACTCCTGGCACCATACAGGTCCTGATTGTATAGACAGACCTAACCCTCCCCAATGGCCTGCACTAAGTGTGCAGCCTCTAGTGGGTCCACCCAAGCAGCAAATTTCCAAGCCAGGCAGATCCCTGGGCCCTGACTAAATCCCTATGGTGGGATTGGTTCCCCGAGGCAGGAGGCAGCAAGGTGGCAAGGATGTCTTTACCCTGGAGTTTATCCCCAAGGGCTGGCTCCAGAATGGACTTGGGAATCCTTCTGGTGGCCTTCTGCTTGGAGATCTTGGCTTCAGCTGTGGCAGCCAAGTCTGTCTGTCGAGCAGCTTCCTTTAGCTGCTCCTCCTTCTCCAGGAAGCTGAAGGGCTTCAAAGAAGAGAGGAGCAGTTCCTTCCTCTTCTGGATCCCTGCCTGCCTTCGGGCCTCGCTGCGCTCCATGATCTCTTGGTAGAGGGGCAGGTAGACATGTGCAGGCACAGGCTGTGCCCGGAACTGCCTGTGGCACTCGGCCTCTTCCTCGCCCTGCCTCTGGGCCCGCTGCCTCTCCTGCTCAAAGGAGGCAGGTGAGCCCAGCCACTCGGCCTTCTTCCGGGCCTCGCGCAGCGTCATGCGGAATGGCCGAGGGACAGTAATGGATGATGCCCAGGAGCTGACGCTTCTGTGCTGGGAGGGAGGCCGGGAGCCTGAGGGTGGCTGGGTCTGAGGCCTGGGAATGTTGGAGGGAAGGTTGTTCAGGGAGCTGCAGCGCCTTGTGGAGCCACACCTGGGAAGAAAGCAGATCTGTGAGTGGAGGACAGGGCAGTCAGGAGGCCCTGCTCCCTCCAGACCTCCTCCCCAGTCCTCCCTTCCCACTGGTCACAGCTGGCTGCTCAGCCTAACACCACAGCCCCACAGGCCTCTATGTCCATGACCTTCCCACAGACAATCCTGGCAGCCCTAATGGAAAGTCTCTTCTCAGAATTGATCCAAGAACTGCCACTTTGCACTCTAATATTTCATATGAGAGAGAGAACAATGAGCAGAGTAGAGCTTTAGAGTCAGACAGACCTGGGTTTAAATCTTGCTTCAAACTTTGAGCAAAGTTCTGTTAAAACCTCAATTTCCTCCTATGTAGAATGGCAAAAATTAATGTCTACTTACCAGGTTATTGGAGGAGAAAGTAAATATTAAATAAGATAAAGTAATGAGATAATGTACACTTTATCTCATTCAATATTTACTTTCCAAGGCTTGACCAAGATAAAGGTACTTTGTTGTCATTCTCAGGGAAAGTGTATTTAGGAAATGCTTCCCTGTATTTTTTTTTATTTTTTATTATTTATTTATTTATTTTTTGAGATGGAGTCTTGTACTGTTGCCCAAGCTGGGCGTGATCTTGGCTCACTGCAACCTCCACCTCCCAGATTCAAGCAATTCTCTGCCTCTGCCTTCCGAGTAGCTGGGATTACAGGCACCTGCCACCATGCCCGGCTAATTTTTTTATATTTTTAGTAGAGACGGGGTTTCACCATCTTGGCCAGGCTGGTCTTGAACTCCTGACCTCATGATCCAGCCACCTCGGCTTCCCAAAGTGCTGGAATTAGAGGCGTAAACACGGTGCCCGGCCCATTTTTAAATTTTATTTTATTTTTATTTGTTGAGACAGAGTCTTGCTCTGTTGCTCAGGCTGGAGTGCAGTGGCGTGATCTCAGCTCACTGCAACCACCACCTCCTGGGCTCAAGAGATTCTCATGCGTCAGCCTCCTGAGTAGCTGGGATTACGGGCACACGCCACCATGACTGGCTAATTTTTGTATTTTTAGTAGAGATGGGGTTTCACCATGTTGGCCAGGCTGGTCTCGAATTCCTGACCTCAAGTGATCCGCCTGCCTCAGCCTCCCAAAGTGCTGGAATTACAGGTGTGAGCCCCTGCACCTGAGGAAAGGCTGCCCTTTAATTAATTCCAGTGCATCACTGGACTAAGTGTTGCCCAAAGTAATTCAGGATTCCTGGGGAGGAATCAGAACACCTGTTTGGAACCAAAAGCTGATTCTCAGCTAGAGCCTCAGTAAATGGCAACTTGCAGAAGTGCTCTTTGCTTTACAGAGGAAGATGAAGCCCAGAGACACGACGTGACCTGTGTGGAGGTGTGGAGTGAGGCAGCCGTGGAGCTGCAGTGCCTTACCTCAGAGCCTGGGGGCACTGGACCTGCACCATCCCCCTGTCCTTGTCTTGGAAGAAACTCTCCAGGTCTTCCTCATCTTCAGAGAGGTTTTCATCACTCTCTGGGTCAGACTGAAAGAGAGACTCCAACAGACACCATCTGCCTTTCTGCTTCAGTTCCTGTAAGGTCTGGTAAATGCTCCCAGTTGAGTCAGAAGTAGAATCTATCTCCTCCTCTGGGCTGAGGAACTCGTCAAGTTTGCTGGCCCTGGGCAAAACCAGCCCATCCCCGGACAGCTCCTCTCCTGCCTCTGTGTCTGCGAAGGACTCGGGGGGAAATATCTAAAATAGAATAGAAATAGGCTGTGGGTCGAACAATAATTTCAAAGGTATTCAAATCATAACTTAATTTCGCTTTGAATAAGCTTCTGTATATTAGGGACTGGGGAGAATTTGGGGTCTGCCAGATGCACTGGCTCACACCTGTAATCCCAACACTTTGGGAGGAATTTTTAAAAATAAGGTGTGTTTCTTGGTCTAAAGAAATTTCACAACTTGGTCTATGAAGTGCACTTGGTTGAAGGGATGGAGAGGCAAGTGAAGAGCTGAAGTTGGTTCCCTGTGCCATACAGTGCAGTAAGCTTTTACAGAGTACCTCACCTACACCAGGCTTTCTGACCCCTGCACTCCAGGAATCCTGCCCATGATGATGGCCACACTCTCCCTTACTTGGGTTTTAACCTACTTCTTGCTCATCTTCCTTCTCTCCCTTCCCTTATTTCTACTCCTCTGCTTTCCTCATGTTCTAGCTAATTTGCACTCTGTCAAGGAATGGATGATGGCTGGGTGCAGTGGCTCATGCCTGTAATCCCAGCATTTTGGGAGGCCGAGGGAGGTGGATCACCTGAGGTCAGGAGTTCAAGACCAGCTTGACCAACATGGTGAAATCCCGTCTCTACAAAAATACAAAAATTAGTTGGGCGTTGTGGCGGGTGCCTGTAATCTCAGCTACTGGGGAGGCTGAGGCAGGAGAATCGCTTGAACCCGGGAGGCGGAGGTGGCAGTGAGATGACATTGCGCCACTGCACTCCAGCCTGGGCAACAAGAGTGATGCTCCGTCTCAAAAAAAAAAAAAAAAAAGGAATGGATGATTAACAAGACAGACAGTATGGTCTGGCTGGAAGAGCAATGTCTTAAGAAGTGGGACACACAATTAACTTTTTCAGTACTCCATTCATTCATAAAATATTTACTGGGTGCCTGATGTGCACTGGGCATTTGGCTGAGAACAAGACAAACAAGGTCCTTACTCTCATGAAGCTTACACTGTAGTAAGAGGAGACAGACAATATAAGATGATGATAAATTCTGTGAAAACCAAAAACAACTGTGAGGTTATAAAAAGATGGAGTGCCTATGGAAAGCTTTTTGGTTGATAAAGTCCATCAGGTTAAGGTTATTAGGAATGTACTTGTAATCAGTACATCAGTTAGGCTTATTAACTTGCTGCAGGACACTACGGAAAACCATAGGGAACTTAGGGTTGAGGGTGTGATTTTTATAGGGTTGGCTTCCCTGATTGATTCAGGGAACCAGGTATCAACTCTGGAATGGTGCTGTCATGAAGTGGGGACAATTTAGTTAAGTGAATGATTGAGCAATTTTTTTTTTTTGAGACAGGTTCTTGCTCTGTCACCCAGGTTCTGGAGTGCAGTGGTGCAATCATGCCTCACTGCAGCCTGAACCTCCTGAGCTCAGGTGATGATCCTCCCACCTCAGCCTCCCGAGTATCTGGGACTACAGCACACACCATCACACCTGGCTAATTTTTGTATTTTTTGTAGAGATGGGGTTTCACCATGCTTCCCAGGCTGGTCTCCAACACCTGAGCTCAAATGATCCGCCTGCCTTGGCCTCCCAAAGTGCTGGGATTACAGGCGTGAGCCATTGGGCCCCGCCCAACGGCAATTCTTATTCAAAAGGTGAGAAGAATAAAGTAGGGTGGGTAAGTAATTGATCAGTAAGCCTTTTGGAAGAAGGGGTGTTAGTAATTTTGCACCTATGTTATGGCCCTGAGAGAAACACTGTTTCCTGATGCTCTTGCCGTTGGCATTATCTATGCCTATGACAGTCTGAGTTATACTTTCTCAGTCCTGGGCTGATTTTTATTTTTCATTGTGGAGGAATTTTGAATTGACACTTGATTGATGAGGAGCCAGGCTTACTAAAATCCAGGGTAAGAGTCAGAGATATGTATGCACCCTAGCCCTGGCTCTGCTACAGTGTGTGATCTTGGGCACGTTTTTTCTTTTCTTTTAAAGACAACTTTATTAAGATATAATTTCTATACAATATATTCACTTATTTAAAGTGTACAATTCAGTGGTTTTAGTATATACACAGAGTTGTGCAACTACCATCACAATTTTAGAACACCTTCATCGCCCTTAAAAGAAATGCCATACGCTTTAGTAGTCACTCCCTATTTCCCCTAACCCTCCACACCCCACCCCACCAGCCCTAAGCAACTGCCAATCTACTTTTTGTCTTTAATAATTTGGGGTCCACCAGGTGCACTGGCTCACGCCTGTAATCCCAGCACTTTGGGAGGCCTTGGCTGGTGGATCACTGGAGGCACGTGCCACCACACCTGGCTAATTTTTTTTTTTTTTTGAGACGGAGTCTCGCTCTGTCGCCAGGCTAGAGTGCAGTGGTGCAATCTTGGCTCACTGCAACCTCCACCTCCCGGGTCCAAGTGATTCTCCTGCCTCAGCCTCCCGAGTAGCTAGGACTACAGGCGCGCACCACCATGCCCAGATAATTTTTTGTATTTTTTTGTTTGTTTTTGTTTTTGAGACAGAGTTTTGCTCTTGTTGCCCAGGCTGGAGTGCAATGGCACAATCTCGGCTCACCGCAAGCTCCACCTCCCAGGTTCAAGCAATTCTCTTGCCTCAGCCTCCCGAGTAGCTGGGATTACAGGCATGTGCCACCACGTCCAGCTAATTTTGTATTTTTTTAAGTAGAGACAGGGTTTCTCCATGTTGGTCAGGCTGGTCTTGAACTCCTGACCTCAGGTCCCAAAGTGCTGCATTACAGGAGTAAGCCACCGCACCCGGCCAATTTTTGTATTTTTAGTAGAGACGGGGTTTTGCCATGGAAACCAGCCTGGTCTCGATCTCTTGACCTCATGATCCGCTTTCCTTGGTCTCCCAAAGTGCTGGGATTACAGGCGTGAGCCACCGCGCCTGGCCAATTTTTTTTTTTTTTTTTTTTTAATTTTTAGACGGAGTTTCACCATGTTGGCCAGGCTGGTCTCGAACTCCTGACCTCAGGTGATCCACCCGCCTCGGCCTCCCAAAGTGCTGGGATTACAGGCGTGAACCACCACGCCCGGCCAAATTTGGGGAGCAATTTTCTTAATCTCTTTGTGCCTCAGTTTTCTCTTCTACAAAAATGAGACGACAATTGTACTACTGGTCATAGAGTACTAAGAGGATAAGCGAAAACTGAGTGACATTGCCTATGAAGAGCCTCGTATAAAGTCCGAGAGGTTCAGGTCTCTAAGTCAGAGTCCGCCTCCTGGTCCCTAAACGCTCATTTTAATCCCACGCCCCTCCGTGACACGCCCCTGCTGTCTGTCTCCAAGGCAACGCCCAACAGTTTCCTCTCTGGGATTCCTTTCCCGGGGGCAGTCTCTTTTCTCTCCTCACCTGACGGCTCCCCTCCGCGCCTCCGGGGGCTCCCTCAGGCCTCCCCACGGTCATTTCAGCTGGACAGAGGCAGCAGCGACAGTGACAGCGATAGTGGCAGCAGCGGCGGCAACGAGAGCTATGCGGAGCCAGGGTCCACCCCTTTCTAGCTTTGGCGTCTGGTTGGCTTCCAGGGCAGCCTCCGATCCATCCCGCCCGAGGAGGCAAGGTTCGTTTTCCGATTGGCCTATTTTCTCGGCGCATTTTATTTCCGGTTCTGAGGACGCCGCGGAAGCGGGACCGGATTGGAGTGCTCTGCTCCGGACGCACTACGTAGGTGGGTCTGCGGAAGTTCTGAGTGCGACGGCGCAGGTCTGCACCATGGCGGCCCGGCTTGTGAGCCGATGCGGGGCTGTGCGTGCAGCTCCCCACAGCGGCCCGCTGGCGTCCTGCCGCAGGTGGTCCGGCGCCTCAACAGACACCGTGTATGACGTGGTGGTGTCGGGTGGAGGCCTGGTGGGCGCTGCCATGGCCTGTGCCTTGGGTAAGCCCCTCTCCAGGCTACTAGTGGCCGGAAACCGGGCCGCGGAGGCACGATGAGAGCCGTGAGAGCCCTAGCACGACTTGCCCAAAGACAATTTCTCAGGTCTCGCGACGCTTCTCCCCTGCCCTCCTAGAGGAACCCCAGGGCACGCCGGAATGCGTGTGGTCCTTCAGGGTCCATTAGGGTCAAAAGTGGGAGGAGCGTTCAGAGTGTGTTCTACTCATGGGAAAACAGGCCTTCCCGGGGTTATTTATAAATGAGAGTTCCAGTTTCTCCAGATCCTGGACAGTACTTGTCATTGTCTTTTTGTTTATAGACATTCTAGTGGGTGTAAGTAAAGTGGGATCTCCAGGTTTTGACTTGTATTTCCCTAATGATTAATGATGTTGAATATCCTTTCATATGTTTATTGGTCATTTGTATATCTTCTTTGGAGAAATGCCTATTTAGACCCTTTGCCCGGTTTTTAATTGAGCAGTTTGTCTCTTGAATACTGTGGTAAGAGTTATTTTTATTTTTTGAGACAGGGTCTTCCGCTGTGCCCAGGCTGCAGTGCAGTGGCACGATCACGGTTCACTGTAGCCTCAACCTCCCTGGCTCAATTGATCCTCCTGCCTCTGCCTCCCAAATAGCTGGGACTGCAGGCATGCGCCACCACTCGGCTGATTTTTGTGTTTTTTTTGTAGAGACGAGGTCTCACTATGTTGCCCAGGCTGGTCTGGAACTCCTGGGCTCAAGCAATCCACCTGCCTCAGCCTCCCAAAGTGCTGGGATTACCGGCATAAGCAACCCTGCCTGGCCGTTATTTTGTTTATTCTGTATAAGTCCCTTATCTGATAAATGACTTGCAAATATTTTCTTCCATTTTGTAGTCTTTTCACTTTTTTTTTTCCCTGAGATGGAGTTTCGCTCTTGTTGCCCAGGATGGAGTACAATGGCATGATCTCAGCTCACTGCAACCTCTGGGATTACAGGCTTGTGCCACCACACCTGGCTAATTTTTGTATTTTTAGTAGAGACGGGGTTTCACCATATTGGCCAGGCTGGTCTCGAACTCCTGATCTCGTGATCCACCTGCCCCTTCCTCCCAAAGTGCTGGGATTACAGGCATGAATCACCATGCTCGGCCCATTATGAGATTTTTTTTGTGTGATTTTTTTTTTTTTTTAGCTCATCAGCTATCATTAATATTAGTGTTTTTTTATATGTGACCCAAGACAATTCTTCCACTGTGGCCTGGGGAAGCCAAAAGATTGGACACCCTGATCTAAGGGCAGCTGTTCCACCCTATGATGCTCATCTCACAAGATACACAAAATTTAACTTAAAGCAGATCATAGACTTCTGTAACAGGGTGGTTCTCATGGCTGCTTGGGAGGCTGAGGCAGGAGAATCGCTTGAAACTGGAAGGGGGAGGTTGCAGTGAGCTGAGATCGCGCCACTGCACTCCAGCCTGGGCAACAAGAGCGATACTCGATATCTCAAAAAAAAAAAAAAAAAAAGAAGATAGTGTCCTTTACAGAGCATGCTCTACAGAGCATGTCCCTGTGCCCCATCCTCCACAGCAAAAGCTGCCAAGCTTTTGTCTGTATGGCTGGAGCTAACTTTTTTTTTTTTTTTTTTGAGACAGAGTCTCTGCTCTGTCACCCAGGCTGGAGTGCAGTGGCAGGATCCCAGCTCACTGCAACCTCTGCCTCCCAGGTTCCAGTGATTCTCCTGCCTCAGCCTTCTGAGGAGCTGGGACCACAGGCGCCCACCATCACACCTGGCTAATTTTTGTGTTTTTAGTAGAGATGGGGTTTCACCATGTTGCCCACGCTGGTCTTGAACTCCTGAGCTCAACTGATCCATCACCTCAGTCTCCCAAAGTGCTGGGATTATAGGTGTGACCCACTGTGCCTGACCTTTCTTTCTTTTCTTTTTTGTAGTTTTTGAGACAGGGTTTTGCTCTGTCCCCCAGGTAGGAGTGCAGTTGCACAAACATGGCTCAGGCGTGCCACCATGCCTGGCTAGTTAAAAAAAATTTTTTTTTGTAGAGACAGGGTCTCGCCATGTTGCCCAGGCTGGTCTTGAATTCCTAGGCTTGAGCAATCCTCCCACCTCGGCCTCCCAAAATGCTGAGATTACAGGCGTTAGCCACCATGCCTGGCTCACGTTTTCTTTTATAAACTCTAATTCTTTCTTTTTGAGACAGAATTTTGCTCTTGTTGCCCTGGCTGGAGTGCAGTGGTGCAATCTCCTCCTCCCAGGATCAAGCGATTCTCCTGCCTCAGCCTCCCAAGTAGCTGGGATTACAGGTGCCCGCCATCACACCTGGCTAATTTTTTTGTATTTTTAGTAGAGACGGGTTTCACCATGTTGGCCAGGCTGGTGTTGAACTCCTGACCTCAGGTGATCTGTCCACCTCGGCCTTCAAAGTGCTGGGATTACAGGTGTGAGCCACCGCACCGGCCTTTATAAACTCTAATTCTTTATTCTTGGTTTAATCTTGAGACTGCATTGAATTTTGCTTGTTTATTCCACTTTTTCTTTTGAACAGGAGTTGTAATTTTTAGTGACTTAATACTCTGGAGATTGAAAAGAACTGGTGTTTAAATACTATAGTCTAACTTTTTTACTTCATTTTTCCTTTCTAGGGCATTCTGTTTGCTAGTTAGGTGTTTGCCATTATCTGCTTCTTGGCACGTGGCATGTAGTGGTCTTTGGAGAAGTCTTACAGTTGTAGGCAGGGTGGTTCTCATAGCTAAAATGGTGGTATATGTTATTGCTTAGGACTCTGCATGGGTATAGTGTTTATGTTCTCTGTAAGAAATTCATATTCTAAGGTTTAAGTGGTTACTCTGTTGTTTCTCTTGGTAATGGGAAAGGAAATTCTTGATTTTCCTAAGATGATATAAATTTTTTTTTTTAAGGATATGATATTCACTTTCATGACAAGAAAATCCTGTTGCTCGAAGCAGGTCCAAAGAAAGTACTGGAGAAATTGTCAGAAACTTACAGCAACAGGGTCAGCTCCATTTCCCCTGGCTCTGCAACGCTTCTCAGTAGTGAGTAGAAGATCCTCCTTCAAAGATCCAATCTCCTTTCCTACTTAGCTTTCTAGTGTATCCCATGGGGCAGAGTCATCAGAGCATCTGACAAGGAGGGAGCTCACTGAGGTGGGTGGAGAGAGGGGGTGGGATTGGTAGTCTAGGGCAGAGTTGAAGATGTGGACCCCTGCAGTTGCTACTGCCTCAACTCCCTGTCTGAGGAATGCATCCTTGAGGCATGTGGGTCCATCATGTTGACTTCACTTGTGATGTTGTGTCATTATGAATTGGTGGAACTGAAATCATATGAACTAATCATGAACATTCACTTTGAATAGCAGTGCTCTCTTCATCCTGAGTCAAGCCCTCTAGCAAGCTAGGGAGCTTACACGTGAAATTCCCTTGGGGTGCAGATGAATAATGTGTGCACATGGAACCAGTTAGCAAATTGTCATTAGGTCTGCTAGATGTTTCCCTCAGACCATCCTGTCTGAAACCACCCCATCTCAAATTGAACTCTTCCATCACTTTCTAGCCCCTTTCCCTGCTCTATTTTTCTTCATAATGCTTACTACTACCTGGCATTATATTATGTGTTTGTTTTTTATTGTCCATCTCTCCAATTAGAATGTTAACTGCAGAAGGCCAGGGACTTTGTCCATTGGTTTCCCACTTTACTGTATTTGGCACATAGTCGGTGCTCAGTAAATATTTCCTCAATGAATAAATCTGTTCAGTGCTATGAAGAGCTAAAAAATAGAACATAGGCCAGGCACAGTCATGGGTACCTATAGTCCTGGCCACTTGGAAGGCTGAGATGGGAGGATTGCTTGAGCCCAGGAGTTTAAGTCTAGCGTGGGCAACATACCAAGACCTTGTATCTTGAAAAAGAAAAAACAAATGGTTTCAAGTTACTAGAAATTCTTTGTAAAAATAATTTTTCAAAAATTGTCTTTAGGAGGTTTATAACTTCAGTAGGATGATGAAGAAAAAGAACAATATGGATTTGGGGCCGGGTGCGGTGGCTCACGCCTGTAATCCCAGCACTTTGGGAGGCTGAGGCGGGCGGATCACAGGGTCAGGCGATTGAGATCATCCTGGCTAACACGGTGAAACCCCGTCTCTACTAAAAATACAAAAAAATAAGCCGGGCATGGCGGCGGATGCCTGTAGTCCCAGCTGCTGCGGAGGCTGAGGCAGTAGAATAGGGTGAACCCGGGAGGCAGAGCTTGCAGTGAGCCGAGATCCCGCCACTGCACTCCAGCCTGGGCTACAGAGCGAGAGTCCATCTCAAAAAAAAAAAAAAAATACATGGATTTGGTTTTCGTTTTTAATTTCCCCTACTTTATGTGATCATGGAAGCTGAGTCTTTTTTTTTTTTTTTGAGATGGAGTCTCGCTCTGTCGCCCAGGCTGGAGTGCAGTGGCACGATCTCGGCTCACTGCAAGCTCCGCCTCCCGGGTTCAGGCCATTCTCCTACCTCAGCCTCCGGAGTAGCTGGGACTACAGGCGCCCGCCACCACGCCCAGCTGATTTTTTGTATTTTTTAGTGAAGATGAGGTTTCACGGTGTTAGCCAGGATGGTCTCTATCTCCTGATCTCATGATCCGCCCGCCTCGGTCTCCCAAAGTGCTGGGATTACAGGCATGAGCCACCGCGCCCGGCAGAAGCTGGGTCTTTTTTCATGCTATGCAACCTGGAACTGGGGAACAGAGTAGCTTAGGTACTAACATCAAACAAGATAGAAGTGGAGAGTATTATTGAAGAACACTGAAAACAACCTCTTACGTAACAGGATGGAGGGACAAGGGGGAGCCCAGGTCCTTGTGAAGTCACTCTGGTCTATAGATCCTTTCTTTTGTAGGTTTTGGTGCCTGGGACCATATCTGCAACATAAGATACAGAGCCTTTCGGCGAATGCAGGTGCCCCTTTATCTTTTCAATTTTGTCAAGATGTCTTGGTCTGTCTTGTGTTAAGATATTGGAGTCCACTTTCTCCAAGTGTTCTGTGAATGTAGGAGGAATCAGACAAGGTTCACATTCAGTCCGAGGAAGTGGGGAGAAGCATTCCCAGGAGAATTTTCTTCTCATTTTATATTTTCCTACCAGAGAGGCTGACAAATTGTGATTTTCTGCTCTGTCACTTGGGAAAGCAATATTGTTTCTGATTGGAGTGATGTTTCCCTCTTGGTTTTAATGCAGACTTTCCTTTTGTGTTTCCAGGTGTGGGACGCCTGCTCAGAGGCCCTGATAATGTTTGATAAGGATAATTTAGATGATATGGGCTATATCGTGGAGAATGATGTCATCATGCATGCTCTCACTAAGCAGTTGGAGGCTGTGTCTGGTGAGGCCCCCATCTTCCATCTTGCATTCATTGGGAAGTGAACTGCTTAGGACTTACTGGAAGAAAGGATCTCTTTTACAATATTCAGTGTCCACCATAAAGAAATCCTCTGATGGCCGGGTGCGGTGGCTCACGCCTGTAATCCCAGCACTTTTGGAGGCTAAGGCGGGCGGATCACGAGGTCAGGAGATGGAGACCATCCTGGCTAACATGGTGAAACCCTGTCTCTACTAAAAATACAAAGAAACAATTAGCCGGGCATGGTGGCGGGCACCTATAGACCCAGCTACTCGGGAGGCTGAGGCAGGAGAATGGCGTGAACCCAGGAGGTGGAGCTTGCAGTGAGCCGAGATCACGCCACTGCACTCCAGCCTGGGCGACAGAGCAAGACTCCGTCTCAAAAAAAAAAAAAAATTCCTCTGATGATTATTTCACGGTGCTGGATACTTAGAAGTGGAATTGCTGGGTCATATAATAATTCTATGTTTAATATTTTCAGAAGCTGCCAAACTTTTCTGAAGAGGCTATACAATTTCACTTTCCCACCAGTCTATAAGGGTTCCAGTTTCTCCACATCCTCACCAACGCTTATTTTCCTTCTGTAAAAAAAAAACCGTAGCCATCCTGTTGAGAGTGAAGTGGTATCTCATTGTAGTAGTGGTTGCATTTCCTTAATAACTAATGATGCTGAGTATCTTTTCATGTCCTTACTGGCCATTTGTGTATCCACTTTGGAGAAATGTCTGTTCAAAATATTTTGCCTGTTTTTAAATTGGATTATTTGTTTTTGAGTTATAGGAGTTCTTTATATATTTTAAATATAAATTTATCAGTTATGCGGTTTGCAAATATCTTAATGTTCTAGAGAGAGAAAAATTGGAAGTAACTTAAATGCTTTTTGATATTGGATAGTAGTTCATGCAGTGAACCATGATGTAGCTTTTAAAGATAATTTGAATCTAAAATTTAATAACTTATAAATTTGTTCCATAATATATTGGGTCATATGATCACACTTGTGTGTGCATGTACATGCATAGGAAATTGTCTGGAAAGTCATACACCAAAGCTGTAATTGCAGTTGTCTCTGAGTAGTTTAAGAGTGATTTTTCTCCACTTGAACCTTTCTTTGTTGTCCAGACTTCTACAGCGAGCTTATTATTATTATTATTATTATTTTTTTTTTTTGGAGATGGAGTCTCGCTCTGTCGCCCAGGCTGGAGTGCAGTGGCACAATCTCGGCTCACTGCAAGCTCGGCCTCCCAGGTTCACACCATTCTCCTGCTTCAGCCTCTGGAGTAGCTGGGACTATAGGCGCCTGCCACCGTGCCCAGCTAATTATTTGTATTTTTAGTAGAGATGGGGTTTCACCGTGGTCTCAATCTCCTGACCTCATGATCCACCCACCTCAGCCTCCCAAAGTGCTGGGATTACAGGCGTAAGCCACTGTGCTGGCCCTCTATTATTTAAATCGCTTTGTTGACAGTATGACTGACTGACATACAAAAAGCTGTAAATGATGTATATACAGGCTGATGTTTTTGGAGATAGTGTTTTGTTTTGTTTTGAGACAAGGTCTTGCTTTGTCCTCCCTGGCTGGGGTGCAGTGGCTTAAGCAATCCTCTCACCTCAGCCTCCTGACTAACTGGGACGACAGGTGTGCACCATCACGCCTGGTTAATTTTTTGTAAAGATGGGGTTTTACCATGTTGCTCAGGCTGGTCTTGAACTCCTGGGCTCAAGTGATCCTCCTGCCTCAGCCTCCCTAAGTTCTAGGATTACGAGCATGAGCCACCCGTGCCTGGCCATAGAGCGTATTGTTTTTATGACCAGAAAAATAAAATGATTTCCAGCTGGAAGAAAATCTTTTGTAGTCTAGGATTTGTTTCAGCCTATGGTATTCCCAGCCTGTCTACTGTAAAAGCAAACACGGGCTCATTTAAGCGTAGAGTGAAAATGGAGGCACAGAAGCATGTGGACAGTAAGAAAGAGTGCCTCTGACAGAGTTCACTGAGAACTTCAATGTCTTTTTTTGACATTGAGTTATCTCTGTGGCTTCTGTCATTTATTAGCTCAGACCACAGCATTAATTACTGATTTTTTTAATCTTAAATGACAAGACACTGCTGTCCTGGGACCTTGCTTTAGGTTTAGTTATGGCTTTTTCCTCAGCCTATGTGGCCCACCTTTCTAATTTTTTTTCCTCTCTTTTGACCTCCCCAGACCGAGTGACGGTTCTCTACAGGAGCAAAGCCATTCGCTATACCTGGCCTTGTCCATTTCCTATGGCCGACTCCAGCCCTTGGGTTCATATCACCCTAGGTGATGGCAGCACCTTCCAGACCAAATTGTTGGTAGTTGAAGATTGTTATTTTGCTAGGGGTCTTGTATATCTACATCTTATCCTAGATTCTAGGGACTCTGGTTTTAGATTTAAGCTATAGTTTAATTTTAGGCAAAACTTTTGGTTATGAGGACCAGTACCTATTCAGGCCAGCTCAAGTGGAGATGGTCTCATCGTAAATCCTGTACAGGGAGCAATCTCATGGGCCGTCTTAGGTTGTGAAATAACAGATAGCTGGGCCTCACAGGACAGGCACCAGAGTGTCGGGAATGGAGGCTGTTCTTTCCCTCTGAGGAGTCTGTGGTCATTGATCTCTTGCCTCTCATTTTTCTCCTTTCTGCTCACAAGCTTCCCTTTTTGCATGGCAGCCATTCCTAACCCTACATCAGAACTATTCAGCTCCAGTGCGTGCCCCATACTGAAACTTTCCTTATTGCTCTCTAGTTCAAATATCAGGAGGGCCTGGCTGAGTTTAACTCATGGCTGGCACCTGTTCAGTCATGTCCAGCTTTGGCTCTGTTGGCTGAGGCTGATGTGACAGTGCAGGGGCTCCACCTCTAGGGGCTGTGAGTGAAGCAGGCCTGATGGAATTATCCTGCCACACAACAATCAGAGCTGGAGGAAACTTTAGGGGGCAGAGAAAAACTTCTGAAGCAGTTTATGAAGAGGCTGGAAGACTTAGCAGGCTCATGTGTCCATGCAGATAGGTGCAGATGGTCACAACTCCGGAGTACGGCAGGCTGTTGGAATCCAGAATGTGAGCTGGAACTATGACCAGTCTGCTGTTGTGGCTACTCTGCATTTATCAGAGGTAAGATCCTGAGCTGCCATCTGGGGACTTTATTCATAGGCACTAGGTACTTCACAGAGAAACTCTTCTCCTCTCTGTTGCAGGCCACAGAAAACAACGTAGCCTGGCAGAGATTTCTTCCCTCTGGGCCTATTGCTCTGCTCCCGGTAAGAGGTCCTTCTGGCCAGTCCGCCCACATGCATGCAGCCTTTCCTCTTCACTTTCTCTCAGCCTTTTTCTGGTTTCAAGGGAATCTGCCCAGGCTGTTTGTAAGTTCCCTTTTTGTCTTTTTATGCTTGAGAGTTTCCAAGTGCAGCAGAGTCTTAGCCGTTGGTATTGGTGTTCTTTTGACACAGCTCTCAGACACCTTGAGTTCCTTGGTTTGGTCCACGTCCCATGAACATGCAGCAGAGCTAGTTACCATGGATGAGGAAAAATTTGTGGATGCCGTTAACTCTGCCTTTGTGAGTATCAATTTACCCAGCTGATGATGTGTTGCAGGGGGAGATACAGAAAGGTGTTTTTTTTTTTTTTTTTTGAAACGGAGCCTTGCCAGGGTGGAGCGCAGTGGCACGATCTTGGCTCACTGTGCAATCTCCGCCTCCCGGGTTCAAGCGATTCTCCTGCCTCAGCCTCCCAAGTAGCTGGGACTACAGGCACGTGCCACCACGCCCAGCTAATTTTTGTATTTTTAGTAGAAATGAGGTTTCACCATGTTGGCCAGGCTGGTCTCAAACTCCTGACCTCAAGTGATCTGCCTGCCTTGGCCTCCCAAAGTGCTGGGATTACAGGCGTGAGCCACTGCACCCAGCCAGAAAGGTGGTTTTGAGTCAGGAAAAAGGAGTAACCAGTCAGCTGTCCCTTTGTACTTTGTAACTATAATGCTTGGTCTGGATTATGTGGAGGAGTGTATACACGGAAATGCAAAACAATAGAAATAATAAATAATAACCTTTTGAGGGTTGTGGGCTGCTGTTAGGCTGACTGAAACAGCTGCCTGGGTGGTGGTTAGCATTGGCCTTTTTTTGAAGCTGTAACACTTGGATTATTTTGAACAGTTCTACTAGGTTGCAGCTACCTGAACCTTTCAAGCCTGATTCATTGGAAGTATTCCTAGGGAAAGGCCGAGCGAATTTCAGCATGGGGCTTAAGAGTAAGCTTAGTAGATAGATGTGGGTTCAAAAATGAACAGGTTCTACCTGTTCATTTCCTGGAAAATGTAAATAGTATCACTAACTGCTCAGGATTGAATAAAGACTTTCAAAATGAGAGAACTTTTGTAAAATCCATGGAACATCTTTAGTACATTGTAGGTGCTCAACAAATACTAATAATTCTGGAGTAGACACAGCCTTTGGATAATATGGGTACCAGTATTACTTTTGGAGCCTAAATGACACTCAAAGCCTGCTACCTTCACACCAAAGACTCCACTGCTGTGTAGTAGCAACAAGAATAAAGGGAACTGAACATACTGAAATGGATTCCGAGATAAATGGTGAACACTACCCTACTCTGGGCCATTTAGTATATATTCCTGGCACAGGTCTAGGTCCTCTGCAGTGCAGTCATTCACCATTAATTGTCCTTTCTATGTAGCAGGCTCTGGAGATACTGAGAACAGTCTCCGCTTTCAGGAAGTTCATAGTCAAGTAAGGAAGACCGTAAATGACAATCTCCGTACAGTGATAGAAGTATGCATAGGATGCTGTGGAAGCATACAGGGGGGAAACACAGAGAAAGACTGGAGGAGTTAAAAAGAGGCGATGTCTTCTGGATGCTCTGAGATGTTATCCTAATGAAATAGAGACGGGCATTCTAAGCAGAGGAGAGTCATGGAGGTAGAAGGATACTGTGTGATGAGCTATACTGTGGCTGGTGCGTGGTTATTGAGGGTGGGGACTAGTGAAAGGTGAAGCTCAGAAGTAGGCAGGGGCCAGCTCATGTACAGTTTGGCTAGATCTTAAAACCTCTGGGGAGTGATGAGAAGTTGCTTTTCACTTGAGGGGCTTATCACTTGTCAAGATCAGTGTAGGCAAGTTGGGTAGCATTAGCCTAAGCTTTGGTTACAAACAAGATTTCTTTATTGAATTTTTAATTCCCTGCTACTCACATTTCACCTTGTTTGTCTTGTGGCTGATGCTGCTCAGTGGAGTGATGCTGACCACACGGACTTCATCGACACAGCTGGTGCCATGCTGCAGTATGCTGTCAGCCTTCTGAAGCCCACTAAGGTCTCGGCTCGCCAGCTGCCCCCAAGCGTAGCCAGGGTGGATGCCAAAAGCCGAGTTCTGTTTCCTCTTGGGTTGGGACATGCTGCTGAGTACGTCAGGCCTCGGGTGGCGCTCATTGGGTAAGACGATAACAGAGCAGGGCCACTCCCTTCTCACTTTGCTGCCAGAGGTCACACCTGAACTCTGCTTTATTCTTAGGGATGCAGCCCACAGAGTCCATCCGCTTGCAGGACAGGGTGTCAACATGGGCTTTGGGGATATCTCCAGCTTGGCCCATCACCTCAGTACGGCAGCCTTCAATGGGAAGGACTTAGGTAAGGATTCAGGTACTATGGGGAAGTATCCAGAGGTCATATAGTTAGGCAAGATCAGGGCCCACAGTAGCAAGAGGGAGTGGACATAAAATATATCTGGTTTGCTAGGAGATGGAAGAAAACCTTATTATTGGATTAGGGATTTAATCTTTCCTCTGCCCTTCAGGTTCCATGAGCCACCTCACAGGTTATGAAACAGAAAGACAGCGTCACAACACTGCTCTTCTGGCTGCTACAGACTTACTAAAAAGGCTCTATTCTACCAGTGCCTCCCCGCTTGTGTTGCTCAGGACGTGGGGCTTGCAGGCCACAAATGCAGTGTCTCCACTCAAAGTAAGAGGTTGCTCAGAGGAATGACTTTGCAAACAGCTCTTAATTTCTTTTGCTTTTTTTTGAAACAGAGTCTTGGTCTTATCGCCCAGGATGGAGTGCAGTGGCACAATTTCCACTCACTGCAGCCTCTGCCTCCCAGGTTCAAGTGATTATCCTGCCTCAGCCTCCCAAGTAGCTGGGATTACAGGCGCCCGCCACACCTGGCTAATTTTCTTATTTTTAGTAGAGATGGGGTTTCACCATGTTGGCCAAGCTGGTCTTGAACTCCTGACCTCGTGATCCGCCTGCCTCGGCCTCCCAAAGTGCTGGGATTACAGGCGTGAGCCACTGCGGCTGGCCCACAGCTCTTAATTTCTTTGAATTAATTTTCTTGGCTGTAAAATTATTATCTTTATGTGTTTGCCTTCCCAAGGGTTACAAGCAGAAGAGTACTTGCTAGGCTTTTAGGTGTTACGGCCCACATCTAAGCAATAACTATGTATAAAAAGGGCTTAAAAATAGTGAATAGGGAGTGTGGTGGCACATGCCTGTAGTCCTAGCTATTCAGGAGACTGAGGCAAGAGGGTAATTTAAGCCTAGGAGTTTGAGGCTGCAGTGAGCTATGATCACATCATTGTTACTCAGACTGGGTGACAGAGTTAAGACCAGTCTCTTGAAAAAAAAAATGAATAGGGATTTCTAATGATGAAGATGTTTAAGCTCCTTTTGCTGCTTGACTAGTTTCATCCCTGAGAACTTCCATTTAAAGATATGTTTTTTCTGATGGGTGCAGTGGCTCACACCTGTAATCCCAGCACTTTAGGAGGCTGGGGAGGGAGGATTGCTTGAGCCCAGGAGTTTGAGGCTGCAGTGAGCTATGATCACACCACTGCACTCCAGCCCAGTCAACAGAGTGAGACCCTGTCTCTAAAACGTGTGTATATGTATGTATATTTTTCTTTTTTTAGCTGAAATAAAACAAGGACACTTGGGAAGAATACCTACGTGATTATTATCTACAATAATTATTTTCTTCACCTTACTGTGTTAAGAGTTTCATTCACTTTTATTTTTTCTCCAGGAACAGATTATGGCCTTTGCAAGCAAATGAGTACTCCTCTCCTAAAGAAAGATTACGTTGATGAAAAAGAACATCCTGCCCAGGACCCATCATACATATTTTCAAGATCTTATTTAATTTAATAAACTTACTTTACATTAAAATTCTCTTTTTCTTCTTTGCTTAATGGGCCTGTGGCACCCAAATAATGAATGATAATTTGCTGTGAGGAGCGTATATTAGCCAGACCAAAGGAAAAAACTTCGAAGGAAGACTTACAATTTGGTTGAAAAGAGCTTTTTATTACTAAAAAACCCACAAGGTGCTGTCTCACTCATTTCCAGTTGTTAATCATTTCTAAAGAGAAAATTTACATTTTGTTTTAATGTTGGTCATAAATTTATAGTTGTTTTTTGATAGAGGTAAGAATTAGACTCGATGCATTTTTGTTAGAATTGCTGTTTAAATGTTAACATCAGAATGCAAATTAAATATAAATTGCTTTAACCTTTGTTACAGGTATACTGGACTTTCTGAAAGGAAAACCAGGTCTCATTAATGCTAGTTATTACTTTATCACAGCACCAGATTTCCATTTTATTTATGGTTCCTCTCTGGGACACCACTGTCGGTTTAATAAAACAATAATTCATTGCACAGGTCCGAAGACCTCAGGAACCAGATCACAAGGGAAACCGATTAGCAGCAGAATTTGTTCATGTTTGGTGGCAGACTGGTGGCCAACTGGAGGGAGGGGAGTTTTACTGTGGGTTTTTGAAGAGGTCTCGTCACAAGACCAGAGATGCCTCTTGAAGAGATTTTTAGGTTGTGGGTTTGCTTACTCTAAAGAACATCTTGCCCAGAAGTCTGATTTGAGATGAAATGAAGAGAAACAGTCTGCTTTTGAACCAAGTAAGGTATTCTTGGGAATAATTTTTAGAGCCATGAGAAACCTATTCTTACAGGGGTGCTTTTCAGGCAAATGCAGAAAATTTAAAAGATTCTAGAACAAAAAAGTGACAATGTCACAACCTTGCTGGAATCTCAGGAAAAAGAATGAAAGATGGCAGCTGCTGTGAAAAGCTGTGTGACTCCTGGCGGAGACTGCAGGGACAAGGTCATCTTTCACAAAAAATGGAAAGGTGGCCTAGATGAGGAGGATACAGACTCTCCAGAAGTTATGCAAACAAAATCAGGCAAGACGAAGAATTTTAAGGCACACCTCCATTGGCCCACAGAGAGTGTTCTTCATATGACAATGATGTTAAACACCATCTGTCACGTACCAGGCCATGTCCTAAGTATTTTAAATGTGTTAACACATCTACAAAGAGGAAACTATTAGAATCTGTAGGACCTCTTAAGCCCAAAGGGTCTACTGCAGGCAGGATGGGCGTTACAGAAAAAAATAAAAACTCTCATTCCAGATTGCTCCTAAGATGGACAAATTGGTTACTTCTCCAGAAGGTCTAATCAAGGTTAACAAAATAGGTAAGTTCGTGGAGTTAGAATGCATCTACCCTGGAGTTCGGAGGTATTTGGGATGACCAAAGGAGTCTGCTGGACAGTATGTGTGTTTTACAAAATGGCCCCCACAGTGATTAAAGACCAGAGACTTATATCTCTGCATTTGTCAAGCTGGAACAGTCTTCAGTGAACACAGCTTACCTCTTTTAAAACTGCTGGTTTCTACTGAAGGAAACATGGATGACATTTAGTGTTCTGTGACTGGTCTGGCACCCTACTTTTGTTGACAAAGATGGGAAGGGGTCTAAAAGTCATGTCACTTATAAAGAACTTGGGAGGAACTTTTTTCAAAAGATCCAAAGATTTTGGAAGGAGAGATTAGAGCAGAACTAAGACCACTTAGAAGATAGGTAGATTTCAGCTCAATATAAGGAATTTTTTTTAACATCAGTGCAGTTCCAAATGGAATAAGCTGTTTGAACATGGCTTAGCAGAAGCTGAATGACAACCTGTTAGAAATTCTAGGGAATTCTGCACTGAGTACAACATTGGATTATTTCTTTGGGCTGTTTCCAACTCAAGATTCTGTTATTTCATTATAAGCATTTTGAGGAAGGCAGTTGGTATAAAGGTGACCTTAGTAATAAAAGTCAGTGTGAAGTCTAAAGAAATTCCACAATGAATTTAAAGACAACAAGAATTTTAGGGACAAGGATACAGAAATTTGCCTAGTAACTTGCACACAGCAGATGGTAAATATTTATTGACTCAATGGAGTAATGTTAAAAATAAGGTTTCCCATGGACTGTGTGAGGGCCAGGCATACTTAACATCCTTTGTGAGAGAGAGGATGGAAACGGAGTCTACTGTGAAAGCCACAAGTTTGGGGAAATACACTCCTGCAAAGAAGCTGGAGGTTAACAACCAAGGCAAAGGGGCCAGACCACAGGGAGATCTTCCAGGTCCAAGAGCACCGCAGGGCAGATGAGAAGCAGGGATGATTATGTTGAAAGTGCAAGATAAGGCCAGGCGCGGTGTCTCATGCCTGTAATCCCAGCACTTTGGGAAGCGGGTGGATCAACTGAGATCAGGAGTTGGAAACCAGCCTGGCCAACATGGTGAAACCCCATCTCTACTAAAAATACAAAAATTAGCCAGGAATGGTGGTGGGCACCTGTAATCCCAGCTCTTCAGGAGGCTGACAACAAGAATCGCTTGAACCTGGGGGCAGAGGTTGCAGTGAGCTGAGATTGCGCCACTCCACTCTAGCCTGAGCAACAGAGCAAGACTCCATCTCAAAAAAAAGTGCAAGATAATGAATTTGGGGTAAATAATTCACAGTCAAGAGCTCTGAGCACTTGGATTCAAAAAGAGAACATGAGGGACATTAAATATGGTTCTCCCTGGAAATGTTGGTCCACTGTACTGATGTGGGCTGAGAGAGCCAACCAAATCCAAGTGGGGTTTTGTCAGGAACGGTATTGCAAACTCTGAACTAGATAAATAATTCAAAGGATATTAGCTAAAGTGATCAGGGACCAGGACAGGAAGGTACTGTTACAAACGGAGAGAATAAAAGGGCAAACTGAAATAATAGATCCTGGAATAGCACAGACACTGACCTCTGACCACAGACCAAAAGTTAGGGCCTAGTTGTATTTCTTAGAAATACAAAGAAAACAAGTTTAGAATCATAGAAAACACTGTTAACACATTAGCCTGGGAGGTGGTACTGGCACTGAATATACACATATCCATAAAGTCGGATATGTTCATTAATCCCAGAGTTGACTGATAAAATGCTGATTAAAGCAAAGGTAGGCTATATGAGGCAGCCACACCCTCCCAAAACATGTCCCCAGAGACCGGGTGGCCTTCTTTCTTAAGGCTGTAATTTATGCACAGTTAGGAGTTACTCTCTCATCCTATTAATATTTAGGATGGCTCTCAGCTGGCTGATTGGAGCTAACACAGAATAGGATCATACAGATTCTGACATGGTCCCATTTTGTGTTGTTGAATTATACATGGAAAGCAAAACCAGGTTTTTTTTTTCTCTCTCTTTTTCAGGGGAGGTGGGTGCAGATAAGGGTGGGCAGGGCACTGTATAGGGAGGAAAAAAATATTGATATTGATGGGTCTTGGGATTGCAATAAGTCAGTTTACCATTTAAGAAGAAAATTTAAATATTCAGTGGAATGAGGCACTCAAAGGGTTGAAATGCGATTTTTCTTTGGTTTCCAGGGACCTGTCCCTGGGCTCTCACTCCAAGGTTAAGTTCCAAAGCTATACTTTTTGGCTCACAGGGCTCTCTGTGATGCTCTGGTGCCAGCTGTGTACTCTTGAGTGGTTAGGCAGCAGTTCACATTAGATGTGTAAAATTAATTAAACCTAAATCTCTAGGCTCAAGTCCAGGATGTCCCCAGACTAGTTCAGAAACTAAGTGCTCTCTCCTCCCCTTAAAAAGGTGTTGGCAAATGCAGGTCTCCAAGGAAGTACGTGGCCTCAATGGGAGATGCCCAGAGACTGCAACAGGTGAAAGGTGGCCCCCAAGGCCCAGCCCGTCTCTATGTTGTTCACTTTCTTTGTGAGCTGTTGAGAAGAAAAAAAGTCTTCACCTTTTCATCCAGTTTCCAACTCTAGCAAGCACAGCTCTTGGGCAGAAAATATTGGCAAAGAATATCCACATGGGCAAACCAAGGCAAAACTGACAGAAGCCAGTCTTTGCAGGCTTCCCGCTACTCTGTAACAATTTCCTTCCGGCCATGGCCCATTGGCCATTGCCCCTACACCCACCATTCTCATATCTGAACTGAATGCTTCTGGCCCAGGTTGTGGCCCATCAGGCCTTCTAGAGAGATAGTTTAGACAGACAGTATTCTGAACTCTTTCCCTAACGTTGAAACTACACAAAGTATCCCCTGCTTTATTTTCTGATTCACTAATTTCAGATAAGGCAACTTGTAATGATAATAGATGTGGCAGAAAGAGCATGGTCAGGAGGTGAGAATAGATCTAGGGGTAGGAAAGAACAAACCAAGCTTCTCAACTCCTACTATGTAAGCAAGTGCCTCTTCCTAAGCACTAATAATAACCAAACATGGGGCCAGGTGCAGTGGCTCATGCCTGTACTCCTGGCACTTTGGGAGGCCAAGGCAGGTGGATTGCTTGAGGCCAGGAGTTCAAGACCAGCCTGGGCAACATGGCAAAACCCCGTCTCTACAAAAAAATTAGCCAAGAGTGGTGGCACACACCTGTAATCCCAGCTACTCAGAGGGCTGAGGTGGGAGGGTCACTTGAACCCGGGAGGCAGAGGTTGCAGTGAATTGAGATCATGCCACTGCACTCCAGCCTGGGTAACAGAGCAAGACCCTGTCTCAAAAAAAAAAAAAAGAAAAGAAAAGAAAAAAACGAACAAAAAAGGCCAGGAGTGGTGGCTCATGCCTCTAATTCTAGCACTTTGGGAGGCTGAGGCGGGTGGATCACCTGAGATCAGAAGTTTGAGAATAGCCTGGCCAACATGGTGAAACCCCGCGTCTACTAAAAATACAAAATTAGCCAGGCATGGTGGCGCATGCCTGTAATCCCAGCTACTTTGGAGGCTGAGGCAGGAGAATCAGTTGAACCCGGGAGGTGGAGGTTGCAGTGAGCTGAGATTGCACCATTGCACTCCAGCCTGGGCAACAAGAGCGAAACTCGGTCTCAAAAGAAAAAGAAAAGAAAAAAATAATCAAACAGGGAACTTAAGACATTCTAAGCCAGTACGTATCTCAATTAGCTTAGTGACCTTGGGCAAAACTTTAGACCCAAATTCCTCAACTATATAAGAAGAGGATTAGATTAGTGTTTATCGGTTTATCAATTTGTTTTCTTCAGAATTTTAGGGGTTTCTTAGAAATGCTTCGAAGGAAAAAGGGAGGCCAAATGATAGAGGAGTTTCAGGCCCCCAATCTCTGCTTCAACCAGAATAGTTCCACTTTTACCAGTTTTGTATTACTGATACTCTTTTTTTTTTTTTTTTGAGACGGAGTTTCGCTCTTTGTTGCCAAGGCTGGAGTGCAATGGTATGATCTCTCCTCATTGGAACCTCTGCCTCCCAGGTTCAAGTGATTCTCCTGCCTCAGCCTCCCAAGTAGCTGGGATTACAGGCACCTGCCACCACGCCCGGCTAATTTTTGTATTTTTAGTAGAGACGGGGTTTCACCATGTTGGCTAGGCTGGTCTCGAACTCCTGACCTCAGGTGATCCGCCCGCCTCAGCCTCCCAAAGTGTTAGGATTACAGGCGTGAGCCATCAGGCCCGGCTGTATTACTGATATTCTACATAAGTTTTTGTTGGATAAAGATGCTACCACCACCAAAAAAGTCTGTAAACCAGTTGATTGTTCTGTGTTGACCTGATGTAATAGAGCCTAGACACTGTGCCCAAAACTGGGGATAAATAACTTACTACAGATAAAGTAGAGCCTGCAGGTACTGAAACAGATGGAGAGAGACAGGAGGACAAAGAAAGACCTAAGATTCAAGAGGCACTAAATATACGAGGCACACATGAAATATATATGACACATTACATATGCATGAGGCATTCAGTGTTCATGAGGCCTTAAATAAGCCACTCACTGGTGACACCCTCTTGGTCTCTCATGTCCTCTGCCAAAGAAAACCCATCTTATAGGCTAATGACTGAGCTAATGCAAATGGCCATGTGTGTGTGCCCCTGGGGCCTCTCCAAATAGGGCAAGTTTGTGTGGTGGCCTCAGGCACCTTTTGTCTTTGTGCTCCCATGACCGAACTTCAGCTCTAGTATGTGTAACCACTCTATTAGCAGCAGAGACAGGCAGGACATATAAACCTAGGACAAATGGAACCCAAGATTCAGAGAGTGTGGCACTTGCATCCTGCTTGCACCCTGTCTTCTGTGTTCACCTCTCCATCTCTTTCCCCTTGCTTCTCACCCTGAGTTCTAAACTGATTTAATAAACCATGTGGGCCGGGTGCAGTGGCTCACGCCTGTAATCCCAGCACTTGGGAGTTCGAGGTGGGCGGATCACCTGAGGTCAGAAGTTCTCAGGAGTTCGAGACCAGCCTGGCCAACATAGTGAAACCCCATCTCCAATAAAAATACAAAAAAATTAGCCAGGAGTGGTGGCGCATGCCTGTAATCCCAACTACTTGGGAGGCTGAGGCAGAAGAATCGCTTGAACCCAGGAGGCGAAGGTTGCAGTGAGCTGAGATCATGCCATTGCACTCCAGCCCAGGAAACAAGAGCGAGACTCCATCTCAAAAAAATAATAATAAATAAATAAACCATGTGACTTGGCATCTTACTTTGGGCTGCTAGTCTTTCTGTTCTGTGACCTGTGCGATAGCTTGCCTGGTAATACACTCGGAGGCTACCATTGCATTGAGATAATTTCCCACATTCATGGTGCCCAGCACAGTACCTTGTCCATAGCCCAAACAAAAATACCTCATAATTTCACTTCTAGCTACTCTGATTACTGAACAAGCTCTTACTCCTTCTCAACCCCCACAAAAGAGGGCTGTTATGAGACTCTGGTGTCCTGTCTCTTACCTGTAAGACTGTGCTGTCTGCAAAGCCAAAGCCATCCTTTAACAGGGCTGTGATGTAGCTGAGATCCATGCACAGGAAAGGACTGCCTGAGGTGAAGCTTTCCAAGTTATCACACACTGAAAGAGAGAGAGTAAACAGTGGAGCTCAAGTTTGCAACTAACTGAGAGGTGTAGGATTTTCTCTTAGAAAGAAGTGGAATAGGGGCCAGGCGCGGTGGCTCACGCCTGTAATCCTAGCACTTTGGGAGGCTGAGGCGGGTGGATCACCTGAGGTCAGGAGTTTGAGACCAGCCTGGCCAACGTGGTGAAACCCCATCTCCACTAAAAATACAAAAATTAGCAGGGCGTGGTGGTGCACCGCTGTAATCCCAGCTACTCGGGAGGCTGAGGCAGGAGAATCGCTTGAACCTGGAAGGCAGAGGTTGCAGTGAGCCGAGATCTCACCACTGCACTCCAGCCTGGGTGACAGAGCAAGACTCTGTCTCAGAAAAAAAAAGGTAGGGGGAGAAGAAGAATAAGCAAAGCAGAAGTCTCCCTTTGGTTAATGCCTAGGCATCTCAGAGACTAGACTGCACTGACTGCCTCTGTAAGACCGCAGCTTCTGAAGAACTTGCACATCTCTGGTATGATTATCTATTCACATTTACATGGGCTCTAGTTTATTTGCTAAGTTTCTATGACCTATTGTGGGGGCTTAGTTCTAAGTCCCTTATCTATTATTAATGGTGAGGCCCAGAAGACAGGGAAATATCATTTAACCCTACTGTGGGCTACTCGATAAGATCATTTGTATTTTATTTTTTAATTTTTAAAAACTTTTTATTAATTTTTTTTTTTTAGAGACAAGGTCTCATGCTGTCACCCAGGGTGGAGTGCAGTGGCATGATCACAGCTCCCTGCAGCCTCAAGCCCCTGGGTTCACACGACCCTCCTGCCTCAGCTTCCCAAGTAGCTGAGACTACAGGTCGAACCACTGTGCCTAGCTCTCTTGGTAGTTTTGATCCTCTCAAGGAAGCCTCTGTGGCTATTTACCATGTCTTTTGATGCTTAGTGTTTCATTAACGCTGATAACACTATTTCAATTTTAAAAAGAAAGCAAGAAATGTAGAAGGAAAAAAAGGTCTTCACCATTTCCCTAAAGCCCTAAAGCCTCTTTGTTTTTTTTTTTTTTGAGGTGGAGTCTCACTCTGTTGCTCAGGCTGGAGTGCAGTGGCACAACCTTGGCTCACTACAACCTCTGCCTCCCAGGTTCAAGCGATTCTCCTACCTCAGGCTCCCGAGTAGCTGGGATTACAGGCGCCTGCCACCTTCCTCGGCTAATTTTTGTATTTTTCGTAGAGATGGGGTTTCACCATGTTGGCCAGGCTGTCTTGAACTCCTGACCTCAGGTGATCCGCCCACCTTGGCCTCCCAAAATGCTGGGATTACAGGCGTGAGCCACCGTGCCCGGCCTCCTAAAACCTCTTGTATTCCCATATTCTTGCCCATAATTCTGTGCTGCATAAAGCTGAAAAAAAATTTATTTTTTTAGAGACAGAGGTCTCACTATGTTGCCTAAGCTGCAATGCAGTGACTATTCACAGGTGTGATTGTAGTGCACTATAACCTTGAATTTCTGGCCTCAAGCAATCCTCCCGCCCTGAGTAGCTGGGACTACAGATGTGTGCCACCATGCCTGGCTACCACCCAATGCTTTTAACTTTTAGCAAAGACTGGAAGACTCAGAAAGGAAACTAGCCTTCTGACAGGCCTTCTGAGCTGACTGAGGTGCTTTAGGTCACTTTAGGTCACTAGAGTAGGCAGGCAGTCTCACAGGCTTACCTTCAAGGGCTTCCCCTGACACTTACCTTCCCTGGCTTTTCTTTCAAAATCTTCAACTTTTAAAATACCCCCCTTTTCATAATCTGAAATAAAACAGAAGATTATCTGATATCAAAACGCCTTCAAGGAAGCATAAGGAAATTCATTCATTCATTCATTATATACACATGTACATAATGTAATCTATGCAACCTAATTTACTTATTTACAATCTATTCCATGTTATGTATATTTAACCACAATGGAAAAAACAGACCCATAAAACACAATAGGCCGGGTGTGGTGGCTCATGCCTGTAATCCCAGCACTTTGGGAGGCCGAGGAAGGCAGATAACGAGGTCAGGAGTTCAAGACCAGCCTGACCAACATGGTGAAACCTCGTCTCTATTAAAAAAAAAATTAGCCGGGTGTGGTGGCAGGCACCTGTAATCCCAGCTACTCAGGAGACTGGGGCAGGACAATCGGTTGAACCCGGGAGGCAGAGGTTGCAGTGAGCCGAGATCACGCCATTGCACTCCAGCCTGGGTAACAGAGTGAGACTCTGTCTCAAAAAACAAACAAACAAACAAAAAACCAAAACAACAACAACAACAAAACCCCCACAATAATAGGAAATTAATTCATCTCTCTCAGGCCATGACAGATCAGGTACATATACTTTCACAGTTAGGCAAAAACACTGCTTTTGTGATAAGAAGAAAAGTTATAAAGAGACAGGAAGAAACTTTTTGTGGTGAATATGTTTATTATCTTCAATGTGCTGATGGATTCATGGGTGTATACATGACAGAACTTAAATTGTATACTTTAAATGTGCACTTATTGTATGCCAATTATACCTCAATAAACATGTTAAAAAAAAAAGACCTCATATAGTTGTTTTGGTCATCTCTCACCTCCAAAAGACTCTAAGTCATTTCCACCCTTTTGTTCGAGTGACTAGAAAAGAGGCGGGTAATCACCCCAACAAAGCACCTCAAGTGCTCTTTCTCCTTGACCTTCCCCACCACAGCCCTATCTACCTTCCTCTCTGGACTGACACCTGGGGTGAACTCACCAATCATGTCTGTGTCAACAGCTCGGTCATAATAGTAAGAGAAAGCATAGAAGGAACCTCTCTGGACCTCCTCTGGCTGGTGAAGTTTTCCTCGTACCACCCTCAGCACTTCGGCATAGCAGGGCTCAAAGCCCACCTCCCCTGCCAGGCAAAGGTGCACAGAGGTAAGGTGAGAACGACGCTGGGGGAAGGGGACACTCTCTGAGGCAGGCTGCTGGAGACAATGAGGGAACAGCAGGAAGGTCAAGGAAAGCAGGAGAAGGCTGAGGCTTGGGACAAGAGGCGTCAAAACAAAGATGAGCAAACGTCTGCAGCCTCACCAGTCTGTTTCTCCATGGCCGCTCCCCTGCCTAATCTGTATTCACCAGATCATGGCCAACCTTGTGCTACTGCCTAGCATTACATTCCATAGCATTTGTAAGCAAGTAGCTAAAGGGCTCGCCTGCTTCCTTCACTGGGAATTCAGGTTCATTCCTTGATATTCAGGTATATACCTTTTATAAGAAGATGAATCATTCTTGTCTTGGTTTTAAGTTTTACTATAATTTAAATAGCTAACCATTAACTAAACAGGGTTTCACACTGCTGCATTAGACCTAGGCTTAGAATATGCTTCTTAATTAATTTGTAAGAGGTAGGGTCTCCCTGTTGCCCAGGCTGGAGTGCAGTGGCATTGCGCACTATAGCCTTGAACTCATGGGCTCAAGTGATCCTCTTGCCTCAACCTTTGGAGTAGCTAGGACAATAGATGTGCACCACAGCACTTGGCTAAGGGCAGGTATCTAATGGGTCCATGACACTTGGCTGATGCAGAATGACAGCTGCTTTGTTCACTGTCACTTCACATTAGTCCTTGGAGGCATGCCAAGATCTTTGGAATAAGTCCCTGCAACAAGATAAGCTTCTCTTGAGTTCTGGAAAAAGTTTCCCATGGGACTTTTCCAGAGCTTCCATTGTAAACGTAACTTTAACCAGTGAAAAAACATCACTTGCCTTCTTGGTTGCCACCATACTGGTATTTCACACCCCCAAAGATCCACTCTGCTTCCAACCATCTCGGTAAACAGGCACTCCGGAAAGTGTGCCCATCAGTCCCTGAAAGAATCCAGGGCACAAGGTAAGAGGTAAGTAAGTGAGAGAGAGGGAGGAAGGCAAGCAAGAAGCCAGTGAGGTGGAAAAGAATCACCATGGGGGCTGGGCCTTAAAATCCTATGAAATTAATTCCATGACAACATCCTGTGACAGGAATCCTTAACTCAGGGTTCAAAGATAGGCTTTGTGGGGTTGGTGAACCCCCTGAAACCAGAAGCAAATTTTCATGCATATGTGCTTTTGTCAGAGGGGTCCATGGCTTTCATCACATCTCAAAGAGATCCAAAACCTTCAATACAGCAACTTTCCACCTGTATAAAAACAGGAAAGAAATGCTATGCTACCTTCCTCACTGGTTGCTGAGAGGCTTCAATGAAATATACTTGAAGATGTTTTGTATACTCTGAAATGCAAAATAGATGTCATCCCAATAACAGATTACTGTACAAAGTGCCTTAAATGCAAATTCTCATTTAATGTGAGGAAAGGGGCACAGATAGGTTACTTGCCTCAAATCACATCACTGGGACTGAACCCAGTTCTGCCTGACCTGTGAAGAGATCAATGGAGTTACTCTGTTGTTCCACCTGCATGTAGAACAGACTCTGCTTCCTGTGCCTCCAATGTAAAGCTCAGGGCTTGAGCAAGCTCCTGCCGAATGTATTCTTAAAGCCTGGGATTTCTGCAGACACTTCAGCTGCCTAGACATAGGCTGTTACCCCTGAACTAGTAGACCTCATTCTAAAAATGGCTAATAATATACATCAAAACTTCTGAACTTATAAACTAGAAAAGGAGTTTGCCATTATTAGGTCCATTATACAACATTTGCCTCCCAATTCAACATAATCTTTTCCTCCATAGAATGGCTATCAAGGAAGGGAAGAAGCAAGCGGAGTATCTGTGTCGCCCTCACCATCCCCCCCCAGCACAGGTACCCAGACAAACCTTCTGTCTCCAGGGCTCCCAGGGTTGCTAGTCTTGCAGCTTTCAATCCAAATCCCAAGTAACTGTAAAATACAGGATTGACTAATTTCATGCTGGTCCTGAAGTTCTCTAGCCTAAAGCTATCTCTTTCAAAAGTAACATTGTTCCTGTGTCCCTCTGGAAAGATGAAAACCTTGTTCTGTCTGTGACATATTCATCTCCTGTGGTCAACAAGGGGTAATTTCTGCACAGTTTGGATCAAGGCTATGCAGTAAGAATTCCCCACAGTTATCATTCAAAGGCCAGAGACAGTGACAATTCCTAGGGTCCCACACTAGGAACCATTCCCAGAAAAGCTCTCTTTAGCTTAGCTCCTAGCCCCAACTGGGATCACATTCCAGGCTGGATTCTGAACCTCTGAAGGCCAGCTCAAAGGAGTTGGCAAGGAGCTTTGCCTGAGCCTTCTTGAAGTGTCCTCTCCCTACAGAAAGCTTTTGATTCTTTTTTTTTTTTTTTTTTTTGAGACTGAGTCTTGCTCTGTCGCTCCGGCTGAAGTGCAGTGGTGTGATCTCGGCTCACTGCAATCTCTGCCTCCAGGGTTCAAATGATTCTCCTGCCTCAGCCTCCTGAATAGCTAGGATTACAGGTGTGCGCTGTCATATCCAGCTAATTTTTGTATTTTAGTAGAGACGGGGTTTCACCATGTTTGCCAGGCTGGTCTCAAATGCCTGACCTCAGGTGACCCACCCACCTCGGCCTCCCAAAGTGCAGGGATTACAGGCATGAAGCCACTGCACCCAGCCGAAAACTTTTGACTTTTAAGTCATATATTAATGCTTTTGAGGCCAAGAATGGAGAAGCCTCTTAGGCTCCTCCGGCTTTGTAAGTGGACCGGGTTTCAGTTGATAGGCCTTAGGGAATTGGCACAGACTTTGTTTTTTGCTAATCAGATACAATAACAGATTTGAGAATGCTTTGGAAAGTTAGGAGAATCATACAACATGAAATATTATTCTTCCCTGTCCCCGTCCTCACCTATGTGTATAGAGCTTATAAGTGCTGTTAAACATCTCAAAGGAAGTGAGGTAGCCCCTAGGAGTTTGTTCCAGAGTTTTCTGCAAATCAGAAAAAGCAAAAAGACTATTCAGGATCTGTAATTACCTGAAGATGTTCACACCACCACCTGTCCCTCCCAGCAAAAAATCAGAGATGAAGGCAGATTAAGGGGCTAATCTCACTAGGCTTGAGGAAACGAAGGGATTCTGAACAGTGAGATGGCAAGGGAACATTCACCCAGTTATTAATTGACTTGACTCTGCCTAAGCGTGGTAGAGCTGCTGGCTGAAAATGGGGCGCCTCTTTCTTGGCACCATGATACGCCTGCCAAGTGCACTTCTAACCAGATCTTCATTAAATGACTCACCTCAAACTGGGGCAGGAACGTGATTTGGGTGGAGGCTCCCCCTAGGTCCAAGGTCCCCACAGTCTCCTGTCTGTGGCCATGCAGCTGACCTGTCAAATGAAAGCCAGCTCTAAATAGCCTCGACATCCTGGGCAGCCCAACACTTGTCTCTCTTGCTCTTATCATACACTGAAGGTATTCCATACATACTCCACTGCTCCCCAGCCCCAAGGCTGCAGGTGAATGTCAACTCAGAAGGACTCTTGTTGCAGCAGAGGCCTTCAAGGCAGGTGTTGTTTTTTTTTTTTTTTTGGAAGGCCTTTTTGGAGACAGAGTCTTGCTCTATCATCCAGCCTGGAGTGCAGTGGCGCAATCTCGGCTCTCAGCTCACTGCAACCTCTGCCTCCTGGGTTCAAGTGATTCTCCAGCCTCCTGAGTAGCTGGGACTACAGGTACACACCACCATGCCCAGCTAATTTTTGTATTTTTGGTAGAGACGGGGTTTCGCCATGTTGGCCAGGCTGGTCTTGAACTCCTGGCCTCAAGTGATCTGCCCAACTCAGCCTCCCAAAGCGCTGGAATTAACACGCATGAACTGCCACACCCAGCCTCTTTTCCTTTTTTAAAGAAGAAGAAACAATACAGAATGAAAGAAAGGGCTTTTACTCTTCTGACTATGCATGTAAAAGCTAGTTAAGCTCTAAAGATAAACTTGAGGATGTATTACCTGTCAGAAAATTCACAGTAACCCAAGCTAATATGCCTAAAAAGAAAGAAAGACAAGGATTAGATCCCAGAGCATTTTTTCTCTTTCCTGGCCCCATCCTTGGTTTTTTTTTTTTTCCTCTCTAAATTCCATGTCTAGAGCACATGTTCCCTTCTCCCTGTCTTCTATTTCCTGCTATCTCATTCCTTCTGTTTATTCCTGGCCCCAGTTCCTTTAGTTAGATCTTTCACTGATCCTGCCCCTCTCCCCCTGGAACGCATATCAACACCTCTCCCACCTTCGTCGGATCCATCCATGATGCTAACACTGCCCTTTGGTACCAGGAAAGGTGACTTCCTGAAGATCTCCTTTACCTAGAGAAAAAGGAAAAAAAAAAAAAAAAAGAATTCCCTAAGGCAATAAAATAGATTTCCATATTTTGATAGTGTCCTGTAAGACTTAGAAAACTACTCCATTTTTCCTAGATAAAATTTTGGCAAAACTCATTCCTTTGCCCTAAGAAACTAGAGAAGAAACTAGGCAAGCCATTACCAGTTTCTTGCAAAAACACAAACACAGAGATTCCTTTGACTTTAAGTAAAGCTAAACCAAACCATCTAAATGTATAGGTGAACTGGACCTATGGAAAGGCATATATTTAACCCTGCCAGCTCAAATCAGGATCCTGTAACTTTTTAAACCTGATAAACTCTACCTGGACATACACTGGAAACTAGGAGGAGCCTTCCCACTCCATTCCTTAGATGAGCTGACATGAACCCGCTGTGGTGAAGTTCACACCTAAGGGCTGAGGTACTCTGCTACCAGCTCCTGTCAGATTCTGGCACATGGCTAGGGTCTCTAGAGCATGGGGAGACTCCAGATCTAGACTTAAGGAATCCTGTTTCAGGAGATGGGAATGAAGATCTTGCAAAAACATCTTGCCTCTCCATAATACAGACCATTGATATGGGTGTTAATGTCTTATGTTTATATAATTATCAAGAGAAAGAAAAAAGAATTCTCCAAATAGGATAGGAAGAACGCTAGTCTGTTTGCTGTTCTCATTTCTGATGGATGAAACATACCACATAATGACCTCTGGATCCTGTTTCAACCAGGAAAAACCAGTTAAGTTATATATAAACAAACTTTTAAAGACAGATAAGTGAACAGGATGAAGCACAGCAAGAGAGCTTCTGCTCTTGCCTTCTCCACTTTTCTCCCCCATCCTACAGTTTGTTCTCAAAACAGCAGCCAGAACGGTGCTTTAAAAATGGACGTCAAATCATGTGTTTCCTTGGCTCAAAACCTTCCAGTGGCAGCCGGGCATGGTGGCTCATACCTCTCATCCCAGCACTTTTGGAGGCCAAGGCAGGTGGATCACCTGAGGTCAGGAGTTCGAGACCGGCCTGGCCAACATGATGAAACCCCATCTCTACTAAAAATACAAAAAAATTAGCATGGTGGTGGGCACCTGTAATCCCAGCTACCTGGGAGGCTGAGGTAGGAGAATCGCTTGAACCCAGGAGGTGGAGGTTGCAGTGAGCCGAGATCGCGCCATTGCACTCTAGCCTGGGTAACAAGAGCGAGACTCTGTCTCAAACAAAACAAAACAAAACAAAACAAAACAAAACGCCAAAAAACAAAAAACCTTCCAGTGGCTTCCTTCTTATAGAAAAAGCCAAAGTGCGGGCGGATCACCTGAAGTCAGGAGTTTGAGACTAGCCTGACCAACATGGTGAAAACCCATCTATACTAAAAATAGAATATTAGCCGGGCATGATGGCGCATGCCTGTAATCCTAGCTACTTGGGTGGCTGAGGCAGAAGAATCACTTGAACCCGGGAGGTGGAGGTTGCAGTGAGTGGAGATAGCGCCACTGCACTCCGGCCTGGGCAACAAGAGCAAAACTCAGTCTCAAAAAAAAAAAAAGAAAAAGAAAAAGCCAAAGTGATTACACTGGCCTTTGAGATCCTACATGATAAACACCCCTTAACCCTGCCTCTCTGAGGTTACCGCCTCCTTACCTCTCATATCGCTCTTTCCTCTCCAGCTATGCTGACCTCCTGGATGCTGTTCCTAACATACCAAGCACATACCTGCCTCTGGCCTTTGCACCTGCTGTTTCTTTAGCCTGGAATATTCTTCCCACAAATGTCTTGTGTAACTTGCTTCTTCATCCCCCTAAGATCTCTGATCAACTGAATTTTATCAAAGACTTCTTCCCTGACTGTCCTATTTAAAATAGCATTTCCCCCACACTATCAACAGATTCCCTACCTGCCTTTCCCTGCTTTTTTTTTTTTTTTCCCTCCATAGCACCTGCAGAACCTAACATAACTTTCTTTTGACTTGTTCAGATGTTTATTTTCTGTCTTCCTGAAGTAGAATGTAAGCTCCAGGAGTGCAAAGACCATTTTTGTATTTTTGGTTCCCTGCTGAATGTATTCCAGTAACTTCACCAGTACCCAGTACATAGTAAGCACTTTTTTTTTTTTTTTTTGAGACAGAATCTTGCTCTGTCACCCAGGCTGGAGTGCAGTGGCGCCATCTCAGCTCACTGCAGCCTCTGCCTCCCGGGTTCACACCATTCTCCTGCCTCAGCCTCCCGAGTAGCTGGGACTACAGGCGCCTGCCACCACGCCTGGCTAATTTTGTGTATTTTTAGTAGAGACGGGGTTTCACCATGTTAGCCAGGATGGTCTCGATCTCCTAACCTCGTGATCCACCCGCCTTGGCCTCCCAAAGTGCTGGGATTACAGGCGTAAGCCACTGCACCTGGCCCAGTAAGCACTCTTATGTTGAATAAATGAGGAATAAATCAGGAATCAGGATTCAGGTTCTCACAGAGACATACTAGGCTGCTCATCCTTGGATAAGTGACTTAAGTCCTCTGTACTGACAGTCAAAGGAAAATGGATTCAGGGGATTAGTACGCCTGTAATACAGAGTCCTTTTTTGCCATGATTTTTTTTTTTTTTTTTTTGAGACAGAGTTTCACTCTTGTCACCCAGGCTGGAGTGCAACGGCACGATCTTGGTTCACTGCAACCTCTGCCTCCCAGGTTCAAGTAATTCTCCTGCCTCAGCCTCCCCAGTAGCTGGGATTACAGGTGCCTGCCACCATGCCCAGCTAATTTTTGTATTTTTATTAGAGACATGGTTTCACCATGTTGGCCAGGCTGGTCTTGAACTCCTGACCTCAGGTGATCCGCCCACCTCGGCCTCCCAAAGTGTTGGGATTACAGGCATGAGCCACCGCGCCTGGCCTACTATGATTTTCAGTTTCAATCTTTTTTTTTTTGAGACAGAGTCTCACTCTGTTGCCCAGGCTGGAGTGCAGTGGCGTGATCTCGGCTCACTGCAAGCTCCGCCTCCCAAGTTCAAGCAATTCTCCTGCCTTAGCCTCCTGAGTAGTTGACCAACAGGCGTGAGCCACCATGCCCAGCTAATTTTTGTATTTTCAGTAGAGACGGGGTTTCACCATGTTGGCCAGGCTGGTCTCAAACTCCTGACCTCAGGTGATCTGCCCGCCTTGGCCTCCCATAGAGCTGGGATTTTGGGCGTGAGCTACCGCACCGGGACTTAATTTTTTTTGTAGAAATAGGGGTCTTGCTTTGTTGCCTGGACTGGTCTCAAATTCCTGGCCTCAAGCAATCCTCCTGCTTTGGCCTCCCAAAATGTTGAGATTACAGGCATGAGCCACTGCACCGAGCCTGATTTTTTGTTATAATGAGATTCTGCTTATATTCTTCACAACATGAAATTTAAATTTTATTAACTTACATGTTTATTGCATAACAAATATATACAATAAAATTTAAAAATACTGAGTTTGGCTGGGCACAGTGGCTCATGCCTGTAATCCCAGTACTTTGGGAGGCTGAGGCGGGCAGATCACCTTAGGTCAGGAGTTTGAGACCAGCCTGACCAACATGGCGAAACCCCATCTCTACTAAAACGTACAAAAATTAGCTGGGAGTGGTGGCGCATGCCTGTAGTCCCAGCTACTCGGGAAGCTGAGGCAGGAGAATCGCTTGAATCTGGGAGGCAGAGGTTGCAGTGACCTGAGGTCGCACTACTGCCCTCCAGCCTGGGCAACAGAGCAAGTCTCCGCCTCTCAAAAAATAAATAAATAAATAAATAAGAATAAAAATAAAAATACTGAATTTAACAAAACTCTCTATACTTAAATTTTTGATCTGAATATGAAGGGAATTGAAATATATGACTTGGGGCCGGGTGCAGTGGCTCACGTCTGTAATCCCAGCACTTTGGGAAGCCGGGGTGGGTGGAGTTTGAGGCTAGGAGTTTGAGACCAGCCTGGCAACATGGTGAAACCCTGTCTCCACTAAAAATACAAAAATTAGCCAGGCGTGGTGGCGCATGCCTATAATCCCAACTACTCTGGAGGCTGTGGCAGAAGAATTGCTTGAACCTGGGAGGCGGAGGTTGCAGTGAGCCAACATTGTGCCACTGCACTCCAGCCTGGGCAACAGAAAAAAAAAATGTGTATATATATATATATATATATATATATATATATATATATATATATATATATATATATATGACTTCACCAGGCGTGGTGGCTCATGCCTGTTCCTATAATCCTAGCACTTTGGGAGGCCAAGGAAGGTGGACTGCCTGAGCTCAGGAGTTTGAAACCAAGCCTGGGCAACATGGTGAAACCCTATGTCTACAAAAAAAATTATAAAAATTAGCCGGGTGTGGTGGCACATAACTGTAATCTCAGTTAACTGGGAGGCTAAGGCAGGAGAATTGCTTGAACCTGGGAGGTGGAGGTTGCAGTGAGCCAAGATTGTGCCACTGCACTCAAGCTTGGAAGACAGAGTGAGACTCTGTTTCCCAAAAAAAAAAAAAAATCAAACTTTAAAGTTCCATTATTCTTCTCAAAAACTTTATGCTGAGAGGAAAAAAGCCAGATATACAAAAATAAAAATAAAAACTGTATAATTCCATTTATATGAAAAGAATAAGCAAAACTTATAGTGACAGGAAGCAAATTAGTGATTGGTTGGTTTCAGGGGTGAGGGAAACTCACTATAAAAGAGCATGAGGAAATTTCTATTTCTTGTCAAAACTCATTTAACTGTACACCTAAAATAGATAATTTTTTTTTGTTTGTTTTTTGAGATGCAGTCTCGCTCTGTTGCGCAGGCTGGAGTGCAGTGGTGTGATCTCAGCTTAGTGGAACCTCTGCTTCCTGGGTTGAAGCGATTCTCCTGCCTCAGCCTCCTGAGTAGCTGGGACTACAGGCGTGCGCCACAATGCCCAGCTAATTTTTGTATTTTTAGTAGAGATGAGGTTTCACCATGTTAGCCAGGCTGGTCTCAAACTCCTGACCTCAGGCAATCCACCCGCCTCAGCCTCCCAAAGTGCTGGGATTACAGGTGTGAGCCACCGTGCCCAGCCTAAAATAGATATATTTTATTGTATGTAAGTTTATCTTAATAAAGTTGATTAGAAATGACTTCTGATTCTGCTTTAAAAATCTAAAAGAATGAAGAATATCAGCCAGGTGCGGCAGCTCATGCCTGTAATTCCAGCACTTTGGGAGGCTGAGGCGGGCAGATCACGAGGTCAGGAGATCGAGACCATCCTGGCTAACGCAGTGAAACCCCATCTCTACTAAAAATACAAAAAATTAGTCAGGTGTGGTGGCAGGTGCCTGTAGTCCCAGCTACTCCGGAGGCTGAGGCAGGAGAATGGCATGAACCTGGGAGATGGAGCTTGCAGTGAGCCAAGATGGCGCCACTGCACTCCAGCCTGGGTGACAGAGTGAGACTCCATCTCAAAAAATAAAAATAAAAATAAAAAGAATGAAGAATATCCTAGATAGAAAGTACTTTAAATTTTTTAGGAAAAGCTCTATACATTTAAGAGTGATAGTTAAAAATGTAAACAACTAGCTATAACAAGTGGTCAGAGTCATCACAGTGCTTTGGCAGTGGTGGAATACTGAAGGTAGTGGTCACATTCCAAAAGGCTAAAAACTCATAAAGTATTCATATAGGGAAAAAGGCAGAATGATCCAAGATGCAGTTTTAAAACTTACCTCAAAGAGCAGAGCCTTGGCTTTGTGTTCTGGCAGTAAGCGTAGTCCTGCTGTTGCCTTTAGGACCACTGGGGTCTTTTTCCAGTGACTTCGGGGGATTGAGTCTTTGGCCACCTCTAAGAGCCCTTGAACGGTCTCAGCACCCTTCAAAAGAGATAACCCGTTCATCTGATGAACGATCCATTTAGTGGCTGGCACTGGTCTATTCTGTCAACATACTTTGTGGGAGCAAGAAGAGGGAGGTGGCATAGGGCTCCAACCTCTCTCTGCTCTGTAGCAGGAGAAACCTAGAGAAGTGGGCCACTTTGAAGGAGAATCCAGGCCAGGCGCAGTGGTGTCTCACACCTGTAATCCCAGAACTTTGGGAGGCCAAGGTGGGTGGATCACTTGAGGTCAGGAGTTTGAGATCAGCCTGACCAACATGGTGAAACCCCATGTCCACTAAAAAATACAAAAATAAGCCAGGCATGGTGGCACACACTTGTAGTCTCAGCTACTCGGGAGGCTGAGGCAAGAGCATTGCTTGAACCTGGGAGGCAGAGGTTGCAGTGAGTCAAGCTTATGCCACTGCACTACAGCCTGCACAACAGAGTGACACTCCGTCTCAAAAAAAAAAAAAAAAAAAAAAAAAGGAGAATCCATTTCATTTTGACAGTCCTAATAAAAAATTATTATTATTATTATTTTTTTTTTGAGACAGTCTTGCTCTGTCACCCAGGCTGGAGTGCAGTGGCATGATCTTGTGATCTTGGCTCACTGCAACCTCCACCTCCCAGGTTCAAGCGATGCTTGTGCCTCAGTCACCCAAGTAGCTGGGATTACAGGCATATGCCACCACACCCAGATAATTTTTGTATTTTTAGTAGAGACGGGGTGTCACCATCTTGGCCAGGCTGGTCTCGAATACCTGACCTCAAGTGATCCACCCACCTCACCCTCCCAAAGTGCTGGGATTACAAGCATGAGCCACCGTGCCTGGCCAAATTATTCTTTTATATTGTGATCATTTTAGTTGATTATTTCTTTTTCTTTTTTTTAAGATGGAATTTTGCTCTTGTTACCCAGGCTGGAGTGCAACGGCACAATCTCGGCTCACTGCAACCTCTGCCTCCCGGGTTCAAGCGATTCTCCTGCCTCAGCCTCCTGAGTAGCTGGGATTACAGGCATGCGCCACCGCACCTGGCTGATTATTTCATGTTTCTTATATATAAATCAGCTTTAGGATGGTATAGTGAAGAAAACAGGAGTTAGAGTCAGAAGACTTGCTTGCTAGCCCTGTGGCCTAACTTAGGTCACTTGGCCTTGTTGGGACTTGGTTTCCTCAAGTGTGGGATGGTAGATATGCTGCCTACCACCACTAAACTGTTGTGTGCATGAGGCATAGTGCATGTGGTTACCACACAAGCTGTGGCAGTAATGATGCCATACTTTTGATGATCTCCTAAAGAACATGTCAGGCTCATTCCTGTATCATCATATGGCACACAGTAGATGCTCAATTTGTAATAAATGAAAACCATTATTTTAAATCCACTATTTCCCTGAATGAACTTCTATTCTGATATCTGACTGCCCTTTGATCATTATTGTTAGCAACTACAACATGATCACCTTTTCTAAATGCCAAGTCAGTTTCTAATAATATAGTTGCTTTCAACAGCTCCTAATTTTTCTTTTTTAATTATTTATTTTTAATTAATTAATTTATTTACTATTCAAATATACCCCTGACCCTGGTATTTTTTTTTTTTTTTAATACTTTAAGTTCTAGGGTACATGTGCACAATGTGCAGGTTTGTTTGTTACATATGCATACATGTGCCACGTTGGTGGGCTGCACCCATTAACTCATCATTTACATTAGGTATATCTCCTAATGCTTTCCCTCCCCGCTCCTGCCACCCCACGACAGGCCCCGGTGTGTGATGTTCCCCACCCTGTGTCCTCATTGTTCAATTCCCACCTATGAGTGAGAACATGTGGTGTTTGGTTTTCTGTTCTTGCGACAGTTTGCTCAGAATGATGGTTTCCAGCTTCATACATGTCCTTACAAAGGACATGAACTCATCCTTTTTTATGGCTACATAGTATTCCATGGTGTATATGTGCCACATTTTCTTAATCTAGTCTATCATTGATGGACATTTGGGTTCGTTCCAAGTCTTTGATATTGTGAATGATGCCTCAATAAACATATGTGTGCATGTGTCTTTATAGCAGCATGATTTATAATCCTTTGGGTATATACAGAGTAATGGGATGGCTGGGTCAAATGGTATTTCTATTCCTAGATCCTTGAGGAATCACCACGCTGTCTTCCACAATGGTTGAACTAGTTTACAGTCCCACCAACAGTGTAAGAGTGTTCCTATTTCTCCACATCCTCTCCAGCACTTGTTGTTTCCTGACTTTTTAATGATCGCCATTCTAACTGGTGTGAGATGGTGTCTCATTGTGGTTTTGATTTGCATTTCCCTGATGGCCAGTGATGATGAGCATTTTTTCATGTGTCTGTTGGCTGCATAAATGTCTTCTTTTGAGAAGTGTCTGTTCATATCCTTTGCCCACTTTTTGATGGGGTTGTTTGATTTTTTCTTGTAAATTTGTTTAAGTTCTTTGCAGATTCTGGATATTAGCCCTTTGTCAGATGGGTAGATTGTAAAAATTTTCTCCCGTTCTGTAGGTTGCCTGTTTACTCTGATGGTAGTTTCTTTTGAACAGCTCCAAATTTTTCTAGTAGATTTGCTATCCATGTGCTACTGAACTAAGAAAATATATCCTCTCGGGGCCAGGTGCAGTGGCTCACACCTGTAATCCCAGCACTTTGAAAGGCTGACATGGGCGGATCACAAGGTCAGGAGTTCAAGACCAGCCTGGCCAACATAGTGAAACCCCGTCTCTACTAAAAATACAAAAATTAGCTGGGCATGGTGGCACATGCCTGTAGTCCCAGCTACTCGGGAGGCTGAGGCAGAAGAATTGCTTGAACCCGGGAGGCAGAGGTTGTGGTAAGCCGAGATCAGGCCACTGCACTCCAGCCTGGGTAACAGAGCGATACTCCGTCAAAAAAAAAAAAAAAAGAAGAAGAAGAAAATGTATATATATCCATATATCCTCTCAGTTCTCCAAACTCAAATCATTTTTAACATCAAGCATTTGGGTAATGATTATTCTTGTGACAATGAACAATAAATACCTTTACATTTGCTCCCCAAGTTTAACATTCTGCATTATTCTATTTTATTTCAACATGGCCTCAGACACATAGGATGTAGTATGTTGTAGGTGCTCAAATGTGAAATATAGTCGCCACAAACTCTCTATTCATCTTCTACCACCAAAGATTTTTGTCATCATGGGTTGTTGCCTAATTTCTCAAGTATAGATATGGTTCCATCCTGCATCAAGGCACTCTGAAATGGAATTCACTGCTCACCATGCCTTCAACTGCCATGTTTATACATCATACCCTACAGAACTTCATGTTTATCTTCTGCGCTTACATGAACAAATACAACTGATGGCTTCAACTCAAAATTTTAAACACTAAGTACCTAGGGAGTAATCTCTTAAAAGCTAGTGTCATCCTTGCATTACCACAACCAATTTTCTAGTCTTCTTCCACCCAGCCCTCATGAGCGTGGGAAATGTAATTAATTTTATCCAGGAGATTAGCTGAGGAGAGAAAGCTGATCTCACACATGATCTCAATCTCATTAGTGAATAGCATGAAATATTTAACAGCAGTGGTGTGGTCAAGTTATCAAGGCATTGAGAATCTAAACATCAAATCATAAGAAACTCACCTGCTTAGGTTGATCTACAAAAGCAGAAAGTCCTGGCTTCACAGAATCAAAAACTTCCCCTTCTAGAATTGGAAGCTGTCCTATTTTGTCCATGGAACAAAACAGAAGAGAGAGCTGGTTACCAAAAGTTAGGCTGCTTCAGATGCTGGGCTCTGTCTCTGTAAGTTTTCCTATGACTTCCCTGAAGTTATCCCAAATGATCCTAGTTGTGAGGAATGTCTTGCAGGAGTACTGGAAAGAGGGACTAGAGCAACCTCTGAGGGTCCATTTCTGCTACCATTTCTCTGGTGGACACCTAACTCCTCCACCTTTCCCCAGGCTCCATAAGTGACCTGAGGAAAAAACACTGACAATTCAGAAAAAGTTAATCTTCAGGGATTCCTAGCCTCATGTCCAAGGATGGCAGTGAAATTCTCATGTGATCCTTCTCCCAAAACCACTCCCCATATTCTGAATATTATGGATCCCTGGAGTATCCCATGTTTAAAGAGGAAGAACAAATTATAACTATTCTTTTTGAACACATGGGTTTCAGACTACAGACAGCCCAGCTCTCTTCTAATTTCACATTGAATTAAACCATGTGTTCTGGCCAAGCATGGTGACTTACACCTATAATCCCAGTACTTTGGGAGGCTGAGGTGGGAGGATCAATTGAGCCTAGGAGTTTGAGGCCAGCCTGAGCAGGTCTCTATAAAAAAATTTAAAAATGAGCTGGGCATGGTGGCACAAGCCTGTAGTCTCAGCAACTCAGGGGGCTGAGGTGGAAGGACTGCTTGAGCCCAGGAGGTCAAGGTTGCAGTGATGTGTCATCATGCCACTGCACTACAGACCGGGCAACAAAGCAAGACCTTGTCTCAAAAAAAAAGTTAAAAAATAAAAACAAAACAAATAAATAAAAATAAATAAATAAACCACATGTTCAACTGTAGTCCAAAGTTCTCTGAAGAAAGACATCCACTAGGTGTGAGATTCTGTAATTCACATAATAAACTCTCAGCATATTTGTTTCTGGGAGGAGATGCTAAAGTGTGGATTTACAGACTCTACTAAGGGTCCCAGTTGCACTTACCTGGCATTTTCTGCACAAAGGTGTAAATATGAATTCGAGTTCCAGTGCTCCCTGCATCAAACATAATTCCATACAAGGTGCTGGCGCTGACATTGATGGGACACATGGAAGACAGGAAGATACCCTCAAACCAAGTCTGCTGGTTCCTGTGGGAGACAGTGCTGCAAACACAGGATACCACCAGCATGAAAAAGACTGTGCCCCAAGAAGTGGCCATTCTTTTCCCAAGATGTGGCTCGGTGGAGGCTTTTGTTGCAGAAGCAGTCCTGCTCACACACCTGCAGAGGCTTATAGGACAAAGACACACAAGTTAGACCAACTAGCTTTTTTAGTTACACCTGTAAAAGAAGAAACACTCACTCCTGGGCCCAAGGTGTTCCTTCCCTATTCTAATAACCTGTACAACAAGCTAAACCAGGGTGATGTGGGCTCTTAGCACCTTTTCTGAAGGGTATCTAGTTCCAAAAGGAAATTGGAACTGAAGATATATTTTCCCATGCTTTGGTTTTTAAAAATACAGAGTAATTGTACATATTTATGGAATACATGTGATATTTTGATATATGCAGACAATGTGTAAAGATCAAATCAGAGAATCTAGGATATCTATTACAACATTTATCATTGTTTGTGTTGGAAACATTTCAAATCTTCTAGCTACTTTGAAATACACAATAAAATATTGTTAACTAGAGTCACCCTACTGAACTATCAAACACTATAACTTATTCCTTCTATTTAATTGTAAGTTTGTACCCATTAACCAAGTTCTCCTAATCTCTCCACACCCCACTAGCCTTCCCAGCCCCTCTGGTAACTGTCATTCTATTCTACTTCCATGAGATCAACTTTTTTAGCTCCCATATATGAGTGAGAACATGCAGTATATATCTTTCTGAGCCTGGCGTGTTTCACTTAACATAATGACCTTTGCTTTTTTTTATTTTATTTTTTTTGAGACGGACTTTCACTCTGTCGCCCAGGCTGGAATGCAGTGGCACAATCTCAGCTCACTGAAACCTCTGCCTCCTGGGTTCATGTGATTCTCCTGCCTCAGCCTCCTGAGTAGCTGGGATTACAGGGGCCCACCACCATGCCCAGCTAATTTTTGTATTTTTAGTAGAGACAGGGTTTCACCATGTTGGTCAGGCTGGTCTTGAACTCCTGACCTCGTGATCCACCCGCCTCGGCCTCCCAAAGTGCTGGGATTACAGGCATAAGCCACCGCGCCCAGCCACTTTGCTTTTAATTATAGGGTGGGGGCCAGGAACAGTGGCTCCAGTCTATAATTCCAGCACTTTGGGAGGCTCAGGTGGGAGGATTGCTTGAGCCTAGGAGTTCACGACCAGCTTTGGCAACATAGCGAGAGCCCTGTCTCTACAAAAAAAATACACAGGCCAGGCGCAGTGGCTCATGCCTCTAATCCCAGCACTTTGGGAGGCCAAGGCAGGTGGATCACGTGAGGTCAGGAGTTCGAGACCAGCCTGGCCAACATGGTGAAACCCTGTATCTACTAAAAATACAAAAATTAGGCCGGGCGTGGTGGCTCATGCCTGTAATCCCAGCACTTTGGGAGGCCGAGGCGGGCGGATCACCTGAGGTCAGGAGTTCAAGACCAGCCTGGCCAACATGGTGAAACCCCGCCTCTAAAAAAATACAAAAATTAGCTGGGCATGATGGCGGGTGCCTATAATCCCAGCTACTGGGGAGGCTAAGGCAGGAGAATCTCTTGAACCCGGGAGGCAGAGGTTGTAGCGAGCCGAGATCGTGCCACTGCACTCCAGCCTGGGCGACACAGCAAGACTCAGTCTCAAAAAAAAAAAAAAAAAAAAAAATTAGCCGGGCATGGTGGCAGGTGCCTGTAATCCCAGCTACTCAGGAGGCTGAGGCAGGAGAACCACTTGAACCTGGGAAGCTAAGGTTCCAGTGAGCAGACATCGCGCCACTACATTCCAGCCTGGGCAACAGAGCGAGACTTCGTCTCAAAAAAAATAAATAATATAATAAATAAATTAGCCAGGTATGGTGGCACATGCCTATAGTCCCAGGTACTTGGGAGGCTGAGGTAGGAAGACCACTTGAGTCCAGGAGCTCAAGGTTACAGTGAGCTATGATCATGCCATTGCACTCCAGCCTGGGTGACAAAGCAAGACCCTGTCTCTAAAAATAAAAAATAATAATTGTAGGGTGGCTCTCACATACTCAAAGGCTCTCTGCCACTCTGCTCCTACTGTTGAGTCTAATTTCTTCTTTCCATTTTGATGATTTTCCCTTTAGAACATAAATATCCGTTTCTCCCTCCCTCTTTTCTGACTCCCCATCTTTTTTTGAGACAGGGTCTCACTCTGTAACCCCGGCTGGAGTGCAGTGGCTCAATCACGGTTCACTGCAATCATCACCTCCCGGGCTCAAGTGATCCTTCCTCCTTAGCCTCCCGAGTAGTTGGGATTACACGTGTGTGCCTCCATACCTGGCTATTTTTTTTATTTTGGTAGAGATGGGGTTCTGCCATATTGCCCTGGCTGGTCTTGAACTCAGCCTGAGATCCACCTGCCTCAGCCTCCCAAAGTGCTGGGATTCCAGGCATGAGCCACTTCACCCAGCCGGATTTGTTTTACTGGATAATTTTTTAAATGTATAGGTTTTTTTTTCCATCATTCTGCAACAAAGCCATTATCATGAGTTTGAATATTATTGAAACCTGTGATAAAAAACATTTGTGGCTGGGTGCAGTGGCTCATGCCTGTAATCTCAGCACTTTGGGAGGCCGAGGCAGGTGGATCATGTGAGGTCAGGAGTTCGAGACCAGCATGACCAATATGGTAAAACCCCATCTCTACTAAAAATACAAAAATGAGCCAGGCATGGTGGCATGTGCCAGTAGTCCCAGCTACTCAGGAGGCTGAGACAGGAGAATTGCTTGAAACCGGGAAGCAGAGGTTGCAGTGAGCTGAAACCATGCCACTGCACTCCAGCCTGGGCGACAGAGTGAGACTGTGTCTCAAAACAAAAACAAAAACAAAAAATCACTTGGTAGTGTTGAATGGAATAATGGCATCCATCCTTCACAGTTGCTTTACTAGCAACTTTTTTCCCCCTCTTTTTTTCTGGATGGACATTAAATGAGAAACAAACAAAAACAATTAAGTGCTTTTTGTTTTGGTGATTTGTATCTGGCCTCCTGCAAAGCTCAGACTGTGTCCTATGATCTCATCCGTAAAGGAGAACTGGAGTTCCTCAAGGTCAGGGTTTCTTAATCTTAGCACTGTTTACATTTAGGGGCCAGGAGCAGTGCCTCACACCTGTAATCCCAGCACTTTGGGAGGCCAATGCTGGCGGATCACTTGAGGTTAGGAGTTTGAGATCAGCCTGGCCAATGTGGTGAAACCCTCGTCTCTACTAAAATACAAAAATTAGTTAGTTGTGGTGGTGCATGCTTGTAATCCCAGCTACTCAGGAGGCTGAGGCAGGAACATCACTTGAACCCGGGAGGCGGAGGCTGCAGTGAGTCAAGATCGCACCACTGTGCTCCAGCCTGGGGGACAGAGCAAGAATCTGTCTTAAAAAAAAAAAAAAACAAACAATAACCAAAAAAAAAAAAAAAAAAGACAATTAGGGCTTGATGTGGGCGCTGTCCTGTGTAAGGTAGGATGTTTAGCAGTATCCCCAGCCTCTATCCATTAGAGGTCAGTAGCACATCCCGCCCCTCCACCCACAACCAGTTGTGATAACCAAAAACGTCTCCAGACATTGCCAGCTGTCTGCTGGCTAATTTTCCTGCTCTGTATATTTACATATAAAATATATTCTATGTATTTTAATTTTATGTTTATTTTAAAAACATTTTTTAAATAGCCTGTAATCCCAGCTACTCGGGAGCCTGAGGCAGGAGAATCACTTGAATCCGGGAGGTGAAGGGTGCAGTGAGCTGAGATTGCACCATTGCACTCCAGCGTGGGCAACAAGAGCGAAACTCCGTCTCACAAAAAAAAAGTATATATATATATATAAAATATTTTCATCTATATGTATGTATATAAAGATATGTTTTCTCTGCCATTTTCTTCCGGTATTAATGAATAATGCCGTATCTATCCTCTAAGGTAAAGCTTCCTGACTTGCACTTTATGTACTTTGCACCAAACAGTTGTGGGTCTTCTGATCCAGCTTTCATCTCTGGATCTCTTATGTAAGTCATAGTTTACTGGTTAAGTGACAAGATCTGATTCTAAAGTTCCCATTTCCCAGGCCCTTCAGCTCTAACAAAATACTTCGTATATTTGGAGTACAGATTAAGGATTCTCAATCATCTCAACTTTGTTGAGTATCTAGGGTTTATCAAAATGTCTCCCTCCCCACAGGTGACATATTACACAAAATAAAGCAAATTAGGCCAGGCGTGCTGGCTCACGCCTATAATCCCAGCACTTTGGGAGGCTGAGGTGAGTAGATCACCTGAGGTCAGGAGTTTGAGACCAGCCTGGCCAACATGGTGAAACTCTGTCTCTATTAAAATACAAAAAAAAATTAGGCGTGGTGGTGCATGCCTGTCGCTCCAGTTACTAGGGAGGCTGAGGCAGGAGAACTGCTTGAACCTGGGAGGCAAAGGCTGCAGCAAGCGGAGATTGTGCCACTGAACTCCAGCCTAGGCGACGGAACAAGACTCCGTCTCAAAAAAAAAAAAAAAAAAGCAAATTAAAGTTAATTGCAGCTGGGTGTGGTGGCGCACACCTATCATCTCAGCACTTTGGGAGGCCGAGGCGGGCGGATCACTTGAGGTCAGGAGTAGGAGACCAGCCTGGGTAACAAGGCGAAACCCCGTCTCTGCTAAAAATACAAAAATTAGCCGGGCATGGTGGTACAGGCCTGTAGGCCTAGCTACTTGGGAGGCTGAAGTAAGAGAATCGCTTGAACCTGGGAGGCGGAGGTTGCAGTGAGCTGAGACTGTGTCACTGCACTCCAGCCTGAGAGATAGAGTGAGATTCTATCTCAAAATAAATACATAAAACAAAGTTAACTATATTTGGAATTTTAAAATATTTAGGCTGGGTAAAGTGGCTCATGCCTGTAATCCCGGCAGTTCGACAGGCCAAGGTGAGTGGATTGTTTGAGGTCAGGAGTTCGAGACCAGCTTGGGCAACATGACGAAACCCCATCTCTACCAAAAGTACAAAAATTAGTTGGACGTGGTGGCATGCACCTGTGGTCCTAGCTACTTGGGAAGCTGGAGGTGGGAGGATCTCTGGATCCCGGGAAGTTGAGGTTCAGTGAGCTGTGACTGCACTACTGCACTTCAGCCTAGGTACAGAGTGAGACCCTGTCTCAATAAATAAAATATTTAAAATAACTAGATTTGGTCTTAGGTACTACCAAAGCAGAGTTGGAACCATCCGTTTGAACACTATTCAAGGTTGAACTTCTATCCTGTAGTTAAGAATAAGAGCTATTGGTTAGGAGAGGAACAGACAAAATTGTTTGACCTTTTACAATCCCAAACAAAGGAAACTTCATCCCAGGAAATCAACCACTGACACAGGATAGCTGCCTGGCCAGGTTCACACTCTGGCTGATTCTTTTACAGCAAATGAGCTAGACATGTAGATCAAACTAAATAACTCGAAACAGAAACAACTCTTCAGAGTCTCTGAGTGTTAACAGATCCTTGCTTTGTCCAACTCTGGGTCCCTCTTTTCCCTCAGAAAGTGAATTAATGGCATTCTAGGCAGCAGCTTTCCTTCCTCTGTGTGACTGCAGTTTCTTCAGGGGTCACCTATATTTTGTATTAATATATCATTGTAGTTTTTGAAAAACCTCTCCAGCTTCTATTTCTATTAAGTAAATATTTGTTTTTCTTCCAGAGATTTCAAAGGTGAAAAAAAACATCCTAGGTATCTGTTTTCACGAAAAAACAAAAAAACAAACAAAAAACCCTGCAGAGTCATACTAGTTGTTCAGTGTAAAACCAAACAATAGATTTTAGAGAAAGCAAAGGATGAACAAATAGAATGCCCCTTTCAGCTCTCAGTAACTACATTCTAAACCACTTGCAATCGCACTTTTAAGATTAGTTATTTTAAAATGGCATTAGGCATTATCTTATTTTTTTAAACTTTATTTATTTATTTTGAGATGGAGTTTCACTCTGTTGCCCAGGCTGGAGTGCAATGGTGCAATCTTGGCTCACTGCAACCTCTGCCTCCTGGAATCAAGAAAGTCTCTTGCCTCAGCCTCCCTAGAAGCTAGGATTACAGGCGCATCCCACCACACCTGGCTAATTTTTTGTATTTTTAGTAAAGATGGGGTTTCACCATGTTGGCCAGGCTGGTTTCGAACTCCTGACCTCAGGTGATCCACTCGCCTCAGCCTCCCAAAGTCCTGGGATAACAGGCATGAGCCACCGCACCGAGCAATGTAAGCCATTTTAAAATAACTAATGTGCCAGGTGCAGTGGCTCACGCCTGTAATCCAGCACTTTGGGAGGCCGAGGCGGGTGGATCATGAGGTCAGGAGTTCGAAACCAGACTGGTCAACATGGTGACACCCCATCTCTACTAAAAACACAAAAATTAGCCAGGCATGGTGGCAGGCACCTGTAATCCCAACTACTTGGGAGGCTGAGTCAGGAGAATCGCTTGAACCCGGGAGGCGGAGGTTGCAATGAGATAAGATTGCACCAGCACTCCAGCCTGGGCGACAGAGCGAGACTCCATCTCAAAAAAAAAAAAAAAAAGTCTTAAATTTATAGAATGACATCCTATTTTACAGAACCCCAGTCTGCACAGCTTGCTCATTCACTATGTTAAAATTTTTGCTCAAATATGTCAGCTTCTCAGTGAGACCTTCCTTGTCCACCTTATTTAAAATTATAACCCATCTGACCACATCATGTTTTCCTATCTTCCTTTTCTGTTTATTTTTCTCCACAGGACTTTTTACCATCTAACACATTATATAATTTACTTTTGTTTATTTTCATATTTCCTGTTTCCTGCCACCTTTACCCACTATGTGAATTATACATAGCCAGGCAGAATTTTTTTTTTTTTTTTTTTTTTTTAATACAGAGTCTTGCTCTATCACCCAGGCTGGAGTGCAGTTGTGCAATCTCACCTCACTGCAACCTCCGCTTCCCGGGTTCAAGCGATTCTCACGCCTCAGCCTCCCAAGCAGCCAGGATTACAAGCATGTGCCGCCGCGCGTGGCTAATTTTGTATTTTTAATAGAGACAGGGTTTTGCCATGTTGGCCAGGCTGTTCTCAAACTTCTGGTCTCAAGTGATCCACCCGCCTCAGCCTCCCAAAATGCTAGGATTATAGGCATGAGCCACCTTGGCTGGCCCGTAAGCAGGAATTTTTATCTGTTTTGTTTTTTATGTGTTCCTGGTGCTGGAATGGTGGTGTGAGCACACAGTAGATGTTGAATGAATACTCCAAAGGGATAAACAATAATACAGTAACTCAGGCACTAGATCTCACCCATTTAATAAAAATATAACAGCTGGTCGGGCACAGTGGCTCACGCCTGTTAAGTGTGCCACTGCACTCCAGCCTGAGTGATAGAGAGAGACTCTATCTCAAATAATAATAATAATAATAATAATAATAATAATAATAGCTGACTGCTTTCCAAAAGATTACCCAGCCCCTGAAAAAAATCACAATTCCAAGCTTCAGTGAAGGTTTTCCCCACATTTGTTATATAAAGGTGACATTTATCCAAATGTGTCAAGTTTTATATGCTACTCAAAATAGTGCAGATAGGCGTACTTTTTGTAGACTAGGGAGGTATGTATACGTCAGTACATTTAAATCTACTCCTTTCACAGTTGGTCTTCTCATTTTCTCTTGCTCACTATCTCTTATTCACCCCCAACAAAGCCCTGTTTCCAATTCTTTTTGTTGAGACTCTGGTGCCAGCCAGTGTTTGTCACTATCTCCATCTCCTTCTATGGTCTTTTGTGTCTCTTTATACCTGGAGTACACATGAATCCTCCCCACTCAGCTTTCCCAGAACGTCACACTCTGGCTTCCCTTCTTCCATGTCCCCGGAAGCCTGAGAGACCACAATCCCAGAGGACCTGGGCCCCATTCATGTGCTCACCTGCTTGTGTCTGCCTGTTCCCTGAGTCCTTGCTTTCGCTGCAGGTTGCCTTTTGCTCTTTGCTCCTGTTTCAGCTCTTCTTAATCAAGTGAGCCTCATGAACCGCATTCACCTTTGTGCCAGTTTGCAACTAACAGTGTGGCATTTTGCTAACTCACTCCCTTCTCTATCCTTCCCTCCTCCCTTACTCTCTTTTTCTCTGAGTACACAATTCATTCATCTACTTTTATCATAGTTAACTGCCAACTAGTAGGATTATCGCTCATAGGGCGGAAGCTGCTCAGCAACTCATTTCTGTGTTTTTGTTAGCCAAATAGAAAAGTTAATAATACTTCTCAATACCTTCCATCCCTGACACAGAATTTAGAAACCTGGATGGAACATAACTTGGTCTCTTATAAAAAAAAAAAAAAAAAAAAAAAAAACCTTTAGAAACCTGGGCATTCACCTGTCTAGTTAATGAGCATGTACTGAGTATCTAATATATACCAGGCACTGTGCTAGATTCTTGATATATACAGAGGAATCCGATATAGAAGAAATTTCAGCTTACTGGAGAAAACAGGGCTGGGCACAGTGGCTCTTGTCTGTAATCTTAGCATTTTGGAAGGTCGAGGCAGGAGGATTACTTGAGGTCAGGATTTCAAGACCACCTTGGGCAACACAGTGAAGCTCTGTCTCTACAAAAATAAAAAAATTATCTGGGCATGGTGGCATGCACCTGTAGTCCCAGCTACTCAGAAGGCTAAGGTGGGAGGATCGCTTGAGCCTAAGAGGTCAAGGCTGCATGAACCATGATTATATCACTGCATTCCAGCCTGGGCTACAGAGCAAGAACCTGTCTCAAAAAACAAACTAACAAAACCCAGACAAGCAAACCAACGACTGTAATGTACTGTGATAAGTTCTCTGACAGAAATGCACACAAAGTGCTCTAGGAACAGATATAAGGGACAAGAAACTTGGCTTGGAAGGGGAAAGGTGAAGGTGGGATGGGACTGGGAAGCTTCTTGAGGGATGAGAGGTAGGAATTATCCTGGGAAAATGACACAAGGAGGATTCTGAGAACTTCAAGTATTAACAGCTTGGTACAGCTGGAATATAGAGGTGTACCAGAATAAAGACAGCCAGAGTGAGGGAAAATGGCTCTGGAAGCAGAGAATCAGATTTCAAAAGGAGTGGACTTGTTTTCCTTTCCCATAGTGAGATTGATTGTTAGTTATGTCTTTCTGTTGACTCCCTAAGCAAATATCATTATTGATTGACTTGGATAAAATAATACAGTATCTCACAACAGTGGAAAATTGGATAGGTGATTAGAAAGGTCCACCAAAAGGTCCAAAAAGAGTGAAATGTAAAAGCTCCCACTGACAATTCATCTGAGCTCCACAGCAAAGCTAGCCTTAACAAGTTAAAAATTAAACATAAGGCAAGTTTAAAATGTAACTAGAATGAAATTTTTAAACAGTAAGCTGAACTATGGAACCAATATAGTTAAACCACCCAGTGCATAAGTAAGCCAAGCCAAGCAAAACCAAGGTAGGTCTAATAAGCTAAGTTCAGGACAGACTGCAGCAAAGTGAGCAATGCCTTATTTGAGGATATAACTTATAATACAAAGGGCCACAGCCCTGACACACCTTGCTATCTGAAGGATGTCTAAGGTGGGTGGTGCATGGTATCTTTTGTATTACCAAAGACAGGTATTAATATTAGGCCTGGAACATGCTGGACACCAGTAATTGAATCCCAAATGGACTTGGTACAATTAGGCTAATGGAATATGCAGGCAGAAGCAATAGGGCAAGGAGTACCCCCTTCCCCAGTGTTCCACTACGGCCTAGGTATTACATGTCCAACTCCCAATTCCCCTCCAAACTAGACCATGGATAGGGCATGTGAAGCCTATTTGTTCCTATATTAATTCATTCATTTGGCCATGTGTTACAGGCAGAAAGAATGAGGGTCGTGACCAACTCAGTATGCCATTGGAGGTTATATGAGCAAACAGAAAACTGTTCTCATGAAAGCAGGATGTTGGAAAACTGACAAACTGCGTCTGCCACCAGAAGGGGTGCTGAGAGCAGTCACACCCCCAGCGCAGTGTTCCTTGCAATTATCTATAGGAGCATCTGAAGCCTGTTGTACAAAGAAAGCAATTATGTGTACCTGTGATAAATCTAGCAGCTGACCAACTGTTACCTCTCCCTCCCTGCTCTTTCTATCTAATAAATACGAAGGGCAGTAGAAGCTCAGGGCTGCCTTTGCTCACTAGAAGCAAGGAGCTCCCTGACCCCTTCTTTCGAAACAGATCCTTTTGTCTTTGTCTTCATTTCTGCGTTCGTCCCCTTCATTCACCCTGTAGTAACCGACAGTGACAGCCATTCCAGAAATTAGCAATTTCTTACTGCTGCTTACAAGTACAGCACACAAAGATAAATCATCTTAGAAACTTTAAGAAACCCTAAGAAACTATACAAAGTTGGAAAAAAAAAATACATGTCCATAAATTACCTCTATAAAGTGAAAATGTGTCAAGCAGCACAGTTACTATGCTCTGAAACTTCAAAGCTGGGATGATGGAGAAGGCTCTGTGAAAAAGGTCGTATCTGAGGAGGGTCCTGAGGAGGGAAATGAATTAGGACAGGCAAGGAGTGCTTTTCAGGAATAAAACCATGAATCAAGACACGGATGTGGAAAAGGGATGGGGGCCCCTGAGGAACAGTGAATGGATCAGTTTGACCAACTATAGTAGGAAATAAAGTTGAAAAGATAGATTGAGGTCACATAGTAGAGGACACCAAATACTCAGCTAAGGAGTTTGGACTTTACTCTGCAGGTGATAGGAAGCCACTGAAGATACTGAACTAGGGAGTATCCAAATACGAATCTGGTAGTTACATGTAAGGACTGCAGTCAGGAGCCTTGTCAGGACCACTCAATTGCTTAATTCTACAAATGCTTACTGATGCCTACTAACTGCTAGGTGCCAGAAAAGTAAAGGTGAGGAAAACAGATCTTTTTATTCAAGATGCTGAGTCTGGCAGAGGTGGCAGACATATATAAAAATAACCGTAACTTTTTAAACTAGCATAAAAATGGTAAAGAAGCTAGGCGCAGTAGCTCACACCTGTAATCCCAGCACTTTGGGAGGCCAAGGTGGGTGGATTACCTCAAATTAGGAGTTCGTGACCAGCCTGGCCAACGTGGTGAAACCCCATATCTACTAAAAATACAAAAATTAGCCAGGTGTGGTGGCATGCGCCTGTAATCCCAACTACTCAGGAGACTGAGGAACGAGAATTGCTTGAACTCAGGACGCAGAGGTTGCAGTGAGCCAAGATCACAGGATTGCACTCCAGCCTGGGTGACAGAGTAAGACTCTGCCCCCCACCCCCCCCAAAAAAAAACAAAGGTAGGCCGGGCACGGTGGCTCACTCCTGTAATCCCAGCACTTTGGGAGGCCAAGGTGGGCGGATCATGAGGTCAGGAGTTCGAGACCAGACTGACCAACATGGTAAAACCCTGTCTCTACTAAATATACAAAAATTAGCCAGGCGCAGTGGCGCGTGCCTGTAATCCCAGCTACTCAGGAGGGTGAGGCAGGAGAATTGCTTGAACCTGGCAGGCGGAGGTTGCAGTGAGCCAAGATCAAGCCACTGCACTCTAGCCTGGGCAACAGGGCGAGACTCCATCTCAAAAAAAAAGGTAAAGGGCCGGGCGCGGTAGCTTACACCTGTAATCCCAGCACTTGGGGAGGCCAAGGCGGGCGGATCATGAGGTCAGGAGTTCCAGACCAGCCTGACCAACATGATGAAACCCCATCTCTATCAAAAATTTAAAAATTAGCCAGGCATGGTGGCATGCACCTGTAATCCCAGCTATTCAGGGGTCTGAGGCAGGAGAATCACTTGAACCCAGGGGGCGGAGGTTGCAGTTAGCCGAGATCGCGTCACTGCACTCCAGCCTGGGCGACAGAGCGAGATTCCATCTCAAAAAAAAAAAAAAAAAAAAGGTAAAGGAACAAAAACACAGGACTAACTCCCTAGAGGATTTGGAGACGCATCAAGAAAAGACATTTGAGACCAGGCACAGTGGCTCACGTCTGTAATCCTAGCACTTTGGGAGGCCAAGGCAGGCAGATTGCTTGAGCTCAGGAGTTCGAGACCAGCCTGGGCAACATGATGAAACCTTATCTCCACCAAAAATACAAAAACTAGTCAGGCATAGTGGAATGCACCTGTAGTCCCAGCTATTTGGGAGGCTGAGGTGGGAGGATTGCTTGAGCCCCCTGGGAGGTGGAGGTTGCTGTGAGTTGAGATCGCACCACTGTACTCCAGCCTGGGTGACAAGACTGAACCCCGTCTCAATTTAAAATATATATATATAAGCATATATAAAAGAAATGGCTGGGCACAGTGGCTCACGCCTGTAATCCCAACACTTTGGGAGGCCGAGGAGGGTGGATCACCTGAGGTCAAGAGTTCAGGACCAGCCTGGCCAATATGGTGAAACCCCATCTCTACTAAAAATACAAAAATTGTCCAGGCGTGGTGGTGTGCCTGTAATCCCAGCTACTCAGGAGGCTGAGGTGGGAGAATTGCTTGAACCTGGGAGGCGAGGCTGCAGGGAGCCAAGATCATGCCACTGCACTCCAGCCTGGGCAACAGAGCAAGACCCTGTCTCAAAACAACAACAACAAAAATGAAATGACATGTAAGCAATCATGAAAAATGAACAGAAATAACTACAGAAATAATAGAGACCAGATGTGTATAAAGACCAGAGAGATTAGAAAAAGATGATAGGAAAAGTATCGTTTGATTTCATTTAAAAATTTCCTCAAGAGCCACATGCAGTGGCACGTGACCATAGTCCCAGGTACTCAGGAGGCTGAGGAAAGAGGGTCACTTCAGCCAAGGAGTGCAAGTCCAGCTTGGACAACACAGTGAGACCCTATCCGTATAAAAATTAAAAATAACGAGGCCAGGTATGATGACTCATGCCTGTAATCCTAGCACTTTGGGAGGCCAAAGTGGGAGGATTGCTTGACCCCAAGAGTTTGAGACTAGCCTGGGCAACATGGTGAAATGCTATCTCTACAAAATATTAAAAAATTAGCAGGGTGTGTCCGGGCGCAGTGGCTCATGCCTGTAATCCCAGCACTTTGGGAGGCCAAGGCAAGCGGATCACAAGGTCAAGAGATCGAGACCATCCTGGTTAACACGGTGAAATCCCGTCTCTACTAAAAATACAAAAAATTAGCTGCGTGTGATGGCGGGTGCCTATAGTCGCAGCTACTCGGGAGGGTTAGGCAGGAGAATGACGTGAACCTGGGAGGCCGAGCTTGCAGTGAGCCGAGATTGCACCACTGCACTCCAGCCTGGGCAACAGAGCAAGACTCCATCCCCCCAAAAAAGAAAAAAATTAGCCAGGCATGGTGGCGGGCACCTGTAGTCCGAGCTACTCGGGAGGCTGAGGCAGGAGAATCGCTTGAACCTGGGAGGCGGAGGTTGCAGTGAGCCGAGATCATGCCACTACACTCCAGCCTGGCGAGAGAGCAAGACCTCATCTCAAAAAAAAAAAAAAAAAAAAAGCCAGGCATGGTGGTACACACCTGTAGTCTCAACTATTCGGGAGGCTGAGGTATGAGGATCATTTGAGCCTGAGAAGTGGAGGCTGAGGTGAACTGTGATTGCACTGCACCACTGTACTCCAGCCTAGGCGACAGAGTGAGACCCTGTCTCAAATAATAATAATTAAAAGCCAATGTCCTCAAGAATTTTTTATATGAATTTGAGAAACAAAAAGTAGAAAACTAGTGAAAGAGGATATAGAAGAAGAAGGTTAGCATTTAATGCAGAGGATAAAGATTGTGGTCAAAGAAACATAATCTGAGATTTTAAAAAAATAGTAACCAATATTTACGGAGATCTTAGTAGATGCCAAGCATGATGTTAAGTATTCTACATAGATTAGCTCATTTAATCTCACATTACTGCTCTGTGAGTTAGGTGCTATTATTAAGATTCCCATTTTATAAATGAGAAAACTGAGCTTAGAGAAACTAAGTATCTTAAGACCACATCGTAGTTAAATGAAATGAGCCAGAAATCAAACCCAGATGGTTTAATTCCAGAGCCACAGTCTTAACTAGTAGGCCACCCAAGAAGGATTATCTAATAGGGCTCTTGGAAAAGACGGATATGGGAGTGGGGAGGCAAGTGTAGAGCAGAGAATGGTCTGAGATGAGGCTGGAAAGTGAGACTTCCATCAGGATGTGAAAGTCTTACAGCAGTCTGACCTTCTTATATAAAATCAAGAGCTTATTTATTTATTTATGTAGAGATGGAGTCTCACTATGTTACCCAGGCTGGTCTTGAACTCCTGGCCTCATGCAATCCTCTAGCCTCAGCCTCCTGAATAGCTGGGATAACAGGGTTGAGCCACTGTGCCCAGCTAATCAAGAGATTTTGAAGATCTTAATTTCCTGCTGTTGAATACATTTCCAGAATCCGACCATTTCTGACCACTTCCATTGCTACCACCTTCGCCCAAGCCACTATCATCTTTCATGTGATTTGCTAATATTGTCCTAACAGATCTTCCTGCTTTTATCCTCACTCCCCTGTAGTCTCCTTTTAACAAACAACCAAAGTCATCCTTTTATATAAATTAGAGTATGTCTCTGTTTTATGCAAAATCCAGCACTGGCTCCCCATTTCAGAGAAACAAGGTCCTGAAAATAGCCTTCTGCTTCCATCCCCACTACATCTCTGACCCCATCTACTAATAGTTTTCACCTTACTCTCCCCCAACACTGACCTCTGCGCTTATTCACTCATGCCCCTGCCTTAGGGCCTTCACTCTAAGCTGTCCCCACTGCCTAGAAATTCTTTTCCTATATATCCACTTGATGAATTCCTGCAACTCCTTCAAATACTTGTTTAAAAATCACTTTCTTATTGAGATCTATTTAATACTATAACCTCTCACCTTCACATGCTCCCACCTCTACCTGCTTTCTCAACTCCCCTTACTCTGATCCACTTTTCTTTTTTCCACACCACTTATCACATTCTAACATACCGGAAAGCTTACTTATATTTATTGTCTGTGTTCCTCTGATAGAATACAAGCTCCTCAAGAGCAGAAATCTTTTTGTTTACTGGTGTAACCCAAGAACCTAGAAGAGCGTCCAAGGTGGAATTCAATAAAAACTGACAACAGAAATGGGCTAGGGTTTCTCTCGGCCTTAGCGCCATTTTCTTGGAAACCTCTGCATCATGAGAGCTAAGTGGAGGAAAAAGCGAATGCACAGTCTGAAGCACAAAAGAAGAAAGATGAGGCAGAGGTCCAAGTAAACCGCTAGCTTGTTGCACCGTGGAGGCCACACAGGAGCAGAAACATGGAATGCCAGATGCTGGGGATGCTGGTACAAGTTGTGGGACTGCATGCTATTGTCTAGAGCTTGTCTCAATGGATCCAGAACTTCACCGCCCTCTGATCGCTGATCACCTCTGAGACCCACCTTGCTCATAACCAAAACTGCCCATGTTGGTCCTCTGCCCTGGACCTGGGACATTCTGGACTATTTCTGTGTTTACTTGTGGCCGAGTATAACAACCATACGATAAATCATCTCTTCTGCTTTCTTAGCTGAAGAATCAAAAAAAAAAGAAAAAGAAAAAAAGAAAAAAGAAATTGGCTGGGCATGGTGCCTCATGCCTGTAAATCCCAACACTTGGGAGGCTAAGGCAGGAGGATCACTGGAGCCCAGGAGTTTGAGACCAGCCTGGGCAACACAGCAAAACCCTATTTAAAAAAAAATTTTTTTAATGAAAAAATTAGCCAGGCATGGCAGTGCACACTTGCAGTCCCAGCTACTTGGGAGACTGAGGGAGAAGGATCACTTAAGCCCAGGAGTTCGAAGCTGCAGTGAGCTAGAATCATGCCACTGCACTCCAGCCTGGGTGACAGAGCAAGACCCTGTCTCAAAAAATAAATTAAGTAAATAAATAAATACATGTATTAAGCAATAAAAATATTTATTATCTCATCCCTTTTTAATTTTTTTGAGACACAGTCTCCCTCTGTTGCCCAGGTTGCAGTGCAGTGGTGTGATCTTGGCTCACTGCAACCTCTGCCTCCTGGGTTCAAGTGATTCTCCTGTCATAGCCTCCGAAGTAGCTGGGACTACAGGCGCCCCCCACCACACCCGGCTAATTTTTGTATTTCTAGTAGAGACGGGGTTTCACCATATTGGCCAGGCTCAAACTCCTGACCTCAGGTGATCCACCTGCGTTGGCCTCCCAAAGTGCTGAGATTACAGGTGTGAGCCATTGTGCCCGGCCTATCTCATTATTTCTGTGGTTTGGGAATCTGAGAGTGGTTTAATTAGACAGTTTTGGCTCTGAGGCTCTCATGAGATTGCAGTCAAGATGTAGGCTGGGGCTGCAGTCAATCTGAAGGCTTGACTACGCCTGGAAGACCCACCTCCAAGATGGCTCACTCAATGGTTGGCAAGTTGATGCCAGCTGTGGGCAGGAAGTCTCAGTAGCTCCCCGTGTAGATCCTCCATAGGGCTGCTTGAATGTCTTTATAACCCAGTGGCTGGCTTCCTCCAGAGCAGTCAATCCAAGAAGAGCAGGGCAGAAGCAGTAATGTCTTTTATGACTTTGTTTTGGAAGTCATACACTATCATATCCCTATATTCTAATGCTCATACAGACCAACCCTGACGAACTGTAAAAGGGGACTACACAAAGGCATGAATATTAGGAGGTGAGCATCACTGGGGGGCATCTTGGAGGCTGGCTACTGTAAGCTGTAACCAGTATTTGTGTAATATTTTGTGGGTTTTTTTTCCAGTATACCATATATATATTTCAATAAACACATCTTACATACTTCTTATTTTAGGACCTGCATGTTATTCCAATGATATTAACTGTTTTTGTTCATTTGTTTATTCTTAGAAAAAAATAATATATAGAAATAAGCCAGGTTAGCTGGGCATGATGGGACATGCCTGTAATCCCAGCTACTCGGGAGGCTGAGGCAGGAGAATCGCTTGAACCCGGGAGATGGAGGTTGCAGTGAGCTGAGATCGCACCATTGCACTCCAGCCTGGGTGATAGGGTGAGACTCAGTCTCAAAAAAAAAAAAAAAAAAAAGAAAAGAAAAAAAGAAATAAACCAGGCGTGGTGGCTCATGCCTGCCTGGGTGAGAGAGCAAGACTCGGTCTCAAAAAAAAAAAAAAAGAAAAGAAATATAGGCAGGGTTTCACTATGTTTGTCAGATTGCTCTCAAACTCCTGGCCTCAAGCAATCCTCCACCTCGGCCTCTCAACATGCTAGGATTACAGGTGTGAGCCATCACATCGGCTGATATTAACTCTTAAAAATGAACAACTGGCCAGGTGCGGTGGCTCACGCCTGTAATCCCAGAACTTTGGGAGGCTGAGGGGAGTGGATCACCTGAGGTCAGGAGTTCAAGACCAGTCTGGCCAACATGGTGAATCCCCATCTCTACTAAAAATACAAAAATTAGCTGGGTGTGTGGTGCACGCCTGTAATCCCAGCTACTTGGGAGGCTGAGGTAGGAGAATCGCTAGAACCCAGGAGGCAGAGGTTGCGGTAAGCTGAGATCATGCCACTGCACTCCAGCCTGGGAGACAGAGCAGGACTCCATTTCAAAAAAATAAATAAAAAACAAAACAAATAAACAAACAAACAAAATGAACAACAATGCTGACTTGACTTTTAACTTCCATCTTCTGTTATAGTCCTAATATTTTACTTAAGGAAAAGAATTAAAGTCAGAAAAACTACAATTCACACAATGTACTTCTTGTTTCTAAAGGTGAAAAGAAATTTAAATACCTTTTTGTTTTTTTTGAGATGGAGTTTTACTCTTGTTCCCCAGGCTGGAGTGCAATGGCATGATCTTGGCTCACCACAACCTCTGCCTCCCAGGTTCAAGAGATTCTCCTGCCTCAGCCTCCAAAGTAGCTGGGATTACAGGCATACACCACCACGCCCAGCAAATTTTGTATTTTTAGTAGAGACAGAGCGGGGTTTCTCCATGTTAGTCAGGCTGGTGATCATCTCAGGTGATCCACCTACCTTGGACTCCCAAAGTGCTGGGATTACAGGCATTAGCCACCTCGCCAAGCCTTTTTTTTTTTTTTTTTGAGACGGAGTCTCGCTCTGCTGCCCAGGCAGGAGTGCAGTGGCACAATCTCGGCTCACTGCAAGCTCCGCTTCCCGGGTTCACACCATTCTCCTGCCTCAGCCTCCCGAGTAGCTGGGACTACAGGTGCCCGCCGCCACGCCCGGCTAATTTTTTGTATTTTTAGTAGAGACGGGGTTTCACTGTGTTAGCCAGGATGGTCTCGATCTCCTGACCTCGTGGTCCGCCTGCCTCGGCCTCCCAAAGTGCTGATATTACAGGCGTGAGCCACCGCACCCGGCCCTTTTTTTTTTTTTTTTTTAATGAGAAGATGTCTTGCTTTATCACCTAGGCTCAAGTGCAGTGGTGCAAACACAGCTCACTGCAACCTTCACCTCCTGGGCTCAAATGATCCTCTTGCCTTAGCCTCCTGACTAGCTAGACTACAGGAATGAGCCACCATGCCCAGTGAATTTTCAAATTTTTTATAGAGATGGAGTCTTGCTATGTTGCCCAGGCTGGTCTCAAACCCCTGGCTTCATGAGATCCTCCCACCTCAGTCTCCCAAAGCATTAGGATTACAGGCCTGAGCTACCACACCTATTATTCAACTAAAAGTCAGATACAGTTAAGAAAGAGTAGGAAGAAAATAAATGAGTCACTGTATTTGTTTTGAAGATACATATCAGTTAAGAATTAAATAATAAATCTGAAATTAAACACTAAATCAACAAAGATACAGAATGAAAGAAAATACTTGTATTGGCAGAATAGAAACTTTATGCTACATACAGAAAAAAACTTCCAATCATATCAGGTAGCATTAACAATTAGGTACTAGCTGGGCATGGTGGCACACACCTGTAGTCCCAGCTACTCAGGAGGATCACTTGAGCCTAGAAGTTCAAGGCCAGCCAAGCTAACATAGCAAGATCCTGTCTCTTAAAAAAAAATTAGGTATGGCCGGGCGCAGTGGCTCACGCCTGTAATCCCAGCACTTTGGGAGGTCAAGGAGGGCGGATCACGAGGTCAGGAAATCAAGACCATCCTGGCTAACATGGTGAAACCCCGTCTCTACTAAAAATATAAAAAATTAGCTGGGCATGCTGGCGCATGCCTGTAGTCTCAGCTACTCAGGAGGCCGTGGCAGAATAAATTGCTTGAACCCAAGAGGCAGAGGTTGCAGTGAGCTGAGATCACGCCACTGCACTCCAGTCTAGGTGACAGAGCAAGACTCCACCTTGGAAAAAAAAAAAATTAGGTACTGAAGAGGTATTTGGTGAAAAGGGACAAGACTGACAACTGGAACAGATTTGAAAACCATAGAAAAATTTTATAGCAATATTTTTCAAGTCAATAAAACTAACAAAAAGGTTTATTTAAAAGTCAGCTTTTGAGCTGAGCATGGTGACACACACCTGTAGCCTCAGCTACTCGGGAGGGTGAGGCAGGAGGATCGCTTGAGCCCAGGAGTTTGAAGCTGCCGTGAGCTGCGATTGCACCACTGTACTCCAGCCTTGGTGACAGAGTGAGACGTTGTGTTGAAAACAAAAAAAAATTTTTTTTTTTTTGAGATGGAGTCTCACTCTGTCACTGAGGCTGGAGCGCACTGGTGTGATCTTGGCTCACTGCAACCTGCACCTCCCAGGTTCAAGTGATTATCCTGCCTCAGCCTCTCCAGAAGCTGGGATTATAGGCACCCGCCACCATGCTCAGCTAATTTTTTTGTATTTTTTAGTAAAGATGGGGTTTCACTATGTTGGCCACACTGGTTTTGAACTCCTGACCTCAAGTGATGCGTCCACCTTAGCCTTCCAAAGTGCTGGGATTACAAGCATAAGCCACCACCCCCAGACAAAGAAAAAAAATTTTTTTTTTTAACTCAGCTTTTCTTAAATCATTGTCAAAGACTTACATATAATAAGACCAGTGAGCATGGAACCTCCTGGGGCAGAGATTGAACAGAATTAAGTTCCAACAATATGAGCTGTCTCAAACTTAGGTAGGGAGGGAAGGGTCTTTGCTCCAAATCTGATCATGTTTCCAGAACAGATTCACTGATCAGATGGCTAGTCAAATGATATAGCCTTTTATTTTTTATTATTTATTATTATTTTTTTCTTTTTTCTTTTTTTTTTTTTTTCGAGATGGAGTCTCGCTCTGTCGCCCAGGCTGGAGTGCAGTGGCACGATCTTGGCTCACTACAACCTCCGCCTCCCGCAGGTTCACGCCACCATTCTCCTGCCTCAGCCTCCCAAGTAGCTAGGACGATGGGTGCCTGCCACCATGCCCGGCTAACTTTTTTTGTATTTTTAGTAGAGACGGGGTTTCACAGTGTTAGCCAGGAGGGTCTCGATCTCCTGACCTCATGATCCACCCGCCTCGGCCTCCCAAAGTGCTGGGATTACAGGCATGAGCCACTGCGCCTGGCCTAGACTTTTTTATTTTTTCTTTCTTAAGACAGGGTCTTCTTGTGCCCAGACTGGTCTCAAACTCCTGAGTTCTAGTGATCCTCCTGCCTCAGCCTTCCGAGTAGCTGGAATTATAGGCTTATACCACCATGCCTGGCTGGATATATCCTTTAAGGTCTAACCCTAAATTCAAATACTGTAACTGCCAATAAAGAAATGAGAATTGATGTCACTGGTAGTTATCAACAAATACATCAGTCTTTCCTGTAAACAGGTCATTTTTTATGTGTATTATTTCATTTTCATCAAAATATCATTATTTCATTTTCATCAAAATATCATTAGACACGTGTCAAAAAGGCCCATTCTGTACAATGAACTCATTTGGGTGTAATAACAAAATGAGTCAGGCATGACTTCATTCTCCATTGTTTCAGGCTTGACTTCGCTACAATAATCACTTGGAGGAAAGCTGTTGCTATTGTTGCCTCTTTTTCTTCACAAACCAGAAGGTCTTTTCTTGCCCATTCATTAAGAATCAAAGTCCTTTAGATAAGAAGATACTGTCATTCAGGAGGGGGTTCATATTGCCCCAGTGAAAAATCAGAATGAAAATCTGAGGTGATAAGCTCTGTCTGCCTCCAAACCCATATCCATTGTGGGAGGCACTATTTACAGAAGAGTAACTGCCACTAGGATCAGTGCCACTGGGCACCGTTTATATTGGATTTTAACTGTGGGAAGAGAATAAAAACATTTTCCCTTTCTTGTTATCAACTGAAAAATAGCTACTGCTTCAAACATGTTAAATCAAAATGAAAAACATGCCAAAGATAAAAATATTACAATGATAGTTTCATGTAGAAAGGAAGGAATGGGGGTTCCCCATAATTACATTTTCCCAAATTTGTCTTTCCCCCACCAAATGTGCCTTTAAAATGCTTTCCTTCTAAATACCAAAAAAACCTGGGGTTTTAAAAAAAATTTAATTTTATCGACAAGGTCTTGCTCTGTCACCCAGGCTGCAGTGGAGCAATCACAGCTCACTGCGGCCTTAAACTCCTGCAATCCTCCTGCCTCAACCTCCCAGAGGGCTGGGACTTCAGGCATGAACCACTGCACCCAGATAATTTTTGCATGTTTTCTTTTTTTTTTTTTTTTTTTTTTTGAGATGGAGTCTCGCTCTGTCGCCCAGGCTGGATGGAGTGCAGTGGCAAGATCTCGGCTCATTGCAAGCTCCACCTCCTGGGTTCAAGCCATTCTCCTGCCACAGCCTCCCGAGTAGCAGGGACTACAGGTGCCCGCCACCACGCCCAGCTAATTTTTTGTATTTTTAGGGAGACAGGGTTTCACCGTGTTAGCCAGGATGGTCTCGATCTCCTGATCTTGTGATCCGCCTGCCTCGGCCTCTCAAAGTGCTGGGATTACAGGCGTGAGCCACCGCACCCAGCCGTGTTTTCAATTTTTTTATAGAGAAAGGAGTCTCGCTATGTTGCCCAGGACAGTCTCAAACTCCTGGCCTCAAGTGATCCACCAGCCTCAGCCTCCCAAGTCCCAAACCTCTCAAGGGATTACAAGTATGAGCCACTGCACCTGGCTCCACTGTAACACTTAGTGTTTGGTAAAAGTGTTTTCAGCCAGGCGCAGTGGCTCACGCCTGTAATCCCAGCACTTTGGGAGGCCAAGGTGGGCAGATCACCTGAGGTCGGGAGTTCGAGACCAGCCTGACCAACATGGAGAAACCCTGTCTCTACTAAAAATACAAAATTAGTCAGGCATGGTGCCCCATGCTTGTAATCCCAACTACTCGGGAGGCTGAGGCAGGAGAATCGCTTGAACCCAGGAGGCAGAGGTTGCAGTAAGCCGTGATCGAGCCATTGCACTCCAGCCTGGGCAACAAGAGCGAAACTCCATCTCAAAAAAAAGAAAAAAAAAAGTGTTTCCATTGTGAATTATATAATTTCCTACAGGGAATACCACTTTTATTTATAGTTCAGAGTCATGATTATGATTATCAGTTATATTTTCCTGTAAACCTGAGATGCTTCCAAGGGCTACAGTAGGTCTATAGGACTGTTTGCCCTTCTGTCACCAAATGGTCTCAGATTGCTATCCTTTTTGAACTAGTTTTTTCTGACATCATGCTATCTATTATCACTGATCAGTACTGTCATGTGCCCAGCTCCTTCAATAAACCACCATTACCTCCTAATTTTCTTTTTAAATCTGTTGTAGGATGTAAATCAGGAAGCCATAATTATTAGAATTTCATGTCAACATAAGCAAATGAAGACCTCTCCAACAGAATAAGGGTACTGCACTTTGTGACAGCTCTTTCAGTGCCTTATAGACCCTTTTCCATCTACTGTGAGCTCTCAGCTAGGAACAACAAAGCAGAATTTGCAGAAATCTGACCTATGAAAAAGTGAAGTATTACTTATATATGTTACTTACCAATTTTTTCTTTCCTTCTGAATTTTCTCCTTGGTTCCTTTATTATATCACTTTTTCAACCTGTGTAAGATGGACATGAATAATTATAAGAACAGTTTCCTCTTTTTCTCTGCTGTCAGTATGCCTATTTTTGACTCAGTTATCTCTTCTACATTTTCATTTCTAATCTTTTCAGGCTTTGGAACCCAGATCACCAAGCTCATCTCCTGAGTTGTAGTCTAATGCCCTTCAGCTCTTTCTCCTCCCCTACACTTTCTTCTCACTCAAACTACAACCTCAGCCACTTTACCACACATCCAGCTCATTTAAAAAGTCACCAACAGCAAGAGAAGCAAGTCACACTCCCTCTAGAAGCTGGTGTATATGTGTGTGTAAAGGCGGAGAAGGCAATGACCAAGGAGCTAATTCATAAGTAAAGTACACAGACTGGGCGCAGCAACTCACGCCTATAATCCTAGCACTTTGGGAAGTCAAGGCAGGCAGACAGCTTGAGCTCAGGAGTTTGTGACCAACCTGGGCAATGTGGCGAAACTCCATCTCTACAAAATATAAAAAAAATTAGCCAGGTGTGGTGGCATGTGCCTGTAGTCCCAGCTACTTGGGAGGCTGAGACAGGAGGATTGCTTGAATATGGGAAGTCGAGGTTGCAGTGAGCCGAGATGTGAGGTCTTTTTTTGCTGTTAAAATGCCAGCCATATGTTCCACAGTATGATCAATGAGTGGCTACTTACTATTACATGCACGAGTATGTGGTTAAAAGGGACCAAGCAGATGGGGGCTTGGTGGCTCACGCCTATACTCCCAGCACTTTGGGAGGCTGAGGTGAAAGAATCACTTAAGAATTTGAGTTTATATATTATTTTCTATTCCCTCAGGAACAAAAAAGTTAAACTTACCTATGCAACATAAATCTGAAGATTACACATTCAAGACAGGATTTGAATTATGGATTTGACTCACACAACCCATGTTATAAATTCTAACTATAAGGTCTCCAAAGTAAACATGTATTTTATTTATTTTTATTTTTTTGAGATGGAGTCTCACTCTGTCACCCAGGCTGGAGTGCAATGGCATGATCTCGGCTCACTGCAACCTCCGCCTCCTGGGTTCAAGCAATTCTCCCACCTCAGCCTCCCAAGTAGCTGGGATTACACGTGCCCACCACCATCCCCGGCTAATTTTTTATTTTTAGTAGAGAGGGGGGGTTTCATTATGTTGGCCAGGCTGGTCTTGAACTCCTGACCTCAAGTGATCCACCAGACTTCGCCTCCTAAAGTGCTGGGATTATAGGCATGAGCCACCGGTCCCAGCTGGGACTCATTCATCTTTGAACACTGATTACTTAACAGAGTACAATCTGGCATATATGTTTAATTAATGTTTGTTAAATAAATTAACAAATACATAAATCTCATCACTCTGCTTCTCAAAATTTTCATTAATGTCCCACTGTCCACAACAGAAGTTACAAACTCAAACACCTACAGGGACCAGGCAGGAAATATAAATGAGTAAAGGTGTGTGTAAGACAAAAGGAACCGGTGGGGATTGCAGTAAACTGGAGAGCATGTGTCCCATCTAAAGGGGCAGCTTCTTGCTATTCCCACCAACTGCTACCATAATGGAATGTAGGCTCCATACTGCCAGGTCTTCTGATTTTTCAAGGTAAGCTGAAAGCATAGATTTCTTTGTAAAATCTGCTGATTTTTAAATGATGACAACTAATTCCATTAAAAAACCCCCAAAAACCTACCATTCAGGCCAAACGAAACACATTCTATGAGCCAAGTCCAGCCCTCAAGTCACAAGCTGGGGCCTCTAGTCTGCAGGATAAAAGACAAACTCCCTGTCTGACATTCTAAGTCATTCACAGTGAGTTCCCAGCCTACCTTTTTAGAATGTTTTGCCTACTTGTTCCATACAATAACCCTCTGCTCTAGTCTAGTGGTTCTGAAACTTTAGCACGCATCAGAACCACCTGGAGGGCATAGATTGCTGGGCCTCATTGCCAGTATTTCTGAATCAGTAGGTCTCAGGTGGGGCCTGTGAAACTGTAGTTCTAATAAGTTACCAGGTGATGCTGATGTTACCGGTCTGTGGACCACACTTTAGGAACCAATGCTAAACTACTCCCTATTTTAAGCATACTCTGAATTGTGCTCACATTGTTCTAACTTCCCAGAGGAACTTCCCTCTCCTTTCAGCCCATCTCCTTCTATAAACTTTCCCTGACTACGACAATCTTAAATGCCTCCAAATTCTATAGCACCTAGGGTTTGGGCCAAGCTTAGTCAAAACCCACAGCCCATGGGCCGCATGTAGCCCAGGATGGCTTTGAATGCAGCCCAACACAAATTTGTAAACTTTCTTAAAATATTATGAGATCTTTTTTTGTGATTTTTTTTTAAGCTCATCAGCTATCATTAGTGTTAGTATATTTTATGTGTGACCCAAGACAATTCTTCTTCTTCCAATGTAGCCCAAGGAAGCCAAAAGATTGGACACCCCTGGTCTACGCCATCTCTCCTTTATCAATCCCTGCTTGGTACTGTTTACTGTTAAGTGTTTGTGTATGGGTGACAATAAGGTTGTATATTCTCAGAGATCAACATCCAGGTCAGAGCTTTATACATCTGACTGTAAACAATTTGAGGGCAAGGGCCTTCTCTTGTTCCTTACTGTACCCATGAAGTTATCAGACAGGCTGTTATACAGTTGGTATTCATTAAATGTTTCTTAAATGAATGAACATTTGACAGATCCATGATATAAAAATGCACACAAGTGGGCCTAAAACTTAGGTAATTTTTCATTGCTTTTTTTAAAAAATAGAGACAGGGTCTTGTTATGTTGTCCAGGCCGGTCTCAAAATCCTAGGCTCAAGCAATCCTCCTACCTCGGCCTCCCAAAATGCTAGGATTATAGATGTGAGTCACTGTGCCCAGTCCAGGTAAGTTTTCTTAGAGAACTTTTAGTCTGTGGCTCTGTTGGGATGGACAACTAATAAAAATGGGATATTTTGCAAATAAAGTAACAGTAGTTAATGATTATTTGTAGGCATAGTGGTGCACGCCTGTAGTCCCAGCTACTTGGGAAGCTGATCTCTTGAGCTCAGGAGCTTAAGTTCAGCCTGGGCAACATAACAAAACCCCATTTCAAAAATATATGGCCAAGCATAGTGGCTCACAACTATAATCCCAGCACTTTGGGGGCCTGAGGTAGGAGAACCATTTGAGCCCAGTAGCAACAGAGTGAGATCCAGTCTTTACTCCCCCCACAAAAAAAAAAAAGTTAGTTGGGCATGGTGGCACAAGCCTGTGCTCCTAGCTACTCAGGAGACTGACATGGGAGAACTGCTTGACCCCAGAAGGTTAAGGCTGCAGTGAGTCATGATTGCACCACTGCACTCCAGCCTGGGTGACATAGTGAGACCCTGTCATTCATTAACAAATAAATAAACAAATAATTATCTGTGGTAATATATCTTGTATATAAGTAAAACATTGAATGTTTTAAATTTTTAAAAATTTATCTAAAAGTGATAAGATTAAATCCTTGACCACCAGGATTTCTTAAAATGCCCCTGCAGAGATGTGAACTAGTCTTAATATCACGAGAAAATGTCAATTTAGTAGAATTCTATATTTGCAGCACATGCAATAAAAAAGCAGGATGAAAGTAACTCCTGGCCAGGTGTGGTGGCTCAAGCCTGTAATCTCAGCACTTTGGGAAGCCGAGGCAGGCAGATCACTTGAAGTGAGGAGTTCAAGACCAGCCTGGCCAACATGGGGGTGAAACCCTGTCTCTACTAAAATACAAAAATTAGCCGGGCATGGTGGCAGGCATCTGTAATCCCAGCTACTCGGGAGGCTGAGGCAGGAGAATTGCTTGAACCTGGGAGGCAGAGTTGAAGTGAGACAAGATTGTGCCACTGCACTCCAGCCTGGGCGACAGAGCAAGACTACCTCTCAAAAAAAAAAAAAAAGAAAGTAACTCCCATAAGAAACAGTTTGGATAATAATATATTTATTCAGGATTCTAAAGGCTATGTAGAAACAAAATCTAAAGTTGTTCACTTAGACTGATCCACCTATAAAGTACCATCTGCTATAAGGTGATTTCAAGAATGATTTATGAAGAGAAACATGGCCTCTAAGGTAAACCCGAATAAAGTTATAGATGAATTTATAAAGTAAACCCAGTTTTGGACCTACTAGAAGAAAAAAGCAGAATTACTACCCACCCCCCGCCCCCCCTTTTTTTTTTTGAGAAACAGTCACACCATTGCTCAGGCTGGAATACAGTGGCACGGCTCACTGCAGCCATGACCTCCCTGGGCTCAGGTGATCCTCTGAACTCAGCCTCCTGAGTAGCTGGAACTACAGGTACATGCCACCACACCCAGCTAATTTTTGTATTTTTTGTAAAGACAGGGTTTTGCCATGTTGTCCAGACTGGTCTTGAACTCCTGGGCTTAAGCAATCCGTCTGCCTTGGCCTCCCAAAGTGTTAGGATTACAGGCATGAACCACCATGACCAGCCAGAAATTCTATCTATTTTGATACATAATAGTTCTAAATTTTATATATGGCTTGTTGGACAAAATTAACATCACTTGGCAAAAAACAGAGAATTAAATTCAGGAAAAAAAGAAAACCACCATTCAGGAACATTTGAAATACATTTATAAATTTAAGCTAGTGGAGATATTACCTTACATCTGGATACAAGTCCTACCTAACAGCACCATAATGATCTTGTCTGTATGAGGATTCAGCCAAGACACTCCACATTTCTTTGTTGACCAGGAACAAGGAAAACTGGACAGAAAAAGAATTACAAAACCAAGTCAACAAAACATGAAGTGGCTTATTCCAAGTTTAAAAGCATTAGTGTTCTAAACAATGAAACAAGGAAAATTTATTTAGTAATAATTCCTGGAACTTCATAGTAAAGGCACCTACCAGTAACTGTGGAAGGAAATGCTACCAGATAAACTACTAAATAGCAACTTCCTACTCTACTATCTGTACTATCAGTTGTTGCTCACCAGCAGATGACAGTAACACCATCCAGTTCTTTGGTAGAAAATGAGGGGATTCAGAAGAATGTAGACTCTATATCCACCTCTACCAGAGTATGAAATCTTGGCATTTCCCTGAGCCATATTCATGTCACAACAGCTTTATCTACAAAATCAAACTTAGTCAATAAAAAATATATATAATACAATAAAATAAACTAGGCCAAGTGTGGCGACTCATGCCTGTAATCCCAGCACTTTGGGAGGCCAAGGCAGGAGGATCACCTGAGCTCAGGAGTTCAAGACCAGCCTAGGCAACATGGCAAAACCCTGTCTCTACAAAAAATACAAAATTAGCCAGGCATGGTGGTGCATGCCTACAGTCCCAGCTATGCCAGAGGCTGAGGTGGGAGGATCACTTAAGTCGAGGAGGTCGAAGCTGTAATGAGCCATGATCCTGCCACTGTACTCCAGCATGGTTAAGAGTAAGACCCTATCTCAAAAAAACCATCAAAAAACCCAAAAACCAATAAAAGAAACTATAAAGTACTATAACTAAGGTACTACGCATATATTAATAATCTTGTTATAGTCAAATTTTTATGTTCATAAATTAATCTGTAAGCCTATGTTCAAATGAGGAGTCTTGGACTGACTTTCATATTATAAAGTTACCAATTTCTAGAATAAATTCCAAATATACAGCCTGTGACAGAAGATGCCCTACTCTCTTTTCTGCAGCTTATCAACAGTGTGCTTTTTCAGAACCTTACACATACAAAATTAATGGTAACTTTATAGATTTTACATCAGAGATAAACTCTTCAATATATGGCGATTCCGCCTATGGACTCACGGGAGTGTGAAAGTATACCAGAAATACACTCAGAAAAAGCCATGATCTGCCAGGCGTGGTGGCTCACGCCTGTAATCCCAGTACTTTGGTAGGCCGAGGCGGGCGGATCACCTGAGGTTGGAAGTTCGAGACTAGCCTGACCAACATGGAGAAACCCCGTGTCTACTAAAATTACAAAAGTAGCCAGGCATGGTGGCGCATGCCTGGATTCCCAGCTACTCGGGAGGCTGAGGCAGGAGAATTGCTTGAACCCGGGAGGCGGAGGCTGCGGTGGGCCGATATCGTGCTATTGCACTCCAGCCTGGGAAACAAGAGCGAAACTCCATCTCAAAAAAAAAAAAAGAAAAAGAAAAAGCCATGATCATGCTGGCAGATGGTATGTATAATAAGGTTTACGCCAGCCTGACCAACATGGAGAAACCCTGTCTCTACTAAAAATACAAAATTAGCCAGGGATGTTGGTGTGTGCCTGTAATCCCAGCTACTCGGGAGGCTGAGGCAGGAGAATCGCTTGAACTGGGAGGTGGAGGTTGCGGTGAGCCGAGATCGTGCCACTGCACTCCAGCCTGGGCAACAAGAGCAAAACTCTGTCTCAAAAAAAAAAAAAAAAAAAAATTTTACAGCCGGGGGCGGTGGCTCATGCCTGTAAATCTCAACACTTTGGGAGACCAAGGCGGGTGGATCACCTGAGGCCAGGAGTTCAAGACCAGCCTGGCCAGCATGGTGAAACTCTGTCTCTACCAAAAATACAAAAATTAGCCGGGCATGGTGGCACGCACCTGTAGTCTGTTACTGGGGAGGCTGAGGCAGGAGAATTGCTTGAACCCGGGAGGCAGAGGTTGTGGTGAGCCGAGATTGCGCCATTGCACTCCAGCCTGGGCAACAAGAGCAAAACTCTTGTCTCAAAAAAAAGGTTTACAGCCGGGGCGGTGGCCCACGCCTGTAATCTCAACACTTTGGGAGGCCGAGGCAGGTGGATCACCTGAGGCCAGGAGTTCGAGACCAGCCTGGCCAGCATGGTGAAACTCCATCTCTACCAAAAATACAAAAATTAGCTGGGTGTGGTGGCATGCACCTGTAGTCCCACTTACTGGGGAGGCTGAGGCAGGAGAATCGCTTGAACCAAGGAGGTGGAGGTTGCAGGGAGCCGAGATGCCCCACTGCACTCCAGCCTGGGTGACAGGAGACTCTCTCTCAGAAAAAAAAAAAAAAAAAAAGTTTACAAGGCTTATCATTACCAAATCGGCATGTTCCCTCAGAAGAAACAGAAATTCAGAAACAGAAACTATGCAAGTGGGAAACAAGGCGGAGGGGAGTAATTAGAGGTCAAAGACATCGGGAAGGAGTGTACGGATTAAGTCCTCCCTAGAGAAATGGTGACGAAGGATCTACAACCACATTTAAAATAAACTTTTTAATTTGAAATGGAGTATAACAGAGCAGAGCTTCAACCACAAGTCTCCTAACTATTGGCTTGGCACTCAGAATACCGTACCTTCCTTAATGACTCACTGACTGACTCTCATTGAAAAATGAGAATACTTGTGAGTACACTCCTTTTCAGAGGTGTATTCGGGATTTCAGGAGTCGGGGAGGCAAGTTGAAGAGCTTCCAACTTTATGCAACTTTCAGGAAAGAAGGCTGCGGACCGGTATTAGCAAATGGAAATCCGGGGGGCGGTCGTGGGCGGGAAGTATCGGCCACACAGGACCTAGTGAGGCCGAGGACCCTGCTCCTGACCTCGGTGGCAGCACTCCCCTCCCCGCCCGGCTCCCTGGCGTGCCGCTGCTCTTGGGAGGCTGGCAGCCTCGCCCCCAACCACCGCCCTCGGGAAAGTCCTCAACTGCCTATCAAAAAACATTTGGCCTGGGACGTCCGCTGGCTGCACTATCCCTTACAGAATCAGCAAGGGTGAAAAGCCAGGAAAGAGATGCAACCCAAAGGAGTAGGGCAGTGCCGGGAGCCGCAGAAGCTGAGCGGGGGCGAGGGCAAGGTAGCCGCGGCCACGCTGGCTGCGGCATGGAGACACGGGAGGAACGGGACCCGCGGGCGGCACGGGAAAGGGCTGCGGCTCAGACCACTGCGGCGGGACGGGCGGACCAGCGGGGATCTAAGTCTCCTGAGGCAAGGGCGCCCCGACCGCAGCGACTCCTGACACACCCAGGCCGCAGGACGAAGCGCTACCGCCTGGGGCTGCCAGCTCCCGCCTCCCGCCCGCAGAGCCCGGGCCCCACGTAGAGGATCAGGCGCCGCCGACACTCGCACACTCACCGCGCGCGCGCCACCCTTGCGCGGCAGCCCGCCGCCCTCGGCGCGACCTCCGCCCCACCCCGCGCGCCGCGGCGCCTGGGCTACGTCACGGGCGCGTGCGCTCTCCGCGCGCCGTCAGCGGCGCGGGCGGGGCATTGCCAGCTCGGCGTCCCGGTTCCCTTGGAGACAGAGCCGGCCAGGGCGGCCGCGGCTGGGCAACTACGACAGCGGAGCCCCTGGGGAAGCCAAGATGCCGTCGAAGGGAAAGGACAAAAAGAAAGGCAAGAGCAAAGGCAAAGACACGAAGTAAGGAGAAGCCACCCGAGAGTCCCCTCTCCCTGGGCCTGCCTGGGATTTCGGGTCTGGGGCTGGCAATCTGGCGCCCCCCGCGCCGGCCCACTCGGACCCTCTCCGGCTCTCCCGGCTTGTGAGGATTACAGCTCCCATGTCCATAGTCTGGCAGATCTCTACTATGTGGTTCGGATTATCTTAAACGTGTAGAGGATGTATAAAGTAGTTCCTTGGGCCTTTTCAGAGATCTCTTTTGGTTCAAAGGGGACACCTAAAGTATTTTACCAAGTTGGATAATTATTGAGGTTTTCCCAAACTGATCAGAGCCACTGAGGTGGGTAATGTTCTAGCACTAACCCCTTACAGGCCTGGAGTTGCTGCTAGATTGCTACTAGCCCTATTGGGGGACCCCGGTGGTTTCTGGACACGTTGGAGCCATACGTGGTGTCCAACAACAACACCATATATGGGAACACAGAGTTGGCACCAAACTTGAGATGTTTGTAAAGTAACTTAAGAGAGTAATTCATGCTCAGTACAGAAAGTTTGGGAAACATGGGAAGTACCAAAAGAGAAAACAAAAATCACCTGTAGTCTCATTATCCAAAAATAAACACTACTATATTTTGGAGTATTCTTTTTTAATAAAACGATAGCCCAATGTACATACTTATATGTGGCTTTTTTCTTCCCATTTGTTAATGTAAGTATTCTTTTATGGTATTTTTTTTTTTGTTTTTACATAACTGCACAGTTATTCTAGCCCTTAAAGTGCCAAGCGCTTATCACATTCCTAGAACTCACTAACATATGTTTTCAGATTTTGACCATGCTTCTACAGTACACATTTGAACAATGAGGAACACTGAGGGTAAGAGACCTTATTCCTTGGATTTTCCATGACCCATTGTTTGAGAAACCTGGCTTTGTTTCTACAGTGAGTATCAGTGGTCCTATTAGAGTGTCTACTTTCTTGCATCAAGTACTTTTTTTTTTTTCTTGAGACCAAGTTTTGCTCTTGTTGCCCAAGCCGGAGTGCAATGGCACGATCTCAGCTCACTGCAACCTCTGCCTTCTGGATTCAACCAATTCTCCTGCCTCAGCCTCCCGAGTAGCTGTGATTACAGGCACCCGTCACCACGCCCAGCTAATTTTTTTATTTTTAGTGGAGACAGGGTTTCACCATGTTGGCCAGGCTGGTCTCGAACTCCTGACTTCAGGTGATCCACCCGCCTCGGCCTCCCAAAGTGCTGGGATGACAGCCGTGAGCCACCATGCCCTGTCGCATCAAGTACTTCGAGCCACTCAGACCTGATACCTGGATGGTCGTAGTGAGACAGTGTATCACTAGTGCCTAAATCATGCCAGAAAGGGACATCAACAGCTATAACAGGCTGAGGGGTTGGGAATGGAGCTGGCCTTAATTTGAAGAGAACAAAAGGTGAAAGTGGGACTTTGGTTCTCTCCACTGCAAACCCATTACCTCTGTGGAAGAGGACTGAGAACCAGAGGTAGGAAAGTGGATGTGGAGGGTGGCAGTATAGAAAGGTCCACATGTACATATGTGTGAAAATATTTAGAATTCAAATACAGGTGAAATATTCTTAAATATGTACATATTTATATATCATGGTACCTACCATATATAAGGGGGAGTGTTTTGTTAATGCTTATACAATAAATATTTAGAAAAATCTCTTCCTTTACCACTTTAATCTTTGAATCCATCCTTTTTCCTCTCCACCTCTATATAAATGATTATGGTTTCTCAGGCATCCTTAAAGCCCGGTGGGTGGGGCATCGTGGCTCATGCCCAGCACTTTGGGAGGCTGAGCGGGGGAAGATCACTTGAGCCCAGGAGTTCAAGACCAGCCTGAACAACATAGGAAGACCCTGTCTCTACAAAAATTTTTATTAAAAATTAGTTGGGCATGCTAACTCATGCCTGTAGTCACAGTTACTTAGGAGGCTGAGGTGGAGGATCGTTTGGGCCTGGGAGGTTGAGGCTGCAGTGAGCTGTGATGGTGCTACTGCACTACAGCCTGGATGACAGAGCAAGATCTTGTTTCAAAAAAAAAAAGTCCGGTCAACTGTGGCACCAGCTGATAAACTATTTAACGTATTTGCCCTAGTGACTTGACTTTTTGTCCAAGACCTAGCCCAAAACAAAACAAAACAAAACAAAAACACCATCCTGGCTAACACGGTGAAACCTCGTCTCTACTGAAAATACAAAAAATTAGCCGGGCCTGGTGGCGGGCTCCTGTAGTCCCAGCTACTCGGGAGGCTGAGGCAGGAGAATGGCATGAACCCGGGAGGCGGAGCTTGCAGTGAGCCGAGATCGTGCCACTGCTCTTCAGCCTGGGTGAAAGAGTGAGACTCCGTCCCTCCCCCAGAAAAAAAAAAAACACACTCAAAAGTGGAGGGTAAAATGGGTGGGAGATCACAGTTATACTACCAATGGGTATCATCATGCAGAAACTGAACAGAGATAATGGGTTTGCAGTGGAAAGAACCAAAGTCCAGCACTGAGTGAGTAGGAATAGAAAAGATAGTTTAACTACAGGAGAATCAGGCTAGGGCACTGGTTCACACCTGTAATTTCAGCACGTTGAGAGGCCAAGGTGGGAGGATACTTGAGCCCAGAAGTTGGAGACCAGCATAGGCAACATAGTGGGACCCCATCTCTATTAAAAAAAAAATAAATATGGGAGAATCAAATAAGTAAATGAAAAGGTATAAAAACTGCCCAAGCGCAGTGGCTCACACCTGTAATCTCAGCACTTTCAGAGGCTGAGGTAGGAGGATCACTTGAGCCCAGGAGTTCAAGACCAGCCTGGGCAAGATGGCAAAAACTCATTTCTACAAAAAGTACAAAAATTAGCTGGGCATAGTTGCATGAACCTGTAGTCCCAGCCACTTGGGAGGCTGAGGTGGGTGGATGGCTTGAGCCCAAGAGGCAGAGGTTCTGGGGAGCCGAGATCGTGCTACTGCACTCCAGCCCGGTGACACAGCCAGGCCCTGTCTCAAAAAGAAAAAAAAAAGATATGAAAGCTTTCTGAAATGAGTTTGGCTTATCCTGTCTTTTCCCTTTGTTTTACCAGTCTTTTCGAGTTATGCTCCAGGGCTCCCCTCCTCCAGGAAGAGGCACTTACTTAATTATCTTATGTGAATACAAGTGAATATGTATTTCTTTTTTTTTTCTTTTTTCAAATGTGAATATGTATTTCTTATTAACTTATTCTTCCAACAATATTTGATCATGTGTGCCAGGCAATGCCAAGCAAAACAAATAAAAAAAGAGAAAAATTTAATAGTAATATAATAGAGTTATATACTATCTGCATATTAGAGTTGTATAAATAGTCATATACTGTCAATATCCTCTTCCCATGCAGGAAGTTAATAAAAACAGATGAATCTGTGGTGGACAGAGCCAAGGCCAATGCCTCCCTTTGGGAGGCCAGGTTGGAAGTCACAGAACTCTCTAGGATTAAGTATCGTGATACTTCACGGATACTGGCAAAAAGTAATGAGGACTTAAAGAAAAAGCAATGTAAAATGGAGAAAGACATAATGTCAGTATTAAGTTACCTGAAGAAGCAGGATCAGGAGAAAGATAATATGGTAGGTAGGTAGAAAGCCTCCTCGGCCTCATTAACTACCTCTATGGTGATGCTGATGTGGTTATGTATTTCAAAGATTTTTAATTCCTTGAAATCTTAACATATACTTAAGACATTTCAATTGACCTTAACTCTGTTTGAAGCAAGACACTTTTTCAGAATGGTTTTACTGTTATCGGCTCTCTTTTATTTTCAATCCTTGTTGCACGTTTTCTTGTCTGAAGCAAACAGAGATTGATGATCATAAGGGAACTTTATGATCTACTTTATTTTAAGGATAAGAGCATGGTATGTGATCTATATATTTTTTGATGCTGATTTTTAGTTTTAAAAATTTGTAAAGCAGTTCACTGATAATCCATGATAACTTTCTGAACCCAGCAAGTTGAATCTTTATTTTTATTTTTGGCCAGTTGAATCTTGTATCTTATTGTACCTTATTAAAGTGTTGAGAGTAAAGCTATCATTTTATATTTGGAAGAAAAAAGGAGGCCGGGTGTGGTGGCTACACCTGTAATCCCACCACTTTGGGAGGCTGAGGTGGGCAGATTGCCTGAGCCCAGGAGTTCGTGACCAGCCTGGGCAACACAGTGAAACCCCGTCTCTACTAAAATACAAAAAATTAACCAGGCATGGCTGCATGTGCCTATAGTCCCAGCTACTCGGGAGGCTGAGGCAGGAGAATTGCTTGAACCTGGGAGGCAGAGGTTGCAGCGAGCTGAGATCATACCACTACACTCCAGCCTGGCAGCCTGGGCGACAGAGAGAGACTCCATCTCAAAAAAAAAAAAAAAAAAAAAAAAAAAAAGAAAAGAAAAAGGGAAGGGAACTAACATTTTGGAGCCACTACAATGTACTATACTGGGTGCTTTACCTCTCTTGATTCTTTTACTAACCTCCTATTTAATTATTTTTATGACCCCGTGTAGCTATAATATTGTTATTTCCATATTACAGATGAAGAAATTGGCTTTCAGAAAGGACAGGTAACTTGCCCAAAGTCACACCCCTAGTGGGTGTTAAAAATGGAAATTCAGGCTGGGTGTGGTAACTCATGCCTATAATCCCAACACTTTGGGAGGAAGAGGCTGGAGGATAACTTAGCTTAGGAGTTCAGGACCAGCCTGGGGAACAAAGCAAGACCCAGGCTCTACACAAAATAAAAAATAGCCAGGCGTGGCAGTGTGCACCTGTAGTCCCAGCTACTCGGGAGGCTAAGGCGGGAGGATCACTTAAGCCCAGGAAGTTGAAGCTGCAGTGAGCCATGGTCATGTCACGGCAGTCCAACATGGACATCAGAGCAAAACTCTGTCTCATATTATTATTACTTTATTATTATTTTTGAGACAGGGTCTCTCTGTATCGCCTGGTCTAGAGTGCAGTGGTATGATCACGGCTCACCACAGGATCGACATCCGGGCTCAGATGATCCTCCTGCCTCAGTCTTCCAAGTAGCTGGGATTACAGGCACGCACCTCCATGCCTGGCTAATTTTTTGTATTTTTGGTAGAGACAGGGTTTCGCCATGTTGCCCAGGCTGGTCTTGAACTCCTGAGCTCAAGTGATCCACCCGCGTTGGCCTCCCAAAGTGCTGGGATTGCAAGCATGAGCCACCATGCCTGGCTGATTTTTTTGTAGTTTTTGTGGAGATGGGATTTCGCCATGTCGCCCAGGCTAGCCTCGAACTCCTGGGCTCAAGAAATCCTCCCAACTTAGCCTCCCAAAGTGCTGACATTACAGGCGTGAGCAATAGCACCTGGTCCAGAAATTTCTATCTTTATTTTATTTTATTTTTTGTATTTTTAGTAGGGACGGGGTTTTGGCATGTTGTTGGCCAGGCTGATCTGGAACTCCTGGCCTTGAGTGATCCGCCCACCTCACCCTCCCAAAGTGTTGGGATTGCATGCATGAGCCACAAAACCTGGCCAATTTTTATTTTTAAAATTACTCTTTTAATAGTAGGTATTATTAAATTGCCCGCTATAAAGTATTGTTCTAAAGTAAGTTTTTTTAGTCAACCATAGAAATAATTTCCAAATGTGATACTTAGATGCTTTGTTTTGTGGCTTGTAATAGCTCATTGTTATTGGTCTACATCAGTATCACTTGTACTTCCTGATTCTCATCTGCCTCCTTATATCAAAGGGCAGCATCTGGCAGTAACAGGTGGGTAATTTTTATAATCATGGATTGCCATTAAACCAAAAGAAACAACCTTGGGAGGAAGAAACAAAGTAGACTAAATATATCCTCATTAACTAGCTTTCCCATAGTTTTGTTACTCATTTTGCTATATACTAGAAAAATGTTATGTTGTTAAACTTTGTTTAAACTGTTTATAGTCATGTTAATTATAGAAATAATAGAAATGAAATGTGTTTTGAAAACTATTTTATTATGAACAAAATTAGGAGATTCCCCTTAAGAGAATTTAATGCTGTACTGAATTAATCACAGAATAATCTCATTGAATGTCACACCTGTTTTATGTGATTTAGGATTGTCCCAGTTTATTTTTTAGAATATCTAGATTTTTTCCTAAGGTGGTCTAAAACATTGTACATAGTATCTCACTTGTGTCAACAACCATGTCAGCAAGTCTTTAGTTTAAAAAGCTACTCAGATTCCCTTCTAAAACAAACCAGCATTCCTTGGGGAAATGGTTGATTTCAGGACTGGAACAGGGAATATAAAACATGAGGCTGGGCTGTTCATGGTGGCCCATGCCTGTAATCCCAGCACTTTGGGAGGCTGAGTGGCGGGGTGGGGGGGGGGGGTGCATCACATGAGGCCAGGAGTTTGAGACCATCCTGGCCAACAGAGTGAAACCCCATCTCTACTAGAAATACAAAGAATTAGCTAGGCATGGTGGTGCGTGTCTGCAGTCCCAGCTGCTTGGGAGGTTGAGGCACGAGAATTGCTTGAACCCAGGCGGCAGAGGTTGCAGTGAGCCAAGATTGTGCCACTGCAGTCAAGCCTGGGCAACAGAGTGAGACTCTGTCTCAAAAAAAAAAAAAAAAAGAGAGAGACTGGGGGCGGTGGCTCATGCCTGTAATCCCAGCACTTTGGGAGTCCAAGGCGGGTGGATTACTGAGGTCAGCAGTTTGAGACCAGCCTGGCCAACATGACGAAACCCCATCTCTACTGAAAATACAAAAATTAGCCAGGTGTGGTGGTGGGCACCTGTAATTCCAGCTACTCAGGAGGCTGAGGCAGGAGAATCATTTGAACACAGGAGGCGGAGGTTGCAGTGAGCCACGATCATGCCATTTTGCACTCCAGCCTGGGCAACAAGAGTGAAACTCCATCTCAAAAAAAAAAAAAAAAAAAAAAAGAGTCTGGAATATGTTATTGTGCCAGAAAATAAAAAATTTTAAAGGACATGGCCTTGTTTGAAGGGGCTCCCATTGGCCAAATCTGGGACAATCAAAATATTAGGTTGGTGCATTAAAAGAATGGCAAAAACCACAATTTTTTTTGCACCAACCTAATAAATAATAGCAAAAATGGCTGGGTGCAGTGGCTCACACCTGTAATCCCAGAACTTTGGGAGGCCAAGGTGGGCAGATCACCTGAGGTCAGGAGTTCAAGACCAGACTGGCCAACATGGCGGAACCCTGTCTCTACTAAAAATACAAAAATTAGCTGGGTGTGGTAGTGCGCACCTGTAATCCCAGCTACTCAGGAAGCTGAGACAGGAGAATCGCTTGAACCCAGGAGGTGGAGGTTGCAGTGAGCTGAGATTGCGCCACTGCACTCCACCCTCAGGGACAGAGTGAGACTCCATCTCAAAAGGAAAAAAAAAAAAAGGCAAAAACTGCAGTTGCTTTTGCACTAACCTAATAAATAACAACAGTAATAGATTATAACCTATTGAATGAAATAAAAATCCACGAGTGTGTACTACTAATAAACACATACATGAATAAATAAAGGAGAAAGGAAGCCTTTTTTTTTTTTTTTTTTTTTTTTTGAGACAGAGTCTCGCTCTGTCACCCAGGCTGGAGTGCAGTAGTGCGATCTTGGCTCACTGCAACCTCAAAGGATCACTGCAAAGGATTCTCCTGCCTCAGCATCCTGAGTAGCTGAGACTACAGGTGTGCCACCACCCCGCCTGGCTAATTTTTGTGTTTATAGTAGAGACGGGGTTTCACTATGCTGGCCAGGTTGGTCTCGAACTCCTGACCTCAGGTGATCTACCCGCCTCAGCTTCCCAAAGTGTTGGGATTACAGCCATGAGCCACCTCGCCCAGCTTTTTTTTTTTTTTTTTTTTTTTGCAGAAGAATGCCAATTAATAAATTTCCAAGGAGTGATGGAGTTAGAAAAATCACCATTTGGCATCATAGTAATAACTGAATCAGTCAAGAATCATCAATGGATGCTAAAACCTACTGGGTGAAAGTTTGATGAGGAGGATAATTGCATAGTCTCAAAAGATCGTCCCACAAATTACTTAATAATCACAGAAGAAAAAATAATAACTTTTAGGTGGAGAAAGTGGGCAGACACAACCTTAACCAACTGGTTAAAATTAGCATCAATCACCTAATGATGTGATGTACTGAAAAGGATACATCATCACTTAGGTACTATATATAGCCTACCAAAAACATACAACCTGAATCTACTCATGAAGAAGCATCAGCTAAGCCCAACCCTGCCCAGTATTCTTTTTAAAAAGTCAATTTAAAAACAAAGATCGAGAAACTGTTCCAGATTAAAGGGGACTAAGACACATGACAGATAAATGCAACGCATGATCAAGGGTTGTATTGTAGACAAGAAAAATAAAAAATTGCAATAAAGGACATTATTGGGATAATTGTAGCAGAATTTAAATATAGAGTATATATTACATAGTAGTATATTAATGTTAGACTTCCTGATCTTTATAATTTTATAGTGCTTGTAAAAGGGAAGGCCCTTTTTCTTCAAAAATAGATACTGAAAGGCCAGGCACAGTGGCTCATGCCTGTAATCCCAGCACTTTGGGAGGCTGAGGCTGGTGGATCACCTGAGGTCAGAAGTTCGAGACCAGCCTGGCCAACATGGTGAAACCCTGTCTCTACAAAAAATACAAAAAATTAGCCAAGCGTGGTGGCGCATGCCTATAGTCCCAGGTACTTGGGAGGCAGAGGCAGGAGAATTGCTTTAGCCCAGGAGGCATAGGTTGCTGTGAGCCAAGATTGCACCACTGCAGTCCAGCCTGGGCGACAGAGTGAGACTCTGTCTCAAAAAAAAAGAAAGAAAAAGAAATAAGGAAATAGATACTGAAGTCTTCTGGGGTAAAAGGTCATCTTGAAATTGACATTACCCTTTACCACTAAAGAAATACACACACACACACACACACACACACACACACACACAAATGGAAAGCAAATGCGGCAAAATTAATGTATATGGGTGAATAGTATGGGAATTTTTTGTACTCTTCTTGAAACTCGTCTTGGCTAGGCGCTATGGCTCACACCTATAATCCCAGCACTTAGGCCAAGGCAGGGGGATCACTTGAGCCCATGACTTTGAGACCAGCCTGAGCAACATGGCAAGACTCCATCTCTATTTTTTTTTTTTTTTTTTAGACAGAGTCTTGCTCTGTCACCTGGGCTGGAGTGCAATGACGCCATCTCGGCTCACTGCAACCTCTGCCTCCCAGGTTCAAGAGATTCTCCTGCCTCAGCCTCCTGAGTAGCTGGGATTACAGGCATGTGCCACCACGCCTGGCTAATTTCATAGTTTTAGTAGAGAAGGGGTTTCTCCATGTTGGTCAGGCTGGTATTAATGTTGCTTTTATTTTTAACCACACACACACACAAAAAAGTTGACCAGGTACTTCTGATGATAGCCAGGTTTTAGAAACTGGCAATAGCAGGTTGAAGGTATGGGAAATTTCCTGTCCCCTCTTCTCTTTCCACCTCACTCACCTCTTTTGCCATATTGGTTTTAGTATTGTGTGAAACTAGTCTACTTAATAAAGGTAGACATAGAGCAGTTTCTTTATCTTCATGACCCTGTATTTTGATTTTCAACAGATTGAAAAACTGAAACAGCAATTAAATGAAACAAAGGAAAAAGCCCAAGAGGAGAAGGATAAATTGGTGAGTTATCTATGTGTACTAATACTCCACTTACTGGATGGTCAGGTTTCTGGCAAGCTCAGGTATTTAAGACCCAATGACAGTGAGTGAGTAAGTTCTCTGGGCAGGCTAATGACCTTAAAGCTTGATTGTATAGAAATTCAAAAAACCAGGCTGGGCATGATGGCTCATGCCTGTAATCCCAACACTTTGGGATGCTGAGGCGGCGGATCACCTGAGGTCAGGAGTTCGAGATCAGCCTGGCCAACATGGTGAAACCTTGTCACTACTAAAAATTTAAAAATTAGCCAGGCGTGGTGGTGCACGCTTATAATCCCAGCTACTCGGGAGGCTGAGACAGGAGAATTGCTTGAACCTGGGAGGCAGAGGTTGCAGTGAGCCAGGATCGCACCATTGCACTCCAGCCTGGGTGACAAGAGTGAAACTTCATCTCAAAAAAAAAAAAAAAAGTTTAAAAACAACATATTATAAAAATAAGTTATTGTAAAAAACCATATAATATTAAGATTGCTTCCTGATACTGAATTTGTTATTGTTTCTAATGCTTTTCAGTGGATGGATCTAGGAGATACAAGTTTTTAAAATATTAAAATAGATCATGACTCTATACTAATACTTTCAGTTTACATGCAGGAATATAGAATTTTTACTTAACTTTATCTGTATCTCCTTTATCCCTTGCCAAAAGTCCTTATTCTTACTGATACCAATATAATTACCTAGTTGTGTAAACCCCAATATATCAATCTCAGAATGCTAATATTACCACCAAAAATAAATTCCTGAAAACAGTTTAAGATTTTGGGGGGCATTTTTCTCCCTTAGGATATATACCAGTAAGGATCTATGATAAAATTGCAAGGCTTAAGAACCATTTGAAATTCTTTTCTATGAGGTTATGCCACCAACTCAACAACACATTTTGCTTTTGATTTTTAGAGGTTGCTTTTTATTTTTTCATTCTACTGTATTTATTTAATTTTTTTAGATATGGGAGTTTTGCTGTATTGCCCAGGCTGGTCTTCAACTTCTGACCTCAAGCAGTTCTCCTTGCCTCAGCCTCCCGAGTAGCTAAGACTACAGGCATACACCACCACACCTGACTTAGAGGTTGCTTTTTATTTATTTATTTTTATTTTTTAATTTAATTTTTTTTAGAGGTTGCTTTTTAAAAAATTAGTTTTGCCTATAAAATTATGTAAAATATTTACATGGTTCTAAAGTCTGTAAAACAAGTTGCACGTCGAGAAATCCAACTTTTTTTTTTAGATGGAATCTCGCTCTGTCGCCCAGGCTGGAGTGCAGTGGTGCAATCTCTGCTCACTGCAAGCTCCACCTATCGGGTTCACACCGTTCTCCTGCCTCAGCCTCTCGAGTAGCTGGGACTACAGGCACCTACCATCATGCCCGGCTAATTTTTTGTATTTTTAGTAGAGACGGGATTTCACTGTGTTAGCCAGGATGGTCTCTCGATCTCCTGACCTCATGATCCGCCCGCCTTGGCCTCCCAAAGTGCTGAGAAATCCAACTCCTATCCATGTCTTTTCCACACTGTCTTCTCCCTCTCCCTGTAGAAAACCGTTTTATTTATTTTGTGTTTTATCCTCTCTTTAAAAAAAAAGGTTGCTTAAAAAATTGTTTCCTTATCAGAAAAGCTAAAAAAAAGTCATAAACATATATATATATATAGAGAGAGAGATTATATATAAGGAGATTTTATATATATAGGTTATATATAAAATCTTTCTTAGATAAAAGGTAGCATGCAATATACATAAACCTGCACCTGCTTTTTTTATTTAACAGTATGCCTTGGTGATCACTCCATAGCAGTATGTAGAGACATTCCCTTTTTCTTTTCTTTTTTTTTTTTTTTTTTGAGACAGGGTCTCCCTCTGTTGCCCAAGCTGGAGTGCAGTGGCACAATCATGGCTCACTGTAACCTCAAACTATTGGGTTCAAGGGATCCTCCCACCCAGCCTCCGGAGTAGCTGGAACTGTAGGCGAGTACCACTACACCTGGCAAATTTTTGTATTTTTTGTAGAGATGGGGTCTCCCTGTGTTACCCAGGCTGATCTTGAACTCCTGGCCTTAAGCGATCCTTCCAGCTTGGCCTCCCAAAGTGTTGGAATTATAGGTGTAGGCCACCACGCCTGGCATCATTCCCTTTTATAGCTGTGTGATGATTATTGTGTGGATATATCATAGTTTATTCAAATGGTCCCTGTCTTAGTTCAGGCTATTATGACAGAATACCATAGACTGAGGTGCTCAAACAACAAACATGTATTTCTCATCATTCTGGAGGCTAGAAGGTCAGGGTGCTAGCATGGTTGAGTTCTTGGTGGAGGCCGTTCTTCTGGTTCACAGATGGCCACTTCCTGCTGGATCCTTACTTTTGGCAGAGAGAGAAAGCTCTGGTTTTTCCATCTCTTTCTTCACCAATCCCATCATGGAGGCTCCACCCTCATGATCTCATCTAAACCTAACTACCTCCCGAAGGTCACTCCTCCAAATACCATCACACTGGGGATTAGGGCTTCAACATAGGATTTTTTGGGTTCACACATACAGCTCATAGCAGTCCCTTTTTGATGGATAGTTGGGTTGTTTCCAGTCTTTTTCTATTACAATGAATGTGCCAGTAAAGAGCTTCATGTATGTATCTTTTCACATTTTGGCCATTATGTCGTTGGGATAGATTCCTGTAAGTGGTATTGCTAGACCAAAGAAAAATATATAATTTTTCTAGGTATTGCCAAATATCCATTTATAGATATTGTGCTGTTCTGTAATACCACTAGCCATGCATGAGATTGCCTGTTTCCTCACAGCTTTACCAACAGAGTCTATTCTCAAAGTTGATTTTTTTTTTTTTTTTTTTTGAGACAGAGTCTCGCTCTTGTCTCCCAGGCTGGAGTGCAGTGGCACGATCTCGGCTGACTGCAACTTCCGCCTCCCGGGTTCAAGTGATTCTCCTGCCTCAGCCTCCCAAGTAGCTGGGATTACAGGCACCTGCCACCACACCTGGCTAACTTTTGTATTTTTAGTAGAGACAGGGTTTCACCATGTTGGCCAGGCTGGTCTTGAACTCCTGACCTCAAGTGATCCACCTGCCTTGGCCTCCCAAAGTGCTGGGATTACATGTGTGAGCTACTGTGCCTGGCCTCAAACTTGATTTTTGCAATGTGATAGGTGAGAAATGGGTATTTTTCAATTTACGCTTCTCTCTTTTTTTTTTTTTTCTTTTTTTGAGGCGGAGTCTTGCTCTGTCACCCAGGCTGGAGTGCAATGGCGTGATCTCAGCTCACTGCAACCTCCACCTCCCAGGTTCAATTGATTCTCCTGCCTCAGCCTCCTGAGTAGCTGGGATTACAGGTGCGTGCCACCATGCCTGGCTAATTTTTGTATTTTTAGTAGAAGTGGGGTTTCACAGTGTTGGCCAGGCTGGTCTTGAACTCCTGACCTCGTGATCCACCTGCCTCGGCCTCCCAAAGTGCTGGGATTACAGGTGTGAGCCACCACCTCTGGCCCAATTTACATTTCTCTTATTAGGAGCTAGATTGGACTTTTTTTTCACATTTGAAGGCCATTTGCATTTCTTTTAGTACCTTTTGTTCATTTGTTGTTATTGGCCTTTCCTTCTTCCCCCCTTCCTTTTCTCTGTCCTCTTGCTTTCACTTCCCTCTCCTCCTCCTCTTTCTCCTTCTCTTCCTCTCAGTCTTTTATGTCTCCTTCCCTTTTTCTCCCTCCTCTTCCTTCCTCATCCTCCTTCTTTCTCCTACCTTCCTCTTTATTAGGGATATTTACCACACTCCCTTTGACTCCTAGCCAATTAATTTTAACTAGTTTCGGGTATTATTTATGTCAGAGATAAAAGGTGTGTTTAGTCTTCTCATATCCCTTTTTAGTAAACATCTGCATTTTTTCCTTTCTATATAGAAACTTTTCCAAAATTTTTTCTTATTCAATGCAGATGGTATCTTTTTACAGAAATGAAAACTTTATGCAAAAATAAAAGGGGGACCGGGCGCGGTGGCTCATGCCTGTAATCCCAGTACTTTGGGAGGCCAAAGCGGGCAGATCACCTGAGGTCAGGAGTTCAAGACCAGCCTGGCCAACATCGTGAAACCCCATCTCTACTAAAAAATACAAAAATTAGCTGGGCGTGGTGGCAGGCATCTGTAATCCCAGTTACTCGGGAGGCTGAGGCAGGGAGAATTGCTTGAACCTGGGAGGCAGAGGTTGCAGTGAGCTGAGATCACGCCACTACACTCCAGCCTGAGCAACAGAGTGAGACTCCATCTCAAAAAAATAATAATAATAAAATAAAGGCCAGGTGCGGTGGCTTACACCTGTAATCCCAGCACTTTGGGAGGCCGAGGTGAGTGGATCACGAGGTCAGGAGATCGAGACCATCCTGGCTAATATGGTGAAACACCGTCTCTACTAAAAATATAAAAAAATTAGCCAGGCATGGTGGGGGGCACCTGTAGTCCCAGGCTGAGGCAAGAGAATGGCATGAACCCGGGAGGTGGAGCTTGCCGTGAGCCAAGATCGCGCCACCGCACTCCAGCCTGGGCGACAGAGCAAGACTCCATCTCAAAATAAATAAAATAAATAAATAAATAAATAAATAAAAATAGAAAAAAGGGGGGATATTTCTTCAAAGAAGATATGCAAATGGCGTAAGGCTTCAAATGAAACATGACTGTGTGGGACTTCTGTTCTTTTTCCTAACTCGTTTACCTCTTTTTTGAATACAGGAACAAAAGTATACCAGGCAAATTAATGAACTAGAGGGACAGTTCCATCAAAAAGCCAAAGAAATTGGCATGATTCACACAGAGCTGAAAGCAGTAAGACAATTCCAGAAGAGAAAAATCCAAGTGGAGAGAGAGTTAGATGATGTAAGTTTCATTCCTTTTTTACAAAAAGGAAATTAGAATTAACTATTTAATGCCTACAGAAGCCTTCACAAACATTTACTCCTGTGAGACGGCAAAGAACTCTCTTTGACATTTTAGAAATTATTTGAGAGAAAAAGGAGAAGACAGACTGGATGCCAAAGGTCTTGACTTTAGACTTCTCTTTTTCTAAGCATTGATTTCCTTGGGAACTCACCAAATCTCAGACAACACATCCTCCTATGTTTATCAGCAGGTAACCCTTTGGATTGACTTCAGTAAGAAACAAACTACAAGTTCTTAGAAAACCTCAGGGAAAAAGTAGCAGACTTCTAAAGAAAAATGTTTAGGCTGATGAATGATAGTTTTAGAGAAATTTAGAAGGCTCTATGGTAGGGGTCAGTAGGGTGAGAAACACTGAGTACTTTCAGAAAATTTATGTTACCTTGCTGTACTCTTTCTCTTACTTTCCTCGGCTTAGAATATAGTTTTATTACATTACTGATAATTCAATAAGTGGCACAGGGGAGTGCCAGGAACAAGTAGCTGAAATCAGCTTTGTGACTATAGGCAAGTTACTTAACTCTTCCATACCTTGGTTTTCTTATCTGTAAAATGGGATAGTAAGAGTTAGTATCTCAGCCAGGCATGGTGGCTTATGCCTGTAATCCCAGCATTTTGGAGGCCAAGGCAGGATAATCTCTTGAGGCCAGGAGTTCAAGACTAGCCTAGGCAACATAGTGAAATCCCAACTCTACAAAAAAATGTTTTAAATTAGCCAGGCACAGTGGCTCGTGCCTATAGTCCCAGCAACTTGGGAGGCTGAGGTGGGAGGATCACTTGAGCCCAAGAGATTGAGGCTGCAGTATGCTGTGATTGCACGACTGCACTCCAGCCTGGGTGACAGTGAGACCATGTCTCAAAAAAAAAAGTAAAATAAAACAAGAGTTACTATTTCATAGAATTGTTATAGGATTAAATGAGTTAATATTTGTAAAGTGCATAAAATAGCACGTCACATGGTAAAAATTATATAAACAGTGATGTGCAGCTCTCTGTAAAAAAAAAATGGTCCTTATTTGTAGCATTTGCTGATTCTGGGGGAAATACTTTAGTATAGCACAGGCTTCAGTCATCTATCTTAAGGCTTGATTGGAGCTTGAGGATCTGTTTCCAAGGAGGCACACTCAAGTGGCTGTTAAGTTGGTGCTGGTGATTAGTGGGAGACCTCTCCTCATATGGGCCCTTTTTTTTTTTTTTTTTTTTGAGACAGAGTCTTACTCCGTCACCCAGGCTGGAGTGCAGTGGCACGATCTCAGCTCACTGCAACCTCTGCCTCCTGGGTTCAAGCGATTCTCGCTGCCTCAGCCTCCCGAGTAGCTGGGATTACAGGCGTGCACCACCACCCCCAGCTAATTTTTTTTTTTTTTTTTTTTTTTTAGTAGAGTCAGGGTTTTACCATGTTGGTCAGGCTGGTCTGGAACTCCTGACCTCGAGTGATCTGGCCACCTCGGCCTCCCAAAGTGCTTGGGTTATAGGCGTGAGCCACCATGCTCAGCCCATATGGGCCCTTTTATAAGCTGCTTGAGTGTTCTTATAACTTGGTGGATGACTTCACCCAGAGTGAGTAATCTGAGCGGGATGTAGACAGAAGCTATCTTTTTCATGACCTAGCCTTCAAAGTCACACAGCATTACTTCCACCATATTTTATTATTAATAGTTAAAAGTGAATCCTTAAGTCTGGCCCACATTCCTAGCAGTGGGGAATTAGATTCCATCATTTGAAGAGAAGAATGTCAAAGAACTTATAGACACATTTTAAAACTACCATACTGCTGCAGTCCAGTGTATACACAGCTACAGGAATACTTTTAAAATATCACAGTTCTTTTTTTTTTTTTGAGATGGAGTGTTGATCTATCGCCCACGCTAGAGTGCAGTGGCGCGATCTCTGCTCACTGCAACCTCCACCTCCTGGGTTCAAGCGATTTTGGTGCCTCAGCCTCCCAAGTAGCAGGGACTATAGGCGCACGCCACCGTGCTAGGCTAATTTTTTGTATTTTTAGTAGAGACAAAGTTTCGCCACATTAGCCAGGCTGGTCAAGAACTCCTGGCCTCAGGTGCTCTGCCCACCTCGGCCTCCCAAAGTGCTGGGATTGTGGGCATGAGCCACTGCACCTGGCCTGAAATATCACAGTTCTGATCACGTCCTTCAAGAGTTGTCTTTAGGTGAGGCACAGTGGCTCACACCTGTAATCCTAGCACTTTGGGAGTCCAAGGCAGGTGGATCACCTGAGGTCAGGAGTTTGAGACCATCCTGTCCAACATGGCAAAACCCTGTCTCTACTAAAAAATCCAAAAATTAGTCGGGCATGGTGGCATGTGCCTGTAGTCCCAGCTACTCCAGAGGCTGAGGCAGGAGGATCTCTTGAACCTGGGAGGCGGAGGTAACAGTGAGCCAAGATCATGCCACTGTACTCCAGCCTGGGTGACAGAGCGAGACTCTGTCTCAAAAAAAAAAAAAAAAAAAAAAAAAAAAAAAAAAAAAAAGCTGTCTTTAGTGTTCCTCCACTGTAAACAGAATATTGTCCACACACCTTAATGTGAAAGTCAAGACCCTGTACCTATCTGGGAACATTATTATCTCCTTTTACTACATCACCCATCCACCTCCATACTTCCTTTAATTCACCCAAAATGAGTATTCATTAATCCCTGAAATCTTGTCTCTTTGTTTCATTGTTCACACTGTCTTTTATCTAAAATATATTCCTGGTAGATCTTGGCCCATTAAAATATTTTCTTTTTTTTTTTTTTGAGACAGAGTTTTGCTCTGTTGCCCAGGCTGGAGTGCAGTGGTATGATCTTGGCTCACTGCAACCTCTGCCTCCCAGGTTCAAGCGATTCTCCTGCCTCAGCCTCCTGAGTAGCTGGGACTATAGGCACGTGCCACCATGCCCGGCTAATTTTTTGTATTTTTTAGTAGAGACAGGGTTTCACCATGCTGGCCAGGATAGTCTCAATCTCCTGACCTTGTGATCTGCCCACCTCGGCCTCCCAAAGTGCTGGGATTACAGGTGTGAACCACCACGCCTGGCCTCTTTTTTTTTTTCTTTTTTCTTTTCTTGAGACAGAGTCTCGCTCTTTTACCCAGGCTGGAGTGCATTGGTGTAGTCATGGCTCACTGCAGCCTCTACTTCCCTGGGCTCAAGTGATCCTCTTATTTCAGGCTCCTGAGTAGCTAGGACTACAGGCACGCACCATCACACCTGGCTAATTTTTTTTTTTTTTTTTTTTTTGAGATGGGGTTTCACTGTTGCCCAGGCTGGTCTCGAACTCCTGGGCTCAAGCAGTCTGCCTGCCTGGGCCTCCCAAAGTGCTAGGCTTACAGGCATGAGCCACCATGCCCAGCCACCTGTCTTTCAAAGGCTCAGCTCAAATTCGTGTTCTCCATGAGGTCTTCTCCTAGAGTCCTGTTTAAAAGTAATAATTTTCGGCCAGGCATGGTGGCTCACGCCTGTAATACCAGCACTTTGGGAGGCCGAGGCAGGCGGATGACCTGAGGTCGGGAGTTCAAGACCAGCCTGACCAACATGGAGAAACCCTGTCTCTACTAAAAATACAAAATTACCTGGGCCTGGTGTGGCACATGCCTGTAATCCCAGCTACTCGGGAGGCTGAGGCAGGAGAATCGCTTGAACCTGGGAGGCGGAGGTTGCAGTGAGCTGAGATCGTGCCATTGCACTCTGGCCTGGGCAACAAGAGCGAAACTCTGTTTCAAAAAAAAAAAAAGGAATAATTTTCTTTTCTGTATGTTCCCATAGCATTTTCTATCTTTTTTATACCACTTAGCCCCATTCTGTCTTTTTTATCTTGTCTTTTTATGTACCTAAAGATATTGTCTTGATATTATATTTATGTATCATTTATCTTATCTCCCCTAATAGATTGCACTCACTTGAGGTGTGAACAGTGTTGTCCTTTGTATTCATTGAAATACAAGATACATAGTAATGTTGAATTAATCTTTGCTAAATGCTGAGCGGGTCTTTTGTTAAAAACATAAGGAATGTCAACTTTTCTGGAAGGAATACAAGTTATGTTTTATATGAAAATGCTGTAGATTGAATCAACATAATTAACTTTTCATGAACTCTTAAAATAGCCTATATACAGATATACATTCTGAATTCAAATGAATTAAGAACTAGTTGTACATATTCAAGTAGCCCATGTTGTAATTTTTTTAAAGAACAGTGTTTCCACCTAGTGGAGAAATAGATTTCAGACCTTTCAAAGTGTGCCTTTGAGGAAGACTTAAAATTCAAAAGATATTGGCTTATGGGAACGAATAAGGTGGTTCTGTGGAATCCCAAATGTGGCAGAATTGTGGCAGGTGTGAGGGTCCATGAATTTTAAATTAGGAGGTATACATTAGGAAAGAAAATCAATTATACTGTGTATGTAGAATTCATTATACAAATTGCAAAGAAAACTAAATTGAGATTCTCAAAAGGTATTCAAAGTGTATGTTTTAAAGAAAAAAATTATTTCTGGCTGGGCACAGTGGCTCATGCCTGTAATAACAGCACTTTGAGAGGCTAAGGTGGGTAGAATACTTGAGCCCAGGAGTTCAAGACCAGCCTAGGCAACGTGGCAGAACACCATCTCTACAAAAAAATCACTTCACTCCAGCCTGGGAAACAGAGCCAGATCCTGTCTCCAAAAAAAGAAAAAAAGAAGAAAGAAATGAAAAAGAAAAAAATGTTTTCCATATACCCGATTAACCGAAGAAGCATATATTGCATATATTGTTAGATTGCAGTTATTATTTTTTAAATAGTTTTAGTCTTCTTTTGACAAAATGATAATACTCATTACAGCAAATTTAGCTTGGCTGATAAAATTAGAAAATAAAAATGATCCATCCCTTACAATTACACTATGTAACGATTGTATAGTTTCTTTTTTCCTTTGCTGTAGAAACTTCTAAAAATAGCTATATGTTATTTTTACAAAAGTGAAGTCATGATATAAATTGTTAACCTGATTTTTCACTTTATATATTGTGAACATTTTTCAATGCCATTAAATATTTTCTATAACATTTTTTCAATAGATGCATGGAATTCCATTGGGTAGATATATCTTAATTTATTAATTGGTTGCTTGCTGTTGGACATTTGGACTTTTTCCTAATTTTTCACTATTATAAACTGTGGGGATCATCTAAGGAATGAAATCTTTTTCTATATCTTTAGTTTTGTTTTTGTTTTTTTGAGACGGAGTTTCACTTTTGTTGCCCAGGTTGGAGTGCAATGATGCAATCTCGGCTTACTGCAACTTCTGCCTCCTGGGTTCAAGCGATTCTCCTGCCTCAGCGTCCCAAGTAGCTGGGATTACAGGCATGTGGCATCATGCCCGGCTAATTTTTTTTTTTTTTGTATTTAGTAGAGACGGGGGTTTCACCATGTTGGTCAGGCTGGTCTGGAACTCCTGGACCTCAGGTCATCCACCCGCCTCGGCCTCCCAAAGTACTGGGATTACAGGCATGAGCCACTGTACCCAACCTCTATCTTTAGTTTTTAGGATAACTTCTTAGTAGAATTTATGGGTTAATGAACATGAACTTTTAAAGGTTTGTGGTGTGTGCTGCCTACTTACCTTTTGAAAGCTTTATTAATTTATAGATTTTTGAGGGAGTCTAATGGTAGATGAAAAATCCATCTCCACATACAATGGGATAGTAGGATAGTACATATTTCTATAAACTTGTATGTTGATACTAATTTTTAAAGTCTTGTTAATGTTGTCTCTCTCTCTTCCAAAACATATATATATATATTTTTTGAGACTAGTCTCGCTCTGTTGCCCAGGCTGGAGCAATGTGGGCTCACTGCAGTCTCTGCCTCTTGGGCCCAAGTGATCCTCCCACCTCAGCCTTAGTTCTGGAGTAGCTGGAACTACAGGTGTGCACCACCACACTCAGCTAATTTTTGTATTTTTTGTAGAGACAGGGTTTGGCCATGTTGCCCAGGCTGGTCTCAGACTTCTTCAAGCGATCTGCCCACCTTAGCCTCCCAAAGTGCTGGGATTACAGGTGTGAGCCACCGTGCTCAGCCTCTTAATATTTTTGAAAAATCATTGACTGCAGTTATCTGAAACTGCAAAAAGTGAAACTGCACATAAGGAGGACTACTGTACTAATGTTATCAATCTGTAGAAGATTGAGGGAAATTTGGTACTCGGAGGCAGGAACACAGATTTTTTCTGTGTGTTCAGGATTAAGAGGTAACGTATAACAGAAAGCGTTTCCTTATTGATAATTTTCTGAGAATGTGCTCAATGACCCCCATTTTCTATTGATCATTTTTGTTTGTTTGTTATTTTAATTTTAGCTGAAAGAGAATTTAAGAAACACAGAGCGGATATATCAGGAGACTCTTAGAAGACTGGAAAGCAGATTTTTTGAAGAAAAGGTACAGATTATTAGGGTTAATTTAAAATGTTTTGTTTACTAGAACATAAGTGTATTTATATGCATTCTGAAACATCAGCCTTCCATTTGGTATCTTAATAGAAGATTAGAAGATTGTTATCAAATTATAGCACAATACAATGAGGGAAAATAAAACCTTCTAGAAATCTCAATATCTAGTCCTTGTTTTCTCTCTCATTCAGAGATTCTTGTCCTCTTCTGAAGGCTTTGGGACATGTCTCCCTCAGCTTGATACTCCCCTGGTGAGACTAAAGCTATGTGTACTCCCATTATATAGGGAAGATGGGAGTGGAGAAATCACTCTCGTATGTGTGCAAAGATGTTTCCTTAGTCAAGCCGAGCTAAAGATGTTAATAAAAAATGTTGCTTAGGCTGGGCACGGTGGCTCACGCCTGTAATCCCAGCACTTTGGGAGGCCGAGGCAGGTGGATCGTCTCAGGTCAGGAGTTCGAGACCAGCCTGACCCTATCTCTACAAAAATACAAAAATTAGCCGGGCATGGTGGCACATGCCTGTAGTCCCAGCTACTCAGGAGGCTGAGGCAGAAGAATTGCTTGAACTCAGGAGGCAGAGGTTGCAGTGAGGCGATATTGCACCACTGCACTCCATCCTGGGTGGTAGAGCAAGACTCCTTCTCAAATAAAAAAAAGTTCCTTAGCACAACACAGCTTCCAACTCCAACTTAATTTCTGTGTTTCTGAAGTTAACTCTCCGAATTGTGGGAAGTACATTGGAACACTTCTACAGAATTCTTTCAGAGGCCTCATGGTTGTTCTTTATTTTAATCCTTTCTTTAACTTTTTATTCTTAGGGAATAATTAAATATATTCTTTCAGAAATTGGTAGGAATGTAGGCACTTGAGGGTGGGTCAAATGAGGTTTTGTTTGATTGCTTGTTTGTTTATTTGAGACAGGGTCTTGCTCTGTCGCCCAGGCTGGAGTGCAGTGGTTCAGTCACAGCTCACTGCAGCCTTGACCTCCACCTCCTGGATTCAAGCAATCCTCCTACCTCAGCCTCCTAAGTAGTTGGGGCTACAGGCATGTATCATCACACCTAGCTAATTTTTATTTTTTGTAGAAATGGGGTCTTGCTGGGCCTGGTGTGGTGGCTCACTCCTGTAATCCCAGCACTTTGGTAGGCCAAGGTGGGCGGATCACTTGAGGCCAGAAGTTTGAGACCAGCCTGGCCAACATGGTGAAACCCCATCTCTACTAAAAATACAAAAATTAGCCAGGCATGGTGGTGTGCACCTGTAATCCCAGCTACTCAGGAGGCTGAGACGGGAGAATTGCTTGAACCCAGGAGGCAGTGGTTGCAGTGAGCCAAGACTGCTCCACTGCCCTCCATCCTGGGTGATAAAGTGAGACTCTGTCTCAAACAACAACAACAACAACAACAACAAAACTGAAATGGGGTCTCATTATGTTGCTGGTCTCGAACTCCTGGGCTCCAGCAATCCTTCTGCCTTGACCTCCCAAAGTGTTGGGATCACAGGCATGAGCTACCATGCCTTGCTCCTATGGGGTTTAGATAAAAGGAATTGCTATAGAAAGTGGCTCTAGGTTCCAGTTTGTGTATGGAATAACCTGGAGGAAATGAGGCAAGAGCAGCACCCTGGTGCTTTCCCTCTGAGACCCTCCCTGGCACTGTCAGCAATGGAAGCCCTCAGGAATAGGCTGTTCTCAGGAGCCTCTCCTATTCCACCCTAATCTTGATCTCTTTTCTACTTGGTGTAGAAAATAAAGGTTAGAAAGAGTTGGTCAGTTTACAGAATACCCGAGTAACAGTGCTTATGTAAATAGGATTTTTATATATGAGAGCAGATGGCTGCTGGCCTTTCCTTCATGGTTACAAGGTAGTTAACTGCAGTTTGAAGCTCTGTGTTCAAGACAAGAAGGGAGGCTCCAGCTGTGTCTGTCCCTTTTATCTGGAAGCCATAACAACTTTCCCAGAAGCTGTTAGCACATTTCATCTTACATCTCACTGACCAGAACCATGTTATAAAGAATGCTGGGCGGCACACACTGTTCTCCCACCTACTCTGGAGACTGAGGCTCGAGGATTGCTTGAGCCCAGGAATTCGGGGCTGCAGTGAGCCATGCTTGTGTCACTGTATTCCAGCCTGGATGACAGAGTAAGACCCTGTCCTTCTCTCTCTCTCTTCCTCTTTCTCTCTCTCACTCTGTTTCTCTCTCTCTCTCTTATACACACACACACACACACACACACACACACACACACACACACACTACTGGGAAAGTGAATGTTTGTTTTCCTCGCCATTAGTGGAAGCTGGGGAGGAAAAAGAAGGATGGGAATGAATGTTGGTTTGGACATCACAGCAGGGTCTGCCTCTCCATGTTAGGTACAAACTTCATGGATATTTCTCCTGTGCTGGTTTGAGCCCCGGTGCTGCAGCTTCATGGCATTGGGCTTTCCAATCAGCCTGTTCATTTACTTTATACCTCAGCATGCCCCAGCCGGCCATATAAAGGATTTCCCAGATCATTGGTGTTTGGTTTGATTTTCCCATTTATTTCTTTCTGTTCTTTGAATCACAAAGCCCTGTCCTACATTTATATATATATATATATATTTTAAGACAGAGTCTCACTTTGTCACCTAGGTTGGAGTGCAGTGGCATGATCTCGGCTCACTGCAACCTCTGCCTCCTGGGTTCAACTGGTTCTCCTGCCTCAGCCTCCTGAGTAGCTAATTTTTGTATTTTTAGTAGAGACAGGGTTTCACCATGTTGACCAGGCTGGTCTCGAACTCCTGACCTCAGGTGACCTGCCCGCTTCAGCCTCCCAAAGTGCTTGGATTACAGGTGTGAGCCACCACTCCTGGCCTCTACAGCCATATTTTTATATTGCTAGTCCCTCCTTCTGGAATGCTGTTCCTCCAGCTCTGGATCATTCTTATTTAGAGCTCAGATATCATTTCTTTAGAGAGAGATTTCCTAAACTCCAATCTAAAATGAGGCTGGGTACGGTGGCTCACGCCTATAATCCCAGCACTTTGGGAGGCCAAGGCCGGCGGATCACTTGAGGAGAGGAGTTTGAGACCAGCCTGGCCAACATAGTGAAACCCTGTCTGTACTAAAAATACAAAAATTAGCTGGGCATGGTGGTGCACGCCTGTAGTCCCAGCTACTTGGGAGGCTGAGACATGAGAATCACCTGAACTCGGGAGACAGATGTTGCAGTGAGCCGAGATGATGCCACTGCACTCCAGCCTGGGTGACAGAGTGAGACTCTGTCTCAAAACAATAATAATAAAATAAATAAATAAATAAATAATAAAACGACCTCCTCTAGTTACTATCTACCTTATTACCCCATTTATTTCACTGATAGCATTTATCACAGTCTATTAATTCTTTTTATTTGTTTACTTGTTAGGGGACTGTATAGCATCAGATTGCCTGCATATAAATCCCTGCTCTGCCACTTACTAGCTTTGTGACTTTGGGCAAGTCACCAACTTCTTCTCTTTTTTTTTTTTTTTAAAACAGAGTCACCCAGGCTGGAGTGCAGTGGCGCAACCATGGCTCACTGCAGCCTCTACCTCCCAGTCTCATACAATCCTCCTGGCTCAGTCTTCTGAGTAGCTGGGACCACAGGTGCACACCACCATGCCTAATTAAAAAAATTTTTTTTTGGCCAGGCGCAGTGGCTCATGCCTGTAATCCCAGCACTTTGGGAGGCTGAGGCGGGTGGATCACCTGAGGTCAGGAATTCAAGACCAGCCTGGCCAACATGGTGAAACCCCGTCTCTACAAAAATACAAAAATTAGCTGGGCATGATGGTAGGTGCCTGTAATCCCAGGTACTCGAGAGGCTGAGGTGAAAGAATCGATTGAACCCAGGAGGCAGAGGTTGCAGTGAGCTGAGATCACGCCACTGTACTCTAGCCTGGGCAACAGAGGGATACTCCCAGAGATGGGGTCTCCCTATGTTGTTCAGCTGGGCTTGAACTCCTGAGCTCCAGTCATCCCGCCTTGACCTCCCAAAGTGCTAGGATTACAAACATGAGCGAGCAGGCCCGGCCAACCTTTCTGTTTCTGTTTCCTCAGTCCCTGCTTTTGGGCATAATAGTAGTATCTATATAATAGGGTTGCTGTGACAAATAAATGATACATGTAACATTCTTAGAACTGTTCCTGGCACATAGTAAATGCTCAAAACATGATAATTATTGCTTATTGTTTAGATTTCACCCTAGAATATAAGCTTCATGAGATCAGGGACCTTGTCTGTTTTGTTCACTACAGAATTTCAGTATCTAAAACAGTCTGGTAATTATTAATGCTCATAGTATTCTTTTATTTTTTATTTATTTATTTTCTTGAGATGGAGTTTCACTCTTGTTGGCCAGCTGGAGTGCAATGGCGCGATCTTGGCTTACCACAAACTCTGCCTCCCGGGTTCAAGTGATTCTCCTGCCTCAGCCTACCGAGAAGCTGGGATTATAGGCATGTGCCACCACACCGGGCTAATTTTGTATTTTTAGTAGAGATGGGGTTTCTCCATGTTGGTCAGGCTGGTCTTGAACTCCTGACCTCAGGTCATCCACCCACCTCAGCCTCCCAAAAGGCTGGGATTACAGGCATGAGCCACCGCGCCCGGACAATGCTCATAGTAATTTTTAGACTGACCAAGCACTTCTAATTTTTATTTTCTACACCAAGTAAAAAAGAGATCAAGATTAGGGTGGAGTAGAGGGAGAGGCTACTGAGAACAGCCTAGTCCTGAGGGCTACCATTCCTGAATGAATAAATGAATGACTCTCATTTCAGTGCATTTAGCAGAAATTCCTCCTCATTCTGCTTTCCAACATGGAATTGAATTTTCTCCCCTATTTATATGTCATATTGCTTCCTTAAGTGGGAAAATGGGGAGGAACCCTAAGGTTCCTGTGTTCACACTGTCCTCTTTGTCGGCTTCTCCACCAGTGCTTGGAGTTCTTTCAGGTCATGGGGACAGGAGTTTTTTATTTGACATTCTAAAATAAATACCTTTTGATGAGTAAAATTTGTTGTTAGGGGCGTAATTATTTAAGCAGCCCATTTTCTTTTTTAGCACCGACTAGAACAAGAGGCTGAAAAGAAGATAATAATGCTAGCAGAGAGAGCCCACCATGAGGCTATTGTGTAAGAGACTGCTGCCTTCTTTCTGACTCTGATTACCTCTCTTACCTCTTTGCTGGTCTCTTTTCTTCTTACTTTCTTGTCTTCCCCCTTCTGTTCTGGCTTACTTGCTTCAAATTTTCTGGTCTACTGTCCCTCCCTGTTTCTTTCTCTTTGTATACTCCCACCCCTTTTTCCTCTACTCTTTCTGTGGCAGCATTGTGTGGTGGAAAGATCCTGGGCTTTGAACTTACTTATTTATTGATTTATTTTTTGAGATGGAGTCTTGTTCTGTCATCCAGGCTGGAGTACAGCGGCATGAGCTTGGCTCACTGCAACCTCTGCCTCCCGAGTTCAGGCTATTCTCCTGTCTCAGCCTCCTGAGTAGCTGGGATTACAGGCACCCACCACCACACACGGCTAATTGTTGTATTTTTAGTAGAGACAGGGTTTCGCCATGTTGGCCGGGCTGATCTCGAACTCCTGACCTCAAGTTATCCACCCACCTCAACGTTCCAAAGTGCTGGGATTATAGGCATGAGCCACCGTGCCCAGCCTGCACTTGACTTTGGTTCTCAACATGTATACTAACTAACTGTAGGAAGATTTCTTACCTTTTTGTTTGATTCTTTGTTTTTGAGACAGGGTCTGGCTCTGTCACCCAGGCTGGAGTACATTGGCATCATCATGGTTCACTGCATCCTCCACTGCCTGGGCTCAAGTGATCCTCTCACGTCAGCCTCCAGAGTAGCTGGGACTACAGGCATGTGCCACCACGCCCAGCTAATTTTTGTATTTTTTGTAGAGACTGGGTTTTGCCCGGGCTGGTCTCGAACTCCGGGGCTCAAGCAATCCACCCGCCTCGGGCTTCCCAAGTGTTGGGATTACAGATGTGAGTCACTGTACCAAGCCACATTTCTTAACTTTCTTGAAGTTAAATTTCTTCAACTAAAAGTAGGGCTAATTTACTTCTTCCAGTAATCTGAGTTTATAAAAATAAATAAATAGTAAAACCATGGCTAATAGTAGCAATCTTGCAGGGTTGTCATGAGGTATATTAGTGGAAGTACATCTAACTCTCAGGTCTTAATGGTTTATTTCTTGTTCATCGAACAATCCTGTATGGGTCTGGCAGCTCTCCTCCAGGGATGATTCAGGAACCTGGCTGCTTCCTTCTTGCACCTCTGCCGTGTTGGAGTTTTTCATGTCTAGTCATGTGGACAGGAAAGAGCATGGGAGACTCATACCTGCTCTTAACTGCCTTGCACTAGAAGTAACCCGTCCTTTTTCACTTTATTTATTTATTTATTTATTTATTTATTTATTTATTTATTTTTGAGACAGGGTCTCGCTCTGTCACCCAGGCTGGAGTGCAGTGGTACAATCATGGCTCACTGCTGTAGCCTTGACTTCTTGGGCTCAAGTGGTTCTCCTTCCTCAGCTTCCTGAGTAGCTGCGACAGACTACAGGTGCAAACCACCACATCTGGCTAATTTTTTAGATTTTCTTTAGAGATTGGGTCTCACTATGTTGCCTAGGCTGGTCCCAAATTCCTAGGCTCAAGTGATCCTCCCGTCTCAGCCTCTCAAAGTGCTGGGATTATAGATGTGAGCCACTGCATTCAGCCATTTTCACTTTTTAATTGGGTGAAAACTTAATTACAAGATTCCCACCTAACTACTGAGTACCCACCATAAGCTAAATAAGTGGTAGTCACTATTGATAATATTGGGGGTGCAGGTGGTGAAGCAATCATTTTTCTATTTTGGCGATATCTAAAAGTTAGACCTGTGTTTTGAGATCTTATATCTATTTCAGGCAATTGAACGATGCTGGAAGAAATGTTTTTAAAGAGAATGTTTATCTCCAGAAAGCTCTGGCATATCACCTGAAGGAAACTGACGCTCTACAAAAAAACTCCCAGAAGTTGCAAGAGAGTCATACTTTACTTTTACATCAAAAGGTTCCCTCTCATTTAGACTTGGTGTCCTTCTTTTCTTTATTTAAGGATTGGGTTGGTAAATACCAAAAATTGGGTATAATAATGATATATAAGGACAATGAGACCATTTTCATCTGTCTGGATGATGCACTTTTTTTATCTGAAAAGGTTAAATACTCAATCTTATAATGCTTATAAGAAGCACTAGACTCAACTTATAAAGAATATATCAGAAACATAAATATGACCCTTATCCTCTACTACCTTAGAATATTCATTTTTCTTTGCTTAGAGTTGGTCCCTGAGTCACTTAGGAATACATTTAGCGGTGAGTAACAGTCCTGACATCAGTGACATCACCACACAAGGGTTTATTCTTTCACCTAAAGGAGGCCTGGAGGTAAGCAATCCACAGCAGGAATGGTAGTGCCACAAAGTTAATAGACACTCAGCTTCCTTAACTCTGCTCTGCAACACTTGGCTTACATCCTCAAACTCACCTCACAGCCTGGGGGGCGCTGCTGGAGCTCTAACCATTCCTTTAAATAGCAGGAAGGAAGAAAAAAGGAAAAAAGTGTGCCTCTCGTTTAAGAGGTCTTTCTGGAAGTCCTACACACATTTCTATTTACATATCATTGACTAGAAAATGGTTATGCTGAACTTCAAGGGAGACTGGGAATTTTCAGCTGGACTTAACTGCCTTTCTGAATGAAGTTGGGGTTTTATTACTATGGAGGAAAGGGAAAGGGAAAATAGATATTGGGATAGGCAACAAGGAGATGCCATAGTTTCTAATATAGTTATTAATGTTTTACTATATAGTTATAGAGAGAGAGAGAAAGATGGAGTCTCACTCTCACCCAGGCTAGAATGCAGTGGCATGATCTTGGCTCACTGCAACCTCTACCTCCTGGGTTCGAGTGATTCTCCTGACCCAGCCTCCTGAGTAGCTGGGACTACAGGCATGCACCACCACGGCCAGCTAATTTTTGCATTTTTTAGTAGAGACAGGGTTTTGCTATGTTGGCCAGGCTGATCTCGAACTCCTGACCTCAGGTGATCCACCCACCTTGGCCTCCCAAAGCTCCAGGATTACAGGCATGAGCCACCATGCTCAGCCCTTCATTCTTTTTCATGGCTGCAAGAAAGTTTCTTAATTAGCACAATTAATAATTAGTAGATTGCCTTCCCAAGTCCAGACAAGGACCCTAGGATGTTTGTTACTCTCTATATAGAATACCAAAATATCACCTCAGCTTGGCATAAAACTTAAATCTCATGAAGTAATGGAAATTAGTAAGGAACTTCCTAAGTTCTGGAATGATTAAAAAAAAAAAAATCAGCCGGGCGCAGTGGCTCACGTCTGTTATGCTGGCTGAGGCAGGCAGATCACCTGAGGTCAGGAATTCGAGACCAGCCTGGCAAACATGGTGAAACCCTGTCTCTACTAAAATTGCAAAAATTAGCTGGGCGTGGTGATGGGCACCTGTAATCCCAGCTACTCAGGAGCCTGAGGTAGGAGAATTGCTTGAACCCAGGAGATGGAGGTTGCAGTGAGCTGAGATTGTGCCACTGCCCTTCAGCCTGGGCGACAGAGCAAGACTCCACCTCAAAAGAAAAAAAAATCACCTCTCATCTTTCTGTTTTTAGGAGATCAATGATCTGTTGGTTAAGGAAAAGATTATGCAACTTGTCCAGCAGAGATCACAAATCCAAACCCTTCAGAAGAAGGTAGTAAACTTGGAGACTGCTCTGAGTTACATGACCAAAGAGTTTGAGAGTGAAGTTTTAAAACTGCAGCAACACGCAATGATAGAGAACCAAGCAGGTCAGGTAGAAATTGACAAGCTGCAGCACCTTCTTCAGATGAAGGACAGGGAAATGAATCGTGTGAAGAAGCTGGCCAAGAACATACTGGATGAGAGAACAGAAGTGGAAAGATTCTTTTTAGATGCTCTGCACCAAGTGAAGCAACAGATCCTAATTAGCAGGAAGCATTATAAGCAGATAGCACAAGCTGCTTTCAATTTAAAAATGAGAGCAGCATGTACAGGAAGAACAGAATATCCCAAAATCAGAACATTTGATGGCAGAGAGCACAGCACCAATAGTGTGAATCAGGATCTTCTGGAGGCCGAAAAATGGTACTAGCAATACTTTATTATTATTTTTTTGCTGCTATTTTTGTGTCCTTTACAGAAAGAGGAAGTCTGAAAAGTTTAGTTTTATAATATTCAAGTATTAAATAGATTTCTCAGTAGGTTACTTGAGGACAGGAACTGACTTATTCATCTTTGTAATCTCTAGGCTTAGCATAGCATGTGGGGCTTTGGACGTATTCTTAGTATACTCCCCTCTGTCTCATGATAGAAGTCTTGTTAAGGAGACTATTTTTCCCATAGGTTGTTTTTTATATAAGATATATAAGGTCATTATGTATCTTTTCACTTGTTCCTTTGTTTCCCATAAATTGGACATTTGTTATAAAAGCCTGATTAGATTCAGGTTAAACTTTTTTGTTTTTTTAAAGGCAGGGTCTCACTATGTTGCCCAGGCTGGTCTTGAACTCCTGGCCTCAAGTGATCCTCCTGCCTCAGCCTCTCAAAGTGGTGGAATTACAGGCGTGAGCCACTGCACCAATCCAGGTTAAACATTTTTGATACGCATACTTTCAGAAATATTTTGTACCGTTTACTATCCTGAGATGAAATTCATAGGTGATAATATCTATCCAACCATATAATTTAAAAAAATCAATATAACAATTATTTGTAGGCCAGGCATGGTGGCTTACACCTGTAATCCCAGCACTTTGGGAGGCCAAGTCGGATGGATCACTTAAGGCCAGGAGTTCAAGACCAGCCTGGCCAACATGGTGAAACCCTGTCCCACTAAAAATACAAAAATTAGCCTGGGCGTGGTGGCTCACACCTGTAATCCCAGCACTTTGGGAGGCCGAGGAGGGTGGATCGCCTGAGGTCAGGAGTTCGAGACCAGCCTGGCCAACATGGTGAAACCCCGTCTCTACTAAAAATACAAAAATTAGCTGGGCATGGTGGCACATTCCTGTAATCCTAGCTACTTGGGAGGCTGAGGCAGGAGAATCATTTGAATCCAGGAGATGGAGGTTTCAATGAGCCAAGATCACGCCATTGCACTCCAGCCTGGGTGACAAGAGCAAAACACTGTCTCAAAAAAACAAAACAAAAAACAAAAATTAGCTGGGCGTGGTGGCGGGGGCCTGTAGTCCCAGCTACTCAGTAGGCACAAGAATCGCTTGAACCCAGGAGGCAGAGGTTGCAGTGAGCCAAGATTGCATCACTGCACTCCAGCCTGGGCAACAGAGTGAGACCCTGTTTCAAAAAAACAAACAAACAAAAAACCAAAACAATTATTTGTAACAATTCTTTGTTATAGAGAACTGTCCCATGGATTGGAGGACAATCAGTAGTGCCCCCAGCATTGTATTAACCAAAAGTCCCCCAAAATTTTCCAAAATTTTAGAGATCTGCTGCCACTATGATAAAGGTAACAGAATGTTTGAGACAGTTGCAGACTATATATTACATAATGATTAACTTTGTTTCCTATTAGCATTTTTGTTTCTTAGAGCAGTCTCCTCCCTATAAACCATGGATTAAATTATAGTCCATTTTGAGGGTTATTCTGAAAGAAAATTATTTTATATTCCAATGCAATTAGATTCTTCAAAGGCCCTAACTCAAGAAACTTAAAAGGACTGCAGCCTGGAACTCCTGGGCTCAAGTGATCCTCCTGCCTCAGCCTCACAAAGCGCTGGGATTACAGGCACGAGCCACCATGCCCAGCCTAACATCTTCCAAATGTGTTTTTTGCTTTAAATTATTTTTAAAGGACTAATTTTATAGGTTGTTTTGAATTATATGGCTGTTGAGAAGGTTGGACATGCTCAGTAGTCTCTGATAGATAAGATTCTTCTTCAAAATGCCTAAACTATAATTTACTTCTTGTCATATTCAGAAATCTGTAATACTACTACTGTTACCAAGAGATTGGCTGTAATTTCTCTTTTTTATTTAATACATCAAATAAGTTGAGTCCCTACCATATATAAGGCAGTTTTCTTTATATCCTTTTGTTTACGAAATAGTAAGTGTTATACATTTTCAGAGGAAGTTAAATGATTGTCTACATTGTTACTGCAGTAACTGGACTCTTCCTATTCTGTGTTCTATGTGACATTTTTGCTACTGACCACCTTAACAGTTTAGCCTTAGTGTCCTATTGCCTCTATCAGCAGGGCAGAAATGGTGGTTAAAATATTACATCATCGGGCCAGGCGCAGTGGCTCACGCCTGTAATCCCAGCACTTTGGGAGGTTGAGACAGGTGGATCAAGAGGTCAGGAGTTCAAGACCAGCCTGGCCAAGTTGCTGAAACCCCGTCTCTACTAAAAATACAAAAATTAGCCAAGCATGATGGCACACACTTGTAATCCCAGCTACTCAGGAGGCTGAGGCAGGAGAATCACTTGAACCTGGGTGGCAGAGGTTGCAGTGAGCCAAGATCGTGCCACTGCACTCCAGCCTGGGCAACAGAGCAAGACTCCATCTCAAAAAAAAAAATTACATCATCTATTTAAATGGTAGATTGGAAAAGGACAGTTGAAGTATATGGTAATCGCCTGGGAGTGGTGGCTCATGCCTGTAATTCCAGCACTTTGGGAGGCTGAGGCAAGAGGATCATTTGAGTCCAGTAGTTAAAGACCAGCCTGGGCAACACAGTGAGACCCCACCTCTACAAAAAACAAAACAAAAAGTAGCCTGGCATGATGGTGTGCATCTGTAGTCCCATCTACTCAGGAGGCTGAGGTGGGAGGATCGCTTGAGCCCAGGAGTTCGAGGCTGCAGTGAGCCATGGCTGCAGTGAGCCATGATGATGCCACTGCACTCCAGCCTGGCAACACAGTGAGACCTAGTCTCAAAAAATAATAATAAATAAAATAAAAATTTTAAAAAATGAAGTATATGGTAATCATAAGACAAAACCTAGACTTTTTAATTTAATTAATTAATTAATTAATTTTTTTGAGATAGAATCTCACTCTGTCACCAGGCTGGAGTGCAGTGGCGATCTTGGCTCACTGCATCCTCTGACTTCCGGGTTCAAGTGATTCTCCTGCCTCAGCCTCCCAAGTAGCTGGGATTACAGGTGCGTGCCACCATGCCCGGCTAATTTTTGTATTTTTAGTAGAGACAGGGTTTCACCATGTCAGCCAAGAAGGTCTCGCTCTCCTGACCTTGTGATCTGCCTGCCTCGGCCTCCCAAAGTGCTGGGATTACAGGCGTGAGCCACTGCACCCGGCCGACTTTTTTATTTTTTTGAGACGGTCTCACTCTATTGCCCAGGTTGGAGTGCAGTGGCACCATCATGGCTCACTGCAGCCTTGACTGGGCCCAAGCGATCCTCCCACCTCAGCCCCCCAAGTAGCTAGGACTACAGGCATGTGCCACCATGCCAGGCTAATTTTAAAATTATTTTTATAGAGAAAAGGGTTTCACTACATTTCCCAGGCTGGTCTTGAACTCTTGCCCTCAAGGTATTCTCCCACCTTGGCCTCCCAAAGCTCCAGGATTACAGGTGTGAGCCACCGCGCCTGGCCAAAACCTAAACTTTTTTTTTTTTTTGAGAGAGTCTCACTCTGTCGCCCAGGCTGGAGTGCAATGATGCCATCTCGGCTCACTGCAACCTCCACCTCCCGGGTTTAAGTGATTCTCCTGCCTCAGCCTCCCGAGTAGCTGGGACTACAGGTGCATGCCACCACGTCTGGCTGATTTTCTTTTTTTTGAGACAGAGTCTTCGCTCTTGTCACCCAGGCTGGAGTGCAGTGGCACAATCTCGGCTCACTGCAAGCTCTGCCTCCAGGGTTCAAGCCATTCTCCTGCCTCAGCCTCCCAAGTAGCTGGGACTACAGGCTCCTGCCACCATGCCCGGCTAATTTTTTTGTATTTTTTAGTAGAGACAGAGTTTCACCATGTTAGCCAGGGTAGTCTCGATCTCCTGACCTCGTGATCCGCCCACCTCGTCCTCCCAAAGTGCTAGTATTACAGGCGTGAACCACTGCGCACAGCCTAATTTTCGTATTTTTAGTAGAGACAGCGTTTCACCGTGTTAGCCAGGATGGTCTCGATCTCCTGACCTCATGAACCACCCACCTCGGCCTCCCAAATTACTGGGATTACGGGTGTGAGCCACCGCACCCGGCCTAAACAACTTTTTTTTTCTTGTTCCCTTTGTCTGTGTCTCTAAATAAATAGTGTTACATTACAGTTTTTTTTTTTTTGTTTTTTTTTTTGAGTCGGAGTCTCGCTCTGTTGCCAAGGCTGGAGTGCAGTGGCACGATCTCAGCTCACTGCAACCTCCACCTCCCAGGTTCAAGTGATTCTCCTGCCTCAGCCTCCTGAGTAGCTGGGATTACAGGCACCCACCACCATGCCCAGCTAATTTTTGTATTTTTAGTAGAGATGGGGTTTCACCATGTTGGTCAGGCTGATCTCGAACTCCTGACCTTGTGATCCTCCCGCCTCAGCCTCCCAAAGTGCTGGGATTACGGGTGTGAGCCACCGCACCCAGGCTCTTTTTTTTTTTTTTTTTTTTGAGAAGGAGTCTTGCTTTGTCACCCAGTCTGGAATGCAGTGGAGTGATCTCGGCTCACTGCAACCTCCCATCTCCCAGGTTCAAGCAATTCTCCTGCCTCGGCCTCCTGAGTAGCTGGGATTAGAGGAGCCTGCCACCATGCCCAGCTAATTTTTGTATATTTAGTAGAGACGGCATTTCACCATGTTGGCCAGGCTGGTCTCAAAATCCTAACCTGTGATCTGCCCGCCTTGGCCTCCCAAAGTGTTGGGTAAGCCACCGTCCCCAGCCTCCTTAGAGTTTTCTACTTTGCTTATTTCCTTAATGTCTGAGCACAGATATTTTTTCATGTTGTTAAAGTTTTTGTCATTTTCATCTTTATGATATGTAACATTTCAGATTGGCTAGTATATTGTTGTCCTTATCAACTTTATGATTTTGTGATGGATAGTTTGCTTTGTAGTTTTCTTTTTTTCTTTCTTTCTTTTTTTTTTGAGACGGAGTTTCACTCTTTTCTCCCAGGCTGGAGCACAGTGGCGCGATCTCAGCTTACTGCAGCCTCCGCCTCCTGGGTTCAAGCGATTCTCCTGCCTCAGCCTCCCGAGTAGCTGGGATTACAGACAGCTGCCACCATGCCTGGCTAATTTTTGTATTTTTAGTAGAGACGAGTTTTCATCACATTGTCCAGGCTGGTCTCGAACTCCTGACCTCAGATGATCCACCCGCCTCGGCCTCCCAAAGTGCTGGGATTACAGGTGTGAGCCACCGTGCCTGGCCTGTAGTTGTTTCATAATATTCAATTATGGTGTGGAATTTATCCTATGTTTACCCATTATATATTTTTTAAAAAGAAGAGAAGCCTATTTGACCGTATTTTTCCTTTTCACATTTTTTTCCTTTGAAATTCTTTAGGACACATATTGAAGGAAATGTGGATATTGGAGATTTGACCTGGGAGCAGAAGGAAAAAGTATTGCGATTGCTCTTTGCAAAAATGAATGGCTGTCCTTCTAGGTAACTCCCTATTTCTGCAGTGAAATACCAAGTTGTTATCAAATCTAGAAACCACTTAGGAACAAAGAACTTATTTTTCTTACTTAGAACTAAAGGGACGGAAAAGGACCAGAAAATATAAAAAGGCCCTACTGCTTAACTACTGCAGCTCCCAGAGATAAAGAATGGGAGATTAATGAATGAGCATGAAAATGAAAGATGAGTTGGAATTAAAGGGGGAGGGGAAAGATTCATCTTAGATGTTTAAGGTAGTGCTTATTAAGAAGTTACAATATTGCTCAGCTGAATGAGTGGCAACTGAAGAGAAACATAACAATATTAAGATTTTATTGGTTTGCAAAGATAAGTAAATTTTTTTTTTTTTGAGATGGGGTCTCACTCTGTCACCCAGGCCAGAGTGCAGTGGGCACAATCACAGCTCACTATAACCTCCACTTCCCAGGTGCAAGTGATCCTCCCACCTCAGCCTACTGAGTAGCTGGGACTACAGGCATGTGCCACAACGCCCGGCTAATTTTTTTTTTTTTTTTTTTTTTGAGAAGGAGTCTCATTCTGTTGCCCAGGCTGGAGTGCAGTGATGTAATCTCGGCTCACTGCAACCTCTGCCTCCTGGTTCAAGTGATTCTCGTGCTTCAGCCTCCCGAGTAGCTAGGATTACAGGCGCCACCACCATGCCTGGCTAATTTTTGTATTTTTTTGTAGAGATGGAGTTTTACCATGTTATCCAGGCTGGTCTCGAACTCCTGACCTGAGGTGACCTGCCCGCCTCAGCCTCCTAAAGTGCTGAGATTACAGGCATGAGCCACTGTGCCCGGCCCTAATTTTGTATTTTTAGTAAAGACAGGGTTTCACCATGTTGGCCAGGCTGGTCGCAAACTCCTGACCTCAGGTGATCCACTCACCTCGGCTTCCCAAAGTGCTGGGATTACAGGCATGAGCCACTGCCCCTGGCCAGTTATACATTTTAAAATAACTAAAAGAGTGTAACTGGATTGTAACACAAGGGATAAATACTTGAAGGGATGGATACTTCATTCTCTATGATGTGATTATTTCACATTGCATGCCTGTATCAAAACATCTCACATACCCCACAAATACGTATACCTACTATCACCCACAAAAATAAAAAATCAAAAAAAAATTAAAATACAAAAAGAAAATATGAAGGCATGAGGAGACACTGCCTCATTCATTATCTTTGTTGACTTTTACCCACTACAGGAAATACAACCAGAGTTCTAGGCCTCCAGTTCCAGACTATGTTGTTTCTGACAGTGGGGAAACAAAGGAATTTGGGTAAGAGCTCTCTTGCTAAAGTAATAAACATGAGCCCAACACAATGGTTCTTGTGGGCATCTTGAATGTGCTAATTGAAAGTAATATGACAAGTCTGTTATTCTAAACCAGGTTTCGTGTGTGTAGAGTTGTTGACGGTTCTGTTATTTTGTCATTATTGCAGGGATGAAAGTAAGCTTCAAGATAAAATCTTCATCACCCAGCAAATTCCAATATCAGACTCTTCTGGTAAAATGGTGCTACCCACTATTCCAAAAGAACCTCAAGAGTCTGACACAGTAAGGAGTCTGTATCTAATCAAACAATGTATATTGTTGTCACCCTTCCCCATGTCGCTTCTTGCTAAATCACGGTTATTTTCTCTACTAGTTGAGAGACTTCAGGGATCAGTGGAATGAGTAATAAATAGCATTAGTAGATTACATAAATTTTTAAAGCAATATCCGTACAAATGCATATTATACTAATGCAAATGCAAATGTGTGCCTCTTTTTGTGTGGAAACCTATAGGTTGCCTTTTGAAGTAAGCAGCCTAGCCAAAATGTGTACTATCTTTTACGTAAGAGTAAACATAGTGACCTTGTGACTCTTGGCTTTCCATCACAGGTGGGAAGTCAGAGTCATTACAACCTAGAGGACAAAGGCTTATAAGGAAATATGAAATGATTTTTTTAAGCCAAGTTTTTCTCTTTAAGAGTTTTTAATTTATAATTTGTTATTCATAATTAGTACAATGTAGAATCTGAGAAATTTCAAATGAAGCCACATTAGAACAAAAAGAAAAGAAAATACTGACTTTTTAGCCGCGATCACATGAATATAACTGATGAGTTTTTTTCATCTAAGAAATAAGAGACTCTGAGCAGCAAATAGTTGGCCAGATGAGTTGTTTCTAATTAGAGCATCACAGTTCTGATTAGTGTGTTTTTTTAGAAGTGATTTCCCTTAAATATAAGGAAAATGTTAGGAGTCTCTGTGACTACATTTAATTCCACTTGGAATATAGACAATAATGACCTTTTATTTAACCCAGCCTATAGTTGTTGGATTGGATTAAATATCACTACCAGGGCCAGGTGCAGTGGTTCACGCCTGTAATCCCAGCACTTTGGGAGGCCGAGGTGGGCGGATCATTAGGTCAGGAGATTGAGACCATCCTGGCTAACATGGTGAAACCCTGTCTCTACTAAAAGTACAAAAAATTATCCGGGTGTGGGGGCATGCACTTGTAATCCCAGCTACTCGGGACACTGAGGCAGGAGAATTACTTGAACCCAGGAGGTGGAGGTTGCAGTGAGCCGAGATCGTGCCACTGCACTCCACCCTGGGCAACAGAGCGAGACTCCATCTCAAAACAAAACAAAACAACAACAAAAAAAATCACTACCAGTTGCCAGCTGTGATAAGAGCTAAAACAAGGGGTACTGTAGTCTGAAATTATAAATTTCTATTGCCTCATATTTAGGAAAGCAGAAAAAAAAAAAAGGCCCAGTAGGATCATAAGTGTATTTTACAAAAGTTCCAGTCACCTTAAGTGATTGAAGGTTTTGACATTTTATCCAGCCAGGTGGTAGTAATAAGCCTCAACTCCACAGGGTACACAACATTTTCAAGGTCTTTTTTTTTTTTTTAATCATACTTAATTCCTGAATAACCCCCATAGTGTAGGTTAGTTAGCACTATCAAAGTGACTGGTAAGGACGCAGGAAAATAAAAAGAGGATTCAATTGGGTTGGTACTGCAAAAAGAATCCATTCTGTTCAGCACATGAATTTCTGTTCTGACCTTAAGTTTAGATATATCAAAGAAACAAAAAGCATAAAGGCGGCTGGGGGTGGTAGCTCACACCTGTAATCCCAGCACTTTGGGAGGCCAAGGCAGGCAGATCACCTGAGGTTGGGAGTTCGAGACCAGCCTGACCAACATGGAGAAACCCTGTCTCTACTAAAAATACAAAATTAGCCAGGCATGGTGGCGTATGCCTGAAATCCCAGCTACTCAGGAGGCTGAGGCAGGAGAATTGCTTGAACCCGGGAGGCAGAGGTTGCAGTGAGCCAAGATCACGCCATTGCACTCTAGCCTGGGCAACAAGAGTGAAACTCCATCTCAAAAAAAAAAAAAAAAAAAAAGCGTAAAGGCAGTTGAACTAATGGCAGAAGAAGACTGTCAAAGCATTTTTTTTTTAACCACTTTATGTCATGGAAAGCTTCGAAATTTCTTAGGCCCAGTTAATTGCTCTACATGAAGAGTTCTTCATTAAACAAATCACTAATTAGAAATACAGGCAAGAGAAAAGAATATATAAAATTTGGCAAGTAATAGCAGGTTAGATTTGCTTAAGGCAGGTGTCTTACCCATTTTTATGGTTGGAACACTCCTTGATTTCTGGGCCTAAAATAACTTTTGAAATAATTTTCTAAGAAAATTATTTGCATCTGGCTGGGTGTGGTGGCTCATGCCTGTAATCCCAGCACTTTGGGAGGCCGAGGCAGGCGGATCACCTGAGGTCAGGAGTTCGAGACCAGCCTGACCAACACGGAGAAACCCCATCTCTACTAAAAATACAAAATTAGCTGGGTGTGGTGGCGCATGCCTGTAATCCCAGCTACTAGGGGGGCTGAGGCAGGAGAATCGCTTGAACCTGGGAGATGGAGGTTGCGGTGAGCTGAGATCACGCCATTGCACTCCAGCCTGGGCAACAAGAGTGAAACTCCATCTCAAAAAAAAAGAAAAAAGAAAATTATTTGCATCTGAATTAATGGCTGAAGTATTAATTAATGATTGCTGAAGAGAACCCTGAAACTTAGTACTTGGCACATATAACAAAAAGTTGATTTATCCATTGCTTACTGAGGTATCCTTGAGAAGTGATCTTAAGAAGCAGGAGCAGTGACAATGATAGAATTAATAGTGGTCATGAATTACTAGGAAACAAAGTGGCATTGAGCAGAAAAGAAAGAAGCTGTTGCCACAACTTTGGGATATATAAAAATGGATTATATCTTGTGTATTGTGGGATAAAAGAGGGGCTAAAGAAAACTTTGCAGGAGGTCTCTCCCAGTGGCATTTAGGTAGCGCTATGTTTGAGGATCAACCAAAAGCGGTGAGTTATTTCTGTCCTGTTTCCCCATCTAAGAGTTCTTCTTGCAATTATTGGAACATCTTCTTTAAAAAATTTTTTTTCCCTTTTCTTTTTTTACTTTTTCAATTTTTTTAAATAATAGATACGGGGTTTCGCCACGTTCTTCACCTCCTGGGCTCAAGCAATCTGCCCACTATGGCCTCCCAAAATGATGGAATTACAGGCGTGAGCCACCGCGCCTGGCTGGAACATTTTCTTTACATACACTGGCTTTTCTCCCCTTCAAATCATCAGAAAATGGGATAATTTTTAGAAATCGGGTTTAAGCACTACTTTCAGATAAGCATTTCATAGTTACAACAGTTACTTCAAAATAGAAGTATGAAGAGCAAGTGAGAAATCTGGTTTCATTGTTACACTAGGCAGTTCCCTACAGAAACTTTGCAGGGGTTAATAGTCCTGAGGAAGATTTTAGTTACAATGTATTCCAATCCCATAGATCTGATCTGAGCAAAGCTGACAAATGAAGCTGGTCAAAAATAAAGGGAGATTACTCAGGATGGAGTCAGTCTTAAACAAACTTGTTTCTAACGGCCCATGGTAGGCATGACAACAGCAGGTGAGGAAAGAGTAGCATCTTCTTCTTTCCACTGAGAAGTAATGGTCTTTAACTGAGTGTAGAATTGGATGCCCTAAGGAAAACAGAAAAAAAGTTAGCATATATTTCTGGGGTTTCATGATTCTTCTTTTAATTAGCTTTTGAAGGAGGTATTATGAAGTGCTACTCACTTTCCTAATTGAGAAATGCAATCAGAATCCAATATATATTGTTCCTAAGATAATTGATCTAAAACATTTAACATAATACCTGGCAGATAGTAAACAATCAAACCTTAGCCATCATTATTATGCTGAAACTAGTATTTCTTTCTTTTTTGTTTGAGATGGAGTCTTGCTCTGTCACTTAGGCTGGAGTGCAGTGGCATGATCTCAGCTCACTGCAACCTCTGCCTCCCGGGTTCAAGCAGCTCTCCTGCCTCAGCCTCTCGAGTAGCTGGGATTACAGGCACCTGCTACCATGCCTGGCTAATTTTTGTATTTTTAGTGGAGATGGGGTTTCACCATGTTGGCCAGGCTGGTCTCGAACTCCTGGCCTCAAGTGATCCGCCTTCCTCGGCCTCTCAAAGTGCTGGAATTACAAGTGTGAGCCACCGTGCCCCCAGCTATTATATAGTAGGCCATTTATTTATTTATTTATTTTGAGACAGAGTCTTGCTCTGTTGCCCAGGCTGGAGTGCAGTGGTGTGATCTTGGCTCACTGCAACCTCTGCCTCCCAGGTTCATGTGATTCTCCTGCCTCAGCCTTCTGAATAGCTGGGATTACAAGTGTGTGCCACCACGCCCAGCTATTTTTGTATTTTTAGTAGAGAAGGGCTAATTTCAGATTAGCCCATGTTGGCTAGCACCATGTTGGCCAAGCTGGTCTTGAACCCCTGACCTCAGGTGATCCGCCAGTCTTGGTCTCCCAAAGTGCTGGGATCACAGGCATGAGCCACTGTACCCAGCGGCCATTTCTGATAATTATCAGAGATCATGAGCTCTATATTGAAGTGGCAAACCCAAAGTATCTTAGAAATCTAAAGTAAAATGTCTGACATTATACAAATTCACTTCTCAATTACCTATAACATGTGAGCCCAAAAATTCAGCATATTTAACTCTCTCTATATATAGATAGATATAGTTTATAAGAGTAGGCTTGAGCAAAAGAGAATACATTGTGCAGATCTAACACTTATATAATTACTAGCAAGCTAGAATGACATTTTACCAGATTACCAGAGTAATTTATAATAATTAAACTGGGGGGTGCAGCCAGGAGCGGTGGCTCACACTTGTAATATCAGCACTTTGGGAGGCTGAGGTAGGCGGATCACTTGAGGCCATGAGCTCGAGACCAGCCTGGCCCAACATGGCGAAACCTCATCTCTACTGGGGAAAAAAAAAAAAAAAAAAGCTGGGCGTGGTGGAGCCTGAGGCAGAATTGCTTGAACCTGGGAGGTGGAGGTTGCAAGTGAGCCGAGATTGCACCATTGCACTCCAGCCTGGGCAACAGAGCAAAACTCCCATCTCAAAAAAATAAATAAATGGAGAGGGTGGGCAGGGAACAATTTTTAAACAATAGTTGTACTCTGTTTTGCTTAAAAGAAATGTTACTAGTATCAAATTAGTCATTTTTACAAAAGCTGTGACTAGGCCGGGTGCGGTGACTCACTCCTGTAATTGCAGCACTTTGGGAGGCCGAGGCAGGCAGATCACCTGAGGTAAGGAGGTCGAGACCAGCCTGGCCAACATGGCGAAACCCCGTCTCTACTACAAATACAAAAATTGGCGGGTGTGGTGGCACGTGCCTGTAATCCCAGCTACTCGGGAGGCATAGATATGAGAATTGCTTGAACCCTGGAGGCTGAGGTTGCAGTGAGCCAAGATCATGCCACTATACTCCAGCCTGGGTGACAGAGCAAGACTCCATCAAAAAAACCCCAAAACAAAAAACCAAAAGCTGTGACTAATATACAAACTAGATAATCAACCTCCAAATACCAAAGTGTTGACTTCTTAACCATTTGGCCACACTGTCATAATGCTATGCAATCCCATCGTTAATTTTTTAATAACCCAAACATAAATAAAATAAAAAAGCCCCACATCCCTCGCCCTGTGGCAGCACACAGCTGGCACAGAAAAAAAAAATTAACCTATAAAAGGGGAGACTTGTATAACAAAACATGTAATTTATTAATGAAGGTTTCAAAATGGCTCTAGTCCTATGACTAGAAAGAACTTCCCCTAGCCTATTTGTTCAACAAATGTTTGGGCAGCCTGCTCTGTGCCAGGTACTGCAGATAAGTAGATAACAACTACAGTCTGATGAGGGCTTCTTTAAATGGCTTAAAGAGCCCTACATGACTCAACCCCTGCCTGCCTCTCTAACTTCATTTCTTCCTTTTCTTCTCATTTGCTCACTGTGCCCCAGCCCATTTCCGCTGTCTGAATGTGCCATGCTTCTTCCTGCCTCAGGACATATGCACCTGTTGGCCGATGTGGCAATAGTAATAATTCTTCTTTTTTTTTTTTTTTGAGATGGAGTCTTGCTCTGTTGCCCAGGCTGGAGTCCAGTGGTGCAATCTCGGCTCACTGCAACTTCCGCCTCCCAGATTCAAAGGATTCTTCTACCTCAGCCTCCCGAGTAGCTGGGATTACAGGCACCTGCCACCACACCTGGCTAATTGTTTTATTTTTAGTAGAGGGGGTTGGTCTCAAACTCCTGACTTCAGGTGATCTGCCTGCCTCAGCCTCCCAAAGTGCTGGGATTACAGGCGTAAGCCACTGCACCTGGCCAATAGTGATAATTCAATCCTTACAATGTTATGAAATACATAGGTACTATTGTTATTCATTTTATACGTGAATACATTTAAGGCATAAAGAAGGTATCCTGGTTGGCTGCGGTGGCTCATGCCTGTAATCCCAGCACTTTAGGAGGCTGAGGCAGGCGGATCACCTGAGGTCAGGAATTCGAGACCAGCCTGGCCAAAATGGTGAAACCCTATCTCCACTAAAAATACAAAAATTAGCCGAGTGTGGTGGTGGGCATCTGTAATCCCAGCTACTTGGGAGGCTGAGGCAGGAGAATTGCTTGAACCTGGGAGGCGGAGGTTGCAGTGAGCCAAGATTGTGCCACCGCACCCCAGCCTGTGCGACAGAGTGAGACTCTGTCTCAAAAAAAAAAAAAAATTAATGGTATCCCCCAAAGTCAGACAGCTAATAACTGGCTTAGCTGGGATTTGAACACAGGCAATTTGGTTCCAGATCTGCTTTACTTTTCTTGTTCAGTGCTGTATTCATAGTGCCTAAAATAATGTCTGCTACAGACCGGGCACAGTGGCTCACACCTGTAATCCCAGTGCTTTGGGAGGCTGAGGTGGGTGGATCACAAGGTCAGGAGTTCAAGACCAGCCTGGCCAACATGGTGAAACCCTGTCTCTACTAAAAAACAAAAAATTATCCAGGCATGGTGGCAGGCACCTGTAGTCCCAGCTATTCGGGAGGCTGAGGCAGGAGAAGTGCTTGAACCCAGGAGGCGGAGGTTGCAGTGAGCTAGGACCATGCCACAGCACTCCAGCCTGGGCAACAGAGCGAGACTGCATCTCAAAAAAAAAAAAAAAAAAAATAGTAATAATAATGTCTGCTACAAAGAAGGTGCTCAACAACATTTTTTGTAAATGAATAACTATTACGGAAAAAATACGTGCAATGGGAACACACTGGGGTCACACTACCCAGCACTGAGGGAGGGGTGGTGGTAGTTGGAGGAGATTTTCTGGAGGAGCTCATTTTTTAAAGTGAGACATGACAGATGATTAGGAGTTAGTCAGATGAAAGGGGAGAGATGGGGAAGAGGGTCACACACTCAGGAAATGGCATATACAAAGGCTTAGACTTCCCCATGCTCTTTCCTCAAAACTTTGTTGCTTTGAATTATTCAGGAAGAAGCAGCTTTGGCAAAATTTTGTTAACTTTTAAATCTTTTTTAGGGAACCTTCTGAGAAGCACTGATTATGACCTCACAGATGCTGCTGGCAGTCCCTTCCTTGCAGAATCCTTGCTCCTGAATATCTTTAAGAAAATTTCTTAAAGGAAAAGACAAAAAATTTAACTCAAAAGTTACCTGTTTGCCATAGAAATTGGTGTCTCCCCTGAAGGAGGATCGAGAGCCGGTGAATGAGAACATTGGCAAAGGCACTGGAATGGGGACATTCACTCCCACCTAAAACAGAACAAATCCGTGTCATATCCTAAGGACAAAGGAACTCTCCATTTAGAAACACAAAGGCATCAGAGACCAGTTTTAAATACCCACCTTCTACCCTATCCTCTACCCCATAAACTTTCATTCCTGAGGAAGAAATGGGGCAATGTGGGAGGTCATGGGGGCAATCTTAAACCAATGACTCACCATTATTTACTGTTTCCTCTTAGGAAATAGTAAATGGATATAAGAATCTCTTAAAAATAATGTTCACGAACCTGTCCAACATCCACCAAGTGGGCATATTTCCGAGCAGTGGCTCCATTGGTGGTGAAGATGGCAGTTCCATTTCCATATGGGTTGTTATTTACAATCTGGATGGCTTCATCCAATGTTTCTGTCTCCAGAACCACAAGAACTGGACCAAAAATCTCCTCTTTGTAACAGGTCATATTTGGCTGCCAGGAGTGATGCATCCAGAAAAGAAGTCAGCTTTTTGGATTCTGAGTATTTTATGCTTATTTGGTACTTTCACTTACTACACATCATTTACGTGGACAACTTTCATATTACTAATCTCTTTTCATTTCAAATCACCTATTTTAAAAAAAAGTCCTCTCTCAAGTGTATTCCATCTTCCAAGTTACCAATCATATAAACAACTTGGAATTCCTATCAACAATAACCACACTTCCTTTAAGGGACTGTATCTTTAGTTCATGACCCATCATCAGCTGCCTTTTTAATACCTGAACGACTAGTTTCATCCAATTGTTATCAAAAAGTTACATGAAAATTTATTTTTTATAAATCCAATCTATAGTAAATATACCAGGATAATTTTTCTCTTTACAGAAACCCCATGCTGTTTTCTGTAACATAAATAATCCATTCTTATTCACTCCTTTGCCTCCCAAATATGTCTGTATGTTTATATTTTGATATCAGGTCGCAGACACTCAAAACATCCTTCACCACGCAATTAATGTTTGTTGCTGATAAACGGATTTTTCTGTATGGTTCTGTGGCAAGAGATTTCATAATTTCTACTGCACTTACATTCAACACTTGATGATTCACTATTATAGTAAGGATATATGAATTTCAAAAAATGCCTCATAACCTCAATTTTTAAGTCATGTTAGCTGAGAGACTTTCAAAGTTTTGATAAATAAAAATTGACAAGTCAATTATTTTTGTCACTTTCAATAAATATTGGGTGGTTGATATATTGATTGAGACACTGCAGTAGCCATAAGCTAGGCAGCAAGAGGGAGAGGGGAGAGAAAACATTAACAAACCAGTATAAGATAAGATAGCGTTTGGCAAACTATAGCCTGTGGGCCAAATGTGGCTTCCTGCCTGTTTTTGTACAGCCCCAAGTTAAAAATGGTTTTTGCATTTTTAAATGGTTGAAAAAAAATTAATCATATATAAAATGATATGAAATTCAAATATCAGTGTCCATAAATAACATTTTTTTTGGAACACAACCACACAATGTTTATAGCTGATCTCACACTACAATGTCAGAATTTAGTTGCAACAGACACTATATCCCTGCAAAGCTGGAAATATCTATCCCTTTATGGAAAGTCTGCAGACTGCTGGTATAGTGGAAAGAGTTTGGTTGGGAGTTAGAAGGGGAGGCTCATTCAGACTCCAGATAAAATAATTGATCAATCCTGGCAAGAGATAAGGTCTTAGTCATTAAGTATTTTCATTAATAAATTAGAGGGATGAGATTCTATAGCCTTTAAGGTGCCTTCAGCTCTCATATTTGTGAAGTGAAAGTTGTTCACCTTGACATTCGAGATGATGGTTGGTCCAACAAAGTTGCCATTTTCATAGCCTTTCACTTTAATTTTTCGTCCATCAAGAAGGATGGAAGCTCCCTCCTTTGTTCCACTATCAATCAGATTACAGACTCGCTCTTTGGCCTGGGGAGTGATCAGAGGGCCAAGATCAGCTCCAGGCTGATCTCCTGTAAAACAACACAGAAGAATTTAAGGTCCTCATTAACATAAATTATGACTGCTGCCAGGGCTCATGCCTGTAATCCCAAAGCTTTAGGAGGCCAAGGCAGGAGGACTGCTTGAGCCCAGGAGTTCCAGACCAGCCTGGGCAACAAAGTGAGACTTCATATTTACAAAAAATAAAAAAATTAGCCAGGTGGTGGCCCGCACCTGTGGTCCAAGCTGCTCAGGAGGCTGAGGCAGGAGGATCACTTGAGCCCAACAGTTTGAGGCTGCCATGAGCTAGGATGGTGCCACTGCACTCCAGCTTGGGTAACAGACAGCCTGTGCTTTAAAAAAAAAGACTGCTAACAAGATGAATCCAAATGACAAGTACAGTATAAAGAGAGGAAATGGCAAGAATAGACATGATTGTTCCCACTGGCCAAGGCCAGTGACAGAACCCAAGAGCTTAGTGCCACAGATGCAAAATCTAAGGGGGCAAGTCAGGTGATTGATTACCTGCATTGACTCTCAGGTTTTTGGCACGCTCCACCAGCTCTGGCAGCCACTTCTTGGCTTCTCCCACAAGGACTGCTGTTGAAAGAGCCATGCAGCGCTGACCAGCAGCTCCAAATGCTGCCCCAACCAGCTGGTTCAGGGTATTTTCCTTATTGGCATCTGGCATGACTACCCCATGGTTCTTGGCTCCCTAAAAAAAAATGCAGAAAGCACATGAGTCTTCCTTGGCCAAATACAACTAAGCTAATAAATTAAGCAGTGGACCAGGTGTGGTGGCTAATGCCTGTAATCCCAGCACTTTGGAAGGCTGAGGTGAGAAGGATAACTTGAGGTCAGGAGTTCAAGACCAGCCTAGGCAACATAGTGAAACGCCATCTCTACAAAAAATACAAAAAATTAGCCAGGCATAATGGCACCAGTCTGTGGTCCCAGCTACTTGGGAAGCTGAGGTAGGGGGACCACTTGATCCTGGGAGGCGGAGGTTGCAGTGAGCCAAGATCACACCATTGTACTCCAGACTGGGTGACAGAGTGAGACCCCTGTCTCAAAACAAACAAACAAACAAAAAACAGGAATTTGTTGTCTGCTGGGTTTTTCAGTTATATGAAGAGCAATGTTAAAAAAAAAAAAAAAAAAAAAAGAACTTACAGCCTTACAGCAATAATGCCAGTAACCAGCTGAAAGGCAAAACAGAAAGTAGACCTCTTGATGTAGAATTTCAAGAAAGAGGCCAGGCATGGTGGCTCATGCCTGTAATCCCAGCACTTTGGGAGGCTGAGGTGGGTGGATCACTTGAGGTCAGGAGTTCAAGACCAGCTTGGCCAAGAAACCCTGTCTCTACTTAAAATACAAAAATTAGCTGGGTGTGGTGGTAGGCACCTGTAATCCCAGCTACTCAGGAGGCTGAGGCATGAGAATTGTTAGAACCTGGGAGGTGGAGGTTGCAGTGAGCTGAGATGGCACCACTGCACTCTAGCCTGGGTGACAGAGTAAGACTCTGTCTCAAAAAAAAAAGGAAAAAAAAGTGATTAACGTGACTTAGAATGAAACTCCTCAAAAGGTTCATGATTAAAGAGAAGACATTCAGGAGGATATGGTAAGGCTTACGCCTGTAATCCCAGCACTTTGGGAGGCCGAGGCGGGCAGATCATGAGGTCAGGAGATCGAAACCATCCTGGCCAACATGGTGAAACCCTGTCTCTACTGAAAAAAAAAGAAAAATTAGCCGGGCGCTGTGGCATGTGCTTGTATTCCCAGCTACTCGGGAGGCTGAGGCAGGAGAATCGCTTGAACCCAGGAGGCAGAGGTTGCAGTGAGCCGAGATCATGCCACTGCACTCCAGGCTGGTGACAGAGAGACTCTGTCTCAAAAAAAAGAAAGAAACACTGACATTGGAGTGGGATGAGTGGCCTCTCTGCTGAAGGTCTGTTCCTAGGTAATTTTCATATATAGAACAAAGATTGGAGAAAAAAGGAATAAGAAGTCACCATATTGGCTTGAACCCTCTTGCCATGTCTTGATCCTCTCTCGAAGATATACTCTCCTGCCTTGTTGGATCCCACAAAGCTGATTGCTTTGATGTCCAGATGATCGCAAATAAAATTTACAGCTTTAAGAAGAAAATAAATGATCACTCACAAAGGAGCAAATGGATTCTCAACATGGCAAATTTCCCCTTTCCCCACTGCTATGGATTTGAAGTTTTCCTGTGTTTTTCTTTTTCTTTTTTCTTTTTTTTTTTTTTTTGAGACGGAGTCTCGCTCTGTTGCCCAGGCTGGAGTGCAGTGGCACAATTTCGGCTCACTGCAACCTCCGCCTCCCAGGTTCAAGCAATTCTCTGCCTCAGCCTCCCAAGCAGCTGGGATTATAGGCACCCGCCACCATGCCCGGCTAATTTTTGTATTTTTAGTAGACACGGGGTTTCACAATCTTGGCCAGGCTGGTCTTGAACTCCTGACCTCGTGATCCACTTGCCTTGGCCTCCCAAAATGCTGGGATTACAGGTGTGAGCCACTGCATCAGGCCTGTGTTTTTCTATACTGGATTCTCATTGTGAAGTTCTCTCCTTGTTTCTTTTAAATTCTATTTAGCCGGCTGGACACGGTGGCGCATGCCTGTAATTCCAGCACTTTGGGAGGCCGAGGCAGGTGGATCACCTGAGGTCAGGAGTTTGAGACCATCCTATCCAATATGGTGAAACCCTGTCTCTACTAAAAATACAAAAAAATTAGCCAAATGTGGTGGTGGGCACCTGTAATCCCAGCTACTTGGGAGTCTGAGGCAGGAGAATTGCTTGAACCCGGGAGGCAGAGGTTGCAGCGAGCCGAGATTGTGCCATTGCGCTCCAGCCTGGGCAACAAGAGCAAAACTCCATCTCAAAACAATAAAAAATATAAAAATAAATTCTATTTAGTCTCTTTCCTTTCATGATTTTTCTCATTTGCTATTCCAGAATTTCCACTTCTAATCTAACCTTTTTTTTTTTTTTTTTTTTGAGACAGGGTCTCACTGTTTCACCTAGGCTAGAGTACAGCGGTACAGTCTTGGCTCACTGCAACCTCTGTTTGCCAGGCTCAAGCTGTCTTCCCACCTCATGGGACTACCTGCACATGCCACCATTCCTGGCTAATTTTTGTATTTTTTTTGTAGAGACGGGGGTTTCGCCACATGGCCCAGGCTGGTCTCAAACTCCTGGGCTCAAGTGATCCGCCTGCCTTCACCTCCCAAAGTGCTGGGATCACAGGTATGTGCCACTGCACCCAGCCTTAATCTAACTTTGAAGGCTGCAACTCCTATTTTCCTCCAAAATAACAGCCTTTGAATACTGAACCCTTCTTTTTTGTCCTTTAAGAATAACAATAGGCAATGCACAGTGGCTCACACCTGCAATCCCAGCACTTTGGGAGGCCGAGGCGGGTGGATCACCTGAGGTCAGGAGTTTGAGACTAGCCTGGCCAACATGGTGAAACCCCATCTGTACTAAAAATAACAAAATTAGTGGGGCACGGTGGCGCATGCCTGTAATCCCAGCTATTTAAGAGGCAGAGGCAGGAAAATTGCTTGAACCTGGGAGGCAGCGGGTAGAGTGAGCCGAGATCGCACCACTGCTCTCCAGCCTGGGCGACAGAGGGAGACTCCATCTCAAAAAAAAGAATAACAATATTTCCTCAATGGTGACTATGTACTGGGACACTCAGACACTATTGTGTTCTCATGTAAGAGGTAATATAGTGTAGTTTTTAAAAGCAAAAATCAGAGTCAGCCTTCCTGGATGGGTATACACATCCTGGCTTTGACGGTTTCTAGCACTGTGACTTTGGGCTAATTAATTTCACTATGTCTCATTTTTCTCTTCTGCAAAATGGAAAAATAATACCTACCTCAAAGGGTGATTATAAAGATTAATAGATAAAAAGCACTAGGAACGGTGCCTGAAACACAGAAGCACTATTTAAGTATTAGCTATTATTACATGAATTAGAAGGCCTTCAGTATCTCTGAGATCTTCAAATTCTCTGAATTAAATACCCTCATGTATTCTCTTCACACTGAAGAAAAAAGTTTCTTTTTAATCTTATCTGTGTCTAGCCCTAATCCATATTTCTAGTGTCCCAATATATACTGTAGGGCAACAAGCACTGCTATTCCCCAATCAGTTACCTTGGCGCACAAAGATGGCAAAATCATCAACAAACATGGAGGTTAAAATGAGTAAATCCTTTCCTCCTTACAAGTAGGTTCCTTATCCTAAAACATCCAACCATCACTCAACACCTTGATTTTTTGGTAGCCAGATTAAGTAGCCATATGCAGAAGGGCAGTTACCTTCATGCTGTCCATGGATGATGTTTAATGTTCCATCAGGGGCACCAGAATCCTGGAGCAACTTAGCAAGAAGCATAGTTGCTCCAGGGACTCGCTCAGATGGTTTCATTAGGAAGGTATTTCCACACACCATGGCCATGGGAAACATCCAAAGGGGGATCATGGCAGGAAAATTGAATGGAGCAATGCCTGCACACACTCCCAGAGGCAGACGGTAGGAATAAAGGTCCATGTCTTTGGTGATGGATGGCATGGTCTCTCCCATCATGAGGGATGTCACACTACAGGCATGCTCAACCACCTCTGGAACACAGAAGTCAGGCCATCAGCTCTCCACACTGTGTACTAGTTAGCTTTGTCCTGTTCTCTTCAGCCCTGAGGACAGGAAGTGGTTCAGGCCAATGAAGGGGCGCAGGGTACACTGACTTGCCCTTCCAAGTTAAGGGTTTGTGCAAAATGAGATTCTCTGAATGGGAAAAATACAGCGATATGTATATACCCACTGGAAGATCATTTGAGTAAAGAGTAAAGAGTAAAGTAAATCAGTCTTAGGGATACTGAATACTGCCATTTTTCACAAGTATTAAAAAAGATATCATGGGATGGCAAAATCTATGTAAAGGAAGAAGCAACCTCCCATTCTGCGATCTTTGCCTCCCATCTTCCTTTGGTCCTTCCCAAAAGTCCCATAAGGGGCTCCCAGCTTACGAAGGCCTCGAAATACATCTCCTTCAGCATCAGCTAGGGTCTTTCCTTGTTCCAATGTGATTAACTTGGCAATTTCTTTCTAGAGAGAAGACACACAAATAGAAATTAATGCAAGAATGTTCCTCTTTTAAATTCTGAGGTAGCCAAGGAAGAATAAGACTGGAGGAGATGCAGTACAAGGGAGAGAGCCATGATCAACGTCTCTGCATACTGCAGAGTAAGGGAGGGTGGCTGAAAAGGTCTCTGTGAGAGTGACAAACATGCCCTAGGTGACAGTTTGGAAAAGCATACCATTTAGATTTCATACCAAGTTTTCTTTAATAAGTTGTTGATAGCGGAGCAAGACCTGCTGGCGGCTTAATACTGAAGTGTCTGCCCATGCAGGAAAAGCACGTTTGCAGGAAGCAATGGCTGCATCCATTTCTGCCTTGGTGGCCTGAGGGACCCGACCAATGACCTCATTGGTGGCCTGATGAGAAAAATAAGCACATGATCCTTTGCCTGACTCACCTTCTCCACTGTACATCCAGTCACAGAAGTGGCACTATGTGCTTTACAACAGACACCCAGGTCCCTTCTTGCCCATCATGTCCCTAGAATTCTAGGCTCATAAGTTGAAGTCCCAAAGCAGCTTCGCTTACTGGGTTGTGGATATCGATCCATTTGTCACTTTTGGATTCAACGAATTTCCCACCAATGAAGAGCTTTACAGTTGGCTGAAAAAAACAAACAAACAAACAAACAAAAACATGAAACTTTGTATTAGCTAATTGCTTTGCTTTTCCCTTTCCCTTGCACCAAAAGGAAAGAAAACAAGTTGATAACGGAATCTTCTGGTCTTTAGAAATGTTACCACTAGGAAAGAGACACATAATATCCCTATCTATTCTGTGTGTGTGTGTTTATTTTTTTTTGAGACAGAGTTTCACTCTTGTCCCCCAGTCTGGAGCACACAGTGGTGTGATCTCGGCTCACTGCAACCTCTGATTCCCGGGTTCGAGCAATTCTCTTGCCTCAGCCCTTCGAGTAGCTGAGATTACAGTCACCCGCCACAACACCCAACTAATTTTTGTATTTTGAGTAGAGATGGGGTTTCACCATGTCGGCCAGACTGATCTCAAACTCCTGACCTCAGGTGATCCACCCACCTCGGCCTCCCAAAGTGCTCGGATTACAGGCGTGAGCCTCTGCACCTGGCCCTTAGTTTTTATTTTTTATTTTTTTGAGACATGGTCTCACTCTGTTGCCCAGGCTGGAGTGTAGTGTGATCATGACTCACTGCAGCCTCAACCCCCAGGGCTTAGGTGATTCTCCCACCTCAGCCTCCTGAGCAGCTGGGACTACAGGCACATGCTACCATGCCCAGCTAATTTTTTTGTACTTTTGATAGAGACGGGGTTTGGCCATGTTGCCTGGCTGGTCTCGAACTCCTGGGCTCAAGTGATCCACCTGCGTCAGGCTCTCAAAGTGCTGGGATTACAGGTGTGAGTCATCGTGCCCAGACTATAGTATATATTAAGATGTGGCACAGCCTCTCAATACTGTGATCTCTCTGAGAATGGGAAATTCCCTGCTATTCACACAGTGGAACTTCATGAGTAGAAACACGATATTATGAAGCTTATACTAAAAAAGCAGCAACTCTGTTAATAAAGATTAGCTATTATGACTTTTTGGCCCAGCTGACTGTTACATTACTGTGAGCATGTATTACCTTTGTGATCAAAAGATTTTTGGCTGGGCAAATGGCTCACCTCTGTAATCCCAGCACTTTGGGAGGCCGAGGCAGGTGGATCAGTTGAAGTCAGGAGTTCTAGACCAACCATGGACAACATGGTGAAACGTTGTCTCTACTAAAAACACAAAAATCAACTGGTTTTGGTGGCATGCGACTGTAATCCTAGCTATTCGGGAGGTTGAGGCAGGAGAATCGCTTGAACCTGGGAGGTGGAGGTTGCAGTGAGCTGAGATCACGCCACTGCATTCCAGCCTGGGTGACAGAGTGAGACTCCATCTCAAAAAAAAAAAAAAAGATTTTGAAAATGTTTCTATGTATTTTTTTCTGAGATATAGCTCACTTTAACTAATTTTTTTTTTTTAACATAGAGTCTACTTTGTCACCCAGGTTGGAGTGCAGTGGCACAATCTTGGCTTACTGCAATCTCCGCCTCCCAGGCTCAAGCAGTCCCTCTACCTCACCCTCCCAGGCAGCTGGGACCATAGGTACGCACCACCACGCCTGGCTAATTTTTTGTAGAGATGGGGTTTCACCATGTCTCCCAGGCTGGTCTCGAACTTTTGAACTCTGACAATCCACCTGCCTCAGCCTCCCAAAGTGCTGGGATTACAGGCATGAGCCACTGCGCCCGGCCCCTTTCACTAAATTTTTTTTTTTTTTTTTTTGAAACGGAGTCTCGCTCTGTCATCAAGCTGGAGTGCAATGGTGCGATCTTGGCTCACTGCAGCCTCCGCCTCCCGAATTCAAGCAATTCTCCTGCCTCAGCCCGCAGAGTAGCTGGGACTACAGGTGCGTGCCACCATGCCCAGCTAAGTTTTGTATTTTTAGTACAGATGTGGTTTCCCCATGTTGGCCAGGATGGTCTCGATCTCTTGACCTCGTGATCCACCTGCCTCAGCCTCCCAAAGTGCTGGGACACTAAATTTTTAAAGCGGTCTATGAACCAAAAAATGGTGACCTACTGTGGTACAGTGTGTGCATACTTCTGTGTAGAAATAATTTGAGCAATAGTCCTTATTTATTAGATTTTAGATGCTGGAAGTGGTTGACAGACAGATGATCTGTAAAAACCACTCTAAAGGTCATTAAGAAGAAGACAACTATCTGGCAGGGTCAGCAGAACCTCTAGAAGCCATGAAAATGTTTGTATCTTTTGACATGGTAATCCATTTCAGGAGGGAAATAATCCAAAAGGAGGAAAAAACTAGAAAGTTTCACATACACTCTGATGACAATTAAGTAAAGAAGATAGAGATACCCAAAACTATACTGAATTCCTTCTCAGAAGTCAACCTCTATGCCAAATAAACTCACCACTGAAGAAGAGAAGGAAGATGCTGAATACCAGGTGGGACTGGATTTCACCTTGGAAGAAACCTGTGAGGCAAAAGAACGATTATTTTGATAAATGAGAGCAGAAAGTTATTTAAAATTTAGCAAATAGCTACTATATGCTATTTGCTATAGTATATAGGGGGTATGTTTCTCTCAAAGGCCATACAGTCATTAAAGAGAAAAGATATGAATCTATGACACAGCAAACTATGAACAAACAATAAACCATAATAATCATGTCCTATATTTCCAGGATAGTACTGATTAAAAAAAATCTTTTTGTCATTATATTTTCCTAATTTGGGCCTGGCAAATGTACCATAAATCTAACAATATGAAAATACTTAGCATGGTATCTAACACAATAGGTACTGAATTTAAGATAATATAAAATCAATGTGCTGGGCATGGTGACTCACGCCTGTAATCTCAGCACTTTGGGAAGCTGAGACGGGTATATCACTTGAGTCTAGGAGTTTTGAGACCACCCTGGGCAACATGGCAAAACCTTGTCTACAAAAAATTAAAAAATTAGCCAGGCAGTGGTGGCGCACGCCTGTGGTCCCAGCTACTAGGGAGGCCAAGGTGGGAGGATTGCTTCAGCCCGGGAGGGTGAGGCTGCAGTGAACCGTGATTATGCCACTGCACTCCAGCCAGGAAGAGAGAGGGAGACCTTGTCTCAAAAAAAATAAAAAAATAAAAAAAATCAATGTAAATATAAATATAAGTAATAGAGTATATAATCAATGTAAATATAAATCAAAATTTATTACCAAATGCAATTAAAATTATGTCCATATAGGTATTTGAAAAATGAATGTTCATAAGAACTTCATTTGTAGTAGCCCAAAACTTGGAAACAACCCAATGTCCACCATTGGATGGGTGAATAAGGAAACTAATGTGGTATATTCATACACTGGAATACTACTCAGCAAAAAAAGGAATGACCTGCTGATACATGCAATATAAATAGTCATAATAATTATGGCAAGAGACAGAAGTTAGATAATAAAAGTACATACTGTATGATTCTACTTATGTAACACTAGAGAATGCAAACAAATCTGTAATATCAGAAAGCAGAACAGTGGTTACCTAGGGATGAAGAGGGAAACTTTTTGGGGTGATGGACATATGTTCATTATGTTGATTGTGATGCTATTTTCACAGGTGTATACAAATGTTAAAACTAATCAAACTGCATACTTTAAATATGTACAGATTGTTTTGTGTCAATTTTATTTTAATAAAGCTGTATTGAAATGCCATAGGTACATTAAAGGAAAAAATGTGTTGGATAGATAATATTTGATGGAGTAAAATCAGTAAACGGGGAGGATCAGTTTCAACAAGATAACTCTCAAACTGTAACTCACTAAAAAAGTCTGTATATATGTTATCAAAGTTGATTTTTTGAGATGGAGTCTCACTCTGTTGCCCAGGCTGGAGTGCAGTGGCATGATCTCGGCTCACTGCAACCTCTGCCTCCCATGTTCAAGCGATTCTCCTGCCTCAGCCTGCCAAGTAGCTCAGATTATAGGTTTCTGCCACCACGCCCAGCTAATTTTCTTTTTATTTATTTATTTTTTGAGACAGAATTTTGCTCTCATTGACCAGGCTGGAGTACAGTGGCGTGACCTTGGCTCACTGCAACCTCCACCTCCTGGGTTCAAGCTTTTCTCCTGCCTCAGCCTCCTGAGTAGCTGAGATTACAGACACCCGCCACCATGCCTGGCTAATTTTATTTTATTTTTTTTGTATTTTTAGTAGAGATGGGGTTTCACCATGTTGGCCTGGCTGGTCTCGAACTCCTGACCTCAGGTGATCCACCTGCCTCAGCCTCCCAGAGTGCTGGGATTACAGGTGTAAGCCACTGCACCCAGCCTATATATATGTTATCAAAGTTGATTTAAGAAATACTTAAGCCAATCAAAATGAGCAAACTAAAATCTCAGGACTGGGATATAAAGGAAAGCTGCAATCTAATAATCTTTTATCTTGCCTGAAAAGGGACTCTGTTAACCACAGAGTATAGGGCTGCATGAAGGGTGCCTGCAGCACTGCCCAGGAAAAGGTGGTGGTCCTTTGGTCCAGCAGATAGTCCTTCCAAATACCTCATCTGTTTGCTCTTCTATTCCCTACCAAAGCCATTTCAAACCACTGACACTCTCCTGGAGCCCATCATGTCTTATTTATAGCTATGTTCCCAATACCAACATAGTACTGGGTAGGTAGTAGGTGCTCAGTAAATATCTGCTGAATAAAATAGAAGCCCATTGCTGTCTGCTTCCTACCCCAAACTAGGTTAACAGGCCCTTTTTTGTCCTCTGAAAGCAGCCAATACTTCCTGTTTCAGGCTTATCTCTCTGTGTTGTAATTGTTTGGTATCTTATTCCGTTTTGTGTTGCTATAACAAAATACCTGAGACTGGGCAATTTATAAGGAAAAGTAGTTTATTTAGTTCATGATTCTGCAGGCTGGGAAGTTCAAGGGAATGGCTCTAGCTTCTGGTGAGGGCTTCTGTCCTGTGTCATAATGTAACAGAGAAGATCAAAGGGGAAGCAGACCTGTGTGAAGAGGCAAAACTGGGGGGGTATCCTGGCTTTATAGCCCCCTCACACAGGAACTAATCCATTCCCATGGGAACTAATCCAGTCTCAAAAGAGCAAGAATTCACTCACTACAGCACAAAGCCATTCATGAGGGATCCACCCCCAAGACCCAAACACCTCCCACTAGGTCCCAACACTATCACATTGGAGATTAAATTTCAACATGAGTTTTGGTGGAGACAAACCAACCATATCCAAGCCACAGCACCTGGGTACTTATCTGTTACCCATAAAGACTGTCAGTTTCAGGAGGGTTGACACTGCATCTGTCTTGTTCACCTACTTCAGAGTTAAAGATTAAAGCTGATCAGGACTGTCCAGTTATAGAAAAGTAGTTAGCACAAAGCTGGTACTCATTAAATCTTATTGTTATGTCATTGTAAATAACGGCACGGTGATTTGTGCCTGTAGTCCCAACTACTCGGGAAGCTGAGGCAGGAGGATCTCTTGAGCCCAGTTCAAGACCAGCTTGGGGAACATAACGAGACTCCATTTCTATAAATAATAAACACTTATTATTTGTTTTCACTCTTTGCTATTCCACAACTTTATCTTAAAACTCCCAATTCTACTAATTCCTCTTGTACTTTCAGGAGCTGACTTTGTTTTTCTTACTTCAGAGCACACAGAAACCATCAGATGAGAACTTCTCAACTTCCTACTAGCAAACCTACAAAACTGAACTCAACCTAATGGAGAAGGTAGCCAGCAAGCTCCATGCAGGAAAAGTGACCGAGAGAGTGGTGCACGATCAATATATGTGGACTGGATGAAGAGGTATATACTTTTTTTTTTTGAGATAGGGTCTCGTCCTGTCTCCTAGGCTGGAATGCAGTGGCTTGATCATAGCTCACTGCAGCCTCCATCTCCTGGGCTCAAGCCATCTTCCTGCCTCAGCCTCCCAAATAGCTGAGACCACAGGCACATACCACCACACCCAGCTAATTTGCTTTTATTATTTTATTTTATTTTTTTGAGACAGAGTCTCACTCTGTCACCCAGGCTGGAGTGCAGTGGTGCAATCTTGGCTCACTGCAACCTCCACCTCCCGGGTTCAAGTGATTCTCCTGCCTCAGCTTTCTGAGTAGCTGGGATTACAGGCATGTGCCACTACATCCAGCTAATTTTTTGTATTTTTAGTAGAGATGGGGTTTCAACATGTTGGCCAGGCTGGTCTCAAACTCCTGACCTCAAGTGATCTGCCTGCCTCGGCCTCCCAAAGTGCTGGGATTACAGGTGTGAGCCACTGCACCTGGCCACATTTTTGTATTTTTAGTAGAGACAGTGTTTCACCTTGTTGGCCAGGTTGGTCTCGAACTCCTGACCTCAGGTGATCTGACCATCTTGGCCTCCCAAAGTGCTGGGATTACAGGGGTGAGCCACCGCACCAGGCTGCCATTAACTCTTTAAGTTTCCCAAGGCTTGGTCCTAGGCCTTCTTTTCTTCTCATTCTGTATATGCTCCTTGGGTGATTTTATCAACTCTCATGGCTTAACTATCTAGATCCTGATGATGCCCAACTCTTTAGTCCTTGGCCAGTATTTTCCTCTTCAGGTGATACCCACGTAATTATCTTTACCACATCTCTATTTGGATGTTACTTGGGCACATGTTTAAAAAAGGTGGCTGGGCACAGTAGCTCACGCCTGTAATCCCAGCACTTTGGGAGGCTGAGGTGGGAAGATCACTTGCGTTCAGGAATTTGAGACCTGCCTGCACTCAATGGAGTACAATGGTGCACTCTCGGCTCGCTGCAACCTCCACCTCCCGGGTTCAGGCGATTCTCCTGCCTCAGCCTCCTGAGTAGCTGGGATTACAGGCATATGCCACCACACCCAGCTAATTTTTTTTTCTTTTTTTTTTTTTTTTTTTTTGAGACAGAGTCTCACTCTGTCGCCCAGGCTGGAATGCAGTGGCGCGATCTTGGCTCACTGCAAGCTCCGCCTCCCGGGTTCACACCATCTCCTGCCTCAGCCTCCTGAGTAACTGGGACTACAGGCGCCCGCCACCATGCCTGGCTAGTTTTTTGTATTTTTAGTAGAGATGGGGTTTCACCATGTTAGCCAGGATGGTCTCGATCTCCTGACCTCATGATCCGCCCGCCTCAGCCTCCCAAAGTGCTGGGATTACAGGTGTGAGCCACTGCGCCTGGCCTAATTTTTTGTATTTTTAGTGGAGATGCGGTTTTGTCATGTTGGCCAGGCTGGTCTTGAACTCCTGGCCTCAAATGATCTGCCCACCTTGGCCTCCCAAAGTTCTGGGATGACAGGTGTGAGCCACGACATGTGACCTCTACGGATAATTTTAAAAATTAGTTGGGCATGGTCATGTGCACCTGTGGTCCCAGGTACTTGGGAGGCTAAGGCAGGAGGATCACCTAAGCCTTGGAGATTGAGGCTACAGTGAGCTGCGATTGTGCCACTGCACTCCAGCCTGGGTGACAGAGCAAGACCCTATCTTAAAAAAACAAAAAACAAAAAACAAAAGCAAAGCTAAACTCTGCATCTTCCTTTTGCCAGTTTGCTATGCCTCCTATAGCCCACCTCTCGGTAAATAGGGCTACTCTTTAACAAGTTGCCAAAGGAGAAACCCAAATACTATTCCAATTCCTCCCTCTCTCTCCGCAGGGAATCAAAAAACTGGCAGTCTGTCCTAGAATTGTTTGAAACACATCACTCACCTCTAGCTGTCCTGCCATTATCCCAGTCTATACCATCATTGTCTCTCACTTGACCTTCCATAATAGCTTCCTAACACATCTCTCAGCCTCTAATGTTAAACTCTTTCTTTTTTTTTTTTTTTTGAGACCGAATCTCACTCTGTCACCCAGGCTAGAGTGCAGTGGCACAACCACAGCTCACTGTAGCCTCAATCTCCAGGGCTTAGGTGATCCTACTGCCTTAGCCTCCCAAGTACCTGGGACCACAGGTGCACACGACCTCGCTCTCAGGCTCAAGTGATCCTCTTGCCTCAGTCTCCCAAGTACCTAGGAGTACAGGAACATGCCACCATGCCCAGCTAATTTAAAAAAAATTTTTTTTGTAGAGATGGGGCCTCCCTATCTTGCCAGGGCTGGTTTTGAACTCTTAGCCTCAAGCGATCCTCCTGCCTGGGTCACCCAAAGTGTTGGGATTACAGGCATGAGCCATCACACCCAGCCTACTCTTAAACTTTCTGAATCTAGTTTCCATCCCATAATCAGAGGGTCTTTCTGAAACATAAATCTGGTCAGATTATTCCCTTGTTTAAAATTCTTCTTTGGCTTTCCACTGCCCTTGGAATAAAGACTAATCCCCTTGATGTTGCTTAGAAAACGCTACATAGTATCTTTGCTTTTCTAGTTACATAACTGGCTACTTTCCTCCCTGTTCTCTATGCTCCTGCAATTTAACGTGTGTCTTGCTTTCTTTGCTCTTGCACATGCTGCTCTCTCTTGCCTGGCACTGTTTCATCTAATTTCCTTGGCTCATTCCTACTCCTTTAGGTCCCCACTCAGCCATCATCACTTTCTCTAGGAAGTCTCAACCTCAGGTCTATGGTAAGCAGCTGATTGTGAAGCTCATAAAGCACCCAAATTCCTTTATTTCTCATCTCACGCTATGAAATAATAGCTTGTCTAATGATTAACTTTCTCTCCTTTGAGGTCACTAGATTGTTGTGTCCCCAGCCCCTAGCACAATTCCTGGAAGAGAGTAAGTACTTAGTAAGCAATATTTTGCACAATGAAAGAATGAGTACTCGCCAAGCAATCATTTGATATTGTTTCAGTACTCTCAAGTGGGCAGACAATGCACTGATCAGCCAACTTGAGCATTCTAGGCCACTTAAATTTTTTCACTTGTATACAGCCTCCCTGCTGTTAAGAGGATGTAAAAAGCACTACATCTGGTATAATAGAACATATTCATATAGTTTTTTGACAGGTTCGATCTTCTATCTTTTCTTCATTTCCTAAGAAACACCCATTAGCATTGTTGCTGAAGAAACTATCCTGTGGCCAGTCACCCCAAACTGCTGCTCTCTAGATGTTTATTTCCTACTTGCTATATCCTTTATCAGGAACTCCTTCCTCTCCTGGTTCATGGCCTGCTAGTCCTGCAATACTTGGCTCTTTCCCTAGGTCCCCACAGTATCCCAGATACTCCTATTGTTTATCACTTATTGCAGTACAATAAAGGAGCTTTCAGTGAGCATTTTACTGTAAGCCTATGTCAGTGCCTAACATAGAAAGAGATGGCAAGACTTAAGTTCTGAATTTTCAGCCCCATCAGTTACTAGTTCGGTAACCATATCACCGACAGTGCAAGTCGCTACATCTCTTCAAGAGTAATTTTCTTGCCCAGGTGCAGCGGTTCGTGCCTGTAGTCCCAACACTTTGGGAGGCTGAGGTGGGAGGATAGCTTGAGTTTAAGAGTTCAAGACCAGCCTGGGCAACATGGTGAAACCCTGTCTCTACAAAAAATACAAAAATTAGCTGGCATGGGGGCACGATCTGTTGTTGCAGCTACTCGGAGGGCTGAGGTGGAAGAATCACTTCAGCGTGGGAGGTCGAGGCTGCTGTGAGTTGTGATTGCACCACTGCACTCCAGCCTGGGTGACAGAGCGAGACCCTGTCTCGAACATTCCTTTATCTCTGCATGGGAGTGATAATATCACAAGGAGCAGAGAGAGGTTTTAGGTTAAGTTTGACTACTCTTTGTGGCAGAGAAAAATAAGCTGAATACTTAAAATAATTGAAAACATTAACTTTCTCCTTTATAAATCCTTTTGATAGTTCTCTAATATTCATGGCTGCCAAAATCGAGGTTTTTTTTTTTTTTTTTTTTTTTGATGGAGTCTTGCTCTGTCGCCCAGGCTGGAGTGCAATGGCACGATCTCAGCTCACTGCAACCTCCGTCTTCCGGGTTCAAGCGATTCTCCTGCGTCAACTTCCTGAGTAGCTGGGATTACAGTCACCCGCCACCACACCCGGCTAATTTTTGTATTTTTAGTAGAGAAGGGGTTTTACCATGTTGGTCAGGCTGGTCTCGAACTCCTGACCTCAGGTGATCCACCCACCTTGGCCTCCCAAAGTGCAGGGATTACAGGCAGGAGCTACAGCGCCTGGCCCATAGGCTACTTTTTATCAAACTTTTAATCAAAGATTCATGTTACAACTCCTAGTTGGCTGAGGATTACTCTATCTGTTCTTTTCCAGGTCACTTTAGAAGTTTCTCCAAATGAATCAGAAAATACATAGTGTCTGTTTCTGAAATAAAAGTACATGGAAAGAGAGATTCTTCTCCTTGATGGAAAAGGACAAAATACTTTCTTAAGGTTCTCAATGACTCATTGTGATGGGAGGGGAAGAGGAGGCAAAGGAAAAAAGCCAATTTCAGTAAAAGATTTCAAGAAGTTGGTAAGAAAAATATAGGGTGGAAACTTTGTTTTCCTGCTACTAAAAAAAGATACTAGAACAGAACGAGGATCGCAGCAAGAAATATGAGTGAGGCCAGACCATCTGCCAAACCCTTCAAACTCATCCTTTCTACCTTCCCCATTAAATAGCATATTTAAAAATGAATCTTTGCTGACTCTGCCAAGAATCTTAAAACTGCCCAAGTTTCTTTACTAGAACTCACGGAAACCTGGTGAATACTAATATTACCTAAAAGCTCAGCAATATAGAGGAAATTCTCAGACTGGATGTAATGAATAAGAACGGCACTGTTGTTTCTTGCAGATTGTTTCTTGCCTGCGGTAAATCTTGCCACATACTCTAAATCCTTGGTAGGCCATGAACAGGGGAAAGACTATAAACAGAGTTGGAGATTACAGGCCTCAGGCATGCAACTCCTGTAGCTTTACCATTTCTCCTTAGGTTGGCTTCAGAGAGGACTCAATCCCCCAAGTGCAGAGATGAGGGTGTGTGGCACTAGAAGAGCTGATTTTGGGGTGGGAACTTAGACTTCTTGTCTTACCTGGCTCTCACTTTCTATCACCCGTTTTAAAGATGTTTGGTACCTTGAACATACATGGAACATACTGGTAGCTTTAACTGTGTGCCCTTATCTACCCTATCTATGTAGATGTGCCCTATCTATGTAAACTGTAACTTAGCTGAGAAAAAGTTTAACTCAAAGTTTTGGCAAGAAAGGGGACAGCCAGTCCATGGAAAATACAAAGAGCCACACTTAGGGAAAATAGCTTAGCAAATGGCTGCCTTTGGTGAAAATCTAGAGTCCACCTCTAGAAGGAAATTCAAAGTTCATACACTGACCCTCGCCCCTCGCGTCCCCCCTCCCCCTTACCTCAGATCACCACGGATAGTGAAGTAGGGTGGGGGAAGGGAGCAATGGCAAAGTGGACGCTCACGGCAGGGGACAGAGTAACCAAAAAGAGTAGTTTCTGGGGGAGAGAGAGAAGGCTGGTGCAGAGGTAAAAAGGAAAGACGGTGGGCGGATGGAGAGATGAGGGCAAGAGAGTGACAGCAGGGAGCGGGCAGAGCTGGAGAAGGAGAGTGGGCGAGAGCCAGAAAAGAGGAGGCTTAGGAGTAAAAGGGTAGAGGGCCAAGGGTAACAGCCCAGGGTTGGATCCGGGACCAGGGAGGGTATGAAGTGAGGGCTGGGCATGGGACAGGGCCGCACAGGTTGGGTAGGAGGTCTGGCCAAAAAGGGGTTGGGCCAAGAAGGTGGTCCCGCCCGAGGATGGCTCAGGGAGCGGACGGAAAGGATCCAATTCCTAGCTTCATGGTGCCTTGGCACCACCCTCACTCGCCTGCAGGATCCGGGCTCGCACTGCCGCCGCCGCCAATAGCGCCGCCATGGCTCTCGGCCGCCCTAGCTCCGCACCCCGCGCCTCTACTGCCCAGAAGCACTACAGCTGCCAGGCCTCGCCCTCCATCCTGCCAGGCTTCCTCATTGGTGGGGAGGACTATTTTCTCCAGCCAATCACTGGTCCGAACACCGGATTCCTCCCCTCACACCCCCGTTCTGGGGATAAGTGATTGGTTAGGAGCGAAAATGCTCTCGCCCTCTGCCACCTCAGCCAATGACGTAGGCGGAGGTAGAGAAGACGCCCCTGACTTGGACACTCCCTACCGAGCACACGGGGAAGACGCCCCCCTAACCTGGAACTCCGATTGGCCAAGGGCGGAACCGAGGCCCCACCCCCCCCACTGAAAAAAGTAAATAAGACCCTTCAAGAATTTTGCAGTCGCTCCACCTCAACATCCGCGTAAGGGGCGTGGCTATAATTAGGGGCGGGGCTAGGCAAAGATTGCCCTATGAGGCGAGGGAATGAGACTGGGCTGCGAGTTGGGGATAGGGTTTCTCTTTGGGGGCGTGGCTTATGGAACCTCGTTTTCCCGCCGACGGTTGGCCACGTCACGTGACATGGGTTGGAAGATGGCGTCTCCCACAGACGGTAAGAGCCGGCATAGAGATCTTTGCCTGCAGCCTCCTTCTTTGCTCTACTGGGAACATCCACTCTGTCTCTGCCCCTCGAACATACATTTCTTTCTTGGGCTCTTCTCCTTTCCCTTTTATTTTTTTTCTTGAGATCCATCGCCGTCTTCAGCTCACCGGTTCTTCACAGCAGCTCCGGAGGTGCCCAGTTTCCCCGCTCTGTACCAGGCGTGTGGAGGAGGGCCCTAGGGAGGGACTCATTCTGGGTAAAAGGACAGGGGGGTCGCCCTGTCCCTTCCTTATCTCTATTTGGGCGAGGCTGAGGGTCGAGGAGGAGATGTTTCTGGAGGACGTGCCTTACTGTAGTTTTCTCCTTGGGGTATCCCATTGAAAGGATCAGTTCTCTTCTGATTGAGCGCACGGATGAAACGATTCTCACAAACCCTCGCAGGGCTGCTGGCTGACCTCATCTCGATACTGAACCGCAAGAGAAACATGATCTCTCTCCTGTCTCCTCAGTTTGGGACCATTGCCGTGGCAGCAAGAGAAGCGGGGGACGTTCTCGGCCCCTCGCCCTGAGAGTCGCGAGGAGAATCAGTATTGAGCTTTTAAGTGTCGTCTTGCACAGGTCGCAACCTGTCTTCCATCTGCTTTACGTGTTGTTTCTTAAGGCTGAGTGAATTAACGATTTCTGTTTATATATTGTGTAAAATGCAAGTCATTTCAAGTAACAATTAAGTTGTTTTGGTATACTCCCATGCTTTTGCTCTTGGTTCTGCTTTAGAGAGTTAGGGTCTTGCAGTCATTTTTAAACTCATTTTTAGTTCTACCATCCTCATCCCAACTATATATCGATTTTATTGATATATAGGTTTCCTTCCCTTAGACAAAAACATTTTATATTTGGAAGGAATCTTGGAAGTTCATTGCAGGAATGAAGAAATTGAAGCCAAGGTGAGCTATATTAAGTACCTGCTACATGAAAGGCATAATGCTAGGTGCTTTGGGAGACCAAAAGATGACTCAAACATATAAACATTTTTTTTTTTTCAGTTTCAGTTCTCTTTTTAGATGTCACCTCCCAAAGAGTCTTTCTTAGAACACAGTATCTGGAGTTGCCCTTTCCCACCATTCATCTCAGTATCTTCCTTGTCAGCATAGTTACTCTGTTAACTTTGCCCCTTTTGCGCTAGATTGTAAATTCCAAGTTTGTCTTGTTCATATTGTCTTGTTCATAGTTGGATCCAGGTTTAGCACAGTGCCTGACGAACAGTAGGTCTTTAATTAACATTTATTGAAAGATTGATTAGATATATGCAGAAATAATATATTACTTGATCTTAAGTTTTAAGTTTAACCGAGTCTTAAATTTTGTGAGCGCAGGTACATACTGTATTAGAAATTATGGCTGGGCGTGGTGGTTCACACTTCTAATCCCAGCACTTTGGGAGGCTGAGGCAGGCAGATTGCCTGAGCTCAGGAATTGAAGACCAGCCTAGACAACATGGTGAAACCCCATCTCTACAAAAAAATACAAAAATTATCTGGGTGTGATGCCACAAACCTGTAGTCCCAGCTACTTGGGGGGGCTGAGGCAAGAGAATCTCTTGAGCCCAGGGGGTGGAGGCGGCAGTGAACCATGTTCATGCCACTGCACTCCAGTCTGTGTGACAAAGCGAGACCCCGTCTCAGAAAAAAAGAAGGAAAAAAAAAAAAGAAATTATGGATGTTTGGAGTCAAAAGAGATTCTCCTGCCTGGGTGCTCTCTTGCAAAAATGTCCTTCTCTTGCCAGAAAGAAGGGCATTTAAAAAGTCAGGCAAGGGAATAGGGAGTTATTGTTAATGGGTACCAAATTTCAGTTTGGGAAGGTGAAAGAATTCTGGAAATGAATGTGATGATTGCACAATTAATGTACTTAATACCACTGAAATGTATACTTAAAAGTTATTAAAATGGTAAAATTTATGTATATTTCACCACAGTTGAAAAAAAACGCCAAGTAATACAAGTAGAAGTAATTGTTATTAAATTTTTTAGTTTATTTTTAAATTGCTTTTACAAACTTTGGGGATTTTAGAGATGTGTTCCTTGAGTTTGATTTTTTCCCCCTGTCATCTCTCAATTTAGTTTCCTTTCTTTGGCCAGGAAGAGTATTAAAAACATTAAATTTGGCTTGGCGTGGTGGCTCACGCCTGTAATCCCAGCACTTTGGGAGGGCGAGATGGGTGGATCACGAGGTCAGGAGATCGAGACCATCCTGGCTAACAAGGTGAAACCGTCTCTCTACTAAAAATTACAAAAAATTAGCCAGGCGTGGTGGTGGGTGCCTGTAGTCCCAGCTACTCAGGAGGTTGAGGCAGGAGAATGGCGTGAACCTGGGAGGCAGAGCTTGCAGTGAGCCGAGATCGCGCCACTGCACTCCAGCCTGGGACAGAGCGAGACTCCATCGCAAAAAAAAAAAAAAAAAAAAAAAATTAAATTTTTTTCCTTTTCTAGCCATCTCTATGGTCACTTTATTTGCACTCTTGATTTTTAAGTTTTCATTCTCATCTCTTACAAAGTTTCACTCCTCTCCACCTAATGTTTTCTTTTTAATCTGAAAAAATCAAGTCAAGCACTTTGAACTTAAATTCAGCTTCTAAATAAGTATCTCATTCCAAAATATTCCACGGCCTAGCTCTTTCACTTCTATTTTTAGTGTTCCACCTGTCACTGTCTTTAAAATTTAATTCAGATAATATTTATTTTAATATGTTTGTCATTTACTCTTTTGTCTTTTTCGTGATAAATTTGCTGGAGCGTCTTTGAAAAGGAGAAAACTGAAATTCAAATACAGCCATCTAATTACTTAATTTATGAGAGTAAGACTCACAGCAGAGTCTGAGTTCTATCCCAGACTGTGGTATCATAAGGTCACCCATGTAGGTTATTAGATTGTACCCCCAATAATTTTCTTTTTAACTTTCTTTTAGAGACAGGGTCTCTCTCACTCTATTGCCCATGCTGAAATGCAGTGATATGATTATAACTCACTGCACCCTCAAAGGCTCAAGCGATTCTCCCATCTCAGCCTCCTAAGTAGCTGGTACTATAGGCTCACACCACCATGCCCAGCTAATTTATTATTATTATTATTTATTTTGTTTTGAGACGGAGTCTCACTCTGTCACCCAGGCTGGAGTGCCGTGGCATGATCTCGGGTCACTGCAACCTCCGCCTCCTGGGTTCAAGTAATTCTCATGCATCAGCCTCTCCAGTAGCTGGGATAACAGGCACACGCCACCACACCTGGCTAATTTTTGTATTTTTAGTAGAGACGGGGTTTCACCATGTTGCCCAGGCTAGTCTTGAACTCCTGACCTCAGGTGATGCACTCACCTCGGCCTCCCAAAGTGCTAGGATTACAGGCGTGAGCCACCATGCCCCACCTTATTATTTTTTATAGAGATGGAGTCTCACTATGTTGCCCAGGATGGTCTCAAACTCCTGGGCTCAAGCAATCTTCCTGCCTCGGCTTCCCAAAGCACTGGGATTCCAGACATGAGCCACTGTACCTGGCCCAATAACTTTATTTTTGTTATGGTTGAACATTCCTCAGAAATTGGTAACAAAGAGAAGCTAATTTTTGGATGCTTTAATTAAGGCAATGTATTAGTTGAGTTCTTTACAATTAAAATGCCATTGGAAATTCCTTTGGAATATTTGGCAAAACAAATTCAGTTTAGAGAAAAGTACATTTTGTACGTATGTATATTTTCTGGGGAGTGAGTTCATTTTATTTCCCAGATTTCCAGAGATGTGGTTACCCAGAAAATGTTAAGAACTGCTGTTTATAGCATTAAATGAACTAGTTATGCAACTGGTTAGCATACTGAGCATACAATAAAAACTCAACAAATGTTAATATTGAGTACTACTGTGTGCAAGGGAAGAGTGGAAGAGAAATGATGTCAAAGAATTAGGCAGAGGCTGAGTAAGATTTTATAGAGTGTGGTAGATACACATTCACAGATTTAGCTGGGAGGAACTTTAAGCTGGAGAGTGACACGAACTGATTGACATTTAAAAAAATCAATTCTGGCCTCTTTATGGAGAATAGATTCCGGGGGTGTGAAGGGGAAAGGGTAAGAATGGGAGCAGAGAGATCTGTTAAGAGGCTGTTGAAGTAGTCCAAGAAAGAAGTGATGGTTCCTTGGGTTATTTGATTTCAGGGTGTATTCTGAAGGTAGAAATGACTAGATTTACTCATGGATTGGTTATGGAAGGGTGAAGGAAAAGAATGCATGAAGGATGACATCTGGGTTTTTGATCTGAGAATTGGAATTTATGGTAGTGTTATTTCTTGAGATGGGAGAAGATTGGGGGAATATGGTTTTGAAGATAATTAGGTTTAAAGTTTAAGTGGGGATTTTTTTTTTTTTTTTTTTTTTTGAGACAGGATGTGGCTCTATCACCCAGGCTGGAGTGCAGTGGTGTGATCTTAGCTAACTGCAGCTGCCACCTCTGGGCTCAAGCCATCCTTCCACCTCAGCCTCCCAAGTAGCTGGGACTACAGGCTGACACCACCACACCTGGCTAATTTTTTTGCTTTTTGTAGAGATGGGGTTTCACTATGTTGGCCAGGCTGGTCTCAAACTCGTGAGCTCAAGCAATCCACCCACCTCGGCCTCCCAAACTGCTTGGATTACAGGCGTGCACCACTGCATCTGGCCTTAAGCAGTTTTTTCATATGTAAATAGAGAGGGATTCAAATAACCACTTGGACATAAACCTTTGTAGTTCTTTAGAAAGGTTGGGAATGGAAATATAAATATGGAGTCATTGGCATACAGAAGAAGATAAAGTCCTCATGTTGAAATAGGGGAGTTCCCTAACCGCAGGACATACGACAGAGGTGTGGCTTGTCTGTGTGCACTCAATCCTCTTATGGGAGAGGGAGCATGCAGATGGGCAGGTGTAGGAGTCAGGGCGAGCACTTTTGGGCTCCAGCCCCACGGTAGCATCTAGGGGTGGGTGCCTGCAACTCCCAAAGCCCAAGTAGGCATGTATAACAGTGCACTCTTTTTTTTTTTTTTTTTTTTTTTTGAGATGGAGTCTTGCTTTGTTGCCCAGGCTGGAGTGCAGTGGTGTGATCTTGGCTCACTGCAACCTCCACCTCCCAGGTTCAAACGATTCTCCTGCCTCATCCTCCCCAGTAACTAGGATTACAGGTGTGTTCCCCCATGCCTGGCCAATTTTTGTATTTTTAGTAGAGACAGGGTTTCACTATGTTGGCCAGGCTGGTCTTGAACTCCTGACCTCAAGTGATCCACCCATCTTGGCCTCCCAGAGTGCTGGGATTACAGGCATGAGCCACCGTGCCCAGCCAGAGCACTCTTTTAGCTTTGCTGTCTGCAGACACTTAAGTGTTAAGTGGCTCAGTGCCCTCTTGGTACCGCGGTCCTTGTCTGGTGTCCAGGAAGAATCAGGTTGCACATGGACTTGAAGGATGGTAAATGTACGAGTTTTATTGGGTGGTGGAGGTGGCTCTAAGCAGGCTGGATGGGGAGCTGGAAAGGGGATGGAGTGGGAAGGTGATCTTCCCCTGGAGTTTGGCTATCTGGCAGCTGATCTCCTCTCTGACCATCCCCAGCCAAACTCCTCTTGGCATTCAGATGCTCCTTCTCTTCTCTCTGCAGTTCCTCTGCCCTTCTGTTCATCTCCTTGTGGAGCCTGGAGTTTGGGGTTTACATGGGTATAGAATAGTGGGGCATGGTGGGCCAAAAGGCAACTTTTGGGCATGAAAACAGGAATGCCTGTTCCCATTTTGGGCCGCAGGTTTCCAGGCTTGAGGTGGGGCCTTTGCTTGGGAACCACCCTCTTCTTCTACCCAGTATTTTCCTGTTTTCTGTTTGTATCAATTTATACCATTAAAGTGAGGTAGAGAGTGGAGCCAGTGTAGGATGTGGCCTGAGTGGAAAAGGAGAAGGAAAAAGGAGAGTCAATGAGGTAGGAGAGAAACCAGCATAATAGTTTTATAGGAGAGGGGAGTAGTATTTCAAGGAAAATAGTCAGTGTGTGGATGGTGCAAAGAGATCACATGAGACAGAACAGGCTGGGCGTGGTGGCTCACACCTGTAATCCCAGCACTTTGGGAGGCAGGTCGATCACCTGAGGTCAGGAGTTCGAGACCAGCCTGGCCAACATGGCAAAACCCCATCTCTACTAAAAATACTAAAAATAAAAAATTAGTGGGCATGGTGGTGTGTTCCTGTAATCCCAGCTACTTGGGAGGCTGAGGCAGGAGAATCACTTGAACCTGGGAGGCTGAGGTTGCAGTGAGCCTAGATCACGTTATTGCACTCTAGCCTGGGAGACAAGAGCGAAACTCCGTCTCAGAAAAAAAAAAAAAAAAAAAAAAAAAAAGACGGAATAGAGAAATGACCACTGGATTTGGCAACATAGGTCATAGATGCCTTGACAACAGCAGTTTCTATGTATGTAGGGACAGAAGCCTGATTGTCGTACATTTAGGAGAGAGAGTGATGTGAGGAAGTAGGGACAGCAGAAAAGACATCACAAGAACTTTTTCAGTGAAGGGGGTATGGAAGAGGTCATGGGGTCAAGAGAGAGGGTTTTTGGTTTTCTTTTCTTTTTTTTTTTTAAAGCAGTGTCTCACTTTGTCATCCAGGCTGGAGTGCAGTGGGACAAACAGCTCACTCACTGCAGCTTCGACCTGCCAGGCTGAAGTGATTCTCCCACCTCAGCCTCCTGAGTAGCTGGGACTACAAGGGTATACCACCACGCCCAGCAGGGTTTCACTGTGTTGCCCAGGCTGGTCTTGAACTCCTGAACTCAAGTCTTGGCCTCTCAAAGTGCTGGGATTATAGGCATGAGGCACCCCACCTGCCCTGGTGTTTTTTGTTTGTTTGTTTTTTTGAGATGGCGTCTCATTCTGTTGCCTGGGCTGGAGTACAGTGGTGCGATCTTGGCTCACTGTAACCTCTGCCTCCCGGGTTTAAGCAATTCTCCTCCCTCAGCCTCCTGAGTAGCTGGGATTACAGGCGCCTGCTACCACACCCAGCTAATTTTTTGTATTTTTAGTAGAGACAGGGTTTCACCACGTTGGCCAGGCTGGTCTCAAACTCCTGACCTTGTGATTCACCCGTGTTGGCCTCCCAAAGTGCTGGGATTACAGGCATGAGCCACCATGTCCGGCTGGGGTTTTTTTTGAAACACAGAAATTCTGCAACCAGCTTGATTGGTACTGCTCCTTTTTAAAGAGATTTTTAAAGAGTTACTTATTTTGTAAAGTTTTATTTATTTTGAAGCTAGTCAAATTTAGCAGTGGGGGGTTGTATACCAACTTTAGTGACACTGAGATGAGGCTAGAGAAGGTAGAAACTGATGGTACATGAGAAAGATGATATTCAAATGATGTCCTTGATAAAGCAAGAGAAGATGGCATCTAGAGTGCTATCAGAAGAGTCTGTTTCATGGAAGTAGAAACACTTAATTCATTGTAACTGGAGGAAAGCACAAGAGTATGAATGAAGATGCAGGTGGGTTCATTGATACTCATTTTTCTTAACACTCCCAATAAAATATCATTCCCATTCATAGATTGAAAGAGTGAGGTTTGGTAAGGGAGAATGATTTATTTGTATTCTATCACGGACCAGTGGCATCAATAGTTACAGAACTCATATCTCTAGACTTCCAGGTGAGTGTTCCAGTTTATGTCCTTTGAGATTGAAGTATCATATACATTAATGTGTTTCCTGTCTTCTTGGTTCATCTGGATGTTTTGTTCTAGGGACAGATCTGGAAGCATCTTTGCTAAGTTTTGAAAAACTTGACCGTGCCTCACCAGATCTTTGGCCAGAACAATGTAAGTTTTTGCCTTCTTTATATCAGAGTCAATGCAGGAGAAACAATGTTCCTTTTTAAAGAGATTTTTAAAGAGTTATTTATTTTGTAAATATTTATTTTGAAGCTAGTCAAATTTAGCAGTGGGGGGTTGTATACAAACTTTAGTGACACTAACGTTAATAAGTTCTGATAACAGGCTGAGCTTGTTGGCTCATGCCTGTAATCCCAGCACTTTGGGAGGCCGAGTTGGGAGGATCACCTGAGGTCAGGAGTTTGAGACCAGCGTGGCCAACATGGTGAAACCCTGTCTCTACTAAAAAAAAAATAGAAATATTAGCTGGATGTGGTGGCACACGCCTGTAATCCCAGCTACTCAGGAGGCTGAGGCATGAGAATCTTTTGAACCCAGGAGGCGGAGGCTGCAGTGAGCAGAGATTGTGCCACTGCACTTCAGCCTGGGTGACAGAGTGAGACTCTGTCTCAAAAAAAAAAAAAAAAAAAAAAAAGTTCTGATAACCCATTACCATCAGACCAGGCTGAAGAGTTATCATTTAACTTTAATAATTAAAGTTTTATTTTATTTCAAAGAGAAGAGATTGAAGTCCAGTGTTAAGAATAGCTGTTTGGTGGTTTAATTTGTTCAGAACACAGTGTGACTCAGAAAATAAGGAGCCTTTAAACAATAATAATTATTTTGTTTGAACCAGAGTCTCTCTCTGTCGCCCAGGGTGGAGTGCAGTGGTGCACTCGGGTCACTGCATCCTCTGCCTCAGGGTTCAAGCGATTGTCCTGCCTCAGCCTCCCAAGTAGCTGGGACTACAGGTGCATGCCACCATGCCCGGCTAATTTTTTGTATTTTTAGTAGAGACAGGGTTTCACCATGTTGGCCAGGCTGGTCTCGAACTCCTGACCTCAGGTGATCCACCTGCCTCAGCGTCCCAAAGTGCTGGGATTACAGGTGTGAGCCACCGTGCCTAGCCAACAATAATTATTATTATATATATGTATATATATATATATATATTTTTAGACGGAGTTTCACTCTAGTTGCCCAGACTGGAGTGCAATGGCCCAGTGTTGGCTCACTGCAACCTCTGACTCCCAGGTTTAAGCGATTCTCCTGCCTCAGCCCCCAAGTAGCTGGGATTACAGGCACATGCCGCAATGCCCGGCTAATTTTTTGTATTTTTAGTAGAGACAGGGTTTTGCCATGTTGGCCAGGCTGGTCTCAAACTCCTGATCTCAGGTGATCCACCCACCTCGGCCTCCCAGAGTGCTGGGATTACAGGCGTGAGCCACCATGGCTGGCCATTAATTACTTTTTAAAGCTACATTTATAGGCTGGGCATGGTGGTTCATGCCTGTAGTCCCAGCAGTTTGGGAGGCCAATGCAGGTGGATCACTTGAGGCTAGGAGTTTGAGACCAGCCTGGCCAACATGGCAAAACCCTGTCTCTATCAAAAATACAAAAATTAACTGGCCGTGGTGGTGCACACCTGCTATCCCAGCTACTCAGGAGGCTAAGGCACGAGAATTGCCTGAACCCGGGAGGCGGAGGTTGCAGTGAGCCAAGATTGCACTATTGCACTCGAGCCTGGGTAACAGAGAAAGACTCTTTCTCAAAAAAATCCCCCAAACTACACTTATTTGTTTGTTTGTGTATTTATTTATTTGAGATGGAGTCTCGCTCATGTCGCTCAGGCTGGAGTGCAATGGTGCAATCTTGGCTCACTGCAACGTCCGCCTCCCTGGTTCAAGCGATGCTCCTGCCTCAGCCTCCCGAGTAGCTGAGATTATAGGTGCCCGCCACAATGCTCAGCTAATTTTTGTATTTGTAGTACAGACGGCTTTTCACCAAGTAGGTTGGTCTTGAACTCCTGACCTCAGGTGATCTGCCCACCTCGGCCTCCCAAAGTGCTGAGATTTCAGGAGTGAGCCACCACAGCCAGCCCCCAAAACTACATTTATAAGAAATTCACATAATACTGAGATATATAAAGCGTTTTCTCACCTTTTTCAATCACTCTTTTTTTTTTTTTTTTTTTTTTTGAGATGGAGTTTCACTCTTGTTCCCCAGGCTGTGCAGTATAATGGTGCAGTCTTGGCTCACTGCAACCTCTGCTTCCGGGTTCAAGCGATTCTCCTGCCTCAGCCCCCCAGGTAGCTGGGATCACAGATGCATGCCACCACACCTGGCTAATTTTTGTATTTGTAGTAGAGAAGAGGCTTCACCATGTTGGACAGGCTGGTCTTGAACTCCTGACCTCAGATGATCTGCCTGCCTCGGCCTCCCAAAGTGCTAGTATTAGAGGCCTGAACCACTGCACCTGGCCCACTCTTATAACGTTAACCACTGTTAATCGTACAAATCCTTGTAAAAGGTACAACTCCGGCCAGGTGTGATGGCTCACGCCTGTAATCCAAGCACTTTGAGAGGCTGAGGTGGGCGGATTACCTGAAGTCAGGAGTTTGAGATCAGCCTAGCTAACATGGCGAAACCCCGTTTCTACTAAAAATACAAAAAATTAGCTGAGCGTGGTGGCACATGCCTGTATCCCAGCTACTTGGGAGGCTGAGGCAGGAGAATCGCTTGAACCCGGGAGGCAGAGGTTGCAGTGAGCAGAGATTGCAGTGAGCCGAGATCACTCCATTGCACTCCAGGTTGAGCAACAAGAGCGAAACTCTGTCTCAAAAAAAAAAAAGGTACAAATCCTTTTGACCTATTTTATACAGATAAGGAAATAATAATTTTTTAAGTATGTATAAGAGGGATTTTTTTTTTCTTCATAATGTTGGAGTCATATGCATGTGGCCTACCACTTAACTTACTCCACATGTGAACAGTTCCATCTTGGTTTGTGTATGTCTACTTCATTCTTTTAAATATATTTCATTGTATGGATATATTATAGTTTATGTATTCATACATTATTTGGAAACTTAAGTTATATCTACTTTGTAGTTTGTTTTTTTTTTTAATTTGAGCAAGGGTCTCACTCTGTCACCCAGGCTTTGTGCAGTGGCGTGATCACAGCTGACTACAGCCTCAACCTCCTGGGCTCAAGTGATCCTCTCACTTCAGCCTCCTGAGTAGCTGGGACCACAGGCATGTACCACCACAACCAGCTATTTAAAAAATTTTTGGGGGGACAAGATCTCACTGTGTTGCCCAGACTGGTCTCAGACTCCTGGGCTCAGGCTGTCTTTCCACCTTGGCCTCCCAGAGCGCTGGGATTACAGGTGTGAGGCACTGTGCCTGGCCTATATCTAGTTTTTGACTTTACAGACAGTTTATCAGTGAATACCCATGTACACATATCTTCATATACATGGAAGAGGATAACTGTATGAGGGCCCCTTTCCTCACATACTAGCCAGTATTAGATGTTACTAATCTATTAGTTTCATTTTACATTTCCTTTTTGGTGAGATTGAACTTTTTTTTTTTTTTTTGAGATGGAGTCTCGCTCTGTTGCCCAGGTTGGAGTGCAATGGCGTGATCTCAGCTCACTGCAACCTCCACCTCCCGGGTTCAAGCAATTCTCCTGCCTCAGCCTCCTGAATAGCTGGGACTACAGGCACATGCCGCCACACCCAGCTAATCTTTTGTATTTTAGTAGAGACGGGGTTTCACTGTGTTGCCCAGGCTGGTCTCCAACTCCTGAGCTCAGGCAAAGATGTTATTTTAATTATATATTTTTTTTAGAGACAGAGGCTCATCCTATCACCCAGGCTAAAGTGCAATGTCACGATGATAGCTTACTGCAGCCTCCAACTCCTGAGTTCAAGCCATCCTCCTGCCTCAGCCTCCTAAGTAGCTAGGACTATAGGTGTGCATTACCATGCCCAACTAACTGGGTTTTTTTTTTTTTTTTTTTTTTTTTTGAGACAGGGTCTTCCTCTGTTGCCCAGTTTGGAGTGCAGTGGTGTGATCATGGCTCATTTCAGCCTCAACTTCCCGGGCTCAAGCCTTCCAAGTAGCTAGGACTACAGGGGCACATCACTACGCCTGGCTAAGTTTTGTATTTTTTGTAGAGACGGGGTTTCACTATATTGCCCAGGCTGGTCTCCAACTCCTGAGCTCGAGTGATTCACCCGCTTCAGCCTCCCAAAGTGCTGGGACTACAGGCATGAGCCACTGCACCCGGCCTGTTTTTTAATTTTTTGTAGAGTCTGGGGTCTTGCCTTGTTGCCCAGGCTGATCTTTAAGGGATCCTCCTGCCTTGACTTCTCAAAATGCCCAGCCCTGATTTTTATTTTTCTGCATTTTAATGTGATTCTTTCTGTGAGAAATTTAAATAAATAAAATTGGATTGACAGAACAGCATCTCTAAAAAGGCAGTTTAAACTTTCTGGTAAGAGATATTGTATCTTACCACCCTCCCAACCAGCTAACTCCTGGTCCTTCCAAGTTCAGTTGAGGCATTATTTTCCTTGAGAAGCTTTTTATGCCCCCTGGGTCTGACTTAGCTTGCCATTTTTTGTCTTGCCATAGTCCTGGCATCTTTCTTTGAGGACTGAAACAGTGTTATAGTTATTGGTTTATTCTTTCTCTTCTTCTAAACTATAAGAAAACAGACAAAGCTGTTTTCTTATTATTTGGATCTTCTATGCCTGAGCAATCATACTTATTGAATAAATAAAGTTTTGTTTTTCTTTTTAGTACCAGGTGTTGCTGAATTTGCAGCTTCCTTCAAAAGTGTAAGTAATATCCCTTACCTACTGAGGTCAATCCAAAGTTTCGCTCCTGAGTAAAAGCTCAGATCTCTGTTCTTTATTTTATTTTATTTTATTTATGGCAGAGTCTCACTCTTCGCCCAGGCTGGAGTGCAGTGGTACGATCTCGGCTCACTGCAACTTCCACTTACCAAGTTCAAGCGATTCTCCTGCCTCAGCCTCCTGAGTAGCTGGGATTACAGGTGCCCACCACCACGCCCAGCTAATTTTTGTATTTTTAGTAGAGACGGAGTTCACCATCTTGGCCAGGCTGGTCTCGAACTCCTGGCCTCAAGTGATCCACCTACCTCAGCCTCCCAAAGTGCTGGGATTACAGGTGTGAGCCACCGCGCCTGGCCTTTTAAAATTTTTTGTGGAGAAGAGGTCTCACTATATTTCCCAGGCTGGTCTTGAACTCCTGGGTTCAAGTGATCCTCCTGCTCCAGCCTCCCATAGCATTAGGATTACAGGTGTGAGCCAATGTATGTGTTTTTGTTTTTTTGTTTTTTTTAATGTGAAAAATAATACCTACTTTATAGAGTTGATTTGGAGGTAAATGACTTGATGCATGTAAAGTGTTTTGCTTGTCACATAATAGGTTCTGAGTACATTTTAATTAAAAAAAGAGAAAGACGCAAAGCTGAAATAATGTTTCTCAACCCTACCTTTTGTGCATGACAGAATCATCAACATGCAGCTATGGAGCTCTTGAAAAATGCACTGTAACAAATGAGCACCAAGAAAAAAATTAATTAAATATAAAAAAAGAAAAGCACATATGAGGAGTCCCTTGCTCTACTTTTTCCACTAGACCCTTCCCTACCCCTCATATTCTAAATCATTATGTCTGGAGTGTGGCCAAGGCATTTATAGTTTTAAAAGTTACACAGGTGATTCTTGTGTGCAACTAGCATTAAACTGCCAACCCAGAGCTATTCTAAGAATGGGCTTTCTTTCATAGTTTTAAGTTCACTTTCATAAATGAAAAATTGTAAAATTCTGAAGTTTCCTAAAACCTCTACAATAAAATTGTGAAATTCCAAGTGATGACCATTCCAGACTTCTCTCACTTAAAATGAGGATTTTCTCATTCTTGATTCTTCTTTGAATCTCCCCTATGCCAGAGAATGTTACTTACTGATTAGTGTTTCAAACAGTTGAATTGGAGGCTTTCACCAGAACTGAATTTCAAGTAATTTCATTCATTGCTATACTAACTTGTTAGGCATAAATCAGTAATAGTGATCATACCTATTCTTCCACAGTAATTTCTCTGAGACTGACTTTCAAGATAAGCCATGTTTTTTGCAGTGACTATTTGTAGGCCATATCTAAACCTGGAGAAATCCAGGTTTTTGAAATTATAATCTGCCAGTATTTCCAAACAACCTGAAGGCTATGTGACAAGCTGCATTTTTTCTTTTTCTTTTTCTTTTTTTTTTGAGACAGAGTAATACTCTTACCCAGGTTGGAATACAGTGGCACGATCTTGGTTCACTGCAACCTCTGCCTCCCACATTCAAGAGGTTCAAGCAATTCTCGTGCCTCACCCTCCCAAGTAGCTGAGATTACAGGTGTGTGCCATCACGCCTGGCTAATTTTTTTTGTATTTTTAGTAGAGATGGGGTTTCCCCATGTTGGCCAGGCGGGTCTCGAACTCCTGACTCCTGACCTCAAGTAATCCGCCCACCTTGGCAGCCACCGCATCCGGCCCAGGCTACACTTCTTATAAGAATAATAGGGTCTCCTCACACTTTTTATGTGTCTGAATGGATATATTATTTTTTGACAGCCTATTACTAGTTCTCCACCCAAATGGATGGCTGAGATAGAACGTGATGACATCGACATGTTGAAAGGTAAGTGATGCTAGTTACCACTTTTAACTGGATATTTATGTTTTTCCATAGACCACCTCTCTATTTTTTTTTTCTGTTTCCTTACAAGTATTTTTGGCTTCAGACTTCTCATTTAAACCTCCTTATTTGTAGTTTTTCATGTCTGCAATGCCCTTCTCTACCTTTTCCATGTGTAGAAATCCTGCCAATTCAAGACTCAGTCATAGTGAATTCTGCTGCTCGTGCTAAATTCTTCTAATGTGAACCTGATTTTGTATAATACAGTTAACGAATAGCTCTAACATAAATTTTTTCATTTAATTCCCATAAAGGTCCTGTGAGTTGGGTATGATGATATTCAAAGTTCATAAGTTAACCAAGATAGAATGAGTTAAAATTTGGCTAGGCGTGGCTCATGTCTGTAATCTTAGCATTTTGGGAGGCCGAGGTGGGTGGATCACCTGAGGTCAGGAGTTTGAGACCAGACTGACCAATATAACGAAACCACGTCTCTACTAAAAATACAAAAATCAACCAGGCATGGTGGCAAGCTCCTGTAATCCCAGCTACTCTGGAGGCTGAGGCAGAAGAATCACTTGAACCTAGAAGATAGAGGTTGTGGCGAGCAATAGTTCCACTGCACTCCAGCCTGGCTGACAGAGCAGAACTCTATCTCAAAAAAAAAAAAAAAGTTAAAAAATTTTAACTCTGGTTTTTTTTTTTTTTTTCAGACGGAGTCTCGCTTTTGTTGCCCAGGCTGGAGTGCAGTGGTGCGATCTCGGCTCACTGCAACTTCTGCCTCGTGGGTTCAAGCGATTCTCCTGCCTCAGCCTCCCGAGTAGCTGGAATTACAGGCATCCCCCACCACGTCCAGCTAATTTTTGTAGTTTTAGTAGAGATGGGGTTTCACCATGTTGGCCAGGCTGGTCTCAAACTCCTGACCTCCAGTGATCCACCCACCTCGGCCTCCCAGAGTGCTGGGATTACAGGCGTGAGCCACCACGCCCCGCGTAAACTCTGCTTTTTTAAGTCTAGCCTCTTTCCATTATAACACAAGTGCCTTATTTAGAATTTACTGCCATATATTGTCAGTACTATTAAATGACAACCTCTTAGTGGGTTAAGACCTATTTTTTATTTTTTTATCCCATCAATTTCTTCTATAAAGAATACTATAAGTAGTGAATATTGTTGTTTGATAAATGATTTGAAACTCAATCACAAAGTGGAAATTTAAATTAAAAAACATTAATTTTCCATGATTTTGCCCTACTTTATTTATTTTATCATCCTTCTGGTGATAAGATTCATGATGATTGTGAAGTAATAGACTGAAATTAAGGTAAAAACCTGGGATTTTTGAGGTATTTAAACAGCTGAACATATCAAGAAAGTCTACTTATGCTAGGTGTAGATAATGACTGTGGCATGATAAATGAGATTAAAAAAAACACCTTTATTTGATTTTAGAAGTAATTCATTGTTCTTTATGAAATGCTTAAATGCAGATTCCCTCCTCCTGCCATGGAAAAATTAAGTCTCAAGGGCATCTCAGGTTCATTCTTCTAATGTTTCAAACAGACATTTATATAATATCTCATCAGCATGTATTTCTTAAGGCAACTTTAAATTTTTAGTGAGGGATCATAGCATTATATTCTATGCAAACTGACCTGTGTCTTAAACCTAAAAGGAATTGGGTGCTATTTAAATAAAAATTCAGGAAAGAACATTTTTAAGTATTGTCTTTGTGTGTGTGTGTGTGTGCAAGAGACTGGAGTTTTTTTTATTACTCAGTCTCCCCGAGAATTTGGGGATCAGAGTTTTTAAGGATAATTTGGTGGGTTGGGGGGACAGTGAGTTGCTAGTGCTGATTGATTGGGCTGGAGATGAAATCACAGGGAGTCAAAGCTGTCCTCTTGCACTGAGTCAGTTCCTGGGTGGGGGCCACAAGATCAGATGAACCAGTTTATTGATCTGGGTGGTACCAACTGATCCATCAAATGCAAGGCCTGCAAAATATCTCAAGCACAGAAACACCCAACAGTGAAACCGCCATTGCAGAATTGTAACTGTGATGGTGAAAGAGATCTGACCTAACCAACTCCATTTGCTCCTAACCTCCAACAGTATGCTGTCTTTTTACTTAGTAAACTTAAAGATTTTTATAGGAATTTGATTTGAAGGGAAAGTTTAGATTTTTATTTAGTCTTTGTTTTCTAAACTTAGGGAAATGGGGAATAGTAAGTGTTTTGTTGCCACTTTATTATAAGTCGAAATAATGTGGACTTACAATTAACAGTGGAGACAGTGTCCATTTTGTCAGATCAGATCTGTCTTCAAGGCTTTCTTAATGCTATCAAAAGACAAGGTTTTACATTTTAATGATGTATTCCAAACAAATGTTATAAATAATGTTTCCTGAGGATGAATCACTTAATTTGTTACTTTATTATTTTTTCTTTTTTTATTTGAGAAAAGGTCTCACTCTGTCACCCAGACTGTAGTGCAGTGGTGCCATCATGGCTCACTGCAGCCTTGACCTCCTGGTGATCCTCCCATCCCAGCCTCCTGAGTAGCTGGGACTACAGGCATACACCACCATACCCAGCTAATTTTATTTTATTTATTTTTATTTTTTTGAGAAGGAATCTCACTTTGTTGCCTAGGCTGGAGTGCAGTGGTACAATCTCAGCTGTCTGCAACCTTTGCCTCCTAGGTTCAAGTGATTCTCCTGTTTCAGCCTTCTGAGTAGCTGGGACTATAGGCGCCCGCCACCACACCCAGCTAATCGTTCTATTTTTAGTAGAGACAGGGTTTCGCCAGGTTGGCCAGGCTGGTCTCAAACCCCTGACCTCAGGTGATCTGCCCGCCTTGGCCTCCCAAAGTGCTAGGATTACAGGCATGAGCCACCACGCCTGGCTGAATTTTTGTATTATTTTTATACAGGTGAGGTATCATTGCCCAGGCTGGTCTTGAACTCCTGGGCTCAAGTGATCCTCTTGCCTTAGCCTCCCAAGTAGCTGGGACTGAAGGCATGTGCTACCATGCCCGGCTAATTCTGTTTTTATGCTAGTTCTTTTCTTATTAAGTGGGTAAGCTTATCTGAGGAATTTTGCAATAGTGGGAAAATTCCCTGATTTGTGTGTGTGTAAGATTGGGGGAGGAGTTACGGATCCATTTTCTACTTATTCAGTGGTAATTAAGCTTGAAAACTTGTATAACAAGAGTTCCCAACCCAAGTAAGTTGCTACTAGAGAAGAGTGGAAAGAAATGATGTTGAAATAAATGATTCTGTTTCAGAACTGGGGAGTCTCACCACGGCTAATTTGATGGAGAAGGTTCGAGGCCTACAGAACCTAGCCTATCAGCTGGGGCTGGATGAGTGTGAGTACCCTGATCGCATTTGTTCAGGGGTGTATTCCACCCTGAGCTGTGTATTCCACCCTGAGCTCAGGTATTCCACCCTGATCTCCAGTTATAATTAAGAAAGTATATTAGGGAAAAGAGAAGCATTCTGAAGGTAAGAAGTCAATCTAATTCATTGACTTTTTATGGTGGAGTGTGGTGGAATAATTACTGGATTTACTAGGTAACAAATTATTTTTCTTTATACAGTAAAAGTATATTGAAATCCCTTCAGGTTATTATCTCATTTTTAAATAGACAGAGTCTTACTATGTTGCCCAGGCTGATCTTCAACTCCTGGGCTCAAGTGATCCTCCCACCTTAGCCTCTGAAGTAGCTGGGACTACAAGCATGTACCACCGTGCCTGGGTAATTTAAAAATTTTTTTGTAGCGACAGAGTCTCACTATATTGCCCAGGTTGGTCTTGAACTCTTGGGTTTAAGTGATCTTCCTGCCTCAGCCTTCCAAAGTGCTGGGATTATGAACCACCGCACCCAACCAGCATTTTACTTTACAAATAAATTTAAGGCTGGCCACAGTGGCTCATGCCTGTAATCCCAGCTAGTTGGGAGGCTGAGGATGGAGAATCACTTGAACCTGGGAGGCGGAGGTTGCAGTGAGCCAAGATCATGCCACTGCACTCCAGTCTGGGTGACAGAGTAAGACTCTGTCTCAAAAACAAGAAAATTAATTTAAAATTTCTAATTTTCAACTGATAGTTGTCACTTCCTCAGACCTCTTTATCCTTCCTTTATTTCTATTACTGTCATCAGCAGTTGGCTTTCTTTTACCAAGAAAACATTTTTGAATTGGTTATGGAATCAAGAAATAGAGAACAACAAACTGCTTCAAGATATGGTTGTTAGCTGCTCTGCTAAGTTCACTCATTAGTACCTAACTCTTCTCTATATACTGGTAATTTATTTCTTATGATTAAAGTTTATACCTTGGCAAAATTACTAGTTACCATGTATGTCATGGACCTCCTTGATTTATAATGAAAAGGCAAATCTGTGATTAGTAAATTCATGAATGTGAGACTTTCATAGTCGATTTTGTTCCTTGATTTTGTTTCTAGCTTTGGATAATAAATGCTGTAATGATCATTGTGATCAAGGCTTTATCTCTTTGTGTCAATGTTTTTCAATGAAGTAAATGTTATGTTTGTTATATCAAGAAGATGCTGTATTACCAAATAGATTTGTCAGTAGTATTATCTATAGTTATAGCTGAAATTATGGTTCCTCTAATTAGTTTCTCTTTTTCTGCTTTCCTACTGAGAAAGGTAATGAAGTATTTTTTCCTGCTTTTTCTTATTTATACCAAAGTAGAGTGAACGGAATAATGACCCATGGCCCAGCTTCAGTAATCAACATATAGCCAATCTTGTTTTACTTATAACAATTTCCTGTAGCTACTTTAAAGCAAATTCCAGGCATCATATTACCCCATTGCTGAGTAACTTTGTATGTGTTTCCAGAAGACAAGGACTCTTACTTTCTTTTGCTGTTTTGTTTTGTTTTGTTTTGAGACAGAGTCTTACTCTGTGGCCCAGGCTGGAGTTCAGTGGTGCGATCTCGGCTCACGGCAACCTCCATCTCCTGGGTTCAAGTGATTTTCCTCCCTCAGCCTCCTAAGTAGCTGGGACTACAGGCATGCACCATGATGTCTGACCAATTTTTGTATTTTTAGTAGAGATGGGGTTTCACCCTGGTGGCCACGCTGGTCTCAAACTCCTTACCTCAAATAATATGCTCACCTTGGCCTCCCAAAGTGCTGAGATTACAGGCATGAGCCACCACACCTGGCATATTGTTTTTTTTCCTTTCTCTTCAGGAACAGTGGCACAAAATGTAAGTTTTTTTTTTTTTTTTTTTTTTTTTTTTGAGATGGAGTTTTGCTCTTGTTGCCCAGGCTGGAGTGCAATGACATGATCTTGGCTCACTGCAACCTCCACCTCCCAGGTTCAAGCAATTCTCCTGCCTCAGCCTCCTGAGTAGCTGGGATTACAGGCATGTGCCACCAGGCCCAGCTAATTTTGTATTTTTAGTAGAGATGGGGTTTCTCTATGTTGGTCAGGCTGGTCTCGAACTCCTGACCTCAGGTGATCTGCCCAACTCCGCCTCCCAAAGTGCTGGGATTACAGGTGTGAGCCACCGGGCCTGGCCAGTTTTTTTTTTTTTTTTTTTTAAGAGACTGGGTTTTTCTATGTTGCCTAGGCTGGACTTGAGTTCCTGGGCTCAGGCAATCATCCCACCTCAGCCTTCTGAGTAGCTGAGACTACAGGCACAAATCACTGTGCCTGGCTTTTTCTTTCTTTTTTTTTGTTTTTGAGACGGAGTCTCGCTCTGTCGCCAGGTTGGAGGTTGAAGTGCAGTGGCGCGATCTCGGCTCACTGCAACCTCCACCTCCTGGGTTCAAGCGATTCTCCTGCCTCAGCCTCCCAAGTAGCTGAGATTACAGGCTCATGCCACCATGCCTGGCTAATTTTTGTATTTTTAGTAGAGACGGGGTTTCACCATGTTGGCCAGAATGGTCTCAATCTCCTGACCTCGTGATCCACCTGCCTCGGCCTCCCAAAGTGCCAGGATTACAGGAGTGAGCCACTGCGCCCAGCTGGCTACTGTTATTTTTTAAAAATATAACAATAGTTTCATTATTATAACTAAAATTTTTTTTAACAAACTTAAATATCATCAAATAGCCAATCAGGGTTTAGATTTCTGTAGTTGACTCATAAATGCCTTTATACAGTTCATTTTTTGAGTCTGGATCTAAATAAGGTTCATATACTGTATTTGATATGTCTCTGAAATCTTTTTTAGCCTGTCATACTTCCACCTGCATTTTATTTCCCCTTGTCATTTGTTAAACCTAGTCATTTGTTCTGTAGATTTTTCAAAATCTGGGTTTTGTTGATTACATTCCTGTGGTAGAGCTTAACATGTTCACCTATCCCTTTTTTATCTGCTGATTGTTAGATCTAGAAGCTTGCACAGATACAGGCTTGATTTTTTTTTTTTTTTAATTTTGATAAGAATATTTCACAGTTGGTGTTGGGTACATTATGTGTGCTGGTCTTTTTGTGATACTAAGATTAATAGTTGATGGATTCTAGATCTAACTATCAGGAAATAAAAAGGGATAGGTGAACATGTTAATTAAGCTCTACCACAGGAATGTAATCAACAAAACCCAGAATTTGAAAAATCTACAGAACAAATGATTAGGTTTAACAAATGATGGGGAAATAAAATGCAGGTGGAACTATGACAATCAGATTTATTCATTGTAATGTTCTTCATCAGTCTTATACCTAGAGTAGCAGGCTTTGATCACAGTCTAGATTTACTGTTTTATTATAGGTTGCAAGGTAGTAATATTCTGTCATTTCTCTCATTGACTAGAATTTTTCTAAAAAGGACTGTATCTTATCAACTATTTGGTTACCTCGAAAACTGCTTCTACTGGCATGATGGGATAAATGATTCTTTTTCTTTCTTTATTAGTTTTCAGAATAATGAGTTTGTTCCCTAAGCATCAGTAAAGTTTATTTTAATGACTTTCAATGGAATCAAAAACTTGGTGTGGCATTTGTTATTTTTTTAAATCCACACAATTAAAGCCATTATTACTGCTAACTGTATTTCTAAAAACTTAAGGCTTTGGGGGTGGGGGTTTGAAGTCATTTAATTCGGCCACCTTCAGCACTAAACCAAAACTGTATAAGAGAAATGCTTGTTTCTGCGAAATGAGTCCCATGAGCACAGCTGAGATTGTTCAGAATTATCTTCTAGCTCAAAATTTGGTGTTATTTCAATTTCCATAGCATTGCTTTGCAACTGATTGCCGTTTTCCTTGACCATCGTGAATTTAGCTGACATGAAATAGCTTTAAAATTTAGAATGAGAAACAATTACATTGATGTGTATTGAACTTCTTACATACAGTCTCTCTTTGTTTTATTGTGTGTAGTGTATTTGCATAAAAACAAGATTTTTTTTTTTTGTCCTTACAGATTATTCATCTACTCTAGGGGTTGGCTTTCACTTGACACCCTAATCTGGTGTTTCGATGTCTAAATCCTCTTTCCTGCATTAATTGAGAGGATGACATGGGTGAAAAATAAGCAGTAGGAACTGATGAATCCCCAAGGACCAGTGATCCTGTTTTTATGCAAATATCTGCACTGATAAAGATGATGGAAAGAAAAAAAATGCAAAAAATATTTGTCCTAAAAACATGATTGTTTGTCACTTCCCAAGAGCATTGTTAAATGTTAGTATAAAAATTATATGAACCTTCTAGGGCTGATAGTAACTAGGTTGTGTCTTTTGGAAGATGAGTGCTACCCTTTGAATTGGTACATGATTATGCCTCAGATAACCCTTTTGGTGTGCAAATTTTGGAATGCAGTAACTTTTCTTATAGGGATTTATAGTCTCTCAGATGATTGAGGCCTCTTGGCTTGATTTGGGCAGTTAATTTATATGAAATTCCCTTGAAATATATAGAAATATTTAAAAAAGTAAAACTCTGCCTTAGCATATGAAGAATTCCATTTCTATTATTTCCATCTGAGCTCAGAGTCCTCCCTCTTTTACTGGAACTATGTTACAGTCACCTTCTAGCTGGTCCCTCTGCCTCTCAACTAGCCCATTCCAATCTATCTTGTTACTGCTGCCGCATTGTTTTTGTGTTTGTTTTTTTGAGACAAGGTCTCTCATCCGGGCTGGAGTGCCATGGCCTTATCATGGCTCACTGCAGCCTCGAACTCCTGGGCTCAAGGATCCTCCCACCTCAGCCTCCCAAGTAGCTGGGACTACAGGTGCAGTGCCACCATATCTGGCTAATTTTTTTGATATTTTGTAGAGACGAGGTCTCACTATGTTGCCCAGACTGGTCTTGAACTCCTGGGCTCAACCAGTCCTCCCTCCTTGGCCTCCCAAAGTGCTGAAATTACAGACATGAACCACCATGCCTACCCCAGCCTGATTTATTATTTATTTATTTGTTTATTTTTTGAGGCAGTGCCTTGCTTTGTCTCCCAGGCTGGAATGCAGTGGTGCAGTCTTGGCTCACTGCAACCTCCACCTCCCAGGCTCAAGTGATTCTTATGCTTCAGCCGTCCAAGTAGCTGAGATTACAGGTGTGCACCACCATGCCCAGCGTTTTAAAAATATTTTTAGCAGAGATGGGGTTTCACTATGTTGGCCAGGCTGGTCTCGAACTTCTGTCCTCAAGTGATTTGCCCGCCTGGCCTCCCAAAGTGCTGGGATTACAGGTGTGAGCCACCACGCCGGGCCCCAGCCTGATTTTTTGAAGTACATTTTCTTCTCTTTGTCTTTTGCTCATAAATCATTGGTACTACTTCATTACCCATAGGATAAAATTTAGGCCCCTTAGTGTGGCATTCAAAATCCTTTGCATTCTGGCCCTCGCCGGATTACTCTAGCCTTCTTACATCTCCTCTACCAAAACACATGCACTGTCTCTGTCTGAAGCTTCGGGAAATTGTTCTTTTTCTGGGTAGTTGGTGTTTTAGTGATGAGATGTAATATTTGAAGGTCTTATTTCTGGAATGTCTTCTCTTATGACAGTGGATGGTCAACAGCACAGAATAAATACAGTGTGAAACTTGTTGATGATCGCTTGGTTTATCTTCTACTTGAACCCTACTCCATCACTATTATTACATGCTTATGATCCTGATTTAGACCTGTAAGTTTCAATACTACATTGCTTCCTTTATTCCTAAGGTTCATTATCATGAATCCTATTGAATACTAGTTCTCAGCAGTTTTTACCCTCTCTTTCTGGAATACTTCCCCATCTTCTTAGTTCTACTCATGCTATTCCTTTTTCTCGGTAAGCTGTCCTTCTATCAGCTTTCCCTTTTCATCCTTGATTTAGAAAGTGAGTGCTCTCTCTGGCCTCTCAAATTGCCCCTAGAGCAGTTTGTTTGTTTGATTTGTAAGGTGCTTTTACCATTCTTCTTGGAGATTTTTGGTACATGTCTCAGTCCTTGGACTGATTGTAACTTTTTAAGATAAGAATCATATTTTTACTTTTTCAGCCCATAGTCCATAGATTTTTTTCCCCATCTCTGAAGACCACAGACCAGTTAGTAGTCATGCAAATGACCTACTTACTAGCTATCTTTGAAATATTTTTAAATAAAATGTGAAAACTGGGAAAGCAGAGGATTGTATCATTTGAAACTATGGCTAAACCTTGGGACCCTGATACATTTGGTTTTTTTCTCTTTTTTTTTGGTAACAGCTTTATTGAGATGTAATTCACATAGTCTATAATTCCCCATTTATAGTGTGCAATTCAGTGATTTTTGTATATTCAGAATTTTGCAGTCACCACCACAACCAATTTTACAACATTTTCATCACCTGAAAAACCTTGCACCCATTAGCAATCACTCCCCATTACTTCCCAAACTCCCCAGACCTAGGCTGTTACTTACTGGCTTCATGTCTCTATGGATTTGCCTCGTCTGGACATTTCTTGTAAATGAAATCATATAATATGTGGTTTCTTGTGACTGGATTCTTTCTGTTAAGATAATGTTTTCAGTGTTCAATTATGCTATAGCATGTATCAGTGCTTTCTTTCTTTTTATGGCTGAATAATATTCCATTGTATAGATACGCCACATTGTATTTATCTACCTGGTGATGGGCATTTGAGTTGTTTTCACTACTTGGCTACTTCAGATAATGCTGCTGTGAACATTCAGGTTCAACCAAAACACACAACTTTTTGGGTAAACATGTTTTCATTTTCTTAGGTTTATAGCTAGAGGTGGAATTTCTGGGTCATGTGGTAACTCTATATCTGATCTATTGAGGAACTGTCAGACTGTTTTCCAAACTAGCTGAACCATTTTGCATTCCCACAAGCAGTGTATAAGGGTTCCAGTTTTCTCACACCCTTGCCAATACTTGTTATTTGTATTTTTTGTTTTTTTAATTATTATCATGTCCATCATAGAGGGTATGAAGTAGTGTCTCATTGTGGTTTGGATTTGCATTTGTCTAGTAATAATGGTGTTTAGCATGTTTTCATGTGCTTATTATATATCTTCTTTGGAGAACTATCAATTCAGATCCTTTGCTTATTTGTAAATTGTATTGTTTGTGTTTTTATTATTGAATTGTAAGACTTCATTATATATTCTAGAAACATATATGTTATTATCAGATATATGACATTATCAGATATATGACTTGCAAAAGTTTTCTCTCATTCTGTGGGTTGTCTTTTTACTTTCTTAATGGTGTCCTTTGAATCACAAAGCTTTAAATTTTGATGAAATCCAATTTATCTATTTTGTTGTTGCTTGTGTTTTAGTGTCCTACCTGATAAACCATTGCCTAATCCAGGTTCTCAAAAACTTATGCCTGTGTTTTCTTTTAAGAGTTTTATAGTTTTAGATTTAGGTCTTTGATTCATTTTAAGTTAATTTTTATATTTGGTGTGAGATAGGGATCTAAATTAATTCTTTCGCATGTGGATATCCAGTTTTCTTAGCATCGTTTGTTGAAAAGACTATCTTTTTTCTATTGAATTGTCTTGACATCCTTGTAAAAAATCAGTTGGCAGCCAGGCATGGTGGCTCACACCTGTAATCCCAGCACTTTGGGAGGCCAAGGTGGGAGAATTGCTTCAGCCCAGGAGTTTGAGACAAGCCTGGACAACAAAGTGAGACTCCATCTCTACAAAAAGATTAAAAATTAGCCATACATGGTGATGTGCACCCATAGTCTCACCTACTCAGGAGGCTGAGCCTGGGAGGTTGAGGCTTCAGTGAACCATGATCACACCTCTGCACTCCAGCCTGGGCTACAGAGAGAGACCCTGCCTCAAAACAAAAAAAATTAGTTGGCCGTAAATGTGAAGGTTTATTTCTAGACTCTCATTCTATTCCATTGATGTAATCTCTATCCTTATGCCAGTAATTCACTTTCTTGCTTACTGTAGCTTTGTAGTAAATTTTGAAATTGGGATGTGTGAGCTTTCCAACATCAACAATGTTTTGCAATTTTCAAAGCATAAATTTTAGACTTCATTTGTTAAATTTTTTCCTAAGTACTTTATTCTTTTTGATGCTATTATAAATGGAATTGTTGTCTTAATTTCATTTTCAGTTTGCTCATTGCTACTATTGAGAAATAGAATTAATTTTTATATATTGATCCTGTATTCTGCAACTTCGTTGAACTTATTTCTTTAGTTCTAATAATGTTTTAGTAGATTATTTATAATTTTCCATATACAGAATTGTCATTTGCAAAGAGAGACAGTTTTACTTCTTCATTTCCATTCTGACTGCCTTTAAATTAATTCTTTTTCCTAATTGTCCTGGCTAGAAATCCCAGTACAGTGTTGAATAGACGTGGCAGGAGTGGACATCCTTGACTTCTCCTGATCTTTGGGAGAAACCCAGTGTTAGCTGTGGGCTTTTTGTAGATGTGCTTTAATGTAAATAAGGTAACACTGAATATATTACCTTCTAAAAAAGCTTTGAGGAATTTAGCTTACTTTGATATAAGTAGTTGCTTCTGCTGATTAATCATATAATTCTGTACGTTCATGTAGCAGTTTAATGGGACTGTTATTTGGCTAAATTTTATCACTGTTGTTTTTTAAAAGCAACATTTCACTGTAAAAAGATTGAGAGGGATGCCAAGTGGGGATGATTGCTTGAAGCCAAGTGTTTGTAACCAGCCTGGGCAACAAAACCAAGACTCCATTCTCTAAAAGAAAGACCCCATCTCTAAAAGAAAAAGATTAAGGCCAGTGTGGTGGCTCACACTTGTAATCCTAGCACTTTGGGAGGCTGAGGTGGGCAGATAACCTGAGGTCAGGAGTTTGAGACCAGCCTGGCCAACATGGTAAAACCTTGTCTCTACAAAAATTAGCTGGGCATGGTGGCACACACCCATAGTCCCAGGTACTCAGGAGGCTGAGGCAGGAGAATCGCTTGAACCTGGGAGGCAGAGGTTGCAGTGAGCCGAGATTATGCCACTGCACTCCAGCCTGGGTGACAGAGCGAGACTCCATCTCAAAAAAAAAAGGAGGCCAGGCATGGTGCCTCACGCCTGCAATCCCAGCACTTTGGGATGCCAAGGCGGGCAGATCACGAGGTCAGGAGATCGAGACCATCCTGGCTAACACAGTGAAACCCCGTCTCTACTAAAAATACAAAAAAAGTTAGCCGGGTGTGGTGGTGGGCACCTGTAGTCCCAGCAACTTGGGAGGCTGAGGCAGGAGAATGGCATGAACCCGGGAGGCGGAGCTTGCAGTGAGCCGAGATCGCACCACTGCACTCCAGCCTGGGTGACAGAGCGAGACTCCGTCTCAAAAAAAAAAAAAGATTAAGATGTCTCCATTCAAAACTTAATACTTTATCCCATTAATCTACATTGATGAAGTTGTCTATACAACTTTACTATTTGGTACTCTATTTGATGGTAGTAACTAAGAAAAACTGCTTTCAAGAAGCAGAAGTTTCCACAGCACTAGCCTGTGGTACTAGACTTCTCCACCCTCTGGGCATGTGATTTGCAAAAAAGTGATCATTTACATTTAGAAGTTGTTTCCCATCTAGGTAAAATTCTAAACAGTTCTTTTGATTTGTAATTTTAATATATAAAGGAGGGAAGGGAGAGTATAACTGTGATTCTTACACCTTTTTGTTTTTTTGGAGACAGGGTCTCTGTTGCCCAGGCTAGAGTGCGGTGGTGCAGTCATAGCTCACTGTAGCCTTGACCTCCCAGGTTCAAGCAATCCTCCCAGCCCAGCCTCTCGAGTAGCTGGAACCACAGGACAGTGCCACCATGCCTGACTGATTTTTTTTTTTTAATTTTTATTTTGTAGAGATGGGGTCTCCCTGTGTTGCCCAGGCTGGCCACATCCTCCTAGGCTCAAGCAATCCTCCCGCCTCAGCCTCCCAAAGCACTGGGATTATAGGTGTGAGCCACCATGCCCTGCCCCTGGTATTTATTTATTTATTTATTTATTTATTTTTGTGGGCTGACATCAGAATTATTTGTCTGGCTTCCCTTATTAGGCCAATTAAGTCCTACCTCTCATAGAACTAAATTAATGGTCCTTGACTGAGGAGAAAAATCATCTAGCCTTTAACCTCTAGATGGCAGCATGAGTCTTTCTGTACCACTAACAGAAAGACTACCCACATCTCTTGAACTGGATTTTTTGATCTATGTAAAAACTTGTTGTGATTTTTTTTCTTTTTTTCTTTTTTTTGTTTTGAGATGGAGTTTCGCTCTTGTCGCCCAGGCTGGAGTGCAATGGCGTGATCTCAGCTCACCGCAACCTCCGCCTCCGCGGTTCAAGCTATTCTCCTGCCTCAGCCTCCCGAGTAACTGGGATTACAGGCATATGCCACCACGCCAGGCTAATTTTGTATTTTTAGTAGAGATGGGGTTTCTCCATGTTGGTCAGGCTGGTCTTGAACTCCTGAACTCAGGTGATCCGCCCACCTCGGCCTCCCAAAGTTCTGGAATTACAGGCATGAGCCACAGCGCCTGGCCCCTTCTTGTGATTTTTACCAGACTACTTGCCTAGCTTTGTTGATACCTTGTTGATTTTTATTTTTAGCTTTTTATTTTTCTTTTTTATCTCTTCATCTTTTTTTTTACATATTTCCTTGTTTGTTTGTTTTTTTTTAAATTTTTTTTTTGAGACAGGGTTTCCCTCTGTTGCCCAGGCTGGAGTGTAGCAGCACAATCTCGGCTCACTGCAACCTCTGCCTCCGGTTCAAGTGATTCTCCCACTTAGTAGAAAAAAATTCTAAAAATGTGGTTAATACAATAGTTTTTATATCTGCATATAAGACCCTAAAAATGGGTTAAGTTCTCTTGTCTCAATACTTTCCCCTACCAGTGACTTATCTTGTATCCTTGGACTCTGTTGGTTTTCATGTGGTATCAGGCAATGCTCTATTACATTAAACAGGAATGTTAGCTAAAGTTGATGAAACTACATTGGACTAATTAGTCCTTCAAGAAAAATTTAATTGTTTTAAAATAAAGCTTTCAAATATTTAGCCATTTTGAATAACAAAAGAATGAAGTGTCCTGTTCAGCAACTGTTTGGGTGACTACTTCATACAAGGCTATGTAGGGGATAGGAAGATAATTACTGCCCTCTTGTAGATTAAAATCTAGTAGGAAAGAAAGATAAGACAACTAAGGTAAATGATTCTTAAAAAAATATAGAGGAGAAAAGCTCTATGAGAGTACAAAGAACTATATGGATGGGGGAGAAGAGGCAATTGCATTAGATTGCTACAGGAGTGGCAGATAAACTTCATTTTATTTAGTTAAGACCTGCCTAGGACCATTGAATTGAGAAAGATTTTGAGAGGGAGCCTAGATTCAGAGGAGAAGGCAATTAGTGATGTCTGTTATAGACAAGGGAAATGAGTATGGTAATATTTGCAATTTCTGGAACATTGGAAATAAACCTGGCCAGGTGCGGTGGCTCACGCCTGTAATCCCAGCACTTTGGAAGGCTGAGTTGGGTGATCACCTGAGGCCAGGAGTTTGAGACCAGCCTGGCCAACATGGTGAAACCCCGCCTCTACTAAAAATACACAAATTAGCCAGGCGTGGTGGCGGGCGCCTGTAATCTCAGCTACCCGGGATGCTGAGGCAGGAGAATGACTTGAATCTGGGAGGCAGAGGTTGCAGTGAACTGAGATGATGCCACTGCATTCCAGCCTGGGCAACAGAGCAAGACTCTGTCTCAAAAAAAAAAAAAAAGGAAGGAAGGAAAGAAAGAAAATCTTAAAGAACACAAAGATGGGTAGAAATGGAAAGGGAGCATATTCTAGGTAGAGTGAATGTTAAAGAGTTTGAAAGCAACAGCTCTGCTCAAGGAACGGTGTGAGTGGTTGAATCTAGACCCCAGGTTATGTTAGGTCTCATAATGACTAAGACTAGGAAGGAGATAGAGGGGCCAGACTGAGGAGGGCCTTAACTCCAGGGGTCAAGGAGTTATTCTCAGTGGTAGTAGGGAGCATGTGAAATGTTCTTTAAAAAGTATCTTAATGCTGTCAAATTAACTGTGTGTGTTGTAGATGGTTTGGGGAGACTCTTTACTAAAAGAGATTTTACTACAATTTTTTTTTATTGTAAAAATAAAGAAGAAAGTAAAAAAAAAGAAAACCACCAACAAACCATAGCCTTACCACTGAGAGATAACCACTATTAACATTAGTCCCTTTATGTGTCTATGTGTGTGTTTATATGTATACTTGCATCCATTCATGTACCATGTACACAGATAATGCTATTTTTCTTTCTTTTCTTTTTCTTTTCTTTTCCTTTTTTGAGACAGGGTCTCCCTCTGTCACCCAGGCTGGAGTGCAATGGTGTGATCTTGGCTCACTGCAACCCCTACCTCCCGGGCTCAAGCAAGTCCCCCACCTCAGCTTCCCAAGTAGCTGGGACTACAGGTGTGAGCCACTGCGCCCGGCCAGAAATGCTTTTTTAATATAACTGAGATTAGTGTGTGTGTGTGTGTGTGTGTGTGTGTGTAGTTTTAACTTGTGCTTTAAAAAATTTTATTCTATCTTAAGCATTTTCCTGTGTCATTAAAAGTTCTACCACTAAAGATTTTTGAATAGGAAAGATACACACCTTTAGGAGGCATTGGTGCACAGGATAGAGTAGGATGGTAGAGAGAGGAGGCAGGAAGTTACAGTGGGAATCCAGGGTGAAGGATTGAGAGCTTGAATGGATGGTGGCAGTGAGAATGGGAAGAAGTGCACTGACAATAAATTTTTCAGATTTGGAATTTTTAGGAGTAGGTAAATGTCTGGATGGGGATGTTACAGGATAAGCTGAAATTAGAGCTTACCATGATGTTTTAGCCTAATTAATGACAGGGAAGTCAGAAGGAGGCTAGATGCCTGCTTAACAACAACAACAACAACAAAAATCACATAATTCTTTTACTTGCTCCTTTGTAGGCAGGCATCTTAATTTTCTTAGAAATAAGTAAATGTCATTTGTAGAGGCTAGAGGTTAGTGTTATTAATAAGATATCTAGTTCAGTCATATTACCTAGGCAACAGGTAATGTTTTAGATAGTGAATAGTGAGTTATTTGATCTCAAAGAAATCAATATGTGAAATAGGATATACACAACTTCAGAAGTTGACTTGTGAAGTCCCTATTTTCTTTGGCTGGTCATTAGGCTGCTAAGTAGAATAACTGACTTTTGTATAGTTTTCTTCCACAATAGTGCTTTTTCTTTCGGTTCCCTACCTATGAACTTTTCCTGAACTTTCCTACAAGTTTAAAAAGTTGTTATGGCCTCTCTATACAGTAGACATCCAATTCTTTGTTAACTGGAAAAAAGTTTCAGAAGTTTAAATTTGAAGTAACAGGAATTGGTCCAAACTATTTGTTGTTGCTCATGTTTTAAATAAGCGACATTGGATTATATCAGCACTGGGATAATTCCCGTTAGGTATTATGACTGCAATTTACATGCAATTGGAAATTAGTGATTGAGAGGGAAACAGATTGCCAAATTATCTTCTAAAAAGGTACTCCCCACTCCCTATCCTTGCTAATAACAAGTATTATAATTATTTAAAGTCATTGCCAACTTGATAGGCAAAATATTGTCTTGTTCTAATGTTCATTTCTTCTATTGTGAAGGCGAACTTTTTTTTCCCATGTTTCTTGATCCTATCTGTTGATGAGGGCTGGAAGTTCAAGAAAGTATAAATTTAAATTATTTTAACCTGAAAAATAAAGCCAGATAACTTGATTCAAAAGCACCCCAAAGACTGTGTTGAAATCTGCATTGCAAATACTGATGGAAACTTATCCTTGTTTTCTTTGTTTTATGCATTACTTTACCATCTTGCCATAGTCATTAGCTTTGCACCTATTTAGGTTACAGCATAAAATCTAGGAACTCCACTTTGAAGGGATCATGGTTATTCTTAATCAGAAATTGTCAATTTAGCCTTAAGTATTTTATTTTTTGAAATGTTTTATGATAATGTGAAGTAAACCATGCCATTATTTCTCACTTTTCCCTTGGTTAACAAATTAGGATATACAAATCTTCAAATTACCTTTAAGGCTTGTAAACATTCAAATCTTTTATCCATTAGTCAAGTTATTTCATAAACCCAACATTGCCTCTGAAATGGCTTTACACACAAAGAGGATTTTACCATAAAATGCTTGTGGTGTTTTATTCTCTTCTGATTTTTTTGTAGGGGAAGGGGAGAGGAGAGTAGGCAGAGTATAAATTAATTTGGATGGTGTTGGTTTCAAAGTAGCATTCCATGTAATTCTGCAGAAAGTATGATAAATAAGAAAATGGGCCAGGCATGGTGGCTCATGCCATAATCCCAGCACTTTGGGAGGCCAAGGTGGGCAGATCACCTGAGGTTGGGAGTTTGAGACCACCCTGGCCAACATGGTGAAACCCTGTCTCTACTAAAAATACAAAAATTAACCGGGTGTGGTGGCACATGCCTGTGGTCTCAGCTACTGGGGAGACTGAGGCATGAGAATCGCTTGAACACAGGAGGTGGAGGTTGTAGTGGGCCAAGATTAAGCCACTGCACTCCAGCCTGGGCAACAGAGTGAGACTCTGTCTCAAAAAATAAAAAATAAAAAAAATACATAATAAAACAAAGTTCAACATTTGGGAAATACCAGGTGAATTATAGTGTTACCCATACAGTAGAATACAATGTGGTCATTAAAAAACATTAAAGGGGCTGGCCACTGTGGCTTACGCCTGTAATCCCAGCACTTTGAGAGGTCGAGGTAGGCGGATCATTTGAGATCAGGAGTTCGAGACCAGCCTGGCCAAGCTGGTGAAACCCCGTCTCTACTAAAAATACAAAAATTAGTCACTCGTAGTGGTGGACACCTGTAATCCCAGCTACTCTGGAGGCTGAAGCGGGAGAATCACTTGAACCTGGGAGGTGGAGCTTGCAGTGAGCTGCCAAGATTGTGCCACTGCACTCCAGCCTGAGTGACAGAGTAAGACTACGTCTCTAAAAAAAAAAAAAAAGAAAAGAAAAAAAGCACTAAAGGGCATTTCATGACAGAAAGGTATTCATTATATATAAGGATAATAGCAAGTGACAAAATGCAGAACATACAATTTTACAGCAGGTTTTTTTTTTTTTTTTTTTTCTTTTGAGAGCATGGACATAGACGAATGGCTGGAAGGAAATACACCAGTATGTTTTAATGACTATCTTGAGTGGTTTTTAAAATTTTCTGAATTTTCCAAATTAACAAAAACACATTCTAGTCTGTTGAATAGGAAAAAATACTACTTAAAAAAATAAGGAAAAGTTGTATGCCATTTTAGAAACAAAATTGTACTTAAATCTCTGAATTTTCTAGGCAGTTAAATTTTTGAGCTCTTCTGTGGACTGTTTCTAAATAAAAACGAGTAGATCCATTAACAATTGATCAGTTTATACAAGTGATAAATAGCAAGGTGAATGTTTCCCATATATATCTCATTTCCCATACTCAGGATGTGCTTGCATAAGTAGGAATTGAGAGCAAAAGAAATGGTAGGCTGTTGGGTCATGGGCAAGAGACGATTTAGTTGGCCAAAGAAGCATATTTTCTTAAGCAAATGTTGGCCAAGATGTTACTTTATGTTTTCGGGCTGTCTTCACTGTAGTTGGAGAACTGTGAACTCTTGGTATTAAGTACTCAGTAGGAGCAAAGAACCATTTGGAATGTCTGTCAATCTTAAATAGAACTGCAGCTGTTTGGCTGAGAGGTGAAATGGACCTGGATTTTTTTTTTTTGGCGGGGGGGCTTTGAAAGTAGTTTTTGTATAACAAAGAGGTGATGAGAACTAAGTGATTACAAAAGTGTTCATAGGAGTTCAGTTTCTTTCCAGGCTTTGGGTTTAAGAATGACTGTTTCTGCCCATGAGGAAATAAATTGGCATTTTTCTGCTTTCGTTTGTTTTTTAGTTATTGATGTTCTAGAAATTTCAACAAAATAAGGAGTGTTTTTGTATTTCAAATGTAGTTCCCGTTTCTTTATTTCTTTCTGGTTCTTTCCACTGGTTTGTGTTGATAATATGATCTGGATGGTAGTGATAATGCATGGGAATTTATAAATGATCACAAAATACTTTGTCACAGGAAATCTGGAGAAATAATGACTTTGGCGTATGTATAAGAGAAGTATCTCTAACTGTTAAGTCTAAACTAAAAGCTTGTTACTTTTCGGTTTGGTATAACCAAAAAAAATTTGAAAAATAAAATAGAAGTAATGATTTGTTTTCTCAGGTGTAGTTGTATTTGACTGACTCTATTGTAGGAAGACACGTTTAAGACTGAATGGTTGGATAACAGTAAAGACGTCCTTTGAATGGATAGTTGAATCTGATAGGTTGAAGTTTTGGATATTGAATGAAAAGAGAAAAGAGAGCTGGACAAGCTGAGAATTCCTGTAGTTCCAACTACTGGGGAGGCTGAGGTGGGAGGATCACCTGAGCCCAGGAGTTTGAGACTGCAGTGAGCTATGATCATGCCACTGCGTTCCAGTCTGGATGACAGAGTGAAACCCTGTCTCAAAAAATAAGTAAATAAAAAGAGGAAAGAGCTAAAATGAGAATTCAATCTGATTCAGAATATAAAAATATTCTACTGTCCCATCATTTTTTGTTCTTTAATAAGCTTTAACATTGAAGTATAATGTATATAAAGAAAAGCACACAAATTATAATGTACAACTCAATGAATTTTCATAAAATTAACACTCCCCTGTAACCGTTGGTCAAAACAGATCAAGATACAGAACGTTGCGCCTGGTGCTGTGGCTCATGCCTGTGATCCCAGCACTTTGGGAGGCTGAGGCTGGCAGATCACTTGAGCTCAGGAGTTCCAGACCAGCCTGGGCAACATGATAAAATCCAGTGTCTACAAAAAATACAAAAATTAGCCGGGCCTGCTGGTGTACACCTGTAGTCCCAGCTACTTGGGAGGCTGAGGTGGGAGGATCACCTGAACCTGGGAAGTCAAGGCTGGAGTGAACCAAGATCACACCATTGTACTCCAGCCTGGGTGACAGGAGTGAGACCCTATCTCAAAACAAAACACCTTTCTAGTACATAAATACAAAATCTCCTTTGTGCCCCTTCTAGTCCCTACTTGCCCCTTCCTCTCAAAGCATTACTGTGACTTATACTATCATAGAATAATTTTGCTTATCTTTGAACTTTATGTAAATGGAATAACAAATCACATACTCTTTTGTGTCTGACTTCTTTTGATCAGCGTTTAAATTATGACATCAGCCATATCATTTGGGTTTTCTCCCATTGCTATATAGTATTTCATTGTAAGAAGTTACCACGATTTATTTCCTCATTCTACTAATGATGGATATTTGGACTATTTCCAGCTTTTGGTTATTACAAATAAATACTGTTAGTATTTTTGATATATATCTTTTTTTGGTACATGCATTTTCTTTCTTTTTTTTTTTTTTTGAGACAGAGTCTTGCTCTGTTGCCCAGGCTGGAGTGCAGTGGCACCATCTTGGCTCACTGCAAGCTCCGCCTCCTGGGTTCATGCCATTCTCCTGCCTCAGCCTCCCGAATAGCTAGGACTACAGGCGCCCCCCCACCACGCCCAGCTAATTTTTTTTGTATTTTTAGTAGAGACAGGGTTTCACTGTGTTAGCTAGGATGGTCTCGATCTCCTGACCTCATGATCCGCCCGCCTTGGCCTCCCAAAATGCTGGGATTACAGGCATGAGCCATCGCACCTGGGCCGTACATGCATTTTCATTGGATATATAACTAGGAAGTGGAATTGCTAGATCATAGGGGTATATGTATATTTAGCTTTAGTAGGTACTTCCAAATATTAATAGTTTTCCAAAGTGGTTATATCAATTTACAAACCTATCAGCAATTTCAGTTGCTCCAAGTCCCTACCAACAGGTATATTCTCAGTCTTTTAACTTCTAGCCATTCTAATAAATGGTATCTTAATGTGGTTTTAATTTGCATTTCCTTAATGACTAATGAGGTTGAGCACCTTTTTGTATGTTTATTGGCCATTTGGATAACATCTTTTGTGAAGTCCTTATTAGTGTCTCTTGCCCATTGCCCATCTTTAAAAACTGGATTACTGGATTATTCTTTTTTTTTTTTTTTTTTTTAAGATGGAGTTTCACTCTTGTCGCCCAGGCTGGAGTGCAATGGCACGATCTCAGCTCACTGCAACGTCTACCTCCTGGGTTCAAGCGATTCTCCTGCCTCAGCCTCCCGAGTAGCTGGAATTACAGGTGCACGCTACCACGTGTGCCTAATTTTTGTATTTTTAGTAAAGATGGAGTTTCACCATGTTGGCCAGGCTGGTCTCAAACTCATGACCTCGGGTGATCCGCCTGCCTCGGCCTCCCAAAGTGCTGGGATTACAGACATGAGCCACTGAGCCTGGCTTGGATTATCAGTCTTTAAAAAAATGATTTGTAAGTATTGTTTATATATTCTGGATATCCACCCTTTGTCAGTCACATAAATTGCAAATATTCCACTTTGTAGCTTCCCTTTTAATTTTCTTAATGGTATGTTTTAATGAACCAAAGAGTTTTTTCCCCCAACTTTTTATTTGTTGAAATTTGAAATCTTTAAAAAAGTTTTGGCCAGGCGCAGTGGCTCATACCTGTAATCCCAGCACTTTGGGAGGCCAAGGCCGGTGGATCACCTAAGGTCAAGAGTTCGAGACCAGCCTGACCAATATGGTGAAACACTGTCTCTACTAAAAATACAAAAAGTAGGCCAGGCGTGGTAGCACACACCTGTAATCCCAGCACTTTGGGAGGCCGAGGTGGGCAGATCACCTGAGGTCAGGAGTTCGAGACCATCCTGGCCAGCATTGTGAAACCCCGTCTCTACTAAAAATACAAAAATTAGCCGGGCTTGGTGGTGGGTGCCTGTAATCCCAGCTACTCGGGAGGTTGAGGCAGGAGAATCGCTTGAACCTGGGAGGCGGAGGTTTCAGTGAGCCGAGATCGTGCCATTGCACTCCAGCCTGGGCAACAGAGTGAGACTCCCTCTCAAAAAAAAAAAAAAATTAGCTGGGCGTGGTGGCGTGCGCCTGTAGTCCCAGCTACTCAGGAGGCTGAGACAGGAGAATCACTTGAACCCAGGAGGAGGAGGTTGCAGTGAGCCACTGCATTCCAGCCTGGGCAACAGAGTGAGACTCTGTCTCAAGAAAAAAAAAAGTTTCAAGCCAGGCTCAGTGGTATGCACCTGTAGTTTCAGCTACTCTGGATACTGAGGTGGGAGGATCATTTGAGCCCAGAAGTTTGAGTCCAGCCTAGGTAACACAGGGAGACCCTGTCTCAAGAAAGAAAAAAAGCTTAAAACTATTCCAAAAAAAAACCATGTAGTAGGCACAACTATTTCTAAAAATAAACTATACAGAGTAGATTTTCCCCTTGGAGTCAAGTTGTAAATTCTATCAGCAGAGCATTGACCTAAATCATTACAACCCAACAGAAATCAGTGGCTCCCATATAATTCCCAGAGGTTTCCCTGTCCCCACCCAAACAACTTTTCTCTATTCAGCAATTCTCCATTGCTTAGATCTGCTGTTTACATTCTATATTATTGATTTACTCTATATTTCTTATACCACTAGCCATAATGATTTTCATGCATGTAACAAACAGATTTCATCTATTGATTTCATAAGTAAGTGATGCAAGTTTTAATGACTAATGTGAGACTAACATTTTCCTTATTCGTTCCTTTCCAATTCTAAGATATTTTAATGCATCAACTGAATAGTGAAGTCATTATTGCAAATGCTTTTATCACATAGTGCCGAAGTTAGTCAGCAAATAGTTAAAGAAAATAGTTAAAGATGCTTTGGTTTTTCCAGGAAAGTGGTTTTCCAAAAATTTTCAAATAATGATGGTAATACATTAAAAAATATATCACTCAACAAGGTTGTCAGAAAACTTACACATCAAATCAAGAAAACAGTGAGTTAAGGAAAGAGGAAAACACACCTTCACTTTCCTTTTTTTTTTTTTTTTTAAGACGGAGTCTCACTCTGTCACCCAGGCTGGGGCGCAGTGGCGCCATCTCGACTCACTGGAACCTCTGCCTCCCGGGTTCAAGTGATTATCCTGCCTCAGCCTCCCGAGTAGCTGGGATTACAGGCGCGCACACCACGCGTGGCTAATTTTTGGATTTTTAGTAGAGACGGGGTTTCACCATGTTGGACAGGCTGGTCTCAAACACACCTTCACTTTCTCCACTGGAATTTTTGTTTATCATGTAACCAGTAACAATATTCTCATATTCCCATGAGGAGAAGAGGTTGAGGAAGAAAAGAATTCACACTAGTAATGTAGTATTTTATTTCTGAGATGCTACAGCTTTGACATTATTATAACCCAAATTAAAAGAACAGGAGTGTCATTAACCAAGAAGGAGAATATTGCTAAACGGAACTGTAGTAAAATTTAAAACTTCTGTTCAAATTGGAGACATTTTATTATGGATTGAAAATCAGATAATTGTATTGTGTTAAATTTTTTGAGTTTGTTAATTATATTGTAGCTATGTAGGAGAATATCCTTGTTCTTAGGAGATAATGCTGAAGTATTTAGGGATGAACTATCATGGTGTCTGCAGCTAGCTCTCAGATAGCTCAGGAATAAAACAACAAAATTTAAAAATATAAATAGATGAAGCAAGTGTGTAATCTTAACAGTTGGTGAGCAGGTGAAGAGTATATGATTATTCATTGTAGTATTCTTTGTTTCTATTTTATTTAAAATATGTTAGGATATTTTAGGCTCTAGAAAATTTCACTGGACACTTGTGAGAGTATGAGTGAAAAGAACATCTTAGTATTATACAAATAATTTTTACCTGTCCGGGTGCAGTGGCTCACACCTGTAATCCCAGTACTTTGGGAGGCCAAGATGGGCAGATCACTTGAGGTCAGGAGTTTGAGATCAGCCTGACCAACATGGTGAAACCCTGTCTCTACTAAAAATATAAAAATTAGCTGGGTATGGTGGCAGGCACCTGTAATCCCAACTACTTGGGAGGCTGAGGCAGGAGAATTGCTTGAACCTGGGAGGCAGAGGTTGCAGTGAGCCAAGATCATGTGCTACGGCACTCCAGCCTGAGTGACAGAGTGAGACTCTGTCTCAAAAAAACAAAACAAACAAACAAAAACAAAAACAAAAACCAGTTTTGACCTAGTGGACCCCCAAAAGAAGTATGGCGAGCCCAGGATCTGCAGGTGTTCCCTGACCACACTTTGAGATTTGTTGCCTTAGAGTAAGTATTATTTTGATGATTTGATACAGCCTTATTTATAAAACTCTTAGCTCACTGTCTGGATCTTAATAAGTTCTTAAAAACTATTAACTGTTGTTACTCTTATGAGCAGCATATGAGAAATTTTAAGCATGGTAGACATCTGATCATATTTACATTCTTAGGTCACTTTGCTAACATGGTAGAAGGTAGATTGGTGAGGAATGAAAATAGCAACAGGGAGATGAGTTAGATTACTTTAGTAAACTAGACTACAATGGTAAGCCCTTGAACTAAGACAGTAGAAATATTACTGGAGCATAAAGGATGGGTTCTATAAATCCTAGTAGGAGAATGGAAAGTTTTAGTGACTGATTGGATATATTGGGATTGGGAAGTCCTGGGCAGTAAGAATGAGGAACCAAGAACAATTCTTAGGTTTCTAGCTTAGGTGTATATAGGAAGAAGAAGACCTTTGAGAAGAAAGATTTGGGAGTTCATTTATAAGTGTATCTGTAGGCTATCTAGGTGGAAATAAATACCTAGGAGACAATTGAATAGATACTAGAGCACAGGGAATTTGGATCCTTGATCCATAGGTTTTATTTAAAGCCATAGATGAGAGAAGCCAGGAGGATGTGTAACATTAAATATAGAACCGTGGTGTGGTAGGCACCCTCTAAGACGGTCCCCAATGATCCCTGCTACTAGTGTGCCCTTGTTTAATCATCTCTTGAGGGTGGGCTGGACCTAATGATAGTAAAAGTGATGGAATCCCACTTCTGAGATTAAGTTACCAAAAGACCATGGCTTCTGTTCTGCCCTTCATCCCCCAGAGAAGCACATTGCCATGTGAGTATAAAGAAAACTAGCCTGGGATTTCAGAGATCCTGGTTATTGGAAGTAGATCTGTTCTACTTACTGACTTGATAAATAACCTCTCTCTGAGTTTCATTTTCCTTTTCTGTGAAATTAAGGTAATAATAATGCCTCTTAATGAGCTGTTGAGAGAGTTAAATTGGATGATGATTATAAAATGCTTGGTATGAGTCTTCATGATCTTGGATTTGGCCATGGATTTTTATCTATTTATTTTTTTTACAAGATGATCATGGACTTTATTCATTTCCAAATTGTAATGTTCAGATATGTTACTGGAATCAAAAAAGAATTGAGCTAGGTTCCTGGAAACAAAATAAATAGACCAACCAAATTCTATATCCAAGACAAACAGAAAAAAAGAAATTAAAAATACCATCTAAGATGTCAGACAGTAATAAAGATGTAGTACATCTACAGAATGATGTATGTAAGATCTCTATAGTTATACAATAACACTTCATGGAGAGCCTTTGTAAAAGACCAAATGAGTGAATATGAATAAATACTGTAAGTAGATTAGAAAGCTCAGTATCTTAAAGATTCAGTTTCTCCCAGAAACATTCGTGAATTTAATATAATTCAAATTACAATCCCCCAAAATTTCTTGAAACTTGAAAGTTCATTTTAAAATTTTATAGAAAATCAAAGAGCCAGTAAAAGCTAAGAGGCTCCTGGGTAGGTGCAGTGGCTCATGCCTGTAACCCTAGCCCTTTGGAAGGCTGAGATGGGAGGATTGCTTGAGCTCAGGAGTTTGAGACCAGCCTGGGCAACATGATGAAACCCCATCTCTGCAAAAAATGCCAAATTAGCTGGGCATGGTGATGTGCACCTATAATCCCAGCTACTCAGTGGGGCTGAGGTCAGAGAATCACTTGAGCCTGGGAGGTGGAGGTTGCAGTGAGCCAAGATTGCACCACTGCACCCCAGCCTGGGTGACAGAGCAAAAAAAAAAAAAAGCTGAGAGGCTCTTGATAAAGAAGTGACCATGGGTTTAGATATGATGCCAAAAGCACAAACAACAAAAGGAGACATAGGTAAGTTGAACTTCATTAAAATTAAAAACTTTTGTGTGTCCAAGGGCATTATCAATAAAGCAAAAAGACAACCAATAGAATGGGAGAAAAGTTTTGCAAATTATATTTCTGATAAGGGGCCAATATCCAGAATAAATAAAGAACTCTTAGAACTCAACAACAAAAAAACAGCCCAATTAAGAAATTAGCATGTTTTATAATCCTCTGGGTATATACCCAGTAATGGGATGGCTGGGTCAAATGGTATTTCTAGTTCTAGATCCCTGAGGAATCACCACACTGACTTCCACAATGGTTGAACTAGTTTACAGTCCCACCAACATTGTAAAAGTGTTCCTATTTCTCCACATCCTCTCCAGCACCTGTTGTTTCCTGACTTTTTAGTGATTGCCATTCTAACTGGTGTGAGATGGTATCTCATTTGTGGTTTTGATTTGCATTTCTCTTATGGCCAGTGATGATGAGCATTTTTTCATGTGTCTTTTGCCTGCATAAATGTCTTCTTTTGAGAAGTGTCTGTTCATATCCTTTGCCCACTTTTTGATGGGGTTGTTTGTTTTTTTCTTGTAAATTTGTTTGAGTTCATTGTAGATTCTGGATATTAGCCCTTTGTCAGACGAGTAGATTGCAAAAATTTTCTCCCATTGTGTAGGTTGCCTTTAAAGACACATTCACATGTATGTTTATTGCGGCACTATTCACAATAGCAAAGACTTGGAACCAACCCAAATGTCCAACAATGATAGACTGGATTAAGAAAATGTGGCACATATTCACCCTGGAATACTATGCAGCCATGAAAAATGATGAGTTCATGTCCTTTGTAGGGACATGGATGAAGCTGGAAACCATCTTTCTCAGCAAACTATCACAAGGATAAAAAACCAAACACTGCATGTTCTCACTCATAGGTGGGAATTGAACAATGAGAACACATGGACACAGGAAGGGGAACATCACACACCGGGGCCTGTCATGGGGTTGGGGGAGGGGGGAGGGATAGTATTAGGAGATATACCTAATGTTAAATGACGAGTTAATGGGTGCAGCACACCAACATGGCACATGTATACATATGTAACTAACCTGCACATTGTGCACATGTACCCTAAAACTTAAAGTATTAAAAAAAAAAAAAAGAAATGAGCAAAGGACTTGACTAGACATTGCTCCAAAGAAGAAATACAAATGGCTAACAAGCACATGCAAAGATACTCAACATCATTAGTCGTTAGGGAAATCCAAATCAAAACCAGGGTGATACCACTTTATACCCTCTAGGATGGCTATAATTAAAGAAACACCAAAACAAAAACAGAAAGTAACAGGTATTGGCAAGGATATGGTGAAATTAGAACCTTCATACATTGCTGGTGGCTATGTAAAATGGTATACTCCCTGTGGGAAACTGTTTGGTATTTCTTCAAAAGGTTAAAAGGTAGAATTGCCATATGACCCAGCAATTCCACTGCTAGGTTTATACCCAAAAGAATTGAAAACAGGTACTCAAACAAATGCTTCTACACAAATGTTCACATCAGTACTATTCACAAGAGCCAAAAGGTAGAAACAACCCAAGTGTCCATCAACAGATGAATGAATAAACAAAATGTGGTATATCCATACAGTGGAATATTATTCAGCCATTCAAATGAATGAAGTACTGATGCTACAACATATAAATAAATCTTCAAAATATTATACTATATGAAGGCAGTTAGACACAAAAGGACACATAATGTGTGATTTCATTTACATGAAACATCTAGGGTAGGTAGATCCAGAAGACATGAAAAGGCAGATTGGTGGTTCCCAGGGCCTAGAGAAAGTGTGGAATGGGGAGTGACTACTTCATGGATTTGGGATTTTTGTGGGGAAGGTGAAAATGTTTTGGAACTTGATACAAGTGGTGATTGCACAACATTGTGAATGCACTAAATGCCACTGAATTGTATACTTCAAAAATGTGAATTTCACCTCAATCAAAAACTAGCTAGTATGGTGTTTGACACCTAGCAAGCTACCAATAAATTTAAAATATTATTACATAGTGTCACCTTTATCAGAAATTTAGCTTCGTGACCTTGGTCATCAATTTCCTGAGCTGAAAAAATGAAGTTGTTGGAATAGAAGACTTCTAAGGTCCTTACAGCATTAAAATTCTACTATATTAAGGCCTAGTATTTCTAATTCATACAGTTAATATTTATTATGTAACTTCAGAGTACTAAGCTAGGCAGCAAGGACTTAGCAGTAAATAAGACAGATATAGTTCCTGCTGTCATAAAGCTAACATTCTAGTAGATAAGGCCTTACACAAATAATTATTTGCTGAGATATTGTTCTAAGTACAATGTGGGACAAGGCTTAAGAGGGCAGGGATGGGTCTCCTGAGAAAAAGATATTTCGGTATGAAGAATGAGTAGTAGTTAACTGGGTGGAGAGAAGGGAGACGAGCTTTCAGAAGGGAACAGCAAAGTCTGGTAGTGGGAAGGTGCACAGTGTCTTTGAAGAACTGAAAGAAGACTAATATGAATTCAGACAGTGACTGGTGAGATAGACAGGTTGGCTCATGTGAGATTTCTTAGGTTTACTAAGGATTTTGGATATACTGAGAGCACTGGGAAGCCACTGAAAGGCTTTAAGCAAACAATATTCAGTTTCTGATCATGTAAAAAATGGTTTGCAGGAAGGCAAGTGAGGAACTAGGGAAATAAAGTAGGAAGTCATTGCAATAGCTAAGACTGCTGCCTGGAACTAGGGTACTGGTAGTGGACATGGAGAGAAGTAGTTAATTTGAGAATGACTTAGGACACAGAATAAGTCTTTTTTTAAACTTTTTTTTTTTTTTGAGATGGGGTCTTGCTATGTTGCCCAGGCTGATCTTGAACTCCTGGCCTCAAGCACTCTTCCCATCTTGGCCTCCCAAAGTGCTGGGATTACAGGCATGAACCACCACGCCTGTCTGGGACAGAGAATAAGTCTTGATGGACTGGCTGTGGGAAAGGGGAGAAGGGTGTCAGGGATGACTCCTAGATTTCTCTTGAGCATGTAAGTCAGTGGCATGCAAAGAACATTGGAGGGACCTCTGCTTTTGGTCAACTTGGTATGTCAGGGACTAGATTCACCTTCTTACCTGAAACAGTTTTTTTAAATGGAAAATATATGAAATAATGATTTTCAGGATGCTGGACATCAGGCAACAAAGGACAGTAATCACTAAAGAGAAAGGTGAACTTTGTGACTGCCCCAAGCTTACTGCTTTGAAAGAATTTCCAGGCTGTGGTGCAGGGAGAGGGACCCAGGCAGCAGGGGCTTCCTGAGTTGAAGAAATGGAGCTGAGAGTGTGGAGAGGCCAAGACAGCTAGAGTTCACAGGACAGCAGAGTACCGGAGAGGAGAGGGTGGCACAGAGAAAGAAGAGAGATCCACAGAGGGTCCTCCTGGAGTATTTAGCTGAGGACTGATCAGCACATTCATGTGAGGGAGCTTCTTGAGGATGAAGAAAGAACCATCCAAAAGGATTGGAAGGAACAGTGCCTGGCACCACTGGGCCAGTAATAGTGCCTACTCCCACTGGACTGGAGAAACCTCATCATTCACAGGACACCAGGGAGGACTCAAAAGGATCTTGCCTCTGTAGTGTGGAATACATCTGTCAAAACATACCAAACTATACACTTCAAATATGTGCATTATCATATGTGAATTATATCTCAGTAAAGCTTTTTACTAAAGAACGCTGTGGCTGGGTGCAGTGGCTCATGCCTGTAATCCCAGCACTTTGGGAGGCCGAGACAGGCAGATCACTTGAGATCAGGATTTCAAGATCAGCCTGGCCAACATGGTAAAACCTCGTCTCTACTAAAAAGTACAGAACATTAGCCCGCTGTGGTGGTGCACGCCTGTAATCCCAGCTACTCAGGAGGCTGAGGCATGAGAATCTTGAGCCTGCGAGACTGAGGTTGCAATGAGCCAAGATCGCACCACTGCACTCCAGCCTGGGCAACAGAGCAAGACTCTGTCTAAAAAAAAAAAACAAAACAAAACAAAAACAACAACCCTGGAGGAGGAACAGATTGTAAGGAAAGATTATGCATTTAGTTTTTGACATGGGGTTTGGCTTTGGTTGTTAACTGGAGACATTGTTTAGGCAGTTAAATGTATGAATGAGTGAGTTAGTTTTAGTGGGATGGTGGAGGCAGTTTGAAATGGAGTGAGGAATGAGTGGAAGGTAGGAAATGGAAACAGGATAGGGAGATAATTCTTTCAGAGTTTGACTCTTAAGAGGGACAAAGGGTGAAAGCTAGTGGGAGAAGTGGAGTCAGAGTTTAGTTGCTTTAGGATGATAGACTTAATATATATTTAAATCTCAATGCCACGATAGAAGATGCAGGTTAATCAAATATAAGGTTTCTGAGAGGGCGCAGGTGAATCAAATATAAGTAAGGTTTCTGAGAGGGTTTGAAGGCATAGCACTTAGAATATGGATGTGTTGGCTTTAGATTGGAAGAGAGCTACTTCGTCTACTCTTGTATAACAAGGGAAATGAGAGAGGATAGATGAAGATCAGGTTTGTGAGTTGGTGGGAAGATGAAGAGGTGCTTATATGTTGGATCCCAGACTGCTTTTCTGTATCTCTAAATTACATGCAGCCGGGCACAGTGGCTCACACCTGTAATCCCAACACTCTGGGAGGCTGAGGCAGGAGGCTCACTTGAGCACAGGAGTTTGATATTAACCCAAACAACATAGTGAGAACCCATCTGTACAAAAAATAATTAGCCGGGTGTGGTGGCACACACCTGTAGTCCCAGCTACTTGGGAAGCTGAGACAAGAGGATTCCTTGAATCCAGGAATTCGAGGCTGCAGTGAGCTGTGACCATGTCACTTTACTCCAGCCTGGGGGACAGAGTGAGACCCTATGTATAGTCTGTTTTCATGCTGCTGATAAAGACATACCCCAGACTGGGAAGAAAAAGAGGTTTAATGGACTTACAGTTCCACATAGCTGGGGAGACCTCACAATCATGGCAGAAGGCAAGGAGGAAAACATCACGTCTTAAGTGGATGGCGGCAGGCAAAAAGAGAGCTTGGGCAGGGAAACTCCTCCTTTTAAAACCATCAGATCTCATGCAGACCCACTTGCTATCAGGAGAACAGTATGGGAGAAACTGCCCCCATGATTCAGTTATCTCCCACCAGGTCTCTCCTACAACACGTGGGAATTATGGGAGCTACAGGATGAGGTTTGGATGTGAACAAAGAGCCAAACCATATCACCCTGTCTCAAAAAAAATAAATAAATTACATGAACACATATTAGGGAATGAGGAATTTATTAGATAGGCATTTTTTGGTTTTGTTTTTTTTGTTTTTTGTTTTGAGACAGTCCCGCTCTTTTGCCAAGCTGGAGTGCAGTGGCTCAGCTCACTGCAACTCTGCAACTTCTGCCTCCTGGGTTCAAGCGATTCTCCTGCCTCAGCTTCCCAAGTAGCTAGGATTACAGGCGTGTACCACCACTCCTGGCTAATTTTAATATTTTTAGTAGAGACAGGGTTTCATCATGTTGGCCAAGCTGGTCTCAAACTCCTGACCTCAGGTGATCTGCCCACCTCGGCCTCCCAAAGTGCTGAGATTACAGGCATGAGCCACCACACCTAGCCCAAATTGGCCTTTTTTTTTTTTTTTTTTTTTTTTGAGACTGAGTCTCGCTCTGTCACCCAGGCTGGAGTTCAGTGGTCTTGGCTCACTGCAACCTCCACCCCCAAGGTTCAAGTGATTCTCGTGCCTCAGCTTCCCAAGTAGCTGGGATTACAGGCATGTGCCACCATGCCTGGCTAATTTTTTTGTTTAGAGATGGGGTTTTGCCTTGTTGGTCAGGCTGGTCTCAAATGCCCGACCTCAAGTGATCCACCCGCCTTGGCCTCCCAAAGTGCTAGGATTACAGGCATGAGCCACCATGCCCGGCCCTAAATAGGCTTTTAATTGTAGAATTGACAACCAAAAATTTAAACATAATTTATGAATTAAAATTTTTATTATTTATTTATTTATTTATTTATTGAGATAGGATCTCTGTTGCCTGGCTGGTCTCCGACTCCTGGGCTCAAGCATTTCTCCTGCCTTGGCCTCCCAAAGTGCTAGGATTACAGGTGTGAGCCACGTCACCCAGCCCAGAAATTAAATTTTTTATTCTTAAGAATTCCTATTGTCTATTTGCCTTCTAGGCTATCGTGCAACAAATAACCAGCCCAAATCCCATCATCCATTGTCCAGTATACTTTGTCAAATTCTATAGTTGTGCTTTTCATGGCTGTTAGCAATCTTGAGTAAACCCTGGTGTCAGCTTAGAATTCCTAAGTGCTATGGTGTTTCTAAGTGAGATTGAGGGATATCCAAGAATAAACTTTGCTATTTAAGTGACCTTTTTTTTTTTTTTTTTTTTTTTTGAGACAGAGTTTCACTCTTTTTGCCCAGGCTGGAGTGCAGTGGCATGATCTCAGCTCACTGCAACCTCTGCCTCCCAGGTTCAAGCGATTCTCCTGCCTCAGCCTCCTGAGTAGCTGGGATTGCAGGCGCCTGCCACCACGACTGGCTAACTTTTTGTATTTTTAGTAGAGACGGGATTTCACCATGTTGGCCAGGCTGGTCTCGAACTCCTGACCTCAGGTGATCCGCTTTGGCCTCCCAAAGTGCTGGGATTACAGGCGTGAGCATCGCACCTGGCCGTAGGCTTAAACTTTTTAATACATGCCGATTTTATAGCTGAAAAATTATGTTTCAGTATTTTTAATACACATTTCTTGGTTGCTAATAAAGTAATGTTTACTGGCCACTTGTTTTTCCTCCTTTTATGAATTTCCTGTTATACTGTTATAGTCCTTGTCTGTTTTTCTGTTGGTTGAGTTTCCAGGATTTAAAGATGAGGAAACTAAGACCTAAAAGAAGTGACTTTCCCAGGGCCAACTAGTAATTTAGTGATAGAATCAATCATCATAGCATGTTAAAGCTGGAAGGAATCTTAGAGATAGAGTCACAACCCTGTAATACTACAGATGCAGAAACAGAGGCCTAAAGATCTTAGGTGACTTACCTAAAGACAGCTACAAAGCTCATTAGTGACAGAACCTGGCATCTGAATCTTGAGATCATGAAAAGGGAAAGGCATGTTAACATTTATGAGCCTGTTATGTTTCTTACATGTGTATACTCATTTAATTCTCACTACTATTCTTTATTATTCCCGTTTAAACAGATGAGGTAACTTGAGGTTCAGAGAGCTTCAATTATTTGCCCAGAGTCACAGTTATTTGTAAAACTGGGGCTGGAGTCCAGGTCTTCTGATTCTTAATCCAGGGGTTTCATTGCCTCATAATAGTAACAGTGGATGTCTCTTCGCTTCACTCAAATGCTCTTTTGATAAAATATGATTTGCTTCTTGGAGCTTGTAAATAAACCTTTATTTCACAGTTCCTGTTGATACTGGACACCAGTCTGACACTTAAGACACTTGGAAGCTTAAGGAACTTTTTGTTATAAACAAAAGCAGATCAAAGACCATTTTATGCTTATTAGGTGAATAGAATTGAGATCCATGCACTACATATGACCTAAGTTTTTTTTGTTTGTTTGTTTGTTTTTTGAGACGGAGTCTTACTCTGTCGCCAGGCTGGAGTGTAGTGGCACGATCTCAGCTCACTGCAACCTCCGCCTCCCCGGCTTAAGCAATTCTCCTGCCTCAGCCTCCCGAGTAGCTGGGACTACAGGCATGCGCCACCATGCCCAGCTAATTTTTGTATTTTTAGTAGAGACAGGTTTTCACCATGTTAGCCAGGATGGTCTCGATCTCTTGACCTCGTGATCCGCCCGCCTCGGCCTCCCAAAGTGCTGGGATTACAGGCGTGAGCCACCGCGCCCAGCCATGACCTAAGTTTTTTATGGTAGTGATAGTCTGTGTTGAAACTCTTAGCATTTCCTTACAACTATTTTTATTCCAAGGAGAATAAAATCTTAATATATAAAATGAAAATGACATTTGGGTTCTGTGAAGTGTAAAATGGACCTCAAATCAACAAGGGGTCAGATAGGAGCAAAACTGAAACCATGTCAATTGCATCCTCCATATCTTTAAAAAAAAAAAACAACCCATTTCTTGACAGGGCTCAAAATTTAAAAATCTATCAGAGCTAATTTGGTTGAGGCTTCATCCTATGGAGATACACAAAGATTAGTATTGACTTGTGTATAACTTTAATGACACTCTTGATTTGGTCCAGTTATGTAAAAGTTAGTTGGTAAAAACTGTGTTCTACATTTCTGCTTTGCAGAGAAATCTTGTGATTGGGTTGGTGTTTTTAAAACCTGCTAGTCACATCTAAATAAGCTGGGGAAGATGGAAGAGAGCAGCATGTGATAAAATGTTCCTTTTTTCCCTTCCCATACTATTTTGTTAAAAGCCTTCTAGAATATAGGTACCAAAAATTAACTCACTTTATTCTTTCTAGTTTTCAGTAGTGGGGATCTGTTAAGCCTTATTATTTAAGAAATAGATATTAATTCTTATCTCTGGTATTTTTCTGACTTGCTTTATTGTAACAAGAGCTGCACATTAACACGTTAATCAGTGCATGCAGAGATGGTTACATAACAGTCTGAGCCATGAACTCAGTCCAGTATTGAAAAATAAGTATCTCCAGAAGTAATTCTTATTCTAGTATCAAACATAACAGTCCTTTAAAATTTCCTTTGGAATGTTGAAAAGAGATCAAATGAAACCTTCAGAATGGTTATTTATTAGGGAACAAGAAACCTCCAATTTCGTTCACCCATTGTAGCTCCACTTTCTCATTTTAATGCTCAATCTACAGTGGCGATGGTAAAAGATGTCCTGCACCTTCAGAGATGGCAGTGGGAGAGGGGACATCACCTTTCCATTTATTGCTTGTTGCAATTTGGCCTGTTTACAGACAGAATTGCTCTGTGGGTTCTTTTAGTGGAGAGTGGAGGAAATCAAGATAGCAACAAGAAATCAGCATTTACACATGACCCATGAATTGGCTAATTTTTAACATGTAGTTAAGAAATGATTACAGCCTGCAGAGTCATGACCTCAACTTTTCATCAGCTCCATTGGATTGTGCCTCAGTTTGGAAATGAAGGAGGTATACGGGAAGTTTTAATTGTACCTGTGTGATTTATCCCTAGTCAGCTCTTTAATTTCTTCTGGCTGTCTGAGGTTTCCGACATGCTGTAAATTTCCCCAACTTTTTCATTATCTGCAATTTCTTTATGACTTGTGAATCGGAGTGGAGAGAGTGTGTGGATTTACAGCAGAGATAAACATGTCCATAAAGTCTGTATCTGTGTCAGTAATTGTACTGCTGTCAGTGACTGTCCTGTTTTACAGGCCTCTCTTGGGAAAGGAACAGGCTTCACTACCAGCAGCACTGAAGTGCTTGCTTTGATTCGCATTAACTTGCTAGGAGATTAGGTAGGAATGGTGGGATAGGAATTGATACTGGACCTTGGCCTCTATTGTTTGTTTGAGATCAAATGACCTCCTAGGATAACTGTGTGTTGAAGATAGAACATGGACAGACAATATTCATTTCCTAAATGAAAATGCAACTTGAATTGATATGGTTGATGTGAAAAATCCTTTCTAACTTCATTTTATAATGTACCTTTAAGGTGACTTCCCTTTCCTATCACTGTTGATAATTAAACTTAGGTTCCCTCTGGCCCCCCTCCCCCATTTTCCTTTTCTTAGAATTAAAACACAGGGTTTCTCTTTTAGAGCACTCATATCTGCTCAAGAGTGGGCCAGCTAGAGTTAAGGTGAAGACTACATCTGCCTCATCTTAATTCTCAACTATTATTGGCTCTTTCCCATCTGCTTAAGGTGGTGTGCCCACAACCATTTACCATGAGAAAGGCAGTCACAAAGAGCAATTCTTAATATAACTGTCTTTAAAAGGCCCTTTAGGATCTCTCTCTTTAGTGTTTTCTTCCTTATAGTAATTTTGAAAGAAACTGAAATTAAGAGAAGTCCTTTCTAAGTAGATGGAAAAGCAAACACATTGTTTTCTTCTAGTACATTTCATACTCAACAAATCCCTCAAGAATTGAAACTATCCTTGCATACCCTGAACCTTCTTTGAGGTAGGGATTTGTTGTTGTTGTTGTCGTTGTTGTTTTGAGACAGAGTCTTGCTCTGTCACCAGGCTGGAGTGCAGTGGCGTGATCTCTGCTCACTACGATCTCCGCGTCCCAGGTTCAAGCGATTCCCCTGGCTCAGCCTCCCGAGTAGCTGGTCCTACAGTTGCGTACCACGACGCCTGGCTGATTTTTTATATTTTAGTAGAGACGGGGTTTCACCATGTTGGCCAGGATATTCTCGATCTCCTGACCTCATGTTCTGCCCGCATTGGCCTCCCAAAGTGCTGGAATTACAGGCATGAGCCACCTCACCCAGCCTCTTTGAGGTAGTTTAAAAGCAGAGTAGGTGACAGAAGAGTTTAACAGTGAGGGGATAAGATGCATGATAAGCATCAACCTATAGTCAGCCCACAAGTCCAAATAATATACTGAGCAATTAAGTTGATTTCTCCATAAGTTCTCGTCTGCTTACATTCCTTTTTGACTGCAACTGACCATAGCCGTTTTTTTATCATGGGAGTGGGAAGATTAAAGGAGGTGATGTGATACAAAATTGTTTGGCATCCTTCCAGAAGCTGTGGTGAAAAGTGTGGTTAAAATTGTTGCAAGAATAAGATTTGAAGTTATCTGTGGTTTTAATTCCTTATCACATCTATTGCCATAGTAGAGTTTATTCTTACTTAACAAGGGATAAACTACTTTCTTTGAGCAAGAGGGATAATCTCTTCAGGCCCCTTTGTCAGTCATTTCTTGTCCTCCTTTAGAACAGGGAGTTTTTTTTTTTTAACTCCTTAAAACATTTTTTTAAATAACACTTTGTTGAGATATCATTCACATACCATAAGGTTTATGTTTTTAAAGTTCAGTGTTCATTGGTTTTTAGCACACTCAACAATAAAAAACTATTTGGATATCTAAACTATTGAGATAGTTTTCTCCTTTTCTTTTTCAGTCCATGCTAATGGTATTCCTCATGGAGTAAGCTTGTGAAATTACATTGTTACCTAATTCTAGTTTGAGGAAACTTCTAGTGTATCACTTGCTATGTCCAATGTAGCAAACAAATACAATAATCTAATATTAACCTAACAAAACCTAGAGTTATTGTGTTAGTGCTGTAACTCCTTGTTTTAGGACCTTAAATTTTTTTCTTCAGTGAATGCGCAAGTTGGAAGTGCTTAACATTCATTTTGATGCAGACCTTTATTTTTTCTTTTATTAATTTTATACAATCTGATTGTAAGCACAGGTTTGGACCAAGTTAAGGAGTTTCACGTGTATGCCCAGTCAATATGTTGAAAGAAGAGAAGTCTAGCTGGGTCTGATTACAGAAATAAGCTTTCTAATTGCTTAGGTTGAAAAGCTTGTTATTACTAAGAATTTCTCTTCCCAGAAAATAGTTTGAAAGGTGGGGAAAGTATAGTATTCTAGCTTCACAGGGGAAGCATTTTTCTTCTGATAGGAGGGAAAATAGTTTATAGTTGTTTGCATCCATTTCTGCTGCTGTCAGCTGTTAAGTTCAGTAAAAACAAGGGTTTAATTAGCCAACAGTCTCACAGTGTTGGAGGAAAACGTTATTAAAAAAGAAAAGAACAATACAATAAAATATTATTTGGATAATAAATTGTGTATCTACTGTTCTTTGAAATGACTCTGCAAGAGGGATTGATAACTTTGTATTAAAGGTTTAATAAATATAGGTCCTGGAGAATGATTCAATCACATGTCTCCAGGTTGAAAGAGGACCAGCAGCTGCCCCCCTTAATCAGAGTGAGAATGGAATCCAGTAGTAGCCAGGCTTGAAACTAAAGGGAGCGTTAGAGTATTGATCTGTTTACTTGTAGAAGGGATAATTATTGGGTTAAAATCCTTACGTGATGTTTTACTTTTTAAAATCCCGGATTTCCTTGGAACTATAATTTTAAAAACTTATTTCAAATTATCAAGTAAATGAATATCAATGCCACAAATAGGTCAGGAAAGAAGCCCCTCTTCACTAAATTAAGAAGAAACGTCATTAAGTCTTCTTTTCCTCCAACAGTTCATTATGAAAAAATTTTAATCACCCAGCAAACCCCCCTCTGTGTGTGTATATTTTATATATGAATATATATATATATATTTTTAATCTATATTACGTATTGATATTCTCTTCTTCCTTAGCCATTTGGAAGTAAATTTCAGACATCATGGCACTTTACCCCTAAATGCTTAAGAACACATCTCCTAAGAATAAGGATAGTTTTCTATATAATATTATCACATCCAACAAAAATAATTTTAAAAATCTAATATATTTTCACATTCAGACCTCCCCAATTGTCCCTAAAAATCTTGTGTAGCATTTTTATTAAAACCAAGATCCAGTCCAAGTTCTGGCATTGTAAATGCCATTACATTCTTGATAAGAGAACATTGAGCACTAAATTCTGCACAGCAGCTCTCTTTTTTTTTTTTTTTTTGAGATGGAGTCTTGCTCTGTTGCCCAGGCTGGAGTGCAGTGGCGCGATCTCAGCTCACCACAACCTCTGCCCCCTGGGATCAAGTGATTCTTCTGCCTCAGCCTCCCGAGTAGCTGGGATTACAGGCCACGCACCACCATGCCTAACTAATTTTTGTATTTTTAGTAGAGACGGGGTTTCACTGTGTTGGCCAGGCTGGTCTTGAACTCTTGACCTCGTGATCCGCCTGCCTCAGCCTCCCAAAGTGCTGAGATTACAGGCATGAGCCACCGCGCCTGGCCTCATAGTAGCTCTTTTAATAAATATTTACCAGCTTTTTCCTGTGGTGAACATATATTTACTCAAATGACTATCATTTTCTTCTAGAATATTGAGTTTTGAGTTCTCTCTTTACAATAAGCCTGCTTTATCAAGCTCCTTTATTTCTGGTATCCTCTCCTTCTTCCAATTGAATTACCTGTAGAATTGATATTTTCTCCAATAACTACTCTATTCCACAGTCAGAGTAATATTTTTGAAACACAAATTGACATGTGACCTTATTCCCTTCTTCTTAAAACCTGTCAACAGCTTCTCATTGTTCTCAGGATCAAGTCAAAAACCTTTAACTTGGCCTTGCAGCTCTGCCTGATCTAACGTTTTTTACACCATGCTCCCTTTCTGAGCATGTGTTCCGCACATTCAGAAAACAGAGGGAAAAGTGAGGTAAATAATCCAGGGAACACCTCTTGGAAGAGATGAAACTTGAAATAGAATTTGATGTCTAATATTTGTATATAAGAGGAAAGAATACACTTCAGAATGGGAAGGAATTTTTGAGAATGGATAAGATATTTTGGGGGAAAAATTGATAAATTGTAACAGACTAGAGAGATGAGTCAAAGTGATTTCAAGATTTTAAGCCCTTGTGACTAGGAGAATACAATTTAGTGTGGAACTGAGATATGCATTATAAAACTTCAGTTTTGTTTGCTAAGGTGTTGTTAAAGCATCTTTGAAGGCCAACGTGGCATGATCACTTGAGGCCGGGAGTTCAAGACTAGCCTGGACAGCATAGCAAGTCTCCATCTCTACAGAAAAATTTAAAAATTAGCTGGTGAGGTGGCTCAAGCCTGTAGTCTCTGCTACTTGGGAGGCTAAGGTGGGAAAATCACTTGAGTCCAAGAGTGAGGCTGCAGTGAGCTGTGATTGCACCCTCACCCCACCCCCTATCCTCTGCACTCCAGCCTGGGAGACAGAGTGAGACCCTGCCTCAAAAAAAAAAAAAAGGCATCTTTGAAATGAATAACTTAACAACTTAAACTACTATCAGGGTTATATAGGTGAAAAGGTTATGAATATATAGTCTGTTAATTATGATAAAGTGCAACCATATATAACAGGAAATCTAAAATAATTGTGGCTTACACAAGGTAGCATTTTTTTTTTTTTTTCAACAAAAAGGAAAGCTGGAGGTAGATGCACCTAGCAGGTAGGGCAGTTCCAAAGGTGTCATCAAGGACTAAAGTTTCCATCCTTCCATCCTAAATATACTTTATACACGCTAGAGCTCTAGCCATCATGCCTGAATTGTAGGCAAGAAGGTGGGGTAGGAATTTAATTTAAAAAAGGGATCCCACACAGCTAACACTTTTCTTTTTAAGCAGCCTTCCTGGAAGTCCCACAGAATTTAAATCACCTGGCCTGGCTGCAAAATAATGTAATTGTTTATTCTGAGCTATAATTTTGGTAGCAAAAAAGTTGGCTATCTGTTAATACAGAGGAAGAGGGAACATGGATCTTGGAATAGGCAGCCAATATTCTCTGCCATAGCAGGGGACAAGGGACCTTTGCAAGAGCAGTGGGGTCAGTAGAAGGATGTGAGGTGATGTGTTGAGAAGGAAGCTCAGAATTAGTGATTTTACAGGTGCATGTATGGACTTAGTGATCTTGTTTTCTTTACCACATTAAGCTTGTTTGGTGCTCCATAAATGGGTGACTGCGTGCCCAACATGTCCTGTTAAAGGATCTTGCAGACCTTTTTTTTTCCCCCTCCCTTTGGCTATTTCTCCAAGTAAATAAATATTAGAAAATCTCAGCTCTTTTTCATCTTCAGGGAACAAGCCACTCAAGAAATGGTCAGTTTTTAAAATTGCTGAGCAGAACCTGCTATAGATACTTCCAGTATGGAGAAGAGAAACACTTGGATTTCTGATTTCTGTATGTTTACCAAAACAGATTCTAAGATACAAGAAAAATATTGCTAGAGTAATATTTTCTTTTATGCAGCTAGCATAGTGAGTCCAAGAGTTTATTTTTATATTCACTGTGTTTCACATAGGCTTGATTATAATAGGCGATTGGTGTTGTTGAATGGATGATTGAATTATTTCTGAAGCCCGTATGAGGTAGACTGTGGTGATATTTAGAAGTTAAAGGCAGTCTATGGTTTAATGTAATAAAACGTGCTTCATAGCTAGTAAAAAAGCTATTCCTTTTATAATATATAGTGTATAGATTATATAATTAATATAAAGCCACAATAGCTTTATTACTAATTTAAAATTTAACTCCTAAGAACACTTTTCAGCAAAAACACAAAAATAGATTCACTTAAAAGCTTTTTAAAAATAACTTAGCCCAAAACACCAAATAAATCTAGTAGAGTTTTGCTGCTTTAAATGTAAAAAGCAGCATTTTACTCTTAGTATTTAAAGGTGACTCCTTACCTTCTTGTAGCACTTTGTCTACTGCAGAATGTGCATGATTTTGCCCTACTTATGGTGACTGGATTCTCATCCTCTCAGTAGGATCAATATTAAGCTAGCCTTCTTTACCTCCTCGATCCATATTAAACCTGTCTTGGAAAGAGTCTGTTTATTGGATAATATAGCTACACCGGGGCTCTATGACAATATCTTTTGCTGCCTCATTAACTCTCGAGCATTAGAACAAGATAAAAATGCCCTAAAGCCTCTTATCTGATGTCTGGTGTAACCTGCTGTAAGCAGGATTGCCATTAGTTTATGTTAGAAATCAAATGACCCTCTCCAGTGCAGGAAGTACTGATTAAACCTGAAGTGTCCCCGGAGGACTCTACAGCTGTCAGAGGGGTGGTGGCTGTCCCTCACGAAAAGGGAAATCTGGGCCAGAGGTCCCAGTGGGGCGGTGCTTTAAGAACCTGCACGTGGCTGCCCCAGCTGTTCTGCTTTGCCTAATGAATTGTTTTACAAGAAGAGGCTGGGTATTATCATCACAAGCTGCCTTCCTTAGGGACTGGAGCAGGCCAAATAATAAGTAATGTTAGTGATGGTAATTGAAATGTGATGGCTCTCCTGAGATCTTTATGGCCCTGGAGCTGGTTGGCACTTGTGGATTGCCTTGTCCTAGCAAGTGCCTTATTTTTTTTCTGTTTTGTAATACCGTTGTGTGCGTTTTTCTCTTCTGTCCCCCATGGAAATTCATTAATAAAAGCTATCGTAGGAACATTACAATGATGTTAACTACAAAAGGAACAGTTTTAACTTTTTCATTTCGATTATCAAACACTGTAATGGTAAATAAATGGTTTCTGGAGGAAACCACTGTAAAGATCTCTCTGTGCTTTTAAAGGAATATGTTAAACTTATACAAATAATACAAGCTCTTGATTTTAAGAATATTTTAAAATAACATGAAAGGATATAAAGTGAAAAGTAAAATCCTTATCTGCTGAATTTATGAGCGGTAACTGCCACGAACAGTTTCTCCATGGATGCTTCCAGACATTTTCTGTACATAGTAAAGTTTATATACATTACCATACACAGATACAATCATAATATACATACTGTTTTGTGACTTATCTTTGACCCCACAACATGTCTTGGATATCTTTCCACAGCAGTATACATAGATCTGCTTCACTGTTTTCCAAATGCTTCATAGGATTTCACTATATGGATGTACCAATTCAAGACTCTTTGTAGATAGTTTGACTTGGACCTTATAAATGAAGCCTTACCATACAAGCAGATTGCATCCACTGACTTGTGTTCCATAGTTCAAACTCTGCTTTTACATGAAGTGATTTTCCTTTCTTCAGGAATGTTACATTTTAGTCCAGTATTGTTTTAAAATAGGAAATGCTGGAGGTAAAGCTTTTAGGGGGGAGGTAGTGTGAGTCTTGTCATGCATCATTAGCCGGACATATGTGTAGTGATATGCACCCCACTGTGTGCTTTTAATTTGTTGCTTAGTTAAATGAGAAGTATTCTGTCCCAGATAGGTGGGGAAAACAAATAGCCTTTGATGAGTGTTGTCCAAGGCACTGACTGGCGGCTTCCTCTAAAGTTGAATGAGTGTTTTCTCCCCTAATTTTCTACTTCAGAAGTTCCAGGAATCAAGTTTTGAACGCATTAATGGACTTGGGAAATGATTTGTCAGCACGTGGAAATGAGGACTTAGGTTTCTTGTGTAACAGCTTGGCTAACAAAGCAAGTTTGTGCCTCATGAACTTTAAGGGCCTTGCTGGGAGTGGCAGTGTGATGAATGAAGCAAAGCAATTTTCCAGGAGCATTTCAGGTCAGTGATAGGAGAAATCAGTTGTCTTCTCAGTCAAACAGAAACTTAATTTTAGTTGCATCTGTCTTAATAAGAGAATCTGTATGCAAATTGAATGGTAGAAATTCCACATCTGCCAAAGATGGGAGCATTGCAAGTCTTCTTTTTAACTCGAAGCTCTTTAGTCCCATTCTCAACACTTCAAAATTGAGGTTTGACCAAATATTGAAGAGATGTCATACTGCTAAATTGCAAAATGCAAACTAGTTTTGTTTCAGACTTTTTATACAGTGCTTTTCTTGTCCTTGATGTTAGTCATTTGAATTGATGCCCAATCTTTAATTTAATAATTGGAGGCTATTATTAATAACAATAACTGATTTACTTCTTGTCCAAGCCTTTATTAGATTCATGGGATGCAGGTATACAGAGATTTCTGGGGCTGTTCTGGGCTATTGGAGATCTTGTAGACCTAAACTATTCAAAGCAGTAGCCACTAACTGCATGTGTTTGTTTGAAGTTAAATTAATTAAAAATAAAATTTAAAATCTAATTCCTCAGTCACACTAGGAAATGCTCAGTAGCCATGTGTCGCTAATGACTACCACATTGGACAGCACTGCTCTAGACCAAAGGTCAGCAAACTATGGCCTGCAACCTATTTTTGTATTCTCTGAGCTAAGAATGTTTTTTACGTTTTTATGGGGGCTGTAAAAGTAAAACAAAAACAAAAAACGGAAGAATCTGAAACAGACTGTGGCCCACAAGCCTAACATAACATCCTTACGTCCCATTCATACTTATGTTATGTTAGGCTTGTGGGCCACATTCAGTCTGTTTGGTTCTTTACAAAAAACCTTTGCTCAGCCCTGGACCTATGCTTCCTCTTGGTGACGTTTTGGCTTTCTGATCAAATTGGGTTAGGACTTTCCATAAGTCATCAGAAGACTAAATCTAATAAGCAAATAGACAAATTTCAGATAAAATTTCTTACTATAGATAGACTATGGAATGAGTCCAGAGCATACACAAATCAGTTCCCTGAAGCTAGGACAAGCGGGATGTGCATTTGAAATAGGAAAATAGTTTATAGTATAAATTATCAATTTCCTACAAGCTTTGTGCATAATACCTATAGTTTAACAGAACATCTTTCTTATTTTGTACACTATTTTGTGTCTTCTGTGTTCTATACTCTCCTATCTTACTCTGACAGAAACAGAATGAGCCTGGGCATAGTGGCTTATGCCTGTAATCTCAGCACTTTGAGAGGCCAAGGTGGGAGGATCACTTGACCCCAGAGTTCGAGACCAGCGTGGACAACATAGAAAGACCCTGTCTCTGCCAAAAAATACCAATAAAATTAGCCAGGTGTGGCAGTGTGCCCCTGTGGTCCCAGCTACTTGGGAAGCTGAAGTGGGAGGATCCATTTGAGCCCAAGAAGCAGAGCCTACAGCGAGCTGTGATTGCTCCACTGCACTCCAGCCTGGGCAACAGAATGAGAAGCCTCTGTCTCCACATAGCCCGCCAAAAAAGCAGATGCACTTTTTAACAAAGAATTTACTGTGAAGTTTTTTTTTTAACTATACAAATTATAATGTTTTCATATTTTTAATTGATACATTATAATTGTACATGTTTATGGGGTACAGTTTGACATTTCAATTCACATATGTTGTATAAAGATCAAATCGGGGTAGCTAGCGTATCTATTACCACATGCATTTATTATTTCTTTGTGGTGAGAACATTCAAAAGCCTCTCTTCCAGCTATTTCATAATATGTGATACCTTGCTGTTAACTAGTCACCCTGCTGTGCAACAGAACACCAGAACTCCTGTATAATTGTAATTTTGTGCCTGTTAACCAAACTTTCCTCATCCTCCTCCCCTGCCCTCTTCTCCCCTCTTTCCAATTTCTGGTAACCACTCTGCTTCTATGATCTCAATTTTTTTTTTTTCTTACAAGATTCCACATATGAGTGAGATCATGGCAGTATTTGTCTTTCTGTGTCTGGCTTATTTCACTTAACATGATGCCCTCCAGGTTCAACCATGTTGTCACACATGACAAGGTTTTATTCTTCAATTTTTTTTTTTTTTTTTAAGACAGGGTCTTGCTCTGTCACCCAGGCTGGTGTGCAGTGGTACAAACACGGCTCACTGCAGCTTCGACCCTGGGGTCAAGAGATCCTTCCGCCTCAGCCTCCCAAGTAGCTGGTGTGGGAGCCACACCCAGCTAATTTTTTTTTTTTTTAATTGGAGCCATGGGGGTTGGGAGGGGTCTCACTTTGTTGCCCAGGCTGGTCTCGAACTCCTGGGCTCAATCAATCCTCCCACCTTGGCCTTCCGAAAGGCAGGGATTACAGATGTGAGCCACTGTGCCCAGCCTCAAATTATTTTTAAACCATCACATTATTTCAGTCTCTCCTAGGAAGAATGCAGCAAAAAGATTCTTTTTCTGGTATTCTCAACATCTGAGAGATTGTCTTCCCTTAGCAAATGTAACTCTAACAAATTCTTATTAAATATAAGGTCTATGAAATCTACCTATAAAATGAGCACCTGGCACTTCTGTGGTAAATTAGAGAGTCAGCTTGTCGCTTTCAAGATAGGACCTTGACATTCATGAGGTAACTGCAAATTTCCAAGTTTGTGATAACTCATAGTGTATCATTTTTCCTCTAAAATGTGGTAAAGTACAGTTAAAAAAATTGTTACCGTTTGGGCCTTTGGTATGAATTATTCTATAATTAGAAGTAAGTAAAGTATTCTCCCACTAAAATAAATGTTACACTGCAATATGTTTAATTACAAATAGAAATGTTAACTGGAACTTGTCTGAATCTTCAAACTCAACATGTCAGATGATCACGGGTTGTGTGGTTGAGATCATGAAGTGTGTACTAAGCCACAAAAAAAGTGACACTTCAACAATAACCTTGAAAACAAGGCACGTGATAGAAGAGATAAGGGAGATCATTGTGAAACAGTATTCTGAGAGGGAACCTTTGTGAAGTGATCGCTTCTTTCTAAAGAACTCTGAGTGGTAGCTGTAGTTGGCTTTTATTCTATGGTATGAAATCAGTGCAGATTTTAACAGTTAAAGCTCTATCCATTGATCATAAGCAGTTATGGTGTCAATTAGCTGTTTCTCCATTAGAACGTTGACTAAATGTATGAAAACCCAAAAAAGTTCTTCTAATTCTTCAGTGTCATCCCCTTTGCCATTCTTTGCCAACTCATCTGTGAGTCTTATTGTTTTTTCAGTTCTTCCATATTACTTTTATGTGTGCCCTCCAAACCTTTGCCAACCTCTTGCCTCTCCAGTATTAACAGTGTATTCTTCATTGCCTGTGAAAATAATCTTAAAGTTATACACTGCCTTCTTCCTTACAGTATGCCAGTAAGCATCCACTTTTGTAGATCACCTGATTTCTAGTAAAAGATTCTCTATGGAATCCTTACATAATCAAGGATGTACCTCTTCTAAAGCTGCCTGTTAATAAGTTTGCTATCTTTGTCCACGGCATTTTTTGATGACAATGAAAGTGTGGCAAAGTCATATGCCTTGAGCTTGTCTCTTACAGTCTGGTCGAAAAGTCAGAAGTATTCAGAGGAAGGAACATCACTTAAGGATTTAGAATTGTAAACTATAGTGATGAAAGATAGCCTTCCACATTTTCCACAGTAGGGAGAACTTGAAATTCAAGCTTAGACATTTCTGGCACAAAGTGTTTTGTTTTTTTGTTTGTTTGTTTCTCGGCCCTTCTAAGAGACAAAACATGAAATGTTTTTGAAACCAGTCCAAAACACCTTGCCCTGTGTCTGAGGGTGTTTTTTTTCACTGGACTACCAATATTTGGAAAGACATTCCTTTCATGTCTTGGGGTTTTCAGATTGGTATGGAAAACTTGTTTTTTCATAAAGACTGCAGATTCTATGACGTGAAATAGTCAAGTCTGATCTTAAACTCCCTCATAGAGCTCTGTGAGGATATCTAGGTATTTGCAGGTTTCACCACTGAATTCCCAACATTTACCATACTTGGCACATAATAGATAGGTGCTTACTTTTCCCCTTTCATTATTTTTTCCCAAATCACATTTTGGTCATGAATCCCATGTTTCCTGAATCATCCTCACTGCCTTTTCAGAGAAGTATGTATTTTTCTCTCTATTGATGAACTTGTTTGATAAAAGCTGGGATACTTGTTAAAACATTCCCACACACGGCTGGATACATTATGGAACTATTCATGTCATATATCTGTGCCAACCGTAAGAAAAGTATGCCTTCCAAATTCCTTTAGTTCTCTTCAGTTTCCATAAAATGTTATTTTTATCATGTGTAAGAGTACTGTTAGGGAATCTCATAGCCATGGTGGGATGCAGGTACTGGGTGGACCACTAGGTTCACTAGCCAGCTAAGTGAATTGCTCTTCCAGTGTGTGCTGTTCAGATTTGTTCCTAAGCAAAATTGCAGATAAACTCCTGTGTTACATTGACTTTCATGCCTTCATAGTAGAAAGCCCACAGATATTAAAGACTTGAATTCAGGTACTAGTAACAATTATAGATTGATTGTTCAGAATAACTTGGTTTCCTTCTTAAGCATAAAGTACAGAAAAATCAACACTGACAAGTTAATCCTAAAAATCACATGGAAATAATTGCAAGGGACCCAGAATAGCAAAACAATCTTGAAAAAGAACAAAGTTGAAGGACTTACACTTCCCAGTCTCAAAACCTACTACAAAATTACAGTAATTAAGACAGTGCAGTAGTGGCATAAGGATAGCCATATAGATCAATGGAATATGATTGAGAATCCAGAAATAAACCCCCATATTTACAGTTAATTGTTTTTTGACAAGGACACCAAGATCATTCAATGGGGGAAAAGTAGTCTCTTTCAACAACTGGTGCTGGAAAACAATATCCACATGAGGCCGGGCATGGTGGCTCATGCCTGTAAACCCAGCAATTTGGGACGCCGAGGTGGGTGGATCACTTGAGGTCAGGAGTTTGAGACCAGCCTGACCAACATGATGAAACCTCATCTCTACTAAAACTACAAAATTAGCTGGGCATGACAACACACCCCTGTAATCCCAGCTACTTGGAAGGCTAAGGCAGGAGAATCGCTTGGATGCCTGAGGCGAAGGTTGCAGTGACCCGAGATCGCACCATTGCATTCCAGCCTGGGCAGTAAGAGCGAAACTTCATCTCAAACAAACAAAATATCCACATAAAAATAAAATAAAATAAAATTGGACCCTCTACCTCATATCATATAAAAAATTAACTCAAAATGGATCATGGACCTAAATATAAGAGCTGAAACTATAGAACATAGGCATAAATCATGACCTTGAATTTGGCAGTAGTTTCTTAGATATGATACCAAAAGAACAAGCTCCATTACAATTAAACACTTCTGTGCTTCAAAGACACCATTAAGAAAGTACTTGGGTAGGACAGGTGTGGTGACTTACGCCTGAAATCCCAGCACCTGTGTTCATAGTAGCATTATTCACAATAGCTAAAAGGTGGAAGCAATCCAAATGTTCATTGACAGGTGAATGGATAAACAAAATATAGTAGATACATGCAATGGAATATTATTCAGCCTTTACAAAGGAAGGAAAATCTGACACACAACCTTGTGGACATTATGCTAAGTGAAATAAGCCAGTCACAAAAAAAAACTACATAATTCCACTTATGTGAGGTAATCAGAGTAGTCAAATTCATAGAGACAGAAAGTAGAATGGGGGTTGGGAGGAATGGGGGAGTATTGTTTAATGGTTACAGAGTTTCAGTTTTGCAAGTTGAAAAAGTTCTGGAGATTGGTTGCACAGTGATGTTAATGCCACACTAAACTGTACACTTAAAAATGGTTGAGATAGTAAGTGTTATGTATATTTCACAATTTTAAAGTGGGGGAAGGTGACTTTTATGCTATGTGAATTATATCTCAAGTTTTTAAAAGTTATATGGGAAAAGAAGAAAAAAGAAAATAAAACCTATCTAGGAAGCCCAGAAGATTTGACAAAGTCTATTATAGGCCTGCTCCTAATCAAAGGCCTTTTTTTAATGTGTAGTGATTTTATATTCCACTTTCCTCAATTCATGAATAAGTCCCTTCTAACTCTCCTCTTCCCTTTATTATTTCGCAAAATAGATTGGAAATAATCTCCTGATCCTCCCCAGTACTTATGTTAACATCTGGGACCCTACCAAAGGTTCACATCTATTTCTTAAGATTTTGATATTATCATAATAAGTAAATATTTATTATGTAAACCAATGTGCTAGACCCTGGGTGTCAAAAATACATAAGCTCCTCTCATGGCACTTACAATCTGACTAGAGAGACAAGGCAAATGTATAAAAAATTTGATCACAGTACAAGAGAGCATGTACTGATCCACTTGAGCATAGAAGTTGACAGAAATGAGAGATTACAGTAGGCTAAAGGTGTTTGGAAAAAGTCTTATAAAAAAAGTGGGATATAAACGAACAACAACAACAACAAATCCTACATATCAACAGTGGCAAGTTGGTTTCCTTCTTGCTGTAAGATTCCATGTAAAATGTAGTATTTTATATAGCAGTTGCTATTTGATTAACCTGCAAAAATTATTTTTTTCTCATATTCATCTCCCTTGTTAGTATCCCAGTTTGTTAGGTTAGACAGAAAAAAAAAATTGCTTGATTGTCTATTCCTCCACATATAGATCAGTATGTTAAGGGGGTGAAGTAACTTTACATCATAATTTGGCCACTGGGCCATGCAACAGCCTGTCTAGCTTTACCCTGCTAAGCCTAGAAGTGGCAACAGAGATAAGAAAGCCACCATCAAGTGTCTGTGGCCTAGTATGAGTTTGACCTGCACCTTGACAATGATTTTGATTTCAGCTTTCCATGGTGAATGGATTTACTACCTATCAGAGTCACAAAAACCCTTAATTTTTAAAATATTTTGGGGTTTTTCTTCTACATGTTAAATGTTAACTTCCTGTGACAGGCGGTGATGATTTCTGAATTTTCAGTGGGCACAACTCATTATTGAAGCACTGAAGTAGTTGGTTACTATTGCAGCTAATTCTTATTTAAATGAGCAAGAGTTCTTTGGAAAGATTAGGCAGCATGGTTTTAAAAATTCACAGCAACACTGATGTATATCAGTTTTGGCTTGGCAGGCTTTGACCCAGGGCCGTGCAGTGTTTTATAACCCTCAGCTACATAAGGACACATACTTATAGCATCACTTTTGTAGTGGATATTTTTATAACTCTACAAAACGATTAGACTGACGTAAAGCAATTCTCTAAATTCATAGGTATTAAAATATTCTGGCAGCTGTCTCCTTTTTGCCTTTAAGTTGAGACATCATGATGAGATAAGACTGCACCAAGCCTGATCGGTACATGAATGAGGTTATGCGTGGTATTCTCACATTATTGACAAGGGTCTGTCACTATAAATAGGAGAAATCTTTGGGGAGGGGTTGCCATTAGAGTAATTCCGATTCAATTCCAGCAATATTCTTGTTTTTCATGAACTTTTTTCCTTCAAAACACATTCCATGCAATCAGATAAGAAAGAATGATATAAAAATGCCTTTGAATTCTAACTAAAATAATTTAGCTTATAGTTGAAATATATAATATCTTTATCTGGGAGTCTGAGGTATTGATTAGGGTTAGAGAATGTTTAGGAGAACCTGGATGAAAGAAACCTACTGGTAAATTGGCTGTAGGCTACAGTGACATGGGATACAGACTCTTCTGTTTGCAAAATAGTCTTCTACCAACTCGTGGATTCCAGGTCATAGTCCTCAAGGGGGACCAAGAGTCTGGAAAGGTTTTGTGTTACGATCTTAGCAGCTCTCTAACCTCTCTTTCCCTAAGTGCTTCTTACTGCTTCTAAGTGTCTCAAATTCTTTTAACTGAGAACAATTTATAGTTAAAAGATTGTCCCCCTGCTGAGAAATAGGAGGCTTTAAATGGCAAGTGATTATCAGTACAACCATTTTGGAAAACTTAGGTGGTATCTACTAAAACTGATCATACCTCTACCCTATGCCTCAGTAATTTTTATGCTGTGTACCCTAGAAATAGGTATGCATGCATTTGTGTGCCGAAAGATAAAGATACATACAAAAATGTTTGGAGCAGCAGTATTTATAATTGACCCAAACTAGAAACAACCTCAAATCAATTGACAGTAGAATGAATAAATAATGCAAAAATTTATTATTGATAAAGAACATAGTAGAATATTGTATAGCCATGAAAATGAACCAGCTCTTGCTACATGCAACAACATGAATGAATCTCAAGAATATATATAACATTGAATGATGAAGCTAGACACAAAAGAGTTTATATTGTACAGTTTCATTTCTATAAAGTTCAGAAACATGCAGAGCTAATCCATGGTGATACAAATCCAAATAATGGTTGCATTGGGGTTATGATGATGGCTGGGAGGGGGCCTGAGGAAGAGGCTTCTGCAGTGGTGGTAATGATTCTCTATGTACCTATATGTGGTTGTTACACAGTATATTTATGATTTGTACATTTTTCTGTTCATATGTTATACTTTTTTAAATTAACTAAAAAAATATTTAAAGACAAATAGTGACTGAGATAAAAATGAAAATGAATACACTCTAAGGGCTAATAGCCAGTCTGACCTTAAATTGAAGTGGTAGCACTTAAAGCCTTTCTGGTTTGATATGGGAAGCTCATGAAAAAAGGATATTGAGCATCAGTAGTTTTCCAGCCAGTTAGGAAAAGATGTTGAAGATGAAGGAAACCAACCCTCCCGTCCCCCTGTTCCAAGCTCCAGATTTCAAAATATTTCTTGAGCAGGCCTTATATAATGGGATACGAGTAGCTGGAATTGTTTTCGAAGATATTTTTGTCATGGGCAGCTATGAATGTACACAACCTTTTCTGCCTTAGAGGTTTGTTTTTTAATATAAACCTCCTTAAAATACAATTTTTATACCCAGAGAGTCATTAATTGAGGTCACCGGCATAGAGAAAGGGTGGTGATGAATGTGATTCAGTAGATGGCAGTATTCCCTTTGAAGTTTTTAGTTAAAATGTGGGTGTACTGGGGTAGCAACTTTTTTCGGTGGGAATGAAGAAAAGTCACATACTGGGATGATTAGACCAGAAAGAACATTTTATTATTTTTTTCCATTTGTGGTATTACTATTGTGAATGAAGCAATAATAACCACAACATACAGAGTAAGAGGAAGTTTGTTTAATGTAGTATTCCTTTAAGTGGGAATTATTGGATAGAACCCTTGGAAAGGATTTGGCCAGTGTCTTTTTTTCCTGTCATATATTTAGGAAGATTGAGATAATGACTAACTGCTTTATACAAAGATGTCAGTGAAATTTATTAATGAGGTGATTAGGATGCAGTTGAGCAGAAATTAAAAGAAAAAAGTGATTGACCAGTCTGTTTTTGCTGGTTATTTTAATATAAATCAAATGCTATTTGAATAGATTCTCTTTTTTAATGTTGGAATTGTCTTATAATAGTAGTGCTTGGTGGGCTTTAAGACTCTTTGCCATATGGGGGTTTTAATTTTAAGGAATTTGACATCGATTATAGTAACATGCCATAGAAGTCAAGAGTTATCAGCCAGTTAAAAGGACGAAACATGGCTATCGTGCAGAACAAGAGATCAATTAACAAACTAATCAGTTGGAGTCAGAAGAACTACATGCAAGTCCTGACTTTGCTCCTTATTAGGTAGTGACCTTGGGGAAATCACTTAACCTGCCATTTTTTTTTTCTCATCTATGAAAACTATAGGTGATAGGTAACTGCTGTGCCTTCCCCACAGGTTGTTAAGTTCATCAAATGGATGCATTGTCTTAAATTAAGAGTGCTGTTGTTAGGCAGGGCGAGGTGGCTCACACCTGTAATCCTATCACTTTGGGAGGCTGAGGTGGGCGAATCACTTGAGGCTGAGGTCAGGACTTCGGGACCAGCCTGTCCAACATGGTGAAACCCCATCTCTATTAAAAATACAAAAATTAGCCTGACATGATGGCGCATGCCTGTAATCCCAGCTACTCGGGAGGCTGAGGCACGAGAACCACTTGAACCCAGGAGGCGGAGGCTGCAGTGAGCCAAGATTGCACCATTGCACTCCAGCCTGGGTGACAGAGCAAACCTCCATCTCAAAAAAAAAAAAAAAGAATGCTGTGTTAATGGTGATGGACTCTACAGATGGGCTCTACATTGTTTTTATACTGTTCAATTAACTTTTGTTTCCTCCTGTTCTGCCTATAGTCATCAGGTGCTTGCTAAGAAACATTGATAATCATTGCTTCAATAGCCATCATTATGAGTACCTACTAATAGGTACTTCATTCACTAAGTGCTTTAGGTACATAGTCTCTAAAGCCTCACAACAGCCCTGTAAGTTGGAACATTGTCGCCATTTTACAGTTGGCAAAGGTCTGGACTAGCCCAAGAGCTGTGAATCAATCCAAGCCATCTGACTCCATAGCCTTTGCTTTTAGTTTATTATGCTATGCCTGCCATTATGCACTTGAGTTTTGACTTTTCTGTATCTAGTATCTTAGAAGCCAGGGCCAGCTGGGCGCAGTGGCTTACGCCTGTAATCCCAGCACTTTGCAAGGCCAAGGCAGGCAGATCACAAGGTCAGGAGTTCAAGACCAGCCTGGCCAACATAATGAAACCCCATCTATACTAAAAATACAAAAATTAGCTGGGCGTGGTGGCACATGCCTGTAATCCCAGCTACTCAGGCGGCTGAAGCAGGAGAATTGCTTGAACCTGGGAGGCAGAGGTTGCAGTGAGCTGAGATCGCACCACTGCCCTCCAGCGGGGGCAACAAAGCAAGACTCTGTCTCAAAAAAAAAAAAAAAAAAAAAAGCCAGGACCATAGATAGTATTTTTATGTATCAGATACTTAAATGAAAGACACTGAGCCTTAGTGGAAAAATTTATTATTATATTTCCCTTTGGAGTTAACAGAATCCTAGTGCGTGCAATTACTAATTTGGGAGTGGGAGGAGTTGTGCTCCTGACCTGAGCCTACCTTTTATCTTTACCAGAGCACATGCAGATTGTTTCTTGAAGATTCAGACAAGGAGAGGAACACAGTAAAGGATGTAAAGAATGTTAATGTCTGGTTTGAGGATATGTTATAATTTTATTTGCAGATACCCCTCCCAACTATATTTTAATGTTAGAACTAGTTTTTTCTTTGTGTGTGTATGCTTTATGGCGGTTTCCCATTCATTGTAATAGTCATTGATATTTTGCATGGGGTTATCTTCTAGAGAATACATTTAAAACTGGTAACTAAATATGCTGATAACTAAATATATTTTTGCTATTCATATTAGGTTAAAAATAAATAAGTATATATGAACATTTTCATTTATAAACATGTTGTCTTTTAATATTCCAAAAATATTGTTTTTAATGGAAAATGATTTTTTTTTTTTTTTTGAGACAGAATTTCTCTCTGTTGCCCAGGCTGGAGTACAGTGGCACAATCTTGGCTCACTGCAACCTACACCCCTCAGGTTCAAGTGATTCTCCTGCCTCAACCTCCCGATAGCTGGGATTATAGGTGCCCACCACCATGCCCGGCTAATTTTTGTATTTTTAGTAGAGACGGAGTTTCACCATGTTGGTCAGGCTGGTTTCGAACTGCTGACTTCAGGTGATCCACCCGCCTCTGCCTCCCAAAGTGCTGGGATTACAGGCGTGAGCCACCATGCCTGGCGGAAAATGATTTTTTTAAACTCTATCTTCTCTTGTAAAAACATAAAAATTATTTGTGTTTTGGCCAGCTTCTGATTTAGTTTGTAAATTGTCACTAGTTGTTTTTCAATAAGTTGTAAATTTTAGAATATTTTTAAATTTACAGGAAAATTAAGAAGGAGCGTTCCCATATAACCCACATGGAATTTCCCCTGTTGTCGTTAGTGTGGTACATTTATTACAGTTAATGAACCAATAAAGTCCATACTTTATTCAGATTTCCTTAGCTTTTCCTTAATGGTTTTTTTTTTCTGTTCCAGGTCCCATCTAGGATACTGTATTACATTTAGTTGTCATGTCTCCTTAGGCTTATGTTGGCATGACAGTTTCTCAGACTTTCCTTGTTTTTTGATAGCCATGACAGTTTTAAAGAGTACAGTCAGGCACATTGTAGAATGTCCCTCAGTTGGGATTTGTCTGATGTATTTTTCATAATTATGGTTTGCCTTTCACTACATAAACTAGGCTATATGTGGAGGTTGTTCTTAATCATAATGAGCTCTATAAGGAAGGCAGATTAGGATTTTAAAATATTGGCTGTGGTTAACCGAAGATAAACATTAACATCATTCTTTGTTGGATCTGAAACACTGGCTACATTTTTTATATTTTATCATTTTTCCGAAGCAGCGAGTCCTAATTCTGGCTAGAAGTAAGAGTCTAGGTTATATGATCTGCTCATATCCCTGAAACAGTTTCTTTTCTAATTGCACCTATTGGGGCAGTTGGGATGGGTTTTAATGTTACTCCTAAGAGCTTTATTTAATCTGTATTGGCCTTTTAATTAGTAATGGGCAATTTTGGGTGAATTGCTAATTGATTAGAGTTGCGGAAATTATCCACAAAGCTGTTTTGTCCCTGCAGCCTAGAAGACGTAAGATTAAAACAGGATCGGGTTTAGTTACTAGTGTAAGGTGAATGCTTGAAAAGTATTATTTTAGTGGCTTTGGTTTGTGTTCCGGCCTGGTGTTGGTTTTAACTCTGCTAAGAATTATTGTCTTTTAACTCACTGAGGTCCTCAATTCTACTCCATTAAGGGCCACTTTTCTGCCAATCAAAAAGCAGCATCCCTGAGATTGATTTTTGTTACAGTGGGTAGTAATGGCTGCCTAGTGACAACATTTCAAACTCTTTTATGTAAACAGAAAGCAATCAAATAAGTACTAATCCAAGGATTATGTGGACCCAAATCCTGTGGCCAAAAGAATCTCTGCAGTGTATGTCTCTGGCTCTTTGCCTTCTAGTGCCAAGCAGCCCCTCTTCTTCCTGGAAAGCTTGCTTGTTGCTTGTGCTGCCTGTTAGATTTCAGTGTGCTAAAACCAAAACACTCCTGCAGCTCCTGAATGAAATTCAAAAAGACACTTACATTTCCATAAATAAATTAGGAATTCAGTGGTTTCTTTGGGCTAATCAGGGCAGGCTGATAAACCTTGCTAGCTGTTTAATAAATGAATTGTGACTGATTACCTATTAATATGGACGCCTCAGGAATTCACCCTGGGGGAAGCAGAGCAGTGAAATAGAGAGGGGCATGGCCCCTTGGGAAATCAGGGCTTCATGTTTGCAGCTTAAATATCTCTGTGAAGTATCAATAAGGAGGTAATTGAATTTTGAACACAAACATGGATGAAAGGGGGTGGGGGATCTGATCGTCTCTTCTCTGCCCCTTCATTCTCCCCTCCCCTTTTCCTTGGAGACCACTCTAGTAAAGATAGATGCTAAATCCATTAAATAAAGATTAGACTCGGTCGTAGTAGAAAATGGCAGCTTAGCTAGATCCCCAGGCAAATTGGAGCCTTTTGCAATACAGAAAATTAAAATATACATTTTTAACAAGTGTGCTATCTTCCTAGCAATAATGCTAGGCTAGCTTGTGGGGTTTACTCCTCCTTCAGATTGGCTTTTGTTTGGGCAGATCACTTTCTCTTGTATTAATGCCAATCTTTTCTGTATTCCTGGAACAGAAGGGACTGGGTTTATTTATTTATTTTTAAAGCTTCTGTTGAGGCCTTTCCTCTAGCATCCTGCTTGCTTGTAATCAGAGGAGTGGGAAGGAGATTAGTGTCCCATGAATTGACGGTAGATAAATGTTCCCTCCCCTTCACTGGTGGGTCCAGAAGAGCCCAATCACTTGTATTTCAGGGATGACTGGAGACTGTACAGCCAAGCAAGAAAAGGGCTTACAGATTGAAATAAACATTGATGTTTTAGATGCAATTTTACTTGGCTTTATTTCCTGTAGATAAGGTTATTGATTTGCTTTGTCCTCCTATTTTAAGCCAGGTAAAGTCATATTAATGTAAGAAAAAAGAATTGGCATTATTTGGTTACAGATCATAATACTCCTTTTTTAGCAATAGCAGAAAACAAACATCAAGCCTTAAATGCTTTTGTTATGTTGATGCGAATGCCCAGTATTGTTTTTTTTAGACTAACCCTTGTTTACATGTCAATCTACAATTCTAATAACCCTTTCCTATAGTCAGTCCGTCTATCAACAAGTATAAATTGAGCATCTGTTAGGTGTGTAGCATGGTCAATGGTGAGAAAAGTCTATCCTCTACTACCACAGTTACTTCTTTTCTTAGTTTTTTATGGTTTTGTTTTTTGTTTGTTTTCATTGTTTTTAATTGACACATAATAATTGCACATATTTGTGAGTTATAGGGTGATATTTTGATACATGCATACAATGTGTAATGATCAAATCAGGGTAACTAGTATATCCATCACCTCAAACATTTATCATTTCTTTGTGTTGGGAACATTCAAAATCTGCTCCTCTGGCTGTTTGAAAATATACAATAAATTGTTGTTAATTACAGTCACCTTACAGTTGTATAGAACACTAGACCTTAGTTCCCCTACCTAGCTGTAATTTTGTATCCATTGACCAACCTCTCCCATCCTTACCTCTCCCCTCCCCTTCCTAGCCTCCAGTAACCACTATTCTACTCTGTACTTAGGAGATCAACTTTTTTAGCTTTTACTATGAGTGAGAACATGTAGTATTTATCTTTCCGTGCCTGGCTTATTGCATTTAACTTAATGTCCTCTAGTTCCATCCATGTTGCTGGGAATGACCAAATTTCATTCGTTTGTATGGCTAAGTAGTATTTCATTATGTATGTATACCATATTTTCTTTTTCTTTTTTTTTTTTTTTTTTTGAGACAGAATTTCACTCTTGTCACCTAGGCTGGAGTGCAGTGTTGCCATCTTGGCTCACTGCAACCTCCACCTCCCAGGTTCAAGCAATTCTCCTGCCTCAGCCTCCTGAGTAGCTGGGACTCCAGGCATGTGCCACCACACCCGGCTAATTTTTGTATTTTTAGTAGAGACGGGGTTTCTCCATGTTGGCAAGGCTGATCTTGAACTCCTGACCTCAGGTGATACCCCCGCCTCAGCCTCCCAAAGTGCTGGGATTATAGGCATGAGCCACCACACCTGGCCTCCACATTTTCTTTATCCATTCATCTGTTGATAGACACTTAGGTTGATTCTATATCTTGGCTAACCACAGATACTTCTTTGAAAACAAAGTGAATCATGGCATACTCCTGCTATATATATATATATATATATTTTAAATTAATTTATTTATTTTAGAGACAGGGTCTCACTCTGTCACTCAGGCTGGAGTGCAGTGGTGTGAACTTGGCCCACCTCAGCTTCGACCTCCTGGACTGAAGGGATCCTCCCACCTTAGCCTCCCAAGTACCTGGGACTACTCACCACCACACCTGGCTCATTTTTTGATATTTTTTTTTTCTGTGGAGATGGGATTGCTCTGTGCTGCCCAGGCTGGGATTACAGGGATGAGCCACCATGCTCAGCATACTCCTGCTTATCAAAGTTCTATGTCTTCTTGGGTCCTACAAGATAACATTCAAATTCTCAGGCTTTCACAAAGTGCCTTCCTGACACTGATCCAGGCTTTCCGTAGTGTCATCATTCTATGGGATCTACACCTGAGGCTCTGGGGATTTCCTATGGAAGAACAAATGTGGAACTTCTTGGTCTCAGATTAAGGGCTTTGTGCATCATTTGCCAGATGGTGTTTCAAATGTTCACAATTCTTTCTTTCAACTTCAGGGGTACATTGTTGTTCAGATTTTCAACAATTTGCCCTTATGACATTCACTTTATAATTTAACTTTGTTTGCAGCAATGGAGGAAACCTTTCTTGTTAAGACAATTAAGGTGTCTATGCTTTCTATCATCACTGCTATATATATATATATATATATATATATATATATTTTTTTTTTTTTTTTTTTTTTTTTTTTTTTTTGAGACAGAGTCTCCCTCTGTTGCCCAGGCTAGAGCACAGTAGCGTGATCTCGGCTCACTGCAACCTCCGCCTCACAGGTTCAACTGATTCTCGTACCTCAGCCTCCCGAGAGCCAGGATTACAGGTGCGCGTCACATGCCCGGCTAATTTTTGTATTTTTAGTAGAGATGGAGTTTCACCATGTTGGCCAGGCTGGTCTCAAACTCCTGACCTCAAGTAATCCTCTCGCCTCAGCCTCCCAAAGTGCTGGGATTATAGGCGTGAGCCACCGTGCGTGGCCCGCCCCCTACTGCTGTCGTAAGTTATTTCTTCCTTTCTTTCTTTTTTATTTTTATTTATTTATTTACTTGTTTGTTTATTTATTTTTGAGACAGAGTTTTGCTCTTCTTGCCCAGGCTGCAGTGCAATGGCACGATCTCAGCTCACTGCAACCTCCACCTCTCGGGTTCAAGTGATTCTCCTGCCTCAGCCTCCTGAGTAGCTGGGATTACAGGCATGTGCCACCATGCCCGGCTAATTTTGTATTTTTAGTAGAGATGGGGTTTCTCCATGTTGGTCAGGCTGTTCTTGAACTCCCGACCTCAGGTGATCCGCCCACCTCAGTCTCCCAAAGTGCTGGGATTACAGGCGTGAGCCACTGCACCCAGCCGTAAGTTATTTATTTCTAGAGATCAGAAATCGAATTTATTTAACTCTATCACCACAGTTCACAAATGGCCCTTAATAATTTTGAATGCTATTACTCAAAGCCAAATAACACAAAATTTCAGAATTTTCTTGCAACTTCTTATGTTGCAAGTTACATTGATGTTATATCCAGATGGTTATAATTTTCCTCCCAGGTCTCTCTAATCTCTGCTTCCAACTGTATTGCTGGGCCTCAGAGCTCTTTCCAACACAGGGTTCCCGGGGCTACAGGAGGCAAACATTTAAAGGCTCTGTATTCCTAGTGGTTGGGTCTTAACTATTATAAACTACATGTTTTGAATCTAATTTAACATTAGCAGATTAATGCAAGTGAAATATATTTTCTTATTTGTATTAATTATATTCAGTATAGAGTGTATCTTTTTATTTAATTATAAGATTTAATACCAGAAATTCTGAGATTAAAAAAAAATCTTACCCAAGTTCTCCCTACAATTTTTAAATAAAATAGTGTCATTGGCTTTATTCTTTTAAGAGAAGATCTCTTGGTAATTCTCTTTCCTAAAGCTTTCTGGTGATCTTAGCATAACCTTCATTCAGCAAAATATCTCCTGCCTGCCTTTGTATATACATAACAGAGTACCATTAGAATTATCTGCAGTATAATGTTACTACTTACACAATTACTGATTTACGTTTCTGTACATGTGTGGATAAATGCTCAAATTGTCTGTCTTGTCCAGGCAGATTCTGTAGCCATGGTTCTTAACCTAGAGTCCTCATATGTGGGTTTTTTTTTTTTTTTTTTTTTTTTTTTTTCGGTGAGATGGAGTCTCACTCTGTCACCCAGGCTAGAAGCAGTGGCATGATCTCAGCTCACTGCAGCCTCCACCTCCCGGGTTCAAGTAATTCTCCCACCTCAGCCTCCTGAGTAGCTGGATTATAGACATGTGCCTCCACGCCCAGTTAATTTTTGTATTTTTAGTAGAGACGGGGTTTCACCATGTTGGCCAGGCTGGTCTCGAACTCGTGACCTCAAGTGATCCGCCTGCCTTGGCCTCCCAAAGTGCTGGGACTACAGGTGTGAATCACCGTGCCCTGCCTACAGCTGTCTTTATGAAGTGCTATGACAAACATACCATACAGCAGGCGTTCTCAACTTTGGCGCCGTTATGAAATTGTGTTTGTGTGTGTACATGTATAATTTTCAGCCGAGAGTTTCTATGACTTTTATCAGATTTTTTAAGAGATCTCTGTTATGGATTGAATTTTGTCCCCTGAAAAAGATATGTCGGAGTCCTCTTCCTTATTTGGAGATAGGCTCTTTACAGAGGTAATTAAGTTAAAATGAGGTCATTGTGTGGGGCCTCATCCCAATATGGCTGAAGTCTTTATACAAAGGAAAAGTTTGGACATAGAGACAGACATGCATAGAGGGAAGACAGTGAAAAGAGACACAGGGAGAAGATGCCATCTACAAGCCAAAGAGAGAGGCCTGGAACAGAGCTTTGCCTCACAGCCCTCAGAGGGAATGGACAATTCTAGCATTAGCTCAAGCTGCTGTATGATGTACTTGTGCGAAGGATTATTTATGGGCCCAAATACCCTTCTCTCTATAGGAGTTTATAATCTCTATAGACTAAAAGGAATTAGGTCCCCAAGGTTGCTGCCGTTCTTAGCCTAGATTTAAAAACCTTTAATTTTTCACTATTTTATGTAGTTCCATATGCATATGGAGATTTCATGATCATTAGGTGAAAATTACTCTTTAAATTAATTATTCATAGTAAAGGGAAAGGGTTTGCCTTTTGAAAAAAGTATATCTTTTCCATTTTTCTAAGTCTTCTACAGTTTAGGCCATACCAGTTTTCAGAAATCCCTTCTAGTTAAAGTCTACTAAACACTAACTAACTTACTCTTTACTTTCTCAAGCACTAATGGAAATACTGGATTATAACCAATCTAATACTCTCTGGGCATTTCTACTAGACACTTTGCTCAGTGTGATTTAAGGCAGTTTATAATCACTCCTTGTGGTCTTGAGGCCAGTTTTCAATTCATGAGACTCATATATCCTAGCTAGTTTTAATTAATTTTGCAAGGAAGATGCCAGGAGAAGCAATATTAAATGCTTTCTTATAATCAGGTTATTTCATCTTTTGCGTTCTCGTCAGCCACTAATCTTGTAATTTTATCTTAACAAAATACAGAACTTGCTTTGACATAGTTTGTTCTTTACTCATCATGTTTTTCAGTACATAGAACTTATGGTTTGGGTAACCTTATATTCATGATTGTCTTAACATTAGGATTTGGGGATAGACCTTAATTAGTATCACATTGTGTTTCATATATTTGGTCTTTTAGGGTAATCATATTAGCCAAGAACAGTCAGGAGTAATTTGAACAGGGAAAAATTTATTTATTTATTTATTTATGACAGAGTCTCACTCTGTTGCCCATGTTGGAGTGCAGTGCATGATCTCGGCTCACTGCAACCTCCGCCTCCTGGGTTCAAGCGATTCTCCTGCCTCAACCTCCCAAGTAGCTGGGACTACAGGCATGCACCACCATGCCCAGCTAATTTTTGTATTTTTAGTAGAGATGAGATTTTGCCACATTGGCCAGGCTGGTCTCAAACTCCTGACCTCAGGTGATCCACCCTCCTTGGCCTCTCAAAAGTGCTGGGATTACCGGCGTCAGCCACCGTGCCCGGTCTGAACAGGGAAAATTTAAAATAAAAAATGTTAATTAGGTGAAAGGTGGTTAACTTCTGAAAGGAAAAGAAGAGTCAACGGTGTACAGAGGTAGCAGAAAGCTGCTAACCCCTAGGACTGAAGGAGAGTCAACAGAGGAACTTAGTGGAGGTCCCCACAAGGCTGAGGTTCAGCCCTCTGAAGGGAAAACACATGGCCACGGAACACTCTGCCGGTGCATTGCCGGAGCAGCCCACCTGATGGCAGTGAAGAATCTTTGGGGGAGGGAGCCCCACCACTGAACTGTAAGGACTGCCATTGCCAAGGTGAACATAGCTGAGACCCTGCACGCCAACCTGCTTGTCGCTGCACAGAAGAGCCACACGGTGCAAGAAGGAAGAAAAGGCCTTTTTCCTGCCTCAGCTTTGCAGCCTCCCTCCAGTGCCCTTTATTGGCAAAGCAAAGCACCAGGCTAAGTGACAGAGGAGAAATGTAGCCTGCTGTTGGGTCCAACTCCAGTATCACAAAGCAGGGCAAAGGGTGAGTTAGGAAGCGAGAGACAGTAAATGGATAACTGGCACAGTGAGTAAAATTTTTGTGTAACTTTAAATATTACAAATTAACTTTATTTTGCATCATGGGGTTGATAACTATCATTCAATTAACAGGTTTTAACAAAATTTTCAAAAATAAAAAATCTGACAGTAATTGGAAGATAACAAAGCATAAGTGTGAATAAAAAATTGCCGCCTGTAATCCCAGCACTTTGGGAGGCTGAGGTGGACAGATCATTTGAGATCAGGAGTTTGAGACTAGCGTGGCCAATATGGTGAAATCTCGTCTCTGCTAAAAATACAAAAATTAGCTGGGCTTGGTGGTGCACACTTGTAATCCCAGCTGCTTGGGAGGCTAGGGCAGGAGAATCGCTTGAAACCAGGAGATGTAGGTTGCAGTGAGAGGAAATCGCCACTGTACTCCAGCCTGAGCAACAAAGCAAGACTCCATCTCACAAAAAAAAAAAAAAAAAAAGATTGCTCTCCCACCCTCTTAGCCACATTGAATTTTCTTACTTTCCTTATTTATTTTTTTTTTATTGAAAAAAATATTAGAGATGGGGTATCATTATGTTGCCCAGGCTGGTCTCAAACTCATGGGCTCAAGGGATCCACCCACCTCAGCCACCAAAAGTGCTGAGATTACAGGTGTGAGCCACTGCGCCCAGCCGAATTTTCTTAATTTCATGTATGACTAATTTTCTCTTCTAATCATTTCATTTTTCTTGAATTGTTATATTCTCTCCCAACTTTTCTTTTTTTAACGACATTGAGCTCTCTTCTTCCTGTCTTCCATTAGCACCTTTCCTAACAACCTTATTTGTTCTTCAATTGTTATTTATGCTTGTCTTCTCAACTAAATTGTAAGGCCCTTGTAGTGAACTCAGGGACTGTGCTTTATATTACTTCTGTATATTACAGAATAGGACTATACAAATGCATGTTGAATAGATGGAATCATTTTATATTTACAATTAAGTAAGAAAATGGAAACATAGCCATCAAAGCAGTCAAGGAACAGGTAGGCACTTACCCTTTCTATTCTCCCTTGCTACCTTCTTTTTTGTTGTTGTTTTGAGACGGGGTCTGGCTCTGTCTGCAGGCTTGGAGTACAGTGGTACAATCTCAGCTCACTGCAGCCTCAACCTCCTGGGCTCAAGCCATCCTTTCACCTCAGCCTCCAGGTAGCTGGGACTACAGGTGCACACCACCATGCCCAGCTAATTTTTGTATTTTTGTAGAGATGGGGTTTCACCATATTGCCCGGGCTGGTCTCAAACTTCTTACCTCAAGCAATCCATCCACCTCTCTGCCTCCCAAAGTGTTTGGGTTACAAGCGTGAGCCACTGCACCCAGCCTCCATTGCTACTTTTTCAGAAGCTATTAATAGTCTGCCAGTTGTCTCTTGCTCTCTAGAAAGAATATAGCTAACATTAGAAATGTAAAAACAAAACCAAGGTAGGAGTGGGGGGGATGACAAAACAGTTATAATCATGGAAAAAGCTAAAGACATCTGAAGTGAAAAATAAATGTGGAGGGCACTTTAAGGTTAATGATGGTTTTAATGTACACTCTGGCTTTTCTTTCGAAACCCTACTAAAACAATTTTTTAAAAAAATATAAGAGCCCTCAAGGAGAGAACAAGAGAGATGACAACAGCAGCAAGATTTTGGAAGGTGGAAAGTATGTGAATTTAGCAAGCCTATGAAAAATAATACAAAGTGAGGAAAGCCAAGAACCAAGGCAGTTCACGAAACTTCAAAGGCTGAAGATTGGTGGTACAGGTGAAGGAGGAGATGGCTTAAATAAGGAGGATTAAAGTGTATTTAGGAGTCACATACCTATATCACCTGCTTTATTCTCTCCCACAAAAGACTGGAGCTTTATTCTCTAAAGTTAAAACACAATGGTTACTCAACCGGTGGATACTAGACCAGTGGAAGATGGGGTCTGTACTGAATTTTTTTTTTTTTTTTTTTTTTTTTGAGACAGAGACTCGTGCTGTCGACCAGGCGGGAGTGCAGTGGCGCAATCTCAGCTCACTGCAAGCTCCGCCTCCCGGGTTCACGCCATTCTCCTGCCTCAGCCTCCAGAGTAGCTGGGACTACAGGTGCCCGCCACCATGCCCGGCTAATTTTTTGTATTTTTAGTAGAAATGGGGTTTCACCGTATTAGCTAGGATGGTCTCCATCTTCTGACCTCGTGATCCGCCTGCCTCGGCCTCCCAAAGTGCGGGGATTACAGGCGTGAGCCACTGCGCCCAGCCGTTTTTTTTTTTTTTTTTTTCCTTTTGAGACAGGGTCTCACTCTGTCACCTAGGCTGGAGTGGAGTGACACGATCTCGGCTCACTGCAACCTCTGTCTCCTGGGTTCAAGGGATTCTCCCATCTCAGCCTCCTGAGTAGCTGGGAGTACAGGCAGGCGCCACCATGCCCAGCTAATTTTTATATTTTTTGGTAGAGACGGGGTTTCACCATGTTGTCCAGGCTGGTCTCGAACTCCTGACTTCAAGTGATCCGCCTGCTTCGGGCTCCCAAAGTGCTGGGATTACAGGTGTGAGCCACCATGCCTGACCTGCACTGAAAATGTAGCAAATTATGCACGCATTATATGCTGAGGCCATCTCTCCCTCCACACCCAGGCCTTCACTCTCCAGTCAGGAAATTAGAAGAGACTAATCTGGGGAATCTGATCAGCCCAAGAAGAATAAAGGCACTGACACTGGAAGTTCTACAACCAAACAGCCTGATCACACTGTAGCAAAGCTTACAGTCAACAAGCCTAGCTCCTACTTGAGTTTTCAAGCAGCTTTTTAGTCTCCTATTCTTACATAGGAAAAGAAATTACCAATGTTTGAGAAAAGCCCCTAAAATGAAAAATAAGGACTGAAGGCAATGAATGGAAGGCAACTTGGAGAAAACAGAATATGCCTTCAAGAAGGTAAAATTGATAAATCGCATGATTTACCATGTTTCAATATCTTAAGTTTAGACAGCAGACAGACATAGTCGATTCTGTGGTTGATTTAGAGATAAGTACAGAGAAAACCAAGCAAACTGAAAAACTCAGGGAAAACAAAAAAAATTGTGCAAGTAAGGAAAAGTAATCATAGTTAATAATATGCCTTAGCTATAAATAGTATTTGTATAATCATAACAATGTAGAAACTGAATGTTAATTTAAGTTACCATGTATAACCCTGAGAAGATAGGAGATAGGATGCTTGCCATGTGTATTATGAGGAATTAAGGTGGGAAGGGGGAAAAAAAGAGTCAAGTTATCACTTCCTGTATTGGGGGAAGTCAATAGAAAATGCCTCAAATTGAAAAATCAGGAGGTAGCAATACAGGCACTTTTTTTTTCATTCCTTTGGTTCATTCCTAGGAATACAGGCATATTATTTAGTCATTTAAGACATAAAGGTAATATAAAAGAATCAGCTAAACAGAGTGAAAGTGATTGCCATGGGAAGGAGTTAATGGAGAATTACAGGTTTTCTTTTCTTTTTTTTTTTTTTTTTTTTTTTTTGAGACAGAGTCTCAGTCACCCAGACTGAAGTACAGTGGCACAATCTTGGCTCCCTGCAACCTCCATCTCCAGGGTTCAAGCGATTCTCCTGCCTCAGCTTCCCAAGTAGCTGGGATTACAGGCACATGCCACCACGCCTGACTAATTTTTGTATTTTTGATAGAGATGGGGTTTCACCATGTTGGCCAGGGTGCTATCGAACTCCTGGCCTCAGGTGATCCGCCCACCTCCGCCTCCCAAAGTGTTGGGATTACAGGTGTGAGCCACTGTGCTGGGCCTATTTTCTTATTAAACATTCTTTAGCCTTTTTTCCAAAAATGTTACAATATCCAGTCTCTGTCCCTCCGATTACCTATTTCACCAATTTTTTTTTTTTTTGAGACAGAGTTTCGTTCTTCTTGCCCAGGCTAGGGTGCAATGGCATGATCTCAGCTCACCGCAACTTCCACCTCCCGGCTTCAAGCAATTCTCCTGCCTCAGCTTCCTGAGTAGCTGGGATTACAGGCATGCGCCACCATTCCCGGCTAATTTTGTATTTTTACTGGAGACGGGGTTTCTCCATGTTGATCAGGCTGGTCTCGAACTCCTGACCTCAGGTGATCTGCCCACCTCAGCCTCCCAAAGTGCTGGGATTACAGGCGTGAGCCACTGCGCCCAGCTATTTCATCTATTTTTAACAATTAAGTTATTTTTTATTTTTTTTAAGACAGAGTTTTGCTCTCGTTGCCCAGGTTGGAGTGCAATGGCGCGATCTCAGCTCACCGCAACCTCCGCCTCCTGGCTTCAAGCGATTCTCCTGTCTCAGCCTCTAGAGTAGCTGGGATTATAGACATGCACCACCACGCTGGCTAATTTTGCATTTTTAGTAGAGATGGGGTTTCTCCGTGTTGGTCAGGCTGGTCGCGAACTCCTGACCTCAGGTGATCCGCCCACCTTGCCTCCCAAAGTGCTGGGATTACAGGCATGAGCCACCGCGCCCGGCCAAGATCTTTAAATTAAAACGTTATTGCTCACATATTTTCAGTTTTGTGTCATGAAATCTGTGTGCCCAAACAATCCAAAATATATAATTCATTTTCTGGGTGGGAAGCAACTATATTTCTGTCTCATGATGGGAAATAGAACCCAAAATTCAAGGCTTTAGCAATATGTTGATCACACAGTTTGATTAAGGAATTTCACTTTTTCCCATCTTTTTCCCTTGGTGTAAGGGGTATTTTCCTGAATATCTAGCTGGATTGCAATTCACTTGGGAAAAAATAAAATTCTATGCCAATTTTCATTATTAAGGTCCTCTAAATATTGACCTCTGGTAATTGGTAGGTTTTGGTGGATGGAATTTTACTTTTTTGACATGACATTGAATTGTACATTTAGCACTGGGTCTGGGTGTTCTCTCTGGGGAGAGTGGAATTGATGGTTCTTTTTTCTGTCAGTCCCAGGTGGCCTGTCAGGAGAGCAGGTGTTGCCGGGATGGTGCATGCATTCAAGAGTCATAGTGCAAATCTCATCAAGGCATGTATCCCCAAACCACTCAGGCTGGTATCTCTCCTGGGGAAGAGGCCAACACTGGCCTCTGCTGCTTTTTTTTTTTTTTTTTTTAGAAAATGAAAGAAAAACTAATTATCAACCTGCAGCAAATGTCATTCAACTCAAATCCATGAAGGATAAAAGCATAGGAGACAAATGTTCCTGGAGACAGGGTTGAGCTGTCACTTGTCTTTTTAATGGATTGTTGTTTGGCTATAGAATCACATGTTATTTTGTCTAATGGTGTATTTCATCTGAAGAAATACTGAATAGAATTGTACCATTTTCATAACCCCTCTGGGTTTGAACAGAGTCCTAGCATCAAGGAAGATATAAGAGGTTATTTTCATTGCTCTTAAAACATTCAGGGGACGGGTGTTTATTGACTTAGTCAATAGTTGGCTAATGTTGGCCAGGCTGGTCTCAAACTCCTGACCTCAAGTGATCCACCTGCCTCAGCCTCCCAAAGTGTTGGGATTACAGGTGTGAGCCACCATGCCTGGCCTATGTCCAGAAATTCTTAACATGTAACCCAGTTCACTCAGGTTTTAGATTAAGTATGTTTCCTTTTACTCTAAATGCTATTTGACAAGTGAAGTATTGTCCCTAATACTGCACCTATTTTTTCTTTTTTCAGTTTTTATATTTTTTATAGAGATGGGGGAGGGTCTCACTATGTTGCCTAGGCTGGAATTGAACTCTTGAACTCAAGCAGTCCTCCTGCCTCAGCCTCCTGAGTAACTAGGACCACAGGTGTAAGCCAGTGAGCCTGGCTTCCTTTCTTTTACTTACAGTTATTATATTCCATTTATCTACCTTGACTACACCATGGGCAGTTGGGCAGTGATCTTTGTTACATTTCAGAGGGCAGAATTAGGAACAATGAGAAGTTAGAGAGAAGTTGGATTTTTGTTTTGGGGTTTGTTTATTTGTTTTGCCACACTCTTGGAAGAACTTTCCAAATGTCCAAGAATTAAATGGACCCTCAAAAAGTACTGAGTTTCCTATCAGTGGTAATGCTCAGGCAGAGCTCTGCAATTAACTATAGAATGTTATGAGATACTGCAGGTTATTAGGTGGGAGTTTAGATCAGATATTCTTTTCAACTACATGAATTAAGGATTCTATTATTTTTGCTTTCAACAGAAGATATACAAAATAAACAGCTAGTGTCCATCTTGAATTGCACCATTGTTTATAATATTTCTGTTTTTTTAATCTTACAGTCCTCTCTGTTATAACAGTTATTACTTATTAATGGAGATAGCAATGCTATTAGTACTTGTATTGAATTAGTAAGTGTTCTGATAGAAAAATTAACCAGCTTTGCCAGGCGCGGTGGCTCACGCCTGTAGTCCCAGCACTTTGGGAGGCTGAGGCGGGTGGATCACGAGGTCAGGAGATCGAGACCATCCTGGCTAACATGGTGAAACCCCATCTCTACTAAAAATACAAAAAATTAGCCAGGCGTGGTGGTGGGTGCCTGTAGTCCCAGCTACTCGGGAGGCTGAGGCAGGAGAATGGTGTGAACCCAGGAGGCGGAGCTTGCAGTGAGCAGAGATTGTGCCACTGCACTCCAGCCTGGGTGACAGAGTGAGACTCCGTCTCAGAAAAAAAAAAGAAAAATTAACCAGCCTTTCAAACAGCATTTAGAGTAAAAGGAAACATACTTAATCTAATACCTGAGTGAACTGGGTTACATGTTAAGAATTTCTGGACATAGGCCAGGTGTGGTGGCTCACACCTGTAATCCCAAAACTTTGGGAGGCTGAGGCAGTCGGATCACTTGAGGTCAGGAGTTTGAGACACCTGGCCATCATGGCAAAACCCCATCTCTACTAAAAATACAAAAATTAGCGGGGCATGGTGGCGCGTGCCCAGCTACTTGGGAGGCTGAGGCAAGAGAATCGCCTGAACCTGGGAGGTGGAGTTTCCAGTGTGCCGAGATCACGCCAGTGTACTCCAGCCTGGGCAACAGAGTGTGACTCTTGTCTCAAAATAAAAAAGAATTTCCGGAGAGAAAGGAATGTTAAAATTTGGAAACTGTTTTTTGGGCCTTGAAAATGAAACACATTTTCATATCTGGGCTGTCTCACTGACTTGAGCCTTACCTTAGTGACTGTTTCTAAAATGTCTTCTTTTCACACATCCCCAGTCCACATTTCTTTTTCTACTGTTTCAAGAGAAGTTCCCTTTTACCAGTAATATCTAGACTATCTTGAGTAAACCTTCTTCTTTAATATCAAAATCCTTTTGTCTCTTTTCTCCTCCCTTTTTCCCAATTCCAAGAGGTATCCTTTCTCTTAAGAGTTACCTTCCTTTTCTGTGTATTCTGGTTGCTGTTTTCTGGTGACTTGTAAGGAACCTTCAGCCTTATTTCCATGTTTTTTCCCCTCTCTCCAGCATCATAAGTCTATTCCTCTTCCAACATCATTTTCTCTCCAACATTTCCAGTGGAAGGGATCTCATTTCCATTGCCAGACAATTAGAATCATCCCAGTAGAATTCTCCCATCTCTCTACTTCTCTTAATTTATAGCCACAGTTGTTATTTATGATGTTAGTTGCAATACAGAAAGCAAATTTCTCTCACACATAAATAGTTCAATGTATTTGAAGAGATCTATCATAGTACCCCCTTTTAAAACTTGTTCATGTTGCCAATCATGTGTTTCTGTTTTTTCAAAATTAGAGCTTATATTATGCCTCAGACACTATTAGATTCTAGGATCTCAAAGATAAAACATCTGTGAGATACTTATCCAGTGAGGGACAGTCATGTAATCAGATAACTGTATTTCATTGTAAAAGAAGTTTGTGTGAAGTTCATGGCTGACATGATGGAAGGAATAAGCAGCTCTGCCTGAGTGGGGGTTTCAGGAAAAGCTTCACAGAAGAGACACTGGAAGCTGGGTCTTGAAGAGCACATAAAAATCTGCCAGATGGACATCAGCAGTACTGGAATACGAAAGAGGGGAGGAGTGATGGGCCTGTTTAAGTAATTAGAATAACGTGGACAGGAACAGAAGTGTGAAGTCACATGGTGCATTTGAAGACCTGCTAGTTGTTCCTGTGTAGCAGGAGCATATGGAAGAAAAGCAAGAGACGAAGTTGTTCATTAGATGTGAGCTCCATGAGAGCCAAGACCTCACCTGGCCCATTCGTTATTGTATCCACATTGCCTAGTGCATAACAGATGCTTAGTAAATATCCAGTGAATAAATAAATAAAGAGGTAGGTAAGGGCCAGATCTAGAAGTGATTTTTGTCTAAATTCCACAAAGACTGACTTTTTTTGCTCTTTTAGGACTTGTATATCTTCTATAGGTTCTTAAGCATAATTATTAATGGGCATTTTTTTCCCTTTTTGTGTGTTTTTGGGGTAAATATGAACTATTAAATTATTTGATTACCTGCCAGAACTCATAGTGCCACATTTTGCCAAATTACCAACCTCAAAAAAAAAAAAGGAAATAATTTTTATTGAGGTGAACTCTATAATACCCTGTTTAACTTTATAGAAGTTGCCTTGGAGTTTAAATGTTCCATTTTCTCCCTGATTAAAAAAGGAAGAGATAGAAAAGTTAGAGGTTTTTTTTTTTTTAGTTTGATGTTTCATATTAGACTACAGTGTGATATATTATAGTTTCTATAAGCAGTAGAAACTATAAAGATAGATATAAACTGTCCAAAATTAAGTACTGAGAGAAAAATATTAAAAGCAAAATTAATAGAACCTTGATATTGTGGGACAATATCAAGCAGTTTAACATACCTGTAACTAGAGTTCCAGAAGGAAAGGAGTTAGGTACAGGCCAGAAAAAAAAAAAATTTAAAGACATAAATGATCCCAGGCATGGTGGTTCACCTGTAATCCCACACTTAGAGATACTGTGGCTGGTATATTGCTTGAGCCCAGGAGTTTGAGACAAGCCTGGGCAACATAGTGAGACTCCGTCTGTACCAAAAAAAAAAAAAAAAAAATAATTAGCTTGGTGTACTCTATATCTTTAACATGTTTCTGAAAAATTCTGCCATTAAATGAAAGGTACTGGCCAGGCATAGTGGCTCATGCCTATAATCCTAACACTTTGAGAGGCTGAGGTGGGTGGATCACTTGAGCCCAGGAGACCAGCCTGGACAACATAGCAAGATCCCATCTGTAAAAAAAAAATTTGCCAGGTGTGGTAGCATGCACCTATAGACCCAGCTACTTGGGAGACTGAGGCAGGAGGATTGCTTTGAAGGTCAAGGCTGCAGTGAGCTACAATTGTGACACTACACTCCAGCCTAGGTGACAGAGTGAGAGCCTGTCTAAAAAAAAAAAAAAACCCAAACAAAAGTCTGTTGTATTTTTTACACCAGAAACAATTAGAAAATAATGTTTCAGAAAGATGATTTTCCCAGTCGTAGTAAGAATATAAAGTACATTAAGTTTTAATCTACAAAAAATTTTAGTGGAAAAAAATTGTAAATTTTATTGACAGGCATTAAAGAAAACCTAAATAAATGTTATGAACTAGAAGGAAAACAAAAGCCATTATACTAGAAATTTAGTAAAAGAATGTTGTCTAAAAAGTAATGAACGGTTATATAAGCAAAGTCAGAACTTACATAGACCTAGAAATAGGAAAATGAATTTAGATCGAATATTATTTTATGTCTGTCTTCATTTTAATATTTTAATTCTTTTTTTTTTTTTTTTTTTTTGAGACAGAGTCTTGCTCTGTCACCCAGTCTGGAGAGCAATGGTGCGATCTTGGCTCACTGCAACCTCCACCTCCCAGGTTCAAGCAGTTCTCCTGCCTCAGCCTCCCAAGTAGCTGGGATTACAGGCATGCGCCACCAAACCTGGCTAATTTTTTGTATTTATAGTAGATATGGGATTTTGCCATATTGGCCAGGCTGATCTCTAACTGACCTCAGATGATCTGCCCACCTCGGCCTCCCAAAGTGCTGGGATTACAGGCATGAGCCACTGCTCTCGGCCCATTTTAATTCTTAAAGCAAACTTAAGTCATATTTCTTGGGAAATTTGTGTCTGTAATGTTTGAAACATTGAATGCTGTTTCTTCACTATTGTAAGGCTTTGTCCATTTCCCTAGCTTTTCTGTGCTCCTACATTCTTCTGTTACAGCACTGTCATATTATATTATAATGGTATATGTATCTCTAGTCTGTGAACTCCTTTTACATCAGGAACCATGGGGAGATAACTGTAGCAAAGCCGTTAAAACACAGGACCTGGAGATAAGGCCACCCGGATCCAGTGCTGCCTCTGCCATTTACTGGCGGTGTAATCTTGACAAGTTATATAACTTCTCTCTCTCAGTTCCTTCATTTATAAAATGAGAATAATAAATTATATCTACTTATAGGGGGGTTGTGAGAATTTTAAGTAATAATACATGTTAAGTGAACATAATCATTAAGAAATGTTAATAATTATGGTTCTTAGCTGTTCCATAGCACAAACTCTTCACTGCGTGTGCTCTAAGTTTGATCAATGTGTAATAAACAGATTAGCATTACAGTGGTGTCAGGTGCAACTTAGGACTGAGCAGGTTATGTGATGTGATGTGTGGAGCAGGTACAACTTGTTTTCAGTAAGAGGTAATAAGTATAACATCAAGACAGCACCAAAGAAAGATGGCCTTTACTGGAGCCAGTGAGCACTTTGCCTCATTAATATAATACGAATGTAGTTAGATCAGAAAATGTTCTGCTCAAATAGCCACACAGGACTGAATGGCAACCATGTAACTAGTGTGGTGATTATGGAGGTTCCTATGGGCCCTTTGAGAAATTATGCCGTCAGAATAAGTGTGCTAACTTGTTTAGTGAGTTTCTGAATATTCTAATCTCTTCAAATTGTGAATGCAAAAAAGTTGAGAACTCCTAATCCTGTATAAAATTGTATCCAATAAATACGTATTGAATGAACCAATTAAAAAAAGAAACTATCAATATTATTTCTCAGTATCTTTCAAGTGTAGCACAATACTGACATAGAACCTATAATTAAATGCTTTTTGTATAAAAAGCATTCTGTTGTTCATGATCTGAATTTGGATTGCTGATTTGGTTATTACTTAGCCAATTACTTACATGTACTAAGGATTACTTAGTGTTTTTTTGTGTGTTTTGTTTTGTTTTTTGAGACAGAGTTTCGCTCTTGTTGCCCAGGCTGGAGTGCAATGGCATGATCTCAGCTCGCCGCAACCTCTGCCTCCTGGGTTCAAGTGATTCTCCTGCCTCAGCCCCCTGAATAGCTGGGATTACAGGCTTGCACCACCACGCCTGGCTAATTTTGTATTTTTAGTAGAGACAGGGTTTCTCCATGTTGGTCAGGCTCGTCTTGAACTCCCAACCTCAGGTGATCCGCCCGCCTTGGCCTCCCAAAGTCCTGGGAGTACAGGCATGAGCCATCGTGCCCAGCCTGGATTACTTAGTTTTTACAGCAACATTAATCTTTCATTTTGTGGATTTGGATATGTTTAAATATACAGTTTGTTAAATGTTTTTGTATTTAATGCATTTGCATTCATCTAATCTACTTATTTTAAATCTAATTGTATCCTGACTTCCTAGCATGAGTGGTTAAACAAAAGGAATATTTTTCAAATAATTATTCATAGTATGTAAATAACCTAAGTACTGTACTTTTAAGTCAAAATATAGTATCTTTGTTATTAAAAACAGTGCAGCATAATACAAATTCTGATGTTATTTGAATTTAAACAGAATTGAATTTATGAAGTATTTTTTCTTTAATTATATGGCAGTAATGTCCCAATGCTCAAATTTTTTATCCAGACCATTGATTAATTAGATTTTCTGCCAGTTCTCTTGCGAGAACAAAGCCAGAAGGACAGGGCAAGCTTCCTTTGTGCTTCAGGATAGAGGTAAGAGGTGCCTTTGTCTTTAGTGAAGAAACCCAGGTTCTGTTGCCATAGATCTCCTCTTTGTGAATGAAGTCTTTCTATCAGGGGTTTGACTTGAACCTGAAGGTCTTTTTATATCTCTGCATTTAATTTTTGCTCAGCTCTAGACATCTCCCACTTTTAAAAGGAGCTTTATTGAGATATTTTCCACATACAATAAAATTCACCCACTTGAAGTGTACAAGTCAATGGGTTTTTAATACAGTCATATGTTGCTTAACTCTGGGGATATGTTCTCAGAAATTCAACATTAGGTGATTTCATTGTGTGAACATCATAGTGTGTTCTTACACAAACCTAGATAGTATAGCCTACTACACACCTAGGCTATATGGTATAGCCTATTACTCATAGGCCACAAACCTGTACAGTATGTTACTGTACTGAATACTAGAGGCAGTTGGAACACAACAGTAAGTATTGGTGCATCTAAACATAGAAAAGGTAGAGTAAAGATACAGTATAGCTGGGCATGGTGATGGGCACCTGTAGTCCCAGCTACTCAGGAGGCTATGGGGGGGGAGGATTGGTTGAGCCCAGGAGTTCTGGCCTGTAGTGCGCTATGCCAATCAGGTATCTGCACTAAGTTCAGCATCAATATGGTGACCTTATGGGAGCAGGGGCTACCAGTTTGCCTAAGGAAGGGTGAACCAGCCCACGTTGGAAACTGAAGGTCAGAACTCGTGTTCTTATCACTAGCGGGATCATGCCTGTGAATAGCTGCTGCACTCCAGCTTGGGCAACAAAGTGAGACCCCTTCTCTTAAAAAAACAAAAACTAAAACAGTATAATACATTTGAAAAAAAAAATGGTACACCTAGCCTGGGCAACATGTCAAGGTCCCATCTCTGCAAACAAGTTAAAAAATTAGCCAGGTATGGTGGTGCATGCTTGTGGTCCTAGCTACTCAGGAGGCTGAGGCAGGAGGATCACTTAAGCCCTCAGTTAAGGGAGGTCGAGGCTGCAGTGAGCCATGATCACACCACTGCACTCTATCCTGGGTGACAGAGTGAAACCTTGACTCAAAGAAAATAATAATAATAATAATAATAATGTACACCTGTATAGGGTACTTACCATGAGTGGAACTTATAGGACTGGAAGTTGTTCTGGGTGAGTCAGTGAGTGAGTGGTGAGTGAATATGAAAGCCTAGGACATTACACTACTACAAACTTTATAAACACTGTACACTTAGGCTATACTAAGTGTATTAAAATATGTTTCTTTGATAATAAATTAACCTTAGCTTACTGTAGCTTTTTTACTTTATAAACTTCTAATTTTTTTTTTTAACTTTTTAACTCTTTTGTAATAGCACTTAACTTAAAACACAAGGCTGGGGCATGGTGGCTCATGTTTATAATCTCAGCACTTTGGGAGGCCAATGTGGGAGGATCAGTTGAGCTGAGGAGTTCAGGGTTGCAGTGAGCCATGATCAGGCCACCATACTCCTGTCCAGGCTATGTAGCGAGGCCCCAGGATCACTTGAAGCCAGGAGTTCAAGACCAGCCTGGGCAATATAGCAAGACCCTGTCTCTACCAAAAAAAAAAAAAAAAATAGAAATTAGCTGAGCATGGTACTGTGTGCCTGAGGTCCCAGCTATTCAGGAGGCTGAGGTAGGAGGATTGCTTGAGCCCAGGAGTGTGAGGCCGCAGTAAGCTATAATCACACCACTGCACTCCAGCCTGGGTGGCAAAGCAAGATCCCATCTCTTAACACAGACACATACACACACACACACACACACACACCCATTATACAGCTATACCAAAATCTTCTCCTTCTTTATATCCTTTTTCTATAAGATTTTTCTACCTTTAAAATTGTTTAGGCCAGGTGCAGTGGCTCATGCCTGTAATCCCAACACTTTGGGAGGCTGAGGCAGTAGGATCACTTGAGTTGAGGAGTACAGGATTACAGTGAGCCATGATCAGGCCACTGCACTCCTGCCTGGGTGACATAGTGAGGCCCAGTCTCTAAGACACAAACACACACATTAACCTAGGACTACACATGGTTAGGATCATGGGCATTACTCTCTTCTATCTCCACATCTTGTCCCACTGGAAGGTCTTCAGAGGCAGTAACACACATGGAGCTGTCATCTCCTGTGATAACAGTGCCTTCTAGAATACCTCCTGTAGGAGCTGCCTGAGACTGTTTCATATTATAATTATTGAGATTGAGCCATGCTCTGTCACCCAGGCTAGAGTGCAGTGGCGCGATCTCGGCTCACTGAAACTTCCACCTCCTGGGTTCAAGCAATTTCCGGCTAGTTTTTCTATTTTTAGTAGAGACGGGGTTTCACCATGTTGGCCAGGCTGGTTTTGAACTCCTTACCTCAAGTGATCCGCCTGCCTTGGCCTCCCAAAGTGCTAGGATTACAGACATGAGCCACTGCACCCAGCTATAGTTAACTTTTTTTTTTAATAAGTAGAAGTACTTTCTAAAATAATGACAAAAAGTATAATAAATACATAAACCAGTAATATTGCCGTCTATCATTATCAAGTATGTACTATACATAATTGTGTGTGCTGAACTTTTATATGACTGTCAGCACAGTAGGTTTGTTGACACCAGCATTACCACAAACACATGAGTAATGCGTTGCACTATGACGATGTTACAACAGCTACAACATCCCTAGGAGATAGGAATTTTTAAGTTCCATTATAATCTTATGGGACCATCATCATGTATGTGGTTCATTGTTGGCTGAAATTTTATGCAGCACATGACTATATTTACAGAATACTTCAGCTATCGGCACAGTCTAATGTTTTAATATTTCTATCACCCCAAAAGAAACTCCATATCCATTTGAGTCATTCCTTATTCCTCCTCACTCCCCTCACCTGCCCTGCTAGACCAAAGTGACCACTAACCTATTTTCTATCTCTGGGTTTTATTTCATTTTATTGCCAAATAATATTCCATTACATGGATAAACTATGTTTTGTTTATTCATTCATCGGGACATTTGGGTTGTTTCCACTTTTTTTTTTTTTGAGACTGAGTTTCCCTCTTGTTGCCCAGGCTGGAGTGCAATGGTGCGATCTCGGCTCACTGCAACCTCCACCTCCTGGGTTCAAGCGATTCTCCTGCATCAGCCTCCCAAGTAGCTGGGATTACAGGCATGTGTCACCACACCCGGCTAATTTTGTATCTTTAGTAGGGATGGGGTTTCTCCATGTTGGTCAGGCTGGTCTCGAACTCCTGACCTCAGGTGATCTGCCTGCCTCGGCCTCCCAAGGTGCTGGGATTACAGGTGTGACCTACTGCGCCCGGCCTGTTTGCACTTTTTGACTATTATAAATAATGCTGCTGTGAACATTCATGTACAAGTTTTGTGTCATCGTTTTCAGCTTTTGATGTAAGGGGATGTTTGTATATTATGCCATAAGATATGCATCAGAACACCCTAGATAAAGTTTTAACTTAATGTGAGAATAACATATCATGCAATGGTCCAAATACATTTTACTAAACTGATAGGTCACTCAACCATTCATTAGTCTCTCCTATGTCTTTTTGAGTTATTTAGAAACTGTGACTTAGTAAGCAAAAACACAGCCCTTTTTGTTTTCATCAGTCTGAATATTGGATTTCATTTCAAGGGACTCTAAAGTTTGATATTTTATATCTTGAGCTAGGATGGAAAAGAATGATGTATTGTGAATTCATTTACAGTTGGTTGGCTATCTTGGGGCATGAAAAGCTGAATGACAACAATTGGTCATACCTCTGTTATGTCGTTTTTATTTTGTTTGTTGGTTTATTTATTTATTGAGATGGAGTCTCGCTCTGTCGCCCAGGCTGGAGTGCAATGGCGTGATCTCTGCTCATTCCAACCTCCACCGCGTGCACTCAAGCAATTCTCCTGCCTCAGCCTCCTGAGTAGCTGGGATTACAGGCACCCGCCACCAGGCCTGGCTAATTTTTTGTATTTTTGGTAGAGACGGGGTTTCATCATGTTGGCCAGGCTGGTCTCAAACTCCTGACCTCAAGTGATTCACCCGCCTCGGCCTCCCAAAGCACGGGGATTAACAGGTGGGAGCCACTGCACCCGGCCTGTTGTTGTTTTTAAATCTCAGTCATAGATTTTTGTTTCATTTTTGCTTAGAGTGTAACTTTGCAAGAAAGAATCTATACATTTAAAATGCTGAATAGATTTCTGGCATACAGAAATTAATTTTTATATTCACATTAACCTCAAAGACACATCATTGATTGTACAGATGAAGTGAATGTACCCAGCAGCTGAAGCTGAACTTGAGCAATAATGGTTCAAAGAATGTGATTAATGGTAGGAATCTTTAAGTGTATTATTCATATTGTCTTTTGGCCGTTGACTCAATTCTGGATTTTGGGATTTATTAGAAATAGGATCCCTTAATCAAATCAAAGCTAGATTAGTGGGGACTTAATTAATAAGTACTCTTTATTAAAATAATTTTTTTTTTTTTGCGACAGATTCTTGCTCTGTCGCCCAGGCTGGAGTGCAGTGGTGCGATTTTGGCTCACTGCAAACTCTGCCTCCTGGGTTCAAGTGATTCTCGTGCATTAGCCTCCCGAGTAGCTGGGATTACAGGTGTATGCCACCACACCTAGCTAATTTTTGTATTTTTTTAGTAGAGACGGGGTTTTGCCATATTGGCCAGGCTGGTCTCAAATTCCTGGCCTCAAGTGATCCACCCACCTCAACCTCCCAAAGTGCTGGGATTACAGGTGTGAGCCACCACACCCAGGCTAGCTTTTGTAGTTCTTCTACCTTCAAAAAAAATAGAGAGGCTGGACATAGTGCCTCACGCCTATAATCCTAACACTTTGGGAGGCCATGGTGGGAGGATCACTTGAGGCCAGGAGTTCAGGACCAGCCTGGCCAACATAGTGAGACCCCATCTCTACAAAAAAAGCAACTTAAAAATTAGCTGAGCATGATGGCATGCACCTGTAGGCCCGGCTACTCAGGAGGCTGAGGTGAGAGGACCACTTGAGCCCAGGATTTTGAGGAGCTATGATCACGCCACTACACTCCAGCCTGGGCAACAGAATGAGACCCTGTCTCAAAAAATAATAATAATACAGTAATATATTTATAAAGGCTCATTCAAGCCCATCACTCCCTTTCTAAAGCTTTTCCTGTCCATCCAAACCAAGTCTTCTGCAGAATTAATTATCTCCATTCTATCCTCATAAATGTGTTCTATACTCATATGGGATTCATTTACATTGTTTGATAATAATTTATTGCCCAGGCTGTCTTCTGCCAAGATTCTCAAGGTTAAGGACTGTATTGTAGCCTTAATACTGAGTACAATAGATAGCAATAGAGGGCTATAGTTTTGGTAAAAATTCTAATTCTTTGGGCCGGGCATGGTGACTCATGCCTGTAATCCCAACACTTTGGAAGGCCTAGGCAGGCGGATCATTTGAGGTCAGGAGTTCGAGACCAGCCTCGCCAACATGGTGAAACCCCATCTCTACTAAAAATACAAAATTAGCTGTGTGTGGTGGCACATGCCTGTAGTCCCAGCTACTCGGGAGGCTGCGGCAGAATCGCTTGAACCCAGGAGGTGGAGGTTGCAGTGAACCAAGATCAGGCCACTGCACTCCAGCCTGGGTGACAGAGTGAGACTCCATCTCAAAAAAAAAAAAGAAAAAAAAGGAAAAAAATCTAATTATTCGGCTAAATGTTCTCATTTTTCCTTCTGTAGGCCATATTTTCTAAAAGACACCCCCCTTGTGGTTTAATTGTGAGAAGTATGCTTTATGATTATAATTTTGATAAAATAAAAGCCTGCCTCCTCTGTTAGTAATGAATTAGAGCTGCAGGGAACTGGAAACAAAATGAAAGAGCCTGGATAATATAGGCTAATGGTTCTCAGACTTTAGCATGAGTTAGAATCACCTGTAGGGCTGGTTAAACCATGGATCCTGTGCTCAAGCTCTTGAGTTTCTGATTCAGTAGATTTGGTATGGAGCCTAACAAGTTCTGAAGTGATGCTTATGTAGTTGGTCCAAGTACCACACTCTGAGAACCACTAACATTATAAATTCTAACTAACCTACCTGAAAGACATCCAGTTTACTGAAATAGGTTCTGTTCCTGATATCCCCACCTGGCCCTCTCTTGAAGATCTTGTGGGGGAAGGTACTCCATATTTGCAAAGCTCTCTACCTGCATAGTGTCTACACTGAGGACAAACTCTTGGTGAGCAAACTTAAGCGCTCAAAGGAGGGAGGAGGAATTTTTTTTTTTTTTTTTTTTTTGAGACAGAGCCTCGATCTGTCACCCAGGCTGGAGTGCAGTGGCATGATCTCGGCTCACTGCAAGCTCCGCCTCCCGGGTTCACGCCATTCTCCTGCCTCAGCCTCCCAAGTAGCTGGGACTACAGGCGCCTGCCACCACGCCCAGCTAATTTTTTTTTTTTTGTATTTTTAGTAGAGACGGGGTTTCACCGTGGTCTCGATCTCCTGACCTCGTGATCCGCTCGCCTCGGCCTCCCAAAGTACTGGGATTACAGGCGTGAGCCACCGCGCCCAGCCTAGGGAGGAGGAATTTTTTAAGGAAGAATGGTAGATCTCTTTTGGTGTCTCATTATTTGCAATTGTAAGAGCACATAATGGGCACACAGTAAAATGTCTACTAACTGATTAAACTAGTTTAGAACTCTAACCTTCTGATTTTGAGGCCAGTGGTCTAGCATATAAAAATGCTTCTTTTCACTTTCACTTTGGCATTGGTATGAATGCAATTAAAATTAATGAAGTGAAAAAAATACATTTTAAATTTAATTATTAAGAATCATAGGCCTGGCTGGGCACAGTGGCTTATGCCTGTAATATCGGTACTTTGGGAGGCTGAGGCAGGAGAATCACTTGAGCCAAGGAGTTCAAGACCAGCCTGAGCAACGTAGTGAGACCCTGTCTACAAAAAATAGAAAAATTACCTGAGCATGGTGGTACGCACTTGTAATCCCAGCTACTGGAGAGACTGAGAGGTGGGAGGATCACTTGAGCCAGGAGGTAGAAGCTACAGTGAGCCGTGATCATGCCACTGCACTCTAGCCTGGGTGATGGAGCAAGACTCTGTCTCAAAAAAAGAAAAAAGAAAAGAAAAGGAAAGAATGGAAGGCCATTTGCAGTGGCTCACACCTGTAATCCCAGCATTTTGGGAGGACAAAGTGAGAGGATCACTTATTAAGGTCAGGAGTTCAAGACCAGCTCTGGCAACATAGCGAGACCTCATCTACAAAAAAATTTTTAAGAAGAAAAAAAACCGGTCCAGGCATGGTGGCCAGCTACTCAGGGGGCTAAGGTAGGAGGACTGTTTGAGCCTAGGAGGTTGAGGCTGCAGCGAGCCATGATCACACCAGTGCCCTCCAGCCTGGGCGATAGCAAGACCCTGTCAAAAAAAAAAAAAAAAAAAATTCTAGTACATGCTTATGCTTATACTAGAATCTAATTCACCAGATTTTCCCCCGTCTATTGTGTTTTGCCACATTATGTATAATTTATTTTAAGATCCTAAATTATGGTCTGTATTATCATTGAAATAGTATTCTTTCATTTAATACACATTTACTATATGTTAACCATAAGCAGGTTAAGCTGTAGAGTGTCAGTGATACAGACTATTATACTCAATATAATTTTCTGGCTGAGGATCCTTTTGTGTTCTAATTATTTTAAACTAGTAGTTCATGAATTTTGTAAATAAGATTATTCAGAAACATCAATATCAAATATTCTGAAAAAACAAAGTTTACTAGCGGTTATTTCTAATCACAGGGAAAATAACCACTACCATATGACTTCCTAAGTAGACACATCAAGTTCTTACCTGATTGTGATGTGGTTTTGAAACAAATTCATAAGCAAATGAAGACAGAAATTGTTGTACCTTTGTACTGCTACATGATTTTAGAGGAAAAAGTTTTTTAAAATTAAGGCTGACTAGATGGCTACTGTATATTGTGCTTTTTATTTATTTGTTTATTTTTTTGAGACAAGGTCTCACTCTGTCACCCAGGTTGGAGTGCCGTGGCGCAATCTCGGCTCACTGCAACTTCTGCCTCCCAGGCTCAAGCAGTCCTCCCACCCAAGCCTTCTGAGTTGCTGGGACCACAGGTGCATGCCACCATGCCCAGCTAATTCTTTGTATTTTTTGTGGAGAGGGGGTTTTGCTGTGTTGCCCAGGCTGTTCTGAAACTCCTGAGCTCTAGCGGTCTGCCCGTCTAGGCCTCCCAAAGTGCTGGGATTACAGGTGTGAGCTACTGCGCCTGACCTTTTGTGCATTTTTTCCAAGTCCATTAGGGAAATTATCTTTAAAAGTATTTTCACATTGATGAATTTATTGTTCAGTCAGGTTGAGAAAATGCGCCATATTTATTGAAACCACAATGCAAACAATTAAAAATCAAATTATCAGTTAAATTATCAGCTAAGTAATGTAGATGCTGATTTGTCCAAACCAGCTAAGTAATGTAGATGCTGATTTGGACAAATCAGCATCTGTGAAGTAAAAGAATGATCGCAGTAAAATTGGATTAGCGAGGTCATCATTTATATATACAGTTGTTGATAGTGTGAGGGCAAAGTATTAATAGTAGAAATTTAGTTAGACTAGTGGAATTTTAACTTAAGCTATTCCTTTTTGTGACTTGTTAGCTATCAAACTGGCCTGGACCTGAAAGTTAGTCTTGCTACCTATCTCAAAAGCTTCTTTTGAGAAGATTCAGTAAGTAACCAAGGACTCTTTCTCTCCACTTGCCAGCAAATTTTGTAGAAGCAACATGTTAAGCCGGGCAGTTTCCCTCATAGTTGTTTTATGGGCAAAGTGAAAATTGTATTCTTAGATTCATCAGTATGATTTCTTAAATATTTAAGAGAGAGAAAGCTTGGAAGGTAGTAGCTCCTTATTATTAGGCTTAACCTGAGTTTGATTTGGTAGATTTTTAAAAATATGTAATCTGTGTTTGATTCTTGGTTGTATGTAATTTGTTCCTCATCTAAAGAATTTAACGATGGAAATAAACATTCGTGCCATGAAAAGTTACCCTTCTCTCTCTCTCTCTTTTTTTTTTTTTTTTTTTAGACGGAGTCTCACTCTGTCGCCCAGGCTGGAGTGCAGTGGCGCGATCTCAGCTTACTGCAAGTTTCATCTCCCGGGTTCACGCTATTCTCCTGCCTCAGCCTCCCGAGTAGCTGGCACTACAGGTGCCCGCCACCACGCCCGGCTAATTTTTTTGTATTTTTAGTAGAGACAGGGATTCACCATGTTAGCCAGGATGGTCTCGATCTCCTGACCTCGTGATCTGCCTGCCTCGGCCTCCCAAAGTGCTGGGATTACAGGCATGAGCCACCGCACCCAGCCAAAAAGTTACCCCCTTCTAAAGCTTTTTCTGTCCATCTATTTCCAGGCCAATTAATCATCCCTGTCTCTGCTCCCTGGCCTACTCTTCCCTGAGTACTCATTCATGTTGCTTCTAACTTATGAATGATATTATGATATGTAGTGATAATGAGGAAAAAGCTATATTTCCAGGGAAGCATTTGGTGAGGTTTTCTTTTTATTATGGAAAATTTTTAAGCTAACTAAAGTACAGAGAATGTTACAATGAACCCTGTGTACCCATCCCCAGCTTCAAAAATGATCAACTTTCTGCTATTCTTGTTTTATCTGTACCCCCTTTATCACACTTTTTGTTATGTTGTTTACTATAATATTTTAAGGCAAATCCTAGATGTCATACCATTTCATTCATAAATACGTTCATACATATCTCTAACCAGAAGATCCCCCCTTTTTTGAAACACTACCATTATTAACATATCAAACAGAATAAAATAATAATTATTTAATAACATCTAATAGTCCATGTCCAGTTCGGCTCAAAATTGTTTTTTTACAATAGGTTTGTTTGAATCAGGATCCAAACAAGGTCTGTACATTGCATTTAGTTGACATGAATCTTAAGTCTCTTTTAATTTCTCTGTAACTGTACCCCCTAGTTCCTCTGGCTTTTTTTCCCCATTAATTAATGAAGAAGATGGGTTGTTTGTCTGATAGGATTCCCCACATTTTCTCACTCTGTCACCCAGGCTGGAGTGCACAGGTATGATCTTCACTCACAGTAGCCTTGACATCCTGGGCTCAACTGATCCTCCCACCTCAGCCTCCCAAGTAGCTGGGACCACAGGCACATGCCACCATGCCTGGCTAATTTTTGTATTTTTTGTGGAGATGGGATTTCTCCATGTTGCCTGGGCTGCGCTCAAGCGATCCACCCACCTCGGCTTCCCAAGTTGGTGGGATTACAGGCGTGAGCCACCACACCCGGCCCCCACATTTTAAGTTTGGATAATTTTATCCTAGTGATGTCATTTAACATGTTCTTCTTTCCCGCCAAATTTCCTGTAAGCTGATAGAGCTAGATAATGGATTGGGTTTGGATTCAGTCTTTTTGGCAAGAATGCTTCATAATGGTACTGTGTGCTCCCTGTTCCTTCACATCAAGACTGACATGACATCTGTCTGTTCCAGTTTGAGTGAAGATCAGTGGCTTTGGGTGGTATCAGTCATATTATTTTCAAAATAATAACAGTAATGATAATAACATTTATTATTCTATTAAATCGGCAACTGTTTGGCTTCCCTGAAATACAGTTCAAAGAAGAATGGCAGAAAAAATGTTAAATTTTTCCTCTTTTCATTTGTCAATTTTCAGAATGAGTTGAAGTGACTGAGGACTTTTTAAAAATATCATAGATGTTTGTATTTGTTGTATTTAGATCTATTACAATCATTATTCTTTTTTTCTTCAAAATGGTCCCATCTTTAGTGGGTGCCCCTTCAAGTTGGCTCCTGTCTTTTGACATGACCCTAGTACATCTTTTTTCTTTTTTATTTATTTTTTCTTCTTTTTTAAAATTTTTTTCTTATTTTTTGTTAGACTGAAACATGGAAGACCCTAGTAACCTTGATAACCTTCTTGCTTTCAGGCATGTCAGGATATCCCTGGTTCACTTACTTCTCCAGATTTGGAATCTTATCCATTTCTCCAAGGAACCCTGGTTTCTTTTAGTAGAAATCTAGGCACTAATAGTACTCATTGTTAAGAGACTGTCATTGTCTCTAGGCCTGTTCTATGAACAGGGTAGGTAAATATGGTTTTAGTGAAAAGACAAAAAGGAATTGTATTCTTACCAATAACGCAGCCAGTTCAAATTTAAAATATTTGGGGATTGGGGGTTTTTATGTAATATATTTGATTTTATAATGATTTCTTTTTTTTTTTTTTTTGAGATGGAGTCTTGCTCTGTCACCCAGGCTGGAGTGCAGTGGCTTAATCTCAGCTCACTGCAAGCTCCACTTCCTGGGTTCACGCCATTCTCCTGCCTCAGCCTCCCGGTTAGCTGGGACTACAGGCTCCGCCACCACATCTGGCTAATTTTTTGTATTTTTAGTAGAGACGGGGTTTCACCATGTTAGCCCGGATGGTCTCAATCTCCTGACCTCGTGATCTGCCTGCCTCGGCCTCCGAAAGTGCTGGGATTACAGGCGTGAGCCACCGCACCCAGCCAGTGATTTCTTTTTTAATGCTGAAAATCTTGGTTCCTAATAACTAACATAATTATTTTATTTAACCTACAATAAAAGTTACTTCAAAATAACTAACTACATATAACAACAAGACCCCTGGATGCAGCTTAAGGTTTCTTTCTATTTCATTCATTTATTTATTTTTGAGACAGGGTCTCACTCTATTGCTCAGGCTGGAGTGTAGTGACACAATCATCCCTCTCCCTATTGATGGATATTTGAGTTGTTTCTCATCTTCAGTTATTACAAATAGTACTGAACTGAATAGGCATGTGAGTAACTCTAAAGTGGAATTTCTGGGTTAAAGGGTAAAATGCATATGTAATTTTACTTAAACAAAAATATTTGATGCTCAGTGTTTAATTAAGAACTGAGGCCGGGCACAGTGGCTCATGCTTGTAATCACAGCACTTTGGGAAGCCGAGGTGGCTGGATCACTTGAGATCAGGAGTTCGAGACCATCCTGGCCAACATGATGAAACCCCATCTCTACGAAAAAACACAAAAAATTAGCCAGGCATGGTGGCTCACACCTGTAATCCCAGCTACTTGGGAAGGCTGAGGCGGGAGAATCGCTTGAACCCAGGAGGCGGAGGTTGCAGTGAGCCAAGATGGTGCCACTGCACTCCAGCCTGGGTGACAGAGTGAGACTCTGTCTCAAAAAAACAAACAAACAAACAAACAAAAAACTGAAAAGGAAATAGAGTTCCTCTTTCCTCATATATGAATATATTATTTCAACAGATTGTTGATCACCTACCATATGCTTGGTATTGTTCTAATTGCTGGGGATACAGCAAGAGGTTCTGCAGAACTTCATGGAGCATGAAAGTAAATAAACAAAGTTAATTTCAAGGCCAGGCATGGTTGCTCACACCTTTAATCCCAGCACTTTGGGAGGCTGAGGCAGGTGGATCACTTGAGCCCAGGAGTTCAAGGCTGCAGTGAGCCAAGATTGTGCCACTACTCTCCAGGCTGGGCAACAGAGCAAGACCCTGTCTCAGGGGGAACAAAAAGTTAATTTCAGATTTTGTTAAGTGCTGTAAAGGAAGTAAATTGGTTGATATTCAAGAAAGCACCTGAAGGCCAGGCGCGGTGGCTCACGCCTGTAATCTAGCACTTTGGGAGGCCGAGGTAGGCGGATCACAAGGTCAGGAGATTTTTGGCCAGGCATGGTGGTTCATGCCTGTAATCCCAGTACTTTGGGAGGCCAAGGCTGTTGCATCACTGGAGGCCAGGAGTTCAAGACCAGCCTGGCCAACATGGTGAAACCCCATCTCTCCTGAAAATACAAATATTAGCCGGGCGTTATGGCGCATGCCTTTAGTCTGAGCTACTCCGAAGTCTGAGACACAAGAATCACTTGAATGGGAGGTAGAGGTTGCAGTGAGCCAAGATTGCACCACTGTACTCCATCCAGCCTGGGTGACGGGGTGAGACTCCATCTCAAAAAAGAAAAAAAAGTAAAAAAGAAGAAAGAATTTCATACATTATCTTATTTAATCTCATAAGAGTCTGCAAAGTCTATTTTATAATTCCCATTTTACAGAAAAAGCCAATGTTCAGAAAAGTAAATTACTTGTTTGTGGTCTTAAAGTTTGGAAATGGGGGCTGGGGTTTGAATATGTCTAATTCCAATGCCAGATAAGATAAAAACCTTTTTCAGTGTATTGCATTGCCTCTCTTAACCAAAAAGAAAGCAAAAATAATGAGTTAGCAGAGTAAATGGTTTTGATTCTCATTTTAACCTGACAGAAATACATATTTTTTTTTTCTTTTAAAGTACTGCTCTTGTTTATCACTGGATTATTACACATTCAAAATATATATGCTTGCTTTATTTTGGGGATATTTGTTGTATAAGAAAATAGAGGAATATGCCTTTTTGTCCAAGCTAAATAAAACAACTTCATTATCCATTTTTATTGTTTTTTTATTTAATGATGGTTCTACTTTTAAAATACCACAGCAAAAATATCTTACAGGTATTTCTAGCCTTTTCAAATTATGTGCCTTCTAAGTGTCCTATTTATTTATTTCACAAATATTTGTTAACATCTGTGTGCACGTTACTTTACAAGTGTCGGTTGAATTAACTTTCGTAAATGTAATAGCAAAAACATTGTACAGGGTTCTGTAAATAGCCATAAAGTTAATCTTAGGGGAAAATTTTTTTCTTGTGCCAGCACTTACTGAGCACTTAACTGTATTATCTTTAAGGCTCACAATAACTCAGTAAGGTAGATACCAATCCCCACTTAACAGAGGAAGGAACTGAGGCACGGAGAGCCTACATAATTCATCTGAGATCACTAATACGTGATGGATTTACACCTAAGGTAGATTTAAATCCCTTATGATCATAGGTTTTCTGTCATAAGTATTAAAAGCTTCTATTAAACAACAAAATAGTTTATAGGGAAATATTATATTTGTCCTCACTAGTATTTTAAATTAAATCCATAATGTTGTCCAATGAACCATACACAAAAATTCATAGAGATTTTTTGTATGTGCTTTAAACTAGAACTAGCTGCAGTTAAAACCCAGATTGTAATTTTACAAACAAGGCCACCCCTAACAATATTAAAATAAAATGATATTATTCCCTGGCTTAAAGAAAAATTCTCCAATAACCATGGGAATGCTTGTGGTATGAAGACAGCGTCTTAAATCTCGATGCAAGTCATACACAAAGTGTTATTGCGATGAAAAAATAGTGGCGTGAATAATACCCGCTCACAGCCCAAGACACTTGATGTATCTTGGGCCTCAGTGTTTGTTGGATTTTACAATTTCATGAGGAAGATTTGTATTTTTTTTAAAAAGTTCTATATTTCTGTGTGTTCCACTTGATGTCAAATCTGTATTCTTAGGTTGTAGGGTTCCATTAAAAAAAATAAATAATCTCAGCCCCTCCTCCCTCCACCCCCGTTTTCCCCCACACTCATTTTGTATAATATGGTAATGATATCACCGTAGCAGTAATTACGGGTCATCTTCATTTCTTTCATCTCTGCCTGTTCTGATGGCTTCATTCCTTTGACGGGAAAGATTTGGCTCTGGGTGCTATGATTATTTTGTTAAGCGTTATTCGAATAGACAGGAGTGAGAGAAATTAATCAATCCAAATGCAATTAGCATCATGTTTAACCCAGTGATGGACGTCTCAAGGTGAAACAGCCAGGGGAGTTTCAGACATTATTATTCAATCCAGTGGTTCTTATCTAAATTATAATCAAGAGAGGTTTTTATTGGCTTCTCAGTGTGAAGATGTAACCCTTTCCCTGCCCTGGGGGTCAAGAAGACTAGGCCTTCATCATCCCTAGACGTTAGCTGTTGCCAGCTGCCAGCCCCTTGAAGTCAGATAGACAGGGCAGGAAAGTTGTCTGAATATGCAGGTCATTTGAAATTATCTATACTGTGATCCTGGTCTGATTTTCCTGAGAGTGGAACCTAGCCTATGAATAAGCTACTCTGTCTAACTTGGGGCAAAATATTTTGTGTTCTGATCAAGTCACTTTGACTAGTTGTTGTTCTTCTATCTTAACCTTACATGATAGATTATTATTGCTGTTCTTACTTTATGGATGAGGATATTAAGTCTGTGAAGCTACTAGCCTTTGGTCATAATAAGTGTTTCACCAGGATGTATTACTATGTAAAGGCCCTGAAGCATGAATGTTCTACACAAATTTATGAGTATTTAATAAAAGTTCTAGCCCCCAGAGTATTAATTCATTGCTCTGATCTCATTGCCTTTCATTCAATTGAGTTGTACCCTTGAAAAGGAAACCAAGTAAAACTGTGAAATAGACCTGTCAGGTCCTCAGAAAAGGAAACAAAGTGCAGCTAAGAAGTTGTTAGCTCTCATTTCTCGAACACAGATCTTTGGGGGTTTTTTGCTGTTGTTTTGGTTTGTTTCTAGTAGGAAGAAGGATGATAAGAATACATATTTGAAATCTAGTCTTGTTTTGCTCTTAAAAGAGGGCAGAGCAAGGAGAGTTGATGGAGAAACAGTCTTTCACTTGAATGCAACATTTTTCAAATGCCTGACAATTAAGATTCTTCTACTTCTGCCTTCAGTCATCAGGCATCATGGCTGACACTTCCCATATTTTATGTTCCTGCTTGATGTTTTATATTCTGAAAATAAATCTGTTGGTTGGATATTTCTGTCCTTTTTTTCTGTTATGAAAAGCCATTAAAATTATTTTCCATATTGGAACTGTCCAAATTTGTTTAGCTGCACATTGAGTCCTGGCTTTTCTTTTTCATATTACTTCTTGGATAAAACACTGTCTGCAAATGGGTGTTACTATGAATTGAAGAAAAAAAGTTTGATATAAAATTATCTTTCTCAGGCTGGGCATGGTGGCTCATGCCTGTAATCCCAGCACTTTGGGAGACTGAGGCAAGAGGATTGCTTGAGGCCAAGAGTTCAAGACCAGTTCAACATAGCAAGACCCCATATCTACAAAAAATTAAAGTTATAAAGTAAAATAAATAATAAAATTTTCTTTCTCAGCAGTCACTGGAGGGAACATTGTTCTTGGCCACTGCACCCTTTTGGAAGAGTCCTGATAAAGAGCCAAGATACCCAATAGAAAGATAATCTAGAAAGTGTGCTCCCAAAAAGATTTTTTTGAGAACACTGAGGACAAAAATTTTGATAGTCTGTGATAGTTTGATCCAGACTGTTCTTTTCTCAGGTATATAGTATTTTAGTCTCCTTTTTGAAATATTTTATTATGCCTAAATAACTTTTTTTTTTTTTTTTTTTTTTTTTTTGAGACAGAGTCTTACCCTGTCACCCAGGCTTGAGTACACTGGTGCGATCTCAGCTCACTGCAACCTCTGCCTCCCAGATTCAAGCAATCCTCCCCCTTCAGCCTCCCAAGTAGCTGGGATTACAAGCATGTGCCACCATGCCTAGCTAATTTTTGTATTTTTACTAGAGATGGGGTTCCACCATGCTGCCCAGGCTGGTCTCAAACTCCTGACCTCAAGTGATCTGGCTGCCTTGACCTCCCAAAGTGCTGAGATTATAGATCTGAGCCACCATGCCTGGCCACCTAAAGAACTTTAGGCAAAAGCCTCAAGGCTGCCGACCTTCAAATGCTACTTTTATATATTTTAGAGAGAAGTAAGATTTACACCAAAGACTGTTGCTAGTGTATACTTCTCCACAAGAGTTGACGGAGAACAATCAGTGGACCTTATTACAGTTACACCACCTGCTGAGGGCCACCAAGTGTCCTAATGGGATGAAGCTCCAAAAGACCCGTCCTCATCCAGTGACACTGTGTGCTCTTCACAGCTCCTTCTGCTCTTGACAGTGACTCCAGCACCAGCTGCTCTCATATCAGAGGCATTAAAAAGTGCTTAGTCCTTGACTTATTGATCACTTAGTGATACTTTTCCTGTGGAGATCTGACACTGAGCTGGAGTGTGGTGAAGAGTCAGTCTGGCAGACTGCCCTGGAACTGCTCTGCTGTACACCAGCTCTGCGCCAGAGCCACAGGGAAACATTGCACATTCCTGCGAGACAGAAATCAGCATTATAAATCACATTGCTCTCTTTTTGTTCTCTGCCAATCCACCAGAATACCTGTTAACAACAGCTAGCTCCATCTCAAAGGCAGCATTGCCTTTGAGAATAGTCTCTTTCTGTGGGAAAGCATGTCTTTGACTTTATTTGAATCTTCCTAATATCTAGTACATAGTGTGTGCTCCATGTGACTGCCTCCACTCTTCACCACCCCCTCCATGCTTCTTTTCTGCACAGCACACACTGATAACTGATCAGCAGGTCCCTTTTGTCATAGCTGTTAGAATACATTCAACATAGAATACATTCAAGATTTCAGGGACCAAAAAAGTAATTTTTAAAGAAGAGTCAAAACTATAACTATAACAAATGGCATCATTTCTGTAAAAACATCTTTTATGAGGCCAATTAAATAAACAGCCTTTAGCACATTGATTTAAACTAAACTGGGGTTTTTTTCTTTCTTTCTTTTTTTTTTTTTTTTTTTTGAGATGGAGTCTTGCTCTGTCGTCCAGGCCGGAGTGCAGTGGTGCAATCTCGACTCACTGCAAGCTCCGCCTCCCGGGTTCACGCCATTCTCCTGCCTCAGCCTCCCCAGTAGCTGGGACTACAGGCACCCACCACCACGCCTGGCTAATTTTTTTGTATTTTTAGTAGAGATGGAGTTTCACCGTGTTAGCCAGGATGGTCACGATCTCCTGACCTCGTGATCTGCCCGCCTCGGCCTTCCAAAGTGCTGGGATTACAGGCGTGAGCCACTGTGCCCGGCCACTAAACTGGGATTTTATGTGTTCCTTTTGGCTAGAAGTATCTACTGGTATAGTTAAAGAAGGTAGCTCCACCTAGTACCCGACATTACTCCAGCCAGGCTTAATATACCACAGTATGCTTTCATTCACACAGATGCAAGTCATTTGTGTTACCATTTATCTTGCATTGGAAGATCTTTTTAGAAATAAATAGGTCTTTTGTCACTCCTGGTGCTATGTATGTGCTTACTTGGTGTAGATCTGGTACCTCCTGTAAAGCAGCAGCTAAGGAGACTCCACGGCTTATCATGACTGACAAGAAGGCCAAGGAAGGAAGCAAGACTGAGAACAGTGGTTGTTTTTTGTTTTTGTTTTTGTTTTTTGTTTTTTGAGACAGAGTCTCACTCTGTTGACCAGGCTGGATTACAGTCGCATGATCTCGGCTCACTGCAACCTCTGCCTCCTGGGTTCAAGCGATTCTCCTGCCTCAGCCTCCCGAGTAGCTGGGACTACAGGCACATGCCACCACGCCCAGCTAATTTTTGTATTTTTAGTAGAGATGAGGTTTCACCACGTTGGCCAGGCTGGTCTCGAACTCCTGACCCCTCAGGTAATCCGCCTGCCTTGGCCTCCCAAAGTGCTGGGATTACAGGTGTGAGCCACCATGCCCAGCCAACAGTGGTCATATTAATTTGAAGGTGGAGAGGTAGGATAGTTCAGTGGTGCAGTCTAAGATTAAGAGGCATACACCACTTGGTAGACTAATGAAAGCTCGTTGTGAACAACAGTTTATCAATGAGGCAGATCAGATTCCAATTTGATGGGCAGCCAATTAATGAGACAGACACACCTGCACAGTTGGAAATGAGGATACAATTGATATGTTCCAGCAGCAGACAGGAGGTGTCTACTACAAAGGGAACCTGCTCTTTACTGCAGAACTCCATTCCCACAGACCAGGAATACATTCTCAGAAAACTACAACTCCATTGAATTCCATCCTGACTACAACAGTGTAGGTTTTTTTTTGTCCTTTCGTGTACCCCTTTCTCATTCCTTTACTGTGCATGAAGTGACTGGCATTTGTGCACAAGCATATTACCTTTTTATTTTTAAACTAAATGGCCAATGATATGTTTTGATCAACATCAGATGGAGATAAGATGGGGATAAATACTGATTCTGTGGCAATGCCCCCTTTCTCCATTAGTGGCATGCTCATTCAGCTCTTATCTTTATACTTCATTAAGTTATTTTGCCTCATCATTTAATAAAAATCAATAACAAAAAATCCTTCCATGCTTGAAGCTAGTAGTTCAAGATCCTGTCTCTACAAAAAAAAAAAAAAAAAAATTAGCCAGGTATTGCACGCCTATAGTCACAACTACTTAGGAGGCTGAGGCAGGAGGATCACTTGAGTCCAGGAGGTTGAGGCTGCAGTGAGCTATGGCTGCACCACTGCACTCCAGCCTGGGTGACAGAACGAGACCTTGTCTCTTATAAAAAAAAAAAATCCCTCCATACCTTGTTAAATTGGAGAATTTTGGTGTTTTTCACGTGTCATTCTAAAACCAACCAGTTTTTAAACTCTTGTACATAGCTGTTACATGTAGGGCAATATGTCTTTAAGTAGGGATAAGTTACTCTAAAAGAAATGAATCTTAGATAGTTTTCCCACCAGGCATCCTATTGCTTAAGTAAACTTCCTGTTTGAAATGAAACAAATAGTTTTACAGTAGCTAGCATTTATTGAATGCCTATGTGACTTTGTATTAATCCTACCTTGAATGAATGAGGAAAGGAGCTCAGAAAAATAACTTGGTAATTTGCCTGTGTGGCCCAGGGTCAATGTAAGAGCTGAAGTCCTGCTCTTTTCACAATATTACGTTGTCTCCTTTGTTTCCTGGCCACTCATATTACAATCTCCTAAAAGCAACCTGTTATTGCTCTTCTGAATATGAGAAACCCAGTGGAAAGTAATTTGTCCCCGCTTCACAAACATTTTTAATTATGTTGAGGCATAGAAATATTTAAAGTAGTTTGCATTGGAATTGAAAAACTGAACTATGAGTTTCTTCCACTTCATTAAAAAGTTTCTTAAACTTTACATTGTTCCCTACATAAAAGCTGAGCAGAATTTTATCAGGCAATTGCCTCAAAGTTATAACCTGGACAATCTTTCTGTAATAAAACCCATATGTCATTGGGGAAAGGTGCAGAGCCCTGGCAGAGAGGGCTGGTCTTGAGAGAGGTTCTGCACCCAATCTCGTTAACCAGGGTGCCTCTGGTAATCCCTCATCCCTCACCAGTGAGAAATCAATCTGTACCACTGAATCTTTTTCAACTAGCCACCAGAAAAATTTACTGCAGAGAAGGCAGTTTGGGGATAGTCACTGTGGAAAGTGAGCCAGAAGCAAGGCTAAATGTAGGATGGAGGAATTGGAGAGTCTAAAGAAGAGATTATATTAAACCACACACCACTTTCAGAGCAGGCACAGTGGAGTCCTCCTTTCAGCCCTGACCTCTCCAAGTATACCCAGGTATTTACAGCTGCCATGAACTGGATAGCCCTGGAGAAACTACGAAAGTGGTGGGGGAAACAGAAACAGTGGAAACCTGAAAGTTGATTGTAGTCTATCCATTTGCTGTCTCTCAGTGTGTAGTAGCCAGTCCCCTCTCCACACTCTGCAGCATTTCACATGTTAACCCTATAGTGACAGTTTCAATTGTGGCTTTCTCAATTTGTGATCTATGTACGACATAATAGGGCCTATAAATCATGACTTGACAGGGGTCATGCTTCTCTCCTGCACGGCATACACCAGTAGCTGATGACCAGTGGGCCCCTCTTGGCATAGTTATTAGAATGGAAGCGGTGTTGCCTTCCTGTGAAACCTTGTAATCTTAGAGAATAAATCCAGAATCAAAAAAATAGTTGACAGGCTGGGCGAGGTGGCTCATGCCTATAATCCTAGCACTTTGGGAGGCCAAGGCGGGCAGATCAACTGAGGTCAGGAGTCCGAGACCAGCCTGGCCAACATGGTGAAAACCTGTCTCTACCAAAAATACAAAAAATTAGCTAAGTGTGGTGGTGCATGCTTGTAATCCCAGCTACTTGAGAGACTGTGGCAGGAGAATCACTTGAACCGGGGAGGCAGAGGTTGCAGTGAGCTGAGATTGCAACATTGCACTCCAACCTGGGCAACAAGAGCGAGACTCTGTTTCAAAAAAAAGAAAATAGTTGACAGATTTCACTGACTCTATATAATACTCTCTCCCAATCTTGTTGTGTCTAGAATTGTTTTCTATATAATATAATACATTATGGGGAACAAAGAACAAGGAGAAAATGGAGGAACTGGGAGTGCCAAGCTGAAGAACATGTAGTCTTACTCTGGCCATTCATTCTAGAATTATACCAAGCTACAACCATTGTGAAGAAGAAGGGACAGAACTAGGCAGTGGGGAATAGAAATGGCTTTCTCTTCTCTGTAAGCAGGCAGTAGTCATCTCTAAAGATTTTTCCCCAAAGAGATTTGAAATTCCTGATGGGAGCTTAAAAAGCTAAGAGTAAAATACATTTATTTATAAGACCCTACTAGAAGAGGTGTGTGTGTGTGTGTGTGTGTGTGTGTGTGTGTGTGTGTACGTGTAGACGAGGAATACAGAATAGTAGCAGAAGGCTGTCTCCCTACTCCTAATGGGATTTTGTAGCAGCATGTGCAAGTTTGTTTCAGAAGTCAAAAATGAACAGATGTTAGTATAAATTACCTCTGTGTCTGATGTCTTGCAAATTAAAAGCGCAGTTGGCATCACTAAACAATCTCACTAGGTTTGGGGGGGTGCGGTTAGCGGGCGGTGATTACTGTAGCAGGTTGGTAAGAATCTTCGCACTGCAGCAGAGCAAGGATAAAGAAATGAGGAATAAAATAAGGGCTATATGAATTAATCAGAAATGTTAACATCTCTGATGACAAGTGAACAGGAGGGCACATGCTCTGGAGCAGCCCCTGACCCACAGCAATTTCTCTGTGCACAAAAAGGGGTTGGTGCTTAGCATCTGATTTATAGGGCACAGCCCTCTTTTAGGGAGCGGCTGTGTCATACATTCGTATATCTCCTATATGGGACTGGCGAGTAGGAAAACTTTCTCTCCTCCCATGTAGGAGATGATGTCTTTTGAATTACTTCTACCTTTACAGTGGTTTCCTGCAGCTCTGTGTACTTGGATTAGGTTGAAGGGGGAGGAATGATTGAGTAGAAAAAGGGTTGTTAAAAAGGATTGGTTAAATTCAAGGAGAGCTTGCCACTGAGAGACTTCAGAATATCTATTTATTTTTCCTTTTAAACCCTTTTGACCCCTTAAATTGTGTGGATCTTTTAAAATTCTAAGTCTTAAAATATTGGTCATTTTCCCATTTGGGGAAAAACAGTAAGGAGTTGGTGAGTCTGAAGGTCAGCAGGCAGAAATCATTGGTTAGAGCAATGCAGTGCTCCAGGCCCAGGATTTTTGGAACAAGGCTCTGTTCTCTCCAGAAGACTTTTGTATTGACCGTGTCTGGTTTCCAGAGCTCCTGCTTCTAGCCATGTTGCAGGATCATTAGTTACATGTTTAAACTTGAGAGTAGACAGATAACCCATCTAGTAGAAATAAGTGAGACCCAATCTGCCCAAAAGTATAAGTAAATTTCTTTTCCTTCAAGCTGAGGGAAAAGATTCCAAGGAACGGAGTTTTGTTTGCTAGCCTCCCTTTGTGCAGTTCATTCATTCATTCATTCATTCACTCACTCAGAAAATACTAAGTGCGAGAGAACTTACCCCCCTCTGGAAAATGTTGTGTTAATGATTAGCACTATACCAAGCATGTTCATTGCTAATATCCAAGAGAAAAGTAGGGTATTAACATGCTCTCCGTTACAAATGAAGAGACTGAGGCTCAGAGATCTGCCCAGCCCAAGGTGTCACCCTGCTGCTAAGTGCTAGAGCTGGAACTTAAACTGAGTTCAAATCCTGTGTTCTCTGCAAGAAGCCCATGCTACCTCCTATGGGCAAGACAGTACTTGATTGGATTTTCTCTAGAGTAGTTAGTCCTTGACCCCAGTCTCTCCATGAACTTGGCATTATTTGCATTAAGGGAAATGATTTTCTTGCCAAATAAGCAAGGCACATTTAAAAAGACTCCCATCATGTAGAGAATGGAGCACTGAGGGCCACTAACTAGTCATATTTGTTAATGGAAAGGAAGGAAACTAACATTTTTTGCATTTCTACTTGGTTCTAGTTCTTTGGTGTATTATAATTTATCCAGTCAACACTTACTCAGCAGACACTAGGTCTGCTGAGTCTGTAGCAGGTCGCTAAGAATCTTCGCAGTGCAGCAGAGCAAGGATAAAGAAATGAGGAATAAAATAAGGGCTATATGAATTAATCAGAAATGTTAACATCTCTGATGACAAGTGAACAGGAGAGCATGTGCTCTGGAGTTTGGATCTGATTGTGGATCTTTTGCCAAGGGAGAGAAGACCAAAGCTCTTAACAGTCTCTGCCTTCAGTTTTTACATTTTAGTGGAGGAAGACAACTATATAAGCAAGTAATTGCATGCAAGTCTTATGGGAACTTTCTTGTACAGGATTTGCTGTAAATCCATGAAGGAAGGAATGGTCTGTTTGATTTGGTCTGGGTTGGGGTTGTGAGCACATGAGGCAAGACCCAACACTGGGCTTCTATGCCTAGTTAATGGAATTTCCTTTCCCTTTGTTGGGGCACAGGAACTAGTGAAAGATGGGGAATGTATAGACTGAAGTTACAAAAGCCTCCCTGTGGTCCCAGAGGTTGTGTGTTTTATTTCTTCATTGTACAAGAAAACAAGAAACTGTTAAACTTAAATTGGGGCAGAGGGGAGCTGGAGGCCATTCATCTAGCTCCATTTGCTCTGGACTTGGGAAAGGCAACAAGGAGGCCAGGGTGAAGGTCCTTCTCATGCCTGAGAGTGCCTCCCTAGCCACCTCACTTCTTTGGCCAGGACGGAGATTGTTCTTGGGAGACCACACAGCCTACCCTGTGCCTACTGCATGGTTCCAGAAGGCCTGGCTTCCAGAGCCAGCCATCAGCGATCAGAAACTTTCTGCACTGTTAAATCCATTTAAGAAATCTGAAAACATGGCCTTGCAGGATGAGGATGAGGAAGGTACACTACGTATGCTTTCTGAGATCTAAAATGGGAGACCTCTGGAGTAGCCCATGTAATTGAGAAATGTTTTACTTTCATTTTGGAGCCTTACATGTAGGAAAGTAGCTGTATAAACCCACTTGTAACTATAGCATTCAAAGATTGATGGTGCTGAAAGCCGGAGAAAGACACATAAACCTTGGCTGGCTATATTAAATAGCTAAGGACTGACAATGCCAAGGGAGAGAAGACCAAAGCTCTATAAACCCTACTTTATGACACCATCCACAGATGAACTGCACTGAGGGAATATAAACCCTGTTATATTACAGTATCCAGGGACTAACACTGCTGAGAGATAGGGTAAATGATCTCTAATTTTGATTTGAGATTATAAATGTCCAGAGACCAGCAACCCAGAGAAGACTAATCTTGGTTGGATTTTAGGCTTCAAGAGCAAACCCCCTGAGATAGTGAACATGAGTATTAGGTTAGATTCTAGAGACAGAGATAGGTTTTGGGGGAATCCCCTGGTGATTTGTTTAAAGGTGGATGATAAAATCTTTCCCAATCATTTGGCATGTATCTCAATTGCCAACTTCAGATAGCTTTGTACAGTTTTAGTTGTCTATAGTGGTTTGTTTTTACCACCTTTTAGGTTAGTTGGTGATGATTGAATCTGTTGTGATAGCAACTTGATATATAGTTTAAATCAATCTGCATTTTTAAATTAAATCTTTCTATGATTCTTTTTTCCGATTTTAGGTTTTCATTGATCATTTGTTTGCTTTGTGATTCCAGCCAGAGAGATGACACGGGGGAAATTCCTCAATATTCTAGAGAAGCCCAAGAAGTAGCAGCTGCTTGCGGACAGGATGTCCTGGGGTCCGAAACCAAGCTCCCTTCCCGGTGCACCTCTAACAATGCACACCTCACTGCTTGCTTGGGAGAGGCCAGAGGGTGTACCTCCAGGACTGCCCTCTCCCCTGCTCCTGGCACTCTACACGTCTGAGGACATTCAGCAGCAAGAGAAGAATCTGCTCTACCCAAGGATCATTGCAGTTACTCAATCAACTTTCAGACTTGAACCTTCTTAGCCTCGGATATTGGTAACAGCTGAGGGCATATCATTCTTAAAGGTCGAAGTCCTGCTTTCTCATTTCTGGAAGTGATTCAGGAGCACCAGGATCTTACGGTTGATTTGACTTAGTCATGGCAGTCAGTTGTGACATGTTGATTGGATGGGTTCTTTTGAATTGTTCTTGATCTCTTAGAAAGTGTTTATGATGTGAGACCAGAGACCAGGTAGATTCTGGACCAGACCATGCAGCCTGACCTGTGAACTCTCCAGTATATACTAAGTTCCCAGAATCCCCAGCTGAAGAAACCAGAATCTTCTCGAAATGTATATCTGTTTTTTAAAACTTCTATACCTCTTATGATAGTCCCATTTGCTTTTCATTCCTTACTTCCCAGCCCCACCTTCCAGTTCTGACTTCGGGCAGAGGGATCCCTGAGTCCCTCCTGGAATTAGCTTGTATAGTGAAAGGCCCATCCAAGGTTGTCTAAAGACCAATGTGAAGGTGACAGAAAGGACTTTTGAGTTCTAATTAATCTGTTACAGCTTCAAGCAAGAAAGTCAGTATAGCCTGAAAGACAAGAGAAACGGGATGGTTTATAGGAGTTCCCATTTGGTTGAAAGCTAGAAGCCCTAATTGACCTTAAAGTAACATGCTATGGGATGGTGGGATTGTCCCCTCTGACAGCACATATGAGATAGTTCATCTATATAATAGAAACACACACACACGAAAGAGAATCTTCTGACTTAAATACAACTTTCATGGAGTTCTTCACCACTTATCTGTCTCTGTTAAAATCTGAAAATCTAGCCCATGGCTAAAATCTATTATATGTGTTCTCCATATTTCTTGTATAAGCCAGTCCCCAGCATCTGATGTTTTGAGAAGTGCATGGAGTTTCCTAAACTTTGCACAAAAGAATATCCTGGGGCCGGGCATGGTGGCTCACGCCTGTAATCCCAGCACTTTGGGAGGCCGAGGCAGGTGGATCATAGGTCAAAAGATCGAGACCATCCTGGCCAACATGGTGAAACCTCGTCTCTACTAAAAATACAAAAATTAGCTGGGCGTGGTGGCACGCGCCTGTAGTCCCAGCTACTCGGGAGGCTGAGGCAGGAGAATCGCTTGAACCCAGGAGGCAGAGGTTGCAGTGAGCCAAGATCGTGCCACTGCACTCCAGCCTGGGCGACAGAGCGAGACTCTGTCTCAAAATAAATAAATAAATAAAAAAGAATATCCTGGCCAGGCGGCTCATGCCTGTAATCCCAGCACTTTGGCAGGCTGAGGTGGGCAGATCACTTGAAGTCAGGAGTTCGAGACCAGCCTGGCCAACATGGTGAAACCCTGTCTCTACTAAAAATACAAAAATTAGCTGGGCGTGATGGTGCATGCCTATAGTCCCAGCTACTTGGGGGCCTGAGGCACGAGAATCGCTTGAATTCGGGAGGTGGAGGTTGCAGTGAGCCGAAATTATGCCACTGCACTCCAGCCTGGGCAACAGAGACTCTGTCTCAGGAAAAAAAAAAAAAAAAAGAATATCCCTGTGGCAATAGTCTGATGGTGTTTGGACACAAGAAAAGTTATGGTTTTGAGTCGTGAGTGTTTGCTAGGGCATGGCACTCTTCAGTTTAACAGTTGATCCATTAAACCTTTTCTGACATTTGTGCCTTGTTCTCATGCTAGAATTCATGCTGGATTTTTCTCTCATTTGACCATCAATGTAGTTTTACTTATTGAAAGGAAAAAAGACTTAACACAAGATAGGAAAGATGAGTATGAGAAGTAAAACATTCTGCTGGGGTGCTACATAGAAGGTTAGGTTGTAGGGGCTTTGATTTTAATTTAAACTTATTATCGATTGATATTTCTGTATCTCACTAAATGCGGTTGAAGAGTGTGTGTGTGTGTGTGTGTGTGTGTGTGCGCGCGCGCGCGCGCATGTGGCCAAAAAATAGTGCCATAATGTCAAATTCTTCCTTTGCTCTGTTTTTGAGAGTTGATGACATCAGGCACTTTTCAGTGTTTGGGGAAATTGATTGGGATACCTCCCCCAAACCAACTCAAGTCTGTAACTGGAAGCCAGGTAGTTGGTTTTCTGGTCCGCTTTGTCCTCTTTCTTTTACCGTCATCCTATTCACCAGCACTTAATGTAAGTAGATGTTTTAGAATTGCGATATTTATTGGTTTAGTATTTGTCATCCTTAGAAATGTTAATGATGTATTTTTATATTGATAATATAAATTTATGTACAGTATGTGTGTATATGTATTTCAGGATGTTAGAGTATTGTACTTTGTATGTGATGGTTTTTGTGTCTTCATAATAAATATGTCCCTTTTACAGGAGGGTGAATTTTTCCTCAGAGGGCCGAGTTGGATATTTAAAGCACAGACCTCCCCAGAAAGTACAACTGTAATGATAAATAATCTACTGTTTTCCCCCTTAATATACTTAATGGATAGTTGGGGGCTTTACAGTCATCTACTTGGTCTCCTGCCTTCCATTCTATCCTACCACTGCCCAACACCCGAAAGTAGTATTTAGAAACCTTTAATACCTTCCCGTGTCTACTAATAAAGTCTCAATCTCTTGACCCGGCATTTTAAGACTCTCTACATGTAATCCTAAGCAACCCTTCCGTTTCGTTTTCTTCCTCTCCTATATATGAAGTCTCTGTTGCAGTTACTCTGAACAGTTCCCAGTTTCTCACTTGAGTGCCTTTGCTCCTGCCTTTGAGTTCCTAGAAGGTCTTGGATCCCTTTTGCATCTAGCAAACCTATGCTTCCTATAATCTCCTGATGATCCAGCTGGAAATGGTCCTTCCCCTACATTCCTATAGCATTTACCCATATCATCCCTGTGACTCTTACCACACTCTGCCTTATATTTAAGTGGTCTGAGTACTTTTTCTTTTTGAGACAGAGTCTCACTCTGTTGCCCAGGCTGGAGTGCAGTGGTGCAATTTTGGCTCCCTGCAACCTCTGCCTCCCGGGTTCAAGCGATTCTCTGCCTCAGCCACCCTAGTAGCTGGGATTACAGGCGCATGCCACCACGCCCAGCTAATTTTTGTATTTTTAGTAGAGACAGGTTTTTGCCATGTTGGCCAGGCTGGTCTCGAACTCCTGGCCTCAAGTGATCCTCCCGCCTCAGCCTCCCAAAGTGCTGGGATTATAGGCGTGAGCCACTACGCCTGACTCTGAGTACATATCTTATTGCCCTACTAAATTCAAAGCTTCTCAAGGTATAGCTGTCTCCTGCACATCTAGTTCTTCAGTGTCTTTGAACTAGGGGTTCAAAACCTGTTTGCTTGCAGGCTTCTGGTTACACATGATAGATTGAAAACAAGTATTTATCTGCCATCTTCTAAATCCCTTAGTGTGGGTTCCTTTTCAACCATGTTCAAGAACTAGAAAAGAGGAAGTACTCATTACTGCTACTGCTATCACTCATTGATAGTTTACCTGCTCTGGACCAGAATATGCCCTTTTAAAGAAAGCATTTCATTTTAAGGAAAGCAAATTGCTTCTCATCATAGGCCCATCATTTATTTCCAAAAAAGACATCTGGATGAACAGTAGATTTCTGTGATCTAGAAAAGCATGGCTGATTGACTAAGTAGGGACAGTGTTAGGAGTGTTCTAAGTCTTTAGAGACTATTTTTACAGTAAGTAATTGTTTATTATTTGCCTACAGATATTTTTTCCCTTTTCCTTTGCCATTCCAAATACCATCCTGTAAAGCATCTGTTAGCTGTGAGCAGCAACATTCTGAAAAGCATAGTATTGGAGCTTGGAGACACATTTGCAAATTCTTATTGACATTTTTTTCTTACCAGCACTCTCATTATTTCTTGCTGTCTTCAGTCTCACAGATTCTAGGCCTCTGCTGATTTGCTTGGCCTGCCTTCCATAGGTTAGAACACTTAAAGTTCACAGGGTATTAATTGTGTTGATATTGAAATGCCATCATTCATTTTTATCTTTCCATTTTTGTCATATTTTTTAAATGGATGCTTGCTAACTGCTCCGTGGTTTTAGTTCTCTAGCTGCTCTTCTGGACGCTCCCAGATCAAGGCAGTGAAAATGGAACTGATGAAAGTCATTCCCTTGTCCCTGTGGCTTCAGAAGTGTGTTTGGACTTCCACAGGAGCTTTGAAATGAAGCCGAGAAATTTCATTTCCAGTGGGATTCCCTGACCCCTCCTGTTTCCTCCAGGATTAAGACATCACAAGAAGGTGAACAGGCAGAGCAGGAAGTGAGGAAATGGACAGTTGGGCCAAGGTGGATGGTCGCAGAAGCCAAATAACACAGTCTCTTACCAGTTCTCAGCTTCTGCACTAACTCCATCCCCAAGAATTTGGTTATGTTCTCCATTTTCTGTTTTCTTCATCTCGTGAGAGCTACAAGGATACCTGGTCCCTATGTGGGCTTTGTTTCACCAGAGAGTCTTGCAACCCCCAACCCCAGAGAGTGGCAAAGGGTGGTGTCTCCGCGGTTGTAAGTTCTGATGGACTGGAACTGATTTTTCCTATCTATGTAGGCTTTTTGGCATTTGGGGTGTGTGTCCTCGTCTATGCCTAAAGAGGCCACTGGCCTTCCCACCCTTTGCCTGGCGCTTTTTCCTCTTGAGCAGCTGGGGGCTTCAGACGATACCAGGTGTAACTGTGAGGCTCCTGGTTGGCGTGAGTGCTGGCAGAGCCTGTTAATTAGCACAGAAACACCCCAGTGCTCCATTAGCTGGGCCAGGCATTTGGAACCTTCCCCTCCTGTGGGCCCCTTCCTCCTAATGAGAGCTGGAAGAAGGGCCCTCACAAAACACTGCCTCAGAATAATATTCTGCTTTGTCCCCACCAGTAACCAGGGCTGACAGGATCACTCTGTCCATTTCTCTTCTAATTAGCACAATTCCAGCATGGCCTGAGCCAGCAAATAGAGAAAAGCGATCAAAAGCGATCGGACAACCGTACCGAATCACAAACACAAAGAGGGCCATTCCCTGTAATTAGGTGAGACAATTCCTCAGTCTTTTCTCGGCTGGAGTTTGCCGCTAAGACTCTTGCTGTTTGGGTCCCAGCAACACAAGTTACATGTCTCCCTGGGACACTAATAAGCCCCAAATTGTCTTCCGCTTCACACAACTCTACCCAGAGGACAGACATGGGGTGGTGGGGCAGGTGGCGGGGAGGGGGTGGTGCAGTGCAGTGAGGGGACGGGTCTCCCAACAAGCAGCTGCTGCAATGTTTCCCCAACTTCAAGAAGCAGACACTGGGGCTGTGGGCAGAGAGGTAAGAGTCAGTTGGCTTGAGAGAACTGCTCTGGGCACAGCCTGGCCCCTGTCACTTGAGCTGGAGTCTGAAGCACTGAGAATTTCTGACCCTCAGGGGAAGCCCCCTCTCAGCTATTTGCCCCACTCTGTTCATTCGCTGCCTCCTGTCTATGGCCCCCTCACTCCTCCCACCTCTGCAGACTGGTAGCATCACTCCAGGAACTACATTGAGCCCTTCAGAAACTGTAAGCCCTACACAACTATAGTTACCATTGCAAAGAAAGCTAACACACAGCACGTGAGTGAATTCTGCCCTAGAAGACTGCATGACCTGGAAGGGGCACCCACTGCCCCCCTCACTCTGGCCTTCATTTCTAGCACCCATCACCTTTATGTCCCTGGTTGTGTCCCCAACCCCTGCCTACTATCTCCTCTCTCCTGAAAGATCCCTGTTTTTTTAAAACAGAAAAGTGGCCCATCTGCCAGGGCAAGAAGCTGTAACTGGCCACGCTCCATGTGGCTCAGAGGTTGGCCACTTAATGAACAAAAACAGCTCCCCCAGGATTGCAGCCCATTACGGGGATTACTTGGGGCGATACAGCCGTAAACTTGGTCGAAGCCAGGGACAAAGGAATGCAGGAGAGAGTGGCAGTTGGAATCTCAATTAAACCCAAGTTCGGAGCAGAATTGGGCTCACATATTTTCATCTCTCTCTTGCCCTCTGCTTTCTGTCTCGATCTCTATACCTGATGTTTCTGAAAGTGACCTCCAATACCAAAGGAGATTCAGTTATGTAGAATCTGAGGAGCCAAAAAACTCAAGTAATCAGAGTTGCATTGTTTTTCTACCTTCATTTTTCTGAGACACAGAGAGGATAATGATAAGACTTGACTTTTAAAAATAACTTTTGGGACATGCCAAAGAATTGATCCAAATTTGTTCAATTTCCTACAGTTTCTTTGGTTATAAACAGAACTACCTGGCACATAATAGGTGCTAAAATAAGAATTTGTTGAAAGAATGAACTGTGCCTTGACATTCGGTGTTCATAGCCTCATTGCTGGTCTAAGATATAGTAAGTGCTTGGATTTTGAGAGAGAGGCAGGGGTGATCTTGTGTAAGTTACTTCTCTCTAAGCCTTGGTTTCCTTAGGACTTTTTCCACTTTAAAGAGTCATATCAGCATCATGGATAAGGGCACAGGCTCTGAAGTCAGGCTGCCTGGGTGCAAATAGCACCTAACTACTAGGGTAGCTGTAGAGATTAAATGAGTATTGCAAAGTGTTGAGAATGGTGCATGGCATGTCTTACCCATTATGTATATAATTGCTTGATGGATAGATCTATAAAACAGATTCCATGTAGTATTTAATTTTTTATTATACTCACATTTGTTAAAAATTGACAATCCCTAGGCCGGGCATGGTGGCTCACACCTGTAATCCCAGCACTTTGGGAGGCTGAGGCGGGTGGATCACTTGAAGTCAGGAGTTCAAGACCAGCCTGGCCAACATGGCAAAACCCCGTCTCTACTATAAAAAAAATGAAAAAATACAAAAAAATTTAGCTGTGCAGGGTGGCAGGTGCCTGTAGTCCCAGCTACTCAGGAGGCTGAGGGAAGGGAATTGCTTGAACCTGGGAGGCAGAAGTTGCAGTGATCTGAGATTGCACCACTGCACTCCACACTGGGTGACAGAGTGAGACTCTGTCTCACACAAAAACAAACGACAAACAAAAAAAACATTGGCAATCCCTATAGGGAAAATATAGTAACTTCTGGTTACCTTGACTAGTCAGTTAAGCAGAATACCATTTCTGTAACCCTTCAGAAGAGCTGACAGTTTACTATTTCTCCTACCCCCATCCTTCCACCCACTGAGGCCCTGTGCCAGCATGGACACTCAGTAGAAACCACTGTTGACTCTACAGACAGTGGCATTAAGCAAGGGAGGGAAAGGTATACTTTGTGGCATTGGCAAGTTTCTGAACTGATACTGAACTTGGCATACATAAGCCTCAAATCACTGTGCTTTGCTAATCTTTGTAGTCCTAGTATTTTCTGAGCATCCATGCTTTTCCAGTCACTGCACAGGAACACAATTCCCTGTTTGATTCGGTCATAACCTCCTACCCCTAACCCACCAGTCCTCCACATTCCTCCAGATAGTTTTCTTTTTCCTTTCCCTTCCCTTCCCTCCTTCCCCCACTCCTCCCCCTCCCCCCTCCCTGCCTCCCTCCCTCCCTCCCTCCCTTCCTTCCTTCCTTTTTTTGGTGAGACAGGGTCTCCCTCTGTCACCAAGGCTAGAGTGCAGTGGCACGATCTCAGCTCGCTGCAACCTCTGCCTTCTGGGCTCAAGCAGTCCTCCTGCCTCAGCCTCCAAAGTAGTTGGGACCACAAGCACGTGCCACCACATCTGGCTAATTTTTGTATTTTTTGCAGAGATGGGGTTTCGCCATGTTGCCCAGGCTGGTCTCGAACTCCTGGGCTCAAGTGATCCACCCACCTCCGCCTCCCAAAGTATTGGGATGAGCCACTGTGCCTGGGCCAGATAGTTTTCTATGGTGTGAGATTTGTCAGGTTCTCGCAAACCTGTCAGGTCCCTTTCCAGGACTAAGCAGGGTCCACTCAGGCTTCTGCTCCCGCAGCAGCCTCCTCTGGGCTTTGCCTTCTCTGGGAGCCCATGGAGAGACCCTCGCCTGACTGCAGCCTGAGGCCTCAGGGTCAAGCGAGGCTGAAGGTCACATCCCAGGGCCTTTCTGGACACAGCCAAGCCCCAGGAGCCAAGCTGGCCTGAGCCAGTGACTTCACACAAAGGAGCAGCTGAGAAGAGTCAAGTTGGGAAAGTCAGTGACTTGAGGCTGAGTAGAAATGAGAAGGGCTGGCTGTGGCAGGACCCATGAGGGATATGTGAGGATTGGAACCAGAAATGATCTCTCAGGAATGGTGGTGGGGGGCTCATGGGGAAGCAAGGTCCTGCGAGCTGCTTCACCTTGGCCTCCTACTTCCCGCCATCCACCTCTGCTGCTGCTGCCTCTGCCTTCAAGTGGCCCAAAGGCTGTTCAGATGTGCAGCTGTTGAGTAAATCATGGTACATTCCCGTAGCGAACTGCCATGCAGCCATTTGGTGTGTTTGCAAAGAGGTTATGATATCATGGAAGAAATGGTTTTGTCATAAGGATAAGTGAAATGGCCAGATATAACATAATTACAGCAATGTGGGGCGGTGAATGGAAGGCAATAGGCGAAGGTGGTAATAGTGCTTGCTGCCTGGTTGGAGGAATATGGGGTATTGTTTTCTTCTACATTTTCCAAACTCTCTATGGAAACAGGTATTGATTTTATAATACAGGGAGAAAAAAGCCTCTGGGGCCGGATATACAGATTTTAAAAGCCCAGCTTCTCAGCTCAGCCTGTTATCCTGCACACATGTGCATACATACATAGTTCATTGATAACCTTTGTATATGGTAATGAAATTTGTTCTTTAGTATGCAAATGTATATCAATCTGTACACCAATAAGTGTTTACTGAGCACCTAATAAGCATCCAGCTATACCCTAGGATCTCTACCTCATTGCATGTAATGTGGAAAAAAAAAACTTGTTCCCTATTCACGACAGTCCCATCTCTCCCCACACTCCTCAGAGCCTTTGCACAGGAGCAGAAAAAAATCATTCAGTCAGTAGGTGTTCAGTGTTGCCAAATAGCTATCTTTTTCCTCAGTCTTTCCCTACCTACCCTGAGAAAATATGTCTCACCTAACTTTGCTGTAGAGTCGTAGCGTTAAGTTTCCCCCAGCTCTTGGGCATGCAGCACCTTACTTCAGATGTGTTTGCGAGAGTTTCCTTCACTGCTTTCTCCTTGCTTCTCTTCCCCTTCCCAATTGGAGAGAAGGAAGAAAAGATGAGTTGGGGGTCAGGAGTAGAAATGGGTCAGAGAAGAGTCTGTAATTATACTCATGTTTTCATCACAGACAACCAGTTGGAGGCGCTGCACAATCAGGAAAGAGAAGGAAGTGCATTTCATCTGAGTTGGGGTCTGGAAGACACAAGGGATATGTAGGAGGTGGTTCTCACTTTTATTGGGAGACAAGTGTGTATATAAAGTCAGTTTCCCTGCAGGATGAGAAGCATAGTCATGGAATTGCTAAAGAAGATATAAAACCCTCAGGACCAAATGACATGAGAAAATAGTGGAGAAGAATTGACCTTGTCCCCAAGAAGTGACTTGACCACATTAGCCCCAGGTTCCCAGAATATACAAGCCCACACATCTGACTAGGCCTGGGCTAGAAAATGGGGGGAAATTGGGAGCACTCCCCATTTTTCTTGATAGAAATAGATGGAGCAATGAGTAAAATTCCGTGCCTGCCACATCTGCTGCGTCCTACACTAATGTATGCATTTGTCCATCCTGTTTTCCAAAGAGGGACTGCTTTCTGTCCAGCTCAGAAGAGCAAAACGAAGAAGGAACAATGTCAGCCATGTGTAGCCCTGAATCCTGCCCTACCATTGCAGTCGCTCTAGGGCTTTCAGCCAGAACTGGGGTGGCCAGATCTGATCAGTCTTCCAAAGGAGAGAAGAGCACTCCAGAACAGACAGCTGAAGCAGTTGTTACAGCGGCAGGATTGCAGGGCAGGCGAGCTTCACAACATCACCAAAGATTGATGCAAATTGGTTTGGTTCTGACCCTGTCACACCAGGAAGGATAATGACTCCAGCAGCTCCAGGCATGGGAGGGAGCACGTGGTGGGGGCCGTGAGGATTGGTGTCTCACTTCACATCTTCATTAATGATCTGAAAGACAGGGGTAAACAGCATGCTAATGAAACCTGCAGATGATTGGTGTTACAAACCCCAGAGAGGACAGAGAAATAGCACAACGAGACCCAGAGAGCTTAGAAATATGGGCAGGAGACTGTCAAATGAGACTCGTCCTAGGAAAATGAAAGTCGACACGTCAGGGAGGAATGATGAAGGTGCCTCTGGGTGGGGGCCTGCAAACCTGAAAAGCAGAGATGGGTGGCAGGGTCAGGAGGTTGAGGGATATGATAAGGTTTGGGGTGTGTTGGAGGGAGACAGAGGAGCTGACCTTGAGGACCCAGGGGACAAATACCCTTGTGCATTTCTGGTCAGGACTGACCATGGGGCCAACAGTTCGTGCAGCTGGGGAGCCAAGCAGGTTGTACTGGCCCATTGGCCTTTGTCAGCTCCAGGACCCCTCTGCAACCCAGGACCTCTGATTTCACAGTCACAAGCTATGCCTATTTGCACCCAAGCCATTAAGGCTAAAAGCGCCATTTTGACCCGACCTGCTATTTTCCTAAAATGAAACAAGCCAAAATACATCTTTAACATTTTGCACTAAGTTATTGGGGATAGGAAATTCAAGAGCAGAGAAAGCAAAAAATGTCCGTATTTTCAAGGGTTTCCCATTCAATAAAGATTTATCAGAGCGTAACTCACTTATATTAAATCTACAAATCTTAAGTGAACAGCTCAATGATTTTTTTCCTTGACCAAATCACTTCACTTCACCAAGTCTTGGTTTCCTCGTCTGAAATGAGCATAACAGCAGAACATATCTCACAGCTGTGTTGTAAAGATTAAATTAGACTCGGTAAAGCCCCTTGGGCACAGTAAGTACTCACATATGGGGTGATTATTATTACTGTTTATTATCCTCTAATTTTATTCCTTAAGCTTTACTCTTAGCTCCCTAAGTAAATGATTAATTTCTTGAAGTCAAGGACTGCCTTAAACTTCTTTTCAGCTCATGGATGCTGAATAAATCCTTGTTTGATGGATTAATGTGTTAGAAAATTCTTTTCATATAAATAATTTTATTCTTACCTAACTCAGATCTACTTTAAATGAAATCGCTTTCTTCAAAATAAAACAAAAACAAGTAAAATCCTTATATCACAAGAGTGTTTTGAAGACAAAATATTCTGCCTTGAGTCTATGTTAACAGCACGGGCTGTCCGGTGAAACTTTAGGCCAGAGGAAATCCCAGCCTGATGATTAAGAGCTCACTTTTGGGGCCGGGCGCGGTGGCTCACGCCTGTAATCCCAGCACTTTGGGAGGCTGAGGTGGGTGGATCACAAGGTCAGGAGATCGAGACCATCCTGGCTAACACAGTGAAACCCCGTCTCTACTAAAAATACAAAAAATTAGCCGGGCGTGGTGGCAGGCACTTGTAGTCCCAGCTACTCGGGAGGCTGAGGCAGGAGAATGACGTGAACCCGGGAGGCGGAGCTTGTAGTGAGCTGAGATCGCACCACTGCACTCCAGCCTGGGCGACAGAGCGAGACTCCGTCTCAAAAACAAAAACAAAAAACAAAAAAAAAGCTCCACTTTTGAGTCCAGTCGGGTTTGAATTGGGGTGACTAGCCATCTGATTTGCTTGGAACTCAGGGGTTTCCTGGGAGGAATAACAGTCTTGACCATGTGACCGTTGATCACATGATCAGAACTGCATACATTTCCATCGTCATAGAAAGTTCCAGTGGACAATGATGGATTCCAGGTGATCCTCTTGGAGCCTGTAGCGGAGGGGAGGAAGGAAATAGGTGTGTAGGACTGGGCCCCCACCCCCAGTTCAACCAGAGGCACTTTGCCTATAAATTCAGATTTCAAGCTAGATTTCATTTGGAAAAAAAAAAAGTATGACTTTTTAAATACTTTTTGAAAAGGTAGTAAATACAAACTATATTTAAAATGAACAGATTATGAAAAAATACATCTTCTTGCCATCCCATAACCCTCAGACCACTAGTTAACAGCTTGTGGAAACTACACCTGTTCTGCAGCTTGCTTTTTTTTTTTTATCTTGGATCTTGTTCATATTGGTACCTAGAGATGTAACAGCTACATACTATTCCACTGTATGGATGTGCCTTCAGTTACCTAGCCAGGCCCTGTGATGGACATTCAGGTCATTTCCTGTCTTCTGCTACTACGAACTATGTGGTGATGAGCAGATACCCTTGTGTTTAGGTATCTGTGGATATATCACTAGCAGGGGAATTGCTGGGTCAAAGACCACGTGCATTTTAAACTTTAATATATATTGCTGAATTGCATGCCCCGTGCCCAAAAGAGATGGCAACAACAAGAAGGTCTTTTCCCCACACCTTCCACCAGGCCACTGTGATCAGGCCTGCAGGTGGCCTGCAGGGTAACGGTGGCTTATCTTAGGAGGGGGTTGCCATTGCCTCCCCACAGCACTGGGGCCCATTCCACCCAATCACTCTCTCTTCTTGTCACTCCTTCCTGCCACCAAGAATAGTTAACTTTTTATTTTAAAAAATTTTAATGGACTAGTTAACATTTGATTGAGCACTCATCAGGCCTCCGGGTACAAATCCTGCTCAGCCTGACCCTGCTCATTCAATTCACAGATTTGTCCTTTACTTCGGTGCTTCATGGACTCTTCACGACAACCTCCTGAGGCAGGTACCATTATTATTCCCATTCTACAGCGGAGAAGCCTGAGGTTTAGCAATTAACTCACTGGTTCACAGTCACCTAGCTGGTTAGTAGCAGAGCTAGGATCCAGCCCCAGGTCTGTGTCACCTCACAGCCTATGCTTAGTTCCAACAGGCTGCCCCACTCACCTGCTTCCCCTCATCCCTCCTCCCTTCATGGACACCAGCTCTCCCTCCCGCCCTCCGGCCCTGTTAATACCCCACCTCTCTTACGTGTCTTTGCTGAAGTACCCACAAGCCCTCACTCCCTGCCCACTCTCTCCCTCTTAAGGTCAGGGCAGACACCTCCATCCGGACCCTTCCTCCCTCACTGCCTTGGCTTCCTCTACTCTTGGCCTTGGGACTGCCCTACCTGAACTCCTGGGTCGGCCCAGCCCTCCCCTAGGTGATCGCCTCAGCCTACAGGGGCCGGGAGAGCTGGGGAGGGAGAAGCAACGGCTTCCATCACCTGACCCTACTCAGCCAATTCACGAAGACAAGATGTCAAGTTAATGAGCCTGTGGGCCTCTAATTAGCTGTCAATTACCTCAAATTAATCACCTCCTCGCCTAATTAAGCATTATCGGCAGGTGGGCACAAAGCAGACCATTGTGTGAGAGCCATGAGAAAAGCTGGGCTGGCAAACTTGGTTAGGATCAGCTCTGTGCACTGCGCCCGCCTCCCCACAGCGCTCAGCCATGGGCCCAGCTGAGAGGCCCTGGGGCCCTCTGCCCACCACTGTCCCCAGACACTGGGGTACTTGGGGACCTCCTGGGAAGCTGAGTGGACTGGAAGGGAGGTACAGAGCCTAGAGGCAGGTGAGACAGCTTTGGGGCAGTGGGGCGGTAGGAACTGGAGGCCACGGAGAAGGGCGGGGCTTCAAGGCATGGTGACCAGCTCCAGGCACTTACTGAGAGCCAAGGTGAGAGCTGGGCAGAGGGGATGCCAGGTTGTGGCTGGGCGTCCAGGCCTGTGCGGGCAGGCAGAGCTGGCTTCCAATGCTGGCCTGGCCACTTGTGAGTTCTGTGAACCCAGGAAGAGACAATGTTTTTGAGCCACAGTTTCCATCCCTGGGAAGAAAATTTTTTTTGTTCTAAACACTGTCCTGGGTCTTTGCGAGGGTTCAGTAGGATCAAACTTGTGGAGCACCTGCCACATGGTAAATGTTCAATGTCTTTACTAGTGGCAACAGTGGACATGGGTGGTTTAAGACCCAGGGCCACCTCACCTAACAACTGCTGAAGCTGTATTGTATCCCCAAATTCTGAGCCCCCAGGCCTCAAGCCTGTAGTGCACCCTTGAAAAATGTGAGTGGGCTGGCCAGGCATGGTGGCTCACGGCTGTAATCCCAGCACTTTGGGAGGCCGAGGCGAGTGGATCACCTGAGATCAGGAGTTCGAGACCAGCCTGGCCAACATGGAGAACCCCGTTTCTACTAAAAATACAAAAATTAGCCAGGTGGCGGGTGCCTGTAATCCCAGCTACGCAGGACGCTGAGGCAGAAGAATCGCTTGAACCTGGGAAACAGAGGTTGCAGTGAGCTGAGATCGCGCCACTGCACTCCAGCCTGGACAACAGAGTGAGACTGTCTCAAAAAAAAAAAAGGAAAGAGAAAAGAAAAATGTGAATGGGCTGCTAGGACGCACGGTTGCTGGATGCTGGGCTATCTGGCTACCACTTCCTCTCCTCTCCCTCCCCATCGCCCAGCACCTTCCAGGGATCAGAGCCCCACTCACAAAGTGCCCTTGGTGCCATATGGAGCTCACCAGATGAGAAGACCACAGTTCTCTAACTAGAGAGCAAGAAGAAGAGGGCCCCTTGGGTCTTGGGACTGCAGGGCCTAAAGCAAGGGGGGTCTCCAGGCAGCCCCTGGGCACTGAGTTCATGCCCCCAGCCATGGTCCTGGGAGGCTGAACAGAGTTCCCGCTCTCCTCGGCACAGGGCAGGGTGAGGCCGGGGGCCACCTGGACAGCTCTGCGCTCCCACTGACTGTCAAAGGCCACCACTCCCATGCCAGATCTGTCCCCTCACCCCACCCTAGCCGCCCCTTGTAATCTGTACCCACTACTTCAGCCCTGGCACAGGAAGACCTTTCCCTGTCTCCTGTGGTAACAGAGACCCTTAGCCTCGCTGCCATGAAAGCTTGGAAACATCTTTCCTCTCCTTGGTCTCGGCCATTTAGCAAACATTGTACCTTACTAATTAAGCTCACTGTAAAGGGGTGATGGTCAGGTGAACACAAATCATTAATGCATGCTCTGGAGAGACAAAGAACAAAAAAAAAGCTAGCACTTATTAAGTGCCTACTGTGTGCTGACAGGAGTGGTAAGAGATTCCGTGAATATGTTACACCTGTATATACTGTTATGTTTAATGATTTATTTATCAAAATAGATAATACATATACACACAATTTTTTAAACTAAAATAAGGGTGTAGAGGAAACCACAGGCTTCCCTCACTCCCCTGCCCTCCAGCCATCTGATTCTGTTTCCCACAACCAACCAGTAACCAGTTTTTCATACACTTTTCCAGAAATTAAAAAATATTTATATGTATATACATATTTCATTTTCACAAGTGAAATAAAACATACTGTCCATCTTCCTTTTTTAAAAATAATACCATCAGCCAGGCGCAGTGGCTCATGCCTGTAATCCCAGCACTTTGGGAGGCCAAGGCGAGTGGATCACCTGAGGTCAGGAGTTCGAGACCAGCCTGACCAACATGGAGAAACCCCATCTCTACTAAAAATACAAAATTAGCCTGGCGTGGTGGCACATGCCTGTAATCCCAGCTACTCAGGAAGCTAAGGCAGGAGAATAGCTTGAACCCGGGAGGTGGAGGTTGCAGTGAGCCGAGATTGCGCCATTGCACTCCAGCCTGGGCAACAAAAGCGAAACTCCGTCTAAAAATAAATAAATAAATACTGTCTTGGAGATTGAATGTGGAATAGCAGCACAGTATTCCACTGCATGAATGTGAACTTTTTTCTTCTCTTTAAAATTACGTAAAAGTTGGCCGGGTGCAGTGGCTCACACCTAGGAGCGTCTGTCCATTAGCTTGTATGTCTGTCCGAATGGAAGTGCCTCCCTGGGCCAGGTGCGGTGGCTTACGCCGGTAATCCCAGCACTTTGGGAGGCCAAGGCAGGAGGATCACTTGAGCCCAGGAGGTCGAGGCTGCAGTGAGCCGTGGAGGCACCACTGTACTCCAGCCTGGGTGACAAAGCAAGACCCTGTCTCTAAAAAACGGGGTGATGGGGCTCTTCCGAGTGAAAAGGTGGAACTACTGACCTAGTCCCACCCTGTCAGTTCACCATGAGGAAACAGGCTAGAAAAGGGGTTGACTTGTCCTTAGTCTGGAGCTGCCTTGTCAGGTTCTTCCAGGTACCACTTGATCACGTGGACGGGATGGCATTAGCCGTGCACACTGGGCAAATGCTCCGCCGCCCTCCCTGCTCTGCTGGGCTTGGGAAGAGTAAGCGGTGGGTGAGATGTCCCTGATGTGTTGGGCCTCCAAGGAGGCCCTTTATTTATTTGTTTGTTTGTTTGTTTGTTTATAGTTGAGTCTCACTCTGTCACTCAGGCTGGAGTGCAGTGGTGCTACCTCAGCTCATTGCAACCTCTGCCTCACCGATTCAAGCGATTCTCCTGCCTCAGCCTCTCGAGTAGCTGGGATTACAGGCATGCGCCACCACGCCTGGCTAATTTTTTGTTTTTTAGTAGAGACGAGGTTTCACCATGTTGGCCAGGCTGGTCTCCAACTCCTGACCTCAAGTGATCTGCCCGCCTTGGCCTCCCAAAGTGCTGGGATTATAGGCGTGAGCCACCGCACCTGGCCCAAGGAGGCACTTCCATTCGCACAGACATACAAGTTAACGGACGGACGCTCCTAGGATGGGTGCTATGCATTGCTTAAGAAGGGGAACATTTGAGGACCCTTGAAATCCCTGCCCTCTGATGCCTTGGAGGAAGGCGGACTGGCCCAGATTCCCGGACCGGCAACCACCACCTGCCTCTCTGGTCTCCTCCCACCCCGAGGGGATCGCGCTCGCGCCGCGCCACTCGCGCGGCCACCGCTAGAGGGAGGCGGGAGCGGCTCCGAAGTCTCCCGCTTGCGGCTTCGCTCAGGCGCTGCCTTTCACCCGCCTCGCAGGGGCTGCGAGGCTCCGACAAGACTGGTCCCTTCTTGTCATTAGGCCCTAGGCCCGCAGCCCTCCGCGGCCCCGACCTCTAGGAGGTGCCCAGCACCAATAGGCCGACCCTATGCTCCCTACCCAGCCCTCCGCTATGAAAACCCTAACGCTGCTCTGCTACTGCCCCCATTTTACCAATTAGGACACAGAGAGGCTGACAGATGTACCTAGGGTCACACAGCGAATGCGTGGCAGAGCCGGAAACCCAGGGGGCCTGGCTCCGGACCCCCATGCCTCAGAGGATCTCAAGCACCTTCTTGTATCTTTCTGTTCAAGGGGAAACCGAGGCACAGAGCAAGTCTAGAGCATACTGTGTGGGTGGCCCAGTCTGCCAAGGACCGACAGGAGGCTAAAGCTAGGCGGCCAGCCCCTAGGCAGATGACCACAGCAGAAAAGCCTGTGGGGAGAAGAGGTGCCAGCCTGCCCCAAGGTGGGGGTGGAGGGGGCTGTTGGTGCCTCCCAGGATGGGTGACAGCTGCAGCCTTGGGTGGGAGGCCAGAGGCCCCACACGATAATAACTTTCACTCACTGCCCAAGAGCTAATCCCATTACTCTGCACGGACCCTCTGGGACCACCTCCCTAACCCCCCTTAATCCCCTGTCTCCCTCTGGGAATGGTCCAAGGGCCTCCCTGCCAGCCCATGCCAGCCCCAGGCACAGGCAGACCTTGCCCCTCAAGCTCTGTCAGACCACCTGTGCCCATGAATGCCCATCGTGCCTGATTCTTGGGGCCCCAAAGGGACAGCCAAGAAGGGTGGAGGTCCAACCTCTCTCACCCACCTTCCCTGCCATCCCTGACCCTGCCTGCCAGTCCCCAAGGCACCTTCCCAAGATAGCCTCCAGCTGGGATCCAGGTTTTCTGAGCCTCGTGTTCCTTTCTAAGCAGGCTTCTGGGGCTTGTTATCGTTTTTGTTGAAGGAATTGGCAGGAGAGAGCTTGGGTCCACAGTATATTCATCTGTAAAATGGACGCAATCGCCCCCAATTTCCATAGTCGTTCCGAGGATACAATGAGACACTATGAGACACGGAGGACACAATGAGACACAAGCCTCCGGAGGTTTATTATCAGTGGTACAGAGCTGTCTTCAGATATGCAAAGGAAGTGGATTTCTTTTGTGTGTTACCAGAAGGAAGCTCCATGGCCAGAAGGCAGATATTAGAGAGGAAGATTCTGAAAGATACACACTGTCCTTATAAGGGTGATAAGAGCCACCATGTACTTGTCTTGGTCTCTTCTTTAGGCGCCAGGCACTTAAGCTTCACAGCACCCTATGAGGTAGATACTGTCATTACCTGCGTTTTGCAGACGTGGGAACTAAGGTTAGGAAACAGCACACAGTGGTGGAGTTGGAATCAAAAACAGCTCTGACTCCAGAATTTTCTGGGGCATTCTGCCTCTCAGGATCTGCTTCTAAAAGGGGGAGCTGATGTCTGAGAGCCACTCCACCCCCAAAGTAGTGAGCTCCCCATTTGCCAGAAGTGTTCAAGGTGATGCTGAGGGGCCACACCAGGAACCACCGGTCAGGAGCCCTGAGGTCCCATGGCAGCCCCCAATCCTCCCAGCATCCCCAGGCGCGGGTTTCCAGGAGGAGCCAGGCCACTGCCCCCTCCCCAGCCTGGACACAGGGGGGGCTCCGTTTGGCGCCCTGGGCCTCCCTCTCCCCCACCTTCTGCTGCTCCTCATTTACATAAATTATCTCTCTCCAATTATCCATCCAGCTGTCCCAACGGTGATCTGTGAATGAATTAAAAATGGAATATAATTTAATAATGGCTGATTAGAAGGAGATTAGTTGTTATATAAAAATGAAAAGCCAAGAGCCAGCTAGTTGCCCTTAATCTGAGCCAATACCATCGTTATTCCGGAAAGGCCCCCCTGGCCACCATCAGGCAAGGCAGACACGGGGACAAAGATTGGGGGAGTGCCAGGTGGGGCTAGACCACCCCAGAGAGAAGATAGGGCACTGGGAGGCTGGAATTTGCAGCATCTCTGAGCTGTGGGGCGTGGGCATCTCCTGTGGCTTCCTTCAAAACAGGTTTGGGTGGCTTCTGGGGTCCCTTTTTGCTCTAAATTCTAGTCATCCTCTAATCAAACCACTGGGCTTTCCCAAGGCAGCCAATGACTTACACCAGACCCTGCTAGGCATGGGATCTGGGGTTCAGGAGTTTCGTTCCTGCTCAGGCCCCGCCTCTAAGAACACATAGCAGTAGGGAACACAGACTTCCCCTGAGGGGGTCTACCTGTCTAGGACAGGTGGTCAGAGAGGGTCTCAAGCTTGGTTGGCCCAGACGGTCCACGGAGGATGGACTGGCTGAGACAAAGAAGGGTGAGTGTGCCCAGTGGGACCTCTGGGCCATCTGAACCTCAGGTTAATGACTAGATCTAGTGAAGGGGACTAGTGCCTCTCCTCCAGGAAGTCTTCCCTGATCTCCTGGGCTTTGGGGTATCCCCAGTGTTTCTACGATGCCCTGTGTTTTCTCCATCAGTGCACTGAGCCCTGCCGATGGGGTGTTCAGGCCCCCGTTTGTGAGCTCCATGGCTTCATCATGTCTGTATCACCAGTGTTGGGCACACAGTGGTTGCTCTACCACATCATTGAACAAATAAAGACACCACCTCCAAAAAGCCTCTGTGATTGCCCTAGTGTAGGTTATGCGCTCCTTTCTTTGCTCCCCAAACACACTGTGATTATGCCTTTAAAAATAAGGCAAGTCATTGCTGTGGAGAATATAGAGAAGGACAAAATTTTAGGTAAAGGTGGATAGATGGAGATAGAACAAAGTGGTTAAGAGGAGCAGTTTGGAGTCAGACTGCCTGCGTATGCATCCCAGGTCCACCTCTTATTGCTGTATGACCTGGGTGGGGCATGTTACTAATTTCTCTGTGCCTCAGTTTCCTCATCTATACAATGGGTGTATATAATAATAGTACCTACTCCATAGGATTTTGTGAGAATTAAATGGAAGCACTTGTGGCTCTTATAATGCTTGTCACACCGAGAGCCTCTCATCTCTGTTGATGGTGCTGGCTGGACAGTGGGCCTGCACAAAGCCATCCCAACATCCCTGGCTGCTGCTTTTACACTGCAGGGCCCACAGGGACACAACACTGTGGCGGGACCAGAATGTTTCACCAACCTCGGGCCTTCCTGAAGAGGCTCACAGCTCATGACATGCCCATGAGAGGGGTCTGAGCTCCGGGGCTCAGGTCTGGGCAGCGAGGCCTGTGTGACTGACATAAGAGGATGTCTGCTAGGCCTGAGCTTGCAGAAAAGGAATGAAAGGGCTGGGTGGCCAGAGGAGTTGGGCATGCAGACCAGGAAGGGAAGGCTGAAGAGCTCTCTGCAGCCGCTGACTCAGGCCTCAGGGGCCATCATGGAGCAGACAGCCAAGGAAATATTGTCCACAGTACCAGAGGCTGGGAATGAACGGGGTGGACACCAGAGGAGGCTGATTCTCTCAAAATGAGAGGCAGTACAGATTGTGCACAGCAAGTGTTTGTTGATTGGCTAACTGAGCTGCACCGGATTTTTCTAAACTTTCTTAGTCAAGAAAATCTTGATTTCTTATGTTTGTGGAAGGGCCTGGGAATCCGCACATTTGACAAGAGCCCCCGGTGAGTCTCAAGAACAGGAGGTTTTGACCCCAAACTCCATCTGTCCCTCAGTCACTGCTGCAGTGCCCTCTGGCAGTGGGGGCTGACTGGTGACCCCCACCTTGCCCACTACCCTCTGACACTCACTCCCATCTCCCCAGCCTCAGCCTCAGTCACTCCCAGGACAATCTCCCTTGTGAAGCCTGAGCACATCGGTCCATATTGCAGCCGGGGGAGGCCTCCCAGACCAGCCCAGGCTGTGGGATAATTTGATATTCAAATCCTGGCAAAGACCTGCTTCAAATTGCTGCAAATTAAGCTGATTTTGCCCCTCTGAATGAGGGATTTGCTCCTGTGGATCAACCCTCTTCCCAGGACTTGATGAGGTCAGGATTAGAGACGGGGAGAAAAAGCCTGAGGCCGGAGGCCGGAGAGCTGGAGAGCTGAGGGGCGGGGGGAAGCCGAGACCCTGGAGTTAGTGACGGTTCCCAGGGTCTCAAAAGACAGCTCTACCCAGTGATAGCAGAGCCTCTGAGGCCCAAATGGGTCAGCCCCACTCCTCCATCCCCCCAGGAGAGCACAGCTCTGTACTGTTCCCAAAGCAGTTTGTGGACCTCATCCAATCTTTCCAAGCACCTGTGACCCAGGGCGGAACCGATCACCCCCATTTTACTGATGAAAGGGGAGATGAGGCTTTATTATGAGGCAATCTGGACTCAACCACTGCCACCGACTTGCTATGTGACCTTGAGCAAGTGACCTCTCTCTGAGCCTCCTTGTAAGGATGACTGGCGATGCATACACAGTGCCAGGCACATAGCAAGCCCTCCATAGCATGGGCCAATGTTCCTAGCCAAAGCCCTGAAGCTAGAAAATAGCTGAATGGAGAACGTGGGGCTCTCTGGACCTCAGGAAGAGTCAGTCCCCTGCCTTCACCTGGAGGTCCGTGCCTTCTCCCAACTGTACCCCTCCTGATAGGACCTCCCCCATCCCTGGCAGAACCTCATTTCCATCTGTTTTATCAGGGCCTGTACTGTATATTGCAGCAATTTCAAATGGCACCATTAAAGATTTTATGCTGGAGACGTTAAAATTAAAAAGATCTATGTGCAAAGAGTCACAACGAATTTAATCAACTTGATTTAATAGAAAACAGCAAATGGAATTTATGATGCTCCAAAAGACAAGGGAATTTTTTTTCAACAAAAAATAATAAAAAGCACTTTGTGGAAAACAGAAAGTGGAGTGGGGTGGGGGTGGGGGCTCCCCATCTGAGAGTTGATCAGAACTTAATCCGCCGTGAACAACCCCAGTCGGGGCTGTTTGCCCACTAATCCCAGCTGCCATTAAAATATTAAAGATAAATCTAATCGTCTCTTTATCCAAAATAAGCGACTTTTGTGTGGGGAGAAAACATCTAACCCTTTGGGAGGAGAATTAGTCCTAATGCATCAAATGGAATTCGGTCCAGGCAGGGGCAGAATAGGGTTTACAGGCAAATGAGATGGTAATAGAAATAAAACCCAGAATAACAAATTAAAAACCCTCATTTACACGAATTAAAACGGCTCACAAAAGAGCCGGAGGCCCAGCCCTGCCCTCCTCGGCCCCAGGCCCATTCCCCCCTCCCCTGGTCTCAGCCACCCGCAGGCCCCAGAGGAGCCAAGTCCTGACCTCATCCTTGCAACTTCTGCCCCACACCCTCCTGGATACTTATAGGAAAATGCACCCAACATCCGCTCTCCAAGACCAGGCGCAGGCTGCGTTTCTGAAGGCTCTCACTGAGTCTTCATTCATCTCCCCATCTCCCCTGCACCAGCTTTGGGGTCAGAAAGAACTTCATGCTTACACAGTGCCCTCCCCTACTATGTGAGGTCTTGATTTGTTTCTATTTATTTATTTAAAATATATTTTTTAGAGACAGGGCCTCACTCTGAGCCCAGGTTGGAGTGCAGTGACTCAATCATAGCTCACTGAAGCCTCAAACTCCTGGGCTTAAGTGATCTTCCTGCCTCAACCTCCTGAGTAGCTGGCACTACAGGTGTGCACCACCATGCCTTTCTATTTTTTTTTTTTTTGGTAGAGATGGGATCTTGCTATGTTGCCCAGGCTAGTCTCAAACTCCTGGGCTCAAGTGATCCACTGGCCTCAGCCTCCTAGAGTGCTGGGATTAGAGGCTAGAGGTGTGAGCGACCACGCCTGGCCCTAGTTTTGTTTCTTAAAACCCCTGAGCCCCTATTACTTGGGGAAAATGAGGATAATAACAGCTCCTGTCCTCACACAGCCCTTCTCCCCAGCCTTAACCCCTGCTGCTGCTCCCTGGCCTGGCTCCACAGAATTTGATGAGGCAGCAGCATATGGAAAGCCGAGCACTGTGTCTGATCCACGGGGACCGCTCGATCACAAGCTCTCACAGAAGTGTCCCCCGAAAGGATTCTTAGTTAGCTGGGAGGAAGGACGCCTAGCAATGGGCCAGCCAGGGGGGCAGAAGGAGCAGGCAGCAGCCAGTTTGAGTAACTACGTGGGGTCACCCACTGGGTTGTCACTCATGGGGGCTGAGGCCACCCCAGATCTTCAGGGTTCTCCCTAAGTGGCCCCTTGCCCCCCAAGGTTGCCTCAAGTTTGGCCCTGTGGCTCCTCCTGTGTACCTTCCCCCGAACTGGGAACCCCTCCCCACCTTCTGCTCAAGGTCTGGATCCCTTCACATGAATATCCTGCTCTCTGCCTTAGTGGCTGGACGCTTCTCAAAGGAGATGCACGCTCCCTCAGGAGGCTCCAGGACCCTCTGCGAGCCATCACAAACTCATGAGGTCTTGGTACAGACAAGCGTGACAAACCCCTTCCTGAGAGCCTGTTTGGCTTGCTGAGGGGAGAGGGTGGGGAGGGGGCCCTTGTGCCCAAGTAACCCCCACCACACACACCCTACTGGAGCCCCCACACCAGGAGGGCCGGAATACACCTCTGACCTCCCCAGCCTTCCTAACAAATCCACTTGAACAGGAAACTCATGTTGACAGCATTCTATTATGGGATATTAAGTGGAATTGGATTGTGGGGCTAAACCTTTCCCTGGCTGGGTTTCTGCATTCGGTTGGCCTCCTCACCTCTGCGCCTACCACAGTCCTTCCCTCCAGCAGGGCTGGACGGGAGGGAGGGGGGTTTCCTGCCCACCTTCGTCAAATTATTCCCCCAGACTCTGTCCCCGACCCTTGGACTATGACAAATGGTGATTCTAGTAGCGATTTTCAAGAGAAAATTGGGCTGTGGCCGTGTGAGAGTGGGTGACCTTCTTCCCAACTTCTTCCCAGGATGGCTAAAAGAAAACACGAGGATGGCCAGGCGCAGTGGCTCACGCCTGTAATCCCAACACTTTGGGAGGCCGAGGCGGGCAGATCACCTGAGGTCAGAAATTCAAGACCAGCCTGGCCAACATGGTGAAGCCTTGTCTCTACTAAAAATACAAAAATTAACTGGGCCTGGTGGCACGTGCCTGTAATCGCAGCTACTTGGAGGCTGAGGTAGGAGAATCACTTGAACCCGGGAGGCAGAGGTTGCAGTGAGCCGAGAGTGCATCACTGGACTCTAACCAGGGTGACAAGAGCAAAACATCAAAAAAAAAAAAAAAAGGAAGAAAGGAAGGAAGAAAGGAAGAAAGAAAGAAAAGAAAAAGAAAAGAAAAGAAAAAAGAAAAGAAAAGAAAAAAAAGAAAAGAAAAGAAAAAATAAAAGAAAAGAAAAAAGAAAACATGAGGAGATGGTGGGCAGGGTGGGATTTTTCCAGAGGGGTGTCCTAAGCCTGAGATTTGGTGGAAAAGCGTTGGGAGGAGATGGTCACAGGCAAAGGAGCTGGGGCCTCACTGCTGCAGGCTAGTGATCATTCTAGCTTCATAGTCCAGCCCCACTGCTGCCTCCTCTAGGAAGTTTTCCCTGCATGGCCCATATTAAAAAGGGGAAACTGAGGCATGGTGAAAGCTAAGTTCCCAGGCCACCGGCTAGCAGGTGGTAAATGGGGGACATGAGCCCAGGACCATGTAATTTAAGAGCCAGAGTCATTAACCACTACACCACGCTGCCTTGTGGGTGATCTTTTTATTTTTGGAGACCGAGTTTTGCTCTGTCACCCAGGCTGGAGTGCAATGGCTTGATCTCGGCTCACTGTAACCTCCAACTCCTGGGTTCAAGCGATTCTCCTCCTGAGGAGGAGAATCAGCCTCCCGAGTAGCTGGGACTACAGGCGTGCGCCACCACACCAGGCTAATTTTTTGTATTTTTAGTAAAAACAGGGTTTCACCATATTGGCCAGGCTGGTCTCAAATACCTGACCTCAGGTGATCCACCTGCCTCAGCCTCCCAAAGTGCTGGGATTATAAGCGTGAGCCACTGCGCCCGGCCCTTGTGGGTGATCTTGGCCTGGAGGAGATTGGGGAGAAGGAAAGGCTGAAAGGCCCAGCACCCACAGTGCGCGGGGGCCTGTCTACATGCTTCATCGCCATCATGTCCCTGGGTCCTCTCAGTCTCACTGCAGAGCAGGTTTTCAAAAGAGATTCCCATTTTACAGAAGGAAAAACTGAGAATTGAAGAGGTTAAGGGAGCCCTTTCTCCACTTTTGTTCACGTTACAGGCCTTCCTCCGGAGCCTTCTCTTCCTCCCCCTAACACCTTGCCAAGTAATGCCGACCTGTCTTCAGGCTCATAACAGTGTTCTGGGCAGTCTTCCCGGATGCCCGTTTCCTGAGACCTTGGCCCTGGCCCTCCACCCCCACCCTACCAGGCTTCCCATCTTCTCTCCCACCCCAAGTCCCCCCAGAACACAGCCATTTGCACCCCACCTCCCAGTCTTGCCCTTTGCCACCCACAGGCTTCTGTGCTCTGTCCCTGGCCAGTCACTGAGTGCAATGAGGCAGAGGCCCTGGCAGGATCCCCCCATGGACCCATCCCAGTGCCAGAGTTTGGCAAGGCATTGAGAGCAATGGGTGGTTCTATAGGTGGCTTCTGTCAGCCTTAAGTGGAAAGGACTTGAGCTTGAGTCAGGGAACACCCATAGACATTTAGTAAATGTGTATCAAAGAGGAGTAGAAGACATTTGGGGTATATTACAATGTACACAGGGAGGAAGAAAGTTTACAAAACAGTATACAGAAGGATCACTTTTAAAAAAATAGAGACAAGGTCTCACTATGTTGCCCAGGCTTGTCTCAAACCCCTGGGCTCAAGTGATCCTCTTGCCTCAGCCTCCTATGTAGCTGGGATTACAGGTGTGAGCCACTGTGCCTGGCTCCCTATTTTTGGGAATACAAGTACTTACATGCTTAGAAAGCTGCCAAAAAACAGGTAAACCAAAATATTAATGGCAGTTATCTCTGGATGATTTTAATGTTTTTCTTTTTATTTATCAGTATTTTCTTATTTTTCACCATGAACATGTATTACTTGTATAATAATAATAATAAAGGTATGCTGGGTTGAGGTTTTCCTAACAAGGCATTTTTCAGATTCTTGGTGATTCGTCTAAGTCCTTTTTTTTTTTTTTTTTTTCCACCCAGGCTGGAGTGTAGTGGTGTGATCTCGACTCACTGCAACCTCTGCCTCCCGGGTTCAAGCGATTCTCCTGCCTCAGCCTCCCAAGCAGCTGGGATTACAGATGCCTGCCACCATGTCCGGCTAATTTTTGTATTTTTAGTAGAGACGAGGCTTCACCATGTTGGCCTGGCTAGTCTTGAACTCCTGACCTCAAGTGTCGGCCTCCCAAAGTGCTGGAATTACAGGCGTGAGCCACCAAGCCCAGCTTTTCTAAGTCTTGTTTGCCCCTGACCAGCCGCTGGCAGGGAACTTGGGTATAGCAGGGGCATCTGGGAGTCATCGAGGCTGGGCCTTGTCTGAGCCCGGCAGGCTGGGGAATGCGAAGAGGTAAACCTAGGTCAAGAAGTAGAGTGGAGTAGAGGGGCCTGGAAGGCTCTGGGCCATGGGTGGCCCCTAGAATATTGGAAGCACCCCTGGGGCTAAGGAAGAAGGGGAAGGAGAAAAGCCTAGCGGTAGGGCAAGGATGGCAGAAAGAGGGGACGGAAGGAGGCCTAGGAGACGCACCATGCACAAGAAGCGCCCTGTGGGAAGAGGCAGAAGTTCAAAGCCAGTGAGCCCATGGGAAAGGGGCAGGAGGGTGCTGCATCCCAGGTTGAGGCCTTGGAATAGAGAGGGCAGTGACCCTTGGGATGGGCATCTAGAAGCCCAGGGCCCACCCAGGGCTGAAAACAAAGGGGCTCTGAAAAGAAGAGGTTTGGAGGGACCACTGAGGTGAGGCTTCACTCCAGAGGCTGGATGGGCTTGACTAAAAGAGATGAGTGCAGATGAAGCTTCTACACGGCCGCTGAGTGGGGTCAGCACCAAAACTGCTTCTCTTCAGCATCCTCATCACCAGCCTGGGAACTGTGCATCTGGTGAGGTTACAGGTTGGCCAACGACATTGAGTTCTTTTGGGGAAGGCCACAAGGAGCATGGCTTTTGGAGTGTCCTGGGCCTGGACTCAGACCTCATCTCTGCCACTCACTTCTCTTTGGCATTAGCCAAGCTACATACCCTGTCCGACCCTTATTCTCTAAAATGGGATTTGTAACATAACAGGCAGAGTGTCTTAGTTAAGATCTTTAGTTGATAGTGTGACAGAAACCCACATTGAACTGATGGGAATGCTGGAACATTACAGCTCAACCTTGACCAGGGCAGGAAGGTGAACTTGAGCCAAAGGAGCGACTGGAGAAGGGACTCCCATGTTGTTCAACTCCCTCTTATCATCCTGATGCTCTGGCCACGGACTTTCTTCAGAGGCAGAAAAAATGGTTGCTGACAACTCTCAGGATTGTTGTGTTACATCTTCTCCACCATCAGCAACAGACTAAACTCAAATCTCAGTCTCAAATCCAGAAATCCCAAGAAATTGCGGGGGGACCTAGGTCAGGTACCCATCCCTGAACCAACCTGAGAGATGAAGATGGCCTGAGAGATGAAGTCATTTAGAACACAAAGAACAGGGTCAAATGATCCATCTGCCTCAGGCTCCCAAAGTGCTGGGATTACAGGTGTGAGCCACCACGCCCAGCCTATTCCTTTACTTTCTTAACAAACTTGCTTTCACTTTACCGTATGGGCTCACACTCTCTTGGGGTCTGGATCAGGATCCCCTTCTGGTAACACTATGGCTTTGCACTGCTTGGATGTCCCTTAAGAAAGAACTTGCTATTCAGGTGCAAGAGTGCAGTTAATAGATGGCCTCTAGCTGTAGCCCCTCTGAACTCCACTGCAGTGTTTGAGTGACACAGGGTCTGGCCATTTCTGCCCAGCTGAAGCTCCTCTAATGGACAACCTTTGCTCTGAGCTCCCCGTTAGGTTGACTGAGATGGTCAGATGTACACTGCAGTTTGAGGCTTCTTCTGCCCAGTTCTGCTTCCTCCTCTTCACCTTTCCCAGGTGTCACCCCTCCCCTGATAAGCCACTTGCACTCCCCAGATTGTGTCCTAGCTGCTGCTTCCTTAGAGTCCCCAAACTGTTTGCTACAAAACCTCATTCGCTGAGTTCAATTACTGACTACACAACTTCACTAGCTGCCTGACTGTAACCATGCTGTAACTCAGTTTCCTCATCTGTAAAAACGAGATAATAGAAGCACCCACCTCATGGTTTTTTGTGAGTTTTAAATATAATAATCTGTATACAGTGTTGAGCAAAATGCCTGGCACATAGTAAGCACTCAATAGACGTTAGCTGAGATTGTTAGAGGTAGTTGTAAATCTCAATAGATCAATGCTAGTCAGTCATATGTAAACGACAGAGGGTAGAATACCAAGTCAACAGGAATAAATCTTCAGGTGGATCTTCAAAAGGCTGAAGAGTAAGAAATGTGGGAAGATGAGTCGCAATTGTGGACAAGTATAACACAGAAAAAATAACTAAAGCTTGTAAATGAGATGGTTGATATACTCTGAGTTATCATTTATAAACAAGAAACAGATGACCAGACTTCTGCACAATCCTTCACCATCTTCGGAGCACTTTTCTGAGAGCCCTCCAAGAAAGCCAGGACAGGCATCACTATCCCCAGTTTACAGACGAAAGAACTGAGGAAGAGAGAAGCTAAAAGACTCGCCCCACAGGACACCACAAGTACTAGAGGCAGGATTAGAACTATGACTGTAACTCTGTGGCAGGGCAGGGGAGCCCCCACATCGGGGCTCTGTCTGGGAAGGTTTTTGTTGTTGTTGTTTGTTTGTTTGTTTGTTTTTTGAGACAGATTGTCAGTCTGTCGCCTAGGCTGGAGTGCAGTGGCACGATCTCAGCTCACTGCAGCCACTGCCTTCCAGGTTCAAACAATTCTCTGCCTCAGCCTCCCGAGTAGCTGGGATTACAGGTGCCCACCACCACACCCGGCAGATTTTTGTATTTTTAGTAGAGACGGGGTTTCACCATGTTGGCCAGGCTGGTCTTGAAATCCTGACCTCAGGCAATCCGCTTGCCTTGGCCTCCCAAAGTGCTGGGATTACAGGTGTGAGCCACTGCACCCGGCCGAAAACAGCTTTATTGAGATGGCGGTGTTGCAGCTCTGTGACTGCCCCTGCAGAACAGGATGAACCCACAGGCAGTGTTGAGAGTAGCAGCTCCAGGGCAGGTCCGTAGTCACATTTATACCCACTTTAAATTGCATGCAAATTAAGGGGTAAGTTATTCAGAAATTTCTAGAAAAACAGTGGTGACTTCTGGGTGTTGCCATGGCTACGGTTAACTGTCATGGTGCACTGGTGGGTATGTCTTATGGTGAGGTGCTTTAGCCTCTTCTCTGTTTCAGCCAGTCTTCAGTCTGGTCCGGAGTCAAGCCCTGCCCCCTACCTCAGCTTTTTCTGTGCAGAGAATGCTGGGCGTTACGGAAAAAAAAACACCAAAACAGAACAGTAAGGAGCTTCCCTGCAGCAAAGCCAAAGTTGGTGGTACCTAGACCACTGCAAAAGCTATTCTAGGGGCCATGACTCAAGACACTGGAGGAGGACATCTAGATGGCAGGGAAGAGAAGAAGATAAAGTGAATATCGAGTTCTATGAGGCTGGAGAGGAGAGACAGATCCAAGAGAGATTTCCAGCTGTTAGGACTTGGGGACAAATCAGATCTCTGCTATGACAGCAACCCTTCCATTTTCCGGCAGGTCAAAATGTTTGATTTCAAATGCTTCTCCATGGTATCACTGAGGAATCACTTGTGGCCTCTAGTAACAGAGATCAGAGACCAGCGGCTTAAACACTGAGCTCATTGGGGCAGTCTTGGGCTGATATGGCGGCTCACGGGTTTGTAGGCACCCAGACTCCGCCCTTCTTTCTGCTCTAATGTTGGCTTCCATCTTCAAGGTCACCTCATATCCAAAACAGCTGCTGGAATACTAGCCATCATGTCTGTGTTTCAGAAAGGAAGCCAGAAAAAAGGCGAAAAGAGCAAAAAGGGTGTGTGCCAAATGTCTTAGAGTCTTCTAGGATGAAGGAAGCTGGGAAGTGTAGTCTTTTATCTAGGCATAGTACCACTGAAAAAAAAATAGGGTTCTCATACTAAGAAGGAAGGAGAGGGTGGAAATTGGTATGACAACTATCGGTCTCAGCCATACCCATAGAGCCAGAATTTACAAAGAGATCTCTCTCCAAAGACTTTCTCTTTATAATCCCATGCTAATCACAGCTCAAATTTGGCCCAAATTAGATTATTTAGAGAAACGAACGTCCCCAGCTTAGATTGTGGTGGAGAGTAGGGTTAGGTACCACATTCACATCCTGTAATAATTTGGGTTCTGGGTTACGAGCAACTCTGAATTTCACCAAAAAGGGGATTTACTAGAAAGATACTGAGTAGTGGCCGAGTGTGGTGGCTCAAGCCTGTAATCCCAGCATTTTGGGAGGCTGAAGTGGGCAGATCACCTGAGGTCAGGAGTTTGAGACTAGCCTAGCCAACAGGGTGAAACCCCGTCTCCACTAAAAATACAAAAATTAGCCGGGCATGGTGGTGCACGCCTATAATCCCAACTACTTGAGAGGCTGAAGCAGGAGAATTGCTTGAACCCAGGAGGCAGAGGTTGCAGTGAGCCGAGATGGCACCGTTGCACTCCAGCCTGGGTGACAGAGCAAGACTCTGTCTCAAAAAAAAAAAAAAAAAAGAGAGAGAGAGAAAGACACTGAGTAGCTCAGAAATTCACCAGTGGGTTTAGAGAATAAAATCAATGCCCAAAATCTTGCCACAGTACTAGTCTGATGAAGCTACTGTGATTACTGTCACCTTCACTGGACCCTAGGTAAGTGCTGAGGCTCTCACTGCTGCCACCATCAACCCTGGGCATGGAATTCTGTTGCTAACTTACTGCCCTGCAATTTGATCTTGCTGCACCCACTACTGCTACCAGAAAAGATTCTCCATGGTTCTTGCTTCTCGTGTCACTCGCTGACTCTGGTTAAAAGTCCAAGATGATTGCTTCTGATTGGTGGAGCCCAGGTCACATGGCCACATTCTAGCTGCAAGGGAAGCTGGAAGAGCAAATGTTTGGCATTTCCAGTTTCGTTGCAGAATAAGAACTCTGGGCCAGGCGCGGTGGCTCACGGCTGTAATCCCAGCACTTTGGGAGGCTGAGGCAGGTGGATCACGAGGTCAGGGGTTTGAGACCAGCCTGGCTAACATGGTGAAACCCCGTCTCTACTAAAAATACGAAAATTAGCTGGGTGTGGTGGCACATGCCTGTAGTCCCAGCTACTTGGGAGGCTGAGGCAGGAGAATCGCTTGAACCCAGGAGGCGGAGGTTGCAGTGAGCCAAGTTCGCACCATTGCACTCCAGTCTGGGTGACCAAGCAAGATTCTGTCTCAAAAAAAAAAAAAAAAAACCACACACACACAAAACTCTGTCTTCCACTAGGACTCGTAAGTTGGGGAATTTCCCTAAATAGGAATCAAATTGAAATGTAGAACAGCCCACAAAATAATCACTGTCCATTATAAGACATGTAGATTGTTTCATGCGATCCTCACAACAATCCTCTGAAGTAGACCTTATGTTCCCATTTTTTGCATGAGAAAATGGAAGTTCAAAGAATGCAGTAACTTTCCCAAGGTCATTTAACTAGAAGGGCCAAGCTGTGCACCTCAGAGGACCAATAAGTATGGAATCTGGAAATGTCTTCTTGGGGTCAGATCCTGGTCGTGCCTCTGCAGCCCACATCCCTTTCCTTTCCTTGACTAGATGCCCCATGGCCATGGTCCCTGGCCCCCACCTGCTTTCTGGGTCATGGCCATGGTCCCTGGCCCCCACCTGCTTTCTGGGTCTTTGGGGAAGCTACCCTCAAGGTCGTGCTCTCTGCCTTCCTCACATCCACCTGCCTTTCCACACATTTACAACAGCTTAATAGCTTAATAGTAATGGCTGCTGTGGGCGCCAACTGTTCATCATGTGATTCTAGCTTTGCCCTTGATTTTGACAAAGAGATGAAAGCCAAACTTCCAGGAGCCAGAAGAGAGGCTGCAGGGCCCTTGACCCAGGAGAAGCTGACATGGGGGCTGTTGGGACTCTGTTGGGAGAACACAGAAGTGGTTTTCAAAAAGACTTCAGGTTCCAAGTTCTCTGAGCTACAGACTATCGGAATCATACTCCGCCTTGGGAGAGCACTGGGTACTTTCAAATTTCTTCTGTGTGAATCCCAAGGCCATCCTCTTCTCTCCATCTCCACTGCTACCCTCCACCCTGAAGCCATCCCCTGCTGGCTCTTGCCTGGACCACACTGTGAGCCCCTCGCTGGCCTCCCTGTTTCACAATTGCCAACAGCTTTCTCTCTCTCCCACTGGGGATAACATTCAAAGTCCTTGCCCTGGCCCAGGAGGCCCGGCTTATGAACCCTAATGAGCTTTTCTCAGAGGCTCACCTGCTCTTCTGCTTTCCCCTCTAGCCTCCTTCACCTCCTCACTGGTCCTCAGAGACACCTACCTGGTTGACCCCCAGGATATGCACACATGCAGATCCCCTAACCCCACCCCCTGCCCCTGCACCCCACAAGATTGGCTTCTTCTCCCCACCCAGGTCTCTGCCCAAATGCTAACTCCTCAGAAAGGCCCCTCCTGCCCTGCATCCAAAAGAGGCCCCTCAATTAGCCGGGTATGGTGGCATACGCCTGTAATCCCAGCTACTTGGGAGGCTGAGGCAGGGGAATCGCTTGAACCCAGGAGGCGAAGGTTGCAGTCAGCCAAGATTGTGCCACTGCACTCCAGCCTGGGCAACAGAGCGAGACTCCATCTCAAAAACAAACAAACAAACAAAAGAGGCCCCTCCTACAGTCACCCAAATGCCACTTGATTTCCTCCTTGGCATTTTTCACCTTCTTAGATGGTCTTGCTTATGTCCTTGCCTGTTTGTGAACTGTACCCCACAAACAGAACATAAATTCCATGACAACAGAGGCTTTGCTGTCTTTCACCCCACTGTATTCCCACCAAGAATAGTAGCTGACACATAGTAGGTGCTCAATAAATATTTGTTGAAGGAATAAATACTCGACCAGATTGTCTTACAAAAGTATCATTGGGGCGGGGGGGGGGGGGGCTGTAAAACAGAACGCATGCCTTCTCAGGGCATTAGGATGGTGGCACCCAAACCATCTGAGCCTGAAGGGGAACCTGAGACACAGCCCGAGGTGGCCAGCAAGGTGGTGATAGACAGTCCTGTATGGTTGCATCTTTCCATTGTTCCACACTGCCTGTAGCTGAACATGGCAGGAGAGACAAGGACATGGTGCGGGTGTCTTGCTTTTCCCTTGAGAGGCTAAGGAAAGGTTAATGCTGAGGGAGTCGTGATGTAGGGGCTGTGGGCAGCTGAAACCTGATAGGTAATGTTCTGCTGGATGAAACCCTCAGCTGAGCTACAAGAGGCACCTTGAACATGACTGACAGAAGTCAAGGCCTTCTAGAGGGCTGGCTGGAGGCATTACCAAGAACCTGTTCCTTCCCTCTCACTCCCCCAGGCCCTCCGAGAAAACTCTAAGAGTACAGATGACTCCTTGGGCCCTTGGAAAACTAGAAGAAAAAAACAGGCCCAGGTGTTTGAGGTGAGATGCTCTTAGCAGCCCTGGGTTCTGGGGATGCTGAACCTGGGTAGCCAGCCTGGACCTAGGTAGCCCTTCCCAAGCCCTCTGAGGACCCCTTCCTTTCTTCCCTCCCATTCTCCATGGGTCATGGTAGCTCAAGCATTTTTGGGGCAGGGTTCACCTCCCTCTATCCAGGATCCCTTCCTCTGCTTGAGGCTGTAGTTTCATCTTTAAGAAAACCAGAATGCAGTGAACTTGGACTCCAGCTTGGCCCTGGATAGCTGTGTGTTGTTGGGGAGGTCACCCAGCCTCTCCGAAGTTGCTCCCTCATTTGAAAAAATGATACACACCTTTCAGGGTAGTTGGAAGGATTCACTGAGACAATGCAAAAATTTCAGGAGTTAATAAATGTTCAGTGTGTGTAGGTTAAATGTGAATCAAAATCCCTCCTGTTTTCCTCCCATCATAAACTCTTTACTGAACAAAGGGAACCGAATATCTGGTCCAATGTCTGATGACAGGAGGAGGTGAGAGCAGGACCTTTGCCGAAGGCACATCGAGACTCTCTCAAGAGAACTGTCCAGCACAAAGAAAAATAAGCTTTACCCTTCAGGGTAAGCCCAAAATACACAAGCATATTAAAAAAGTGAAACACTCATGGGTGACAGATTCATAATGGGATTATTGATTCAAACACAGATCCTGTCTCCTCCCTGCATTTTCCAACCCCTCCCAAAAAATTGTTGCTGATGGCTGGATAGTGACTCGGGGAGGCAGCTAGCAAGGGAGAATGATTTGGCTGTAGCTGGTGCTACAAATGACCAGTAACCAAGGCAAAGTATAGAGACAGCATCCTCCCTCTTCCCTAATCACCCTCTTGGAGCTTTAGTGTCTTATTTGTGACAAGGGGGACAGAACTTCTGGCCTCTCACAGAAGTTGAGTGGATTAGAGGTGACAAGGGGCCTGGCACCCATTCACAATAGCAGTAAGAGCCACAATGTATTGAGTCCCCAGGGTCAGACACCATGCTAAGTGCTTTAAATATGTCACCTCCTCCCACCACTGGTCCAAGTTCCAGGAAGGCAAGGACCAGGTCTTTATTCCCCACCACACTGCCAGTCCCAAGTACAGTATCCTGCTGCATGGTAATAATAATAGTAAACATCATAGGAGCCTTCATTTGTAGCCTTTTTGTATACTCACAGTCTACACTGATTCACCATGTGCAGCACTGGATAGCTCTAATCTTCATGACACTTCTTTTTTTTTTTTTTTTTTGAGATGGAGTCTGGCTCTGTTGCCCAGGCTTGAGTGCAGTAGCGCAGTCTCGGCTCACTGCAAGCTCCGCCTCCCGGGTTCACGCCATTCTCCTGCCTCAGCCTCCTGAGTAGCTGGGACTACAGGCGCCCGCCACCACGCCTGGCTAATTTTTTGTATTTTTAGTAGAGACGGGATTTCACTGTGTTAGCCAGGATGGTCTCGATCTCCTGACCTCATGATCCACCTGCCTCAGCCTCCCAAAGTACTGGGATTACAGGCGTGAGCCACCAGACCCGGCCTTCATGACACTTCTTTTTTTTTTTATTTTTGAGACAGGGTCTCACTCTGTCGCCCAGGCTGGTGGTGCGATCTTGGCTCACTGCAACCTCTGCCTCCCAGGTTCAAGCGATTCTCCTGCCTCAGCCTCCTGAGTAGCTGGGATTACAGGTGTCCACCACCATGCCCAGCTAATTTTTGTATTTTTAGGAGAGACCAGGTTTCACCATGTTGACCAGGCTGGTCTTGAACTCCTGACCTCAAATGATCCACCCGCCTTGCCCTCCCAAAGTGCTGGAATTACAGGTGTGAGCCACCACACCTGGCCCTTTATGATAATTCTAAGGAGTGGGGTCCTACTATGATCCCCATTTTATGGATGAAGAAACTGAGGCACAGAGGGCACAAAGAGGTTAGATAATATTCCCAAAGTCACCAAGCAAGTGATAGAGTGGGCATCTGAACCCAGGCAGTCTGGCTCTAGAGACCAGGCCCTTGTCCTCTATGCTAACTCAGGGGGTCAAGGGATGCTCACAACCCCATTATCGGGCTATTTTCTAGGTAAAGCAATCGATGTTAAGAGAGAAGAGAAATGATGAGCTCAGAGAAGGCCCAGGTTTGGACTCAGTGTGACCAAGCTAAATGCCTCTGAAAGGGTTCACTTCACTCCCCACACCCCTGGCCCAAGCTGTGGGGATCTGCATTTCCTTGTAGGGTCCCCCGTTATGGTCCACAAATGTCTTTTTTTTTTTTTTGAGATGGAGTCTCCCTCTGTCATTCAGGCTGGAGTGCAATGGCGCGATCTTGGCTCACTGCAACCTCCTCCTCCTGGGTTCAAGCAGTTCTCTCACTTGAGCCTCCAGAGTAGCACATGCCACCACACCTGGCTAATTTTCGTATTTTTAGTAGAGACAGGGTTTCACCATGTTCGCCAGGCTGGTCTCAAACTCCTGACCTCAAGTGATCCGCCTCCCTCAGCCTCCCAAAGTGCTGGGATTACAGGCGTGAGCCACCACGCCCGGCCACAAATGTCTTAAGTCTGGGTCCAGCCCAAGCTGGGCAGCTGGGGAGCAGTAACAGTGACACCTCAAAAGTTCAGAGACAGCCCCGTAGCCAGGAGTCTGTCAAGGAGTCCAGCTCCCAGGGTGGAGCTGGCCGCAGGTGGAAGCTGAGTCCTCCCTTCACCTTCAGCCTCTGGCAAGGGTTTTTCTCAGGGGGCCTGGGGTTGTCCCGGTCTCCAACCTCCTACAGCAGGATGGCGACTATCTCTCTGATATTGGGAACTGGCAGCTTCAGACATGGGGTTTGGTCAAGAGATTTTTCATCCTCATCTGGCAAGAGCCAACTTCATCACTCACACACTTGTTTTCCATCACTCACGTTTGCCCATCAGCTGGCATCTGGCTCATCGTGGATGTCTCATGATAAGTCAGGGACATGACAGATGCCATTAACGTAACATCCTCATCCATCCTCCCAGGGTGGGCTGGCATGGAGAGTGGGCTGAGAGAGGGATGGAGTCAAAAGAAAACAGCTTCTGACATCAGACTCATGCGCTGACTCATCTGACCTCTGATGCTTACTAGCTAGGTAACCTCTTAGGCAACATAAGTTTGTGTATCCATTAAATGGGGACAGAAATTCTTTTCTGGCAGGTGAGTCTACTGCTTTGCACAACTCCAGAGGGCACCATTCACATTGTTGTCTACGTGAGTGGTGTTACTTGGGACCCACCTCCATAGAATATAAGGTGAAGAATGCCTTGAGATTGTGCCACCAGAGATGACACCATGTAAGGGGCCTGGGATGATGTAGGCACACAGTAGGCATGGCCTTATTATGGGATACAGAGGCACCACTCTCCCAGATATCTCCTGCACCGTGAGATGCCCCTACCTAATTCCAGCTGTCATGTGGACCAAACCAATGGGAGTGGAGACCCTCCTCACAACAGCCCTGCTAGCAAGGTCTAGGTTCCACATCCTGAGGTGCCTCCTCTTACCTCTCAGGCTGGCCCCATGGCAGCCACGAGGGTACCAGCCACCTTGGCAATAGGCCAGGTATGGCTAGGGGGTTTCCTTCCATTTGGGGGTTTGCACCTGACTGGCTAAGAAATCCTGGATGGAATCTTCCCAGCCTGGTTTTCCAATCTCTGCTTAAAGCAATGGACTTTGTCCTTATCTCCCCATAGGGTGCCTTCAATTCAAGGAACCTACCATGAACTGACCATATGCTAGGCGCAGTGAAGAAGGGAGCCTCAAGGTCGATAAGATAGTTCCCAGCCCCAAGAAGGTCACAGAAGAGTTAGCTGAGGTGGTGGAGTGCAGGGGAAAGCAGCTTGCCTTTTAATTTCCTCTCACCCCCTTCCTCCTTCCTCTCCCTCCACATCAACAATCCCTTCCTCTTCATTCTGTTTGCTCAATGAACTCTGAAGTATAGCAGGGCCCTTGCCTTGTCTGATTTACTGCGGAACCCCTGGCTACTAGGTTGGAGCTAGTAGCTCAATACATATTAGTCGAATGAATTGGGTGGAAGAATCAAGTCCTCCCATGAAAGTTGGGCATGCTTCATGCTTACTCTAGGAAGAAGTTTGGATGTCCATGGTTGTTCTCCAAAAGTAATCATCACTGCTCCTCTTTCCCACAGGGACCCCTATTTCTGACCCATTTATCATTCATTCATTGGGCCAATATGTGTTGAGTAGCTCTTCCGAACTAGGCATTATACCTTGTGCTGGGGAAGCAAACTTTCCCTACCCCTACATCACCCTCTGCACACCTTGGCCTGATCTTTTCCCAGCTTACCACCACACACACTGCCCCAGCACTTACCTCTCCCTTGTTCAACCGTTTACACAGAGGTGCCATATTCAGGCCGCCCTGATGCTGCCAACCTGCATAGGAGTTGAGGGAAGGAGGTCTCCCAGTCTCTCACCTCTGCCCTTAGCCCATCCTTCCACCTGACCTCAGGGACCTGTCCCTGCCAGAATCTGCCCAGAGCCCCAAGCCACTCTGCCTCCCGGAACAGCCCTGAACCTGAACCTGGTTGTCTCACTTCGGCCCCTGGGGTCCCTGCCCATGGGCATCCTGCAGAGCCCACCCGGTGCTCCACCCCCAGCACCCTGGCCATTCGACATTGCCTGCGGCGGGAGCTGCCAGCTTTTTGGAATTCCTAATCGCTCCTGGCCCCAGTGATTGGCTGCTCAGCTCTGACCCCACTTGGGCTGCCGCCTGGTTGGATAAAAGGGGAATCTCCTTGGGCTCCAGAGCATTAGACACCGGAGGGGGCACCTGGGACCAACTTCGCGAAGCCGGAAGCCCGGCGGGGGGGTGGGGGGAGCTAAAGACCTGCGGCCTCAGCCCCTCCAAAGAACCGGGAGATGACGGGGAAAGCAGGGGAAGCGCTGAGCAAGCCCAAATCCGAGACAGTGGCCAAGAGTACCTCGGGGGGCGCCCCGGCCAGGTGCACTGGGTTCGGCATCCAGGAGATCCTGGGCTTGAACAAGGAGCCCCCGAGCTCCCACCCGCGGGCAGCGCTCGACGGCCTGGCCCCCGGGCACTTGCTGGCGGCGCGCTCAGTGCTCAGCCCCGCGGGGGTGGGCGGCATGGGGCTTCTGGGGCCCGGGGGGCTCCCTGGCTTCTACACGCAGCCCACCTTCCTGGAAGTGCTGTCCGACCCGCAGAGCGTCCACTTGCAGCCATTGGGCAGAGCATCGGGGCCGCTGGACACCAGCCAGACGGCCAGCTCGGGTAGGTGAGGACAGGTTGCGCTGCTGCCTGACTGGGGGGCGACAGCCGGGAGCCCCGCGCCGTCGGCTCTCGCTTGCTGGACCAGGCCTCCAGGCGGAAAAGTTCCTGCCAGGCCGGGGGTCGCCGCCTGGGCCTTGGGCCGACGCGCCTGGTGATGGGGCCCGGGAGGATGCTTCGGCGTCCGCAGGGTTTCGGCCCCAAGCGTTTCGGGCGGCCGCGCAGTTCCCCAGTCCCTGCGTCGGGCAGGGCTCGGCCACGGCACTCTGTTGGAGCCCCACTGAAAACTGGGTTTGGGGTGTCGGAGCCCGTGGTGCAGAGTCGCGGGCCGTGTCGGAGGGCCCCAGCACCGCTGCTCCACTGCGGCCCCGGCCTGGTGTAGGATCCGCACTCCTCGAGCCCGATGCTGTTCCGGCTCCGGCCCCATCCCTGGTGTCCAAAGTTGTCTGATTCCCAAATCCCGCGTTGGTCAACTGGGGTTTAATTTTCACCCCCACGAGCTCAGACAACCCGGCCATCGCGGCAGCTAAAGCGGCCGCCATCCTCTCCCACGTAAGCGCCACTATATACTGGAGCCCGGCGACGCGCGGGCTCGGGGACCCTGGGTGACCTCTCCGCCTTCTCCCCGCGCTGCTTTCCAGGAGGTGTGTCGCGGCCCGCTCGAACCTCCGATTCCTGTTTGAGCTTGGCAATTCCCCCGATTTTTCGTTGCGTTTTACTTTGTTTTACGTGGAAAGGCAACGAAAACCAGCGCGTCTCAGGCTCTCGGGCCTCGAGTAGGGACGCATTGTGCCGCCCTGCGAAAAGGACGGTGCTCGGCAGCCTCCAGTCTTCCCGGAGCCCAGCTCCCCACGCCTCCGCTCCGTTCCTCGCTCCTCGAGGCCAACTTTCTGGCCCGGGGCACTGGGGCTGGCCGCGCAGGGCAGGGCGCAGCAGGGTCGCGAGCGCTGCCGGGGATCTCTGCGGCCCCCTAAGGCTGCCTCGCTCTCCGTCGTCCCGGTCCCAAGCGCGCCGGGGCCTTTGCCTCTCTTACAACGAAATCTGTTCAAAACCTCCGGATTCAGGCCCCGGCGCGGGAGAGGCCAGCCTGAGCTCAGGGATGGGACGGCCACCGGGGCGCCCGCAGGCTTCCTGGGGAGACAGAGCAGGTCCCCGCCGCTCGCGGAGGCAGCCCGGGGTGGGGCCCTCGCGGGTTTCGGGCACAGCGGAGCGCGTCCCCCACTCTGCCGCATGTCCCTACGCCCGCTTTTCAGATTCTGAAGATGTTTCCTCCAGCGATCGAAAAATGTCCAAATCTGCTTTAAACCAGACCAAGAAACGGAAGAAGCGGCGACACAGGTGAGGCTCCCGCTTTCTGTTACCTCTCCTGCCCGCGCACCCCCCTGCCGTCCCCCGTTCCGGGATCGGGTCTCTCGGACCCTATTTTCGCCGACAACGGATCTGAGGTCCGAGGCCGTGCCAGGGCGCAGACCACGGGTTGTTTGGCGGAATCTGCCCGGGGGCCTTGGCGTCCGCACCGGTCGAGCAGGATGAGTGGCCGCCGGGAAAGCGGCTCGGTTCGGGCTTTCTCCTCCTTGTTCAGGAGAAAGGAAAGGCTCCAACACAGGCCAAACTGAGCCACAGAGAGGGGGCGGTCCCCAGATCCCCGCACCAGTACATTCTGAGAGCCACACAGATCCCGCGGCGGGCAGATTAGCTCCCACCTCTTGCCAGAGCCGGTTCTTTGCCCTCGGCCTCAACCGCCGCCCCCATTTCTCTCCCGGGGTCCCTGTCCTCTCTGCCAACTCCCTAAGCTTTCTGCTCCCACCGTTCTCCAAAGCTGGAGCGATCTCTGCACTGACAGAGCATTTTCTTTTGGCTTCTGCTCATTCGTGATTCTGACCGAGTCGCTTCCCTTCTGTGAGCCTCAGTTTCCTCGTCTGCAAAATGGAGTGGTAGGCGATGTAGACTGGACGGTCCCACCAGCCGTAGCTGGAGTAGGGTGGGCTGCATCGGGGTACAGACTAGAAAGGGTTTTGTTTTGTTTTGTTTTGTTTTTGTCTTTAAATGGAAATTACTTGCACAAAGTTAAAACTCAGTAGATGCCGACAGGTATATCTTGAAAAGTAACCTACCCTTCTCCCACCCCCGCCCTCATTCCCTTCCGCACCAGCCGCACTGCTACCAGTTCCTTGGGTACATTTGTAAGGTGGTTTTCAAGGAAATAAAGGAGAAAGAACCAAAAATCTGCCTGCCTTTCTGCGGGTGCTGCTCGCAGGTGCTGCCCCGGCGCTCACCTCGGAGCTATTTCCCCGCACCCCACTCCGTCCCCATCAGGTGGGGCCGCCACAGACTCTGCGCCCTTTCAAGACATTTCTCCACTAGGGCGTTCTCGGGCACCCCCGCCGCCACATCGTTTTCTCCCACCCCAATTTGTTCTCAGCCTCTTTGCACCCTCTCTGCGCTTTTCTATGCTTCGTTCTTCCTTGGCCCTGGGAAACTCCACTGTTGACCGCCACCTTTTAAAACGGCCTATCCTCACCCCTTAGGCCCTAATAGGTTTTGGCTTGAATGCAGGTGAACTTCGACTTGGTTTCTCCGGACCTCGGTCTATTCTTTTTCTGGCAGCTGTTTGCATTTGTTTAGTTTGTATTGTTTTATTTTAAAAGGAAAAAGAAAAATTTTTTTGGTCTTGATCTTTGGTCTTTTTTTTTTTTTTTTTTTACATTCAATTCATTCAACGAATATTCATTAAAACACTTTTTATGCACCCATCTTACGCGGGTCCCAGGGTGGGTAATCTTGTCATCTTCCCCAGGCAGGGACAGGGACCTTGCAGGGAGGGCAGGTCAGAGACCGGCAAAACTGCCCTTGTGCTGGTGCCAGGAGGGGTGGGAGGGGTTCCCACAGCATGGAGAGCCCTGGAAAAAGCACCCCAAACCCTGGGTACAGGAATGGCATTTCCGCATCAGGACATCTCACTGCATGGCACTTGGTGACCGTCTGTTTTCATCTGTCACTCTCTTCGCCAGGAACACCTTTGGGGGTTTTGGTGGGTTTTCATGGGGGCAGAACAGCAACTCACCAACACTCGGGTATTAACTGCCTGGGGTTTCTATTTCTGTTGCATGAAGGGAGAAGGTTATTGGGGAGAGGAGAATGGCTACGGATTTCAAGTGCTTGTTTTAATTAGGAAAAAATACATTTTACTTGAGCTTCTGTCATTTGGGGATTTGGGGTAAGAGACCCTGGAATCTGGTGATGAGAGATGGGCTTATTTTTATCTCCCAGAAACAAACCAGACTTAAAAGCGTTTGGGGGGTGGCGTGGGGACAAAGCAGCCACGGTGAGAGTCTCTCTGATTTTGCTCTTTCTCTCTACTGGGAAAGCTCAGCTCCTCTTCAGACTGGACACAACAGGAGCCTGAAGGGTCTGGGGTTCTGCAAAAACCAGGAACACAGGCTGGGTCACATTATGGGGGAAGTGTGTCAGCTCTGAGGCATGAATTAGGGAAAGTTTGGGAGATTTGAGTTTTTGTTTTGTTTTTTGAAGAGAGGCTCTCCGAAGTAGGGACTGAGACTTGAATGGTTCTACATGACCTATAATCGGCTCTCCTCTTTGACTGCCTTTGTGCCTCAGTTTCCCTGGTTTTGGAAAGGACTTGAATTTCTTTATTGTTTATTTTGATGCTCTGTCCATGGGCCCTTCAGCAGATGGCAGAAGCGAAAAAGCAGCAGATCTTCAAAATTCTCAAGAATTAACTTTGTGTGTGCATAAGCATTTCACATCATCACGCCCCACCCCCAGAGAATAGGAGAAACGATCTAGAATCAAACCAGTCATTTTCTGCAAAGAGCACAATCTTTCTTCCCTGAATTATCCCCCGAGATATTAAAGTGGACACCAGCACCAGGAGTGTATGAGGTTCAAATCTGTACTTTTGGGTTGTGTTAGACGAGGGTGAGGGCCCAGCAATAAGGGATTCTACACCCCTGTGCTGGCGCCAGAGTCTGATCCCAGGGGACCAGGCAAGGGCTGGACCATTTCTACCAGTTCAGTTTGTGGACGCTGGACTATATTGCCTGTTGGCTTGTTAATGAGGTTTCAGGATAAAGATCACCCAAAACCTGGTGAAATTAAGGTTTGAAAAGAGAAGAGTTTGTGTCTGGAAGTAGGTGTTTAGTGGTTTATTCAAGAAAGAGGACCTATGAATCCCCTAATGTTAGAGGCAAAATTTTACAAATTGGGGCATATTTATTTGCCCATTTTCCTAAGGTGAGAGAATGTAGTTTTTACCAGATTCTTAAAGCAGTTTATAACACAAAATAGATCCATATGAACTGCTCTGTTGGGGGTGGGGAACTGTGCCTGTGGGCTCTCAGGGTGGCCCGAATGGAACCCCCTGCAGGTGAGTGGCTGAGCTTGCAAGTATGGGATGGTTGGAAGGTGGCCCTTCCCTTCTCAGCACAGAAGAGGACTGGAAAAGGCTTGGGGCAGTGCTGGGAGGCTGGTAGGTCTGGGTGATGTTGAGGAAGGGCAGGGGAGGAGGAAGGGGCGCTGGGGGGAGTTGAGGGAGTGGGAGATTCAGTTCTCTGCTGTATAAACACTGAGGTTGAGGCTGCATTTGACCTTCTGGTGAATCTTCTAACTTTGAAAGGCATTCAAAAATTCAGCTCTAGTGACTGTGAGAGGGGCCCAGGAAGCTGGTCTGGGTGGAGCTGGGCTATTTAGTAATCTGGTAAGCCCCTCTTCTCTGTGCTTGGGAGGAAGAGGGGCTTTCTGCTTTTCTAGAATGTCCTTCTTCTGGGACAGCCTTTCCCCCAGAGCACCTCCAGAAAGATTCCCAGTGTGAAATGTCACTGAGGGCTGAAATAATGGCCACCCCCCAAACACAGGAAGGGTAGTGTGAGCCCTCAGCCTTGAGGAAGAAGAGTCCAGAGGGTTAAACTATGAGACAGAGAGAGAGAGAAAGTGTGTGTGTGTGTGTGAGAGAGAGAGAGAGAGAGAGAAAGAGAGAGAGAAAGTGTGTGTGTGTGTGTGAGAGAGAGAGAGAGAGAAAGAGAGAGAGAAAGTGTGTGTGTGTGTGTATGTGTGTGAGAGAGAGAGAGAGAGAGAGAGAATTTGTGTCCTATTGTGCTGAGCCAGCCTGGGTTCAGGGTCTGCCCAGGAGACACAGAGGAAGGCGGTTCTGTCCTGTCTGAGACAGGCTCTTTTAGTTTCTGGGGTCCTGAGTGTTCGGTCTTGCTCCCCTCAGGACAATCTTTACCTCCTACCAGCTAGAGGAGCTGGAGAAGGCATTCAACGAAGCCCACTACCCAGACGTCTATGCCCGGGAGATGCTGGCCATGAAAACGGAGCTGCCGGAAGACAGGATACAGGTAACAGCCCTGAGCCCCTCTCCCCTCCACTCTCCCCTCTCTCGGTGACATCTACCACTCCAGGGTTCCAGATGCCCATGACCCCGCCTCCCAGCCCCACTGTGGGCATGTGCTTGCCTGTGATCATGTTCTCAGCCTATTTAAGCTGAACACCTCCCACATGAGGTGGGTGCTGTCGGGGGATGAGAGGCACCCAGTTGTGACCTGGCTGTTGTTCCAGACTGTAGGCTTCCCGGGGAGTATGTCAGACAGAACCTGCGGGGGTCTGGGGATGAGAGGTGGAGTACTGGAGGGGCCCCCGGTCCTGGGCAGGGTCTCTGTTGAGGCGGAGGTCCCTTTGGTACAGCTAAATGTCTGTTCCAAGGCCAGACGGTGCCCCAGGCCTCTGGGTAGCTGTGAAGAGGAAGGTGGCTTCTACTCCTGACCCCAGTCTGTTTCCCTCCCCTCTCCTCCCCTCCCCATGATAAAAGTGTTACCCCTTCTCTTCCTGCTTCCCACCACTCCATCCACCTAAGGCTCCTTCCTCCCACACACAGCCCAGCAACTGCTGCCCTGACCTGCTGCTCCTTTTCTTCTCCCAGGTTTGGCCTAGGATGTGAGCTGGGGCATGGCCCTGCAGGTGGCTCACTAAGCCCTCCTCCTCTCCTGGGCAGTTTTGTGGCATAACCAGCCACTGATCTGGGCATGTGGTAGGCATGGGGCCTCCACTTAGCGGCAGCAGGACCTTGGCAAGTCCAGAGTCCCCTACTTGGGCAGGAGTAGGGCTGTGGAATCATTTCTCTGGGGGAGGATGGAGTCTGGGCAGGGCCTCCATGAGGCAGAAGGAGTGGGGTGGGAGGAACATTTCCAGAAGATTTGGGGTTGTCTTAGCTGGTGCTCAACCTTCAATGAAAGCTGCTCCCGTCGCCTGAGCGGTCCAGAGCTAGTTCATTGCGGAGGCTGGGGTGTGTGGGCCAGGGGCTGGTCCTGACTTCCTGGAACTGCTCTGCTCTGCATCTCCTCCCCAGTCTAGGTTCCTTGTATCTCCAGGTGTGATGTGTGCCTGGGAGGCCGGGGGAGCCAAGTAAGGTATGTGGGTTGCTCTGTACTCTCTCACTGGAGGACCAGAGAATGTGAAATGAGGCTGTGAGGCCTTCCTCTCCCCTGGAAATCTATTTGGAATTTCAGCTGATGGTTTTAGACATTGACACTAACAATAAGCTCAATTATTCATAAGCAGATTATGTTTGGTGCATTATCCATGGGGGCCTGGACCCATTACCCTCCACCCAATTGGGTTCTAGTGAGGTAAGCTGGGCGTTGATGTTGAATTGTGGGTGTGCACGTGTGTGCATGTGTGTAAGCCAAGCCTTAAACTGCACGGCAGTAACCCCTGCCTGGCCTTCATTAGCATAAAGTTGGCCATTCCAGGTGGCTGCGGCAGGGAGGAGCAATGACAAATCCCCGCTGTTGGCAGGCCCCACATTTGCGGTATTGACTAGAATGAAGGAATAGCTTGTCTCTTGCAGTGGGTTGTCCTGAAATCTGCTTGGTAGATTAGGTAGGCGAGGGTGGATGAGGTGTTTGAAACCTGCTGAGCTCAGGATTTGGGGGCAGGCTCTCCCTCAGCTGTAACTGCATTGCTACGAATGCCCCAACAGGCACATTTAACTTAACAGGGCTTTGTTAAGTTGCTTGGGGGTTGCCTATACGGTGGTATCTGAAGGCACCAGAACCAGCAGGAAGGAGCTTGGGGTGTGGGATGAGGAGAGCTCATCGCCCTGGGACTGTGAGGATTGGCTCTGCAATTTGTGGATATCGGAGAAATGAGGGAAGAGTCTCAGAGCCTTTGAGCACCACATGCCTGAATGCTACCCCCAGAAGCTGTCTGTGAGTTGTCAAGTCCTCTTGCCCCAGTTCAGTAAAGTGGCCTGGGAAAGATCTTGGTGTGCATCAATAGCAGTCACAGCGATGATTTCCAGAGGAGTTTCCATGTGCCAGGTGTTCTCCTGAGCTCACGACGTACACAGGACAGGCAGGGTGGTACCATGGTTAGGGTCACTGACTCTGGGGCCAGACTGGCTGGGCTCCTGGCCGGGCTTCACATGCCAGAGCCTCTCAGTCTTCATCTGTACAATGGGGGTGACAGTGGCACCTGCCTCTTGTGTGGAGGTAATGAGCCATATGTGTGCAGCGTTCAGGGCAGTGCCTGGCACGTGCCCCCAGCTCACTCGGTGTCAGATCTGATCTTATTAAATCCTGGTGACAATCAGGGGCTGAAGACCATGAATTTCCTTTGAGAACTGAGGCAGCTGAGGCACAGCCACTTGCCCAGGCCCCACAGCTAGTAAGTGGGAGACACAAGACTCAAACCTAACTCTGAATCGAAAGCCCACGGTGGCACTGCCCACCTCTTCTGTTTGAAGTCTTTGCTTTGACTTGAAGCTGCGGGAGCAGAGGTGATTTGAAGTCAGGTGGGGGACCTGTATCACAGTAAAGTTAATCAATGTTTATTGAGTACCAGGCACTGTTTAAAAAAAAAAAAAACAGCCCAAAACTCACTTATATAATAAAATTATTTTTGAATGGGCAAATTCTGTACATGAATTCAAGAGGGTGAAAAGCAAGTCCTCGCCCTCCCTCGACCAGCAGCCCACCTGTGTCTTTCATTTCCTCACAGAGCTAGTTCATGTATATTCAGCAGAGTCCTCAGAACACCCATGAGCTAGGGGCTATTATTCCCATTTGACAGATGGGGAACCTGAGGCACAGACAGAGGCCAGAGTTGAGTCCCTTTAGACTCCAAAACCCTTGCTTTTCTACCTTGCCTTCCCTCCCCATCATTTCCCCTCCACGTGTTGGCCGCCACTCCTGAGCCAGCCCCCTCCCAGCCCAGCTTTGGGTCAGAGGACTCTGCAGGTGAGATGAGCGGGAAAGGGGAAGTTATTACTGGCTCCAAGTCTGGAGTTAGAAATTCTCGGCCACGTGGTGGCTCAGGCCTGTAATCCTAGCACTTTGGGAATCTGAGGTGGGAGGATTGCTTGAGCCCAGCAGTTTGAGACCAGGCTAAAAAAAAAAAAAAAAACGAGACCCTATCTTGGAAGAAAAGAAAAGAAATTCCTGGCCAGGTGCAGGGGCTCATGCCGGTAATCTCAGCCCTTTGGGAGGCTGAGGTGGAAGAATTCCTTGAGTCCAGGAGTTTGAGCCCAGCCTGGACAACATAGTGAAATCCCCATCTCTACAAAAAAAAATTTTAAAATTAGCCGAGCATGGTGATGTAAGCCTGTGGTCCCAGCTACTCAAGAAGCTGAGATGGGAGGACCACTTGAGCCCAAGAGGTAGAGGCTACAGTGAGCTGTAATCGCACCACTGCACTCTAGCCTGGGTGACAGAGTGAGACTCTGTCTCAAAAACAAATGAACAAAAAAAAACCAGAGAGAAATTATCGAGGTGGAATGGAAAGGTTATTGAACTGGAGATCAGGAACCCGGATTTTAGCTCCAACTGACATCTGGTGTGGCAGAGGCTAGGCCACTTCCCATCTGTGAGCCTCAGTTTCCCCATCTGTAGAAGAAAGAGGTGAGATCCCTTCCAGGGAGGTGCCTCCTGAGTATTCCCCCACCACAAGCCCCTGGGCTGCCATTGGTAGAATGGGGGTGCAGGGCAGGTTAAGTTTAACAGGCCCAGATGGACCGCTGGGGCATACACCCCTGCTGGGCCAAGCCAAGAAACCCCTGCATGTCTGAAGTCTACTGTCTGATGTCTGATGAGAACCTGCGATGTAGACGCGGAAAGGCAGACACACCTACTTCCAGTCTTTGTTTCACTGCCAGCAAGCCAAACCCTGAGTCTGAAATTACTCATTTGTAAGATAATAATATTTTTTCATAATGCTAACTTAATAAAAATAGTGTTGTTACTGGCATTTATTAAGCACTCACCATTGTCCCAGATATTAAGTGCTTTCCATACCTCGTTTCTTCTCTTTTTCTTCTTTTTTTTTAGAGACAGGGTCTCACTGTGTCACCCAGTCTGGAGTGCAGTGGTGTGATCTCGGCTCACCGAAACCTCTGCCTCCCAGGCTTAAGCAATTCTCCTGCCTCAGCCTCTTGAGTAGCTGGGACTACAGGTGCCCACCACCATGGCTGGCTAATTTTTGTATTTTTAGAGAGACGAGTTTTTGCCATGTTGGCCAGGCTGGTCTCGAACTCCTGACCTCAAATGATGCACCCACCTCAGCCTCCCAAAGTGCTGGGATTACAGGTGTAAACCACCATGCCCGGCATGCTTCATTTCATTTAATCCTTAACAGACAAATTAGTTAGCTGTCATTCCTACACCCATTTTCTAGATGAAGAAACTGAGGGGCTGAGAGGTAAAGTAAGACTGGGATTCAAACCCAGTACTCAGCTACCGTGACATGAGATCCTATGAGATAGACATGAATGCCTCTCTATACAAACTGTAATAATGCAAAGAACAGTGATGACAAACCAGTCCCAGCAGAAAGGCATGGCGATTTCCTCTGCCTTTGTGTTTGGAGAGTAAACACGTCCTCACTTCACATCACTCTGGGCTGGAGGTGGAGGATTATGGTGCAGTGTTGGGGAAAGAAAAGCTTCTACGTCTCCACATCAGACTCAGGCACACCGTCTTCTTTGTGTCTTAAATAAATAAATAAATAAAAGGCTGATGCCTGTGATCCCAGCATTTTGGGAGCCTAAGGTCGGAGGGTCACTTGAGGCCAGGAGTTTGAGACCAGCCTGGGCAACATGGCAAAACCTCATCTCCACAAAAAATACAAGAATTAACAGGTGTGGTGACACATGCTGGTCCCAGCTACTTGGGAGGTTGAGGTGGGAGGATTGCTTGAGTCCAGGAGGTCAAGGCTGCAGTGAGCTGTGATCGTGCTACTGCACCTCAGCCTGGGTGACACAGCAGAATCCTGTTTCAAAAAAAAAAAATTTTTTTTTTAAATGCTAGGATATGGCATTCTGGAAGTCCCTGCCAGCTATCAGCCCTGGGGAAGAGAAGGTGGGTTTCCAGACTGACTTAATTTCCTCTGAGGGGTCACTTGTTACTAGAATTGTGAGGGCAGGCTACATATATATTCATGTGTTTACTCTATTTTTTTTCTAAGATGTGCTTGTTATAAAATGCAAACATTACAGAGCTATGAATGTTCGAAGTAAACAGAGACTACATTTCACCCCTCTTAGAAGTCTCGTGTATGTTGAAGGCTGAGGTCTAGATTCTCTGCCGAGCACTGTGTGACTTTGCCTCTTCTAAAGTGGCCCCTGCCTAAGGGTAGAGAATAAAGTATTAGTGGGTCATATTCCAGAATTAAGAAGATGGGTGCTTGAGTAGGGAAGGGTTTGTATGGATCTCATCTCAGGATGGTTATTAGAATCACCAGGGCAGATTTTTTTTTTCTCGGCTCATTGCAACCTCCGCCTTCTGGGTTCAAGCAATTCTCCTGCCTCAGCCTCCAGAGTAGCTGGGACTACAGATGCGCACCACCACGACTGGCTAATTTTTGTATTTTTAGTAGAGGCAGGGTTTCACCGTGTTAGCCAGGATAGTCTCGATCTCTTGACCTCGTGATCTGCCTGCCTCGGCCTCCCAAAATGCTGAGATTACAGGCGTGAGCCGCCGCGCCAAACCCCAGGGCAGATTTTTAAAATGCCCATGCGCTCCCCCGGCCAACACCCAGCAATTCCGATTTAATTGGTTTAAAATCGAACATCTTCGGCAGGTCACAGTGGCTCGTGTCCGTAATCCCAGCACTTTGGGAGGCCGAGGCGGGTGGATCACTTGAGGTCAGGAGTTCGAGACCAGCCCGACCAACATGATGAAACCTCGTCTCTACTAAAAATACAAAATTACGCCGGGTACGGTGGCTCACACCTGTAATCCTAGCACTTTGGGAGGCCAAGGTGGGCAGATCACCTGAGTTCAGGAGTTCAAAACCAGCCTGGCCAATATGGTGAAACCCCGTCTCTACTAAAAATACAAAAATTAGCCGGGCACGATGGCGGATGCCTGTAATCCCAGCTACTCAGGAGGCTGAGGCGGAAGAATAGCTTGAACCCGGGAGGCGGAGGTTGCAGTGAGCCGAGATCGCGCATTGCACTCCAGCCTGGGCAACAAGAGCGAAACTCCGTCTCAAAACAACAACAAAAACAACAACAAAAAATCAAACCTCTTCACGTTGGCATTTGTATGCTTTTAAATCTCTCTAGGTGATTCTGTGTGCAGTGAATGTAAACACACTGGGTTGGAGGCTCAGGAGAGGGGTGTTTCTGTTCTGAATGGGTTAATATGAGTGGAAGAAAGTGGCGTTTGGGGTGGCAGGGGTTTGGGGTGAGGAAGGAAATGGAATGTCAGTGCTCAGGCAAGAGGCTGTCTGGAAATGTGGTCGGAGCTGCCCCCTAGTGGGTAACAGAGGCTGCAGCAAGACTCCACTTGTGTGAGCCTTAGGCTGGGCCGCACAGAGCGCGCTGAAATAAACCGCGGGCAAAGTGCTGAGTGGGTGCAGAGTGTGAAGCCCTTAAGTCACGCCAGCGATGAGCCCAAATTCATCAGCTTCCAGCCAGAGGGGAAGAAAGAGACTGGGGGAATGTGATGGACGCTCACCTGATGGCATGTGGCAAGATGGCAGGGCAGGGCCTGGGGTAGCAAGGAGACCAGAATGTGCAAAGGGCATCTGTCATGCACAATGTCTCCTTCAGGAGGTATTTAGGAGGGCGATCCTGGAAGGACTGCAGAGGGTCTCCTGGGAGACGATTGAGGGATGGAACCCTGGGCATGTTGTCTGGTGGCGATGCCAGGGCGGGAGCTTGCAGGACAGCAGCTATGTGATGATGCAGAGACAAGAGGAGGTGTGAGGTATGGCCTCGGCTGTTCCTGCTGATTGCCCACGTCGAGAAAGAGCTGACAGGGTTTCCTGGCCTGCTAGCTGTGCCTTTGCATCCACTTGGCAAGAAGTCCTTCCCTGGGCCCAGTCTTTCCTTCGAGGCACAGGCACATTCTGTGCCTGCTGTGGAGGCACCCGCCAGACAACTGTGGACAGCCACAGTCTTTCCACACAACCTGGGCTTTCTTTTTTTTTTTTTCTTTCTTTTTTTTTTTTTTTTTTTTTTTTGAGATGCAGTCTCCCTCTGTTGCCCAGGCTGGAGTGCAGGGGCACGATCTCAGCTCACTGCAACCTCTGCCTCCTGAGTTCAAGCGATTCTCCTGCCTCATCCTCCTGAGTAGCTGGGACTACAGGCTTGCACCACGACGCTCAGCTAATTTTTGTATTTTTAGTAGAGACGGGGTTCCACCATGTTGGCCAGGGTGGTCTCGATATCTTGGCCTTGTGATCCACCCAACTCGGCCTCCAAAAGTGCTAGGATTACAGGCATGAGCCACTGCGCTTGGCCAACCTGGGCTTTCTGATTGCTGCTGGGGTATCACTGCTGATACCTCTGAGGAGAAATGTATCAAGAAACCCAGGCTTGTCCAGGGGTGGTGGCTCACACCTGTAATCCCAGCACTTTGGGAGGCCTAGGAGGGCGGATCACCTTGAGGTCAGGAGTTCGAGACCAGCCTGGCCAACATGGTGACACCCTGTCTCTACTAAAAATACAAAAATAAGCCGGGCATGGTGGCGGGTGCCTGTAATCCCAGCTACTCAGGAGGCTGAGGCAGGAGAATTGCTGGAACCTGGGAGGCAGAGGTTGCAGTGAGCCAGGATCGCGCCACTGCACCCCAGCCTGGGTGGCAGAGTGAGACTCCATCTCAAAAAAAAAGGAAAAGAGAAACCCAGGATCATTCCCAAACTGGAAGGCCCTCCCAACTCACTTTGTCCTGGGACTCCAAATCTGGTGGCCCTGGGTGTCACTTTGGGCCCCTTTTCAGGCACCTGACACCCTGACTGAAGTATAAGGCAGGGCTCTGGTCCTCGCTGGCACCTTGACACAGGGTCTCCTGAAGAACTTGGGCCCAGACTCCCATGTGAGGGGAGCAGTCTCTTCTAGAAAGTGAGCTGTCAGGAAAGTGAGTGAGAGAGGGATCAAAGGAATATTGTGGGTTTGTCAGAACCAACAGTCCACCTAGAAAAAGGAGCCTAAATGCTGAGAAGACATATCAAAGGTGGGAGATAAAATGATAGGGTTTTACGTGAAAGGTATCCTAGAACATTTGCTAGAAAGCAAAGCTTGTTGCACATCTGTCCACAGAGTTCATCAAGCATCAGGCCAGTGTGTTTCAGTTATCACTATGTGGCAGGCATTTCCCACACGCTCTTTAATTTCCACCAGAAACCTGCAGAGAGGTGGTGTCACAGGGCAGGTAAGGAATGGGAAGCTCAGAAAGGTTAAGAAATGCACTCGGCCGGGTGTGGTGGCTCACGCCTGTAATCCCAGCACTTTCGGAGGCCGAGGCTGGCTGATCACCTGAGGTTGGGAGCTCAAAACCAGCCTGGCCAACATGGTGAAACCCTGTCTCTACTAAAAATACAAAATTAGCCAGGCGTGGTGGCACAAGCCTGTAGTCCCAGCTACTCAGGAGGCTGAGGCAGGAGAATCGCTCGAATCTGGGAGGTAGAGGTTGCGGTGAGCTGAGATCGCGCCATTGCACTCCAGCCTGGGCAACAAGAGCGAAAATCCGTCAAAAAAAGAAAGTAAAGAAAAGAAAAAGAAATGCACTCATAGCCACAAAGGCACCTAGAGGCAGAGCAGAAATCCCCAGTCTAGGGCTTCTAGCTGCTGCACCACAGTCCACTCACAGGGAGTATGGGCACTGTGTGGGTGTTCCCCTGTACTGGAGCCTTAAGGGCTTGGGATGTATTAGAAATGTGGGGAGAGGCCGGGCGTGGGGGCTCACGCCAGTAATTCCAGCAATTTGGGAGGCCAAGGCGGGCAGATCACCTGAGGTCAGGAGTTCGAGACCAGCCTGGCCAACATGGTGAAACCCTGACTCTACTAAAAATACAAAAAATTAGCTGGGCGTGCTGCCAGGTGCCTGTAATCCCAGCTACTTGGGAGGCTGAGGCAGGAGAATCACTTGAACCCAGGAGGTGGAGGTCGCAGTGAGCCGAGATCACGCCAGTGTACTCCAGCCTGGGCGACAGAGCGAGACTCTGTCTCAAATTTAAAAAAAAACAAAGAAAAAGAAAAGAAATGTGGGGAGAGTTTCAGGAACACCTGTTTAGCTCTCCAAATGCCTAAGGGGGAAGTAGAGGCTATCTGTATTGAATATACAGCCAAAGGCTGGATCTTTCTTCCCCTCCTCCTGGACTGTTGTTATTATTATTTGTAAGTCCAGCCTTGAAGGGCATGTGAAGGAGGCCAGAGGGCCAGGCAATGCCATTGATTAACTTGCCTTCCGGGCAGGCTCCCATTTATTTTCAGTGTCTCTACCGAAAACTAACACTTATCGGACACCTTCTGTATGACAAACACTGATTTTAGGCACTCGCTTATTTCATGTAATCCTCCAAAAACCCCGAAAAGTGGATTTTTTTTTTTTTTTTTTAGACGCAGTCTTGCTCTGTCGCCCAGGCTCGAGTGCAGTGGCATGATCTCGGCTCACTGCAAGCTCCACCTCCTGGGTTCACGCCATTCTCCTGCCTCAGCCTCCTGAGTAGCTGGGACTACAGGCGCCCCCCACCACACCCGGCTAATTTTTTTGTATTTTTAGTAGAGTCGGGGTTTCACCGTGTTAGCCAGGATGGTCTCGATCTCCTGACCTTGTGATCCACCCACCTAGGCCTCCCAAAGTGCTGGGATTACAGGCATGAACCACCATGCCTGGCCTGAAAAGTGGATATTCTTATCTTTCATTTGGAGAGACTGAGACTGAGGGAAGTCAAGTAACTTGCCCAAAGTCACACAGCAATTTTTCAGAGCTGGGAATTCCAGGTCAGGACTGGCTGGCCTCAATGCTTCTGGTAAATATTTCAGTTCTATATACAGGCTGGTGGCTTCCAGGAAGGGAATAGAAAGGGACATTTACAGAGCAGTTAGGGTTAATTCTAATTCCTTGTCCACTTCCCTCCAAGGCACCATTGCCATAGCATCCTTGCCAACTGTCTTAGAAAGAAATTGTTTTGGCCGTCCAGGTTTCCTCTATAAATTGGAGCAGCATCTGGTCTTCACAGACAGCCAGGCATTCCAGGAGCCCATAACTGAGGGTCTGGATGACTTCTGGTTTGAGCGACCAGCTGGCACTGGCTCCCCTGGGAGAGAGTCTGTGGGCAAAGTCTGATCTACAGATCAGCCAGATATTCATTTGCCCAAATTAGGAGGCCCAGGAAAATAGTTCTGTTTATAGGCCCCAGAGATGATCAGAATCCCGAGTCTGCACCCCCTTCTTTAGTACCCTAAAAATGCTGTTTCCATCTGAGAAACTGCGCCATCTCAAGCATGGGTGTTCGTGGAACTCCTGGGGAAGCCAGGGCAGTGCACCTTGCCAGGTATCCACACTGGGTGGGTGGGGGCATCTCTGTCTTTGTATATTCCACAATGCCTTCTCCAGAAACCCTAAGTAAAAACTGCACTGAAAACAGAACCCTCTTTTATAAATTTGGCATCAAAACTCAGTGATGGCAAAAACCGGACCAGACCTTACAGAATTTATTTATCGTTTTTAGTGTGAACATGTACATAAATGCTTTGCTGAGAAATCGAAGCTGATGGGTTTGATCATGAGGTGCTGCTGCTGCAGGACATTATGTTACTGTGGTTTATGCATCACATCTTTTTTCTTAAATCCAAAACATTCTCCAGTCTGGTTGCACAGATGCTAGTTGAGGGGTTGTGGCCTTGTTTTATTAGGTTGGTGCAAAAGTCATTGCGGCTTTTGCCATTGAAAGTAATTACTTTTGGCCAGGCACGGTGGCTCACACCTGTAATCCCAGCACTTTGGGAGGCCAAGGCGGGTGGATCACCTGAGGTCAGGAGTTCGAGACCAGCCTGACCAACAAGGTGAAATCCCGTCCCTACTAAAAATACAAAAATTAGCTCGGTGTGGTGGCGGGCACCTGTAGTCCCAGCTACTCTGGAGGCTGAGACAGGAGAATTGCTTGAACGTGGAAGGTGGAGGTTGCAGTGAGCCGATGTCACACCACTGCACTCCAGCCTGGGTGACAGAGCAAGATTCTGTCTCAAAAGAAAGAAAGAAAGTAATTACTTTGAATGGCAAAAACTGCAATAAGTTTTTGCACCAACCTAATATAATGCACTGTATTCAAGCAGGACAGACTGTCTCCCGACCAGGAAGTAGGTGGCTTCTTATATTCATGAACCAAACCTCTCCAGCCCTCTGTGGTCACACTTGGTGTCTGGAATTCCATCACCAGGGGATTCATTCTTTGCTGTCTTCTCTGAGAGGTGGATAAAACCGGGAGTCATACTTTTTTTTTTTTTTTTTTTTTTGAGACAGAGTCTTGCTCTGTTGCACAGGCTGGAGTGCAGTGGCACAATCTCGGCTCACTGCAACCTCCACCTCCCAGGTTCAAGCGATTCTCCTGCTTTAGCCTCCTGAGTAGCTGGGATTACAGGTGTGCGCCACCATGCCCGGCTAATTTTTGTATCTTTAGTAGAGATGGGGTTTCCCCATGTTGGCCAGGCTGGTCTCAGACTCCTGACCTCAGGTGATCCACCCGCCTAGGCCTCCCAAACTGCTGGGATTACAGGCGTGAGCCACTGCGCCAGGCCGGGAGTCATACTTTTATGTAGATTAGTCCTTTTGGATTTTTCCTCTATGGGAGAAAGCAGCTTGCAGCAAGCAGATACGCTAAGGGGAGGATGATGGGGCAGGATTGAGGCCCCAGACAAACCGCAGGCCCCGGGTAAGACAGCTAGTCGGGCACACATCCTGCAGCACAGGCCCGCGGCGCTGGGGAGATCTACATACGGCATGGAGCCAGGCCGGGACGCAGGCCCGAGTTAGCACGGCTGGCATTGCTGCCTCTCCCTTCAGGGCAGGGAGGACAGTCATCTAGCGGCCTTCGGATTACACAAACCCTTTCCTTGGCGGGGGTCTCCCAAGGCGGTCAGGTCCGGACCAGGCAGAGGCCTTGCACCTGTGCTTCCCAGCCCCCCAGTTTTGCGCGGGAACTGCAGGTGCCAAACCCGGAGGCAGCAAAGTGCTGCCCAAACGGGGATGGAGCCACCAGGGGCGGGAGAGGCCGGGGGCATCTAAGGCCGTGTAGCTCCCATGTTTAGAGGCTCCAAGTTATTTACAAATGAATAAAGGCCAGAGGACACGCGTTTGGGTCAACTTAAAGGTGCGCGTGCAGTGTTCTGTGACCTCCGTGGGATGCGAGGCTGGCGGGCCGGAGCGCCCCCTGCCGGGGATGGCCGGCCGCGCTCCGCCGCAGACTCCGGGCCGCCGGGCGCTCACTTCGCCACCTGGCGGCGACGGCGGGAACCGCAGGAGCGCGCGGAACCCCGAGCCCCGCCGGCCCCAGCTCCGGCTCACCAGGAAGCGAAGGGTTAAGCTGTCAGCGGCGCGATGTTAAACAGGTGTCAAAGGCGCCCCATATATCTGCAGATTGAAATCAAATTCTTCGCCGTATAAAAAGATAAATTACCCAGGCGCTGCCGAGCGTCCCACTCATCACGCCAGCGCCAGACGGCAAGCAATTTTTTTTTTTAATGTGCTAACGACCTAATCAAGCAATCAAGTCGGAGGAGATTGCAGCGTGACCCGGGCAGCCATCTGCCGCCGAGCCCGCATGCATTTCCGCGCCGCGCGGGGCGGGGGCCGCGAGGGGCTGCCGGGGGGAAGGGGGAAAATCCTAAACAAATTAACACCCAATTTTCCCCGTCTAATTAGTTAAATGAGAAGAGTTGGGGGTCCCCGGGGAAGCGGGGGCGCTCGCGACGAGGCGAGCGCTGCCTCCCCAGCATTAATTAGTGCAGGTCAATGCCGCGGCTCCCGGGAGAGCGGCCGCTTTAATTTCCCGTGATATTTCAGTGCCTGAGGCCCATCGATTCAAACTGAAATTAACTTATTTTTCAATCAGCCCAGGGCTGCCCCTGGGGATGACTCTTCTTTTGCCGCCTCCTGAATAGAGCTGGAGCAATTTTTCATTAAAAGCTGATACCTCGGCCGCGGGGGAGGGGGCACGGAGGGAAGGGCGGCGCCGGCCCAGACCCAGGCAAGGAAATCGGGAGGAAATGAAGAGATTTCCCAAGCCCGCCTCAGTCTTCCCCTCCCGACTCCCTCGACTTCCCTGGGGCGACTCACTGCCCCCGGGGTCTGAGCCTTTAAGGACTGTGAGGGGCGAGAAGGGACCCGCCAGGCTTGGGGCGCACCATTACCCCGCGGGCCTGGACCTCCTTGGCGGACAATGCGAGGGGCTCCCGGCTCTGTCAGCTGCGGGAAATCTCCGGAAAGCTGCTCTGGGGGACCAAGAAATGTTCCCTCCTCAAACCTGGCAGGGATTCTGGGATCCTAGAATGGGCTAGAGTGCTGCAGACACCCCAGGGTACCCCACTGTCATTCAGACCCTGCACCAATCAGCTTTGGGGCCAGAGACACATTCGCTAGTGCTTCCTCCGCCCCCACTCCCTCCCAGGTCCCTCCTCCCATTTGCTCCTCAACCCTGGAGAATGTTATCTTCATCCCTGGTACAGCTCCCCCAAATACTATTCAGAGTTAGGCTCGGAGCTGTGGGGAGCAGGTACCTGGAGGGCACATGTGGCTTGGCAGAGCTTAGCTGGGACAGGGCGGAGGAGGGAGGCTGACCCAGGCCTCCGAGGGGAGTCTCCCTCCCTGAGTTCCCAGCCTTCCTGATACCTGGGTGAAGTGCCCCTAAGACTGTCCCCTGCCCTTTGTCCCTGATCCCTCACTCACCTGCAGCCCTCCTGGATGGTTCTGGCTCTGGGCTTCTGGCAGAGAGGAAGCCCTGAGCCAGAGACACTGCTAGTCCAGTGCTGGGAAAGGAATTTGTCCCTCTGCAAATCAGAAAAAAAGATTTATATGCTGGAGGTGTGAACACATGCAAGAGAGCCATCAGTGGCAGGGCAGGCTTCTCAGCTGCAAACAGTCGATGACACTGGGTCCTGCGCACCTGCAAGACCCTGTCCAGGAAGCATCCATACCCCATCTCCCTAGAACTACCCATGGTATTCTCATAAGACTGATGTCCTCCTTCTGAATACTCCCTGAGCCTGGAGGAACACAGAGGGCACCATGGAGTAGGCGAGCATAGGTTAAGGACGCCCTGCTGGAGAAACCTTCACTCCAGGCCTACAAGGGGTAAGGGCCTTGGGCCCAACACCTCTCAGAGCAAGCCTCTGACCTGTTCTGTGCACCTGCAGGTCTGGTTCCAGAACCGTCGAGCCAAGTGGAGGAAGCGGGAGAAGTGCTGGGGCCGGAGCAGTGTCATGGCGGAGTACGGGCTCTACGGGGCCATGGTGCGGCACTCCATCCCCCTGCCCGAGTCCATCCTCAAGTCGGCCAAGGATGGCATCATGGACTCCTGTGCCCCGTGGCTACTGGGTAAGAGCCCGCACCCTCCTTGGGGTCCTGCCCCTGCGGTGAGGAGAGCGGGCTCCTTGGAGGAGGGGACAGAGCCTTGAGGCAGGGGCACTTGGGCCACAGCAGCCTAGCAGGAGAGAAGTTCTTCAAAGCAAACCTCTTGGTCTATCTTGGGGGACTCAGAGCAGGGTGGGCCTGGGGCCTGGTGTCTGTCACTTGCACTGGGTGCCAAGAACTCTCATCATGAATGAGTCCCTAACTGTGGATTATTTTGTCCTGTGAGAACGGTGTGGCTGTTGGCCTGGGGTCTGTACCCTCCTCTCCCCTTGGCCAGAGGTGGGCTTATATTGAACAAAACAGCCTTCCCTGGGGGTTGAGAGAACCTCTAGGTCCCGCTGGCTGCCATTCTGCTTTGCCCAAAGGACTTCTGTCCCCCAAATCTCTCTACTTGCTATCTTCCCCACCTGCCAACTTCCCCACCTGCCCTCTGGGCCTATATCTGAGAACAGCACCAGCTTCTCTTGGGGTTCTAAGATCCGGAATCCCACGGGGGAGGGACAGGGGAGCATGTGCTGTGGCCTGGAAGGGACAGAACAGGCCACCCGAGGCCCAGGTGCCCAGGGCTTTGGCAGGGGGAGGTCCTCCACAGGGCTGGTGACCCATTTCCCCATTCCCTGACCCTGGTCCAGCCCTGGGACTTGTGTGACTGCGGTGTGGGAAGTAAGGCTTTCTGCTCGTCCTTAATTCTGGCCTCTCTCTATCTTTGCCGTTTTCAGTTCAAGATGGCTTTCCCAGGCGCTTTTCTAAACCCGAATACCAACAATTCTTTCTAGGGATGCACAAAAAGTCGCTGGAGGCAGCAGCCGAGTCGGGGAGGAAGCCCGAGGGGGAACGCCAGGCCCTGCCCAAGCTCGACAAGATGGAGCAGGATGAGCGGGGCCCCGACGCTCAGGCGGCCATCTCCCAGGAGGAACTGAGGGAGAACAGCATTGCGGTGCTCCGGGCCAAAGCTCAGGAGCACAGCACCAAAGTGCTGGGGACTGTGTCTGGGCCGGACAGCCTGGCCCGGAGTACCGAGAAGCCAGAGGAGGAGGAGGCCATGGATGAAGACAGGCCGGCGGAGAGGCTCAGTCCACCGCAGCTGGAGGACATGGCTTAGGTCAAGGCACGCTCAGATGCTGGAGCCCCAAGACTCTGCTCTCCTCGGGCCCTGTGGTGCTGGGAGATGCTCTCTGAGGCAAGGCCCAGACCTGGCCTCTGCCATCCTCCCTGTTCCCCACAGGTCCTCCATCACCCCTGGTGGCTGCAGGCACCGCTGGGTTCTGACTCTGGACCATGCTGAGACATCCCTCATCTAGTCTTGACCTCTCCAGCATCCCAGCCTCAGAAGCCTTCTTGCTGCCCACAACGTCCCCTCAAGCCCCTTCTCTCAATCCCTTTGCAATGCTCACTGGTTTTGGCCACCCCTTGCTCTCTCTTCTCTTGCTTTAAAGAGCCCTCCTTCCCAGCTCTACATTCTGCTCTGCCCATGCCTAAAGCCCATTGCTGCAAATGCATTGTGAATTGCCTGCCACGGCTGTGACACAGACGGAGGACTGGAACTGCAACTCCAGCGTCCTCAGCACCCCACTCCTCAGTAAAAGTCTTCTCCCAACTCAGCCTGTTCCTTCCTGCAGACCTGGCTGGGCCTGGGCTTCCACAGTGTGAAGACACTGTGCAGGCCCAGGCAGGCCCAGCCTCTGCCCCACCCATCAGTGGAGTCCAGATGGCAGGCTACAGTTGGGAAGTCTCAGCCTGGGCCCCTCAGCCACCCTTGGTCTCATGCCCCGCCATGGTCACCCTCAGGAACCCACCCTCTCCACACCCAGCCTGTCCCACTGGCTCCTCCCAGCACAGGCACCTATGTGGCATGTGGTGATGTACGCTGCGTGCCATGAGTCCATGTCCTATGCCTCACAAATGCTGTGGTTCACTGCACTGTTCAGAAGTCCAAACCTTCTACCCTGGGTCCTCGGGCCCCTGAGCCTGTGTCCTGAAGAATCTCGACTCTCGTGATATGCTGCTTGTGACCTTGACTTGCCGTGAAGGCACCTGCCCCCACAACTCCTTGCAAACTATGAGTTCACATGTGCCCTGCCTTGAACAACCCAATCTGGCTGGTAAATGACATCTAGGAAGCCACAGGCCTGGCCTCAACTGAGAAGCCAAGCCTGGAGTAGGCCTGGGGCTATGCATACGCATTAAGGGCCTGCTGGAGAAACCTTCACTCCAGACAGACAGGGGGCTAAGGGGCTAGGGCTGAGCACCTCTCAGAGCAAGCCTTTGACCTGTTCAGAAGGATGGGAAAAAGGCTGGAAGGAAAGCAAGGCAGAAGGCCAGGAGTAAGCCCAAGCTAAGCTACAGGCACACACGCCTTCATGCCAGTGCATGCCAGGAAGCACGTTCACTAGACTAAAACACGGTAACCATGATGGAATAAGGAGCCGGGGCTTCTTTCTGCCGGCTGATGGGTGGACCTGTGTATGGTGACCTCTCCGGCCTGGCCTTTTCCATTCGCATGAACAATGGGAGCACATAGCCCTGTTGACCTGCCCGATCCAGATTCCCAGGCCAGGCTCCCGACCCCATCCACCTATCCACCACCCCACCCACCTTTGCAGGGAATACCTCGTTAGAAAATGGCCTGAGACAATGCGTTGCAACTTTAATTCCATATCAAAAGTTGATTTCTTCTTCATTCCATTTATGGAACTTCCCTCCCCCTAGTCCGGTTCTTCTTGTCTTTGTCCCTGTTGGTTTGAAGTGTTAGACTATAGCCCCTGGTGTGTAAATAATGTACATAGAGTGAGAAGAAAGAAACTTGATATTGAGGTGTTTGAAATATGGAACTGTAATAACTTCTAGGTATTCGAAACCTGTGATTTCTGTGCCATTTTCTGTAAAGATACAAGTAAGAATAAAATTGACTTAAAAATAGTAGGGGAGAAATCCAGGAGTCCACTGTGGGTGGGGAATGGTTTGTGTTCCCTGTGTATGGGTGGCATAAAAAGTAAATCTACGGCTGGGTGAAATGGCTCATGCCTGTAATCTCAGCACTTTGGGGGGCCGAGGTGGGCAGATCACTTGAGGTCAGGAGTTCGAGACCAGCCTGGCTAACATGGTGAAACCCTGTGTCTACTAAAAATATAAAAATTAGCCAGGGGTGGAGGCACACTCCTGTAATCCCAGCTACTCAGGAGGCTGAGGCAGGGGGATTGCTTAAACCCGGGAGGTGGAGGGTGCAGTGAGCCGAGATCATGCCATTGCACTCCAACCTGGGCAACAGAGCAAGACCCTGTCTCGAAAAAAAAAAAGTAAATCTACAAGTTGATATTTTAGGTCAAAATTACTGGGTTCCTTTTTTAAAAAATTACTCTAATTGTAGAGGTACAAGTGGCCTACATCTCTCCACTGAGCCGATACCACCCTTCAATGACATTCATCACTGTGACATGGGATTGGCCTCCATGATCGACACAACCTAAATGTCCCAACGATCCATAGTTCTTACCTCTGACTCCCTCCTACTCCCTACATAGTAGTCGGCATTTGCCTCTCTCCTTGGTACTGACTTACTGATAACCCTGTTTCCTACGGCCCTCTGCGGAAGCTCACAGCCCACCTTGGCCCCCAAGAGAACTCCCTTCCTTTTGTGCACACCTGTGCCCTTCCACATCTTACCCTCAACCTAAACAACAACAAACGAAAGAGGTAACAGTATCTGGAGTTGAAAGCCAGACAGATTATGCTAAATCCGTGTCAAAGGGAAGGAGAGTCAAAGAGAAACAGCTCGAGGAAGACCATATGAAATTGTCTACAGAGAGCTGTGACCCACCGACTTGATGATGTGATGGATGGAATTACGAGATGAGAGAGCGGGGTGAGCAGATGAGATAGGCTGTATTTGAGATTTGGGCTCAAGAAATCTCGTAAGATTGTTTCAAATTGGCTTAGATGCGAACTCCCTCGTGGATGAGGTTTCTGGCAGCCCATCAGCGAAGGAGAATGACAGGAGGTCAGCAGTCCTAATACCCTGGATTGGACCCAGATGTGGTCCTCGCAGACCAGGACCCTGAGGGGCACATGTGGGAAATCTCCAGCTCCTGTGTGGGGATGGGAAAGAGCCATGAGCCTGGCTTCAAGTCCTGCCGTGCCAGGCTGCTCCCAGGCCTTCCCCGGCATGTCAGCTCCTGCAGGATTCATCCTCGGTCTGGGAATGTCTTTCTCCAACCCTCCAGGAAGTAAACCAGTTGTCAACCTTCCAGTCCCCTCCCCTCCGAAGCCCTCCTGACCTTCCAGGAAGAGTGTATTTATTTGCTGATTTATTTATTTTTGAGACAGGGTCCTGCTGTTGCTCAGGCTGGAGTGCAGTGTTGTGATCATGGCTCACTGCAGCCTTGAGCTCTCAGATCAAGGTGCCCTCCCACCTCAGCCTGCCGAGTAGCTGGGACTACAGGTGTGCATCATGCTGGCTGATTTTTAGTAGAGATGAGGTCTCACTATGTTGCCCAGGCTGGTCTTGAACTCCTGGGCTTAAGCAATCCTCCCACTTCAGCCTCCCAAAGTGCTGGGATTACAGGAATGAGCCACTGCGCCCAGCCAGCAATAGTTTATAACCTCTGTTCTCTGACAGCACTTGGGACATTCCTGATTATGGCATTTTCCACGTTGTGTTGTAATTTTTTTTTTTTTTTGGAGATGGAGTCTCACTCTGTCGCCTAGGCCGGAGTGCAGAGGCAGGATCTCAGCTCACTGCAACCTCCGCCTGCCGGGTTCAAGGGATTCTCCTGCCTCAGCCTCCTGAGTAGCTGGGATTATAGGTGCGTGCCACCGTGCTGAGCTAATTTTTGTATTTTTAGTAGGGACAGGGTTTCACCATGTTGGTCAGGCTGGTCTTGAACTCCTGACCTCGTGATCTGCCTGCCTTAGCCTCCCGAAGTGCTGGGATTATGTAATTATTTTATTTACAAGTCTATCTTTCCCATAAGACGGATTTCTTCAAGGGTGGCACTACATCTTCTTCTTCTTTTATCCCAGGACCCATCAAAGGGCCTGACCCTCAATCCATTATTGAATGCACGGATGAATGTTCTGCCTATAATTCATTATTTATTCAATAATTTAAAAATAATGACTGAGCATTTAATATGTATCAGGCAGTGGGGCAAGGCACCGGGGATATAGTAGTAGGCAAAGCAGTCCCAGATTCCCTGTTTGTTTTTTTTTCTTTTTGAGACAGAGTCTTACTCTGTCACCCAGGCCAGAGTGCAGTGGCACAATCTCGGCTCACTGCAACCTCCGCCTCCTGGGTTCAAGCAATTCTACTTCAGCCTCCTGAGTAGCTGGGATTACAGGCATATGCCACCACATCTGGCTAAATTTTTGTATTTTTCATAGAGATGGGGTCTCGAACTCCTGACCTCAAGTGATCTGCCTGCCTTAGCCTTCCAAAGTGCTGGGATTATAGGTGTAAGCCACCGCGCCTGGCCCCAAGTTCCCTGTTCTCATGGCACTTACAGTCTGGAGGGAAAGACAGCATTTAAGTAACCATACAAATAAAATATAAAATTGCAAATGTCCTGTGAACTTGGAGGCATGCTGTAAGAAACCGTGAAAGCATCTAATAGGATGACCTGACCATCTGTGAGCCTTGGGCCAGGGTGTTTACCCTCTCTCTGTGTTATAAAATGGAAGAGTAACATCTGCTCCGCCCGTTGTGGCGTAGAGTATCCAGGAAGAAGCGAGGACGTGGAGAAAGGCACTGTACAGCACAAAGGAAAGGTGGAGGGGCCAACGCAAGCCTCTCGAGCCCAGGGGGCATCCTTGGCAGCTGCCCCACCCTCGGGTAGGCCTAGGGGACAACTGGGACATTCAGAGCCTTGGGAGATAGCAGAAATCCTCTTGGACGATCACCTCAGGGGATTTGCCCGGAGGAGAAGCAAGCAGCTCTCTGCACAAGGAAACGCAAATAGGTTTACAAGTAATCCATGAGGGGAGGATGGACAGGAAAGGAAGGCCTGGATGGCCAGGCCCAACTGAGGCAGAACAAAGAGAGAAGTCCTGTTAGGTGGGACTGTACCCCAGGAGTGTCTTCTTCCCTCTGACCCTGACACCTGGCTCCTGGAAGGGAGATTTTATTCCAGGTTCTGCTGGGCTAACAGGCTGCCAAGAGATGGCTGCGTGCCCCAAGAAGAGCAGCAGAGAGCTACAGGGGCAGGAGGGGCTGGTTCATGAGTATTGCGGGCGCTGGTGAGCAGGCCTGGCAGGGAAAGACGAGGAGGAGTCTGGCTGGGAGTGGGAGAGTGGCAAGCAGGGCTGGTGACAGTGGGGGAGCTTCTGAGGCCAGTCGTATGGCCTGGAGAGAGCAGCTGCTGCAAGAAAGAGGGTCTCGACCTCAGGGATCGCTGGGACCTGGTCCCAGCCTCCTGCTGGCCCTCCAGCCTCTTGTGTCTCCTGCACCCAACAGCCCACTGGGGCCTTGAAGTCTTTCTCCTACTGCAGTGCCTTCCCCACCGCTCTTCAGAGTGTGGAGCTGAGGCAGCCTGGCCCATCAATTTCAACAGAGGTACCATACTAATATCGATGTCAATAAGAGGCAACGATGGGTGAGGGAGTGTCTTAGTCTATTTTGTGTGGCTATAACAGAATACCATGGACTGAGTAATTTATAAAGAAAAGAGAGACTGGTGTGGTGGCTCACACCTGTAATCCCAGCACTTTGGGAGGCTGAGGTGGGTAGATCACTTGTGGCCAGGAGTTCGAGACCAGCCTGGCCAACATGGTGAAACCCCATTTCTAGGAAAAATACAAAAATTAGCTTGGCGTGGTGTATGCCTATAGTCCCAGCTACTCAGGAGGCTGAGGCACAAGACTTGAGCTTGGGAGGTAGAGGTTGCAGTGAACCAAGATTGCACCACTGCACTCTAGCCTCGGCAATGGAGCCAGACCCCAGCTCAAAAAAAAAGAAAAGAAAAGAAAAGAAATTTATTTCTTACAGTTCTGGAGGCTGGAAAGTCCAAGGTTGAGGGACTGCATTTGGTGAGTGTCTTCTTACTGCATCATAACATGGTGGGAGATAAAAGGGCACAAGAGCATGTGTTAGAGAACAAGAGGGGGCTGACTTTGCTTTTATAACAGGCCTACTACCATGATAATGTTAATCCATTCTCCCTTATGACCTCATCAGCTATTAGGACCCACCTACTAACACTGTCGCACTGCAGATTGTGTTTCCAACACATGAACGTGGAGGAACACATTCAAACTACAGCAGGGGGTTATGAGGTCTCTGTACTATGGACCTGGGAACTCTGTACTATCTTCACAATTTTTTTTGTAAATCTAAAATTGTAAAAATAAAGCTTGCTTTTAGGCCGGGTGTGGTGGTTCACGCCTGTAATCCCAGCACTTTGGAAGGCTGAAGCAGGTGGATCATTTGAGGTCAGGAGTTTGAGACCAGCCTGGGCAACACGACAAAACCCTGTCTCTACTAAAAATACAAAAATTAGCTGGGCGTGGTGGCGGGTGCCTGTAATCCCAATTATTTGGGAGGCTGAGGTGGGAGAATCCCTTGAACCCGGGAGGCAGAGGTTGCAGTGAGCCAAGATCGTGCCACTGCACTCCAGCCTGGGTGATGGAGTAAGACTGTCTCAAAAAAAAAAGTTTATTTTTTAAAACAAACTAGTTGGTTTTCTAGAGGGAAAACAACAGAGGGCTTCTTTGGGTTGGAACAAGTGCCAGGGCTCTCCCTCTCCCTGTCTCTTACCCCCCAGTGCTCCATTTACCAAGTATCCCAGTTGGTCCCCCAGGGCCCCCAAGACCTACCCTCTGGGGAACCAAGCTGGAGTCAAGAGCCCCTGGCCCTGGCCGGCCCTGTCTCCTGGAGCTTCCTGCCCCCCATTTCTTCTTTAGGTCTCCCTGTTGTCCCCACCTCCCTCCTGGCTGCTGCTCAACTCAGGCAGCAATGAAGTCAGGGAAGTCTCTGCTTAGTCACAGCTAAGCAGGCCCAGCAGTGATTTGCTCTATTAATTCCTCACTCCAGATCAATCCCGCCCAATGCTGACTATTTTCATTGATTGTTGGCCTCCTCCCCTCCCCCACTCCTCGCCTCTGAGCCAAGGACCCCTCCCATTTATCTCCATGGCTCTGTTCCTCATGAGGCAGAGCCCGGCTGTGGACCTCAGGGAGTCTCTGTCACAGGAAGGGGTCAAAGAATGAGGAGGTGGCCTTCTGTTAGCTGCAGAATTGCTTGAGCTGCTCACCAGGCTGATATTCACTCACCCCTTTGCTTGGTGTTGAGGCCAGAGAAAAGGTGGTTGACCAGGGGGACAATAGTGGGCTCAGAGGTGAGAGGAAAGAGGAGGAAACATTCACCATTTCCTCCACACAGCCTCAGTGAGGGTAGACCAGAACAGTTTTTACCTGCTCAGATGCAGAAACAAATTATTAAAAGGTAAATCTACGCTCAGCCAACAAAGAGCTTCACAGCCATCAAAGAGATGATTACACGAATTAGATTGATGAGTATATTTATGAAAAAGAAAACATTAAGGCTGAGCTGGGACCAGTGGCTCACACCTGTAATCCCAGCACTTTGGGAGGCCGAGGCGGGTGGATCATTTTAGCCCAGGAGTTTGAGACCAGCCTGGCCAACGTGGTGAAACCCCCTGTCTCTCCTAAAAATTACCAAAAATAGCCGGGTGTGGTGGTGTGCGCCTGTAGTCCCAGTTACTTGCGAGGCTGAGGCTGGGGACTCACTTGAACCCGGGAGGTGGAGGTTGCAGTGAGCTGAGATTGTGTCACCACACTCCATCCTGGGTGACAGAACAAGACTGTGAAAAAAGAAAGAAGAAAAGAAGGCAGGCAGAAAAGAAAAAGGGAAAGGGGAAGGGGAAGGGAAGGAAAGGAAGAAATTAAGGCTGGGCATGGTGACTCACAACTGAAATTCCAGCCCACTGGGAGGCTGAGGTGGGAGGATCCCTAGAGTTCAGGAGTTTGAGACCAGCCTGGGCAACATAGGGAGACTCCGTCTCAAAAAGAAAAAAAAAAAAAAAAAAAAGGCAAGGAAAGATTAAGACAAGTCTGAGCTTAACAGCAACAGATATAGGAGGATGTTCAAAGGACCAAAGGACAACAGCATTCTCTAACAGGAGCGCTTCTTTCTCCTCCACCCCACATTTCTGTCTCCCACAGTGTCCCGTGATTCAGGAGTCAGTCCATGCATGGTTTCCATGCAGAAGGCACAAGTTTCTAGGAAGGGAGGGGCAGAGTACCGTGAAAGGTGAAGACTTCCCAATAGCCCTCCCTCATCCGGGACCATTCCTATATGGAAAAATGCAAGGCGCCGTGGCCCAGGGAAGACAACCCGTGATGAGAAGAGTGTGACCTAAAAATGGAAAGAACATCAGAGTGGATCTAGAAGACCTGAGTTTAAGTGCAGTCTCCACTGCTCTCTTTTTTTTTTTTTTTGAGACGGAGTCTCCCTGTCACCCAGACTGGAGTGCAGAGGCGCGATCTCGGCTCATTGCAATGTCTGCCTCCTGGGTTCAAGCAATTCTGCCTCAGCCTCACAAGTAGATGGGACTACAAGTGCATGCTGCCACTTATTTTAATAGAGATGAGGTTTCACTGTGTTGCCCAGGCTGGTCTCGAACTCCTGAGTTCAGGCAATCTGTCCGCCTTGGCCTCCCAAAGTGCTAGGATTTCAGGCGTGAGCCACTGTGCCTGGCCTTTACTACTCTCTTAACTTCCTCAAGTATTGGTATGCTCAGGCATAAAACTGCAGTCCTAACAGTCCTGCACAGCACTGTTGTGAAGCCCAATGAGATGAGGTGGTTTGCACTAAACTTTATTTCTCCTTGAGTCAGTTTTATTTTGCTGTTATTTAAAAAATTTTTCCTACCTTGTATCTTTTTTGGGGGAGAGTGGGCTTTTGCTAACTTCTTAAACACTTATCTCATTCTTTCTAAATCTTTATTATTTACTAATACAGATATTAAAAATCATACATTTCTTTTTTTTTTTTTTGAGAACGTCTTGCTTTGTCACCTAAGCTGCAGTGCAGTGGTGTGAACATGGCTCACTGCAATCTCCATCTCCCAGGCTCAAGTGATCCTCCCACCTCAGCCTGACCAGTAGCTGGGATCACAGGTGTGCACAACCATGCCTGGCTAATTTTTGTATTTTTTTCAGTAGAGACAGGGTTTCACCATGTTGCCCAGGCTGGTCTCGAACTCCTGAGCTCAAGCGATCTGCCTTTCTTGGCCTCCCAAAGTGCTGGGATTACAGCTGTGAACCACAGTGCCTGGCCTTAAAAATCATACATGTCTAAGTTTTATTAGAGTTGCATCCCAAAAGACTGCACAGAGTTTTCACTTATTTTCTGTTTCACATATTTATTAAATCCCATTTTTAAGCTTCTGAATGTTTTGAAATTTCCAAGCTCTAGGATTTTTGTGAGGGAAGTGATTCTATTATTGCCTTCTAATTTTTTTTTTTTATTTTTGGAGACAGAGTCTCACTCTGTCACCCAGGCTGGAGTGCAGTGGCGTGATCTCAGCTCACTGCAACCTCCACCTCCCAGGTTCAAGCGATTCTCATGCTTCAGCCTCCCGAGCAGCTGGGATTACAGGAGCCTGCCACCACGCCCAGCTAATTTTTGTATTTTTAGTAGAGATGGGTTTTGTCATGTTCGCCAGGCTGGTCTTGAACTCCTGACCTCAGATGATTCACTTGCCTCGGCCTCCCAAAGTGCTGGGATTACAGGCGTGAGTCACTGTGCTTGGTCTAATTTTATTACACTATGATCAGAGATCATGGTTCATCATCTTGCTCTTTTGATATACTGAGACTTGGTTAGGGCTAGCATGTGGTTAATTTTCATAAATATTCCATTTGTGATTAAACATGTTTTTTCTAATTTTGGGAAATTAGAGTTTAAAATCTTCTGCTTTGTGGATTTGCCAATTTTGCCTTGTAATTTTGCTTTTTGTTTGTTGCATATTTTACTCTCATAGCATACTGTCTGCTTGTGTGTTTTGTTATTGACCACAACGAGCTTTTCTCCTTCTCTTTTTCTATGTGAATACTTCCATTGTTTAAGTGTTCGTTCCAGTCCTCACCATGAGGTCGGCTCTTTTGCCCCCAAGTGGACATTTAAAATGCAAGTCCTGGCCAGGCGTGGTGGCTCATGCCTGTAATCCCAGGACTTTGGGAGGCCGAGGCGGGTGGATCACCTGAGGTCAGGAGTTCGAGACCAGCCTGATCAACATGGTGAAACCGCATCTCTACTAAAAATACAAATTAGCCAGGCATGGTGGCGGGTGCCTGTAATCCTAGCTACTCAGGAGGCTGAGACAGGACAACTGCTTGAACCTGGGAGGCGGAGGTTGCAGTGAGCTGAGATCATGCCACTGCACTCCAGCTTGGGTGACAGAGCGAGACTCCATCTCAAAAAAAAAAAAATTAATTAAAATTAATTTAAAAAATAAAATGCAAGTCCTAAGGGCTGGGCACAGTGGCTCACACCTGTAATCCTAGCACTTTGGGAGGCCAAAGTGGGTGGATCACTTGAGCCCTGGAGTTTGAGAGAAGCCTGAGCAACATAGCAAAACTCCAAATCCACAAAAAATACAAAATTACAAAATCACTTGAACCTAGGAGGTTGAAGCTGCAGTAAGTCATGATTGCACCACTGTACTCCAGCCTGGGCAACATAGCAAGACCCCATCTCATAAATAAATAAAACGCAAGTCCTAGTCAACCTTCTGACTCTGACTGTCATACCTGGGATTCCCTTTCTTGTTTCCTATTCCAGTCATGCGTGAAACTTGTTTTTGTTATATTTTGTTCACCTCTAGATGTTCTTAATCGGAATTGTTAACCAGCCCACTCCACCATTGTCCTAGAAGCTCCTTTGTAAACTATAAAGGGCTGTAAATGGGAACAACATGTTACCACTCAAGCCTTTGGCTTCTTGGTATCCTTCCCTATGGCTGGTGGTCACTGCCCCACTCAGTTCCCTGTTGGGACATTTCCCCCGGTCCTGACGTCAGTTATCTGTTTGGATTTGTTTTGCCTGGTTCTTTTCAATCCCTTCTGGCCAAGAGGCTTCCGTAAACGCTCTGGGGTCTCTGAACCAAACATTTAGCCTCCCTGGACCATGGTTCTGCGTCTCTCCTGTAACTGGCACCTTCCTCTTCATCTCTGCCCTCTGCCTTTAGAAGCGTCAAGTAAGCATTGGAGGAGCGAGTGAGTGAGTGGTTAGGCAGAGAGACAATGAAAATTTTTTTTTTGTTTGAGACAGAGCCTCGCTCTGTTGCCCAGGATGGAGTGCAGTGGCGCGATCTTGGCTCACTGCAGCCTCTGCCTCCCAGGTTCAAGCGCCCAGCTGAAAATATTAAATGTATTTTCTTCCAGTCTTTTGTTCCAGGCTAGGTGCAATGATAGCTGGAAGAATGGAAGTTCTCCCAAAGGCACATAGACCATACAGTTGGTAGGATAGTCAGGGAGTCAGGTAGAAATAAAGGGAAGGACTCTTTTAGTAGTACTTAAAAAAATACTCGCCAGGTGCAGTGGCTTACACCTGTAATCCCAGCACTTTGTGAGGCTGAGGCAGGAGGATCAGTTGAGGTCAGGAGTTCAAGACCAGCCTGGTCAACGTGGTGAAACCCCGTCTCTATTAAAAATAAAAAAATTAGTTGGGTGTAGTGGCACATGCCTGTAATTCCAGCTACTCGGGAGGCTGAAGTAGGAGAATCCCTGGAACCTAGGAGGTGGAGGCTGCAGGGAGCCGAGATGGTGCCACTGCACTCCAGCCTGGCAGACGGAGCAAGACTCTTATCTCAACACCACCACCACCACCACCACCAACACAAAACTCTTAGCCGGGGGTGGTGGCTCACGCCTATAATCCCAGCACTTTGGGCGGCCAAGGCGGGCAGATCCCCTGAAGTTGGGAGTTCCAGACCAGCCTGACCAACATGGAGAAACCCTGTCTCTACTAAAAATGCAAAATTAGCCGGGTGTGGTGGCGCATGCCTGTAATCCCAGCTACTCGGGAGGCTGAGGCAGGAGAATTGCTTGAACCCAGGAGGTGGAGGTTGTGGTGAGCCAAGATCGCGCCATTGCACTCCAGCCTGAGCAACAAGAGTGAAACTCCGTCTCAAAACAAAAACAAAAACAAATCCAGTTCACTACATTATTTTATTATTCACTCTGTATATCTACTTTTACTTTTTTTTTTTTTGAGATAGGGTCTTCCTCTGTCACCTGGAGTGCAGTGGTGTGATCATGGCTCACTGTGGCCTCAGCCTCCTGGGTTCAAGTGATCCTCTCACCTCAGCCTCCCAAGCACCTAGGACTACAGACGTGCACCACCATGCCCAGATAATTTTTAATTTTTTTGTAGAGACAGGGTCTCACTATGTTGCCCAGGCTGGTCTCAAACTCCTGGGCTCAAGTGATCCTCCTACCTTGGCCTCCCAAAGTGCTGGGATTACAGGCGTGAGTGGGAAAGCTTTTTTTTTTTTTTTTTTTTTTGAGACAGAGTCTTGCTTTGGCACCAGGCTGGAGTGCAGTGGCACGATCTCGGCTCACTGCAACCCCCGCCTCCTGGGTTCAAGCGATTCTCCAGCCTCAGCCTCCCGAGTAGCTGGGATTACAGGCATGTGCCACCACACCCAGCTAATTTTTTTATTTTTAGTAGAGACGGGGTTTCACCATGTTGGCCAGGATGGTTTCGATCTCCTGACCTTGTGATCCACCCACCTCAGCCTCCCAAAGTGCTGGGATTACAGGCATGAGCCACTATGTCCCGCCAGGGAAAGCTCTTCTTGTTCAGTTTGGGACATGTTGGGTTTGAGCTGCCTTTACTAGACACACATTGACATGTTAAGCCAACGTGGATAGAGATGACAAAAGATGGCTTTTCTGCCTGTCCTGCAGCCCAGAACCCTCCAGAAGAGTGATGGGAAACCTATGGCTATTTTTATGTCTCATCCACATGGGTCACTGTAGATTCCTGGGTGGCCAAAATGGGTCTTAAGTTTGGGAAACTATTTGCCTGGCTGATGTACGATGCATTTAAAACAAACATTTTGTCCATAATGTACTATGAAGGACACAAGACCTGATTTTCCTCCACGCATGTTTATGTCGACTCATCTAAGAGTAGTCTCCATCTCTGACATGAGGGAGGGATAGAGGTGCAGAGTGTGCCCCTAGGAGTAGCTTTCTTGGGCAGTTTCTGTGAGGGAGAAGGCTAAGTGTTAAGAACAGAACAGCACTGGGAACCAGTTAGAGGCAGAGGAAGCAGCAAATGCAAAGACCCCGAGATAGGAATGAATTGGTCTCCAAAATAATCTGGATGCTGGGCATAGGAGCTCCTGCCTGTGGTCCCAGCTACTTGAGAGGCTGTGGTGGGAGGATCACTTGAGCCCGGGAAGTCAAGGCTGCAATAAGCTGTGATTGTGCCACTAGATTACAGCCTGGGCTACAGAGTGAGGTGTGAGACACTGTCTCAAAAATAAATAAGTAAATAAAAAATAAAAATAAACAAAATAACTTGGCAGCGTCAGCAGCGTCTGTGAAAAAGGCTTAGGAGCTGAAGAAGTCAGTAAGGATAGAGTAAGTCATTTTTAAGTGGTACCAAGAAGGCGTTAAATAATCTTATATTTTACAGTGAGAAAATACAATTCTCACTCCATCTTTCTAATTTTATTAAGGAGAAAAATCTCAGTTGAGTGCCAGTCTGTCTAACTCCTCACCTCTCTTTTTTACAAAATGAACAAGCCTCAGGCCCAGAGTCTATGCAGGCAACAGCATCTAGCCGTAAGTTAATAACACCGATGGTTTTTCTTGTATTTATTTTTAGTTACTTTCCATCTATGTTAAGTGTAAAATTTCACTTAAAAATCCATTTAAACTTAAAAGGTTTGTTTTTAAAAATATTAAGTAACTCAAGTACTATAAGTACAGAAGCCTGGCAAAAATTATGAAGGTAAGGAAGGTAATACATAGACAACTGAACTGGAGGGGCACTGGTCTGAGTGAGGACTTTGGGCACAGTAACTCTACCTCATGCTTTGTGCTTTCTGGGTTTTGTCTAATTTGCTGTTGTTGTTCCCTAATATAGACTATTTTTTTAGAAAACCCAACCTTATTTTGGCTAAGTGGAAAGGGATTTACTTTCATTTGGGTTAAGGTAGGGCAGACCAAAGGCCCCTAGAAGTTAGTGGTTCAGGTTCTAACTACACAACACTGGCAAGTGGAAAGGGAGATGTGGGGAGAAGTGAAAAACCCTGGGCATAAGATTCCAGAACAGCAGAGTGTGCTTCCCTTCCCACCAAGCTGTCAAATACAAATCTGGAGATTCAATAAAAAAGATCATTCCATGATAGAGAAGACAGAAAGCTGTAATTCTTTTTAATGTTTAACTTTTCTTTGTAAAAAACTTATTAAAAAACTTAAATGGTCAGTTAAAGTTAAAAATCTATTGCTGCACAATTTAACTGATTAAAAGATTTCCAGATCTCTTGACTCCAAGAACATCTCTTTCCACCCTGACCTTTCATTTCTTACAGATCTCACACTTCCAGATTTCTCTTTAGCAAACATGATCTGAAATCATTTGTAGGTAATCAGCACTTCAAGCATATGGAGGCTCTGGCTGAGGCAGCAGAGTCCTGGGAGACTGAACACTGGGAGATTCAGTGTCCCCCACAGAAACCTAGACCTGGGCTCAGCCCACCACTGCTAGGGGTCCTGCACAGGACCCATGTGGCTCCTGCACGGGATCTATGTGGCGAACCTGAGCTCGACCTTCGCTGTCAGTCCTCCTGGTCTCTCCTGAGGGCCGCCGACCCGCCACAGTGTGGCTCTCCTTCCAAAAGCCAGAGCTTCATTCCACTTTGATTCTCATCAGCTCCCATCTTCCTCCTCCACAGAGTTTCAGAACCAAGGAATGAAACTACAAGAGACCACCACCACATGGAGATCAGGCTGCCCTGGCCGCCGGCAGAGGAGGCCACTCGGTTCTCTCTGCTACTGCTACTCCCCGTTTTGAGGGGCCTCTGGCCCTGGCCAGGCTGAGCCTTTGGGTTCTTTCTCCTCCTCAGGCCATCCTTGTGAGCACGGGTACCTTCTCAAGGCTCTGCCGATGTCCCACACTGATGAACGTCATCCCCAGCTGCTGGCCGATGCGATAGAGCTCGCTCTCCACTTCCTCTGTCAGGGCACTGGTGGCTTCATCAAGCACTGAGGGGGCAGAGCACAGAGGAAGAGATCAAAGCCCTGCCCTCTGCCGCCGCTGCTTCTCCTCCCACCCATACTCAACCCCAGCTGGGACCCAGGGGAGGCTGAAAGCTGCTCTGGCTTCCAGAAGCCCTGCCTCAGGGAGAAGGATGGGCCAGAGGAGCAGAGGGCCAGACTCTCCGAGGCAATCGCCTGTGAGCAGCTGCATGAAATCTCTCAGCTTCTATAGATAAGCACCAGCCACTCCCCGGGACCACTCAATCCAGGGAATCCCAGTCCCCCGCAAGAATGTCAGTTTTTGGAAAAGTCCACACCCATCCACCTGCCAGGCACAGCTTGGTGGGAGAGGAGGATGGGTGCCCATTCATTTGATGGTGGAGCCAGAGGAGCATAAAATTATAACCCTTCAAGGTTGGCTCCTGGCTCCAGCTGCTGCCAGGCAAAAAGCTTATGAGCTAGGCATAATCCCAGCACTTTGGGAGGCCAACGTGGGAGGATGGTCTGAGTCCAGGAGCTCCAGACCAGCCTGGGCAACATAGCATGACCCTGTCTCTACAAAAATAAAAACAAAAAAATTAGCAGGGTGTGGTGGCACATGCCTGTAGTCCCAGCTACTCAGGAGGCTGAGGTGGGAGGATCACTTAAGCCTGGGAGTTCCAGGCTGCATTGAGCCATGACTGTGCCCCTGTACCCCAGCCTGGGTGACAGAGTGAGACTGTCTCAAAAAAAAAGAAAAAAGAAAAAAGAAAACAGAAGAAAAGCAAGCTTATGAGCTGGCAGGACGGCATATTCAGTGTTACTCTGACGACGCCAAGCACTGTTTACACGGGCAGGGCCTGCTGTCCTCTCCAGCAGGGAATGCGGAGAAGCCCAGCCATTCACAGGTGTGCCTGGGCGCCTGTGAACACATGCTGCTACACCCGTGAGTGCAGACAGCGCATGGCATGTGCAGCCACAAGGCGAGACCTCACCTGCGTACTTCGGCTGCAGGTAGAAGAGTCGGGCAAAGGAGAGCCGTTGCATCTCCCCCGGGGACAGAACATCATACCTGAGGAAAGGGAGGAGAGAGGACTGCTAGAGGAGGAAGAATATAGCTTGGCTTTTACCTAGAATGGTCTGGGTAGGAAGAGGTTTCTCTGCACAGAGGTGAGCCCCAGGAGACAGAAGCCCCTCCCCTTTCGACCATAGGCCTACAGCCCTCACAGAGTGAGGCAAAACTCTGTTCCCAAGGGCATAAACTTGCACCCGACTGACCAGCCAAACATCTGGACTTTGGGGTCAGGAGCCGTTCCATTCCTTGACAGGGACCCTGAAACCCACTGTCTTTATGGTGGGGCTATCTCTGGAGCACCCAAGCTCTTTTCTTACCAGTTCCAGTCCACCTGCTGGTCCAGACCCTCTGTCCTTGCCACCAAGTTGGACTGTAACAGACCCAGAGGGCAGGATGTCCATGAAATGGCCAGCCCTGCTACCTGCCATCATGGGGAACCTCCCTCACTCCCCAGCATACACACACACCTCTAAGACAAATATATGCCCCAGTGGCATACCAAGGTGGGGGACTGTGGGACAGTCTGCCCCAGGCAGAGAGGAATATTCTACCAATGACACTGTTTAGACTTGCTGGAGCATGATGACAGTAAAAAGCAAACCGCCTTCATCAATCCTATTCTTGTTTTAAAATCCTCCAATGAGAGCACTACCCCCTTCGTGCCTAAACCTGGCCAACAGCACACACTGTCAACTGATACTCCCATTCTCCACCCCAGGTTCAGACTTCCAGTCCTGGGCCCAAGCATAGCAGGGCCAGCACCTGCCTACCTGTAGCTGGTCCTCCCAGGTGGGCTCGGGTCCTGAGGGTCCCTCTCCCCACTTACCAGGCCTGCCAATTCCAAGAACCTCAAGATCCTCTCATCATCGGCAGAACCTGCACAACAAAGAAGCCTTCTGCAAAAAGCCAGAGCCTCCTGGCTGGTCAAAATAGACAGGGCAAGGCTGTGCACAGTGGCTCACGCCTGTAATCCCAACACTTTGGGAGGCCGAGGCAGGTGGATCACAAGGTCAGGAGATGGAGACCACCCTGGCCAACATGGTGAAACCCTGTCTCTACTAAATATACAAAAATTAGGCAGGCTTGGTGGCGTGCACCTGTAGCCCCAGCTACGGAAGAGGCTGAGGCAGGGGAATTGCTTGAACCTGGGAGGTGGAGGTTGCAGTGAGCCGAGATCACACCACTGCACTCCAGTCTGGGTGACAGAGTGAAACTCCATCTCAAAAAAAAAAAAAAAAAGAATAGACAGGGCACATCATGGATGATGGCAGGGGTGGGGGCCCCAGAATGCTGGGCGAAGGCTTTGAAACCACAGGTTGCAGATCTTCATAAGGGAAGGGGTGGGTGAAGGAAGGCATCACTTTCCTTGTCCCAATGGGCATCTCTCCTTAAGGACAGAAAGACAGAATGAGGTGAGATCTGGGTACAGACCCCAAAACAGTCAAAGGAAAAGGAGAGGAGCCCCTCTTCCTTGAATCAGCGGCCTGGCTGGAGCCTCTCCCAAAGGGCACAGATGAGGCCACAGTCAGGTAGAGCAGGGACAACCATGACAGAAGGAGAGGACATGACCTAAGGAGGACCAGCTCACCTGAGTCGGGGTAGACCTCCTTCAGGGGATATATCACCTGAGAAAAGAAAAAAACCACACCAGCCTAGGAGGGCGAGCAAAAGACGGAGCTGCACACAGCCCACCCTCCCTCCAGAACCCACTGGAATCTCCCAAGGAGGAGAGGTGGGAACGCCTGGCCTGGGTCAGATGGGAGAGGCTCTGGCCGGCAGACAGCAGGGCAAGGTCCCTACAACCTTCAGAAGTGTGTTTAGGGGGAACAGTCTGACAGCCTCCTGAGGGCAGGGGCCCCAGAATCCGACCTTGGGTGTTTGACATACGCGTGTGGTATTTGGCGTTGAGTCCTTGCCCCATTTACCTGCCTCAGGAGCTGCTCTGAGTAGTGGGCCCAATCCATGGATGTGAATAGAAGGTTCTTAGAGCCAGCAGTTCCCAGGCCTGGGCCACTTCACCACCTCACCTTTTGCCCTGACTCTAGGACCTGAGACTTGTCACAGTGCCAGAGGTCCCAGCTGTGGGTGGGCGGGGTTGAGGAGGGAGGAGTGGGCCCCCTGAACTAGGCTGACCTGCTCCCGAAGGGTCCCGTCAGTGAAGAACGGCTTTTGTGGCAGGAATAGCACCCCATGGGGCCCAAAGTCCGTCAGCATCTGCACTGAGCCTGCAGAGCCCATAGAAACCTCCATTGTGAGATCTCCCAGAAGAGGCAACTGCCTGTCTCCTCTCTTCCTTGTTCCCCAACAGAAAAGAATGGATTCTACCACACCATCCCCGCCTTCACCCCACCCCTAGGGCCCAGGCTGGGTCAGAGGCAGGGAGGGCCTGGCTCTCACCCCGTGTACTCGTCCAGAGGCCACCCAGAACCCGGAGCAAGGAGGTCTTGCCAGTGCCCGTGTTGCCTGTGATGAGCAGGCTCTGTCCCTCGGAGATCTTTAGGCTCAGATCCTTGATTAGGGGTTTGTCAGAGGAGGGGGCAGAGATGGAGACCCGCTCAAGGAGAAATGCTGTGTCTGCTGGCTCTGCCACTGGCCACCCTGGGGGTCTGTGTCAGAGAAGAGAGGGGGCGTGAGGAAGATGGGCAGGGTCAGTATTGCTGTGGGGGAGGCACTGCTCCCGGGAGCCACCACCTGTGGATTATTATGGGCTGACTTGCATCCTCCCAAAATCACATGCTGAAGTCCAGCCCCCTAGTGACTCAGAATGTAACTGCATTCGGAGGCAGGGTCTTTTTTTTTTTTTTTTTTTGAGAGAAAGTCTTGCTGTCACCCAGGCTTGAGTGCAGTGGAGCTATCTCAGCTCACTGCAACCTCCGCCTCCTGGGTTCATGCGATTTTCCTGTCCCAGCCTCCTGAGTAGCTGGATTACAGGTGCCCACCACCGTGCCCATATTTTTAGTAGAGACAGGGTTTCACTATGTTGGCCAGTCTGGTCTCGAACTTGTGACCTCAGGTGATCTGCCCACCTCAGCCTCCCAAAGTGGTGGGATTATAGACGTGAGCTTCCGTGCCCAGCTGGAGGCAGGGTCTTTAAAGAGATGATGTTAACATGAAGTTGTTGGGGTGGGACCCTAATCCAATATGACTGGTGTCCTCTTAAGATAGAGGTGGCAGGGGCACGCACATATAAAGGAAAGGCCACGTGAGGACACACCAACAAGGTGGCCATCTACAAGCCAAGGAGTGGCCTAAGAAACCAACCCTGCTGACAACTTGATCGTGGACCATAAGCATCCAGAATTGTGAGGAAATTAATTTCTATTGTTTAAGCCACCCGGTTTGTGGTTTTCTGTCGTGGCAGCCTGAGCACATTAATACAGGGGTAGGGGTGGAACTTCTACCCTCTGCCTGGCTGGACAAAGCCCCTTATGGGACTGATCTTACTCAGTCTAATGCCCATGAGTCTCAAATATCATCACAGATGAGGACACTAAGAATCAGGTGGCTAAGTAACTGCCCAGGTTGCAGAGCGGTATTCAACAAATTCTAATGCTGGTGGGTCTTCATGGCATCACAGTGTGACCAGAGTACTAATAACAAGAATGGGAGTGGTTAAAGCTAAATGGTTCTGGAGTTTCTGGCTCTGCATGGATGCCTGGCTCCCCATGGATGCCTGGCTCCCCACAGAACAGCAATTCCAGTTTCCTACAGACCCTCCTTCATGCCCAGCCTCTGGACTCATGGTTGCATGAAGCTTTCATTTGGAACAGAAGCAACAGTTAAGGTATTAGCTCCTAAGAAAAGCAAGTTGAGTGTAGGCCCTGGAATTCAGACTGATTTTTGAAAGCTTATGATGTGGCCACTGTCCAAGCACTTTCCATGGATGATGATATCTAATCCCTACAACAAGTGAAGGAAGTTCATTATGACCTCCTTTTCAGACATGAAGAAACAGAACAGTTAGGTAATCTGCCCAAGGAAAGTGTGGAGATCAAGCAAATCCTGAATGCATAGAAATATTACAGATCCACGCAGACACACGAATACAGACATCTCTGGGGCTGAGTGAGGTGGGGGAACAAAGACAGACATGCCCCAAGGAAAGGGGCAGGGAGAGGAATCAGCGGGAGGAGGAAGCACAGGAAGGGGAGGACACTGCAGATTCCTGTTATCTCAGGCAGAAGGTGTGTGTACTTTGCTTCCACTGGCCGGGGGAATGGTGTAAATTAACACAACAGATGCCGGAACAGCAACATCGACTGTGAACTTACATGTGCCTGGCATTCCATTTCCATTTACTCCTTACAACTCTGCTGCCCAGCTGGGAAAGGGCAGGACTCCAGGGTAACCCAAGCCAGGTGATGCCACAGCCTGCAGCCTCAACTACTGCTCTGCCAGCCCGCTACTCACGTGTCCAAGCCCCACTCGTTCTCGCCCAGGATCTCGCAGTCCTGTGACTTCAGGGACATGTCCAGAAGCGTCTCCCGAAGCTGCCCAATTCTGAACAAGAAAAGAAAATCTGAGGCAGGGTCTGGGAGCCAGGTGAAGGTGAACTCCTTCTCTTATCTCACACCCACGAGTACATGGTATGTCTCTGTTCCTTTTTTCACTCAGCCACTTCTTCCAGCAGCACACACTTTGCTCAGGAGCCAGAGGGGTGGGACACGGCCTCACCTGTGCGTGTAGCCAGCCACATCTGAGAGCGTCGTGGACAGGTCGATGAGCTGGGTGAAGCAGCTGATGAGGTAGATGCACACAAAGGCATTCTGGACAGGATGGGAAGAGGTCAAGCAGGTCTCGACTCGAGCCCACAGACACTGGGCCAAGGACAGAGAGGGACAGCATGTGGGGTGACCAAGAGGGAGTCTCACCTTGCTGACCAGGGTGCTAAGCTCTGCGGGACTCAGGTCTCCATAGACTCCGCTGAAAATGGGGATTGCGATGACAACGTAACTCAGGATGCTGCCCAGATAGTCAAAGGTGTTGATGCCGACTGTAGAAAACAGATCTGTGAGACACCCAGGAACCATCCACATGCCCTACAGTGGACACAACCCTAAGACAGGGAGCAGGACGCCAAGTAGGGCCACGTGGCCTCTCTGGATCCTCATTCTCCTGAGGATACTCACAGAAAGGCAACAGCCCCCGCCCCCCCATCCCCGGTTAATTCCTTCATCATGGCACATTTATCCTTGCAGACAGGAGGTAGAGAGGTGTGGGAAGGGAAGCAGACCAGTCCAACCCCACGGTTCCCACTTCCCTGGGCCCCCTCGCCTACTGTACAGCCAGAGCTCCTTGGACATCAGTTCCCTCTGGGTCTGAAGGAGTCTCTGCAGCCTGCGGTCTGTCCTCATGTGCTCCACATGCCCAGCTCTGACAAGGAAAGGCTGGGATGTCCACAGGGCTGGAGAGGTTCAGCCAGGTTGGGGGGCCGCCTGTCCCATATCACACCCTCCTTTAGAAACCAAGGCCATTCAAATGATCTTGGTCTCAGGCTCTGTCTACTGCTAGCGCCCATTCACGGCTTCAGTCATGCCTTAACGGTATTGTCTGTGTGAAGAACATAAACTCTAGAGTTGGGCAGACCTAGTTCAAATCCTGGCTCTGGCCAGTTACTAGCTGCGTGACACAGGCAGGCTACTTAAGCCTCCAAGCCTCAGTTTTTTTAATCTATAAAATGGAGCCAATAATACCTATGTAATAGGTTAGAGTTAGAATTAAAAGTTTCTAAATATAAAGTGCCAAGCACATAAGGAGCCCTCAATAAATAAAAACTATTGTTAAATAAACATACACAGAGCGGTCACTAGGTGTACCAGGCACTGCACTAGTTAGCTAGTGCAATAAAGAAATGAGAAAATTATCTCTGTCTTTGAGGAGCTCTCAGTCCAGAGGGCAGGCAGGCACACTGCATTCTTCACTTGGAATCAGGAGTACTAAGTGTGCCCTCAGGGCCATGGCAGCAGATAGGCTTAGCCATTAAGGGAGTCTGGGAAGGCTCTCCAGAGGAGGTGATCTGGGGTTTCAAGGATGGGAAGAAATTCGCTAGGCAGAAAAGGTGGAGGGAGATTTCAGATTTTGCACAGAGGCCACAGAAGAACTCATCTGAAACTCTACAAACTAACCTGCCTTCCCCAGAGCTTCATGAGCAGAGGTTGCAGAATCCAAAAGCAACTTTTTTCTTTTTTTTTTTTGAGACGGAGTCTTGCTCTGTCACCCAGGCTGGAGTGCAATGGCAGGATCTTGCCTTACTGCAACCTCTGCCTCCCAGATTCAAGCGATTCTCCTGCCTCAGCCTCCCCAGTAGCTGGGATTACAGGTGCCCGCCACCACGCTCAGCTAATTTTTTGTATTTTTAGTAGAGACAGGGTTTCACCATGTTGGCCATGGCTGGTCTCGAACTCTTGACCTCAGGCAATCCACCCGCCTCGGCCTCCCAAAGTGCTGGGATTACAGGCATGAGCCACCATGCCCGGCCTCCAAAAGCAACTTTTTTACACACCCAGCCCTGCCCACCTCACAACCCCACCCCAGCGCAGATTCCCAGTATTCTTGATGCCCTCAAGTGGTGGAGGTTGCAAACTGCAGCAGAGACTGAGGAGCAAAGGTCCCAGGGCTATCACATCCACCCCAAGTACAGGTGAGCCAAGGAGTAGCTTCCACTTCTTAAACGCAAACCTCTGCCTGCACTATCAGTCCTAACGCTGATTTCAGAGGCCTCACATAAGGCAGAGCACAGGGACCGGTTCTGGCCCTGGAGGGAAGGGATGGGATTTCATGCCGCTGCTGCTGCTCCTGCTGCTGCCGTCAGGAGACCAGACGCTTGGCTCCATTAGACAGCCTTGTGGGGAGCAGGTCTCCTGGTTTTCTGAGAAGCTCCCATTCCATCCCACGCTACAGAGACAAAGGATCAGGCTTGAACCTCAGGCACTGTCAAGAAAGCTTCTTAACAGACAGAAGAGCAGAGGCAGACGGATATCTTACAGTCACCAGCAAGAGGATGAGGCATTCATTCATTTGACAATTTCAGGCCCCACGCTAGGCCACTAAGACTAAAGCTGGCCACAGTAAGGAACCACCAGCTTCAGAAGCAAACCCCTGGACCTAAGGATGAGGCAGACAAGGGCAGGGGGAGGTAGAGGGGGAGGGTCACAGCCAAGTATGACAACACTCAGCCCCTGAGCTCGGTGGTGGTGGGAGGGTTGAGGATTCATCTTTCCTTCTCCATTCTCAGCTCTGGCAAGGCAGAAGGGGAACCATCTCTCCAGACTCACCTGTAGAAAGCAGCAGGCTCCGCATTCACCCGAATCTGCATGTGCTTGAACCTGGGCGGACCAAAGGGAAATGTGTGCTGACAACAGGGAGTACTGGCCTCACTCTTGTTGGAGTCCTGGATCACAAAGACCCCCCAAGTGGAGCCCGGCTCTGCCTCAAAACCGTGGCTGCCTCAGTCTGACCCTTTCCTGGACTGTTATGGGGTAGAAAACCCCAGGGCTAGGTGGTGTGGCAGGAGCTCTGCAGAGACAGGGCTGCCCCTCAGCTTTCTGCAGAGAGGACAGGGGTATTCCTGCTCACAGCATCTCCTCCTCCCAGGGCCTGGCCCAAAGGAGGGGGACAAGAAGCACAGGGCAGCCACTGGATCCATTGGCTGCCACACCCAACTGATCCAAGATAGGGCGGTTATGCCAGGGCAGTGAGAAGGCCAAGAGATGACAATGACGATGGTGATGGCCAGGCAGACACGGTTCTCAGACCTTCTCAGGTATGATTTCATTAATCCTCCTAATCCTCTCAGTAGGCAACGGTACCATTTCCACTTTAGAGACAAGAACATTGAAGCTTGGAGAGGTTAAAGACCTCTCCAAGATCACACAGCTAGTAACTGGCACAGCTAGGATTTGAACTTAGGCAGTCTTACTCCAGATCCCCTTCCTTAACTATTATGCCCCAGCCCAGAAACCTCAAGTGAGGGAGACACACCTAAAATCTCCCTCCAGCTTCTCCTGATGCACCAGCTTCGTCACAATGGGGCCCATCAAAGTTTTGTTCACCATGGTCCCCAGGATGAAATACCCGAAGATGCTCACAGGCCCGAGCCAGCCTGTGCTGAAATAGAGAGAGAGGGAGAGAGGAAGGGAGAGGGTGTGGGGTGCCACCTATCCCCACATGCCTCAGCCCTGACTCCTGTTCCCTCTCGGGTAGCCCCTGTCCAATCTGAGTGGCCCAATGGGCCCTCTGCTCCTATGTGGGGGCATCTGGTATGAGCTCTCAGAGCCAGGATACCTGTGACACTGCAACACAGGGCCAAAGGAAGGGCAGGGGCCTGAGCACGTGGGATGGGTAAGCACGTGGGATGGGTGAGCACGTGGTAAGGTACAGTGGGAGAGAGGGGAAATAAGCTTCTCTTGGACCTTGACCTGGGAGAGCTGACTGAGGGCCCTCTGGGGAAACACCAGGCTGGGGGGGAGGGAGGCTTCACCTTTGGAAGCACTGGTAAGTGTAGTAGACGAGGGTGAACGGGGAGATGATCAGCTTGCTGGCCATGCTGCTGAGCTGCCGGCAGAATCGCTCCACGTCCTGGCTGATGCGCTGGTCCCTGGAGCCAATGACACAGAGTAGCTGGACCCAGGGAGATGGGCCCAAAGGTAGAGAGAACAAGAAACTTTCACATCACCTCTGCTCTTGACCTTGCCTCACAGTGCTGTGAACACTGACCCTATGGGAAGAGGGAACCAGACAAGGCTGGTTTCCTAGGGGCAACTAAATCCCAGGGCCTTTAAACAGGGTTCTAGAGAGTTGCATCTTACGGTGCCTCAGTTAATCCCCTGAAAAAGTGGGAACTGAAAGGTCCAGCACCCAGGGGCCTGAGCCAGCTCTGAGCAGAGCCAAAGAAAAACTTGAAGGTAGATGAGCTGTTTTGGATGATCAAGAAGACTATCCCCTTTATCTCAATCCTCCCAAATTTCTCTTATATACGCCCTAGCCTGGCCCCTTTAGTTATCTGGCTGTGAAAGCTCCAGGCTGTGAGGCACACCTGTAGTCCCAGCTACTCAGGGGGCAGAGGCAGGATGGAAGCCATAGCTATCAGAAAGAGGCCTAGAAGTTAGGCAGCAGCAGCAGCCTCCTACGCATCTTTGCACCAAAGCTAAGCTTGAGCTGAGAGGTACCCCAACCAACAAAGTGCTTGCTAGGAAGGTGGTGAGTGAGGGGATGGGTGTGAAGGAGACCCCGTATGTCTCATCTCACCACTAGGGCCATACTGACTCCTATTCCCAATGAGTGACGCGACCTTGGGCAAGTCACTTGCAATCTCTGGGCTTCAGCTTCCTCATCTGTAAAATAACAATAGCTAACTTACACTGAAACACTTGCTATGTGTCAGGCACTGTACATGTGCATTACATGAATGATATTTCATCCTCACTACACCCTTTGAGATAGGAACTATTATTGTCCTCGTTTTACAGAAGGGGAACCTGGGGCTTGGTGACTTTAAGAGTTATAACCTGAGTGGTGATAGAATGGAGATTTGAATCCTAGACTGAGTCCTGGATAGTGGTAATTTTTTTTTACTGATGAAAATCTAAGAGCTGGTTTTTCTAGCAAGGACATTTTCTTTAGAACCCTCTAAAGAAACCCCTTAGTCTTCTTACTGGAAGACTAAGATATAAAGTATGAAAAGGACAAAAGAAAGCTGCTCCTAATTTTTTTTTTTTTTAAGAGATGGGGGTTTCTGCTATGTTGCCCAGGCTAGAGTACAGTGGCTATTCCCAAGTGTGCTCACGGTGCACTACTCCTGGGCTCAAGTGATCCTCCTGCCTCAGCCTCCTGAGTTGTTGGGACTACAGGTGCATGCCACTGCACCTAGCAGGCTTCTTCTTTTTAGCTGCCTATTCACAGCCCTGCAGCTTCTCCAGGAGTCCTCTGCAGGGCACCCTCCCCCATGACTCTGGGCAGCAGCATTTGAAAACGACTGTAGATGATCTCCTTGGTGTCTGCCACCAGGAGTCTCCAGGGCTAGGCCAGATGGAAAGGACCACACAGAGTGTAGAAAGGACTGAGTTGGGGCGCCTACGGGTTATCGATGTCATCCCGCAGCACGTTGAGGGTGTAGTACACACGGCCCCGGAAGTAGAGGCGGTGAAGGTGCTCAGTGAGGTCCTTCCTCCAGCTCACATACAGCAGGTTGCAGGTGAACTGATCAAAGCTCTTCAGCTGTGCAGTGGGGGAAGCAAGGGGAAGGGAGAGATGGCTTCCTGAAAATCTCAGCTCAAAGCTCAAGGCTCGCAAGAGCCTCCGCTGACCCATCCCAGCCCACTCTGACTCTGATTACTCCGTCCACTCAGCACTTTTCTTGTTTAAATCATCAAGTCATGGGACTTTCCCTTCCTCACTCACTCACGTGTTCATTCCTTCACCAAATTTTTTTTCTCTGAGATGGAGTTTTACTCTTGTTGCCCAGGCTGGATGCAATGGCGCGATCTTGGCTCACCACAACCTCCGCCTCCCAGTTTCAAGCGATTCTCCTGCCTCAGCCTCCCGAGTAGCTGGGATTACAGGCATGCACCACCACGCCCAGCTAATTTTGTATTTTTAGTAGAGACGGGGTTTCTCCATCTTGGTCAGGCTGGTCTGGAACTCCCGACCTCAGGTGATCCGCCCGCCTCGGCCTCTCAAAGTGCTGGGATTACAGGCGTGAGCCACTGTACCCAGCCTCCTTCACCAAAATTAAAGGGCTTACCAGAGGCAAGACCCTCTTTCTACACTGTCTTATTTTGAGAGTAGATGAGCTTCTGAAGATTGGAGACCATATTGTCGATTCCATTTATGTTCTTACTCCTTTGTCCCCCAAGCTTGGGACAGAGATTTGTATGCACAGGTGCTTACTGACCGAAGACCCAACAAAAGTGGCCATGGTACGACGAGAAGTGGCTTCCCCAAGAAAACAGGCGGCACAGCCTGGTAGACAGCATTAGGCTTGAGTTCTGGTACAGCCCTGAGTCTCATCATTTACCATTTCCAGGGCACCTATGTGCTAAGCACTAGGGACATTATGAGCTCACAGTTTAGCCAGAAAACAATTACAAGCGTGTGAGGAGTGTTACAGCGAGGTAAACTCAAGGAATTCGTTAAGTACAGAAAAAGGGCAGAGTTTGGTGGAGGAGACACAAAGGAGAAAGCTGAGAAAGACTTGAAAGAGGTGACAACGGAGGGATGATGAAAAGTGAGCAGGTGGTAGCCCCCCTACTGAATGAGGGGTAGGGGAGGAGGCCATTCTGCAAGAAAGCACTGTTCAAAGGCTGGGAGGTGTGACATGGTGCCAAGGTGAGTCACAGCCTCGGTCCCGCAGAGGAGGAGCAGCAGCTCTGGCTGCTGAGCCGTTTTAATGAGCTGCCGGAAACAAGAGTTCTAGGAAGGAAAGGGGCAATGATCAGTTCTGCTAAATGCTGAATTAAACCAGAACCTGTGGCCTGGGCCCAGGAGTGGAAACATCTGAGGAATCAGTCCCACGTGGGCCAATAGCAAGATCAACGTGCTTAATAAAGGCAGCTATCCCTTTAGTTCCCAGAAAAGGGAGGAAACACACCCCCACAGCTTGCTTCCTGCTTCCTGGAGGCTAAGTTCCACTAGGCATTACGGTCACACTGGACTGGAGAGGACGAGAGACACAGAGAGAGGGAAAGATCTTACCGTGGAGTTCAGAACAATGAGCATGACAGCCAGGAATGTCAGAGTCTTAAACCCTTCCAAGTCTTTGTTTCCCAGGACCCCATAGTACTGACTGGGGATCAAGCCAACCCGGTAGATCACAAATTGCTCTGAAAGGAGGGAGAGGAGTAAGAAATCAGTGATGAGGGGTTAAAAAGAAGGGAGGCTTCTTCCTGAGTCCCTGCCTCATCAGCACCCCAAAGAGATGAAAAGGGGCCGGGTGCGGTGGCTCACGCCTGTAATCCCAGCACTTTGGGAGGCTGAGGCGGGTGTATCACCTGAGGTCATGAGTTCGAGATCAGCCTGGCCAAGATGGTGAAACCCTGTCTTTACTAAAAAATACAAAGTTTAGTCGGGCGTGGTGGTGGGTGCTTGTAATCCCAGCTACTCAGGAGGCGAAGGCACGAGAATCACTTGAACCAGGGAGGCAGAGGTTGCAGTGAGCTGAGATTATGTCACTGCACTCCAGCCTGGGCAACAAGAGAGAAACTCTGTCTCAAAAAAAAAAAAAAAAAAAAAAAGATGGAAAGGGACCCCAAACCAGAGCTCCCCTCCCTCCTCTAGTCTGGGCTCACTCACTCACCCAGTAGGGTCAGGCACAAAAGGGTCAGGAACATCAAGGCATTCTGTGATGACCAAGAAGGAAACAAAACCTTCAGTATCTGCAGGAACCGCTGGAGAAATTGCAGATCTAACCTGGGCCTGAAGAGAAGGTGGGGAGGCAGAGAAAAGCCCAAGACAATAATTAAGCCTTAGGGAGTAGTTATTAAGCTCATCCACATTGTTCTGTAGAGGGTCCAGGCCATGCAGAAAGAATGGTTTTCAAATGCTGAAGATGGTAGGCTGGGAACAGACCACGGATACAAAGGAAATTCTCTGGCCAAGCGTGGTGGCTCATGCCTGTAATCCCAGCTACTCGGGAGGCTGAGTCAGGAGAATTGCTTGAACCTGGGAGGCAGAGGTTGCAGTGAGCCGAGATTGCGCCATTGCAACAAGAGCCTGGGCAACAAGAGCAAAAGTCCGTCTCAAAAAAAAAAAAAAAACCAAAAACAAAAAACTTAAAAAATTACAAATGGATTAAAAATCTAAACGTGAAAAGTAACACTATCATGTTAATAGAAGGAAATGTAGAAAAATGTCTTAATGAAGATACCTTAAAAACCTATACAGGGGAAAACTGATGAATTTAACTTCATTAGAGTTAAATGTTTTTATTCAACACAGTGCCATAGATTAAGTTAAAAGACTTGGAGGTGGTATCTGCAGAGTGCAAAACCAACAAGGACTTAAAATCTTTATTTTTTTGAGACGGAGTTTTGCTCGTTGCCCAGGCTGGAATGCAACGGCGCAATCTCGGATCACTGCAACCTCCGCCTCCCTGGTTCAAGTGATTCTCCTGTGTCAGCCTCCTGACCAGTTGCAATTACAGGTGCATGCCACCACGCCCGGCTAATTTTTGTATTTTTAGTAGGAGACGGGGTTTCATCATATTGGTCAGGCTGGTCTCGAACTCCTGACCTCCGGTGATCCACCTGCCTCGGCCTCCCAAAGTGCTGGGATTACAGGCGTGAGCCACCGTGCCTGGCCTAAAATCTTTTTTTTTTTTTTGAGACAAGGTCTTGCTCTGTTGCCCAGGCTGGAATGCAGTGGTGCGATCTCAGCTCAGGGCAACCTCTGCCTCCCGGGTTCAAGCGACTGTCCCACCTCAGCCTTTTTAGTGGCTGGGAGTACGGGCGTGCGTCAACACGCTCAGCTAATTTTTGTATTTTTGGTAGAGATGGGGTTTCACCATGTTGCCCAGGCTGATCTTGAACTCCTGGACTCCAGTGGTCCACCTACCTCAGCCTCCCAAAGTGATAGGATGACAGGTGTGAGCCACCGGGCATGGCCAGGATCTAAAATCTAGAGCCTACAAGAATTCCTGCAAGCCAGGAACATAGGAAATCCATAGAGAAGTGGGAAGGGATATAAACAGGCAATTCAAAAAAGGGAAAACCCACGTTTAATAAACACATGAAAATGTAGGCCGGGAGCAGTGGCTCACGTCTGTAATTCCTTTATGCACTGCCCGTCGGGAAGTGTAATCCCTGCACTTCGGAAGGCCGAGGCGGATGGATCACCTGAGGTCAGGAGTTCAAGACCAGACTGGCCAACCCCCCCATCTTTGCTAAAAATACAAAAAATTAGCTGGGTGTGGTGGCGCGCGTCTGTAATCCCAGCTACTCAGGAGGCTGAGGCAGAAGAATCGCTTGAACCCGAGGCGGAGGTTGCAGTGAGCCGAGATCATGCCACTGCACTCCTGCCCGGGCAACAAGAGCAAAACTCCATCTCAAAAAAAAAGAAAGAAAGAAAGAAGGAAAGAAAATGTACACGATGGGATACCACCTTACATCCACCAGACTGATAAACATTACAAAACCAGCCGCCACTGAACGATGGAGGGATACCGGGAAACAGGAAGCTTTATGCACTGCCCGTCGGGAAGTATAAACTAGTGTGACCATTCCAAAGAACAATCCAGCAAAATTAGATATGACCAGGACCCAACTCTGGGGTGGATACCCAGAGAAATGCAACAATATGCACAAGGAGACAACTGCCAGAATATTCATTACAGTGTGGCTTGTAGGGGTGTTAATACTAGAAAAAAATCTAGGTATCCACCACTAGGGGAATAAGTCTATGCACACAGCACCCATCATGCAAGCACTCAGAAGTGAAAACAAGATGACTAGCATGGATGGACTCAAAAACACAATGTTGAGGAAAAAGGTTTAAAGAAAAATCACAGCATATTATATTGAAGAATTCGAAACCACTATATAGATTTCAAAGTAACACTTGCACAAATTTACCCAAGGTGGACCGTAAAGCCACTTATATAACACACCAGAGTGGCTGTCTGAAAAGGGGAGTGAAAGGGGTCTGGGAATAGGAACGAAGAGAGGAAGTGATAAACAAGGAGCCTTGCATTGGCCCACAGGGTGTCAAGAACTGAGAAGGATCAACTCAATTTTGTGCACCTGAGGTTCTTTTTTCAAAAAAAGAATGCCAGTTGCGAGGGAGAGGGTCCCACACCGCAGGAGATGGCCCAAGTCCGGCCAAGAACGGAGGGGGCTGCGGCCGGTGCGGAGCGGCCTAGAGCGGCGGGAGGGCGGACGCCCCTTCGAGAGCTCCTCTTTCTCTCAGAAGTCACGGGGGCGAGACGGGGGCGCCAGGGCGGCGGACGAGGCACGGAGGGCAGGAGAGCCCATTCCCTACAGCCCGGAACTCCTGCTCCCAAACCTCCTCCCCGACCGCCCTGCTTACCTGGCGCCAGCTCCGGGCGCGGGCCCCGGGACCGCCATGACCTGAGACCCGAGGGACTCTGGAGCCCAGCTGCCCCTAGTTCAGTACTGGGTAGAGTCCGAGGAGGGGCGGGGCCCCGGCTACCACAGAGACGGCGTTTGATAGAGAGGAAGGTGCGGGAGACGCGGACTCTCCCGGAAGCGACCGACGTCTCTAAAAGTACCAGAGAGTGGACTCGGCTGACCCGGCGGCTACAGCGCCCCCATATTTTCTGGGAGACTTCCCTTTTGACAATAGGTATCCGAGAGTGTAACTACTTTATGGCAAGTATTTTAGATTCTGAGTATAATAGATGTTTTACATATTCTCCCAGAGAAGCCAGCATGATCCTTAAAAAAGTATAAATTAGGCTTCCAGCCGGGCGCGGTGGGTTACTCCTGTAATCCCAGCACTTTGGAAGGCCAAGGCGGGAGGATCGCTTGAGCCCAGGAATTCAAGACCAGCCTGGGCAACATGGCAAGACCCCGCCTTTACAAAAGATAAAAGCATTAGCCGGGGATGGTGGCGAGCGCCTGTGGTCCGAGCTACTCTGGAGGCTGAGGCAGGAGAATCATTTGGGCCCGGAAGGTCAAGGCTGCAGTGAGCCGTGACTGTGCCACTGCACTCCAGCCTGGGCGACAAAGAGAGACCCTGTCTCAAAAATAAATAAATAGATGATGATGATCGATAGATAAGATAGATAGTTGAATGAATGAAATGCTTATCAGTTGACTGATTAGTACCCAAAGGGAGGTGGGAAATGGCTCAAAAAAAAACCAAACAGCATGATCCCACAGGTCCCTAAATTTGAATCTGGATGTGTCTTCTCACTTTCCTCCAATCCTTATTAAGTTTCAACTGCATGCCAAACGCTCTACAACATGCATGTATCACTTGTCTTTATGAAAGTTGCAGTCTAGCTGGGTAGGTCAATCAGTTGACAATTACAGCTTTTTTTTTTTTTGATACGGAGTGTTGCTTTTGTTGCCCCGGCTAGAGTGCAATGGCGCGATATCGGCTCACGGCAACCTCAGCCTCCCGGATTGAAGCCATCCTCCTGCCTCAGCCTCCCGAGTAGCTAGGATTACAGGCATGTGCCACCACGCCCAGCTAATTTAGTATTTTTAGTAGAGACAGGGTTTCTCCATATTGGTCAGGCTGGTCTTGAACTCCTAACCTCAGGTGATCTGCCCGCCTTGGCTTTCCAAAGTGTTGGGATTACAAGAGTGAGCCACCGCTCCTGGCCTTTTTTTGTTTTTGTTTTTGTTTTAGACGGAGTTTTGCTCTTGTGGCTCAGGCTGGAGTGCAATGGTGCTATCTTGGCTCACTGCAACCTGTGCCTCCCGGGTTCAAGCGATTCTCCTGCCTCAGCCTCCCGAGTAGCTGGGATTACAGGCATGCACCACCATACCCGGCTAATTTTGTATTTTTAGTAGAGACGTGGTTTCTCCATGTTGGTCAGGCTGGTCTCGAACTCCCGACCTCAGGTGATCCACCCACCTTGGCCTCTCAAAATGCTGGGATTACAGGTGTGAATCACCGTGCCCGGCCTACAGCTGTCTTTATGAAGTGCTATGACAAACATACCATACAGCAGGGGTTCTCAACTTTGGCGCCATTAAGTTTTGGGGCCTGATCATTCTTTGCTGAGTAGGCTTTCCTATGCAATGTAGGATGTTTAGCTGTATCCCAGGCCTCTACGCGCTAGAAGCCGGTGGCATTCCCTCTGACCTAGGCATCCCAAAATGTCTCTAAACATTGCCAAATGTCCCTTAGGGGAGAAAGGACCAAAATTCCAGCTTTACCCCACCCCCTAGCATTGAGAACCACTGCCCCAGAACCAAAGAGAGAGGCATTTAACTCAGCATGGGGAAAAGTGGAATCTAGAAAGACTTTGAAGAGGAAATAACTTTATTCAAGTATGTCTTTCTTATTTGAAAACCAAAAAAATAGGATGCAATTTTTGAAAAATTAATAAGGCAACCAAAGTATTAAAGCAAGCAACGTCACCTCTCTAGGTTAATCTAGGTTTACAGATCTTGTCCCCTTTCAGTCTCAAAAATGTCCTAGTTTGGTATTCGGTGGCATTACTGTCCCAGGGTGCCTCAGCATTGTCTATTACTGTAAACTTTTAAGAAGTAGCAGGCTGGGCACGGTGGCTCACGCCTGTAATCCCAGCGCTTTTGGAGGCCGAAGCAGGCAAATCACCTGAGGTCAGGAGTTCAAGACCAGCCTGGCCAACATGACGAAATCCCGTCTTTACTAAAAATACAAAAATTAGCCAGGTGTGGTGGCGGGTGCATGTAATCCCAGCTACTTGGGAGGCTGAGGCAGGAGAATTACTTGAACCCAGGAGGCGGAGGTTGCATTGAACTGAGATTGTGCCATTGTACTCCAGCCTGGGTGACAGAGTGAGACTGTTTCAAAAAAAAAAAGAAGAAGAAGAAGTACTACACCAGAGTTACCAGTGAGCAAGCGGGAGGGTCTTTGGCTACTGGAGTGCAGCAGAGCAGAGCAATGCCCAAATCAAAGGAACTTACTTCTTCAAGCTCTTCTGGCAGTGGTTCTGACAGTGATGTTGACAAAAAGTTAAAGAGGAAAAAGCAGGTTGCTCCAGAAAGACCTGTAAAGAAGCAAAAGACTGGTGAAACTTGAAGAGCTCTATCATCTTCCAAAGAGAACAGCAGCAGCAGCACAGATGATAACATGATGTTTCAGGTTAGGAAAATGAGGTACATTAGTGTTTGGGATTTTTTTTTTTTAGACTTGTCCCCCAAGGCTGGAGCGCAATGGCACGATCTTGGCTCACTGCAACCTCTGCCTCCCAGGTTCAAGCAATTCTCCTGCCTCAGCCTCCTGAGTAGCTGAGACTGCAGGCACTCGCCACCATGCCTGGCTAATTTCTGTCTTTTATGTCGAGACAGGGTTTCACCATGTTGGCCAGGCTGGTCTTGAACTCCTGACCTCAAGTGATCTGCCCACCTTGGCCTCCCAAAGTACTAGGATTACAAGTGTGAGCCACCAAGCCGGGCCAGTGTTTGGGATTTTAAAGGGTAATTGATATTAAATAATATTGGATGGATCCAGAAGGTGAAATGAAACCAGGAAGAGAAGGTATTTCTTTGAATTTGGAGCAAAGAAGCCAGCTGAAGGAATAGATTTTTTAAAATTTAAATTTAAAGATTATATATATATAATATATGTAAAAATATATATGTAAAATATATATGTAAAAATATACATATATATATATATATATGTATATATATATTTTTGAGACAGAGTCTTGCTCTGTTGCCCATGCTGGAGTGCAGTGGTGGGATCACAGCTGACTGCAGCCTCCATCTCCTGGGCTCAAGTGATCCACCTCAGCCTCCTTAGTAGCTGGGACTATAGGTGCTGGCATCACACACAGCTAATTAAAAAAATTTTTTTTTGTAGAGAAGGCAGGGGTTGGGGGGAGGTGTCTCACTGTGTTGTCCAGGCTAGTCTTAAATTCCTAGGCTCAAGTGATCCTCCACCTTTGCCTCCCTAAGTGCTGGGATTACAGATGTGAGCCACTGCACCTGGCCAAGAACAGATTTCTGATACTGATGATGCAGTTAAGAAAACTGTGAAATTCAAGCCATATAAAACTTATACTGTTCTAGTGTAGTTGGTTTGTGTGTGTGTGTGTGTCTGTGTATGTGTGGATTTTTTTTTTTTTTTTGACAGGTTCTTGCTCTGTGGTCCAGGTAGAGTGCAGTGGGATAATAATCACAGCTCACTGCAGTCTCCAACTCCTCCCACCTCAATCTCCTGAGTAGCTGGGGCTACAGGTATGCGCCAACATGCCTAGCTAATTTTTAAGTTTTTTTTTTTTTTAAATAGAGATGAGGTCTCACTATATTGCCCAGGCTGGTCTAGAACTCCTGAGCTCAAGCGATGCTTCTGCCTCAGCCTCCCAAAGTGTTAGGATTACAGGGCGGAGCCACCGCTCCTGGCCTCTAGTTGTTTTAATCTGTCTTTTTACATTGGCTTTTGTTTTCTAAATGTTGTCCTCCGCTATTGTATGTTTAGATTGCAGAACAACTTGTAAAATGAATACTTGTTTTAATGTGCGTTATTTAAAATGTTCTGAGTGAAGCTAATTGTCAACTTTATAAGGAGAATTGCTTTGTGCCCACCACTTAGTATACAATAAAATCAAGTAATACATTCTTAACTGTTGTGGCCCTTTTTTTTTTTTTTTTTTTTTTTTTTTTTGAGATGGAGTTTCACTCTTGTTGCCCAGGCTGGATTGGGGCTCACTGCAACCCCTGCCTCCCAAGTTCAAGTGATTCTCCTGCCTCAGCCTCCTGGGTAGTTGGATTACAGGCACCCGCCACCACGCCCGGCTAATTTTTTGTATTTTTAGTAGAGATGGAGTTTCACCATGTTGGCTAGGCTGGTCTCAAACTCCTTACCTCAGTTGATCCACCCGCCTCCACCTCCCCAAGTGCTGAGATTACAGGCGTGAGCCACTGCGCCTGGCCCTGTTGTGGCCTTTTTTGATCATGAGAGTTGGTGCTCTTGAAGGCCAAAAATGACAGTTTTTTATAGATCTTTTAATTTCAATTCAGCTTTCACAATAAAAAAGAGTGTATTGCATTGAACAAAAAAAGTATTACACCAATACTAAACTTGATGTAAAATGTGATCTCAACTATGAAAATATATATAGATGTAAATATCTGCATAGAAAAATCATAATGAAGCATAGCAAAAGGCCATATATCATACTGGTTGTTAATATTTGAGTTTATATTTCAGAGTTATCTTTTGGATAAGATCCAATTTTTTTTTCTTTTTTTTGAGATGGAGTCTCGCTCTGTTGCCCAGGCTGGAGTGCAGTGGCGCGATCTTGGCTCACTGCAACCTTCGCCTCCCGGGTTCAAGCAATTCTCCTGTTTAGCCTCCCAAGCAGCTGGGACTACAGGCGTCCACCGGCACGCCTGGCTAATTTTTGTATTTTTAGTAGAGACAGGGTTTCACCATATTGGCCAGGCTGGTCTCGAACTCCTGATCTTGTGATCTACCTACCTCAGCCTCCCAAAGTGCTGGGATTACAGGTGTAAGCCACCGGGTTTAGAGCCAACTTAAAATTAGTTCAAATTTCTAATTAGCTCATAACTGTGATCAATGTTTTCTTTTTATTTTATTTTTTTCTTTTCTAGGTTTTTAAAAAATTCACAATCCACTTGGGCACAGTGGCTCACACCTGTGGTCTCAGAACTTTGGGAGGCCAAGGCCAGAGGTTTGCTTGAGCCCAGGAGTTCAAGACCAGCCTGGGCAACATAGCTAGACCCCCATCTCTACAAAAAAAGAAAAAAATTGGGATCCAAATAAGGTCTACACATTGCAATTGATCATATGTCATTTAACACTCTTTTAGTTTATAGGTTCCTCTTCTACCCCTTTAGACCAGCTACTATTATCTCATTTTCATGTCCTTCTGCAAAACCTTCTAACTGGATTTCTACACTTGAATTTCCTCCTGCTCTAATCCAGTTTCTACAAAGCAGCCAGAGAAATCTGAACAAATGTAAACCAGATCAACAGTCCACTTAAAGCCCTTCAAGGCTTCTTTTTTTTTTTTTTTTGAGATAGAGTTTCGCTCTTGTTGCTCAGGCTGGAGGGCAGTGGTGTGATCTCGGCCCACTGCAACCTCTGCCTCCCGGGTTCAAGCGATTTTCCTGCCTCAGCCTCCTATGTAGCTGGGATTACAGGCACCCGCCACCACGCACAGCTAATTTTTGTTATTTTTAGTAGAGATGGGGTTTTGCCATGTTGGCCAAGCTGCTCTCGAACTCCTAACCTCAAGTGATCTGCTGGCCTTGGCCTCCCAAAGTGCTGAGATTACAGGCGCGAGCCACTGCACCCTGCTCTTCAAGGCTTCTTATGCCCTGGCCTTGCCTATTGCTCCAACTTCTGTTTGTTTTTTTTTTTTTTTTTTGAGACAGTCTTGCTCTGTTGCCCAGGATGGAATGCAGTGGTATGATCTCAGGTCACAGCAACCTCTGCCTCCCAGGTTAAAGTGATTCTTGTGCCTCATCCTCTCGAGTAGCTGGGATTACAGGCTTATGCCACCATGCCCAGCTAATTTCTGTTTGAACCTCTTTAGGGGCTAGAAAACAAACCTTGTTTTCCTCTACTCTTCCGGTGATTTTTATTCTTCCTTCCATCCCCACTGTGAATGTCCCTTCCCCAGAGAGTCTTTTCCTAACCACCCTTTATTGTTTCCTTCCACAGCACCCCACTTTTTCCTGCTTCTAGCATTTATTGCAGCTGGTTATATTTTCATTTTGTGCGTTTACTTCATTCATGCCTCTCTCGCTCCACCCCAAGAGGACAGGGACCATGTCTGTTGTGTTCACACTACTGTGTCCCCATTTTCCAGAAGCACTCATAAGAGCACAATAGCTATTTGTTTAACAAATATTTGCAAAATCTTCTAACTGGGTTTATACACTTGAATTTCCCCCGGCTCTAATCCAGTTTTTACAAAGCAGCCAGAGAAATGTGCACAAATGTAAACCAAATCAACAGCCCACTTAAAGCTCTTAAGTGATTCTTGTGCTGTTTGTTGAACAAAGATAAACAAGACAATCCCTAACCTCAAAAAACACACAGTGAGGCTAGGGCTCACTGCAGCCTCAACAGCGGAGGCTAAGGCAGGAGGATTGCTTGAGCCCAGGAGTTAGAGGCTGCACTGAGCTATGATCATACCACTGCACTCCAGCCTGGGCAACACAGCGAGACCTCGTTTCTAAAAGTAAATAAATAAAATTTTAAAAAACCCACAGGTCACTGTCTCTGCTTATACTGTTTTCTAATGGGACCAAACTTCCCTTATTTCAGCTCCTAGAGTCCTGTGCTACTTCCTCACTCTTATACATAGATAAAGGGAAGACAAATTGATGTTTTTTTAAAAAAAGGAAAATAATTTGGTAATAACTGTCAAATTTTAGATGATGCCGTAGTTTCATTTCCAGAAATTCTCTTATAAATATATTTACCCAAAAGCACAAAGGACAAAGGGTCAATCACAAGGATGTTTCTACAGCATAGAAGGTAATAGCAAAATCCTAGAAGCAACCAGAATGCTTATCAAAGGAGGAGCAGTTAAACAAAATATGACACCCTCACTGTGTAGAATATATTTTGCAGCTATTAATAAGAAGGAGATGGCCGGGTGCCATGGCTCACGCCTGTAATCCCAGCACTTTGGGAGGCTGAGGCGGGTGGATCACCTGAGGTTGGGAGTTCGAGACCAGCCTGACCAACATGGAGAAACCCCGTCTCTACTAAAAATACAAAATTAGCCAGGCGTGGTGGCACATTCCTGTAGTCCCAGCTACTCGGGAGACTGAGGCAGGAGACTCACTTGAACGTGGGAGGCAGAGGTTGCAGTGAGCCGAGATCGCGCCATTGCACTCCAGCCTGGGCAACAAACGCAAAACTCTGTCTCAAAAAAAAAAAAAAAAAGGAGAAGTAGCATTGCCATAGTGATTCAGAACATGGACCTCAGAGCCGGATTGCATGGGTTCAAATCCCCACTCTATCACTTGGTATTTGTGTGACCTTGGGGGCATGCTGCCTCTGTTTTTTTTTTTTTTTAAACACAGAGTCTTGCTCTGTTACCCAGGCTGGAGTGCAGTGGCACAATCCCGGCTCACTGCAGCCTCTGCCTCCTGGGTTCAAGTGATTCTCCTGCCTCAGCCTCCCAAGTAGCTGGGACCACAGGCATGTGCCACCATGCCTGGCTAAATTTTGTATTTTTAGTAGAGATGGGGTTTCACCATCTTGGCCAGTCTGGTCTCAAACTCCTGACCTGAAGTGATCCGCCCACCTTGGCCTCCCGAAGTGGTGGGATTACAGGCATGAGCCACTGCACCCGGTGAGGTTTTTAAAATTTTCTTTAAAAAAAATTTGGGGGGGTAAAGACAGGGCCTCACTATGTTGCCTAGGCTGTCGAACTCCTGGCCTCAAGCGTTCCTCCTGCCTTGACCTCCAAAAGTGGTGGGATTACAGGCATGAGCCACTGCACCTAGCCTCAGTTTTTTAAAATCTGTAAATGAGGGTAATAATAGTTTCCACATCAGAGGGTTGTTTCGGGGAATAAACAAGTTAATAGATATTAAGACTTAAACATTACCTGGCAATAATAAGAGCTGAATGTGACATTAATATTAAACATTGAACAATGTCCATGCCCTATTGTTTCATTTAATCAACTAGTTTTTTAATTGAAAAATTGAAAAGCATGTGGTTAAAAAAAATTTTGCAAAAGATGATAGGGCATATAATAAAAAATAAGTTTGTCTTCCACCCCAGAGCCAAGCTGTTCACAGCTTCTTAGGAATCTTTCCCGAAATGTTTTATATATATGCAAACTTTTATGTATTAATATATTTCACACATACCCACACTCAAACACAAATATTCCTTTTCCTTTTAAACACTCTGCCTTGCAGCTTGCGTTTGTTTTTTTTTTTTTTTCTCTTTGAGACAGACTCTCATTCTCTTGTCCAGGCTGGAGTGCAGTGGCGTGATCTTGGCTCACTGCAACCTCTGCCTCCTGGGGTCAAACTACTCCCTCCCAAGTAGCTGGGATTACAGGCGTGCTCCACCACACCTGGCTAATTTTTGTATTTTTAGTAAAGACGGGGTTTCGCCATGTTGGCCAGGCTGGTCTTGAACTCCTGACTTCGGGTGATCTGCCTGCCTCGGCCTTCCAAAGTGCTGGGATTATAGGGGTGAGCCACCGCTCCTGGCCGCAGCTTTCTTTTTACACTTTGTAATATATCTTGGAAGTTGTTCCATATCAGCATATACAGACTTTTTTTTTTTTTGAGATGGAGTTTCGCTCTTGTCACCCAGGCTGGAGCACAGTGGTGCGATCTTGGCTCACTGTCACCTCTGCTTTCCTGGTTCAAGCAATTCTCCTGCCTCAGGCTCCTGAGTAGCTGGTATTACAGGCATCCGCCACCATGCCTGGATAATTTTTTGTATTTTTAGTAGAGATGGGGTTTCACCATGTTGGCCAGTCTGGTCTTGGACTCCTGACCTCAGGTGATCCACCTGCCTTGGCCTCCCAAAGTGCTGGGGTTACAGGCATGAGCCACCGCGCCCAGCCAGCATACACAGATTTAAGTAATTACTTTTTTCCACTGTTAAGTTTGTGGCAAACCCATTGTCAAATTGTGCCATCATAAGTCAGGGACTGTCTCTACAGAGGAACTATATACCTAGTTTCCTATTGACAGACATTTTCGTGGGTTATAGTCTCTTGCTATTACATATAATGCTGCAATTAACATCTTTGGATATATCCCAAATATAGCTAAGTTTTAAAGAAGATAGGCTCCATATTTTGTTTTTTAAAAGCATGTTTGTGTGTGCATAACTGTGCACCCACTGAAGTTGATTGCAATCTGTAGGAATTCAGAATGCAAGGATTGGAGAGAGCAAAAGGCAGTTGGACTAAAGAGCCCATATGCTTAAGTGTTTTGTTTTTTAATCTCTCTTTTTTTTCGAGAGAAAGTCTCACTCTGTAGTCCAGGCTGGAGTGCAGTGATGTAGTTTTGGTTCGCTGCAGCCTCGACCTCCCAAGCTCGAGCGATCCCTCCACCTCAGCCTCCCGAGTAGCTGGGACTACAGGCACATGCCACCACACCCAGCTGATTTTTGTATTTTTTGTAGAGACGGGGTTTCACCATGTTGCCCAGGCTGGTCTCAAACTCCTGGGCTGAAGTGATCTGCCTTCTTCACTCTCCCTAAGCGCTGGGGTTACAAGCATGCACCACCGCACCTGGCCTGTGGGTTTTTTTTTTTTTTTTTTTTTGAGGCAGAGTCTCGCTCTGGCGCCCAGGCTAGAGTACAGTGGCTCACTGCAACCTCCGCCTCCCAGGTTCAAGTTATTCTCCTGTCTCAGCCTCCTGAGTAGCTGGGATTACAGGCTCACTCCACCACGCCTGGCTAAGTTTTATATTTTTAGTAGGGACAGGGTTCCACCATGTTGTTCAGGCTGGTCTCGAACTCCTGACCTCATGATCCACCTGCCTCGGCCTCCCAAAGTGCTGGGATTACAGGCATGCGCCGCTGCACCTGGCCTGTGTTTTGTTTTTTAAAATGTTACCTATACAATAAGTTTTTTTCAGAGGTTATACCCTAAAAGAGAAGCAATCATTTTATCTTCTGGTCCTCCAAGCTCTTGGTTCACACCTCAGTTATAGACAGAGTTGGACCTGTCTGTTTCCCTTGCTAGCCAAGGAACTTGCCTAGTCAACCTCCAATACCCAGCCCAGCGCCTGGCACATAGAAGGTGTTCACTAAACACTTCTGTGATGAATGAAGCTACTCCTCTGACCTAGGTTTCCCTGTATATAAAATTAGAATGATAAAGCGACCCACATCTAATGGCCATCCTAAGAAATTCCTGAGCAAAAAAAAAAAAAAAAAAAAAGAAATTCCTGAGCAATGTGAATGTTCTTAAAAAACATGAAAGTTTGTTAAAATACTCAAGAATAGCTGCTTAATCTAAAATTTATCCTGTGGGCTGACCAGGTCAAAATGTCTGCAGTGTAGCTGGTTCAAAGGACGGTGATATCTTCCCCAAGTGAGAACAGCCTATTAAATTTGTGAGCAGGAGGGACAGAGTTGTCAGCTGAGCAGAGCCCTGCTGTCACGTCCTCTAGATCTGAAACCATCTTGGCCTGTTTCCACCTTGGAATCATTTTGGAAAGATTAAGACCCCTGCAAGTCTGTTAAAAAGTTGGAGCCTTGGCTGGGCGTGGTGGCTCATACCTGTAATTCCAGCACTTTGGTAAGCTGAGACAGGAAGATTGCTTGAGCTCAGGAGTTGGAGACCAGCCTAGGCAACATGGCAAGACCTCATTGCTACAAAACAAAAACAAAAATTAGCTGGGTGTGGTGGTGCAAGCTGTAGTCTCAGATGCTTGGGAAGCTGAGATCGTGCCACTGCACTCCAACCTGGGCAACAGAGCGAGACACTGTCTCAAAAACAAAAAACGAAAAACAGCTGGAGCCTTTATATTAGATATCACCCAAGGACTCCCCAACCATAGAGTAATCTTAGAGTATTGAAGGGGTGGAAAGGTATAATAAATCTCCTCTTTATCATAAGGGTCATGGCCACCACTCCTATAACAAAAGACTGATTAACAAGAGAAAAGCATAAGCAATTTATAACTTTCTCTTTTAATTTTTTTTTTAGAGACAAGGTCTTGCTCTGTTGTCTAGGCTGGAGTACAGTGGTGTGATCATGGCTCATTGCAGCCTTGAACTTCTGGGCTCAAGCTATCTTCCCGCCTCAGCCTTCCCAGTAGCTGGGGTTGCAGGCGCACACCACCATGTCCATCTAAAAGCATATCAGATTTATCTAATCAAAATTGTATAATTGTATGTGACGTGGGAGCCTTCAGAAATGAGGACCAAAAGACTCAAGAAAAAAACTGTTCTTTTTTTTTTTTTTTTTTTTTGAGATGAAGTCTCACACTGTGGCCCAGGCTGGAGTGCAGTGGCACGATCTCGGCTCACTGCAACCTTCACCTTCTGGGTTCAAGCAATTCTCCTGCCTCAGCCTCCTGAGTAGCTGGGACTACAGGTGCACACCACCATACCCGGCTAATTTTTTTTTTTTTTTTTTGTATTTTTAGTAGAGATGGGGTTTCATCGTGTTAGCCAGGATGGTCTCGATCTCCTGACCTCATGATCCGCCTGCCTCGGCCTCCCAAAGTGCCAGGATTACAGGCATGAGCCACTGTGTCCAGCCAAAAACTGTTCATTTTTATGCTTAGATTCAGTGAAGCATGACAGCTGTGTTGAAATGTGATTAGACAGAAAGGGAATGATCTAGTAGTAACAGACTGAGTGGGGAAACCCAGCAAGGCCTCTGTTCAGATTCTTCTTGGCCTGTTTGTGTGGTGTTCCTTTCTCCTGGGTTTAGGGCAGTGCCCCTTCTGAAATGAAGGTCTTATGGTCTATTTTCAGACAAGGTAGGTCAGAATTTTATGGCCAGCTCCTACACAGAAGGATGGAGGAAGGTTAAAGTCCTATTTCTAGGTTTTATGGGTGGCTTTGGAGAAGAAGGGTTCTAGTTTCTATGGCCTGCCTTGGGAGAGGAAGGGAAGCAGGAGAAAGAAGAACAGGAGAAGAGAAGAAAGAGACTTTGCTTTTGAGGTCCTTCCAATGTCTTTCAGTTCAAAGTATCAGCATGCCAAAGTGCCATACTTTGGGGTATTGTTTTCTGAGCCCCAACAGTATTAAGGAGATGGCAGTGATACTTCTTTTTTTTTTAAATTGAGACGGAGTCTCACTCTGTCGCCCAGGCTGGCGTGTAGCGGTGTGATCTTGGCTCACTGCAACCTCCACCTCCCAGATTCATGCGAGTCTTGTGCCTCAGCCTCCTGAGTAGTTGGGATAACAAGCATGAGCCACCGCAACCAGCAACAGTGATAATTCGTTCAACATTCAGTAATTATTGACCAGGCCGGGTGTGGTGGCCATGCCTATAATCCCAGTGCTTTGGGAGGCCGAGGCGGGAGGACTGCTTGAGGCCAAGAGTTTGAGATCAGCCTGGGCAACAGAGCATGACCCTGTCTCTACAAAACAATACAACAAAAAAAAGCAAACAAAAAAGCATTTACTGAGTAACTACTCTGTATGTGCCAGGCATAGGTGCTGGAGATATAGCAGTTTCAAGACAAAGTATCTGCCTTCACAGACCTTAGGCAGATACAAAACAATATTAAATATAAATCAGATAGTGCTAAGAAAACTACAGTGGGTGTCAAAAGTAGGGTCCACTGGATCCACACCCTGAGACAATGCTTATCATGCTCAATGACTATAGAGATTGCATATTGGTAGGGAGATGAAGGAAGCATGATTGGGCAGAGGGAGGAATCAAGCTGAGAGGTAGGCCCTACTACAGCCTCAGCCGACCCCATGGGGAGCACCAGAGTGGACATGGCCCATCTCAGTTGCTTCCTGTTGGGCCACAGTGGCCCTCCTTTCTACCCCACCCCAATCAGTCACTGGGTGTGGGATATCTTGCAAAGGGCGTAAACTCAGGCAAATTCTCTCTTGTAGCTGAGGCAATTCTCAAAGGAGCTGATAGCTGAAGGCTGTCTGCTTACGGCACTCCCAGCAGCTGGGGCAACAAGTCCTGCCTTGAAAGGGAATCTGGGCTGGGGGTCAACATGTCCATCACCCAGCATATGGGGAGAGAGGATGATGGTGGAGGTGCTTCTTGGGATAGGGTGGTCAGGGAACGACTCTCCGAGGAGGTTTTAAAGAACCTAAATGAGGCTGGGTGTGGTGGTTTACACCTGTAATGCCAGCACTTTGGGAGGCTGAGGTGGGTGGGTCATGAGATCAGGAGTTCAAGACCAGCCTGGCCAACATGGTGAAACTCTGTCTCTACTAAAAATATAAAAATTAGCCAGGTGTGTCGCACGCCTCTAGTCCCAGCTACTTGGGAGGCTGAGGCAGGAGAATCACTTGAACCTGGGAGGCAGAGGCTGTGGTGAGCCGAGATCACGCCACTGCACTCCAGCCTGGGCAACAAAGCGAGACTCCATCTCAAACAAACAAACAAACAAATGAACAAACAACCTGAATGAAGTGAAGGAAGAAGCCATGCAGATTCTGAGGGAAGAGCATTCTAAGCAAAGGGAACAGCAAATGCAAATGCCCAAAGGAGGGATTATTCTTTTTTTTTTTTTTTGAGATGGAGTCTCACTCTGTCACCCAGGCTGGAGTGCAGTGTCGCGATCTCGGCTCACTGCAATCTCTGCCTCCCAGGTTCATGCCATTCTCCTGCCTCAGCCTCCCGAGTAGCTGGGACTACAGGCGCCTGCCACCATGCCCGGCTAATTTTTTTGTATTTTTAATAGAGATGGGGTTTCACTGTGTTAGCCAGGATGGTCTCGATTTCCTGACCTCGTGATCCGCCCGTCTCGGCCTCCCAAAGTGCTGGGATTACAGGTGTGAGTCACCGCCCGGCAAGGAGGGATTATTCTTGGGATGTTCAAGGAAGAGCAAAGAAGCCAGCATGGCCAGAGTGCAATGAACAAGGGGAGAGTAATAGGAAATGCACAAGGGCCAGGTCATGTAGAGTCTTGCACACTATCATAAAAAATTTGAATCTTTATTGTTACAGGAAGCCATTGGAGGGTTAAAAACAGAAGAGTGACAAAATTTGGTGGATGATTTAAAAGGATCACCCTGGATGCTGCTGTATGGAGAGCTAGAATGGAGTTAGGGAAATCAGATAGGAAGCTATTCTGGTATTTCAGGTGAGAGAGTCATGGTTGGGACTATAGAAAGGGACAGGTTGGTGGGGACTATAGAATGGTACAGAGCTGTAGAGAAGTGGCTCTCAACCAGGGTGACTTTGCTCTAGCTTATCTTACATATTTCTCCCCAACTCTCCCTACCAGCCAAGGACATTTGTTCAGTATCTGGATATTTTCGGTTGTCATAACTGACGGATGCTATTGGCTTCTAGTGAGTGCTGCAAAGTGTCCTACAATAATGCACAGGACAACTCCCCATGACAAATAATTACTTGGTCCAAAATGTCAATAGTGAGCCAGGCACGGTGGGTCACACCTGTAATACCAGCGCTTTGGGAGGCCAAGGTGGGTGGGTCACCTGAGCTCAGGAGTTCAAGACTAGCCTGGCCAACATGGTGAAACTCCGTTTCTACTAAAAATACAAAAATTAGCTGGGCGTGGTGGCAGGTGCCTATAATACCAGCTACTTGGGAGGCTGAGGCATGAGAATCACGTGAACTCGGGAGGTGGAGGTGGCAGTGAGCAGAGTTCGTGCCACTATACTCCAGCCTGGAGGATACAGTGAGACTCTGTCTCCAAAGAAAAACAAAAAAACAAAAATCTCAATGGTGGCTGGGCACAGTGATTCATGCCTGTAATCCCAGCGCTTTTGGAGGCCAACATGGGAGTATTGCTTGAAGCCAGGAGCTTTATACCAGCCTGGGCTACAAAGCAAGACCTCATCTCTTTTTTTAAATTAGTTGAGCATGGTAGCAAGCAACTGTAGTCCAGGCTATTACGGAGGCTGAGGCAAGAGGATTGCTTGAGCCCAGGAGTTCAAGGCTGCAGTGAGCTATGATTGTGCCACTGCACTCCAGCCTGGGCAGCAGGGTAAGAACCTGTCTCAAAAATAAAATTAAAAAAAAGACAATAGTACTAAGGTTGAGAGACCTTAGTCTCAGCTCACTGCCATCTCCGCCTCCCAGGTTCAAGGGATTCTCCTGCCTCAGCCTCCTGAATAGCTGGGATTACAGGCATGTGCCACCACGCCCGGCTAATTTTTTTTTTTTTTTTCCGGAGACAGAGTTTCGCTCTTTGTTGCCCAGGCTGGAGCGCAATGGCGTGATCTCGGCTCACCGCAACCTCCGCCTCCTGGGTTCAAGTGATTCTCCTGCCTCAGCCTCCCGAGTAGCTGAGATTACAAGCATGCGCCACCACGCCCGGCTATTTTTGTATTTTTAGTGGAGACGGGGGTTTCTCCATGTTGGTCAGGCTGTTCTTGAACTCCCAGCCTCAGGTGATCCGCCTGCCTCGGCCTCCCAAAGCGCTGGGATTACAGGTGTGAGCCACCGCGCAAGGCCCTGGCTAATTTTTGTATTTTTAGTAGAGAAGGGGTTTCACCATGCTGGCCAGGCTGGTCTCGGACTCCTGACCTCAGGTGATCCGCCCGCCTTGGCCTCCCAAAGTGCTGGGATTACAGGCGTGAGCCACCGTGTCCGGCCTTTTTTTATTTTTATTTTTTAAATGGAGTCTTGCTCTGTTGCTCAGGGTGGAGTGCAATGGCCCAATCTTGGCTCACTGCAACTTCCACCTCCCAGGTTCAAGCAATTCTTGTGCCTCAGCCTCTCAAGTAGCTGGGGACTACAAGTATGTGCCACCATGCCCAGTTAATTTGTATATTTTTAGTAGAGACCGGGTTTCACCGTGTTGGTCAGGCTGGTCTTGAACTCCTGACCTCAAGTGATCGACCTGCCTAGGCCTCCCAAAGTGCTGGGATTACAGGCATGAGCCACTGTGCCTGGTCTCGGGATTTTTTTTTGTTGTTTGTTTGTTTTGAGATGGGGTCTCACTCTGTCACCCAGACTGGAGTGCAGTGGCTCAACCTTGGCTCACCACACTGAAACCTCCGCCTCCCAGGCTCAAGCGATTCTCCTGCCTTGGCCTCCAGAGTAGCTGGGATTACAGGCATGTGCCACTACTGCCTGGCTAATTTTTGTATTTTCAGTAGAGACGGGGCTTCACTATGTTGGCCAGGCTGGTATTGAGCTCCTGACCTCAAATGATCCACCCTCCTTGGCCTCCCAAAGTGCTGGGATTACAGGCATGAGCCCGGCCCGCGCCTGGCCCCCTCGGGATGTATTTTTATAGTATTTTGACAATAGAGACAATCAGATTTGGGTTTGGATGTGGTGAATGAGAGAAAAAGGAATCAAGTGTGGTTCTGCAGCTCATCCAAATGGCCCTCTGCTCTACCGACTGAGCTATCAAAGACCCCGCTTCAAGTGCAACTTTAAGGCTTTGGACTGAGCAACTGAGTGAATGATGGTACCATTTACTGGGGTTGGGAGTTATGGGGAAAGAACAGATTATGTGTGAGGAACAGGTGGTAAATCAAGAGTTTGTTTATGGACAGGTTAAATTTGAGATGCCTGTTGGACACCCAGTGGTGATGTTACATAAGCGATTGGCTGTTTGAGTCTGGAAGTTAGGGAAGATGTCTGAGCTGGAGCCATAAATGTGGAAATCATCAGAAGAAAGGTGGGGTTTTAAATGAGTAGATTGCAAGAGATCACCTAAGGGGTGACTGTAGATTGAGAAGAAAAGAGGTCAGAGGACTGTGCCTTTTGGGAGTCCAACATCTAGTAGTAAAGAGCCAGCAAAGGAGATGGAGAAGGAGCAGCCAGGGAGGTAGGAGAACTGGACAAATGTGTTGTCCTGAAAGCCAAAAAATATGAGTGCTTCAAGAAGCAAGCCCTGGCTGGGCACGGTGGCTCATGCCTGTAATCCCAGCACTTTGGGAGGTGGAGGCAGGAGGATTGCTTGAGACCAGCTCAGGCAACATAGTGAGACCTCCCTCTTTACAAAAAATAAAAATAAAAAAATTAGCTGGGCAAAGTGGCATGCTCCTATACTCCTAGCTGCTCCCACTACAGGAAGCTGAAGTGCGAGGATTGCTTAAGCCTCAGTCTTCGAGGCTGCAGTGAGCTATGATTATGCCACTGTACTCCAGCCTGGGTGACAGAGCAAGATCCCATCTCTTTTTTTTTTTTTTTTTTTTTTTTTTTTGAGACGGAGTCTCGCTCTGTCGCCCAGGCTGGAGTGCAGTGGCACAATCTTGGCTCACTGCAACCTCTGCCTCCCGGGTTCACGCCATTCTCCTGCCTCAGCCTCCCAAGAAGCTGGGACTACAGGTGCCCGCCGCCACCACGCTGGCTAAATTTTTGTATTTTTAGTAGAGACGGGGTTTTACCATGTTAGCCAGGATGGTCTCGATCTCCTGACCTTGTGATCCGCCCGCCTTGGCCTCCCAAAGTGCTGGAATTACAGACTTGAGCCACCGCGCCCGGCCTCTTTTTTTTTTTTTTTGAGATGGAGTCTTGCTCTGTCACCCAGGCTAGAGTGCAGTGGCGTGATCTCGGCTCACTGCAACCTCTACCTCCTGGGTTCAAGCGATTCTCCTGCCTCAACCTCCCAAGTAGCTGGAATTACAGGTGCCCGCCACTGAACCTGCCTAATTTTTGTATTTTTAGTAGAGATGGGGGTTTCACCATCTTGGCCAGGCAGGTCTGGACCTCCTGACCTCATGATCCACCTGCCTTGGCCTCCCAAAGTGCTGGGATTACAAGCGTGAGCCATCGCCTGGCCAGATCCCATCTCTTTAAAAAAAAAAAAAAAAAAAAAGCAGCAGCAGCAGCAGCAAGGGTGGATCAACTGTGTCAAATGTTCCTGAAAGGCTGTGGATAAGGATTGAGAATTGCCCACTGGAAATGCATATGAAGTTTATCAGTGGCCTTGACAAGAGCAGGTTCCATGGAGTTCAGGAGAAACAGGAAGGTGAGAAAATAGAAATGGGAATTACAGACAATTCTTTCAAAGAGTTGTGCCACAAATGGGGACAAGTAATGTGTCAGTAATAGGAGGATCCAGGATCAAGGATGGAAAGCTGTTACAACACATTTGTAGGCTGCAGGGAAGGTGTAGAAAAGAGAGGAAAATTGTTGATGTTAACCTCTATTGAATACTTACTAAGTAGGAGCTGCATGAGGCATTTTATATGATTATTTCCTTTAACCTGCACACCCAACCAATGAGGAAGAGAATATGATCATCCCGATTTCACAGAACGCAAAACTGAGGCATGGAAAGGATGGGGTGGGGTACATGGACGTGGTCATAGGGCTAGTAAGTGGGGGAACTTGAAAGTAACCGGGATGTCTGGCTCCAGAGCCCACATTCTTGCTCTCTTTCATTTGCTTTTTTTTTTTTTTTTTTTGAGACAGAGTCTTGCTCTGTTGCCCAGGCTGGAGTGCAGTGGCGTGGTCTCGGCTCACTGCAACCTCCACCTCCTGGGTTCAAGTGATTCTCCTGCCTCACCTCCTAAGTAGCTGGGATTACAGGCATGCACCACCATGCCCGCTAATTTTTGTATTTTTAGTAGAGACGGGGTTTCCCCATGTTGGCCAGGCTGGTCTCGAACTCCTGACCTCAGGTGATTCACTTGCCTCAGCCTCCCAAAATGTTGGGATTACAGGCGTGAGCCACCGTGCCCAGCTTTTCATTTGCATTTTTAAAATGTATTTTTATTTTATTATTTATTTATTTATTTTGAGACAGAGTCTTGCTCTTGTCCCACAGGCTGCAGTGCAGTGGCACGATCTTGGCTCACTGCAACCTCCACCTCCCGGGTTCGAGCGATTTTCCTGCCTCAGCCTCCTGAGTAGCTGAGACTACAGGTGCGTGCCACCACACCCAGCTAATTTTTTGTATTCTGTTTTTTAGTAGAGACGGGGTTTCACCATGTTGGCCAGGATGGTCTCGATCTCTTGACCTCATGATCCACCTGCCTTGGCCTCCCAAAGTGCTGGGATTACAGGCGTGAGCCACCGTGCCCGGCTCCTCATATATATATATATATTTTTTGAGACAGGGTCTCACTCTGTTGCCCATGCTGGAGTATAGTAGCACAGTCATGGCTCACTGTAACCTCTTGCCTCCTGGAGCTCAAGCAGTCCTCTCACCTCAGCCTCTTGAGTAGCTGGGACCACAGGAGTGCACCATCAGGTCCAGCTAATTTTTATATTTTTTGTAGAGATGGGGTCTCACTGTGTTGCCCAGACAGATCTTGAACTCCTGGGCTCGAGTGATTGTCCCTCCTCAGCCTCCCAAAATGTTGGGATTACAGGCATGAGCCACTGCACCTGGCCTATTTAAATTCATTTCTTATTGCAAATTGTAACCACTGTCTAAAATTTGTATCTATTATCGTTTGTTCTCCCCTTGGTAGGAAAACACAATTATTGGCCTTTCAAGACTCCACTGAAGCATATCCCCTGAAATTTGCAACTGACTGCTCCCACCCTGTCCCTCTGCTTCTGAAGCAAATCCTGTCATAGCCCCTATGGAGCTGTCCAACCCAACACCCCCTGTATTCCTATTGTGTCTGTTTTCTTGTCAATGTCCTGCAGTGGAACAGAAGCTCCTCAAAGTCTCCGGTTGCCTCCAATTCTCCTTTCTATCCCTGGCTGGCAGGACAAGCCTTCAAACAATAAATATCTGTCAGGAGTTTTATGGATGGATGAGTGAATGAACTTAAAAAGCATACTAGGGACCGGGCACGGTGGCTCACGCCTGTAATCCCAGCACCTTGAGAGGCCAAGGTGGGCAGATCACCTGAGGTCAGGAGTTTGAGACCAGCCTGGCCAAAATGGTGAAACCCTGTCTCTACAAAAATACAAAAATTAGCCAGGCATGGTGACATGCACCTGTAATCCTAACTACTCGGGAGGCTGAGGCAGGAGAATCACTTGAACCCAGGAGGTGGAGGTTGAAGTGAGCGGAGATCATGCCACTGCACTCCAGCTTGGGTGACAAAGTGAGACTCCATCTCAAAAAAAAAAGCATACTAGGAATATTGGAAGCCACAGGACAGCTGAATATGGGCTTCTCCACCTACAAGCTGCATAGAGACAAAAGTGCTCTCAAAATTCAAAGTTCAAAAAAAATCTCTGGGGAGTAGAGGTTTGAAGGTGAGGATACTTGTTAAAAAGTGCAGGTTCTGGCTGGGGGCGGTGGCTCATGCCTGTAATCCCAGCACTTTGGGAGGCCGAGGCGGGCAGATTGCCTGAGGTCAGGAGTTTGAGACCAGCCTGGCCAACATGGTGAAACCCCATCTCTACTAACATTACAAAAATCAGCTGGGCGTGGTGGTGGGCGCCTGTAATCCCAGCTACTCAGGAGGCTGAGGCAGGAGAATCATTTGAACCCGGGAAGTGCAGGCTGCAGTGAGCCAAGGTCGCCCCACTGCACTCCAGGCTGGGCGACAGAGTGAAATTCCATCTAAAAAAAAAAACCAACCAGACAAACAAACAAAAAAAACCAGTGCAGATTCCTAGGCTTGACTCCCAGAGATTCTATTCAGTATGTCTGAGGTGGAGTCCAAGAGTTAGTACAAGGGGTTTCTTTCCAAAGAATTCCATGCAATACTCCCTAGTCCTCCCACTGGAAGGTCAGGGAATCAGGAGACCTGGATTCTAGGCCACATTCTACTACTTATCATCTGGGAAGGGTTGCCAGATAAAATATGGCATGCAATATTTGGGACATGCAATACTAAAAAAGTATTCATTATTTATATGAAATGCAAATTTAACTGGGCTTCCTATATGTCTGTTTGCTGAATCTGGCAAACTTCCAGCTGGGTGACCTCAGCCAAGCTGCATAACTTCCTAGAGCTTCAGTCTACTTATCTGTAAAATGGAGAAATTTGATCTTTCCTTATGGTCCTGAGGATTGAGAGCTTCATGTAAAGTGCATAACTGCCGTGAATGGCACATGGTAAGTGCCCAGTAAATAAGCTATAAGAGGCCGGTCATGGTGACTCACGCCTGTAATCCCAGCACTTTGAGAGGCCGAGGCAGGTGGATCACGAGGTCAGGAGTTCGAGACCAGCCTGGGCAATATGGTGAAACCCCATCTCTACTAAAAATACAAAAAGCTGAGTGTGGTGGCGGGCGCCTGTAGTCCCAGCTACTCGGGAGGCTGAGGCAGGAGAATCGCTTGAACCCGGGAGGCAGAGGTTGCAGTGAGCTGAGATGGCACCACTGCACTCCAGCCTGGGTGACAGAGTGAGACTCTGACTCAAAAAAAAAAAAAAGAAGAAGAATTAAAGACATTTATTTTAATTTTAATTTCTCTTATGGCATTAAAATGGAATTCATCAAGTAAGATTTACACATACTTCTCAGAAATACATCTTATGGCCAGTCTGTCTGGCAGCTGGCTGAGATGGTGAGATATGGACAGCCTGAGGCAGTCCTGGGCCCCAAAGAGAGGGTTAATGGGGGACATTTAAATTCTCATTCAGGCCGGGTGTGGTGGCTCACACCTGTAATCCCAGCACTTTGGGAGGCCGAGGCAGGATGCTCACTTGAGCCCGGTAGTTTGAGGCCAGCCTGCGTAACATGCCGAGACCCTGTCTCTACCAAAAATACAAAAATTAGCCGAGCGTGGTGGCGCATGCCTATGGTCCCAGCTACTCAGGAGGCGGAGGCGGGAGGATGGCTTGAGCCCAGGAGGTGGAGGTTGCAGTGAGTTGAGATCTCGCCACTGCACTCCAGCCTGGGAGACAGAGTGAGACCCCATCTCAAAAAAACTAATAATAAATGCAATAAATAAATAAATAAATACATTCTCATTCAGATACTGATTTCTCAATCAGATTTTAGAGTTTCCCCAAATGAGCAAACCAGTAGAAAAAAAAAAAAGAGTGTGATCCTTCCAGAAACCAGTAGGGGGGAGTGTGTGCATTTCAGGATAAAACTAAAATACTACAGGATTCAGTCAAACAGCCCTGGCTGCAGGTTTTTCACATCTTGGGAACAATGGAGGGCCTAATAAAGTCCTGGGGAGTGCACTGGTCAAGGCGAGGGTCAGTGCAGACCCCAAAATGCTGAGAAAATCAGCCTATACAGGAACAGCTCCTGTGGGCCATCTGTGGGAGGATGTTGTGGAAAATGAGAAACTAATGCAGATTTGGGAATATGGTATATAGAAGGAAAAAGAGACTTTGTATGTTGAAAGACACCAAAAAAGTCAAAAGCAAGTGAGAAACCAAGAGAAAAAAATTGCAAATTGTATGACAAAGAATTACAAAATGTATAAAGCTGTTCCACCAATTATCAAACCAAAGGTCAAAAAACAAAAAACAAAACAAACAAAAAAACTAGAAGTAAAATGGTTAAGAGATGAACACAGGTAATTTATGTAAGAAATAAGAACTATAAATAGGCTGGGCAAGGTGGCTCACGCCTGTTACCCCAGCACTTTGGGAGGCCAAGGCAGGAGGATCTCTTGAGCCCAAAAGTTCGAGAACAGCCTGGGCAACATAATGGGACCCCTGTCTACTCAGGAGTCCCAGCTACTCGGGAGGCTGAGGCAGGAAGATTGCTTGATCCCAGGAGTTGGAAGCTGCAGTGACCCATGATTGCACCACTGTACTCCAGCCTGGGCAACAGAGTGAGACCGTGTTTCAAAATAAAAAAAGAAAAAAAGAGGAAAGAAATATTAATACATAATAAACATACATTAAAAAGATTAATCTCTCTGGCAACAAGGAAATACAAATGAAAACACTGCAGGGGCTTTCTGCCTCATTTTCCTACGCTTATTATCCATTGAGCACTTGTTCTGGGCCAGGCATTGTGCAAAGAGCTTTCTAGACATCAACTCAGAATTTAATGTGTACAAAAACTCTGAGAAGTAGGAACAAACATTATCCTCATTTTACCTAAAGAATGCGGCTCTGAAAGGTTAGTAACTTGCCTGGAGTTTACCCAGCTGGGAAGGGCAAGCAGGGTTCGGACCCATGTTTGTGTGATTCCAAGTCCTTCTTCTCCCCATACTGATTTCTCTGGGATCTCAATTGATATGTCCAAGCAGCATCCAGTGCTTGAATATGGTGCTTTGGAGAAGGCCCTGGAAGCTGTGAGCCCCAAGCAGCCAAAGAGGAACAGAAAAGAAAGAAAGAAAGAAACAAAACCTCAGAAAATCAGACAGCAATGGAAGTGGTCCTGGGGAAGCAGGGTGTTTTGGCAGAGCATAGAAAATGGGAATTTGGGGACTGGAGAGATGGGGGTTTGGAATGCCAATTGGGGGCTAGAGGAAACAGTTCGTGGCACATTCTAAGCAGGCTGGGGTCTGGCTGGCTTGAATGTTCACAGCCCTGGAGGATGGAAGCTGAGGAATCTGTTTGTCATCCACTGCATGCTGAGCTGCCATTCTCATATCTAAACCTTCCAGCCCCAAGTCCCTCATTCCCTCCCTCCTTCTCGCACCTGCTGGCAGCGGGGGCTCCAATGAATGGACAAGTTCCATGAATTCTTGCCCCTTCCCCCACCTTTTACATAGCCAAGCCCTGGAACAAAAGGCGCCCTGAGTCTGGGGCCCCTTCCCTGGACTCCTGCCAGCTCCAGGGAGTGCTAGACAGCTGGAGCCGAACTCCACACCACACCATTTACATCTTTTACAGCCTTCCCACCCCATGATCCTCTCTCCCCACTCATGGCCACGGCTTCAGGCCCACTGGACCCCAGGACGCTCCTCCTCGTTCCCTGGAGGTTGAGGGGAGTTGCTGTGACACAGATAGGGCAGCGGGATATGGGTGTGTGGTTCACATCCTAGAATCCAGGGCTGAAGGTGTAGATCCTTTGCCTAGGACAATCCATCCCACCCACCAAGCAGCAGCAATGGGAAGCTCCTTGCCTGTCACTTTGTGCTCCTGATTTCAGGCCCCACAGGTGGCTGTCCTGAAGGATTTGGGATCCTCTTTCCTAGGTGGTTGGTTCCCTATCACCTTGGATTAGGTATCCTAGTGGTTTTATCCACTGATAAATACACTATTTATTGAGCACCTATTGTGTGCTTGGAACAATGGTAGGTGCATCGCATCTGTTTCCTCATTTAATCCTCACCACAGCCCAAGGTGAAATATATGTGGATCCAGAGGCTCGCCCCAAGCCTCCTCGGTCCGCTGGTCCACAGTAGTGACAGGATGTGAATCCAGGTCTTCCCCACCTGCCACCTTGAGTAGGAATCCGAGGACCAACTGGGTAACTCTTCCCTCAAACTCTCTTGCACAGTTCTGCAGTCTGCACTGTTTACCTGTTTACTGACTGTCTCCCAAATCACAGGAGCCATCCTATGATCCTGCCCTTTCCTGATCCGCAGGGATGGCCCCGCCCAGGCTCCCCTTCCTCCCAGGCAGCCTCCTAAAGTCCACATTTTGTTTCAAATGCCTGTAGCGCAGGATAGGCCAGGAAAAGGGGCAGTTATACCTTCCCTTGGTGAGAAGCCCTCTCAAGACACAGGCCTGGCTTTGGTTTGCTGCTCCGCGATTCCTCCTTCCTCTCTTGCAAGCCTTGCCCTTGTGGACTGGGCCTAATTTCAGACAACATAAGCACTGGTTGATTTTATTTTATTATTATTATTATTATTATTATTATTATTATTATTATTATTTGAGATGGAGTCTCACTCCGTCACCCAGGCAGGAGTGCAGTGAATGGTGCAATCTCAGCTCACTGCAACCTGTGCCTCCCAGGTTCGAGCAATTTTCTTGCCTCAGCCTCCCAAGTAGCTGGGACTACAGGTGCCCACCACCATGCCTGGCTAATTTTTGTCTTTTTAGTAGAGACAGGGTTTCACAATGTTGGCCGGGCTGGTCGTGAACCCCTGAGGTCAGATGATCCACCCACCTCAGCCTCCCAAAGTGCTGGGATTACAGGCATGAGCCACTGCGCCTGGCCCTTGTGGGTGATCTTGTCCTGGAGGAGATCAGGGGTGAAGGAAAGGCGTGAGCCACCACACCTGGCTAGTGCTGGTTGATTCTAATTGGTATGTTCCACCTCTTCTGAGAGCTTCCTGAAGTACCTCCAACTTCCTGGGTTATGGGCCAATATATCAAAAGGTACCCTGCAGGGTGAGGATGGAAGACCCTGTGCCCTGGCCACCTCCTGCCTCAGAGAAGCCACAATAGAGCTGTCAGAGGTGGCCATGGTTTCTGTCAGTCCAGCCAGCCCTCTGTCTGGAGAGCCCAGTGGATCTCTGTAGTCCGTTGAGGGGCTCAGAAGCCATTTCAGCCACAATACTCCCAAGTATGTACCCAATGAATGATATCACAAAGTGCTGCCTTCAATTACCCCAAAATAAAAATATATAAATAAATATGTGTCTACAGATTGTTTTTTTGACCAAGCAATTCTACTTGGTGAGTCTTACAGGAAGGAACATTTGCACAACATACACACATTTGTTTACTGCAACACTGTTTCTGATAGTGAAAAACAGGAAAAAGTCAATGTTCAGTTGCAAGGGATTGCTTAAATAAATTATAATACCTCCCTACAACAAAACATTCTACAGCTGTTAAAAAACGAGGTAATTTTATACTGACAAGGAAAGAGATCCATGACATACTGCAGGGTTAAAAAGAGTAAGTTATTGGCCAGGTGCCCTGGCTCATGCTTGTAATCCCAGCACTTCAGGAGGCTGAGATGGGCGGATCACCTGAGGTCAGGGGTTCGAGACCAGCCTGGCCAACATGGTGAAACCTTGTCTCTACTAAAAATACAAAAATTGGGGCTGGGTGCAGTGGCTCACGCCTGTAATCCCAGCACTTTGGGAGGCTGAAGTGGGCGGATCACCTGAGGTCGGGGGTTTGAGACCAGCCTGGCTACATAGTGAAACCCTGTCTCTATTAAAAATACAAAAATTGGGGCTGGGCGCGGTGGCTCATGCCTGTAATCCCAACACTTTGGGAGGCCGAGGAGGGCGGATCACCTGAGGTCAGGAGTTCCAGACCAGCCTGATCAACATGGAGAAACCCTGTCTCTACTAAAAAAAAAATACAAAATTAGCTGGGCATGGTGGCGCATGCCTGTAATCCCAGCTACTCAGGAGGCTGAGGCAGGAGAATCTCTTGAATCCAGGAGGCGAAGGTTGCAGTGAGCCAAGATCATGCCACTGCACTCCAGCCTGGGTGGCAAGAGCGAAACTCCATCTCAAAAAAAAAAAAAAGAAACAGGGTCTCACTCTTGTCACCCAGGCTGGCCTGCAGTGGCATCTTCCAGGGCTCCAGTGATCCTCCCATCTCAGCTTCCTGAGTAGCTGGGACTACAGGCGCGTGCCACCACGAATAGCTAGTGGTTTTGTTTGTTTGTTTGTTTATTTTGTAGAGATGAGGTTTTGCCATGTTGCCCTGGCTGGTCTTGAACTCCTGGGCTCAAGAATTGACCCACCTTGACCCACCTTGGGTCTACAAAGTGCTGGGATTCCAGGTGTGAGCCACAGTGCCTGGCCTGTGGAGGCATTTTTTTTTTTTTTGAGACGGAGTCTCACTCTGTCGCCCAGGCTGGAGTGCAGTGGCGTGATCGCGGCTCACTGCCACCTCTGCCTCCTGGGTTCAAGCGATTCTCCTGCCTCAGCCTCCTGAGTAGCTGGGACTACAGGTATGTGCCACCATGCCCAGCTAATTTTTGTATTTTTAATAGAGACAGTTTCACCATGTTGGCCAAGCTAGTCTCGAACTCCTGACTTTAAGTGATCTGCCCACCTTGGCCTCCCAAAGTGCTGGGATTATAGGCATGAGCCACCGGGCCTGGGCTTTTTTTTTTTTTTGAAACAGAGTCTTGCTGTATCACCCAGGCTGGAGTGCGGTGGCACTATCTCAGCTCACTGCAACCTCTGCCTCCCGGGTTCAAGCAATTCTTCTATCTCAGTCTCCTGAGTAGCTGGGATTACAGGCACGTGTCACCATGCCCGGCTAGGTTTTTTGTATTTTTTAGTAGAGACAGGGTTTCGCTATGTTGGCCAAACTAGTCTTGAGCTCCTAACCTCAAGTGATCTGCCTGCCTTGGCCTCCCAAAGTGCTAGGATTACAGGTGTGAGCCACTGTGCCGGGCCTGGAAAGCATTTTTTAAATCTCCCCAGGTGTTTCCCATGGGCAGCCAAGTTGGGAAACACTTTTCTAAAGAAATGGAAGGAAGGAAAGGTTGATTTGGAAAGGAAAGTGAGGTGATACTCTGTTTGTTCTACATGAAAACTAAACAGATACTACTTGCCCTGCTCTTTCTGGGGAAAAAAAGTAAAGGACCCAGAGTGGCCTTGAATTACTACTAGACTTATGTAAGCACTCAGTTAGTTGAAGTATAGCCCTTAGCAGTATCAAACTTTTTTTTTTTTTTTTGAGGCAGAGTTTCGCTCTTGTTGCCCAGGCTGGAGTGCAATGGTGCGATCTTGGCTCACTGCAACCTCCGCCTCCCAGGTTCAAGTGATTCTCCTGCCTCAGCCTCCCTAGTAGCTGGGATTACAGGCATGTGCCACCACGCCCGGCTAATTTTGTATTTTTAGTAGAGACGGGGTTTCTCCATGCTGGTCAGGCTGGTCTTGAACTCCTGACCTCAGGTGATCCGCCCGCCTCAGCCTCCCAAAGTGCTGGGATTACAGGCGTGAGCCACCGCGCCCGACAGCAGTATCAGACTTTCTGACTACACCTGAGGCGTTCTAGAAGTTGACCACTTGACTCTAGCAGATCAAGTCTGCAAGAGCAGAAAGAAGGGAAAGAGCCCACGTTGTTGTCTCATTCCGAAGGGCAAGAACCACCTCCTCATTGGCAAAACAGGAGCATGAATAAAACACAAGTCTGGGCCGGGCACGGTGGCTCACGCCTGTAATCCCAGCACTTTGAGAGGCCCAGGTGGGCAGATCACGAGGTCAGGAGATCGAGACCATCCTGGCTAACACAGTGAAACCCCGTCTCTACTAAAAAAAATACAAAAAATTAGCTGGGCATGGTGGCGGGCACCTGTAGTCCCAGCTACTCGGGAGGCTGAGGCAGGAGAATGGCGTGAACCCGGGAGGCGGAGCTTGCAGTGAGCCGAGATCGCGCCACTGCACTCCAGACTAGGGGACACGGTGAGACTCCGTCTCAAAAATAAATAAATAAATAAATAAATAAATAAATAAACAAACAAACAAACCACAAGTCTGGGCTGGGCACAGTGGCTCATGCCTGTAATGCCAGCACTTTGGGAGGCAGAGGCAGATGGATCACCTGAGGTCAGGAGTTCGAGACCAGCCCAGCCAACATGGTGAAACTCTGCCTCTACTAAAAACACAAAAAATTAGCCAGGCATGGTAGCAGGCGCCTGTAATTCCAGCTACTCAGGAGGTTGAGGTAGGAGAATCGCTTGAACCCAGGAGGCAGAGGTTGCAGTGAGCCAAGATTGCACCATTGCAGTCCAGCCTGTGCAACAAGAGCAAAACTCCATCTCAAAAAAAAAAAATTTATATATATATACAAAAAAGAAAACACACAAGTCTGCACAGTGCCTGATATAGTAGAAGTCCTCAATAAGTTCTAGCTTATTCATTTCAGGAATGGAGGGAGCTTAGAGGTAATTTTAGTGCCTGCAGAATACTAGATGTGCACACTTTACATTGTGTAAGACGTGAAATCTTCACAACATGCCTTTCACGCAGACATTGACATCCTTATTTTACAGATTAATTTAACTAGGTTAGTATCTTGTTAGAAGCTAGAAGTAAAAGCCCAGTTTTGTTCAACTCCAAATTCCGTACTTTGTTCACCACACTCTGTCACTTCTAAGGGACACTTGGGATGGGAAATCAACTGTGATTAGGTCCCTCATTTTCAGGCTCACCCTACATATGCGTCCAAAGGAAGGGAGCATGTGGCTGAAGTTATCTGGGATTACTTTGCTTAGAGATGATAGGACACCTTAAAAGACTGTGCCCATATGTAGTTCTGGAAGGGCCTGAAGTTGAAGCCACACCACGGGAAAAAAAAGGAAGGTCCCATCTCTGAGCCCCAAGGGGAGATGTTAGGGGTTTTGGACCTTTGTTCTGTATTGTAGATAGATTTGCACAGAGGACCCCTCCCAAACCTACTCACTCCCAATCCCAAAGCTTCCATTTCCTCCTCCTTCAAAGCAACTGCTGCTTACCTGGCTTTCACACCTGTGTTTTCTGGCCTGGCAGGACAAGTTTACCTTTCCCCCTCCGGAGGATCGACTCCTAATCTGTTTTTTTTTTTTTTTTTTTTTTTGAGATGGAGTTTCGCTGTTGTTGTCCAGGCTGGAAGTGGTGCGATCTCGGCTCACTGCAACTTCCGCCTCCCGGGTTCAAGCGATTCTCCTGCCTCAGCCTCCTGAGTAGCTGCGATTACAGGTGTGTGCCACCTTGCCCGGCTAATTTTTTTTGGATTTTTAGTAGAGATGGGGTTTCTCCATGTTGGTCAGGCTGGTCTCGAACTCCCGACCTCAGGTGATCTGCCCACCTCGGCCTCCCAAAGTGCTGGGATTACAGGCATGACACCATGCCTGGCCTCCTAATCTATTTTTTTTTCTTCACTTCCTTTAACAATCAGCGCCCTTGGGCATTGTCCCATCAACTCTTTTTACCTCTTTTCACATTGCTTGAATCAAATATTCACAAACAGGTATTTCTTGAGCACCCACTTGGACCCAGCAGTGTGAGTGGCACATTAGTCCTGCAGAGACTGTCATGCATCTTCCATTGCTTCCTTCTCTTGAAATCTTTGCTCTCCCATGCCACCTTCTTCAGGAAACTTTCCTGGGTCTCAGCTCCTCAGTGTCCTCATGGCATTCAGACATGTCTGTTACACGGCTTCCCATATTCTATTCTCGGGTTATGGTTATTTGGAGGCATGTCTCCCAAGCTAGATTTCTTTGAAGGCAGAAATCACATTCTTTGTCTTTGTATTCTTCAAATGCCTAACACAGTGACTGGCACATTAAAAAATATGTTTATATGCCAGGCACGGTGGCTCATGCCTGTAATCCCAGCACTTTAGGAGGCCGAGGCGGGCGGGTCACCTGAGGTCGGGAGTTCGAGACCAGCCTGACCAACATGGTGAAACCCCGTCTCTACTAAAAATACAAAAATTAACTGGGTGTGGTGGCATGTGCCTGTAATCCCAGTTACTTAGGAGGCTGAGGCAGGAGAACTGCTTGAACCCAGAAGGCGGAGGTTGCAGTGAGCCGAGATTACGCCATTGCATTCCAGCCTGGGCGACAGAGCGAGACTCCGTCTCAAAAAAAAGAGGTGGGAGGGTCACTTGAACCCGGGAGATCAAGGCTGCAGTGAGCCAAGATGATGCCATTGTACTCCAGCCTGGGACAGAGTGAGACTCTGTCTCAAAAAAGGAAAAAAGAAAAGCAAGGGTAAAGAAATCATTGAGTAAGAGTGAATAATAACATTAAAACAACAGGGTGGGCATGGTGGCTCACATCTGTAATCCCAGCACTTTGGGAGGCCGAGGCAGGCGGATCACCTGAGGTCAGGAGTTCAAGACCAGCCTGATCAACATGGTGAAACCCCATCTCTACTAAAAATACAAAAATTAGCCAGGCATGGTGGCGCATGCCTGTAATTCCTGCTACTCTGGAGGCTGAGGTAGGAGAATCGCTTGAACCCGGGAGGTGGAGGTTGCGGTGAGCCAAGATTGCGCCATTGCACTCCAGCCTGGGCGACAGAGCGAGACTCTGTCTCAAAAAAAATAAAAATAAAAATAAATAAATAAATAAAATAAAACAACATAAACAACATTTGAGTGTTCACTATATGTTCACTGCATTGTTCTAGTTGCTTTACATGCACCATCTTATTTAATCTTCATAATGATTCTATGAGGTTACTACAGTTACAATCACCATTTCACAGATGAGGGAACTGAGGCACAGACAGGTTAAGCAACTTGCCCAAGTTCACACAAGTAGTAAGTTGCTCACCCAGGCAATGTGGTTCCAGAAGCTACGCTCATTACTAAAGCCCTCAGAACGTGAATGTTAGGCATTCTATGCATACATCTGGTTTGTGGTTTGGCTCTGAGGTTCCTGGAAGCCAAAGCCAAGAAGGAAAGGTATTAAATGATATAAGTTCATTAAAAACAATAAACCTAGGCTGGGCACAGTGGCTCATGCCTGTAATACCAGCACTTTGGGAGGCTGAGGCGGGCGGATTGCTTGAGCTCATGAGTTCAAGACCAGCCTGGGCAACATGGTGAAACCCCATCTCTAATAAAAATACAAAACATTACCCAGGCATGGCAGTGGGTGCCTGTAGTCCCAGCTACTAGGGAGGCTGAGGTGGGAGCATCAATTGAGCCCAGGAGGCAGAAGTTGCAGTGAGCTGAGATTGCACCACTGCACTCCAGGCTGGATAACAGAGCAAGACTCCATGTCAAACAAACAATAAACCAATTGCTGGGGAGAAACATAGCTGTTTGTGACCCTGAGTCTGAGAGAACTCATAAAGAAGATACTGTTTTCCAAATTTTATAGGTTAACATTCCATGAGCAAAATGGTTAAACTTCCCAATATAGGTATATTTCTTTATAAATGATATGTATGCACTATTATATTCTGTGCCTTGTAAAACACAAATGTAGAAATGGAAAAGAATGAAAGAAAATACGTATCTACACGGAAGTTCTTCTGAGAATCATCTTGCATACTCCCAGGTACATGCCGCCCACCTCTGAGCTCCTTGGTACGGAGGGTGGGTCTATGGATTGGATTCTGGCAGTAGATAACAGTAGCAGTCTTCACATCACCATTGAGTAACTTGAAGAATACGAAGACAAAGAGTATGATTCCTGCCTTCAAAGAAATCTAGTAGGGGAGACCTGCATTCAAATAACCATAACACAAAGGCCAGGCACGGTGGCTCACACCTGTAATCCCAGCAGTTTGGGAGGCCGAGGCAGGTGGATCACTTGAGGTCAGGAGTTTGAGACCAGCCTGGTCAACACGGTGAAACCTTGTCTCTACTAAAAATACAAAATTAGCCAGGTGTGGTGGTGCATGCCTGCAATCCCAGTTACTAGGGAGGCTGAGGCAGGAGAATAACTTGAACCTGGGAGGCGGAGTTTGCAGTGAGCTGACATCATGCCACTGCACTCCAGCCTGGGTGACAGAGCAAGAAAGAATAACCACAACTGGATAATAGAATACGGGAAGCCATGTAGCAGATGCATCCAATAACCCTCAGTGGGGATCCAAAGCATGACACAGAAAAAGCAATTCAGTGACAGTAGGTCTAGAGGTGTCAACGTAATGTGGTCCAAGTACATACCTCTCTGATTGGCTAGTTTGATCTAATCACTATTTTAAAATATGACTAATATTAATTGAGCATTTTGTGTATGATAGCCACTGTACTAAATGCCTGACTTGTATTTCTTCATTTAATCCTTATCACAGTCCTGTAATGAACTTATATTATTATATCACTATTTTACAGATGAGGAAATTAAGGCTCAGTAGAGCTGGGATTTAAACCCATGTTTATTCAACTCTAAAGCCAGTGATTTTCATTGCCATTCTATACAGGCTTAGAAATTTTCAATATAGGTGTCCTTAAGCAGTTTCTCCCCTTTTACAGATGTTCTATTTTTTTTTTTTTTTTGAGATAGGGTCTTGCTCTGTTGCCCAGGCTGGAGTGCAGTGGTATGGCCTCGGCTTACTGCAACCTCTGCCTCTTGGGTTCAAGCAATTATCCTGCTTCAGCCTCCTGAATAGCTGGGATGACAGATATGAACCACTAGGCCCAGCTAATTTTTGTGTCTTTAGTAGAGATGGGGTTTCACCATGTTGGCCAGGCTGGTCTCAAACTTCTGACCTCAAGTGATCTGCCTGCCTCGGCTTCTCAAAGTGCTGGTATTACAGGTGTGAACCACCGCACCCAGCCTCAGATCTTCTTTATTTATTTACAAAAAGAATGCATTCTTGTGGCAAAAATGCAAACAAAACTGAAGTGTGCAAAGTAAAAAAGCTGGCCAGGTGCGGTGGCTCACACCTGTAATCCAGCACTTTGGGAGGCTGAGGCAGGCAGATCACCTGAGGTCAGGAGTTTGAGACCAGCCTGACCAACATGGAGAAACCCTGTCTCTACTAAAAATACAAAATTAGCTGGGCATGGTGCTGCATGCCTGTAATCCCAGCTGCTCGGGAGGCTGAGGCAGGAGAATTGCTTGAACCTGGGAGGCAGAGGTTGCAGTTAGCCGAGATTGCACCATTGCACTCCAGCCTAGGAAACGAGAGTGAAACTCTGTCTCAAAAAAACCCCGCCTCTTTCCACAAACCTCTTCTCCAGGGTTTTCCATTAGTTTGCTCCATTTATAGTCTTCCAGACACTTCTTTCTACTCCCTAAACACGTGTATATATATATACATACATAATAGATAGATTTTTGCAAAAGTGGATTCATAAGATTTATTTAACTCTGAAATCCCACTTTAATTTGGCTATCTTTCTGAGTTCGTTCCCATAGATCTATTGACACATCATCAGTAGTGGGTAATATAATTGAACTAAAATGTTCCCTCCTGGGGAATCGCTTGAACCAGACGGAGGTGGAGGTTGCGGTGAGTTGAGATCGTGCCATTGCACTCCAGCCTGGGCAACAAGAGCGAAACTCCATCTCAAAAAAAAAGTTTCCTCTTGGTAATTTTTTTTGCTATTTTCCTCTAGGTGACTTTAGAGAATTGTCCTTTTTCTTTCTCTCCTCTTTTTCTCCTCTTTTCTTACCCCTTTGGCTTTAGATCTTCTCTAGATGCTAACAACTCCCACACTTACTTCACTCTTACCTGGAACATTTTGTAATTTTACGTATTTTGAAAATTTACTTTGAATTGGGTTTATGCCTGTTCAGAACATACTGTCCTTGAAGAATGTATTTTTGTATCTGTTTGTACTGATGAAAAGAAACTCTGGGCCAGGTGCAGTGGGTCACGCCTGTCATCCCAGCACTTTAAGACTGAGGTGGGTGGATCACTTGAGGTCAGGAGTTTGAGACCAGTCTGGTGAACATGGTGAAACCCAGTCTCTACTAAAAATACAAAAATTAGCTGGGCATGGTGGCACATGCCTGTAGTCCCAGCTATTCGGGAAGCTGAGGCAGGAGAATTGCTTGAACCTGGGAGGCGGAGGTTGCAGTGAGCCGAGATCGTGCCACTTTACTCTAGCTGGGTGACAGAGTGAGACCCTGCCTCAAAAAAACAAAAAACAAACAAAAACAAACACACAAACAAAACAACAAAAAAAGAAACTCTGGAAGGAAACTAATAAAGGTGGTTGCCAGTGTGTGGTAATGGGGGATGAAAGGAGTTGGGAGTAAACTAACCAAGACCAAAGATACTAGGCCTGAGAGGAAGAGCAGGGTGATTGGGAGACGTTGAGTTTGGCCTTGTGGTCTTGTTTCCCCTTCATGGATGAAATAGAGAGGGCTGAAGAAATGCAACAAACTCGGAGGGGAAGGACCACAAGCCCTTGAAACTGCTTCAGGGCCAACTGTTCCCCTAGTGGGTACCTGTGCCTGTTTTCTTGGGGTGGGAGAAGGGCTGAGTTATTGACAAGCCTTCTTGCCTCGCCAGGTACGTTTCCTGAGGACAGCTGCTCTGTGAAGCCCACTGCCCCAAAGGCACCTATCAAAGACCCTGCAAACAAGCAGATGGCAATCCAGGTTGCCAATGACATTGCCCATCCCAGGTACCTGGGCTGCCTGCTTTTCCCTGAAGTGGGAGCCTGGCTTGCAGTAAGTGTCCTTCCCCTTTGCTCCTTTAAAGTGATACTTCACTCCTCAAATAAAATGTCTCATCTTTTTATTGTAAAAGTTATTAAGCACACCCAAAATGAAAAATGGTATAATGAACCACTCAGAATGAATAGTAAAATGAACTCCTGATCCAAAAAGTATCACATTGTGCCATATATATTCTTTTTTCTGATTAAAAAAAATCAAATCCCTGACATTTTATTCCTAAATTCTGAAATGTATATCTAAAAGTTTAGAACATTTTCCTATGTAACCATCATACTGTTCTCACTCCTAACAAATTTAACATTAATTGCTTCGTATACTCTAATATCTAATCTATATTCACACTTACCCCTAAGTGAAATGACTTAAAGCCATGAATAATGTTAGATTGGAGTTGCAAATGAAACCAGAGAAGCCAGCATCAGCCTGACAGCCCTCTTAGCACAGATCTCTGAGAAACGCCAGTACCCAGGAATGAGGGGCTCAAGAAATACTTGTTACTTTCCTCAGTAATAGCAAGTCATGGTAGCTCTCATTATGAGCTCTTACCATAGAGAATTTGCTATGCACTCTTCTGTCCTGACTGGAAGACTGCGTTCACTCTTTGTGTGTCTTCCACAGAGCTGAATAGATGTTTAACAAATTATAATTTGTTTTTTGTTTTAGAGATAGAATCTTGCTCTGTTGCCCAGGCTGGAGTGGAGTGGCATAATCACAGCTCACCGAAGCCTCAAACTCCTGGGCTCTAGTGATCCTCCTGCTTCAGCCTCCTGAGTAGCTGGGACTATAGTTGCATGCCACCACATTCAGCTAATTATTTTTATTTTTTATTTTTGAGATCGAGTCTCACTCTGTTGCCCAGGCTGGAGTGCAGTGGCAAGATGTCAGCTCACTGCAACCTCCGCCTCCTGGGTTCAAGCAATTCTTGTGCCTCAGCCTCCTGAGTAGCTGGGACTACAGGTGTGAGCCACCATGCCCGGCTAATTTTTAGATTTTTAGTAGAGATGAGGTTTCACCATGTTGGCCAGGTTGCTCTCGAACTCCTGACTTCAGGTGATCTGCCTGACTTGGACTCCCAAAGAGCTGGGATTACAAGAGTGAGCCACTGTGCCAAGCCATTTTTTTTCTTTTCTTTTTTTTTGAGACAGGGTCTTACTAGGGTGCCCAGGTTGACTTTGAACCCCTGGCCTCAAGTGATCCTCCTGCTTCAGCCTCCCAAGTAGCTAGGATTACTGGTGGGAGCCACTAATTGTAATTTGAATTGACAATCATATTTCCCTGGTATTATTTCCTCAGGGCCAAGTAGTGTTATGGCTGTTTTATCAGATCATTTCATTGGCCCTGTAAAGTAGATATCACTCGCCCCATTTCACAGATGAGGAAACTGAGGGTCAAGCTTGTTCAAAGTTCTGTAACTAGGAAGTAGGGGAGCTGAGACTCAATTCTGGTTGCTCTGACTCCAGAGTCTGAGTGGTCATCCATCTCTTGGTAGTCACCAAGGGACTCTGGGTGGGGGAGTAAAGGTCTCAGTCCTGGGTACAGGCAAAGAGAGGGTAAAAGAGAAGGGTGGAGGAGGGGGAGAGAAAAAGGAAGGAGAAAGAAAGAACAAAAGAAAAAGAAATCAGGGTGGGCATGGTGGCTCATGTCTGTAATCTCAATATTTCAGGGGCCAAGGCGGTGGGAGGATCACTTGAGCCCAGGAGTTCTAGACCAGGCTGGGAAAAATAGTGGGGCACCATCTCTACAAATAAGAAAAAATTTCACTGGGCATGGTGGCACATGCCTGTAGTCCCAGCTACTTGGGAGGCTGAGGCGGGAGGATCAATTGAGCCCAGTATTTTGAGGCTGCAGTGAGCTATGATTGCACCACTGCATTCCAGCTTGGGCAACAGAGAAGACCCTGTCTCAAAAACAGAAAATAAAAGAAGCTAGGAGAACATGATGTCATAAAAATAAGACTAGCAGTAATTGGATTTAAGGCCTTTGTTTACAGTGAATATAATAGGTGTTTGTTGTGTTGCAGAATGAATGAGAAGCCTTTTCTTTTTTTGAGATGGAGTCTCACTCTGCTGCCCAGGCTAGAGTGCAGTGGCATGATCTCAGCTCACTGCAACCTCTGCCTCCTGGGTTCAAGCAATTCTCCTTCCTCAGCCTTCCCAATAGCTGGGAATACAGGTGTGTGCCACCACACTCAGCTAATGTTTGTATTTTTTTTTTTTTTGAGACGGAGTTTTGCTCTTGTTGCTCAGGCTGGAGTGCAATGGCACGATCTCAGCTCACCGCAACCTCTGCCTCCCAGGTTCAAGCGATTCTCCTACTTCAGCCTCCCTAGTAGCTGGGATTATAGGCATGTGCCACCACGCCCGGCTAATTTTGTATTTTTAGTAGAGACGGTGTTTCTCCATGTTGGTCAGGCTGGTCTCAAACTCCTGACCTCAGGTGATCCACCTGCCTCGGCCTCCCAAAGTGCTGGGATTACAGGCATGAGCCACCGCGCCCGGCCATGTTTGTATTTTTAGTAGACACGGGGTTTCACCATATTGGTCAGGCTGGTCTTGAACTCCTGAGAGGTGATCCGCCTACCTCTGCCTCCCAAAGTGCTGGGATTACAGGCGTGAGCCACCACACCCGGCCAATGAGAAGACTTTTGAGTTTCAACTCTCACACTCTAAGTCTAGAGTTCAGTCTGTAGACATCATTGTATTCCTGGGGCTAGCCTGGAACCTGGCACATATTAAGAGCTCAAATATCTGTTGAATGAATGACTGAATGTATGAATAAATGCACAAGTGAATAAATAAATGATTGAATGAATGATGAATTATATGAAATAACAATTTATTTTTTGAGACGGAGTCTCGCTCTGTCGCCCAGGCTGGAGTGCAGTGATGCAATCTCAGCTCACTGCAGCCTCTGCCTCCTGGGTTCAAGCAATTCTCCTGCCTCAGCCTCCTGAGTAGCTGGGAGTACGCGCAGCCACTCCCAGCTAATTTTTGTGTTTTTAGTAGAGACGGGGTTTCACCATGTTGGCCAGGATGGTCTTGATCTCCTGACCCTGTGATCCGCCTGCCTCGGCCTCCCAGAGTGCTGGGATTACAGGCGTGAGCCACCGTGCCCAGCTGAAATAACAAATTATTTAACAAGTCATTGAGTGAATGAATTAATTGATGGGACAGATGGATGAATTCTTTAAATCTCTGTAGAAAGAAGGTGAGTAGGGAAGAGAATAACTGAATAGCAGCACTATTTACTGAGCATTTCATTATTAGACCAGTGCTAAGAATTTCACAGTTTTTCCATTTAATCCTCACAGCAACCTCTCTGGGGTTGTTACCATCATTTTCTAAGTGAGAAATTAGATGTGGGGAGGCCAGGTAATTTACTCCATGTCCCACAGGGCAGAGCTGGAATACTGACCCTATCATACTCCAAAATTTAGACTTTTTACCACCCAATGAATGTCCTGTTCAACATAGGACTTGCTTTTAGTAGCTGATGCAAGTTCAGGTGAGCCACCACTTACACAACCCCTGGAAAGCTGTAAATTTAAACATAAACATTGTTAATTACTTCTCTAAAGCTTTTCTATTGCATGTCTCTTTATTTATTTATTTTGAGACAGAGTTTTGCTCTTGTTGCCCAGGCTGGAGTGCAATGGCACCTTCTTGGCTCACTGCAACCTTCGCTTCCTGGGTTCAAGTGATTCTCCTGCCTCAGCCTCCAGAGTAGCTGGGATTACAGGCGCCCAGCACCATGCCCAGCTAGTTTTTGTATTTTTAGTAGAGATGGGCTTTCACCATGTTGGCCAGGCTGGTCTCAAACTCCTGACCTCAGGTGATCCACATGCCTCGGCCTCTCAAAGTGCTGGGATTACAAGCGTGAGCCACCACACCTGGCCACATGTCTTTTTGTAAGTGAAGGATTACCCCCAACTCCTCTGCTTCTGAAATCTGAATTTTGTTCAAAGCGAGGTATATATTAACTAAAGATGTCTACTTGTGGAAGCTGGTTTAGTTATTGCTGGGAAACTGGGATTTTGGTGTTTGAACACCTTAATAACCAGGCCCTTAATTTTGTGACATCTCATCTTGACAGTTTAAATAAAAGTAAATTAAAATTTACCAAATCCCAAATCCATTAAAGAAAAGACAGATACGTCAGTCCAGGAGTTTGAGATCAGCCTGGGTATGGTATGCTCCTGTTCCTCAGGAGGCAGAGGCAGAGGCAGAAGAATCCCTTGAACTCAGGAGTTCGAGGCTGCAATGAGCTGTGACTACACTACTGCATTCCAGCCTGGGTGACACAGCAAGACCCTGCTTCAGAAAAAAAAAAAAAAAGACAAGACAGATTTGTACCATATCTGTTCGGACTGTGGTTCAAAGTCCAACTAGGAACCACAAATTCAGAAAAAATATTTCTAATTCCTGTCATCAACCAAGGACTGTCTTAATATATCCTACATTTATTTCTGAGGGCTTGTGCAAAATAAAACTATATATGTATGTGTATGTAAATATGTGTATATATGTATTCATGTATATATGTATATGCGCACATACACGTGAATGTATATATGTGTATGTGTGTGCATATATGTGTACATATATATACACACATATACACACTGTACAAAGCTCTGACAAATCAATAAGAAAAAGGGCTATAATCCAATAGGAAAATGGGCAAAGGATATTCAAAGGAAAAAAACACAAATGGCTTTTTTTTTTTCCTTGAGACAGGGTCTCACTCTGTCACCCAGACTGGATTGCAGTGGTATGATCACAGCTCACTACAACCTTGAACTCCTCAGCCTCCCAAGTAGTTGGGACTACAGGCGCATGACACCACACAGGGCTAACTTTTTCTTTTTTACTTTTGTGGAGACAAGGTCTCACTGTGTTGCTCAAGCTGGTGTTGAACTCCTGGGCTCAAGTCCTCCTGCCTTGACCTCCCAAAGTTCTAGGATTACAGGTGTGAGCCACCACGCCAGTCTAAAAGGCTCTTACATATATGAAAAATGCTCTTTCATCATAATTTAAAAATGTAAATTAAAACTATACTGAGAAAAACAAAAAAATTATACTGAGGGAATAATTTTTCACCTATTAGATTGACAAAGATTATAAAACACTTTTTCTGATAACACATTATACTGGCAGGGTGGAGAAATTGTACTCTCATACTGTTTTCGGGAAAGTAAATTGATACAACTTTTTTTTTTTTGAGACAGAGTCTTGCTCTGTGGCCAGGCTGGAGTGCAGTGCTGCGACCTTGGCTAACTGCAAACTCTACCTTCCAGGTTCAAGCGATTCTCCTGCCTCAATCTCCTGAGTAGCTGGGATTAAAGGCACATGCCACCATACCCAGCTGATTTTTGTAATTTTAGTAGAGACAGGGTTTCACCATGTTGGCCAGGCTGGTCTCAAACTCCTGACCTTGGTGATCCATCCGCCTCAGCCTCCCAAAGTGCTGGGATTACAGGCGTGAGCCACCGTGCCTGACTGGCCTGGTATAACTTCTAAGTGGGGAAATTTGCAAGGTCTATACAAATTACTATTACACATACAATTTGAAGGTACAGCTATACTTGTACATGTGTAAAATTATGCATGTACAAGCTTACCCACCGTAGCATGGTTCAGTCAGCAAAAGATGGAAATGACCTTAATGTTCATCAGTAGAAGACTGGATCCATAAATTATGCCCATGCATTAAATGGAGTTCATGCTATCTCGGCTAAAATAGAAGCCACCAGCCACATGTGGCTGTGGAGTATCTGAAATGTGGCTAATCCCAATTGAGATGTGCTTTAAGTGTAAAATACACACCAGATTTTGAAGACTTGGTACAAAAAAGGAATGTAAAACATACATCGCATTAATTTTTTTTTTTTAAGACGGAGTCTCACTCTGTCACCAGGCTGGAGTACAGTGGCGCGATCTTGGCTCACTACAACCTTCGCCTCCCAGGTTCAAGCAATTCTCCTGCCTTAGCCTCCTAGGTAGCTGGGACTACAGAGGCCTGTCACCACGTCCGGCTAATTTTTTTTTTTTTTTTTTTTTGAGATGGAGTCTCTCTCTCTCTCACCTAGGCTGGAGTGCAGTGGTGTGATCTCGGCTCACTGCAAGCTCCGCCTCCTGGGTTCATGCCATTCTCCTGCCTCAGCCTCCTGAGTAGCTGGGACTACAGGCGCCTGCCACCACGCCTGGCCAATTTTTTTTTTTTTTTTTTAATATTCTTAGTAGAGACGGGGTTTCACCGTGTTAGCCAGGATGGTCTCGATCTCCTGACCTTGTGATCCACCTGCCTCGGCTTCCCAAAGTGCTGGGATTACAGGCGTGAGCCACCGCACCCGGCCTGTATTTTTTTTTTTTTAGTAGAGACGGGGTTTCGCTGTGTTAGCCAGGATGGTCTCGATCTCCTGACCTCCTGATGCGCCCGCCTTGGCCTCCCAAACTGTTGGGATTACAGGTGTCAGCCACGGCACCTGGCCAATAATTTTTTATTCCTATCAAAATGATTTTTTTTCTTTTTGAGATGGAGTTTCGCTTTTTTTGCCTAGGCTGAAGTGCAATGGTGTGATCTCGGTTCACTGCAACCTCCACCTCCCGGGTTCAAGTGATTCTCCTGCCTCAGCCTCCTGAGTAGCTGGGATTACAGGTACGTGCCACCACCTGGCTAATTTTGTATTGTTAGTAGAGACAGGGTTTCACTATGTTGGCCAGGCTGGTTTTGAACTCCTAACCTCAGGTGATCCACCTGCCTCAGCCTCCCAAAATGTGGGGATTACAGGCATGAACCACTGTGCCTGGCAAAATGATATTTTGATATTGATTTCCTGTCAAAATGGTATATCGTTTTAAATAAAATGTATTGTTAATTCATTGCGAGTACCTTGGCTCATGTTTGTAATTCCAGCACTATGGGAGGCCGAGGCAGGAGGATCATGTAAATCCAGGAGTTTGAGACTAGCCTCGGCAATATAGGAAGATCTCATCTCTAGAAAAAATAAAAAAATTAGCCAGGCAAGGTGGTGTACACCTTGTAGTCCCAGCTACCCAGGAGGCTGAGGAAGGAGGATCACTTAAGCCCCAGAAGTCGAGGCTGCAGTGAACTGTGTTGAAGCCACTGCACTCCAGCCTGGATGACAGAGTAAGACACTGTCTCAAAAACAAACACACACCAACTTCACCTTTTCCTTATAACTTTTTTTTTTTTTTTGAGATGAAGTCTCACTCTGTCGCCTAGGCTGCAGTACAATGGCACGATCTCGGCTCACTGCAACCTCCGCCTCCCGGGTTCAAGTGATTCTCCTGTCTCAGCCTCCCGAGCAGCTGGGATTACAGGTGTGCGCCACCATGCCCGGCTTATTTTTTTTATTTTTTGTAGATGTGGGGGTTTCACCATGTTGGCCAGGCTGGTCTCGAACTCCTGACCTCAAGTAATCCACCCACCTCAGCCTCCCAAAATGCTGGGATTGCAGGTGTGAGCCACCACGCCTGGCCTCCTTTTAACTTTAAAAAATGTGTTTACTGGCTGGGCATGCTAGCTAATGCCTATAATCCTAGCATTTGGGGAGGCCAAAGGGGGAGGATCACTTGAACCCAGGAGTTCAAAACCAGCCAGGACAGCATAACAAGACTCTGCTTTCTACAAAAAAAAAAAAAATTAGCCAGATGTGGTGGTGCCCAGCTATGGTCCCAGCCAGTTGGAGAAGCTGAGGTGAGAGGATTGCTTGATCAAGGTCAAGGCTGCGGTGAGCCGTGATCATGCCAGTGTACTCCAGCCTAGGTGACAGAGCAAGACTGTCTCAAAAAAAAAAAAAAAAAAAAAGTGTTCACTAGAAAATGTAAAAGTGGCTGGGCATGGTGGCTCACACCTGTAATCCTAGCACTTTGGAAGGCTGAGGTGGGCGGATCACTTGAGGTCAGGAGTTCGAAACCAGCCTGGCCACATAGTAAAACCCCGTCTCTACTAAAAATACAAAAAAAGTAGCGGGGGCGTGGTGGTGGGCACCTGTAATCCCAGCTACTCAGGAGGCTGAGGCAGGAGAATCACTTGAACCTGGGAGGCAGAGGTTGCAGTGAGCTGAGATTGCGGCACTGCACTCCAGCCTGGGCAACAGACAGAGACTCTGACTAAAAAAAAAAAAAAAAAAAAAAAAAAGAAAAATGTAAAAATATGTGTGTAACCCTCTTTAAATTTAATTGGACAGTAGTGGCTCTGGATAAAAAAATTAAGTGAAAAAAGCAAGGTGCATAACAGTGTATAGCAGACTACCATTTGTGCTTTAAAGAAAGGAAAAAGGCTCTGTCTCTGATACTTGCTTGTTTATACATAACCCATCTCTGGAGTGATGCACTAGAAACAATACTGGCTGCTTCTGGAGAGAGAAACTGTAGGTAGAGAACAGAGCTGAAATTTGAATCCTGATCTTTTTGTAAAATTTTTATTTTTATTTTTCATTTATTTTTTTGAGACAGGGTCTTGCTCTGTTGCTCAAGCTGAAGTGCAGTGGCACAATCTTGGCTCACTGCAGCCTTCACCTCCTGGGCTTATTGATCCTCCTGCCTCAGCCTCTGAGTAAGTAGGATCACAGGTGCATACCACCATGCCTGGCTAATTTTTAAATTTTTGAAGAGATGGGAGCTTGGTGTGTTTGCCCAGGCTGGTCTCGAACTCCTGGGCTCAACTGATCCTTCTGCCTTGGCCTCCCAAAGTGCTGGGATTACAGACATGAGCCACTGCACCCTGCCTTTTTTTTTTTTTTTTTTTTTTTTTTTGAGATGGAGTTTCACTCTATCGCCCAGGCTGGTGTGCAGTGGCACAATCTCAGCTCACTGCAACCTCTGTCTCCCAGGTACAAGCAATTCTCCTGCCTCAGCCTCCCGAGTAGCTGGGATTATGGGCACCTGCCACCATGCCCGGCTAATTTTTATATTTCTAGTAGAGACAAGGTTTCACCATGTTGGTGAAACACCCAGTTGCACCCTGCCTATTATTATTTAGTCAAAAATGTTTTAAAAATAGCTTAACATAAAACAAAAATATCCTTGGCCAGGCACGGTCGCTCACACCTGTAATCTCAGCACTTTGGGAGGCCAAAGTGGGTGGATCACCTGTGGTCAGGAGTTCGAGACCACCCCGGCCAACATGACGAACCCCTGTCTCTACTAAAAATACAAAAATTAGCTGGGTGTGGTGGCAGGGGCCTGTAATCCCAGCTACTGGGGAGGCTGAGGCAGGAGAATCGCTTGAACCTGGGAGTTGGAGGTTGAGGTGAGCCGAGATTGTGCCACTGCACTCCAGCCTGGGCAACAACAGCAAGACTCCATCTCCAAAAAAAAAAAAAAGAAAAAGAAAAGCAAAGAAAATACCCATAGAGAAACTAGAAAAATAAACACGTATATATGCACATAAAAAGATGAAAATGGGCTGGGCACGGTGGCTTGCACCTGTAATCCCAGCACTTTGGGAGGCTAAGGCAGGAGGATTTGAGCCCAGGAGTTTGAGACCAGTCTGGGCAACACAGGGAGACCCTGTTTCTATTAAAAAAAAAAAAAAAATTTTTATCTGGGCATGGTGGCGTGTGCCTGTTGTCCCAGCTCCTCGGGAGGCTGAGGTGGCAGGATCACTTGAGCTCAGAGTTTGAGGCTGCAATGAGCTATGATCCCACCATCTCACCCCAGCAGCAACAGAGTGAAACCCTGTGTCAAAAAAAGAAAAGAAAAGAAAAGAAAGATGAAAATGCACAGTAAAAGGACTGGCAGGTTTAGTGAGGGGAATGTGTTGGGTGTGGAAAAAGGACTTGCTTACCTACTCTTTTTTTTTTCTTTTTTTGAGACAGGATCTCACTCTGTCACCCAGGCTGGAGTGTAGTGGTGCAACAGTGCCATCATAGCTCACTGCAGCTTCTACCTTCTGGACTCAAGCAATCCTCTGGCCCCAGCCTTCCGAGTAGGCTGGGACTATAGGCAGGCACTACCACGCCTGGCCATTTTATTCTGTATTATTTCAATCTTTTGTAAAGAGAATGCTTAACTTGTGTAATTCTAAGAAAAAAGAACTGGATTAGAACAAAATATACTGAGATGTTAACAATAGCTGTCTTTAGATAATGGGATTATAGGTAATTTTTCTTCCTTTTACTTTACTTTAAAAAAATTTCCCAATTATTCTTAAATAACCCTCTTACTTTTGTAATGGAAAAGCCAACAAACCTTTTTGTTTTTTCACTACTTTCTTTTTTAAAAACACTTCAAAAGATTCCATTAGCCTTTTAAAAATTTTTTAAATTATCTTCATTGCTTTTTAAAATGATAGCAAGTAATGCAGATGTTTTTTATAAAATGTCAAACAGCACAGAAAGAACAGAGTGTGGAAAGAAAAGGTATTTCATAATTCCATCTCCTTCTATGAGATAACCACTATTCTCCAAAACTTTAAAAATACAGCATATTTATATTAAGAATTTAAAAATAATTTCAAATTAACTGGAAAGGCTGAGAACTAGAATACACTTTCTTTGTACCAAGCAGAGTTCTAAATGTTTTAAATTTTATCATCTCGTGGAATTTACCCAATGACTCTCTGGGGTAGATGCTATACCCCATTAACCACAAAGTCAGGCTGGGAGGCGTTAAACAATTTGCCCAAGGCCACATTCTAGTAAGGGGCAGGATTGGCATTCAAACCCAAGTCCAAGACACCCGCTAAGCCACAGCCTCAGGCCACTGCCATTCCTGGTGGGTGGGGCGGGTGTGATTAAGATGCAGGAACTGGACTTGAGTTCAAATGTGGCGGCTCTTCTTCCAGTGCCCCTGGGAAAGGGTGTTTAGTGAAGGATTTTTGCTTTTGGTGATAACTGTGGAGCTGTGATTGAGAGAGGAGAAAATGATAATAGTGGAGCTGGAGCATAATGGATGCATGGGGGCATTTTACAGTGGTTGTCAGGGGAAAGACAGCACGGAGGAGCTGTGGGTGGAATTGGAAAGAAGCAGTTAGCTACAGCACTCCAAAGGGTTAAAGCCAGGCTGGAAAGCCCCTTGGGAGGAAGCTGCCACCAAGGCTGCAATCCTGAGGCCTTCACCTCCCCCATCAGCAGGGGCTGGACTGGTTCCTCCTGGGATTATTTGAGGCCCCTGGGCCCTAGGTGAGCCGTGGGGGAGGGACCGAAGCTGCAGGTACTGTGTGCCCCCACCTTTCAGTGGGGCTCAGTAAGTTAGGTGCCCTGGGATAGGCCCCCTGGCTCCTAACAGATGCAGCTCTGGCCCAGGCTTGCTTTGGGAATGAGAGGTGTTGAGCCCCAAGCCTGGGGGATGCTCAGAGAATGGTGGAGATGCAGCCTTTAGAGAAAGTGGGGCCTTCCTGGATGGGAAGGGAGACTGCCCCATGATGGAGCCGTGAGTAGCTCTCCAGTCTGCCTGGTTCTGCCTGTCTTACAGGACTGGGGTTGGTGAGAGCTGCCTCACAAAGAGATGCATTTTGAGGGTTCAGAGAGCCTCAAGGTATTTCTCTTAAGCAATTATCCATAGCTAGTTTCTGGGCCCCAGCTTTGCTCTCTTCCACCTCCTCTGCAAGCCTGGCCACAGACTTTCTTCCCCTAGGTCTTTCGATCTGAACCTTCTCCTCCCATTCCCTCCCCTCCCCCCAAACTCTTTGGAAATCTTTCAACTTTCTTTCAACTTTTCTCTGGGCAGTTTGGGGTTTGTTTCAGAGCTGGGTCAGGGCACTTTAACACCCCCAGCTGGGGAGAGTGGATGACAATAGCTGCTATCACTTTACCATTGGAAGTGACCCCCGAATTTGCACTTCTTTCATCTTGGTACAGAGCACTTGAGGGTGGGCGATTTCCTGGGGGGAGTGGCTTAAGCCGCTTCCCCACCGGCCAGTTGGCTGTAGACGGTCCATGCTCAATGGTCCTCTACAGATATGAAACTGGTTCTGGAGTGAGACGAGCTCGGCTGGGGACGCTGCCTGAGAAGGCCTTTCCCCACAGGGTGACTTAAATGTCCCAGGCTGGAAGGTGGAGCGAGAAGTGGATGCCCCCAGGGCTCTGGGTCACACTCCAGGTCAGTAAAACAGCGAGTTTCCTCAAAACTAGGAAGGGTGGGGGTGCCCCGTACAGTTTGGAGGCTCCAGCGGGGTCAGGGATGATCTCGGGACCCTACTGGGCCCAGGTCAAGGAGTGACCCCGTGAAGATGCTGTGGTGTGTGTGTGTCTGGGTGTGTATGTAGAGGGAGAGGACGCATTGTTTCAAGTTCTCTTTCTCCCCACCCCCACCTCCACCTCCAGCCCTGTCCCCACCCCCACCCGTCTGCCTATCTCCCTTCCCCACCCTACACAATGGTCTGGCCTCGGTCCCTCCCCAGGTTCCCCAGGCTTCTCAGGTTGGATCCCTCGTCCCTGGAGCCCCGGACCTGCCAGCTCCCTCTTTTGCCACTCATTGCCTCCTGGCACCTTAAGGGGCAACCGGGAGCCTGTGCTGCTTCCCCTTGTGGGCTGCACTCTTCCTCCCTTCCAAACACGTGGTCCAGTAGAGCAACTGAACTGGGCTGGATTGACTTGGTGGCCTCAGGCCCACCCCTGTGACCCAAGGTGCAGCCACTACCCTTGGTGGTGGGAATTTCCTTGGGAAGTCACAGCCCAAAGGCTTGGCTGCCACCAGCCAACCCTGGCTGCTGCCCTTGCCCAGCTGGGCCTCCAGGGCCACCGGGGAGGGAGCAAAGATGGCTGGCGCTCCCTTAGGCCCTGGCAGGGCGCAGCCTGTGCAGTCGGGCTGGTGTGGCCAGGGCAGGGAGGGCAGGGCAGAGAGGCACGGGGCAAGGCTGGGTGAGGAGCCAGCCATCCAGGGGAGAATCAAACCCACAGCCTTACTGAGACCTGGTGGCCCATGTGCAGGTTGACTATAGAGAACACAGCGCCTGCTTTGGGAGGGAGAGGAAGAAAAGGGAGGGCTGAGAACATGGGATCCATGGTAAGCTAGAGCCCAGAATGAGGCTGGTGGGAAAGGATTTTGTTCTAAAGACCAGGCCAGGCTCATAACAGCAGATCTCTTGCCCCTCCATCCCTTGGCCCACCCAGATTCCTGGCTCACTCTTAAGACGCAGGGGACAAGAGGCCAGACCTGGGTTCTGAGACCCCATATGCTTGAAATAAAGAATGGGGGAGCGGGGAGGCTGACCTTGGTGAAGGCGAGGCTGTGAGTGCCCTGCAGAGTAGCCTGTGGCCATTCATTCCTTCCTTGGCTTTACTGGAGCTAAGATCCTGGCTGGATGCCTCTGGATGTCCTGCCTTTACCCCCGCCCTTCTAATCTCAGGCAAGAGGAGGGGATGAGCCTGTGCAATCCCGAGTGTACCTTGCCTCCTTGGTTTCAACCTTTTCAGATCACTTCCAAGAGTTGTGGGGGCCAGGGCAGGCCAGCTGGGCAAAGTCCATAGATTAGCTCTCACTTTTTGCACCTCCTTCCCTGAATGCACCTGGCAACCGGCCTGTCTGCTTTGCATTGCACTTCTAGGAAGAGAGCCATTGCCAAAAAGACTGTTGCACCTGAACCCCATCATCAATTGTCTACTTAAGAGTGATAGGCTTCCCCGTGCAGCCCCTACCATTTCCACACGGCCCTATTCTCTGGTGGGCCAATCCATCTGTGGGTTGGGAGTGAGTGTGGAGCTGCTTTTCCTTAAGCTTTTGAGGAAGCCAGAAGTGGGGTATCACATACTTGTACCTCCTACCTCTTTGGGGAAGAGAAAGGAATGAAATTGGGTGGAGCCGGGTGGAACTGGGCCTGGGAAGAGTAGATAGGGTGGGACGAGGAGGGTGGGGACAGGTGGGGACTGTGCAAGAGGAAGTGTGGCATATCTGGACGTTGTGTTGGAAGGTATCTGGACACTGCTGCATGAATTCAGGCAAGTCGACTTTACCTTTGTGGACCTCAATTTCCTTATCTGTAAAATGGCCAGGTTTGTCTTAAAGTCCTAAAAATCCATAAGTTTCTGGATCCACCGGATAATGAGAATTTTGGATGATGGAATTATAGTGCTTAGAAGGGGAACTTGAGAGTCAGGCTGCTTAGACTTTGTAGCTTTTAAAAGCTGTGTGGTCTTGGGAAAGCTACTTAATGTAAACCCGGAGCCTCCAGGTGTGAACTCGGACTAGGGATCCTGTAGATAGCGTAGGTGTGATGGAATTGTAGTTCACATGGAAGGAAGGTGAGAACCACATATAAACAAAATTACCTCTGAAAAGCCTGGACTCCAAATGCTTGAGGGTGAAAAGCTGGCAGATACTTGTTAACACTTCAGGGAACATCATGCTCTCCTCAGGAAATCGGCTAATTGCGTGTAAGGGTATAAAAATATCCACACAGCTTCAGTATATTGTTCCCTCTTGTTTTTCCTGAGATTTTGGTTGAATTACCTAGTTAAATGCACATAGGAAGCAGTCAGTAAATGGTAGCTATTTTCCTAATTTTGTTTACAAAGTATCTAGCAGAGCACTCATTTGTATGCAGTTGTAAAATAGCATTCAACAAGTGACATAATGCAAGAAAAACAAAAACCCAACGTCTTGCTTGTTGACATCATTGTCTGCCAAAATGAAAAAGCTTGTCTGTGTGTACACAGTTTGTTCTTCAGGATTCCTTTTTTAAAAATTGTATAATGTTAAGTGCTGTCTTTACTAAGGACTGATATGGATTATCTCCTGAATCCAAAGAAAAGTAATAGTTTTCTTTTTAAAGTAAATATAAAAGGCATAAAAGTTGACAGATTAATAAAAGCCAACTTCTAGAGTTACATTATATGGTACAAATAGAAATGTGGTGAGAGTTTATACCAGATTTGTTATAATATACACATTTTAAAGAAATCCACAGCCTAGAAATTTTATCCAAAGCTGATTCTGATTACCAGGTTTTTTTTTTTTTTTTTTTTTTTTTGAGACAGTCTCACTCTGACACCCGGGCTGGAGTGCAGTGGCGTAATCTCAGCCCCCTGAGGCTCAGGTTATCCACCTCAGCCTCCTGAGTAGCTGGGACTACAGGCACACGCTACTATGCAGGCTAATTTTTTTTTTTTTTCGTAGAGATGGGGTTATGTTATGTTGTCCAGGCTGGTCTCTAACTCCTAGGGCTCAAGCTATCTGCCCACTTCAGCCTCCCAAAGTTCTGGGATTACAGGCGTGAGCCACTGCACTTGGGCTGATTACCAATTTTTAAACGACTTTCCTTCTTTGGTTATCAAGTAAAATTCTGGTGGCTGTTCTCTCAGTACTTTTTTTTTTTTGAGACGGAGTCTCGCTCTCTTTCCAGGCTAGAGTACAGTGGTGCGATCTTGGCTCACTGCAACCTCCGTCTCTTGGGTTCAAGTGATTCTCCTGCCTCAGCCTCCCGAGTAGCTGGGACTACAGGCGCGGGCCACCATGCCCAGCTAATTTTTTTTTTTTGTATTTTTAGTAGACACAGGGTTTCACCATGTTGTCCAGGATGGTCTTGATCTCTTGACCTTGTGATCTGCCTGCCTCGTCCTCCCAAAGTGCTGGGATTACAGGCCTGAGCCACCACCATGCCTGGCCTCAGTACTTTTAATTTTTTTTATTTATTTTTTATTTTTGAGATGGAGTCTCACTCTGTCACCCAGGCTGGAGTGCGGCGGGCGATCTCGGCTCACTGCAACCTCTGCTGCCCAGGTTCAACCAATTCTTCTGCCTCGGCCTCCCGAGTAGCTGGGATAACAGGCACCTGCCGCTGCACCTGGCTAATTTTTGTATTTTTTAGTAGAGACGGAGTTTCACCATCTTGGCCAGGCTGGTCTTGAACTCCTGATCTCGTGATCCACCTGCCTCAGCCTCCCAAAGTGCTGGGATTACAGGTGTGAGCCACTGTGGCCCAGCCCTACTTTTAATTTTTTAAAACATTTTTACTAAATTACAATTTGCATTCATCCACTCCTTTCAAATGTAGCTTTTTTGTTTTGTTTTGCTTTTTGGGGACAGTCTCCTCTGTTGCTCAGGCTGAAGTCCGGTGGCGTGATCATAGCTCACTGTAACCTCGAACTATGCTCAAGTGATCTTCCTGCCTCAGCCTCCCAAAGTGCTGGGATTATAGGCGTGTGCCACCACGCCTGGCCTTAAGCATACAGTTTGATCTGAAAAATGTATATACCCAAACACCATTTTTAAACCTAAGGGTCATCTAAAGCAATTTATTGAACTCTGAGAACAAGTTTAATTTGAGAACATGATCTGAGAAACCAGAAAGGATAATGGTCCCTCTCCTAATGTAAAAAGTGTCTATGAAGGAATACCATTCTGCTTTGCAACTGAACAATAAAAACATACCAATAGTTGAGATGATTAGTTTTGTGTTAAAAGGTGGTTAATGGTTTAAACAGGAGATGAATCACAGACCCTAAAGAGCATTTGGGGCCAGGCATGGTGGCTCACGCCTGTAATCCCAGCACTTTGGGAGGCCAAGGTGGGTGGATCACCTGAGGTCAGGAGTTTGAGACCATGAGACCACCCTGTCGGACATGGTGAAACCCCATCTCTACAAAATAAGCTGGGCGTGGTGGCATGTGCCTACAGTCCTAGTTACTCAGGAGGCTGAGGCAGGAGAATCGCTTGAACCCTGGAGGCGGAGGTTGTAGTGAGCAAAGAATGAGCCACTGTACCCCAGCCTGGGTGATAGAGTGAGATTCTGTCTCAAAAAAAAAGTGTTTGGTTTCAACTAACTTGTATTGTGACCTTGGGCAAATTAGGTTAACTTCAGTTGCCTCAGTTTCCTCACCTGTAAATTGGGGATAATGGTAGTACTTAAAGTATTAGTGTCAGGATTAGGACAGTGCATGGCAAATAGTAAATGCTCAGTAAATCATAGTTATTAGATCTTTGTGCAGTGAATAGATTGTTGCTGCCCCTTTGAAAGGCTGTTTTTGTTCTGGGGCAGCACTTCTCAAACTTTTTGGTTTCAGGACTCCTGTACGGTCTGCAGACCCTGAAAACCTTTTGTTTATATAGGTTATATCTACCAGTGTATATTGTATACAAAATTAAAAATGAGAAATAAATTTTAAAAAGCCTGTTATACAGTAACAAATAATCATTTTTATGAGAAGTGACGTTTCCAGAGCAAAAAAACTACTTTTTTTTTTTTTTTTTTTTTGAGATGGAGTCTCACTCTGTCGTCCAGGCTGGACTGCAGTGGCGTGATCTTGGCTCACTGCAAGCTCCGCCTCCCAGGTTCACGCCATTCTCCTGCCTCAGCCTCCCGAGTAGCTGGGACTACAGGCGCCCGCCAGCGTGCCTGGCTAATTTTTTGTATTTTTAGTGGAGACGGGGTTTCACCGTGCTAGCCAGGATGGATTTTTGTATTTTTAGTAGAGACAGAGTTTCACCATGTTAGCCAGGCTGGTCTTGAACTCCCGACCTCAAGGGATCTGCCTGCCTCGGCCTATCTTCTTTTAAACCAGATACTATGGAGACTTGGGAAAATGTTAAATAATGTCCGAGAGCACATTATTCTACATTTTTACATTTTACATTTTTCTGTATCTCCATAGTATTTGGTTCAAAAGAAGATGAGTACTTTCTCATATCTTTCTATATTCAGTCTGTTTTGATATATTGTTTTGGTGGAAGCATCTGAAGAAAATCTAACTTCATCAGATATATAGATGGAAAAAGGAGGAGTATTTTGATCACTTTTTCAGTGGATTTTTTTGATATTATACCAAAACTTTACAAGTAGTAGCTTCTCAAAGCTTAGTTATAATGTGGAATTTGAAACCATATCCATGAACTTTTTGTACCCTGTTATATTAAAATCCATGGGTCTTTTTTTTTTTTTTTTTTTTTTTGAGATGGAGTCTCGCTCTGTCCCCAGGGTGGAGTGCAGTGATGCAATCTTGGCTCACTGCAGCCTCTGCCTCCCGGGTTCAAGCAATTCTCCTGCCTCAGCCTCCTGAGTAGCTGAGACCACAGGCATGTGCTGCCACTCCTGGCTAATTTTTGTATTTTTAGTAGAGACGGGGTTTCACCACATTGGCCAGGATGGTCTCGATCTCCTGAGCTCGTGATCCGCCCGTGTCGGCCTCCCAAAGTGCTGGGATTACAGGCGTGAGCCACCACACCCAGCCCCATGGGTTTCTTTTATACTTTGAATGATTCTTCTACAAGTGCATGACTTTGTAACAACACCCATTGGCTATTTGGAAAATGTTCACTGAGTGATGTAGATCTTTAGTGGAAACAATTGACAATTCATTATAAAGCATAAAAAATTATATTTGTTAGGGCTGGGCGTGACGGCTCACACCTGTAATCCCAGCACTTTGGGAAGCTGAGGCAGGCAGATCATTTGAGGTCAGGAGTTTGAGACCAGCCTGGCCAACATGGTGAAACCCCGTCTCTACTAAAAATACAAAAATTAGCTGGGCATGGTGGCGTGCGCCTGTAATCCCAGCTACTCGGGTAGCTGGGGCAGGCAAATCTCTTGAACCCGGGAGGTAGAGGTTGCAGCCAGTCGAGATTGCGCCACTGCACTCCAGCCTGGGTGACAGAACGAGACTCAGTCTCAAAAAAAAAAAAAAAAAAAAAAATTTGTCACCACTGATCTCATCAGAAAAATTGGAATTTTCAGATGGAAGCTGATAAGTTTTTATTGGCAGCAAATAGTTGTTTCTCTTGAAATTACAGTCTCACTTCATTCATTTTTGAGAAAATATCTGCCAAATATATCCAAATCTGAATGACCAGTGTCTATTAGACTTTCTTTCAAGTAAAAATTGTATATCATGCTAAAGGGAGCTAATTTATCAGAAAAGCAGAACAATCATTCCAATGGAGACATTCATCATACCTCGGGTTGCAGCAAGCGTGTTATAAGTATGCCCCATTTGATTACACCCAGTATTGAAAATGACATGTACTTAAGGATAACAGTTTTCTTTCTTTTCTTTTTTTAAAAAAAAGCATCATTTATATTTATTTATTTATTTGAGACAGAGTCTCGGTCTGTCACCCATGCTTGAGCACAGTGGCATGATCTCTACTCACTGCGGCCTCCACCTCCCAAGTTCAAGTGATTCTCGTGCCTCAGCCTCCTGAGTAGCTGAGATTACAGGTGCATTCCACCATGCCTGGCTAACTTTTTTTTTTGTATTTTTAGTAGCAATGGGGTTTCACTATGTTGGCCAGGCTGGCCTCAAACTCCTGACCTTAAGTGATCTGCCTGCCTCAGCCTCCCAAAGTGCATGAGCCACTGCACCTGGCGCCTCTCTCTTTTTTTTTCTGAGACAGAGTCTCATTCCTGTCACCCTGGCTGGAGTGCAGTGGTGCGAGCATTGCTCACTGCAGCCTCAGATTCCCAGGCTCAGATGATCCTCCTGCCTCAGCCTCCCAAGTAGCCGGGACTATAGGCACATGCCACTGTGCCCAGCTAATTTTTGTACTTTTTGTAGAGATGGGGTTTTGCCATGTTGCTCAGGCTGGTCTCGAACTCCTGGACTCAAGCAGTCCACCCACCTCAGCCTCCCAAAGTGCTAAGATTACAGGCATGAGCCACCACGCCCAGCCAACATCTCTTTATTGTCTCATTTATGCCCAGAACTCAAGCATATTTTATTAATTTTTTTTTCCCTTTTGGAGACAGTCTCACTTTGTTGCCCAGGCTGGAGTGCAGTGGCTCTAACTCAGCTCACTGCAACCTCTGCCTCCTGGGTTTAAGTGATTCTTCTGCCCTAGCCTCCAGAGTAGCTGGGATTACAGGCTCTTGCCACTATGCCTGGCAAATTTTTGTATTTTTAGTAGAGATGGGGTTTCACCATGTTGGCCAGGCTGGTCTCGAACTCCTGCCCTCAAGTGATTCATCTGCCTTGGCCTCCCAAAGTGCTAGGATTACAGGTGTAAGCCACCGTGCCTGGCCTATAAAGCAGATTTTAAAACACCATTCCCATTTTATAGAAAATGAACAGAAGCATAGAGAGGTTAAGTGATCCAAGGTGACCAAGCTTATGTCAGAGCCAGGATTCAAAGCCAGGTTCTAGAGACCACACTTTTCCTCAGTACCATTCAGTGATGAACCAATCCCGTCTGTTGTGGGAGGACGGGAGCAGATAGACATTACCTTTTGGGAGAAAGTGCAGGAGTGGACAGGGCACCTTTGCTAGTCATCATCTGGGCACTTCGACCTGACTACTGCCCCTTTATCTTTTGCCCTGGCAGGATGACTTCTCGGAACCAGCTGGTGCAGAAGGTGCTGCAGGAGCTGCAGGAAGCAGTGGAGTGCGAAGGCCTGGAGGGTCTCATAGGTGCTGCCTTGGAGGCCAAGCAGGTCCTGTCTTCCTTCACTCTCCCCACCTGCCGGGAGGGAGGCCCTGGCCTCCAGGTGCTGGAAGTGGACTCGGTGGCCCTGAGCCTGTATCCAGAAGATGCTCCACGGAACATGCTGCCGCTGGTGTGCAAGGGGGAGGGCAGCCTGCTGTTCGAGGCGGCCAGCATGCTGCTGTGGGGTGACGCAGGCCTCAGCCTGGAGCTGCGGGCCCGCACCGTGGTAGAGATGCTGCTGCACAGACACTACTACCTCCAGGGCATGATCGACTCCAAAGTGATGCTGCAGGCCGTGCGCTACTCCCTGTGCTCTGAGGAGTCCCCTGAGATGACCAGCTTGCCCCCTGCCACACTGGAGGCCATCTTCGATGCTGACGTCAAGGCCTCCTGTTTCCCCAGCAGCTTCTCCAACGTGTGGCACTTGTATGCTCTCGCCTCTGTCCTCCAGCGGAACATCTACTCCATCTACCCCATGCGCAACCTCAAGATCCGGCCCTACTTCAACCGTGTCATCCGGCCCCGCCGCTGCGACCACGTGCCCTCCACGCTGCACATCATGTGGGCTGGCCAGCCCCTCACCAGCCACTTCTTCCGCCACCAGTACTTTGCCCCTGTGGTGGGGCTGGAAGAGGTGGAGGCTGAAGGTGCCCCTGGCGTGGCCCCAGCTCTTCCAGCCTTGGCCCCACTGTCATCGCCGGCCAAGACCCTGGAGCTGCTCAACCGTGAACCTGGCCTCAGCTACTCTCACCTCTGTGAGCGCTACAGCGTCACCAAGAGCACCTTCTACCGCTGGCGGCGGCAGTCCCAGGAGCACCGGCAGAAGGTTGCTGCCCGCTTCTCCGCCAAGCACTTCCTGCAGGACAGCTTCCACCGGGGGGGCGTCGTGCCACTTCAGCAGTTCCTCCAGCGGTTCCCGGAGATCTCCCGCTCAACCTACTATGCCTGGAAGCATGAGCTGCTGGGCTCTGGCACCTGCCCGGCCTTGCCCCCCACGGAGGTGCTGGGCATGGAGGAGCTAGAGAAGCTGCCGGAGGAGCAGGTGGCTGAGGAGGAGCTGGAGTGCTCCGCACTGGCGGTGTCAAGCCCTGGAATGGTCTTAATGCAGCGGGCCAAGTTGTACCTGGAGCATTGCATCTCCCTGAACACACTGGTACCCTATCGCTGCTTCAAACGCAGGTTCCCTGGCATCTCACGGTCCACCTATTATAATTGGCGGCGAAAGGCCCTCCGGAGGAACCCCAGCTTCAAGCCGGCACCAGCCCTCTCTGCTGCTGGGACTCCCCAGCCAGCATCTGTTGGGGAAGGGGCTGTAATTCCTTGGAAGAGTGAGGCGGAAGAGGGGGCAGGGAATGCCACAGGTGAGGACCCTCCCGCCCCCGGGGAGCTCCTGCCACTAAGGATGCCCCTGTCCCGTTGGCAGAGGCGTCTGCGCAGGGCTGCCCGCAGGCAGGTGCTGAGTGGGCATCTCCCTTTCTGCCGCTTCCGCCTCCGCTACCCCAGCCTGTCACCTTCTGCCTTTTGGGTCTGGAAGAGTCTTGCTCGGGGTTGGCCCAGAGGCCTGTCCAAACTTCAGGTGCCGGTCCCTACCTTGGGCAAAGGGGGGCAGGAGGCTGAGGAGAAGCAGGAGAAGGAGGCTGGCAGGGATGTGACAGCTGTGATGGCCCCACCTGTGGGGGCTTCTTCAGAAGATGTAGAGGGAGGGCCTTCCAGAGAGGGGGCCCTGCAGGAGGGGGCCACAGCCCAGGGCCAGCCCCACAGTGGGCCCTTGCTGAGCCAACCTGTGGTGGCAGCAGCGGGTGGCAGGGATGGCCGGATGCTGGTGATGGACATGATCGCTACCACGAAGTTCAAGGCCCAGGCCAAGCTGTTCTTGCAGAAGCGCTTCCAGTCCAAGAGCTTTCCCTCCTACAAGGAGTTCAGTGCCCTCTTTCCCCTCACTGCCCGCTCCACATACTACATGTGGAAGCGAGCCCTCTATGACGGCCTGACCCTGGTAGATGGCTGACAGGGAGGTACAAAAGGGGCTGGGAAGAAGGGGGACCAGTTTGGAGAGGGTCAGGGACCTGAGCTGACCCCAGGCTTGGCCAGGATATCCTTTGCTCTGGGTCCCACAGTGTCTACCCTAAGTCCAAGGGTATATTTGTGTTATTTTCTGGCTCCAGGACAGAGAATGCCAGAAATCAGCCATCTGGTCTCTCGTAGGAAACTGTGGGACCAGAGATATCCTCTTTCGTTGTTTGCTGGTCATATTTTTACTGTTATGATTTAGTTTTTGGTTTTGATTTGAGTGGGTTGGTTGGCCCCCTTGCTGGAGTTGGAAGCCGTATGTATGTCAGGGGGTTTAGAGGGGGGTTGGTTAGCTAGAGCTGCTTTCAGCTTTTCCTGGAGACAAAAGGAGTGTTATAGCATGATCATCGGTCCCACTGGGCAGAACGTTATCTTCAGTTTCTTTTGGGGGTTGGCATCCTCTTTACTCAGTTGTTTCCCAAAGGAACATTAGGCTCGAATATGGGGGCTAGGTGTGGTGGCTTATGCATGTAATCCTAGCACTTTGGGAGGCCAAGGCAGGAGGATCACTTGAGGCTAGGAGTTAGAGACCAGCCTGGGCAATGTAGTGAGACCCCATCTCTTAGAAAAAAAAAAAGAAAATCAAATGTGGAGCTGATCAGCAGCTTGTGCCTGGCATCCCCAAGGGAGAAGGTGCCAGGTCAGCAGGAGCAGCAGCAGGGATGTATAGAAAGAAACACAGCTGGCCTCTAAAGGATGGCATTGAGGCACCGGAGATCTTGAGGCACTGGAGATCACTGAGGGGCTGGCCTGTCTCCTGCAAGGAGTGTGGTACCAGGTGGGGCAAGGCTGGGAGGAGATGCAGGCTCTGTTTGCAGATTATGGCCCAGAGTCTCTGCTTGTGGGTGCTTGATCCACCTGCTGGGACCCTGCAGTCCTCGGCCAGCCTGGCTGTCTGTTGGGGATTCCACCTTTCTGCTGAGCGTCTCCTCGGAGCTGGAGGCCCATCTTCAGTGAGAGATCACAAAGCGGCCAGGCAGGTTGGGAGACTGAATTTGCCTTGTTCGAGAGTAAAGTTTGAAAACCAAAGAAATAAAGTGATGCAGTGCCCACAGTGCTTGGTCTCTGGTATTTGTTTTGCCAGGATGTGATTGCCCATTCCCATGCTCCCCTTTGGCTTAAGGGGACAAGAGTGACCTTCTCTCTCTCGATGGGACGCACTCAGGTCTAGGGCTTGGGGGATGAAAAGAGTTATTCTGGGGACTCTGAGTTGGATCTAGAAGTGACCTTGGGTGCTTTTCCAGCTGAAGGGTGGGGCTCTGGCTACCTGGAAATGCCCTCCCTCCCATGGGAGAAACCTGGCATTCCCAGGTGGGGAAGGGGTTGCTGCCACCACAGGTTGGCTCGACAGGGGCCCACTGTGAGGCTGGCCCTGGGCCATGGAGGCCAGGCCAGCACCTGGAGTCAAGTCTGTGCCAGACATTCTAGTTAGTCCTTGCAATGTGCTCAGGCAGGTAGGCCCAGTCCTGTGACTGGGACACTCTAAGAACACAGCCTTAGAGTGGCTAATTTGCATGCTCCCTCTGTCTGGTGGGACAAGGGTGAGGGCAGCGTGCTGTAATGAGCAGCAGCAGGGATGTAATGGGAGCTTTAAGCCCAGGCCTTTGCCTGTTTGGTGAGGGAGGAATCATTAGGGAAGAAGTTCCCGTAGGCCCTTCTTCTTCTGTCTGGGTTTCTTGCAGTGGCTGGCATCCTTGTGCTCCTGGGGAGTCATTCTTGCCTCTGCTTTTTATTCACCCCACATCCAATCCATCAGCAAGTCCTATTGACGCTGACTCCAAATGATACCCAGAACCCTCTTTCCACTCTGCTGCCATTGTCTCTCCTGGCCCACATCACAGCTTCCTACCCCATCTCCCTGCTTCCCTGCTTCCACTCTTGCCCCTATACCCCTATACAACCCATTATTTTTATGATTTTTTGAGACAGAGTCTCACTCTGTTGCCCAAGCTGGGGTGCAGTGATGTGATCTTGGCTCACTGCAACCTCCACCTCCCAGGTTCAAGCAATTCTTTGCCTCAGCCTCCCAAGTAGCTGGGATTACAGGCACCTGCCACAATGCCTGGCTAATTTTTGTATTTTTGGTAGAGATGGGGTTTCACCACCTTGGCCAGGCTGGTCTTGAACTCTGATCTTGTGATTCACCCACCTCGGCCTCCCAAAGTGCTGCAACCCATTATTTTTATTTATTTATTTTTTGAGTCAGAGTCTCTCTCTCTCACCTAGGGTGGAATGCAGTGGCACAATCTCAGCTCACTGCATCCTCCACCTCCTGAGTTCAAGCAATGCTCATGCCTCAGCCACCCATGTAGGTGGTATTATAGGCACGTGCCACCATGCCTGGCTAACTTTAGCCTTTTTAGTAGAGACGGGGTTTCACTATGTTGGCCAGACTGGTCTCGAACTCCTGACTTCAAGAGATCTGCCTGCCTCGGCCTCTCAAAGTGCTGGGATTATAGACGTGAGCCACCATGCCTGGCCCCTATACAACCCATTCTCCATAGAGCAGTGAGAGAGTTTATGAAATCGGATTTTCACTTTCCTGCCTAAAATGTGTCTGTGGCTTCCCTTTACTCCTAGAATTCCTTGTGCTGCTTTACAAAGCCCAGATAATCTGTCCCTGACTCTGCCTCTTGCTCCATGCTGGCCCTAACCCACCACGCTACAACCATACCAGCTGCCTCTGGTCTTGAACACTTGTTTCTGCTCTAAAGGCCCTTGCATTTGCTGCTATGGTCTAGAATGCTTTTCCCTGTCATATTTACATGGTAGACTTCTTACCATTCAGATCTCTGAGGGTCACCATCACACCACACTTTTCATTCTCATGGTGTTTACTCCCATCTGATGTTTCTCTTGTTTATTTGTTTATTTGATTATTGCCTACCTCCCCAGCAGAATGTAAGCTCCATGAAAATCTGGGCTTTTCCCTGACTTGCTCACACCACTGTGTTCCCAGCAGGTAGATTCATTCCTGGCATCATAGGTGCTAAAATGTGTTGAAAGAAGGAATGAGTGAAATGGCGTCTCTATCCCTTTCCTGCTGTTTTCCTTTGGGATTTGGTTTTATCAGACATAATCCCCCTTCCTCCATATTTCTTGTGGACCATTTTTCTGCATCCCCACAGCTACCCCCTAATCTATACCAGCATCTGTTCCTCATCTTTGATACTGGAACAGTTTTCAAACTGACTCTGCCTCCACTCAAACTATCCTAGTTCTTCCTGACAGGCCAGAATGATCCTACTGAAAGTCTGACTCACAGCTGGATTTCCCGTTGCCCTCAGTACAAAATCCTAACTGTTTTGAGGCCCACCTGATTCTGGCCCCTACTTTCCTCTCCGGCTTATTTCTCCCCACCAACCCTCATTCAGACTGACCTTTCCCCCTGCATTCTTTTCTCCCTCCCACAAGTGGCATTGTTGAGGCTCTGTACTGAGCCCTGGAGTCTTCACTGAAGCCCCACCACCAATGTAACCATTTGACATTTGATGGAGGGGTTGGACTGGGAATGTTACCATCTGGCCTGCAATAGCCACATATAGCCAGCAGATGGCAATCGGGTGCAGCAACAGACAAAGTCTCTCTCTGGGTTCCCAATCCGCACGCGGCTCTGATTTCCCAACCCCCGGTGTATCCGCCTTACTGCTTTGGCCATCAGAGGGTGGTAGCAACTTCCTGAGAACTACCCTTATCGGGGTTCTGGATTCTCCTATTTGCTCTTTTGCCTGAACTCTCAAACCAGAGCAAATCCTCTGATGCCTGGAGGAGTATCTCACAGTGGGGTCTAAAAACCACCTGGATCGCAGTCTTCGTGGGAACTTATTAGGAGCGTGAATTCCAGGGCCCCATTCACACCTGCTGACTCCAACCTGAGACATTGGAGAGGTAGTATATGCACACGGATGAGTTACATAACCTTGCTGTGCCTCACTTTTTCCATCTGTAAGATGGGATTACAGTAATGCCTATAGGATAGTATCCTGCACATAGTGTTAGATAAGCCCAGTTTCAGAACCTCTGGGAGTCTGATTCCTGTTTTCTAGGAGGAAGTCAATACCCATGGATACTGTCGTTCAAGGTTACCCTCTAGGTTAAAGACACTCCTGTCCCAGGACTGAAAGGTGTTTTTGCCAGAGGCTAGCCCTGAGCCCTGAACTCACAGGCAGAAATTTTAGCTTCTGTTGGGAGAAATTAAGATAAAAAATGGTATATCAATATTTATAGATTTGGAAAAGGTTTCATAAGTATGGATAAGTTATTCTTGTGTAGAAAAGCTGTTTCCTTTCTAATCTGCTTAGAAAGGCAGGGATACCAAGTGGTGACCGTATTTGCTAAGAATACTTCATGCTGATTTTTTAAATCAACATCTGTTGAACTTATTTGTATTTTTCTTCACCATTTTCTGTCTCTGATGCAGTGTAGAAAGTCCAGTGAAATGAACAATGTGTGAATAAAGGAAGAAAAAAATGTGAGGTTAACTTTGCATCTTCTTCCAACATTCTGTGTATTTGTAATGTAACAAGTGCTTCTAACAATTTTTTTTTTGTTTTTTTTTTTTTGAGACGGAGTTTTGCTCTTGTTGCCCAGGCTGGAGTGCATTGGCGCAGTCTTCGCTCACTGCAACCTCTGCCTCCTGGGTTCAAGCAATTCTCCTGCCTCAGCCTCCTGAGTAGCTGGGATTACAGGTGTGCACCACTACGCCTGGCTAATTTTGTGTTTTTAGTAGAGACAGGTTTTCACAATGTTGGTCAGTCTGCTCTTGAACTCCTGACCTCAGATGATGTTAAGATTTAACAATCTTAAATATAAAAGCTTCACCTCCCCCCCCAAAAAAATCCAGTGAAACATTGAATAATTTAAAAAAATTATCTCCACATTTATCCCCTGGAGGAAGAGGATTTTGGTGGAGATCAACATAAGCTGCTCCCCAAATGTTTCTCTGGAGTCCAGCACTCAGGCCCCAGGGCATTGCTGGTGGCTTCTGGGTCCTGAGCAGCCACCTCATATCCCAACTGCCACTCCTGGATGTCCCACCATTGCCTCATTCTCACTGCCTGCCAATCTGGGCTCATCCCCCTCATTACCCTGGGACACACTTCTCTGAGTATCTTTCACCCCAGTTTCTGCAGCATCAGGTTCTTAGTTAAACTGTCCAGAAAGCTAAGAGTTGTCCTAGAACGTTCTCTCTCCCATACCTCTATCCCAGCAGGACCCTAGAAAAATGGCGGGTTTCACAAGCTTGCACACTGCTGGGTAATCACAGGGAAGAGAATTCCATTGGTCCAGCCCATCCCTGTCCCATCCTTTCCCCTGAGCACAGCTTTCATGCCAGGTCACACCTGAGGCTACTGGACAAGTTTTGGCCAAGGGCTGTGTCGGCTCTGCTCACAAGGGATCTGGCAGATGTAATAGGTTCCTATCTAGCAGCCTCTGAGAGGCTGAGCTGTGAGCTGAGGAGACAGAGCCGTTTGTATTCAACTCTTGTCCTCACAAAGCCTTCAGTTTGCAGCAGCCGTGGTGTGACACAGTGTGATAGAGGCTTCCATATGGAATGGGCAAAAAGTGCAGCAGGCTGATCTGTGTCTGGTACCTTGTGGCCTATTTTCCGAGAATGAGCCAGCTCTTTGAGTGTCAGCTGCCTGGGAGTCTCTGGGAAATGCCTCAGTTGCCCCTCAGGTGACCCTAGTCACTGGTTGTAAAAGACTCATTCCAGTTTGGTGGCTGTCACAGGAAGATGGGAAGCTAGGGGACAGGGCTCGTGCCACCAGGCAGTTGTCAGGATGGGGCTGGAAGGCTGAGAAGCAAAGCCCTGAGAATGTGTGCAGGGAAGCCTGCTCCTGCCCCTGGCTGTCCGCTTTCATTGGCCTGATATCTCACCAGAACCTTCTCCTAGTGTGATTGCTTCTCCCCAACCCCAGCCAGTGACACCCAGGTTACCTGTAGGGTGTCACTAGTGGGTTGGTAAGTGTTCCCATTGCTAGTTTATCTCATGGAAGAGGAGGAGGGAAGGTTTTAGATAAGAAGCAGCAGAAAGTAGGTTTAATGGTATAAAAATTTTTCCATGTGGCCAGGAGCGGTGGCTCTCGCCTGTAATCCCAGCACTTTGGGAAGCCAAGGCGAGTGGATCACAAGGTCAGGAGTTCGAGACCAGCCTGGCCAATATGGCGAAACCCCATCTCTACTGAAAATACAAAAATCAGCCAGGTGTGATAGCGGGCATCTGTAATCCCAGCTACTCTGGAGGCTGAGGTAGGAGAATCACTTGAACCCAGGAGGTGGAGGTTGCAGTGAGCTGAGGTCGTGCCACTGCACTCCAGCCTGGGCAACAGAATGAGACTCCGTCAAAAAAAATTTTTTTTCCATTAAAAATGACTTTGAAAATAGCATGAAATCCACTTAACTCTAGGAGGTCTTCCCTGCCAGGCAGAGAGCTGGGGGAACAGAGATAGGAGGGCAGCCAGGAGGAGACTGGGCAAGCAGCTGCTCATGTATGACCCTCTGCCTGCGGAGACCACTGGGTTGGCAGAAGGCAGAAAGGTCACAGGGGGTCCTCGCCAATGCCTCACCCCACTCCATACTGCAAGCCCCAGGGCCGGGAGGAGGAGAAGTGCAAGCTGTGGGGTCAGGGAGGTAATTGGGGAGCATCCAGGCTGAGTGGCTTTTGGTTCCCTTTCCTTCACCTGCCTCCCTCCCCCGCTGCAGCTCATCCTGGCTCAGACAGTTGCCTCTGCAGTATGGCAGACTGCAGGTATTGACAGTCAAGATCAGTTTCTAGGCTCCTTAACCAGGCAGAGTTATCTGTTGTCACTTAAGTTAGAATTGGGAGGGTGGGCCGGGCATGGTGGCTCACGCCTGTAATCCCAACACGTTGGGAGGCTGAGGCAGCCGGATCACCTGAGGTCAGAAGTTTAAGACCAGCCTGGCCAACATGGTGAGACCCCCGTCTCTACTAAACATACAAAAATTAGCTGGGCATGGTGGCAGGTGCCTGAAATCCCAGCTACTCAGGAGGCTGAGTCAGGAGAATTGCTTGAACCTGGGAGGCGGCGGTTGCAGTGAGCTGAGATTGCACCACTGCACTCCAGCCTGGGCGACAGAGCGAGACTCCATCTCAAAACAACAACAACAACAACAAAACCAAAAACAAAATTGGGGCACAATGGCACATGCTTGTAATCTTAGTGCTTTGGGAGGCTGAGGCAGGAAGATCGCTTGAAGCCAGGGGTTCAAGGCTGCCAGTGAGCTATGATTGAGCCACTGCACTCTAGCCTGAGTTACAGAGTGAGATCTTGTGTCTAAAAATAAGAGGAAAAAAAAGGCCAGGTGCGGTGGCTCACGCCTGTAATCCCAGCACTTTGGGAGGCTGAAGTGGGTGGATCATTTGAGGTCAGGAGTTCGAGACCAGCCTGGCACACATGGTGAAACCCAGTCTCTACTAAAAATACAAAAAATGAGCCAGGCGTGGTGGTGCATGCCTGTAAACCCAGCTACTTGGGAGGCTGAGGCAGGAGAATTGTTTGAACCCAGGAGGCAGAGGTTGCAGTGAGCTGAGATTGTACCACTGCTGCACTCCAGCCTGGGAGAGGGAGACCCTGTCTCAAAAAAAAAAAAAAAAAAAAAAAAAAAAAAAAAAAAAAAAAAGAAAAGCTGGGTGAAGTGGCTTATACCTATAACCTGTAATCCCAGCACTTTGGGAGGCCGAGGCAGGCAGATCACAAGGTCAGGAGTTCGAGACCAGCCTGGCTAAGATGGTAAAACCCCGTCTCTACTAAAAGCACAAAAATTAGCCAGGCATGGTGGTGCATGCCTGTAGTCCCAGCTCAGGAGGCTGAGGCAGAAGAATCACTTGAACCTTGTAGGAGGAGGCTGCAGTGAGCTGAGATTGTGCCACTGCACTCCAGCCTGGTGACAGAGCGACACTCTGTCTCCAAACAAACAAACAAAAAAACCTCGAATCTAATACCAAACAAACAACACACACACACACACACAAACACACACACACACACAAAAGAAAAAAAATAGAATTGGGACACAACAAGGGAGGCATAACTGAGTTGCATGGCAGTATCCAGGACAGGGGCTGATGGCTGCAGGATCCACTGATCCTCAGAGCTCATCTTCATGGAAATAGGAGGGAGCCAAGTATCTTTGACTTGTGTTTTCTTTGTTTTGCTTGTTTTTTAGACAGAGTCTTGCACTGTCGCCCAGGCTGGAGTGCAGTGGCACAATCTCGGCTCACTGCAACCTCCGCCTCCTGGGTTCAAGCGATTCTCCTGCCTCAGCCTCCCGAGTAGCTGGGACTACAGGCGCACACCACCATGTCTGGCTAATTTTTTGTATTTTTAGTAGAGACGGGGTTTCACCGTGTTAGCCAGGATGGTCTTGATCTCCCGACCTCAGGTGATCTGCCCACCTTGGCCTCCCAAAGTGCTGGGATTACAGGCATGAGCCACCTTGCCTGGCAAGACTTTGGTTTGTTTGTTTATTTATTTATTTATTGAGACAGAGTCTTGCTCTGTCATCCAGGCTGGAGTGCAGTGGCGCGATCTTGGCTCACTGCAAGCTCCGCCTCCCAGATTCACGCCATTCTGCTGCCTCAGCCTCCCCAGCAGCTGGGACTACAGGCACACGCCGGCACGCCTGGCTAATTTTTTTGTATTTTTAGTAGAGACGGGGTTTCACCGTGTTAGCCAGGATGGTTTCGATCTCATGACCTCGTGATCCACCCACCTCGGCCTCCCAAAGTTCTGGGATTACAGGCGTGAGCCACCGCGTCCGGCCTAAGACTTTGGTTTTTAAAGTCAGTTTTTCTTCAGCCAGGAATATGTTAAGAGAGGAAACAGGGAGGCAATGGTGTTGTGGGGCAAAAAGGAGCAAGACTACCTTTCCTGGATTTCCGAAAGGGCCTCTCAAAAGTCTCAGCGCTTACCTGGGTATGGTGGTGCACTCCTATAGTCCCAGCTACTTACCGGGAGGTAGGGGGCTGAGGTGGGAAGATCACTTGAACCCTGGAGATCGTACCACTGCTCTACAGCCTGGGCGACAGAGTGAGACCCTGTCTAAAAATCAAAAGTTGCAGTGAATGAGCAGAGAAGATGGATGGGGAGAAGAAACTGAGGCCTATAGCCTGGAAAAACCCCATGCGAGTAGGATCTTGATACAGCCATTTGGCCCTCACACTCTAAGGTCCAAAACCATTTAAAATGTTAGCTTCTGGCCAAGCGCGGTGGCTCACATCTGTAGTTCCAACACTTTGGGAGGCCAAGGTGGGAGTATGGCTTGAGTCCAGGAGTTTGAGACCAGCCTGAGCAACATGGTAAAACCCCATCTTTACAAAAAAAGTTAGCCGGGTGTGGTGGTGTGCACCTGTAGTACCAGCTACTCAGGAGGCTGAGGTGGAAGGAATACTTGAGCCTGGGAGGTCGAGGCTGCAGTGAGCTGTGATTGTGCCACTGCACTCCAGCCTGGGTGACAAAGTGAGAGTGAGACCCTATCTCAAAAAAGTAAATAAATAAATACATAAATATTAGCTTTCTTAAAATTGCCATGTCATGTTGGTAGCTTGGAATTGGCTAGGATGGAGTATTCACACCACAGGAATTGGCAAGTCCCACCAACCGGCCAGACATGCTGGAGCCCTACCCGATGGAAGACTCCTCCCTATGTGTTTATGTAGCTGGCTCTTGCCAGTCCTTCAACTCAAAGTAACGTCACCCGCTTAGTGAGGCCCTCCCAGACCCCATCTCAAGTTGGTCTCAGTCACTGTTGCCACGTCCTTTCACTGTTGTCATCACCATTTCAACAGTTGTTTTCTGGATTATTGTCCTTTTCCTCAACCTGAAATGCAGGAACAGAGGCCCCCAGAGAACAGGAACTCATCTGACTTGTCTACTGCGTATCCCTCTGGCTAGAACAGCGCCTGGCACATAGTAGGTGCTCAAAAAATATTCACTGAATGAAGAAGGGAGTGTGTTTGGAGTGGAAGGCTGAGTGTTTCCCCCTAGGTCCTGTGACAGAAACCCCTGTGTCTGTTCTCACGTAAAGGCCGGTCAGCAGGGTGAGAGGGAGCCGGTGCCTGTACTGACCTGCTCTTGGTCAGGCCAGACTAGGGATGAGACAGGAGCGAGAGGAGGAGGCAGAGGCAGAGAATAGTCCCTTTGGTCTGGAAGCTGCTGAACTGGATGGGAATGAGCCGAACCCATTGGATCCTTGTCTTGGGGATAGAATTGCCACATTTGGCAAATAAAAATAGGGACTACCCAATTAAATTCTAATTTCAGATAAACAAATAATAGATATATTTTTTGCCCTTGTTGCCCAGGCTGGAGTGCAATGGTGTGATCTCGGCTCACTGCAACTTCCACCTCCCAGATTCAAGTGACTCTCTTCCCTCAACCTCCTGAGTAGCTGGGATTACAGCTGTGTGCCACTATGCCTGGCTAATTTTTTTATTTTTTATTTTTTTATTAGAGATGGGGTTTCACCATTTTTGTCAGGCTGGTCTCGAACTCCTGACCTCAATTGATCCACCCACCTTGGCCTCCCAGAATGCTGGGATTATAGGCGTGAGCCACTGTGCCTGGCCAACAAATAATAATTTTTCAGTATGTATATGCTCCATGCAATATTTGAGACATACTAAAAATTATTCATTATTTACCAAAAATTCTGATTTGATTGTATTTTCTCTGGCAACCCATTGTATTTTCTCTGGCAACCCTGCCTGGGGAGTCAGTGGTGTGCTAGTAAGTGCTCCCTGGGTCCTCTGCTGTCATTAGCTTCCTCTACCCTCCCCACCAGTCAGCTTTCTCTGGGTTGTGAGAAGACGGCAGGGGATGCCCCCCCAGCTCCATCTTCATCCCCATGTGTCCAAACAGACCTGAGTAGCTTGAGTGTTGTTCTTCTGAGTAGCTTTCATCTGAGGCCTGTGTAGAGCAAGCTGTGGGCTGGACACAGACCTCACCTGCGGCTCAACATTACAATTACATGGGTGCTTTTAAGATTGGCTCTGCCCAGGCCCGACTGCACACCAATTAAATCAGAATCTCTGCATGGTCTCATTAACCTGCCCTATGGTTTTAAATATCTCTAGATATTCCTTTTTATGAGACAGAGTCTCACTCTGTCTCCCTGGCTGGAGCAGCCTTGACCTCCTGGGCTCAAGCGATCCTCCCACCTCAGCCTCCTGAGTAGCTGGGACCACAGGTGTGCACCATTACGCCCAGCTAATTTTTTTTTTTTTTTTGAGACACAGTTTTGCTGTTGTTACATAGGCTGGAATGCAGTGTTGTGATCTCGGCTCACTGCAACCTCTGCCTCCTGGGTTCAAGCGATTCTCCTTCCTCAGCCTCCTGAGTAGCTGGGATTACAAGCACCCGCCACCACGCCCAGCTAATTTTTTGTATTTTTAGTAGAGATGGGGTTTCACCGTGTTGGCCAGGCTGATCTTGAACTCCTGACCTTAGGTGATCCACCCACTTCGGCCTCCCAAAGTGCTGGGATTACAAGGGTGAGCCACTGTGCCCAGCCATGCTCAGCTAATTAAAAACATTTTTTTTTTTTTGTAGAGACGGGAGTCTCAATATGTTGCCCAGGCTGGTCTTGAACCCTTGGGCCCAAGTAATCCTCCTGCCTCCCAGCCTCCCAAAGTGCTGAGATTACAGGCATGAGCCACCACACCTGGCCAGGATATTTCTAAACATCTCTAGAATCTGCCTACTTCTCTCCACTTCCACCATCACATATCAGACTGCAGTATACGCCCAACCAATCTTCCCCACATACATTCTGGCCCCTTCTAATCTGTTCTTCATGTTGCCACCAGCACGGGATTTTTAAAACATAAATCTAAAGTTACTTCCCTTGCTTCAAATCCTTCAACACCATCCCTTTTTTCTTAGTAAAAATGTCAAAACAGTCACTTTGCAATGGGAAAACCTGGCAGACACCAAGGAAATGAAGTGACTGAGGTTAATAGTGCCAGTATTAAGATAACTTCTGTGGAATTCTTGCCAGAAATTTACAACCTTGATCTAACCCTGAGAAAATGTCAGACAAGCCAAAATTGCAAGACACTCTACATCCTAACTGACCAGTACTCTTAAAATGTGTCAAGGCCATGAGGCAAACCTGAAGAACTGACATAGATTGGAGGAGATGAGGGAGACAGCAACTAAATGCAATGTGGACCCTGGATTGGATCCTGAAACAGGAAAAAGACATTGGGGGAAAACTGGTGAAATGTGACTAAGCACTGTAGTTTGGTTAGTGATACTGTACTGCTGTTTTCCTGGTTCTGATCATTTTATGATACTTATGTGAGTTTTAACATGAGGGGAACTTGTGTAAAGGATACACAAGGGACTTCTCTATTATTTTTGCAACTTTTCTATCAGCTTAAAATTATTTCAAAATGATTTTATTTTATTTATTTTTTGAGATAGTTTTATTTATTTATTTTTCATCTTCCATCGTGGAAGATGAAACTCACATTTTACTCTGTTGCCCAGGCTGGAATGCAGTGATGTGATCTCAGTTAGCTATAACCTCAGCCTCCCAGGTTCCAGTGATTCTCCTGCCTCAGCCTCCTGAGAAGCTGGGATTACAGGCTGCGCCACCATGCCCAGCTATTTTTTTATTTTTTCGTATTTTTAATAGTGACAGGGTTTCACTATGTTGGCCAGGCTGGTCTCGAACTCCTGACCTCAGGTGAGCCACCTGCCTCGGGCTCCCAGCGTGCTGGAATTACAGGTGTGAGCCACTGTGCCTGGCCTTTTTTTTTTTGTATTTTTAGTAGAGATGGGGTTTCACCATATTGACCAGGCTGGTCTCGATCTCCTGACCTCGTGATCTACCCGCCTCAGCCTCCCAAAGTGCTGGGATTACAAGCATGAGCCACCACACCCAGCCTTATTTCCAAATAAAAGGATAAAAAGATAATCCTTGACATGGCCTTGAAAGCCTGGTATTTTCTAGCCCCTGCCTGCCTCTCTGCCCCACAGTCTCCAACCACTCTCCCTGTGCTGCAGCTGTGCTAGCCTTCCTTACCATCTGGCCTCTTAGAGTGAACCCTCAGAGATCAACCAAGCACCCCTTCTGGGACCTCTTCCTTCCTTCCTTCCTGGATCAAGCCTCGTCATTACAGGTTCTCATAGCTCTCCATCAGAGCCCTCCCTAAAGTTATCATCAACACTGCAAGGCAGTGCTTCTTAGCCTTGGCTGAATATTAGAATCACCTGCAGAATGTTAAAAACCTCTGGTGCCTCAGATGGGAGGGTGAATTGGTATACCCACGTTGGAAAATTGTCTGGCAATATCTATTAAAGATATTTTAGTAATGAATATATACATCCTCTATGACCTAGGAATTCTACTCCTAAATACAGTTATGTGCCACATAATGTTGTTTCTGTCAATGACAGTTCACTTACAAACAGTGGTCCCATAACATTATAATTGAGCTGAAAAATTCCTATCTTCTGGTGATGTGGTAGAAGTCTTAAAGTCATTGTAGGCTGGATGTGGTGGCTCACACCTGTAATCCCAGCACTTTGGGAGGCTGAGGTGGGTGGGTCACTTGAGGTCAGGAGTTCAAGACCAGTCTGACCAACATGGCGAAACCCTGTCTCTATTAAAAATACAAAAAAAAAAAAAAAAATTAGCTGGACATGGTGGCAGGCGCCTGTAATCCCAAGTATTTGGGATGCTAAGGCAGGAGAATCACTTGAACCCGGGAGGCAGAGGTTGCAGTGAGCCAAGACTGTGCCATTGCACTCCAGCCTGGGCAACAAGAGCAAAACTCCATCTCAAAAAAAAAAAAAAAAGAAAGAAAGAAAAATAAGCCGGGTGCAGTGGCTCACGCCTGTAATCCTAGCACTTTGGGAGGCTGAGGCAGGTGGATCACGAGGTCAGGAGATCGAGACCATCCTGGCTAACACGGTGCAACCCCATCTCTACTGAAAATACAAAAAAATTAGCCAGGCGTGGTGGTGGGCGCCTGTAGTCCCAGCTACTCGGGAAGCTGAGGCAGGAGAATGGTGTGAACCCAGGAGGCGGAGCTTGCATTGAGCTGAGATTGTGCCACTGCACTCCAGCCTGGGTGACAGAGCGAAACTTCGTCTCAAAAAAATAAAAATAAATAAATAAATGAAAAATAAAGTCATTGTAGTGCAATGCATTACTCATGTGTTTGCGGTAATGCTGATGTAAACAAATCTGTGCTGCCAGTCATATAAAAGTATAGCACACACAATTATGTACAGTACGTAACACTTGATAATGATAATTAGCGACTATATTACTGGGTTATGTATTTACTATACTGTACTTACTTTGAATTTTTATTTTATTTTGTAGAGACAAGGGTCTCACTTTGTTGCCAGGCTGGTTTTGTACTCCGGGCTTCAAGCAATTCTCCTACCTTGGCCTCCCAAAGTGCTGGGATTATAGGTATGAGCCACTGTACCTGGCCTATGCTGTGCATTTTAATTGTTATTTTATTTATTTATTTTAGAAAAATACATGCTTTTAATTAATTGATTTTTATTTTTTATTTATTTATTTTTTTGAAACAGAGTCTCACTCTGTCGCCCAGGGTGGAGTGCAGTGGTACAATCTGGGCTCACTGCAGCCTCCGCCTCCCAGGTTCAAGTGCTTCTCCTGACTCAGCCTTCCCCACCCCTGAGTAGGTGGGATTACAGGCATGCGGCACCACACCTAGCTAACTTTTGTATTTTTGGTAGAGACGGGGTTTCACCATGTTGCCCAGGCTGGTCTCAAACTCCTGAGTGCAAGCGATCCGCCCATCTCGGTCTCCCAAAGTGTTGGGGTTACAGGCGTGAGCCACTGCGCCTGGCCTGATTTTTATTTTTAGAGACAAGGTCTTGCTTTGTCTCCCAGGCTGGAGCACAGTGGTGCAATCATAGCTCGGTGCAGCCTCGAACTCCCGGGCTCCAGTGATCCTCCTGCCTCAGCCTTCCTGTTATTTTAGAGTACACTCCTACATACATCTTGTGTTTACTGCATCTCTTGATTGCACCATTGATTTGACGTTGGGTCATTTTGTTTTATGGCCCCTACACATACAAAATTCACGGCTAATGTTGCCAGGAAGAGGCCACATCGAGTGGTTGACCTGGAAGCAAAATTAAAAGTGATTAAGGACTACAAAGGTGGCAAATCTGCAATGGCTATTGCTTGCCAGGCAGGCAGGTCCATTCCACCATAGCTATGATTTTGAAGAACAAGAACAAAATGATAGAAGCTGTTAAAGGATCCACTTCATTGAAGGCAATGAAATGAACACAAATGAGAGAAGGGCCTAAATCTGATGTGGTTACGTTTCTAATGACCTGGATTGAAGACCAGACACAGAAGCATATCCCTCTCAGCCACATGACAAGCACTGACAAAGCAAAGTTTGTTTGTGATGTTGAAAAGAAGGACTGGATCCAACTACAGTGTGGAATTTACTGCTAGCTCTGGGTGGCTTAAACTATTCAAGAATCGTTATTCATTACATAATGTGAAAGTGAGTGGTGAGTCTGTAAGTGCTGATGTGAAGGCAGCTGAAGAATTTTTGGAAACTCGAGATAAGCTGATTGTGAGGAAAATTACTTGCAGGAGCAAATCTTTAATATGGATGAAACCTCCTATTCTGAACATGGATGCCTGAAAGTACTTTCATTTATAAAGAGGCCAAGTTAATGCCAGGTTTCACGGCTTTTAAGGACAGAATAACAGTCTTGCTTGAGAGCAATGTGGCAGGTTACAAACTGAAACCCTTTGTGACCTGGAACAGGGAGAACTTCAGGGCCTTTCAGCTTATCAATAAATGCATGTTGAGGCCTGGCATGGTGGCCCACACCTGTAATCCCAGCACTTTGGGAGGCCGAGGGAGGAGGATCTCTTGAGCCCAGGAGTTCAAGGCTGTAGTGAGCAATGATCATGCCACTGCATTCCAGCCTGGGTGACAGAGTGGGATCCTGTCTTTTAAAAAACAAACAAAAGGCTGGGCGTGGTGGCTCACGCCTGTAATCCCAGCACTTTGGGAGGCCAAGGTGGGTGGATCACGAGGTCAAGAGATCGAGACCATCCTGGCCAACATGGTGAAACCCCATCTCTACTAAAAATACAAAAATTAGCGGGGCATGGTGGTGCATGCCTGTAATCCCAGCTGCTCGGGAGGCTTAGGCAGGAGAATGGCTTGAACTCGGGAGGTGGAGGTTGCAGTGAGCTGAGATCATGCCACTGCACTCCAGCCTGGCAATAGAGCGAGATTCCATCTCAAAAAATAAATAAATAAATAAATAAAAAATAAAAAATTAAAACAAAAAAAACCAAGCACACGCTGCCAGTGTACTTCAGGAGCAATGAAAAGTCATGGAACCTCTGCTTCCAAGGTGCACTCCTGAATTGCTATGCCAGCACAGTGGAGAAGTATTGTTTGGGGAAGAACATACTTTCCAAGATTTTGCTTATTGTTGATAATGTTCCCAAACGTCTACCTTTTACTGGTGATCTTCATCCCGGTATCAGAGTAGTGTTTCTGCTTTCAAATACCACCTCTTTGATCCAACTAATGGATCAAGGAGCTGTAGCAGCTTTTAAGAGCTACTACTGTATTAGTCCGTTTTCACGCTGCTGATAATGACATACCCCAGGCTGGGTAGTTTATAAAGAAAAAGAGGTTTAATGGACTCACAGTTCCACGTGGCTGGGGAGGCCTCACAATCACGGTGGAAGATGAAAGTCACATTTTACCTGGCGGGAGACAAGACAGAATGAGAACCAAGAGAAAGGACTTTTCCCCTATAAAACCATCAGATCTTTTTTTTTTTTTTTTTTGAGTCCGCGTCTCGCTCTGTTGCCCAGGCTGGAGTGCAGTGGTGTGATCTCAGCTCACTGCAACCCCCACCTCCTGGGTTCAAGCAATTCTCCTGCCTCAGCCTCCCCAGTAGCTGAGATTACAGGTGCGCACCACCACACCCGGTTAAGTTTTGTATTTTTAGTAGAGGTGGGGTTTCACCATATTGGCCAGGCTGGTCTCAAATTCCTCACCTCAAGTGATCTGGCTGCTTTGGCCTCCCAAAGTGCTGGGATTACAGGCATGAGCCACCGTGCTCGGCCCCATCAGATCTTGTGAGATTTATTCACTACCATGAGAACGGTATGGGGGAAACCACCCCATGATTCAATTATTTCCCACCGGATTCCTCCCACAACACGTGAGAATTATGGGAGCTACAATTCAAGATGAGATTTGGGTGGAGACACAGCCAAACCATATCTGCTACCCAAGGAAGACCTTTACCCAGGCTATTACTGCAAGTGAGAGAGACACTAAGAAGACACTGACATAATTCTAGAAGGATTACAATGTTTACGACTGCATCAAGGACCTTGCTTGGGACTGGGCAATGTCATCAAGGCATGTCTGCATGGCATCTGGAAGAAGAAACTGAATAGGTTTGTTCATGACTTCAAAGGATTTGCCAAGGATAAGAAGGTTGCAAAAAATCAACATAGCTGTGGTTGGAGATGGCAAATAACTTTAACCTTGGTGTGGATGAGGATGCCATTGAGGAGGTCCTAGAGGTGGTTCCTAAGGAACCGATGAATGAGGGGTTGTTGGAACTGGAACAGGAACACATAGCTGAAGAACAGACAAGAGAAAAGGAAACTGCAGAAGAAAAAGAACTTCCAAGAAAATTCACAGTGAAGGGCTTAGCAAAAGCTTTTACAGACCTCAACCAGATCCTTTAAAAGCTTGGAAAGATGGGCCGGGAGCAGTGGCTCAAGCCTGTAATCCCAGCACTTTGAGAGGATGAGGTGGATGGATCACGAGGTCAGGAGATCGAGACCATCCTGGCTGACACGGTGAAACCCCGTCTCTACTAAAAATACAAAAAATTAGCCAGGTGTGGTGGTGGGCGCCTGTAGTCCCAGCTACTTGGGAGGCTGAGGCAGGAGAATGGCGTGAACTCAGGAGGTGGAGCTTGCAGTGAGCCGAGATCATGCCACTGCACTCCAGCCTGGGCGAGAGAGCGAGACTCCGTCTCAAAAAAAAAAAAAAAAAAAAAAAAGTTTGGAAACATGGACCCCCTGACAATGAAAGGTTTTCCTTAATAGAGAGGAACGTTTATGGTGCAGTATTTGCTGACAAGAAAATCTACGATGAAAAAAGAAACAGGTCCAGGTGCAATGGCTCACACTTGTGATCCCAGCACTTTGGGAGGCCAAGGCAGGAGGATTGCTTGAGCCCAGGAGTTCAAGAGCCTGGACAACATAGTGAAACCCCATCTCTACAACAAAGTAAAAAGATTAGCTGAGCATGGTGGCACATGCCTGTAGCTTCAGCTACTTGGGAGGATGAGATGGGAGGATCACTTGAGCCCAGGAGGTTGAGGCTGCAGTAAGCTGTGATTGTGCCACTGCACTCCACTCCAGCCTGGGTGACAGAGTGAGAATCTGTGTCCAAAAAAAAAAAAAAAAAACAAAGGAAAAGGAAAAAGAAACAAACCAAGCAAAGCACCATGTATTTTTTCAGAGTGATACCTTCTCGAGAAGAGCCTCAGGCAGGTCCTTTAGGAAGTATTCCAGAATAACGCATTGATATTGTAGGAGATGACGGCCCCATATGTGTTACTGCCCTTAGAGACCTTCTGGTGGGATGAGATGTGACGGTGGAAGGTGGGAGACAGTGATATTGATGATCTGGACCCTGTGTAGGCCTAGGCTAATGTGTATGTTTGTGTCTTTTTTTTTTTTTCAGGCTTAATCACTTTATTTTTCTTGTATAAAAACCCTATGTTGTAGCCACAGCTGGAGCCTGGGTCCACTGCACCGAGACTCTAGTGTGGGTCTTGACGAGGTGGTCAGTGAATTCCTGATAGGGAGACTTAGTGAATACAGTCTCCTTCCAGAGGTCGGGGGTCAGGTAGCTGTAGGTTTTAGAGATGGCATCAAAGGTGGCCTTGGCGAAGTTGCCCAGGGTGGCAGTGCAGCCCTGGGCTGAGGTGTAGCAGTCATTGATACCAGCCATCATGAGCAGCTTCTTGGGCACAGGCGCTGAGACAATGCCAGTGCCCCTGGGTGCAGGGATGAGGTGCACCGGCACAGAGCCGCAGCGGTCTGTCATCTTGCAAGGGACGGTGTGGGGCTTGCCAATCTTGCTCTCCCAGCAGCCTCTGCTTATGGGGACAATGGAGAGCTTGGCCAGTATGATGGCCCCGCAGATGGCAGTGGCCACTTCCTTGGAGCACTTAATACCCAGACCGACGTGGCCATTGTAGTCCCCGATGGCAACAAACGCCTTGAACCTGGTGCGCTGGCCCGCACGGGTCTGCTTCTGGACCGGCATAATCTTCAAAACCTCGTCCTTGAGAGAAGTCCCCAGGGAAAAGTCAATGATCTCAGATTCCTTAATGGGCAGGGAGAAGATATAGATCTCCTTCAGGGACTTGATCTTCATGTCCTTGAGCAAGCGGCCCAGCTTGGTGACGGCATCCACTCCTTATCCTCAGCTTTGCCTCCGCGAGCTCCGCAGCCTTGGCCCCGGCCGCGTCCACGGCCGCGACTCCGGCCCCCGATGCCACTGCCGAAGCCTCCGCGGAAGCCACCATTGTTCCCCATTCCAGTGCCCCCAGGGCCTCCGGGCCCCCGCGCTGCACCGGCATCATCCGCCATTTGTTTTCTCGGATAAGAAGGTTTGTGTCTGTTTTTAACAAAAAGTTTAAAATATAAAATGTTTATATATTTATTTATTTTTGAGATGGAGTCTTTCTCTGTTGCCCCGGCTGGAGTGCAGTGGCGTGATCTCAGCTCACTGCAACCTCTGCCTCCCGGGTTCAAGCGATTCTCCTGCCTCAGCCTCCCAAGTAGCTGGGATTACAGGTACCCATCACCACGCCCGGCTAATTTTTGTATTTTTAGTAGAGATGGGGTTTCACTGTATCGTTCAGGTTGGTCTCGAACTCCTGGCTTCAAGTGATCAACCCACCTTGGCTTCCCAAAGTGCTGGGATTACAGGCGTGAGCCACTGCACCCAGCCCCCGAAATAATTTTAAACAGAAAAAAAGGCCAGGTGCGGTGGCTCATGCCTGTAATCCCAGCACTTTGGGAGGCCGAGGTGGGCGGATCACGAGGTCAGGAGATCGAGACCATCCTGGCTAACACGGTGAAACCCCATCTCTACTAAAAATTCAAAAAAATTAGCCGGGTGTGGTGGTGGGCGCCTGTAGTTCCAGCTACTCGGGAGGCTGAGGCAGGAGAATGGAGTGAACTTGGGAGGCGGAGCTTGCAGTGAGCCGAGATCGCGCCACTGCATTCCAGCCTGGGCGACAGAGGGGGACTCTGTCTCAAAAAAAAAGAAAAAAAAAGAGAACAGAAAAAAAGTGGCCGGGCGCTGCAGCTCACACCTGTAATCCCACCACTTTGGGAGGCCGAGGTAGATGAATCATGAGCTCAGGAGTTTGAGACCAGCCTGGTCAGCATGGTGAAACTCCATCTATCCTAAAATTACAAAAATTAGCCGGGGGTGGTGGCATGCGCCTGTAATCCCAGCTACTTGGGAGGCTGAAGCAGGAGAATCACTTTAACCCAGGAGACGGAGGTTTCAGTGAGGTGAGATTGTGCCACTGCACTCCAGCCTGGGTGACAGATTGAGACTCTATCTCAAAAGAAAAAGTAAAAAAAAGAAAAAATTTAAAAATTAATTTAGTGTAGCCTAAATATACAGCGTTTATATGATCTGGAGTAGAGCACAGTCATGCCCTAGGCCTTTACGGTCACTCACCACTCACTCACTCACTCACCCAGAGCAACTTCCGGTCCTGCAAACTCCCTTCATAGTAAGTGCCCTATACAGGTGTATAATTAAAAAGAAAATCTTTTATATCATGGTTTTACTGTACCTTTTTAAAATAAATAAATTTATCTGAGACAAGATCTCACTCTGTTAACCAGGCTGGAGTGCAGTGGTGGGATCAAGGCTCACTGCAGCCTCAAGTTCCCAAGCTCAAGCAATCTTCTCACCTCAGCCTCCAGAGTAACTGGGACCACAGGTGTGCGCCACCATGCCTAGCTAATTTTTTGATTTTTTTTTTTTTTTTTGTAGAGATGAGGTCTCACTATGCTGCCTAGGCTGGTCTTGAACTCCTGGGCTCAAGTAATCCTTCCGCCTTGGCCTCCCGAAGTGTTGGGATTGCAGGCGTAATCTCAACAGCTACTCAGGAGTACAGGCCGTGCCTGGCCTTACTGTAGCTTTTCTATGTTTAGATACACAAATACTTACCATTGCATTGTAATTGGCTACAGTGTTCAGTCCAGCAACGTGCGGTATAGATTTGTAGCCTAGGAGCAATAGGCTGTAGCACATAGCCTGCATGTGTAGTAGGCTGCACCACTTAGGTTTGCATAAGTGCATTCTATCACGTTCGCACAATGACAAAATTACCTAGCATCGAATTTCTTGGAATATATCACTGTTGTTAAGTAATGCATGACTGTACATACCGAAGAGAATGTAAACATATGTTTAGCAAGAATGTGTTTAAGAATATTCATAAAAACACTTTTCATAATAACCAAAGGAAATAATCTGAATGCCCGTCAACAGTAGGATGGATAAATAAGCTGTGGTGTAGTTACATAATGGAATGCTACGTGATAATGAGAATGAATGATCTACAACTATACTCAACAATGTGAATCAATCTTAAAAAACATGTTGAGCTAAAGAAGCCAGATATGAAAGAGGAGTTATGGTATTATTCCATTTATGTAAAGCACAAAAACAAGCAAAACTAATTTATGCTGTTAGAAGTCAGGATAACGGTCACCTTTGGGGAGAGATAGTACTTGGAAGGAAGCATGAGGGGGCACTTACAGTGTGTTGGAAATGCTCTGTTTTTTTTTTTTTTTGAGACAGAGTCTTGCTGTGTCGCCTAGGCTGGAATGCAATGGCACATCTCGGCTCACTGCAGTCTCCGCCTCCTGGGTTCAAGCGATTCTCCTACCTCAGCCTCTCGAGTAGCTGGGATTACAGGAGCATGCCACTATGCCTGGATACCTTTTGTGTTTTTAGTAGAGACGGGGTTTCACCACGTTGGCCAGGCTGATCTCGAACTCCCAACCTCGTGATCCTCCCACCCCAGCCACCCAAAGTGCTGGGATTACAGGCATGAATCACCACGCCCGGCCATGCTCTGTATTTTTTTTTAGAGACAGGGCTCACTCTGTCAGAGCTCACTGGAGCCCTAAATTTCTGGGGCTCAAGTGATCCTCCCGTCTTAGCCTCCCAAGTAGCTGGAATTATAGGCATGTGCCACTACCCTTGCCAGAAATGCTGTTTCTTAAACCAAATTCTAGTACATGGCTGTGTTCAGTTTGTGAGAATTTGCCAAGCTGTATACTTGTGTTTGGGTACTTTATGTATATGTCAATAAAAAGTTAAAAAAAAAAACAAAAACCCAGGCCGGGCGCGGTGGCTCACACCTGTAATCCCAGCACTTTGGGAGGCCGAGGCGGGTGGATCACGAGGTCAGGGGTTTGAGACCAGCCTGACCAACATGATGAAACCGTGTCTCTACTAAAAATACAAAAATTAGCTGGGCGTAGTGGCGGGCGCCTGTAATCCCAGCTACTCAGGAGGCTGAGGCAGGAGAATTGCTTGAACCTGGGAGGCGGAGGTTGCAGCGAGCCGAGATCGCGCCACTGCATTCCAGCCTGGCGACTGAGCGAGACTCCGTCTCCAAAAAAAAAAAAAAAAAACAAACCCCAGATTCCTGGGTTGAGAAATGCCATTAAGAAAACAAACAGGCAAGCTACAAATTGGGAAAAAATATTCATAAAACATATCTGACAAAGAACTGGTAGACAGGATATAAGAGAATTTCTGCAACTTAATAAAGACAAATGACTCAATTACAACAAAATTGACAAAAAATATGAACCGACACTTCACAAAAAAAGATATACATGTGGCCAATAAGTACATGAAATTGTGCTCAAAATCGTAAGACACAAGGGAAATGAAAATTAAAATCACAATGAGGGCCAGGAGTGGTGGCCCACATCTGTAATCCCCTCACTTTGGGAGGCTGAGGTGGGAGGATCACTTGAGGCCAGGAGTTTGACACCAGCCTGGGCAAAATAGTGAGACCCGCCCCCCTCCCCGCCACCTCTACAAAAACAAACAAACAAACAAACAAACAAACAAAAAACCCACAATGAGATAGGCTGGCTGAAATTTTTTTTTTTGAGACAGGGTCTTGCTCTGTCACCCAGACTGAAGTTCAGTGACACAATCGTGGGTCACTGCAGCCTCAACCTCTTGGGCTCAAGTGATTCTCCCACCTCAGTCCCCCAAGTAACTGAGGCTAATTTTTTATAGAGACAAGGTCTCACTATATTGCCCAGGCTAGTCTTGAGCTCCTTAGCTCAAGGCAATCCTCCCACCTCAGCCTCCTGAAGTGCTGGGATTACAGGCATGAGCCACCACGCCTGGCCCACAGCTAAACTTAAGAAAGACTGGTAACACTAAATATTGGTGAGGATATGGAGCAACTGGAACTGTCATACATTGTTGATGGGAAAGGCTTGGGAGTTTCTTTTTTTTTTTTCCTTTTTTTTTTTTGAGACAGAGTCTCGCTCTGTGCCCAGGCTGGAGTGCAGTAGCACGATCTCCGTTTACTGCAAGCTCTGCCTCCCAGGTTCATGCCATTCTCCTGCCTCAGCCTCCCGAGTAGCTGGGACTACAGGTGCCCGCCACCACGCCCGGCTAATTTTTTGTATTTTTAGTAGAGACGGGTTTTCACCCTGTTAGCCAGGATGGTCTCCATCTCCTGACCTCGTGATTCACCTGCCTCGGCCTCCCGAAGTGCTGGGATTATAGGTGTCAGCCACCGTGTCTGGCCCGGGAGTTTCTTAAAAAAACTAAATATATGCTTACCCTCTGACTCAATATTTTCACCTCTAGGTATTTACCTGAGAGAAAAGAAAATATATTTCCACAAAAAATATTGTATAAGAATGTTCATGGAAGCTTTTTTTTTTTTTTTTAAGACCAAGTTTTGTTCTTGTCGCCCAGGCTGGTGTGCAACAGCATGATTTTGGCTCACTGCAACCTTCCCCTCTGGGTTCAAATAATTCTTCTTCCTCACTCTCTGGAGTAGCTGGGATTACAGGCATGCACCACCACGCCTGGCTAATTTTTGTATTTTTAGTAGGTGGGGTTTCATCCGTTGGCCGTGCTGGTTTCAACTCCTGAACTCAAGTGATACACCCACCTTGGCCTCCCAAAGTGCTGAGATTACAGGTGTGAGCCACTGCACCCAGCCCATGGAAGCTTTATTCCTAAAAACTCCAAACTGGAAACAACTCAAATGTTTATCAGTAAGAAAATGCTAAAACACTATTTTTATCTATACAAAGGACACTATTCATTAATAAAAAGAAATAAACTACTGATACATGTGACATGAATAAAACACTTCGCTGAACGAAAGAAGCCTAACATGAAACAGTTTGTACTACATAATTCCATTTCTATAAAGATCTAGAATAGGCAAATCTAATCTATGGTGGAAGATAAAAACCAGAAAAAGTGATTGCCTCTTAAAGGAATAAGGAAGGGATTGACAGGAAATGAGCAAAAGAGAACTTTCTGGAGTTATGGTAATGTTTTATATCTTGATAGGGATTTGATTTCCACAGGTGTATGCAATTGTTAAAACTCAGCAAATGTACACTTAAGCAAATGTACATTTTGCAATTCATTATAATGTAAATTTTATATTGAAAGGAAAAGAGGCTGGGCGCGGCGGCTCAGGCCTGTAATCCCAGCACTTTAGGAGACCAAGGCGGGAGGATCACCTGAGGTCAGGAGTTTGGAACCAGCCTGGCCAACATGATGAAACTCTGTCTCTACTAAAAATACAAAAAAATTAGCCGGGCGTGGTGTCAGGTGCCTGTAATCCCAGCTCCCAGCTATTTGGGAGGCTGAGGCTGGAGAATCGCTTGAACCTGGGAGGTGGAGGTTGCAGTAAGCTGCGATTGCGCCACTGCACTCCATCCTGGGTGACAGAGAGAGACTCTGTCTCAAAGAAAAAAAAAAGGAAAACAAAACTATAACCAAATATTGAACTCTAGTTGATGATATGCATGATGAAATATTTAGGGAGAGTGGATAGATGTCTGTCATTTACTTTGAAATACATTTTTAAAATGAGGATGGAATGATAGATGGAGGAAGGATGATAGATGGATAGAGCAATAATGTCACTGAGAGAATCTAGGTGGGTGTTCGTTACAAAATTATTTCATCTTTGCTGCATGCTTAAAGTTTTTTTTATTATATATTTTTTAATTTCTTTATTTTTTTAGACAGAATCTCACTCTGTTGCCCACCCAGGCTGGAGTGCAATGGCCCGATCTCAGCTCACTGCAACCTCCGCCTCTCGGTTTCAAGTGATTCTTCTGCCTCAGCCTCCTGAGTAGCTGGGATTATAGGCGTGCGCCACCATGCCCAGCTAATTTTTGAATTTTTAGTAGAGACGAGGTTTCACCATGTTGGTCGGGCTGGTCTCAAACTCCAGACCTTGTGATCTGCCTGCCTTGGCCTCCCAGAGTGCTGGGGTTATAGGCGTGAGCCACTGCTCCCAGCTTTTTTTATTATAAAATGTAGAGAAAAATGAGTGTTTTAATGAAGTCTCTCCCAAGAAGTATTGAGTCCTGCTTAAAATATGCCACTTTTAAACATTTAATGTCAAAGTTGATGTTTAAATATCAAGGAAGATTATCAGTCTGTCCTATCTAACCCTGCCAGCTAAAGATGTCATAGTCTATACTTAATAAATAGGAAGTAAGTGACATAAAATTAATCGGCCAATTTAAAAAAATCAGTGCCTAAGTCCTATCCCCAAAATTTTGATCATCAATCTAGAGTGTGTCTGGGAATTTTTAAACTTCCCTAGGTAGTCTTTTTTTAAAAAATTATTATTATTATACTTTAAGTTCTAGGGCACATGTGCACAACGTGCATGTTTGTTACATATGTATACATGTGCCATGTTGGTGTGCTGCACCCATTAACTCGTCATTTACATTAGGTATATCTCCTAATGCTATCCCTCCCTCCTCCCCCGACCCCATGACAGGCCCCAGTGTGTGGCGTTCCCCACCCTGTGTCCAGGTGTTCTAATTGTTCAATTCCCACCTATGAATGAGAACATGCGGTGTTTGGTTTTCTGTCCTTGCGATAGTTTGCTGAGAGTGATGGTTTCCAGCTTCATCCATGTCCCTACAAAGGACATGAATGCATCCTTTTTTATGGCTGCATAGTATTCGATGGTGTATATGTGCCACATTTTCTTAATCCAGTCTATCATTGATGGACATTTGGGGTGGTTCCAAGTCTTTGCTATTGTGAATAGTGCTGCAGTAAACATATGTGTGCATGTGTCTTTACAGCAGCATGATTTATAATCCTTTGGGTATATACCCAGTAATGGGATGGCTGGGTCAAATGGTATTTCTAGTTCTAAATCCTTGAGGAATGGCCACACTGTCTTCCACAATGGTTGAACTAGTTTACAGTCCCACCAACAGTGTAAAAGTGTTCCTATTTCGCCACATCCTCTCCAGCACCTGTTGTTTCCTGACTTTTTAATGACTGCCATTCTAACTGGTGTGAGATGGTATCTCATTGTGGTTTTGATTTGCATTTCTCTGATGGCCAGTGATGGTGAGCATTTTTTCATGTGTCCGTTGGCTGCATAAATGTCTTCTTTTGAGAAGTGTCTGTTCATGTCCTTCGCCCACTTTTTGATGAGGTTGTTTGATTTTTTCTTGTAAATTTGTTTAAGTTCTTTGTAGATTCTGGATATTAGCCCTTTGTCAGATGAGTAGATTGCAAAAATTTTCTCCCATTCTGTAGGTTGCCTGTTCACTCTGATGGTAGTTTCTTTTGCTGTGCAGAAGCTCTTTAGTTTAATTAGATCCCATTTCTCAATTTTGGCTTTTGTTGCCATTGCTTTTGGTGTTTTAGACATGAAGCCTTTGACCATGCCTATGTCCTGAATGGCATTGCCTAGGTTTTCTTCTAGGGTTTTTATGGTTTTAGGTCTGACATTTAAGTCTTTAATCCATCTTGAATTAATTTTTGTATAAGGTGTAAGGAAGGGATCCAGTTTCAGCTTTCTACATATGGCTAACCAGTTTTCCAGCAACATTTGTTAAATAGGGAATCCTTTCCCCATTTCTTGTTTTTGTCAGGTTTGTCAAAGATCAGATGGTTGTAGATGTGTGGTACTATTTCCGAGGGCTCTGTTCTGTTCTATTGGTCTATATCTCTGTTTTGGTACCAGTACCATGCTGTTTTGGTTACTGTAGCCTTGTAGTATAGTTTGAAGTCAGGTAGCATGATGCCTCCAGCTTTGTTCTTTTGGCTTAGGATTGTCTTGGCAATGTGGGCTCTTTTTTGGCTCCATATGAACTTTAAGGTAGTTTTTTCCAGTTCTGTGAAGAAAGTCATTGGTAGCTTGATGGGGATGGCATTGAATCTATAAATTACCTTGGGCAGTATGGCCATTTTCACGATATTGATTCTTCCTATCCATGAGCATGGAATGTTCTTCCATTTGTTTGTGTCCTCTTTTATTTTGTTGAGCAGCGGTTTGTAATTCTCCTTGAAGAGGTCCTTCACATCCCTTGTAAGTTGGATTGCTAGGTATTTTATTCTCTTTGAAGCAATTGTGAATGGGACTTCACTCATGATTTGGCTCTCTGTTTGTCTGTTATTGGTGTATAGGAATGCTTGTGATTTTTGCACATTGATTTTGTATCCTGAGACTTTGCTGAAGATGCTTATCAGCTTAAGGAGATTTTGGGCTGAGACAATGGAGTTTTCTAAATATACAATCATGTCATCTGCAAACAGGGACAATTTGACTTCCTCTTTTCCTAATTGAATACCCTTTATTTCTTTCTCCTGCCTGATTGCCCTGGCCAGAACTTCCAACACTATGTTGAATAGGAGTGGTGAGAGAGGACATCCCTGTCTTGTGCCAGTTTTCAAAGGGAATGCTTCCAGTTTTTGCCCATTCAGTATGATACTGGCTGTGGGTTTGTCATAAATAACTCTTATTATTTTGAGATATGTCCCATCAATACCTAATTTATTGAGAGTTTTTAGCATGAAGGGCTGTTGAATTTTGTTGAAGGCCTTTTCTGCATCTATTGAGATAATCATGTGGTTTTTGTCTTTGGTTCTATTTATGTGATGGATTATGTTTATTGATTTGCGTATGTTGAACCAGCCTTGCATCCCAGGGATGAAGCCCACTTGATCATGGTGGATAAGCTTTTTGATGTGCTGCTGGATTTGGTCTGCCAGTATTTTATTGAGGATTTTTGCATCGATGTTCATCAGAGATGTTGGTCTAAAATTCTCTTTTTTTGTTGTGTCTCTGCCAGGCTTTGGTATCAGGATGATGCTGGCCTCATAAAATGAGTTAGGGAGGATTTCCTCTTTTTCTATTGATTGGAATAGTTTCAGAAGGAATGGTACCAGCTCCTCTTTGTACCTCTGGTAGAATTCGGCTGTGAATCTCTCTGGTCCTGGACTTTTTTTTGGTTGGTAGGCTCTTAATTATTGCCTCAATTTCAGAGCCTGTTATTGGTCTTTTCAGGGATTCAGCTTCTTCCTGGTTTAGTCTTGGGAGGGTGTTTGTGTCCAGGAATTTATCCATTTCTTCTAGATTTTCTAGTTTATTTGCATAGAGGTGTTTATAATATTCTCTGATGGTAGTTTGTATCTCTGTGGGATCAGTGGTGATATCCCCCTTATCATTTTTTATTGTGTCTATTTGATTATTCTCTCTTTTCTTCTTTATTAGTCTTGCTAGTGGTCTATCAATTTTGTTGATCTTTTAAAAAAACCAGCTCCTGGATTCATTGATTTTTTGAAGAGCTTTTTGTCTGTCTATCTCCTTCAGTTCTGCTCTGATCTTAGTTATTTCTTGCCTTCTGCTAGCTTTTGAATGTGTTTGCTCTTGCTTCTCTAGTTCTTTTAATTGTGATGTTAGGGTGTCAATTTTAGATCTTTCCTGCTTTCTCTTGTGGGCATTTAATGCTATAAATTTCCCTCTACACACTACTTTAAATGTGTCCCAGAGATTCTGGTATGTTGTGTCTTTGTTCTCATTGGTTTCAAAGAACATCTTTATTTCTGCCTTCATTTCGTTATGTACCCAGTAGTCATTCAGGAGCAGGTTGTTCATATTCCATGTAGCTGAGCGGTTTTGAGTGAGTTTCTTAATCCTGAGTTCTAGTTTGATTGCTCTGTGGTCTGAGAGACTGTTTGTTATAATTTCTGTTCTTTTACATTTGCTGAGGAGTGCTTTACTTCCAACTATGTGGTCAATTTTGGAATAAGTGTGATGTGGTGCTGAGAAGAATGTATATTCTATTGATTTGGGGTAGAGAGTTCTGTAGATGTCTATTAGGTCTGCTTGGTGCAGAGCTGAGTTCTGTTCCTGGATATACTTGTTAACTTTCTGTCTCATGGATCTGTCTAATGTTGACAATGGGGTGTTAAAATCTCCCATTATTATTGTGTGGGAGTCTAAGTCTTTTTATAGGTCTCTAAGGACTGGCTTTATGAATATGGGTGCTCCTGTATTGGGTGCATATATATTTAGGATAGTTAGCTCTTCTTGTTGAATTGATCCCTTTACCATTATGTAATGGCCTTCTTTGTCTCTTCTGATCTTTGTTGGTTTAAAGTCTGTTTTATCAGAGACTAGGATTGCAACCCCTGCTTTTTTTTTGTTTTCCATTTGCTTGGTAGATCTTCCTCCATCCCTTTATTTTGAGCCTATGTGTGTCTCTGCACATGAGATGGATCTCCTGAATACAGCACACTGATGGGTCTTGACTTTTTATCCAATTTGCTAGTCTGTGTCTTTTAATTGGAGCATTTAGCCCATTTACATTTAAGGTTAATATTGTTATGTGTGAATTTGATCCTGTCATTATGATGTTAGCTGGTTATTTTGCTCGTTAGTTGATGCAGTTTCTTCCTAGCATTGATGGTCTTTACAATTTGGCATGTTTTTGTAGTGGCTGGTACCGGTGATTCCTTTCCATGTTTAGTGCTTCCTCAAGGGTTGAGAACCACTGCCAAGGTTTTGGCTTAGTTGCAGGGCCCAACACAGTCTGTGGCACACAGCAGTTGCTCAAAAAATATAGCAGATACGAATTAAATGGATAGTTGAACAGTCCAAGGAGTGGGTGAATATAAATGTATAAATTTCGGCCCTATGCAGGGCCCAACATAGTCTGTGGCACATACTAGGTGCTCAAAAAATACAGCAAATATGAATTAAATGGATAGCTGAACAGTCCAAGGAGTGGGTGAATATAAATGTATAAATTTTGGCCATTAATAATAATGATGCTAACAATATAACAAATAAAAACAATAAAGTAGGCATCACTGGTATTCAACTCAGTTTTGGGATGGGGAAGGAGGCAAGAAGAGAGGTCCTGGGGTGAAAGGCAGATTAACAGGATTAAAGGTGGGGACATAAGAGGCAGTGAGGCTCATTTTTTGGTTAGATGCAAGTGGGCTCTGTTTTGCCTCCCCAGAATCCCTAGGGCTGAGGGTGGAGAGGTGGATGGGGTGTCATAGGAAGGCCCAGTAAGCCTAGTGATGAGACAAGGGTTGAAATAGTCTAGAGTGAGTTGAGGGACTGGTCTTCCTGAAGCCCAGTGGTCATTATGCTTGGATGAGGAGTCAAAGTCCCACTGCCTTCCATTCTGGAGAGCACTGAGCTTGGTGGAACTGAGAGCCTGGTGCAGACCCTGCTCTGTAGAGGATTCTTCAGCTGCATGGCTTTAGGTGATCATTTCAGCTCTCTGGTGCTGACTTCCACCACTCATGAACTAGGGGCGATCATAACTGCCAGGCTTCCTTAGGGATTGCTGAGAAGATCAAAGAGAAAAACTTGTGGAAACATCTTTATGGAGGTGGAAAGTCCTAGACATTCACCCTGTCCTCAAAACCCTTCCCACCCCCAACCTAAACTTCTGGACCTCGGTTAAACCCCTTTCTCTGCAGGGCCTCAGCATCTGGCTGTAGGGTGATGGTGGCATAGGCTTTGTCTTTTTAGCTTCTCGCAAAACCTGACCCTCACCTCTGCTTGTTGAGAGCAGGAGTGGAAAGGAAGCAGTTATTTTGAGCCACCTTCTTAGTGTCTGGCACAGTAGGGATCACAGAGTTGAGGCTTAGACAAAGCTGTTTCTGGTGTCCAAGTTTCCAGAATGGCAGGGCCGGAATGGCAAGAGCCTGAAAAGAATCATGGGGAGGGTAAAGAAGGACTGGTTGGCAGCGTGGGCACTTGTGGGGCCATTTCCTGGGATCTTCCAGATAAAATACAGATAAATTTAAATCCAGATAATTTAAATTTCAGAATAACAATGATAAAATTTTTAGTGTAAGTATGTCCCAAATCCTGTCCTGTCCAAATGTGTGTCCTGTATTTTTGTTTGCTAAATTAGGCAACCTTATTATTGCTATTTGAGAATGTACTGGAAGTCCTAACTAGAATAATTAGGCAAGAAAAAGAAACAAAAAGCATCCAAATTGGAAAAGGAGGATAAAACTATCTCTATTTGTAGATCACATGATTCTGTATCTAGAAAATGCCAAAGAATCTCCCCTAAAAAACCCCACTAGAGAGCTAATAAACAAATTCAGCAAAGTTGTAGAGTACAAGATTTATACACAAAAATCAGTTGTGTTTCCCTATACCAGCAATGAACAATCTGAAAAGGAAATTAAGAAAACAATTCCATTTACAGTAGCATCCAAAAGATAAAATACCTATAAATAAATTTAACCAAGGAGTGAAAGCCTTGCACATTGAAAACTACAAAACATTGCTGAAATAAATTAAAGAAGACTTAAATAAATGGAAGGACATCCCATGTTATTGATTGGAAGACTTGGTGTAGTTAAGATGGCAATACTCCCTAAAGTGAGCTACAAATTCAATGCAATCCCCATCAAAATCCAAGTAGCTTTTTTTTTTTTTTTTTTTTTTGGCAGAAATGGAAAAGCTTATCCTCAGATTTTTATGGAATTGCAAGGGACCCTGAATAGTCACAATATTGAAAAGGAAAAACAACACTAGGTAACTCACAGTCCCCAATTTCAAAACTTACTTCAAAACTACAGTAATCGAAATGATGTGGTACTGGGATAAATATGACATATAGACAGATGGAATAGAATTGAGATTCCAGAAGTAGACCTAGAATATCTATGGCCAGTTGATTTTTGACAAGGGTTGCAAGATCATTCAAAGGGGAAAGAATAAACTCTTTGACAAATGATGTTGGTACAACTGGATAACCACATGCAAAAGAATGGAGTGGACCCCTACCTTACTTCACATGTACAAAGTAACTAAAAATGGATCAACAATCTAAATATAAATGCTAAAATGATAAGCACAAAACAAAGGGGTACACCTTTATGACTTTAGATTTGCCAAAGAAGTCTTAGATTTGACACCAAAAGCATGAGCAACAACAACAAAAATAGGTTCACCAGACTTCATAAAAATTAAAAAGTTTTGCACATCTTAGGATGTTATCTACAAAAGGGAGAAAAGATTTGCAAAGTAGAGGAGTTTAATATTCAGACTAAGGACTCTTGCAACTCAACAACTTTGATCATTGCTGAGGAAGGAGAAGAGGGGGAAATGGGGAGCGATTGCTTAATGGCTAGGGGTGTTTTAGGGTGATGAAAAAGTTTTGGAACTAAAAAGAGGCAGTGATTGCACAACACTGTGAATGCACAAAATACCACTGAATTAAAATGGTCAATTGTATGTTATGTTAATTCCACCTCAATTAAAAAATACATCTGGCTAGGCTGGGCGCGGTGGCTCACGCCTGTAATTCCAGCACTTTGGGAGGCCGAGGCGGGCGGATCACTAGGTCAGGAGTTTGAGACCAGCCTGGCCAACATGGTGAAACCCTGTCTCTACTAAAAATACAAAAATTAGCTGGGCGTGTTGGCAGGCACCTGTAATCCCAGCTATTCGGGAGGCTGAGGCAGGATAATTGCTTGAACCAGGGAGGCCGTGGCTGCAGTGAGCCGAGATTGCACCACTGAACTCCAGCCTGGGCGACAGAAAGAGACTCTGTCTCAAAACAAACAAACAAACAAGAAACCATCTGGCAGCCACACCCACAGGGGTCCTCCCCAGCCCTGTGCTTCATTCTCCCCAGTCCACAATCTGGGACTTCTACCTTGGAACTATGGAGTAAGAGTCAACACTCACTTCCTAAGCAAAAGATAACATTCCTGTTAGGTGGGAGCATGGCCAAACATTCAACTACAGTGCCTACAAACCCTTCTCTGGGTCCTCAAGGGCTGCTGGAAACAGGACCACCCAGGGTCTCTTCCGTAATTCAATGATATTTCATTTCTTTATTTATTTGAGACAGGGTCTTGCTCTGTCACCCAGGCTGGAGTGCAGTGGCACAAGCATGGCTCACTGCGGCCTCAACCTCTCGAGCTTAAGTAGTTCACCTACCTCAGCCTCCTGAGTAGCTGAGACTACAGGCACGTGGCACCATGCCCGGCTAATTTTTTTATTTTTGTAGAGAGGGGGTCTTGCTATGTTGCCCAGGCTGGTGTCCGACTCCTGGGCTCGAGCAATTCTCTCATCTCGGCCTCTCAAAATGCTAGGGTTACAGGCGTGAACCACTGAGCCTGGCCTCCTCATTCATTTATTAGATACCGCCTATGCAACAGATAAGATCCTGGCTCTCAGGTTAAGTAAAATCTTGGTGGGAAAGGAGATGGGAACAACTGAAACACAAGCAAACTATAATAATATGCAACATTTAATTTGGATGTGTGTACTCAGTGGAAGACATAATTAACAGTGCCTGGAGGAGGGAGGCAGCTTCTGAATGGTGAAGAGGAGGAGGAAGAATTCCTGAGAGGGAAAGGCCAGCTTAGAGTCAAACACACCCAGAACAAAGGGAAGGAGAGAATTGGCTCTTGAGAAACAGCGGTGAGTGGGCAGAGGATGAGGCCAGAGCGGCTGGTGGGGCCTGACTGTGAAGGGCAGGTGAGGATTTTCGGCCACATCCTGTAGGCCACAGTGAGCCGTGTGGTAGGTGTAACCTGGGGTGGCCCTCAGGGGCTCTGACCAGCCCTGAAGTTGTGTATAAAATTGTGTGTGCAGGGGTGCATTTTCCTCAGGGAGGGTCCTCAGCTGCTGTCAAATTCTCAAAGGGGTCTGGGGCCCCAAGAGGGTAAGAAGTCAGTTGTTAGCTGAGCTGGTTATTGCTGCTCTCTCCCGGCCTCCTGGGTTCCCCTCCTCTTCATCACTCAGTCCCAGGGGGACTCATCTCCGCTTCTCAGCATCGTGCTGTTTCCAGGTCACGTTTGCTCCCTGAGCCACCTGTTCTCCACCTGCCTTTATCCCATGCTCCCTGCCCAGGGCTTCCAGGAGCCACCCCGCGGCCCTTATCACCTGGGCCACCTCTGCATTTGTCATGGGTTGTTTACCTCCCTTGTGAGAGTCTGTGGTTCTCCTCTCCATGGAGGACCACATGGATGGCCTCCCTCTCCTAACTGGCTGCAGTCTTGTTCCACCCCTCCCCTCTCCCGAAGCAGTGATCAGATGTCACCAATGAGTGATGAGCAATGTCCCAGATGTCAAATCTGAAGTCACTTCAGGGTACCTCCTCCACCTCCTCCTCATTTTCTGAAAAGCTCCCCTCTCTTGACCCCCGTGACATTGCACCTGCATATCTGGAATCTCCTACCAACACCCCTGCTTTTCTGTTTCTCTTTCTGGCTTTTTCTTTCCTTTAAAATGATGAGTTTTAAAAAATAGGTAATGCATGCGCATGGGGAAAAAAAAGGTCAAACAGAACAAGAGAGCATATAGTGAAAGCTACTTCTTCCTTTCCTGATTTCTTTCTTTCCTTCCTTCCTTCCTTCCTTTCTTCCTTCCTTCCTTCCTTCCCTCCCTCCTTCCTTCCTTCCCTCCCTCTTTTCTTTCTTTTTTCTCTTCTCTTCTTTTTTCTTTCTTTCCCCCTTTCTTTCTTTCTTTTCTTTCTTTCTTTCTTCCTTCCTTCATTCCTTTCTTTCTTTCTTCTTCTTCTTTTTTTTTTTTTGAGACAGAGTCTTGCTCTGTCACCCAGGCTGGAGTGGAGTGGTGTGATCTTGGCTCACTGCAACCTCCGCCTCCCAGGTTCAAGTGATTCTCCTGCCTCAGCCTCCTGAGTGGCTGGAATTATAGGCGTGTGCCACCACACCCAGCTAATTTTTGTATTTTTAGTAGAGATGTGGTTTTGCCATGTTGGCCAGGCTGGTCTCGAACTCCTGACCTCAGATGATCTGCCCTCCTCGGCCTCCCAGAGTGCTGGGATTACAGGCATGAGCCACTGCCCCCAGCCCCTTTCCTGATTTTCAATTACCTGAAATCTCTATTGTTACCATCCTCTGAAGTCCTTCCAGAACTGTCCTGTCCGGTATGGTGGCATGTGACGATGGAGCACTTGAAATGTGGCTAGTTTGAATTGAGATGTGTCGTAAGTATAAAATATATACAGATTTCAAATACTTGGTACAAAAATATAGATACAAAGTAATTTAAAAAGATTGATTAAATGTTCAAACAATAATATTTTGGCTATATTAAGTAAAATATATTAATATTAATTTCCCCTATTTTGTTTTATCCTTTAATGAGAATACTGGAAAATTTAAAATTACATAATTACAGACATGGCTTGCAATTGTGGCTTACATTATGATTTTATTGGACAGCACTGTTCTAGAGCTAGTCTTTGCATTTGTTAAGTATGTATGTATTCCTTGGGCAAAAACCACACAAATAGGATAGTACATAGACTTCTGTAAATTTATTTTTGCACTGAATTATCTGTCTCAGAGATTGTATCATGTTTTGCATATTTAAGCCTGCTTCATTCTTTTTAATGTCTACATAGCATTCCATTAGATGACTATAACAGCATTTATGCAGCCAGCCCTCTACTGATTGGCATTTAGGTTGTTTCCAATCTTTTTTTTTTTTTTTTTTTTTTTTCCGAGACAGGGTATGGCTCTATCACCCAGGCTGGAGTGCAGTGGTGTGATCTTGGTTCACTGCAGCCTCGACCTCCCGGGCTCAAGTGATCCTCCCATCTCATCCTCCTGAGTAGCTGGGACTACAGGCACATGCCACCATGCCAGGCTGATTTTTGTATTTGTTGTAGAGATGGTGTCTCACTGTGTTGCCCAGACTGGTCTCAAACTCCTGAGCTCAAGTGATCCTCCCGCCTTGGCCTCCTAAAAAGCTGGGATTACAGACATGCACCATCTCGCCAGGCCTGTTTCCAATCTTTTAATGCTACCATAACACAAGGCTTCAGTGAGAATCCTTGAGCCTACATCTTTGGGCAGGTGGACAAGAGTATCTGCAGTATGACTTCCTAAAAATTGATTCATTACAAATACCTGTTCTTGGAATAGTGTTGAAGTCTTATTGGCTTATCTCTTTGTGTCCTGCAGTGCCCAGGCCAGTGCACCACGGATTATTTGTTGAACTGAAAACTCAGACTTGGAGAAGTTCTGAGCTGGAAAGGTCCTCAGAGTTCACAGTTGTTTATTTCTCAAACATTTTCTAAACTCCCATGGGCCTAGGCTGGGCATATGCTAGGCACAGGGGTTCACAGATGAACAGATGGGATTCTGCCTTCGAGGAGCTCACAGTAGAATAAGGAGACAGGCATGCAAACAAATGATTGAAATCAGTAGGTACTTTAATAAGGGTATATGTGAAACATAGTAGGGACATTTTATAGACAATGAAACCAAAGCCCATATGCCAAAGTGACTACTGTGTGATCACTGGTGTGGCTCCCTCTCCCTCTTTAGAATACCACCTTTTAGGAATTTTTTTTTTTTTTTTTTGAGACAGGGTCTTGCTCTTTCACCCAGGCTGGAGTGCAGTGGCACGGTCACAACATATTGCAGCCTCAACCTCCTCATCTCAAGGGATCCTCCCACCTCAGCCTCCCAAGTAGCTGGAACTACAGGTGCACGTCACCACACCTGGCTATTTTTAAATTTTTTATAGAGACAAGATCTCAACATGTTGCCCAGGTTGGTCCCGAACTCCTAGGCTCAAGTGATCCTCCTGCCTCGGCCTCCCAAAGTGCTGGGATTACAGGTGTGAGCGACTGCGCCCAGCTAGACTTTCTGAAAGTCAGGTTCTATCCTATCTGTTTTATCTCCTTCATAAGCCTGAGCTCCTTTTCTCCTGCAGTCAGTATGCAGTAGTTACGGTGATGTCACAGGCACTGAGATTTGCATTTTCACCTGGTCTCATTTAAGTGCCCCATCAACCCCGTGAAGCAGGTTGTTATCACCTGAATCAGTGCATGCCCCGCCTTCGCCGACCACTGAGCTCTACCGCCTCTCCTCAGGGCTTTTGTCTGCTCTGCTCACCTGGTTCCTGGTCAGCAGGGCTGCTTGACAAGGTGTGACCAAGATACCAGCTGAGCACCGGGTGGTTACAGGCTTGTCCTCTAAATCCCAGTCTGGGCTCGGTTGCCAAATCCACCACTATTCACTGTGTGACCTCGAGCAGCTGCCGCATCTACAGAATGGTCATGACAGTCCCTATCTCAGAGAGCCTGAGGGTGAGGAGTGAAGATAAAGTGCACACAAGGCTGAGAATGGTGGCCCACTCTGAGCCGCCCACAGAGGAGGCTGTGCTGGTGGGGCTGACCGCGTTATTTTACCCAGAGCCATAGAATCAGGTCCTTGTAGGTCCTGATTCTACAAGCACTTCTCTTTCTATGATTTGTATTTTATAAGCTCTTGTCTACTAAACACATTTTTTTTTTGAGACGGCGTCTCGCTGTGTCACCCAGGCTGGAGTGCAGTGGTGCGATCTCGGCTCACTGGAACCTCTGCCTCCCGGGTTCAAGCGATTCTCCTGCTTCAGCCTCCCGAGTAGCTGGGATTACAGGCGTGCCCACCACGCCTGGCTAATTTTTGTATTTTTAGTAGAGACAGGGTTTCACCACGTTGGTCAGGCTGGTCTTGAACCCCTGACCTCGTGATCTGCCCGCCTTGGCCTGCCAAAGTGCTGGGATTACAAGCGTGAGCCACCGTGCCCGGCACCAAACTCATCTTAGCCAGACAAAATGTAGGCAGATTTTGGATGAAAACATAGGGCATAGTCAAAACAAATTTTTCAAGTTTGTTTTTAGCCAAAATAAATTTTATGGTCTTATCACAGATTTGGGAAAAGCTTGTAAAAATAGCTCACAGCATTTATGGGTGAATGGATAAACTAATAGTGGTCTATCCAGACAATGGAATATTGTTCAGCCATAAAAAGAAATGAAGTGCTGATGCATGCTGTAATGCGGACGAACCTCAGAAACATTATGCAAAGGGAAAGAAGCCAGACATAAAAGGCCATGTATTGTATTTTTTCATTTATATGAAATATTCATAATAGGTAAATCCATAGAGACAGGACTCAGATTGGTGGTTTCCAAGGGCTTGGGCATGCGTGGGGATGGGGAGCACCTGCCTGCTGAGTGCAGGTTTCCTTTTGGGGTAACGACAGTGTTTTGAAACTAGATGGAGGTGGTGGTTGCACTACACTGTATGCGAAATAAACACCACAGCATTATTCATTTTATGTTATGAGAATTTTACTTCAATTAAAAAAAATAGTTCATGGACCCCTGGCCCCCATTCTCTTTTTGATCACTCTTAGGGATCCTGATTAAGACCCCAGTTAGAAAGCACCAATCCTTTCACATTATGAGTGGGAGGCCAAAGCCCTGGGAGGTTGATGGAGGGGCTCTGCAGGGGGTCACAGAGCTGCTTCCAGCTGGGTCTCATTCATTGAAGAGATCTTTACTGGGAACCCATGTGCCCATCCCTGTTCTAAGCCCCAAGGAGTCAGCCATGACTAAGACCTAGGAGTCTCTTTCTCGTGGAGTTTGCATTCCAAACAGGGGAAGGCTGACCAACAGACCGGTAAGCAAATGTCAGGAAGGAAGGGAACTATGAAGAAAAATGAAACAGGTCAGGGGATAGGAGCAGGGTGGTTACTTAAGACAGGCCTGTCTGGGATGGCCTGGAGGAGGTAGTGTTGGAGTGAGCAATGCAGATATGGCAGACACTGGGAGAAGGCTGTTTCTGGAGGAAGGACCAGGACCGGCCAGTGCAAAAGCCCAGGCAGGGGCATGCTTGGTGTGCACAAGGACCAGCATGGAGGCCATCCCCACTGGCCTCACTTCTGCAGAAAAGAGATGCTTTCTGCTGTGGAGAACATAGTAGACTGTTTTATGCTTACCAGATGCTCAGTCAGTATTTAATTGATGCTTAATCATGGAAGGAAGTTGGGAGTCTGGGCAGAGCCTGGGCAGGGGCCGGAGCTGGCTGGTGGAAAGGGAGAGGGCAGCTCCCCATCCTACTCGGCCTGGCCCCTGGCTGGGGAGCTCTGAGGCATCCCAGGTAGACTCCTGGGAGCAGGGGCGAGGGAGGCAGGGAGTGTTCAAGTAGCACCAGGTCCAGCAGCTCTGCCAGGATGAGGATCCTTAATTGGCTTCTTGGAGTGTGGAATCCTCCACATCCCGCCCCTGGGAGATGGTGCAGCTGGAGAAGGCTGCTCATCACCCCTCTACCTGCAGGCTGTGGGAGTGTGAAAAGAGTGGATTTGGAGCCTGTAGGGGGCCTGGAGGGGGCTTTGAGTTAAGGGGGCCAGCTGTGTTGGGCAGAGGGCTGGTGAGTAATGAGATGTTTCCCTGCTCACATAACCAGACACAGCTCCTGCCCAGGTTGAGGTAAAGAAGAAAGTGAAGAATTATTTCAGGTAGGAGTGGAAGCTGGTCCCTGCACCTGAGTTTTTCTGCCATTTTCAGACTCTTCCTTACTGGAAGATGGGGTTTGAGGAGCAGAGGGTTAATCTGGAGACTGAAGACCTCGTAATGAATTCTAAGGCGCCCCACTTCCTTGCTAGTTGGGCAATTTAACTTACCTCTCCGAGCCTCAGTTTTATGGTATATAAAATGTGGGCTAATTCAAAAAAGAATAAGCACAGTAGCTGGCATATGGTGGCACTTTGGAATCCAAGTCTAAAACTCTGAAGTCTCCTTTCATTGCCTGCTCGTGGTTTATCCAACGTAAGCAGGCAGCTATCCACAGGAAACCTCTGGCTCCAGCACATCCCTCCAGCTATCCTGAGCAACACACAGTTCCCCTGCATAGGTACGGTGGCAAATGGCCTGTCTCCTGGGCAGGGGGCTGCACAGTGGGAAGGGTATGGCAGCCAGGACCTGCACTCATGCCACTGACACACGTCTCTGGCTGGATACTGGCTTTCATCCCCAACGCAGGGACCAACCCCCTCCCCAGGTCCTGGTGGTCCTGTTTCCCAGGATCCCTGCTCCCTCTCTAGGTGTCTGTTCTGGGTCCCTATGGGCTGTGGGTTCCTATGGCTCTGTCCTCTTCGTAGAAGACCAAAGGCTATTTCTGGTCATCACCATCCACTGGCTGGCTTCACGAGTGCTAGGCAGTTTTGCCGGCCTTCTTTAGGTTGCAGGGAGCGGCTATTCCTTAAAACACACATTCCTCTCTCCATGACCCTCACCCTGCCCAGTGTCATTTAGGGAAGGGAATAGGAAAGAGGCAATGGGGGAAGTGAGGAGGGCAGAGAGAAACAGATCAGTGGCATCAGGCTTGAGGGTTGGGATGGGGTCATGACCAAGGTGCCTGAACTGTGGAGGAGGATGACCCGTGCTCAAATTCCCCTTGCTAGCTGGGTTTAGATTCCAACTTCCACCTATTCGCTGTGTGACAAAGGGCAAGTTACTTTACCTTTCTGGACCTCAGTTTCCTTATCCCTAAAGCAGGGATCTCAATAGAACCAGCCTCCTAGGGATATTCCAAGGGTTCACTGAGTAATATTTGTAAAGTGCTTAGAACAAGGTTTGGCACAGAGTAAATACTCTATATCTTTTTATTATGATGCTTCAATTTATGTAGTTGATTTTACGAGTCTTTGACAGTCCTTTTGTTTTTGTTTGCTTAAGCTGTCACCTACCTGGGCACAGGAGTTATAATGTGAGAAGGCAGACATTAGTCTGATACTCAGAGAAATAAACGCACAATTACAGCTGGAACCTGGGCTTTGAAGAAGGAGAACATGGGGCTCAAAGATGTTCAATCATGGGGATAGACCTGGCCAGGCTGGGGAGAAGAGGGCTTCCCAGAGAAAGTGCCTTTAGAACCAAGGCAGGAAGGATGAATAGGAGCTAATTAGTCCAAGAAGGAAAGGAAAAGTATTTCAGGCAGAAGAAGTTGCATATGCAAAGGCCCTGCAAGTGTGAAGGGCTGAAGGAAGGCAGACATGGTGGGGTGCAGAGAGCTTGGGGTGTGGTGTGAAGTGGCAGGGGCTCATAAGCAGGTTAGTTTGGTTTTTTATCTAAGAGAAATAGATGTCCTTTGAAAGCTTTAATCAAGGGAGGATGACTCGACCAAATTTGCCTTCAGGAAAATTCAATTTAGCTAAAAAGAGGCCAGGGAGGAGGCAGGGAGAACATTTCAGAGGGTTGCTTTTTTTTCCTCCCCGCATTAAAATCATCCTCGAAAAGAGACTGGGCAGATTTATAATAGTATTAGAATATTTAAAACATGTAATACATTTGCTTAACTTCAAACACATTTCAGCATTCTCAACATACAAAAAATAACAGAACATTACAAATCGTGTTTAAATACAGACGGTTCTTGAACTTTCGTTGATGTGATGTCTCTTGCTTTGCTGATAATGAGGAGTTCTAGTTTGTTTAAAAACAGTTTTCTGCTGGGCGTGGTGGCTCATGCCTATAATCCTAGCACTTTGAGAGGCCGAGATGGGCAAAGTGGGTGGATCACTTGAGCCCAGGTGTTCGAGACCAGCCTGGGCAACATGACAAAACCCTGTCTCTACAAAAAAATACAAAAATTAGCCTGGCATGGTGGCAGGTGCCTGTAGTCCCAGCTACTCAGGAGGCTGAGGTGGGAGGATCACCTGAGCCCAGGGGGTTAAAGCTGCAGTGAGTCGAGGTCACACCACTGCACTCCAGCCTGGGTAACAGAGTGAGACCCTGTTTCAAAAAAAAAAAAAAGTTTAAAAATTACCACACTTAAACAAACAAACAAAACCCCCCAAACACTTCTCATGCCGGCTGACCCTCTTTGTCCACAGCTAAGAATGGCAGCAGAATGCTCCGTCACTATATGCAGAAACAAGACAACTTGAAGCTAAATGGAAGCCCTGCAGTCAACAGGTCCAGACTCACAGTGCACGCCCTGAGCTACAGCCCCTCCAAAAGGCATCTTCCCCCAGAGCCTCAATGCCAAGCAAGGAGCCGTCAAGAGTCTGCCTTGGTTGTTTTGTTCTTTTTACAAACCGTACATATATACAATTGATAACTCAGGATTTCTAGTCAATAACCAGATAGTTAACACCACCTTATTTAAAAAAAAAAAAAAGCCAGAAACATCTTTAAATGCCTTGTCACTCCAATAGCAAAGCGCACAGAATGAGAACACAAGAGTGCCTTTTCATTTTAAAAATGTTTGGAAATATGTACAACTTTGATAGCATTTCAGAGTGCACCAGACACCACTGCCGCTTCATGTATACCACTGACAATTTCTAGAGCACTTTGAGAGGCTACAATATGATCATGATCAAATTTTGTAATTAAACCTGATAAGGGCAACAGACACTACTTCTCAAATAAGAGATGTGTCAATTACAGCGCTCCCCTACTCTAAGGCAGGGGTGTCCGATCTTTTGGCTTCCCTGGGCCACACTAGAAGAAGAATTGCCTTAGGCCACACATGAAATACACTAATAATAACGATAGCTGATGAGCTAAACACACGTGCATGCACACACACACACACACACACTTCATAATGTTTCAAGAAAGTTTACGAATTTGTGTTGGGCAGCATTCAAAGCTGTCCTGGGCTGTGTAGGCTACAGGTTGGACAAGCTTGCTCTAAGGTACTTACAAGGAAACAGATAAACTATGTTTAAAATTTCTTGCCAGGTGTGGTGGCTCACGCCTGTAATTCCAGCACTTCAGGACTTTGGGAGGCCGAGGTGGGGGGATCACTTGAGGTTGGGAATTCGAGACCAGCCTGGCCAACATGGCGAAACCCCGTCTCTACTGAAAATACAAAAATTAGCTGAGTGTGGTGGCATGCGCCTTTAGTCCTAGCTACTTGGGAGGCTGATGCATGAGAATCACTTGAATCTGGGAGGCAGAGGTTGCAGTGAGCAGAGATTGTGCCACTGTACTCCAGCCTGGGAGACAGAGCAAGATTCTGTCTCAAAACAAAACAAAACAAACACATAGCATAAAATTTACCATCTTACCCATTTTAAGTGTACGGTTCAGTACAATTAAGTACATGCATGTTGTTTTGCAACAGATCTCTAGAACTTTCTCAATTTGCAAAGCTGACACTCTATGCCCATTAAACAAATCCCAGTTTTTCCCTCCCCCAGCTCCTGGCAATCACCATTCTTCTTTCTCTTTCTAGGAATGTGACTACCCGAGGTACCTCACATAAATGGAATCATCCAGTATTTGTTCTTTGGAGACTGGCTTATTTCACTTAGCCTGATCTCCTTAAAGTTCATCCATGTTGCATCATGTGATAGGTCATTTAGGAGGTTTTGCAGGAGTCTGAGTAAGAGCTGATGGGGGCTTGGACTAGGGCTTGGAGATAGAGATGGCAGGAAATAGAGTCGGGGAGATTGGGGAGTGGTAGAGTCACAGGACTTGGTGAAGGATGGGAAAGTGCTCCTGTTTCTGGCCTTGGTCTTCAGAGGTGACTGTGGACAGGCCAGTGGTACCCAGACTTGTAGGCTCCTTTGGACAATGGGGGTTGGGGGTGACCCAGGGGCTAAGTTGGGTGCAGAGGAAACCAAGGAAGAACCTCTTCTCTATCCTCAGCCCACAGCCTGGGGGAGACCAGAGGAGGAGAGCAGTGAGCAGCTGCTCTGGCTTCTTTGTTCCCCTTGTTTATTCTTCCTACAGAGCACAGACCTTGCAGCACCAGAAGGGTGGTCTTTATGGCATCCGTGATGAAAGAGGGGAGGAGGTGGGTAAAGTTCTGTGCTGTGTCCCTTTGCAGATACCACCAGGCTGGGCACCCCACGGGCTCATACTGCTCTTTCTGGTCTCTTTGATCGTCCTCGGAATTGTAAAGTCCTTGCCGCCTAGAGACTTCCTCCCTGCTCCCATCTACCCCAAGATGTGGATGATTTTCCCATTGAAGACGAAATTAAAGTGGAAAGAACCTTGCCCCGACTCCCTCCAGCCTGGAGGCAAGTCACTTCTTTCCCAGTGATGTTAACAGTGAACAAGGGTCGAGTGTCTGTGGAAGGCAGTCCCCACGTCAGACCTGGGATGCCCTGAGCAAACACGAGCTCCACCCTCAGAAAAGCAGATGTGTAGATGTGGCCGTCATGTCGATATGAACAGGTGTAGCGGTGGTTCACGAAAGAGGGTGGCTAGTTCTACCTGGTGTTGGGGCTGGGGTGAGTTGACAGAAACAGCTGCCGAGAAAATGAGGTTTTCTTGAGACGTGTCTTGGAAAATTATTTTTATCAGTTTGGAGGAAAAGAATCTCAGGGTGTGGAGGCAGATACCAGAATTACAGGCAGGGGGAGCAGCCTAAACAAAGGCAGCGAGATGGGAAACAGGCCCTGCCTTCAGCTTGCTGCCAGCCGAGATCTGCCCAGAGACCAGCAGGGGCCAGAGCTATCGGGACTTTGGCTATTATCTCTGGCTATGGAAGGGATGGGGCTGAGGGAGGTGACACACTTCTGGCAGGGAAGCCATTTAAATGCTGGTCAGCTGGAGATAATTTTAAAGAAATTCCATATAGCACTTACGAGACACTCAATTTTGCGGGAGCCATACAAGTGTTAATTCATGTAATATTCACAGTCATCTTAACGGGGTCAGTCACCATCACGATCCCCGTTTTCCAGATGAGAAAACACCAAGCAACATCTTACCCGAAGTTGCACAGAGGCTGGGGATGGGATTTGAACTGGGTGGTGGGCTCCCCTCTTCTCTGCTGTTAACCACTGGGCTGTGCTCTGGGCCAGCCAGCTCTGAGCGCAAGTGTTAGGGACAGGGCTGGCGGAGGTTAATGAGGGAAAATGGCCAGGAGTTGGCTTCAGGGAGGAGGCAGTGGGTGAGGGTGGAGCCACAGCAGGCTCCCAGAGGCCGAGGGACCATTCACTGATCTGTGGAACTGGGAAAGGCCTCGAGGTCCTCAGTCTTCCTGTCTGTGTAATGGGGACAAGAACACCAGCCTCAGTGGTAGAAAGAGTGGTGTGAAGGTCCTTTGTGCACCCAGGGTGCTCTGTCAACGTAGCCTGGCCCTGCTGCCTCACCCCAGCCCTGCCCACTGGTGCAAGCACACTCACTGTCCCCTTTGTCCCCTTCTGGCTGCCTCTGAGGGATCCTGCCCCCTGGGAGTTTCTTTCTCTGTCATTTCCTGGAGGAGCTAGAACTGGCTTTGAAACCTGCCTGGCTCTTTAGTGGGAGAGAGGTAAAAGCAGTTCAAGGGATGTGGGCTGGAAGTATTTGGAAATGCAGATGGGCCACACGAGCACCTTTTATTTTTGTTCAGAACATCTGAGTCTCCCCGTGGGGACTCCCCCGCCCAGAGTAGCGCCTCCCTCCATGGCAGAGAGGATGAGAGAGCACCCGGGGGCTGCCATGAGCTCAGGGCAGGCAAAAGCAAGGCTGTCGCTCTCCTGCCCCACCCCTACCAAGCCACCAAAAATAGAAGGGCCAAGGTGTCAGCCCCAGGGAGGGGCCAGCCGGGGAAGCCTTTGAAGCCGGAAACAGCCGGGGAAGGAAGGCTGAGAGAAGCAAGTTTGTTAATATTCATTGGGCAGCAGCGGCAGTTGTCCCTGGGTTTTCTGTTTCCAAGGCAAGCAGACATCACCAGCCTAGCTCAGCAACTCCAGGGCCTGTGAGGCAAGGCCTGGGCTTGGCTTGTGACTTGCTGTGTGACATTGGGCAACTGGCAACCCTTTCTGGGTCTCTGTTGTCTCATCTGTAGCATGAGGGATTGTGACTGGATCACCTCCCGGGTTCCTTCCTGCTGCAGCGTTCCAGGACTCACACCTTTGGCCACTGACCCCTGCCCCACCTTCTGAGTGGGGCTCAGGGACTGTGCTGAGTCTGTCTCTGGGAAGCAGCAGGGTGCAGGGGCACACTGATGAGTGGTGCATGTGCCCAGGGGCAACATCAGAGCCGTTTAGCCACCAGGGCAGTCAGCCATGGACAGACGCATTTGGGAGGGGGCGGGGCCCTGTGTCAGCTGTTAACACTTCAGTTCCTGAAGCAGAGAAGTCTGGAGTTCTGGGGAGGGGCCAGGGAGGCAGGAGAGGGAAACACTGGGAGGGTTTAGGGCTTGGCCTGTTTATCAACTACTGTGGAAGTATTTTCACTGTTCTGACAATCCCTGCAGCTATGTCCATGGACCTGCTGTCTATCCGCCCTGTTCATCGGGAGGGAGAGATAGAGAAGGCTGCCGGGGTTCTGGGAGTGGGTTTCTAGTCCTTCCCACCATCGGAAAAATTCTTGTCACTCGGAGTGGGGCCAGGTCACTGTTGCCCCTGGGTCCAGCCCCCAGGACCCCTGGCCTGCCACCCTTAGGACACCCCTTCTTCCCTGGGGCTGGGGAACAGTGAAGGCAGGCTCTCCTCCCACTCCTTTGCCCACAGCCCCCGTGGCTCCACTTGCCCAGCAGCTGTCCTGGACCACAGGCCAGGTGGCCTCAGTTCCTGGCTCCTCTGTGGCTGCCCCCTCTGCCATCTGCCCACCCCCACACAGGGCCCATTTGGCCACCCTCCCTTATATCCCACGTCCCCTAGGTGAGGCCCTTTTCCATCCCATTCCAGCCTGGCCTGTAGGGGAGAAAGTTGAGATGGGTTGGAGGGTGGGGTCGGCCAGAGCAGGTCCAGCATCAGGGCAGCTGCGGGGACCGGGGCTGGGTTCTTGGTGCAGGGCCCCCACTCTGCTGGCTGCCCCGACTTCCCTGTGCAGCAATTTCAGTTTCTATTTTGAACAGTTTGGGTTGGTTGCTTCTCTGTCTTCCTGCTGGGTGTTTATAGTGAGGAAAATAATTGGTAATATTTGCACAGATGTGCTGGCATTGCAGCTCGTCATGGGCACCTTTACCCAGGGGACCCTCCCTGCCCCCAGCCTGTCTCTGCCAGCCTGAGGAACCAGCCTGAAGGGGAGTAGCTGAAGCCCCTATGCCTCCCAGGGGCCTCAGGCAGCCAGACGCAGGCAGAGCTGGGAAGCAGGAGGCCTCAAGTGCCCCAGGCATGCCAGAGGCGGCCCTAAGCTGGAAGGGGGTGGGTGGGTGTCTGTGCTCCAGGGACTGATCAGGACAAGCCTGGGCTCCAAAGGATGGATCCTTTCTAGGGGCTGCATGAGGGAGGCCCCAAGGGCTTCGTTTCTTATTCCATTTTCTCCTACAGAGCCTGAATTTGCAGCTGAGGGTAGGGATGGGGTGAAAAGGAGAGGGGCAGGTCCAGGGTTGAAAATAGAAAATTGTGGCCAGGTGCTGTGGCTCACACCTGTAATCCCAGCACTTTGGGAGTCCGAGGCAGACGGATCACCTGAGGTCAGGAGTTCCAGACCAGCCTGACCAACATGGTGAAATCCCATCTCTACTAAAAATACAAAATTAGCTGGGTGTGGTGGCATGTGCCTCTAATCCCAGATACCCGGGAGGCTGAGGCAGGAGAATCACGTGAACCTGGGAGCCAGAGGTTGTAGTGAGCCGAGATCGCACCATTGCACTCCAGCCTCGGCGACAAGAGTGAAACTCCATCCCCCCACCCGCAAAAAAAAGATAGAAAATTGTTTGGCTTCTCTTTCCCCTTCTCAAAGCCTGGAACAGCATTTCAGAGGGCTGGCAAGGAGGTGAGAACTGTGGACCATGAGGCTGCCCGCCCAGCCCAAGCAGGGCCTGGACCAGGGTGCATGCTGCCCAGTGCCCGTTCCGGGGCCCCAGCCAGGCTGGTGATGGGTGGGACCACAGCGCAGGCAGGGCCAGGTGAGACTCCTCAGCCACCATGCCTCCTTCTCTTCCTCCTTTTTAAAAAATAATCTCTCTCTCTCTCTTTTTTTTTTTGACAGGGTCTCACTGTCACCTAGGCAGGAGTACAGTAGTGTGGTCATGGCTCACTGCAGCCTCGATCTCCCAGGCTCAAACGATCCTCCTGCCTCAGCCTCCTATGTAGTAGTGGGACCACAGGCATGCACCATCATCCATCACGACCAGCTAGTTTTAAAATTTTTTTTGTGGAAATGGGGTCTCACTATGTTGCCCAGGCTGGTCTTGAACTCCTGGGCTCAAGCAATCCTCCTGTCTCAGCCTCCCAAAGTGCTGGGATTACAGGTGTGAGCCTCCTTCTTCACCTCTTGTATGTGCACATGGTGCATGTGTGTGTGTGTGTGTATGTGCATACAGCTTTTGTGCATGTGTGGGCTGTGCCTGTGTACATGTGCGTGTGTGTGCACAAAGGTTTGCGTGGTGTGTGGTTGTGCCTATGTGTATGTGTATGCCTGTGTGTGGGTACATGTATGTGCAAGTGTGTGCATATATATGGAAGATGTACATGTGCGTGTGAACGTGCATGCTGTGTGCCGGGGTTTGGCTTCTCCCAGAAGCCAACCCTGAGACAAGGGTTCAATTGTAGGCGGTTTATTGGGGGATGATCCCAGGAAGCACAGTTGGGGAGTAGGGAAGGAGGCAGGGAGAGGAAGTCAGCCAATGAAGGGCATGTATCAAGCAGAGTGCTGCTGCAGGCAACTGAGCTCAGGCCCACTGGGGAGCCCAGGGAACCTGTGTAGAACACGACTGAAGCAGCCTTCAGTGTGAAGAGGTGAATGCAGAGGGGATCTAGGTGGGCACCAGTGCGTCTGCTGCTGGGTGGGTGGGTGTGGTGGACGTGGTGATACGCCGCTCAGGATCCCTTCAGGAAGGATGGACAGCTTTCCAGCTGCTGCAGGTCCTGGCAGCAAACAGTCTTCAGGGCAAATGTTTTTGTGTTGTCTCAGCTGAAGACAACTGCCTTGCCTGAGGTCACACCCTCTTTCTGGGTGGCCCACATCTAATGACTGGTCAATGAGGGAGTGGAAAGACCTGGCTCTTCACCCCAATTTGGGTCAACTCTGGCTCCCCTGTGGGTTGGCCCAGCCTGTCATTCAGGACTGCATTGCAGCCTGACCTCTCCCTCTGCCCAGATCTGCCTCCCTCTCCATGCTTTTACAAACGTTATCCCAACAGCAGCCCCTCATATCCATCTCACAGGCTAATCTCTGTTTCTGGGGTTCGCAACCCATGCAGCATGTGTGTGCGCATACGTGCACAGCTGTGTCTTACAAGTAGGTGCACACGTGGATATGGGATGTGCATAACCTGCCTCCCCAGGGCCCTCCATCCAAGTGACCTAGAGGCCAGGCCAGTCCCTGTGCTGGCCCAGGCAGGCTCCTGGGGGCTCAGGTCTGAGAGGATATTGGAGATTTGGTGCTGAGCTGGGGCCTGAGGCAGGCAGAGATGCCTTCCTCTCCACATTGTCCAGGAGCGGCTCCTGGGATGGAAGAGATGGTGAAGGAGCAGGCAGCAGGGGTGTGGACTCCTTGGCCCCCTCACACCCTGTATCCACCCTTGGTAGCTCCAGGCAGCTCCATGGAGCCTCAGTCACCTTGGCTCACATCCCTTCCTCCCTGTCCTCCAAGGCTCTTGAGCCTAGAAGGGCTTTTTTTCCAGGCACGGATCTTGCTTTGGCTTGCCTAGAGCAAGCCAAATGCAGGCCATCACTCTACAGCCAGACTACTCCAAGCAGAGGAATCCTGGGATGGTGCAGACACTCTGGCCACCACTCCTCCTAAGGCCCATACGTGGGCTTGTCCTCTCCGCAGGCTGCCAGGGGTCAGAGCAGCAGACATAGCAACAGGTCAGTCTTGGAGAAGAATGGGATTCAGGCAAAGGCGGGGCAGGTAGCACAGCAAGATACCTAGAGGGCACCAGGTGTTACAGAAACGTTTATTACAAGGATAAATCAGTACAATAATGGGACCTTAAAACTGCTGTGATGCAGGAGTGGAGGGCTGGGCAGTGCCCGAGGCAGGGGAGGACAGTGGGAAAAGGGATGCTCAGTGGTGGAGCCACAGCCCTGGGCTCTGGATGGGGCATGGGAATGACCAGGTTCCCACATCATGCACAGCAGAGGCCTGTAGCTTGAGTCCAGACAGGCCTGCCCACATTGGTGCTGCCCCCCGCCTACCTGGAGATGTCTCTAAAATTCTGGATGTGCCCTAGTGGCTGAGGGTGTTGAGACTGGCACTGAGCAGAGGTATCAGTGAAGATGCCCCAGGGGTAACCAGGTACCCACCACTGACCCCCTAGCATTCAGAGATGGGAAAACATCATTGGTCTTTGAGAGACAGGTGTGACGTTCCTCCTTGAGTTGGCAGAACCCTTAGGAATGGCTGTAGTTTGACTCCAGCCCAGATGTTCCAGGCAGAATCCAAACAGCCTGGAAGCTTCCCATGGAAGGTTCCTGCCACATCCCTGCCTACAAATACAAAGAGTTATGTGACCAAATCCCTTAGATGAATTCTATTCATCCTAGGCCTTGCTCAAGGGATACCTCCTCCAGGAAGCCTTCCTAAGCACTGCTGACTACTCAGCAGGCCATTCCTTCCCTGAGTCCCTTCCCTCATCTATACTCACTACTCCCTAGGGTCTCTCCTTGCTGCGTTTTCTGCAGGGCTGGACCTAGGGCCCTGCGCTCAGTGGCTGGTGAGCTGAGGGCACTCTCTGGGTCTAGTCTACTTGTGATGGCACCAGCTCACGGACCCCCAGGCAAAGCCCAGAAAAGGATGATAGGGGCGGGGAATGGGGGGAGAGTAGGAAGAGTCATGTAGTCCAGCAATATTTCAGGACCCTCTATTCTCTGTCATTGCAACTGCCTTTTGCACCCGCATGAAGAAGCTCCAAGAACCTGCCCTTGTTTCAGAGTTTACATACCGAGGCTCCTCTTCCCTATCTAGAATCTACAGTGCCTCACAAGCCCATGCAGAGATAAGCACCCTCTAGAATCAGAGACAGCAAGAGGCCCCCTTGCCTCCACGTATTTCCTTCTTGGCCTGCTGAGGTCTGGGCATGATGGGGCCAGACAGTGGAGTTGGGGGAAGCTCAGGCTGTCCCCAGGTGAAGATCCCTGTGGGCTGAAAGGATTGGGACGGGTCCCCTTGTGCTCTGGGCACCCCCTTTCCTCCCTGTAACCTCCTGCTCTTTCTCTGTGGGGAGGTTGGCAGGGTAGGTGGTGGGCTGGCTGTAGGGCAGGAGATCCTCTAGGGAATGGGCAGAATGGACGGAGCTAGGCCCTGCTGGGATGGCCTGGTGGGCAGCCCTGCCTTCTGTTTCCCGTCTGTAGCCTGGGTTAGAGAGTGGCGCCCCGGGCCCTGCTCTGGGGCTGGGAGCAGCGGGCAAGCAGAAGTGAAGGCTGAGCTCTGCAGGCTGTGGAATGGGGGTCTCCCCCTCAGCAAGCCACTCTCACGGGATCATCTTCAGGGGCTGGGCCTTTCCATAGGGTCTGCAACCCCAAGCCCCACTGCTTCCTCAGGTGGGCAGGGGAGTCAGGATGCAGGCCCTACTGGCTACTAGCCATGACCGTTCTGGGACATGTAAGCTGCCAGAGCCACCACCACAGCCACGTAGAGACCGGCCCCCACGGCGATGGCGAGTGTGGCTAGGAAGAGGGCCCGGCGGGAGGTGGTGCTGGCCAGGCGGAAGTCCCCTTTGGAGATGGCCTTGCTGGTCTAGGGAGAGAGACATGCTGATGAACAGGAGTGTCCCCACACCCAGCCAAACAGCCCAGCCTGCCAGGCCCCTGACCCCATCCTGCAGACGGGATGCCAAGCCCTCCAGTAGAGTGACGGGCCAGAGAAGGGACCTGGGCCCCAGGTGCTCTTACCCCCTGGGAGAAGTAGAAAGCAGCAATGCCCAGTGGCCAGAAGCAGCAGAGCATGGAGAAGAGAGTAAGTCCCAGGTGGTCCCTGGGAGGCAGCGTGAGAAAGTTGTCTTCACTTTCACTCTCCGTTGAAGTGGCATCGCTCTGCAAAACAGTGGGGTTTGGTGACCAGGCCCAGGATCAGCCCAGCCCCATCAGGCTGGCAAGAGGTTTTTTAAAAGGCAATGCCCAGTGGCCAGTGACATGGAGCAACAAGCAGTCTCTTCTGCCGCAGGTGGGGATGTAGGCTGGCCTTGGCACTTTCTACCAAAAGCCTTAACAATGGCACAATGATTCCACTTTTAGGAATTTATCACGAGGAAAGAAGGTAAATACCTACATCCAGGGTTGTTCATCATAAGATAGCAATTGTGAAAGAAGAGAAACACTCTCAATGGGCCAGTCACAGCGGCTCACACCTGTACTCACAGCACTTTGGGAGGCCGAGGCAGGTGGATCACCTGAGGTCAGGAGTTCGAGGCCAGCCTGGCCAACATGATGAAACTCCCTCTCTACTAAAAATACGAAAATTAGCTGGGCATGGTGGCAGGTGCCTATAATCCCAGCTACTTGGGAGGCTGAGGCAGGAGAATCGCCTGAACCTGGGATGCGGGGGTTGCAGTGAGCTGAGATCGCACCTTTGCACTCCAGCCGGGGCGACAGAGCGAGACTCCATCTCAAAAAAAAAAAAAAAGAAAAAGAAACACTTTCAATGACCAGTGACCAGGAGACTATGTTAATAAATGATGGAAGAACTCACAATGGAAGACCATGTAACCATTAACAATCACCTCTCAGGAATACATTAAATTACATGGAGCAATACTAAAATATGTTGCTTAGAGAAATAAAATCAGATTATAAAACTATGTACAGCAAGATTTCTTCTGGGGAGTGGGCTGGGGGAAAATGTGAATAAGAGACTTACACAATCATCCACCAAAATGTTATCTTTGAGTGTGCTGGGTTTAAATTATTTATATAATTAAGAAAACAAGAACAAGTGCTATTGAACAATGAAATAGTCAACTCAAAGCTAGTGTTTCTCAAAGCATTGGCTGTACATGTGTCCCAAGTCCCTTTTCTTTGGTAGTATACAGATTCCTGGGCCCTAATCCAGGCCTATTAGATCTCAATATCTGGTGATGGGGCTCTGGGAACTTGCATTTTATTTATTTATTTATTTATTTATTTATTTATTTATTTTTGAGTCAGGCTCTTGCTCTATCACCCAGGCAGGAGTGCAGTGGTGCAATCATAGCTCACTGCAGCCTCAACCTCCTGGGCTCAAGCAATCCTCTCACTTCAGCCTCCTGATTAGCTGGGACCACAGGCACATGCCACCACGCCAGGCTAATTTTTAATTTTTTTTTTTTGTAGAGTCAGGGTCTCCTTGTGTTGCTCATGCTGGAATCTGCATTTTAACCTCATGCACTCACCTCCTCTTCCTCCTGGTCATCCTCCTGGTCCCGCAGCTCCTCTTGTACCCCATAGGACACAGTCTGGATGGTGACATTCTCTGCAGCTTGGCCAGGTCCTGTGGGCTGCTCTGGAGGCCCCTCCTGGGGCTCCCTGTCCTCTGTGAAGCTGGTCTCACAGCTGCCTGCCCTGGGCTCCTTGACCTTGTCTCTCCCCAGGAGGCAGCTGGGCCGGTACCAGGCCTCCACGGCCAGCTGCAGGGACCCTGGGTCCAGGAGCTGGTGGGCTCCGGCAGGCCCAGCGCCACCTAGGAGGTAGGAGTAGAGCTTTTCCTGGCAGGACCAGCTGGGTGGGGTCTCCGGGTAGGGATAGGGGCCATGGAGATGGGCAGGGCTCCTGGGCAGCAGCGGGTTCTGTAGTTCACTCAGACTCTCCATGGTTCTGGGGCAGCTGCTGGGGAGGGGGGCCTGGGCCAGCTGAGCAGTCCTCAGAGCCTGTCAGAAGAGCAAGACAGACAAGCACTGAGGCCAGGGCACTGGAGGCAGGACCTAAAGTGGTGAAGAGCGTGGGTCCTGCAGTCGGACTTGGCTCAAACTCTGCCTCTGCCCTTTGCAAGATGCAGGACCTGGAACTGGCTACTTCACTTCTCAGGGCCTCCGTTTCTTTGTCTGTGGCTTGGGACTGGCAGTAGTGCTTACCCCACAGAGTTGGCATAGTCATTTGTCCATTCAACACATATTTATTGAGCATCAGCTATATGCCAGGCACTGTACTGGATGCTCGGGGTACCATGGTGGGAAAGATGAGAAGTAGGGAGAGGGAGCAGATGCCTGCTTTGTCTTCACAAAACTTCCATTCTGGTGGAGAAGACAAGTGTAAAATCAAGTCTCTGCCCTGAAGAAGTACAGCAGGTGCATGTAAGCACGCACAATGGATGGAGCTGACACAGAGACCGAGGGAAGGCCTTAGAGCTGAGATCTGAAGGAAGAGTGTGGGTCAATGAGGTGAAGGGGATGCAGAACACATTTCATGCAGAGGGAAGAATGTGTGCAAAGGCCCCGTGGTTGGATACAGGAAAAGGCAGGTGTGGTGCAGGGCACAGATGGAGGTGTGCGATGGGGTGTGGGGGCCAGACCGTGCAGCCTTGCTTGAGTCTAAGAGCGGGTACTAGGGTAGGATCTGGGTCCTGAAGCCTTCCCCATGGCTGTGTGTGGGGAGTGGACTGGAGAGGGCTGGACCGACTGACCCCATTAGGGGGCCTTTGCTATGGCTGCAGGCTAGCGAAGATAACTGGGGTTCAGTAGTGGTGTAGATGGAGGAAAGGGAACTGATCCTGGGAAATATTGACAGGACTCAGTGGCAGGTGGGACTTGGGGTTGAGAAAGGATTCATTCTAGGGTCGAATGGGAGCGCTCTGAGCCCAGAGCTCGGCACACGGCATGTGCTCACAGCTGTCAGCTCTTACTGAGGGAGGACGCTTGTCCCTAGCAATGGTCTTACAGGGATACACCTTAGTAACTTCCTCCCTAAGGCAAATTGGGACTTTGAGAAGTTCCTGCAGGATCTAAGGTGGGGCCTCCTGGGTTCTGAGGTCTGGACCTGCACATCCCATTTGGAAGTATGGAGACACTCAGGGCTTCCCTTCCTCCTTCAGCTGCTTTGAGCACCTACTGAGCACCTGGGAAGCCATAAACCGCCCCCCCCAACACACTGGGTGTGGCAGGTGCAAGTGGGGTATGGAGAGAGGCCAGGGGCAGGCTAGGGGCCCCGGGGACCTCCTGCTGTCCCCCTCCTTGGCCCATCGCAAAGCTGGAGGGTGATGGGGCTGTGTCTTGCCCTGGATTTCTAATCTGAAGATTGGGGATTCAGTCCTGGTCTTGATGCCTTGGGCAGATCTTCGTGCCCTCTTTCCTTATCTGTAAGGTGTGGATGGTAATAGGGATTACCATCCATACATCCCCATAAAGTTGTTTTGTGGAGCCAAAGAGGTGGCTGGGATGAGAATGTGTGGTAGATTTTGAGAGAGGGGGCTGCTGCCGCCCTGACTTCTGGGCTTCAGACTTTGGCGTCACCCACTTGGGGCCATGTCTGGCCTTCTAGCAGGTCTCTGCTAAGGGTGAAGGGCAAAGTGCAGGGAGATCCTTCTGCTCCCAGGCCTGCGATTATCTAGTCACCTCTCCAGTCCCAGCCCCCATGAGAATCCACAGCCAAATCCTGGAAAAGAGCAGTTTCTGCTTCTGCCCCAAGAGAAATGTCTGGATGCTAGGAAGCTGGTTCCTGAGAAACCCGAAGACAGAGCATGGCTCCAGGAACAATGCCCAGGTATTGGGACAGAGCAAGGGAGGAGTGGGGCCAATCAGACCTGGACGAAGACACTGAGGGTGTGTCCATGAGGGGCCAGGATCCCCTGGCTGACTTCCTAGGAAGCGGGGTGGGGGCTGCTGGCTGCATGAGGGCAAGGGGGCAAGAAGACACTACCCGTGGCTCTCAGCTCTGAATCCAAGACTGGCTGCCTCTAAGCTGGGCTCCAAGAACATCTAACAAATAATCATGGGGGTTACTCAGAGAAGGGGTTGTGGCCCAAGCGCCAGCTCCTCCCCCAGGGAGGGCACAGATGGTCCGGAGATGCTGGGCTGCCATGGGCCTGAGGGCCCTGCTGATGCATCAACCAGAGGTGAGTTCCATATAGGCTGTCATGCAGCTGTGGCAGATGTCTCTCCACAGGCAGAGATAGGGCGCACAGGCTTGGGCAGGTCATGCAGGCTTGGATCATAGCTCTTCAGTGCTCATAAATGCAGGGCCTCCTCCTTCCTCTCTGGGGGTCAAAAATACAGGGAACCCCTTGGATTATAGTGATGTGGAGGGCACCTTCCAGCAGGTGGGGAGCACAGAGTGCCCAAGGCAGAGGCCTTGCTGGGCTGGGCTCGTGGCTGGGCTCCTCTGGGCAGATTTCCAGCAGGACTGGTCTCTTCTGCCCTCCAAGGGCAGCTTTGGAGCCCCTGCCATGGTCTCCCTTCTCCCAATGGATGTGACCGTAGGTGTGGGGTTGAGGGCATGTGAGCTCTGTAAGCCGTATGGATTTGGGAGTCACGTACACTGAGATTCCATGCCCGGTCCACCCCCATCAGCTTTTTGATGTGGCCCCTCAGTTTCCCCAGTGAGTGATTGTATGAAATGGCCACTGGTGTCAATCAACTGTAGCACTAACATTCCATGATCCTGTGCCCCCAAGGAACCCCACAGAAGTGAAGTCTTGTTGTCCTCTGCCCCCTTTTGAGGGTCGGGGGTAGGTGAACACATGCAGAGCCTAGTGAGGGGCACAGTCATCCCCTTCCCTACCATAGCCCCTTGAGCAGGTTGAGGAAGGCAAAGGAAAGCAAGGCATCAGTTTTCCAGATGGGCGACAGAGCCATGGATTCATCTCGGGCTTCCCGACTGCCCCTGTACTGCCCCAGTCGCAGCCCTGCCCCTCCACCCCTGCCCATCTTGCCCACCCTCTGGGAATGGAGGACATGGCCCCCAAAGGTCCTCCAGCCTCTCCCCCAGCTGGCCATAATGTATGTCCCTTCAACCTGCAGCCTCGAGTCAGGTGCACTGTGCTGTCACCATCCATGCGGGCTGAGGCATGCAGGGGTCTTGGGGTGGGAGTGGGCAGCCCCAGGGCCCACAGAGCAGATTACTGCATCTGACTCACCCCTGCCCTATGCTCTGTCTCACCAGGAGGACTGCCCTCCTGTCTGATCTCTCCAGGAGGGATGGAAAGATACCTGAAGACCATAGGGGCATTTGAAGGACACTTGTTCAAAGCAGGCAGGGGCAGCTGAATCCCAGTTCTTCCCCCTATTCCCTCATCACTGCTCCTGTCAGACTTTCTTGGTCAAAGTACACCCAGCTGAGCCTCCGCAATCCCAGCCACACTCAGCCTTTCCCAGCTTTCCTCCTCCCTTGGGCTCTGATGGTGCCTCTAAGCAGGGCTTCTCAGCACTTCATGCACAAAGACACATGGTCCTGGCTTTACACAATATGAAAAACTGGAAGCCACCTAAACGTCCAGCAATTGGGAACAAGTTAAATAAATTACTGTGCACAATACGGTGGTACGAGGCCTTCGAACAGGTTTACAAAGAGTAATGACGTGAGAAAATACTCATTGCAGATTCGGTGAGAAAGAAGAAAAGAAAATGGTAAATGCATGTAATCTCAACTCCGCCAAAATGTCAAGAGTGATTATCTCCAGGGGTGGGAGCACAGGTGCTTTTCATTTTCTTTTTTATACTCTGGTTTTTCTGTTTTCCACATTTTTTTTTTTTTTACAATGAGCATGTACTACTTTTAAACCAGAAAAAAATTAAGTGCATAGATTTCTTCTGAGCCAAATTATCTAAAATCAGTTTAAAACCTCCTTAGGCTGAGGGGTTCTTTCTAGGTTTGGCGGCTGAGCACAGCATTAAAGCCTGCCCCCTCACATATACACTCACACACACACACACACAGACACACACTCACACCCACACACACCTCTTCTTCCATAAAGCAATCTAAGTTAGCAGCAGCTGCATCTGCTCACAGTCCAGCCAAGGGTCACGGTTCTCTACACAGCTCATACTCACCCCATATCCTACTAGGGCCACATGGGGAGTTCGCGGACGTGATCCTGGAGACCCAGCACAGATTCCTGACCAGAAGGAGAGGGTGGCAGGTCCCCAGACACAGCCTTCCTGCCCTTGGCTTGGCCTGGCCTTTCAGCCCATTCCTTGGGTCTGCCTCTCCCTGTTCACTGGAGTAAGGGACCGGCACTCAGAGCAGAGCAATTATCATCACCACCGTTGTGGTTTAGTCTTCCCTGGACGGTGTGTGCCTTCCAGACCCTGTGTGGTTACCTGAGGACCTACGGGTGAGTGTGCCCACACTCGTGTGTGTTTGTTTGTGTATGCATGCACGCACACGTGTGTGTGTAGGCATGCCTGTGTGTACTCTGCTCCAGAGGAACGATATGAGAGGTCTGGAATTCTGAAGCTGAGATTGCTCCAAATTGTGCAGCTGGGGCTGTGGGTCTGGGTCCCACAATGGGAGAGGGAGAGAAGGTGGCTCTGAGGCCGCAGCACCCAGGTTGTCTTTTTCTGAGCGGAGAACTTAGCTGGGCCCGAAGGTTTCCCACTCCCTGATTTGGGGATGGAGAGCACACTGCCACCTTCCAGACCAGGGGCAGGAAACCATTCAGGAATCCGCTGGAGTCCAATTACAGTCTCCTGCTGAGTCCAATTGCATTGGAGTCCAATCATACGGTGTGACATTGGTTCGTTTATCTGTCCAATGTATGAGAGATTTAGGAGGAGTTGATTTTTAACAACTCAGCTCAATATGACTCTAGGATTTTATTGGGAGAAGAAGAATAACTTACACTTACTGAGTTCTTGACCATGTGCCGGGAACTGTTCTAAATGCTCGTGTTGACTCTAGATTCCTGGTAATAGAATAACAACAGGACAGAGGGCTTCCTTTTTCAGCTGGGGCAGACTAAGTCATGTCACACCAAACCGCCAATAACAGCTAGAAAAGTGGTGTGGTGGGTGGGTAATATGAAGGCTTCAAGGAATCACCAAGGGAGTAAGAACTGGAGGGTCAGAATGCCAAGATCCCAGAGGAAAGAGAAACACAGGGAGGCCAGCCTGACACTTGGCACTGCGTTTCCCTTTGAGACCTTTCCTGATTCCTAAGGGGCAGCTTAGAGGCTGCTCTTCCAGAAACCTCAGGGCTGGGGGTGAAAAATTGGAGGTCAGGGCCTGTTAAGGAGGAGGGCCCCCAATAAATACCCTGGTTTTCAACTGGGACCTCTTTAGGGCTACATGCTGGAAGTAGGAGCAACTCAGAAACAAACCAGCCCTCACAGCACTGAAACCAGGCTTTGAATCGGCTCCACCCCTTGTCGGATGAAGGCGATCTGCACACAGCCCAGCTGCCCGCCAGAAGCGAAAGTTGTCCCAGGGCAGGAGTTCTCAGACTTCAGCATGCATCAACCTCACAGGGAGGACCTGTTAAACCTGGATTGCTGGATTTTACCTTAACGGTTTATGATTCTGGGGTGGGGCCTGGGAATTTGCATTTCTAACAAGTTCCCAGGTAATGTTGATGCTGCTGCTGGTCGAGGGACCACACTTTAAGAACCACTGCTCTGATAGTCACTGAAAAAAGAGTAAAAAAATGTATAATCACTATGAGGAATATGAAATAATAAAATTTTTTTCTTTTTTTTGAGACAGGGTCTTATTCTGTTTCCCAGACTGGAGTGCAATGGCATGATTCCAGCTCACTGTGCCTCGACTTTCTGGGCTCAAGGGATTCTCCTATCTCAACCTCCCAGGTAGCTGGGACTATAGGCATGTACCACCACGCCCAGCTATTTTTTTGTATTTTTTGTAGAAACAGGGTTTTGCCATGTTTCCCAGGCTGTTCTCAAACTCCTGGGCTCAAGCGAACCTCCCACCTTGGCCTCCCAAAGTATTATCCAAAAGGATAGTGCTATCAAAAAGGGGGCAAGAAAAAATAGAAAAAGGAATATAGAATAGGTGAGACAAATAGAAAGTAAATAGTTAAGATGTTAAGCTTATAACCAACTACATCAGTAATGACAATGAATGTAAATGGAATAAAATTGCCCAAAAAAAGACAAAGATAGTCATATAGTGTTTTATTCCACTTATTTGAAAGTCTAGGAAAGGCAAAACTATAGTGACAGAAAGCAGATGGGTAGTTGCTCAGGGCTGGGGGGAGAGGAGGGCATTGATTAGAAAGGGGCCTGAGGACTTTAAGGAATGTCAGAATTGTTCTCTCTCTTTTTTAAATGTATCTCTTTATTTTATTTTATAATTTTTAATTTATTGTTTCTTTTATATTTTCTTTTTCCACATGTTCTAATGTTCTATCTCTTGGTTGTGGTAGTGATTATAGGACTACATATATTTCACAAAACAAATTGAATTGTACACTTAAAATTAGTGAATTTTGTCATGTGTATTATATCTCAAAGATGACTTAAAAAAGACAAAGAGGCTAGGCATGGTGGCTCACATCTGTAATCAGTATTTTGGGAGGCCAAGGTGGGTGGATCACTTGAGCCTAGGAGTTCAAGACCAGCCTGGGCGATATAATGAAACCCCATCTCTACAAAAAATAAAAAAATCAATCAGGTGTGGTGGTGCACACCTGTAGTCTCAGCTACTTGGGAGGCCGAGGCGGGAGGATCGCTTGAGGCCAGGAGGTCTAAGCTGCAGTGAGCCATGATTGCACCACTGCACTGCAGCCTGGGCAACAGAGCAAGACTTTGTCTCAAAAACAAAAACAAACCAACCAACCAAACCAACCAACCAACCAAACAAACAAACAAAAAAGATAGATTGGAGTTAACAAAATATGCTGCAAATAAGCAATGAAACTTAAATGTGACAATCCAAAAAGGTTGAGAGTAAAAGGATGGAATAATAATAACACCCTGTGCTTACTAAGTTCTTACTGTGCTCCAGACACTGTTCTAAATGCTATATATCATCTCATTTAATCCTTATACTAGCCATGTGAAGTCTATGTCATCATCATCTCCATTTTACAGCAAAAGACACTGAGGCATAGGAAAGTTGTAGGTGCCCACAGCACACAGCTGGTGAGTGGAGAGCTGGACATGAGCCTTGGAAGTCTGACGTCAGAATCATGGTACCCTAATGCCACTATGTATCAGCTACCATTATTGGGTGCTTGTTTTGTTCTGAACGCCATGCCAAGTGCTTCAAATGGGTTATCTCATTTAATCCATCCTCTTTAACATGTGCGGAAACTGGGGTTTAGAGAAATTAAATCGATTTTCTGAGATCACACAGCTAGAGAGTGGCAGAGCTCTATTTGACCCAAGTCTGTTTGACCAGAATGCATGCTTTTAGCCACCAAACAGATGCAGGGATGGGAGACCAGAGGTCCTGGCAAAGGTGATAAAACAGCTGGCCTGAACAAGACCATGTTCTCCAGGATTTGCTGTAGGGCTGACACCTTGAGGACGGTTGCTGTGTGCACTGCCTGGTGGGCTCTGACCTGATTGGGAGGAGGCATCGTGAACACCGTTAAAGAGAGGCCAAAAGGACAGTGTGGTGTATATGACCAGGAGTTGGCTCACACCCTAGGATGGGGTCAGCCTTTATCAGAACCCTGTAAAATGGTAACAGCTGCTATTTATTGCATCCTCCCATGAGGTGTTCCATGTGCTTTATCTCAAAACTTTACAACAACAAATGAAGCCGGTTATTATTATTCCCCATTGTTTAGATGAGGAAACTGAGGCTCAGAACTTGCCCAAGATTAAACAGTGACAGAGACTGGATTTGACCCAGGTTTGATTTAGTCTAAAGCCTGGGCTCTGACTTCCCACTCCTTTCAGGGCATAACTGCATGGAGCTATGTGATTGGTGGATATGGAGGGTTGTGATATGTGGTAGGCGTGAGAGTGGTGAGGAGTTGATCTTGAATGAGTTAAAACCAGAGTCTTAAGTGACAGGAATGAGAAATGGGAGCGTTAAAAAAAGATTAAGAGATTTAGGGTGATTTAGCAGCCCAGGGGTAGCTGCCTAGATAACCCCAAGGGTCTGGATTCAAATAAATACCGAGCCTTTGTGAAGAAGTTGAGATACTGACCACTATCTCTCAGTGCAACAAGAGAGATTGCTTTTAAACTGAGAGATAAAAACCAGGACTTCCTAATCGGGCAGAAGATTAAATGTAAATTATTAAAATCCAGGGAAAAGGTGAAATCTTTTAGAACAGGCGCTAGACCATCTTCTAATCAGATCATGTATAAACTGTTCTGTAAACTGTGAAGTGTTGTGACTCTGGTGGCTGTTTGTTGATGGCTTGGCGCTGGATTTGAAGATTTCTGGCTGGTGATAAGCGAAAGAGCCACCAAGCCAGCTTGGAGTCATTAGCTGCAGCTTGCTGCATTTGAGAATAAAGGGAGAAAGAGCCAGGGGTGGCGAGGGGGGCGAGGTTGGCAGAGTCAAAGAAAATGGGGAACTGAGCTTTCTTTGTTTCAGTTTGCCTTCTCAACAAGCCTAACACAATTGATTATCCTTTCTCTCGCCTCTGTCTCCAACTGCTCCTAATTCCTGATCCTTCCTAATGGCACTTCAACATATTGTAGTCTCCCTCACTTAAAAAATAAAATCATTGTGATGATTGTAAAACCTGGCTGCAAATAATTTGACACTCTTTCTAGGAAGAGTTAGGGGGTCTATGCCCTTTCTCCCTAATCTGGGTGGGCTTGCAACTGCTTCAACCACAGAGCACAGCAAAAGTGATGCTATGTGACTTCTGAGGCCAAGGCATAAAAGGCCATCTTTCACCTTGCTCACTGGAACACTCGCTCTTGGAATCTTGAGCCATTCTGTAAGTAGTTGGATGATTCTGAGGCCACCATGCTGGAAAGGCCATGTGTGTATAGATGCTCTCATCGATGGAAGCTGCTGAGCCCAGCCTCCTCATCATCCCCAAGATGCCAGCCATTGTGAGTGAAGCCATTTTTGGTTCTTCAAACCAGCCCATCTGTCACCAAGTGACCTCTGTTAACGCCATACAGAGTGGAATGATCACATAGCTAAACCCTGCCTGCATTTCTGACCCTCCGAAGTCGTGAAGTATAATAAAATGTCTGTTGTTTTAAGCCACTAGGTTTTGGGGTAGTTGGGCAGCAACAGATCACTGGCACATCATTCCCCAGTGCCATTCCCCCTTTCAGCTCATGTCCCCTCTCTCCTTCACTTCCCATCTCTGTTTGTCAGAAGCTGCACTCACATTAGGATGCTCTAGCTCTCAGCTCAAAGGTCACTTCCTTAGAGAGGCCATCCCTAATTCCTCAGTCTAGATTTCGCCTCCCTGGTTATCTGCTCTTCACGGCTCCATGCTCCTTGCCTCTAAGTGCTTATCACAGTCTCTATTTATATATGTGTGATTCATTCATTAGCGTCTTTCTCCTTCACCAGACTGTGAGCTCCAGCGGGGTGGTAACGGTCTGTCTTGCTCCTCCCTGCATCCCCTTGCGTGGCATATACTAGGCACTCAATAGACAGTGGATCTCATGAATGAATGAGTGAATTAGTGAATGGGTGAGCTAGGTGTACTGAGACTCTCTGGGAAGAAAGTACTTTCCAGGATTTGGGGTAGATGGAATACATCTGGCTGAGGCACATTTGGTTCTGCACAATAAACATTTCTTGAACAATTACTTCAGGCCAGTTATTGGGTTGCAAAAATAAACCAGAAGTGGCACCTGCTGTGAGGAAGGGTAGAAAACACAGACTAGCAAATACAAAGTTTCAATAGATGGAGTAAGTTGTGCTAGCAGCACACAGAATGCTATGGGTGCATTGATAAGGGACCCCTATTATGGGATGGCAGCAAACGTGATGGTGAGAACTAGGAAGAGGCTTCTCAGAGCAGGTGACTTCTGAACTCAGTCTTGAAGGAAAAAGTAATCATCTAGGTGAGCGAATGAGAGAAGGGCATTTCCAGAAGAGGTTATAGCACAAAAGCATGGGGTAGTGATATAGAGGGGAAGCCAGGGAGTTTGGTAGCGATGGAATGAGGCAGGAGAGGTGGGAAGGCCTCCCATGCCATGCAGAGGAGCACTGGGGAGCCAGTGATGGGTGTAGCAGGAAAGTTCTATGGTCATGCCTATGTTTTAGAGCACTCTGATGGGCGGCAGGGGATAGAAAGGATTTAAGGTGGGTGAGAATGGAGGCTAGGAGTCCTGTTAAGAAACTATTGTAGGAATGCAGGCAGAAGGCCAGGCACGGTGGCTCACACCTGCAATCCCAGCACTTTGGAAGGTCGAGGCGGGTGGATGACTTGAGGTCAGGAGTTTGAGACCAGCCTGGCCAACATGGTGAAACCCCATCTCTACTAACAACACAAAATTAACCAGGTGTGGTGGCGTGCACCTGTAATCCCAGCTACTTGGGAGGCTGAGGCAGGAGAACACACTTGAACCTGGGAGGCGGAGGTTGCAGTGAACCAAGATCATGCCACCCACCAGCCTGTGTGACAGAGTGAGACTCTGTCAAAAAAAAAAAAAAAATGCAGGCAGGAGAGGATGAGGACCTGAAACTGATCTGTGGCAGAATTGAAAAGGAGGAAGAGTCAGATCTAAGGAGCAATTAGGAGGCTAAATGAACAGGAATCTGTGGGTCACTAGAAGTGAGGAAGAGGAAGAGGAAGACGACAAAAGTGACTCCCAGGTTTCTGGCTTTGTCAACCAAATAGAAGGCCATGCAACCACCTGAGACAGAAAACCTAAGGGGAGGCTGCTGCCAGTTCAAGAGGGTAGCCTGAACACAAATGACCACCTCTTTTCCTTCTTAAGTTTCTATTAAAATGACAGGATGTATATCTTTTAAAAGAATAAAATCATAATAAATCCTGTGGAAAACAAAAAAGAATTAAATCAGTGGGCCAGAAATTCCTGGAGATAAAGAGCAGATGAGATTCCTTGGTGAGGAAATCAGTGTAGAGAAACCTGTAGCCCCAAACACTGGAGGTAAGAACAACTCCCATTCAGAAGAGTGGCCTACTGTGGAAACAAACTTAGCCAACTTCAGAGGAAATTCATACTAGCTGCTTGTTCTAGTCAATGCCTTCCTTCATTCCTAAGTATAAATGGACAACAAAAGATAATAAAAAACAACTACAGGAAAATAAAAGAGAAGGATTAAATAAACAAATAGAACAAATGACCCAATAAGATCCCAAATCATTCAAGTTACAGAAAAAAAACTTTGAAAAAAAATTTTTTGAATTCATATCCTCAGGCAGATATAAAAGAACACTGCATCTATGAAACAATAACAGGCTGCTATGAAAAAGAGCAATTCAAGAACATGAGCATTTTGGAAATTAAAAATAATCGCCGAAATTTTCAAAAATTCAACGAAAAGACTGGATAATAGACTAGGCATAGATAAAGTAAGACCTTTCAATGTAAAAGAAAAAGTAAATGAAATTGTCTAAGACTAGAGCAAAAAGACAGAAACATGGAAAAGGTAAAAGAAAGGTAAGGGACATGAAGGAGAGTCCCAGGAGGTCCAACATCAATCTAATAGGAGTTTCAGAAAGACACAATGGAAAGACTAGAGGAGAAAAATAACAAAGAAGCAGAAGCGTCAAGTGTTTCCTGAACTAAAAAACAAAAAGGAATATTTAGATTAAAAGGCCCACCAAGTACCAAGCTGGAAAAATGGGACATACAGACACACACACAGAAGAGCAGGATGGGGAGAAGTGGACGAGTTTTGTTTTAAAGTGTGTTAAAGAGTAGAAATTCTGCCTGGCTGCTGGATGTATGGAGTCGAAGCCCTAGGTAGTGTTCAGGGCGGGAAAGAGATTTGAGAATCGTCGAAGGACCTTTGGAGAGAGAGAAGAGGAGGGAAGAAGAGAGAACAGAAAAGGAGAGGAGAAAGCTGATGGGGGAACCCGGGAAAGACAGATAAAACAGCTTGAACACTTCTTGGCTCCCACAGGAGGTTTCTTAGTCACTGTCTTACAGGGAGAATCAATTGCCCTCTTTCTACCCCCTGCCACCCTGGGCTCCCACGGGCCAGACTGGCCTCTCCTTTAAAGCATAATCCACCTGCTTGGGAGATGGGCTTGCGGCTGACAAGGGTGAAGATTGCTGACAGGATTGGGATGGTGGCTCTGCTACTCAAATTAGTCCATTTTCAGGTGGAAATCAAATCTTTTTTCTCACTGAAACAACCTGTCTCTCCGCTGAAGCAGCTCATTCCCAACCACTTAGAAGCAAACAGCACATCTAATGGCGGAAGATAACACACCTAATGAAGAGTTTCAGCATCCGGCCCCACTCCCTGCTTGGTTTGCTTGCTGGGTGATGGGGGTGGGGGCAGCTGCAGGGAGGAAGGAGAAGAGAGAATAAGGCGGGAGGTAAGAGAAATGAGGACTTGACATAAACGGCGGGGGTGAAGATCAGTCTTTAGTGTCCCCTGGCTTGCAGCAGAGGGGACCTTGCCCCATATGAGATGCCAGCTGAGTCCCGGAGAAGGGAAAGGGGTTGGAAAATGCAGGTTTAGAGAACTGGGATATTCCTTCTCCCAGGCTGAAGGCTGTTCCTCCTGCTTCTGTCTGCCCAGTGTACTTTGGAGCTGGAAGCCCCTCTAGGATGCACAGATGAATTGGCTTTTGGACTTGAAGGTAACCAGTGATGTGCAGATATCTCTGGATATTCTCTGCTTCTGCCATTTTGTGTGTATCACGCAGGGGAAGGGACCTGCATGTGTGTATTTCAACATTTTAATCTCTCTCTTCACACACACACACACACACACACACACACAATTTCTCTTTTTTTTCTTTCTTTCTTTCCTTTCTCTCTTTTTTTTTTTTTTTTTTAAGACAGGGTCTCCCTCTATCGCCCAGGCTGCAGTGCAATGGCACGATCTTGGCTCACTGCAGCCTGCACCTCCCAGGCTGAAGTGATTCATGCCTCAGCCTCCCGAGTAGCTGAAGTTACATGCCTGGCTACTTTTTGTACTTTTAGTAGAGATGGGGGTTTCGCCATGTTGGCCAGGCTGGTCTCGAACTCCTGACCTCAAGTGATCCACCCGCCTCAGCCTCCTAAAGTGCTGGGATTACAGACGTGAGCCACTGCACCTGGCCACACAATTTCTTAATGACCATGTTGCATTTATTCTTCCTCTTTCTCAGCAGCCCCCCCGCCCCCAAGATCACCCAATCATGTGCCATATGCCAGGGTTGACTCCCTTTTTCCCTTTGAGGCCTTGTAGAAGGGCCCAGAATAAAAGCCTCAGCAAGGAGGGAACAAGAGGGGAACACAGGAAGCAGCCAATGGGTAGTTTTCCCCGGTCAGGAGAGGAGCCAGATGTCATCTGCCTGGGTGACCAGAGATGCCCTGCACCCTGACAGCTCTGGGAGTGGGGTGTCCACCCAAACAGCTGCAGAAGGAAGGCTAGTGTATTGTCCTCACCCCAGTAGCAGGCCAGCTCCTCTGCAGACCAGCCTTGCAGAAAAGAAAACACCTCACTAGCTTGCTGTTGCTGCTGCTGCTGCCGTCACTTTGTTATGAGGGTTAGTGACTGTCCATTAACTCCAGAGAGCTGATTCTTGCCAGTGCTGCACCAACAGCTGGGAGCCAGAAAGCGATGACGTGAGGAGGGGGGACTGGTCCCCCACCCTGGCTGGGCACTCACAGAGTAATTCGGCGAGGTCACTGGCATGGCTTACTCAGCTCTACCGAAATGCCAATTAGCTAAGGTTTTTCTGAACATCGGCTGGACCTGCCACAGTTGAGGGAAATTATTATCAGAGAAACTCATTTTGATTGATATATATATACACACACACACACACACACGTAACACACATATAAATTCTCTGTAGGGATGGATATTTCCTGCTTGTCCCCTCCTCTGGTCTTCCTAGGAGGGAGATCATAGCCAGGCAGGGTCCCTGGTAGGAGATGGCCAATGGTGGGGTCCCTGGCCCTTTGTTACTCACAAGAGATGGTGGTGGTGGTGGTGGTGGCAGGGATAATGGGGTGGTGGTTCCTGGCCTCTGGGCTTGGAGGCAGGAGCCCCTCTCAGTTCAGTCATTCTGAGTCACACTTATGGCTTTCCCAGAGAAATAAGAGAGGGGGTTCTTAAGAAAACATCAGAAATATAAATGGCTTTTTCTGGTTCCTATTGCTCACTTTCACTCCATTCATAAAATCCAGTTCATTACTAAAAGGTCATTAACTTTGTTGTCAAACCAGGTTGATAAAGCCGGCATCCTGTATTCAAGCAGAATTGAGGGGTTTATGGGTTTAGGACAGCCTCAGAAAGCCCTACAGAATATCAGGGCTTGAAATCTTAACTCATCTAGCCCAACTCTCTTCTTTTACAGATGAGAAAAATGAACCCCCAGAGGGGAATGGACCTGCCTGAGACAGCGGCAGATCTGTGACCAGAACACAGGGCTTCTGACTCCCAGTTAAATGCTTTTATTCTGATACATTTTAACATTTCATTCCCTCATTTTACACCCGATTACTGAGTCCTTACTATCTTCCAGGTGCTGTTGGGGAGGGGGTCATGAAGGGGGACAAAGAGATGAAAACAACACAATTCCTGCCTTCAGGGAGCTCTTTCCCTAGATCTGTGGTTCTTAGGGAGAAAAAATAAAAACCGGTGAGTCAGACTCTCACCTTATATTATCTCCTATAGGTGATGATGGAAGAGGAGAAGAAGGGAGGGCACACTTTTTTCTCCTTAAGGTTTATAAGTTTGGCTTCACTGATTCTGGGACCCCACGGTGGCCAAGGACAAAGGGAGACATGGCCATGCTGGGAGAAGAGGGGGTAGGGGTGACAATAATCAGGTCACTGCCAGCAGGCCTGGCTAGGGGTTGGGAACAGTGACAGCAGCGCACACTGGTATGGAGATGTACAGGTGGCAAGCCTCCAATCAGGTGCATTGTTTTTCATTGGGTCCCAAGGCAGTTCCCTGAGGTGAGCAGAGCGGTGACCTTATCCCCACTCTAGGGGTGAGGAGGATGAGGTTGAAAGAGCTTAGGGAACTAGCTAAAGCCAGTAAATGCCAGCACCCAGCCAGGAACTCCTACTCTAGTGCTCTTTCTACCCCTGGGGGTAGGGAAGTTGTGTTGGGTTGGAGGGTGGGGATAAAGCAGTAGAAAGAAGTGGTCAGCCACAAGGGTAGGCCAATTCTTCCTCCACGCAGTTTTATTTTGATCGCTACATTCTGCCAGTCATAGAGAACTCTGCTCTGAAGAACTAGAAGCACTTTGCAGGCCTGAATGAGCTCATTCAGCGCACTCTTGCCAGAAAGAGAGAGAACTCCTAATGGAGGCTCTGTCTAGGGTCACCAGCACATAATAGAAAACAGGGCCCAGGTTCCCTGACTCTTTGCCCTCATGCGCCAAGAGATGCGATGCAAATCCTGCCTGCTTCTGTGAGCGTCAAGAGTGTCATAGGAAAAAAAAATTGAGGTATCTTCCAGGACCTCCTTCCTTCCCTGAAGAAATGGGTTAATCCATCCTAAGGGGCCTTGGCCCAAGAGCCAATCCCTTGGCCCAAGAGCCATTTCCAGGGCAGAGAAATCTCAGAGCAGGGGGTACCACAGCCACCTCAGTCACCCGGGTGAGCAGGCTTGGGTGCCAGAAGAGGGGAGCTTAGTGAAGCCTGCTCAGATTTTGCTAGTGTCGCAAAACCTTGGTGGGGACTGGGGTACCAGGGAGTCTGAGGCTCTAATCAGTATTTCTTGCCGTCAGTAGGCAGGATGTCTAGGAGCTGCCTGAGGTCAGGGTCAAGGCCTGATGTTGTGAGGTTATGGTGTCTTGACCCCAGTTCCTCAGCCCCCTCCCAGCACCCCCAGCCTGCAGGATGAGGGGTAGGGAGGGACGAAGTGCAAGCCTTGGCGGAGTGCAAGGTGCGGCCAAGCAGGGAGTCAGAGCCCCTAGCCCCGAGAGGGCTCCCGTGCCCTCCCCAGCTCACTCCCCGCTCCGCGCCTAGCTCTGCGCTCCCGCGGCGCCCCCAGACCGCCCCTTACCTGTCCCGCCGCGGACGGTCCCGCCTCCTCCGCGGGGCTCGGGGGCTCGGCATGGGCCGGTGAGCGACGGCGCCCCCGCCTCGCGGTCGCCGTGGAACTCCCAGGAGGGCTCCCCTGCTCTCGTCCCCGCGTCCCTGAGCCGCCGCCGCTTCAGCACCGCGGACAGCTCCCGCCCGCAGCCCGCCGCCGCCGCCCGCCCCGCCCCGCGCGGTCCCGGGAGCCCCGCATCCTGGCCGGGCCCCGCCGCCGCCGCCGCCGCCGCCGCCGCGCAGCCCTCGGCCCGGCCCGAGGCGGCTCCGCGCCGACTTGGGAGAGCAGCGAGGAGGGTCCCCCTCCTTCCCGCCTCCCGCCGCCGCCGCCTCCCTCGCTTCCGTGCTCCGTGCTCCCTTCCACGCTCCGGAATCAGCCCACCAGGCACTCCGGACCCGGCTCCGGGGCGGGGCGGGGCGGGAAGTCGGGGGAGCCCGGAGGAGGCGGCGAAGCGAGGGGCGCGCAGCTGGAACCCGCGTACCCGCTTCCTGGAGCCGAGCCCTCTTTCCCAGGCCTTCTCTCCCCTCCTCCCGCGCACCCCAGAGCGATGGGAGGCCCTTGGGCTTCTTGAAGCATTTTGGAGCTCCTAGGCTCCAAAGCCAGCCCTGAGTTTTTAACATTGATCTGCCCTAAAAAGAAAAACAAACAGAAAGCATTTATTGAGCACCTACTATATACCAGATACCAAGCCCGATAATGTGTTTAATCAACATAAGCTCATTTAATTTTCTTAACAACTCTATTAGGCAATATAGTCCCCCTCTTCCCCTCTTCCCCTCCCCCTGCCCCCCTCCCCCTGTCCCCCTTCCCCCTCCAATTTTGCAGACCAGGACGCTGGGCTCACAAGGATGAAATCCTGTGATTTGGAGATTCAGTGCTGTGCTGGGAAGGGCACAGGTTTTAAAGCTCATGGACCTAAGTTTTGGTCCTAGGGTCCCACTTGCTGTATAACCTCGAGCAAGTTACCTAACCTCTTAAAGCCTCAGGTTTCTCATGGACAAAGTGAGGGGTCATATGAGGACAAAATGAGATGACATACGTGACACATTGGCACTCAATAGGCACTCAGTGAGTGAGCGTCCCCCTGAGTTTTCCCAGCAAGAGCCCTGAGATCCGAATGCAGGCCTTTTGGCTGCTTTGTCTCCACCCTGTGCTGCTCTTTATCCACCTCCACCTGCGTTTCCTTTTTTTTTTTTTTTGCATGGGGATGCCCTATCTTGAGTGTTACCAGTGGATGAACCTATTCTTCGAGCGCCTTCACAAGGTCTTGAGTCTCATCAAAGTCCCAGGAGGTCAGGAGGAGAGAGTATTCTCATTTTCTGAAGGTAAGTGTGGGTTTGCAAAGTAAACCACAGAGCAGGCTGCAGCTGGGGCTGGAAGACACGAGGAACCAGGGTCTGGCAGTGGGATTCCACTAGCATCCACTAGTCTCCTAGCATCCGGCTGAGGATGCTATAGCACATGGCATGGTGGACTCCAGGACTCCTTCACTCCCACAGGATGTGGGCATCTGGCACAGTTCGGTGTAGCTCCTAGAGTGCACAGTAGGAGCCAGGAGCAAGTCCACATCATGGGGCTTGGGTCTCCTTCCCTTCAAGGCAGGACAGAGAACTCCCTTATCCTGGGGTCTGTCTCAGGGCTGGTATTGGTGTTTAACTTGTTGGGTGCTAAATATATTATTGCTTTTCCTGTCTCTGCCCCATTAGTGGATAATGCAGTGATAAGCCCCCTGAGGCCAGCAAGGGTCTTGGACCACTCATCTCAGGCCCATACATCATCTTCACAGACACCCTCCTCCTCAAAACACAGACATACAGACACACACACAACACAGACACACATAGACACACACAGACACACACACACAAGACATTGTCTCTGATGTCAGGCCACCCTCCTGTACCTTTGCTTTCTCTGGCCTTCCTCTCACAGGGGCTCATGGCCCCCTACTTGGCCTTGGCCTCCCTCTGCTGCTCCCCTCCCTACCCTGGCTGTGCTCCATGCCTGGGCTGCATACTGAAATACTAATTGAAAGGATAATAAAAAAGCCAGTGAAGCAAAAGCCGCATATAAATTCTAAATACTAATGTTGATAATTACATGCTGCTGCCTGGAGGGAAAACTCAAAGAGAGGCTGTTGGTGTTGTATCAAGGGCCCTGGCCTGGTGCCAGGAGACCCAGGTTCTAGTCTCGCCTTTGTCATTAATTGGCTGTGCGACCTTAGGCAGTTGCCTAATCTTCCTGGGCCTTTGCTTTCTTATAATTCAATAGCTCTGAAGAAACTATAAGTGCAATCAGCAATGTATGATGCTTGTGACAGAGAATAGTGGGTAATGCTGTGATAAGAATTTCTTCCCGGGAAACTAACCTTTACCTCTCACAAGGTACAGGGGTGGCTTAGGGACTGAAGAATCTACAACCATGCAAAGTTTCCATTCTTTTTCCATTCTCTCTTTATCCCTCCCTTCCTTTTTCCATCAAGCATTTCCTGCCATGTAATGAAAATCAACCCCTCTGTTAGACACCAAGAATGGAAAGTATAAACCATTGTCCAGGCCTTTGAAGGAGCTGCAATGAAGGGGATGCGGTCGATAGACATGTTGACCAGCAATTCCAACACCTTGTGATAAATGCTGTCATGGAGTAAGTGAAGAGTGCCAGAGAAGAAAACAACTCACCCTGCCTGGGGAAGTCCCAGGAGGCTTCCTGGAGAAGGTCTGAGTTTTATTAAAGGATGAGACAGTCACCAGGCAGGCCATGGGAGGAGGGGATTGTTGGTAGGAAGGCCGGAGTGAACAGATGAGCCTGGAGGACTGATGAGGAAGCTCCACCAGAGCCCAGGAAAGAGGTGGTGAGAACTTGAGCAAGGCAGAGTCAACAGGACGGGAGCAGGGAACGGATTTAAGATACTTCTGGGTGAAAACAGAGAGGAGAGATTGGTTGTGGGGAAGGGAGCAAGTCCAGAAGGGTAACACTGGGGGCTCCTGCTGCTGGGAAGCTAATGCTATTTACCAGAGGGCATCAGGAGGGGAGCAAACTGCTTATCCTGGGCAATGCTGCTTAGCACCATAGCCCCTCAGTTTCTAGGCACTCTCTCTTTTTTTAAAATTTTATTTTCCCTTTGGTTCCTAGAAAATTTTCTTCAGCCAAAAAGGCTCCTCCCATCTTGTCTTGATTATCTGAATGGAAAAGGGAAAGGCCCAGACTTGGGCCAGGAGAGCTGACTGGGGCAGAGCAGCCCTGGAAGCTCACCTGGAGGCAGCAAGCATCCTCGCTGGGACTAGGGTGAGGACCACAGGTAAGGGACAGAGTAGGCACTGGCTGAAAACCTGGGAGGGGATGCCCTCGCGTCCTCTTCTCCTCCCACCTCTCTGGCATTCCTTAAGTGAAATCCAACCCTAGAGGGTTCTGTTTTAGTTGGAGTCAGCTCTGGCTGCTAATCTCTTCCCACCTGGGGACTTCCCTTCATAAGCTTTTTCATGCATAAACTCTTGGTTCTTTTTACAAGGGGTTGATTGCCTCACAGTGTTCTCTAGGGAATGTAAATCAGCACCAAGCATAGAGAGGCCTGCCCCACTACTACTTCAATAGGCCACACACTGGAAGAGATGCTTCCCTTAAGAGGACAGGTGAGCCCCACCCCTGGCCTAGTGAGCCCTCTACCTCGGAGTTGAGCTCACGGCCAAGGCCATATGGCTGTGACCCACAAATCCCTGGCTAAAGGAGGGATTGTCTGGCAGAGGACAGGGACAGGTGGGCCTTTGGACTGCCCATCAGCCAAATCCTGCACTCATGGATATGGCTCCAGGATGACACAGTTCCAAGGAAGGGTGCATATGTGGCTGTAAGCAAATAGTGGGAATGAATTCTTGACCCTTAATGCTAGAGAGAACCCTGGAAACCCTTACTGCTTCTGAGTCAGGCCCTTTGGTTCGAGGCAGACCCCCAGCAATGAAGTCTAGAGTTGTCTGTCTTTTAAACTTCTTATTTGGGGGGCTTTGGAAGTACATTACCACAGCTGCTCACTTCTTTTTTCCATAGGAGACTGCAAAACTGAAGAAGCCATTTCTTTAGAAACACACTGATTCATGCCCAGGAAAGAAGATGAGGAGAGTTCTTAGCACCAGTCCCGCCCGATTCCCTGCTTTCCTGCCAGGCACACACTCACTCAAGCCTGGGGAGCAGAGTGGGTGAGTTACTGCAAATTTGAGAGGTAGAACCAGAGCATAAAGTGAAGGAATCCAGCCACCGCAGACTGCACAGCTCTGAACTCCACCACTAACTCTGGCATCCACAGGCTGCTCGGGGCATGTGAGCATTTGCACCCTGGCAGAGTAACCTGCACTCTTGGCACTTTCCCACTTTGCTGGAGCAAGGATGAGTGAGCGTATATGTGTGAGAGGTTGGGGGTGCCGGGGTGGGGCTTATCAACAGTGGCAAGCAGATGGCAGGGTTCTTTCACCTGATATGGTAACAAAATGAAAATGAGCGGAAGAATACGCATTCTTTTTTTTTTTTTGAGACAGAGTCTCACTCTGTCACCCAGGCTAGAGCGCAATGGCATGATCTCGGCTCACTGCAACCTCCGCCTCCCAGGTTCAAGCGATTCTCCTGCCTCTGCCTCTCAAGTAGCTGGGATTACAGGTGTGTGCTACCATACCTAGCTAATTTTTGTATTTTTAGTAGAGATGGGGTTCACCGTATTGGCCAGGCTGGCCTTGAACTCCTGACCTCAATTGATCCACCCGCCTTGGCCTCCCAAAGTGTTGGGATTGCAGGCGTAAGCCAACATGCCCGGCCTAGCATTCTTTATATTTGCTGGCACACTACAATTTTTTTTTTTGAGACAGAGTCTTACTCTGTCACCCAGGCTGGAGTGCAGTGGTGCAATTGCTGCTCAACACACAGCAATTTTTGAAGCATCTGCTTTGCCATTATCTCATTTCATTCTTATAAACATGTATAATTCCCAGTTTACAGATGAGGAAAACTAGAAGCTAAGTAACCAGAGAAGCTAAGTAACTTCCAACTTGGAAAAAATAGTCAGAGATCAATACCAAGCCAAAAGAAAAAAAATGAAACTGATGCATAATCCTGCCTTCTTCCTGCCCTTGAAGCCAGAGCCAGTGTGATGGGGCTGGGGGAGTTGCAGAAAGAGGCCTTCTTTGCCTTCACCCTGAACTGGGACAATGCAGAGTGGGCCCCAAGCTCCTGCAAATCCCTGATTGGAGCCCTTTAAAGAGCTAAGACCAGGACCCAGGACTGCTCCCATCTTTGTGCATGTGTGTATTTTTGCATGTGCGTGTGTGTGTGTGTATATGTAAGGTAGGGTGTGTTTGCCCCAAGAATGGCTTTCTGAGCTTGGAAAGTGAGCCTTTCTCCCTCTGTGTAAAGGGAAGAACTTTCCTTGTGCCTTCCTGTGGGTCTGGGGAGGCAGGGCTCTGGAAGGCAAAAGGTTATTGGTACTAAGAAAACATCCTTGGGGAAGCTGGAGAACTTGTTATACTCTTTGGTCTAGGACATGAAAAAGAGTCCATTTTGACTGTCTACTCTGTATTAGACAGTTTTATCTTTTAATCCTCAAAATAATTCAATAAGTTTGTTTTTAATAAAGGCTCATGGAAGTTAAATTAATATACTAGATTCATACACTCAGCAAATGACTGGGCAAGATTTGAAGCCGGGTCTGTGTGATGCCAAAGCTGATTTTTTTCCCCACTGTCTACCCCAGAAATCTTACTCATCTGCATCATTGTCCAAGGAATTGTGACATTTAATGAGGGAGCAGAAAGAGAAACAAGAGGAAATAACTTCAAAATGTACAGATACTCTCTGGACGTGCCACCCTCAGATGGAATGTGATGGTGCAAGTCCCCAACTTCTCCGCTAGATCAGGAACCTGGACTTGCTGAACTCAAAGGCTGAGCCTTTCAATATGCTCTGTTCATTTCTCTTTTGTTTTATCTTAATTTTTCTCATGTTCCTTTTGAAGATTGCAGCCTAATTCAGCTGGGTTAAGGGAACCCAAGAATGAACAGGTGAGGGAGGGAGGAGCACTGGGAGCACCACCCTGGGGGCTAGCACGGTCTGCAAGCAGAGGGGAAAGTGAAAAAATGCCCAGAGAGAAGGGGAAACACTCAGGCTACTGTTTCCTTTTTGCCAGAACACCCACTCCCAAGGACTCTCCTCTTCTTATGCCTTGGAAGGTGTGTGTGTGTGTGTGTGTGTGTGAGTGTGTGTGTGTGTGTGTGTGTGTGTGTGAGAGAGAGAGAGAGAGAAAGGGAGAAGAAGGGATAAGCCAATGGGGCCACACTACTTGCAGTTATCAGCTTCTTGATATCAGCTTCTTGATCCCTGGTCGCCCATGGTCCCAGCAGCAAGCAGTGCTTGGGGCACCCATGTAAGGCTGTGCATTACAGCAAGCACATATTTGGTTTCACTGAAGCCTTCATCCCATCTCTCCTCCACACCGTGGTATATAATCCTCTCCCTCTGGCTCCCAAGCCTGTTATTCCAGCACAAACTGTGGGCCCTAACTATGCTATGATGGCAGGGCTCTGTCATGTCAATGAGAATGTTAACAGCTAGAGTAGTGAAGGCACACTGAGCCAGGTTGGGCACTGGAGAGCTATTGAGAGAGAGGTACAATAGAGGTAGAAGGAGAAGGTTAGGTGAGGTGGCTCACGCCTGTAATCCCCTCACTTTGGGAGGCCAAGGCAGGTGGATTGCTTGAGGTCAGGAGTTCGAGACCAGCTTGGCCAACATAGTGAAATCCTGATTCTACTAAAAATAGAAAAGTTAGCTGGGTGTGGTGGCATGCCTGTAGTCCCAGCTACTCAGAAGGTTGAGGCAGGAGAATTGTTTGAACCCGGGAGGTGGAGGTTGCAGTGAGTCGAGATTGCACCACTGCACTCCAGCCTGGGGGACAGAGGGAGATTCTGTCTCAAAAAAAAAAAGAGACAGAAGGAGAGATGGATGGATGGTAGACTTTTTTGAGCTCCTGCCATGTGCCAGGAACTGTGTTAAGAGTTTTTAAAAATGTACTATCTCAATGAATTATCTATTAAATCTATGATGTAAACATTTACTATAAAATATGATTTGTATTGATTCTTAAATAATTTAATAAGTGCCAGGTCTTGTGCAGATGCTCTATACACTGTTTCATTTCATCTTAACAATACTTCATTTCTTTGGCGCTAGGAGAACAATCATTGAGGTGATCTCTAACCCTTGCCTGAGGAGATGCTGTGGGGGGCTGGTGGAATGAGCAGGATTCTTTGCATCAGGCACACCTAGGTTCAAAGCATGGTAGGTTTGTAATACATGTTTGCTCTTTTTTGGAAGCAATTTGGTACCCTGTATCAAGGGACAGAGTAAGTTCACTACTGGGAAACCATCCTAAGACAATATTAATAGGTAACATTTTTTTGAGTAACTACTACATGCCAGGCACTTGTTTAGAGAAATAATCTGATTTAATTCCTTTTTTTTTGAGACGGAGTCTTGCTCTGTCACCCAGGCTGGAGTGCAGTCGTGCAATCTTGGCCCGCTGCAACCTCCACCTCCTGGGCTCAAGTGATTCTCGTGCCTCAGCCTCTCAAGTAGCTGAGATTATAGGCACGCACCCACCACACCTGGCTAATTTTTTGTATTTTAGTAGAGGCGGGGTTTCACCATGTTGCCCAGGGTGGTCTTGAACTCCTGAACTCAGGTGATCCGCCCACCTCAGCCTCTCAAACTGCTGGGATTACAGGCGGGAGCCACTGTGCCTGGCAATCTGATTTAATTCTAACAACCCCACAAGGTAGGTACCATTATCATCCCTATTATGCAGATGTGAAAACTGGGACATATAATTTACCCGAGGTTTTATGGCTTGTAAGGACAGAGCCCAGATTCCAACCCAGGCAGCCTGGCTTCAAGGCCTCACTCTTAACCTTAATACCATACTAACTATGTAAGCTTTGCACACAAAACTAGCCATCATAGTATTATCATTACAGAAAAATTGGAACATATATAAATGTCCAAAAAATAGGGCAATGGGTACACAAATTTAAATGATATTTTAAGAGTTTGCAATATCATGGGAGAAATGCTTATGTTATGAAATGAAGTGGAAAAAAGCAGGTTACAAAATTGCACATATAATATAACAACAAGTATGCCAAAAAGCCCATAAAAATCTTAGGAGGAATTAAAACAAAATGCTACTAAGGGTTGTCCCTTGATGGAGGTAACTTTGGTTCATGTAAACATTCCTCTTTATCCTGCTTTTGTATTTTCTAACTCTCTACAATATGCATGCACTACCTTAAAATTATTTTGAAGCTTAAATAAAAATAAATATCCATTGAGTGAATGATTGCTGCATTGGGTACCCTTTGAAGACTCATCCTCTCTCTCAAAATCTTTACTCCCAGCAGGAACAGTGGTGGGATTGGGGAGTGACCTCTACCCCTGGCCTGCCTCGGTGGGAGAATAATAGTAAATGAGGTCACATTTCTAAGGGATTATGTTCTCCTTACAGCCCTAGTGATCCTCACAGAAAAAAGGAAGGCAAATAACAAGCAGCGGGGAGGATGCAGGGAGTGGGAAACACAATGGAGGGGGAGAAAGAGGTGGCAGAGGAGATGACTTGGGGAGGAAAGGGGAAGAGATCAAGGCAAGCTGGAACATCCAGAAGGGTCAGGAAACTGGGAGGGGAAAGTGAATGAGTGATGAGGCATGATAAAGAGAGGGCAGATATGAGAGAGAGAGAGAGTTTCTACACAGCAAACTGGTAAGGGATTTAATTCATTTCATTCTGCTAAGCTGCAATGTTTTTCTTCAATGTTATAGAAACCATTTGCTTCAGTTAAACACTGAAAATCTAGGGGAAGCTGGCAGGCTGGGCGCGGTGGCTCACACCTGTAATCTCAGCACTTTGGGAGGCCGAGGCAGGTGGATCATGAGGTCAGGAGATCGAGACCATCCTGGCTAATACAGTGAAACCCCATCTCTACTAAAAAAAAAAAAAAAAAATTAGCCGGGCGTGGTGGTGGGTGCCTGTAGTCCCAGCTGCTCGCGAGGCTGAGGCAGGAGAATGGAGTGAACCCAGGAGACGGAGCTTGCAGTGAGCCGAGATCGTGCCACTGCACTCCAGCCTGGGCAACAGAGTGAGATTCCGTCTCAAAAAAAAAAAAAAAAAAAAAAAATCTAGGGGAAGCCTTTTCCTGGGTTTGCAACTTGAATCTCTCTCCCTGCCTGGCCTTGCCCCTCATCCTCAAGGCTCCAGCCAAGAGTACTTCTTTGGGCTGTAGCCATTGCAGTCTTCCAGGGACAACCAGGCCTATCCCTGCTTCAATTCAATCAGCCAATACTGGGAGTTTTGGTACCAATGGACAAGCATCAGGACATAAATACAAGATTAAAGCTCAGCTGTTCCAGAGCACAGTGTACAAAGGCTGCTTAAAGCTTCCAGTTTGCAAACCAAATCGTGGAACAATGTAAGATCTTCAAGAATCTTCTGTAGAATTCAACCACAGGGAAAGAAATGAGGCCCAGAGAGAAGAGTTGGCCAGGGCCAACAGCTGGTTGGCTGGGGAGTCTGGGCTTTGTGATTCCTTACCCAGTAGAATGATAGCTTCTGATAGTAGTGATGTTTTGTGTTTTCAAAGTGCTTGCTGTGAATCTGACTACTCTTCTTTTTACCTTCGTAATATGCATTGGGGCAGGTAACCCAGTAATAAGTTCTATTTTTGTAGGTAGAAAGTCAGCAGCTCAGACAGGTCATGGAATGTTCTCCCAGCATCACTGAGCTGACGACTGCTGGAACTGGGGCTCACACTAAATCTTCTTGGGAACATGTACAGGGGACTTTGTGTGAGGCCACACACTCTCCAGAGGAACTTTCAGCCGTGGAAAGTGAGGAGCAGTTTTGATTCCTGCAGTTTGCTGGAGCCGTCAGGAGTTCCTCCTTGCTGCAGCACAGCAAGTGTTAGAGGCATAGAGTGAGTGTGTCCAAGTTTCTACCATAATTTTCTGGTTTCTGCTGTAAAATCCTCTACTTGGCTGCAGTTCTGATAGTGTGAGGCCTCAAACCCATTATCACTGAGAGCCACTGAGAAAGCATTTACTATACACAGAAAACAGGGTAGGTTCTGGGGATACAAAGAGATATGAGATATTGCTCTGGCCAGCAAAGACGGGATGATTTTAGCTGTGGAATAAGGACAAATACATATATGTACAAAGAGATAACAAGTCTGGGTTCTCCACAGAGTACTCCCTTTGCATGTGCCATTCTGCTTCCTTGAAATCCCTTACCCCACTCATTTTTTTTTTTTAAGAGATAGTGTCTTGCTCTGTCACCCAGGCTGGAGTGCAGAGGCGCCATCATATCTCACTGCAGCCTTGACCTCCTTGGCTCAAGCAATCCTCCTGCCTTAGCCTCCCAAAGTGCTGAAATTATAGGCATGTGCCACCATACCTGGCTAATTTATTTATTTATTATTTATTTTTGTAGGGACAGGGTCTCACTTTGTTTCCCAGGCTGGTCTCAAACTCCTGGCTTCAAGTGATCCTCCTGCTTCAGCCTCCCAAAGTGCTAGGATTACAGGTGTGAGCCACCACGTCTGGCCAACCCACTCATCATTAAAAGCTCAGCTCAGCTGGGTGCAGTGGCTCACACCTGTAATCCCAGCACTTTGGGAGGCCGAGGCAGGCGGATCTTCTGAAGTTAGGTGTTCAAGACCAGCCTGGCCAACATCATGAAACCCCGTTTCTACTAAAAATACAAAAAATTAGTCAGGCGTGGTGGGATGCGCCTGCAGTCCCAGCTACTCGGGAGGCTGAGGCAGGAAAATCACTTGAACCTGGGAGGCAGAGGTTGCAGTGAGCCAAGATCATGCCATTGCACTCCAGTTTGGGCGACAAGAGTGAAACTCGTCTCAAAAAAAAAAAAAAAAAAAAAAGCTCAGCTCAGGGGTTTCCTCCTTGGTGTCTTTTCCCAGACTCCTCTGCCTGGGCTGGATGCCCCCTCTCTGGCTTCCTGTAATAGCTCGTATTTTCCCTCCCATAGCACTCAGAGCGTTGTACTTTTACATCGTACTTGTCTCTCCTTCACTTGACTCTGAGTTTCTGGGAGGAGGTTGGGGGTGTATTTCTATCCCTTGTACCTAGCTTATGCCTGACATAAGTAAACACTTAATAGATGTTTGCTGAATAAAGAAAAGCAACCATTCTGCCTCTACTGCCTCCAGCATATAAGCTCTAAGGCCCTTGCAGCTCTGATGTCCTGGGACCTCATGCCTGCTGTTTGAAGCATGGATTTCAGTGACAGGGGACTCAAATCATTGAGGCAGGGCATGACTTCACTTAGTAGTAAAGGAAACCACCTCACTGTAGCCCCTCTTTTCCTCCTCAAGTACCTAATGATAAATCGATCATGAACAACAGTGGAGACTTGTGGCTTACTTCACATCTCTTTTGTTAGAATGACCAGGGCTGGAAGAAGTCCAGCAGAAACTTGCTGTCCACTTCTAACAAGGTCTTACTCATGTACCTGGTTGCCAGGCAGGTGAGGCTGGGAAAATTTAGTGGCTAGACAACACAGAACATGCAAGAAAGGAAACTAGCTAAGAGTATTTGCAGATTAGAATGGCAAGGAAACTAGATGGAAACAAACATTCAAAGTACCTGCCAGGCTTTTAATAATGTCAGAGGAGAAGAGCCTGGAACCAGCTGGAGGAAAAAGATAAGAAACACATTTATTTCCTCTGCCTGGACCACATCAACTATCCCCCAGCTTCCACCCCTATACCTTGTGTTTTACTATTAGCAAACAATTGGTTGCATTTCTCAGGCAAGCTTCATTGTGTCAATCTCTCTTTAGTAGGAAAAGCTGAGTCCAAGATGTCAGCAAATTTGTTTGGCAGCCACTCAGGGGCTGTTTTGCTATCCATGGTGCTGACAGCCCTACTATAGGGCCCCCAAACCTCTGAGTCTTTAGCCAGGTTCTTCTGCCCCCACAGATGACCCTGCGATGAATGATAGAAAGAAGCTGGGATGTGGACAAGGAAAACCTGAAGTCCTGTCTAGAAATATAGGTTCACAGTCAGACTATTATCTGAAACTCTTGGCACCAGATGTTTTCCAGAATTTGGATTTTTTCAGATTTTAACAAGGAAATATGGTGCACCTACTGTATGCTATATAAAATCCTTGGTGAGGTCTGTGGCAGCACCACATAACCAAGCACATCAATATCTCTTCAGTAAAATGTATGACTAGTCATCCTAAGTGTGATCAATAAAGATGTTAAGTAACCTTATGGTGGTTTAGGTCAGGGTCTTCCTCTTAATGAGTTCTCCTTAGGCTTACAAAAAAACTTTTGGTTTCAGAGTATTTTAGATTTCAGAATTTGGGTTAAGGAATTGTGAGCTCACAGCAGTTCCAACTCCACCTTAGGTAAACTCACCTGTAAAAATTCCTGCGATTGATTAAACTTTCTAAGCTTGTAAATTTCCTGGCAGGGAGTTGGCGGCAGGGGATGGATGGGAATGAAACTAAAGCTTGGGCCATCTATTTCTCAAACTCACCCCACCCTCAAAGGTTCACAGGCAGAAAACTTTCTCCTGAGGTCAAATTGCTAATAATTATTGAGGAATAGCTACAGATCCTGGAAGCCTCATGGGTGACACACAGACTGAAAAATTAAAAGGCCATTAGCCCTTTTTTTACTACTCAGAAGCCTGACTGTCCCTTGACCCTGGGCAATCTTACATTTCCTAACACCCAACCATGAGCATAGTTGGAATTCCTGTAATGGGGGAAGAATGTTCTGTTATCAGTGCCTAAAAATGGCTACTAGCCCTAGTGACTGCTCCCTACCTGCCACGTTCTGTACAAAGTACTTGACATGCATTAGCACTCTTATCCTTATCACTGCTTTGTAAGGCAGTACTATTCCATTTTGCAGGTGAGGAAACTGAGGTTCTTCTGAAGTCAGGTGTTCAAGACCAGCCTGGCCAACATCACGAAACCAAGTTTCTACTAAAAATACAAAAAATTAGTCAAGCGTGGTGGCACGTACTTGTAATCCCAGCTACTTGGGAGGCTGAGGCAGGAAAATCACTTGAACCCGGGAGGCAGAGGTTGCAGTGAGCCGAGATTGTGCCATTGCACTCTAGCTTGGGTGACAAGAGCGAAACTCTGTCTCAAAAAAAAAAAAAAAAGGCTCAGCTCGGGGGTTTCCTCCTTGGTGTCTTTTCCCAGACTCCTCCGCCTGGGCTGGATGCCCCCTCTCTGGCTTCCTGTAATAGCTTGTATTTTCCCTCCCATAGCACTCAGAGCGTTGTACTTTTACATCTTACTTGTCTCTCCTTCACTTGACTCTTGAGGGTCTGGGAGGAGGCTGGGGAGGTTCAGAGGTTAAACAACACACCTTAAGTCATAAAGCTGGTAAGTGGTGGAAACGGGGATTTGAGCCCTGATCAGTCTGACCTCAGTGCCTGCATTGCTTCTCTCTTGCCTGCACAGTCTCACTGTCATGAGTCTTGGCTTGAGTGTGAACAGGGAATTAAATTGCTGCTAGTCTTGGATCAATTTACTTTGTGGCGGGTTTTTAGTTAACTATGCTGTGAAATGATGTATATTTACATTTACAATATATTGTTCAGCTTAAAAAATTATTCAAGTAGGCCAGGCGCAGTGGCTCATGCCTATAATCCCAGCACTTTGGGAGGCCGAGGCAGGCGGATCACCTGAGGTCGGGAGTTCGAGACCAGCCTGACCAATTGGAGAAACCCCGTCTCTACTAAAAATACAAAATTAGCCGGGCGTGGTGGCGCATGCCTCTAATCTCAGCAACTCGGGAGGCTGAGGCAGGAGAATCGCTTGAACCCAGGAGGCAGAGGTTGTGGTGAGCCAAGATCGTGCCATTACACTCCAGCCTGGGCAACAAGAGTGAAACTCCATCTCAAAAAAAAAAAAAAATTATACAAGTAATAATTACTTATGAAGTGGAGAAGTCAATGGTATAAGGGTGCTCCCTGCTTATGGCCTCTCCAAGCCCACTTCCAACTGATTAACTATGTATTGTATATCCTTCCAGAAGTTCATGTGTACTTTTCAGTTCAATAGGAGATTACACATAGTCTACCATGGCATTATTTTTGGCCTTAATAATGCATCTTGGGCTGGGCGCGGTGGCTCACATCTGTAATCCCAGCACTTTGGGAGGCCGAGGCGGGCAGATCATGAGGTCAGGAGATTGAGACCATCCTGGCTAACACGGTGAAACCCCGTCTCTACTAAAAATACAAAAAATTAAGGCCGGGCGCGGTGGCTCACACCTGTAATCCCAGCACTTTGGGAGGCCAAGTCGGGCAGATCACGAGGTCAGGAGATCGAGACCTTCCTGGCTAACACGGTGAAACCCCGTCTCTACTAAAAATACAAAAAATTAAGGCCGGGCGCGGTGGCTCACGCCTGTAACCCCAGCACTCTGGGAGGCCGAGGTGGGCGGATCACGAGGTCAGGAGACCGAGACCATCCTGGCTAACACGGTGAAACCCCATCTCTACTAAAAATACAAAAATTGGCCGGGCGTGGTTGCAGGCGCCTGTAGTCCCAGCTACTGGGGAGGCTGAGACAGGAGAATGGCGTGAACCCGGGGAGGTGGAGCTTGCAGTGAGCCAAGATCGCGCCACTGCTCTCCAGCCTGGGCGACAGAGCGAGACTCCGTCTCATAAAAAAAAAAAAAAAAAAAAAAAAAAAAAAAAAATTAGCCGGCATGGTGGCAGGCGCCTGTAGTCCCAGCTACTCGGGAGGCTAAGGCAGGAGAATGGCGTGAACCTGGGAGGCAGAGCTTGCAGTAAGCCGAGATCACGCCACTGAACTCCAGCCTGGGGGACACAGCAAGACTCTGTCTAAAAGAAAAAAAAAAAAGTATCTCTCAATATCTAAACATATAGAATACCTCATGTTTGTTTTTATTACACTATTTTTTTTTAAAGACGTGATAAATGTACCAGGCAAACAGCAGTGAAAGGGATACATTTCTAATTACTAGGCTTTAAGGCACATAGATATTGCTGTTTGTTTTTGAGGAAGCACAGCACAGTGGTTAAGAGCATAGAGCATTTGGAGATAAGTCCCCAGTCTGTCCCTCATGGACCTTGTAATTTTGGATTAATCTCAATGTCTCTGAACCTCAGTTTTTTTATCTGTAAAGTGGGACTAATCATGGAACTTCCCTCATGGAACTGTATAAACAAGAAAAGATAAGGCAGTTAATGGGTTTAGTACCATGCCTGCCGGGGACAAAGAAAGTTATTATGGTTCAAGTCAGAAGCAGCCACACTGCTACTGCTAGAATAGATATATGAGTCCTCCTAAATTTGCTTGTTGGATAGCCCTTAGTTGATAACATTGAGCTTTGTTTTGTTTTGTTTTTAATCCTGGAAAGTTGGAATAGGTGGATCCAGGGATCTCTTGCTCTCCTGCCCACACTGCTTCACCAATTACAAATTAACCACACTCAAAAAAGTTTGGAAGCACTGCTTTTGACAGATTGAACTTTGTCCCTCGGACACTGAGCTCCTGCCCTGGCAGTGGAGGTAGGGTGAGTATATAGAATTCAGGGTGCAAAGCATTGAGTTTGGGGCTAGGAGTTCTAACCCTAAATCTGTTATGACCTTGCTGTGTGACTTGGATAGATTCAGGATTCTAGAATTTTTAAAAAATAAATTTTGTTTTTATATGTATATTAGAGGCAGGGCTTTGCTCTGTTGCCCAGGTTGCAGTGCAGTGGCACCTTTTTAGCTCACTGTAGCCTCGAATTCCTGGGCTCAAGTGATCCTCCCGCCTCAGGCTCCCAAGTACCTAGGACTACAGGTGAGTGCCGCCATGCTTGGCTAATTACTTTTTAAACTTTTTTTTGTAGAGATAGGGTCTCAGTATATTTCTCAGACTGATCTTGAACTTCTGGCCTTAAGTAATCCTCCCATCTCGGCCTCCCAAAGTGCTGGGATTACAGGTGTGAGCCACTGTGCCTGGCTGATTCTAGGGTTTTGTTCTGATTTTCAAGATCCTGTTTTAAAAAAAAAAAAATTCCAAGAGTATGCAGATATAGCTGCAGGGAACTGGTGTCCTTAGAAAGCTGTGAGTAGGTCTGGTTTTGGTGTTTGGTTCACTTGGAAAAGCAGAGTGCTGCTTAAGCATTGCAGGGTCTAGAATCAGAAAAGCAGGTTCAGATTTTGACTCAGCCACTTCTTAGCTGGGTACATGACTTAACCTCTCTGAACCTTAATTTCTTCATGATGTAACATGGGGTTAGTAATAGTACCTTTCTTTAAAATAGTATCTTTTTTTTTGATCCATTCATTCTACAAATATCTGTTGAATGTTCACCGTGAGCCAGGCACTGTGCTAGGCATTGTCATACGATTATGAGAAAAACTAAATGAAACTTAACAGCCTAGTGCAGAACACAAACAATACCTGAATAATAATATTAACAAAATTAAGACGGTAACTGTGACAAGTGCTACCGCAAATGGCAATATGGTCTTATAAGAAACTATTTCCGAGGAACCTGATGTTCTAAAGTTTTCCTGGGAAGGTGATACTTGCATTGAGCACTGAAGAATGAGGATAGCTAACTAGATAAAAGGAGAAACAGGATGTACGAAAGTTCTGTAGTGAAAGATAAGAAAGAAGGCCAGTGAGGTGGGAAGAGAATAAAAGAAAACATGTCACAAAGTGAGGGTGGGGAGATAAACAAGGTCTAGGCCATGTTTTGTTTTTATTCTAAAATCAGCAGGAGGCCACTGAGGGTTTAAGCAGGAGGTTAATATTATCAGATTTGCTTTTAGAAGAGATCTCTAGCTAACAATAGATTTTGGGAGGGTGGTAAAATGAGTTTAGGCACAATGGCTAGGAGGCCACTACTACGGTTCAAATGAAATAATATGGTAGCCTAGAATGGATTAGGAATGGAGGAAGTTAGAAGTGGACAGATTAGGAGATAAAATTGACAGGATTTTGTAAGAGATTAGATGGGTTGGAGTGGGAGATAGTAAGAGAGGAATTTGTCCTGAATGATGCCTGGGTTTCTGATTTGAGTAATTGAATGGCTGATGGTGCAGTTTGCTAAAAGAGGGACTCCCAGAGGAGCAGCAGGTATGGGTCAATGAGCCTGAGTGACTTTGGACCTGTTGGCTTATGGTGCCTCTGAAACATTCAAGCTGAGTTGTATAACAGGCAGCTAGATTGTGGGTTTGAACTGGAAATACAAATTTGGGGAAAATTAGCACAGACAGTAATCAACACTATACATATGCATGAGATGCCCCAGGAATTAAGCATAGTGTAAAGAGGGGGCAGGGCTTGAGTCTCAACCTCCTAGAGATACAACATTTAATTGCTGGTTGAGAAGAATGAACCTGAAAAGGAGACAAGGGGGAGGGAGAGCTAAAACCAAGCCAAGAAACCCTGTGTCACAGAAGTGAAGGAATTCATGAAAGCAATTCGTGAAAGAGGGAGTGCTCGGTTGTGTGGAACAATGATAAAAGGTCAAGTGAAATGAGGACTGAGAGATGCTCAGTGCGTTTAACAACACAGAAATCACTGGTGACCTTAGCGAGAACTGTGGATGAGGAGTGACAGGGTGGAAGCCAAGGCCGAGGATTCAGTGAGACTGAGAGGAAATAACCACAGTATAGAGCTATTCTCCACAACTGTGAAGGAGAAGAGAAAGACCAGGCAGTATCCTGAAAGTCTTGAGAGGCTTAAAGAACATGATGTGTATAATACACTTAGGATGGTGCTTTACCCAGAGAAAACTGGAGCTGAGTGTGTTTGCCTTAGAGAAAATGATATGAATTCTTTGAAAGACCCAGGTACCTGATGTAAGTGCTTCCATATGGCATTAATGAGACTTATATTCTACAACCACAAAATGCACTAAGCTCTCTTGAAAGGGAGACCTGGAGGATGGCTGAAAAGGGAAGAGATTGAAGCTTCTTTCTTCAGGAATTACTTGGTACTGGGGTAAAGAAGGACAGGCTGGCCAATAACTGTCATTAGGTTAGGAGTGAGGGGTCAGGGGGATGACTTCCCTAGGAAGGTCCAAACCTCCACGGAATCTCTGAGCATATTTCAGTTACATTTCATGAAGCATTCATCAACTACTTCAACTCACAGATCTCTCTCAACTCTTGCAGCTCTTAGAGCCCTGTGTAATGTAGCAATTGTTTATTTGAGACTCTAATAAATGAAGCAGATAAAATGATATTCATTTGAAGGAATTTATTTTATTTTATTTTTTTTAGATGGAATCTCATTCTTGTTGCCCAGGCTGGAGTGTAATGGCGCGATCTCAGTTTACTGCAACCTCTGCCTCCCGGGTTCAAGAGGCCTCAGTCTCCCAAGTAGCTGGGATTACAGGCACCTGCCACCACACCTGGCTAATTTTTGTACTTTTAGTAGAGATGGGGTTTCACCATGTTGGCCAGGCTGGTCTCAAACTCCTGACCTCAGGTGATCTGCCCACCTCGGCCTCCCAAAGTGCTGAGATTACAGGCGTGAGCCACTGTGTCCAGCCATGCTTCATGAATTTATTTTATAAGTTCAATTTTTACAATATCTATTTATTATAAGATCAGTAAATGAGAAAAATGAGACTATTCTGATAATGCAGAAAAACAAAATAAGGCTGTGCATGGTGGCTCATGCCTGTAATCCCAGCACTTTGGGAGGCCGAGATGGGCAGATTGCTTGAGCCCAGGAGTTCGAGATAAGCCTGAACAACATGGCAAAACCCTGTCTCTACAAAAAAAATCCAAAAGAGCTGGGTATGGTAGTGCCCACCTCTAGTTCTAGCTACCTGGGAGGCTGAGGTGGGAGGATCACTGGAGCCTGGGAGGCGGAGATTGCAGCGAGTCAAGATTATGCCACTGTACTCCATCCAGCCTGAGTGACAGAGTGAAACCCTGTCTCAAAAAAACAAAACAAAACAAGACAAGACAAAAAACCCCCAAAAAACAGGAGTTCTATTGACCTCAGAAACCAACTTCTTTATTTTGCTTTGATTGTAAAAGAATCCTCAAATCCTGATTCATTCAGATCAGTAGTTACAAATAGTAACAGTTTTTCCTTCTAATTTCAGTATATTCTCTAATTAATCAGCAATGGCAAAAGAACGTGTGTATAGTTTTGATGCTTATTCCCTTCGAATCTCACACTGAAATGTGATCCCCAGTGTTGGAGGTGGGGCCTAGTGGGAGGTGTCTGGGTCATGAAGGTGGATCCCTAATGAATGGCATGCCACAGTCCTTGTGGTAACTCCGTTCTCACCCTGTGAGTTCACATGAGACCTGGTTGTTTTAAAGGGCCTGGCATCTCCTTTCTCTCTCTTGCTCCCTCTCTCACCATGTGATATGTGGGATTCTCTTCACCTTCTGCCATGATTGTAAGCTTCCTGAGGCCCTCACCAGAAGCAGATGCCAGCATTATGCTTTGTGTACAGACTGCAGAACTTCGAACCAAATAAATGTCTTTTTAAAATATATATATAACTTACCCAGTCTCTGGTATTCCTTTATAGCAATGTGAACAGACTAACAGACATTTATTCTAATGTCTGCACAAAAATGAGCTAGCCACATTAGCATATTGCAAGCTTCCTTACGATGTATTAAAATTTGTTTGTGTGTGTGTGTGTGTGTGTGTGTGTTTTGAGACGGAGTCTCACTCTTTTGTCTAGGCTATAGTGCAGTGGCGCAATCTTGGCTCACTGCAACCTCTGCCTCCTGGGTTCAAGTGATTCTCCTGCCTCAGCCTCCTGAGTAGTTGGGATTACAGACATGCATCACCATGCCTGGCTAATTTTTTTGTACTTTAAATAGAGACAGGGTTTCACTATGTTGGCCAGGCTGATCTTGAACTCCTGATCTCAACTGATCTGCCTGCCTTGGCCTCCCAAAGTGCTGGGATTACAGGCATGAGCCACTGTGCCCAGCCTCTGACACATATTTGAGTATGCATGTAGTCTCTTTATAAAGAGATATATATGAGTGTGTTTGTACAAATATGTCTGTATATACATTTGATTTAAACTATTTTACAATCATTGTATAAGCTGCTTTATTACCTTTTAAAATTTATTCCTCAAAATAACCCTATGAGGTAGTTATTATTATCCCCATTTAATGTAAAAGAAAATTGAGGCACAGAGAGATTAGGTAGACTTCTATTTCTGGAAATATGAAAGTCTAGTTACATTAAACAAACCTTCCATGGAAAACAACTAAAAATTCTGGATAAAATATTTTTAGTGATCAAGCAAGAAAGTAAGGAATTTAAAGAACGAAAGAAGCAACTCAAATAATTGAGCAAACCACTAAAGTTGGCTATCACCCTGAAGATGCCTTCTCAATCTTAGTAAATTTAAATTTGTGATTTTGTAGACTACCAAGACTCAAGAGAAACAGCCTAAATATTCCAAGGTCCTTGTAATGTTTGAAAGAGTTGAAAAAATTAACTAATGTGAGATTTCAATAATTTAAGCCTACAGAAATTTTCTAAAATAAGCACCAAAAAAATTAATGATAGAGAATATGTCTTCTAAATAAGTACCAGAAACAAATGGAGTGAGAAAAATTCAATTAATGCAAAAGAAGCCAAGAAAAGAGAGGGAGGAAACATAAAAAGAATGAGACAAATGGACTATACAAAATACTATGCAGAAATTAATCCATACGTTGTTTATTGCTATTACAACAAATGTAAATGAATTCAGTGCTATGGTAAAGAATTCTCAAACTAGATTAAAAAACAAAACCCAGTTATGTGCTGGCTTTTTTTTTTTTTTTTTCTTTTTGAGATGGAGTCTCATTCTTTCCCAGGCTGGAGTGTAGTGGCATGATTTCGGCTCACTGCAACCTCTGCCTTCCCGGCTCAAGCAATTCTCCTGCCTCTGCCTACTGAGTAGCTGGGATTACAGGTGCATGCCACCACGCTCGGCTAATTTTTGTATTTTTAGTAGAGACAGGGTTTCACCATGTTGGTCAGGCTGGTCTTGAACTCCTGACCTCAGGTGATCTGCCTGCCTCATCCTCCCAAAGTCCTAGGATTACAGGTGTGAGCCACTGCACCCAGCCTGTGTGCTGTTTTAAGACATGCATTCAAAACCTAAGATATGAGGCTGGGCACAGTGGCTCACGCTTGTGATTCCAGCATTTTGGGAGGCCCAGGCAGGAGGATAGCTTGAGCTAAGGAGTTTGAGACTAGCATGGGCAACATATTGAGACTCTGTCTCTATTAAAAGATATTTTTTTAAACCATAAAATACAAGAAGAAATAAAAATAATATGCTAGGCAAATACTAACCAAAAACCTCTGTTACAACTGTATTAATAACAGTTAAACTGTAAGGTAAAAAATAAGCAAAATCATAGATAAAGGGAGTCTCTGCATAATGAAAAAAGTTTAATTCACTAGTCAAACAATAATAGCGAAGATTGGAAACTTACATGTTTCTAGTAACATAGCCCCCCAAAAATTACAACATTGGCCAGATGAGGTAGCACTTTGGGAGGCCAAGGCAGGTGGATCACCTGAGGTCAGGAGTTCGAGACCCTGGCCAACATGGTGAAACCCCGTATCTAATAAAATTACAAAAATTAGCTGAGAGTGGTGGCGCACGCCTGTAATCCCAGCTACTTGAGAGGCTGAGGCTGGAGAATTGCTTGAACCTGGGAGGTGGAGGTTGCAGCGAGCCAAGATTGCACCATTTCACTCTGGTCTGGGCAAAAGAGCAAAACTCTGTCTCAAAAAAAAAAAAAAATTACAAAATTACAGTGAAAAACTAGACAAATCCACTCTCATAGTGGCAGATTTTAATACTTTTTACAACAATTGATAAATTAAGCTGGCAAATTAAAGTCAGGAAAGTGTAGGATATTTGAAAAACACAAGTAACAGTCTTAGTCTAATGGTAAAATATAGAACATTGCACCCCAAAGTGGAGAATACAAACATCATAAAGATGTATTGTGTGATGTATAACATATATACACATACATAAAATGTATGACAACAATAGCATAAAGGCCAGGAGTGGAGAAATAGAAGTATCATAATGTTCTTATACTCTATGTAAAGTGGTAAAATATCACTTTGAGGTAAACTGTGATAGTAAAAAATGTGTACTATAAACCCCTAAGTAAGTCCTAAAGTAACAAAACAAAGAGTTACAACTAATAAGCCAACAAGGAGATAAAATAGGGTCAGAACAAGATTTAATTAAGTCTAAAGAAGGCAGAAGAGAAGAAAAGGGAACACAGAAGAGTTGAGACAAGCAGAAAACAAATACTAGGATGATAGCTTAAACCTAACTATATCATAATCATATTAAATATAAATAAATAGTCCAACTAAAAGGCAGAGACTGTTAAATTAGTATAAACAAAAACCAAGACCTAACTATATGCTGCTTACAAGAAACACACTTGGACTATAAAGGCACATATAGGTTAAAAGCAAAAAGATGAAAAAAGATATACTATGCTCCCATTAGTCAAAAGAAGGCTGGAGCTGAAATCTATTAAGCAGATTTCAGAGCAAAGAATATTACCAGAGATAAAGAAGTTTATTTTATAATGATGAAAAGGTTAATCAAGAGAACATAACAATCTATACAGTTATATACCTAATAATAGCTTCAAAACACATAAAGGAAAAACTGATAGAATTGCAAGAAGAAACAGACAGATTCATAATTATAGCTGAAAATTTTTAATACAGTAACCTCTTCTATATCCGTGCTTTTTAAGTACACAGAGACCATTTACCAAGATAGACCATATTCTGGGCCATAAATCAATCTCCATAAATTTAAAAGGATTCAAGTCATATAAAGTGTGTCCTCTGATCATAATGGAATTATTATTATGAAATGGAATATTACACATCAAGAGAAATATATCTAGAAAATCACCAAATATTTAAAAACTAAACAATACACTTCTAAATGATCCAGGAGTCAAAAACAGAAATAGAAAGCAATTTGAGAGGCTGAGGCAGGAGGATCACTTGAGTTCAAGAGTTTAAGACCAGCCTGGGCAACATAGTGAGACCTTGTTGCTATTTTAAAAAATTGGAAAAAAAGAGAAAAGAAATAGGAAAATTAGGGCTAGGTGCAGTGGTTCAACACCTGTAATTCCAACACTTTCGGAGGCTGAGACAGAAGGATCACTTGAGGCCAGGAGTTCAAGTCTAGACTGGGCAACAAAGTGAGATCTCGTCTCTATAAGAAAATACAAAAATTAGCCTGGCATGGTGGTGTGTGCCTATAGTCTCAGCTACTTGGGAGGCTGAAGTGGGAGGATCACTTGAGCCCTGGAGGTCAAGGCTGCAGGGAGTCAAGATCACGCCACTGCAGTCCAGCTTGGGTGACAGAGCAAGACCCTGTCTCACAAAGAAAGAAAAAAAGAAAAAAAAATAGAAAGCATTTTGAACTGGATGAAAATGACAATACAACACATCAAAAGTTGTGTGATGTGGCTGGGCTTGGTAGCTCATGCCTGTAATCCCAGCACTTTGGGAGGCTGAGGTGGGAGGATTATTTGAGGCTAGGAGTTCAAGACCAGCCTAGGCAATATAGCAAAATCCTGTCTTTACAAAAAAAAAAAAAAAAAAAAAGCCAGGCGTAATGGCATGTACCCATAGTCCTAACTACTCAGGAGGCTGACATGGAAGGATTGCTTGAACTCAGGAGTTTGAGGCTGCAGTGAGCTATGCTTGTGCCACTGTATTTTAGCCTGGGTGACAGAGCAAGACTCTGTCTTAAAAAAAAAAAAAAAAAAGAAAGAAAAGAAAAAAGAAAAAGAAAAGAAAGAAAGCAAAGAATAAAAAGTTTGTGGAATGCCACTAGAGCAGTTAAAAAATTTTTTTCTCCACACCATGATTCTGTAATAAAGCAGTTCTTAAAAGCAAATTTATAGCATTAAACACTTAGAAATGAACAAAAGTCTTAAAATGATGATCTCAAATTCCACCTACAAAAAGAGGGGCAAATTAAACCCAAAATAAAGAGAAGAAAGGAAATAATAAAAGTCAGAGCAGAAATTAATGGAATAGGAAACAGAAAAACAAAGAAGAAAATTAATAAAACCAAATGATAGTTCTTTATCACAAAAGTGATAAATCTCTAGACAGACTGAGTAGGAAAAAAAGAGAGAAGACACAAATTGCTAACATCAGGAGTGAGAGATGTAACATCACTATAAATTCTACAAAATTACAAAGATAGTAAAGAAATACTCTGAATAATGTTATACCAATAAATTTAATAACTTAGGTGAAATGGATAATTTCCTTAAAAGACACAAGTAACAAAGCTCACATGAAAAGTAATAGATAACATGAATATTCCTATATCTATTAGAGAAATTGAATTTGCAGTTAAAAATCTTCCCACAAAGAAGACTCCAGGCCCAGATGGCTTCTCTGGTGAACTTTATCAAATATTTAATGATGAAGCAATACCAATTCTACCTAAACCCTTCCAGAAAATGGAAGAGGAGGCCAATATTACCATAATACCAAAATCAAACATAGACATTATAAGAAAAGTACAGAACAATATCTTGCATGAATATGCATAAAAAATTCTAAATAAAGTTTTAGCAAGTTGAATTCAACAAGATATAAACAGGATAATACATCATGACTAAGTAGAGTTTATTCCAGGGATGCAAAGGTGGTTTAACTTTAAAATTCAATCAGTGTAATTCATCTTCTTAATAACCTAAAAATAAAAATTATAAGATCTTCTCAATAGATGCAGAAAAAACATTTGACAAAATCTGACACCATTTCTGATAAGATCTCAAGAGAACATAACAATTCCAGACATTTATTGTAAAGACAATGAAAAGACAAGCCATCGTTTGGGAGAAAATATTTTCAGATCATATAGCTGATAAAGTACTTGTACATGCCATATAAAGAACTCTTGTAATTCAATAACAAGAAAACAAACAACTCATATTATTTAAACGGGCAAAATATTTTTAACACTTTACCAACTAAGATATAGAAATGACAAGTAAACACATGAAAACATATTCACAGCAAACTAGGAATAGAAAACTGTAAAATGTTACTGAAAGAAATTAAAGAGTGGAAAGCTATACCTTGTTCATGGGTCAGGGGACTCATTGTTTAGATGTCAGTATCCCCCAGATTGATCTATGGATTCATTGTAATTCCACTGAAAACTCCAGCAGACTTTTTTGAAAGAAATGGACAAATTTCTAAAATTCATATGAAAACACAAAAGACATAGACTAGCCAAAACAACTTTGAAAAGAAGGAACAAATTTAGATGGCTGACACTACCTGATTTCAAAACTTAAAAAGCTACAATAATCAAGACAGTGAGGTGTTGGCATCAAGGCAGAAAAATAGTCAGTTAACCAGAATTCAGAGTTAATAAATACATATATGAACAACTGGTTTTTGACAAAAGTGCAGAAAACAATTAAGTGGAGAAAGAATAGCCTTTTCAAGAAACAGTGCTGAAACAATTGGATGTCCATTTGTAAAATAAAGACATACAAATGTTCAATCCATACCTTATACTTTATACAAAAATTGATTCAAAGTTGATCATGGAGCTAATTTGTAAAACCTGAAACTGTAAAACTTGTAGAAGATGACATTGGAAAACAATCTTTGTAATTTGTGCTAGGCAAAGATTTCTCAGATATAACATCAAAACACAATCCATGGAAGAAAAATGGATAAATTTACTGCATCAAAAGTAAACCTTCTGCTCTTTGAAAGACATTTTAAAGAGAACAAAAAGATAAGCCATTGTTTGGGAGAAAATGTTTTCAAATCATATCTGATAAAGTACTTCTATGTGCAATATAAAGAACTTCTGTAGGCCAGGTACGGTGGCTCACGCCTGTAATCCCAGCACTTTGGGAAGCCAAGGCTGGTGGATCATGAGGTCAGGAGTTCGAGACCAGCCTGGCCAACATAGCAAAACCCCGTCTCTACTAAAAATACAAAAATTAGCCGGGTGTGGTGGCACGCGTCTATAGTCCCAGCTACTTGGGAGGCTGAAGTGGGAGAATCACTTGAACCCAGGAGGCGGAGGTTGCAGTGAGCCGAGACCATGCCATTACACTCCAGCCTGGGTAACAGAGACTTTGTCTAAAAAAAAAAAAAAAAGAACCCCTGTAACTGAATAATAAGAAAACAAACAACTCATGTTTTTTAAATGGGCAAAAGACTTTTTAACACTTTACTAAAGAGAATGTAGAAATGGCAAGTAAACACATGAAAAGATACTTAACATCATTAGTCATTAGGGAAGCACAAATTGAAACCACAATGAGATACCACTATATTGCTCCTAAAATGATTAAAATTATAAAGATTGACCATACCAAGTGCTGACAACGACATGCATGAACTGAAACCTCATACACTATTGGTGGGATTGTAAAGTGGCTGATATGGTTTGGCTGTGTCCCCACCCAAGTCTCATCTTGAATTGTAACTCCCACAATTTCCACATGTCATGGGAGGAACATGGTAGGAGATGATTGAATTATGGGGGTGAGTCTTTCCTGCATGATAGTATATGAGTTCTCATGAGATCTGATGTTTTATAAAGAGGAGTTACCCTGCACAAGTTCTCTCTCTTTGCTGCCATGTAAGATGTACTTGCTCCTCCTTGCCTTCTGCCATGATTGTGAGGCTTCCCCAGCCATGTGGAACTGTAAGTCCATTAAACCTCTTTCTTTTGTAAACTGCCCAGTCTCGGGTATGTCTTTATCAGCAGCATGAAAACGGACTAATACAGTGGCACAAACACTTTAGAAAACAGTTTGTCCATTTCTCAAAAGTTAAATATAAACTTGCCACATAATCTAGCCATTACATTCCTAAGTATTTACCCATGGGAAAAGAAAGCATAAGTCTGTACAAAGATTTGTACGTGTTCAAAGCAGCTCTGTTTCTCATAGCCAAAAACTAGAAACAACCCAAATATTCATCAATTGATAGATGGGTGAATAAAATACGATATATCCATAGAATGGAATACTACTCAGCAACAAAATAGAATGAGGTATTGATACACATAACATGGATGAATTTCAGAATAATTACACAGAGCTCAAGAGCCAGACCAGAAAAGTGTACATACAGTATTACTCCATTTTTATAAAATTCTAGAGAATACAACTCATCTATAGTGACACAAAGAAGATCAGTTGTTGGCCAGGTGCAGTGGCTCACACCTGTAATCCCAGCCCTTTGGGAGCCCAAGGCAGGTGGATCACCTAAGGTCAGGAGTTCAAGACCAGCCTGACCAACATGGAGAAACCCCATCTCTACTAAAAATACAAAAATTAGCCAGGCGTGGTGGCACATGCCTGTAATCACAGCTACTTGGGAGGCTGAAGCTGAGGTAGGAGAATCACTTGAACCCAGGAGGCAGAAGTTGCAGTGAGCCAAGATCACACCATTGCACTCCAGCCTAGGCAATAGAGTGAGACTCTGTCTCAAAAAAAAAAAAAAGAAGAAGAAGATCAGTTGTTTGGGCAGGGAGAGGAGGAGTAAAGCAAGGAACAGGGGAACAGGAAGGAGACTTTACAAAGGAGCATGAGGAAATTTTGGGGAATGATGAGTGTGTTTGTTATTATGGTGATAGTTTCATGGGTATATAGATACATAAGTCAAAACTTAGCACATCGCACACCTTAAATATATGACACTTATTGTATGTCAATGATACCTCAATAAAGCTGTTTTTTAAAAAAGAAGTTAGAAAAAGAAGACCTGAATAAAAATACAGGCCAGGCACAGTGGCTCACACCTGTAATCCTAGAACTTTGGGAAGACAAGGTGGGCAGATCACTTGAGGTCAGGAGTTCGAGACCAGCCTGGCCAACATGGTGAAACTCCGTCTCTACAAAAAAACAAAACAAAACAAAAACAAAAGAAAAATTAGCCGGGTGTGGTGGTGCACACCTGTAATCCCAGCTACTTGGGAGGCTGAGGAGGAGAATTGCTTGAACCTGGAGAGGCGGAGGTTGCAGTGAGCTGAGATTGTGCTACCACACTCCAGCCTGGAGAACAGAGTGAGATTCTGTCTCAAAAAACAAAAACAAAAACAAAACAAACAAAAAAACTGAATAAAAATACAAAGAAAGAAGGAAATAAGAAAGATCAAGACAGCAGAAGTTAATGAAACAAATTAAGTAGATTGTCCAAAGTCACACAGTTAGAGAATGGCAGAACTGGCCCAAATTCAGATTTTTCTGACTCCAAAGCCTATGTTCTTTACAGAAGTTAAACATCTTCACCGTTTTCCAAATTTCAGTGGCAAAGTATTATTACCTTCATGATTTTTGTCCTCTGAAGTACTACCTACTATTGTTTACTTCATATTTTTCTTTAAATTAGCTCACTTTTAAAACTTAACCTCATCTTAGGCAATAACAGCTATGAAATCAAGGTTTTGATAAGCAGTTAGAATGTTCCTAACACACATTAGGAAATGTAAATATCAGTTCAAAGGAGAACTGCCAGGTCTGTCCCGCAGACCCTGGCCGATGGATGAAATGAGTACTCAGACACAGGTATGCAGTGTAACAGCAGCTAGGTGACTGCCTGGCTCTAGTGGCCAGAGAGCAGCCCTGAGAAGCTGGAGCTGCTTCCTTTTATTCATTATAGGTACAATGCCAAAAACCTGGAGCCAACACAACCTGTAGGTAATTAACATTTATTGTTCCCCTTTCAGGGAATGTGGGTCAGTTCCTGGTCAACATAAGTAAACAAGCCTGTTTAAGATAAATTCCCCCACACTCCCTTGTACCTACTCCTTGCCCTCTGCCTCAGGGTTATAGAACAGCTGCCTTCAGCTGTTCTCCCCCGGGGCTCTGCAGAACCATCCGACCCTTCAGAAGGCTGGCATCCTTTCCCTATAGTTTTTCCCACCATTCTGATCGATCCCCCACAGAAAACAAATTCACCTATTGTGAGGGTTAATTGTATGTGTCAATCTGGTTAGGTTATAGTTACTCAATCAAACACTAATTGAGGTATTGCCATGAAGGTAGTTTATAGATGTGGTTAGCAGTTGTCTGTGACTGTAAGTCTACAGCTGCCTTTCAGTGAAGGAGATTATTCTTGATGATGTTGGTGAGCCTCATCCAATCAACTGGAAGGACTTCAAAGCAAAACTGAGGTTTCCCTGAGAAAGAAAAAATTCTGCCTCAAGACTGCAGTGTCAGCTCCTGCCTGAGAGTTTCCAGCCTGCAGGCCTGTCCTGGAGATTTCAGACTTGCAGCCTTCACAACCACGTGAACCAATTGCTTGAAATAAATCTCTTTCCATTCTCATTACTACTTGTGCTCTGCCTAGAAGGGGCTGAAAGAACCAAGGGAGGCCAGCCTGGCTGAGGACACCTTTCGTGTCCCTGCACCACCCTGGAGTCCCGCATGCCTCACCTGGCTCCACTCTCATCTGGAGCTGTGCCTGGCTGGAGCAGAAGATGCCAGTACCCTTCCTTCTTCCCCAATCTTTTTTTTTTTTTTTTTTTTTTGAGACAGAGTCTTGCCCTGTTGCCCAGGCTGGAGTGCAGTGGTGCGATCTTGGCTCACTGCAACCTCCTCCTCCCAAGTTCAAGCGATTCTTGCCTCCCGAGTTCAAGTGATTCTCCCGCCTCAGTCTCCTGAGTAGCTGGGATTACAGGTGCCTGCCACCACGCCTGGCTAATTTTTGTATTTTTAGTAGAGACGGGATTTCGCCATGTTGGCCAGGGTGCTCTCAAACTCCTGACCTCAGGTGATCTGCCTGCCTCGGCCTCCCAAAGGCTGGGATTACAGGCGTGAGCCACAGTGCCCAGCTCCTTCTTACCCAATCCGACCTGGCTTCTAAGCCTTCCTGCTCACTCTTCAGCCTCCCATCCTCTCCCTTCCAGACTCCCAAGGCCTTCTTTACCGCAGTTCTGACCCCGCTTCTGGGTGTTCCTCCCTCCAACTGTGCTGTTCTCCCTCCTGGGTTGGTGGCTGAATGGTGTTCCTCTTTCTCTGGAGAGAGATGAGACTCCTTTCAGTGGACCCCCTGGCTGCCCCCAGCCCCACGAAGCAAACAAAGTGAAATAACTTGCCTAAGGTTATTTAGGTATTAAGGGACAAAGTCAGGATTTGAACCCAGGTCTTTAGATTCCAAATCCAAGGATTTCTGTAGGAGTCTGATGGTTATATCGCTCAGCTCTCTTCACCAGATTGAGCCAAGGAAAGAGTAAGGGCCTGGCTTCTTGTCCTGTTCTTGCTGCCAGCAGCTGTGTGCCACTAGATGGTCTCATCCCCTCTCTGGGTGTTGGTTTTCTTACATATAAAGTGAAGGAGGTAGGTAGGTCATATTTAAGATCCTTTGCTGGGCGCAGTGCCTCATGCCTGTAATCCCAGCACTTTGGGAGGCCAAGGCAGGTGTATCACCTGAGGTCAGGAGTTTGAGACTAGCCTGACTAACACAGTGAAACCCTGTCTCTACTAAATACAAAAAAATTTGCCAGGCCTGGTGGTGCATGCCTGTAATCCCAGCTATATAGGAGGCTGAGGCAGGAGAATCACTTGAACCTGGGAGGGGGAGGTTGCAGTGAGCTGAGATTGTGCCATTCACCCCAGCCTGGGCAACAAGAGCAAAACTTCATCTCAAAACAAAACAAAACAAAAACCCATAAAATAAAATAAAATAAAGATCCTTTTCAATTCTCTGACTTTTAAATTTCCATTTCCTTTTCCCAATGAGGTATAAATGCATTGTTTCCATCTTATAAAAGAGGGGTCACTGGAGCTGGGGGTGGGGGTTATGCAGCCAATTAATTTCCTTCCAAGCTGGAGCTGGAAACCACTGTCCAGGAGCCTGGTGTGTTGTCCATCAGTTGGGGGCTGGACGTATGCAATAGGACTTCCTAGTAGGGCCACCTTGGCTCTCGGCGGCAGGATTCTAGGAGCAACAGCTGTGCCCCTGCAGGAGCCATGGAGGGAAGTCACTCAGTTCATGGAGTCAGGCCACATGGGAGGAGAAGGCAGCCTAGAACTAGCCATGGTGAAGGCTTCCCAGGCAGTTCACGCTTTTGAAAATGGCCCTGAGAGAGATGCTATCAGGAGGCGTATTTAATGGGTTTTGGAAATTGGCTAATTTTGCCGCAACCGTCTGAATGTTATCCGATGCATGCTAAGCATCTGGGGCCAGCGTGCCCAAGGCCTTCAAAGAGATTTGACAGCCGGGAAGGCTGGGCAAAGTAGCTAGTGGTTTCCAGCACTCAAGGGACCCCAGGCGACCTCAGAAAACCAGGTCAGGTGCTGGGTCGATGCCCTCTCCTGCTCCACAAGGAGTCACCCCACTTGCCTCCTCCATCCCTCTCCCTCCCTCACACTGGTCCTTGCTCCCAGGCCTCCTTTCCCACAGCCCTTGCCTCCCCATTCCCCTAGCCAGCCCTGGGCTGAGCTCCTTCTCCCCTAGCAGGCGCCCTCTCCCATGCTTTGGGTCAATAAGCCATCAATATCCTGCACTGAGGAGAAACAGCAGCTCCTTGCACGCCTGATTCACCAAGAGCCACTCTCCCGCCCTGCTTCTCTGGGCCTCCCGCACCCTCCTTCCATCCTCTGCGGCCACGTTTCCTCCTCCAGAGACGCTGCCATCCATCAGCTCTCTGCCTCACTGGTCACATTTACTTTCTCTGGCTGTCTTCAGCTTGGTTGTTTATATTCTTCCTCTCCCTGCTTCCTATTCCCTTTTTATCCACTTGTTCCTGGACGCAGGATTTCTGTAGGTTCTCAGGATTATCCTATAGAAGGAGGGCAGCAAAGAGGCCCAGAGCCATACTCTCCATTTCCCCTCCCAGGGGACTCTTGCCTCTCTCCAAAGCTTACTAGGATCATTGAAAAGGGGTCTGCTGTTTCCCACAGAGGCAGGTGATGCAATTTAAAGGGCTCGAGATTTGGAATCAGAAGCCTTCAGTTTTGGAGCTGCAATGGTGCGGTCACAACTCACTGCAGCCTCAATCTTGTGAGCTCAAGTGATTCTCCCACCCCAGCCTCCTGAGTAGCTGGGACTACAGCCAAGTGCCACCATGCCTAGCTAATTTTTTTAATTTTTTGTAGAGATGAGGTCTCACTATGTTGCCTAGGTTGCTCTCGAACTCCTGGGCTCAAGTGATCCTCCCGCCTCGACCTCCCAAAGTGCTGGGATTACGGGAGAGCCACTGCGCCCAGCTTGGAACAATTTCTGAGAGAAACTTGGGTTGGTCTATTAACCCCTTTAAACCTCAGTTTTTTCATTTATAAAATGGAGCTGTGAGGACTGAGTGAGAAAATAATAACTCATTTACTGAGTGTAGTCTGTATGTCAGGCTCTATGCTAGGCCCTTTCAAATATGATTGCCCCTAAGCAAGTTTGTGAATGTGCTTTGCAGGTTAGAAAGTGCTGTGCAGGCTGGGTGCGGAGGCTCACACCTATAATCCCAGCACTTTGGCGGGTAACCTCAGCACTTTGGGAAGCTGAGGCGGGTGGATCACCTGAGCTCAGGAGTTCAAAACCAGCCTGGCCAACATGGTGAAAACCCTGTGTCTACTAAAAAAAATACAAAAATTAGCTAGGCGTGGTGGCAGGTGCCTGTAATCCCAGCTACTCGGGAGGCTGAGGCAGAAGAATCGCTTGAACCCAGGAGGCGGAGGTTGCAGTGAGCCAAGATCGCACCATTGCACTCCAGCCCGGGTGACAGAGCAAGACTCCATCTCAAAAAAAAAAAAAAAAAAAAAGTGCTGTGCAAATACTAGTTATTACAGACAAGTCCAGAGAGCTATTATAGCATCGCCCAGAAAAATTTTTTTGTACCTAGAAAATAATTAAATGGGCACTTTTGAACAGTTTTGTCAGCAAACATTTTATACACACCTTGACATGACTGCTGTGAAGGAGTCAGGCAGATGTGATTAACCCCATTCTGTGGGTAAGGAGACCAAGCCCTGGGTCGGGGGAGCTCTGTCTGCTGTCTCCACTTTTCCCTGCACCCTCTGGAACTCCCTGCTGTCCACCGTCTGCAGTGGACAGGGAAGTGTGCCTGTTTCGTTTGATGGTGTTGGGGCTTTGGGCAATGTGTGTGAGAGCCTGTGGCAGGACCCGCACAGCATCTTGGAGGTTGGGATGAGACGCTGAGTGGAGAAGTTATCTAGAGCAGACAGCTTGGAGCTCTGAGAGCAGCAGCATGCACCCAGCAGGCCAAGGGGAGCAAGCAGCACTGTCTCTGTCTCTGGAGGGGAGAGGGCACGGTAGGGAAAGTCCCCGGGTCATTGTGTTGGCAAGCTGGCTGTGCCTCAAAAACCAGCAGGAGACAGGGATGCATAAAAACAGGTGGCTGGGTGTGGTGGCTCACACCTGTAATCCCAGCACTTTGGGAGGCTGAGGTGGGCAGATCGCTTGAGCCCAGGACTTTGAGCAACATGGCGAAACCCTGTCTCTATAAAAAATACAAGATTAGCTGAGCATGGTGGTGCAAGCCTACAGTCCCAGCTACTCAGGAGTCTGAGGTGGGAGGATCCCTTGAGAGTGGGAGGCGGAGGTTGCAGTGAGTCCAGATTGTGCCACTGCCCTCCAGCCTGGGCGACAGTGTGAGAGCCTGTCTCAAAACAAAACAGAACAGTTCTCGGGAATCATGTGACTGAAGTTGTGAGGACTTGTTCTTACTTGCTGCTAAGCTCAGGCCAAACAGATCACTTTTCAAACCATGCTTGGTACCCTGCATCTTCAGGACACAGGGCCAGACTCTGGTCCAGCAGCCTGTGGGGGGACATGCAGCCCCTTCAGGGCTGTAACGTCCAGGCCTTGGCTACCTCTACATTAGTTGGCCAAAGCCCCCCAACTACCGCCACCAGCCACCAGAGGCCACTGCTAATTCCAACCCAGGCTGAGTCATGGCACCAGCCTGTGCGTGTGGTCCAGGGCTGTTGCTGACTCCTTCAGAGAGGCCCCAATAACTCACTGCCCAGATGGATTTCTTTAAAAATTGCAGCCAGCCAAATCTACTGTCCCCAGGAAGTAGCCCCTTCTGCCAGCGAGGCTTCTGCTCTCCTCCCAGATGCTTCTAGGATTCCCCTTCCCTCCTTCCATGGCTCTCCGTCCATTCAAAATTTCCCCTAGACCTCCAGGGACCCCCAGCTCTTCCTCCCTCTCATCTCTGTGGCCTGATGGCTTGGCTCTCTCCTACAGACACGGCTTCCCTCTGTGCCTTCTCAGGTGGAAGCTGCCCTTTCCTCTCAGGCTTTAAGCTCAGGAAGCAGATGGCAGACTCCGGATCAGCAAGCCTTTAAGCCCTGCCCTGTCTCACCGTCTCAGCCCTGTTCCAGTGGGGCTCTTACCACCTACTCTACACTCTTGTTCTTCTCGATGCTGCCATGGATCCGTCTTGTTCACAGAAGACCTCGCTTTCCCTATTAACAGCTGCAAACTTAAATGTCATCATCATCTGGGATGATGTCACATCCCCAGGGACCCCACCCTCCCACCAGCTTGGTCACTCTACTGTAGGCCCCCATTCCACAGCCACCTCCTGAACCTGGTCATTTCAGAGCTGCCCCACCTCTGGAATGTTAGATCCAAATTTCCTGCAGGCGGGCTACAACCCCACGCACTTCGTGCTCTCCCCAGCCTTTCAAACTACAACTGCCTGTGACAGCGCTGGTCCACTGAGAAACCCTTGGCTTTTTCTTTTCTCCTCGTATTGACCCTTCCTGTTTTCCCTTCCATCCTGGGCCAGCCTGGGTCCATGTTCCATTTCTTCTAATCACTCTTGCTTCGGCTCCCAGGCTGGAGTGCAGTGGTGTGGTCTCGGCTCACTGCAACCTCCGCTTCCTGGGTTCAAGCCATTCTCCCACCTCAGCCTCCCATGTATTAATAGCTATAGCTGGGATCACAGGTGCCGGCCAACAATGCCAGGCTAATTTTTGTATTTTTAATAGAGACAGGGTTTCACCATGTTGGCCAGGCTGGTCTTGAACTCCTGAGCTCAAAGTGATCTGCCCGCCTTGGTGTCCCAAAGTGCTGGGATTACAGGAGTGAGCAACTGTGCCTGGCTTCTTTTAATCTATCTTATACGAACAGCCTCATCTCCGTGGCCCCCTTGTCTTTTCATGACTCCCCTTTGGCATAAGCCCCAGCTCAAAGGGAATTCAATTATTTGCTTTTTCTGCACCCATATCTAGCATGCTGGGCACCACTGGAGAAAAATCACACAGCTGCAGAGACCGAGGGGACTACATAGTCAGTTTTCTCCATGTTGGCCAGGCTGGTCTCGAACTTCTGATCTCAGGTGATCCGCCCGCCTTGGCCTCCCAAAGTGCTGGGATTATAGGCGTGAGCCACCGTGCCCGTCCATCACACCAATTTTCTCTTTCTCTGCCCAGAATTTTCTCTTTCCTTAGCTCTCTCTCTAGAGCTCGCCATTAGCTCTTTCAGACTTCTCTACTTTTTTCAATACAGCACCTTCCCCAACATCTCCCTCCATATTCTCAGTGGATAACATCACAAGAAAATAAGATATTTGGCAGAAATTCCATCAATATCCTGCTGCCAAACAGATTTTGTCCTTTCCTCCTTTGCTCTCTGGTCACAATGGGAGAGGATCCAGGTGTCCCTCCTAGAAACTTAGGCTAACACCTTCAAGTACATTAGGCCCTCTCTCTTCCCACCTGCCCGAAAACCTCATTCAATTGATTTTCCATGCCCTTCTCTCTAATTTTCCACTTTCCCCTGTCTACTGGCTTCTTCTCATTAGCATTTAAACATGTTTCAGATTCACTCTTTAAAAACAAAACAAAAATCCTCTCCCTTGTCCTCATATCCTTATCTCAGTCTCCCTGCCTTCATTCTCTGTTGCTTCTGTAACATATTACCCCAAAATTTAGCAGCATAAAACAACAAACATAAAACAATAAACAAGGCCGGGTGCAGTGGCTCATGTCTGTAACGCCAGCACTTTGGGAGGCTGAAGTGGGCAAGATTGCTTGAGCTCAGGAGTTTGAGGCCAGCCTGGGCAACATGGCGAAACCCTATCTCAACAAAAAATACAAAAAAAATTTAGCTGGTCTTGGTGGCACATGCCTGTAGTCCTAGCTACTTGGAAGGCTGAGGCAGGAGGATTGCTTGAGCCTGGAAGATCAAGGCTGCAGTGGGCCATGGTCACACCACTGCACTCCAGCCTGGGTGACAGAGTGAGACCATGTCTCAAAAGAAAAAAAAAAAATTCTGAGGGTCAGGCATCAGGAAGTAGCTAGGCAAGATGGCTCAGGTCCCTTTCATGAGGCTGCAGTCAAGAGGGGGCTGCAGTTTCCTGAAGGTTTGACCGGAGCTGGAAAATCTGTTTCCAACGTGGTTCACTCATGTGGCTATTGGCAAGAAGCCTTAATTCCTCGCCATGTGGGCCTTATCACATGCAGCAAGCTTCCTGCAGAGTGACTGATCAGGCAGAAAGAGGCTAAAATGGAAGCTACAATGTATTTTTTTTTTTTTTTTTTGAGACGGAGTCTCGCCCTTGTCACCCAGCCTGGAGTGCAATGGCGTGATCTCGACTCACTGCAACCTCCGTCTCCCGGGTTCAAGCGATTCTCCTGCCTCAGCCTCCCGAGTAGCTGGGATTATAGGCGCCCGACACCACGCCTGGCTAATTTTGTATTTTTAGTAGAGATGGGGTTTCTCCGTGTTGGCCAGGCTGGTCTCAAACTTCCGATCTCAGGTGATCCGCCCACCTTGGCCTCTCAAATTGCTGGGATTACAGGCGTGAGCCACCGCGCCCGGCCGCTACAATGTATTTTATACAGATGATCCCTGACTTACAATGCTTCCACTTAAAATTTTCAACTTTACAATGGTGCAAAAATAATATGCATTAAGTAGAAACCATACTTCGAATTTTGAATTTTGATCTTTTCATAGGCTGGCAATATACAGTATGATACTCTCTTGTGATGCTGGACAGTAGTAGAAAGTGCTAGCTCCCAGTCAGCCATGCAATCACAAGGGTAAACAGCTAATACTCGGCCAGGCGCCGGTGGCTCACACCTATAATCTCAGCACTTTGGGAGGCCGAGGCAGGCGGATCACTTGAGGCCAGAAGTTCGAGACCAGCCTCAGCAACATGGAGAAACCCTGTCTCTACTAAAAATACAAAAACTAGCCAGGCGTGGTGGCACACACCTGTAATCCCAGCTACTCGGGTGGCTGAGGTACTAGAATTGCTTGAACCTGGGAGGTGGAGTTTGCAGTGAGCCGAGTTCACACCACTGCACTCCAGCCTGGGGACAGAGTGAGACTCTGTCTCAAAAACAAAACAAAAAAAACAATCAATACTCTGTGGTGTGCTGTGTTGCAGGATGATTTTGCCTAACTGTAGGCTAGCATAAGTGTTCTAAGCACGCTTAATGTAGGCTATGTTGGCCAGGCGCTGTGGCTCACTCCTGTAATCCCAGCACTTTGGGAGGCTGAGGTGGGTGGATCACCTGAGGTCAGGAGTTCGAGACCAGCCTGGCCAACATATTGAAACTCCGTCTGTACTTAAAATACAAAAATTAGCCAGGTGTGGTGGTGCACGCCTGTAGTTCCAGCTACTTGGGAGGCTGAGTCAGGATAATCACTTGAATCCGGGAGGTGGAGGTTGCAGTGAACTGTGATCACGCCACTGCACTCCAGCCTGAATGACAGAATGAGACTCTATCTCAAAAGAAAAAAAAAAAAAGTAGGCTAGGCTAAGCTATGAGTTTGGTAGGTTAGGTGTGTTAAATGCCCGGGCTGGAGTGCAATGGTATGATCATGGCTCACTGCAGCCCTGAACTCCTGGGTTCCAGTGATCCTCCTGCCTCAGCTTCCCAAGTAGATAGGACTATAGGTGTGTGCCACTATGCCTGGCTAATTTTTGTATTTTTTACAGAGACAGGGTTTTACTATGTTGCCCAGGCTGGTCTCGAACTCCTGAACTCAAGCAATCCTCCCACCTCAGCCTCCCAAAGTGCTGCAATTACAGGTATTACAGGTATGAGCCATTATTCCTAGCCTAAATGCATTTTTGACTTATGATATTTTCCACTTATGATGGGTTTATTGGAATGTAACCCCCTCATGAGTCAAGGAGCAACTGTACTTGAATCTTGGAAGTGACAGTCCATCCCTTCTGCTGTTTTCTACTGGGCACACAGACCAACTCCAATACAATGTGGCAGGGAACTAACAAGGCTGAGAATACCAAGATGTCGGATCATGGGGGGCATTTGGAGGCTGGCAACCCCACTTTCCTTCACAGCCAGACTTCTTGAGAGAGTCGTGCACATTGCCTGCCTCCACATTTTGCTCTCTTCATTCAGACTGCTCTCCCTGGGTCTCCAATAACTTCCTTGTTTTGAAATCCAATGGCCACTTCTCCGTCCTTATCATATGTGGTTTCCCTGCAGCACTCCACATTGGGCACTCCCTCCCTAGCTAAACACTTCTTCCTTGGCTCCTGTGCCCTCACAGGCTCCTGGAGTTCCTTTGCCTTTTGCCCCTCCATGGCTGTAGTCACAAGCTTCTCTTTACTATCTGTCCATCCCTGAAGGGTTGGAGCAGCTCAGGGTTCTGCAGAGTGTCCTTTCTTTGCCTATGGTGGATGAGGCTGGCATGATCTGGCCTCTGCTAACCTTGTCTTCTGCCACTCCTGCACACCAAACTCTCCATGCCAGCCCCATAGACTGTTTCATGGTTCCTGCCCTCTTCCCACTGTCGTCAGTTCAGATCAGCACTTTGAGGCTACTCTTTGTCCAGTCTTGGATACCTCAGCTAAAAGACGAGGGGAGAGGCCTTAAGAAGAAATAAGGATACAGCTGTAATTAATGAGGAAAGCAACTGAGATCCATCAACCTTAGATGGAGAAGCCTAAGGGGTGATTTGATTATGGTTTTCAAGCCTAAGGGGGCCCTTTGCCTTAAGAAGTATGACCGACTGTTCTGTCTCCTTTAACAACAAAATAGAAAAAGGTTAAGTTTTAGTCATGACAGAAATGACAGATCCAGGTTAGGGAAGAGAAGCATTAAATGCCAGAAATTAGCTAGAGCAACGTGCAACCTGATCAGCCTGCTTTAGAAAGTAGGCTAGGTTTCTACACATCTGAGATGATTGTTGGGTAGACTGAACTAAGGGTAGGCTGATGAACCGGGCAACTCACCAAGCCTCAGGATCTACACTGCGGCATAAGCAGCAAGTCTGAGGTAGAGCTGGGCTCAGAGACCAATTCCTTGTCCATTTCCAGCAATGGGGTCTGACTGTGGCAACCCTTGGGCTGCAGAATGGGTTTGTTCTGGCCTGTAGGGTCAAAGCAGTCTAGCTATTCCTGCTTGGTTATACCTGCCCTGAAAGAGGCCAGAGGGTAGGGTTGTGGGTAGGGAGTGAAAAAGGGTGTAGGTTGGTATTTAGAAGAGTGGCAGAATCAGGGGGAATAACCTTGGCTAAGGAGCTGGTTGGTATATCACCTCCTTCAGGAAGCCCTCCCTGATGCGCCCATGCTGGCTTAGGGCTCCTCCTCTGTGCTCCCACACCCCTGTGCTACCTTGGTCCCTAAATGAATCCTATGATATTGAGATGATCTAAGGATTTCAGTTAATACTCGCCAAACCGTGAGCTCTTTGGTGGCAAGAACTATGTTTCATTGATGGCTGTTTCGGGTCTGGCACAGGGTATAGGTTGTGGAAGTGCTGGGTAAATGAGTCTTAACTAATTGACCTAGGGAACAAATGCATTGCTCTGGGAGACTGTACTACATTATCCCCAGAGGCAGCTTCAGAATAACCCAGCAGAAAGCTCCGGCTTTCTGGAACCACACATTTCAATGGGACAACTGAAGAGATGACCCCATGAAATCTGGGCTTCGGTCCCTGCTCAGCCACTTATTAGCAGTATGGCCTGGTTAGCACGTAACAATCCCCTCCCTGTCCCTCGGTTTCCTCCTCTACCAAATGGGAGCCATGGTCCCACAGATTCACAGGGTTGTCTTGAAAATGGAATGAGATCATGGGTGTGCAGGCAGTGAAAACATCTTAAGAAAGGTCTTTAAGACTTACACAGAGGTAAGGAGTTATTAATAGCCTCGTTATTATTCTTACCCAGAATGCCCATGGCAAAGCAGCATGTGGCAGCCCCAGCCCCCGCACCCCACCCTTCCATACTATTTCTGTACCTGGAAAGCAGGTTCTTGGAGGGATCATCCCCGTGTGGGGAAGAGGGTGAATGCTGGGCAGACCTGCCTCCACCGGCTCTCCAGCCTGCTCCTCCCTGGGCACTCTCCCCAAAACCTGTGATTCAGGAGGCATGGCCGACCCTGGCCCACCACCCATCTGGAGGGCTTCGGATGGTGTCTGTCTCTGTCACTTCATTTGGTGCAGTAGTGGTGCTGATGAGGTGCTGAGGGGAGCCGCTAAAAGTGGTCAGGACAAGTCTCATCACTTGGGCTAAATCCTGGGGCAAGCTGTCTTCCTGGGGACCTCTGATCCACCTTTTTGAGACCCACTTGATTCAGAGTTCAGTTAGGCCCAGGCACGAAAGGAAGCAGCTTTCATGCCGATTGCACATTTCTAAGTGAGCAGCTCAAGCCGGCTCATCCTACCTCTCCTCCCTCTTTTCTTCCAATGGCCCCACCATTGCCTGGAGAGTGGAGAGCTCTGGGCAGGAGTAGGAACAGATCTAGGTGTTTCTCCTCCCCAACACCTCTCACTTCCTTGCCATGCAAGTGTGATGCTTGTGAACATCAGTTGGCACACACCAGGGAGCAGCAGAGAGATAGAAGTATCCCAGAGAAAGGAGGAGAAAATCAGATAGGTGGGTAGGTGATGGGTGACCCCATCTTCCATAAAGCCCTGGAGGCAACATCCAGGTTCTGACAGCCAGCAGAATCCCCCAGGGTATAAGCCCCAGGACTCCCAGTGGAGGGCCTGACCTCCCCAACCCTGGGCCTCATCTTTCAGCTTCCCCTGGCCCTCACCCTAACCTGTGAACATCAGCATGAGGGCTGAACAGATCCATAGAAGTGGGGTCTTCACTGGTTTTGGGAATAATCAAAGCCCTAGGGTCAGCAGAGCAGTGGGTACAGAGGAGAAAAAGCCAGCAGAATCTATCTGCAGGTCAGGGAAGGCTGGAGCCTGGAGTGAGGTGTCAGACCAAAGCTCCACCAGCCCGGTCCAAGGATCTCTCCACAAGAGGAAGGCCAGCAGCAGCTACTGCCAGTCTCATAGGAACGGTCCATTATCAGAGAAGCGCAGCCTGACTGCTTTGAGGCGGTCTCCTAACTCGGCTTAGCTCCCCCTTCCCATTCGGCCAGCCAGGTCTCTGCGCTGCTGACTTAAAACGCTGCCCTCAATTCTATCTTTAGCTCTGGCTGCGGGAGCCTGAGTGACAGGCAGGGTGGGGGCTTGTGCTGGGGGTGGGAAAAATTTGCAGCTACCAGGTTTCCTGAGAAGGTGGCATTGATTGCAAGGAGCAGGGCCCATGTCATAATCACAGAATCATCTGTGACCAGTTCAATGGAAAGCACAGAACTCCATGGATACTGGTTGGGTGGGTGGATAGATGGATGGATGGATAAATGGATGCATCCATGCATAGATGGAGCAGAGGCCCCAGGGAAAGGATGAGAACAGGGCCAATTGGTCCATTGACCAAGGCATGGACCCTGAAGGAACTCTGCATGATATTAGGCAAATGACTTCCCCTCCTGGCCTCAGTTTCTTCATTTGTAAGAGGGGACGAGATAAGTGGTTTTCAGGCTGCCTCCAAGGGCCATCACCACTGCCTCCACCACCACATCTCCTCCCCAGCCTCCCCCTTCATGAACAAGGGGCTGCTGCTGGGCTTGAGCTGGGAGGAAGGGAAGTGATGGCTCCACAGGGCTCTCCTCCCGCTTCCATCACGGCTGCTCATTGGTATCAACCCTGAACATTGAGCTTCCTGGAAAAAATTCCGTTAGACAAAAGGTCCGGTGGCTAAAGAGTGTGATAACCACTGGGTTAAACAACCTTAAAGGTTTCTTCTGACTTCTGGAGCCCCTTGGAAGCCATTGCTCAATCACACATTGGAAATGTTTGGGTTGCTGTGGATGGCTCCAGGGGCGACACCAGAATTAACACAAGTTTTCCTGGAGACAGGAATAATGAAGACCCTCAGATTTTACCCTTCCTTCCTCTCCCTCAGAAACCCCTCACACTTCACAAGGGGTAATTCCTTGGGCCATGTTGACTGCAGAATGTTTCCAGGTTACTGGCTTTGGGTGGAGAGGTGGGATTCTGTGTAAATGCAGTTTTCTCACACTTTTCTCATTAATGGGTCACCGTGTTATTTCCTTTAAAATTTTTTTAAATTTAAATTTTTAGTAGAGACAGGGTCTTGCTATATTGCTCAGGCTGGTCTTAAACTCCTTGGCTCAAGTGATCCTCCCACCTTGGCCTCCCAAAGTGCTGGGATTACGGGTGTGAGCCACTGCGCCCAGCCTATTATTTCCTTTCAGAAGCTTGAGTGTCGCCCACCCTGTCCTCTCCAGCATAAGGGTCCTGGTTGGGGGTGGAGTTAGGAGTCAGGTCCTAAAACGAGGGCTGAGAAGGGGCAATGTCCAAGTCAGTTGTGCTCCCACCTACCTTAGGCAGACGCTCAGTACCTTTTCAGCCCCAGGAGAGGGGGCAGGGGGCCCAGATTATGAAGTTCCCCTCCACCCCCAGAGCAGCTCAGTTTCCCAAGTGCATTCAGACTTGGCCAAATGAAATTGCCTTTTGCAGGAGGTGGCAAGACTAGTCCATCAACTGCTTCTCACCAGGACTGATATGAAAATCCCTTATCTGAGCAATAAAACACTGGCAAGCTCCCATTCAGCCAAATATTTTTTCCAATAAGAGAAAGTGAAGTGCCCAAGAAAGGATGAGGAGGGATTGGGGGGAAGCCCTGGCAGGGCAGTAGGAGCATGGATTGAAAGGGGCTGATGGGGGGTGTGACCCAAACCCCCAGCCAGGCCCAGGGGAGAAGTGAGTGGAACTGACGTGGAGCTGGAGAGGAGACTCCAGGCAGACACAGTTCAGAGAAAGGTGCCAGGAGAGGGAAGTGGAGTCAGATCCATCCATCCCCTGTCCATCCTAAGGTGGCAGGACCCCACGGCACAGCAGGCCTTCGTCTGAGGTCCCAAGGTCCGGGGGGATCTAGTGGCCTAGCATCCTGGGGATCTGGGTGCAGCTTAGAGTGAGATCCATGGAGCCCAGGGAAAGACGCCATTGGCAAGGCAGGAAGGCTCCCTGTGCAGAGGGAAGCTGGGCCCGCCAAACTCCTTGTTCTTTCTCTTGGCCTGACCTATGAAAGGAATGGGGTGTGACTAGACCTTGGGCGAGTTACTTTAGCCCCCTGTGCCTCCATTTCCTCCCTTGTCAGATGGAGACTCTGCCTCCATCACAAAGAGCCAACCCTTGACTTTGCCTCCATCACAAAGATGTTCTAATCCAATCTGATGACAGATGTGAAGGTTTTTCTTTTGAAATAGTAGAACTGCTTCACAGGCATTACTCGTGGCCAGAAGGCTGGGGTCTAGCGGCCTGCTCTTTGCTACTTTTGGGCTCTCTTCTTCCTGCTCTTATGGATTTGCACCTGGGAAGGCCAGGGCCTCTGTCTCTCCCTCATTTGACCTTCCCTTTACCTTCCTACCTCCCTTCTCGGGGACATTCTCCTCCCACTCCTTTTTTCCCTCAACCTTTATCCTGGCCACCCTCTGGCAATGAACTCCCAATAAGGCAAATGTTCCTGCATGGACCCTGTGTTCCGGCCTCTCAGGCCCAGCTCTTCCCCCACACACACTGCAGTGGGATCACGATCCCCCTGCTTGGAAACCTGCTGCTGTGTGCTCAGGTGTGCATCCCACATCATGCCTGAGTTACTCATCGAGGACTTGCGTGGGCCCACTCACCTCCCACTGACCCAATCATCCCACACACCAGTCTTGTAGGACATGGCCTTTCTGTAGATAGCTTTACCTCCTCCTGCTTCCAAACCATCACCTCACCCACCACCCTCAATGTCCTACCCTTTATCTCTGCTAAATCAAGTAACTAGCCTTTGAATAATTGTCTATCTCCTCCCCTCCAGGAACCCTTCCCCAAATAACCTCACTGTATCTTGTCTTCCCTTCACTTGGACACCTTCTGGTCTATGACAAGATTGGTATCTCTGCAGTGTGAAGTGTGTGTCTGTGCGTCCTGTCAAGGCCCTTGGGGGTCATCCTTCCCAAAGGGGCCATACACACTGGCTCCCCATGGTGAGGTTATATGGGCTGCAGACCGACTGCAGCCTCATTGTGTAGGAAGAGGACCAGGTCAGATTTGGTGTCTAGAAGATGGCAGGACAGCACCCAGTGCAGTGGCTGCAGTAAGCTTTATGACAGTGACACATCGCAGAGCCTTTTCATGTCCTTTGTAGGGAAATGGATGAAGCTGGAAACCATCATTCTGAGCATCGCAAGGACAGAAAACCAAACACTGCATGTTCTCACTCATAGGTGGGAATTGAACAATGAGAACACTTGGACACAGGGTGGGGAACATCACACACCGGGGTCTGTCGTGGGGCGGGGGGATGGGGGAGGGATAGCATTAGGAGAAATACCTAATGTAAATGACAAGTTAATGGGTGCAGCACACCAACATGGCACATGTATACATATGTAACAAACCTGAAAGTTGTGCACATGTACCCTAGAACTTAAAGTATAATAAAAAAAAAAAAAAGAAGAAGAAGAAAATGTGGCCACATGGCTTTCTCCTCTAACCCTAGACTGCAGCAGGCATCGCCTGAAGTTGTAGATGAGGTGCAGAGGTCATCACCTGTCGCCTGAAGGGTGGTTTTGATTGTTTGTGTTCCCTGCTCATTGCTAAGGGATAAAGGCTCAGGGGCTACTTATGCTCACAGACTGAGCTCAGCACACAGTCCTGACCTATTTTGTGGCTTTAAATTCAGAGATGCCAAGAACACTGTGTTTTTGCTGCTAAGTCTGGCAACTTAACCCACAGTAACCTTTAGGTGCTTTCCAACCCTGGAATTTCTTTGCTTATTGTTCTGGGTGGAAAATGAAAACCCTCTCTGCCAGCAATTAATTTACAGAAATAAACAGGATTTCTGCTTTTCGTGACAAAGACAGTCCCGGAATGCCAATCTTAGGGCTGCCAGATTGCAATTTCAAGTGGGTGCAGCCAACATGGTTACAACCTGCAGGTGATTTATCGAGGTTATGAGAAAAGGAGAAAATGCAGTCACGAAAGGAGAAAATGCAGTCAGGAGGAAGTGGAGAAAGGCATTGTCTAGGAGTTCTTGTACTCATCTCTAATTTCTCTGGCAACAAGTCTCTGTGCCCTTGGCCTTCTACCTTCCCTTTTTTAAAAAAAAAAAAATTGCTGATGATTCTTGTTTTTTCACTCTGTTCTATTTGACTTATTTCCAGCCCTTTCCTGACATGGGTGCAGCCTGGCCCCTGCTTCCAAGCCACATCCCTGCCTGATGGCATCTCAAAAGCATTTGTCACCCAGAACCCTTGGCTTGCTACATTTTGCCTGTGGGTCTGGTCCCTTCATCTAAGAGCTGCTCCTGGGGTGGTTGACTGGATACACTCTAGAAACAACATCCAGACTGCAGAAGCAACCTCACTCCTTCTCCTTCCCTGGATACTGAATGAATAGGGACACGATGCATTGGAAATGAAGGCGGTAGGCATAAAGCTGAGACACAGACTTGCTGAGAAGCTGGAAGGATTTGCTCAGGAAGGAAGAGTGGCACGGGTTTGGGGATGGAGGCTCCGAGTGGCACCAGCCAGGGACCATTAGAGATTATGTTGGGGGAGTTAAAAGCAGTGATTAAGTCTGAGAACATTGTCTCCTCCATCTCATACCCTGCTGAAAATCAATCCTTGTAATCACTACTCCTATCACCACTGCTGCTCTTCAAGGCTCAGCGCAATAGTTTGTTAGGTAGATTAGGAGAGAAGAGAAAGGACCCACTGGTCTTCCTCAGATGCCAGCTTTTCCAACATCCTGCTTCTACTGCCTGCCTCTGAGAACTTCACTGTTTAGGGCTTTGCAGTTTGGATGCTTATCTTTCCCAAGACTTTATCTGCGCTGATCTCAGGGGTTCCCTGGGCCGGACAGTGAGCAAGTATTTGTTGTGCATGGTTTCAAGGTGCCTAGTGTTAAAAACGGACACAGCCCCATCTTCAAGGAGCTCACAGTTGCTCCTGGAGTCAAGATAAACACAGATAACAATGGAAACCTGCAGAGAAACTAGAGAATAATTTCCTTTAGGCAATCGCTGGAAGCTAAATGTTCTTCGTACTTTCTGCTTTCATCTTACTCTTGGTAACCTCCCCATCGCCTCCCTCACGATTCCATCCTGGAGTAGTTTAGACACAACACCCTGCAGAGCTTGATCCTCTCGATCCTCTGCAGAGAGACACAGAAGTAGTTCCAACTCTCTCTGGAGGAGTGGCCGGCAGAGGAATCTTGATAATAAAGTCTAATTAACAGGCCAGGCATGGTGGCTTATACCTGTAATACAACACTTTGTGAGGCTGAAGCGGGTGGATCACTTGAGCCCAGGAGTTCGAGACCAGCCTAAGCAACATGGCAAAACTCCGTCTCTACAAAAAAATACAAAAATTAGCCAGGTGTGGTGGCACACACCTGAAATCTCAGCTACTTGGGGGACTGAGGCTGGAGGATTGCTTGAGCTTGGGAGGTTGAGGCTGCAGTGAGCTGTGTTCACACCACTGCACTACAGCCTGGGTGACAACGTGAGACCCTATCACACACACACACACACACACACACACACACACAAATCCTCACAATTTACAGACCGAACTAAGAGTGAGTTGTTTGCTATGGATTCAATTCAACATTTAATGTGCAACTATAGTGCACCCAGGGCATTGTGCACTATAGGAATGGTGGGTGGTACAAAAATGAGCAAGAGTTCTATCTCTAAAGAGTGTGTCCTCCATGTGTTTCTAATATTATTTGATTTTCAAAACTTCAATTCATACAGGATCCTTTGGAGGTACCCATGGTTCTCTGACTCTCTTCCTGAACTACCACTGAAGTCATAGCATTAACATATTTAAAATCTCAGATGAATTTTTGTAATCATACGAAATTTATTATCGTCTCTTTATTGGTATTGGTTTCGATATAAAATGATCCTCTTCTTCCCCAACCTCAAACTCCTCAAGTTCTACTTATAACACTGGAGCAGCAGGAAAACGGACTAATTGTATCCCATCTTTTGTATCCCTGGCATACTATCTTACACCCAAGGAACACAAGTACCCCTGAGAATCAGAGTTATAGATACTCAATACCTATTTATTGATTTCAAAACCCAGAGAGGTGTAAGACACCAGGGCCTTGGAATTCTCCCTCTCTCCCTCTACATTTTTCCTTTCTTCACCCTCTAGTCCTTCATGCCTTCTGGTCTGGGACACCCCTCCCCTGGCTTTTACCTTCTTTCTGCACATTTCTTACAGGGGTTCCCTGTTTGGTTCTGGTCCTTATTTTTGCATTTGGCATTGTTTTAGTTTTGAACACAGAACCATTTAGGCCCAAGGCAAATGGTGGCCCAAAAAAGATAGTTAATCATTCCATTAATTAATTATCTCAAAAACCACATATAGATCTGCTCCTTGGACTAATAGCTGTGCTGGACAGTGGGAATACAGTGATGAGCAAAATGGAAATGTTGTCTCTCCCAAAGATGCCTTCAAGGGACTGGGAAAGCCAGACATTGATCAAATAATTATACCAGTATATAGTGTTGAATTGTGTCATGAAGGGAGAGAACAGAGTGCTATGAAAATGTATAGCAAGGTGTTTGATCTGATCTGGGGGAGGTGGTCAGGGAGGGCTTCCTGGAGGAAGGGACATTGCAGGAGAAATGAGGATGAGTAGGAGTTAACTAAATGAAAAGGGGTTGTGGGGCAGCATTTCAGGCAGCAGAGCAGCATGTGTAAGAGTCCTGTGGCTGGAGGAAGGAAGTACAGCCAATTTGAGGAATTGAAAGGAGACTGATGTGGCTAGAGCAAAGACAGAGAAAGAAGTGGTGTAATGTGGGCTGGAGAGTCAGAGGAGGGGGGCGGAATTCTAAAATCCAAATAGATCATGACAGCTGGGTATACACTAGGGTTGGGACATCACCAAGTATGCTTACTCAGGTCCAGAGTAAATTAAGTAGGAGGAACTTTAAATAAAACCAAATTAACCAAGACCAGTAATGCAGGAGGAGGTAAATTCACCGTAAGAAATACTCCAGGCTGGGCGCGGTGGCTCATGCTTGTAATCTCAGCACTTTGGGAGCCCGAGGCGGGTGGATGGATCACTTGATGTCAGGAGTTTAAGACTAGCCTGGCCAATATAGTGATACCCCATCTCTACTGAAAGGCAAAAATTAGCAGGGTGTGGTGGCAGGCGCCTGTAATCCTAGCTACTCACGAGGCTGAGGCAGGAGAATCACTTGAACTCGGAAGGCGGAGGTTGCAGTGAGATGAGATCATGACACTGCACTCTAGCCTGGGCGACAGAGTGAGACTCCATCTCAAAAATAAATAAATAAATATATAAATACTCCAAAAAATCTCAGAAGATATGTTGGCTGAATGAATGATGGATAAATAAAGACCTAGTACATGATTAAGTGTCTCCGTTTCCAGCCACTTTCTAAGCAGAGGCCTGACCTGGCTCTGCCTCTTCCAGAGCAAATCACCTCAGTACTCTTCCTTTTTGTTGCCATGGCATTCTGTACATGTGACTATCATGGTTTTGTCCCACTGGATTGCAGTGATGGTTTGCTGCTAGCTTCTCTCATTAGACTCTAAGCTCCTTGAAGGCAAGGACCATGCCCTACTCATTTTTTCATTCCCAGTGCCCAGCACAGTGCCTGGCACATAATAGGTGATCAGTAAGTATTGGTTGAAGGAATGCATACTGTCCTGTCCATATAAATTCCACCAGACTTCATGATGATCAGGATGACACAAGTGTACAGCTGCCTAGGCCTCCTATACCCTCGGAACTAGAAGCCAACATTTCAGGAGAGCCAGCTGCATTACAGGCCTGTTTTGTAGTCAAAGAAAGGCATTCACTGAGTCAGTCTCAACCTTGTTCTTCTGGTGACCAAATCTGGGACCTTGTTTTCCTTGTGAGGTTTTCTGTGAGGGTGCCCAGACAGCTCATCAAGCCAATGGGATCTAAGTAGGAAAATCCAACGGATTAACTGCTAGTCCTCTGCACTAGCCTATGATATTAATATTCCCAGTATGAATAGCCTTTGTATTTCCAAGCTACACATGCACATCCATTGTTTCCTTTTGTCTACACAACACCTCTATGAGGTATTTAGCTGAAAGAGGTTAAATGGTTGATCCATGGTCCCATGGCAAGTCAGTCAGGCCTGGAGGCTTTTTCTCCTACATTCCCCTGCCTTACTCCCTACCCCAGAAATTTCTCTGTTACCCACCTTGAAAGGAGATGGTTCTCAGTGGCCACTGTCTGGGAGATGCTCTGTGTAGCTCTTTGGGCCTTGTTCCTGCCGAGCCAAGCCTTGGCAAACTCTGGTGGGAAGCTGAGGGGGTTGGCCAGGAACTTCAGAGATTCAGTGTATGGGGAGAGAGAGTTGCATAAGCCAGGTCTGCTTTCTGTCTCCCAGAGGCAACCTGATGCAACTTGCAGCTACAGAGCCATCTTCATGGCTTCTTGCTTCAGCCAGAGCGATCAGGAGGGAGAGGCAGGCTGAACTGAAGACAGACAGCAGCCAGGAGGGGAGGAGGAGCCATTTCTGCCTGAGCCCAGGGCCAGGGAGCCTTCAGGCTGGAGACAAGCTGGTGTCAATGAATCTTAGAGACAGATGACAGCTGGCTTCTAGAAGATGTGAGCCCTGGCCCTGCTCTGGAGCTGCCCACTCAGGATGAGGCAATGCCGTGCCCTTCTTCAGGAGAATGAAACCTAGCCCACTGTTACTCTTTTCTTCCCTTTGGAGACAAGGCTGCTATAGGGTTAAATGGTCTGATCCAAGACCTACAGAAAAAAGACATTTTTCCCTATTAAAAAAATTCATTAAACAATTGCTGAGGTCTAGGCATTTATTGAAAGATGAAAGGGTAGTCTCTATTCTCAAGACGTTTACAGTCTAGTAGGAAGGTAGGCAGACACATAAAAATCATACATGAAAAAGAATGTGGTTAAGTGTCTTAAAAAGAGAGGGTTAGAATCTGGCTTAATGAAGGCAAACCTGAGTGTGGCATCAGAGAGGCCATCAGTCTTGAAAGGCACCTGGAATTAAATTTGGAAGACAAATGCATGGCAAATGCCTATGATTCTAGGCCACTGAGCAGTTTCCATGGCTGCAACCTTCCTTTTTTATCTAGGATGATAATAATAATACTAACGACCTTTCTCAGCTACTTATTATGCGTCAGGTACTGCACTGAGCACTTTGCATCCCCCACCTCATGTCATCATTAGAACCACCTGAGGTGGGTATATTCTTATCATCCTGTTTTACAGCTGAGGAAATTAAGGCCCTAAGAGGTTAAGGAACTCATCAAAAGTCAAGCAGCTGGAAAAAGTTGGAGGTGAGATATAAACCCAGCTTGTATTTAACATTTTAAATGTTACAGAAATCCGTAAACAACTACTGCTTCCAAAAGTGAAAACCTCCCCACAGATTCTGGGGAAGTGCTCAATTGTCCTGTGGAGCAGTCCAAGTTCTAGTGGCATCTCTCTCTCTCTCTTTCTCTGGTGCCAGGCTCTTAGACTCTGAAGCTCCTGGGAGGATCTGAGACTAACAATTCCAGGCAGGAAAAAGGCAAGATTAGGAGAAAAAAAAAATCAGCATCACACATCTCAGAATTCTGCAGAACCAAGTGAAAGTCTCCTGGGCCCAACATATCTGAAATGGTCTCTAAAGCAAATGTCTTGGCCTTAGTCTCCATCCTAAGCCTCTCTGGAGTTCAGAGATTTTCCCCGCCCTCACAATATGAGTAACTAGAAAGCGATTCATCTGTGTCCATTTGCCAGTGGTTCTTCAACTTCCTTTCGGCGTCTCAATGCATCATAAGCTGTTAGTCCTGACAGAGGCTTTAGTGATTAGTCCAATCCCTTCAATTTGTACATTACACATTAACAGTGGTTAATGGAAGAGCTTCTGGGATGTTTTCTCTTTGTTTTAGTAAAAAAATCATCTTACCACTAAACACTAATGTGAGAGTTACTTTGATTGCAAAACAGAAAAGAATCTTACAACCATTGTGTGTGTACACTGAGAATCTCCATCAAACCTCATCTTTCCTATGTTGATCCATTTGCAGTATCCCCCTTTGTGGCAGAGGCATATGGGTGGTTGAGGGTGTAGTGGGCAGAGCAATGCATTTCTCCAGCGCTGAGAACAGTCTGCTGCTGCTGGCCTGCTCTCTGCTTTTTGATCTGGCACACCCAGCAGCTCTGCCATGTTCAAGGCCAGCAGCCATCCATTTGTCTGCCAGGCTCCTTCTTGGCCTTACCCACTGGCAGTCAGAGCTAAGCTGATCTTTCTGCCTGCTGGCTGCTTATCTGGGACATATGATTTGTGGAGGATGGCCTGCTAGAAGGGAGCCATCCTTCTCCAAGCCCCTGCAGGTGAGGGGAGCCGCACTGACATGCCACGTCTGCTCCAGAATCTCAGGCTCTTAGTCTCCATTTGCAACTGCAAACACCTGTGCTCTGTGGCTAGCATTGGGCAGTGAGCAGAGAACAGGCATGGGAACACCTGCAGAAAGTAGAAGAAGTCACTGTTCTTCTGCCCCAGTCGAGAGGAGCTGGCCAGATCCACTCACCCACATTGCCCACCCTCTTCCAGGACCCTTGAGCCACCTATGCAGGCCATCTCCTGGTCTCCACCCTCCCCTCCACCCCTTTTTAGGAACCAAACCCCTGGTTTGGAGAGCCTGGTAGGTTCCCATAGCAATGGGCCTTTTAGCTGTTTCCATGGCAACCAACACCCAGACCATTTAGTTGCTAGTCAACTGACAGCTGTAAGTGAATCGGATTCAGTTTAGAATCTAGGGATAGGCTGAGGAATTCTCTTCAGAGAAAAAGACACAACCACCCAAAATGACTCAAATCCTTCAAAGACTTTCAGGCAACATCTGTGGAGATCCAGAGCCACTTTCTACTTTGGGTCACTCAACCCTGTCTCCCCCCAGCCCCATTCCCAACACACACACACACACACACACACACACACACACACACACACCCTCGCCTGAGTGTTCCAGGCCTTTAAATAAGGCATACCCCAATCTTTATTTCCTGTTCTGTCTCTTCCTTGGGAAAAACACTTGTTTAACGTGACTCTCACCTTGGCGACTTTCTTACACGACTCCTTTTTCTGTGCTAATGCTTTTCTTATATACTGTGACCCTGTCCTTGTACCAACCCATTTAACCATTGCTTTTTGGATTATCTGAAGTGAATGGCTGATCCCAGATCATTTTCTCTTAGTTGACCTCACCTATTTCAAGCCACTCTTCCTATGTCTGGAGGGTGTTCTCAGAGAACAAGCTGTTTTTATCAACCTTTCCAAAGCATAATCAAGATCACCCTGTTTCTTTTCTGAAAGACTTTGCGTTAAAAAAAAAGATCACTCTGTTCCTTTTAAAAAAAGTCAACTAAGATTTAAAAACCAAATATGCAGGATTTAAAATTACTCCATGCTTGTTGCTTTTTATTAGTATGAAGATTTGACTGAATACTAGTCTTCATATTTAACCTTTTCCCAAACTGGAGATATGAGGTGTTGGGTTCCCTTTATTCTATAAGCAGGGGTGCCCCTCATTATTATTTCAACAATTAGAATTTGGGATTTATCTGTCCTGGAATTCATGTAAGAGCTGAGCCTCCAAAACCTGCTCCGTGGACTAGAAAAGCATGAGACGGTCATTGGAAAGAGGATGACCTTTTTGATATACCTAAGATTCAGTGCTTCTCAATGTTTTAATGACTCACGGGGGCGTCTGTGAACTGTCTGTAGAAGACGACCTTTCAAACTAATCCCCCCACGGGAGCCCTACCTAGCTCACGGCTGCAGGCTTCATGTAGCCTCGCGATGGCTGGCAAACAGTCACAAGCTGTTGTGTTCCCCTTTTGCTCTGATGGAAGGGTATAAACTAGCCAAAATACTTTTTAATTTCGATTTCTGAAATATCTACTTATACTCTTTGTCTTTAGTGCTTCCCCACCCTTTTCATTATCACTCCTTACAGGAGCTTTTATGGACCTTTTAATCCTAATCGACCACCCCACCAAATTTTAATACCGCAGATATAATATGTATCTGTTTATGTATTATCTGTCTGTTCCTGCTTTACACATAAAAAAGATTAAGAATTTTTTTGTCCCTAAGAACAAATTTTCACAAAGAATGCAAGTTATAAACAATGAAAGATATATAGTATTAAAACATTATTTCAAATTTGAAGAATAAGTGGAGGAAAGAAAAATATATTTTAGAACTTAGATATGTAAATTATTTCCAAAATAGTTTAACACTCAAACTAGTCAGCTGTATCAAAATCAATTCTCCCTGAAGTAGGCACTGTTCCTAGCTAGAGGCAAGTACTCATTTTGCATGGTATTGTGAGTCCTGTCTTCTTTTAACACAAGGGCAGAGGAGTATGCAGGGTGGGTAGCTGTTAACTTCAAAGGAGCTAAATGGCATGAGAAATCTTCTGGGAATAGGGAGACAGTGGACACATGAGAATTGAGCTTTTCTAGGCCTTTCAGAAAGTTCTTGTGCACAGAGGATAGCCTCATCCTTCTGAGGAGACATCATCAAATCTCAGATTGAACCTTCTGATTTTCCTGCTATTTGTAGACAAAGAACAATGTCTGTCTCCTAGAGTGACAGCTAACATTTAGAGAGTATATACTATAGACAGGGTCATTCTAAGTGTTTTACATGTCTCATCTCATTTAGTCTTCACAGCCCTATTATTATTAGTCCTATTTAACAGATAAGGAGACTGACACACAGAGAGATGAAGTGATTTCAAGATCACACTGGTAGTCCTGTTAATTGTTGGTGCCAGGATTCAACCATAGGCAGTCCAAAGCCAGAGACCCGCACAACAGTTAACAGCCTCAGGAATTCACACAATTCTGATACATCTAGAGTCTGGTATGGGAGACAAGGTGGACTGTCACTCTAGACTCAATGTGGCAGGATACACAAAAGATCTTAGGTAAAAAGTACACTGGTTGACTGGCTCCTAGCATTAACTAGGAAAGCTTGGCTGTTGATAACTGTATTCCTGATCCATCACTGTCCCCTGGTGGTTTTCCTGGGAAACTCACAGACCAAAGAAATCCAAGGGTCTAGTGAAATTAGTGGGATGAAAAGAACTGGATCAAATCAATCACTTGCTCACAAGCACTTTGTATGAATGTTCCTTCCTTTTGCCCTAACAATGGATGACCTAAGGTCCATGTTATTCAACTCAATTGTGAATGGGGTTGTAATCCCTGTACCACCTAAGAGCTGACTGCTAGTATACTGACTCAAAATAGGTGGCAAAATATATGCCCATGATTATACTTGTACTTTAAGATAGGAAACTCCAAGATTTAATTAATTTAGCCATTACTTGCTACAACTTCACATTTCATTTTTAAGCTTCTAGGCTTTCTTCACAGCAGTGTTCCCAAAAGATCACCATGCCTCATCCTAACCTGTAATCCCTAACCCCTACCTGCCCTCCCCACCAAATTCAGTTCCTTCAACCTTTCAGGCGTTATTATTCAACTAGGTGATTTTTACTTTCACTGCTTCTTTCGAGCATGCTTGGTGGTATAAGATTGTGTCAAATAAAGCAAAACAAGGCCATTTTATATAAAATAGATATGGTCTTACTGGACAAAAAGGAGGAAAAAGAGTTTCTGAAAAAGTCATGTCTTCAGTGCACTCTGGGACCACGGAACTGGGGGCCTGCCTTCCATGGTTCTAGCAGAATGTACCCTGAAAGGAGCAGGAGAAGACCACAGCCCACATGCAGAAGACAAGACAAATGAGTTTTTATTTATTCAAGAGTAAATTTCCAGGTGTAGAAAGAGGCCACAAGTTAATGTTGTTAAAAAAAAAATTAAACATCTGCTAACCAAGTGCTGCATTTAATGAAACCACCTAAGACAGAAAAAGAGACATGAGACAACCACTGAGAACCAGCCACCCGGAGCTCAGTTTCTGCCACAGAGCACCTCCTCTTCAACGAATCACTGGATACCATTGGAGAGCAAGTCACTGTTGTTGAAGCAGCAGAGCTGGAGGTGCTGTCAAGAGTCTCAGCAGACTCATTGGCCAGATGCACCGAACTCAATGAGGCACTTAGAGATGAGAAACCTGTGGATGTAATGTCCCAGCTCAGTGGAAGTGGTTTGGAACCTTTCCTCCACTGTCAGGGCAATAACCCTAGGGCAAGTTATCAGACATTCCTAAGCAACCTCCTTCAGGTCCTGTCTGGCTGGACCTTCCTTACTCCGACAGAAAAAAACCAATGAAGACAGTTAAATCAATCTCTACAGTCTCACTCTCTCTTCTTTCCTTCAATCTTTTTTTTTACAAAGGATATTACAAAGGCAACAGTTCTGAGCTCTCAGGAAATAGGGTCTCAGATGCTTTTAGAGGTTGAGAGGCATAAAACAGCAGTCTTGAAATTCCTTTTATCTTATGGCACTGATTTACTTTCAGTCTGATTTCTCCTCCACTTTCTTCCCTCCACCCATGCCCTCTCACCCCCAGATAGACTTACGATCTGTACTGGGATTTCCCAGCAGAAGAGACTTTGGTTTTTGTCATCCTGAAGTTGCCACTCCACCACCAGTTTTATCTGGAGAAAGAGAAAAATAATTGAGAAAAATGAAAATAGGACCTGACTTCTATCCATAATTGGTTTAACTATGAATCCTAGATGTACAGTAGCAAACTTCCTAACTCCTCATACTTTTTTTCTTAAATCATGAGGGCTACTTAGCATGTGGGCACAGCTTACAGCCTTAAGAGAGTGAACTAAGTTATACTTGTGATTTGATGCTAGCAGCACCACATACTAACTTGGTTAATTTATCAAATGTAATTTCTAAAGCATTCTCTTCTCTCTTAGATCAATGGCACATAAATGAAGTGATATGGTTTGGTTATTTGTCCCTTTGAAATTTCATGTTGACATGTGACCTCCAATGTTGGAGGTGGGCCTAGTGGGAAGTATTGGATCATGGAGGAAGATCCCTCATGAATGGCTTAGCACCATCCCCTTGGTGATGAGTGAATTCTCACTGACTTCACATGAGATCTGGCTGTTTAAAAGAGTCTGGGACCTCCCCCTTCTCTTTCTTGCTTTAGTGCTGGCCATGTGACACGCTGGCTCCCCTTTGCCTTCTGTCCTAACAGTAAGCTTCCTGAAGCCTCACCAGAAGCAGGTGGTGGCACTATGCTTCAGGTACAGCTTGCCGAACCGTGAGCTGATCAAACCTCTTTTCAAGTTACCCAGTCTTAGGTATTCCTTTACAACAAGGCAAATGGACTAACACATGAAGGCTTACATGAATAATTTCACATTTAAGCAATTTCATGTATTTGGCAATCTGATCCAGCTTTTTCCCAATGTAACCATGAAGAGCAGAGAGTTAAAAAAAAATTAGATTCTTAGGTATAAGGAAACGTTCTTGTTAGCTAGAAATGGAAATGTCAAAGCACAAAGGATGGCCTAGAGAAGTCTGTAGCTGTATGAATAATTTCAAGGATGACAACCTTTTGTAGCAATATACTTTCAGTTAATGCCCTTAAACTGCTTTCTAATAATGTACTTCATCAGAAATCCCTGCCTTGACTTGTTACACTCATATCACGTGAGTGGTCCCTTCCAATTCTTGATAACTCACTGACACTCTGCAGGTCCTTTCTTATGTGGACATTAGCTTACTTGTCACTAGTTACTACCTCTCTTTTGTACTCTAATGTTTCTTCACAATGGAACATGTGAGTGGCACTGATATTCAGGTTCTTGAAACTTGCCTTGTGAGTTTTTCCAGACTAGTATACATTAACTACTGCTTCATTTAGTGCTTAAGCAGTTTGAGCTATTTTTCAAATTAAATGTAACTCATTTAACAGACAATAACTACCATACATTAAGTACCTACTACGTATCAGGCTCTGACTAGTCACTGCATACGTAACTGAGGTTCAGACATGCCCATGGTTATGTGGCTATTCATCTACTAATCTGTCCCTGACCTCTAAGGTCTCCAACAGCCCTTAAGCACAGACACCCTATATTTGAGTCTCTTTAGAATGTTCTTTAATTACTTACCTTTCCTAGAAAATAAATGGCCAGATATTGCTCCTGAGTTCTACTTGATTTCAAGAAATGTGGCTCTTTTTCTTCATGGAAAAAGGCCATCCCTCTATTTCCTCCATTCTTATCAAGATACATATCTTTAATACAGGTCCACTGCAGCAGGATCTACCTTATGAGCGCTTGGTAGAAAAAGAGGTAGGTGCAGCAGGGATGGGTCGGAGGTGAAGGTGGGGATTGGAGGGCAGAAAGAAGGCTGGAAAAAGCTACCTCTCTGCCATGGAGCTAACAAACTACTGCTCTCTTGTTTTGTTAAGAGATTAATGGAGAAACCAGGATTTTCTGATGACAATGTTAAGACAACTTGGATCTTTAATTATTTGGTACCTGGCTAAAATCTTTTAACATTGCACAGGCTTTGGAGTTATAAGACCCAGCTCAAAACCTGGGCTCCACTACTTCTTAGTGGAGTGGACTCTGTTCATATTGCATAACTTCAGAGGCTCAAATTTCTTCAGCTGTAAAATAGAGATAATATCACCTCTACATAGGATGGTCATGAGATCCAAGTGAAATATTGTATATAAAAATGGCATCAGCCGTTGCTGTGCAGAGCCGAAGCAGGAGCCGCAGCTAGGAGGAGGGAGGAGGGAGCAGGAGGTGGAGGAGGTGCTAGACCGGGGGAATCATCAGTATTTAAACAGACCACATCACAGGTGAGCTAGTGGTCCTTGGTTCAGGAGGTGTTGGGCAGTCTGCTCTGATGGTTCAGTTTGTTCAGGGAATTTTTGTTGAAAAATATGACCCAACGATAGAAGATTCCTACAGAAAGCAAGTTGAAGTCAACTGCCAACAGTGTATGCTTAAAATCCTAGATACTGCAGGCACGGGGCAATTTACAGCAATGAGGGATTTGTATATGAAGAATGGCCAAGGTTTTGCACTAGTATATTCAGTCCACGTTTGACTTACAGGACCTGAGGGAACAGATTTTACTGGTTAAGGACACAGAAGATGTTCCAATGATTTTGGTTGGCAATAAATGTGACCTGGAAGATGAGTGAGTAGTTGGCAAAGAACAGGGCCAGAATTTAGCATGACAGTGATGGAACTGTGCCATTTTAGAAAAATCTGCAAAGTCAAAGGTCAATGTTAATGAAATATTTTATGACCTGGTCAGACAGATAAATAGAAAAACACCAGTGGAAAAGAAACAGCCTAAAAAGAAATCATGTCTGCTGCTCTAGGCCCATAGTCAGCAGCAGCTCTGAGCTAGGTTACAGGAATGAAGAACTATTGCCTAATTGGAAAGTGCCAGCATTCCAGACTTCAAAAAATAAATTTGAAGAGGCTTCTCCTGTTTTATACATTATGTGAAGAATTTAGATCTTATATTGGTTTGTATAAGTTCCCTGGAGAAAAAAAACTGCTCTGTGTATATCTCTTGGAAAATAAGACATAACAGATGTGAAAATATACTTGACTCTAATATGATTATACAAAAGAGCATGGATGCATTTCAAATGTTAGATATTGCTACTATAATCAAATGATTTCATATTGACCTTTTTATCATGATTCCTCCCTATCAAGCACTAAAAAGTTGAACCATCATACTTTATATCTGTAATGATATTGATATTGCAGTAGATAACTTTTTTGAATCAATTCATTTTATATTTTAAAAATTATGGAATATCCTCTGTCATTATATTCTAATTGAAATTGTGCATAATGCTTTGGAAAAATGGGTCTTTTATAGGAAAAAAACTGGGGTAACTGATTTCTATGACTTTCAAAGCTAAAATATACAGTATACTAAACCAACTCTAATATTGCTTCTTGTGTTTTACTGTCAGATTAAATTACAGTTCTTATGTATGATTAAATTTTAGTACATTAAAAAACAAATGGCATCATTAGGCCCAGGCTAACCATCAGGTCATAGTGAAAGAATGAAGAGACACAGAGAAAAAGACCTGCCCTACCTCCTGACGCCTAACACCGCACCTATCTCCTTTCCCTCGGGCTTCTGCTTCTTCATCATAGAGATAAGGGGCCCTTTACCCCCATCTCTGCTTCTTGCCCACTGCCCTCAGAACTCTAATCCAGTCCCAAGGCCTCCCGTGTCCTCAATAATGGTATCACTTACAGAGGGATATTCGCTTTTCACTGGTAGTTTATTCAGGTAGCTATAGGTCTTGTCTTTTTGGATGGGGCAGTTAATTCCACTCTTACAACCATCAGGCTCAGGAATGGGAAAGGGAACTGGGACGCCCATCAGGATGCCATGCACCACGGCCTTGCTGCTTTTAGACTGAATATCTAAGAGAAAAAAAGAGAATCAGATGGCAAAGAAAATAACCTATTTTCAAACTCTAAATCAAAAATTCAGAAATAATCCCAAGCAACAGCATTCCTAGGGTCTATTTCTCTTGATAGTGGTGCTTGGTACTAGCACAGTGCAAGCATTCACTCCAAACACAATTATGCAAAAAAAAAAAAAAAAAAAAAAACAATCAGCAGAAGTTTTCTTTGCTCTTAACCTTGCTCTTCATGGCCCTTCACAGTTTCTTAGGAGAATCAGAGATACCTGGATAAACAACCTTATCTAACAAGGCAACTGATTTTTGGCAGTAAACTTTCTGTTTGCTATTTATATCAGCTTCTGTCCAAGTATATTGTGTGTCTTAAATGTCATGGTCTGTAACAACAGTGAAAGAGGTGACCCTTTAGCAGGGTAAGATTAGGCTGGATCACAGTAGCTCCCACCTGTAATCCCAGCACTTTGGGAGGCTGAGGCGGGTGGATCATCAGAGGTCAGGAGTTTGAGACCAGCCTGGCCAACATGGAAAAACCCTGTCTCTACTAAAACTACAAAAATTAGCCGGGCGTGGTGGCGCATGCCTGTCATCTCAGCTACTCAAGAGGCTGAGGCGGGAGAATCGCTTGAGCCCAGGAGGCGGAGGTTGCAGTGAGCTGAGATTGCGCCACTGCACTCCAGCCTGGGTGACAGAGCGAGACTCTGTCACAAAAAAAAAAAAAAAAAAAAGAAATTGGGTAAGATTAGAAAGACATGCATTTCTTTATAAACTTTACCCTCCACATCACAAGATGGCCAGGAGGAATAAAGGTATTAAAAAATGAGGGCAATCAGACTTATGAGTTATTAGGGTATTTTGGAGACCCAGAAAATTGGTTCTGTTTCTTTCTTTCTGTCTGGGTTGGGGATGACTTGTTCAGAAGGCTTTTTTTTTTTGGTTTGGAACAATAGAGAGGCCAGGGTATAGTCCAGAGAGGAAACAGGGAGCTAGTACTTAGAGCTGTCTTTAGGCTTATGAACAAAAGATGACAGGAACTTTGAGGTTTCTTATTAGACTGTCTAGTCTAGTTTCACAGGACAGAAAATGAGGAAAAGATTCAAGGAACATGCCCTGCTTAGTAATAAAAGATTTTACATTTGTCTAGATTCTTAAAAATCTCAAAGTGATGTGGTACAAGAAAGCAAAAAGTTCCAATGATATTTCTTGAATATTGGAGAAGAAAGCTCAGATTTCTTGGCTGTTTCTTGGGTCCCCAGTGGGTTCCCTAAATCTTAAGGAGGCTGTTAAGTATTAGTTGCACCTTTATTTTCAGGTGGGATGTAGACTTAATAGCTGAAAGGCATTACTGCTTAAAACAACATTTTGGAGGAGTTCCAAAGCTTAAAGAATTGGGGTCCATACTAATACTCTGCAGTCTGTAGCTAAACAGAGCTGACATTCCCATCAAAGCCTGCTATGCAATATGGGTCAAGACAGAAAAGTCAAGCTGTCTTCTCTAACCTGTGAACACATGGACATCTCCCTGTTTGCTTAAAGGGAGTCTGGGAGCCATGGACCCTGCATGAGAAGGGTGTCCAAGGGCACAGTGAACCCTAGCTTTGCATGAGGTGCAAAAGAAATCATAAAATTCATGACTGCCAATTCCCCTCCCCTCCATTCCCATGCTTATTCCAACACTTGATATTTAGGTTATGCTTTAACATGAATTTGAGTTAAGAGCCACTTTTACGCACTGCTGGTGAAGGTGACATTAACGCTGTAAGACTGTCCTTTGCTCAGCTGGCAGGGTTGGGTGGGGCATGGGCTCACATTCACTTCCTTTATAACTCCATCCACAGAACCTGCAAAAGAAAAATGAATTGGAATAGGAGAATAGGAGAAGAAATAAGCCAGCTAGGCTGCCCACCACCTAATGGGAAGGTGCTCTGCTCTCCCATTTAGGGTCAACTCATTCTCCTCGGACTGTTTCCCAGGATGGAATCTTTAAGAATAATGCCCAATTAGAAGTCAGAATCTTGATTCATCTTGCTGCTAAAATCATAGCCTTTAATTCAGATGATAAAGAAGCTAGTTGGTTTTTTGATCAAGAGAAAGTTAATATTTGTCAAACTAAATAATATCAAGACCATATCCATAAATGATCATATTAAAGGAATTAAACTGCAATCAGGGAAATTCCAAACATTCCTAGAGTCTTGTCTCGCATTCTTAATGGTAAGGGTCACAGTTTAAACTTAAACCTTGAAGACGTTTGCTTCAACCTTCCTTTGGATGAAAAAATTCCTATTTTCCCTTTCTTTTTCTAGCATATAGATTAGCATGTAAATCTGATGAAAGTTGTTCACTACAGGAAAAACTACATTTTTTTTTTTTTTTTGAGATGGAGTCTTGCTCTGTCACCAGGTTGGAGTGCAGTGGCACAGTCTCAGCTCACTGCAACCTCCACCCCCCGGGTTCAAACCATTCCCTGCCTCAGCCTCCTGAGTAGCTGGGACTACAGGTGAGTGCCATCATGCCCGGCTAAGTTTTGTAGAGACAGGGTTTCACTATGTTGGCCAGGATGGTCTTGATCTCCTGACCTCGTGGTCTGCCTGCCTAGGCCTCCCAAAGTGCTAGGATTACAAGCGTGAGTCATTGCGCCCTCCCTGTTTTTTTTTTTTTTTTTGAGACAGGGTCTCACTCTGTCACCCAGGCTAGATGCAATGGCACAATCTCAGCTCACTGCAGCCTCAACCGTCCCAGGCTCAAGTGATCCTCCTACCTCATCCTCCTGAGTAGCTAGAACAATAGGCATGCACCACCACACCCGGCTAATTTTTGTGTTTTGTAGAGACAGGGTTTCACCATGTTGCCCAGGCTGGTCTCAAACTCCTAGGCTCAAGCAATTTGCCCACCTTGGCCTCCCAAAGTCCTGGGATTACAGGCATGAGCCACCGCACATGGCCAAAAACCGCACTTTATGCAGAAACAGCTAGAAAGCAAATGTAGAGCCTGAAACTCCACGGAGGAAGATCAGAAATGAATTACACCATCTTTCTACCTCAAGTTCTACATGAGCAAACACTGATTGAGGGAGTCTGCTATTATTGCTTGGAAAGTCTGCCAGATCCCAAAACAGACTGAACCTTTCTTGAATCTGGCTTCAAGAGTTTTTAGTTCCTGAATCATTCATTTTTAGACTCTATGGAAATTGTACCTTGACTAGCAAGAATGAAGGAAAGCAGAGGCATCTGAAGAAAACATCTCACAACAATGGTATTTATCATCCTTGTTTTAGGAGTTAGAAACCAGAAGAGCAAAGATTACTGAGATTTGTCCAAGGTCACATTGCCTGGAAGGGGCAGATCGAAGACTCAATGGGTGGGCCTGACTTGGAAGCCCTTGTTACCGGAACCTGAAAGAAGCTTTAAATACGCAGCCATGTTGATGAATGGAAGGACACCCCAAGGAAATTTGCATCTGAGAACTACTTGAGGACTCTGGATGAAGGTCTGTCTCAAACTCAACTTTTCAGGTTTCTTAATTCAGCATCACCTCTTTGCCCCTCACCATGATTTTCTTTCTATCGTAGAGGTTCAACCCCTATATCCTCTGTGATTTTCAGTGATGAAGTATCTTCTATCCAGATTTTGTACCCTTTCTACCAAACTGCTGGTAAATCCTTTGCCCAGTATTTTGTCTTCCTGGAATCCCTTCATTCTTTCACCCCAACTTGACTTCCTAGAGAAATAAGCAGCACTATTAAAGGTATAGGTAAAACGATGAAAAGTGTCAGAATATCAGTCTTGGCTTTTAAAATTAGGCTGATTCAAGGGTGGGCATGGTGGCTCATGCCTATAATCCCAGCACTTTGGGAGGCCAAGGCAGGTGGATCAAGAGGTTAAGAGTTCGAGACCAGCCTGACCAACATGGTGAAACCTCGTCTCTAATAAAAATACAAAAATTAGCCAGGTATGGTGGTGCTCACCTGTAATCCCAGCTACTCAGGAGGCTGAGGCAGGAGAATCGCTTGAACTGGGGAGGCAGAGGTTGCAGTGAGCCGAGATTGCGCCACTGCACTCCAGCCTGGGTGACAGAGCAAGACTCCGTCTCAAAAAATAAAATAAAATAAAATAAGACTGATTCCAGAAGCCTACTCACTTCCGAGTAAGCAGACTATGGAATTTAAGAGGAACTACCACTTAACACTGAACAGAGGAGTGACCCTAAACAGAAAAACCACCTACCATCTCTGAACTAGGAATGACCCTTAAGAGAGGAACTACCTCCCACTTCTGAATTGGGAACTGCACCATTTTCACTGCACTTCTGCAGTTTCTTCAATGATTTAGTCCTGTTCTTTAAGGCCCACTTATGAGTCATGAAATATTTTGGCTCCAAAAACAACAGGAAGTACCTTAAATCTTGACTAAGGTTGTTAAGATCTGGATTTTTTCCAAGAATCAAGGGGATGAAGAGGAGTACAGAGGTTAAGGTCTTTATAGTTTCAGTACAAGCTTAGGGCACAAGTTAAGCTTAACTCCAAATAGCATTGACTCACACAGCCAAGATGGCAGAAGTGCCAGCTGCATTAAAGAAGAATACTGCTACCTGAGTCTGGGTTTCATTTCCTCTGAAATATTAACTTGGCCTAGGTCTATATAGCTGCTGGGAATGATACACTTGCAAATACTGCATATGTTAAAAACATAAGGATGAGACGTAAGAAGGTACTAGAAAGAGTCAGAAATAGGATTTATCCCTGGGAATCCTCAAAACAAATACATATTTTTCAAAATTAAAAAATTTAAGAAAAGAAATTGGATTCATCTGACTTGTCCAGGTTGTTTCTAAGTAGTTTCAAAAACTGATTTTAAGCACACATCTGCAATCTACAGATGTATACTCGATTTTGGGAACCTGCGTTCTTAAAATAAGTGTGTGTGTGTGTGTCTGTGTGTGTATGTATGTATTTTAATCTCAGTCTAACCAAGGACAAAAGTACTTGTATACAATAAATGCTTGACCAAAAAAGGTTTAAATAAAGCCTTTAAAAATCCCATTTCCTCCTGCCCCAGATACTGGGCAGTTGAATGGGAGAGAATGCAAGTGAACTGCCTGATAACAGTGCCTGTAACAGGGTAAGTTAAGTTCTGCCATTCAGCCATCATTGCTGAGAGGCAGACTCTGGTGCCTGGTGCCTGATGCCTGGGTTTGAAATCTCACTATCTCTGCTACTTACTGTATAGCCTCAAGGCAAGATACTTTACCTCTCTGGGGATAATGGTGTAGCTGAGCTAACACAAATACAGATCTTAGGTAAGTGTTTGGAACATAGTGATATATATATTTACTATTATTATCATATCTGGATTTAGTCCATGAGTTTAATCTAGAATAGCTGCTCCTGGGTAGGTTAGCAAGTTCCCTTCTGACACAAAAACTGGACCTCTCACCTCAAATATACTTTGTGGATAGAAATTATGTTTCTAGCCAATAGGATGGACTCTTTCTGTCTCAAAAGTGGAATGCATGAAGACAGAGGCAAACTGCAGGTTGAGAGTACATTATCTGCTATGCAGTCAGTCACCAGATTAGCTCAGTACTATAAAAGTATGATATGAACTCAGAAATCTAAGTAGATGTTCTTTGCCGCCTGTACCTGCCCTTGGGTGGAACAGTCTCTTTAACTATCATCACATTGACCAACACTGCTCCAGCTAGGTCAGTAAATAGTACCTTGCAGTCCTTTATCCCTCAGCTTGCTTCTCCATCATTGCAAAGTTCTTAAACTGCACACGCTCTTAAGCATCCAAAACAGTTTGAGAAACACTCTCTTCCACTCCAACCCATTTTCGGTGAATAGGGAAAAAAGAAATCCCGAACTTCAATCAACAATCTATTGAAAATCAGTGCTAATGTTAAGGCTTTCAATGTCCAGCTTCCACCTGCTTCTTTCAAGGCTGAGTCACATAATCTAGTAGGAAGTAAGTAAAGGGTAGTACTTATAGCTCTTTCATCCAGTTTTCTGATGACAAGAGGTTCTTAGACTTCCAGTGTCAATAGAACAAACTCCTCTGTTCTAACCAGCAAACATTACAAAATTAGTTTGCTTGGTCCACTTTCTCACTTGAGGAAATCCCACGCCAGGGAAGGTGGGTGTAGAGTGGAACACAAAAATCTTTTGATGTGGGCACTGAAGTCTTTATATCATATTTCCCAATTCAAAAGTAAATTATAAATCTGTAACTGAAACCCTTCTTCCCTTTAAAAGCTTCTTCCCATAGGTGTACTCCTGCTTTTTCAAATAAGTAGAATAATTTCTGGATTTATTTCCCTTCTTTTTTTGGAAACCCAAAGTGGCTCACAAAGACCCACGGTTTCCTACCACTTACTGGGTGTGAGATCTTGGGCAAGTTACTCTATGTGCTTCGCTTTCCTCATCTGTAAGACAGCTTGTGAGGATGGAATGAGTTATTTTATTTTATTTTTTTGAGACGGAGTCTTGCTCTGTCGCCAGGGTGGAGTGTAGTGGCGTGATCTTGGCTCACTGTAACCTCCACCTCCCGGGTTCAAGCGATTCTCCTGCCTCAGCCTCCCGAGTAGCTGGGACTACAGGTGCACACTACCATGCCCAGCTAATTTTTGTATTTTTAGTAGAGATGGGGTTTCACCATGTTGGCCAGGATGGTCTCAATCTCTTGACCTCGTGATCTGCCCGTCTTGGCCTCCCAAAGTGCTGGGATTACAGGTGTGAGCCACTGTGCCTGGCCGGAATGAGTTATTAAAATTAATAGTGTCTTCATCCAAACGCTGGCTACTAAGTTTAATGGAGGGAAAGGCAGTAATTTGAAGCGATAATAGCTTTCAAGTGCCAGTCTCCTAAATCAATGGAATAGCATTTAAGTGTTAATCGGCCAGCACTCCATTCCTTAATCAATCCTGTCCCCTAATCCCCAACTTTGCTTTTGTCTCAACATGAATTTTTATGACATAGGGGAAAAAGATTTCCATCTATGTTTTCAACACATTTCATTGAGCAGTTACTATTACCTGGGCACTGGATATAAAGCAGCAAACTTATGAAACTGCCTTTGCAAAAATCCTGAGGAAATTAAGACAGTGAAAGAGATCAGGACTCACCTACCCATCTTCCTTCTAACCTCTAAACTGTCTTTGTTCATTCCTGGGTGTAGGCTGAACTAGTCTTGGAGAGGAATTTATAGTTTAAACTCTGAAACGAAATGGATAATAGCCCTTTCCTGAAAAACCCCTTCTTGCCTGGGGACCAGTCTGCCTTTGTAGGACTAACAAATTAGCTACGAGTTTAGGGGCCACGCCGCCTCTGGCTGTAAGAGTCTGAACCTCCCCAAATTGCTCCTGGTAATAATATCACTATTGTAAAACCTAAGGTCAGTGCTTGAGATATTTTGCAGATCCTGCATTCCGATGCAGCAAATGACACCACCCAGAGGTCAGCAAGAAGAACTCACTTCGACTCTCCTATGATTTTATCTTCAACCTGATCAATCAGCACTCCCCACTTTCCAAGCCCATACCCGCCAAATTATCCTTAAAAACTCTGATCCCCGAATGCTCGGGGAGACTGATCTGAGTAACAATAAAACTCCGGTCTCCCCCACAGCCGGCTCTGCGTGAATTACTCTTTTCGCCATTGCAAATCCCATCTTGATAAATCCGCTCTGTCTAGGCAATGGGCAAGGTGAACCCCTTGGGCGGTTACACTTACTCTGGTTCCCCATTCTGCTGCGTGACTTTAGGTAGGCTACCCAATATCCCTGGAATTCAATGATTGATTATACGATCTCCGTGCTTCCTTTCCACTCATAGATCTTACAAAGTCAGTTTCATGCCTCTTTCATTGACAGTTCTATCTCTCTACCTCCACCTCTGAACAAAATTGCTCGAGTTTCTGTTCCGACAATTCTATAGACTCGACTCAATGAAGGCACTCAGAATTTCTACCACCTGTTGTATTTTCCAACAAAGATTCCAACCACAGCGGCGAGAGGGAGTTATGTATCACAAGCTGTGATTAGAGACACAATGAGATTTATACAAGGAAAAACTGATTAAGAATCACAAGATTCCAAAGCCCAAAGGAAGTCCTATTTGTAACAATAAATGATGAAAAAGGGGAATTGACTTTTGACTTGTCAGCAAAAACGAAATTAAAAGAAAAGCAAAAGGAGTTGGAAGGGGGAGGCGGGATTCCAAGATACAAAGCATAAATAAAAAGAAGTTCTGTGCTCCACCCCTCCACCAGCGCTGGATACAGCCCTTCTGTTGTCCGCCCTACAAACTTTAGGAAACTTCAGCAAAAGGCCCACCTCCTGGAGTTCCCAGGAACCCCAAAACACGCGTTCTAAGGAAAGAAACAAAGTTGTGTGCGGTCGGGTTTCATGGAGGCCGGCGCCTTCTCCCCCGACCCAGCCCATTCCAGTTAGGTAGGGTCCAAGGCTCAGCCTGGCCGCCCGAGGGATCCGCCCAGCCCAGCCCCAGGGGTCTCAGCGCGGGGGTCCGGCGGGGCCTTCCACAGAGGGCGCGGGAACCTTGGGCGGGCCTGGGGCTCACCGCAGTCCTTGAACTGCACCGGTTCGGCCTGGGCAGCGGTGCTGAGCGCCAGGAGCAGGAATGCAGCTGCCAGGAAACGCATCGCGGCTAACGAAGTTCCAAGCTCGGGAAAGAAGCAGCGGCTGCCGGCGGTCACAAGACAAACCTGTGGGGGCGGGCCCGGGGAGGAGCCCAGTCAGGCGACCTGTCACCAGTAACCACAGCTGAGGCCCGCCCGCGCCCCGCCCCCGGCTCCGGAAAGCCAGCTCCAGCCCTCTCAGGCCCAGAGGCCTGCAGTCTCCGCCCATGCCATTCCCTCAGAGGCCTGACCCGCCCGGACCCACCTCCGCCCCGCCCCGCCTCACTCCTCCCCGCCCCGTTCCTTCCCTTTAGAGCACCTCTCCGGCTTCCTGGGTGCGTCCCCGCCGCTGCCGTCTGGAGCATTTCTAGCCAATCAGACACCTTCTCCTCCCGCACTACCCAATAGGCATGTTGGGGGCGGGGCCTCCGTGAAGTCCCGGCCTCCTGTTCGTTCTCTCCGCCTCCCGAGGCCCCGGGTGAGAAACGGGGGAGACGCGAGGGGCGGAGCTTGTGGAGGAAGATGGCTGCCGCCTGGGGGTCGTCCCTAACGGCCGCGACGCAGAGAGCGGTCACTCCCTGGCCGAGGGGCAGGTACCAAGACTAGAAAGGCACCTGGAAAGGGTGTTTGGTTCTGCGCCTCTAGGACAAATGGGAAACTAAGGCCTGTGGGGGATGCGAGGGTTTGGTGGGAGGCCGTCCAGGTGGGGGTCGCCAGGTTTAGCGTGAGGCGCTCCAGGTCGAGGGTTGCAAGGTGCCCCTTCTGCTCCCGGGCTTACCCTCCTCCCTTGCGCGCAGGCTCCTCGCGGCCTCCCTGGGACCCCAGGCGCGTCGGGAGGCGTCGTCCTCCAGCCCCGAGGCCGGCGAAGGGCAGATACGCCTCACAGACAGTTGCGTCCAGGTAGGAGGCCGGACGCGGAGCGGCGGTACCCAGGCGATTGGCGGGAGCAGCGGGAACTGCTCTTCACTCAGCCCTTTAACTCCCGTTTCCCGCTATTCTTGATCCCCCTTCCTGCATTTCAGAGGCTTTTGGAAATCACCGAAGGGTCAGAATTCCTCAGGCTGCAAGTGGAGGGAGGTGGATGCTCCGGATTCCAATACAGATTTTCACTGGATACAGTTATCAACCCCGACGACAGGCAAGGAGGAAGGGGTGGGCCCCCAAAGGAGGTACAGGAGGGACAAAAGTGTCTCCAGTTTAAGGTGCACTTTTATTCCAACTTTAAAGGGTTTACCTGGGATGGTTAACACCGCCCGCCTCACAGTGAGGATGCAGTAAAGGTTTGTTGTTCTGAATCAAAATAACTAAGTTATAGGAGCAAAATTGATCTGCCCAGGTCCATTGGGTAGTCGGTAGAAAGTCAGGCCGGACTAGATTCCAGGCTTAAGTCCCTACACGTTTCCCAGTATTTATTCCATTGAATCATTTTGCCTCAAAGAAAATCAGCACCTGTTAAAGGTAATGGGGAAGCTCCCTCTGTACTTTAGAAAACAGAGGATGTGCACGTCTGGGCTCAGGGGGTGTCTTTTTTGTGTTTGCGATACTCCTTAATGCCTTCCTCCTGTCTTTTCAGGGTATTTGAACAGGGTGGGGCAAGAGTGGTGGTTGACTCTGATAGCTTGGCCTTCGTGAAAGGGGCCCAGGTGGACTTCAGCCAAGAACTGATCCGAAGCTCATTTCAAGTGTTGAACAATCCTCAAGCACAGCAAGGCTGCTCCTGTGGGTCATCTTTCTCTATCAAACTTTGATGTGATGACTGGTGACTCTGGGATTGTCACCAGTTGTACCAATTTGAAGAACCTGGAATTAGTAGAATTCTAGAAGTTTCCTTCTAATCATGTCCCTCTCAATTTTATTTCCCGCAGTCCAGGAGTGTTATGTTTTGCCACTATTATTTTCAGAACGTGAAGATTTTACTCTTGGCTTAATTTTTCCCTCCACTCAGTGCTAAGGCTGAGCCTCCAGATGCTGTTACCTCAGATTTAATCACTGGTTGAAACTCCGTATAATCTGTAGAGCCTCCATGGCTCTAAAATTTGGAATTAACTTCTCCTGCCTTAAGAGCTGCTTGTACATATGTGGATAGCTATGTATAAAAGCTTCATTTTAAAGAAGGTTCTTATTGTGTTGTGGATCAGGGTCACAGATTGGGTAGCTTGGACACCAGTTATTAGAGGATGAGAAAAGTAAACGAAATGTTCTCTTTTTCATTTCACCCTGCCAGAATGTGCCACTTGACTTATCTTTATTGTCTATGCAACCCATTTGCCACTTCCTATTTGATAGGACAGATACATTTTACTCTCATGCTCGTGGATCTGCTATGAGTCATAAAACCAAGAGCCCGTTACCCAGAAAACTTGGACCAAACCCTCACTGACAGTGAATTATTTCAAAAATAGCCTCCCTACTCATACAGACATTTTAAGATTCTGTGACAATTTAATGACTGAATCTTTTTAGGATATGTTGCTTTACCTGCCTTCTGTTGTAAAATGGCTCTGGTCTCATGCACAGCAGGAAGTGATCCCTTTATTGTTATAGGTAATAGATTATTGGGAACCTTTTTTTAGATTAGGTTACCAGATGAAATGTAGGATGCCCAGTTAAATTTGAATTTCAGGTAAATAATTTTTTAGTATGCGTATGTCTCAAATATTGCATATACTAAAAATTACTATTTGAAATTCAAATTTAACTCCTATATTTTTATTTGCTGACCTTGGCAACTCTGCTTTAGGGTCACCAAACAGAAAGCTTTTAAAATCACAAATTCTAGTGAATTAAAGTACTTGTGTAGGTGTGGCACTTAAATAGGCTTCGGAGCTTGAAATAATCCTGTTAGAGTGCTGTGGAGCTGTGTGGTCAGACAGTGAAAGAAATCTACCACCATCACCACACCGAATGATTTATTAATACTGATGTTGGAGAAACTACAACCAAGTTGATTCTGGAAGAGTTACTGGTTAAATCCATCTTTTGCTTGGGAGCCTAGAAGTTTGTTACAGCAAAGACTTGCATTTCTGCACTGGATTGGAATTAAGGTCATTTAGTAAGAATTTACTATTTAAAAAAATGGAAATAGAGTTTAGAAAATATCTGAGACAGAAACTTAGATATATTTCCAACATGGCAAAACCTAGGACTTAGAGAAAACAAACCTATCATGCGGTTAGAGGAGAGAAGGGGACACTCAGAAACCTGAGCACATTTCTTAGAGCTGGTGGAAGGAGGCAGAAAGCAGCATACCATGGGAGCATCTGTGTGCACACATGACCAAGACAGTGCCGCCAGTACCTGCGCCTGATAGGGTTTCAGTTCAGACTACCTGTCCTTTCATCCTCCTTAAAAAGATTTTGCTACATTTTAAACATTAGAATATATTCTTTAAGAATACTTTTGTGGGTTATTTATTGATTTTGTGGTTTTAAAACTCTTGAGCACGAGCAGAACAGCTTTTGTTGCTAAATCAATCAAATTACAGTGGTGCACTAGACAGAAATAGTCCCTTAGAATGCAGAAGCTTATATGTGAGTATCTACTGTTAATGGGAGAATTGGAATTTTATGTTTAGAAAAAGGCAGATTTGGGGCTGGGCACGGTGGCTCACGCCTGTAATCCCAGCACTTTGGGAGGCCAAAGCAGGCAGATCACCTGAGGTCAGGAGTTTGAGACCAGCCTGGGCAACATGGTGAAACCCCATCTCTACTAAAAATACAAAAATTAACTGCGTGGTAGACACCTGTAATCTCAGCTACTCGGGAGACTGAGGCAGGAGAATCACTTGAACCCGGGAGGCGGAGATTGCAGTGAGCCAAGATTGTACCACTGGACTCCAGCCTGGGTGGCAGAGTGAGACTCTGTCTCAAAAAAAAAAAAAAAAAAAAAAGCGGATTTGGGAAAATCATGTTACTTCATACTGAGAAAGCTTCATTGGGAAACCAGAAGTGGCAGCAGGAAGTCTCCATTGGTGGAGACTTTATGTTGTTTTTCAAAGAGAAGGTCTCTTGGTCAATGCCCAGATCTTATTGTGGTACCATACTTCACTTATGTGATGAGAGTGACCAATGGTATGTAAATTATGTGTCCCATCCACTCTTAGTTTCTTTCTTTTTATTTGAGGCAGGGTCTCAATCTGTCTCCTAGGCTGGAGTGCAGAGGTGCAGCCTCTACCTCCCAGGCTCAAACAATCTTCCCACCTCAGCCCCCGCAAGTAGCTAGGATTACAGGTGCACACCACCAAGCCCAGCTACTTTTTGTATTTTTTGTAGAGATGGGGTTTCACCATGTTGCACAGGAGTCTCGAACTCCTGGGCTCAAGCAATCCTCCTGCCTCAGCCTCCCAAAGTGCCGGTATTACAGGCACGAGCCACCATGCCTGGCCCACCCATAGTTTCTTCGTATGGGAATGTTGAGTGATTACAAGGGATAGGAGGAAAGAAGTTGAGAAGTAAAAGATTAGGAAGGACTACTAAAGTAGGTGTTCAGGAAGAGACTCTTCTTTCTGTAACTTCTGAGAATCGAGCTCTGTTCTTTTGTCGTTTGTTATAAAGCATTAGAGTGCAGGGGTGGCATTTGGCAGGATCAACCTGGTATAGGGAAGTGGGCAGCACTGATCGTGGTGGTACAGCTCTCCCTTGAAATCTGGACCCAAGCTAATGTTGTGCAGCTGGCTTTGGGCAGGGCCTAACACTGTTCACTGCATGTTTTGTCTGAAAGGAAGGAATCTCTTCTATTTTTCTTCCTATCTAGCATTGATGTTTATGATCGTTCTTTTAAAATCCGTATTTTCCACTCTTCATAAAAATGCCACAGGGCTGCCTGACAAATTTGCATTAAGGAATTTTGACATAATTAGCACCTGGCTTTAGTTGTAAATTATAGTCGGATAAATATATAAAGAGAAGGAGCATTTAAGCAATCTTTGGCCAGCAACTGTATTTAAAAATATTTTATTTTTTTTTGAATAGGTGATACATATGGTACAAAATTCAAAAAAATACAAAAGGAGATACAGTGAAAAGTCTCCCAATCCTGTACCTATCCACCCTGTCACCCTCCCCACAAACCACCATTGGTTCTAAGAATTTATCCTGCAGATGTAATCCCATAAATTAATGTGAAATATGCACAAGAATATTCATTACAGCATTATTTATAGCAAAAGACAGGAAACAATGGAAACGTCTGTCAGTGAGGGACTGATTAAATAAATTATGGTTTATCCATTCAATGGAATAGTATACAGCTGTAAAATGAAATGAGGCAGCTCTAATTGCAAGTATAAAAAAAAAGCGAAGTGCAGAACAGCATGTATAGTATGCTATTTGTATTTTAAACAAAGGAAATATGTATATATGCATACAATATCTCAAGGTTGGCAGGAAGGCGGAGATTGGAGTGTTGTGGGGGCAGTGGGAACAGCAGTTACGAAGGTGTAGTGCCAGCAGGATATATTTGGGGGATGGTAAGTTCTCCGATGGTGAGGTATAAGGCGGAGTGGCAAGGATGAGGTGAACAGACAACCGCTTCTCTTTCCCCATTCTTTAGACAAATAGTGTTATGTTACATGCTGTTATGCAACCCTCCCTTTTCCCCTTAATTTGTTTTGGATATCTTTCTTAAGGAATTTAGAGCTACCTTTTTTAAGGGTTCCATAGCAATTAATTGTTTCTAATCTTTAGCTATTACAAATGATGCAGTAATAACTTCTTACGTATGTCATTTTATATGTGGTGAAAATATATCTGAAGGTTAAGTTCCTAGAAGTGGAAACTGCTGGATCAGAGTTAGTGCTTTTATAATTTTGAAGGACATTGCCATATTGTCCTCTTCAATATGCACTTCTGTCAGCTGTTATGAGAGTACCTATTTCCCACGTGCTTGCCAGCCAGGAGTCTTAACAAGCTTTTTGATCTTTGCCAATCTGACAGTTTTAAAAAGGATCTCAGTATGGTTTTAAGTTGCATTTCTTTTATTATGAGTGAAAGAATATTTTTACATGCGTAAGAGTGACTTATTTTTGTCTGCTGAAAACATCTCAATTAGTATAGGGACCTAGAGCAAATTATTTAAGCTTTCTATGTCTTAGTTTCCTCACCTGTAAATTGAGAATAAACAATAGTAAGTAGGATTATTGGATAATTAAATGAAATGTATGTATGGCACTCAGCACAGTGCCTGGCACATGGCAAGCATTCAATAAGTTATGTGATGGCTAACAATCAGAGGAGCAGGTAGGACAGGGCAGATTAAATTAAGAAAGTAGCATTCACTTCCATGCTCCAGTCACATGGAGCCTTGTTCATTTACATTGCCATTCATCAGAGAAGTACAAAGTCAGAGCTTTCCTTGTCTTTTAATAGGAAAGAGTCATTTCCCATTGGAACCCATCATAGGCTATCAGCAGAGCTGGCCAGGGAGTAGGCACAGCCTCATCTCTAATATTTAGACTTAGCCAACATGGTAAAGAAATTTAATCTGTTATGAAATAAAAACAACAGAAGAGACCAGATGTACATTTCTTTATTCCACCATGGTTCTGAACTCCCAGCTAGTTTGGGTTGGAGTGAGTCTCTGCTTGTAAACTCAGAGGAATGCCTGCCATCGTTTTCTGAAGGGAAAGGGCAGGGGTTTCTGAGTGGAGGGGAAAAACAACATTGGAAATCTGGCTTCTTCTGAACAAGCCCACACTGGAAAATAGACTTTTTACTTTTAGCACATCAAACTGGTTTTCACAAAAGGAGATCCCAGAAGAGGTTTGTTTCCTGTAAGAAGCAGTGTTTATGTAATAGAGGTCTTTGTAGATGGGTACTGTATCCCATGGCAGCCCTTGCTGCTGGTGCCCACGGGCTATCACTGGGCGGATTCAGCTACTGAATATTTTCTTTAGACGTATAAAGCCTTGGCTCCCCTTTCTCATCAACTCCACGTATTTTTCATCATGTCTTCTTGCTGCTTTCTCAGGCTCTTTGTTCTTCTTCATTTGTGTCTCTTACACTCAACAAGCTAATATCAGTCTTGCTTCTCTGAGTGAAGGGATCTTCTGCCACTCCTTGGGGTCAGAGAATGGGCTACAGGATGGAGGTGTGGCAAAATCAGGGCCCAGAACAGATTGGCTGAGTGGTGGTGATGGTTCTTAGGAGGAGGCTCTGGAGTCAGTCCCCAAGCTTCCCCAAATCCTTTCTTGCTCCACAGATTCTGAAGGACCTCCCTAGGGCAGATGTAGCCTCTGTCCCAGTTGTGGGATCGTCAGGATGATGGTGGATTGTGGCTGGAAAGGGGTGTCTGCAGTGTGAGGCCAGGGGGCCTTGCATGCTTGCACAGCTTGGGAGGGTGGATGAGGGCCATCCTTTGGTAAGCATCCCATAGCAAGGCCAGGAAAGGTGGTGGACAGGGCCTCATGCGGTGGCTGAAGCATTAAAGCGATTGGTGGTGCTTGAGCCAAGCAAGGGCACGGAGGCAATGACCGAAGCTTACAGCCAGAGGCTAAGCTGGGAGAGATGAAAGCAGGCAAGGCTGATTGGGAACCTCTGGCCTGATGTCACGGTGTCTTCCCAGCTAGGAAATCATCCTCAAGGCCCCTGCCTGTGACTGGAGGCCATTTCCAGGTAGTTGCCACACTGACCCCTGACTGCTACTCCTTGGCAGTGCAGTGGGGGGGCCCTGCCTCAGCCACATATCCCGGGGAGCAGTGGCAGCGGTAGGAGCCCTCTGTGTTCTCGCAGTAACCATGGACACAGAGCACAGCAGGCCCGTTCAAGTCATCACACTCATTCACATCTAAGAGGAAACAAAGGAGAGTGCTGTAGGGAGCCCAGGTGCCTCTGCTGGCTGCCTCCACCTCTCTGGTTAGTAAGCCCTGGCCACTGCCCTAGAGTGAAACCCTAAGTGTGAAGCCAGAGGCTGAAGTCACTTGCCAAAACCAAGCAACTCAAGGACAAAGCAGGGGGCAGCAAGCTCATACCATGCCCAAGACCGTGCTCTCTTGTCCTTGTCTTTTGTCTGGGAACCTGCACGGAAGGGGCTTTCTAAAGCACATAATTAAACCTTCCTTTGGCGCTTTCTTCCCTTCCAGCCTGACGCAGACAGCCCCACTAGGAGGCAGCAGTGGCTCTTCCAGCCTTCCTGAGTTCAGGCGTCTCTGTGGGCAGTGGGCCAGCCTGACTCCTCCATCAGAATTCTGCACTTACCTACGCAGGCCATGTGGGCCGCATCCAGCTGGAAGCCCTCAAAACAGTCACAGGTGTAGCCCTCCCGCACGCGCACACAGCGGCCATTCTCACAGCCGTTCAGGATGCCGCACTCCTCCGCCTGAAGCCCTTCGAAGCCGGCTGGGGGCTCTGGGAGGAGGAAGTCGGAGGGAGGAGGAGGCTGAGGGCTGTGTCCAGACTCTCCCTAATGCTGGGACCCTCGCCCTCCTGGACAAAGGGTGCCCCTGTGGAACTGTGGGGGTAGGGGCAGAGAGGATCATAAAATTCTCGTGGAAAGATGCTAGAACAAAAGGCAGTACTCTTGAAAAAAAAAGTGTGTGTCATTTTAGATGGGGAGAGGTGCTCTGGGCTTCAAATGAGGGCTCCAGGGAGGCTGAGACTCGCTGCTTCCACAATGCCCGGCTCCTGCTGGGGTTTGGGTGGTCGGGGAGTGTGTTGCTACATAGTTTTTGGGTTTGGGCGTGGGGATGGGGTGAGGTGTTTTGTTTAAACCTTCACATCGTGTTTTTGGGAAGTGGGGAACAATTGGTAGCAGAGGGGCCTCACTCAACACAATGCAAAACGTCGACCAGATCTACCTAACCCTCTTCACTCTCTAAGCACCCCTCCACCCCATGGAAAAGGCCCCACCCTACCCAGCGGTATGGTTTTAGTCTGATGTGGTAGCTTTGCCTGTGGTGGGTACCGTGTGCATGGCACAGTGCTAGGCCTGACTTCCTCGTTAGACTCCAAGGCCTGAGTGTTTGGATCGCACCATTCACAAACCGAGTCATCACGGTGGGCCTTTAAAGTCCTTAGAAAACCTTAATCCACACTTCAGGTCACAAGTGTGAATGCTGGGTGTCCTTAGAGCAGGTTATTCTGCAGCCTGTAGGTGGCGTGGAGGGAGAAAAAGACTGCAGTGAACAGCTTTCTCTCTCTCTCAGTCCCCACAGGAAGCTTGTAGGTTGGGACAGGGGCAGTGTCCTGTACCTTTTTGTGTCCCTGTGATAGTTTATGACGGAGTTGTTAGGGTCGGACCTGGGCGTATGTACTTGTCTCAAGCGAGCCGTGAACGGGGACCTCTGGCTTGGTGTGTCTTTCCCCTTCCCAGTCCTCACCCTGCTGGCAATATGACTAGCAGGTGGAGGAGATGGAAGTGAAACAGCTTTGGTGCCCACCTCTTCCCCAGTTTTGCAGCAACACAGACCTGGATGGCTGGCCACGTAGTGGGGCTGGAGTTCTGAGGGCTGCAAAGGAGACTCAAGGATGGGTGTGCGGTCCGCTGAGTGACCGGCTGTGTTGGGGAAGGCAGGCTCAGGGACGGTGTCCTCGGGGCCCAGGTAGTTGTAGAAGGGGGCCCCATCTGGGCCATAGATGCTGTAGTGCAGGTCATCGGGCCCGGGGCCATACTCATAGCCTGGCCGGAAGTGGACCCCGGCCTCCCGCTCTGCCTCAATGCGAGCCACGTTGCACAGCTGAGCATAGACCTCTGTCAGGGAGGAGGGAGAGAAGGAGCTGGGTTCTAGCTCCTGCCAGCTAAAGCCTGGCTGGCTTTGTCTCTGGGAGCATGCAAGGACTGGTACCCTCTGGGAGATCCTGGCAACATTCCTCTCCCCACCTCTCCCCTGCCCTACTTTGTCCCCAAACAGCAGGGATGGAAGACAGGGCCTTTGCTCTGCTCCTTCTTTCTAGATCCCCAGTTCCAAGGTGAGGGCATCCCCCTCCCTGGGGCCTGGCCCAGCCCTGCAGGGTATCCCCTTTGCTCCCCCTCACCAGAGCTCCTCGGGGGACACAGAGCACACTGCTGGCTCCAGGCCTCGCCGTCCTGGCAGCAGCATTCCGTGTAGGTGGTGCGGTGCCCACGCAGGGGTTCGCTGCATACATCATTGGTGACTTTTTTCCAGCAGACGTCCATGTGGATGTCGTGGTCAGGGAGGTCCTCTGGTGGCACAGGGCACGGAGGCACATGAGCCCCCCAGCCCAGGTACCCTTCTCCTGCTCCCCCACGCTCAGGCCCACTCACCCGTGCTGCTGGTGCTGTTCATGCAGCGCTGCTGGCTGAGGTCCAGGGTGAGCGGGGGGCTGCAGAAGCAGTGGAAGGAGCCCTCCGTGTTGACGCACTCGCCATTCTCACAGGCCAGGTCCTGGCACTCATCGTGATCTGGGGAGGCAGGAAAGGGTGGGGCATTGCCAAGGTGGCCTTTCCACCAACCACCCTCAGGGAAGGGTGTTTTCCTATCACTGATAATGAAGAGTTAGTGCCCTGCCTCCCTCCCCTCAACCCAGCCCAGCCTGGAAGGCCCCTCCCTGGGGACAATCTCTGACAGCCCACAGCTCCTTCACCTGGGACCAGCCTGCTGCAGTGGGCGGCCTCCCTAGGAAGGGGGACTCTCAGCAATAATGGGACTGGCTGGCAGGGGCTGGGTGGGCCATTATTCAGCTGTGGGCCTGGGGTGGGGGCAGGGATCATGTGTGTCCTCACCCTCACACTTCTTGTGGGAAGCATCGTAGTGGAAGCCGGGATTGCACAGGCAGACATAACCAGGCACGGTGTTGAGGCACCGGCCGTTCGGGCAGAGACCAGGCCCGAATATCACACACTCATCCGCATCTGTGGAAGGCAGAGCTGAGGTGAGAGGAAGGTGAGAGGCAGTTTGAGGGGTACCTAGAGCAGGGAATCCAAAGCCAGGCTGGGTTTCAATCCCAGCTCTGCCACTTACTAGGTGGCTTTGGGCAAGTTGCTTAAGTTCGCCTTGCCTCCGGTTCCTACATACTCTTAGAGTTGTTGTAAGGATGAAAAGGTGTTAATATGTGTGAGGTGCTCAAAAAAGTGCACGGCGTGTAGCCAGCACCCAAGAAAAGCAATCTCTGTCTCCATCATTTCCTTCTCAAGACTAGCTTCAGGACTAGGGTGCTGAGGGGCGCAGTGCCTGGACCATCCTACTGTGAGTGTGTGTTCCCCAGAGGTTCTGGCCTCATCAGTGCGGCCAGGGAGATGAGCGCAGCCTCTGGCCTCTAGAGCAGTGCTCTCCACTCTGTCCCTGTGCCCACATGTGGCTGTGGGTGAGAGTTAGTCAAGGCATCATAGTTTGTTTCTGGAGGTGCAGCTTGGGAGAGCAGGGAAACTGAGGTGAGGCTCATGTGGACACTCCAAGAGCAGCTTGAGTCAGAACTTCCAGCTAACACTCTGCAGGGAGTCAGCCCTGGGACAGAAAAGGTGGAGGCAACCTGGGAGGCCAGGGCTGGATGCAGAATTTCCCCAGGGACCCTGTGGAGGAGCAGGCTAGGGCCCACTCAGGTGAATGGAGTTTGGGGCAGAGGATGGAGCAGGTTACCTGTGTACATGGTCTGTCCAAACGTCCAGGCTCCTTCCACAGGAATGTAGCCTTTTCCACTAGGGCAGATCTCGCTGAATTCAGCTATGTAGAGAGGCGTTTCAGCTCAGAGTGGGGAGGGCCCTGCCCCCTTCCTCTCTCCCCTTCTTTCAGTGTCACCTTGCAGAGCTGACCCTTCGAGGATCTGGAACCCTTGGGGTCTTACCTGAGTCCTCAGACGGGCAGAGGTCACAGGCATCTCCCCAGCTAGCGCCCTGGGTGCAGCAGCATTCGGCCTGTGTGGTGTTCCGGCCCAGGACACTGGAGCAGGGCGCATGGCCCTTCTGCCCAGAGTAGCAGTCCATGCGGGTGGGGGACGGGGCATGGTCCCCCGTTGGGGCCTCAGAGATACTCTGACCTGTGCGTGACAGATGCTCATTACTGTCTGTTCATGACCCTCTAAGGGGGGTCAATAGTCCTTGACTTTATTTCTTAAATTTAACATTTGTGTAGCACTTTACAGTGGAAAAAATTCTGTTACCTATATTACCTCACTGAGGCTCTCCACAACCCTAAGAAGTGGCCTAATCATCATCTCAAGAAATTGAGGCTTAGAGAGGCTTGGGGCCTCGCCACCGCTGTGCGATTAATCTATTAAGCAGTGCAGCAGGGATCTGACCCCAGTTCCTCCTCCCCTGCGCTTTGCGGTATACCACCCTGCCTGCCTCCCTGGGATGGGCTGCCCCCAGTGCCTGGCATGCCATATGGGCAGCCCTCTGGTCCATTCTGCTTCACATGTACCCTAGCCCCTCCCACCCTTCCTCGTCTCCCTCACTTTCCCCCAAGGCAGTGAAGACCAGCTGAGTCCTAGTCCAGCCTGGCGTGAGAGGCTGAACCCAGGAGCTCTCGGGTGGAGTGGGAAGTGGGAAAGGGAGAGCCCGGTTTAGTTCAGCTCCAAGTCCTCTCTCATCCAGAAGGTTCCCAGGGATTAGATGGATTCAGGGTCCCTCCAAGGCTCAATCTGCGGTCCCTGGGGCCACCCTAAGTCAGCATCAGGGTTTCCTGAGCCTCCTCTAGGATCGTCGCCACCCTGTAGCTCCTGGTTTTGCTGCGCCCGGCCCTCAGCCTCCTCACCCCTCCATGCACCAGGCCCCACCTGCACCTCCCTATGCTGCCCCAGGCCCTGGCCCAGTGTCCCCCTCAGCGGCTAGAGGCTAGTAGAGGGATGCAGAGGGACACGCTCTCTGTAAACCTCTGAGTCACCATGGATAATGCGTCTCCCAGGCCTCACCTCCAGCCCCCCGTGGGCGGCAGTGCCCCTCCTGGGCATCGTACTCCTCCAGGTCACTGGCACAGAGGCACAGGAAGGAGCCCTCCACGTTCTCACAGAGCGCGGCCCCACACACCGCCAGCATAAGCTCACACTCGTTCACATCTGCCAGGTGTGAGAACAGGCTCGTGGGCAGAAAAGAGGCAGCCCGTGCCCCCTGCCCCTGACTACAGCCCACTGCCCCCAAAAGAAGCAGGCTAGGCCTTGGGGAAGAAACAAGAGTAAGTATAGATTTGCAGGGAGGAGGAACCGATGGACAGAGGGCATGGGAAAGAAGAAAAAAGGAGAGGAGTGGCAGCAAACGGTCACAGAAGTGCACAAAGAGGAAGGGTTACCCCTCAGTGCACATTCTCCAAACCTCCTGCCTCCTGAGGCTCTGAGGCTTGAGGACACCTGCTGCCCTGCTGGCAGAGCGCGGCTGTGCTTCCCCTTACCCGCCCGGCCCATGTGCCCCTGGGCGAGGAGTTGAAGTCTCCCTCTTCTTTGAAGCCTCCCTTGCCCATGCTCTGGGGACCCGTGATGGAGCCACGTGACCAGGACCAGTTGAGGAGGAGGACCCCAGGGCCTTCCCTTCCCGGGCCCAGACCTTGGGTAGCCCACAGGCTCCTCACCCACACAGTCCCAGCCTGAGGGAGAGATCTCGAAGCCCTGGTCACAGAGGCAGCGGAAGGAGCCGTCAGTGTTGTCACAGAAGCCGTGGCTGCCACACATGGTGCCGTTGGCGCACTCGTCTATGTCTGTGGGACAGTGGGAACCAGGATAGAGGGTGTGTGTGTGTGTGTATGTGCGCGCGCGCGCATGTGTGCACTCTCTCACACGCATGCACACTCTCTCGTTCTCTGCTGAGAATACTTATTTGGCTTATTAGCACCAAGACCTGTGAAAAGCAGCCTCTCAACCCAGGATAAGAAAATCCTAACATTCACAGTCCTGTGGCATCTTTCGTAATCTCTGCTGGATGGAAAATATACAAGCTACAATCAGCTGCAAAAAATCGTGTCCTCAGGAGAAAATCATGTCTCGCTCAATACGTGAAAAATAGGTTTTCTCAGCCCTCTCTCCTCTCTCTCCTCCCTCCCTACTCACCAATGCAGTCTCCGTTCGGGGCCATGTGGAAGCCAGGCTGGCAGCCCAGAACACAGCGGTAGGAGCCAGGGCTGTTTTCACACTTCCAGGTGCCACACACCGGGTCTCCATAGTCCTCACACTCGTCGATATCTGTCCCCAGAGCCATGCCATGAGAGAGGACAGAGGTGGCCAGGTCACTGCTGTGGTCCCACAGGGTCATGCCCCACAACCTCTAGGGTTCTTGATCTATTCCAAATTACTGTGCTCATCCCAACCCCAGCACATCAAGGTCAGGACGATTTCCCCTGACCCTGCAGGGCTGAGCCTCTGGGAAGAGAACCGTATGCTATTTAGGAAGCAGTGAGCTCCTGCCCTTCTGTGACACTCCTTTTCCTCCACTGCCCCCATCTGTCTCCTATCCCTACCAGCAGAGCACTGTACTTCTCTTTACACGAAGCCTTCAGCATAGTGTATTACAGAGAGTTGTCTTCATATCTGTCTCCCTTGCTTTCAAGATCATCCATAACTGTCTATTTGTCCTAGCAAAAGACATTGAGCATAGCAGGTGTTTAATGTCTATTGAATCAATTTGGCCTTTAAAACTAGATTGTGTGCTCTGCCAGCACGAAGATGATGATTGTCTTCATTTTGTCATCCTTGGACAGCCCCTGAGCCCTGAGTCTCAATACATACACTATTTGTTGGACACTTCATCTGTGGAAAGTGCTCTGCTCCACGGGAGCTAAGGACCAGGCAGGGTAGAGATGGGCAGACGTGGGCAGAGCCCTTACCCACACACTCTCCACTCTCTGGGGAGGGCTGGAAGCCAGTCTCACATAGACAGTTGAAGGAGCCCTCGGTGTTGACACAGTGCCCTCCCAGACACGGGTCTGTGGCGGCACACTCGTCCACATCTAGAGTAGAGATGGCTGTCAGCAGACCCAGCCATGGGTCCCTTCCCTGTTAGGGTCCTGTGTAGCTTCCTCTGGGCCCTGAGTAGCCCATAGGAGAGTCAGGGAGTGGCTTATGTAGGAAAAGGCTCGAAGCCAGAGGCCAGGCTGCGGGAGGTGGGCACCGGGGTGGGGGTGAGGGGTGACGTGGGGTCCCTGGGACTGGAGCTCTGTAAAGGGGAGAAGTGACACTCGGAGTTTGGAGTGGGTGCATGCCTGCTGTCAACGTCGTGAAGAGGCCCTGGTGAGAGACTGAGTCCCTCCCTCCCTGAGCCCCGGGCTCCCTCACATCACTCCTCGCTCCCATCTTCTCCTCCCTGGGCAGGGCCGTGAGCACTTGCTCTCAGTACTGGTATTAAAAGGGACACCACTCTAGTCTTAGCCTGTAGCGCCCATGCTCCTGACCAGTAGAGGTAGCTGTGCTGGCTTCCCATGCTCCTGGCCAGTAGAGGTAGCTGTGCTGGCTTCTCACCCTGGCAGCTGGTGCCCCCCTCTGCGCTGACGAAGCCAGGCGCGCACAGACAGAAGAAAGACCCATGGCTGTTGAGGCACTCGCCGTGGGGTGCGCAGTGCTCCTCCCCCATGCACTCATTCACATCTGCAGGGAAAAGATGGGGAGTGGGTGTCTGCTGGGGATGTGCCTGCCTCCCCACACACTCATGCCCCCCACCCCCAGTAGGGTGACCTGGGTCACTCACCCTCACACACGGTGCCATTGGCCAGCTGGAAGCCCTGGGGACAGAGGCACTGGTAGGAGCCCACAGTGTTCTTGCACTCGCCTCCCAGGCAGCTGCTCTGGGGGTCTTCACATTCATCCACATCTGCAGGGCCACACAGGGGAGGAAGACAGCCGATGGCAGCACCTCCCAAGGACAGGAGCCAAGGGGGTAGTCTCCAGAGGACCTGTCACCTGCCTGCAGAGCTGGACCCACGGGGGATCATCCCCTCATGAGGCAGCACAGCTGGGACAAGCTTGTGAGCGACTCTTGGGGAGCGGGATGATGGCAGCTCCTCCAGCCTCAGCAGCCCCCCACCTGCTGGGCTTCACCATGGCCCTGACAGAGGGGCATCCCATTTGTGTCCTCTCCCACACAGAGGCTCATACCTTCACAGGAGTCACCCAGGGGGCTGGGCCGGTAGCCCCCATCGCAGTCCTTGCAGGAGAAGGAGCCAGCCGTGTTGGTGCAGACTCCGGAGGGGCAGACTCCCGGGAAGGCACACTCATCTAGGTCTGCAGACAGACAGCGCTCGCCCGGGGACCTAGGAGGGCTCCCACTTCCCAGGCAATGCAGGAACCTCACCGTGGCCTCCCTCTCTGAGCCCCTGGGGCTTTCCTAAAACCCCCTCCCTAGAACGCTCCCGGGGCAGCCCTGCCCTCAGCTTCCCTCTTCTCTGTGACTGGCTTTTCCTCCTGTCCTCACTCTGAACTTGGGGATTATGACAATAGAAGCTCTTGTTGGGGCCAGGTCCATTTATGGGGTCTTCTAGCCTAGCCTGGAGCCCCTCGGCATCAGCCCCAAACTGGGGACAAATTGAGTGTTCTTTGGGAGGTAAGACAACCTATATTCTGTCCCCTTCCACCACTGCCTCCCCAGGGTTACCTTCACAGGCAGTGCCGTCTTCATTCACCCAGTACCCGTTCTCACAGGCAGAGCAGGCGAAGGAGCCCTCCGTGTTGAGGCAGAGGCCTGTGGGGCATGAGGCCCGGCTGGCACACTCATCCACATCTGAAATAGGGCATTGCATTCTGTGTGGGACTCTGCAGGACAGACAGGCCAGGACACTGGCAGGTAGGCAGGGGTGGGGGAAGGACAGGTCTGGGCAGGGATGTGTTGGGTCAGTGTGAATAGGGATGCAAGGCCAGGGGTGGATTCAGGGGGCCAAGGGTGGTGTGCAGAGGGGAGGGAGCCACAAGCTGGACTGGCCTGCGGAGAAGGGGTGCTTCAGCATCTCTGTACCTTGGCAGCCCTTCTCATCTGAGGTGACCTCATAGCCCTGCTCACAAGAGCATCTGAAGGAGCCTTCTAGGTTGGTGCACTTTCCATGGGCACAGACCCCGGGAGTCAGACACTCATTCACATCTGTGGGAGAGAAGTCCAAGATGGTGGGCTGACCTCCTCCCCATCCTGCAGCCCCCGCTGGCAGGCTCCAAGCATCTCAGTTATGAGGCCAGGGAACCAGCCTTCAGAGGGGCCGCAGGCCACCTGGGGAGGCCATGAGGCCATGCCCCCTCCTCCCACCTAGGCAGGGCAGGGCGTCCCATCCCCCGGGCTCACTTCAGCCCTATCTAGTAACTCAGAGCACTCTGCATGTATCCACGCAGGGGGCCAGGTCTCCCCACCCTGGGGCTGGTTTGGCTCATCTGAGGATACTTGAAATGAGGTGTCCAAGACCCTTGACTTCCCTCATTGTGTGTGCCAGGAACCCTACATGACCTCCTACCTGCCAACCAAACAACCCACGATCCCGACCCAACAAGCAGCTTCTGCGGGTGGGCGGGCAGCGTGGAGAGAGGCCAGTCATGCCGAGGTGGCTGAGTGGCAGCCTTGAGGGCCTGGGAAACGTCTGCCCTCTCCAGAGCCTCAAAGCGTCTATTCAACACTCAGTCCCTCCCAGCATTCTGAACCCTGAGCCTTTCTTCCTGAGGGGGCTGCAGGAAAAGAGCACACGCCTCCTGCTGCAGACCTGCTGCCCTTCTGAGGGAGGAGCGCCCCACTGTGCGGTGGGCGTGCTGTTTAGACGCTGCTTTTGAGATGCAGAAGAGCAGAAGACCCTTCCTCCCTGGGAACTGCAGAAAGGCCTGGCCCCATCCTAAGACCCTTAGGCTCCTCGCTCCACCACAGGATCCAGCTACAGAAGCTGCTGGGACTTTGGGCAGTCACTCCAGAATGAATATGGCCAAAGAGGAGAAAAGGGCCCCACCCTAGCTGATTCAGAGGGCAGAGCCCTGGCGACTCATGCCCAGCGTCATCTGGGAACCCAGCTAGATCATGGAGGACAACAGCCTCCAAGCCACCTCCCTCTGCCCACCTCTTTCCCTTTCTGTGTGTGGGCTCAACCAGAGGTCCCAAGGCCGAATGGCCTGCTCAGTGCCTTGGCCAGCAGCCCTCACCTACACAGCTCCCACTCTGGCCCCGGTAGCCCTCCTCACAGGCCAGACAAGTGTAGGAGCCGGGGGAATTGACGCATCTCCCATCAGGGCAGGTACCGGGGTGACGGCATTCGTTGATATCTGCAAAACAGCAGCCCCTCCCTTGGTCATCCCTGGGAACATAGCAAATGGGTAGGTCTGTGACACAGCAAATCCTTGTCCCTGCCTTTGGCTGGGGAGAGGGACGGACAGAGGGAAACTAGGAAAGAATGAGAGCTGCCCTGTGTTCCCAACTCCACCTCTCACCCACCGTCTGGGACAAAAGAGGGAGATGGAAGAACTTAAAAATTAGAAAGGGAGACTCCCTGGGTGGGCGCAGTAGGCTATGGTTACCACCAGCTGTGGGAGGGTCAGAGGCTCCACTTTGTGAGCTGGGCTGTTTGGGATGGGCTTTCATCTCTCCCCTGGCGAATTCCTAATCCTTTATAAGCAGTGACCATTACTGGGATGTGCTTGGCACAGCAGCTAACTGGATTGCCAGAGGCTCCAGAATAGATCATCGGAGGGGCAGTGAAGGCAACTTGGGCTTCCTTGCACCAGGAAATGAGGACCATGGAGGAACCCCCAATCTTGGATATGGCCAAGACCAGCTCTGAGGCTGAGTGCAGACTGTAGGGTAGAGCTGGCAAAGCTTCTCTGCTGGAGAGCTGTCAGACATTTCTTCCAGCCAAGAATCATGTAGGGATCCTGGCACCCACTCTGGTGAGATCCAGGAAAGTCAGCCAGAAGGGGTAAGCCTGGACACCAAATGGACACCCAGGGGACGAGGAGACCCAGGAAGGGAGAGTGGCAACAGGAAGAGGAGGGAGCTAGTTCTCCCCGGAGCCAAGGAGAGGGCTCTTCCCCCACGTAACCTGGCATATCATGGGCTTCATCATCAAGGCACCCAGGGGACCTGGACTGAGTGAGGGAGATCCTGTCACAGGGACTGAACTCTGAGTCAGCACTGCAGGAGGACATTATGCCCCTCTGGCCCGGTATCAAGGCTCTGGCCCACTCTTCACAACAGGTCCATTGGCCAAGGAAAGAGGAGGGGTTCTTCTTCCTAAATGGGTAATTGTCATTCTCCTAGAGGAAGTCCACCAGCTTATGCAGATTTAGAGGCCCTACTGCCCGAGGGGAGGACCTACTCAGCACCTATGGAGGAAGTGTGGGAGGCAGGCCTAGGGTCCGAACATAGGCTTTCTGCAGAGGGACTAAAGCCAGCAGCTGTCACTGCTGCTGGATATGGAGAGGAGAGGACATGGACCTTAAAGTGGAGGGGGAAAGTGAGTCCTCTCTGAGGTTGTTTGGCTTCCAGAAGTCAGGACACATCGAAGCCCTCTGTCCCAGAGGACTGGGACCCTCTCAAGCCTAAAGCTTCTGCCTGAGGGTCCAGAAGACGGGGACATCGCCACAGGGCAGGTGGTTTTCAAGTGGGTCTCTGCAAGGAGAGTCCCACAACTCCCATATAATCTTGGGGACACTGAGATAAGGCGCATCTCTGGCAAGAGGGTAGCCCCAGCCCCTACTTGAGTTGTGGTGACACCAGCCTTAACTATTCTAAGGGCTTCTGTAAAGTAAGAGATGGATAAAATGAAGGATCTAAGATGACTAACTTTGGCCACCCAAGAGACAGAGGCCAGTGCCATGACCTGTTGGCCTTGGCCAAGGTACTTGAAGGAGGATGGGCAAAGCCACTGAGAATGAGCAGCAATCCCTGTTCCAGGGATGCCAGATGATCTCTTCCAGGATGAAGAGAACGAGATTGAGGCAAAGCTCCTCCTAAATCCATGCCAGGAAAAATGAAGTCTTTGGACCTTTCCTGCAGGGATCAGGCAACGTGGGAAGGAGATAAGGTTTGCCAGGAGCAAAGGGCCCTGAAGTCTGTCCTGCCCCAAACATGCTGGGCACATCTCTTGGAGGTGGTGTGTGTAGTGTCTTAATGCTGGGCATTTAGGATGCATGTGGCATTCCAGCTCTCCACTTTCTGCACCATGGTAATCTGGTGCTTCCTAGTCTCTTGTGGTTGGGTGGGGCCATGAGACTAGTGAGGGCCAATGAACTGTGAGTGCGTATGATACGGATAATTTATGGACCAAACCATTTAATTTGTGCAGCCCTCCAGAGTGCTCTTTTATTCTTCCACAGAGACTGGCTGTTCCTTTAGCCTACATCTCCAATGAGGAAACATGGGGCAGAGCCCCCAGCTGACCCTTGATGGACATGTGGCACTGATGAGATAGAAACTTGGCTGCTGCTGGGCATGGTGGCTCGCGCCTGTAATCCCAGCACTTTGGGAGGCCAAGACAGGCGGATCATCTGAGGTCAGGAGTTCAAGACCAGCCTAGCCAAAATGGTGAAACCCCATCTCTACTAAAAATACAAAAATTAGCCGGGTGTGGTGGCGGGCACCTGTAGTCCCAGCCACTCGGGAGGCTGAGGCAGGAGAATCGCTTGAACCCGGTGGGGGAGGAGGTTGCAGTGAGCCAAGATCACACCACTGCACTCCAGCCTGGGTGACAGAGCGAGACTCTGTCTCAAACAAACAAACAAACAAACTTGGCTGCTATGTCAATAAGATAGGGGTTGTTTGTTAACGCAGCATAACCTTGTCTATCTTGGCATGCCACTGCTGGCTTCCTTCCTCAGACCAGAGCCCCAGCCAGTGATTATCACACGTGAATGGGAGGGGGAGGGCAGATGATGAAAGCAGCCCCTCATTCTCCACCCGAGCCAGGGAAGGGCTCTCCTTGGTGGAAGTGAATATAACTGAACCATTAGCCAAGCCAATCCAAAGGAGCCAGAGGAAGATTCCGAATGAAGCAGATTCTATTACCAGCTACCCTGAGGCTGTCCCACCAGCATCTTGGTGCCTGGACTGGAACCAGTCACTGGATGCAGAAATATTCCAGTTTTTCTGCCTGGCCTAGGGTATGAATGTTAATCTGAGATTACGGTGTGTTTTGGAGGGTTTTAATATTCTGTCTTTGAAGCCAGGAGCCATCTGTCTTCTTCCTGTGTTCCCAGCCCATGGCCGACACAGCTGGTGCTCAACAAATGTTTGCTAACCAAAGAGTGGGAGAGTATGCCTCAAACTTCACCCTTCATCTTTTTGGTATAAGGCTGCTGAAGAGACCCCAAAGGGCCCACGGCAACAATCAATCCAGAGACCAGCTTGCCAAGCTTCTGTTGGTTCGCTGGGAGAATCCTGGAGCTTCTCTAACCACAGATCAGCCTTTGGATGAGGAAATATAAAGGCATTCACTTCTGGTGGTTGTGAGAGCATGGGGTGGGGGTAGGGAAGGCACTCAGGCAGGGGCCAGAAGCTCAGGTGACCTTGGTTATGGCTGGGCGACACCAAAGGCCCTGGCAGTCTGCAGGGAAGTCTATCCCCTGTCCGTGGGAACCTGGAGTCCCGGTACGACGGAAATGCCGTTGAGACTGCTGGACGGGCCTCTGTCCAGACCACTCAGCCTTTCACCAGAGACTTTCAGTTTCAGTGGCGAGAGTGGTTTCTGACTTGGAGAAAGAAGAAAGAGGGAGAGGAAATTGACTGGGCTCCCAGGGTGATGGGCCGGGCTTGTGGTTACCGATGGAAACCTGGAGAAGTGTGCGGGCTACATCATTCTTTCTTTCAACAGACTCGGAGTGTCTGCCCTGGGCCAGGAACTCTGCCTGACCTCCCAGATGAGGTGCGTGTCTAGAACCTTTCCTTGGGAAGGGAAGGAGAGGGCTGGGGTATGGGAGAGCCTGGACATGAAAAAGAACTACCCTCTGACAGTAACATTTCCCTCTACTTATTCAAGGTCTGTATGTGCCAGATGGTGCCTAGCACTTTGTATACATTAGCTTATCCGGTGCTCACAAACATCTCTGAGATGGGCATTACAGTTCAATTTCCAGACATCGCGTCAAAAGCCAAACCCAAGCCTGTCTGCACCAGAGCCTGTGCCCTTCACACAGACTGGTTAATATAAATCTGATTTTTTTTTTTTTTTTGAGACAGAGTCTCACTCTATTGCCCAGGCTGGAGTGCAGTGGCGTGATCTCGGCTCACTGCAACTTCCACGTCCTGGGTTCAAGTGATTCTCCTGCCTCAGCCTCGCAAGTAGGTAGGATAACAGGCATGTGCTATCACGCCCAGCTAATTTTTGTATTTTTAGTAGAGACGGGGTTTCACCACGTTGGCCAGGCTAGTCTTGAACTGCTGATCTCCAGTGACCCACCTGCCTCGGCCTCCCAAAGTGCTGGGATTACAGGTGTGAGCCACCGCGCCCAGCCTAAACCTGATGTTTTTAATGTTCTGGTATTTTCTTGATTCATTTCCTCTCATTTTACTTCTCTTTTTGATAAAGTCTAATGTCAAATTCACAGTGTCATTATGATGCTTAAATGAGGTAATCTATTGAGGACCTAACCCAGACACCTGGGACACAGGAGGCACCTGTCAGTGGTGGGTGCCATCATTCTCCATTCTCCTGAAGATGCCAGGCTGTCTTATCTCCATCGTGCTAAGGAGGACAAGGCAGGTGGGTTCCGGCTTTGGTCATGGGTAGGCCTGAGTTTTAAAGGGGGAGGACAAAGAGGGAGGCATTGGGAGGTGACACACTGGGGCTGAAGGCAGAGCTGTCTGTCCTGCACCTGCCGCAACCTCTCCCCTTTGCTTCTCTGGACTTCGCTTCCATGGTAGTGGTATTGGGAAGGGAGGCTGTCCTTTCACAAAGTACACAAGCTCTTCTCTGACTTCCAGGCCCTTCCGAAAGCAGGCAAGTCCCAGCCAGGGAAACCTGGAGGCTGGGAGGAGTCTCAGCCTAAGCTCGGACCCAGGGCCAGGTTCTTCTTGGACTGCGCCTGGATTTACCCTCATTTCTTCCTGTCCCAGCCAGTCTCGAGAGCAAATGCCCTGGGCCTCCTACAAGCCTGTGACACCCCAGCCTGACAGGGACGTGGTGGCAGCAAAGCTGCCAGGGGTCTTCAGAGCTGGCACGAGACAGGCAAGGGTCTGTGAGGAGACCAGTTAGCAATGTCACAGCGCCTTTTGGCTGGGTCTGGGAAAGACAGAAGGATCTGGAATCCCTCCCTCCCTCCCTCCCTTCCTCCCTCCCTTCCTTCCTTCCTTCCTCTAGCATTTATTGGGTGCTTATCAGGTGTCCATGTATGGGCCATCTAAAGATATGGCCCAGCCCTCAGAAGCTAACAATCTAACAAGCTTAATAAGAAGGCTGACACTCCCAGACACACCGACTCTTCCTCTGCCCCATGAGAAGAGCACATTTTTCAAGGCAACAGGGCAGAGGTTACAGAGGAGATGTTCCTAAGGTGTCATGTGGATAAAGTTGTTCATGCTCCCCTGCTGCAGGTGGCAGACAGGATGCCAGAATGTCACTGAGGGGATGGAAGGGCTCAGGAATTCTCATAGGTGTCTCTGTCCATAGACGTGGGCTCAGCATCAAGGGGCCAGGGCAGGGACAAGCTAGAAGGCGTGTTGGTGGTGGGCAGTGTGTAGGGAGGGACAGGTGGGTGGTGGGGTGGCAGGGCGCCTCCCTCCTTCCCGTTCCTTACCTTGGCAGTGTCCTTTCCTGACCATGATGTAACCCTGATCACACTCGCAGTGGTACGAGCCCTCGGTGTTGGTGCACTGCCCCCCGCTGCACACCCCTGGCTGCTCACACTCATTGATATCTGTGAACACACAGAAAAGCCCTGAGTCACAGCCAGCCCTGGAGGATGGTGGAGGGGGCGGGGTCCTGGAGCATTCCTTCTAGAGGCCAAGGACAAAGGATGCCATGCTGAGGCCTGGGCAGGGAAGGCATGCTGGCTGCAGCCACAATTGCCTGGAGGGGCTCCTGGGCCAGGTCTGAAATGATCTAGCTCAGGCCCCTGATAAACCTGAGTTCCTTTCTCTCAGGGGAGTCTACTCTGGGGACCCATGGGGATCCTTACAACTGTTTCCTCACCTTCATGCAAGGGCTGATCTGGAGGTGGGGTAGCAGTCCATACAGTATAAACTGCAGAGGCCAAAAGGACTCCCACCCCGCTCCTGGCCCCACTATATCCCCTTCGGGTCTGCTCCTGGAGTCCTTCCTTCCTTCCTTCCTTTATTTATTTATTGAGACGGAGTTTCGCTCTTGTTGCCCAGGCTGGAGTGCAATGGCGCCATCTTGACTCACTGCAACCTCCGGCTCACTGCAACCTCTGCCTCCCTGGTTCAAGCGATTCTCCTGCCTCAGCCTCCCGAGTAGCTGGGATTACAGGTGCCCGCTACCACACCCAGCTAATTTTTTTGTATTTTTAGTAGAGATGAGGTTTCACTATGTTGACCAGGCTGGTCTTGAACTCCTGACCTCAAGGGATCCACACTCCTCAGCCTCCCAAAGTGCTGGGATTATAAGCATGAACCACTGCGCCTGGCCTCCTGGAGTCCTTCCTAAGGACCTTCATAAAGGTTAGGAACCAAGCAGCCAGTGAGGGATTGCGTTTTAGGTAACCATGGATCTGTAGGGTGTGGTTTCTGTCACTTTTCCAAAGTATATTGGTGTCCCATCATGGCTCCAAAGCCCAACCCCACTCACGCCCCTCCACTGCTTAAACTCCTACCAGAGACCCCTGCTACCTCCAGTTCTGTTTGCAGCTTGGCTCACAAGGCCTTTGCCACCTGGCCCAGCTCTGCTGTATTTGCTAATTCACACAAGTCCCTTGGTATAGCCTCAGCTATTGCAGATTTCAGCGGTCCAATCTCCAAGCCTTTGTTCACACAAATGCTTCCACCTGGAGTCTCTTTCCTCACGATGGCCAGCAAATCCCTGCCCCCATTTCAAGGACTGGTTTAATGCATCACCTTTGGGTCCTGTGGGTCCCCATCCCCTGTCCCCACAGTCAAATTAATCAAGGCCTCACCTTCCCACTCTCCCCCTTAAACTGGGACTGATACAAACACTTCACAGAGTCCTCGTGCAGATTAAATACAATAATCCAGGTGAGGGGTTGAGCACTGTGCCCGCCTGGCATAAGGTAAGCACTGCAGAAATGTTAGCTATTATTATCCTAGTGTTAAACCCCATAAAATCCCAGCTCCTCAAGCCTGGCATGTGAGATCTTGCATGACCGGCCCCAGCCTGCTTCTCATCTGTTTCCTGCCACCCGCACCTCTCCTACCCTCGCCTAACCTCAGGACCTGTTCCTGAGCCTCTGCCCACACTGTCCCCTTGCCTGGAACAGCTTCCTACACACCAGTGTGACTGCCTCCCACTTATCTCCAACCCAGCGTCCCCTGAGGGCCCAGCTCTCAGTGTACCTGTTCATTTACTTGCTTCTCCCTGACTAATGGGAACATGCCTTATTATCTCAGCATCTCCAGTGCCCAGCACAGAACCCCAATAAGTGCTTACTGAAGGAATTGAATAATAACCATTTGTTCAAGGACAGTGTCTTCACTTGAGCAATACTTCATAAAACTCCGGTGCACAGCAAAGTCTCTGCCAGAAGGTGGGAAATGCACACTCCTAGGCCCACAGCCAGAGATTCTGATCCTGCTGTACTGGTGGGCCCAGGAACCCACGCTGTTATAGCTCTTCAGGCAATTCTGGAATAACTGGTGTTCACTGTGAGAAGCTCTAATCCCAATGGAAGAGAGAAGGGAACTCATAGACAGAGCCGTATGTGGGAACTGGATGAAGAACTCATTATCCCCTGAGGTCAGGACGACTGTCTGATAGATGGTGCTGGAAAACTCCCTCACTCCATGGAGAAAAATGGAGACGTGAATAGAGAAAGACCAGGTTCTTAACAGCCATATGAAGATGGACTCCAGATGAATCAAAGCATACCATAAAAGGGAAAACTAGAACTCAATTAAGGTATAGGAGAATATCTTTATGACTTCAGGATATGGAAGGATTTCTTAAACAAAGCCCCCAAAACACACAAAAATAAGGCAAAATGGTGAATTTCAGTAAATCAAAATTAAGGATTTCTGTTCCAAGAAATGTAGATAAGCTTAAAGGATAGAGGACAAAATGGGAGCATTGCAATTTCTAAACCCGGCCAAGAATCTAGCATATATAACGGACTCCTAAAGAGCCCCAGGAAAAAGCAGCAACCACCACTGGAAAACTGAGCAAAAATGGGAGCCAGCAGTTTACAGATGAGGAAACCCACAGGCTAATGTATGAAGAGATGCTTACATTTATTGGTAAACATTTACTTAGATATTTAATATGTAAATAATTTATCTTATTGATAATATAAATTATGATTTATATTAATTATATACATTATTTAAATAATCTATAAATAGATATAAATATCAAATCATTGAGGTAATGAGACATTACTTTATGAGACTGGGAAGCTTCAGAAAGTGGGTGTTATTCTGGACAAGGCCTCTTCCAGTGGTACCCAAGCCCCACTGGGAGAAGTACTTAGAGCCAGCCTTGAGCCCCACCCCCGTTCCCCAGCTGCTGGGGCTGGCAGAGACATCTTGGACACCCAGGCTGGCACGGTGGCAGAAACTTGTGTCTGCACCAGTCCTGGTGACACCATTCTCTGCAGCAGCTGCTGCTTATCCCAGGCCAGCTCCCCAGGCTGGGTCTGCAAAGAGCAGTGCCTCTGACCCACAACACCCACCTAGACGATTGGAGCCCAGAGAAGCCTCCTTCCCTCAGCCTCTCTCCTGGCTCCTCCAGCCTGTTCTGAGCCCTGCCCCTTGAGTCAGCTCCCCGGAAGTCAGCTGACCCAGTCACCACTGTTCTGCTCGCAGACTTCTACTGGCTACCCCTGCCTGTGAGACAGTGTCCAAGCGCTTCAGCCTGGCACTCAACACATTTCCCACACTGGCCTCTTCCTCCAGGTAGCCCTGCTCCCATCATACTGCATTCATGATTATTCCCAGAGCATGCCAGGGAACGTTCACTATTCAGGTCTCTGCAGAGATGCTTCTCTCTACCTGGAATACCCTCTGCTCCCTCCATTCCTATTCACGCTCCATTCCTATTCATGCTCCAACACCCTGTGTGTAAGGGAGTGTGTCTTTGGAAGCAAACCATGCTTTGGAGCTAGAGTGATTTGATTCTGTTTCTAGCTCTGTCACCACTAGGTTTGAGGCCCCTGGGTATTTCAATTCACCTCTGAGCCTCAGTTTGCTAAACTATTAAATGGGGCTAAGGATTTCCATAACATGGAGTTGGGATGATGAGCTTCATATAACAAAATGCTTGGGACATTGCCAGCATATATTAAGTGCTCATTAAATGGTAGCTATTCTTGGTCAGGTGTGGTGGCTCACACCTGTAATCCCAGCACTTTGGGAGGCCGAGGCGGGTGGATCACAAGGTCAGGAGTTTGAGACCAGCCTGGCCAATATGGTAAAACCCTGTCTCTCCTAAAAATACAAAAATTAGCCGAGCGTGGTGGCGGGCGCCTGTAGTCCCAGCTACTCAGGAGGCTGAGGCAGGAGAATGGCGTGAACCCAGGAGGCAGAGGTTACAGTGAGCCGAGATTGTGCCACTGCACTCCAGCCTGGGTGACAGAGCGAGACTCCATCATAAATGAATGAATGAATGAATGAATGAATGGTAGCTATTTTTATTCTGCTCCATCTCGAGTACCCGAATAATCTCATACAGAACAACTTACTCCTCATCTGGATCCTACAGTGTCACCATTCACACCTCACTCATCTCAGCATCCTCAGAGCTTGGCACAGTGCCTGGCACATAGGTGGTGCCAACGCATGAGAGCATAATGAACACTACCCATGATTCTCCTGCTCCTCCGTTAAGTTAGGAGGTCTGCCCCTTCTACTTCCCTTCCCTCCATAATCAAGTGATTGGACCTGGATGGCTTTGGTTTCTGTAGACTGGACCCTTGGGGGATTGGAACCCGAGGGGATCCTGGCAGCAGGAGGGTACACAGCTTCCCTGGCCTCCCTGGGGGTCTGGCCAGAACCAGCAATGTGAGCCCCAAGCACAGGCAGGGTCCCTCTTGAGGTGAAGGATTTACAACTGGATTATGAATCTTAAGGTGTTGCTTAGAAAGTGCTGCATTATATTATTTGTGAACTTAATCATAAAAATGTATGTGGAAAAAAATGTATGTGGGGTGTTTTGCATCATTAAAGGGTTTGTGTTGGGAGCGTATTTATCAAGGGTCCCCTGGCAGTGGGCCACATCTTCCCAGGGAAGTGCAAAGCCCTACAAGTGCCTCCAAGCTGCTGGGGAGCCATGCTCCTTGTTCAAAGGCACACCTACTCCCAGGTCTGCCAGTAGTCCCAGCCTGGCATCCTTATGGGTCTCCCTCCTTCCCTGACATGAAACCAGCTCCTTGTCACTCGGAGTTTGGGGGCCTGCTGCATAATCCTCATCTCCAGCCATGTCTCCTGACCCTGTGACACTCTTGGTTCCACCCACAATTCCTTAGGGCCTCTGCAGAGATTGCTGGTTTTTGGATTTCTACCCCTCCTTGCCACTGGCATAGAATCAGCCTCCTCCCAGATCCAGGCTGGAGTTCTGGTCTCTCCTCCTTCACTCCTTCAGCTGCCCACTCCCCATTCTGCGGCACGGTGTTTGGGGGTGTGAACCCCTGGTTCCTCTTCCACCCCCTCAAGACTGTGGGGCCTGGCCAAGGGCAAGGGCGGGCTTGGCTTACCTTGACACTCCTGTGTCGCCCCTGAGGTGGCCAGAGTGTAGCCAGGGTAGCAGAAGCAGGAGTAGGACCCCACGCGGTTGATGCAGCGCCCTTTTCCCTTGCAGGGGTCCCTCAGACACTCGTTGTCATCTGACCAGAAGAAGGCAGGGAGGGAGGTCAGGGGGGCCAGCGGTGCCGTTCTTTGGGCACCTACCAGCAACCTGCCCACACTAGGGGCTGGGCAGGGGATGGTGCTGTGTGGCAAGGAAGGGGTGAGGGAGTGGAGGAGGCTGAAAATCTCTAAGGCTGGAAGCCATAAAGTCAGCCCAGTGGGCCCACTCAGGCACCAGAAGCCTGGGGTGACTGCCAGCCCCTCCTATCTGCCCCTCGACTCCTTCCCCCAGTAGCCTCATGATTCCTTTCTCCTTTGAAACCACAATGGATATTTCTCCCTTATTTGAAAATATTGGGGGGAGGAGGAATGAGGTCCACACTTGATGATTTATCTTAGCCTCAGACCTCCCCCGACGGATGACCCTGGTGGAGACATTTGCAACTGGGGCAGTCCTTGGTCTGCTCTCCAGACAGCAAAATGGCCAGTTTGAGGGGTGGGCTGATCTCAGAGAAGAGGGCTGCCAGGCACAGGCCAGGATGCATGCAATGGGCTGGCTTCTGTGCTCCTGGAGTCCTGGAGACTCATCGGATGGGGCTCACCGAGACTGGTCTTCCCCTGAAGGTTAAAGTTAGCTTAGTCCACAGGGACTGTGCTCCTCCTAAACTCATCAACCACCCAGCACTGCCTGGACCTTCTGCTTCTTCCTGGACTCTCAACTCGGCCTCCTAGCCCCTACTCCCATCTACCCCAGCCGCCAAGTAAGCCCAGGGCACCCAAGTGAATACCTGTGCAGTAGGCCTGGCTGGGGTGCAGCCGGTAGCCGGGGCTGCAGACACATCTGTATCCATCGGGGAGGTTCACGCAGGTTCCAGGGCCACAGACGTTGGTGGCTCCAGCAGCGCATCTGTCAATGCCTGTGGGAGACAGAGCAAAACAGAGGTTATGGCAGGGTGGGTGCTGGACAAAGGCAGTGGAGCGGGGTGGGGACAGTCAGTGGCCAGGGTCTAGGGGCCTCAGAAGGCCAACCTTAGCCAGGCCCTCCCTCCCATACCCATGCACAGCTTGGCCTTGCATAAGACCCTAGGGGACCTCTGCCCAGCACCCCGAGCCCTACCCAGGATGGAGGTCATAGTAGGGCATCCCTCTCACCGAGATCTAATGGGTAAACCATATTTCCAGCAAATTTCCAGCAAAACCCCTCCATCCTAGCCCCACCCCGAAAATGGGCCTGACTCCTACCCAGTGCCCAGTGCCATCCCTCCCTGCAACTCCTGCCCAGTTTTCCCTGGACAGACAGACAGACCTGGTGAGTAAGGTGCTTGGGGAAAACTGCCAGGGGAAAATGGGAGGGGTGGACTGGGGTCAACTGAGCAGAGCCTTGAAAGCCACATTGAGACTGGCCTGTAACAGGGATTTTGTGAAAGGTGGGGGTGGGTCAGAGCAGTCCTAGAAAGGCCACTCAGGCAACGAGATGATGGATGAACTGGTAAGGGAGGTATAGTGGGTCCTTACAACCTGTTGAAATAATTTAAATGAGGGTCTGCCTTGGGTGGTGGTGATGGGGTGAGAAGTGGGGAGACAGGTGCAGAATTGAGAAACAGTTTGGAGGCAGACTCACTGGGACTCGGGGTTGAGGCTGTGTAGACAGCAGAGACTTTAGCTTTCTGAATGGTATCCCTAATACTAGAAAAGTACCTGGCACTTAGAACATGCCAAATGAATAAATGAATGAATGATGCTTTTGCCTTTGTGTCCACCCTGAAGTCTTTGCCTGAAGCCCACATGCTCAGAGGTCCCTGCCCTGCCCCCATAGCTTGGGAGAAGCTGAAGACCCAAGGGAATGGGTTGGGGAGTGGTCTGTACGTGGGTATACAGTGGGGCTTAACAGTCTGCCAGATTGTACTGAATTGAATGTGCATCCAAGGCTACCCTCTCCCCGGGCCTGGCTCTAAGTTTGTGTCAGCCTTGGGGGTTGTGGGGGCCCTCAGCTGGGTCCTAAATGTCTGCCCAGAGGGGTGAGGTTACAGAATGGCAGAGGAGAAGGGGGATAGGGCAAAAGGCTGAGGCTGGTGGTTGCGGTGGGGACACTCATCCACATGCCAAGAGCTGCTGCTGAGCTTGGCCTGCCCCCTGCCCCCTGCCCCCTGCTTCCCATCCCTTCCTCCAGGTCCATTTTCCTTGTCAGAAATTCAGCACTCCTCTGCACACTCTGCCTGCTGAGCAGAGGCCAGAAGGGGATGCTCCCTGGAGCAGCGCTTTGAGCCCAGAGGAGAGAGGTCCCAGGAGAGGTCAGTGGGGTGTACCTGGGAAGGCTGGACCCCCACTCCCCACTCTCTGGACTGTTCCACCAGGCGCAGGGGCTTTCCCTTTGCTGAAGGAAATCCAGAACCCCCTGACCACCCTCACCCCCAACACAAGGTGACTGGGTCTCTGGACCCAGTCGTAAGGTTAAGAGAGCAGGAGCCCCAGGAGCAGGCACACACGTGTACAGGGAGCAGCGGCAACAACACCCGCCTTGCTTCTCCTGCACCAAGTCCCCAGACAATGAGCCTTTAAGGAGGGCACATTCCAGAGCAAGGTGGATTTGCCAGGATCGCCCCCACACCCGCCCCTCGCCCCCATCACTGTAGCTGACCAGAGGGAGAGGAATGCAGGCTTGGTTAAACAACCTTGAGAAATAGAACCATGTTCCTTCCCGAAAATCAGCCCTCCCCGTGGGCAGGCAGCTGCTCGCTGCCAGGCACTCTGCTGATTCAGGGGAGTGGCCTGGAAGAGCCAGGACCCCAGCGGCCCTCACTCCCCATGCTCCCCTTCCTCGAGAGGGACCCCCAGATTCTCCTGGAAGACCCCTGGCTTCCCTCTCCCATGGTGTCCCTTCTCTTCCCCCTTCTGGGCTTGGGCAGTGCTCCAGACAGGGCTCTTGTTTTCACAAGAGGGACCCTGTGTTCTTTGTAAGATGAGGCCAGGGGTGCAGAGCCCAGCTGGGAGCCTGCTGGAGACTTTACCTAGTTGGAAAGGCGAGGGGGCATTCCATTCATGCCCCTGCCCTGGAGTTGGCTCTGGACAGACACAGCTCACAGGGCAGGGTGCAGGGAGCCCCAAAGGTCTGGCTGCAGCTACCTGGGGTGCTCAGGGTCACCAGCACATCGGTGGAGGGGGTCACTTGTTCTTCCTGTATCTCTGGAATCCCCTGTTCAGGCATTGGTGGGGTTGTGGCATTCCCTGTGGAGGAGAGAGGGGAAGAGGTGGGGTCGTGGCCCCTTGGCTGGCCGTGGCCCCTCCCTCTTCCCTGGTGCTCAGACTCCCAAGAACGAAGGGTGAAGCCTGGGGTGGGTCACTCCCATGCCTTCCAGTCTCCTGAAAGTTGATCTGGCCCCACTTAGAGAATCTGAGAGCTCTAACAGGCGTTGGAGCACATCCAGTCTAATCCTCCATTTCAGGGCCAGGAGACTGAGGCTTGCCGAAATGGTCACTTGTCCAAGGCCAGCCAGCTTGTCGGAGGCACAGCTGACACCTGGGTTTCCTAATTCCCACTTCAACATTCTTTCGCTTCTGCTTACAAAGCATTTCACAGCTTACAGAGCTCTGCCACAAATACCAACATCTTATTTGCTTTGAGAGTCTGCAAGACAGGCATCAGTGTCTTCTACCGTTTTACAAGAAGCATGAGCTCAGCCTTCCAATGTCTGAACCCAACACCAGTGACAGGCAAGTAGTGGTTTCAGGACAAGACCTCTTGGGGGAAAGAGTCTAGCGACCCAGCCAACTACCTGTTTCAGCTAGTGCTGTCTCTTTGTTCTGATTTATGTGCTAAGTGGTGCCATGAAATTTGCAAAGAGTTCTGTGGCTAGAAAACTATCTGTGAAGCGTCATGGGGTCTCTCGCTGACTTCACAGCACCTTAGGTGTATAGAGAGCTCCCAGAAACAGCACTCACAGGCCATGTCCTTCTCACCCACCTCTGATGTGTGTGTGAGCGTGAACCAGCTCACACATAGTAACTCCACTCCTGATTAGGGGCTCTTTCCCTCCCTTCTCTTTTGCCTAGGAGCCACCAGGAAGAGGGACTCACCTGTGACCCAGGCAGGTGCATGGGTGACACTGGTCGTGACCTGCACAGAAACAGGAGAAGGTCACTTTTGTCTTCTCTGCCGTCCCTGTGATGTGCCACCTTCCACCACACTGACCCCCATCTCCGGGCTTCCTACCAGGAGCTCATTCATGTTTTCATTCATTCCAGGTATTGATGAGTTCTTACTCTATGCTGGGCATTCTGCCAGGCACTTTACACCCACTCACTTCATTAACCTTCTCAACTATCTTATGATGGGAGGTTGAAATGATTAAATGAGCTGATGTACATACTATGCCAGCTCAGTGTTGGGTCCATGGTAGAAAATCAGCAATTTGGTGTCAGCTATAACCCTAGCATCTCAACACAGTAACAGAAGCTCTGGAGGTTCACTAGAGTGCCTGGAGCCACAGGGCCAGAGTGGGGAAGCTGGGACCGCAGGTTATACCTGGTGTCCCTCAACATAGCCAGTGGACAGAATTTGCTGAGAGGTGGGGATGTAACAGGAGAAGAGTGGGCAGAGGGTGAAAAAGGCCCTGGAGGCTGGCTGCGTCTGTGGGGACCGGAGTTAGAGCTTTGGCCTGGGGGGACATCATATGGTGGCCCAGGGACAGAACAAGGCACCCGGAAGAAACTGTATTTGGGAACAGTCAGGTATGCAGGCTGGAGGGGCAGGGGACAGAGTAGGGACTGAGGCTGATGAGGGAAGAAGCAGATCCCCTCTTCTGGAATGCTTTCCTGGGACGACACCCAGGTTTTCCCAGGGGAATCTTGGGCACAGGGAAGGGAGTTGGATGCACTTTTCTCCGTGAGGTGGTTTGAGGCTGTTCACAGCTGTGCCCACACTTCCCTGTACACCACTCCCAGAGGGACCTGGAGGTTCAACTAAACCGGCGCAGAAAGTGCCAGACCCAGAATGAACTGGAAGCAGCTCCACACCTCGTCTGCAGTGCTTAAAGCTTGAGTGACAGCCAGGCCTAACAGGACATGTTCCTACTTCCTTTCTGAAGGGGCCCCAGCCCATCCCAAATGGGAAAATGCTTGCACAATGGCTGCTCCATAAACAAGAGCTGTTGTTGTCACTTTCTTTAGGGTAAAACTGGGTCTTTGGATCAATCCTCCCACTTGGTCATCTCTTCAAGTAAAATCTAACAGATAGTCCATCTTTCTCCCTCTCCTCCCTCATGAGACACTGCCCTGGGGCCTGAGCTGCTACCAGGTCCTGCTCTCTGCCATGCTTGCCCGGCCCCATAGTGGGAGGACGCACTCACCTGGCCAGCCTGAGAGTCACCTGGAAGGGAAAGGTAACAGCGTGAGCTCAGGGAGGAGGGTCTGGCTACCTTCTCCCCTCACCGCCACCTGGTCGGCTTCACAGTCTGCGCCCCAGACCACATCCCCAGCAGGGCCAGCAGCACAGAAAGCGTGGACTCTTCTTACCTGCCTCTGCCCCATCACCCCTGTAGGGACTGGCCACCACAAAATTCCAGAACCCCAGGTCTGGAGGGCCTGAAGATAGCTTAGTGAAGCCTCTCACTTGGTAAGTGGAAGGCCCTGCTTTCCTGTAAGGCCTCGGGTGGCAGGAGTCCCACCTGCTCCCGGACCTGTCCACCCCATCCATTCTGGAGTCACCTCCTTGCACTGCTACCTCCTCCCTCCCATGCCTCCCAGCCAGGCTGGGTCATGCAGCCCCCTGCCCTGGGCTTTGGGCCAGGGGAACAGTTTGAGGAAGGAGTGGAATTGCTCCTGGCTTGGCCGGTGTCCTGTGTCCACAACAACTGGGGCTCTGTCCTCACTCTCCTGTCTATTCCAGATTCCTGGAGCAATTTGACCAATCACATAGTTTGCTGGCGCTATGACGTTCCAGGCCTCCTGCACTCAGTGTTACCAGTGACCTGGGCATGACTTCTCCATGGTTTTCAGGGCACTTGCAAGGAGAGCCTCATACCCAGCCTCCCTCCAGCCCCGTGCCTCTGGGGTCCAAGGCCGTTGAGCTGGAGTTAGCACTCTGACTCCAAGGCCGGGCCAGGGGTCTGGCATGCAGGTCCCCAGGACCCACCTGCCAGCTATTCAGGCCTGCAGCAAGCACCGGCCCCAGAAGCTGCATGGCCAGAGGGCAGGAGATGGAGAGGCCTGATCGCTGGGGTGGGGGCTGCGGCTGATCTTTCCCACCTCCACAAGCAACTCCCTGGGGCGTGGGCACCTCTTGACCCCATATGGAAGAGGAAGTGGGTGGGGCCAGGCCATGAGAGAAGGCTGCCAGGGTTGGGTGCTGCTGCTCCAAGCTCCCTTTCCTAATGCCACAGAGATGGGATGCCCAGGGACCCAGGATTAACACCCACACTTCTCTGAGGTGCTGGAAACTTAGGGGAAAGGAAAATCCCTCAGGCATCTCCCCCAGCTCAGATACCCTTGTCAGGGATGGTCCCGGCCTCAAGCCAGGTGTCCGTGACGACCCGGAGGGGCTGCCTCTCTGCTGGCCCGGGCAGTGCCCCACTGCTCCTCTGCCCTTGCTCCCTTGGGGGCCTTGCCAGTTCCTCCTCCTCGGCTTTCCTCATGGACAGGCGGATGTCGGAGCTCGCGTAGGTGTAGCCATGGCCGGCAGGGCAGATCTCTCTGAAGGCCTCTGCAAAGCCAACAGCCAGAGGACAAACTGAGAGGTGCTGTTCTTGCAGGAAACCAGGGCCTCCCTTTCCCTCCCTTTGGGAGACACGGCAATTGTGGCAGCAAGGAGGGAGGGAGCCCCAGGTTGGGATAAGCACGTGAGCAGGCAGGGAAGGCTACTTCAGTCTTCCAGATTGAGGGAAGTCTACCCAGGCCTGGCAACATGGTCACTGGCCTTGAGCCCCTGGGCAGTGAAAGCTGGGATGGGAACAGGAGGTTACCTGTGCCAGGCAGAGGGCATTTCTCACACTCGCTGCCCCATGCTTTGCCCACGCGGCTGCAGCAGCATATCTGCTTGGTGATCCGCTGGGCCAAAGGCAGGGTGCAGGTGCCAGGCCCCAGCGACCGGTAGCACAGTCCCTGCAGCATGGAGATTGCCTTGTCCGCTGCAACAGACACAGCACGTGGAGGTGGGCAGGTGGCCAGTGGGAGGGGAACGCACAGCTGGGAGGGCAGTGGATGGAGGTGTGGCTGGCCACATGCACTCAGACTGGCCTGGCCCATATCTCAGTTGGGAAGTTTGGAGCCCTGCAAATGCTCACAAGAACTTTGGGAGGAAGAGGCATAGTGGAATGTTTCAGCACCTGCCCATGTTGTGTGCTTGATGAGACTCGTGACTCCCCACCTGCATGTGGAGAACCTGAGAGCAGGGAATGAGGATGCAGCTGCTTGTCTCCAGTGCTGAGTTTAGAAGTGTTTACTGAAGGCCCCACGTGTCCCTAGGGCTGAGCGGGCAGCAGTATGTCCTGAGGACCACAGCCTCCCTGGGAAGATGAGGCAAGGTAAGGAGCTAAGGCCCGATGGGGAGCTCGGAGGACAGGGACCCTATCTTGGGTCATTTCTGTCATCCAGGCACCTCCCATAGTGCCTGGTGCATGCAAATGCTTAGTAATGCTTGTTGAAGCTATGCGTGGATGGCTAGGTCAATGAACCAATCAAACACAGAATCAACCAGCCAATCAAAATACTGAGGGTCACTGGGAGTTTGAGCTATGCTGGGCTTAGGTCATAGCAATGCCACCATCCTTATCTCCTTTCTTGTACTTTGAAAATAAATATTAAAGAATAGTTTCTGTATGTTATCTCAATGGAAGACGAGGAGGCCATGCCAGGTTGGAAGAGTCTGGAATCCGTAGAGGGCTGACTGGATTCTAAGAGGAGGAGAGTGGGCTGAAGAGGACATCAATCAAAGTTTAGGAATGAATGATTCTAGGGAAGTGCTGGTCAGGCCCAGGACGCAGCAGACGAAGTTCAAATCCCTGCTCCACCATGAACTACAGACCTCCCTGGGCCTTAGCTTCTTCACGTGTAAAATGAAGATGAGAATGATGATTCCATGGCAGGGGACACCTGTATTTCTGCCTGCCCAGAGTCTATGCACCATATTCTCGTATCATCACTCTGGTTCTCCTACAGGAACCACCCTTTCCCACCCTTGGTCCATATGACTGGAGTGGAGGCTGACACCTTTCTGGCTGAAGGCTTGTGGTCCATACCCCTGGTTACAGTGATTGGGTCAGGGATGGGCACTTAACCAAGGAGGCCCAGTGATAATCAGCTTTGAGACTATTCCTGGGTTATTGGGGAAAAGGGGCTCATTTTTTATTGAGTTTGCAAGGCTGAGAGGGTGTAGGCCTAGAGCATCTGGTGACCACCTTTGAAGGAACCATGAAACTCACACAGAGGAAAGAGCAGGACATGCCCTGCAGACACTGTGGCTGCCTAGGTCAGCCAGCCTGAGGCCATACCACGTCTGCACTTCCTAGTTGTGTGAACCAATGCTTTTGGTTTTTCTTGACAAGTCTTGTCTATTGCCCAGGCCGCAGTATAGTGGCACGATCTCGGCTCACTGCAACCTTTGCCTCTGGGGCTCAAGCCATCCTTCCACTTCAGCCTCTCAAGTAGCTGGGACTACAGGTGTGCACCACCACACCCGGCTAATTTTTAATTTTTTATAAAGACAGGGTCTCACCATGTTGCCTAGGCTGGTTTTAAACTCCTGAACTCAAGTGATCCGCCTGCCTCAGCCTCCCAAAGTGCTTGGATTACAGGTGAGAGGCACTGGGCCCAGCCCCAGCGAATTCTTTTTTGCTTAAGGCAGTTTGAGTTTGGTTTCTGTCACTTGCAATCCAAAGACTCCTGATTAATAAACTTTCTTCGTGGTATTGTCGTGGAGATTAAATAGAGTGAGGTGTGTGACAGTGGCTTGTTAAAGGTCATGTGCCCGCCACAGGTAAATCATCAGCCAGTCTGTGAGCCCTGGATCTCCAGGTGCAATCTCTGCTTCTAGCAGCCCCTTCCATTGGGACACTGTAAGGAAGGGCTCTGTCCCTTTGAACCCCAGGGTGGAGATGACCCAGGTGGGAATATCAGGAGGCTGGGGCAGCCCTGTAGACTGCCCCACTGGACCTGGTCAGGCGGCAGGGAGGGAAGGAGGCAGAACTCAGAAACAAAGGGAAGAGAAACTTCGTGCCACCCCTCCCACTTACAGGGAGGTGAATCACTGTAGGAGGCTGGAGGGAGTAACACCAGGGACAGAGAGGGAAAAAAGGACACTCGAGAGCCATCTCTGCTTCCCTGTATTAAGGGTCTCTTTCTGGGACTAATAAATAAGTCACCTTGGATGTCAAACACACCTCTCTGGTAAAGGGATCTTAAGTGATGTGGAGTAGAAGGAAGGGTGTAAGCCTCTCAAGGCCTTGATCACCTGCCACTGCCACCATGAAGGTTTCTTGAGAGCGGTCTGACATGTTCTCCCCACTCTGGGCCCCTCACTCTCTGGGCAACCCCCTCCTATAGCTCTTGCTGTCTTCTCTCCCTAGAGCCACTGGGTTCAGTCTCTGGGTGGCACTGGAGTCTTGTCCAACCCCATGGCCCTCCCAAACCCAGTACCAGAAAGTTTGCAGACTGAGGGCTTGGCCGGTTGCAGGGAGCTCTGCTGAGCTGGGCGTGGCCCATCCAACCACGGCTGCTGCCTCCCAGAGGCCAGTTGGGACTGGTTTTATTCAGCTCTGGTCAGGCCTTCCGGCCCAGGGAAAGCCCTATCTGGGCTGTGGTGTCAGTTCTGCCACTGGGGGCTGCTGCCAGCCTGGGCCTCTCACCCTGGAAACCACAGAGGTCTCTGGAAACAGGGCTGCCTGGCATACATGCATGTACATACCTGGACACAATGCTAATGCCCACTATGTGTTCACAGATGAGGAGAAACTTCAGAACCACAAGGGGCCACAGGATTGTGGAAAGGCCCTCGGGTCGGGCAGCAGCTCCATGAATGCTATGGACAGCCCTTCTGGAAAGGTCACTCAGCAGCCAAGGCTCAGCCAGACATCAGAGCAGAGGCCACCCCCACCACCTCCCGCCACCAAAGAAAACGAGGCTACACATGGAACAGAAATGATTAGAAAGGAAAAAAAATAAGAAATAGAAAAGACGAATTCCAAACTGCAAAGGCCTGGAAAAAATGCCTAGTGTAAAAAGTGAAGTAGTAACCATCTCTGTTCCAGCAGGATGGGCTGATCAGGTTTTTCACATTGGGCCCAACTCCAGGTTGAATAGCCGACACAGGCCCTGAGCATGGCGTGATCAGGTCTGGGGAAAATTGCTGCCCTGGGCCTGGCCTGTGGACCTGAAGTGTCCCATTTTGTCTCCCACTGTCCACCCCCACCCCTTCCCTGCCAGCACTCACACACACAGCGGCTCCGCGATGGATCCAGCATGAGGCCAGGTCTGCATGTGCACAGGTAGCTGCCCCTGGTGTTCACACACTCCGCGTCCTTGCACAGGCCCAGGGTCAAGCACTCATTGATATCTGCAGGGTTGGAGGAGATGACCAAGTGCCCGCCCCACGGAGGCCTGATGGAGCAGAGGGGCTGGGCAGAGATCTTCAAATACTCTCTCCAGATAAAACAACAACAAAAGAGCTGCTATGTATTCAGTGGGATTCCTCTCCCTGTGCCTCAGTTTCCTCATTTGTAAAATGAGGATAATGATAGTAACAACCAGATGGTGTTGTTAAATGGATAAGATCAAATTGCAAACCACTTTGTCCAATAAGTGGCATGTAACAATGATCATAATATTAAGAGCTAATGTTTATTTATTTATTTATCTATTTTTTGAGACAGAGTCTCGTTTTGCCACCCAGGCTGGAGTGCAGGGGTGTGATCTCAGCTCACTGCAGTCTCCGCCTCCCAGGTTCAAGCAATTCTCATGCCTCAGCCTCCCGAGTAGCTGGAACGACAGGCGCATACCACCACATCCAGCTAATTTTTGTACTGTATTTTTTGTAGAGATGTGTTTTCACCATGTTGCCCATGGCTGGTCTCAAACTCTGGGCCTCAAGCAATCTGCCTGCCTTGGCCTCCCGAAGTGCTGAGATTACAAGCATGAGCTGCCTTGCCAGGCCTCAAGCGCTAGTGTTTATTGAGCACCTATTACATGCTACGTACTCTGCTGGGTATTAACATACAATACCCCATTTAATTCTCACAAACAATTTTATCAAATAGGCCCACATGTCCTCATTTTACAGGTCCCAGGAATAGCCAGGTCACCCACTGGCACAGAGTCATTCAGCTGGAGAGTGGCATGTTGAGATGCAGACAGGAAACAGATCAGGGGGACTATGTGGGTTGGAAGGTGGAGAAGGGGCAGCCAAGTCCCTCCTATTCAGCCTTCCTCCAGAGGTCCCTGAAGCACCTCTGCAGGCCCCAAGACCCTGGGAGCATGTCTGCAGTGAGCTGGAGGAGGGAGGACCCTGGTAAGGAAAAGGAGGCAGAGGCTGGAGGAAGGCACTGAAGGGGAAGGGGACAGCAGGGGTCACAGTTAAGGGTGTGCAAAGGTTGAGGGTCAGAAGGGCACATCTTCGGGTCCTCCTGAACGCCCTTCCTTGTGCAGGCTGCACGCATCCCCCCAGAGACCCATGGAGGCTCATGCTGTTCTTCAAATAAGGGAGGTGCACTGGTTTCTTCTGTGACCTCAAAGGGGGAAACCCCCTTTTCCTGCTGCAAACTTCTCCCTGCCAAGGGGAAGTCTCAGCCCTCACAATCTAAGATATGAGGAGTCGGGGGCCATCTTGATGATGGCACTTCTATTGATGGTGGTGATGGCAGCAGAGATGATGAGCATGAATTGCTTGTGAGGGGCACCTGCCTCCAGGCCAGGCGGTAACACGGGCAGCCCTGTGTCTGCAGAGCCAGGTCACCCACCGGTTTGGGGAAATTGGCACTGGGCACAGGAACGAGGGACTGAAAGGTGACCCAGCCTGAGCACCAAGGGGCACTACTCCTTGGTAGGATGCCCCATTGTGGCAGGGTGCCAATAAGAGCTGGGAAGGTGCTACTGAGAAATGGGAGGGGGCAGTGATCCATATGCATCCAGACTGTGGCCACAGTGGGATGTGGGCCTCCATACCCAAATCTGACTTGCTTCCCTCTGCTTCTGGGTTCCCTGTCACTTCTTAGAGGGAGGCTCTAAACCCTAACATGGTATCCAAGGCCCTCTACCTTTCCCCAAAGCCTGTGGGTAAACAGGTGGCTCTGATGAGACACTGGCAGACATGTGGCATCTCCCGTGTGTACACAGGCCACGTACACAGTACTTTCTGGGACACTCCAGACAGCACAAACTGTTCTTTTGCTTATGGGGTTCACATTGCCTGGAGAGCTTGCATCCTCTTAGTTGGCCAACGTGTACTCATTTTTAAAGTCTTGGCCTTAGGTATCACCTTTTCCAGGGAGCCTTCCCTGATCCTTCCAGTCTGGGAAGGCGCCCCCACCATGGGATCCTGTAGCACTCAGGGACTGCTGCTTTCTCTCAAGAATGCCCCGCTCATTAGACATGATTGTTCAGGGGTCTGTCTGCACTTGGGGCAGGACTGTCTTCTCCATCACTGTGTACTCCTAGCACAGTGTATGTAGCCCATAGTAACCTCCCCTCCAATACTCTGTGGAAGTAGGAGAGAAGGATGGAGAGAGAGGAGAGACGACGCATGCGGGTGCAGAGATGAGCAGGTCCCTTCGCAGACACAGAGACCACAGCCACATACATGGGAAGGGGAGGTTTCAGGGGCAGGGCCTCCTGAGGGAAGGTCCTTTGGTGTCCTGAATCTTGGGGCTCAGTAGAGGGAGGGCAGAGAGCCCATTTGAGATCCTGAGTATAACCTTAAAGCTCCAGATTGGGAAACGTACCAGGAGGAAAAGCAACTGGTGACCGTTTAGACATGAACAGCCCCGATGTACCCTCCAAAGGCAAAAATACGTATTTCTCCCTACATCCACTGTCTGCTTGGCCCTCAAACCACTGGCTCCTGAGGGAGTCTGACTCTGGACTAGGCTGGGCCAGAGACCTGCCCTTTTGCTTGGCTCCAGCACCTTTGCTTATCCACAGGCTAGGAATCACTTCTGCAGCCTGGCACCCCCAAGGAAGACAGCCCAGCCATGCAGAGCTTCCCCAGACTCCTCTCTCTGAAGCAACCTCCAGGAGGAGGGCACCTTGGAGGCCATCTGGGTCAATCCCCTGTCTCTGACCCAGCTCCACCCAAAGCAAACCATACAGACAACTGTTTGTCCAGTTGTCAAAGCTCCCCACAGGGAAGCCACCTTGTTCCCCACTGGCCTCTGCCAGCCCCAGGAGCCTGTCCCAGGCAGGAAGCCCCCGTGCTCCCCGTCCCCTTTCCTGGCTATGGGTTGAAGCAAGCGGGAGGGAAGCCTGAGTAGCTAAAGGTTTTCAGTTGGGAAAAGCCCACAGAGGCCCCAACAACTCAGGCTGACTTGATTTCCCACCCTAGAGCTGAAATTCTTCCCATTCCAGGGACACCAGCTCAGGAGAAAAGTGGAAGTGCACAGACTGGGGTGGCCCCTTCAGACACAGCCCCACATAGCCTAGAGCCCCTAGCCTGTGTTCCAGGTGGGTGTGGGTGGAGATGGGGACGAGGGGAGGTGTCGGCCCCCTTGGCTTCCTCTGTCACTCTCAAGCAAGTCCCTGGATTTCCTTAGGCCCCTGGAATCAGCAGCCCCCCACCACTCCCCAAAGCTGGGGCTTAGAGGGACTCAGTGGAGACCACTCGGCCAGTGACAGACACCCCTCCTGTCTGGTGCTGGGAGTGTGCCCCGGCATCCTTGAGCCCAGCCCTGGCCCTGGGGGTCCTACCTTGGCAGTGAGTGAGGTTCAGTCTCTTGTACCCCTGAGGACACTCCAGCTGGCCATTCTCAATCACCGGGGAGGCTGAAGAGTGGAGATACGGACAGGTCTCACTGGACGGCCCCTGGGCTCCTCTGTCACCCATGCTGGGAAGCGGGTGCAGTCTGGATGTCCAGCCCACCCGGCAGCAGTGAGCCCCAGCCCCCGAAGCCATCGCCCTGGGCAGCTGTGCTTCCTGGTTCTCACCAGACTCCTCTCAGCCCACCTCGCTTTTATTAAAAGCAGTACTAAGTGCAATAAGACAGGCACAGAAAGACAAATATCACATGATCTCACTTACATATGGGACCTAAGAAAAGCAAACCCATAGAAGCAGAGTAGAATGGTAGTTACCAGGGCCTGGGGGAGAGGGGAGATATTGATCAAAGGGTAAAACATTTCAGTTAGATACAGGAGGAATAAGTTCAAAGGATCTGTTGTACGACATAGTGACTATGGTTAATAACAGTGTCTTGTATTCTTGAAAATTGCTAAGAGAGTAGATTTTAAGTGTTCTCACCACAAAAAATAAATATATGAGGTAATACACATGGGTGCAATTTAGCCACTTTACAATGTATACCTATTTCAGAACAACAGTTGTGCACCAGCCAGGCGCAGTGGCTCATGCCTTAATCCCAGTGCTTTGGGAGGCCAAGGCAGGTGGATCACCTCAGGTCAGGAGTTCGAGACCAGTCTGGCTAACATGGTGAAACCCCATCTCTACTAAAAATATGAAAATTAGCTGGGCATGGCAGCACATGCCTGTAATCCCAGCTACTCAGGAGGCTGAGGCAGGAGACTCGCTTGAACTCAGGAGGGGGAGGTCGCAGTGAGCTGAGGTTGCGCCACTGCACTCCAGCCTGAGTGACAGAGCAAGACTCCATCTCAAAACAAACAAATAGTTGTGCACCACAAATATATACAATTTTTATTTGTCAATTAAAATTTTGTTAATACTAAGAAAAATGTATTATATACTTCACATACATAGTTATTACATATAGTATCTACTATACTACATGCATGTTATATATATAACATGGGTTTTATTGTTATTACTTTTTGCTTTTTATTTTGAAATACTAAAAATACACAGATGTCTGATTGCAGATTGACCAACAAGGAAATTATTCTCAGTATTTTTATGCTGATACACATCCTGCCTTGAAATCACAACATTCCCCCTTACTTTACAAAGAAGAAGAAGAAAAAAAAACCAAAGAGTTGACATTAAATAAAAACAGGAAAAAAATCTCCATTACTTTGGAGGAACAGACTAGTGTGCCAACCCTCTTGAAAAGCTCTAGCAGGAGGCATACTTCTGATTGCCACCTGTCTTCACAGGAAAAGGCAGGGGAATACTATCTTTTGTGGAACAAAAAGAGAACTCAGCTATAAGTCTGACAATTCTTTTGCCTATAGATAACCAGCAATTCTAAGCAGGCACGAGCAATTGCCACAGACCTTATTCCATACAAAGTTCCATAAATATACCACGATATTTCAAAGGTCTTGCTCTATAAAGGTAGCTGCATGATGGCTTCCTGTAGCAATTTGCCGTCTTCTAGCTTTGACTCCTTTGTGGCAATAGCTTGTCTCTGAATGCTGCACCCTCCATCTCTGTTACCTTATCCCAATTCCTTTTTCTCCCAGTCATAACATCAGTAGCTACACTTTCAGTGTTGTTTGCTAAAGCTTATTGTCATCCAGGAAGTCATTTACTGTTGAGAATATATGTCCACTGGTTCATCCTTTAGTGGTTTACAAAAAGAGAGTTCTTCATATTTTTTTCTTCTTCTTCTTCTTTTTTTTGAGATGGAGTCTTGCTCTGTCGCACAGGCTGGAATGCAGTGGCGTGATCTCGGCTCACTGCAACCTCCACTTCCTGGGTTCAAGTAATTCTCCTGCCTCAGCCTCCCAAGTAGCTGGGATTACAGGCATGTGCCACCAGGGCTGGCTAACTTTTGTATCTTTAGTAGAGACAGGGTTTCACCATGTTGGCCAGGCTGGTTTCGAACTCCTGACCTCAGGTGATCCGCCTGCTTCGGCCTCCCAAAGTGCTGGAATTATAGGCATGAGCCACCGCACCCAGCCTTTCATATATTTTTATTGTTGAAATGAATTCTTGCAAATACCAAGAGGCATGTTAGAGATATTTATCCTTTATCCAATTGTACAGCAAAGTTTGAGTGTCTTGGTGGTTTAAAATGTTTTTCTAATCAAGATAGCTATTATTTCACCATTAGCTGCTCTCTCTGGGCACTTACACACTTAGCGCAAGGTTTGTTATTAGTAATGGCCTACATCAATCTGTATTTCATAGAGTCTTCTTGATCATTTGGATCCTGGGGTACTTGGGGGTCACATCTGATAGGTCGTCACAATTTTTACTTTGTAATAAGGCTGAGTGACATGGTAAGACCCCCTGAGAAGGGTCGGCATTGCGGTTTTTAATGATTGCTTGTGATTATGGGACTAGTGTCATTTTGCATCCACAGTTTCTTTGCAGGAGCTTTTAAGAGCCACCTCTCCATTTTGTGTGGGTTAGTTTAGTTAACACCAGAATACATAACTAAAAAATCCAGTAAACACAGCACTGTGAACTGCACTGTGTTGCAATATGCCAAAGACAAATAGAAGGAGGCGCCACATTTTCTTGGAAGCCCCACTCTTCCCTGAGGACACACTGTGTGCCAAGCATGACATGTGACAGCCTGACATAGGGACAGACCAAGTGAGGACATAAATTAGTAACGCTTAACTTTTTTAAGATTAAAAAATGTAAACTGAAGTTCAAAAATGTTTTCCTGCCAGGACTGGCCTGCTCCGGATTTGCACGTTCCATGTAGGGACCAGGGTCCAGCCTAGAAGGCCACTCTTGTGGAGACACACGGGGATTCTGAAAACGCTGAGAAGGAGATGGAAAGATGAGAGTGAGGCTGGGAAATGTGCACGTCCCTGGCGTGGGGCCTGGTGGTATAAACTGAGGACAGAGAGGAGGGAAGAAAGAGAAGTCCTTTGGAGAAACTCAGAAGGCAGGCTGATTAGATGCAGCCTGTGAACATTATGAGGAGCAGAAGGTGGGAAAGAATGATGCAAGGCTGCTGCCAGAGGGCTGAGGAAAGAGACCAAGTGCACATTTGTCCAGTGCTTCAGAATTGCAAGGCCATGGGTACACATGGTCATGTCTGTTTCTCACAACAATTATGCCCTAAGGCAGGGACCGTCATCCCCATTTTACAGATTAGGAAAGCAAGGCTCAGTGAGGGGTAAGTAACTGACCCAGGTAACAAAGTTGCTGGAGCAGAGGCAGGGTTGAAATCGGGCCTCTAGCTGTGAAGGCCACATCCTTTCTCCTACCTTCCACTGTGCTTCTCTAAGAGAGAGAGAGAGATCAGGAAGAGCTGGGTGAGCCAGCAGGCCAGAAAGGTATCAACTCTCTAGATGTCAAGAGGGAGAAATGATGTTGGGCATGGTGGCTCACACCTGTAATCCCAACACTTTGGGAGGCCGAGGCAGGAGTGTCCCTTGAGTCCAGGAGTTTGAGACCAGCCCGGGCAACTTGGCAAAACCCCGTCTCTACAAAAAAAATAAGATTAACTGGGCTTGGTGGTTCATGCCTGTGGTCCCAGCTACTCTGGGGGCTGAGGTAGGAGGATCACTTGAGCCTGGGAGGTCAGGGCTGCAGTGAGCTGTGACTGTGCTATTACACTCCAGCCTGGGCAACAGAGGGAGACGGAGACGGAGACTGAGAGGGAGAGGGAGAGGGAGGAAGCAGAGGCCCCTGCTTCTTTAGTGATCAGAAGGGGAGCAGCAGAGAGCTTGGATGAGAGCAGGAAGCAAGAGTGGAACCAGCTGCTGGCACCTGCAGAAAACTGTGAGAACCCGAGGAATGAGTGAATCTCAGAGGAGCTGGGTCCACCCATTAGTCTGGATACATGTATGTGCTTTTTATATAAAGTGGTCTCCTCCTTAATAAGGGGAACCTGCCCCCCTGCTGGCCTGAAGGGCGTGTGTTGCGTGGGCAATTCTTCATGAAGGCAGGCTTCTAGAGGGAAATAAATGCCAAGCCACTGTCTCTGGGGAAACTCCCATTTTTACCAACAACTTCCACCCCAAAACCAGGGCCCTCAGCACCCCTCCTCACACCTCTCAGAGACAGTCTACAAGGGGCTAGTTCCTAGCTTCTATAAGACCAAGTACAGCATTGAATCCAAAAAATCAGGTTAAGGCCGGGCATGGTGGCTCATGCCTGTAATCCCAGCACTTTTGGAGGCTGAGGCAAGTGAATCACCTGAGCTCTAGAACTCGAGACCAGCCTGGGCAACATGGCAAAACCCTGTCTCTACCAAAAATACAAAAAGTCAGCGGGCGTGGTGGCATGAGCCTGTGGTCCTCGCTACTCAGGAGGCTGAAGTGGGAGAATTCTTTGAGCCTAGGAGGTAGAGGTGGCAGTGAGTCGAGATCATGCCTCTGTACTCCATGCTGGGCAACAGAGTGAGACCATGTCTTAAAAATAAATAAATAAGGCGCAGTGGCTCATGCCTGTAATCCTAGCACTTTGGGAGGCCGAGGCGGGCGGATCATGAGGTCAGGAGATCGAGACCATCCTGGCTAACATGATGAAACCCCGTCTCTACTAAAAATACAAAAAATTAGCGGGACGTGGTGGCGGGTGCCTGTAGTTCCAGCTACTTGGGAGGCTGAGGCAGGAGAACGGCATGAACCCAGGAGGCGGAGCTTGCAGTGGGCCAAGATGGAGCCACTGCACTCCAGCCTGGGCAACAGAGCGAGACTCCATCTTAAAAAAAAAATATATATATATATATATATGTTAAAAATATATATATTTAAAATATATATAGGTTATATATATATTTTTATATATATGTAGGTTAAATTCAGGTTAAATCTCCTTGGGAGAAAGTGGAAGTTTAGATGGCCATATGGCTCAGGGTGAAAATTCAGCAGCCAGTGAGCTTTGTGACAGGTGAAGGCAGGTGACACCTGTCACCATCCCTGCCACCCACACCAGGTGTCCCTCTTGCATGCTCCCAATACATAGCCCTGCCCAAGTCACAGCACTAGCTTTTGAGCTGAAAAACTCAGTTCATGGTGTGTCATGGCTGCCTGTTTACTTTTCCATCTCTCCACAAAGCATAAGCTACGTGAGGACAAGGACCTTGTCTTCTTCTTCTTCATCACCGTTATGTCTCTGGTGCCAAGCATGACACCTAGAGCTGTGTGGGCACTCAGTCAAAATAGGAACAAATAAGAAGACCAAACACTCAAATGGCACTTACTATGGGCCAGGCCCTATTATAAAGGCTTTACACGAATTAACTTAGTTAATGCTCATAAGAGCCCTTGGAGAGTCTTACTAATATTATTCCCATTTTATGGATGAGCAAATTGAGGTTCATCCATAAAATGGATGAGGTTATGAAACAAACCCAAGGTCACCCCGCTGGTGGACAGAGCTGGGATTATGAACTCAGGCAGTCTAGCTCCAGAGGAGAAATTCTGAACCATTCTCCCCACTGCCTCCAAATAAATAAATTTGTGAAAAGCCTTAGGGGTGTCTAGGCAGACAACCCTAGGGACCAATGGAGGTACCTGCCCAGTAGAAAACCTAGCACCCTTCCTAGGAAACCTCTACCCTGTTTTTAAATGAGGGGTCAGGCGAGGGAATAAGAAAAAAAAAAAAGTAGGGATACTCAGAAGGAGGTCAGAAGAACTGATCAGATGCCTGGTAAGTGCTCCACGATGTGCATAACCAAAGTGCCGGGAGGAACTGACAAAGGAAATGGTGTAGAACTCATCCTACCCCTTGTGGCTCCTCAGCCAGATCAAGGTTATCACAAGGGGTAAGGGGTCAGAGAGTAGAAAGAAGAGAATCTGTGAGACCTGGGGAGAGAGAGTGGCTAAGCTGTGACTCCCACGGATGCTTCAAGGAGGCCTTGCAGGGCTGCAGTGTCCTTGCCTTTCAGACTCTTAGACTTGGGAAAGCCAAAGCAGCTGCCCAGGATCAGTGGGGACCGACCTGAACTCCAAGGAATTCACATCACAAATGCCCATGAAGCATGCAGGGCGGATGTGGGGAACCTTCCTGGTAAGGACATTGGGACATATGGTCTTCTGATTCCCTGGCCTCGGCACTGTCCACCCTCTGCCGTGCCTCGGTTGCTCACAAACTGAAGAAAGAAGCAGATGGGCCCCTGGCTGCAGCCTGCCCCTGCCCTGCTAACTCTTCCCCTCGGCTGCTGGGACTCCCAGGGAGGCCTCAGTAAAGGCAAACTAATTTCTCGAGACAGTTTTGGCGCTGACTCCATGAGTAGAGCTGTGGAGGAGAAAGTGAAGAGTGTCTGGCCACAGGGCTGTTTACAAGCTGTGCCAATCTCAGCCTGCGACGACAGGTGCCTGCAGCAGGGAGATGTGAAAGGTCCCTACCACACAGCCCCTCTGCCCAGGGACAGACACATACATGCCTGGCGAGGCCAAGCTCAGTGCCACACGGACGCATGAGCAGGCTGGAGCCTTGCCCCTTTGATTTGCAAACCTCAGAAGGGCAAGCTGGAGAGAAAATTCTACTCCCCCAGTAGGAGTGCAGGTGCTGGGGCAGCCAGACCCACATCTAATCCCAGGCTCCACTCTGACTACCTGTGTGACCTGGGGCACATTTCTTAACCTCTCAGCCTGAATTTTTTTTTTTTTGAGACGGAGTCTAGCTCTGTCACCAGGCTGGAGTGCAGTGGCGTGATCTCAGCTCACTGCAATCTCTGCCTCCTGGGTTCAAGCAATTCTCCTGCCTCAGCCTCCTGAGTAAACAGGATTACAGCCACGCACTGCCACACCCAGCTAATTTTTGTATTTTTAGTAGAGAGACGGGGTTTCACCATGTTGGCCAGGATGTTCTCAAACTCCTGACCTCGTGATCTGCCCATCTCGGTCTCCCAAAGTGTTGGGATTACAGGCGTGAGCCACCGCGCCTGGCTGAATTTTTTCATCTGTAGAAGTGGAGACTGGGCTGGGCACGGTGGTTCACATCTGTAATCCTAGCACTTTGGGAGGCCAAGGCAGGCAGATCACGAGGTCAGGAGATTGAGACCATCCCAGCTAACACGGTGAAACTCCGTCTCTCCTAAAAATACAAAAAATTAGCTGGGCGTGATGGCGGGCACCTGTAGTCCCAGCTACTTGGGAGGCTGAGGCAGGAGAATGGCATGAACCCAGGAGGCAGAGCTTGCAGTGAGCCGAGATTGCGCCACTGCACTCCAGCCTGGGTGACAGAGCGAGACTCCGTCTCAAAAAAAAAAAAAAAAAAAAAGTGAGGACGAAGACTCAGCTTGTGGAGTCATTGTGAGGATTAGCTTTGCTGAAACAATAAATGTCAGACTGAACCTTGCAGATGCATGGCACAAACCCTATAGAGCCAGCCTGCCTGCCTGCCTGCCTTCCCTCCCTTTTTCCTTCCTTCCTTCCCTCCCTTTTTCCTTCCTTCCTTCCTTCCTTCCTACCTTCTTCCCTCCCTCCCTTCCTTCCTCCCTTCCTCCCTTCCTTCCCCACAGTCTCAAGGCTGGCATGCTGGCCCACTGTCCCTCACTAGCTGGGTGAATTTGGGCAGGTTACACAACCTCTTTGAGGCTGGGTCTTCTTATCAGTAAACTGGAGATGATAAGTCCCTCTTCATGGGGTTATTATGAACACGAAATAAGCATGTACAACTCTGAGCACAACACTTGTCCCATTTTAGGAATTCTCATAATGTCCATTATTCAGATTTCCCTCCTTGGTGAAGGACCAGTGGGGCCTCCCAGTGATTATGGACATTCTGCCCAAAGATGGCCTCTGACTGCCTCCTCAGAGCAAGATAGAACCAAAGTCACCACAAACAGTGAGGTCGAAAAAGAGTCTGGTCAGACCCCTGGCTCAGGCAGGTGCCACCTAGCCACCCCTGCCCCAGCCCTTCCTCCGCTCTCCGGGCTAGAGGTGCCACATGTCAGTGACACCCACCCCTGCTGGGTTGGGAGGGTGCTCACTTAAGCCTGAGGCACAATTCATTCCCAGCAGGCCTCAAGTCCCTTGGAAGAAGCTCTCAGAACATCTCTGAGCCAAAGAGACACTGCCTTTTCAGCTGACAACTGGAATTCTGAAAATCCCATTTCTTTAGAGTAGGGGACTGGGCATCTCATCCAGAATCCCAGAGAACAGGAGCCCCACCCCAGCACAGCTGTTCCCCAAGCCGGGGTCCTCCAGTTCAGCAAATGCTTGTGCCGGGTGCAAGAAGCAGCACAGAGAGGCCACTTGCAGAGTGACTGGAAGCAGGCATCTGGAGTCAGATAGGCCGGGAGTTTCAGGCCCAATTTTCTCTTCTGTAAAATGGGGATAATAGCACCCAACATCTAGAAGTATTGTTAGGATGCAAGAAAATGAAAAAGCACTTAGCACCGTGCCTGGCACTTATAAGTACTCTGAATAAATGGTTGTGAATGACGACGAGGGTGATAATAATGGTGTTGCTGCTGTGACCTGCCCTAAGGCTCTCTGCCCCTCATGCCCCCAGCACCCTCCCACACCCATCCTCCCCAGGGGCTGGCATCACAGAGCTACACCTATAACTCTCGTCGTGGGCAAGGGTCAGGACCAAAGCAAAGCCTTCTTTCTGTTGGAAGGTTCAAATACATTTTCAAACATCTCTAAAAACCCCCATTTCCTCAAAAATCAATTTTCTTTGTCGACTCCTATGAAAAATCTGTTCTTGGTAGTCATTCTCCCTGTGATCTGGAGCCCACTACTTTTAGGCACAACCCATTTTATTGCTGGGCACCTGCAGTTTTTAATAAGTTGTCCCTTGTGATCAGTTTCAAGTCGAGCTCTGGTTACCAGAAACACCACACATTGGATATTTCTCTTGAGAACCACATGGGGGAAAGCCTACACCCTTCTCCCTAGGGCAATTATTTCTCTTAACACAGGCCGGGGCTACATGTTGCTAACCTGCCCCTCTATCTAACCCAAATCTTCTTGACGGATATAGCACAAGTAACTCACAAAACCCAATCTTGACGCGCATCCTCTTGGCTGCAGAATTCCAGTCTAGCATCCTGATCTTTGTTTCCTTCAGGGAGGCTCAGGTCTCCCCAGAATGATTAGGGAGATCTTGCTCAGCTGAGAGTCAGACATACTGTGGTTGGAATCCTGGCTCTACCTGCCCTAGATGTATGACCTTGGACAAGCTCCTCAGCCTTCTTGGAGCTCCATTTTCCTCATCCATCAAATAGGGTTAAAAATCCTGGGCTTGCAGGTGGCTGTACAAACTCAGTGAGACAAAACATGTGAAGGGCCCAGTGTAATGTGAAAGTTCAGGAACTGGCGGCTATTCTTGGTTTAAGAGAGAAAGGTGCAGAGTTCCTTGAAAGGGCAGAGCAAGAGAATCTGTTCTCCCTGGAGATACAGAGGGCCCTGGGTTCAGAGGTGAACTCAACCCACCCCAGGCAAATGGCAAGACGATCTCATGGCAAACAGCTGGAGCCCACCACTGTAGGCCCTGAGCCATGTGCCAGCCCCGCCTGTCCCAGCAAAGGGGCCTGGGGGTTGACACAGCCAGTGCCAAGCCAGATGGGGCAGTGGCCAACTTTCCAGTCAGCCCAGATGTCTGTCTTTCTCAGATGAAAACTCAAAAATGTGGCCTCAATCAAAGTGGCTTTTGAGAACCGTGTGTTCTCCAGACTCTGGCAGGAGGATTGAAGAGGGCTATGAGCTGGGACCCTTTGATAAATCCCAAGGGGTCAGGAAGACCTGGCTCAGGCTAAGTCCTGGGAGTTCAGCTGGGTACACATTACCTCTACCACTCAGAGTGAAGGGAGCAGAGGGGAACTGTGGGCTGGTCTAGACTGACTCCCAGGCCAGCTCTCCATGCAAGTTCTGTGGCATTCTGGAACAAAAGGGATTTACCTATGCCATGCAATTAAGACTTCAAGGCAGTCCTTTTCCATGTCAGGAATAGTGGCATTCTGCTGGGACCTTCTTCAACAGTCCAGCACACAGCCTCAAAGCCAAAATGTGACTGAAGGGAAGCCATGAAGCCACTCCCAGGCTGCTCACCCTATCAATCCCACCACTGCCTGATTTGCTAGAACACTTTACTGGGGATGACAAAGGCTTCCCCCAGAAGCATAAGCCTATTTTATCAGAGGAGAAATAGGGGCTCAGAGAGGCAAAGCCACTAGTGCCAGGGATGATCTAGGATCCAGAAGTCCTGTCTGTCTTGCCAACCTTCCCCAAACCTGCCCTGGCAGCTTGTCTTTTCTTCCTCTGCTTCTTGTATAGAAGCTTCCTTGTCATCCCCACTTAAAGAAATGTGCCCACCCCAGCCCAGTTCAGGCATGAAGCGAGGTGCCTTTCATGTGTTTTTGATGTTTACGTTGCCCTGGTTTTTGTTATTTCTTGCTCAGTGTGCTGGGATGCTTGACATTCCAGGGTCTGTACCCTGGTGCCCAGCGCGCTGAGATGTTCTGAACACAGTGGGGGAGGCCACCATCTGGGATGGGGCGGAGCGAGGGCAAGGGCTGAGCGTTGGGTGTGTTGGGGGAGGGGTACAATTGGTGTTCTGCACGCACCTGATCCACAGAGCTCTGCTCCCGTGCCCACCGCCACTGGGCTCTAGCCCTGTCTGAACCGAGCTCACCAGCCGTATTTGGAGCAGGTTCCTTGGACATCAGGTGGGCTGAGCTCTCAAGGCTGGCACACAGGTGGAACCAGGAGTGCAGCAAGTGGGTGAGCAGGTAGCTGCTTCAGTACAGACTCTGGCCTTTTTCTCCTGCTCCCCACCCTTCCAGCGGAGGGCTCCCCCACTCTCAGAAGTGCTTCCAAGATCTGGGGATGTGGTCATGGTGCCTGTCAGCCCTGGCTGAGGGCAACGGGCCTAGAATCCTCCTCCATTGGCAGCAGCCAGCCCTGGCATGGACCTCACAGCCTGCATCTCTGCACCCCTGATGGGCTCCAGAGCTTGGGACAGGCAGGCCCTGTGCTCCCACTGTCCCCTCCAATCCTATAAGCGGCAGATGTGACATATAAGTGAAGAATCCAGAGTGGCTCTATTTTCATTTTCACTAATGTCACCTGATAGGTCTGTGGCCACTAACATCACTGTCAGATTGGCTTAGTGAATTACAGAGGAGATACTGACCCAAGGACCCTGTGGTGCCCTGAGTGCTGACACCCCACCCAGAGGGCTGCATCTCAAGAGCTCAGGATTATGCTTGGTACCCAAATCAAGGACACCTTAAGGGCTGAAGACTTGCCCAGAGGAAGGTTCCAAGAGGGGCGTAGACCTCAGCTGGGAGGAGAATCCCAGCAGTGAAGCGGGATTCTGAGAAGGCCCTTCTGGAAGCCTGTTTCTCAGCTGCACCACTCCACTCCTTTACACTCACGCTGTTGGCAGCTGAGCCCACTCTTCCCCTTCATTATTTCTCAGATTCCAGAGGCAACAGCGTGACAGCTTCTGAGCCCTGAGACAAGGAGGGGAAACTTCTAAGGCTGCCCCTGAATTGCCACTTGGATGAAATCTCATTGTTCCTACCACCTAGAAAAGCCAGCTCCCTCCTAGGACAGCCCTAACTGGGTCAGGAGGTCCCAGGGCAGGTCAGCACCTTGGTCAGCGCAGCAGGTACTGCATGCCCCTCAGAGGGTTGATGGGGTAAAGGGAGAGAGACCCCCACCCACTTGTCTGAATAAGCCAGCTCTTGGGAACCAGAACCTGCCCAGAGCAGGGACTTGGGAGCCCTGGCCCCACCTAACCCTTCTGACATGTCTGCCTTTCTACAGGAGAGCCAGGGCTGAGCAGGGCTCAGCAAGAGACATACTGTGCTCCAGAAAATGTTGCTCATTCTCTTGGTCTTACTTGCACATGCAATTTCCTTGGGTTGTTAAACTCTTCCCCATTACTTAACTGTCCTACCCCTAATTATTCTTCAAATCTCATCCTGGAAGTCACCTCCTCTGAGAAGCTTTCCCTGATCCACAGTGTTTAGCCTGTAGGGCCCCCATCCCATAGTGTACAGATGTGCAAGTTGTGCGCTGCACAAAAGCACCATCTCTAAGGGAATCATTGGCATCCTAGATTGGCATATTTATGAAGATGATCTTGAACAAATGGAAGGGCAGGTTTTTCTAATTTGCAAAAAGGTGCTACTGGACCTATGAGGGGCCTGGGTTCCACTGCCTGTGTTTGCACAGCACTCAGCACTTGACCAGACACTGCTCAAACCTCTTCATTCCTGATGCCTACCAGCCATCTATGACTACCCACTAAATTGTAAGCTTGGAGAGGAAGGTGCGGTTTTTACCACCTTCTCTACTCTCTGTCCAGGGCCTGCATGCTATGGCCTCTTCAAATGGGGGCTTAGTCAATGTAAATATTTGTCGACTGATTAGAATGTGGGATATAGAAGTTTCAAGGGTTCAACGCCTGATAGGAAAGAGAAAAGAAAACAAGGAAAGAAGAAAAGTGGCAAAAACATCTCTGGCCTACAGGGGAGACCTGGGCAGTTTGATGCACATCTCCTGTGCAGTGGGTCCATTCCTTTCTCACTTTCTTGAGGGATACTTTTTAATTACAATAATGATAATGATTGTAATAGCCATGGTTTATTGACCTAATACTAAGCATGTGCATCATTTCATTTAATCTCTACAGCAGCCTACGAGGCTGGCACTATTACTATCTCCATTTTACAGATCAGGAGATTGACGCAGAGAGAGGTGATCAGGAAGAGCTGGGACTGGTACGTAGTATGTGTTAGACATTTAAGCCTGGGAGCTGAACACTACCCTTTGCTACTTCGCCAAAAATTCTATCACACTGTAAAACCGTCTACACTTATTTTTAGTTTGGAAAATATAGTCACTGCTCCACAGCTGAGTCTGATGCAAGGAACAGCCCTGCCCCTCCCATCTTTGGGCTCCTGTCCAGCCTCCTGACAAAGCTAATTGACCAAGCTGACTGCTGACAGGCAAAGGAAATACACACCAGGCTCAGGCCCAGGCCCAGAAAGGAGGCCTGGAGGGAGAAGACAGACAAATGGGCAGAAGCCACACTCAGGCACAGGCATCTGGTCACCCTCCTCCCAATTGTGCAACTAAGACTGGGGAGAGCATCGTGAACAGGCATCTTGCTCACTCCTGAAATTGCAGTCCTTGGCACATACAAGGCACCCAGTGAGTATTTGCTGAATGAATGAATGAATGAATGAACGCATGTTAGGTTTTTCCCATCGTCCAAAAGAGGGCAAGGAACTAGGGCTCCCATACCCCAAGGATGAGGACATCTAGGACAGACATTCAACCCTAATTCAAAGTCAGGGAGGCTGGAACAGGAGGTAAGGAGATAAAGAGGAGGCCTGGGGGCCCCATCAGGGAGAGAATAAAGAAAACACTGAATCACTGAATCAAGATCTCTGGACCCCTGGCATCTGGGAGGGGTGTGCAGGGGAACACTGAGTGAAATCCCTAAAATCTGATCAAGAATCTCTGCAAGAGAGAGCAGGCCCTTGCAGGCAATCAGATGGAGCAGGCAGGACAGACTGTACCAGCAGAGGGCTGCCAGGAGCCTCAGTGCTGGCCAGAAACACCTTCAAGGCAGGTCTGGGAAGTCTGCAGTTTACCAGCCTGTTCTACCTGCCTGGCCTCTGACACCCTGGAGGGGAAACCCTGGCAGGAGAGGGCAGGCCCAGGGAGAGCTTCCTCCACAACATGTGACCTTGGACTCCAGCACTCACCTGGTCTGGGTGGGCATGGGGCACACAAAGTCACCCCCCAGAAGGCTCCCACACTGCCACAGCAGTCCTCCTGGGTAGTCAGCTCCAGCAGAGGGTTGGCACACTGGAAGGAGAAGCCATGGACACCTGTGACCACCCCCTCTTCCCTCCCAGGCTGTGCACAGAGATGTCCCAGGAAAGCCTAGGACACAGAGCTCACTCCCCACATTCTGCCAGAGGATGTCCCCAGCCAAAGAAGGGGAGAAGGGAGTCAGCCCATATCCCAGAAGGAAGCAGAGAAACCTGCCATGCACTCTCCCAGCCCCAAACCTTGTGTGTGGATGGGACACCCCAGACACAAGATCTGCCCTGTGCGGGGCTGCAAACCACCACCCTCCATGGCCCCAACCACAGACAAAGGGTCCTAAAGGAAGAGCTTCCTCTGCCTACCTCCAGGGAACCACAGGGTCACCCACAGAGTGGGCCTTGTGAGCAGAGCCCCAGGCTCAGGGACACCCCAAGGTGAGAGGCCAGGGACGATCTGGGAATTCAGGGTGTTTACCCCTTGGCTGTCCCACCTCCTCCAGTTCCCTAATCTCAGATAGGGTTTCTGGAAATACCTTAGTTTCTGGAAACTAAGTGGTTTCCTGGCAACCCCAAGAAAAACCATACTGGGTCTGGTCTAACCCCTATTCTTGGGTGCCTGGCCTCAGAAAATCTTCCCTGATTTCCCATTATGAGCTGAGGATGGTTCCAGAGGGCAATAGGAGTATCTCTCATCTTTGTACCACCAGGGCTTTGGGGTTAACCTCCATTTGTTAATTCCACACCTCTGTGACCCCAACTGTAGCCTCAACTGGATAAAAAACTCCTGGCCAGATCCTAACAGCCCCACTGGTCCATGTGCCAGGGGTCATAGGATCAGCATCTCTAGGCTGCCTTCACCTGAGGATGCTGGTGACAGCTCCTCCAGAGGGGAACTTCCTTGGGTCCTCTTCTGTGTGCCTGGTATTGACAAGCACCAAGTAGAGCCCAGGAAGGAGGCCCAGACTCTCCATACATGGACAATTTCATGCCTTGGGTTTTCCCATCTGGGAAATGGGAGACTCTGCAGACACTCACATTCCATAAGAACAAAGAGGACAGAGAGGAGGAGAAGGGCAGACTGGGGACAACTGCCATCCTGGAAGCATCCAGGGCTGAGGCCAGAGCTGTGTTCTCACCTGTCCGTTCACAGTGTTCAGGTAACACCGGCCCAGCAGTCCTCGAGGCCTGGGTGCTGCTGGGGGCAGTGGCCGAGGGGGCTCTCCAGACCGAGCAGGGATGTTGTTGCTGTCCCAGAGGCTGTGGCCAGGGCTGGCAGGCGGCCAGGGCGGGGGTCTGGTCTCCACGCTGTTCTCCACTAGGGCCTCCTCCACCCCGCCCCGCACCTGGGCCACCTGGTGGATCTGCACCGAGGCCTCGGGCGGGTGGTGAATGTGCACCTTCACCAGGGAGGGGTTCACGGAGGCTGGGCACAGGGGCTAGAGTCAGAGCCAGGGAAGCAGGGCCCCACCCTCATTTCCAACCCTCTGAAGGGTATCCACCACCCCTGGGCCAGGCAGGCCACTGGCTATGTGTCACCCCAAAACTCTCCTTCCATTTCTTTGCTCCCAAGTTAGAACCCCAGAATGATCCCTTGTGGGGACGGGATGAAGTGCAAACTCTGTCACTGAAGGAGCCTCATTATCACATTCCAAGCTACCTTCCTGATTCTACCTCCCCCATGACCCTGGCCAACCCTGGAACTCCAGCCCCCTGTCTCCTGCATGGCCCCACCTCCGTGCCTTTGCTCGTGCCAGTCCCTCTGCTTAACCAGATGCTACCGATTGTTTCAGGCCTAACTGCAGTCCATCCCCTCCACGCAGCTGTCCCAGAGCACTCTGGGCTTAGGAGCCTCTCCATCCCCTGATCCCCTAAAGCATTCTGTATTTTTTTGGCACCTAATAATGGAAGGCAGGGAAAATGAAATGTTTTATGCTGATATTCTATTTCCCATCCATTCTCCCTCTATTACCCAGGCCCATGGATTCCTTGAGGGCGGCACCCTGCCCTTACACTGTTTTGTCTTCCCCAAGGTTCCCAGCACAGGGAAAGGGCAAAAACAAGTCGATAAATTCCGATGGGAGGGGGCTGAGAAGTTGAGGGAATGAAACTTAGCGCTGAGGGCCAGGAGAAAGAGGGAGGTTTGATCATAAAGGAAGGACTACAGGCAGCTTCCCTATCCCTGTCACAGCCATGGTGACAGCCTCCACCCAACTGGCACTCCTCCCAGGGTCCCGCCGGCCCAGCTGTGCCGGCACTCACCCAGCTGGTTGGAGAGCGGCAGTGTGAAAGTGGACTGCTTCAGGGGGGCTTCCAGCAAGGCCCTGGGGCGGGACCCCCTCCCTGGAAGCTCCCTGTCCGGCTGCGGGATAGGCAGGTGGCAGAACTTCCCGGTGGAGTTGGCGGGGCACCAGCATTCGTCCCTGCCGATGCAGCGGCCTCCGTTCAGGCAGGGGATCTGGCAGAAATCTGCAACATCAACCCTCAAGGTAACCAGCGGTGGAAGAACAGCAGCACCCGCTCTGTGGCCGGTGACCACCACAGAGAAACAGGCGGCAGAACCCTGACCCTAGATGGCTCCTGTAGCCCAGAGCCCCCTGAAATGTAGGGACTTTCCACTTCATTCATGTAGAGTGAAGAAGAGTGGATAATAACCAGCTCCTGCCTTCCTGAAAAGCCTGTTTAGGCGTTTCCCTGCACCCCACAATAACCTGGGAGATGGGGAGGTGGCATTATCATGAACTCTGTCTCTTCTCTGTTGAGGAAACTTGGACTCAGAGAGGTTATGTGACTCCTAGAGTCACACAGCTAGGCTGCCAAGTGAGGACTCAGCTCCCCATGTGATTTGGGACAACTTGTGGAGCCACAGTTTGGGAGCAGCGGGCTCCAGTCCAAGGCAGGCCTGGCTCTCTGGCCATCTACCCTCCAGGGCCAGCTGGGAACCATCTGAGCAGGAAAGGGACTCACAGATGCGGAAGCCAGACTTGGGATCGTGCCCATGGCCACCCTGGCTGTACAGGGTGGTGGTGTCGCCCCTCTCACAGCTGTTGGCACAGTGTCCACGGGCACAGGTCTGCTTGCAGATGGTGGGAGTGAAGACGATCTTGATCTTCTTGATTTTCTCCGTGAGGTTCAGCCCTGCAGAGAGAGGGCTTGGGTCCAGGGGGCAGGGCTGAGAGGCACAGCTGTGACCTCCAGAGTCTGGTTAGAAAGCCCCATGGGACTAGGGCTGCATTCATTTCAAGGGCATTTGCTGAGTACCTACTGGATGCAGGGTCCCATCGTAGGGGCAAGGTGATACCTTTGAGAAGCTCGCAGATGTGCCAGCCACCAAGCTCACACTTCATGCACATCAACCCTCTTGAGTGGGTGGTATGTTAGGTTGAATCATTAGAAATTGCCATTTTTGTAGGTTCCTATGGCTGAGTGTTGGTATTTTTCATATATCCAACCTACTGTGTCCGTTTTACAGCTAAGAAAAATGAGGCCCAGAGAAGTTTGGGTGCTCAAGTGACGCAGCTAGCAAGTGATGCAGCTGGGCTTTGAACCCAAGGGCAGGGAACAGAATGCGGCCCCGGCTTGCCAGAGAGGAGAGTTTTCTAAGAGAAGAGAAGATAAAGCCTGAAAGGATTAGAGTCAGGTTTTGTGGGGGACCTGATTACCAGAACAAGGATCAGGCACTTTATTTGGTGGGTGGTGGGGAAGCCGCAGAAGACTTTTAAGCAAGACATCATGCTGGCTGTGATGTGCCGGGGGGTCCGGAGGCAGGGTGACCACCTGGGAGGTCATGGCAGCAGTGCAAGCTGAGGCCGCTTCATTTCCCAAGAGTGGTGGCAATGAAATTGGGGTATTAATTCAGTACGGGGAGCCTGGGGACAGAAGCCAGAGGCAGAAGGTTGAGGGAGAAATGGGAGGGGAGGAAATTGAAAAAATATGTGTTGACCATGAGTTTGAGAAGCTTGACTGTGAAGGGAGGAGATAGGAAGAAAGCGGAGAAACAAGTGTGTGTGTGTGTGTGTGTGTGTGTGTGTGTGTGTGTGTGTGAATGAGAGAGCTGTAAGCAATTGTACACGTTGAGGGGAAAGGGCTGAGAGGGTGGGAGAGGGTGAAGATCCAGAAGAGGGGGGACAAGTGATGCCAGCGTTCCAGAGGAAATGACAAAGGGTGCCAGAATGTGCCTTAGATAAGAGGGACACCTCCCCCTCAAGATGGCATGAAAGGAATCGTCAACCATGAAAAGGAATGAAGCACTGATACACACAGCAACATGGATAAACCTCAGAAACGTTATGCTAAGCCAGGCACAGGAACTCACGCCTGCAGTCCCAGTACTTTGGGAGGCTGAGGCAGGAGGATCACTTGAGGCCAGGAGTTTGAGACCAGCCTGGGCAACATGCAAGACCCTATCTCTACAAAACATTTAAAAATTAGCTGGGCATGATGGTGCATGCCTGTAGTCCCAGCTACTCTGGAGGCTGAGGTGAGAGGATCACTTGAGCTCAGGAGTTTGAGATTATAGTGAGTTGTTATCATGCCACCACACTCCAGCCTGGGCAACAGAGCAAGACTCTGTCTCTTAAAAAAGAAAAAGAAAAGAAAAGAAAATGTAACGCTAAGTGAAAGAAGCCAGACACAAAAGATGGTACATTGTACGACTTCATTCACGTAAAATGTCAAGGATATGCAAATCTATAGAGACGGGAAATAGGTGAGTGGTTGCCAGGGATAGGAGGGGACATAAGGAGTGACTGCTGCTTAGTGGGTACAAGGTTTCTATTTGGAGTGATAAAAATGTTGTGGAATGAAATAGTGGTGACGGTTGCACACAATTCTAAATATACTAAAAGCCACTGCAGTGTAGCCTTTAAAATGGTTAATTTTATGTTATGTGAATTCCACTTCAATTTTTAAAATGGAAAAAAAGGAAGGAGGTGAGCTCAGGCACAGATGTAAACAGGGGAGTGGTGGGTGTGATAGGCAGGAAGTTGAGGAGCTCCTTGGGAGGTGGGGGCATGTCTGTGGGCTGATGGATGGGGCCTCGGGAAAGGAGGGGAGGGGAGGGGAGGCCTGGAGTAGCTGCTCTGAGAAATGGAGGGAGAAAATGTCCAGGCACACAGGGAGGGGTTGTCAGGCAATAACAAAGAGTGTGCCATGGCGTGAATCCACAGAGATTCTGTTTCCTCCTGTGGGAAGCAGAGGCGCAGCTGTAGGTGCTGAGGTAACAACTGGTTGGGTTGATCCAGGAGAGTTGGGGTTTGTAGGAGGGATGAGGTGGAACGAGTGGGACCAGGGAGTTGAGGTTCACAGCGGGATATGAGGGAAGCAAAGGCAGGAGGGGATGATAGATTGGGCAGAAATAGAGCAGTCTAGGTCTAAAGGTTGCAACGGGGTGAAGTCCAGGTCCACCGGTTTAGGACCCCTGGACCCCGGCACAAAGCAGGTGCTCAACAAGCGTTTGTTGATTGGCTGAAAGAATGAGGGACAAGGTGACAACTCAGCCCCTCTGTGAGAGCAGAGGGGGAAGCCAAGGTGGGAGAAGAGAGTTTTAGAGGCCCTGCTCTTCTAGGACCCAAGACAGGGTATCCTTACCCCAGGGGGATGAGGGGTGCTCCAGAGGTACCGCCTGTTGGGTGCCATCTCTCTGCTCAAGGCCTGGTCCCGGGGGCAGGGCGTTGGAAGAGAGCTGGCTACTGGCCGTGGCAGTCAGGTGAAGTCGGACAGTGCGGGACAACCCCACGTGCTGCTGGGAAGGGTGGGTCTGGCTGAGGCCACTCAGGGTCCTGTGGAGACAACCGCGGCATGGGGGTTTGCACCCTGGGAACAGTGTGTCTGTGCCACTCCTCATCCAGCCACCCACTCTCTGCCTTTGCACAAGAAAAATGCTCTCTGGCTGCCTTCTCACCCATGTATGGCTGACTCCCGGACATGAAGGTGCCCTGAGGCAGAAGGACTGATCTAAGGCCTGCCGGCTAGTTTTGTAGAAATACCAACCCCTATGTGGAATCACCAGGCTTTTGGTGGGTTATTCCGGGCAAATCACTTAGCTCCTCTGGGCCCCAGGACCCTTAACTGCAAAATGGGGGTGTTAGACGGTCCTCACGTAGCTCTGACATTCCAGAAGTCTTTGAGAACCCACTATGGACCAGCCCCTGCCCTAAAACCAAGTCCTGTACCTACTCCCTACCACTTCTTAATATATCCCTTAATATGAATTACCTGTAGAAGAGGTGCCCAACAAACACACCTTCAAGATTGATTCAGGGCAGAGCCTAGAGTCTCCCTCTCATTGATTTTTATTGTAAGAATAATGTAACAACAATATTCAAGGAGAAAAACATGAATTCATCATCTCCCATCCTAACACAGCAACTACTTTTGCATATTTTCTTTCAACCTTTGCTCACGTATATGATTTTACACTATTGTCATCACCTAGAGATACAATTTTAAATTCCGTTTTTCACTTAACATTAGATCACACTTTACACAATTCAATTTGTCATATTTGTCATGTTCATCGCTATATGATAGTCCAGCTAAAGATGAATCACAACTTATTTAGACATTTACCTGTTACATATTTAGATTTTTTAAAAAGTTTTTTGCTTGTTTTTGTTTTTGAGACCGAGTTTTGCTCTCGTTGCCCAAGCTGGAGTGCAATGGCGCGATCTCAGCTCACTGCGGCCTCTGCCTCCTGGGTTCAAGCAATTCTCCTGCCTCAGCCTCCCCAGTAGCTAGGATTACAGGAGCCCTCCACCACTCCTGGTTAATTTTTTGTATTTTTAGTAGAGACAAGATTTTGCCATGTTGGCCAGGCTCGTCTTGAACTCCTGGCCTCAGGTGATCCGCCTACCTTGGCCTCCCAAAGTGTTGGGATTACAGGCGTGAGCCACTGCACCTGGCCTGCTTTTAAGTTTTAAATGTGTACATCCTTACCTATATGACTTTGTCTTCTGTTAAAATATTCCTTTAGTACAGGGAGATTTGTTGTACTATTCTATTTTATTTTGTATGTTTGAAAAAATGTTATAGGAAACATCTTGAAAGGATGAGGCTGGGCGTGGTGGCTCACGCCTGTAATCCCAGCACTTTGGGAGGTCCATGCGGGCAGATCACTTGAGGCCAGGAGTTCGAGATCACCCTGGTCAACATGGTGAAACCCCATCTCTACTAAAAATACAAAAATTAGCTGGGTGTGGTGGTGCATGCCTGTGGTCCCAGGTACTTGAGAGGCTGAGGCTGAGAATCGCTTGAACCTAGGAAGTGGAGGATGCAGTGAGCTGAGATCATGCCACTGCACTCCAGCCTGGGCAACAGAGGGAGACTCCATCTCAAAAAAGCAAAACAAAACAAAAACTTTAGGATGAATTCCTGGGGCTAGAATGACTGTATCAAAGGTTACAAACATTTATGTCTGTAGGCACACACTGGTGTATTGCTTTCTGAAAGGGTTGCATCCAAATATATAAATGAACCACTTAGAGCACAATCTTGCCAGCACAGCATATTATTAATTTTTAATACTTTGCTAGCTTTGAATAAGCACAAAGTGGTACTTCAATGTTCTTTTCACCTCCCTTCTCTCCTTTAAAAAATTATTTTTGAGGTTAAAATATTTCAGGTATTTATTTACCACTTGTGAAAATCCTCCGCTCATGTCCTTTGACATCTTAACTGCTTGAATTGTCTCATACATTTGGACACATTCTCTTGATGTTTATTATTGGGCAGGCTGTTCTAAAAGGCAGCCTCTGTTGTAAATACTCTGTCATTGTCACAATGTCTATGAACCACTGTGTATACGACAGTGTCTGGACTGTGGTGGGTGTAAGCGTATTGCAGACATCAAAGCTGAGAGAGGCTCAGTCCTTGCCCAAGGTTATACAAGAGCTAAATCGGGACACCAGGATGCCAACCCAGGGCCTGATCCACAACCTGTGTCCTGCGCCAGCCGACAACCAGCCCAGACCCCAGTGGGAGCTCAGCCTGGAAGCCTCTGCTCAGGCCTCGGGGGCATCCCTTCCCCCAGTAGGCCCCATGCCAACCCTCCCCACTGGTTTCCTTGCCCAAGTGGGATAAGGCCCTGGGATTCTCTCCCTCCCCAAATCTCCACCCCAGTTCCGTTAGCCCTCGGTGACCAGGCCATGAGCAAACTCCTTATGCTTTCCTGGCAGAAGGCAAACTAGGACTGGCCTGGCGCAGTTGTTCATGCCTATAATCCCAGCACTTTGGGAGGCTGAGACAGGGGGATCACCTAAGGTCAGGAGTTCGAGACCAGCCTGACCAACAGAGAGACACCCCATCAAAAAACACAAAAATTAGCCGGGCTTGGTGGCACATGCCTGTAGTCCCAGCTACTGGGGAGGCTGAGGCACGAGAATCGCTTGAACCCAGGAGGTGGAGGTTGCAGTGAGCCAAGATCACCCCACTGCCCTCCAGCCTGGGCAACAGAGTGAGACTCAATCTCAAAAAAACAAAACAAAAAAGAAAGCAAACTCCCTCCGAGGACTTCCAAGAAAGCGCCTGGGAGAGAGAGGTGGCTGAGCTGCTGGCTCACTGGGAGCCTCGTCCTGGGTACCAGGCTGGTGCCATGCTCAGGTTAGTGGCAGCGCCACAGAGCATCCCAGAGAGGTGAAAAGAGTAGCTCATGTTCTGCCCAGACCACTGCCACTTTTCTGAACTTGACCCTGACAAAGAGCTCTCCAGTCTGGTCAGGATGGAAACTCAAAGTGTTCTTTCTTGGTGGTTTGTTGTCATTGTTATGTTATTGCTGCTGTCAGTTTTTTCTCTAATTGGTGCTCAGAGCTCATGGCACCAAGATCCCAGGGTTCAAATCCCTTAAGGGCCAGTTGGGTAGTTTTGCAGAGAGGAAAACCAAATAAACAAACCATGTATTCCCTAGTCATAGACAGGACCTGGCTGTACAGAGGAGAGGGGTTGGGACTGGGCCAGACAGATGTTGGTTCTGCCTCTTACTAGCAGCACAGCCTTGAGCAAGTCACTTAGCTCCCCTGAGCCTCAGAATCCTCATCACTGAAACAAGAATAGCAATGCCCACCTCATAGGGCTGGTGTGAGGATGACGAGAACAGTGAGACCATGCAATTATTTCACAAATACAAGTAAATGGTCAAAGTAGAAAAATACGCCAGAATTTTTAAATTGCAGAAACAAGGAGGAAAAAAGGAGTTAGCTACAGTTTGGACTAAATACATCTCCCCAAGCAAATAAGAAAACATGACTGGGCCACTTAAAGTTCTTCTTTAAGGGAAATAAAAAGACTCCAGAAAAAAGTGTTATTGCTGTCCAAGTGTCCTTATATATACACAGGGCCAAGTGTCTAATCTGGTGTCAACACATTTTTAACAACCGGAGTCCTCTGAGCCTAATTCATTGTCACCTACTACTCTAATGGGGATTTGGGGTTAAATGACAGAAATAAAAAAGCCCTGCATTCTGAGAGGCTCGTCGTGGAGTAAAGGAAGAAGCTCCCAGTTTTTTTTATAGGTCCTGCCTCTTATTCCTAAAGCATCCATATAAGGAGGTTGATAACTCCCAGCCTAGGCCTCAGAGGTGAGCAGCGAGAGAGGCTCTCGCTGTGTGGAGGGCTGCAGGTTCTTGGCTCAACTCTGGATCCCTGGTGGTCTCCAATTGGTTACCACTGCCATCACCACATAGAAGGGCACAGGCAGCTAGGATGGAGTGGAGACTGTGAGCTGTGGAGTTTGCAAACCCCACTGTCTAGCCTTGTGTTATCTTTGCACTCATTTCCTTTAAGCAAATCACAAGCCTTTAGCCAAATCCTGTTTGCATGTTCTTTCCTAGTCTCAGGTTGTGGGACATCAAGAGAAGGGTCTGGTGCCATGTTTGCCCCAGGCTGGTCCAAAGAAGCGGTATCCCCCCGATTAAGGACAGTAGAGGTCTGGTAACAGAAGAAGGCAAGTCTCAATGAGAAGGTGACCACAGCCCCCAGGAGATGCTCCATCTACTATCAGCCTTGGAAGAACTGCTGCAATTTCATCAAAGGACAGAGGTTCCCAAACTCACCCAGCACAAGAATGGAACTTGCTATCTTTCTGGGACTGTTCCAGGGAAGTCCTGGCCAAGCCTCCACAATGGACCAAAAAGTCATCTCTAGACTTCAGGATTTCATGAATCCATAAGATTTTGGAACAAAATTGGGGGAACAACATAAAGTCGCTTTTCATTTAGGTTGCTAAGACTTTAAGACAAACACACACAAAACTGCCAATCACTACCACCATAATTTCAAGAAAGAAAAGACATTTCAGAGCCAAAAAAGAAACGTTTGAATAAGCCTAACTTCATGGAAATCTCACCAAATGACTTTATTTTCTTCATTTCTTTATGGATCATGAAATCCCCATCACAGGCCAGCACAGAGCCAAGAGACAGCCACCAGATCCACCACAGTCTGTTCTCAACTGTGGACTCTGGGCTTTTCAACCAAGATGAGGAAAAATTCTCATCCCAGTGGCCGGGGTCTTCAGGCCCACAAGAAAGCTGCCTGGGCAGTCTGTTCCCATAATGATGCCACTTACTGAAATGTGCAAGGTGTGCCCACACTCTGCCCGACACACTAAGGTTTCCCAACAGCGATGGGAAGACAAGTGGGCGAGGAGCTCTGTGCCCTCTACCCCATTCACCCTCACCCTAGCCTGGCTGCTCTCCTCCATTTACTTCATAAATTGGGCTTCCAAAAACAGCTGGCCCATCATATCCATGGGTTCTGCCTCTGCAGATTCAACCAACTGTGAATGGAAAATATTTGGGGGGAAAACCCCCAAAAATAGCAATCAACAATGAAAAATAATACAAATAAAAATTATATAGTATGACAACTATTAGCATTTGCACTGTATTAGGTATTATAAGTAATCTAGAGAAGATTTAAAGTATATGGGAGCATGTGCGTAGCTTATATGCAAACATTATGTCATTTTATATCAGAGACTTGAACATCCATGAATTTTGGTATTCACGGGGGTCCTGGAACAAATTCCCTGTGGATATCGAGGGATGACTGTACTATTTTGTTTGGAAAGGCTCTTGCTGCTAAAAGAAAGTTTAAGAGTGTTACTAAAGATGCATAGAATATGCCTGTAATCCTAGCACTTTGGGAGGCTGAGGCAGGCAGATCACTTGAGGTCAGGAGTTCGAGACCAGCCTGGCCAACATGGTGAAACCTGTCTCTACTAAAAATACAAAAATTAGCCGGGCGTGGTGGTGGGCACCTGTAGTCTCAGCTACTCAGGAGGCTGGGGCAGGAGAATCACTTGAACCCGGGAGGCAGAGGTTGCAGTGAGCCGAGATCACGCCATTGCATTCCAGCCTGGGTGACAGAGCAAGTCTCCCTCTCAAAGAAAAAAAAAGATGCATAGAATAGTTGTAATTATCATTATGAACATGAAGCCAGATATTTTATATACATCATCTTATCTATGTTATTTTAGTGAATGAAAAAACTAAGTTGCAGAATATATGGATAGTATGCTTCTAGTTTTGTGTTTTAAGAAAAGCTTTTCTCTCTCTCTTCCCCTACAGATGTTTATATAAGCATAGGAAAAGGCCGGAAGATCTGTAAATAGTGGCCACTCTTTAAGAATGAGAGTGTCTGTGTGTGTGTACCTCCTATTTTAAACTTTATCATTTCAATATTTTTGAAATTTTTACAATAAATATGCATCACATGGAATAAACATGTATTTGTTTTGTAATCAAAATAAATCTCTATTCTTCCCAGCAACTCCATTTTATAGCTAAGGAAACTGAGGCTCAGAAAAAGCATGGTGAATGTGTACACATAACTAGGACCCACGATGGACTGTGTTAGAGAGCAGAGGTACAGGAGTTCAGATAGAATACAGACCATATCTAGGAGAAGGATCCAGGGAGCTTCAGGGATAGGTAGGATTTTAACAGACCCAAAATGAGGAGGCAGACATTCCAGATTAGAAAAACAACATAAGGGCCAGGCACGGTGGCTCAAGCCTGTAATCTCAGCACTTTGGGAGGCCGAGGCGGGTGGATCACCTGAGGTCAGGAGTTTGAGACCAGCCTGGCCAACATGCTGAAACGCTGTCTCTACTAAAAATACAAAAATTAGCTGGGCGTGTTGGCGGGCACCTGTAATCCCAGCTACTTTGGAGGCTGAGGCAGGAGAATTACTTGAACCTGGGAGGTGGAGGTTGCAGTGAACCGAGATCGCACCACTGCACTCCAGCCTGGGTGACAAGAGTGAGACTCCGTCTCAGAAAAAAAAAAGAAAAGAAAAGAAAAGAAAAATAACATAAGAAGTGCATGGAGGTGGGAAGCACAGGCCATGTTTGAAGAAGAATAAGCACCATTTGGATAAAGCACAGATTAGAGGGGAGAGGGGGGAAGGGAAATCATTCCAATTCAATGCCTATCGGGTGGCAGGTATCATGCTAAGTGTTTTAGCTAATATATCATTTACTTGTCCAAACAAATCTATGATCAAAAACCCCTGCTTGGCCAAACCCACCTTAAAGTAAAAAGACAAATGACATGGTGGGAAAAATATGTGCAACTCGTATCATATGAAAAGATGAGTCTCCATAATATCAGAGTTCCTAGAAACAGAAATGTCAGAGACCAACAGCCTTAAAAGAAAAATCAGCAAGGAATATGAACAGGTCACAGAAAAAAAAATACAAATATTTCTTGAACCCAGAAAAATATGCTTAACCTTTCTCCTTGAAAGGGATGTGCAAATGAAAACTATGCTGAGGCAGCATTTTTTAATCCATCAGATTAGAAAAAAACCCAAAGGTTTAATAACATACTCATTTGTGAGACTATGCAGAAACAGACGCTCTCGGATGCTGCTGGCAGGAATGTAAATTGACATGACCCTTCTGGAAAGCAATTTGGCAACGTCTATCCACATCCCAATGCATCCGTGCTTTGACCCTGCTGCTCCACCTCCAAGACTATCCTGCAGATAAACCTTCTGTGGTAGGTGTTGCTGCCCTGCCCTGGTCCCCTTTCTGGCTTGTGTATCTGCAAGTGTAGCAGCTAAAGGCTTATACCTGTGATTTCTTCCAAGCCATGCTCTTGGCTGATGGGAACCACCTGAGAAGCTCCTCCCACCACCATGACCACACAGCCAATGACTGCCTGAAAGGGAAGTTCAAAAGCCTGGGCCCCCAGGCCTTAAGGAGAAACAACTTTGTAAGCTCTATCCTCAATCAGGTCAAAGCTTGATTTACCTGGGACCACATCTTTACTTGGCTCTCTCCCCTTTCCCACACTGCTTTCTTCTCTCCTTTCGCATTTCCCCCGCAAAATCACACACACTGGAATCCCACCTCTAGGGGACCCGACCTAAGACACTCGTAAGTGTCCAAAATGATACATGAACAAGACTATTTACAGAAGCACTATTTTGTAATAGCAAAATAGTTTGTACAGAATGAAAACAACTTAAGTGTCCTTCAGTAGGGGATTGGTTAAACAAACAAGGATCTGCTGGCAGAATGGGGTAATAGGCCCTGGAAACACAGCGGCAGCTCCTTTACATCAATAAGTTAAGCTTTCCAAGATACACTGAAAAGTGAAAGCACAACAGCCCAATCCCACCACTGACTGTTTTTGTACAGACTATGACCTAACAATGGTTTTCACATGTTTAAATGGCGGAAAAGAAATAAAAAAAAGAATAATACCTCAAGACATGAGCAAATGATATGAAATTCAAATTTAAGCATCTATAAAGTTTAACTGGAACACAGCTGCCCTCCTCATCTGTGACTGGTTTTGCTCTCCAATGGCACCGCTGAGTAGTTGCAGAAACCATATGTCATAGAAAATCTAAAATATTTACTGTCTGGCCATTTATGGAAGTCTGCTGGCTCCTGGTGTAGGGCATGTGAACTCCTGTGTAACATACAGAAAATAAGGATATATGTTGCAGTTATTTGCATATTCATAAAGCAACCTTGGAAGGATACCCTGGAATATTAATAACAGTGGTTACCTATGTATGTGGCAGGGTGGAGAACAGGAAGTGGGAAGTGGGTGGGTAGGGAATAAACTGGTGCTATATATATTTTTTTATATATATATAGATATATATATTTATATTTTATATATATTTATATATATATTTTGAGACAGAGTCTCACTCTGTTGCCCAGGCTGAAGTGCAGTGACGCAGTCTCGGCTCACTGCAACCTCCGTCTCCCAGGTTCAAGCAATTCTTCTGCCTCAGCCTCCTGAGTAGCTGGGACTACAGGTGCTCGCCACCATGCCAGGCTAATTTTTTTTTGTTTTTGTTTCACCATATTGGCCAGGCTGGTCTTGAACTCTTGACCTGGTGATCCGCCCACCTCAGCCTCCCAAAGTGCTGGGATTACAGGTGTGAGCCACCAGGCCCAGCCAACTGGTGCTATAATTTAATGACACTTTCTTTGTGCCATGTTCTGTGCCAATAACGCCCATCACGTGCATCCTCTCACATAGACCTCTCCATATCCTAAGACTTAGATACTCATTATCCCCATTTTATAGTCAAGAAAACAGAGGCTATGGGGGTTCTACACCTTGCAGAAGGTGGCTGAACTCCTAAGTGCTGAGGCCAGGTTACCAAACCAGGTAACTTCATCCTGAATCTACCATTAATCGTTTCTTTATCGCCATTTTACAAATGAGGACATTGAGGCTTTGAGGGATTAAAGAATAGGTCTGTGCCCTTATGGTGAAGGTCTTGAAATATTCAGGGAGGTGTCTGGGCTGTACTGAGTGGGTGAAGGGGAGTGCCCTGAGATTTTGAAGCAGGAAATGACCTGGTCCGAAGAACAGCTACACTTTTTCACTCATTCAAAGGGCAAGTACTGAGTGCCTGTTACAGGCCATGCACTGACCCCAGGGATGGCAAAAACTCCAACCTTGGGTGAAGTCTTTTGTCCCCTAAGCTCCAATGGGGGGTGGACAAAGGGACTAGTACCCTAGCAAAGGTGAGGGGGCACAGGGGAAGCCACATGTTAGCCTCAAGTCACTCGTGGTCTTCAAGCAGGCCTAGGACATGTTGGGATGGGCATTCTTAAATGATGATTATTGCAGTGAAAGACCACCTGGTAGAGAGTGGACTAAAGAGAGGCGAGCTGGAGGCCAGCTGGAAGGCTTTGGCTGTGGTCTAGGCTATCAGTGGCCGAGGAAAGAACCAAGAAGAAGGCATGGATGCAAGGGCTATTTCAGATGTAGAGACAGATAATTCCCAGCTATGACTTGGACTAATAGGTGGAGGGAGTTCCAAGAGCCAAGATCTCAACATGAGAAATCCAAGAAGTGAATGATGGGCTCAGTTTTGGATATAATGAGTGCTCGGTACCTTGAGATGGAAACACCCAGGAGGCAGAACTTGGGAGAGAGTTTTGGGGCTGTAGACACAGTTGGGGCTGGGAGGAGGTTGTAAGAGCAGAGGTGGTAGCTGTAGAGTTAAGAGGGAAGGATGATATCATTCGAGGAAAGCAGGCAGAACAAACCATGCTTCAGAGTGCCACTGCCTGACGGACGTTAACTCTGCCAACGTTTTCCAATTTAAAAGGGGAAAATGTAATAATGAACAGAATGGTCTCAGTTCTAAGTCTTGCTCCCATAAATTCTTCTCCAACCTCTGGCGCCTGCTACCACTTGTCTGCTAGCACACGATTAAACAAACGAACAAGCCGTAAATTAATATTAACGGAAAAATGTGGCAACAGCCTATCATACTTCATCCCACAGTTTGCGCTTTTCACGGACACGTGCGTGTGCCTATAGCTGGGTTTTTTTTAAATTTTTTAAATGCACACATAGACAATCGTCATAGTTTCTGCTAATAAAACTGTTCCCAGCTCTAATCATGAAATTAAGTATATTGATATTTCGTGGTACTCCTTATGACTTCCAGGTGTTCTGACACCTAAACAGTTTGAGAAATGTAAGAGGAAAGAGAACAAAGAAGGGCAGAGGGGGCCTAGGGAACACCAACGCTTAAGAGGCAGACAGAGGGAGAGGCTCTGAAGGCATCTGGAAGGGAGCAGCCAGAGGAATAGGAAGGATCTAGGAGAAAGCTCCAAGAGAGGAAGGCGTTCCCAGAACTCTCTCTGCTGCCAGCCAAAGCGCAGAGGCTGCTCCTTCCTGCGGCTGCAGGTGCAGCTCACTTCAGCTTAACATGCCCTGTGTTTCCCTGATGGCTTGGTCTCCCCTGAGGATCTGGGTGCTGGCAAGGCAGAGGAAGGCCCTTGCAGAGCTCTGCTCCTTTCTCCTCCTGTCTGGCCAGGCAGGCCCTTGGCTGCCAAACCCCTGGGGACCTAAGATAGGGAGACGAGTAGGGACAGCATGTTCAATGGGCCCAGAGCCTGGATTGGAATCTGTACCTTCTTGTTGCCTGGCACGCTGATAGGGCATCATCAACATTCCCTGGTGCCTATCCTAAAGGGTCGAGAGCCAGCCCTCTCCCCGGTGTCCCCAAGGTGTCTCAAGATCACTCCTGCTGCTGTGTCTGCTTGGCGCACCCACCCAACCTCTTTGCCCTCACCAGTCAGCTCCAGGCACCCCACTCACCCCACCTGGCTGCCATGAGTCACATCCCCAGTGCTCTGAGGCTCTGGGCCTCTAGCTCTTCCTACGGCCACACCTAGGTCTGAAAGGACTGGATTCCCCAGCACACAGACCCCAGGGGATGCCCCTGCCAGGCTGTGGGTGGGGAGGAGGTAGAGCCCTGGGGCAGTCTCTCCTGTCCACACCACACCCTGCCCTGCTTCCCAGACAGCTCAAGGGAACACAGCATTCCTGTTTCAGGCAGGGAGACGGAGGGAGGCATGAGCTCTGCGTGTCGGGGTTAATGTCAGGGAGGGGCACCCAGCCCTTGCCTGCGGTCCGTTCCCCCCTCAAGGGCAGCCCTGAAGTAGGTGCTGCCTCAGTTTCTAAAGGGTCCAGAGACTCCTAGGAGCCACATCCCTCCCCTCCACCCTCCAGCCCCCTCATGTGTTGGTCTACTGTGAACACTTTTCCACCGAGCAGCCAGCCTTTAGGCTGCCGGGCTGCCAAGCCCTGGCCCCTCGAGATCCTGCGTGGCCTTTGTTCCCTCCTGGCAGGGTAAGAGAGCCAGGCAAGAGAGCCAGAGCGAGCTGCCTGGGCACTGGGCTCACACCCGGGCCACCTCAGGGGCAGAGGCGGGGCGGGGGTGGCCCTGAGAGGTTCTCAGGGCTCCAGGAAATGCCCCTCATTTTCTCCCTAGCTTGCCCATGTGTCCAGCTGTTGTGGCGATAGCCCTCTTCTTCCCACCAGGAAAAAGAGCCCCTCTAAGTGCTTCCCTGCCTCCTTCTGGGCCCAGCTGGACCACCCAAAGGGTTGCAGCTCGGCGGGGGACACAGACCCCCAGGAGGGAAGGGACTGGGCCTTACCCTCTTCATATCTTCCATGGAGTCGTCACAGCGCTGGGCACACAGCTGCTGCCCTGAAAATATTTCTCACACTCAACTTCAGACTTCTCCATGGCTTCTCCCAGTCCTCCTGCCTCACTGGAACCATCTCCCCAGCCCTAGCTGGGCCCCATTCCTCAGCCACCCAGGGCCAGCAGGCAGTCTGAGGCCCCTGGCTCCGAGTTCCCTCGGGAAGACTTGTCAGCACACAGTGAACCTGGATTTCATGAATTCGTCGTTCAACCACCGCCAATGTGCACCGTCCCATCAGGCATTATGCAAAGGGCATCTTGCCCACCAAGAGCTTGTCACCCAGACTGGGAGGCAGGGGGTAGGGAGAGGCCGAGCATACCTGGTGCCTTCGCACAAATCACAAGAGGCCTCTCTGGGCAGCCAGTTTACAGAAGTTGCCCTACTTCCTTCAGGCTGATGTAGCGTGGTCCCGGTGCTGGGTGAGCAGAACACAGGCTAGATTTTGGCCCCAGGGTTCCTCTCCTGCCTGGCACCCTTGTGCAGGACACAGCAGGTACACTATATACAGCAGCCCCGGGCCGACCCCCTGCATGCGAGCATTTCATAACAATCCAAGAGCAGAGAAGGAGGAGAGGGGCAGAAGCCAGGAGTCTTATGGCCAGGTAAGCTGTCCAGCCAGCATGTTCCAGCGCGGCCGTGGGGCTGGATCACTGGGGAATGCTTTCCAGAGGGTGGGAGACATGAGCCGGAGGAAGGGGTGGGGAGTGCAAAGAGAGCCACAAGCATAAACGGACATATTCAGGAATGTGCTGGCATGGTGTTCAGGGATAATCAGACCTGTCTGATTAAAGAGAAATAGGAGAAGTCAAGGATGAGAATAATAATAGCCAACAGTTACATAGTGCTAATCATATGCCAGGCACTGTGCTAAGCACTTTACATATATTAATTCAGTTAACCACCATTAAAATTAGGAAGTAGGTATTATTATTATCCCCTTTTCCAGATGAGGCATAAAGAAGCTAGGTAACTTACTTAAGGTCACATAGTCAATGACTAGGAATCAAATATAGGCATTCTGCAGATATTCTAGTTCCAGAGCCTATACCACGAATCTTTGCACCATCTTGAGAACTACACTTCGGGACCTAGTATAGAAGGCCAACAGTCTGGGCCTCATCCTATGAACCTCATGCTTGAAAAGGAAGCCTTGAAAAAAGTGTTTTCACCGGAAAGTAACAAGGTTAAAAATAGTCATGGAAAACTCCCCTTGGAGGCCCCCTACCTACCCCTATTACCCACACTGCCCAGGGATGCTCCCCTCCTTGTCTCCTAGAGCACTTGCAAAAGCTTCCCAAGGGCTGGGTGTGCTGTAGCTGCTTGAGCATGTCAAACCGCTGGATGTGAGCTCTTAGAGGCGAGGCATGGGTCCAAGTCATCTAGTGCCTGGAATGAAGATAGAGATGGAGGGAAGGAGGGAAGAAGGGAAGCAGGGAGGGAGGGAAAGAAGGGTGGCCAAGTCTGAACAAAATCCTTGTCAGTTGCCCGACTCAGAGAACATCCCTCTTTTTAGCATCCTTTCTTCCAACTGGCCTGAATGAATGGAAGAACGATTAATAGGAAGTATGAGATTCACACAGGAGAAGGTTATTTATTCCTGGCTTACCACTTGGAATGTGTTATGGGGTCTAATTGCAGGAGACCCCCTCTTAGCACAGGTTCTTTGGGTGGGCAGACACTGGGAATGCTGAACTGAAGGACTAAAGTTGTGTACAGACGTGCTGCTGGAGCTCAGATCAAGGCCTGGGTTTCCCCTGGCTATTAGAACAGGGCATCTGCTCATGCCAAAAGGGGGTTACTCCTCCCAGGTCCAATGACAGAAGCCAGCTGTGCTGAGGGGCAGCGATCAGACTGTAATGAGATTTGTCCACTGGTATCTCTTCCTCTGGGTATCTGCTGGGGCATCAGAGTCCTTCCCACACAACCTGTCTTGATGAAATAATTGCTATACTTACTAAACACAGGCTGAGCACCAGGCACCAAACACACATGACCTTATAAAGGTCCCCTAACAAGAACCTAAGACATAGGTGTCTCTGCTCCACTATGACCTATGAGAAATTTGCGGCATGAAGGAGGAAGGTAGCTGGCCCGAGCTCACGTATCTCATGAACGGCAAAACCCACAGTCCTAAAGCTTAGGACTGCCAGGCTCTAAAGCTCATCTCACCCCTCCCATCACTGCAGCCAAACTCCCTCCACAAGCTGCCATGGTGATGCTGCATTAACTACAAAGAAGTGTATGAAAACCAGAAGTGGCTGGAGAGCTGCAGCCATGAAAAGGGAATGAAAATGCAAGGCAGGGCCTAGGGACCTGGCAAGTGCTACAGGAGATTGGAGGAGGGGCTGGAGGAAGGGGAGGAGAGACAACTAGGCTGAGGGGATTGAGCTAGGACCCTTTCCCAAAGCCACAGCAAACCTGGTATACAAACATCTCACCACCACTAACTTGGCCATGAGATGCTCACCTCCTGAACCCTTGAGTTCCCAGCTCATGGCCTTCGGGACCCTTCCACCCTCCATGATGCGCCCCCACACATGCCCATGCACAAGCTTAGCAGGTCTGGCTTATTGAACAGCAAACACAGGCCTGACTCCAGATGTGTTTACCCCACTCGTGGGCCTGCCCCGACAAGCACACTGTAGACTAAGGCAGCTAGGGACCTGGGTCAAAGATACACTTTCAGGAGCTGGCCAAAGTCCCAGCCTGCCCTTTCCACTCTCACAGGGGCTGGAAATTTACCCCGGGGCCATAAACAAAAGGAGATTTCTATGGGAACTAGGGCCCCAACCTGGAAAGCTTCCATTCAGCAATCTAGCAGCCCAAATCTGTCCACCTATGATGTGCCAGGCCTCTGCTAAGGCATTTTATTTTTTTTATTTACTTGATTAGTACAGCAACCCTATGATACAGGAACTAGTGTCCCCATTTTACAGAAGAGAAAACTGAAGCACAGGGAGCCTGTTAACCTGCCCGGGGTCATCCCCAGCAGGGAAGTGCTGGGCCAGGGTCTTCAGGCTGAGCTCTGTCTGCCTCTGGGGGATGAGATTCCCTTCCCCACCCTGCTGCTCACCCTTGGTTGTGACCAGAAACCTCCCAGGTCTGGAAACACCTTCAAGCGCTCTGGGCAAACTCTCAAAGTTTCTGATGACTGCTGCTGCATTTCTGAAAGGCTCAGATAACCCCCGAGGCAGGGGACAAGTAAGAGTGGGCACGGTGAGACTTTGAACAAAGGTACAGAACCATGAACCAAATAAACCACTTTTCTTTATATTAAAAAAAAAAAAAGAGTGGGCACGGTGGCTCATGCCTGTAATCCTAGCCCTTTGGAAGGCTGAGGTGGGCGGATCACTTGAGGTCAGGAGTTCGATACCAGCCTGGCCAACATAGTGAAACCCTGTCTCTACTAAAAATACAAAAATTAGCTGAGCATGGTGGTGGGCACCTGTAATTCCCCAGTTACTTGGGAGGCTGAGGCAGGAGAATTGCTTGAACCTGGGAGACAGAGGTTGCAGTGAGCCGAGGTCATGCCACTGCACTCCAGCCTGGATAACAGAACGAGACTCCATCCCCCTCCCCACCAAAAAAGACTGGGTGTCATTTATAGAGGACCAAAAATGTGCCAGATGCACTTAGGTGGATTAGTCTATCCTTCTGACAATTCCATAAGGTAGCAATGATCATCCCCAGCCTACAGATGAGAACACTGAAGCTCACAAGGTTAAATCACTCACTGTAGGCTGCATAGCTAAGTGGTGGAGCTGAGATTCAAACTCAGGTTTATTTAAGACATAAATTATTTCACAATTCTGCCCTCACACGCTACTGCATTTTGTGGAGCCTCTGACCTTGTCCCAAGAACATCAAAAAAGAAAGAAATGTGGAATTAATTTTTCTCCCCTGGAAGGGCGTGGCCTGGCTGGGGTCTTGAGAGGATACCGCCAGCCCCCTGCAGATGCAGACTCCCCCAAGTGGCCTCTGCTGCAGGCACTTGAGGGTGGACATGTCACATCGTGGGCAGGGCTGAGGCTCCAGGAGGAAAATGCAGCGTAGGCGACATCTGGAAGCAGAAATGTGGTAGCTCCAGAAGTTTTCATCTGTAATCTTTGTTTTGCAAGGAACAGGGATTTTTTTTCTTTTCAAAAAGTACTCCACTTCCTTTTAGACCTTTCACAAATATTTTTGTAGGAGAAATAAGGAGAAAAAAAAAAACCCACAGAATGCCTGTCGCAGCTACTCACTTCCACCATGAATCACAGACACAAAACCACAGCTATGTGGCTAGCAAAGCAACTATGTGTTTTCACATTTCATTATTGGGAATCATTTAGCAATCTTCCCGGTGTCATCTGCAGACAGATAGACACAGACAGATGGATACACCCCTCTGGGTCCCAAGCAGCCTCATACAACACAGTCATCAGATGACTTTGCAGTTAATCCATTTTCCCCTTCTAATCCTTTTCTGGGAAATTATCCTGCCAGGTTTAAATCTTCCCCTTTAGCCCTTCTGCAGAGGTGGGGTGTGTGTGTGTGGGTGTGTCTGTGTGTGTGTGTCTGTGTGTGTGAGAGAGAGAGTGTGTGTGTGTGCATGCGCCATGACAGGGGGAGGAGGAGGAGTGCCGAGACACTGATTCAGTTAATTTCACAAGTGGAAACAAGTGTATGTTTCAGAATGCCTCCCTTTTTTTTTTTTTTTAACTGTGATCATACTTTGCTAAAGTTATTTTCACCTGGGAAGCTCACAGTGCCTTTTCTGACCGTGGCAAATTAATTAACTGATGGCAGATTTAAAGATGGAGTAACTGGAAAAACTACCGGACCCATAAATCAGAAACCTCCTTTATGTCCTGGACAAGAGGTGAAACCTGATACATATTTGAAAAACTTGAGCTCAAAAGGAGAATTCACGGAGCCTGAAAAAATCTCCATTATGACTTTTGAGACATGTTCTCTCCACAGCTTCCACCCACGCCCCGCCACACACACACGCATACACACACATACCCCCGCAGAGGGAGACCCTCACTGAGTGAGCAGCCAGTTCTGTGAAAAGCAGGCGGATGGGGCGAACCTTCCCTGGGCCATCTGAAAAAGAGCTTTGCCAGTCTTTCCTCTCTTTTCTTGCTTCATTGCTCCCAGCCTCTTCCTTTCAAACAAAAATCCTACAGGATTTAAGTTGGCTAGATGCTATGAACATAGCTACAAGCTTGAAATGTTTATTGTCACTAGTTATTTTAAGTCTGGTGCTGGAAACTGTATACATTAACATTTTAATGAGGCTGAATGCTGCTCCAGGCTCTCACCGACTTCTGTAGTTTTCTGAAAAGACGCTGGATACCTTGCCTAACCCAGTACTCTGCAGTTTCCAAGCCAAGCTGGATGTTTCCGCACTTGCCTATGCTCACATGCCCTGGAGGCTGGTTCGCACAATGACTATAATCACAAGTTCTGAAGTCGAGGAGAGCTAGGCTGGAATCGCCCTTACCCTCAGTGTCCTCATTGCAAAGTGGGAGTCATGGGAATACCCTCCTCACAGGGTCATGGCAAGGACTGGCAAATGTGCTGAAGATCTTCCACTTGCCCCTGGATCCCTCTCCATCCCACTCTGAGTCCTGGGAGATTCCTTTGCCCTCTGCCTTCTGGTCCAGTTCCATCAGTGGGGAACTGTGGCAGGAGGTCAGAGGGCAGGAGAAGGGTGAGTGGAGGTGCAGATCCTCCCAGCTCCCTCGCAACAGGTACTGCAGGTGAGCAGTGGCTGCATTCCTCCACCAGAGGCCGCAGCCCTGTCCATGGCCCTCTCCTATAGCCTGAGCTACCCTGGGTTCTTATGACTGCTGGTCCCTTGCCCCTTTAGACCTGGAGGGTAAGGGCTTGCCTACGTAACTACCCTGGGATACTCCACCATTCTTCATTGTTTTCTCTTGACTCTGCCAGTGCTTTTGTAAATAAATACATCGAGTGTGCCATCCCTTTCCTGCTGGAACTCTAACTGACCCAGACAAGAAAAAGTATTTGCTATCGAGTACTGAGCGCTTACCTATGTGAGCCGGCACTTTATCCACATTCCTTTGTGTTATTCTGACCACAGCTCTGCGCAGCCAGTATTGGTATCATCAGTCTTTCACATTGAGACTTGGGGAGGTGAAAGAACACACTCGATAGCACGACTGGGGAGTAACCGAGTCAAGTGGAACCGGGATCTGTCTGACTCGTGGCCCATGCTCTTAGCCACTGTGCCGAGCTGTACCCAGTATTAAATTAGGTGGTGCCTGTAAACTGTCAGCTTATTCAATAAGGCTCCATCAATAGTGGGTTAGAACAACAACCACACATACAATCGAAAACACCCACAGTCCTAAATGTTACTTTAGCATAACCCTAACCCAATCCTGACCACAATCCTAAGATTAAAACCTCACCCTAATGCTGCACTGCTAAAGTTATTCCTCTAATCTTACCCTAACCACTACCGTATTGTTAAATAGAATGTCACCCTAACCACAACCTTAGTGCTAGTCAATCTTAACCCAAACTTCCACCATGGTAACCATAATTCCAAGCACACCACTAAGGCCATGATGAGCTCTGGGGAACCTCTGCACCCCTGTGCTCCTGGGTGCTGGTCCCTGTGCTATGCCATTTATACTCCACTATTTGGACACGACACAATTGACCAAAAGACATTTGTACAACATCCATGTCCTGCATGTCACTGAGCTGGTGACTCTAAAGTGGGGACAGCAAGGAGGAAAAGAATAGGGTAGGAATCTAGCACAATGCCTGAAACACAGCAGGGTGCAATAAATCCTACTGATGATGAAGATGATGATGATGAACTGGAAAAGGTAGCTTTCCCCATCACCGAACTGTAGGCTCTGGGAGGACAGAAGGTGAATAGCTCGTATCTCAGAGATTTGTTTAGGGCTGGACCTGGGGCAGGGCTGGGAGGAGTCCTCTCCTGAAACCAAACCCAGGATGCGGTCCATATATTCCTCAGCTCTGGGAGAATACTAAAAAAGGGAGTCACTAGGTTGTCATCAGAGAGTTTGAGATCTTCTTGGGCCAGAAGTCCGCCTTCAGGCTCAAATGGGAGAAGGGGGAAGGTAGGAGGAAGTGTGTAGAAAGCAGACACCATTTCCCTTGAATCTGCCCAGTGCCCCATGTGGGGAGAAGGCGGGGCCTCCTCCCCTGAGCACTCAGAGGCCTGAGCTGGGCACCCTCACCAACCCAGAGATGTCTGCTCTGTGCCCAGCATGAGAAGAGGAAGAGGTTGCCGGCTTTATCACGCAGAAGAAGGAAGGCACACTGGCCCCCACCTTCCTCACAACCTCTCCTGGGACTTCTAGGCTCCAGATCAAAGCATAGCTAGACCATGTGCCCTGGGCTACATCTGCCCAGAGCTGGAGTCTTTTTATCATCCCACACCTGTACCCCCTAAGGCCAGCCGTGGCCTGCTCAGGGCCTGACCTCCATGGATCTCAGGTATTTGTGTGGGTTGGAGAGATGCACGTTAACACTACAAAGGCCCAGAGATCCATCCCCCTTTCAGGGGAACCTCGAAGGGACCTCAACAGCCAAACCCAGCTGGAAAGGACGGCCTTGAAGCAATACGCTTTGTAAGGGAAATAGGAGACATCTCTCTCCTTCCCAGAAAGAAGCCAGGTCTAGTATCACCACATACAGCTGCACAGGCTGTGCACTGCACAACTCTTGGGTTACCTGTCACAGAGACTATAATGTGAAGGACAACCCCTGGTGTTGTGTCCAACAGCTGAAAGGTCCAATGCAGAACAGCAGGCGTCCCTCCCCTGCCTGGCTGGAACACAGTGCCTCAGACCCATCTGGCCACTCCAAATAGTCTCTGCTGGGCAGGGATGCACTGGGGCTGGCAGAGGTTGAGTGCCAAGGGACCCTCCACAAGCCTTAGTGTGGCCCATCCACATTTCTAGAACCTACCCTCTGCAACAGCAGGGAGACGGGGCGTGGGTGGTGAAGGAAGTTCTTGGCTGAGACAAAGGTCTCTTCCCACTCTCCTCAAAAAGCATGAGCAGGGCTTCTGCACCCTCAGACTTGGGAAAATAAAATCTCTTCCATTGGATCTGGCTGGAGGCCTACAGTGAGCATTCCCCTTCTTCCTAACCCCTCTGAGCCCTCCCTCTTCCAAACCCACAGCCCCAGGGAAGGGGAGTCACGGGGGCTCTTCTAAGGCCCAAGAGATGGAAGAAACCAGGAGGAGCCTCCTTTACAGCTGCCACAACCCCCTGTCCAGACTCTCAGCACTCCTGAGGGTCTGTCAAGCCCACTCTCCCTGCCCTCAGGGGAGAGGCATTGCCCTCAGTTTGCCTGGCTTCAGACTCCCAGGGCCAAGGGGCACAGGGTAAGGAAGCACCACCTGTTGGGAGGGCTGGGAGAGCCCCTCCATGTCAGTGACTTGCTAGGGGATGGCCTGAGCATCAGCTCAGAAGGAAATGGCCCTGAGACCATCTCTCTGCTCTAGGAAGCAACAGAAGATGCATTAGGACAGGGGTGTCCATTCAGTGGATATTTAGTTAGTGAGGGCCTGCTATATCCTGGGCACCATTCTAGGAGCTTGGGATATGTCAGTGAACAAAACAAAGATCCCTGCTCTTGAGGAATATAGTAACTGGGAAAAATGGATTATATACAAATGTAATAAGTAAGTAAATTATATGCTACGTTAGAAAGTGGAAAATAGAAAGTACTGTGGAAATAAAAAGTGAGCCAGAGGAAAGGACTCTCAAGTTGAGGTTTGAAAATATTAAATATTGGAAAAATGGGAGACATCTCCCTCTAGGGAAGAAGCCAGGTCTGGGGTCACCACATACAGCTGCATACGCTGTACACTGTACAACTCTTGGGGTACCTGTCACAGAGAGTATGATATGATGGAAGGACATCCCCTGTTGTTGTGTTAAGATGGATACAACAGGGGATGTCCTTCCCTAAGCTTAAAATTAAAAGATTTCCTCTAAACTATTTCCTCAAGGGCCTCATTAAGGAGCTTCTTCCTAAAAGTGGCTTCTGTACATATACCAGGCATGAGCAAATACCCAAGCCCAGGGTCAGGACAGCTAAAAAGTAATAACAAGCATTTGCAAGGCATGTTAAAACTCACAAAGCAATCTTTCACACACGTCTTAGTTAATTCTCACAACATCCCAGTGAGGGGAGAATTAACCCTCTCATTTTACAGAAAGGGACATTAATGCTTAGTGATGTTAAGTGGCTTGCCCAAGGTCACAAGGCCAGTTAGTAACTAAGAGGCCAAAATTGGGTTTACTGATTCCGAGTCTATTCAAAATAGTTTTCAAGGTCCTAAGTGTTGGGGGAATTCCAGAAAAACCCAAGGAGCAATTTTGGGAATCAGAGTTATACAAACAGGTCAGGAAAAAGAAAGAAAAAAAGGCTAAAAAAAGAAAAGAAAGAGAGAGAAGGGCTCAACCCTCGGAGGCCACCACAAATTTGTAGGTTTGAGTTAACCCCGCAGAGAAAGAGAACTCAGGGGCCATGAGGAAATGGGTGACACAGCACAGAAGATGCAGGCTGCTTAGCCCTCTGCAGGCTTGCCAAGGTGTCAGGGACAGCGAAGGTCTGCCCTGGTGAGAGGCTCACATGTTCTTGTCACAACCTTGGAAACAGGCAAAGGGGAGAATGAGCACATTTCACCATTAGGGATGGAAGATGGCCAGGCTGGCCGGAATCCTAGACCATTATCTCTTTTTTTTTTTTTTTTTTTTCTTGAAACAGAGTCTCACTCTGTTGCCCAGGCTGGAGTACAGTGGCGCAATCTCAGCTCACTGCAACCTCTACCTCCCAGATTCAAGCCATTCTCCCATCTCAGCCTCCCAAGTAGCTGGGATTACAGATGCCCACCACCATACCCAGCTAATTTTTGTATCTTTAGTAGAAATGGGGTTTCCATGTTGATCAGGCTGGTCTTGCACTCCTGACCTCCAGTGATCCACCTGTCTCAGCCTCCCAAAGTGCTGGGATTACAGGCATGAGCCAGCGCGCCCAGCTGACCATTAGCTCTTGAGCTTAGAGGAGATCCACACTAGCCCTCTGATTTACAAATGCGGGAACAAGCCCAGGAAGGGCAGAAGATTTTCCCAAGGTCTCCGAGCACACGTTGGTCTTCTGGCACGTCACAGCTGAATCAGAGAACAATCTTGGGTCCAAGGGACTTGAATGAGAAGGAAGAAAGACAAAGAGGGGGCCACGTAGCCCAAAGGAACAAGCAGAAGGCCCGCAGCAGCACACAGAAGCCCAGAGGGGAGGGTGGCAGCGGTGGGAGGGGCTGGAGCAGGAGCCAGGCTCAGAAGGCCAGGGCAGGCCTTCAGGCGGGCCCACAACCTAGTGGCCAACCTGCATCCTGCCTCAGTTTCCCCAGCTATAAGCCCAGACAGTGAGGTGCAGAAAAACTCATCCTGGCAAATGAGGTGTTCCACACTGATCTGTCATAAGCACATGGAGTAGGCAGGTAGGCCAAGAGATTTCAGGTTTATTGGACCGACTGTGTGACAGACACCCCGCGAATCGTGCTACGTTATTTCAGTAAATTCTCCCAACCATCGTAGAAGATGGACATTCATTTTCCCACATCAAGGTCAAAGAAATTGAGTTTCAGGGAGGTAAAGGGGCTTGCAAAGTTTGTGAGGGCATCAGGATTTACATTCTGCCTAACACCAAATTTAACCCCCCTGCCCCGGGCTCCCCTGACACACACTGGGCCACCAGGCACCCTACTCATGTCCCCTCATCCAGCCACCAGACTCTAATCCTCAGGGCGCCCAGCACTGCCCCAGTCAGAAACTAGTCTGCACTCCCCCATAACAGTGCCACACGGCCTCCTTCCTGCCAGCCAAGCCTGAACCCGCCTCTAGGTTCATGATATCATCAGCAGACCTGTCCACAACAGCCCTGCAGGGAGCCTTGTCCTGTGTCCTCCCTGACCCCAACCCCTTTGCTGCTGGCACTGGGGGAAGGGGACACAATTTACAAGCTGCCACACTGAGGTCCCCAGGCTGGGTGTCTGTTCCCAGCCACTCTGTTCCTGGCACCTAGGCTTTTTGTTTGTTTGTTTTCGAGACAGAGTTTTGCTCTTGTTGCCCAGGCTGGAGTGCAATGTCGTGATCTTGGCTCACTGCAACCTCTGCCTCCCGGGTTCAAGCAATTCCCCTGTCTCAGCCTCCCAAGTAGCTGGGATTACAGGCGCCTGCCACCATGCCTGGCTAATTTTTTGTATTTTTAGTAGAGACGGGGTTTCGCCATGTTGGCCAGGCTCGTCTCGAACTCCTGACCTCAGGTGATCCACGCACCTCTGCCTCCCAAAGTGCTGGGATTACAGGTGTGAGCCACTGCGCCTGGCCCCAGCACCTAGTTTCTGATTCTGCCTCGTCACTGGGAAAACCCCTTGCCATTTTGTCAACCAGGGGGTGCTGCCTTCCCCGCACCTTTGCCCCTAGGAAGGGATGCCTGGGTCTCCCCGGCAGTGGCTCTGGGGCAGCAATCTTTTGATAGTTCCCTCCGTTCCCTCAGACTTAGAGAGACCACCCACTTGGGAGCAGAGTCCCTGTGCTCCCAATAGGAAAGTTAGTCAAGGTCTTGGGTGGAGGCAGGCAGCACTGCCACGGGAAACCCGTGGGCTCACTCTCAGCAGCAGTAGGTTAAAGGTCATGCCAATCACTCTCAGCATCGATAGGTTAAAGGTCATGCCAAAAAGTGCCAACAGGGCCCCTGTGGAGCCGTGGAGGCTGAGGCAAGGCAGGGTTCTGCTCTGAGGTAGGGAGCCTCTGCCCAGGTGACCACCCACATGCAGGCACATGCTGCCATACGCGCCCAGCAGTCCTGGCACTCACCACCTGAGGTTGGACCTCCAACAAGAGCTGCCCTGGTGCCCTGGCCCTTCCCTGTCTCCCCACGGACAAAAACTCAGAGAGATTAGTGCAGGCAGAGGACAGGTGCTGGAGATACCAGGCTGGGAAGGGGTAAGGACAGGCTACCTCCCCTCTCTGAGCCTCTCCTCACCAACAGAACGGCAACCCTGGCCACCTGTTGTAGGGAGTTGTGAGATGTAAAACAAAATGGATGTAGACAGCCGATTGTAGACGTAAAGCAAAATGGGTGTAGACAGCTAATTGACTCAACCATACTCTGGGCATGTATTTACTCAATGCTACAACGGGCTGAGTCATGCTCGAGGTGCTGGAGAGATTTCAGCCAAGAAAAGAGAGAAAAACCCCTGTCCTCCCACATCTGACACTTTCTTGGGGTAAGAAGAAGAAGAATTCAAATAAATAGGTAAAATACCTAAGACGTTAGTGTTGCAGAGAAAAATGCCAGGTGGGAGGTGGGGAGGATGTGGAGGGCATGGTTTTAGATGTGGTGGACAGAGAGGGCCCCACTACAAAGGAAAGGGTAGAAGAAGCCACAGGAGTGTGAGGGGAAGAGTGTTTTGATGCGGGTTGAATTGTGTCCCCACGAAGACGTGAGTCCTAACCCCGGACCTATGAATGTGACCTCGTTTGGAAATAGAGTCTTTGTAGAAGTTGTTAGCTTTAGATGACTTCACACTGGATTAGGGAGGACCCTAAATCCAATGACTGAACCCTTATAAGAAGAAGACAACACAGAGACACACAGACACACACAAGGAAGAAGGCCACGTGATGACTGAGGCGGGGTCAAGGTCATGCAGCTACAAGCCAAGGAAGGCCAAGGATTGCCAACAGATATGCTAGCAGAGAGGCACAGAACCTTCTCCCTCAGAGTCTCAGAGGGAACCAATCCTGCCACCTTGATTTTTGGACTTCCAGCTCCTGAGCTATAAGAGCATAAATTTCTGCTATTTTAAGCCACTCAGTTTGTTGTTATGGAAGCCTTAGAAAGCTAACACAGGGGCCAGGTGCAGGGGCTCACGCCTGTAATCCCAGCACTTAGGCCAAGGCAGGAGGATCGCTTGAACCCAGGAGTTGGAGACCAGCCTGGGCAACATGGTGAAACCACGTCTATAAAAAAATACAAAAATTAGCCGGGTATGGTGGTGCACACCTGTAGTCTCAGCTACTTGGGAGGCTGAGATGGGAGGATTGCAAGAGACCAGGAGGTCGAGGCTGCAGTGAGCTGTGACACTACACTCCAGCCTGGGTGACAGAGTGAGACCCTGTCTCAAAAAAATAATAATAATAATAATTCCAGGGCTCCAGGGAGGGGGATAGCAAGTGCCAAGGCCCTGAGGTGGGAGCATCTCCAGCACGTTTGAGGAAAATACAGTCAGCTGGCAGAGCAGAAGCAGGATGAACACGGGCTGTGAGTGGTGAGGGTGGACACTGGGGATGTCAGACAGGCTTTGGGGCCAGATCACATAGGGCCACCCTTGTGGCAAGCCCTTGATAAAAGGGAGCTCTTCCACTTTGGACAAGGGTCCCAGTTGGAATGTGCTGTAGTGAGTGGGTGTGGTTGGCCCCCATGATCTCTGTCCCTGGGGTTACGCCTTTGAATATGTTATATTAAATAGCAAAAGGAAATTAGGGTTACCGATGGAGTTAAGGTTGCTAATCAGTTGACCTTAAAATAGAGAGATGGTCCTGGATTATCTTGGTGGGCCCAGGGTCATGACATGGGCCCCTAAAAGTAGAAGAGGGAGGCAAGGGAGTGAGTCAGGGAGACAGACAGCCAAAGAGGCAGGCAGAGGGGAGATCCAAACACGGAGTCCACCTGCTGCTGCTGGCTTTGAAGATGGAGGAAGGTGGCCTCAAGCCAAGGAATGAGGGCAGCTCCTGATATGGCCCTCAAGTGACAGCTAGCAAGGAAATGGGGCCTCCGTCTTACAATTGCAAGGGACTGAATTCTGCAGATAACCTGAATGAGCGAGGAAACCGAGCCCCCCTAGAGCCCCAGGAGCCTGCTGACACCTTGATTTCAGCCTGATGAGACCCGTTTCAGATGTGTGACCTATACAACTGTACAGAAATAAATGTGTGTTGTTTTAACCTGCTAATTTTGTGATCGTGTGTCATGGCAGCCATAGAAAATGAATACAGTGGATAAAGAGGTGGGGTGTGCAGAGAGGAAGAGATCCAGAGGAGAGGGAGCGACCAGGCAGGAGCAGCCTGCTGGAAGCCACCACCACAGGGTCACAGCTCCCCAGACACACCCCAGCCACCCCACTCAGGGCTCAGCACTGCCTTCAGGCCCCTTGTTGCCCATGTTGTGACCAAGCCTGCCTAGGGTTGTTGTTGTGTTTTTTTTTTTTGAGATGGAGTTTCACTCTTGTCACCCCGGCTGGAGTGCAATGGTGCCATCTCAGCTCACTGCAACCTCCACCTCCTGGGTTCAAGTGATTCTTCTCAAGCCTGTGTAGGATGTCTCCAGGGCTCAGCCTCTAGGTCCTCAGGTCTAGAGCAAACCCAGCGAAGGTCCCTCCCATTCTTGACACCTCCCCTTAACCTCCTCTTCCCTAGGGCTGGTGACAATGGTCCTGGTGGAATAACTGTATCCCAAGCCAGCCAAAGCCACTACTGGACCTACTGACCACTGAGGCTGAGTCTGGGCTCTGATTTCTTCCCAGAACAGGTCTACACCTGTTCTGTGTACATGCACACACACACATACACACACACACACACACACACTCCAGTTTCCTCTCTCTGCTCGTTGCCACCTCCTCCCATCCACCCAAGTCCTCACAGCAAAGAGATCCTGCCCATTGACAGCTATCGTGTATTGAACACTAACTCATATCAGGCACCACACTAAGTGTTCTACTCACATGGTCTCATTTAATCTTTCCTGTCATCCTATCAGGTGGACACTATTGGCTCAGAGAGGTTAGGATGAGTGCCTGTTAACACACAGCTGGTGAGTGCTAAATCCAGAATTAGAACGCACCAAAGCCCGGGCTCTAACCCTCACTACTCAAAATATGGTCCGTGGCCCAGTAGCATCAGCATCCCGTGGGACCACGTTAGAGCTGCTCATCCTAGACCTGCCGAATCAGAACCTGCATGTTGACAAGTTCCCAGGTGACTCACCTACTGGTTTCAGTTTGAGAAGTGCTGGTCTAAACCACTGCTTTCCAAAGCCTGCTGGTTGCAGGTTCCTGTAACCAGCCCTCTCCCATCTCTCCAGGCCCTTCCCAGCTGCCTGGCTTTTGATCTCCAGGTGAGGCAGGCACTCTGCCCAGCCTTGGGGAAGAAGCCAGGACATGAGGCTCAAGGGAGTCTCCAGGCCCCTCCAGCCAGCCCAGACAACAGCTGGACAGCATCAGTCCATGTCTGGCCCTCTGTAGGGCACCCTGCCTGCTGCCTGGGACACTCCTGGCCTCTCCCTCTGGTCTTCCTCCAGGACACAAGTCTCTCGGTCTCTGCCTGCTCTCCTGAAGAGGGCCTCCGGCCATCACCAATCCCTGCAGTGTTCCCCTCCCCAGACATTTCCCTCCCCAACTCCTAGAATGCCCCCTGTGTCATGTCACCACCTCTATCTGGACACACAGGGCCTGTCCAAGTTGCTATCAGGAGAGAGGCCAGCAACTGCTTGAGAAACCTGGCCAAGGTCACAGGAAATGTCTGACACCACCAGGCAAGCAGGATTTGGCCTCCTAAAGCAAAACACAGCTGGGCCAGCAGCTGGGCCAACAGTAGGGCACTCCCAGATTTCATGGCATTGAGGCCCCAGGGCACAGAGAGACTAGGCTGGCCTGGAGGCTGCAGCTCATTAAGAACATCACAGTAGCCCCTGGCCAGGGAGCCTGTGAAAGTCAAAGAGGACAGCCCTGCTGTGGGCCAGAGACCTCACCCAGGACCTCGGCCCTCCACTGCCTGTCACACACAGGAAACCTTCACTGGGGGATAGAAGGCTCACACTGCCCATCCTCCTGGCCTCGCAGCCTCCCCTCTCCCCAACACCTAGCCTCATTTATTTATCCATTTAACTTACACTGATTGAGCACATAAGTGTGCCAGGCATGGTGTTAGGTACCAGGGACACAATTTTGAATGAGCAGGACACAGTCCCTGTGAGCTCCCGGGTAGCTCCTGGTCCAGTGAGCAAATGGACAGACCATCTGAAGGCAGGGTGAAAAGTGCTGCGCTAGGGAAAAATGGAGAACCCACCATGGGAACCGGCAGGGGCCTCACCTCCTCCTGCCCTCTGAGCAACACATGGGGTGGTGCCCTTGGCTGCAGGTACAGGCTGAGGGTTCAGTGCCAAGTGGGCCCTTTTGTTAGGCTAACTGTAGTTTGGACCCAGTGTCAGAGCAAATATGGACTGAGCATTTTTGATGGGCCAAGCACTATGCATGGGGGCTGTAGAGAAATACAGAGCACAGGCCACTGGGTCTACAAGCAGCTGGGGGTGCAGGGCGCAGATGCATGCCAGAGAGTAAGTGCTGCAGGGGCCAGAGAGCCTAGTGAATGTGATTCACCTTGAAGAATGGGGAGGAGTCAGACTGGTGGGAAGATGCAGCAGGGGACTTCAAATGGCTCTGACTCAAGATTCAAGAGTGTGAGAGGCAGAGTGACTTGCCCAGCAAACCCTGCTCCTAGCACACACCCACATGAGATCAGTGCATCATAAATAAATGAATCCCACAAGCCAAAAGAGATGGGGGAAGCTCTGCTGGAAGGACTCTGTGCCCACCCCTGCCCTGGCTGGCCCTTGAACTGGCACCTCTAGTATTCCTCCAGGTGCCTTACACCAGGCTTACCACCTAGGACCCTCAGCCAGGACCGATCAGAACAAGGCACCGGCACTGCCCACCTGCTCACTGCCAATCCCAGGCCCTCACTGTTATCCACCTGGGACCCCTTAGCTCTGCTCCTTGTTTCTGCGGCAGCACCCCTGGGCCTTGGCTGCAGGGTTTGGCTCTTTTGCTCTTGACCTTGGAGTTCCCTAGGCCCTTGACCTGAGTCCATCCTTTCTTTCTTCCTGCTCCTAGCTGCCCTTGGAAAATATCTGCTTGGGTGACCAGGGCCCCGGAACCCAGCTCACCAAGATCCTGGTCCACCTGACCTCACCCACTCTCAGAGTTCCTGGACACCCTCAACCTCCTTTCTTTGCTCTCCCTCCAACTCAGCCAGTCTCTCCTAACCTTTCCTGCTGGAACCTAACCTCAAGGTCAGCCTCCTCTCTCTGGTTCTCCTGGGCTCTGAAAGAGCAAATCCTCTTTCCCTTTAGTTCAGCAAGGCAAGGTTGCAACATTTCAGAAAGAACTTCTTAAGCAGAAAGCGAATGGAAAAACTAACCTGAAAAACGAAAAGGAAAACACAGTCCCCTAGAAATGGACTCGTTTATAAAGTTCAGATTTCCTGTCCTGAGCTAGAAAAAGTCTAGCCAGATGGGCTGGCAAGCAGGCCAGGGAATCCTGCCCATGAACACTCCCCTTGTTCACTTTTCTTTCTACTCCCTTCTCCCACATGCTCCTTCTTCTCCCCTCTAAGGAGAGAGGCTGAAGCTGGGTGCTGAGGAAACCGAAGGGTCTTCTTCTGGCAGAGGAGTCCTTCCTACATCACAGGGACCACAGGCAGAGGAGGAAGAGTTCAGGATGGGGTGTGGGAGAACATGTATACAGAGCTTCCATATGTGCCAGGCACTGTTCTAAGCACTTTCTTTATATTGACTAATTTAATCTTTACGACAATTCATAGCACAGGTATTATCATTGTCCCACCTTACTGATGCAGAATCCGAGGCACAGAGAGGTAAGTGGCTCGCCTGGGGTGGCCCACCTGGGAAATGGCAAAGCCAGGCTGTGAACCAAGAAGCCGTGGTCCCAGGTACACGCCCTCCTCAGCTTTCTTTCAGGCACTCGAGGGCAAAGACTTCGCTTCCCTCCTCTTCTTTCCACCCCAGGCTGGCAAAGCCCATGCCAGCCCCAACACCTACTCTCCTGCTCATATCTCTGGCCATGCCAGGGAAAGCCAAGGAGGGTGGGGAGGAGAGAAGGGAGGACTCTGCAGCCTTCTCCACCAGCCTTCACCAAACGGTCCAAAGGTAGAAGCCTCTCCAAAAAGAGCCTGAGCCCCAGACCCCAAGCCCCATGGAGAAGGGGACTTACCCGGCTGGTGGCAACTGTGGTGGGGGCGGCGACTGTGGTGCTGGCGGCTGTGCTCTGGCCAAGGTGCCCTCTCCAGCCGCACTGCTCCTGCGCAGGTTGGGTGAACGCTCGGCCCAGCGTCGAGGTGCCAGCCTGGAGTTCTGGGGGTCAAATTCCTCATCGGGAATGACCTCCTCGCAGCGGGCTCCACGGAAACCAGAGCGGCAGACACAGAGCTGCGGGCGGCTGCAGGAGCCCCGGTTCTGGCACGGCGGCTCGCAAACGGCTGAGGACACAGGGAGAGAGGTGACAGCAGTGGCCATAGGGCGCTGAGACCACAGCTGCCCACACCTTCCTGTCAGAAGGACCCTCCTGAGTGCTGCAACCCTGTCGCTCAAGCAGGAAGCCACTCTCCTGGCCTCAGGGGGCTCCCTGACCCATGTCTCTCCCACCTCCATCCACAGACCCCCAGGACTTGTTCACCTCTGATCTCTGGACAACCAAAGACTATATGGCCAGCTGCAGAGTGGCTCACACCACCACGTCCCACAGCACACCCTGAAGAGGAAGTGCACCGCCTGACACTGTGTCTATACGGAAATGTTCACTCCCACCAGACTGGAAGCCGCCTGAGGACAGACAGCGGCCCCGGAACTTCGAATAGGGATTGCCACAGAGCAGATTCTCAGTAAACATGGAGCGAATGGATGAATGAATCAGTCTCTTTTGTGGGAAAGGGCCCAACACTGGCCTGAAATTCAAGCGGTTTGAGTTGCTGGGGTTTTCCTGTCACTTGTGAGCTGCATGGTCTTGACTTCACTGAGCCTCTGTTTGCGCCTAAATCACGGGAGGGGTGAACTAAGGAGGCTGGAGGACTCTAAGGGCCCTTCAAAGGCATCTTCAGCTTGATGGTCTCTCCTCTCCTTCCCATTGTTCTCCATCTCCCGCCCTCCTTAGCAAGGCAGAACTCTCGACTGCGGCCAGAGAAAGCACGGTGGCCAGAACATAGCTGCCGGCACCACAGCCGCTGCTGGCCAGGTAAGTGCCCCGCTCTGTGGGGCCTCTGTTCAGGCTCAGGCTCTCTCTGGATTCTGCCTCCTGGGCTGTGGGTCCAGCCGGAGGCAAGGTGGAGCTGAAACCAAGCCCTCCTCCTGGTTAGCCCTACGCAGCATTAGCCACCAGCTCCCCAGGCTGACTCCTCTCTTCAATGTCCTTCATCCCCTTGCAAAGTCCAGAGCCACATCCCATGATTAATGGCCAAGGGAACATTCCACGCAGAGGCACACACTGGGATATGGAGTCCTGCCCCTCCCCCACCAGGACCTCCACTGGGGAACACATATGAGCCCCGGAAGCATGGTCTGGCTCACACCGCACCCTCGAAACCCAATGCCTCATCCATCTGTTGCTCATTCATTCAACAAATAGCTGTTGAGCCCTAGTGAATGCCAGGCACTGGGACAAAGTCCTTGTCCATCTAGGGCTTGCGGTCGAGTAAAGGACACCAACAGGAAGCAAGAAAACAATAGCATGATGTGGCCTCAGGCAGTTTCAAGGGCTGTGAAGACAACCCAGGTGATGCAGGGGTCCAGGCCCAACCAGGAGACTCAGATGGGGCGGCCAGGGCACCTCTCTGAAGAGAGAGATGGGAGCGTGCAAAGGAAGCGAACCCCCAAAGACCTGGGCAGTCTCCCAAGCAGAGGGCGAGGCGAAGACCAGGCTGTGGAGGCTGGAAGGAACGTGGCATACTCGAGGAGCCGCCAGAGACCCAGGAAGGCCAGGGTCTGGTGGCGGAGGAGGTGTAGGCAAGGTCAGTGAGGAAGAGGAGGCAGATACACAGACCCTGTCATCTCAGGGATCCTAAGGGCACCTGTGAAACTACCAGGCACAGCTACCCAGAGCAGGTTCCTGGGTTTTGTGAGCTGAACTCTCCTTTCTGAGAAGAGTACCAGAATCCAAACCAGGGGCTGGCCGGGATAAACACCTCCAAAATTCCACCTGGCCCATGTCACAGAGACCTTCAATGGCTCCCTGATGTCTTCTGGATTCAAGTCCATAGACGAGCACTGAAGACCCTCCTGGTCTCATCCCCTCTAACATTCCTCTAAGCCAACGTGCTCCAGCCGAGCTGGCCTGCTGGCTGTGGCCCCAGGTAGCCTCTGCTCTGTCTTCTCTCTGTCTTTGCATGTGCTATGTCCTCTCTTCTTTCCCACTTGCTCTCCATTTACCTGGCTCCTACTGTTCCCTCAAGACCCACTTCCCCATGCTGGACACCCACCTCTCAGCAGCTGCTCCCTCCTTTGATTAACAGGAAAAACACTTGTCGTGTTTGCCATTCACTGGGCATGCCCTGCATACTGCCATTAGTTTTTGTTGTTGTTGTTTTTGTTTTTTGGGTTTTTGTTTTGAGACGGAGTTTCACTCTTGTTGCCCAGGCTGGATGCAATGACGCGATCTCGGCTCACCACAAACTCCGCCTCCCAGATTCAAGTGATTCTCCTGCCTCAGCCTCCCGAGTAGCTGGGATTACAGGCGCCCGCCACCATGCCCTGCTAATTTTGTATTTTTAGTAGAGATGGAGTTTCTCCATGTTGGTCAGGCTGGTCTGAAACTCCCGACCTCAGGTGATCCGCCCGCCTCGGCCTCCCAAAGTGCTGGGATTACAGGCGTGAGCCGCCGCATGAGGCCGCTGCCATTAGTTTTTTTATGCATGTGTCTCAATTTCCTGACTCATATAGTCAGCCCCTTGAAGTGTAGTGACTGTCTCTTACACCTCTTTGTAACTTTAGCTCCTAACATATGGCTAACAATAACATGATTATTATTATTTTTATTATGGCAGCTACTGTCTGATGAGTGTGACAATAGGCCTGGCACCGTGCTCTGCATACACACTCTCACTGAAGCCTCTCGACAATTCTATGCAGCAGGTGTGACTATGATTCCCATTTTACAGATAATGCTGCTGAAGCTCAGAGAGGTTAAGAGACTTGCCTGAGGTCACCCAGCTAGTTAATGGTGGAGCCAGGATTCAAATCCAGCTCTATGTGACTGACAAGCCCAGGCTCTTTCCACCCCCACTGACTCCCAGAAGGGTGGGCATGGTTCTTCCTCTTCCTCTCTACTATTTCTGAGCCTTGGCCCAGAGCTGATAAGGAAATAAAGGGGATCTGTTAGCTTCAAGTCAGCCGGCAAATGCATCCTTGGGAACTCTGCCCTGAGAAACTGCACATCTCAATTGGCCCTGACAGTGGAGACCCCAGGACCACACACCCTTCCAAAGCCCACACAGAATTTTTAAATAATGATGGAGGATGTACGTCATCTCATGGGCTTATCCAATGAGCATTCGTAGAGCACTCACTGGGTGTGAAGCTTGTGATAGTGTCTCCAGCACACTGTCTGACACGGAAAGTAGAACACACAAGTTATATGACAAGTGCTATGTCAGCTGGACCCTCTAACCCAGGCTGAGGCAGGGAGTAGGGAAAGTCAGGGAAGGCTTCTTGGAGGAGGTGATGCTGACCAGAGACACAAAGGATGAATAAATTGGACATTGTGCACCAAGGGCACTCAAGACCAGTCTATCAGCAGAGAGTGTGGGAAATAACAGGTTTTAATAGCATTCCAACCACAAGTTGGGCTCTGAGGCCAGAGCATTTTTCTTCATGCCCAGGCACCTCTTCCTGGCAGGCTCCAGGCCTCTAGGTAAAACCATGTCAGAGAATTGTAACCCAGAGCACTTCCCCAAACACAAACTGCCACCACGGCAGGATTTTGGCCTGGCCACCCCTCCATCTGCCCAAGCATACTTAGTCCCCACTTGACCACCTGCCAGGCCCCTGTCACCACCACCACTGGAAACATGGTCAGCTGGGGCCAGCCCAGCAGCCACGCCAGTGCTAGTGAACATGGAGGAAGCAGATGTGCCCAGGGCAGGTCTCGGCCTTGGGGTTTTTTTAGGGAGGGAATAGAATGGGAAGGCCTGAGTGATCTCCCACATGGACCCACACCTCTCTGCCACAGAGACCCAAAGCCCGGCGTGGGTGAGAGGAAGGTCATGCAGCTTCCACCTCTGAGTGTGTGGTCCTTGCCCCGAGGATGGCCTTTGGAAAACAGTCTAGCTTCCATCCTTCCCCTCCTGAGCCCTGAGAACAGCCCATCCTCCACATTAACAATAAGATCCTTCATACAACAAATATATGAAAAAATGTTCAACATCACTCATCATCAGGGAAATGCAAATTAAAACCACAATGAGATACCACCTTATCCCAGCCAGAATGGCCATTACTAAAAAGTCACAAAACAATTGATGTTGGCACAGACATGGTGAAAAGGGAACACTTATACACTGCTGGTGGGAATGTAAATTAGTACCACTCCTATGGAAAACAGTATGGAGATTTCTCAAAGAACCAAAAGTAGGTCAACCATTCAATCCAGCAATCCCACTACTGAGTAAAGGCAAAGAAGTCATTCTATCAAAAAGATACCCGCACGTGTATGTCTACTGCAGCACAATTCACGATTGCAAAGATATGGAACCAACTTAATGCCCATCAACCAATGAATGGATAAAGAAAATGTGGTGAACCCCATCTCTACTAAAAATACAAAAAATTAACCAGGTGTGGTGGCAGGTGCCTGTAATCCCAGCTACTCGGGAGGCTGAGGCAAGAGAATCACTTAAACCCAGGAGTGAGCCGAGATCGTGCTACTGCACTCCAGCCTGGGCGACAGTGAGACTCTGCCTCAAAAAAAGAAAAAGAAAAGAAAAAGAAAATGTGATATATATATACACCATGGAATATTACTCAGTCATAGAAAAGAATGAAATAATGTCTTTTTGCAGCAACTTGGATGGAGCTGGAGGCCATTATTCTAAGTGAAGTAGCTCAGGAATGGAAAACCAAATACATGTCATCACTTACAAGTGGGAGCTAAGCTATGGGTATGAAAAGGCATACAGAGTGATACAATGGACTTTAGAGACTCAGAAGGGAAAGAGTGGGAAGAGTTGCAGAAAAAAAAACTACATATTGGGTAAAATGTACACTACTCCGGTGATGGGTGCACTAAAATCTTAGACTTCACCACTAAACAATTTATCCATGTAACCAAAAACCATTTGTACTCCAAAAGCTATTGAAATTAAATATATATATAAAATAAGATCTTTCACTGTCTAGAAATCCAAGACCCCAAACCCTGTGAGCCAAGCCCCTACGGCTCGCCACGACTCACTTAGCTCTGGTTCTGCCTCGCTTGCTAATAATACATTCCGAAAACATGTAGTGAGCACCTTATCTTGATCATACTGGGTGCCGAGGCCAGAAAGGTGAACAAGACTGGGCCCTGCAGAGGGAGAAGCCCTGGCCAGTGGGGGTTCCCACATTCCTAGAAACCATTTTCCAAGCAGGGAATTAGGTCCTCAGTGAGGGTTAGGGCTGGAAGACTTTGGTTGGTACAATGAACAAACAGCTCATGGGAAATGAGTGGTTAGGGGGGACTGTGGAAATGGCATTTAGTATATAATAGCCTAGTAAATCAAGTTCTAAAAGGCTTCCAAACCAGCCAGATGTATTGGTGGGAAAAATCCCCTCAGGAAGGTAACCCTTCTGAATTAACCATGTAGGATGCTGTGCAGAGGCCCAACCTGCTGAGGCAGAGCCTCCAACAAGTTTCAGGTTTTTGGAGGTTTAGAACCAGCTCTCGCCGGCTTCACTCACATCCTCTCTTGTTTTCACAAGTCTCAGCAAGATGCCTGGAACTACCTGGCTTCCTCACGGAAATCAAGCATTGTGTTTTGAGCTGAGTGTTTGCATTACGGGATTGGAGTATGTAGACTCCTCTCCTCTCTCTCCACTCCCACAAAAGTCACCCCTAAATGGTCCATGATGGTGGCTTCCAGTGCCTGTCTGTGAATGGGACAGTTCGACAGTTTTTACCCATCTGCCATAAAGTCAGGAAAAGAAACACCTTCCTGGGTTGTTTCTTTTCCATAGGTTATATTTTTCCCATCTAAAGAGTGTCTTTTGAGATGATGTCTTTTCTACATTTTTGGAGTTAAAATGTTCTTTTTAATTAAAGGTGATGACAAGTGGTAATTAGTTTTGTTTTTTGTTTTTTCCTGATGGCTTCACTTGGAAAAATGAAAAGCTGGCCACTGCATGTTGGTACTTAAGATATTTTTGGAAACATTACTGGTGCATGAAGTCCAGTGACCCTTCGGGAGGGAGGGGCAATCGTGGTCGTGTGTCCTTTTGTTTAAAGGAGACTGAAGTGAAACATTCCTATGCCAAATGAGCATGATTTCAAAACTTCAATATCCAAAAGGAAATCGGCCATCTCAGAATCTCCAGTGGCAGAGGCTATTGCTTAGAGCAAAGAAGGAAACGCTGAGGTGCCAGGAGAGGCAGTTCCATGCGGTGCTGTGGGAATTTTAAGACAGAAAACCTCCATCCATGGTGGGCCAGCGAGTCTTCATGTTTTGCCCTTGGAGTTTGATGCCTCCAATTTTTCCTCAACAGTAGAGATCCTAGAGGTGGGTGCAGTGGCTCACGCCTGTAATCCCAGCACTTTAGGAGGCTGAGGCTGGAGGATTGCCTTAGTCCAAGGGTTGCCCAGCCTGGGCAACAGACCAGGCCTTATACTTACATATTTTGTAGAGTGGGACCCCATCTCTACAAAAAAAACTTTAAAAATTAGCTGGGTGTGATGGTGCACACCTCTAGTCTTAGCTACTTGTGAGGCTGAGGTGGGAGGGATCACTTGGGCTCAGGAGTTTGAGGCTGCAGTGAACCATGATGGTGTCAGTGCACTCCAGCCTGGGCAACAGACCAGGCCTTATACTTGAGAAATCAACCTAGTATGGGTTATGTGGTTCTAATGAATCTCCACTTGATTATTGGTCCGTTTATCAAGCACGATACCGCGATGTCCACATTTAGCCTGTGGGAGTTGATCTGCAGAAGATGGAATACCCCCCAGCCCCTGGGACGTACCCTCGGACAACCGGAAGACTACACTGTGACGAAGCCTCCTCATGCTCGCTTGCCAATGCCAGTCTCTAGCCATTCATAATTTGGGCTCCTCCAGGACCCTTTCTTTTCCACACCCCCCTGGCCCGCTCTTCACTGAGCATTAGAGGGGTGGAAAGTCCCAGCTTTGGGTGTTCGGCTCTGTGGAGTCAGCAGGACGCCAAAAGAGGAAGAAAACTCCTGAAATTGCTTTAAAAGCAAGAAATAAAAGGCATTGTTCCCCTAATCCCCCCATGTTCCTAGCTGAGCCCCTTCTCCCTTCACTCCACCCCAGAACAGTCAACAGAGGTTTGCTCAGATTTTCCACACAAAACCCCTACTTTTGGGAAGGGACCAAACTCAGAATGGGCAGGCCTGGGAGAGATTCTAGAAACAGCCCCTCCCGACCACCCCATGCAGGCTGCTCCTACCATCTGCTCAGAGCCCCTGCTCATTGGCTACTGGGTAGTAGCAAGAACACGGGGTGGGGGGCAGGAGGATTGGTTTGGTTTGACCCCAGCTCTGCTACATCTCAGCTGCATGACCTTGGACACATGTCATCTCGCTGAGATGTCTCCACCAGTGTGCCAGTGGCCTCGTCCACGATATGGGGCTGATAATTCTTGCTTCAAAGAGCTGTTGTCAGTCTCAGCTGAGCACCTGGACGTGGGTGTACTTTGGACTCTCTAAAGCTGTGCTGTTCAAGAGAGTCTCACACTGTAGCCACGAACTGTATGTGGTTATTTAAATTTAAATGGATTCACATTAAATAAAATTTAAAATTCAGTTCCTTCAGTCTCACAAGCCATATTTCAAGTGCTCGATACCCACATGTGGCTCGCAGCTACCACACTGGACAGCAAGATATAGAACATTTCCATCATCACAGGAAGTTCCACTGGCCAGCACAGCAAAGCCTAAAACAACAACAAAACTAACCACTCCCCCAGAGGCCAGATGGCCTCTGAGCTTCTTGGCTATGACCCTTTCCCCAGGAAAGGGCAATGTCAACTCAGGCCCTCAGGATAAAAATCCAATCTAGCTTATAGGGCTGTTGTGAGGATTAAAAATGAACCATATGAAGTGCTTAGAATGGTACCTGGCGCACAGTAAGAGCTATCGCGTTCCTATCATTCATCCCCAAAACCAACTCTATATAGATTGTTATGCCCATTTTATGGACGAGGCCCTGTGGCTAGAAAAGGGCCAGTCACTTGCCCCAGGACACAGAGCTGGGACTCAAACACGTCTCCAGGGATCAGGCCCTGGTTACAGAGATGAACAACCAAGGGCCATGGTGCTGGGTGGGGACTGCTTTCTAGGTGTCAAATATAGCCAGGCCCCTCCCCACTGCCACCCTACCCCCAGGGCAAGGCATTTGTCATCGGCTCTCTCCGGCTGTCTCTCCTGGGCCCCAGAGACACCTTCGCCCTCCATCTATGACCCGTTAGATAGAGGAGGCACCAACTTCAGGGTGGGTCCCTCTAGCCTCTCCCTTCCTCGGTGGCTTCCAGTGCCACCCGCTCTGGTCTGGGGGAAGAACTTCAACTCCAGACTCTGGGCCCAGCCCCCCATTCCTGAAGCTCAGCTGCTTCCCAGGTTAAACCTCCATTTTCCCTAAAATCTGTGCCAGTGGGATGCTAAGACCCTATCCACTGAGCCACCTGATCCCCTCCTCAGGCCGGGGCCCTGTCCCCTTTCACAGCTAGAGGCCTTCGCAGACGGGACAGTTTGCACCTCATCCACAGTATTTACCTCAGACACCCCTGGGCATCCGACTTGGGACCCTCACCTGGAGACCTCAGTTTGTCCCTGGAATCTGCTTACTGGGGGGTCCACCTGTGGCCCTGAGCTGTTTCTCCACAACCTTGACTTTTGGTTTCCACAGGAAGGAGAGGGACCCTGATGTCAGAGATCCCCTAGCCCAGGGAATCCCTGTCTGGCTCACACACACACTCGGAATCCACCCTCAGAATCCACCTCAGAATCGCTCTCTCCACTCTCAAGCTCTGCCCAGGGGCTGTGTCTCCCAGGCCCTGACTGAGGACCCGAGCCCCCAGGCTGTGGGAGAAGTCAGGGCCTCAGGGGCTCACCCAGCTCCCACACAGCTGTGCCAGGACCATGGCTCAGGACGGCTGGAAACTGCACTGGGGCTCAGGGGCCGGCCAAGTGCCCAGCTCCAAAATAGCAGTTGTGTTCGCATAAAACCTCCTAATGAGAGAAAGATGCCGTTCTTGGCCCCTCACTTGCTCTCTGCAGACGCTGTCTGGCAGACCAAGCGGGCCTCTACCGTTTGGCGGCTGGAGGGGAGGAAGGGGAGGTGTGAGTCAGACCTTGGCCCCCAGCCCTTCAGCATGGACCGCCCTGTTAATTGCATTAACAAATGCTGCAACACTGGGCCAGGTCGGGGCCGGGGAGCCGCGGGGCCAGGGGCTGGGGCAGAGAGCAGCCCCAATCCCACTAGCTCCAGCAGGCATGAGGAGGAAGACTCTGGGCCCGGCTCATGGCCCAGGGCTGAGAGGCCTAGGCTCCTCTCCAGCTGCTGCCCCAAAGCAGAGAAGAGTTGCCTGTCCATCCCCACAGTCCCAAGGCTTGTCTGGGAGGAAGCCTCAGTGCCAGAGGGGCCCCAGAGGTGAGACAGGCTGGGAGGGGTCCCTGGGAATGAGTCTTTTCCAGAAAAGCAGCTTCCAGGGGAGACAGTTCTAGGCTGGAGTGGAGCCAGCCATCCTCCCACAACAGCACCAGCCCCCCGCGCCCAGGCCCAGGATGGTTGGGAAGGATGAGAACACCACCCCAAACACTGACAAATCAGAGAGGCCAGGGCAGGGGCATGAAGGACAGTGTGGCCCTGCAGTCGGAGACCCATGTTTGAGTTCTGACTGTGGGATCTCACCTGGGGCCAGTTTCATCACCTCTGTGAGCCTCAGTGTTCTTCTCTAGAAAACAGTAATGCATTCAAACGCACAATTTGCCAGGATGGCAAACAAGAGAGACTGTCCTTTTGGGGCTTACAATTTAGTCAGAGGGACTGTCACTCAATAGGTAAACAAAGAAGTGCAAAGAAGTGGAGCAGGATGGGCATGGTGGCTCATGCCTGTAATCCCAGCACTTTGGGAGTCCAAGGCAGGTGGATCACCTGAGGTCAGGTGTTCAAGACCAGTCTGGCCAACATGATGAAACGTCTCTACAAAAATACAAAAATTAGTCAAAACGTCTCTATATAAATACAAAAATTAGTCAGGCGTGGTAGCACACACCTGTAATCCCAGCTACTTGAGAGGCTGAGGGAGGAGAACTGCTTGAACCTGGGAGGCCGAGATTACAGTGAGCCGAGATTGCGCCACTGCACTCCAGCCTGGGTGACAGAGCCAGATGCTGTTTCAAAAATAAATAAATAAATAAATAAATAAATAAATAAATATAAAAAACAAAGAAGTGGAGCAGAACTTGGTACGTGAGGGATGGAGGAGACAGTTGAGGGCCCAAGATCCAGAAGAACAAGGCCGGTGGGGGCCACTCAAGCAAGAGTGGCCAGGGCAGCCCCTCTGAGGAGGACACCTCAAAACAGAGACTGGGTAGATGACAAGGGCCAGCCGCACAGAGAGATGACGGGGAGCAGACACAGAGGCAGCAGCATGTGCACCAGCCTAGAGGCCAGTGGCCCAGGCTGCACTCGGGGAGCTGGGTGAGTGCGGAGATGCCGCTGCAGGAAGTTTCAGGTGGGATGTGTTGAGGGCGGCAGGGAGAGCGGGCAGCAGGCTGCGGTATCACCCAGGAGAGCTGTGACAGGGCCCCGGCCCAGAGAGGCAGCAGGGAAGCAGGCAGGTCCACGAGGGACTGAGGAAGTAAAACAAACAGGGCTTGGTAATGGGTTGATGTCAAAGCCTGAGTGAGAGGAAGGTGTCCCTGTAGCCCCTGGGTGGCTGGCTCGAGCAGTCAAGTCGATGGGGGTGCCAGTTAACAGAGTGAGTAAGACCTGCACGGGGGAGTTAGCTCAGAGGAAGGGAAGTCACGAGTTCATTTTAGACAAGTTGGGATGAGGATGTCTGGGAGACATCAAGTGCAGATGTTGAGCAGGCAGCAGATGCGAAAGACTGAAGGTCAGACAAGAGGCCTGGCAGAGGATTCATGTGAATCTGGGCGTCATTGGCCCAGAGATGATGTTTACATCCATGAGAAGGCAGCAGATCGTTCCGGGAGCAATGCAAAAACAAAATAGAAGACCCCAGACTAAGTCCTGGGAAACCCACAGTTTAGTAGTGAGCAGAGGAGAAGCAGCAGCCAGGGACACAGGAGGGGACCAGGACAGAGAACACCATGAGGGTTTGAAGGAAGATGGCAGCGTTTGGCACATCCAGGCAGAGTGAGCCCCGGGCATTACTGTTAGTATTGCATGTCAATTGTCGGGCAGAGTGCCTGCTGGCACTCAATACCCAGGGGCAGTTCATGCTCCGCTTGGCTCCTATGGCCTCCCTCTTTGGGGTGAGGGATTTGGAAGGTCTGGGGAAAGTCCTGGGGAAGCCCAACATTAAGACGTCAGGTAGAGAGGGAGAAGCCAGTGAAGGAGACAGAGAAGAGGCAGCTGGGGATGGAGGGAGGAAACTGCCAGCCACCCATGCCATCATTTCCCCACTCAACTCTTTGATAAACAGGTCCCAAGCACGTACAAAGGACACAGGTGTGGAGAGAGGGCCAGGCACTCCACTGGTGTCAGCAGGACACAGCACCTGGCTTCAGAAAGCTCCCAGTCAAGGACATCTCCTAATCACCTCGTTGGACAAAGAGCCTCAGGGTAACCTGCTCCCCAGGAAGGTCTCCCCAGGAAGGGTACCCCCATGCAGGGGTAAGAAATGGACACGGTCTCTTGATGAGAGTGCACCCTACATATCAGCTGGGTTCCACTGAGGTCATACAATTATTACCCTTCGCCACCTCCCACCTTCCTCTCCACCACTCCCTGCCAACTTCAGAGTCCCCACTGGCTGGTTCATCCGGAGATGAGACTTTCCTGGCTCCTGGCTCCTGGCGGGTGCTAACCAGTCAGTGAAGACGAAAATCCTACCCTTGCCCTTACTCCTTTTCCTAAGGCTTGTTAAGCATTTCCCACAGCAAGGTGCTGCGCTCACTGCTTTACATGTATTACCTCACGTAAACATCTCATTCTTATAACTACACTGGGTACTACTCTCATCCCCATCTGACATATGGGGAAACTGAGGCAGAACCATCAACAACTTGCCCAAGATCACCATGCTAGTAAGTGATGGAGCAAGGGTTTGAACTCAGGGAGCCTGACTCCAAAGCTGGGGCTCTTAGCCACCTTGCCACAGTCTTCCACTTTGGGATGTGGTTGTCATGAATGGGGCAAACAGGCTCCCTCAAGGAAGCCAAGGAGGAGCTCAGATCAGGAGAGACAGGGTTCTCGTAGGACTGAGATGGGGACTTGGGGAAATGCCATTCCATTGCCCACGTGATACACGCAGAGAAATGCTCAGGCCCACTCCAGCGTCACCATCCCCAGGATCCCCTGAACACTGTGGGGAGTTTCTGGAAGGGCTGATAGAACTTGGGCAACAGAAAGGGCTCTCTCAGGCACAGGGCCGGGATAGGCTCTGTATTATTCAGTATACACTTATGGACCCTTTACCTTGTACCCAGCGTGCTGCCTGCTGAGGGTGGTGAGACACAGTCCCTGCCCTCAAAATCAAGGCCAAACATGTATAGAGTGCATCGCACATGCCAGGCCTTGAGCTAAACATCTGACCTAAGTGACGGTGTTTGTTCCTTACAACTCTGGGAGACAGGGCCCAATGTTGATCCCAGTTTACAGAAGAGGAAACCGAGACACAAAGACTTTAAGCAGCCTGCCCATAGCCCCTCAGCCACGTGGTGGAGCTGAGAGCTGACATTTAAACCCAGGCAGTCCAGTATGGTCTCCTGATCTGGCATTAAAATACCAGCTAAACTTAGCCTGCGCCAGGCTGTCTACACACATTTACTCATTTATCAGAAAGCACAGAGCTAAGCCCTTGCACTCTGGAACCAGGCTACCTGGATTCATGTCTGGGCTCTGATGAGTCTCAGAGGCATGACTCGGACAGACAGCCGACCTCATTTGTAAATGGGGATAAAAAATCCAATCTAGCTTATAGGGCTGCTGTGAGGATTAAAAATGAACAATATGAAGTGCTTAGAATGGTACCTGGCGCACAGTAAGAGCTATCGTGTTCCTATCATTCATCCCCAAAACCAACTCTATATAGATTGTTATGCCCATTTTATGGACGAGGCCCTGTGGCTAGAAAAGGGCCAGTCACTTGCCCCAGGACACAGAGCTGGGACTCAAACACGTCTCCAGGGATCTGGTGCCAGAATCCAAAGTACATGCTCTTAATCTCGAGCCTTGCTGCTGGGGGCAGGAGTGGGAGAGTAACTTGCCTGCCCCCTCCTCGACAGCTGCAGGGATTCTCTTCTGTCCTCCCCAAAGCAGCCCCAGCCCCTGTGCGTCCAGGCTGAGATAAAATGAGAAGTCTAGGGAGTATTCAAATCCCCTTCCCCAGTTGGGGTGGGGTTGGGCGGGAGCCAGTCTGGGAAGAATGGACAGTCTTCCAAAAGCTGCAACTATAAACAGGACACTGTCACTCCACACCCTCCAGTTCTTCCCCTCTGCTGGGCAGGGCCCGGCAGGCCGCAGTCAGCTGCCTCCACAAATACATAAACACATAAGTCCCGAGAGAGAGCTGGCAAAGCTACAGAAGGAAAGGCAGATACCAAGACTGGAGGAGGAGATGGCGGCCCAGCTCTAGCCCCCGCCAAGGTGGAAGGAGGGGCTGGGCTTCCAGCAATGGGCACCTGCAGAACAGGGCGGAAGGAGGGCAGGCCCGGGAGATGGACTGGTGTGTGACAGTGACCTGGGATTGATTCTGCCAGAGGCAAGAGAGGGCAACTGAGCAGGAGCCAGCACTCCCTAAGCATGGGCAGTGGGTTGGGCCCGCAGATATCTGGGAGAGACTGAGTCTCCCCGTGGTTCTGGCACTAGACTTTACTCTTGGCAGTGGGGGATGTCAGCCCCCATCTCTCACTGGCCCAGGAAGGCATCCCTTCATGTGTGAAACTGCTAGGACAGAATCATGAACATTCCCCAACATTGGCAGTCTCTGCCCCAGCCAGGAGGGCAGCTGTTGGGAGGGGAGAGGGAGGTGCGGAGCCACAGGGGTGGGGGAGAGCCAGCTGACGGGGTGTGGAGCCAAGAGCCCCACCTTCTGCGGAGCTCTGGATGAAGCCATCCAGTGCCAACACCCCACCGCCCGCCTGCGTGGGTTCTCATTAGGCTTATTAGCAGCCAAATAGCAACAAGCAAACAGCACAGGGACCAGTTAATGAGCACACAGCCCTGCCACGGGCGAGCCAACATCAAGTGGGAGAGGCTGTTGCCTACTGGCAACCCCCTTCAGGAGAGCAGCTGGCCTGTATGCCTGGGTCAGGGTGGGTGACCGGGGGCAGCAGGGTGAGACGGCCAGGGAGAGAAATACCAGGGGAGAAGGTACTGGCAGCATCCTACCTCAGCATCCTGGCGCAGCACCCACTGGGGCACAAGGATGCCCCCACACACATGCACTGGTACTGTAACAGTATGCAAACTCACTCAACCTTGAGTTTCTAGGGTTGAAACTCCAGTTTGGCAGAGAATAACACTGGAACATCACTAGCAAGTTAGGAAACCGAGAACCTCCAGGGCTGGAGGGCCCAAGTGAGACCTATGCCCAGACCTCTCAGGCAGCTGGGGAAAAGCCCACCCCCTATGAAGCCACCCGCTGCAGCTTCAGCTCAAACCTCAGCAACATTCTCCATCAGCCAATGCTGCCTCCCAACAAAGGCTAAGCTCTCTCAAACATACCAACCCTCTTCCCCACCTCCAAGTCCCAATCCCTCCTGCCCAGGCCTCCTGAGTCCTGGAAGGCCCGGCTACTCAAAGTGTGGTCCCTGGGCCAGCAGCATCAGCGTTCCTGGGAGCTGGTTAGAACATAGAATATGCGCCCCACCCCAGATCTGCTGAATCAGAATCTTCTCTTTGATGTGATTCCTAGAGGGTTGGGGGAACATTCAAGTTTGAGGAGGGCCCCCAAGGCAGATCTTCCTATGACTGACCCCCAACTCTGCTCAGTGATTTTTTACCACACCTAGAATCACCTGGGATGCTGTTAAAAAAATAACAGTGCCAGGCCCCAGCCCCAGAGCTTCTGCTTAGCATAAAGCCACCTGGCCGCCCACATCCCTGGCTTCTCTACCCAGAGGAGTTGCTCAGAGCTGATTTTGAGTCTCAGGTTCTTTTCCAATAAGGTGTGTGGCCTTGAGCAAGTCACCGCCTCTCTGAGGCTCACTTTCTTCTTTAAAATTATGAGGGGCTGGGCGTGGTGGCTCACACCTGTAAGCCCAGCACTTTGGCAGGGTGAGGTGGGAGGATCACTTGAGGCCAGGAGTTCGAGACCAGCCTAGCCAACATGATAAAACCTTGTCTCTACAAAAAATTAATTAATTAATTAATTAAATAAAAATAAATAATGAGGGACAAGTGTTTCTCCCCACCGGTGCCCCTGACCACTGAGGGCCTGACCTCTGAGCGCCCCCAGGCATCCACGTTCCCTGAAAAGGAAAGGGTGTTTAAGCAGATCTGCTTCGTTGTTTGTTTTTGAGTTTTTGGCTCTGGTTCTGTTATTTGGAGGTCCTAGGAGGGACCCAAGATTCTGCCTGAGCTGCATCTTCAAACAGGCAGAGGGTCAGGGCCACGAGGCCTGAGGCAGAAGCCAAGAGCTTGGTGAACCCATATCTCCAGACTCGCGGGAATGGGAGCAATCGCATCGCATCCCATCAAGTGGGGTGTTAGGACAACCACGTTATCATACGTTATCATAGAATAACGTATGATGTTCCCAGATGAAGGCATCCATCATGCTGGGAACATCATACGTTTTTTCACACACCTGGACTATTAGCTGTGAAGCCCTCCTACCGAGAAGGGCCTGGGGCTGGTCCTTGAAGGAAGGGAGCTGTTGAGACTGAGGCTTTGCAGCCAGGCTTGGGACTGGCAGAGGCAGGGGCAGTCACCTGAAGGATAGTCAGGTGGAGTTCCTGGGGAGCTGATGTGGACCCAAGAGGGGCCTGTGGGAGGAAGAGAAAGATCCAACGGGCTCCCTCAGACTCCCATATCTGCTATGGTCTGTGGGGATTCCACACTCTGGAATATCCAGGCCTCGCTGGTGTCGGGAGTGAACGAAGCCCAGGAGATCGGAGCCTGGAGTTCTGGAGTCAGTCTGCCTGGGTCCAGCCTGAGCTCAGCACTTGCAGCAGCGGAGCTTGGCCGTGTTTCCCAAGCAACCCGAGCTTCAGCTTCCTTATCTGTAAGCCACGATGATAAGCATACACCTACTTCATAAGATGATTGACAGGTCGAACTAAGATAATGCATGTGAAGAGCTTAGCGCAGTGTGGGGCACTAGTACATACTCAGTTGTTAGCTAATAGTAGCAGTAGCAGTAGCAGTGACAGCAATAGTACCATCACCTCCAGTTCACAGATGCAGAAAGTGAGGCCCAGAAATGAAGGTAAGATACCTGGCAGCAGGGTACAGGTATTAAGAAGAGGGACCCTGGAGTCAGGTTGTCTGGATTCAAATCCTAGCTCTGCACTTCCTGACTACATGACCTTGGACAAGTTACCTGATTGTGCTTCACGTTCCTCATCCACCCGCCACAGAGGATGTTTAAAGTGCACCCTGCACAAAGTGAGTGCTATGAAGGTACTGGCTCTTGTTGTTGTTAATGCTCCTGATACCATCAGTGGAAGAGGCTCAGGTGTGAAGGCTCTAGCTCTTCCTAACTCACTCCTTGGTTTCCACAAAATAAGATGGCTTTTCTCTCCTTCGAGCCAGCCTGCCAGGCATCAGAGCAGTCCAAGGGGAGACGGCTCCAGGCATGGGTCACAGTGTCATCTGACCATCCTGGTAGAGTGGCTAACAGAGGCCAGGGCCATTGGGCCAGGGGCCAGGGCAGAGGTGGATTCTCATCACATGCTACATGAATGGTGCCCTTGGAAATGTGGGATGCGGAGGCTCTGGGCCAAGCATGTTCTGCAGAACATAGGTGCATGCAGTCTCCTGAGACCCTGCCGGCAGTGTGAGTGGGGCCAACACAGTAGGACAGCAGGAGGGAGTGCAGGAAGCTTTGAAAACACAAGCAGTGATTTGATTTGAGAAGCTGTGTCCAGCTGGAGGCATTTTTTTTTTCTTTTTGAGAAGGAGTCTCGCTCTGTTGCCCAGTCTGGAGTGCAGTGGTGTGATCTTGGCTTACTGCAAACTCTGCCTCCCAGGTTCAAGTGATTCTTCTACCTCAGCCTCCCGAGTAGCTGGGATTACAGGCACCCATCACCACGCCTGGCTAATTTTGTATTTTTAGAAGAGACAGGGTTTCACCATCTTGACCAGGCTGGTCTCCAACTCTCGACCTCAAGTGATCCACCCACCTTGGCCTCCCAAAGTGCTGGGATTACAGGCATGAGCCACCGCTCCCGGCCCCAGCTAGAGGCATTTTTAAACCTCTTCCCTTCCATTGGATGTTGCCTTCACTTTAAATAGGGGCTGCATCTTCAGGACGCAGACTAGGAAAGACGCTTCTGCTCCAGGTTCTGGAGTACCTAAGCTTGACCTGCCCTGGGAGTAGGGTGGGGAATGGCACTTCACGTTTGATAGAGCGGAGTGTCTGCTACTGGTGGAGGCACTCACGTTTGATACAGTGGTTGGTGCTGTTTGCTGTTGTCCATCCTGGGCAGCACTGTCCCCCGCAGACGTTCCTCCTGTGGGGTCACCAAAACAGAGTCAACACAAGGATGCTCAGAGCTGGGGACTATTCACAGCCCCTCCGACAGTCCCACCTTCTACAGGCAGGGCCTGGAGGAACATGGAGAGGCTGGGAAGGCTGTCCCTATTCTACTTGCAAATCTAAGATTGAATCCTGACTCTGCCATTCTCTGCACATCCCTGGGAAACCTCACTCTCTCCATCTGTACAATGGAGATAACAATAGCTGCTTAATTGAGTTGTTATGATGGTTAAATGAGGTGAGAATGTTTAACATCTAACATAAAGAAGGCAGTCCACTGGGGCAACAATGACAGTGATCCTAAAGCTAATAAGCCACTTCAGAGAGGTTCAGTGACTTGCCAATTCCACACAGCAGGTAAGTGCCAGAGCCTGATTCAAACCTGGGTTGGCCCAACTCTAAGCCATGCTCCAACTCTACATTGCCTCTCACCGAAAAAAAAAAAAAAAAAAAAAACCACACACACAAAAAAACACCATGGTCGTTGCCCTACCAATGCTGACGATCCAAGGGAGGCTGGAAGACACACATAAAACAGTCTCAAGGTCATACGAGGTGTTACCTGCCAACGAATGCACACTGAGGAGTCTCAGCCCCCGGCAGTCTGGTGCGTGGGAAGGCTGAGCCCTGAGTGGGCACTGAAGGAACAGGGCTCTAGAATTCCTGGTTAAGAGGTGCTTACAAGGTGGCAAGCTGGTAGGAGGATGGGGCTGGGGATGTGGGTTAAGCTGCCTCTGCACAATTTTTATGTGGAGGCACAATTTTTATTTGAGAGGCAAACAGGACTTACTCTATAGTGAAATAGAGTTCTTCCATCAACTACTCCTTTTTTTTTTTTTTTTTTTTTTTTTTTTTGAGTCTCACTATATCGCCCAGGCTGGAGTGCAATGTCGTGATCTCGGCTCATGGCAACCTCGGTCCTGCCACCATGCCTGGCTAATTTTAAAAATATTCTTAATAGAGATGGGGTTTCACCATGTTGACCAGGGTGGTCTCAAACTCCTGAGCTTAGGTGATCCACCCACCTCGGCCTCCCAAAGTGCTGGGATTATAGGTGTGAGCCACTGCGCCCAGCCCTTCAGCTACTCCTTGATGTTGGCTCTGAGGGCACCCCCATGAGACGCTGACCTACAGTGCTGGGGCATTCACTCAGCTCCCCAAACTTTGCTTCCAGGTGTCTGGCGCACTCCAGCAGCACCAGCAGTTTCCACCCGGCCCTGACTCTGCAGCTAAAGACCCACATGCCTAGACCAGGGCGTCTCCCTAGAAGGGCTTCTCCTGGAGATCTCTAGGGACTGACTCCTTGGCAGGCTGGGCCGGGCTCTGGCTTCCATCCTTATCATTGGAAATCATCACCGGGCACTGGAACTAGAGGGTAAGAGGGGAGGGAGAAGTGCAGAGGCTGGACAGGCAAAGGACAGAGCAGGGTGGCCACTCCTGTGATCTCTGCGGCCAGCATGGCGACATCTGGTCCCACTTAGGAGTTTGTTTGACATTTGAGTGGACCCCAAAGCTTATGTGGTTTTTGGAGTCTTACGAAGAATTCAAAATAAATTCCTGCAGCTTGAAAAAGCGGAGGCCCATTCCTGGCCCTTTGGCCCAAAGTTGTGGGCACTGCCTCCCTCCCAGGGAGCTCCCAGAATGTCCCACCAGCCAAGAGTTGTGCCACTTGGGCCACCTCAAAGCTTCTCTGGGCGACCACCTTTAGCAGCTTCCTGGCTGCATCAGGGCCCATGTCACGGGGGTCGGGGAAAGGGCTGCTTGTCAGACCCAGAGTTTCTGGGGGTGCGCCCCAGTGGAAGGGGAAACTACGTACCCACTTTTATGTCACCACTCCTTGTGGTGGTGACAAGACCTCTCGTGGGGCTAGGAGGGCTCTGAGAGGAAACAGATTCTGTGCCCTGGGAATTTTCTAAGAATTAGGGCCTGTGGGAACCCAGACAGCACGGACGCAGGAGCCTGCCTGGCTGGGAGGTCATGGCATGGAGCCCAGCCCAAGGAGGCCCCCTGAGCCAGCCGTCACCCCAGCTGCCCTCAGGATGGCTTTGCAGCTGACTGTGGGAGGGCAGGGGCCAACCTTGCTTTGCCTGCACAGAGTAGGCCCTAAGGGATGTAGGGCCACGTGAGGATTGGCCAGAATCAAAGGCTGCCAGGCAGAGAGGCAGGCTGGGGCTGGTAGGGCACTCAAGAGAGATTCAGGTCCCCAAGGAGAGTCTCTAAGGATCCCTACAGGCCAATATTAAAGTTTTGGGTGCAGGTCCAGGGAGGTAACCAGCTGGGAATTGTCAGTTCAGTGGGCTCTGGCTAGCAGAGAGAGCAAATGAGCCTGAACAGCTGGGATATATAATTCAATCACTCTGACTCCCTAGAAGGTACCTCTCAGAGATCATCTGAGTCCAGTCTTCCAGTTGACACCACTCAGCACACATTAGCCCAGTATCCAGCATCACTGTAGGGAACACATCTGGCTAGCAGTCTGGGAGAGCTGCTACTCCACCTGGGCCAAATCTGATCACACTAGCCCTTTGTTAAAAACCTCCCACAGCTGTCCACTGGCCTCTACAAGGCCCCCTGGCACCCATGTGCCTACTTGCCTGTGCAGTCTAATTGTCCCCATCACCCCCACCTTGTCTCCACAACCATCCACAGCCAAGGCTTTGCTCCTCCAAGGATACAAGGTTTGTTGCTCCCCAGTTGCCCTATGGATTTCACTTCGATGCCTTTGCCTGGGCTGCTCTCTCTGCCTAGAATGCCTTCCCTCTCTGGTCTACTGATTAAAATCCTTTGCATACTCCAAGACTTCCAGATCAGATATTACCTTCTTTGTATAAAACCTCCCCTGGGCCAGGCAAGGTGGCTCACACCTGTAATCCCAGCACTTTAGGAGTCTGAGGTGGGCAGATCACAAGGTCAGGAAATTGAGACCATCCTGGCCAACACAGTGAAACCCCGTCTCTACTAAAAATTAGCTGGGCATGGTGGTAAGCACCTGTAGTCCCAGCTACTCACTCGGGAGGTTGAGGCAGAAGAATCGCTTGAACCCAGGAGGCGGAGGCTGCAGTGAGCAGAGATTGTGCCACTGCACTACAGTTTGGCGACAGAGCAAGACTCCATCTCAAAAAACAAAACAAAAGAAAACAAAACCCACCTCCTCTGACATCTACCCAGCCTTCCCTCATTCTCCATCTGCATCTGCTGTGATCATTTAGTACTGCCTGTCTCAGGTCATTGGTTGTATCTCAGTCTTGGGTATCTAGAGGTTTCTTTCTTATTTCTCCTTGTGCCTCTACAGTCTAACACAGTGCCCAACACGTGGTATACAATTGATACTTGTTTCATTTAATCTGGAGTTTCACAAAAAGTGGGATGAGCCACACTGAGGGTAGGAAAGGCATTTTAAGTTTACAGATCACAACATTCAACAATCTGAGTTACATGGTGAGAAAGTGATTCTCTTTTTGGTGATCCTTCTAACCTAATGATGTCAGTGAAAAAGGCCACGTCCTCCCCTCAACACACGCTAGTCCCCCTTCCAATAGAGGGAACTTGCCACAGAGTTGAGCTTCCTAAGACAATGAATGAAGTCTGACTAGAACTTAAGAACATTTTGTTTTCATTTCAATTTTCCTACAATTATCTTCTCTTTATAACAAGTGGTACTGCTTTCAACTTATGATAACGATACAAAGTTTCCTTTCAGTTATGAATTTATTTATGGAGAAAAATGAGTCAAGCACTGTCTGTAATAGCAAAAAAAATCAGTAGAATTTTTAGAAAATTACTTTTAGAAAAAGTAATTCATCTAAATGTCCAAAAACAGGAGGATGGATAAACTGTGGTAATATTCAGACAAAGGAATAATATACAACAGTTAAAATGAATAAACTTGGGCTAATTATATTAACATGGTTAAATCTCAAAAATCTAATGAGGAGGGGAAAAACAAATTGCAGAAGAATAATGAAATAGGGTCTCACTTATCTAAGTTTAAAATATGCAAAACAACATTGTATGTTTTGTGGATATATGTATCTATAGTAATATTGTAAAAACATCTATTGGAATTAATTAAATTCAGGGTAGTGGTTAACTCTGGGGAGGGAAGGAGACAAATTTATAGAGGAAATTTCAACTAAAAAACTGGAATCAAAATATGCCAAAATACTAAGGTTTGATAAAACTAGACTATGTTATATTATTTTCAATACCTTTTAGTGCATTTATAAAACTTCATAATATACTTTAAAACAGATAAAACACAAAATCCTGTTATTTTAATAGAATATAAAGTTAAAGAAAAATAATAACAGAACAAGAGGGAAAGGTAGAGAAAAATATTATACAGGTGGTATGCTGTGAGGCTGGTTCAAAAAACCCTGTAGAGGCCAGGCGTGGTGGCTCACACCTGTAATCCCAGCACTTTGGGAGGCCAAGGTGGGTGTAGTGCTTAAGCTCAGGAGTTTGAGGCCAGCCTGGCCAACATGGCGAAACCCCATCTCTACTAAAAATACAAAAAATTAGCCGGGTGTGGTGACGCGCGCCCATAATCCCAGTTACTAGGGAGGCTGAGGCACGAGAATTGCTTGAGCCTCGGGGGTGGAGGTTGTAGTGAACCGAAATAATGTCACTCCAGCCTGAGTGACAGGGCAAGAGACTCTATCTCAAAAAAAAGAAAAAAAAAAAAAGAAAGAAAGAATAAAGAAAAGAAAAGAAATGAAATGAAAAAGAAACCCTGTAGACTGTAAATTTCATTAGTGTAGGGACGGTGTCCACTCTGGTCACTGCTGTATCCCAAATACCTAGCATCAAGCCTGGCACAAACTTAATAAGTCTTTATTATGTGCAATAAATCTTTTCTACATTGAAAGTTCCATGAGGACAGAGTATGCCTGTCTTGGTCACTGCTATATCCTCAAGATCCAGTATAGGGCCTGGGTATAGAAGTTCTTCCAAAATATTTGTTGAATGAATGAAGAAGCTCCAGTAGCAGTGGTGCAGTTCCAAGATTCACCAGGAGGTGGCACTTGGTCCCTGGCTGTGCGGCTCACAAGGCAATGAATGGCCAACCTGATCAGCCTGACTAGAAGCCATTAGCCAGAATGGACCAGGGTGGAGGAAGAGAATAAACAAGATGACCCCTCAGGTCCTCCCCAGCTGACATGGAGTGGCTGACTGGAGTGTCAGGGAACCCACTCTTTATCAAAGCTGCAGAAGACAATGTGGGGGAGGAGCCTGACCAGTGTGTCATGTGATGTGTGCACCTGTGTACAGCAGGTGGCACCCAGCCCATGTCTTCACATGCCTGTTCACATCCACCAGCTTTGTTGTAGTGACAATTCGCTTTATTTCATGACTTCTAATAGTGCACCCTCCAGCCCCCACGCTCCACTTCCCCACCTTCCCCCGCACCTCACCTGCACCTAAATGCCTGCAGTACAAACTCCTCCCTGCTCCAGCCCAAGCTATGTCTCTGGGTTCCCCTACACCAAAGCTGCAGTGCTACCCCTGGGCCAGTGCCAACAGTAAAAAGCCCTTGTCCTTGGGCAGTGCTACATCTGCACACCACCCTCACCTCCAGGCCCCCCTCTTGCCACCTCCCCTCTGCTTCCCCACATGCTGCCCACAGAGCCCCAGGGGCCCCAGGTCACAGGTCCCCTCTACTCAGCTCTTCAGCTACAGTTGCCCCACTCCTTTGCACTTAGCAGGAACCTTCCAGTACTAGAAAGCATCTGTTCATTTCTTCAACGTGATATTAAGTAATTGGGTTGCTCTCCCAGCAGGAACAATGCCTTGGACTCTGGGCCTCCATCCCCTTTCTCATGCTCTGCACGCAGGATCCTTGGAAGCATGCATTCACTTGCACAGATCAGGAAAGGAAAACGCTGAAACACAGCAGGTGCTTTCCACTAATACTTGTTGAATGATCCTATGTGTAAGCGACTTGGCAGTGCATGGGTCTACTCTCTGCCTGCTTGAAGCTGGGCCTTCCATGGGCAGCAGGGAGTTCATCCACTCATTCAACAGATACCTAGAGAATACCAACCAGTGCAGGCACTATTCTAGGCACAAGAGACACAGAAATGGACACAACGAAGTCCTTGTTTGCATAGAGCTTGCATTAGTGTGGGCTGGGAGGCCAGGCCATAAACACATAAATAGGAATAGAACATATCAGATAGAATAAGTACTATGAAGAAACATAAAGCAGGCTGAAAGGAGAAAGAGGATGGGGCACGGGTGGCCAAAAGCCACTCTGAGCAGAAATCTGAAAGAGACAGAGCTGAATCCTGCTGAAATATGAGAAGAGCGCTCCAGCCAAGGAAAACAGAGCGCCAAGGAAAACAGAGCGCCAAGGCTGCGAAGCGCAAGGTCCTTGGAGTAGGACTCGGGGTACAAGTGTCTTTCATGCTGTTCCCCAGGACTAAACCCAACTGGCAAATCGGGCCCAGGCAAAAAGAGGCTGCCAAAGCCCTTCCCAGACTTCCCGATGGTGCCCCCACCCAGCCCCTCACTGCCCAGGGCTCAGTGCCCTCCATTCCAGAGGCACCTGTCATACCCAGGCAAGGCGGAGCGTGCCCGCAGCCTTGATGATCCGATTGGGGATGGGGATTACTGGGGCATCTTCTCACTCTGCGACGGCGCCCGCGGCGGGCAGGGGGTGGTGCCCAGGGGGAGCAAAAAAGTAAATTGCAGGGTTGTGCGGTGGCTTAGCCCTGCAACGCGCCCAAGTCACGCTTACACCTAGATGCACAAGAGCACACTGATCCAATTCTCCAAGCGCCCACTGTGTCGCAGCTTCATCGGGACACGCTTCCCGCCCAAAGTGCCCAGGGCTCACGCCCACGCCCGCATCCAGCCCTCAGCGTGCGCAGGCCGACCCACGCCCCACGACACTTGTCCCAACGCACCAGCTTCGCTGCCAGCTCCCCTCCTGGAGACGCATCTACCTTCTCTCGGTGGGGCCCCCGACACCTCCGCCAACCCGCGCCCTGAGCCGGCTCAACCTCCCCTGGGCGTCAAGAGCCTGGAGCACCCACCCTACTGCCCTCTCCCCGCTGCCTCTCAGATCCCGACAGCGCTGCAAGCGTCTACAAGAGCTCGTTAGTTGCAGGCAGGAGGAACGCGGGAGAGTGGAGAGGCGCCTTGCGAAAGGATTTAACGTCGGGGCTCCGGGCGAGTTGGTAAGAAAGGATGAGGATGATGATCTATCTTTGCCTTCAACTCTTCGAAAGCGGATCAAATCTTCCAGGACCGATTTTGGAACCTCGGGGCTGTTTCCCGAAGTACTAAAGACAGAGGGACGAGGGTATGAGTGCGGCGCCCTCTCCTCTCGCCTGCACGCCCCTCCACAAATGAGCCCTGGCTCCCCTCTGTACCCTCCAAACTTCCCTCTCCCATGCTCACCCCGTGAGCCGCCCTCGCGGCGGGGTTGGGGGCGCAGCCCCAGACTGCTGTGGGGTCCCCAGGCGTGGGAGAGCCGGCGCGGCCCGGGTCCGGGGTGCTGGTTGCTGCTGGCCCAGGGGAGTGCTTCTCCGGGTCTGCGCAGGTGGCTGGACACGCCGCGACTGCTGCGCGCGGGACGGCCTCCTGGCCTCCGCCTCGGTGGGCCTCCTGGGGCTCCCCCACCCCGGCTGGGCCCGCTCCACGGGCTGCAAGCCCGCGACAGGCGCGTCCTGCTCCCGGAACAGACTGTACACCTTGGCTGCAGCCGCTGCCGGGTAGCTGCCCCCTGGGCGCCGCAGTCGATTCGCGTCTCCGCCAGCCGGCTCGTATCTCCCTACGGGGTCCCTTTGGGCATGACCCGCGCCCACGAAGAGAGCCAGGGTGAGCGGCAGGAAGCCTCTCCAGGGGTTCCGCAGGGCGCGCCCCGGGCTGCGGGCTTTGGTCCGCGGCCTCATGGCGCGGGGCGGCTGGAGAGTGGTGCGCGCGGGCACCGCGAAGAGCTTTGTGGTCGGTACGCTGGACGCCCGCGGGCTGTTCTCCCGACTCCGCCCGGCGGCCAGCTTCTCTGAGTCTAGGGGGCCCTGAAGCGGCCGACTGGGGGCCCGGCTCTCGGCGGAACGAGAGCTGCGCGCCCCGAGCCTCGAGTCCGCGCTCCTACTCCAGCTGGGCTCGCACGGCTGCTGCACCTTCGCGCCTCCTCCCAGTGCCTGCAGCCGTCTGAAGGGGACCCGGACGGTTTTATTTTTGGAAACCTCCCCCGGCTTTTTCGTCTCTTTTATCCACACCAGGCCCCCTCCTTGGAGGGACAGCTCAGCCCCCTCATTACGGGAGAGGGAGCGAGGAATTCCAGCAACACCCACTTTGGCACCGGGAAGCGAGCGGGCGGCGAGCGGGCGGCGAGGGGGATTAACCCGTGCGGAGCAGGGGGCGGCGCGGGGCTGACCCGGGCGCTGGTCGGACAGATGGCGCCTGCCACGACCGGGACACCGGGCCTTCTTTCTCCTGCTCTGGGCAAGTTGGAACTGCAGACTTGCCCCGAATCGTTCTCCCGCCCCTCGCCTCAGGGACCGTCTTTGGATCGGGGGACCCAGGCTGCAGCCTTGCAGGTCTGAAGGAAGCCGGGAGGGGCGCCGAGGCCCGCGTAGGGGAACAGGGCCGCCGCCCCCTCCGCTTGCGCCCTGGCCGCTGGGGGCGCCCTCCGCAGGGCCGGCCGGAGCGGGGGTGGCGCGGGGCGGGGCGCGGCGCGCGGAGCGCAGGGAGGTCCCGGGCGCGCCCCCTGGCGGAGCTGGCGGCCCTGGCGCTCCGTGGCTGCACAGCCCTGGCGCCGCCGCCTTCGCTCTGGATCTCAATCCCCTTCCACTGGCGTGAGGGTCACGCCTAAGCCTGGCGCGGTGATGGCTGCCGCTAGAAGAGGGGTCCTCTTTTTCTTTTTCTTTTCTTTCTTTCTTTCTTTTTTTTTTTTTTTGAGACGGAGTTTCGCTCTTGTTGCCCAGGCTGGAGTGCAATGGCGCGATCTCAGCTCCCCGCAACCTCCGCCTCCCGGGTTCAAGCGATTCCCCTGCCTCAGCCTCCCTAGTAGCTGGGATTACAGGCATGCGCCACCAAGTCCGACTAATTTTGTATTTTATTTTATTTTTTAGTACAGACGGGGTTTCTCCATGTTGGTCAGGCTGGTCTCGAACTCCCAACCTCAGGTGATCCGCCCACCTCGGCCTCCCAAAGTGCTGGGATTAAAGGCGTGAGCCACCACGCCCGGCCAAGGAGTCCTCTTTTTCACAGAGGCAAAGACACAGAGCCTCTTGAGTAAGTCACTCAAGGAGATAGCGCATGTGAAAGAGGGGAGTGGAATCTAGGCCTCCCGCCTCTGGCTGAATCCATTCCTGGGATCCCAACCCAGCCCTTCACTCTCTCGGGAATTTCCCAGAGGGGGATTCGGTGACCCCTGATTGACCCAGTGTGTGCATTCACATCTTGTGTTAGCAGGGAGGCGGGCAGGGGTGTGGGAATGCTGACTGCCGCTGTCTGCGTGTCCCCAGTAATCAGCACACCATTCTCACCCATGCCCCGTCCCTACAGCCTAAAGGCTTGGATCAACAGGGCTGCCCCTGGCACATTTGTACAGCCTATTTCCCAGAGAGGCAGAGTGAAGGAGCTGGCATGTGGGCACCAGTTCACAACCTCCCACACCACACAAAAGACAAGCCCAGGTAATATCTACTGTTGAAATAAAGCCTCGACCCCTGGCCTTGGCCTACAAACCCTAGCTGGCTGCCCCCGCTCTGATTTCATCTGGCCTCTTGCTCTCCCTTACCCACCACACTGTGCTGCCTTGGCCCTCTCTCTGCTCCTTGAACAAGCCAAGTGAATGCCCCCTTCCCTCTACTGGAAGGTTCCTCTCCAGGATGTTAGAGGGTAGTTCCTCATCACTGCTCCTCTCAGATTAAATATCAGCTCCTGGAGTAGCCATCCCTGACCTCCAATCTAGAGCAGCCCTCCCTCACCCCAGTCATGACTCTCTAACACACCACCCTGTTTCATCTTCATAAAACAGTTGACATCATCCTGTTATTTGTTTGCTCGTGTAACTGAATTTTTTAATGGGCTGAACCTAAAGAGGGACTATCCAGAAACTGCTCCACTACTACCTTCAACCATATTATGGTAAATTTCCCTTTCCCACCCTTAATGACATCTCAGGCAGAGTCCTTGGCTTGAGAGGTCATCCCTACCAGACACGAGAACTGTTCTATTAATATAATTAAGACCCATTTTCAGACACAAAAAGTCTGCTCCTGCCCAGATCAAAATCTCATCCAAGTTAATCAATATCACATCCCATTTAATAGTCCTCCTCTCCCCTGTCCCTTTGCTAGAGATCCTGCAGTGGTGAGAGTGGTGTGTGGTCTGTTTTCCTGACCTCCCTTTTCTGCTGTGGCTCCTCTTTGTCAAGGCTGGGAGAGAGGTGTTAGAGGAAAAGTAGCAAAGTCTTATGTGACAGGTACCCTTGGTTGGCAGGTGCCAAGCGCTGGCTTCTTCATGGGCACATATGTGGGTTTTTGGGAGGTTCTCTACAGGACCTCCACCCTGAGTTGCCATAGCAAATTACTCTCTGGCCAACCTCTCGGAGACCCCTGCATCCTCTGTCTCTCATAGGACTGTCCCACCTATGCCAGGCAAAACAATGGTGGGTTGGCCGCTCCTCACCCTGCCCACTTCTCACCTTGCCACACAGGCCACTCCAGCGAGGCTCCACGATCAGAATTCTCCAGACAGGAAGTGCACACAAGTCTCTTCATTTATGTACGTCCTCAATTCCTAAAGACATATGTTGGGTTCTCCCATGAACTGTCTTGCTGTAGTTTAATGCACCGAGGTGCCTGTAACATCCAGCAACATAGTCAGCATCAGTGGGGGGACAGTTATAGGGACAGAGCCTCCTCTTCTTGCAGATGACTGGTTCTCTCTGGGAGCTCCCTTCATTTGGTTTGAGTTGGGGAGTTCCCTCAGGGGAAATCTCAGCCCTGCCCACAAATGCAGCAGTGTTATGCTTCAGTGACTTTCTTCAATCCCTTTCATTTGTAGACTGGAATTGAGGGATGTAGTTTGATTGCTGTTGAACCTGTTCTGCCTTTAGTAAGGTGTCTAGTACTTCTCTTCAGAATGCAAGAATATTTAGCCCTCATTGTTCTATCTTTGTGGCTTCAGCAGATATTCCAAGAGCAGAGGAAAAGTCCTATTCAACAACCTATAAAATCATTTCTTGTCTGACTTCCCAAACCACAATGACAGCTCTAAAGCAACAGATATCGTGTCTGCGTTGCTCACCACTGTTTCTGCAGAACCTAGAACAGCCAAGAAGTATGTGTGAAATGGATAGCTAACTGAATGAAGGACACAGTAATCCCATCAAGTGGGGAGGGCTGGTATCATTAGACCCATTTTAAGAGAGAGGAACTGAGTTCTGGGTGGCAGCTCCTGATCCAGGTTCATGTGCTTGCTGCCTTTGGGGCTGGCTCTAAAGATCTCCTTGAACCCTACCCCTTGCATTTGACCATGAATGCCCCTTAGTTCCCAGAATGCTGCGTTCTGTTCCTGGGATGCTGCTCCTTCACAGCTGTGGAAGCCCCAGGTCCACACTTACCTCTCCTTGCCCAGATATCCACCCACCTCTGTAGTTCTGGGCTCCCTTCCTCTCCCCGGAACCTACCCACTTCCTTCAAAAGCTCCCCTCTAGATCCCTCAAGACCCACCTCAGATCCCCGTGGGCCTCCGAAAGCCAGAAACCTTGGCATCATCTTCGTCCCTGAGCTATTTTTTCCTCCTGTGTGTCCAAGTCATTATTACTGCTCCGTCTCCTCTGTCTGCATTTCTGGAAGTCTGCCGCCCATTCATCCCTCACCCTTTGCCTCCGCCAAAACCCTCACGCAGACCAACTTTCCCTCACCATCAGGTGCCCCTTCCACTCCTCAGTGAGTACAAGTGGTCCTTGGACGTTCCCACCCTGTTCGCCTGGGGACCATAACCCAGTTCATCTACTCCAAAGACTGGCATCTTCTACCCCATCCCGGCGCCACACTCTGTCCTGCCACCTACTTACTGCCCATATCTCCCTTACCCTCTAACTGCTGGGACTGATTGCAGCTCTTCAGAATCTCCAATCCCACAAACACTTGAGTTTTGCTTTTTTTTTAACCTGCCAAAATCGATAGAGCCTACTTTAGTCCAAACGCCATACTAAGCATGTTACATCAATTGGCTGATTTAACCAACCAAAGGAGGCATTATGATTTCCACGCATACAAAGGAGGATACTGAGGTTGGCAATGGCTACTGGCTTGCCCAAGATGGCACAGCTGATAAATAGCAGAGGCAGGATTCAAACCTGGATCATTTTCCACCTGAGCCCAAGCTTTTAAGGTTACACCGCCTTGCCTCCACCCCGGGCTTGTAAGCCTGGAGCCCTCTTCACAATTGAATCATGACCTTTCCAACCACCCCACCACTATCACCACCAAAGGAGCTCTAGGGCATATCCCCAAATGCCCTCTTCCCTGCCTGCCAGCCCACTGTTCATGTACCTGGAGCTCATGTACCTGGAGATGTGGAGTTATCAGAACTTTCTGCCACCCTTAATCCTCTTGGCCCAGTGAAAGAAGGGAAGCTGTTTTCAGCATGGCCGCTGACTCACCGTGTGTCACTTCCCCACCCCCTGATTAAAGCCTTCTCCCTCATTAGATCGCTGCTAAGCCTACTCACCCATCTCTTGGGTCTGGAGAGGAAAATCATCTCTGGAAAACCCTGCAGAGAGAGTCTAAAGGGTTGATAAAGAGATTCCAGCAGGGAAAGGTTTGCCCAGACACATGCCCCATGCAAGGGACAGCAGTCTCCTGGACTCCCAGGGCAAACTCACTGCTTTTCCATGTCTCACTGGAATAATGTTGGCAGCCAGAGGTCTACCAGAACCTGAGCTAATTTGGTAAATAAGGACCAAAAACAAGGGCCACATTTCAGCCCCCTTTGCTGAGACCCAGACTCCTGAAAGAATTCCAGGGATTTTTCTTGCTTGGAAGTAACTGGACCTCCAGCCCTGAATTCCTCTCCCCAGGAGAGCTTGTTCCCCTGCTCAGAACAAATAACACATTTCCTGGTTAATCAGAGGGCAGAATCGCTGAAGGAAGGTTTGATTGGGCCCCCAGCCTTCCAGACGGGAGCCGCTCATGGGCTTGGATGTTCTGCTCCAGACACTGGGCAGCTGGGACCCCAGCACTGCGCAGCCTCAGCCTCCAGTTTGGAAGGTGCAGGCCGTACAGAGAGGTGCCGACTCCCTCCTGTGTGAGGTTGTTAAGGCCCGCAAAGGCTGCCAGAACCATTCCACCTTAGGTGCCATGACCTGGCGTCCCCTCAAGAATTCACAACCACCCTGCCCTGGTCTGCCGGTGCCTGTCTCCTCCAAGTGGGTATGACATGCTGGCTGGTGGTGATAGCCATGGTATGGATGTTCCTGCAAAGGTAAGGTGAGCTGGCCTGTATTTCAGAGTGTGCTGGAAAGGGCCCTCCCACAAACATGTGGTGAACATTTCCGTCTTCTGTGAGCGGAGCGCAGTTCTGAGCTCATTTCCGTCTTCTGTGAAGGGAGCGCAGTTCTGAGCTTCATTTGGCTTCTACCTTCTTATCTGAAAGTTGAGATAATGATGCTCTTCTTGCCATTTTTCTCTTCAGGACAAACTAGCTAGCCAGCCCTGTTTACCCTGTCATGGGGCTAGGGGCAGCTGTCAATTACTACTCCTCCATTTACCAACTGATATTTCATTTATTGTTTGTTTGTTTGTTTGTTTGTTTGTTTGAGACAGGGTCTCACTCTGTCACCCAGGCTGGAGTGCAGTGGCACGATCTCGGCTCACCGCAGCATCCACCTCCTGGGTTCAAGCAATCCTCCAGCTTCAGCCCCCCAAGTAGCTGGGACTGTAGGTGCACGCCACCAAGCCTGGCTAATTTGTATTTTTTGTAGAGATGGGGTTTTGCCATTTTGCCCAGGCTGGTCTTGAACTCCTGGACTCAAGTGATCCTCCCGTCTCAGCCTCCTAAAGTGTTGGGATTATAGGTGTGAGCCACCACATCCAGCCTTGGTATTTCTTGAGCACTCAAAAGGTACCAGGCACTGTGCCAAGTCATCTTAAAGTCACTTTCTCATTTAATGAGAAGCGCTATTGATGAAGGAAGTGCTATTATTTCCCCACATAGCAGATGAGGAAATGAAGGCTCGGGGAAGTAAATGACTCATCCACAGTCACAAGCCAGTAGGTGGCTGCGCTGGGATTCACTCCTGGTTTGTCTGGTCCCAGATGCTAAACCAATGCCAGCTTCCAGGGGAAGGGAGACCACCGACAGCTGCATTTTTCTCAGAGCTGGAAGCATGCACAGCTGTTTGTGGTGTGGTGGGGGTGCTAATGGCTGCATGGGACTGTGGTCACAGATCAGTCCCCAGCAAGCATCCCCCATTCTCCTCAGGCCTGTTTACCAGCTAGGGGTCCGCTCTGAGTCAGGGCGGTGAATCTGATTCGCACCCACAGAGAAGAAGGAAGGAAGTCACAGCCACACTCACCCCACCTCCATCAAGTAGTCTGCAGTTGCTGAATAGAGCTCATCTCAACTCGTAGCTTTTCTCTTTGGGAAAGAGAAATGACATACATACAATGTCTATTTAGCTCTGTGTGGTACAGGTGTTGCCATTCCCATTTCACAAGCCCAGAGGGGTAGTCGCTTGCTCAAGGCCACACAGCTGGGAGTTGAGCCAGGATTCAACTAAAAAGTCTGAACAACTCCAAAGTCCATGCTGTTTTCCCTGCAGCACACTGCACTCACACCAGGGTGTCCTGCAATGATGGGAAATGGGCAGCTCTTTCAAATCACTTAGTTCACTTCGCTTCCCTTCATTTCCAGTCTCTGGTGCATGGGTGGGCTGATCTGAAAGCTCCGTGCCTTTCACTATAAGCTGAGATGTCATTTCCTATTTACCTGCATAAATTCCTTCAGTCCCTGGCTGGGGGTGGAGGGGTGGAGGAATCTTCTAAACCCCCGGGGGAGCCTGAAGCATAACTTCTCCTCAAGCACAGTCTCTGAAGACCTGAGCAGGACAACAGTGTGAGCAGCTGGAAGACCTCCTCCCTGTAATTCCTCCCAGTGAGACCAAGGGGACTTCATATGCTCTGCTGGAGGTGGAGAGAGTTACCCAGATGGGGAGAGCTCATGTACCTGGATTATTCTTTCAAAATCCCCAGGAAGAAAACCCTGTGGGCTGGGGGATTGTGCAGGCCTATCTAGGCTTCTAGAATGGCTGTGCAGGAATTTGAGGACAAAAAAGGACAAGAAGCAGCTTCCCTTGGCTGTCGCTGGCATCTTCCAGCCTGTGCCCACCTTGGCTTTGAGCTGGGTCATAGTAACACTCCTCACACCCTGAGGGATGAGGGTTGCAGGGGCAGAGAGGAAGGTCTACAGTAGGGTCTTTCCTAAAACAAGCTCTCCCCAGGGAGGCCTGCAAGCCAGCTCCCTCTCACTCTCCATTGTCAAGACAAAGAGAGGAAGAGGATGCCTTCTGCCATCATCCCCTGAGTCCATTTTCCCTGGATCATCCATGGAGAGTGGGGGCTCAATGATGTTTGCCCTGGTGCCCCCAATACCCTCTCTAGGGCCCCAGTCCCTCAGGAACAGACCTAGACCTGTCAAATCCCCAGGAAAGGGCACAGACACCAGGCTGAGGGGGCAGGCGAGGTGCAGCAGATCCCAGTGGGCCCCGGCTAGTCCTAGTCTGAATGACTCATTCCTTGTTTCCGTCTACTGTGGTCTGAGTGCCTTGGCCCAGGGGCCCCCAAGAGGTTGTAACACAGGCTGGCCTCTCGCCCATCAGGGCTCAGCAGACAAAAATTAAAGATCTCACTCCTCAGGAACTCACACAGACAGCACAGGCATGCTCTGTACTCTGCCTCACCAGACCAGACCTCAGGCCAGAGGAGGCTGATGGCCAAGAGAGGAAGGAAAGTCGTCTCCAGCTGCTGCTCCTCCTCTTCACCCCCCATGACCTGCCATGAAGGCCTGGCCCTGCCCACTGTCTTCTTACTCCCCCTCTGGTCCTCCGCCTAACGGTGGTGGTGCCAGCAGCATCTCCTCAGCTCTGCTCTGTTCCTCCCCATTTCTGACTGAAGACAACAGCAAAGGTGAAACAGCCTGTGCCTCCCAGGAGGAACAGACTTATAGGGAACTAACCATACATTTTCTGGCAGCCCATTTCTGATTAAGTCACTCACCTGCTCAACAACCTTCAATGGATCCCCACTACTTCACAAATCAATCCCAAACTTCTTACTGGGTTTGACACACAAGCTTGTCTCATAACCCTCCCAGCCATGTATGCTGACACTCCGCACAGTCTCACCCTCTCAGAATCCCACCCAGTTTCCTCTCCCCCATCCCCTCACCCAAACACCTTGGCTGACATTATTTCCTTGATCTGGAATGTTCTTCATCACCCCTGCCTGTTTGTTTAAACTCCCATTTTAAAGCCCGCCTCTTCCATGAAGACTTCCTGGGCACCTCCCTCCATCTGGAAAGTTTGCTGCTTCCACCAAATCCCTGTAGCCCTCAACGTACTGCACTCTGCTCTGCATGACTAGTCCACAGCTATGGGTCCTGGAGTAGTAGGAAGAACAAGGGGCTTTGTGGTTCTAACCTCAGCACCATCATTTACCAGTTATGTGGCCTGGGCTAAGTGACTCATTGAGCCAGTTTCCTTACCAAGACAATAGAGATCCAATAGATACCTTTCTAAACAATGCCTAGAAAAAGCAACTGTACTTATCAGTGACATAACACTCCAGGCCACAGTGGATTGAACCAAAGATAAGCACCTGAGCCACAGGCAGCCCTTTCACTGGCCAGTCAGTGACCTAAGATTTCTGTGGGCTGACTTAAATACAGACATCATTGGTTGCTGAACAAATGAGATTCTCTCTGAAATTTCAACTAAGAAACTTTACTTTGAAAGCCAAGCCCTGGGATTAAAACAGACAAGTCCATGTTCCCTAGAGCTTACAGCCCAATGGAGCTCGTATAACCACAAAGCAATAAAGCCAGAGAGGTGGAGTGACTTGCCCAGGGTCACACAGCTAGTCAGTTACACAGAGAAGGCTAGAGCTCAGGTCTCCCCACCAGGGCTTGGTCTAGGTTGGTTGGCTCCTTCCTACTACAGGATCAAAAGGATGGACCCTGAACTGATTGCCTACAGAAGGCTGAAGAGGCACCAGCCATACCCTATGTGAACCTATGCTAGGCACATGGGCAGCTTTGGTGCAAAGAATTCTTCCATTCCAAGCAGTCGTTAAAACCAAAGTCAGATCATGTCTGGGAGCACAGACTCCAGTTGGAATTCTGCGTCTGCCCTTAGTACATCTTTCTGATCACACCCCTTCCCCTCCCTGGGCCTCAGATTCCTCATCTACAAAAAGAAGACTTTTACAAATTCCCTGTCAACACTAAGATTTTGATTTGAGCAGCAGACAGATAAGGAGAGCGTGTGGATCCAAGGAACTGCAGGGTCCACAGAATGTGCATGTGGAGGGGACTCCCCGAGATAGGCCATCCCATTTCTTCAATTTACAGCAGGGCAAACTGAGGCCCAAAGAGGGAGAGATGCTGGCCCAAGGTCATGTGACTGGTTATTGGCCAGCACTTGAACCAGGGCCTCCTGACTCCCAGGCCTTTCAACTCTTTCAGCTGCTGCAAGAAGCTGGGAGGTATCTGGCCGTCTGGGCCAGGGAAGTCAAGAGTCACTATGCATGTCAGGGCAGGACCTCGGGACTTGGGAACATCTCTGATGGTGAGTGTTCGTGGCAAAGCTGCTGGTGGAGAGGGGTGGCTCGAGGGTCCCGGAGGGCGTATTGTAGATGAGCTGTCAGCAGCTTCCCTCCTCTGGCTGACAAGAAGAAACAGGGAAGGGTCCATGATGGTTGAAGGGAAACAGTCCCCATTTCTGATAAAGCCACTGCTCCATGGAGTGCCCCCCGCAACTCATACACACACTATCCACCCCTGCCTGGCTGCTGAGACCTCCCACCCGCAATCTCCATCTCAGGTTGTGTATTGGTATCCTCAGGCACACTATTTTGTGAAGCCTGGAATTCCTTTCACTGCCTGAGATGCTTCCAAGCACCCGTTTCTAAAATTCAGCCTGTTTGGCTGGGATCATGATGCCCTCCCATTTCACAGGCATTTTTTGAGCACCTAATATGTGTCAGGCACTGTGCTAGGCACGGGGACAACTTCGCTCCCTTTGTGATGTTAAGTGCTTCCATAGGGGAATTGACACCGCCTTTTGGACTCACTGAAAAACTGCTAATTGTGTGAGGAGGGGCTTGGTTGGAGAACATTTCTCAGAAAGTCATGACTCTGACTTAAATCTTTTTTGAGACAGGGTTTTGCTGTGTCATCCAGGCTGGAGTGCAGTGGCACAATCACAGTTCACTGCAGCCTCAGACCAAGGCTCAAGAGATCCTCCCACCTCAGCCTCCCAAGCAGCTGGGACTACTGGCATGCACCAGCACACTCGGCTAATTTTTGTATTTTTCGTAGAGACAGGGTTTCACCATGTTCCCTGGGCTGGTTCTAAACTCCCGAGCTCAAGTAATCCACCCTCCTTGGCCTCCCAAAGTGCTAGGATTACAGGTGTGAGCCACCACACCTGGTTTCTGACTTAAATCTTTTTTTTTTTTTTTAATTGGAGACAGGGTCTTACTTTCACCCAGGCTGGAGTGCAGTGGCGCAATCTGGGCTCACTGCAACCTCTGCCTCCTGGGCTCAAGTGATCCTCCCACCTCAACCTCCCAAGTAGCTGGAACCACAGGCACACACCACCATGCCTGGCTACTTTTTGTCTTTTTTATAGAGACGGGGTTTCACCATGTTACCCAGGCTTGTCTCGAACTCCTGAGCTCAAGTGATCCACCCGCCTCGGCCTCCCAAAGTGCTGGGAATATAAATATGAGTCACTGTGCCCAGCCTCTGACTTAAATCTTAAAGTCTAAGAAGCAGTTTAGCATATGGGGAAGGGTGGGGCATGCCAAGGCAAAGGCAGTAAACGTGCAAATCCTGAGTGACTGGAAGGATTGCAAGAAGCTTGTATGGCTGAAGTTTCCATAGAAAGAAGGTTATGGAAAGTGAGGAGGCTGGAGGGGAAGGCTGGGGCTAATGCATGTGGAGCTTAGCTCTAACGAGCTCCTTCGCTCAGAAAAAGGAATCTGGCCAGGCGCGGTGGCTCACGCCTGTAATCCCAGCACTTTGGGAGGCCAAGGCGGGTGGATCACCTGAGGTCAGAAGTTTAAGACCAGCCTGGCCAACATGGCAAAACCTCGTCTCTACTAAAAATACAAAAAATTAGCTGGGCATGGTGGCACGCACCTGTAATCTCAGCTACTCAGGAGGCTGAGGCAGGAGAATCACTAGAATCCGGGAGGTGGAGGTTGCAGTGAGCTGAGATCACACCATTGCACTCCAGCCTGGTAAAAACGAGAGCAAAACTCAGTCTCAAAAAAAAAAAGAAAAGGAAAGGAAAAAAGAATCTTTTCCCCACATCCAAGCCACCAGATGGCCCCAGAGTGGGCAGACAATTACCTGGAATTCTGAAACTGATGTCTTCTGGTTAACAGGGAGGTCACTTGGGTGAGGAGAAAGCAGCATGATCTTAATCTCATCAACCCGCACTAAAGCCACCCCAAAATAAACATCTAAACATAAAGTCATACAGATGCCAGACAGGTATTTGCCATGCTTAAAGCAATGCCCAGTCCTGCTTCCCAGCACTGCATCCCCCCATGGCTTCTCTTTTCTAGAAAGTGAGGAGCTGCCAGTGCAACAGCTCTGGCCTGGCCCCTGGGCTCCTGCCGCCATGACCCACTAGCCAGACTGTGTCTCTTCCTTGCCCCAGCTACCTCCACTTTTCTAAACCCTCTCTGAATTTCCTACTCCCTTTGGACCCCCCGGGTTCCTCTGGGGACTCAGCCTCAGTCAGGCTCTTGTCCCCAGTCACTCATTCTTGCTGGGCCTCAGGTTCTTCTCTGATCCCATAAGCTCATGTTGAAGTTATATCATGCCGGGTGTCACAATATACATCTCCAAGCCCACCTGCTCTTCGGCCTCCCTCATAGCTTTGCTTCATAGATAGAGAAGCCTTATGTGCTTGACATCAAACAGATACCTGAGGAGTGCCTGGTGCATTTCAGCCATTATTTCTTGAGTATCCCTTTGTCAGGCATCAGAGTTGCCAAGAAGAATAAGGCTAAGGACGGTCCTTACCCTCAAGCAGCTGCCAGTATAGTAGGAAAGGCAGACAGTACATATCATGGTAAGTGCTGTGAGTGAGATAAGATCAGGGTACAATGTGAATACAAGGACAGGGTACCTAATCCAGCCTGGGAGCATAGGATGGTCAGGGAAGGTCCTAGAGAAGATGCTGTCTGAGCTAGGGCTGGAAGGCTGGGCATGTCTCAGCCAGGAGAAGGTGAAAACGCTGAGGAAGAGAAGGCAAAACTGTGATTACCAGAGCCAGGTTCACACAAACTAAACCACACCCCATTCAACCCCGTTTCTTTTTTTTTTTAAGACAGAGTCTCACTCTACTAGAGTGACGTGGCCCAATCTTGGTTCATTGCAACCTCTGCCTCCCAGGCTCAAGCGATCCTCCCACCTCAGCCTCCCAAGCAGCTGGGACTACAGGTGCGCGCCACCACGCTCGGCTAATTTTTGTATTTTTTGTAGAGACAGGGTCTTGCCATGTTACCCAGGGCTGGTCTCAAACTCCAGGTCTCAAGCAGTCCTCCCGCCTTGGCCTCCCAAAGTGCTAGGATTACAAATGTGAGCCACAGAACCCAGCCCCAGTTCCTTTTTCAATAGGGTTCCTGACCAGAGAAATGTTGTCCTATTTTTAATGATATTCAAATGAAATGGAAATGATATTCAATGTGGATAGGCTGAGAAAATGTGGAGCTCATGGTAATGGCAATTAGGCATATGTGTAGATGTTTAAACAACCATTCCCCACATTGATGAATGAATGGAGGTCATTGAGATCTATAAACATGCATGAGACAGGGATGTAACCTACACAAAACTTCTCACAATTTGAGATCAGAAAAATAATTTTTAGGCCAGGCATGGTGGCCCATGCCTGTAATCCCAGCACTTTGGGAGGCTGAGTCGGGCGGATCACCTGAGGTTGGGAGTTCCAGACCAGCCTGACCAGCATGGAGAAACCCTGTCTCTACTAAAAATACAAAAAAATTAGCCAGGTGTGGTAATGCTTGCCTGTAATCCCGGCTACTCGGGAGGCTGAGTCAGGAGAATTGCTTGAACCCAGGAGGCGGAGGTTGCGGTGAGCCGAGATCACACCATTGCACTCCAGCCTGGGCAAGAAGAGCAAAACTCCATCTCAAAAAAAAAAAGAAAAAGAAAAGAAAAACAATTTTTATCAGGTTTTCACATGACATAGAACTAGAAGAATAAATGATAAAACTGGATGATAGAAGCAAAATATAAACTGATCTTATCTAGAAATTTAATAGAGATAAGTAAAAAAGTCTTACATCTTGGTCCAGATAAATTAATAATTAAGGATAAGAGATACTTGCTTTGGGCCGGGCGTGGTGGCTCAAGCCTGTAATCCCAGCACTTTGGGAGGCCGAGGTGGGTGGATCACATGAGGTCAGGAGTTCAGGACTCCCAGCTACTTGGGAGGCTGAGGCGGGAGAATTGCTTGAACCCGGGAGGCGGAGGTTGCAGTGAGCCAGGATCATGCCATTGTACTCCAGCCTGGGTGACAGAGAGAGACTCCATCTCAAAAAAGAGAGAAAAAAAAGAGATACTTGTTTTGATAGCAGCTCATGTGAAATGACCCAAATTTGGGGAGACAGTGGTGCAAACTATTCAGCAGTGAATAGGGAGAGCCTAGGTAGCTACTGGTTCAAAATAAACTAACAATACAACTTCCTTAAAGGTCTAGTGCCATCTTGGATAGAATCCAGGGCTCAGAAGCCAGGTGCGGTGGCTCATGTCTGTAATACCAGCACTTTGGGAGGCCGAGCGGGGAGGATCACTTGAGGCCCAGAGTTCAAGACCAGCCTGGGCAACATAGCAAGACTCTGTCTCTACAAAAGGGTCTGGCAAGACCCTATCTCTACAAAAAAAATTAAAAATTAGCTGGGTGTGGTGCACACCTGTAGTCTCAGCTATTCAGGAGGCTGAGGCAAGAGTATCATTTGAGCCCAGGAGTTCAAATCCAGCCTAAGCAACACAGAGAGACTCTGTCTCCGAGAGAGACAGAGAGAGACAAAAAGTATATTTAAGGGCAAGGGTTAACAGTAAATAGGCATCACATCTTATTGGGATGATAAAATGTTCCAATATTGATTTACAGTGATGGTTGTAAAACTTGGTGAGTTTACTAAAAATTGAATTATGACTTGAAAATGGTAGATTATATGATATACAATATATGCCTCTATAATTTTTTTTATAAGAGTTAAGAGTTTCGGGCCAGGCATGGTGGCTCACGCCAGTAATCCCAGCGCTTTGGGAGGCCAAGGCAGGCGGATCACCTGAGATCAGGAGAACAGCCTGACCAACATGGAGAAACCCCGTCTCTACTAAAAATACAAAATTAGCTGGGCGTGGTGGCACATGCCTGTAATCCCAGCTACTTGGGAGGCTGAGGCAGGAAAATTGCTTGAACCCGGGAGGCGGAGGTTGCAGTGAGCCAAGATAGAGCTATTGCACTCCAGCCTGGGCAACAAAAGCAAAACTCTGTCTCAAAAAAAAAAAAAAAAAGAATTTCGGGCAGGCGAGGAGGTGGCTTACGCCTGTAATCTCAGCACTTTGGGAGGCCAAGGCAGGCGGATCACCTGAAGTCAGGAGTTCCAGACCAGCCTGGCCACCAAGGCACAACCCTGTCTCTACTAAAAAAAAAAAAAAAAAATACAAAAATTAGCAGGGTGTGGTGGTGCACGCCTGTAATCCCAGCTACCTGGGAGGCTGAGGCAGGCGAATGGCTTGAACTTGGGAGGCAGAGGTTGCAGTGAGCTGAGATCGTGCCATTGCACTCCAGCCTGAGTGACAAGAGTGAAACTATGTCTCAAAAAAAAGAGAGGAGTTTCGTACTTCAAGGTTGGGGAAAGGAGAATATCCTGCAAAGGAGATAATGAAGAAAAGTCCGAAGTGGAAAGGGGAAGTGCCATAGAACCCGATGAAAGAGACATTTTAAAGAAGGAAACTGTGGCCAACTCTAGGCAAAGCTACCGAGGTGTCACATAAAATGGAAACTTAATAGTTTCCATTAACCAGGCGCGATGGCTCACCCCTACAATCCCAGCACTTTGGGAGGTGGAGGCAGGCTGATGCTTGACCCCAGGAGTTCGAGACCAGCCTGGGCAACATGGCAAAACCCTGTCTCTTCTAAAAATACAAAAATTAGCCAGGCATGGTGGTGTACACCTGTAATCCCAGCTACTTGGAAGGCTGAGGCACAAGAATCAGTTGAACCTGGGAAGCGGAGGTTGCAGTGAACTGAGATCGCGCCACTGTACTCCAGCCTGGGCAACAGAGCAAGAATCTATCTCAAAAAAAAAAAAAAAAAAAAATAGTACTTTATTTATCACAGTGGAGTTCACAATAGAGTTTCAGATTCAGGACTAGGAACAGCAAAAACATGGAAATACAGATTTCCACTCTAGTAAATGCAGCACGTGGAGCTCTCCAATGGCAGGACAGATCCCACTGCTGAGTAATGAATGAGCTCTCTGACACCGGTAGTATTCAAAGAGAGCCTGGATGAGGCATTGTAGAAGGGATTTCTACATGGAAGGAAGATCTTTAAGGAGTACGAGTCTGTGAAAGGCCCAGGGTTTCCCTAAGATTTCATGACTTCTCTTTGCCGAAGACCTCTTCTCCACCCCTGGCCTTGGGCTCCTCATCTCAAGCATTGAGAGCTTGACCTGTGGGAAGGCAGAATGGCCCAGCCTCCTGAAGCCCCAGGGACCTCACTGCTGTTGGGTAGGGGTCCTTCAACCTCTGATGGCTCCCTTGAGTAATGAGCTAGCCCAGGGGTGGGTGATCACACAACAGCAGGTTTTCCCAAAGTCAGTGGAGAGAACTGAGTAATCCTGGGAGACCAGGAGAAAGAGACTGAAGGGCAAGGGAGATGGCATGGGAGGACTGGTCCTCCTTTTTAAATATGTGGGGCCAGCTGTCCTTGTGTCTCTGCCTCACCCTCACACAACATTTCCCCAGGGATAAGATGTGGGAAGGAGAGGCTACAAGATGAAGTTCATGGTAACTGTGTGGAGGGTTCCTGAGATAGGAAGAGGAGGAGGATATAAAGCACCTAGCCAGGCATGGTGGTGCGCACCCGTAGTCCCAGCTACTTGGGAGGCTGAGGTGAAAGGATTGCTTGAGCCCAGGAGTTTCAGAACTGGTCAACATAGCAAGACCCTGTTTTTAAAAAATAAAAAACTTGGAAAACTGTGTGGAGCTTCTGCACTGCTTGAGCTGCTGATGGTCAGGTCTGTGTCAGCTGGCATTGTTCCAACATGAACTTTGAACCCATAGCAAAGGGGAAGGAATCCTTGACAACTCCCAGAGTGGGCCTGACAAGCTATGGTGCTGCCTGGTCACCAAAAAGGACACACAAGAGGCAATCCATTCTCCCAGCCAACATTTCCTGGGCATCTTCTATGTGCCAGGCCCCCTCACAGAGCTTGCAGTCGTTCATTCTGCTCATTCATTAATACGAGGAAACTGGCCCAAAACTGCAAGGAAAATGCCAACCAGGCTAGGTAACAGAGCTGAAGGAAAAAGAGCCAAGTGCATGCTTTGAGCCTGCCTCATGAAGTCAAGTCAAACATCTTTCTTTCTTGTCTCTGTACAAGAACTCCAGCTGGGGAGGAAGGAGGAGGTGACAGCAACAGTACATGCTTCCCATTGTACAGATGGCAATCTTGATCTCTGAACTGCTGCATGCCCAGCCACAGGGGGCATCCCATGTGACAAGGAATTAGAACTACACTGCTTCCTAATACTATATTTCGTGGCAGGAGGAGTTGGAACCAAGGGACCTCAGGTTACTCTCCCAGCATGTGGGAGGGGAAAGGTAAAGGTAGTGTGAAGTGGGCCTCAGCAGAACCTCAGAGCCAAAAGGAACTCCGGGGACCATCTGACCTGCAGCCCCTCCACCCCCAGCCCCCATTCCACCAACAACCATCCCATAGCCCATATTGCTCCCCTGGGTTCCAGGAGACAGAGTGTCCCAGGTTTTGCCTTCTCTGGTCTTTTCTTCCACATGCCCTGAATCTAAGGAAACACCGGGGCCCATCAGGCTCACAGATGACTGTGTTCCCACTTCCACACCAAATGGTACCAGCAGCACATGTCAGCTAGGAGCAGTGGCTTTCAAACCTTTTAACCACAACTCATCCTAATTACTTTTTTTTTTGAGACGGAGTTTCGCTCTTGTTGCCCAGGCTAGAGTGCAATGGCACCATCTCGGCTCACTGCAACTTCTGCCTCCCAGGTTCAAGCAATTCTCCTGCCTCAGCCTCCCTAGTAGCTGGGATTACAGGCACCCATGACCATGCCCAGCTAATTTTTGTATTTTTAGTAGAGACGGGTTTCCACCATGTTGGCCAGGCTGGTCTTGAACTTCTGACCTCAGGTGATACACCTGCCTCGGCCTCCCAAAGTGCTGGGATTACAGATGTGAGCCACCACGCCTGGCCCTGTTTTGTTTTTAATGCTGGTTGTGACTCACTATGGTGATTTCACAACCCACATGTGCATTTCAATGCCCACCTGGGCTAGAGGTACAGGCTCAGCTGCCGGAGTCCTTAACAGAGGTGGGGATAACTAAGGGCAAACCAAGAGGGTAAGGCATGAAGGAGCAGCAGGATGGGCAGTTTATATGTCCCCAGAAGAAAGGCCTTGGAACCCCTCAGCCTGAAGAAAAAGGAGGCCAAGGGCAGGCTCTGTCAGATCTTCACCTATACCAAGGCGTTTTCTTCATTTGCTTGTTTGTCCCATATGGAAGACAGTGAGCGGTATTCTTCACACTGAGCACAAGAAAAGGGGAGTTGACAAAAACTGCAGTGGAAAATAAGTCAGTGCAACACAGGCTGGGTGGGTGAGTATGTGCAGGGAGTGAGGGCAGCAAGAGATTCTACGCATTAAAAAAGGATCGTGGCCAGGTGCAGTGGCTCACACCTACAATCCCAGCACTTTGGAAGGCTGAGGCAGGTGGATCACTTGAGCTCAGGAGTTTGAGACCAGCCTTTACAACACAGCAAGACCCTGTCTCCACCAAAAATACAAAAAATTAGCCGAGCGTGGTGGTGCATGCCCTGTAGTCCCAGCTATTCGGGAGGCTGAGGTGGTAGGGATCGCTTGAGCAGGGGAGGCGGAGGTTGCAGTGAGCTGAGATCACACTACTGCACCCCAGCCTGGGCAACAGAGTGAGACCCTGTCTCAAAACAAAACAAAACAAAAAATGGTTCATGTGACATTTCTTCTTATTAAAGGTAAGGGGAAGTGGGGAAGTCAGTTGTCCTAGAAAACTGGTAAATGCTCAGCAATCCGGGATGGTTGTGATGTTTCCCAGAAGACACTGGAAGGGCTAAGATGATTTGAGGGGGTCCTGTCCAGCCCTGGGTGTTCATTACCTCCTTAGCTCGCCCCAACAAAACCTGCCAGTGGACTTTCACCCTGGCTTGGGGTTGGCTGAGGAAGGTTTGGCTAGATCCACAGGCTGCCCAGGCAGAAAGGCCTCCCCATTTCCAGACCCTGAAAGAGAACCAGGCCAGGGAAAATCTGAGAGAGAGAGTGAGAACCTGTGGAGGGGCCAGGTGTAGGGAGGAGGCCGCACACTTTGTGCTGTATCCAAGTGTTCCAGACTGGGTGGGAAGCACTGGGAGCTGGGGCAGGGGACGGGAAGGGGTCGCTGAGCAGGAGCCGTGAGGTCAGTGTTGGGCAAGAGGCAAGTCTGGCTCCCATCATACCTGCACTAATGAGCTGGAAGCAGACGGAAACGGCACAGCGTGTGAAGGCCAGCAAGGGAAGATCCTCCCCATGCCAGCTGGACGGGAAAAGACCGAGCGTGGTGGAAACAGGGCCTGTCCCCTCCCCATCCTCTGGAATCTCAAGCTAGAGGCTGGAACAGCCAGGAGAAGGGGTTGGGAGGTGAGGGCTGATCAGATGAGGCTGAAACAAGATCTCCTGGGGGAAAGGGGATTAGAAAGATGCCAAGGGACTGCGGCATGGAGGAGAGAAAGCCAAGGGGCTACAGAGGCACCCTGCCAACCCTGGGGAGGGAGGAGGCCCCAGGGGGGTTGTCAGCTGCAGGCACCAGCCCTGAGGAGAACAGCTGGACTGAGCCAAAGGCTGGACAGTTGACTGACTTAAAAGGGCAGACGGAATGGGCGAGTCCATCCTGCCCCATCAGGGCAGCAGAAATGGCCACAAGTATTCACAGACTGTAAACACTAAGGCAGGGCTTGTCTGGGACTGGGAAGATCTGGCTAGGCCTGGCAGGGGAGAGCCGGGGGCTGGAAGGAGGCCTGAGTCTGGTGACTTCTGCAGTGGACTGTCCTGAGACCCAGGAGGAGGGTCACTTTGGGAGCCCCAAGGATCACTCACAAAGCCTCACTGGAGCCAGGAGCTAGACACAGCTCTAGACAGACAGCAGGGGCTGTCTTTTGTGTGTGTGCAGGGGGCAGATCACCCCAGCAGGTAGTTTTTCCTCTCCGAGGTCCAGGATCCAGGGACTCGAGAGTGGCCTTTCTGCCTGCATCCTGGGCATGGTGTTAGAAGTGGAGGGGTGCTGACTCTACCTCCCAGCTCCAGTGGGCCCAACGCAGGTGGATAAATATTTACAGAACATCTGCATTAACCTTTCACAGGCAGGGTGGCCCCTCCCAGTGGCTTCCATATGGACCCTCACCCCCACCCCACCTCTGGTACAGAAAATTCCTACCAGAAGCAGAGCTTGTGGATCCAGTTTGACCCTGTGCACTCCTGGTTCAGCATCAACATTGGCTGCAGGTGAAAACCTAAGGCTGTGACCACAGACAAGTGGCCTCTCCCCTTGGGGCCTCAGTTTATCCACCTATAACACAAGAGGACTGAACCCTCTCTGCACCCAGTGATTTTCATTGATTCCAGCTTTTTGCTCGGCCTATGGTTGCTATGGAAACAGCACAAGGGAATAGTGCACCCCACAGACAGGTTGGCACCCTCCAGCCTGTGACTATCACGGGCTCTGTCTGCCCAGCATCCTTCCTCTCTTATTCTCCTACCAGCATCCATTTTCCTTTAGGGAACTGCTCTTCCCTTTTCTAGGCTGTCTGATGGAACAGCCAGTTGCAATATTTGCAATGGGGCAAACAACCCAAACTGGCCCAATCAGATTCTCTCCCATGATTTGGCCCTGAAGCAGAGACACACAGTTATAACTAAACCATCCAATCGCAGCTCCCCAAAAAGTTCCCGGGGCTGGGAGCCTCCTTACTGCCTACATTCCTGGCCTTCTTCCTATCTACTTGTTCAGTTCTTATTTCTATTCTGTTTGCTCCTAAAATCTTTGTGGTAACCTTACTCTTTTTTAATGTACAAATGAGAGTCCTGGCCAGGTGCAGTGGCTCACACCTGTAATCCCAGCACTTTGGGAGGCCAAGGTTGGGGGATCACTGGGCCCAGGAGTTTGAGATCAGCCTTGGCAAGATGGTGAGATTCCATCTCTACAAAAAATCAAAATATTATTCAGGCGTCGTAGCACACACCTGTGGTCTCAGCTACTTGGGAAGCTGAGGCTGGAGAATTGCTCGAGCGCAGGAGTTGAAGTCTGCCATGAGCCATGATCTCGGCACACACTCCAGCCTGGGTGACGGAGCGAGACCCTGTCTCAAAAAATAAATTAATAAATAACAAAAAATAAAAATTAGAATCCTTATTGCTCGTAAGAAAAGAACTCTAGCCAGGCACAGTGGCTCCCACCTGTAGTCCCAGCACTTTGGGAGGCCAAGAGGGGTAGATCACCTGAGATCAGGAATTTGAGACCAGCTTGGCCAACATGGTGAAACACCATCTCTATTAAAAATACAAAAGAAATTAGCCGGGCATTGTGGCGGGCACCTGTAGTCCCAGCTACTTAGGAGGCTGAGGCAGGAGAATCACTTGAACCCAGGCGGCAGAGGTTGCAGTGAGCTAAGATTGTGCCACTGCACTCCAGCCTGGGTGACACAGTGAGACTCTCAAAAAAAAAAAAAAAAAAAAAAAAAGAACTCCAATTTATACACCAGCTGAGAGAGACAGGCTAGGTGGACTCCAGCCCTCCCTGCTTTGCAATCCTAGGGCCATGGGCTCAGCTCTCCCACAGCATTCAGTTCATGTAGTCAGCATGGTGGGTTTGGCTCTGTTTGCTCAACAAGACTGCAAACATGAACAGCTGTATCTCAGACACCTGACTCAGAACCTTACACACGCTGGAGGTGCTTAGTTGCATGGAATCGTGATCTTACAGCTTGAGGCAGGTAACTCCAGTGGGAACAAAACTTAAAGAGAATCAGGGGATAATTCCCAGAGAACCGATATAAACAGCTGCCCAACAGACCAGGTCTGGGACAAGGCAATTCCCACTGCATCCAAGTGACAGATAAGTGCAGGGGAGAAGGGGTCAGGGTTCATGGCAGGATGTTTTAGGGAAAGTCTACTCTGTCCCCTGAAATCTCTCTCCCACCTCTTCACGAATACTTCTGATTTCTGAAACAAGATGCTAAGGCACTCGGTCAGCACTTAGAAATGCATCTGCCCAAGAGGAGATCAAAGAGAATGTTTTCATTTACTCTGAAGTATAAAGATTGGGTAAAGACCCAGCACAGTGGCTCACACCTGTAATCCCAGCACTTTGGGAGGCCAAGGCAGGTGGATCATGAAGTCAGGAGATCAAGACCATCCTGGCCAACATGGTGAAACCCCATCTCTACTAAAAATACAAAAATCAGCTGGGCGTGGTGGCAGGCGCCTGTAATCCCAGCTACTCGGGAGGCTGAGACAGGAGAATTGCCTGAACGCAGGAGTCAGAGGTTGCAGTGAGCTGAGATCGTGGCACTGCACTCCAGCCTGGCGACAGAGTGAGACTCCCTCCCGCCACCGCCCCCCCCAAAAAAAGATTGGGTATAGACTCTTTCCTAAGCGTTCTTGACAGGGGAAAAAGGTTAGGGGGCATAAAGGTTTTCAGGGTGTGGAAAGTAAAAATGGATTTTCAAGTAGAACATGAGAAAGAGAAAGGGCTGGAAAAGAAGGCTGGGATACAAGCGTATGGGATACACATCAGCTTTGGCTGCAAGTTACAGAAGCTGGCTCTGGCAAACATAAGTGGCGAAAGAGAATTTGTTGGAAAGATACATGGTACTGAAGGAGGCCTTCAACACTCAGGCCTGAGAAGGGACCAGGGCAGCTTTGGGGGTCTGGGTGGCAGGAACTCATGAGCTGTCTGGCTTTGGATGATTCTAAAGCAACTGCCTTCCATTATGGGTAGTGACTCCAACTCAGATTCAAATTCCCCAGGAAAAAGTCTGACAGATCTTGGGTCTATGCTCACCCTTTGAGAATGGAGGGTTGGGAGAGTCCTGTGGCTGGCAGCCCCACCAGGAATGCATGGAATTGGGGAGTTTGAGTTTCCCAAAGGAAAGCTGAGTTTCTGTTACTCAAGGAAGGGAAGAAGTGCTGGGCATATGTGCACAGCAGATGTTCTCTACACATGGGATGTCAATTGAGAGAGGTGGGGGATGGATGGGGTGGGGGATGGGAATTTCCAGGACGCTGCAGAACCTGCCATAGGGGCCAAGGCTCCTGCCACAGCCCTGGATTGCATCTCCCTCTCCTCCTATAAAAGCAAGCTCAGGAAAAGAACATTGTTTCTGTTCTTGACAGCTCCATAGAATTGTCTCCTTAGCTTCCAGTCACGCTCAGCTCCTGCTAGAATAATTACCACCCACCTGTTCTCCATACAAGAATTCACAGCCAGTGGACACACATCTGGCCTGTAAAAGACATGCTTGGAAGTCTCCCAGGCTGCTTGGAACAGGCAGGAGACAACACAGGGTCAGCCACTAATTCAAAGGCAAGGAAACAGCTGGCCTGAGAGCTATGGTCACTGGAGCCTAAGTGGCAGCGAACTCCTCCCCTGCCAGGGAGCTCAATGGATGTGGGGCAGGTGTGTCCTGAGACAAACAAACCCCCTGAGACTCAGAGGAGGTCTGAGTGCTGGGCCCTGTCCTCTTCTTCCAGCACATGGCTGTCTTCCCCACCCCCATCTGCTTCTCTAGTGGGTGGAGGGGGCTAATACCCTGCCTTTCTTGGAGTTCCTTTATTTTTCTTCCCATTACTGTTTACATCACTCCCTTCTAAACACCATGGAAATTAAGAAAAGGCCAGGTAAAGTTTTAATGGGGCGGGCCAGAAATATTTTGGTGGTGAAGGTAATTGCATCCAAGTTTTAAGGATGTGGATGCAGAATTGGAAGGGAGCGGGGCGCGGTGGCTCACGCCTGAAATCCCAACAATTTGGGAGGTCAAGGCAAGTGGATGTCTTGAGACCAGAAGTTCGAGACCAGCCTGGCCAACATGGTGAAACCCCATCTCTACTAAAAACAAAAATTAACCAGGCATGGTGGCACACACCTGTAATCCCAGCTACTCGGGAGGCTGAGGCAGGAGAATAGCATGAACCCGTGAGGCAGAGGTTGCAGTGAGCCAAGATCGCACCACTGCACTCCAGCCTGGGCAACTGAGCGAGACTGTCTCAAAGAAAAAAAAAAATGGAATTGGAAGGGGACTGACTGAGAGAGCCTCTAGGCCAGCGGTTTTCAACTTTTTTTTTTTTTTTTTTTGAGCAAAACCTTTGTGCAGTGTTTCAGCATTCAACAAATATTTACTGAATGCCAACTGTGTCCCAGGTGCTGTGCTAGGGGATACAGCAGCATGCAATCCAGACCTGATTCCAGCCCTTGTGAGCATACAGTGTAGTGGAGGAGACAGACACTGGGAAAATAATTAGATAAGTAGATCAATAGTGAGTTGCAATTGAAGTAGAGCTAAGAAAGAGACGTATGCAGCTAGATGACCTAATACAGACTTGGGAGGGGATTTGGGGAAGGTATCCCCAAAGGAATGACATTGGAGCTGAGATCTGAAGGGTGCACAGAACTCAGAAAGGAGGTATGGAGGAGGACGGTCAGGAGGAGATGTCATAAGATCCTGGAGGTAGGAAGGCTCTTGTGCTGGAGGAACTCACAGGCAAGGCAAGCAGAGTAGTGTGGGATGCAGGGGCTAGGGATTCAGGGACCAGACTGCCAGGGGTTCAGGAGTCAGATCCAAGATGTGAACAGGAAACTGGGGAGCTCCTGTGGCTGGAAAGGGGCCCGCCCTTGATCTCTCCCCAAACACCCCAACACACATACTTCCCTTTGCCTTATAGCCTCTGAGGCATCTTGGAGGAACGTTGGGGCTTGTCCGAATACAGCTTGAAAACCACAAATCCAGCCCTATTGCCATTTTCAGATGTGAAGACTGAGAATCAACAATTGCCCCCTCCCAGTGCCCTCTCTGTTAACTCTGGGCAGCTAACCCAGCCTCCCTGGAGACAGTGTGATGCGGTGACAGACTCTGAGGACACTGCACACAGCTCAGTGTTTCAGGAATGATGGGGACAGCCTTGAGAGCCAGCCCAGGGCTCTGGCATGGGGAATGGACCCCAAAGATGAGAGGTTGGCCCAGTCTGGGGCCCTCAGTCTTTTCTGCCTGTGCTGGGAGAGTCTCTGACCCTCTTAGCCCATCCCCATCATTCATCCAGAGGCGCAGGCAGGCTGCCTGCCAGGATAGCAGATCCCACTCAGCTCTGGCCTCAACATTCCTCTCCCCGCCGGGGGGAAAGGTCAAGGGTAGGATATTTTCCCAAGCCCTGGAGAACAGCAGCACCTCCTGATATCTACAGCTACTACCCAGCTTGAAGGGCAACTACCAGGGCAGACAGGCAGGACGGGAGAGCAGTCAGCTGGCCCTCTAAGCAGGGCTGCAGGGGGAAGGGTCTGGGGAGGCAGGGCCTGAAATATATCAACAACTTCAGCCCCAAGAAGTAGAGTAGAGAGTGGGTGATGGGAAAAGGGCTTGCACGGCAGGGGTCTGAGGCTGAGGCTCCGTCTGCCTCAGGAAGGCTAAAACGTTCCTGCTTCAACCCAGCTGGTCCTCATTTAACTAACTCCAGGGTCTGGCCTCTCTGGAGACCCCCTGCTGGCCCGTCTGCAGCTCCTGGAGCAGAAGCCAAAAGCAGCCACCAGCTTAGAGACAGCAGCTGAACCCAGAGCCCCCCAGCAGGAGACAGGCAGTGCAGGCATTGCAGGCCCCTTTGCAACCCTGCAAGGAGTCAAAAGCCAAGTAGGTGGGGCTGGGGGGAAGGCTTCAGAGATAAAGAAGGCAGAGGCAATTGTCTCTAAGCCAGATCAGGAGCAGCTATGGAGAGAAAAATCTCTTGGAGCCTGGAAGGTGGTTTCATCAGTCAAGGCTGTCCTAAGGCAAACTATGCAACAGCAGCCTCCCTTCTTCCCCCGTCTCCCTTCTGCCCCTCATCCAGCACACTGCTCTGTGAGCACTGGGCACTTGCCATCCTGCCATCCTCCCCCAGGGGAAGGCAGGTACAGAGGAACAAGGGAGCAGGTGCCAGAAGGCCTGAATTCAAATCTAGCTGCTCCCTATTCTAGCCATGTGACCTTCGGCAAAGATCTGAACCTCTGAGACTCTGCTCCTGCTTCTGTAAAAATGGGATGGATAAGAGCTATGTCATAGGACTGTAGAAATGATTGAATGAGAAAATGAAGGTAAAGATCTTAGGTCTTATTGAGTTTGCCATGGATACTCCTCATGGGACAAGAGAGAGAGAAGGGGGAAGTGGGAAAGTACTGGGGACTGTTGAATGATCCAAATGGGATGCCTGATGAATGGGGCAGCTCCCAAATGTTTCGACCCTGTTTCCAAGGTAGAGGCTGGGCCAGAGAGTGGGTGGTGAGGGCCTGAGGTAGGGAAAGTTATTCTGTATTGAAAAGAAAACAGAGAGAGGAAGTCAGATCTCACGACGTGCGTCAGCCAAGAGCCTGGGCAGACAGTGTCTCCTCCAGAGGAAGGGCTGGTACTCCGGCACTCTGTTGCCCTCTGGCAGCCGCTAAGCTCCTGTTTTCCTCATTAAGCTGTCCACAACCTGGCCCCCTTTACACTGCTGATAAGGGCCAGAAACAATTCAGAATCCCCAACAGATGGCATCTGTGGTTTTCAATGTCACCTCCCGATGGAATCAACAAGGTGGGGCTGAACTCAGGTGGACTGCAGGGAGTCAGGGCAGAAGAGCACCAACTCTGAGGGGTGGAGTCCAGGATTTGGGAACCTCACTGTGTGCCCAGCGATGTTAGGCATCGTGGACACATAAAATGGTAAAAGCTAGTATTTGTTGGGCACACACTATTTGCCAAGCTTTGGTGCTAAGCACATAAGTTTATTATCTCATTTAATCCCCATAACAACCCTACGAAGTTGATAGCATTATTATTCCTATTTTATAGGCAGAGGAACTGAGGCAGAGTGCCTCAGGGGCTTATAATTTGTTGGGGAGTCAAGAACACAGGTTAATACCCCCATGGGAGAAGAGAACAAAATCTGAGCTGTTTCTCACCATCCCAAGTGGCCCTGTCCTCAGTTTTGCATCACTGTCTGCCTCAGTTTCCCCAGATTTCCAGCTACCACCATGGTGGCTGAGCTCAAAAGGCAGCCTCCAATCACTGTTCTAGGGATGGACATGCTCATTTTCCCAAAGTTCAGCCAAGGCAGAATTTGTCAAAATAAGTTTATCTAGGAAACGTAGAAGAGGATGGAACAAAATAATATAAAAAGCAAATGCTCTGGGAAGAGAGCAGCTAATGAGGCAGTTTTCATGTCCCAAGATGAGGAAAATAATAATAGCTACTGGTGTGCCAAGTATCAGACACTGTGCTATGCTCTTGATTATGTTATTTTGTTTAATCCTCAAGGGGACTGAAGTATTACACAAGCATTATTGTCCTCATTTCACAAATAAGGGAACAGATGTTCAGAGAGGTTAAGCAACTTGTCCAGGTCACATAGCTTGTAAGGAATAGAGAGCTAGGAGTCAAGCTTGCCTTTGCTTTTAACAATTTAAATAAAGGAGACAGGCATGGTGAGTACAACCAGCTGACAACCAGACAGGCCTCTTGCTTCCAGGCCCCATTTAGGTCTAATGGAGAGATTTGACTGAACAACCTAGATCCTAAATGGCAGGTTTTCAGGATAGCTCTGCTGATCCTCCATCTGACAGATTTTCAGATCTTGCTCAGGAAATAATCAGAACACTTTTCCTACTGGACAAGTCTGGAAAAAACCTTGGCAAATCTGTACCCTCCAGTTCTCCTAGTCCCCATTTACACAGCCCAAAACAAAACAAACAAAACCCCAAACACCCCAATAAATTAAAATCCTGTATTTGCACTTGCACTTCATTTCAAATGAAGTACACGCCTCATGGCCAGGCACAGTGGCTCAGGCCTGTAATCCCAGCACTTTGGGAGGCTGAGGCGGGTGGATCACGAGGTCAGGAGTCCAAGACCAGCCTGGCCAAGATGGTGAAACCCCGTCTCTACTAAAAATACAAAAAAATTTAGCCGGGTGTGGTGGTGGGCACCTGTAATCCCAGCTACCCGGGAGGCTGAGGCAGAGAACTGCTTGAACCCAGGAGGCGGAGGTTGCAGTGAGCTGAGATTGCACCACTAAATTCCAGCCTGGGCAACAAAGTGAGACTTTGTCTCAAAAAACAAAAAAAAAAACAAAACAACAACAACAAAAAACAAACAAACAGAAAAAATACCAAATTACCCTCATAACATGCTACAATTTCCACACTATTTCATTGGTTAACTGATGGTTCTTCAAGCCCAGAGATAATGTGAGTAAGCCCGTAACCCAGTGCCTGGCAAGAGATGCGTTGTTGCTGCAATTATCATTAAGAGACCTCTTCCTGTGTTCACATCAGCAAGTCATCCCTGATACCCTTGGAATAAAGCAGTATGAAATTAAGTACTAATTGAATGGTTGATATCAATAGCTATTGTTAAGTAATATTTATTGAGCAGCTACTGCATGCCAGATTTTAGTCTATATAGCTTTACACGCATTATCTCTTTTAATCTTTATAACAACCCCATGAGATAGGAATTATTGTTACTCTCTCTGTTTTAAAGACAATGAAACTAAGGCCTGGGAGTACTAAATAATTTGCTTATGTTCGGTCACACAACACCCAGATGGCGGGAGTGGGATTTGAACCCAGACAGCTAAGTTCAGAACCTGCACCAGTAACCTCTTTCCTCTCCTGCCTCCCGTGATGGGTTTGACAATAGGATACAGAGGGTCAAAGAAAGAAGATGTCCTTGTGTGCTGGGGGAGTTGGGGGAAGCTTCCTGGAGGGAATGGGCTCTACTGGACTTGAAAGAAGGACAAGATAAGTGAAGCAAAACAGAGATCAATTTTAGGCTGGAAGATGATCCTGAAGTCTCATGGGACCCAAAAATGGGACATCAGGAGAGCTCTCATCTTTGGAACATGAGGGATTGCTTATCCTCTGAAGCAGTGTCATTTGGCCAACTTGTCAGTCCAAGGAAGGACTCAGAGCTTATCAGGAACCTGTGGGGTCTGCACTGGGTCTGTAGCATCAAAATAGAGGAGGAGGACAGCAACAGATCTCCTGGGAGGCCCTGGGGATAGGGCCAGGGTTAGATCAACTCCCTGCCATCTCCATACTGATCACAGGATTTGCTTAGAGGAAGTTGTGTTTGGTTTGCTGTGACCATGGCAGGGTTGCCCCAGCAGGTATGGATGCAGACGGGCTCAAGGACCCACAAGTCTGTAGGAGTTCACAGAAATCTTAGAGAGAAGCTTCAACTTCACTTAAGCCACAAAAATATTGGGGGCTGGGGAAGAATTAAATTCCAGGCTAGGTAGGCTCCCAGCTGACACCATGTTAGAGTCTTCCTGCCCACCACCCGCCAAAGGCATGTCTGGGAGGGCCAAATGAGACATACCTGGCATGTGGCAAGTGCCCTTAAAGGTTTAGCAACTGGCTGGGCGTGGTGGCTCACACCTGTAATCCCAGCACTTTGGGAGGCTGAGGCAGGCGCATCACCTGAGGTTACCTGAGTTTGAGACCAGCCTGGCCAACATAATGAAACCCCGTCTTTACTAAAAATACAAAATTTAGCTGGGTGTGGTGGTGCATGCCTGTAATACCAGCTGCTTGGTGGGAGGCTGAGGTGGGAAAATCACTTGAATTCGGGAGGTAGAGGTTGCAGTGAACCGAGATTGCACCACTGCACTCCAGCCTGGGCGACAGAGCAAGACTCTGCCAAAAAAAAAAAAAAAAAAAAAAGATTCAGCAACCTTCTCCAGGCCCCATCTTTCAGAGCTCACTTGCTTGGCTGTGGATTACAAATCTGTCAACCAGACTCCCAGATGCCACCTGCTACCTGTTTGTGAACACGCACATCTTCCTGCACAGTCCCCTGTGTGAATATGTGTTACAAACCTTTCCATGAAGCAGAGTTAAACTGAGAAGATTCTATCTGTTCGGGTCCCAGCGGCCCACAGTATGGCCTCCCTGGACTTAAAGTCTAGAATGACTTTGCATGGATTGAGATGCTATGAGGGTGGGGTGTTATGAGAGCTTGCCAAGCTGAGACTGGCTGGGGAGGGGACGTCACAGGTACTCTTAGGAGGCCTGAGAATCCGAACAAAACGGTATCACTAGGCAGAATGTGGCCGAAGCTACTAGTTGGGTGCTGAGCATAGTTCGGCAATTTTGTGAGCATATTTGTAAGAACATACATGTTTATCAGTAGAAATAATGCACTGTCTGGGTTGACTGGCTCTGTTTGTGTACATTCTTGGATCCCAGAGAGCCCTGGGGAGCAATACATCACACAAGCATTTCTCGCCTGAGAGCTGGTCAGAGGGATCGTTCCAGGGAAAGCTGGGCTGGTGTTGACCAGCTGAGGTCTGAGAGAGAACATGTGTGCACCCCAAGGCCAGGCCTGGCTCTCATAAGCACTGGTGGAATTTCTGAGTGCATCAGTTACTCTGCACCTGTCCCTTTACACTTAGCCCCAGCCTGGCCTGGCCCGGCCCAGCAAGTCTGCAGCCAGAGGTAGCCTGGAAAGAACTGGCCAACGCTTTCGAGAACCAGGCTGAGGCCAGAAGGCACGCAAAGCCTGAAGGATTTCTCTCTGCTCAGGATCCCATGTGAGAAGCCTGGGGCTCCTGTCACATATGTTCTCAGCTGTCACTGCACAGCTCACTTTCTTTTATCGTGGCCACGTGTGTGCATGTTTTGCTCTCCTACTGCACTTCAAGCCATTGTTACTCAATGTGTGGTCCGTGGGCCCATAGCATCAGCGTCAACCAGGAGATTGTTAGAAACACAGAATCTTGGGGCCCATCACAGACATATCAGATCACAATCTGTATATTAACAAGAACCCCAGTGATTTGAATGCACATTAAAGTTTGAGAAACACTGCTACTTGAAAGCAGGAGTGAACCTTGTCACGGTGATCTTTGTACAACTAAGCTTTTGTATCCCAGATGCTTGGTGGTAATTAGGTGCTCAATAAATACATGTTTTAACATTTCATTTTGAAATAATTATAGACTTAGAGAAGAGTTACAAAAATAGTACAGTGATGTATGTGAACCACTAATACTAACAGCTTACATAACCAGAGTACAATTACCAAATTAACATGGGAAATTAACATAGATATCATTAACCAAACTACAGGGCCTTTTCTAATTTCCTCTGTTTTTCCCATGTCCCTTTTCTGCTCTCAGATCGCTCAGGGTATTTAGTTGTTGGGTCTCCTTAGTCTCCTCTAATCTATGGCAGCTCTCTAGTCTATCGTTGTCTTTCATGACCTTGACTCTTTTAATGAGTACCTCTCAGTTATTTTGTAGTCTATCTTTCAACTTGGGTATGTCTGCTGTCTTCTTGTGATTAGATTGAGGTTATACACAGAATAGAGGTGATGCTGTGACCTCAAGGCATCTTCTCAGGGGATACGTAATGTCAACACATCTTATTCCTGGTGATGTTAATCTTGATCTCTTAGTTAAGCTCATATATGCCGGATTTCTCCACTGTTTCTCCACTCTAAAATTACTACTATACTTCCCTCTTTAGTTAATAAGTATATTGGGGAAGATAATTTGAGACTGTGCAAATATCCTGATTCTCCCACTGATTTGAGTGGCCATCACTGGTGGATCTTATCAACAACTTTGTTTTTGTTTTTGTTTTTTGTTCCTGGCCGACAATTATTACTATTGTGTCTGCGTAGTGGTGATTCTGTATTTCCCTCCTTTCTTCTATATTTATTAATTGAAATTCTTCTGCCAAGAAGAGTTGTTACTTCTTCCCCATTTTTTTAATTCAACTGCTTATTTCAGTAGGGGCTCTCGGGTATTTATTGTATCCCAGGGGTTATAATTCAATGTTATCATTATTTTATGTTCTTGCTTAAACCGTTCCAGCCACTGGGAGCTCCTACAAGTTGGCTGTTGTGTCCTTTCAACATGCCCATCTTTTTCCGAGTACTTCCTTATTCCCTGGTACCACAAGATGTTTCAGACTCATCTTGTTCCATATAGTTTGAATGAATGAATGGGAGAATGAAAAAATAGGCTGTATGTATAAACTCAGCCTTCCTGTGATTCCCCAATTAAGAAGCTATATTTAATTCAATTCTCAGCTGGGAGGAAGAACGCATGTTCAGATGCCCCATAGAATCACTCACCTCCAGCTGGACATGGTGGCTCACACCTGTAATCCCAGCAGTTTGAGAGGCTGAGGCTGGTGGATCACCTGAGGTCAGGAGTTCAAGACCAGCCTTGCCAACATAGTGAAACCCCATCTCTACTAAAAATAAATAAATAAATAAATAATAAATAGCTGGGTGTGGTGGCACGCACCTGTAGTCCCAGCTACTCAGGAGGCTGAGGCAGGAGAATCGCTTGAGCCCTGGAGGCAGAGGTTGCAGTGAGCCAAGATCATGCCATTGCACTCCAACCCAGGCAACAGAGCAAGACCCTGTATTTAAAAAATAATAACAAACAAAAAGCAACAGAATCACTCACCTCCACTGTTCTGTGAGCCTCGAGGAAAGCTGGAGAAACTTTTAACCTAAAGACAAAGGAAACTGTATCCGTGGAAACTGTAGGCTGGAAAATTGGCTTGCCCTGAAAGTCCGACTCATGGACTTGGCACATCTACCAAGCAGTATGAGATAGTGCTTAAGAGTGGCTGTGTTGGAGCCAGATGCCTTGGTCTAAATCCTTATAGCCACTTACTGTGTAACCACCTCATGCCTCAGTTTCCCCATCAGTAAAGTGCAGGTGATAATGACAGTCCTGGCCATGGATTTGTGTAATTACTGAGTTTACATATATAGATTGCTTAGAACAGCCCGTGGTACATGTAAACATTTAATAACCATTAGTTAGGAGTCTGATATTTCCAGCAATTAGCTCATCCTGCTAAATTCATTCAGCAATTGCTTATTGAGCATCTACATTATAGTACACACTGTTGCGAGTCCTGGGATCTCAGCAGTGAACAAAAGTGACATCACTGCTCTCACAGAGCATACATTCTTCTGGAATAAAAATAATCTAACCAAATAACAGACTACACTACTTTTTTTTTTTTTTTTTTTTTTGAGATGGAGTCTCACTCTGTTGCCCAGGCTGGAGTGCAGTGGTGCCATCTTGGCTCACTGCAAGCTCTACCTCCTGGGTTCACACCATTCTCCTGCCTCAGCCTCCCAAGTAGCTGGGACTACAGGTGCCCGCCACCATGCCCAGCTAATTTTTTTTGTATTTTTAGTAGAGAAGGGGTTTCACCATGTTAGCCAGGATGGTCTCAATCTCCTGACCTCATGATCCGCCCGCCTCAGCCTCCCAAAGTGCTGGGATTACAGGCGTGAGCCAATGTGCCCGGCCACAGACTACACTAGTTTTTAAGACAGTAGAGGGGGATAGGAACAGCTGCATTTTTGTCATCTAGCAAAACCATTCACCCCTCTTGACATAAGTATCCATTTTCCTCTGTAGACCCACACCCTGGTATCATGTGATTCATGCGTTGGTCAATCAAATAACTGTATTGCCCTAGCCACAGTGATTGGTTCAGGCAAGGACACAAGACCTAATCAGCACTAGAGAGAATTTTGCAGCTGGGGCTTTTCATGGTAAAACCAGTGAGCTAAGAGCTTGCGGCTTGAGAATAAAGCCAACACCCCTGAAGGCAGAGCCGGGAGTGGAGGGGAAAGTCCTGATGGGTTGTACAAGCCCCTGAATCAAGAATGGGCCGAAGTTCATCCCAGGCTTGATTTCCCAGTTACACGAGACAGTCAATTCCCTTCTACTACTTGTTACTGAGAGAGTTCTGAGCTTACTTCAATCCCTCAGAAAGCTGACAGCTGAGCAGGAAGCAGGAGCTTGTCCTGATTCCCCCCACTGTGCCTGTGTCCTGAGCCCCTGGTCTTGCTCTAGTACTTCTCAGTTTCCTGCCTTCCCCTAACATACACACCACCACCACCCCACTGCCCACCTCGGGCCACCCCCTTATTTCCTCTCAAGGAGATTCCTGCCCCGTCCTCCACAGAGCTGGAGCCTCTCCCTCCTGCTTACCTGGCTTCCCTCCCATATTCTTCTGCCCAAGCCTCTTCTTCCCAGGCAAGTCTGGCTGAATCCCCAGCTCTCTGTTTTGCCTCGTGGTCTGGCCTCCTCCTCTCCAGAGGCCTGAGGGGCTGATGCGTGGTTTCAGATGGCCAGCAGAATGCTACCTCCAACCTCAGGAGTCCCACCGAAGCTCACACTGCGGAGGGTCCCCTTTTTATTACCTAAGCTCCTGCCTCTCATGTCTTCCTGTAACTCCAGGCCTGAGCGGCTTCAGGGCAGAATCAAGGATGTTTGAGTTCTCCCACCTCTATGTTCTGTTAGAGAGCCATGTCCTCAGAGCAGACGGGGAGACACCAAACTCCCACTTCCTTTGGGAAGATTTCCATTTCTCTTTTCCAAAATCCTAGGGAATGTACTGCGTAAGCCCCTTAATTATACATTGACTCACGACGTTGCTTGTGCTGTTCTCTCCCCTCAAGCTATCTTTCATTCACTAGAAGATTTGCCTCTTATTTGCCGTAAGCCTAGCACAGTGCTCAATAAACACTGAATGAAGAAATGAGTGGTTGAATAAATGAATTTTTGAAAGGGTGGTGAAAATAGTAAGTGAATGAATAAATAAATGAATAGACTAATGAGGAGAGGCAGTAAAAGGCCTGGGATGGAGTGGCAGAAGGGTCAAAAAAACCCTGGAGGGGATAGGTCCTGAGCCCAGGGAAGGGAAGATGGGGCACTCACCATGGCAGAATGGCAGGAGGGAGACAGATGTCGTCAAGTCTCTCAGCCTTGTGTTTACATAAAAAACTGGAGTTTGGGCCTGGGTTGTTTTATCGAACCCATTTATTAGCGTTTTAAAACTTTTTTTAAAAACACCTGGCTGGGTGTGGTGGCTCATGCCTGTAATCCCAGCACTTTGGGAGGCCAAGGCGGGGGGGTGGATCACTTGAGGTCAGGAGTTTGAGACCAGCCTGGCCAAGATAGTAAAACCCCATCTCTACCAAAAATATAAAAAATTACCCGGGTATGGTGGCACGTGCCTGTAATCCCGGCTACTCGGCAGGCTGAGGCAGAAGAATTGCTTGAACCCAGGAGGTAGAGGTTGCAGTGAGCCGAGATCATGCCACTGCACTCCAGCCTGGGTGACAGAGCGAGACTCAGTCTAAGAAAAAAAAAAAACATAAAAATAAAAAAAACATACAAACGCCATTTTCAAGGCCATTGCACATCTTGCAATGACATGGCCGGTTGTGGCTCTGCCTCAGCACCCCACTTCCCAGATACAGAAAGGACCAATTGGCCATGCCGACAGCACGCCAGGTGCAGCCTCGGGGGAAGGACCTGGGAGATCCAGTGGACTTGGGGTGCCTCCCAAAGCCCTTCAGCAAGGACTCAAGTTCTCTGCAGGTCACAGCCAGAGGGCCTCTTTCTTCCCCCCTGACTCCCTTCTCCTTCCTCTGCCATTGACTCTCCATCCTGAATCCACACTGGCACTGCCGGGAGCCCTGTGGGGCCTCAGGCAACCCAAGAGAGCTGAAGATGACTCCATGGATTTGCAGCTACAAATGAAAAACCACGGTTTGTTTTGAATGGATTGTGGCTCTGGCGAGAAAGCCTTGGGATATAAATCCGCCATGAGTGGGGATGCAGATGGGAAGCAGATGTGGGGATGTTGAAGCCCCCGCTCCAGCACCTAAGGCCCACCTTGGAGAACACATACCTTCCACTGAAAAATGCAGATGGGTGAGGCAGCTCAGACACTGTGGGAGCCCCAGCTAAGAGCCCAGTCTGCTCAGCTGTCACCTTCTCCTTCTTCCCCCTCCCTCTAGGCAATGAAGCACTCCTTCTCCTGCATTCTTGGAGGATATGCCTCTTCTCCCTGCCTCCCTCTCCCTCTGTCTTCATACCACTGCCTGTCTTACTGTCTCTTGCTCTCAGGCGTTCTCTGACTCCATGTCTGTCCTTGGTCTGTGCCTCTCCCTCCCTCCCTCTTCCTGGCTGCTGCCCAAGGCCAGTGCCCCTACCCTTCATGCTTGGATAAGTCTGCCAATCAGCTTGAACCCCTGGGGTGAAGAACGGGAAGAACAGTCCAAGGGCAGACGGCAGCCCCAGTTCCATGAAGGAAGGCGATTTCAAGCCAGAGAGGCCTGGGCAGGATGAGGCCAAGAATTGCTCACTTACCCACAGGGCTGGATATTTAGTTTGAGTTGGGGAGGGCAGCCTGGAGCTCCCAAGCCTGCAAGAGCAGCTCTGCCCCAGGCCCTACCCAGCTTTAGGTTTCATTCAGTGTGGCCTTCTCTCCTTCCTGGCCTGGAGCCAGCCCTCTCCAGCACCAGGAAGAGGCAGCACAGCTGGGTACCATGGTCACAATTACCCCCAAGGACACGGGCCCAGGTGAAGGCTAGGCAGGACAGGATGGAGCATGTTTTGTATCCTCCACTGCTCTCCAGAGAGCTAGGAGCAGCCCTTCCCTTTCAACCCCTGCAGGGCCCCAGACAGCCTCCAAAGGCAAATGTGCTTTTTCTTTGGCTTGTATACAGTCTAAATACTTTATCCAATTGATATGGGCTCTATATCCAGTTGTCTTATTTTCCTTTTTGGGTCTGTCCACAGCTCTCTGAGCTCTCAGGCAGGATTTCGGGACCATTTGTGGCACATTCCAGAGGCCACTAGCAATCTCACAAATTAATTCTAAACTTGTACACAGGCTGTGAATGATATACAACTTTTAGGGGGGACTTGAGGGACACACCAAAAACCATCCAAAAATAGAATGTTGCCATTCCCAGGAGACTGGAATCATTTAGAGGACAATTTCACAAACGCTTCTGCCGATATGAAGGAGGCTGCTGTCGGAATGCAGCTGGGACCCATCTCCCTGGCACTCCTGAGTCTCTGCTTAGGGGCTTTCCCTTCCCAGCAGGCACTCATTCCAGGATCCACAGGCACCTTGCAGTCCCCAGCACTGGGCGGCACTGAGGGGGTATCACTGTGGCACCACACCGTAAGGCATGATCCCAGGAGGCTTGGCATTTAGTGTGGAGGCTAAGCTCTTGGTTCTAGGTTCCTTTATGCATTGAGCATCTTTTTCACATGTGCCTGATGCTGTGTTAGGCAGTGAGTGTGAATGGCGAACAAACCAGACAGGGAGCCTCTGCTCGTGCAAGAAACAAACAGGGTGCTGAGACCTGGAATAACTTTCAGGAAGACTGAAGAAAGCAGCTTGCAGCTGAGGGAGATCTCAGGCAGGTCACAGCAGCTGCCTCTGGGCTTCAGTTTCTTCACCCATAAAATGGGGGTGCTAACAGCGCTACTTTGAGGATTCAATGAGATAATCAATACAGGATAACTCCTAGTCATAACAAGCCACTAATGAGGACCATACAACCAAAGCAGTTAGGAGCAGACAGGGCAGGAGGATAGCAGACGCAGTCAGCACTCTGCCCCCATGTCTTCTGATCCCCGTTATCACTTCAGGACACATGGTTCACTCCCAACAGCCCACACCTGCCTGTTTGTCAGCGGGCTGCCCTCAGGCTGTTGGAACCTGCTCTGGCCACCTGCATGGAGTGCAGGCCAGTGCCGGGGAGGTTTCGTCCCTGAGCCCCTACAGGCAGCCCCTGACCAGTGACTCTGAGTGTGGAGGTAGAAATATCTCCTCCATCTCCAGAGCTCCTGCAGACTGAGCCACTTACCCTTCATGGCCTTTTGCTTGACATTGTATCCTTGCTTGGCCTCCTCTTTTCAGTCCCCTTCCCCTACTCCTGGGAAGATTTGGGAAAAAATCACCACTTTCACACAAATCCTTGTTTGCCGGGTCTGCTTTTGGGGAAAACATCTTAAGACGCTGGGAAATGCTAAACATTAGGAGGTGTCTCCTAAGCTGTGTGACCCTGTCTTCCTGCAGAGCTGCCCTTGGGCCAAGGCAAGTCCTCCCAAGTTTCTAAGGAATTAGTCACAACAAGATAGCCTTCTAACTCAGGAAATCTGTGGTCCTTGTATTTGAACATGGCAAAGGCCAGCACCATGGGAACCCTGGATGGCCCCTGGCATGTAGTTCTCGGCTCTCAACTCAGGAAACTGTCTGAGCTGCTGCCTTCGGGACTGTGTACTCCCTCCAGGAACCTGCACAGGGAGGCCAAAAAAAGGGCATAAAATTCATATTTCATTATTGTTATTCTTCTCTATTCCTGGAAACTCCAGTCATCCTGAAGCTGATTCTTTAGCGTCTCTCTTCCCATGAAATGGTGGACTGGTGAGGCAGGCACACAGGCGGCCAACAGGGCACATCCAAGATGCAGGTCTGGATTATTTGTCTAGACTTTATGATGTTTGTGGTATTTGCCAGCTTTTTAAGTTTTAGGATTTCTTGTGATTTTTTTTTCTTATTTCAAATAAAATTTTCCTTCATACTTAATTTTGTATCCTTTTTTTTTTTTTAAAGGGATCCCAAAATTATGTAAGCTTTAGGCAACAGAAGACCTCGGTAGGTTTTGAGCATCTGAGGACTGAGAGACTTTTTCACAGACTAGCTTCTGGCTCCCTACTTTTCTTTTTAATATACAGGGTCTCACTCTGTCACCCAGGCTGGAGTGCAGTGGCACAAGCACGGCTCACTGCAGCCTCAACCTCCCAAGCTCAGGTGACAGGTGATCCTCCCACCTCAGCCTCATGAGTAGCTGGGATTACAGGCACCTGCCACCATGCCCGTCTAATTTTTGTATTTTTTGTAAAGACAGGGTTTCACCATGTTGCGCAGGCTGGTCTCGAACTCCTGGGCTCAAGTGATCTGCCCACCTCAGCCTCCCAAAGTGCTGGGATTATAGGCGGGAGCCACCACACCCCACCTGGCTCCATACATTTCAACTCTTGTTTTTCCTCTCCTGTCTTCATACTTCTGGTCCCAATGTGACAGCTGCTGATCCTGCACCTGCCACTGTGTCAGGTGAATCAGCACAGTGTATGGTGGAATTATTTCTACAAGCCATTTATAATCAGGACAGTTAGCAATAAATATACTACATGACATACACATATTACATACAACCCAACGGAGTGTTTTCCCAACATAACCAAATGAATATATTACAGAAGGCCCAACTGAGTATATTCCCAACTCAAATTCCTTTAGTCATACTCCCAAATGCCACAGCCACCTCACCACAGCCTGACATGAAGGGAGGTGTGACAGATAAGAAATCAGGGTGGAGACTGACTACAGTTAAATTTTTTTGGGAGAAGACAGGGTCTTGCTATGTTGCCCAGGCTGGAGTGTGGTGGCTATTCACAGGTGTGATCATAGTGCACTACTCTCTCAAACTCCTGGGCTCAATTGATCCACCTGCCTCAGCCTCCCAAGTGCTGAGACTACAGGTGCATACCACCACACCTAGCTATAGTTTTTTGTTTGTTTGTTTTTTGTTTTTACCTTAGCAAATACTATGACTTTGAAAAAAAAATATGACCTTGGAAGGAACTCCTGTAGGTGAGCGGCCCTCAATGTAAGCCTCATTAGCTTCTCAGGAAACTGGCCTCTGGTAGCTGGACTTGCTGTGAGGCTTGGGCACATAATATTTTAAGGTCTGTAAGTTTTAGCCACATCCTGGGTGTGTGTGTAAGGGAGGAGGGTGGCTCAGAATTGTTCTGGGCTCTTCGTTTCCTCAGTGCCCTTCAACCCTGAATCCATGTCAGGAAGACCCTGGCAAGACTGAGGAGGGAGAGCAAATGGTAACTATGGCCATAACTGACACTGAGTTTGGCCCCTGAGGTTGGACTTAGTAGCAGGAGACATCAGTATTCCAAAAGCCCAATCACTCCTCTTCTTTTGCATTTTCCTTTAGTTTAGTCCTTTAATTTTTTAAACCAAAGTTTCTTCTGAAAAAATTCTTGGTTTGTCTTTGCTGAATGGAAGAGCAAAGGAATTTAGCTATACCCAGGTCAGGCCAAGGTCAGTACCAGTGGACGTGGGAGAGGCAATGTTGGAATTAAGAGGATGTTTTGTGATTTACAAAACACTATTCACATCCATTGTCTCATTTAAGCTTTACGTGCCCTCTGTCGGGTACACTTGTACGTTGTTAGAATCACTATTTCCCAGTTAAAGTTAAGAGCGACTAAGCAATTTATGCAGAGTATACACCTAGGCAGTGGCAAGTCAGAAATTTGAACCCAGATCTTCCAAATTCAAATCCACAACATAACCAAAGACAACTGTGGATAGTGGTTTACTATTGCTAACTACTAATTTTTTTTTTTACACTTAGTGTCAGACACAGTACCGGCACTTTTCATGAGTTCTCTTATTTAATCCTCACATCCTCTGGCACGAGCCAGGTTTGAAGGATGGGGAGGTAGCAGGGAGGAAGGACGGGATGGGCCTCATTCCTTGCAGAGTGCACAGAACAAGTAAAGGAACAAAGGCAGGCACGAGCTGAGATGGTTCAGACCACGTTCACTGAGAGCTGGTGGTGCTTCACAGCCGCCGTCCTTGGGCCTCTGGCCTGGTCAGGTAAGCCTCCTAGAACCTTTCATCTTAGTAAAAATGGGCTGTGCCCATGGAAAGTGGCCTCTGGCTCAGCCCTGGAAGCAACAGCTGGAAGAGGCCTGTGGCCTGTCACTATCCACACGGTTGCTTCTCTGCAAGACAGAGGCCCGCCACGGTGAGCTGGTCTGTCCAACCAGCTCCTGAGTTACCAGTCAAGTAATGGGCTCGGCCTCAGCGCTCAGCTTTGAAGTTTAATGGGGATCCTGGTAGCCCACAGGTCTTGGCCAGATCTTGCCCTTTAGTAAGTGTCTTCTTCCACTTCCCATCAGGGGCCTGGAGCCTGGCCAACTCCCTGAGGCATCTCTCCCAGCTTATTTGGATTGAGGGATGGAGGGTGCCTCCTGCCCTGGAGAGGGAGGTGGAGAATGGAACCCGTACCCTGATTGGGAAACAGAAACGTCAGGAGGCACCAGGCAGCAGGACTGGACAAAGAAGTGCCGGCCAGACTGGCTCCCTGGGGTCCCAGAAGTCACAGACCTACACAATGTCTCCCTGGGTTGGAGGATGAACAGAACACTAGCAACTCTCTTACCAGTGTTCTCCAGACTTGTCTGTCCTGCCCCTAACTCCACCTCCTTTGGGCTTGTGTGAGAAAACGTGTCAGAGCCAATTTGACACCTACATTCATCCACTGGACATGTAATCCTGCGCAACTTACTTCTCTGTACTTCAGTTTCCTCATCTGTAAAATGGGAATAATGATTGTCTTCAGCTTATAGAATGATGTGAATATTAAATGAATTAACACAGACAAAGTGCTTAGAATAGGGCCTGGCACAGAGTAAGCATGTATTAGATGTTGGCTGCTATTATTATTATTATTACAAGAGTTCTGAGATTACTCCCTTAGGCCCCAGTATTTTCCTCTGGGGTGTTTTTTGTCACTTTCTGTCACTTAAAATGGATTGAGATTTTAGGGCAAACACTGGAGAAGCTTCTCAATTCCTCCTAATGGGCCTGCTGAGGGTGCCATGGCTGACTGTGGGCACCGGCTTGCTGCTCCTCTCCTGGCCGCCTCCAGTTCCAGGCTGCTTTTGCTGCTCTGACTCACTGGTCTGTTTGGAGTATCCACAGCTGCTAGCTGGAGAAGCGGTGTTAATACCTCATTAGCACCTTCGGCTGCTCCTTGTGGGCACTAATCACTTCAGCTTGCTGCCTCTGGAGTGACTCTGTGCTGCCTTTGAAAAGCAGGCCATGTGATGGCGCAGAGACTTCTCCAGCTGGTTCCAATTCCCTCCCTCAGATTGTTACTTTTACCCAGGAAGTGAAACAACTTACTGTTTACATTTTGTATACACACACACACAAATATAAAAATTTTTAATAGATCAAATCCTTACTCCTTCATCAGGACCTGAAACTAAACCTGTAAGCAGCTTCTTCCAGAGCCTTCCTCTTCTTCCCCAGTCCACACCTGCAGACCTGCCCCTCACCCGTGCCACCCGCGGTTTGTACAGGAATCAGACAAGAAGGCAATGGCCCGAATTGGAAGCAGATGTTTGGGACGATGAGTGAGGTTGGGGTGGAGACAATAGGAAGGATGTAGACCCTGCTAGAGCTGCTTGTTGCTCTGACATACCGCCAAGGCTCAGAAAAATAGAGTGACTGTTCCTGGTTAAATACCCAGCTGTTACTCGTGCCAAACTTTCCTGGGCCTCAATCCTCAGAGTCTCTGGCTCTGCTTCCAAAGTTCTCCATATCTTCGTGCCAACCACTATCTTGGCCCCTTCTTCCCACCATGCCAAGCCCCCAAGACCAGCCATACCCCTAAAAGTCAGGACTGGAGTTTTACTCACCCCGCCCCACAAAGCTAACCCACGATGCCATTTTTTTGAAGCCTAAACTCAAGATATGGTCTGACAAAAGAGGTTTTGCTGATTCTGGGTGTGAGAGTCTACTGGAAGACATGGCTTGGACGCCAAGACCACAGAGTTTTCAAGGTTTAGAGGGATAATAGGTCAGAATTGTTAAACCAGACCACTGCGGAGTATGCAGATGGGTGGCTGTTGACTGCACCCACTTTAGAACATCTCCAGAACTGCACACGAGCCTGCCAGGAGCCAACAGCACATTTGTCTACCCTGACTGTGACATAAAATGCTAGATCTATAGGAGAACACCCAAGTTTAATTCCATTGTTTTGATTTTTCAAGGAGACACAAGTTGGCATCATCATGAACAAGGTTTCAGAGAAAGCCTAAATAACTGGTTTTCTAAAGGCGATGGCCTGACCCAACCCCTATCCAGCTGTGATCCCAGTCAGAAGCTTAGGACATCAACTTTAAGATCTGCCCAATCCCCAGGAGGAATAGATGTCAGCTGCTGTATACGACAGAGAGATAACCAGGGACTCTAGTTTCCTGGTTTAATATTAAGGGAAATTCCACTGAAGCTCAGTGTTTCCACCCATAGTGGTCACAACCAACCAATTTCATGGGTGTTCATAAAATTGATTTGCCTTTTCACGCCTCTGAGTTTATTGGAAATGGTATTCCTTTGACTTTCCTCTGCCACACTGATTATAACCATAGCACAAACCCTTTGATTGCTATTAGTGTTGGAGATACCTCCCTCTCCCCATCCACTCAAGATTCTAATTTCATTCACTGAGCTGCAGGCTATTGGCCAGTTCCCTATTGCCAAAGTCAACACTTCCGGTCTGCTTTGTCTGGGAGAGCAGATTAAAGGGAGAGTGGGCCCTAAGATTACCGAGTCCCCTTTCCCAGGCTGTCCCAGGACCTGCCCAAGTGATGGCCCATTTATGGCACAATAATGCGCTTGCTCCTTGGGTCTCTTGGTTTGGAATCTATCTTTACAAGGGTTCTTTCTTCTCTGAAAATCAACAGGGAGAGAGTAACTTCCCTCTCTGTAGGAAGCTAGACTAATTTCACTTGTAGCAACAGCAACTCTATAATATAGAAAGTCTCCAAATACATAAAGAAATGCTCCCCACCAAGTAAACAGGAGAAACTATTGAAGGGGGGGACAGTGGTGATGGGTTTGGGTGCCCAAGCTTCAGGAGAAGGAAACTCTAAGGAAAATAGATTGTTTATATCTGTCTCCCAAGATTGTAAGCTTCTCAGAGGCCAGGATCACATTCTACCTTGTGTGTCCCTAGCTCCCCGCACAGTGCTTGATACATAGGAAACGTCTGCTGAAATGCAGAGCTGCACAGAACTCAAGAAAAAAAAAGGGAGGCTACAAACCCAGGGATGGAACAGAAATACCCGACTGGGAGGGGAGGAGGTTAGGTAATGAAATGACAACTTAGAGCAGGATTGGACGTAGGAGACCAAGCACAAAATGATGACACACACATAATCTTCCTCTTGCACAATAACACAACATTTTGTTTTCAACATAACATAAAAGCCATCAAAGGCTCTCTAGCTGGCTTGCAAATACTCTGATATCCCTGACTCTGCTAATGGGCAAACAGAGGAATGTCTTGGCAACTCCCTCAAGTGGGAGTTCTGAGGAGAGAGGAAACATTGTTGGTCTGTAGAAGACGGGAAGATTCAGAAAAACTCCTTTATGTGCAAATCCATAATGCAGGTGAAGTGGGGGGTTGCAGAAAGAGCGACTTCACTCAAGAGAGTTACAGAAACCCCTCACCCTGGAAAAGATACTATGCTTATGGTTTCAACAGAATAGTTTCATAGTATCTTCACAGTCTTGTTTAGGGTGTGTGTTGTCTCCCTTTAACTCTGGCATTCTTGAAAATGTTTGCTTCCTCAGTGAGATATCCACCAGGAATTTGGCCTTTGCCAAATGGTGCTATTTCATATGAGCAGAGTTTAGAGACAAAAGATTTATTCAAATAAGTCTTTTTCTGCAGACTTAATTACCAGAGATAAACATCAGGGTATTATGTAACATATCTGACCTCATTATTTCATTTGATACCTATTGAGTTTCCACCAAAGCAAGGATATTAAAATTTCAGGGCCTTTTTCCTCAGTTATATCCTCAAGGGTGTCTTGTATTCTTTATATAGAATTCACTTAAACTTGGAAGTCACTTTGCTCATTAGTTGGTAGTCTAAGGAACTTTCTACATGCAAAAGATACTAAAGCCATTACTAATAGCTGTAGCTCTTAAAATCTCTCTACCCTGCATGAGTAGGGCCTTTTCCCATAAATCCCAAATCCCCAAGTGACTGATAGGTAAGCCAAGGTATAAAGTGTTAATCTGTCACACACAGCATCACCAAGTGAACAAGGCAGAGTCAGCGAGCACAGTGGCCCAGTGCCTGGGCTGTTTCTTAGTCTAAACTAATCTGCTAGAGACAAACCAGAAATGTGGAGTTTGGGCTTCGACACGAAACAGACCCATGTTCAAATACAGCTCTACCACTTGCCAGCTAAGAAACCTTGGCAGTTACTTATCCTCTGTGTGCCTAAACTGTGTCTTGTGTAAAATGGAGAAAACAAGACATACCTTGCAGGGTTGTTGTGAATGAGACAATAAATACTAAAGCTCCTAGCATATGGGAAGAGCTAAAAAAAAAAAAAAAATGGTAGCTATTATCATGACTCAGTAATCAGGTGAATTAAAGGAAGTCAAGGTTCCTACCACATGACATAGGATTGAGATATAGCTCCCTCAAATACCTCTTCCATCCTTACAGGATCATGCAAAGGAGGAAGTCTCTTCTGACTTGGTGTCTTCTTCATGAATGTTTGGGCCAGGTGTCTTGAGTACTCATTCTCTCTGGCCCGCCTGGACACGGCAAGGTGAAAAACAGAGTCACCACCCCCTGGGAATTTCCACACCAGTCATCGACTCTAGCATTCTCAACTGCCCCCAGACCCATACAGCCTCCTGCTACAGAAATTACCAGGGCCCTAAGTCACAGTCAGTATGGTAACACACATACTATATATAGGAAAACTTTTTTCCCAAGAACTCTTAAGTTATTAGTCAATTTTCTTAATTGGTTAATAGCATCATTTTGCAGGTCAGGAAACTGATACTGAAAGAAGGTTGTCTTGCCCAAAGTTGAACCACGGGAGTTAAAAATAAAAATATGAACATTTGGCTGGGCCCCATGGCTCATGCTTGTGATCCCAGCACTTTGGGAGGCCGAGGCAGGCGGAATACCTGAGGTCAGGAGTTCAAGACCAGTCTGGCCAACATGGTGAAACCCCGTCTCTACTAAAAACACAAAAATTAGCCAGACATGGTGGCACACACCTGTTATTCGGGAGGCTGAGGCAGGAGAATAGCTTGAACCTGGGAGGTGAAGGTTACGGTGAGCTCTGAGATCATCCCACTGCACTCGAGCCTGGGTGACCAAGTGAGACTCGGTCTCAAAAAAAACAAACAACAAAACAAAAAAACAAAAAAAATTCAAGCCCATCAATTCATGGTTTTCTATCCTTTGAGGGTCCCATTTTGCACACTTGATGCAAACGTGTCCAACGGTACCTTCTTCGAGAAAACACCCAGTGACACGAGATGCCTATCCTGCAAGGAGTGCTGGAGGCCCAGGGCCCCTAGAGTCAGAAACATAGGATACAAGTAAATTCCTGTCAACAGGATGGACCATCTGGTAGAGGACATAATGAGGTTTATAAAGAAGCCTCCTCTCCTACCTCCAAGACTGACTTCTTCCTAGAGTCATACCTAAAAGATGAACTCCTAAAACCTCTCTTGGAAATTTGCCTGGTTTGCCAGGTGAACCTGGTCTCAGGCATTCACAGCCATCACAGACTACAAAAGCCATGGTGGCCTGCTTATTATTGGGTATTCCAGGGAAATAGCAACACAGGCCTCATCTGGATAAACTATCCATCATCCCCCTGAAGGGAGGCTACAAGGGGAACTAGATGGGGAGTCCCACTCTGTTCCTGCAAGGTGACTGGATGCTATGATTCTGTGCTGGTGTGTCTGATCCCTATCCCTAGAGGTACCAACATTGTCACTATCCCATGGTTAAGAAGCTGCTGCTGGCTAGTATTGACAAGTCAGGGCTATATCGACAGCCTGAACAACTTTGCTAAAGCCACCTCTGATACCATATTGAAAACCTACAGGTATCATTCCTTGACTTCTGGAAAGAGACTGTGTTCTCCACATCTCCTTCCAGGAATTAACTGCCCATCTTATAGAGACCACACCTGAATTCACTCCAGAGAACCAGGTCCCTGCTGTGGCTATCATAAAATGTCCTTGTATGAGCAAAATTAAAGCAAACTAAATCCGGAAGGGGAAAAAAGGGATATTTATAACAAGGTATATCTGAACTCTAGGCAGCACCACTCTATTGGATACAAACCAAGGTCAACATGACCTGCAGATCTCTAAATCCACCCTCCTGTACTCCAAATAAAAGCTAAAAAACAAAAACAAAAAAAACTAAGCTCACCAATAACTTTGGGATAGCTGTTAGGTGGTGTGCAGACTCAGTATTCTGAGTTAGAAATACTAGCCTATTCCACAATTTTTGAGACATTTTAGTGCTGAGTCATTTTTAATACTACTACACATATATGATACTCAAGAATTTCCTGCTGACCAGCCTACAAAAACTGCTTAGGGTTTAGGGTATAAAAACAAAGGAGATCCAATTTGGAGTATCTGGAGGAAAAATCTTTACAGAAATAAGAGACTTTATAGTCTTAGAATAATTAATCAGATTCAGCATCAGGAATCCAGACTAGATTCTCACAGGGCAATTATGGTCTCAGAAGACTTTTCAAACCAATTATGAGGTCTAGAAATTACTATGGAGAAACTGACCTTGGTTAGCTTCTTATCATGACACACGTGGGCTCTTTTTGCCCCTCTCCGCTTTTTTTTTTTTTTTTTTGAGAGAGAGTCTTGCTCTGTCGTCCAAGCTAGAGTGCAGTGGCGCGATCTCGGCTCACTGAAAGCTCCACCTCCCGGGTTCACGCCATTCTCCTGCCTCAGCCTCCCGAGTAGCTGGGACTACAGATGCCCGCCACCACGCCCATTTAATTTTTTGTATTTTTAGTACAGATGGGGTTTCACCGTGTTACCCAGGATGGTCTTGATCTCCTGACCTCATCATCCGCCCGCCTCGGCCTCCCAAAGTGCTGGGATTACAGGCGTGAGCCACCGCACCCAGCCGCCCCTCCCCACTATTAACGTGAGGACAGGCTGTTTGAAAAGGGGCGTGGTGAAATAATGATCATAAGTCAGGACAGTAGTTACCTTTAGTGGGATGGGACGAGAGTGTGCTCTGCAGTGCTGCAATGTTTTATTTCTTGACCTGGATGGTGGCTATTTGTGCATTTCCTATTACTCATAAGTTACACATGTTAATACCTTTTTTATACATACTGTGTCTCAAAATAAAAGAAAAAAGGAATTTTAGTATCCTGTAATACTTTTACTATTCCACATTATCTGGAACTGGTTTATTATGCTTGAAGGTCTATGTGAAGCCAGAGTAGAGGGAAGGAGCCCTTAGGGTTCAAGCCACTTGCTGGAGAACCTCGCTGTGGTCCTGACAGCGAAAACTGGGGCTGGAGAGAGGTTTCAAAGCTCTATCTACAATAGCTCAGAGGCAATAGTGTACAAGAAGCTGAAGCTAGTATTTATGGAGTCATAAGAATGACTTGATGGGCTAAAATCACTCATTGGATCAATGTTCATAGTGACCTATTCAAAGCCACAACAGCAAGTGTATAAGATTCAGGACTACAAATAACCCTAAAATGTACAGTTAGAAGGACAGAATTTTAAGACCTTTTTTGTTTTTAAGAGACAGTGTCTTAGCCAGGCACGGTGGCTCATGCTAATCCCAGCACTTTAGAGGTGGGTGGATCATTTGAGCCCAGGAGTTCAAGATCAGCCTGGGAAACATGCCAAAACCCCACCTTTTCAAAAAAAAAGAGAAAGAGAGACAGTGTCTCGCTCTGTCACCCAGGCTAGAGCACAGTGACACAGGCATAGCTCACTGCAGCCTCGAACTCCTGGGTTCAAGTGACCCTCCTGCCTTGCAGTGTTCCAAAGTGCTGGGATTATACATATGAGCCACTGTGCCTGGCCCTTTAAGATATCTCATATCACTCAGGAGCTTGATGAGGTAAGAGGAGAATGCACTGTTTGGGGTGGGGGCAAGAATCTGTTTTGTTTTGTTTTTAAATTCAAAAGGGAATTTTTTAAACATTTTCCAGATTGGGAACCAATATACAAGACATCATAATTACTTTCCCAAGAAAGTCAGGGTCCTTAATACTTCTCCTTCTAGGCCCAAATCAGAGGTCTGTTTTTTTTCTTCTCTTCCAAGCTTACCTTTGTAAGCTGAAAAGAATCGGTAAGACTTGCCACCAACAAACTTCTTAGGAGCAGTATTTTTGTTTGCCACTCCCAAACCCCTTGTGGGTGAGGGAGATGTTGGGAGACAAATGTGTGCTTAAATATGAAAATCAAAAGGCTATTTATCGAAGTGTTAACGGTGATTACCTCTGGATAGCAACTTACCTATTTCCCTTGATCTTTTTCTTATTTCCAAATTTTCTATATTGAATTTCTAGGTAGTAAAACAACAATGAATTAATGTTTAAAGACTGATTAACCGGTTCCTTCTTCAGAAACTGAGCATAAACACTTGTCCTCGTCTCCCCATGGCTGAGACAGTGGCCCTGCCTGGCACCATGGACAGCAATCAGGGAAGGGTGAAAGGGCAAGAGTGGGACAGGCCAGGACTCCAGGTGTACACTCTACCCCGAGCCGACCACTTCAGGAGGAATTCCTGGGGAAATGCAAAATCATTTCCAAATCTTTTCCTTCCCCACCTTCCAGTCAAGCCATGAATCTCCATTTAAAGCAGCCACTCACTCCTTAGTTCTTTTAAACATTTATTTATCTACTGTACAAAATATTTACATCATCAGCTGCAACTGCCTGGCCCTTTCACCTGGCCTGACGAATCTGCAGCAGGGCTTGGTCTCTGCCAATTTTCTAGAAACATGCTGACACTCTCCTAGGTATTCACTCATGTCTGGTCTCCTTCAAAGATGCTAAAAGGCCAGAAGGGTAGCTGGCCCCCCAAGTACCTGGGTCACAAGGACATAAATAAAAGAACTGTCCAAAATAAGAAACACTAATAGAAAATTGCCCAAGAAATAACACTCTCTCATCTCTTTGACATATTGTACCTTTTCCCCACACTGGCTAGTATGAAAGCAGGATTAGAAAAAAAAAAAAAAAACAGTAAAAGAAAAGGCCCAAGAGAGCAAAGATACTTTTGAATAGAGTTCAGACAGAGAATAGAAAACCACAATAGTACCAAAGGGTTTTGTTTAACAAAGACTGGTGCCTAAGGACCACCACAGGGATGCAGCTTCCCTGGTTGGGTTGCAATGGTGCCTAAGATGCTCTGAAAAAGTGCTATGACTAGAGCTTAAAATGACAGGTCTAGCCAAGACAATCAACTCAATCTCCAGGATCAGTCTCTGGAAGGCTGCCGGAGGGGAGAATTCAGAAAAGCGACTGCCAAAAACAGCAGAACCAGTCCACATGCCCCCAGCTGGAAACCCCTTTCTGGGCCCAAGGGGCAGCATTATGTTTCCCAGGGTGGTGATAAACCTTCCTGTACATATCCCATGGGAAAACATTTGGGCAAGCAGCAGCACCTTGTCCTGGTCCCTGAGGAGAGCAGTGACCATGTGGCATGGAGGATCCTGGGGTATAGAGACCCTGATGCTGGATCCCGGACCCCAAGGATGAGTGAGGTCAGCACCCATGTGCCAAGAAAGGACAAATGATGACTGCGAAAGACTGAGGTCAGGCAGGAACTGTAGCAGCTCAGGAGGGCTTGTTCCTCATGATCCCTGTGAACAGGAGGGCTCAGACATGCTTCCAGGAGGCCAAGGCATTGCCAAAGTCCTGCCTTGTTTCAGGACTCTGTGTACTTGCTGGTTTTGGCAATAAAGATGGCTTGTAATATTCTCAGAGTTGACTGCCCCATTGGGAATGGTAGCTTGCAGCAAAGCCTTCTTAAAAACACAAATTTGGGAAGTCAATGAGATTTTGAATCTTGAAATTATTTTCAATCAAACAGTAATGAAAAAGGATGTTGTCATCTTCCAAGATACAGCAGCAGGTACTCTTCAATCATCATTCAACAGTGAACCTAATAAGCTTCCTCCCTCCTTAGTTCTCCTTCCTGATAACTGATGGAGCAAAGGGGAGTACAGGGGTTGGCAGGTGTTTACTGTGTAACATATCACCTCCCTGTTCATCCCTAGTGTCCTGATGCCAAGGACCTCTGATAAGCACGTAAACTCCTAGTCCCTGTTCCTTTGTCTTAGTGCTGCCAGAGAACACCAAGCAGAGAATCAGGGATTGCTGGCATACTATTCTTACTGTTCTAATCTTTTGCTACAAAATTTTCTTCAGTAGAATGCTAAAGGATCCCCAGCTTTTAGCAGACTACATAATGGAGAAGTCAGTGGCCCAAGCCGGCCATACTTCAGTGCCAATAACAAACTCAGGGAAAAGCATCAGTAGTCTCCAAGCCAGCCATATGCCTAGGCATGCCCCACTCTGGAGGCTACAGCTCAGCTATCCTTCATATTCTTCAGTCTATCTGCTTTTCTCACTGGCTACAATTCAAGAAAAAGCTTAGAGAGTTCTTCTTTGTGGATTAATAATCATTTCCAGAAATGCCCGAAGGGAAAGTGCTTTTTCCAGTTCTGACACCACAAAAAAATATTCTTTTTAGCAGTCCTTAGAGGCAGTCCAGTGCCATGGCCTATGCCTACCATTGTGCAGCGGGACTGCTCCTATGGGCCACCTCCTATCTGTCCCTCTCTCCTGGCTCCTGATGAGAAGAGGCAATCACCCCACCCATGAGAAGGACTCAAGTACCAGTCTGGTCAAGTAGTGAGGGCCAAAGAGGGTGTCTCCAAGGAGTATCAGCAGAGGGAGTTTTGGAGCACAGTGTGGATTTAATGGTCTCCACACCAGTTTCCCAACAGGGCTGAGCCCCGTGTGCCATCTCCCTCAGCTACTGAGATCTTCAAAGGACCAAATAAATGACAGCAGCATGGTCCTCTTCTCATGACAGAATGAAGAGCTCAGCTTACATACCATGCCAAAGTGGCCTGTGGTGGATATGGGCAGGGAGCAGGTGAGGTAAAGACAAGGCTTGTAGGTGACAAAATCCTCCAGACACAGGGGAGCATGCGGCATCTTCTGGCTGATGGTTATGTGTGTTAGGATCAGTGGTTATGATGTCTGTAACTTGCGCCCAGAAGCTCCAGAGAGCATGGGAGCCAACTGGATGACAGGAGAGTGGTCAGAGCATGCCAAAGCCCTCGCAACCCTCGCTGATGGCCAGCTGCAGCATCCTGTGCACCTCTTCATAGGAGTCATATGTAGGGAGGCACAGCTGGTTAAAACTGGAAGGGCAAGGGAGAAGTGATTAACTCATACCACCAAAAACACTGGGCATGCATCAGGCAGGCAGATACCTACCATGTGTGTGCAGTAGGCAGCGTGCTATGGGTCGGAGCGGCAATAATCTGAAATGAGGGACAGAGGGCGGCAAAGCCTCCAGGTGGTAGCTGAGAGGAGCCTGTTGTGAACTGAAGTAGCCGAGCCAACTCCTCCTGGGTCAGACTGGAAACCACAGTCCAAAACCACCTCATGACCTGGCAGGGAGAGCACAAGGCTGGGATCACACACGGTAAACAGCCTAGGATTAGATCCCTGGGGAAGGAACAAGATACACTAAAGTGGGGCTGTGCCCCAGTTACCGTTCTATGAGGACACAGGGTAGGAACAGTTTGACAAGCACTTCAAGAATTTACACTGTCACACGATTAGGAGGGTAGTCACTGACTGTTGGTTCTCTTTCTTCACCATCTCCAATTTACTACTCCTGTGGCAGTCAGCATGACAGCCCTTAGGGATCAGGGCTCCCTTCTGCCTGGACAACCACCTATCTTTCCCCATGCATCATTTTTTTTCCCCCAGAAAACATATCAACTGCTTTGACTCCCCTACTTTTTTCTTCTTTTCTTTTTTTTTTTTTTTTTTTTTTTTGAGAAAGAGTCTCGCTCTGTCGCCCAGGCTGCAGTGCAGTGGCGTGATCTCAGCTCACTCCACTTCCTGGGTTCAAGCGATTCTCCTGCCTCAGCCTCTCGGGTAGCTGGGACTACAGGCATGTGCCACCACGCCCAGCTAATTTTTTTTTTTTTTTGTATTGTTAGTAGAGTCGGGCTTTCACCATGTGGCCAGGCTGGTCTCAAAACTCCTGACCTTGTGATCCGCCTGCCTCAGCCTCCCAAAGTGCTGGGATTACAGGCATGAGCCACTGCGCCCGGCCTCCTCTACTTTTTTCTTCTGAAACTTTTTCCTTATAACATGGCACAAATCCAACTGAAAGAAGTTTGGTCCATTTACCTTTTCTCTGAAATGCCATGAGCCACCAACAACTACTGCATGGGCTTTGAAGTCAGACACACTGATGTCTCCAGTCCCACACATCAGCAGCTAGAAAAAGATGGTAAGGTGTTACTATGACAGTCAGAGAGACAAAGACCCAATATAAGGTCAAAATTACCTAAGTTAACAGGCAAAATGTAGAAGAAAACATTACCAGGAAAAAGACAGAAGGTGAGGTCATAATGCCAGAATACTGCTTTAGGAAAATCAATTACATACAATAGGGCAATAGTTGCTAACCAGTGGGTAAAAAAAAGATTCACATGGCTTTTAAAATATATATTTATACAAGTGTTGGTGGCCCTACCTGGGACCTCTAAATCTGAATCTGTCGGAACAGGTTATGAGCTTATACAGGAAGAAAAAAAATTGCCCAGGTATTTCTTTCTTTCTTTTTTTTTTTTTTTTGAGACGGAGTCTCACTGTCTCGGCTCACTGCAACCTCCACCTCTCCACCTTGCATGTTCAAGTGATTCTCCTGCCTTGGCCTCCTGAGTAGCTGGGATTACAGGCGAGGTATTTCTGATGAACACCCTAAGAACTGCTACTATGGATTATTTTTAATTGAAACAAAGGACAAAACACACACACACACAAACTGTTTCCTGACAGTCTGCTCTAAACTTAGCCTGGGAATATCAAGGAGAAAAGGCAAGCTGTTTCCCCAAAATCCCCAGCCCCATTTATGAATTTGTCAATGACCTTTCCTTTTTCTTAGGATGCATTCTTTTGTGGATTGAACTTTTACTACCTTCCCTTCAGCTCTGCCTCTACTTGATCAGATACATTTAAAAGTATGCCAAAAAATGAGAACATTAATGACATCAGAGCCTTAAACATCTTGTTAATGTCCTAATTTGGTTCAGGATCCAGCATGTTACTTAGCAGACTGCAAGTACTCATCCAATAGCTATAAAGAATAATACATTCTAACCAGGGACAAGAAGAGCCCAAACTAAGCCTGAGAAGCCTTGGCTCCTTCAAAAAGAACTTGCTAAGCTGACCAGGAACTAAGAGCAGGATGTGGAACAACTGTAAGAGACCATGTCCTTCCTTTCTACTTACTTCTACAAATTGTTACAAATGCTTTGCTTCAAAATGTAACAAAATTTACCAGTAGCTATTCCTCAGCCCAAAAAATAACAGCGCTAGGTAACAGGTTTATCAGAAACTTTAGGCTGAGCTGTGGAGAGTTCATTTTGTTTGGATTTCACATCTGAAGATGTAAAACACGAAAATTACGGAAGATTTTGATTCTTGTTCTCAAATCTACTTCAGTTAATAGAAATAAGAATTGGGCAAGACCACCTAAAATTACTTTTTCCCCCATTTTAAAAGAAAACCTTCCTCCCTAAAGAAACGTTTGCAGAAAGACACTCCTCATAGAAACTACGGGAATTTATAACTAGTAACTTGCACTGCACCATTTTGTACAGATGTCTCATCTGTGAGCAACAGGCCACAACAAATTGATGTTATTCTTTGCCCACACCTGATACGGACTTCAGTTCTGCATAGAATGGTATTTACCATCTTAGAGCCATTTTTTAGTTGTTACAGGATCTCAAATAAGAATGAATTTACTATATAAATAAAAATATATACTATATACTGTTTTGGTCTAATGCTTTTGAAATATGATCTCATCTTTTGGTTTGTTTCCTTCGCTTCATTAGAATGTAGCCCATGAGGGCTGGAACTTTGTCTTATTCGTTACTCTCTCTGCAGTGCCTCAGGAGGCACTCAATATATACCTGAAAAAATAAATTCTATTACTCCCTTAAATGTCATAGGATTTTATAGACTGTACATGATATTAACATTCTTTACTACTCAATGATTTTTTTTTTTTTTTGAGACAGAGTCTTACTCTGTTGCCCAGGCTGGAATGCAGTGGTGCGATCTCGGATCACTGCAACTTCCGCCTCCGGGGTTCAAGTAATTCTCATGCCTCAGCTTCCCAAGTAGCTGGGATTACAAGCGTGCATCACCACACCCAGCTAATTTTTGTATTTTCAGTAGAGACGGGGTTTCACCATGTTGGCCAGGCTGGTCTCGAACTCCTGACCTCAGGTGATCCACCCACCTCAACTTCCCAAAGTGCCAGGATTACAGAAGTGAGCCACCATGCCCGGCCTCAGTGATACTTGATGAATAAATGAGTATTAATTATTACTCTTCATAAATAATGAGCTACTTGCTACTTTCATTTATTTATCCCTTAAGCTAATATCTCTGCACTCTTTGCTACTAATTTTCACATTCTAATTTTTTAAAGGCTGAAGGGTCAATGAATGGAGGAGCGACAAAAGTGAAACCACCTCTTGCATAAATGGCTTTCCAGCTGCATCTCATAAGAGAAGGTACACCAAGCTGGTTCCTGTAAGCTACAAAAATGCCAAGTTAAGAATGGGAGTCTGAATTGCAATCACTTACCTCAAGCTCATTCTCATCAAAAATAGCCAAAAGGTTCTCAGGGACCAATTCATTCAGGCCTGAAACAAAGTAGGCAAGTTAAAGTCATACCCACACTATGGATACAGGTATTTTAACTTCAAGGCCAAGAACAGACAGGATCCCACCTTTTAGGAAATGTTCCACCTCCTCTTTCACTTGACTGGCCAGCCGATATTGGGCCAGCAAATTTAAATAGAAGATTTTATTCGCATTGGTGACTGGAGTTTGAGCTCCACCTGTCATGAGTTCTACAACCTGTAACAGGCAGCAAAAGACAGACAAGGGAGAGGCTGTGGATGGAAATTTATGAGATGACATCTGCCTGGATGTTTTATAGACACAGCATTACTGACCTCCATCACTGTCAGTCACAAGTTTCTGCTGTGCATTCAGCTTTTCAACACACTTGGTTTAATTTAGTTCCTAAGCTTCAGGGTTCCTACCACTATTGCTGTATACTAGCTATTATTTCTGAAATAGGTGCCTGGGTAAGGTCTTCTCTGACTCAGTCAAGTAGTAGTGATGCAATAGGAAGATACTATGGCTCCTCGCTAGCAATGTTTTAATCTATGATCCAAAATGAAACCACTATTGACCTCTTCTCTAAGCAACTAAGAGTAAAGTCAGATAAGCAGTAAGGAAGTCTTTTTATGTCTCAGAAATTCCAAGATGGGAACAATTGTTCCCACACATTCTTTTATCTCTAATGTGAGTCAAGAGAACAAGCCACAGTTTGATACTTGAAGATCCTGGATTCTAATCTCAGCCCTGATGCTAGCTTGCTACAGACCTTTGGTTAATTGCCCCTCCAGACCTTAGGGGAAATTATTTGGCCCAAACTTTCCTCTCTGCAAAGAAAAAGGTGAACAAACTGTATGACTCTCAAACAGAATTGGTATCCCCCAATAAACTCCTAAGGGAACTTTGAAGGAGCCCTGAAGCACAGCTTAAAACCATCATCCAGGAATATTTGTGTAGAGTGACCAAGGTTGTCTCCACAGGTGAATGAAGTTACAAGATCAGATTTTAAGACAACAGCATGGTAGCAATAGCATGCTACTCCACAGCAGGGATTCTCAATGGATCTAAAAATGTAAAACTTTTTTTCTGTTGGTATGCACAATCCTGGATTTATTTTTTTAATGTAAGCATTTCTATCTAGGAGACTGAGAAATAAATTATTAAGATTTAGTATTTATATTAAACACAATTAAAATGAGCACTACCCTGGGTTTGAGGACCCTAATTCAGTGTCCTATTGACTCTAGCTGCCTTACCACGCCAGCTCAGGAAGTCGGGTCTAATCCCATGTGTACAAAGGCAGACAGCTGGGAATCCCATAATTTCCAGAAAGGATATCTGATTATCAGTATAGTGGTACCAATGGTCACAAATTTTCAATCATTCCTATTCTGCTTTTAACTTTAAATTTACTGCAACTTTAGCGTCATCATTATCATTTGATGCTGTTTAACACCACAATGTAAATAGAAGCACATGCATCGGAAATATCTCTGGGCCATCATTTTCTAATAAAAAGTTTTGGTTTTATTATTTTGAGATAGGGTTTTGCTGTGTCACCCAGGCTGGAGTGCAGTGGTGCAATCACAGCTTACTGCAGCCTTAACCTCCTGGGCTCAAGCGATGTTCCAGCTTCAGCGCCCACTTCCTCCCACACTACCCCAGTAGCTAGGACCACAGGCACACGCCACCATACCCAGCTAGATTTTTAAAATCTAAAAGACAGGGTCTTGCCAAAGTTGCCCAGGCTGGTCTTGAACTCCTGGTCTCAAGCCATCCTCCTGCCTCAGCCTCCCAAAGTGTTGCAATTACAGGCCATGAGCCACTGCGCCCAGCCAAAAAGTTTAAAAATACCCAGGCATTGTGTTAAAATAGGAATCACCTACATCACTACTGCAAATGTTGACACAGACACTGCCATCTCTTCCAAATCTGCTTGTACAGTGACACTTCACCATCATTCAGTTATTTTTCAACTGGAAGCAGGACTCGGTGGGATAGATGGAGATATGTGTCTTTTGCTTCACTCAAATGGGCTGAGATCATAAAGCATAGGATGCAATGTCCTAAAGCTGTGCTGTCCAATACAGCAGCTGCTAGCCAAGTGTAGTTATGTAAGTATACATTAACTAAAATGAGAAGTTCACTTATTATGTCACCCACATTTTGGGTGTTTAATAGACAACACAAATATGGAACATTTCCACCACTGCAGAAAGTTCTCTTAGACAGTCCTGCTCTACAGGAAACTGGAGAACATAGGACCCAGAGGCTTTGTCCTCTTTCTCACCTTATCCAATTGACCTGATTTATTATATTTCTCTTCTGCAAAGACCAGCTCCATCTCACTCATGTCATTGTTGAGGATAAAACAAACTTTAGATTTGTAGAATTCTGGGTCATCTGTTTCAAAGTACTGAGGAGGCAGAAAGACAGAGAACAGAACATGAATACTCTTGCCCTGAAAGGTGTAACTGCTTAGAACCACTTATCCCTTCAACCTTAAAAATTATTATTTACAAGCCCAGGAGGAGAGATTTCAGGGTTAATGGCCAGGGGCCTTAGTAGGAAATGCACACCCAAGATGTTACCTTGTAATGCATACGCAGTCCTATGATTTGGGCCAGGAAAGAGCGGGTGAAGCGAGCTCGGACCAACTGCTTGTAGGCTCCTCCTAGAGAGGACTCATAGAGACACTTGCCCACGAGCCGTCCCGCAAACTCATACATTTTCAGGCGCAGATGAGTGGGGCGATTAGGGTTGGGATGCACCTGTCCAAGAAAGAGACTGAAAGGCCCTGGGCCATTTTTCTTCAAGCCCAGTTCTGGAAGGACCCTTCCTTCCCCAACCCCATGCCAAAGGAACAAGATGTCACTGTGAGGATCAGAGCCCATCCAAATGTTAGTTTTTTGGTAGCCACCACTGAGTAATTCAAAGTGACTAGAAGATAAAGGGCAAAGGTGGACTTAATTAAGAATCTTATATTAAGTTTGTGGTTAATCAGCAGATGATGTGATGCCTTTTCCCTAAACCAGAACTTCTTTCAGCCAAAGTGTACTCCTCTACTCCTGACACCTTTGTCTAGACAAAGATCTAGTACAGGAATCATTTGCTTCAGGTATGTTTTGAGAAAGAGGCTTAATTATTATAATAATTAGTAGAGTAGACATTATACTATAATGTTTTTAGTCAAATATTCAGCTGCCTGCATTTTTGCTTATTTTACAGATGAAATAATAAAGGCAAAGAGGAGGAAGACAATCTGATTAGCTTATATTTTAAGCAGTAAAATTAAGAATAGGACACAGGTTGTCAGGTTCCCAGATCAGTTTCATAATTTTGAATCCTTGTTAGTCTACCCATGATAACATAATCCACATTTTCCACCCACCCGTCACCAACTCACTAATGCTTGGTTGTTGTCACTGAACCGGGTGAAGAGCTGATTGGTGGTATCAAATAGTGCTTTGCAGATTAGCTCAAACCATTCCCGGCGAGGCCCTCCCCAGTCCAGAGCTGAAAAGCATAACGAAAATAAAAAATGACTCTGCCCTCCCTCCTCTTACCACTTTTGTTTATTGAGTCATCATTTTATACTCTCCACATTCCCTCTATTGTACTACCCTGGTGTTTCTCCATTGCGACTCATCTAAACTGTGGTCCTTTAGAAATCCCACCCCTTTTTGTAGGATTAATGGTATTCTGATCACTAAGGAAAAGCCCCCTAGTATGGAAACACCAGAGGTCGGAGATCCCAGGAAATGGACATTTCTCTCAAGGTAACCACGGTTCAAACACTTAGAACTCTCTCTCCAAGTCCCTGTATGTCTGTGTTCCACAAGCTCCTCAATGCCATCCTGGCCAGTAAATGCTACCCTTTTTTTCTTGACTCATGGTTCCCTTTTCTTTGGGGAGAAAAAACCTAGGTTTTTTTTTTTTAGGGAGTGAGTAGGAGGTAAGAGTTGCTTTTTTTTTTTTTTTTTTTGTGGAGAAGGTGCGAGTGGGGAGGAGAGTTCAAAAAGATGAATATAAAATTTCAAAACTGACCTTCTTCATCCTGGAAAACAACCTCAAAGTTCTTGCTCCAATCTGAGATGGAGAAATTCCGAGTGGCTTTCAGAGACTGAAAAGAAGTGAAAGGAAGGGAATTGTCAGAACACTGGCTGGTGTCCTCTGGATGTTAAAGACAACACAAGAGCACTGCCATTGTCTGCTGGACTACCTACGACTGCCTGAAGGAGATATGTTACTCATAAACAAGCTTTAATGATACCACCTGACATTTAAAATGCACATAACTTCAAATTTAAAGTTTTTAAAAATAATCTGATTTGCCTTTACATCATCACTTTGTTGGAAAGCTGAAGTTGTTTTTTTCTTTTTCTTTTGTTTTAAACAATCCTTGTTTTAGCAATGAAAACATTCTTGCATAAAGAAGTAAAAAATGACTCAAGTCAGTAAGCTGTAGGCAAAAGAACCAAGGAATCCTGGTTTTCAGCAAAGTATGATCTATCCACTAGACATATTTATCCACAAGGCTAGGTTCAGACAGCGAGCCATGCCACACGGACAATATGGCTGAGAAAAGGGGTTTCCAGTCACACCTACCAGAGCCAAACATCACAAACACTTTCTGGACAGGAACCAAGCCTTCTCATTCCTGGGGAATGTAAGAACTATGCCAGTGTCTGTGCAGTGGAGACAGACACACATCAGGTGTTCCTTTTCCATCAGACCAAAGTGACAACAAAAATCATTTCCTTTTAATTCAACAAGCGCTCTATTCCAGGGATTCAATAACAAGAAGTTTCTTCTGTAATCACTATTTACACCTGCCCTACATTGGAGTTCCATGGGACCCATTCAGTAGATTTGAAGGCCAGTAAGTAAACTGCTCTTCCCTCGATAACATACCTCCAACAAAACTGCCCCAAATTTAGTAGAATCAAATAGAAGAACAGACATATGTAAAGAGAGAAATTTAGGTTTCAGAAATTTAGTATATCTGTCTTTTATAAGTATATCTATATCTTTACTTAAACAGAGAAATTTAAGTTTCATGAAAAAGATAACCAGATCAGGCACGGTAGCTCATGCCTGTAATCCCAACACTTTGGGAGGCTGAGGCGGGTGTATCACTTGAGTCCAGGAGTTCGAGACCAGCCTGAGCAACATGGCAAAATCCCATCTTTACAAAAAATACAAAAATTGGCCAGGCATGGTGACACATACCTATAGTCCCAGCTATTTGGGAGGCTGAGTTGGGAGGATCACAGCCCGGGAAGATCGAGGCTGCAGTGAGCCATGATCGCACCTCTGCACCCCAGCCTGGGCAACAGAGTGAGACCCTATCTCCCCCAAAAAAACAAAAACAAAAACAGTAACCTGCAGAATACAGACATTCAATTGGAAAACTTTGGTATCTGCTGACAGAGATGAAATTTTACCTACCGATTCCAACAAGGCATGTCTGCTGACCTTCAGGGTGACTTTGGAATGTGGTCTTTTCATATGTACCTGCCGAAGCTCTCGCTGGAAAAAGTTCACCTTGTCCTGAAAGGTCTCAGAGCCTCCTGGGGAACAGCAAGATCCATCATTACAGCCTCATTACAAGCCATCTGTGTAGTCCTGCCTCTCCACCCTCATGGATGTGGTTGGGCTCACTACCTTCCCTATAGAATCCCTGTGTAACCTCACCTATGTTCTTATGCAGGGAGCGGATGAAAGTGGCTGCTAGAATGTTCCTCTCCTTACAGCTGAGCTCCACAGGAGGTTGAATGCCATCATCCACCACCAGTGTGAGGAGCTTATGGACAGGGTCAGGACCAAGGTATGAAAACTGGTAAAGAAAAAGAAAGAAATTAATCTATAAAACCCTCAAGGCCAGTAAAAGTCCTCCACAGCTCTATCCTGTGTACCAACCAACAACAATAAGTTAGGCTTGTTTTCTCCAAATGAGGACCTACCAGAAATACATTTCATTATTTTTCCCTTCAGTGATTTACATTTCAACATTTTAAATTATTTTAGTCACAGACACTGCCTTTAGTTAGGACCACCAGCAAAACTACAGACCTTCCAACATAAAATATAAGAAGGGTGATATGTTAAATAGCAATAAATGGCAATACGGTGATATATTAAATAGCAATAGTAAGGATATATTAAATAGCAATAAATGACTACTCCAAACTGATCAGAAGAAAATTATTTTTATAAAATGGCACATTCTAGCCTTTGGGCAAAAGTTTAGATTCCAGAAGCCCAGAAAAGTTAACAACAAACAAACAATGTATTTTAATATATGAGAGTGCTGCTTCTAAAAGGAGTTAGCTTCAGCACACTGGGAGACCAAGCTTGGGCCAGAGTTAAAAACATCTTCTCTATTAACTTAGTCTTGAAGGCAAAGGATCACTGTTGAAGTATTCTGAGTTGCTGCTAATTCCTGTTTCTGTAGGCATGCGTCCTTCCAGAATTTATATATTCTTCATGCCATTTAGTGAGGAGATAATGATGCTTTATTTGGCAACGAATCCTGTGTACACTGTGAGATCTTGCAGAAACACTAAAAGTGCTTCTGAGAAAAAATAAAAGGCTGAGATAGTCCAGAGATGAAGCATGCTTGATGTGAACCAGATGTAAGGTTCAGCTTACTTTTGTTCCTGGACACACTCGGAAGGTGTAAAGGCGCCAGGGGATGATCTTCAGGTAGAACTCCTTCACTGAGAATTGCTGGAGGACCAACAGACAGGAAATGAAGTGAATGATAAATAAAAAGGCTCTATTTGGGTATTCTAATTCAAATATCATAGTCCCTATTTACATTTCTCATAACCTTTCCTCTCCATGGACAAAAGTAATAATTTAGTGAGTACTAAAGTCAAATAAATACATTAACTCTCTATTTAAAAAGGCAAATTAAAAATATTACCCTGATGGCCAAGTGTGGATGGCTCACATCTGTAATCTCAGCACTTTGGGAGGCCGAGGCTGGCAGATCACTTGAGGCCAGGAGTTCAAGACCAGCCTGGCCAACATGGCAAAACTCAGTCTCTACTAAAAATACAAAAAAATTAGCTGGGTGCGGTAGCTCATGCCTGTAATCCCAAGTACTCGGGAGGCTGAGGCACAAGAATCGCTTGAACCCGGGAGGCAGAGGGTGCAGTGAGCTGAGATTGGACCATGGCACTCCAGCATGGGTGACAAAGTGAGACCCTGTCTCAAAAAATAAAATAAATTAAAAAAATATGACTGACAATGCAGTTTCACACAGAGATATTTCATAATTGTAATACTCAAGTCTTTCTAAATATCTGGGATCAGGTTTTCACTTTATGAGAACAGAATATTTCACCTAGAAACAATCAAAATCTCCTTCTGCTCAGCCCCATGATGCTCAGAATTACTTCCTCCAAGTTACTGGACAGCAAACACCAGCAACCCATACACACTGCTTTATACCTATTTGAATGGTGCCAAGGATCTGCCAGGGAAGGGAGGCAAGATGGGGTGAGCTGGAGTGGAATATGTTGGTGGTATAGGGGAAGGTCCTCACACAAAAAAGTTCATACAAAAGAGGAAAAGACAATGCAAAAAATTTTTAATCTTAAAAAATCCCTTTTATCTGAATGTGCAGGTCAGTTGTTTTCTTGATAAAAAAAAGTTTAAAGAAAATTTCAAACACATACTAAAGAAGACAAAGAAGTATAATGAAACTATCAGCTGCTTCAACAATTACCAATTCATAGCCAATCTTGTTTCATTTATTCACTTACCCATTTCCCTCATTACCATCACCCGTAGTCCAAATTAAGGCTAGATTTTTAAATGAAGAATGGTACACAGCAAAGTGTTCTGAAGTAGAACAGAATTAGAACTCAGTTTTGGTTATGAGATTAAAGAGATGTAATGGGATGTTTCACAGAGTCTCATTTTTATGAGGACTGAATGAATAAGGAAAAACAAATATTAAAAAGAAACTAACACAAAGTGCTTCTTAGCTCAGGGGCTTGGGAAATTCACCTTCTTTCCTCTGCCAAAATTTCTTTACTCCAATCCTGTAGCCTAATAGTGACATCCATTTACTGTGGTTTCATGAATCACAGAACAAAAGATCAAATTGTTTTGACACAGCACAAGAAGCCAACAGTAATTTTTATGCTAGCAAGAAATTTTTAACAGTTGAAAGTGGCTTTCTATACAACTAGTTAACAATCTTGCCCTGATTCTCAGACTGTTACTTTGTGGTTTCTGCTACCAAATACCAATTACACACAGGTTCAAGCAGGGGGATTTTATGTCAAGAATGGAAGGTCCAACCTTTGGTGACACATAGCAGTACACCTTCTTCGGTTTCTTCACCTTCTCAGGGGTGTGGCACTCAGAGGGCGAGTCTTCATCTTCCTCGTCAACAGCAGTGGATGGCCGGCGCTGGGAAGAGGTCATGTGCATGGGTGGCAGGTGCCATGGAGTGCTGCTACAGTTGGTAGCATTATAAAGATAAGCCTCAAAGTAAATGCTCACGCCTGAAGTGGACACATTGCGTTCGACGATATTCTTCTCATCCTCTAAAGTATAATAAGGAATAAGGTTTAAAGTAGAAGTCAGAGGAGAAAAAAATTACCTATCACAGGCTTTTAGTCCACAGGATAAGCCAAATGTGGCCCAAATATCAAATGTTTGTGAGGTCAGACAAAAGAGTGCAAACAGGCAAAGAAACGGCTGAAGAACAGCACTAAATCATACTTTTCTTTTAACTTACCACTTAGGACAATAATGTCAAATTCACCATTATTGATTGGCTGATTTTGGTATGAAATGCAAGCATGGAAGCAGCCTCGAGAATGCAGGGTGAGTCGCAAGAACACCTGGAAAGTCTGCCTGTTGGATGTTACTGATTTCTCAAATGAGACACCAGTACTCTCTTCTTCTTGAGGGCCGAGCTATAGGAAGGCAACAGAGCATCACTTAACATACAGTATTTTCCCATTTACAAGTCACTTTACTCCTTACAAAGAGCTTTCCTATCTATGATCTAATCTAAATCACAAAATTACTAATGAGACAGGTATTGTCAGATGAAGATACAGACAGCACAGAAGTCAAGGAGAAGGAAAGAGAGATCGAAGTGAATTAGGTGTGAGAATAACAGAGAAAGGAGCCAGCTCTCTCTAGCACACAGATAAAGAAGGGAGACTGCTTACCTCATGAATGGACAATGTGTAATTGTGCTCATCTCTCAAGGACATGGAATTGTTGGTGGGATTATCATACTCATCTCGGGGTACTATTTGAAGGGTGTGCGGCTGCCCACAGGTCAATACAAGAGTAGAAAAGTGGCACACAATTTTGGTCTTAGAAGGAACCACCATTCCTGGAACAAAGACAATGGAATCTAACATTTATTTATTTTATTTTATTTTTTTATTTTTATTTTTTTTGAGATGGAGTCTCGCTCTTTCGCCCAGGCTGGAGTGCAGTGGCGCGATCTCGGCTCACTGCAAGCTCTGCCTTCCGGGCTCACGCCATTCTCCTGCCTCAGCCTCCCGAGTAGCTGGGACTATAGGTGCCCGCCACCATGCCCAGAGAAATTTTTTTTGTATTTTTAGTGGAGACTGGGTTTCACTGTGTTAGCCAGGATAGTCTCGATCTCCTGACCTCCTGATCCGCCCGCCTTGGCCTCCCAAAGTGCTGGGATTACAGGCGTGAGCCACCACGCCCGGCTGGAATCTAACATTCAAAGGTGCGCTTCAGGGCACAAAGATCTGCTCAGTGGGTCCTAGAAAGCTAGGTTTCCTCCCAATTCCTAGGGATAAATAACACTATCAAGAGGAAGAGAGGCCAGGTGCAGTGGCTCACACGTGTAATCCCAGCACTTTGGGAGGCCAAGGCCAGAGAATCCCTTAAGGATCCCTTAAGAAGTTCAAGACCAGCTTGAGCAACATAGCAAGACCATCTCTACAAAAAATAAAAATTAGCCAGGCATGGTGGTTCATGCCTGTGTCCCAGCTACTCAGGAAGCTAAGGCAAAAGGATCACTTTTGCCCAGGAGGTAAAGGCTACAGTGAGCTATGACCACACCATTGCATTCTAGCCTGTGTGACAAAGGGAGACCCTGTCTCTCTCTCTTTTTTTTTTTTTTGAGACAGAGTCACGCTCTGTCACCTAAGCTGGAATGCAGTGGCACGATCTCGGCTCACTGCAACCTCTGCCTATCGGGTTCAAGCGATTCTCCTGCCTCAGCTGAGTAGCTGGGACTACAGGCACCCGCCACTACACCCAGCTAATTTTTGTATTTTTAGTAGAGACAGCGTTTCACCATATTGGCCAGGCTGGTCTCAAACTCCCCACCTTGTAATTTGCCCGCCTCGGCCTCCCAAAGTGCTGGAATTACAGGCGTAAGCCACGGTGCCCAGCTAACCCTGTCTCTCTATTAAAAAAAAAAAAAAAAGAGGAAAAAGCAGAAATAGAGAAATTTAAATGAATTTGGGGGCTTATTTTTGTTACAAATTCTTAACCACTGCAAACCCTAAGCAAAATGAAAAAAACTTGGAAGAAATAAAACAAAAAAACCAACAAACAACTAAACAAATGGAGACATGTTTATGGAAGATCCAACATAGTACAGATGTCAATTTTCCCCAAATTGATATATAGGTTTAACACAATTCTTATCAAAGTTCCAGCAAGATTATTTATAGATTTAGTTAAGATTATTCTAAAATTTAAATGGAAAGGCAAAGGAACTAGAATACTAAAACAATTTTGAAAAAGAAGAATAAAGTGGAGTCAGCTTACCAATTTCAAGACTTATTATAAGAGCTACAGTAATCAGGCTGTGTGACTTGGCTCACGCCTGTAATCCCAACACTTTGGAAGGCCAAAGCAGGAAGACTACTTGAGTCCAGGAGTTCGAGACCACCCTGGGCAACATAGTGAGACCCTATTCCTACAAAAAAGATAAAAAATTAGCTGAGCACGGTGGTGCACGCCTGTAGTCCCAGCTACTCGGGAGGTTGAGGCAGGAGGATCACTTGAACCCAGGAGGCCAAGGCTGCAGTGAATCATGATCACACCACTGCACTCAGCCTGGGTGACAGAGTGAGACCCTGCCTCAAAAAAAAAAAAAAAAAAGAAGAGGGAGCTACAGTAATCAAGATTCTGTGGTACTGGAGGAGGGATAGGTACACAGATTAATGAAATAAGTCCCCACAAATATGTCCAACTGCTTTTTGATAAAGGTACAAAAGCAATGTAATAGAAGATGAAAGATCACCTTTCCAACAAATGATGCTGGAGTAAAGACATGTATAAGCAAAAAAAAAAAAAAAAAAAAAAAAAAAAAAGGACCTTGACCCAAATCTATTAAAATTAACTAAAAATGGATCATGACCCTAAATACGCATTTTCAAACTGTAAAAACTTTTGGGAAAAAAAGAGAACATCTTCAGGATCTGGGACCAAAGATTTCTTAGACACCAACAGTTTGACCATAAAAGAAAAAAATGGATGCACTGGATTTCTTTCTTTCTTTTTTGAGACAGGGTCTCACTTTGTCACCCAGGCTGGAGTGTAGTGGCATGATCACAGCTCACTGCAGCCTCAAGCTCCTGGGCTTGTTATCCTACCACCTCACTTCTCCACCCTACTCCCCAGCAGCTGGGACTAAAGGTGCACGCCACCACACCCAGCTAATTTATAAATTTTTTGTAGAGATGAGGTCTCACTATGTTGCCCAGGCCGGTCTTGAACTCCTGGGCTCAAGTGATTCTCCCACCTCAGAAAGTGGATTTCATCAAAATTGAAAACATGTGCTCTGTGAATAACTCTGTTAAGGGAATAAGAAGAAAAGCTCAGCCTGAGCAACATGGCAAAGCCCCATCTCTACAAAAAATATAAAAATTAGCCAGGTGTGGTGGCACGTGCCACAGTCCCAGCAACTTGGGAGGCTGAGATGGGAGATCACCTAAGCCGGGAGAGGTCAAGGCTGCAGTGAGCCATGACTATGCTACTGCACGCCATCATGGGTGACAGAGTGATACCCTGTCTCCAAAAAGAAATAAAGAAAAGCTACAGATGGGGAGAAAATATTTGCAGACCATATGTTTAACAAAGGACTAGCATATAGAATATATACAGAACTCTCAAAAGTCAACGGTAAAAAGCCAAAATGGGCCGGGCACGGTGGTTCATGCCTGTAATCCTAGCACTTTGGGAGGCCAAGGTGGATGGATCACCCGAGGTCAGGAGTTTGAGACCAGCCTGGCTAACAGGGCAAAACCCCATCTCTACTAAAAATACAAAAAACTAGCCAGGCATGATAGCAGATGCCTGTAATCCCAGCTACTTGGGAGGCTGAGGCAGGAGAATTGCTTGAACCTGGGAGGCGGAGGTTGCAGTGAGCTGAGATCGTGCCATTGCACTCCAGCTTGGGCGTCAGAACGAGACTCCATCTCAAAAAAAAGAAAATAATAAATAAATAAATAAATAATAATAATCCCATTAGATAATGGGCAAAAGGGCCAGGTGTTGTGGCTCACGCCTGTAATCCCAGCACTTTTTGGGGCCAAGGGGGTGGATCGCTTGAGCTCAGGAGTTCGAGACCCGCCTGGCCAACATGGCAAAACTCTGTCTCTACAAAATATACAAAAATTAGCCAGGCGTGGTGGTGCCTGCCTGTAATCCCAGCTACTCAGGAGGCTGACACAGGAGAATTGCCAGAACCTGGGAAGAGGAGGTTGGTTGCAGTGAGTCAAGGTAGCACCACTGTACACCAGCCTGGGCAAGAGCAAGGATGTCTAAAAAAAAAAAAAAAGAAAGAAAAAAAGAAAGAAAAGAAAAGAAAAGAAAATGGACAAAAGACATGAAGAGACATTTCACCAAAGGATACATAGATGACAGACAGGCACATGAAAAGATGTTCAATAGCATTAACTATTTAAGAAATGCAAATTAAAAGCACAATGAGATACCACTACACACTTATCACAATGGCTAAAATAAAAAATAATGACAGCACATTAAATGTTAGCAAGGATGTGAAGAAACTGGATTATTCATACATTGCTGGTGGGAATGTAAAATGCTATAGCCACTCTGGAAAAGAATTTGGCAATTTAAAAGAAACTAAGCATACAACTCCAATACATCTCAGCAATTGCATACTAGAGAAATGAAAATTTATGTTCACATAAAAACCTGTAAGTGAATATTTATAGCAGCTTTATTCATCATAGCCCCCAAATGGAAACGACCCAGATGACCTTTAACAGATGAATAGTTAAACAAACTGGTACATTCAGACCACAGAATATACGTAGAGAATCCCTAATCCAAAAACCAGAAATCCAAAATGCTCCAAAATCCAAAACATTTTGGGTACCTACATGATCCTCAAAGGAAATGCTCACTGAAGCATTTAGGGTTTCAGATTTTTGGCCTAGGGATGCTGAAGTGGTAAGTAAGTATATTGCCAATATTCCAAAACCCCCAAAAATCCAAAATCCAAGACACTTCTAGGCAGACACAGTGGCTCATGCCTGTAATCCCAGCACCTTGGGAGGCCAAGGCAGGAGGATTGCTTGAGGCCAGGAGTTAGAAACCAGCTTGGTTAACATAATGAGACTGTCTCTACAAAACAAAAAATCAAAAAATTCACCGAGCATGGTGGTGCACACTTGTAGTCTCAGCTACTTGGGAGGCTGAGGTGGAAGGATTGCTTGGGCCCAGCAGGTCAAGGCTACAGTGAGCCATGATCCTTGCACTGCATTCCAGCCTAGGTGACAGAGCAAGGCCCTGTCTCAAAAACAACAAAACATTCCTATACCACGTTTGGAGAGAAAAAAACCCACAAAACCACACATCTGGTCCCAAGCATTTTGGATGAAGAATACTCAACCTGTACTACTCAGCAGTAAAAAGGAACCAACTACTGATACACTCAGTAACCTGGATGAATCGCCAGAAAATTATGCTGAGTGAGGAAAAGTCAACCCCAACAGGTTATATACTATATGATTCTAGTTATATAACATTCTTCAAATGACAAAATTATAGAAATGGGGAATAGATTCGTGGGTTGCCAGGGGTTAAGAACAGGTTGGGGATGGGGGGCAGGTACGGTGGCTCATGCCTGTAATCCCAGCACTTTGGGAGGCTGAGGCGAGCGGATCATGAGGTCAGGAGATTGAGACCATCCTGGCCAACATGGTGAAATCTTGTCTCTACTAAAAATACAAAAATTAGCTGGGCGTGGTGGCACGTGCCTGTAATCCCAGCTACTCAGCGTGAGGCAGGAGAATCCACTGAACCAGGGAGTTGGAGGTTGCAGTGAGCCAAGATGGCACCACTACACTCCAGCCTGGCGACAGGGCGAGACGCCATCAAAAAAAAAAAGAAAAAAAAAAAGAAACAGGTTGGGGGGGATAGGTGCAGCTGTAAAAGGGCAACATAAGGGATCCTTGTGATGATGGAAATGTTCTGTACCTTGACTGTATCAATGTCAATAACCTGGCTGTTATACTGTACTAGTAGTTTTGGAAAATGTTACCATTGCAGGAAACTGGGAAAAGGGTACACCAGATCTCTGCATTATTTCTTACAAATGCATATGAATATACAATTATCAAAAAATAAAAAGTTTAATTTTTTTAAAAAGGCTGGTACATGTAAGGGTATGAGCTGTTCTCCACTGGTGGCAAAGAGGTGGGTGATGATAATTCATATGAAAAGGAGTATCTGAGTGAGGCACTTAAGCAAAGGAGAGGATACATGGAAAGAGAGACGGCTTGGGAGCCACTTTGTCCAGAGCCTTACTCTGCTATCAGAGAAAGAAAATTAAGGACTAGTCAAGCAAAGATACACAAATCTTAAGGCCCCACTCAGTACGGTTTCACTTCAAAAGTTACCCAGGGACCCCAGGTCCTATTATTTCTGTGGATACCACAGCCCTTAGCCCTTAAGAACTAACCAAACTAATGACTCAGCAATTTTACTCTCAGAGTAATAAAAACATGTCAACACAAAAACTTGTACACAAATGTTCACAGTAGTGTTGCTTACAGTACCCAAAAGTAGAAACAATTCGACCACCAACTGATGAAAGGATAAATAAAATATGGCATGTACATAAAATAGAATATTATTTGTCAATAAAAAGAAATGAAGTACAGATTCACGCTACAGCATGACTGAATCTGGTTTAGATATTTGTACCCTCCAAATCGCATGTTGAAATGTGATTCCCAGTGTTGGAGGTGGGCCTGGTGGGAGGTGATGGGGTCATAGGGGAGGATCCCTCATGAATGGCTTGGTCCCCTCCTCATGGTAATGAATAAGCTCTTGTTCTGAGTTCATGCAAGATCTGTTTGCTTAGAAAAGCCCAGCACCTCCTCCCTCTCTCTCTTGCTCCCTCTCTCACCATTAGACACTCCTGCTCCCGCTTCGCCTTCCACCATGACTGGAAGCTTCGCGAGGCCTCACCAGAAGCAGATGCTGGTGCTATGCTTTTTGTACAACTTGCAGAACCATGAGCCAAATAAACCTCTTTTCTTTATAAATTACCCAGTCTCAGGTATTTCTTTACAGCAAGACAAAAGCAGCCAAACACAGCAGGCAAATCCACAGAGGCAGCAGATGAGTGGCTGCCTAGGTCTGGGGGATTTGGGGGAAAAGTAACTACTAACATGTATGGGGTTTCTTTTTGAGGTGATGAAAATGCTCTAAAATCGACTGTGATGATGGCTGCATTTAAAGAACCGTTAAACTGTATACTTTAAAAGGATGAATTTTATGGCATGGGAATTAAATCTCAATAAAGGTATTATTTTTAAAAAGGAAAGACAGGATGGAAAGAGAGAGAGGGAAGGAGACAAAGGGAAAAAGAAAGGAAAAAAGAACCTACCAGGTTGAAAAATTTTGTAGTAGGGACTATATGCCACATTTAATCCACCAAGCTTCACTGTGATTTCATAACGCCCAGCCTTGCGCACAGTGAAGGCCACTTTTACTACGTTGGAATTGGGCTCCTGAAGGACTTCCTGGGTCACTGGAATTTCCACTGCTAGCTCGACATGAGAGATGTGAACTCTTAGTCCCACAGGCCGATGTGCAGGGAAAGGCTGCCCGTTCTTATAGAATAACTGCCATGGGGAGAAGAAGGACACCTGTTAGCAAGCAGAGGAAAAAAACATTTCCTGTGTAGAGTGAGTGGGGAGAGAGGAAGTAGCTGGCAGAGACCACACCAGTAAATCCCAGTACCTACCCTGTTGCTCACAGTCCTGCTCACAAAAACACAGAGAGAAACAAATCCCCTCAATACTCTAAAGAAAACCATTAAGTCATGAGCAAATTCCTAACTTGTTCAGAGGACAAGGGTAGAATTTACCACTAAATCAAGAAAATGTCCATTTTAACTTGCCACTTCTGAACCACCAATGCTGCCTCCTTGGTCTTACCAGCCCTTTATATTATCAATGCTAACCCAAATTTAAAGGTAAGTTAGCCGGCAGCACTGGCAATGAGTGAACTAAAGCGTTACCAGACAAAGGTAGGAGGGGTTCAGACTCTCAAGCCAAGCTTAATGCTACAGTGGAGAAGTCAATGCAGGAGTTGGGAAATTTTTTCTGTAAAGTGCCAGAGAGTAAATATTTTGGCTTTGTGGACCGTACACAACTACTCAACTGTCATAACTACTCAGGTGTGAAAACAGCCATAGTCAATACATGATGAATGGGTGTGGCTGTGTTCCAAGACAAATGTATTTAAAGAAACAGAAGGTGGGCCTGATTTGCTAACCCCTATCTATAATACTTACTCTTTTCTGTAATATTTTTCTTATTTTGAAAAGGTAACATTAAGCTTTATACTTCTTCAAAGCTAAGGACCTATTAAATCAAAATGACAGAGAAATTTGTGACTCTTCAGATAGTAGCAATTCACTAGTTCCTGGAAGGAGTTGAAAAACAAGAGAAAATGTTAACATTCCAGGCCAGCACCTGGGCTCTGGAAAGCAAGTTACTCAGAAACCCCAATGGGTATGGAGACAGAAACATTCCCTTACATGCACTCGGAAGGCCATGCTGTGGCCCACCTCATAGGGGTCCTTCCAATCCCAGGAGACTTTGCAAGACCGGGGATCCAGGTAATTTCCCCGCACGTAGTCATAAATAGTCCGGTCCCCTCGGCGCTCACGGTCCTCATTCTGGAGGAAGCTGACTACACGTGCGGCAAGCTCAAAGAGGAACTTAATTGTGAAGAAGAATGCAACCACAGACACTGTGATTCCACCTATGCAAAAGAGAGAACACACAAACCGCCTGCCAGTTACACATTACAGCTTTTCATTATGCAACAGGCCAGCCATTTCTCAAAAATTAAAGGAGGTCAGGATGAGACTGTAAGACTGCCAAAGAAACACTGCACTGGGCACTACCTCTGTAGATAAGAAAGGAACTTCTACACCAGGGGTCAGTAACTACAGTCCTCAGGCCAAAGCCCACCCACTGCCTATTTTGGTAAATAAAGTTCCATTGGGATACAGCCACACCCATCATTTATAAATTGTCTATGGCTACTTTTGCACTACACTGGCAGAGTTGAGTCATTGAAATGAGCCTTCGGAACCAAAAATATTTACTCTCTGGCCTTTTATAGAAAAAGTTTGCAAACTCTTGCTCTATATGAGCTGCATATAATGTCCGCCCTGCTCCCTACCTTCCTGCACTTGCTGGGCACCCCACAGAAGCAGTCAAAAGGATGTGCCTTTGGTTCCCACCATTTCCTTCTTAAAGAATGCATTATTTGGGAGCCCTCCCCTCCCTTGTGTACTTGGCAAAAGTCTTCTCCAATCCCCACCAGAGTTAGCAGTTCCCTTTTCTGGGCTCCTTCAAACTCCTACACATTCATCTGGTATAACTTTTCTCCTCCTTGACCGTTCCCCTTTATGTTATGAATGCCTACTCCTTGAAGGCAGGTTTTTGTCTTATTCAACTTTAGACTCCACAGTAAACAGTGTCTGGCATTGACTATAATTGCTCAATAAACCCAGATGAATGAATTCCAATGCCAACTCTGTGAAGGTACATTCTGGCACGACTAGAAATATTTTCAGCTCCATTTTCAAAGGGAAAAGAATAGGCAGAAAGGCAAAAAGGACCCAAGCAACCTTTACAAAAATATAATAGAGAGAGCTCTTTCCATAACGTACCAATAACGTAAAACATCAGGTCCCGTCAATGCCAACAGACAGCCGAGGATCACAGCTGCAGCTGTTAAAAGAAAACTTGTTTAGTTTTTGTCTCCAACTCTGCCTCATAGCTATCTCAGAGTAAGACAAAGTAGAGTGTATGGCGTGAGCCAAACAACTCTCTCTAGTCTAGAGCCTTACTATTCCTATCCTCTTTCTAGCTTGACAGGTGCCGTATAATATATTTCAGAGAAACAAAGAGACTGCATCATTCCCCTTAAAGACTTCCAATCTACTGACCACTCTAGGAATACCACAAACAGCCACTTGCTTTATTGCTAATTTCAAAATGCAGTAACATGGCTTTCATCTTCTTAGATCCATAGTTCCCAAGACAGTTTCCCTCCCTCATGCAAAGTGGTGCTAATTAACACATGCAAAGAGGGTAATGGAGTCACTTTCCCCTTATGTTTGCCTTTTGGGAGTAATTCAGCTAAGTAGAAATGGCTATATAAAATGTAGATTTTTTTTTTAAAAGCAAGTATCATTATCATCATGTTGGCATTATGTAATTAAAATGAACTCTGGGTCATCCCAATAATAAGCAGTGGGTCTGAAAGTGAAGTCATTTATGCTGTTACCAATCAGACAAACTAATGGGCCCTCTGGAAGATGAGCTCAGCAGAAAGACCAAGGAGAGGAACAAAAGGAGACTGTACTTCTCATCCTCAGTCATGCCTGTCAAGGTAGGAGTCTGAGGGAAGACTTTCACTGTTGTTAAACTTGTTTCCAGAATAAGACTTCAATCTTAATTACTCATTTGATCATGTGAACCAATAAAAGTACTGCCAAGGAAAAATGCAATGTATGCTAACGTTCATATCTTATCACTGAGTCTGACCTTAGCACAGGCTGTATATGCTATTTTACAATGCATGAATGCACTCTTTCTTTTCAAGTCAGTGTACACTAAGGCTGTCAATGTTATCTTGACCCAGCACCTTTTATCAGCACTAGAATATTACGTAGAGACAAGACAGCTAAAAATTTCTAGGCTCAGATCTGGGAGGGACCAAAACAACTTTTTTTCAGGGTGTGTTTTTACACCTGATTGTGCTTGCTTAGTTCCTCTGATAACAATATACCCAGTGGAACCCACAGAGAGTAGGTAATTTGAGGAATGACCGTCAAAAGTTTCATACAAATCCTACTTAGAGTGATTATCTAAAGTCCTACTAGAAAAGAAATCCACACTGGGAACATTAGAATTGTCACGTGGATGAAGGTGCTCCCAAAAGGGTCTATTACAGACAATATAAAGAGCCAAAATTTGGGATCACAACTACTGAACCTCCTTCCCAAACAAGTATCTCATCTCTTGGGACCCTATGCTGAATTAGCTGGGGACCCAACAGCTATCATCTCAAAAAGCTGCTACGATCTCTCAAAAAGCATCTGTCTGCATCTTACAGGATGCACTAGATGACTTGGTGGGACCAAAACTGGCAGTTTAACTGCCTTAGGTACTTCCTCAGCGGGATGCCATTCGATCTGACCCTAGATGTGAAATTTCTGGTCCTCAGGGAAGTTACAGCACTCAGCAAAGAAATGAAGTATATGTGGCTGGTGTTACAGATTTGTGGTCTTCTTAGAGGAATAAAAGCAGTGCCAAATGTATGGCTTGAGTCATGAGGGCTAGAAAAATTCCCACCTACTATCTCTGACAACTACAACAACCCTTCTGTGAGAGACAGCTGACATGCAGTAATTGAGAAGCCTGGAGAACAATCCCAGGACTGCAAACTGTGTGACCTATCTAGGCTTCAGAATCTCATTGCTGTAAAAAGAGTTGCAATTTAATAATTTCTATGGTATCATCTCCTTTAGTATGATATGACTTCAATGCAACTCCCCACGGCCATCAAAGCTCTAGCCAAACAGCATAACAAATAGCATAAGATAGAGGATAAGGGGGCAGACTCTAGAGTTAGATTACCTGGCTTCAAATCCATGCCCCATCATTCATAATGTGACCCTGGACAAGTCATTTAATCTTTGTAAAGGAGTGCCAGTTTCCTTATATGTACCTCACGGGGTGCTGTGAGGATTAAATGAGTTAACACATGTAAGCAGCCTACAGTAGTGCCTGGCACACAGTGAGTTCTCAAAGTTTTAATGATTATTACAATTATTATCAATAGTAGCGCCAGTATCACTACTCCTTTACTTCAAAGCTGATAGGAAACTCCTCTCTACTGGCCCACACTTTCTTCAAAGAGAAATGCATCTGAATTTCAAAAGGCATGGCTTCTATTACTGTCCCTGAACAGTCTGCATGGGAGTTCTTTATACTATTCTAATTTTATGCCTAAAAAATTTTACAATAAAGGGTTAAAAACTCATCCTAAAATAATTCGTCCAACAAATACTGAGTACTTACTTTTTTTTTTTTTTTTTTTTTTTTTGACGGAGTCTCACACTGTCACCCAGGCTGGAGTGCAGTGGCATGATCTCGGCTCACTGAAAGCTCGCCTCCCGGGTTCGCGCCATTCTCCTGCCTCAGCCTCCCGAGTAGCTGGCACTACAGGCGCCTGCCACCATGCCCAGCTAATTTTTTGTATTTTTGGTAGAGACGAGGTTTCACTGTGTTAGCCAGGATGGTCTCGATCTCATGACCTCGTGATCCACCCGCCTCAGCCTCCCAAAGTGCTGGGATTACAGGCATGAGCCACCGCGCCCGGCCCTGAGTACTTACTCAATGTGCCAGGTACAGGGGGGACAAATTAGAACATGAGAGCCACAGTCCAGTTATCATGAAGCTGGCAGTAATGAGCTTTACCTTGTGGAGTCCTCGGCCATTTTTCCCCTGTCACTTATTTCTCAATCAAATCATCACAACTGATTTTCAAGATCAGCTAAACCTTCTCCAATGAGTCAGTTCTACATTTCTGCCCCACCTCTATTCATCATTTAAAACTCAACAGACCAATTACTACTTTTTCCCCAAACAACTGTCTTCTTGAAACCTCCTCATGACCAGGGAGTTAGTTCTATCAATTCATCATTCGCTGACATCACCTTTACAAAATGTCCCACTGCTCTACAACAGCTCTCAAACCACTCCCCACCCCCATAGTATTTACTGACCTCCCAGTTTCACCCATGGTCACATTCTGAATTTGCCTTCGTTCTACAAATTCCCCCTTTCTGGTTCCTCCTGAATTCTCTCAAAAGCCCTTCTATTTTTTTTTGAGACAGAGTCTTGCTCTGTTGCCTAGGCTGGAGTGCAGTGGCATAATCTTGGCTCTCTGCAACCTCCACCTCCCGGGTTCAAGCAATTCTCCTGCCTCAGCCTCCCGAGTAGCTGGGATTACAGGTGCCCACCACCATGCCAGGCTAATTTTTTGTATTTTTTTTTTTTTTTTTTAGTAGAGACAGGGTTTCACCATGTCAGCCAGGCTGGTCTTGAACTCCTGACCTCAAGTGAACCACCTGCCTTGGCTTCCCAAACTGCTGGGATTACAAGCGTGAGCCACCACGCCCAGCCAGGCCTCCCTATTTTTGTCACTAAAATCACTTTTATTCCAGATCTTACCTCTGTTCTGTAAGCATTTTCTGTAAGCATGTTCCGACCCTGTCGGGGGCTCTCTCTGTCCTGTATCTACTGCTACCCCTACCCCATGCTATTCTCCTTGGCCCCAGTTGCTATAATACCTTGTTATTCATCCTATGATCTATCCAAATTAGATCCTTTACACTTTTACATACAGCTCTGAAATGTCCCCTCTCCATTCCTTTTGAAAACTCATCTCCTCTGCCTAGAATATCCTCCTTCCTTTTATTCTCTATGCATGGAAAATCTCCTGATCCTGAGGTCTAGGAAAAATCCTATCCACTCTCTCCAAAATCTTCCCTAATATTAAATTTAGAAATTCCTTCCCTCATGTGAATCTCCATAGAACATTGTTTTTATTTATCTTATAGCACTTTTCTTTTTTTTTTTTTTTTTGGGACGGAGTTTCACTCTTGTTGCCCAGGCTGGAGTGCAATGGCGTGATCTCAGCTCACCACAACCTCCACCTCTGGGTTCAAGCGATTCTCCTGCCTCAGCCTCCCGAGTAGCTGGGATTACAGGCATGCACCACCACGCCCAGCTAATTTTGTATTTTTAGTAGAGACGGGGTTTCTCCATGTTGGTCAGGCTGATCTCAAACTCCCAACCTGAGGTGATCCGCCTGCCTCAGCCTCCCAAAGTGCTGGGATTACAGTTGTGAGCCACCATGCCTGGCCTAGCACTTTTATTCTTTTAGTCTCGTTTTTTCATTTTAGAGTGGTAATGAGTAGTCTTAAAAATCCTCCAGGCTGGGCATGGTGGCTCATGTCTGTAACCCCAACACTTTGGGAGGCTGAGGTGGGAAGATCACTTGAGCTCAGGAGTTTGAGACCAGTCTGGGCAATATAGTGGGACCTCACCTCTACTAAAACTTGAAAACAAATTAGCTGGGTGTGCTGGCACACACCTATATCCAAGCTACTGGAGGCAGGGAGGGCATCTGAGGCAGAAGGATCCCTTGAGCCCAGGAGGTTGAGGCTGCAGTGAGCCCTGATGGCACCACTGCACTACACTCCAACTGCACAACAGAGCAAGACCCTGTCTCCAAAAAAAAAAAAAAAAAAAAAAAAAAAAAAGCTCCAAAGAAACCAACATAATTGCATATAGTAACTTCAATAAATATGAATAAGATCAAATGTCTGTCCTTTTCTTTGTCCAGAATGCCTAAGGATCAGGAATTTTCCAGATGGGATCTTCCTTGTAGATAGAGTTTGAAAGGATTTCTCTAACAGTATATTCACTTGAGCCAGGCGTTGTAAGTTCCTCAACCTAAAAGTTGCCAATTTAATTCAGTTCAACAAGCAGGTATCAAATGCCCACCACTGGGGTTGCAGATTCCCATGCATGGTATTTTTCTACAGCAGTTTCTACAGCATGCTCTACTTTTTGCTATTCATAATTTTCCTGTATGAAATTATTTTGGAACTTTCCCAAGTCTAATTGCAGTACAAACAAGTATGTGAGGCTCTACTGTACTATTTCATCAAATTGTTATGAGTACTTTGTGTGTTTTCAAGTTCATCTCTTTAGTGTCCTTGACCTTTATAAATATGGCATATTGTGATACTTTAAGCTAGAAGAAAAATATGACAGTAGTAAATTAACAGCTTTCTACCCACTTATTGAGTCACTTATCACAGACCAAACACTGCCTTCAGTGCTTTACATATGTTAACCTAAGTAACTGTCACCACAACAACTTGGTAAGATGAATACTATTATTCTCGTTTTATGGATTTTTTTTTTTAAGCTGGGCTTAAGGTTGCTGAACATCTCACACTGGGGTAAGTGACAGAGTTGAGATTCAAGCCTGGCTGGGAAAGCCTAGCAGGGCATGGCGGCTCATACCTGTAATCCCAGCACTTTGGAAGCCAAGGCAGGAGGATCACTTGAGCTCAAGAGCTTGGGATCAGCCTGAGCAACATGGCAAAACCCCGTCTCTACAAAAAATACAAAGAAAAAATTAGGATGTCATAGTGCACGCCTGCAGTCCCAGTTACTTGGGAGGCTGAGGCGGGAAGATTGCTTGAGCCTAGGAGGTCAAGGCTGCAGTGAGCCATGATTGTGCTACTGCACTCCAGCCTGGTTGACAGAGAAAGACCCTGTCTCCATTAAAAAAAAAAAAAAAAAAAGCCTACGTCTAACTCCGAAGCTCAATGCTCTTAACCTCTACAGTGAATCATGAAAAAGAATAAAGTCATAAGGATAGTGAAGTATTTGGGGAAAAAAAGATTTATGAAAACAGGTAAAACAAAGTATGAGAAAACACTATCCAATCTTACTGTGAGGAATCTCATAGCAAGGCTAAAATTAGAAAGATAAACTCTTATGGCTCTTTTTTAATCTTTTGATATATAAATAAAGCACGCCAAAGAAAAGTGGAATGCAATGCCAATTCTCTAGTGCAGAAATATCACTTGCTTACGAAGGATCCTGGTCTGGTTGCTTAATACTACAGCATTTTGGCTCACATTACCTACAAAAGGGGAAAAATACTTCAAAATATCTGTCTCAAGGGACTGTTAGAAAGTTGATTAACATACATATTCTAAAATCCTCTGCTTTTTCGGAGTATAAAGATTTTTAATTACAGTAGCAACTGAATTTTAGCCCCAACACTGAAAACCAGTTGTGAAAAAGTCATTTCCCAAAAATGGAGAACTGGTTTCTTCATATTTAAAATTGCTCTGCTGGGGACAAAGTCAATTCTCACTGCAACTGTATACTTTAACAGCTATCCCTTGCTGAAAAGGCTTAGGAATTGGTCACTGGATCCATGTTGTACATCCCAATAACTAAAGCTTAACTCAGTCTGTTACCTTACCTTTAAACGAGGGCCCATGTTCTGAGAACCAAGTAGAGCACTCCTATTCACCAAAGCAGGTAACTTTTGGCCCCTTTCACCTTGTCTTCCAACTTCCACATGAAAGAAAAACGCCACAAGGTCAACAGAAAGGGTCTATCCATCAGACTTTGTCACAGTAACCAGGTCAGTGTTTCTGGGATGAACTGGATGAATTCCAGGGTAGAGAAATACAGCCCAAGAATATATCATTCCTGGACTTCTCTCTAGTGCAGGGTGCAATCGACTGCCAAAGGACGCCCCAGGATCCTGTCCAAAAAAGAAAACAGGGTTAGTTGGAATAGGTTTTTATTTCTGAAAAAGATTCCCCAGAAAAAAATCAAAGAGAAGGTAGAACAGGCAGTGGAAACCCTGGGACACTAAAAATAACCAAAAATTGGTAAACTCTGACCAAGCATTCTCAATTAAAACTCCACACAGTCTCCTTGAGGCCTCTCTCCAACTCCATAAGAAAAGTCAACTGGCAACCTCACTGTCTATAACTATGTCTCCAGCTGAGAAGTGCCAGAGCTTCCTTCAGTTCACTGTCCCCAAATACTTCCCTATCCTTATGACATTATTCTTTTTCATGATTCAGCGTAGAGGTTAAGAGCATTGAGCTTCAGAATTAGACACAGTTTTTTTGTTTTTGTTTTTGTTTTTGAGACAGGGTCTTTCTCCATCACCCAGGTTGGAGTGCAGTGGCATGATTACAGCTCACTGCAGCCTTGACCTCCTGGGCTCAAGCGATCCTCCCACCTCAGCCTCCCAAGTAGCTGGGACTACAGGCGTGCACTACCACACCTGGCTAATTTTTTATTTGTGTTTTTTGTAGAGACGGGGTTTTGCCATGTTGCTCAGGCTAGTCTTGAACTCCTAAGCTCAAGAAATCCTCCTGCCTTGGCCTCCCAAAGTGCTGGGATTACAGGTGTGAGTCCATTCTTCAGTAGAAGCAAACTAGGCCACAGACTTAAAGAGTAACCTTCAGCACAACCACATACCCAGTTTGAATATAATGGGGTTGCAGCACAGGGTCTGGAGCAACCACAAAGACAAGTGAGATGAACGCACAGCCAGAACCAGGTTACGGATAGCCTTATATGCCATGGTAAGGAATCGCTGACAATATTCAGCTGGAAAGGAGAAACTTCCAAAGAGCTTTAAAGCCCAATCTATCAGCCTATGCAGTCTGCTCCCTTCGTGCCCACATATGCATTTCCAAGACATGCTTAAATAAAGTTGATTTTATATTTAAAACAGTAAAATCTGCTACTACGAGTCAGGGGAAAATCTGTGAACTTTCAAAATAAAGTCACTAAATAAAGTCCAGTAAAGTCAGTTTATAACTCTCGAAGATATTCATGAACCAAAAATGTAGCAGAAAGGGGTTTTATGGCAATGCATACACAAACAGCCACCATAAGACAAATGAGAAGAGACTACTAATTAGTAAATGAAGAGACAGTCTTACCATATGGCAGGAACTGTTCTCAGTGCTTCATACATATAAACTCACAGATACAATTATCCCTATTTTAACACCGATACAATTATCCCTATTTTACAGATGAGGAAACTGGGACACAGAAAGGTTAAAGTACTTTTCCAAGAAAACACACAGTGAGTAATAGAGCTGAGTCAAACTCAGACAACCTGGACCCAGAATCCCTGCTTTTAATGACTACTCTACTGCCTCTCCACTATGGGAAACCAAGGAAGAAAGCACAAAATGCTAAAAGAACAGAATGAGTGAAGACCAGTAAATGAAATTAAGTTGGCAAACTTTTATCATTAAAAATAAATAAGTATATGTATTTAGTTTAAAATACAGCAATATGACCGGGCACAGTAGTTCACGCCTGTAATCCCAGCACTTTGGGAGGCCAAGGCAGGCGGATCACTTGAGCCCAGGAGTTCAAGACCAGCCTGGGCGACATAACAAAACCCCGTCTCTACAAAAAATACAAAAATTACCCAGACATGGCGGCAGGCGCCTGTGGTCCCAGTTACTTGGAGGCTGAGGTGGGGGGTTGGCTTGAGCCCAGGAGGCAGAGGTTGCCGTGAGCCGAGATCATGCCACTGCACTCCACCCTGGGCAACAGAGCCAGACCCAGTCTCAAAATAAATAAATAAATAAATAAATAATGCCAACAGACTTGCCAAGTACAAGAGCCAAAACCTGGGTCAACTGGCTACTGGAACCAGCTTAAAGGATCCACAAACAACAAACTATATACGTAAGCTATAAGAGATCACTATGTAGAATACTATATAAGGAATTTTTAAATGACACTTTTAAGGAATAAACAACATAGGGAAATGCTTACAAATAAAATGTTAAATAAAAAAGCAGGAACAAAACTGTTTATGTAGCACAAGTCCAAATTTAGAAACATAACATTACATAAAGAAGACTGAAAGGAAAATATAAAAATATTAATAGTGATCATCTCTTGGTATACGGAATTATAAATAATTTTTATTTTCTACCTGTACCTTTTAGTGTTTTTCAAATTCTTAATGTTGCAAGGACATGTAAAAAGTTTCTATTTCTGGAGAACACAGTTTTGGTGGGGACTGATTTTCCTTAAATAAGGGAGAGAATGGGCAAGTTATCCTTTTTTCAAATAAGAAAATGGTATAAAGAGGCTGGGCACGGTGGCTCACGCCTGTAATCCCAGCACTTTGGGAGGCTGAAGCGGGCAGATCATGAGGTCAGGAGATCAAGACCATCCTGGCTAACACGGTGAAATCCCGTCTCTACTAAAAATACAAAAAATTAGCCGGGCGCGGTGGCGGGTGCCTGTAGTCCTAGCTACTCGGGACGCTGAGGCAGGAGAATGGTGTGAACCCGGGAGGCGGAGTTTGCCGTGAGCCAAGATTGCGCCACTGCACTCCAGCCTGGGCGATAGAGTGAGACTCTGTCTCGAAAAAAAAAAAAAGAAAGAAAGAAAATGGTATAAAGAAATTAAGATAACAGATTATACTGAACTTTTCTTTTCTTCTTTTTTTTTTTTTTTTTTTTTTTGAGATAGAGTCTTGTTCTGTTGCCCAGGCTGGAGTGCACTGGCATGATCTTGGCTCACTGCCTCACTACAACCTCCACCTCCTGGGTTCAAGCGATTCTCTTGCCTCAGCCTCCCTAGTGGCTGGGACTACAGGTGCGTACTACTATGCCCAGCTAGTTTTTGTATTTTTAGTAGAGGCAGGGTTTCACCACGTTGGCCAGGCTGGTCTTGAACTCCTGACCACAGGTGATTCGCCCGCCTCAGCTTCCCAAAGTGCCAGGATTACAGGAATGAGCCACCACACCCAGCCTGAACTTTTATTTCTATTCACTATGATGTTAGCAGGTTTCCAACCCTGTGATCAGCTATTTGATTATTAAATCAAATAACTCCTAGTTGTAATATAAGCTTTACTGTCCCTACCATGAGCTACCATGCTCACCGCAATGCTTCAGTACCTCTACTGAGCTTCAAAACTCAACTCAAGCACTCCCCCTTCTCTGGTCCTGCTCCAAGGCCTCTCTGAGGACTCTTCCCACACCAGATAGAATCAACCACTTCCTCCTTTGTGGTGCTCCTCTGCTGAAGATACCTCCGTTATAGCATTTACTAGTCTGTATTGAAATTATTTGTTTATATAGCAGTCTCTCCTAATAGATTGCGGACTCCCCAAGGAACACTGACCAGGTCATAACATTGCCTCCCCAAGGCTAGTATGGTGTTCAGCCCTGCTATCTCAGAGTCTGTACTTTCACAAGATCCCCAGGTGAGTCCTATGTATGCTGAAGTTTGAGAAACATGGTTTAGACTCTAGAGCAATCAGTATGAGAAGGGGCTCAACATTCTGTATCTCTAACAGGTTCACAGGTAATGCTGATGCTGGTGGTCTCCTAGACCATGCTTTCAGAAGTGAGAATCCAGGTGAAGAGTCAGCAAGCCAAATCCTAACAGCCGCCTGTTTTTGTGAAAACAGCCAAGTTCATTCATTTACATATTATCTGTGGCTGCTTTTGCACAATGGCAGAGCTGAGTAGTTGCAGCAGAGACATATGGCCCACAAAACTTTACTATCTGATGCTTTAATGAAAAAGTATACCAATTCCAGGTGTAGAGGTCTTAGTCTTAAAGCTACATAACTACCTTATATAAACAAATACATTTTTCTAAATCAAAGAAAGCATAAAAATCATTTTCTTCCAGTTCTACCATCTCTTCTTAGGAAAAGAATTACAAAACTTGCAATGTTATGCAAACACATCTAGTTTCAACTATGACTTGATGGCTTTATTCTTCCCATACCCCAATTAGGAATTTTACAGTCATTTTCCAAAGTATGTATTTCATACAATCATGCTTGCATTTGATCAAGGCTAATATTTCCTAAAACTAGTATCTCGGGGACCAAATACTGTATCCGGGTTGCTAAAATTACCATAACACATACTACTAACTCAGTCTCTACTTCTAAAGTGCTATTCTAAAAAGCTGTGAAAGGCCAGGTGCAGTAGTGCACACCTGTATTCCCAACACTTTAGGAGGCTGAACTGGGAAGATCACTTGAGCCTAGGAGTTGAAACCAGACTGGGCCCTCTCTAAAAAAATAAAAATAAATTGGTCAGGTATGGTGGCTCACGCCTGTAATCCCAGCACTTTGGGAGGCCAAAGTGGGCAGATCACCTGAGGTCAGGGGTTTGAGAAAAGCCTGGCCAACATGGCAAAACCCCATCACTACTAAAATACGAAAATTAGCCAGGCATGGTGGCACACACCTGTAATCCCAGCTACTCAGGAGACTGAGGCAGGAGAATCACTTGAACCTGGGAGGCTTAAGTTGTAGTGAGCCAAGATTGCGCCACTGCACTCCATCCTGGGTGACAAAGCAAGACTTCGTCTCAAAAAATAAAATAAAATAATAAAATAAAATAAATTAGCTGGGCGTGGTAGCATGCCCCTGTTGTCCTAGCTACTCAGAAGCTAAGGCAGGAGGATCTCCTAAGCCCAGAAGTTTGAGGCTACAGTGAGCTGTGATCACACCACACCACTGTACTCTAGCCTGGGTAACAGAGAGAGAGATCCTGTCACACATACACACACACACACACACAGCCATGAAAAACATGATGTAAAAGTTCATTTCAAAATTTTGGTGCATACAGAGCTAGTGGCAGCAAACAGAAGTTCTGATATCACCTACTGATGTCCACCAAATGAAAACACAAAAGAAAGACGTTTGCTTTGTAAGATGCAATCTCCAGCATTCTCCACAGAGAAGCACCAGCCATGAGTCCAGGGACATGAACTTAAAAAAACAAACTATTCAATTTTCAAAAAGTGCACAGGTTAGGGTGGTCTAACTAAGGAGGTTCCAAGAATATATCAGACACTTTGGATTATCAGTTTACATTTACTATGGCTTAATTCCACTCTTGGTTTATACTCCCCAACCCAAAATCCCACCATAAAAGATTGCCCTCCTCCATCAAGTTTATACTCTTGAGATATTTATACAGTTGTCTATTTCTGCTATTGTGGTTTAGCCAAGTTACATGGTTTTCATTTATACTTTCTTCATCAGTCAGCCTCTCCAGTCTCTTAATCATTCCTGTGGGTCTTCTGTGAACTCTCTCCAGCTGATCCCCAACGATCTGGTAATGAGGTGCCTCCAAATGACTGCAGCCTTCCAGGGACAGCCTCATTAGTCAGCAGGATGAACTCACTCTCCTCAGTTCCATGACATACTACTCTTGAGCAGGCAATCCCCCAAATCACAGAAATCTACTGTGCTGCCGTATTAGACTGTACCTCATTCTATAACTCCCAGATTTGGACACTGGGGCATGCTAGAATGTGCTAGAAGCCAGAGGATAAATGACCCATGTTCCCACAGCATCTGTTTCACTAGAGGATGAGTGACTGGGGAGAAAAAAAAATTTCATGTTAAATCAAACTCATAGATAATAAAACAGAATGTAATATCTGCATGAATTTCTAAAGATAAAACATGGATATGTTGAATATATTCATAGATATTCTGAACTTGAAGCAGAAAGGCTGCTTGGGCCTCTGCTCCCGGCACCAAGGAGTTAACATATCCTTTACCACTAGAGGTACTTGAGCCAAAACCCTCACTCAACTTCTGATCTACTGTGCATTACCTTACTCAGACCATATACTCACATTTTAAATGATATTATTTTTCTGCTATGTTTCCCCATCCTAGATATCTATATTTATTTTCTCTTTGCCTAAAATCTTTTGCTGCAGGAACACGTGTCATTTATCTTCTGGCTTCTAGAACATTCTTGCATGCCCTGATGCCCAAATCTGGGAGGCATGAAATGGGGTTACAGTCTAATTCACTCGATAATTCACAGACTACCAACATCTATAGGTTCCTCTTCATCGTTCATTCTTCATTCATTTCACATTTCTTGAGCATTTGCTATATACCGGGCTATGTGCTAAAAGCTAAAGTCACAAGGATAAATAAGACAGGGTGCTTTCTTAACCTCAGTGAACTTGGTCCGCCATGGGAGAAGGACAATGCAATGTTGCAAGTGCCATAAAAGAGGAATAAGCAAAGTATGGAGGGCAGAGGAAGGAGAAGTAACTGTATGTGCAAGTGGAAAAGCAGAGACAACAGAGCTGATTACTTAAGAATGAGTAAGCAGGCTGAGCATGGTGGTTCATACCTGTAATCCCAGCACTTTGGGAGGCTGAGGTGGGAGGATGGCTTGCGCCCAGGAGTTCAAGACCAATCTGGGTAACATAGTGAGATCCCATCTCTAAAAAAAAAAAAAAAAAAAAAGCTGGGTGTGGTGGTATGCACCTATGGTCCCAGCTACTCAGGAGGCTGAGGTGGGAGGATCATTTGAGCCCAGGAGGCTGAGGCTGCAGTGAGCCCTGACTGCTCCACTACATTTCAGACCGTGTGAAGAGCAAGACTCTGTCTCCAAAAAAAACCAAGGTGTTTAGAAAGACCACCTGGGGCTAAACTAGGATGACTACCATGTAGTGGTTAAGAGCATGAATCTTACTACTGAATGATCTTAGACAAGTTACAGCAGGTCCTCAAACGACATCAGTTTCATTCAACACTGTTTTCTTATGATTTTGAGGAGTAAAAAAATGGACTCCTGGCAGGCACCAATGTGTGGAGTTCACACATTCTCTGTGTGGGTTTTCTCTGGATACTTGGATTTCCTCCCACATCCCAAAGATGTGCGCTTCAAAGTTAACTGGCATGTCTAAAGTGTCCCAGTCTAAGTGACAGTGAGAGGGGTGTGTGTGTGTGTGTGTGTGTGTGTGTGAGAGAGAGAGAGCAAGAGCAAGAGAGAGAGAGAGAGACAGCACACAAGCGAGAGAGCCCTGCAACAGAATGGCGTCCCATCCAGCGCTGGTTCCCAACTTGCACCCTAAGCCCTGGCCACCCTCAACCGTGGACTGGAATAATTGGGTAAATGTTATAATTATCTAACTTGTTTTTATCAATCTTTCTTATACATACTGCTCTCATTTATTTTAATATGTATATTATGTTCTGGTCTTTATTTAAAATAGTTTGGTGATATTTTTGTGACCAGAAATATGCCATAGGAACTTAATTCTTGTTTATATCAATTAGCCTATGGTAAAACTGGTTATCAATATACATCATTTTGTTTGAAGGAGAAGTTTCTAAGAACCTATCAACATCAAGTGAGGACTTGCTGTAAACTTCTCTTCAGTTGTCTCATATGTAAAATGGAGATGCACTGAGAAAAGATATGAATCCGCTGCTCTTGGGGAGCAAGACTTGGAGAATAAGGACAAGGAGAATTGCTTGAGACTGAAACTTTACACCCAGGTGATATGGAGTGCCTTGGGGGACAAGGCTGTATGCACAGACCAGGCTGCTGGGTTGCCAGGTTATGAGGGTGGTTTGTGCCAGGCCACAACAGCCCAACCCACAGCAAGTGAGGAAGATGGCTTCAATCTACCTGAAGGACTCACTGGTTTTCCAGAGAGATTCCATGTGGAAATAACTACAGCAACAATCCAAAATAATGGATTTTCCAGTGTTCTCTGAAGGATGATGATAACAAGAATCGACCTTTATTGAGAACTTACTATGTGCCAGGCACTGTATAAAGTGCTACATCTGTATTATCTCATTTAACTCTCACATCAACCATATGAGGAAAGCATACTTTATCCATATTTTATAGATTAGGAAACAGAAGCACAGAAAGCTAAAATAACTTGCCTATAGCCATCTAGTTTATAAGTGAAGGAGTCAAGCAATGTGATTCCAGAGTTTATACTCTTTCTCTACTCTTAACTGGGAATACTGATGTATCAAAAAGAACTTCCAGAAGAGGGGAAAAAGATATTATTCTTGGGATAGGAAGAATTAAGCTCAGAAATATTTAATTTGAAATTTTAGCCGGGCGCAGTGGCTCACACCTGTAATTCCAGCATTTTGGGAGGCCAAGGCAGGTGGATCACGAGGTCAGGAGATCGAGACCATTCTGGCTAACATGGTGAAACCCTGTCTCTACTAAATATACAAAAAAAAATTAGCCGGGCATGGTGGCACACACCTGTATTTCCAGCTACTGGGGAAGCTGAGGCAGGAGAATTGCTTGAACCCAGGAGGCGGAGGTTGCAGTAAGCTGAGATCACGCTACTGCACTCCAGTCTGGGCGACAGAGCGAGAGTCCCTCTCAAAACAAAACAAAACAAAACAAAAAGGAATGTTAAAGGAATATGACTTCATTTTAGACTTTAAGCAACAACAACAACAAAAAGATGTTTTTTAACCGAGAGAGAAAAAGGATCACACATTTTAAATGAAGTAACTCTGGGGACAATGTGAAAGACTCTGAAGGGGGACAGACCCATTAATGAGCACAAGATAAGGGGCTACTGGTCCAATGGAGTAGCTATACACTGGCCACAATATAGACAGGGTCCAACATAGACCCTCATTAGTCACATTGGTTGAGGGTGGCCAGGGCTTAGGGTGCAAGTTGGGAGCCAACCCTGGATGGGTTGCTCTCCTGCTTTATGCTCTCAGAAGCAACAGGATCAATGATCTGTGAGGTCAAATGAATAAACAAGAGGAAGAAGCCAAGGAAAAAGGCAAATTTTCTATGGTTGGGAGCCTGGATAAATGAAGGAGAATTAAGGAGGCAAAGCAAACATGAAAGAAAAGATATATTAGTCCAATTTCATGCTGCTGTTAAAGACGTATCAGAGACCGGTTAATTTACAAAGAAAAAGAGGTTTAATGGACTCACAGTTCCATGTGGCTGGGGAGGCCTCACAAATCACGGTGGAAGGTGAAAGGCATGTCTTACATGGCAGCAGGCAAGAGAGAATGAGAGCCAAGCGAAAAGAGAAATCCCTTATAAAATCATCAGATCTTGTGAGACTTATTCACTACCACAAGAACAGTATGTGGGAAACTGCCTCCGTGATTCAATTATCTCCCACTGGATCCCTCCCATAACACATGAGAATTATGGGAATTATAATTCAAGATGAGATTTGGATGGGGACACAGCCAAACCATATCATTCTACCCCGGCCCCTCCCAAATCTCATGTCCTTACATTTCAAAACCAATCATGCCTTCCCAACAGTCCTCCAAAGTCTTAACTCAAAGTTCACAATCCAAAGTATCATCTGAGACAAGGCAAGTCCCTTCTGCCTATGACCCTGTAAAATCAAAATCAAGTTAGTTACTTTCTAGATACAATGGGAGTACAGGCAATGGGTAAATATACCTGTTCCAAATGGGAGAAATTGGCCAAAACAAAGGGGCTGCAGGGCCCATGCAAGTCCAAAATCCAGCAGGTCAGTCAAATCTCAAAGCTCCAAAATGATCTCCTTTGACTCCATGTCTCACATCCAGGTCACGCTGATGCAAGAGGTGGGTTCCCATGGTCTGGGGCAGCTCCATCCCTGTGGCTTTGCAGGGTACAGCCTCCTCCCCAGCTGCTTTCGTGGGCTAGCACTGAGTGCCTGAGGCTTTTCCAGGTACATGGTACAAACTGTCAGTGAATCTACCACTCTGGGGTCTGGAAGATGGTGGCCCTCTTCTCACAGCTCCACTAGACAGTGCCCCAGTGGGGACTCTGTGTGGGAGCTTCAACCCCACATTTCCCTCCCACATTGCCCTAGCAGAGGTTCTCCATGAGGGCCCCACCCCATAGCAGACTTCTGCCTGAACATTCAGGAGTTTCCATACATACTCTGAAATCCAGGCAGAGGTTCTCAAACCTCAGTTCTTGACTTCTGTGCACCCACAGGCTCAACATCACGTGTAAGCTGCCAAGGCTTGGGGCTTGCACCTTCTGAAGCGACGGCCCAAGCTGTACCTTGGCTCCTTTCAGCCACAGCTGGAGCAACTGGGGCACAGGGCACCAAGTCCCTACACTGCACACAGCAGGGGGGACCTGGGCCCTGCCTTCAAAACCATTTTTTCCTCCTAGGCCTCCAGGTCTGTGATGGGAGTGGCTGCTATGAAAACCTCTGACATGCCCTGGAGACATTTTCCCCATTGTCTTGGTGATTTGGCTCCTCTTTATTTATGCAAATTTCTGTAGCCAGTTTGAATTTCTCCTCAAAAAATGGGTTTTTCTTTTCTATCGCCACTGTCAGGCTGCAAATTTTCCAAACTTTTATGCTCTGCTTCCCTTTTAAATGTAAGTTCCAATTTCAGATCATCTCTCTCAAATTCAAAGTTCCACAGATTTCTAGGGCAGGAGCAAAATGATTCCAGTCTCTTTGCTAAAGCATAACAAGAGTGACCTTTGCTCCAGTTCCCAACAAATTCCTCATCTCCATCTGAGACCACCTCAGCCTGGATTTCAATGTCCATATCATCACCATTTTGTTCAAAGTCATTCAACAAGTCTCCAGGAAGTTTCAAACTTTCCCACATTTTCCTGTCTTCCTCTGAGCCCTCCAAACTGTTCTAACCTCTGCCTGTTACCCAGTTCCAAAGTTGCTTCCATATTTTCAGGTATCTTTACAGCACCGCCTCACTCCCAGTACCAATTTACTCTATTAGTCCATTTTCACACTGCTGATAAAGACATACTAGAGACTGGGTAACTTATAAAGAAAAAAGGTTGAATGGACTCACAGTTCCACATGGCTGGGAGGCCTCACAACCATGTCAGAAGGCAAAAGGCATGTCTTACGTGGCAGCAGGCAAGAGACAATGAGAGCCAAGCGAAAGGGGAAATCCCTTATAAAATCAACAGATATTGTGAGACTTATTCACTACCATCAGAACAGTATGAGGGAAACCACCCCATGATTCAATTATCTCCCACTGGATCCCTCCCACAACAATGGGAATTATGGGAGCTAAAATTCAAGGTGAGATTTGGGTGGGGACACAGCCAAACCATATCAAAAGATAATGAGTAGAGAATTAAACATGTTAAGTTTGGAGTGTCTACAGGATATCCAGGTGAATACATTCAAAAGGTACATAGAAATACATTTGTATCACACGCAAAATGTAGTCCTTCGTGTGTAGCATTTTTTCACTTAGCATAATGGTTCTTAGATTCATACATGTTGTTACACATTTCGGTAGTTCACTCCTTTTTCCTGCAGAGTAGTACTCCATTAAATGGACATACTGCAATCTGTTTATCCATTCACCAGATGAAGGACATTTGGGTTACATCCAGTTTGGTGGTATCATAGATAAAGCTGCTATGAACATTAAGCTACAAGTCTGTGTAGGCACATGATTTCATTTCTCTTGGGTAAATATCTAAGAATGGGATTGCTGGGTCATATGGTAAGTATCTACTTAACTTACAAGAAACTGCCAAACCGTTTACCAAAGCGGCTGGACCACTTTGCATTTCCACCAGCAATGCACAAGAGGCAGGTTGCTCTACATCCACCAACACTTGGTACTGTCTTAATTTTACCCATTCTAATAGGTGTGAAGTGGTATCTCACTGTGATTTTAATTTGCATTTCCCTAAGGACTAACAATATTGAGTATTTTTTTCATGTGTTTATTGATTATTTGTATTAGTTTCTTTGAAGTATCTATTCAAATCTTTTCTTTTTTAAAAATCGAGCTGTTTGTCTTCTTATTATTGAGTTGTAAGAGTTCTTTATACCTTCTAAATGTGAACCCCGAATATCTGAGACAGGTCTCAGTTAATTTAGAAAGTTTATTTTGCCAAGGTTGAAGACACACGCCCAGGACACGGCCTCATGAGGTCCTGACGACATGTGCCCAAGGTGGTTGGGGCACAGCTTGCTTTTATACATTTTAGGGAGACATGAGACATCAATCAAGATGCATACTGGCTCAGTCCAGGAAGGCGGGACAACTTGGAGTAGGGAGGGGGGCTTCCAGGTGAGAAAAATGGTTGCATTATTTTGAGTTTCTGATTAGCCCTTCCAAAGAAGGCAATCAGATATGCATCTATCTCGGTAGGCAGGGGATGACTCTGAATAGAATGGGACACAGATTTGCCCTAAGCAGTTCCCAGCTTTACTTTTCCCTTTAGCTTAGTGATTTGGGGGCCCCAAGACTTATTTTCCTTTCACATAAATATAAGTCCTTTATTAGATAAACATTTTGCAAATATTTTCTGTGGTTTGCCTCTTTATTTTCTTAACAGAAAATACACTTTTTAAAGAGTAGAAGTTTCTAACTTTGATGAAAGCCAACATAAATTTTTTCTTCATAGTTTGTGGTTTTTGTGTTCTATTTTTTAAAACTCTGCCTAGCTCAAGGTCACAAAGATTTTCTCCTGGTTTTTTTCTAGAGGGTTATCTAAATGTTTCACAAGAGAAAATCCTCTCGTCAAATTTTTTAACAAGAACTTTTTAAAACTCCTGCATTCCATTTATCTCATAGTCATTAAGTTTTATTCCCTTTGTTTCTTTCAAATTCAATGCCGCACGTTACCATGCACTATTTAAGTTACAGTCTTTTGTTGTTGTTTTTTTTTTTTTGAGACGGAGTTTCGCTCTTGTTGCCCAGGCTGGAGTGCAATGGCGCCATCTCGGCTCACCGCAACCTCCACCTTCCAGGTTCAAGCGATTCTCCTGCCTCGGCCTCCCAAGTAGCTGGGATTATAGGCATGCGTCACCACGCCCAGCTAATTTTGTATTTTTAGTAGAGACGGGGTTTCTCCATGTTGGTCAGGCTGGTCTCGAACTCCCGACCTCAGGTGATTCGCCCACCTCAGCCTCCCTAAGTGCTGGGATTACAGGCGTGAGCCACCATGCCTGGCCCCAGTTATAGTCTATTTCTGAATTTGGAAAGATTTTAATATTTTAATAGATTTTTCCTCTCTTCAATCTAGTAAACGGAATGCTTAAGTTTAGCCAAGGTTTTAGTCCCTCATTTCTCTCCAAATCCACATAAGACCTCTGCACCCCTGATACTGGTTCTTAAAACAACAACTAAATTCCACAACCCAGAACATGCACCTTGAAGTTAAGCCAGGGACAATAAACTAGTTACCCTTCTGGCTTTAACGAGAGTCTTTTATAAGATCATGCCCACCTTACTGAGTCACTCTAACCTGTGATGAGACTGGAAAATGTTGTCCTATAATCACTCACTGGTTAAATTAAAATTTAGGCTTATAAAGGTTAAGCTAACCAAGACAAAAGTAATTCTGCATTTCTTAATTCAATTTGGATTCTCTCTATTGCACCATTCTCTCTAAAACAAGCCAGAGTTCTTCAGACCCGTATTTCTTTTTGTATAGTATACACAAAGGCATAGCTTAGATTCAGCTGTCCCTGGAGTTGTTTGCCATTCATTCTCAGCACAGTTTAGAGAAAGCAGGAAAAAGGGATTCAAAGCTAATGTTGAGTATAACAGGGAAAACAAGAAGTGAGAATTTACCATTGCTCATTTTGTAACCTCATGGGGAGAAAAACAAAAGAGAAAACAGGCTCATCCATGTCACTGTCCCATTCTTAACCCTAAATCTAGAAAATACTAGCTTCAGTTTCCTCTTCCCTCCTATCCTGATGTGTTTTCTACATACAAAACTGACTCTGCTATGCCTGAGCCACAGAGGACAGGCCCCCATGTTCCCATCTCATGGCAGCTTTTATGCTTAGGTGACCTTGGACCACTGAATCTTGGCTATAACAGGAAGATTTTAAAAGTAATTCTTTGAACCTGACAAGCCGTCTCCCTCAATAAGTCTAGGAAGCTATTATTCCATTAACTGCGCCTGAAGTGGCAGGCACACAGCCAGATCTGCAGCCCAGTCGAGTGGAACTGGAATGGTCACACGTATACTTAAAAGCTAACTCTGCCTCTACTACCATCCATTACTTTCAATTCTGTGCTTATTTTTAAGGAAAATAAATTATTTATATAATTGAAAGGAAAAACAATGTTATTTAAATGAGCATTTTGTAGTTAAGATTCCAAGAAGAAAAACTCAACTAGCCACAGAAATGGCACCCTAAGACAGCTGGATTTGAAGGAGAAACTCAACACTTACCTATTCAAAACAAAATTTCTGTTGACCTAATAATCAGTTTTACCAAAGAAAGGTCTATTAATTTCTTCAAATGCATATTAAGAAGCGACCACATGCCAAGCAATATGTTGGACCCTAAAGATTCCAGAATGAGTAAAATATTCTCAACACTTTAGAAACATAAAAGCTTAGTAAAGAAGACAGACAAATAAATAATTACGTAGTTATACTTCCATGTAGTAAAATCTATGAGGTGAGCATAGAGGGTATGGATGGATACCTTAATCAAGATCAGCTCTTAGCTTCTCAGGAAAGTTCACATCACCCTCCTGGAAGCAAAGTCAACTCTTCCATAGAGTTAACAATGCTTTGGGGGTCAAGGAATACAAAACACTACCTATGAAGTATTACTTATTCTCAGGGTCAATGACTCTCTTCAACACTGGTCAGAGGGGATTCTTGGACCACATACATAGCACAGAAAAAGCACTCACTGGAAATACCAACTTATTTATCAAAATTATACACGATCTGGTCAGGCACAGTGACTCATGCCTGTAATCCCAGCACTCTGGGAGGCCGAGGCAGGCAGATCACCTGAGGTCAGAATTTCGAGACCAGCCTGGCCAACATGGTGAAATCCCATCTCTACTAAAAATACAAAAATTAGCCAGGCGTGGTGGCAGGCGCCTGTAATCCCAGCTACTCGGGAGGCTGAGGCCGGAGAATAGTTTGAACCCAGGAGGCAGAAGTGGCAGTGAGCCAAAATGGTGCCATTGCACTCCAGCCTGGGTGACAAGAGCGAAACTCCATTTTAAAAAAAAAAAGAGGCCGGGCGCAGTGGATCACACCGGTAATCCCAGCACTTTGGGAGGCCGAGGTGGGCGGATTACGAGGTCAGGAGATCGAGACCACCCTGGCTAAAATGGTGAAATCCCATCTCTACTAAAAATACAAAAAATGGCCGGGCACGGTGGCTCACACCTGTAATCCCAGCACTTTGGGAGGCCCAGGCAGGTGGATCACAAGGTCAGGAGATCGAGACCTTCCTGGCTAACATGTGAAACCCCATCTCTACTAAAAATACAAAAAATTAGCTGGGTGTGGTGGTGGGCGCCTGTAGTCCCAGCTACTTGGGAGGCTGAGGCAGGAGAAAGGTGTGAACCTAGGAGGCGGAGCTGCAGTGAGCCGAGATCGCGCCACTGCACTCCAGCCTGGGCGACAGAGTGAGATTCGTCTCAAAAAAAATAAAATAAATAAATAAATTAGCCGGGTATGGTGGCGGGCGCCTATAGTCCCAGCTACTTGGGAGGCTGAGGCGGGAGAATGGCGTGAACCCGGGAGGCGGAGCTTGCAGTGAGCCGAGATGGCGCCACTGCACTCCAGCCTGGGCGACAGAGTGAGACCTTCGCCTCAGAAAAAAAAAAAAAAAAAAGAAATTACACATGATCTAACTGGAATGTGGTATTCTAGATTCAGCTTGGGTACAGAAAAAGGAAATTAGTGGAGAAACTTGTGAAATCCAAATAAAGTCTATAGTTTAGTAATAGTATTGTACCAATGTTAATTTCTTAGATGTGACAGTATGTGCCATGGTTATGTAAGAAGTTAACATTAGGAGACACCGGTGAAAGGTATACAGGAATACTCTGTACTATCTTTGCAACTTTTTTATAAATTTAAAATTATTCCACAATTTAAAACAATTTAATTACATATGGTGCTCCCCTTTACATTCTCACTCCCCCTTAGAATTCTAATCATGTCTCCCTAATCATTGCCCCAATTCAGGTTAATGCCGGCCTAAAACTTTTTAAATATCTTTTTAAACCCCTTTCTATGAACTGTTTGCACAGCCCACCTGGGATTTCTTCTTTACCAAGACATGAAAAACTAGATCACACTTGGGAAGTTTTAACTGTTTTCTGTTCCTAATAGGTTTACCATATATACCGGGGGTACCTTGAATTTGAACTTCCCAAAGCGGACACGAGAGGGGTTAAAATAACATGCTCTGGGTCTCTGGATAAAAGCAAGGGGACATTACAGAAAATATGTTGTATATTAATAAATTATCTAATCTCTGGCCAAAAAGTACAATATATATAAAATCAATTAACAGATGTTAACTATTAGCATCTCAACAGTAACAAGCTGCACTGAAATAAATGCCTTCGCTCTGAAAAACATGATGCAAATTGCTCAACTATTCAAGATAACAAAAACTCATAAAATCATATGGAACCGTTCAATTAGACTAAATGACAAAACATATATCTACCATGACTATTTAGTTTCTAATAGCTAAGTGCACCCATCTTTCTCTATAAACCCTATCTTGTAGAACAGTCTTCAAAAGAGCCACCAGGAAAACATCACTATGGTGCTGTAACACCATATCAACAGCTCAGGCATGCGTGTGTGTACACACACATACATACACACAAACTGCAATAAGGTTAAACAACCTCAAAAGTTTGAAAACTACTATATGAAAGAACATTAGTGAAGGCTAAGCATTCAGAACCCTTCAAAGAAAAAGAAACCAAAGAAAAAGAACTGAAATTTAAACCCAAGTTAGTTAATAGCTAAAGTCATTTAAAAGGTAAAACGGTCAGGCACAGTGGCTCATGCCTCTTCTCCCAGCTACTCAGGAAGCTGAGGTGGGAGGATGGCTTGAGGCCAGGAGTTCAAGATCAGCCTGGGCAACATAGCAAGATCTAATAAATAATAAATAAAAGGTAAAATGATATACTAGAGTCCATTAAGGTCGTAAAATCTGATCTATTACATGGTACTAATATGTTGATAGTATTAAATAAATATTACACAACAGTACTCTGACCTGGACCACTTACAGAAAGATGAACAAGAAGAGTAATTCCTCTAAAATATTTCAACTCCCACATCTCTATTCAGCCACCAACCATACTTTATCTATTTACAAGTCTTTCTGTAATACAGGACTGTGGTGAGATTGCCCAGGACAGAATGGGCCCTCAATAAATGCTTTCTGAATGAATGACCAAGCGGCAGTAATCTATCTCTGAGGTATTCTTACAAACCAATTCAATATCAAGACCTCAGAAGCAGAACATGCTGTATGCCATGCTACCACATTTAGGGGCAGGCAAGTTAATTGAAAAATAATTAACAGCGACTAATGTTTGTTGGGAGAAAAAAAGTCCTATCATGTAAGTCAGAAAAATAAATGTAAAAACTATAACTTGAAAATGGACAAAAAAGTGAATCTACTTATAACTTTCTAACATTGAAATACAAGATGTTCTTTAAGGAGTCTTTCATTATCCAGAATAATTTTACAAAGAAATTTGATACCAACTTAAATTAGTAAGTTAGACCAATTAGTGAATGGAATGAAGTCCAAGCCCAATTATGTGTTCAAACTGTGTGTCCAATGCCTTGGGTGATTTTTTTCTCTTCAAGACTGCAGAAAAATGCAAAACAACCCTCTTGACTGCTGAGAAGGACTAAAATCATTTCTTTTCCTCACAAGTATGTGCCCAAAAGCAATTACTTTCTGCTCCCATCCATCACAAATCAACACTACCTCCCAGCTTCCCATCCCCCACTTTCCATCCCCATCAAAGAATGCTGTAGAGTATCTGACCACTTTCATTTCACGCTATAAGAACCTCAGATTGCAATAAAATTACAATGCAACAAAAACAAATTTTTCTAAGTATGTTCTTATCCCCCATGGTGTTCCTACACTAATTTAGCTCCCTATTAGGTATTAACAATCAAGGAAATCAGAACACTCTCAATAGAGGTTACAATAGAAATTACAAATGGCCTTTTTTTAAGTTGTTGTTGTTCATGGATTCCAAAATTCAAAGTACACATTACCAGAAGAGCGTTTTTCTGTCAGTGCCTAAATTTAAATGCAAATTACTATTTAATGATATGCAATTTTCCCTCTGAACCTATATATAATACTAATGAGTCAAATGTTTAAGAAGAATAACTGACCATGTTATTTTAGCTTTTAGACAATAAAAAGCTTATTGTCTAATCACCAAGAGATACATCAAAAAACTGGTTGCTATTAGCTCTACACATGAATGACAGCTTGACAGAGACAAGCTGCTCCAGAAAGATTAGGAACTTCTAGTGACCACAAATGGGGTAAAGCAGGAGGCACGTACAGTATCTGTAGCTACCATTTCTACATCAAAAATTCAGTGCCCACAGATATGTAAACTATTAAGCCATCTAAATGAATGTGTGCCTGAAAGAGAAAGGAAAAGCAGAAAAAGTTTACACTCAAATCAACAGAAGAAATCACCCTGCGATTGAGCATCCCAGGACCTGAAAACTTAATGTTTTGAGGTTTATGAACACGTTCAAGTTCCAGTGCAACTATGTTAAAATAAAATTGGGCTGGTGTCAGGCACGGTGGCTCACGCCTGTAATCCCAGCACTTTGGGAGGCCAAGGTGGGCGGATCACCTGAGGTCGGGAGTTCAAGACCAGCCTGACCAACATGGAGAAACCCCGTCTCTACTAAAAATATAAAATCAGCCAGGCGTGTTTGCACACGCCTGTAATCCCAGCTACTCAGGAGGCTGAGGCAGGAGAATCGCTTAAACCTGGGAGGTGGAGGTTGCAGTGAGCCGAGATCGCGCCATTGCACTCCAGCCTGGGTAACAAGAGCGAAACTAACTCCGTCTCAAAAAAAAAAAAAAAATTGGGGCTTGGCACAGTGGCTCACGTCTGTAATCCCAGAACTTTGGGAGGCTGAGGTGGGCAGATCACCTGAGGTCAGGAGTTTGAGACCAGCCTTGCCAACATGGGGAAACCCATCTCTATTAAAAATACAAAAATTAGCAAGGTATGGTGGCACACACATGCCTGCAGTCCCAGCTACTCGGGAGGCTGAGGCAGGAGAATTGCTTGAACCTGGGAGGGGGAGGTTGCTGTGAGCCAAGATTGCGCCACTGCACTCCAACCTGGGCAGCAGAGGGAGGCTCTGTCTCAAAAATAAAATAAAATAAAATAAAATAAAATAGGCATAAAATTCCAACCCTGCCACACATCCTCAAGTTGGAAGACACACAATGGTAACAACAGAAAACACTCTGAGTAGTCTGGTTTACACTCTTCTAGGGACCTCGCATGTTAACTATGAATAAACATAAGTCCTGATAACATCCCAGTAAAAGAGTGCTATTATGATTATCTCCATTTTACAGATAAACTGAGATGCAGATAGATTAACTCGCCCAATGTCATGGCGAGTTATAAGGCAGAGCAAGGATTTTAACCCCATCAGTCAGACTCCAAAGTTCGTGTTAAACAATAAACGTGTTTTCATCATAAGGGTTATACAATGGTCACCTTCTTTTTTAAACCTGATAACATTTTTTACTTCCAATTCTAGGATAGCATCATGCAATAAGAAAAGTATGACAGAGGTACCCATTCCGTTCCCAGCTTGATCAGTAGCTGGAGAATGGAAGACAAAGTGCAAAAAAAAAAAAAAGAAAGAAAGAAAAAGAAAAAAAGAAATACAAGTACAGACTTTGGAATCACGAGACTCAAACAGACCCCTGAACAAAGTCTGGGGCTCAGTTTCCCCATATGTAAAATAAGAGTATTTATGTTATTGAGAAGGTCAAAGAAGGTAACATGAATAAAGTGACAAGTACAGTATATAGGATGGGGGTTTTCATCTAAAGTTTACAGACACCCAGAGGGTCCACGGATGGGCTTCAGAGTCCACCAATCTCATAAAGTGTATTACAAACTGTATGTGTGCCCACTTTTTAAAGAATTGTTCCTGGCTTTCCACAAACTTTCAAGAAATAAGTTATCTCCAAAAAGTTAAGAACCACTGGAATACATAGCAGGTACTCAAAGAAAAAAGCTACCTTTCGCTCCTTGTTCTCACAAATTCTCCCTTTTTACTTAAAGATGACACACCAAGGCTTCACAATAAATGTGCATTGTATCTCACCATTTTCTTGGCTTGGGTAAGTAGTAACATATGCAAGCTTATGCCCCAATTCTCTAGCGATAGTCTAGGCCCTCAAACACCGCTTCATTTCTCTCTTCACCGAGAGGAGTACACGGTATATACTCGAGAACAATCATCCACCTAGCTGCACAAAGCACCGTATCGGCTAGGAAAACCAAATAGGAACCACAGCCTCAGGGCTGGACCATAGACACCGGATACCCCAACGCTACAGGGTGAGGAGAATGTGTTCCCCCAAACTACTGGGCAAACCAGGAGTCTGAACCCCCCTACCCTTGTCCTCCCTCTCTCTCTCTCTGGAACTCTGGTAAAGGCAGGTCTTCTGGGCTCTGCCTAAGGCTGGAGAGAAACGTTACCCGAGCCGGGGGTTGCAGCGCGACGAAGTTCCACCTCCGCTGTCCTGGGAAGGGGCGGCAGCACTCAGCAGAAGACGGGCTCCCCACTCTCCCACCAAGAGACCCCAGAGTTGGTCTCCACCCGGCCTGGGAACCGGCTCGGGGGATTGCCGTTTCCCCAAGGAGTTTCCGCTTCCGGGCTATCCTTTGCCGGAAGCAGTATGTGAATGACGTAGAAGTATTGCGCCGTTGGTGATTACGGAAGAACCAGGAGTTTGGCGTGACCATGGTGAGAGAAGAGGGTCCAAGAAGGGACGTTATCAGGCCACTTTTTGGGTGGAGAAGGAAGTAGTCAGACCGTGGCCAAATTTCCTTCACATTATCCTAGCATATTTTCATTCTGGTCTTAGCTCTTAAACTTCTCCAAGCGGTGACTGTTATGCTTTACAGAGTGGGGAAGAGGGTCTGGGTTATTTGAGGCAAGAAGGGAAGGCAATGGACAAGAGAAAAGAAGAGACTTTAAAAGATGCCGTGTGTTTCCAACTTTTTTAATTCTAAAATTTCTGTTTCAAGGGGAAGCAAAAGAAAACAAGGAAGTATGCGACCATGAAGCGAATGCTTAGTCTCAGAGATCAGAGGCTGTGAGTGTCTGGAATCAACTGCCCAGGGATATTCTAATAATAGTCTAGAGAGGATAAGTAGTAAAAATGTTTGTTGTTATTATTTTGTTTTTTGCTTATTATTGTGTCTTAGATTTATATAGCATGAGATAGCCAGTGTTTAACAGTAATTTAGCTGCTGAGCGATCACACTGGGAAAGGCGATGGGAATTAAACATTTCTTAAGTGTTCACTTTTTCTACCGTTATATGCTTTGTCTGCCATATCGCATTTAAACCTCATGTCAGTTCGGTGAAGTCCGTATAGTTCTCTTTATGTTTTTACCATTACACTACTACATTCCCCTGGGGTGGGGCGAGGGGAGTGTTTCTTGTTGAAAGATGGCAAGGTTAGAGACCTTGTTTGTCTGGCGTTTCCAGTGCCTGGTACTCAAATATTTTTGTCAGAGAAAATGGGAAAACTCCAAGATATCTCCATTTTATAAGTCTTACTAATATAAGAATCCAAATCACTGTGGAAGAAGAAAGTGAAGTGAAATTCCCTAGTATGAAGAGGATCAAAGCGGTGTCCCTGCTTAAGTGTAGAATAAGCATAGCTATTAAATAAAGACTGATCTTCACTGAGTTTAAGAGTCTCAGAAAGCCGGGCGCAGTGGCTCACGCCTGTAATCCCAGCACTTTGGGAGGCTGAGGCGGGTGGATCACCTGAGGTGAGGAGTTCAAAACCAGCCTGGCCAACACGGTGAAACCCTGTCTCCACTAAAAATACAAAAAAGACTCTCAGAATAAGAGAATAGTCGTTAAAACCTTCAGAATTATTATTCTCAGCCTTTAGTGTGATGTATTGTGTAATTTTTAGGAATGACACTCCATTAATAATAATTTCTTTCTAGTTAAGGGTTAAGTTCTGTATATGCGTTTTTACATTTTAGCCCTTTATAAGAAGCATATGGGGTAATACTTTTCCCCCAAAAGTTAAAGCATCTGAATCTTCAGAAGATAACTGTCACCCTTTTACCCATTGCTTGGAAGTGGGTTGTGATCCTTGATGTGAGAGATTCTGACTAAAAAATAAATATAGTATAATCAGCTTTTATTTACTCATTAACAATTCTTATGCATTATTGGCATTACTGGTTAATTCTGATACTTCCAGGTACTGTGCTTTGCACTAGAGTTATTTGCTCAGAAAGAGTATGCTGATATTAACATGAGGATATCACAAAGTAGGATTTCTTCAGTAGACCAAAAAAAAAAAAATGGAACTTTAGATTTTTGAGATTTTAATTGCTGTGGTTTTTCTTCTCCCTTGGATTTAATTTACCTTTTTCTTCCTAGTAAAGAAAAGGATAGATTAAAACCTAAAAAGAAAGAAAAGAAGGATCCCAGCGCATTAAAGGAAAGAGAAGTGTGAGTAATCAAACGTTTGAAGTTTTCCTTTAAAACCATAGACCTCTTAGAAATCCAGGCTTTCCCTGAGCTGGTTTGCTAACTTATTTGTTAGTAAGTCCAGCACAACTATGTAGATGAAAGTCATATCGATGAGCATATATCAATTCTAGTGGTTTGAAGGTTTTGGGATTTTATGGAGCAGTAAAATTTCCCCTAAAATCCTGGAGATATTATCTAGGATTATTAACTTTTTCTTTGCCAGGGATCTTTTAAGAGACATAAGTGCCATTGTTTAACACACCAGCAGTTCATAAAAGAGAGACTGTATCACCAAAAAATATTTAAAATATATTTTCAGAATAAAGATATTTATATAAAGATATGACCTTTATATAAAGATATAAAGGTATTTCATTCCTTTTAAGTAAGTACATTTAACTTTATGAAAACTTTACCACATTTTCCTTATTTTTCTAATTTTTCCCTGGATTGGTAATGGACATATCATCACAGGTAGATACTGATCCATGGCCTAGCATTTGGAATCACTGTCATATTCAACCCAGACAACTTGGGCTAGATGTGATACAGGTCCTGCTGTAGTATATAATCCTAACACTAGACAAACTGTTCTCTATCACATTCCATAACAGCAGTTTTAGAATCCTTTAAGAATGACAAACGTGTTGTTGTATCATTCTAATCACGATAACTATATTCTACCTCCCTGTGCCCATGGCGATTCTACTTTTGCTAGAGAAAGAGCTAGATTGGATAATTGCTTTTTTTGTTTGTTTGTTTTTGATAATTGCTTTTTTAAAGTTGGTGACAAAGGTTGCCAGGGGAGCTGAGATTAAGATAATGATATTACTTTCTTCCTTGCCTTCCTTTTTAGGATTTATTTCCAATGAACATGGACAAAAGAGTTTACAGCAAACAGTCCCAAGCAGACTTCTTTTTTGTTTTTGTTAATACTAGGGTATCAATGTAAATTTTTCTTTGTTCTTGTTTTCTTTTTCCTTCAGTCCCCAACACCCTTCCTGCTTATTTTTCCAATATAATACACAGCTGGGCCCACCTTACCACATCCTCGTTGATACCAACTTTATCAACTTTTCCATAAAAGCCAAACTGGACTTAGTGCAGTCAATGATGGACTGTCTGTATGCCAAGTGTGAGTATCATACTTTTATGTTTCCGTGACATTTGTTCAGAATAATTATATTTATACAAATACATGAAAGGAGGGAGATGGGGTTCTTGTTAACTGAATTGCTGGCCATTTAATTTACAGTGGTCACCATAGCAATGACCATGTTTAATGAATTGAAGTATAATGCAAACTTGACTGGAAAAAATGAAACTTTCACAATTCAGAAAACACTTAGAATGCTTCGAGTATCATTATGGACATCAATTTTGAACACAGGGGAATTTTCTGTTTTAGAATTCTAGATTTTAAAATTCTAGATAAATGAAAAATCTATTTTTCAGTATCTATATTCTTTTATGTTAACAAGGATATGTTCTCCCTTCTGCCCCAGTGTTGAAACACTAAATAAGACATTCTGCCATTTATGATCACAGCCCTAGAAGTTAGATAGATGATGGTCAATTCCTAAGTTTATTCAGTTTGGTATTTATTCGTAGTACAGAGGATCTGAGGTAGTTTATTTACACCTAGGTATGCAATTTACCATTAATAGATTTCCCTTGTGTATTTGTATATCCCCTCCTTTAAATGATCTTCCTTCACTACCATGAATAGGAAAAAGAAAAGTAAGGCCATCTATGAGGCCTATCATAGTAAGATCTGCCCCATTTGTAGCGGGTTTATATTTATATATTTTTCAGTCACCCAGTTAGAGGTATGAATGAAAATTAGACTTAAACTTTGCCATAAATTACTGGAATCAAAGGGAAAAATTTGTACCTCCCTTTTTAAGTTTTAAAGGCTACTATATAATGAACAACAGTTGCAGAGTGATAGAAATGGTAAATGTTGTTTACTGATTTATTAAAATGAGCAAGATGAGAAGATGGGGGTAAGGAATGTGTGAAAGGGGTAAGAAAGCAGATTCTTTAGATGCCTAAAATTAATTAAGAATGGCTGCAGCCGGGCGCAGTGGCTCACGCCTGTAATGCCAGCACTTTGGGAGGCCAAAGCAGGCGGATCATGAGGTCCAGATCGAGACCATCCTGGCCAACAAGGTGAAACCCCATATCTACTAAAAATACAAAAATTAGCTGGGCGTGGTGGCACGTGCCTGTAGTCCCAGCTACTTGGGAGGCTGAGGCAGGAGATTCGCTGGAACCTGGGAGGTGGAGCTTGCAGTGAGCCGAGATTGTGCCACTGCACTCCAGCCTGGTGACAGAGAGAAACTCCATCTAAAAAAAAAAAAAGAATGGCTGCATACATGTATTAGCTGCATATGTTTATTAAGATGTGAAGGTAGCCATCAGATGAGAAAAAAATGGAGCTAATGGAATAAAATAGTCTTCTCTACAGATCAGAATTGATTGGGTGGCAATGGTCAGGGGACCATTTTTTTTTCATATAGGCCTTTCTGTATTACTTTTTAAAGCTATATACATAAACTTTTTAAATAAATCTTTTAGAAATAATCTAAAGTTGAGGTGCTACGAGGCCTCTAAGAATGAGGCTTGGGTGACCCCATATGGGGGAAGACACTAAACTTGGTAGTCTCTTTGTATTTCCCATGGTATTTCTAATTGAGCTGCTTCTCCAGGAATGCTGTGACCTGCTTCTCAATGAAACGGCTAGAGGGTCAAAGCATGGCCCTTTGCTTCCTTGGTGAATTGCCTCCTTGACTCTATACCTCCACCAGTAATATCTAGATAGTGACTGTTAGAGCTTTCAGCAGGATAGCTTTAGTCTTATGGCTTTCTTTAAATATGTATACTTTTTTTTTTGAGACAGAGTCTCGCTTTGTCACCCAGGCTGGAGTGCATTGGCGTGATCTCAGCTCACTGCGACCTCCGCCTCCCAGGTTCAAGCAATTCTTCTGCCTCAGCCACCCCAGTAGCTAGGACATGCCACCATGTCTATCTAATTTTTGTATTTTTAGTAGAGGCGGGTTTCACCATATTGGTCAGGCTGGTCTCAAACTCCTGACCTCAGGTGATCCACCCACCTCCGCCTCCCGAAGTGCTGGGATTGCAGGCGTGAGCCACCGTGCCTGGCCTTGCTTGCCTTTATACTTAAAGGAAGGCCTTTCTCTTCCTCTTACCTTGAAAAGGCCTGTTTGATCTTTACATAGTTCCTGGTCTCTTCTATTTCCACTTTATAGTCCAACAAGGAAGGATAGTTTGCTTCCCATTGGCTTTCTCTTCTGCCTATGAATCCTGAGGCTGTTACTTTCCCTTTCCTTGTAGTGGTTTTCCTGAGCCTGCTTCCCTACTTCAGTTGCAAGCCTTTGCTCACTTCACTGCTACATGGCTCTGAAATTGGTCCTCTTAAAGAACACATTGCCTTGTTTGATGATCTCAGTATTAAAATGTATATATATATTGAGACGAAGTTTCACTCTGTGGCCCGGGCTGGAGTACAGTGGGGTGATCTCTGCTCACTGCAACCTCTGCCTCCCAGGTTCAAGTGATTCTCCTGCCTCAGCCTCCCGAGTAGCTGGGATTATAGGTGCATGCTGCCACTCCCAGCTAATTTTTGTGTAAAGTAGAGACGGGGTTTCTCTATGTTGGCCAGGTTGGTATCGAACTCCTGACCTCAAGCATTCCGCCCACTTCGGCCTCCCAAAGTGCTGGGATTATAGGCATGAGCCACCACGCCTGGCCAGTATTAATATACTTCTAAAAAATTCTAGCATAAAAAAATGGAAGTTGAAGCCTGGGCACATAACGAGACCCCATGTCTACACATAATTTAAAAATTAGCCAGGGGGCCAGGTGCGGTGGTTCACACCTGTAATCCTAGTGCTTTTCAGGAGTTCGAGATCAGCCCGGCCAACATGGTGAAACCCCATCTCTACTAAAAATACAAAAATTAGCCAGGCGCAGCACCATGTGCCTGTAATCCCAGTTACCTGTGAGGCTGAGGGAAGAGAATCACTGGAACCTGGGAGGCAGAGGCTACAGTGAGCCGAGATCGTGCCACTGCACTCCAGCCTGGGTGAGAGAGCGAGACTCTGTCTCAAAAAAAAAAAAAAAAAAGCATGCATCATGGCATGCACCTGTGGTCCTAGCTACAGATGCTCAGGTGGGAGGATCACTTGAGCCTGGGAGGCTGAGGCTACAGTGAATTGTGATTATGCCACTACACTCCAGCCCAGGCAACAGAGCAAGACCCTGTCTTTAAAAAAAAAAAAAAAGAAGAAGAAGAAGAAAAGAAAGTTGGGCTGGGTGAGATCTTCACCCCGTAGTCCCAGCAGTTTGGGAGGCCGAGGTGGGAGGAGTTCTGGGCTTGAGCTCAGGAGTTCAAGACCAGCCTGGGCAACATGGTGTGACCGCGTCTCTACAAAAAAATTTTTTTTTAAATCAAGCTGGGATGGTGGCTCATGCCTGTAATCCCAACGCTTTGGGAGGCCAAGGTGGGTGGATTGCTTGAGCCCAGGAGTTTGAGACCAGCCTGGCCAACATGGCAAAATCCTATCTCTACCAAAAGAAACCACAAAAATTAGCTGAGCATGGTGGAGCATGTCTATGGTCCCAGCTGCTTGGGAGGCTGAGGTGGGAGGATCACTTGAGCCTGGGAGGTCGAGGCTGCACTGAGCTATGTCCATGTCACTGCCCACCAGCCTGGGTGACGGAACAAGAACCTGTCTCAAAAGGGGGAAAAAAAGGAAGTTGCTTATAATGCATTTCCTCAAAGGAGCAATTATAAAAATTCATAAATCTGTGTGAGATGGAGGGTTACTTTTATTTATTAATGAAAATGGCCTGTAATCCCAGCACTTTGGGAGGCCGAAGCATGCGGACTACCTGAGGTCTGGAGTTCAAGACCAGCATGGCCAACATGGCAAAACTCTGTCTCTACTAAAAATCCAAAAAAAATTAGCCAGGCGTGGTGGCAGGTCCCTATAATTCCAGCTACTCGGGAGGCTGATGCAGGAAAATCGCTTGAACCCCAGAGGCGGAAATTGTAGTGAGCCAAGATCGTGCCATTGCAAGAGCGAAACTCCGTCTCAAAAAAATAAAAAAAAATGGATCCTGTATTATTTTTTTCTTTATAAAACAGATTTACTGAAATATAATTGACTCCCTTTACAACTATACAGTTCATCCCTTTAAAGTGTACAGTTCAGTGACTTCTAGTGAATTCACAGAGTTGTGCATCATCCATCACCATAGTCAATTTTAGAACTTCCATTATCCCAGGAAGAAACCTGGAGACCCTTAGCCATCACCCTGCAACCCTCACCATTCTCTCTATTTCTAGGCAACCACTAATCTACTTTCTGTTTCTATAAATTTCCCTGTTCTGGACATTTCATAAAAATAGAATCTTATAATATTTGGTCCTTTTTCATTTAGCGTACTGTTTTCAAGGATCATTTATATTACAGTTTGTATCAGTACTTCATTTCTTTTTATTACTAAGTAATATTCCACTGTATGGATAGATCACATTTTAATCATTTCTACTTGCTTTTTACATTGAACTATATATTTTGAACATTTTTCCATGGCATGTATATATAAATGGGCCTCATTCTTTTATTTTGAGTCAAGGTCTTGCTATGTCATCCAAGCTGGAATGCAGTGGTCTGAGCCAATAGCTTACAGCAGCCTCAACCTCCAGGTCTCAAGTGATCCTGCAGCCACAGCCTCCCAAGTAGCTGAGACTACTGGAAAGAGCCACCATGCCTGGCTATTTTATTTATTTATGTTTTGTAGAAACAAGGTATCAATCATGTTGCCCAAGTTTTTGGGTTTTTTTTTTTTTGTTTTTTTTTTTTTGAGACAGGGTGTCACTCTGTCACCCAGGCTGGAGTGCAGTGGTGTAATCTCAGCTCACTACAGCCTCTGCCTCCCGGGTTCAAGCAATTCTCATGCCTCAGCCTCCCAGTAGCCGGGATAGCAGGTGTGTTCCACCACACCCACCTAATTTTTTTTTTTTTTTTTTTTTTGAGACAGAGCCTCACTCTGTTACCCGGGTTGGAGTGCAGTGGCGCAATATCGGCTCACTGCAACCTCTGCCTCCAGGCTTCAAGTGATTCTCCTGCCTCAGCCTCCTGAGTATCTGGGACTACAGGCATGTGCCACCACGCCCAGCTAATTTTTTTGTATTTTTAGTAGAGATGGGGTTTCACCATGTTGACCAGACTGGTCTTGAACTCCTGACCTCAGGTGACCTGCCTGCCTTGGCCTCCCAAAGTGCTGAGATTACAGGCATGAGCCACCACACCCAGCCCTAATTTTTATATTTTTAGTAGAGATGGGGTTTTGCCATGTTGGCCAGGAATTCTTTTTTAAAGTTATGTATGGCCGGGCACGGTGGCTCACGCCTATAATCCCAGCATTTTGGGACTTCAAGGCAGGTGGATTGCTTCAGGTCAGGAGTTCGAAACCAGCCTGACCAACATGGTGAAACCCTGTCTTTACTAAAACTACAAAAATTAGCTGGGCGTGGTGGAGGGCGCCTGTAATCCCAGCTACTTGGGAGGCTGAGGCAGGAGAATCACTTGAACCTGGGAGGCAGAGATTACGCCACTGCACTCCAGCCTGGGCAACAAAGTGAGACTTCAAAAAAAAATAAAGAATGAATAAAGTTACATACTATAATTGCTTCTCAGCCTTTTGGCTAAGATCAGGTGTAAAGTTACATACTATTCTATTGTTTAAATACATAATTTTTTAAACCCAATATCTTATTAGGTATTTTGGTTATTTCCAGGTTCTACCCAATTAACAAGTCTATAGTAAATATCCTTATGAATATGTCTCCCTAAGAGTGTATTTCTTTAGGATACATTGTCTGGAAGCTGTATTATGTATCAAGGGATTTGTGTATTTTTAATAGGTATTGCAAATTTGCCCTCAAATAGTTGTACCAATGTATATACCTACAAACTTAGTATGAGAATACTTGTTTCCTCAATATTGGGTATTTTCTTTTTTTTTTTTTTTTTTTTTGAGATGGAGTTTCACTCTTGTCACTCAGGCTAGAGTGCAATGGCACGATCTTGGCTCATTGCAACCTCCATCTGCTGGGTTGAACTGATCCTCCTGCCTCAGCCTCCCAAGTAACTGGGATTACAGGTGCCCAACACCATGCCCAGCTATTTTTTTTATTTTTAGTAGAGACGGGTTTCACCATGTTGGCCAGGCTGGTCTCGAACTCCTGACCTCAGGTGATCCGCCTGCCTCAGCCTCCCAAAGTGCTGGGATTATAGGCGTGAGCCACTACGCCCGGCCAATATTGGATATTTTCATCTGTTTAATCTTTGCCACTCTTCTAGGTGCCACTCTTCCCAGTCTTTGGCCCAATAGACTCCGTTCAAATGTTGGCTTTACCATTTGCTATCTATTTAGTTAACTTCTTTGTGTCTCAGGTTCCTCACCTATAAAATAGGGATGATGATTTTTTTTTAACTATTATATGGCTTTCTGTTTGATAGTTGTCAAACAGAAGTTTTTAAAATTTTTATGTGATCAGATTTACATTATCTGGCTAATTTCATGGTTTCTTGTGGTTCACATTTAAATTTTATTTCATCTGAGCCAGGCACAGTGGCTCACACCTGTAATCCCAGCACTTTGGGAGCCCAAGGCAGGAGGAATGATTGATCCCAGGAGTTCAAGACAGCCTGGGCAACATGGCAAAGCCCCATCTCTACAAAAAAAAAGGTTTTTTTTTAATTAGCTGGGCATAGTGGTGCGTACCTGTGGTCCTCGCTACTCGGGAGGCTGAGGTGGGAGGAACATTAGAACCCAGGAGGATCACTAGAACCCAGGAGGTTGAGGCTGCAGTGAGTTGAGATCGTGCCACTGCACTCCAGCCTGGGCAACAGAGCAAGACTCTGTCTCAAAAAAATAATAAAAATAAATATGTTTTTTTCCCATCAGGAACTTACATTAATATAAAAATAATGACAGAGTTCAGCTTCGTTTTTTTTCCCCAGATATAACAGGGAATCTGCAGTTTGGGGTTGGGACAATCTTAGTTTCTTAGGGTTTTCTTCTACTCTAGTTCTTCTTGTATATTTCAGTGTGCTAATTCTGCTGTCATTGCAAAAGTGTCCTGGGTCTTTTTAAAACTCTGAGCAGGGATATAATTCAGAGATAATTTCGTTACAAGTTCTGTTCTTAATGTGAATTTTTTTCCCTGGCAGGTATCCCATGTATAACCGATTGTGTGATGGCTGAAATTGAGAAATTGGGGCAGAAGTATCGAGTGGCTCTAAGGTAGGAAGGAGGTAAACTAGATCTGTTCTAGATTGGTATACTGAAGATTCATCTGTTTGTTGTTCAAAGATTTCTTGGCCAGTTAGTTGTGAAAATCATACAAAACTATTTATCATTTTTGGGGGGGTTGTTTTGGTCTTTCTCTCACACAAAAATCAGTTCCAGTTAGAGTGTCTAAACTTTTAATAGAAAATACAGAGAATATCTTGGCCGGGCTCGGTGGCCTGTAATCCCAGCACTTTGGGAGGCCGAGGCAGGCAGATCACCTGAGGTCAGGAGTCCGAGACCAGCCTGACCAACATGGAGAAACCCTATCTCTTCTAAAAATACAAAATTAGCCGGCTGTGGTGGCAGGTGCCTGTAATCCCAGCTACTTGGGAGGCTGAAGCAGGAGAATCGCTTGAACCCGGGAGGCGGAGGTTGCAGTGAGCCTACATCACGCCATTGCACTCCAGCCTGGGCAACAAGAGCAAAACTCTGTCTCAAAAAAAAAAAAAGAGAAAATACAGAGAATATCTTAATGAAATTGAATATTTGTGTATAGCAAAAGATATTAACAAAGTAAACAGACATACATAATCAACAAAGGGCTTATTTTCAAAATGCATAAAGAACTTCACATCCGTAAGAAAAACATAATTCTTAAATTCACAGTGAGTTGTCATTTAGTGCCCATTAGATTGGCAAAAATTTTTTAATGAGCTTGACAATGCCAAGAATAGTTAAGACCATGAAGCAATGGGAATTCTCATACTGAACTACTAAGGGTATAAATTGGTCATCACTTTGGAGGGCAACTTGACAATATCTGGTAAAATCCAGGTTGTTCATACTCTTACAACACAGTCTTTTAACCTGGAGATCACATTCTACAGGTAATTAAATTGGTTTAAAGGATCACAATGCCTGGTGGGTTTGGGGGGTTTTTTGTGTTTTGTTTTGTTCTGTTTTTGAAGCAAGGTGTTGCTCTGTCACCCAGGCTGGAGTGCAGTGGCACAATCAGGGCTCACTGCAGCCTCGACCTCCTGGGCTTAAGCAGTCCTCCTGCCTCAGCACCCTCAAGTAGCTGGGACTACAGGCATGCAACACCTCACATGGCCAGTTTTTTAAAATTTCAGTAGAGATGAGGTCTCACCATGTTGCCCAGGCTAGTCTTGAACTCCTGGGCTCAAGTGATCCTCCCACCTTGGCCTCTCAAAGTGCTGGGATTATAGGCATGAGCCACCACACCCGACCCCCGAGTATATTTTTTAGTGTAATAGAAGAAACTATAGGCTCGGCACGGTGGCTCATGCCTGTAATCCCAACACCTTGGGAGGCTGAGGCAAGTGGATTGTTTGAGCCTAGGATTTCCAGTCCAGCCTGGGCATCATGGTGAAACCCTGTCTCTACAAAAAGTAAAAAAATTAACCAGGTGTGGTGGCATACACCTGTAGTCTCAGCTATTCGGGAGGCTGAGGTGGGAAGATTGCTTGAGCCCAGGAGGCAGAGGTAGCAGTGAGCTGAGATGGTGCCACTGCACTTTAGCCTGGGTGATAGAGTGAGACTCTGTCTCAAAAAAAAAAAAGAAAGAAATTATAAAATATTAGCATGAATATGTAGAAAAAATTGGGTACTGCTTCACAAAACTTTTTTCGCTGTTATATGTGTGTATATGTATATGTGGTATATGTGTGCATACTGTATGCTAGATAAAATCTATCTTGTGCTATGTGGGTTCTGGTAAAAAAAAAGAAAGAAAGAAAAAGATTGCTATAGAGAAGTTCAGCTACTATTGGAGTCAAGTATTGGCATCTTCTTATGTACGTAATAGCAAAAAATTGCAGACAGTCAAAAGAAATGGCTTTTCTTAAGCCATAAAGGATGGCCAGGCATGGTGGCTCATGCCTGTAATCCCAGAACTTTGGGAGGCCGAGGCAGGCAGATCATTTGAGGTCAGGAGTGATCCTGAACATGGTGAAACCCTGTCTCCACTAAAATATGAAAATTAGCCAGGCATGGTGGCGGGCGCCCATAATCCCAGCTACTCTGGAGGCTGAGGCAGGAGAATCATTTGAGCCCAGGAGGCGGAGGTTTCAGTGAGCTGAGGTCGTGCCACTGTACTCCAGCCTGGGCTACAAAGCAAGACCCTGTCTCAAAAAAAAAACAACAAAAAACTGGGTACAGAAGCTCACGTATAATTCCCAACACTTCGTGAGGCCAAGTGGGGAGGATTGCTGGAGCCCAGGAGTTTGAGACCAGCCTGGCCAACATAATGAGACCCTGGCTCTACAAAACTTTAAAAATTTGCCGGGCGGCCAGCCAGGCGCAGTGGCTCACGCCTGTAATCCCAGCACTTTGGGAAGCCGAGGCGGGCGGATCACGAGGTCAGGAGATCGAGACCATCCTGGCTAACACGGTGAAACCCTGTCTCTACTAAAAATACAAAAAAATTAGCCGAGCGTGGTAGTGGGCGCCTGGTAGTCCCAGCTGCTGGGGAGGCTGAGGCAGGAGAATAGCATGAACCCGGGAGGCGGAGCTTGCAGTGAGCCGAGATCGCGCCACTGCACTCCAGCCTGGGTGACAGAGCGAGACTCCATCTCAAAAAAAAAAAAAGAAAATTAGCCAGGCATGGTGGCTTGTGCCTCTACGGAGTTCAAGGTTGCAGTGAGCTATGATCACACCACTCCACTCCAGCCCCAAAAACAAAGTGAGACCTTGTCTCTTTAAAAAAGAAAGAAAAGAATAGATAAGCTGTGGAATGCTCACGAATAAAATACTATACAAGAGTGAAGATGAGTGAACTAGAGTTATGCGCCAATGTGGATAAATCTCAAAAACAATATAAACTATAAAAAAAAACAACAGCAGTCAGGCACTGTGGCTCACCTGTAATCCCAGCAGTATTGGGAGCCCGAAGCAGGAGGATTCCTTGAGCCCAGGAGTTTGAGACCAGCCTGGGCAACATAGTGAGACCCAATGTCTATGAAACATTTTAAAATTAGCCAGGCATGGTGGCATGTACTTGTATTCCCAGCTACTTGGGAGGCTGAGGTAGGAGGATTGCTTGAGCCAGGGAGGTTCGAGATCATACCACTGCATTCTAGCCTGGGAGACAGCGAGACCCTGTCTCAAAAAAAAGAAAAAGAACAATGCTGAGCACTGTTAACGCACATCTGTAGTTCCAGTTACTTGGGAGGCTGAGGCAGAAGGATCACCTGAGCCTAGGAGTTTCAAGCCAGCCTGGACAACAAGACCCCAATCTCTTTTTTTTTTATTTTTTATTATTATACTTTAAGTTTTAGGGTACATGTGCACAATGTGCAGGTTAGTTACATATGTATACATGTGCCATGCTGGTGCGCTGCACCCACTAACTCGTCATCTAGCATTAGGTATATCTCCCAATGCTATCCCTCCCTCCTCCCCCCACCCCACAACAGGCCCCAGAGTGTGATGTTCCCCTTCCTGTGTCCATGTGTTCTCATTGTTCAGTTCCCACCTATGAGTGAGAATATGCGGTGTTTGGTTTTTTGTTCTTGCGATAGTTTACTGAGAATGATGATTTCCAGTTTCATCCATGTCCCTACAAAGGACATGAACTCATCATTTTTTATGGCTGCATAGTATTCCATGGTGTATATGTGCCACATTTTCTTAATCCAGTCTATCATTGTTGGACATTTGGGTTGGTTCCAAGTCTTTGCTATTGTGAATAATGCCACAATAAACATACATGTGCATGTGCCTTTATAGCAGCATGATTTATAGTCCTTTGGGTATATACCCAGTAATGGGATGGCTGGGTCAAATGGGATTTCTAGTTCTAGATCCCTGAGGAATCGCCACACTGACTTCCACAATGGTTGAACTAGTTTACAGTCCCGCCAACAGTGTAAAAGTGTTCCTATTTCTCCACATCCTCTCCAGCACCTGTTGTTTCCTGACTTTTTAATGATTGCCATTCTAACTGGTGTGAGATGGTATCTCATTGTGGTTTTGATTTGCATTTCTCTGATGGCCAGTGATGGTGAGCATTTTTTCATGTGTTTTTTGGCTGCATAAATGTCTTCTTTTGAGTAGTGTCTGTTCATGTCCTTCGCCCACTTTTTGATGGGGTTGTTTGTTTTTTTCTTGTAAATTTGAGTTCATTGTAGATTCTGAATATTAGCCCTTTGTCAGATGAGTAGGTTGCGAAAATTTTCTCCCATTTTGTAGGTTGCCTGTTCACTCTGATGGTAGTTTCTTTTGCTGTGCAGAAGCTCTTGAGTTTAATTAGATCCCATTTGTCAATTTTGGCTTTTGTTGCCATTGCTTTTGGTGTTTTAGACATGAAGTCCTTGCCCATGCCTATGTCCTGAATGGTAAAGCCTAGGTTTTCTTCTAGGGTTTTTATGGTTTTAGGTCTAACGTTTAAGTCTTTAATCCATCTTGAATTGATTTTTGTATAAAGTGTAAGGAAGGGATCCAGTTTCAGCTTTCTACATATGGCTAGCCAGTTTTCCCAGCACCATTTATTAAATAGGGAATCCTTTCCCCATTGCTTTTCTCAGGTTTGTCAAAGATCAGATAGTTGTAGATATGCGGCGTTATTTCTGAGGGCTCTGTTCCGTTTCATTGATCTATATCTCTGTTTTGGTACCAGTACCATGCTGTTTTGGTTACTGTAGCCTTGTAGTATAGTTTGAAGTCAGGTAGTGTGATGCCTCCAGCTTTGTTCTTTTGGCTTAGGATTGACTTGGCGATGCGGGCTCTTTTTTGGCTCCATATGAACTTTAAAGTCGTTTTTTCCAATTATGTGAAGAAAGTCATTGGTAGCTTGATGGGGATGGTATTGAATCTATAAATTACCTTGGGCAGTATGGCCATTTTCACGATATTGATTCTTCCTATCCATGAGCATGGAATGTTCTTCCATTTGTTTGTGTCCTCTTTTATTTCGTTGAGCAGTGGTTTGTAATTCTCCTTGAAGAGGTCCTTCACATCCCTTGTAAGTTGGATTCCTAGGTATTTTATTCTCTTTGAAGCAATTGTGAATGGGAGTTCACTCATGATTTGGCTCTCTGTTTGTCTGTTGTTGGTGTATAAGAATGCTTGTGATTTTTGTACATTGATTTTGTATCCTGAGACTTTGCTGAAGTTGCTTATCAGCTTAAGGAGATTTTGGGCTGAGACAATGGGGTTTTCTAGATAAACAATCATGTCGTCTGCAAACGGACAATTTGACTTCCTCTTTTCCTAATTGAATACCCTTTATTTCCTTCTCCTGCCTAATTGCCCTGGCCAGAACTTCCAACACTATGTTGAATAGGAGTGGTGAGAGAGGGCATCCCTGTCTTGTGCCAGTTTTCAAAGGGAATGCTTCCAGTTTTTGCCCATTCAGTATGATATTGGCTGTGGGTTTGTCATAGATAGCTCTTATTATTTTGAAATACGTCCCATCAATACCTAATTTATTGAGAGTTTTTAGCATGAAGCGTTGTTGAATTTTGCCAAAGGCCTTTTCTGCATCTATTGAGATAATCATGTGGTTTTTGTCTTTGGTTCTGTTTATATGCTGGATTACATTTATTGATTTGCATATATTGAACCAGCCTTGCATCCCAGGGATGAAGCCCACTTGATCATGGTGGATAAGCTTTTTGATGTGCTGCTGGATTTGATTTGCCAGTATTTTATTGAGTATTTTTGCATCAATGTTCATCAAGGATATTGGTCTAAAATTCTCTTTTTTTCGTTGTGTCTCTGCCCGGCTTTGGTATCAGGATGATGCTGGCCTCATAAAATGAGTTAGGGAGGATTCCCTCTTTTTCTGTTGATTGGAATAGTTTCAGAAGGAATGGTACCAGTTCCTCCTTGTACCTGTGGTAGAATTCGGCTGTGAATCCATCTGGTCCTGGACTCTTTTTGGTTGGTCAGCTATTGATTATTGCCACAATTTCAGCTCCTGTTATTGGTCTATTCAGAGATTCAACTTCTTCCTGGTTTAGTCTTGGGAGAGTGTATGTGTCGAGGAATTTATCCATTTCTTCTAGATTTTCTAGTTTATTTGCATAGAGGTGTTTGTAGTATTCTCTGATGATAGTTTGTATTTCTGTGGGATCGGTGGTGATATCCCCTTTATCATTTTTTATTGCGTCTATTTGATTCTTCTCTCTTTTTTTCTTTATTAGTCTTGCTAGCGGTTTATCAGTTTTGTTGATCGTTTCAAAAAACCAGCTCCTGGATTCATTAATTTTTTGAAGGGTTTTTTGTGTCTCTATTTCCTTCAGTCCTGCTCTGATTTTAGTTATTTCTTGACTTCTGCTAGCTTTTGAATGCGTTTGCTCTTGTTTTTCTAGTTCTTTTAATTGTGATGTTAGGGTATCAATTTTCTATCTTTCCTGCTTTCTCTTGTGGGCATTTAGTGCTATAAATTTCCCTCCACACACTGCTTTGAATGCGTCCCAGAGATTCTGGTATGTTGTGTCTTTGTTCTCGTTGGTTTCAAAGAACATCTTTATTTCTGCCTTCATTTCGTTATGTACCCAGTAGTCATTCAGGAGCAGGTTGTTCAGTTTCCATGTAGTTGTGCGGTTTTGAGTGAGATTGTTAATCCTGAGTTCTAGTTTGATTGCACTGTGGTCTGAGAGACAGTTTGTTATAATTTCTGTTCTTTTATATTTGCTGAGGAGAGCTTTACTTCCAAGTACGTGGTCAATTTTGGAATAGGTGTGGTGTGGTGCTGAAAAAAATGTATATTCTGTTGATTTGGGGTGGAGAGTTCTGTAGATGTCTATGAAAAAGCAAGAACATATGTGGAGTATACCATTTATCTAAAGTCTAAAAACATGCAAACCAATACTGCATTGTTTATAGATATGTGTATATGCTTTTTTTTTTTTTTTTTTTTTTTTTTAAAGACAGATTCTCACTCTGTTGCCCAGGCTGGAGTGCAGTGATGCTATCACAGCTCACTGCAGCCTTGACCTCTCCGGCTCAAGTGATCCTCCTGCTTCGGCCTCCCAAGTAGCTGGGACTACAGGTGCATACCACTATGCATGTCTGATTATTTTTTTTCTTTTGCATGGCTAATTTTAAAAAAAAATTTTTTTGGTAGAGACTGGGCATGGTGGTTCACGTCTGTAATCCTGGCACTTAGGAAGGCTGTGGCGGGCGGATCACCTGAGGCTAGGAGTTCAAGACCAGTCTGACCAATGTGGTGAAACCTCATCTCTGCTAAAAATACAAAAATTAGCTGGGGGTGGTGGCAGGCACCTATAATCCCAGCTACTAGGGATGCTGAGGCAGGAGAATTGCTTGAGGCTGGGAGGCAGAGGCTGCAATGAGCCAAGATCATGCCACTGCGTCCAGCCTAGGCAACAGAGCAAGACTCCATCTCAAAAAGGCTGGGTGCAGTGGCTAATGCCTGTAATCCTAGCACTTTGGGAGGCTGAGGTAGGCAGATCATCTGAGGTCGGGAGTTCTAGACCAGCCTGGCTAACATGGTGAAACCCCGTCTCTACTAAAAATACAAAATTAGCTGGGCATGGTGGCGCATGCCTGTAATCCCAGCTACTCAGGAGGCTGAAGCAGGAGAATCGCTTGAACCCGGGAGCAGAGGTTGCAGGGAGCTGGGATTGTGCCAATGCACTCCAGTCTGGGTGACAGAATGAGACCCCATCTCCAAAAAAAAAAAAAAAAAATTTAGTAGAGATAGGGTCTCACTATGTTGCCCAGCTGGTCTCAAACTCCTGGCCTCAAGTGATCTTCCTGCTTTGGCCTCCTAAAGTGCTGGGATTGTAGTCATGATCCTCCACACCCAGCCTGGTAATTTTTAAAACAATAAAAATAAAGAATGAGAGGGGAGAAAATAGAGGCACCAAGTGGAAACACTAAGTTTGGCTGTCAAGAGATGCAGAAATGGAGTGTTAGCTGGAGGGGGGTATAGGTAAAAAGATTTTTTTGTCTTAAGGCAGAGAATATATGACAGCATGTTAGTATGTTTCTAGGAAAGAGCTAGTAGAGAGGAGATAAGTGATTTCAGGAGTAAAGAGATAACTGAAAGAGCATAGTCCTAGACTGTTGCCCACCTAGTTTGTCAGCAACCAGTCCATCCTCCCTCTAGTGTATCCTCCCCAGCACAGCCTGCTTAGTTTTTCCAAGACAGAGCTTTGTTCTTATCACTTTGTCCCCCAGAAATCTTTAATGACTCCTCATTACCTGTGTCATCACACTCGTCAGCCTGGCATTGGAGACTCTTTCTAGCCCCATTTCATTCTTCTGTCCACAAACACTCTGCCCCCAGCCAGAAAGATGTGTTTACTCTTCCCCAAATACCAAGAAACCATTTTACAGTTGGCTGGTGTCCTATTTGGTACCCTCACATTGCTTGGCACATTCTTTAATCTTATTTCACCCCTATGTCATTTTTTTCTAAATATTCCCAACCCACATTGACCTAGCGCTGAACTACTGCAATATGGAGGAGTATTTGTGTTGCACTTGGTACTTATGTGCTGTCTTGTATTTTTCTTCATTTCAGTGACTCATCATCACTGTTAATAGAAAGAGCATGGCTCTCAGAATCACACAGAGTTGGGGTTTTTCTTTTTCAAATATGTATGAAAATAATACATGTTTGAGTGTTTTATGGCAAACAATACAAGCATATACATATAGTAAAAGGTAAAAGTCTGCCTCTACATTCATACTTTGTCCATTCTCATACCCCAAGAGTGACAACTGAGAAAGGTTAATATATTTTTTCAGACCTTTTTCTGTGCAAATGCAAATCTAAATAAAGAGTATTGGAAAGAAGGATTTGTATTTTATTAATTAAATCATATTTTATATATATATATATATATATATATATGCATATGCCCTGCTTTGTTTATTCAACAGTTTAGTGTAGGTCCTTCCACATTGGTACATACAGCTCTACCTCACTTTTTATTAATAGGATAAGGGCACCAAAATGGGTTTAACTTTTACCTTTCTACAGGATATTTTTATTTTCTTCACTTACTATAAACTGTGTTGAGTGATCATCCTTCTGCCTATATTCTTGTTCATTGTGTTTAAGACAACTTCTTAAAAGTGAAATGGTTAGGTTAAAATGGGTTTTGTTTTTGAATCCTGGCTTTTCCCAGCTGTATAGCTTTGAATGAAGTAATTTAATCTCTCTAAGCCTACTTCCTCATCTGTGGAATAGATATATAATAACTCAAAGTTTTGTAATGATTAAATGACCCAAAGCACACCAGCTGTCAGCCGTCATTCCCTGCCCCGTGAATTGTCTTTCCAGTTAGAGGATAAAGTTCAGGAGGAGAACAGTGCCTTAAAATCTCTGCATAGATCATGTTACTTTTATTGCATTAATTAAGACTCAGAAAGTTATCCAGTTGATTGAATGTTTTCTTTAATCCACCTACAGGATTGCCAAGGATCCAAGATTTGAACGATTACCATGTACACACAAAGGAACCTATGCAGATGACTGCTTAGTACAGAGAGTAACTCAGGTATTATCAGTTCATAACTGTTTACTTTGTGCTTAAAAAAAAAAAATGTAAACTATTATCTCCTGAATGTTCATGGTCAGTAAAACATCTAGGAATATACATTGTGGTTAAATTAAAAAAAAAAATTGCATAGCATTCCTTCATAAGAAGCATAGGTGTCTTCATTTACTTGAGAAAGTGGATTGAAAATGTACACTCTAACCATAATGGAAAGAGCACAGGCTTGGGGAGGAGACATGGGTTTCATGTCTCAGCACCTGCATTTACTGGCTATGTGATTTGGGACATTTAACTGATTCTTTATCTCACAAATCTCTGTAAAATTATTTTAAGTGAGTTAATGTAGAACCCATTTATTTTTGATGTAGGAATTTTGTTCCTCTTCACGATGCCTAATCCAAAAGTGCTTCTTAGTTATATCTGAGAGTCTCCCAAGATGCTATTTCACACATACCCTAGAATAAGTAGGTTTTTAATTCCTTCATTAAGCACCACAAGGACTTCTGCTACTGAGTGCTTTTATAAGGGCCTCTCTTTGCTGATGATAATCTTCATCTGCTCTGCTGACCACAGAGCCATCCTTTTAGCCACTTCACCCCATGGGGCGGGTTGGCGGTGGGGGGGGGGGGGGGGCAGTATTTCCCACAGCACAGCTGATACCACTCTGCCACTTTTTATAAAACTCAGTAGGAGAGTCAGACGTGACAGATGTGAAGCTTCCTATAAAATAGCTTTCACCTGACAGCTAAATATTACTGCTTTTATAACTGCTAGGCTCTAGTTTCAGGCCCTGAATATCCTACTTAGGCTTCCTGTTTCGGGGATAGCTTACCTCTAACATCAGTAGGCCCAGAGCACACCCAAGCCCCAAGATCTAGGGAAAGGAGGGAGCTATGGCCTCCAAATTAAGGCACTTTTTATCTCCATGGAGTTCCTCGGAGCATTTTCCCAAAACTAAAGAATTGTCTGCCCCAAGTGTGAAAGTCCCTTTCATTTATGAGCAGAAAACAGTTTGCAGCTTGTGAAAAGTTTTCTACCTTCTCCTCCTCAAGATTCTAAATGCTGCATTCAGCCCAGGCAACTTGTTTATTTTATATAACAAGATTAGGAGCTCCTAGATCCTAGTAGGTACTCAACAAATTGTTATAGCCTGCCCTTCGCTACTTACTGTGAAAATGAACGATTCTCAGACTAGTCAGTCGTTGTGCCATTATCCAGTATTCACTAAGCGTGCTCAGTGACCTCAGTGTGAACATCACTCCATGTCTCTTACAGCATAAGTGTTACATTGTGGCCACAGTTGACCGGGACCTTAAAAGAAGAATCCGTAAGATTCCTGGAGTTCCTATCATGTACATTTCTAACCATAGGTGAGAAATTTCCCTTGGAGAAGGGAATAGAAATATATAATTGATATCAATTGAAAATGAGGATAAGTGATAAGGTTATAAAGGATTTGAAAGAAATTATTGTATCAAATGTTTACATAGTTATATTTGAAGAAATGAGACAAAGCAAGAGCAAGAGCAAAAGAGAGAGATAGGATTTAAGGAATGAGGCAAACATTTAAATTGTTAGAGTAAGATTACTGGAAGAAATAGATGTATTGTTTTAAATAAAAGCAGTAATTTAAATCAAGCTAATCTTTTTGGCCAGAAATACCTGTTTTGAAAGATTTTTTTTAATTAACACTTCATCTGAGAAATGGAAAGCTTATTTAAAAAAAAAAGCTGTTATCCTTCTTGGCTATTTTTTGTCAGTCCTCAGACTTATTTTCCAGCTTTTCAGCTTGAGGAGAGCACAATGTGGTGGGAAGTCTGTGGACTAAGAAGTTGGACTTACTGATCTCAGCTCCTCAGTTCCCCTCTTGCTGACTTTGTGACTTTGAAAAAACAATCATATTGTATTATAGTCAGCATTTTGCTGTAAATCATTCATTATGATGTTCCCCTAAATTGTTTCCACTGACAAAAAGGATTCACAGTGGGGGTGAGAGTATTGCAGTCTATAAAGGATGGGTTTTTAGATGGGTTCTCTTCCCATCTTTCTTACCAGTGTTGATTTTTTGTCCTGATCAGATACAACATTGAACGGATGCCAGATGATTATGGAGCCCCTCGATTCTAATTCTTACAAGACACAGTTCCTCTGCCTTTCTTCGACCAACTTTCTCTTGTTGCCAGTTCATTACACGAAATGTAGCGGGATTTTTAAGGAATCAGAGAGACTGATGGAGTTCAGGGAGATATTTATTATTTAGGTGCACCAGCCCAGTCAGATTAACATCCAAAGGACTGAACCCTGAACAAAGAGTTAAGTTACCTTTTAAGCATTTTGTGGGGCCGGGGGGGTTGGGGGGGAATCTGTGCAGGGGGAAGCATATTACAGAAGCAAGAAAGACAGTTATTCAATTAACTGAGACATGCATTATATCATTTCTTACTTTTCAAGGAAAATCATGTTTTACGACTTGAGTTTATCTGTCTAGTTACCTTGCAGCTGCACAGCTAGAGAAACAGGGTATTTACAATGCCTGGGAAAGGAGGAGAGATAAGGCTCACTAGCCACAGAAAAACAGGCAGTTAATTTTTAAAGGACTCAGCTCTTTCTCTTTCTCACGGGGAATTGGATTTTCTTACATGCAACTGAATTTCTGCTTACACATTTTTAAATTTCTTTTAATTGCTTTTCCAATGCAGTAGCATGAATTATTATTCTGTTGACCTATTTGCCTTACTATGAGCTGAGGGTAGTTCAATATGCTCACTCTTTTTTTTTTTTTTTTTTTTTCTTGAGATGAAGTTTTGCTCTGTCACCAGGCTGGAGTGCAGTGGCGTGATCTGGGCTCACTGCAACCCCTGCCTCCCATCCTTCAAGTGATTCTCCTGCCTCAGCCTCCCGAGTAGCTGGGATTACAGGTACACACCACCATGCTCAACTAATTTTTCTTTTTTGGGCGGGGGGGCGGGTATTTTTAGTAGAGACAAATACTTTTGTATTTTTAATACAGAAAAGTATGCCTCAGCCTCCCAAAGTGCTGGAATTACAGGCGTGAGCCACCGTGCCTGGCCTGCTCACTTTCTGATGCTGCTTTTTTGTTGTTTGTTTGTTTATTTGTTTGTTTTGAGACGGAGTCTCGCTCTGTCACCAGGCTGGAGTGCAGTGGCGCGATCTCGGCTCATTGCAACCTCCGCCTCCCAGGTTCAAGCGATTCTCCTGCCCCAGCCTGCGGAGTAGCTGGGACTATAGGTGCGTGCCACCACGTCCAGCCACTGATGCTGTTTTGCCACTGATGCTGTTTTGAAATTGATATTTTGTCTCATAAAAATTAGGCCAGGCATGGTGGCTCATTCCTGTAATCCCAGCACTTTGGGAGGCCAAGGTGGGTGGATCACCTGAGGTCAGGAGTTGGAGATGAGCCTGGACAACATGGCAAAACCCCACCTCTACTAAAAATACAAAAAAAATTAGCTGGGTATGGTGTCACGTGCCTGTAATCCCAGCCACTGGGGAGGCTGAGGCAGGAGAACCTCTTGAACCCAGGAGGTGGAGGTTGCAGTGAGCTGAGATTGCGCCACTGCATTCCAGCCTGGGTGACAGAGTGAGACTGTCTCAAAAAAAAAAAAAAAAATTAATGATGGTCAAAGGGTATAAAATCTCAGACAGGAAGAATATGTTTTATGCTTTTTTTGAGTTCTGTTGTACAGTGTGGTGCCTATACTTAATAATGGGGTATTATACATTTCAAAATTGATCTCATCACAGAAATGTATTTGAAGTATTGCATATGTTAACTAGCTTGATTTAACTATTCCATATTGTATCCACAATTTATGATATCACTTTGTAACCCATACATTTATACAATTACAAATTGTCAATTTACAATAAAAAATTTTTGTTGCATCTTTTTAGAAATCAGATATTCTGATGATTGCTCACATAATTTGGCGGTCATTGTTTTATACTGACTTACTCAATAAACATTTATTAAATGTATACTAGGTGCTTAATAAGAGATGGTCCTGCCCTCAAGACACTCATTATGGTGGGAAAGAAAAACATGTAAATGAATAAATGCCGTAAAATAGCAGTGCTAGGGTAAAAGTTTCAGAGGCATGTCATGGGCACATAAAGGTGGAATGATTTTTTTCTACTGGTTGGGATGGAGAGGGAGGAAAGGCCAGTGGTCATGTGGTTTGAGCTAATCTTAAAAATGAATAGGTGCCTCCCCAGTAAATTAGGAATGGAAGATGAAGCATAGGAAACAGTACACCATAGAAAATCCATTAACCTATGTATAATCCCAGCACTTTGGGAGACTGAGGTGGGCAGATCACTTGAGGTCAGGAGTTTGAAACCAGCCTGGCCAACATCGTGAAACCCCACCTCTACTAAAAATTCCAAAATTAACTGGGCGTGGTGGTGCAAGCCTGTAGTCCCAGCTACTTGGGAGGCTGAGGCAGGAGAATCGCTTGAACCCGGGAGGCGGAGGTTGCAACGAGCCGAGATCGCGCCACTGCACTCCAGCCTGGGCGACAGAGTGAAACTCTGTCTCAAAAACAAACAAACAAAAAACCTATGTATTTGTGGGGATTTGGTATATTATTAAGGTGGTATTTCGTTTCTGTGGGAAAAGGAAATTTCATTAACAGGCCAAATAGTCTGGAGTCATTCTGTTAGTGTTAGAATACTAATTCCACCAGTTAATATCTGTATGAGTTGGACAAACCATATAACCATTTGTTGCCTTCCTTGTTTCCTCTTTAAAATGTTTAATCCGCAAAACAAACCTGATAAAGTGAGATTAAATTGAATAGTACCTGGCCCAAGTAAGTGTTGTTCAGTAAATGTTAGTGATTATTACACAATGGCAAGGTGGCTATCCATTTGAAAAAAAAATTAGGCCGGGCGTGGTGGCTCACACCTGTAATCCCAACACTTTGGGAGGCCAAGGTGGGCGGATCACCTGAGGTCGGGAGCCCAAGACCAGCCTGACCAACATGGAGAAACCCCGTCTCTACTAAAAATACAAAAAAACAATTAGGCAGGCATGGTGGCAAATGCCTGTATTCCCAGCTACTCTGGAGGCTGAGGCAGGAGAATCGCTTGAACCTGGGAGATGGAGGTTGTGATGAGCCGAGATCATGCCATTGCACTCATTCCAGCCTGGGCAACAAGAGAGAAACTCTGTCTCAAAAAAAAAAAAAAAAAAAAAAGAGAGAGAAAAATTAGATTCCTACTTCACATGATTCATAATAATATTTCAAGTGGATCAAAGACCTAAATTTTTTTTTTTTTTGAGACAGTTTCTCACTCTGTCACCCAGGCTGCAGTGCGTTGCCACAATCATGGCTCACTGCAGCCTTGACCTTCCCAGGCCCTGATGATCCACCCCAGCCTCTCAAGTAGCTGGGATTTTTGTATTTCTTACAGAGATGGGATTTTTCCATATTGCCCACCTTGGCCTTCTAAAGTATTGGGATTATGGGCATGAGCCACTGCGCCCACCCTAAACTTATTTCTAAGCTATGGAAGCATTAGGAAAATAAATGTAAAGAAAAACGTGTTTATCACCTTTGGATAGAATTCTTAAGCAGAATCTAAAAAGATTGAAAAGTTTGAATATATTAAAATTATAGATTTCGGTGCAAGACACTCCCCTCCCCTAAAAAACAAGTGACTGATGAGATTTTCCAATACATGTAACAAGGGTTTAGAGAAATGAGTACTGATGTCATGCTGACAGAAGTTCAAATATTTATGACCATTTTTTACAGCTGTTGACAAGATCCACTAAAATAAAAATTGCAGATATCCTGTGAGCCCAATTCTATTTTTTTGGTAACTTTATAGTATCATACAGGTGATTCACTTTAAAATACCTCTGCATGGACAACGTGATATGTATGCGAAGAAACATTCACATGTGTACAAGGAAGCAGGTAGAAGGATGTTTACTGCACTGCTGCTTATAAAAGAGAAAAAACAAACTAAATGTCCATCAAAAGGATCTTAACTGTGGCTGGGCATGGTGACTCACACCTGTAATCCTAGCACTTTGGAAGGCTGAGGTGGGTGGATTGCCTGACCTCAGGAGTTCAAGACCACCCTGGGCAACATGGCGAAAACCTGTCTCTACTAAAATAAAAAAATTAGCTGGGTGTGGTGGTGTGCACCTGTAATCCCAGCTACTCGGGAGGCTGAGGCACAAGAATTGCTTGAACCCAGGAGACAGAGGTTGCGGTGAGCCGAGATCACGCCACTGCACTCCAGCCTGGCGACAGAGCGCGACTCCGTCTCAAAAAAAAAAAGCAGTGGGGGGTCTTAACTATGGAATGTCATGAACATCTATCTACAAAAAATGAGGTAGGTTTAAAATGGGCAAAGGACTTAAACATTTCTCCAAAGAAGATATACACATGGCCAAGAAACATGCAAAAAGATGGTCAATATCACTAATCATTAGGGAAATGCAAATTAAAACTACAATGATATACTACCTCACACCCCTTAGCCACTATTAAAAGAAAGAAGCAATAGTTATTGAAAAGTATTTGTGAGGATATGTAGAAATTGTAACCCTTAGCTGTGCACTGCACATGCCCATAGTTCCAGCTACTCTGAAGGCTGAGGTGAGAGGCCTGAGCCCAGGAATTCAAGGCTGCAGTGAGCTATGATTGTGCCATTGGACTCCAGCCTGGGCAACAGAGCAAGACACCATCTCTAAAAGAAGCAAATCAGAACCCTTGTGCGCTGTTCCTGGAAATGTAAAATGGTATAGCCACAAAGAATATGGCAGTTCCTCAAAAAGTTAAAAATGAAATTATCACATGATTCCAGCAATTCCACTTCTTGACATGTATTCAAAAGAATCAAAGATCTTAGAGTATTTGCCCACCCATATTCATCACAGCATTATTTACAATAGCCAAGAGGTGGAAGCAACCCAAGTGTCCATCAGCAGACGAATAGATCAACAAAATGTGCTCTCTACATACAACAGAATATGAGTCACCCTTACAAAGGAAGGAAATTCTGACACATGCTGTAACATCGATGAACCTTGAAGCCATTGTGCTAAGTGAAATAAGCCAGTCACAAAAAGACAAATACTGTGTGATTCCGCTTATATGAGGTATCTAGAGTAGTCAAATTCACAGAGATGGAAAGTAGTGTAGTGGTTGCCAGTGGCTGTGGGGATTGGGGAATAGACAGTTTAATGGGTATGGAGTTTCAGTTTTGCAAGATGAAGAGTTCTGGAGATTGGTTGTACGACAGTATGAATGTACTAAAGCCACTGAACTGTATGCTTTAAAATGGTTAAGATGTCCGGGCAGGGTGGCTCATGCCTGCAATCCCAGCACTTTGGGAGGCTGGGGCAGGTGGATCACCTGAGGTCAGGAGTTCAAGACCAGCCTGGTCAACACGGCAAAACCCGGTATCTACTAAAAATACAAAAAAATTAGCTGGGTGTGGCAGCACGCACCTATAATCCCAGCTACTCAGGAGGCTGAGGCAGGAGAATCACTTGAACTTGGGAGGCGGAGGTTGCAGTGAGCCGAGACTGTGCTCCAGCCTGGGTGACAGAGAAGAACTCCATCTCAAAATAAATAAAATAAAATAAAATAAAATAAAATGGTTAAGATGGTAAATTTTGTGTTATGTGTCTTTTACCGTAATTAATATAAATGAGATTGAGCTATATCACTTAAATGGAAATAACTATGACCTATTATTAAGAGAAACTAAATTATAGAACAGGTACAGTGTGATATTGGTTTTAAGTTTTAATATCACAAATATGTAATTGTTTATTTAGAAATATACAGTATATATATAAATGGATAGAAAAAGTTCTGAAGATAAAGCTTTCTTTTCCGTCTCTTCACTGGTACAGAATTCCTTAAATAAATTAATGTCAGGCTGGACGCAGTGGCTCATGCCTGTAATCCCAGCACTTTGGGAGGCCGAGGCAGGTGGATCGCCTCAGCTCAAGAGTTCGAGACCACCCTGGGCAACATGGTGAAACCCCATCTCTACTAAAATACAATAAAGTAGCCAGGTGTGGTGGCACTCACCTGTAGTCCCAGCTACTCAGGAGGCTGAGGCATGAGAGTCGCTTGAGCCCAGGAGGAAGAGGTTGCAATGAGCCGAGATCACGCCACTGCACTCCAGCTTGGGCTACAGAGTGAGACTGTCTCAAAAGAAAAAAAAAATGTTATAGGACTGGATTGTGGCTCACTCCTCTTGCTGCCATAATATGGGTGGAATCATCCTGGATAGGCCAATTATAATATCCTTATTCCATTGCCATTGTGATTATTTCAAACCTGGATATCAAAGACAAGCCAATTAGTTGTAACCAGAGCTTTCACTGGAGAGTTACGCTCTTTTTCTCTGGGAGAACTGTTAAAAGCTTTAAATACAAGCTTTAAAATTGAGAGACCATATTTACTAACACATTGGAAGTGCCTACCTGGGTTTTACTTTACATAGCCAAACCCAATCATAATTAATATCGAATGTATGTCTCCTAAACCAAGAGAGAAAACAGAAAGAAATTCAATTAATTAAAAAAAAAGCAGAATTTGTCAAAATGTATGGAACTGCACCATTGGTGAACTGTATGTTTCATTATGTGTAAATTTTTTAAAAAACTAAAAGGAAAAATAAATGTAGAAGAGGAGAGGGAAGAAGCAGCAACGGTAAATACAAAACAAAGTAAGATAAGGGCCGGGCATGGTGGCTCATGCCTGTAATCCCAGCACTTTGGGAGGCTGAGGCAGGCCGATCACAAGGTCAGGAGATCGAGACCATCCTGGCTAACATCCTGGCTAAAACCCCGTCTCTACCAAAAAAACACAAAAAAGTGAGCTGGGCATGGTGGCGGGTGCCTGTAGTCCCAGCTACTCGGAAGGCTGAGGCAGGAGAATGGCGTGAACCCGGGACAGGGAGCTTGCAGTGAGCCGAGATCACGCCACTGCACTCCAGTCTGGGTGACAGAGCGAAACTCCATCTCAAAAAACAAAAAAAGATGGTGGGAATAAGACTAGACATGCAGTAGTCATGATGAATGTGACTGGGTTAAATAGCCTCATTAAAAGACAGATGCTCAGATTTGATTTTTTTTTTTAATCTTGTGGCTGTATGTTATTTACAGACATAGTTAGAACAGAATGGCATAGGACAGCTGGAAATAAAGGGAAAAATAAATTTACCATACAACTCAACAATTCCACTCCTAGGTATCTACCCAAGAGAAGGAAAATACATGTCCATACAAAGACTTGGACACAAATGCTCATATTTTTTTTTAATTTTTTTTTTTTGAGGCAGAGTCTCGCTCTGTCACCAGGCTGGAGTGCAGTGGTGCGATCTCGGCTCACTGCAGCCTCTGCCTCCCAGGCTCAAGTGATTCTCCTGCTTCAGCCTCCTGAGAGCTGGGATTACAGGCACGTGCCACCACACCCGGCTAATTTTTTGTATTTTTAGTAGAGATGGGGTTTCACCATGTTAGCCAGGATGGTCTCGATCTCCGGACCTCGTGATCCACCTGCCTCGGCCTCCCAAAGTGCTGGGATTATAGGCATGAGCCACCGCACCCAGCTGCTCATATTATTTTTCTTCATAATAAACAAAAAGTGGAAACAAACCAAGCAACCATAAACACAGTGGTCCCCAACGTTTTTGGCACCAGGGACTGTGGAAGACAGTTTTTCCACAGATGGCAGTGGGGCATGATTTCTGGATGATTCAAGCACATCACATTTATTGTGCACTTTATTATTATTACATTGTAATATATAATGAAATAATTATACAACTCACCATAATGTAGAATCAGTGGGAGCCCTGAGTTTGTTTTCCTGTAACTAGACAGTCCCATCTGGGGTTGATGGGAGACAGGGACAGATCATCAGGCATTAGCTTCTCATAAGGAGCACACAACCTAGATCCCTTACATGTGCAGTTCACATTAAGGTTCATACTCCTATGAGACTCTAACACCGCTGCTGATCTGACAGGAGCTCAGGCGGTAATGTGAGTGATGGGTAGTGGCCGTAAATACAGATGAAGCTTCACTTACCTGCCCGCCATTCATCTCCTGCTGTGTGGTCCAGTTCCTAACAGGCCATGGGCCACTAGTGATTCATGGCCCATGGGTTGGGCACCCCTGCATAACCAGATAAATGGATAAACAAAATGTGGTGCATTCACACAGTGGAATACTGTTCAGCAATAAAAGGTATAAACCACTGATAGAACAACATACATGAATCACAAAATCAAGTCAAGCAAAAGAAGCCAGATACGAAATATACAGATGGTGCCTGACTTAGGATGGTTTGACTTAGGATTTTTGACTTTACAATGGGTTTACTAGGGTATTACATGCATTTTCAGCTTACAATATTTCGATTTACACAAGATTTATTGGGGCTGGGCATGGTGGGTTCATGCCTGTAATCCAGCACTTTGGGAGGCCAAGGCAGGAGGATCACTTATGCCCAGGAGTTTGAGACTAGCCTGGGCAACATAGGGAGACCCCATCTCTATAAAAAATAAAATAAAAAGAAGGTTTATTGGGATGTAGCTCCAACATAAGTCAAGAAGCATCTACACACTGTATGATTCCATTTACATGAAACTCTAGAAAAGACAAATCTAATCTATAATGATAAAAAGTAAATCGTTATGGTATTGGGGGTGTCCATGAAAAAAAAGAAAAAGAAAAGAAGAAAGTAAACATTGTTCACCTGAGGTGGAGGTAGGGTATTGGCTGGATACAGGCACAATGGAATTAGTGGGGAGGGGAATTCATTGTTTCTAAAAATTATCTATTTTGATTGTTGTGATGATTGCTTGATGTATTGATTTGTCAAATCAAAATGCACACAAAATGATGGCATTTTATTGTGTGTAAATTATGCTTCATTAATTAAAAGATGGAAAAGGACACGCAAAAGAAAAAATAGGCCAGGTACAGTGGCTCATTACTATAATCCCAACACTTTGGGAGGCTGAGTGGGCGGATCACTTGAGCCTCGGAGTTTCAGACCAGCCTGGGCAACATGGCGAAACTCTGTCTCTACAAAAAATTTAAAAATTTGCTGGGTGTGGTGGTGCAATTGTGTAGTCCCAGCTACTAGGGAGGCTGAGGCAGAAAGATCGCTTGAGCCAAGGAGGTCGAGGCTACAGTGAGCTGTGATCGCGCCACTAAACTCCAACCTGAACAACAGAGTGAGACCCTGTCTCAAAAAAAGAAGAAAAAAAAGAAAAAAGAAAAAATGGAAAAAGAATATGCTGTTTGAATATGCAAGATGGAAAATATTGAGGTTTTCTTTGTGGGCTAACACATGGAAAATGTCATGAAAGTACAATGTACACTTGAAAAGGAGGTGCACTCTCTGTTATGTAGGTTTAATATTTATCCATAAGATTCACCCAATTATTTCGGTCTTCTGTATGCTTATACTTTTTTTTTTTTTTTTTGAAACGGAGTTTCACTTTTTTTTTTTTTTTTTTTTTTTTTTGAGACGGAGTCTCGCTCTGTGGCCCAGGCGGGAGTGCAGTGGCGCTATCTCGGCTCGCTGCAAGCTCCGCCTCCTGAGTTCACGCCATTCTCCTGCCTCAGCCTCCCGAGTAGCTGGGACTACAGGCGCCCGTCATCACGCCCGGCTAATTTTTTTGTGTTTTTAGTAGAGACGGGGTTTCACCGTGTTAGCCAGGATGGTCTCGATCTCCTGACCTCGTGATCTGCCCGCCTCAGCCTCCCAAAGTGCTGGGATTACAGGCGTGAGCCACCGCGCCCGGCCTTGAGACGGAGTTTCACTCTTATTGCCCAGGCTGCAGTGCAATCGCGTGATTTTGGCTCACTGCAACCTGCGCCACCCAGGTTCAAGTGATTCTTCTGCTTCAGCCTCCCAAGTAGCTGGGATTACAGGCATGCACCACCATGCCCGGCTAATTTTGTGTTTTTAGTAGAGATGGTGTTTTGCCATGTTGGCGAAGCTGGTTTTGAACCCCTGACCTCAGGTGATCCACCCACCTCAGCCTCCCAAAGTGCTGGGATTACAGGTGTGAGCCACCCATGCCCAGCCTATGCTTATACTTTTTATTTTTGACTCTTTCAGAAGTCAAAAGCAGAAAAATACATTAGAGTGTCCTAATACTCGTGGTTTTTTTTTGTTTTTTGTTTTTTTGAGGCAAAGTCTTGCCCTGTCACCCAGGCTGGAGTGCAATGGCACAATCTCAGCTCACTGCAACCTCCGCCTCCTGGATTCAAGCGATTCTCCTGCCTTAGCCTCTCAAGTAGCTAGGATTACAGGCGTGTGCCACCATGCCTGGCTAATTTTTTGTATCTTTAGTGGAGACGGGGTTTCACCATGTTGACCAGGCTGGTCTCGAACTCCTGACCTCGTGATCTGCCCACAGCCTCCCAAAGTGCTGGGATTACAGGTGTGAGCCACCACACCTGGCCTTTTTTTTTTTTTTTTTAACCACTTAGTGTTTCCACTTCATGAAAGTCGCTACTGTATTGTTTTGTGCATGGATACTCATAACTGATATAGTTCTTCCTAATTGTAGCCTTTGGCATTGTGTTAGTCCGTTTTCATGCTGCTGATAAAGACGTATCAGAGACTGGGTAATTTATAAACAAAAGGAGGTTTAATGGACTCACAGTTCCATATGGCTGGGGAGGCCTCACAATCATATGATGCAAAGTGAAAGGCATGTCTTACATGGTGGCAGAGGAGAGAATAAGAGCGAAGTGAAAAGGAAAACTCCTTATAAAACCATCAGATCTAATCCCAGCACTTTGGGAGGCTGAGGCGGGCAGATCACAAGGTCAGGAGATCAAGACCATCCTGGCTAACACAGTGAAACCCCGTCTCTACTAAAAATACAAAAAATTAGCCGGACGTGGTGGCAGGCGCCTGTAGTCCCAGCTTCTTGGGAGGCTGAGGCAGAAGAATGGCATGAACCTGGGAGGTGGAGCTTGCAGTGAGCCTAGATCGTGCCACCGCACTCCAGCCTGGGTGACAGAGCGAGACTCCATCTCAAAAAAAAAAAAAAACCAAAAACCAAAAAACCATCAGATCTCATGAGACTTATTCACTACCATGAGAACAGTATGGGGGAAATTGCCCTCATGATTTAATGAACTCTCACCGGGTCTCTCCCACAACACATGGGAATTATGGGAGCTAAACTCAGGATGAGATTTGGGTGGGGACACAGTCAAACCATATCAGGCATTATAATATATCCTTTTGCCTTATTTAATGATTTTTGGCCTAAATTCTACTTTTTCTGATGTTAAGAACAGGACTTATGCTTTCTTTTTCTACTTCTTTTTGTATTGCATTTACCTTATATATTTTGTCCATCTTTTTATTTTTACCTTTTCTAAATTCATTATCCCCAAAGTAGGGTGCTCCAGACTAGTCACTGCTGTGTGTCCTTTGTTTTCTTTTTCTATTCTTTTTTTTTTTTTTTTTTTTTTTTGAGACAGAGTCTCGCTTTGTCACCAGGCTAAATAAAAGTGCAGTGGCGCGATCTCAGCTCACTGCATCTTCTGCCTCCCAGGTTCAAGGGATTCTCCTGCCTCAGCCTCCCGAGTAGCTGGGATTACAGGCACGCGTCAACACAGCCAGCTAATTTTTATATTTTTAGTAGAGATGAGGTTTCACCATGTTGGCCAGGATGGTCTTGATATCCTGACCTCGTGATCCACCTGCCTTGGCTTCCCAAAGTATTGGGATTACAGGCGTGAGCCACTGCCCCTGGCTGCTTTTTTTTTTTTTTAAGAGAAATCTCCCTCTGTCACCCAGGCTGGAGTGCAGTGGGGTGATCTTGGCTCACTGCAGCCTCTGCCTCTTGGGTTCAAGCAATTCTCCTGCCTCAGCCTCTGGAGTAGCTGGGACTATAGGCATGCACCACCACACCTGGCTAATTTTTGTATTTTTTTAGTAGAGTCAGGGTTTTGCCATGTTGCCCAGGCTGGTTTCGAACTCCTGACCTCAAGTGATCCTCCCGCCTCAGCCCCCCAAAGTGCTGGGATTACAGGCATGAGGCACCAGACCCAGCTTTTTTTTCTTTTTTAAAATGGGAGCGTTCACTGTGGATGTTCTGTTCCTATTCCGCTATTGTATATGTGGTGTTTAAAGGCAGATTATTTGTCCTTTTGGCGCATAGGTCTCTAGATCAAGTGAAGCCACACCTCCTGAGATAGAAACTACTACATATACCCCTTGCTTGCATCACCTACATATACCTCTACTCTGCATCACCTAGATGTGGTGGTCCTTGAGCATGATGACATTACTGGACAGGACTTTAAGATTGTCTCTGTGGGTGAGGGAATTGTGTATACTTTGCCTGTGATTGGGAAAGTGAGTTCAACATTTGGTAAACAGAAGGGTAGAGTGTAGCAATGGCTTGTGCTGGTCACCAAGTATTCTGGCTCGCTATTTTATGGACCAAGGTAGCATTGCTCTTCCCCACCACCTTTAAAGTCAGATGTGGCAAAGCGACTTGCTTTGGCCAATGCAATGTGAGTGAAGATGACATGTATCATTTCTTGACAGAAGCTTTAAGTCATTGTGTGATTAGCTGTGCCCCCTTTGCCCTGTGTTGGTAATCATGAAAGCCTGGAAATGGAAACTGACTTGGCCTGGGTCCCACAGAACATCTCAGCCAGTTCATGGTGGTGACATTAGGGTGAACAATAAGTAAGCATTTCTTGTTTTAAGCCATTGATATTTGGGTTGTTGTTTGTTTGTTTGCTTTTATTACTGCAGCATGACCTTGGCCTATACCAACTGATAAAGTATATGTTAAAAAGTTGGAGTTGAAGCAATTAGAAAAGAAAAAGAAATAAAAGATATCCAAATTGGAAAGGAAGTAAAATGATCTCTATTCACAGATGATATGATCTTACATATCAAAATCCCTAAAGAATTCACAAAACACTGTTACAATGAATAAATGATTTCAGCAAAGTTTCAGGATACAAGATCAACACACAAAAATCAGTAGCATTTTATATAGTAATAATCACATGACTGATCTGAAAAAGAAATTAAGGAACCAATCCCATTTGCTATGCATCAAAAAGGATAAAATACTTAGCAGTAAAACTAACCAAAGAGGTGACAGACTTGTACACTGAAAATTATAGAACATTGCTAAAAGAAATTTTTTTAAAAAGATACAAAAATATAGAAAGACATCCCACACTCATGGATTAGAAGACCCCATATCATTAAAATGTCTATACTACCCAAAGCAATCTACAGATTCAATGTAATCCTTATGAAAATCCCAATGGCAGGTGGGGCGCGGTGGCTCACACCTGTAATCCCAGCACTTTGGGAGGCCAAGGCGGGCAGATCACTAGGTCAGGAGTTCAAGACCAGCCTGACCAACATGGTGACACCCCATCTCTACTAAAAAATACAAAAATTACCCAGGCATGGTGGTGCACTCCTGTAGTCCCAGCTACTTGGGAGGCTGAGGCAGGAGAATTGCTTGAACCTGGGAGATGGAGGTTGCAGTGAGCCAAGATCACGACGCCACTGCATCCCAGCCTGGGCAACAGGGCAAGACTCCATCTCAGAAAAAGAAAGGAAAAAGAAAAAAAAAGAAAATCCCAATGGCACTTTTTGTGGAAATAGAAAAAGCCATCCTAAAATTCATACAAAATCTCAAGGGACCCCATATAGCCAAAAAAAAAAAAATCTTGAAAAAGAAGACTGAAGTTGGAGGTCTCACAATTTCTGATTGCGTACTACAAAGCTGCAGTAATCAAGAAAGCATGGAACTGGCATAAAGACAGATATGTAGACCAACAGAATAGAATAGAGAGCCCAGAAGTAAACCCTTGGATATTTGGCCAAATGATTTTTAACAAGGGTAATGCTGGAGAAAGGTCACTCTCTTTGACAAATTCTGTTGAGAAAGTTGGATGTCCACATGCAAAATAATGAAGTTGGACCTTACACCATATACAAAAATTAACTCAAAATGGATTAAAAACCTAAATATAAGGACTAAAACTATAAAACTCCTAGATTAAGCTGGGCATGGTGGCTCACGCCTGTAATCACAGCACTTTTGGAGGCCAAGGCAAGCAGATCACCTGAGGTCGGGAGTTTGAGACCAGCCTGACCAACATGTTGAAACCCCATCTCTACTAAAAGTACAAAATTAGCTGGGTGTGGTGGCTCGTGCCTGTAATCCCAGCTACTCGGGAGGCTGAGGCAGGAGAATTGCTTGAACCTGGGAGGTGGAGGTTGCAGTGAGCCGAGATTGCACCATTGCACTCCAGCCTGGGCAACAAGAGCAAAACTGTGTCTCAAAAAAAACCCAGAAATTTATTTTTTCACAGTTCTGGAGTGTAAGGGAAGTCCAAGATGAAGGCACTGGCATCTGGTGAGGGCCTTCTTGCTGTGTCCTCACATGGCAAACAAATGACAAGCTAGTCAAAGGCTGCATAAAGCTTCTTTTGTAAGGGCCTTAATCCTGTTAATGAGGGAGGCCCTCATTATGAGGCCTAATCACCTCTTAAAGATCTCACCTCTTGGCCAGGGGCTGTGGCTCATTCCTGTAATCCCAGTATTTTGGGAGGCCAAAGTGGATGGATCATCTTAGGTCAGGAGTTCAAGACCAGCCTGGCCAACATGTTGAAACCCCATTTCTACTAAAAATACAAAAAAATTAGCTGGGCATGGTAGCGCATGCCTGTAATCCCTGCTACTCACGAGGTTAAGGCTGGAGGATTGCTTAAATCCGGGAGGCAGAGGTTGCAGTGAGCCGAGATGATGCCACTACACTCAAGCCTGAGCAACAACAGTGAAACTCCCTCTCAAAAAAAAAAAAAAAAAAGCAAATGCCACCTCTTAATACTATTATAGTGACATCATGTAGATTTTGGAGGAGACACATTCAAATCATAGCAGATGGTAAATTTAATATTATCTTTTTTTAAAAAAACACAAAGTAAATATGGATATGTAGATCAAAGCAATGCACAGTGGGAAATGAAAGTTTAATTATCAAAGGAACTGTTGATCTGAACATCATATCCATTTAAGGTTGTTTTATTGGTTTTTGTTTTGTTTTGTTTTTTTGTTTTTTTTTGTTTTTTTTAGGCAGGGTCTGGCTCTGTCACCCAGACTGGAGTGCAGTGGCATGATCTCAGCTCACTACAACTTCTGCTTCCTTGGCTCAAGCCATCCTTCCATCTCAGCCTCCCAGGTATCTGGGACACCACATCCAGCTAATTTTTCTATTTATTGTAGAGATGGGGTTTCGCCATGTTGCCTAGGTTGGTCTCAAACTTCTGAGCTCAAGCGATCGCCCACCTCAGCCCCCGAAAGTACTGGGATTACAGGCGTGAGCCACCGTGGCTTGCCTAAGCTTTATTTTAAAGGCTGTTTTCAATATTATTTGAAGATTGGGCAGTACATGATGCAATCAAACAAAACACAGGTTTCAGGTATGTATAAATACTTATGCTTTATTTCATATATAATGCTGTGTGTTCCTTGACACACACAGTTCTATGTATTCCAAGTGGTCACTGTAGTTTATCACAGGAAAATGTTAATGCCCTAGAAATTTTCATCTGAGGTATCTAAGCCCGTAATAGGTCATCATTAAATAGTCTCTGAATTATTGTTGTGTATTATATATTGTGTGTATTTTGTGTATTATATATTGTGTATTATAAGTTACACCACAAATACTACAATATGTTTGCTCACTCTGGAAATTAAAAAGTGGGAGATACACTTTAATAAGTATAATGGATTGACCCATAGATGACTTTATATTACATAAACTACTTAAGACATATTCTTTGTGCTGCTTTTTCTAAAATAGAATATGTTAATATAAACATTTGAAATTCAAAAAGCTTGGCCTGTGTCTGTTTTGTTTCTCAGTGCAATTTCTGTTATCAATGTGCTTATAAGTAATAATTTATTAATACTACTAATAAAAAATTAACATGATTGAGAGGAAAAAAATCTGGATTAATTAGCTAAAGAAATAAAGCAACCCAGGAGAGGGAAAAATAAGTTATAAAAAAGAAAGTGGGCCAGGTGCGGTGGCTCACACTGTAATCCCAGCAATTTGGGAGGCTGAGGCGGGTGGATCAACTGAGGTCAGGAGTTCGAGACCAGCCTGGCCAACATGGTGAAACCCCATCTCTACTAAAAATACAAAAATTAGCCGGGCATGGTGGTGTGCACCTGTAATCCTAGCTATTCGGGAGGCTGAGGCAGGAGAATCATTTGAACCCAGTAGGTGGAGGTTGCAGTGGGCCAAGATCGCACTACTGCACTCCAGCCTGGGTGACAGAGCAAGACTCCATCTCAGAAAAAAAAAAAAAGAAAGAAAGAAACTGGCTGAGACAGGAGGATCATTTGAGCCCCAGGAGTTTGAGATCAGCCTGGGTAACAAAGCAAGACCCTGTCTCTACAAAAAATACAAAAATTAGTTGGGAGCAGTAGCATGCACCTGTAGTCTCAGCTACTTGGGAGACTGAGGCAGGAGGATTCCTTGATCCCCTGAGTTGAGGATGCAATGAGCTATAATCCTGCCACTGCACTCCTGCCTGGGTGACAGAGTAAGATCCTGTCTCAAATAAATGAGTAAATAAATAAATGGCCAGGCATGGTGGCTCATGCCTGTAATCCCAGCACTTTGCGAGGCCTAGGCGGATCACCCGAGGTCAGGAGTTTGAGACCAGCCTGGCCAACATGGTGAAACCCCGTCTCTACTAAAAATACAAAAAAATTAGCCAGGCGTGGTGGCAGGCGCCTGTAATCCCAGCTACTCAGGAGGCTGAGGCAGGAGAATTCCTTGAACCCAGGAGGCGGAGGTTGCAGTGAGCCGAGATTGTGCCACTGCACTCCAGCCTGGGCGACTGAGTGAAACTCCATCTCAGAAAAAAAATAAAAAATAAAAATAAATAAATGTATCTGTCTGTTCTCACACTGCTATAAAAATCTATAATACCTAAGATTGGGTAATTTATGAAGGAAAGAGGTTTAATTGACTCACAGTTCTGCAGGCTGTACAGGAAGCATGGTGAGGGGAGGCCTCAGGAAACTTACAATCATGGCAGAAGGTGAAGGGGAGGCAAGCATGTCTTACCATGGCAGAGCAGGAGAGAGACAGTGAGCTAATAGGGGAGTGCCACCCACTTTTAAACCAGCAGATCTCATGAGAACTCACTCACTATCATGAGAACATGGGAGAAGTCCACCTCCATGATCTAATCACCTCCCACCAGGTCCCTCCCCCAATATTGGGAATTACAATTCAACATGAGATTTGGGTGGGGACACAGAGCCAAATTACATCAATCAATCAATAAATAAGAAACTAGCAATCTAAAAGAGAGGAAGAGAAGAGAAAAAGAAGGCCAGGCACTGTGCCTCACGCCTGTAATCCCAGCACTTTGGGAGGCCGAGATGGGTGGATCACGAGGTCAGGAGATCGACACCATCCTGGCTAACACGGTGAAACCCGTCTCTACTAAAAAATACAAAAAAATTAGCCAGGCATGGTGGCGGGCGCCTGTAGTCCCAGCTACTTGGGAGGCTGAGGCAGGAGAATGGCATGAACCCAGGAGGCGGAGCTTGTAGTGAGCCGAGATAGCGCCACTGCACTCCAGCCTGGGAGACAGAGCGAGACTCTGTCTCAAAAAAAAAAAAAAAGACAGGTGCAACAACTGAAAAAGCACAAAATAAAATTGTTAGATCTTCTCACTTAATCTTTATATATATAAATATATATGTAATATATATTTTATTTTTGAGTTGGAGTCTTGCTCTGTCACCCAGGCTAGAGTGCAGTGGCATGATCTTGGCTCACTGAAACCTCCACCTCCCAAGTTCAAGCAATTCTTGTGCCTCCGCCTCCTGAGTAACTGGGATTACAGGTACATACCACCATGCCTAGCTAAATGTGTATTTTCAGTAGAGACAGGGTTTCACCATGTTGGCCAGGCTGGTCTCAAACTCCTGGCCTCAAGTGATCTGCCCACCTCAGCCTCTCAAGTGCTGAGATTACAGGCATGAGCTACCACACCTGGTCTCAATCTTCTAAATATTTTGACCTCTTTTACATATTTGCCATTTTCTTCTCTTGTGTGCATTCTGGATCTTTCCTGAATTCTATCTTTCAGTTTTCTGATTCTCTCTTCAGCCTTGTCTAATATGCTGCTAAATTGTTAAATTCACTCATTTGGTTTTTTCTTTCAGTTAGATTTTTTTACTACTAGAAGTTCTGTTTTGTTCTTTTTCGGATCTGTGTTTTCTTAGCTCATCTTTTCAAGCCTTTTTTTTTTTTTTTTTTTTTTTTTTGAGATGGAGTCTCGCTCTATTGCCCAGACTGGACTGCAGTGGTGCGATCTCAGCTCACTGCAACCTTCGCCTCCCGGGTTCAAGTGATTCTCCTGCCTCAGGCTCCCGAGTAGCTGTGACTACAGGCATGCACCACCATGCCCAGCTAATTTTTGTATTTTTAATAGAGGTGGGGTTTCACCATGTTGGCCAGGCTGGTTTCCAACTCCTGACCTTAGGTGATGTGCCTGCCTCAGCCTTCCAAAGTGCTGGGATTACAGGCATGAGCCACTGCACCCAGTTCAAATTACTCTAAGTATATATTTATACTCCCATCAACAGTACATGTGAATTTCAATTTTTCCACAACCTCATTAGAACTTGGTATTGTCAGTGTGGTAGATACTGCCAGTTGTCCCAGGATCTACTTTCCCCTTCTTCCCTTAATAACAGATTTAATGAGTTTCACCTGGATTGCAGCTGGGCATGCCCAACCAAATCATAGACAAGATGATGTGGCTGAAAGTAATATGCATCACTTCTGGGTCATGACCTTAGGAAGCATGCTCCTTAGAAGGTATGCTACCCAAACTCGAGATCTTTTTGATGATGTTCTTTTTGCATTTGGTCTATACTTCCAAATTCCTTTTTATGTCCCTGTATTTGAACACATTTGCCTGACAATGAAGGCCCCTTCCCCAGGGTAGTGAATATTTATTGTTTTTGCTTGCCCACATCCACTCCTTCTTGCTAATAGTACCTAAATTATTTTTCTTGAAATGTTACATTTTCCTCAATATAGTAGTAGAATTTAGATCAGAGTGCCCAGCCCTTTCCCTATAGAAGCTGAAGGGGAGCACTGAAGGCTCCTTCTTTCAGAACCCTTCTCTCACCATCATCCCATATATCTAAGAAGGCATTGAGTGGCTTAGGGAGGAAAAAAAAAAGAGTTGAACCTTGTTTCTTCCAGCATCCAGAGCCTTGATGGTGGAAGGGAAGAAGCACAGCATGAATATTGCCAAGGTTATATATGACCAGGTTACTCTGAGTCTGGACACAACCCATCGAGAATCCTGGTGAAATGCCTGCCTAAGGGTAGACCCCATAGCAGTTAATCTGCATCTAGATCCTGTTGTTTCCAATTTCATAAGCTACAAGAGCTAGCAGAGGTTTTATTCCAGAGAATGGTATGTAAACCACCAGCCAGTCAGAATATGTCCTCAAACCACTAGCTAATAAAATGTCACGTCCTCTTAGAGGCCTCATTCAAATCACTCTAGTAACCCTAAGAATGAAATGTAACAAGTAAGAAATGCAGCTAGGTTATAAACCTAGTCTGAAGGAGACTCATGGTAGTTGACTTTGACAGAACTGACAATTGGCAGCTGACTTCTCTGGGGTCTCCCACACAAAACCTTCTGTGTATTTGTGCTTCAACTCATCTTTTAGACCATTCTGAATCAGAGCACTTTATATTTTTATTGTTCTTTACTTTTCATGTTCTGGATTGGTGAAATTAATCTCTGAAAAATGGGCTGGGTTGGTCTTTATAATGTGAAGTCAATGTTACTAAGCTGTCATGAGGAGAGCATTATACCAACAATGAGGCTTCCTTTAAAGAATTTTTTGGACTGGATGTGGTCATTCACACCTGTAATCCCAGCAATTTGGGAGGCCAAGGCAGGAGGATTCCTTGGAGCCAAGAGTTTGAGACCAGCCTGTGCAAATAGTGAGACCCTATGTCCACCAAAAAGTAAAAAGTTAAAAAATTAGCCAAGAATAGTGGCACATGCCTGTAGTTCCAGCTACTCTGGAGGCTAAGGCTGTGGGATCACTTGAGCCCAGGAGGTCAAGGCTGCAGTGGCTGTGATGGTGCCACTGTACTCCAGCCTGGGCAACAGAGTGAGCTCCGGTCTCTAAAAAAATTTAAAAAGGAGGTTGGGTGCAGTGACTCATGCTTATAATCTCAGCACTTTGGGAGACTGATCACCTGACCTCAGGAGTTCGTGACCAGCCTGGGTAACATGGTGAAACCCCGTCTCTACTATAAATGCAAAAATTGGCTGGATGCAGTGGCTCAAGCCTGTAATCCCAGCACTTTGGGAGGCCGAGGTGGGTGGATCACCTGAGGTCAGGAGTTCGAGACCAGCCCAGCCAACACTGTGAAACCCTGTCTGTACTAAAACTACAAAAATTAGCCAGGCGTGATGGTGCATGCCTGTAATCCCAGCTACTCGGGAGGCTGAGGCAGGAGAATCGCTTGAACCCGCGAGGTGGAGGTTGCAGTGAGCTGAGATTGTGCCACTGCACTCCAACTTGGGCAACAGAGTGGGACTCTTATAAACAAAACAAAACAAAAAGCAAAAATTAGCCACGCAAGGTGGCTCATGCTTGTAATCCCAGCTACTCGGGAGGCTGAGGCAAGAGAATTGCTTGAACCCGGGAGGCGGAGGTTGCAGTGAGCTGAGATTGTGCCACTGTACTCCAGCCTGGGTGACAGAGCAAGACATCTCAAAAAATAATAATAATAATTAATTAAGTTTTAAAAAATTGCCTGGCACAGTGGCTCACACCTGTAATCCCAGCACCTTGGGAGGCCAAGGCCGGCGGATCACTTGAGGTCCGGAGTTTGAGACCAGCCTTGCCAACATGGTGAAACCCCATCTCTACTAAAAATACAAAAATTAGCTGGGCCTGGTGGTGCACACCTGTAATCCTAGCTACTCAGGAGACTGAGGCAGGAGAATCGCTTGAACCCAGGAGGCAGAGGTGGCAGTGAGCCGAGATTGCGCCACTGCACTCCAGCCTGGGCAACAGAACGAGACTCCGTCTCAAACAAAAAAAAAAACTTAAAAAAAGAACAAATTTTTTGGAGACAGGGATTCTGTATAACAAAAATGACTGCCAGGCGTGGTGGCTCATGCCTGTAATCCCAGCACTTTGGGAGGCCGAGGCGGGTGGATCACCTGAGGTAGGGAGTTCAAGACCAGCTTGACCAACATGGAGAAACCCCGTCTCTACTAAAAATACAAAATTAGCCGGGGTGGTGGCGCATGCCTGTAATCCTAGCAACTTGGGAGGCTGAGGCAGGAGAATCGCTTGAACTCGGGAGGTGGAGGTTGCGGTGAGCCGAGATCGCGCCATTGCACTCCAGCCTGGGCAAAAAGGGCAAAACTCCATCTCCAAAAAAAAAAACAAAAAACAAAAATGACTATGATCTTTGAAAAATAATTGTGCAGGCTAGAAACTTTGAGTGGCTGAAGTATATGTTAGTTCCCCGAGAGTAAGATTCTAGGGGATAGGATCCCCATGGCATCTAGAACAATGCCTAACTTTATCTTGAAACAATGAGGGGAATGTGAAAGGGCCTGTTTAAACAGTGGTGCTGTCTCCCAACTAGGTGCTGAAAGACCCTTTGTGTTGAGGGCAGGGATCTGGTTAGAGGACCTGAGAGCCTTAAGCTATCAGGCCAAGTGGGAAAGGAAAAGGCAAAGAGAAGAGTTTCCACTCACCTCCACCTAATCTTACCTTTCTCTGTCTTCCACTACCATCACTTTTTTTTCTTTTTCCCACCTTTTTTTTTCCAAAACTTTTTTCTTTTTTTCTTGATACAGGGTCTCACTCTGTTGCCCAGGTTGGAGTGCAGTGGTGTAATCTCAGCTCACTGCAACCTCTGCCTCCTGGGCTCAAGCCATCCTCCCACCTCAGCCTCTGGAATAGCTGGAACTATAGGCATGCACCACTATGCCTGGCTAATTTTTGTATTTTTTGTAGAGACGGGGTTTTGCCATGTTGCCCAGGCTGGTCTTGAACTTGTGAGCTCAAGCAAATGGCCCATCTCGGCCTTCCAAAGTGCTGGGATAACAGGTGTGAGCCACTGCACCCAGCTTAAAATGTTTTTTAAAATTGTGACATACAGCACACAGACAGGAAAGCACAAGGGATAAATGTACAGCTCCATAAGTTTTAACAAAGAAAATATTTGTGAAATTACCACTTAGTTCAAGAAATCGGCTGGGCGCAGTGGCTCATGCCTGTAATTCCAACACTTTGGGAGGCCAAGGTGGGTGGATCATCTGAGGTCAGGAGTTCAAGACCAGCCTGGCCAACATGGTGAAACCCCATGTCTGCTAAAAATAAAAAAATTAGCTGGACATGGTAGTGGGCACCTGTAATCCCAGCTACTCAGGAGGTTGAGGCAGGAGAATCACTTGAACCCGGGAGGTGGAGGTTGCAGTGAGCCGAGAATGTGCCACTGTACTCCAGCCTGGGTGACAGTGCTAGACTGCATCTCAAAAAAAAAAAAAAAAGAAAGAAATAGAACATTGTCAGCACCCTAGAAACCCACTCATGTCTCTTGCCACCAGGCCTACTCTTTCCCTTCTTCCCAAAGGCAACTACTACCCTCACTTCTAACATTTTAATTTGTTTGCTTATTTTTGAAATATATGTAAAGTTAATTGTACAATAAATATTCTTCTGAACTACTATTGTTCAACATTTTCATGAAGGTACATTTATTAAATTATAGCATATGGGAAAATGCACAAATCATAAGTGGTACAGCTTGATGAATTTTTCACAAACTGAATGTATCTATGTAACTAGCATGCAGATCAAGAAATGGAGCATTATCAGAAGTCCCCTTTGTGCCTCCTTCTAGTCACTATCCCTCTCTCCCAAGAGTAGCTACTATCCTGAGTTCTAACAGTATAAATCAGTTTTATTATTTTACCTTATATACATGAAAATATACAGTATATACTCTTTTCTTCCTAGCTTTTCTTGCTCAATATTGTTTGTGAGGTTCATCTGCATTGTTGCACATAGTTGTAGATCACTCGTTCTCATTGCTGTTTTGTATTCCATTGTATAAATGTACCACAATTTGACGATTCATTCTAGTGTAGGTGGATATTTGGGTTGTTTTTTCCATTTTCAGCTATTACAAATACTGCCAGTATGGGCAGACATGGTGCCTTACACCTGTAACCCAGCACATTGGGAGGCCTAGGCAGGCAGATCGTCTGAGCTCAGAAGTTTGAGACCAGCCCGAGCAACATGCTGAAACTCTGCCTCCACAAAAAATACAAAAATTAGCTGTGCATGGTGCCATGCACAGTAAGTAGTAGTCCCGGCTACTTGGGAGGATGAGGCGAGAGGGTCACTTGTGCCGGGGAGGTTGAGGCCACAGTGAGCTGTGATCATGCTACTATTTGTTTGTATATAAATAGTATATTTGTGGCCAGATGCGGTGGCTCACGCCTGTAATCCCAGCACTGAGGAAGGCTGAGGTAGGCAGATCACGAGGTCAAGAGATGGAGACCATCCTGACCAACATGGTGAAACCCTGTCTCTGCTAAAAATACAAAAATTAGCCAGCCGTGGTGGCGTGTTCCCGTAATCCCAGCTACTCGGGAGGCTGAGGCAGAATTGCTTGAACTCAGGAGGCGGAGGTTGTAGTGAGCCGAGATCATGCCACTGCTCTCCAGCCTGGTGACAGAGGGAGACTCTGTCTCAAATAAATAAATAAATAAATAAATATAAATAAATAAATAGTATATTTGTACACTGTTAGAACTCAGGATAGTAGTGGGAGAATATAGTGACTAGAAGGGGCACAAAGGGGACTTCTGGCAATGCTTCCTTTCTTGATCTGGGTGCTAGTTAAATAGATGCATTCAGTTTGTGAAAAATTCATCAAGCTGTACCACTTATGATTTGTGCACCTTTTTTTTCTTGAGACAGAGTTTCACTCACACTGTCGCCCAGGCTGGAGAGCAGTGGCACGATCTCAGCTTACAGCTCACTGCAACCTCTGCCACTTGGGTTCAAGTGATTCTTTTGCGTCAGCCTCCCCAGTAGCTGGGATTACAAGTGTGTGCCACCACGCCTGGCTAATTTTTCTATTTTTAGTAGAGACAGGATTTCACCATTTTGACCAGGCTGGTTTCAAACTGCTGACCTCAAGTGATCCACCCACCTTGGCTTCCCAAAGTGCTGGGATTACAGGCATAAGCCACTGTGCCCAGCCTGTGCACTTTTTTATATGCTATGATTTAATAAATGTTTCTTCATGAAAATGTTGAACAATGTGATCACTCCAGCCTGGGTGACACGGTGAGATTCTGTCTCAAAAACAAAAACAAACAAATACTGCCAGTATAAACATTCTTAGTTATGTCTCCCGGTGAACATATCTATGCATTTCTTTTTTTTTTTTTTTGAGACGGAGTCTCGCTCTGTCTCCAGGCTGGAGTGCAGTGGTGTGGTCTTGGCTCACTGCAACCTCCACCTCCTGGGTTCAAGCGATTCTCCTGCCTCAGCCTCCCAAGCAGCTGAGATTACAGGCATGCACCACCATGCTCGGCTAATTTTTGTATTTTTAGTAGAGATGGGGTTTCACCATGTTGGCCAGGCTGGTCTTGAACTCCTGACCTGGTGATCTGCCCGCCTCGGCCTCCCAAAGTGCTGGGATTACAGGCGAGAGCCACTGCACCCGGACCACACCTATGCATTTCTGTTGGTTATATGCCTTAGAGTAAGATTCCTGGGTCACGGTCTGTTCAGATTTGGTAGATACTACCAGACAGTATTTCAGAGTAGTCATCCCAATTTACATTCCCACCAGCAGTGTATGAGAATTTCATTTGTTTCACAGCCTTGCCAACCTTCAATATTACATCTCTTATTTTAGCCATGTTGATGAGTTGTACATATACTGGTATCTCATTTTGGCTTTAGTTCACATAACCCTGGTTTCTATTGAGGTTGAATTCCTTTCACATGTATTGATAATTTAACTTTTATTTTATGTGAAATACCTTCACATCTCATTTTTCTCCTGTAAGTTGTCATTTTCAAATTGATTTGTAGGATTTCTCTACATTGTCTAAATGAATCCTTTGCAGGTTAAATGCGTCACAAATATTTCCTTGTACTCTGTAGTTTCTCAGTTTCTTTATGAAAGGTATCTATGTATAGATTATATATGTACATGTTTATTTGTATATTGGCTTTATGCCCAGCAATCTTTTGATTCCCATAATTTACCTGTAGATTATTTTGGATTTTGAATGTACGCAATATAAGTAAACAATGACAATTTTGTTTCTTCCTCTCCAATACTTATTTCCTTCCTTCCTTCCTTTCTTCCCTCCCTCCTTCCTCTCTCCCTTCCTCCCTCCCTCCTTCCCTTTTCCTTTCTTTTTATATCCATTGCATCAGTAGGGCCTGCATTACAATGCTGATAAGATATTGTATTAGTTTCCTAAGGCTGCTGTAACAAAGCACCACAAACTGGGTGCCTTAAAACAACAGAAATGTATTCTTCACAGTTCTAGGGACTAGAAGTCTGAAATCATGGTATTGGCAGGGTCATGCTCCCTTTGAAACCTGTAGGGGAATTCTTTCCAGCTTCTTCTTAGCTTCTGGCGGTTTGCGGCCAATCTTGGGTTTTCCTTGTCTTGTAGCAGCATAATCCCAGAATCCCAGTCTCTGCCTTCATCATCACATAGTGTTCTCCCTCTGCCTCTGTGTCTTCACATGGCCATCTTATTTTAAGGACACCAGATACATTGGATTTGGGGCCCACTCTACTCTAACATGACCTGATCTTAACTAATTACATCTATAACTACCTGATTTCCAAATGAGGTCACATTCTGTAGTACTGGGTGTTAGAACTTCAACATATTCAACTCATAACAGATGTGATGATAGTGGACGTCTGTACTTGATCTTAGTGGCAAAACTTTCAACTTTTCACCATTATGTGTGGTGTCAGCCGGGTACGGTGGCTCACACCTGTAATCCTAGCACTTTGGGAGGCCGAAGCGGGTGGATAACTTGAGCCCAGGAGTTCAAGACAAGCCTGGCCAACATGGTGAAACCCCATGTGTGTATATATATATATATATTTTTTTTCTTTGTTTTTGAGACAGAGTCTTGCTCTGTTGACCAGGCTGCAGTGCAGTGGCATGATCTCAGCTCACTGCAACCTCCGCCCCCCGGGTGCAAGCAATTCTCCTGCCTCAGCCTCCTGAGTAGCTGGGATTACAGGCATGCGCCACCACACCCAGCTAATTTTTGTATTTTTAGTAGAGATTGGGTTTCATCATGTCAGTCAGGCTGCTCTTGAACTCCTGACCTCAAGTGATCCGCCTGCCTTGGCCTCCCAAGGCTGGGGTTACAGGTGTGAGCCACCATGCCTGGCCTAAATTTATACATTTTTCAAAAGATAATGTCAGCCCAAAATATTAAAAACACAACTAACTAGGGTTTCTGGGTTGGGTTCCTGATCTGGGTGCCGATTTCACAAGTGTGATTGGCTTGTGAAAATTTACTATGCTGTCTACTTAAGACATGTGTTAAATAAAATTTATAGCAAGTCGTGGGTTTGGACTAACCGGCATTAGGCCCAACAGAACAAACCAAAATGGAGTTTATTGATGTTGCCATGCCAAAATTAAAATCTTTATCTGACCATTCAATAAACCAGGAGAGAGAGAAATAATAGCCAAGTCTGCAAACAGTCCATTTTTAGCCAGCATGATAAAGAAGTCCTCTCTGCTTTAACCTTATAAGAAAAGAAACTTTGAAACAAACAATCCACTTTTAGTTTTCTGTTTCTCTCTTTTTATTCTTTTTTGAGATGGAGTCTCGCTCTGTCACCCAGGCTGGAGTGCAGTGGCACGATCTCAGCTCACTCCAACCTCCGCCTCCTGGGTTCAAGTGATTCTCCTGCCTCAGCCTCCTGAGTAGCTGAGATTACAGGTGAGCACCACCACGCCTGGCTACCTTTTGTATTTTTAGTAGGCATGGGGTTTCACCATGTTGACCAGGCTGGTCTTGATCTCCTGACCTGGTGATCTGCCTGCCTCAGCCTCCCAAAGTGTTGGGATTACAGGAGTGAGCCACCGCGCCCTGCCTCTGCGTTTCTTTTCTGTCTATGAAATTATCCCGATTGTTCTGCTCATTGGAACACTGTTTCTGCTTTATAGAATGAGACGTTGCCCGATTCTAGAATAGCAGGTAAAAGTTAATTAAGATCTTTAAACTAAATTTGTTGTAATTTTGTGTTTTGACATGTAATTTTCTGTATATTCATTATACTTCAATAAAAAGTTAAAAGAAACATAACTAAATTTCTATTTGAAAACAGAAGCTCTTCCTTTTGAAGGATGCCTTGCTGCTCCACTTTCCATTCACATTCACCTCCTGAGAGAGGTGAAGATCTGGGTTGCTAAGATGGAAGAAAGGTCAATTATTTGCATGTTACTCAAGCGATGCACTGACACAATATTCTCACAGTTCTCCCTCCCCCCGCCCCCCCACACACACCCAAAAGAATTCAGTGTATTAGCTTTGCTTTTTAGTGATTCACTCAAGCTAAAGTAAGAGTTTATGTCTGGTATTACGTTGAGAGCTTTTGGAAGATTATCTTCCAGGTTGTCTTTAGACCATCTTTGTATCTGGTTTTTGCTCTCTTTGCTTTTGCTCTGAGATTCTGCAACACAGATTTATATGTGTTGAGACAGTCTAAAAAATTCCATTTCTCCCCTTCTACAATTCCTGCAGATGTTACTCACTATATGTCTGCAGGAATTGGTGTAATCTCACACTCTGCCTTGAAAGCACCTTTCCATTCTTCACAGCTTTGTTCCCAGTTGAATTTTTGGGTAGAATTGAGTTAGGTCTATTCATTTAATTTGGGAGAAACTGACATCTTTACAATTTTTCCTCTTTTCACCCAGGATCATGGTAAGCCTCTCCATTATTTGAAGTCTAATTTCATCCTACTTGGATATGCTTCTTTATGACTCTGTAGTTTTCTACATATAAGTCCTACATCTTTCTTGTTAGAGTTTTTCCTAGTTGCTTTATGTTTTTTTGTTGTTGTTGCGATTGTTGCTATTGCTATTGTGAATGGAACCTTCTTTTTTTTTTCATTCAAAAATGAACCCGTGGAGCGACAGGATCTCTACCACCTCTTTCGGCTGTGAGACTCTATGGTTTTTCAGTTCTATGAGAACATTCTACTGGAGCCTACATTATCTGAACCCAAAGGAAGATGGCAACCACGAGTCGCCAAGTAAAGGGCCGCTCTATCTCGCCTTTGTTCTCCTCTCGGTGGTTACTGCGCAGACGTAGTCGCCCAAGTCGCGTCCCCGCCTTCCCGGTCGCGGCTCGGGAGCGCCGGCGCACTGGCGCGCTCCGTTTACACGCTCCGGGGCCTGTAGGCACCGCGAGTTCCGGCTGTCGCCGTCGCCGCCGCGGCTCCTGGAGGTCGGTTGCGACGAGTAACGGCGCCAGAACGAGCCCTGCGCCTTCTTTTTCGATATGTACCCGAATTGGGGCCGGTATGGCGGGAGCAGCCACTATCCGCCGCCACCGGTCCCACCGCCGCCGCCAGTGGCGCTTCCTGAGGCCTCGCCGGGGCCCGGGTACTCGAGCTCGACGACTCCCGCGGCCCCCTCCTCCTCGGGCTTCATGAGCTTCCGCGAACAGCACTTGGCGCAGCTCCAGCAGCTGCAGCAGATGCACCAGAAGCAAATGCAGTGCGTGCTTCAGCCCCACCACCTTCCTCCGCCTCCCCTGCCGCCCCCGCCAGTGATGCCGGGGGGCGGCTACGGAGACTGGCAGCCGCCACCGCCACCGATGCCCCCGCCACCCGGGCCGGCCCTCAGCTATCAGAAGCAGCAGCAGTACAAACACCAGATGCTCCACCACCAACGAGACGGGCCTCCTGGTTTGGTTCCAATGGAGCTGGAATCCCCCCCTGAATCTCCCCCTGTGCCGCCTGGGTCCTATATGCCCCCATCTCAGTCTTACATGCCCCCACCTCAGCCGCCACCCTCTTACTACCCCCCGACCTCATCTCAGCCCTACCTGCCTCCTGCTCAGCCGTCCCCTTCGCAGTCCCCACCTTCCCAATCCTACCTGGCGCCCACCTCTTCTTACTCATCCTCCTCCTCTTCCTCGCAATCCTATTTGAGCCATTCCCAGTCCTACTTGCCCTCTTCTCAGGCATCTCCTTCCCGCCCCTCCCAGGGCCATTCTAAATCCCAACTACTAGCTCCACCACCACCGTCCGCCCCCCCTGGAAATAAGACAACTGTCCAGCAAGAGCCTTTGGAGAGTGGGGCCAAAAACAAGAGTACTGAACAGCAGCAAGCCGCCCCTGAGCCAGATCCCTCTACGATGACTCCACAGGTAAGAAAGCATCTGCCTGAACCTCATCTTTCACCTAGAGGGCCCTGAATGAGCAGGCCTCAGGGCTTTAACCAGTGGTTAGTCTAATTCCAACACACAATGACTAGCTAACACTCCAAAGGATTCCGTAAGAGTCAGAGGGCTGACAACTCAGCTTTTTAATTAGCTAGATGTGAATTACTAAAAAAACAGCGTTTGTAGATGTGTATGGATTACATACAGTGGTGGGGTGGCTCAAAAGTTACCTCTCAGATACATTCCTTGGTTTCTTTGACCATCCTCTTAGATTTTGTTGCTGTTGCAAATAGATTTTGTTGCAGAGCGTCTTGTTTTAAAATTGTATTTTAAACTAAAGTTTCCATTTGAGAGAAAGCATGAAAAAGAGGCCTCGCCAAGGGCTGACACTTGAATGTTTGTAAACTTTATGATCAGTTAGCTTCTTTTAAAAATATTACTTAGGGGCCAGGGATAGTTGTCAGCTTCCTGAATTAAGAGGTTTCAGAAAAAGGATGGAAATCTTGTCTTACCAGGAGCATCCTAATTATGCTTATAGGTACATATACAATACATAGATGAGTCCCGAGACCCTTTTGGGGATCGATTGGTCCATTTTAGGAATTGACCCAGACATCCTTTTCTCATATTATTTAAAGATTGTTTTAAGATAATGAGCAATTTTCTGCGTTTCATTGTCATTACCATTCACTCCAAAGAAACAGCCTTGGAATTTGGCCAACGTCAAAAAAGTTTGGTGATATTTTTTCATGAGCGAGTCAGCCATTCTTATTCCACAGAACAGACAAATTGACAGGGTAACAGTAATAAACGAGTTCCCCCTTGAGAGAGGGAAGGTCAAACTAAAGCAGAATAAATCAGTTGTTATGATTTCCTAAAGTAGACACTTTTTCAGCGATTACTAATTTACCTTAGATTCACTAAGGAAAAAAGAGAATCTTGTAATATAAACGCTCAGATTTACCTATAAAAGATTTCCAAAAGATAGGGATGCAGTATTATAATTTTACGGTGGTTTGGCATTAGAAATTAAGAACAGAAGCAAGTTGTTTTAAGAAATGATGCTTGGCACATCTTCTGGAGAAAACACTTGGGATGCTGAAATAAAGTAGTAGAATAATGATTCTGTTGGCTTACATCAAATTTGTACCATCTCACCAGTTTATTTTCCCCAGATTGCTCTATTATAGAGACAGACTTTCTGTCCTCTTTCCCACCCCACTCTGAAGTCTTTAGTGCTTTTGTTGTCAAACATTCTCAGAGTTAGTCTGAGCCAAAATAGGACATTTATATTCTCACTCTACTAGACTGTTTTTCTGACCTTACAGAGAGACAAATTAATTGTATTTTTGGCTTTTTTTGGGAGGAGTGTGTGTGTCAGATCAGGCCTTAATATGTATAGTTACCACGAACAGTGCTTTTACTTTTCTGCCTTTGTACCCTTTTCTGTAATGAACTCAGTGTCTTGAATATTCAGTGCCTGCAATTCTTTGGTGAGAGGCAGAGTGGTGGAAAATGAGACTTGTGGTGCACATAGACCAGATCAAGAAGAGCCTTGAAGCCTGTGGCTTTCTTTCTTCTTTTTAGAATTCATCCTAACCTCCTCAACCCTCTGTTTCCCCTTAGAGTTGTATTGCTTTCAAGGCATATCTCAAATATCAAGGTTTCCATGACGCCCTGCTTGTGCTCACCCATCTGGTTTGGTTCTGTTCTTCAGATTGTAAGTCCCTTGCAGACAGGAATTATCTTACTTATCTTCTTATTACCGTAGCACCTAGGACAGTGCCTTGCAAATTGTAGGCTCTCCACAGATTTGTTGAATAAAATACGAGAGTTGTCATGTTCTAGACTTAGGATATGTTGGTTTATTAGATGATAAATATTTCTTCATGCCAGTACCAGTCTCTGGCAATCCTTCTACATATTTATTATTCTTTGATTCATATTTTGTTTTTGGAATGTGTCATTCAAAATTTCTTACCGTGAAATATTTTTAAAATACACAAAATAGAGAAAAAAGTATGATTCCCCATACATACCCATCATTGAGATTCAACAGCTATCAAGATTTTGCCATGTTTACTTCACCTAGGCCTTTTTTATTATTGTTGCATATGTATATATATTGAGACAGGGTCTTGCTCTGTCAGTTACCCAGGGTGGAGTGCAGTGGCATAGTCTCAGTTCACTGCAACCTCTGCCTCCCAGGCTCAAGCCATCCCAAGTAGCTGGGACTACAGGTGCGTGCCACCATGCCTGGCTGTTTTTTTTTTTTTTTTTTTTTGGTAGAGATGGGGTTTTGCTATGTTGCCCAGGCTGGTCTTGAACTCCTGAGCTCAAACAGTACACTGCCTTGACCTCTCAAAGTGCTGGGATTATGGGCATGAACCACCACACCTGGCCTCTGCTGAAATATTTTAAAGCAAATCTTAGATCTTATGTCATTTCATCCCTACATTCTTAGTCAAGTACCTCTATAAAACAAAACAAAACAAAACCAAGACCTTTTCTTTCTTTTTTTTTTTTTGAGATGGAGTCTCACACTGTTGCCCAGGCTGGAGTGCAGTGGCGCGATCTTGGCTCATTGCAACCTCTGCCTCCCGGGTTCAAGTGATTCTCCTGCCTCAGCCTCCTGAGTAGCTGGGATTACAGGTGCATGCCACCACGCCTGGCTAATTTTTGTATTTTTAGTAGAGACGGGGTTTCACCATGTTGGTCAGGCTGGTCTTGAACTCCTGACCTCGTGATCCAGCTGCCTTGGCCTCCCAAAGTGCTGGGATTACAGGCGTGAGCCACCATGCCTGGCCAAGACCCTTTCTTAGATAAACACACTGTTAACACCTAACAAAGTTAACAGTTTCTTGGTATCATCTAATACCTGATCCGTTCAGATTTCCTTTATTGTTTCATCATACTAATGGAACTAAAAATAATTCTTTGATACCATCCATGTTAAAATACCCCAAATTGACTCAACAGTGTTGTAGTTTTCTGTCCTCACAGTCTGTTCCCAAACAATGTTTTGTTGGTGTGTTCAAGTCAGAGTCCAAACAGAATATTGAAAAGATTCTTAGTATAGATCAGGGTTTCTCAGCTTCGGCACTATGGACATTTTGGGCAGGATGATTCTTTGTTGTGGAGGGGCTTGTCCTATGCATTGTAGGATGTTTAACAGCGTCCCTGACCTCTACCCATTAGATGCCAGTGGCAGCCCCCAGTCCGACAACCAAAAATGTGTCCACACATTGCCAAATATCCCCTGAAGACAAAATTACCCTCTGTTGAGAACCCTTGACCTAGGTCAGTCCCTCCTATTTTCTTTTTCTACCTCATGTCTTTGAACTTGATGAAAAATCTGTGTCAGTTTTCCTGTAGAATGTCTGACATTCTGCATTGTCTGCTTTTTCATGGTGTCACATTTGACTTGTTCCTCTGTCTTCCACATTTTTTTTTTTTTTGAATTAGAAGTTAACTCTGGAACCTTCATTTAAGTTCAGCTTTCTTTTGGCAAGTGTTGCATTCCTCATGGGACACCCGATGCCTGGTTGTCCCACTGTTAGTAATGCCATTGGTCCCTCTACTGTAAAGCTTTCTATCAATCTTGCATCTAATGTTTCAGTCTACTGGTTCATCAATTGAAGAAAGACCTTGCCTAAGTAAATTATTTCATTAGACAGAGGTTGCAACCTGGTGATTTTTTTTTTCTGCCATTTCTTCCACAGTTACTATATGGAGTTATGTAAAGAAAAACTTTTGCCACAGATACTTGATTGGAAATGCAGTTGGTATAGGAAGGACAAGATAAATACTTGATGTTTTTCCAGGTGTTTTCTAGTTTTTCGGGTAAAGCGTTGATGATTTAATGGAATGTGTTTTTTTGTTTGTTTGTTTCTGAGAGAGAGTCTCACTCTGTCGCTCAGGTTGGAGTGCAGTGGTGAAATCTCGGCTCACTGCAACCTCCACTTCCTGGGTTCAAACAATTCTGCCCTAGCCTCCCAAGTATATGGGATTACAGGTGCATGCTACCATGCCTGGCTAGTTTTTGTATTTTTAATAGAGATGGGGTTTCACCATGTTGGTCAGGCTGGTCTCGAACTCCTGACCTCAAGTGATCCACCTGCTTCGGCCTCCCAAAGTGCTGGGATTATAGGCGTGAGCCACTGCGCCCAGTCGGAATGTGTCTTTTTGAATAATTAATTTTTCTATGTGTTTAAAGGACTGATTTATTTAGTTAAAGCTGTTGGCTTTGATTAGTTTTTAGAGGTATCATTTATTTAATGTTTAAATACTTACTGACTAGCAACTATGTGCCAGGTACTATGAGTACTGTGCTTAATACTGGAGATGAAATGGTTAACAAGATAGACATGGGACCTGCCCTCATTGACTTCTTGTTTCAGTTGTGGGGGAAGGGAGAAGACATTTAGTAAGTAATTAAGAGGAGACCTACAGAGTGCTATGGGATTATAAAATATCACTAGATTATTCCCCAAGGAACTGGCAAAGGCAAGTTTTTTGTTTTTTGTTTTTTTTTAAGTTACCACTGTATTCACAGTACCTTGCATAGGATCTAGCGCATAGGAGGTGGAGAACAAATATATTTTAAATAATTGAATATAGCTGGGAGCGCTAACCTAATTAAAGAGGATTCCCTTTGTAAAGTGATATTTTTTATTTTTTATTTGTTTTTATTTTATTTTATTTATTTTTATTTTTTTGAGATGGAGTCTCGCTCTGTTGCCCAGGCTGGAGTGCAGTGGCGCGATCTCAGCTCACTGCAACCTCCGCCTTCCGGGTTTAAGCAATTCTCTGCCTCAGCCTCCCTAGTAACTGGGATTACAGGTGCCTGCCACCACGCCCGGCTAATTTTTTTGTATTTTTATCTTTTTTTTTTTTTTTTTTTTTTTTGGAGACGAAGTCTCACTCTTGTTGCCCAGGCTGGGGTGCAATGGCACGATCTCGGCTCACTGCAACCTCTGCCTCCCGGGTTCAAACAATTCTCCTGCCTCAGCCTGCCTCAGCTACTCCCAGGAGTAGCTGGGATTACAGGCGCCTGCCACCACGCTTGGCTAATTTTTGTATTTTTAGTAGAGACGAGGTTTCACCATGTTGGCTAGGCTGGTCTCGAACTCCTGACCCCAGGTGATCTGCCTGTCTCAGCCTCCCAAAGTGCTGGGGTTACAGGTGTGAGTCAGAGCGCCCGGCCATTTTTTTTTGTATTTTTAGTACAGAAGAGGTTTCACCATCTTGGCCAGGCTGGTCTTGAACTCCTGACCTCGTGATCCACCTGCTACGGCCTCCCAAAGTGCTGGGATTACAGGCGTAAGCCACCACGCCGGGCCTGTAAAGTGATATTTAAATGAACTCTAAAGAATAAGTAGGAGGACTGGGTGCTCACACCTGTAATCCCAGTTCTTTGGGCTCATTAGAGGCCGGGAGTTCAAGGCCAGCCTGGGCAACAAAGTGAGACCACCCCCCCACCCACAAAAAGTTTAAAAAACTAGCCAGGTGGCCGGGCGCAGTGGCTCACGCCTGTAATCCCAGCACTTTGGGAGGCCTAGGCGGGCAGATCACGAGGTCAGAAGATCAAGACCATCCTGGCTAACATGGTGAAACCCCATCTCTACTAAAAATACAAAAAATTAGCCGGGCGTGGTGGTGGGTGCCTGTAGTCCCAACTACTCGGGAAGCTGAGGCAGGAGAATGGTGTGAACCCGGGAGGTGGAGCTTGCAGTGAGCCGAGATCACGCCACTGCACTCCAGCCTGGGCGACAGAGTGAGACTCTGTCTCAAAAAAAAAAAAAACCTAGCCAGGCATGGTGTTGCATGCCTGTAGTTCTGGCTACTTGGGGGTGGCTGAGGTGGGAGGATTGTTTAAGCCCAGGAGTTCTCGTGCCACTGCACTCTAGCCTGGGCAGCAGAGTGAGACCTAAAAAAAAAAAAAAAAATGAGTAGGCCAGGTGCAGTGGCTCATGCCTGTAATCTCAGCACTTTGGGAGGCCGAGGCAGGCGGATCACTTGAGGTCAGGAGTTCAAGACCAGCCTGGCCAACATGGTGAAATTCTGTCTCTACTACAAATACAAAAAATTAGCTGGGTGTGGTGGTGCACGCTTTTAATCTCAGCTACTTGGGAGGCTGAGGTGGGAGGATCACTTGAACCCAGGAGGCAGAGGTTGCAGTGAGCCAAGATTGCCCCACTGCTCTCTAGCCTGGGCGACAGAGTGGGACTCCATCTCAGTTAAAAAAAAAAGAAAAAGAGTAGAAATTAACCAGAAGTTAGAATTCAAAGAATTAAGTTCAATAAGGCTCACTGAAAGCTCAGGGTGAGGATGGTAGGTATGAACTAGATCAGGGAAGGCCTGTAAGGACTTCATTCTAACGGCAGTTGGAAGCCATTGAAGGATTTTACATAGGTGAATGTGACAGATTGGCATTTTTGAAAGCTCACTCTGCTTGCAGTATGGAGAGCAGAATTAAAAGGAGCAAGAGTGATTTAGAGAGAATAGTTATTGAAGTAATCCAGGCAAGAGATAATAGTGGTTTAGACTTTGATGGTATTAGTTGAGATGGAGAGAAGTGGGAAGAGTGGAGAAATATTTAGCCGCTAGAATTCACTTTGAGGTTGAGTAGTTATGGAGAGGGAGGCATCAAGAATGATTCTTAGGTTTCTGGGCTGGGCTGTAGGGTGGATGGTGGTCAAATTTACTAAAACAGAAAAACCTAAAGGAGGAGGAGGAAGAACATTTCTGGGGGTGAGGAGAAAATGATGAGTTAGGTTTCAGACATACTGAGTTTGGGGTTCTTGAGACATAGATTCCAAATGGAGATGTCCACTTGGAAGTTAGATATAGCTCTGGAGTCTAGATGTAAGATCTGGGAGACATAGATTTATAAGTCATCAGCATAAAAATGGTATTTGAAGACACAGAAATAGATGAAGCCTCTCAAGGAATGTGTGTAGAGTAAGAACTGAGGTTAAAGGACATTAAGCCTAGCTCCACAAATAGCAGTATCTAAGGGAACCAATGAAAGAATGGCCAAATAGGTATTCATATTAGGTTGGTGCAAAAGTAATTGCAGTTTTTGCTATTACTTTTAATGGCAAAACCACAGTTACTTTGGCACCAGTGTGATAGGTGGAAAATCAAGATAGTGGATAGTGCGGTGCCACGAAAGTCAAGGAACAGACTCTAGGAGGAGGGAGTCGTCAGCTGTGTGAAGTACTGCTGAGACGTCAAGCAAGATAAAGACTGCGAGTTATCTTTTGCACCTACTGACATGTAGATTATTGTTGACCTTGGCAGGAGCAGTTTCATAGTGACTGAAGCCATATTGCATTGATTTGAGGAGTGATGGAAGGTGAGGAAATGGGGATGGTGAGTATAGACAACTCTTTCAAGAAGTTTGACTGAAGGAGAGAGAGAATGAGGGAAGGAGCTGGAGGAATAGATGAAGTAAATGAGCATTTAAAAAAAAAATAAGTGGGGACTAAGCTTAATCTGGTGACCCTGATTCTTACAGTAGAATGTGAATCTCAAAAATATTTAAGCCTATTTTAAATAAATTTCTAAAATGGAAAGCCAATTCATTATTTTACCAGGTGTCCTCCCTGCCCCCTGCTTTAGAATATAAGACATAGAACATTGTGTTATAGGCATTTATGATAACCTGGATAGGGAAGGTAATCTTCTAAAATTAATCTTTAAAACATTACACACAAACACTCACCTCCTTTATATTTCTCCACTTGGAAAATCATTTAGTATCTAGTTCATTACTAGCAGCAGTTGTCAGTAAGTGCTTCCTGAGTAAATTAAAATCAACATCTTTTTTTTTTTTTCAGAGAGATGGGATCTTGCCATGTTGCCCAGGCTGGTCTGAATTCCTGGGCTCAAGCAATATTCGTGCCTCGGCAGCATCTTTCTTAATAACAGTATTTGTGACAAATAGTTCTATAGTCTTAATTTTTTTTTTTTTTTTGAGATGGAGTCTCGCTCTCACCCAGGCTGAAGTGCAGTGGCGCGAGGATCTGGGCTCACTGCAACCTCTGCCTCCCAGGTTCAAGCGATTCTCCTGCCTCAGCCTCCCGAGTAGCTGGGATTACAGGCATGTGCCACCACGCCCAGCTAATTTTTGTATTTTTAGTAGAGACAGGGTTTCACCATGTTGGTCAGGCTGGTCTCGAACTCCTCACCTTGTGATCCGCCCGCCTTGGCCTCCCAAAGTCCTGGGATTACAGATGTGAGCCACCGCACCCAGCCAATAGTTCTACATTCTTTATGTTTGAAATCCCTTCATTCAATCTCGTTTTAAATGTGACCTATACTATGATTTCCCTCTACCTATAAAACAACATCCCATATGAAATGGAGTTATCTGATATGATGGGACATTCAGAAGAGCTGGCATCATTAGCAAGTTCAGGCATTTTTTTTCTTTCTAAAATAGGGATAATCACACTTCTCTTAGGGTCAGTAAGGACATTTGTGAGTGATATCATTATTATTTATTTGCAGAGCTTCAAAAATATGCTGAAGCCTATCCTAGGATTGAATTAGATCTGGTTACTACTTATAGGGTTCATATTAAATAGAAATTGACCTACAAGGCGGCCGGGCATGGTGGCTCACGCCTGTAATCCCAGCACTTTGGGAGGCTGAGGCAGGCGGATCACAAGGTCAGGAGGTCGAGACCATCCTGGCTAACACGGTGAAACCCCGTCTCTACTAAAAAATACAAAGAATTAGCCGGGCGTGGTTGCGGGCGCCTGTAGTCCCAACTACTCAGCAGGCTGAGGCAGGAGAATGGCGTGAACTCGGGAGGCGGAGCTTGCAGTGAGCCGAGATCGCGCCACTGCACTCCAGCCTGGGTGACAGAGCGAGACTCCATCTCAAGAAAAAAAAAAAAAAAAAGAAAGAAATTGACCTACAAGGCATATTGTCAGTGAATCAACAAGTACTTCAGCCCTTAACAAGTTCTTAACCCTGGTCTGGATCTAAGACAAAGCATGAGAATAGGTGATAAAGAAGAAGCTGATAAAAAATCTGGACCTGTACAGTTTTCACCCTGTACAGTCTTCATATCTGTAGCATTGGCTTAGTTTGTGAAAGATAGTTTGCATCTTTGTATCTTTTAATAATGCTTTCATAGCAACTTTAAAAAAGGAAACTTTTAACTTCTACTTGAAAGAGAATGTACTAATTTTTTTAAAACTGAAGGATAAGTCTGTTGATGTTTTCAGTATTAAAATAATGGAAGGAAGTGTTTTAATGCTACATTATTATTATTGACTTTCATGGTCAGTGTGCTGTTTTCTTTTTTTTTTTTGAGACAGAGTCTTTCTCTGTTGCCCAGGCTGGAGTGCAATGGCACGATCTCGGCTCACTGCAACCTCCGCCTCCCAGGTTCAGGGGATTCTCCTGCCTCACCCTCCGGAGTAGCTGAGATTATAGGTGCGTGCCACCACACCCTACTAATTTTTGTATTTTTAGTAGAGGCAAGGTTTCACCGTGTTGGCCAGGCTGGTCTCGAACTCCTGACCTCAGGTGACCTGCCCGCCTAGACCTCCCAAAGTACTGGGATTACAGGCATGAGCCACTGTGCCTGGCCAAGTGTGCTGTTTTCTTACGTTGAATAGTAAAAGTACAGATACTCTGACTTACAGTGGGGTTACATCTCAATAAACCCATTGTAAGTTGAGGATAATGTAAGTTGAACATTTAATACACCTAGCCTACTGAATACCATAGTTTAGGCTAGCTATTAAATGTGCTCAGAAAGTTTACATTAGGCAAAGTCATCTGGCCACACAGTACACAGTAGAGTATTGGTTTTTTTCTTGTTTTGTTTTCTTTGAGATGGAGTCAGTGAGTGGTGCGATCTTGGCTCACTGCAACCTCCACCTCCTGGGTTCAAGCGAGTCTCCCGTCTCAGCCTCCCAAGTAGCTGGGATTACAGGCACCCGCCACCATGGCCCAGCTAATTTTTTTGTATTTTTTTTGTTTTGAGACGGAGTCTCGCTCTGTGGCCCAGGCTGGAGTGCAGTGGCGTGATCTCAGCTCACTGCAACCTCCGCCTCCCGGGTTCATGCCATTCTCCTGCTTCAGCCTCCCAAGTAGCTGGGACTACAGGTGCCTGCCACCATGCCAGGTTAATTTTTTTATATTTTTAGTAGAGATGGGGTTTCACCGTTGTTAGCCAGGATGGTCTTGATCTTCTGACCTCATGATCTACCTGCCTCAGCCTCCCAGAGTGCTGGGATTACAGGCGTGAGCCACTGCGCTCCGCCTTTTTTTTTTTGTATTTTTGTAGAGACGGGGTTTCACCATGTTGGCCAGGCTGGTCTTGAACTCCTGACCTTAGGTGATCCGCCCACCTTGGCCTCCCAAAGTGCTGGGATTACAGGTGTGAGCCACTGCACCTGGCCGAGGATTGATTGTTTGCCCTCATGATGTGTGGCTGACTAGGAGCCTAGGGCTCGCTGCTGCTGTCCAGCATCACAAGAGAGTATCATACTGAATATTTTGAGCCTGGGAAAAGATCAAAATTCATGGTATGGTTTCCAGTGAATACATATCACTTTCACACCATCATAAAGTCGAAAAATCATAAGTTGAACCATTGTTAAGTCAGGGACCATCTGTAATTATATCCTGGGAGCTGATGATTATATGTATAATAGTTAAAAACAAAAAACCCAGTCATGGGTTAAACGTCAAGATAGAGTTTATGAGATGGAATTTATTCTTCCCAATAGATTGGAACAAGTTTCAGGTAATAGTAATGAGTGACTGAGAGGGAAGGGCTTCAGTTGATCAATAACCATTTATTGACATCCTACTGTGTGCTCTAGCACTATGCTTGACTACCAGATAGGATATAAAAAGAGGGGAAGGCAGCTGTCCCCTAAGAAAAATTACATTCTTTGAGTGAAAAGTAGGTAACAAATCAGTATGTTTGGTAAGAAAAAGGTATGTATTATGTATATTTAATGCATCTGTTTGCATATGGAAAATTAGGGGAGGTTATACTATAAAATATTAACAGTGTAGGAAATCCTAGTTATCCGGAGATAATTGGATTAGAAAATAGGCAAGTAAAGTGAATTCATTTAACACAGGAGCCAAAAGTTTATTGTAAAACATAAAACATTTGATTGGGACCCAGTCTGGAAAAACAAAGCTCAAAGTGATAAGGATAAGCAGATTTTATATTTGATGGAATTGTTATAAATGAAATCATAGCCAAGTTTTAGAATGAACAAAGAATAAACTATAGATTGGGTTTCTTTGCTGTAATTTTTGTGGGAAAATTATATAACAACATTATAGATCATCTTTTATTTCATTTTTTGACATGTTGAAAAAATATTTTAGGGATTTATCGATTTTTATACGGACTGTTTTTCAACCTTTGGTATTCAGGCCATTCTCTTTTATAGTTTTTACTGTAAAGTACTGTTTGGTTGTTAACTGGTAGGACTTCTACCAGATCCTCAGCTGCCAGTAATAAGTTCCAATGTTCTCCAACATCACTTTCTTGAAATACTACATCCATACAATTGTAGTAGAATCATGTGCTTTTGTTAGTTATATAAGTATACAGGGCAGTTCATCAGTGAATATTTTAGTGTTATGATAACTTTTGGTTTTCTTTATGCAACCTTGTAACCATGGGAAATTATATAATACTAGGATAATGACACTCCTGTAGGTTTTTTCTAAGTGGTGAGATTTCTTTTATTGATTTTAATTAATTAGTTATTACTTACCTGTGTAGTCAGTTTTCTTTATTTGAGATTTTTAAACTCACCACAGACACTGAATTAGTGAATACTGAACCAGTGCTCCTCGGGGAAATACAGGGTTAGGTTCCTGTGAGTCTCTTGTCACATTTTTATCAACTGATGAACACATAGCCTTGTTTATGTGTGTTTCTGTTTAAAGAACCTTATTTAGTACATATTGTTGATTTATTAACATTGTACTCATGGCCAACAGCACTGTAGCACTTGTCTGAACAAAGCTTACCTAACACAGATATTTTCTCTGTGAGACATAAGACCGCTTTCTTGCTCTTGGGACACTAAACAGCACCTCAGCTCTATGCCTGGGGGCCATTTTAAACAGTGAAATCAACAAAAAAGCACAAAAGTTTGAAAAATGTGTCACTAAATAGACTGAAAAGGACACTTATTTATAGTATAGAGCTGGAACAAGAAGGCAGAGCATCACCTTGCGCTTCATCTCGGCTGGGAATGCACACATGAGTCAGGGGACTCATGTTTTTCACTGCTGTCCACATGTTTGTGAATGACTGGGAAAGCTCAGTGAGTATGGATTTTGGGTTTAGAAATAAATTTTAGGTCGGGTGTGGTGGCTCATGCCTGTAATCCCAGCACTTTGGGAGGCCAAGGTGGATCACTTGAGTCCAGGAGTTTGAAACCAGCCTGGGCAACATGGTGAAACTTGTCTCTGCAAAAAATACAAAAATTATCCAGATGGTGGCACATACCTGTGGTCCCAGTTACTCGGGAGGTTGAAGCGGGAATATCATTTGAGCACAGAAGGCGGAGGTGGCAGTGAGCTGAAACTGCACCACTACACTCCAGCCTGGGTGACAGAGGGAGATGACCCTGTCTCAAAAAAAGAAAAAAAAAATTTAGCAAGTAGGCAAATTTGCAAATACAGAATCCAAGAATAATGAGGATTGGCTCTATTTTCTAATATTTCCATACTAAGCTTATTGTTGTAATTTTTAAATGAAAGCACAAAATAAGCTTTCAGAAAATTAAAGTACAGCATAATTTGGAAGATAAAGCTAAGGCTTTTAAAATAAATAGAAAGCATTTTAAAACACAGTATATTGGCCAGGTGCGGTGGCTCACACCTGTAATCCCAGCACTTTGGGAGAGGCTCATGGATCACCTGAGTTCGGGAGTTCGAGACCAGCCTGGCCAACATGGTGAAACCCCATCTCTACTAAAAATAAAAAAATTTAGCTGGGCTTGGTGGTGGGTGCCTGTAATCCCAGCTACTCGGGAAGCTGAGGCAGGAGAATCACTTGAACCTGGGAGTTAGAGGTTGCAGTGAGCCGAGATCACACCACTGCACTCCAGCCTGGGTGACAGAGCAAGACTGCATCTCAAAAAAAAAAAAATAAAACACAGCATATTCTCTTATATGTGTGTACATCTGAGTATGGGTAGACTAATGCTACAACAGGTGTTTCAAAGGGGGAGGAGGCTGGGTGCAGTGGTTCACACCTGTAATCCCAGCACTTTGGGAGGCTGAGGTAAGAGAATTGCTTGAGCCCAGGAGTTTGAGACCAGCCTGGGCAACACAGTAAGACCTTGTGTCTATAAAACATAAAAAAATTAGCTGGGCGTGATGGTGCATGCCTATGAACCCAGCTGCTCAGGAGGCTGAGGTGGGAGGATTGCTTGAGCCTGGGAGGTCGAGGCTTCAGTGAGCCATGTTCAGGCCATTGTACTCCATCCTGGGTGAGAGAGTGAGATGCAGTCTCAAAAAAAAAAAAAAAGAAAAGAAAAGAGGGAGGAGCGCTAGAGGAGAAAGAGAGAAGGCAGAGAAGAGAGGTAGGACTGTTGCGTTATATTCATTAATTACAAGACCCCTGTCAATAAATCTGAACAAACTGAAGCCAGGTTAAAAATAAGTAGCTGTGAATACTGAAGAGATTTACCCTGATCATTTATCAAAAAGATGGCTCTTACCTCCAAAAGCATGTGTTTTATTAGAGTACAGAAGCATGTTGAATTAATATGTATGGTTTTATTTAAATGTATAAATTTGGGGGAGGAACTGAAATTTTTCTGTAGCCTGTGTTTAAGATCTTGTTAACTTATTTGTCTTCCTTAGTCTGGCTTTGCCTTTTCTTACATATAGACACATGAACACAGACATAAAGATAGGTCCTTGTTAACACCAAGTTGCAGAGATACATGATTGTCAATCAAAATTCTCAAAAATTGTTTCTGTTGTAGGAACAGCAGCAGTATTGGTATCGACAGCACTTGCTTAGTTTGCAACAGAGGACAAAAGTTCATTTGCCAGGACACAAAAAGGGTCCTGTGGTAGCAAAGGATACACCAGAGCCGGTAAAAGAAGAAGTTACAGTACCTGCCACCAGTCAAGTTCCAGAATCTCCTTCTTCTGAGGAGCCCCCATTGCCACCTCCAAATGAGGAAGTGCCACCTCCTCTCCCACCTGAGGAACCCCAGGTAACCATATAATTAATTGTTTGTGTTTATTAAATTATTTAGCTTTTTTCTGATTCATTTAGTATACTTTTATCATAAATGGATATATATTTTTGTTTTTTTAGGTACCTATAAAGTTGCATTTGTGAAATAATCAGATGTCTGTTGTATCAGGTTTATTTGTTTGTTTGTTTGTTTATTTTGAGACAGGGTCTCGCTCTGTTTACCAGGCTGGAGTGCAATGGTGCGATCTTGGCTTACTGCAACTTCTGCCTCCTAGGTTCAGGCAATTCTCCTGCCTCAGCCTCCTGAGTAGCTGGGATGACAGGCATGCACCACCATGACCGGCTAATTTTTGTATTTTTTAGTAGAGATGGGGTTTCACCATGTTGGCCAGGCTGGTTTCGAACTCCTGACCTCAAGTGATCCACCTGCTTCGGCCTCCCAAAGTGCTTGGATTACAGGCATGAGCCACCACGCCTGGCCTGTTGTATCAGGTTTAGAAAAGGAAATTTTTCCTAGTTTGAGTGAAGAGTTGGATACTCTTCTGAATTGAGTGCCTCTAAGCACTAAAGGAAGATGCCAGCATATGTTCATAGTGACAGCACAGGGCAATAGTTGAGTGCTTGAGCTTTTAGAGTCAAGCTACCCAGGCTATAATCCAGGTACTGCCACTTGCCAGTAGTGACTGGGCAAATTTGTTAACCATTCTGTGCTTCAATTTACTCCTCTGCAAAATGGGTATATTCAATAGTAGCTATCACATAGAGGTATTGAAGCATTAAATGTGATAATTCTTGTCACTCAGCTTAGTGACTGGCACATGGGAGGTTCTCATATTGGTCCAAAGGTCATTGTTCTCCCAAGAGCCTTATATGAAGGGTTTAATCAAACCATGATGGTTATATTGTAGTCCATTGGTGAAAAGTGACAAAAAAAGAAACGGATTTTTCATAGAGTGAAAAGGTCTATAACTTAAGGTTCACTTTTTTTTTTTTTTTTAGACAGGGTCTCACTCTGTTGCCCAGGCTGGAGTGCAGTGGTGTGATCTCAACTCACTGCAGCCTCAGCCTCCCAGGCTCAAGTGATCCTCCTGCCTCAGCCTTCCAAGTAGCTGGGACCTCTCTTCCCTCCCCTCCCCTCCTTTTTTTTTTTTTGAGATGGAGTCTTGCTCTGTCGCCCAGGCTGGAGTGCAGTGACACGATCTTGGCTCACTGCAACCTCTGCCTCCAAGGTTCAAGTGATTCTCCGGCCTCAGCCTCCCAAGTAGGTGAGATTACAGGTACCTGCCACCATGCCTGGCTAATTTTTGTATTTTTAGTAGAGACGGGGTTTCACCATGTTGACCAGGCTGGTCTTGGACTCCTGACTTCAAGTGATCCACCCGCCTTGGCCTCCCAAAGTTCTGGGATTACAGGTGTGAGCCGTGGTGCCCGGCCTGGGACCACTTTCCACTGGGAAAATTGTTGTCATATTTAGGAATAATAAGATTATTATTCCAGTGAAGACTGGAATTTATAAACTCCTTTGTATTAGTATCCATAATAGTATAGATGGAGCTATGTGTTTTATCTAAAGATAGAATAGCTGTTCTCAATCCAAAAAGAACTGAAGATACTGTGTTTAACAATTGGATATTTCTGAGTTGTAGGGATTCTGGACTTTATAATACATTTATAAAATATTTTTGCTTGCTGTTTTATGACTTACATAAAGATGTGTCCTCTTTTATCTTTAGTCTGAGGACCCAGAAGAAGATGCCAGGTTAAAGCAGTTGCAGGCTGCAGCAGCACACTGGCAGCAGCACCAGCAGCATCGAGTCGGTTTCCAGTATCAGGGAATAATGCAGAAGCACACTCAGTTACAGCAGATTCTACAACAGTATCAACAGATTATACAGCCCCCACCACATATACAGGCAAGTGCTTCCATAGTCCACAAATAGGAAGTTGCCCCAAGACATTGAAAGAATTTGTTATTCTTGAAAGATTTAAGTGTGAAAAACAAAAGATACCAACTGTTGACAATTAGTTGTTTCCCAAGGGGTGCCCAAGTAGTTATCTGCCACATTACCTGGGGGACTGGGGAGGGGTTGGTTATAGTAGAGTTTCCTGATCATGTCAACCCAGGCCAGATGTTAGCTTACTATTGCTAAGGGTCTTAAGACCTGGGGGTTTTTACCATATAGCTACAGGTTAACCTGTGTTTTGCCTGTAAACTACTACAGTAACAGATAAGCAAAAAGGCCAAAAACAGCCATCACAAAAAACCTAAGCAAATATACCATAAAAGATAAAGTGACTTAGATACTTGTTTGTGTTGTATCTTTGAGGGGTAATGTTGTGTCTGTATATCTATAATAACAGATCATTTTTCAAGTTCTTGAAATTATCCATATTAAAAACTTGAAAAATACTTATTGCTAAGATAGGTATTTGCTTTATTGTTTGGTTGGTTTTTCCAACTCTGTAGTAAGTTGTCTAAGCCAAAGGAAGGAAGAAGAATGATCATCACTCAAAGAACTTAACGAACTTATTCTTAGCCTCCCAAAGTCTTTAGTGTTCTAATTTCCTAAAGCTTCAAATGCCCTTGATTCATTAATATTTTAACCTATGATTAATTATCTTATATGAATGGTTTTAAATAGTTTTTTATCCCTTTATTTGTAGACCATGTCTGTAGATATGCAGCTGCGGCATTATGAGATGCAGCAGCAACAGTTTCAACATCTTTACCAAGAATGGGAGCGAGAGTTTCAGCTATGGGAGGAACAACTCCATTCCTATCCTCATAAAGATCAGCTTCAGGAGTATGAGAAGCAGTGGAAAACATGGCAGGGACATATGAAAGCCACTCAGAGCTATCTCCAGGAGAAAGTCAATTCATTTCAGAACATGAAGAACCAGTATATGGGGAACATGTCAATGCCACCTCCTTTTGTTCCATATTCTCAGATGCCTCCACCTCTACCTACAATGCCCCCTCCAGTGTTGCCTCCTTCATTGCCACCACCAGTGATGCCCCCTGCCCTCCCTGCTACAGTGCCACCACCTGGCATGCCCCCACCTGTTATGCCACCTTCTCTACCAACCTCTGTTCCCCCACCAGGGATGCCTCCTTCTCTCTCTTCTGCAGGGCCACCACCAGTTCTCCCCCCACCTTCCCTGTCTTCTGCAGGGCCACCACCAGTTCTTCCCCCACCATCTCTCTCTTCAACAGCACCTCCACCTGTCATGCCCCTCCCACCATTGTCTTCAGCTACACCTCCTCCAGGAATACCTCCCCCTGGAGTTCCACAAGGGATACCTCCTCAGTTAACAGCAGCCCCAGTTCCACCAGCCTCCAGTTCACAGAGCTCGCAAGTTCCAGAGAAACCTAGACCAGCACTGCTTCCTACTCCTGTGTCTTTTGGTTCTGCCCCACCCACAACTTACCATCCTCCGTTGCAATCAGCTGGTCCATCAGAACAAGTGAATTCAAAAGCTCCTTTGAGCAAGTCTGCTCTGCCATACAGTTCGTTCTCATCTGATCAAGGACTTGGGGAGTCTTCAGCTGCTCCATCTCAGCCAATCACTGCAGTGAAGGACATGCCAGTGAGATCAGGTGGCCTGCTTCCAGATCCTCCTAGAAGTAGTTACTTGGAAAGTCCAAGAGGCCCAAGGTAGGTCTGCTTTTTTTTCTCTTTTTTTTGGTTTGGCTATTTTATTGACTTAGGCTATTTGGTTCTCGATGGTATAAAAAGCTTCATTTATACAATGTTTATACTCTCTTTGTACTTACATTGTCTGCTTGTTAGACATCACGTATGTAATCTAGAAAAGGTAACATGCCCCCATTTCTTTGATGTCTCTGCTTTTGTCCTATATGTAGAGATTATAATCCAGAATGAATGTAGTATTGTGGAGTAATGCTTATCATTTTGTATTGACTTATTAGCTTTAAAAATAATATTAAACTTTATCTTTTTTTTGCTTTTTCATTCATTTGACAAATAATTGAATTGGCAATTACTATTTGTTAGATAATTTGTTAGTTGTAAGAGATAAAGATGAATAAGCCAATATTCTACTGGCTTGAGGCAGTGAAATTTAGCATAAGGTAAGTAGGACTTTTATTTTATCCATTCAGCAAATATTTAAGTTCCTGCTCTTGTACTTAGAGCAGTGAATATAACAGAACACATAAAATTCCTGCCCCCATGGAGCTTACATCCTTTATATTTTCCCCAGTTAAGGAGATACTTCTGTTTTGCCTGAACAACATATTTAGAAAGAAAAAAAATTGCTGGTGTGTAAGTTTTTTCTCTTTACCTTCTAAAAACTGTTAAATTCATTTTTTCCAAGTTTGTAAAAATAGATTTTTCTCCCCAAGTTGACCTAAATGATAACTTTTCTATGGAAATTATTATTATTTTTTGAGACAGGGTCTCGGTTTTTCACCCAGGCTAGTGTGCAGTGATACAATTATGGCTCAGTGCAGCCTCTTCCTCCTGGGTTCAAGCAATCCTCCCACCTCAGCCTCCCAGGTGGCTGGGACCAGAGGCGCACACCACCACATCTGGCCAGTTTTTAAAAAATACTTCGTAGAGATGGGGATCTTCCTATGTTGACCAGGCTGGTCTCAAACTCCTGGGCTCAAGCGATCCTCCTGCCTTGGCCTCCCTGCCTGCCTTGGCCTCCCAAAGTGCTGGGATTACAGGCGTGAGCCACCACGCTCAGCCAGAAAAATACTTTAATCAGTTTTTTTCTCAGTTGGGAATTGTAGAAATGTGTACTCCTTATACAAAATTCAAACATTACAGAAAAGTGTAGAAAAAAGTGAAAGTCACCTAATTCCACCATCTGGAGAGAATCATTTTAAAAATATATGTTGCAGAAATGGGATCATACTGAGTAGATTATCTTATAATTTATTTTTCCACCAATCTGCGTATTGCTTAGATTTTCATCTCAGTATCAGTGGATCTACATCATCATTTTTTTTCAACCTCATTTTAACATTTGAAAACAAAATATATCTTTTATTCCCCAAGTTTATAATTCTGAAAGCATTGTGGCACAAAACTCCATCCACAATCAAAGTTAAGAGAAAGGGCAATTAACATGAATTCGTCTGTGTACCAAGAAGCCTTACTAGAGACTTTACACACATTATTATCTCACGGAAGTCTTCTCAACAACCTGTGAAGTAGGCAGATTATTCTCCATTTACTCTTAACAAAATGGCACTGAGAGGACTGCGTAACTTGCTCAGTCAGGATTATTTAGCAGAGTGAGTAGAACCCCAGAATAGGTACAGTTGAGTCTAGAGGGTCCCCAAAGCAAAAGTACTATTTAAGCTCTGTTTACTGCCATGATTCAAGCCTATACTGTCAGTGCTTATTTGGCATGTGTATCATCTTGATTTGAATTCGTTCTTAATCTCCTGGAATGAGCATTGCCATTTAGATCTGGTAACTAATTTGCTATCAGAGAAATACATTCTTAACACCTCATGAAACATACATTTCCTGCTCCCTTGATTTCTGTCATGTTAATATTTTCTCTCTTTGCCTACTAAATCTTGGCTGTGTGAATTTAGGACCTATTTTAAGTTTTGTCTTCAGAAGAAAATAACTTCTCAAGTTAATAATCTCTGTGCTGGGAGGATATTAGCAATTATCTAATATATCCGTCTACGGCAACGCACGTTTGTATTCCATTTCAGTTTGTCACAATGAGTCTTGCACATATCATCTTATTTATTCCTCTTAGTGATATCAGGAGGTAAATAAATACATAAGAAAAGCTGAGATTCAGAGAGGTTGTAAATACCTTGCCTCATATAACACAGCTAGTAAATGGTCAAGATGGGATTAGAATCCAAGGACTTCTGACCCACTTTAAGTCCATTGTACTTTCTGTGATGAGCAGTTGTATGCTTAACATTGGCATTGTGATAAGGAACACTGCCATATAAGGCATTGATTCTAGAAAGTTTGTTTTTTACATTGAACCTAAATGTGATTCTTTAACTTTTATCTGTTGATTCTAGATTTGCCTCTGGAGCAACACAGAATGAATTATCCTATGCCTCTTCTACAGCATGTCACTACAGTTATTTAAAAACTATTACCCTCATGTCTCCCTCACCCTACCTTACCCAGTTTGCTCTGCCAATCACAACTCAGATTCTTTTCATCTTAACATTGTTTCTAACCTCATCCTGCCGTACTGCTCACTGTCCTTTGAAGGGCCTTTAGTTTGTTAGTCTCCTTCAGAATGAACACTTACTTCAGATGCAGAGGACCATGGGCCTAGTACCAACTTCATTATAAATAATGTGCTTATATTGTATAGCTTAACAAATTGCTTTTTTGTTTGTTTTTTTCAGCACTCTCACAATGTTGACTCTTGTTGAGCTTAACATCAATCTAGCTTCCCAGGTCTTTTTCACATTAGCTTTTATTAAGCCAAGTCTCTCTTACCCTGAACTTGTGTGGTTGGTTTTTTGTTTTTGTTTTTCTTGTTCCTTTTTCTAAGACTTTACATTTCTCTTTAGATTGTTTTCTAGTTAGGTTTGCGCCATCATTTCAGTCTGCAGAAATCTTGGTGAATGATGATTATATTGTTTTAGGTGTGTGATATCCCTCTTCAGCATTTTCATCTGCAGCTTTGATAAGTATGGCTTTTTAATCCTTGAATTGGATCCTACTCAGATTATCCACCTTGTTTTGAAAACCTTTCCCCTAACTAGCTTATGTCATTTCCATTTCAGTCACCCCCTGCTGCTTTTGCTCACTCAGCCCTTATATAGTTTGGGACTGTTACCCAGGCATAGTTCTTTTTCTCCAGTGTAACTAGGTAAAAAATCAGTGGGAAGCTGGTTAGTGAGTGAACAAGACTGAGGTAAGAATAATCTATACTATTAAGGAAACCTGTGAACTTCCTGTATTTCTAATTCAGATTTTGCTATCAACATATAACTGATATGATAAGCCACTTTTTTTTTAAATAATCAAAGCTGATTAGAAAAACAAGAGTTTAGAACACAGCTAAACAAATTTACTGATAACATGCTGTTACAAATAAAGTACTGTAAATGGCTTTGAGTTTTTGCAAAATCCAGATTTAAGCTGCTTTCTAAAAACGAGATTTCTAAAAAGTCATGTGACAAAACTGCATGACATGTAAATAACATGTCACATTGTTGAGAGTCTAGGGGAGCTGTTTTGACACTGTGTATATCATTGGATTCACTGAGTCTTCCAGAAGACTACCGTTGGTCCAGAAAACTGTCATATCGATGGATGTTGGTTTTCCAGGACCTTTTTTTTCACATATAATAAAACTTATTGAAACGTAACAGAGAAGTGCACAATTTTAAGTGTTCAGCTTAGTGAATTTTCACAAAATAAAGACACACATTGGCCAGGTGCGGTTGCTCATGCCTGTAATCCCAGCACTTTGGGAGGCTGAGGGGGGCGGATCATGAGGTTAGGAGTTCGAGACCAGCCTGGTCAATATGGTGAAACCCCATCTCTACTAAAAAATACTAAAATTAGCTGGCATGGTAACATGCGCCTGTAGTCCCAGCTACTTGGGAGGCTGAGGCAGGAGAATTGCTTGAATCCGGGAGGCGGAGGTTGCAGTGAGCCAAGATCGTGCCACTCTACTCCATCCTGGGTGACAGAGTGAGACTCCGTCTCAAAAAAAAAAAAAAAAAAGGCACACATGGTATCACTACTAGATCAAGAAATAGGAATTACTAGTGCCCAAGAAATCTCCCTCATCCCCCTCAGTTATTTTCTAATACCCCAAAGATAACTGCTATACTGAGCCATAGATTAGTTTTGCCTATTTTTGAACTTCATGTGAGTGAAATAATACTGTATGTACTCATGAGTCTGGCATCTTTCACTTGACATTGTATTATTGTGAGAGTCATCCTTGTTGTGTGTAGTAGTAGTTTATTCCCGTTCCTGTACAATAGTTCATTGTATGAATATAACACAATCTGTTTATCCATTTTAATATTAATGGTCATTGAAGTTTTTTGGTTATTATGAAAAGTGCTGCTGAGTGTCTTTTGATGCTGTATGTGTCCCTTTAGATGTATGTGTTTGTTTGTGTGTGTTTAATTTTGTTTGGATATCTATTAAGGATTGGAATTGCCTGATTATAGAGTATATACATGTTCTGCGTTAATGGGTATTGTTAAACATTTTTCCAAAGTGGTTGTTTCAGTTTATATTCTCACCAGCAGTGTTTCAGTGTTTCAGTTTTTTTGCATCCTTATCAACACTTGGTATTGTTAAACTTTTAAGGTTTAGCAATCCTAGTGGATGTTTAGTGGTATCATGATAATGGATTTAATTTACATTTCCCTGATGACTAATGAGGTTTCACTTTTTTTATTATTGTTCATTTGTATTTCCTCTTTTATGAAATGCTGATTCAAGTCTTTTTCCCATTTTTTGACTGGGTTTTATGTCTTACTGATTTTGTAGGAGTTCTTTGTGAATTCTACACATCAGTTCTTTATCCATTATATGTATTACAAATTTCTCACTGCAGGACTTTTTATTTTCTTAAAGAGCACTTGAATGTAAACGCTGCATGCTGGGTACAGTGGCTCGTGCCTGTAATCCCAGCACTTTGGGAGGCTGACGCGGGCAGATCACTCGAGGTCAGGAGTTTGAGACCAGCGTGGCCAACATGGTGAAGCCCCATCTCTACCAAAAATACAAAAATTAGCCAGGCATGGTGGTGCACGCTTGTAATCCCAGCTACTCGGGAGGCCGAGGCACGAGAATCACTTGAATGCAGAGGTGGAGGATGCAGTGAGCCGATATTGAGTCACTACACTCCAGCCTGGGCGACCGAGTGACAGAGCAAGAACGAGACTCCGTCTCAAAAAAAAAAAAAAGAAACTAAACGCTGCAGTATGACAGTTTGATCTCAGTATAGTAGAAAAGTAGTCTTTACCATTTACCTTTTAGGTCCAATGGACCCTTTGTATTTTAAAGTAATTTTACAAATAATTTACAGAATTTAAGAATAAAGGGGCCAGGCATGGTCGCTCACATCTGTAATCTCAGTACTTTGGGAGGCCTAGGCGAGCGGATCACTTGAGGTCAGGAGTTTGAGACCAGCCAGGCCAACATGGGAAAACCCTGTCTTTACTAAAAATACAAAAATTAGCTGAGCATGGTTGTGCACACCTGTAATCTCAGCTACTCAGGAGGCTGAGGCATGAGAATTGCTTGAAGCTGGGTGGCAGAGGTTGCAGAACTGCACCACTGTACTCCAGCCTGGGTGACGGAGTGAGAGTCTGTCTCAAAAATAAAAATAAAGGGATAGTGAAAAAAATGTTAAAGACAAACTCTTTTCATCCATTAAATTTGGGCACACAAACATCTTAAAAGATGAAATAATTCTGTCACATACCCTTTTTTTTTTTTTTTTTTTTTTTTTTTTTGAGACGGAGTCTCGCTCTGTCGCCCAGGCTGGAGTGCAGTGGCACAATCTCAGCTCACTGCAAGCTCCACCTCCCAGGTTCACGCCATTCTCCTGCTTCAGCCTCCCAAGTAGCTGGGACTACAGGTGCCCACCACCACGCCTGGCTAATTTTTTGTATTTTTAGTAGAGACGGGGTTTCACCGTGTTAGCCAGGATGGTCTCGATCTCCTGGCCTCGTGATCCACACACCTCGGCCTCCCAAAGTGCTGGGATTACAGGCATGAGCCACCGCGCCTGGCCTTCTGTCACATATCCTTTTAGCAAATTGAGATGGTCCAGGTTCTTGCCACAAAATATGTGATAAGATAAGGTCCTTCCTGTTTAATAACTAAGTGGATTACCGCACCACATTTCCTTTCTGTTCTTAGAAATATATTGTCAGCTGGGCATGGTGGCTCACACCTATAATTCCAGCCCTTTGGGGGGCTGAGGCAGGAGGATTGCTTGAGGTTAGGAATTTGAGACCAGCTTGAGCAACATAGTGAGACCCTGTCTCTACAAAAAGTAAAAAATTAGCCAGGCTTGGTGGCATGCGCCTGTGGTCCCAGTTATGTGGGAGGCTGAGGTGGGAGGATCGCTTGAGCCTGGGAGGCCAAGGCAGCAGTGAGCTGTGCACTGCACTCCAACGTAGGCAACAGAGTGAGATCCTGACTCAAAAAAAAAGAAGGAAAAGAAACCCTAAGGCTATAAGTGTTATTATTTACTTTTTCTTCTTTTATTTCTTTAACCTTTTATTTTTAAATCAATACTCCATATAGAACTGATTTTATATAGTGTGAGGTAGGGGTCAGTGTTTATTTTTTCCGAATAACTATCCAGTTCACCCCAACACCATTTACTGAAGAAGTCATCCCTACTACTTTGCAGTGACTTCATCATAAATTCAATGTTTAAATGAGTTTGTTTCTGGACTCTCCATTCCTGTGGTCTATTTGTCTGTCTTTGCATTAGTGTCATATTTTAATTACTGTAGCTTTACAATAAATTTATCTGTTAGTGTAGGTCCTCCAATTCTGTGCTTCTAGATAAGGGATTGGCAAGCTTTCTTTTTTATTTTTTCTTGAGACGGAGTCTCATTCTGTCACCCAGGCTGGAGTGCAGTGGCGCTCACTGCAACCACTGCCTCCTGGGTTCAAGCGATTCTCCTGTCTCAGCTTCCCAAGTAGCTGGGATTATAGGCGTGCACCAACATGCCCGGCTAATTTTTGTATTTTTAGTAGAGATGGGGTTTCACCTTTTTGGCCAGGCTGGTCTCGAACTCCTGACCTCAGGTGATCCATCTGCCTTGGCCTCCCTGGGTGCTGGGATTACAGGTGTGAGCTATCATCCCTGACCTGGCAAGCTTTTTATAAAGGGCCAGGTGGTAAATATTTGTAGGCCTTGTGGGTCACATTTGGTCTCTGTTAAATATTTTTCTTTCTTTTCTTTTTTTTTTTTTTTCACATTTTAAAAAAATTTTATTGAGACAGGGTCTTTACTCTGTTGCCCAGACTAGAATGCAGTGGCAGGATCACAACTCATTACAACTTTGACCTCCTGGGCTCAAGCAGTCCTCCCACATCAGCCTCCCGTGTAGCTGGAACTGCAGATGTGTCCCACCATGCTTGGCTACTTTATTTTTTGTAGAGATGGGATCTGCCTGTGTTGTCCAGGCTGGTCTCAAACTCCTGGGCTCAGGCCATCTGCCCACCTTGGCCTTCCAAAGTGTTGGTATTACAGACATGAGCCACCATGTGCAGCCTTTTTTTTTTTTTTTAAACCTTCAAGAATGTAAAAAAGATCACTTTTAACTGTATTTGGAACATAGGCCATAGTTTGCTGACCCCTGTTCTAGATTGTCTTGATTATTCTTATTAGAATCAGCTTGTCAGTTTTCAAAAACCTGCTAGAATTTTGATGAGCATTGCATAGAATCCATTGACCATTTGGAGGAAGAATTGAAATCTTTATAATATCAAGGCTTCTGATCAGTCACAACTATGTTTTGACTGGCTTTAGGATTGGAATTGTGGACTTTTTCCATTCTATAGCTATCTTACTAGGATTAGTAAGGGACTGTGAGTGCTATAGGTTTTCTTTATATTTCCATTTGTTATGGTTGTTCTTGTTTGGACAAGATTGGAATTGTGGACTTTTTCCATTCTATAGCTATCTTACTAGGATTAGTAAGGGACTGTGAGTGCTATAGGTTTTCATTATATTTCCATTTGTTATGGTTGTTCTTGTTTATAGTGATAACTTATCTTTGGGAATTTTAATTTTAGGACCTTGGTTATACATATTTAGAAAACAGGTGCTATTTCATGTGAAAAGAAAACAGGAAGGAATTTAATTCCAGAATTTGGTATCTTGTAATTCCCATGGTTTGTTAATTTTAATATGTTTCTGCAAATAGTATAATACAGAAAATACCTTCTTTAAAAGTATTTGTATAACTGCATCATACCTCTTAGGTTTTTACATTTTGGAGTTTTATATCAAATTTTGAAATTTTTATAATTCTAAGGTATTTATACCTAGTTTTAGGGGTTTTTTAAGAGATTTATAACACACTTAACTATACAAATAAACACTTTCTAAATACTTAAAACCAGATATTTGCTTATTTTTCTTTTTATCTTACCAATGTACAATGCATGCGTTTTTATGTGATTGTATTTAGTGAATTTATGTAATGTTTCTACTGTATTTTAAATACATGTTTTTATATGTCAAAAGGGTCATAGTATTTCATTATATTGATTTAAAGGTGGCTTATTTTCATACAGATTTTTAATATGAGTATCTCTTGATATATTTGTTACAAAGGCTTAAAAGGTCTCTAGTTTTATAAATGAAAACGGTTTTGAGTCTGTCATTTTGTAACATCTTTGAACTTTGAAAATTTGAAAGTCCAGTAATAGCCAGGTGCAGTGGCTCATTCCTGTAATCCTAGCGCTGTGGGAGGCTGAGGCAGGTGGATTGCTTGAGCTCAGGAAGTTGAGACCAGCCTGGGCAACTTGGTGAATCCGCATCTCTACCAAAAATACAAAAATTAGCCGACCCTGGTGACATAAAAAATTAGCCAGGCATGGTGGCAGGCACCTGTGGTCCCAGCTACTCGGGGGACTGAGGTGGGAGGATCACTGGAACCCAGGAAGTCTAGGCTGCAGTGAGCTAGGATCATGCCACTTCATTCCAGCCTGGGTGACAGAGTGAGACCCTGTCTCAGAAAAGGACAAAAAAAAAATCAAATAGTGATAAATGTTTGCCATTTATATGTAGTGTTGAAAGTGTATTTCAAATGGTTTCAACAATTTCTGGCCCCCAGAATGAAAATAAAATGATGGGCCTTGGCTGTTGATCAGCAATTTGGTCTGAAAACAAAGCACCCTACCCTTTCAACCCTTCTGCCATGTCCTCTTATCTGCACACCTTTTAATGCCTCCTACTTTCTTTGTCCTTTCCTCTGGCTTTTACACATGCTCTTTTCTTTGTCTGGAATTCCCTTCTTGCCATTCTTTGCTTTATTTATTCCTATTTTTCCTGCCCTGGGGCAGCACTTCAGTAATTACAGATTGGGATTATTAAATGAAATCAGACATTGGGAATACTTTGGTTAGCAAGACAAACATGTTCCATATTTATCAAATTCTGTTCTAATTGTTGAGTTAATTGTCTCACTCTTCCTGTGGACAGTGAACTCCTTGATGTTAGGCATGACTCTCTTTTTAGCACCAGCACATTACCTGACAATCAGTAGGTGTTCAATAAAAGTTGCTTCTTCCAAAATGTCAGTCATGGATAAAATTCTCAAGGCATTCACAATTTTGTTAGGAAGGGACTTTGCTCATACTTAGAATTTGATTAGAATACTAGATAACATGTTAACAAGGTCTCTCATGGACTCTTGTACATCGTGGAAGATAGTCTTTTATCACTTACGTGAACAAATAATTGCTACATTTAATACATAGCAAATGATTTTATACAACTTTAATGATCCGATATATTATTGAGGCACTTTAAATTAATAAGTGTAATTCCGAGAAAGGAACCACACCTTCACAAGCCCTAAAGTGGCATACTTTTTTTTCCTTCTGTAAATATGTACTCTCCATCCTTAGCATTGTGATGTATATACTTTGACAAGTTTCTGGTCACCTTCTTTCGCCTTTGCCCATTATAGCTCTGCCAAGCCTTCACTACTTCGCATAGACCATCTACTCTAGTGCTGCTTTCTCAATCTTAGCAAACATTTTTATTTTGCATTATATTTATAATTTAGTTTCCTGCCTTACAGGAAATCAAGTTTACCTATCAAGCCCAGTAAAACATCTCACTTCTAACCCTTAGCTTTACTTAGCATGCTCATGATCTTGTAGTCTTAGGAGAAGCGGCCCTTCTGATGAGGGCTAATCCTCTCTCTGTGCCCTTTAAAGAGATACAGTTTACATTTTTATCAAAGTGATTCATATGCATGGTTTAAAAAAATTGGGCCAAATGGCCACCCACTGCTCCATGCCCCCCAAATGTTTTTTCCAATGGCATCCTCTTTCAATTATTTAGCTGTTTCTTTTGGTCGCCATCTTCATAGCACTAAATAATTATGTTGCTCTTTTCATGACTTATACACTTACACATTTTAGATATTACATATTTATTTAACTGTCCTGAAAAATAAAGTTTTCGTTCTTCCTCAACACTCTGCCATATGGGTGTTAACTACAGCATTCCCCTTGCCGACCCTCCGGAATGTGATTTGCTGTTTATCGAATCTCAAGGCTTCCTGTTACCATTCAGTACCTCCATTTCCTGGAGTGCATGCTCAAGTAACTTGCTAAGGAAGTGTGGGTGAGGGGTAAATTTTCTGAGTCGTCCTGTATCTGACAATGTCTTTATTCTAATCTCACACTTACTTGCTAATTTGGATATAAAATTTGATGTTGAAGATAATTATTCCTCAAGGTTTTAGGATCATTGTTCTATTTTGTTCTATCACATTGTGTAGGTGTTATACTGTTCTGATTCTTTTCCTGTTTTGGTGACCTCCTCTCTCCCAAACTTAAAAAATCTCTGGTATTCTGAAATTTCAGTGTTTTTTGTTTGCTTATTTAGTTTTATTATTAATTGTACTGAGTAGTCAGTATGCTGGGCCCCTTCTGTCTAGAGATTGGAATCTCTTAACTTTGGGACATTTCTTTGTGCTATTTCTTCATTCATTTTTTTTCTCTCGTTTTCTGTTTCTGGAACTCTTCATTAGTAGGATTTTGGATCTGTTGGATTGATTATCTTTGTGCCTTTTATCTTACATTTTGTTGTACTTCCTGAGATACTTTAACTTCTAGTCCTTTATTGCATCTTTTATTTTGAGAATTGGCAATTTTTTTTTCTGTGGTTCTTTTGGCGTTGATCTTTTTTATAAATAGCACATTGTTCTTGATTTATAAATGCAGTCTCTTTAAGAATCTCTCTGAGGAAACAATTTGAGTTGAAAGTTCTTTTCTGCTTTTTGCATTCTGTTTTCTCCAAATTCAGATCCTATTTATTTATCTTTAGTTTTTCTTTCATTTTGGACGTGTTCTTCAAATATCTAGCAATCCTTGGCTGTCCATTTATGTTTAAGCATGGAAGACACTGACAAACTGATTGGGAGCTCTGTGTATATGAGAGGGGCTTGTTACCTGTCAGGTTTCTGCTTTATGTGAATAGGGTAAGGAACTGTTACTACTGCTAGGGGACTCTCAAATTCAAGGATTTAAGAGACATTCAGCCTAAGGAAAGGCTGGTTGATGGTTCCGAATATAGATTTACGTATTTTTAGCCCCAAGTTTTACTTCTTTCCTTCCCTAGCACCCCCTAGTGTCTGAGAATCCTGACCCTCTCTGAGGTTCTCTGGGCAAGCCCGCCTTCTTTTGATTTTATCCCTTTCTGCCATCAGTACTCTAAACTGGTTTCTTCCTGCTCTGTAAGTTACCACTCATATTTGTTCTTTGTCTTTGAGAATGTACAAACAAGATTTTCATCTTCTGATTACCTCCTCTCTCTGTTTATTATGGGTTTGTGTATTTTTGAGTTCCTTGCAATGGGTTTGTAAAGGTCAACTTGGCTAGGCTAAACTCCATTTCCCAAAATTCCCTTTCTCTCTCTCTTTTTTTTTTGAGACAGAGTCTCACTTTGTCACCCAGGCTGGAGTGCAGTGGCACCACCTCAGGCTCACTGCATTCTCCACCTCTTGGGTTCAAGTGATTCTCCTGCCTCTGCCTCCCGAGTAGCTGGGATTATAGGCACACGCCACCATGCCCAGCTTAAGTTTTCTATTAGTAGAGACAGGGTTTCACCATGTTGGCCAGGCTGGTCTCTAACTCCTGACCTCAAGTGATCCACTCGCCTCCGCGTCCCAAAGTGCTGGGATTACAGGCGCGAGCCACCGTGCCTGGCAGTCTTTCCCATATGTTTCTGATTAGGTTGGGTCACAGGGAGATTTTCACACCTACCATGAGACATTTATTCCTGGACAACCAAAAACATTCTCTTTCCCCAGAAGAGCACACAAAGTCTTTTTTTTTTGTCTTTAAGATAATATTAGTTCATCCTTCTCCACCTGATTCACACTCCCTCTTTCATGTTCTGTAACTTAAATACTGAAATATAAGGTTAACTCTTATTAACACATGTTAGATAATAAGGAAGAAAACAAATGAACCAAAAAATATTTGGTTAATACACACACACACACACACACACACACACACATTTAAACACAAATATATCAAATTAAGGAAGAAATATTTGTAACTATTGTAGTCCATATTTCTGCAATGGTCATGTAGTCATAGCTGGTATATATGTTCTCCCACTACTCATTCCATATTCCCTTTGCTCTAAGTAAGTACTTCAGCCAGTTCTGATTCCTTGCCTCATGGGGTGACCCAGGCTTTCATTCTTGAAAGATATGGGCTATTAGCAGTTCTTTCTGAATTACTTCTGCTATTTGCAGTTCTACAAAACCCTTTGCAATTTTCTGTGGACTTGAATCTCAGAACATGGGAAATACTAAGAGATGTCCTAGAGGATCTCTTGCATTTCAGACACACTTCACTTCACCTGTATTGTGCAATAGTCACTCAAATTCCTCTTGAAAGTTAGGGTCAATCATCCCCAGTGAATACAGTAACCCTCTCCATTGCCTCTTGATTTGGAACTTCAGAGTAAAGTTGGGGTCTCAACTTCAGGTTAGTGGAATCATTTGTTGTGTCCCCTAGTGGATGTGTTCGTCTCTTTGAAACTAGACTTTTAGAACAACAAAGCCTAAAGTCACAGGGATAGGAAATAAATATTTTGCCAACACTGAATTTATTAGTCTTCATTGATTTCCCAAAGAAATGAAAGAAAAAGCCTCCTAGCACTCATTAAAAGTCATGAAAGGCATCACTGTCTACTACTCAGTCACCTAAGCCAGAAACCTTGGAATCATCTTAAATTCTTCCCTTACAACTATCATTTTATTTCTACTGGTGACAAAATCCTATGAATTCTACCTTATTTTACATCTCTCACTTTTATCCCCTCCTCTACATTCTCATATCAGTCACTGCCTTAGACTAGGCATCACCTTCACTTATCCAAATTGTAAAGATGATCTTTAAACTTTTTTTCTCTGTCCACTATTTTTCTGCTAAAGCAATCTTTTAAAAATCAGACTATATTTAGTGGCTCTAAGTGCTTATAAGGTAACACCAAACTCCTTAACCAGCTGAATTAATTTATCTGTTATAATCGAGATCCAAGTCAGATGGCTTTAACAAGTTAGAAGTTTATTCTCTCTTAGGACTTAGGTGATGGTTCAGGAATCCAGTTCCTTCTGATTTACCTGGTCCTGGATATTTCACCACCATGTCAGAACCAGCATGAAAAAGGAAATGGAGAAGAGGAGGATGTGCCCTTTCCTTTAAGGGGACAACCCAGAAGATGTGCAAATCATTTTCACTCTCAGCTCCTTGGCCAGAACTTGGCTGCCAGTTCTAGCTGCAAGAGATATTGAGAAAGAGAGTCTTGTCTGGGGGGCCTTGTGTCTAGCTGCAGGAGGCCTGTTATTGTAGATAAGTGGGGAATGGGTATTGGAAGACCACCAGTAGTCTCTGCCACATGAGGCATACACAATCTTCTGGAGAGTGATCCTCGCTTACTTCTTTACCTTATTTTTTAGTGTGCTGCCTTTCCACATTTCCCTCTTTATCAGCTCTCTTGACTCTGTTTCCCCTTTGCATTAGCCATGCTAAACTATTTGCACTTCCAAACATGCTCTGCTGATACACGTTTCTCTGCCTTTCCTCTTGCTTCCTTAGCTTGAGGTGCCCTTGCCACATACTTTCCTCATCTCCAACTCATTCTGTCAGCTTGATTTCAGAGAAGTTGTCTTTTAAGACTCAACATAAGCCTCTCCAATTCTGTTTTCCTTATTGTGTACACATAGACTTGAGACATTACATCTCTTGGTACTTATTTACACTTAGATTATCTTTATATTTGGTTGTAAACTCTTTGAGGGCACATATGACATTTTATTCTTGTATCTCTTGGATGTAATGTAATGCCTGACAGATAAAGGATGTGTACTTTCTTTTTACTGGATGGGCAAGTGGGTTTATAGCAAAAATAACTGTGCAGACTTTTAAAAATGTCAGAACCTACTCTTAAGATAGGGCTACTGTTTTTTTTTTTTTTTAACTTTTGTCAATCAAAATGTTAGTGCTAGCTCTAACAATATTTATAATCATCCTATATTTTCTTGTTAGTCTTTTCATATTTAGTTTTTAGTTACAATTTAATTCCAGAAGTGCTCAGAGTTAGTTATGGAATTTGTTAATTTTTTTCTCTTTAAAATGAGCAGCCTTTTCTGTCTCCTAAGGCACAGTATTTATAATTGCTTTTTTTTTTTTTTTTTTGGGACGGAGTCTCACTCTTGTCACCCAGTCTAGAGTGCAATAGTGTGATCTCAGCTCACTGCAACCTCTGCCTCCCAGGTTCAAGTGATTCTCCTGCCTCAGCCTCCCAAGCAGCTGGGATTTGCAGGCACCTGCCACTACACCTGGCTAAATTTTTGTATTTTTTTTTTTTTTTTTAGTAGAGATAGGGTTTCACCATGTTGGCCAGGCTGGTCTTGAACTCTTGATCTCAGGTGATCTGCCCATCTCTGCCTCCCAAAGTGCTGTGATTACAAGTGTGAGCCACTGCACCAGGCCTGTAATTGCTTTTTAACCGTTCAGTATATCAGTGACTTGCGGCAGGAGATGTGTTGAAGTAAGTTAGATAATACTGACATGATTTCCAAAGCCTGTCCTAAGACCTTCTGAGCACTGCCACCTTAACATACTGGTTCTAAGATATTGGTGACTCAGGATTAATTTAATGACTGAAAAGAGTCATTGTTGTAAACAAATTCTAAGGCAAGAGTGCCTTAAATATTCTTACATGGAGAATTTTTTTTTCTGCTTTACTGTCTTGAGTAATATCTTTTGTTTTACTTGTAGATTTGATGGTCCTCGAAGATTTGAGGATTTAGGGTCAAGGTGTGAAGGACCGAGACCCAAAGGGCCTCGTTTTGAAGGAAATCGCCCCGATGGGCCAAGACCCAGATATGAAGGTCACCCAGCAGAGGGCACTAAAAGCAAGTGGGGAATGATTCCCCGGGGGCCAGCATCTCAATTTTATATTACCCCCAGTACATCCCTAAGTCCTCGACAGAGTGGACCACAGTGGAAAGGCCCCAAACCAGCTTTTGGACAGCAGCATCAGCAGCAACCTAAGTCACAAGCAGAACCTCTTTCAGGAAACAAAGAACCATTAGCAGACACCAGTAGTAACCAGCAGAAGAATTTTAAAATGCAATCAGCTGCATTTTCCATTGCTGCAGATGTAAAGGATGTCAAGGCGGCTCAGTCAAATGAGAATCTAAGCGACTCTCAACAAGAGCCACCTAAAAGTGAAGTCTCGGAAGGGCCCGTAGAGCCCTCTAATTGGGACCAGAATGTTCAAAGTATGGAGACTCAAATCGACAAAGCCCAAGCTGTTACTCAGCCTGTACCCCTTGCGAATAAGCCTGTACCTGCTCAATCTACTTTTCCTTCAAAAACAGGGGGGATGGAGGGAGGAACAGCAGTAGCAACATCATCATTAACAGCAGATAATGATTTTAAACCTGTGGGTATTGGTCTACCCCATTCAGAAAACAACCAAGATAAAGGCCTGCCTCGGCCAGATAATAGAGATAATAGATTAGAAGGCAATAGAGGCAACAGCTCATCTTACAGAGGTCCTGGGCAAAGTAGAATGGAAGACACACGGGATAAAGGTCTAGTAAACAGAGGTCGCGGCCAGGCAATCAGTCGAGGCCCAGGATTGGTCAAGCAAGAAGACTTTCGGGATAAGATGATGGGTAGAAGAGAAGATAGTCGAGAGAAGATGAACAGAGGAGAAGGTAGCCGGGACAGAGGGTTGGTGAGGCCTGGAAGCAGTCGGGAGAAAGTGCCAGGTGGTCTTCAAGGGAGCCAGGACAGGGGTGCAGCTGGCAGCCGAGAAAGGGGACCACCTCGGAGGGCTGGCAGTCAGGAGAGAGGACCTCTTCGAAGGGCTGGGAGTAGAGAGAGAGTACCACCCCGAAGAGCTGGGAGCAGGGAGAGAGGACCACCTCGAGGGCCTGGCAGTCGAGAAAGGGGACTGGGAAGATCAGATTTTGGTCGTGATAGAGGTCCGTTCAGACCAGAACCAGGAGATGGTGGGGAAAAAATGTATCCATATCACCGGGATGAACCTCCTAGGGCTCCATGGAACCATGGAGAAGAGCGAGGGCATGAAGAGTTTCCATTAGATGGTAGAAATGCTCCAATGGAACGAGAAAGACTCGATGACTGGGATAGAGAGAGATACTGGAGAGAATGTGAACGTGACTATCAAGATGATACACTAGAGCTCTATAACAGAGAGGACAGGTTCTCAGCACCACCATCTCGGTCTCATGATGGAGATAGGCGAGGCCCTTGGTGGGATGATTGGGAGAGAGACCAGGATATGGATGAGGACTACAATAGGGAAATGGAAAGGGACATGGACAGGGATGTGGATCGGATTGGAAGACCTATGGATATGTATGATAGAAGTTTGGATAATGAGTGGGACAGAGATTATGGGAGACCACTGGATGAACAAGAATCACAGTTTCGTGAACGGGATATTCCATCTCTTCCACCTTTACCGCCCCTCCCACCTCTTCCACCTTTGGATAGATATCGGGATGATAGATGGAGAGAAGAAAGAAATCGAGAGCATGGGTATGATCGAGATTTCCGTGATAGGGGTGAGTTGAGGATTCGAGAGTATCCAGAAAGAGGAGATACATGGCGGGAAAAGCGAGATTATGTTCCTGACAGAATGGACTGGGAAAGAGAACGGTTGTCAGACAGATGGTACCCATCTGATGTGGATAGACATTCCCCCATGGCGGAACATATGCCCTCCTCACATCATTCCTCAGAAATGATGGGGTCCGATGCAAGCTTAGACTCTGACCAAGGCCTTGGAGGGGTAATGGTTCTCAGTCAGAGGCAGCATGAAATCATTTTGAAAGCTGCACAAGAACTGAAAATGCTTCGGTAAGTTGACTCCTTCAGATCCTTTCTTTTAATAAAAACCACATTCAGACTGCTCTTTTTAAAGTGATATGATATATTTGAATGGAATCATTTTACTTCAAGTTCTTATCACATACTTTTAATTTATATTTCTGGTCATTCAGTGCTGTTTTAGGGTTAGAATGGGTATTTAGGAACTGTGTTAATGATAAACTTATGCCCTAAGATGTGAAAATTGATTGCTGTCTTGGCCTTTGTAGAAGTGTTGCTGGCATGTCATGCCTGTGCATGTTTCAAGTGTCAAACTTCAACTTTTCAGTGCTCTGGATTTCACAGGGTTCATGTGTAACCTTCATTTTTTCCAGTAAGCAGTTTGTTCTTTGTTATTAGATCTGATAGACTTTATATTCACTAATCATTGATAAAACTTTGGAAAGTGCTGTATTTTTCTTTGTTGAAGCTAAGAATGGTTTGCTTAGGAGCATCCTCAGATTTGTCTAACTATTGATACTTTCTTTTGGGGATGTTTTATCTTTCATTATAACTAAAAGCAGATATTTCTCCTTGAGGATGTTATTTGTTTCTACATAACCAAATGTTTTCTTTGTGAAATGGAAAATAGGATTTCTTGACTTACAATCAACTGTGTATAGGTATCTACATAATTTTCCTCTTTTCTTGTAGTAACAACAATAACAAAAGCTAACATTTATTGCATGCTTACTCCGGGCCAGGAACTGTACTAAGTGTGTTGTGTATAATAAACTCATTTAATCCTTAAACCAGCTGTATCTTGGGATAGGAATTTAGAAGTCAGTGACAGATTGAAAGCTTTTTTAAAGCAATTTTTTTGAGAAAGTCAATTAATGATTAGGTTTTGATAAATTCCAATGTATTTCTTCCATTTTTCAATTCTGGTTTACATTTGTGGATCTTAACAATAAATTATAACTTAAACTTTAGAACTAGGAAAGAAAAATATGGTGAAGAAAAGGTAATGATGAAAGACCAGATACGGCAGGTTTGTATGGTCTATAGCTAAGAGGTTTATTTTTTCCAGATTACTCATGAAGAAAATGTGGAAAGCATGCTATAGAATATTTAGCTACTACACTATTCACTTTTAAGTTATAGACACCTTTAATTTTAATTTAACACCTACCATGTAACTGGGCACTTGCTAATAATTGAGTGTATATTATGTCAGTCTATCTATCTCAAAGGCCTGCAAAGATAAGGTAGTATTATCCCCACTTCACAAATGACACTAAAGTTCAAAGAGGTTAAGTTCCCTTGGCTAGTAAGTGGCAAACCCGGCCTTTGAACTCAATCTGTCTAAAACTCTAAAATCTGTGTTATTTATGGAGAATACCAAGCTGATTGGTGTTGTTAAGCTGCCAAGGTTTCTTTTTTTTTCCTTTTGAAATTTCTTTTTAATTCGTTATTGCTTTGCATGGTAATGCTGGATAAAAGGTGCTGCTGCTGCTTCATCCTTTTTTAAAGCTTTCTAGGCAATGTGAACATAATTAAACAATATATAGGGAGTGATGGATAATGTCATAGCCGAATACAAGTCGTTTATGTTGTGTCAGTGTAAAGTCGTAAGGAGTATCATAAGGGATGTGATGATGGGATTTACCTGAGCAGTAAATAATCTTACACACTTGACCCTTACTTTGTGGTCCCTCATTTGTGGACCCTCATTTGGGTCACTTTAATGTAAGGAGAAAATTGTAAAAGGTCTTAAGAAATTGTAGTGGATTTTACCTATGTTTAAGGTAGGCATTGTGAAAAAAAGTAAAAGGAATTTCATCAGTTTAAAGAAAAAACCGAAGGATTACATAATTATCTTCAGGAATATGAAATGTTGTTTTTAAAGGTGTAGACTGACAATTGTTCTCACCATCTACAGCAGGGGCCATAAATTAAAATGTCCCCAAGAATCAGATAACAAAAATGAGTGAAAGTGGGCCAAGTATAACTCTGTAGAGTACGGTGAAGATTGTGACAGGTTGTTTCATCTAACATGGGCAGCCTCTACTGCACTCAGCTGATTGTTGGCATGTGGGAATGTAGGCCTGGTGTTACCATATCTCTTTAAGATTTGAATTTATATATGAAATATTTTGCTTTGTAAATATGACAGCTAATTTCAAATTTTAAAAACTGATGTGAAAGCCACATTTTGAAAACCTTTTTAGGCCATATTTGGCCCATGGGCCACCATTTTGCAACCTCTGGTCTAAAGAGTTGAAAAAAATAGGCCGGGTGTGGTGGCTTACGCCTGTAATCCTAGCACTTTGGGAAGCTGAGGCAGGCGGATCATGAGGTCAGGAGTTCGAGACCAGCCTGGCCAATATAGTGAAACCCCGTCTCTACTAAAAAAATACAAATAATTAGCCGGGCGCGGTGGTGCGTGCCTGTAGTCCCAGCTACTCGGGAGGCTGAGGCAGGAGAATCACTTGAACCCGGGAGGCAGAGGTTGTAGTGAGCTGAGATCGCGCCATTGCACTCTAGCCCAGGTGACAGAGTGAGACTCCGTCTCAAAAAAAAAAAAAAAAAAATTAGCAAGAGAGCTTTTGGTTGGATTAAAGAAAAACATAACAAGTAGATGAGATAGTAGAAAACAACTGAGGCAGGTTGTAGAATCTATTCTTGAATATCTTCAATAATTTATAATTATTTATATGTCTTAAATGACTGATGAGTTAGCTACATAAAAGCAAAAGAGGGTAATCCTGGAGCTGCCCAGTGTATGGCCACTGCAGAGAATTTTAGGACAAGGGTTTTTTAGGTCTCCTTTTTTTAATTAAATATTAATTGTTGTCACTTAGGAATGGAATAAGCATGCTTTATGTACTATGTCAATTTTATTTGTTTGCAGGGAACAGAAAGAACAGCTTCAAAAGATGAAAGACTTCGGGTCTGAGCCACAGATGGCTGACCATCTACCACCTCAGGAATCAAGATTGCAGAATACATCTTCAAGACCTGGAATGTATCCGGTATGGGAGAATGTGTGCTCAGAAAATGAAATGGTTTCTACTCTGTATGTTTCTATGTTGTTTGATTTTTTTTAGAAATTGAATGAATAACAAATTTCCTCTATAAAATGTAAATTTTGGAAACTTAAAAGTTTATGGTAATTGAACTTTGAATACCTTAAAAGCATGTTTAAAAGTGTGGTAGAGATGCTCCTTTTCCCCAGATTTTGATAAGTACACCAAGTACACCTGAACTACATAGCTTCTGTTCACAAAATGGTAGAATTTTTCTAATAATTTTTATGTTAAAATAGTCCTGTTGGCTGGGCATAGTGGCTCACACCTGTAATTCTAGCACTTTGGGAGGCTAAGGCGAGAGGATTGCTTGAGCCCAGGAGTTTGACACCAGCCTTCGCAAAATGGTGAGACCCCTATCTCTACCAAAAAAAAAAAAAAGTCTTGTTTTCCATCTAGGCAGGGCTAGATGTGGGCCTCGTGATGCTTCCTACCTCTTCAGGCTACTAGTCCTTCAGATGGGGAAATGTCATACCCCAGTACATACTTCAGAACTGTTCAGGCAGTATGAAAAGGGGTGTTTATGTTAAAGACTTGAGTAATTAAGTTCTCCTTTTTTTCCCAAGAGCATGCCAGGACTTCTTTTATTTTTGTTATTTTACCTTTAAGCCAGTAATGGGCTTTTCAAATGTTAAAAATGTTATCTTGCAGGTAGTTTTATGACAGCATAATGAAGAAAACAGCTCTACTGAACCTCTACTGAACCATTTCTTCAAATTAACACTTTTCATTTCTCAGTGTTCCCTTCCATCCTGGTCTAATACTTAACAGTAAGACATAGTTGTTGACATCAGTGACCACCATGGTGTTGTTGACTCCCCAGATCGGATCTCCTGACCTTTGTACGCATCTACCTGTCTGCAGGGTTTCTGTCTGTGGATGTGACTCCTGTCAAATGCAGCATATTCAAAATGGGGCTCGTTATCATACCCCATTAAATTGTCTTTTTTCCTCACCATCACCTAGTCACCCTAACTTGAAACCTGAAAATCAACCCTCCATCTTGCTCCATCTTGCTGATTTGTCCTCCTACCCTGCTGCTGATTGATTTTACCTCCTTTGAATCAAATTCTTAAGTATAATTACACCCATTTTAAGCCTATAGTTCGAGTTTTGACAGATGTATACGAAAAGATAAAAAAATTCTCGGCCAGGCACGGTGGCTCACACCTGTAATCCCAGCACTTTGGGAGGCCAAGGCCGGCGGATCACTTGAGGTCGGGAGTTTGAGATGAGCCTGACCAACTTGGAGAAACCCCGTCTCTACTAAAAGTACAAAATTAGCCGGGCATGGTGGCGCATGCCTGTAATCCCAGCTACTAAGGAGGCCGAGGCAGGAGAATCACTTGAACCCAGGAGGTGGAGGTTGCGGTGAGCCGACATCGCGCCATTGCACTCCAGCCTGGGCAACGGGCGAAACTCCATCTCAAAATCAAAACAAAACAAAACAAAATTCTCATCACCCTAAAAAGTTCTCTCATGCTCTTTTGAGATTGGGACTACCCCTATACTCCACTTCAGGCAGCGTCGATGTGATTTGTGGCCAGATGGACATTTTAAAACAAATCTCACCATGTGGCTACCTGGCTTTAAAACTTCAATGTTCTCCCGTGCCTTCAGGATGAAATTTAGAATCTCTTGCATGACTTTCTTGTTCTTCCTGAGCTGGCCTGACCTCTGCTGACCATTGCTTGCTACTCCACTCTCTGATGCTTCATTTTCCCTCCACATAGAGCTACTTAACAATTTTGTGAATGTGCTAGATTCTTTTACTTCTTCATTGCTTTGCGTATGCATGTTGTTCTCTAAGCCTAGAGTCTTTTCTTTGCCTTCCCATCCCCTCCTGCAACTGGCTAATGTTTGTTTATCTTTTACAACTCAGCTCTACTATTTTCTCTTCCACCTATGTAGGGCAATTACCCTCGTACATACCCTGTAACATCTTGTACTAGTCTCTGTTGTCATCTTTATCATGTTGCATTTTGAGTGTCTGTTTTCTTGTCTTTCTTTCTAAATTGAGTCCATAAGATAAGAACTATATCTTTCATCTTTGTGTGTCTTAGTAAATAGAAGCGCCAGATTGTACATCCACATTTCTGCTTTATTTGCTTAACAAATCATAATCATCTTTCCATATTGTTATATGCTATATTATTTTTTGATTTACAATAATTTATTGAATTAATTCAATTTCTGTTGGAATTTGTTTCTAATCTTTCACTGTTATTCTTAATATTACCCTAATGAATGTCTTTGTATTGGGTTCTTATTTTAGATAACTCCTTTTCTTTTTTCCTTTTTTTTTTTTTTTGAAACGGAGTCTCTGTTGCCCAGGCTGGAGTGCAGTGGCATGATTTCAGCTCACCAAAACCTCCGCCTCTTGGGTTTAAGCGATTCTCCTGCCTCAGCCTCCCAAGTAGCTGGGATTACAGGTGCCTGGCACCACACCTGGCTAAATTTTTTGTATTTTTAGTAGAGACAGGGTTTTACCAATTGGCCAGGCTGGTCTTGAACTCCTGACCTCAGGTGATCCACCTGCCTCAGCCTCCGAAAGTGCTGGGATTACAGGCATGAGCCACCGCACCCGGCCAATAACTTCTTAGGAGTAAGTTTTATGTTTTTGTTTTGTCTCTTTTTTTTTTGCTCTGTTGCCTGGGAGGCTGGAATACAGTGGTACAATCATAGCTCACTGGAGCCTCAAACTCCTGGGCTCAAGTGATTCTCTCACCTCAGCCTCCTGAGTAACTGGGACTACAGGCACACACCCTACGCCTGGCTAATAATAAAAAAAAAAAAATTGTTAGTAGGGACAGGGTCTCGCGTTGTTGCCCAGGCTGGTCTCGAACTCCTGGGCTTAAGTGATCCTCATGTCTTGTCCTCCCAGAGTGCTGGGATTACAGGTGTGAGCCCCTGCACCCAGCCAACAGTGATTTTAACGTCCCAAAGTGGGACACTTCAGTCAAAGAATAAGCATACTTTTTTCTTCTTTTTTTGAAACGGAGTGTAGTCTGTCACCCAGGCTGGAGTGCAGTGGCGCAATCTCAGCTCACTGTAATATCCACCTCCCGGGTTCAAGTGATTCTCCTGCCTCATCCTCCTGAGTAGCTGGGATTACAGGTGCCTGCCACCATTCCTGGCTCATTTTTTTGTATTTTTAATAGAGATAGGGTTTCACCATGTTGGCCAGGCTGGTTTTGAACTCCTGACCTCAGGTGATCCACCTGCCTCAGCTTCCCAAAGTGCTAGGATTACAGGCATGAGCCACCACACCTGGCCCAGAATAAGCATACTTTTTAAATGATTCCTGTCACATAGCCAAACAGCTCTCTATAATAGTTGTATAATGGCCGGGTGTGGTGGCTTATGCCTGCAATGCCAGCACTTTGGGAGGCCAAGGCAGGTGGATCACAAGAGGTCAGGAGTTCCAGACCAGCCTGGCCAACATGGTGAAACCCCGTCTCTACTAAAAATATAAAAATCAGCTGGGCTTGGTGGCATGTGCCTGTAATCCTAGTTACAGGTGAGGCTGAGGCAGGAGAATCGCTTGAACCTGGGAGGCAGAGGTTGCAGTGAGCCAAGATTGCACCACTGCACTCCAGCCTGGGTGACAGATCAAGACTCTGTCTCAAGTGCATCACCTGAGGTCAGGAGTTCAAGACCAGCTTGGCCAACATGGTGAAACCTCGCCTCTACTAAAAATACAAAAATTAGCCAGGCACGTGCCAGGTGGTGCGCACCTGTAATCCCAGCTACTAGGGAGACTGAGGCAGGAGAATTGCTTGAACCTGAGAGGTAGAGGTTGCACATAGCGCCACTGCACTCCAGCCTGGGCAACAAGAGTGAGACTCTGTCTCCAAAAAATATATAAATAAATAAATGAAAAAAAATAATTGTAAAACATATATACTATAGCCTCGTAAGCATTAGCTACTTAATATTTTTGGTATATTTAATAATTTTAATACAGCATTTTTGATTACTAGTGAACATGAATATTTTCCCATATTTGTTAATTATACTTTCCTCTTACAGAAATTCTGTTTGTGTCCTTCACCCATTTATCTGTTTGAGTCAGGTTTTTTTTTTTTAAATTAACTCATTATCCTTAATATAATATAGATATTAACCCTTTCTCATATAAACAATAATTTTAAAAAATGTATCTTTTACTTTCACTATATAGAATGAAGAAAGCAGTTTTTAAAAAATTTATAAGTATACTTCTATGAGATCTTAAGATATTTTAAACTTGTCTTGATAGATCTACCCAGACTGAATAGCTTCATCCTATCTTGGCATTTTCTTAACAAAGTTTACCATGCCATACTTTAAAAGTTTACCTTTAGGTAATAGCCATTTGTCTTTAACTGTAGCCAGTAGTTACCTCCAGTCAAATAATGTTCCTTCCGTATTAGTCAACTCCATTTTATTATTCAGAAAGTTTATTTTTAAAGTACTGCGTATATATGGGCAAATATATAAATAATGTATATTGTGGGCTCTCCAGGATCTAAAATAGCGTCAATAAAGAAAAAACATCCTAGAATAACAGAGAAGTAAAAAACCGAAACAAAACACAAAACAAAAAAATAAAACCAAACCAGCCAGACACAGTGAACTAAGAAATGGGAAGTAAGTGTTTGAATCACACTTACAAAGATTAAAATAGAGACTAGGCATGGTGGCTCACACCTGTAATCCCAGCACTTTGGGAGGCTGAGGCGAGAAGATTACTTGAGGTCTGGAGTTCAAGACCAGCCTGGGCAACATAGCAAGACCCCGTCTTTACCAAAGAAAGAATAAAAATAAAATGTATTTGGCAACTGGGTTTCAATATTGAGTAGATAGGACCAATCTGCTAAGAAGTCCTACCATCTCCATCATAGACATTTCTGATGGTAACTGGTGATGCTTTGGGAAAACAAATGGAAGGAGGGCACACAACAGTGGCACTCCTTAGATTACTAGATGTTCATTTAGTTTATTTTGTTGTTTCATAGTACTCATGTTCTCTGTTGGTCTCAGCTTTACCACAGACGACTATTGTCAACCAGATAACTGAAAGGAACAGAAGTGTGGAGGCTATCTAGGATTTCTCTCACTGAAAATTTACTGTTTTTGTGGAGGAGATAGGTCTCTAGAGTAGGAAGATAGTTCTTATTTATTTATTCATTTCTCTCCTTCCTGCACACTGAGCATAGGAAGATAGTTCTTAACCGAGGGTTATAAATCAGAATTATTCATGGAGGGTTTTTGTTTTTTTTTTTAATTTTAAATTACTGGTGGGACCCCACCTACAGAAGTTCAGTAGATTTGGTATTGGCCTGGGACATTTGAATCTTACGTGGCTACCACCCTAATTTGGAGTATGGAAATTTTAAAACATTTTCATTACCCCTGTAAGATCACTGCACCAGTTTACAGTTAGTTAATCCTCATTCCTACCCCAGTCCCAGCACTTTCTGTCTATATAGATTTGCCTTTCTGGGCATTTTGTATAAATGAATTATATAATATGTAGTCTTTTGTGTCTATCTTCTTTTCAAAGTTTACCCATGTTGTAGCATGACTCAGTACTTCATTTCTTTTTACTGCTTTTTAAATTTCTTTTTATTTATAACCTGTTACATGAATATACCACATTTTGTTTAACCATTCACCAGTTGTTGGACATTAGGGTTGTTGAATAGTACGGCTATGAATGTTTGTGTGCAAGTCTTTGGATGGACATATGTTTTTATTTTTCTTGGATAGATACCGAGAAATGAAATTGCTGAGCCATATGATAAATTTATGTTTGGCTGGGTGCGGTGGCTCATGCCTGTAATCCCAGCATTTTGGGAGGCTGAGGCGGGTGGATCGCCTGAGGTCAGGAGTTCGAGACCAGCCTGACCAACATAGTGAAACCCCATCTCTACTAAAAATACAAAAAATCAGCTGGGCGTGGTGGCGGGTGCCTGTAATCCCAGTTACTCAGAAGGCTGAGGCAGGAGAATCACTTGAACCTGGGAGGCAGAGGTTGCAGTGAGCTGAGATCGCGCCATTGCACTCCAGCCTGAGCAACAAGAGTGAAACTCCGTCTCAAAAAAAAAAAAAAAAAATTGTGTTTGACTTTTTGAGAGAAATTGGCAAAGCATTTTCTATAGTGGCACCATTTATTCCCACTAACAATCTAAAAGGGTTTTTCTTTCCTATATCCTTGCCATCATTTGTTTTTGTCTGTCTTATTAATTATAACCATTCCAGTGCATATGAAAATGGTATCTCATTGGGATTTTAATTTGTGTTTCCCTAATGACTAATGATGGTGAGCATCTTTTCATGTGCTTATTGGGCATTTATATATTTTCTGTGGAGAAATATCTATTCTCATCTTTTGGCCATAGTTTTTTTTTTTATGATTTGTCTTACCGAATTTAAGTGTTTTGTATATTCTGAATTCAAGTTCTTTATCAAATATAAGATTTGCCTATGTTTTCTCCCTTTCTGTGGCTTGTCCTCATTTTTTTTGATGGTATGTTTTGAAGCACGAAATTTTGAATGAGTCCAAGGTGTTAACTTTTTTCTTATAAATTGAGAACCAGATTTTAATTTCCACTGATCTATAAAAACATAGTGGTATACTTGTCCACTAAGCTATTTATTCTGTTCTCTAGCCTCCAGGGTCGTATAGACCTCCCCCTCCTATGGGCAAACCACCAGGTTCAATTGTAAGACCCTCTGCTCCACCAGCAAGATCATCTGTTCCTGTGACCAGGCCACCTGTCCCAATACCACCACCTCCACCTCCTCCACCTCTACCTCCTCCTCCTCCAGTGATAAAGCCACAAACTTCAGCTGTAGAACAGGAACGATGGGATGAAGATTCTTTCTATGGGCTCTGGGATACAAATGATGAACAAGGACTGAATTCAGAATTTAAGTCAGAAACTGCAGCAATTCCATCTGCTCCAGTATTACCACCCCCACCTGTTCACTCTTCCATTCCCCCTCCTGGCCCCGTGCCTATGGGTATGCCACCAATGTCCAAGCCACCACCAGTACAACAGACTGTTGATTATGGCCATGGCCGAGGTGAGTAATGATAGTGAACTTGTATTTGGGATTCTACAGGAATTGTTAGCTTCAGCTTTAGCTTTCTCTAGCTTCACTCTTACAGTACTTTATCTCTGATTTTGTTTACCAGATATATCCACTAATAAAGTTGAACAGATACCTTATGGAGAAAGAATAACTCTACGCCCAGATCCACTACCTGAAAGATCAACTTTTGAGACAGGTAGGATTCCCAGAGAGGTCAGTATTTTTAAACATTTTAGGGCCTAATTATCACATGATTTTCCTTTTGGTGAGATTATCTGAGCCTCCATTAATACAGCTAAAAGATTCTTAGTTGAATTTATGGCAAAAATTTATACCAGCTCTGAAGTTAGATTTATAGTTTTCTGCTTTTATTTCTATAAAAGGGATATAGTTATTTTGTACTAATTGTTTTTGTAGAGCATGCAGGCCAACGTGATCGTTATGATAGAGAAAGAGATCGTGAGCCTTATTTTGATCGTCAAAGTAATGTCATAGCAGATCATCGAGATTTTAAAAGGGATCGTGAGACACATAGAGATCGAGACCGGGATCGTGGTGTTATTGACTATGACCGGGATCGATTTGACAGAGAACGCCGACCCCGAGATGATAGGTATGCTATAAAACAATCTTTGCTAGGTGTACAAATTACTATATACTTAACAGTAAAAGTTTAAGAGAAATTTAATAAGTAACATATTCTTCTCATGCATGTGTATATGTAATTTGGAGGAGGAAGAACAATTCTGGACCAGTTTTCAGGAAAGTAGGTCCTTGACTTGGTAGCTTGAATTCCAGAGAATTAAATGGGAGATGGAGATAGCCAGAAGGGAATGGAAATGGTATTGTCAATAAAGGTGCAGTCATACTCAGTAGGCAAGCAATTTATTTTTGCAATTCATGAGCTTTTTGTTTATTATTATTATTATTATTATACCTAAGGGCATTCTGGCAGCCAGCCAAGGGAAAGGGAAAGGAGGGCAAGCCCATGAACTATTTATTTATTTATTCATTACTATTTTGTATGGAGACGGGGTCTCTCTCAGTCTGTCACCCAGGCTGGAATGCAGTGGCGCAGTCTCAGCTCACTGCAGCCTCCACCTCCTGGGCTCAAGTGATCCTCCCACCTCAGTCTCCTGAGTAGCTGGGGCCACAGGCATGTGCCACCATGCCTGGCTAATTTTTTTTTTGTTTTTGATGATGATGTGGTTTCACCATGTTGCCCAGGCTGATCTCAAACTTCTGAGCTCAAGTGATCCACCTGCCTCGGCCTTCCGAAGTGCTGGGATTATAGGCGTGAGCCATCATGCCCAGCTTTCCCATGAACTTTTTAGATGTATGTATATAAAGTAAATCTAAATGAAAAAGCAAAGTCAAAATGTAAATATTGGCCGGGCGTAGTGGCTCACGCCTGTAATCCTAGCACTTTGGGAGGCCAAGGCAGGTGGATCTCTTGAGCTCAGGAGTTCAAGACCAGCCTGGCCAACATGGCGAAACCCCATCTCTACAAAAAATAACAAAAGTTGGCCGGGTGTGGTTATGTGCACCTGTAGTCCCAGCTACTCAGGAGGCTGAGATGGGAGGATTGCTTGAACACTGGAGATCAAGGCTGCAGTGAGCCGAGATCACGCCACTGCATTCCAGCCTGGTTGACAAAGTAAGACCCCCATCTCAAAAAAAAAAGTAAACATTTACTGTGTGGAGTACCTTCCTATAGAGAAAATTGGGCAGTTGATGCTGTTGCGTTATAAAGCAGAGAACCCCAAATATTTTTTATTTGCTGAAGCACTTCCTATTACACCTTCTAGAGCTCAGTCATATCGAGACAAAAAAGACCATTCCTCATCCAGAAGAGGGGGTTTTGATAGGCCATCCTATGACCGGAAGTCTGACCGACCAGTCTATGAAGGACCATCCATGTTTGGAGGTAGAGTGATGCCTTATTAACTACAAGGATGTTGAGAATGTAAAGCATGGGAAATGCTTTCCATTGTAGCTATGAATTTAAACTTTTAGAGTAAAACGTATTCACAGATTTCTTAGAGCTGGTGGCATTGTCCTAAAAAATAGCAGTGTAATTAATGAAATAAAGCTTGTTTATTTTTAAAACAAAGTAGAATCAAAATTACTGATAGTCTCACTACCTACCATACTACAGCTATTATAATTTTGTAGCTTTCCTCTCATTCGCTCTTTACAGACATATTTATGAAGTTGTAATCAAAGTATAATAATACAATTTCTTTATCGTGATTGTTCTGATTGATATTGCATCATACACATTTTTCATATGTAAACCTATTTTATTAATGGCTCTGTGACATTCCATTGAGTGGATAAAATATAAGACCAAGACCCTTATTGTTAGTTATTTAGGTTGCTTTTAGTTTTTCACTGCTATGATTTGCACTTAAACTAGAAACTCATACCTATTTATAGGAACAGGCTCTCCTAAGATGGTATAACTCTTACTCTTAAAACCATAAAGCAGAAGTTACAGAACTTAGGACTATCCAGCAAAGCATTTATTATTCTTCCATGTCCTGTTGCTTAACTTTCCTACATTTAATACAAACAAGGATGAATTCAGTGTTTTGCAGAACATTCTATTTGCCTGAAATCATACTTAAATCTTCTCATTTTCTTGACTTCAGTAGATTTTACGTTACCTTAAATTTTCTCTAGTTAAAGTTAAAAGTGGCCCCAAAATCACTGGACTTGGTTTGAATTATATTACCTTAGGATGTGTGGGGAGAGTTGAATTTCAAAATGATTACTCTACAAATAGTAATTTTGTTCAACTGCTGGAATCCTAGGAGAACGAAGGACTTATCCTGAGGAGCGAATGCCTCTGCCAGCTCCTTCACTGAGCCACCAGCCACCTCCAGCTCCACGAGTCGAGAAGAAGCCTGAATCAAAGAATGTGGACGATATTTTGAAACCACCGGGCCGGGAGAGCAGACCTGAGAGAGTGAGTCCTATGAAGTTGATTCGTCTTCATGCAAACCAGAAGATAAGAGATCTTGTTAATATCCTGAAAAGAATTTCTTTATTTTTCTGCAACATAGTAATAATATCAGATTCAAGACATTTTACTATCTCTAAATCACCATATAATCTCATAAATGGCCTACACTATAGAATCTTTAAGAATTTAGCACTAAAGTACTTGGCAAAAAAGATGTTGAATTTTAAAACATATTAATGAGACCTCAATTAATTGCGCGTTGAAGAGAGGAAAAGTGGATTTGGTTTTATGGTATGTGGAATAGAAAGGGAGAATTAGGAGACTTGATTAGCTTAGGCTTAATTTCCTAGTGACCTCCAAATGTGCGCATTCTATTAAATTTGTCTTATTACAGAATAATTAGACTGACTCCATTTGAATTAACTGGTACTGGAGATTTCAGCCAGATATTTTAATTCCATATATACAGAATTAATAGATTCTTGTTTTAAAGTCTTTTTGCCTACTATTAATATATAACTACTTGACCTTTCCTATGGTTGCTGTTTGCATGATAAATCTTTTACCATTTCCTTCCTTTCATTCTATTTGTATCTTTTAATGTAAAGTGTGTCTCCTGTAGTATGCCTATGGTTGGATCTTTTTTTTTTTCCATTCAGGTTCCCTTTATTTCTGACATTTCTTCACCATCCTTGCAAGGGTAACTCCCTAATCACTCTAGAAATTCAGATTCCTGTTTCTGACTCCGTAGGACACAGCGGATCGTGTTTTTTAATGCAGTCTGACAATCTCTGCCTTTTGATTGGATTGTTTAATACATTCACATTTTTTTAAAAAATTATGGATTCAGGATACATGTGCAGGTTCATTACACAGGTATTTTGTGTAATGCTGGAGTTTGGGCTTCTAAAGAGCCTGTCACCCAAAAAGTGAACATAGTACCCTGTAGTAAAGTTATTATTGATGGCTTAATTTCATTTTTGGATTGTTCCTTGCAAATATATGGAAATATGGTTTATTTTTGTTTATTCATCTTGTATCCTGCAATACCACTGAATTCATTTATTACTTTTAGTAGGTTTTTAGTTGATTCTTAAGGTTTTCTATGTATAAGATCATGTCATCTGCAAATATACTTTTACTTCTTTCTTTCTGAATTGAATGCCTTTTATTTCTTGCCTAATTGCCCTGGCTAGAACCTCCAATGCAGTGTTGAATAGACATGGCAAGAGTGGACATTCTTGTCTTGTATCTGATTTAGAGAGAAAAAAATAACAATCTTTTACCATTAAGAATGATGTTGCTGGGTGCGGTGGCTCACGCCTGTAATCCCAGCACTTTGGGAGGCTGAGATGGGCGGATCATGAGGTCAGGAGATTGAGACCATCCTGGCTAACACGGTGAAACCCCATCTGTACTAAAAATACAAAAAATTAGCTGGGCGTGGTGGCAGGCGCCTGTAGTCCCAGCTACTCAGGAGGCTAAGGCAGGAGAATGGCATGAACCCAGGAGGCGGAGCTTGCAGTGAGCCAAGATCGCGCCACTGCACTCCAGCCTGGGCGACAGAGCGAGACTCCGTCTTTAAAAAAAAGAAGAATGATATTAGCTGTGGAATTTTTTTGTAGATGCACTTCATTAGGTTGAGAAAGTTCCCTTCTATTCCTAGTTTGTTGAATGTTTTTATCATGAGAGGATGTTGGATTTGTTGAATGCTTTTTCTGTGTCAGTTGAGATGATCGTGTGATTTTGGTTTTTAGTCTGTTGATATGATGTGTTACATTAATTGATTTCATATGTTAACTTGCATTCCTGGGATAAATCCCACTTGATCATGGTGTGTAATAATTTTTATATGTTGCTGGATTCAGCTTGCTAATATTTTGTTGAGGATTTTTGCATCCATATTCATAGGAGATATTGTAGTTTTCTTGTCTGTATGTGGTTTGGTGTAATGCTGGCCTCATAAAGTAAGTGAGAAATTATTCCTTCCTATTCTATGTTTTTGAAGACCTTGGGAAGAGTCGGTATTTAAATGTTTGGTGAATTCAGTAATGAAGTCATCCAGGCTTGGGCTTTTCTTTGTGTGTAGTTTTTTAAAATTACTGTCTTAGATTCTTCACTTGTTATAGGTCTATTCAGATTGTTTATTTGTTCTTGAGTAAATTTTAGTAGTCTACATCTTTCCAGGAATTTGTCTGTTTCACCTAAATTATCTAATTTGTTGGCATACAATTGTTCATAGTATTCCTTTGTAATCTTTTTTATAAGGTTGGTAGTAATGTCCCCTCCTTCATTTCTTTTTTACTCGAGGCAGAGTCTCACTATTGCCCAGGCTGGGGTTGCACTCCTGGGCTCAAGTGACCCTCCTGCCTCAGCCTCCTGAGGAACTGGGATTATAGGCACACGCCACTGAGCCCAGCTTTCATTTCTGATTCTGGTAATTTGAATCTTCTTTTTTTTCTATTCAGTCTAGGTAAGAGTTCATCAATTTTGTTGATCTTAGTCAGGCGTGGTGGCTCATGCCTGTCATCCCAGCACTTTGGGAGGCTGAGGTGGGCGGATCACTTGAGGCTAGGAGTTCAAGACCAGCCTGGTCAACACGGTGAAACCCCATCTCTACTAAAAACACAAAAATTAGGCGGGCGTGGTGGCAGGCACCTGTAATCCCAGCTGCTTGGGAGGCTGAGGCATGAGAATCGCTCAAACCTGGGAGGCAGAGGTTGCGATGAGCCAAGATTGCACCACTGCACTCCAGCCTGGGCAACAGAGCAAGACTCCATCTCAAAAAAAAAAAAAAAAAAGTTGGTCTTTTTAAAGAACCACTGCCACCGTTTGGTTTTATTGACTTTTTCTCTTTTGTTTTTCTGTTTTCTATTTTATTAACTTCTGCTTTAATCTTTATTGTTTCTTTAGTTTGCTCTTCTTTTTCAAGTGTCTTAAAGTGGATGGTTAAGTTATTGATTTGAGACCTATTTCTTTCCTACTATAGGCATTTATAGCTATCAATTTCCTTTTAAGCACTGCTTTAGCTGTATCCCGTAAGCTTTGGTGTGTTGTGTTGTTTTCATTCATCTCAGAGTATTTTCTGGTTCCTCCTGGTTTCTGGCTCCTGGTTTCTGGCTCCTCTTGATTTCTGGTTCCTCTTCATTTTTTCTTTGATTCATTGGTTATTTAGGAGTATGTTGTTTAGTTTTCACGTATTTGTGAGTTTCTCTAATTTTTTCTTACTATTAATTTCTAATTTCATTCCACTGTGGTCCAGTGACATACTTTATATTATTTCTGTCCTTTCAAATTTATGAAGGTTTGTTTCATGGCCTGTTGTATAGTCTATCCTGGAAAATGGTAGGTCATTGTTAACTGTTATCTCATTGCAGAAAATTTTCTCTCAGTGATTTTTTTTTTTTTTTGGTCTATTCTGTTTCAGATTGTTGTTATAATGAGAGGATTACCTGGCAGTGGAAAGACACATGTTGCAAAACTTATTCGAGTGAGTATGGGGAAGCTGAAAAATCAGCTGCTTGTGCTGCTTGTGTTAGTAGTCACTTGCCTTCTTATTAATAGCAAGCAACATAATGCCAATAGAATTGTCTTCCATTTGATCCATTACAGTTGGCCCATGTGGTAGATGTTGTCCCATATATATTTTTATCTACTCAGAGAAACATTTTTGCCTCTGCTTGATTTGAAACCACCAGAAGATTGTATATTATTTAGCCACAAGAGGGAACTTTGGTGTGAACATTAATTTATTCCATAAATTCGTTTTAACCTTCTTGACTGTATGATTCTTAGGATAAGGAGGTAGAATTTGGAGGACCTGCACCCAGAGTTCTAAGCCTGGATGATTACTTCATCACTGAAGTAGAAAAAGAAGAAAAAGATCCAGATTCTGGAAAGAAAGTGAAAAAGAAGGTATGGTATTCATCTCAGATCTCATTCTAATTCATTAATAGTATTTAAAGGAAAACGTGTTTGGAGAGAAATGTGGCTTTTTTGAGGGCAGGGACCTCTCTCTTTTCTGAACACAGTACTTTAGTACTTGGGTTTGAAGGAAAGACTACAAAGTCATCTCTATCCAAATACTAACCAAGGAAAAGGTTTTGGATGATTCTTTGCTTTTGCTAATTCCATATCTCTTTTCGGGGACCTTAGGTAATGGAATATGAATATGAAGCTGAGATGGAGGAGACTTACCGCACCAGCATGTTCAAAACTTTCAAAAAGACTCTGGATGATGGCTTTTTTCCCTTCATCATCCTGGATGCCATCAATGACAGAGTTAGACATTTTGACCAGTTTTGGAGTGCAGCAAAAACCAAGGGATTTGAGGTAGAAGCTTAAAGAACTTTAAAGTACTTTGTGTTGTCATGTAAATGTTATATATCTTTGCCTAATTATTATTCATTCTTGCTTAGGTATATTTGGCTGAAATGAGTGCAGATAACCAGACTTGTGGCAAGAGAAATATTCATGGAAGAAAGCTTAAAGAAATAAATAAGGTGATTTTAAGAAACACAGAATAATAGAGTACTATCATGCGCTGCATAATGATGTTTTGGTTAAGGAAGGACTGCATATATGGTGGTCCCATAAGATTATAATGTATTTTTATTGTACCTTTTCTGTGTTTAGATATGTTTAAGTACACAAATACTTCATTGTGTTGCAGTTGCCTACAGTATTCAGTACATTAACATGCTGTACAAGTTTGTAACCTAGATGTGCAGTAGGCTTTATCATCTAGGTTTGTGTAAGTATACTCCATGATGTTCACACAATGACAAAATTGCCTAATGACCCATTCCTCATAATATATGCCCATTGCTAAGTGATGTGTGACTGTACTCTAAATCTCATATTATCTGTATCAGCACTCTTGTTTATCTCCTTTTTTTTCATAATAACTTTCCTATCTGCTTTAGTAAATGTTTCTCTTCCTTTGTTTCTTTTCCTAGCTCTTCTTGAAATTAGCCTGTTATGGCCTGGCATGGTGGCTCAGGCCTGTAATCCCAGCACTTTGGGAGGCTGAGGTGGGCGGATCGCTTGAGCCTGGGAGTTTGAGACCAACCTGGGCAACATGGCGAAACCCTATCTCTACAAAAAAATACAAAAATTAGCTGGGCATGGTGTCATGTGCCTGTGGTCCCAGCTACTGGGGAGGCTGAAGTGGGAAGATCACTTGAGCCCACCATGTCAAGGCTGCAGTGAGCCATGTTGGCGCCACTACACTCCAGCCTGGGTGACAGACCAAGATTCTGTCTCAAAAAAAAAAAAGAAATTAGCCCATTAGACTTTACAATATTAAATTAATATTTAACAAATATTTAATTAATATTTAACAATATTTTAAAATATTGTTAAATGTTGTTTATCTTGGATGCTTACTTGGTCTTTGAGTAGTTTCTAGAGATAACTCAACCATCTGAATTTTTCAATAGATGGCTGATCACTGGGAAACTGCACCTCGTCACATGATGCGTCTAGATATTCGTTCTTTGCTGCAAGATGCTGCTATTGAAGAGGTGAGTATCCTTTGGTTCAAATGCAATGCAAAGTGACGTTACTTTTTCACCTTTTTACTTTGAAAAACTTAAAACCTACAGAAAAGTTATATGAATAGTATTCATACAAGAACACCTACTGATATGCCTTTCATTGAGATCACGGTTAGTATTTTGCCACATTTTTCTCTGAATGCATGTATTCTTATTAACATTCTTGTTAATGATGTCACTGTTTTTGTGGAACCATTTGAGAGTTAAGTTGCAGATCTCATAAACCTTCACCCTTAAATACATCAGTAGGTATCTTGTAAGAACAAGTACATTCTCTTTTGATTTGATGACAGTTATCAAATGCAGGAAATTTAGTATTGATAAAATACTATATTAAGTAATATAAATTTCCTGAATTAAATTTCTTGAATTATCTCACATATAGTTTATATTCACATTTTACCAGTTGTCCCTATAATGTGGTATATAGAAATTTTCAAAAATCTAAGATTCAATCCTTTAATATAAAATATAGTTTCTCAGCCTTGTCATTGTCATGAAAGATAAAGAATTTATGAAGAGTATAGGCCTGTTTTGTAGAATGCCCCTCAATTTGAATTTGTCTGTTTGTTTCCACATGCTTAGGTTCAGGTTAAACATTAGCGGGAATGCTACATAAGTGATACTGTGCCCTCTCAGTGTGTCACATCAGGAGCCATATGGTGTTAATTTATCTCATTATTGGTGATTTAAGCACTGATTACTTGGTTAAGGTGATATCCATCAAATTTTTCTACCTTTTTCTCTTTGTGATAAGTAATCTGTAGGGAGATACTCTTAATATCTTTTCCCCAACAAATTTTCATTCACTGGTAATTCTTGCCTGAATTAATTATTTATTTGATGGAAGGAGAAATTTTCTATTTTTTACCAGTTGTAGGTTTCTGTTTGTTTGACCTCTTCCATACTCAATATTGTCATTGTGCTTTTTTTTTTTTTTTTTTTGAGGTGGAGTCTCACTCTGTCACCTAGATTATAGTGCAGTGGTGTAATCTCGGCTCACTGCAACCTCCGCCTCCAGGCGATTCTCCTGCCTCAGCCTCCTTATTAGCTGGAACTACAGGCATGCGCCACCATGCCTGGCTAATTTTTGTATTTTTAGTAGAGATGGAGTTTCACCATGTTGGCCAGGCTGGTCTTGAACTCCTGGCCTCAAGTAATCTGCTCACCTCAGCCTCCGAAAGTGCTGGGATTACAGATGTGAGCCACCATGCCCAGCCGTCATTGTTCTTTTATGTGTTTCTAATTCCCATGCCATTTCTCAACCCATTTTTTTCTGGCTTCTGCCACTACCATTGTCTGGCAACTCTTTCACTAATGATTTCCGTGGCAGTGGACAGTTCTCATTTCCTCTATTGATTAATTTTGCAGCCACATGTAATATAGTTGACCATGCCCACCTTCTTAAAAAACATATTTTTCTCTTGGCTTTTGTGAATTCACATTTTTCTGGCTTTCCTTTTACTTTTTTGGCTATCTCTTTTCAGTCTCCTTCACTGGCTTCTCCTGCTTCTCAGTCTTTAAAAGGGCCCCCTTAGGGCTCCATCCCAGGCTCTGTTTTTATTTTGTACCCTCTGTATAGATCATCTGAATCTTTCTGGTAGCTTAGATTGTCACTTACGTGCCATTAATGTTATAAAGTCTAGACTGAATTATATTACTATCTTAACAGTAGTGTTTCTGAATGGAGGGAGTATAGGTGATTTTTATAATCTTCTTTTTACTATTATTTTCCAAATTCTCTACAAAAAATATATATTATCTTAGTATACCTCAAACTCAACCTATCCAAAATATAGTTCGTCCAAACCTGTTTTTCATTTAGTAGTCTCTGTTTTAGTAATTAGAACCCTAACCACTTGATTGCTGAAACCGGTGCTCTGGGAGTTATCCCTGACTCTTTTGTCATTGTTGAGACAGAGTCTGACTCTATTGCCCTGGCTGGAGTGTGGTGGCATGATCATAGCTCATTGCTGCCTCAACTCCTGGGTTCAAATGATCCTCTCACCTCAGCCTCCTGAGTAGCTGAGACTACAGGCACATGCCACTGTGCCCAGCTAATTTTTTATTTTTTTTTAGAGATGGGGTCTCACTATGTTGCCCAGGCTGGTCTTGAACTCCTAGACTCAAGCGATCCTCCTGCCCCAACCTCACAAAGTGCTGGGATTATAGGCGTGAGCCACTGTGCCCAGGCCTGACTCTTTACTCTGCCCTTGTGACCTGTCATGTAGTCAAGAAAGTTTAGTCAGTTGTACCTTTTAATGACCTCTGTAACTCATCTGCTTATTTGCGTTGCTACCACTCTGGGCCAAGCCAATATCATCCCACTTTTCACTATACTTTTTCTTATATTTTGAAATTTGAATCATTGACATGTTTTTACCTGATTGGAAAAATACTCGTTAAAGATTTTTAAAAGTCTAGTAATCCATAGGCATTCAAAATAGGTAACCATCTACTTAGCACTTATACTTAACTTTACAGGGAATTGTACAGATGGATATTCAAGGAAAATTAAAGGCAGTAGTATCCTGTCTTTTATCAGTTCTGTTTCAAAATTTAGGGTGTTAAAAATTACTTGGTATGTAACAGTGAGCCTGTCTTGCTCTGGGCAACTGTATTCATTCCAGATCTCAATGAGGGAGTCAATATTTTGCTAAATGTTAACTCAGTCTTTTTTTTTTTTTTTAATGGTTGGTATAGGTAGAGATGGAAGATTTTGATGCAAATATCGAAGAACAGAAAGAAGAAAAGAAAGATGCAGAGGAAGAGGAAAGCGAACTGGTAGGAGACAGACCAACCACTTTGAACAGTGTCTCTTTATTAAAATTCTTAAAGAAGGTTTAAATTCAGATCTGTGGTCAGACAACTACTGTTGATATACACTTTAGTGGTAAAAGTTTCCATAATCATCTTCAAGGAGACTTTTGGATACTCTTTATTTTTCCCCAGACCAAAAGAACCCTCTAATGTGGTGTTAAGAGAAAGTTTTAACAGAGTGCTAAGAAACTTACCCTTGTACTCATCTATTTGTGGGTGGTTTTAGGGGAGTATACCTTTTAAGAAAATCAATTACATATGAAAGGGCATTCTTACATTCCAGCAGATATGTGGCACAGCCTACCCAACATATGCATAATTGTCTCTTCTTTGCTACAAGATCTCCAAATTTGAGTTTCTGTCAACAGAGGCAGAAGAACTTATTGAATGGGGAGGCAGAGGGTTGCCACTGGCTGCTAGATTTGTTCTTCTGCATTTTATCCTAAGTGACGGGGAAAAATTAAATGACTGTGTAGGCAATGGATTTTGCTCAGGCTGATAAGAGGCTTACATAGTGTGAGTTTAAAGTTTCTGTGTACCTAATGTAAAATGCTTTCGATCACACCTCTGTAGAGATGTTTGCCTTTCCCTGTCATTCAAGAATATGCGACCTATAGAGTTACGTTGACTTTTCAGTGTTTGCTGAAGTACAGAGATTAGCAATGCCTTGGAATAGTGTTGCTTTTTAAATCCAGAATATTACTCGGTTTATTTAATACTTGAGCCCTTGCTAAAGTTGCTCCTCATATTCTTTTGAAAATGTACAAAATGAGAACTCTGATTCCTACCCCCTAGAGTATACAGAATCTCCAGGGAGTGGTCCCATCGAACCCGTGTGTGATATAGAGGACTCTTGATAAAAACTGTGTTTATATAAAGATGGTGTCAACCTCTACATTCCAAGATTTCAAATATGGATTAAAAAATAAGTTTTAAAGTTAATGGCATTTGAGTCTCAGTATGTGTTTTTTTTAAATCTAGTTTTCTTAAGTTGTATTTTGGCATATATAATTTAAAATGTAGGCAGGATATTCACTACAAGGTCCACGCTCTTCTGGAATATGGCTAATGACTTCTTTAGCCATTTGCAGCGTGTGTACTAGAATCTGATTACGTGAGAAGTCTATAATGTTTTAGCTTTCTGAAGCTCCGTCTTTCTTTTGTGGAGATTTCAGTGGTTCATAACATCTGACTTGCTTAGGTGTAGGTCAAAACTTGGGAACTTTTAATTGAATGTACTATTACTTTTTAAAGTGAAACACACTGTAATACTATATTTTTACATCAGAGTCATGGCAAGGAAGCCTTAAAATTCTACCCTGCTGGATTATCTGTTTTATTTCCAAGTGGCCTACAATTTCAAGCAATGGGAGAGTAATATAGTTTAAAGGAAGCACAGGATGATTTCAGCAGGGGGAAATGAATACACTTGTCTGCCTGACTTGATTATAAAACTTCTCTTAACCCATTCAAAGATGCAGAATTGAAATCTTTTACTATTGGAGTCCATTCCAAGAGTAAAAGATTCTTGGAGAATATATTAACCAAGGGTTAAGAGCAAGTTTCATACCAACCACTCAGATCATTTAAATGGAATTCTCAGTAAACCTTGCATTTTCCACTCTGCACTAATTAATATAGCTGGATGAAATCCAAAGTTTTGTTGGTAAAGATAATCCTTTGTAGGGGATCATTGGTATGATAGTTTGCCTTCTTTAGTGCTTCAGTGAACCTAGTAGATAAAATTTATAAATATATTATTCCAGTGATGCTTAAAGTTTTCAGATGATTTTTAAGATGTAACTTGTCTTCAGTACTTTTAGCACTATCACTTCAGTATAGCTTTGTCTTGGTTTGTTCTAAAAAATGTATTTGGGAAATATATAATTTGTAATCCAAAATACTACCTAGTAAGTTGAAATTGAATTATTAGTTCTGGCTGGTAGACTAGAAATGTATGAAACCCATAGGATTATGCTCTAGTAAACTCTTACACAGAAGCTATCATCATGAAATCTTCAAAATGCTTTGTGACTTACTTTACCTGTGTGTCAGTTTGTTTCATGAACTTGAACATTCCCAACAGTAGACAGATAGATTGATTCATAAAAGAGGATACTGACACCTTTGATGAATCTGTCCTATTTACTAGGTTCCAATATTAACATTTCTGTATGTTAGGTCTAATGGAAAACAGTCTAAATGAAGGTAAAGGGGAATAATGATAAATCACATGGTAAAAGCATATACTTGCTAGGTGAATAAACAGAAATGATTACTGCATAGTTCAATAGGCACATTGGGAAATTTGAAAATCTTTTGGGAGTGACTTTGAAATAAGCCACCCAGTTATTTTATGAAATATAAGATGTAAGTTGCCAGTGGAGATTTCTGGTTTTTCATGTAAGAGGAAAACATAATTTTAAAAAACATCAGAAATAATAATCTAGTTTTCAACTGATAAAAATGTTCTGAATTTGATTCAGTAAAATTAGCCGTTGTATGCTCTAACTGGTAAATGAATTGAGTCATTTTAAAATGAAGTTGAACTTCCTAATCGGGTAATTGGGTTAAGTGCCACCAATTCTTTTCCTTTCTTTTGAGTACTTAAGATTACTGAAATATAAAGTAACTATCTTGAAGAACACTTTTTGCATCTTATGGCTACTATCACTTGAGAATAGCAGTTGTATTTAGAAGATAACCTAGCTAGTATTACAAATTCTCTGATACTCTGAGTAATATTAATATTAGCACAGTAACTGCCTGTACATTCTTATCATATTTGCTATACAGCTGTTGTTCAGACTACAATTGTGAGTCCTGAACTGTAGCTGCCTCAAAGCGCCTTCATGATACTATTCTAAAGTGACTACTCTGAAATGTGAACAGTGAAGTTTGGTGAATTTGGTCATTTAGTTTCTTCAAAGATAATGAGATTGTGTTTCCCCTAAGGATGTATTTACAGCTAGTCAGTGGAAACTGAATCCATTCCCAGTTTTAATGCTTTTCCAGTTCAAACGTGATATGCATGTATGTGTCTCTTTCTAACCCTTCGAGCTTCTCTCTGTGTACGATTTAGGGTTACATTCCGAAAAGCAAATGGGAGATGGACACATCTGAGGCAAAGCTAGGTGGGTATTTCCTTTTTCCTGTTTTTATATGTGATACCTGATGGTAATGGTCATAGATCTTTCTGCTATAAGAGGAACAAATTTCCTAAAACTTCTACTTGAACAGAGATTTCTGGCCTACCTTATATCCTCCAATCTATTTTGCTAGCTTTTATATCTTGTAACAAAGTGATACGTATTTTAAAAGAACTGCTTTCAATACTATTTAAAGTTTTTAGAGTCAACAGAAATATTTGATAATTTAGCAACAAAATATTGTCACTTATAAAATCTATTCTTTTATATTAATCAGAAATGTTGGTGCTGATGAGATTTCTTTTTTTAAAGAATATTTAAATGCAGTCCAAAGTTAAACCTGATTATGAATACTTTAGATAATAAAAATAATATAAAGTTTAAAATTAATTAAAAGGCATTTATTCTCCTTGTATAATAAATGAGAGTTTCTGAGTAGAGAGGAGTAGATATATAATTCAGGTTTTTGAGGAGCCTGCTTTATAAGATTCAGTTTAAATTTTTCTTCAAATTGTTAATGCCAAATTCCAAGGTAAACCAGTTTAAATGATTGTCTAAATCAGAATTTGGAGTTGCTTAATGTGAAGTTATCTGTCAAACAAAAAAGTCATACATATCCAATGGATTCCCTCTATTATTTGTTGGTGAAAACTGCAAAATATTTTTTCAGTTTTACTTCGCTTAAAGAGAACCATTTAACATGTTGGTTAAGATATATTAATAAAAATCTAAAACAATGTGCTAAGGACTTTTTGAGATCAGCCTTACTGATGTATGAAGTATGACTGTCAGTTTATGTTTCTTTTCCTGGTATTATACTCCAAAACTAAAGGAACCATCTAAGTATCTTAAATTGATACAGGAAGTTTGAGTCATTGAGCTGCTTCATTGCTTGGGACATGTGTTTCTGACATCAGAGGAGTGCATTTTACATGCAATTACATAAGTTGTGCCTTTAATTTGCCCCAACTACTTGTGTTAGTAGTTGGTATTGACTAGGTTCTGTGTTAAAAGACAGTTCCACGAACTTTATTATTACATTACTGGTATAGGTGCTTTGTTGTCAAGTCTAAAAGATTTTCTTTAGTTTATGTCATGTGAAAATTATATGTGGTTTTTGACATATTCTTCTAGTAGTCTTCCCTCTGTGGGAAATCTTAATAATAACCAATTGTCATCTTCCAGAGACCCTTAAAGCACTTATGTGTTTAAATGCAATTAAATATGTAGGAAAATAAAAATTACAAAATACTTTTAAAATAATAATAATGCTCTAGTTCTGCTTATTTCGACGTTAGATTAACTCTCTGTGAAGTTCTGTACATTAGAATGACCCATAATATGCCAAGATCATTTCTCTCTTCTGGTTCTCTTAAATATTGATTATCCTTTAGGGCAAAGAGAGATCATAAATAAAGATAGTTAAGGGGAATGTAAAAGTGATAAATATTAACTTGTAATCTCTAGAGGCCTCATGTAATACATGATCTGGGGTAATGCTGTTTTAAACTCAAGCCAGTCCATCTTTTACTTTTCTTTCTGTTTTTAAAAGGAAAAGGGAATTTAGTTGTGATAATTATTCAAGAATATATATTAATATTGGTATTTCTTGGAATTTCTGGAAAAAATTCTGGCCCGTCTACCATTTGCTTCTCAGAAAAAAACATTTTATACAAATTTTCAGTTTTAAAGACAGAATAGTAGACAATGAATTTCAGAAATGGATTTTTAAAACAAACCATTTCAGTGAAAGGCACTGAAGATGTGGTAATAAATCTAGGAAATAAATTTTAACATATTTGCAGTCGGGTTTTTATTTTTTAACAAGAGTGATAGTGATGTTGTATATAAGGACTTGTATCTTGCACCACTGTATTGAGAGCTAATCCCACCACAGAGGAAGGCAAATTTAGTGTGCATTCTTGAAAGTGCTTAGTACTTTGAGGTTGGTCCATTGAGCCAACTGAGAAGATTCTTCTCTAAAACATGAGGATCTTGTGTCGGATCTTGTAGCCTATTTATGTTGCCTTCCTTATCATAACAAATTTAATATAATTTGATTACCAAGTACAATTTATTTTTCTGAGTACTTTACCAACATTCTCCAATTACTCTTGGAAAATGATTATACTGGGTGGAAATGTATTAAGTTTTAGCAGTGTCACATGTTGAGCGAAAACAGTTGAATCTGAAACAGAGGAATTTTGATTCACAAATGAGTCTGCCAGTGAGAACATACTTACCTATAGTCTTTCAAGCAGCTGGTTAGAGCTTATTGCAGATTCTTGGTCTATGCTCATTAAGTTTAGTACACAGTTCAGCCTGTGCCTGAATGTTAAATTGGAAGTGATGTGATTTTTAGAACAGTTCAGAACAGGCCTGAGCTACCTCTGGCATGGAGTTGTTGAAGGCTGCCTGTGGCCCACCTTCAGTCCCACCAGACTGGTTCTTCCCTGCTGGGACACAGGCATCATAATGCAAGGGCAGGTTGTTACTTGCCACATCAGGTGCTGGGATTCAGCATTGAAGTTACTTAAACTCCAGTGACATGATTTTAGTTTCTCATAATGTGAAGCTAGAATATTTGAGACTGTTACCATCCTAATTTAGGTTTCTTCATATAAAGTACTTTTGCTTTTCTCATCTCAGTGTCATTTGTCTCTACTCTTGAGTTGTATATTGGTTTTCTACATGTCAGACAGATTCATCTCTTCAGAGTTGGAATATAATTATTATTTGTATAGGTGCATAATCTTGTATGTTTACGTTGAACAGATTTTCAGAAATACCATTTACATTTAGAAAATACATAGATGTATCTAAGGAATTTTTCTGTTGTGCTATAATACATACTGTTTCAAATATGTGGTAAAATTCTGTGACCTGCCATATTGGATTTAAAACTTCATCTTCATCTTAAAACTTCATCTTTTGAAATCTCTGAAAATCGTTAGTGTGCATGTATTGAACACCAGTCTTTATTCTGTAATTAACACCCCAGATTTCTTTCCCCTCACCTTATGCCATCCATCTGTGTGTTTGGTTTCCAGTATGCCATGTGGAAGAGGTGTGAGCCTTTCTTCAGCCCAAGAAGGAAACTTTAAACATATTTGCACAATAAAATTTCAAATTAAACGTTTCAAAAAGGGTGCTCAGACTAGAAATACATGCTCTTCTGAAATTCCATGTTGCAACTGTAACTCCTGTCATATATACCCAGTGTATGAGGAAAAGTTCTTGCAGTTTTCACACTGCCCTTCTGTATTGCTACCTGGCTGTGCTCTGTTGTTGGAACTGAAATATGAAATTTTTACTTTGAAGTATGTTAATGTCAAAGTTGATCGTATTAAGTTTGGAAATCCTTTGAGGTTTATCTAATAAGTGTGTTGGAGCTTCTTTCTCTTCTGGTAATACTGTACCCTGTTGAACCAAGAACAGTTTTATTGTTTGTGGGACTTCGTTGGTTTTCTAATACCATAACCTGTGTCCCTGTGCAGTCAGGGGGTCACTTCTTTAAGATCATGTATAATACGGCCCGTCATATACACGTAGATAGAGCCATGTGATTCCAGAAATTAGAAGACTGGATCTGTGGAATCCATACATGTTAAAATTTTGCCAAAATGAGATGATTAAAATTTTTGTGAGTTTTATAAACTGTTGCAGTTCGCCTTACTGATTTTTCAATAATCACTTTTATGGGAAGGGGGCTTAGGAACAAAAAACTTTGCCAAGAATGCAAAATCTTACTGGTTTTTAAAGCTTGTAACCGTTGTGTGTAAAACTTTTATATTTGAAACGTAAACTCACCCTTTCTGCCACTGCTTTCATTGCACTTTTCATACCAAGTTCTCTCCAACGTGGTGTCTGAAAGATTTTTATTATATACACTCTTTATGGAATTCAATGAAGTGTGGTTATGCTGTGTTTCTGAAGTTTTTAGGCTTTTCTTCATTGGCCTGCCTAATACTAGTGTGTTTCTATAACTTCAGATGATTCAAAAGTTTAGTGCTTCATTGTAGCAAAAAATGTATATAACTCATAATATCCTACATGTAGTATTCAAAATCAATTATTAATAACCAATAAAAGACTCAACACATTTTCATTGCGTGTTCTTCTTTAAGACACCTAAACTCATATCTCATAATTTCTGAATCCGCAATCCCTATTCATTAATTGATTACAGTTTTTGAGTTGTTGGAAAGCCTAGCCCTCTCAGATTCAGGGTTCAGAAAGAATTACCAGGTCTGGTAAAATTGTCTGACTAGCCCTTAGCCTCAGAATGGTCAACTTCATAGTATAAGCAAAGAAAGTGGTGATCTCATATAGTCAGCTTTTTCATGAACATTAATTCATGGTGAATGCACTCACAGCAACCAAAATCAAAAAAAAAAAAATGTTCATCTAAAACCTTAAACATTAGCTTGGCTCATTGAGTTCTTGGTACAACCTGCTTTTCATATGACACAGTATCAAACATGATTTCAGATGAAATGGGTGATGTTAATATTGTGTTAAAGAAAAAAAGAATGGAAGACACTGTCTAGAAAAGCCCAACTTTGCATTTGCCATCAGAAAATGAGAACTGTGGTGGGTGGGAGGACAAGGAGGCCAGGAGCCAAGTGCCTTTTCTTGCCTTGCCCATATTTGTTCTTAAACCAACATCGTAAACATAATGGCTACCAGTGTGAATACCAAACAATGGAAATTGCACAGAACTTGATATTATCTCAGCCAAGAAGATAGTTTGGATCTGCAAGTGATGCTGCACTCAAAAATGTGGATATGCCCTCTGAAAGCGTTCCAGCCTTCTTTTCCCCTGTGTGTGTGTCGTGTGCAAACTCACACTCTTCCTTAATGCTACGGCTCTGTGTTTGTCCCTCAGACAAGTTGGATGGCTTGAGGACTGGTACTAAAAGGAAACGTGACTGGGAGGCCATTGCCAGCAGAATGGAGGATTATCTTCAGCTCCCCGATGATTATGATACTCGTGCTTCTGAGCCTGGGAAGAAGAGGGTAAGAGACTTTGTCAATAACTGCCAACAAATGAAGGGCCCATTTAGGCATCTGGTTTTAGGAAGTTACAGGCAGATGATCACATGGATGCTATTTTTAGAATGATTTAGTTTACGCTATGTCATGTATCCCAAGAAGGAGTCATACCTTATAAATTATCTCATCAAAATGTACAAGTAACTTAAAAAATTGGAGAACAGAACCTCACATGGCTAGCACGTTGTCAACCTTAAAGGCATTGGGAGTGGCCAGTCACTTGTGCTATTTTGTCATGGGGCAAAAAAAGCCAGGTACAGAGTAGGGTATTGAAGAGAACCTGTGGAACTTCTTAATGGATGGGATGTGGAGGGTCCAAAGGTAGATCAAGGGTGACCCCTTGGTACTCTGGCCATGAGCACTGCATGTGTGTAGTACCATTTAGTGAGAGAGAAAACTGGGGGAGTCATAGGTCATAATTTTTGGAACTGAGAGAAATAATTTAAGTTCTGTGAGAGAAATTCTAATTTTTCTTCTAATTAAGTTAGAAATATAAGTGAAAATGTCAAAATGACTGTTGGATTTGTTAGTATAAAACTCACCAGAGAGATCAGACTGAACTAACAAATTTCAGGAAATGGTATTTAAAACCATGGGACTGAATGATCTTGCCCAAGGAAAAAGTATAAATGGAAAAGGTAATAGGATGCCAGACCTCCAAAATTTAGTTCAGATAGAGGTGTTTCAAGAAGGAAAGAGTATAGTCAGTTTTTAAATGATGCAGAAAAGACAAGTAAGTTTGGAACAGATAAATGGCTGCTAGATGTTGGCAACATGGAGGTCACTGATGATTGTAGTTTGTCATCAGTCTACAGTGATGAGGCAGCAGAAACCAGTTTGGAGCAGATTAAAGAATGAATAAGAAATGATGAAGTACAGTACAGCATATATAGGCAACTTTTTGAAGTTTTGCTGTGAAAGGGAATAGATAAATGAAGCTAGGACATTAGATAGGTCTTTACATAAATGTTGAATTCGATAGTGATAGATGTGTATATCCTTTAAAACAAAATAAAGCAAAGGGATCGTATTATATATACTGTTGTGTAGAAGTCTTTTTCAGCTAATCCATCTTGATCTTTCTATATAAGCATATACAGAACTACCATTCTTTTTAAAGGGCTACTTGGTGTCCCATTGTTTGGTTGTACAATCAGTTATTTAACTAGTCCCTTTGTGTTAGTCCGTTTGCGTTGCTATAAAGGAATACGTGAGATTGGGTAATTCATGAAGATAAAAGGTTTATTTTGGCTCACTGTCCTGCAGGCTGTACAAGAAGCATGGTGCTAGCATCAGCTCCTGGTGAGGCCTCAGAAAGTCTTCAATTATGGTGGAAGACAAGGGGGGAGCCAGCATGTGACGTGGCGAGAGAGGAACCAAGGGGAGGGGGTCCCAACTCCTTTTAACAACCAGATCTCACATGAACTCAGAGTGTGAACTCGCTCATTACCGTCAGGAGGGCACCAAGACATTCATGAGGGATCCTCCTCCATGACCCAAACACCTTCAGTATCGGGGATTACAATTCAACATGAGATTTGAAGGGGACAAACATCCAAACCATAATGTCTTTACTGATGGATGCTTACAGTGTTTCCATTTATTGCCAGTACAGATGTGAAGGTTGTGGTGTGTATGTCTCTCTTTACACGCTTACATGCAAATAATTGCCTGTTTTTCTACAGCAGTGCTGTTATCAAACTCTTTAACTTTTGACAATCTGATAGGTGAAAAAAATAGTATCTCATTTTTCATTTATTTACTAAGAATGAGGTTGTGCATCATTTATCTTTATGCATCATTTCTTTGTATTTCTTTCTTAACGAATTTTCTCAGTGCCTTAATGTGCTTAGTGTACTTAGTAATGGGCACCATTACAAAGAATCCAGGTTTCAAAGCTTTTTAAAATACTGCAGATACTCCAAAGCCTGCCCTTGTCTGTGTAGCTTCAAAGGATGGGTAAGGGAGAGCCCACTGCCATTTGCACCCAGCCTCACCAAAGGACTGCTTATAGTGATACCTCTTACTCCAGTTTTAAGGCTGGAGCCAACAGAGGCAGAAGTGGCCCTTCCTTGCAAATAATAAAGTGTAGTTCTGGTAACAATTAGTAATCTAAAATGAGAAATATTTTCTCTGTTTTTACTCAGGTAACTATCACTGTCTTCACTGAGGAGTATGTAATCCCATGCAGTTTATTTTATTAGGTTGGGTGACCAAAGAGAACTGAGTGGTGCACATTCTAGTTCTTTAAAGTTGCTCTTCTTTAACTCTCCTCCCCTGCCTTATACCTTGACTTCAGATAGTTTTTAACTCTTGAACCACTCACCAAAACCAACATTAGAGCACACGGAGATCCTACAGGTAGCAAAGAATACAGAATGCTGTACATTACTCATTCCTTCTTGGGTTTCTTTGTTTCTGTGATTCAGCTTGTTACAGATATCAGATGGGTTCTTGGGATTAACTTCCTCTATAACAAAAAGGTGGTTCTGTAGAGTTGGTTATATTAGAATTTTGCCTAAATTGCTAGGCTTTAAAATATAATTTACTTTTAAAATATTTGCTTCCTTGGGTATAAAATGGTAGCTTACTTGGACTTTAATTTGTATTTCTTTGATGACTATGGAAGGTGAACCTTTCCCTTGTTTGTTTGCTGAATTTGTATATTTTAGAAATACTTATTGTGACAGTGGATGAAATATAAGTACCTCAAACCTTTGAGGGCTAGTTAAGATTTTTCTGTATTATAACAATTTTATTTTTACAGGAAAAAACAACAGCAAAAATGTCGTAAGTCTCAAAAGTACCTCTAGGAAAATTAAAAGGGACACTGATATTCAAGAAGCCATTTCAAGCTGAAAGTCATTATTCTGCTCCTTGTATGTTTAGTGGTTCGGTAATCATTTATTCATTCCATATGTTGAATGTCTTTGTACGAAGTCTATGAATGAGTCCTCTTAAGGAGCTGACATCCAGTGGAGGAATTCAACATGTAAATAAATAATTTTACTATAGCATCGGTATAAATTAGAGATATTAACAAAATACAATAGTTTCCAAAATATTTTAATTCCAACTTCATTTGTTTTTTGTTTTTTTGTTTTTTATTTTTGAGACAGAGTCTCACTCTGTTGCCCAGCCTGGAGTGCAGTGGTGATTTTGGCTCACTGCAACCTCTGCCTCCCAGGTTCAAGCCATTCTCATGCCTCAGCCTCCTGAGTAGCTGGGATTACAGGCACCCACCACCACGTCCGGCTAATTTTGTTTGTATTTTTAGTAGAGACGGGGTTTCGCCATGTTGGCCAGGCTGGTCTCAAACTCCTGACCTCAGGTGATCTGTCTGCTGCAGCCTCCCAAAGTGCTGGGATTACAGGCGTGAGCCACTGTGCCTGGCCTAATTCCAATGTTAAAATCTTGAGCATTTATTCGCAAACATACTACTCATTTCAAAAACACCTACACATTTTTTCTTCTAATCCTATATTCTTTATTTTATCTGAGTTTAAAACTTAGAATTTAAACTGTAGATTTAAAAGTAGCAAGGTGAGATTGATCAGTATATTTAACTGTGTGCTGAGGTTGATCAGTATATTTAACTATGTGCTGAGGATGCCGTGGGAATGGATTTAAATTTGCTGTGGGCTGTTTACTTTTTCTTTATTCAATGAGCCTTACCATATAAGGGGCAAACTGTGGCCACTGAACAAAGAAAAAGTAACCAGCCCACAGCAAATTTAAATCCATTCCCACGGCATCCTGAGCACAGTAGTGTGTTTTCACATAAATGCCCAAGACTTAGTTCATAATGATCTTTCGCTAAAATGTGTATCCTTGATCCAGGTGGAGCTGAGAGAATATATATGAATTAAATTTAATTAATTAATTATTATTGAGGTAGGGTCTCTCTGTCACCCAGGCTGGAGTACAGTGGTGTGATCTTGGCTCACTGCCACTTCTGCCTCCCAGGCTCAAGCAATTCTCCCACCTCATCCTCCCTAGTAGCTAGGATTTCAGGCACCCACCACACACCATGCCCAGCTAATTTTTGTATTTTTAGTAGAGACACGGTTTCGCCTTGTTGCCCAGGCTGGTCTTGAACACCTAGGCTGAAGTGATCTGCCAGCCTCGGCCTCCCAAAGTGCTGGAATTACAGGTGTAAGCCACTGTGCCTGGCTGTATATATGAATTAATCAAAATAGGTACTTCAGCATTGATGAGCAGAATGCCCAAAGATTTTTCTGTATTGAAGCCCACATTATTTATTAGGCTTCTTACTAAAGCCCATGAAAGACATTGAGCCATAGGTTTTCTATACACTAAAAACCTACTTTCTGGAAAGTCAGATGTTACCAGTTTCTTCCCACTGCTATTACTTTGGCTCCTCCCTTTGACCAGGTGATACTGTTAGAAGCCTAGTTATTTCATTGCTAGTCATGCAAATGGTAATTAGTGTACATTAGAGCAATAATGCATTCCCAGGTTCAGTGTAAAGAGCATGGTGTTTCCATGCTCTGGTTCTCTCTCCTTGTCACAGATAATAAATCACAAGCCATGTTTAAAATACATTCTCTGCAGTCTTTGATACTGTGTAGTGCAAGCAACAGATTCATAGTTTCTTTTTAAGAATCTGAACTTTTACAGAATATGTATATCTCCATATACTTTTAAAAACATATTAACATAATATGTTGGCTGGGCATGGTGGCTCATGCTTGTAATCCTAGCACTTTGGGCGGCCAAGGCAGGAGGATTGCTTGAGCCCAGCAGTTTGAGACCAGCCTGGGCAACATAGTGAGACTCTGACTCTAAAAAAAAAAAAAAAAATTACAAAAATTTTTAAAAAGCATAATATGTAAGAATATATATATATAAAAAATCAGAATACCAATAGGAAATATCCCTGATCCATGTATTTGTAGTTGTAATCTTGCCATGAATTATATCAGTTGAGTCTGTTTCTTGGTCTCTTTATCTCATGAATGAAAGTAATAATACCAGCTTACTGTTTTCTCTAAGATTAAATTTCAAGAAATATTTTTGTGTAGAGATAAATAAAATTCAGTTATTGATCTAGGGTGTTGATAGTCTGTTAGGGAAGACAGATCTATAAGTGGATAATTATAGTATGGTGTGGAAGTTCAAAAGCAGACATATCAAAATCCGGAAGTTAACTGTGGAAAGCAGTGATTATTTGATTGGCAAAGGAAAAAGGGGTAAGTCAGGGAAGGATGACTAGACTCATGCCAAGTGGATAAGGTTAGGGAAAAGACATTTCAGGAAGAATGACTAGTACATATATGCAGAGTTATAGAGACATGAAATGGTGCGATGCGCTCTGAGTGCTAGAAGGAAGTCTGTATTGTTTGTATAAAATGCCATAGGCACTGGCCAGAGATGTTGCAGGAAAGTGTAGTTGGGGCCAGATCAAGAGGGACCTGAGTTCTTGGACTTTGCCTGGTAGGTAGGGGAAGGAGTTAAAGCAAATGAATCACAACTGTGTGTTTTAGGAAGATCACTCTGGCAGCATGAATCTGGAGGGGGTGAGTACAGACAGGAAGACTAGGTAGAGATTAGTGCTTTGCTTTCAGGTGAAAAAAAAATGAGGTCAGTGAATTATTAAATAAAAAGGAATGGCAGAGGAGAAAGAGAGGACAGGATTGAGCTGAACTGTTCAGGAGCTGGAATGGTTAGGACTTGGATTGTCCAGAGAGTTTTCTCTCTGTGACTTAAAATATATGGCTTTTCCCAGTTTTCCTGGGTTAGTTTTTAATTTTTTAAACTTGCGGTTTCAAATGAGTCATTCTACCCCTTAGACTGTCCAGAGAGGGAGGGGGCTCTTTGCATATTTATTTTTCCTAAAGCTCAGCCTAATGCTATGTTCTTTTTAGGTCAGATGGGCAGACCTGGAAGAGAAGAAGGATGCAGATAGGAAAAGGGCCATAGGTTTTGTGGTCGGACAGACTGATTGGGAGAAGATCACAGATGAAAGTGGTCACCTGGCTGAAAAAGCCCTCAATCGAACCAAATATATATGAGACTTAGTTTTTGAACGGAGTCATTATTCCTCTAAGGTAAGAGTACACAGTCATATAAATAGCCTACTGTGTGGTTGCTTCAAAGGGTTTGAGATAAAGAAGACAGCATATTTTGCTAAAAATGCTCTCTTCTTGCGTTATTTTATAGTTCTGAAAGAGTAAGTATGTACTAGTTGTTAACATTTACAATACTATTAGAAAAGGAAGCCATTTTCTGCAAGCTGGCTCACTTATAAAAATAAAAACCTTGAGAAAAACTTGAATTCTATAGATTTGGGAAGGACTGAAATGATGTTATACTAAGGGCTACTGAACTTTTTGCCTGTTCTTTCCAGGTGTGACAGCCTTTTCTTTTCTTTCCAGGTGGTTCGCTTTGAGGTGGTCTGAAGCCAAGGCCTCACGGAGCTTCTTTGTGTGTCACCTTGCTTCCACGTTTCAGTTCTTGTTTTGTTTCTACTGCTTTAGTTTTTTTTAAAGTTCTCCAGTGTCCCCAAGAGGTATTAGAATCTTGCTGTACCCAAGCAAGACGTTAATTTTTCTTTTAACTGTTTTGGGGAGGGAGGGAGTGATAGCTTAACTGCTGAAGCCAGGCGGGGGTCTGCTGGAGGATTCCAACAGAGAATATTTCCTCCACTGTACAATGTCACAGACTATCTCTATCATCATTGCTTTGTGGCTGTTTCTGTTTTTTACTGTATGTAACTGGTAGCTGATTGTACTAGGATTAAAAACAATAAACTTTCATGATAAAGCCGATGAGATTCATGGGCTATACAGCATGGGCCCTTTTCTCTTGTTTTCTTAATTTTATTTTTAATTGCTTTTTAAATATGGTATGTCCTAATTAAATGCTAGCTGAACATCCCAAAACCTTTTTTTCATTGAATATTATATGGCTCAATGATTCCGTAGCACATGTTGTAAAACACAGGGTTCAAATGATGTTCAAAACACTCATCTTTGTTTTATAGCTGATTTCTCTATCTTTGTGTCTTGAAGACTGATAAACCAAGTTCAAATATTCATCAGTTCCCTGGAGCATATCCATTCTGTAACATGATGCTTTATTTAAAAATTTTTTTTGATCCTCTCTCTGTTCTTCCCTCTCTTCTTTGCTTCCTTCTTCTTTTCACTTTCTGCCTTTATGCTGTTAGGTTTTTATTTTTTCCTGATCTGGCTTTGAATCCTGGTAGACAGAACTGATGTATTCTGTGGAACTCAAGCTTGTTGCCTTCATTTGAACTTGAATTGTGGATTTTTAAATGAAGATTGCAGGGAAAGAGTATAAAGATGCAGAGCACTCTGGCATGTAACCTTTAAGCCTGTCAGGTTTTCAGGTTCTTGCCAGATTGTTCATTACTGGAAAGCATGGCCTTCTGCACAGAATTTCCTCTCTTGTGGTTAATACCAGGTGGAACCCAGAAACATACAGAGATAAAACCCAAATATTATTTCTATGTAAACACAGAAAAGGGACTCTTCCCTTTTTCATCCTGCAAAGAAAAAAGTCATCTTTTAGCATGAAAGAAGATGAGAGAGCCTTCTTCCTCAAGCATCATTTGCATTTTGTAATCCAACTCAGTAATTTGTAAATGTGTTCACTGAAGACTTCAATATTTTGAAATAGTCTCTTTCAGGCCACAGATGAAAATCCTTTACTTTTATGACCTACATTAAAGACTGTATGAATAGAGCTAATAGTTACTAGCATTTGAATAGTATCACTTTGGGTTCAACAAATTGATATTATAGTACTGAATACCCCTAATTTAATGGAAATTCTAACAACTTTCTGTACTTTTATCTTCCCTGAAAATCTGAATTTTTAAGCAAGTGACTTTAAGTTCATTAAGTCAATATTGAATGTATAAATTGCTACATTAAATAACTTCTGCTGTTTGTAGTATTTAATAAGCTATTTTCATTGCTTATTGGCCTACAATACATTTCTATGTACTGACCTTTCTCAGCAGCCTTTATTATGTTGAGTGAAGATACGTCGCAAAAATAGCCAAATAGAATTATTGTTTGTACAAAGACTCATTTACTACTTTCTAAAGCCACCCAATGCCTATTATCAAAAACAAAACTTCCATAATGTGTTCTCTAGTTCAGATGAAATGGAGGCCGATATGTTCTTCTGCAGGATGCTTTATTTCAGTTGTCCTTAACCTTGTGATGTTCTAACTGACAGTAGTTAGAATGCCAATGAAATGAGTGGTGATTATCCGTGAGTCACTTGGAATCATGGGTAATTTTGCATATGTGTGTTTTCACCTTACAGCCATGGCTTTATGTCTGTGCTCTTATACCAGGGCAGGGTGGGAAGCTGGGGAAGAGTTAACATAGTCAGAAACGGCCTCTGCCAGTTTTCAGAAGATATAGATTACGTGACCTTAGAGAATGAACATAGAGTGCTCCTACTTTAGAAAATGGGTATAACAACCTTCATGCAAGGAGATTAATGAAAAAAGATTTGGCACCAAAAAGAGTAATAGAGACAGCCAGCTGATAATTGATTTTGCTAGTCCAATGTGGGACTTAACAAAATTCTTGCACTTACATTACTATTAGAAGCAGTATCGTATAGGAAGCCCAAGGTATCTTGAAGAAGAAATTTGGTGTGGGTAGAAAATGCCTTGATAATACAAATATTTTAAGTTTGTTAAGAGGTGTCCTGGAAATGCAGAGGACTAATTTTGGATTCCATTATTTGCTAGCATTTTATTTTAATTTTATTAATATTGTCTTCTCTTAGAAAGTTGCTGGTTTTAATCATATGAGTTTTATTTTAAATCTTTTGTGGTGTCATGTTACTTAAAATAATCTTATGTTGGGAAAGGTTTCTGATACCTTGGTGGGTATTTCAGCTTTTTTTTTTTTTTTGTCAGTTCTGTAAAGGATGATTTCAGACATTTTAAACTGAAAGTGAAATCTCTCACTTAAGTGATCCAACTTTACTTGTAAACTTCCTGTGTGAGGAATTCAGTAGATGAGACCCAGAAATTTTTCTGTTTGAGAATATTTAGAGTTAAGTGCCGTATTTGAAATATTCAGGGACTGATTACAGAATCAGAAGCCATTAATAATAATACACAAGTAGTCTATTGACAGTTGATTCATATAATTTTCTAGAAGTTTGAGTTTGATTCAGTTATCAGTGTTAAATCCAGAAGTTTATTGACAAAGATAAAATCTTAAATTTTCTGGTTGGATTTATTTTCCTCGTGAAAGAGTTTTGATCATTGAGCAAACCAAAGTAGGTGCCATCTCATCTAGAGATCGACTATTACATTTTTTATTAGATTGACTAAGAATCTCAACTGAGGTTTTCTTATTTTGTAGGCCCCTCAGTTTTTGTGTTAAGTATTTTATCCTGCTAACTGTGCAAATTGCAGATATTTTGGTAAAGATGTCTAGAGCCTGGCTTAATTACTAGGATTATAAAAGCAACAGATTCTCAGCTGAGATAAGTTTTGCTAAGCCATAGAAGGAGAATGATTTCTCATTTTTAGTATTCACAGACCCTAATACAAGTTCAGGTTCTTCTAGAAGCTGTATGACCTTAAGCAACTTTTTTTTTTTTTTTTTTTTTTTTGGAGACAAGGTCTCACTCTGTTACTCAGGCTGGAGTGCAGTGACGCGATATAGCTCACTGCAGCCTCAACTTCCTGGGCTCAGGTGATTCTCCCATCTCAGCCTCCCAGGTAGCTGGGACTACAAGTGTGCACCACCACACCCAGCCTTTTTTTTTTTTTTTTTTTTTTTTTTTTAAGAGATTGGTTGTTGCCATGTTTCACAGGTGGTCTTGAACTCCTGGGAGCAAGTGATCGCCTATCTCAGCCTCCCAAAGTGCTGGGATTATAGGCGTGAGCCACCGTGCCTGGCTGAAATATTTTAACCTATCTGAGCTTCAGTTTCCTGCCTATAAAATGAAAATAACAAAACACACCGATTAAACATTGAGATAATGCATGTAAGCTACTTGGCACAGTACTGAGCACATAGTAAAAGCTCAAAAATCAGTAGTCATCATCATCGTTACTTTTTGACTTGTTCTCGTGTTCTTTTTGAAATTCAAAATATCCAGCTGGCTTGAAGATAGTTGTCACGTTTTATAGTCAGCTATCATAGACTGAGCTATGTCATATGTAATAGTACAGTGTGTTGAAAGAGTAATTATTCAGAAGCATTTTCAGGTAACCAGTGACATTGATTTTCAGAACTAGTATGGAGGCTTGAGAGGCTCAGGTGTAAAAGGTAATTTAGTACTTAGAGGGGGTTGAGTAGTAACAGAAAGTAGTTGTCAGACCACAGGTATAAACATAGGTGAGGGCACAGAATCATTGATTTGCCTTGATTTTCACATATTCAAGAAGAAAGTAACTTTGTGAATAAATAATGCGTTCATAAAGGTATAAAACTCAGGAGGTTCAAGTGTCCCATCCATCTTAACCCTCAGCCTCCCACGACTCCATCTGTAGAGGCAACCAGTGTTGAGAAAAATTGTGTGGATAAGCATTAAGTATTAATGTTTTTACCTGGTTTTTGTACACACACTACCTTATTTTTCTTTACCAGTATGTTTTAGAGGTCATTCAGATCATATATAAAATATTCACATTTTCTCTCCCCCCCACCTCCCTCTTTGGTTTTCCAAAGGTACCTTCATAATATAAAGAGGTTTACTGAAAAATTTCAGAAATTGTTTCAGCTGCATCTCTGTTCTTTTCATGGCATGGAATACATGGTACGGGTATATTTGTATACAATTCTTTCATATATGTAGGTTGGTGTAACCACCCTCCACCTTTCTCCTAGTCCCCCAACCCCACCATCTCTAACCCTTGGCAGCCACTAATCTGGTCTCCATTTTTATAATCTTGTCATTTAAAGAATGTTATAAATATGAAGTCATACAGTATGTAACCTTTTGGGATTGGCATTTTGGCTTTTTTCACTCAGCTTAATTTTCTTGAGATTCATTTAAGTTGTTATGTGTGTCAATAGCTTATTCCTTTTTATTGCTGAGTAGCTTTCCAACTCATTCTCTTTTGCAGCTGCAGAATATTTTATGTCTTTACTATCATTTTAACTTACAGAGTCTCTATTAATGGGTATTCATGCTCTTGTTTACTGTTATAAATTATGAATTTCGCATATACTCAGTCATTCTGCAGCTTCCTGTACTTGCCTGATTTCTAGCAATGAAGGAAAATACCGATGGCATCATTTCATAGACATACTCAAAGGATGACAAGCACTTAAGGACCAGCACAGCACAGCGGTGAACTCTCAAGACAGTATGACAGTAATGAGATGACGAAGGCACATCTTGTTTCCTGGAAAATTCTGCATGATAGGAGTCTGACAAAGCAAAGAACCATGATGTGTCTTAGAGAACCAGAATGGTCAGAGACTCTGATGATCCCCTGGTCCACACGTGACTGAGAGTTAATACCTTAGGTCACTGTTCTCAGAACCTGGATATTTATATGCATGTGCACCTCAGTGACTGATCCATTCTCAGTTTTCAGGTCCATTGCTTTCACATTTGAAATAGTCAAGGAGCATCTTTATGACTGGGGCTGAGCTTCTGCATTCATGTACAGCCCTCTGCCTGCCAGCAGTGCCTTGCATTTGTGATCCTACAAAGAGCCTGTGGACTTAATGGTTTACTGTATAGGGAAAGGCTTGACTTTGTGTCTTCTACTTAAGAAGCTTGAACTTTTTACCAAATATTCGTACTCCTTTTCCTGAAAATACTGATCTAGGCTACAGATCCATCTCTTAACCATATTTGAAAAATTGAAATAATATCTTCTGCCATAACTTGAAATTCCACTCTCAGATCTGTTATTTCTGACAGTGAGTTTGTATTTCTCAAGTAGATATGTCTGATGCTTATTTCTTTTACAGCATCTGGCTCAGTGCATGGCTCATATATCTGTAGAGTGAGTAAATACAGGGAATGTTTCCTATGTGTATGGCAAGGGTCACAGACTCAGGCAGGTAACAGATAAGCAAGGCAGAGGGTGGAGACTGGTAAACTAGACAACTAGATAGGTCAGGTCAATCGGGGGCAGCACCTGCTCAGCCATAGCAGATTGTGGCCATGTGGGGATATAGGTCTCATATTGCCAGATTTCCTGGGTTTTCAAGAAAAAGTGAAAAATCTGGATTTTTATGTGAGATCTTCCAGTATTTCAGCATCAGGTTCTTTTTGTTTGTGAGTGCTTTGGCCCTCACAGCCTGCCTGCCACATCTGACTTGTGGACTGCCAGCTTGAAACCTTTGATATTTAGAGAAGTGGTTAGACCTTAGAGTTGGTTCTGGTGAGATCCTTCTTGTTTTACAGATGAGGTTTCTGAGACTGAAAGAAGGGAAGTGACTTGCTCAAAGTCTCACTGTTACTCAGTGGCAAAACAAGACTAGAATTTGGGTTTCCTGGTCCATAACCTGTCACTTTGTTTTTTCTTAACTACAATACCTCCTTTATGAAGACCTTCATAAGTTCTAGGATGGCGAATTCTCCTTTATTTTCTGTGTCGTGTGCAAGTGGACATGTGTGTATTTACTAAACTCTGTGGACCTGGAAATACATTCTGATATGACTATCAGGAACAATGTGATTACTTCTGAAACCAACTTCCTTAAACTCTCACGTATAAGGTAGCTATACACCTAGGATCCCTCTTAAACACTTACTACTTGGTTGGGTAATTCTCATGAATAACAGAAGCTTGAAAATTAACAGAGTATTGGATTCAGTGATTGTACAAGAGCAGTGGAGTTTTCTCCACAAAGTAGAGAAAATCATTTGTGTATTGTTATGCAAATAGCTTACAGAAGTATTAATAATTTTGTTTTCTTTAATTTGTAATTTCTTATGTAACTAGTCCATTTGCTTTCACTCCAGTGATGAGCATCTTACCTGCTTCACTCGGTAGCGCTCCATTCCTAATCTTTTTAAGGACAAATTCATCAACTTGGCGTTAAAGTCTATCAGTAACATGAGCCCAGCTACTTCTCCAGATTCCTCTTGAGCTGTCCTTACTACATGTGCACTACACTGCAGCCACACTGTGTGACTTATTCCCTGGGGTTTCTATTGTTTCTGCCTTGCTTTTCTCATCCTTTAGATATTAGCATTATCGGCTGGGCACAGTGGTTCACACTTGTAATCCTAGCACTTTGGGAAGCTGAGGCAGGCAGATCACTTGAGCCTAGGAATTAGAGACCAGCCTGGGCAACAAAAATCTCGGCTGCAGTGAGCTGATACTGCTGTCCAGCCTGGGCAACAGGGTGTGAGACCTCATCTCAAAAAAAAAAAAAAAAAAAAAAAGCCAGGCACAGTGGCTCATGCCTGTAATCCCAGCACTTTGAGAGGCCGAGGCAGGTGGATCATGCAAGGTCAGGAGTTTGAGACCAGCCTGGACAACATGGTGAAACCCCATCTCTACTAAAAATATAAAAATTTTCAGCTACTCGGGAGGCTGAGCCAGGAGAATCACTTGAACCCAGGAGGCAGTGACCCAAGATTGCACCACTGCACTCCAACCTGGGTGACAGAGCAAGACTCCATCTCAAAAAAAAGATTGGTGGTGGGGGAAACTGTCCAAAGGCCCAGCTCACATGGTACTGCGTCCCTGAATCTGTTCCTCATCTTGTTCCCTCCCAGCTCTCACAGGCTTTGTTTGTACATGTCCTACCATCTTCTCTTAATTTGCCTTTCTGGTAGAGTAACTTATATATCCTTCCCCCCCATCCCTACCCACTTAAATGCAAGCTCCTAGAAGGTGAGAACTATGTTTTACTCATCTTCCATCCTTGTAACACATAATATGCAGTATCTGTTACATATAGTTGCTACTCAAGAAGTATATTTAGAATTGATGACCTGGTGATTTTTAAGTATAAAATTAATTCATGTAGGTTCATATATGTATAATTTATAAAACCAATTCTTGTGTTTGCTTTTTCCCTACCTCTGTATCTTCCAGCTGGTGGCATATCAATACTTAAGGCATAGCAAATTCAAATGCCTTCAAAGGACAGGAAGATAAGTGTAAATGAGAGAATTGGCCAGTAATTTCATAATATATTTAGTTTTATTCTTTCAACAGAAACTTACTTTGTTTGCAGATTAGACATGTGGGAATATTCTTCACTCTTATAGAAAAACACCCTGTTTCTCATTCTCAAAACTTTTGGCACTCTCTTAGTTTTCCCACCTTTGGTAGAGACGTAAGTACAGTATTATTTTTTCTTTACTATGAGAAAAACAACAGCAGAAGCAGAATAAAACAGGGTACTTGGCCCTCTCAGCCTCAGGGTTCAGGAAGCAGTAGGGTATGGTGGAGGCTGGGATGGTGCAGAGTGCTTGTCCTGTCTCAGGGGACAATTCTCCAGCCAGTGGTTGGAATGAAGAAAGACAGACCCAATGTTACTAGATGAAGATAAAGTGGAAGTCTGCATTTTTATGTGAAATAGTCACAGTAGAAACAAATCACATCTGGAAGCCACATGTTACCAATAGCCTGTCATTTTGGGACTTTTCTGACATGCTCTAAAGGATGATGACAAGTCTGAAAGACAGTTATGGCAAAGAAGATATTTGTAAGAAAGGAAACATCAGGTTTTATTACATATAAATATTTTGAGCAGCACCTTTTTACTAGTATTTTGGAAAAGCATTTCTGTCTTCATTGAGCCAAGTGGCAATACATATGTAATATACTGATGCTGAATTTGCGGTGGGTTGATTTTTGTCCATTGCTGGCTTTCACATGGAAGCATGAATATTGTCTCCCCGCTACCCCTTTTGAGTGACATCCTTCCAGTACCTCCATTTCTCAAGTTGCAGGTAAGCACCTTGTGTATATACAGTTAAATAGTGGGCACACATCTATCCCAGGAAAAGAAGACTGAGAATTCCCTTTGGTTGAGTGGAGCAGTTGAATGGCCACTATACCTGGATGCAAATTTGATCCGAATTTTCTGCTCTAAACCCTCCACTGCTTTCTGCTGTTTCCACTGAGGAAAGAGGATGTGTGTCATTAAAGCTTTGTTGGGACCTGTCACAGTCAAGGTGGGTATAATTATGTTTGATTTATTGAAGTGTTTCTGGGCATCGTCTTTTTCAAATTCATATATTCTATCCAGAAGATGTGAATTCATTTTCATTATTAAAAAAATAAAATATTACAGATAAAGCTCAACACTCCCCTCTCCCCCTTAAGCACAAATACCTTGAATCTTAGAGGTAATTACTATTATTTTGGAGTGTGGCTTTTCCAAACCTTTTTATGTGTATTTGTATACATATGTACTTGCCTATAAAAATACAGTTTTACTGTTTTTTACATGACTGATATTCTTTACATACTGTTCTGCAGACCTACTATGTCTTGGATACACACATGCATGTATATATGTATATATAGGTAAATATATATATAGGTAGATATATATACATGCATTCATGTTTGTGTATATTCCATGATATGTGTATAATGGCTTACTTTTTCTTTTTTTTGTGAGTTTTTCACTGTCATACCAGTGTTGCATTGAACATCCTTGTAAATGCCTTTTGCAGGCTTATTTTCAAAAATCTTCCCTGGGGAAGATACAGAAGAATTGAATTACTGGGCTACAGGGAAACCATTTCTCTTTTTATTTTCTCCTAATAATTATCTACATGTGTGTTTTAGAAACAGTCTTAATTTAATATTGGGGGTTTCAAAAAATTTTTTTTCTCGTTATTTTAAAATTCCAGTTTTATATGCTGTACTCATTTGAATTCTGCCTTTTGAATCTAGATTTGGAATTGATATGGATAAGCAAAATAGGTTCTAAGTGGTAGTGATAGTTCATAACCAGTTTGCTTTTGGAATAGGTGCTGTTTCAATCTTGGGGAAGGTAAAATGTCAATTGAGAAAATAATCTTTAATCATGAAGTTCTTTTTTCCAAGTCATTCTCTGCTCCCTTTGGAATTATGACAACTTGGATCCAGAGGTGCTGTGAAAATATTTTCTTACATCATACCTCTTCTTTTCATACAAGTTTGAATGATCCCGGAAAATACAGTTTTTGTATTTTCAAAAAAAAAAAAATGAAGTCTGGAACACCCACTTTTCTTAATAGGATCTAGTTTATTTGTTTAGGTAGTAAAGCTTTTATTAAAAGAACGTACTTTGAGGATTTTCTGTTTCTCACCTGAGCCTTCTGTATTCACTAGATATGAAACTGAGTGCATTGGCAGGGCCTCTACTAGACCTGAAAGGCAGCATTCCCAGTGTTTATTTTCAGGGCCAGAGGGAAGGCTATTGACTGACATTGGAGGCCTTAACCCCTGGATTGGTAAGGTTCTGGTGGAATGATTGCTTAGATTCCATAAACACTCGAATAGATGATTACTCCTTTCTGTATGTATGCATTTTTGGAAGAATGATAAAATATGAAAAGTGTGAAGAGTTGTGCACTCAAGTGGTGGTTTTGACCTGGGGAGCTTTTAAAACTCCCAAAGCTCAGGCTACACCTCATAGCAATTAAATCAGAATCTAGGAGTGGGACCCAGGCCTTGGTAATTTTTTAAAAGGCCACCAGGTCATTCTAATATGCAGCCAACTTTGAGAACTGGTGGGGTAAAGGGGATTTTAAATTTTATTTCATCTCTAGCTGATGATAGGTTCATTAAGCAAAACTTTCGAAGGCCCTGGTCTGTTGGTTAACTTTGCAGGTGTGGAAGATACAGTTGTTGGAAGGATACTTGTTAATAAAACTCTTTAAATGTGCAAAAGAAAATCCACCTAGGCTGAAAGAGTTAATGCGGTTTCCAAAGGTGCTTGATAGCCAAGGAACAGCTTAGGCACAGGGACAGTCTGGCTTCTTGGGAGCAAATAAAGCCAAGATTTAAAATGCCTTTTAATCTAAAACATATGTTTGCCCGTGGGCCTGGAAACAAGCCTAGGCCTTTGCAGTTGTGAAGTTTCCTCACGATAGACAGACATGAGTTGTGGTCCAATGTTATTTAAACTTGAAAGCTTAGAGGAGAAATTTGGTTTGTGGAGGAGGTTGTAGATGGGAGAAGAGAAGTGCAGTGGGCAGGCAGAACAAATTATTTTTCTGTGGCTTGTCCTTTCTGATTTTAAGGAGAGGAGAACTAGTTCATAGTTCCAGTTATCACATACAAAATGGAACAAACCTCAAGAAAATGAGAATTGCTATTTTCAATAAGCTAGAATGATCTCTTTAAATTAATCTGCTTTGATACCTAAGATAATCTCTATTTGTGGCATAAGTGTCCTTATAAATGCACTCTGTGGTGGTATGGACTTTTTTGCGTCTTCTTTAGAGTACATGACTCCTTCAGTAGAACTTTTCCCCAAAGATTCTGATTTCTCATTGTTTTTTAAATTTTTATTTTGAAATAGTTACAGATTCATAGGAAGTTGTAGAAAAAAATGTACAGAGAAGTCCTGGTGTATTCTTCAACCAGCCATCCCCAATGGTAACATCTTATACAATGAGAAGTGTGTGTCAAAACTTTTAAAAGCCAAGAAGTTAATGTTGATACACTCCACAGAGCTTATTCAGATTTTACCAGTTTTACAAGCACTCATGTGTATGTGTGTGTTTGGTTCTGTGCAGTTTTATCTAATGTAGCTTCATGTATTTGTGTGTGTTTGGTTCTGTGCAATTTTATCTCATGTAGCTTCATGTAATCACCGCCACCATAATCAAGATTCAGAACTCCATGTGGGAATGTGAAGAACTGTTAAGAGAATAAGTATAGAATGAGTCACTTTGCTTGTAGTCCCATCATGACTTAAATTCAGGACTTTATATTGTTGGGGACTGCTGCTTTGAGGGGGTAAGTAGCATAGCTTTTGCAACATAAAGTGGCTTTTTAGTTTTTTTTTTCATGAGATCATCAATATTGGTGCTTTTCTCAGTAACTATGCTTTTGAGTAGTTCAAGCATGGTCACTTGCTTTATTTGAAGGGAGTAAAATGAGAAGTATATGCCCCAGAGCATAAGAATCTGTTGCTGATCTTAATTTTTGGACAAATTGAATGCTAGGAAGTTCTTTTTCTGCCAAACTTTAGAACATTTGAGACCTGCTCAGTAAACAGTCATTGTATATTTTTAGTCCTAAAACAGTAAGAAGACTATTGGCCTCCCAGAGAAATGCCCTGATGTATTTGAATTGAATAGGCATGGCTTTATAATAAAGAAATAGTAACAGTCACTTTAAATAGCATATTCTAAGCATTAAGTCAACCTGTCAAACCCTGCCTCACTCACATTTTTTAGGTGATTACTGTCTCCAGAGCATAAGGATACATAATCATGTCTACCGTTCACATGGCATAAGGATAAATCCTCATGGATAGGATAATTTAAAAATTATTTTTGCAACCAGTATGTCAAAATTAAGGTGTTTAGGAAAGTCCATTGTTATTAAACTTTCTGTTCCCAGGACTTGCTGATAAATTACAATCAACAAAACAGTTTGTATTCTGTTCTTGTACCCACATCCCCCTGTCTACCTTAGAAATTCTTTTTTGGGGCACCATTTTTGGCAAGAATTCTATAGGAAATAAGAGTTTCTGGAGTTTGTTCTGATTGGTTCAGAGTCAGCAAGCTCAGCTCTGATGAAGTAATGGGATGTGTGAAAAGAAGTGTCTAAACACCAAGATAGGAATCTTGAGCAAAAGCAGCTTTGGGGTATATATCAAAAATGCATTCTGTCTGATGTAATTGTGTTTGTTTGTTAGAAATTTAATACAGTAAGAAGTCAGCAAAACTTCATGTTGACAATCCCATTGTCTCATAAAGCTTGATTTGAAAAAGACAATGTAGAAACAGACTAGCCAGAAGACATTTAGAGCCTTAAATATTCTGATAATCACCAACCCACACTCACGGAAGAGCAGAGGAGAAGATAATCAACATTAGTGACTGTAAATGAAAAGAACCAGAAAGGAGGCTGGATTACTTTCAATCAAAAAAAGTAGGTTGGGTGTGGTGCCTCACGCCTGTAATCCCAGTGCTAGGAGGCTGAGGTGGGCGGATCTCTTGAGCCCAGGAGTTCCACACCAAACTGGGCAACATGGTGAGACCCCATCTCTACAAAAAATAGCCAGGCATGGTGGTGCATGCCTGTAGTCTCAGCTACTTGGGAGGTTGAGGTGGGAGGATCCCTTGAGCTTAGGAGGTGGCGGTTTCAGTGACCCAAGATTTTGCCACTGCACTCCAGCCTGGGTGACAGAGCAAGACCCTGTATGCAAAAAAAAAAAAACAACAACAACAACTAATCTTTATGAAAAAATAATCCTGAATATAGATTTAACTGTTAAGAGGGGGGAAAACCAGGATTCCAGTTATGTTTCCCTCCCCACCCCTGACCCAGTCAAGAAGGCAATGAACCAGCCCCTTTTAACAAGTGGAACAACTACAGAGATGTTTTGAATAACTGTACAGAAGTTAAGAAAATATTCAAGCCAAAACTAGTCTACTCAATGAACATAGATACAGCCCCAAAAAGCAGTGGTTAGAGATGGCAAGTTGCATAATTTTAGAAATACCACATTAGTCACTGAGCTTTTAATTAAGAGGATGTCAAAAATGCAGTGTAGGCCAGGTGCAGTGGCTCAACTCTTGTAATCCCAGCACTTTGGGAGGCAGAGGTGGGTGGATCACAAGGTCAGGAGTTCACCAGCAGCCTGACCAATATGGTGAAACCCGTCTCTACTAAAAATACAAAAATTAGCCAGGTGTGGTGGCATGCGCCTATAGTCCCAGCTACTCAGGAGACTGAGGCAGGAGGATCACTTGAACCTGGGAGGCGGAGCTTGCAGTGAGCCAAGATTGCACCACTGCACTCCAGCCTGGGCCACAGAGCAAGACTCTGTCTCAAAAATAAATAAATAAATAAAAATAAAAAAAATGCAGTGTATCCCCCTGTTTAAGGAAAAAGCAGGTCAGCGTCTGAGCAACCAACCAAGAAACAGCAATAGTCGTAATGCCATTTGTCAAGTAAACATGTCAACATGGGGTTGTATTTAAAAAGTAAATGACGAAATGCATGTAAACTTTATAACACAAAGGTTTTTAGCTGGGTTTTCTTCCCAAACTATATTAACATAGTTTAAAGCTAAGTTTTATCGTTGCGTCCGTGTTACATGTCAGTGATGTTCTTAAGCTAAGAATTCTTTTTCACTGTGAAGCAGTACAAATTCATGACTTTGCTAACAATTTATGACTGCTGAGCAGTAATACAGCTAACATTTACTGAGCACATACTATGCTCTAGAAGTGTGTTGAGCATTTCACATGTATGGTTTTACCTGAACCTTAGAACAATATTATGAGGTAGGTGCTATATTATTATCTCTGTTTTACAGATGGCCAAGCTGAGGCCAAGAAGAGTAAGTAATTTAGAGAGATCTGTAGCTGATAGGTGGTTGAGCCCGGATGAAAACACACCCCAAAGCCCATGCACCTAACAAACTACTCGACTTGGGAAAGGTATTAGGTGAGGTGGAAAGCAAATAGGGTGGGTGAAGCATTGTCAGGTCAGATACCTGAGGATAAAGTGGGGAAAGGGTAAAGGGAGGAACAACATTCTTGCCGACAGCTGAAGCTCCAGTCCAGAAGCAGTAACTGAGGGCATGGAAGTCACAGCCACAGAAATCAGTAAATAGGGGAAAGAGAAAGGTTTTCCTAAGGGAAGAAAAGGAATTGACATTTGTTTGAGGTGTGACTGGAGAATTGGAAATGGCAAAACAAGAGTTTCTGAGCATGAAGGGGTGAGATCATGAGAAATGAAATCACCCTGAAGAATTATTGGTGAAAGAAAAGCAGACCCCTAGTGAGCAGATGGACATGTAAAACTGGCGACGGTTTGGGTTGTTCTTTACTGTGTTCATTGTTCACCTGCCTTCAACATTTCATCAGACACTCCCTTCCTCTGGAGGCTAGCATCTGTTTTGCTTTTTTTTTTTTTTTTTTTAAATAGGACTGAGCATTCAACTCTGAGGCACTTGGTTATATATAGTACTTAGGTTATTGAAAAGAGGGCCGGGTGTGGTGGCTCATTCCTGTAATCCTGGCACTTTTGGAGGCCAAGGCAGGAGGATCACCTGAGGTCAGGAGTTCAAGACCAGCCTGGCCAACATGGCGAGACCCCGTCTCTACTAAAAATACAAATATTAGCTGGGCATGGTGGTGTGCACCTATAATCCCAGCTACTTGGGAGACTGAGGCACAAGAATCACTTGAACCCAGAAGGTAGAGGCTGCAGTGAGCCAAGATCACATCACTGCACTCTAGCCTGGGTGACAGAGCGAGACTCCATCTCAAAAAAAAAAGCTTTTTCTTTGTGTAGGAATTGTCTAATCCTGAAAAATACTCTTTTCATGAATCATCTTCTTCCACAGGTGAGTGCTTAGTAACTCTTTGTAAATGTAGATACCATGACCTACCTCAAAGGTACAGCATGCATTATTAATACTCTAAAGTGGATCATCTGAACTCGTACTTTACAGGTGTAGGTGTGTATATTTGTGGTAAATCTGACCAAGAATATTTTATACAATACTTTCATGAAAAGCATTATATTTGCCATATTGTCACAAGTTCATTTCTATCCACCCCAAAGGTTCAATCCCTGAAGCGGTTAAGACTTGTACAGAACTCAAATTCAAATGTATATAATCCTCAGCCTGATAGAGCTATATTGTTCTAGCTAAAGTATTCAGTATCTCTTTCGTGCCCATCACTGTTTCATTATCTTGTCTGATGATCTTGCTTTATGTGAAATCTGTGCAATACTTAACAGTTTGTGTAAAAACATCAAAGGATTTTTAAAATTTCTGTTTTGTTTTGATTGTATGTATTATCAAACTGTGATCTGCTTTACAGAGCAGAGGATCAAAACTGTAAATCAAAGGGACTAGAATCAATTATTATGAAAATCTGGACTATATAGGACTTCAGAAAACTGGTTACCAAAATTTTGGCTAATTTTGTAAGGACTTTTTTCTTTTTTTGAGACGGAGTTTCACTCTTGTTGCCCAGGCTGGAGTGCAATGGCGCGATCTCAGCTCACCACAACCTCCGCCTCCTGGGCTTAGGTGATTCTCCTGTCTCAGCATCCCAAGTAGCTGGGATTTACAGGCATGTGCCACCATGCCCGGCTAATTTTGTATTTTTAGTAGAGATGGGGTTTCTCCATGTTGCTTAGGCTGGTCTCGAACTCCCAACGTCAGGTGATCTGCCCGCCTCGGCCTCCCAAAGTTCTGGGATTACAGGCGTGAGCCACCGCGTCCGGCCTTTAGGACTTTTAAAATAAATAATTTTTATCTTTTTCTTTCTTTCTTTCTTTCTTTCTTTTTTTTTTTTTTTTTTTAGACAAGGTCTCACTCTATCGCCCAGGGCTGTGCAGTAGCATGATTGCCGGCTCACTGCAGCCTCAGCCTCCTGGGCTCAAATGATCCTCACCTTAGCCTCCCAAGTACCTGGGACTACAGGCACACGCCATTACGCTGGCTAATTTTTGTACTTTCTTTTTTGGTAGAGACGGGGCCTCACCACATTGCCCAGGCTGGTCTCAAACCCCTGGGCTCAAGCGATCCTCCCACCTCAGCCTTCCAAGGTGCTGGGATTACAGGCATGAGCTATCGTGCCCAGCCAAAGATATATTTTCAAAAGACACTTGTAAAATTAGGTTAGGGAAGTGCAATTAAAAATTTTTTTTTTCTGAGGATTCTCTATGTTTTGTCATTGAAAGCAAAGACAACATTTTAAAAGTGGACCTACGTAAGAGGGCTGGGTGTAGAGCTTTATTAAAGAGTGCTGTGCTGTTTGCTGTTTATACTTTGCTCATTCTCTGATGGAAAATAAATTGTTTAGGTACCCCTTACATGTCCAGGAGATGCCTTCAGCCTCTCACCGTTTGAGTCTGGTTTGGGTTTTGTATACTATATGAAACGGTGTTTGAAATAAAGGTTCCTAATGAACATTTTCCTCCATGGGATACCAATCAACTGCCTGCTTTTAATTGATAATTGGGCATTAACTCCTCAGTAGTGCCATCATCATAAACCACAGTGCAGACCCTATAGTCCACCATTGAAAAATTAAGACAATTATGCAGTATTTGAACATGTCTAATCTAGGAGAGAGTAGCACCCAAGGCCGGGCACAGTGACTCATGCCTATAATTCTAGCACTTTGGGAGGCTGAGGTGGGAGAATTGCTTGAGCCCAGCAGTTCGAGACCAGCCTGGGCAACATAGTGAGACCCCCATTGCTACAGAAAAATTTTAAAAACTTAGCTGGGCATGGTGACATGTGCCTGTAGTCCTAGCTACTCGAGAGGCAGAGGTGGGAGTATCACTTGAACCTGGGAGATCAAGGCTACTGTGATCGTGGCACTGTGCTCCAGCCTGAGTGAGAGTGAGACCCTGTCTCAAAAAAATAAAAGAATAGTGCCCTCATATACCTTAGTGGAAAAAATGACCAGATATTTGGCAAAGTATGATTGCTAAAATAATAACCCACTCAGCTTACACTCCATGTGTTTCCAACAGAGAGGGATACGCACTTGGTAGAAACAGAAAATTATAATCAAATAGAATTCTTCTGTTGGCAGAGCATATATATTTATACATTCTTCTGTGTTTAGCTCAGTGGTTAGAGAACACTTCCTGGAAAGACTGCAGTACACAAATGTTTTCAATTTGAGCTTGTACATTTCATCTCATTGGTCCCTGAGACAAGGTTCACTGCCCTGGAGGTGACTTGGCTCAGTCTTTAAACACACACTAATGAATTTCAGGTTTGGGACAGAAGAAGGGCTGCTCTCTATTGGACAGTCATGTGAACTTGTTTCCCCTGTATGTCTAACTTAGGTATGTAATGTCACTCTGGATAGAGGGTTCTTCTACTATGTCCAGACACAGAAAACTGATTGCCCTTGCTCAGAGCACTCCATGCTTGCCTATGTTTAAAACTTAGGTTTGGTAGATTCCTTCATTTTTGTGAAAATAGGGCAAAGATCTTCTGAGTGCAATTGGATGTACTGGAGGGCCCTTAACCTTTAGCCTGTAAAGATGGGTTTGGGCTAAGTCTGTTTTGTTTTTCCTTTCAGCTGTTTGAAGAGAAAATTCAAAGGAAAATTCATCTTTCTTACTTTTTATGCTGATAGTTCTAGTAATAGTTTAGGGATTTTATCTCATCTGCTCCAGCAGCACCCCACCAGAAAAATTATGGAAGTTGAGTAGCCGAATATGAAACTTGTTTTATATAGACAGGAAAGAAGCTAATGAACTCACAGACACCCCTTATCAGGACTACAAAGCCCGAGCTGTGTATTACCCCCACCCCACCCCACCCGGCGTACCTTTGGCAGTGCTTACAAAGACTTGATCCTGACTAGCTTAGAAGACAGATGCAGTTACTCAGCTTTGTACATGCCTTGCCTATATACTCAAGAGTGGGTCACAATTGTGCTGGGCCAGCAGCAGGGGGAAATGTTGATTTCATGAATTCCTTCATCAGTGGAAGGTCAGCCATGGACTGTAATTTTGTTATGGAGTGGGAGAATTTCCATTTCTGTGTGATGCTGCATTTGTCCCAGTTATGCCATTTATCATCTGCAAGGCTGTGCACAGCCTGTGCAAGCCTCCTGTCTGGACTGCGGTTCTTCCTTCCCAATTTAAGCAGCATGGGCCAGATGATCCCCTAAGGCCCTTTCTACCTTTCACAGTCTGAAGTTCAGCTTCTTCTGCATATATGAGATTGGGGCACCAATTGCAATGGTCAGCTGGAGACTATTTGCATTATCCAGCTGATAAACTCTTCCAGCAGACAAATGTGAATAAACAGCAACACTCAAGTCCTGCAGAAAGTTTGTCTTGAGTTTGCTGAAATGATCAGCAGAAATCTTGGGCGGTGAAGTGCTCCTAAGTGCTGGGCAGGAGTTGTCAGGTGACGGTGCCCTGTCAGCGCTGGATGCTTACTAGGGGTGGGGTCCTGCTTGAGATCCTGAGTTAGCTGCAGGAGATGGGTCCAGCATGCAGTTGGGCATCAGAAAGTCTTGGTTCCTCCAGGCTCCTGACTGTCCCTATCAACCCAGATGTCCTAGCCTCATAGGCTTTGGCGAGTTACCTTGCAGTTCTAAAGCTTCTGTTTGGTCATCTTTTAAATGATGATAATAACTACTTTTCAGGGTGAAAAGCTTAAAGTATGTGAAAGTATCTAGCAAATAGATGGCGCTTTATAATTAGGTGACTAAAAACAGCAATTTGTAAAAACCCCAAATAAGATAACCTTATCTGAAAGAGGGGCTCAAAAAATTGACATTTGTGTGTGAATGACATTGCATAGGACATACTGTCCTTTAATCCTTAACAACCTCATTTTACAGATACAGAGATACCAGGAAGTTCCCAGGGTCACAACACCTGGAAACAATGGAGTTGAGCTTCAAGTCTTCTGATTGGAAACTTGTGTTCCTTTTACAATATACTACCAATACACCAATATAGTTAGTACATTTTATAGTTAAATTTCTGATGATTCTGGAAAGGGAAATAAATGATCAAAATGGTAATAGTACCTGTTTTGATAGAGGAGATTTCCTTGTGCCCTTTTTATATGACTACAGCTAAATTGCCCTTTAAGACAAACCCAGGAAACCCTAGCCAGTCACTCCTCACGTTGTGGGATCTTAACCCCGAAACAGCTACTGGGGATAGCTGGAAGATTTGAATATCTCTGGGATGTCACTGTCCAGTTTCGAAATAATTTTATAAATGGGTTTCTTCCAGGAAGGATCTGAGTCTCTCCCTGCGGAGACAGCCCTGAAGAACTCCTGTAACGTCAAGCTGGCAATTTCCAAGAAGCAATCTGGAACCTGCATTTCCAAAGAGACCCACAAGAAAGAAAAGACGTGAGGTTGGGAAGCACTGGTGCCAGAGCCCTCACTAGCGGATGCTGCCTGTTTCTTGGGTAGTGGGCTAGGAGCATCCCTGCTCTAGTGGCCCCTGATTCTGCAACCCTAGGACTCCTCTGCTTCCTCATCAGACACAAACCTTGATAAGACAGCTCCAATGAGAAAGCCCTGGGAGAAGGTGAATTAAGGACACTTCCTTTGTAGGAGGAGCTGATCTCGCTAATGGGCGACTTTTTAACTAAGCAGGTCAGAAAATCTTACTGAAAGTAAATCTGTGGCTCAAAGAGACTTCGGTATTCTTTTCCCTAGTACTAACTGTGGAAAGGAGTGCCCCCAAGCTTCTGACTGTCATACCTCATTCCACTGCCTTTTAGGGCTGGGTCTGAAGAGCTTACACTCCTGCTTTCAGAGCTGGTTGATGGGGGGTGCTGTTCTAGAATCCTAACCCAGACTGGCACCATGAATGATGGGTTGCCCCACCGCCAAGCTCCAGACCCAGCTTGGCTTGGGGCTTGCTGCCACTGCAGGTCAAATGACCACCCTATGTGGAAAGATGCAGCAGTGCTGCCTGTCCCATACTGGCCGTGACCCCTTGAGCCTCAGAAAGGGAGACATGGACAATTTTACCCACAGGTAGTCTTAGCTTTCCAAACATACTCTGACTCACCAGTCAACCAGTGGATGACCACAGTTCTTGTATTTTTTGGAGGTATCAATAAACCACTCTTTGTGATCACAGTCAAGGGAGAAATCAAGAAGAGGGAAGTGTAATCTGTGACCAGATATACCCGGCACCTGCAGAATCAGATGCCAGCCTAACAGCTGTCAGCTGTGCATGAGGCAACACGCATCTCTTGATTAGGAATGTGCACCAGTGACACCTAGGCTCACCTTTCACTGACGCTTTACCTCTGAGGTGCCACCAGTGTGCCTTCATAGGGATCCCCGAGGGACTGAGCTTGAGTGTTGTTTATTGTTATTTCCAGAAAGGATTTGAGGTGACTTGCTATGGAAGGCCCACTGATACATTTTCAAGGGAAAATACAGATAAGAATCAAATCATGAAAAGCATAGAAATTGTTGAGAAAACCTAGGCCAAGACTAGGTGCCACAACTGAGCTCAGCATTCAGTCCTGAGCCTCCTGGCACTAAGGCAAAAAGGTCAGTAAGTTATGTAACTTGATAATGACAGGGTATTCAGTCTAAGATGGTGTAACACCTGGCAGACCTCTCACTAAGCTTCAGAATGAAGACTGGCTGTAGACTCAGTTTGCTGCTTCCACCTGTTGCCCAAGTGAAGCTGTTGAGGCTGTAATCTTTGTGGATGATACAGAGATTGGCCCAGGCTGCCCTGGCTCTCAGTAACTTAAGGAGGCACAGAAGAGGGATCTTTCCTAAAACTCGAATCATAGAGGGAAGACACTCATCAGATCTCATGGGAACCCAGTACATGGTCTTACCTCAAAGTCATTTCCCTTGTTGTAGTGCATATTGAGAGCTCGAAAAAGTTCTGAATTGCGGAGAACCACCAGCATTTTGGGATTTGTGACACCATCTGAAATTGCTTGCCGGGCAGATTTTTCCATTTGGATGTAATAAAACTCACGAAAGTTGCTGAACCACTTGATCATCTGGGAGGTAATGCAGCGGTTGAACTGTACAAACAAGAGGTCCATCCAGTCAGACATTTGCCACGAGGTGCTCAGAATTAGAACTGTCTGCTTCCAGCTCAGTATAGGGGTTCATATACATGGCTTTAACCAGCATTAACAGGGGCTTCCTTTAAAAAAAAAAAAAAGCGAAGCCACTGCTATTTTCCAAGCCTATTTAGTTATACTCAGAAAAATCTAAATTAGCTACAGTGCCCATTAGAACATAACTTTTTTTTTTGATATGCTAGATTTATGGGGGTTGTTTTACCCATGAAAAGCTTTTTGTGGTGTTTGAGTGGGACTTAGGGGTCAAGACCAGTGTGGTGCCAGATTTTGCTGCACCCAGGTGGACTGCATGGCAGGCCTGGGGCCTTCCACTTGGATAAAGGGCCAAGGGAAGGGCAAGATGTAGGTCAGGGAGCAGTTTATTAGCAACTTTGAATTGTGGAATGAATTGAAATCAAAATCAGAGGTTGCTTCAGGGATCAACCAACCAACTGAATATGAGGGAAAGAAAAGCTTGAATGATGTAGACCAAAAGTATTAACAGCCCCTAACCCAACACCCAAGGTAAAGGAGGCCCTCAGAAACCTTTTATGGGAACAGGGGAGGTCTGGTCCCAACAATTAGTTTGATTTTCCTTATTGTCACACTTCATCTGTATGTACTTTCACTCAGTTTTGAACTATAGCAATTTGAACATAAATTTGACAGTGTCTGACACTCTGTCTCTCTCTCCCTCTCTCTCTATATATATTTTTTGTTGTTTGTTTGTTTTTGTGTGTTTTTTTTTTGAGATGTAGTCTCGCTTTGTCACCCAGGCTGGAGTGCAGTGGCGCGATCTCTGTTCACTGCAACATCCACCTCCTGGGTTCAAGTGATTCTCCTGCCTCAGCCTCCGAGTAGCTGGGATTACAGGCGCATGCCACCACGCCAGCTAGTTTTTGTATTTTTAGTAGAGATGGGGTTTTACCATGTTGGTCAGGCTGGTCTCGAACTCCTGACCTCAGATCATCTGCCCACCTCGGCCTCCCAAAGTGCTGGGATTAGAGGCATGAGCCACTGTGCCTGGCCTATATTTTATTTTTCATAGTGTCCCCAGCCAAGGCAGAAAACTAGCCAAAAAGGCCACTAACTAGTGTTTCTGTTTCCCTCTACTTTTCCTGCCCATGTGTTTCTGTTTTGGGGATTATCTACAGCTCAGTAGCTTAAGAATTTAGACAGCCAACCTTCTAGCCTAAAGTTATTCACGGTTATTTGGGTAGAGTCTCAGCCCAGAACTGGACATTGCTTCCATCAGCAACACTAAGGGGAGCTTGAAGTGCACATATGATGACCTAGGACTTGCCTCACACCAGGCAAAACACACTGCCTCTTGGGAGTTCTGCAGAAGCTGCCATTTAGTTGAGTGACTTTACCTGAACATCAGGAAAATAAACCTTCAGGAGGTTGGAGCTGGGATATCGTGTGAAGAAAAACATTAGTTTGGCCTTCTTCAAGTGACCAGGGTTTAGACCCTCCTGGATTTATCTCAGTGTCAAGGAAAATGAACACTTTAAAATGCCAGTTTATCAATTAACTAGTGAATTCCTTGTTCCTGTGGTTTCTATTTGATTTCATTTTGTTTTTCTGATTGGAATTGTGTATTTGCTCCATTTTTCTGTCTCTGGAAACTCTGGTCAAATAAGCTGGATGACACGTGCACAGTTAAGTCACAGAATGTAAAAATCATCTCGATGTGGAAAAGTTATGTAGCATAGATGATGTCAAATACAGGTTGGTGTATTGTGTGTGTGTGTGTGTGTGGTCTTAGATGATGTCAAATACAGGTTGGTGTATTTTGTGTGTGTGTGTGTGTGTGTGTGTGTGTGTGTGTGTGTGTGTGTGTGTGGTGTCCAAGTGGGATGGGAAGAGATGGCAGTTCTATCCCAGATAAACCATTTCAAAACCCCAAGCAGAGATTTACTTCCCCTCTCTGCCTCAGTTTCCTCAGCTGTAAAACGAGAAGAGTAAACTAGGTGGTCCCCATTCTGGCTGTCACTCTTATCATTGCCTTCACAGTGTTGCCTTTATAACCAGCAAACATCTAAGCAGGCTGAATACCAGCTCATATTTTGCTCTTGCTCAAGAAGCTTGAATGGTTGGGTGGCACCCACTCTCCATTTGCCTGGCAGAACTATCCCTCATCTTTCAGGTCTCAGCTCAGAAGCTCCCACCTCTGTTAAACCGTTCCTTGCCAAATTAGGCCTTCCTTACCCTGGGCTATGAAGACTCTTTGTACAAACTGTTGCAGCGATGACCTTATTGGAATTTTTACTGCATGTTTGTCTCGTCTAGACTGTGAGCTCCTTGAGAGTGAGGACCTTATCTTTTCATCTTTGTGCCTAGCCCAGTGCTAGGAACATAGTAGGTGCTCAATAAATATTTGTTGTGTGAAGGAGTGAGTGAGTGAACAGTCAACCTTAATCCATACACATATATGGAAATTAGATTCCAAACTATACCTCACTCTGGGAACAGACAGATTCCTTCCCCTTTAACAAGAGTCGGAGAATTGTGATGTGACTGCCTAGCACTGGGGCAGGACGGAAATGAAAAAAAGATTTACACAAATACGCTTTGCATTTTTAGGGACAGTCCTTAGGCTGGGTGAGAAGCATTACACAGAGTAACCTGGGATCTCAGATCCGAGAGCTGTAGCTTAAGACAATTAAGACTTCCACATAGGATGAATCTGTTTAACCGAAAGAAACCAGACCAACTGACTATGGTTATAGGTGGCCCAGGCACCTAGTTGCTGCACAGGAGACCCCTCCCTGCTGCTCCATCAGCCCCTACTTACCCTTCCTACAGATCCACAAATGCTGTGGAGAGAATCCTGGATTGGGATTCCAAAGACCCAGTTTCAGACACTGATTTTGCCATCTATTAGCTGTGTGACCTTGGGCAAGCCACTTAACTGCTCTGAGCCTCATTGCTAAGATGTGGAGTATAGTGGTTAAAGCTTGTACTTGGCCATCAGATCCCGGGTTTAAATCCTGGTTGCTCATTAGTGTGTCTTGGGACTTTGGACGAGTGAGCTCCCTTCTCTGTCTCTGCTTCTCGGATACCCGATCTTAGAGTGGATGCTTGAGAACGGTGAGATAATACAGGTCTAAACCCCTTATCTGAAACGCTGAGCCAAATGGAGTTTGGATTTCAGAATTTGTTAGCTTATAAAGATAATACGATGTGTGTACCACACATTAATTAACATCCACAGCTGAGACAGTCTATAATCCAATACATTAACATTTCTGCAGCAAAACGTATGACTATACTAAGTGGGATAAAATCTATTAATAGCCTCCAATCAGTGCAGGCCAGGTTTTGCTACCAAAAAAAAAGATTGCATCATTCTTAGGGGGGGAAAATCATAGGGCCTGTCAAAGCTTTATGGGTTTCAGAATTGTAGCTAAGTGGTGGTGGGCACATATGTGTGAAGTGCTGGTAGCAATGCCTGCCACCGAGAAGGTGTTCTGTCAATGCTCCCCTCATGATCTTCACATCTGCCCTACCTATGTCACAGGATGTCATGTGAATGTGAACGTTCTTTTTATGCTGTAAAGCAGCTTGCTCTCAGGTGGCTTTCATGGCCCACAGGAATAAATCTCTTGGAATATAGGCAGCAGGAATGAGGGAAGAGTTGAGGGGCCAGGGTGCTGCTAGGGGGCCCCAAGTCATTCCAAAGATAGTCAAGTACTTCACCCATGCAGCCAGTCCTGGCTTAGGTATTTCTTAGGATAGGCCCCAAACCTCCAGAAGCTCTCTGAGCCCAATCCCCAATTTAGGGTGCAGGAACAGGCACATGTAGGTGCTCAACAAATAGCAAATTCTGGGAGACTGAGGTGTTTTTGCAGCTGTCTGAATTTAATGGAGAGTCAACTAGTGGTTATCAAAGGCCCAGACAGGTAGCCTTTCTTATAAAGAAAATCTGTCTATGGTGGAATCTCTGCCTCCAAGAGTGGTGGCAAGTGAAGTGTTCTCAGCATTGGTTTTACAGTTGCTCGCTAACTTCCAGGAAAGCTTTGGGGTGTTTCCAACACTTTTGACCGGCAGGGGGCGCTCATGGCATTTAGGACACAAAGGCAGGTTCTGGCATGGTAATGAGCTGGTCCCACCCCATCCTGCTGCCCTCACAGCAGTTGCCAGGCAAAGGACACGACTGTTCCCACCTGGATATGCAACTCCACAGACTCATCAGCTTCTGGAGATTCCCCTCAAAGCTGCACACAAGAAGCAGCAGCGTGAGCACAGCTAGCTTAAAAAGCAACATCCAAAATATATTCTCAAGAACTTAAGTTCTGCAAGATGCTTGATAGAAGTGGATTATTCTATGGGTCATATGGGTTTGGGGCTGTGTACATTCTCCTCTTAGAGCTTCCATTTACTCATGTTAAAGGCTCTGAGAATTCCTGCAGAAAAGAAACCATCTCAGTATTTCCCCAAGGAACTTTTTCTTCTAACTCAACAATTATTAATATCCCGAGGGTTACTCTGGGAAATACATTAAGAGAGTAGCGTCTACTTAAGGGTTGCAAAGATGATGCAATAAGATCCAGAGCCCTGCAGATCAGCCTGGGCCACTCAGGCCTCCTCATGGGGAGCCTCCTCTCCCTTCATATGCCCAGCCCCTAGTCTCCAGGCACTCCATTGCACCTTGGAAGTTGTTCCTTAAACTGGAGACCTCTGGCCGTTTCCAGCCACCTCTCTGGGTTTAATCCCCAAGGAAAACTCCTTTTCCATCTGGCCCAGAAGTTTCTTGTTCCTCATCTGCTCCCCAGGAATTATCTACACAATATAGGATTTTTGCTTGTAGAACTATGGGGTTGGGGAGGCTATACCTTAGATGACGTCATTCCTTTGACCCTCTCCTCCTAAGTGTATGGGCGGCTGACAACCAAATTATGGATTCTTTCTTCCTTAGGATATTCATTGTATTTCAGAAGCCTATTTGAGTCTCAAAACAAAACCCTTTTAGACCCAAAGGAATAAGTCAAGTGGCAGAACCCGATGGGTCATAGAAGAAGCTAAGTGAACCTTCCCAGGTCCTTAAATTCCAGAATGTGGTCACCACTATAAGCTGAAGGCCCAGAGCAACATTAAGAAGACCCTGGGTGATCTGTCCCCAGCTCCTCTTCAACTTTTAGTTTTCTTGTTTCTCTGCACAGTGTCAATGATATTTTAATTTATTTATTGAGACATTGTCTCTCTCTCTGTTGCCCAGCTGGAGTGCAGTGGTGCAATCATAGCTCACTGTAACCTCGAACTCCCGGGCTCAAGCAATCCTCCTGCCTCAGCCTCCTGAGTAGCTAGGACTACAGGCATGGGCCATCATGTGCAGATAATTTTTTATTTTTAGAGATGGGGTCTAGCTATGTTGTGCAGGCTAGTCTTGAACACCTGTCCTCAAGTAATCCTCCCACCTTGGCCTCCCAAAGCACTGGGATTACGAGCATGAGCCACACTGCACCTGGCCAACAATGAGAACTTCAATTGCTATTAAAGGATATGTGGACCAAAGAGAAAGGCAGTGCCTCCGTGACAGCATGCAGGCCTCTCTGTTCCATCTTCACCGAGGGAAGAAGGGGTAGACTTTCCAGATGGGCAGAGGTGAAAGGCAAGGGACACTGCTGCTGGCTCAGGACCAATGGTTGCGGTTTAGTAGTTCTCCAAGGTCGTAGGGCAGGCTCTGAGGAGGGGTGCCTCTGGGAAGATGAGTCCTGGGGAGGACTGCTACTCCAATGGCCATTGTTGCATCCATGACCCAGTAGCTGGCTAAGAATCTGATTTTCCTGGATGTGGGAAGGTGCAGTCAAGGGACAGTTTGCTGGGGGATCCTGACAGGGTTTGGGGATCATTCTTGGAGGGATAAGGTACCTAGGAGAATCTAGACGCTTGGCCAGTGATAAATTTCCTACTGGGACCCCAGCTTGTAGCTGGACCCTCCTGGGCAAGGCAACCAAAGCAAGTGGATCTTTACAGGCCCCTCCCACAGGAGGTGAGGGCTCGTTTCTACCCTCTGGCACCTGCCCCTGGAAGCTTCTGCCCAGCTGAGTCAGGCGGCCTGGTGGATCCAATAGTACCTTTTGTAATACCGAGTCCACAGCCTGGGACACTGCCCTGGTCAGCTCTTTCCTCAGAATCTCTAGCGAAGCTGGTGCTCCAGAAGGAAGGAAACTGGGCTTCTCAGACTCCTGGTGTTTTTCTGCCCCAGAGAGGTCCTTGCTGGTACCTTGCTGGTGGTCACCGTCCACAACCCAGGAGCGAGGCCCACAGCCATTCCCCTGCTTTGCACTCAGAGGGCCTTTCCCCGTGCCACAGCCTCCTGGCCCCTGAGCTGTGTCCCTGGGCTTGGCAGCCTGTAGGATGTGCTCTTGCAGATGTCTTAGCTGTTGCTTCAGCAGGTGAAGTTGTTCTCTCACACGAGGGCCCCCCTTCCTGTTGCCCTGGTCCCAGGCAGGGGCTGGCATCAGGAGGCCTTGCTGTGTGGGAAGGTTCTGCTTCCTCTTCCTCTCTCGGGCCTTCTTTGGGCAGCGTGGGCTGACCCCAGCTTGCGCATTGCCTGGCACCAGAGGATTCGGGGAGAGACACATGCCTCGGACGATGGTCTCCACTCTGGCCCTCTTCGCCTGGATGTGCTCGTCACCAAACCATTCGGGGTCTGTAGGGCTGGAGCTGGGGACCTGACTCCAGGGAAACGGGGAGTCTCTATCCAGCTCTGGATGGGATGAGCTTCTCTTGCCTTCCGTACAAGCTTCTGCTAGGTGGGAGCAGATCTGGGGCTGAGGAGAAAGCAAGATGGAGTTTGGATCCATCCCAGGCACTTGTTCAGGGCTTCAGGAATTCCTCCTCCTTATTTCCTCAGCTGGAAGTGCACCCAGAATGCGCTGGGCTTCCTCCTCTGCACTTAGAAGGGTGAAGAGCCACTGTCGCTGAGGAAGGATTCAGATTCTGGGATGCCAGGGCTCATGAACCTCCTGGGCAGACTCCTGAAATTAGAGACAGGAAGAAAAGAGTACGTGTGACTTTGAACAGTCCTTTTAAAATGTGAATGTGCAAACATTCAACGCGGTCTCGTTAAAGTGTAGATTTCAATTCAGTAGATCTGGGGTGGGGCAGAGATTCTCCATTTTAAACCAGCTCCCAGGTAATGCTGATGCTGCTGGTCTCAGAACCCCACTTTGAGGAGACTCCCAGAGTGATCTTACAGGGAGAAAAATCTTCTCCTGCTTGGGCATAACGATAAAATAATAATATAATAATAATAATAATATCATAGTGGCAGCCGCCTGAACAACTGGCATTATGCCAAGAACTCTACATCCATTAATTTAATTAATGTGTCATAACAGCTCCATGAGAATATGGTCATGCCTATTGTCTACAGATAAGGAAACAAGATCAGAGAAGAAGCTACTTCCCTATGGTCATGCAGCTCAGAAGTGACAGACTGGGGTCAAACCAAGCGTTGTCTCGGAGTGACTTTTCTAGTGACTAAGGGCAACAGAATCACCCAAGGCACTTCTAGAAATAGCAAATTTGGTAGGGTGCGGTGGCTCACGCCTGTAATCCCAGCACTTTGGGAGGCTGAGGCAGGCAGATCACCTGAGGTTGGGAGTTCGAGACCAGCCTAACCAACATGGAGAAACCCTGTCTCTACCAAAAGTATAAAATTAGCTGGGCGTGGTGGCGGGCGCCTGTAATCCCAGCTACTTGGGAGGCTGAGGCAGGAGAATCACTTGATCCTGGGAGGTGGAGGTTGCCGTGAGCCGAGATCGCCCCATTGCACTCCAGCCTGGGTGACAGAGTGAGACTCCATCTCAAAAAAAAAAAGCAAATTCAGGCCGGGCAAGGTAGCTCACACCTGTCATCCCAGCACTTTGGGAGGCCAGGGCGAGTGGATCACCTGAGGTCAAGAGTTTGAGACCAGCCTGGCCAACATGGTGAAACCCCATCTCTACTAAAAATACAAAAAATTAGCTGAGTGTGGTAGCATGCGCCTGTAATCCCAGCTACTCGGGAGGCTGGGGCAGGAGAATCGCTTGAACCCAGGAGGCAGAGGTTGCAGTGAGCCGAGATTGTGCCATTGCACTCCAGCCTGGGCGACAGAGTGAAACTCTGTCTTAAGAAAAAAAAGAAAAAGAAAAAGAAAAAAAAAAAAAACACTGCCGTCCTAACTCTTGGAAAAATCAGATTACGCATTCATTGTTCAACTATTTATTGAACAACTATTTATTGAGCACCTGCTGTGTGTCGGGCCTTCTTCTGGGCTCATGGAGTGAGCAAGATCAGCATAGTCTGCCCTCCTGGAACAGGCAGTCTAGCAGGGAAAGCAGAGAATAAACAAACAAATATATTTTCAGTGTGTGATACCTGCTGTGAAGAGAAAGCACAACAAAGGGTTGGAAACTGGAGAGAGCGGTTGGGGAGAAGGAGGGAGCTATTTCAGGAAAGACTGCCTAAAGCTGTTTTATTCCCACAAAGCATCAAACTACGCTATACTCCAAGCACGTCACTTGCTTTCTAACTAATAATAATCATTGAACTGGGCCGGGCGCGGTGGCTCACGCCTGTAATCCCAGCACTTTGGGAGGCTGAGGCGGGCGGATCACAGGTCACCATCCTGGCTAACATGGTGAAACCCCGTCTCTACTAAAAATACAAAAAATTAGCCAGGTGTGGTGGCGGGTGCCTATAGTCCCAGCTACTCAGGAGGCTGAGGCAGGAGAATGGCATGAATCTGGGGGGCGGAGGTTGCAGTGAGCCGAGATCACACCACTGCCCTCCAGCCTGGGCAACAGAGCGAGACTCTGTCTAAAAAAAATCATAATCATAGTAATTAAACTGGCAGAATTGATATTTTAACCAACAGGGACACTACAACGATACCCTGGATATGTTAAATTTGATATAAGTACTAGACAGACATCTAAATATCAAGATGTCAAGAAAGCAATTGGAGACTGGGTGCAGTGGCTCATGTGTGTTATCCCAGCACTTTGGGAGGCAGAGGCGGGTGGATCACGAGGTCAGGAGTTCAAGACCAGCCTGGCCAACATAGTGAAACCTTGTCTCTACTTTAAAAAATACAAAAATTAGCCGAGTGTGGTGGCGGGCACCTGTAGTCCCAGCTACTTGGGAGGCTGAGGCAGGAGAATTGTTTGAATCCAGGAGGTGGAGGTTGCAGTGAGCCAAGATCACACCACTGCACTCCAGCCTGGGTGACACAGCAAGACTCCGTCTCGAAAAAGAAAAAACAAAAAACCAGAAAGCAATTGTAGAAATAAGCCTGGGGTTCAGTCAGGGAGATCTGGGCTAGAAATGTAAAATTGAGGGTGGTCAGCATGTGGCTGGATGAGGTCACGAAGGGAGTAAATGTAGACAGAGAAGGGAGGAGGGCCAAGGTCCAAGTCCTGGGACACAGGGACATGAAGAGGCTGGGGGCATGAGCTGGCATCAACCAAGGCAACTGAGAAGGAGCAGTCAGAGAGGCAGGGGGAAACCTAGGGGTGTGCGAGGTCCTGGCAACCAAGTGAAGTAAATGTTTCTAGGAGGAGGGAGAGGCCAAGTCACAGAGGGATAGTAAATTGGCCATTTGAATTAGTAATGTGGAGTCACTGGGAATCTTGGTCAACAGTTTTGGTGGAGTACAGGGAGAAAAAAGCTTGATTGACGTGGATTTAAGGGAGAGGACAAGAAGAGGAGTAGGTGACATTGAATCTGACAACTCTTTCAAGGAGTTTTGTAAAGAGGACAGAAATGAGACAGTGCTGAAAGAGAAAACGGGGTCAAGAGAGAGTTTTTCAAGATAGGCAGAATAACAGCATATTTGTAGGCTGATAACAATGTTGCTGCAGAAAGATGAAATATGTTAATGTAGGCAAGAGGGGGAGAATTTCTGGAGCCATGTGCTTGAGTAGGAAGGAGGGGAAGAGATCTAGTGCACACAAGGAGGGATTGACTGTAGACAGGGGAACACTCAGTTCATCCATGCAGCAAAAGGAAGAGCAGTGGAGGCACACCAGTACAGGCAGGTGGATAAATGTGATGGGAACTGGTGGAAATTTTCTTTTGATTGTTTCCATTTTCCCAATGACATTGCCACTGGTATTAATCTTCTAAAATGTAGCTAGCTCTGCTTATGCCCCTCTATGGAATCAAAGTCTTTGCTAGCTTCCTGTGGACTAGAAGGTTCAGATGTCTCAGCTCTTCACAAACATGGTCTCGATCTAACTCCTTTGGAGCCACTACCCTCAACAATTGCCTGTGTCCAGCTGTCCTGGACTTTGTGTTCACTGAACAGGCCAGGCTCCTTCCAGCCTCTGTGTCTTTGCATTTACATTCTCTCGGCCCGACCAGCCCTTCTCCCACTTTTCCACTGACAAACTCTTATTCCTCTTTCAAAATCCAACTGAAATGTCACTTCCTCTCTGAAGTGATCAATGCATCTTCCCCTTTAGACTGTGAGCTTCATCTTTGTGTCCCCAAGTAGTGCCTGACTGCCAGATGTTACCAGATGTTTGCTAACTCCATTGAATAAATTGTCCATAAATACTTCATTTATATTGATTTTTGTCTCCTCAATAGACAATACTTTATTTCAGATCTCTCCAGCACCTAGCATGGAGGCTTGTGCGTGGAACAAAATCAATGCAGACAGAAAGACAGACGGGTAGATAGAGTCATTGAGGAGAAGGGCATAGAACCACTAAAGCTGCTGAATCTCCCTTGTGGGTTATTCAAGGTATTGTTTCTGAGGTTCCGTGTAGTCTGTGTGCTCCAGAAGACAGATCTACTAGGGTAACAGATGGGACCAGTGTGTTTAATGAAGCAACAATGAACAGAAATATCTTGAGGCCAGAAACTGGAAATCCAGCCAGACTCCACTGTGGCTGGGTACCCAGAGATGTTTACGCCCATGCAATCATGGAAACTCTGCCTCTGGACTGCTGAGAAACAGGAAACCTCTGTGCTGAGGCCGGCGTGCTGCCCACAGCCCTTTATCTGGGTAAGTCTGCATGAAGCAGTGATGCTTTCTGTTTGAAAATTAGCTACTAGCACTCTCATATTCACTGATGGAGGTAGCAATTGTCATAATCCTTTAAAAATAGCTTTATTGCATCTCTTAGACGATGAAAGTAATGTAGGATCATTTTACTTCCCAAATATAGAAATGTATTAAGAGGAAAAGAAAGACACTCTAATGCTACTCCCAGAGAAAATCAGTTAAAATTTTGGTGTTCATCATTTTTGCCAAGCTCTTTTCTCCATGTACAGAGAAGTTTATAATTTCTCGTAATTATATATATATATAGAAAAAAATGGTATTATAGATATATAGTTTTATGCCTCCATTTTTAAATCTTTCATGTGGATGAATATCAATCTACAGCAACATTGTGAAAGCTGATAATATTCCATTGTATAGATGTACCCTAATTTACTTAACAAGTTCTCCTTTGATAGATTCCTTCTTATATTTTCACTATTATAGAAGCATAGACAGGCCGGGCGCGGTGGCTGACACCTGTAATCCCAGCACTTTGGGAGGCCGAGGCAGGCGGATCACGAGGTCAGGAGATCGAGACCATCCTGGCTAACACAGTGAAACCCCGTCTCTACTAAAAATACAAAAAATTAGCTGGGCGAGGTAGCGGGCGCCTGTAGTCCCAGCTACTCGGGAGGCTGACGCAGGAGAATGGCGTGAACCCAGTGGGGCGGAGCCTGCAGTGAGCCGAGATCGCGCCACTGCACTCCAGCCTGGGTGACAGCGAGACTCCGTCTCAAAAAAAAAAAAAAAAAAAAAAAAAAGATAATATGGAGATGGAGAACATAGACCCACAAGTCAGACTGCCTAGACTTGAATCCCTAGAGCCACTTAGCTAAGTTTGTGACCTCTCCGTACCTCAGTTTTCTCATCAGTAAAATGGGCGTAACCATAATATCTATGGTTATTGTGGAATTCACATCTGGATCCAATAAGTTAACACGTGTTATATTTTTAGAACAGTTCCTGGCACTTAGTTATTGCTGATAAGTTGTAGCTATTGTTATTATGAATAATATTGGGATTAACACTCCTACATATTTCTTTGGGGACTACATTTCTAGAAGTGAAAATATTGCATCAAAGGCTGAGACTATGTTAAACTGTTCTACTTCTTTTCCAACTGTCCTCCAGAAATGTACCAACTGATTGGGGGTAGAGGGAGGGACTGAAGCAGAACCTTCAACTTTTTTATTTTTTTGAGATGGAGTTTAGCTCTTGTTGCCCAGGCTGAAGTGCAATGGCGTGATCTCGGCTCACTGCAACCTCTGCCTCCCACGTTCAAGTGATTCTCCTGCCTTAGCCTCCCAAGTAGCTGGGATTACAAGCATGCACCACCACACCCGGCTAATTTTGTATTTTTAGTAGAGACAGGGTTTCTGCATGGTGGTCAGGCTGGTCTCTAACTCCCGACCTCAGGTGATCCGCCCACCTTGGCCTCCCAAAGTGCTGGGATTACAAGCGTGAGCCACCATGCCTGACCTCAACTTTTACTCTGTGTATTTCTATATTAATTGAATTTTTACAAGAATATATTCGTGTGTTACTTGTATATATATACTTTTAAATAGCCAATTTGTGCTCCTACCAATGTATCTATAAAAGAACATACATCTCCTTATCTTTATCAACACTGGGCATTGTCTTTTAAATCTTTGCCATTATGGTAGGTGACAATGTTACCTCATTATGTGTATTTCTTTGATTCTCAGTAATCTTGCTCAGTTTTCATATATTTTTTTGGAAATATTCATGGATTGTATATTAAGAAACTTAAAAATGTTTATACCATTTGAATCAGTGAGTCTATGTCTATGAAGTTAAGCCAAGAAAATGATGGCTAGACTCATAAATTTATGTCAAAGATGGCCATCCAAGTATTATTAATAAGAGGAGGCACTAGTTAAGGTATGGTATAATCTACATGATGCCATATTATGCAGCCGTTTTGAAAAATAGTGTTTAAGTAAAGTTTATGTAACATTATTTTATAAAACTGGAGTGGGGGGGGTAAGAGAAAATTAGATATTAAAAATACAAAGAAAAATATGAGGCCAGGTATGGTGGCTCATGCCTGTAATCCTAGCACTTTGGGAGGCTAAGGTGGGAGGATCGCTTGAGCTCAGGAGTTTGAGAGTAGCCCAGGCAACATGGCGAAACCCTGTCTCTCCAAAAAAAAATCAGCTGGGCATTGTGGTGGCTTGTGCCAGTAGTCTCAGCTGCTAGGGAGGCTGAGGCAGGAGGATCACTGAGACCAAGAAGTTGAGGCTGCAGTGAGCTCTGATTGCGCCACTGCACTCTAGCCTGGGCAACAGAGTGAAAGCCTGCCTCAAAACACACACACACACACACACACACACACACACACGCCCATACATTATAGAGAAATAAATACATCAAAATGTTGTTTATGGGTAATAGAACCACAGGTAATTTTTTTCTCTATTTTTTCTTTTTATTTTTCTGAATTTTCTAAATTTTTAATGGATATGTTTTCAGTTTTGTAATGAAAAAAGGCAATCTTGCCTTTGTTAATTAAACATTTGCATGTATGGAGAAAGCTATGCATGTTGAAGGCAGGGGATATATGGGAAATCTCTGTACTTTCCATTCAATTTTGCTGTGAACCTAAAACCACTCTAAAAAATAAAGTCTAGGCCGGGCGCGGGGGCTCACGTCTGTAATCCCAGCACTTTGGGAGGCCGAGGGGAGTGGATTGCCTGAGGTCAGGAGTTCGAGACCAGTCTGGCCAACATGGTGAAACCCTGTCTCTACTAAAAATACAAAAAAATTAGCTGGGCGTGGTGGCGTGCATCTGTAATCCCAGCTACTTGGGAGGCTGAGGCAGGGGAATTGCTTGAACCACGGGGGTGGAGGTTGCAGTGAGCCGAGATCAAGCCACTGCAGTCCAGCCTGGGCAACAGAGCGAGACTCCATCTCAAAAAAATAAATAAATAAATAGATAAATAAATAAAGTCTAGACAGATGTGGTGGTGCTTACCTGTAGTCTCAGCTACTCAGGAAGCTGAGGTGGGAAGACTGCTTGAGCCCAGGAGTTCAAAGCTGTAGTGTGCTACGATCATGCCAATGAATAGCCACTGCACTCCAGCCTGGGCAACAAAGTAAGACCCTGTCTCTAAAAACATAAAGTAAAATAAATAAAGTCTATTTTTTTTTTAAAAACTGCACTTTTTTCTCATTAACTCTTTCCCAGATACATATTCCTCGGTACCAGAAATAAAAAACCCCACTGGAGAAGCAAATTTAGCTACAAACACAAGCATAGAACACAGGGCTTATAAGATAACTGCGAAGGCACATAGGATTTTATAGCTGGAAAATGTAAAATGAGGGTGAGTTTGAATTTCAAGTATATAATGGACGACATAAGGCTAGATGTGGTAGCTCACGCCTGTAATCCCAGTGCTTTGGGAGGCCAAGGCTCAAGGATCACCTGAGCCCAGGAGTTCGAGACCAGCCTGGGCAACATATCAGATCCAATCTCTGCAAAAAATAGAAAAAATTAACCAGATGTGGTGGCACCTGTCTGTGGTTCCAGCTACTTGGGAGGCTGAGGTGGGAGGACCTCGAGCCCAGGAGGTCGAGGCTATAGTGAGCCATGATAGCACCGCTGCACTCAGCCTGGGCGACAGAGCAAGACCCTGTCTCAAACAAACAAACAAACAAACAAGAACATACGAGAGAAGTTGTGTGTTGTCTCCTTTCAGCTTTGTGTTAGAGCACCGGGGCATGAGCTGAAAAGGAACAGCCAGTGTCTGTGGCATCATCACCTGCACAGATCACCTCCTACATGGCAGCCTTTCTCCCTGTGGGTCTATGTCCTTCCATGGAATATCCCTGGAGAGCTCCCGAAGCTCTGCCCAAGTGGGACAAAGGGGAAGGGCTGCCTATGAGGCCAGCTGAGGTGAGACTGGCAGCTCACAGGCCATGTCTCCCCTTCTGTGATGTGTACACATTTAGGGAACAGCAAACACCTTTGATGCGCTTCAGCTGGGTCACAAGAGAACCAATCAATAAAGCAAGGTGGGCTATGGAGAGTCCTTAGGTAAAAGGTACCTCGTGAAGCACAAGAGATGCTAACTCATTCTCATCACTGTCATTGAAGCTCAAATCAGATTTATACAAGCAGTTTTATTGTTATTTCCTTGATAAAATTCCTGCCTGGTTTTTGTTGGGAAAACATGTTTTTCTTTGCAGTATTTTGTTCATTCATTTCCTAGATTCAGTTGGATTCCAACTGGACCAGCCTTGTGCTTAGTAGATGACCACCCAACATGATTGGAAAGGTATGGAGGAAAATGCCTTATCCTGAAACAGCTGCTTTTACCTTCATCAACACTCATTATGGGATCTAAGGGCCCACCACTGGCATTTCATAATAATGATGACTTAATCACATCTGTATATGAATACATTTTTGCCTTACCCATTGTACTCCTGAACAGCCTCCCATCCAAATACTTGCCAGACAGAGCTAACTTTTGCTACTGATGAAGACTTGTTCAGGGTAGCACATCTCAAAGTCACATAGCGTTTTTATGCTTTTCAAAGGCATTTTCATATACAGCCTTGTCCTGTTTTATTCTCTATGATGAGAGGCCCCCTGCACTGTCCCCACTCTGCTGCAGGTCGGAGGCCACCCATCCACCTCTGGTCCAGCCCTGAACAGGCTCTCTTCACTGCACTGGCTAATGACAGAAATGAGGAGAGGGGGTCAGACTGACAGGCCCAGGCCACACAGCCCTGTCCATCCACAGACACAGACACAATGGAGTCAGAAGCCCTGGTGGTCTGCATCAATGATGGCTGTGAACTATGGAATGATCTACCAGGTATTAGACCTGGGGGGAATCGTTAGCTATTTTTTTTTCTTTTGAGACGGAGTGTAGCTGTGTCGCCCAGGCTGGAGTGCAGTGGCGATCTTGGCTCACTGCAACCTCCACCTCCTTGGTTCAAGTGATTCTCCTGCCTCAGCCTCCCGAGTAGCTGGGACTACAGGCACGTGCCACCATGCCCAGCTAATTTTTTGTATTTTTAGTAGAGGCAGGGTTTCACCATGTTAGCCAGGATGGTCTCAATCTCCTGATCTCATGATCTGCCCGCCTTGGCCTCCCAAAATGCTGGAATTACAGTCAGTCGTGAGCCACCGCGCCCAGCCCTTTGTTAGCTCTTATGTGAACTTACACAAATTAACTCTGCCTTTTCCCCTTCAGTTTCTCTGGCTGTAAAATGGGGTTGATAACAGTCACTCTCCTAGGATTGTGGTGAGGATCACATGTGGTGGGCCTTGCATTCTCTGGTGCGGGAAATAGGCACTCCTTAAACTGGTTTCCTTTCCTCCTAGGGTGGGTTCAGGAGCCCCCACAGCCATAGAACTCTAGAGCTGGAAAGGGCTTAGGAGCATCTGGTACAGTGGCTGGTCTCCAGATTTTTATATTTTTAGATGTCAACCATTAATAAAATGAAGAGGTCTTCTGGCCCCGGCCAAGGTGCCAGTCGCCTCCTGAGATCCTGTGCCTTCAAACCCTGAGGGTCCATATTTAAAAAAAAAAAATGAAGGAATTAAGGCTTAAGGAACTAGAGAGTCACCTGCAATAAGTGGATGGATTCGAAAAGGCCAAGCTGCTTCTAGAACAGTATCCCACCAAGCTTCACATTGCAGCATGTATGCTGTATGCAATCCATAGCACTTATGATGACATTGAAAGTGAAGTTTTTGCAGATCTAGGCTGTAGTGGTGGAATGCTTAGCATGGGAACTGCAGTGTGAGGAGCAGGGTTCTGTGTTGGATTTGACAGAGATGAAGATGTATTGGAAATAGTTAATAGGAATGTGGAAGAGTTTGAGTTAACAAATATTGACATGGTTCAATGTGATGTGTGCCTGTTATCTAACAGGATGTCAAGTCATTTGATACAGTAATTATGAATCCGCCTTTTGGGACCAAAAATAATAAAGGGATAGATATGGCTTTTCTAAAGACCGCTTTGGAAATGGCAAGAACAGCAGTATATTCTTTACACAAATCCTCAGAGAACATGTTGAAAAGAAAGCTGCAGAATGGGAAATCAAGATAGATATGATTTCAGAGCTTCAGGATGACCTGCCAGCATCATACAAGTTTTTTTTTTTTTTTTTTTTTTTTTATATGGAGTCTCGCTCTATTGCCAGGCTGGAGTGCAGTGGCGTGATCTTGGCTCACTGCAACCTCTGCCTCCCGGGTTCAAGCGATTCTTCTCACTCAGCCTCCCAAGTAGCTGGGATTACAGGCGCCCACCACCGAGTCCGGCTAGTTTTTGTATTTGTAGTAGAGACAGGGTTTCACCATCTTGGCCAGGCTGGTCTTGAACTCCTGACCTCGTAATCCACCCACCTCGGCCTCCCAAAGTGCTGGGATTACAGGCGTGAGCCACCGCGCCCGGCCCATACAAATTTCATAAAAATAAATCAGTGGGCATTGGAGTGGACCTAACTCAGTTTTCATTTTAAAAGCCCCCAAAACAAAAGTAGTTTAAAACTTATTTAAAATGAATAAAAATTGGTTTACTAAAAATAAAAAATGAAGAGGAAAGATATTGGACCAGTTTGAGAGTTACTGACATTTTATTTTGCAGGTGAAGGCACAAAAAATAAGTATACAAAAGACTACTATCTACCATCACTTTTATTTCCTCTTTAAAATTTTTCATCTCCCTTCACTGACAAATGATTTTTATTTCTTAAAGAATCTTAGCTGGGCAGGGTGGCTCACGCCTGTCATCCCAGCGCTTTGGGAGGCTGAGATGGGTAGATCGCCTGAGGTCAGGAGTTTGAGACCATCCTGGCCAACATGGTGAAAACCCGTCTCTACTAAAAATACAAATATTAGCTGGGCGTGGTGGTGCATGCCTGTAATCCCAGCTACTCAGGAGGCTGAGGCAGGGAGAATTGCTTGAATCCCGGAGGTGGAGGTTGCAGTGAGCTGAGACGTGCCATTGCACTCCAGCCTGGGCGACAGAGCAAGACTCCATCTCAAAAAAATAAAATAAAATAAAAATAAAATAAAATAAAATCTTAACCACTTTGTTTTTAAAAGAATAAAAGGGGGAAAGGCATAATGTGCAAATAAGGTTAGCTTTGCAAAAAACTCTTTACATTGTCTTTTCTCGTTTTTCTAGAAACCAAGGGAAATGTCACAGGCTAGCGTTAGGGGTCCGAGGATCTTCATGACATGCCTTTACTTTATGGATGAGGAACCAGGAGCCCAGAGAGGTAAGGTGACATGCCCAAGGTCACACAGCAGCTGCAATGCCTCCTTGCTCTCTAGGAAAACACCCCTGCACATCAGAGATCCTTTCATGTGGCTGTACAAGCACTTGGGCTGGGAGTTAGGAGGTCTGGGCACTACTCCCAGTCATTGGCCCTAAAGCCGCACTTCCTGCGTTTCAGCTTTTATAAAATGGAGATGATAATCATCCCTTCACTGAGAACTTGGGTGAGAATCTAATGAAAGAAGAGCTTCAAAAGGGCTCCAGAGATGCATACACAGTATTATGGAGTGAGGAATTAGGGAGTGAAATGTCTCCATGTCTATAATTTGCCTGAAAGTATTTCAGCCAACAAAAATAAGCAAATACATATGAACAGTTGTTAAATCTAGGTGATGAGTATAGGGGTGGGTATTGCTATGCTACTCTGTCTACTTCTCTGCATATTTGACAATTTTCATAATGTTCCATAACTTTTTAAAAAGTACTCTGGCAAGGTAAATGGAAAGGATGATGTTACTCACAGGGAAGAGTTCCTCTGGGAGGTCCTTGTCTTGGGCTCTGTGGCCAGGTGGGGCCAACCACTCTAGAAGACGGAGCAGCCCACTCTTCACCAGCCCTGGGCAGACAGAGCCATGGTCAGGAAGTGCTTCTGGTTTCCCTGCTTCCTCTCCAGGCAGGCCGGGTGCCCGTGGCTGGGTGAGGGGAGCCTCTGGCCCCTTCTTAGCACAGGGCACTGTCTGACAGACCCAGTCTTGCTGCAGCCGCTGACTCTGGGGACAGTGGGGGCTGCTTAGTGCAGCCAACCAGCATGGGGGGCTTATGAATATGCAAATTGAGGCCAGCTGGTTGGCTGCCCCCATGCCATTTCTCAACGCCACCCCAACTCAGGTGCCCAGAAAAGCCAGCTCAGAGAAGGCCTTCCTGAAATGCCATCTCTTCTGTCTTTGCCTATGGACCACAGAGCCCTTTGAAAACTTGGGAACTGAATCACCCAGCTTCTCTCATTGCTCTGGCCTCCAGCGGGAAGCTCCTGACTTCTGCTTTCAAATTCCCCAGAGAGGCAGCTCCAATATGAACATCTTTCTCCCTGTCCCTCAAGCATCCTGAGAAGACTGGAATCAGCCCAACAGCAAACCATGGCATCTCAGATCTGCAGGAAGGAGAGGCTGCGTGGTCCCTCCCTCCCACAGAGGCCTGAACACTGCTGAGGAAGCTGTTGCTGGGCCAAAAGCACCCATCCCTGACAGATCTGGGAGAACTCACTGGCCAAACCCACCTACTCCCAAATGTAACCCAAATTTTGCCTTCCCCTCCTCCTTCAGCTTGGGAAGTGGAGGGGATGTTGTGAAATACAGCAATGAAAATTAGTAAACTACAGCTCAACTCATCAACATGGACAAATCCTCAAAATACAGTGTTGACTGAAAGAAGTAAGTCACAGAGGCTGGGCTCAGTGGCTCACGCCTGTCATTCCAGCACTTTGGGAGGCTGAGGCGGGCAGATCACTTGAGCCCAGGAGTTCAAGACCAACCTGGGCAACATAGAGAGATCGCATCTGTACCAAAAGTACCAAAAAAAAAAAAAAGAAAAAAAATGCGCTTTTGGTCCTAGCTACTTGGGAGGCTGAGGTGGGAGGATGAGGATTGCTTGAGCCCAGGAGGCAGAGGTTGCAGTGAGCCGAGATTGCACCACTGTACTCCAGCCTGGGCGATAGAGTGAGACCCCATTACAAAAAAAAAAAAAAAGGGTGGGCGCAGTGGCTCACGCCTGTAATCCCAGCACTTTGGGAGGCCGAGGCAGGTGGATCACGAGGTCAGGAGATTGAGACCATCCTGGCTAACACGGTGAAACCCCGTCTCTACTAAAAAACACAAAAAATTAGCCGGGCATGGTGGGGGGCGCCTGTAGTCCCAGCTACTTGGGAGGCTGAGGCAGGACACAGGCATGAACCTGGGAGGCAGAGCTTGCAGTGAGCCGAGATCACACCACTGCACTCCAGCCTGGGCAACAGAGCAAGACTCCATCTCAAAAAAAAAAAAAAAAAAAAAGAAGTAAGTTACAGAATGATACAGGCACTGTGATTCCATTTCTACTAAGTTAAAAAACAGACCAAAAAAAAAAAAATACCCACACAAAAACATGTCTAGATTTTCATTGTGTATTCATCAGTCCATTATTTTGAATTACAACTGAATGAAGAGATAGACAGATAGATGGAATCTAGGTATCATAGGTAACACTGAGTGAATATAGGGCACAGTCCCTATTTTAAGGAGCCCAGAAATGGAAGCATAGGCTATAGCCCCATCTACTAGCTGGCCAATAATATTCATAAATTCATAGGCAAGGATGTGAATGTATGGTTCAGAACACACATAAGAAAACCGGGGGATTTGAGGTAAATGAGCTACTTAATCCTTTCTAAAAACACACCTTTTTTCTTATTTAATTTGAAAGTAAATACATCTTTCATTTTCATTTTTTATTTTTTTCTATATCAGACCACTGCTGGAGACATCTTTTTCTTAATTTAAAAACACAGGCAAAAATGTGTATAGAACATAAGCATATTGAAGCTATAATGAAAACAAGGGGATGGTTAATATATAATTCAGTATAGTAGTGGCTAACTGGGTGTGATGATGGAGGAGACCACAGGGAACTTTTCCATTCCTTCAGCTGGGCAGCAAGTATGGGAATTCCTTTTATTATTTTTGTTTTAAACTGGACACATGGATTTTTATATCCTTTTTAATACGTATTTTATAATGAAAATGTTTTTAAAAATTATCTTTTGGGCTGGGTACAGTGGATCACGCCTGTAAGCCCAACACTTTGGGAGGCCAAGGTGGAGGGATCACTAGGTCAAGAGATTGAGACCATCCTGGCCGACATGGTGAAACCCTGTCTCTATTAAAAATACAGAAATTAGCCAGGTGTGGTGGTGGGCGCCTGTAGTCCCAGCTACTCATGAGGCTGAGGCAGGAGAATCGCTTGAACCCAGGAGGCAGAGGTTGCAGTGAGCCAAGATCATGCCACTGCACTCCAGCCTGGCAACAGAGTGAGATTCCACTCAAAAAAAAAAAATGTCTCTTTTGAGCCCTGCCACAATTTATATTCATAAACTCTTGCCCCAGTAGATGGTGCTGTGTCTTGGGAAGCTCTAAATGAAGGAGTGCCCTAGCTTATTGGGTTGCAGCTTGGAGTCCATGGAAGCTCGTATGTGAATCTCGAGGAAATCAATTTCAACTTTTACCCTCTCAATGGGATTTTGTATGAAACCATGCTCGAGTGTGTGTGTGTGTGTGTGTGTGTGTGTGTGTGTGTGTGTGTGGTGTCTTTAGACTGTAATATCTAAGATTAACTTGGGTGATCACTAAAACTCCAGAAGTGCTTTGCCACATTATAACCAGGCTTGAAGCCTTGAAGCCTCTACATCTTTTTTTTTTTTTTTTTTTGAGACGGAGTCTAGCTCTGTCACCCAGGCTGGAGTGCAGTGACATGATCTCAGCTCACTGCAAGCTCTACCTCCCGGGTTCACGCCATTCTCCTGCCTCAGCCTCCCCGGTAGCTGGGACTACAGGCACCCACCACCAGGCCCGGCTAATTTTTTGTATTTTTAGTAGAGACAGGGTTTCACCGTGTTAGCCAGGATGGTCTTGATCTCTTGACCTCGTGATCCGCCTGCCTCAGCCTCCTAAAATGCTGGGATTACAGGCGTGAGCCACCGTGCCCAGCCTGAAGCCTCTACACCTTCTATAAGAATCTCAAAAATTGTTAAAGACTGTGAAAGCCTGTAATCCCAGCACTTTGGGAGGCCAAGGCAGGCGGATCATGAGGTCAAGATATCGAGACCATCCTGGCCAACACCCTGTCTCTACTAAAAATACAGTGACACCCTGTCTGACACCCTGTCTCTACTAAAAATACAGAAATTTGCTGGGCATGGTGGCATGCACCTGCAGTCCCAGCTACTCGGGAGGCTGGGGCAGGAGAATCACTTGAACCCGAGTGGCAGAGGTTGCAGTGAGCCAAGATGAGATCATGCTACTGCACTCCAGCCTGGGCAGCTGAGCAAGACTCTATCTCAAAAAAAAAAAAAGACTGTGAAAGGACTGGGTAGCTATCTAAGAAAAATATTAACAGCAACACTGGCAAGAAATTGCTATAGCCCCTGACTACCGTTCTTGGATTCTTCAGCTGTGTCCACCAATGTTGTAAACATGGAAGTATTTAGTCATTCCACAAATATTTATTGAGTACCTACAGAGTCCCAGGAACTCTGATGTCCCAGGTGTTGTGTTTGGAAAATTCAGGAAAATAGAGAGTGGTCTCTTTCCACCTGCTGCTCTATGCAGCATGGGAGACAGACAGGTAAACAGGACATTACAATAAAATGCAATGTAGAAACCCAGACACAGTGCTTTGGAAGCATAGAAAATGTGTCTGTTAACTCTGCCAGAGGGGTTAGGAAGGGATTAAGAAGGAGATTTAAAGGATGACTAGGAGTTCCTAGGCAAATAGGAGGAGGAAACAGCCCATGCAAATAGCTCAGCAAGGCTATGGCCAGTAGTGTGGTTTGACTAAAGCTCACAATCTGTGAGAATGTGGGGAGAGAATCAGAACATAATCAGAGGCCTGATTATCAGGTGCCTGGTCAAGTTGAGGAGTTTGTACTTTATCCTACAAGGGAGATAAACTTTATCTCCCTTGCTTTATCCGACCAGGAGAAGCAATGAAAGACTTTAATCAGGGGAGTGACAGGATTAGGTTTGCATTTCAGAAGGATTTCTTTTTTTTCTTTTCTTTCTTTCTTTTTTTTTTTTTTTTTGAGACGAAGTCTCACTCTGTTGCTCAGGCTGGAGTGCAGTGGTGCAATCTTGGCTCACTGCAACCTCCATCTCCTGGGTTCAAGCAATTCTCTTGCCTCAGCCTCCCGAGTAGCTGGGATTACAGGCATTTGCTACCACACCCAGCTAATTTCTGTATTTTTAGTAGAGACGGGGTTTCACCATGTTGGCCAGGCTGGTCTTGAACTCCTGATCTCAAGTGATCCACCCACCTCATCCTCCCAAAGTGATGGGATTACAGGCGTGAGCTACCGCACCAGGCTCAGAAGGATCTTTGACACAGATATAAAGGATGATGGGCTAGAGAAAGAGAGAGTGGAGGCTTAGAACTGCTTAGGGAGCTTTTCAAGTAATTCAGGTGAAAGCTACTGAGGAGTTAATTGTGGGTAGCAGCAGGGCAGAGCTGTTTTCTCTATTTCTAGTTAGGACTTTGGCCCATCCTTCCAGAATTCCAGTGGCAGTGCTTTCAGGGTTCAGGTGAGTGAAGGCACTGTAAAGGTCCTGATGGAATTTGAGGCCAGCCTGGGCAACAGAGTGAGACCCCGTCTCAATTTATATTAAAACATAAATTAGAAAAATAAAAAATAAAGGTCCTGAGGGCCAGGCAAAATGCCTCAGATAAAGAAATCATCATGAACGGCACCAAGTGGTTAATTCATTCATTCATACATTTATGTGTTACTAATTCAGCCAGAGGTTTAAAGCACATCTTTTTTATTAGGAAGGTGAGCCTTAAAGGTGAATACTCAAGGGGCCTGAATGCTTAAGGAGGGGAAGGGGATGCTATATGCTTTCACTTGAAGTCAGCGGGAAGAATGGCACACTCAAAGTGGGGAGGTCAGCCTGGCATGGTGGCACCTGTATTCCCAGCTACTCCAGAGGCTGAGGCAGAGGGATCGCTTGAGCCCAGAGTGTCGAGGCTCCAGTGAACTATGACCTGGTTTCTTAAAAAAACAGCTGGGAGTTTATATTCTAGGGATAGGGTGACAAACGAACAACTTCCAAAATGCACAAGATGTATGGGGAACAATTAGTTTGGCTGGAATTTGCGTTGGGGGGAGATCAGAAGCTGTTGAGAAATAAGGCTATAGTTGGTGAAGATATCCGACTCGTAAAAAGGCAATGGGATTTAGAAATTCCTGGGATTCTGTTTCTTTGACTCGGGGTTAGGAAGACAGGGAAGTAACAAGTGCCTTTTTTTTTTTTTTTTTTTTTCAATAGTTAAGGGACCTGAGACTGGGGGTGGGAGGCAATGTCATCTGCCCCAGGCCACACAAGTGTAAGATCAGGCATGCATGTCTGCCAAGGTTTCAGTTCAATGTCCGTGCCCCCCTTTTGCTCTCTTCCCAAGGTACAGAGGCGGAACGGCGCGGTGCCCTCGGGTCCCAAGAGAGAAGGGCGCCAAGCTCAGAGCCAGTTCTGTGGAAGGGTAGGGGAAGGCCTGACCCCGGGGGCAATGTGGTGGCGGGACAGTCGTATACATCTTCAGGAGAACCACCTCAGGCTGACAGGCAGTGCGGAGGGCCCCAAGAGCGCCTTAGGGTTGCCTGCTCCAGAGAGCGGGACTCCTGCGCTGCAGCCGGGATACTGGGCGCCGCCGTGCGCCCACCCCCTGCCAGTGGTTCGCTCCGAACACCCCTCGTCGGGCGGCGGGTACTGCGGCCCGCCCCACTTCCGGTTGTTGCCGGGCCCTATATCCGGTGTCCGCCCGCCCTCGGCTCCTCCGCCGTGATGCTGTCCCGGTCCCGCTGTGTGTCCCGGGCGTTCAGCCGCTCGCTCTCCGCCTTCCAGAAGGTACGGTCTGGCCGAGCCGGGGCCCCGACGGGTGAGGAGTCTGTTGGCGGGCAGAGAGGCGGCCTGGAAGGCAGGGGCGCGGCGCGCCGGCCGGGCCGGGCACCAAGGGCACTGGGACGCGGAGGCCGCGCGGGCTGGGCGGCCCGGGGCCGTGGTTGCCCTCGGGACCGTTTTGCGGAGCCCAGCGGCCCCCTGCCTTCTCCAGGCAGCCTGCGGGGAACGTTTCCTGCTGTACCCCACCCTCCGCGCGGGAGCTGGGGAGCCGCGCCCGTCCAGATACTTGACTCAGAGTTAGGGAGGAGGCGCGGCGGAGTCCTCCGGCGGGATTCGGCGCCCGTCTCCTCTTGCTCTGTTAAAATCAGTGGGTATTAATGAGTCCCGTTGGGAAGTTGAGATAGTTTGGTAGGCCCAGCGTGTTGATTGGGACTGCCAGCACGGTGTGTTGCATTTACCTTCGGAGTTACGAGATTCACCTGTCACCACCACTGGGACAGCTTTGAGCGTGTACTTAAAAAGCTGGGTTTTTTTTTTTTTCATCTTGGGTGACGTCGATAATGTCTTCTTTCTCAACAGGGGAACTGCCCTCTAGGGAGACGTTCCCTGCCTGGTAAGTTCTGCCCTTGCCGTCACCTAAAATGCTCTCCTCCTGGGCAGAGCAGTATGTGAGGAACTCGGGGGTGCCTGTGTTTCTCATAATGTTTAAAGACAGTTCGGTTCAGAGAGTAGTGAGACACAATGCTACATAATCACGAGCTATCGCTTATTCATTTAGCTCGTAGTTGAGTTTCTACTGTGTTAGGCACTGTGCTAGACACTAGGGATACAGGAGTGGATACAGAAGTGTACAGTTCTTGCCCTCGTGGAGCTCCTAGGCTAGTTGGATAGTGTCAGTTGCTAAACAAGCCAACAAAGGCAAATTTTTGTAACTGCTGAGAAGGAAACGAGGGTGGACAGAAGAGCCCTTTTTGAGGAGGTGACTTAAAAGTTATGGCCATGGCCGGGCGCGGTGGCTGACGCCTGTAATCCCGGCACTCTGGGAGGCTGAGGCGGGCGGATCACGAGGTCAGGAGATCGAGACCATCCTGGTTAACACGGTGAAACCCCATCTCTACTAAAAAATACAAAAAATTAGCCGGGCGTGGTGGCAGGCGCCTGTAGTCCCAGCTCCTCGGGAGGCTGAGGCAGGAGAATGGCGTGAAGCCGGGAGGCGGAGCTTGCAGTGAGCCGAGTTCGCGCCGCTGCACTCCAGCCTGGGCGACAGAGCGAGACTCCATCTCAAAAAAAAAAAAAGTTATGGCTAGCAGAATGTGACGGAGCTAACCCAGTGAAGCCCAGGAGAAAGAGAATGGCATTCACAAAGACCCTGAGGAAGAAAAGAGGTTGGCAGAACTTAAGAACTGGAAAAAAGGTGATTTGGCCAGAGTATTTTGGTTAAGGGAGAGAGTGGCAAGAGATGGAAGATGGTATAGAAACTGAAGGAGTTTAGATTTTATCCTAGCAGTTAAAAAGAAAAAAGTGTCATCCATAGCTTTTTTTCTGTTATATGCCTAGCCTAAGTATTTGTTGAATGAGTTGACCTTGTTGTGGGCTTTCTTTGTGCCAAGCATTTATATGAGTGCTTTCTGTGAATTTTTTACTTAATCATCTCAAAACAGTAAAAAGTATTTTCTCTATTTTACAAATGCATAACCCAAGACAAGAGAGCTTAAAAGCCTTGGCCATGGTCACCCACCCAGCTGTTGATAAGCCAGGTCTACCTGACCCAGCTTGAACTCTTAACCCACCATGTTCTCATTTACTCATGGACTCAACAGATCATTTATTGAGTGCTTACTATATGCCAGCCACTGTTCTAGGTAACAGGGGTATAGATGGACTCTAGCCTCGAGATTTTATGGGCTAGCTGGAGAGAGAGAGCAAATATACATTTATGCTCCGACAAGGGCATAAATTGTGGTTACTACGAGAGAGGAATAAAGGGTGTGATGAGAGGGTGGGATGATGTAGACCAGCTTGGGAAGGTTGGGAATGTCAGTAAAGGCTTCCCTGAAGAAGTGACATTTAACTGAGACCTGAATATAAAAGAGCCAAGAAAATGTATTCCAGGCAAAGGGAATTGCTTGTGCAAAGGTCTTCAGACAGGAAAGGACTTGACCAGTGATAGACATGGGAAGAAGCCTGTCTGGCAGGAAAGATAGAGTGGGCTGGACGGTACAGGATCGCGTAAAGTGTGGACTTTATCCTGAGAGTTATGAGAACATAAAGCACCTAGCACAATGTCAGCTTGTAGTGGACTCTCAATAACAAACATGTTTTTCAAGTGGGAACCCTGAACAATGTCAGTAAACATTTTCTCCATTTTATAGGTGGGCAGGACAATGGAAAGAGCCTTGCACTTGGGGATTTGCATTTGGGCTCAGGGATTCACCTTGGGCTAGTCGCTTAACCTCCAAAAGTCCTACTTATATGAAATGGGAATAATGGCAGATGGTCGTTCCGCTTCAGAGAGTTGTGAGACTGTAAAATCAAAATGAGGTCATTATGGGAAAGCTTTTTATAAACCCTAAAGCACTGTACAAATGAAATTTGCTGTAGAATGAACTCTGAATTGGACTCCAGGTTCCCAAAATCAGTGTGAGCCGCCATCTATTCTAGTTCAAAAACATACTATGCTTAGAATTTGCACTGCATAGTCTTTGGCTGCTGGACATAAAGGTGACTGGCTTACCTATCTTGGGATGCTTGTGAGGAGGTGGGCATAAGAGAGGGCTAGCTCTCATTTGGTGTCTCCTGAGCCCATGGTTCAGAAAGAGTTGTTAATCTGAAAGAAAAAAGACGTAAGAAAGAATTCAGAAGAGGCAGCTGTAGTTACTAGTCATCAGTTGGGGAAATGCAGTTAACTATGATAAGGACAGCTGGTGGGCAGAAAGGGTCTCTCACCTTGTTGAGAGTGACCAGGGTAGAAGACTTCAGAAAGGCATGGGAAGTCAATAAACTGAAAGATGGGGACATGATTTTCTCAGCTCTAGGACAAACTGGAGACCCCGAGCCTAAAGTAGCCAAGTCTTTGCTACTAGGATTCAGGTGATAAGATTTCCAACCCAATCTTTTCAAACCCAGACCAAACATCCTCCTTGCTTCTCAAATTGGGTTATGTATAGTCACAGGATAAGCCATCCCATGTCTTTCTCAAGCTTCAGTTGTATTTGAAGACTTGGCGAGTAGAGACATTTTATTATGAAAACATACAGGAATAATGAAAAGTTCTGACTTTTTAAGGTAGATGAGATTATATAATCACTTTGGGCTGTGCCATCAAATTTTTTCTCTTTCCTCCCCAGCCAAACACATACCCACTCAATCTCACATACCCATTTGCTCTCTGCCACTAAGGCTACTTTGGAAAAGTTTGAGAAGCAGGACTCTATGATAAAGATTATATCCGTTGCCGTTGATCCTGCTCTGTCTCAGGGTTGGGGGTGAGCAGACCTCTTTTCCATTCCCAGCATGTATCCTTTGTGAGATAAGAGTTGTTGGTTAAGAGTTATTTTGTTTCTTGCAGGGGTCTCCTTATGCCAGGGACCAGGTTACCCTAACAGCAGGAAGGTTGTGTAAGTATCACTGGGGAGTACAGATATGTGGCCACGGGTTATTTATTTAAAGACATCAAGTTCTAAATTTGACCATCTGATTTCTTCACTGGCCTCCAGACCTAGAAATTGAGGTGATTATGTTGAGTCCCTAGACTAACCTTAATGTTCACTTTTCCCATGTGATGTTCCTTGAGCATCAGCTCCGTGTCAGGTTTTGGACTGGGAGTGTGCCCACTCTCCACAGGTGTTTGGATTATAATGAAAGTTAAGTTGGAATCCTCTTTTTATGGGATATAGAAGGGTGCTCCTAGATATTCTATTTGGATGTAAGTGCAGCTGAAAGGCTCGAGGTTACATTTATTGTGGAGATTGAGAGCATCCTCTCAGTAGCATAGTTACTCATTTTTAAAAACAGTAAAAGCATAAAACTGGTTGAGTCCTGGGACTGACTGACTAGTTTGGAGGGAATGCTGTTATTGCATAATGCAGAGTTTGGAGAAAGGCTACCCGTGTGTGTTTCAGATTAACTTCTGCGTATGAATGTTGCTTAAATGCTGCTTTGCATTCCAAGTGTTTTTGTGGTGGTGCTAAGAGAATGCTCTCTAGTAACCTGTTCAACAGCTGTCAGGCTGCTTACTCTACAGGGAGAATCCTCAAAGTGAAGAGGTCAGCGGATGAGCTTCTTACTCTACATCACAATGAGGGTTTTTGTTGTTGTTGTTTTGAGATAGGATCTTGCTCTGCCACTTTGGCTGGAGTGCGGTAGCCTGATCTTGGCTCACTGCATCCTCAGCCTCCTGGGCTCAAGAGATCCTTTCACCTCAGCCTCCTGAGTAGCTGAGACTACAGGCGCATGCCACCATGCCCGGTTGGTTTTTGTATTTTTTGTAGAGATGGGGTTGTTTTGCCATGATACCTGAGCTGGTGTCAAAACTCCTGGGCTCAAGCAATCCATCCACTTGCCTTAGCCTCCCAAAGTGGAGGATACAGGCGTGAGCTATGGTGCCTGGCTGATTTTTTAAAATTGAGTAAATGTTGCACTCAGTACTAGAAATATGAACCCCGGTGTTATTTTGGAGGGCAGTTTGATAGTCATAAGTCTTTGAAGTGTGTGTACCTTTTCTTTTTTTCTTTTTTTCAAGATGGAGTCTTGCTGTGTCACCCAGGCTGGAGTGCAGTGGCGCGATCTCGGCTCACTGCAGCCTCTGCCTCTCGGGTTCCGGCAATTCTCCTGCCTCAGCCTCCTGGGTAGCTGGGATTACAGGCGCACGCCACCACACCTGGCTAATTTTTGTATTAGTAGAGACGGGGTTTCATCTTGTTGGCCAGGCTGGTCTCTGAAACTCCTGACATCAGGTGATCCGCCCGACTCAGCCTCCCAAAGTGCTGGGTTTACAAGCATGAGCCACTGCCCGGCCTGTGTGTTCCTTTTCATCTAGCAATTCCATCTCTAGGAATCTATACTGAAGAACTCCTGGTATATTTATCTCAGATTTAATATCTGATAATATAAATATTATCAGGTTTATCTCAAAATGGCAAAGAGCAAGGGATTGGCTAAACTATACCATGTTCACATGTTCACACTATGAAAAGTGGGAAAAAGCAGGTTACAAAATAATTTCATTTTCTACTGTGTGGTATGATCCCATTGTAAGTATTCTTTTTGCTATTTCTAATATTCTGTAGTGAACATCTAGTTATTTAGAGATTCAAAATGTATTACTCATCTGCAATCAAATGAAAATTGGGGCAATCATGACTCTCTACAATAAATACACTAAATATTTGAAAGTAAATAATGAAGAAAAAGTAAACTTTGTGTGGGATCACCCCTAATCATGTCACCCTAATCCAGTATCTTTGTGTGTGTTGTGCCTTTTTTGTGAATAAGGTACCCACTTTATTTAATCTTTTATTGTAAAACAATTTTTGGTTTTATGTTTTTACTAATAGTATTATATTTACATGATTAAAAATTCAAAAAGTAAAAAGGGTGTCCATGAGAAGACTTTTTTATCCTTGTCCTCTAGCCCCCCGAATGCCTCTTGGGTAGTGGTGGCCACCACTCCGGGTTCCTGGATGACTTGCAGAGCAGCCTCTGCACTTGCATGTTACCTGTTAGTTCTTGCCTGTGGGCATGTACTTTACAAGGTTACAAACTATATGTAGAACAATTTGTATTCTTGTAGTTTTTAAATATCTTCATTTTTTCTTGGTTATACATAGACCTTATAGTTATTTTGACATTATAAAAGTAAAAATACCTAAAGGCAACTTAAATCTCTTTTACTTTTCTATTATAAAAATGCTTGTTGTAGAATATTCAGACAATCCTGAAGTGTAAAAAGTGAAAGTCCCCATCCAAATCATTCTCCCAAATTGTGTAAGTGTGCAACACATAACCAGAGATACCATATAAGTCTACATCTCTCACCCCTCAGAGGTAACCACTGTTAATGGCTGCTGATTCTCCTGTTTATATTATTTACTGTAAAGGCCATATCAGTAAACGCCTTGGTCTTTGAGGTTCGTTTTGAATGAGTCCAGAATGTATTGATGTGCTGTTTTCTAGCAAGAGAACCGAGTAGGAGATACCTTATGGGGTTTGTGTGTGGTTTTTTTGTTTTTGGGTTTTTTTTTTTTTTGGCATAACACCTTGTTTTACTTCCGAGTTAACCTTGTTAATCTTGCTGCCTTATCTGATCTAAATCTGTTATCTTGAGGGCAGAAATTCCATTATACCTTGCACAATGGCTTGTACCCTGGGCAGGCCGTACATCTATCTCGGATTTAGTTAAGGAAGAGACCTGGCTGGACATGGTGACTCACTCCTGTAATCCCAGCACTTTGGGCAGGATCTTGGAGACCCGTCTGGGCAATGAAATCCATAGTCTACAAAAAGTAATTTAAAAAAATTATCTGGGTGGCATGTGCCTGTAGTCCCAGCTACCCAGGAGGCAGAGGTGGGAGGATCCCTTAAGTCCAGGAGTTTGAGGTTACAGTGAACTATTATCATGCTACTGCACTCTAGCCTGGGTGACAGAGCAAGACTCTTATCTCTTAAAAAACAAAAAACCAAATCAAGAAGCTAAGTCCTTTCGGTCTGCAAAGGACCAAGGTGATTATTTTTTTATTTAAAGAGCCAAATGTAAGTCTGTTTTGTGAGAGCTGGCATTGCATTGCAGCACAGGGGCCTGAGCATACTTGGGGAGCTCACCATTTAAGGTACCTGGGTCGTTAGGCTCTACTCCAGACCTGCTGAGTCAGAATCCCTGGGGGGAGGCCTAGACAAGTGAACTTTGAAAAAGTTCCTCCCCAAGTGACACTGATGGACACCCCTGGTCAAGAGTCACTGTTTAAGGGGAAGGTGACCCATGGGGCCTTAACTAGACTAAAATGTGAGTGGTTCGCCTGTTAAAGGAGTTAACGTGTGTTTCTTTTGTAGCATTAACAACAGTGTCTTCAGTGTTCGCTTTTTCAGAACTACAGCTGTATGCAGTAAGTACCTGCTTTCTTGGGAATGGAATTTTATGGGAAGAGCAACAATTGATTGAGTTTAATTAAATAAAAATATTAAAAAGGAAAAATGAACTACTTATGATTTTCTTTTTTGCATTTTTCCTAGAGGATGACTTGGTTACAGTCAAAACCCCAGCGTTTGCAGAATCTGTCACAGAGGGAGATGTCAGGTGGGAGAAAGGTAAGATTTAGTTTCCTCTTTTTTTTTTTTTTTTGAGACAGAGTCTCTCTCTGTTCCCAGCCTGGAGTGCAGTGGTATGATCTCGGCTCACTGCAGCCTCTGCCTCCCAGGTTCAAGTGATTCTCCTGCCTCAGCCTCCCAAATAGCTGGGATTACAGGTGCCCACCACCATGCCTGGCTAAGTTTTTTGTATTTTTAGTGGAGACGGGGTTTCACCATGTTGGTCAGGCTGGTCTCAAACTCCTGACCTCAGGTGATCTGCCCACCTCAGCCTGCCACAAAGTGTTGGGATTACAGGCCTGAGCCACTGCGTGAGCCACTGCGCCTGGCTCCTCTCACTTCTTGAGTTTAAGTGCTATCTAAAATTCTCCCCTCCCCCCAGGATAGTTGTAGAATTTATAGCTCTGCCGTTTTCTTTACATATGTACTTTCTGCTGGCCCTGTAGGAAAGGGTTCTTGTAACATACCTGCCAAAATGGGTTTTGTGGCTACTAGAGGCTCCCCGCTAACAGGTAGCCTTGTAGCCTTTGATTGTCTTTTCAGCTGTTGGAGACACAGTTGCAGAAGATGAAGTAGTTTGTGAGATTGAAACTGACAAGGTAGGCTTATCTTATATTCATACCAGTTTTTCATGGGCTTCCCTTAGTTAACCTAATGAAAGAAACAGGGACTTAACCATTGTTTAGAGATAATTTTTAACTAGCTCTAACTTCAGTTGTAAAATTATTGGATTTGTTCAATTTAAAAAAAAAAAACTTTTTACATTTAACTTTTTTTTTTTTTTTTTTTGAGACAGAGACTTGCTCTGTTGCCCAGGCTGGAGTGCAATGGCCTGATCTCAGCTCACTGCAACCTCCACCTCCTGGGTTCAAGCGATTCTCCTGCCTCAGCCTCCCTAGTATCTGGGCTTACAGGCGAATGCCACAACGCCGGGCTAATTTTTGTATTTTTTGTAGAGACAGGTGTTGCCAGGCTGGTCTCAAACTCTTGACCTCAGGTGATCTGCCCGCCTTGGCCTCCCAAAGTGTTGGGATTACAGGCATGAGCCACCGCACCTGACCTGCATTTAACTTTAAATTGTTTGCTGTGTGTGTACTATGTACTTCATTTAGTAGCTTTAGTCTTGTAGTGTGTGGTGAGGGGGTGGGGAGGGTAAATGAGCTGTTTCCTCTTTTTCCTGTATCACTTGGAAACATATTAACTGAATATTGCTTGAATGTTTCTGAGAAAGGACAGAAAGAGTGAATCTTCACAGTAGCGATGACTTGTTATCACCCTTGCTCTGAAATTATGGCCTTAGATGTTTGTGTGCAAGGCCTTATATATTGTGTTGCAACTCTTGTGACTCACTGGAGATATGCTGTTGTTGTTGTTGTTTTGAGACGTTTCGCTCTATCACCCAGGCTGGAGTGCAGTGGCGCGATATCGGCTCCACCTGCCAGGTTCAAGCGATTCTCGTGCCTCAGCCTCCCAAGTATCTGGGATTACATTTTTGTAGTTTTTAGTAGAGATAGGGTTTCACCATGTTGGCCAGGCTGATCTTGAACTCCTGACCTCAAGTGATCCGCCTGCCTTGGCATCCCAATGTGCTGGGACTACAGGCATGAGCCACTGTGCCCGGCTTCATTGGAGATTCTATACAGCTAATTTTCTAATGCTGGATAAACATTTGGACTTCCTCCATCTGTCTTCCTCTTCCAGACATCTGTGCAGGTTCCATCACCAGCAAATGGCGTGATTGAAGCTCTTTTGGTACCTGATGGGGGAAAAGTCGAAGGAGGCACTCCACTTTTCACACTCAGGAAAACTGGTGGTAAAGAAGTTCTCCTGGTGGTCGAGGTCTCCAGTGTTCCCTCTTGGGATTGGGACTGAGCATAATGTGCTAATTCCCCGATATGTCAAAGACTCTGTCATTCCAGCTGCCCTTAGTTGAGGGAATAAGGGGTAAATTTATATATAGTGTGAACTTTAAATGTCAAATTCTAAAAGAAAAGTTTATTTTTTAAAAAATAAACCTTATACTCTGTTCTTTCCATGGGTGTTTCTTAGCAGGAGCTGAGAAACTGGACCTTTTCTTATAGATATACAGATTGAGCATACCTAATCTGAAAATTCAAAATCTGAAATGCTCCAAAACTGAAAATCCAAAATCTGAAATGCTTCAAAACTTTTTGAGCACTGACAGAATGCTCAAAGGAAATGCTCATTGTCTTTTATGGGGAATTCAGTGTTGTTTCTTTTCACATCTATTCTCTCATATCTCTAGGAAGGGTTGGTATTTCTTTTGGGAAGAAATGAGAAACGAATTTGTACTGGACCTTATAGGATTAGAGATTAATAACTTTATCTGACTCTTAGTTAAATTTTATAACCACTAAAAAGTCTATTTCTTTTTCCTAAGCGAGAATCGTACCCGTAGACCAACGAGTCACAGAAGTCTATTTCTTTTTCACTGTTACACTAATAAGGCAGATAGACTGCATGATTGAGGTTAGTCAGGCAAGACCAGAAGCTCAGAGTAGAAAACATGTATGGTAGAAGGCTGGGAAATAAGGTAGTCCTCCTGTTGCAGAAGTTTGTCTTAGCACTAACCCTGGATATAATGTCCAGATGGGTGAAAAACAGAAACAAACATTTCATTTAAAGTTGTGAGATTATTACTTGGCCACCTCAGTGATTTATGAGTCATCCTGGATGAAGTGCTTTCTTAAGCCTAAGTCAACCCTCGATGACCATTTTATTTTTTGAGATGGAGTTTCACTCTGTCGCCAGGCTGGAGTGCAGTTGCCTGATCTTGATTCACTACAACCTCCGCCTCCAGAGTTCAAGTGATTCTCCTGCCTCAGCCTGCCGAGTAGCTGGGACTATGGGCGCATGCCACCACGCCCAGCTAATTTTTGTATTTTTGGTAGGGACGGGCTTTCACCATGTTGGCCAGGATGGTTTTGATCTGTTGACCTTGTGATCCGCCTGCCTTGGCCTCCCAAGGGGAGTAATCCCTTGGCCTGTAATCCTGGGATTACAGGCGTGAGCAACTGCGCACAGCCTATTTTTTAATAGTATTCTTGCATATATAATGTTAAAATAGAGGATGAAGAGTATCAGTAATTAGAAATATATTATGTTTATGTATGCATTTCAATATTTTAAATTGCCTAGGTGTTTTTTTTTTTTTCCTTGGAAGTTTACATTTTCTTGGGCTTGATAGGTGCTTTATAAGTACTTGCTGAATTTATTCAGTGGAAACCTGTGAAATTGGGAAGGGAGCTAAGTTGAGCCAGTTATCTGATGGACATTTAGGGACCCTGAGGACTAGAGAATAGTGCCTTATGTCATTGTGTGTGTGTCTCATAGTGCTTTGCATATTGTTGATACCCAGTAGACATTCGTTACTTGATTGGAGCTAGAGTTTTTGCCACTAAATTTTGCTTGGTTGCTTCTCATTTCAGACAGTGCCAGTGGCGTATACTTTTCTTGTTTTTCAGCTGCTCCTGCTAAGGCCAAGCCGGCTGAAGCTCCTGCTGCTGCAGCACCAAAAGCAGAACCTACAGCAGCGGCAGTTCCTCCCCCTGCAGCACCCATACCCACTCAGATGCCACCAGTGCCCTCGCCCTCACAGCCTCCTTCTGGCAAACCTGGTAGGCTTCCAACTCCCACATGTCATGTGGGAGAACATCTCGTCTAATATGTTCCCTCAAAGGGTAAACTCTAGACTGATGATGGTTCTGAACAGGCCAGGTTGGCTGCTTTGTAGAAAGAATTCTAGACTTTGTATCCAAAGGCCTGCTTTGCATCTCAGCTTTCTGTTACTAGCTGTGTGTCTTTAGGCTAGTCACTTAATTTATCTGAACGGATTGTTCAGCTGTGAAGTTAGAGTGATACTAATATACCTCAGAATATCTTGAAGATTAAGTAACAGTACATATGAAAGCACTGGCACAAACTCAGCAGATGTTTCTTTCCTTGTCTGATGCAGCTTTATCCTCTTGTCATTTTCAGTGTCTGCAGTAAAACCCACTGTCACCCCACCACTAGCTGAGCCAGGAGCTGGCAAAGGTCTGCGTTCAGAACATCGGGTAAGCCTCTGAGGACCACTTTCAGGAAAGAGGCAGGGGGCAGTGTTGAGATTAGTGGAGTATGGGTGTGGTGGTGCCTACCTTTGAATGCCTGGCAGCTCATTCCCTCAACCTTGATAAAGGGAGTTTAGGATATAACTTCTTCATAGTCACATAACCATCAAATGATAGGACTAGAACCTGAGGTCTTCTGAACACTTGTTCAGTGGTTTTCCTACTATATTATGCTACCAGTGAAAGCCTTGGGTAAGTTAAATATTTGTAGGGGTGGTAGCTTAGTAACTCACCCCCTTCCTCCCACGATGTCACACACTTCAGAGAGGTGGTTTAGTGAGCTCTATTCCTATACTTCCGGGATACTTAGCTGTAGCTAAGGGATAATACTCAGTAGCAATAGCTGTCAGGTGCAGACATAAAGCCTCAAGGAAGTATGGTCAGGATTGTGGTTCCTCTGCCTGAGAATACTTCCTAAAAATATGATAGCCTCGAAAGTTTGTTGTTCATGAGGTTCTGTTCCACAAATAGCTATTCTTATGCAAATCTTTATCAACAGAAAGTGCCCTTTTTCTTACGATTCTTATGTTGGCTAGACTACACTACACTACATTCTTTTATAAATGGGTTTTGGTTTTTAAATCACTGTTTCTGAGCCTTCATTCTTGGTCAAGCTTTAGGCACATCTGAGTGAGTAGTTTTGGCCTGTGTTTGCATGTTTTTGCTTGGAGGAGAAAGGGCCACCACAGGAAAGGGAAGCCTGGAGCTCTTGTACTTAGATACTGTAGTCCTTGGCCATCTACTCGTGGCAAGCCGTGTTCTTTCTGACTACACGGGGAATGCTTGACCCAGAGAGATCAGATTGTCAACGCTTGTTCCACTCTTACTTTCAGGAGAAAATGAACAGGATGCGGCAGCGCATTGCTCAGCGTCTGAAGGAGGCCCAGAATACATGTGCAATGCTGACAACTTTTAATGAGATTGACATGAGGTAGTGTCTCTAGTCCCTCTTATCCCCTAGGCCCCTTTTTCTTAGAGAACACGAACTTGCCCCAGTCCTTATCTAGTGCTGATTCTAAAACTAACTTGTCAGGGAAGAGGTATTTGTTTATTGTTTTTTGTTTGTTTGTTTGTTTTTGTTTTTGTTTTTTGAGATGGAGTCTCGCTGTCTCCCAGGCTGGAGTGCAGTGGCACGATCTCGGCTCACTGCAAGCTCCGCCTCCCGGGTTCACGCCATTCTCCTGCCTCAGCCTCCAGAGTAGCTGGGACTACAGGCGCCCCCCACCATGCCTGGCTAATTTTTTGTATTTTTTTTAGTGGAGATGGGGTTTCACCGTGTTAGCCAGGATGGTCTCGATCTCCTGACCTCGTGATCTGCCCGCCTCGGCCTCCCAAAGTGCTGGGATTACAGGCGTGAGCCACCGCGCCTGGCCTGTTTATTGTTAACTTTCACAGAGTGAGCCACTGGCTTCTTCTCTAATTGGCTTTCCTAATACTATGCCTGCCTCCTCCATGACCTTAACCTTAGCCTTGGCTAGGTGTAGTGGCTCACACTTGTAATCCTGGCACTTTGGGAGGCCGAGACAGGTGGATTGCTTGAGTCCAGGAGTTCAAGACCAGCTGGGTAACAAGGCGAAACGCCACCTCTACAAAAAATATAAAAATTAGCCAGGTGTGGTGGTGCACATCTGTAGCCCCAGCTACTTGGGGGGCTGAGATGGGAGGATTGTTTGAGCCCATCACTTACATATTTTCCTAAGTGATTCAGAATCGAGTAGATGAAAAGGCAAAGATAGGCTGGGCTTGTCTTTCATTTTACCCAGCTCTGACAGTGAAATGGAAAACAAGTTGTGTTTTTAAATAACCTTAGAATGTTAACCAAAGGTACTAATTCACTAGGTATGCCCATTTCTGTAGTGAGCTAATTGTTGACTTACCTGTTTTCTTCAAGATTTCGATGTGTTCAAGTATCAGCACTGTCAGGAAGAGAAATTTGACAAACGTGTTTTGAGTGCATACTGTATACAGAGTACTGTACTGTGGAATTCAGTGGGGATAGAGGCTGGGCACCATGGCTCGTGCCTATAATCCCAGAGCTTTGGGAGGGTGAGGAAGGAGGATCGCTTGAGCTTAGGAGTTGGAAACCAGCCTGGGCAACATAGCAAGACTGTCTCTACATAAAATTTTAAAATTAGCCAAGTGAGGGCTGGGTGCGGTGGCTTGTGCTTGTAATCGCAACACTTTGGGAGGCTGAGGTGGGTGGATCACATGAGGCCAGGAGTTCGAGACCAGCCTGGCCAACGTGGTGAAACTCTGCCTCTACTAAAAATACAAAAATTACCCAGGCATGGTGGCGTGTGCCTGTAATCCCAGCTACTCGGGAGGCTGAGGCACAAGAATTGCTTGAACCCAGGAGGAGGTTGCAGTGGCTGATATCGCGCCACTGCACTCCAGCCTGGGCAACACAGCGAGATTGTGTCTCAAAAAAAAAAATTATGGTGGCATGGACCTATAGTCTCAGCTACTTGGGAGGCTCGAGTGATCTTCCTGCCTCAGCCTCCCAAATGGCTGGGACCACTACAGGCGTGTGCCACCAGGCTTGGCCAATTTTTTTAGTTTTTGTAGAGACAAGGTCTCGCTGTGTTGCCCAGGCTGGTCTCCTGAACTTCTAGGGTCAAGCCATCCTCCTGCTTTGGTCTCCCACTGGGATTACAGGTATGAGCCACCATGCCTGGCCAAAAAAGAATTTTTAAACAGGTCTTCAAGAGTGACTAGCATTTTGTCAGCCTTGTGGAGAAAGGTCATTCCAGACGATGTTAACAGTATAGACCATGAGATGGGAAAGTAGAAGACACATTTGAGAAATTGTCAAAAATCATTTCTGTTGTGAGGATTTTGTATAGCAAAGAATGGTAAAGAAGGTTGGATCCTTATTTCAGAATGTTTTGAATGCCAGGGTAGGAGTTTATATTTAATTCAGGAAGCAAGTCAAGTCTCAGGTCATCTCTTTGTTTCTTTTTGTCCTGAGGGTTTAGTCTGTGAATCTACTTTTCATTAGAGAAATTTGCTTTTCTTTGGAAAGGGTTTGAAAAATAGGGAGAAGGGAGTGTTTTCTTGATAGTGTGCTGTGGCATTGTTCAGAGTAGGGCTCTGTGACCTGTTTTACTAGATGTCATCCATTCTGTTGGGAAACTTTCTGAAGAGACTGGATGACATTCAAGCCAAAGATTTCTCTCTTGTTCATAGGATGTAGGGGAAGGACCTTGACTAATGAATCACAAAGGCTGCAGCTTATGTTTCAGTGCATTAGGGCCAAATTGTACACAAATTGAATTGGACTTTGAAATTCTACCCAATTTCTTAAGACAAAACATGTAAATATTTGTGGCCCTGAAAGATGCAGTTGGCCCAACAGCTTTGATTGGAAAGGAAGCGTAATAGCTGGATCTCCTTTCAGCAGCTAATCAAGGTGTCACTTAACAATGGCCTGCGGTCTTGCTGCAGCCTAATTTGGTTTAGATCGAGTGCCCTTTGGGTCTTGTGCTGATCAGCTAACCCATAAGGGACCTTTCTGAGACCTTCTCCCTTCCTCTATTGTCCCAGCCTTTGCCTCCAAGGGCAGAGCTCGGAAATAGAAGCTACTTAATGACCAGACAATAACATTTGGGCAGGTTTGAGAGCAGAGATGTTTATCACATCTCTTTCCCTCTTCTGCAGCTCTTGTGTCTTGGGAACCAGTAATGTCTTTAGGGTGGTAATCCTAGCACTAAATAAGGTTAGAATCAGGAAAACAAGCATTTTAAACCCAATCAGTCCCCCTTGGAAAAACTTCCTTTTTCAAAAACAAAAGATCTGAAGGGGGCTGTTAAAATTGTACCACATCTTACCTTTCATGCTAATGTCGAATTAGGCCATTAGAGGGAGAAAGGGAGAACTGAGCATTTGGCCCTGAGATAAAGTTAAATTCAATTTTCATCGTAGAACTGCATTATTGCATTCCGATAAATACTGAGGTTTCTGCAGCAAAGTGATGGGAAAGCCATTTCTCACTAACTCTGCAATGTGTCATTGAAAAAAAAACCAGTCCCAAAAGAATAAAGGCTGCTCATGTTGTAAAGGCTTTTCAGAAGGCTTGCTGCTTAATCTGAAGGGAACCAGCCTAAACCACAAGTGGCCACTTTTCTAAATACCAAGGAAATCACAGCCATTAAACTAACCTTAAGGGCAAGAACTATGTCTTAATTAGCTTTGTATCTTGGTACCTGGCCCTGACCCTCACATGTAGTAAGGTGTTAGTACCTGTTTGGAAGAATAAGTGGATGGAACTGCCAACTCTGGAAAGATGAAGAATGGATATGACTTTCCGTGAGCCTGAAAGAACACTGGGTTATACCCTTCCCTGCATAGTCATGACTGCTTTTTCCCACATGGAGCCTCATGTACCCATGAGGTGTTTATTTTAGTCTCCACTAATCAAGAGATAGGAGGAATATCACACGGGAGTTATACTCGGATTTGGTGGGGGGGGGGGTGTTTGTATTCTAACAAGAAATAAAAAGAATATTGCTTATTTTGTAGATTTTGTTTATACTTTAAAAAATTTTTTTTCAGGATGGATAGCTCAGTTATTCAGGGCAAGGATGTTGGTGTGCTGTGTGATCTCTTGTTCATATGATGTGTCACTGAAATCTGTGACTTCTAGACCATGAAGGAGCCCTGTAAAGAGCTCAACCCACCTTAAAGACAGATTGGGCCTGATTCCTTTAGATTTCTTTGTAAAAGAACAGAGTTACTGTGTTAACCTCAGGTAGACTATTTCAAAACGTGAACTAAGGTAATGGTCCAGAGTGAGGGAAAAGCTCTCACCTAATTGTGTATATGGAGTGAGAAACCTGTGTGAAAGTCAAAATGCAGGCTTTGTGGTCAGTTTGTTTTGTAATGTTTTCACAGTAACATCCAGGAGATGAGGGCTCGGCACAAAGAGGCTTTTTTGAAGAAACATAACCTCAAACTAGGCTTCATGTCGGCATTTGTGAAGGCCTCAGCCTTTGCCTTGCAGGAACAGCCTGTTGTAAATGCAGGTGAGTTGCTTGTGGCTGGAATTGGAGAGGTCCTGGGAGGTAGGTGTATGAGCACAGACCTGCTCCCACATGCAGAGGATCAACAGACCAAGGCTTTTTATTTGCTACCTATAGAAATATCAGTATCTTCCCCAGGGATTTCTTGGTTCACCTTCCTGAAGCAGCATCATGATTACTTTCTACCCGCCAGCTGGGCAGAACAGTTTCTCTTCCCAGTGTACAGCTCGGCAGCTGCTCAGGCAGCAGGCAGTTCTGGGATAGCCCAGCTCTCCAGGCTGTCTCCTGTCAAGGTGGAAGCACGTGTTCTGGCTTCCTCCCCTCCCCCAGCTCCACAGGCCCTGTTATCTTGGGGCCTGACTTCCACACTTGGTGTAGGCTCCTGGCTGACCTTTGATCTTAGGTCGATGGGCCTCACTGGGAGCTTCGGCTTGGCCTCTCATGGACCTGGTGCTTATTTTCTTTCCTTTTTACTTACCTACATCATTTTAGTGTTGACCTAACAAGCACTTTGTTTTCCTGTTGACACACTTCTCTGTTCCTTGGGAGATTGGAGAGGGGGCAGTGATACTTTTGCCATCCTCAGCAGTGTCAGGGGCCCTAAAGGTCTAGAAGTAGAAGCCCTAGTCCCTCCTGTTGAGTGGTGCTCTAGGGAGGTAGAAGGCCATCTTTGTTTTGCCCAAATGTATACCTCTTCTTGTTTTTCCCATTCTTCTCATGCCTCCCTGACTGGCTCTCATCTTTTTCAGTGGCCCCCTTCTGCTTGCCCACACATGTAGGCGGCTCTCAAAAGTTCTCGTGGCCTCTTTTTCACGTTACATGCTTCCTCTGGATGTCTTATCTAACAATACAACATGGACTTTCTGCGGAAATGATTCCCAAGCCTTTATTTTCCCATTAGTTGCTAGGTGTACATTTTCAGATGCTGGTTTGCCCTCTCTTGAGGTAGCATATTTCAAAGCCAGATCACCCTGCTTACTCTTGGATCTCCCCTCTTCCTCTTGTTGAGAGTTGGAAGCAGAGAATGGGTAGTATCTCTATATCCCTTTTCCTTTGCTAATTTGCCCTTTTTTGGAACATTTGTTAACCCTAGTCATTCTCTGCTAAAGGAGGGCTTGACTAGAGCTACTTAACGAGAGTTTAGTGCATACCTATCCTATGGAAGCCAGTGTGTTGAGCCCTTCTTAGGGCTGCCAAAGAAACGGATGCTCCTATGCCCAGGCTCAGTCAGGGACTTGGGAGATACTATACTTGGTTGGGATGGGAGTAAGTGGAATGCCAGCTGCCATGCATAATGCAATGGTGTTCATGGTGGTTGGTCAGCCCACACTGTATCAAGCTCTGCAGATTTTTACTCTGTTAATGCACATATTACCTCATTAGTCTTGGCCTTCCTGGGGAGTTGTATGTAACATGTATTTTCTCTCTCATAGTGATTGACGACACAACCAAAGAGGTGGTGTATAGGGATTATATTGACATCAGTGTTGCAGTGGCCACCCCACGGGTATGTTGGGGCAGGAGGTGGGGAATGTTGGTCTTAGACCGTCACCTTATCTGTGTGAAGGAGATCACACAAGAGAAATCATTTCTTTAATTCTGTATTTTTAGAAGGGAGTTAGTAAAAGTAACCTTTTTTTCTTTTATACCATGCCACATTCTTTTAACACTTTGTGTTAATCACACTGAGTAATGAAGGTATTCTAGGGAGGGCATACCACTGGTTGAATCAAGGGAGTTGTTAACTATAAAAGGTACTATTAATTTGCATCTGAAAACAGCTTTTCACCCCCTTCAGGGTCTGGTGGTTCCAGTCATCAGGAATGTGGAAGCTATGAATTTTGCAGATATTGAACGGACCATCACTGAACTGGGAGAGAAGGTAAAGTAGAAAGATGTATACAAGCTGCTGAGCAGGCGAGGGAAGAGAGCCTTCAGAAGGCTGGGCTCACTAGCAAGCAGTGCTCATGGAAAGTCAAGTGCATAGCCGCTGAGAAAAGCAGTTGCCCACGAGAGCTAAGTATTTTATATATCTGGTGGAGTTTACCATGCTCTGGTAACTGAAATCTCATCAGATGAGACCTGCTAGAAAAGATCATCTTTGAAGTCTTCAACTGTATGAAATTGTGCCTTTTCTCTGGTGGAGCACTGGTCATAGACACCTCAGCCGAACAACTGTCACACGGAAGCTAGCGCTTGTGCCATCGATCTCGATACAAGCTTTCTGGACTTCCTTTGCTTTTTTGTTTTTAGAGGCAGGGTCTCGCTGTGTTGCCCAGGCTGGAGTAGAGTGGTAGAGTCATAGCTTACTGCAGACTTGCACTCCTGGGCTCAAGCGTTTCTCCTGCCTCAGCCTCCCAAGTAGCTGGGACTGCAGGTGTGCACCACCATGCCTGGCTAATTCTTAAGTTTTTTATACAGATGGGGGGGGTCTCACTATGTTGCCCAGGTTGGCCTTGAACTCCTGGCCTCAAGCAGTCCTCCTGCCTCAGCCTCCCAAAGCGCCGGGATTATGGACTGACTTTAGGTGAAGGAAACTGGGTTGGCTTAATATTTCAATTATGAAATCTGTTTTTAGGCCCGAAAGAATGAACTTGCCATTGAAGATATGGATGGCGGTACCTTCACCATTAGCAATGGAGGCGTTTTTGGCTCACTCTTTGGAACACCCATTATCAACCCCCCTCAATCTGCCATCCTGGGGATGCATGGCATCTTTGACAGGCCAGTGGCTATAGGAGGCAAGGTAGGAACCGTCACTTCTAAGGTCCTAGTGGCTAGGTCTCGATGAAAGGGAAATCCAACTAAATGCTAATTGTAAAACATTAACTATAATTTCAGGCCTAAGTTCCATTTCTTAGTTTCTAATAGCTAAGGCACTGATTATCAAATTGTGGTCTGGATCAGCATCATCTGGGACCTTATTAGAAATGCATATTCTTAGACCCCATCCCAGACTTAAAGAAGAAGTGCAGATGATCCTGATGCATATTCAAGTTTGAGAACCACTGAGCTGAGGAGGCTTGTTTGCTTCTATGGAGTGGGGGATATAGTTGGAAATGTGGTCCCTTGCCCCTGGGAAACAGATGACAATTATGCATGTCAGTCTGTGCGCTGCCAAGTTGTATGATAAAGCTTGTAAATTTCCCGGGAGTTCAGAGAATTAAGTATGAAAAGGGGCTTCAGCTGGCCCTTAGAAGATACGTTGGTATCAAAAAAGCTTTTTGGGAACTCCTGTGTTTAGAATCCTTTTGGGTTACTGACTCCTGTGTGAAACCACAATCTGTAGATCTTCCTGGAAAATGCCCATACACCCAACTACACATACAATTCCAGAATTTGTAGACCCTGGCTTAATTTATTTATTTTTTTTAATTCTAACCCCAGAGAGAAGCAAGTACAGGCAGCCAGAACTGAAGGGAAAACTTTCCTTGTAGGCAGCAGATGCGTTAGAGGGCAGAGTATGTTTTTAAAAAATAAAAGGCAGTTGTGAGAAGACAGTTTTCTTGGCAAACTTTGTTTCTGAGTGGGGAAGCTTTGCACTGAGGGTAAGGCCTGGTCTTTGAAATACTGTAAATATGCAGAGGCAACATCAATAGGAAAGGCTGTGGAATTAGGAACTTTCTTATGGGCTGTGCTAAATCTCCTCCTTCAGCGAGGCTGGCTGTGGCTTGCTGGAGACAAACCTATTTACCTTTCCTCTCTGTAGGTAGAGGTGCGGCCCATGATGTACGTGGCACTGACCTATGATCACCGGCTGATTGATGGCAGAGAGGCTGTGACTTTCCTCCGCAAAATCAAGGCAGCGGTAGAGGATCCCAGAGTCCTCCTCCTGGATCTTTAGGAGGAACCCACACACCCTACAAGTTGATCATGCAGGAACTGAAAACCAGTCTTCTCCCTGTCCCCTCATGGGTCCCGGGTTAGCCTGGTGACAGGCAGGCACATGCTGTTGGCCTCAAGCAAGGAAGCAGAGCACTGTGTAACCAGCAGTCACAGGTCTTTTCTTGGCGTTCCTGCCAGGCTCTCCCTCTCTGCACCTGTCTCATACCCTCGAATATCTTAATTCCTTAGGCTTGAGAGAGAGAGCCTTAATGGATGCTCATTCATATTCCTGCCTTTCTTCCATCAGCTCTCTGCAAAGATGATTTTGCCTCTCCCTAGTGCTGGTATACTATAGAGAAACCCCCGGGGACCATGTGATTAAGTTCCTATCTTTTGAAAGTTTGTTCTGCAGAGACTTCTAGGAGGATGCTGTGCCTCCCAAGCTCAGAGCAGCCTCTGTCCTGGCTGTGCACATTCTCCCTTGATTCCACTTGTGTGGAGGGATTGAACACAGGCAAAGAGGTGCTGCTTTGCTTCTTCAATGGCACCTTCATTCTCCGTTGTCATTGACTTCAAGATGCCTCTTCTACCTCTTCCAGGAAGCACAGACCAGGGGATCTGGGTGTGTGAGTGGGAGGAGAGGGCAGAGGTCCCCTGAGGTCATGCATTGTAATCATCATAGAAGGAGAGCCCAGGCCTGCCCTCACGCTCTCCATCATAGGCTGACACCAAGAAGACTCGTCTTGGCACAATCTCACACAGCTGGGGCTGTAGCAACCCTTTCCAAACCCTTTGCTGGTTGCTGGGCCTCATTTTAGCACCTTGTTCTTAGAGCAGATTCTAGCACATCATGGCAGTGGGACCAAGCGTGGTCCCGAGGAAGGGCCAGAGCCTGGTAGAGACTAGGGAAGGGAGGTCTCCTCTAGACTGACTCAGATTGCCTTGAGCTTTTCAGTTAAGTTGCTGTAAGCACCTGGGCTGAGGAGGCAGTTTTTGTTCCTTCCTGCGTTATAGCGGGGCCTTGTCTCTTCCTCTGCAGGACACAGATCTGGAGGACGTGGACTGGGGTAGGAAACCACCCTGAGGGTGTTAGTACCTAGTGGTGAAATGGATGAGGTCATTTCTAAGGTGTGTTGCCCGTGGATCTGGGCACAATCATTGGAATTCCTTGGAGCCACTGGGATTCATGGCTTTGTATCCAACTTCATCCAGGCCTGAGGCTGCTGACATTTGACACCAGGGCCAGTAGAGAGTGCCCTTTTGTATCTTAAGCCAAGAAGTGAGGCCTGGGGGTGGGGGAGGGGGGAAGGGGTGGGAGCCAATACTGAGTGCCTGCAGCATCTACTACTCTGTCTTCACTATTCAGAACTTGTAACTAAAGTATTTAAAGAAACTGATTTTAAATGCAAATTAAAGGGCAGATATTCTCAAACAGGGTTCCTGTATCTGTTCCTTTTGGCTACTGAGGTGATATAAGTCCCCAGCACTGTTGCACTGAAATTATTGAAAGCCACTCAAGGTCCTGTTGCTTATCTTGTGAAATCAGAAATCCCTTATGTGGAACTTAACACTGTCATAATTTGACAGAGGGTGGAACCCTGACTGCCAGCCGGGAAAGTGTTGCCAAAAAGAGTCAACCTCTGTAAAAATATTTGAAGAGATTTATTCTGAGCCAAGTGTGAGTGACTGATGGCCTGTGATACAACTTTTAGGAGATCCTGAGAACCTGTGTCCAGGGTCATCTGGCTACAACTTAGTTTTATACATTTAATACATTTTAGGGACACATAAGATACCAGTCAGTACATGTAAGATGTACAGTGGTTTGGTCTGGAGAGGCAGGACAGCTCAAGACCTGGGGATGTTGTCATAGGCAGAATCAAAGATTTTCTGATTGGCAATTGGTTGAAAGGGTTATTATCTAAAGACCTGGAATCAATAGAAAGGAATGTCTGGGTTACAATAAGGGGTTGTGGAGACTAAGGTTTTATGCAGATGAAGCCTCCAGCCAGCAGGCTTCAGAGAAAATAGATTGTAAATGCTTCTCATCAGACTTACGGAGCCTGTTTTAACAGTAATTCCAAAAGGGAGGGGAGTATAATGAGGAATGGCTGGCTCCCTCTTCCCACCATGGCCCGAACTAGCGTTTCAGGTTAACTTTGGAATACCCTTGACTGAGACGAGGGGTCCATACAGATGGTTAAGGGGGCTTAGGATGTTTTTTGTTTTGTTTTGTTTCCATAAAGCATCATAGTCTCTTAGTGCCCCACCTTCCTTGAGCCTGTCAAGCCATACTCTACTCTAGAATAGAGAATTTGGGGTCACCATCTTTGTGAAGCCCTTTCAAAACACCAGTAGACTTGCATTTTTTGTGAGGGCTTACATTATTTCAGTGATGGATTTGGGAGGAGTGGGGGCATCTCATTTCATTTGGATTTGATAGCCTTGTGGACCAAGATGCTCAAGGTCAATACACATGAACAGGTGAGGGTTGATGACCTAGGAGCAGTGGTCAGTGAGCGTGAATGTACAGGGTGGGTAGCTAACCTAGACTGCAGGTGGCAGGTGTGATGGATTCCAGGCTTAAACACAGCCTTGTCTTTTCCAGAGTCCCTGTCTGCTGAGCTCTTGCAGTGAGGCCATCCCTCTGTGAAGGTCTGTCACAGGAGGGAACTGGGTCCCAGAGAGTAGAACTAGAGCTCTAGTAGATAGAAAAACAAATTAGGTTGAATGAAAGGAAGAACGGGATTTGGTGTTAGAAGCTTTATCTGGTAAACCTGCAAAATAGGCATTATTTGCCCCATTTTATCGAAAGGAGGTCGACTGTAAGAGCTGGGACCCACAGTATTCTAAACTCAGGGCCCAACAAAGTGTCAGATGTGTAGCTTTGGGTGGATGAAGCACAGAAGTTCCAGAAGTGACTTGTGCTTCATGAAGCGGTGGTTGGAAGTGGTCCAGCCTGACTTAGGGAGAGTAGCAGAAGGAACACTAACTTGCAACTCTGGCTAGTTTGTGTCCTTAACCTTTTTGAGCTTCAGTTTTCTCAGGAGCTACCGTCTGTTGCAAGGGGTCACTGTGAGGATGAAACTGGTATTCCCCCAGGCACCATGAGCCTCTTCAAGGCTGCTTCATCCTCTTCCCCACAGAACCTGGTCCTCCCCGACCCCACCCCTTCCCCTGAGGCCCACATGGCATGCTGCTCACCAGCAGCCCTGCGTCCTACTTCCTGGCAGCCCCAAGCTCGCTCTTGACTTCACTCTGGAGCTTCTACATGGGAGCCTTCCAACCTGCCCCAGTGAGCCGTGGTCATTGCATGGAAGAAGCGAGAACACCGTAGGCCAGAGCAGGCTTTATTGGGGCCGCGTAAACCCCAGGGAGAGGCAGGACGTGGACCACAGAGAGTCATGTACAGGCTGCGCTTTCACTTGTCTTCTCTGTCTCAGTCTCCTGAAGAGCCCGAGGAAGTCAAGTCTCCCCACCATGAGTGAGGGGGTCTGGCCTGACAGTTGTTGGGCCTTCAGAGCCAGGCATGTGGACCGTGTCAGAAGCGCCACCTGGTGGTGACTGGGATGCTGGCAGGGAGGAGCTGAGGGCAAAACTCTAGTGGAAATTTCCCAGGTCGGTCCCACACCCCGGTGACAGGGTGAACCCTGAGAGGAGCCCCCAAACTGGAGGCAGTTGCCTTTGGGGTAACCACTCACCCCAGCTTTTCAGAGACCAGAGGCAAGACATTTCTGGCTAAGAGCCATGGATAGTTGTTCCATGCGTTTTGTGGTTTCTTATCCCAAAAGGGCATGAAGTCACAGTAGGCAGTGACATGGTAAACAGCCAAGGCCTGAGAGGGAGTCCTGATGGGCACACCTTGTCTAAACTGCTTTGGCCTGGAGGCTGAATTGCTGTCCTCTTGCACCCCTGGGGCAGGCTGCCCCTCTTCCCCCACACAGATAGGCCCACTGGGGAGGAGGACGCTTGATTCTGGTTTCAGACTTGCTCTAAGGGGCAGAGCCATGCATTCCTTCCTCCCCCCATTCCTCTTATTTTCTTCCCCTCCCTTTTGCTCTCCCAAGTCTGAAATCACAAGATAGGGGGCATGGTCAGGAATCGGGGGGGAGAGGGGTCATCCTGTCCGCTACCTCATCCCTCCCTGCACAACAGATGGCACCCCTGCTTCTGGGCCTCCCCAGCTGCAGGAACAGCTTCTGGTGGAAGAGGCCTACTCGCTGTGGGACTAAGAGGACTAGCCAGGACAGTCTGGTTTGGGTCCACTGAGCCAGTGGATCAGTGTCCTGAGATGAGTCTCCAGAGATGTCCTGAGTGGGGCACAACATGGCAGTGAGTGAGTCACAGAACCTCACAGTAGGGTGCAGCAGGTGGTCAACAGCTCAGCGCCAGTGCCACAGAAGGCAACCTTTAACATGGTGAGTCCACATGCTCAACGGGTCTGTTGACTGATGGGTGGAAGGTTCAAGCTGCTTAGCAGGGCAAGCCTTGACTGCCCCCACCTCCAGCTTTTCCAGGAGCTGGCCCTTCCTGGGTGGTGGCCATAATTCTGAGGCCCCAGTGGGAGCCCAGCAGGACAGACAGTGCCCTCCATTCCTCGCCCAAAGCCTGCTGATAGAGGGCCAGCCCTGGGTTGGGTGTCAGGCAAGGAGGAGAGGCGATCCAGACCAGGCCAGCTGCTTCCGTCACCCGCTCCGCCCTCTTACCCCACCAGTTTGCTCCAGTGGATGGTACTGAAAAAGGGATGGGACTTGAGTTTGCTGACACCACCTTCTCCCATGCCCAGGCGCCGGGTAGGCTCGAACTGCAGCAGCTGCAGAGAGAGGCCCAGTCAGCTGGGCCACTCCAGCTGTGGAGGCATGGGGTGACCTCCAGGGACTCCAACCACTATGGCCTCTAGGGGGCCTGCTCCCTGGCAGCCTGGCCCATAGAACCCCCATTTTACCCTGGGGGCATTGGTGGTGGTTGGCCACCAACATATAGAAATGTGTTGCCCCTACTGCCCTCTGCACCCACATCAGACACTGAGCACGAAGCACACGTGGTTCAGACACAGTTCTGCGCCCCTCCCAGCACCTTCCTCAGGCTAGGCAGCTGCTTCCTCTGGCCGGGCTACACCTCACCTCAGTCAGCAGAGAGGCCGCTGGGCGACTGAGCCACTCGGGCAGCTGGAGCTGGGTGTGGGCCTGGATTCCTGAAGGGTGGCTCTGGGACAATGCCTGGGAGGACACAGGGAAGGGCCTCTGAGGAGGCAACCCCAGGACTGTCTACACTCCAGTGGCAGCCAGGATTTTTTTTCCCCATGTCACATCCCATGAGGAGGATGACAATAATGATAGTTGCTACAGCCAGACACAGTGCCTGATGGCTAAGCAGTGCCTTTATGTTATCCACAAAAGGCAAGAAACAGGCCCAGAGAGGTAAAGGGACTTGTGCTGAGTTCAGGGTTTGAACCTAGGTCTCTTGGCTCCAAACTTGCTAGAAGCAACTATCTTGGGTTGCAATCAGGGCAGGCACTCTTGGGAATAGTGATGGAACTTGTCTCCTTATTTTAAAAATCCACATGGGCTATTCATTTGGCAGCAGGCCACGGCATGCTACCATCGGGGCCAAGGCAGCGGCGTGGCAATAAAAGAAAATAGGACCTCTCCACGCCCCAGAAAGGCACAGCTTTGAGGAGCAGAGGGTCTGTCTGGAGGGAAGTATGAGCTTCCAGGAACCCCCAGGAGGAAGGCCAAGAGCTCTGGGCTGGAGAGGTGGGAGGAGACAGGAAAAGAGAGAGCCACTCTGGGGGAAATTGCAGCCAGGACTTTCGGGGCCCCGTGCCATGGGACGAAAGCAGGAGGGAGCCTGGATGGACTGGTCAGCTCTGGACTTCAGTTCACGCTGCATCCATTTCGGCTATTTCCTGCTCAAATGCAGTTTGGCCTCCCCCTTGCTGCCTGCATAACTGGCCTCAGTTGCAGTGCTCAGCTCATGAGGGGAGGACAGAAGGCAGAGCCATCAACTGTTCCCAAGAGTGCCTGCTCTGATTGCAACCTGCAAACAGAGGTTCCCGGAGTGTTTGCAGGGGGATCTTTTGAGCTCTTGGCTGGACAGGGCAGCTGCTTGCCTGGGTGAAAGAGCCCCTCTCTCCCATCCTCCAGCTAAGGTCTGGGGGTGACAGCCAACGAGGTCATGGGTGGGAGGAGTGAACAGCGGGCTCAGGATGATTGAACAGCCTTCCAGGGAAGAAGGGCTGTGTCACATTCCGCGCTTCCTCCAAATCTGACACCACCTGGGCCCAGGCTCTCTGGCAGAAACCTTCCCTGACCATCCCACTCTACTCGTATTCATAGAAGTTGACAGTCTCCTTAGCTATAGCCAACTAATGTATTGGGAGTGCTAAGTGTGTCCCTGGCTTCGGGGGCAGTTGTGCTGGTAGGACAGCCAGGCAGTCTCTGCCCAGACTGGCTGGATGGACTAAGCCTGGCCCATCCCACACTCAGTGGCACCCACCAGGGCACTACACCCAGCCCAGCCACTCACCATTCCCGTCAGCAGTTCATACAGTAGAGACCCAAAGCTCCACCAGTCACAGGCTTCCGTCAGCTCGGAAATCCCACCCACCTCTGTGGGAACAAGAACACAGGTGTCCCAGCCTCACCTAAGAGGGCCTCTTCCATTCTCCTCAGCCTACCCAGACACCACCCACCCGCTCTGTCATTCTCAGACTCTGGGCGCAACCCACACAAAGGCACCCAGGTGCTAAGGCCCACCCTGGCCTCCCCCTTCTTGCCTGGGGCGCTGTAGAGATTGTCCACGGCCTCCCCGCAGCACTGGGGCTCCACCTCTGACCACTGGCCAAAATATGTGAGCCGGATGTGACCTCCAGTGTGTGGGAGGAAAAAGGAGGGGACAGATTGAGGACAGCTGATACACGGGAGGGGGTTGCAGGGCTTCCCCCAACAGTCATGCGGTGGGAGCCAATGGCCTTGCCGGGCAGAACCTTGGCAGGGGCACAGCACCCTCCACAGAGGCACAGCACTCTGAGGCCCACAGAGCCCACAGGGTACTCCCAGGAGCCTCGGCCAACAGACTCCAGCCTAGGCCCCCTGAAAGGCTGGCTGGGGCCAGGGAGGAGCAGACAACCTTGGAGGTCCCCTCGACTTTGGGGATCTCTCGTCCTCTGCCTGGACGCTTTGGGGGCCACCCCACTGAGGGGTGAGGAGGGCACCTACCTGCCTGGTCCAGGAGCAGGTTCCCGGGGTGGAGGTCCCGGCACAGCACCCCCTGCTCGTGCAGCGCCTCCAGCGCTACCAGCATCTCTGCCGCCCACTGCTTCACCTGCTCCTCTCTCACACTCCAGGTGGCCCTGCCACAGCCCCGGCCGGCCCCATCTGCTGACAGGCAGCTCTGATCCATGCCTCGGCCACAGCCCCCTAGCACCGGGCTGGCCCCCTCAGGAACCCAAGTGAGCCCCCGAGGGGGCCCAGCGTCTGAGTTCTGGCCAGCCCTCCTAGCTTGAAGGTGCAGGTGGCCACCTGGGGCCTTTGGAAGGTCCGAGGAGCCAGAGGTGCTGGTCCTGGCTGTGGGTTCACCTTCAGCCTCCCTCTGGGGTCTGGTGGATGGGGCCTCCCCAGCTAGGAGAAGGTTCGGAGAAGTCCTAGGAGGCTCCAGGGCGATTCTGTCCTGGCCAGGGACATGGCCTGAGGGAAGCCTCGCTGGGGTCAGGAGGTTGAGGTGGGGGTTGAGCTGAGCCTTCATCCTCTCCTGGGTAGAGCCAGAGCTGAGCCCAGAATGTCGGGAGTGCGCCTGGGAGAGCAGGTGGGACCAGAGAGTGCCTCCTGGGCCATGCAGAGGGAGCGGTGAGCGTGGGGACAGGGAGAAAAAGAGTATGGATGCCAGGGCCGGCTCCCACTCCTGCCTCCCTTCTGTCTTGGGCGCAGACTTTCCGCCTCTGGGTGTCCTGGCCTAGTTCAGCCCCTCACCTCTGCTCCCTCCTACCCCTCAGCTTAGAATGCCCTCTGCCCTCCTCTTGACCCACCTAAAGTGGGCCCAGCCTTACAAACTGGCACACCACCGAGAGATGTCCAGCACTATCAGTGTCCGTGGTTTGGGTGGCGGGTTCACTAGTGTGAACACTGTTTTTCGGGAGACCGATATAAAGAAATTTAAAGAAAAGTCAGGCACACACTTATGATGACTATGTGTCATGACGCCAGATGTGCACCTCACTTTAAAAAGTCATCAATACAACCATCAGTATCTGCTACATGGCCCAGTTCCTGTCCTCATAACTTCAGTCACCACCACCCTGTCTGGCCACTCCCAAGGGATCGGTACAGCCCGGAAAAATGAAAAGAGCCAACGCTGGAGGAAACAGCGACAGAGGAGACAGCTGTGATTCTCACGCCCACCCACGATGTGGACATCCACCCCAGGATGTCCCCTGCCCCCTTGGTACCACACAGGGGCCTACAACAGCCTGACTGGCCTCCAGAAAGGCCGGGTCCCCTGGTCTGTGCTGTACATCTGGTGCAAGCTCTGCCCCTCCCCAGGGCTCAGCTTTTTTTTTTGAGGCGGAGTCTTGCTCTGCTGCCCAGGCTTGAGTGCAGTGGCGTGATCTTGGCTCACTGCAACCTCCACCTCCCGGGTTCAAGCCATTCTCCTGCCTCCACCTCCCAAGTAGCTGGGATTACAGGCACGTGCAAGCACACCTGGCTAGTTTTTGTATTTTTAGTAGAGACAGGGTTTCACCATGTTGGCCAGGCTGGTCTTGAACTCCTGACCTCAGTTGATCCGCCTGCCTCGGCCTCCCAAAGTGCTGGGATTACAGGCGTGAGCCACCACGCCCTGCCAGGGCTCCGCATTTTAAGGGTTGACGACATACCCCAAAGGCCTGGGGAGCTGACAGGGGGCCCCAGGCCTGCTCACCTTGCACATGCTCCAGGTGCAGGAAGATGGAGTCCTCGCTCACAAAGTACCTGAGCAGCTTCGTCATGTAGGGGACTCCGTGTGGGATGATGGTCAGCCGCTCCCTGCTCACCATGTGGCACCTGGGTAGGCTCTGGGAGCAGCAGGGCAGGCAGATCAGCCGGGGACAGGCCAGAGACTGCTGCTGTTAGGGGACCTCCTAGCCCTGGCTTCAGGGGCACCCGAATGAGGGTGGAGCAACTGCCTCCCTCAGTTCCTGACCTGTCCTTACCCCCACTGCCCCTGTAGAATCTGGGTCCTCCACCCTCTAGCCAAAGAGGGGGCAGTGTGTGTGCATGTGTGTTTGTGTGTATGTGTATGTGTGTGTGCGCATGCATGTGTGTCCATCTGGAAAGTGGGGCATGTTCAGGCAGAACAACCAGCTTTTGTGGGAGGGAGTGCAGGCTTCAAATGCAGGTTCTGGGTAGGAGTTTCCAAGAGCCCTGAGAAAGATCCAAGGGGAATGCAGAGTGGCAGGGGCAGGGTGGCACCTGCCTTCACCACAAAGGTCCCTCCGGTTGCCGGGTCCTGGACCAGCTGCACCTGCCAAAGTCCAAGAGGCACTGGTTAAGGCAGGTACTAGCTCCTGGGGCTCCGTGACCCCAGCCTGACCCCCTCCCAGGTTCCTCCACTGAGGCTGACTCACTCCAGTGGCAGGGCAGGGAGGGCGGGCTTTGGTGGCACTCCTGAAGCAGACATCGATCCTATCCTGCTCACCCACCCCTGCTAGACCTGTGGTCTCAGATGCTGCCTCCTCCAGGAAGCCTTCCCAAGATTACAGGGGCTGGGGTCCCTAATCTGCCTCCAATGCTCTCTTAGTTCACCCTTAGGAGAGCCTCTTCACACTGTCTAATCTGTCTCCCACTGGACCGTGAGCTCAGTATTCCCGGAGCCCTGCACAGTGCAGGGATGTAGTAGGTGCTAGACACATGCACTGTGAGCAGCCCGGGCTTTGGCTCACTGTGTGCGTGGTGGGCATGCGAGCAGAATGCCCTGCCCTCTCCCTGCCCACGCTGGGCCAGGCCTCATGCCGCCTGACGGGAGGGCTGAGAAGCCCTGTTCCACCTGGACCCCAGAGATCAGCTGAGAAGCCCTGTTCCACCTGGACCCCAGAGATCAGCTGAGAAGCCCTGTTCCACCTGGACCCCAGAGATCAACTGAGAAGCCCTGTTCCAACTGGACCTCCAGAGATCAACCCCTCACCCAAGGCCTTAGCTAGAGCCCCAACATCCTGCAGGGTCTGAGGTGTCATGGCTGGAAGGGACCTCAGAGCCAGTCACTTCCTCTGATCTCTTGTTTTACAATTGAGGAAGCCGCAGCTCTGAGGTGACTCCAGGTCTCCCCAGCGCAGCCATGTTGTGTGGGCTTGGCACGCTGCGTTCAGGCCTTTTTCCCACTCCACTCCACCCCCTTCATTTACACACACCCCCATGACACAAGTTTATCTATGTGAAAAACCTGCACATGTACTCCTGACTGCAAATAAAAATTTAAAATAAATAAGTAAAGTCCGCTCGAGAGGCCGTCTTTGGAGAGCAGCCTCTCCTTCTTGTGCTGGTTTCCATTAGAGGCAGACGCTGTCAATCGCAAGGTCAGGGCCATGTTTGGAGTTGGGCCCCTGACTCATCTGCATGGTGGGGAGGGGCGGGCCCCAGCATAGGAGCGGGCACATGGGTACGTCGAGGGCGGGAAGGCAGAGGATTCAGCCCAGGTGAGGGCGTGTGGAGGCAAGGCCAGCACCCTGGGGTTGTGACTCCTTGGCTGTTGGCCTGCCCTGCGGACATTCCCCAGGGAGGCTGTGGCCAGCCATGGTCAGGGTGGGAACTGGGCCCTGAGGCCAGGCTGCTGGGCAGTGAGGAAGGCCACAGCTTGGGATCAGGGTTAGGGGAAGGGGCACTGGGCTTCGATCTTGGGCAAATTGAATTGATTTTCTCATCTACCAACCAGGAATTCCAAATGCCTACCTTCCCTACATCTCTGGATTGTTGAAGCCATACAGAAAGCCCTTGGTGAGGGCCAGGTGTGGTGGCTTATGCCTGTAATCCCTGTAATTTGGGAGGCCAAGGCGGGTGGATCACCTGAGGTCAGGAGTTCAAGACCAGCCTGGCCAACATGGTGAAACCTCGTCTCTACTAAAAATACAAAAATTAGCTGGGCATAGTGGTGCCCGCCTGTAATCCCAGCTACCTGGGAAGCTGAAGTAGGAGAATCACTTGAACTCAGGAGGCAGAGTTGCAGTGAGCCTAGATCAAGCCACTGCACTCTAGTCTGGGCAAAAGAGACAGACTCCATCTCAAAAACAAAACAAAACAACAAAAAACAAAAAACCAAGAAAGCCCTTGGTGAGTGGAAAGGCTGTGAGAATGTCAGTGATCACATCTGCCAAGTCACATGGCCTCTCTGAACCTTGCTCTTTTTAAGTACAAAACGGGGTCATAGCAGCACTTCCTTCAGGGGGTCCTGAAGAGGATTCTGTTAAAGCAGGCAATTCAGGCAGAGCAGCAGCCTGCACCTGCCGCAGAACACACCCTTGATAACCTGTCGTGATTATTACCAGTGTCATCCAAGGGGAAGCCCACCCTGGCTGTAAAGTGGTTACTCTGTGCTAAGCACTTTACATAGGTTGTTTAATTTTATCCCCACAATCCTGCCAAAATTCAGGCCTGAGCCTCAGAGAGGTTATGTTGCCTACTGTTCCACTGCTAAAAAGTGGTCAAGTCAGGACCTGAACCCAGACAGGCTGATCCCGGAGCCCTGCAGACTTTACTGGAACTGGGGGCACAACCAGGTGACCCTGGCAATGGCCTTCCCTCCTGAGCCTGTTTCTCCATCATCAGTGAAAGGAAGGCAGTGGACTAGATGAGAGTGCCCAGGACCCTTTTCTCAGCAGGAGCGAGGTGTCCTCTCCAACCACCAGAGGTCTCTCCTCCAACAGCCAGAGACCGAGTCCAGCCTGGGCTTGGCTCCCTGACCAAACTTGTGCAATGTTAGAAAAAGCAAGGAAGAAAACTCTGGAGTCATTTAGGAGAACAGAGTTTCCCACAAATCCTGACACCCCAGATAATTCCCCACTGTCCCTTGCCAAGTGGGATTCCCCACCACCTTGTCCTGGGCAAGGGCCTGTAACTGACAGAGTCCAAAAAAAACTAGCGAAGGAGGGAAGGCTGAGGAGGTCAGAAATAAACCTTGATCCATACACTGAAAGATTTCTGTTAAAAACATATTAAAACCAACCTCAGTATTCAGAAATAATTAGACTAAAACATTAACAGTGATTATCTTGGAGTTCGGCAGGATTCAGGGGATTTTCTTTTTCTTCCATTATATTTCAAAAGGGCAGCAAAGCAGCAGGCATTTTCCCATTCATCCAACCAAACAAGAAACTCCTTTTACTCAGTGGTTTGGAGGATGGAGGACTGTCTAGTGCCTTGACTTCTTTGTTTATTATTTATTTTTTTTGAGACGGAGTTTCACTGTTGTTGCCCAGGCTGGAGTGCAATAGCGTGATCTCAGCTCACTGCAATCTCTGCCTCCCAAGTTCAAGCGATTCTCCTGCCTCAGCCTCCCAAGTAGTTGGGATTCCAGGCATGCGCCACCACACCCAGCTAATTTTGTATTTTCAGTAGAGACGGGGTTTCACCATGTTGGTCAGGCTGGTCTTGAACTCCTGACCTCAGGTGATCAACCCACCTTGGCTCCCCAAAGTGTTGGGATTATGGGTGTGAGCCACTGCGCCCAGCCCCGCTGACTTCTTTGAACCTCAGTTTAATTCTCTGTAGGACAAGTATTAAAATGCAGCACTGTCCAATTGAACTTCTTATCATGATGGCAGGATTATATGTCTGCACTGTCCAATATGGAAGCCAGTAGCCACATGGGGCCATTGAGCACTTGAAATGTGACTGGTGCAACTGAGACACAGATGACTTCATTTTAATGAATATGAATGCACAGAGGCTTATGTGCCTAGTGACTACTGTGTTGAACAGCACCCTATAAGGCTTCGTTCCCCCATGGTGACTGTGAGGATTTAATGCCACAGCTCTGTAAATGAGAAGGTTCCATACAACTGTCGGGTGAGCCTTCCATTTGGGAAGATGGAAGGCAGTTCTGAGTGCTTTCTCTCACCTTTTAAAAAAGAGCAATTGTTTTAAATAAAGAGACCCACTGAATTCTTGGGACAGAGGGACAATTAAAGCTTTGGTGAAACACGGTAAACCTTTTCTTTAAAGATGCACAAAGTATCAAAATCCCAGGAGGACTCTCCCATGGAACAAACAAGCCTAAAGGTTTCAAACAAGTTCTTAAACTCAAAGGCCCACAGGGGCCAGGCATGTGAGCAAATAGGCAGGGTGGAGGCGCAGAAGGGAGGGCTGGTGCCCTGTCTAAGGCAGGCATCTCCTCCTCCACTCCCTGCTGCCACGGGGGAATGGGAGGCCAGCGTTTCCAGATCTGATTTTTTCAAGAGAAGCAGGAAATCTGGACTTTTATAAGAATCTGCACATTTTCAAATGTTGGTAACAACTAAAAAAACCCAAAAAACAAACAACAAAAAAAAACACCCCTGTGTTTAAGCCAAATAAAAGAAGAAGTGACTTGGATGACCTTCTTTTTCTTCCTCCACCCTGTCTCAGAGCCTGGCTCCTGCACGAGGCTCAGCAAATACCCGGTGATGTCTCCCTGGCCCCCAGGTTCTGAGGCCAGGCCCTCGGGTATTCTGGCTGCTTACCAAGTCCCGACCCACCCACCTCACTGCTCCCTGCCACCATCTCTTCAGCCCTTAGTTATCCTAACAGCCGGACACGTTAGGGGTCACTCAAGCATCATCCCGAGCAAGCCCTTTGCTTCCTCCCTGGGCCTGAGGGTTGCTGCTGGCTGGCACTGCCCACTTGCCCAGATCTGTCTGGGCAGAGCTGTGGAATGGAACAAGGGTGACAGTATATCCAAGTCTGGCTGCAGGGACCCAGGCCCAGGGGCAGTAACACCTTTCCTAATTTGGGGAAAGTGATGCTCCTGGCTTGGGCATGACACAGGGAAAGGAAGTAGGATCTCAGGAGGGAGGTGAAGTCCTTAAGTTGAGTACCCAAGACAGGATAAAAAAGAAAAAAAAGAAGGGTAGTCCTGAAATAGAATGCGGTGGGCCAGTGGCTCACGCCTGTAATCCCAAGTGCTTTGGGAGGCCTAAACGGAGGTGGAGGATCACCTGAGGCAAGGAGTTTGAGACCAGCCTGGGCAACACAGCGAGATCTCTCTACAAAAAATAGAAGACAACAGCAGGGCTTGAGACTGTGGTCCCAGCTACTCAGGAGGCTGAGGTGCGAGGATTGCTTGAGCCTGGTAGGTCGAGGCTGCAGTGAGCCGAGATCACGCCACTGCACTCCAGCCTGAGCTACAGAGCGAGACCCTGTGTCAAGAAAAAAAAAAAAATGGTTGGGCTTGGCTTTAATTTGTGCTTTCCATCTGCAGGGGCCTCGAAACACTGGATTCCTAAACCACTTTCCTGAGGCTAAACAAGTTTGGGGAATTCTGTGTCACAGTGTACATCTGCACCTAAACACTCTAAGAACTCCGATCATTAAGAAACAAAGCCATATAACTTCAACTCGCTGTTTTCCTATCATACTCAGCTCAGAACCCCTCTCACCACAACACCTATGGTTCAGCGGGATCGTACCGGGAGGCACGGTGTCAGTCACCTCCCGGCCAGTCCCTGGGAACGGCTGTGCTCAGCCAAGGTTGGGTCGTGGCCACTGACACTCAAGCAGTGGGGAGGGGACCGTGGCAGATGGAAGCTGGCAGGGCCTGCGCTGACAGTCTGGGATCTGCCCCAGGGACCCAGGAGAAGCAGCTGGAGTAAGGCCCGGGAGCAGAAGCCTGCGTGCCTCCCAGCTCACTCCTGTCACTTGTATTTAGAGCCATCAAGCATGTACTCAGTGTCACAGCATGTGCCAGGTCTTTCCCCAAAATTGTTTTGTTTCACCTCCCAGATCACCCCATTGGGGGAGAATTCTCATCTCACTTTCCAGAGGAAGAAACCACAGCTCAGAGAGCAGGGGGCTTGCCCGTGGCCACCCGGGGTGGTGCCCAGCGCGGGGCCTTCCCGCAGGCAGCATGTCATCCTCTTGCCTGTGGGAAGTACAGGACTGTCTCCTTTTCTCTGTGGGCCCCCAGATCTACCAAAATCACCCAGCGAGTATGTTAAATAACAGATTCTTGGGCATCTGTATTTTTAGGAAGCTCTCCATTTAGCCAGCTTGGTAAAGAACTTCTTGGGTGACTATTCCAGGGTTCAGGGGAAGAGGGGAACCTCATACTGGCTGGACTCTGATTTGACCTCATTGTCTGTCCTTCTAATCAGAAGCACTCTAACAATGAGTGCCCTGAGTAAGGGTTGGGACGTCGCCTCCTATCTTCTTGTCTGACCTGAATAAGGCAAAGCATGCGAGATGGCATTGGGACAGGGTAAAGTTACAGTTAGGTCAGGAGAGGAAAAAAAGGGTAGACTTGCCAAGGCCCTGGGCAAGGACGGGCCAGCACGGGCCCTCTCTGGACAGGTTTCTGGAGTTGAGCACGTCCCAGCCGCAGGAAGTCCCCAGCTGTGCTCGGTAGAGCGTCTTGGCTGCAGCCCTGGGGTTCAGGTTGAGTGTGGTGGGGGTGCTGTGGGAAGCGGGAAGTGGGAGTGAGCAGGGCCTCGAGGACTGGCAGGGTGCCCTGGGCATAGCTCCTCGCTCCTCCTGCAGTTTCTGTCCCAACTCTCCCAAGGAGCAGGTTTTCTGGATCTGAGCTGCAGGGCTGTGGAAAGGGCCTGTCTGCCTTTTCTTTTTATATTATATTATATTATATTTTATTTTATTTTTTATTTTATTTGAGATGGGGTCTTGCTATGTTGCCCTGGTTGGCCTCTAACTCCTGGGCTCAAGCAGTCCTCTTGCCTTGGCCTGGTGCTTGGCCCAAAGTGCTGGGATTCCAGGTGTGAGCCACTGTGGCTGGCCAATCAGCCTCTTCCCGTTCCCTGCATTTTCCTCCCCAGGACCCAGGACCAAAGTCATGCGTCTTAGGGATGGGGGAGAGGTGGGAACTGCTGGAAACAACTGCACTCGCACTCCCCACTGACCCCTGCCCACCTCCTCTGGAGGAGTGGGGGCCACTGCTACAGACCTGCTTTCAGCATATCATGTCTCTCTCCCCACCGCCACCCCAAATTGCATACACTGTCTCCCTCCTGCAAGGCGAGTGTCCACTCACTCACCTTCTCGATGACCCCGACCACCCTGCAGCCCCTCAGCTGCTCCACGGCAGAGCTCAGCGTGCGAATGGGCCGGAGCCTCAGGCTGCTGAAACCCTGCAGAGGAGGGAGACAGGCCACACACAGCCTCAGGGCCGAGCCCTCCTTGGCCATGGCCTTCTCACCAGGCATCAGGCAGGGGCTTCTGGATGCAAGGAGAACAGCTGGGAGGGCAGGGGTATAGGCAGGCCCCACCCCACAGTGGCAGGCTGGGTGGAAAAGCTGGCCTTTACTGACAGGCACCCATACTGGTCCAGGGTGGTCAGGCCGACCTCTCTGCTGAGCCCGTCCAAAGCCCATGAAGTTCTCTGGGCTTCAGAAGCCCCCTCTGAAAAGCCCCATCTAGGCCAGGCGCAGTGGCTCACGCCTGTAATCCCAACACTTTGGGAGGCCGAGGCGGGCAGATCACTTGAGGTCAGGAGTTTGAGATCAGCCTGGCCAACATGGTGAAACCCTATCTCTACTAAAATACAAAAATTAGCCGAGCATGGTGGTGCCTGCCTGTAACTCCAGCTACTTGGGAGGCTGAGGCAGGAGAATCGCTTGAACCTGGGAGGCGGAGGTTGCAGTGAGCCAAGATCACGCCACTGCACTCCAGCCTGGGTGACAAAGTGAGACTCCATCTCAAAAGATGCAGATGCTCCCAAGGTGGGGATAGGGAAGTAACCTGGGAACGTGTGAGTCTCAGGGAACGTGCCTTGAAGACCAAGCACCTACTTTGGGGAAAGGCAGCCGTACAGGATGCAGTGAGCCAAGGAGGGCTGTGTGAGTACGCGCAACCGTGGGGGTAAGAAGCGTGCGTGCATTTTCCACCCTCACTGAACACTTACTGGTTTAGAGAAAGCCATGTGGGGACTGTGTGTGTGCACATACATGCACACAGATATGTGTGTGTGCACACAAGGGTGTCGGGGTCTGCTCCAAATTGCATGCCGGTTCACAAGAGACAGAATCAGGAGGCTCTGAGTGTGGACACACATAAGCGTGTAAATTGAACAGTGTGCAAGGCTGGCAGATGTATATGTGCACACATGGCAAGTGCTCCGTGAGGGAGGCAGACGACTGGAGATGACTCAGTGAGTTGTTTGAAAATGAATGAACCATGAGGCGTGGGAGAGAGAGGAAGCCAGGAGGAAAAGAAGATGGGCCGCCCTGGCACACTCCAGCCCGAATAATGACTTCCACTGCCGGCCTCTGCCCTGCAGCCCAGGGCGGGCCTGTGGGTGTCGGGGCCTCCGCAGTCTCCCCTCAGAGCCCTCCTCCCGCTCAGGCCTTTGGGTGGGGGGGGTCTCCTCACCGCGCTGGGGCTGGCTCCACTGCTCAGTGGCCGCTGCAGGTGGCAGTTGAAGATCTCCTCTGCCCGCCGCAGGTATTTGGTAATTTTCAGCTTCACAGCCTCACGTCGCTCCTTGTTGGGGTCAACTGTGGGGGACAAGAGTCACCAGGGTCCCCAGCCATGGCCTCGGAGGGCTGGAGTTCCAGCTCCCATTGCCTGCCCTCTACCCTCCCAAGGAGTGAGCTCCTGTTTCTAAGGCTGGTTCGGCAGATTCTGCCCCCAGATTGCTTCATGAGCCCCTCCTCTGGGGTGGGGGACCAGCCAGGAAGGAGGAGGAAGGGAGCTGGCAGGAGGAGGTTAGGAACCAGGGTCACTCCTCAGCAGACAGCACTTCACCATTAGCACCCACCGCCTTGCTGGTGGCTGTCACACCCTGGGAAGGGACAGGGTGGGGATTTCCCCATCCATTTTTTCAGAGGAAGGGATAGAAGATTCCAGAGAGCATTGCTTCTTCCATCTCTGATGCCCAGTGTAAAGAAGGCTAGGGTGGGGACCAGGATCGGGGGATAAAGGAATTTGCTGGACAGACTGGAAGCCCAGGCTTGAAGGGTCTCTTCAGCCAGAGGGCAGGAAGGGCCCAGTGCCCACCTCAAGGCCTGGCCACCAGGGCCCACAGGCGTCTCAAAATGGCCTCAGCACCAGCCTCTCCCCTGACATGGAAGTTCCTCACGCTGCCCTGGAGGGACCTCCCCTCTCGCCTCTAGGCCTTGAATGTTCTTTCTGGAACTCTAGCCAGTTCTTCAGCTGGGTAACGCACCTACCATTCTCCAGTACTCAGATTAGAGATCTAACATCTAGAAAATGCTCTAGGCCGGCCCAGTCTGACCTCAGTTTCCCTCTTTCCTCTCTTCACTTCCCCACCAATCCTCTTCCTACCTGAGACTATAATGGTCCAAATCAACTCATCAGTCTCCCCCCACTAGAATGCAAACTCCCAGAGGGCAGGAGCCCAGCCCAGCTCCAGGAACAGTCAGGTGTAGTGGGCCAAGTACACAGCCTGTGAAGTCAAACCCCAGTTCTGCCATTTGATAGCTGTGGAGCCTTGAGCAAGCTACTGAACTGCCCCATGCCTCAGCTTCCTCATCTGGAACATGAGAATGTAAAAAATGGTTCCTGTGTGCTTGGAACGACATACAACAACATATATAGTAATTTCTATTACTGTGACACTCAAATGAATGAATCTACATGAAGCCCTTAGAATAGTACCTGGCATGTAGAAACTGCTTAATAAGTGCCAGCTATCATTGTCTTTTATGGAGGCCCTGCAGGCCAGCATAGTGCCCTGCTCACTCAGTACAAATGGACAGGGGACAAGACAGATGGGTGACAGGAAGAGCCCTGCACTGGCCCTTCCCCACCCACCCCAGCCCTGCCCAGCCCCGGTCCTCACCGTGTATGCCACGGAGCAGCACGTCCACGCCATTCTGATAGTGGTTGAAGGCCGCCTCATAGTCCTCACTAACATCGCGCTCCAGGGCCAGCCGGATCTGCGTGGCCGCATCCACCAGATAGTCACGTTTTGTCATGTCAGGCACTCCCAGAGCCACCCTGTTGCGAATCTGCTCCAGGTACACGCGAGCTTGGGACCGTGCTCGTGAGCAAGGCTCAGGCTCCAGGCCGGGGCTGGGCAGGCACTCACAGGCCACCAGGCTCATGGCTGCCCTGCAGCTGGGACCTGGAATGGGCAAATGCATTAGGGAGGACCTAGCTGGGAGCAACACCCCTATCCGCACCCCAGTTTCCTCCACTGAATATCAGGGAGACTAATATTCACCTCCAAAGACTGAAGGGGTCAGAGCTAAAGTGGGTAAGGTCTTTTCATGGATCCAGGTCCTTCCTAAGTGGTGGTAATGATAGAATCATAACCAGCTCAGGATTCTGTTTTCTGTTTTTTTTTTTTTTTGAGTCAGAGTCTCGCTATGTCACCCAGGCTGGATTGCAGTGGTGCGATCTCGGCTCACTGCAACCTCCACTTCCCAGGTTCAAGCAATTCTCCTGCCTCAGCATCCCAAGTAGCTGGGATTACAGGCACTCGCCTACCACACCTGGCTATTTTTTGTATTTGTAGTAGAGATGGGGTTTTACCATGTTGGCCAGGCTGGTCTTGAACTCCTGACCTCAAGTGATCCGTCTGCCTTGGCCTCCCACAGTGCTGGGATTACAGACGTGAGCCACCGCGCAGGCCTGGGGCTCTGTTTTCCTTTCCAATCAAATTCAGTTCAGCAAACATTTCTGGAGCATCTGGTACTGTGTTGAGCTCTGGAGAGAGCTGAGGATATCTGTGATCCACAGCCACCTTCACAGGGCCTCCGTGGAGCAAGCTTGGTATCCAGTACGCATTCAGCACATGGAGGCCACACACGCTGGGCTCAAATGCTGTTCCTCATGCTGTTCCCTCCACCCTGCCTGTTGTCCCCTCCCTGCTCCTCCTGTGGGAATCTCATTTACCCTTTGGGGTTTAGCACTTCTCCGTGGACCGGATGGATTGCCCCTGCTGTGTTTTGTTCCCTTGGTCCTGAGGTCAGTGTGGTCAGCGAGTGAGGACCCCTCCTGGAGCCAGCAGAGAGCAGAGCACAGAGCTGGGCTGTAAGAACTGTTGGCAGCCGGAATGACTGAGTGACAGACTCGGTGCCACGTTGGATGGGGGTAGAAGAGGGCAGGGTGACCCAGCCCCAGGGAGGGTCGCTCTGTCCTCCTGGCTTTACTTTTGAGAAGGTCATGTGGCCTCCAAGGACCTGACAGCAGCTTCTTCCTGAGCAATGTGTGACCCAGGCGGCCAAAGGGATGACAGCCGTGGCTGCGGGAAGGGAAGGGGCTCAGAGAGAGGCCCGCAAAGCTGCCCCGCCTTTGCTCTCCCAGGTCCCACTGGGAATGGGCAGGGCCCGGAACTTCCAACCCCAGGTCATTTGGAGAGAAAGAGGAGAGAGCAGGATGGGCGGTGGGGCGGGGAGGGAGACCCACAGCCTCAGCTGGCGGGGAGCTGAATCCCGGCCAGGATGCGGCCAGGAGGCAGAGGGAGGCCGCACCATCCCTGCTCGGCCAAGCCCAGGGGGAACTTGAGGCTCTGAGGCCTTGCTCTGGGGGGTGCCCGGGTAGGACTGGCTTCAGGGTCCACCCCGCCGGGCAGGGTCCTGCCGGGCAGAGCCGCCGGCCCCGCCTGGACACAGAAAGCGGCGCGTGCAACCCACGGGGCCCCAGCCGCAAGGTGCACGGTCCCAGGGTGGAGGGACGGCCGAGGGGGCCCCTCGCCTGGGAGGGTGGAGAAGGGACCGGACAAAACACCGTACCTGCCCGAGCTGGGAGCCGGGTCCGCGGGCCAGGCCTCCCCCTCACGTACCGGCCCTTCACGCCAGAGCGCGCCGCGGGCCGCTGCTTTCCGGCATCCAGCGTGCGGAACCAGCCGGTGCAGCGCGGCCATTGGCTGCGGATGAGCTCATACTTGAGCCTTAGAATAAACCACCAATCACCGCCCGGCTCGGCTCCTGCCGGCCTTAAAGCCGCAAGGTCTGCACGGCTGGGCTGTGAGGGGCGGGGGGCGGCTTAGAGAGGGGAGGGTGGGATGGGATGTGGGGTGGGTGGGGAGAGCAGGTCTAGAATCATCCAGGGATGCGGAAGGGGCTGCTTCAGAAATCTAGACGTGCCACTTCTAGGACTTTTCTCATTCATTGCTTCATTCATTTATTCAACGATTCAGTGCTATGTATTGAGAGTCTCCCATGCATGAGGAGCTGGATGTTGAGATACAGCCGTGAACTAGACAGCGCTGTTTACATCCGCATGGGGCTTACAGTCTAGTGAGGGCTACCGAGAGTAAAGAACCCAGCAATAGAAGGCTTTTGATATCAGAACCGAGCTTAAAATTCAAGACATAGGCCGGGTGCGGTGGCTCATGCCTGTAATCTCTGCATTATGGAAGGCTGAGGCGGGAGGATCATTTGAACCTAGGAGTTCAAGACCAGCCTGGGCAACATACGTAGACCCAATCTCTATAAAAATTACAAAATTTAGCCGGGCATGGTGGCGTGTGCCTGTGGTCCCAGTTACTCAGGAGGCTGAGGTGGGAGGATGGAGTGAGCTCGGGAGGTTGAGGCTGCAGCGAGCCGAGATCGTGTCACTGCACTCCAGCCTGGGTGATGGGGCAACAGATCACAGGCAACCCTGTGACACAGATCTCACCTGCAGGTTCAGTGCTGACTGGCTTCACACTGTCCCCCGGCTGCACTTGCTCTACCTTAGACACCCTTTCATACTTTCTCCCTCTGACTCCCACCCGTCCCCCTATCCTCACTCTCAGCCAGCACTGTTGCTTCATCCTTCCCTTGACAGCAGTGGCGCACAGACTCCCACAGGCTTGCTCTTGGCCCGCGGGCAGGGCTGTGCCCACACTCTGCTTCCAACCTTTTTCCACAGGTGACTGTCTGTGCCCCATCGAAGGCCACCCTTCCAGGTGGGCATCAGTCCCGTGCCATCACCTACTCAGCGACACCACTCCAGCGATTCTCCCGTCTCTCTCACTAGATAATTCCCATCTGATACAAACATAATGCTTGTTTCTCCCCTCTTAAAAGCAAAACAAGAAAACAAACCAAAATACACTCTAGGCCTCACTTCTTCCTTTACCTACCACCCTAGGTTTGCAGTACGGCTAATTTTCTTTTTTTTTTTCTTTTTTTTTTTTTTAGTAGAGATGGGGTTTCACCATGTTGCCCAGGCTGGTCTCAAACTCCGGAGCTCAGGTGATCCACCCACCTTAGCCTCCCAAAGTGTTGAGATTACAAACGTGAGCCATGACATCTGGCCCAAAAGTTAACTTTTAAAACACATCCTATAGAATGGGAGAAAATACTTGGAAATCATATATCTGATAAGGGTCTAGTATCTAGAATATATAAAGGACTCTTAAATTCAACAATAAAAAGACATCCCATTTAAAAATGGGCAAGTAATTTGAATAGACAATTCTCCAAAGAAGATATGCAAATGCATGCCATAAGCACATGAGAAGATGCTCTACATCATTAGTCATTAGAGAAATACAAATTAAAATCACAAGGAGACACCACTTCTCACCCACTGGGATGACCACAATGAAAAAGACAATAATAAGTGTTGACAAGGATCTGGAGAAATTTGCATATTGCTGATGAGAATGTAAAATGGAACAGCTGCTTTGGAAAACAATTTGCCAGTTCCTCAAAAAGTTAAAATAGAGTTACCATATAACGCAGCAATCTACTTCTAGGTGTATACTTAAGAGTATTGAACACATATGTTCACATAAAAACTTGCACATGAATGTTGATAGCAGCATTATTCATAATAGCCAAAAAGTGGCAACACCCAAGGTCCATCACCTGATGCATGCATAAAATGTGATGTATCCGTATAATGGAATATTATTCAGCCATAAAAAAGAGTGGAGTGCTGATACATGCTACAACATAGATGAACCTTGAAAACAGTATACTAAGTGAAAGAAGCCAGTCACAAAAGGACACATATTGTATACTTCCATTTATATGAAGTTTCCAGAGACAGAAAGTTCATGTCAGGGAGGGGACAGTGTGTATGGGGTTTCTTTTTGGGGTCATCAAATGTTCTAGAATTAGACAGTGGTAAGAGTTGTACAACCTAGTGAATAATACTAAGGACCACTAAATTGTATATTTTAAAAAGGTAAATTTTGGCCGGGCACGGTGGCTCACGCCTGTAATCCCAGCACTTTGGGAGGTTGACACGGGTGGATCACCTGAAATCTTGGGAGCTGGAGACCAGCCTGACCAACATGGAGAAATCCCATCTCTACCAAAAATACAAAAAAATTAGCTGGGTATGGTGGTGCATGCCTATAATCCCAGCTACTCAGGAGGCTGAGGCAGGATAATTGCTTGAACTCAGAAGGCGGAGGCTGCAGTGAGCCAAGATCGTGCCATTGCACTCCAGCCTGGGCAACAAGAGCGAAACTCCGTCTCAAACACAAACAAACAAACAAAAAAATAAAATAAAATGGTAAATTTTATGGTATGTGAATTATATCTCAATAAAAAATTATTACAATAAAAAAGAAAGAAAAAACAATGCCTGAACTCTTGATCCTGCCCTGAAACCTTTTCCACCTGAAGCCTTTCCCATCCCCATCCTGATGATCCGCCCATCCTGTTGTTGCTCAGGCCAAACATTTTGGAACCATCCTGATTTCTCTTATTTTTTCGCACAGCCCCTTGCCCCTCTCCATTATTTTTCACCAACCTCACTCACTCAACTGCAACTCCTGGGACACACCAGGCAGCTCTCACCCCAGGGGCTTTGCCCAGCAGCTGCCTTCTGGCTGAAATTGTCTGCCACCACGTACTTGTCTGGTTTTCCCTGCCCCTGGCTTTTTTTGTTTTGTTCTTTTTTTGAGACCGAGTCTCGCTCTTTCCCCCAGACTGGAGTGCAATGGTGCAATATCGGCTCACTGCAACCTTCACCTCCTGGGTTCAAGCGATTCTTCTGCCTCAGCATCCCAAGTAGCTGGGATTACAGGTGCACACCATCACTCCTGGCTAAGTCTTGTATTTTTAGTAGAGATGGGGTTTCACCATGTTGGCCAGGCTGGTCTCGAACTGCTGACCTCAAGTGATCCACCCGCCTAGGCATCCCAAAGTGCTGGAATTACAGGCATGAGCCACCACGCCCAGCCCCTGCCCCTGTTCTGAGGCGTTGCCCTGATGTGACTTTCTTGTGAGACCTACTCTGACCATACCTCACCCACAACACCTTCATTCCCCCTCATTCCCTCTGCTCTGCTTCTTTTCCATTGTACTTAACACTGTTAGCTACATAACTTACTATTGATGCTATACAACTTATTTGTTTTTTCTTTGACATGGTGTCTCATTCTTTTACCCAGCTGGAGTGCAGTGGTGCAATCACAGCTCACTGCAGTCTCAATATCCTGGGCTCAAGCAACTCCTTCCATCTCAGCCTCCTGAGTAGCTGAGAGTATGGGCACATGCCATCATGTCAGCTAATTTTTTTTTTTTTTTTTTTTTTTAGAGACGGGGGTCTCACTATGTTGCCCAGGCTGGTCTTGAACTCCTGGGCTCAAGCAATCCTCCTGCTTTGGCCTCCCATAGCGCTAGGATTACAGGAACGATCCACCATGCCCGGCCTGTTTTTATGTTTATTTCATTTCCTACCCCCAGTGTAAGATCCACATGGGCAAGGGTTTTTTTGTCTGCTTTATTCATCACTGTATCCCAAGTGCCTAGAACAGCATCTGGCATATAGTATTATTCAATAAATATTTGCTGAATGAATGAGTGAACACTAAAGGATGAGAAGGAATTAACCAGGAAAAGTGGTTAGAGAGGGCAGTGGAAGGAAATGTTCGGGGAGGAGAAACAATATGTATAAATGCCTTAACAAACTAAGGGAGAAAAAACAGCATTTGCTCATCAAACAGATGGCATAAAGTCATTTGATAAAAGTCAACATGCATTCACGATAAAGACAACCTCTTAACTTCCTTAACAAACTGAACAAACTCATGAACATACTTCTTAACTTGATAAGGTGTTATCTACCAGAAACTTAGAGCAAACACCATTTGTAATGGTGCAGCATTGGAAACATTGCCACGGTCCGACTGTTTTTCTGGTATCTGGAAGGATCCTACTCCTCTACCGCTTTAGAAGTTAGGCTTGGCCATGGCACTTGCTTTGAAATGCTAGTGAACAGAATACGTGTTGCTTTAGGGTGGAAGCTTCCAAAGCTTCTTCCTCCTGCCTTAGTGATCCTGGAAGTAGCTGACCATGGAGGTGCAGAGCCTCAATTAGCCTGGATCCCTGAGAAACAACAATAAACGGACACCTCCTCAGCCCTAAGACTTGTGTTGGACATGAAATGTGAGTGAGAAATAAATTTCTATTGTGTTAAGCCACTAGATTTTGGGATCGTTTGTTACTGTAATATACCTTGACCTATCCTGAATGTTACATCCAACGCAGTCAGAAATGAATCAATGCTTCTACTCTTCTACAATGTACTGGAAGTTACAACTAATGCAATAAAAATTTAAAGACAAGCAAGAGGTTTAAGGATTGGAAAGGAAGAGGCCAAATTGCCATAGTTTCTGGTGATGCCATCATCCACCTGGAAAACTCAACAGCAACAATTGGTGAGCCCAGCGATCCTCTTGCCTTGGCCTCCCAAAGCACTGGGATTACAGGTGGTCCTTGAGTGTTTTGACTGCTACCCATCACATGAGGTTAAGTGTGGAATTTTTCACTGGTGGTGTCATGTCTGTGCTCAAAATATTTCAGATTTTTGAGCATTTTGGGTTTTGGATTTTCAGATTAGGGATGCTCAACCTGCACACATAATCTATCAATTCTACTTCTAGATATTTAATCTAGGAAAATGCTTGCCCAGATACATAAGAATATATATGGATATTTATGGCAACATTGCTTGCAATATTAAGAAATGGAATAAATTCCAAACATAATATCATAAGTAATATCAATATGAAGTTAATAACGTGGGATATTCATATATTAAATTATTATTTTCAGCATTTTAAAACAATGAAACTGAACCAAATCTATGTTCAGTGCATGTGCATGAACATGTACAGATCTCAAAAGCATATTCCTGAGTAAAAACAGTCAGCTCCTAAGTGCCACCTACAATATGATGCCATTTATATTTATATCTATATTTTAAAAACTGTTTTATTCTTTTATTAATATTTATGCCTATGTAAACATCGTACTATTATTATTATTATTATTTTGAGACAGAGTTTTGCTCTTGTCGCCCAGGCTAGAGTGCAATGGCGTGATTTTGGCTCACTGCAACCTCTGCCTCCGGGGTTCAAGAGATTCTCCTGCCTCAGCCTCCCAAGTAGCTGGAATTACAGCTCCCGCCACCACGCCCAGCTAATATTTGTATTATTTTTAGTAGAAACGGGGTTTCACCATATTGGCCAGGCTGGTCTCGAACTCCTGACCTCAGGTGATCCATCTGCCTCGGCCTCCCAAAGTGCTGGGATTACAGACTTAAGCCACCGCACCCGGCCTGTATTATTTTATATATATGAAATATTTCATAGCAAAACAAACTAAAAAGGAGAATAAATGTAAATAAAAAATATCCACACCCTCTAAAGGGTGTGCAGGGAAGTCTGTATCCTATTCTGTGCCTCCAGGACCCACTACCAGGTGCAGTTATCAGTTTACTGGGGCTCAGTCAATCAATTCTTCCCATTTTTCCTGGGCATATTATACACTGTATTGAACCTTGATTTTTTTCATTAAACAATATATCTACCCAAAGGAAACCTGTATGCTCAATGGCAACAAATCCAAACTGTGTCAGTGAAACATACGATGTGTGTTGAAAACCCAGGAAACAGAACACAGAGATGACAGGAAATAAAGCTGCATCTCATGCCCCAGCACAACCGCAGGGCGTGGAAGCAGCAGGAAGAGCAAGTGCCCCGTGTCTGTGGGTGCAGGAAGCGAATCTGTAGGTCCAGAAATGCAGGATTTGTGGGGTTTTGTTTTGTTTTGTTGAGACAAGTTCTTGCTTTGTCGTCCAGGCTGGAGTGCAGTGGCGCAATCTCAGTTCACTGCAGCCTCGACCCCTGGGCTCAAGCCATCCTCCCACCTCAGCCTCCACAGTAGCTGGGACTATGCTCAGCTAGTTTTTAAACTTCTTTGTAGAGACAGGGGTCTTGTGATTTACCCAAGCTGGTCTCATACTCCTGGGCTCAAGTGATCCTCCCCACTCAGCCTCCTAAAGTGGCGAGATGACAGGCGTGAGCCACTGTACCTGGCCGCCATTCACATTTTCATGTTTCTGATCTGCTGGTTGTACTGGCTATCAGGACAGTGCAGCACTAATCTTCATGCAGCTGCATTGCTGCTGTATTTGCATCCTACTAGAACAGCTGCAATAATTTCACCATCTCTATTTTCTTTACAAAGTACTTGCCTGACACCAGAATTTTAAACAGACTTTCTGACAAAGTGGTCTTAAACATTCCATGGCCGCCTTTCTTAGTGTCCGGGTAATTCAGAATAGGTAATAGGGGAATTGTCAAAATCAAATGAAGTTTAAAGTGCTTCATGGTTTTTAGAAAACACTTCATGAAAGGAAGGCAGAATGTTTACAAATCTAATAATTAAATTTGAAGGACAATCTAAAAAGATCTACAAATTCATAGCTTAACTGGCCTAAGACCCAGTGAGCCATCACACACTGTGGGCACCCCAGCATGACCTCAAGAACTCAGGAGGAATTTCCTTCCCCATGTCACAGAGAGCTTTGTGACAGGGACTGGCAGGAAACCATGGTCCCACCTAGTAAGATTCTGAGATGTTTTCCACTCCTTTTTATTTTTTTTTTGAGATGGAGTCTTGCTCTGTTGCCCAGGCTGGAGTGCAGTGGTGCGATCTTGGCTCACTGCAACCTCTGCCTCCTGGGTTCAAGCAATTCTCCTGCTTCAGCCTCCTGAGCAGCTGGGATTACAGGTGTGCACCACCACACCCTGCTAATTTTTGTATTTTTAGTAGAGACGGGTTTCACCATGTTGGTCAGGCTGGTCTCGAACTCCTGACCCTGTGATCCTCCTGCCTCAGCCTCCCAAAGTGCTGGCATTACAGGTGTGAGCCACCGCACCCAGCTGTTTTTCACTCTTAAGGGATATTCATTTCAGTAGCTAAAATAACTGAAATAATTTCTGGGTTGCTTCTTGGTAAACAACATAGACTTGAAAGAAGCAGTTCTCTAACTTTTTGGTCTCATCAACACAGAGCCTTTGTTTATCTGGGTTATTTCTATTGATATTTAGTGTATTATAAAAGACATTTAAGGATGTTTCATTATTTAAAAATAACAAGAAATCCAACATATGGCAACATGAATGTTTTATGAAAATATTTTAAAAGTATTTGGTGACAGGAGTAGAATTATTTTCCTTTTTGAAAACCTCTTTAATGCTGACCTTAGGGGTAGAAGACCGCTGTGCTGTCATATCTGCTTCTGTGTTCAGTCTGCTGTGATGAGTTGTTCTGGTTGAAGTAGGTGAAGAAAATCCGGCCGCACACAGAGATGTAGCTGGAAAAGGGAGGAGTAATTTAACAGCCACTTCAGACATTCTGGGTGTGTGTTTTCTTTTGTTTTGTTTGAGACAGAGTCTCACTCTGTTGCCCAGGTTGGAGAGCAGTGACATGATCTCGGCTCACTGTAACCTCCGCCTCCCAGGTTTAAGCGATTCTCCTGCCTCAGCCTCCTGAGTAGCTGGGATTACAGGCATGTGCCCCCACGCCTGGCTAATTTTTGTTATTTTTAGTAGAGACGGGGTTTTGCCATGTTGCCCAGGCTGGTCTTGAGCTCCTGGCCTCAAGCAATCCGCCCGCCTCAGCCTCCTAAAGTGCTGGGATTACAGACTTGAGCCACTGTGCCTGGCTTTACTGAAATCCTAAAACCACACTATTAGCTATTATTATTAATCTTTACAGATGATAAAACTGAGGCTCTGGGAGGTTAAGTAACTTGATTAAGCTCACATAGCTAGGAACTGGGAGTGCTAGGAATCCAACCCTAGCAGTTTGGCTCCAGAACCCAAGTTTGGACCACTATACTGATTACATTAAGCCCCTAACAGAGGAGTTCTCCAGGGAGTGGGGGACGGGACCTCTTGGGGAAGAGAGTGGGCAGCGGTCAGTTAGAGCTTTGTAACACCTGTAGTTGTTCTATGCTTTTAAACGGTAAAGTATATTGGCATATAATTTCTAATGTTAAAATTACTTTTAAAAAATTATATATGGAATAGCTAGGTGTGGTGGCTCAAACCTGTAGTCCCAGCTACTTGAGAGGCTGAGGTGAGAGGCTGAGGCAAGAGGCTGAGGTGAGAGGCTGGGGTGAGAGGCTGAAGCGGGAGGCTGAGGTGAGAGGCTGAGGTGGGAGGCTGAGGCAAGAGGCTGAAGCAGGAGGCTGAGGCGAGAGGCTGAGGCAGGAGGCTGAGGCGAGAGGCTGAGGCGAGAGGCTGAGGCAAGAGGCTGAGGTGAGAGGCTGAGGCAAGAGGCTGAAGCAGGAGGCTGAGGCGAGAGGCTGAGGCAAGAGGCTGAAGTGGGATGCTGAGGCGAGAGGCTAAGGCGGGAGGCTGAAGCAAGAGGCTGAAGCGGGAGGCTGAGGTGAGAGGCTGAGGTGGGAGGCTGAGGCGAGAGGCTGAGGCAAGAGGCTGAGGTGGGAGGATCTCTGAAGTTTGCATTCAGCTTGGGCAATGTAGCAAGCCCTTGTTTTCTTGTTTTCTTTTTGAGATAGAATCTCGCTCTGTCACCCAGACTGGAGTGCAGTGGTGCAATCTCGGCTCACTGGAACCTCTGCTTCCTGGGTTCAAGTGATTCTCCTGCCTCAGCCTCCCCAGTAGCTGGGATTACAGGTGCGCAACACCATGCCTGGCTAATTTTTGTATTTTTAGTAGAGACAGGATTTCGCCATGTTGGCCAGGCTGGTCTCGAACTCCTGACCTCAAGTGATCCACCCGCCTCAGCCTCCCAAAGTACTGGGTTTACAGGCATGAGCCACAGCGCCCAGCCTGTAAAACCTTGTTTTCTTTAAAAAAAAAATATTGAATATAGTTTTGGGATTATGTACTTATTTTTCATAATATAGTGAGGAGAGCTGTAAGGGAGTAGACGGAGTTCCCTAAGTCTCTAGTGGTGGACCAGACCCAACGTGATGCAGAGGAGTGTTTGGGAGGCTTTCCTGAGGAAGCACCTTTTAGCTGAGTTACAGATGATGTGTGTCTGTCAGTCAACAGAGTTGAGGGATTGGGTGTGGGAGGGGGAAGGGATTTCCGGGCAGAGGAAACAGTGTGAGCAAAGGTCCTGAGGGGCACTACAGATTCCAGAAACAGAAAAAGACAAGTGTGTTGGCCCTTAGAGAAAGAGGCGGCATGGCAAGAGACAGGGCTGCAAAGGAGGACAGGGATCAGACTTCATGGGATCTTCCAGGCTGAGGAAAGGACTGGGAGCATAGTCTAACAGCCACACGTGCTGCTGAGTAAGATGAAAATGGAAAATGCTGATCGGCACCAGCGAGGTCCCTAGAGTCACTTTAGCAGGGGCTGTGTTACAGTAGTGAGTGGAACTGCCAAGAAAGAGGCTGAAAGTGTACACGTCTCTTTCAAAACATGTTGCTCTAAAGCACAAGACCGGGATAGAAAGGCACCTGGAGGAAGAATGGGTTTGATTTTTTTTGCTGCCATTCCTATTTCTGTGATGGGAAAAACCTCTTCACACAGAGACATATCCACAAGGATGTTTATCACAGTATTATTTATTAAAACACCACCAAAAAAAGAGGACCTACATACCCAACAATAGACCCTTTAATCAAATTATGGGATATCCAAATGATGCAATACAACTCAAGACTTAAAAATCATATTGTAGCAGAAGGGAAATACAACTCCGTATGTATGAGACAGAGTTTTGCTCTTCTTGTCCAGGCTGGAGTGCAGTGGTGTGATGTCAGCTCACTGCAACCTCCGCCTCCCAGGTTCAAGCAATTCTCCTGCCTCAGCCTCCTGAGCAGCTGGGATTACAGGCACCCGCCACCATGCCCGGCTAATTTTTCTTTCTTTCTTTCTTTTTTTTTTTTTTAGTAGAGATGGGGTCTCACCATGTTGGCCAGGCTGGTCTTGAACTCCTGACCTCAGGTGATCCACCCACCTCGGCCTCTCAAAGTGCTGGGATTACAGGCATGAGCCACCACACCTGGCCAGTGTATCATATGTTAAGTTTAGAAAGCAAGTTATAAAATAACAAATGTATTACGATCTCATTTTGGTATGGGGAGTTGAGTATATGTGACAGGGTGTCTCCTTCATCTGTTCCTTTCTTCCCTGTCTTCATCCCTGGTGGTGATGGTGGTAGTGGGGTCTTTGGATATAATGCACCATAATAAAAATTATGCCAAGAGATGTGATCCACTTTATCAAAAAGGAAATGTATTTGTTTTGTAGGTGCTCCACGTGGGGACACACGAGGGTCCACCACAATCTCCCAGGAGGGAGCTGGGTCCTGGGAGGAGGGCAGAGGGATCAGAGAGAGGGAGACCAGGGGGAGGAGTTTCTGGCCCCAATTTTGTACCAAAGCTGGAAAAAACAAAGTGTTGTTCATTCTTTGGATTTTGGAAAATTTGTGATAGATTATAAGACAGATTTTTTTGGGGGGTATTGAAGAAAGGTGTAACCACTCATTATCTGAAACCACAGGCTGAATTTACTGCATGCTTAAGCAAGGGACAGCTGTACTTGCAAGGCACAGCGTGTCTCTGAGCAAAGCAGAGAATTAATCCCATACAGGTTTTGGGAAGTGTGTGGTTCAAGGATGGGTCAACGTGTGCTGGTTGATCTTTGGCACAGTCATTGGCATGCAGCTCTTGCCGACTGGTTATTTTCAGAAGCGTGGGGCTAGTCCTGATGGAGTGCATAGTTTCAGCAGCACAGTTACTGAAACACGTGGCCATATAAACCAGGTTTATAATTGGTTCTAAGAGTCACTTGATATCATAGCCACATACCAATTAGTCTTTTCCTAAGAGGGTGGGCATGTTTTATTCTAGGGGGAAAAAGGGGAAGGGCAGATAGCTCTATATACACACAAAGAGGAAGGTCTCAGTAGAGCAGCCTGTGTGTCTTCTCCGCTGCTGGAGCTCATCTTGACTGGCCAGGGCTGGTTCCTAAGAAGGATCCCAGGCACCCAGAGCCTCCTGGGTTTGGATGTGAGAGGAAAGTCCTGTGACCTCCTTTGCCTCTCCCATGTCTGGAGAGAAGCTGTATTTCTGGCTAATCCAGGAGCGACAGCTCCAGGGTGCACCCCAGGTTCTGACATGGGGACTTGCAGGACCCCCCCAGGTTGGACCCTGATGTGCCTGGCACCCCTTGTGAACCCAAGACCTCAACTTCAGCTTCTCCGCACAGCAGCTGTGGCCAGCTGTCAGCCGCCACCTCCTCCGAGAGGCTGGAATTCCTCGGGCAGATTTCTCACCCTCGCAGGACTTCCTTCCAGCGTGTCTGGCAAGTGAGAGGGCTTCGCAGGCCCCAGAAGAGGCTTGTGGCAGAGAGGGCTTTGAAAGGGAGAGGAGGAGGGAGGGTATTGCTGTTACAGCCCAAGCCTTAGGCCCCCGCTGTGGACGTCAGGTGGCCCATGTCTGGAAACACCCAGCGCTATGCCCACGTGGTGACTCTTGGGTGGCCCAGGCGGGGTGTGCAGGGGCAGGGCCTCAGAGAAGAGAGAAGGAGAAGGGGAAGACCGAGGGCTGGGGGTGGTGGTGGAGAGGCCACTGAGGACAGGGAGTGGAACAACCTTGCAGAGAGTGGTGCAGGGAGAAGTTACTAGAATGGCAGCACCCTCTCCTGCCACCCAGGCGACACCTCTCGCGGAACCCACCTCTGCGAGGGAGCCCTCAACTTCCTCCCGGCCTGACCTGCCTGCTCGAGGGTTTCCACGGTCACAAAGTTACCTCAGGGACTAGAAAAGAACCATCTTTTTGGCCTGGAGCCTCTGAGGTGGGGCCTCCTCGGCCTCAGTCACAGCCAAGGTAAGGGGGAAGGAGAGCGCCCCAGGCTTCCCTCAGGAAAAGGAAGGGTCCGGCTTCTTTAGGGAAACAGCTGCTGGGATCTGGTGCTGACAGACGGCCATCTTTCCACACCAAGGCTCTAGCCTGTCACCACCCTGTCTGGAGCCTCGAGTTCCCACCAGAGTTTTCATAGGGGCCTCTTCTGCTGACCCACCCAATCCACCCGCAGATGGTCTGGCCCGCCTCTCAGACTGGGAGCGGACCCAGCTCACTTCCCTACCACCCTACTGCCCTTCTCTCTCTCCATCCTCAGGAGGAGGTGAGGTGGTGAGGGGCAGTGAGCACAGGCTTCGGATTCAATTCCACGTCAGTCACTTATGGTACAGTTTTAAATTCTGACTCACTTAACTTACATGGCTTTGGACCAGCCTGGGCCTCAGCTCCTTCATTCGTAAGATGAGGAGGTGGAAATGGATTATTTGTAAACTTTCTTTCAGTCCTAAATTCCATGATCATATCATATTATTGTTTAATTTCTAATTTTTTTTTTAGAAACAGGGTCTCACTCTGTTGCCCAGGCTGGAGTGCAGTGACATGATCATAGCTCTCTGCAGCCTCAAACTCCTGGGATCAAGCAATCCTCCTGCCTCAGTCTCCCAAGTAGCTGGGACTACAGGTGTGCACCACCATACCTGGCTAATTTTTTTTTTAAATTTTAATTTAAGATGGCATCTCACCCTGTCACCCAAGCCGGAGTGTAGTGGCACGATCTCAGCTCAGTGCAACCTGCACCTCCCAGGCTCAAGAGATTCTCCAGCCTCAGCCTCCTGAGTAGCTGGGGCTTGTAGCCCCATGCCCAGCAAATTTTTGTATTTCTTGTAGAGATGGGATTTCACCATGTTGCCCAGGCCAGTCTCAAACACCTGGGCTCAAGTGATTCACCTGCCTCGGCCTCCCAAAGTGGTGGGATTATGGCGTGAGCCACCATGCTCAGCCATAATTTAAAATTTTTTTGTAAAGACCTCAATTCATTGCCAAAGCAATCCTCTCGCTTTGGCCTCCCAAAGCGTTGAGATTACAGGCGTGAGCCACTGTGCCCGGACACGTTATTGTTTAAAAAACATGCCTCTTGCAGCCTAGCACAGCCCTAACTCCCCAGCATGGCACCCGGGGCCCAGCCCGCCTCCCAGCCTTAGCCATCACTCTCTGCTTCACCTGCCTTAAGCATCAGCCAAACTTAACCACTGGAGAGTCCCTGTACAGGTAGGGGTTTTGCCAGCTCTGGGGTCTTTGTTAATGGGTTGCCTCCACCTAGAATGGCTTCCCCAGTCATCTCCCCAGACCCAAATCTTGCCTACTCTTCAAGTCACAGCTCAAATGCCACCAGCTTTGCAAAGCCAGTTCTGATGTTCCCCAGCTGCAGGTCATCTCAGGTGTCTTTAGCAGCTCTTCAGCTGCATTCGTTTAGCTACATGGCCTGCTTTCCTTCTATTCTAATCACCTGTGTATATCCGATTCCGCTGACGAACTTTTTAAGGTCAGCGACAATGTCTTATTTCTCTCTGCGTAACCCTAGCTAATCGAGGTGCTCCCCTGGGTTCAGTCTCTGCCTAGTGTCTCACTGAGTGGGCGTCTCTCAAAGAACATTCGGGCCTGCAATGTTAGGGAGCATGACAGTGCTTCCTCAAAGCCCTTCTCAAACTGTCTTGTATCAATAGAGACTCCACAGCAAAACCCCAAACTCCTTCTCTAGTCCCAGCCCCGAGGCCTTTTATTTCCCTCTGCCTACCTGCTTGCTTTCTCTTTCCTAGCTGTTAGGTAGACCAGCTTAGCCTCTCCAGCTATGATCTCTCTCCTTATTCCCCTTATTTATTGCAGAATAGAATTTTCTTTAGTGGGTAGGGAAGACTTTTGCTTGCTAATATACTTTGCCCTGTCATACATGTATCTACTACAAAATACCTAGGCCTTGTAGACTCAAAAAATGCTCACGAGTGAATAAATGATCAGGGTTACCAGCCCACATGCATGATTAAGACCAAACGATCTACTTCTCTCTATCCTTGTTACTTCTCCCTAGACCAAACCACCATAATTGGTTGCCTGGCTTCTCCACAGCCTTTGAAGTGGTATTTGTACTCTAAGTTTTACACTCCTAGAGACCATTTTCCACATAGTGGGCAGAGTGATTGTTCAAAAATGTACCTAATGGCTGGGTGTGGTGGCTCATGCCTGTAATCCTAACACTTTGGGAGGCTGAGGTGGGCGGATCACTTGAGGTCAGGAGTTTGAGACCAGCCTGGCCAACGTGGCAAAACCCTGTCTCTAATAAAAATATAAAAATTAGCCAGGTGTGGTGGTGTGCATCTGTAGTCCTAGCTACTCAGGAGGCTGAGGCATGAGAATCGCTTGAACCCGGCAGGTGGAGGCTGCAGTGAGCGGAGATTGTGCCACTGCACTCTAGCGTGGGTGACAGAGTGAGACCCTGTCTCAAAAAGAAAAAAATGTATCTAATGTCATTTCATTCCCCTGTTTGAAACTCTGCAGTGGTTTATCTCACATTATAACAAAATTTGAACTCCTTACCCTGACTTGCAAAGCCCTTTATGGTCTGGCCCCTGGCTACTTCCAACATCACATCCCATATCCCCCCTCCCTGCCCATCATGCTGCAGCCACACTGGGGTTCCTTCCAGCACTTTCCACCAGCTGTGCCCTCTGGAGTGCTCTTATCCCTGATCTTTACATGACCAACTCCTTCTTGTCCTTCAAACTTTACCATCAATGTCATCTCCACAGAGATGCCATCCATAACCTCCTGACCTAGAGTACCGTCCCCCCAACGCTATCTCTTCACCTTTCCTTATTTTCTGTTCTGGTTTCCTATTGCTGCATAACAAACTACCTCAAAACAATTTGTTATTATAGTATTTTATGATTCTGTGCATCAAGGAAATCAAACGGCACAGTGGATACAGTTTGTCTTTGCTCTGTAAGATCTGGGGCATCTGCTAAGATAACTGTAATGGCTGGGGGTTGGAATAGCTTGGGGTTGGCTGAGTCTCTCTCTCTCTCTCTTTTTCCACATCTCTATATGGCCAGCTTGAGCTTCCTTCCAACATGGTGACCTCAGGGTAGTTGGACATCTTACATGATAGCATAGGGTTCCAACAGACCAAGGCAGAAGCTGCCAGTCCTGTTGAAAGCTAGACTTGAAACAAGTATAGGGTCTCTTCTGCTATAGTCTACTGATCAACGCAGACCCAGGCCAATTCAGATTCAAACAGAGGGAAGACACTTCACCTCTTAAGAGGAGGAATGTAAAATAATTCAAGAGCATCTCTAATATGAGAGAACGCATTTTGGCAGCAAGACATTTTCTTATTAATGTATTTGTTTATATGGGTAACTTGCTTATTGAGCAAGTTTTTTTCCCCCTTCCATCATTGCTTCTAGATGAACTATGTTGGTTCTCCTTTTTCTGTCCCGTAACAGTATCTTGGGCAGATCTAGTATTCCTGTTGCTTTAGCTTATTAAAGGCCCAGCCCCATCTAGGCTGGTCCATCTAACCAAGACTAACCATTTCCCTTCCCCAGGCAGGGTCTGGATTTGGCCCAGGGGAGTGGGGAGGGGTGTAGTTTGCCCCTGTACCCCCACTCCTCTCTCTCTCTCCTCCTCCTTTTCTCTCCCCTTTTCTCTTCTTTCACACAGATGGGGAGGGAGAGCTTTCAGGAAAGTCCCTGTCAGCTGTGGCCGTTTCTTCTCTGGCTATGAATGTTCCTGGCATGGTGGCGTTCAGATGCTAACTCTCTTGTGGGTTCACCACAGGGCCACCTCGCACCACTGTTCCCTGATGTGAGAGGTCCCTTCAGCTCTATATCTCTCACCCCACCACTCAGCCACTGCCCCAACCTCCACCTGACAGCCTACCGACTGTGGGTCTGCACAGCTGCAGGCCTCCCTCTTGGGAGGACATGGACAAGACAGCTCAGGGACATGCACCTTCCGCCATGTCCACCTGACCCATGGGCAACGACTGCTGGGTGCCCCAAGGAGTCCCTGCCGTGTCTGTCTCTGCCTCTTCAATCCTGCCCTCCCCCAACCTCCCTGTCCAGATAGCGCGTGGGCTGATCTCAACAGCAAATCCAGATCCAGGGAGAGGAGGGGAGGGAGTCAGCACCCCAGGACTCCAGTGACCCCATCTCCCTCTCTCTTCCTTCCCCTTTCCTGGTCTTCTGCTTATGGAGACTGAGGAAGGGGGTGCTGGGAGATTTGGGGGCATAGCGGAATTGCTTTAACCATCTCTTAATAAATCCTGTAGGCAAATGGGCCTAGTCTCAAATGGTTCCTTTGTTTTAGAATATGGGGTACTCAAGGCCCTTTTTCCTTAGCTCTGAGTCCGGCCACCCATTCGAGCAGCAGAAAAGGCCCACCCAGTACCCTCTGGCACTAGAGCATGGGCTGTCTCTCCCCTCGCATGTGTGGTCCACGAGAGCAGGGTCCTGTGTGTCTGTCCCCACTGGATCCTCAATGCCTAGTCAGTGTCTAGGACACAGAGGGTGCTCCACAAATAGATGACAAGCAAATCCCTCTAGGACCTAAATGGCTGGAACGGCTGCCAATATAGTCAAGTAGGCCAGCTGGCTCCTTTCTACCCATTCCTGCTGCGAGGCTCCTGCCCACGGATGTGGAGTTTTGCTTCTGGCTTCCAGGAGCTTTTCTGGTTTCTGTCTTGCTCTCTACAGGGGTCACTGGCCTGGGTCGGGAGGCTGCCCGCCATGTGGGTGACCTTATGGAGCCAAAAGCCTTGAAGATGCTACCGGGCCTGGGTTGGGGTCCTCAGGGCTGAGCTAGAGGCCTGGCCAGTGGGAGGGGATGGGTGCTCTTCCCAGCTCACAGTGGGTCAAAGGCAACAGCTCAGAACAGCTGCAGCTAAAGAGAGGAGAGGCAGGAGAGGAAGTGCATTTCTTTGGCAAAGTATGTCTCCTGGGGCTGACTCACACCCGTCTATGACCACAGCCAGAAGCACATTCTGACCAGCGTGTCCTGCAGAGTCCCCAGGCCTCGGTGAACAGGGCACCAAGGACAGCTGCCTCAGCAGGGCCACCCCACTCCGCTGGACATCCCCAGCTCCCCTCAAAGCCCCAGGCAGGCCCCTGTGCCCCTGGGTCCCTGTGGGTTTCTCCTCAGCAGCCTCAAATGAGGAAGTGAGGCTGAGGAGAGAATGGGGGAACTTCTCTTCCCCCAATACATATAACAGCATATAACATCAAAGACACAGACACAGACACACACACACACACACACACACACACACACACCCCTTGCAGGTCAGAAGCAGAGCGGAGTTTGATAGTAAGTGGTTTGGATTAAAAAAAAATAGGCCTGGCATGGTGGTTCATGCCTGTCATCCCAGCACTTTGGGAGGCTGAGGCGGGTGGATCACTTGAGGTCAGGAGTTCAAGACCAGCTTGGTCAACATGGTGAAACCCTGTCTCTACTAAAAATACAAAAATTAGCCGGGCATGGTGGCGCACGCCTGTAATCCCAGCTACTCAGAAGGCTGAGGCAGGAGAATCGCTTGAACCTGGGAGGTGGAGGTTGCAGTGAGCCGAGATTGTGGCACTGCACTCCAGCCTGGGCGACAGAAGGAGACTCCGTCTCAAAAAAAAAACCATAAAAAAATAATAAGAAGATTTATTTTTTTCCTGCCAAAGCACTGAGGAGGAAGACGGAAGGAACTGGGGGGTAAAAGGCAGAGAAATCCGGGCAGCATCTGCTGGTCCTTGTGTCTGTTCAGCAGCCCGAGCAGGCTGTACGTGCTGCCGTTCAGCGCCCTGAGACCCAGCCCAGGATGTCTATCAGGAGGGCCGGAGGAGTTCGGGAGTCCTTGCGGCACTGGGCTGGGGCAGCCCTAAGCCCTGGGAGAGGAGGAGATTGTGCTCTTGATGCTGTTAAAAAGTGGCTGGGACCAGCCTCTCCTCAACTTTGGAAACAAAACTACATCTTGGGAGCTCCTCGTTAGGGAAGGGGCGACCCCAGGGTGCTGTAGAAGCAGGTTGGGCGACCTCCGGGGCAGCCTTGAAGTGGCCTCCACAGGAACAGTCTCCAGTGACCACCCAGGGCCACTGAGACTTGAGCCCGGGCCCCAGTAGAAATGTGTCAAAGCCAGAAGAGCCATCTAGCCAGGCCCCTCAGGTCAGAGATGAAACGTGAAGGCAGAGGGAAGCCCAGTGCCACTCGGTGAGTTATAGACAAAGCCAGGCCTCTGACCCCCGCTTCAGTGCTCTTAACTCTCCATCAGCCATTTCACCTTCTTGGGCCTAAGTGTCCTCAGCTGTCAAAAGGAGGAAGGAAGGAGCAAGCTAACATGTTGTCGTGAGCTGTGACATGCCCTCTCGTCGACTGAGTGAGGCTTTTGAGATAAGGAAACTGAGGCTCGGAGAAGGTGCTGTGCTCTTCCTGTTACACCCCGATCCCTGGGTCTGTCTGGCTTCCGTTCCCGGCTGACGCTCACTGCCCCGGAAGACACACCCGCTAGATCAGCGTTTCCACACTAGAATACTTTATTCAAGAGAATCTGGCTTGGCAGTCAGATGGCCCTGCAGGGACAGCTTGTGGGGGTGCCAGGGCCCTTGGGGAACCTGCTCCCCTGCCACTGCCTTCAGCTGGGATGCACAGGCTCCTCCCCTGGTGACCTCATCCCCACTGGCTGAGCTGTTTCTCATCCAGGCAGCTTTCTCCAGCCCGGGGCCCACTCTGTATGTGTCTCTTAGAGGGGGCAGGGTGGTGGCACCTTGGCCGGAAAGAACAATGTTCCAGCACAAGCAAATGGCAAAGTGTGAGGGGAGATCACGGGGGACAAGGAGTGGCAAAAGCCCCCAGGCAACCACTGTTCTCCAGAGCTGAATGTTCTGATCTTCAGAAGAAGAGGGGGAAGTGGCTGGATCCCCTCCGCCCGCTGCCGGCCTTCCCACCAGCCAGGCCGTGGCGGCCCCAGCAGGATCCGCATCCCTACTTTGGACAGGAGCTCCGAAAGCAAGGGCTGCTTGTCTGTGCAGAGCCTGAGGCCCAAGAACAGGTAGCAGGGCCCCCTTCTTTCCTTCTGCAGGCCCCTGGAGACCTCCAGGGCCTCTGGGGACTAGCTTGCCCCTCACGAGGCCACGTGTCTTGCTTCTTCCAAAGCGGAAGCTCCCAGGGGTCTGTGGCTGGCTTCTCTCTTTCTCTCACGTTGTTGAAGGCACTGAATTCCTGAGGGTCCTGTCCTTCCCTGCCCCTCGTCTTGAAGGGAGCGAGGCATTCAGCAGGGAAACAGTCGGCTAATAAATAGAGGGCAGGTACCAGCAGGAGTCACTGAAGAGTGTGACGGTAATAAATACACGAGCCGGGTGCGGGGTCTCTCTCCTCCAAGGGGCGGGTTACCTCCGAGGAACAGCATCGCCGCACCTGCCAGAGACCAAGCACAGACGGGGCGGGTATCAGCACACTGTGGAGGGTGCGGTCTCCTCCTGTGGAGGAGGGGGCAGGCCCAGAGGAGGAGCTTGGGCAGGGAGCATGGGGAGGGCGCAGCGCTCCTGGGTCCCTGCTTGCCTCAAGCTGAGGAGAAGCTGGGAGCTACCCTTCACCAAACACTTACCCATGTGCCCAGCCCTGTGCCAAGCACTGTCTTCTTAACCCTCAACAACCTTCCATCAGGAAGGCACCCTGATTATTCTTGTGAAGATTAGGAAACTGAGGCCCAGAGAGGTGAAGAAGCTTGCCTGTGGTCACACGGCCAGTCGGTGACAGAGCCACATTTGAACCTAATCACACTCCATGCAATCATGCCTCTGATTACCCTAAGACAGCAGTCTCCAAACAGGGGAGTACCGCTAGACGCACGTGAGGCCTGAGTACCGACGGTTTTAAAGAAATCCATTTTCAGCCTCCAGGTCTACATTGCCTTAAAATTATTTTTGTAAGGCAGTGGCTGAGATCTGCTTCTCTGGCCACAACACATCTTGCTCATTCTAAATCCTCATAAAGTGCTTTGCTGCCAGGTAAAAGTATTCTGAGGACATGAAAAAAAGAACAATTTGAGATATTGATGTAGGTCTTGAGAAAGAAAATATGGCTAATGACTGGGTAACCAAGGCTTTCAACAAAACTGAAGAACAGCTTAACCAAATCGTCAGCCAGGATATCATGAGAAGTAATTTGTTCTTAGCAGAGCACCTTGAGATTTCTGGCAAATAACTTGGAAGGAAGGAGTTCAAGTAATTGAGTGACATCTAGTCTCATTTACTTATTTATGTGAACATGGTTTCTCAACCTTCTCATCAATAAAAAAATGATAAACAGGAATTAAATTAATGCAGAATCCTGTCTCAGTCTGGCAGGAAGTAACATTCATTAATGGATTCATTCACTAATTGAAACGAGGTAGCCACATCCATCTCGTTGAGATGCATTCCCAATCAAATTGATTGTATTTTTATGTTAAACATCTATTAAAATAGGACGTATTTGTGCTGTTTTGACCAAATGGTGCTACTAAGAATTATTTTGATAATTTATTCCAGGAGAAAATTTAATTTAGGTTTATGCTCACAGGAAATTTAAAATAATTCAAACTCATATATCATTTTTTTGTGGCAGATAAATATGACAAGGTAATCAATAAAAGACTTCTGAAAATTAAAAGTACTGTTACACTAGGCTGAAATTCTTGGGGGTGGGGAGTGAAATGGAAATACAAGTTCCAGGAAAAAAGAAACAACGTAAATATATAATTATGAAAGGAAGTGTTCCTGTATTTTTTTTTTTGCTTGTTAATTTTCTTTTTTTTTTTTTTGAGACGGAGTCTTGCTGTCCCAGGCTGGAGTGCAGTGGCGTGATCTCGGCTCACTGCAAGTTCCGCCTCCTGGGTTCATGCCATTCTCCTGCCTCAGCCTCCCGAGTAGCTGGGACTATAGGCACCCACCACCACACCCGGCTAATTTTTTGTATTTTTAGTACAGACGGGGTTTCACCATGTTAGCCAGGATGGTCTCGATCTCCTAACCTTGCGATCCGCCCGCCTTGGCCTCCAAAAGTGCTGGGATTACAGGTGTGAGCCACCGCACCTGGCCTGCTTGTTCATTTTCTTAAAAGTGGATGATGGTGAGTATAACATTAAAATGGCGTATTTAATAGGATACACCTGGAGAGTGTTCTACAATAGCTTTGTATTAAAATATTAATAATATGCCAGAAATTATATCCTTTGTAATGACTTATACTTCTTTTTTTTTGAGACAGGTTCTTACTCTGTCACCCAGGCTGAAGTGCAGTGGATCTATCTCGGCTCACTGCAGCCTTGACCTCCCAGGCTCAGGTGATCATTCCACCTCAGCCTCCTGAGTAGTTGGGACTACAGGCACATGGCACAACGTCCAGCTAGTTTTTGTATTTTTTTTGTAGAGACGAGGTTTCACCATGTTGCCCCGGCTGGGCTTGAACTCCTGGCCTCAAGCGATCCACTCGCCTTGGCCTCCCAAAGTGCTAGAATTACAGGCATGAGGTACTGAGCCTGGCTTGACTTATAATTCTGATGAAAATGTTCAATGTCAACTTAAGAATGGGCAAGGGAGCACATGGGCTTTTGGAATTCTTTTTTTTTTTTTTTTTTGAGACGGAGTCTTGCTCTGTCACCCAGGCTGGAGTGCAGTGGCATGATCTCGGCTCACTGCAACCTCCGCCTCCCAGGTTCAAGCGATTCTCCTGCCCCAGCCTCCCAAGTAGCTGAGATTACAGGCATGCACCAACACGCCCAGCTAATTTTGTATTTTTAGTAGAGATGTGGTTTCACCGTGTTGGTCAGGCTGGCCTCGAACTTCTGACCTCAAGTGATCTACCCACCTCGGCCTCCCAAAGTGCTGGGATTACAGGTGTGAGCCACCGCGCCCGGCCACTTTTGAAATTCTTTCAGGAGATTCCCGAGTGAAATATCTGAAGACTGCTGCCTTGGGAACAGGAGCCATGGGACACTTTCTGCCTCCGGCTGCCGGCGGGTAACTCGGGCCTGGATGGACTTCCCTGCCAGCTTGTTCCCCAAATTGCCGCGCGGGCCCAGAAAAGAGATGAGAGCATAAACCCCTAGGGGGCGCAGTCCCCAGGATCCCTGTCTTCATGGAGTGGGGCTCATGGGGTCAGGGCTTGGGTCAACTCCACTCCATAGCACGAAATGACTTCCTGGAGTCATGTGCGTGGGGGAGGCTTAGCCCCTGAAGGAGAGCCACCTCTCTTCAGTGACTGATTGACTGTGCATGTGAAATATTTTATTTTTTCTATTTACTCTCACAGATTTGGGTTTTCCCTCCTCTCATCCTTCTCTCCCAGCCACACTCAGGCCTGGGGCTCCATTCTGCTGCCCACAAGGTACGAAGTGGGTTAGAAGCAGCAAGGGGACCCACAGGCAAAAATACTCCTGGGAGACAGTGGCGAGGGGCACATGTTCCCCGGGGCTACTAGGAAGTGGCCCCAGATAACGTCTCAGCTGATGACAGACTTTTAATCACTAAAAGGTAAACACTAATGTGCAGGAATCCTGTTTGTTTGCTCACAGATGTACCTGACACACAGTAAGTGCTCAGTAAATGTTTGTAGAGTGACTGAATGTTTGCTGGACCTCCTGCCCCTCATTCTACACAGAGAAAAGCTAGGCTGACAAAGGTGAAATGATTTGTTCAAGGTCAATGGAAACCTAGGGCTAAGCCGGGACAAAAACCAAGGTCCACTGATGCTTCCTGGGCCCTAGAGTCTTGAGGAGGTGCAGCTCCCTGTTCTGCCCCCAAGACTGGCCTCAGTCCTGCCTCTCCCCCTCCCCAACCTAACCCTGGCGGCAAGGCGGGGCTCCCCTCGGGCCCAGCCTCCTCGCCATCCCTGGGACCCCGCACACTCACAGGTGGCAGTCTGTGGGTCTCTGCTTCTCTCTCCTCCTCTTCCCCCTGCCCTTGGGTCTCCTCCTGCAATAAGCCAAGCGTCAGGACAAGGTGGCTGGGGAACCCCATGCTAGGACAGAGGCTGGCAGGCCCGAGAATAGCCCCGAGCCCCAGCCAAACCACTTACCTTTCCGGCTTCATCTTCTCCCGCAGAGGCCTAGGGAAACAGACAGAGAGAGGGGCAGAGGAACGTTAGGAAAGCAATAAGTGGGGCTCCCTGCCGCCCGGACAGGTCCCCTCCGACATCCCCAGTCCTGGTCCTGCAGCTGACACTGAGGCCACTAGGGGGTAGCATGGAGTTGGCAAGGGAGAGGTGGCCAGAGCCTCAAGGCTTCACTCCCACTCCAGGCTCTGGTGACCCCACCACGAGAGGGACAAATCAACCTCATGGGGACCCCTGCCACCCGCTTCTGCACTTCTCAGCCTCTTGGCATCAAATTTGGTCGTTTCTGTCTGTTCTCTGTTGCTTTTTCTTTCTCACTTTCTTTGCTGCTTTTTTCCGTTCCTTCCAGGGTGCATTCTGGGAATTTCCTCAGGGACAGGAGATGATGGCCAGACAGCGGACTGGCTGCCTGTCAGGGCACAGCCCCACTCCATCCGGAACAACATGGGGAGTGAGCGACGGGGTGGGAGGAAGGGAGGGAGCATCAGCCCTGAAGTCACCAGGCATGTCTGGGCTCTGCCTCCCAGGGCTGTGGCTGTTGGCCCAGAAGCAAGAAGAAAGGTGTCCCTGTTGCCTGGCCCCTGGCAGGGGACAGGGCCTCAGTCTTCACCGGGAACAGTGGGTAGAGACATGGGACAGCATGGTAGCAGTCAGCTTTGGGGCCAGGACATGCTACCCTCAGCTGGTTCCTCCCTTGGGAGCCAGGGCAAGGTACCAGGGCCTCTTGGGACTGTCTGGTTGTACCTCTCCATATTGGGCAAGTGACAGACACTCTTGGAACCTCAGTCTCTTCATCTGCCTGCCCCAAAAGAGTGGCTGTCAGTGCAAAGGGGATGGAGAAGGTGACTCTGGGTCACCACCCAGCATTGCACCCAGGAGGGTTCATTACCGAGCTCTTGTTATATGGCTAAGCTCTGGCTTGGAGGGATGGGTGGAAACAAGTTGAGGCAGGGTCTCCAACACTCCAACAAAAGGGGCAGCCATAGCCCTGCCCAGGAGGCAAGGCTAAGCCTGGGGGCTATTAGAAAAGTGGTCATGGCCATGAAAGGTAGCCTGAAAAACGAAGGCTTACGAGTTAGGTCAGGGCCCAGAATCCCTCCTCCCACACTCACTAGCTGTGATAAATCATGAAACTGTATTGAGCCTTGATTTTCTCATCTGTAAAATGGGGATGACAATAGGGCCTACCTCCCAGGGTTGTTATGAGAGCAGGAACCTTGCTCACCACTGCATCCCATCAGGACAATGCCTGGCATGTGGTAGGTGCTCAATAAATGTATGTGACTAAATGAGAAACATTCAAGTGCCTCCTGCGGGGCTAGGCACAGAATAGGTACACAATAAGTGGTAGTCTTCCCTCCTGCCGCCCCTGGCTAGGGCTCTGGACTTCTAGTCTGGTGCCTTCATCCATGGCCCAGTAGTACCAGGAGCAGCAGCTCAGCCCATTTCTCTCTTCCCTGAACCTAGTTGGCAGTGCCAGGCCTGTTGCTCCTGCTAACCAATGTTCCAAGTGCCCCCAGCACAGGCAGCAAGACTGGTGCTGGTCAGAGGCTCTGTGGCTTGGGAGGGGCCGTAGAGGGGTGCTGCAACATCAAGGAAGCCACAGTGTCACTCTTCTTCTGCCCCTTTTCTCCTACCCGAGCTTGTCCTTCTTGCTGCTTCTCAGCCCGGTTTGCCCGCTCCTGTGGGCACACAGCTTGGCCCAGAACGAAGTTCAGACTTGCAATGTCTTTGCCTCCAGGCACCTCTTTCAGAGGCCCGTGGCAGCTGCCTCCCATCCCAGAGAAGGGGAACGACATGCACCGAACCCCTGCGAGGCTGGGAGGGACCCACCCTCTCTCTTCCCTTGCAGTATCTCAACAGCTGTACCCCAGCTGCTGGGACCAGCTCCCTTGGCAAAACTGGCTGGTGGGGGGGACAAAATGAATGGTAGCCACCCCTGGTCCTGCCCTCTTGGTCTCCCTCAGTCTGGAAAAAAGTTCAGCCCGCAGCGGGGATGGGCAGCCTTTGCCTCTGCCCTGGGACCCATCTTTGCTGAAGCTGCCAAGAGGACGGGGGCCTTTCCTTGCTACCCACCCCACCCCGGAGACCTACCGGCATTCGCAGCGAACGTGCTGAGAGAACGTCAGCTCCACGTAGGAGGGCCGGTCCCCAGAACGGATCTTTAGGAGCTGAAGGAAGAAAGAGTTGATGCCTGGATTGGGGAGTGGCCCATGAGTTTCCGGCACTCTTCTCTCTCTCCTTGTAAGGAGAACCCGACTCTGTTTCCTGCTAGCCTGTGGACTACAGGCCCTCACTCCACTCTGAATGTGGGGCAAACAGCTCTCTCAGCTGCATGGGGATCTGAGGGAGGCCCCTGTCCCTCCCTGCCCGGGAGCACTAGCACAGCAATAGCACAGGAAGGGGGCTCATGTTCTGGAGTCAGAGAGACCCGTGTTCAGATCTTGACTCTTTTACCTGCTGAACAAGTGAAATAACATCTCTGAACCTTGAGTTCCCCATCTGTGAAATGGGAATGACACCAGCCTTGAAGGATTGAATGACACACCACTTGTGGCACGCCTAGGACAGTGCTTGGCATTACTCAGTAAGTGCTCAGTAAACCACTGCGTGTGTGACATGTAAGCTGCACTTGCTTGAAAAGGCACCAAATGCTCCTGGTGTCAACAGGGACTTTATACAAGCAGATTTCTTTCCAGCTTTAACTAGACACCCTGAGTCTTGGGATAGGACTCAGCGTGAGGCTGAGAAAGCTGGTGGGGGTGGAGATGAGTGGGCTCAGAGCCATCGGAGGGCTTAGGAAGAAGAGGCCCTGGGCTGGGGTGGTAGGAGCACTGGCCTGGGAGTCAGGCTCCAGCCCTGGGACCTGGGCCTATCTTCTTCCCTCTCCAGGTCCCTTCTAGTGGGCAGATTCGGTGGCCCCCTGGGCAGGGTGTGGACCTACCTGCATGGTGACATTGGCCGTCTCCACCGGCACACAGTGCAGGTTCTCATCGCCGCAGCAGCCGGTGCAGCGCAGCAGGGAGACACAGGATGGGCTGAACATGTGCTCCACCTCGCTGGGGTACTCAGACACGATGTCCACCAGCCTCTCCAGCGCCCGGCAGTAGCTGCGGCCCCACACTTCCTGGAAGGGCACCACTGCGAGGAAGCAAGGGGGCTGGGTCAGGCCAGCAGAGACCTGCCCCTTGAAGCCCTCAACCTGGCTCCCAAGGCCCTGCTGGCCTTCCAGGTTCAGCCCCCAGCCCCATCCGAGCTCCCTCAACTCTGAACTCCTAATGTGATCCCTCCGAAATGTCTGCGGGCCCCTTAGCTCATCTGCTGGATGGAAATCCCCATGGAACAGAATCTCTCAGGGTCCCAAGCTTTGCTCTGTCCTCAACTCAGGCACCCACGTCTGCCTTGGCTCCCTGGAGCTTTGAGGATTGTAGCCCCGGCAGCTGCCCAGGCCCTCTGGATCTTTCTCAAGCCTGACCCGGTGCTTCCTCCAACTTGGAGAACTTGCAGAAAACAGTCATTCCTGGAGTCATGCAGGGAGGGTTGGCCTTCCCTTATTCCTCTGCTCAAACACCTTCCACGGCTCCCTCATTTCCTGCCCCACTCTGTGCCAGCTCCTCTGCCTGGCAACCAAGACCACATCCAGCAATGTGGCCCGACCCTCCTCTCCATTGAGTCCAACCAGCGCTCACACTGAGCCACGGCAGCACCACATTCACTCCCAGCTCTGGCTTGTGCACTCTGCAGCCCATACAGCTGCTCTTCTTCCCCCTCCTCTCATTTCTATCCAAATAAAGTCCACCCGCCATTTTCCACGAGCTGCCTCCCCACCTCCTCTTTGAAGACTTCCCCAGCAATTCCAGTGCACACAGATGAGCCTCCCTTGAGCACTGCTTGGCCTCTGGCCTCAAGGGGTTGCCTTATCTCCGGCACTGCTGGCTCTTATCTCCTTTACAACCAACTCGAGGCTCCATGAGGGCAGAGATGGACGTACCCGTAAACACAGGCTAAGTCACTCCTGGTTGATTAGATGACATTTCACTGAGGATCATCCGGGTCATCCCTGACCTCACGATGTCCTGGCGATCGTGAATGGGATCTTTTGGGGGCTGATCTGGAATCCCTCAAAAGATGCTGCTCTTTCGGGGGAAGGCCTAGGACCAGGCCCCAAATAGAGGCTCACAGGGAGAGTGGCCAGAGTCAGACACCTGGCTTCCAGTCCTGGCCCTACACTGGCTATGTGACCTTGGGGAGATCACTTAACTTTTCTGGGTAGATCAGTTTCCTCGGGTGGGAAAAAAGAAGGTTGGGAATAAATGGTTGCTAAGGTCTTTCCCTCTCTGACCAGCCGCCTGTGAATCAGTGCCTGCAACCCAGCCCAGCCCAGAGACCATGGACAGAGAAACACCCCCAGGCCTGGGTCATCCTGCTCTGCATCTGATGGTCATCGTCAGCTAGTGGGGAAGAATGGGGAGCTGGGGGTCCTGCAGCCTCTGCCATGGAACAATGGCCTCTCCCAGCAACCCCTCATTTCTTCCATGCCTCTGCCTAGGAGGCAGAAGGGGCCAAAGTCCATTCCACTGAGCCTATGAGGACATGAGCCTCCTGGTAATCTCGGAAGAAAAATAAACTTCAGTCCTAGCAGAGGCCCTCGGGAAAGGCTGCAAACTGGTGGAAAATACCCAGAGGCGGTGTGTCCATGTGGAGCTGGCTAGGCAGTCATAGAGGCAATAAACAGTGTTATCTGCTTGTTTGCTGCTCCATTCTGCTCCATTCTGCTGTGCCCTGCTTAGAGGGCACTAGGGCCTAGGGGCTGGTGGTGGGGGGAATCCATAGGCCTCCTCTGACTCTACCACTCCGCGCCACTGGATACTGCCCCGGAACCCAGTGGGAAACAAGGCCTCTCTCCCCAAAGGCGCCCAAAGTGCAGGGAAGCCTGCCTTTGCAATCCTGGGTCAGAGAGCACCTCCCTATCACCAGCTCCTTGAGCTGTGTGTTTAGTTTAAAATCTTCATGAGCACTACGTGACTCTGAACGTTTAATCTCCACCTTGGAAAACATAAATAACAGCAGAGGAATAATGAGCTGCCAAAGCACCACAGAAGACTCAGGTTCCTGCCCTGGGACCAGCCGTCAGCGAGGGGACAGCAGCAGAGAAGGGGCACCCCAGCCCCCTCCATCCTGCAAACAGACACCCACCCAGCTGGGCTGCGGGGCCATGGCCACCTTTGGCAGAACTGGCTGGGCCTCGGCAGCAGAAGAAGGGATTTCCTTTCCTCACCCCACATCCCACCATGCAGACTCTGGGTCCCTGAAACCCTGGAATCTGCCACTTTCCCAGCCCTGTGGCCGAACCGTGTTGGGGGAGGGCTGAGAAGGAGGTGGGCTGGAGCCTGGTTTACCTGGCAGCCACCAGGAAAGGGCAATTCATCCCTGAAGGCCCCGCTATGGGTGTGTGGGAGAAACAAAAGGGGCTGGGTGAGGGGCCGGGCTGAGGGAGTACAGTGACCGCTCCCAGATGTGGGCTGTGTCCCTCAGGAAAGAGCTCTGCTCAGCTGTCCCCGAGAGCACTTCCGCTGGCCCCAGACCTGCTCCGGGAGGGGGTGGAGGTGAGAGCAACGGGAAGCTGTGGCCCCCTCAGGCACTGCCAGGGGTGGGTGGTCCCCAGGGCTGCTCCTGAGGCTGCGAGTGGGCCCTCAGCTCTCTCGCCAGCCCTGTGAGTGAGCCTCCCACCTGCCTACCTACCACCTGGGATGGGGAAGACCCCAGGAGAGAAATGCTTAATCCTGAGAGCAAGTTTCTGTGGAGGGCACTGGAGACGGGCCACAGGGCTGGGCAGAGCCACTGGCCACCAGCCCAAGCCCACAAGTGTCCTCTCCATGGTCACTGGCAGGGCACACAGACAGCCTGCCACAAGGGACACCCTGCTCATGCCCGCTCAGCCACGGAGCTATTGGGAGCACTCAGTTCTGCCAGATCCATGAGGAGTGTCTGAGGCTTGGGGCGACCCCCAGGGCCTCTCTGAGCCTCAGGGCCTGCCTGCATCTGTAAAAATGGAGTACAACCCCTTCCTACTTCACAGCCTGTGGTCAAAACAGAATGACAGAAAATGCCTAACATTGTTACCGTGAATAGTAATAGTAAAAATCAATGCCCATGGCTGGCCATGCTGTCTCTTGCTGTGGTGTTAACAGGTGGGGATGCCATTTTCAGATTTTGAGAGCTGGGGTGCAAAGCTCGTTGTACGTCTCTCGGTCAGATTGCAGACTCCCTGATTGATAAGTGTGACAGGAGAGCTGACCTAATGAATCTACACTTCCAGGCCTCCCCACCTCAAATCCTGGGTGATATGTACACCCATTTCTCCTCCCTGGAGTCAGAGAACAAGTCCTTTTTTCAATCTCGGAAAAAGAAGAAACCATAGACATCATGTAGCCAAGGCTCCCATTTTACAGATGAGAAAACTGAGGCTAAGGCATCTTTGGTAGCTGTGGCCTGACCTACACTAAAAGCACCAAAAAGGGCATAGTGTGGCGGTAGGGGATGGGTCCTTCCCCAAATCCCAAGGAGCATAATGTTGTGCTGGTTCCAGAGGCACAGCAAGGGAGGCATCCATGAAGTCAAGGGCAGCTACCTCCTCTACCTGCTCAGGGGTCTAGGGGCCTAAGCCTTAGGTGTCAGAGTATGGCCAGGCCCGGGAGAGGCGGGCTGCCAGGCAGGCAGCCCAGCAGAGGGTGTTCCCAGCACGCAGATGGCTATCACGCGTGTGCGTGTGCATGTCCCTACATGCCCACTCTCCCATGGCGCAGGGGAAACCTCAGCGGTGGTGTGTGGCCACTTTGCACGTCTTGGAGAGGCAGGGAGGGAGGAGCGAGGTAGGGGGCCTGGCATGGGCCTCCTGCCTTCTGCACATATGTCTCTTTGGCAAACGTCTCGTTGCCCTTTGAAGACTCCCTCTTGATGCAACCAGGGCGGGGAGTGGAGGGGCCAGGGAGGGCGCGACTATGTTCTGTCTGTTTATAATCAATGGAAAGGCATGGTCAGATCCCGGCAGTTCCACCAGGGCTGGGCTGCTGGGGAGGGCCCCTCACCCATTCCTGATCCTCTTGACTGCCCACTGCATTCAGCTCCCAGACCCCCATTCTGGCCCCTGGCACTCACTCCCCACCCTGTCCTCCAAGACCCCATCCATACCCTTAAATCATGCTGGGGAAGGGCTCTGAGCCAGCTGGATGAACCCTGGCTATACTGGCCCCAGCCCCACTCTCCGTGTGCTGGTGACTCCAGCCCACACCTCTCTAGTCTCTGGGTCACCATGAGGGGATCTCTTAGGCCCTGCCAAAGTCATCAGCCAGCATGTCTAGCTTGTAGGCTCTCCCCAGCTTTTATCAACCTGCACCCACGCTTCATGCCACACCTGGGCTTGGGAGAAAGGAAGAGAGGGGCTTGGGGAGCATGCGTACCCCCAGCCTGGCCAGCTTACCTTCCACCTCTGACGAGCCGTTCCCAGCAGACAAGGCCCACTGCTATGGACAGAAAAGTGCAGAGGTGAGCTGGGGGTACCTTGGAGCTCTGCACTCTTGGGCCAAGTGTGATGGCAAGAAGGTAGGGGCCCCTCTGGGTTCCTTCCCACTTGCTGCACATGCTCTGCCCTGTCTCAGAGCAGCCTGAGTACCACTAAAAACTCACTGGACCCTGGGTAGGTTAGGTCCCACCCCTCTCTGGCCTCAGTTTTCCTCATTTGGAAAAGGATGGGAGGCTAGAAGCTTTTGGAGACCCTTGGCCTGCTGCATCCCAAAGATCTTCCAATCCTGCAGGTCTGCCTTCTACCCAGCCCCCAGGCCAACCCTGCTGGGCCCTGCACAGCCCGCCTTGGCTGGGTGCCAGAGCCCAGGGGGAGGTGATCAGCTGGTGGGAGCTGAGGGGCTGGAGCGGGTGGCGCCATGAGCTGGTGCAGCCGGTAACGTTACACCTCTGGCCAGCCCTGCAGCAGGCAGGCGGGTGGCTGGGCTGCTCGGACTCCTCAGGGACTGCCCAGCCGACTCCTACTCTTGGGCTGGGGCTGGGGACTCCCAGGGCAGTGGGACAACGCAGTGGGAAGGCAGTTCATTGGCTTTGTCAGGATTTCACTGCCCAAGCTGGCTCCCAGCCAGACTCACCCGGCTCCTGGGAAAAGGGCCCTGCTCACTTCCCCAGGCCCTGCACTCAGGACCTCCGGCCACCCACCCAGGAGAAAAGGCACAGCGAGACCCCTTGTCTCGTCCCCAGCCCACCCAGGAGCCCACGGCTCAGTCCTGAGCCCTGGTGGGGGCAGGGCCCAGCCTCCCCACCATCAGCTTCTTCAGCTGGCTCCTCCGCCACCCCCACCAGGCCAGGTCAGAGGTCCTGGGGACGCCTGGTTGGCCATGGGGCCTCGACCCTGACCACAAGGCCAGGGACCCGCCTGGGATTAGTGGACAGATGCTTTTAGCAAAGCCACCAGGGCTCCAGGGGCCAGACAGGAAACCTCCCTCCCTCCCTCCCTGTGGCTTCCCTGCCCCCACCAAGACAGCCCCCAGGACCTGGGGGACAGCCAGCCTGAGGTCTCTTCCCAAACGAAAGAAGTCCAGCCTGGCCTTTAGGAAGTGTGTGGACATCCTTGGAGTTGCTGCTCCCTGGAGTGGGTCTGTGATTTCAGAGTCCCATGCTTCCAGTGCTGGGATGGGGAGGTCAGGGGAGCCAGGCTAGGTGGGGGTAGCTCTTACCTGGGGGGGCACAGCAGGCAGCGCCAGCCCGGCCAGGAGCTGCAGGAAGCAAGGGAACAGCCTCATGACCGGCATCTTCTCAGACGTCCCAAGCCAGGGGGCTCCGAGGGAAAACCACCATGCTCATCCCCCGGGGAGCCCCTGGCACAGGAGGAGAAGAGCTGAGTGGGGGGCTGGACGCCTCCCTCACTGCTGCCCCGAGGCCCCGGCCGGTGGTTCGAGCATCTTCTGGAAGCCTTGCGGAGTCAGGAGCCCGTAGGTAACGCTGTGGCTGGGGAACCCGACGGGGAGCGGCCCGGCGGGGCGGGGCGCCGAGGGGCAGGCGGGTCCCGGGGATGGTCCGTCGGGCGCCCAGTGCCACTCCAGGTCCTCCCGTAGCTGGGCGGCCGTCCGTCGATGCAGTTTCCTCCGCAGACAGCAGCTCCCTTCTGGGACTGCAGCCGGTCCGCGCCTGGGTTTCAGGGACTGAGCCGGGGCGGGGCTCCGGGCCGGCCCCGCCCACCGCAGACGAGGTTCCCGAGCCGAGTTCCCGGAGCGCCCGGTCAGCCCGCAGCGCCCGGCCAGCCCGCAGCGCCGGAGCCCGCAGTGCGTGCGAGGGGCTCTCGGCAGGTCCAGACGCCTCGCCGAGCCCAGCCCGCAGCTCCCCGGGCCGCGCCGCGCCCGCCCACAGGGCCCACAGCCCTGCTTCGGCTCTCAGGGCGGTCACCTGGGATGGGGGCATCCAGGAGTCCAGCGTCAGCCGTCAAGGCTCATGACCTAACCGCCTCTGCAGGAAGGGCCGTCCGGGATGCCTGGGAAGGCAGCCATGCCCACACCCCTAGGGGGCCAAGGGATTCCTAGCCAGGTTATATAGATGAAGAAACCGAGGTTCCGAGAGCACCCCTGCCTGCATATGTCGAATGGACATAGGCATTCTTGGAAAGTGTGTGTGTGTTGTGTGTGTGCGCGCATCTGTGTGTCCGAGGAACTGGCAGAGACAAAACCCAAGCCTACGTGACTCCAGAACTCTAACCCGACCTACCACCCTCCTAGCCAGGCACGGACACAGTGGGCCTCCCACAGGAAACTTCTCAGGGCACCTGGCTGGAGGATCAGGCCTGTTGCCTCCTTGGGAAGCAGTCTTCCCAGGCCCTCCCTGCGGGGCAGCCCCCTGGGGTAGAGAGTGGTCTCACTCAGGCATCTCCTCCTGGTCCCTGGCCGAGGAGGAACTGTACGCTGCGCGGGGGTCTGTGTGCATCTGCGAGTGTGCATGGGCATTTGCGGGTCTGTGAATATCCATGAGCGGTGCATCTGAGCCTCTGTGTGGTCTGAGTACGTGTGACTACTGTACCTCCAAATACGCCTCTGTGTGGGGGTCAGGTCTCTCTGTATCTCTGTATGCTCGTGTGATCTGTTCGTGTCCGCTGTGTATCTGGGTGTGTTTGGAAGTGTCTGAATGTGTATCTTTCAGTGGGACTGTGAGTCTGCACGCCTGCCTGTCTCTGTGTGTGTGTGTCTGTCTCTGTGGGTGAAGACTGTGCCTCTCTCTGCGTTTGTGTGTGCCCTCCCTTGGTTCTGGATCTTTCTTTACCACCACTCCTCTCACTGCCTTCTGTGTCCAGCTCCCAGGCTGCAGGAACCTGGCAGGACTGGGAGTCACGAGTTGGCTGGGCCTGGGGCTGGTGGGTGGCTGTGGGGGAGGAGCGAGGCCTGGGAAGTGGCCCCTACAGCTCACATTCCAGCCAAGAGCAGGGAGGCCAGGGCAGCCCCAGCTCTCACCCCAGTGACCTCTGCGTCCACTGCCTGCCTGCCTGCCCACCCACGAGGGGCTGCCAGAGATGCAGCCTGCCTGCCTGGCCGGCCCTAAGCCTGGAGGTTCAGGAGGCGGGGGCCAGTCAGCAGCTGGCTAAGCGGGGTCTGCAAGGAACATCCTGACGAGCTTCAAACAAGCAGGGGTTCGTGGGGTAGACAAACTCCTTCCTGGGCCCAGAATCATTGTGGAGGGTCACTGTGCATGTGTGTGAGGGTGAGTAGGTGTGTGTTTGTGCATATCTGTATTGTATATGGTGCCCATAACATCTTTGTATACATACACATGTGTTTGTGTGTGTCTTTAGTTTGGGTATGGATTTGTGTATGTGGGCACAGGTGTGTATTGTGCACAAGTGTGTGTGCGTGTGCTTAAGTATCTTCATTGTATATGCTTGTCTATAACTGAGTGTTTCTAGCACTTATGCATGGGATGTGTCTATTGTGTATGAGTTTGTATTTTTTTTTTTTTTTTTCCTGAGACAGTCTTGCTCTGTCGCCTAGGCTGGTAGACAGTGGCGCAATCTCGGCTCACTGCAACATCTGCCTCATGGGTTCAAGCGATTCTTGTGCCTCAGCCTCCCAAGTAGCTGGGATTGCAGGTGTACACCACCATGCCTGGCTAATTTTTGTATTTTTAGTAGAGACAGGTTTTTGTCATGTTGGCCAGACTGGTCGAGAACTCCTGGTCTCAAGTGATCCACCCACCTCAGCCTCCCAAAGTGCTGGGATTACAGGTGTGAGCCACCGCGCCCAGCCTGTATTCATTAATTTGTTTTCTCATTTGGCATGTATTGCCTGAGCCCTGCTATGCTCCAGGAACTGCTCTAGGTGCTAGGGATATGATATGGAGGGTCTCTCTAAGTTTACATTCATGGAGTTGGGGGATACCGATGGCTGGGGATGCCGAAGTTCTCTTTCCTGAGTGAACTCAACACCTTGGGCCAAGTCTGTGGTTCCCAGAAGTGCACCTCAGTCCTTCATCACTAAATTGGGGACCATACCCTTCTAAACCCAGCTTCCTGGGCTGTGAGATGAATTAGCCTAGGGTAGGCTCAGTGGCAGAGACCAAGGAGACTCTAACATTTCCATGGATTGAATCAAAGTTTGTTCTTGCTCACATCCAGTCCAGAGCAGCTGTGCTAGTAATTCTGCTCCTTTGTTTTTTTTTTTAATTTTTGTAATTTTAATTTTAATTTTTAGAAACGAGGTCTTGCTCTCTCTCCCGGGCTACAGTGCACTGGTGTACTGTAGCTATAGCTCACTGCACTGGCTATAGCTCACTGGCTATAGCTCACTGCAGCCTCCAATTCCTGGGCTCAAGGGATCCTCCCGCCTCAGCCTCCAGAATAACTGGGACTACAGGTGTGTGCTACCATGCCCAGTTAATTTAAAAAAAAATTTTTTTTTTTTTGGGTAAAGACAGGGTCTTGCCATCTTGCCCAGGCTGTGCTCCTTTGTACACTGGCCCCACTATTGACCAGCCACATCGCCTCAAGCAGCTTCCTTTGCTTTCAGAGCCCCAGCTTCCTCCATCTGTAGGAGTGGGAATGATAACAGTACTTACCTCATAGGGTTGTGCGAGGACTGAGAAAGCAACTTTGGTGCAAAGAATGGTAGCAATTGATCACGATTTCTAATTTAATTTTTGACTTGTATTAGAGAAATAAAAATACTACAGTTAGACCAGGTGCAGTGGCTCATGCCTGTAATCCCAGCACTTTGGGAGGCCAAGAAGGACAGATCACCTGAGATTAGGAGTTCGAGACCCACCTGGCAAACATGGTAAAACGCTGTCTCTACTTAAAATACAAAAATTAACTGGGCGTGGTGGGAGGCACCTGTAATCCTAGCTACTCGGGAGGCTGAGGCAGGAGAATCACTTGAACTCAGGAGGCAGAGGTTTCAGTGAGCCGAGATCGTGCCACTGCACTCCAGTCTGGGCGACAGAGTAGAACTCCATCTCAAAAAAACAAACCAAAACAAAGAAACAAAAAACAAACTACAGTTACAGAGCAGAGTCCTGTAGCATGGACATGAGATCGAAAATAAAGAATCTTATGCTTCTGCCTGTGGCAGTGGAGAAAGAAAATGGAGCGATTTGCATAGGTGCACACAAACACTATTTCTCACCATCACAGTGCAGGCTCTCAATCCACAACTGTCACTGAGGCCCTTGAAGTAGACCCAGGTGCTTAGGGGGTGGCAGTCAGTGCCCACAACTCAACACTTAACTGTTTATCACCACAATCTCTTGCTGTTGTTTCAGGGAGAGAAGTAATATTTATTGAACATCTATTATATGCCAAACAGTGTGCTTGGTGCTCTAACCACCTTGACTCATTGAATTCTGATCACAACATTGTAGTGGTAGGTTTTAATTATTTCCATTTTGAAGATGGAAAGATGGAGGCCCAGGGAGTTTATGTAATTTTCCAATAATGGTTTAGCTACTTAAAAAGGAACAGTGATGGGGATCAAGCCGAGATCTTTCTCCAAAGGTCTTTCCAGTGAACCTAAGCGCTAGCTCCCAACCTTACTGCAAGGACGTTGAAGGTGAGGGCTGATGTCTTGAGCCGTTTCTGGGTCTTCCCCATGCTGGAGCAGAATGGATGCTTGACAAACTTGGGATGGTTGATGTGTGGAAGGAAGGAGCCCTGATCTCAGGAGCTGACTCTTATGCGGGGAGTCGGGCAGATACAGATAAACATGAGGGGTTGGCTGTAGAAACACTGGGCCATGACAATGCAGTGGACCCTGAGCAGTCATGGCTTCCAGTCTGCAGGCCAGCCCCTGGCCCCCAAGGCATCCTGCAAACACAGTTTCCCATACTATTAGTCATCGTGTTAGCCTGAAACACCTGCCCCAACCCATCCCAGCTTGTAGGCTTTCAGCTTCCTGACTCACTTCCCCATTTTCTAGCCATTTTCCCATTTTCTAGCCTCTTTGTTGTCTTGGCCCTATGAACCTTTCCCCAGTGATGACTTGTCCTCTCTTAACGACAATTCAGCACCTGCCTCTGGAGAGGTGTCTCAAGTGGTCCTGGGTAAACACCCTCTGCTTCTGACCTTGTTCCTGAGTCCCGGACTTGGGTGGCTGAGAAGTGTAGCATCCAAGGATTAAAGTCTTCCCCTTCATGACTGGTAGAAAGGGAAACAGTGGGCAGCTCTGGGCCAAGGGCCTTTTCACTTTATAGACTGAACCTGCATTATAGCCAGCAGCTACTCAAAGCTGCTAGCAAGCAGATGCTTGGTTGGCCTCCTCTGCCTTCTTGCCCTGCCTCCTGGGCTGCGATTTCCTGTGGACCCACCCCAGCCTCCATCCTGAGCTCTTCTTCTCTTTATGCACTTGTTCTAGGCAGGATTCCATGGCTTCCCTGGCAACCAGCACTGGGTAAGACATCCCTGGTCCAGGTTCCCACAGTACCTTGAATTCCCCTCCATCATGGCACCTGGCCTTCAGTATCACAATTGCCCAGTTGCTTATCTGTCTTGCCTAAAAGATGGTAACATCTAAGAGGGCAGGTACTGTGTCTCTTGTTTACCCTTGTAGCCTCCACACCTTGCTCAGTGTCTGGGACATAGTAGGCCTTAATTGATATGTTTTGAGTTGGATCAATCCTCAGAGACTAGACCTTCCGCATGGGGAAAATGTCCCAAGTCTGGCCCTCCCTTACTCACGTGCCCTTCAGCTGTTCAGAGGTGCCCCCTCCTAGACCCCATACTCAAGAACTTTCAACTTGGGTGGGCCCCTCTGATGGTGAGGGACGGGGAGTGTGGGGGAACCACCTCTTGTTACTGTGTAATCATGTGCTGGGTTGGTCACCACAGCCCCACCAGCCGCCAGGGGACAAGGCTTATGTCTCAGGCCAGAGACCAGAACCCAGTGGGAGGCCTGGGGTGGGGCCCTGTTGGAAGGGGGCCAGGAGAAGAGCCCATGGGTGTCCAAGTGTTTCCAGGAGTGGGAAAGAAGATGGCATCTGCCACAAGAGCTGGGAACGAGGGAAGCCAGGCAAGGTGCCCACGGCCTTGTCCCAGGCTTCTGGGGCGACGTGTCATCACCAAAGGAATGGAAACCTGTACTTTGGGAACTTGGCAGCCAGGGCTGGGTTTTTCGTGTTTTCTGTAATTATTTCCCTTTTGTTCTCCCTTAGTATTTAGTAAAGCCCTTTGTGAAAATGCCAGCTGGTCTCAGCTGTGCTAAGAGTGGTGACAAAGGGTGACTCTGTGCATGCTTGGCCCTAAGCTTTAATGGAGGGACCTGGCTTAATGGTGGCAGCAAAGTCAAGGACCATCAAGGACATAGGGAGGCTCTGGGAGCCACAGCCCACACCTCATGTCCAGACAGCCTCCCGAACACTGAGTCTCCTCCCAGGCTCTTCCAAGACCCAGCTTCAATAACCTGGGCTTTATTGAAACCTGGGGGGAATTTGAGACCAGTCTGGACAACATAGTGAGACCCCATCTGTATGAAAAAAAAAATAGCCAGGCATGGTGGTGTGTTCTTGTGGTCCCAGCTACTCAAGAGACTGAGGTAGGAGGATTGCCTGAGCTCAGAAGGTTGAGGCTGCAGTGAGCTGTGATAACACAACAACACTGCTCTCCAGCCTGGGCGACAGAGCGAGATCCTGTCTCCGGAAAACGAACAACAAAAAGGAAGAAGAAAGAAAAGAAGAAAACTGGAGGACTGGAGTGCCAGCCATGGCTGATGTGAGAGAGGGTGTTTGTATCCCAGTGGTGTAGAAAGCTCTTCTGAAATCCAGAGGCCGGGCACCTGCTCTGTTGCGGGTACCCCAGAGGGTGACAATCCCTCCCCAGCTGGGGATGGCTTGGTGAGCTGCTGTTCAGGAGCGAGGCCTCTGAGCTATCTTCATTTTCTGCTGTTACAACACAGGGCCCTTTCTAAGCCTTGGACCCCTACCTGTCTGTTGCCCACCAGGGGTGGACACTCAGCCAGTCCCTTCCCACCTGCCTGGGACCCACCACATCCTTAGTTCCTGGGACTGTGCCCCTCTTCTCCTAAGCCCCTTTCCCATCCCCTTTGCAGCTCTCAGCTGCTCTGGCGAGAGGGGCCCAGGGAGACCTTCTTCCTCAGGAACAATCACCCCTTTCTGTTGTGTAAGTGATACACGAGGAGAGGAAGCTATTTGTAACTAATTGGCTGTGATGAGGAACGGAGCCTTTGGAGAAATGGAGAGCCTGCGATCGCTCGGGGCGGTCCCGCCTCAGGTTGACAGCTGGGTGGTTCTCCTCAGAGGGGGCAGTAGGTCACCACTTCCTCTGCCCCCACTCCACTGGGGAGGCCTGGGGGATGCTGGCAGGTGGTGGCTCCTGCCATTTGCACCTACTCTGTGCAGGCTCCCTGCTTAACACGCTCAATACTTGGAAATTTCTCAACCACCTTCAAGGGAAGTATTATTGTGCCCACATTTCAGCGGAGAAAATGGAGATCAAGAGAGGTGAAGTCACTCATGCGAGGTCCTGGGTCCCGCAGCCCGCAAGTAACAGAAGCAAGAGAAATGGACAAGGATCAGCTGAGGCTGACCTAGGAGACAGTGTCGGGGAGGGATTAAGATCCTGCTTCTTACTGGCCGTGTGACCTTGGGCAAGTCTTTGTAGCTTCCTAACCCATCTCAGGGACGGGCTGTGTGGCTTAAATGAGGAAGAGGAAGCCAATCATGCAGCACAGTACGTTGTAAATGCTTAACAACTTCAGTGATCTTGATTGTTGCCGGGAGAAAATACATTTCCTCCAAGCTCCTAGCAGACCTCACCCTGGTCACCTGTCAGGGAAGCCATCCCAGAACAGGAGAGTCTCTGGGTTATTTCTCGGCCCTCCAAGGGGAGGAGCCAACCTCCAAGACCCCCTTCTCCGTAGAGAAGGATTTGGGGATAAGATGAGAGAGAAGAGGGCGCCCATGTCCATGGGGCCTCTTCTGTGTGCCAGGCACATAAGGAGACAGAGGTGATCCCAGTTCCTAGACAACCACAGATAATTACGAATCAGCCTCTGATGAACACAGCCAAGGTACAAAATGCTAAGGGAGCATAAACGGTGGGGAAGATGATGCTAGGCTGCGTGTGCGCGTGTGTATATAAAGGTGGGGAATCAAAATACATATTGGATCTCCCTGGCCTGGGAATCCTGACCATCCCTTCCCTTAGGGAAGGCATCCGAGCCCTGCTAGAAGATTCTGTGAAAAGGGAGAGGAGATGGGCCCCAGGACCAGGGCCTGAGGCTTCTTGGAGAAGGAGGTCTTAATGCCCCAGCATGTCTTCAAGGTGGCAGTGTGACTAAAGTCTTCTTCAGGGGACTTCCCCACTCCAAATTGGGGAAAAAAAAAAAGCAATGCCTGCTTTCTGGGTGGTAACTGAAGGACTTCCCTGAGCGACTGTGGGAGGGGCTTGGGGTCCCCCATGTCTCAGAGACGGAGGAAGCAGCCCCTCACCCTCCGCACACTGTGTCCAAAGGCTGCAGAGTCGGGAGGCAGCCAGTCTGGCCCCGAAGGCTGTCACTCGGCATCCCGGAGCTGGCACTGGGGTGAAGGTCTGGAGTCTCCGCTTGGCAGGAGATCCAGTGCTCATCCTGATCCGGGGAGCCTGGGGGATGGCAAGGGGCTAATGTGCTTGTTGGGAGTGACGCTGTCTCTGCTAGGGAGCAGGAGGTCAGTGGGGACAGTACGGACTAAACTCATAATTGGAGCAGCATGGATCTGGGTGAGGACACTGGGAGAGCTGGATCTGTTCCATTTTACTGTCATCCCTTGGAGTGTTACAGCTTGGTCAGTTGTCCTCTGTGCTTCAGAGAGAGGGAGTCCAGGGTGGGTGATTCCACAGGACCAGAGCACCTGCGTGGCAGGCTCAGATTTCATCCCTGACAAAGAGCAGAGGCTCCTGGCAGGGGTGGCCTGAGCTAAGGAGGAAGGAGACAAGAAACTGAGTGTTCTACGGGTTCTTCCTGCATTCAACCCTGTACGGTGCCAGCTCTGGCTCAGTGCTGGGGACACCAAGACGGTGATGGCTCTCGAGCAGCTTCCAGTCCAGGAAGAACAGCTTAACATTGGCTTAATACCAAGTCTGTGCAAAAAAGAGCTTCCAGGGGCTCTGACGCAGACTTGTGGTTGCAGGCAGCTGAGCAGGTCTGCACGTTCCGGGTGGCCTGTCCTCTCCAGCACATTCAGGCGTGTGGAAGACAGAGTGTTCGGGAGACTTCTGAGGAGGCCCACAGAGGGAGCAGGAAAGGGGTCAAGAAAGATGTGACCTGGAGAAAGTAATGCTTGTGTAGCATCTTACAGGACGGATTGAAGCTTATGAGGAATAGAAGGGCAGAAAGGGCATTATAGTCAAGGAGTGAAGCTGGACACAGTATGGGTTATTTGAGGAACATCTAGGAATCTGATGGGGCTAGACTGTGTGCAGGGGAGGGGAAGGGCTATGCCTGGAGGTGAGGCTGGCTGGGGTCAGGTTGTGAAGAGATTTGAAGACCAGACTGAGAGTTCACAGTTTATTCCAAGGGCTCTAGGGAGCCATCGCCGGTTCTTGAGCAGGGGAGTGATATAGCCAGATGTGTGTTTTGGAGAAACAACTGAGGACAGGTGAAGGGTTTGTCCCAGAGGCAGGAAAACAAGATCTGTGGTTACTGCAGAGCTGAGTGGCCTGAATCAAGACAGTGACCGTGGGAGGAGAGGGATGGGACCCAGTGTCATCCTGATAAAATAATTTGTTTCTCAGCCTTTTTGGAGCTGGCTGTGGCCTTGGAACTACGTTTTGGCCAATCCCTGACCCCTTAGAACTTCTTAGGGTCTGGGTGTAAGTGAAAGTGTTGGGCTTGACCTTTGGGAAGTATCTTTAAAGGAAGGAGCATGTTTCACTGCTTCCCTATCTGCCAGACATTGCCTGGAATTCAAACCTGATGGTAGGAGCTCTTGCAGTCATCCTGGGCCATGAGAATTAGTTGCAAGGAAATTGGTACCCTGAAAACTGTGTGGAACTGCCATACCGGCCCTGACCTGCTTACATCCAGAATTATTATTATGTGTTGGAGAAATAAGCTTCTATCTTGTTTAAACCACTATTATTTTGGAGTTTTCTATTAAAATGTGCTGTTTCCCATTTTTGCCTTCTAAAGGTGAGAAAATTAGTCCCATGGTTCTATATGAGTGTCATAGAGAAAAGATTGCATTCTTCCATGGCTCCTCCTGGGAAGTGAGTCACATCAGTTTCCTGGGAAGAACTGGTTTCTTCCATTCCCTCCCAGTTTGAAGCAGGAACGAGGAGGCCACAGCTAAGGATACAGATGTTGTGGTCCAGCTGAGCTAGACCAGCTTCCCCAGATGCATCCCTCCCTTTCAGCTCTCATCTCCCATGGAGCACAGGAAGGAAACTGTGTTGGGGGCAAGGGGTGCAGAGGGGAGCCGGATTAATTCCTCTTATGGTTGGATCTCCAGGGGTGGAGGAGACAGAAAGTCTAGCAGAGCTTTCAGCAGACAGGCAGTGGACCTCCAGCTGGCCCCTCGGGCCTTGGGCTCTTCTATGAGTCAAAGAACACTTGGCTGCTTCTCCAAAGATCCTCCTCTGCCTCCAGCTTCCTTCATCTGAAAGAGCAAGGTCTTGAGTCTATAGCCCAAGAGATCCTAAGGGACAGGATTGGCCCCTACTTTGGGTGTAATGAGGTGGGGGTGGGAGGGCGTGGGGTGAGAATGGAGGTGGAGTTGGAAACTGACATCTGTGATTTTACTCTCTTACTTTCCAGCTCTAGCTTCAGGTCAGGAAAGCTCTGGGGAGTCCAGTTCTCCCAGATGATGAATTCAATGCTCCAGATGACATCATGCACCTGAATCATTTCCGTATCTTTCTTCCAGGAGCCTGCAGAATTCCCTGGAACCCATATTCACCAAGCACTTACTACGTGTCAGGGCTCATGTATACATGTGTGATCTTATTCATTTCTCACAACGGGCTTGAGAGGTTGGCATTGGTCCCACTTTAGTGATGAGAATCATGAGCACAGAGAGGTTGGGTAACTTACCTCAGGTCACCCAGCCAGTAGGTGGCTGAGCAGGAACTTGAACACTAGTTATATGATGCCAGACCATGCTTTTTGCATTAGACATTGCCGGGGTCCCGTGCTGGGGAAGGCCTATGCTGAGGTCACAGGGGGCAGTATATTAGTCCATTTTCACACTGCTATGAAGAAATATCTGAGACTGGGTAATTTATAAAGAAAAAGAGGTTTAATGGACTCAAGAGTTCCACATGACTGGGGAGGCCTCACAATCACGGCAGAAGGGGAAGGAGGAGCAAAGTCACGTCTTGCGTGGCAGCAGACAAGAGAGCGTGTGCAGGGGAACTGCCCTTTATAAAACCATCAGATATCGTGAGACTTACTCACTATCACGAGAACAGCATGGGAAAAACCCACCCCCATGATTCATTTACCTCTCACTGGGTCCCTCCCACAACACATGGGGCTTATGGGGGCTACAATTCAAGATGAGATTTGGGTGGGGATACAGCCAAACCATATCAGGCAGTTTGCAGGTGATCCCACACCCAGATCAGATTGTAAAGGAGGGGCCCAATTCCCCCTTTCCAGGCCTCCTGTCTCTCATTCCCTCTCAGCACCTCCCTTTTTTCCTCATTTTTACTTCTGGTTGTCTGCACTGGAAAGATTTTCAGTGACAATAGATTTGTGATTCAACCAATAATAGTATTAATAATCCCTTATAGAGACGTATGATTTCAGACTCCTTTCATATACTTTGTGCTGGAAACACCGCTGTGAGGCAGATGAATGAGGTGATGGAGACTCAGAGAAGCTGAAGAACTTGTCCAGGCCCACACAGCTAGCAAGGTTAGAGGTCAGAACCAGAACTCAGGCTCCTGGTTCCTTATGCTGTGTGGAGTCTGACTTCTGATCTCAGTCCTCTTAGCACTTTTTTTTTTGAGACAGAGTCTTGCTCTGTCACCCAGGCTGGAGTGCAGTGGCACGAGCTCAGCTCACTGCAGCCTCAAACTCCTGGGCTCAAGGAATCCTTCTGCCTCAGCCTCTCAAGTAGCTGAGACCACAGGGGTGCACCACCATGCCTGGCTAATTTTTTTATCTGCAGAGCTGAAGTCTTACCATGCTCCCCAGTCTGATCTTAAGCTCCTAGGCTCAAGCAATCTTCCTGATTCAGCTTCCCAAAGTCTTGGGATTACAGAACCACCTTGCTTGGCCACTTAGCACTTTTTGAATGACATCTACCTTGTTCCAGGCCCTGTGCTGGGTACTGGGAGACATTCTGAGGCTTAAGACACAGTCTCAGCCTTTGAGGAGCTGAAAATTCAGCAGTAAAAGAAAGAAAAGCCAAGGAATCACACGGAGACAGTAAAACAGCAATTGGCAGGGGTCTCAGAAGAGTCCCTTGGAGGTATCACTCCTCCTAGGGATGTCTGCATCTCCCCAGAGACCAAAATTATCAATAACCATGTGCCACAGTCATGCTGCTTGCCATATCCAAATACCATCTCTATTAGTCTATTCTTGTGCTGCTAATAAAGACATACCCAAGACTAGGTCATTTATTAAGGAAAGAGGTTTAATGGACTCAGAGTTCCACATGGCTGGGAAGGTGTCACGATCATGATGGAAAATGAAGGAAGAGCAAAGGGACATCTTACCTGGCAGCAGGCAAGAGAAAGCTTGTGTAGGGGAACTCCCCTTTATAAAACCGTCAGCTCTCGTGAGATTCACTATCACGAGAACAGCATGGGAAAGATCTGCCGCCATGATTCAATTACTTCCCACTGAGTCCCTCCCACGACATGTGGGAGTTACGGGAGCTACAATTCAAGATGAGAGTTGGGTGGGGGCACAGCTGAACCATATCGCCATCTGTAGTATTACTTATTTACCGTAGTCCCCCTTATTTATTGAGGATATGTTCCAAGACCCCCCATGGATGCCTGAAATCATGGATAGTACCAAACCCTATATAGTCTGTTTTTTTCCATAACTACATACCTGTGATAAAGTTTAATTTATAAATTAGGCACAGTAAGAGACTAACAACAATAAGTAATAAAATAGAACAGACCAGGTTCAGTGGCTCATGCCTGTAATCTCAGCATTTTGAGAGACTGAGGTGGGAGGATCACTTGAGGCCAGGAGTTTGAGACCAGCCTGGGCAACATAACAAGACCCTGTCTCTATTAAAAAAAAAAAAAAAAAAAAAAAAAAAAAGACCAGGCGAGATGGCTCAAGCCTGTAATCCCAGCACTTTGGGAGGCCAAGATGGGTGGATCATTTGAGGTCAGGCATTCGAGACCAGCCTGGCCAACCCTGGCCAACAGGGTTTTACCTGACCAACAGGTAAAACCCTGTCTCTACTAAAAATACAAAAATTAGCCGAGTATGGTGGCGCGCACCTGTAATTCCAGCTGCTCAGGAGGCTGAGGCAGGAGAATCGCTTAAACCCAGGAGGCAGAGGTTGCAGTGAGCTGAGATAGCACCACTGCACTCCAGCCTGGGCAACAGAGAGAAACTCCGTCTCAAAAAAAAATAGAACAAGGAGAACAATATATTGTAATGAAAGTTATGTGAATGTGGTCCATCTCTCTATTTCTCTTTCAAAATGTCTTACTGTACTGTACTACAGGTAACAGAAACCATGGAAAGTAAAACTGGATAAGGGGGACTACTGTATTTGTTTAAGCTAATTGATTCTTTTTTACTTAAAAATATTTTTAAAGGAAACTTTGTATCACTACCTTAAATAGAAAGGTAACTACAAAAATCAATTAAATTATAGCTGGATTTGCTGGCAGAGAGTCTAAGCCCAAGGCCCACTTTCTTTTTGTTTAAAAGGAAAATTAGCAAGTGTTAGTGAGGTGTTATAGACACATTACCTCCTAACCAAGGCTTTCTTTTGGCTCATTAAAAGTTTGGAAAGAGAATTGGAAATGGGACAGCTTTCTCACTCCATGATTCAATGTTATTAAAGGCTGTGTTTGGAGTCCAGCTAAATTCATCTTAAACATGCCCCCAAAACATCTCATATGTTCATGCTTGAGATGAACCAGTGACATAGAAAAATAAACATTTTAAGCTCATGGTCTGGGTAGGGGTGACGTCTAGGGGAGCAGAACCTCAGCTGGTAAGCCACTGAGGGCAACATAGAAGGTTCCTGCCATCTTCTCTCTGAAAAAGAACAAGAAGAATAGGGAGATTTTCAGCCTTGGCACATCCTTTTACAACGTGCAGAGAATTTTTTTTTTTTTTTTTTTGGCAGTCTTGCTCTATCGCCCAGGCTGGAGTGCAATGGCACAATCTTGGCTCACTGCAACCTCCGCCTCCTAGGTTCAAGCGATTCTCATGCTTCAGCTTCCCGAGTAGTTGGGATTACAGGTGCGTGCCACCATGCCTGGCTAATTTTTTTGAGATGGAGTCTCGCTCTATCGCCCAGGCTGGAGTGCAGTGGTGTGATCTTGCCACACTGCAAACTCTGCTTCCCGGGTTCAAGCGATTCTCTTGCCTCAGCCTCCTGAATAGCTGGGATTACAGGTGCGCACCACCACACCTGGCTAATTTTTATATTTTTAGTAGAGACAGGGTTTTACCATGTTGGTCAGGCTGGTCTCTATCTCCCAACCTCATGATCCACCCTCGTCTGCCTCCCAAAGTGCTGGGGTTCCAAGACCCCCCATGGATACCTGAAATCATGGATAGTACCAAACCCTATAGTCTGTGAGCCATATAGGCGTGAGCCACTGCGCCTGGCTGATTCTTATTTTTTTATTTTTTAGACAGGGTCTCACTCTACCACCCAGGCTGGAGTGCAGTGATATGATCTCGGCTCACTGCAGCCTCTGCCTCCCAGGTTCAAGCGATTCTCTTGCCTCAGCCTTCTGAGTAGCTGGGACTACAGATATGTGCCACCATGCCCGGCTAATTTTTGTATTTTAAGTAGAAACAGGGTTTCACTAAGTTGGCCAGACTGGTCTTGAACTCCTGACCTCAAGTGATCTGCCCGCCTCGGCCTCCCTAAGTGTTAGGATTACAGGCATGAGCTACTGCTTCTGGCCACATGCAGAAATTTAAAAAAAAATTGAGGCCAGGTGCGGTGGCTCACGCCTGTAATCCCAGCACTTTGGGAGGCTGAAGCAAGCAGATCACTTGAGGTCAGGAGTTTGAGATCAACCTGGGCAACATAGGGAGACACCATCTCTACCAAAAATACAAGAAATTAGCTGGGTGTGGTGGTGCGTGCCTGTGGTCCCAGCTACTCAGGAGGCTCAGTGAGAGGATAGCTGGAGCCCAGGAGGTGGAGGTTGCAGTGAGCCGAGATCACACCACTGCCCTACAGCCTGGGTGACAGAGTGAGACCCTGTCTCAAAAAAAACCCAACCAACCAACCAAACAAACAAACAAAAAAGCCATTTGAAGCTCACAGCCCTACGAAGCACACAAAATAGTACTTTCTGTTATGGCTGAGAAAACTCAGCTGGTGAGGTTTTCAGGGACCACCCAAGGTCATCCAGCACGTTATCCCACAAAATACTGAGCAAATGCTTGATGCCCCTCTCTGGAATCACATCATCCTCAAGCAGGAGCATGTAGTATCCACTTTGTAAGAGAAATCTGTCCCCCATCGAAGCAAAATCTGGACTTTCAGAGGTTGGTCGTAGAGAAAGAACTTCTGCCGGAGCCATCCTGGGAATCTGATCTCTGCCTTCAAAACCAGATTCACCTTCCCTTGGGGGATCTCTCTCTTTCTGACTCCTGCTGTTACCACCTCATTGGTCCCAGTGTTTACTCAAGGGAAGGAAGATCAGAGGGGAAACAAACGCCAAGGGGTTGGGAATGGGTCGGCATCTGGAGCCTGAGACAGCTGCCCTCCTGCGTCAAGGGCTGGGGGCCTCAGCTTCCATCCTGTGCCAGCCTCCATGTGGACAGCTCGGCTTATTGTCCACCACCTGGAAATTCCTCGAAGCTTCACGGTCCAGGTCAAGAGAATCCTGTTCCCAGACCTCTGCCCAGCCAGGCCTTCCCAGCTCAGGGCTGACTCCTGCACCAAGTGACGCACTTTTCATAACTGGTCTACCAATGCCTCCCCTTCAAGTGAGAACTACCCTTTACATTTAGGAGTGTGGCCCCGTGGTAAAAACACACTAAATTTGTCTTAATTCAATAATTAATATATATTCATTGTAGAAAATACAAATTAGCATAAATAATAAAACAAACATTATTCAATCTTATTACTCAGAGAAAACCCTTATTAATATTTTGTTATATCCTTGTGGATATTTTCTGTGCATGCATATATTTTTTTCCTTATAAAAATGGCGTCATGGCAGGTGTGGTAGCTCACACCCGTAATCCCAGCGCTTCAGGAAGTCAAAGTGGGAGGATTGCTTGAGGCCAGGAGTTCAACATAGCGAGACCTTCATCTCTACAAAAAAAATTTAAAAATTAGTTAGTCATGGCAGTGCATGCCTCTTGTCCCAGCTACTAGGGAGGCTGAGGTAGGAAGGTCACGTAAGCCCAGGAGTTTGAGGCTGCAGTGAGCTTTGATCTCACTACTGCACTTCAGTCTGGGTGACAGAGTGAGACTCTGTCTCAAATAAATAAATAAATAAATAAATAAATAAACAAATAAAATGACATCTGTTTTGCAGCATGCTTTTCTTCATTTTATCCTATTTTGGGAAGGCCTTTTCATATCAATGGTGAAAATTCTACAGCTTTGCTGCTCAAACAGTGGTCCGGGGACCAGCAGCATTGGCATCACCTGGGAGCTTGTTGAAATGCAGAAATTTAGGTCTCATCACAGAGCTATTGAATCAGAATCTGCATTTTAACGAGATTCCCAGGGAATTATTGTGCACATTGAAGTTTGAGAGCACACTGTTTGGCATCATTCTTAACACTTACATATTGTTAAATACTTACCACTTACCCAGGGGATACTTAAAACTGCATGGCTAAATTTTTTTCTTTTCTTTCTCTTTCTTTCTTTCTCTTTCTTTCCTTCTTTCTTCTTTCTTTCCTTCCTTCCTTCCTTCCTTCCTTTCTTTCCTTCTTTCTTTCTTTCTTCTTTCTTCTTTCCTTTCTTTCTTTTTTTTGAGACAGAGTCTCCTCCTGTCGCCCGGGCTGGAGTGCAGTGCCACAATCTCGGCTCACTGCAACCTCCACCTCCCAGCTTCAAGTGATTCTCCTGCCTCAGCCTCCCAAGTAGCTGGGATTACAGGCACCTGCCACCACGCCCAGCTAATTTTTGCATTTTCAGTAGAGACAGGGTTTCACCATGTTGGCCAGGCTGGTCTCGAACTCCTGACCTCAAATGATCCACCCGCCTTGGCCTCCCAAAGTGCTGGGATTATAGGTGTGAGCCACTGCGCCTGGCTAAATTTTTCTTTTCAAACTCACCTATAATTGGGCTTTAGGATTTACCTAATGTTTTCTCCATTATTAACAATGCTGTGATGGACATCTCTATATGTAGTTGCTGCTCATGTCCTTTAAATTCCTAGAAGTAGAATTTCTAGGTCAAAGCTTTTGACTTATTGTCAACTTGCTCTACAAAAAGGTCATCCTAGTGTGCAGTCCTTCCTGCAACGTCTAAGAGTGATGAGATCCCTACACCCTGACAGTCCCTGGTACTATCATTCTTTGACATCTTTGCCCATGAGTTCCATGAAAGTCGTGCCTCAGGGTTGGCTTTGGACATATTTCCTTTGTTATTGACTGGTCCAGTTGAACATTTCTCTGTGCCAGTGTTGGCCATTTGCATTTCTTCTGGCTGTGTGCCTGCTGGGGTCTTTAATGCCTGAAGCCCACCAAGATAGTGGGAGATGTTGCCAGGGAGGGCTGCAGGGAGTGTGGCCTGAGCCCAGCCCTGATGCAGAGTCCTGCACATAGTGGTCGCTCATGTTGCTGCCTGGCTGAGGGCACAGCCAACTTGGGCCAAAACTCAGACCCAGCCTGGCGGCGCTCTTGCGGTCCCAGCCTTGTGCTGTGTCCAGACCCCAGAGCAAGTGCCCAGCCAAGGTCTCACCTCCTGGCCTGTGAGGCCTGGGTGCCGGCTGCCACCCAGGATGGTGCTTGCAGGCCGGGCCAGGCACCCCATGATTCCCCAGGCAGCAGGCGGGTGGCCAGGTGTGCTGGGAGGAGCCAGCGGTGAGGACAATTCAGGGAAGTGACCCTGCCCAGTCCCCGAGCTCCTACCGCAGCAAGCATTGTGAGCCTCCCGCTGGCCACGGTGGCTGAAGCTGCTGACAGTGGCGGCAGGAAGTGGGGCGCTTACTCAGCCCAGGCTGCACGTGGCTGGGCCTGCTGCCTCCCTCCACCCAGCCTTCCTCCCAGACACAGCCTGCGCAGCCAGCAGCTGGGGGAAGGAAACAGGAGGGACCACCCCCCACATCCCCTGCAAGGCTGTACCTGTGCCCTGCCAGCTCTGCCACCTGTTACTGACTGGGCATGAGGCCTGCCCCAGGGCCTCTGTGGCAGAGCGAGGAGTGGGGCTGGGGTGTGGGGTGGGCAGGTGGGCTTGGGGTAGGATCTGCACTGACATCTACTGAACGTACCACCCTGAGGGTCTCACTCCACCCAATCCCCACAGCCCCGGGACTACAAGTACTATTCACCTCCCTTTCACTAACAAGGAAATTAAGGCTCAGAAAACAGCGGTAATGATAGCTTAATCTAGAATTACTTCCAGGTGCCAGGAACTCTGCTGCACACTTCATATGTGTTTGGTTATTTAAGCCTCACAAGAAGAGTGGGTGCAATAGGAGCCCCATTTTCCAGATGAAGAAAGCCAGGCATAGAGAGGTGGCAGCACACAGCCTATTAGGGACACACCTTAGTGTCTGGCCCCAAAGCTCACACCCTTAACTGCCTCCCGCACTAGCAGGTGACCTAGAGCCTCAGGCCTGGCTGAGAGTGGCAGTGAGGAAGGGGAGGGGGCCAGCCCACTGCCCTCATTAGATTGTCTTGGCGCTGGCCACCTGTCCCCCACAGGAGCACCCAGGTTTCACCCCACTGTGTCGCCCAACCCTGGGCCTCTGTCTCCAGTCCTCTCCTGTGTCTCCTGCCCTCTAACCAGGCAGCCTTTGGGGACTGTCTCTCAGGTGCTCGTCTCGCTCCTCCTCTGGCTGTCCCTGTCCTGCTCTTTGACCCCTGACCCTGGGTTTCTCTGGCTCTTCTTTTTAGTAGGCAAAAGGGGGAAAGAAGGAATTTGCATGGAATGCGGCAAACATCCCGTCAGAGGGCATTTCTGGAGGTGCCTCTAATTGTGGCCTCCAGTTGCTATGGGAAGCAGAAAAGTGTCTCCCAGCTGGGAGCGGTGTGGGTAAAGGATAAAGCCGAGGGGAAGGGAGAGAGAAGCCTCTTCAGGAGCTGGAGGCCCGTGGGACTGGGGTCCGGAGGATGAGCGCTGCCTGCTGCCCAGAACAGGGAGGGTGGAGCAGCCCTGGGCCCCACGCGCCTGGCCTTCTTCCACCTCCCACTGTGATGGTGGTGGCCCCAGGCTGCCCCTGGGCCTGTAGCAGCTGTTGCTGCTGATGCAAGCTGTTGGCTGCGGGAGGTGGGAAGGCGATGAGGAAGGAGGGAGTTATTCTCAGGGTGAGGGTCTCTGCGTAAGCCTGTTGACAAGCTTTCAAGTCTGCAGGACAGAACTCCGGGTTTCCAACCAGATTCACTTCTGTCCCAAGTGGGGCCCAAGGCCAGGCCTCCCGAAGCCTTTTGCGATCAGGGTGGAGTCCAACCACCAGCTGTTATGGCAACCTGTATCTCTTCAGGGCTGCAGGGAGAGGCCTGGAGCCCGCAGCCCAAGGGACCAGGGGCTCAGAAGTGAATGGCAATGGGCAAACCCATGGGTATGCCAGGAGGAACCCTACTGGGTAAGCCCCAGAGAGGGGCCCGTCTCTGGCCCAGCCGCTTCCTTCCAGTCTTTGCCTCTTCCCGGCAGTGTCTCCTGGGTCTGGCCTAACTAAGCTGGGCTTCGGCCAAGCTGGCCGGCCTCCAGGTGGATTTGGGACAGACAGCTGGGATGTGGTGTTTCCCGCTCTGAAGAGATAGAGGCTGGAGGGGGCCGTGATGGGGCTGGAGCCTGGAGTGCTGGGCCCTTGGCCACTTGACCACAGCAGGATGGTGGGGGTAGGGTGGGTGGGCTGGCGGGAATGTCTTTGGTGGAGGTTTCCCAGGGAGGGGAGGTGTCAAAGGAGTAGGGCCAGGTAGCTTCCCATACCTCCACATGTTCTCTATCTGGGTGGGGAAACAAATGGCTGTTACCCCTGAGACCTAAGTGGGTCTCTCTGGTGGGTCAGCCAGCTGGCCTTGGCACCTGTCTTGTGTCCTCCCTAATGGCTCGCACTCACTCAGCTCCTCTCCTCCCTGGGTCAGGTCAGCCTGGCCCAGGGTAGCATCAGGCAATTTTTACTTGCTTCTTTTTACATGTCCTGGGGGACCGTCATAGCTGCCTGGACTCCTTGATTCTGGCACAGACACTGTGTTCAGCTCCTCAGGACAACCTGTGCTTGGCTCTACGGGGCACACATGAATGAAGAGCACAGCCCTCCTTCCCACCACACATACACACAGCTGCCAGGTTCCATTGCCAGCTTTGGTCATCCTTCCTGTCCTTCCTTGTCTGGATGACTCCAATCCATCCTTTGAGGCCCATGTCAAATGGGGAGCTGTTCCTGCCCTTCCCACCTGCTCCAGGCAGAATCATCCATCTCCCCTCTGTGCTCCCTTAGACAAAGTATGTAGGAGGCACTGAGTGAATGAGGCTTCCCAAAGGGCCATTTGGATCCTTCCAGTCTCCTGCTTAGAAAAGTTCCCTGGCCCCCATTGCAAAAAGCCCTTTTGCACTCTTTGGCTTCATCATCCCCTAGGCTGAGCCGGAGAACCCTCTGCTCCAATAAAGTGGTCTCCTAGCCTTCCACCAAACTTGGCCTGAACCTTCCCCACTCCATCCCCTGCTCAGGCCACCCCTTGTCCTGGAACGCACTACCACCATGCTCACCTCTTGAAACTCCACTCTGCAAGGCCTGGTGTCTCTTGGTGTCCTGGGAGGCCAGTGGCTCCCAAAGGGCATGGGAGAGACCCCCTCTTAGGGGCCTGGTATTTTTCTTCCTTTCCTTCCCCTTGCTCCTCCTCTCTACGGATTTTTGAACAACTTCCAGGATACATTCCATAAATTTGAAGGAAGCAGTAACTAACAGCCTCCCATTAATGTCCCTGTGTGCGCACACATGGAGTGTGCCATTGTGTGTGGATGAACATATGTTCATATGAAGATATGAGCAAGCATGTACATGGAGATAGGACCTATGTGCAAAAATGAGCGTGCCTGTGCGTGTGTGAAAGTGGGCACATGCATGTGCATGTGAACATTTTTGTGCAGGTGAGCCTGTGCAGACATGCCAAAATGTGTGCATGCATCGATGTGCATTGCAGGTGTGTGCTTGTACATGCTGGTGAATCTCTATGTGCATGTGGGGTATATGTGTTCTAGTGAGCTTCCTTTTGCCCAGCCCAGGGGTACTGGGGAAGGCCAAAGCCAGTCTGCCTTCTACACCTCGCCACCCTCAACCTCCAGGGAAGTGAGGAAGGCTTCACATTGCATCCTGACTTTTGACAGAGATAAATGAAATTCCTGTGAGGTTGCCAGGCTGCAGCAAAGAGCAGCTGTGAGTGGCAGGGGTCCAGCCCCAGACTGGCCTGGCCCTTGGCCTCCAGCCCTCAGCACACCGTGTCCCCCATCGAAGTGGTACCCAGGATGAGGAGGACTCAGGACAGGTTCAGCAAAGGGTAATGGCTCTGCCCTGGTCCCCAAGCAACAGGCTCTGTCTCTGGGCCTGCAAGTTTGTGCCTGGTGGTGGGGATGATGGTGGGGCCAGGGTGCCTAGGAGCTGCTAGATCAAATGGTGCTCTTTCCTCTGGGGAGTGAACTTTGGAGGAACAAAGCAATAGGTTAATGGTGCAGGAGGATCCATTTATGTGAACCCACTTTAGATAGAACAAGGAAATACAGGTTTAAAGTGCAGCAAGGAAGGTTTAGCTAGACTTAAGGAAGGAGTCCTTCAGTGGCAAAGGCTGCAAAATCTGTGTCCACAAAGATCTGGACAACAGGATCCATATCCACCCATGGGGCTGGTGGAGGTGGTCGGAGGCAGGAGACTGGCTGGGATGACCTTTAGAAGTGCTCCCTCCCCACACAGTCCTGGCTCTGTCTCGGGGTCTCTGCAGCTCTGTGGGGACCCAGAGGGGAGTCTGGCAGGGAGGATTGGCCAGGCACACTTCTGGGCACTGCTCCCAAGCTCCTTCCCTTCTCTGCTTCCTCCAGAACCTTCTTATCCTTCATTTCCTGTTGCCCTCCTCTCACCTCCAAGTGGCTGCCCCAGCCGTGCCCCCAAAGTGGCTTCCTCACTCCCTCCCTGCTGCTCCAGAATTGGGAAAGAAGCCACAAATTCCCCCAGCGGACCACCCCCAAAGGCCCAGCCCCGTCTCACCCACAAGAGGTGCTTAGAGGCCCAAATTGGGTGCGGCTGCGGGGAGGTGGGAGCCAGGGGCCTCGGTAGGCATCATCCCTCCACCAGGGTGGTCTTGAGGAGACAAGGCTAACTGAACAGAGAGAGTGCACCCTGCAGGCAGGGTCACAGGAGCCCTGAGGCCTCCCTCTGTCCGGGGCCTCCCTCTCTGGGGGGCTTTGGGGCCTCTGCTTACCCTCTCTGGTGGCTTCCTCTTGCTCTCTAGGGAGTGGCCTGTGGGGAGGACATGCAGACACGCAGAGGTGCTTGGGGAGGATGTGGAGGGATAGAGGGTGCCCCCTGCACCCCTTGCTCCCCTCCTCCTCCTCCTCTTCCTCCTCCTTCTCCTCCAGGAGCCCCTGTGCCTTCCCTGGGAGGTCTGACCCAGGCGAGCCCAGGGACGAGGGGAGGCAGTCATTAATCACCATTATTTATTATTTCTTATGTAACAGGGTGTTATGAAACATGCAACCCTGTACCAGGCACGACTGGGAATATGGGAAAGACAGTCCCTACCAGTAAGAGCTTCCTATGGGATGACCAGGTAGGTCCAGGAGCCACTGAGCAACCTGTGGACCAGCCTGGAACGTGGGGTGCAGGCCAGGCTGGAGGCGGGATGGTCCTGCTGCAGCTGAAAAAAAGGAAAAAGGAGGGGAGTGGGCAGCGGGAACCTCAAGGTGGGAAGGGAGCTGGGTTTCCACCCCCACCCCTCCGCACCTCACCAGGCCAGGCGCAGACCAGCTCTGGCTCTGGGGTGGCCTGGGTCACAGCTGGAGTTGTCACAATATTGACCCAGGAGGAGATAACATCCAAAGGGCTTGGAGTCCCAGTCGGACAAGGAGGGGGATGTCGCCGGAAAAGATCCCTGGCCCCCAGGGGGATCAAACTAAATGGGGCTTTAATAGGTCTCTTCCAGCTCAGATTTCATGGATAATTGGAAGCAGGTCTCCAGCCGGGCAGAGTGGGCGGCCCTAGTGGCCTGCCGGGCGGCCACCGCAGCCAGGAGACAAGGAGGGACAAGGCGGGGTGGGGGTGCCGCCTCCATGCCACCCCACTGTGGCCCAGTGGGCCTCTGGCCTTGCTGGGGCTTCTGGGCTCCCTTCTCTCTGTTCCAGAAGTGCTGCTGCTTTAACCCCCTCAGGGAAGGAGGTGGACAAGTGAGGAGACCTGAGTCATTTAGCTCCGGGGAAGGAGAGCAGCCTGTCCCAGCCACACATGCCCGAGGCTCCTTCCGTCATTCAAATACACATTCACATTTAAAGCTGGGAACAATTCTGAAAAATAATGTCTTTATTTTTTTTCTTATCACAAAAGGGGTACATACTTGCTGAAACAAAATTCAAGGTATATTAAGTAAAAAGTGAAAATTCTCTCCCTACCACACACCCATTACTCCTCTGTCCCTCTCTCACCACCCCCAGACTCTGCAGGTAGCCTCTGACTGCAATTTATTGGCTATCTTTCCAGAGCATCTCCAATGCCTTCTGAATTACATCCTGCTGCTTTCGCTCAGCAATGCATCATTGATATCCTTCCAAGGCCAGTAATTAGGGTGTGGACATTCGTCACTCCCATTTTAAAGATGAGGAAACCGAGGCTCAGAGAAGTTTCTTGGCTGTCCCGGGCTGCACAGCCAGGCCTCGTGCTCATCCTACCACAGCTTTCAGCCTCTTCCCTGGGGGCAGGAGGATGTGAGGAGCAGAGGGCTAGAAAAGCCCTGGTGGGGTGGTGGGTTGGGATGGGGGAGAGGGGCCGAAGAATAAGAAGGAAGCAGCAGCAGGCGAGGGAGGGTGTGAGGTCTCCTTGGAATGTGGCGGTGGTGCCCCTCCTCCCTGAAGGATCCAGGTTTTCCTCAGGCAGCGGAGCCTGGGGCCCTGGAGGCCTAGGCTGGGCAGAGCTGGGCAGCTGGCAGTGGAGGGGTTTTCAAGGCAAACCTGGCAAGAAGGCAAGACGGATTGCATTTCAGCCTGAACGTGCCTGGGATATGCACATGTCTCCCCAGGCCTTAGGGGCATTTCTTGCCTAACACCACCAGTGGGAGCTGGCTCTGCCCCTACCTACTGAGGCTGACAGCTGGGCCTGTGTGCTCCCTCCACGGCTGCTGCCGTCTCTAGCGCCCTGGCCTCCAGCACATCCAGCAGTGGAGGGGATGCCCCTTATTCCAGCCACAGCCTAGAGCAGCCAAGAGCCAGCTCTTACTCACAGAGAGCCTGGGGCACTCCCTCAGGGAAGAGCCTGAGGGGACAAGCAGGTGGGAGGCCAATGTGGCCTGGGCCTCGGCCTGAAGAGTAAACAAGGAAGGCTCTGGAAAGCTCGTGACCCACAGGCCTTCACGCCAGACACACAGCCTTCCTCCTTCCTGCCTAGGACCTCCGAGAGGGACCCCGGGAAGCCAAGAGGACACGGAGGATGCGTGGGGAAGAAAATAGCCAGTGTCCCTCCTGGGCAGACGTAAGCACACATCCCCAGGTGCATGCATGCGCCCACATGCTCATGCACACAGGCACGAATGCAGGGGGGAGAACTCAGAAGTGTGGAACAGCTGCCCAGCAGAGAGGGCTGGAGGGATGCTCTTGGGAGAGGCAGGGCCAGGGACCTAGTGGTCTTTGGAGAGCTCTTCACTCCTGAGATTGTAAAAAAATGCTCCCACAGGTACCACCCAGACCTTGGAGGGGGTCACAGAGATTCTCCCACAAGGCACTTAGGCCAATCAGGGAAGAGGACATCCATCCATTCCGTTTGCCAATATCCTTAGTAAACTTACTCTGTGCCAGGCTCCATGCTGGGAGTACAGAGGCCACCCGCAAGGCTTGACTAGCGCCAGGCACCAGTGGGAATGTGGGAAAGAAGGTCCCTACTGGAAAAGCTCATCCCCCACATGGAGCTGGCTGGGCAGTTGCGGAGGGACTGCAGAGCAGGCTTTGGCCAAGCTTAGTCCTGGATGAAGACCCTGCACCCCCACCCCAGCTAGGGGCCAGCTTAAAAGGAGCCTGGAAAGGCTGATGTCTGCTCTCTGCCCACAGCCCACCCCCATCCCCACAGTCCTGGCCCTGGCTGGGGCCCCAGGAAGGAAATCACTAAGGAGGATTGAGTGTCAATTCACAACCTAATCCCATCAGCGCACACAGCTACAGCACGGGCCGCCCCCTCCCCTACTCTGCAGACCCTGGCGGCTGCCGGCTGTCAGGCCCGGCCCCTGCCTGGCTGCGAGGCCAATTACTGCGGCCTTAATCACCACGGTGGCGGCGGCGGTGCGGCGTTAACAACTGTCTGCTCATCAGTCTCCTTCCTGGGGCGTCGTGGAGGGGATGACCCCATGCGGCTCTCCTCGAAGGAGCTTGAAACTGGATCCCAACAACAGCCCGATGGCCGCCGTCCAGGAAAACGCCTGGCTCCCTCCTGCTGCCTGCTGGTCTCCTGTGTGTTTGCCCAGCTCCTCCTGTCCTGGGGCTGAGAGCCCACGAGGACATGCCCGGGGACCCCGCATCCGCTGAGCGAGCACTAAAGCCATGGTTCCCTCTGGCCAGCACTGCCAACAACTGAGCCCGGGAAGACCGACACTCCCTGCCAGCAAGAGCAAATTGGGTGCCCGGATGTTGAGGTCTGGTTGGCATTTCCTGTGTTGGCTTTGGCTGGTGAGGCCAGGCCAGTGGGCTGCCCTCTTGACCTGAGCGGAGTCAGGCAGGCACGTCCCAGACTCTTGAGCCCACTGAGTTCTGCCCTGCGCCCCACAGGGAGTCTTGTTCTGGAAAAAAGATCTCCCTCCCCGCCTGGGTTCATGCTGAGTAGCCTTCCCTGCCTTGTAGGGTGCTCTGACAGCCTGAGGCCTGGCCGGCCCCCAACCTGGCTGCCTCCGCGCCTGCTCCTTGGGCTCAGGCGGATCTTGGTGCTTCCTGGATGTGGTGAGGCCCCTCTGCACGTGGCCCTCCAGGCTGTGGTCCGGGAGAGGACTCTGAGCTCCTCTGATCTGCTCCCATCTGTATGTGGAATAATTTCCCCGGCCCAAAGCCTGGACCCCTAGGAGCCGTCAGCACCGGGTTCCAGCTTGGGAGCCTGCGGGAGCTCCCATTCCCCACCCCTGAAGGGCCAGCTTCACCTGAAGGCTTCAACGGTGCTGGCTGCAGTTCCTCAGCCCCCCCCTTTTTTTTTTTTTTTTGGCATTGGGTCTCTGGGACATCAGATTGTCCAAAACAAGACAACTTCATGATACTTGTTTTTCCAAAGAACACAGTCTGTACACAATCAGGCTTTCTGTGTGCAGCGTGGATCCCGCTGCCCCTGCCCTAGTAGCCCCATTCCTGCCCTAGCCAGGTCCCTCTGGGACATGGAGTGTTCCTCATTCCCTATGGCCAGAGGTCTCTGGCCTAGGGCTGAGCAAGGCTGGGCAGAGAGGGCAGAGCCGATCCCACCCCACAGACCATCACTGGCCCACAGTGCTTCCTTTTCTTCTCCCAGACTTGGGATGCCAGGAGAGCCCCTGGGAGAAGCAGCAGGACATGGGAACCATCTAGAGCACAAGCTCTGGAGTTAGACCTGATTATGAATCCCAGCTCTACTGCACACCAGCTGTGTGCCTTAAACACAGTACCAAATGGAACCCGGTCCCTTGGTCAGCAAAACGGAGATAATAAAGGTACTTGTAGCATAGGGTTTGTGTGAGGGGTCAGTGGGCCCGGCCTATAGTAAACCCTCAACAGCTGTCATTTACATAGCTACTCCTCTGCATGGGGCTGGCTGGGCAGCCACTAAGGGGTCTGCAGAGTGGACCTAGGCCAGCCTTAAGCCACACCTGGGATAGAGATGCTGAACCCCCACCCCACTAGTTGCTTCCTTGCCCAGGCTGGCTCTCTCCCGAGCCACTCGGCTCCATGGCCATCAAGGATTTAAGACAGGGAGCTGCAGGAGTCCCTGAACCCCTGTTTGTAGAGCTCTCCACCTTTCTCCAGGGAGAGATGAGGCACAGCCCAGCACCCCAGGTCCTCAGGGCCAGGCCCATGGATGCTCAGAAATTTGCTGAATGTGTGGTGAGCAAAGGAAAAGCCTCTGGATTTCCTACCCTGCTCATGGAGGAGCAGTGGGCATGATTTTTCTGGAAAGTTTGGGGGGATATTTATCAAGAGACTGGGGAGTGTTTATCACTTTGAAGAGCAATTCTACTCCTGGGGTTCTCCCTTGGGAAATCACCTGAGACGTCAGAAGTCAGGCAGGGCCACAGGAGGGCCCTCCAAAAAATTGCTACCAAGATGTTTTTCTCGGGGCCATTTATAATAGCGAACAAACAAACCAAGCAGACAAAGAAAGTATCTCAGTATTTAAGAGTAGGATACTGGTGAAATACGTGCCATTCCATCTACGAGGAATGAAAAGGCAGCCCTAAAAATCATGTTTAGGGCCAGGCATGGTGGCTCACACCTGTAGTCCCAGAACTTTGGGAGGCTAAAGAGGGTAGATCACGTAAGTCCAGGAGTTTGAGACCAGCCTGGGCAATGTGGCAAAACCCTGTCTCTACAAAAAATACAAAAAATTAGCTGGGTGTGGTGGCATGTACCTGTAGTCTCGGCTACCTGGGAGGCTGAGGTGGGAGGATCACCTGAGCTTGGGAGGTCAAGGTTGCTGTAAGCTGTGATTATGCCACAATCATCCCAGCCTGGGTGACAGAGTGATACCCTGTCTTAAAAAAAAAAAAAAAGAATCATGTTGAGAAAAAAAATTTAATGACATGGCAACAGCTGAGTTAAAAAAAAAATCAGAGTATTTAACATCTGACAAAGTATAATCTTGAAAAACAGGTTATGAATGGATAAACAAAATGTGACACACAACAGAATATTACTCAGCCTTTAAAAGGAAGGAAATTCTGACACATGCTGCAACATAGATGCACCTTGAAGCTAATATGCTCAGTGAAAGAAGCTGGACAGGAAAGGACAAATACTGTATGATCCACTTAGGCAAGGTACTTAGAGTTGCCAAATTTGGAGAGACAGAAAGTAGAAAAGTGGTTGCCAGGGGCTGGGGGGAGGTGGGAATGGGGAGTTAGTATTTCATGGGTACAGAGTTTGGGAAGATGAAAAGTCCTGGAGCTGGCTGGTGATGATGGTTGTAAAACAGTGTGAATGTACGAATGCCACTGTACACACAATAATGGTTAAAATGGTAAATTTTAGGGCCGGGTGCGGTGGCTCATGCCTGTAATCCCAGCACTTTGGGAGGCCAAGGTTGGCAGATCACAAGGTCAGGAGTTCGAAACCAGCCTGGCCAATATGGTGACACCCCATCTCTACTAAAAATACAAAAAAATTGGTCCGGGTGTGGTGGCACACGCGTGTAATCCCAGCTACTCAGGAGGCTGAGGCAAGAGAACTGCTTGAACCCGGGAGGCGGAGGTTGCGGTGAGCTGAGATCGTACCTCTGCCCTCCAGCCTGGGAAACTGAGTGAGATTCCATCTCAAAAAAAAAAATAAATAAATGAAATGTAAAAAAAGGTAAATTTTATGTTATGTCTATTTTACCACAACTTTAAAAATAGCTTATGGGGAAATATGTCAAGATGTTCATAATGAATATTTTTGAATGAAGGGACTAGGGGTGATCTTGATTTTATTCTTTTTAGTTTCCAGCATTTTCCCCTTAGTAAATGAGATGTTTGGTTGTGTTTGTTCTCGGTTTTAAAGAAGCTTTCTCCAGCATCTCCCAGATGTGTGCGGGGGCTGAGCGAGCGGGGAGAGGCTGGGTCCAGCTGCAGTTAGAAACGAGGGAGGCCACAGTCATCTGGGGAGGGGTGGCTCAGAGAGGGCGTGGGGCTCCTAGGCTCCCCTAAACTCTCTCAGCCCTACTGGCTGGCCTCCTTCTCTGCCTGCCCTCTACGCTTGGGCCTCACCCATGGGCCTCTCTCCCCAGGAACAGCTCTGTCACTAGCCTGAAGGGGCTGCCCTGGGCCTAGTGGGAATGTGGGCTCGGGGCTTTCTCAGACGGTCAGTGCCCGAGACGCCTTCCCGCTGCTGCTCCGCCCCAGCCCAGCTGCAAAAACAACAGCCCATACCCAAAGCCCTGTTATTGCAGCCGAGAGTGGAGCCTCGGCTCCACTGTGGGGATGGGGCCGGCCAGCCCTAAATGGACCTGGGGCAGGGGCTCCTTGGGGAGGGGTAGAGTCCCCTCCTGCTCCTCCTGGGGAAGCCTGGCTCTGAGGTGTGTGGGGGAGGGGGCTTGCAGGGGCCTGTGGGACTTGGGGACTGAGGGTCAACTCTGCCAGTGGCCTCCCTGTCTCCCTGGGGACTGTGGGAGGTGGGGGCAAGAGGGGGGAGGAAGTAAAGCCACTTGGGAACCCGCTGAGCCAAGCCGTGGGCAGGAGGCGGCACCAGCGTGGCTCCCGGGGGGGCCAGGGCCAAGGCTTTCCCACGGAGTGTGACTGGCCACCGGGCTCTGCAGAGCTGTCCACCCCAGGCTGGGGCCTATGAGCCTTGGGAAGTTTCTGTGCTCTCTTCCCTTAGGGGATAGGGACTGGCGGCCCCGCATTCAGAACCCAGCAGGACTCTTCCTCTCCACTCCCCGGTGCCCTCAGGTGTGTGCCAGGCATCTTATCGAGGCTGGGGCTCGGCTCTCAGAAGCCTGACTCCCAGCTTCCTCAGCACCCATTCCACTTTCATCTGTCAGCTTCATACTCAGGGGGCAAGGAGAGGGACGCAGAGCTTCTATCACCAAGGTCCTGAAGGCTTTAGAGGCTGGTGGGAGCCTGGCCCCTGTCTGACTCCTCAAGGCCATTCCTCCCATTCTAACAAGAAGGATGTGGCCGTGGTGGAATTAGGAGGCACTGTGGCAGTCTCTGGAGACAGACACCCTGGGTTAGAACCTACACTTGGTCCCCATCAGTGGCACGCCACTCAACTTGAGCCTCAGCTTCTTCTGCTGTAAAATGAAGATATTAACATGCCTATGTTACCGTACAGAGCCCTGGGAGACTTCGAGGTGATTATAAAAAGTCTCTGGCACAATGCAGGTGCTTCATCAGTGCAGGCCACTGTGATTCTTCTTCCTCAAGCCCCAAGAAGGGAAATTAGCTGAGATTGGAAAGAATTTTCTGACTTCAGTTATCCCCACCTCCACATTCTGTGCAATGGAGAGAGCAGCTTGAGAAGTTTTGCCTTCTTGCCCGAAAACCCTGCTCAGAAACCAGTTAATCAAACTACCCTCTGAAGTTAGACAATGACTGTCTGTTAGAATATTCCTGGCCACGGCCATCAAACCAGGGACAGAAACTATTCCTGGGACAGAGGGGAGTCAGATGGGAGTGAGGGAGTGTTGGGCCTCTGGGGTCTGCTGCCTGCAGGTTGGTCACCGAGGGCCATGTCTGCTCCAAGAGTGGCAGGAATCTGCTGGGACCCAGGACACAGGCATCTGGACGGGGCTGCACCACCATGCAAGGAGTCCTTGAAAGAGACGTTCTCAGGTAGTTAAAATAACTGGGGAGTCCTTGAAAGAGAGGAGTTATCAAAATAAAAGTCGATATTATTTTTCTCTGAATTGTCCAGTCTGAAATTACAACCAGGTCTACCAGAATCACCTTTTATGGAGAGTTCTAAAAATTCTCTTATGTAATGGGTATCCAGACCTGCTACTTTAAAGATCGGTAGTAGGTCGGGTGCTGTGGCTCAGACTGTAATACCAGCACTTTGGGAGGCCAAGGCCAGTGGATCACCTGAGGTCGGGAGTTCAAGACCAGCCTGCCCAACATAGTGAAACCCCATCTCTACTAAAAATACAAAAATTAGCCAGGTGTGGTGGCCCACGCCTGTAATCCCAGCTACCCAGGAGGCTGAGGCACGAGAATCACTTGAACCCAGGAGGCAGAAGTTGCAGGGAGATGAGATCGTGTCACTGCACTCCAGCCTAAGTGACAGAATGAGATTCTGTTTCAAAAAAAAAAAAAAAAAAAAAAAAGGCCAGTAGTAGTACATGTCTCTAAATGTTTGAGATCCTTACCATTTATCAGAGTTCCCTGTTACTAACATCTCCACTGACAGACAAGGTCACCCAGCTTGTGAGGGGCAAACTCCAGGAGATGTGTGTGACTTTCAAACCCCAGCTTTTAAATGATTTAACGTTCAGTGACTAAGAGAATAACTGGCTACTGGGCCTTGATCGCCACTTGTTTTTTCTTTCAGAATCTCAGACTATATTGTTTTGTGTACCTAAATGATTGGACATTCTCACTTAGCAGAAGGGACCTATCAATTGCAGAATAACTATCTGTTGACCAGAACCAACCCATCTCATAGGGCTGTTGTAGACACCAAAAGAGATAAGGAAAATGAAAGTCTCTAACCAAAAAGCAAAAATCCTCTAAAGTATAAGGGATGATCTGTTTATTAGCATTGAGTTTCTCCTTGTACAGGGCCTGTTTCCAGTATGCAATGTTGGTGCTTGGTATAAAGGTGCATAATAAATATTTGTTACATGTTAAATATGTTGATCTATGAAGAGCAACAATTAATACACAATCCTACTAACAATAGGGTAAGATTGTTTTTTTTTTCTAATCACATACCCTGGGTTCCACTACCTGTGTCTGTCATTAGACTTTCCCTTCAAATTCCTAGCAATTGGCCTGGCGCAGTGGCTCACGCCTGTAATGTTCGCACTTTGGAAGGCCGAGGCGGGTGAATCACCTGAAGTCAGGAGTTCGAGAACAGCCTGGCCAACATGTTGAAACCCCATCTCTACCAAAAATACAAAAATTAGCCGGGCGTGGTGGTGCATGCCTGTAAATCCCAGGTAGTCAAGAGGCTGAGCCAGGAGAATCACTGGAACCCAGGAGGCAGAGGTTGCAGTGAGCTGAGATTGCACCACTTCACTCCAGCCTGGGTGACAAGATCGAGACTCCTTCTCAAAAAAAAAACACACACAAAAAAACGATTCCTAGCAATTGATCATGATAAAGTGTCAGGGAAGCTCAAGAACAGAGCCAGATGCCACAAAATATAAATCTGTACTTAGAGCAAGATTAATTTCTTGTTTAGCAGAAGCAACCAAATAACACACTCCTCCCTTGACTGAAAATAGGCTTGGGCTCCTGGGAGGACACAAGAAGCTTAGGCAAGGCTCTAGCAACCCAAAAAGTTAAGCCAAAGGGGAATTTGTTGAGAAGTCCAAGGGTGGCTGTACCTTCAGCCATGGCTAGATCTAAGGGCCCATGTCAGTTCATCTCAAATCATCAGCTCATCTCAAATCATCAGCTCATTTGTTCTTTCTCCCTCTGTCTAGGACTGGGCTCTACTTGCTTCTCCTGGAGCAGCTGGCTGACTTTCTCCTACACTAGACAAGCTCTCCCCATGAGGCAGGAAAGGTAGCCACCGCTAGTCCAAAGCCAACCTCTTTACAGCAGATGAGGACAGAAACCTGCTTTCTTCCAGGGTCCATATAGCAAATCACAGGACTGAATGGCTTTGCATGACCAATCAGCGTGGAAGTTGGATGATGGACCAGTCCCAGGTGTGGGGGGCCAGGCCTGTGGTTAGGGGCCACTTGGGGCACAAGGAGGTGCTGGGATTGACAGTTCCACCCAAATCACATGAGATGAGGAAGGGCAGTTCCCAACGGAAAGCGGGTGCAGGGCAGACAAAAACAACAGGTGTCTACTACAATAGCACTTGTTCTCAGGTTGCATAGAGACATGACTTATCCACCAAAACAATCAGAGAAGGATAAAAACAGTAGTGCATTCACATGCCCAAGTGTTGAGTCAAAGGCCTTCAGGAAAAGGAAGTGATCCTATGGCCTAAAGGAGATTCTTTAGAACAGAAGGATAAAGACACAAACATTTTAGTAAGCCTTGCTGCCCCCAGTTCAGAATTATCATCATAATCACCGTATTCTCCAAATTAAGTCCAGGAAACTGTTATTTGATAATTATGCAGACAATCAGCCATAATGTTTGGAATTGGGACATTTCTGGAAAATCTGGAAGATTTGATCAACATAATCATATTTCTGGCTGAAAGAATGGGCCTGATGGATTTCTTATGTTTCTTACAAATAACTTTTACTTCTCATTATGAACGGCATATGTTAACTGTAGAAATTTTGGAAAATACAGAACAGTACACAAATAAAAATAAAAATCATTCTTGCATTTTATTAGAGTTGGGTGTGACTGCAAGTGACGGAAACTCCTAGATAACTGTGGAAGTTAAACAAGACTGAAGTTTATTTAGCTCTCAGCTGTATGAAGCCCAGAGGTAAATATTCCAGGCTGGTATGGGAGCTCCACTCCGCAGAGACCTCAGAGTGTGCAGGCTCCTTCTGGCTCACTCCTCTGCCATCCCTACAGTAGGACCTGTATCCTCATCACCTAAGCTAGCAGAGCAGAAATGCAGCAAGAAAGAGAAAGTCATGAAGAGGCCAAAGACCCATCCCAGCTATCTCCTAGGGAAGGTTCTCAAAAGCAGCAACAAAATGTTAATACTTCCACACCTTCCCATTGGTAAGAACATAGGCACATGGCCACATCTACCTGTGAAGGAGACTGGGAAATGTAGTTTCTATTCTGGGTGGCTATTTGCCCAGCTAAAACTCTATTACTATAGGAGGGGAGAGTGGCTTTGGGAGCAATTGTCTCTGATAAACCTGTAATTGTACTATCCAGAGATAGTCACTGTTAATGTCATAGTATATGTCATTATACACACTTCACACACACACACACACACACACCTATATACATATATATGTATGTGTAAGAATATGTGTATTGTGTATATTTATATATATATAATACATACAAATAAAGTATATTTTTAGAGTGAAATTGAGGTCCCACCAAATATACTATTTTTACATCCTGCTTTAAAAAAATTATAGACTTTAGGCCGGGCACGGTGGCTCATGCCTATAATCCCAGCACTTTGGGAGGCCGAGGCGGGTGGATCACGAGGTCAGGAGTTCAAGACCAGCCTGGCCAAGATGGTGAAACCCCGTCTCTACTAAAAATTCAAAAATTAGCCAGCCGTGGTGGCAAGCACCTGTAATCCCAGCTACTCGGGAAGCTGAGGCAGAGAATTGCTTAAACCCAGGAGGCGGACGTTGCAGTGAGCCGAGATTGCACCACTGCACTCCAGCCTGAGTGACAGAGCAAGACTCTGTCTTAAAAAAATATACATATAGAGAGAGACTTTAAACAGCCTCTTTCAAGATCTATTTTAGCATTGTGTCATTTAACAATTACAGCTAGAGTTACTTTAAAAATTCACTGGGCACAGTGGCTCATGCTTGTAATCCCCGTGCTTTGGGAGGCCAAGATGGGAGGATCTCTTGAAGCCAGGAGATCAAGACCAGCCTAGGGAACATAGCAAGATCCTGTCTGCACAAAAAAAAAAATTAGCCAGATGTGGTGGCCCACACCTGTAGCTGTAGTCCTCACTACTTGGGAGGCTGAAGGGGGAGGATCAGTTTGAGGCTACAGTAAGCTATGATTGGACCCTTGCACCCCAGCCTGGGCGACAGAGTAACCCTGTCTCTTAAAAAAAAATGACCATCCCCCAAATGTAATGCTTTATAATTTTATAATTTTCTTTTAAATAGATGTTTTTATTTCATAAATCCTGGTTTTGTTTGTTTAACTATTTATTTTGAAATAATTGTAGATTCACAGGAGGTTGCAAATAAATGTATATCCTTCTCTCTCTTGCACCCTTCCCCCCAGACTACTCCAATGCTAACATTTTATACAACCATGACACAATGTCAAAACCAAGAAAATGACGTTGGTACAATCCATAGAGCTTATTCAGATTTCACCAGCCATACATGCATTCCGTGTGTGTGTGTGTATATGCACAATTTTATCACAGGTAGTCTTGCATAACCACCACCACAATCAAGAAACCCAAGTGTACTATTAATATCACAAGATTCCTAGTGTTACTCCTTTGTAGCCACACATCCCACCCATCTGTAACTCCTGGAAGCCACTAATCTATTCTTTATTTCTATAATTATGTTATTTCATGATTGTTACATAAGTAAAGTTATGCAGTATGTACACTTTTTTTTTTTTTTTTTTTTTTTGAGACAGGGTCTTGCTCTGTTACCCAGGCTGGAGTACAGTGGCGTGATCTCAGCTCACTGTGACCTCTGCCTCCCGGGTTCAAGTGATTCTTGTGCCTCAGCCTCCTGAGTAGCTGGGATTACAGGCATGTGCCACCATGCCTGGCTAATTTTTTTTTTGTATTTTTAGTAGAAACGGGGTTTCGTCATGTTGCCCAGGCTGGTCTTGAACTCCTGGACTCAAGTGATCTGCCTGTCCCAACATGCCAAAGTGCTGGGATTACAGGCGTGAGCCACCACTCTTGGCCTATACTTTTGAGATGGGTTTTTTTCACTCAGCATAATTTCCTTGAGGTTAGTCTAAGTTGTTGGATATATCGATATTTCATTCCTTTCTATTACCGAGCTGTATTCCATGGTATGGATGTACAGTTTGTGTAAACATTCACCAGTTGGAAGACATTGGGTAGTTTCCAGTTGTTGGCTATTATGAATAAAGCTGCCATGAACATTCACCTGCAAGTTCCTATGTAGACGTTCTTCATTTCTCTGGGATAAATCACCAAAAATACAATTGCTGGGTTGTATTATAAGTTCATTATTAGTTTTGAAAGGGACTGCCCAACTATTTTCAAGAGTGATTGTGTGCAATCCGCCTTTTGAAACTGATAATACGGCCGGGCATGGTGGCTCACGCCTGTAATCCCAGCACTTTGGGAGGCCAAGGCAGGCGGATCACGAGGTCAAGAGATGGAGACCATCCTGGCCAACATGATGAAACCTCATCTCTACGAAAAATACAAAAATCAGCTGGGCATGGTGGTGCGCACCTGTAGTCCCGGCTACTCGGGAGGCTGAGGCAGGAGAATTGCTTGAACCCAGGAGGCAGAGGTTACAGTGAGCCTAGAGCCTAGATTGCACCACTGCACTCCAGCCTGGTGACACAGCAAGAGTCCATCTAAAAAAATAAATAAATAAATAAAAATAGAAAATAAACAAAACTGACAATATGTTATCAACAGTTCTCCTTATTGTTAAGCATTTACCATATCAAAATTCCAAAAATCGATATTCCATTGTATGACTGTACTATAACATTCTTTTGTTTTGAAAATAATTATATAACAAATACGCAATCATAATTTCCATTTCAGTTTTGAAGAATCACAAAGATACATGGAAACTATAAAGCACCTGAGGTACCTTTCAGCTTTCAAGTCTCAAAAACAAGAATTACTTTCAATAGAAAGTAGCTCATCTTCCAAGTTTAAGAGAATAAAGAAGAGAATAAAGAGAATAAAGCTAATACCATTTTAGCTCCAAATTTTAATCAGACTACTTTATATCAAGGTAATATAGCTCGCAAGCATGGTAACAGCCAGGTTGAAAGTACTTTTTGTACTATAATGTTCTAGACCAATCTCCTAATTTTTAATATTTAGGTTTATTTCTGATTTTTGCGTTAAAAATAATAAAGTGAAAAATATTACTGTGGGCTGGGCGCAGTGGCTCATGTCTGTAATCCTAGCACTTTAGGAGGCTGAGGTGGGCGGATCATTTGAGGTCAGGAGTTTGAGACCAGCCTGGACAACATGGTGAAACCCCATCTCTACTAAAAATACAAAAATTAGCCAGGTGTACTGGCTCAGGCCGGTAATACCAGCTAGGCAGGAGGCAGAGGCAGGAGAATCACTTGAACCCGGCAGGCAGAGGTTGCAGTGAGCCGAGATTGCACCATTGCATTCCAGCCTGGGTGACAAAACCAAAACTCTGTCTCAAAAAGAAAAGAAAACAATAAAAATAAAAGAAAAATATTATTGTGGATAACTGTATGCCTATTTCTGATTATTTCCTTAGAATGCATTTCTAAACATGGATATGCTGGCTCAAAGGGTATAAATGAACATTTTAAAGTCTTTTGCTGTTTTCCCAACTAAAACAGCTACTAAAAGGTGCTTTAATTTGCACTCCCACAGGAATATATGAGAATTGGGACAAAATTTCTAAAAATACTAATATCGCAGCACAAATGGCAGTCAAATGGTTGGTATCTTAAATGCAGTATATAAATAGATGTTACAAATCAACTAAAAACAGATAAATACCCAATATCAAGTTGCTTTGGACTGCAAGTGATAGAGAACTCCATTCAAAATTATATAAACAATAGAGAAATGTATCATTTTATATAAAAAGTCTAAAGGTAGGGCAACTTCTGGTTTTGTTGATTTCATACAAAATTTTAATAAAAGATACCACAGTACATAGACTAAAAGTTCAGGCTCTGAAGCCAGACTGTTGTGTTTACATTCCAGTTCTTCCACTTACTAGGTGTGTAACATTGAGCAAGTTACCTATTTTTGCCTCAAGTTTCCCTTTTGAAAATGGTTACATTAAGAGCACCTATCTCAAGGTTTTTGTAAGAATGAAAAGAGTTAATATACATAAAATACCCATTAAGTGTTGATATTGTCAAAAGCCTAGGTCCTTTCTGTTTTTCTTTTCTTCTTTTTTGGTAAGGGGGAGGCAGAGCTCACTATGTTGCCCAGGCTGGTCTTGAACTCCTGGCCTCAAGCAATCCTCCCACTTCCGCCTCCCAAAGTGCTGAGATTACATGTGTGAGCCACCACACCCAGCTTCTTTCTGTTTTTCTGTTCTCCCATCCTCAGCATGTTAACTTTATTCCCAAGTCTTGAGACCTCAGGTCACAAGACAGCTGCAGTATGTCCAGGCATCATATTCAAAAAGACCAGCGATAGAAGAGACTAAGTAGTCTTCTCTGCTTCCTTCTTAAGAGCAGGGAAACCTTTCCAGGTAATCCCAAACAGAACTCTTTCATATCCTGCTGGCTAGAAAATAGGTTACACTACACCAATTTGTAAAAACAGGAAAATGGAATTACCATGATTGGTTTAGACCAATTAGGGTTTACCCATGAGTTACAGTCACCTTATCTGTAGACAGAAATCAAGCAAAATCAGTTCTGTTAACGAGGAAGAAGAAAGAAATGAATTTGGGTGGATGACCAAAATATCTGCCACACATTGCATTAGAAAAAGGGGCAAACCATATGACCAGAAATTCATAAGAGAAGAAATGCAAATAAATATATGAAAAAATGTTCATCTTGACTAATAAGCAAAGAATGAAAATTAAAAGGAGTTGTATTTTCACTATCAAGTTGGCAATGATGAAAAAGAATGATAATCATCTACAACAGCAACAAACATAGTGAGAGGTGACAGCATGCTGGCAGTCCTCAGAGCCCTCGCTTGCTCTTGGCACCTCCCCTGCCTGGGCTCCCACTTTGGTGGCATTTGAGGAGCCCTTCAGCCCCCCCCCAGTGCACTGTGGGAGCCCCTTTCTGGGCTGGCCAAGGCTGGAGCCCACTCCCTCAGCTTGCAGGGAGGTGTGGAGGGAGAGGCACGAGCAGGAACCGGGGAGCGCTTGTAGGCCAGCTGGAGTTCCGTGTGGGCGTGGGCTTGGTGGGCCCCGCACTCGGAGCAGCCAGCCAGCCCTGCTGGCCCCGGGCAATGGGGGACTTAGCACCCGGACCAGTGGCTGCGGAGGGTGTACTGGGTCCCCCAGCAGTGCCGGCCCACCGGCGCTGTGCTCGATTTCTCGCCGGGCCTTAGCTGCCTTCCCGTGGGGCAGGGCTCGGGACCTGCAGCCCGCCATGCCTGAGCCTCCCACCCCCTCCGTGGGCTCCTGTGCAGCCCGAGGCTCCCCTACGAATGCCGCCCCCTGCTCCACGGCGCCCAGTCCCGTCGACCACCCAAGGGCTGAGGAATGCGAGGGCACGGTGCAGCACTGGCAGGCAGCTCCACCTGCAGCCCCAGTGCGGGATCCACTAGGTGAAGCCAGCTGGGCTCCTGAGTCTGGTGGGGACGTGGAGAGTCTTTATATCTAGCTCAGGGATTGTAAACACACCAATCAGCACCCTGTGTTTAGCTCAAGGTTTGTGTGTGCACCAATCGACACTCTGTATCTAGTTGCTCTGGTGGGGCCTTGGAGAACCTTTATGTCTAGCTCAGGGATTGTAAATACACCAATCAGCACTCTGTATCTAGCTCAAGGTTTGTAAACACACCAATCAGCACCCTGTGTTTAGCTCAAGGTTTGTGAGTGCACCAATCGATACTCTGTATCTAGCTGCTCTGGTGGGGCCTTGGAGAACCTTTATGTCTAGCTCAGGGATTGTAAATACACCAATCGGCACTCTGTATCTAGCTCAAGGTTTGTAAACACACCAATCAGCAACCTGTGTTTAGCTCAAGGTTTGTGAGTGCACCAATCGATACTCTGTATCTAGCTGCTCTGGTGGGGCCTTGGAGAACCTTTATGTCTAGCTCAGGGATTGTAAATACACCAATCGGCACTCTGTATCTAGCTCAAGGTTTGTAAACACACCAATCAGCAACCTGTGTTTAGTTCAAGGTTTGTGAGTGCACCAAACGACACTCTGAATCTAGCAGCTCTGGTGGGGCCTTGGAGAACCTTTATGTCTAGCCCAAGGATTGTAAATACACCAATCAGCACTCTCTATCTAGCTCAAGGTTTGTAAACACACCAATCAGCACCCTGTGTTTAGCTCAAGGTTTGTGAATGCACCAATCGACACTCTGTATCTAGCTGCTCTGGTGGGGCCTTGGAGAACATGTGTGTCGAAACTCTGTATCTAACTAACCTGATGGGGATGTGGAGAACCTTTGTATCTAGCTCAGGGATTGTAAACGCACCAATCAGTGCCCTGACAAAACAGGCCACTCAGCTCTACCAATCAGCAGGATGTGGGTGGGGCCAGATAAGAGAATAAAAGCAGGCTGCCCAAGCCAGCATTGGCAACCCGCTCAGGTCCCCTTCCACACTGTGGAAGCTTTGTTCTTTTGCTCTTTGCGATAAATCTTGCTACTGCTCACTCTTTGGGTCCACGCTGCTTTTATGAGCTGTAACACTCACCACAAAGATCTGCAGCTTCACTCCTGAGCCCAGCGAGACCACGAGCCCACCGGGAGAAATGAACAACTCCAGACGCGCCACCTTAAGAGCTGTAACACTCACCGCGAGGGTCCGCAGCTTCACTCTTGAAGTCAGTGAGACCAAGAACCCACCAATTCCGGACACAATAGAAAGTGGCTAATAATAGGTCTTAACATGAGATGTGCAAGGCCTACATGGAGAAAATTATAAAATTTTACTGAAAGATAGTAAAAACCTAAACAAATGGAAATATATACCATGTTCATGGAAAGACTTGGTATCTTATTGTCTTAAAGTTGTCAATTCTCTTCAAATTGATTAATAGATTTAAAGCAATTCCAACCAAAACATCAATAAAGTTTTTAATTTAAATACGTTTCAGCAATGCTGTTTCTAAAATATATATGGAAGTGGCTGAGCCACTAGCCCATGCCTGTAATCCAAGTATTTTGGGAGGCTGAGACAGGATCACTTGAGGCCAGGAGTTCAAGACCAGCCCAGAAACATAGTGAAACCTTGTCTCTACAAAAAATAAAAAAATTAGCTGGGCATGGTGGCACACATCTAGAGTCCCAGCTACATGGGAGGCTGAGGCAGGAGGATTGCTTGAGCCCAGGAGGTCAAGGCTGTAGTGAGCCAAGATTGCACCATTGCATTCCAGCTTGAGCAACAGAATGAGACCCTGTCACTAGAAAATAAAATAAAATATTGGCCAGGCATGGTGGCTCACGCCTGTAATTCCAGCACTTTGGGAGGCTGGAGTGGATGGATCACACTGCGATTGTGCCATTGCACTCCAGCCTGGGCAAGAGAGTGAGACTCCATCTCAAAAAATAATAATAATAAAAAATAGGCCAGGTGCAGTGGCTCACACCTGTAATCCCAGCACTTTGGGAGGCCAAGGCGGGCAGATCATGAGGTCAGGAGATGAAGACCATCCTGGCCAACATGGTGAAACCCCATCTCTACTAAAAATACAAAAATTAGCTGGGTGTGGTGGCACATGCCTGTAATCCCAGCTACTCGGGAGGCTGAGGCAGGAGAATTGCTTGAACCAGGGAGTCGGAGGCTGCAGTGAGCCAAGATCACGCCACTGCACTCCAGCCTGGTGACAGATCAAGACTCTGTCTCAAAAAATAAATAAATAAATACAATAATAATAATAAAATAAAATATAAAATAAAAATGCAAAGGCTCAAAACTAGTTAAGTAATTTTTAAAGAAAAGAATTAAGCAAGAAAAAATTTCTTACCAGAGATAAAAACTTTTCAATAAAACAGTAGTTGCTGGGTGCAGTGGCTCATGCCTATAATCCCAGCATTTTGGGAGGCCAAGGCGGGTGGATAGCTTGATCCCAGAAGTTCAAGAGCAGCCTGGGCAACCTGGCAAAACCTAATCTCTACAAAAAATACAAAAGGCTTGTGTCTGTAAATCCCAATTACTGGGGAGGCTGAGGTGGGAGGATCAATCACCTGAGCCTGGGAGGTCAAGGCTTCAGTGAGCTGTGATGGCGCCACTGCACTCCAGCCTGGGCAATAGAGTGAGGTCCTATCTTAAAAAAAAAAAAAAAAAAAGACAATTGTTAAGATAATATCATATTGATTCAGAAATAGGCAAATTCAGCAATGAAACCAAATAGCCGCCAAACAGACTCACATATTATAGAAACTTGACATATGACAGTGGTGACATTAAAAATCACTGGAGAAAGAATGGAAAAATAAAATTGGATTCACACCTCTCACCTTACATAAAAAGCAATTCCAAATTATATGTAATTCCAATTCCAATTATATGTAAAGATAAATGTTTTAGTAATCAGAAGAAAATATAGGAGATTATATTTATAATTGTGGATTAGGGAAGAATGTCTTCTTTTTTTTTGTTTGTTTGTTTGTTTGTTTTCAGACAAGGACTCACTCTGCCACTCAGGCTGGAGTGCAGTAGTATGATCACGGCTCACTTCAGCCTTGACTTCCCAGGCTCAAGAGATCCTCCCACTTCAGCCTCCCAAATAGCTGGGACCAGAGGTGTGAGCCACCATTCCTGGCTAATTTAAAAAAAATTTTTTTTTGTAGAGACAAGGTCTTGCTCTGTTACCCAGGTTGGTCTCAAGCTTTGGAGCTCAAGTGATCCTCCCACCTTGGCCTCCCAAAGTATTGGGATTACAGGCGTGAGCCACTGCACCTGGATGGATTTTTAAATTTTTTTATTTTTTTGAGTTGAAGTCTCACTCTGTTGCTTAGGCTGGATTGCAGTGGTGCTATCACAGCTCACTGCAAATTCAAACTCCTAGGCTCAAGCAAACCTCTCACCTCTGCCTCCCAAGTAGCTGGCACTACAGGCACATAGTAGCTGCCACTGTACTTGGCTAATTTAAAAAATTTCTTATAGAGATGGCATCATGCTATTTTTCCCAGACTTGTCTAGAACTCCTCGCTTCAAGTGATCCTCCTACCTTGGCCTCCCAAATTGTTGGGATTATAGGTATGTAATCCCAACACCTGGCAAATCCACTGCGCTTGGCTGAATTTCTGAAATAAGACAGAAAAGGCATTACGTAAAAAAGACAAGGTTGATACATTTTAACACATTAAAATCAAGAATTCTGTTCAAAGACATCTCAAAGTAAAGAAGACAAGCCATAATTGGGAGAAGACACTTATTTATATAATAAATAATTGAAAGAAGATTAGTATCTAGAATATAAAAAGAACTCTTACAAATCTACTTGGAAAAATTTTTAAGCCAAAAACAGTAGGTAAAAGGCACAACAAACAATTCACAAAAAACTCATGGCCAACAAACACATGAAAATATGAACAGTAATCAGGAAAATGCAAATTAAGACCACAGTAAAATATACTTTTATACCTACCTGATTCCCAAATAATAAGATATTTGATAATATCATATGTCAGTAAGGATGTAGGTCAGCTGAAAGTCTTTAAATATTGCTGGAGGGAGCATACATTAATTGAACCACTTTGTACCACTAGATCTATTTGTAGAGTTGAACATTCATATAGCCTCTGATCTAGCTGTTCCACTTATATAAGTGCCAAGACATACACAGGACTATTTATAGTTTATGTTCACCCACCCCCCTAAAAAGATTGGAAACAACCCAAATATCTGTTGAAAAAAATGAATACATAAATTATGCTACAGTCACATGAAATATTAGTGCAAATAAGAGAACTACAAGTTCTTACCAGTACAAATTCACCAGTGCAAATAAGAGAATAACAAGTACATGTAACAACATGGATAAATTTTATGAATGTCATATTGAGCAGAAAAAAGCGAAATATACCACATATTTCCTAAATTGTAAAATAACACGGAACATAAATTTTACCATCTTAACCTTTTTAAGTGTACAGTTTAGTGAAACTAAACTGGCATGAAGTACATTCACATTGTTGTGAAATATAAATGCACAACCAGGCCGGGTGCAGTGGCTCACGCCTGTAATCCCAGCACTTTGGGAGGCTGAGGCAGGCGGATCACGAGGTCAGATAGAGACCATCCTGGCTAACATGGTGAAACCCCGTCTCTACTAAAAATACAAAAAAATTAGCCGGGCGTGGTGGCAGGCACCTGTAGTCCCAGCTACTGGGGAGGCTGAGGCAGGAGAATGGCGTGAACCTGGGAGGCGGAGCTTGCAGTGAGCTGAGATCGCGCCACTGCACTCCAGCCTGGGTGACAGAGCGAGACCCTGTCTCAAAAAAAAAAAAAAAAAAAAAAAAAAATAAATAAATAAATAAATAAATAAATGCACAACCATTATCCACCATCTATCTCTAGAACTCTTCTCAACTTGCAAAACTAAAACTCTGAAGCCATTAAACAGCAACTCTCTCCCTCCCCTCAGACCCTGGCAATCACAGTTCCACTTTCTTTCTTTCCTTTATCTTTTTTGAGACAGGGTCTTGCCCTGCTGCCCAAGCTGGGGTGCAGTGGCAGGATCATAGCTCACTGCAGGATCATACATAGCTCACTGCAGCCTCGACCTCCCAGGCTCAAGAGATCCTCCCCCCTCAGCCTCCCAAGTAGTTGGGACTACAGACATGCATTACCACACCTAGCTAATTTTTAAATTTTTTGTACAGCTGGGGGTTTTGATATGTTGTCAGGGCTGGTTTCAACTCTTGGGCTCAAGCCATCCTCCCACCTTGTCCTCCCAAAGTGCTGGGATTCGGGTGTGAGCTACTGTGCCTGGCCAACACAGCTTTGCTTTCTATCTCTATTAATTCGAATATTTTAGTTTCAAAGTGAGGGATTGGTTCACATTCCTCAACCTGTTTGTCGTCATGCTTTATAACTTGCATACACACACATATAAATTCTTCAGTATATATAAAATACTATATACCTTGTTTTTTTTGTTGCTGTTGTTGTTTGTTTTTGAGACACAGTCTTGCTCTGTCACCCAGGCTGGAGTGCAGTGACACAATCTCAGCTCACTGCAACCTCCACCTCCCAGGTTCAAGCTATTCTCCTGCCTCAGCCTCCCTAGTAGCTGGGACTACAGACATATGCCCCCACCTCCCGCTAATTTTTGTATTTTCAGTAGAGACAGGGTTTACCCACGTTGGCCAGACTGGTCCCAAACTCCTGACTTTCAGGTGATCTTCCCACCTTGGCCTCCCCAAGTGCTGGGATTACAGGCATGAGCCACTATGCCTGGCCTATATACCTTATTTTTTAAATGACTTGATATATGAAAAAATGACAATATCCAAAATTGGCTATAATATGGTAAATGCTAGGCAGCATGTAAATTGATACAATTTTAAAGACATTTAAAAATTAACACACAATTAGCCAGGCATGGTGGTGTGTGCCTGTAGTCCCAGCTACTCAAAAGGCTGAGGTGGGAGGATTATTTGAGCCAGGGGAGGTTGAGGCTGCAGTGAGCAGTGAGCACGCCACTGCACTCCAGCCTGGGCAACAGTGTGAGACCCTGTCTCAAAATAAACAAACAAATCAATAAATAAAAACTAAAACACAGCAAAATTGACAAATATTTTATGGCTTTTTAGAGCAACTGTATTTTCAACTTCAATTTCTGATGCTCATTGCTAATACATAGAAATATAGTTTTTGTATCCTTGCTAAACTTATGTTCTAGGAGGTTTTGTTTTTGTTGCTGTTGACTCTGGGATTTTCTGTGTAGACTATCATGTCTTCTGTGAACAGGGACAGTTTCTTTCCATTCTGTATGCTTTTTCTTTTTCTTGCCTTATTGCAAGGGCTAGGACTTCACGTATAATTTAAATAGGAGTGGTGAAAGTAGACATCCTTGCCTTGTCCTGATCTTAGGGAGAAAGCAATCTTTTACTGTGAAGTATGATTTTTAGGTGTAGGATTTTGTAGATACCCTTTATCGAGTTCAGGAAGTTCCCTTTTGTTCTAGTTTTCTGAGAGTTTGTATCATGAATATTGAATTTTGTCAAATGTTTCTTCCTGCATCAATTGACATGATCATGTGGTTTTACTTCTCAGATTGTTAATATGGCATATTACATTGATTTTTAAGTGTTTAATCAGCTTTGCATTCCAGGTTTATGTTTCACTTTGTAATTACATATTATTCTTTTTTTATGTATTGCAGGATTTGATGTGCTAATAATTTGTTGCAATTTTTGCTTCTATGTTCATGAGAGATATTAATCTGTAATTTTCTTTTCTTTGTACTACCTTTGGCTAACTTTGGTATTGACATAATCTTTTTGGAGGGCAATTTGTTAATTGTAACAAAAGTCTAAAATGTGCTCGCCTATGGATTCCACTTTGAAGAATTTATCTTAAGGAAATAGAGATTTCTATTACACACATACTTTGGGTTCAGGTAGACCTGGATTTAAGTATGAACCCAATCCTTTATTAACTGCTTAAATTCTGTGGGTCTGTTTCCCAATCTGTAAAATGGGGATAAGAGGACCTATTTCAGACCTTATTAACTGAGACAATTCACACACAGTGCCCAACAACCAGTAAGCTTTAAGTAAATGGTAACTCTTGGTATTATGTTATACTCTCTGGCCTCTCTGTAGGAGGACAATTCTGTCCAAATCAGAGGATGTCATCTTTGCTTCTGTATTGGCTCCCACTTTGAATCTCCTTAATCTTCCTCATCTCTTAATTTCGCCGTCTTCTGTTAGACGTGTTAGGCCTTGAGAATACAAAAGCAACAAAAGATATCGTCCTTGTTTTCAGAGACACGAACCTCCTAGACACAGGCGCAAACGGTACCAAGCAATGTAACAGGACAAAAGTGAGACGTCTGCCCAAGGGGCAGCCGACCCTGGACACGCATTCAGAGCGTCAGTGTCAGCTGACACTCGGGAGTGACAGCTCGGGCAGTCACCGAGCTGGGAAGACAGGAGGGAGTGCCGCAACTTCTTCAGTGTAGCCTTAAGTCGCGGTGAGGGTCGCGTAGAGACTTGCTGCTCCCATAGCAACGGGACCAGCCACCCTCTACAGGCCTGACGGGTTACTTCCGTTCACCGTCGGCTGAGCCAAGAAAGGCCGCTTCCGATCCTCCAGCCCCCGAGGCGCGGGGGCGCGCGGACGCCCGGTTATAACTGAACAACCCGAGCCCCACGTCTCTGATTGGCTCAGGCAGAGGAAGGGGGCGGGAGATCGGCAACGAAGGGCGTGGCCGGCTTCCACTCAAACTTGAAGTTTCCCCCCCTCCCCTCACAGCGGAAGCCGACCTCGCCCGCCCCGGAAGTGCAAACTGTGTGGTCTGGCAGGTGTGGATTCCGCCGGTGAAGGCTGAAGGCAGCTACCTTAAAGATGCCGGGATCCGCAGCGAAGGGCTCGGAGTTGTCAGAGAGGATCGAGAGCTTCGTGGAGACCCTGAAGCGGGGTGGTGGGCCGCGCAGCTCCGAGGAAATGGCTCGGGAGACCCTGGGGCTGCTGCGCCAGATCATCACGGACCACCACTGGAGCAACGCGGGTGAGGCCGGCCTGCCTCCGCCGGCGAACCTGGCCCCTGTCTGTTCCCGATCCCAGGGCTGAAAATTTCCCAGGCCTCACTTCGCGTTGGCTCCTCTTATCCTCTCTCTTTTGGACTGTAGGGGAGCTGATGGAGCTGATCCGCAGAGAGGGCAGGAGGATGACGGCCGCTCAGCCCTCCGAGACCACCGTGGGCAACATGGTGCGGAGAGTGCTCAAGATTATCCGGGAGGAGTATGGCAGGTCAGGCTCACGTCCTGGGCTCCTGGTTGGATCCAGTGACACTTTTTGCACGGGCCCCTCTACCTGCTCGGAGACTTTATTGGAGCTGAACAGCCCTTGTTACCTGCCTGACCACTCCTCCTCCCCACCTCTCTCTTTGGGTCTTGTTGCCTCTATAGACTCCATGGACGCAGCGACGAGAGTGATCAGCAGGAGTCCCTGCACAAACTGTTGACATCCGGAGGCCTAAACGAGGATTTCAGCTTCCATTATGCCCAACTCCAGTCCAACATCATTGAGGCGATTAATGAGCTGCTAGTGGAGCTGGGTAAGAGGCCTGATCGCTGGGAAAATGGGACTGGTCACAGGCAAATAAGGGAACAGAAGCCCCTGAAGGTTGTTCATTAGCAGAGATGGGAGATTAGCTGTCTTCTGGTTCTCAGAGGTTTGTCCTCCTTCCTGAGTAGGAAATGTTGCAACAGGTGACAGGACCAAAGTAATCCTCTCTACTTTTCCTTACCCAACCCTTGATAGACTGCAGATCTGTGGAGTGGAACAGACTCTATTAGGACAGAGTTTTATTTTCATTGTAAAGAAACAAAATGAACTCCCTAGAGAACCAAGGTCGATAGACCTCCTTCACTATCTGAATTTTTATACACACGTACACGTATACCATTTCTATCCCCCTTGTCATTGCGGTCCAAGTGACTTGCAGATATTCATTGTAATCAGAGGATGAAGAAGCTGCTTCCAAATTCCTCCTCCATTTTTTCTTCTCTGGCCAGTCTCTCTCATGTAGAAGTGTTGTGGCCACCTTTTGGAGGAAGACTTCTTTTAGGCCGAAGCTCTGTTTACCCTATTCTCAGCACTTTAGGATTTCCCAGATTGCCATTCCTTGGCTGAGTCTACTGTCTTCAAAATCAGTTGTAAGGAGCTCTGTAGTGACAGAGGTGGTTCATAGGTAGGGGTACTTCTGGAAGAGGGCAGGCAGAAAATCCCAGAGGAGTGGGGCTTTTAAGAAATTGTGACATAGCTGGGCATGGTGGCTCACACCTGTAATCCCACAACTTTGGGAGGCCAAGGTGAGTGGATTGCTTGAGACCAGGAGTTCAAAACCAGCCTGGGCAACATAGTGGGACCCTGTCTCTATTAAAAAAAAAGAAATTGTGACATTTCACTTTAAGCACATTAACCCTGTGGTACCAGGGTCTGCTAGGTGGGCAGTGCATGTGAAGGGCAGACATCTTTTTCCGTACACGCATAATGTGTGTTTGTGATATAGCAATTTCATATATATATATATATATATATATATATTTTTTTTTTTTTTTTGCAAAACCGTTCTTACAGAAGGGACAACGGAGAACATTGCAGCCCAGGCTCTGGAGCACATTCACTCCAATGAGGTGATCATGACCATTGGCTTCTCCCGAACAGTAGAGGCCTTCCTCAAAGAGGCTGCCCGAAAGAGGAAATTCCATGTCATTGTAGCAGAGTGTGCTCCTTTCTGCCAGGTAAGGAGACTGCTGGAGTTGCTACTAAGAAAAATGAAAAATGAAGAAGAAATAAACAAGAGATGGGTAGGGCCATTCCAACCTTGAATTGATAAGCAAGACTTTGAGACACTGAGAAGATAAAGTAAAACATTAAGTGAATTTTCAAGGTGTTCGTCCTGTGAACATTCATAAATAGTGGTTTAAGAAAGTTGGGGCCGGGAGCGATGGCTCATGCCTGTAATCCCAGCACTTTGGGAGGCTGGGCGGGTGGATTACCTGAGGTCAGGAGTTCGAGAGCAGCCTGGCCAACATGACGAAACCCCGTCTCCACCAAAAATACAAAAATTAGCTGGGCGTGGTGGCACATGCCTGTAATCCCAGCTACTCTGGAGGGTGAGGCAGGAGAATTGCTTGAACCTGGAAGGCAGAGGTTGCAATGAGCTAAGATAGCGCCACTGCACTCCAGCCTGGACGACAGAGCAGGACTCTGTCTCAAAAAAAAAAAAAAAAAAAGATGGCGAGCTGCTGGGTTCAAGGAAAGATAACTTGATTCTTTTAGGAATCAAAGCAGGGTAAATTACCTTGGGGATGACTGATGCTTGGTCTGACCTCACTTGATCCTAAGTAAATAATAGGTCTCAAAAAGGAAATATGTAAGGATGCAGGATGTTTTAAAATAATGAGCCAGGAGCTATCTTGTCAGCAATCGTGATTATATTATACATGCATGTTGTATTTCCAGTTTTATGGCTGCTCTGGTGCTGCTGTGGAGCATTAGACATTTATTAGCTTCCCCTGGGCTTCCCTACAGCTTACCAGAGCTATGAGAGTCTGAAAAATCAGTTGTCCGAAAAATGAGTTATCTATTGGAAATTATGTGCTGGATATGCCCATATCACACAATTCCCCAGATCCAGTTACATTTGAGAGCACTTTTCACTATTTCTCACTCTTTCTCTTAGAATCAGCCTTTCCCTCCCATTGCAGGGTCATGAAATGGCTGTGAATTTGTCCAAAGCAGGTATTGAGACAACTGTCATGACTGATGCTGCCATTTTTGCCGTTATGTCAAGAGTCAACAAGGTGGGTATATCTGGAGTTATGTTGAATTCATGAAGATTATGTTTCTAAAATATTGATTTTTATCTCCTCCTGTAATATCCACGGTGAGAGAATAAAGTTTCTAGCACCTTTCAAAGTACATACTTAGGCCTTTTTAATCTGTTAACTGAATTTCTTTTCCCTTTTTTCTGCATCATTGTTCCTCTCTTGGAGTAGCCTCTAAATTTGGTTGAAGCATTGAAAAGAATGAAGTATTAAATAGAACTAAGGCAAGAGTGTCAGTTTCTAGGGATTGGCTACAGGGCTCCTGCCTTATGCTCAAAGAGCTTGGCAGTTGTGGATAGTGAATGAAAAAGATTCCTGGCTTCTCAGAAGGTATGGCATCTCAGTTTCCAGAAAATATGGGACTGAGAGCAGTAGGTTTTGCAGTTTCTTGTCCCATTTTACATTCATTCTTTCCTTGGAAACCTACTTTTAAGCTAGAACTTGTATTGAGCCAGGGATCCCTTCACCTCTACCAGTCTGTGACCCCTCACGATACCAATTCTGAGGTCTGAGCATTTAGCTTTTTGTGGCCAGTGCCCCTTTTAGGGCTCCACCCCCAGGATGGCTCACATTTTTTGTCTTGTCCCAAAGGTGATCATTGGCACGAAGACCATCCTGGCCAATGGGGCCCTGAGAGCTGTGACAGGAACTCACACTCTGGCACTGGCAGCAAAACACCATTCCACCCCACTCATCGTCTGTGCACCTATGTTCAAACTTTCTCCACAGGTAAGTGTGTCTGTCTCTAGCTAGCTAAAGCCAGCAGAAAAGAAGGAAGCCAAAGGGTAGGCTTGAACTCTGGGACTTCAACCACCTCACTCCAGGGCCTCCATTTATCTGCATTTACTCAATGGATTACACCCAGTGGAGGCTGGAAAGAACCACAGAAGTCTTGATTCAGTAAAACAGTTGAGAGTTCTCAGCTGTCAACTTTAGGAAGTCAAGATTGTAAGGACAATATGTAGTTGGGAAAGGTCTTTTGCTTACGATTGCCACCACTCCCTGTTGCCTGACCATTTCTGAAAATGCCAAGCAGGTTGAAAGTAGGATCATAGAATCAGTTTTGTTATTGTTGCAGGGCCTGTCCTTTGTAACCTGAATACAAGCAGGGACTAAGTGAAGAGCCATTTCATCAGTGATAGAAGCTATTTGCTTTGAAAACATCAACCTATTTATAGGTCTCTATTTTTTAAATTGAGGTGAAGTTCACATAACATACAATTAACCATTTTAAAGTATACAATGTAGTGATATCTAGTACATTCACAGCATTGTACAACCACCACTCTCTAGTTTCAAAACTTTTTCTCCACTGTAGAAAAACACCCTGTACCCATTAAGTAATCTCTCCCTATTTCTCCTTCTCCCCATCTCCTCCAATCTGCTCCTGTCTCTATGGATTTGCCCATTTTGTATAAAAGGAATCATATAATATGTGACATGTTGTGCCTGACTTTTTTCACTTAGCATGATGTTTTCAAAGTTCATCCATGTTGTAATGTCAGAATTTCCTTTCGAGGCTGAATAATATTCCATTATATGAACATACCACAATTTATTAATCCATTCATCTGTTTATGGGCATTTGGGTTGGTTCCAGCTTTTGGCTTTTGTGAATAATGCTGCTATAAGCATCTGTGTGTAAGTTTTCTGTGTGGACATATGTTTTCATCTCTAGGGTACATACCTAGGAGTGGAATTGCTGGGTCTCTAGTTTTTATAAATTTTTTCCTTTTTAGTTCCCCAATGAAGAAGACTCATTTCATAAGTTTGTGGCTCCTGAAGAAGTCCTGCCATTCACAGAAGGTACAGAAGCTGTGTGTGCATGCGTGCATGTGTTGTGTGTATTCAGGGTTTGTGTGTGCATGTGTTTTGGTCTTTTTGTTGTTTTGTTGGTCAGTAGAACTGAATGCTGTCAAGTTGTGTTTTTTATCATACTTCTTGTGGGGACTGTTTTCTTTGCAAGCTCAAAGTGCTTGAGGACCTGATCAAGTCCATGTTAATTTGTTCTGAGACAAATATATTTTAGATTTGTTGGGGCTATTGTGGGTTGGATCATTTAGCATTGTCTGGGTTTGGCTTTGCATGCTGTTTGAGATATAGACAACAACCAGTTGGGAAAATGTACCTGTTTTCCTGCTATAAGGAGTCATTTTGGTGAATTGACTTCCAAAGGAAGCAGGTTGTGAAATGTTCCTCCTTAGAAAACTCACCTGTAGCCTGGATAGTCTCATGTCTTGGGGTTCTTTTCTCTGGCTTCTTCTGAAGGCAGCAGCTCAGCTCATTACGCCTGCAGCCTCATCAGCAAGGGTGGCCTTACACACCATCTGAGAGCAACGCATAGTAGTTGTTGGGGTCCTAGTTCCTCTTGGAAGTTGATTGACTTCATCCCTTTATTTAAATAAACATTCAATCTTCAAGAAATAGTTATTGAGCACCTACAATGTATCCAGCACTCTTCTAGGCACTGAAGATAAAACAATGAATGAAAAAGATAAGGCCCTGTTCCCACACATTCTATTGTGGAAGACAGATGAGAAAGTATCAGGTCATGGGATGCCTGAGGACAAGCAAGGCTGATGTGGTAGAAAGTGGCTAGGGGCCTGAGATTGAGGAAGGGTCTTAATGAGATGACATTTCAGCTGAGTCCTGAATGAACAGAGTCCACCATATGAAGATCATAGTTTTCTATGAGCTGGTGCAGGGGCTTAGCCAGTTAGAAAAGGATGGCCATACATGGCTAGACAGTAATGAGCAAGGGGGAGAGTGGTCCAAATTGTAATTCATGTGGTGTGTCAGGGAGGGCCCAGATCTTAAACTTCAATCCTGAGTTTGAATTTTATTCTGAGGGCTGTGCAGAGGCATGGGAGAGTTGTAAGCAGGGATTGTCATGATCTGAAGTCATCTCTTCTGGTTTGCATTTTTCCATAGCTTCCCGTCCTTGGGGAGCTAATATGCCTGCATTCTCAAGCCTGGAATCTATATGCTACTTAATTATGAGAGAGGGAGCCTCAGTTTTACCTTTAGCATGTGTGCTTGCCTTTCAGGGGACATTCTGGAGAAGGTCAGCGTGCATTGCCCTGTGTTTGACTACGTCCCCCCAGAGCTCATTACCCTCTTTATCTCCAACATTGGTGGGAATGCACCTTCCTACATCTACCGCCTGATGAGTGAACTCTACCATCCTGATGATCATGTTTTATGACTGACCACACGTGTCCTAAGCAGATTGCTTAGGCAGATACAGGATGAAGAGGAGACTTGAGTGTTGCTGCTGAAGCACATCCTTGCAATGTGGGAGTGCACAGGAGTCCACCTAAAAAAAAAATCCTTGATACTGTTGCCTGCCTTTTTAGTCACCCCGTAACAAGGGCACACATCCCGGACTGTGTTTTGCCTTTCAGATCTTAACAGAGCAGCAGGGCTTAACTTGTTGATTTTGGAGCCTCTTAGTGACCTGGTTGCGTCTGTGTCAGGAACTTAAACTTTCTGGTTCAGTAGTGTGTTAAACATAACACTGAATACCTTACTGGGATACAGATTTTTGCTCAGAAATGGCTATGACACTTTTTCTAGGCTCTACCAATAAAAGCCACTTGAAGGTTCCATAGTTGGTTTATTTATTGTCCTACTCTGACAGAACTGCTTGAAACAGCAGCAGCAGAGCCTTTTTTGTGTTTGCGTAGAGGGCTGTAGTTAACGGGAAAAGTGTACAACATGGTAGTACTGGCCAGATGCAGTGGCTCCCACTTGTAATCCTGGACTTTGGGAGGCTGAGGTGGGAGGCTTGTTTGAGGCTTGTTTGAGGCCTAGAGTTTGAGATTAGCCTGGCAACATAGCAGGCTTGTTTGAGGCCTAGAGTTTGAGATTAGCCTGGCAACATAGCAAGATCCTGTCTCTACATTAAAATATTTTTAAAAATTAGCCAGACATGGTGGCACATGCCTGTGGCCTCGCTATGCTGGAGGCTGAGGTGGGAGGATCACTTGAGCCCAGGAGTTCAAGGCTTCAGTGAGCTATCATTGTACCACTGCACTCCTGCCTGGATGATAGAGCAGGACTCTGTCTGTAAAAAAATAAAAAAACAAGTACAAATGAAAGTATAGTTTCCCTTACAATTCACTGCTCCTGGCCCCAAACAGTTTGTTCATAGTCTAAAACAGTAGTTCCAAAACCTCGCTGATCATCAGAATCACCTGAGAGTGATTCCTATCACTCACTCACACAGTCTTGGGTTTCATCTCAGTCCTACTGCATCTGATCTCAGGGTTACTACCTGGGAATCTGTTTAAAGCTTCCCAGAAAAGGATAGTCTCATGTAGTGTTTATAGGACTATAAATTGGTACAGCCTTTTAGAGGGCAATTTGGAAGCTGTATTTCTAGAATTCTTTGTACAAGCAAAAAGATTTATACAGAGTGTTCAGTGTAGTAGTTGTAATGTCATAGCCTAAGTGTCCAGCAATAGGAGAAAGGTTGAGTAAGTATTGACAGTTACACCGTGGAACATTATACATGGCAATAGAAGTTTCAAAAGGATGGCTGGAGGGGCAGTGTCTGGATTGAAGGCATTTGGGCTGGTTCACTGCATTTAATGTGAATTTGTTACCAATATTTAAAAATCTGGAGATTGCACATTTCAAAAATTCAGATTTCTTGCTTTTCTTGAAAACTCAAATTTGGCAACTCTGGGCCAACATTTCCAAATGGCAGTAGTTAGTTTGTGGTTGGGTAACATCTGATACCATTGGATGGAACATCTCCAGTTTTCTGCAGTTCCTACTGGATCCATTTAACTCATTTATGTTATCTGCCTAACCCCTGTAGGCATTTGAGTTGTGATCCTGGTGTTAAAAGAATGGGACAGATTTGCAAGGAAGTCCATTTGATACTCTGTTAGTTAAAAACAAGCTGGGGAAAAAAACACAACAAGCTGCAGAGCAATATGCATAATACGGACTTATTTCCATAAAACAACACTGGCTGGGCGCAATGGCTCATGCCTATAATCCCAGCACTTTGGGAGGCCGAGGAGGGCAGATCACTTGAGGTCAGGAGTTTGAGACCAGCCTGGTCAAAATGGCGAAACTAAAATACTATAATAAAATTTTTAGTCTCCACTAAAAATACAAAAATTAGCCAGATGTGGTTGCGGGTACCTGTAGTCCCAGCTACTTGGGAGGCTGAACTCGGGAAGTGGAGGTTGCAGTGAGCAGTGCCACTGGGCCACTGCACTTTAGCCTGGGCAACAGTGGGTGAGACTCTGTCTCACAAAAACAAAACAAAATTATATGTACACGCATAGGGAAACAGTGTAGAAGTATAAAACCAAGCACGGCAAGCAGAGGGACATCCTCTAATTTTGTTGACATGTTTATGCTTACATATTGTTTCCGGTTTTTAACCTAAAAAGTCTCCCAGGTGATCCAGATTTTCTGCCATGTTTAGGAACTAGTGGTCCAAAGCAGGGCCTCTTGTGCAGTGTCTGTGTGGGTGGAGGGAGCACTAAGAATCTGCATGTTTAACAAACACCCTGTGGGCTTTGAACAGGTGATTTGAAACCACATTTTGGTTAACACTGGGCAGAGGTAGGTTCTGAGGGAAAGGTCTCTATTCTTTGATATCTCTTTGCGAGCGATCTTTGCCTTAGGTCTTCCAGAGAGGGGAAAAAAGTAAGACCTCAGAAAGTCGGCATTTTACACTGACCTAAAAGCTGTATGACTCAGAAGAGCCTGACTCACTCAGGCTCAGTCTTTCTATTATTTCTTAAAGCATCTAAGACCCCACGCTTTCTCAGTGAAGTGGCTTGTAGCTACCAATTACGAGCAATTGTCTCCTCCAAAGGCACCAATTCTAACAGCAATTCACTTGGGTACAATTGTGTGGTTTGGAGTAAGAGCAACAGTGAGGCAAGGAACTTAAATCTGTTCCTGGCTCCAAAAATGCTTTATGATACTTGTCCTTTGTCCATCTTAGTCTCTGTGTCTAAAATTAGCACCAACATCCTTCCCAGGCATGACTGAGATGGATGAAGGTTATAAGGGTAGAAGCTCTCTTTCTGGTCAGCTCTTACAGTGCCTAGAACAGAACTGCAGGAATGCATACTTTTTAGAATCTTTATGACCCCAATTAAGTAAACCCTATTAAGGCTCATCTTCCTATTTCCCCTCTCTCCGTTTCCCTATTTGAGGAGGGGTAAGTATCAGAAAGAGAGAACCTGAACTGAACAGGAGGAAACAGAAGTTCCACATCAACTCACTACCTGTCAGCCTTGGTATCAGGGGTGCCCACCTCCCACCCCTGCCTTGCTGGCGGAACCGAGAAACTCGGAAAAAAACAAACAAAAAAACAACTGTTGTAGCTTGGAGAGAATTAATAGAACTAGGATTCCATGGATGTGAAAGTCTTCCTGAATATGCTAAATAAACCAAGTTAGATAACAGTGCAGTTTGTAAAGATACTTTTTTCCCACGGTTTCTATCTTCCAGTTTGGGCAGAGGGCAGGAGAGGCACAATTCTTGGAACTTGAATAAGGAACAGAAATTCCTAATTTAGCCTCAGAAGAGACATCTCTGAAAAATACTCTACCAGGAAAAACTGAAGTGTAAAATGATACCTCAAAGAAATCAATGCTGGAACCCATAGGATCATATGTTTCATGGATGTGCTTCAAAACTATTTCTCAAAGCAATCTGTTGCATCAGTCTTTGGGCTAATGAAGGCTGCCAGTCACAGTTCCATCATGGAATGACTGGCATACTCTGTAATGATCTGTAATACTACAACTACATCAGAACTGCTCTGCCATACAGATAGTACCAGATGGTGACGTGATTATTGTAAAGGCCTCATACTATCCACCTGTCCTTGCAAAAACTCCCTTAGCAGACATGCACCTAGTTGACATGAAAGAACAGTTTTGAAATGTGATTTGGAAGTGTTTTATATCTGGCCTACTTTGCTTTGAATTATTCTTTCATTTGCCAAAGAGCTCTTGCAAGGTACTGCACAATGGCTAGGCAATTATTATTATTAATGGTAAAAACTGCAATTGCTTTTTTACCAACTTAAAGAGCTAAAGTCTAAGCTTCCAGTCCCCCAGCATCCCTCACACGATGGAGGGCAGCACTTGAGTCTAATCATGCTTGAGATGGTGATTGCCTGATATGTATATTAAATACTATGCTGAAGAGACGGATCCTTTCAATAGTGTTTTTTTCAAGCATGTTACATTTAGAATTAAGACCTGCCTAGAAAATAAGCTACTTAGTGCTGAAGAAACAAAAACTTGACAAGATTCCTAAGTTATCATTTATATGTAATATTCTTCCTACAACACTGGGTTTGGAAGGATAATAAATACATAAAAATAAAATTCTGCAGTTAACTAATATGAAAAAGAGGTAATGCAGTGTTGAATAATGAGAAACTGCTAATTGCGGTAGCTAACTCCAAGCCACTTTTTTTGGACTGCTCGGCCCATCATGGGGCATTCCTTACTTCAGAAGTAGATAAGAGCAAGTTGGAAGGCCAGAGTCAGGCAAGGCTGGCCAAATCCCACTTCTGCAGGCTGCGGCTCGAATCATCCTGGCCTGATAGATTCCCACATGCAGCACACTGCGATTCCCACACACTTGGATCCGGTTGCCTGGACTATATCCGATGCTTCTGGGTAAGACTGAGTGCTCTGTAACTAATGGGCCTGGGGTGAAAATGATCCAAGGGTTGGAAACATCCTAAGCCATGTGATAACCTCTTTTTTTTCTTTATATCGCCCACAAGTTCTGATACAATACATTTAGAAGGGAACTCACTGAAGTTTTGCTGAATGAAGAGAGGGATGGAAGGAAAAAGGAAGGAAGGAAGGGTTTATTTGGTGCAGATTCTTCAGCATTTTGTTTTCACAGACTCCCTTCTTTTCCCCTCTTCTAGACCCACCTTTCTGCCATCTCACCGTTGATGAGCAGCTTCAGCTTAGAGGGTAAAGACAGGCATGATCGCGACTGGCCAGCATACTGGCCGGTTCTCTCTGTTAGCAGACTTTTGCAAAGGGTTTGGATGGAATGGGTGGCTCTTCAGGTGGAAAACAAGTCGTGGGGGTCAGGTTTTGGGTGCCTGAAACTGCTCTTCCTTCACTCCACTATGCCATGACTGGCTCCCACCCGAAGCTTCAGCTGAGCTGGCTTGTCAGGGCTCGCTAGGAACTGCTGAGCTGCATCTGTCCTTACTTGGCATGGCTTCCTCAGCCCCCTCCACATCTCAAGAACGTGGCCTTGGGCCCCCTTCTGCTCTGACCATTTTGCTTGCCTGGGTTTTTTCACTGTCTGCCATGCGCAGATCCCAGCTGTTCATTTGTACCTGACCTCTGACTGCTAGAACCTCTCCATTCTTACATCTCATGTAGTTCCAGGTCCCCAGCCAGGTTCTGGATGTTACCCAAGCCCCCTCCCCATTCTCCAGCTTCATTCTAGCCTACACTTTATGCTTTGCCTTAAGCTTTTCTGATACTAGCTCCTATTACCATCTCTAGTCTTAATTCTGATAGTGGGACTGCTAGCTCCTCTTCTTTCAATAATAAAGGGCTAGCTGTAACTAGCTGTGACTCTGTGACACCTAACGCCAGAGGAAACTACTATATTCTATCATTAGTTTCCTTGTCTTTCTCAGTGACTAAAGCTAAGCCTCTTGAAGGTAGAGACAGCCATAGGAACCTTCACTTCTCAATAAAGTGTTGATGAATGTTACAGAAAAAGGAACTCTCAAGAATGGCTGCATTTTACATCTCATCTCTCAAGTTTTACTCTGAAGTTACTAAAGCCTTCAGCGACCAGAATCTAATAAAGGTGAATCACCAAGTTTATAAATGAATGAATTCCTAATAAATTAAAAATATAAGGGATAGCATATGGGTAATAATGGGAAGGACTGTGCAGTTTGAAGTCACTCAGACCTGGGTCTGAATTCTGGCTCTTACAGCTAAGCCTTCAGCAAACCAGTTAACAGTTCCGAGCTTCGAAGTTTTATTATACAAAGGTGACAACCAGGTTCCTAAGAGGAACCTTCGTTTCCCACTTTGTAAAATGGTGATAAAGCTACCACCTTACCTCATGGACTGTCAAGAAATTAAAATAAGAGAAAGTATGAGAAAAATTATTTTGTAAACCTTAAAGCACAGTATAGGTATTAATGATTACTATTATAAATTACATGTATCTTTGTTCTTATGGCATCTGAGTTAAAAACAACATAAAACCCTAACAGGCGATAAAGGTAATCTATTAGATATTTTCCCCTAATAGGTTGTTTTTATGCTGAGGCATGCCCCCACACTTATAAATTATGAAAACAGAATAATTATCTCTTACATTGCTTGAGTCAGGCTAGTCAGGAAGGCCGGTTACATAATTTATGGAGGACTTTTTCTAATCCTCTGCTACTCTCAAGAAAACAGTAGTTGGGATTACACATAGCAAAACCTTCTGAAATCATAAGAGGCACTGAGACACTTTTTTAAATCCCTCAAATTGGTCTGGCCTTAAAAGATTTTTACAACTCCCAGGACAGTTGGCCTCCGTGCAGCCCTTAAGCAGGGAGGCGGAGGCCCTGAGGCCACACTGCCACACTGGGCCTGGAGGCAGAGCCCCTGACAGCCTGGCAAATCCTCTGAAAACTCTCTCCTTTCTAAGGTCATGTCTTCCCATCTATAAAACATCCGTTTATATGTATTTAGAAGAATAAAAGCCATTTTTTAGACAGCAGGGCCTGTTCTTCAGGATTCCAATTACGTAAATCTACAAGGATCCCCTTGAAAACAAGTGAAGGTTTTCTCTGAACCTTCTCTGGGGCAGACGCTAATGAATGCAATACTTTCATTGCTCCTGTAAGATTCACTTCAAGGCTGCTGGCAAAGGAACTTTTCTTCCATGAGCACGAATTGGTTTCCTGTATTAAAAAATGAGGAAAATCATTCCATTGATATAAAAGCCACTTTGAGCAGGCTGGTCAGGAAATACAAAAGTAGAAATTCTCATTGCATCATCTTACTAATTGTATAGCACCCTAGTTGCAATAAACATTACCAGCTGGCTTTTTGCATTTTTTTTCTACTATGCAATTTTAGTCTATTGAGTCCTATTAACCACAAATCATGTGAAAAGGTGCGGGAACAATAGATTGAGAATGGCATAACAAGCATTTGCAGAACGATCAGTCCTGGTCCCAAGTGAAATTATAAGGGCAATAGATAGGCATAATGTAATAACACCAAGATACCGTTTGAAAGGGACCCAAAGAACCCTTGTCTCCTGAAAGAAAAAGTGTAAAGATATTTGGTTAGGTTGAACGTATGTATGCTGTGTTTTGATATGACAATTGCTTTCACATAAAGAGATACTTTATAAAGTACCAAAAAAAATCATATTTTAAAAAACAAGCTCATAGTATTTTCACCATTTTACTGGTTTGGGATATTGAACATCAGTCTCTGAGTTTTTAAAGAAAACATAACAAAAAACCCGGAACAGGACTTTAAATTTTCTCTGTTCTATCCTTGTCCTTTTTATCAATAGTTTTTATCCCTAAAATAACTAAAGGCCTGATGAAAGACCCTAGAGAATGTTTTCACTGTAGTAGAGAAACTCTTTAAGTCTGAGATGTAGCACATGAAGCAGCAGCATAGGGAAGTGAAGAAGACTGAAGGGAAAAGAGGGGACCAGTGGAGAAACCCTGGGGGCAGCCTGGGAAGGCAGACTATCCCTTGGACTTGAGCATCAGCTGAATTAGATACACGCAAATGTGAAGCTTGAAAAAAAACTGTATGAAAACAAAAATCACACCCTTCAAATAACAAACCAAGCAACCAATCAAACTGTCATTAAATTTTATCATTAAATAAGTAGCAAAAGGTAGATACTATATAGCAATGCAAATGGATGGATGCAAATGAATGAATTGTCTTTAGGCTTGAATTTCATCTGGCTACTCAACTAGAGGAATCATCTGCTCAAGAAAGACTGATACAGAGAGCCCTGCTGTCTAAGCTGCTCAGGGACACTGGGCTGATTCAGTCAGGGCCGTGCTGGTACCTGCTGCTGCTGCTCTCTGCTCAGAGGCATACAGTGAACATCCCTTTGTTCCTTTTAGACCAGTGATTCTGTTCTCATGGTGGCTCACAGGGAGGCATGGATTGCTGCAGGCTCTGCCTTGTATCACACTCTGCTTTTCCAAAGAGATGCCAGGCCTGGGTCATTTTGCGAAGTTTAGTGAGATTGGGTTTAATCTATGGGAAGAAAGAATAACTTCAATTAGCAATATGAAAATGTAGGTAGCATACAGGCTGGGCGAGGTGACTCACACCTGTAATCCCAGCACTCTGGGAGGCCAAGGCAGGCGGATCACAAGGTCAGGAGTTTGAGACCAGCCTGGCCAATACGGTGAAACCCTGTCTCTACTAAAAATACAAAAAAAAATTAGCCGGGTGTGGTGGCGCATGCCTATAATCCCAGCTACTCAGGAGGCCGAGGCAGGAGAATTGATTGAACCTGGGAGGCGGAGGTTGTGGTGAGCCGAGATCGTGCCACTGCACTCCAGCCTGGGCGACAGAGTGAGACTCCGTCTCACAAAAAAAAAAAAAAAATAGAAAATGTAGGTAGCATACAAATATTTCCAAAGTCTGGCTGTTATAATCTGTTTAGATTTCTAACTTCTGGATTCAATAGAGATTACAGATTGTTTTAAGGATCAAAGGGGACTGAGAACTTTAAGTCTAGATTCCCAGCTCTCGGCAATGGAGAAAAACTTTCTTCATATTTTTCTTTGTGAAACAAAGAGGTTTTAATGAAGTAAAATCAGCTAGTTGAGTCAGACATTAGTCCCTGAAAACTCCATGCAAGAAAAGATTTTATATCCCTTAGCAGGGAAAGGTTAGCAAAAGAAAAGATTTTGGGCAGGGCGCAGTGGCTCATGCCTATAATCTCAGCACTTTGGGAGGCCAAGGTGGACGGTTCACCTGAGGTCGGGAGCTCGAGACCAGCCTGACCAACATGGAGAAACACTGTCTCTACTAAAAATACAGACTTAGCCGGGCGTGGTGGCGCATGCCTGTAATCCCAGCTACTGGGGAGGCTGAGGCAGGAGAATTGCTTGAACCCGGGAGGCAGAGGTTGCGGTGAGCCAAGATCGCACCATTGCACTCCAGCCTGCGCAACAACAGCAAAACTCCGTCTCAAAAAACAAAAAAAAAGGAAAGATTTTGGAAAGCAGCAACAGGGACATTCCTGTTATGTTCTCCATGTTCTCCTTCACTGAAGATTATAACAAGGACAGAATTTAAGCCATTCTGTCCCTTTTCTGCATTATCCACATTGTAGTTTGCAGGTTGCTGGGTAATTAGGGCCAAAGCATAATGTAGAGATCCCCAAGCTTGGGTCCCTGTCTGATGATCCTCAAACCATAACTCAAGATCCTTGGGGATGGCCAGCTATAGTCACAGATCACCGTTTCCAGCAGGTACTATCAAGAAACTAGAAGTTGAGGCTCTATATTGCCAACAGTGAATTTGCTGTGCTTCTACCAACTTTCAGTAGCTTCAGAAAGAACTGCATATTATGAAACCTAGAGCCAGCAGGCAATAGATATTCAGGATACATAAGTCTGTACATGTGTTAAGTTTTAAAATACAAAGCCATTATGTAGGTGACCTGACAGTTCAGTCTAAGTTCCATTTTGGATTTGAGCTGGAAAATGAAATGGGTGAGGCTTTATGTGAAACTTCCAATGCAGATTTTGCAAAACTCTCCTATTTTGGAAAGGTTAAGACAGATTACAGTTGCATAGTAAAAGCCAGAAAAGAAAGAGAAGATAAACTTTGCTCCCTCCTGCTCCTGTTAGTCATTAATGTACCTGTTTCTCCTGCTCCAAGTGGTCTATGTCAGCTAACGGCAGCATAGAAGGTCTCCCGTGAGCACACTGGAATGGCAGCTGGCATGAGGACAGAGCTTCAATAAGGCGGCAACTTTCCTGTAAGCTCAGGCCATCATTAAACTTAATGGCCCCTAAATGAAAGACAGAAACAAGAAGGTTATAGTGTATATAGTGGGAAACCAATGCTGACCTTGGGCCACTGCCAAATATCTGGAAAAAGTAACATGTTTCTTAGGCTTCTTTAATGAAGCTTTAATCCTGCTTGAAATTGGTGCTTATAGTCCGGGCACGGTGTCTCACACCTGTAATCCCAGCACTTTGGGAGGCTGAGGCGGGCAGATCATGAGGTCAGGAGTTCAAGACCAGCCTGGCCAATATGGTGAAATCCCGCCTCTACTAAAAATACAAAAATTAGCCGGGTGTGGTGGCACGCGCCTATAGTCCCAGCTACTTGGGAGGCTGAGGCAGAAGAATCACTTGAACCCAGGAGGCGGGGGTTGCAGTGAGCCGAGATCACGCCACTGCACTCCAGCCTGGGCAACAGAGCGAGACTCTGTTCTCAAAAAAAAAAAAAAAAAAAAAAAAGAGGGAAATAAATTAGTGCTTATGACCATGGATGAAACTAAGGCTTCAGGACTGACCTTCTGTCTCTCAGCTTTTTCTTACGGAGTATTTGTCTTTCTAATCTCTGTAGGAGGCATTCCTTAACTTGTTAGGATCTGGCTTTCAGAGTTTTTCTCCAAGAGGCAAGAGCAGTATTTCTGCCTACTCTTTATGGGTTTGTGAAGTTGGGGTTATCTTTTTCCATGGATCGTCCAATAGCAATCTCTGATTGTTTCCTTACAATGTTCATTTTATTTGCTTCTTTTTTTCTAATTTCCATAATAATCTTCCTAATCTAAACTCTCATATTGTTATAACCTGCCTTTATGCACAATTTACCCAGTCAACAAATATTTATTAAGTATATACTTTGTATTGGGAGCTTTGTCAGGCAGTTAATGAGACAGATAATTTCCATCCTCATGGCGCTTGTGGTCTAATAGGGGAGACAAACATGAAGCAGATAATTACACAATAATTTAAATGATAAATATAGGTGCTATAAAATACAGGATATGAATATATAATAGGAGGACCAAACCCAGTTTAGGAGCTTAAGGAAGGCTTTCCTGGCAAAGTAGTATTCAAGCTGAGACTTTAGGTTAAGAAAGACGTGGCTAATTGAAGAAGGAGAGAAAGGTGTTTCAGGTAGAGGAGAAGGCCAGTGCAGAGGCCCCGACGCTGACAGATGTTTAGCACACAGGAAGTAGAAGACCAAAAAAGCAGGCTGGGATGTAAAGAACAAGGTGGAGAGTGATATGATGTGACACTGGAGAGGCAGGCAGGGGCCAAATCACGAAGACCCTTGTGGGCCACAGTAAAAAATCACATTTCTATCCCAAGAGCAATGGGTCATCATTGACACATTTTAGTTAGAAGAACAACATGCTTGGAGGGATGTTTCAAAAAGATTCCTCTGGGTGCTGAGAGAAGAGCAGCTTGAAAGGGAGCCAGAGTGGATGTGAAGAACTAAGTAAGAGCTCAACAGTGGCAAAAATGAGGGAGGAGCCAGACAGACTGAATCAGACGGACTGAAGATACATTTTGAAGGTGGCAATGATGACATTTGGTGATAGAGGAGTATGAGTCTGTTCTCACACTGCTATGAAGAAATGACCAAGACTGGGTCATTTATAAAGGAAAGACCATTTAAATGACTCACAGTTCTGCATGGCTGGGGAGGCCTCAGAAAACTTACAATTATGGCGGAAGGCGAAGGAGAAGCAGGCACCTTCCTCACAGGGCCTCACCCAGCTCCCCATTTTCTATATTGTATCATATTACCCTGCTCAAGAACCCTCAATGGTGTTCGCTTTGGCAGCACATATAATAAAATTGGAGTGATACGGAGAAGATTAGCATGGTCCGTGCACAAGGATGACATGCAAATTCGTGAAGCATTCCATCTTCATTATTATTATTATTATTATTATTATTTTGAGATGGAGTCTCACTCTGTCACCCAGGCTGGAGTGCAGTGGCGTGATCTTGGCTCACTGCAACCTCCACCTCCTGGTTTCAAGTGATTCTCCTGCCTCAGCCTCCTGAGTAGCTGGGATTACAGGTGCCCGCCACCACGCCTGGCTAATTTTTGTGTTTTTAGTAGAGATGGGATTTCACCATGTTGGCCAGGCTGGTCTCGAACTCCTGACCTCAGGTGATCCATCCGCCTTGGTCTCCCAAAGTGCTGGGATTACAGGCGTGAGCAACCGCGCCTGGGCGCATTCCATCTTTTTACAAAAACCCTAGAAGAAAACCTCAGAAATACCATTCTGGACGTAGGCCTTGGCAAAGATTTCCTGGTAAAGACTCTAAAAGCAACTGCAATAAAACGAAAATTGACAAGTGAGACTTAATTAAACTAAAGAGCTTCTCCACAGCAAAAGAAACTATCAACAGAATAAACGGACAACTTACAGAATGGGAGAAAATATTTGCAAACTGCATCCAACAGAGGTCTAATATCCAGAATCTATATAAGGAACTAATATCCAGAATCTATAAGGAACTTAAATAAATTAACAAGCAAAAACCAAAAAACCCTATTAAAAAATGGGCAAAGGACATGAACACACACTTCTCAAAAGAAGACATACACATGGCCAACAAGCATATAAAAAATGTTCAGTGTCACTAATCATTAGAGAAATGCAAATCAAAATCACAGTGAGATACCATCTCACACCAGTCAGAATGGCTGGTATTAAAAAGTTAAAAAATAACAGATGCTGGTGAGGCTGCAAAGAAAACGGAACACTTATACACTGCTGGTGGGAAATATAAATTAGTTCAGCCACTGTGGAAAACAGTTTAGAGATTTCTTAAAGAACTTAAAGCAAAACTACCATTCAACCCAGTAATCCCATTACTGGGAATATGCCCAAAGAAACAGAAATCATTCTACCATAAAGACAAATGCATGTGTTATGCTCACTGCAGCACTATTTACAATAGCAAAGACATGGAATCAACCTCAATGCTCATCAATGGTGGATTGTATAAAGAAAATGTGGTACATATACACCATGGAATACTATGTCGCCATAAAAAAGAACGAGATCACATCCTTTGCAAAAACATAGACAGAGCTAGAGGCCATCATCCTAAGTGAATTAGAAAACCAAATACTGCATGTTCTTACTTAAAAGTGGGAGCCAAACATTGAATACACATAGAAACAAAGAAGGGGTAACAGACACCTGGGCCTACTTAAGGGTGGAGGGTGGGAGGTGGGTGAGGATCAGAACTACCTATTGGGTACTATGCTCATTACCTGGGTGACAAAATAATCTGTACACCAAACCCCTGTGACATGCAACTCATCCATGTTACAAAGTACACATGTACCCCCTGAACCTAAAATGAAAGTTGGAAAGATAAAAAAAGAACGCTTGCTAATTCTAATGCCTTCTGTATCAAATCCAAAGGTTTTGCTGTGACCTTCTAGGTTTCTGTTCTCTTACCTGCCTAGTTTCTTGATACTCTTTGCTGCTTCTCATATAACTAACTTGTTTCTGTTCTGCCTCTCTGCACAGGCTGTTTACTCTCCCTATAGTGAATTCCCCCTTCCATGCTATGAACCCATGTTCCCCAGCTCATTCAAAATTCATCTCAAAATGCGTCTCCTCTAGGAGTTATTCCTCCACTCATATAGGTCAGGCAGCACTATAGTCAAATTTTTGTGTTGGGATTTTGTTTTTGTAAAAGTGATTTTTAAAAATGTATATTCAGTTTCTTGATCTAAATTGTATTCTCCAAGAGTCAAGTAGTAAATGTACCCTCTGCCTCTTTCGTAATCCTGGCAGCCCTGCCAGGGCTCTGCATGCAGAGGTGTTTGATCACTGCTATGTTGAAGGGCTTACCATGGCAGGCTTGGGATGCCAACACCTTCTGGACAGTCAGTGGCAATGTCCCTTGGATGCCTCCGGTGGTCTGGAGTAGCTAATGCATAAGCACATTATTAACAGGAAAAGAAAATGGAACAACGAAGCCTTTTATGTGTGGTGCTTCTGTGTGAAACCCCAAAATAAAGGAAAAGCTTACCTCCAGTTGTTCTCGGATAAATTCCTGCAAAGCAAAAGGAAAATCGGCTTTAATCTACTGTTATGTTTTACTTGCCCTTTGATAGTTTACAAAATATCTCAATTTTCTTCTTTAAATCATGCCTCCTGAAAGAAAGAGTTACAGCAATACAGCACTTGCGTACAAATTTATCTGTTGTAAGGCACTTTGAATATGAAAAAACCAAGCAACTGAATAGAACTCTTATTGAACACAGAATATATTTAGCTACTGAGACTTCCTCCAGAGATAGCTTCTCAAGTAATGAGGTTATGTAGCTGGTGAGAGTAGCCTTGATGATTCAACCAATTCAAAACATCAGGAAGGCTTCTCACTAAAAGGCTGTCTGTTTGTGTGTGTAATCTTAGCCAGAACAAGTGTAATATTACACAAAACTGAGAATAAATACACAACAACCATCAACACAACCACTGCTCAGTATAACACTTGCTTAAATATCATAAACATAAGTAAACAGTCACTTTAGTTCCCACGGGCTTTTTGGGGACAATTCCCTTCAGGTCAGAAAGTTTATTTTCTGAGGCCCTTTGTTGAGAAATTTCTCCTCCCTTGCATGTCTCTGTCCCTGGGGTAACCTTTTCAATAGTTATATCCCTGTGGATATTAATATTTACAAAAGAACCTTAAAGAAATTTAAAGCAGACACTATTTCATGCTACCAATTTGTTTAACCTCTGGAGGTAAAAAGAAAAAAACCTGTTGCACATTTAATGATTTCTTTATAAGAAAATCATTTCTTTACTCCTGGAAAAGGCTATGTGTAAATCTGCTCCTAAGATTACAACATGGTACATTTTCTTTTAAAACCAGACTCAGGAAATTCTCTTCCCTCCTTCATCTATACTCTAGTCTGCCATGCCTATAAATGAGCACAGTTATCAAGAGCTAGGTAGTAGATACTATATTACATATAATTTAAAAATCACATGTTTTCCCAAACAAACCTAAACAGAAAGATGGTCTCATAAGACTCAATCCACTAACAAAGCTTAGTGTGGATGGAGAGCAAACATTCTTGTGTTTGTACATCTGGGATGGTAAAACATCTGTTTGTAAGCTTAGTGAAGGGGTGATGGGTCTCATCTCAGTCCATTTTATATTCCAATGGTCTGTTTAATGCTGGATAATTTAATATTTTTATTTTATTTTTTATTTAGTTAGTTAGTTAGTTAGTTACTTATTTTGAGATGGAGTTTCACTCTTGTTGCCCAGGCTGGAGTGCAATGGCACGATCTTGGCTCACCGCAACCTCTGCCTTCTGGGTTCAAGCGATTCTCCTGCCTCAGCCTCCTGAGTAGCTGGGATTACAATCATGCACCACCACGCCTGGCTAATTTTGTATCTTTAGTAGAGACAGGGTTTCTCCATGTTGGTCAGGCTGGTCTCGAACTCCCGACCTCAGATGATCCGCCTGCCTTGGCCTCCCAAAGTGCTGGGATTACAGTTGTGAGCCACTGCACCTGGCCGTATTTTTATTATTTTTAATTTTTTGAGACGGAGTCTCGTTGTTGCCCAGGCTGGAGTGCCATGGCGCGATCTCGGCTCACTGCAGCCTCCACCTCCTCACCAGGCTAGAAGATAGAGCTTTATAGAAGGATGTATTAATGATCTTTCAACTGCTAGGATTCAAGTAGCTACCTCCTCAAAACACCAAAACTGTTCCAGCTTCTTCCAGAATCACACAAAGTCTCTCCTGATCAGCCTGACATAGGATAATCAAGATTTTCTGAAACCAGAGGTTTGTTTCCATTTGAAGCGAACTCCTTAACAGTAGTCTTTTAAGTTCCTTCAGGAAAAGTTTTTCTTATAATTTTCTGGTTACATATTAGGGATTGAATTACAATAAAAGACTAACAGATCCTATCTTTTGGATTTAGGACAATTTGGAGCAGGGGTCTTAGAGAAAGCATGTCTGTGGGGAGGAAAGAGCTTTGCTGGAAGCAGAGCAAATCTTTGGATCTGTCTGATCCAAAGGCGATTCTGGAAAGGGCAAAGCCAAGATGACCCAAGAGCTGACTGACAGCTGCTCTTCCTCTTGAATGTTTCCCCCTTGGCCTGCAAACCTGCTTACGTCTTTTTTGTCTTAAAGCAAACAAACACCTTTCCTCAGCCTTGAATCCCACCCCACACTTCCCAACCACTTCTAACCTTTAGCTCTCACCCCATCTCTCTTTTTCTGTGTGTAGCCAAAGTTCCTGAAAGAGTTGTCTACTTAGCTTCACTTCCTCCTGCTTCACGCACTCCTGACTCACTGCACTCTATCTTCTGCCCCACCTCATCCCCAGGAAATGATTCCACAAGACAACTAATGTCCTCATGACAGTCAAGTCCAACGTTTCAGGCTCTACTTCATAGCCGTTATTGACCATTCCCTCCTTGCTTAAAACTTTCCTTAGTTTTGGCAATATTGCTTTTTCCTGGTTTTCCTCCTCCCTCTCTAACCAAGTATTTTCAGCCATCCTTAGAATTTGCTCTTTTCAGCAGAGCTTTCCAGACCTTTGCCAAAGCATATGCACCCTGGATGCTGATGTTCCACAGGCTCCACTCTTTTCTCTCTTCCTTTTCACTCTCCATATTCTCCCTGGACAACCTCGCTTCCTCAAGGCCCTTCTCCAGCTTCTGATACTATCAATATATATATACTGTTAACTCTCAGATAGATATGTACAGCCCAGATTTATTTTCCAAGTACCAGATCTTTTAAGTGTGCCTATCCACTGGGCATTCCACCTGCAGGCACATTCACTGTGTCTAAACTCACCTTCATGATGGAACTCCTAGGCAGGTTTGTTCCTCCTCATCTGTGTCCCTTCTCTGTCAATGGCACCACCATCCTTCCAGCCACCCATGCTACAACCCTCAGAATCACTGTTGCTTTTGTTTCCTCCTTTATTCCTTTCACGTTTGATTGCTCACCAAGTCCTCTTGCTTCTGCCTCCCAAATTCTGTCTCAAATATGTCACTCCTCTCTACTCCCTCTGCTACTGACTCAGTCCAATCCTCATCTTCTCTTACCTTAACCACTGCAATAACCCCTCAGCTGCTCTCCCTGACTCAAATCTTCCCACATCAATCTATCCCCCAATTTATCTACTACATCTATCCTCTAATTTTAGATTTTACTATTTTAGATATTACTAAAGCACTTCAGACTTCTAGATGAGGTGGATGTGGATTTGCCTGTGCTCCAAATAAAGAAAGCTAGCGATAAAGGAGTAGGAACAATCATGAAAAAAGGACACCATGAAAAAGGAAGAGTGAGATTTGGGGAAAAAAACACAACTTCTGGAAATAAAAAATATAGCCATTGAAATTAAAAATTTAGTCACTGAAATAAAAAACTCAGTGGATAAGCTAAACACATAATTAAACAGAAGATGAAGAGATACTTTAGTTCACTGGAAGATAAGTGAGGAGATTTCACAGAATGTATCACAGAGAGAGAAAGCAATGGGAAATATGGAAGAGAGTTGAAGAGGCATGCAGAGTAGAAAGATAAGGCCCAGTAGATATCTGACAAAATTTCCAAGAGACAAGAGAGAGAATGGGAAAGAAACGTTTGAGGTGATAATGACTGCATACTTTCCAAACTGAAGAAGCATAGTGAATCTCCAGAAGGAAATGAAAATAAATCCATACAAAGATACATCACAGGGAAATTGCAGAACACCAAAGACAAAGTGAACCATCGTTAAAGCAACCAGAGGGAAAATCAGATTACCTACAGAGTAATAATTGGATTGACTAAGGACTTCAATGGCTAAAACAGAAAGTCAGGCTGGGTGCGGTGGCTCACACCTGTAATCCCAGCACTTTGGGAGGCCACGGCAGGCGGATCACCTGAGGTCAGGAGTTTGAGACCAGCCTGGCCAACATGGTGAAACCCCATCTCTGCTAAAGATACAAAAATTAGCTGGGTGTGGTGGTGGGCACCTGTAATCCCAGCTACTTTGTAGGCTTAGGCAGGAGAATTGCTTGAACCTGGGAGGCGGAGGTTGCAGTGAGCTGAGATCATCCCATTGCACTCCAGCCTGGGTAACAGAGTGAGACTCTGTCTCAAAAAATAAAATAAAATAAAATAAAATAGAAAGTCAAAAGTAGTGAAATATTTTCAAAATGCGGGGGGGATAACTGGCAATGTGAAATTCTGTTTTTAGCTAGATAATCATGCAAGTATGAAGGCAAAATAAAGATACTTTAAAAGACAGCTTATCATTCATGGACTTTTTTTTTTTTTTTTTTTTTGAGACAGAGTTTCACTCTTGTCACCCAGGCTGGGGTGCAATGGCGTGATCTCAGCTCATTGCAACCTCCGCCTCCTGGGTTCAAGCAATTCTCCTGCCTCAGCCTCCCGAGTAGCTGGAATTACAAGTACCCACCACCATGCCCAGCTAATTTTTGTATTTTTGGTAGAGACAGGGTTTCACCACGTTAGCCAGGCTGGTCTCAAAACTCCTGACCTCAGGTGATCTGCCCGCCTTGGCCTCCCAAAGTGCTGGGATTACAGGCGTGAGCCACCATGCCTGGCCCATGGACTCTTACTAAAATAACTTCTATTTATTTTTATATTTTTGTATTTTTTGTCTCAGGATCTGTTTGTGGATAAAAGATCTTGTAAGAGATTTACTTCAGTAAAAAAAAACCAAAAAAAAAAAAACACAAAAGAACACAGAATAAGTAGGATGCAAGAGGCAATGGTGAACAAAGACTCTGGTGAACACTTTTTTTAATCTAAATAAAGATTGACTATAAAATAAATGACCACCAGGGAATTAAAAACAAGGTGGAATTAAAGTACTAGACAGCAACATGGAAGATGGGAGGAGGGTGATGGGAGATGAACGATTTGTAAGATTTTGGTACAGTTAGGAAGAGGATAGAGAAATGAATTACTTTTAAACTTTGATAAGTATGCATGCTAAAAGTTAAGGCTAATCTCTAAAAGGACATACATGGAATATATAACTTCTAAACGAGTAGAGCAAAAAAAAAGAGAGAGAAATACAGAAAACTATAATAGAAAACAGGAAAGGAGAGGAAAAAGACAATAAAGACAAACTAAATGATATTTGCTATAAAAAAAGAAACATATAAGTAATCAAAGTAAAAAGTAATAGTTCTCTCTAATACCTCCAATGCCACATCCCAGCAGTAGCTTTCCAAACCTTTACCAAAACATATATGTAAAGTAATCATATTTGGAATGCAATCTAAAATGGACCTTACTCTCCTGCTTAAAATTTTTCACTGGCTGCCTATAGGATAAAATGCAAACTACTTAGTAGAATATGCTAAATTATTTTATGATTTGACCTTGACAACCCATCTAGCCAACTCCCATCCAGTCAAAGATCCAAGTATAACTTCTGATTTCCCCCCCATTTTTTTTTTTTGAGATGGAGTCTTACTGTGTCACTCAGGCTGGAGTGCAGTGCAGTGATCTTGGATCACTGCAACCTCCACCTTCTGGGTTCAAGCAATTCTCATGCCTCAGCCTCCCAAGTAGCTGGGATTGCAGGCACATACCATCATGCCTGGCTAATTTTTTTATTTTTAGTAGAGACGGGGGTCTCATCATGTTGGCCAGGCTGGTCTTGAACTCCTGACCTCAAATGATCTGCCCGCCTTGGCCTTCCAAAATGCTGGGATTACAGGTGTGAGCCACTGCACCTGGCCTGATTTCCCCAAGTCTTAACTACCAATAGCCTACCGTTGATCAGAAGCGTTACCAATAATATAAACAGTTGATTAACACATATTTTGTGTGCTGTATATATTACACACTGTATTCTTACAATTAAGTAAGCTAGAGAAAAGAAAATGTTGGCCAGGCGTAGTGGCTCATGCCTGTAATCCCAGCACTTTGGGAGGCCAAGGCAGGTGGATCATTTGAGGTCAGGGGTTCAAGACCAGCTTGGCCAACATGGTGAGACCCCATCTCTACTAAAAATACAAAAATTAGCTGGGGCGTGGTGGTGTGCGCCTGTAATCCCAGCTACTTGGGAGGCTGAGGTAGGAGAATCGCTTTAACCCGGGAGGTGGAGGTTGCAGTGAGCCGAGATTGTGCCATTGCACTCCAGCCTGGGCATCGCAAAAAAAAAAAAAAAAAAAGAAAAAGAAAAAGAAAATGTTAAGAAAATCATAAGAAACAGAAAATATATTTATTATTCATTAAGTGGAAATGAATCATCATAAAGGCCTTCACCCTCATCATTTTCACATTGAATAGGCTAAGGAGGAGGAAGAAGAGGAAAGGTTGGTCTTGCTGTCTCAGGAGTGGCAGAGGTGGAAGAAAATCTGCATTGAAGTGCACCTGTGCAGTTCAGACCCAAGTTATCCAAGGGTCAACTGTAGATCTTAATTTGAGCCATATCTATTGATAGTTCCCTAAACATAGGATGTGTCTCAAGTCTGCTGTGTATTCCTCTGTCTAGAATGCCCTTCTCCCCTCTTCTGTACTCAGCACTTTCCCACTATTCTTTTTTTCTTTTTTTTTTTGAGACAGAGTTTCACTCTTGTTGCCCAGGCTGGAGTACAATGGCACAATCTTGGCTCAATGCAACCTCCGCCTCCCAGGTTCAAGCCATTCTCCTGCCTCAGCCTCCTGAGTAGCTGGGATGATAGGCATGTACCACCACGCCCGGCTAATTTTCTATTTTTAGTAGAGATGGGGTTTTTCCATGCTTGTCAGGCTGGTCTCGAACTCCCAACCTCAGGTGAACCACCCACCACGGCCTCCCAAAGTGCTGGCATTACAGGTGTGAGCCACCTTGCCCGGCCTAGTTTCCCACTATTCTGTAAGACTTTTCTGGCTGTGTGCAGTGGCTCATGCCTGTAATGCCGGGGGTTTGGGAAGCCAACGCAAGGGGATTGCTTGAGGCCAGAAGTTCAGGACCAGCCTGGGCAACATAGCAAGACCCCCATCTCTACAAAAAAAAAAAAAAGGAAAAAATTAGCCAGGCATGGTGGTGCGTGTCTGTAGTCCGAGTTACTTGGGAGGCTGAGGCAGGAAGATTGCTTGTGCCCAGGAGATCAAGGCTACAGTGAGCTATGATTGCACCACTGCACTCCAGCTTGGGCAACAGAGTGAGACCTGGTCTCTCAAAAGTAAAAACTTTTCTTAAGAAAACAGCTTTTCTGTGACATTTTCATTGACTTCACCTCCCCAGGCACACAAGTCATTCTGTGTTTCCACAACACTTCTGAAAAACTATTTTGGTGCATTCTAGACTCTTAGTTTTCATTACCTTTATCATTGGGAAGAAAGCAAAACACATACCTCTACTAGCCAAAGTTCACTGACTATAATTCTTTAAATGCCCTTCTTCCTTATTTTGAGCTAACTCATCTCTGAATTTCTAGCTCCTGGCACACAGCAGGTAAATACCATGAATACTTGTTGCAGAAAAGATGAATTCAGAGAATCTACAGACAAAATATGAGGTTACCATCACTCAGCAATTTCCTTAACATCTGCAGCTGTGTCTTACCTCCACAATACTCTTGGTCACAGTAGATCTTCCTCTCCGAAGTTCATTGGCTTCTCTTTCCACAAAACATAGTGGTACTTTTCCCACGAGGACCAGAGAATCACTAGTGTCTGGAAATGCAAATTCAAGGCCCAGATCTTCCAGATTTTTGTGGTAACACCTAAAGAGATAACCTCAAATGTTAAAAAAAAAAAGAGTGCTACTTCATTTGCACTTCAGTACTGGTTCCAAATACTACTTAATAGTTTTTCAAAAGCTGCCACAGGCCTTAACAACTGTATTGTTTTTCTCACACTTATGTGTGGGTGTTTGGGATTTTTATTATCAAATTTCCTTTTTGAATTATAGTAACCTTTATTGTTTTTCTCTTTTCCATTGGGAATCAATCTGTGTCTAAGTCTTGTTTCTAAGTGTGTTTTCTTCATTGAGGAACTGCTAACTTCTGGCTGCTGGCACTTAACGGAGTCTGGCATGAAGAAAAGGTCTGAGAGTGATTTGAATCAGCATTAAAGCAGGGAGGTAATTAACAGCCCAAGGAATTGAGAAGTCCTGACTAACGGGATGTAAGTAAATAGATCTGCCTCTAATATAAATTATGTCATAGGGAAAAAAAGATTTACTGGCAGTATCATATTCCCAAACCTGAAACATATTGGGAGAAATTTCTTTTTCATTTTCAATAATTTGTGCTGCCTAGAAGAGGAAAAATATCCTATCTTGTGACTCACTATATGATTCGCCCCTTCCTTACATCCCAATGTTTTACTTTCTTCCCATTATGATTACGGTAATGAAAACTAAGAGTCTAGAATGCACCAAAGCAAAGCAGAATGGGACCAATTACTGCAGAAACTTTGCTTTCACAAAGCATGGCATAAACACAGACTGTTCCAAGAAATGAGAAGAGTGTTCTAAGCCAACTGCTGGAAAAAATTATCAGGGAAACTCTATCCTATACTCTTCAGCTGGGATACAGTGGAAAGAATAGGCTGGGTGCAGTGGCTCACGCCTGTAATCCCAGCACTTTGGGAGGCCAAAGTGGGAGGATCGCTTGAGCCTAGGAGTTCAGACCAGCCTGGGTAACATGGCGAAAACCCATCTCTACCAAAAAATTACAAAAATTAGTCCAGCATGGTGGTGCTCACCTGTAGTTCCAGCTACTTGGGAGGCTGAAGTGGGAGGACTGCTTGAGCCTGGAAGGTGGAGGTTGCAGTGAGCAGAGATTGTGCCACTGCACTCCAGCCTGGACAACAGAGTGAGACCATGTCTCACAAAATAATATTTTAATGGATGATTGGATGCAGAAAAAAATATATTTTAAAAAAGGAAACAAACAGCCTGTGGAGTCAGATGACCTGCCTTTGAGTGCCTGCTCCACTACTTAATAACTGCTATGACCTTAGACAAGTCTTGTAACCTCTCTTGGTCTCATCTGAGAAATGGAACAATAGTTATGCTTATTCCTCACAGAATTATTGTGAGAATTGATACCATCAACATCACATTCTCATGGTGGTACTGACCATAAGAGTCTCCTTTGTTCCTCTGTCACTGTTATCTCTAATGGAGGAATTAGAGTAGAAGACAGTAATTTTTTCCGACCAGAGCCCTGTGCCTGTTGCTTCTCGTAGGAATCTATTGGCAGAAAGATGAATGGGTTAAGAGTAGGAAGGGAAGTCTTCTAGATTCAGATAAAAATAAAGCACAGCCTTGAGATAATCATTCTAATGCAAAGCAGAATGTTTAATGTTCAGTTTTAGATTTTGGATTTCCATTTTTAAAGTCAAACTAATAAATATTCAGCCTATTAACAATTTTGGTAGTATTTTTCAAAATAAGAAATATAAGACTTGCATCTTACATTCAGATGAACAAGGCAATGTTCCTGTAGTTAATAAATGTTGTTTTGATGACAGAGGTGAATAATGTGGATTACCAGGAACATATGTGGGTTGACCACACAGTCTTATGGCTCCAGAAGGCTTCCCTTTCCTTGAGCAGGATCTCCCAGTCTCTGGAGAGAATTAGTACTATTCTCAAATGGTGCAGGGCCTGTAGAGGTAAGTTTTTCTAACACTGTTTTTACTACATCTTTCCCAACTCTTAGGCCGTCATTTTATAAGGAAAAGTGAAAACAGTAGTAATATCATTGCCATTCTAGTCCATGAAGCACTCCTTAGGTCCTTGCCTAACTCTTTGACATTACTCATTGGCCACAGGAGTAAAGACTTTCGTGGTATTTTACCACTTGGCGAACACGCTGCCTCATGATGAGGAAAAGGGTAGCAAAAAAAACATTTAAAAAGCATATATTGCTTTGGAAAGATAGATTTAAAAACCAGAGATATTGGTTGTCTCTGGGGAGAGAAACTAGGAGGGGTGAGGACAAGGATAGAAAGGAGACTTTATTATATTCCCTTTTGTGCCTTTCAGAATTGGATCTATTTGATTATACTGCATATTCAAAAGCAAACTAAATTTTAAAATCAAAACAGCATACTGGGCCTTCTGAGCTGCCACTGGTCTCTGCCTGATGGAGTGTGGGAAGGCATGCCAAGATCACTGGGCATATGGAGGGGCAGAGCTTTGTGCTGGATGTCAGAGTAAGCAGCCTATCCTCGGGTACTTCTGGGTTGTTCATAACATCTGGCAAATATGCCTCTGACCACATAAATAAGACCCACATCTTTCAATTAGTGAACTACCACATTCTTTCAATTATAACACAGGCCAAACTGCAGGACTTTAGCTTAATTTTTGAACATACAGTACAAAGTGTGCTTTCTCGCAACACTTGCAGTTAGAAAAGCTCTTTGAGGTGTACTGATTCTGCTGGGAGTCTCAAATTTTTTCTGGCTGCAAACAGATCCTTACCAATGATAAGCTGCTCCAGACGTATACGCTCATGGGCAGCGTGCTGATCCACCAGCACGAGCAGGTTCCCACCTAGATGAGCAAGGATTGTGAACTTTCAGACTCTCAGAGCAAGATGACAACCATCATGTGTGTTGAGGACAGAGAAGACTTAATTCAAACTATCTAACAACAGCATAAGACAAAACATTCTGAGGAGTAACAATTGTACCTTTTATTTCCTAAAACATGAAATTATAGGGAAAATGATAGCAAACTTATCCCATACGTTGGGATCCCAGATCCAATTCTGAAAGGCACAAAAGGGAATTTAATAAAGTCTCCTTTATACCCTTGCCCCCACCCCTTCTAGTTTCTCTCTCCAGAGATTACCAGTATTACTAATTTTTATAAGTTTTATTATTTTCCCCATAATTTCACTTTTTAGGAAACAAAAGGTAAACTAAGAAACTCTTTAGTTCACCAGTATCTCATTTAGAAAACAGAGTCAGGGCTGGGTGCAGTGTCTCACACCTGTAATCCCAGCACATTGGGAGGCTGAGGCGGGCGGATCATGAGGTCAAGAAATCGAGATCATCCTGGCCAACATGGTGAAACCCTGTCTCTACTAAAAATACAAAAATTAGCTGGGTGTGGTGGCACGCGCCTGTAGTTCCAGCTACTCGGGAGGATGAGGCAGGAGAATCGCTTGAACCCAGGAGGTGTAGGTTGCAGTGAGCCGAGATTGCACCACTGCACTCCAGCCTGGTGACAGAGTGAGACTCCATCTTAAAAAAAAAAAAAAAAGTCAAAGTGGCATTTCCTCAAGTTTGAAGCTTGAATATATAATTCTTACGTTTAAATACTGATTTTGCCTTATTAATTCAACTTTAATATGATAAAGGATCGTTAAACAACACATTGTTATAATCAGCTAACCTTGGTGTACAAGCTACTTGGAAACCCACAAAGAATGTACTTCCAGTGCACTTTAGATCACAAGCCGGAGAACGTTTTCTGAAGGGCCAGATCATAAATATTTTAGGCTTTTTGGGCCACACGATTTCTGTCATGCCTACTCAACAATTCTTTTTGAGCCAAAGCAGCCATAGACAATATGTGAATATCGTAGCTGTGTTCCAATAAAACTTTATTTATGGACACTGAAATACTAATTTCATATAATTTTAATGTGTCAAGAAATAGTCTTCTTTTTTTTCCCAACCATTAAAAAATGTAAAAACCATTCCCGTCTCCCTGGCTGTACAGAAAGAGGTGATGCCCAGATTCCCCTCGGGCCGTGTTTATCCTGCCTTACACTTGGGCTTCTCAAACGTTCATATCACATACCCCCTGGGGATCTTATTAAAATGCAGATTCTGGCTGGGCCTGTGGCTCATGCCTGTAATCCCAACACTTTGGGAGGCTGAGGAGGGCAGATCACTTGAGGTCAGGAATTCAAGATCAGCTGACCAACATGGTGAAACCCTGTCTCTACTAAAAATACAAGAATTAGCCGGGCGTGGTGGCAGGTGCCTGTAGTCCCAGCTACTTGGGAGGCTGAGGCAGAAGAATTCCTTGAACTCGGGAAGGGGAGACTGCAGTGAGCCAAGATTGCACCACTGCAATCCCACCTGGGCGACAGAGCAAGACTCCATCTCAAAAAAAAAAAAAAAGTAAAGAAAAAAAGAGAAATTTCAACAGATCCATTTTGCTTCTTTCAACATCTGCAGATTTTGTAGTTACACCCATCTTGAGTATCATTAGTAGAGATTCTGATATCTCGAAAACAACAAAGAATTCCAGATAATGAAAACTTAAAAAAAAAATTGGCCAGGCGGGCTGGCTCATGCCTGTAATCCCAGCACTTTGGGAGGCCAAGGCGGGCGGATCACCTGAGATCGGGAGTTCGAGACCAGCCTGGCCAACATGGAGAAACCCCGTCTCTACTAAAAATACAAAATTATCTGGGCGTGGGTGGCGGGTGCCTGTAATTCCAGCTACTTGGAAGGCTGAGGCTGGTGAACCGCTTGAACCCAGGAGGCGGAGGTTGCAGTGAGCCGAGATTGCACCATTGCACTCCAGCCTGGGCAACAAGAGTGAAACTTCATCTCAAAAACAACAACAACAAAAAACTATTACTTTTCTAGAAATAGTAAAACTATAGGAATTTGATCTTCACAAATTCTATATTCATGATAATTCTGACAGAACTTTAGGTTAATTTGCCTTTGATCTGCTATGACACTTACTAAACAAGGTAAAGGGAATATTTTGAAATACATAGATGATAAATGCTCTAAAACTTTAGCACTTGCCTGCAGGTACTATCAAGCTGGAGCCAGCCCTCCACTGCTGCTCAGGGCTCAGCCACTCAGGCCTTTTCAGGGACTTTATCCCATCAGGCATCCCTTGTAAATGTGCTCAAGATTCTCCCTCACCCTCTGTAGTCCCTCTTCCATGTCACGGGCACATTTCTGAGTATCTCCTTGCAGTCTCCATTAGCACCATCAGCATCTCGTCCTGTCTATTCTCTGAAACAGCTCTCACTTGCTAAAATCCCTGATCTCTACTGTCACAAAATCAGATGGTCCTCATCTTACTTAATGTCTTGGCAGCGTTTGGCATGACATCCTGGTTTTCCAACATAACATTCTTCTGTTTTCTTCCTATTTCTCTAGCTGTTCCTTCACAGTCTCTTTTGCTGGTTCATCCTCTTTTACCGAGCTCTTAAGTGCTAGAATTATTCTCGATTCAAGACCTCTCCTCACTCTTCTTTTTTCTAGGTGATAACATTTATATCCAGGGTTTCAGTGACCACTTTTCTGCATCTGATGGCTCAAATTTGTATCTCCATGTCAGAACACTTGTCTAGGCCAGACTTGTAATATCCAACCACATTCTTGACATCTTTTTTTTTTTTTTTTTTTTGACAGAGTTTCGCTCTGTCGCCCAGGCTGGAGTGCAGTGGTGCGATCTTGGCGCACTGCAACCTCTGCCTCCCGGGTTAAAGCAATTCTCTGCCTCAGCCTCCCGAGTAGCTGGGATTACAGGCATCTGCCACCATGTCCAGCTAATTTTTGTATTTTTAGTAGAGACAGCGTTTCAGCATGTTGGCCAGGCTGGTCTCAACTCCTGACCTCAGGTGATCCACCCGCCTCGGCCTCCCAAAGTGCTGGGATTACAGGCGTGAGCCACCGTGCCTGGCCACCTTGACATCTCTTCTGGAGCATTTCAAAGACTGAACTCATGATTTTCATCCTCTCTGCTCTGCCTGCAACACGGGTCCTGCAACATCATCAACTCAGCTATGGAGGCCAGAACACCAGAAGTCATCTTTTACATACTTTCCCCATATCCAATCCATCACCAAGCCCTGCTGACTCTATCTCCTAAATATCTTTCCAATACATTCACTGCTCTCTAGTCCACCCTGGTCCCATCTAACCATGTCTCAGATATTGCAATATTATTTTAACAGTCACTCTACAGTTAACTGGGACTCCACCCCTACTCCTACTCCATTCTCCACACTGCAACCAGAGCAATCTTTTTAAAATGCAAATGTGATGTGACATGTACCACCCCAAAAACAACATCAAAATACAAATGATAAAAAATGAAAAAAAAAAGCTTTCAATGGTTTCCAACGGTGTTGGGACAAAGCAAAGCTTGTAGCTGGCATTTAAGATCTGACTCCTACCTACTTCTCTAGCCTCATCTCCAGTTCCCCTTGCCCTGTTTCCACTCACTGAGGAGAATAAATCACAAATTGCATGTGTTGTTCCCTCCTTTCTTTACTTAGTTAACTCATATTCATATTCAGACCTCATTTTACCAAGAAGCACTTCCCTGAACTCCCTGATGAAATCAAATCTCCCAATACAGGTTCTTAGAGCATCTTGTATCTCTTTCTCCATTACAGGGGCTAGAACTAAAATTTTATGTTTGTGTAATTATTTTTTTCTCTCGCATATATATCTTTTCTCATTATTGTATCCCTAGGGCCTGGTACAGTCCCTGGCATACAATGGGCACTCAATTAATACTTGTTGAATGAGTTAATATATTTACAAACTATTATTGTTTCATTAGAGCAGGTCACCAAGAGATTCTGTGTAAATATTGACAAACCTAGCAGAGTTCATTATATACACTTTCTATTATTATAAAGGGAAAACATGAAAATATTATTAAAAAGTCAAACAATAGAAAATATTTAAAAGAATAAAAGATGGGCTGGGCATGGTGGCTTACACCTGTAATCCCAGCTGTTAGGGAGGCAGAGGTGGAAGGATAGCTTAAGCCCAGGAGTTCGAGACCTACCTGGGCAATATAGCAAGACCCTGTTCTCCACAAAAAGGAAAAAAAAAAGACAAAAAGAGTAAAAGTTGAAATATCTCCTTTACACACCCTCATTTTCACTCCCAAAGTAAATACTCTTGATAGTTTAATGTGCATCCTGAGTATATGTATGTGTATGAACATAAAACTAAATGTCTGTCGCCCAGGCTGGAGTGTAATAGCGCAATCTCGGCTCACTACATCCTCTGCCTCCCAAGTTCAAGTGATTCTTGTGCCTTAGCCTCCTGAGTAGCTGGGACTACAGGTGCACACCACCATGCCCAGCTAATTTTTGTATTTTTAGTAGAGACGGGGTTTTGCCATGTTGCTCAGGCTGGTCCTGAACTCCTGGCCTCAAGCCATCCACCTGCCTCACCTCCCAAAGTGTTGGGATTACAGGTGTGAGCCACCACACCCAGCCTTCATAATATTCTTAGTTTTAGATTGGCTTTCCCTAATCCATCCAAATCATTGAAACTATATTATATACCAAAAATAATCATTAAAAAAAGGTTACAAGAAGACCAGCTGGTTAGTCATTCAGGCTAAACTCCATTCTTACCTGCCTCGCCATTCTCTTCAGTCTTAGTGCTCATCAAACAGGCAATAAACTTGTTATCTACTTGCTGGAGAACCTGTCAGACATTCAAATAAGTGGTACAACACTAAATAAAAATTAACAAAGGCTTATTTGCATAGAAAGATACAGAACTGTATTTTATTTAGAGTTGTTTGCCTTATCACACTCCTTTCTTTGAGACTGGGTAAGGTTCTGATGAACCAGAAAAAGTCACTAGGAAGGATGAAAGAATGGGCAGGTGGAGTTGATCAGAAGATGTAAGGGGAGGGAGGCGACAGGGGAAGACAGACTCCCACGTCTCAGAGTGGTGTGCTAGCAATACTTTAGAGAAGGCCTGAGATGTTCCCAACAGAGTGACTCTTGAGAATAGGTAATGTGACCAGAGATTGCTAACATACAGGCTGAAATAAATTTTTAAAATTTATATGAAAGCAAGGAAAACAATTATGGAGAAACTAGTCTATTTTTATTTTTATTTATTTTTAATTTTTTTTTTTTGAGACAGAGTCTCACTTTGTCACCCAGGCTGGAGTGCAATGGTGTGATCTCGGCTCACTGCAAGCTCCGCCTCCTGGGTTCATGCCATTCTCCTGCCTCCATGCCATTCTCCTGCCTCCATGCCATTCTCCTGCCTCAGCCTCCCGAGTAGCTGGGAGTACAGGTGCCCGCCACCACGCCCAGCTAATTTTTTGTACTTTTAGTAGAGACGGGGTTTCACCGTGTTAGCCAGGATGGTCTCGAACTCCTGACCTCATGATCCACCCACCTTGGCCTCCCAAAGTGCTGGGATTACAGGCGTGAGCCACCGCGCCCGGCTATTAAAGAAGTAAGTTAAAAGCCACTGGTAGCTTTAGACCTTGGTGGTTCCTCTCTGTCTAGGTACATGAGGCTCTCCAATACCCCCGAGCCTATACCACTGCCCCAGGGTCTATTTCTGGATCAACTGCTTGCCTGCTCTGGTACCAGTTCAATGCCAGGTTAGGAGTTTACCCAAATCTGTTAGCCTCCTAATTTGTTTCCGTACTGAAAACAAAGGGAATAAGACAGCCATGGTGGTAAACACAAGGCAAAATAGAAAAGCAGATCAGACAAAGGGTCCCTTTTGTGAAATGACTTCTCAATATGGGCTTTCCCAAACCTGTGTAGGCTCACACAATAGAAGGTAATTTCTAAAAGGGCACTGTTGCACACTTAAGGACAAGGTCACTAAAGGACTTTGATTTATAAATTATTGCCAAATATAAAGTCAATATATAATCTTCTGCAGGAGAACCTTGAGAATCCTTGAAACTGTCAGCCTGAATCCATAATTCATTCCCTTCAAACCTACTTACACTACTAAAGATATTTCTTTCTTTGTAATTATAATTAATCCCTTGCTTTTTCTTCTGATGATAAAAGTTCTAGTAAGAACACACACACACACACACACACACACACACACACACGTGCCTTGACCAAGGTGGTCTATATCATTAAATAAATCAAATTTTAGAAGAGTTAGGCTATATATATATATATATATATATATATATATATATATACATATATACATATATATGATTTTGAAGTTAATCTTTTACCTGCATTGAATGAATCATTCCTTTGGTGAAACGATAGGGATACAAGATGTTGTGAATTTTAACTGCTAAGCTCTCAGCCTGGCCACTGCTTACATCAACAGCAACCTACAAAGACTCAGCAAAATATAATTGAAATTTTAATTTTTGTGTCAGAATTGTTTTACCAAAGATATCAGAGTGCTTTAAAAACATTCATTTTTATTTAGCCTACTAGAGGTGGGTTTAATTCAGGGAATTTATAGAAATTCAAAAGAATCGGCCGGGCGCGGTGGCTCACACCTGTAATCTCAGCACTTTGGGAGGCTGAGGCGGGCAGATCACGAGGTCAGGAGATCGAGACCATCCTGGCTAACATGGTGAAACCCCATCTCTACTAAAAAACACAAAAAATTAGCTGGGCGTGGCGGCAGGCGCCTTTAGTCCCAGCTACTTGGGACGCTGAGGCAGGAGAATGGTGTGAACCCGGCAGGCGGAGCTTGCAGTGAGCTGAGATCGCGCCACTGCACTTCAGCCTGGGCGACACAGCAAGACTCTGTCGCAAAAAAAAAAAAAAAAAATTCAAAAGAATTTATGAATAATGAGTCTTACATAAAAATTTTTGCTTATAAACAAAATTACTGACAAAACAAAAAAAACTGTTTCACAACAACAATTTGTCTATGTTCCATGATCAAGTCCTCAAATGATATCTTGAGGAAAGAACTGGTAAACAAATGCTCATCTATTATACACCCTGTTTATAACATGCACAGTACATTCTGTGAAAATACACTGAGGAGAGAACATCCATGCGGGGCCAATGAGGAACTGTTCCTCCAGTAGAAGATGTGTGGCTTTATCTAATGATAACAATTTTATTATCACCACCCTGAATACTGTGCCAAAGCTACAAGTCAGGGTTTCTGAGAGTGGTAAACACATTCACTGTTCTCACATTGATTATACATGTTTAATCCAAAATGCCTGAGTTCCCAAATGCTATAAATTTTATTTCTCCCCTCTACATTAAACAGTAATTTCCAAATAAATAATTTGGAAATATGCCCAGTTTCCAATCATAATTACAAATTAGTATAGTCTTGCATGCCCATACCCAGCTTAAATAAAATTCAAATTTTATTTTTAACTAATTTACTTATTTTTTAAGAGATGGAGTCTCACTGTGTTGCCCAGGCTATAGTGCAGTGGCTAGTCACAGGTGCAATCAGCACACTATATAGCCTTGAACTTCTGGCCTCAAGTGATCCTCCCACCTCAGCCTCCTGAGTAGCTGAGACTATAAGTGCATGCCACTGTACCCATCTTGAAACTCAAAGTTTAAAATAACAGGCAAAGAAAGGCTGGGCGTGATGGCTCACGCCTGTAATCCCAGGACTTTGGGAGGCTGAGGCGGGCAGATCACCTGAGGTTGGGAGTTAGAGACCAGCCTGACCAATATGGAGAAACCCCATCTCTACTAAAAATACAAAATTCGCTGGGCGTGGTGGCAGGTGCCTGTAATCCCAGCTGCTCGAGAGACTGAGGCAGGAGAATTGCTTGAACCTGGGAAGCGAAGGTTACGTGAGCCGAGATCATGCCATTGCATTTCAGTCCGGGCAACAAGAGCAAAACTCCATCTCAAAATTTAAAAAATAAGAAGAAGAAGAAGAAAAAAAAAAAAGGCAAAGAAAAACTGCTACAGACTCACCTCTGGATAACGGGCAAATACTGGATTGTCCCATTCTGAGAACAAAGACTGAAGCGATTCGCTACTAACAGTATCATCCACAGTATCTAGGGCAAAAGGGAACAGGTAAAGTTGGCATCCAGAACCACAGGGAAAGGAGGGAATGGCATTTCCTGTTTGGTGAGCCATAGCCTCAAGACCAAAGGTCACATACATTGTTTCTATGTTCTACAAATGTTGAGTGTTTGCTGTATCTCTAAATTATTTTGATCTGTTACTTTTTAAACTAGAGTTGGTGACTGTATCTTCTGGCATTACAGCTTTTCTCCAAACTGTTAAAAGAGATATTTTGGAATACTGACAGAGAAGCTATGGCTCAAATTTATAGCCTTACTGCCTTTAAGCAAAATATACCTTATCTATTTTTAAACATACACACAAAATTGATGTCTGTAGCTTTTTTTGAAGAGTTTTGCTTACATAAAACTATAGCAACTTGGAGTGCAAGTCCAGCCTTTTTAAAAATAAGAAACATGTCCCCTAATCACAAGACACCACAGACTATGCACAATCAGCAAATATTGACCTCAAGTCTGGAAAAGTAATTTCTGACCTAAATGCATGCGCTGAATTAATTAGTTCCGCTGTTAAACAGGGCCGTGGGGAATTCCTGATTCCAGTACAGCACAGCTGGCACTGATCAAGCTTAATGCAAGCCTGCTTTGTTTTTTGAGTTAGGTGGTACGATGTGTACTGGGTGCCCCAGCAGTCTCTGCCACCCCTACCTCTGTTATCCTGTCTCATCACAGTCCTCTCTGCTCGAGCTCTCGGAAGGAAAGGAAGAACAAGGTCGCTTCTAAAAGGTTGACACCTGTACTGAGACCCTAAATATAAGAAAGAAAAACCTAGAAATGTGAACTTAAAATACAAGTAAACTCTTTAAAAATTTAATCACATAAAACCTCTTTCTGCACAAACTGAGTCAAGACATAAAGCAGACTACTAAACACTAGATTGAGAATCAGAAATCCTTTAATGAAATTATGCTGTCCGTATAGGACTCTATATTAATGCTTAGTTCCATTATCTATTCATACCAGACAGAATGAAGACCTAGAATAGGTCACTGTGATTCTCACTGGAGGGCAATTTTGCATGAGGGGACATTGGCAATGTCTTGAGACACTTTTTTTTTTTTTTTTTTTGAGACGGCGTCTCGCTCTGTCGCCCGGGCTGGAGTACAGCGGCGTGATCTCGGCTTACTGCAACTTCCGCCTCCTGGGTTCAAGCAATTCTCCTGCCTCAGCCTCCAGAGTAGCTGGGATTACAGGCATGCGTCACCACACCCGGCTAATTTTTTTGTATTTTTAGTAGACATGGGGTTTCACCATATTGGCCGGGCTGGTCTCAAACTCTTGACCTTGTGATCCACCCGCCTCGGCCTCCCAAAGTGCTGGGATTACAGGCGTGAGCCACTGTGCCCGGCTTGAGACACTTTTCATTGTCACAACTTGAGTAAATGGTTCTACGTTCTACTAGCATCTAGCAGATAAAGGCCACGGATGCTGCTAAATATCCTACAATGCATAGGACAAACCTTACAACAAAAAATTATCCAGAGAAGCCCTGTGTTAGACATACAGCAGTACTTGTCACCCATAACTTGGTGCAACCTTCACAAATCTCCAACTTATGTCTCTTATCTCCAATGTATGTCTCTATCCTGACATTTGTCTCATTATAATACAATTATGTTTAGATAGCTATCTTCCCTAATAGTACTGTGAACTCCTAAAAGCAAAGTCAGTTAACCTGCAATGTGACAGCACCTAGCACAGTGTGGATGATCAACAAATGTTGCATGAAAAAGTGAACAGGTAGACAAATGAAAGGTTCTCAATTCAAACTCCAGAGTCTAGTAAGATCTGGCCCAAATGCTGTTCTTCTCCATGAAGGATAATCAGATTTGAGTTTTAGAAACAATGCTGAATTTGACAGCTTTAGAACAGGAGGAAAACATGAGAGAGAAATCTGTTGGACTAAACCTGGAGAGGTTAAGAATGATAAAATTAAGATAATGAAGTGAAATAAGGTTTATAACTACAATAGAAAGAACAGCATTAAATATATTTTAAAGAAAAAATTACCAAGGCTTGGGGACTTGACACTACTCCTCAAAATCACCTTTATAGATCCTCCTTCTGTACATTAAAATTTAACTTTTAGTCTGGTGGCTCACGCCTGTAATCCCAGCACTTTGGGAGGCCGAGGCGGGCAGATCACCTGAGGTTGGGAGTTTGAGACCAGCCTGACCAACATGGAGAAATCCCGTCTCTACTAAAAATACAAAATTAGCCAGGCGTGGTGGCGCATGCCTGTAATTCCAGCTACTCAGGAGGCTGAGGCAGGAGAATGGCTTGAACTCAGAAGGCGGAGGTTGCAGTGAGCCGAGATCGCACCATTGCACTTTAGCCTGGGCAACAAGAGCGAAACTCCGACTCAAAAAAAAAAAAAATTGTCTTTTAACAATTTATTTCATGTAACACCTTTATGTAAAGTTTGACAATGTCCTGATGTCATGATGTATATCAGCCATTTCCAGAAAGGTAGCAGGGTACTGAGGAGCCATCTGTTCATGGAACTTCTTTCTATACCAAAAATATTTTTCATTAGGAAACTATCAGTTAACATGACCCTCAAAAGTTCATAAAAAAGTATGCTAATCCAGAATGTTAAGTAGGTTAAAGTGTTTTAAACGTCTATATTCAAAAGGAAGAAATATTTACGTTGAATATGGCAGCTAAGATTTCCCCCTTTCTTTTAGCAACAGCCATCTCACAGTATAATGTAATCCAGTTATTTTTTGGCACCATATCAGAAGCAGTTGCATTTCAGGAAGATGAGGTGTCAGTGCTGTAGATTTACCTCTGAAAAGCCTTCAGTGTAAGTCAGGACATAAAACCACATAGATTGAAAAGCACATAAAGTGGCTTTAAGAGCAACTTGATAGTCTCAGGAACAACAGTGAAAGAAATGAGTTTTCTCCTAATGAATACTACAAAATACTATGAAATACTACTGAAGTTACTACAGTGATTTTTTTTTCACAAGGAAAAACAGAAAAACACTGAAAAGTAAAGGTTTCATTTAACCTTAAAGAAACCACAGCTTTCTGCTAGAGATATTCATCGTCAGGAGAAATTAGAAATTGACTTATAACTACATTTATACATGTTCCATTCTTCTGCAGCATTCAAAATTTTAAATACGGATACAGATGTAATGTTTATCCTCCTAGTGCAAAGCCAAGATTATAGCCAGATGGAAATCAGCTTTATCACCTCCCAACATCTGGCTCTCAACACACTGCCAAAGCAATATCACTTTAAATGTGGACCGAGAACCCAGAGTCCTAGTGCAGGCTCTAATGTAGCCCTGTGGTACGATCTAAAAGCTATATTGGTTGGGTGCAGTGGCTCACGCCTATAATCCCACCACTTTGGGAGGCCGAGGCAGGTGGATCACCTGAGGTCAGGAGATCGAGACAAGCCTGGCCAACACGGTGAAACCCTGTCTCTACAAAAACACAAAAAATTAGCCGGGTGTGGTAGCGGGTGCCTGTAATCCCAGCTACTTGGGAGGCTGAGGCAGGAGGATCCCTTGAACCTGGGAGGCGGAGGTTGTAGTGAGCCGAGATCACGCCACTACACTCCAGCCTGGGCAACAAGAGTGAAACTCTGTCTCAAATAAATAAATGCCATATTATTGTCTTCCTGAATAACAGCTACTTGTACCATAAACACATCAAGGAGATTTTACCATATGCATTATAATAAAGTACATTTGAAAAGTATAGTCATGAAAGTATATACTTGACCTATATTTTGAAAATTCATGGACAAGTCCTACTTTCTAGAAAGAAAAAGCTCATAAATGTAGTACTGTACTAAGCCATAGAGTTTACTGGGAAACCTAGGATGATTACAGAATCATTCTGGCCCTTAACCTGGAAGCCACGCAGAGAAACTTCCAGTAAAATACCATGCTGACACTGCAGGTGCCTTTAAAGACACATTTCTAGGAAAGTTGGGCATTTAACAGGAAGGGAAAACAAGGTAGGAAAGTACTGTGGATCTTCCCAACTATTAATAGTATCATTTTTATTAAAATTGGACAGTCTCACCCCCTTTTTTTGTTGTTGTTCTAGGTATATACCCATCACCCCCTTTCTTACACGTACACACACTCATAGACACATATACACACACTGACATCCTTTCACTGTACTTCTCCATTTAAATAGTGTTGGACCTAGAGGCTGTGTGCGGGCTCACATCTATAATCCCAACACTCTGGGAGGCCGAGGCAGGTGGATCACTTGAGGCTAGGAGTCTGAGACCAGCCTGGCCAACATAGTGAAATCCTGTCTCTACTAAAAATAAAAAAATTTAGGTGGGCATGGTGGCACGCTCTTGTAATCCAAGCTACATGGGAGGCTGAGGCAGGAGAATCGCTTGAACCAGGGGGGCAGAGGTTGCAGTGAGCTGAGATCGCACCACTGCACTCCAGCCTGGGTGACAGAGCAAGACTCCGTCTCAAAAAAAAAAAAAAAAAAAAAAAAGTAGTGTTGGACGTAGCGAATCTTCATATAGCATGAAAATACAACATATGTTTTATAAGTGGTCTTCAAAATGTTCTATCTGTTGAGATAATCTCTTTGGATAATGAGGATCTTACTCCTTGTCCAGCATTCCCATCTTCAAAAGCATCTCATGCACATGAACACTATGTACTTACCATTCTCAAGTACAACATCCACAGCCACAGTTGTCAGGTCTTTAGTACAAGCAGCCTGAATGTCCTCAGTTGGGGCAATGAATGTGCTGAGTCCAGTCATTTTGTTGACATAAACCATTCTTCCCAGGGCTACATCGAAATGCCGCTGCCAATCTGAACAACACGTGTTTGACTCTTCAGTTTCAGAACAAGCTCTTGCTTTAGATTCCTCACTTTGAAAACAAATTCCATTTTGGTCACCTGTGGCATCTTCTACCGGATTCATTAACATTCCACTGGGAGAGTCAAGACTTCCTATCTGTTGTTCTGAGGCTCTGATAAGAACATCTGAATCTTTACCGGTAACTTTAGAATTATTATAGGGCAATACCAAAGGAGTTTCTGATACCACACAGTTCTCTGTTGTATTGCTGTTAGAATGTGTTTTACTATTTTTATTAAAGGAATTATCCTGTGTGGCAGAATCTGATGTTGGGATGACACCATTCTCTGTTTTTTCATGCTTGTTGTTAAATAACATACAATAATCTTGTGTTAACACACTGCACAACTTGCTGTCTTTCCTACTGGAATCTGAATTTGGAAGTTCATTAAAACGACTCATCATCCCCATTGTTTGAGTTTCTCTTTCGGAACCCTTCAGTCTGGATAATTTAGAGGCTAGTGATTCAGATGACTTCTCAAGGTCCAAAGGTTTTCTATTAAAGAGAGATAACTCCTTCAGGGTCATAGGACTTTCTCTCAAACTAGGCATCTGTTGTTCTAAACAATCTTCATCCTTGGAGAATGGAAACTTCTCTGAGTCAAGGGTGTGGCTTGCTGGTTGACAACTACTATCTGCATCACTATGCTCCATAGTAGTGATTTTACAAACATCAGAGTTCTCTAAGCGGTTCTTGTCCTTCAGCAGAATGTCAGGTTCAACTTGAAGACTGAGATTGGTAGTGACTCCATTACTTTCCTCTACTTCTGTATCCAGAGGATTTTCAACCTTCCCATATTGCCTCTTAAACTTCTCTAAAGATCCTAGCTGTGAACTCAAGCTTAGCTTCTTACGGACGATTGGTTTGGAGAAACCAATTAATATATCTGTTTTCCTACTATCATTGGAAACGTGTCTATACCAGGGGAAAGAGGGGGACGTATCAGATAATATGCAATCTGATTTTTTGCTACCTTCCTGAAAAGCAGAAAACATTGTATAAGTTGCTGTAGGTTCATCCTCTAGCCCATAACTTATATTCGTTCTGCAATTTTTTTTGTTGGGTAATTGACCAGATTCTTTACTTAAAGTGCTGGCTAAATCTTTGATGTCTGGAGTTTCAACTGAATGACGTGTTCTATTTCCAAATGTTTCTTGGGCACGTGTGGGACCAGGTCTAACATAATTTTTAAATGAATGTTCTGTTTCAGTTGATTTAGTTTTTTCATTTTGTACTACATGAGTTATAAAGCCAGTGGAACATAATTTAACTCGCCCATAACTAAAAACATTTCTTCTTCCACAATTGCTAGATTCTTTTTTTTTCTCTTTCTCTGTCTGAGCACTATGTACTCCCCATAATGTTGCTGCAAAAGGCAGAGGCTGGCATCCCACTTCAGTAGCATCTTTAAATCTCTTTGGTTGATTCTGAATGCTATTATTTTTCAAGATGTTGGCAGCCATGCCATTAACAGTAGTACTTTCTTTCCATATTTCTAGATCCTCCCCACTCTCCTCAAAGTGACATGGTGTCTGAAAAGGGCTTAAAAACATTTCTAAACTGGTTCCACACGGATTTTCTAAAGAGCTATGTTCCAGGCAAGATTTTTTATGTTTCTCATTTTCTCCAGCTTCTGATGCTACAATTGTCTCTTGTTCTAACATCTTTGATTCTGAGCAAGAGCTGTCTTTGTTTTGTAAAGATAGCTCTGTCATTTTGCTATGGCCTGGACCACCTGATTCATAAATGTACAAAAATGCATCATTTGTATTTTTTCGGGTACCTTCTGAATCCCTAGAATTCTGTGTGTTTACGTTTTCTGCAGTAGTTTTTCTTTTCACAGCTTTTGACTGCAAATTAAACATCTCATAGGAATCTAAAATATTATTACATGCTTCCTGGAAATTGCTCCTCTCATCGGAAGTCACGCGCTTCTGAAGAGTAGCATCAAATAAACTAAAACCATTATCTTCACTAAATTCCTTAATATCCTCACCTGATAATTCCACAAATAATTTTTCTTGCTTTAAAAACATTTTCACTCCTTCCTGAATGCAAAACAAGAGAGTGTCCCAGTTCTGAAATTCAATCAGAGTTTTGGCTGGCTCCATGCACACATCATACTCACAGAATTGGCACTGCACATTAATTACATATATGCCATAGAGTTCTGGGGTAGACCGGTGCCGAAGACTTGAATTCATTTGCCTACTGGTGGGACCATTCTTTGGCTTGCATATAATACTTTCTTTCCTTAATAAAAAGTCAATGAGTTTATGTAGCTTTGTCCTTAAAACTAGTCTTTTGTTCACAAACAAAAACTGCATATTCTTGTTGTAATGTGCTTCAGAGCTGATATAGCCACTAAGCTCAAACTCTTTATATTTAAAACTTATTTCTCTTAGCTTTTGGGACTTTCCCAATCCATAAATTTGACAAAATCGGGAACATACGTCTTTGGTTTTAGGGAGCTGAAGAACCATGGAACCAGAAACATCATTTCTCAAAGAGAAAGAAATGGAAGGGTGCATGAGTGAGAGAGCTTCTATCCTCTGCCTAACCTTCTCAAACTCCAGTCTAGGGTCCATGCATTTCCTCCTTACAGGAAGCTGGTAAAATAGGTTATACACTGTTACAGTAGTCCCAGCGCTTGCTCTAGTCACATCAGCTTCACAAGCTTTCAGGGCTTTTCCACTCTGAAACAGTTTCACAAAAGTTTTCATTGTCCTGTTTTTCTTGGACGAAATTTCCACAGCACTGGCCATGTCAGCAATATTTGCCAAGGCCTCTCCTCGGAAACCATAAAACCTTGGATTCTCCAAGTCCTGTACCGAGTGGCATTTACTGGTGAAATAACGATTTCCCACTTTCTCTACATCATCACTCCCCATCCCAAATCCATTGTCTATCACTTGAACTTGGAAGGTTTCCATATTCACCCTGACAGCCACACATTTTGCTTCAGCATCAATACTGTTGAGGGCAAGTTCCTCAACACATTGGCCCAAGGAGCTTATGGCCAAACCGGAACGCAATTTGGCTTGTACTTCAACTGACAAGCACTTGATCATGGTAGGTAGAAAGATGGTGAGAATGCCAGGCACTGGTTTCCTTCTCTGACTGGAAATAATTGCCTATTGGAGAAAAAAACCACACACGCACATAATCAAAGCTTTAGCATTACACAGCATTATGAAGAAATAGCACTTGAGGTAAATGAAATCACTCTTATTAAACCAAATTGTGAAACAAAGCAAAACAAAGTTATACCGCTGATCTCTAGGCACAGCTCATGCTTGGTGCAATGGATTAACATCCAAAAAAAATTCATAATTTCATAATTTTCAATGCTCCTTTCTAAATCCCACATGTCCTAAAGTGAAATCATAATTACACTTGAAGTTGACCAGTAAACACAGTATTCGAAATTCTAACCACTTCACCAAAAACAGATGCCTAAATTAAATACAGCTAAGGAACATTAGCTAGAAATTATTCATGACAAAAATGTCCAAGCTAGTTTCATAACATTTATACATTACACAATAACCATGACTTTTAGAAAAATACTTATAATGAATTGCTAAGACATTGTAATAAGGTGAAGCAATAGGAAGAAATTTTAAGAATCAAATTGTATCAAAGAGAGATTGGGGGCATTAAGAGGTTATTATTATTATGGTTAAGTATAGTCACCTCAGGGAAAGAGGCTGGGAATGGGAAAAGATAAAGCAGGAAAATTCCTTTTCATATAAACCTTTCTTTGCCATTTGATTGTTAAATCCTGTTCATGTATTACTCTGATGTTTTTAGAAAGTCGTTATTATTCTTTTTTGAAACAGTCTCACTCTGTCACCCAGGCTGGAGTGCAATGACACAATCTCGGCTCACTGCAGCCTGCACCTCCTGGGCTCAAGCAATCCTCCAGCCTTAGCCTCCCGAGTAGCTGGGATTACAGGCGCTCGCCACCATGCCTGGCTAATTTTTGTCTTTTATGTAGAGATGGGGTTTCACCATGTTAACCAGCCTGGTCTCGAACTCCTGAACTCAAGTGATCCTCCCGCCTTGGCCTCCCAAAGTGCTGGGATTACAGGTGTGAACCACCGCGCCCGGCCAGAAGGTCATTATTAATATTCTTTTGGTCTTTACAGATGGGCATAAACTACCTTGGTAATAATAATGATGGCATGGGGCTGCCTGAACTTGATTTTAAGTTTTCCTGCAAGTGAAAACACAAAAACAAAAAACAAAACAAAAAAAGCCAAACCCTAAGATTCCAGTGCCATTAAAGGTCTCCCCTTCTTCTCCATCAGTGAGAGCCACGTGGGTGGGCCCCTGCAGGCGGTGGGGCCGGTTTTCCAAACTCGGGACAAATCAGGGCTCTTAACTGCAGAATTTCTGCTGCTTTCTAAGCTAATGCACTAAGCAGCCGGCAGCAAGTGAGGGGTAAACGTTTAACAAGTATTCCGATTAATGTAAACCCAATGATTTCCTGATGACGCCTCCCAGCGCCTGGGACTCACGGGACGCACGGGCCTGGATCCAGGGCACGGGGGCCTGGGAGGGCCGCGCGGGCCGAGTCCGGGGCAGCGCTGCCTTCCCGCCAGGCCCAGCCCCTCCCTGGCCAGCCCCGTCCTTGTCCCCAAACTGGGCCCGCCCGGCCGCCAGGCCGCCGGGCCTCCGGGGCCCTCGCGCATCCGGCTCCGAAAGCTGCGCGCAGCCATCATCAGGGCCCTTCTGGTGTTAGAAGAGACCCCGGCATCATCTTTTCGTCGCGTGCTTCCCCCAGAGTCACCTCGAGTCCCGCTTAACAAATTCTCCGACACCAACCGCCTCGGACGCCGACGCGCGCACCTTGGGTCTTGAGGCTCGTGCGTGCCCACGAGCATGCGCTTCGGAGGGGGCGCGCCAGCCCGCGAGACACCAGTGCGCATGCGCACCAGTTGTTCCAGCCAAGGATCCGCATCCCAGGGTTCAGCGAACCGGTACCTGCAGTCTCAATCCTTATTCCCTTTTGGCATGGTGTGAAAGACTATGTCGTAACTTTTACTTTTGTTTTTATTTTTTTTCCCCGTGTTTTCCCTTTCCTTTTTTTTCTCATTTTCACCTTTGCTCTTAACTACCGTTTAATTCAATATATATTTTATGTGTTTGCTTATTGTCTTCTCTCCCTAGAATGTAAGCTATGTGAAGGTAAGGAGTTTATATATTTTGTTTACTGCTGTATCCCAGTTACCAAGAACAGTGCCTGGCCTATGGTAGGCACCGAATGAATGAATAATTCCAGAGCCTGCCATCTTAGAATTATGGCATTTGGAGCTGGAAAAGGCTGAGAAACTGTCTAACTCAACTCTTTTTTTTTTTTTTTTTTTTTGAGACGGAGTTTAGCTCTTGTTGCCCAGGCTGGAGTTCAGTGGTGCGATCTCAGCTTACTGCAACCTCCGCCTCCAGGGTTCAAGTGATTCTCCTGCCTCAGCCTCCCGAGTAGCTAGGATTACAGGCATGCGCCACCACCCTCGGCTAATTTTGTATTTTTAGTAGAGACGGGGGTTTCTCCATTTTGGTCAGGCTGGTCTCGAACTCCGGACCTCAGGTGATCTGCCCGCCTCGGCCTCCCAAAGTGTTGGGATTACAGGCGTGAGCCACCGCACCCGGCCTTTGCTCAACTCTTAATTTACAGATGACAACACCAAGACTCTCTTCACTGACTTGAATCTCCCCAGTGCCACCACAGCTTTTAGTTATAAAAATAACTAAAGGAGAGCAGAACTCTGAGAATGCTGTGAGAATAAAGTGTTTTGGAATTGTTAACCAGTCCTTAGTTTTTGCTTTCTATCTCATTTTCATTGAGAATTTAAAGTGCAATTTATAACGAATTTGTCAGACCTGGTAAGCATTTGATATATGCTAGTTTAGTGACTAACCAAACCCAACCAACCAGTCTTCTAGGGCTGATTAAGCAAAATCCTGATAACTGTTTATGATTATTACTATACCTAGGGCTGCCATAACAAAATACCTCAGACTGAGTAGCTTAAGCAGCAGAAGTCTATTTCCTCTCAGTTCTAGAGACTGGAAGTCTGAGATCAAGGTGTTGGCAGCAACGATTTCTCCTGAGGCCTCTCTCCTTGGCTTGTAGATGGCCATTTTCACAGGGTCTTTGATTTTTGCACACGTGTCTATAGCCAATATGTTCTCTTATAAGAACACCAGTCAGATTGGATTAGGGCCCACCCTCACAGCCTCATTTAATCTTAATCACCTCTTTAAAGGCCCTATGTCCAAATACAGTCACTTTCTGAGGTACTGGGGACTGAGACTTTAACATATGAATTTGGTGGGACACAGTTCAGCCCATAACATAACTTTATGTGAATTCCTTACCCAGAGAAAAGAAACAACAGCAGAAGTAATTCATCCAAACATCAGGTGAACAGAGCTAACAAATTGAACTTGTGGTATTTGTTCTTATTAGGCATGGAATTTCTTGAAGAACATTTCATAGAAACCATTTAAAGAAATGACTCAGACTTTTTTTCTTTCAGACCTCTTTAAATTACCTCAAAATCCTCTTCCTACAAATGTTTACTGAATAAAGACCTCTTATTTCGCCCAAAAGGAAGTTCACTGAAGATTTTTTAAAAGTACTCTAAGCAGAAGGTTCTAACGTTTTTATTGATTAGATTTCTGTACAGTGGTAATCCTTCCATCATACAGGTAATATATAATAACATTCAAAAATCTGACATTAAAATAACTTATTGACTAATGCTAATATTAACACACAATAGTTCTATCTCTATTAATAATAAAAACCAAACCACTGAGTTTATCTTAGAAAACTTAAATTCAGGCCATTATTTTACAATTTGGAAGTCTGAGTAATCCAACTTCAAGATGACTTTTTCATTGTTGAAGTTTGCTTTGTCGATGTGTGATTTAGGACTTCCTCTTGTTTCAAGCCATTCCTGCATATGACGCACCTTGGAGATGGGACCTTGCAATTGTCCTTGCACTGTGCCCCGGTCAGTGTTCTGGACCCAGCCTACCAATCCCAGCTTTTTACCCTCAGCCTAAGGGGGTAAAAAGAGAGAGAGATCCAGTGAGATTGAAGAAAACACGGTAAGACTACAATCTGTTGCCAGAATCTTGGCCTAGAATCAAGCCACTGAAACTAATTTGATATTGCCCAGAACAGTCAAAAGAAAGACAGCAAGAAGGATCTCATTGCTTATCTTCACATGAAGTATTGGCCACTTGACTGCATGTCTTTCTTCTACCCTATAAAACCCAGGCACTAGAATTTTTCAGTGTGTAGTCAATTTGGTTAAGTATCAAAGACTTAAGTCCAAAACAGATGCTTTTGAAATGATCCCCTAAGGCTGATTGTTTTTAGAATACTGGACTGTATCTTGCTCATTTTCCCTTCCCCTAATCAAGAATCTATTGGGTATGTTAAATGGAAAAAACATGAAGTTATCTGATCCTTCCCTTTGCCTTTAACCAGGACCACACCTAAACAAATCCAGATGAATTAGTGTTCATTATATCTTTAAAGATCATTAGAAAGTATTTCACAATTTCCTGGGCAACTCATCCCGTTGTTCTTACTGTAGTGAAACTGTCTAACCCAACATCTTTATGTTGTAGCCAAAGCCCACTTTATTATCTTCCTAGAAAAGGAAAGCAGCTGGTGTTCAGCCTCTCAACAGCAAACCATGAGACTACATAACTATCAGGTTTTCACTTCACTTTCTTCTCTTCTGTCTAAATAATCACAATGCCTTTAGGCTTATAAAAAGCATCTAATCATTACAGTGTCTTATCCTTTTTAATGTTCTTTCCTTTTATTAAACTGTGGCAAGACTGAATGTTTAGGAAAGGTAGCAATGTTTTGGAGGTAATTTTATTTTTGTATAAATTTATGATTAGAATATTAAGTCATTGATTGTTAAAGTAATTATCTAAATAGAAGATGTTGGATTACAAAAGAAAATGGGAGTTAACATGATTGCATGTCAAAATGTGGGAAATTGCTGGAGTTGGCCAAAGAAAACGTTATGCATAGCAACAAAATGTTTGATGAGGAATTTAAGTATCCATCAAATCAAAGACATGTTCAAAGCAAAGACATGTTTGCTTAATGAACAAAACAGACTCCAGCCAAATAAATAACCATTTGAGGGATACAAAGGAAATTAAGGAATGAAGAAAAATAGAAGATGCCTACCCGATGCGCTGCTAAGTGCCAAAGAAGATACCATAAAAGAAGAATGCTGAGAATGAATTTTGAGTAAGACTCCGCATCCAACTGACAGGGCAGTATAACAACTGCCCTCTTCTGCTTCAAATTAACCCAGGGGAGCTGACTATCTCCAGTTCTTAAGAGTTATCTTATACGGTAAATAGCTGTAAGAATGTGCAGTTTTAAACAGGAGGTTGTCACAGTCAAATAAATCTTTAAAAATTTGCAATGTGATTTATCTGAACTCTTTTTTTTTTTTTTTTTTTTTGAGACGGAGTCTCGCTCTGTCGCCCAGACTGGAGTGCAGTGGCGTGATCTCAGCTCACTGCAAGCTCTGCCTCCCAGGTTTATGCCATTCTCCTGCCTCAGCCTCCCCAGTAGCTGGGACCACAGGCGCCCGCAACCACTCCCGGCTAATTTTTTTGTATTTTTAGTAGAGACGGGGTTTCACTGTGTTAGCCAGGATGGTCTCGATCTCCTGACCTCATGATCCGCCTGCCTCGGCCTCCCAAAGTGCTGGGATTACAGGCATGAGCCACTGCACCTGGCCTTATCTGAACTCTTGAGAGTTGAACAGAACACTCCAAAATTTGACCAGTGTTGAGAATGGGCGTTTCCTACTGGTTTCATTTGTGTGCTCAACTCTGTTCTTATTTTTTTAATGATGACATAATGTTATTGACTCATGTTCAGTTTTGAATATCTATTGCACCAACAGGGTTTTTCTCCCCTAAGAAAATTCCAAAAAGTGAATTCTACCTCATAACCGTATTTTTGCTTAAACAATCATCTGACAACATTTCAAGGACTGTAATCACCACCTCTAGTTGCAATCTAAAAAGAAACTCTCTTCAAATCAATAATCAAGATTTCCACCTTAGGATACTAGAAAAAGAAGAGCAAACTGAATTCAAAATGAGCAGAAAGAAGGAAATAAAGATTAGAGCAGAAATTAATGGAAAGCAGAAGAATAGAGAAAATCAATAAAACAAAAGTTGCTTCTTTGACAGGATCAACAAAATTGACAACCTTTAGCTAGACTGATAAAGAAAAAAGGATGAAAGCCTCAAATTACTAAAATCAGAAATAAAAGGAGACATTACCACCAACCTTACAAAGATAAAAAGGATAAAAGGGAATTCTATGAACAATTATATGCCAAAAAATTAGATTAAATTTTTTTGAATGAAAACAAACCTAATACCTAGAAAGACAAACAACCAAAACTGAATCAAGAAGAAATAGAAAGTCTGAATAGACCTATACCAAGAGATGGAATTTGTAATCAAAAACTTCCCACAGATAAAAAGCCCAGGACCAGATGGCTTCATGGGTAAATTCTACCAAATGTTTAAAAAAAAATCCTTTACCAACCCTTCACAAACTCTTCCAAAAAATAGAAGAAGATCCAAACCAAGAATTAAGGGTTAAAAAAAAGAAGAGGAAACACTTCCCAACACATTTTATTAAGCCAGCATTATCCTCATACTAAAACTAAAGCTAAAAAATAAAAATGAAAAATAAGGAGGAAAAAACCCAATGTAAAAGAAAAAACAAAGAAACCCCCCAAAAACAAAGCGTCACGAGAAAAAACAACCAAAAAACCATAGACCAATCAATATCTCTTATGAACAGAGATGCAAAAATCATCAGCAAAATACTAGCAAACCAAATCAGGCAACATAGAAAAAGAATTGTATACCATGACAAACTAGGATTTCTTTCAAGGTTGGTTCAATATACAAGAAGTAATCAATTTAATACACCATATTAATAAAACAAAAGCTATATGATCATCTCAATAGATGGCAAAAAAGCATTTGACAAAAACCAATACCTCTTTTATGATCAAAACACTCAACAAACTAGGAACAGAAGGAAACTTCCTCAACCTGATAAAGGGAATCTGTGAAAAACCCACTGCTAACATCATACTTAATGGTGAAAGATTAAAAACGTTCCCATGAAGATCAGGAACAAGACAAGGATGTCTGCTGTTACCACTCTACTCAATATTATACTTGAGGGTCTATCCACAGCAGGAGAAAGAAAAGGCATTCGGATTGGAAAGGAAAAAGCAAAACTACCTCTATTTGTAGATGACATATCTTGTATACAAAAAGTCCTAAGAAACATACACAGGCACACACTAGAGCTAATTAACAGTCTCACAAGGTTGTAGGATATAAGATTGATATACAAAAATCAATTGTATTTCTATACACTAGCAATGAAAAACTGAAAATGAAATTAGGAAACAATTCCATTTATAATAGCATCAAAAAGATAAAGTGTCTAGGAATAAATTTAACAAAAGAATTGCAAGACATATATGGAAATCTACAAAACATTCTTGAAAGAAATTAAAGAGTATCTAAATAAATGGAAAGACATCCCTTACTGATGTATTGAAATACTTAACATTGTTAAGATGATATTACTACCCAATTGATCTACAGATTCAACTCAATCTCTATCAAAATCCCAGTGCTTTTGCAGAAATCGAAAAATTGATACTAAAATTTACATGGAAACATAAGGGACCCAGGATAGCTAGAAATAATCTTGAAAAGGAAAAACAAAGTTGAAGGATTCACACTTCCCAATTTCAAAACTTACTACAAAGCTGCAGTAACTGAGACAGTGTGGTACTGGCATAAGGATAGTGGCTTAGACCATTTCGTGTTGCTATAAAGAACTACCTGAGGGCCAGGCGTGGTAGCTCACACCTGTAATCCCAGCACTTTGGGAGGCCGAGGTGGGGGGATCATGAGGTCAGGAGTTCAAGATCAGCCTGGCCAAGACGGTGAAACGCCGTCTATTAAAAATACAAAAATTAGCTGGGCGCAGTGGTGGGTGCCTGTAATCCCAGCTACTCAGGAGGCTGAGGCAGGAGAATTGCTTGAACCCGGGAAGTGGAGGTTGCAGTGAGCCGAGATCACACTACTGCACTTTAGCCTGAGCAAGACTCTGTCTCAAAAAAAAAAAAAAAAAAAAAAAAAAAAAGAACTACCTGCTGAGGCTGGGTAATTTAAAAAGAAAAGAGGTTTATTTGGCTCATGATTCTGTAGATTGTATAAGCATGAGACTGTCACTGGCATCAGGTGAGGGCCTTAGGCTGTTTCCACTGTGAGGCAGGGGTGGGAAGAGGTGGGGTACCAGGCTCTTTTTAACAACCAGTTCTCACCGGGCACGGTGGCTCACACCTGTAATCCCAGCACTTTGGGAGGCTGAGGCGGGCGGATCACCTGAGGTCAGGAGTTTGAGACCGGCCTGGCCAACACGGTGAAACCCTGTGTCTACTAAAAATACAAAAATTAGCTGGGTGTGGTGGCGGGTGCCTGTAATCCCAGCTACTTGGGAGGGCGAGGCAGGAGAATTGCTTGAACCCTGGAGGTGGAGGTTGCAGTGAGCCGAGATTGTGTCACTGCACTCTAGCCTGGGCGACAAGAACAAGACTCCGTTTCAAAAAAAATAAATAAAAATAACAACCAGTTCTCCAGGGAACTAATAGAGTAAGACTTCATTGACCCTCTCACCCCCCAGGAAGAGCATTAATCTACTCATGAGGGACCTGGCCCCATTACTCAAACATCTCCCATTATGTCCCACTTTCAACACTGGGGATCAAATTTCAACATGAGATTTGAAGGGGACAAACATCTCAACTACAGCAGGCAGACATACAGATGAATGGAATAGTATTGAGAGTCCAGAAATAAACCCTTACATTTATGTTGATTTTTGAAAAGGGTGCTATGACGAATGTGGGAAATAATACTCACTTCAACAAATGGTACTGGGACAACTGGATATTCATATGCAAAAGAATAAAGCTGGATTTCCTACCTCACATCACATAAAAATTAACTCAAACTGGATCAAAGACCTCAATCTAAGAGTGTAAACTATGAAATTTTGAAGAAAACATAGGCGGCTGGGCGCGGTGGCTCACGCCTGTAATCCCAGCACTTTGGGAGGCTGAGGCGGGTGGATCACGAGGTCAGGAGTTCGAGACCAGTCTGACCAACATGGTGAAACCCCGTCGCTACTAAAAATGCAAAAATTAGTCGGGCGTGGTATAGCACACCTGTAATCTCAGCTACTCAGGAGAATCGCTTGAACCCTGGAGGCGGAAGGTTGCAGTGAGCCGAGATCGAGATCACGCCACTGCACAGAGCGAGACTCTAAGGAAAAGAAAACATAGGCATGACAGCAGCTGGGTGTGGTGGCTCACACCTGTAATCCCAGCACTATGGGAGGCTGAGGTGGGCAGATTGCTTGAGGTCAGGATCAGGCAGGCAACATGGGGAAACCCAGTCGCTACAAAAAACAAAAACAAAACAAACAAAAAACATAGGCATGAACCTTCATGACCTTGGATTAGGAAGATTTCTTAGATATAACACTAAAAGTGCAAGCAAAAAAAGAACAGATACATTTGATTTGACTTCATCAAAAGTAAAAACTTTTGTACTTCACAGACACTATCAAGAAATTAAAAAGACAACCCACAGAATGGGAGAAATATTTGTATATCATACATCTGATAAGGGACTAGTATCCAGAATAAAAATATTCTTACAACTCAAGAATAAGGAGGCAAATAACTAAAAATGGGCAAAAATATTTGAATGGACATTTCTTCAAAGCAGACATAAAATATGCCAATAGGCACATGAAAAGATGCTCAACATCATTAGTCATTAGGAAGGCAAATCAAAACCACACTGAAAGTATACACGTACAACAGGATATTATTCAGTCTTACAAAGAAAGGAAATTGTTTTACTTTCATGATATAACACAGATGAACCTTGAGGATATTATGCTAAGTGAAATAAGCCAGCCACAAAAGGACAAATACTGTAAAATTCCACTTATATGAGGTAACTAGAGCAGTCGAATTAATAGAATGTAGATTTATGATTGTCAGGGGCATGGGGGAAGGAGAAAATGGGGAGTTAGTGTTTAATGAATACAGAGTTTCAGTTTTGCAAGATGAAAAGCGTTCTGTAGATAAACAGAACAATGTGAATGTGCTTAAGACCACTGAATTGTACATTTAAAAATGGTTAGAACAATAATTTCTATGTTATATGTATTCTACCACAATTTTAGAAGTAAGTGTGCTATATGGTTTCCAAATATTTTGGGATTTTCCAGTTATCCTTTTTATTTTTTTTAATGTGGTTTAGTTCCACTGTAGTTGGAGAACATTCCTTGTATGATTTAAATCCTTTTAAATTCATTAATACCTGAAAAACAAACAAACAACCACAATGAAATATTACCTCATACCCACTAGGATGGCTAACATAAAAGACAGTAACCATTGTTGGCAAGGATGTGGACAAACTGGAATTCTCACACATTGCCAGTGAGAACATAATATGGTATAGCTACTTTGGAAAAGTTTGGCAGTTCCTCAAAAAGTTAAACATAAAGTTACCATATGACCCAGCAATCTACTCCTAGGTATGTATATACTCAATGGAACTGAAAACATTGTCTACATAAAAATATGTGCATATGTGTTCACAGCACTACTATTCATAATGGCCAAAAATCAGAAACCCAAATTTCCATCAATTGATGAATGGATAAATGAAATGTGGTATATCCATACAATGGGATATTATTCAGCCATAAAAAGGAATAGGATACTAATACATGCTACAGTGTAGATAAACCTTGAAAACAATATGTTAAGTGAAAGGAGCCAGTCACAAAAAAAGGCCACATTTGTATGATTCCATTTATATTAAATATCAAGAATAGGCTGAACACGGTGGCTCACGCGTGTAATACCAGCACTTTGGGAGGCTGAGGTAGGTGGATCACCTGAGGTGAGGAGTTCAAGACCCAGCCTGGCCAACATGGTGAAACCCCATCTCTACTAAAAATACAAAAATTAACTGGGCATGGTGGTGCATGCCTGTAATCCCGGCTACCTGGGATGCTGAGGGAGAAGAATCACTTGAACCCAGGAGGCAGAGGTTGCAGTGAGCCGAGATCATGCCACTGCACTCCAGCCTGGGTGACAGAGTGAGGCAGAGTTGAGACTCTGTCTCAACAACAACAACAACAACAACAAAAATCTAGAATAGGCAAATCCATAGAGACAGAAAGTAGGTTAGTGGTTGCCAGGGGCTCAGGGGATGAGGAGTAAGTGCTAACCTAGGTAGGGGGTTTCTTTTTGGGATGATGAAAATGTTCTGGAATTAGTGCAAAATTTTGTGAATATACTAAAAATCACCAAATTATACACTTTAGGAGGATGGGTTTTATGGGATATAAATTATATTCCAAGTTTTCAAAAGTCCCTGAATTATTATTTGTCACTTCTCTAGAAATGAAGGAATTTAAATAAGAGGCTAGATAATATCAACAGCAAACAGATTGCAGCAAAACAACTGTTCAAATGAACATATATATTTAAATGATTATAAATAGTAAAGAATAAGCTACAAGCCTAATTAAGAAAAAATAGATGTCATTTTATATGCAGTTTTCCAATCAATATTTGTTTTTCTGCATTCTGTTATTCTCTCTTTAAACTGGGGAGAGGGGCAGGTAGAGAAAGATGGGCTATGTATACCACTATCTGACCCTTTTCCCTCAACAACTTTGACTAACCTTTGAAGCTGTTATCTCAATCACCTTAATTTACAGGAACTTACCTGCATAACTGGTAGCAAAGCTAACTGGAACACAGCTCTTGCTGTGAGTTTCAGCAATTCTGTTTTCAACAGTCATTTCCTATTTGAGTGTCAGATGGGAAGAAATGATTTTTGAATAATTAGAAAAAGAGGTATTGGCCGGGCACAGTGGCTCACACCTGTAATCCCAACACTTTGGGAGGCCAAGGTGGGCGGATCACCTGAGGTTGGGAGTTCAAGACCAGCCTGACCAACATGTAAAAACCCTGTCTCTACTAAAAATACAAAATTAGCGGGGCATGGTGGCACATGCCTGTAATCTCAGCTACTTGGGAAGCTGAAGTAGGAGAAACGCTTGAACCCGGGAGGCGGACATTGCGGTGAGCTGAGATCGTGCCATTGCATTCCAGCCTGGGCAAAAAGAGTGAAACTCTGTCTCAAAAAAAAAAAAAAAAAAAGAAAAGAAAAGAAAAGAAAAGAAAAGAAAAAGAGGTATTGGCTGGGTATGGTCACTCATGCCTGTAATCCCAGCACATTGGTGGGAGGCCGAGGCAGAAGGATCACTTGAGCCCGGGAGTTTGAGACCAGCCTGGGCAACATAGCTCTCTGTTAAAAGAAAAAAAAAAAAAAGCTGGGTGTGGCGGCATGCACCTGTGGTCCCAGCTACTTGGGAGGCTGAGGAAGGAGGATCATTTGAGCCTGGGAGGTTAAGGCTGCAATGAGCTGTGACTGTGCCACCATCCTTCAGAAAAAAAAAGAAAAAGGAAAAGAGGTATTGACAATTCACATTCATGTTTCAAAGATTCCTTCCAGGTTAGAATTTGAATTTTAAGTACCACAGTCCCAGGAATGAGACACTTAAGAAGTTCTGCAGTCCTGGCCGGGTGCGGTGGCTCACACCTGTAATCCCAGCACTTGGGGAGGCTGAGGCGGATGGATCACGAGGCCAGGAGTTCAAGACCAGCCTGGCAAAGATGGTGAAACCCTGTCTCTACTAAAAATACAAAAAAAAAAAAAAAAAAGAAGAAGAAGAAGTTTTGCAGTCCTAACTCATTATCTGTGGGATTAGCAACACACTGGGAAGGCAATAGCCAATACCTACAGAAGGCAGAGGGTAAATTGAGCTTGCATTTGTGTGTGCCTGTTGAGGGAAGATTAGCCACATTAAAGCAGAGGTAGAGGCTGCCAACAGTTTGTCCATCCCCTCAAATAATCCTTTATTGCTCTAGGAAGAATACCAGGCTCCACATTCAGTGTTCCCATCACCTATTCTGGAATGGATAAAGAGTTTTTAATAAGAAAAACGTCAGCTGGAAAAGGTAAATGTTCTTTCAAAACCAAAAAAGAATAGAAAGAAATTAAGTGGAGAACTGAGGGAAGCTTGGAGAAAGAGGTCTGAAGAAAGTGCAGCAGCTGCAGAGGAAGCATTTATATATGTTATATACATGACATCAGGTCATCTAAATGCCAGCTCTTCAATCAATGTTAGCCTTTCTATAAGAAACCTGACTTGGTTTGATGATGCCACAACGGCGAGCACTGGGGAAGCCCTCTATTTCCCTTGGAAGAGAGAAGCTCATTAATATGTGTATCTAGATGCTCAGGCACCACTGACTAATAATAACAGCAGGGTAATCTTCCATTTACACCATGTTTTACCGATTGCACAGCATTTTCATACTCATTGCTCTACAAACTACCTCTTTGCCATGCAGCTACCAAATAGCCAGCGGCTTCCAGTTCACATTTGTCAAGAACACGTCCCTTGTTCCTATGCCCACAACCTAGGTTACCACCCCAAAGCCTGCAGGCCACATACCTGAGTATGCTTACGGAAAAACACCCCTTGCACCTTCCCAAAAATTTCATAATCCACTGATATCAGGGTGTTTCCTTCTGCCATGTTCAAACCTGTCAGAAACCAGGAAAGCAGAAGAGTGAAGGGCTATTATTCCAGGACCCGCAAGCCTGAGTCAGAAAGGGCCACACCCACCCCTGTCCGTCCTTAACCACTGCGACCTCTCCCCGACCTCAAGGTCCTGGAAATGGAAACGTGAGTGGATGTGATAAGGTGTGTGTGAAGGAAGAACCAGACGCCAGGAGAGGGAGCTTCGGATCGCAGCTGCCCGCTGAAGCCTCTTCTGGGGAAATAACCTGAGGACCGATGACCTCCTTACATCCATGCCCGGTCCCGCTCCCTCACTACCAGAATTCCCTGCTACTAACTCCCAGAATCCCCTGCTACTAACATTTTAGGGCTAATCGACCTGAGAAGCACACCCTGGGGGCCCCTGGCGGCTCACCCTCCTTGTCTTCCCCACCGGCTGCCAGGATCATTCCGGGACCACCACGCCAACGGCTCACCAAGGCGCGCAAACCTCCGCGCCCGGAAATTTAGTGTGTAGCTGCTCCTTCGCTGTCGCTCATGCCCATCACCTCCAGCTGACCAATCAGAGACGGCGCCTCGGCCCGGGCCCGCCCAGAAAGTGGGATTTCAGGACGCGGTTGTCCGGCAACCCAAAAGCTTTGGGTTGGGGCTCTGTCCAGGAACTCGGCTGGGCCTCCACAAACCTAGCCCTCATCGCATCTCAGTCAACAAGCGCAACCCTCTTCTCATTTTCTCATGGGGAGAAAGGCATAGACGAAGAAGTACATTGGGATACATTCAATCATTCAATTAAATACTGACTGACAGCTACTGTGTGCCAGGCACCTGTTCTAGGTGACCTGGCAAACATCAGTGAACAAAACAGGATCCCTGTCCTGAGGAGCTTAATTCTGGAAGTGAGAGACAAACAGCACACATTAAACATCATAAATAGCTTGTAATCGCAGCACTTTGGGAGGCCGACACGGGCGAATCACTTGAGGTCAGGAGTTCGAGAGCAGCCTGGCCAACATGGTGAAACCCCGTTTCTACCAAAAATACAAAAATTGGCCGGGCATGGTGGCGGGCGCCTGTAATCCCAGCTATTCGGGAGGCTGAGGCAGGAGAATCGCTTGAACCTGGGAGGTGGAGGCTGCAGTGAGCCGAGATTGCCCCACTGCACTCCAGCCTGGGCAACAGAGGGAGACTCTGTCTCAAATAAATAAATGAATAAATAAAAAAATAAACATCATAAATATGTTGAGTAGGATACATTTAACCTTTCTGTCCTTTTTCATTCAGTTCTCCTTAAAGTTTGGGTCATAACAATCTGGAATAGGGGATTACGGGGCATAAGTGCACAGGAGGTCCCAATGGAGGTTATGTCTGCTTCTGGGCTTCTGGAAGCTACTCACCAGTCTCCTTTACTAAGAAAATGTCAAATAATGCTTGAACAAATAACCAACTAACTAAACAAATAAAGCAAGAGCACAAGCAAAATAACTCATGGCTCCAGAATTACAGTTGAATCAGTCAATCTAAGCCAAATGGCCAAACTACATGAATTTATTTTGGGAACAGGGAATTGTCAAGGGGGATGTGGATGAAGATGGTTAAAATTAGAGTTGATGTGTAAACATTTGAATCCAGCTACCCTTATGATTCATAATGTGTGTGAAGGAAAACTGTGGTGTTTATTGATCCTCTGTGGATTGACTGTATACATTACACCTCTTCATAACGTAAGACTCCTTATGTGAATATGCCAGGTTGGCAGACTTGACAATGAGATATGGGTTTGTGACAGTAGGCACAGAAATTCATCATTCTGCTAGTTCCCCGCTAGAGTGAGGATCCATATCCTAGAGAATCATACAACCTTAGTGCTGAGAGGTGGGGGGTTGGTGGTGAACAAGCTGGATTGAATGTTGTACTTGGCAATATTTGAAAATAACTCTAAATAGAGTATCTCGCTAATGGTATTTCTTTCTCTAGAATTCATTTAAAAAATAGCTTATAGAATTCAAAACTTACTGAGTGTCTAATACGTATGGGGCACTCTAGGATATACAAAGATGAATGATATAAAATCTTTGCCCTCAAAGAGTTTTTAATTTAGTGTAGGGGCACAAATGCATGCAAATAATGACAATAAAATATATGGCATGATAATTTAATTCCATGAAAATCCATTGAGAGCTCATCAGGAACCAGCCCTGTGCTATAACAAGGACAGAAAATATTACAAAGGAGCAAACAAATTAATTCTGATTGGGAAGACAGGGAAAGAGTTCTTGGAGGAAACAGCATTTAATCCAAGGTCACACAACCAGTAAGTGATGGAGCTGGGATTTGGTTCCAGAGTCAACCCCCACGAATGCTATGCTCTACCAGCTCCCAGTATGTGGAGCTTAGAGTAACGTAGTACCATGGAGATGAAGAAGTACAAGTAGCCAGTTGTGGCTAGACCAGGGGTTTGCTACCCTGCTTGTGCATCAGGATCTTTGGGGAAGCTTTAAAAATGTTAATCCTCAGGCCTCACCCCTAGATATTGCTTTCCAAGTAGTCTTAACACACAGCCAGGGATGAGACTCACTGGGTTGAACTCTGTGGCTTATTAAGGGGAGGCAAAACTGAAAAGGTAGGCTGGACCTAATCTGGGAGGTAGAGATGCCATGCTAAATTATGCATTTCAACTTTATTCTATAGGTAAAGAAGAAGCTACTGGGGAGGGAAATGGTAGGATCAGAAGCATTTAGTAATTAGCTTGATTTAATCACTGCACAATGCATACATGTATCAAAACATCACTTTGTACACTGCAAATATAGATATAATTTTTGCTTGTCAATTATATTTTAATAAAGCTGGGGGGGGTGGTGGAGAAATATTTAGACTGATTATTTTGCCTGCAGCATGGAGGATGGGTTTGAAGAGCAGATATTGAAGGCAAGAGCAGAAGTTAGGAGGGCTATGCCATCCCAAGGAGAAGTGAGGAAAAACTCACCTGGGGCAGCAGTAATGTAAAGGAAGAGTCATATATGAGAGACATTGCAGAAGTAAACTCAATAGGCCAGGCGTGATGGCTCACGTTTGTAATCCCAGCACTTTGGGAGGCTAAGGCAGGTGGATCACCTGAGGTCAGGAGTTTGAGACTGATGAAACCCCATCTCTACTAAAAATACAGAAATTAGTTGGGCGTGGTGGTGCACACCTGTAGTTCCAGCTACTAGGGAGGCCAAGGCAGGAGGATTGCTTGAACCTGAGAGGCAGAGGTTGCAGTGAGCTGAGATCGCGCCACTCCACCCCCATCTGGATGACAGAGCAAGACTGTCTCAAAGAAAAAAAGGAAGAAAACTCAATAAAACTTGTGATTAGTTAGAAGGAAGAGGCAACAAAGAGGGAAGCATGGAAGACTGATGCTGTGAGCATGCAAGGGCACACTGGAGAGGCAGATTTGAGAATGGGAGAGGATCAGAGTTTATGTTGTCTTACAGAATTTGAGGTTCCTAAGGAACAATCTTGTGGAGGTGTCAAATGGGCAGTCCTGAAATTTGAGTCTGTAACTAATGAGAAAGACTAAAGCTAAGCTGGCTGTCATTTAAACACAGGTGAAACCTGAAATTTCAGCATTTGGTTGAAATCATTAAAGAAGAGAATGTCTGGAACTATATATATATATATATGTATATATATATATACACACATATATATATACATATATACACACATATATATATACATATATATACACACATATATATATACACATATATATATATATATATATATATATATGAAATAAGAGGGCTTCAGAAAACACTTAAATTTAGGGAGTAGATGGGGAAAAGATAAATGCCAGACTTGGAAGAAGATGGAGCAAGAACATGAAAGAAGAAACCAAGAGGGCACAGGAGAACTGAGAAGAGCATTCTAAGTGGGTGGATAATCCGTAATGTCACATGAGTAGGCTGAAAAAATGAAGCTTTTGTCTTTGGAAAGTCACTGGTAGCTTTGTAGTTAAATAAAGTGGAGAAAGTAGAAGCCAGGCCACAATGAACTGGACAATGACGGGGAGATGAGGATATGTGGGCAGCAAATGTGGAGATTTCCATTAAGAAGTCTTGTGGAGAAGAGGAGAAATGAATGGGACTGTAATATGAAAGTTAGGTCAAGGGAAGTAAGGTTTGTTTTGCAGGGGAAAGTTGAGTATATATTAAAACCAAAGAGACAGAGTTTATGGAGAGGTATAACTTGAAGTTAAGAAGATGCAGACAGGGTGCCGTCGTTCACGTCTATAATCTCAGTACTTTGTGAGACTGAGGCGGGAGGATCTCTTTTGACTCCAGGGGTTTGAGACCAGCCTGGGTAACAAAGGGAGACCCTGTCTCTACAGAAAAAAAAAAAAAAAAGTAAGCTGGGTGTGGGGGGCACACACCTGTAGTCCCAGCTACTCGGGAGGCTGAGGTGGGAGGATCACTTGAGCTGTGGAAGTTGAGGCTGCAGTGAGCAGTGATTGTGCCACTGCACTTCAGCCTGGGCGACAGAGTGAGGCCCTGTCTCAAAAACAAAGGCCAGGCCCGGTGGCTCATGCTTGTAATCCCAGCACTTTGGGAGGCCGAGACAGGCGGATCACCTGGGGTCAGGAGTTCAAGACCAGCCTGGCCAACATGGTGAAACTGTCTCTACTAAAAATACAAAAAATTAGCCAAGTGTAGTGGCAGACGCCTGTAATCTCAGCTACTCGGGAGGCTGAGGCAGGAGAATCACTTGAACCCAGGAGGCAGAGGTGGCAGTGAGCTAAGAGTGCGCCACTGCACTCCAGCCTGGGCAACAAAACAGGGCGAGATTCCGCCTCAAAAAACAAACAAATTAAAAAAAACCCCAAAACCAACAAAACAGAAAACAAAACAAAACAAAAATGCAGGGGTAAAGTGATGGAGTCAATTCCCAGAGGGTACTGAAAAGGACTAATTCAAGAGAACTCAATGGAACTCAATGGAAAGTCGCCCTTCTTTCTCATAGAGGAGAGGGAAGGAGAGAGAGAGAGGAGAGAGAGAGACAGACAGAGACAGAAACAGAGGAGAGAGGGAGAGGAGGAAGAAGAGAGAGAGACAGAGAGAGAGAGAAAGAGAAAAAGCCGGTAAATTCTGCTGAGGGAAGCTGTGGGAGTTGATAATCGGGACCCTGAGTGGAGTGGGAAACGTCTGGAGCTGCATATACGGAGAGGCGGTAGAGTCAACTAGGGATGAAAACGAGGAATTAAAAAAAAAAAAAAGACTGATCTGGAGGGTCCACCAAGGAATTTCCTTGTAACGGGTAACAGCTGTAATATGACATGTTGAAGTATTAACACTGATGACTGCTGTCTACATTATTTTCCATGTGCATGAATTGAGTAGTTACAGGGAAAAAGCGAACTGCCTGTTCCAAACGGCTTACACAGATGAACTGAAGCGAAGAAGAAAAATGAACTTTCTTTTGATGTCAACAAGTTAGAGTATCATTTACTGTTGAAGCCAGGTTATACTGATTATTTTCGATCTGGTAGTTAACTTTAACATCATTACATTTGGCTGAGTCATTCCTGGGCCCTAAGTAGAGACGGCTAGAATTACCACGTGAGAGTAAAACATTATAATATCAAAATAATTAGATTGGCCACAAAAACTACCACGGAAAGATACTGCGTAGCAAAAACGTTGGCAGCAAGTTCCAAAGCCTTGGCGAGGACAAGCAAGGAGCGCGCGCGTGCAGCCATACCTGGGGCCCGCCCAGCGCAGCCGAGCGCGCGGAGAAAGGCCAGCAGCAGCCCCGCTCCCGCCAGGCGGGCGGACGCCGGCATCCTGCGGCGGAAGCACGCGGAGGCACAGCCAGGGCCTCCGCCCTTTGCCAGACAAGGGCACACCCCAAGGTCTGGGAGCGTCGTTTTCAGAAAAGTACAAGTTCTTCTTTGAAGGAGCCCCAGAAAAGCCTCTCCCGCCCCTCCCCGGCTCCCCAAGGGCAGGGCTGGACCGAGCTGCAGAGTTGGCCAGACACTGACTGGGTCAAGTGACCTTGGGCTGACCGCACCCCCACCCCCGGTCGCCCCGGGTCGCTGGTGCACTGCGCCTGCGCGCATCTCCCCGAGGAGTTCGCGGCGAGGGGCGGAGCTTGGCGCGCCAGTGCCTCGGTTTCCAGGCACCGGGAATAACAGAAGCCAGCTGAGAGCGCCTGCGCGGCTGTCGGTTGATGGGGAGGTCAGGTCTGGGAAACTAGGCCCTGGGGTTTTCCCTGAGCAGGAGCGGTGCCCGAGGGCCTCAGGTACGCAGAAGGGCGGGGAGACATGGGGTCAGCACCTCCACCTCTTAAGGGACCGAAGGGCAGGAGAGCGAGAGGACTTGTCCCCAGAGGTGGAGTCCGCAGTGGGGGCGCCCCAGTTGACCCTTCGGGACAAAACGTGACTTCAGCCTTAAGGATCTAAAACCGGCCGCGGTCAGGTCAGGTGGCCCTCAACGCTCAGGTTACAAAACTTTTACAGTCTGCGCCACGGGGACTCCTGGGATGAGGGTTTGACAGCCAGGCACCTGCTCCAGGCCCTAGCAGCTTTTGTGCTCTTTGGAATCAAGCACGGTTCCAGCAGGAGGGAAGCCCTGAGAGTTCTTTGTACCAGTCACTACCTCTGGGCCACAGCTTTCTCACCTGTAAAATGGTGAGGCTGGACTCTGCGGGAACCCTTCAGTTTACAGGGGAAGAAACGGGGGCCAGCAAGGGAGAAGTCGCTTGTCCTGTTACAGGCCTAGAACCTGACTTTCTAGTCAGGTGCTCTTTCCACCTACTATAGAGTATACTGTGCGTGGCAGAGGCTGGTGCTGGAGGAAAGGAAAGCTAGGTGGCAGGAACACCTGTAGCACCTTCGTTTTTCTACCCTCAGGGCCTAACACAGTGTCTTGTGCATAATCACTCACCAAATGGTTTTTGAAGGGAAGCTTTGGCAGGTCCAGCAACACTGTCCCCAGAAAAGTTTAAGGGAATGTGGGCAGGGCACATGTAGAAATAGTTTGCTTTAGCAGCCGAGAGTGAACCTCAGACAAACTCTTCCCGTGTATCTGGTTTAAATCTCCCGTAGGTGTCAGTCCAGGCCCTGAATGGCTGGTCTCCAGCGGTTGGCGTCACGTCTGCCTGTGGGCGTTATGCTCCCACATAATACAACGGAAGCTCCAGGGCCCCACTCAGCCAAGCAAGACTCTTACGAACAAGGTGACTCTTCCCAGCAGTCCTTGAAGGGGCACCTGAGGAACAATTTCCAGAAGCAGCTTTTGAGCAACAAAGAGTTGACTCTGGATAAAGTCTATACTCACCCCAAATGGAACACCCAAACAAAAGCCCGGAGCTACTCCTATCCCCACTGTACTGGAATCAGCCAGCAAGATCCAGAAAGTGATTCCCAGGGCCAAGGAAATGGTTTGTTTTACTCGTCAGGCCCTCAATCCTGGTATCCCAAAGCCAATAACCAGGACTTTATCCCCTTTACGAAGAAACGAGTTGGAGTGGACCGGGCGTACCCATTGAAACCCATGGTCCACAGGAAGTCGTGCAGTACAGGTGAGGCTGGCACTGATGGGGACCATAATGTCTACCCAAGGCCCCCTGAGCCCAGAGAGTTTTCATCTAGGAACTTTGCTGTGAGGAACCAGGGCAACTTTTCTGTGGTTGGTACTGTTCTTGCTGCCACGCAGGCGGAGAAGGCCGTGGCAAACTTTGACAGGACGGAGTGGGTGCAGATCCGAAGACTAGAAGCTGCAGGGGAGAGCTTAGAGGAGGAAATCCGAAGAAAGCAGATTCTCCTGAGGGGAAAGCTGAAGAAGACAGAGGAGGAACTCAGAAGGATCCAGACGCAAAAGGAACAGGCCAAGGAAAATGAAAACGGAGAGCTACAGAAAATTATACTCCCCAGGAGCAGAGTTAAAGGTAATAAAAGCAACACCATGTACAAACCTATCTTCTCCCCAGAATTTGAGTTTGAGGAAGAATTTAGTAGAGACAGGAGAGAGGATGAAACTTGGGGACGGTCTCAACAAAATTCAAGTCCATTCCAGTTCTCTGATTATAGAATCCAGAGGCTCAAAAGGGAAAGGCTGGTAGCAAGCAATAATAAAATTCGAGACCCAGTCTCAGAGCCATCGGTGGAGAAATTCTCCCCGCCTTCAGAAACACCAGTCGGTGCTTTGCAGGGATCCGCCAGAAATTCCAGCCTGTCCATGGCACCAGACTCCTCAGGTTCCAGCGGCTCCATTGAAGAGCCACAGCTGGGTGAGTGCAGCCACTGTGGGCGCAGATTCCTCTCGTTCAGGCTGGAGAGACACTCCAACATCTGCAGCAGGATGCGGGGTTCCAAGAGGAAAGTGTTTGACTCCTCCAGGGCCCGGGCTAAGGGCACAGAACTAGAGCAGTACTTGAACTGGAAGGGGCCAGCTTCAGCCAAGGTAACAAGAGCCTTATGGATGTGACTTGGTGTGGTGATCATTGTAGGGGTCTGTTTTGTCATCATCAGTTTTCTTTAGGGAAAATTCATGTGTCATGTAGGAAGAATTGACGTCTAGAATTAACATTTCTTGATTACTACTGTATGCCAGCATTGTGATGGGAGCTTTTCATGTGATCTCCACATTATCTCTCATTGTATCAGTTCAAAAATCAAGACTTGGACAGGCTAAGTAACTTGCTTGAGGTCACAAACAGCTTTAAGTGGCAGAGTCAGCATATAAATCTTGGTTGGAATGACTAAAAAATCTAGACATAGAATTTGTGTCCTTTGGATTATAAAAGTAATAAAAGTTTACTGTAGAAAATTTAAAAGACACAAAAAATCTAAAGAAAAAAATGCAGCCTTTTGTCACCTGGAGAGAACTCCTCACTCTTTGCAATGTATTCTGCCACTTCCCAAGACTAGGATCTGTGACCATTCCTTTAACTGTTTACTCTTTTAAGATTAGCTCAGTGTTAACATAGCTTCTTAGTAAATAGATGAAACACAATTAAGTTTGGAATTCTTTTTCTGCCCATTTAGAATGTAAACACCTTGAAGGTAAAAAGGACTTTCTTTCTGGTTATCTTACAGACCATGCCCTTGCCAATTATTTCTCACTTTAGAAAAACCAGGTTGGAAAAAGTAAGGGTTTCGTGACACTTACATGATAAATTTAGGTGAACTTCATAGGCACATTTGGACATATCTGGAGAAGATTGTCTCATAAATGAATGACATGTCAAGGTTGTGCCACTTGGTTTATAAAATGGTTATTTCTCAAGGTGTGGCATGCTGACAAACTTTATTTTAGTAGTTTTAGTGTTTAGTGTTGTGTTAGAAAAATTGATTAGTCGTTTAGTGTTATATTAGGAAAATATAACAATATATTAAGCCCCTGATTTCCAGGGATCATGAATTTACAGAAAAATATTAATTAGTTGTAAGGATGAAGTGAAAGTGCAGATGATTGAAGTTTGGGAAAGCGTAGATCATATGATCTCAGAGGCCCCATCTAGTTCTAATATTCCAGAAGAATAAGAGAGTGTCATTCTGTTTTCATTTCTTCCCAACCCTCCCTCCGCTGTGCTGGCACCTCTTGTCCATTGGCACTTTACAGTTTCTGTGTATTTGCTGGAGCCTTTAAAAACTCACATTTATATGATGGTTGTTAGAAGAAATTGTTTACAATTAGAGTTCTTTCTTTCAGTACAGTTTGGAGAAATCACAAGGAAGTCCCATCCATGCTCAGAGATCATCTCCCTGAAATCTAGTTTCCAAAGAAGAAATCAGCATTTTGCTCTTGCAGATAATAATATGATCACCACTTACTGTTTTTTCCTGTTTTCTTTCAGTTCAACCCAGTAATCCACTGGGAATTCACTCTATGTCCCACTGTAGCGATTTATTTTTGGCCAGAGCCTGAAAGAATCTTGTGTTTCTTAAATTCGTAAATACAGTTACGGTGAAGCAAAATAATTAGGTTCCTGAGATCAGATGCTCCAGCTTTATGGCAACTAGTTTGTGGGAATGTGTGACATTGAGGACACCAAGACAGAAGGGACCTAGACTAAGATGCACCTGCACCACCCTGGTAATGTCTCAAATCTTATTCCACAGTGCTGTGCCTTTGGAAGCTGAGTGGTTGTACCTTCCTGTCATTCCTCTAGAGTACTCAAGAACAGGTGATTTTCCTGGTATCCTTTAATCTTCACGTAACTCCCAGCAGATGTACACCCTGTCTCTCTCCTGGACTGTAAGCATTTTTGAGGACAGGGAACATATTTTGTGTTTTGTGCTTAATAAGTGTTAACTGAATAGAATTTCAGTACAATGAGGAATAAAATTATAGGAATTAGAGTATAAGAAGTAAATTACTAAAGGACCTCATATACTTGAGGAACTTTCCCCTGATCAAATTCTTTTTTTGAGAGGAACTTTCCCCTGATCAAATTCTTTTTTTGAGACCGAGTCTTGCCCTGTTGCCCAGGCTGGAGTGCAGTGACGCGATCTCGGCTCACTGCAGTGATCTCGGCTCACTGCAGCCTCCACCTACCGGGTTCAAGCAATTCTCTGCCTCAGTCTCCTGAGTAGCTGGGATTACAGGTGCCCGCCACCACACCCAGCTAATTTTTGTATGTTTAGTAGAGACGGGGTTTCACCATCTTGCCCAGGCTGGTCTTGAACTCCTGACCTTGTGATCCACACGCCTCAGCCTCCCAAAATGTTGGGATTACATGCATGAGCCACCGTGCCTGGCCTTCGAATTCTTTTAAAGGTTCCTGGATACCATCGCTAATACTCTCTTGCCTTCTTGTCTGTTTTGGCAAGAGACTTTCTGGAAGGATCCTTTCTTTTCCTTTGATAGTATCTCTTCCTATTATTCATCATTAACAATGCCAGATCACCAAGAGCTAGTTGTCTTTTTTCCCTTTAAAAAATTTAATAGTGTTTGCATGCATTTAAAAAACATGTAGTACTGAGTGACCTATAACGGAACCCCTAATTCAGCCCCCGGAGGCAGCCTTCAGTTCTCTTAGATGGTTCTTCTGGTCTGCCTTTCCATATTTCTAAATAATATGCTTATTTTCTTGATTTATCAATTTTCTACATTATCTGTTTTTTTTTTGTTTGTTTGTTTTTTTGAGACGGAGTCTCTGTCGCCCAGGCTGGAGTGCAGTGGCTTGATCTTGGCTTACTTCAACCTCCACCTCCCGTGTTCAAGCAATTATTGTGCCTCAGCCTCCTGAGTAGCTGGGATTACAGGCGAGTGCCACCATGCCTGGCTAATTTTTGTATTTTTAGTTAAGACAGGGTTTCACCAAGTTGGCCAAGTTGGTCCTGAACTCCTAACCTCAAGTCATCTGCCCACCTCGGCCTCCCAGAGTGCTGGGATTACAGGCGTGAGCCACGGTGCCTGTTCTACCTGGTAACTTCTTATGGAAGCTGGGAGTGAAGTTCTCTTTCATATTCCCTCTCTCCTACTGTTCTCTTTCTCTTATCCTTCCACTGTAGTTGAATCACAATTTTTGGTTAAAAGTAGTTAGCTTTCACATTGTAATGATCAAGTAAATTTTGTTCATTAATGAGTGAACAAATTCTGTCTCTGCCCACATGTACCTAAAATTAATAATGGACGTATGTTTTCATTTCCTTCATTTTCTACATACCTGTCTTTTTCTCCCCCGCAACGATCCATCTGATATCAGACATCTGTTAACGTTTTTGTAATGCTCAAACACCTCTCATAATCTATCAGTTTGATTTTTTAATTCTGAAAACCTCCCTTCAGCCACTCTGACCGCTTCTGCTCCAACCTGGACTGGGTATTCTCTAGGCCTGGTGCAAACTCATTCTCTTGGGACTTCTCTTTGCTTCTCTTCTTTGTTGGGTCCCCTGTTTCCAGTATCCTGTGTCTTCCTTTTTCTTGCATTACTCCTTCCTTTGCTGAAGCTTACTAAGAAGGGTGCACAGCAGGTATATTGTCTTGGAATGAATGACACTATCTATATGACAGGCTCCCATTTGATGATTTGGCTAGGTACAGAATTCTAGGAGGAAAATGATTATCTGTTAGAACTTTCAAAGTATTTCCCACTAGCTTTTAGCATCCAGTGTATTGTTGAGAAATCTAATGCCATTTTGATTCCTGTTCCATTACAAGAAACCTTTTTTTTTTTTTAAAGGCTACGGAATTCTCTATTTATTTTGAAATTCTGAAACTTTACAATAATTGTGCTAGATACTTGGTAAGCCATTTCAATCTCAAAATGTGTGACCTTTAATTCTAGGAATGTTAATTGTATTATTTCCTTAATAATTTTCTCCTCACCAGGTGCTGTGGCTCACGCCTATAATCCCAGCACTTTGGGAGGCTGAGGCAGGTGGATCACCTGATCTCATGTGTTCAAGACCAGCCTGACCAATATGGTGGAACCCCATCTCTACTAAAAATACAAAAATTAGCCGGGCGTGGTGGCACACGCCTGTAGTCTCAGCTACTTGGGAGGCTGAGATAGGAGAATTGCTTGAATCCAGGAGGCTGAGGTTGCAGTGAGCCAAGATTGCGCCACTGCACTCCAGCCTGGGTGACAAAGCAAGACTCCATCTCAAATAACAACAACGACAAAAACAAAACAAAACAAAAAAACAATAATTTTCTCCTCGTGCTTTCTCTGTTCCTTCTGCAACTCTTACTGGTCACATGTTGGACTTCTAGGATTAACTTTCTAATTTTCTAATCTTTTCTTTTTACTTTCCATCTTGATCTTTTTTCCCATTCTGAGAAATTTTCTTGACATTAGTTTACAACATTTCTATTTATTTATTTATTTATTTTTTGAGACAGGGTCTTGCTCTGTCGCCCAGGCTGGAGTGCAGTGGCATGATCTTGGCTCACTGCAACCTCTGCCTCCTGGGTTCAAGCAATTCTCCTGCCTCAGCCTCCTGAATAGCTGGGACTACAGGCGTGTGCCACCACGCCCAGCTAATTTTGTGTATTTTTAGTAGAGATGGGATTTCACCGTCTTAGCCAGGATGGTCTTGATTTCCTGACCTTGTGATCTGCCCACGTTGGCCTCCCAAAGTGCTGGGATTACAGGCGTGAGCCATCACACCTGGCCTCTATTTAAATAATTTTTATTTTTAGCTATCAAAGTTTTAATTTACAATAGTTCTTTCTGGTTCTCTGGTTGTCTTTTTTCACAGTATACTCTTCTTGTTTTATGGACACAATCTCTTCTAATACTCATTTTGTTGATATGGTCTCATGTTAAAAAAAAGTTTTCTTCTGTCACCTGCCTTGTTGCTGGCTTCCTAGGTTTTTGTTTGTGGACTTTTTGGCTCTTTTTCTTGTTAGAGCTTTTAGCAAATATCTGATGATTCCTGGCTGTCCTTTCATATTTAAGCTTAAGTGGGGCTCATTGACTAAGGATCTTCATATTAAGGTTCCCAGATAGTGAGTCTTTTAATTAGCGTTTCCCAAGGTCAGTATCTGAAGGCTTTTCTCTGGACTGTTCTGTGTATCCAGAGTACCCCTCTTTTTCCTATGAGGATGCCAATATGCTTGGTACTCTGGGGGCTGAGTGGGGGAAGGAGGCTGACAGTTCGATAATTTGGTATGTACACTTGTACTTAATCCCCATTTTCAGCCCCAGGATTAACCCAGTTCCACGTGTCTAGATTTCCTGAGTCAGAAATCTGTCTGGTTCAATTTCTCCAGAGAATAAATCCTTGCTCTTCTGTGAGTGTGCTTGGGTGTTGAACACTTGGATGCATAAGGTGGGAGGAGCCGTGGGGTCCTACTTGTTTTCAGTCCTGTACCTCCTTACTTTCCACTATTGGGTACTTCCAAGCACTGAACCTCTCAGGTTCTGTTGGGAAAGTGGCTTGCCTCTCAGCAGTACCTCCTTTGCAGGCCCTTGGTTTGCCTCAACGCTGGCAAGTCAGTTACCGCTGTTGCTCCTTTCCTGTTCTCTTTGACCTTGCAGATTAGTACCCTTTTCATTTTCTTACTGTTATTCTACAAGAGACTCAGGAAGGAGATAGGTGCCAACTTGAATGATCAGTCTCCCTTTTACCTTACAGGCTGAACCTCCTCAGAAGAGCAACTGGAGATAGAAGCATGAATCTTTTATCCATACGTTCCGCCAGGCTCGAGAGGTCCAGCAGGTAACTGCCAAAGGTGGAAACTGTTCACACTTGCCTCCCATCCTGCCTGCAGAAAACCCAGACTACATTCAGTGTCCTCAATGTAGCCACCACTTTGCTCCCAAGGTGGCTGAGCAACACATTCCCAAGTGTAAGACCATCAAGAACTGTCTTCCACCTCTAAGGAAGCATCATAGTTGAGCAGACAACAATGGAAACTTTTGGATAGTTCAGAAAGCTCTGCTTCTCTTCAGCAGTAAATGGGAGTAGAATTTGATGCAAAGCAGAAAGAAATCAAACAGCTTCCAGATCTGCCTGCAGAGCTAAAATCTGTGAGGAGAGAGCCACTGCTAAGCAGCAGGAGGCAGAAGGAAGCCCCAGCTTCCCACTAAATTACAACCTTGGGCTGGTATGCTTTATGTTATTGCCCTCAGAATTGATGGGTGAAGACACTGAAGAGTCGTGAGCAGGCTCCATTAAAGCTCTCTTCTTGCATGTCTGACTTGTGGTTTGTGCTAGTTAAGTGCCTGCATCTGGTTGTGCCTTCTTGTCACTGCATGTATGTTCAGAGTTCCTGTTAACTCTTGCTTTTGTAGAAGCTGGAGTTATTAGGATGTGTTGGTGTCAGAGGGGCATGATCACCCAGATAGTAACTCTTATAAAAGATAATACAATTTTGCTGTAAGGCATTATTAATGGAAATCTATCCTTGGTCTCCCTGGTGCATGAGCCTGGCCAAAAACCAATACAAGTATGTAAGGTTAAGGCACCAATGTCTCCTAAACCTTCCCTATGGTGTACTGTGTAATAAAGGAAAGATCTTTATGTACTTTACAGGGTAGGGATGGGTGTTGTGGGGGAAACACATTATACTTCTCTCTACTTGTTCTTTTCTAATGGGTTTCATATGTTAAGAAAGAAACCTCCATTTTAGCTGTTAGTAGCATTCTACTTTCAAATCGGTTTGGCTAAATGACTGTTTAGAGGCAGCAAAATCTACCATCAAAGCAAGCTGAGACAGGCTGGTCATGGTGGCTCATTCCTATAATCCCAGCACTTTGGGAGGCTGAAGTGGGAGGATTGCTTGAGGCCAGGAGTTCAAGAGCAGCCTCGACAACAAAGCAAGACCCCATCTCAAAACAAAACAAAGCTGGGACACTGCACAGTGTCACATGCCCTTGGCAATTATAGCATAGTCAACTTCTATTTCAGAGAGTAAACTTTGAAGGGAAAGGGATCAAATCTTTTTAATTTTCTCTGTGTAGAATATTGCCTAGCACAAGTTAGACCCTCAATTAGTGAGGTCTGGAGATTTAAAATTAAACAAGAAGATGAGTGAGTCCTACACTAGTGAAATGACAGAACTGGTAAGTTAATGTCTGCGAGAGTATTATCAGTTCAGATAGGAGTGAAGTTAGCACAACAGATAGAAATCCTAGGATTACTGTTCTGTATTACTCAAATTGTTAGTTTAAAATACTGGAGAAAAACTGCTCAATTTGAGCTAGTCAACAGGGCTAGACAGACAACAAAATCCTATTTTACTAAGTAACAAATGGCCACTCACTCTTGCTCCATTTCCACTGCACTCCAGCCTGGTGACCTAGTGAGACTCCATCTCAAAAAAAAAAAGAAAAAAGAAAAAAAATTGGGCTAACAGATCAGACCAATTTGAAATGTGAGTTAAGGCTTTAGCGGTGAAGCTGCAGGACACAGGCTGGGAAAAAATCCTATATATTTAAATAGGAGCACACATTTCTTTGCACTCTTTTTAATTGTTCCAAAGGAAAGGAGGTATCACATAATAAAGCTTTATGGTTAGCCCCTTAAGGAAACCTCACACAGAGATAATGGATATTTAACCTAATAGGTACATTCCCTAGGCAAGTTCAATTAAATGTACACTTTAAGTGGGAATGTAAACCAGTACATTGCAATAGATGGCAAGAATAAGCTGTGGCCAAGGTCACAAAATGGCAACATGTGGATTGCTTTGCTCCACAGATGTTTTATTTGGCTGGCCTAGCATTCATAACATGATCTGACATTTAAAAACTGGGATATGGAACATCTCTTGAAAAACTGGAAGTTCTGGAAACACTGGGCCAGCAACCCGCATGGCACAAATTGGGTGGGGTTTAGAATCAGATGCTCCTCCAGATGGGAATGGTAGCACCAGACCACTGCAGTCTCACTTGGCCTGCTTCACTTCTTTACCTTATCTGCCTGGTACCACAGGCACCTGGATTTGGGATCCCTGGATGTTAGTAAGGTCATAGATCAGGGCCCTCCAGAGAGAACAAATTGTTGTTATATGTGGGGAGTGCTTTCTAAAAAGGAAGCAGTTATTTGCTCTCATTTTGCTAAAGAAATAAAACAACAGTCAATGCTTTAAGTGTTCCCTTTAATCTCTACATGTTTAGGCCTTGGTTATATTAGAAATATCTTTCAAGGCCGAGCATGGTGGCTCATGCCTGTAATCCCAGTACTTTGGGAGGCCGAGGTGGGCGGATCACAAAGTCAAGAGATCGAGACCATCCTGGCCAACATGGCGAAACCCCGTCTCTACTAAAAATACAAAAATTAGCTGGGCGTGGTGGCGCACGCCTGTAGTCCCAACTACTCGGGAGGCTGAGGCAGGAGAATTGCTTGAACCCAGGAGGCAGAGGTTGCAGTGAGCTGAGATCGCGCCACTGCACTCCAGCCTGGTGACCTAGTAAGACTCCATCTCAAAAAAAAAAAGAAAAAAAAAAAAAAAGAAATATCTTTCATCTTTTAAATTTATCTTGATCTGGTCTCTGGGAAGAGATAAGAACCTTTTTTTAAAAAAATCTGAATTTCTTCCTGGATAGCTCAGAGGATGACAGTAAATGCATGCTGCTTCTTAATGTCTGTATTTTATACAACTTTATCCAAGAAATGTTTAGTGCAAGTAAACATTATAAATTCTAAAGTTCATAAGGTTACACCATAGGAGAAATTTCATGGGGAAACTCATGTGGAAACTCATTTCATTAAAAATGTATGCAGATGCGCCGAGACAGTATTTCTTTTTTTTTTTTTTGAGACGGAGTCTCGCTCTGTCACCCAGGCTGGAGTGCAGTGGAGTGATCTTGGCCCACTGCAAGCTCCGCCTCCCGGGTTCACGCCATTCTCCTGCCCCAGCCTCCCGAGTAGCTGGGACTACAGGCGCCCACCACCATGCCCGGCTAATTTTTTGTATTTTTAGTAGAGACGGGGTTTCACTGGGTTAGCCAGGATGGTCTTGAACTCCTGACCTGCCCACCTCGGCCTCCCAAAGTGCTGGGATTACAGGCGTGAGCCACCGCGCCTGTCCTGCCAAGACGGTATTTTTTTTTTTTTTTGAGATGGAGTCTCACTCTGTCGCCCAGGCTGGAGTACCGTGGCGCAATCTCAGCTCACTGCAAACTCCGCCTCCTGGGTTCACGCCATTCTCCTGCCTCAGCCTCCAGAGTAGCTGGGACTACAGGCACCCGCCACATCACCCAGCTAATTTTTTTGTATTTTTAGTAGAGACGGGATTTCACCGTGTTAGCCAGGATGGTCTCGATCTCCTGACCTCGTGATCCGCCCGCCTCGGCCTCCCAAAGTGCTGGGATTACAGGCGTGAGCCACTGCGTCTGGCCCGAGACAGTATTTCTTAACAGCAATGTATGTAATGCAGCACAGCACCTTCTGGCCAACGTTTGCTTTCATTATCAATTTATCACTCTCCACAGCTACACAGGTGGTAACAGAGATGTGACATAGTGGAGTTTTTCTCCCTAATGTTCATCATTCTGTGAGGTTTAATGATCAGCGTGTTTATTTCCACAGTTAATCACTGAAACAATAAATGATTTTTGGCTTTGCAGCAGTTAGGAACATGTTTTATAGTGCTGATTACAGCCCACTCTGCCCTGACCATCATGAATACTTTTTTGGAGATTTAGGGATTTCATGTGAATGAATTTATTTAAAATGTATTCTTGCCCCTGAATTGTTCTATTATGAATGTTTGTGAACATATGGCAAGTGAAATGAAATTTTTTAGTGTACTTTTGCTTTAAACTTCAGTGAAATGCTCAGCCAAGAGAAGTTGTAACTTGGCTGTGCTATGCCAGGGAGACCAAATTCAGTTCAATCTCTTTGAAGGAAAAGTTTTACAAACCATAAACTGGCATTATCACTTGGAAAGGCCCCCACTGAGACTGTGGAGGTAGGTAGAAGAAAGGATCATCCTTCTTTTAGTGGCTCATTTTTTCCCTCCCTCTGCACTTTCGGCACTTTTAGACATTTTTGGGAAAAAAGCTGTAGCAGCAGCAATGATTCTGCTGGCAAGAATAAGAAACTGGAGAGAAGCAAAGAATATTTCTGTGCAGATGTCCCTTGCATTGTTTCTGTTCCAAGAACATTATTTATGTAAAGACTCACAGAATCAAAGATTCACGGAGGCCTAGAATCTGGATGTTTTATCCCCAGAGACTAAGGTCCATGCACAAGCTTACTGAGGCACAGTACTGATTAAGAGCTTAAATGTTTATTTAAAACAGAAATGCCAAACCACTCCACTCTCAACCTTTCAAGCAACCTGGCTAACAATAAACTAGTTCTTCTGCAACAATGTTAGAGCAGAGGAGTAACTCAGGTTATACTGTAACTCAAAAGCAATACTACTAGAAAACTTAAAACACCTAGCACTGCATAAAGAAAAAAAGCAGGACAAAATTTAAAGAGAATTAGCTACAGAAAACCATTCAAAGGCATTTCTACTGCCTCATCTTTTACTCCATCCCCCTTTGAACTGGTTTCTGTTTGCATACTTGTTTGGTGGGAAAAAAAATCATATGGCTGTCCCAGGCACAATATGGGAAAGTGCAAACTGTCTCTAAGGCACAGAACTTAGATTCTCAGCCAGATTAATAGCAAATCTAGACTTCCCAAGGGAATATGCTAGAGAAAATGACCACAGCATTCCACTGCTAGGGAAAGGCTCCTCTATGAACAAGACCAGGGGCACTCACCCATCCCCGGCACTCACTTTCACCCCACCTTCTCAGCAACCTGCCCATGTCCATCAGCTCCATGGCAGAAGCAATCCTCATGATGAACACCCAAACTGACCCAGCCTCTCAGGCCTGCTGAGATGATGAGCATGATACAGGGACATGACAGGTCAATCGGTCCTCAAGAAAATCAAAGTTGCATTTACATGCTGAACCAAAACCCACTGTTACAGTTTATGACAACCCCCGCAAGTCCCCAGAACTTGCAACTTTAATCAAAGTTTGGCTGCTTCCCTTATTTCAAGAAAAGGTTTCAGTGATTACATTAGTACTAATGTACTAGGCTTCCCAGAACTGAGAAAACAATGGGAACATCAAACCAAAGAAGATCCCATTGAACAGAGTTGCCTGTCCCGAGCAATGGGGTTCTCCCCAAGCATCAGCCTTTATGCCACCAGTTTTGGAGAAACGGCAAAATTTCCATTGCACAGGACCTCCCACAATGTTGAAAAGATTATCAAACATTTTGGTCTGGGGAAAATGAAACAAAATTAATTTAGCTGTTTGTAGGAAGGTGGGATGTGAGACTCATCAAAGGTAGGATGTGTGACACAAAATACCACAGGAACATTTTACAAGGCTAGGTGGAAATACAAAGCTCACATCCTTAAGGAAACCATCAAATACATGCCTAGAACTTTCTATATGAAGTTTTGTTCTTCTATGACACTATTTCTCTTTGGTAAGGCTAGCTTGTTTCTATCTACAAAGACACAGTGAGTACAGGATTAGAAGTGAGCTCTCAGCCAAATTCCTTTTGCAAGTTCTACCTGTTCTGTTAGGCTTCAGGGACTCCCAGGGTTTGGTGCTGGCTTTGGGCCACTCAGGTAGGAAAAATGATACAGATTCATTCGTTATCACATGGCTTCATAAAACACCAAAAGGGGAAAAATACTGACTAGACATACAGAAAGAAAGTGGTTGGGGCTGCTGATATCAAGATCAGAACCCTAAGAGCCATGAAGGCAGAGGCTCAAAGAAGTCTTTTCACGGGCAGAAGACTGAGAGCCCTCTAAACCCTCTCTAAGATACCAAGTAGAGGCAGCTAAAGGAGGACCTCTTCTCCTTCATGATTTTCTCTTAAGGCTATTCTGACTGCCCCATGGACTCAATTCTCTGAGACACCTCATCCCTCAGAGACACCTCATCCCCTCATCCACAGTTAGGAAATCCCACCCTGCATTGGTCACAGCCTGAAACACCAGCTGTGTGATGAGGAGGGTCCTGCCCTTTCTCTATTCCTCACTGAAGAAATTTCAATCAACCCTCAGAGGAAAAGCAACCTAAGCCTACCTTTCCTCCTAAAGCATTTAGCTGCACAGAGTAACTGAACTTTTCCGAAACAAGCCCTAGATTGATTCCATCAGACATATTTTCCTGGACTCAGGGCTCCCAAGAGGGCCAGACTACTTCACCACTCTGCAGAGGACACTGGGCGGGCCACACCTGACTCCAGCCCACTCCAACTTTACACTTTTCCCTCTCCCACCCAGAGGGGTAATGCCTGGTACTGAATTCCCAAGGCAGCTTCCAATCAATGGTGAAAATGATACATGGGATATAAGCTGCTACCAGCGCAATTAAGGTGAGCACTGTGTCTCCTCTTTAAAGGTGGGATCAACAGATGAGGTACAGAGCTGCTGTTGCTATGGCAGTCACTGATGACAAAGCCAGGGCCATGGGGGCCCTTCCATTCTCCAAAACAATAAAATCACTCCTAGATCCTATCTAAAAGGCAATGCCACTCTCCAAATGTACAAGGAAAGTGCTTCAGAGCCTCTGCCTTGCGCTCCTTTTCTGCAAGTGAACAAAGCCAGGAAAGCTGCTCTCTGCATTCGGTAAGTGTGCTGTGAAGTTCTTTGGGTCCCAGTCTCCTGGGGGCTCTATAGGCTCAGGAGACTAGAGGCTGGGTCTACAGGAGTCTGTTCCCAGGAGGCACCAGGAATCTGAATCTAAGTCAGGCTTTGGATCCATTTCCATCTCTTCCTTTGCTGTCTGAGTTCCTTTGGAATGCATCCCCACCTGTCCGGATAAAACACAGTTCCACATTAGCAACAGTGCCACCTAGTCACAGCAGTAGTTCAGTACTATATTTTCAATGCCAACTTCTAAGGCATTGGCTAAGGCGTGGCTAAGGATTTGTAGCCACGATCTTGTGAGACGCTCATGGCACTATTTTAGATACAGTCCATACCTTTATATTTACTGCAGGTAGGGTGACCAACTATCCAGGTTTGTCCAGGACTGCGGGGTTTCCTGGGATGCAGAACTCTTAGTTTTAAAATGGAAAAAGTCCTGGGCAAAACAATCTTCTCCCTGCTATAGCTGCCAATCTTACCTTGTGTGTGTGTGTGTGTGTGTGTGTGTGTGTGTGTGTGTGTGTGTTTTTGAGACAGGGTCTTGCTCTGTTGCTTACGCCGAAGTGCAGTGGTGTGATCATGGATCACTGCAGCCTTGACCTCCCCAGATTCAGGTGATCCTCCCACCTCAGCCTCCTGAATAACTGGGACTATAGGCGTGTGCCATCATGCCCAGTTAGTTTTTATTTTTGGTAGAGATGGGGTTTCACCAGGTTGCCCAGGCTGGTCTCGAACTCCTGGGCTCAAGCAATCTCCCAAAGTGCTGGGATTACAGGTGTGAGCCACCGTGCTCAGCCTGTATATTATTTTCTAAAGTAATTTCATAAACATTAGTTCATTTAATCCTCCAAAGAACCATACAAGGTGTCTATTATTTTCTTTCAGGTGAGAAACCAGGGCTCAGAGAAAACAAAGTAGCCCAAACACCTACAGCTGGCAAATGGCAAAGCCAAGGGCCTAACCCTATTTCTCTGCTTCTACTTCCCTCTACATAAAACAATAGCATGGCTCTCGAAAAATAATGCAAGCAGCATCACCTTTGAAGTATTTTCACTAAAAATGTTTAATGTGAATCTAATCAAGCCTTAGGTTAAACTTCCAGTTTTCAGAAAAGACAGGGTGACAGAAAAACAAGTTAGACAACACCCTGAGAAAACAAGACAAATCTAGAATGTGGGACATTCTGTTGAACAACTGCCCTGGTTTCTTCAACAAGTCAATGTCATAAAAGTATTTTTTTAAAAGGTGAAGCAGAGCATGGTGGAACATGCCTGTAGTTCCAGCTACTTGGGGGGCTGAGGTGAGAGAATCACTTGAGCTTGGGAAGTCAAGGCTGCAGTGATCCACGTTTGTGCCACTGCACTCCAGCCTTGGTGACAATGCAAGACCCTGTCTCAAAATAAATACATAAATAAGGCCTGGCGCAGTGGCTCACACCTGTAATCCTAGCACTCTGGGAGGCCGAGGCAGGTGGATCACGAGGTCAGGAGTTTGACACCAGCCTGGCCAATATGGTGAAATCCCATCTCTACTAAAAATACAAAAATTGGCTGGGCATGGTGGTAAGCGTCTATAGTCCCAGCTACTTGGGAGGCTGAGGCAGAAGAATCACTTGAACCCGGGCGGTGGAGGTTGCAGTAAGCCGAGATCACGCCACTGCACTCCAGCCTGGGCAACAGAGTGAGACTGTCTCAAAAAAAAAAAATAAATAAAATAAAAATAAAAATAAAATAATTTAAAAAAGGTGATGGTGGTGGAGGGAGCTGTTTTAGATGAAAAGAAATAAGACATACATATAATGTGGGATTCTTGACTGGATTCTAGTCTGATAAAAAATGGTTATAAAGGACATTTTTTGTGGGGAAAACTGGGAAAATTGAGGTATCAGCTGGATACTAGATGAGAATTGACAATACTAGTATTAATTTTTTTAGGTGTGGTTATAGTATTGTGGTTGTTCAGGAGAATGTCTGTATTTTCAGAGGTATGTAATTAAGTATTGTAAAAGAAAAAACATACACTAAGAAAAAGCAATGCAAGTGATGAAAATGATTCAATCTAGGTGCCTGAACAAGGCCCAAGGCTTCTGGGATTATAATTACAAAAATGGTATCATTAAAAACTAAGGATCGGCCAGGCGCGGTGGCTCACGCCTGTAATCCCAGCACTTTGGGAGGCTGAGGCGGGTGGATCACGAGGTCAAGTGATCGAGACCATCCTGGCCAACATGGTGAAACCCTGTCTCTACTAAAAATACCAAAATTAGCCGGGCATGGTGGTGCACACCTGTAGTCCCAGCTACTCGGGAGGCTGAGGCAGGAGAATTGCTTGAATCCGGGAGGCAGAGGTTGCAGTAAGCCAAGATAGCACCACTGCACTCTGGCCTGGCAACAGAGTGAGACTCCGTCTCAAAAAAAAAGTAAGGACCTGCAAAGGAACAAGTCTATTTCAGTACTTCGTGTTTTGTTTCTGTGATTCTTCAAAACAGGCTTAGAAATTGGATTATTCTTTTAATGCTCTCACCTGCTGCCCTCCTTCTAATTTCTTGTTCAACTTCTGCAGTTGGGTAAAAATCTGGAGGTTTTCTTGCTGTAGCTTCTGTTGTTCAGCCAGACACTTTAACACCAGACCCTGCAATCTCTCAACCTCCACCTGCAGAGAGCTGCACGCACACACAGGAGGAGTCAGTGGTGTTCCCTTCCCAGCACAGGTTACTGCAGGATTCAGCCGAGGTGACTGGAGAGACAAGAAGGAGATTGCAGGAGGTTCTGCCCAGGTGTCATAGCTCCTCAATCCAAACTTCCTCTAAGTGCAATCAGATTTTACTTTTAAATTAACAAGATAAATCATATATACACATGAATATATGTAAGAGAAACAGAAATGCTAGGATTATAACAGCGATGGGCACTGACATAACATGGAAAGTGAACTCTCTGCCTCAGTCCCCATTACGCCAAGGTGGGAGACCAATCATCTATTTTGGAGGACTTTGTGAAAAATTTTAAAGCACCTTGGTATCTTCTCATTTAAAATGCTGAAGTAGGGAAAAGCATGATTTGGTTTGGAACAAGTCTTTCAGATCACAGACCCAAAGGGTCAATATTCATGATATGCAGTGAATCACACTTTAGAAAAGATCTGAGAGGTGGTCAGTAAACAGGACCACCAACACAATTTAAGAAGGTGAACTGACAGAGAAATTAAAACATTCACCTTGAACTTTCAAAGGTATTATTACCTCTTCTGGGAAGCTTTCTGATGATCCTAGTCTGGATTTTTCTCTTTTCTACTGTACTTTTTTTATAGGCGGGTTCAACAAATAGCCCATGGGCCAATTCTGGCCCACTGCCTGTTTTTGTAAATACAATTTTATTGGAACACAAGGATGCCCATTCATTATGTATTACTTGAAGCTGCTTTTTGTGCTACAATGTCAGAGTTGAGTAGTTGCAAAAGAGGCTGTACACATTTCTGTCTAAAATGGTCTAAAATAATTACTATGTGGCCTTTAATAGGAAAAGTCTAAAATAATTATGTAGCCTTTTATAGAAAAAGTTTCATGACCTTGGCTTATAGTTTTACTGAGGTATTTACCACAATGTCATTTTTACCAAGGTTAGGTGTACATGTGTTGCTTCCTCACTAAACTACCAGTATTACTTCTTTCTTATATTTAGAGCCTCTAACCCACCCTGCCAGCGTCATGAAAAACTGAATTTGAATTTTGGTATTTCTGAGGCAGAGGGAAAAGACAATCCCTTTAGAAAGGTGTTAGCCTGTCAGAAATTTGGAAGGATAAATACCTTTCTGAGGCAACTCAGTTTAGTCTTGGGTTGAGGCTTTAAGTACTGCTGAATAGACAGTATAATGAGTTGATGCAGGGCAGCTGAAACCCAAAAGCTAGAGCGAGGCCAGAAGAACCAGGCAGAGCTTGCAGTGACTGTTTACCTAGTTGTAATTCAAAGGCAAAAAGCTCAGTTACCGAGGCTTCTACTTGGGGTTTGTGTTCCAAAGGAGCTTCAGAGGCCACTTTGAGTCCTTGCAGCTCTTCATAGGGCAGGGTATCTTTCTCAGATTCTGAAAACGCTGCACTGAGAGGAGATGGGCTGTCAGGCATGGGGATAAATTCTGCATTTTCCAGCTCCTATGTATATGAGAAAGAATCTCATTAGTCTGTTTGCAGTATTTGCTTCCTCCCAAATTCCCTTCTTTTTGCTATAGTTTTCCCTCTCTCATGACTTCAGCACCCTCTAGTGGGCAAGACAGTTGTGGTTAACAACATATCACAGCCTACCTGTGAACAAACTGCCACCCCTTCATCAGAGAAACAGTGATGCAAAGGCAAACTCAAAGAACACAGGCTGGAGTTTCTGGTGTGTCACTCCAACATGCTTATTCTACACAGGCTATTCAGTGAGCTGGGACGCTCCAAGGAAGTGTCAGTGAGGCTGGCTGCCACACTGCTGAAAGCTGAGGCTAAAGGTGCAGACAGAACAGCATGCTGCTTCCTCTGTTCACGCTCCTCAAATCACTAGCAAGTTTAGTCTTATTAGACAGGGAGCTTTAAACCTACAGAATTTTTTTTTGAAACAGGGTCTTGCTCTGTTGCCCAGGCTGGAGTGCAGTGGCACAACCATGACTCACTGTAGTCCTGACCTTTGGGACTCAAATAATCCTTCCACATCAGCCTCCTGAGTAGCTAGGACCACAGGCATGTGCCACCATGCCCCGCTAATTATTATTATTTTTTTGAGACAGAATCTCACTCTGTCACCAGGCTGAAGTGCAGTGGCACAATCTCGGCTCACTGCAACCTTCACCTCCCAGGTTCAAGTGGTCCTCCTACTTCAGCCTCCCAAGTAGCTGGGATTACAAGCGTGTACCACCACAACTGGCTAATTTTTTGTATTTTTAGTAGAGACAGAGTTTCACCATGTTGGCCAGGCTGGTCTCAAACTCCTGACCTCAAGTGATCTGCCCGCCTTGTCCTCCCAAAGTGCTGGGATTACAGGTGTGAGCCACCTCGCCCAGCCTTATTTATTTATCTATTTATTTTTTGAGATGGAGTCTCACTCTGTCGCCCAGGCTGGACTGCAGTGGTGCGATCTCGGCTCACTGCAACCTTCGCCTCCTGGGCTCAAGTGATTCTCCTGGCTCAGCCTCCCAGGTAGCTGGGATTACAGGTGCGTGCCACCATGCCCAGCTGATTTTTTTTTTTTTTTGAGACGGAGTCTCGCTCTGTCACCAGGCCAAAGTGCAGTGGCGCAATCTCGGCTCACTGCAACCTCCACCTCCTGGGTTCAAGCGATTCTCCTGCCTCAGCCTCCTGAGCAGCTGGGACTACAGGCGTGCGCCACAACGCCCGGCTAATTTTTGTATTTTTAATAGAGATGGGGTTTCACCATGTTGGCCAGGATGGTCTTGATATCTTGACCTTGTGATCCGCCCACCTCGGCCTCCCAAAGTGCTGGGATTACAGGCGTGAGCCACGTTGCCAGGCTAATTTTTGTATTTTTAGTAGAGATGGGGTTTCACCATGATTGGCCAGGCTATTCTCAAACTCCTGACCTCAGGTGATCCTCCCGCCTTGGCCTCCCAAAGAGCTGGGATTACAGGCGTGAGCCACCGTGCCTGGCCCTGGCCTTATTTTTTTTTTTAATTTTTATAGAGATGGGGTCTCCCTATGTTGTCTAGGCTGGTCTCAAACTCCTGGACTCAAGCAATCCTCCTGCCTTGGCCTCCCAAAGTGCTGGAATTACAGGTGGGAGCCATCATGCTCGGTCTTTTTTTTTTTTTTTGGTAAAAAATTTAAAATTTCACAAACCATAAATATTTACTGTAGAAAATGAGAAAATACAAATGGGCAAAGGAAACTAATAAAATTCACCAGCAATTCCATCACTTACAGACAACCACTTTAAAAACTGTCAATACATAGTCTTGCTGACATTCTTTTGTGTGTTACATATTTCCTAAAAGAATGAGATCATACAGATATATCATCCTCTTCTGCATAGCCATATGTTGTGAGTAACTTTCCATGAAAATAAATATACTTCAACATTCTTACATTCTTATTTTTTTTTTTGAACAGGGTTTTGCTTTGTCACCAAGGCTGGATTGCAGTGGTACAATCATGGCACAGCTCGGCTCACTTCAGCCTCGACTTCCCAGGTTCAAGTGATCATCCTGCCTCAGCCTCCTGAGTAGCTGGAACTATAGGTGCACACTACTACACCTGGCTAATTTTTAAAATTTTTGGTACAGACAAGGTCTTGCTGTGTTACCCAAGCTGGTCTTAAGCTCCTAGGCTCAAGTGATCCTCCTGCCTCAGCCTCCCAAAGTGCTGGAATTATAGGCATGAGCCACTGTGCCCAATCCAACATTTTTACTCTCTGTATCTCAACTTTCATCAACCATTTTCCTATTGTAAGGCATTCCAATTGCTCCAATATTCCATTTCTATAAATGACAGTATAAAATCTGTAAGCTTAATCTTTATATACATGTACTACAAAAACTGCCATCAAGGTAGGTTATAGTAACTTATAATACATTCACTTAAGTAACAAGGGTATGAGAACATTTTTTATCTTTTTGGAAAGAAAAAAGGATTAGTGATTAGGCAATTTCTTTCCAGGTAGAAATCAGAAGGCTGGATTCAGGATGCACAACAGTTTACTAGGTACTTGGAAAACTGAGAGACCCTGACAGCTCTTTCTAGTTCCTGCAAAGGGCCACATATTTTATCCAAGTTACTTCTTCCAAAGGAATTACCTTTCGAAGCCAGCCAGGACAGGAGCTGCTGGCCCCATTACTGTTCCCCATGGCCTCTGTGGGACTGATTAAACCTTCCATTCCTCGGTCTGCTTCCATTGTTCCTCGGAAGCCTCCACTTGGGTCAGGAGTTTCAGATTCCTGCTGACTGTCCTCTTCTTCACCACCGCCGCCCCCGCCGCCTCCTCCTGGGCTAGAGCTCTGAAACACTGACAGATATACAGCACAGAAATAGACAGCTTTGCTATGCAGCAAGACAGATTTACCATCTGACAACCCTACTTACCCTGGAAAGGTGCCTATAAGCTGCATGAAGTGCAATGGCAACAGTGCAAGTCAAATGTTAGGGACTAAATTTTTGGTTTTCATACAAACTATGTTTTGTAATTTTGTATAGTTGTATTTGTATATCAGGATGCTCATAATGAACTTCACTTCCATTTACCAACTTTGTTTATCTTGTATCCATAGCAGGTTATCAATATTCTAAAAGCATTACCAAACAATCACCCCAACCACAGCCCACCAAATCTAGCACCCATGCTTACTCTGCTTCTTTAAGAGATACATTCAGATTCCAGCATCCTCCATAGACACTTATCTTATATAAAAAGGTCTTTAATATTTGAGCCAAACTCCTCTTAAAGTTGCCAGGTAAACTTACCATTAACTCCCTGTCCGGGGAAAATCTGAATGTTGAATTCTTCAACTTTTTTTTTTTATTTGAGACTGAGTCTAGCCTCTGTTGCTCAGGCTGGAGTGCAGTGGCCCGATCTTGGCTCACTGCAACCTCTGCCTCCCAGGTTCAAGCAATTCTCCTGTCTCAGCCTCCCGAGTAGCTGGGATTACAGGCACACACCACCATGCCCAGCTGTTTTGTATTTTTAGTAGAGGCGGGGTTTCACTATGTTGGCCAGGCTGGTCTCGAACTCAGGTGATCCACCTACCTTGGCCTCCCAAAGTGCTGGGATTACAGGCGTGAGCCACTGCACCCGGCAATTTTTTTTTTGAGGCACAGTTTCATTCTGTCATCCAGGCTAGAGTACAGTGGCACGATCTTGGCTCACTGCAACCTCCGCCTCCTGGCTTCAAGTGATTCTCGTGCCTCAGCCTCCTGAGTAGCTGGGATTACAGGTGCCCGCCACCATGCCTGGCTAATTTTTGTATTTTCAGTAAAGACAGGGTTTCGCCATGTTGGCCAGGCTGGCCTTGAACTTCTGACCTCAAGTGATCCACCCGCCTCGGCCTCCCAAATTGCTGGGATTAGAGGCGTCAGCCACTGCGCCCGGCCAATTCTTCAAAATTTAATGTGAACATTACATTCTCTGATGACTATCTGTATCAATTTTTATAATATAATGGCTGATTCTTTCATATCATACAGCATATTCCAAGCAACCTTAATGAAGACTAGCTGATGTGTGGTCAGGAAATGAAACTGAATTTTAATATGGGCCAAAGAAAAATATAATTAAGAAGATTAATCTGTCAAAGTTAAAAAAAATTGCCTGGTATTTTCTTTTTTTCTCTTACTCCTCAGGGATCCTTGTTCTGATGCCTGGTATTTTCTGAGGCTAAATGTAAAGAAGGGTTAATTATCACCTGCTGTGCTGGCCTGGGGACTAACTGGGTCATGCTGAGATCCTACGGAAGCAGCAGAACTATAGTTACCAAAGTGAGTTCTGAAGCTTACTTTTTGTTTTAAATGGCTTTTTAAGATTATGCTGCATTTTAGATATACCTAAGACTATTTTAACATATGTGTAAATTTTCATGTCTAACAATAAACATAGGTCTATTTGCCACTAGAACTAGAATTGCACTATCCAATATGAGTTACTAGCCATATGTGCCCACTTAAACTTAAAGAGAATTAAAAATTCAGTTCCTCAGTCACACAAGCCACTCTCTGGAGTGCTCAATAGCCACAGAAAGCTGGTAGCTACTATACTGAACAGCACAGATATGGAACATTTCCATTGTTGCAAAAAGATCTACGGGACACTGCTGAACTAGAGCATTACCTATATCACTGTATTTGCCTTGTGAATTCCTTTCTTCTCTGGCCTCCTACCCAGATGAAACCATTCTGTTTAATTTTATATTTATCATTTCTTCTTAAAAACTTCATCACCTTCATGCATCCTTAAATAATACATTACTATTCATTTTACTTTTATTTATTTTTTTTGAGATGGAGTCTCACTCTTTCGCCAGGCTGGCGTACAGTGGCGCAATCGTGGCTCACTGCAACCCCTGCCTCCCAGGTTCAAGCGATTCCCCTGCCTCAGCCTCCCGAGTAGCTGGGACTACAGATGTGCACCACCATGCCTGGCTAATTTTTTTTTGTATTTTAGTAGAGACAGGGTTTCACCATGTTGGCCAGGATACTCTCAATCTCCTGACCTTGTGATCTGCCTGCCTTGGCCTCCCAAAGTGCTGGTGTTACAGGCGTGAGCCACCACACCCAGCCTATTTTACTTGTTTCTAAACTTTATAAAAAGGCATGTAGTCTGCTGCAACTTGCTTTTTACATTTCACATTATGGAAATATTTGGAGATGTTCACTTCCACTCCAATGGATGGTTACAACGCATTTAATCAACAAATAGTTACTGAGCATTTACCATTTGCCAGGCACTGTTCTAGGGAAGTAGATAAAATGATAAATAAAAAAGACAAAAATCCCTGCTCTTCCTCGAGTTTACATCTTCCCAACAATGGACATTTGCTTTTAATTTTATGTTTTTCCTTTAAATACTGTTTTAGCAAAACAAACTTGTAGTAGAACTGCTGTGCTTAGTGAAAGATCTTTAGTCAGTTTTGACAGATATTAATATACATAAACAGAGATGCCAAGCAATGGGCTACTTAACTATATATAATATGGTGTAATAAGTCAGTGTATATGTGTAAACTGAAGTTCAACAAGTCTAGATCATGTTTTCAGCTGTTTCTTTTTGGAGGTTTAATCTGTTTGATTGACCGATTGTTTATGTATTTATTCATTCATTCGAGATAGGGTCTCGCTATGTTGCCCAGGCCGGATTGCAGTGGCTATTCATAGGCGTGATGATAGTGCACTGTAACCTTGAACTCCTGGCCTCAGGTAATCCTCCTGACTCAGCTTCCTGAGTACCTGGGACTAACGGCTGTGCCACTGTGCCCAGCTTTAATCTGCTTTTATTCTGGGTGTTTATGTGTTTTGATTCCAAACAATATCAGAATCTGGGCTGGGCATGGTGGCTTATGCCTGTAATCTCAGCACTTTGGGAGGCTGAGGTGGGCAGATCACTTGAGGCCAGGAGTTTGAGACCAGCCTGGCCAAACCTACTAAAAATACAAAAAATAGCTGAGTGTGGTGGTGCATGCCTGTAATCCCAGCTACTTGGGAGGCTGAGGAAGGTGAATCACTTGAACCTGGGAGGCAGAGGATGCAGTGAGCCGAGATTGCGCCATTGCACTCCAGCCTGGATGACAGAGCAAGACTGTGCCTCAAAATAAATAAATAAATAAAATAAATCAGAATCCTGGTTCTGAGACATCAAAGACTACAGGGACTCTAGCAGGTAGAAAACCAAAAAGGAAAATAGATTCAATTTCCTGGCATGGTCCCCAATAATAGAGAACCATGAAGACAGCAGTCAAAGGAAATCTATCAGAGATCTTTGGGATGATTCTCCTAACCACACTGAAAGTTTAGCCGAGTTTTATTCTGAGTGCCTGTTTTGGTGAACTATTTCTTTAGACTGGAATACCCCTGGGAATACCATGGAAGTAGAGGACTCATTACCCCCTAGAATAGTAAGGAAAGGAGTAATACATAAGTCATATTACAGTACTGGGCAAGCTACTTAATTACTTGCATATGCGTTGGAGGCAAAGATGATGTACTGTCTCTCTGACCACAATGTAAAAGTTATAACTTACTGCAAAACCAAACAAAATATGATCTTCTCTCTTAACCACTGTATTCCTCACTTCCCAAAGACATTTCCCATTTTCCTTTGGGTTTTGGAGTCTACATGGAATCTAACCAAAAGACCCACACTTCAGAAAACCACTGGTACCTGAAACATTGGTACTTACCAGTTCCAATGGATAAGCCACTGCTATTGGAACGGATGGTCTTAGAATTCAATACTTTCTCTGAGAAAAAATATTTGGTAGGTAAGCACTGTATACAGATATAGGCAAGAAAAATGAGAGAAGACTAGGATAGGGAGATAATTGCTCTCCTTGACTCCAGATAACTTTAGAACTATAACTTACAGTTTTAGAAATTAGTATCATAAGCTAAGCACCACTTGCTATTCTAAGTATATTCACTATCTACATTAGCAACTGTCTGCCTTGGCTGGTCACTGGAATCACCTGGGAAGTTTTAAAAAGTAACCATGTGTTTGAGACTAGCCTAGGCAACATGGCAAAACCCAATCTCTAAAAAAAAATACAAAGCTAGCCAGGTGTGGTGGCACTGGCCTGTAGTCCCAGCTACTTGGGAGGCTCAGGTGAGAGGATCAATTGAGCCTGGGAGAGCGAAACTACAGTGAGCTGTGTCTGTGCCACTGCACTCTATTCTGGGTAACAGAGTGAGACTCTGTCTCAAAATTTAAAAAAAGGAAGTAACATTGCATAGGTCCGTAGGTTCCACCCCAGAGATTCTGATTTAATTGGTCAGGGATAGGGTCTGGACCATGGTATTCTTAAAAGCTTCTTGGCCGGGTTCAGTGGCTCATGTCTGTAATCTCAGCACTTTGGGAGGCCAAGGCAGGCAGATCATGAGGTCAGGAGTTCAAGACCAGCCTGGCTAATATGGTGAAACCCCATCTCTACTAAAAAATCCAAAAATTAGCCAGGTGTGGTGGTACACTCCTGTAGTCCCAGCTACTTGAGAGACTGAGGCAGGAGAATCGCTTGAACCTGGGAGGATGCAGTGAGCTGAGATCGCACCACTGCGCTCCAGCCTGGGCGACAGAGCGAGACTTCGTCTCAAAAAAAAAAAAAAAAAAAAAAAGCTTCTCAAGGATTCTAATGTATGTGCTGCTAAGGCTGCAAACCACTGATCTAAAAGTAGACTTATAAACCCTTACACAGGCATTTATAAAGTAGTTCATAACAAAGTAATCTTTATGCAGAAAGTGCTTATAATTTAAAGTTTCTTTTAAAGGATGTACTGAATGTTTCTCATGAAAGCATGAGCACAGACAACAAATTAATTGGTGGATGATTAGAAGTAACAAATTCTAGGGCCAGGCACGGTGGCTCACGCCTGTAATCCCAGCACTTTGGGAGGCCGAGGCAGGTGGATCACCTGAGGTCAGGAGTTCTAGACCAGCCTGGCCAACGTGGTGGAACCCCGTCTCTACCAAAAATACAAAAATTAGTCAGGCGTGGTGGTAGGCACCTATAGTCCAAGCTACTTGGGAGGCTGAGGCAAGAGAATTTGCTTGAACCTAAGAGGCGGAGGTTGCAGTGAGCCGAGATCACACCATAGCACTCCAGCCTGGGCGAAAAGAGTGAAACTCCAACTCAAAAAAAAGACAAAAAAACAACCAAAAAAATCAATTCTAAGGGGGGAGGCAGAGCCCAAACTTATATTAAAAAATAATCAAGAGATGGAACATAGCGAAGCTCCAGGAAATGACAATGTTCTGTTCCCACCACTAGGCATGGCATCCTTGACCATTACAAGACTTACAGAAATAGCTTCTTCAGGACATTTCTGTTTCCAACAATGTGACTAACAGTACTCAGATGTGGGTCCCTCCTCTGTCAAAGCCATCCCAACCCCAGACATATGAAACTCTTACCAACAATGAGAATGGTATGCCATCCACGGCAAGACAGGTCCGGGACATGATGCAGAGATCCAAAAATAGGCCGAGGCCATGAGGTACAGATATCCGAGCCATGTGGTCTCTCTGTGGGGGTCATTGCCAGGCGGCCATTACCACCATTGCCCCAGGCAAAAATGTGATTATCTAGGAAAAAAGTTAAACAGCAGACCATTTAACAGAACACTGGCTTCCCAATTCTCCGGGTTCCCCATCTTTATATCCTAGAGCTAGAAAGACTTCCCACTATGTACTAAACAACGGAAAGCTGTTTATTCTCCTATATAAAGCCTAAACTCTTCCTGATTCCATTCAGGTAAAAATGCCCACTCTTCCTATGTACTGCCATTCATTCATTCATTCATCCAATCATTCACCTTTTTCTTCAACAACTTTTTATCGGTCATTCATTCAAACAGTGACTGAACATCTATTTCATGACAGGTACTGCATGGGGTGATAGAGCAGTGAACAAAACCAAGTCCTTGCCCTGTGGAACTGACATTCTAGTAGGGGAGACTGATAATAATAAATATACACCTAATATTTAAGGTGGTGATAAATGCTATGAAGATAAATGGTGGAGAAAAATAAGTGGAAACAAAGAGTAACAGTGGGGTGGGATATCATTATTTTAGATAGGGTAGGTCAGAGGAGTTCTGACACTTGAACAGAGATCCTACTGGAGTGAGGAAGAGTTTCCAGGCAGAGAGAACAGCAACAGCAAAAGTAATGTCAGCAGCACAAACAAGGAACAAGGAGACCCCTGCAGCTAGAACAAAGTAAAGGAAGGGACGGGATAACAGAAGGGGTCAGGAGGTGGCTGAGGTCCTGCTCACATAGGGCCAGTTGGGCCACTGTGATGACTCTGGCACTTACTGGCTGATAGAGGAAATCACTGGAGGTTTTGAGCAGTAGTTATTTAAGAGAATCCCTCTGTCTACTGAGGAGAACTGATGGCAGGGGAGCAAGGATGGAAGCAGGGAGACCAGTTGTAGTGGAGATGGTGAGAAGTGGTTGGATTTATTCTGAAGATAACCAATATGGATGGGATGTGGAGTATAGGAGGAAGTTGCCATTTAGTGAGACAGGAAGGTTGCAGGAGGTACGGATCTGGGCAGAAAATCAGAAGTTTGATTTTGAGTATACTAAGTTTGTCTGAGATGCCTATAACTTCTTATCCAAATCAGCCTTTTTTAAAAAAATGAAACAGGGTGGCTATTAATCATTAAGCCAGGACAACAGGCATGAAGGCATGAATCAGGATAGGTCTAAGATAACTGGGTTATATGGCCCACCCTAAATTTAGACATCAAGTTGAGGAGCTGTTGAATAAATGAGTCTGAAGGTCAAGCCTGGTGATATAAAGCAGTCAATGTATAGGGGGAATTTAAGGGAATGAGCTCACTTTGGAGAGACAAGTGAGCCTTGGGGTACTCCAGGACTTAGAAGACTAGGCTGCTGCTATTATAGCACCTAACACCTGCCTGTGCTAGTCCCCTATTCTACTAGAGTGTGAGCTCCTTGAAAGCAGGGGTTTTCTGAGACTCATTTCTATATTCCTAGAGCCTAAAAGAGGACTTGGACATGAATGAGGCCATCAAGTACAGTTCAGAGGAGTATAGGAACATCAAAAGGTAATATGCCCAGCCACAGAATCCAAATTTACATTCCTCATTCTGAAGTTAAAGTCATGAACTACACAGATCTATTCAAGAAACATGAGCTCTCTGAAGCCCTGTCAGAAAGTGCTACTGCAGTTGCTGCACTAAATTTATCTTCAGTGACATCCTGACTGTCCTGTGTAACGTTTCCATTTATCCAAGTCTGACCTAAACAGTTTGCTCCTTAAAGTCCCTTATTTTGGGACAAGCAGAGAGAGTTAATGTGCTGTTCTGAATGCTGGTTTATTTAAATATGGTAACAGATCACCTCATTGACAATATCCCTGAGACCCCTCATGAGTACAGAACAGGCATGGACCAAAAGAAAACAAGGATATCTCAGAGCACAAGCAACAACAAAAAAGTTGATGAGTCAAAAGATAGGAAGATGAAATGTATTGGCTGGGCATGGTGGCACACGCCTGTAATTCCAGCTACTTGGGAGGCTGAGGCAGGAGAAGCACTTGAACCCGGGAGGTAGAGGCTGCACTGAGCCGAGATCATACCACTGTACTCCAGCCCGGGTGACAGAGCGAGACTCTGTCTCAAAAAAAAAAAAAAAGAGAGAAAATGAAATGTGAGTTGTTACCAGTCAAGTGAAAAAAGTGGCTACAAAAATTTAGAAGTTCAGATGATGACACAGGAAAAAGAAAAAAGAGGAAAAAATCAAGCAAAGAAGGAAGGGAATGTAGGATAGCAACAAGCAGCAGTACAGAAGAGGAGTGACCAGGCGTGGTGGCTCACACCTATAATCCCAGCACTTTCGGAGGCCAAGGCGGGTGGATCATCTGAGGTCAGGAGTTCAAGACCAGTCTGGCTAACATGGCAAAACCCCATCTCTACTAAAAATACAAAAATTAGCTGGGCATGGTGGCAAGTGCCTGTAATCCCAGCTACTCAGGAGGCTAAGGCAGGAGAATCGCTTGAACCTGGGAGGCGGTAGTTGCAGTGAGCTGAGATCGCGCCACTGCACTCCAGCCTGGGCGACAACAGTGAGATTGTGTCTCAAAAAAAAAAAAAAAAAAAAAGAAGAGGAGTGAGGAACCACACAATACTGCGGAAAGAAATAGCCACAGAGGACCAGGTGCAGTGGCTCACACCTGTAATCCCAGCACTCTGGCAGGCCGAGGTGGGCAGATCACGAGGTCAGGAGTTCGAGACCAGCCTGGCTAACATGGTGAAACCCTGTCTGTATTAAAAATACAAAAATTAGCTGGACGTGGTGGTTTGTGCCTGTAGTCCCAGCTACTCAGGAGGCTGAGGCACAAGAATCACTTGAACCCGGGAGGTGGAGGTTGCAGTGAGCCAAGATCGCGCCATTGTACTCTAGGCTGGGCAATAGAGCAAGACTCCATCTCAAAAAAAAAAAAACAAAAAAAGGCCAGGCACAATGGCTCACGCCTGTAATCTCAGCACTTTGGGAGGCCGAGGCAAGCGGATCACCTGAGGTTGGGAGTTCGAGACCAGCTGACCAACATAAAGAAACCCCGTCTCTACTAAAAATACAGAAATTAGCCGGGTGTGGTGGCGCATGCCTGTAATCCCAGCTACTCGGGAGGCTGAGGCAGGAGAATCGCTTGAACCTGGGAGGCAGAGGCTGTGATGAGCCGAGATTGCGCCATTGCACTCCAGCCTGGGCAACAAGAGCGAAACTCTGTTTCAAAAAACAAACAAACAAACAAACAAAAAAAACGTCTCAGAGAAAAGAGAGGAGAAAAATCAATTAGACCAACTCAGAAATCTGAGAGATACATAATATAGAGGAAAGCAGCCCTTCAAACCTTAGCAGTCCCTATGGACATCACTGCAGTACAGGTGACCCCAGCCAACAGAGAAAATATGCTGTTCTCTCCAGCTATCCAATCAATGTTTACTGAAATCAATCAACAAGATACTGGGCAAGTTATATAGAAGTACTTAATAATTCTTATAACATTTTACCAAAAAAGTGAAAGCTGAAATGAAAAAAGGAGGAATGTAGAACATTAACCTATCATTATCTAGAAATCTGGCCTTTAAAAACAATCACTATGTTGAACACATGAAAAGTTAATAAAGCTCAATATATATAACCGGCCACCAGTTTAATACAGATAAAAAAGTACATCCACAATTCAGCTATACAAATAACTAGTCCATTTCTTTCCCAGCCAAGAACTGAAACACAGCCATGTGTCCAGAAAGCTTGAAATGATATGTACAGACTCACCATCAGTGGCAGCAATGGTAAACTCATCACCGCAGGAGACCCTGATCACTTGCTTCCCACCTAGGGGTCCCCCCAACAGGTTGATTCCCAGACGCTTCTTGTAGTTCCCAACGCCCAGCTGCCCACACTTGTTGCAGCCAAAGGTCAGCAGCCGGCCTCGCTCTGAGAGAGAAGCAAAAAGAAATAACAAGGCACAAATGAGTCCTGGAACCTAGAGAAGATGCAGCCAAGCAGACTTCATGGATTAGCTTCCGGTTGTTAGAATATACAAATACAAAACTAGCCACATGATCCCGGACCTAGGACAAATACAGTATCTAGGCACTATAACCAATTAGATCCAGTCAGCGACTCAATATTGTATTCTCTCTCCAGTACAGTATTTTTAGTGAGAAAAATGAGTACTACCTTAGAATACTTATAAAAGGTGCTAATCAGAGACAACAGGTGTCTGGAATCATAGGTGTGGTGTTCTCATAAAAGGATGTATTTATTATGCATTTATAATAATTATCAATAAAAATATGTACCTGAATACATTAATGAAATAATACTAGATTTTCAGGGGAAATCGGGATGACATACATATAAAGAAAACCTAATACCTGGTAGAATAAAAGAGGCTCAGCTACTAAGGCATGTGATACAGTTGTAAATCAACTTACCATCAATAGCAGCTGTGTGAGTCTTGCCTGGGGCAATGGTACGGATCTTATAAAAGGACAACTGTTTGGCCAAGGTAAAGGACGTTGTGTAGGGAACTTCATGGTATGCCTGAAACAAAATAAAACACAAAGCAGATGCATGAGGTAAGAAAATCGAGGGAAAATCAGGCTGAGATTGGAAAAAAGTCCTGGTGACCAAAAGGCCTTTCAAGTGAGTTATATTACTAAGAAGAGGGTGCCAGGTAGTTTTCCATCTCCAACAGAAAACAAGAGGAAATAAGCTCAATATGTAATCAGAGAATGCAGCACATGAGGCAGAACTTTCTGACAACCAAAGTTTTAGATTCTGACTTAGGGTTTATAAAACATGAACTTTCCATCCCAGAAGGTATTTATATAAGGAGAGAATCGTTGACATTTACCTTGGTTATACACTCTGCATATCTAACAAGGGCAGGGAAGGGCAGGGCAGGGCAAAGAATTAAAGTCCTGAGGACTGTCTCTAGCCCATAAAGGAATCAGCTTACTGTGATCTAATTTCATCTATAGGGTAGTGTTTCTCAACTTAATTAAAACTCATGTTCCCTTTGAATTAGTATTAAAAAAGAATCCTCTCATTTAAGTTTAAAATTTCACAACAAATCCACTGCTATAATGAAAACATAAATCAAGTAATAGTAATTCTGAATTTTTTTTTTTTGTTTATTTTGTTTTGTTTTGAGACGGAGTCTCGCTTTGTCGCCCAGGCTGGAGTGCAGTGGCGCGGTCTCGGCTCACTGCGAGCCCCGCCTCCCAGGTTCACGCCATTCTCCTGCCTCAGCCTCCCAAGTAGCTGGGACTACCGGTGCCTGCCACCACACCTGGCTGTTTTTTTTTTTGTATTTTTAGTGGAGACGGGGTTTCACCGTGTTAGCCAGGATGGTCTTGATCTCATGACCTCGTGATCCGCCCACCTCAGCCTCCCAAAGTTCCGGGATTACAGGCATGAGCCACCGCGCCCGGCAACTGAATATTTCTTTTCAAACTACAAAGACACTCTCTCCAGCCTTGCCCTGAGTTTGTACTCTCCTAATTGAAAATCACTACTTTAGATTGCTTAAAAATTAATTCTTACCTTTTTCATTGAGTCAGAAAACTTCTGTCTCTTAATTTTATTCTTTGGAAAATGACAAAACTCATTATATTAACACAAAAAGGAAACTAAGATGCAGCCATAAAAAAGGATGAGTTCATGTCCTTTGTAGGGACATGGATGAATCTGGAAACCATCATTCTCAGTAAACTATTGCAAGGACAAAAAATCAAACACTGCATGTTCTCACTCATAGGTGGGAATTGAACAATGAGAACACTTGGACACAGGGTGGGGAACATCACACACTGGGGCCTGTCATAGGGTGGGGGAAGGGGGGAGGGATAGCATTAGGCGATATACCTAATGTAAATGACGAGTTAATGGGTACAGCACACCAACATGGCGCATGTATACATATGTAACAAACCTGCACGTTGTGCACATGTACCCTAGAACTTAAAGTATAATAAAAAAAAAAAAAAAGGAAACTAAGACAATATCAGTGGTGAATTTGCTAACATTTTTGAAGACAGAATGGTAATTACATTCGATAAGCCTAAACAGGATCAGTGATTTGGGAGAAATCTAAAAAACTCCAATCAATCAAAAAAACTCCAGGAAGGTGATACATGGAAATATGTTTTTTTTATAACATTAATTTGCTTGTTCCTATTTCAGTAAGGTAAAAGCTGAATTTCATCATTTTATTCTTTGTAATCAATTTATTTGTTGAAGTATAACACACTGCAAAATATCACACAGCTTGACACATTTTTCTATATACATATACTTGTATAACCATTACAGATCAAGATATAGACCATTCCCATTACTCTAGGATCCCTTCCACCTCTTCTGTTAATACCCCTCCTTCAATAAGTAGCCACAGTTTTGATTTCTGCCAGTATAAGTTAATTTTGCCTGTTCTTAAATTTTACACAGATAGAGCTATATAGCATGTACTCTTTGTGGCTGGCTTCTTTTGCTGCACACAATGCCTATGAGACCATAACTAAAGTCAAATTCCATGGTCACTAACCAATAATGGCATCTCAAAGAAATTCCAACCTAGAGAAATTCTGATGATGTGGTTAGAACACCAATCAGGACACTCACTTCATGGTTGATAATTCCCGACATGCACTGATTCAGACCCAGCTTATTGAATTCATTGAGTCCACAGGCCAGCACTTTGCCTGACTGGGTCAACAGAAATGTCCCATCACAGCCACATTGAACTGCAACAATAATCAAGGCCTTGGGAACATCCACCTGCAAGAAAAAAATCAGAAAAAGAAATCCCAAATATATAATTCGTATTAGAAAAAAAGCTCTCAAATTCTTTCAAAAGAGGCATGCTGCATTTAGCAGAATGACTACAGGAAAGTGAGGACTGCTCTATTCTTTTCAGGTTTGCCTAGTGTCTTAGAGACTACTTTTTCTTTTCTTTTTTTTTTTTTTTGAGATAGAGTTTCCCTCTTTTGCCCAGGCTCGAGTGAAGTGGTGCGATCTTGGCTCACCGCAATCTCTGCCTCCCAGGTTCAAGCAATTCTCCTGTCTCAGCCTCCCAAATAGCTGGGATTACAGGTGCATGCCACCATGCCCGGCTAATTTTTGTATTTTTATTAGAGATGAGGTTTCGCCATGTAGGCCAGGCTGGTCTCGAACTCCTGACCTCAGGTGATCTACCCACCTTGGCCTCCCAAAGTGCTGGGATTACAGGTGTGAGCCATCACGCCTGGCTGAGACTACTATTTTCTTTTCTTCTTTTTTTTTTTTTTGAGGTGGAGTCTTGCTCTGTTGCCCAGGCTGGAGTGCAGTGGTATGATCTCAGCACACTGCAACCTCTGCTTCCCAGGTTCAAAGCGATTCTCCTGCCTCAGCCTCTTGAGTAGCTGGGATTAAAGGCGTGTGCCACCATGCCCAGTTAATTTTTGTGTTTTTGGTAGAGACAGGGTTTCACCATGTTGGCCAGGCTGGTCTCGAACTCCTGACCTCAAGTGATTTGCCCGCCTCGGCCTCCCAAAGTGCTGGGTTTACAGGCGTGAGCCATTGTGCCCGGTCAAGGCTACTATTGTCAATGAAGAGCTCAAGTTTTATAATATCAAAGAAAAGGTGACAGTTCCAGGTCAACTAAACAAGACAGCCCCCTCTCAGTTTGTCTTAGTAATAGGTCCTACTTAGGGTGACTTGTCAAAAAGTTGAGAAAGAAGCTTCAATTCATTGCTGATTTTGTCCTTTGAGATGGAAGGCTGCTTGACAGTTACAGAAATTCAATAGCCCTGTGGGGTCCCAATCTGGTCATTTTATAGGAGAGGTGACAGAGTACTGAGGTAATATCTAAGACTTCCAAATGCTCATATCTTTTTACAGCTAACTAGACAGGACTGGAGAAGATGGGGTGATGCATGTGTGGGGTCACAATGGATGTGTGTAAAACCTGAAACCTCAACCCTCAGTTTCTGCCACAGCCTTTCCAGGAGAAAAGGAACAGCTGGGAATCCCATTGAGGATGGTCCCTAGAAATGCATAATAATTTAATTTTTAAAATATAAATAAAAACTGGTTTGGCTAAAAGTTCCCAAGGAAAGAAAAAAAAAAAAAAGAAAACAGAAAACCCAAAACACTGGTAACAATAAATGGTATAGCTGATTTAGCCAACCCTCCAATGGGCAAGCCTGTGCCCTAGGGTAGGTGGGAGAGATGTGACTGTGCTTTTCCCCGAGCTGGTATCAGCCTCTGTGAGCCTCTCACAGGGCCAGCTCTGGCAAGGCTGAGAGTAATTAGATAATATGTTTCATGCAACATGACCGCTAAACAAAAACAACTATTAATATTTCATCTGGTGGTAAACTGTAGAAACAGGAGAGGAAAATGGCTGTGTTGGGTTAAGAGACAGTATACTGCTTTACAGTATCTTCTCGAGTTTTCCAGGGTATTTGTAGCTATATGTGACTTTTCTGCTGTACACGCTGATTTTAGCTGTCATCCCTGAGTAAGATGTGACTTCACAATGTCCACAGTCGCTGTATCCACTTTCTCAATTTTCTATGATTTGGTCAGATGACAAGACCACAGGGTGCTAAATCAGGAATCCTAGATTGTCAGTCTCCCAAACAGGAAACACTTCGGAAATAAACACCTTGATACAACAGAGCCAAGGAAAGAGGACATATTATTGGAGTCTGTGCGACTTAAGATAGGTTTTAGAAATAAGTTGCTTCTGATTTTACCTTTTGTGGTGTATAATAATCCTCTTCTGAATCCAAACCCAGTCGTCCTGAAACACACATAAGAATGAAAATCATTAAAATGAGGGCTTCCTTCCCAGTGAATAGGTTCTGTAAGATTCTCTTTTGCCAGGTGCGGTGGCTCACACCTGTAATCCCAGCACTTTGGGAGGCCGAGGCAGGCGGATCATGAGGTCAGAAGTTCGAGACAAGCCTGGCCAATGTGGTGAAACCCCATCTCTATTAAAAATACAAAAAATTAGCTGGGTGTGATGGCGTGCGCCTGTAATCCCAGCTACTCGGGAGGCTGAGGCAGGAGAATCGCTCGAACTCGGGAGGTGGTGGTTGCAATGAGCCCAGATCGTGCCATTGCACTCCAGCCTGGGTGACAGAGAGAGACTCTGTCTCGAGAGAAAAAAAAAAAAAAAGATTTACTGAATTAACACTTCTCATTTAGGGGCTGCATGATGTGTTTAGATGCATACAACTTTGAAGTCAGGTTGTATACCTGTGAAGAAGTGGACAGAGACAAGGCTACCCCTACCATATTCGCCACAGCCCCAAGAATAGACTTCCTTGTTTCGTGTCAGAACCACCACATGATTATCTCCACAGGAGACCTGCTCCACTGGATTGCTGAGGAAGAAGTTCAGCTGCATGGGTTCTAGCACTTCAGGGCCAGCAACTTTGTCCACCCCCATGCAGCCATAATAATCTGATCCGAAGGCATAGAGCTGACCCTCATCTGCAAAAGAAAGGAAAACAGAATCCATCAAAGGACTGACTTATTTTATCTAATCAGAAAGTTGGGCAGGGCTGGAATGAGGACTACCCCAGCAAATGATCTCACATGAATTGATTATATCCAAGAAATTAAAAGCACAGACTGTGCAAGTCTAGAGTTCTATGTCAGAGAGTCATGTGTACTACTACTACTATATTAAACAATTTAAAAAGTGGTAGCATTATCACATTAAAAGGACTTAAAATTTTAATGGGGCCATCTTTGTTATATAAATAAAAAAATAAGTCCCAAGGAATCATTAACTAAGTAATGACAAGACCAAAACTAAACTTAGGTCTTGATCCTAATTTTGTGTTATCCATAGCCTGATGAGGTGGTAAGATTATTTTTCCTGCCAACCACGACACACATTTTCTCCTGATCCCAACTCTTCTCTGTTACCCACCTGTCTTCTCCTTGCTCACCACCCCCTAATACTATAGCAAATTTGGTATGTTATTATTAATGAGTATATTTGCTCAAGGTCCTCTGGTTCTTTATATACTGTCTTTTGTTTTAAAATCCCAACTAAGATTGCACAGCATTAAGCAAAATACCCCCACATTAAATGCACTTAAGACACTTTCTGCTGATGGCTTACCAGTCACACAGACAGTGAAATCATCACCGCATGACACCTGATGGATAGCTTTGCCTTGCAACTTTTCCACATGCTTTGGCTGTCGATAGGAGGCTTTGTCTCCATGGCCCAGCTGACCATGGAGTTTAGTGCCTCCTTGCATGTTCTGTGAAATAAAGAGGTCTTATGACTTTTTTTAAAATTACATTTTATTAAACTTAAATTTTAAAAAGAGATGGGTTCTCGCTATGTTGCCCAAGCTGGTCTTGAACTCCTGGGCTCGAGTGATCCTCCTGCCTCGGCTTCCCAAAGTGCTGGGATGGTAGACATGAACCACCATCCCCGGCTGAGAGGTCTTGTGAAGTTTTAATTTTTCATGCCAAAAGCTGATCTTTAATGGAACTTCATATGAAGAAAAACAGTAGAAAAAAAGAGCTAGAAATTTAGAAATTAGAAAAAAATGGGCAAAGGGATTAAACATTTTAATAGCAAGTAGTATACCGATCCTGCCAACAGGTAAAGAAAACTTAAAAAGTATCCAGATTAATATCCATTAATCTAATATTTGTCCTTCAAGTCTAAGGTAAACTATATATTTAATTACAGGTGATGGTGAAAAAAATTCTTTATAATATAGTCTAATTTTGCTGCTTTCTACAGGAATATAGCTTCTTGAAAATCTGTACTAGAAGTTTCATAAATTTTGGTCACAGTTTCCCTGAAACATGGAAGAGTTATAAAGAATCTGGCTACATCAAAGAGGCTGCTATACAGCAATGAGACTAGTCCTTGATGACTTTTCAACTTTTTTTTTTTTTTTGAGACGGAGTTTCACTCTTGTCACCAAGGCTGGAGTGCAGTGGCTCGATCTCAGCTCACTGCAAGCTCTGCCTCCTGGGTTCAAGCGATTCTCCTGCCTCAGCCTCCCAAGTAGCAGGGATTACAGGTGCCCGCCACCACGCCTGGCTAATTTTTTGTATGTTTAGTAAAGATGGGGTTTTGCCATGTTGGCCAGGCTGGTCTCGAACTCCTGACCTCAGGTGATCCACTCGCCTCGGCCTCCCAAAGTGTTGAGATTACAGGTGTAAGCCACCATGTCTGGCCTTTTCAACAGTTTTATAGAGAAAAATAATTCTATTAAATGAGTAAACTACAAGTCCTCATATTTTTTATATATATGTGTGTATGTGTGTGTGTGTGTGTGTTTGTGTATATATATATATATATTTTTTTTTTTTGAGACAAGGTCTTGCTCTGTCACTCAGGCTGCAGTGCAGTGGTGCAATCTTGGTTCATTGCAATCTCCACCTCCCAGGCTCAAGTGATTCTCATGCCTCAGCCTCCTGAGTAGCTGGAATCACAGGCATGCGCCACCACTCTCAGCTAACTTTTGTATTTTTAGTAGAGATGGGGTTTTGTCATGTTTGCCAGGCTGGTCTCAAACTCCTGGCCTCAAACAATCCACTCGCCTTGGCCTCCCGAAGTGCTGAGACTTCAGTTGTGAGCCACTACGCCCAGCCAATAAATGTTTAAGATACTAATTTCTCTCCAGCAGCCTGAAATGAGCCTGAGAAGGCATAGCAAGAGACAGGAGGAAAGCCAAGAGAACACGCTATCCCAGAAGGCAAGTGAAGACAAAGCTTCAAGAAGGAGGGAGTGGTCAACTATGTCAATGCTGCTGAGAGGTCAAGCTAGGTAAGGACTAAAAAGCATCTGTTTTATTTTAGCAATTTATGGGTCATTTTGTCAAGACTAGTTTCAATTGAGTGGCAGAGATGGAAGCTGCATTGTAGGTGAATGAAGAGAGAGTGGGAGATAAGGAAACAGCAAACACAGACAATTTGTTAAGGAAGGTGAGAGGGGAGAATCTAGAGGGCAACAAACAAATTCTACACAAAATATACCCAGCCATCTTCAATCACTGCTGTGGGCTTCAGGGGTTTTCCTGACATGGTATAGTGCTTCCTTTGTTTACAAAGCTATTTCACAGGTAATAGTTGCTCTGAACCTCATGGTAATATAACAGAGTAATTGAGTGACTTGTCTGAAATCATCCAGCTGTAAATGGGAAAGCCCAGTCTCCTGAGTCTTTCAATTTTTCTCTCCCTCTCTCATTCATTCATTCAAAAAACATTTATAGGTGACCTAATATGTACCAGCCCTGGGCATACATCAGTGAACTAAACAGACAAAATCCCTGATCTCATAAGAGCTTCCATTCCATCACCCCATGTTGCCACTCCCTTAGTATAGGTTCAACTAATAAAATGCTTAGACATCGTGGGCCCAGTAAACAATTAGGCTTACAGCACTGTTCCAAAATGCTTAGCGTTCACTTACCACCCAAGTGTACAGTTCCTTCTCCACTGTGACCACAGCAAAGTGGGTATTCCCTGCACAGACCTGCCGGGCACTACAGCCACTCTTGATAACATCCAGTTTCTGGGGGGTGGATTTTCCACCACCCCAAACATAGACTTCACTGGTTCGTGATGTTACTACAGCAATGGGTGCTTCAGTCACAGTGCTTGACCTGCCAACAACCCCCAGAACAAAGGAACATTTAACATTAAAAACAATATCAAAGAAAAATGCTTCCAGTCTGTTCCCTGAGAAGAACTGCCAATTATGGTATGAGAAAGTATGTTCTTTCTCGACAACTTGTTTCAATGTGCTCTATCACAGCAGACTTTGCAATTCCTGCCTCGGGCTTCATCACAGCTTGGCCAGATCAGATTCCAGTCTGACCCATAACACCTACACTTTTCCACATTCATCATGGTAATGATGGCCACTTTAGTGTGAGGGTGAAATTATAGCTTTCTTCTTAGAAATGACTGTCTGACATTTAAGCAGATGCTGGCTCCTGAAAGGATGCCAAAGTATCCTCGGATCAAATAATGCCTACACTCAAGAAAGAACCCCCTGGTTGTAATTTCGGATATATTAGTTTTTAAGAGTCTCTTGAACATTACCTTGGTCTCTTTGTAGGTGCATTAAGCAGAGTGACTTTTTCCTCCATCTCTCTACCAAAAGAAAAGCAAAGATACATGAGTGAAATAATAGGTTTTTATATTGCAAAGGTGTCTGTTTAATACATTTCACAGATTTAATCCTCTTATAAACTGTATGCATCCTACAACATCACAATACTTTTAGCGAAGTACCTCAATACAACTCAAAACAGTTATATAGTCCTTTCATTAGACAATTCATTAAATACCCAAAGGCCAGCAGTTTGGGGCCATTTGCTTTCTATCTCTGAGAAATGGTCCAGGCTGGAACAGAGAGCCTTGAGAACCTCTGATGTACATATTTAGCATCTGATGGACACCTTCATCTAGTCTGCCCACTGACTCCCAAACTCAGTATCTCCAAATATGAGCTTGTTAGCTTTTTCCCAAATGAGCTTTTCTTTCTGACTCCTCTATTTCTGTAACTAGCCGCAACACCCTTCCCCAATTCTCCCAGTCAACTGGGCTTAGAACCTCAGTCATCTCTGATTCATCTCTCTCCCTTTCTTTAATATTCAGGTTCTACAGATTCTACCTATATAGTACTTTTTGTACTCACCTCTTCCTTTCCAGTCTCACCACCTTAGTTCTGGGTAGCTCTACTTCCCACCTGTACTGTGATAATACCTCCTAATCAGCCTCACTTATTGTAGTCTTAATCATTTTACTATACTAATTTAACACAGATACTAATATTGCCAAATAACTCTTCCTTAGGTATGCCTCTCATCACGTGAACTGCCCTCTCGCAAACATCCACTATCTCTCAACAGTGGATGTGCTATCCACTCTATCTTTTGCCCTTCCTCTTGAATTAACCACAATTTTCTTGGCCTGGCATGCAAGATTTCCTACCTATTTTTCCAGACTTCCTTCCTTTTGTTTGCACCCCACGTTCTAGCCCAGGGCTGTCATCCTACCTAAATCAATTATAGCTGAGCTCCTAGAGTAGTGCTCAGCAATCAGTACTTTTTGAAAGCTCCTGATATTTTGCATCAAAAATCCCAGGTCTAGAACCACTAATCTAGCCAAATAGAATTTTGTGTTTCCTGAATATTTTCCATAACTTCCTGTGTCTATGATTTTGTTTATGCTATATTCTCTGTCTGGAAAACTCTGTCTTATGTTTTCCATCAAAGTACAAAGTTCCAACAAAGTATTGCAGGCAAATCTATAATTATCTCAGTAAAAATTTCATGCCTAAACTCAAGAAATAAGACATTAAAATAGTGACTTAAAATAGTGATTATGCCGGGTGTGGTGGCTCATGCCTGTAATCCCAGCACTTTGGGAGGCCGATGCAGGCAGATCACCTGAGGTCAGGAGTTTGAGACTAGCCTGGCCAACGTAGTAAAACCTCGTCTCTACTAAAAATACAAAAACTAGCCAGGCGTGGTGGCGCCTGCCTGTAGTCCCAGCTACCCGAGAGGCTGAGGCAGGAGAACTGCTTGAACCTGGCAGGTGGAGGTTACAGTGAGCTGAGACTACGCCACTGCACTCCAGCCTGGGCAACAGAGTGAGACTCTCATAAAGTAAATAAAAGTAAATAAAATAAAATAAAATAAATCATTATATTGCTGTGAAATAAGCCAGACAAAAATTTTAAATATGCTTCACCAGACCAAAAGGGTGATACTGCCTGCACGTGCACAAAACATAAATGGAAGGTCATGGTGCTGTATCTGCAGTACTGTACATAATTTCAGGCACTAAAACACTGGCTACAGACCAACTAGAGAAGAACCAGAAAAGATTAATTAAATGGCATAGTAGAATAAAAGTACTGATGAAACAGCAAATATGCAATTAGGGATGTACAGAATGTATCCAAGAGCAAGACTTGAAAAGAGCATTGTATGTGAATATTTGGAAGATATAAAAACAAAAAACTGGTAGTGGAGGAAGAAGGGTAGCAAGGCAAAAATAGTGTAATAGGATGAAATACAGACTCAAACATTTAAGGAAGATAAATGTTTTAAATTAAGGTATGAAACCTCCTAGAGGAACAGAGGGATAAAGGATGTTCTTCCTATCTCTAAAGATATCTGACAGAATAATCTCAGGAAATAACCTCTGAGGAGTCAATAAAACTCGACTTCAAATATGGGCAAAATGTACCTGAAGAGGATTCCTCCAACTCCAACCTACCACCTAAACAAATGCAGTGAAAAACAAAGGCTCAGGCCGGGCATAGTGTCTCATGCCTGTAATCCCAACACTTTGGGAGGCTGAGGCAGGAGGATTGCTTAGGCAACAGCTTTGAGATCAGCCTGGGCAACACAGTGAGACCCCGTCTCTATAAAAATAGAAAAATTAGCCAGGCATGATGGTGCACACCTGTAGTCCTAGCTACTTGGGAGGCTGAGGTGTAAGAATCACTTGCAGCAGAAGTTCAAGGCTGCAGTGAGCTAAGACTGTGCCACTGCACTCTAGCCTGGGTGACAGAGTGAGACTCTGTCTCAGAAAACAAACAAAAAACAAAAAAACCAAAGGACCAGTCCAACTCACACTACAATTGATAAGCACCCTATGCCAGGCCCTGGGCTGACCACTTTTTATGCGTTATCTTCTTTAATCCTGACCTCATCTTACTTTATAGAGGAGAAAGCCAAGAAATAAGGATGTTAAATAACTTGACGAAGATAATGACAAAATTCAGATACAAACATAAGGATGTCTGAGTCCAGACACCCCTCTTCCTTACTGCACTCTAATGCCTCAACTCTAAGGTTTAAAACCAATGGGTCGGGGAGTGAAGGGCTCTTGGGCCTCATTAGTACAAATTTAGAACAAAACAGCACAGGCTAAGGAGGCAAAAGTCAGAAGCCACCCCTAAGCAATAAAAGCAGGGATGTTGGTAGAAAATAGCACTATTGCAACCAAGTCAGGAAACACTACTCTTTCTTGTAGTACTCTGATCAAGCCTCTAAAAGTCAACTATCTCAGAAAAGACAATGGAGTGACTTCTTCATAATTTACCTCCTGCGTTTCCTGAGAAGAGGGCGATCTAGAAGTTCATCTGCAGTAGGTCTCTGCTCAGGATCCTAAAAAGTAAAAATAGGGTTAGTTTTCACTTAATGGAAATGGGCAACATGGGATCTAAAGATGTTAATTAGTCAAAGACCACTGCATTATCCTTTTGTTTTAAAAATCATTTCTTATGTGATACTCCATATTTTATGCTTCTCACCTCATTATAATCAACACTTGTACATGAAGGAGAATGTTTATAATGCATCTTCCTCACTTGTTCAGTTAGGGCAGTGGCTCTCGAACCTCAATATATACAGAACAGAAGAATTACCTGAGGTGTTTGTTACAAATAAAGATTTCTGGGCTTTATCCACAGAGATTCTGATTGAGTTCGTCTGGGGTGGGGCCCAGGAATCTTCTTTTTACTTACAAAACTCCCCCACTCCCTGGTGATTCTGACTCCAGTGTTTCATGAAACATACTTTGAATAATACTAGAACTACACAGCAAGGGAACTATGAGATATGAGAAATACAGACATTCTGTATTAGAAGTGGTAAATTATCTTTCATTGCAGTTTTTTGAAATCTATATTCAGAAATTACTCTTGGCCATAAAAATCGAGCACAATTTAGATGGGAAATTCATTTCACAAACTAACACTTACAAAATAGAATGAAGTAAGAATTTGTTCACTGAAGCACACAACTATAATGAATTACCAATACCTATTCTGGGTATAGCCACAAATACACTCTACCCTGGGGAAGTGGATGTGGTTTTGTATGGTTTATAGCTATGCCATACACCAAACACTGAGGCTGGAAGGGGAAATACGAAACTGAAGTGAATGTTTAAGTCACACCTACCTGGTCAAGGCACGAATGAACCATTTGGATCAATTCCAAAGAGTACTGGCTAGAGTCAACTTCCATGGCCCGAATTCCTTGCACAATCTTCACACACAGGTTAAGTGGGTTCTATGAGAAAATGATGACTGCATTGTTTCTGGTTATATAAAGATGATGCTATACTCTACTGGTAGGGGCTCTCAGGTGTCTGTGACCATTATTTAAAGAATTGGCAATAGGTCTGACTTCTTGTTATAACTACTAGTATGCATCAACAAGAAATGGTTAGGGATGCACTGATGCTATCAGACAGAATGAAGCCAACTGGCCATACAATCTATAACTATGTGGCCAATAATATAATGCTCAGAGTATATTATAATCTGACCTTTCAACTGAATCCCAAGAAAAAGGAAAGCAAGATTAGCCATCCTTGTTGGCTTCATGTAGTTCCCTTGCCAACTAACTTGCCTCCTAATTTATATATCCTAATTGTGGCTGTACAGGCAATACTCTGCTGCAACAGACAAGGCAGTAATAATAATAAGATGATAATACTAACAATATTATGGTAATACCACCACCACATTATTGAGAGACTACTACAAACTAGACAGGCACATTACATATATGATATTTTTTAGCCTCACTAACACCATTCAAGGAAATTATTATCATTATCAATTTATATATGAGAAAAACGGGGCTCAGAGATGTAAAGTAACTTGCCCAAAATCACAGATAGTAAAAATGGAGCTATAATTCCAACCAAAGCCTGACTCCAAGTCATATACATATATACACATATACACACATACATATACACATATATGTGTATATATGTATATGTGAACATGTGTGTACATATATACACATATATGTGTGTACACACATATACACACATATGTGTACACACACATATACACACATATGTGTACACACACATATACACACACACACACATATATATATATTTCTTGAGACAGAGTCTCACTCTGTCACCCAGGCTGGAGTGCAGTGACATGATCTCCACTCACTACAACCTCTGTCTCCTGGGTTCAAGTGATGCTTGTGCCTCAGCCTCCTGAGTAGCTGGGATTACAGGCATGCGCCACCATGCCTGGATAATTTTTGTATTTTTTAGTAGAGACAGGGTTTCACCATGTTGGCCAGGCTGGTCTCGAACTCCTGACCTCAGGTGATCCGTCCGCCTCAGCCTCCCAAAGTGCTGGGATCACAGGCATGAGCCACCGCGCCCAGCCTCTGACTCCAAGTCATTTTTCTTCCACCATACTATTTAGGAGAATTAGATGATATATTAGAACAACCTTCAGGATTTAGAAAAATGAATAGGTCTTATGAAAGGGCAATGAATTTGCATTATCTTACATTTGCATTTTTCATATACATTATGAGAGAATCTCTGTGTGGGGAATATATATTGTTACCATGTTATAGATAATGAAACAGAGGATCAAAGAGATGAAGTGATTTGCCTAAATTCTCACACCTGGCTGGTAGAGGCAACTGGATATGAATCCACTTTAGCCCCTCAGTGTGCTCCATGGACCAGCAGCATCAGCATCACTTGGGAGCTTGTTAGAAACACAGACTATCAACCCCACCCCCCCCAAAAAATCTGCATTTCAACAAGATGATTTTGTATGCATATTAAAGTTTGAGAAGCACTGCTTTATATCAGGTTGTACTTTAATTTACTTAAAAAAAGAAAAAAAGACTTAAAGGGATTCATTGTCCATAAAGCAATGACAATCTTTATTTATTTTTTAACAGATAAACATTTTTTTCCTAGTTAATGAATATTTTTAACACCCACGATGTGTTAGGTATTGCAGAAAATAAAGCAAACATTTGGAAGGGTTTTAGACTACCTGGCAAAACCACAGCTATATAAAAAAAGTAAGTACAATAAAGTGATACTGGTGCTATGTCAGAAGTGTTTACAAGATAGAATAAAGGCACAAAGAAGTAACAATTTAGAAAAAGGCATAAATATGCTGGGTATGGGGGCTCATACCTGTAATCCTAGCACAGGCCAAGGCAGGAGGATCACTTGAGGCCAGGATTTTGAAACAAGCTTGGGTAACATAGTGAGAACCCATCTCTACAAAAAATAGCCAGGTGTGGTGAGGCATGCCTGTAGTTCGAACTACTCAGGAGACAGGCGGGATGACTGCTGGAGCACAGGAGTTTGAGACTGCAGTGAGCTATGATCACGACACTGCACTCCAGGCCTGGGCAACAGAGTGAGACCCAAATAAAACAATTATCTTTTGCTCTCTTCCATTCTGTTCACTAGATTTGCATCCTTTTACACGTTTCTAGGAAAGTGATGCAGTAGCTGCATGATCATCTGGCTGCTGTTAATAATGTTCCAATTCCTACTGCTTGAAAAAGTGAACCATCATATTCCATTTTTCGCTTTTTAAGAGATGAACTTTTTAATTTAATTTAATTTTAATTTTTTTTTGAGACAGGGTCTTGCTCTGTTGCCCAGGCTGGAGTACAGTGGTGCGATCTTGGCTTACTGCAGTCTCCACTTCCCGGGTTCAAGTGATCATTTCAACAGGGAATTCAAGTTGGAGATTTTTTTGAGACAGAGTCTTGCTCTGTTGCCCAGGCTGGAGTGCAGTGGCATGATCTTGGCTCACTGCAACCTCCACCTCCTGGGTTCAAGCAATTTTTGTGCCTCAGCCTCTCAAATAGCTGGGATTACAGGTGTGCGCCACCACACCCGGCTGAGTTTTGTATTTTTAATGGAGACGGGGTTTCACCATGTTGGCCAGGGTGACCTCAAGTGATCCACCCACCTCGGCCTCCCAAAATGCTGGGATTATAGGCGTGAGCCACTGCGCCTGGCTGGGTCTATAGCATTTTAGTAATAGATTACTAATCTTGTACCTGAATACAGGTTATTTTTGCCAGAAATCAGAAGCCTGGGAATAGAGTTGATCTGCTTAGTCAAGCTGTACCATCTGCAACCTGCTAAATGCAATATGGGGATAATATGCCAACTTACCGTAGCATCAAACGTCCTCTTTAAGGTAAGCAGTTCAAAAATGACGCAGCCTACTGCCCAGATATCAGACTTGAAATTGTACTTTACTCCTTGACAGAGCTCTGGAGACATGTAATATGGGGTTCCCACAAGCTGAGCAACAAAGAAACAATCAAAGAATAACTTCTTTTCTGAGGTAACTATGTTAACATTTCAACAGCTTAACTAAATTTCCTAGGAACTAGTCATAACAACCATAAAACATTCATCAGCAGATTCCAAAATGGTTTTTATGAGACGATGCCACTATGGAAAGAAATCTTATTCATATCAAACCTCTTGGGTCAATTATAAAGGGACAATCTCTGTGACAAAGGAACTGTGGTAACTTGAGGGGCTCAATAGCTCTGTGATTCCTAGATCACAGAGGCTTCAGGCATTCAGGGCCTACTGAAGACTTTACACAAACTTAGTAAAAGTTCACCAATGGGAAAAAAACCCAAACACTGGCAGTGGGGAGATGGTAACTGAATGAAGGAATTAGATGTTCTAACTAAAATACGCGTAATGAAACTTTTAAAATGCCCAATTTGGCATCTGTTATACTAACACAGCTAGCAAATTTCCTTTGAATTTGAAAAAGATTTTCTGACTTCAAAAATAAATTTGGAAATAAAAATGTCCTAAGAAGTCATGCCTCTCCCAAGATGAGATATAATGAATGCCCTAGCAGCTCTAATAAAACTCATAGTCAGCTTTAATCAGCAAAGCAAAGCAAATTTCAGATGGCTTACATGGCTTTTATAAATTTTCATATCATTCCTTCTTTGCATTTAACTAGCTAAAAAAAGTCAAGTCTTGGTTTTATCAGATTGTTCTTGATGAGAAAAATCCATATAAAGATATGATTGCTTCTTCAGAAGCTCACTTTGGCCTCCATCATAGAAACATCTGAGTCCCTGAAGCAGAGACTCCAAACCCTAAACATCTAAATTGCTTGCAGGCAAACCATGACATTATTAAAAAAAAATTATTGGCCAAAATCAGTTTTCAATTTCTTTTAAGGATAGAGCATTGTGAAACTAGAAGAAAAATAACTGGGTTTTATAATTCCTAAAAGGATAAGATTACTGTCCTAAAGATCAACTTATGTCTACTCTTTACCAATGATCTTTCTCAAAATCATGTGAGAGGGGACCCCTCTGCAGTTCAGACTGTGTATAATATTAAAGAATGGATTGTTCTCTGAGCATCAGCCTTCACTTGAAATATAGGGTTCTCTTTGAACCAGAAGCATTCAAAGGAAAAACAAAGAGATGTCTAACACCTTGAGCTCAAACATTAAATAAGAGATAAAGTGAAATTTACTAAAGATCCTAACCTGGACAAAACAGTAAAGCATTTTGCTGCTTTTAGATAAGTCCCTAATCAGTGTTGGAAAAAGGCTATGAGGTCAGAGCTGTAACGTGGGCAATGACTTAAATGCCTGCTAGTGGGCCCAGGAAAAAGACTTCTGAAGACATGCATTAAAAGTATGGAGAACTTGCAAGAATATTGAGAAAAGTATGCAAGATTTAGGGAGTATAGTTATATTTCACAGTGCTAGAAAAGAAAATAAAAATTAAGACAAGGGCAACACATACCGTCTCAGCCATGGAATACTCAGAATTAAGTTTCTTCGCTAGGCCATAATCTCCAAGTTTTATCAGGTTTGCCTTGGTCAGAAAAATATTTAATGTCTTTATATCTCTGAAAAAAAAAGATGCTGCAAATTAAGTTCACACAGATAATTGTTTTATTTCATCCCCCGCCTTGCCCAGGATTATTACAGAATAAAAATGAGTGTGGGCCGGGTGCAGTGGCTCACATCTGTAATCTCAGCACTTTGGTAGGGCAAGGCAGGAGTACTGCTTGAGGCCAGGAGTTCTACACCAGCCTGGGCAACATGGTGAGACCCCATCTCTACAAAAAATAAATTAGTCAGGAGTGGTGGCATACACTTGTAGTCCTAGCTTCTCGGGAGGCTAAAGCACCGAGAATCAGTTGAGCCCAGGAGGCTGAGGCTGCAGTGAGTCACGATTGCACCACTACATTCCAGCCTGGGCAACAGGGTGAGACCCTGTCTCAAAAACTAAAACAAAATAAAACAAAAAAAGAGTGTTACCATTGCTCATTTAGGATATCCTAAACATCCCACAGTGGTCATCACTTTCACATGCTATTTAACACTGAAGCGGGGACTTTAAAGGAGTGAAGGCAGAGAATTAACTTCATCCTCTAGGGCTTCACAGCATAGAAATATCTCCCATACTACTGAAGCTATTAGGAAAAGTTGAGAGGGTCAGATGAGGAAAATGGTGCTCTAGGTAACCCTAATTCCCATAAGATACCACACCTCTTCAACTATCACTTATGCCTTGAATTAAGTGATATCAAGGCAACTTTAACAAACTTGGTTGGTGTCAAAGTTTCAAATAATCTGTTAAGGCAAGAGAAGAGGCCTACATGTCCCTGCAGTGATATGATTAGGCCATTTAGTCATCTAAATAAAATCACAGGCTATTTTTCTAAAGATAAATTGACCATATGTAAAACAAAATGAACTGTGCCTGGTTCACTATGGCTTCCTTTATTGAAAGATGCGAATAAACCAGAACAATATACTTTGTTACTTTTAAAAAGAAAATAACAACATGCAACAGAAGCCATTTAATAGCTATCAAGAAATATATGTTAACTGAATGAACAAACCAATAAAAAAAGAAATCTTAGTGTATTATAATTAATCTCTGGCACCAGTTAATGACTCACTTAAGAAGGGCATAATGATGTGAAAATGTTATTGAGATGCTTCTCTTCTATAGCTAGAAATGAATGGAAACATGCTTGTTTTTAAAGATCTGGTAAATTTGTACAATTAAATGTACAGAGTGAAGAGGCTTTTATTTAAATTAAAAGAGCTTAATTATAGAATTAAAAAGAATTGCCAATTATTATTGCTGTGAATTCTTACCAAATACTACTTCTCATAGTGCCCTTCTAGGCTTTAACTGATGAATTAACAAACTGAACTCTAAAATTTTTGTCTGTAAAATGACTTAAGTAGTACTTGGCTACTGAGGAGACTCTTCCTAGATCATAAACATGGTTTAACCTCAGGGAGTGAAAAAAATATTCCTCATTACTTTCCCTTCCTAGTGATATCAATGGAAAAACTCTTGGCTGCTTAACCAAGAAAATAAAAGTGTTGTTGGGGGGGTATCCAGGGTAGAGGCTGAATTGGTAGGGAAGAATCCATCCATAAATTTTTTTACTTCTTACCTATGAAGGATTCCAGCTTTATGGATGCAGCTCACTGCTGAAACAATCTGAAATAGGTACCACACCACCATCTGCAGAGAAAAAATAAATATTTGGATTAGAAACAAAAAGCTCCATTTAAGTAAATACACACACACACACAAACAAACAAAACAAAGAAAACTGCAACCAGAAGTTATGATTCAACATGACTTGACATCTCTTCCTTGCAGGTTGAGTAGGCAAAGAAAAGTGAAGGGGTAAAAAAACACAAAAAACAGGTTCCTCATAAAATAGTTCCAATGTCATTATAATATATAGTATGGTAAAGCAGATATGTGGAAAAATTCAGGAAGAATGCAAAGTTATAGAAAACTGGGCATACCAGTATGCAGTAATAGAACCAGGAAAGAAAGCTCACAGAGAATCATGATGTGGAGGTAAAACGTTTAGGAAGCAGCTATAGACAGCTTCCTTGTTAGAGGTTTCCTTTCTCATGAATATCAGAGCCTGGAAGGAGTCTGAACAAAAGGAAAAAAACACTCTTCACTATTGGAAGAGTAAATACAGAACTAGAATGCAAGAATTACAACACTACAATTCTAACTTCCTTCCACAGAAATATGAATTACCTCTTCCTCAAACAACTTGTCCTTCTGACGAAGGATTTTGTCATACAGGTTCCCTCCTGCAATTAAACAAGACACAGATTTGAATTGCTTAATACAGATCAAAGCTTGGCTCCTGTAACAGGGTTTTTTAGGTGACACAAGGAAATGAAGGATTCTGCTTTCTCTCCATAGGCAACTACTTCTTTTGACTTTTCACATGGGCACAAAACTCTTCCCATCTCTCAAGGACCGCATCAGAAATATTCTTCAAAGATCTCCCTCTCTAACACAAGAGGCTTAATTTAAAAAAAGACATTTTTAGAAAAGATGTGAGTAAAGACCATTCTTGTTGTTCCCAACAAGTGAAGTATATTCAAAATCAGATTTCTTTTCTAGAACTCTCCTTTAAGGACTCTACAATATTTTTGTAACAACTCTCCCAGTTGTGACTACTATAACATTTGGATTAGGCTGGGCACATTGGCTCACGCCTATAATCCCAGCACTTTGGGAGGCTGAGGTGGGCGAATCATTTGGGTTTGGGAATTTAAGACCAGCCTGGGCAACACGGCAAAACCCTTGTCTCTACCAAAAATACAAAAAGTTAGCCGGCTGTTGGGGCACGTGCCTGTGGTCCCAGCTAATCAGGAGGCTAAGGTGGGAGGGTCGCCTGAGCATGGGAGGATCGCCTGAGCCTGGGAGGCGGAGGTTGCAGTGAGCTGAGATCGCGCCACTGCACTCCAGGCTGGGTGACAGTGAGAGTCTATCTCAGGAAAAAAAGAAAAAAATTGGATTACACCTGTGATGCAATGTTTTGTATTTATAGGGTATATATTGACAAATTTTCTACTTCACACTGAAAAATTTCCCAAAATTTAGGGTCTACCCCTAGACTGTTTCCTATCATTACTCTCTTTACTAATTCCTTCCTGTGGAATAAGTGTGAATTTACTTCTCTCTTTCCTTTACCAAGTAATACAGACTGCAAGTAATCATGGTTCATCTTACATCCCACCTGCAACTATAACTTACACTTTAGCCCTGGGTAAGTTTTTACAACTTCTTTTCCCCTGCAACTTAATAACTCAGTTTCAATAAATGTATCATTTGTTCCAGTTCTTCCTAATCACAAAAGAAGTTAACTACCTAGGGCTTCTGCTACTTCGAAAATTTTTAACAGAATCTTGTATATGGCATTGATCACCAATGATCATAATATACAAGAGTTTACACAAGGAAGTCATAAGTGATGAATATGCTGGGACCTCTTTAGCATGCAGTTCAGAAAAGGGCTTTGGAGGTTCTCCTGTGCAATAAGATGATTAACAGCTAGTACAGTATGTAGCAAACACTTTCTACCTACCAAGCACTATGCATGTAATACAACAATCCTAGAAAGTAGGTACTGTTATCAACAAACTTTTTTTTTTTGAGATGGAGTCTCGCTCTGTCACCAGGCTGCAGTGGCATGATCTCCACTCACTGCAACCTCCAACTCCCTGGTTCAAGCGATTCTCCTGCCTCAGCCTCCCGAGTAGCTGGGATTACAGGCACACGCCACCATGCACAGCTAATTTTTGTTATTTTTAGTAGAGACTGGGTTTAACCATGTTGGCCAGGATGGTCTCGATCTCCTGACCTTGTGATCCACCCACCTCAGCCTCCCAAAGTGTTGGGATTACAGGCGTGAGCCACCACGCCCAGCTTTTTTTTTTTTTTTTTTTTTTTTTTGAGACAGGGTCTGGCTCCATCGCCCAGGCTGGAGTGCAGTGGTCTGAGCTCACGAGCTCACTGCAACCTCTGCCTCCCAGTCTCAAGCCATCCTCCCTCCTCAGCCTCCCAAGTAGCTGTGACTACAGGTGCACACCACCCAGCTAATTTTTTGTATTTTTGGTAGTGACAGGGTTTCACTATGTTGCCTAGGCTTTCCTCAAACTCCTATGCTCAAGTGATCTGCTTGTCTTGGCTTCCCAAAGTGCTGGGATTACAGGTGTGCACTGTCCCTGGCCAACAAACTCATTTTAAAATGAGGAAACTGCTGGGCATGGTGGCTTAAGCCTGTAATCCCAGCACTCTGGGAGGCGGAGGTGAGCGGATCACCTAAGGTCAGGAGTTTGAGACCAGTCTGGCCAACGTGGCAAAACCCTGTCTCTACTAAAAATACAAAAATTAGCTGGGCGTGGTGGTGCATGCCTGTAATCCCAGCTACTTGGGAAGCTGAGGCAGGAGAATCGCTTGAACCCAGGAGGCGGAGGTTGTGGTGAGCCAAGACGGCACCATTGCACTCCAGCCTGGGCAACAAGAGTAAAACTCCATCTCAAAAATAATAATAATAATAATAATAATAATAATAATAATAATAATAATAATAAAAAAATGAGGAAACTGAGGCACAGAGAAGTTAAGTTTCTTGCCAAGGTTATAGAGCTAGAAAGTAGAGAAACTTGGTTTTAGAGTCTATTTTCTTAACAACTAGGCTATATTGCTATCTTACAAGCAAAATGATCTGGAGAAATCAGGGACCAGATAAACAGGGCCATGCTTTACCATATATTACTTTCACTCAGTTATGATCTTTGGACCACTTTTCAATAGGATAGCTTTAGCTGAAGACAATATAAATAAATATCACCTATAAGATCTTATTAAATACTGTATCAAGTGCTGCCAAGCCACACTCTGGTTAACTAATGTCATTTCATAAAGAAAAACCTTGAAAAATAAATGTAAAATTCAACCGAAGAAAAGATAGTTTGAAAATGGAACTGTAATCACAAGAGAAAATTTGGGTATGCAAGGGAAAATCCCTCTCCTTATTTCGTACACCACTTCAAAAATTCTCCAAGGCCTGAAAAGTTTCTCTTAAACTCTAGAAATTCATTTAAAGTTTTATCACTGTATATGTCTCTTCTTATATTCTTCTCCTCAAGGTAATTATGAGTCTAAGAAAGTCTTGCTGGAGAAAGTCCCACTGAACTCTATCTTACCATTACAATATTCCAGCTCAATCAGCAGGGTGGTATTGTCCATGAAGTGATTGTAGTAGGCAATAATGTTGTCGTGCTGCAGCAGTGCCAGAATAACAATCTCATTCAAGGCATCACGACGTTCCTTCTCAGACAGCCGGGTCAAATCGACTTCCTTCCACACAACCAGTGAGTCATCCTAAACACAGTAACAGAGGTATCGTGCTTTTCCTCTTGCCTGGCAGCAAATGAATCCACACCTAGATCTGTAAGCCCAGAAGGAAAACTTCCTAGAGGGGCAGAGACTGACTCCTCTTATTTTTTCCTTTTAACAGACTTTAAAGGTTATGTGTACAATTTAGCATTATAATTTATTGCAGGACAGAGGAAGTAAAGCATTAAAACGTTGTTGTCACACTTAATTTGCATGATGTCAGTTCCAGGTAAAAATATGGGCTGGGGATAGATCTCAAAAAGATTCTATTGAGGATACTATGACAGACTGCTAATCATGATGGTGATTATGGCAGGGCAAAAATACTGGAGAAGCAGAGAACTGGGGAGCAATTATCTATAGCTGGTCACAGCTTCTAAAATGAAAATACTAAACTTGCCTCTAGTTTTATAAATTTAGACTTCCCTAGTGATTTTCACCTACCCTTTCTGGATAAGAAAAGTCATGCCCCCTTTTGCAACTCTATAATCTCCTCTCATACTTTTATGTATCCTGTAGCTCCTGATGTCTACTATCTTTTTTTTTTTTTTTTCAGAGATAGGGTCTCACTCTGTTGCCCAAACTAGAGTGCAGTCATAGCTCACTTCAGCTTTGAACTCCTGGGCTGAAGCAATCCTCCCACCTCAGCTTCCCCAGTAGTTGGGACTACAGGCACGCACTGCCACACTCAGCTAAAATTTTTTTTTTTTTTTTTTTAAGAGATGGGGTATCACTGTGTTGCCCAGGCTGGTCTAGAACTCCTGGCCTCAAGCGACCCGACCACCTTGGCCTCCCAGGTGTTGGGATTATAGGCATGAGCCACTGTGCCTCGCCTCATTCTTTGCTGACCCTGCTTCCTAGCCCAGGAGCATCTCCACCTATGTAACCCTCTCCATCCTTTTGAATGCCTCTGCCAAGCCTTTACAGTGTTTTTGAAAAGACTCTGATTAATCTTTTACTGTAACCATGTCTTTAATTTTTAGACCCCATACACTGAAATGATATTTGTCCATTCTTTTCATATCTCTACATATGCAACTTAATGCTATTTGTTTACTAACAATGGTCAACTTATTTTCCTACTGAAATATAAGCTTCTAGAGAAAAAGAGTGCTTCTGAACTTTTGTGAATTCACAGATCTAATAAATATTTGGTGATATGGATAACGCTATGCAATTTTTGGGAAGTGTAATCAAATTTAACTCAAAACCAACCCAGTAATCAAGTTCAAAAGGATAATAATAAAAAGGCAATGGGCAAGATGTGAGACTTCAGTTCTAGTCCAAGATTTACTTATAACTTAAGTGAGCAAGTCACTTAAGTATACTGTTTTAGTTTCTCTAACTAAAATATAGAAATAACAATCCTTATCTCCTCTTTCTCATTTTGAGTGCAAAAAAGAAAACAGACTACTAAGAATAACTAACTCTAACATCATACATTAACGTGGCATCAGGATAAAAAAGAACACTTAAAAATATTCTCTTGCAACCACTTCTCTCCTTCTCCATCTTTCAGCCTTAAAAGTATGCTGGCTTGGAACACACATCAGAACTGCAAATGGATTTCTGACGGATGAATCACCTTCAGCAACCCCAGCAAGTTCTCATTAAATGTTTACCCTAAAGTAAGATTTTATGATCAAATCCAGTGTATCGTTAGTTTTTGGAAGTAGAATAATCACTGCAGGGTTTTACACTAGTATATATTAACTTGGGATTCCGTGATCCATGGATCTCTCCAAAGGATGTGCATATGTGCAAATGTGTTGATGGAGGGGGTAAGATTACTTTGCTTAGGTTATCAAAGGGGTCCTTGTGCCCCCCAAATTAAGAACTAATGGCTTAGAATATACCAACAAAGTATTTCCCATGCATAAACCCTGCAGGATAAACACTGATAAAGAACCAACACACAAAGATCTTCCCAATGAGCTTCAAGAAAAGCTTCCAACTAAGTGATCACTGCTGAACTTAAAGATAATGACAAAAATAACGGAGTTGCCACGGGTGTGGGGATTTTGAAGCTATGCCCCCCCTCCTCACCCCAACCTTGGAGAACTATATATACAGCATGAGAGGAAGGAAGTTTTGGCAATACCTCACATTCGTATACCACTTTAATTTACAGAACAAGAGCCTTCGTTTGATTCTCAAGATAATCTTAAAAAAAAAAAGAAAAACATGATTTCAAGGTATTATCAGTAAGCCCATTTTACAGATGGGGAAACTAAAGCTCAAGAGACGGTTAGGTGACTTAGGACAATCAAAAATGACTAGTCAAACCAATGATCTAGCCAATTCCTAGTGCCGCTGAGTGGGAAGAGTGGTGAAGGCCCTAAGACATATACCCTGTGGGCGCCTAAAGCACTAAGCTCACGACGCTGGGAAAGCGGGGCCGAGAAGGAGGGACTCGGGGCGACCCGACAGCGCCAGACAGGGCGGCCGGTGCCGAGGGCCGCTACCTCGGTGCGGCGGTACAGCGTGGCTTCCCCGAAGGCGCCGCGACCCAGGACGCGGATGGGGATGTAGTGCAGCTCCTCCTGCTCCGCCGCGCCGCCGCCGGCTCGCGGCCCCTGACTGGCGCTAGGCCCCGGACTCGAGTCCCCGCAACCCCCGGACTCGCTCCCAAAGTCCGAGTTGATGGAATCGCAGTGTCGCTCGTACTCGCCCAGCACCGACATGGCGGCGGCCGCGGGCCTTGGGGACCAGCCTGCGTATGCCCGGAGGCCCTGGCCGCGCTGCGTCCCGCTCGCTTCAGATGCCGGCCCGCGGATCCGTCAGCCCAGCAACCCCGCGAAGCTCCATGGTGGCTCCTGCCCCCCGACCCGGAAACAGTTCTCTGTGTTTCCGGCCTGGCTGAGTTTCCTCCGCCTTTGCTTGCGCGCTTGGCTAGTCTAGCGGCCAGGGCTTCCCGCGTTCGGGGAAGGCCTGCAAAGTGAGGCCTCGGGCTGGGGTTGGCGGGCGCGTGGTGGGAACCGCGTGGAACCGAAGGGCTCCCACGGGAACAAGGGCATCACTGACGGTACGGCCTCTCGGGTCTATTGACCCTTCTCTGCCTCCCCGGTCCGGACTCATACAACTTGGAGGTCCAGAGGTCGTCCAGTCTCATCTTGACGTCAGGTCTGTGACAGGAGGGTGATTGGGGAAGCATTCCCAGTGTACACCTTCTTCCCCATTCCAACGTTGGACAGCATTCTTTTTTAGAGAGATAGTATAGTAAAGATTATATGGCCGGGCAAGGTGGCTCACGCCTGTAATCTCAGCATGTTAGGAAGCCGAGGCGGGCGCATCACCTGAGGTCAGGCGTTTGAGACCAGCCTGGCCAACTGGTGAAACCCCGTTTCTATAAAATACAAAAATTAGCTAGACGTGGTGGCGGGCATCTGTAATCCCAGCTACTCCAGAGGCTGAGGCAGGTGAATCACTTGAACCCGGAAGGAGGAGGTTGCAGTGAGCCGAGATCGCGCCACTACACTCCAGCCTGGATGACAGAGCGAGACTTTGTCTCAAAAAGAAAAAAAAAAAAAAAAAAAAAAAAATATATATATATATATATATATGTATGTATGTATGTATATAGACAGCCTAAATGTCTGCCTCCGGTCATCTCGGTCCCTGGGCCGAGTTCTTTCTCCCAGGGCCATCCTAAGTCCCTCCCTCTTCTACACAACTCCAAAAATATTTTAAGTCAACTCTCCTGACACTTTCCTTCTCCCCCGTCTCTTCTTCCAGATTCAATTTATTCTATGTGTTTTTCCAGATATTTGACCATATGATATCATGAAACATTCTTTGAGCACTTGGTGCCACACACTGTTTGGGAACAGGAAATCTGCAATAACGTTCTCCCTACCGTCAAGTAGGAAAACAGCAATACGGTGAACAATATGTGTTCCATCAGTTATGTGACCTTGGGCAATTATGTGACCTTGGGCAACTTCTCATCTCCAAGCTTGTTTTGTTGTGAGAATGTGGTCTACGTCACAGACATAACAGCTAACATTTATTGAGTGTTATGTTCTGGGTACTATGCTAAAGGTTTTTTACGTATTATCTCACATTATTATGTATTATCCTATGTATTATGTATTATCCTAACATTCCCATTTTACAGAAACAGAGGTACCTAAGTAACCTGCTTAATGTGACAGACCTAGTAAGAGGGAGCTGGGAAGTTGAACCCAGCAACCTGAAAAAGCAGGATGTGATGGGGCTAAGAGAAAGCCATGTGCCTAGCCGGGCGTGGTGGCTCACACTTGTAATCCCAGCACTTTGGGAGGGCCGATCACTTGAAGCCTGGAGTTCGAGTTCAGCCTGGCCAACATGGTGAAAACCCGTGTCCACTAACAATACAAAAATTAGCCGGGTGTGCACACACCTGTAATCCCAGCTACTTGGGACACTGAGGCACAAGAATTGCTTGAACTGGGGAGGCGGAGGTTGCGGTGAGCCAAGATCATGCCACTGCACTCGAGCCTGGGCAACAGAGTGAGAACCTGTCTCAAATAAATACATAAAAATAAATTGTGTCATATCGATTTGTGAAAAGTTCCTACTTTAAGAGAGCTTACATGTAACAGAAAACCACCAGGCAATTAAAACAGTTTCTATAAGGGCTATTAAAGTGCAAGATTCTAGAGAGGCATTTAGGAGTGGCATCTGTCCAAGCCAAACTTGCTGTGTGAGTGCAGGAATATACAAAATGTTAAGTCTAAACAAAGTAGAGAGATCATTTCAGGTAGAGGCCATTCCATCTACATCCTCCTATTAATTAGAAGGCACTTTGAGGATAGGTATTGCCTCTTGTTTATCTAGATAAACTCCGAGTTTAGTTTGGCTTAAATCTGTTAATTCTATTAACTGTTAATTCTGTTATTCTCGATTAACTCTGTTAAACAGAAAAGATGCTCAATAAATTGTTTCTCAGTTGAATGGGAAAAAACCAATTACTTAAAATTGGGAATGCTGACTTTCAAAGAGGCTGAATAGATTTCAGCCTAAGCTTAAAAATTCATTTTTTTCTGGCACCTTTGCAACGAGGAACTAGTTTTCTATAACGTGGTTGGCCTGAAACTGAATTGTTCTAATGATAATGCATAGATACTACAAGCCTAGAAGAAACATGTCCTATTATAGAGCAGAGACATTCTTGCTGAATTCTTCATTATATTGGATATAACTGAAACTAATTGTCTTACCTTTGAATATTTATAAGTTCAAAAATAGTCAACATTTACTCTAATGGTATAACTTTTTTTTTTTTTTGGAGACAGTCTCACTCTGTCACCCAGGCTGGAGTGCAGTGGCATGATCTCAGCACACTGCAGCCTCCACCTCCCAAGTTCAAGTGATTCTCATGCCTCAGTCTCCTGAGTAGCTGGGATTACAAGCGTCCGCCACCATGCCCAGCTAATTTTTGTATTTTTAGTAGAGAGGGCATTCTGCCATGTTGGCCAGGCTGGTCTCAAACTCCTGACCTCAAGTGATTGGCCTGCTAAAGTGTTGGGATTACAGGTGTGAGCCACTGCACCTGGCCAAGGTGTAAAATTTTAAAGCGCCTTTGGTTGAAACCAAACTATTTCCACATTGTACTTTAACAAGTGAATGGTTAGAATGCTATTTTGCATTAGTTTCCAATTTGTGAATGGCAAATTCCCAGGGGCCATAGAGTTACTGTCAAGATGAAAGAATCTACCAAAGACCAACCCAAGATTATATCCTTCACTGTCTGCCACAGTAGCCATTAGCTACATATAGCTACTCAACATTTGAATTGTGGCTAGTCTAATTTTAAGCTATAGATGTGGTATAGCTTGAAATGCACACTGGATTTTCAAGATTTTATATGAGAAATGGAATGCAAAACATCTCATTAACCATTTTTATATTAACTATATGTTGAAATAATATTTTGGGTATATTAGGTTAAATACACTACTAAAAATAATATTCGGCTGGGCACAGTGGCTCATGCCTATAATTCCAGCACTTTGGGAGGCCAAGGTGAGCAGACCACGAGGTCAGGAGATTGAGACCATCCTGGCCAACATGGTGAAACCCCATCTCTACTAAAAATACAAAAATTACCTGGGCATGGTGGCGTGTGCCTGTAATCCCAGCTACTCGGAAGGCTGGAGAATCGGCAAATTTTACCTGTTTTTTACTTCTTTAATGTGATACTAGAAAATTTAAAATTATACATACAGCTCAACATTTTATGAGACACCACTGCAGCAGACTGAATAAATGATTTATAAAGCATGTATTGGGCCGGGCACGGTGGCTCACGCCTGTAATCCCAGCACTTTGGGAGGCTGAGGTGGGTGGATCACGAGGTCGGGAGTTTGAGACCAGCCTGGCCAACATAATGAAACTCCATCTCTACTAAAAATACAAAATTAGCTGGGCGTGCTGGTACATGCCTGTAATCCCAGCTACTTGGGAGGCTGAGGCAGGAGAATTGCTTGAACCCGGAAGGCGGAGGTTGTGGTGAGCCAAGATCACGCCATTGTACTCCAGCCTGGGCAACAAGAGTGAAACTCCATCTCAAAAAAAAAAAAAAAAAAGGAAAGAAAAAAAAATTATACCCCAATAATGGGAACCACTACTTTACACACTATGGATTCATAATAAAATTTATTTGAGGGAGAATGGAGATAGGATAAATAAGAGGCCAGCCAGTGAGTGTGCAAAGCACTTCATATTGGCTCTTGGAAAGTAGCTTTGTGAAAAATGTTCAACTGTAAGTGAAAGGAGAGGAGAAAAGACGTTTACCTCCTGGAGTGGGGTTTTGCATTGGATATGATAGGCCTAAAAAGTGAGTCCTGAGGGTTCATATACCGGGGGTTGGGGGATGGGTCTTTTAGGAATGAAAGGCAAGGGAGATGGCTCTCTGTAGGAGTGATTCTACGTAGTTGCAATTTTAATTGCAAAAACCACAATTACTTTTGCGCGAACCTAATAGTAACAGTTTCCAAAAGAGAGAAGATAAAGAGAATAAAATGCCTAGCTTACAGAACCATATTTGGTCTGAGGATGCATAATTAAGGATTCTTAATTTCATATATATATATAATTTACATATATTACATACAAAATATGATAATCTTTTACTAGCTCATATAAACTATCGATCTGCAGTAACTGAAGAATAACAATATTTTTTCTCTAATTCATCAGGTATAATTTGCCATAATTTAAAATAGAGAAATATGGAAGAATTATCACCAATCCAGACATAGAAGTACTCAAGAGTAACAGTACACCTAAAATGGTTTCTGCTAGCCTTTATTTGAGAAAATTTACACAAAAATCCCCAATCCAACATTTACAAGTGAATCTGTATAAATCCCATATGCCTCTTTCCCAAACAAACCAAGAAATGGCTTTATGACAGGGGTCCATGACAATGGTATAACAAGGCTTACTTAAACTGCATCATTCTCATTTATATTATACAGACCATTTTGGATAATATGCTCAAAAATGGAGGAAAGCACATAACACCCAATTTTAAAGCTTATTTGCTCTTGTATCAGTCTTTTGTCAAAGGCAAATACTTTTACTTTTTAGATAAAACCAAAGTATAATATCAATTAACTTCTAAACCAAAAGCACAAAATGTCCCAGTTGATAGTTTCAGCATGAGTAAAGGGAAGGGACATGAAAGAATGCCAACTCCTACAAAGCTTAAGTTTAGGGTCACACTTGGGAACAAAAGCATCAACGAAATAAAATATTCTCTTCTCCTATCTTCTTGACATTTTGTCACATCAGAAGAACATAACTAAGAGAGTAGCTTTTGTTGCTCCTAAAAAGGGGAAAGGCACCAGTCAGAAATAGGAAAGAAAATCTTGTTAGGCTAACGGTACATGATAGAAACTTCACATTTAAAAGTTTAAAGATGGAGGCTGGGCATGGTGGCTCACGCGTGTAATCCCAGCACTTTGGGAGGCTGAGGCAGGCAGATCACTTGAGGTCAGGAGTTCGAGACCAACCTGGCCAATATGGTGAAACTCTGCTTCTATTGAAAATACAAAAATTAGCCAGGCATGGTGGTGTGCACCTATATTCCCAGCTACTCAGGAGGCTGAGGCAGGAGAATTGCTTGAACCCAGGAGGTGAAGGTTGCAGCGAGCTGAGATAGTGCCATTGCACTCCAGCCTGGGTGTTGCAGCAAGACTCTGTCCACCCCCCCCCCAAAAAAAAAGTTTAAGGATGTATCTTAACCCACATATTATTTTCTCTACTTGGATGCATCCTCTGTAACTTAGTATATGTAATACTACAGATAGACTTTCTCAACATTTGCTGCCTATGCTAAGGATCTGCAGCCAGGTTCTCAGAAGCAGTACCTACCAATTCTCAACAGCAGATGGCAATGTTGTACAAGTTAACGACAGAACTACTTTTATGCCACAGGAGAGGAAGACACAAGGAGTCAAAAGGGGGGAAAAAAAAGTTTGGGTTCATAGTAGCAGGAACATTAACAGAATAGCCTGAGATTTTAACAGCATAACTCATTCCCTCTTCCACCTTTGTACTTTATCCAGGTCGACACATCAGGGTTCTCTAACAATTCCAGTATTCTGTTTCTTTACTGTAAGATACATGTAATTCTTGCCACTGTGATTAAACAAGCCCTGTAATAGCAGGGTTAAAAAGAGATTACAGAAAGGATAAACTCCTACCTACTTTCTTGGGAGATGTGGGAAAGATTTCAAGTCACAGCATTTTTCATAACTGTTTATAAACAATGGTCATTTATATCCACATTTTCTCTTATTTACATTAGTTTTGGCCCTTAGGCACCTCATACTCCTACAGTGATTATTGGCATTGCTTTCATAACATGTATTTTTAAGTATTTACTCTCTTAATGGCCCTCAATGTCTATTTTATACATCATATCTCTTAATTCTCTAGATGGAACACTGAAGGACAGGAATTAAGTAAGTGACTGGCCATGCAAGGGTTGGAAATTTTACTTATTTTTCCTGGTAGAAGTTATGTTAAAAATTCAAGCAACCACATATCTAACAGAGGAATTTTATCTAGGATATATAAAAAAACTCTCAAAACTCAGTAGTAAAAAGAACAAATGACCCAAATAGAAAATAGACAGAAGACATTTCACCGAAGAGGATATATAGATGGCAAATTAGCACACGAAAAGATACTCAACATCATTAGCCATTGGAAATGCAAATTAAAACCCCATGTGGTATCATTACACACATCTATGTGAATGGTTAAGATAAAAAATAGTAGTAATACCAAACGCTGGTGAGGATGTGAAGAAACTGGATCAATCATACATTGCTGTCTGAATTGTATGAGTGGCTGTATGTAAAAAGTAGAGCCACTCTGGAAAAAGAGTAGGATAGTTTCTTACAAAAATATATGTGTTTACCATACAACCCAACAGTTGCCCTTTTGAGCATTTATCCCAGAAAATGAAAATGTATGTTCACATAAAAACCTGTACATGAATGTTCACAGCAGCTTTATTAGGGCAAAAAACTGAAAACAACTCTTATGTCCTTTAGTGGGTGAATGGTTAAGCAAACTGTGGTACATCCATACCATGGAATACTACTCAGCAATCAAAAGGAACTGCCCAGACTTCACCACGATGCAATATATGCATGTAAGAAATCTGTACTTATACCCCCTAAATATATAAAACATTTTTAAAAGAAAAAAAGGAAGAAACTATTCATACATGCAACAACTTGGATGGATTTCAAGGGAATTATGCTGAATGAAAAAAGGTCAGCCTCATAAGATTACATTCTGTATGATTCCATTCATACAACATTCTTGAAATGACAAAATTACAGAGATGGAGGACAGAACAGTGGTAGCCACAGGTTGGGGTGAGGGTATAAGAAAGGGATGTGGCTGCGGCTGTAAAAGGGCAGTGCAAGGGATCCATGTGACAGAACTGTTCTGTCTCTTGTGATGGTGGTCACATGAATCTACACATGTGATAATATTGCATAGAATTAAATACACATACACGAAAAAAGTTCAAGCAGTTGAGCACAAATATTTTAATTGTCTAAAATGACATTTTCTTTAAGAGTTATCTACAGTTCAAAGCTCACTTTTATGAGGTGTCACATCCATCACCATTTTAAGAGACATAAAATCATGAAAAGATATCACCAGAAGCTACGTAAACATTTCAGCTAAGGGTAAAGAGAAAGTTAAGGGTGTTTTCACAAGGAAATTGAAAGAGGGCAATCCAAATGAAGTCAACATGGTCACACAAAAATCTTGGTAAAAGAACTAGAATGGAAGCCCAAGCTGCTGAGCAAGTGGGAGAAGAAAAGAAAACATAGTCCAAACAGATCACACAAGGGAACCCAGGACAAATGCTGACTTTGGCATTATCTAGGTAACCCCTATTTTTTGTCATAGGTGACTCTAATAATAGACCTATTGTTGCAAAACCAGTCAAAATCCTACCAAATTAAAAAGAAGTCCCTCATTGACTTGTTGGGTGTAGGTGGTACCCCATGTCCTCCCACACCAAAAGAGATCAGTTCTGGCAAGAAAGCTCCAACGTGCCTTGATGGTGCTGTTGGTAGGATGCCTTAGGCCAGGCACGTCCCAGCGATGTTCTGCTGGCTGAGGTACAAGGTGGGAGGAGAATATGCCTCATTCATTACTCAATCAATTTCTTGGCCTTGAAGAAGCGTCGCAGGTAGAAGACCTGCCAGGTAGCTAGTCCAATGAGACAGAACATTGAAAAGATGCTGAAGTATAGGACCCGAGTGTTTGTTGACTCTAAAAAAAAAAACAAAAGCATTGTAAACATAATGAAGTGAGCCTCCTCAGCTGGCTAAACAATGGCAGGGGAGGCGGGTAAAGGCAATTAATTAACTTCACTCTGTCCCTAGGTCTAACAGTAGGATTTCAGATAATTTTTTTTTTAAGTTCATTATCCTGGCTGGGCATGGTGTAATCCCAGCTTGTAATCCCAGCACTCTGGGAGGCTGAGGCAGGCAGATCATGAAGTCAGGAGATCGAGACCATCCTGGCTAACTCTGTCTCTACTAAAAATACGAAAAATTAGCCAGGCATGGTGGCTTGCGCCTATAGTCCCAGCTACTTGGGAGGCTAAGGCAGGAGAATTGCTTGAACCCAGGAGGCGGAGGTTGCAGTGAGCCGAGATCGCACCACCGTACTCCAGCCTGAGTGACAGAGCGAGACTCCATCTCAAAAATAAGTAAATAAATAAAAATAAAAGTTCATTATCCTATATATAAATGTTGAAAATTACAAAGATTGGTGCTATCAGTTTGCTGTGGGTATAGACTAATTGAGGATGCTGTCACCTGCCTATCACAGTAGGAGTTTCTACTCTCTTGAAAATCTAACAAGGCTCATTTACCTTTAGCAGCAACAACAGCGAAGCAAGCAATTTCCCCTCCATATACCCACCTTGGCAAAACTGAGAAAAGGGTACACCAGAATTGAAAGTTTGGAGACTGTCTCATTTATGGGTCACTTAAGAAGTAAGAGTCGCCTTCCCCCTCACCGTTGGTATCACGCATCTCCTCTTCTCTCTTCTTCATGTAGGCAAAATCATTAACAATAGATTCTGAAAGGTCTTCTAGGCGTCGCAGCTCTACCTCTAATGGTTTGAGCTTCTCAACTTTTGCAATCTGGAAAAGTATGGAATATTTTCAGCTCTCTGAAAACATCGCTTCAGTCAAGAACATAAAGAAGGCAACAGAGGAGTCTTTTTTAAAGTTTCACCAGATTTAAATTCTCTCCTATCAATCATCGTAACATATTTTAAAATTTGGGCTTCTTTCTTTCCCTATAGACTATATCTTTCCATTTCAGACCTTTTTTGATACTTTAATTTTGACTAAAATCTTAGAAGTAATATAATAACCGTAGGCTATAAAGTAAGATATACTATTGTCTCAAGATTTTTTACTTTTTTTTTTGAGACAGGGTTTTACTCTGTTGCCCAGGCTGGAGTGCAGTGGCACAGTCTTGGCTCACTGCAGGCTCGACCTCCTGGGCTCAGGCAATCCTCTTGCCTCAGCATCCCAAGTAGCTGGGACCACAGTCATGCACTGCCACACCCAGCTAATTTTTATACTTTTTCTAGAGATGGGGTTTTGCCATGTTGCCCAGGCTGGTCTCGAACTCCTAAGCTCAAGCAATCTGTCCGTCTTGGCCTCCCAAAGTGTTGGGACTACAAGTGTGAGCCACCATGCCCAGCTGATTTTTGACTTTAGTAAAGCATTTTACTTTGCACTTCCACTCATGTCTAAGAAGTAAACTATTGTTAATACAATAAATGTGGGAGTCATATTAGGTCAAACCTGGTTTTAGAAGAAAAACCACTAAATTCATTAAACCTTTGACAGTACATAGGAATGTGAGCATGTGTTGTTATAGCATTAAAGTAATAATTCAAAATACACAATTAGAGAATTCGGGTTCATATAAATCCTACAACAACTTTAAGGTTTAATATCAGAGCTCAGATGTGAGAAAACTGCACTGAATTTTTTATGTATTTTTTTCTTTTAGAATGACACAGCCAGTTATCAAAAGAAATCTTCAAGGAATTCCCTGTATGCTGAGGAATGAAGGGTGTGAGAAAGAAATTAACTGTCTTCTGCTGTCAAGTTAGACCCCTAAGAAAACTCTTAAGAGTATCTAATAACTAGAGGCATCTATCACACCAGCAAAGATGTCATTATTGTTTTTTTCTTATCAGTCTTAGATTATGCTTTGCTTTAAAATGAGATACACCACCAGAGCTTTCCAGATCTTTTTTTTTTTTTTGGAGATGGAGTCTCACTCTTGCCAGGCTAGAGTGCAGTGGTGTGGTTTTGGCTCACTGCAACCTCTGCCTCCCGGGTTCAAGTGATTCTCCTGCCTCAGCCTCCTAAGTAGCTGGGACTACAGGCGTGCGCCACCACACCCAGCTAATTTTTTGTATTTTTAGTCGAGATGGGGTTTCACCATGTTGGTCAGGATGGTCTTGATCTCTTGACCTCGTGATCCACCTGCCTTGGCCTCCCAAAGTGCTGAGATTACAGGCGTGATCCACCATGCCCGGCCAGCTTTCCAGATCTTAAAACTTTTACATACCAGTTGCTCTTAAAGTTTCCACATAGAGAATTCTTTAATAATTCTGTTTCTGGCTGGGTGCGGTGGCTCACACCTGTAATCCCAGCACTTTGGGAGGCCGAGGTGGGTGGAACACGAGGTCAGGAGATCGAGACCATCCTGGCTAACACGGTGAAACCCCATCTCTACTAAAAATAAAAAAAAAATTAGCTGGGCGTGGTGGCGGGCGCCTGTAGTCCCAGCTACTCGGGAGGCTGCGGCAGGAGAATGGCGTGAACCCAGGAGGCGGAGCTTGCAGTGAGCTGAGATTGTGCCACTGCACTCCAGGATGGGTGACAGAGCGAGACTCCATTCTCAAAAAAAAAAAAAAAAAAAAAAATTTCTGTTTCTTTTTTTTTTTTTTTAAGGATGGAGTCTCACTCTGTTGCCCAGGCTGGAGTACAGTGGTATGATCTTGGCTCACTGCAACCTCTGCCTCCCAGGTTCAAAAAAATCCTCCCACCTCAGCCTCCCGAGTAGCTGGGATTACAGGTGTGTGCCACCACACCCAGCTAATTTTTATATGTTCAGTAGAGATGAGAGTTCACCACGTTGGCCAGGCTGGTCTTGAACTCCTGACCTCAGGTGATCCATCCACCTCGACCTCCCAAAGTGCTGGGATTACAGGCGTGAGCCACTGCACCTGGCCTTAATAATTCTGTTTATATATCTGCTTCTTTACTCCCTATTTACTGTACATTCCCTATGGCCCACTTTTTTTTCTCTCCTTTGTTCAATTCATTGTCCTTGTTCTTTCTCTTTGTGAAATGTTAACAGCAGTTAACAAGGGATGAATAGGAGGCATTTATTTTATGTTTTCTTATTCTTCACTAAATGTGTGATGAACAAAAGTTATTTAAAATAAAACAAACTGCTGTTAAAATTGGGATGTAAAAATTGAGTTTATATTTAAGGTCCATAAAAATATGGTGATAGACTTGCGATGATACACCTACAGTTTTCTCTCACCAGATGCACATTTTCTTGCGTTTGTAAAATGTTGGCTAGAGTTAACGGTGTGACTGGTAACTGCAGAACAGCTTCTGGGTGTAAGATTTAACCAATAGTTAATGCACAGAGCTAACTTTCCTAAGTGAATGGCCAAATGCCAGGTTTTGTCATTAACCCAGAATATATATCTGTTCATTGATCTCATATAGAGCTGCAGAACAAAAAAAATTCCCCAAGAAAAATACAGGAGCTATACAAGCTGAACCTTAGTCTAACATCTTCCCTCCTGCTCTATACTTCCCCACTCAGAGCTTCCTAAATGAGACAGTATAAAGGAAATGGCACGATACTTCTTAGAGATAAATTATTTAAAGTTCCCTAAATAGAAACTTGCAAAAGAAACTGGAAGTGAAACTATGGCTGTGCCTCTGCCAGCTGAAAATGATATTAAAAAAAAAAATACTTTAAAGCCTACTGAATCCCACAGCCTTTGCTTCTTTTTTTTTTGTTGTTGTTGTTGTTGTTAAAGGACAATAGTCCAGAGACCTAAAACCCGAAAAACAATGATGGAATTAAACCTGGTACTGAAGATGGCTTTTGTAGATTACAGCCCCCCACAAGCTGTTCCCAATCCCTTTCCAGTAATAAAACTTATTTTTTAGTTGTACAACCAACACATAAATATATTCTTTGGCTAAAAATTTAAACTATCTAGAAGCAAAGAGAATATAAACCAAAAGTCTACCTTCATGGTTCCTCAATTCCCACATTGCTTTCCAGAGGTAAAGACGCTTATAAACTTGATGTATTATCTTTCCACACCTTTTCTTCTGAGACACTATGCTTTTGTATGTAAATGTACACAGAAAAATATAACTTAAAATATATTTATAAATGGCATACTACACACATTGTTCTATAGCTTTTTTCCATTTAGTAAGATCTTTCCAAAAATGTCAGTGCTTATCAATTCATCTTATTCTTCTTAACTGCTGCATAGCATTCCACACAGCTAGTATTCCACATTGTTTAGTTAATCATTCAATTCCCAACCCCTTTTCTAGTACAGGTGCTACTTCAGACTCTACACCTCTATTCATAACCAAACAGTCAAATTCCTATCTTCAAAGTTGATTTTATTTCCTCAACAAAATCTCTGCTGAGGCCAAGCGTGGTGGCTCACACCTGTTATCCCAATACTTCGAGAGGCTGAGGCAGGAGGATCACTTGAGCCTGGGAGGTCAAGGCTGCAGTGAGCCAAGATCATGCCACTATACTCCATCCTGGGAGACAAACTGAGACTCTGACTCAAAAAAAAAAAAAAAAAAAAAAATCTATTGAATCCCATCTTTCATCCAGAAAATTATTTTCAGACCTTCATTAGTGGGATGAAGGTCTCATTTTGGTCTCATTTCCTAGAAGCCATTTTTGCCTAATAATTACCTTCACTCATGATACTAATTTAAAATCTAGAAATCTTAAAGAAATCTCAAGAGACTAAAACAGTACTGAAATCTAGCTTGCCATTCCAAACACCTAGTACACCATGGATACTCAATAGTAAAAAACAACAATCATGGATATATTTCTATGTTGAATCTAAACCTAGAAATCCAAATAATATTTGGAGGAAATCAAAGAACAAAGATCTTTTCAAACCACCAAAATCTGACGGACTTAACAATTAAATGCTATTAAGGAAAGTAATTCCGCCTTCCTTCATGTGAGAACACAGTGAGGAGGCAGTATGCATTCAGAAGAGGACCCTCACCAGAACCTGACCACACTGGCACCCTGATCTTGAACTTCCTAGACTCCAGAACTATGAGAAATAAATTTCTGTTGTTTATTCTTTTTGAGATGGAGTCTTGCTCTGTCACCCAGATTCTCCTGCCTCAGCCTCCCAAGTAGCTGGGATTACAGGCACGTGCCACCACGCCCAGCTAATTTTTGTATTTTTAGTAGAGACAGGGTTTCACCATGTTGGTCAGGCTGGTCTCGAACTCGTGACCTCATGATCCGCCCTCCTCGGCCTCCCAAAGTGCTGGGATTACAGGCGTGAGCCACTGCGCCTGGCCTGTTTATTTTTACAAAAGAAAAAAATTAGCCAGGTGTGGTGGCTCACACCTGTAATCTCAGCACTTTGGGAGGCTGAAGCGGATGGATCACTTGAGACCAGGAGTTTGAGACCAGCCTGGCCAACATGGTGAAACCCAGTCTTTATTAAAATTACAAAAATTAGCTGGGCATGGTGGCGCATGCCTGTAGTCCCAGCTACTCAGGAGGCTGAGGCACGAGAATCCTTTGAACCTGGGAGGCAGAGGTTGCAGTGAGCTGAGATGGCACCGCTGCACTCCAGCCTGGGCTGGGTGGACTCTGTCTCAAAAAAAATAAATAAATGAAGAAGTAGTAGTAGTCAGTGGTTTAAAAAAAAAAATGAAAAACAAAAAACCTTCACTGCAGGCTGGGCACAGTGGCTCATGCCAGTAATACCAGCACTTTGGGAAGCCAAGGCAGGTGGATTGCTGGAGACCAGGCTGGGCAACACAGCAAGACGCCATCTCTATTACAAAGTAGTAATAATAATAAAGAAAAAAAAACTTTATTGCAAGAATATATAACAATAGACTTTTATTACCAGCTTAAAACAAATGTAAAAAAGTTTCTTGATTTTTTTAAAACATTTTAAGGCCTTAACGTTTTTTTCTGAGTTCTTATTATGTGCAAGGTACCAAGGTAAGTTATGATCTTAAGCTCTCACAGCTTACATAGTAAGTTATAACCATAATATATGGCTTTATGTAGTAACTTCTATAACAAAAAATACACATTAACTACAGTTCTAGTTGGGAGGACAAAGTGAAGCTTAACAGGAAGTGGGTGAGCTGGGTCTCACAAGTTGGGCAGGACTTTTGAGAGGGCATTCAAGGCTGAGGGGAACCTGTAAACCAAAACACGGAGGGAGTAAAGTGCAGGCATGTTTAGCAACTACGAATAGTCTAGACATAAGTAGTCTGGTGTGCTAGAAACTAGACTATAGGGTATGTGTGCATGTACACACATAACTGCCACACACTTGTGCTTGGGGAGGGTAGGGGATAATAGCAAATAAAAGGCTCAAAAGTTAGGCTGAGACTAAATTAGGGAAGGGGATGAAAAAGGTAGTATAATGAATCAGAGCCATTGATATATGCTCACAATGTGGTATATTTTGTAATCTCATTTAATCCTCGTAACCCTGTAAGGTGAATATTTTTATCCTTAAGTTTTGCAGATGAGGAAACTAAGGCTCTGAGGTATTAAATAACTTGCCCAAAGTATCACAGCTTGGTGCAGTTGGCATTAGAATCCAAGTCTATGTGAGTTTATTCTGTAAGTACTAGAAATTTAATAAAGAAAACCAGATGAGTATACTAAGTTTTTCCTGAATCAAAGGTGAAATGAACAAGCTATATTAGGCCACAAGGATCTATATAAGTTGTCCTGTTTGCTTGACTAATAAAGTTTGACTAATAAACTTCCTGGGTTTCCCATTGCTATTATTTTTGCAGGGCAACAGAGTAAAATTTTAAAACAAATCATGGTAAGTATTCTCAAGAAGACGCTCTTTACTTGCTCTGGACTAAGCATTCAATAAATAGCATTGAGACTTTATATCACAGTACAAAAAGCTAAAAAATCCTCAATATCAAAATTCCCACTTTCTGTTGTTCTGCTCTTGTAAGCAGTTGATTGAACTGTTCAGAGTATCTGTAAAAATGCCAAATTATACATGTTTCATGAAGGCAGGCTGGTATTCTATTCTACTTTCCTTCATCGCTGGAAGCATGAGGTATGTTTTGCCAAGTCTGTAAGACAATGTGCACCACAGGTTCTCCAATAGGGGGTGATATCCCCCTGGCAAGCTGCATGTAGTTGTTAAATAATCAAAGGATGTTATAGTTACAAGGTGCTTCATTTTGCAGTGAGTCCCTCATTTTTCAAATGAGGAGACTAAAGATTCCATAAAGTTACTCAGCCCTTTGGGTGTCCAACCAAAATTAACAGTACCATGGTCTCTTAACTCCCTACCCAGGGTGATCACAGCATTTAAACTGCCAAACTCTGCTGTAAAATTCGAGAACAGAATCCCTGACTTCCAAAAGCATTTATGCTCTCTGTACCCAAATCTGACCTATCTTTCAAGCCTCCTTGAAAGCCTTCTTCAACCACTCCTGTCCACGCTGTCTTCCCTCAAGCCCTACAACACTTACTGTGTCACACAGTTAACACTCAACTGTGTCACACAGTTAACACTCAATCATATATTGTCATATTCACAAATTGTTTTATTTTTATCCTGTCCCTCCACACTAGTTTGGCTCCTGAACTCAAGGAAATTAAAATGATTTATAGTTTATATAGTCGTAAAGACCTGAGACTTGGTAAACACTTGTAATTGACCTGTTCTGCCCACTCTATGCCTTCTTCAAAGAAGCCAACTTTCTCAAAGTAGCTAAGTGCTGCTGGTCCTCTGAAGCAAGTGTTTCTTGTATACTAAAAGCACTCTGCATTGATTTCTTTTCTTTCTTTTTTTTTGAGATAGAGTTTTGCTTTGTCACCCATGCTGGAGTGCAGTGGCACGATCTTGGCTCACTGCAACCTCTGCCTCCCAGGTTCAAATGATTCTCCTGCCTCAGCTTCCCGAGTAGCTGGGATTACAGGTGCCTGCCACCACACCCAGCTAATTTTTGTATTTTTAGTAGAGACGGGGTTTCACCATGTTGGCCAAGTTGGTCTTGAACTCCTGACCTCAGGTGATCCACCTGCCTCAGCCTTCCAAAGTGCTGGGATTACAGGTGTGAGCCACCGCGCCCAGCCTGCATCTATTTTCATGAGGCCCGCCGCCTAGGAGAAAGCCTTCTCTACCACCATATCTATTAACATCATTCTTACTGGTCATGGTAGGTACTGTTTGGAAAAGCTACAAGTTACAAAGCCTTTTCCTGTATAACACCTCCAAAATACCAGTAAAATTAAACTCTTCTAAAACCATATCCAAATCTTCCATTATAATGAAGATTTGAATCTAAAGAGTTCACAGAGTTATATGTAACTATACCAAGAAAAGGTATTAATTCTCTGAAAAAACTGCTTCTTAAAACAGAGGTGTTAATCTAACCTCTAGGGAATCTCTAAATTCTTTTCCTTGGTGGAGCATCAAGATCCAAGAGAGAAGCTTCTCGTGACAAGACAAATTCAGTCAAAGTAGTTTGCTGCCTCCATGCCTCCCACCACAGCCCCCACCAACTCCAGGAGCACAGCAATAAATGTGAAGACCATCTAGTCTAACACAAGCAAGATAAACATAACAGAGCTGGCACAGTGGCTCATGCCTGTAATCCCAGCACTTTGGGAGGCCGAGGTGGCCAGATCACTTGAGGTCAGGAGTTCGAGACCAGCCTGGCCTACATGGTGAAACCCTGTCTCTACTAAAAATACAAAAATTAGCTGGGTGTGGTGGTGCACACTTGTAATCCCAGCTACTCGGGAGGCTGAGGCAGAATAACTGTTTGAACCCGGGAGGCAGAGGTTGCAGTGAGCTAAGATCACGCCACTGCACTACAGCCTGAACAACTGAGTGATACTCTGTCTCAAAAAAAAAAAAAAAAAAAAAAAAGGACTTTGGATCTAGTACATGGAATCAGAGTTCCTCCTTCCTGAGAGCACTCAGAGAAACAGAACTTTTGGAAAGTCTTCAGCTGTTGCTCCAACCAGGGCAGCTGTGTTTTTGGAATATAGATTGATAGCAAATGACAGACAAATAGAATCGCCTAGGCAAAATGGTATTTTACTCGTGGGACACACAGCCCAGGAGTTAGAAGATGTGTCAGATAGCTCCTTCTTTGTCAGACAGTAATTGCCTGCATTCTCCCAACTGCACAGACAGTAACTCCCTACAAACAACTGCTCTAGTTCACAGATGACAAACTAAAAAGAAGTGGCTCGGTTCACATCCTGAATCTACAAAGATACACCCTCTGAAGGGCAGAAGTGAGACAGTGGTCGGAGGTTCATAAAATACAATACAAGAAATCAAAATCAAAAGTGCTTTATTTCTGAGGACAAAGGCATTCTTTCTCTTTAAAGAATTCAAACAACAAGACTTAATGCTTCTTCACAGTATGACAAGCATTCTGTCTTCCAAATAATATCATCTTACATTTGTATTGTGTTACATAGCAATTTCACATGGATTAATTAATAACAATTTAGGTAGGTAGTGTGGTACAATTACTATTCAATCTTACAGGACCACATGGGATTTCAGAATTATGAGTCCACAGATATGAGGGAGAGATGTGTTGGACATGAAAATTAAAGAAGTATGCCACATTCCCGAATCTTAATGCTGATGCCAAAGATTCCAAATCCTCTGGAGATAAAGCCTCTCCATTATCTCAAGGGCCTGAAATTAAATCATTCAAGTGATTCTCTTGCTTCAGCCTCCCGAGTAGTTGGGACTACAGGTACCCACCACCATGCCCGGCTAATTTTTGTATTTTTAGTAGAGATGGGGTTTTCGCCAGGTTGGCCAGGCTGGTCTCCAACTCCTGACCTTGGGTGATCCACCCACCTTGGCCTCCCAAAGTGCTGGGATTACAGGTGTGAGCCACTGTGCCCTGCCAGCTAACAGCCATTTCTAAGCAAGGTTCAAGGGAGCCTTGCTGCAGACTGAAGAAAGGGCTGGTCTTCGGACTGTGTCATAGCCATTCCTCCTCTACATCAATCTGGTCTGCTGCTGAGGAGCAGGGGTGAAGGGCAGGAGGGTGGGGATAGATGTTAAAGAAAGTAGTGGGGAGGAGTTTCTTGGTTAAGAAGCAGAACCTTGGAGCTGTGTTGTAACTACATGCGTAAAGGCAGGCTTAGGACATGTCAGACGTCTGAGGCAGGAAGCAGGCAAAGGAAGCACCGTGGTTTTCTTTGGGCTAGGGATTCCCCTCTTGGGTTAAGCAAAAGGTCAGGAAAGATAAAGCCCCTTTCCTAATGTCTATAAAGTCCAAGGATGATGGAAATTCCAGGAGGTATAGGGGTTCTAAAATGCTATACGACAGCTGTGTCCAAAGCATTCTTTATATAAACCCACAATAATGTCATCTGTTTTTGAGGGGAACTAGCTATGTCTACTGTCTAATAGGGCATTGGTGTGTTGTTATTTAATAAATACCCTTGGGCTGGGCGTGGTGCCTCACGCCTGTAATCCGCCAGCACTTTGGGAGGCCAAGACAGGCAGATCAGGTCAGGAGATCGAGACCATCCTGGCTAACATGGTGAAACCCCGTCTCTACTAAAAATACAAAAAATTAGCTGGGCGTGGTGATGGGCGCCTGTAGTCCCAGCTACTCGGGAGGCTGAGGCAGGAGAATGGCGTGAACCCGGGAGGCGGAGCTTGCAGTGAGCAGAGATCCCGCCACTGCACTCCAGCCTGGGCAACCGAGCGAGACTCCATCTCAATAAATAAATAAATAAATAAATACCCTTAATGACAGGCATCATGTTGGAGAAAAAGATTACAATAGGTAAAATTCCACAGAGTACAAATTCAATTGAGAATGGTCCACAGTTCGGGAACAGAAGCAGTAACCACAAACTGGAAATCATTTTACCTATTCTTCTACCTTATAATAATGAGAACATTCTCCCTAGTGTTTTATATCTTATAAAAGCACTTTAACATAATCTTATTTAAATATAATTAAGATTCTTCTGAATCATGAAGGTTTAAAAAAATTTTTCAATTTACTCAAGTTCATCAAATAAAGAGGTCTTCTTGTTTTATTTATTTAAATTAAACTAGCCTGGAAACAGAAACAAACAATTGAAAATTCTCTACCGGAAACTGTCTCCCATTCACAACTGTATCACTTGCTCCTATTTACTGCCTCTAAATAACGCTACCTAGTTTCATTCAATTGAGGATCTGAACAAGGAAAGAGCTGCAACTGTTGTACTACTTCCTGTTGCAGAATTAACCAGTCATTTCCAATCTTCTTCCATTTTAGGATATTTCCCTTCCAAAGTGCTGTCCAAAGAGAGCAACTTCTGTTCCACTATTCCTAGACAATTTTCCTAAATCACTTAAACCAATTTTCCTTCATTTACTTAGTTTGCATTCTTCAAAAGCCCATTCTATTTCCTGTACCCCACTCCTCCTTCATGCCCTTACATACTGTTTTGTTGGGTAAAAATACTCTTATCTTTCTGTAAAGATCAATTATCTAGTCTTAAATAGTTCTTGTGGTTTTTCAAAGGTGCCCTTCATTTGAAGAACCCTTTTGTGCTGCCCCCAAAGTCTCGCAGAGATGAAAAAGGCTGTTGTCCTTCTCCTCATTCTGTGTACACCTCCATCTCCCTGTCACCCAAATAAGTGTCAGTTTTTATTAGTCTATAATAAATAACTTATCAGCATCAAATTTCTATTATCACCATTCCTAGTCTCTTGCAGCTTTTTCCTCCATCCTGCCCTCTTCCTTGAAAGTTTGAAATCAGTTTAACTAAAAACTATCTTTGACTATTGTTATTTCCCAAAGACAAAACAGTTGTTCAAGACTAAACAGCACTGAATCCATGCCCCAGATAGATAGATAGATAGATAGATAGATAGATAGATAGATAGATAGATAGATAGATGGATATACAACTGTTGGTCTTGGGGAAAAAGTCTTAGGAATTAAAAACAAATCACTTTTCTTAACCTTGGGCATTAACAAATAACTGAATTCCAGCTTTAAAAAATTTAAAATATCTCTCTCTACACACACACACACACACACACACACACACACACACACACAGTTCAAGAGAACTAATGCCATATGCTTCAGTGTTTTATCAAACCAACATTCTGTGGGACAGTTAGTTCAGTCTTTGGCTGACAGCACAGCCAGAATTATTCTTCAAGGCTGTTTTTTTTTTTTTTTTTTGAGATGGAGCCTTGCCCTGTCACCCAGGCTGGAGTGCAATGGCACGATCTCGGCTCACTGCAGCCTCTGCCTCCCAGGTTCCAGCAATTCTCCTGCCTCAGTCTCCCGAGTAGACTAGCTGGGATTACAGGCGCACGCCACCACGCCTGGCTAATTTTTGTATTTTTAGTAGAGACGTGGTTTCACCATGTTGACCAGGCTGGTATCGAACTCCTGACCTCAGGCGATCCACCCGCCTCGGCCTCCCAAAGTGCTGGGATTACAGGAGTGAGCCACTGCGCCCGGCTAAGGCTGTTAATACCACTTTTTGTATCAGTAAGATCATGGCTGGCTGTCACAAGACTGCTAAGAAACCACAGCTCTTTGGGCAAAGCACAGCCTGTTGACCTGCCGAGGTCACAGAAACCTCACAGCATAGCACACTGCTGCCTCCTCTGGCTGTTAGAGCAGGACATACCTCTTCGTAATTTTTCGCCTCCACTCCATGCTTCATGTCTAGGATCACGAGTTGGTCAGGTATCCGCCCTGTTCCTGAGAAAGAAATCAAAGGAATCATTGTGTGAAATACTTAAAATTCTGGGAAATTACCCACGCACCCGCCCGCCCTCCCTCTCCAGAACCCCTACCCTCTCAATAGAGGGAAACAGCCACAACTCCTCCCCCTGCTCAGTTGCAGAAAATTCCTGGCTCTGGCTAAAATCACAAACATTCCAGACAAAGCCTCTATCTGTGTGGGGTGCCGGAAAGCAACAAGAACATGCTGCTGGCAAACATCTCTGAGCAGGCAAGGACACAAGATACTGCAACTGGTACTACAGAGGAACAGAACAGAAGGGAAACCACACAGGCTTATTGAATTGGGAAATAAAACTCAAAAATCAAAACAGTGTGAAATTGAGTGGCATATAAATCAAGAGATAGTAGGCAACAACTTCGGCTGAAAATGCGTATTTCCACATCTGAAAAGGTTGCTCTGTCAAATTTTGTGGGAAGGCCATGATGAATTAGGATTATTGGATATGTGCTAAGCTTGGATTTACTTAATATAAATCTGAGTACTGAAAAGAACATAAGTTTTATCTAATATTCCACTTTAATTCAAACATTTTGATCAATGTATGGCCTAGTTCAGTAGGAGTACAATGTTATAGAGCTATTCCCACTAAGCCCTTAAAAGAGTTACAACAGCTCAAGGAAAAAAAAAAAAACAACTTTAAGTGTTCAAATCTCAGGGATGCTTCTTATAATAGAGTTCATGTTAGAAGAGTCAATCTGATTCAGCTGGATCAAAGAAGCATTCTAATCTTAAATCATCAAGTAGGAGAAAGGAAAAGACCCAAGGAGCCCCAGAAAACTGTTCAGCCCCAATCCCCTGGAATTCACCTAGTTATAAAATTTACAACTGCCTGCATGAAATTAGAAGTTCTGGGAAACAGTGCCACTGAAGCGCTGGGGTTCCTGAAACCATAAGCCACACTGAATGGTACTGTACCCTCTGATGCCTGAGAGACACTGGAAGTTTTCTGAAATGAACTGAAGTCAATTCAATAACTACTCATTGAAAACTCACTAAGTACTAAAACTGTGCTGGAGATTTTAAAGAGATATGCTACGGCTTCAATGTGCCCCTCTCAAAGTTCATGTGTTGGAAACTTAATCCCCAATGCAACAGTGTTGAGAGGTAGAACCTTTAATTTTATTTATTTATTTAATTAAAAAAATTTTTTTGAGACAGGTTCTTACTCTGTCTTCCACGCTGGAGTGCAGTGGCACGCACCATCATGGCTCACTGTAGCCTCGAACTCCTGGGCGCAAGCGATCCTCCCACTTCAGTCTCTCAAGTAGCTGGGACTACAGGCGTGAGCCACCACACCCAGGTAATTTTTGTATTTTTTGTAGAGACAGGGTCTCGCTATACTGTCCAGGCTGATCTGGAACTCCTGGGCTCAAGCGATCCTCCTGCCTCAGCCTCCCAAAGTGCTGGGATTATAGGCATGAGCCACTGTGCCTGGCGGAGAAGTAGGACCTTTAAGAATTGACTAGGTCATAGGGCTCTGCCCTCATCAATAGATTTAACGTCATTATCATAGAAGTAGGTTTGTTATAAAAGTGAGTTCAGCCCCTTCTTGCTCTCCTGTGCATTCTCTTGCCATGTGATACCTTCTGCCATGTTATTGTGACACAGCAAAAAGGCCCTCACCAGATGTGGCCCCTTGATCTTGGACTTTCCAGACTCCAGAACCATGAACCAAACAAATTTCTACTGTTTATAAATTACCCACTCTGTGATGTTCTGTTATAGCAGCACAAAATGGACTAAGCCAGGATACAATCCCTGCCTTCAAATAATTCAATTGGGATCTAAGACATATACACAAAACAACTATGGTGAAAATGCAAAGCACTGTAAAAGTTTAAGCCAAAGGAACTGGTTCAGACAATTCCAATATGGAGCAAAGGGAAGAGGAGAGAAGATAGTAGTTATGGACAGACTTCACTAAAAAGGGAACACCTAAAGGCAGGACTTAGGCAAAGTACTCTAGGCAGATGGCAAAGCATAAGCAAAGGCTCAGATATTAAAATCGGAGTATGGCATGTTTGAAAGACAGTAAAGAACTTCTTTTGGGATGGGCACGGTGGCTCATGCCTGTAATCCCAGCACTTTGGGAGGCCAAGGCAGGTGGATCTCTTGAGGTTCGAGTTCGAGACCAGCTTGGCCAACATGATGAAACCCGTCTCTACTAAAAATACACAAATTAGCCAGGCGCAGTGGTGCGTGCCTGTAGTTCCAGCTACTCCGGAGGCTGAGGCATGAGAATCACTTGAACCCGGTAAAGTTGCAGTGAGCCAAGATCGCACCACTGCACTCCAGCCTGGGTGACAGAGCCAGACTCTTGTTTCACACACACACACAAAAAGGACTTCTTTTGGATAGACTGGAAAGATTAACTCAAAAGCAAGAGAAATATAAATAAGACTGCACAGGGTAAGACTGAGAACAAAGTAAGACAAGTCACATGTGTCTTCTGAGCATGAAAACAACAAGTCTTCAAACAAAACAAAACAAAATGTGGCACCCAGAGTGTTCTGTTCTCCCAAATCCAATGTGTAATCCTGATTACGACATTGTCCATGGAAGATGTAAAGCAAATTTTTGCTTTTCCTTCCTCATTGAAAAAGTTGTGAAACTTAAGCAGTTCACAGCCCCACCTGGTCCAAATGATCAGGATATCTTCTTTCTTACAGAGTCTTCCAACTACCTCCCTGATTGTCACAGCACAGTACAGTCATGCACTGCATGAAGACAGTTCAGTCAAGGACAGACTGCATATATGAAGGTGGTCCCATAAGATTATTATAATACTGTATTTTTACTATATATTTTCTATGTTTAGATACACAAATAGCATTGTGTTCCAACTGCCTACAGTATTCAGTACAGTCACATGCTTTACAGCTTTGTAGCCTAGGAGCAGTAGTAGGCTATACCATATAGCCGAGGTGGGTAGTAGGCTATAACATCTAGGTTTGTGTAAGTACACTTAATATTTGCACAACAAAATCACCTAACCACCATTTCTCAGAATGGTCGAGTCCAGACTATACAGTCTCTTGCATAGAACTGTCAGCCTATCCTCTTAGCTGACATCATAGCCCTAAAGAGTCTCCTTTGTAAAAAGACCCTTCATAATTTTTCTCTCTGCATTTGCCTGGCAAACAGACAATCCTTTTTGTTTGTTTTGAGACAGAGTCTCGCTCTGTCACCCAGGCTGCAGTGCAGTGGTACGATCTTGGCTCACTGCAATCTCTGCCTCCTGGGTTCAAACAATTCTCCTGCCTCAGCCTCCTGAGTAGCTGGGATTACAGGCATGTGCCACCACCACATCTGGCTAATTTTTGTATTTTTAGTAGAGATGGAGTTTCGCCATGTTGGCCAGGCTGGTCTTGAACTCCTGGCCTCAGGTGATCCGCCCGCCACGGCCTCCCAACTGCTGGGATTACAAGCGTGAGTCACTGCGCCCGGCCAGTTTTTGTTGTTGTTGTTGTTGTTTATTTTTTTGAGATGGAGTCTCACTCTGTCACCCAGGCTGGAGTGCAGTGACACAATCTTGCTCACTGCAACCTCCACCTCCTGGGTTTAAGTGATTCTCCTGCCTCAGCCTCCTGAGCAGCTAGGGTTACAGGCACGAGCCACCACGCCCAGCTAATTTTGTATTTTTAGTAGAGACAGGGTTTCACCATGTTGGCCAGGCTGGTCTCAAACTCCTAACCTTCAGTGATCTGCCTGCCTTGGCCTCCCAAAGTGCTGGGATTACAGGCATGAGCCACCATGCCCAGCCTTTTTTTTAAGACTTCACTTTGTTAGAGCAGTTTTAGGTTCACAACAAAACTGAGAGGAAGGCACAAAGATTTCCCATATCCCCCTCCCCCTTACATATGCATAGCGTCCCCCATTATCACCATTTCCCACCAGAGTGGTACATTCGTTACAAATGATGAACCTACATGGACACATCACTATCTACCAAAGTCCACAGTTTACATTAGGATTCACTCTTGGTGTACATTCCAAATGTAATGTTCGGACAACCATATAATGACATGTATCCACTATTACAGTATCATACAGAATATTTTTACTGCCCTAAAAATTCTCTCTGTTCCACCTATTCAATCTTTTATTCCATGTAGTTGACCTTTTAAAAGGTGCTCCAAAGACTACAAGGTAACAGGTCTCCAAATCAGAATAAATAAAGAATACAAATGAAACTAGATATTAAGTGCTGACTGTATTAAGGAGCACTAGAGTTGGAGAAGATTCTTAATCCAGAGAAACACTCTTGATTACTCACCCTTGCTCTCAAAACACACTTCAAACATGTCATAATCTTCAGTGGTAAAGGCAAATTTCCCCTTGGTTGCATCCTCTTTGGAGTAGAGAATATGGCCAGCAGAATCTGTGATCTAAAATAAGAAAAGTAGTAAGAATAGGCAGCAAATAACACTCAGGAAGAGAACTTAGAGAAACTGGGAAGATAGAGACACTATGAAAGACAATTGATAGTTCTCATTATGATGACTATGTTCCAACTATCCCCAAAGACAAAAACTGGATTAGAAGATTAAATCCAAATACAGCAAATTTCATTCATTCAAATAGCCTAATCACACTGTGGGCTAAAATCTGTTGCTGCTATAGGATGTCTTACCATACCAAAAAGTTAATCTAGCGAATGCTCCAAGTTACATACATTGGATTTATTGGCAAAAACTCACTAGTATCATTCCGCATAGAGGAACATGTCACAAAAATGAAAGTAGACAATTATCAAAAGATTATACAAGAGGGACAAAGATATATAAAAACACATTTATTCTATAAAACAAATTTGATAGGGAAGGGGTGTGGGTGGAGAATAAAATTAGGACACACAATACAAGGACAGCAGGAAAAAAAGCATACATAGAGAAGACAATCCAGGAGATCTATTCCTGCAAATTTCATGTTAATTATGTCAACGGCCAGGTAGAGTGGGAACAAAACACAGGAAACAAACAAGAAGTTTCTGGCCAGGCATGGTGGCTCATGCCTGTAATCCCAAACTTTGGAAGGCCAAGGCAGGAGGATCACTTGAGCTCAAGAGTTCAAGACCTGGCCAGGCGCGGTGGCTCATGCCTGTAATCCCAGCACTTTGGGAGGCCGAGGCGGATGGATCACGAGGTCAAGAGATCAAGACCATCCTGGCCAACCAACATGGAGAAACCTCGTCTCTACTAAAAATACCAAAATCAGCTGGGCGCAGTAGCATATGCCTGTAGTCCCAGCTACTCAGGAGGCTGAGGCAGGAGAATCGCTTGAACCTGGGAGGCGGAGGTTGCAGTGAGCCAAGATTGCGCCACTGCACTCCAGCCCAGATGACAGAGTGAGATTCTGTCTCAAAAAAAAAAAAAAAAAAAAAAAAGGGTTCAAGACCAACATGGCGAAACCTCATCTCTACAAAAAATACAAAAATTAGCCAGGCATGGTGGTGCGCACCTATAGTCCCAGGTACTGGGAAGCTTGCCGTGTCACTGCAGCCTGGGTGACAGAGCAAGACTCTGTCTCAAAAAAACAAAAACAAAAACAAAAAGGAGAGAAATTTATCCTAAAAAAAAAAAAAGATATCTTTGACTTCCATAAATGATTATTCCTTTCTTCTAGATCCTTAGCTTTAGTTCTTCAGACTTAAGCTGCTCTATTACCAAAGAATGGCCTATCAGCACAGAATAAAGGGCATATACTGCTAAGTAAACAGCCACATACAAAGCAAGGGAATTCCATGGTAATTTAACAGACTGGATCTTAGCCTTCATTTCTAGAGCACGTGGCTGTCTTAGTAGAAAGCATATTTCATCACTTAAGACTGGAAGCTACTTTGCAATGTGGAACACAAAAGTAGTGGCTTAATTACATTAAACTGGATGTTCTAATGCTATTTGTTAAAACATAATTCTTTTAAGGGGAAATTTTAAGCAGGAAAATTAAGTAGCACACATTTAAGCTTATATATTTAAAAGTACTTTATAACAGTAGTTATTTCTGAGGGGTGAGACTTTCTCTTTGTATTTTTTTTTTCCTTTTTTTTTTTTTTTTTTTGAAATGGAGTCTCACTCTGTCCCCAGGCTGGAGTGCAGTGGCGTGATCTCGGCTCTCTACAACCTCCGCCTCCCGGGTTCAGGTGATTCTCCTGCCTCAGCCTCCCAAGTAGCTGGAACTACAGGCACCCACGACCATACCCAGCTAATTTTTTTGTATTTTTAGTAGAGACAGGGTTTCCCCGTGTTGGCCAGGACGGTCTCGATCTCCTGACCTCATAATCCAACCCGCCTCGGCTTCCCAAAGTGCTGGGGTTACAGGCGTGAGCCACCACACCCGGCCTTTTTTTAAAATGACATGTAGCCAGGCGTGGTAGCTCTGCCAGGTGCAGTGGCTCACGCACCTGTAATACCAGCACTTTGGGAGGCCGAGGCAGGTGGATCACCTGAGGTCAGGAGTTTGAGACCAGCCTGGCCAACATGGTGAAACCCCGTCTCTACTAAAAATACAAAAAAAAAAAAAAAAAAAAAAATTAGCCAGGAGTGGTATTGGGCGCCTGTAATCCCAGCTACTTTGGAGGCTGAGGCAGGATAATCGCTTGAACCCAGGAGGCAGAAGTTGCGGTGAGCCGAGACTGTGCCACTGCACTCCAGCCTGGGCAACACAGCGAGACTCTGCCTCAAAAAAAAAAAAAAAAAAAAGGCATGTATCACTGGATCACTTATATTCAAAAATAATAATAATTTTATTTTGGAAAAAATTGATAATAACTAAAGAAAAGTTATCACTACTAGATAAATTTGAAATGACAGATTAACTAAAAAAAGTTTTATGGCACATCTTCTAAATTCCCTAATAAACAGTAGTATTAGTCAACTGTCTTCTGCCATCCAGCACCATTTGCTAATTTGTCAAACTTTTAAATTTATTTTTATTATTTATTTATTTTTGAGACAGAGTCTCGCTCTGTCACCCAGGCTGGAGTGCAGTGATGCGATCTCGGCTTACTGCAACCTCTGCCTCCAGGGTTCAAGCGATTCTCCTGCCTCAGCCTCCCAAGTGGCTGGGATTACAGGCACATGCCACCACACCCGGCTAATTTTTTGTATTTTTAGTAGAGACGGGGTTTCACCATGTTAGCCAGGATGGTCTTGATCTCCTGACCTCGTGATCCACCTGCCTTGGCCTCTGAAAGTGCTGGGATTACAAGTGTAAGCCATCTCACCTGGTCCCTTTTTTTTTTTTTTTTTTTTTGAGACGGAGTCTCGCTGTGTCACTCAGGTTGGAGGGCAGTGGCGCAATCCCGGCTCACTGCAACCTCCACCTTCCGGATTCAAGTGATTCTCCTGCCTCAGCCTCCCAAGTAGCTGGGACTACAGCCATGCACCCCCAAGCCCGGCTAATTTTTATGTTTTTAGTAGAGATGGGGTTTCACCATGTTGGCCAGGCTGGTCTCCAACTCCTGACCTCAAGTGATCCGCCTGCCTTGGCTTTTCCAAACTGCTGGGATTACAGGTGTGAGCCACCATGCCCGGCCTAATTTGTCAAACATTTAAGATACCTAGACCTGTGCTGGTCACTGGGATACAAGTATGAGTAAGATAGTTCCTGTCTTCAAAGGGCTTATGAGTCTAAATGAGGAGAGGAGAGTGATAAGAAATGATATGCCTTCATAGTGGTTTTGGTTTGCATTTCCCTGATGGTTAGTGATACTGGGGAACTTTTAATGTATTTGTTAGACATTTGTATGGGGTGATGAAATATGTTAATTAGCTTGATTGTGGTATTCACTTCACAATGTGTATGTATAACAAAACATCACATTATATATCTTGAATATAAACAATTTTTATTTGTCAATTATACCTCAATAAAGCTAACAGAGAGAGAGCGCTTCACTGCAATGTGCAAGGCATGCTACCAGAGGTATGCACAAGTGCCATGGGATTATGGAGGGTCAGGGAGTGTATCTAGGAGGGGGTAGCACATGAGCTGAGTCCTAAAGGATGAATTTCAATCAAGGGAAAGAGGGGTAAAGAAGTTCAGGGTAGAAGAGACAGCAAATATGAAGGCCTGGGTCCAGAAAAACATAAAACAAAAATATGGCATTATCATATTACTAATAGCTAGTATTTACTGAATACTTACTAAGTGTCAAATAATGTGTTGCTGCTTTATAAGCATTTTAAATTTAATCCTCACTATAACCCTACTGGCAAGAATTATTTCCCCCGTGTTCCATGGGAGGAAACTGAGGCCCAGAGAGGTTAAGTGCCTGGAGAGGTACTGGCCCGATCATGTAGAACTAGAATAGCATGCTAAGGAGTTTAAGCTTCATTTAGTACAAAGTGGAAGGGCAATAAGGAATTTGAAACAGAATGATGTGAGTCAATGACAATTCAGAAAGATGAAGCTACCAGTACTATGAAGACAGACTAGAGAGAGACAACCCTAGAGATAAGGAGGTGGGTTGGGACACTATTCCAGTACTCCAGGTAAGAAAGGAGAAGGGCCTTCAGTATAGAGAGAAGGTGACAGATTTTATTTAATTAAAATAATTTTAAATTTTATTTAATTTTATTAAGGTTTATTAAATTGTATTTAATTAAATAATTTTATTTAATTACAAAAAAGTTTAGTAACCCATGAACTGAAGAGTTTGAGGGATTTTAAGGAGGTAGAGTCTACAGGACAAAACCAAAAAGTAAATGCCCACAGAGATCAAGTGAGAAACATACTGAGTCTACTGGACCAGCACAAGCCATACACAGCAAACTAGAAAAGATGGCCTGTGTTATAGGAAAAGCCAATGACTGCCATGGCACTCCAGGTTTTCAGATCATCCAGTTTTTCAAGAGAAGGTAGACATTTTAACTTTCATTTGAAATCTCTTAATTTTTAAATCTTTACAACCAATCTCAACATTTGAAAAACTATCTCAGGCCGGGCACGGTGGCTCACACCTGTAATCCCAGTACTTTGGGAGGCCGAGGTGGGTGGATCATGAGGTCAAGAGATCGAGACCATCCTACCCCGTCTCTACTAAAAATACAAAAATTAGCTGGGCATGGTGATGCGTGCCTGTAGTCCCAGCTACTTGGGAGGCTGAGGCAGGAGAATCGTTTGAAACCAGGGTGAGAGAGATCACGCCACTGCATTCCAGCCTGGTGACAGAGTAAGACTCCGTCTCAAAAAAAAAAAAAAGAAAAGAAAAGAAAAGAAAAACTATCTCAAGGAAAAACAAAACACACCTATAGAACCAAGTTCTTCTGGGCCAACAATTTTGCCCTCTCCACAGGACAGAAAGAAAGCTGACTAACATCACATAGAATGACTGCTGGGTAGCACTGAGATCTCAGCTAAGATAATGAACCACACATTTCTAGCGGTACAATCTAGCAGCCAGGATGCAGAAGAAAAGAAAAGGCACATGCATGAACTGATCGGAGCTTGGGGTTCTGCAACTGAGTGGTTTGGAAAGATAAAAGGGTTAAAGAATCATGCTATATACTTTACAAACATAATCTTTAATCTTCTCAGCAACTCCATGGAAACTGGTCTTGTTATTCCTGTTTTACTGATGAGGAAACTTAGTAACTTGTCCATTATAGCAGTTAATAAATAAATCGTGTTGGTCAGGTGCAGTGGCTCACACTTGTAATACCAGCACTCTGGGAATTCAAGGTGGGAGGATCACTTGAGCCCAGGAGTTTGAGACCAGCCTGGGCAGTATAGTGGGATGCCGTCTCTACAAAAAATAAAATTAGCTGGGTGTGGTTGACATGTGCCTGTGGTCCCAGCTACTCAGGAGGCTGAGATGGGAGGACTGCTTGATCCCATGAGGTCGAGGCTGCAGTGAGCTGTGATTGTGCCACTGCACTCCAGCCTGGGCAACAGAGTGAGAACATGTCTCAATAAATAGCCAGGTGCAGTGGCTCACACCTGTAATCCCAGCACTTTTGGGAGGCTGAGGCGGGTGGATCACCTGAGGTCAGGTGTTTCAGACCAGCCTGGCCAACATGGCGAAACCCCGTCTCTACTAAAAATACAAAAATTAGTTGGGCGTAGAGGCAGGTGCCTGTAATCCCAGCTACTCAGGAGGCCGAGGCAGGAGAATTGCTTGAACCTGGGAGGCGGAGGCTGCAGTGAGCCAAGATCGCACCACTGCACTCCACCCTGAGTGACAAGAGCAAAACTCCATCTCAAAAAAAAAAATAGAAGTAAAAATAAATAAATAGTGTTACGTGGATTTGAGAAATGTCCAAAACCCACTCTCTTTCCGCATCCCATGCTGCCTTCCCCCAAAAGGAATGTCTGAAATAAGAGGAATGTACAGTGGCCAAGAAAGACTAATAGAATCTTTGCATCAGTGCAAATCAGAGTTGAGAGTCCTCTCAAGTGTTAACACAGCACTGATCAGTCTGCATTCTCCACCTTAGAGAGATCAGCAGGCAGCCACAAGGTAAAGACCTTGAAGTTAGCATCAGCTAAACAATCAAGAGAAATTTAGCCTTGAAGATTCTTAAAGGCCTCTTGTTTGTGTGATAATTTTTCTGAATCATAAACTGAAAGAAGCAGCATAAAAAAGGACTACTTTATTTTTATTTATTTTTGAGAGGGGGCCTCACTGTTGCCCAGGCTGGAGTGCAGCTGCACAATCACAGCTTACTGCAGCCTCAACCTCATAGGCTCAAGCCATCCTTCTGCCTCAGTCTTCTGCGTAGCTGGGACTACAGGTGTGCACCACTACACCCGACTAATTGTCTTATTTTTGTAGAGACAGGGTCTCCCTATGTTGCCCAGGCTGGTCTCGAACTCTTGAGCTCAAGTGATCCTCCCACCTTGGCCTCCCAAATGCTGAAATTACAGGCATGAGCCACCGTGCCCAGCCAAAAAGTACTTCAGAGGGCCGGGTGTGGTGGCTCATGCCTGTAATCCCAGCACTTTGGGAGGCGGAGGCGGGCAGATCACCTGAGGTCGGGAGTTCGAGACCAGCCTGACTAACATGGAGAAACCCCATCTCTACTAAAAATACAAAATTAGCCAGGCATGGTGGCGCATGCCTGTAATCCCAGCTACTGAGGAGGCTGAGGCAGGAGAATCACTTGAACCCGGGAGATGGAGGTTGTGGTGAGTCGCGATCGCACCATTGCGCTCTAGCCTGGGCAACAAGAGTGAAATTCCGTCTCAAAATAAATAAATAAATAAATAAATACCTTAGAACCCTGGATACACACATATCAGTCAAAAAGGTCTGAGAACTAACCAAATCACAAAGTAATGTGTAGTCATCAGTGTGATGCCTCTCTTCCTTTCTTCAGAATCAGTTGACCCACAAAGATACTCACTTCCCCAAGATTCTCACTTTATAAAGCATAAAGACAAAACTTAAGAGCAAAGAAGTTCAAAAAGGTAGACAGCAGGAATAACAGATTTTTCACATTCCAAGCCAATCTAGAAACCCTAATTTGGATTTGGACTTTCCTCCTATGAATAAAGTTGCAGACAACATAGAACTTGGGTAACATAACTTTCCAGATTTGCTCATTGCATTGGCTTAACTCTGAAGGAAGAAGGCTAATAATTACAGGTTGCTGAAAATGTCTAAATGTAAGTGAAACTGGTAGAGGACAGCCTGGAATAAGCATCAAGGTGAAAGTACTGAAAAGAGTCATCACAGATTTCATCATCTCCATGCTAAGGCAAGGAAAGAGACTAAGTCATTGGCCTAGGACAAACAACTGAATTTAACAGTGCTTGCAGGATTTGCACACATTTGCCCAACCACCTTATTTCCTGGAAGAAGAGATTATAATCTCTTAATTTTCCTCCAAGATATGAACGATGTCCTTCAAAAACTTTTTTTTCTTTTAACTTAAGGAGAGGAGTCTCTCTACATCATAAAGGAGCTTAAATGCACCTCATAAAATTCTTAAGTCATTGCTAAAAGTACCTTACAAAATGAATTAAGAAATCTGCTATGTTTTTCTGAAAGACTTCAGGAAAATCACATCTCCAGCTGGTACTCCAAAGGGGTAAATACTATTTAAATTGTCCTCTACCACATTGTACTGAGGAACTGCAATCACAGAAGAACCATTTGCATTGTCTCTTCTCTCTATGACATCCGAAGATTATTAAAGACTCATTTTAAGGCAAAAACTGAAATTCATTTCAAGAGGCTGAAGGCAAAGGGCCCGCCACTGCAGCCTGCACCTTTTATCAACGTGAAATTTACCTCCCAGAAATAGTGTGTGATGATGCTGGAAGTTCCCCCAAGGCCTCCACATGTCTACACTCCCTATAACCTTCAGATGACACAACTACATGAGGGAATTTATCTGGATATTTGGAAATCCAGGCAGGCAACCTAACAACTGAACTTTCAGGTGGGGCTCACTCATATGGCCTGTTTGGGCATTCTAAAACATCTCAGGATTTTTCTGAAAATCAGTAGGTTTCCTATCTAGTTCATATAACTTTGTAGTTATTTAGGAGTCAAGTCATTAGTCTTAAAGAAAAACAAAACAAAACAAAAATCACATCTCCCAACCCCAATATCATTACATAAACCAGGTAGCTAAAATTAGGGAATAGGAAACTGGGCCAAACTCAATGACTAACCAGAGCCAGCAAAGTCTAATAGGCTTAAAAAATAAAATGATAGCTTAATTTCCTTTCATTAAAATGTTCTAATTACAGATCACCTTAAAAGGTCATCTGGTTTCTCAAGAATTGAGAGGGTTTTTTTTTTTCTTCTTAAATTGTCCTAGAGAACCACCTTGGTGAATCAATAACTGCTACTTTTACCTACTATAATAGCAAGACCTTAAAAGGATTCTTTTCTTCCCTTTTAACAATAAATACTTATAATAGTGATAATAAAGTTCTTTAATTAAACAAAGGTAATACCAAGCTATAAAATTTGCCCATATGACATCAAGGAATAGGAAGTAATAAAGATTTGTTTCTAGATATCACCTTCTGAAGAGAAGCAAAACAAAGTTCACAACTTAAAAAGTAGGGGGGATGGGCACGGTGGCTCATGCCTGTAATCCCAGCACTTTGGGAGGCTAAGGTGGCGCGCCATTTGAGGTCAGGAGTTTGAGACCAGCCTGACCAACATGGCAAAACCCTGTCTCTGCTAAAAATAAAAAATTAGCTGGGCATGGTGGCAGGCGCGTGTAATCCCAGCTGCTCAGGAGGCTGAGGCAGGAGAATCACTTGAACCTGGGAGGCGGAGGTTGCAGTGACCCGAGATCGTGCCACTGCACTCCAGCCTAGGCGACAAAGCTAGACTCCATCTCAAAAAAAAAAAAAGAAGGAAAAAAAAGTGTTAATTTTATATGCAGAGTAGGTGATGTCAAGAATATGTGAATACTCACACTGAGCCTGTGAGAAGTGTGAAAACAGGTAACTGGGAAGATAAACTCATTTAAAATTGGATTTTCTTGGACCATGCTAGGCAGTGGCTGGAAACAGATTTTTGAGCAGGTCCTGCCACTGAAGCCTGCTCTCATTCCTTTACCAAACATTCAAAATAAAACTTCAAAAGGATCTATAAGTAGCTTAGGTCAATAAGGCAATTAGGAATAAAATGGAATAGAGTTCACCTGAGGGAAGAAAAAAGTCTTATCAAGAACCTAAATTAAGCAAATGATATCTGTATAATAAATTTGGTTCTAAGTTTTCTGGAAGCCAAAATTAAAAGACTAAAGAGACATCATTTGTTTTCTGATGAAAGCTCACAAATTTATCTAAGGGACAATTTTCCTGGAAGTAACCACGAACAACAATTTATCAGGAAGATCCTCGTAAAAGGACTGTAACTAACAGACTCTTCATTTTCAACCATCATCTTGCTAAAGATACAAGTACAGTTCAAATGAGTTCTTTTAGTGACCCTCCCTAACAATGAATGACCTGATCTAATGCAGAGGTGAGACCTGGTTCTCTGCCCTGCCCCTAAGCACTACATTTCTCCCCATCCTAGCCCACTCCTGCTGCTCACAGAATTCCACCCTTACTCTAAAGTTGCAGGAAGGATGGGACTACTTTTGGCCACTTGCTAGCACAACTGCATTAAAAAAAAAAAAAAAAAATACCAGAAAAAGATGCCTTAAAAATAACACTATCCACCCAGACTTAATTCCCTTCTCCAATAAAAGCAACCAGGGCTCCTTGGAGAAATGATCCTAAGACTGAGGAAGGAAATGTACAAAATGAGCCTGGAGCATTTTATAGTGCCAGAAAGTAAGAAAGTGCTCAAAAACAAAAACCAGAGATCGGGGGTGGGGTGGGGTGGGGTGGGGTGGGGTGCAGATCATTTAAGGTCAGGAGTTCAAGACCAGCCTGGCCAACATGGAGAAACCCCATCTCTACTAAAAATACAAAAATTAGCCAGGCATGGTGGCACCCACCTGTAATTGCAGCTACTCAGGAGGCTGAGGCATGACTATCACTTGAACCCAGGAGGCAGAGGTTGCAGTGAGAGGAGATTATGCCACTGCACTCCAGCCTGGGTGACAGAGCGAGGCTCTGTCTCAAAACAAACAAACAAACAAAAATGAAAATCCAAAAAATACAAGAATGCGGGTATGTCAAAGGGACACAGGAACCTAAAGAGCTCCCAATAGCTAAAGCTGAAACAATCAGGGCAACAAAATATAGTACTGGTTTATAATCCAAAGTACATAGTAAACATCCATGAATCTACACTTACATATAAATGATTGATTAAATAAATAAATAAGGAAGAGAGACAAATCTTCCATGAAGATTCTCAAATAATTTATGTAGGCACCCGTAAGGAGTGTGAAGCATAACTCCCCACTCCTTAAGTGTGGGCTACATAAAGTGACTTCCTTCTAAAGAACACAGAATAGAAAGGGGGAAAAAAGAGTTACTCTGTAGTGGACTGACCAAAACATCATTAAGGGGGAAAAAAGGAAAGAAAAGAATATTGTATAGTGAAGAAACCTGACAAACACTAATTCATCCAAATGATCAAGGGCAGTATCAACGTGACAAATCATGTTGATATGATGTGATGAAAATGACACTTTACAAATGAATCATGGTTTTGACAAGAAAAAAAAAAATGACATTTTATCTCTGTGGTCTTCCTCCCCAAAACCCATAACTTCAGCTTATCATGAGAAAAACATCTGACAAATGCCCAATAGAGGGCAACCTACAAAATACTTGGCCAGGGTCCTCAAAACTCACAAGGTCCACCAGGCCCACTGGCTCATACCTTGTAACGCCAGCACTTTAGGAGGCCGAAAGGGGAGGGTCGCTTGAGTCCAGGAATTTGAGACCAGCCTGGGCAACACAGGAAGACCCTGCCTCTAAAAATAATTTAAAAAAAAAAAAATTAGTTTGGTGTGGTGGTGCATACCTGTGGTCCCAGCTACTCAGAAGCCTCAGGGAGGAGGATTGCCTGATCCCAGGAGGTCAAGGCTGCAGTGAGTTGTGATCATGTCATTGCACTTCAGTCTGGGTGACAGAGCAAGACCCTGTCTCAAAACAAACACACAAACAAAAAACTCACGGGCCAGGCGCGGTGGCTCACGCCTGTAATCCCAGCACTTTGGGAGGCTGAGGCAGGCAGATCACTTGAGGTCAGGAGTTCGAGACCATCTTGCCTAACACGGTGAAACCCTGTCTCTACTAAATATACAAAAACTAGCCGGGCATGGTGGCACGCGCCTGTAGTCCCAGCTACTCAGGCAGCTGAGGCAGCAGAATCGCTTGAACCCGGGAGGCAGAGGTTGCAGTGAGCCGAGATCTCGCCACTGCACTCCAGCCTGGGCGACAGAGCGAGACTCCGTCTCAAAAAAAAAAAAAAAAAAAGAACGGAAACAGGAATAGCTAGCCTTTTCTCTCTCTGAGAGACCATATAACATAGTACTTTTAAGATGGAAGGTTCTAGAGTCAGACTTTCTGGTCCGTGCTCAAATCACAGGTGTGCCGTTTACCAGCAGTAAACACTTGGGCATGTTCCTTAACTCCTCTACCTCATTTGTAAAATAAGGACAACAGTTGTACATACATCATAAGGTTATTGTGAGGATTTTTTTTTTAGATAGGGTCTCACTGTGTTGCCCAGGCTGGTTATGTACTCCTGGGCTCAAGAGATCCTCTTGTGCCAGCCTCCTGAGTAGCTGGGATTACAAGGACACACCACCACGCCCAGCTACTGTGAGGATTAAATGTTATACAGGTAAACTGCCTGGAACAGTGTTTGTCACATAGCAGGCATTCAATAGGTGTTATATTATTGTTATAACTGTTTGTTGGTGATAACTCAGAACTCCATAAATATTTAGGTCATTAACCACATTTTCTTCCTTTTTTTTTTTTTTTTGAGACAGAGTTTTGCTCTGTCGTAAAGGCTGGAGTGAAGTGGCACTATCTCGGCTCCCTGCAACCTCTGACTCCCGGGTTCAAGCAATTCTCGTGCCTCAGCCTCCAGAGTAGCTGGGACTACAGATGCATGCCACCATGCCCGGCTTTTTTTTTTTTTTTTGAGACGGAGATTCGCACTGTTGCTCAGGCTGGAGTGCAGTGGCACGATCAGAGCTCACTGCAACCTCCACCTCCGGGTTCAAGCAATTCTCCTGCCTCAGCCTCCCCAAGTAGCTGGGACTACAGGTGTGCGCCACCAGGCCCAGCTAATTTTTTATTTTTTAAGTAGAGACAGGGTTTCACCATGTTGGCCAGGCTGGTCTCGAACTCCTGACCATGTGATCCACCCACCTCGGCCTCCCAAAGTGCTGGGATTACAGGCGTGAGCCACTGCACCTGGCCTAATATATATATATATTTTTGTATTTTTAGAAGAGGCGGGGTTTTGTCATGTTGGCCAGGCTAGTCTCAAACTCCTGAGCTCAGGCAATCCGCCTGCCTCAGCCTCCCAAAGTGCTAGGATTACAGACGTAAGCCACCATGTCTGGCCCATTAACCATATGTTCTAACCTAACAGTAGTAATGGATGGCAAACTAGATAAATTGTGCTATGTTCACTAAATCCAGGGATGATTAGGGCCCAAATGGCTATTGCATGGAAACAGAGAGAAAGGGGTAGTCAGGTACACTCTCAAGGAAGCAGCAGCAAGATTTAGAAAATGAAAGGATACAAAATGCCTAAGAAAGCAGATGTTTGATCCTTTTAGCTGATAAAAAGAGAGACAATAAGGAATCCAAGATGATGCCAGCTTTTCCTGTATGTGGTTTTTAACTTAATAAGGAATAAACTACATGAAGAATCCAACATTAGATATGGGGGAAAGAGAGAGAGGATTGAGGTTGCATATATAATTATCTCTACTCTTAATAAGAATTCGCAAGTGAATACTGAGCCAAAGGGTCTATTCCCCTAAGATATAAAAAAGCAGAAAGAACACCAACTCATTAAAGATGCTATGGCTTTAGATAGAAAAATATACCAGAAACATGTTCTTTTTCTTTCTTTCTTTTTTTTTAGACAGTCTCACGCTGTTGCCCAGGCTGGAGTGCAGTGGCATGATCTTGGCTCACCACAACCTCCACCTCCCAGGTTCAAGCGATTCTCCTGCCTCAGCCTCCCGAGTAGGTGGGAATACAGGCATACGCCACCATGCACGGCTAATTTTTGTATTTTTAGTAGAGACAGGGTTTCACCATGTTGGCCAGGCTGGTCTCGAACTCCTGACCTCGTGATCCTCCCGCCTCAGCCTCCCAAAGTGTTGGGATTACAGGCGTGAGCCACCATGCCCAGCCTCAGAAACACTTTCAAAAGGGACCACTGTATCTCAAAAACGAAAAACATAAACTCTGACGGCTTAGGTGCTACATTTAATGGGCATAAAATGAATTTAAGCTGATCTTTTAAGCAAAAGCATGTACAAAGTCTATCAAGTATATTCCTGAAATAAAAGGATCACATCTAGATTTTGCCCAGAACAAAGTCAAACTTAGCCCACAGGCAGCATTTGGCAACACTAAATTCTTTCAAATTTCTAGTACAGTTCACTGATAGTATAACATAGTACGTAAGTATTGCTTAAGCTAAAATATGATCAAGGAGGCTAGGAGGCTTTTTCTAGAAGTGCTGAAAACCAGAAATAGCAAATTTCCAGGCACTGGCATGATAATGGATAGATGCTGTCTTCCTGCTTCTATCAGCATTTGCTACATTAACTTAACATAGGCAATACGTCATGCTTGACTTGGGGGAGGAGTAGGGGGGGAAAGAAAAGGGGAGAAAGAGAGGGAGGAAAGGAGGGGAACGAGAACGAAAGACCCGTTGCTGCCCTAACAATACTACTGCGGGGGTGAAGCCAGATCAAATGTTTTTTTTCATACTGTTCCAAAGTTATTTACGGTAAAAACCTCCAGCGTGACCCTTTCATTATGAGCACAAACAAAGTCTTGTTCTTTCTTAACAACTCTTCCCTTGATTTCCCACATTTTATGTTGAACAATGAGGTTGGGAGCACAGGATAAAGCAGATGACATCAACCTCCCTCAAGTCGGAGACTTGTTTGGGAGCCCAAGTTCGGGTCTGTGGCCAGCTGGCTGATTTCACAGAGGGCTCTACTGTCCAGGCTGCCAGGCTCTATATGCATATGGGGGCAATGGCTCAGGATCAAACTACCAGTCAGCAATTCACACAAGAAACAGCATAGAAGTCACTGTACCCCTACTGGGTTACCTTTATATATTTGTTCCACTTTGCTAGAAACCAGACTCAGTCTTCAGAAGTCAGCATAAAGATATGGTGTAGCAATTTCAAACTGGAAGCAGCCCCCTTCTCTAGATCAGTTCAAAACAGGGAAGGCTGTAGACAACTGTTTACTGAATAAGAGAGATTTAAATGAAGCAATGTATCCTTTAACTTTTATGGAGAAGGACGCAAAGGTCAAGTTATAATTAAAAGCTAGGAACTTTGTATATAATACAAAAAGAAATTCGATTTATATTATTAAATGTCAGTGTACCAATTAGCCTTCTGTACTGAACCATCTGTTTATTGACCTGTTTCTAACCCAGTGGACAACAGTCACGTTAAATTCACGCTGAAAGGGCCATATTTCTCCCTACAGAAAAAGTCTGGCATAAGTAAGCGTTCATGGGATCGTTATTGATAAAAAGGATGGTTCATTTTGATGACTGAGCAACATGCATCCTATTCCTTTGTTTTTTTTTTTTTTTTGAGACGGAGTCTCACTCTGTCGCCCAGGCTGGAGTGCAGTGGCGTGATCTCGGCTCACTGCAACCTCCACCTCCCGGGTTCAAGCGATTCTCCTGCCTCAGCCTCCTGAGTAGCTGGGACTACAGGCGCACACTACCACGCCTGGCTAATTTTTGTATTTTCAGTAGAGACAGGGTTTCACCATGTTGGCCAGGATGGTCTCATTCTCCTGACCTCGTGATCCACCCACCTCAGCTTCCCAAAGTGCTGGGATTACAGGCGTGAGCCACCACGCCCAGCCGAAGCATCCTATTCTTTCTCCTTGTCAGCACAGAAGAGACCTCAGTACAGATACCAGTAATAAAAAAGCTGAAATACGGTAATTCCAAACAAAATAATCTGAAAACTATAGCATATATACCATCTTTTCCTTCCTTCCTCCCTCCCCTGCCTCTTCGCCCCTCTGCCTCTCTCTCTTTCTCCTCCTCGCCCCCACCCCCACCACTGTCCTTTTCTCCTCCCTCCTCCCTCTCTTCTCTGTCCTCATGCCTGGCCTATAGTATCTTCTCATACAGCTTTTGGTGAGGGAAAAAAGAAGTTATAAGCCAATAGTTTCCCAACTGCCAAGTTACTTCTTCATAATTTTTAGGCTTAAGTTGTGGTAGGCCTGTGATTCAAGGCTGAACTCTTTAAGGGATCTGTTTGGCTTTCTTATCTATAAGCTAGTTGGGAAGGACAGAAATCATAACTTGGTATAAGATCCAAATTTTCAGCCAGGTGCAGGGGTTCATGCCTGTAATCTCAGTGCTTTGGGAGGTAGAGGTGGGAGGATCACTTGAGGCCAGGAGTTCGAGGTTGCAGCGAGCTATGATCATGCCACTGCACTCCAGCCAGAGCAAAATAATAATAAAAATATTACCCGAATTTCTGAGTCCCTACAACAGGCTTTTATTATGGACCTGAAGTAATGGAGGAAACTTCTATATTCACTGTAAATGACGAGTTGATACTTCCTGCTTCAATTATGTGCAGCAAAGTCTTTATATCTGACGCTAGTTAGCTTGATTTAGCCTCACTTTATGAAATGAGTAGGGAAGTATGGAATAGACTCAGTTTGGAGATCTTAACACAAAACGCATCTCAATATAGGTCTGAAATAGAAATCTTGGCAGGAGAGGACCACCCATCATTTCAATCCATTTATCTCTCTCTGCTTCAGAAAGGCCTCCCCTGACCACTCAAACACCCTTTAACCCATCAGTCACCGCCTACTCCCTAGTGCCTGAACTTTCATTATAGTGCTTATCACTACCTGAAATTCTATTATTTTAACTTGTTTTTTGTCTTTGTTCCCCACAAGAGCTTGAGGACCTTGCCCCCTGTTTATCCCCATATTCTCAGCCAGGTCTGACACATACTAAATATTATATAAATATTTGTTGAATGAATGAAAGAATCACAAACTACTCATAATTCCTCTCATTAAAATACTCCATATCTACTTATTTCAATGACATATAGCATGAGGGGCTCTGAGAAGCAATTCAATTTTCATTCAATACAGAGGAAAGAAAAGAGTACTAACATCTATGGAGCACCATAATGGGCCCTGCACAATAAAAACCTCACCCATCTCAATCAGTCCTTCTAACAAGTTTATGAGCTCTACGATTCCCATATTACAGAAACAGGACCAGAGAAGAAGGGTTAAGTAATCCCTGCAAGACCCACATAACCTTTAAATGGTGGAGCTGCTGGGATCTGAACCAAATCTATCTTACTTCAGATCTAGTCTCTACCATACCACAAAGCTTCTCAAGAAGACTAAGATGTTTAACTCAGTTATACAACAATGTGTACGTTAAACTAAAGACACAAAGATGAGTAAGACATTAAAGAGTTCACAAAGTAAACACTACACTACATGAAAACTGCCATGTAAAACAAGATGTAATGGTACTACAGTATCTTTTCATACAACTTTTGGTGAGGGGGCAAAAAGAAGTTATAAGCCAATGGGGCACATAGGGGACACAGAAAGTCAAAGATTGATCCAGGTAAAGAGAACATTATATTCAAAGAACTGTAAGGTGTTCAGTATAGCTAGAGTCAGAGTGGGAGGAAGCAAATAAAGAGAATGGAAGAGGGAAAGATCAGAGATGAGGCAAAGACAGTGCTTGCTCGTCTGTTCACTAATGCCTTAGGATGAGGTCCTACTATGTGCCAGGCCTTATTTTAGACAAGCATTGCAATGATGAATGAAACCTAGTCTCTGTTCAAGCAGCTTATAGTTTATACCAGGAGATGGGCAAATACACAACTGCAACACAGAGTGGTATATGATAACATAGGTGCATTCACTGGATACTGAGATGTTCCTAGACAGAAAGAAGGTGAATCAGTCAGATTAACCAAGGCACTATATTCACAGAGACCCTTATAAGAAAGACTGCCTCAGGCTAGGCACAGTGGCTCACGCCTGTAATCCCAGCACTTTGGGAGACGGGCGGAGTTTGAGACCAACCTGGACAATATTGTGAAACCCCGTCTCTACTAAAAATACAAAAATTAGCCGGGAGTAGTGGTACGTGCCTATAATCCCAGCTACTTGGGAGGCTGAGGCAGGAGAATTGCTTGAACCTGGGAGGCAGAGGTTGCAGTGAGCCAAGATCATGCCATTGCACTCCAGCCTGGGCAAAAAGAGCACAACTCCATCTCAAAAAAAAGACTGCCTCATTCAGCACAACCACCAAATGCTAAGCTCAGCTGGCCAGGTTCTGCACCAGTCTCCAGTTCTCCTCCTACCTCAAATCAAACCACAGCTGCCTAAAGCAGGGGTGGAAATATGACCAAAGACAAGACAATCCATTGGCTGATCTGAGACCTAGAATGTGGCCTACCATATGAAAAGGAGCTCTGGCACTTAGGAGTTGCACTTCAGAAGCTAAAATGATGCATAGGGAGAATCCTTGAAGCAGTCGTCAAAATATAAGAAAAAGTGGAATGGCCGGGCGTGGTGGCTCATGCCTGTAATCCCAGCACTTTGGGAGGCCGAGGCGGGCGGATCATGAGGTCAGGGGATTGAGACCATCCTGGCTAACACGGTGAAATACAAAAAATACAAAAAATTAGCCGGGCGTGGTGGCGGGCGCCTGTAGTCCCAGCTACTTGGGAGGCTGAGGCAGGAGAATGGCGTGAACCCCGGGGAGCAGAGCCTGCAGCGAGCCAAGATCGCACCACTGCACTCCAGCCTGGGTGAAAGCGAGACTCCGTCTCAACAAAAAAAGAAAAAGTGGAACTAAGTGAATGGACACTATGAAAAAGACTGAAAGCTGCTATGGGCTGCATCTGCTCACAAATGTGTTCTGTGGCTTGCATGGTATATTCCATTTTCAAAAATGACACCTAGCTTGTGGTCTCCAAATACCAATCCCCACAAAAAGGAACTAGAATTCCTTAGAGAAACAGTTGTTCTGAGGTCAGAGGATAGACATATACAAGATAAGCCTAGAACACTTTGTTGTGCCAGAAAACAAGGATGCTATCAAAACCTAACAGGATTATGTTGAAAAAATACAGGAGCCAATATGAAGGAACTAAAGGGGCAAATTGGGCATAAAGAATGGAAACAACAGCCTAAAACACAATGATTCTAAAAGTTGAAGCCAACAATTAAAAAGAGTTCAGTAAAATACTTTAAAAAAAACCCCAAAAACTCTTGGACAACACTGAAAATGACAAGGGCAACAATTCCTTACTCTGACAATTATCAATTAGAAGAAATAAATTCTGCATTTATCCTACCAACGTGAATGATAAATTTTAGGATAATCAGATGATATTAATTCCTTAAGAATAATTTCAGCTAATAAATATGGAAGGAGTAACAGAATTAGAAAGTCATCATTTCACAACCTTAATGAAATAATAAATGCACACAGTAGTCATCAGCGGATTCCTAAGTGAAAGGTTAATGGGAAACTTTACAATGAAGGCTTTGGGCTATTACCACCCGGGTAGAGAGAAAAATGCCTCCCACACACAAAGATGTCCACATCCTAATCCCTAGAACCCATGAATGTGTTATCTTACATGGCAAAAGGGATTGTGCAGATGTGATTAAATCAGATTAAGGGTCTTGAGGTGGAGAAGATTATCACAAGGGTCCTTATAAGGGAACGAGGGAGGCAGGTGAGTAAGAGAATGAGATGAGATGATGATAGCCGGGGAAGGAGGGAGGAAGAGAGGAAGAAGGGGTGGTGAGGAACAAAGCAGAGAATGGAAAAGGGAAGGAAAGGGAGAGAGTTAAAGATACTATGCTACTGGCTTTAATTTTTTTTTTTTTTGAGACAAAGTCTCGCTCTGTCACCCAGGCTGGAGTGCCGTGGCACGATCTCGGCTCACTACAACCTCCGCCTCCCAGGTTCAAGCGATTCCCCTGCCTCAGTCTCCTGAGTAGCTGGGACTACAGGTGTGCACCACCATGCCCAGCTAATTTTTTGTATGTTTGGTGAAGACGGGGTTTCACCACGTTGGCCAGGCTGGTCTCAAACTCCTAACCTTCGGTGATTTGCCCGCCTTGGCCTCCCAAAGCGTTGGGATTACAGACGAGAGCCACCGCGCCCAGCCTGGCTTTAAAGATGGAGGAAGGAGATATGAGCCAAAGAATACAAGTGGCTTCTAGAAGCTAGAAAGGGCAAGAAAACCGATCCCCACCCCACTCCCAAAAAGTCTCCAAAAGAAACATGGCTCTGCCAAAACCTTGATTTTAGGACTTCTGACCTTCAGAACGATTAAGACAAATCTCTGATGTTTTAGGCCATAAATCTGTGGTAATTTGTTACAGCAGCAATAGGACACTAAGACACACCTTAATCCACTTATCAATCTTAGCAGCAGCAATAAGGGGCACAAAAAGTACTGTGTGTTCCTGCAGTGACACCCTCGACAGAAAGATAAACCTGAATCTGGTTACATCTTTTTTTTTTTTTTTTTACACTTTAAGTTCTGGAGGGGTACATGTGCAGAACGTGCAGGTTTGTTAGATAGGTATACGTGTGCCATGGTGGTTTGCTGAACCTCTGGTTACATCTTTACAGCTGATTCCTTTTACAAAAAATATAGGGGAAGAACTGGTTAAAAGACACCTCTAGGAAGCAAAAGACAACTCCGAAATGCTGTACATTCTTTTAAGAGCAATTGACTCCAACAATTCAATCGCAAGGATAAAAAAGGAGATGAGAGGAAGAGGAGACTGCTCTAGATTAGACACTTGAGAGAGACAACAAATTAACTTTCAAAAGATATTTTTGAGACAAGTGGGATCATACTATATGGACTGGGTATTAAGGAATCATTGTTCTTTTTTTTTTTTTTTTGGAGACAGAGTCTCACTCTGTAGCCCAGGTAGGAGTGCAGTGGCACAATCATACCTCACTGCAACTTCCGCCTCCCAGATTCAAGTGATTCTCCTGCCTCAGCCTAGAGTAGCTGGGATTACAGATGTGTGCCACCACGCCCAGCTAATTTTTTTTTTAATTTTTAGTAGAGACGGGGTTTCACCGTGTTGGGTCAGGCTGGTCTCGAACTCCTGACCTCGTGATTCGCCCGCCTCGGCCTCCCAAAGTGCTGGGATTACAGGCATGAGCCACCGCGCCTGGCCATCATTGTTCATTTTGTGAGGTGTGATTAGCCACGTAACATTGTGGTTTATATTTTTAAAGAGATGCATGCTGAAGTAGGCAGGAATGAAATACATGACATCTGGGATTTACTTTAATACAATTTAGCATGAAATGATATGGCAGAAGCAGTTAAGATGACATGTGTGGAAAGATCCTGATAATTGGTGAATATGAGTAATGGGTAGAAAGGTGAACTCACTATACTATTCCCTATAACACTGAAAACAAATCAATGCCCAAACCAATCTGAATTGGCTGGTGAAATTTTTTTTTTTTTAAACTTTTAGGGGGCCAAACCATTTTATTGAGGAAAATGGAGTGGCAAAGCAGTGGTGAGGACAATGAGATCCATGGCCCTCGGGTGGGCCGGGAGCTCCCAAGCTCTGCAGTGCTGAAACCTGGCTGATGAAATTTAAAAGTCTAGAGCTTTCACATCAAAATCTGGTGTTCCTATTTCATTTGAAAAATCAGATGTGGGCTGGGTGCAATGGCTCATGCCTGTAATCCGAGCACTTTGGGAGGCTGAGGTGGGCGGATCACTTGAGCCCAGGAGTTCGAGACCAGCCTGGGTAACATGGCAAAACTCCATTTCTACAAACAAATATGAAAACAAGCCGGATACGGTGGCATGTGCCTGTAATCCCAGCTACTCAGGAGCCTGAAGTAGGAGGATCACCTGGGCCCTGGGGAGGTCAAGGCTGCAGTGAGCTGTGATGGTGCCACTGGAGGGAGGGAGGGAGAGAGGGAGGAAGAAAGGAAGGAAGGGAAGGAAGAGGGGAGGGGAGGGGAAGGGAAAAATCAGATGTGGCAAAAAGGCCCACATGCTTGCATGGCAAGTCTCATCAAGAACTAAGTATTGGTCACCCCTAATTAACAGTTTCTACTACGTCCAATTATTCTCCCATTTATCACCACCGCTTTTTTTTTTTTTAAATACCTGGTCCAATTTATTCAATGATATTACCTATTTGGCATTTGGGTTTAGGACCCTTGTGGTTCCATTAAGCTGGTTAGTAGCAAAAGAACAGAGCAGACACAGGAGAGCAACTGAGTGATGGTAAAGTGCTAGGGTGTATGCACAAAGTCCTGCTGGTTTTTGTTTTGCTTTGTTTTGTTTTGTTTTGTTTTGAGACCGAGTCTTGTTCTGTTGCCCAGGCTGGAGTGCAGTGGCACGGTGTCAGCTCACTGCAGCCACTGCCTCCCAGGTTCTAGTGATTCTCCTGCCTCAGCCTCCCGGGTAGCTGGGATTACAGGCACACGCCACCATGCCCAGCTAATTTTTGTATTTTTAGTAGAGACCGGATTTTAGCATGTTGCTGAGGCTGGTCTTGAACTCCTGACCTCAGGTGATCCACCCGCCTGGCCTCCCAAAGAGTTAGGGTTACAGGCATGACCCACCAAGCCCAGCCTAAAGTCCTGCTGTTGAGGTGCCTTCAGCAGCCCTAAATTCAATGTAATTCCCATAAGGCCATGCTAAACTACAGTTCCTGTTATTTATAGAGTACTTACTAGAAGCAAGGTAACATGCTTGGCGTTCTAGAAAAGATGAACCTGAAAATAGTTCCTACCCTGAGGATACTAACAGTCTAGTAAGTAGGTCAAGGCATAAACAAAAACAGTTCAGAAAATAAGTGAGTTCAGGGTACTGTTCAGGGTGGCTCCATGTAGAATGCAAAGTGGGAAGTGACCACACGTATAGCTCAGAAACAGATCATGAAGAGCACAACAAAGCATGTTGAGAAATTTAAACTATCAATAAGCAATAGTGAGCCACTGAAGGGCTTTAAAATATAAGAACAAATCAGACAGCAACACGAGATGAGAGCAAGGTCTCTTTCATTGCTGAAATTCCCTGAGTCCATGAACATCCTCTGAAGAGTTGGAAGCATGATCTCCCACCCCGGAAACACTATATCTAAGCTTCTAAAATCATGCCATCACTATTTTCCTGGGTAGAGAGTTTGATACCCAAAGAGAATAATAAAATGATGGGTCACAGATTAATTGCCCTGAAAATAGTTTGTCTCTCCCAAATAAAGTAGAAATAAATTACATGTATTACCACACTACTGGGTTCCACTACTTTAACATAAGTTATGGTCTTATTATATCTGAAACCCCTTTAAAAAGTAAAAACGAGGCCAGGCGCGGCGGCTTACGGCTGTAATCCCAGCACTTTGGGAGGCCGAGGCAGGCAGATCACGAGGTCAAGAGATCAAGACCATCCTGGCCAACATGGTGAACCCTCATCTCTACTAAAATACAAAAATTAGCTGGGTGTGGTGGCTGGCGCCTGTAGTCCTAGCTACTCGGAAGGCTGAGGCAGGAGAATTGCTTGAAACCGGGAGGCAAAGGCTGCAGTGAGCCGAGATCGCGCCACAGCACTCCAGCCTGGACGACAGAGCGAGACTCCGTCTCAAAAAAAAAAAAAAAAAAAAAAGTAAAAATGTTTCTATTTAGTATAACAAAAGCCCCATTGTGTTACAAAGAAAAAAAAAGACACTTTGCTTATTGTGAATGAATAAAATTACCTAAAATGCAACCAAATACTGACAGATATCAAACTATATTAATGTCTCAAAGACCAGGCCAGGCTACTCTTAGCTACAAAACAGGACCAAACTGGTATTATGGCAGTAGTTGTCACCATCCAAGAGCATAGTTGGTATTTACATAAAAGAGCCAAGTCCAGATTCTGGCATACCAAAGAAAAAGGACTAGAGACTGAGACCATTTTGTAACCAATAATCGACTTTAATCAATTACAGAAATTACAAATTTAAAACAAGGAAGGAATAAGGTTGCAGCGCTTTTCCCTCAACATACTTAACTACCAAACTAAGTAAGAATCTATTCCATCGCAAGGACAGAAAACCAAACACCGCATGTTCTCACTCATAGGTGGGAATTGAACAATGAGAACACTTGGACACAGGGTGGGGAACATCACACACCGGGGCCTGTCGTGGGGTGGGGGGAGGTGGGAGGGATAGCATTAGGAGACATACCTAATGTAAATGACGAGTTAATGGGTGCAGCACACCAACACGGCACATGTATACATATGTAACAAACCTGAAAGTTGTGCGCATGTACCCTAGAACTTAAAGTATAATAATAATTATGAAAAAAAAAAGAATCTATTCCATCTGTGACACTTACTAGTTTATCCTACCTCTGAGTCTCAGTTTCCTCATTTGTAAAATGGGGCTAACAGTAGCTACCTACTTCATAGGGTAGTGCATGAACCAAATGGTAATATATGCAAAGTAGCACAGTAACTGACACACCAGATGCTCAATAAATAACATTTTATTAATCACGGTTAGCTTTGTCTCCTTTACTTTCCTGCAGGTATCGCGGTATCTTATGATGCCAATCCGTATAAATATTCAACACCCCAACACTTATTTGGAGAACCAAATTACGGTTCAATGTATCTGAGACCAAAACTGGTATAGGACGTTGACAACCGCCCCAGCTCAGGTGTCACCACATCCGCCAAAGCCTCGCAGCCCTTCTTGGGGTTCCCAGGCGTTGGTGACCCGCCCCGCCCCGCGACAGGCAACCAGCGGGGTGAGGGGGCGGGCTCCACCGCACGTCCTTTGCGCTCCCGAGAGGCCAGAACAACTCCCAGGCCTCCGCCGGCCCGACTCCCCCGAACCCGAGCCTCCCCTCGCCTAAGCCTGCCGTCTTCCCTCCCGGCCCCACGTCGCCCAATGCCGCACCTTGAGGTGGCTGCGCAGGCCGCCAGCGCCCCCAGACTGGTCGGAGATCTCGTACGCGCCAGTCACTAGCAGGTCCTTGTGGATCTCCTCACGGAGGCACTTGCGAGAGTTAATGGGCAGATGGAAGGAGATGGCGAGGACCAAGCTGGGGCCGAGCAGGAACAAAAGCAGCAACGCTAACGGAAAAGGGCCGCGCCGGGCTGGTGGGCCAGACAAACCAGACATGGTGCTGGAGACTCGTTCACCACCCAAGGCCTCAACCGCGCCGGAACCGGGGGGACCCACGTGACTCACCTCTGACCTACTGATGCCGCCCGCGCCATTTTGGAGACTGGCATGTAGAGAAAGAATCTATAGCGAATCTTTTGAAAAGGGAGGAAAGGATAGGTGCCATGTCAAAACCGCAAGTTTAAGCAGTTAAAGAAGCTTTAATAGAATACTATTGCAACAGTTTTATTTTTGTTGAAGTTAGTGACTACTGAGTCGGCCATGGCAAGTATGGGCAGCCCCGGAAGTAATTCTCCTTTAATTTCCGAAAGAGGTACCCACGAGTTTAAAGGCGAGTGACACCATAGCAACCAAGCCCCAATAGGAAACAGCCACAAGGCCCTTCGCTGGGCCCGCCCACCGGCCGCCTAGGCGCGCGGGCGGGGAATGAGGCTGTGTCTCCGGGGATGGGGCGGTTTGCAGGCACTCCCAAGCGCCTTTGACACCTTGATGATACCTGGGGGCACTGAGACACTAGAGAGGAAAATTTCGAGGAAAGATTTCAACTTGGCTATTAGAGAGTGTGGACCTTAGAGAAGAAGTTTTAGGGGTCACCTGATGAACGTGTGCCCGGCAGACATCCAGTTCATGTCCCATAGCAGGGTATTTGGGCTGGAGTAATTGTCTGGCTAACTGAATGTACATGGTATTATTATTATTATTATTATTTTAGCAAACATTGAATGTGTTCTAAGCTATATTCAAAATAAATTTGAATTTGGTATTTAAATTGAATAAAACAACATGTTTTGGTCCAGTCTCAGATGAACATAATTAAGGGGTTAGCAGATAAGCGTTGTCAGGGAAAGTGCGTATGTGTGTGTTTTAAGTTCACAAACACTTTAGGGATCAAATTAACTATTAACATTTGCAAATAGACAAGCAAATTGACACGGTAATAATTCATGCATTCATTCAATGGAGTACCTACTGTGTGCCAGACATTATGCTATGCATGTATGTCAACACGTTTATTGATTTAACAGACTATTACTGGGATACTAGCAAATATTCAGAGCTGAAGAATATATGAAAATAAACGGCCAGGCGCGGTGGCTCACACCTGTAATCCCAGCACTTTGGGAGGCTGAGGCGGGTGGATCACGAGGTCAGGAGTTCAAGACCAGCCTGGCCAAGATGGTGAAACCCCGTCTCTACTAAAAATACAAAAAAATTAGCTGGGCGTGGTGGCAGGCGCCTGTAATCCCAGCCACTCAGGAGGCTGAGGCAGAGAATTGCTTGAACCCGGGAGATGGAGGTTGCAGTGAGCTGAGATGGCGCCACTGCACTCCAGCCTGGGCGACGAAGTGAGACTTGTCTCAGAAAAGAAAGAAGGAAAGAAAGAAAATGGATTTGCTCCTTGGCCTTTTGGCTAACATCAAGTGTAGAAAATAAACGTGGAAGACACAATAGCCCATGTTGGGAATCATTACCTACTTTGATTAACGTTTATTGAGCATCTTCAGAAATATCCAGAAGATGGACTGTCTGCCCTTAGTAATGTACATGATTGGTGTTTTTTTTTTTTTTTTAAACTTAGTCCATTTAGTTATTTTCCTAGAAACGAAATCCCACAAACAAAACAAGAACAAACAAAGGAGCTGTAAAGCATTTAAAATTTTGACAAATGCCATACAATAATTATTTTATGAGGTGTCCACTTAGGAACATTTAGTTTGATTGTTGTATCACTGATCTAACATAAGATTGCTAGTCCACACAGTACATCCTGATAATTTGCATTGGCCTTTTCCCTGCCAATGCAGGGAATCAGTATAAGCAGTTATCTAATTCATTGTCTGCTTGCATTCCTGAGGCTCTGCTGACCAATAGCAAGAGATCTGCAACCCATGAAAAAACTGTGTATGTGTTTCCTTTAAATTTCCATCTTACATTTACATAATAGATAATGAAATTTAAAATATTTTCACATATCATAATGATCTCCTCTGACATTTTCAAAAACCCTGTGAAATAGTCTGGACAATCTGTTCATTTTACAGATGAGGAAACTGAGGTTCTGAGAGGCCAAATAATTATACTGTTAAAGAAAAAATACTTCATGACATTTGTTAAAGAACTGTAAAGCAGGCCAGAGGCGGTGGCTCACGCCTGTACTCCTAGCACTTTGGGAGGCCAAGGCGGGCGGATCACTTTAGGTCAGGGGTTCGAAACCAGCCTGGCCAACATGATGAAATCTTGTCTCTATTAAAAATACAAAAAATTAGCCGGGCATGGTGGTGGATGCCTGTAATCCCAGCTACTTGGGAGGCTGAGACAGGAGAATTGCTTGAACCCAGGAGGTGGAGGTTGCAGTGAGCCAAGATCACACCATTGCCCTCCAGCCTGGACGACAGAGCGAGACTCCTTCTCAAAAAAAAAAAAAAGTTGTAAAGCAAATCTTTATTCAAGCGGGACTGCCAAGATAGGTAATACAAGGGCCTACGACAATGGGGTTTTGTAGTAGGAAGGAGAGATCGGGCTCAATTCCAAATACAAGGAAAAGTAAGGATTTACAGCCAAGAATCAGGGTCAGTGGATGGAAAATTACTAAAAGGAAATATTGGGAGTAAGGGGAGATTCTGGCTAAAGTAACTTAGCAGGATTCTTCCTAAAATTGGACAATGCAGAGTCATGGAAGTCCAAAAGTCAGAGCCTATTGAGAAGACAGATCAGAACAGCCTGGGTAAAGTTTGGTCAAGGAGAGAATCTTTGTCAGTACCCCAAACCTCATAAGCTTAAAAGTGACAAAAGCAGTCAAGGGGCCTGAGCTATCCTCAGGAAGATGCTATTATTCCTTATTTTAAAGATGAAGAAACTCAGATGCACAGCAGTTACTTTTCTGTGTCACAGCTCTCAAGTCCTTTCTTTTCTTTTTTGAGAAGGAGTCTGGCTCTGTTGCCCAGGCTAGAGTGCAGTGGTGCGATCTCAGCTCACCACAACCTGCCCCTCCTGGGTTCAAGTGATTCTCCTGCCTCAGCCTCCTGAGTAGCTGGGATTATAGGCGTGTACCACCATGCCCGGCTAATTTTTGTATTTTTAGAAGAGACAGAGTTTCACCATGTTGGTCAGGCTGGTCTTGAACTCCTGACCTTGCGATCTGCCCACCTCAGCCCCCAAAGTGCTGGGATTACAGGTGTGAGCCACTGCGCCCGGCTTCCAGTCCTTTCTTGTCCTGTAGTCTTACTTATCCCCATCCTCCAACACCTCCTGTTTTTCTTCCCTCCTTTATAATTTTCCCCTTAGCACTCATTACTATCAAATAAAGCATACATTTTACTTACTTATTGTGTTTATTAGTCTGTCTCCCTAACTAGAATGTCTGTTTTGTGAGGGCAGGGATTTTTATCTATTTTTTCCACTGTTTTATCTTCTGAACCTAAAACAGTACCTAGCACTTAGGTACAATAAATAATGGTGCAATGAATTTAAGACTGGTACCTTAGAAAGCGCAACCACAAATTTCTCCCATTATTCTTTAGCTGTTTTCACATAAATTTGTTTAATCCATAATGTATCTAAAGCATAGGTACAGTTTCAGTGTCACCAACATGTCTATCTTTTCTTTAAAAAAAATGGAAAATACACTCTTGTTTCTATATAAGGACACAGAAAAACAATCAAACAAAAACAATTCTCCTCTGTATGCTGTGGAATGGAACCAAGACTTTTAAACCTGCACCTGTGTTAAAGAAGTTACCGGCCGGGCATGGTGGCTCACACCTGTAATCCCAGCACTTTGGGAGGCTGAGGCAGGCGGATCACGAGGTCAGGAGATGGAGACCATCCTGGCCAACATAGTGAAACCCTGTCTCTACTAAAATACAAAAAATTAGCCCAGCGTGGTGACACGTGCCTGTAGTCCTAGCTACTTGGGAGGCTGAGGCAGGGGAATTGCTTGAACCTGGGAGGTGGAGGTTGCAGTGAGCTGAGATTGTGCCATGGCACTCCAGCCTGGCGAAAGAGCGAGACTCATCTCAAGAAAAAAAAAAAAAAAAAGAAGTTACCATTGGGCCAGATGCGGTGGCTCACGCCTATAATCCCAACAATTTGGGAGGCTGAGGCAGGCAGATCACTTGAGGTCAGGAGTTCGAGACCAGCCTGGCCAACATGGTGAAATCCCATCTCAACTAGAAATACAAAAATTGGCTGGGTGTGGTGGCTCACGCCTGTATCCCAGCCACTCGGGAGGCTGTGGCACGAGATTCGCTTGAACGCAGGAGGCAGAGGTTACAGTGAGCTGAGATTGCGCCACCGCACTCCAGCCTGAGCGACAGAGCGAGACTCCAACTCAAAAAAAAAAAAAAGATACCATTTTACATCTGCATGGTAGAAAGGCCTCATTTGGCTTGGAGAGCAAATGGGAAGTGTCCCATAACTACAGTAAATGCTTCTCTCTGGCCAGCAGTCCTCTGCCGTCCTGTCATCCTGAAACTTCCCCAGCCAAATCCACCTAAGATTCCTGAGCCACTGGAGCCTCTGGAGGTGAAGAAATATCATGAAGACACCCTCTGCCAATCTATCCCTAAGCCATATGTTTCTCAACTTTTCCTTTGTGTAAGAGGGGGCATGTTTAAAATACACCTCACCCCAGATGGTGAATCAGAAGCTCTTACTAAAAATTTGCATTCGGGCTGGGCACAGTGGGTCACGCTTATAATCCCAGCACTTTGGGAGGCTGAGGCAGGCAGATTGCTTGAGTCCAGGAGTTCCAGACCAGCCTGGGCGACATGGCAAAACCCCATCTCTACAAAAAATACCAATAATTAGCTGGACATAGTGGTGTATGCCTGTAGTCGCAGCTACTCTGGAGGCTGAAGTGGAAGATTGCTTAAGCCCAGAAGGCAGAGGTTGCAGTGAGCCAAGATCACACCACTGCACTCCAGCCTGGGTGACAGAGTGGGACCATGTCTCAAAAAAAAAAAAAAAAAGAGAGAGAAAAAGAAAAATCTGCATTTGTAACAAGCTTGCTTAGTGATTCTGTGGTTGGGAGTGCTTAGACCCTTTCCTGACACCTCCTTGCACCAGCCTAATCCTGCAGTGTGGCTTGAGACTCCCCAGCTCCATGCAAAATCCATCAAGGATTCCTGACTTAGTTGTTCCTGCCTACTCATGTGTATAGCACCACATGGAGTGTGTGTTTACATAGCTAAGACAAGATGGGTTTTGTGAGGATACAAAAGACCCCTTTGGAGAGCAATTTGGCAACATTTGCCACATGCCATACTCTTTGACCCAGAGAGTGATTCCAAGGGCCTCTTCAATGGGTCTTCTAAATGTTAGAGTCCCCCAGGACCTGGTCCTGGAAACTTCTGCTGCATTCCCAGTGATGTCATACAATTCCATGACTTTATTTTTATATTTCTTATTTATTTTTATTTTTTTGAGACAGAGTTTCACTTTTGTTGCCCAGGCTGGAGTGCAATGGTGCAATCTCAGCTCACTGCAACCTCCGCCTCCAGGGTTCAAGTGATTTTCCTGTCTTAGCCTCCCGAGTAGCTGGGATTACAGGCATGCACCACCACATCTGGCTAATTGTGTATTTCTAGTGGAGACAGGGTTACTCCATGTTGGTCAGGCTGGTCTCGAATTCCCGACCTCAGGTGATCTGCCCACCTCGGCCTCCCAAAGTGCTGGGATCACAGGTGTAAGCCACCGCGCCCAGCCTTAGATTTTTTATTTTTTCTGAGATGGAATCGCGCTCTGTCCTCCAGGCTGTAGTGCAGTGGCGCAATCTCGGCTCGTTGCAAGCTTTGCCTCTCAGATTCAAGCAATTCTCCTGTCTCAGCCTCCCGAGTAACTGGGACTTGGGACTACAGGCGCACGACACCAAGCCCAGCTAATTTTTGTATTTTTAGTAGAGATCGTGTTTCACCATATTGGTCAGGCTGGCCTCGAACTCCTGACCTCAGGTGATCCACCCTCCTTGGCCTCCCAAAGTGCTAGGATTACAGGCATAAGCCACCATCCCCAGCCCAATCCCATTACTTTAAATGTCTCTGTAGACTGATAATTCCCAAACATGGATCTCCTGACCTCTCCCATAAGCTCCAGAGTCTATATCGAGCTCCCTACTTGACATCTCCACTTGAAGGACTAATAGGCAATTCATACTTAACTCTTGATTTCCCTTCTCCCCTCTTCCCCCACCCCGCTCCCAAATCTACTTCTTCCGCATCTCAGTAAATGGCACCACCTTCTGCCTAGTCAATGACACCATTCTTGTTTCCTCTTTAACTAACCTTCTCCCCAGACAGAGTCAATTCATCAAGTCCCATCAGTTCTGGATTGGGTCCTAAAATGTATGCTGGTCAGTTTCTACTTCTCTATAAGCTAGGGGTCCATAAACTGCTGCCTAGCTAGGCAGGCCAAATCTGGCATGCAACCTCCTGTTTTTCTATTGTGCAAGAGCTAAGAATGGCTTTTACATTTTTTGAGGGCTGATAAAAAAAAAAAAAGGAGGAGGAGAAAGAAGATAAGAATGTGCAATAGAGAGCTCAAGTGACCTGCAAGCCTGAAATATTTGCTATCTGACCTTTTACAGAAAAATTTATTTCTGTCAGTTAAGCAAACAAGACAACAGCCTCCTTAATGGTTATCTCTGCTTTTATTATTGCCTGACAATAATCATACTCATTAACATACCCAGAATGATTTTTTTTTCTTTTTTTGTCTGATTTTTTTTTTTTTTTAAGTAAAGCAGATCAACTAGATTAAAATCCAAACACCCAGCCACAGCCTGAAGGCTGAAGGCCACTGTGTTCTGGCTCATGCCTGCCTCTCTGTGATCATCCTACCCATTAATGTCTTACCTGGCCTTCCAAACAGTTTAAGCCCCTACCTGCATCAGAGCCTTGGACCTTGCTGCCTACCTGGAACTCTCCTTCTCAGCTGTTGTCTCATAGACTCTGCTGACTGCTTCTCATCATTTAGGTCCCAACTGAATGTCACCACCCCACATAAGTATCCCCGCCCTTGGGTTACTTTCTACCACATTATCTGGTTTTATTATCTTTATTTTTCTCTTTTTTTTTTTTTTCTGAGATGGAGGTCTCCCTCTGTTGCCGAAGCTAGAGTGCAGTGGCATGATCTCCGCTCTCTGCAACCTCCGCCTCCTGGGTTCAAACGATTCTCATGCCACAGCCTCCCAAGTAGCTGGGACTACAGGCGCTTGCCACTGTGCCTGGATAATTTTTGTATTTTTAGTAGAGATGGGGTTTCACCATGTTGGCCAAGCTGGTCTTGAACTCCTGACCTCAAGTGATCTGCCTGCCTTGGCCTCCCAAAGTGCAGGAATTACAGGTGTGAGCCACAGCGCCCGGCTCTTTTTTTTTTTTTTTTTTTTTTTTTAGGGACAGGGTCTTGCTCTGCAACCCAGGCTGGAGTGCAGCGGCGCCATCCTAGCTCAGTGCTGCCTCCATCTCCCTGGCTCAAGCGATTCTCCCACCTCAGCCTCCCCAGTGCTGGGGACTACAGGCACATGCCACCACACCTGGCTAATTTTTTTTTTTTAGTAGAGATGAGGTCTCACTCTGTTGCCCAGGCTCGTTTCAGACTCCTGAGCTCCAGCAATCCTCCAGCCTCTGCCTCCCAAGGTGCTGGGATTATGGATGTGAGCTACTGCACCCAGCCCTGGTTTTATTATCTACATGGCTCTTGTCACTGTTTGAAAGTATCTTGTATATATCTTTCTTGTTTATTATCACCCCACCCCACTGGAATTTAAGCTCAGAAGAGCAAGGGCTTTGATTTTTGCCTGATCTTTCCCTGAGATCAGGCACAATATCCTGTCCATAGTTGGTGCTCAACAAATACTTATCGAATAAATGAAATACAACATAATATAAAGCTCCTAGCACGAGATGAACATAGAGCAGTTGCTCCATAAATGCTAGTTCCTCTATCTAGTAGGTACAATATTTTAATTGCCATTTTTTATATGGAGAAGCTGAGGTCTGAAACTGCTTAGTGACTTGCCTCAAGTCATACAATGAGTCAGTGTTAGAGCTGAAAATAGAAATGAGAGCTCCTAACTGCAGACCAATTTTTGTGATTACATTTGATAAAACTTGGTATTTACAATTTAGTTTCCACTCTACTAAGAAGTTTTAAATTCTTGGGCAGTCTTTCTCTACTGTCACTCAGAGGCTAGTAAAAGATCCACTAGCCTCTCCCAACTCATTTTGCTTGAAAAAACAAGATTTTATCGGTCGGGTGTGGTAGTTCATGCCTGTAATCCCAGCACTTTGGGAGGCTGAGGCATGTGGATCACGTGAGATCAGGAGTTCGAGACCAGCCTGGCCAACATGGTGAAACCTCTCTCTACTAAAAATACAAAAAATTAGGCATGGTGGCGGGAGCCTGTAATCTCAGGTACTTGGGAGGCCGAGGCAGGAGAATCGCTTGAACCCGGGAGGTGGAGGCTGCAGTGAGCCGAGACTGCGCCATTGCACTTCAGCCTGGGCAACAAGAGTGAAACCTGAAACTCCCTCTCAAAAAAAAAAAAAAAAGAAAAAAGAAAAAAACAAGATTTATTTTCTTTTCCAGATTCCCATGGTATGGTGCTATATTTTTATCTGCCTAGGTGGGAAACATGAACCCCTGTGGTATACATATGATTTTTCTCCCAAGTTTCTGGCTCATAACTCCCATAGCCCTTGTTACAGTTTTTTGTTGTAATGTTGGGTGTGTCAGTCCTCAGAGGCAGGCCTCAGGTAATAGAATCTTGCTGACCTTCTTCTGCTCTCCTTTCACCTGCCCCAAGGCAGGACTCTAATTTTCCCCCACCTTTCTGGTTGCGGGTCCTAAGACCTTCCCCAGAGAGGGTCCTTCCCTATTCCCTGGGGGAAGGAATGTTGACATCATGAAGTTTCCGTAAAAGCCCAAGAGGACTGGTTTTGGGAGCTTCCAGATAACTGAACACATGGAGGCTCCTAGAAGGTGGAGCACCCAGGGAGGGCGTAGAAGCTCCCTGCTCCTTCCCCTATACCTCTTCCTACACATCTCTTATCTGTATCCTTTGTAATATCCTTTATAATAAGCCAAAAAACTTAAGCATTTCCCTGAGTTCTATGAGCCTCTCCAGCAAATTAATCAAACTCAAAGAGGGAGTTGTGGAAACCCTACTTAAAGCCCATTGGGTAGAAGTTCCGAAGGCCTGGACTTTGGTTTGGTTGGGGGCGGAGTTGGGGGAAGTCTTGGGGACAGAGCCCTCATCCTGTAGGATCTGATGCTATCTCCAGGTAGATGGTGTTGCAGTTGAATCAGAGGATGCCCCGCTGCTTGGTATGTGAGGAAAAACTTTCATACATTTGAACTCAAAAATCTTCTTCTGGGTCAGGCATGGTGGCTCACACCTGTAATCCTAGCACTCTGGAAGGCTGAGATGGGAGGATCACTTGAGGTCAGGAGTTCGAGACCAGCCTGGCCAACATGGCGAAACCTCTTCTCTACTAAAAATACAAAAATTAGCCAGGCATGATGGTGGGTGCCTGTAATCCCAGCTACTCAGGAGGGTGAGGCAGAAGAATTGCTTGAACCTAGGAGGTGGAGGTTGCAGTGAGCCAAGATCATACCACTGCACTCCAGCAAAAAAAAAAAAAAAAAAAAAAAATCTTTTTCTGTGTTGACTGTTATGTTCCTGTGAGAGGAGAGGAAAAAAACAGTTTGAGAAAGTTTTTTTCAGAACAACCCCCACCAGCTTCTCGTGATTCCCTTTATCAATGTTTTCTACAGGATATTGTTGAGATAAACAATTAGAACACTGTCTTAGATGCTATTATATAACCTGTAAGTCTGAATGCCAGGACCAAAGTTCTTCTAGTGATTGATATAAGTGGGCTGGATTTAACAACAACAACAAAATTTATTAGGAAGAATTTTAGAGATGATGCAAGCAAAATATATAAGATGTGTCTCAAAAGAACAAGTTCAGAAAATGCAAGAACCATTACATGAACGATCACCACTACTCGTATTCTTTGAAAATAAACCAAAGTTGAAAAGAACAGGACTAAAAGAAGAGAGGCATCTCCTCTGCCCCATAAGCATTACTTGCTTATGAAGAGCTTTGGCCCCAGGTCCTGGTGCAGAGAGATGAAGTCCTAGAGGCCAGGAAGACAATATCCCAAGGAAGGAATGAGGGAAAAAGAAATCCACTGAACTTTTAGTCTGAGTGGAGGAACCAAGAGACAAAAAGAAAAATAGAATTGTAAAGAAGAGACTCTATGGGAGAAAGAGGTGGGGTAAGGAAGGACCAGTGGGAACTGTGGGGGCCCTGGTTTACCTTATGTCTGTAGACCTACAAAGGAAGGGGGAAAATATTGAGAAAGAAAGAAATGGGAAAGTTGCTCAGAGCTTTGAGAAATAGCTCCAGAGTTGAGACCTCCAAAGGAGGGTTAATGGAGAGTCAAAATGCATCCATCTCCAAACACTAGCTACATTCATCACCTGGACACAGCTGTGCCTGAAGCCTGAGTATAAGAAGATTCTCAGAGGGCTTGGGATTACTTCAAAAGGGTTCTGAAACCTTGAAGTTCTGTGGTCTAGAGTGAAGAACTACATCGTTATAGATCTTCATTCCTGGTTCTGAGAAAGTTTTGGTTTTCCTCTCCAGGCCATTAAGTGGTCAGTATCTGGCATCCACCATCACTGGTTGGCTCTGAAATCTGCTGAAACTCATTATCCTTCAACAGAAGCTCCATCCTGTGAGAGAGATGGACCATATAGATGGAAAAAGAGTACCAGCTGCAGGCATCTTGATATTGCCTGTATGACTGCATTCTTCTTTTTTTTTTTTTTTTTGAAATTGAGTTTCACTCTTTTTGCCCAGGCTGAAGTACAATGGCACAATCTGGCCTCACTGCGACATCTGCCTCCCCAGTTCAAGCGATTCTCCTGCCTCAGCCTCCCGAGTAGCTGGGACTACAGGTGTGTGCCACCACACCCGGCTAATTTTTCATATATTTAGTAGAGACGGGGTTTCACCGTGTTGGCCAGGCTGGTCTTGAACTCCTGACCTCAGGTGATCCGCCCACCTCAGCCTCCTAAAGTGCTGGGATTACAGGCGTGAGCCACCGTGCCTGGCCTATATTCTTTGTATTATCTACTGGAATGAATAGTCTCTGAGTATCACCTGAGTAGTTTTTAAAAACTACCAACTTAGATGAATGAAAACAAAACATCCGGTATGGCACATGGAAATAGTATGTTTCAGTGGTTCCCTAACTTTGCTGCACATTGGAAATCACCTGGGGATCTTTAGAAACCACTGATGCTGGCTGGGCATGGTGGCTCACGCCTGTAATCCCAGCACTTTGGGAGGCCAAGGCGGGTGGATCATCTGAGGTCAGGAGTTCCAGACCAGCCTGGCCAACATGGCGAAACCCCATCTGTACTGAAAATACAAAAAATAGTCAGGCGTGGTGGCATGCACCTGTGACCCTAGCTACTTGGGAGGCTGAGGCAGGAGAATAGCTTGAACCCAGAAGGTGGAGGTTGCAGTGAGCCGAGATTGCACCACCACACTCCAGCCTAGGTGACAAAGCGAGGCCTTGTCTCAAAAAAAAAAAAAAAAAAACCCAGAAAATACCGATGCCTGTCTCCCACTCCCAGACATTCTGATGTAATTGATGTGGGATGTAACCTGGGTATCAGTATTTTTTTTAAAAACTCCCCTGTGATTCAATGTACATCCATAGTTGAAAACCAGTGCTCCAAAGTAATGCTTGCCCATTCATATCTCAGCGCCTAACCTTTCAATGCCTTTCATGTAGCACGCTCTCAATAAATATTGCTCAGTTTGATTTACATTCCTGTTTCACCCACTGAAGCACTGCCACCCTTTCACCTAGAACGCTATGTGAATTTGTCCTCTGGTAAGTAGAGTACCTGCAATACCAGCTTGAGGACAAGGTTCATTCCTCTGCTGGCCATGTGCTACCAGCTCAAGTTTTAGCAAAGAGGGAGGAATGGGAAGCTAGGAGGACTTCAGAAGAGGAGGAAGCTCTCTGCACAGGCACATGGGGGAGCTTTTTTCTTCTCCCTTACAGAAAGTCATCGTGGCACGTGGACAAAGGAAGTATTAATAACCTTTCTAAAGACGCACTTCTCCAACATTTGGTGTTTCAAAACCGCAACCAGTGCTGTCAGTTCTACAGATGGCCAACTTCTGCATTTTGGATGACGGCTTCCAAAGATAGCTCAACTTGTATCCCTAAAGCAGAAGACACAACTATGGGGAAGAAGACCATCCTCATTTCTAAGCCAGAGGTTAAAAGCCACTACCCACATGTTGGTCAGAGACAAGAAGACTGACCACCAAGCAAAGTCATTAGAGGCAATCAACTTTTTTTGGAGTAAAATTAAAGTAACATTATTACGTCATTATCACAACCAGACCTTAATGATACAGACTGGGCAACCCACAGGAGTGTGCTCTGGACAGAGGCTTTGCCTTTGCCACCCACTTGCTGGGTGGCCTTGGGCTGATAGTTACCCTTTCTAGGTGTTGACTTCCTCCCTTGTAAAATGTGAAGCCAGAAACTGAGAACGAGCCTTTCTTTGACTTCTTCCAATCTGCATCCAAAGAGAAGTGAAGAAGTATCAAGTTCAGAAGGACGATGATACTACATCACTAACAGTTGTGCTTCGCCGTCCTCCTTCAGGGTCTGGGGTCCCAGCCAGGTATTTGGCAAGCACAGCTCAAGTGTCTGCAGGCTCTGACCTCCATGGGGCGAATGTAGTTGCAAAGACCTCCCCAGAGCAGCTTTTGGGACTAGGATGAAAGACTGTGTTCGTTTCCTCCCAAAGTGCCGGTTGCTGTAACAAATGAACACAGACTGGGTAGCTGAAAACAACAGAAAATATTTTCTTTCACAGATCCGGAAGCCAGAAGTCTGAAATCAAGGTATTGGCAGGGATGCAATCTCTCTGAAGGCTCTAAGGGAGAATCCTTCCTTGCCTCTTCGGTGGTTCCAGGCATTCCTTGGCTTGTGGCTGCATCATTACAATCTCTGCTTCTGTCTTCACATGGCCTTCTCTCTTCTCTCTGTGTCTCATAAAGAGAATTTTCATTGGACTTAGGACCCATCCAGAGAATCCAGGATGATCTCAAGATCCTTAATTTAATTACATCTGCAAAGACTGTTTTGCCAAATAAGGTTACCTTCAGAGGTTCCAGAAATTAGGACTTCAACATGTCTTTGGGGGTTAGGGGAGAGGGGGTGGGCACCCAATCAGCCTCCAAATGGAAAAGTGTAGAAGAATGTATAAAATCCTTCCCATCCTTAAAGCCCAGATGGAATGCTACCTTGTCCAGGAGGGCTTGCCAGTTCCTACCACATAGACGTGAGTTTTCCCCCAAGCCATTTAGTTACGCCCATATTGTACATGTCTTTTCCTCTTGCCTCTAGACCACCTGCATCAGAATCATCTCAGGAGTTGGTTAAAAATATACATGTCTGTCCTTTCTGCCCTAGCCCCCACTGTCACTGCTTTCAATGAATCGGGCCTTCTAGGGATGGGGCTCAAGAGTGTGCATTTTAGGCCAGGCATGATGGCTCATGCCTGTAATCTCAGCACTTAGGGAGGCCAAGGTGGGCAGATCTTGAGGTCAGGAGTTTGAAACCAGCCAGGCCAACATGGTGAAACCCCATCTCTACTTAAAAAAAAACCACAAAAATTAGGCTGGGTGCAGTGACTCGCACCTGTAATCCCAGCACTTTGGGAGGCCAAGGCAGGCGGATCAACTGAGGTCAGGAGTTCGAGACCAGCCTGAACAACATGGAGAAACCCCATCTCTACTAAAAATACAAAATTAGCTAGGCATGGTGGCGCTTGCCTGTAATCCCAGCTACTCGGGAGGCTGAGTCAGGAGAATCGTTTGAACCCGGGAGGTGGAGGTTGGGGTGAGCCGACATCGTGCCATTGCACTCCAGGCCTGGGCAACAAGAGCGAAACTCCATCTAAAAAAAAAAAAAATGCCGGGTGCGGTGGCTCACGCCTGTAATCCCAGCACTTTGGGAGGCTGAGGCGGGCGGATCACAAGATCAGGAGTTCGAGATTAGCTTGGCCAATATGGTGAAACCCTGTCTCTATTAAACATACAAAAATTAGCCGGGCATGGTGGCGCATGCCTGTAGCTCCAGTTACTCTGTGGGCTGAGGCAGAAGAATTGCTTGAACCCGGGAGGCCAAGGTTGCAGTGAGCCGAGATTGTGCCACTGAACTCCAGCCTGGGTGACAGAGCAAGACTCCATCTCAAAAACAAACAAACAAACAAAAAATTAGCCAGGCGCGGTGGTGTGTGCCCATGGTCTCAGCTCCTTGGGAAGCAGAGTCAGGAGAATCGCTTGAACCTAGGAGGTGGAGGTTGCAGTAAGCCAAGATGGTACTACTGCACTCCAGCCTGGGCGACAGAGCAAGAATCCGTCTAAAAATAAATAAAAAATAAAATAAAATAAATAAATAAAAAATAAAAAAACCCAGAAAGGATCATCAAAACAATGGGAGAATGACTCTAAAGGCATTACAGGGAGTTTCAAGGCTGCTGCTCAGGCCCAGAGCTTTAGGAGGGCAGAAGGGTTTCAGGAGACTGGTCTGGGAGCCCTCTGGCTCATTGCCCAGAACTATCTTTGGTCTGCTCCATGCATTCTGGTGCAGCACTCCTTAGCCGCCCCAGCCATGGCTCATGCAGGCCCAGGTGATACTTGACCCACTAAAACATCTAAGAGGTAAACCTTGGCTAGGCACAGTGGCTCATGCCTGTAATCCCTGCACTTTGGGAGGCCAAGGCGGGTGGATCACCTGAGGTCAGGAGTTCAAGACTAGCCTGGCCAACATGGTTGGCCATCTCTTCTAAAAATACAAAAAATTAAGTTGGGCGTGGTGGCTCACGCCTGTAATCCCAGCATTTTGGGAGGCCAAGGTGGGTGGATCACAAGGTCAAGAGATTGAGACCATCCTGGCCAACATGGTGAAACCTCATCTCTACTAAAAATACAAAAATTAGCTGGGCGTGGTGGTAGCACACACCTGCAGTCCCAGCTGCTCAGGAGGCTGAGGCAGGAGAATCACTTGAACCCAGGAAGCAGAGGTTGCAGTGAGCCGAGATTGCACCACTGCACTCCAGCCTGGCGACAAAGCAAGACTCCGTCAAAAAAAAAAAAAAAAAAATTAGCCAGGAGTGGTGGCACGTGCCTATAGTTCCAGCTACTCAGGAGGCTGAGGCAAGAGAATTGCTTGAACCCGGGAGGCAGAGGTTGCATATATTGCAGTGAGCCGAGACTGAGCCATTGCACTCCAGCCTAGGCTACAAGAGTGAAAATCTGTCTAAAAAAAACAAAAAAGAAAGAAAGAAAAACAAAAAAACAGACCGGGTGCAAGGGCTCATGCCTGTAATCCCTGCACTTTGGGAGGCCAAGGCGGGTGGATCACCTGAGGTTAGGAGTTCGAGACTAGCCTGGCCAACATGGTGAAACCCCATCTCTACTAAAAATACACAAAATTAGGTTGGGCATGGTGGCTCACGCCTGTAATCCCAGCACTTTGGGAGGCCAAGGCAGGTGGATCACAAGGTCAAGAGATTGAGACCATCCTGGCCAACATGGTGAAACCCCATCTCTACTAAAACTACAAAAATTAGCTGGGCGTAGTGGTAGCACACACCTGCAGTCCCAGCTACTCAGGAGGCTGAGGCAGGAGAATCACTTGAACCCGGGAGGCAGAGGTTGCAGTGAGCCGAGATTGCACCATTGCACTCCAGCCTGGCGACAAAGCAAGACTCCGTCAAAAAAAAAAAAAAAAAAAAAAAAAAAAAAATTAGCCAGTAGTGATGGCACGTGCCTATAGTTCCAGCTACTTGGGAGGCTGAGGCAAGAGAATTGCTTGAACCCGGGAAGCAGAGGTTGCGTATATTGCAGTGAGCCGAGATTATGCCATTGCACTCCAGCCTGGGCAACAAGAGTGAAAATCTGTCTTAAAAAAAAAAAAAAAAGAAAAGAAAAGAAAAGAAAAAAACCAGGCTGGATGCAGTGGCTCATGCCTGTAATCCTGTAATCCCTGCGCTTTGGGAGGCCAAAGTAGGTGGACCACAAGGTCAGGAGTTTGAGACCCACCTGACCAACATGGTGAAACCCTGTCTCTACTAAAAATACAAAAATTAGCCTGGCGTGGTGGTGGGCGCCTGTAGTCTCAGCTACTCGGGAGGCTGAGGCAGGAGAATCGCCTGAACCCAGGAAGCGGAGGTTGCAGTGAGCTGAGATCGTGCCACTGCACTCAGCCTGGCAACAGAGTGAGACTCTGTCTCAAAACAAACAAACAAACAAACAAACAGTGGTAAACCTTGGTGGTGTGTCCACATGGTGCTACTTCTGCAGCCATGTAGAATGCAAGAGCTGTAGGGACATGGCTTCCTCTACAAAATTTCAAAGGATATCTTAGCCCAGGGGCCCAAGCAGAGAAGAATTGCAGGAGCACTGTAGAGAGCCCACAGAGGCCCCATACTAGGGCAGTGCTGAGCAGAAATGTGGGGTCAGAGCTGCCCCAGAGTCCCCACTAGGGCAATGCCTAGTGGAGCCATGGGAATGAGGCCACTCTTGAGACCCCAGAATTGTGGAGGTACCAGCTTGCAGCATCAGCCTGGAAGAGCTACAAGCATGTGACTCCAACCCATGATAACTGCTGGTTAAACTGAGGCCAGGGAAGCCATAGGGCCCAATCCCCAACCCAGTGTGCCTAGAAGGGTGGGACATGGAGTCAAAGAAGATTATTCTGGAGCTTTAAGACTTAATGTTATGGCCAGGTGCAGTGGCTCATGCCTGTAATACCAGCACTTTGGGAGGCTGAGGTGGAGGATCACTTGAGCCCAGGAGTTGGAGACCAGCCTGGGCAACACAGAGAGACTCTATATCTGCAAAAAAAAAAAAAAAAAAAAAAAATTAGCTAGGTGTGATGTTGCATTCCTGTGGTCTCAACTACTCAGGGGGCTGTGGTGGGGGATTGCCGAGCCTGGGATATCAAGGCTGCAGTGAGCCATGATTTTGCCACTGCACTCCAGCCTGGGTGACAGAGTAAGACTCTGTCTCAAAAAGAGAGGGAAAGAAAAAAGACTTAATGTTGTTTTCCCTTTTTCCTTGTTGGGTCTTGGATTTACTTGGGACCAATTACACATTTCTTCTTAAATTTCTCCCTTTTGGAATGGGAACGTCTATCCTATGCCTACCCACTATTGTATTTTAGAAGTACATAAACTTGTTAATTTCACAGGCTCTCAACTGGAGAGGAATGTGCCTTGGGATGAATTATACCTTGAATCTTGCCCCTATCTACTTCAGATGAAACTTTGGACTTTTGAGTTGGTGCTAGAATGAGTTAAGACTTTTGGGACAATTGGGATGGAATGAATGCATCTTGTATGTAAGAAGGACGTGAGGTTTGTGTGGCCAGGGGTAGAATTCTATGGTTTGAATGTCCCCTCCAAAACTCATGTTGAAATGTAATTGCCACTACGATGACAGTGTTAAGAGATGGAATTGTTAAGAGGTGATTGGGCCATGAGAGCTCTGCCCTAATGAGTAGATTAATGTCATTATCATAGGAGTAAGGTTGGTATTGTGAGAGTGGGTTGTTATAAAAATGAGTTTGGCCCTCTGTGTCTCTTGCTGTTGCCCTCTCTTGCCATTCTGCCTTCCACCATGAGATGACGCAGCATGAAGACCCTTGCTAGAGGCTGGGGCCATGCTCTTGGACTTCCCAGCCTCCATAATTGTAAGTCAAATACATTTCTATTCATTATGAATTATCCAGTCTGTGGCGTTTTGTTATGGCAACACAAAATGGACAAAGACACAACCAAATCCAAGCTCTACTATCCATTAACTGCGTGACTTCAGGATAGTTACCTGGACTCTCTGCATCTCTGCTTCCTCATGTAAATGAGGATAATTATAGTGCCTACTTCATAAGTTTGTGGGGAGGATTAAATGAAATAAAGCATGTAAAGTGCTTAGAACAATGTCTTTTTTTTTTTTTTTTTTTTGAGACAGGGTATCGCTCTGTCATGCAGGCTGGAGTGCAGTGGTGTGATCATAGTTCACTGTAGACTTGACTTCCCAGGCTCAAGAGATCCTCAGCCTCCCAAGCAGCTGGGACTACAGGTGCACATCACCATACCTGGCTAATTTTTAGAGATTTTTGTAGAGACGAGGTCTCACTGTGTTGGCCAGGCAGGTCTCAAACTCCTGGGCTCAAGTGATTCTCCTGCTTCAGCCTCCCAAGTGCTGGCGTTACAGTGCTGGAATAATTTCCACTCTTCCCAACTTCTTAGAACAGTATCTGTCACATGGTATACACTTAGTAAATGTAAGCTGTCATGAAACAGAACAGGCTGGCAATGGCTTATTTTTAAAAAAACTATTGTTATTATTATCATTATTTTTGAGACAGAGTCTCACTCTGTCACCCACGCTGGAGTGCAGTGGTGTGATCTTGGCTCACTGCAAACTCTGCCTCCTGGGTTCAAGCCATTCTCCTGCCCCAGCCTCCCAAGTAGCTGGGACTACAGGTGCGTGCCTCCATACCTGGCTAATTTTTCTATTTTTCGTAGAGATGGGGTTTCACTGTATTGGCCAGGCTGGTCTCAAACTCTTGACCTCATGATCTGCCCACCTCGGCCTCCCAAAGTGCTGGGATTATAGGCATTTATTATTATTATAGGTGGCTATTATTATTAATATTATTATTAACTATATTTCTGGATCCCTCTCTTCCAGGAACATACGCTGATCTTTCCACTATCATTAATTATTATTAATGTTGTTTGGACCTTTTTTACTTCCAGGCCCTGCGCCAAACTCAGGTCAAGCTTTATCTCATTTCATCCTTATAACAAGGGTATAAGTCATGTAATATTATTATCTCCCATTTCATTTATAGGGAAATTGAGGGTCAGACAGGTTAAGTAACTTGCTCAAAGTCCTATAGCCAGTGAAGGGCAAGGCAGGGATGTGAAATATCAGCTTGGGCCCCAACTTTATGGCTATTCTGCATTTCTACATGACCCCGAAGGCATTCCCCCTGTGGTCATCAGGCCCACCATCCCCTTGAACCAACTCCCTAAACCTCCCATCACGTAGCTTCCTTACATCAAGTTCCATCTTTTCTGGGTGGGGCGTGGTGGCTCACGCCTATAATCCCAGCACTTTGGGAGGCCGAGGCAGGCAGATCACTTGAGGCAGGCAGGTCAGGAGTTCAAGACCAGCCTGGGCAACATGGTGAAACTCCTTCTCTACTATAAATACAAAAATTAGCTGAGTATGGTGGTGTGCACCTGTGGTGCCAGCTACTGCGGAGGCTGAGGTGGGAGAATCGCTTGAACCCAGGAGGTGGAGGTTGCAGTGAGCTGGGATCACACCACTGCACTCCAGCCTGGGTGACAGAGCGAGATGCCATCTCAAAAAAAAAAAAAAGTTTTATCTGATCCCTTCAAACTATGCCTTTCTGTTGCATTCTTGGTCTGGGCCTTCCGAGAAAATGTCCTTTTCTCAGAGGCGATGAATCAGGCCACATTCCTCCTCCACCTTCCTGAGAAGCTCTCTCAAATGCTACCTCTGTTCCCAGGGTCTCCCAAACCCAAATGCCGCCTGGTCCAGCATCCCCATTCAGAGTCCTCTCCTCACACACAGCCACTCTGGCTGGCTTCCCCCACAGCCCCCAGGTGACCCTGTGTCCATTGAGAGGCTGCCTCCCTCTCACTCCCCTGTGTCTCTGTAGCTCCTTCTGGTGGAAGAAACTGAAGGTCTTGATGCCGGGGAGCTGGCAATCAGTCAACCCTCAGGATGTCCCTTCTATCCTCCACTATATCCCGGGTCTCTTGGGCACCACAGTTCTTCCCTTAGCCCTGTTAGGGCAGACGTCTCGCACTGCCCCCCTCTGCTGCCCACCTCCCACTCTCACCACTGGCCCAGGGCATGGGGTGTACCATCAGGCACATAGGCCTTATCACTGTGCAAACACTTCCTCTTTCCCCAGTGCTGGTTCTCACACAATTGGTAATCAGTGTAAACTTCCTCTGACAATTTACTGAGCTAACATTTACCATACAACTGCCCTACGTAGGGCTTTGTGCTAAGGCCCGTGGGGAACCCAAGCCTGGTCTCCACCTTGGGGCATCTCGAGTCTGGTAGAGATGAGGCGCACGAGGCGTCTCAGATGCCGCAGGTCTTGCAGACCAGAGCACCGCGGACTGGAATCCCATTTCTGCTCTCTACTCCCTGTCTTACCTTGGAGCAAGTGACATCCTTTCTGATCTTGAATTTCCTTAGCTGTGAAATGGGAGTAATGCTGTCTAGGTTTGTTGTGAGGACTAACTAAGATCCCTAGAGGGCCTGGCAGAGCACCTGAGATAAGGACATTCCACAGTCCCTGTGGTGCCACCTTTCAGATGTGAATTGAGGGGTCCCTATATACTACAGGGTCAGCCAATCATCTAGTCAACAAGAACACATTCAAAACGGAAGTGTTGGGTAAGTGGGGAACACACATGAACATAACACACATAAACATAAGGGTATAAACATAACCCTTTAGTTTAGCCGGAGTGGGTGGTGGTAGGAGTTAGTATTTTTTTAATTAAAAAAAAAAATTTTATAGGAATGAGGTCTCACTGTGTTGCCCAGGCTGGTCTCAAACTCCTGGACTCAAGCAATCCTCCCACCTTGGCCTCCCAAAGTGCTAGGAGGGGGTTAGTTTTAATATACCCATATGCAACAGCAAGAGATTATTATGGGATAAGTCCGTTTCCTAGGTAAATGCTTATCCTGTGGGCACAGCCTGTGAAGGAGATATCTCTGCAGGCCTGCGGGAGTTGGGAAATTTCTCAGTGTTGAGAAGTCAGCACACAAAATCAGAGGAACGCAGGCAAAGCAGTCATCAGCATATGAAGGCACAGGGGAGTGATGGCTTCCCTTCTTCACTCCTACATCAAAACAGGCAACCTAAATGGACCTTTTTTTTTTTTTTTTTAATGTGGTGACAGAGTCTTGCCCTGTCACCCAGGCTGGAGTGCAGTGGCGTGATCTTGGCTCACTGCAACCTCTGCCTCCCAGGCTCAAGCAATTCTCCTGCCTCAGCCTCCCAAGTAGTCAGGACTACAGGCACACACCACCATGTCTGGCTAATTTTTGTATTTTTAGTAGAGACGGGGTTTCACCATGTTGGCCAGACTGGTCTCGAACTCCTGACCTCAGGTGATCCGCCCGCCTCGGCCTCCCAAAATGCTGGAATTATAGGCGTGAGCCACTGCGCCCTGCGGATGGACAACCTTTAAACCTACGTGTTTGGCTATTTCTTAGTATTTTAGGGTTGCTTCGTGCTCTGGCCTGGGTTTGCAGGAAAAATGGGAGAGAAGAGGAGAAAAGGGCTGGAAGAGGCTTGGCCATGGTAGAAGGCATGGGTGGGTGTGAGGAGAAGGAAACACAGAGTGATGGGCCGGCAAGGAGTCACAGGGTTTGGGGATCTGGGCCAGCGACCCTCCTGGCCTCCAATGGGCTAACACGGAAAAGAGGGATGCTGATACTCCCAACGTTGGAGGAAGATTCTGGGGAAAGACACCAAGAGGAAGCACAGGGCAGCTACAGATGCATCCATGGACCGAGCATGAGCTTTGGTGTGAGGCCAACCTCGGTTTCCATGGGGCCTCAGCACTGACTAACTGTGTGACCTTGGTCAAGTTACTTTACCTCTTTGAACCTCAGTTCCCTAATCTCCAAGTGAGAATAACAACATCTGTTTCATAGCTCTTTTGCGAGGACTGTAAATTGTATAGCACAGAGCCTGCCAGAATGTAGGCGACCAAGTTCCCTTCCCCCTTCTCAAGCTTCCAGGAGTGCCCCAGAAATACAAGACTGGCTATATTTAGTGTCTGGCTCCCTCCCCCGACAACCCATGGTTAAATTAGAATGAAACTATTTATGCTAAAGTCTCTGAAGTTCTAAAATTCTCTGGCAATGTGAGTAGACTGGGTGGGAGAAGACAGCAGTTCACCTCCTGGGGACATGGCGGCTGCTGCTGTGAGGCTGTACTCTCTGAGCAGCACACGCCAGTCTTCCTGGGTACCAGCCTGGCAGACGGCCAGGCAGCGGGGCAGACGGCATGCCCAGAAGCCTGGCAGCTCCTCCCTTCCCCATTCATGTTCCCTGAGTCCGGGTTCCCTCAGTCCCCTTGGCCAAGGTTTGCCTTGGGTGATGGTAGGGGTGGAAGGAAAGGCTGGCCCCACAGGAGTGTGTGTGCAGGGAAGGTACCCCAGAGGCCAATTTCAGCCCATTCTAGGAAAGGATGTTGTAGTAACAAATGTTTCATGCTGGAAAGGTGTCTGAGGCAGCAGCCAGAGCTTGGGCCCTGAAGAATTTACCCAGATACTATGGTTTTCCACCTGGACGCCCATAAAATATCCCAAGAGTTTTGTAAAGATACTGTTAGCCTGGTCCCCATCTACGAGATTCTGATTCCATTGGTTCACAGTGGCTGGAATTTTGTTAACAGTGCCCTAGGTGCCTGCATTGTGCAGAGGTGGATGAGGACCAGTGTTCCCAAGGCATTCCCATGTCTCTGGACCAGAGCTCCTTCTATCTCCAAGTGTCTGCATGTCTGGTATGATGTATGTGTTGTAATCACTTGAACTTGCTTCCATCCTGGCCCCTTGCCGTTTACCCTTTGAAACACAGCAACCAGAATGAGGCCTTTAAACATAAACCGGCTGGGCATGGTGGCTCATGCCTGTAATCCCAGCACTTTGGGAGGCTGAGTCGGGCAGATCACTTCAGCCCAGGAGTTTGAGACCAGCCCGGCCAACATGATGAAACCCCATCTCTACTAAAAATACAAAAATTACACATGTGGTCCCAGCTACTCAGGAGGCTGAGATGGGAGAATCGCTTGAACCTGGGACGCAGAGGTTGCAGTAAGCCAAGATCGTGCCACTGCATTCCAGCCTGGGTGACAGAGCGAGACTCCATCTCAAACAAAACAAAACAAAACAAAACAAAACAAAACAAAACATAAATCAGATGCCATCCCTTTCCCACTTCAGTATCTCCAGTATGTCCCATTTCAATCCCAACTCCTCACCAGGGGCAGTAGGACGCTCTGGGATCTGGCTCTTCCCCTACCTTCCTCTCAGCCCTGACACCACTAGAATCTTCCTTTTTTGTTGTTGTTGTTGTTGTTGATTCGGAGTTTTGTTCTTGTCGTTCAGCCTGCAGTGCAGTGGCACGATCTCGGCTCACTGCAACCTCTACCTCCCAGGTTCAAGCAATCCTCCTGCTTCAGCCTCCCGAGTAGCTGGGATTACAGGCGCCTGCCACCACACTTGGCTAATGTTTGTTTGTTTGTTTGTTTGTTTTGTTTTTGAGACACAGTCTCGCTCTGTCGCCCAGGCTGGAGTGCAGTGGTGCGATCTCCACTCTCTGTAAGCTCTGCCTTCCCGGTTCACGCCATTCTCCTGCCTCAACCTCCCAAGTAGCTGGGACTACAGGCACGCGTCACCACATCTGGCTAATTTTTGTATTTTTAGTAGAGATGGGGTTTCACCACATTGGCCAGGCTGGTCTCGAACTCCTGACCTCGTGATCCACCCACCTCTGCCTCCCAAAGTGCTGGGATTACAGGTGTGAGCCACCGCACCCGGCAAATTTTTATATTTTTTAGTGAGATGGGGTTTCACCATGTTGGCCAGGCTGGTCTTGAACTCCTGACCTCAGGTGATCCACCTGCCTTGGCCTCCCAAAGTGCTGGGATTATAGATGTGAGTCACCGCACTCGGCCACCACTAGCACCTTCCTGTTCCTCACACTCACCGAGCTGGTCCTGCCCTAGAGCCTTTGCACTTGCTGTGCCCTGTGGTTGGTGCTCTTCCCCAGCCTAGTTCATGGCTGGCTCCTCCTCATCCTACAGGTCTCAGAGGTCCCCTCTTCAGAGAGCTTTCCCTCACCTGCCTAGTCCACGTGGCACTCCTTTCCCTTCCTGTCCCTCCCTATCATTATCACCTACAATACTCCCCACTAGGAAGCAAGTTCCATGAGAACAGGGAACTTGTCTAACTGGTTTGTCACAGTGCCTGGCACGGATGAATTCTTAATAACTAGTTGTTGAACAAATAAGTGGAAATGGACATAGCATGCTTATGTATTAAATTATGTGTTTTCATGTACACAGACATATAGGTATACCTGCAGATAATGTGATCAGAGGTCTGGGGTAGAAATGGACAGATGGTGCCAGAGAAGAGGGCACCAAAGGAGAAGGGAAAGGAATAATGATTGAGCCTCGACTCAGTGCCAGGCACTATTCTAGAGTTTTTTATACATTTAATCTTCACAACAACCCACTGGGCACTGTAAGCAAAATTCCAAGGATTCAAGCCACCATGGACCAAAGGAATCAGAATCTTGAGGATGGGGCCAGCATTATTGTCCTCATTCTACAGATTAAAAAAACTGAGACTTAGAGAGGGGAAATAACTTGCCCGAAGTTAATCTACCAACAAGTGCCAGAGCAGGATATAAACCCGAGTTTATTGGACTCCAACACAGTCTTGCTCATTGCATCATTCTTGAAGGAGAAATTACCTTACTCATTACCTCTCTCCATTATCAGGGAATAAAAAAACTCTGGTGAATGCGGCCCCAGATAGCAATGGCTAATTGGTGACTGGAGCTAATAACATTGGCCGAGCGAGCAGGGCAGATAAGGAAGGGAAAGAAAATCCACCAATAGCCTTGCCATCTATCTGGAAACAACCTTGTTTCTTAATTTTATTTGTGTCGTTACGAATTTGCACTCCTTTCCTTTTGCAGAATATATACATATATTCCACTTGATTTAAATTCCCAGGATACAACAACCCAGAGGGATTTGGCCTCATTAAGAGTCAGTGGGCTAGTTTGTTTGGGCCCTCTATCTTAAACTTCCAAGTCTAATTTCCAACCAAAGGAATAAGATACGCTCTTTTTAAAGTTACTTATCTATTTTTTTTTTTTTGAGACGAAGTCTTGCTCTGTTGTCCAGGCTGGAATGCAGTGGCGTGATCTTGGCTCACTGCAACCTCTGCCTCCCAGGTTTAAGTGATTATCTCACCTCAGCCTCCCAAGTAACTGGAATTACAGGCATGCACCACCACACCTGGCTAGCTTATATATTTTTAGTAGAGATGGGGTTTCACCATGTTGGCCAGGCTGGCCTCAAACTCCTGACCTCAGGAGTTCCATCCACCTCGGCCTCCCAAAGTGCTGGGATTACAGGTGTGATCCACCGTGCCTGGCCTAGAATATACTCTTTAGAATACTCTTTTTAAAATACCTCCAGAACTTAGTTTATATCCAGGTTGTCTGTAATCCTAGTCTCTGGAAATTACTTCTGTTTTTTATGTTTATTTTTGCTCTTTTTTTTTGGTATGTGTTAGCAGTATTGCCCTCACTATGTGCTCATTGGACAGTAGCACAAACCCAAGAAAAGAATGGTGATTTGGCAGTCATTTCTAAATAGCAGAACACATTTTCTTATTTTAGAATATGTAGGGCCAGGCATGGTGCCTCACAACTATAATCCCCGCACTTTGGGAGGCTGAAGTGGGAGGATTGCTTGAGCCCAGGAGTTCAAGACCAGCCTGGGCAAGATGGCAAGACTACGCATCTCTACAATAAATAAATAAATACATAAATAAAATATCAGAGCTAGTTCTCAATTAAATCTGATCAAAACATAGCATGCCATCTAGCACAGGACCTCAAGGCCTTATAGACATGAGTTATATATCCTCCTTGCTTATAAAATGCAGACTGTCTAATTGCTGGCTCACAGAAGATCATCACATAGGGGCTTAAAGCTTAGTTGGGGCAGAGTCATCATGTGAGACATAAACAGAATGGGGAGAATCTGTAATATAGGGTGAGAACTTGGTAAGCTTCATTCTATGGACAATGGAGAACTATATCAGGGCTCTGCAGTTTCAGGAGATAAGAACCAATTCTGAGTTAACAGGAAAAAAAAAAGCCATCTGAAGGAAGGATATTGGGGAGTTTATAGAATTGAAGGAAAATCTGATCAGGCAAGAGGGGATCTCCTGGGGATTAACTCATGATTCAACTTCAAACTTCCCATCCCTGAATCTCTGTTCAAAATTCAAATGCCCAGGTGAGTCTGAATGGCTTAGCTTAGGTCATGTGCCCCCTTCATGGGACCTGGGATTGGCTGACCTCCAGAATTCTGCACAACAGAGAAAAGGAGACAAATTCCAAAGGAACAGATGCTGGCCAGACAGACGAGACATGTCTGCTCTGGTAGCCACTGGACATTGCTTTCTCTTTTTCCTTTGTTTTACTTTTTTTTCTTTTTTAAATGGAGTTTTTTTTTTGAGACGGAGTCTCGCTCTGTCACCCAGGCTGGAGTGCAGTGGCGCGATCTCGGCTCACTGCAAGCTCCACCTCCCAGGTTCATGTCATTCTCCTGCCTCAGCCTCCCAAGTAGCTGGGACTACAGGTGCCCGCCACCACGCCCGGCTAATTTTTTTATATTTTTAGTAGAGACGGGGTTTCACCATGTTAGCCAGGATGATCTCGATCTCCTGATCTCGTGATCTGCCCGCCTTGGCCTCCCAAAGTGCTGGGATTACAGGTGTGAGCCACCGCGCCCGGCCAAAAAAATAAATAAATAAAAAAAGAGAGAGGGCCAGCCGTGGTGGCTCATGCCTGTAATCCCAGCATTTTGGGAGGCTGAGGGGGGCAGATCACTTGAGGTCAAGAGTTCGAAACCAGCTGGGCCAACATGGTGAAACCCCGTCTCTACTAAAAATACAAAAATTAGCTGGGCCTGGTAGCACGTGCCTGCAGTCCTAGCTGCTTGGGAAGCTGAGACAGGAGAATCACTTGAACCTGGGAGGTGGAAGTCACAGTGAGCTGAGACCACGTCATTGCACTCCAGTCTGGGTGACAAGAGCAAAACTCCATCTAAAAAAAAAAAAAAGAAAGAAAGAGAGAGAGAGAGACAGAGACAGAGAGAGGCAGGAGATGTGTTAGAAAGCTATTAGCTGTCAACCATTGTGGAAGGAATGAACCAGGCTGGGCTGGTGGAGAATGGAACGAAGTAACCAGATGTGAGGCACAAGGGCTCAAAAAGTAGTTTGTAAACTCGATTGAGCCATCTGGGGCAGTTGGGACCCCAGGAGTTCATCTGCAGCCTACACCAGAATCCTCTCTGGGAAGTGACTGGGAATCTACAATTTTAAAACACACAGCCATCCTCCATAGAAGACACTGGTCTGTGTAGATGGGCATTTGGAAACCATTGATCTATTAGACCCTTTTTTCTAAATGTCCTCTAGTCCAGTGTCTCATCTTATCTCTTTGCTCTTGCAGTTAAGCATTATCAAAGCTTAGCTTTTGAGTACTTGCAATTTGTACTCATTACATTTAGAGTCATATATCTGCAAGATCTCTTCTGAGGTCTTTGGAATGAAAACAAGGACAGAGAGGTATGTTGGCTCCTGACTGTCGCCTTATTTTGTTAGTGTGTCTGGGGCTTGTGGCTTTTGACAGGGACTCGAGAGATGACTTTGTCAGCTTTTCCTTTCACTATAGTAAGTCTCCATAACAAACACACCCAAGTCTGGTATTTCTGAACTTATGGCTCTGTACTGAATACATGCTGTTCCTGGAGCCAGGCTCATTTTGCAGTTTCTCCTCCCAACTCCACCCTTTGGTCCTGCTGATGGGCTCATTCAGCCTTGGCATGTGATAAACCTCAGGTTCTGGGAGTTTTCTCTAGGACACTGAAGAACAGTATTGACTTTTCAGTAATTGCTGGAGTTTAAAAGGAATGGTGATCTTTGGGAGTGGGAGTGTGGTACAGGTGGGCGAATAGGACTTATGGTGCCAACTGGCTTCTCCCCATTCCTATAGTGAGGGGACTCATAAGAATGAATAACTAGGAAAGGGTTTGCCAAACTTCAGTTGTTTGAATACCATCCTCATGATTTTTGCCAAATCTTCATGTTATCCATCTGCTATTTATTTTATACTTTTCATTAATTAACATATTTTTGCTGGCATAGTCACTACCTATGCTAGCCTTGCTGTAAACAATCATATTCGTGAAGTTGCTGATTCATGAAATCGGGTCTGGTATGCTACCTATAAATTTTTTTCTAGTACACATTAAAATAAATATACACTTATTGAAATTGTGTAAATGTTCACTCATGTGCTAAAATCCTCCTGTGTGCCACTAGAGGTATACGTATCACAGTTTGGGAACATTAGCTTAGGAATGTCCATGAGCTAAGAGGCCAGTGATTCCAGACCCCCTAATTCATTGTAGTTTTGGTGCCAAATGTAAGATTTTTTTGAGTCTATTTATTGAAAAGTTACCCTTTTGTATATATCCTCTTATTGCAGAAGTCAAGGTTCAGAGCGAGAAACAGAAGCTACCCAAGGTATTTTAAGCAAGAAGGAAATTAATAATTTTTTTTTTTTTGAGATGGAGTCTTGATCTGTCATCCAGGCTGGAGTACAGTGGCATGATCTCGGCTTACTGCAACCTCCTCTTCCCAGGTTCAAGCGATTCTCCTGCCTCAACCTTTGGAGTAGCTGGGATTACAGGTGCCTGCCACCATGCCCAGCTAATTTTTGTATTTTCAGTAGAGACGGGGTTTCACTATGTTGGCGAGGCTGGTCTTGAACTCCTGACCTCAGGTGATCCATCTGCTTTGGCCTCCCAAAGTGTTGGGATTACAGGCATGAGCCACCAAACCCGGCAGGAAATTAATAATTTTATATTATCAGAAGGTTGGGAACTGAGCTCCCTCTTGGACTGAGTACCCGAGCACCCCAGAACTGACCTCCCAGGGGACCTGTAACTCCTTCATAATCAGGAGGCTGCTAATGGGATGGCTCAGTTTAAGGTTTCACCACCACCACAGCTGTAATCCAGGGATTAGGTATCACCTCCACCTCCTCTGCCACAAGTTCCAGTAGATAGTCATGGATCTGGAAATTACACACTGGACTGCTGCTGTGGATCCCCACATCTCCTTGACATTGCTTGCAGCAGAACGTGGCGAAAGCAGGAAGAAAGGGGCCCATGACTCAACTTCCTTTTGCCTTTCAAATCTCTCATGAGTGCATAAAATTTAATGAGGCCTACTCACATCATCCAGAACTCTAACTTGAGGGAGTCTGAGTTTGTAGCTGGAGAGCATTTTTAACATAAGAAAGTCCAGTATGCTGGGCGTGGTGGCTCACCCCTGTAATCCCAGCTGCTTGGGAGGCTGAGGCAGGAGAATTGCTTGAACCCAGGAGGCAGAGGTTGCAATGAGCTGAGGTCATGCTACTGTACTCCAGCCTGGGTGACAGAGTGAGACCACCATGTCTCAAAAAAAAAAAAAAAAAAAAAAAAGAAGAAAAAGAAAAAAGAAAGAAAAGAAAGGTGAGAATGGATGCTGAGAGCCAATTAGTCATATTCATCAAATTGCCTATTAGTGGCAGCTCTGCTGCTGATTCTCAGTGAACTAAGAAATCACTAAGCCAAAGGCAGGAAAAAAAGACCACAGAAACCCACCATTAATACAGGTTCTTATGTTACCAAATAGTCGCTCTTATGTGAATTGGGGGAGTATGCATGTGTGTATGTGTGTAAAACCAGGTTTTGTGTAATCTGAAGGTACACACTTACAAACATACAGGTTAAGTCAATAAAAGTGACCTTTCTAGCACAAACTGACATGCCACACCAAAACCTCAATGGCTCCTCATTGCCTGGGGGAAGTAATAGCCTTGTATACTATACCTTTTACAAGTTCGCAGTTAGTTAACCTCTCATCCCTTAACACCTGGCATATTCTATGACAGCCCTCCATTCTGGTTAAAGAGCTCTAGTGATTGGATAAGAAACAGCCAAACAGTCCCCCCTTCCTGCCTTCCTGGTTAATAGGGTTCTGCCTGGAAAGCCTTGTCCTCTTCCTGTTGACTAACTTGAGTCTCAGTCTTCCTTCAAGGCCAATTCTGTGCATTTTCCTCACTTCCTAAAGCAGGCCTTGTTCTCCCACTCTCTTCTGTCTGTATTGGTAAAAAAAAACTCCTAGCTGGGCACAGTGGTTCATGTCTGTAATCCCAGCACTTTGGCAGGCCAAGGTGGGAGAATCACTTGAGCCCAGGAGTTAGAGACCAGCCTGGGCAACATAGTGAGAACTTGTCTCTACAAAAAATAAAAAAATTAGCCGGGCACAGAGGCATGTTCCTGTAATTCCAGCTACTCGGGAGGCTGAGGCAGGAGAATCTCTTGAACCCGGGAGGCAGAGATTGCAGTGAGCTGAGATCGGGCCACTGCACTCCAGCCTGGGCAGCAGAGAGAGACTGTGTCTCAAAAATAATAACAATAATAATAAAGCCCAGTAAAGGCTGAGTGCAGTGGCTCACACCTGTAATCCCAGCACTTTGGGAGGCCAAGGTGGGAGGATTGCTTGTGGAGTTTGAGACCAGCCTGGGGAACATAGCAAGACCCCATCTACTTGGGAGGCTGAGGTGGGAGGATCACTTGAGCCCAGGGGGTTGAAGCTGCAGGGAGCAGAATGGCGCCATTGCCCTCCAGCCCGGGTGACAGAGCAAGACCCTGTTTCAAAAACAAGAACAAAACCAAAAAAAATCCTCTTTTTCTCAGTTGGGATCTGGTTTCCACCCTCCTAGTCACCCTTTCAGGGCTTTGCTTCCCTGTAACCTGCTTGGGGAGGTGCTCCTCCCACCCCCATGTTCCTGTGTTACTGGGTACTTCCATTCATTCATTCCATCCATAACAGGTGAAGGTGGAAGAAGGAAACCACCTTCACCTTCATTCCCATTGCAAGACGAAGGCGTGGGAGGAGGGTGGTCTTGATTTAAGGAATTAATCTGGTAGATCCTTACAGGCAGTGACAGGCAAAGCCTTAGCCAAATCATCGGAAGTGGAAACATTCTGCTGCGGAGGTGGGGAAAAGGGAATCCCTGTGCATAAGAAAAAAGGAGACACAGGGCTGGCTTTTGAGAAACAGGGACGAGGTAAAGCACTGAGAGAAGCGACATTGGAGGAGAGAGAAGTAAGAGAGCCAAGAAGGATGAAGGCCCTCTGAGGAGTGAGATGTTTGGTGCTATTGGAAAGAGGATGGAGGGCATGGCTCAAACCCTCATTAAAGTCCACTGCTGCACCCACCAACGCCACAGACAGTGGGTTTTTGTGCCATGACTAGAAAGGAAGCCGGGCACAGTGGCTCACGCCTGTAATCCCAGCACTTTGGGAGGCCGAGGCAGGTGGATCACCAGGTCAGGAGTTCAAGACCAGCCTGGCCAAGATGGTGAAACCCCATCTCTACTAAAAATACAAAAAATTAGCCAGGCGTGGTGGTACGTGCCTGTACTCCCAGCTACTTGGGAAGCTGAGACAGAGAATTGCTTGAACCCGGGAGGCGGTGGTTGCAGTGAGCCAAGATTGCACCACTGTACTCCAGCCTGGGTGACAGAGCGAGACTGTCCCAAAAAACAAACAAACAAAACGAGAACAGGACTGAGCTCCAGATCTGGGCTGTTGTGGGACATAACAGGGACCCTTCATGGGGACAGCAAGAAGATTTGCAGCCTGACCTAATTCAGAGGAAGGAGGATCCTGGCCTCCAAAATCACTATGACTATCGGAATATCCTAGGAGATCACAGAAGTAACGGAGTGGGTGTGAGTCCTTTTGCAAATGTGTGTACTCATACAGTGCAAAGGCACACCTCCCAGGGGGCCATCAGAATGCAGACCCCACTTCTACGCTCACAGAACTTTGGCTGCTACAAAGGCCTGCCAGTTAAAATTCTAAGCCTCTATTTTGATTCCTTGCTCTTGTAGGAGACAACATTTCTAAAATGATTCCCAAAAGATGTCCAAATCCCAGGAACCTCTGAATATTATGGGATTTCAGTTCCGTGATTGTGTTCTGTTTCAAGACAGGGAGATTATCCAGGTCTGCCTGGCCTAATCATGTGGGCCTTTGAGGGCAGAGAGTCTCTGGATAGTAGCAGAGGAGAAAGTCAGAGATTCAAAGGACGATGCACTGCGGCTGACTTTGAAGAGGGAGGGGGGAGTTTGAGAAGAACATGGGGGCATCTACTTACAGGGAGCGGATTCCAGATAGCAGCGAACAAGGGAACAGGGATCTCAGTCCTACAGCCATGAGGAATTGGATTTTGGCAACAACCTGAATGGGTTTAGTAGTGGGCTCTTCCCCAGCACCTCTAGATAAGAGCCCAGCGTGGTTGATATATTGACTTCAGCCGCGTGAAAACCTAAGCAGAGAGCTCAGCTGAGCCTGCCGGACTCTGAACCATGAATTCCACAGAACCATGAGCTAATAAATGGGTGTGTTTAAGCCACTAAGTTTGTAGTGACTTGTTACAGAGGAATAGAAAACTAATATACCTCTCATGCCCTGCCCAATGTTGACCTCCTCAGCGGCACCTTCTAGCCCTAAGGGACTCTTTTTTCTTTTTTTTTTTTTTTTGGAGACAGAGTCTGGCTCTGGCACCCAGGCTGGAGTGCAGTGAGGCGATCTCAGCTCACTGCAACCTCTGCCTTCCGGATTCAAGCAATTCTTGTGCCTCAGCCTCTCAAGTAGCTGGGACTACAGGTGCGCACAATCATTCCAGGCTTTTTTTTTTTTTTTGAGACAGAGTCTCACTCTGTCGCCCAGTCTGGAGTGCAGTGGCGTGATCTCAGCTCACTGCAACCTCTGCCTCCCAGGTTCAAGCGATTCTCCTGCCTCAGCCTCCTGAGTAACTGGGATTACAGGCACGTGCTGCTACGCCCAGCTAATTTTTTGTATTTTTAGTAGAGATGGGGTTTCATCATGTTGACCAGGCTGGTCCCGAACTCCTGACCTCAGGTAATCCGCTCGCCTCTGCCTTCCAAAGTGCTGGGATTACAGGTGTGAGCCACAGCCGTGTACTCTTTTATTATGGCATGCTTTAGCTGGGACCCCTTTGTTTAGCCTCTCAATATTTGACATACTCCACTTACCCTATCTGATTCCAGGCTTGGCCTCCCTTGGACTCTTCTGCCCGGGGGCGATTCCTGAGCATTCCTGCAGGACCTCTGATGTATGTGTACCTCTCCCCTCCAGTTGTTATAGTATGTAGCAAACCTAGACTGATGTCCTGTGTATAATGGGTTTGTGACATTTGTTACCCATATCCCCAACACCTATCATGGTGCTCAGCATATAGTAGATGCTCAATAATATGAGTTGATGATGCTGATGACTAGAGAGGGAAGAAAATCTCCAGATCATCCACCTCAAACATTCCCAGTGTTGGCATTTGATGTTCTCGCTGTGTTGAACTATGTGCAATTTGCAGAAGCCACCGTGGTCTGCCTTGCCTCTGAGTTCCTCCATCCCTAACTTGCTTTTCTCCATCCTCACCCCCTGTATCTTCCTCCTTCTTTCAACTGGCTAAATCTTCTTATTCTTCAGGTCTCAGCTAAATATGACATTCTCTGAGAATCTTCTCTGGTCTCCCAGTTCAAGATTAGGCCCTCTTTTGTTCCCTGGCAGTACCCCATCAATACAATTGTCTTTATAATTGTACCTGTTATTCTCTACTAGACTATAAGTCTAGAATAACAGAGAGATGTTTTCTTTTTTTTTTTACTTTTGAAACTCCAGCACCTGACACAGAGTAGTTTCTCAATAAATATTTGTTGCATGGCCATGCTTTTTTTTTTTTTTTTTTTTTTGAGATGGAGTCTCACTCTGTCATCCAGGCTGGAGTGCAGTGGCATGATCTTGGCTCACTGCAACCTCTGCCTCCTGGGTTCAAGTGATTCTCCTGCCTCAGACTCCCGAGTAGCTGGGATTACAGGCATGCACCGCCACGCCTGGCTAATTTTGTATTTTAATACAGATGGGGTTTCTCCATGTTGATCAGGCTGGTCTTGAACTCCCGACCTCAGATGATCCACCTGCCTTGGCCTCCAAAGTGCTGGGATTACAGGTGTGAGCCACCGCGCCTGGCCATGGCCATGCTTCTTAATTACTCGGGTATCTTGTTAAAGTGCAGATTCCTTCTTGGATCTGGGTAGCACCTGAGCATCTGCATTTCTAAAAACGTCCAGATGATGTTGATGCTGCTGGTTCAGGAGTCACACCTGGAGTAGCAAGGTAATTGGATACACACTCCCACCATTACCTCCATTACCTCACAGTGGTGAAAAGTTTGCATTTAAGAGAAGCTTAACAGGGTTTGGGGTGCAAATAATGGCCACTGGACAAAATCTCCCCCGTCATTGCTAAGGCAGCTGACTCATTTACAGAGGTGAAGCCAGTAACCTTGGCCTTATTAGTAACCGAGCTAACTGCCACAAATGAATAAATAACAACATTTGGCTGATTTGCATTTCAAAACGGTTTCCTTCCCTTGCTCACACTCTGGTGGAGGTACTAATGAACCATGAAATATCTAAAACATTGGCAGCAAGGAGGAAAAGAAGAAGCATTGACTCATGCCTGAAGAATAATGATCTTCAAAAATCAAGAGCTATTAAATGCAATGTCATATCCAGGGTTGGATCCTGGAACAGGGAAAAAAACATTAGAAGAAAAACCGGTGAAATCAGAATAAAGCAGGGAGTTTAGTTCCTAGTAATGTACCAGTGTGGGTTTCTGAGTTTTGACAAATGTACCATGGTAATGTAAGAATGCAGGAGAAACTGGATAAAGGGTATATAGGAACTCTCTGTGTTATCTTTGCAATTTCTCTGTGAATCTAAAATTATTTCAAAATAAAAAATTTACTGGGCCGGGCCCAGTGGCTCATGCCTGTAATTCCAGCACTTTGGAAGGCTGAGGTGGGTGGATCACTTGAGGTCAGGAGTTCAAGACCAGCCTGGCCAACATGGAGAAACCCCTTCTCTACTAAAAATACAAAAATTAGCTGGGTGTAGTGGCAGGCACCTGTAGTCCCAGCTACTCAGGAGGCTGAGGCAGGAGAATCACTTGAACCCAGGAGGCAGAGGTTGCAGTGAACCAAGATCATGCCATTGCACTCCAGCCTGGGGGACAGAGCAAGAATCTGTCTCAAAAAAAAAAGAAAGAAAAATACTAAAAAAATTAAGAGGTAGATAGCTGTATAGATTTTCTTCATCTTGGATAATAGTATTCCATACATATAAAACAAGTTTTTATAAATATAAAACAATTGCCATTGATTTAACAATAGGTTGGAAATGTGTATTCATGGAAAAGATTCTCTATCCAAACCTAAGTAGCAATCAAGGAAGGGATCAGATGGTGGCTGGTCCCAAGAATGTACCTGGCAATGTGGCATACCAGTGGCACCAACACTCCAGAAGTGCTTTGCCATATATCATGAATTCCAAGACAGCCTGGCTGCCATTGGTTCCTGATTCCTATTTTTCTTTCTTGAGGATATCAGGAACTTCTTCCATGCTTGGAAGAAATGTCTTTGTATGTTTGTTTGTTTATGTAACAATATTATCTTAAACACTTGGTCATGGCATCACATTTTGCCTCAACTGTATTTCTCTGTATTCTTATATACTAGAGACATTAAGTCTGGTGAGACCATGGACTTGAACTTACCCATCATTGCATGTCCAGCACCTGACTCCAAACGAGGCTCATTACAGGGGCTTAATAATTATTTGTTGGATGGATGAGTAAATGAGGTAAGTCAACGTTTGAAGTAAATTCCTGCCTAAAAAGCATGCATTTTCCAATGATATTCATTATGCAAGTATACCCCTTTGATAGAACTTTTTCTTCAAATCTTATAAAAACTTACCAATAGCCTTTTTCCAGTTCCTTCCGGTGAATTCATAGGAAGTCGTGAAGACCTTATTAACTCTTGTAGAAACTATAACCTTAACTAAAACAGTGCACAGTGGGTGTGCTCTGGTCTCAGGAGGCAGCTCCCCAGGACCTGCACTGAGGCTCAGAGTCTGGGCTGGCCACAGAGGTATGGTCAGAGGTTGTGTGGTCAAAGGAGAGCCTACATCGTGTTTGTGGCAGACATTTATTGTTTTGTCTGTCCTACAGTACCTGCTTTCTTGAGGAAGCTGCTCTTACCCCACTTCAATGTGGTGGGAAAGGAACTCTTAGTTCACTCGTCTCCCTGGTAGACCAGTGACCCCTGCCAGGCCAATCACAGCCTTCTCTGTGGTTTTAAAACTTGGGGCTAGAGGAGAAGGGCTTTTGCCTTTTAGAACGTGGGATTGGGAGGATGTGAGTCAAGGGCAGCTGTCAGCCACCTTCCCTGCCACGTGGAGAATATCTACAGGAGAAAAGAGGGGACTCAGCCAGGACGTGGAAATGGAGAGAGGAAGAAGTAACTAATATTCATGTTTGAGTGCCTGGATGCAATTGTACTTTAGACCAACTCAACCCCCTGGACTTCCCAATTATGACAGCCAACATGTGCCCTTTTTCTTTTCTTTTTTTCTTTTTCTTTCTTTTTTTTTGTTTTTTGTTTTTTGAGACAGGGTCTGGCTCTGTCACTCAGGTTGGAGTGCAGTGGCATGATCTTGACTCACTGTAACCTCCACCTCCTGGGTTCAAGGAATTCTCGTGCCTCAGCCTCCCTAGTAGCTGGGATTACAGGCATGCTTCACCACACCCTGCTAATTTTTTATTGTATTTTTAGTGGAGATGGGGTTTTGCAGTGTTGGCCAGGCTGGTCTCGAACTCCTGGCCTCAAGTGATCTGCCCACCTCGGCCTCCCAAAGTTCTGGGATTACAGGCATGAGCCACTGTGCCTGGCCTATGTGCCCTTTTTCTTAGGCTGATTTGGGTTTCTATCAGTTACCATAGAGAGTTCTGACTGCTACTATAATCCTGGAGGAAAATGTGCAGTTTCTTTCTCATCCCTAATGGGAAATAGGATACGCACTTCCACGGTTACTTCACAGTGGCAAAACGTTTGCATTGCTCATCCAGGGAACCAGCAATGTGGGCCTCTGCCTGGACTTGGTGCTGTGACAGAGATAGCCAGCTGTCCACTCAAAATTGAAGCCCTTACTACCATTGCATGTCATTGTCACTGGGGGTGGCACCTCACCACAGACTGTATTCCCCATCTCCTCTTGCATTTAGGTAGGGATCCATGATTAGCTCTCACCAATGGAATATGAGTAGAAATGATGTGTATCACTTCCAAGAGGCAGTTAAAAAGTAGGGGTTCCTTTGCCACTCTCTCCTTTTTGCTCCCCACCAGCTGGATAAAAAAGATTCTGAGGCCCTGGAAGATGGCTGAGCCACAGGTGGAAAAAGGCTAGGACCAGGACAACTTACATTTGACTGTTATGTAAGTGAGAAACAAACTTTCATTATGTTAAGCTGCTGAAATGTTGGGAATTTTTTTTTTCAGATTATAGCTGTTGACTTCTAATATTATTTGATAGTTGAGGCTGCTACAATTACTTACTGCTCGTGGATTCCATTACTGGACCAAGAAGCACACAAAGTAAGGGCAATTGCCCAAAGATCGGACCACTTAAGTTAGTGATGAGCCATATCTGCAAGCGAAGTCCTCCTCATTAAAGAAACAAAGATAATGTGCCGGCAACTTGACACAAGAACTTAGTTCATACCACATTAACCGCCTTTTGTTGTTTCTGCCATGCTCTAATTAAGGCCAAAGTGGATATTATTGTGATTATCATTTTAACAATTATTTATTTATTTGTTTATTTTTTGAGACAGGGTCTCACTCCCAGTCTGGAGTGCAGTGGCATGTTCTTGGCTCACTGCAACCTCCACCTCCTGGGCTCAAGCAATTCTCTTGCCTCAGCCTCCCAGCAGCTGGGACTACAGGTGCATGCCACTGCACCCAGCTAATTTTTGTATTTCTTGTAGAGATTGGGTTTCACCATGTTGCCCAGGCTGGTCTCAAACTCCTGAGCTCAGGTGATCCACTCGCCTCGGCCTTCCAAAGTGCTGGGATTACAGGCATGAACCACCACGCCTGGCTGATTATCATTTTTTTAGGGATGCGTTTGTTATAGCAGCTAGCAGTACTCTGGCTAATACATTTCCAATGCCCGGAGCTGGGTTGAGTTGAAGATTTTGTAAGTAGAAGCATAAGCAAAGTTTAAACTCCATCTTGAGAGAGGCCAAGGGTCACAGCAAGAAGAGCTGAACTCTGTGGTCAAGTCCAAGGGATGATTTCAAGGATGGAAACAAAAGAGAAAGTTGAAGGGTCAGCAACCAGGTGGGACCTGAAAGAAGTGGGGAGTGGGAAAAAAGATCAGGGACAGATATAAAGTGAGAGCAGACCAAGTGGAGGGGCCTGTGGTTTGGTTTTTGTGGCTGCCAGCAGCCCGGAGCATGGGTGTGTCTTCCTGGTTTGGCGGGGCAGGGGCAGGGTGGGCAGGGAGCACAGGTAACCTGGTGGTGATGGTGGGAGGGAATGGTACCAGGTGTCGGTCCAGGAGGATGAGTTGAATCCACAAACAAGAAAGCAGTCATGACGTCGGAACCTCCAAGGCTTGGGAACATGTTGGGATGTAGGGCAGGAAATAGGTCAAGGCAAGTGGTTCAGAACTAATGACTGAGGTATTTTGGAAGCCTCATTCTCTGTGGAGTCTTAGGAATAGGCCTGGTAGATAAAGGAAAGGAAAGTAGAGAGCTAGGTGGGGCTGGAGCTCAGGGAGGCACCCAGGCCTCATCCAAAGGGGGTCTTGCTGCTCAGGTCCTGTCTATTGTTGCCACGTGAACCTGCAGCCCCCTTGTCTTCAGATCTTCCAATTTTTCAAGAAAAGCAGGAAATCTGGATTTTTGTGTGTGAAATCTACTGATTTTTAAATGTTGGCAACTAATTCAAAATTTAAAAAACAACAACATGTAGGCCAAACAAAACACACTTGCAGGCTGAATTGGTCCATCCAAGCTGCCAGTGTTTGGCCTCCAGCTTAGAGGAAATGGGCAGAACCAAAGGCATGTAAAAAACAAAAACCAAAACCATGCAAGTCGTTCAGTTTCCTCTGACTTCCAAGCACCACGAAATACTATTGGAAAAAGAGCCTTGTGATAACTGCTAACTAAAACACAATACCTTGGGTCTTCAGAAAAGCCACAGGCCTTGGAAGTTGCCAGAGATATACCTTGTAGCTCCCCATGTCTGTTGCAGTTTCCTTAAAATTGGATCTCCAGCTTTGATGGAGTGAACTAATTTTCTTTAATCTTTCTATCAGGTGCATCAGTTTTGAGGCTTACTCTCTTTTCTGAAAGCCGTCAGCTCTATCTTGACCCCTGAGTTTCCAGTAAAAGCAATCGCTTGGGTGAAGGCAATGCAGAGAAAGAGCACTTGAGCCAAATAAGAGTTTGACTTAACTTAATTTTATGATAGGAAATGCTTCCAGGCCAAAAACCTCAAAAGCAATCAAAGGTTTTCAAAGACTGGATCCAGTGAGTACAGTTTATTAACCCTGGCCTATGTCCGAGCCAAGGTCATGCCCAGAGGATGTGGCAAATGCAGGATCTGATTTTTTTTTTAAATGTGGTCTTTTAGAGGGTATGTATTGACATTCCTGGTTGCCCAACTTAGTATCTTAGTGTAAGGCTCTGCACATCCTAACGGTCCTGTTTGCCTGGGACTAAGATGTTTCCTGGGATGTGGGACTTGGCAGTGCTAAAACTGGGACAATATTGGGCAAACTAGGATGTTGGTCATCTTACACCCTAGAGGCCTTTTCTCAGTGTTCATGCTATGAAGCTTTGAAACCTTTTTATTGTTCCTTTAAAAAATAAAACCTAGCCGGGTGCAGTGGCTCGCACCTGTAGTCTCAGCACTTTGAGCGGCTGAGGCAGGAGGATCACAAGGTCAGGAGATGGAGACCATCCTGGCCAACATGGTGAAACCCCATCTCTATTAAAAATACAAAAATTAGCTGGTGTGGTGGCGTGTGCCTGTAATCCCAGCTACTCAGGAGGCTGAGGCAGGAGAATTGCTTGAACCTGGGAGGTGGAGGTTGCAGTGAGCCACGGTCGTGCCACTGCACTCCAGCCTGGTGACAGAGCGAGACTCCATCTAAAAATAAAAATAAAAATAAAACCCTAGCCTGGGCAACATAAAGAGACACCCATCTCCACAAAAAATTTAAAAATTAGCTTGCTGTGATGGTGCTTGCCTGTAGTCCCAGCCACTTGGGAGGCTGAGGTGGGAAGACCACTTGAGCCTGGGAGGTGGAGGCTGCAGTGAGCCATGATTGTGCCACTGCACTCCAGTCTGGGGGACAGAGTGAAACCCTGTCTCAAAAACCAAACAACAACAACAAAAACAAAAATCCAACAAAGCCGGTATGGCGGCATATGTCTGGAATGTCAGCTACTTGGGAGGCTGAGGCAGGAGGATCATTTGAGCTCATGGGTTGAAGACCAGCCTGGTCAACATAAGGAGACCCTGTCTCATAAAATAAAATAAAATAAAAATTAAAACAGCAACAACAAAAAAGCAAAGCAAAACACACTTCACTCTAAACTGCAATAGTGGTGAGCTCTCCTGGCTTTCTTCCTATTTCTCCAGTTGTTCTTACTCATCTCCTTGGCTGCTTTCTTAGCCTCCTCCTACCTTTCATCTCTGAATTGCACCTCAAGGTTTAGCTGGTGGGCTTCTGTTCTATTTTCTCCCCTTCTCAGTGGACTCACCTTTACGTGGAAGACTTCCACATTTAGTTCTTGAGCTCATATTCTCACCTAAGATCCAACCCTTCAGCTCCAACAACTTCATAAACATTTTCCACTGGGATGCCCTGATCACCTCATGTCCTGAGTCATTGTCTTCCAGACCAACCCAGCTCCCACTCACTCACTTAGTGTCCTCTTCCATTAGAGGCAGTACCATTTTTTTCAAGCCTTCTGTCTCAAAATGCCATACTAATCCCAAATTAGCATCCACGTACTATGAGTGTATCCACAGCAACTACTACACTGCAGGGCACATTTGAAGGGCCCAGTGGAGGCTTGTCGAATTAAAGCAGCTCTTGGGAAGAGAGTCGAAGGAGGAGGACATGCAATAGCATTTTACCAGGGGCTCAAGATGCCCAAGTAAATACCCAGGATTTGCAGGGAGAAGTAAAGCAAAGATCTGGCAAGTGTTATCACTGCAGCCATAGTTAATTCAAATGTTCACGGATGCCACTTCAACTAAAGACATTTGACCACCTGTTAGTTAAATGAACCAGAATGTTATTAAATTTTTAGTTCACTTTGTCTTGTGTTGATATACTTTCAGTCATGGTCAAGCTTCCAGACAATTACAAGGGTTAACATAACAAATATGGATCCTATTCTTTTGTTTTATTTGCCAGATTCCTGACAGAAGAGTCTATGTCTAATTACCAAGTGCTCGGAATCAGAGCAAAGCTAGTGGCCAGAATCCAGATTTTTCTCCTTCCATCCCCTATCCTTTCCCATATGCTTTTTTTTCCTTAAAAATATGAAAAGTGGCTGGAACGGTGGCTCACACCTGTAATCCCAGCACTCTGGGAGGCTGAGGTGGGCAGATCACTTGAGGTCAGGAGTTTGAGACCAGCCTGGCCAACATGGTGAAACCCTGTCTCCACTAAAAATACGAAAATTAGCTGGGTGCGGCAGTGAGCGCCTGCAGTCTCAGCTATTCAGGAGGATGAGGCAGGAGAATCGCTTGAACCCTGGAGGTGGAGGCTGCAATGAGCCCAGATCACGCCAATGCACTCCAGCCAGGGCTACAGAGTGAGACTCTGTCTCAAAAAAAAAAAAAAAGTACTTGTGGCCAGGCACGGCAGCTCATGCCTGTAATCCCAGCACTCTGGGAGGCTGGGCAGGAGGAGGATTGCTTGAACCCAGCCTGGGCAACATAGTGAGACCCCATCTCTATAAAAAATAGAAAATTAGCGTGGTGTGATGGTGCGTGCCTGTAGTCCAAGCTACTCAGGAGGTAGAGGCCAGAGGATAGCTTGAGCCTAGAAGGTTGAGGCTGCAGTAAGCCATGATCATTTCACTGCGCTCCAGCCTGGATGACAGAGTGAGAGAGACCCTGCCTCTAAACTAAAAAAAAAAAAAAAAAAAAAAAAAAAACTACCTATAGCATAATAGCTTTTAAAAGTCTTTTTGAAATAGGCTGGGCACGGTGGCTCACGCCTGTAATCCCAGCACTTTGGGAAGCCAAGGTGGGCAGATCACGAGGTCAGGAGATCGAGACTATCCTGGCCAACATGGTGAAACCCTGTCTCTACTAAAAATACAAAAATTAGCTGGGTGTGGTGGCACGTGCCTGTAATCCCAACTACTCGGGAGGCTGAGGCAGGACAATCTCTTGAACCAGAGAGTCGGAAGTTGCAGTGAGCTGAGATCGTGCCACTGCACTCTAGCCTGGGTGACAGAGCAAGACTCCATCTCAAAAAAGAAAAAAAAAAAGAAATAGAAATATACCATGTTTTTGGTGGGAGCCAGCAGTTTGGAAACATTGCTCATATTCTTTAGGAAAATCCTTCTCCCAGTGGATATTCCAGATATCCCCAAGTCTTGGGATTCCCTAGTGCCCCCTTTCTTTGCATCTATTAAGTACAGGGCATACCTTAGACCAGGGTTTCCCAATCTCTGCATTATTGGCATTTAGGGCTGGTTAATTATTTGGTAGGGTCAGGAGGAGCTGTGTGCTATTCTGAGCATTGGAGAATGTTTACTGGATGCCAGTAGCACACAGTTGTGATGACCCAAGATGTCACTAGACATTGCCAAATATAACCTGAGGGGTAAATTGCCCATGCACTGCACTTGATTCTTTTACTCAGAAATGAACATGGAGCAATTTACGTGCACCAGTAAAATGCGGCTACTCTCGGAGTCCCTTTGGGCCATACCCCAGCCAGGGAAGTTCCCAGAGATGGGAGCAGAGGATTATCTCCAGGCAGTGCTCAAGGTGAGACCTGAAAGCCCAATCAATCAAGGAAACTCTAATTGGACCCATTACCTTACCTAAGCAGACTCTCTTTTGGAAGCTCACCCTGCACCCAGGTAGGTGCCTCTGGGATCTTTTGCCTTCCTCAGGAGGTATGGGATGGAGGGTGCTGGAGAGGGAAGGTTGGCCGGCTTCCGAGACACAATTAGAATGGCCTGAGTCAGCAGAGCTGCTCTAGGCCTTGGGGATTTCCATGGGGAACTGTGTGGACAGAATTCCCCCGGGATGGTGGTCTAGACAGGGCTCACCCTTCCCTCTGCTCACCAGGAGCTTCTGCTTCCCCTTTAGGAAGAGGAAACACCCTGGCTGTTTATTTTGGGGCTGTAGGATCTGTTGTGAATAAGCCCCAGGATGGGCCACAGGATGTCTTTCTTCCCTGGTGAGACATTTTAGGAAGTGCACAGAGCTGGCAGCAACCGTGCGAGATGGAAGTGGTGTGCCACGTGGGCAGGTGCACCAGCAGAGCAATTAGTAAAACAAAGGAAGGAGAATGCCTGAGATTAAGTCCAGCAACTAAGAAAATGTAATTTATTTTATTTTATTATTATTGTTTTTTGAGACGGAGTCTTGCTCTTGTCACCCAGGCTGGAGTGCAGTGGCGTCATCTCCACTCACTGCAACCTCCGCCTCCCAGGTTCAAGTAATTCTCCTGCCTCGGCCTCCCGAGTAGCTGGGATTACAGGCACCTGCCACCTTGCCCGGCTAATTTTTGTATTTTTAGTAGAGATGGGGTTTCACCATGTTGCCAGGCTTGTCTCGAACTCCTGACCTCGTGATCCGCCAGCCTTGGCCTCCCAAAGTGCTGGGATTACAGGCGTGAGCCACCGTGCCCGCCCAGAAAATGTAACTCAAAAGCAGATTAGAATCCTTGTTAACTTTCCTTATCTTAAAAAGCAATCTGCTTGTTAAAAAAATTAATTTAATTTAGAAAAACTGCAAAGTGGCCGGGTGTGGTGGCTCACGCTTGTAATCCTAGCACTTTGGGAGGCCGAGCAGGCAGGTCACGAGGTCAATATATCGAGATCATCCTGGTCAACATGATGAAACCCCGTCTCTACTAAAAATACAAAAATTAGCTGGGCATAGTGGCGCACGCCTGTAATCCCAGCTACTCGGGAGACTGAGGCAGGAAAATTGCTTGAACCCAGGAGGCAGAGGTTACAGTAAGCTGAGATTGCGCTACTGCACTCCAGCCTGGCGACAGAATGAGAGTCTGTCTCCGAAAAAAAAAATTGTTTTTCTCTAAACATCATTTAATGTTGATAATTATATGTGCTTTTTATCATTTTTATTTATTTTTGAATATGATTGGAAATTGGTGATTTTATTTTATTTTTTAAACATAATTAGAGAACTGATGAGTCTCTTCATCATTTTTAAGGGCAAGAAAGCTTTCTGATGGCATGAATACTGTGCTATAAGTATTTTAACTAAAATCTATACCTAAACATTTTAGTTGTTCAAGTTTTGTGATTATAAACTATGCCTCCAACAAACATCTTTATGCTTTTTCTAACTGTGTTCTTGAAAACTTTTTATTCAGTATTTCTTTTTTCCCACCTTCCTTCTCTCTTTTCCTGTACCTTCCTCCACCCAAATCAATGTTGACAGCATGGTATATAGTTTTCTATACCTTTCTCTATGCTCAAGCAATGATGTACAGCCTATATGCACATAGAGGGCATGTTGGTTTGGTCATTGATTTATGAGTAACGGAATGCTGCTCCATATCCTTAGTGCCTTGGTTTTCTTCTTGATGAGAAACCTTCCGTCTGTATCCACAGGTTCTTTCCCAGGTGTGAGCACCCATGGGGTTAGGAGATCTGAAAACTTTATCTTTCCATATCTTCCACTTCGCCTTGGAGGCCTCAGATAGAAGCCATTGTCTCAGCAGACTTTTAGTTTCCTCATCTATGAAATGGGAGCATGCTACTGCCCCATCTACTTTATAGGATCACTGTGAGCAAAACTCCCAAGGGAATATATATATATAATATATATATATGTATATATATATACACCTATATGCATATATGGTAAACCATTACTTGTTAGCCATGACAGTCAAGAGAGTCAATGTCCTTTACTTGCTATTTTCCAAACTACCCTGGCACATCTCTGCCTCAGTGTCTTTGCTTATGTCATTGACCTTTCCTGGAATGCCCTTCCACCTGCTCCACTTCTCCAAGTCTTATCCACCCCTTGAGGCTCAGAAATTCTATTTCTTTTTTTCTTTTTCTTTTGATATGGGGTCTCGCTCTGTCACACAGGCTGGAGTGCAGTGGTTACCCCATAGCTCACTGCAACCTCAACCTCCAGGGCTCAAGCTATCCTCCCGCCTTGGCCTCCTGAGTAGCTGGGACTACAGGAGCATGCCATCACATCTGGCTACTCTTTCTTTCTTTTTTTTTGTAGAGAAGGTTCTCATTATGTTGCCCAGGCAGGACTTGAACTCCTAGCCTCAAGTGATCTGCCCACTTCAGCCTCCCAAAGTGCTGATATTATAGGTGTGGGCACCTCGCCCAGCCAAAAATCCCATTTCTTGCTTACAATAACTTTTAATGTCTCCAGATGGTAGTTATGTCATCCTCCTCAGGACCCCTAATTTTCCACATTATTCATTCATTTCCTTGCCTTTTTCTACTTTAATTTTTTTTGCTAATTTTTTATTTTTGTAGAGGTGGGGTCTTGCTATGTTGCCCAGGCTGGTCTTGGACCCTTGGCCTCATGCAATCCTCCTGCTTTGGCCTCCCAAAGTGCTGGGATTACAAGCATGAGCCACTGCCCAGCCTAATTTTTTTTTAATCTAAATTAAAAAGAGGACAGGGCTGGGCACGGTGGCTCACGCCTATAATCCCAGCACTTTGGGAGGCCAAGGGGGGTGGATCACAAGGTTAGGAGTTTGAGACCAGCCTGGCCAATGTGGTGAAACCCCGTCTCTACTAAAAATACAAAATTAGCCAGGCATGGTGGCGCATGCCTGTAATCTCAGCTACTCAGGAGGCTGAGGCAGGAGAATCGCTTGAACCTGGGAGGCGGAGTTTGCAGTGAGCCGAGATCACGCCACTGCACTCCAGCCTGGGCAACAGAGTGAGACTCAGTATCAAAAAAAAAAAAAAAGGACAGGAACTGTATCCTAAACATCTTTTATTCCTATAGAGTCCAGAAATAATACACATTAAGCACATGAATATTTGTTAAATAAAAGAATGAATGGGCCAGGCGTGGTGGCTCATGCCTGTAATCCCAGCAGTTTGGGAGGCCAAGGTGGGCAGATCACTTGAGGTCAAGAGTTTGAGACCAGCCTGGCCAACATGGTGAAACCCTGTCTCTACTAAAAATACAAAGAGGAGGCTGGGCTTGGTGGCTCATGCCTGTAATCCCAGCAGTTTGGGAGGCCAAGGCGGGTGGATCACGAGGTCAGGAGATCGAGACCATCCTGGTTAACACAGTGAAACCCCGTCTCTACAAAAATACAAAAAATTAGCTGGGTGTGGTGGCGGGCATGCATAGTCCCAGCTACTCTGGAGGCTGAGGCAGGAGAATGGCATGAACCTGGGAGGCGGAGCTTGCAGTGAGCTGAGATTGCGCCACTGCACTCCAGCCTGGGCAACAGAGCGAGACTCCATCTCCAAAAAAAAAAGAAGAAGAAAAAAAAATACAAAGAGCAGCTGGGTGTAGTGGTGGGCACCTGTAATCCCAGCTACTTGGGAGGCTGAGGCAGGAGAATCGCTTGAACCTGGGAGATAGAGGTTGCAGTGAGCCGAAACCGTGCCACTGCATTCCATCCTAGGTGACAGAGCGAGACTCGGTCTCAAAAAAAAAAAAAATGAATGATCTTTACTATCACTCTTATACAAATTCTCCCCATGCTGAGGGTTTCAGGGAGAGATCAGAATCATGGAAGATTTTGAGCACTTTGAAAGAAAGATATTTTAGAAGTTCTTTAGTTGTAATATTTTGCCCTTTTGGGAAAAAACACATTGCAGAAAATACAGAAAAATCACAGATAAAAATAATTCACAATTCCGCCACCTAGAGAAAATCTACCTTTAACATTTTAATGTCTGTTTTTTAGTCTTTCTATACATACACATACTTACAAAATATGACATATGTGTGTATATATACTTACATATGCACATACATATACATATATAACTTTTAAAAAGGTTAGCACTTGTGCTGTCTGGGGAGCCAGGAGGGAGACAGTGGGGAGAGCCACTTTTAGGTGGCCTGGCCCCTGCTCTCTGACTCTAGTTATAGGAGATCCGGAAGCATTTCCCCAAGTACAAGCCAAGGCAAGTTCCTGGGGCCCTGTCTGTTCATTGAATCACTGGACCAGGGGAGGAGCCATGAGCAGAGAGCCCCCGGTCTCTAGGGTTCCTGCCTCCCTGGATCCCACATAAACAGAGGAGCAGCACCCACAGCCTCCTACTCTTCCTGCTCCCTTCTCATTCTTACCCTTTTTTGGGGAAGTCCAGGACCCCAAGAATCCTGGGTCTCACTCATCCCCTAAAAAAACCTTAGCCCTGGGGCAACGATTTCCCTATTGTCCCAGCCCCACCTGCGGGGAGTACCAAAAGTACAAGAATTACCCAACCAGTGAGTGGGTGAATCGGGTTCTCCCTGGGGAGTATGACACTCCCCGACGAGCAAGGGAAGTACACTCACTCCCCAGGACGGCTCCGCAGACGCAGACGACCGAAGCTCATGGTGGGAGGGTGCATTCTAGGAAGAGGAAATGGGTAAGGACATTCGCTATGCATTAGCTCACCACTGACCCTTCATGCACCTTCTCATTTAACTTTGAAATGAAATGCTCAGGATGTTATTGTCATGGCCATTTTACAGACGAGGAAACTGAGGCTGGTGCTGAAGCTTCTGAAGTAAAACTGTGTGAGCTTGGCTGACTCCACCTGGTGTCATGTATGCCCACACTGCTGTTCACTAGCTGCAACCCCCGACTGCCTCCTCCCCGTCACTGGTGCCCCTTAGTCTGTAAGAGTGGCCTTCCTTCTCTCAGGAATCATCCTTGACACTTTCCCTCACCTCCACATCGAATCCGTCAGCAAGACCCATCCACTCTGCCTCCAACACATCTCCTGTGTCTTCCATTTCTCTCCATCTTTGCTGCTCCTACCTGGCCTAAAACACCATCATTCTTTCCTAAACTTTTGCAATTGCCTTTTCATTGGTCTTCCTGCCACCATATGCCTTATTTTCCACACCACAGCCAAAATGATCTTTTATTTTTTAAAAAGTATTTTTATTTATTAAATTTTTTTGACACTGAGTCTTGCTGTCGTCCAGGCTGGAGTGCAGTGGTGTGATCACAGCTCATTGCAACCTTGACGTTTTGGGCTCAAGTGATCCTCCTGCCTCAGTCTTGCAAGTAGGTGGGACGACAGGCATATGCCCAGCTAATTTTTTTTTTTTTTTTGAGACAGAGTCTCGCTCTGTCACCCAGGCTGGAGTGCAATGGCATGATCTCGACTCACTGCAACCACCACCTGCCAGGTTTAAGCGATTCTCCTGCCTCAGCCTCCTGAGTAGCTAGGACTACAGGTGTGCACCACCACACCCAGCTAATTTTTATTTTTGTATTTTTAATAGAGACGGGGTTTCACCATATTGGCCAGGATGAAATCGACCTTGTGATCCGCCCACTCGGCCTCCCAAAGTGCTGGGATTACAGGCGTGAGCCACTGCGCCTGGCCCCAGCTAATTTTTTATTTTGTTTTTTTGTAGAGACAGGGTCTGATATATTGCACAGGCTGCAAAATGATCTTTTTTTTTTTTCTTTTGAGATGGAGTCTCACTCTGTCATCCAAGCTGGAGTGTGGTGGCACGATCTCTACTCACTACAACCTCTACCTCCCAGGCTCAAGTGATTCTCCTGCCTCAGTCTCCTGACTAGCTGGGATTACAGGCACGTGCCACCACACCTGGCTAATTTTTGTATTTTTAGTAGAGATGAGGTTTCACCGTGTTGGCCAGGCTGATCTCAAACTCCTGACCTCAAGGGATCCACCTGCCTCAGCCTCCCAAAGTGCTGGGATTGCAGGCATGTGCCACCGCACGTGGCCTGCAAAATGATCTTTTAAACAGATTGTATCACTCCCCTGCAAAGCCTCCAATGGATTCCAAACAAACCTTCAATAAAACCCTTAATCCCTACAGGATGTGGCCTCTGCTTGCTTCTCAGACCTCACTCCTGCCACTTCCCCCACCCCCACACTCTAGCCACACTGCCTTTCTCTCTGTTCCTCAGTCAAGCTGGCTCTGCCTTAGGGACACTGCAGTTGCTATTCTTTCCATCTGGACTGCTTTTCTCACTCAGTTTCCCACGGCTGGTTCCTTCTTGCCATTCAAGACGCAGTATAAAGGTCACCTTCTCAGAGAGGCTTTCCCTAACCACCTGTTCTAAGTAGCCACTTAATCACTTGCTATCACATTCACCTGTTTTAATTATTTGCATACCACTTATCACTATGGGTTTTTTTTTTTTTCTTTCTTTCTTTCTTTTTTGCCCCAGGTAATCTGCAGTAATGTGCTCTTTAAAATTTTGTCATTTTGGCCGGGTGCAGTGGCTCACACCTATAATCCCAGCACTTTGGGAGGCCAAGGTAAATGGATTGCCTGAGCTCAGGAGTTCGAGACCAGCCTAGGCAAAATGGTGAAACCCTACCTCTACTAAAAATACAAAAATTAGCCAGTGTGGTGGTGCAAGCCTGTAATCCCAGCTACTTGGAAGGTTGAGGCAGGAGAATTGCTTGAACTCAGGAGGCAGAGTGTGCAGTGAGCTGAGATCGCACCACTGCACTCCAGCCTGGGTGACAGAGTGAGACTCTGTCTCAAAAAAATAAAAAAAATTAAAATTTTGTCATTTATTCATTCATTCATTTGTTAATTCCTGTGTCCTTCCACTAGAATCTATCCCCAATGCCTAGAAGAGTGTCTGGTATATAGTGGCTGCTTGATAAGTATTTGTTGAATGAATTTTTGAATGAATGAATCACATTTTTCCTTGATTAATTCAGTTAACAATTGTCATCTGTTAGGGGCCAGATACTAAGCTAAAGGCTATGAGAAACATAAACAAGACACATCAGCTCTCAAGAAGTGTTTGATTCATGATGTCTGAGATGTACTTTTAAATAATGCAGAAAAAAAAGGAGGACAGATGAAATACAACTGGCCAAATGTTGATGACTATCGAGGTAGCATGATGGAAAAGGGGGGTTATTACATTATTTTTTGACTTTTGTGTATCTTTCAAAATGTCCATAATAAAAAGGTATTTTTGGCCAGCTGCGGTGACTCACACCTGTAATCCTAGCACTTTCGGAGGCTGAGGCGGGAGGATCACTTGAGGTCAGGAGTCCCAGACTAGTCTGGCCAACATGGTGAAACCTCGTCTCTACTAAAAATACAAAAATTAGCCAGGCGTGGTGGCGGGCGCCTGTAATCTCAGCTACTCGGGAGGCTGAGGCAGGAGAATCGCTTGAACCTGGGAGGCAGAGGTTGCAGTGAGTCGAGATGGCATCACTGCACTCCAGCCTGGGCAACAGAGCAAGACTCCTGCTCAAAACAAAACAAAACAAAAAGGTATTTTAAAATTTTTATTTAAAAAGCAGCTATGGCTAGGCGTGGTGGCTTATCCCTGTAATCCTAGCACTTTGGGAGGCTGAGGCGGGTGGATTGCTTGAGCTCAGGAGTTTGAGACCAGCCTAGGCAGCATGACAAAGCCCTGTCTTTACAAAAAATACAAAAAGTTAGCTGGGTGTAGTAGCATGCTCTTGCAGTCCCTGCTGCTCAGAAGGCTGAGGGTGAGAAGATTGCTTGAGCCCAGGAGGTCGAGGCTGCAGTGAGCCAAGAATGTGCACTCCAGCCTGGACAACAGAGTGAAACCCTGTCTCAAAAAAAAAAAGAAAAAAAAAAGGCAGCTTATGATCAAGATGGGGAAAAGTATGTATATACAAATAACCATTTTGCTGAAGATTGCTGAGAGTGGTATAAATGGAGAAACTTGTTAGTGAATAAACATTTTTGAGCATCTGGTATGCCTAGGCACTGTGCTAAGCACTAGGGATAGAATGATAACAAGACACGCACAGGGCTGGGCATGGTGGCTCACACCCGTAATCCCAGCACTTTGGGAGGCCGAGGAGGGTGGATCACCTGAGGTTAGGAGTTCGAGACCAGCCTGGCCAACATGGTGAAACTCTATCGCTACTAAAAATACAAAAAAATTAGCCAGGAGTGGTGGTGCACGCCTGTAATCCTAGCTACTCAGCAGACTGAGGTGGGAGGATTGCTTGAGCCTGGGAGGCAGAAGGTGCAGTGAGCCGGATTTGTTCCACGGCACTCCAGCCTGGGTGACAGAGCGAGAATCTATCTCAAAAAATAAAAATAAAAATAATAAAATGTAGCCAGGTGCAGTGGCTCATGCCTGTAATCCCAGTAATTTGGGAGGCTGAGGCGGGCGGATCACCTGAGGTCAGGAATTCGAGACCAGCCTGGCCAGCATGGAGAAACCCCCATCTCTACTAAAAATACAAAATTAGCTGGGTGTGTTGGCGCATGCCTGTAATCCCAGCTACTCGGGAGGCTGAGGCAGGAGAATCACTTGAACCTGTTAGATATAGGTTGTGGTGAGCCGAGATCGCGTCATTGCACTCCGGCCTGCACAACAAGAGCGAAACTCCATTTAAAATAATAATAATAATAATAATAAGTAAAAAGATACACACAGGTTCTTTCATGCAGTATAGAGTCCAGCAGAGCCGGGAGACACAACTGAATAAAAGGTCACACACAGAATGCCAATAGAGAGCGCTCACATGGTCTGGGGTCAGGAAAGTGAGGTGGGTGAAGAGTGAGCAGGACAGCCTTCCAGACAGAAGGAACAGCATGCACAATGGCTGAGCAGCATGGAACAGCCTGGCACATGTCAGGAGCCCAGAGAAGGCCAGCATTCTAGGGCAGACAGAGCAAAGAGGTGAGTGGGAAGAGAGAAGGTGAGACTAGTAAGTAGAAGCTAGACCGACCCCATAGGGATATAAAGGTCCTGTTCAACATTCGAGACTTGATCCTCCACTGCTTCAGGAGGATGCAGGAAGGATTCTTGAGGCAGATGGTCTAGGAACCAGGCCCTGAAGGTTGGTGAGAATTGCAACAGGGAAAGGTAGCCCCAAAAGGTATTCCTGGTGAATGTAACAGAGTGAACTCTGATCCAGAGGGACAGAGTCCAAGGTGCTGAGGAAATAGAGTGGCCTGGCATGGGAGGAGCCTGGCAGGGGTGGTGCATGCAGGGGTGTAGGGGGCAATAAGCCTAGATAGCAAGGTCAGAGACAACACCAGACATGGCATGCTAAGGAGTTTGGACTTTATTCCACAGACAATGGGGAGCCACTGAAGATTTTTTGATTATTAGAGAGATAGGACCAGAGCTGGCCCTTAGGAAGGTTGGATTTGGTGGGGAAATCAGGCAGGAGAATACTATTTATTTATATGAGAGGCGACATGGGTTTGATTTTAATACTCAACAATGTATTGAGTGCATGGTACCTGCCAATACTGAAAACTGGAGGGGCAAAGAGAAAAAAGGGACTGCCCCTGTCCTGTCCCATGGAGCTCGTAGATGACTAAACTGACAATGATGATACAGTGTGATGTGGTAGTGATATGACCAGCATGTTATGGGTGCCCTTAAGAAAGGGGGCCACTGAGGCTGGGCACGGTGGCTTACACTTGTAATCCCAGCACTTTCGGAGGCTGAGGCAGGTGGATGGCTTAAGTCTAGGAGTTTAAGACCACCCTGGGCAACATGGTGAAACCCCGTCTCTACAAAACATTTACATATTTGCTGGGCATGGTGACACGTGCCTGTAGTCCTGGCTACTTGGGAGGCTGTCGTGGGAGCATTGCTTGAGCCCGGGAGGTTGAGGCTGCAGTGAGTTGAGATCGTGCCACTGCACCTAGCCTGGGTGACAGAGCAAGACCTTGTCTCAAAAAAATAAAAGAAAGGGGGCCACTGAGTCTGGGCACGGTGGCTCACGCCTATAATCCTAGCACTTGGGGAGGCTGAGGTGAGCAGATCACCTGAGGTCGGGAGTTCGAGACCAGCCTGACCAACATGGTGAAACCCTGTCTCTACTAAAATATACAAAAAATTAGCCAGATATGGTGGCATTTACCTGTAATCCCAGCTACTCAGGAGGCTGAGGCAGGAGAATCGCTTGAACCCGGGAGGCGGAGGTTGCAGTGAGCCGAGATTGTGCCATTGCACTCCAGCCTGGGCAACAAGAGTGAAACTCCGTCTCAAAAAAATAAAAAAAGAAAAGAAAAGAAAAGAAAGGGGGCTACTGAACTCAGCCTGAAGTGGGGCAGCGGTCAGCAAAGTCTTCTGAATAAATGGTGAGTTACCAGGAAAAAGGGTGAGGAACAGTGTTCCAGGCAGCAGCTGCACATGTAAAAAGCATGGAGTGGTGAGAGCAGAGTGGCTCAGCCTGGGTTGAGGATGAGGAAGCCGGTGCTGTGACTACAGAGAAAGCCAGGAAGAAAGCAGGGGACAGACCACGAGGACTTGGCATGTCATACTAGTTTGTTTCTTATCATTAAAGCCATGGATCCCTCCTCCCTAAATGAATAATCCCACCTTTTTCCCTTTGTTCCCACAGTCCTGGGAGGAGGAGTAGCTGTTTCCTGCAGTTGCTGCCTCAGTGATACCTCAGTGTTCTCTTTGTCATTTCACTTTGCAAGTTGAAGTTAACAATTCTTTTTTGTTTTGGACCTAGTAAACAATTCTTTATCTTAAATCGACCCTGTTACAATGTGTTACAATAGCTGGTGTGATTTCAGTTCCCCGTCTGGACCCTGACTGAGAAAGGGCCCTTGAGAGGTTTTTTTTGTTTTTTTTTTTTTTTTTTTTGAGACAGAGTTTCACTCTTGTTGCCAGGCTGGAGTGCAATGGCACAATCTTGGCTCACTGCAACCTCCGCCTCCCGGGTTCAAGCGATTCTCCTGCCTCAGCCTCCCGAGTAGCTGGGATTACAGGCATGCACCACCACGCTCGGATAATTTTGGTATTTTTAGTAGAGACGGAATTTCTCCATGTTGGTCAGGCTGGTCTCAATCTCCTGACCTCATGATCTGCCCACCTCACCCTCCCAAAGTGCTGGGATTACAGGCGTGAGCTATCGCTCCTGGCCGAGAGATTTTTAAGTAAGAGGAGGCGTGCCATCAGATTTACATTTTAGAAAGTTGTCTCTAGGGGCAATGGTGGAGAACAACGACTAGAAGCAAGGAGCCCACTGAGGCCGTGGTTCCCGTGTTACAGGGGAGATACAGCGGCAGCCAGAATGCAGAGTCGGAAGGTAGATGGGAAGGAGGGGATACAGTCAAGAGATACTAAGGAAATAGAATTAACAGAAGAGGGAGATCAAGAGATTTGCTTATGCTTCTGGGTTTGCAGGACATGCCATTTACTGGGGCACAGAATATAGAAGAATTAGGTGTGTGTTGAGAAGATCAGTCTTTCTGTTTTGTACACGTTAAGTCTAAGAACCACCAGGTGGAAATGGAGGCAGCTGTGTATGCAGATGTGTGGGCAGAAGAGCCAGGCAGATGGATTCGGAACTCAGCAGGGTATGGCTGCGGTTGAGGTCATGCAGAGAGCATGGTGGGTGGGGGCACTGACGGCAGAATCTCCTAGAACCCCAACATTTAGGAGATGAGCTGAGAAACAGGAACCCCAGATTATCTGGAAGAGAAGCTTGGGAACTACGAAAGTGTTCAGAGGGAGGATCAGGAAGGGCACTTGTCAGAACAACTGCAGTCTGGGTACTCAAAGGAAGGAAACTTCTCAAAGGTGTGTGTTTCAGCATGCAGATACATATGCATTTTTGAAGTCATTCCTTCTCTTAAGTTTGGAATATTGAGGAAAAACTCTTTCACATCAACCCTGGTGCCACCAGGCGACCTGGCCCAACCCTTCACTGTTGTCCAAGTGCGTCAGGAGAAGCCACCTGGCCGGAAGGAGCCAGGTGGAGCAGAGGGCAGCCAGTCTTATATTCAATAGTCAGTGATAAGGCCAGATGTGTGGCAATATCAAATAATCAAGAACTGGCGTCATCCCCAGACAGCATGCTTAACTGTCTTCAGTGAGGAGACAAGGAAGGGGTGGAGGGGTGTCTCAGATGCCTGGGAGGGGAAATGGGAGGGAGCTCGCATTTATGGAGTGGGCCAGGCCCTGTGCTAGACTCTTTCCATGTTATCTCCACTAACCCTCCCAACAGCCATGCCTGTTTCAAAGATAAGACAGCTGGGGCTCCAAGAGGTTAAATAATGTGCCTCAGGTAGTAACTGAGTGACCTAGGATTTGAACCTGGAAGGCCAAAGGCCATGCTGTCTCAAGGGAGCCCTTGGTCACCAGTTCAGTCGATCTCCCTGGTGAAGGTCCGTGTGCTGTAAGTTTGGGCATGGATACAAACCTTCCCATTGAAGCTTGATATGAGTGATGGCTCAGCGCCCAATCAGCGGCCAGATTAGGTGTTCTCCATGAGTGGTTTGGTGCTAGCACTTGCTTCCAAACCACACTTCCTGTTCATCTTTCACACCTATTGTCTCACTGCTGGGTTTCTTGCCAAATGCCTCCCTTGCCACTCCCGGTATGGGGGCGGAGTGACTAGGGAACAGCTTACAATGAGGAGTCTGTCAGACCTCCTTACTTTGCAGACGTCCTAAACACCTGATGAGCGACCACCAACTACTGAGGAGAGCCAATTTGCACCCAATTTTTGAGACCCTAAAAGACACTCTTTGAGCCTGATTACAGGTCAAATAATGGTAATAGCTAAAGGGTGGCTTTCTGTGTGCTGAGCCTTGAATTGTCTGCCTAACATGCATTGTTTCATATAATTCTTAAAATAACCCCATGAGGTGAGTGCGATTATTACACCCATTTTGCCTACAAGGAAGCAGGCTGAGAGAAAAGTGTCTACACCCAGTAAGCACCAGGAATGTCTGAATCAAAGGCAGGGAGGGAGAGGTGCCTGCCAAGCCCCGCACTTCCTTTCTCTCCCTTCCCCCAAGGCCTTTGGCTTAGATACGCTGATCCTTGAGAAATCCCTCATCTCTTCCTTCCTTCCTTCCTTCCTTCCTTCCTTCCTTTCTTTTTTCTTTCTTTCTCTCGCTCTCTCTCTTCTTCTTTCTTTTTTTTTCTGGAGTCTCGCTCTGTTTCCCAGGCGTGATCTTGGCTCACTGCAACCTCCACCTCCAGGGTTCAAGCAATTCTCTTGCCTCAGCCTCCTTAGTGGCTGGGACTATAGGAGTGCACCACCACGCCCAGCGAAGTTTTGTATTTTTAGTAGACATGGGGTTTCACCATGTTGGCTAGTATGGTCTTGATCTCTTGAGCTTGTGATCCACCTGCCTCAGACTCCCAAAGTGCTGGAATTACAGACACGAGCCACCGCGCCCGGCCCATTCAGGAGCTTTTACCCCATAAATCTTCTTACACATAGAAAAATAAAAAGTTCTGTCCCTTGTTACAGGTATTTTATATTATCAGTGGCGCCAATAAGGTGGGTGCATGTGTGTGCACACATGCATGTATATGGGTGTGTGTGCACACATGCATGTATGTGTCTGTGTGTGTGCATACACATATGTGGGGGTGGAGTAGGAATCAGGCAAATCAACCTCATAGACCTGTTCCCTGTTTCTGGGGTCATATATGGCTACAGTGACTATGTTTCTGAACCACAGGCCAGGCCACATGTCCTGGCCATTGCAATGGTTGTTGAGGGGATATTACAACAATGAAACTGATACCTGCCCATGAGATACAGAGGCTGTTAGCTAACAGTTCAGCAGATACACTGTAGTGTGCTTTGGAGACATTCTAAAGGCCTCTGAGAGAGACAATGTCTTGCCAAGAGTTGAGGCCTGAAACTTGACAGCTGCCCACAGCCCATTTAAGGGTTAGTGTTACTCGACACAATTTTAAAGACATTGTCATGGAGGATCTGATATTCTCAGAACATTCAAGAGAAATGTTATAGCCTAAAACCAGAGGGGAAATCTGAAACCATATCTTCTTTTAGGGGCTACTATAGAATTCATTAAATTAATAATTAAATCTATGTATGTACATACAAAATGTTATGGACAACTGAGCCAGCCCTACACATACACAAGATGTCAGAAAGATTACCTCTGGCCGGGCATGGTGGCTCACACCTGTAATCCCAGCACTTTGGGAGGCCAAGCTGGGTGGAACATCTGAGGTCAGGAGTTCGAGACCAGCCTGGTCAACATGGTGAAACCCTGTCTCTACTAAAAATACAAAAATTAGCTGGGCGTGGTAACTCACGCCTGTAGTCCCAGCTACTCGGGAGGCTGAGGCACTAGAATCGCTTGAACCCAGGAGGCAGAGGTTGCAGTGAGCTGAGATCACACCACTGCACACCAGCCTGGGCAACAGAGTGAGACTTGGTCTAAAAAAAAAAGAAAAGAAAAGAAAGGAAAAGAAAAAGAAAAGATTACCTCTGTTAAAAATACTCAGGCAGTGGAGATAGCAGCCAATTTTGGGTTTGCATGACATTAATTCAACAAGCATGTATTACTTCCTACCTATTAGCTCCCAGATACTTGGTACCACGCCCAAAGAAGACTGGGCCTGGGATTGCAGTGACAGTAGGGTGGCAGATGTGTGGGGGATAAGTATGATATGGTGTAGGGAGGGTTATAATACTGATGAGTGCAATGTGCTACAGAATCCAGAAGATGAAGAATTCTTGGGAGGGGTGGTGGTATTAGTTTTCTACTACTATGTAATAAATTACTACAATTTAGCAGCTTAAAGCAACAACAATGTATTATCTCACAGTTTCCATGTGTCAGGGGTACAGGTATGGCTGAACCAAGTCCTCTGCTCAGGGTCTCACAAGCTGACAATCAAGGTGTCTGCCGGGTTGCATTTCTTTCTGGAGGTTGAGGTCCTCTTCCAGGCTCACGTGATTGTTGGCAGAATTTAGTTTCTTGCATCTGTATGATTGAGGCCTTTGTTGTCTTCGTAGCTGTCACCAGGGGCCACTCTTATCAACTAGAGGCTTCCCTCAAGTCTTTGTCACATGGCCCACTTCACAGATCCTCTCATAAGGTGGCAGCTTTCTTCTTCAAGACTAGCAGGAAATTCTCTTTGACTTCAGGGAGGATCCTAGTCCCTTTTTGTTTTCAGGGTTTTATTATTTATTTATTTTGAGACAGAGTTTTGCTCTTGTTGCCCAGGCTGGAGTGCAATGGCATGATCTTGGCTTGCTCCAATCTCTACCTCCTGGGTTCAAGTGACTCTCCCATGTCAGTCTCCTGAGTAGCTGGGATTACAGGCATGTACCACCATGCCCAGCTAATTTTGTATTTTTAGTAGAGATGGGGTTTTACCATGTTGGCCAGGCTGGTCTCAAACTCCTGACCTGAGGTGATCCACCTGCCTCGGCCTCCCAAAGTGCTGGGATTACAGGCATGAGCCAGCGTGCCTGGCTATTTATTTATTTTTGAGACAGGGTTTCACTCTGTCACCCAGACTGGAGTGCAGTGATGCGATCACAGCTCACTGCAGCCTCGAACTCCTGGGCTTAGGCCATCCTCCCGCTCAGCCTCCCAAGTAGCTGGGACTACAGGCATATGCCACCATGCCTGGCTAATTAAAACAATTTTTTCTTTGTAGAGATGGGGGTCTTCCTATGCTGCCTCAGCTGTTCTAGAACCCCTGGGCTCAAGAGGTCCTCTTGCCTCCCAAAGTGCTGGGTTATAGGCATAAGCCATCATGCCTGGCCCCTAGTCCCTTTTTGAAGGTCTCCCCTAATTAGGACAGACCTAGCCAGACTAAACTCCCTTTTGATTAACCCAAAATCAGCTGATTAGGGACCTTAATTACATCTGCAAAATCCTTTTTACCATAATCAAGAGAGTGACATCCCATCATATTCACAAATGCTGCCAACACTCAAGGAGAGGGGATTATGTAAGATGTGTATACCAGGAGACAGAAATCTTGGAGGCCATCTTAGAATTCTGCATACCATGTGTGAGACGGGGAGAGGGAAGGGAAGGGGAAAGTGCCAGGGTGGGTAACCTTTGAGCTGAGTACTGAAGAATGAATTTAAGTTCTCTAGGCTGCCAAGAAGGGAGACAAGTGGGTAGGAGAAAGGGCAGAGAGGAAAGAACATTATGGAAAGAGAGATGGGGCCGGGTGCGGTGGCTCATGCCTGTAATCCCAGCACTTTTGGGAGGCTGAGGTGGGCGGATCATCTGAGGTCAGGGGTTTGAGACCCTGATGGCCAACATGGTGAAACCCTGTCTCTACTAAAAATACAAAAATTAGCTGGGCATGGTGGTGTGCACCTGTAATCCCAGCTACTAGGGAGGCTGAGGCAGGAGAACTGCTTGAACCCGGGAGGCGGAGGTTGCAGTGAGCAGAGATTGTGCCACTGCACTTCAGCCTGGGTGACAGGGAGAGATTCCATCTCAAAAAAACAGAAAAAAAAAAAGAAAGAAAGAGAAAGTCAAGAACAAAGTTTCTTCATGAACAAAGGGCACGAAGAAACCTGTTCAGTAGCAGCGGGGCTGTTCAGTGGGGCCAATGTTCAGTGGGGATAGTGAGACCAGAGGTTGAAAGCCGGTAGAGAGTACAGAAAAGGTGGACAGAATACTAAGACAAAGTACCGTGTACTTTCAATAAGCTCTTGGTCTCAACTCTTGGTGACTGTACAAGGTAGGCCAAAGACAAAAACTGTCCAACGACAGAAATTTCACTTTGAAGTTCCCTCCACTCCATTTCTCCACCCCCTTCCTTCCTTAGCAAAGTCCTTTCCTCAGAGATCTCCCCCACCCCACCCGCCACAGCCCCACAGCCCTGTCGGTCTAGCAGGGTGAGTAGCCGCACTGTCTCTGAACCCTTACGCCTGGACTTTGAAGGGGGAACAGATTCTTGCTTACTGAGTCAGCCTCGGCTGCTTCCTTTTTGTGCTTGAAGAAGCCAAAGAGTGAGCAGATTGGAGAGGACTAAAAGAAGCCAGAGATGCTGGTCAATTGACACAAAAATAAAGAGCTAAGGGAGAGGTTGAGAGAGGGAGAGCTAAGGGAGAGAGACACACTATGGGTGTCTGGAATTTTTAAAGGGCTCAGAGGAGGAGGGGGCCGGGCGTGGTGGCTCACGCCTGTTATCCGAGCACTTCGGGAGGCCAAGGCGGGCAAATCACGAGGTCAGGAGTTTGAGAGCAGCCTGACCAACATGGTGCAACCCCGTCTCTACTAAAAATACAAAATTTAGCTGGGTGTGGTTGTGTGCCTGTAATCCCAGCTACTCAGGAGGCTGAGGCAGGAGAATCGCTTGAACCCGGGAGGCAGAGGTTGCAGTGAGCCAAGACCGCACCACTGCACTCCAGCCTGGTGACAGAGCAAGACTCTGTCTCAAAAAAGTAAATAAATAAAATAAAATAAAATAAAAATACAAAAATTAGCTGGGTGTGGTGGCACGCACCTGTAGTCCGAGCTACTCGGGAGGCTGAGGCAGGAGAATTGCTTGAACCTGGGAAGTGGAGGTTGCAGTGGGCTGAGATCACACCACTGCACTCCAGCCTGGGTGACAGAGCAAGATTCCGTCTCAAAAAAAAAAAAAGACTTGGAGGAGGGAAAGGGGAAGTTCAGAGTGTGGCTTTGCTTGCTGTCAGATCCTTTTTGTTGCTTTTCTCAATATTTAAATAAAAATGGGAATTATTTTAAAAATTATTTTATTTTATTTTATTTTGAGACAGAGTTTCGCTCTTGTTGCCCAGGATTGAGTGCAGTGGCTCGATTTTGGCTCGCTGCAACCTCTGCCTCCTGGGTTCAAGTGATTCTCCTTCCTCAGCCCCTCGAGGAGCTGGCATTACAGGCATGTGTTACCACGCCCAGGTAATTTTTTGTATTTTTAGTGGAGACGGGGTTTCGCCATGTTGGCCAGGATGGTCTGAAACTCCTGACCTTAGGGTAATCCACCCATTTTGAACTCCCAAAATGCTGGGATTACAAGTGTGAGCTACCACACCCGGCCATTAAAAATTAGATTATTGTGTGTGTGTGTGTGTGCTCTCACATGTGTGTGTATGTTGTTTTGTTTTTTGAAAATGATACTGCACAGATCCTGGGCTATATGGGAATCCAGGATTTATTTGGGTTACCTTAAAAGGAAAAGGATAAATTATGGATACCTCCATGTGAAATAGTTGAATATATTACCACTCACTAAGGTGTTTTTTTCTTCTTAAATTTATTTATTTTTTATTTATTTTTTTGAGATGGAGGCTTGCACTGTCACCAAGCTGCAGTGCAGTGGCGCGATCTCGGCTCACTGCAACCTCTGACTCTCTGGATCAAGTGATTTTCCTGCCTCAGCCTCTGGAGTAGCTGAGATTACAGGCGTGTGCCACCACGCCTGGCTAATTTTTGTATCTTTAGTAGAGATAGGGTTTCATCATGTTGGCCAGGCTGGTCTCGATCTCCTGACCTCGTGATCCACCTGCCTCAGCCTCCCAAAGTGCTGGAATTACTGGCGTGAGCCACTGCGCCCAGCCCCCCACATTTTTTTTTTTTTTTTGAGACAAGGTCTCGCTGTGTCACCTAGCCAGGAGTGCAGTGGCACAGTCACTGCTCACTGCAGCCTCAACCTCCTGGGCTCAAGCGACCCTCCTGCCTCAGCCTCCCGAGTAGCTGGCCAGTAACTGCACCTGGCCAAACTTTTTTAGAGAGGCCGTCTCGCTCTGTCACCCAGTGAGCTGGGGTGCAGTAGTATGATTGTAGCTCACTGTAACCTTGAACTCTTGGGCTCAAGCAATCCTCCCACCTCAGTCTCCCAAATAGCTAGGACTATATGCACGCGCCACCATGGCCAGCTTCTAAAGTATTTACTTAAAAGGGAAGTCCAAGAACATAAACTTCCCAAAATTAATGTATAATAGTAGAATTTCAGAGGTCATAGTGTGGGATGACGGCTCTTTCCTAAAAACAAAACAAAACACAATCTTGTCTCATTCCATCTAGTTTGTACCTATTTATCTGGTCTCTGGTTCCTGGGGTCAGCCATGCTTCCTCCCTTGAAATTTGTATCATATCTGGTACGTAGTGACCAAAATGACTAACCTTTAACTGTGCATCTTTTGGGGGAAAAAATTATTCTGCCCTGTTTTCCCTCAAGCAGAAAAAGAACAAATCACCTGCTGCCTCGGCAGGACAGGATTTCTGCCAATCCCACCTGTAAGTGGCATTCATGGCTTCCAGGCAAAGTGGGGGCCCGGGGCCTGCAGAACAGTCGGCCACATTCACCAGCCTGTCTCTCCTCTGGACCTCTTGGCACAAGCTTTTACTCTCCAGACTGTGTGTGTTTGGTTGAATTGAAATAAACACAGCAGGATTTTGTTTTAGTTTGTTGTTTGTTTTGCAGAACGAGGTCTTAGAGGAAGGACTTCCCAGCCAAACTTGACCCCACACAGGCCAGAGAGAAGCGGTAGGGAGGGCGGCGAGAAGGAACTATGAAGTAAAATGGGGACTGGTGTGGGGACTGACTTCCTCCCCAAAAAACCTGGAACATTCTTCTCAAAGCCCCATGCCGCCAAACTTCCCAGCCATTCCCTTGAAATGTTCTCAGAGCAGGGCTCCACATGGCCCACATGTACACCCGTGCGTGTGTGTACCACACACACACACACACACACACACACACACAGAGTTCTGTCTGGTAACAGATTGGGTCTGAAAAATCTGGCAGTCTGCGTGGCCGATGGCAGAGTGTCGAGCCTGTTCTCACTGTCTCCCTGGAGTCCCTGTGCAGACGCAGGTGCACGTCAGCGCCTGCTCTAATTTTATCCCTGGTTGATGGAGGAGACTAACTGAGCAGCAGGGAGGCTACTATTTTGGGTCTCTCCATGGCTCTGGGTTATATAAAGCCTATTGCTGTGACCTGCATTGCTTTGAGGCTGTGCCTCACTGTCTTGCGTCCTCTGTCACAATATGTCATCAGTTCAGACATTCACACACACACACCCCCGGGTCTCTGGAAAATGAGAAAGGAGGTGTGTGCTGGAGGAGTGTGTGTGTGTGTGTGTGTGTGTGTGTGTGTGTTCCTGCCAGCTCCCTGAGGAATGAGGCCTACATATGCTACTGGGAGGGATATTGTACGTGAAGGAGGTTTGTTCTTGAAGGAAATGGAAAGATCTTTCTGATGGAGGCACGTGAGGGTATGTGCTTTGGGCTTTAGCACAGAATGTGTTTGTAAGCTGAGGTTGTGGGTCTGCTGTTGGCATGGCAATAAGAATAACTTCTATTTCAGTAACTCTTTTCATTTTGATGGAACCCAGGGGTTGCATAAATTACAAACGGCTCTGCCTTTGAACAACAGGAATTTTTCATCTGGAATTAGGAGTAGCAGCTACATGAACAAATGTGAGAGTGAGAATTTAGAGATGGGCTGATGACAGAAGATGGCATTTCCTACATCACTGAGGAAATTTTTCACCTGGAAATGTTGCCTTTCTGATTAAAAAAACAAAACAAAACAAAACAAAACTTATGTTTCCTGCTATTGTGATTATCGTGTATTGTGTTAAGATATGTGTTTTCTGACCAGGCATGGTTACCCACACCTGTAATCCCGGCATGTTGGGAACCTGAGGTAGGAGAATTGCATGAGCCCAGGAGTTTGACACCAGCCTGGGCAACATAGTGAGACCCCTGTCTCTTAAAAAAAAAAAGATATGTGTTTTCTATAGTTAATCATATATGATATCTAAATTATCTTTGTATCTCTCCATATTGAGTGTGAGTATTTAAGGTATAAATTTTGATAGGTGAACATACAACAGAATCCTAATATAACACAGCTCATTATTATATGAATTTGAAAGTACTAGGTTTCTCAAAATATAAATTATTCACAGGGAACAAGCCTAACATATCTCAGTGAGCTTATCAGACAGATATTCATCCTGTCCCCCCAATACCAGCAGGGAAAACATGTTCCGTACTTGTTGAGCTACGTGTCTCCCAGGTATAATCTCCCAGGGTATATTCTGGCTAACATGATGGAGCCCATAAGGCATCACCATGGGAATGAGGACTTGGCATGGACACCTCTTGGCTGGTGGAGCCTGCCAGAAAGTGAGGCCTGCGGCTGGGGCTCATCTTGCTGATTTGGGCTTCCCGTCACTGGCAGCTCCCACAGCAGGTGGCGTTCCCATAACTAGCAACTTCACTGAGCCACTATTTCTTAGCTGCTCTTTGAAAGGCGTTGAAGACCCCTCTCTTCCACTGGCCAAAGCACTTCTAAGGGATTTTGGAGAGAAAAACTTGGGAGCTTTCCATGAAGAAAACAGAAGAATCTGGCAGCCGTTTCCATAGGGCTGAACAGGCACCTTAGAGAATTCCAGTGAAGAGGGCAGCTAAGGGAAGAAGGAAACAGAAACGGACTAGAATCAAAGTCAGGGCTCCTAGGGGCTGGATGGGGAAATGAAGCTAGGAATGGGGAAGGTATAGATGAATCACTGCGTCGCTTATTAATAATTAATTTAGGCAGAATCTTGCTACTCATGTCCTCCCCCCACCATGGCTGGGGGCAGGAGCTCAACATTCTGGCTCTTTAGTGGTCTGCTTGTTGCCTTCCAATGCCACTCCATCATGCTGTCTGTGTCCTTTCTAAAACACAAATCCTGTGATCCCACTGGGTAAGCCTGTTCCGTGGCCCTTCATTTCTCTCTCTGGAGAAAACCTAAATGTTTTACCAGGTAGACAAGGCCCTCTGCAACCTGGGACCTGCTTATTTCTCTGGCTCAGCTCAAACTGCAATCCTCTCAACCCTTCACACCAGCCCTCTCCTCCTTCCACTCCTTGGCACATTTTTTTTTTTTTTTTGGATACAATGTCTCACTCTGTCACCCAGGCTGGGATGCAGTGCGTGATCTCGACTCACTGTAGCCTCGACTTCCGGGGTTCAAGGGATCCTCCCATCCTCCCACTTTAGCTTCCCCAGTAGCTGGGACCACAGGCATGTGCCACCACGCCCGGCTAATTTTTCCACTTTTTTTTTTTTTTGTAGAGATGGGGTTTTGCCATATTGCCCAGGCAGGTCTTTAACTCCTGGGCTCAAGTGATCCATGCGTCTCACCCTCCCAAATTGCTGGGATTATGGGCATGAGCTACGGTACCCTGTCCTTGGCACCTTAAAGCTAAATGTGCTGAACTCTCCCATCCTCTGTGTGTTAGCATGCACCATTCCATCTGCCTGGAATGCCCTTCCCGTCACTTTTTTTCCCCTGAAAAATTCCAAAGCTTCTTTCAGGCCTCAACTCAAGCAGGATGTGTTAACCCCTCCACACCTGGATCAGGTCCCTTTCTACTCCATCTTTGCTCACCCTTGCTGCAGTGCTTGAATGCTCTGCAATCTTTCCTGGGGTTCTACAAGACAAGACTGCATTTCATTTTTTTTTTTTTTTTTGTATTTTTAGTAGAGATGGGGTTTTGTCATGTTGGCCAGGCTGGTCTCAAACTCCTGAACTCTAGTGATCCCTTGCCTCAGCCTCCCAAAGTGCTGGGATTACAGGCATGAGCCACTGCGCCCAGCCAAGACTGCATTTCCTTACTGGGCCTACTGCTCAGCCTGCCCAATAAGTTTTTGCCAAATGAATGAATAGGGGAAGAAGCCACATTTTTGAACTAAAGCTTTCTCAAATGTTGTGAGGGATAGGGTTTGTGGGAAATGACAGTGACATTGAAGAGGAAAGGCCAGGTCCTGGGAAGTCTGACCATGAGTAAAACCAGTGGGCCTGCAGTTGTCTGTCTCCAAAGCCTCAAACAGAAGGGCAGAGAATAGACCTGGCCTGTCCTGCCCACAGTTGTATCATGCAGGTAGCACTGTTGAGGATGGAACCATTAGTATGGTACCCATCTCACCATGGTGATCAGCCACCATGGATCAGCATCTTTCCAGCGGTTTTCCCACCATCCATGGCGGGGCCTGCCTTTTCTGCACTCCCATGCCACCACGCATCTGTGGGATAAGAGTAAAGAATTTTTATATGGACCTCCGTGTCCTTCCTGGAAGACAACATGCCTCCATCTATGTCTCCCGCTTGGTCAAGAAACTGCCAAGAAACTGCCAAGCCAGCTGTGATTCTACGAAGACCATCAGAACCTTGCAGCTCCATCCCACGGGCGGGTTGCCCTCTCTGCCCAGGCCACACCCTGGTGAGGCTGGCCTTAGGGATCTGGGCACAGGAGAGGATTCAACAGGCTGAATGCCTAATACTTGACTGAATTAAACCAAGCCACCTTGGGTCAGGGAATTCAGGTCAGCAATTCTGGTGGTAGCTGACATCAGTATCTTTGAGGAAGTGGAGATAGGATTAAAAGAGACCTCATGCTATAAATCAGGTTCAAATGCATGGAGAGAGACTAATTAAATCCCTGATACTGCCTATATACACAAAGCAATTTTTTACAAGACAGTTAATCACCACTTAATTCATCTGTTTTAATATTTACATCTTCATTTATTAGGCTTTATTAAAGTAGGACCTAGCTTTCCTTTTTTTTTGAGACGGAGTCTCGCTCTGTCGCCCAGGCTGGAGTTCAGTGGCACCATCGGCTCACTGCAAGCTCCGCCTCCCAGGTTCACGCCATTCTCCTACCTCAGCCTCCCGAGTAGCTGGAACTGCAGGCGCCTGCCACCACACTCAGCTAATTTTTTTGTATTTTTAGTAGAGATGGGGTTTCACTATGTTAGCCAGGATGGTCTCAATCTCCTGGCCTCGTGATCCACCTGCCTTGGCCTCCCAAAGTGCTGGGATTACAGGCGTGAACCACCGCGCCTCGTCAGACCTAGCTTTTCTATACTCTGAAGGCATCACTGCCCAAAATATTTTCATTTAATACTGTGTCAAAAACTGCCTACTTATCTTCCAAAGACAGATCTGTGTGTGTGTGTGTGTGTGTGTGTATACATGGACTGTTGTCCTAAGTCCTTTGTCTCCTCTTCTCAGAGTCTGCCCCATGATAACAGAATAATAATGATGTTATTCCAGAATAAACTTGCAATGTGGGGGCTCCGAGTGGTGGCTCATACCTGTAATCCCAGCACTTTGGGAGGCCGAAGTGGGTGGATCACACTTGAGGCTGGGAGTTCCAGACCAGCCTGGCAAACATGGTGAAACCCTGTCTCTACTAATGGTACAAAAACAAAAATTAGCCAGGCATTGTGGTGCATGCTTGTAATCCTTAGGAGGCTGAGGCATGGGAATTGCTTGAACCTGGGAGGCAGAGGTTGCAATGAGCTGAGATTGAGCCACTGCACTCCAACCTGGGTGGCAGAGCAAGACTCTGTCTCAATCAATCAATAAACAAACTTGCAGTGGGAAAGGTGGGTACATAACTGGCATTTTTTTGGGAAACTTTCAGAATTTTATTTTATTTATTTTATTTTTTTGAGTCTCGCTCTATCGCCCAGGCTGGAGTGCAGTGGTGCGATCTTGGCACACTGCAACCTCTGCCTCCCGGCTTCAAGCGATTCTCCTGCCTCAGCCTCTCGAGTAGCTGGGACTACAGGCGCCTGCCACCACGCTTGGCTAACTTTTGTATTTTTAGTAGAGACGGGGTTTCACCATGTTGGCCAGGCTGGTCTCGAACTCCTGGCCTGAAATGATCTGCCCGCCTTGGCATCCCAAAGTGCTGGGATTACAGGCGTGAGCCACTGTGCCTGGCCAGCTTTCAGAATTTTAGACAGTGCCTTCTTAGGCTCATGAATCCTGACAGATAGCCCGCTGTGACAGAGAGGGAGAAGGAGAAAGGCTGTGTGAACAGGAGCCTGCGGGACTAGAGAGGAAAGGAAGATGGCTGTTGGCACACTTGCAATTTTAGAACAGCTGCAGTGGTTAGAGTAGCTCCCCCTGAATGCGATGACGCTGGGCCACTTAGGGGAAAGGGAGAGAAGATTCTGCAGCCAATGACACGGAGGAGGGAGCACTCGCTATACTCAGTGGGTGGGTATTAAAGGGATTATGTGTATTAGGCAGTATTACCAGAAAGGCATGTGCTTTAACTGCCAAGAAACTAATAATGAATTGGAACGCCTTCCAGGGATGAGAACAAGTTAAAACAATATATTCTGTGCTCAACATGTACAATATTTCAAAATCAGTAGCACATTTGGCTTTATGGGACATGATGAGGGAGAAATTGCAGAAGATCTCATATCATCATTTAATTTGGTCTCTTTTTAAAAGTCCTATAACACGACTCTCCATAGTAAAGGTACTAGCTAATATTTATTGAATGTTGACTGTATGCTTATTACTCATTTAAAGGTTCTATATCCAGGCTGGGTGTGGTGGCTCATGCCTGTAATCCCAGCACTTTGGGAAGCTGAGACGGGTGGATCACTTCAGGTCAGGAGTTCGAGACCAACCTGGCTAATACGGCGAAACTCCGTCTCTACTTAAAATACAAAAAGTAGCCAGGCATGTTGGCATGTGCCTGTAGTCCCAGCTATTTGGGAGGCTGAGGTATGAGAATCACTTGAACCCAGGAGGCAGAGGTTGCAGTAAGCTGAGATCACACCACTGCACTCCAGCCTGGGCAACAGGGTGAGACTCGGTCTCAAAAAAAAAAAAAAAAAGTTCTATATCCATCAACTCAGATAACCCCCACAACTTTATGAGGTAGGTACTCTTACTATCCGCATTTCACAGATGGGAAAATAAAGCCACAGAGAGATTAAGTAACATGCCAAGACCACACAGCTAGTACATGTCACAGCTAGGATGATTTGAACCTAGGTTGGCTGACTCTAGATCCCAAACTTATTATTTATTTATTTATTGAGACAGAATTTCACTCGTTGCCCAAGCTGGAGTGCAATGGTGCGATCTCAGCTCACCGCAACCTCTGCCTCCCAGGTTCAAGCGATTCTCCTTCCTCAGCCTCCCGAGTAGCTGGGATTACAGGCACCCACCACCACGCCCAGCTAATTTTTGTATTTTTAGTAGAGACGGGGCTTAACCATCTTGGCCAGGCTGGTCTTGAACTTGTGACCTTGTGATCCACCCACCTCGGCCTCCCAAAGTGCTGGGATTACCTAGATCCCAAACTTATAACCACCATTCTATACCACCTTTATGATGGACCAGATGCCTTTTTTTTTTTTTTTTTTTTTTTTTTTAAGACAGAGTCTTGCTCTGTTGCCCAGGCTGGAGTGCAGTGGCGTGATCTCTGCTCACTGCAACCTCCGCCTCCTGAGTTCAAGTAATTCTCCCTCCTCAGCCTCCCGAGTAGCTGAGACCACAGGCACGTGCCACCATGCCTGGCTAATTTTTGTATTTTTAGTAGAGATGGGGTTTTACCATGTTGGCCAGGCTGGTCTCAAACTCCTGGCCTCAAGCGATCCACCCACCTCGGCCTCCCAAAGTGCTAGGATTATAAGCGTGAGCCACCATGCTTGGCCCAGATGCCCTTTTAAAACTGTCTACTGATGGTATGCAAGATATTTGTTTTACTTCAATGCGTAAGAATGAGAAACTGTGGAAATCCTGTTTGAACATCAGCATGACATCATTAATAATAAATGCTCATGAATCCAGGTCAGTTGTGTTCACCTTTAGGGCTTAGGAACCTCTCCACAGAGGACCCAGCATGAGTCTCATTTCTTGATGCCCTGCACCAAAGTGATTTTCAACAAGTAGTCTCTTTATCCATTCACTCAATAAATGTTTCTTGAGCACTCTCTCTGTGCCAACCATGCCAAACACACTGTACTAGGCTCTGGAAATATACTTGGGTCTAAGGCATAGTCTCTGCCCTCAAAGGGCATGTAACACATGGACATCTCTCAACCAATGACCAATAGGTTAAAAGCTCAATATCCTAAGGCTGATGCCCACCTCTTTTCCATTTGTCACCTGCTTCAGACACGAGGGTTATTACTATTTGCTGGAGGCCTAGGGGAAGCTCAACTCCGAAATGAATGGGGCTGCCATCCTGAAAGTCATCTGTATCCAGGAAAGTTTTCCTAGCCAAGAGCTCCATGTTCTTAACGGGAAAGTGACATTGAGTGATGTCAAAGATGATAGTTAAAACAGATGATTATGAACAGAATGTGTAACCTGAACTCATTGTGGTTTAAATATGTGTATGTGTATATTTATGACTAAACATCTAATTGTAGGCAGTGTAGTGGTTCTAGAGTCAGATTATTTGGATTTTATTAGCTTTGCAACTTTAACATTTCTATCCCACACATTCAGTGTGAAAACACATGTAAAGTACTTACAGTGATGCCTGGAACACAGTAAGCCCTTTATAAACATTAGTGATTATTCTCATCAATATTATTACTCCCCAAAGCTACCTCTAAAAAGTGGCTCCAGGGATGAAGGCGGAGAAGACTTTACCTTTTTATTAGTGTTACTTACTTCTTGATTATTGGAATTTTAAAAACATGTATTACTTTTATAATTAAAAAACAACAAACCTTGAGTAGGAGTATCCAGTGCAGAAAAATAAAAACAAACTAAACTGGCCGGGCGTGGTAGCACGAGTTTGTAATCCCAGCTACTCGGGAGGCTGAGGCAGGAGAATCACTTGAACCTGGGAGGCAGGGGTTGCAGTGAGCCGAGATCGTGCCATTGCACTCCAGTCTGGGCAACAAGAGTGAGACTCCGTCTCAAAAAAACAAAAACACAAAAACAAAAACTAAACTAACCCTGTATTTTGGCTATCTGGAGGCTCCTATTGAAACATAATGAATCACCTGAAAGGTACATAAAAAGAGTACCCCTCGGCCAGATGCAGTGGCTCACGCCTGTAATCCCAGCACTTTGGGAGGCCGAGGCAGCGGATCACTTGAGTTCAGGAGTTCGAGACCAGCCTGGCCAACACGGTGAAACACCATCTTTACTAAAAATACAGCAAATTAGCTGGGCATGATGGCAGGCGCCTGTAATCCCAGCTACTCGGGAGGCTAAGGCAGGAGAATCGCTTGAACTCGGGAGGTGGAGGTTGCAGTGAGCCGAGATTGCACCACTGCACTCCAGCCTGGGCGACATAGCAAGACTCCATCTCAAAAAAAAAAAAGTGTACCCCTTTTCACCCTCTCTCACCTGGTGCCTGTTTTTTAGGGAAAATTGACTTCAGGTAGGAAACCTAAAAACATTCTGGTCTAGTTTCTCTAGGGAGCTGCTTGTAGAATTAAAAAGTACAAGGTAGGCTGCATCAGGCAAGGCTTCATCTAGGGCTCCAGGACCCCATCTCTGTTTATCTTTAAGTAGGGCTATCCTTCACTGCCAGTGCAATTCTCAGGCTCTTCATGCAAGGTGGCCGACAGCAACTCTAGGTCTGTATGTGCTCAGGTTCAAGTCTAGTGGAAAACAGCACATGCTTGTCTCTGGGCAATCCCGGCAAAGGTCTCATTGTGTTTCACTGGGGTAATGTGCCCACCTCTGAACCAATCACTACAGCAGAGGAATTGAGCAGTGCTCTGATTGGCCAGGCCATCTATGGAGGGAGAGGTAGAGTCAACTGCGCTTAATGCACAGAGATTAGGATTGGGGAAGGGTAATTTCCTAGAGGAAAATGGGAATCCAGTTGCCAGAAGAAGCCTGAATGAGTGTTGGGTGGCAAAGCAAGAGTTCCAACACATCAACGAAGGAAAATGTGCAGTTTCGGGGGTGACCTGATGGTGCTATTATCTCCTCAATTGATTTGCTTTTCCAAAGCTTCCTTGTAGATACGTCTCACATACAGACCTACCCTGGGGTGGAGCAAAGAAATGGCAAACTTTCCTTATGCCTAGGCTAGGCATCTGTCCATCTCTGGGGTCATCAGGACTAGTGACTTGGAATCAGGAGACTCAGGCAGGGAAGAGAAGGTGAAAGCAAAAGATTGAATATACAGAAGGTCAGGCTTAAGGTGTCAGGAAACTATACCTGTCTCCTGGGAGTGGCAGATTTGTGAATGCCTCTCAGATACACAAGACTTAAGCCTGGAATCTCAATGCCCTGGGGGCAGGCAGGTGAAGCAAATGAGTGCAGAGGGCTGCTGCACCAAACCCAAGACACGTGCCCACCTAACAGTGGCGTCTATAACCCACTATCACTATTTTTCCCCAGGAAGAGTGTGTAAATCCAGAATGGATGTATGTGCATGTGCACATGTGTGCAATCTCCCTGTTTTTATTCTTATTTTATTTTGGGGGGACAGGGTCTTGCTCTGTTGCCCAGGCTGGAGTGCAATGGTGCAATCACAGCTCACTGCAGCCTCGACCCCCTGGGCTCAAGCAAGCCTCCCACTTCAGCCTCTCAAGCAGCTGGGACCACAGGCATGTGCCACCACATCTGGCTAATTTTTTCATTTTTATTTTTGTAGAGACGGGGTTCTCCCTATGTTGCCCAGGCTGGTCTCGAACTCCTGGGCTGGTCTTGATCCTCCTGCCTCAGCCTCCCAAAGTGTTGACATTATCGGTGTGACTTAACATGCCTGGCTTCTCTGTTTTTAAATGTTGACAACTGAAGCAAATGTTAAAATACACTATGTGGTCAGGCTCGGTGGCTCGTGCCTGTAGTCCCAGCAACTCAGGAAGCTGAGGTGGGAGGATCACTTGAGTCTGGGAGCTCGAGGCTGCAGTGAGCCACGGTCCCACCACTGCACGGAACTCCCCAACCCCCAAGTTTGTGACATCTGATAGAGCCATATAGCCACAGAGCAAATGGAAGACCCTTCTCGATTAGTACAATATTAAATCTGTGTGCTAATCTATGCCCAAATCAACAATTACCCAATGACAGCCCACTGCCCAAAGTTCAGCCCTTTCATCTACCCTATCTAACTAAAAGCTGAAAAATACCACGTGGGCCATGAAAGGTGAGGGAACATCACTGTGAGAACTGTACTTCCATTTCCTGGCGGGGGTGTGGTTAAATTCACAACTTTGGTGTGATACTAACCGTCGGAGGGTTTTACATTCGATTTCCTGTTTCCTTTTCTGAATAAAGAAAGGAAAAGTGGGCCCCCGCAGCAACGGTAAGCTGAGTTCCATAGGAAGACACCACGGGGGTTCCAACTTGGCCACAAGCAAAAACAAAACGTAACCCCGAAACCTGGTAAATAGCAATATGCAGAAAACTGTGGGCCATGTGGTTGCTTAGGGGTGTTTTGATCATCTTATGCAGCAATTTTCCACCTTAAAGTCCTCAGACTAGTGGCTATGTCCTTTATTTTCGAGTTGCTGGAACCATTTCCCACGAAAGATTTAGAATATAATAACGGTGATAATAACTATGGTAGCTCTCATGTGCCAGGGACAGTGAGAGGTGCCTCACATGCCTCTAATTCTGGGGTAAACGCTCCAAGAATGATTCCCATTTTACAGACGAGGAAACTGAGGTTTGGAGGAGTTAAGATAATTTGTCCAAGTTACTTTAACTGACGGAGATGGGGTTTCATTCTTTCTTTCATTCATTAAATATTTATAGGTCGCCTATTTATTAGGCTAGACACCACAGAAAGATTGAGGGTTGAAGGCAGCTGAGCTCAGAATGAATCCCACTTGCTGAAAATAACCTCTGTGGAGAAGCCACATTTGGAATATTTATTTTGAGTTTTCTTCCTTTCTTTTTAGAGACAGGGTCTTGCTCTGTTGCATAGCAGTGATAAAATCATAGCTCACTGCAGCCCCAAACTCCTGGCCTCAAGTGATCCTCCTGCCTGTGCCTCCGCCTCCCGAAGTGCTGGGATTACAGGCATGAGCCACGGCATTTGGTTTTCTTTTATTTCTTCAGACTTTAACATTTTTATTGCATTTTATCTTTTCCCCTGGTGCTCCTCAGCAGGATCTAGACTCTTATTGAGCACAGTTCTATGCTGAGTGCTGGAAGGAATACAAAGCTGTATGAAGGCTGGGCACGGTGGCTCACACCTGTAATCCAGCCCTTTGGGAGGCCGAGGCAGGCGGATCACCTGAGGTCAGGAGTTCGAGACCAGCCTGGCCAACATGGTGAAACCATGTCTCTACTAAAAATACAAATAAAACAAACAAAAAAAAATTAGCTGGACGTGGTGGTGGGTGCCTGTAATCCCAGCTACTTGGGAGGTTGAGGCAGGAGAATCGCTTGGACCCAGGAGGTGGAGTTTGCAGTAAGCTGAGATTGTACCACTCACTCCAGCCTGGGCGACAAGAGTGAGACTCCGTCTCAAAAAAAACAAAAAACAAAAAACAAAAAGCCGCATGAAAAGCTGATCCTGACTTCTGGGAGCTTGTAATTTAGTTTGGGAGACAAAGCCTATGCAATAAAACATTTAAATAATAACACAAAATAATGCATAATTAAGTGCCAAAGTAAATGGTCCAGGTGAAAAAGTTCAGAGGGATGAGAGGCTACTTTAGGCTGACACGGGTGGGGCACTGGAACAGAGGAGGCAGGTCTTTGAGGGACAGGCAGAGTAAAGAGGACATGCTCAGCTGGTATGCAGGAGAAAAGGGACAAAGCACGGCATAAACGAAAGTGTAGAAAGAGGAGGAATATGCTGATGTGGTATGATCTGGTGCATAAACTCTCAGTTTCAGCAGTTACATGGTCCTGGGTGTGAATCCAGCCTCAGCACCTTTCTACCTGAGTGGCCCTACATCAATTATTTTACTTGTATTAAGCCTCAGTTTCCTGATCTGTAAAGTGGGCATAAAGAATGAAACCATGCAAAACAAAGCAGCATGTGGCACAGGGCCAGGCCTCAGTGGCAGCTACTGCTATTATTATGATCTCTTTGCAGGGGGAACCCTTGCAGCTGTTCCACCTGAATAGTGGAGAGAGGTGTGTGGCCACGCTGAAACCTGAAACCATAACGTAAGAGCCCAAGGGAGACTGGAAACTCTATAGCCATGAACTAAAAGCAGCGTGTGTCAGCCGCAGAATCGGATAACACAACCAAACCACAAATGTGCCTGCCGCTCAGGCTTTAAAGTTCTACAGCAGAGCAGGACCCACTGTGACTTACTTTGTGTGATGGAGTCAAACCACATTTTTTTTCTTCTTTTTCTCATCAGACTTCACAGGAAATATACGTCTTTGTTCAGATTTGAGATAAGGTACCCCTTCACCTTGACTCTCCTTTGCGGCATGAACTCACACATTAAGTTGCTCACTTTCTATCCTAGGCCCATATCATCAGCCACTTATATTTAGTAGGCATGTGGGTTTGTATTGCTCTTATGTTAGAGGTGGAATCAAAGCTTTATCTATTAAGACATGGTTTGTAGTCAGACTGAGATGACAATCTAAAAAAAGGAGGTGAGAGTCTCCCGGAGGATACAACCAAGTGGGGTGGATTCTGTTGAAGGTTGTTTATTTTGCCATCAGTAATCCCCTACAATGCTGTTGCTCAATAATTATTTTAGGTCTCATGACTTTCAACCTAACCTCTGTGCCCACAGAGAGAATCTATACTGAGGTGTTGACATGATTTCTTTGCAGCTGTTACAAATTAATAGCCTTGGCTCCCTTCGCATGTTGAACCATTAAAATTGTGAAGACAATTGGCATTAAGGTATTTCCCAAAGACCCCTCACCCAGTCTAATGGGACCTCTGTCCCGTTCCAGGAGTGCCTATTCCTAGATTTCTTTTTTATTTATTTTATTTATTTTTTGGTTTTTCCTTTTAAGCCCAAATCTCCCCATATAGGACTAACCTACGGGCCGGCACAGTGGCTCACACCTGTAATCCTAGCACTTTGGGAGGCCGAGGCAGGCGAATCACCTGAGGCCAGGAGCTCGAGGCCAGCCTGGCCAACATGGCGAAACCCCATCTCTACTAAAAATACAAAAATTAGCCAGGCATGGTGGTGCACACCTGTAATCCCAGCTACTCGGAAGGCTTAGACAGGAGAATGGTTGAACCCAGGAGGTGGAGGTTGCAGTGAGCCGAGATCATGCCACTGTACTCCAGCCTGGATGACAGAGCAAGACTCCATCTCAAAAGAAAAAAAAAAAGGACTAACCTAAGAATTGATGGTAGGAGGGCATGGAAGGAGGAGTACAAACAATAGCCCAGTAGGTTGTAGCTTGTAGCCAGCGTTCAATAAACTTATCTCAGTATACTGAGAAGGAAGGAAGCAAATATATAATAAACCACCACCACGTTAATGCCTACTGTTTGTCAAGCATTTGCCATCCACACACCTTACCTTGTTGTCCTCCAACAACAGCATAAGGAAGGTAGTATTGGTGTGCCCATTTTGCAGAGAAGGAAACTGAGGCACAGAAAAATTAAATAATTCGTAAGAATAAATAGTTTGCAATGAGTAGCAGAGCAGGGATTTGAACCCAGGGAGTCGAGCTCCGGGGCTGGTGTTGTCAAATGCTACTAAGATATGTGTATTTTATCAGGAGGAAGCAGAGGGAGAGGAGGCACTGTAAAGAAATAGAAGAGTGTCTTGGGAGCTTAAGCTTTGGCCTATAGCACAATGCTGTCCCAGTCACAAACAGAACCCCAGCCCAGATGGACAAGGCCACATCCTGACAAATACCCAGAAGTAAGACAGTCACAGTTTTGTACCCACTCTCTGTCCCCATCCTTTGCTGTTCTTGTGGGGCCAGCCAGGTTCCAGCTGAGTTGTAAACTTGTAGTATGGATCTAGCTAGCCTAAGGGATTAGTGGAGCCATCTCTGGCTCATTGAGCTCCAGAGTGGCCAGTGAGAGCCTGGAAGTTGGATCAGATGACACTTCTGGAGGCATGGGCTATGATCCCAAGGGTCCCCAGTAACTGGACAAGGACCTTGGATCCCCAGCCTAATATGGAAGCGTCTCAAGACCCTTCTCTGGTCTTGTGTCTTCACTGACCCTGAGGAAAGGGCCTCCATTTTGCTTTAGATAGTTTAGCACAGTCTGGGAAGTCAGCCATTTCTGGGTTTGAATCTCATTTATTGCCTGTGCTGAGTTGGGAAAGTTAACTTCTCTATGCCTCTACTGCTTTTTTAAAAAATTAAAAATATAGAAGGCTGGACGCAGTGGCTCACACCTGTAATCCCAGCACTTCGGGAGGCCAAGGCGGGTGGATCATGAGGTCAAGAGATTGAGACCATGCTGGCCAACACGGTGAAACCCCGTCCCTACTAAAAATACAAAAAAATTAGCTGGATGTGGTGGCAGGCACCTGTAGTCCCAGCTACTTGGGAGGCTGAAGCAGGAGAATTGCTTGAAGTGGGAGGTGGGGGTTGCAGTGAGCTGAGGTTGCGCCACTGCACTCCAGCCTGGTGACAGAGCGAGACTCAGTCTCAAAAAAAAAAAAAAAAAAAATACACACACACACACACACACACACACACACACACACACACATATATATATATATATATATATATATATATATATATATATATATATATATACTGGGTCTTGCCATGTTGCCCAGGCTGCTCTTGAAACCCTGGCCTCGAGCAATCTCTGTGCTTCCATCTCTTCATCTGTCAAAGGGGATAGTATAAGAACCTACCTCACAGGGTTGTTTTAAGGACAAAGTAAACGAATTCCTATCAGTCACATAAAGCACACTTGGCACTCAGTAAACGTGGGTGATGGTAATGAACTACACCTTGCTTCCGTTTAAGAAGTCATTCTAACTGTCTCAAGCCCCACAATGCACATTATCTCATCCGGGTAGGGAGCGGCCCCAGGAACAAAGCCTATGGCTTTGCCAGGCCCTGCAGCCATGTGCTCAGGTCTCTCTTGGAGAGGAAATGGTTTCATTATTCAGCTGTCTAGGTCATGGCCACTTTCTTCAGGGCAGGGCTGTCTGTGGCCTTGCCTGCTCGACATGCTTGGTTATGCCCAGCATGCCAGCCTGGCTCTGCCGGCCCCCAGCGTGTGAAGGAGCACAGAGAGGCATACGCCTGCCTGCCGGGAAGAATGCTCATTCATGACAGGTCCATAGCGTCATAATGCTAGGCCTTGTTCTTGCCCCTGGAGCAGGTGGGGAGCCCATGGAAGCTAGTGCACTTCTGAAGATCCTTTCGTTGATCTGGCTGGATGACCATGACTGTGACCTTCAGCCAGGAAATCCCTGCATTCAAGGGAAGGCTGCCCCAGGGTCCAGGGCAAGGGCAATGTTTAGGCTAGTAGAAAGGCCCTTTCTGGCTGGGTGCGGTGGCTCACACCTGTAATCCCAACATTTTGGGAGGCTAAGGCGGGCCATCGCTTGAGCCCAAGAGTTTGAGACCAGCCTGGGCAACATGGTGAAACCCCATCTCTACAAAAAATACAAAAATTGGCCTGGTGTGGTGGTGGGGGCTTGTAGTCCCAGCTATTCAGGAGGATGAGGAGGGAGGATCACTTGAGCCTGGGAGGTCAAGGCTGCTGTGAGCTAGGATAAAGTCACCGCATTTCAGTGACTGCATTTCAGTGATTTTCAGCCTGGGAAAGACAGCGAGACCCTGTCTCAGAAAAAAGAAAGGCCCTTTCCAAAGTTGACTTGGGAGCCTCAGAAGGGAAGCATAGAGATGACAGGGCGGGTCTGGGGTGCTGTGTCTGTGTCTGCTGTCTAAGGCATCTAGCCACCGGCACAGCAGGGCTCTCCAGGAACATCGCTACCATTCTGGTTCTGAGATGTGTTCCAGAGGTTCTGGTTCCGCTTCCGTATGGGTTCCAGACTTCCTTCCGTTGAATCCTAGCACTGTCATTTATCAACTGTGTGACCTTTGAAAATCTCCTTAACCTCTCTGCCTCCATTTCTCATCTGTAAGAGGGGATGACAATAATCTACTCACCTACTCACCTCTTTATGTTGAGGCTTAAATGAGTTTTTACAAAAATGCTTAGAACAGTGCCTGGCATGTAGTAGCATAAATATTTGCTGTTGTTTTTCACATGCTAGAGATTTTAGTTCTGGATGGAGGCTCATCTAAGTAAGGGGGCAAATCCAGAGTTCTAGACTAAGTCTATTTGACCTTGAAGTCTGTTTTCCTTGAAAGCTACCACCTTGTATAAAAAGAACCCCTAATTTGTATGCTTTAGGAGAGACCATATTTCAATTTTGGGGACACCAGTCCTTCAAGGTACAGCACAGTTGCCTGACCTCAGAATTTTTTTTTTCTTTTTTTGAGACAGAGTTTCGCTCTTGTTGCCCAGGCTGGAGTGCAATGGCGTGATCTTGGCTCACCGCAACCTTCGACTCCCTGGTTCAAGTGATTCTCCTGCTTCAGCCTCCCGAATAGCTGGGATTATAGGCATGTACCACCACACCCAGCTAATTTTGTGTTTTTAGTAGAGATGGGGTTTCTCCATGTTGGTCAGGCTGTTTTCAAACTCCTGACCTCTGGTGATCCGCCCGCCTTGGCCTCCCAAAGTGCTGGGATTACAGGCATGAGCTACTGCGCTTGGTCCAGAATTTTCTTTTCTTTTCTTTTCTTTTTTTTAACAAACAGGGTCTTGCTCTGTCTCCCAGTCTGGAGTGTAGTAGCATGATCATAACTCACTGCAGTCTAGACCTCCTTGGCTCAAGTGGTCCGCCTGCCTCAGCCTCCCAAAGTGCTAGAATTATAGGTATGAGCCACTGTGCCTGGACAGATTTTGTTTTAGAAGCAGGAGTTAAGTGTCCATGAGTAGTAGGAACTCAGGTAATCCAGCCCAAATGGACTTGATCAACCATCCCCTGATCCCGGATCTCAGCGTGATGGGAGTCTAGGAAACCTGCCCTTTGACCTGAATCTGGATGACGTTAGTAATACAGGAATAGGTGAAATGCCAGCCACACCTGGCTGGCCCATGAAAAGGAAATACTTCCCACGCTTTGCTTTTGCACACCAAGGGCCCCCAGGTAAAGGCATCCAGGGTGCAAGCCGCCTGCTTTAATGCCTGGGTGTGGCTGCAGGAACAACCCAGTACAAACTGGAGTGAACCTGTTGCCCTCTTCCTTCCCTGCTGCCAAGCCAAACAGAACACAGGGAACACAAATAGAATCATCACAGTAAACCGGTTGTTGGAGCCAGACACTGGGAGAACCCACTCCCTGGCACTGCCACCCCATTCACGGGTCCAGACATGATGAAGTGCTCTGAGGGCTGAGGAAGGTGTGGCCCGTGGGCATTCCTGTCCAGCAAGAACCCCTCTGGCTTGTCTGTATTCATTGCCACCCATATGGACCTCTCTACGGTTGCTTGCCAAAGGCGAGAGGGAGAAGGGTCTCCCCTTCCTCCAAGCCCAGGATCACCGGGAAATGCCCTTCCCACCTACTGGACTTGACTAATGCTGCTTGTCAAGAAGGGAACTCTTCAGACACATAAAAATCCTAAAGGTAGCTGAGGTTTGAAGGAATTCGTGCTGGACGTGCTTCCCTGCAGGGTCAGGCATTGGGGAGGAGGGAGAAGAGGAAGGAGGAGCTGGTTGTAAGTGACAGCTGCAGATAAATCTGTGTGGAGCTGTCCAGGGAGCTGATGAACTCAGGTAGTGCCCTCCCTAGCCTGGGGCAGGTCAGAGTCTCCCCGAACCACCCAAACCTTTCTGCTGTGTGTGCTCTGGGGCATGTCTCTCTTTGCCTCCTTGGATCTTGAGCCAATGAGGAAATATAGGCTAGTCCCAGAAGGCAGGGATGAATTCTTGTTTTTTGTGGTGTCAGCACCTTTTCATGAAGCTCTAGCAGATCTCACAATCTTCCCTTCTTTAAAAAAAAAAAAAAAGAAAAAGAAAAAGAAAGAAGTTTGGAAAAGGGGGCTAGAGTCTCCCTATGGAAAAGAAAGCTCGTGGAATGATCCAAGTGGAGGTTTTCCATGCATTCCATGGCATCATTGGAGATGTCCTGGCTCTGTACTTACTTAACTACTTGAATCTCAGTTTCTTCCGTTGTAAAAGTGGGCACATGAAGACCTAGTTCTCATGGATATTAACAGGATAAAACGAGATAACACATACAGTACTCTCAAGTACTCTACATAGTCCTAGCATATCAAAAGTATTAGATAAATCTTGCCTTTATTTTCTCCTTCTCATACACTGTGTCAGTGGCTTGCTGGGTCCTTGATTAGCCTGAAGGACTGAAAGAGAGACCTCAAGAGAGAGAATGGCAAAGTAAATACGACCATCTTATTCGAACTTAACTCTGCGTTTCAAGTAGGGAGATAAGAAGGACTGCTGTTCCACTTCTTTTCTAGATGACAAGATGGGTTATTTTTATTTTTTATTTTTGAGACAGAGTTTCGCTCTTGTTGCCCAGGCTGGAGTGCAACGGCATGATCTTGGCTCACCGCAACCTCTGCCTCCCGGGTTCAAGTGATTCTCCTGCCTCAGCCTCCCGAGTAGCTGGGATTACAGGCATGCGCCACCATGCTTGGCTAATTTTGTATTTTTAGTAGAGATGGGGTTTCACCATGTTGGTCAGGCTGGTCTCGAACTCCTGACCTCAGGTGATCCGCCTGCCTTGGCCTCCCAAAGTACTGGGATTACAGGCATGAGCCACCGTGCCAGGCCTAAAATGGGTTATTTCTGTGCCTAGAGGTAAATTGCATCAGTGCTTTCCCATCTGAAACAAAACACAAACCACTTCATTTCCATGTCAAAAACTGATTCAATCTAATCTACCCATAAATCAGGCTTTCTCATTAACCTGAATTTGAAGTTTCTCTCTTTTCCAGCTGCTGTTATGCTCTAGGTGGAGTTTAGAAAAGAGAAGTCTAGCTTAACCATTCGTTGACAGAAAAAAGTAGAAATTGTCATTTCTTCCCTGAAAATACCAGAATTAGTAAATTGCTACCTTGCCCATAATCCTGTAATAAGCAGAATCTGCATTATGGTTGGATATACAGCATGAATCTCAACTACTATCTGGGTTTTTGTTTTTATTTTTATTTATTTATTTATTTATTTTTGAGACCGAGTCTCACTTTGTTGCCCAGGCTGGAGTACAGTGGCGCAATCTCGGCTCACTGCAACCTCGGCCTCCCAGGTTCAAGTGATTCTCCTACCTCAGCCTCTTAAGTAGCTGGGATTACAGGTGTGCGCCACCACGCCCGGCTAAATTTTTTGTATTTTTAGTAGAGACGGGTTTTCACCATGTTGGCCAGGCTGGTCTCGAACTCCTGACCTCAGGTGATCCACCCGCCTCAGCTTCACAAAGTGCTGGGATTACAGGCGTGAGCCACTGCACCCGGCCAAGATTTTTTTCTTTTTTCTTTTCTTCTTTTTTTTTTTTTCTTTTTTTGAGTCAGAGTCTGTCGCCCAGCCTGGAGGGCAGTGGTGGGATCTTGGCTCACTGCAATCTCTGCCTTCCAGGCTCAAGCAATTCTCCTGCCTCAGCCTCCTGAGTAGCTGGGACTACAGGCCTGCACTACCACACCTGGCTAACTTTTGTATTTTTAGGAGAGAAGGTTTCACCATGTTGGCCAGGCTGGTCTCGAACTCCTGGCTTCAAGTGATTCGCCTGCCTCCCAAAGTGATGGGATTACAGGCGCAAGCCACTGCGCCCGGCCAGGGTTTTTTTTTCCTGAAGGGCTGATCATGGCTTTGTTCCACTCACTGTGCCCTTCTTCCTCTGCTTGGAACTGGACAGCAGTTCCAATAAGCTACTGTCTTCTATTAAGTAAGGACCAGACATGAAAAACTTTATGGTGGGGATGAGTGGATGGGGCAAGGGTTTGGGGAGCAATGATCAACTGGGTAAAATCCTGGGGAGTGGCAATTGAGTGGGAAGGGAGTCAAGAAGTGTTTAGGGAAGGATGTCAGGGAAGTGAGTAATAGGTAGGTCAGAGGATGGAGCAAGGGAATGTTGAAAGGCAACGGATATGCTCTGTGAGCAGGTGGTAAAATATCTGAATGGGGGCCCAGGGAGGGCTACTATGGAGTAACAGGGAAGGGACCCTGAGGTGCTGATTTCTCAGAGATAGACAATGGGATTGGATATGTGTTGGTGGAGGAATGGAGAAAGCCCAGGCCAACTCCGAATGCCATTCATTTTCATGAAATCCCTCTTTATGCCTCCACCATCTGCAACAGACTATGTGCTCACCCCAATGGCTTGCTTTTAATTCCAGCAAGTAATATCCCCTCTGCTTTCCCCCAAATACAAAAGACACCATTTAAATTCAGCCAGGATGGAAGATCATGATATTTGGAGAAAATTCAAAGTCTGGGTCGCTCAGCTGTGCCTTATCATTCAAAAGTTACATTTTGTTCAGGTTGGCTGGCTTCACATGGTCATCTTAACTTTTCACTCCTGTTTCTTTCTTTCTTCTTTTTTTTTTGAGACAGTCTCGCTCTGTCGCCCAGGCTGGAGTGTGCAGTGGCGCGATCTTGACTCACTGCAACCTCCGCCTCCTGGGTTCAAGCGATCCTCCTGCCTCACCCTCCCGAGTAGCTGGGATTACAGGCGCCCGCCACCAAGCCTGGCTAATTTTTATTTTTATTTTTTATTTTTTAATTAGAGAGGAGGTTTCGCCATGTTGCCCAGGCTGGTCTTGAACTCCTGACTTCAGGTGATCCACCTGCCTCAGCTGCCCAAAGTGCTGGGATTATAGGCCTGAGCCACCCTGCCTGGCCCTCTCCTCTGTTTCTTGACCTGGTTTTGTTTACAATTTGTTGCTGCAATCTTCCTATAACTGTTTCCAGAGTTGTGTGACGAAAAGGGAGGCTGGCACGCAGAGAGATTTCTCACACTCTGTTGGCTTGTGCAGTCGAGACAAAATTAAGCAATGTAGAAATTTAAGCTTCAGTTTTTAATGACCTAGGTTTTTCCAGGCCTTCCCATTTTGGAGTATCACAGTACTCAGGGATTTCTGAGTTTTCTCTCCCTTCCAGAGGAACTATTCTTGAATGGGATTATTAAGCACCCCTTCCTCAATTCTTCAACAAAGCTCCGAGGAATGAATGTCTCAAGTTCTGCTGCTTTTAAAGTATAAAAGATAAATTCAAAGTTCCTTATGCTTCTCCTTTCTGGGAGAATTCTGGGTTTTACTCCAACAGTGGGAAAGTTTTCTAAGCTGGTTTTGCTCCTGTCTCATGGGCAAGGCAGTTTGGTCGGTGGCTGTTCTGTGGGCTGCTGTCTGGAGGAGACGGTCAGTGGAGACGGTCGGTCGGGGAGGTCACCCTGACAATTACGGCCAACTGAGGGTGGAGGGAGTGGTCTCGGTTTGGCCCTCAGTCTGGAGTCACAGTCTGGATTCACAGGCAGCGCAGAGAGATGTTGGCTCAGGACCTGAGGCTGAGGCGTGCTGGGACAGCCTAGGGGGTGTCCTGGCTTTCCAGGGGCTGGGGAACCCTCTCTGGCCCGGGGGCGGGAGAAGCTGTTCCAGAATCGGTTCTGGCTCCACTGCCACCTCAGCACTTTCTAATTGCAGCTCCAAACAGCCGCAGCTGCAGTCATAGCAACAGGCCCCGCCCACCCGGCTTCGCTCCCGGCGTCCAGCACGTGACGGCGACGCCTGCGTCGCTCCCTCAGCCCCTGGCGCTAAGGGAGGCGGGGAAGTGTGGGGGGATGACGTTTACTCCGTCGTCTCCATGGATATAATGCATAGACGTCAACGTCGCCAGTGTTTGGTGTGTAACGTTCTTCCGTCTCCATGGGAACGTCAGGCGGCCAAACACCGGGCCCCAGCAACAGGCTTCTGACTGGCCCGAGGCTTCCAAAGGCGGAGCTTCGTCTCCCGCGCCCGCTCGACTGTGTTGCTGTTTTGGTTGTTGTCTCCCACTTGTTTATTTCTCTAACAGATCCTGGAGGCTGAGGTCTAGATCGGTCGCCAAGGATGGGATCCAGGAGAAAACGTGCTGAACGTGCAGCTTGCTCCTACCGATTACAGCCCAGCAGATGACATAGTTCCACTGTGCTCTAGTCCATTGTGGGAATCATGGCCCTCATGCCCGGCGTCTGTCACAACCCAATATTTGGTGTTATAACCCCTGCTCCCACCCCCAGCACATCTCAGAAGTGCCGTTACCCTCTCAGTCACATCCCAGAAACTGTGTTGCCTTCACGGTACTCTTGTTTATGCTTGAGAGCACTCGGAGGCCTTTCCATATCTAAAGCCTGCATTCAGTGCTACCCCCTGCAGGATTTGGATACATTTCCCCGTCTGGTCCTAATTCTGTTGAATGACATCATTTATCCGTATTCCCACCCAGAGATGGGCAGATTTCTTGTAACCTGAATAGATACCAAAGAATCCCAAAGGACCTGGGTGGGTACTTCTATTTATGGGCTCATTGGATCTTATTCTTTCCTCTCCGCCTGTTTTAATTCAAATCGGGGGGACCATTTGATTTCTCCAATAGAAACAGAAAGAAATTGAAGACAGAGATGAACACAGATCAAGAGCCCAGGTTTCTTGATATTTAATACTAATATACTGATGGAGTTAAACATTCCAAGGTACGAATGTGTCCAGAAACAGTTTTAACCTTACCCTGGGTTTCCATCAGTGAAACCAAGTTAACATCTGGCAAAAGATAGCGATCTAGCCTCAGGGGTTTCAGTCAAGTTGCGCTTAAAAGAATGCCTTAAAATCTGTAGTTATGGTGTCAAATATAATAAATCTTCACCAGCTCATGCACGTACAAGTCTGAAATGTTTCATAAAAGGTTTAGATGACCTGATAACATGTTTCTAAAACCCAGAGAGAAAGAGAGAGACTGATACAAACGTCAAGTTAAAAACAAGAAAGTAAAATTAGTTTCATAGATTGGGGTTGATAAGGGGAATCTCTGTCCTCTATGCTCTAATCTTAGCCCACTACCTCCTTTCCTCTAACTCCTCTGGTGGATATGCTTGCTATCTGTCCTCCCCGCCGACTCTTTGGCTAGCCTTATAGCCTATAATTTCCTTCAGAGATGTAGTGAAATTAAATGAAATTGAGAGCCTGCTTAATGCAAACAGGACCAAAGGGCACAGCTCTTTATCGTAATGAACTTCATTCTGATTAAGTCAGGGACTGCAAGTGCTTACTATTTACCCAGTAAATATATTAAATTGCTAGGCTAGTCTCCCTTCTGTCCTGACACTGCCAGGGAATATTTGAAAGTCTGATATAAGATCCTTTTTAGACCATCAAACATCCCTTTCTAATTCTGTCATCTCTCTTTATGTTTCCAGGAATATAGCATGTCTTGGTCTCTGAGAGCCAATATATCTGGGTTACACTGAAAGAGGAATAACAAGATAATATTTACACTGTACATTGAAGATGACCTGAAAAGCTGGAAGAGGTGACTGGGGCATTTTCTCAGTGTGGATGAAGAAGAGGGGAGGAAGGTGAAAGATGACAGAATAAGTGCCTAGATTTGATTCTAGCATATGAACCCATTTTATGATTCTGTCCAAGGGCATCAGTTATAACCTCTAAATTTCCATGTCCTTCTCCATCTCCCAGTCTTAGAATTTTTTTTTTTTTTTTGAGACAGAGTCTTGCTCTGTCGCCCAGGCTGGAGTGTAGTGGCAGGATCTTGGCTCACTGCAACTTCCACCTCTCAGGTTCAAGTGATTCTCCTGCCTCAGCCTCCCAAGTGGCTGGGATTACAGGCGCCTGCCACAACGTCTGGCTAATTTTTGTATTTTTAGTAGAGACAGGGTTTTGCCATATTGGCCAAGCTAGTCTTGAACTCCTGACCTCAAGTGATCTGCCCACCTCGGCCTCCCAAAGTGCTGCTGGGATTACAGGCGTGAGCCACCGCGCCTGGCCAGTTCTTTCTTTTTTTTCTTTCTCTCTCCTTTCCCTCCCTCCCTCCCTCCCTCCTTCCTTCCTTCCTTCCTTCCTTCCTTCCTTCCTTCCTTCCTTTCGATGGAATCTCGCTCTGTCACCCAGGCTGGAGTGCAATGGTGCAATCTCGGCTCACTACAACCTCCGTCTCCCAGGTTCAAGCAATTCTCCTGCCTCAGCCTCCCGAGTAGCTGGGATTACAGGTGCACACTGCCACGCCCGGCTAATTTTTTGTATTTTTAGTAGAGACGGGGTTTCACCATGTTCCCCGGGCTGGTCTTGAACTCATGAGCTCAGGCAATCCACCTGCCTCAGCCTCCCAAAGTGCTAGGATTACAGACGTGAGCCACCACACCCGGCCAGGCCAGTTCTTTCTTTTTGTTTGACCCAAACATGGTCATGGGCCATGAGGGACCCAGGGAATTTTTAGTCTAGGAAATACCAAATAGATATCGTTTTGATTGTATCGTGAGAAGCAGTTTGTTTCATATATGCTTGCATGCACACACACATGCATATTCTTTTGCTGCCCTGTGTTTCGGCTGAGCCTCTCTGTTTAGATGACCAGATTCAACATAAGGACCATGATGTCCTTCTATGTTGCTGACTTCCTTAAACCACAAGATGATTAATTTCCCCAACCTATTTCCTCATCTATAAAATGGGGTCTGGACAACTCACTGACCCCACACGTTTGCTTTGACCCAAGAGGATTGCAATGATACAGTGATTATTAGTTGGTGGTGTGGAAATACTAAATGCTGTATAAATGCTTGATTATTATTTGTGGGTATATTTTCCCTCAACACCTCTCCATCTTAGTGCTGAGTGAAGCCTCCACTTGCCAGGTTTCCCTGGCAAAGAAGAGGCCTTGGCCCAGGCCAGGATGTGTAGGAGCTGTGACCTACCTGGCCTTTCAAGGCCCAGGTTCACACTATCCTCCTTCACATCTCAGCCATGATGGAATTCACTCTTCCACTCATGCTGGCTAACATGGTGAAACCCCATTTCTACTAAAAATACAAAAAATTAGCCAGGTGTGGTGGCACATGCCTATAATCCCAGCTACTTGGGAGGCTGAGGCAGGAGAATTGCTTGAACCCAGGAGGTGGAGGTTGCAGTGAGCCAAGATTGCACCATTGCACTCCAGCTTGGGCAACAAGAGCGAAATTCCTTCTAAAAAAAAAAAGGAGATGTTGCTACCTGGCCTCCTTACCTCTCGGGACTGTTAGGAGGGTCATACTAGGTCATGCTTGTGGAAGGGCTTCAAAAACCGTAAACAGAGGGTATTTTAAAGTTTAAAAATATTCTGCAAGATGAGGTGGCCTGTAAATGGAGCAGTGTCAAGGTCAAGTGTCAAGAGATGTAATTCATAGAGAGACTGGATAAATGCCCATCTATGTGATTTGATATGCCCTATGCCAAGGAATGCTCCCTCACTGTCCCTAAAATTCCATCATCAGCAATATATTTCTTTGGATTAAGCATTTGCCGTTCCCTTTGGGTCCTACTCTTAAAAGACAAATTCTCTTGTGAGCAGTAGGCTCCTGAAATTTAATGTAAATTACACTACCAGACATGTTCCTCCCGGACAGGTGAGATGGCACCAGACAGGTGCACTGGGCTCTTGGGTAGGTCTGAGAAATGAGATGCTGGAATCCTAGAGATTATTCATTTTAGTCAAAGTCAACCTTCATGGTGTACCAGTTGCTGACACAGGACTCTCGGAACCCACCCAGCAGACCCGTAGTTCCACTCACAGATGAGGGGGGAAATGCTTCTCCCCATCCTCACCTAAAACCTCCGAAGACACCACTGCAGTCATCCAGAGACTCCCATATACTATAGGGGCAAGCAAAGTTTTTTTTACAAGTTTGGGAATTGACACGGGTTGCCAGCTTTGAATTTTACCGAACAACAATTACTACTTATTATCACTATCATTTCATAAATGAGAAGACATTTTAACACTAAAAATGTCAAAAGGACATTATCTGCCTGGGTACGGTGGTTCACACCTGTAATCCCAGCACTTTGGGAGGCTTAGGCAGGTGGACCATCTGAGGTCAGGAGTTCGAGACCAGCCTGGCCAACATGGAGAAACCCCACCTCTACTAAAAATACAAAAAGTAGTCGGGCGTGGTGGTGCACGCCTGTAATCCCAGCTACTTGGGAGACTGAGGCAGGAGAATCACTTGAAAGTGGGAGGAAGAGGTTGTAGTGAGTCAAGATCGCACCACTGCACTCCAGCCTGCAGCCTGCATGACAGAGCAAGGCTCTGTCTCAAAAAAAAAAAAAAAAAAAGGACATTATTTAAAACTGAAGGATAGTCCTTTTAAATCAAAGATATGTAGCTGTATGCAAATTCCCTGCTTTGTCTTTATTTTTCCTATTTACCTTGGACACTCCTGTTTCTTCTTCAGTATTTATGGGGTGGTGCTGACAGTGACAAAGAGCAAATAGAGAAATCAAGGAGAGGTAAAAATTTAACTCAAGAATTAATGTTCCTGATAAGATGACCACTTCTCACATGATGCTTCTTTGGGTCACCAGTTTCTTTGTTAAAGGAGAGTAACATAATCTCACCAGAATGGGTTCTGATATGGGGAATATAATACTTTGAGTAATTCTCTTGGAATTACTTCCACTCTGGGCAGATCAGTTTGTTTTCAGTGAGTCCATTCCTTGCTGGGACCATGCTGCACCACCTGAACACTTCTGGTTTTACCTGGCGAGGTGGGATTGTTGACTTCCCAAAGCCTGATCTAGCCAGATCAGATGGGGCAGAGTGTTAGGGACTGGCATGGTTCCTCCCAGAGGAGGGAACAAACCTGCCTTCCAGCTGGTGTCCCAGGTAGGTACAGGAGACGCTGGCAAAGCAGGTTTAACCAGCATCTTGGGCAAGATTTGGCGCATACTGTTTTCCTGCTTCCAGTGTCCCCTAGCAAAACTGGAAGCATTCTATATGTTCTGTGGTTGCATATGAACCCAATGCAACCAGCACAACATAGATAAATTTTTCTCCAAAGCCCAATGTCTCTAGAAGCTGAGCCTATATTTTAATTCCAAGCAACGTTAGCATAATTAAGGCCCATGAGATTGAGTTTCTCTCTTTTTTTTTGAGATGGAGTCTCATTCTGTTGCTCGTGCTGGAGTGCAATGGTGCGATCTTGGCTCACTGCCGACCTCGGCCTCCCAGGTTCAAGCGATTCTCCTGCCTCAGCCTCCCAAGTAGCTGAGACTACAGGCACGTACCATCATGCCCAGCTAATTTTTGTATTTTTAGTAGGGATGGGGTTTCACCATGTTGGTCAGCCTGGTCTCAAACTCCTGACCTCAGGTGATCCACCCGCCTGGGCCTCCCAAAGTGCTGGGATTACAGGCGTGAGCTACTGCACCTGGCCCTGAGTTTCTCTCTTATTAGTCATTCCCTGGTAGGTACTTAGGGAAATAAATTTACTTATGCAGGTCACCAGAGCACTATCAACTACACTGGGGAAATATTTAGCCCAATTATATGGTGTGGATTAGAAAATTATAAGTTCATTATTTTAAAAATTATATTGAATTGGCTGGGTGTGGTGGCTCACGCCTGTAATCCCAGTACTTTGGGAGGCTGAGGTGGGAAAATTTGCTTGAGCCAGGAGTTTGAGATCAGCCTGAGCAACATAGTGAGATCCTATCTCTACTAAAAAAAAAAAAATTATTGAACTTATTCAACCAAAATAGTGGAATAATATACCTACATCATTGAATCGTGGTGAATATTAAATAACATAACAAGGCTGGGTGCAGTGGCTGACACCTGTAATCCCAGCACTTTGGGAGACTGAGGCAGGAGGATTCCTTGAGGTCAGGAGTTTGAGACCAGCCTGGCCGACATAGTAAAACCCTGTCTCTACTAAAAAAAATACAAAAAGTAGGCCGGGCATGGTGGCTCACACCTGTAATCCCAGCACTTTGGGAGGGTGAGGTGGGCAGATCACCTGAGGTTGAGAGTTTGAGACCAGCCTGACCAACATAGAGAAACCTTGTCTCTACTAAAAATACAAAATTAGCCGGGTGTGGTGGTGGGTGCCTGTGGTCCCAGCTACTCGGGAGGCTGAGGCAGGAGAATCGCTTAAACCTGGGAGGCAGAGGTTGCTGTGAGCTGAGATCGTGCCACTGCACTCCAGCCTGGGTGACAGAGCGAGACTCCATCTCAAAAAAAGTAGCCAGGCATTGTGGCGGGCACCTGTAATCCTAGCTACTCAGGAGGCTGAGGCAGGAGAATCGCTTGAACCGGGAGGTGGAGGTAGCAGTGAGCTGAGATTGCGCCACTGCACTCCAGCCTGGGTGACAGAGTGAGACTCCGTCTCAAAACAAAACAACAACAAAAACCATAACAATATTTGTAAAGCACTTCGCATAATTCCTGAGCAAGCACTCAATAAATATTAGCTATCATTATTTCTCTTTATTCAAGAAGTATTTTTTGAGCAGCTATTATATGCCAGATACTGTGTTAGGGGCTAGAGAGTCATTGATGAGTAAAATAGGCAAGGTGTCTGCCTTCTTGGAGTGGGGAGATAGACATTAAATGAATTCATTTAATTCAACAATTAACAGCTATTAGGATCAGGCTTCTCTAACTCCTTGGGGGTACATCAGTGAATAAAACAAAGATCCCTACTCTTGTGGAACTTAATTTTTAGAAATCAGCCCAAATGCTTTCTAAATAAATGTATTATTAGAAATGGTGGTAAGTGCTAATCATGAAAAGCCTAGGGTGGAATGAGGGCTTCTAAAAGGTTCCTAATTCAGCCTGGCTGCTGGGGAAAGTCCTTTATGTGGATGTGACATTTTCAGTTTGAGATCTGGATAAAAAGTAGGCTGAACTGAGATGAAGAGTGGGAGGTGGAGGCAGAGAACATATGTATAATGCTAGTAGCTCATATTTAATTCCATGTTCCATGCCTTTTCACAAACGTTCTAGAGGACAGGACTGCCAAAGCTGAGAGGAGATTCCTGCATCCGAAGTTTGCAATCAGGCCGGGTGCAGTGGCTCATGACTGTAATCCCAGCACTTTGGGAGGCGGAGGTGGAAGGATTGCTTGAGCCCAGGAGTTCAAGACCAGCCTGGGCAATACAGGGAGATCCTGCCTCTCTCTCTCTCCCCCAACGCCGCCTCTCTTTTAAAGACATTCCCAATCAGATTGAATTCAGTTCTCAGCTCCAGGATGCATGGCAGCAGCTGCCTAGTTTTTGCCTTCTCAGGAATCACTGACAGTTGGCAGTTGCCACCTCAGCTTCCCTTGGTCCCCATTACCTGGAACAATCAGTCCCGACTACGCTAGGAATGACCTCTCTGTAGCTAGGTGTGGTGGCGTGCGCCTGTAATCCCAGCTACTTGGGAGGCTGAGGCACGAAGAATTGCTTGAACCTAAGAGGCAGAGGTTGCAGTGAGCCGAGATCATGCCACTGCATTCCAGCCTGGGTGACAGAGCGAGACTCCGTCTCAAAAAAAAAAAAAAAAAAAAAAAGGAATCACCTCTCTGGGAATTGACTTCAGCTTCTTTTGCTTGCCTTAGTGAGTGTCACCCTAGAGCCCCCAGAAATATGTCAGCATACATTTGCTGCTGGATTTAAATAATCTAGGGTGGGCTGAATAATCAATCTTTGAGAGTTGAACTACCTTCTGAGCTACAAACATGCACATAATCCTTTAGCCCACTTTTCCTTTGCTACTGAATTTTCTCAAATTTAAGTTTTAAAGCTCTTCTTAGGTCATTTCCACCAGCAAGCTTTCAAGCCCTGGTTCATATTCTAGCTTAGAAATAGTTCACATAGTTCTGTGTAGACATAATATTTACGGGAACCAGAGATGGGTGGATTCTGATAGTGGCTTGTGGAATAGTCTCCAGTGCAGTCAAAATAACAAAGAATTTGAGAAGCAAATGCTTTGAGAGTCTAGTTTCCCATAAACTTCTCAAATATACAGGCTTAAATCCTGTGTAAGGATCAGCAGAATCCAGGAAAGTGGGGCCCTGTTTGAGAAAGCCTTGGTTTGTTCACTGTTTGCTGTTTTACAGCACAAATTCTGAACTGTTTATTGTCAACAGCTCTCTAACAAAGGACACAATGGAATGTGCCTGTTTTCAAATTCCTGTAAAAAAGGGCCCTGGAAGACCTCCAAGCCTGGTGTCGGTGATTTACTTCACTATTTTTCAGTGATTTCACTTAAGACTCTAAGCTTTTGAGAGAGTTCTTACCAATCATCAACATTAGTGTGGAGCTACGTATAAGAAGGATCTAGATGGGCTGTAATTGAGTGAGAATAAAATACAACTATCCATATCCTGTTGGAAGTGTAGGGACAGCTAGGGAGGAAAGTGAGCTGGGAGTAGCTGGGAACTTTTTACATTTAGTAGCACTGATCCAAAGATCTGGAGGGAGGGGGAGATTGCTGTTGGTAAGTCAGACAGTAGGGTTTGAGGTGCACCTTGCAAAGACAGCTGGTTTCAAAGGTGTGGGGGCATTGGCACTTATGTTTCTCAGTACATAACCTTACATTGGGAAGCATTTCCTCTGCCCTGAATACCCTGCTCCTTGTTCTTCCATGGCTAGTTCCTTGCTATCATTTGCTTCTCATGGAAATTGTCTCCTTCTTCTACCCAGTCCAAAGTAGTAACACACTTCTTCACAACATATTCTTCCATCTTAATTACCTGCCCAAGGCTGGGCATGGTGGCTTACACCTGTAATCCCAGCACTTTGGGAGGCCAAGGTGGACAGATCACTTGAGGCCAGGAGTTCGAGACTAGCCTGGCCAACATGGTGAAACCCTGTCTCTGCTAAAAATACCAGAATTAGCTGGGTTTGGTGGTGCACACCTGTTGACCCAGCTACTCGGGAGGCTGAGGCAGAGGTTGTAGTAAGCTAATATTGTGCCACTGCACTCCAGCATGGGCGACAGAGCAAGACTTTATCTCAAAAAACAAAAAACAAACAAAAAAATTACCTGCCCAGCACTTACTTACTTTTATCTGACATTTTTGTTTTCTTATTAATTCATTACTGGACTATAAGCTTCATGTTGGTAGGAAGCTTGCCTGTTTACTGTGGAGTCTAGTGACTGGCACATAGTAGGTGCTCAATAAAAGTGATGAATGAGTAGCAAGGAATAGGATAATTGACTTTGTACAATTTGAATTAAGAAGGGATTAACTTTGCAGTGTCCATACAAAGTAACTGTAAGTAATTGGTTTTTTTCTGACCCTTATACAAGGTAATAATATTTTGAGGTATGTGAAAGTCATTTCTTTCCTGGAAAGAATTCTGAAACCAATGGAAAAATAGAAAGCAGGCTAGAGATATCTGATAAGAATACAACTGAATTAATCTCAAACTAGATGTGTGATGTAAATGCCTCAGGGCTGCTCTTATCTAAATGTAAATCTAAAACATCTTAATCTGAAATTCCTCAGCTTTCTGCATTATTCTCTGGTCATTTTACCATATGGGCCAGAAATGGGTAAGAAATATAGAAATTATGACCTGGGGCTTGGAGCTGTTGTTTGGTGAAACCGTTGATTTCGTGGGCCAATGAGTAGAGTGCTAGTTGAAGAACTTTTTTTTTTTCTTCCCTTTCCCTAGCCTATTTCACAACCTCTTACCTCCTTCTTTTCCAAATTCTAAGCTCAGACAGACATCAGCTGGGTGAAGCCCCAGGTTCAAACAAACTTGCCTTGGATGTCAAAGTACTAGTAGCAAAGGAACTCCCAATTCCTCACCTGCTGTGAAGTTTCCCATTCACTGCAAGCAAAGTCCAGGTGAAAGCAAAGATTCTTCACCCGCAGAAACCCTCTGGGCAGGTAACTCATGATGTATTTATTCCCAGCCACCTGATGAATCTGGAGAAAGGAATAGAAAGGTTCTGCCAAATGATTTAAATGAAGAATCCTGTGGGCCCAGCCCAGCCCTCTATGCTAACTAATCTGAGGCCGGCAGGTGTGTGGTGTTCTGTTTATAGCTGCCAGATCAGCTCCTGTTGTAGGTTCTATATACTGGCCTCAGCTGAGCCTGTGGTATGTGAGATCAGTTCTGTGCGATCCAAACAATTGACAAATACTGACCTGGCCCCAGCCACGTGCCCAGTCATTGCTGGGCTGCCCAAGAAACCAACTAAGCACATTCTGGGGCAGGGGTGGGGGGCATTCAAGAAAGAAATCAGAAAGCTGTATTCATTATTCTATTGACTGAGGGCTTAGTATTATGTCAGGCACTGATCTTGCAATGGGGAAACAGTAGTGTCTCTTTCCCTCATGGAACTTACATCCGGGCATTATTTCAGCATACTTGTGAGTTTTCCTTATTTATTATTTATTTATTTACTTACTTACTTATTGAGACAGTTCTGCTCTGTCGCCCAGGCTGGAGTACAGTGGCGCGATCTCGGCTCACTGCAACCTCTGCCTCCTGGGTTCAAACGATTCTCCTGCCTCAGCCTCCCAAGTAGCTGGAATTACAGGTGCCCACCATCACACTGGGCTAATTTTTTATGTTTTTAGTAGAGACGGGGGTTTCATCATGTTGGCCAGGCTGGTCTTGAACTCCTGACCTCCAGTGATCCGCCTCCCTCAGCCTCCCAAAGTGCTGGGATTACAGGCGTGAGCCACTGCACCTGGCTGAGTTTTACTTTTTTAAATAAAAATGTATTTTACAACGCAGTGTTGCTTTTGTTTTTAATTACTTGAAAGGACACCATAATCATTTCACTATTAGGGCCATAAATGTTTACTGTGGCCCTGTGGCCAGCACTTTTAAACTAAAAATTGGTTAGATTTTTACTTTTATGCACACATATTTTCTAAAAAGTTTCTTGGCCGGGCATGGTGGCTCATGCCTGTAATCCCAGCATTTTGGGAGGCTGAGGTGGGTGGATCACCTGAGGTCAGGAGTTTAAGAACAGCCTGGCCAACATGGCGAAACCTCTTCTCTATAAAAATACAAAAAATTAGCAGGGCGTGGTGGTGTGCTCCTGTAATCCCAGCTACTTGGGAGGCTGAGGCAGGAGAATTGCTTGAACCCAGGAGACGGAGTTTTCAGCGAGCCGAGATCGTGCCATTGCACTCCAGCCTAGGTGATAGAGTGAGACTCTGACTAAAAAAAAAAAAAAAAAAAATTCATTTTTGAATTAGGCTAAATTTGTGTCAAAGAAAGGATCTGGGGTGTAACCAACCTCAGGTAAAGTTTCTCATTGTGCTAATCATTGTTTTGGGGTGGGGTGGTTGTGGATTTAAAACTAAAGCATCCCGTACGATCTTGTGCGGTAGGTAGTGGAAACATTTACTACACTTGATCTTAGCCAAAAGGCCAAGAAGTGATTATGTGGAAACATTTAGACAGCAGGTGTGATGGGTCTTTGTAGTTCTAAGGATGGGTATACCCCTTGGGTTTATAAGCATCTAAATTATGCCCGATAAGAAAATTGCTGACTAGGGGCTGGGCATAGTGGCTCACGCCTGTAATCCCAGCACTTTGGGAGGCCCAGGCAGGCGGATCACCTGAGGTCAGGAGTTCGAGACCAGCCTGACCAACATGGAAAAACCCTGTCTCTACTAAAAATACAAAATTAGGCCAGGCGCGGTGGCTCACGCCTGTAATCCCAGCACTTTGGGAGGCTGAGGCGTGTGGATCACCTGAGGTTAGGAGTTTGAGACCAGCTTGACCAACATGGTGAAACTCCGTCTCTACTAAAAATACAAAAAATTAGCCAGGCGTGGTGGTGCCTGTCTGTAATCCCAGCTACTCGGGAGGCTGAGACAGGATAATTGCTTGAACCCAGGAGTCGGAGGTTGCAGTGAGCCAAGCTGGTGCCACTGCACCCCAGCCTCGGCAACGGAGCAAGACTCTGTCTCAAAAAAAAAAAAAAAAAAAAAAAAAAAAAAAAATTAGCTGGGCATAGTGGCACATGCCTATAATCCCAGCTACTCGGGAGGCTGAGGCAAGAGAATTGCTTGAACCTGGGAGGCAGAGGTTGCAGACTGCACTCCAGCCTGGGCAACAGAGCGAGACTCTGTCTCAAAAAAAAAAAAAAGAAAAAAAAAAGAAATTGCTGACTAGGATTTTGGTTTCTGAACCTGAGAAGGATAGAGGTAATAAACCACCCATCAAAGCTCTCTGTCCAGAAAGGGAATCCATGCTGCCTTCTCCGTCACAAGGACAATAACTGATGAACCTCTGTTTAACATTTATTCATAGGCCAGGCACGGTGGCTCACGCTCAGAATCCCAATACTTTGGGAGGCCAAAGTGGGAGGATTGCTTGAGCCCAGGAGTTCGAGACCAGCCTGGACAATATAGTGAGACCCCATCTCTACAAATAATAAAAAAAAGTAGCCGGGCTTGGTGGCCCATGCCTGTGGTCCCAGCTACTCGGGAGGCTGAGGCAAGATGATCGCCTGAGCCCAGGAGGTCAAGGCTGCAGTGAGCCACCGCATCCTAGCCTGGGTGACAGAGTGAGACCCTGTCTCAAAAAAATAAATAAACAAAAATAAAAATATACGTTTATTCTATAAGGATTTGAGTGCCTTGGTGTCAGGAAGCATGGTACTGAGGATAGATAACTGCTAAATAAGACAGATAAGGTCCCTGCTCTTGTGGAGCTTACGGACTAGTTGACGATGGCAATGAAACAGTACATAAATGGACAGGGTAAGGTAGTGATAAGTGCTAGATAGAAAAGAAAACCAGGTAACATGACAGAAAGTGACTGAAGGGCAAAGGAGTTTGCAACAATGGATGGGGAAGACAGGAGGGGCTTCCTGGAGAAGGTGACATTTGAGCAGATGTTGGTCAGGAGGAAGAGTCAACTTGTCAAGGTCTGTGAGGAAGAGGGAAGAGTGGGTACAGAGGCCCAGAGGCAGAAGCAGCTTGGCATATTTGAGGGAGAGAAAGGCCAATGTAGCTGGAGTGGAGTGCAGGAAAGTGGTTCAAGGTAAGGTTGGAAGGCAAGGCAGAGGCTGAAGCCTGTGGACTGAGAATCCTCATAAGAAGTGTAGATTTTTATCTAAGTGTCATTCTGTAAACTGACCTCTAAACAGGTTTGGGGGGATAACAGTTCTGTTTGGTGTTCTGATTTAATTCAGAGCCCCCCGAGGTGGGAGAGTAGACTCTGCCAGTGTATAATCTGCCCTTGTCCTAACTGATTACCTCACAGTCTGGGATGGGCCAGAGTTTAAAGGTGGAATTCTTCAGAAGAGTCATTTTGGGAATTTCACCATCAATCTCTAACTCAGTACTCCAGAGTAATAAAACATCCGTGGAGAAATCAGACCTCACCTGGGAGTTACAATAGAAAGTTTTCTTTTGGAACACAATCATGTACTAAACTAAGACAAAAAGTTGTCACATCTGATGATGAAATTACGAGTTCTAGATCAGAGGGCAGCCTAAATGAATTCATACATACTAGTCAGTATTTTCCTGGTTTGGGAAAGGGGAATTTCTTTGGCATTACCATGGCCAATGTCTCTTTTAAAGATCTCTCCTTTGTGGCCGGGTGGCGTGGCTCATGCCTGTAATCCCAGCACTTTGGGAGGCCAAGTCCGGCAGATCACCTGAGGTCAGGAGTTCGAGACCAGTCTGGCCAACACGGTGAAACCCCATCTCTACTAAAAATACAAAAATTAGCCAGGCGTGGTGGCGGGCGCCTGTAATCCCAGCTACTTGGGAGGCTGAGGCACGAGAATCGCTTGAACTGGGGAGGTGGAGGTTGCAGTGAGCCGAGATCATGCTACTGCAATCCAGCCTGGGCGACAGAGTGAGACTCAGTCTCAAAAAATAAATAAATAAATAAAATCTGTCCTTTGCAACTTTTCAGTATAGGGAGAGAGAGAGAGAAAAAAGATTTGTCTTGTTGAGTAAGAGTAAGGTCATGGATGACATGGTGTGACCTCTGCTGAAGATGTCTTAACACCTCGAATCGCATCATGTGGCAGCTTCTTCTAGCCACCCCTGGCCCTGCACATGGTGATTATGAGATTTTTCTCACTGGATGGGAGCCCTGCAATTGAGGTTTCTTGGGGTGTGTTTTTGTCCTATAGGTTTAGTGACGTTGACGGGGTTCCTTTGGAATTTCAGCAGCTAAGTCCGCCGGAGCTGCAGAAGGTCAGCTCAGGACATCGGAGGAGCTGACAGCCTGGAGAAGCTGTGCTTGTCTGCTGGTAGGGAGCACTTGTTTCTAAAGCAAGATTCTGCAACACTGACAGAACCAGTTTCCCATACTGCTGGTGGCTGCAAAAGATGTTGCAGGCTTGGGCTGCAGTGTGCCTGTCTTTGGCACTGCCACTGTTCCCCAGTTTCCTCAGCTCCAGATGGAGCATGTCTCAGGGACCACACAGAGCTTTGTTTAAATGCTCACATTAGCAGAAGGACGGGGATCCCATTGAATCATCCTCTCCTGTCAAAAAGCCAAGAGTTGTTCAGAAGGAAAAAACAGTTTTTCTCAAAGAGGCTAAATCTCTAGTACTAATTAGTTGCAGTAGTGGCATGTGTGTGTGTGTGGGGGGGTGGCATGGTAATCTTGTGCCTCCAGTGTTCTAAATAGGGGCAATCTTTTTGCTCACGGTCTGAGCCATCGAATGAGTAACCTTGACCTTCTAAGACCCTTCATTGGGCTCACGTGTGTGTGAGTCCCACAAGAATTGTGGAATGCCTCTTTCTCTTGTTGGGTCCAGACATTTAGAATGAATAAATTAAAGGGTAGTGGTAACATGGTCATTGTCATTGCAGACAATGTGGTATTTATATATGGGCACTAGCTGTCTTTCTCATGGGGCTCAGGAACAAGGGTAAGTTTGATCTTTCATCATGAACCACTGGGGTGTTCTTTATACACAGAGGCTGTACCAGCTGAAAATAGCCCAAACATCTTGTAATTTTGTCTTTCCCAATTTTTGCCTATTCATATCCCAGAATAAAAGAGCCTGTTCAGCCTTTCCAAAGATTTAAAGAACATTATCTATTTGCTTTCTAAGTACCCAAAAAGCACAACCGTCTACATTCACCTTGCCTGGATGAGGACATGCATTCATTCATCCATTCAAGAGATATTTATTGCCAGACCTGGTGGCTCACGCCTGTAATCTCGGCACTTTGGGAGGCAGAGGTGGGAGGATCACTTAAGGCCAGGAGCTTAAGGCTAGCCTGGGCAACATAGCGAGACCCCATCTCTACAAAAAATAAAAAATTAGCTGGGCATGGTGGTGTGTGCCTGTGGTCCTAGCTACTTGGGAGGCTGAGGTAGGGGCATTGAGCCTAGGAGTTCAAGGCTGCAGTGAGCTATAATCACACCACTGGACTCCAGCCTGGGTAACAGAGTGAGACCCTGTCTCAAAAAAAAGAAAGAAAAAGAAAAAGAAAAAGAAAAAGAAAAGGGATATTTATTGAACACCTACTATGTGCCAGGCACTGTGCTAGATCCTAAGTGAATATCAGCACATGAACAAGACAAAGGCGAAAAGTTACCAAACAAGTCTAAGTTGATTTCGGTATATGCATCTTCCTGACTTCTGGTCCCGTGCTTTGACCACAACCCTTCACCACTAGACCAGACTTCCCCAAATAAACAACTACTTCTGCATGCTGGGGATGGGCTGTGTGCGGCAGCATTTACGTAGGCGGTACAGACAGCAGCCTTTCACTTAATGTTGCAATAACACCAGGCTAAACAATGTGCACTGACTTCAAAAGTGTGGGGTCAGGTCTCCTTCAAGTGCCACAGGGAGAGTGCAAAGTAGGAAAAGTCTATCGGATGCGGAAACACTGTAGAGGGAAAGTGAATTTTTTTTCAATTTGGGTTAAAATTCAGATGTGGAATTCTACCCTCCTTTTCACTTTTGGATCCCCAGATAGGAGGAACTCAGCACATAGATAATCATGAACTACACACATTTTGGTTTTATATGCTCAGACTTGTCCAGAGCATGAAATCCCTGCCCTGTTGGAAGGCAGCGCCGTGCTCACGGAGGCACACAAGCACCTGTCTCAAAGTCACCCTGACCTGCGGATCTGCAAATGGCAAAAATAATTTCACATGTTTGTTCTGATTTGTCTTCATTTTTAGGCTACCTTGTGTGAGCTCCACTTTTTAGAATGTGATTTTGCAGTCCTGAAATGGATACCATGAGCAGATTGAGATGTGAGAATATGTTAGAATGATCACAGGTTCGGATGTTAGTGGGGCAGGAGAGGGAGTCTGAGATTGTATTGGCCTATACTGTGGCTTCTGGTTGAGCACTTGCTTTGCCTGGATGATGCTCTGGCCTTACTCAATCTTCATCATTCCATTATCCAGAGGACAGAGGATCTGAGCCCCATCTCTGTATTGCAGTCACCTCCTCTGGGACCTGTTTCCAAGCCTTCTTCTGTGTTGCCTGGCACCCCTTTCTTACCTCTTTCAAACCACTTACTGCTACCCTGTAAGCTCTATTGACTTGTTGGTCTTCCTATGAGACTGGAATCTCTCTGAGGGTCGGGACAGGTCTACCCTCTTCATTACAGTGAGCACCAGCCTCCAGCCCAGTCAATAGTTTTTTGTTAAATAAATAATTTAACAAAATTATTTGTTAAATAAATAATTTAACAAAATTATTTGTTAAATAATGGTTTGTCCTTTCCAGAGGATGGACTTAGTTTGTCCTTTCCAGAGGATGGATTTAGTAAGTCTCCAACTCTGGTCATAATGGTGCCAGAAGGAAAGAGTTAAGCTATCTGGAGGAAATAGGCTCACTCAAAGACCCTTCCTTTTTTTTTTTTTTTTTAATTGGCAAAGGCAGGATAAGTGTATTTGAGATAAATCCTGGATATAAAATCTTGACACATCTTTTAGGTATTGGCCGAGATGCTTTGGACCTGAAAGGGAAGTAAATCAAATCATTCTAGGTTTTCTTTTCTTTTCTTTTTGAGACAGAGTCTTGCTCTGTTGCCCAGGCTGGAGTGCGGTGGCACGATCTGGGCTCACAGGAACCTCTGCCTCCCGGGTTCAAGCAATTCTCCTGCCTCAGCCTCCTGAGTAGCTGGGACTACAGGCGTGCGCCACCACACCCGGCTGTTTTGTATTTTTAGCAGAGACAGAGTTCCACCATGATGGCCAAGCTGGTCTCGAACTCCTGGCCTCAAGTGATCCACCCGCCTCGGGCTCCCAAAGTGCAGGAATTACAGGAGTGAGCCACCGCACCCAGTCAGGTTTCCTGTTAAGTGGCCTGAGATCTAGTTGTGAATGGCAGTCATGGCCAGACTCAGGAATTCAAAGCTTGACCTATTTTGTCTGAAGCTAATATTAATAATAAGAGAGATGTATTTGGCTTCATAACCCCTTTCCCTCCCGTCCCCCTCTTTCTTTCTGTAATCAAGGATAGAATTAGAAGTACCGAAGGCCGCAGAATTGCTTTAGGATTCAGAGCAGCTCCAAGGAATCTGTGTTTACGTATTATGTGTGTTTTTCCGTTTCCCTCCCTTTTTATGAGTGAGAAAAAAAAGCGCCTAAATTCCCACCAACATAAACCAATGACATACAATGATGAAATTCTGTTTTCACCTCTGCCTGTGACAGGGAATGCAAAAATAGCAAGTGGCCCAGTTCCACGAATCCCCGCCTCCTGCCCTCCCCGCTCCTGCCGGGTTGGATCTCTAAGAATGGAGGTTAGCGCACAGCCTCGCGCGGGCCGCTCAGCCCCCGGACCCGGCGGATGATGTCAGGCGACGGGAGCGGCCGCGGCCGGGCCGGGGAGGCCGCGGCCCAGGGGAGCTGGGAGGGAGGGTGGCCTCGCCAGGCCGACGGCGCGCCCGGCCGCGCGGCGTTGCCTGGAGACGGCCCTGGCGGCGCTGTGTTGCTGTAAACAGCCGCTTCCCTGTTACTATCTATAGCAGGATCTCCTGGCTCCCGGGCGCGGCGGCTGGAGGCAGGTCTGCGGTCCGGCTCCCCGCGCGCCCCGAACTATCCGCCCGCCGGCCTCATCCTGCCTCGCCCCTCTCCAGGTGCCCACCGCGGGCCCCGACCCCCGGGCCCGAAGAGTGGAGAAGGGAAGACCGGGGCTGTGCGGGGACATGCGTCTTCGCGCCCTGGAGGTGGCCAGCGCGCTGGGGCTGAGCCCCGGCAGCGTGACCCCGGCTGTCCTACGCAGCAGGGCAGGAGATTGGGAGGCGTGGGACACTCTGGAGCACCTTGCCTCCCCAAAGCCCCGTGTTCCAGGACGTGGAGCCGCGCCTGGGGTCCCAGCAGTCGAGGTATTCCGCCTAGGCGCAGCTGGACACTGTCCTTCCAGCCCCCGTCCTCCCCCCTCCAAGTCCGCGCTGGAAAATCACCCGCTGCGGGCTCCCGTAAGCACAGCTTCCTGGCGGGACCGAACCAGCCCCCAGCGCAGATTTGAGTTCCCCGCAGGAAGCACACCCCGCCTTGTCATCCCGAACTGACCACCCTGCCCACATAACCACACCTCGCACTCCCTACCCCTGGGGCCCAGCTCAGAACCGGGCAGACACCCCCTTCAAATGTCTTCGCACGTAGGTTTTGCACAGTGTTTATCTGCTGGTGTCTCAGGGATTTGACAGTTTCCTTAATATTCCCACACATGGCCGAGAAAAATAAATAAATAAACGCGCTGTCTTCTTTAAATAAATAAATAAATAAATAAAGTACCCAGTATCGTAAAGTAGGTTATCGTATTCTCTTATTTTGGATCCTCCACTTTCTGCTTCCAAACGCAGGAACAGTGCTAGTATTGCTCGAGCCCGAGGGCTGGAGGCTAGGGGATGAAGGTCTGCTTCCACGCTTTGCACTGAATTAGGGCTAGAATTGGGGATGGGGGTAGGGGCGCATTCCTTCGGGAGCCGAGGCTTAAGTCCTCGGGGTCCTGTACTCGAGGCCGTTTCTCCTATCTCTGAGCCTCAGAACTGTCTTCAGTTTCTGTACAAGGGTAAAAAGGCGCTCTCTGCCCCATCCCCCCCGACCTCGGGAACAAGGGTCCGCATTGAACCAGGTGCGAATGTTCTCTCTCATTCTGCGCCGTTCCCGCCTCCCCTCCCCCGGCCGCGGCCCCCGCCTCCCCCCGCACTGCACCCTCGGTGTTGGCTGCAGCCCGCGAGCAGTTCCCGTCAATCCCTCCCCCCTTACACAGGATGTCCATATTAGGACATCTGCGTCAGCAGGTTTCCACGGCCTTTCCCTGTAGCCCTGGGGGGAGCCATCCCCGAAACCCCTCATCTTGGGGGGCCCACGAGACCTCTGAGACAGGAACTGCGAAATGCTCACGAGATTAGGACACGCGCCAAGGCGGGAGCAGGGAGCTGCGAGCGCTGGGGACGCAGCCAGGCGGCCGCAGAAGCGCCCAGGCCCGCGCGTCACCCCTCTGGCGCCACCGTGGTTGAGCCCGTGACGTTTACACTCATTCATAAAACGCTTGTTATAAAAGCAGTGGCTGCGGCGCCTCGTACTCCAACCGCATCTGCAGCGAGCATCTGAGAAGCCAAGACTGAGCCGGCGGCCGCGGCGCAGCGAACGAGCAGTGACCGCGCTCCTACCCAGCTCTGCTCCACAGCGCCCACCTGTCTCCGCCCCTCGGCCCCTCGCCCGGCTTTGCCTAACCGCCACGATGATGTTCTCGGGCTTCAACGCAGACTACGAGGCGTCATCCTCCCGCTGCAGCAGCGCGTCCCCGGCCGGGGATAGCCTCTCTTACTACCACTCACCCGCAGACTCCTTCTCCAGCATGGGTTCGCCTGTCAACGCGCAGGTAAGGCTGGCTTCCCGCCGCCGCGGGGCCGGGGGCTTGGGGTCGCGGAGGAGGAGACACCGGGCGGGACGCTCCAGTAGATGAGTAGGGGGCTCCCTTGTGCCTGGAGGGAGGCTGCCGTGGCCGGAGGGTGCCGGCTCGGGGGCTCGGGACTTGCTCTGAGCGCACGCACGCTTGCCATAGTAAGAATTGGTTCCCCCTTCGGGAGGCAGGTTCATTCTGAGCAACCTCTGGTCTGCACTCCAGGACGGATCTCTGACATTAGCTGGAGCAGACGTGTCCCAAGCACAAACTCGCTAACTAGAGCCTGGCTTCTCCGGGGAGGTGGCAGAAAGCGGCAATCCCCCCTCCCCCGGCAGCCTGGAGCACGGAGGAGGGATGAGGGAGGAGGGTGCAGCGGGCGGGTGTGTAAGGCAGTTTCATTGATAAAAAGCGAGTTCATTCTGGAGACTCCGGAGCGGCGCCTGCGTCAGCGCAGACGTCAGGGATATTTATAACAAACCCCCTTTCAAGCAAGTGATGCTGAAGGGATAACGGGAACGCAGCGGCAGGATGGAAGAGACAGGCACTGCGCTGCGGAATGCCTGGGAGGAAAAGGGGGAGACCTTTCATCCAGGATGAGGGACATTTAAGATGAAACGTCCGTGGCAGGATCGTTTCTCTTCACTGCTGCATGCGGCACTGGGAACTCGCCCCACCTGTGTCCGGAACCTGCTCGCTCACGTCGGCTTTCCCCTTCTGTTTTGTTCTAGGACTTCTGCACGGACCTGGCCGTCTCCAGTGCCAACTTCATTCCCACGGTCACTGCCATCTCGACCAGTCCGGACCTGCAGTGGCTGGTGCAGCCCGCCCTCGTCTCCTCCGTGGCCCCATCGCAGACCAGAGCCCCTCACCCTTTCGGAGTCCCCACCCCCTCCGCTGGGGCTTACTCCAGGGCTGGCGTTGTGAAGACCATGACAGGAGGCCGAGCGCAGAGCATTGGCAGGAGGGGCAAGGTGGAACAGGTGAGGAACTCTAGCGTACTCTTCCTGGGAATGTGGGGGCTGGGTGGGAAGCAGCCCCGGAGATGCAGGAGCCCAGTACAGAGGATGAAGCCACTGATGGGGCTGGCTGCACATCCGTAACTGGGAGCCCTGGCTCCAAGCCCATTCCATCCCAACTCAGACTCTGAGTCTCACCCTAAGAAGTACTCTCATAGTTTCTTCCCCAAGTTTCTTACCGCATGCTTTTAGACTGGGCTCTTCTTTGTTCTCTTGCTGAGGATCTTATTTTAAATGCAAGTCACACCTAGTCTGCAACTGCAGGTCAGAAATGGTTTCACAGTGGGGTGCCAGGAAGCAGGGAAGCTGCAGGAGCCAGTTCTACTGGGGTGGGTGAATGGAGGTGATGGCAGACACTTTTACTGAATGTCGGTCTTTTTTTGTGATTATTCTAGTTATCTCCAGAAGAAGAAGAGAAAAGGAGAATCCGAAGGGAAAGGAATAAGATGGCTGCAGCCAAATGCCGCAACCGGAGGAGGGAGCTGACTGATACACTCCAAGCGGTAGGTACTCTGTGGGTTGCTCCTTTTTAAAACTTAAGGGGAAAGTTGAAGATTGAGCATAAGGGCCCTTGAGTAAGACTGTGTCTTATGCTTTCCTTTATCCCTCTGTATACAGGAGACAGACCAACTAGAAGATGAGAAGTCTGCTTTGCAGACCGAGATTGCCAACCTGCTGAAGGAGAAGGAAAAACTAGAGTTCATCCTGGCAGCTCACCGACCTGCCTGCAAGATCCCTGATGACCTGGGCTTCCCAGAAGAGATGTCTGTGGCTTCCCTTGATCTGACTGGGGGCCTGCCAGAGGTTGCCACCCCGGAGTCTGAAGAGGCCTTCACCCTGCCTCTCCTCAATGACCCTGAGCCCAAGCCCTCAGTGGAACCTGTCAAGAGCATTAGCAGCATGGAGCTGAAGACCGAGCCCTTTGATGACTTCCTGTTCCCAGCATCATCCAGGCCCAGTGGCTCTGAGACAGCCCGCTCCGTGCCAGACATGGACCTATCTGGGTCCTTCTATGCAGCAGACTGGGAGCCTCTGCACAGTGGCTCCCTGGGGATGGGGCCCATGGCCACAGAGCTGGAGCCCCTGTGCACTCCGGTGGTCACCTGTACTCCCAGCTGCACTGCTTACACGTCTTCCTTCGTCTTCACCTACCCCGAGGCTGACTCCTTCCCCAGCTGTGCAGCTGCCCACCGCAAGGGCAGCAGCAGCAATGAGCCTTCCTCTGACTCGCTCAGCTCACCCACGCTGCTGGCCCTGTGAGGGGGCAGGGAAGGGGAGGCAGCCGGCACCCACAAGTGCCACTGCCCGAGCTGGTGCATTACAGAGAGGAGAAACACGTCTTCCCTAGAGGGTTCCTGTAGACCTAGGGAGGACCTTATCTGTGCGTGAAACACACCAGGCTGTGGGCCTCAAGGACTTGAAAGCATCCATGTGTGGACTCAAGTCCTTACCTCTTCCGGAGATGTAGCAAAACGCATGGAGTGTGTATTGTTCCCAGTGACACTTCAGAGAGCTGGTAGTTAGTAGCATGTTGAGCCAGGCCTGGGTCTGTGTCTCTTTTCTCTTTCTCCTTAGTCTTCTCATAGCATTAACTAATCTATTGGGTTCATTATTGGAATTAACCTGGTGCTGGATATTTTCAAATTGTATCTAGTGCAGCTGATTTTAACAATAACTACTGTGTTCCTGGCAATAGTGTGTTCTGATTAGAAATGACCAATATTATACTAAGAAAAGACACGACTTTATTTTCTGGTAGATAGAAATAAATAGCTATATCCATGTACTGTAGTTTTTCTTCAACATCAATGTTCATTGTAATGTTACTGATCATGCATTGTTGAGGTGGTCTGAATGTTCTGACATTAACAGTTTTCCATGAAAACGTTTTATTGTGTTTTTAATTTATTTATTAAGATGGATTCTCAGATATTTATATTTTTATTTTATTTTTTTCTACCTTGAGGTCTTTTGACATGTGGAAAGTGAATTTGAATGAAAAATTTAAGCATTGTTTGCTTATTGTTCCAAGACATTGTCAATAAAAGCATTTAAGTTGAATGCGACCAACCTTGTGCTCTTTTCATTCTGGAAGTCTTGTAAGTTTCTGAAAGGTATTATTGGAGACCAGTTTGTCAAGAAGGGTAGCTGCTGGAGGGGGACACACCCTCTGTCTGATCCCTTATCAAAGAGGACAAGGAAACTATAGAGCTGATTTTAGAATATTTTACAAATACGTGCCTTCCATTGGAATGCTAAGATTTTCTACTGCTTCTGGGGACGGGAAACTGCTGTGTAACAGCTTTTGTGGGAATACATTTTTTCTGTTTCAGTACTCGCAGGGGGAAATATTTAAATTTTGTTGTGCTAATATTAAATTCAGATGTTTTGATCTTCAAGGAACCCTTTAAGCAAACAGAACCTAGCTTTGTACAGACTATTTTAACTTTTTATTCTCACAAAATCACGTGGAGGGTTATTCTACTTCAAAGATGAGCAAATTGAAGAATGGTTAGAATAAACAACTTTCTTGATATTCCGTTATCGGCATTAGAATCTTCCTGCTCGTTATCGTATCCAGCAGGCTGAACTGCCTCTTGATACTTGGTTAAAAAAAATTTTCAGGCCGGGCGCGGTGGCCCATGCCTGTAATCCTAGCACTTTGGGAGGCCGAGGCAGGTGGATTACCTGAGGTCGGGAGTTCGAGACCAGCCTGACCAACATGGAGAAACCCCGTCTTTACTAAAAATACAAAATTAGCCTGGTGTGGTGGTGCATGCCTGTAATCCTAGCTACTTGAGAGGCTGAGACAGGAAAATCACTTGAACTCGGGAGGCGGATGTTGCAGTGAACTGAGATTGCGCCATTGCACTCCAGCCTGGGCGACAAGATTGAAACTCTGTTTAAAAAAAAAATGTTTTCACTAACGTGTACTTTTTTTGTACTCTTTTATTCTCGAAAGGGAAGGAGGGCTATTGCCCTATCCCTTATTAATAAATGCATAGTGATTTCTGGTTTCTCTAATACCATATGCCCTTCATTCAGTTTATACTGGGGGGAAGTGGGGGAGAAAAAGTTGCTCAGAAATCAAAAGATATCTCAAACAGCACAAATAATGGTTGATCGTTCTGTAAACAAAAAGTTACATAATAGCTCAAGAAGGAGAAGTCAACATGACTCTGAACAAGCTTTAACTTAGAAACTTTATCATCTTAAGGAAGAACGTGACCTTTGTCCAGGACGTCTCTGGTAATGGGGCACTTACACACACATGCACACGTACAAACCACAGGGAAAGGAGACCGCCCTTCTGCCTCTGCTCGCGAGTATCATGCAGGCACCATGCACTATGTTTTCACACACACTGGGTGGAAGAAGAGCTTCAGCGCCAGTCTTCTAATGCTTTGGTGATAATGAAAATCACTGGGTGCTTATGGGGTGTCATATTCAATCGAGTTAAAAGTTTTAATTCAAAATGACAGTTTTACTGAGGTTGATGTTCTCGTCTATGATATCTCTGCCCCTCCCATAAAAATGGACATTTAAAAGCAACTTACCGCTCTTTAGATCACTCCTATATCACACGCCACTTGGGGTGCTGTTTCTGCTAGACTTGTGATGACAGTGGCCTTAGGATCCCTGTTTGCTGTTCAAAGGGCAAATATTTTATAGCCTTTAAATATACCTAAACTAAATAGAGAATTAATATAACTAACAAACACCTGGTCTGAAATAACAAGGTGATCTACCCTGTAAGGAACCCAGCTGGTGGGCCAGGAGCGGTGGCTCACACCTGTAATCCCAGCACTTTGGGAGGCTGAGACAGGAGGATCACTGGAGTCCAGGAGTTTGAGACCAGCCTGGGCAACATGGCAAAACCCAGTGTGCTTCTGTTGTCCCAGCTACACTACTCAGGAGGCTGAGGCAGGAGGATGACTTGAGCCTGGGAGGGGGAGGTTGCAGAGAACTGAGATTGCACCACCACTGCACTCCAGCCTGGGTGACACAGCAAAACCCTATCTCAAAAAAAAAAAAAAAAAAAAAGGAACCCAGCTGGTTCCTGTAGGTGTGCAATAATAACAACCAGAGGAAGAAAAGGAAGACGATTTCCCAGATGAAGAAGGGCAGCTGGACCTTCGGACATTGACCTGCTCCTGGGGACCTGAATCATGGTCCCTGTCAGCCCCATGCTTACTCTAGAGGGTGAGCATCGCTTTCCCTTTGACAGCCCTGGCCAAGGCCCAGACACAGACCCTTGCTCTAGCTTATTGCACAGCCCAGTGGAAACCAGGCTGCTACATCAAGATGGCGTTAAAGGTCCAGAAAGAGGAAATCAGAGACCATCGGATCCCCAGGGTTGACATCCCACCAAGCTTCCTGCTGACCACTTTCATGGGCTTGAGAGAAGAAATTCCTTCCTCCTTTCTCCAGCTAAATGGCTCCTTCCAAATCCCTTTTACTCACTCAGGACTGGACAACTCTCAGGGATTATTAACTCTGGGAAATTTTTTGTTTTTGTTTTTCATTTATATTTTTTTGTTTTTTAGGCAGGGTCTCGCTCTGCTGCCATCTCGGCTCACTTCAACCTCCGCCTCCCGGCTTCAAGTGATTCTCCAGCCTCAGCCTCCTGAGTAGCTGGAATTACAGGCACCTGCCACCACTCCTGGCTAATTTTTGTATTTTTAGTAGAGACAGGGTTTCACCATGTTGGCCAGGCTGGCCTCGAACTCCTGACCTCAAGTGATCCCCCCAACCTTGGTCCCCAAAGTGCTGGGATTACAGATGTGAGCCACCATACCTGGCCTTCAACTTTCTTTTGAAAAAGACTTTGTCGGATTCCTACCCACAAGATATGGCCTCATGCTAATCTCAATAAAACAACTACCTGCCAGGCGCGGTGGCTCACGCCTGTAATCCCAACACTTTGGGAGGCCAAGGTGGGTGGATCGCCTGAGGTCAGGAGTTCGAAACCAGCCTGGCCAACATAGTGAAACCCCGTCTTTACTAAAAATACAAAAAAATTAGCTGGGTGTGGTGGCGGGCACCTGTAATCCCAGCTACTCAGGAGGCTGAGGTAGGAGAATGGCATGAACCTGGGAGGCGGAGCTTGCATTGAGCCGAGATCATGCCATTGCACTACAGCCTGGGTGACAAGCGTGAAACTCTGTCTCAAAAAAACAAAAAACAAACAAAAAAGAAAACAACTACCAGAGGGCACCACTATTCAACATTGCTAAAGACATATACATATAATTGAAGGGGATAGAGGCAGAAGTCATTTCCTCATGGGGATTATGTCCAGTTTAGCTCACCAGGATCCCCAGAACTGGCTCAGTGCCTGGCACATGGTACAAGGTTAATTAATATTTTGCCCAGTGGATGAATAAATTCTGTGCTATTTCCATACACAGAAATATATTCCACACATATTCTTTAACTTCTCCTCTCCTGGTCCCTGTTAGTATATTAAGCAATGGGAATTTTACATCTTTTATGTCTGGCTGCAAAAATATACCCCATTCCCATCCTTGCCTCCTGGAATTCCTTCACTGTCTTCCTGGATGACCTCTGCCAATTCAACTTCAAAGCTGCCATTGGGCTTCTGGCTCCAAATTAATTTCCGATGGGAAGAGGGAAGAGGAAAAATATTTATCTCTGTAGAATAGTGGATTGTAGATTCTGCATCATCTTTGCACATCACTGCATCTTGTGTAATTATCAAAATTAAAGGGTAGGATTTAACAATTTGTTCTAATAACAGTAATTTTGTATCAACAGCAATTCCCATGTGTGAATGAAAGTAAATCAATTATGCTATCTTTAATTAACGGACAAAAAAAATTGAGGCACAGTAAAAGTTCTCAGTTGATTATCTCGAGGTAATCGTCTAAAGTTTCAATGTTTTTACAGTTGAAAAAAAGCTAAAACAAAATTGATCTGTAAACGGTGAATGAGACTCATTCCAAACAGAGTAACCAAACTCCTCAAAAAAAAAAAAAAAAAAAAGAGATATGAGCCTCACTTGAATGCTGAATAGCAGAATGCTTTAAATTGTGCTGTTTTCCTATTAATATTAAAGAGTTGACTTTTAGGAAGTCTCACTCGGGGTCCTCTGTCTCTCTACTGAAGAGAGAGTTATTCTCCTTTCTCTTTCTTTTGCTTATTAAACCTCTACTCCTAAACACCACCCCTCCACCAAAAAAAAAAAAAAGTTGACTTTTAATTCCTCTCCCACTGTATCTCTTTTCCTTCTTCCCTACAGGCACTCTGCTCACGAGCCTTCCTTCCACTCCTGGCACATAGAACACGTACTCCTGCAGCAGGGCCTCTGCACTTGCAGTCCCTCTGCCGGGGCCTCTTGCCCCAGGCTGGCTGCATCCTGTCATTTGGGACTCTGCTCAAAGGACATGTCCTCCAAGGGGCTTTCCCTGGTCATTCTATCTAGGGTGACTTCGGGACATACTTGCTCCCTAGGACTCTCTATTTAGTTATCCTGCTTTGTTTTTTCACAGCCTGTATCCCTACTCGCAATATCTAATTTATGTGTTATTTTCCTTTTAAAAAATTGTCTGTCTCATCGGGTGCAGTAGCTCACACCTGTAATCCCAGCACTTTGGGAGACCTAGGTGGGCGGATTACCTGAGGTCAAGAGTTCAAGACCAGCCTGGCCAACATGGCAAAACCCTGTCTCTACTAAAAATGCAAAAATTAGCTGGGGGTGGGTGGTGTTCACCTGTAATCCCAGCTACTCAGGAGGCTTAGGCAGGAGAATCGCTTGAACCCAGGAGGTGTAGGTTGCAGTGAGCCAAGATCGTGCCACTGCACTCTAACCTGGGTGACAGAGCAAGACCCTGTCTCAAAAAAAAAAGAAAATTGTCTGTCTCTTATCCCTGAACTGTAAGTTCCATGTGAGCAGGAACCTTTTCTGTCTTGATCACATTTGTATCTCTAGTGTCTATTAGGCCCTCAAGTGCATGTTGAATAAATGAAGATGAATGAGTGAATGAATGCAGATGAAAATTACAAAAATATTGACAGGGACATAGCTAGAACTTAAAGTGAAGATAAACTATATACTTCACAGATTTTTTTCAGGGTAGAAGAGTATGCCTATTTGTTTAAAAAAATTGCCTTCGAGGATTCTACAATATTAAGATGAGGAGCTAGCTAGCTTGGGAAAGAATTTTAAGGGGTACAAAAAATACAAGTAAGCTGTAGGTCAGTGACACTTCTAGGCTAATTATACGTTGAGAAATTGTTTCACTATTAAATGCAGAATGAATGCATATATAAATTTAGATATAATCATTTTTAAAGAAACAAACAAAATTATGTTTTTCACTCTTACTGCTATAAAACTTTCAGACTATCACAAAAATCCCATTTGAGTTCAATGGTTCCTAGCAATCAGTGTGCTAAATGGTAAAACCTATAATTTAGTCTGCATTAAAATAGAAGAATAAGGGTTAGCTACTATCATTATTATCATATCAACATCATCATCATAATTATCATTTGCCAAGAATATGCCCAGACCTGAGGAGAAGCAGGTAGAAATAGGGTACATTGAATCCTGAGGAATCAGTGCAAAGTCTCTGAAGGGGGATGGTTGGATAGATTTCCATTTCCTTTGCATGCGGGAGAAAGCAACAGAAACGTAAACCAGTTCCGTTGCAACACAATTTATTTTCGTGGTTCCACACATCTATTTTTGGACTAAACTAAGTTGCCTTTCCTTTGCCCAAGCATTCTTCAGTTGCTTAAGAGGACACAGAGCAGTAAGGGCTCTGGAGCCTGCCTGGCCTTATGGCCATCAGCTCTCCATTTTTTTTTTTTTCTGAGACGGAGTCTCACTCTGTCACCCAGGCTGGCTCACTGCAACCTCTGCCTCCTGGGTTCAAGCGATTGTCCTGCCTCACTCCCGTCTCAGCCACCAGAGTAGCTGGGATTCCAGGCAACTGCTATCATGCCTGGCTAATTTTTGCATTGTTGTAGAGATGGGGTTTCACCATGTTGCCCAGGTTGGTCTCGAACTGCTGACCTCAGGTGATCCGCCCGTCTCAGCCTCCCAAAGTGCTGGGATTACAGGCATGAGCCACCCAGCCCAGCCAGCTCTTCTTAATAAGCCCTTTTCCCTTTCAGCTCAAGGTGATTGGGTTTGGTACAGTCAGGTGACTGGGAGGGCTGGGAACCCGCAGGGGTTTAACTGTTGGTTATGTTAGAAGCAGGCCCATACAAAGGGGCCCCTATTAAAGGGTCTAGACTGAGCAAAACGAAACACCTTTGTGCTAAATGTAAGTGACCCAGTCTCCAGTTGCTGCCATGCTTACTTTGGGGAACAATTTTTGATCAAATCTATGGAAGCAATGATTTGTTTTTAGGCTTTTTGTCAGTGATATGACTATCATCACAGCTAAATTTATCAAAACAATATAATATATTGATCTAAATTTGGGGAATTGGATCCAATGTATGTATGTATGTATTTATTTATGTATTGAGACAGTATCTCATTCTGTCATCCAGGCTGGAGTGCAGTGGCGCAATCTCGGCTCATTGCAACCTCTGCCTCCTGGATTCAAGCGGTTCTCCTGCCTCAGCCTCCTGAGTAGCTGGTATTACAGGCGCATGCCACCATGCCTGGTGACTTTTTGTAATTTTAGTAGAGATGGGGTTTCACCATGTTTCCCAGGCTGGTCTCGAACTCCTGACCTCAAATGATCCATCTGCCTTGGGCTCCCAAAGTGCTGGGATTACAGGCGTGAGCCACCGCACCCAGGCAAGAATTGGATCCAATTTAGCAGAGTGGTCCAAAGCATAGACTTAGCCCTGAATCCTCACTCCTAGACTTTGGGTAAGTTATTTAACCTCTCTGCTCCTTAGTTTTCCCTCCTGTAAGATGGGGATAATAATTGTATCCACTTCTTGGGGTTGTTGTGGACATTAAATAAGTTGGTATGCATAGACTGAATATCACAGCATCTGGGCACACAGAAGTATGATAGAAGGGTTAGTTGTTTTTGGCTGGGCACAGTGGCTCACGCCTATAATCCCAGCACTTTGGGACGCCGAGGTGGGTGGATCACCTGAGGTCAGGAGTTCAAGACCAGCCTGGCCAACATGTTGAAACTCCATCTCTACTAAAAATACAAAAATTAGCCGGGCGTGGTGGTGGGACTTGTAATCCCAGCTACTTGGGAGGCTGAGGCAGGAGAGTTGCTTGCGCCCGGGAGGCAGAGGTTGCAGTGAGCTGAGATGGCGCCATTGCACTCCAGCCTGGGCAACAAGAGCGAAACTCCATCTCAGAAAAAAAAAAAAAAAAAAAAGAAGTGTTAGCTGCTTTTATTATCTTTATAGTTTAGGGAGATGGGGGTCAGGGGAACATGTATGGGCTTCATTTCATTTAATAAAAAGTTTCTGGGTGTCTGCTATGTATCAGGTATTGAATTCAGTGTGAGGAAGAGACAATCCTGTCCTCAAAGAGCTCAAGTAAGGGAGAAAGACAGGTAAACACAAACCTTATAATACACTGTAACAATGGAAATTAACACCAGGTTCAGGAGTTACATGGAAGAGGTAGTGACAAACTCTCTCTGGGGGAGTCTCTGAGGAAGGTGACCTTTCAGCTAGGCTTCGAAGGTGTATGGAGCTTGCTAGATGAGCAAGTGGCAGGGTAGAGAGCTTCTGGGCTGAGGATTAGCACTGCAAGGGCACAGACTCATAAAACACTGAATTTGGTTTTGCTCAACTACAAAGTGTGTGAGGGGGCAGTGAGGGGGAGATGATGAGGAGGAGATGTAAATTACAGAACATCACGCAAGTGCATTGAATTTCACTTATATCAATATTGCATCATCAAATAGATGGGGCTGAAGATCAGCCAAGAAGAGATCACTATGGCCAGATCATGAAAAGCCTGGTGCTTACTTAGCTCAGTTATGTGTAGGCTGAACCAAGACAGTGGTGGTGGGAATGGAGAGGGAACAAGAGGTAATTAGGGGGTCAGGACCTGGTGATTGAGTAGGTGGTGGAGGTGAGGGAGAGGGAGGAACCCAAGCTCACCGTCAGGTTTACCAGGCTTGAAACACGGGAGGCTTGTGTTTCCACCAATGGCTTTGTGACTATAGGAAGAGGAACAGGTTTGGGGGTTAAAAAGGTAAATTCTATGTTGGACATGTTGAGTTTGCAATGCCTGGGGAGTATCTATGGGGAGATGTGGGCAGTTGGAACCACAGCAGAGGTTCTATGATATGAGTTTATAGAGCTTGTCTGGAGGCATATGGTTGGGATAGAACCTGGAGCCTTAAGAGAAAATATTGATAATGCCCAGTATTTCACATGTGCTTGCTCTGTGCCAGGTTGTGCTATGCACTTTATAGGCCATGCTGAATCAATGACTTTGGTTTGCTAATCATTGTACCTCTAGCAACTGGCACGTAATGGGCATACAATAATTATTTTGTTTAATAAATGCTCTCATTTAGTCCTCACAACAATCCCATGAGGCAGATATGATTAGTGTCATTTTACAGATAAGGAAAACAATTTAGGAAAGGTTAAATAAGCTGACCAAGGTCACACAACTGGTAAGTAGCAGATCTAAGATTTGAATCCAGCTCTTTGTGACTCTAAAACCCAAAGTGCTTAACTGCATTGCTAGAATGTGAACATCTGCTCTTAAAGATGTGCTTATGTGACCTGGGGTGAGATTTCAACCCCTCTGAGACTATTTCCTATGCCAGTTTAGGGGTGGGATTCAAAAATCTCTAAGCTCCCTTTCCATCTTCAAAACTCTGATGACATCAGGAGACTGCTACGAAAATGCCCTAAAGTGCCTGCACCACATCATTCTTAGATGCTTGATGTTCTAGTAGCAACACTGGGGCATGCTCTGCAGTTGACACTCCTTGTAATCCTCTCACGGAACCTTTTTAAGATGGGAGGCCTGAGCAGTGTGTACAGAGCCACAGAAGTGTACCAAGCATGGGGAGGTGGGAGCAGTCTGTTCTAGGGATAGGCAATGAGAATGTATTTGTGTTCTATTTCTGTATAACAATTTACCACAAACTTAGCAGCTTAAAGCAACTCACATTTATTATCTCACAGTTTCTGAAAATCAGGAGTCCAGGTATAGCCAGTTGCTTATCTAGCAAACTCCATCCATCTTCTGAACAGAACAGTGTTGTGTTCAAGGTCTCGCAAGGCTGCAATCAAGGTGTCAGCTGAGCTGTGTTTTCAGCTGGATGCTTGAGTGGGGAAGAGTCCACCTCCAAGCTCACTCAGGTTGTTCACAGACTGTATTTCCTTGTGGCTGTATAACTAAGAACTCTGGCATTTTGCTGGCTGTTGGCTGAGGCTACCCTTCGGTTCTAGAGGCTGCCTTGTAAACTTCTTCAACACAGCTGCTCACTTCATCAAGCCTGCGAGAAGAACCTCTCCAGTGCATGCCAGCAAGATGGGGCCATACACAGACATAAAATTACGGGAGTGACATCCCGTCACCTTTGCACTTTCTATTGCTAAGAGGCAAGTCTCAGGTTCCACCTGCACTCAGATGGAGGGAATTACACAAAGGCATGGACATCAGGAAGCAGGAATCACTGTGGGTCACTCTAGGATTTGTTATCCACAAGGGATCACATTATCTGCTTAGAATTTCAAACGAATAATAAAACCAAAAAAAGTTGGTCTGCCTTTTAAAAATTTTCCCTTATTTAAAACTTTATTCTTAATAAAGAAAAATGAGAAAACCCCAAAACTTTCTTCTTTAATTGGCAACCTTCAAAAAAGATATTCACAACAGGACTCAGAGCAAGGGCAGAGATCCCCAAAGAGATGGTTTTTCCTTAATTCATCAGGCTGGAACAGAGTTTAAACCAAGCTGGAACCACTCCGGCTCTGGCCACAACCTAATCTCTACATCCTGGCCTCCATCACATTGGCTGGAAGCTGGTTCGCTTCATCCAAGGGTCTAGTTTGAGGGCATTCATGGCTTCTGCAAGTTTGAGCGTCCCTTGCTCCTGGTGCTGGCAGTGCCACTCAGCCATGGACTGGAGCATCCACTTGGTTTGGAGCTTGTACCAATAGGAGCTGTAAACCACGACCTCGGTGAGGTGTGAAGACTCCAGAGCTTTCAGCTGGAGCATGGCCTTGCTCATCTGCTCGATGTAAGGGATTATCCATCCGGGCCTGCTGGGGGAAGGGGATGAGAGCTCCCAGGTAGGGCACCCAGGCCAGCACTGGGCACACTCACCAAAGGTGGCTTCCAGCAGCCGCGTCGGGACCTAGAACACCTCTGGGCCTTTCAGGTCTTTGGGCAGTCTGCCTTTTAAATAAACACTATGAGCTGGCAATTCTAATGTTGTCAGTGACAAAGTACTTCTTCCTGAAAAAATCTTTTGTTGTTTTAAGTCCCAAACAGTTGCTGGGATTACTATTGAGTTTGAATAATGTAATATGTACACTTCATTTTAAAAAATTACTTAAAAAACAGAGATAACACAATGACTGTGAAGACTGAATTTGAGTTGCTTCTGTTCCATGTAACCATTTGGAGTTTTCGTGTTTAAAATTTAAAATTGTGAAGCAGTGTGATACAGTGTTTTGCCATGTTTTTATTTGACAAATGCACATTTTAGTTAATAACTAAATATTTTTACTAGATTTGAATATTATCTTTAAAATAGATAATTCCTTTTGCTTATTTATTTTTGAGAGAGGGTCTCCCTGTCACTCAGGCTGGAGTGCAGTGACTGCAATCAAGGCTCACGGCAGCCTTGACTGCCCTGGCCCAAGATCTTCCCACCTCAGCCTCCCAAGTAGCTGGGATCACAGGTGTGCACCACCATGCCCAGCTATTTTTTTTTATTTTTGTAGAGTCGGGGTCTCCTTATGTTGCCCAGGCTGGTCTAGAACTCCTAGGTTCAAGTGATCCTCCTGCCTTGGCCTCCCAAACTGCTGGGATTACAGGCGTGGGCCACACTGCCCAGCCCCCTTTTATTTTAAATCTAAAGAAGACTCGAGAAAAAAAACATTACGTCAGTAGTAGATTTAGGAGATGCACTACTAATACTACGTAAGTTTCTCTTGTGCTGCCTGGGAATAAAAATAAACACTTAACACTAACTTGGGGCTCACAACATGCTTGACACTGTTCCAAACACACACACACACACACACACACACTCATTTTAAAAGTCCTCATCTACTCTTAAAGGTAGGTCCTGCTATTATCCTTATTTTTGTAGATAATAATATAGTCTGGGGCGCAGAGGTCTGCTCAAGATCATCCAACTGGAGTGGCAGCGCTGGAATTTGAGTCCAGGCAGTGTGGCTTCAATGCCTGAACTCTTAGCCATTAGAAAGGAAAAACAAAGCAAAATCAGTATCCACAACAACCTTGCAGGCACGGAGGCCCTCAGAAGGGACAGGAGAGGCCGGGCGCGGTAATCCCAGCACTTTGGGAGGCCGAGGCGGGCGGATCACCTGAGGTCAGGAGTTGGAGACCAACCTGGCCAACGTGGTGAAATCCTGTCTCTACTAAAAATGTAAAAAATTAGCCGGGTACGGTGGCGCGCGCCTGTAGTTCCAGCTACTTGGGAGCCTGGGGCGGGAGAATCGCTTGAACCGGGAGGCAGAGGTTGCAGTGAGCAGAGATCGCGCCAGTGCACTCCAGCCTGGGCGATAGAGCGTGACTCCATCTCAAAAAAAAAAAAAAAAAAAAAAAAAAAAAAAAAAAAAAAAAAGAAAGGAAAAGAAAAAGAAGGGACAGGAGGGCTTTCTTCCGCTCCTGACCAGCCCCTGCTGGCCCGTGGGCAGAGGGAGAGCCGGCTTCCAGGGACCTCAGGGAGGGACGTTTGGGAGTGCTCTCTCAGCGTCCCCTCCACCGCCCTCTCTACACCCTTGCCGCGCCCCTGTCCTCGTCGGCCAGGCCAAGGTTTCTCCTGGCCCTTCCCAGCTTCCGGCCCTTTGCTCCAGGCCAGGTCGCAGGGCCAGACGGTGCCAGGAGCTCGCGAGTCCTCTGTTTACTGTTTGGTTTCCACGGTGACACGTAGGCGCCGTCAGCGACTCCCGTCACCGCCCCGCAGCGCGGCCCCCACCCGGCGCCGTGACGTCGGCCCGCCGCTTCCGCTCTGCCCATATTTGGCTCAGCCACTGCGCCGCCGGCCCGGGGTAGGCTGGGGGCGGGACTCCCGCCGCGCCCCGCCCCCGGTCCCTGCCCCGCCCCTGGAATGCTGGGCGAAGGCTCCGAGCCACGAGACCCCCGCCTCCTGTCCCGGGACCCACCCAGGCGGAGGCAAGGGCAGGGGCGCTGGGGGCCCAGAGAGAGGGCGCCGCGATGGATGGATGAGCTGTTTCCAGCATTCCTGTGCGTCTGCTGGTTGTAGCTGCAGTCAAGATTTGGGGCGGTCTCGTTTGTTGTGGGTGGGTGATCTGGGATCACGATTTTCTCACTCTGTGCCCGGAAATCATGCCATCTCTCGCCCAACGCTGTATTTTATAGGCTTCAACTCAAAATTTTCCTTCATGGCACAGTGGAAAGCTTTGAAGACCGCGGTTCTGGGGTCAGTGTTGCCCCTCGGGGGATAAGTGACCTTGGGAAGGCCGTTTTCCTTTTCCTGGCATGATAAAACGAACCGTGGGGGTGGTCCATAATGGTTGCAGCACTGTCATCAGGCTTGTGAGGGGAGCTTTTCCATCACCCTCTAACCACCCCCTCCCCAGGACATAACTGGAATATCAGTGAAGTTCTTTGAGCATCGACCCCCTACAGTTCTGCCCCCTGTGGTGATTGGATTTGTGTGTCTCTGCACCTTGCTCCTATTAGGCGCTTAATGAACTTTAGTTAACTGATTATTGAATGAATAATACGAATCACCTTCATAAATCCGGACCCCTGCAATTCCTCTTCCAGGCCGGGCGAGGGGGAGGGTAGGGGATGGGGGAGAATATTGAGATGATTAATAATCGCGCGGCAGGGTTGCTGATGTAAAGCGATTTGCAGATCTAAAGGGCAATAAGCATTCCTGGGAGAAATCCAGCGAGATTCCAGAAGTCTCTGAGGGAGCCGTGGGTGTGTACCGCCGGGCCCAGAGGGCGGGGGTGGGGCAGGCAGTGCCGCAGTGGCCGCTGCTGGGGAGCCGATTGCAATTGCGAGGAGAAGCGTGGGGTTAATCCTTCAAGACGCCTGTCACCATCCTCCCACCCCCATCCCTGCCCCCTAGATTCCCCATTTCCTCTGGCTGAAGGAGTGTGTGTTTTCCAGAGTTTCAGAGCTGGAAGTCACATCGGAGACTTTTAATCTAATTTAACCTATTTCGCCAACAGGGAAATTAAAGCTCAGAGAAGTTGGTTCGACCATCCAAACTTGCACAGCTAGTTAGAAACTGATAAAAGTCAGGATATCTAGCTTCAAATAGTGTTCCACATCGCCTAGGTGCTTCTAATTTCCTGTGCTTCAGAACCCTGTTGCCTGGCTCAGCTGGTGGGTTGTACATTTAGGCTAAATATTGACTTCAGGGCTCTTAAAGAACGCCATTGTCACGTCTGCTGCCACACGCAGCCCACACCATGACACCAGGGCCTGGGGGGATGGCCAAGAATTGTGTACTTCCTAAAGCCTCAAGCATTCCTCCTTAGAGCAGCTGGAATGGTCACCCCTGTCCAGGGAACAGGAGTCGGCTGTTCTGAAACCAGTCTTAGTCTAGCAGTTGGTCACTTTTCATAGTTACCCAAGCCTTGCATTAAACTTTTCTCAGCCAAGATTACAGCAGGAGGCAGGAGTAGCCCTAACCCTTTTCTGCTGTTTGGAAGTCTTTTCATGGCACATGGAGGGTTCCTTGCTGGGGGTGGGGAAGAGTGCCTCTTCAATGCTTCTCTCTTTCTCTTTCCCCTTTCAGTCTCACCCAACTTCCTCTTACACGCTGTTTCTTCCTTAACTTCTAGGCTGAATATGAAGGCAACTCGGACTAAGAAGACGACTGCTTTCCAACTGCCCTCCCGTTCTGCAGCCGGCTGATTTGAGGAAGGGGCTGGGATCCTTCCCCTTGCCCTCTGGTTGTTCTTGGAGTTACAGCAGCCCCGCGGCAGCTCTGCCCCCTAGTGCACATGTGAGGCAGCGCGCCCTTCTCCAATCCAGAAGCCTCGTCGCGGTGCTGCCAGCAAGGGAGTTTTTCTGTATTCACTTTGGTGGAAATAGCAAAACTTGACAGAAAAAAAACCCAAGCCAAACCAAAACACACGAACCATTCTAGCCTTTTCTCCCTTTCGTTTCTTTCTGAGGATCTGGCCGATTTGGATGCAGAAAACATGCCTGTTGCTTCTGCTGCGAAATCTGCTCTTTCTCTTCCTGCTATCGGAACCCTGTCCCTTCTTTCAAAGCCTAATTCAGGCCAGGCGCGGTGGCTCACGCCTGTAATCCCAGCACTTTGGGAGGCCGAGACAGACGGATCACTTGAGGTCAAGAGTTTGAGACCAGCCTGGCCAAAATGGTGAAACCTGTCTCTACTAAAAATACAAAAATTAGCTGGACATGGTAGCACACGCCTGTAATCCCAGCTACTCGGGAGGCTGAGGCAGGAGAATCACTTGAACCCGAGAGACGGAGGTTACAGTGAGCTGATATCAGGCCACTGCACTCCAGCCTGGGTGACAGAGTGAGACTCCATCTCAAAAAAAAAAAAAAAGCCTATTTCAAATTCCACCCCTTGCCTAAAAACTTTTCCTGACTTCTGACTTTCCTCTCCTATGCGTCTTTTTTATTTTTTATTTTTGAGCTGGAGTCTCACTGTGTCACCCAGGCTGGAGTGCAGTGTCGCAATCTCCGCTCACTGCAACCTCCGCCTCCGGGGTTCAAGCAGTTCTGCCTCAGCCTCCCGAGTAGCTGGGATTACAGCCACCCGCCACCATGCCTGGCTGATTTTTTGTATTTTTAGTAGAGACGGGGTTTCATCATGTTTGTCAGGCTGGTCTCGAACTCCTAACCTCAAGTGATCCACCCGCCTTGGCCTCCCAAAGTGCTGGGATTACAGGCATGAGCCACCGCGCCCAGCCATCCTATATGTCTTTTGAAATATGGCTGTACACAGGCTCAGCACACAGTGTGCACTTATATACTGTATTTCTTTATTGGGGTCCAAGTCTGTGCATCTTTTGTGTTCACAGACCCCAGGGTGCCCAGCACAGGGCTGGGGACACAAACTGCTCTCAATAAGTCCCTGTTTATTAATTAATTGATTAGCTTCCACAGAAACAACTGAGGTTTTGCTTCAATAAACCTTGCAGAACTCTTAGTTCTTTAGGGACTCTGGATAGTGATCTAATCAAATATGGCCTTGCACAGTAAGTCATTTCACAAAGCAATTTCACAAGAGAACACTAACATCACCCAGAGTGGGATGAGGAAGTCTGAAATTTGAAGTGGACTCTCAGAAAGATGAGGAAGGTGGTGATGCTGTAGACAGGTCAAAGGACAATGACTTAGGAGAGGTGGGTCTCTGCTTCTGGGACAGAAGACGCAGCACGGGCTCTAGAGTTAGCTTCATATCCAGACTCTACCACTTGCTGTATGTCCCTGGGCACGTTTACTCTTCTCTCTGTGCCTCAGTTTTCTCCTCTGTAAAAAAAGGCCGGGCATGGTGGCTCCTGCCTGTAATCCCAGCACTTTGGGGGGCCAAGGTGGGCGGATCACCAGCGGTCAGGAGCTTGAGACGAGCCTGGACAACATGGTGAAACCCCATCTCTACTATAAATACAAAAATTAGCAAGGTGTGGTGGCACGCGCCTGTAGTCCCAGCTACTCTGGAGACTGAGGCAGGGAAAAATCGCTTGAACTCAGGAGGCAGAGGTTGCAGTGAGCCAAGATCGCACCACTGCAGTCCAGCCTGGGTGACTGAGCAAGACTCCGTCTCCAAAAAAAAAAAAAAAAAAAAAAAAAAAAAGGACCTATCTCATAGTGATACAATGAGGGTGAATTAGTTGGTATTTGTAAAGTGCTAAAGCAACACCTTGCACCTCGTAAGTACCGTGTAACTGTTTGTAAATGAATTTTCCAGCTTAGCTGTCTTGTCATTGGAATGGGGATTGATTATATGTTCTCTTGGTTCCCTCGAGCAGTGACCTTTCAGGGCAGTGCATAAGCTTTGGGGTCAGGCAGGTCTGGGTTGACTCCTATCTTTGTCGGTAGTTGTGTGACTTTGCACAGATAACTTCTCGGAACCTCAGTGTTCTTATCTGTGAAATGGGAATAATTGTGTCTACTTCAAAAGACTGTTGTGGGTATTGCATGTTTGTAATGTGCCTGGCACAGAAGGAGTGTAATAAACAGAAGCTATAGTTATTATTGTGGACAAAAGCAGCCACATGTAAAGGAAAATAGAGTTTCCAAGGTCATTGAAGTTTCCAGAAAGACTGAACATATCAGATAGCAATGAGACCAGCTCAACTTGTGGAGCTTGGTGGGAGGGTGGGCCTGGGTCTGGGCCAGGAGTAAATATCACCCCATTTGAGGAAACAGAAACGGTCTGACTTGCACATCAGCTCTAAGAACATTTTCTGCTCCAGGGCTGTGCTGAGGGCGTGGACCCACTGGGGCTGGATGCCAGGAGCTGGAGGCCTCTCCGGCTCTCCTTCCCAGGAGGGGAGATTTTAGTAGAGAGGGTGTGGGTGGGCCTTGGAAACCTCTTGTTGTGTGTGCGTGGGGTGCGGGGGAGTGTCAGAATGGCCCAGGGATATCTGGCCTTGGTAGGTGGACTCCCAGGCCTGGGGTGGCCTTCCTCATGGCAGAACCTGCCTTCACGGCTCCTCAAAGCTGCCATCCTTCACTCCAGCTGAAGACACCCCTGATTGATTGCCTGCAATTATCCGAGGAGTGGGGGAAGGAGGGTTTTGGTAGTCTTGCAGCCAAATTAATCTTAATTCCCTTCAACTCATGTGTGGAAAAGTACCCAACGAAATATGCAAATGCTGCATGTATTCCTTCAGTAAAGGGGAAGGAGGGTTGCAAAATCAAACAATGATAGGGTGTCGCAATCCTAAACGTGTGAGGAATTACTCTTAAGGTCCTCGTACTTGACAGCTCCGGGCCCCCATGACACATGAGGAGTTTCGTGCTCCGAAACAGGCCAGGGCCAGGGTGTCTACCACGCTTACCACTAGCTGTGATTTGGGGGTCTCAAACACAGCCTGAGACCTGGCAAAACCATCTTATGAACTGGGGATCACAGAGGACTCTGCAAACCTCCTTCCAAACTCATATTTCCAGTAATGGCAACAGGGTGGGCCCTTAATAGCTCCTGGAGCAGAAATTGAAGGTTGAGCTATCTTTAAAAAAAACATGGCAGGCGTGGTGGCTCATCCCAGCACTGTGGGAGGCTGAGGTGGGAGGATCACTTGAGGCCAGGAATTCAAGACCAACCTGGTCAACATAGTGAGACACCATCTCTTAAAAAAAAAAAAAAACAACATAGCTTATGAAGAGTCATGAAGGTGCTAATATTGGCTGTTCCTGGGTAGGAGGGAATGTGTTTTTATTTTCTTCTTTTTGCTTGTCTGTACTTTCTGATTGCCTTTTTTGGCAAGTACATATTGCTTTTGTAATAGGAAAAAAATATTTTCAAAACGTTCTCAGCAAAGTAGTATGTTTTGTTTTTAAAATAGATGACAACATAATAAATGGGAAGTTTCCAACACCTCCTCACTTTTTTAAAAAAGCTTTTCCCAAAAGAAATACATGCTCCTGGTAGAAACCTTTGAAAATTCAGATCATCAAAAAATAAAGAAAATAAAAATTGACTGTAATCCCATCACAGGAATAACCACTGTCAACATTTTTAATTCTACCTTTCCAATACACACACTAGTTTCATTTTTTATTTATTTTTTGGACAGAATATTGCTCTGTCACCCAGGCTGGAGTAGTGCAGTGGCACGGTCCTAGCTCACTGCAGCCTTCAACTCCTGGGCTCAAGTGACCCTCCTACTTCAGCCTCCTGAGTAGCTGAGACTAGAAGCACATGCCACCACTCTGGGCTAATTTTTTATTTTTTATAGAGATGGTGTGTGTGTGGGGGTCTCACTATGTTGGCCAGGCTGGTGTCAAACTCCTGGCCGCAAGGGTCCTCTCTGCATGTTAGTTTTCTACTTCAATTCACATACTGTAGTTTTTGCAAAAACAGGACCATGCTGTAATACTTGTAATTACAAGTATTGTCATTTTGCTTCTTCTACATGGTAGTTCATGGACATCAAATTTTTTTTACATCATCACTTTAATAGTCATGAGACTGGGCGTGGTGGGTCATGCCTATAATCCCAGCACTTTGGGAGGCCCAGGTGGGTGGATCATGAGGTCAGGAGTTCGTGACCAGCCTGGCCAACCGTGAAACCCTGTCTCTACTAAAAATACAAAAAATTAGCCCGGCGTGGTGGCACGCGCCTGTAAGTCTAGCTTGGGAGGCTGAGGCAGGAGAATTGCTTGAACCTGGGAGGCGGAGGTTGCAGTGAGCCAAGATCATGTCATTGCACTCCAGCCTGGGCGACAGTGCGAGACTCTGTCTCAAAAAAAAAAAAAAAAAAAAAGGTTATATAGGTTTCTAGTTCTAAATGACCCACAATTTAACCAACCCTATATTGTTGAACCTTTGGGTTGTTTCTAAATTCTGTGCTATTGTAGAAATGCTGCAGGGACCTCTGTACACATCTAAGTTGACTTTTTCAGAAATGGGCCAAAGGGTGTGCACATTTTTAAGGCTTTCGAAATGTAGTCGTGCAGTTAGTACGCTGTCAAACAGGACAATGTGCAGTCCCTGTTATCACACAGGAGGGTAGTATTGGTTCAACCAGTTTCTAGCTGCGTAATCTTGAGAAAACTACTTACTGTCTCTACACTTCGATTTCCTCAAGTGTAAAACTGGAATGATAGTAGCTATTGGATAAGATTTCTGTGAGGGTTAAATGAAAAAAATGTGGAAAGTGATGCCGGGCCCAGCACATGGTGAGCTCTCAATGAATGCTGGTTGTGTCTGACTTAAAGATTATCTTCTTTTCAGGGGAAGATAGGCTTGGAGATTGACGTTCGATTTCCTGGAAAAGTTGGGAGCAGGTAGAGATGGTAAATGAGGCTGGGTGCAGTGGCTCATGCTGGTAATTCTAGTACTTTGGGAGACCGAGGCTAGTGGATCGCTTGAGTTTAGCAGTTCAAGACCAGCCTAGGCAACATGGTGAAACCCCATCTTTACAGAAAATACAAAAAAAATTAGCTCGGCATGGTGGCATGCACCTGTAGTCCCAGCTACTTGGGAGGATCAACTAAGCCTGGGAGTTTGAGGCTGCAGTGAGCCACAATCATGCCACTGTACTCCAACCTGGGGGCAACAAAGTGAAACCCTGCCTTAAAAAAAAAAAAGGGTGAATGAGGAAGATGCTAGGGAGGGCAAGCGAGAAGAGGATAAGCAATAGAGGAGCTGATGGTGACGAGGTAAAGAAAGGATTAGTAGTGGGGAGAGCAGGGGAGGATAGGAAGAGAATGGGAACTGGAAGGACAGAGGTGAGATGTCCACATGGGCCATTTGGTGCAGGGCCCCCGGGAGGCAGAACCATGCAGTAGTCACTTTGGGAACTGGGAGGCTACCTCAATCAGGACTGGGTGAGCCTGTGTCCTCTGGTCCCTGGCCCCATCGAGCTGCCCCTTCCTGCCCTTCTCTGTCTCAGCCTCATCTTGCATCACTCCATGCCTGTCTTCTCTCAGTTCCTTGAGTAAGCATGTTCCTCTCTGTTGCGTGACCTTTGTACATTCTGTCCCCTCCCCCGCCACCCCCCGCACAGGAACTCTACTCTTTCCTGGCTAACTCCCACACATCCTTCAGATCTCTAGCTTAAAGCTCACTTCCTGGTCTGGCCTGGTGGCTCACGCCTGTAATCCCAGCACTTTGGAGGCCGAGACAGGAGGGTCATTTGAGCTCAGGAGTTCAAGACCAGCCTGGGCAACACAGTGAGACCTCATCTCTACAAAAGATAAACAAAATTATCCAGGCGTGGTGGTGCATACCTGTGGTCCCAGCTAGCTGGGAGGCTGAGGTGGGAGGATCGCTTGAGGCTTGGAGGTGGAGGCTGCAATGAGTCATGATGGCACCACTTTACTCCAGCCTGGATGACAAAGTGACACCTCAACTCTGAAAACAAAACAAAACAAAAAGATGACTTCTTCTGAGGATTTCTCTGAACATTCCATATAAAGCAGCCCCTCATCCCCACTCCCTTTCCCTTTACTCTGTCATGGCCCTCTCTCTGAACCTGCAGAGCAAGGTCAAGGTTTGTAGTTATGTGTGATTATGGGATTACACACACTTGGTGTCCCCACTAGGCTGAAAGCTCCATGAGGGCAGGAACAGGGTCTGATTTTTGCTCACAATTGTATCCCTGATGCCCAGCACATAGTAAGCAATCAATAAGCATTTATTGAAATGGAAAAAGCCTATGGCTTTTTTTTTTTTTTTTTTGAGACGGAGTCTTGCTTTGTCCCCCAGGCTGGAGTGCAGTGGTGCCATCTTGGCTCACTGCAACCTCCACTTCCCTGGTTCAAGTGATTCTCCTGCCTCAGCCTCCTGAGTAGCTGGTATTACAGGTGCGTGCTACCACATCTGGCTAATTTTTGTATTTTTCGTAGAGATGGGGTTTCACCATGTTGCCCAGGCTGGTCTCGAACTTCTGACCACAAGTGATCTGCCTGTCTCGGCCTCCCAAAGTGCTGAGATTACGGTCGTGAACCACTGTGCCCGGCCAAGCCTATGCATTTATGACCAATGAAATGCTTTTACACCCTCTCCTGTGGCTCCAATTCCATCTTGATTGATGCTGGTTGCTTGGTCGAATACACAGGACATTTGGGGGCTTCAAGGGAGGCCTTAGCCAGCTCCTTTCCTACCCTCTTTTCCTTTGAGGAAGAAGCTTCCCTTTCTATGACTAGACACTTTCAACCAGTACTTCTCAAATTTTAATGTGTCTATAAATTACCCCGGGGATCTTCTTTTTTTTATTTTTATTTTTTATTTTGAGACCAAGTCTCACTCTGTCGCCCAGGCTGGAGTGCAGTGGCGTGATCTCGGCTCACTGCCACCTCCGCCTCCCGGGTTCAAGCCATTCTCCTGCCTCAGCCTCCCAAGTATCTGGGAGTACAGGCACTCACCAGCACATCCGGCTAATTTTTGTGTTTTTAGTAGAGACGAGGTTTCACCATGTTGGCCAGGCTGTGTGTCGAACTCCTGACCAGCAGGAATTCCTGATCCACCAGCCTTGGCCTCCCAAAGTGCTGGGATTACAGACCTGAGCCTCCGTGCCTGTCCTTCGACCGGGGATCTTCTTAACGTGCAAATTCTGAGGCAGATCTGGGGTAGGATCGAGATTCTGCGTCTCTAACAATCTCCCAGGTGACGTCCATAATGCTAATTCCAGGACCAAGGCTTTCAGACTTCGGCATCTGTGATCTACAGGCCACTGGGATTTCCACGCTTTAGGTTGAGTCGCTGCGCCCCCTCTTGACCACTAAAGGATATGACAATCTTCGACCGAGGGGATAAAGACACCGTGCATGAATTGTAAAACACACCACACTCTTGGGGAATAGGATCTTCTCTAAAAGCAAATGGGCATACGGATTCCGATAGCATTAGTACATTTATTCTTCATTTTAATTTAATTTTATTTTTCGTAGAGACAGGGTTTTGCCACGTTGCCCAGACTGGTCTCGAATTCCTGAGCTCAAGCCACCCACTCGCCTCTGCCTCCCAAAGTGCTGGGATTACAGGCATGAACCACCGCGCCCGGCCTGCAGAGTGTATTCTTAAGAATAAATTGGGGTGGGTGTCGTGGCTTACGCCTATAATCCCAACACTTTGGGAGGCCGAGGCGGGCGGATCACGAGGTCAGGAGTTCAAGACCAGCCTGGCCAACATAGTGAAACCCTGTCTCTACTAAAAATACAAAAATTAACCGGGTGTAGTGGCGGGTGCCTGTAATCCCAGCTACTCGAGAGGCTGAGGCAGGAGAACCACTTGAACTTGGGAGTCGGAGGTTGCAGTGAGCCGAGATGGCGCCATTGCACTCCAGCCTGGGTGACGAAGCAAGACTGTCTCAAAAAGGAAGAAGAAGAAAAAAAGAATAAATTTTCTGATCGGGCCTGGTGGCTGCGACTATAAGTGTGTGCCACCATGCCTGCCTAATTTTTGTATTTTTTTGTACAGACATGGTTTCGTACAAAACCTTGTCTCCAGCTCCTGGGCTAAACACTCTGCCTTCCTCGGCTTCCCAAAGTGCTGGGATTACAGGTGTGAGCCACTGTGACCAGGCCTCCTTTTTTTTTTTTTTTTTCCTATTTTTTATATATGGTGGTAAAATACACACAACATTTGCCATCTTAACCATTTTTAAGTGTCCAGGTCAGTGGTATTAAATACATTCATAATGTCGTGCAGCTGTCACCACCATCCCACCATCTGTCTGTCTCTAGAACTCTGTCTCCTAAAACTGAAACCCTGTACCCATTAAACAGTAATTTCTTATTCTTCCCTCTCCCCAGCCCCTGGCATCCACCATTTTACTTTCTGTTGCTATGATTTTAAGGGACTTTATATAAGTGGAATCATACAGTGGGTATCCTTTTCTGACTGGCTTGTATCACGTAGTATAATGGCCTCAAGCTTCATTCAGGCTGCAGTATGTGTTGGAATGTCTTTCCTTTTTAAGGCTGAATAATATTCCATTATACATATACACCACGTTTTGCTTATCCATTCATCATTGATGGACATTTGGGTTGCTTCTACATTTTAGCTATTATGAATAATGCTGCTATGAACATGGGTGTACAAATATCTCTTTGAGATCAGCTTTCAGTTTTTGGGGGTATATACGCAGGGTGGAATTTTGGGGTTATATGGTAATTTTATTTTTAATTTTAAAAGAAACCCCCACACTGTTTTCCACAGCAGCTGTGCCATTTTACATTCTTACCAACAGTGCATAGAGTTCCAATTTCTCTACATCCTTGACAAAGTTTGTTATTTTCTCTCTCTCTCTCTCTCTCTGTGTGTGTGTGTGTGTATTTTTTTTAGAGAGTCTTGCTCTGTTGCCCAGGCTGGGGTGCAGTGGTATGCTCATGGCTTACTGTAGCCTTGAACTCCTGGGCTCAAGCGATGCTCCCACTTCAGCCTCCCGAGTAGCTGGGACTATAGGCATGGACCACCACACCTGGCTAATTTTAATTTAATTTAATTTTTTTTTGTAGAGATGGGGTCTCACTATGTTGCTTTGGCTGGTCTCAAACTCCTGGGCTCAAGCAATCCTCTTGCCTCAGCCTTGCAAAGTGTTGGGATTACAGGCATGAGCTACTGCACCTAGCCTGTGTGTGTGAGTGTGGTGTTTTCGTTTTTTGTTTTTGAGACGGAGTTTTGCTCTTGTTGCCCAGGCTAGAGTGCAATGGCGTGATCTCAGCTCACTGCAACCTCTGCCTCCTGGGTTCAAGCAATTCTCCTGCCTCAGCCTCCTGAGTAGCTGGGATTGCAGGCATACACCACCACGCCCAGCTAATCTTGTATTTTTAGTAGAGATGGGGTTTCTCCATGTTGGTCAGGCTGGTCTCGAACCCCCAACCTCAGGTGATCCACCCACCTTGGCCTCCCAAAGTGCTGGGATTACAGGCATGAGCCACCGTGCACGGTCTTGTGTGTTTTTTTTTAATAGTAGCCATCCTAATGGGTGTGAGGTGGTATCTCACTGTAGTTTTGATTTCCATTTCCCTAATGTCTAGTGATGTTGAACATCTTTTGTGCTTATTTATTAGCCATTTATATATCTTCTTTGGAGAAATGTGTATTCAAGTCCTTTGGCCATTTTTGAACTGGGTTGTTTGCTTTTTTGTTGTTGAGTTTTAGGAGTTCTTTATATATTCTGGATATTAATCCTTTATCAGCTATATGATTTGCAAATGTTTTATCTCATCTTGTGGGTTGCTTTTTCACTCTGTTGCTAGTGTCTTTTCTTGCACAAAATTTAAAAATTTTCATGAAGTCTAATTTGTCTATTTTTTCTTTTATTGCTTATGCAATAAAAGTGTCATATCCAGAAAAATCATTGCCAAATCTAATGTTGTGAAGCTTATCTCCTGTGTTTCCTTCGGTGAGTTTTACAGCTTTAGGCCTTACATTTGGGTCTTTGATGCATTTTGAGTTAATCTTTGCATATGGTGTTAGGCAAGTGTCCAACTTCATTTACACATGGATATCCAGTTTTCCCAGCACCATTTGTTGAAAAGACTGTCCTTTCCCCATTGAATGGTCTTGGCACTTTTGTCAAAAATCACTTGATAATAGTCAAGTTAATTAATAATTATATTGATTAACAATTAATATAATTATAAAATTATATTTTATGACTACATTGGTATAAAGAAAATATATTAATATTATATATTAAAACTTTTTTTCAGGCTGGGCACGGTGGCTCACGCCTATAATCCCAACACTTTGGGATGCCAAGGCGGGCGGATCACCTAAGGTCAGGAGTTTGAGACCAGACTGGCCAACATGGTGAAACCCTGTCTCTACTAAAAATACAAAAAATTAGCCGGGCGTGGTGGCGGGCGCCTATAATCCCAGCTCCTCAGGAGGCTGAGGCATGAGAATCGCTTGAACTTGGGAGGAGGAGGCTGCAGTGAGCCGAGGACATCACACCACTGCACTCCAGCCTGGGGGATAGAGGGAAACTCTTACTCCAAAACAAAACAATAAAAATAAAACTTTTTTTCAATGTAAAAGTTAATTTTTTTCTTCTGATTTTCAAAAGAAATGAAAACATGTTTATGTATTCCTAAACATATCCTGGGTCTCGGGCATGATACCTCCTGTGTGAGCCCTGCTCTCCACACGGTGGCAGGGTTCTGTCTCTTTATGATGGGTGCAAGATGACACTAGATGCTATGAGGACCATGTGTTTTTTAAGCAGGTAACCACACTGAACATGTTAAACAATATGTATCATGTGCTGAGTGTTTACTGTGTGCCAAGTGCTTCAAACTCATCATTTAAGTTAAAGAACAGCCCTGTCAGATAGGAACTACTCTCTGCCCTCCATGGCCAGCATATACAAAGAGGTATATTTTTCCAAATGCTTCCATACATTGTTTCTAAATGTATATTACAGTCCATAGTATGAGGGACACCAGGGGACCCTCCAGTGGGCGCTACAAGATCTTAGGGAAGAGGGAAGCTGAGGGTGGGCTTTGGAGAAGAGTCATTACAGAGATGAAGTGGCAGGTGGCAGGGAAAGGTATTTGGGAAGTGCGGAGGTGACATAAGAACGGCACATTGGAGCGTCATGAGGAGACTTCCCAAGATGGAAGGGACTTGAGGTCTGGAACCAGAGGGTGACCGGCAGGGTGGGTTTTGGAGAGTGAGAAACGTGGGCCCAATCTAATGTTCAGTGGAAGGTTCTTTGTCTCCCTAAGCCCTAAAATCCAGCGGTAAATCATCAATAACATAGCAAAGTTTTAGCCACCTTCCCTGTCTCAGTTCCTTCTTTGTTAAATGAGAGTCACGGTGCTTGCCCTGCAATCTCAGAGACTCAGTTCAAATGATTGTCACCCCCATAGGTGGGGGAGCCGGTGTCTGATTCCAGCTGTATTGCCAGGGCCTCAGTGCTCAGTACACGTTTGGTGGAGGAATGGACGCCATAGCCTACAATCCCAAAAGCTGCAGCCGCAGGAGGCAGCGTGGCTGGAGAAGGGTCCCGAGCCAGAAGAGGGCGCTCTTCAGCAAAACAAGGTTTGAAGGAAACCGCCAGGATGTTTCTGCAGGATGGCAGATGGAATTCACTTTAGGCTTTAGGATTTTGCAGGTCAAATCATTGCATTCTTATATCTAAACCTACCTCAGCCCTGGTTTCCTAACTAGAAAAAAGGACTAAAATGCAGTTTATTTCCTCTTTTTAAAAATTGTCCTCTTAATGCTTTAGGTACCTAAGAGAGATGCAATTATTTTTACTTTGGAGAGGCTTAAAAGAGCCACTGATTTCCTATAGCTCATGATTCTGCAGATCAGGGATGAAGGCAGGACTTGGCTGGGAATTTTTCTGCTGATTACAGCAATGACTGAGATCCTCCGTGGTATTCAGCGGCAGGATGAACTGGTCTGGGGGGTCTGAGATGGCTTCACTCACATGGCACAGAAGTAATTTTACATTTTGTGTGGTTATTTGACCATTGTCTGTCTCCCTTACTAGTCCAGAGGCTCCCAAAGGGCAGGGATTGTGTCTTTCTTGCCTATCATTTTATCCCTAGTGCCTAGCACAGTGCTGACCCATTAGAGTGTTTAATAAATATGTGTTAACTGACTCAATGATGTGATTCTTTATTTTTTATTTTTTATTTTTTTTTGAGATGGAGTTTTGCTCATGTTGCCCAGGCTGGAGTGCAATGGCACAATCTTGGCTCCCTGCAACCTCCACCTCCTGGGTTCAAGCAATTCTCCTCCCTCAACCTCTTGAGTAGCTGGGATTACAGGCATGCGCCACCATGCCTGGATAATTTTGTATTTTTAGTAGAGACGGGGTTTCTGCATGTTGGTCAGGCTGGTCTTGAACTCCCAACCTCAGGTGATCTGCCTGCCTTGGCCTCCCAAAGTGCTGGGATTACAGACATGAGCTACTGTGCCCGGCAATGATGCGATCTCTCTCTTTCTTTCTCCTTTCCTTTCCTTTCTTTTCCTTTCTTTTCTTTTCCTTCTTTCTTTCTTTTTCTTTTTTTGGAGTTTTGCTCTTTTGCCCAGGCTGGAGTGAAGTGGTACGATCTCAGCTCACTGCAACCTCTGCCCCCTGGGGTTCAAGTGATTCTTCTGCCTCAGCCTCCCAAGTAGCTGGGATTATCAGTGCCCACCACCACACCCGGCTAATTTTTGTATTTTTAGTAGAGATGGGATTTTGTCATGTTGGCCAGGCTGGTCTTGAACTCCTGACCTCAGGTGATCCGCCCGCCTTGGCCTCCCAAAGTGCTGGGATTAGAGACATGAGCCACCGCACCCGGCCTATGATGCAGTTCTTATGAAAAGTGTTGGGATCATCAGAAAAAAGGCATAGGTGGGAGTTGATGAGGATAGTAGCTCAGTAAGTATGCAAATTGAGCTAAGCCCTTTATAACCTGGCTGTTGGTATTATTTATCCCCATTTTACAGATGAGGAGCTGAGGCTGCTGTTACACAGCTTCAAAGGTTGATGCACAAGAAACATCTTTTTTTTTTTTTTTTTTTTGAGAGACAGAGTCTTGCTCTGTCACCCAGGCTGGAGTGCTGGAATGCAGTGGCATGAGCCTCTGCCTCCTGAGTTCAAGCAATTCTCCTTCCTTAGCCTACTGAGTAGCTAGGACTACAGGTGCACGCCACCACGCCCAGCTAATTTCTTTTGTATTTTAGTAGACATGGGGTTTCACCATGTTGCCCAGGCTGGGCTTGAATTCCTGAGCTCAGGCAATCCGCCTGCCTCGGCCTCCCAAAGTGCTAGGATTACAGGTGTGAGCCACCGCGCCAGGCCAGAAACATCTTTTTTGTATCTCAAAGGAGATGGCTGGGTGCGGTGGCTCATGCCTGTAATCTCAACTCTGGGAGGCCGAGGTGGGCGGATCCATTGAGGCCAGGAGTTTGAGACCAGCCTGGCCAACATCTCTACCAGAAATACAAAAATTAGCTGGGCGTGGTGGCGGGTGCCTGTAATCCCAGCTACTTGGGAGGCTGAGGGAGAAGGCGGAGGTTGCAGCGGGCCGAGATCGCGTCACTGCACTCCAGCCTGGGCGACAGAGTGAAACAAAACAAAACAAAAATTTTAAGCACAGCAATAACTTGCTTGGTCCCTGATAGTCCTGGGAGTAAATTCAGGATTATCGAGGACCAAGCAAGTTATTAAAATTGATTATTTGGGAGATAAAAACCCGATGAAATAGCAAAAGGGTAGACGCCATGTTTTCAAATTAGTCACAAATATTCTGGATTCTTGCTTCTACAGTTATCCGAATAAAAGCAGCAAAACCACCCCAAAATTTGAGGTGAACATTACTTGGATGTCTGTCACCACATTCACCTAAAGCTGTTCCTTAACATCCACATACTTGTTTGTTTTTCTTCCTGGATTTATTTATTTTTGATGTTTCTACACACCTGGACTGCTCTCTGACATGGTATGCTTCTTTCGTTTTATCAAGTAACAGGCTGGCCTTTAGTCACAAGTGTGGCATTCGGGAAGCCAACATGGTTTAGTGATAGGGTTCTTGTTGGGTGTGCAGATTGGGGCATTTCGCAGATTATCTGATGCTCAGTCTCTCTATGGGCTCTGCCTTGCCTAAAGGGCAAGTGTGTGTTCATCAAACAGGGCTTCTTTAGGCCTTGTTACTGTGATGGGGGAAATACTCCAAAGTGCCAGGAAATCCTGCCCGGGCAGGGAGCAGGACTTCTCAGTATCCCAGGGATTCGGATCTCAGCCCCCTGCAGCCAATCAGCAAAGGAGCTGTTTCAAACTGACAAGCAAAACAAAGCCCAACAAAAGCAGCTGGAGCCCAAACAAACAGAGTTGGGTGAGGTTGGGAAGGGGAGTCAGGTCTGGCGTCATCCGACTCCAGGCCAGGCTGTTGCCATGGTGACAGCCAGTCCGTTTACCAGCGGGCAGCAGAGCCAGCTTTCTGAGGGGGAAGCCCAAGGAGGGGAGGAGGAGCAGGGGTGCCCCAGGGGAGCCTGCGCTTCTCCAAGTTACAGAAACCCATAGAGAAGGCTCGGCCACTTCCAGGGAGCAGTGCCTTCTCTCAGGAGCTGGGCAGGCAGCCCGGGGGGCAGTGGGCTGGGAGAAGCCGGCCTGAGAGGGACGGAAGTGTCCACTGAACAGGCAAAGAGGCCTCTGGGAAGGCTAGAAGGCTTTCTGGGCAGAACGGATTTGCAGCTGTGTTGGCTTTCTGGGCAAAAGATGAATTGAAGTAAATCACAGAGTGTTTTAAAATAAAAAACTCCCCCAAACCACACACACACACACACACACACACACACACACACACACGCCAATGGAGGAGAGAGAGGGCTTTGGGAACCTCAGCGGTGGAACACGGAAATACCTTATATTCTTCTCCAGGAGCATTTTTTTTTTTTCTACTCTGATGATGACAACTCAAGTAATTACCTGCAAGACAAGAAGAATGAACAACAGTCAATGCAAAATGTTAGAAAACATCTGCTTTGCAGGGCTTGTCTATCAAAGCCCGGCTCTGTGCCTGAATGGTGTTCAGGTCCCTGAAGGTGGGCCGCTTTAGGATATAGACACTCTTTCTGGCCAACGGGCAATATGAGCCAAAACAAATGCAGTGGAAGAAAGAATCTTGGCATCTTCCTCCAGAAATCTTGCTGCAAAAGTGTCTATCACACAGAAGGAAAAATAGCTTATGATTCTACTCATGTGAGCTTCCTAGAGTAGTCAAATTCAAACAGACAGAAAGTAGAGGGGTGATTGCCAGAGGCCGAGGGGAGGGGAAAATGGGGAGTGAGTATTTAATGAGTATGAAGTTTCAATTTGGGAAGATGAAACGTTCTGGAGATGATGGTGATGAGAGTTGCACAACAATGCGAATGTACTTAATGCCACTCAACTGTAGACTTTAAAAGTTTCAAACAGTAAACTTTGTTATGTATATTTTACCATGATAAAAATAAATATGTCTGTCAGTAAAGACTGTCTTCTTGCTGCAGCAGGAAATGGTGTTGGCTTGAAGGCCAGCATCGAGGGCACATGGGTTCACCTCTTTGAACCTCAGCTGTGTCATCCATCAAATGGAACTTACACTATCTTCCTTACTGCCAACTGTGAAGAGTGGATATGAATGCATTTAGTGAACAGAAATGCACCATAAGAATGTAATTTTTTTTTTAAATTTGAGATGGGGCCTCCCAAAATGTTGGGATTATAGGCATGAGCCACTGAGCCTGGCCAAGAATATAAAATGTGATTAAAGTATTATTTCAAAATTCATTGTTATGGTACCCAAATGCCAAGAGGCAAAAGGAAAGGAGAAAGGGAGAGTTTTGGAGGAAACTAAGGAAAGGGTTATTTATATCTGGCATTTCTAGGAATTGGAAAATACCCAAATACCGTAGGAGAGTTGGAGAGAATTTTGGGCTCGTGCTCAGGGGCCTGAAGGTAAGACCAACTTGGACTATCATGGCAATTTAAAATACTTCTCCCTTTTGCTCTGCCTAAATTGAGAAACAGGTTAAGCCCACCCATCAAGAGGAAATGAAACAAAATGAAATAATGTCAAAACATCACCTCTCAAATTTCATGAAGGGAAATGGTACAGTTACAACACAATGCTGGGTGGAAGCTTATGGGACCTGGAGCCTCCAGGCATGGGTAGAACCCAGGTTCATCACCAGAGAGTCCCATTAACTGTCAATGATTTATTCAATGCATTTCTTTTTTCTATTTAAAGAAATAAGCCATTGGCCGGGTGCAGTGGCTCACGCCTGTAATCCCAGCACCTTGGGAGGCTGAGGCAAGCAGATCACTTGAGGCCAGGAGTTCGAGACCAGCCTGGCCAACATGGTGAAACCCTGTCTCTACTGAAAATACAAAAATTAGCTGGGTGTGGTGGTGGATGCCTGTAATCCCAGCTACTCGGGTGGTTGAGGCAGGAGAATCACTTGAACCTGGGAGGCGGAGGTTGCAGTGAGCTGAGATCACACCACTGCACTCCAGCCTGGGCAACAGAGTGAGACTCCGACTCAAATAAAATAAAATAAAGAAATAAGCCATTCATCACTACCATCACTTTTATCATTACAAAATGTTTTATTAGCATATATTAGCATGTGGCAAGCACCAATTTAAATGTGGTACACACCTTATCTTTTCATTCCTTGCAAGGTGTAGCTTTTTTATAGATAACAATATGAGACTCACGATTACTGATTTGGTCTTTCTGGTTCTTTGTTTCCTGATTGATAAAATGAGAATAATGTTATAGCTAGAGAAGTTTAGCAGCTTGCCCCAAGTCACAAAGCTGGTAAGTAGTAATGTCAGGATTTCAACCCAAGTCCATCTGACTCCAAAGTTCCACCTTTGAATGCTATACTGCATTGGAGGAAACATTATTGCTAAGAAGCTTATGAAAGAAAATTGCTAATGAATATTATGCTCTGAGAGCAATTAGAATGTGCAATTGGTAAATCGCCTTATCATGGCATTGCATGATGTCACAATGACATGCAATGGGGAAGAACAATGAGCATTATGGGTGTGTATTAGCAGAGATTTGGCTTTAAAATGGAATGAAACCACAAAGTACACAAAGAACAGAGTATGAGGCTGGGCGCAGTGGCTCATGCCTGTAATCCCAGCATTTTGGGAGGCGGAGGCAGGTGGATCACTTGAGGTCGGGAGTTCAAGACCAGCCTGGCCAACATGGTGAAACCCCGTTTCTACTTAATATACAAAAATTAGCCGGGCATGGTGGTGCACACCTGTAGTCCCAGCTCTTCAGGAGGCTGAGGCGGGAGAATCGCTTGAACTCAGGAGGTGGAGGTAGAGGTTGCAGTGAGCCGAGATCACGCCACTGCACTCTAGCCTGAGCGACAGCATGAGACTCCTTCTCAAAAAAAAAGAAAAAAAGGACAACTTATGAAACAAGGCTTTGCTGCTTTATGTATGTGTACTGTGTATGTTTTGTTGAGTACGTGCTGTATGTTGCACGTGTTGCGTGTGTATGTGTGTAACGTGGGTGTTGTGTGTGTGTGGTTGCATAAGTGAAGGAGAGTTGCATGATGAGTGACTTCTTCAATACTGAAGGCCGTACAGTCCCACAGCCAACACTTAGTGCTTCCTGTGAGCCAGGCATTCCACTCAGTGTTTTACATATAATCCCTCACTCATCTTCACAACAACTTTGTGTGGTAGCTAGTAACAGTATTCTCATTTAGTGGACGAGGAAATGGAGGCTCAGAAGGATCAAGCATCTTTCCCTAGATCACCTAGAAGGTACGAGGGAGAGCTGGGATTTGAACCCAGGCAGACTGGCTTCAAATTCTGTGTTTTGGTCTTTTCTTCATTTGTGTCCCTCTCGCCTTGTGAGAAATGATAGAATTATTCTCATTACATGATGGGAGAACCTGGGAACAATGTGAACATGTGTTGGCTCAGACAACAGTCTCAACTACACACTGGGGAAACGTGGGGAGGCAAACTCGTTTCACTGATTTGTCTCCTCTAAAACTTCTCCCTTTGCTGAATCCCACTTTTTTCCCCCTCTCTTTCTACAGGTGTTGATCCCAACTGTACAACCTGAATGCTGTTCTCAGAGTCACTTCCTGGTAACCCAAACTATGACCCAATAAATATTAGCTACTATCATCATCATCAATAATAATCATCATCATCATCCAAAAGCATTCTAAATAATAGAGAAAATAAGAGAAAGGGGGCAAAGGGGAGAGGTTTCCCTACTAACCGGGAGGGGTGATGATGTAGGGCAATACAGAAAGTCTAGAACAAGAACATGTCTCTGTTTTTTTTTGAGACAGGATCTCGCTTTGTCTCCCAGGCTGGAATGCAGTGGCACAGTCATGGCTCACTGCAGCCTCGACCACCTGGGCTTAAGTGATCCTCCTGCTTCAGCCTCCTGAGTAGCTAGGACTACAGGCATGCACCACCACACCTGAATAATTTTTTAAAAAAAATTTTTAGTAGAGACGAGGACTCCTTATGTTGCACAGTCTGGTCTCTAACTCCTGAGTTCAAGGAATCCTCCCGCCTTGGCCTCCCGAAGTACTGGGATTACAGGCATGAACCACTGCACCCAGCCCCCTGTGCCTTTTGAGGAGTGGGAAGAGTTATTAAATAGAGCAGAGGACTCCTTCTCAAATCCCTGTCTCTAGTGACTTCTGTATGGGTTGGAACTGATGGTTGTATCATTCTCTCCCTCCACTATTAAGGGTATAATACATGGTTACACTTTTATCTTGCTATTCAATTTCCTGCTGTGGCTATTCTGGGAATTTGGCCAGCACCTTTCACATATAAAAGCTCAGCTTTAGTGCTGTGAGGAGTTGGTTGGGCAGAAAGCGACAGAGGCTCCTGGTTTTATAGTCATGTGGGGACAAGATTTAGCTTTCCCAAATCTGGGGAGACATCAACCCTGGTGTTCACAATATGAACCTAGACCCTGGCAAATCCAACCAGGACTTAGCACAGACCTTGTTCAGAGCTTTGCTACAGGAGGAAGTCTGCTTCTGCCCTCCGGCTTTTTAAGCCAAAGGATGGTGATGCAGGAAAGCAGCCTGGCTGTGCTCTTTCTTTGGTGCTGGTGGATTTCAACTGAACCCCACAAGTATCACTGGAGGGCCCACCATGGACAAACTGTGTGTGTGTGTGTGTGTGTGTGTGTGTGAGAGAGAGAGAGAGAGAGAGAGAGAGAGCATAAAATACAGAGATAAAAATGACAGGATCGCTACCCCTGCCATGTTCATAAACAGCAGGCTGCGTGGCACAATGGAGCATGCATGAGAGTTGGAGGCAGACAGACCAGTGCCCCAGTCCTCGGTTGAATCGTAGTTCTGCTACTGAAGAATGTGGTTTTATATTAGGGGTGATGCGAAGAACTGTAGGGACCTATGGGTAGGAGACGATAATTCTGGAAAAGAGGAGTGCCTTGTGTTTGCTGCATTCTTGAAGAATTTTTTATATTTGCTTCTGCTCCAGAAAATGAGAAAAATTAAGTACAGAGGCAAGTAACTTATGAGATAGACACAGAATAAGAGGAATTTCTGGGTTGAGTATAGATAAAATGATAAAAGAGATGGGAATGTTAGCTATAGACAGAGGAATAAAAAGACCAAGTAGGCTGGGCACAGTGGCTCATGCCTGTAATCAAACACTTTTGGAGGCCAAGGTGGGTGGGTCACACAAGGCCAGGAGTTTGAGACCAGCCTGGCCAGCAAGACGAAACCCCGTCTCTACTAAAAATACAAAAATTAGCCAGACGTGGTGGCACATGCCTGTAATCCCAGCTACTCGGGAGGCTGAGGCAGGAGGATAACTTGAACCCAGGACATGGAGGTTGCAGTGAGCCGAGATTGTACCATTGTACTTTGGCCTGGGTGACAGAGCAAGACTGTTTCAAATAAAAAAAAAAAAGACCAAGTAAACCCTAAATATTTATAAGGCATAGATCATGTCTTCTCTAGATCAAAGCAATGTCATTTCTAAACTGGCCACCCAGTGGTGACACTCTTAAAGTCCCAGAAACAGGTTAAGACCCACGGGTGCTCAGCAGGTTAATTGGAGTGTGGCGGTGTGACCAGGTGTACCTGCCCCCGACTTCCCAGTAGAGCCAGTTTGTATGCTGACTACATACACCTCTGTCCAGCAATTCCCTTTGCATGCCCTCAGTTTCTACCTTTGTAACCACACTGTCAGGTGGGAAGGCTGATGTGGCAGAGGGAGAATCAGACAGGAGAATGTTACATAACCAAGGATTCAGGGAGGTGATCATTTCACCTGCTTGCACCTATCCTAGGTGTGTTCACCTGTTCTATCTATTTGCCCTGGCTTCTTGCTGTGTGTTTGTTTATTTATTTATTTATTTATTTATTTATTTATTTATTTTTGAGATGGAGTCTTGCTCCGTTGCCCAGGCTGGAGTGCAGTGGCACGATCTCGGCTCACTGCAAGCTCCGCCTCCCAGGTTCTCACCATTCTCCTGCCTCAGCCTCCCGAGTAGCTGAGACTACAGGCGCCCACCACCATGCCCGGCTAATTTTTGTTGTTTTTGTTGTATTTTTAGTACAGATGGGGTTTCACTGTGTCAGCCAGGATGGTCCTGACCTCATGATCCACCCGTCTCGGACTCCCAAAGTGCTGGGATTACAGGTGTGAGCCACCGCGCCCAGCCTCTGTGTGTTTAAAATGGATTAAATAAGTACCTTAATTTGGTCTTCAAGACTTCTGTGATCTCTGGGGTAGCCTGCCTGGAAGAGTAGTTGGAGGTTACTACCATTGCCTCAAGGTAATTTTCCAAGGGACAGGGGAGTCTTAGATCAGGCTTCCCGGGAGCAAAGCCAGAGATAGGGATCCTTGTGCCAGTAGTTGATAAGGAAGCTCTCTCTGGAGAAGGTGGTCTGGAGGAAGTGGGTAAAACGAGATAGGATAGGGGAAGAAGTAAAGTAAGGATGAGGCTCAGCTGCAGAATAATCTCAGCCTGGCTCCACCTGGGAGCCCTAGGGGTGTGGAAGGCACTATGGATTGGGGCTTCCTTGAGGCAAGAGGGCCAGCCTTTGTACCTTGTTTTAGGATATGGTAAAGGGGGTCTTGGTAGGACACCAGCAGCATCCCTTACAGGGGATTGGCCTGAACTCCCCTCCCAGGTGAGTAACAGGGGCAAGGGAGAGAAGCGAGAACATGGCTGGGAAAGTGGTGACATTAAGGACTGGAAAGGCAAGGTGCGATATAGTCTGGAGGTGTCTGAAAGCGAGAGAAAGACCCATGAAAGCCAAGTGCAAACTGAGAATAAATTTGCCACACTGATGGTATCAGTGTGGTATCAGTGTGGCTGATGGTATCAGCCTAGGACCAGGCTAGGCCACACTGCAGTAACAAATGAGCCACCAAGTCCATTTCTTGCTCACACTATCTATATGTCCATTGCAGACCAGCAGGGGCCTTTATGCAGTATTGGCAATCAGGGATCTAGGCTGATGGAAGCTCTCACTTGACATGAGCTTCCGCTATTGCAGAGGTGGGGAAGAGGACACTGGCTCTGGAAGCATGAATTTTTTTTTTTTCTGGAAATGACATGGGTGTCACTGCTGTTCAGATTTCATTGGCCAATTCCAAGGCCAGGAAGCCATAGGGAGCCACGGTGTGTTCTTGAGCATGTGTGGGATTTGGAGTAGTGTGTAGGAAGAGTCAGATGACCATGGCATGTGCTGGGAGGAGCTGCTGGCAAGGAGAGTAGCTGGGACCGGTCTGTGCAGTAATACACTTGAAGCATCTTTCCCCTCTGAGACCTTTGGGCAACTCTGGTAAGAAGGCTACTTATCAGGGTCTAGTTTTTGCAGCCATCAGCCTCGTTCTGCAGGAAGAGGAACCAGTTCTGTGTCCTCAGGAGGGAAGCCTCACCAAGCCAGGACCAGGAGTTGGAAGAGTGGGGAGGGCTGCATTGCTGAAGGCCCTCCCTCAGTGAACACCTCATAAAAAGTTCTGCAGCTGATCTAGGCAGGCTGCAGAGGGCTGAATACTGCCAGAATTGTGCACACTGAGCTGGCTCCACAGGCAGGGTTACCTAGTCATGCTGGACTTTGAAGCCTCAGGCTTTTATTGGAGGTGCTATGACCACCTGGTCAGCTACAGGCCGAAGATTCCTGGCATCAGAAAAAGCCAGTCTCCAGTCAATGCTCCTTCCTCAGTGTGGAGGTTTGATTGTCCATCAAAACCTCAAGGGCAGTGGTTCTTTAACTTCAGCATGCAAAAGACTGCCTGGAGTGCTTTCTAAAAGTGCAGACTTCTGGGACCCATATCTGATTCACCCTGGGGTGGGCTTGGGGGTGGGGGAGTTTGCATTTTAAATAAGCACACAGGTAACTGGGAACAGGTGGTCCAAGGATCATGCTTGGGGATAGAGAAGGTTCATCACTTACTTATTCAAATGTAACAGCCCTATGAAGTAGGCAATGTTATTTTCATTGTCATTCTCAATTTGCAGATAGATAAAATTAGGTTTAAGGAGATTAACTGAACTGCCCAAGGTCAGAGAGTTAGTAAATAACAGAACTGGATTTCTAACCTAACCCACTGAATTACAGCCTGTGCTGCTATCTAAGATCTGTAGAAAGCAGTAGGGAAACTGGTGGGCTGCGTGTATATATGGGCTTACTGCCTGACATTCCCCAATATAAGCCTCTATTTTAGCCATGCTAATGATATCAGTTAGGACCAGGCTAGGCTATGCTGCAGTAACAAATGAGCCACCAAGTTCGTTTCTTGCTCACACTATATGTCCATTGCAGACCAGCAGGGGTCTTTATGCAGTATTGGCAATCAGGGATCTAGGCTGATGGAAGCTCTCTTTTGACATGAGCTTTCACTATTGCAGAGGTGGGGAAGAGGACACTGGCTCTTGAAGCATGCAATTTTTTCTGGAAATGACATGAGTGTCACTGCTGTTCAAATTTCACTGGCCAAGTAAGTTCCATGGCCATGACTGAGTTAGTCAAGGTGTAGAAATGTAAACTTTTTAAACTTTATTATTTATTTTTATTTTTGAGACAGAGTCTTGCTCTGTCATCCAGACTGGAGTGCAGTGGCATGATCTCAGCTCATTGCAACCTCTGCCTCCCGGGCTCAAGCAATTCTCCTGCCTCAGCCTCCTGCGCAGCTGGGGTTATAGGCACCTGCCACCATGCCCAGCTAATTTTTTGTATTTTTAGTAGAGACAGGGTTTCACCATGTTGGCTAAGCTGGTCTCAAACTCCTGACCTCAAGTGATCTGCCCGCCTTGGCCTCCCAAAGTGCTGGGATTACAGGCGTGAGCCACTGCGCCTAGCCAGAATGTAAACATTAATATAGTTCCCCATACCAACCAACTCATAAGACCCTAAATGTATCTCATTCTCTCGTCTTTGCACATGCTATCCCATCTCTCTCAAATGTCCTGTCACTGCTTCTCAGCTAGGCTAGCTCGACGGAGCATCATATTCTACATCACCTGCCATCAGCGCTGGGCAGCCTTTCCAAACCCACCCAGGCTGGATTAGATGCCCCTTCCTCCATCCCCCCAGAGGATCCTGGGCTTATTTCTACTACAGCATGTGTCATGTTGCATTGCAACTTTTAATTTCCTTGTCTGTCCCCCAAGCTCACTGGACTATGGGCTTCTGGGGATGGGAATACAGTGTCAGGCCTTGTACCTCTAGCCCCTGGAAGGCAGGAGATTTACAGGAGCCTAGGAGCAGAATGGCAGAGTCCCTAATAGCTGGATTCTGGACCTTGCAGGAGCTGTTCTCCTTTTCCTACAGGGGCAGGATGTCGAGGGGCTTTAGAAAATGGGGAAGAGGAAGGTGAGGATCCTGTGGCTTTAGGATGAGCCAACTGCAGACGGAGGAAGAAAACTCCCCCTTACAGAAGGAGTGGGATTTTTCCAAGGCTTCATTGCCCCACCATGGAAAGACTTGTCCAAACCCTAGTTAGTCACTGCCCGGAGCCAGCTGTGTCACCGTGGGGTGAACTTCAAGGGTCCAAGGAGAGGACATGCCGCAGCTGGGGGAAAATCTTGGCTGTCCTCAATTGGGAGCCCCTGATACCCATTTAAGGTAATTGTTGGCAAAGGAGCAGGTGTTCATGGCCTCCTCAGAGGCAGCCTTGCTTGAGTCCTGTCATGCCACAGCCTCTGTGTCCTTGGGAAGACTGTTTGGGGTCAAGAACGGGGGATCAAGATCTGTTCAGCAGGGGCATCTGACTCCGATGTGGGGATTAGTTGCTGGGTGCCCACACCTGGGGTAACCACAGAGGAGAGGCAAAGAAGCCCAGAACCGTGCTTGGGACAGAAGTATGTGGGGCCTTGATCTGCACAGGGCAGGACCTGTCACTGTCCAACTGGCTTCTGGAGGCTCTGTCTGTCCCCCACTCCCCACCTCACACCTGGGGCTTGGGATTGAATCATTTTTAGCTCTCAGGGTACAGCATGCTCTCTCACTTTTGGGCCTGTGTGTGCAGCAGCTCCAACACAACCCTTGGCCCTTTTGCTGCATTTTTTTGCAAAAAATTTAACTCTTCAAGTGACTTCCTCTTTGTGGTGCAGCTTTTCCCAAAGTTTGAGAGGGAGCTGTTTCAGGCCGGGGTTCCACTGTGCAGTGCCCAGCACTCAGCTCTCTCTTTCCTTTCCCTCCTCCGCTTTCCCCACCCGGATTCCCTGGAGAGCTCTCCATCCTCCTCCCTCCCTCAAGTAATGGAAGTTATTGTACTATGCACAGTAATTTCCCCCTTCTTGTAAAGCCTCAGGGCCACCAGACACCCTGGACCTAGCAGTTCAGCATTTGCCCAAATTCAAGGCCTTTTCTTGAAAAAGAACCTACTCTCTCTATCTCAGCTGCTGAGATAACATATTCTCTTTTTAAATTTTTGTTTATTATTATTATTATTTTTTGAGATGGAATTTCACTCTTGTCCAGGCTGGAGTGCAGTGGCGAGATCTCAGGTCACCACAGCCTGCACCTTCTGGGTTCAAGCGATTCTCCTGCCTCAGCCTCCCAAGTAGCTGGGATTATAGACATGCGCCACCACACCTGGCTAATTTTGTATTTTTAGTAGAGATGGGTTTCACCATGTTGGTTAGGCTGGTCTCGAACTCCTGACCTCAGGGGATCCCCCTACTCCAACCTCCCAAAGTGTTGGGATTACAGGCGTGAGCCACCGCACCCGGCCCAGAGATAACATGTTCTCTACTGCATTATATGATGTTTCCTTTGCCTGGACATCTGGTCCCATTTGGCCTGGCCCTTTGGTCTCAGCTGCCCTGACCCCTGTAAAGTTTACTCTACTGCATTATATGATGTTTCCTTTGCCTGGACATCTGGTCCCATAAGCCCTGCCCCTTTGATTTCAGCTGCCCTGACCCCCTAGTGTTTAGGTTAGTGTCTCACTACTGTGCCCCAGAGCCCTCACCAATGTACCTCTCAAGAAATGATAGTTAAATTTTCAAGAATTTTGCAAGCTGGTTGTTAAATTCAGCCATTATTAAACTTTCAGCTATGGTAACAAATACTTAAAGCTCATCACTTCCTAATTATTTTACTGTATTTTCCTATCACTTACACTGTTGAGATCATTTATAGCTCTTGTATCCACGTGGCAGAAGCACTATATAACTTGTAGGATACTGTGGATCTCTTCCCAAATCTGTGTTCAGTGGTAGCTTTTGGGACTATTTACACCATGAAGACTGGCAAATGCTATAAATCAGAGATCGATTTGTTGTTGCATTGATTATCTAAACTTAAAGAAGTAGTGGAGAAAATGTTAATGATGCAGATTAAACTTACAAGTAGCTGTTACATTGTGAATAGCATGAAACAATCGAGGAAATATTCTTTCGGTTTCCAAAAACTATTATCCAATTCAGCAAAGAAGCACTGACAAATAAGCAAAGTTCTGACATTCACTTAAATTTTGCTTTTGTCTTATTAACATAAATAATATCAACCAAGATCCCATTAGAACAATACCTGCTCATCAATTATAACGATAGCTTGTCCACAGACCAGATGTTTGGCAAAAATTACATACTGTGAAAGTCAATTGATTATGTGGAATTTACAGTAAACACTGTTGTATATTTTGTGGTTATTTATAAATTATATGCTATAATCCTTTAGGTCAGTAAAATCCATGAGCGTATGGACATACACAGGTATGTTGCTGGAGAGCTGGTTGTTAAACATTTACTAGCACACCACTGCCCAGAGTCTACCGTTCTGTTTCCATCATGGAGCTTACCTACTGTGCTCTAATGGCCTGTTTGCTTGCCTGTGTCCCCCTCAGGGCTGTTGCTCTCTGTGGGGAGGGTCATTTGCAGCTCATCTTGTTCACCTGTGGATCCCCCAATCACTAGCATAGGGCCCAGTGCTCAGGAATTACTCAGTAAATCCTTGTTGCATGGGTATGCTAATACAAAATCCTCCAGGTCCAATGGGAAGGCCCCAATTCCTGCCCTTTGTCAGTCTGTGAAGCAGAGATGGCCACTGAACCCTGGGGTCCTATGTGATTGGCCCTAAAACGGGCAGCCAGTACAGGCTTTTCCTTATTTCTGCTCTTCTCTCTAGACCCAGGGAATGCCCCGGTGCTGAATGGGGCCCCCCAGCTGCACTGTCCCACCTGCAGCCAGAGGGCTGTGAGCCACTGGGAGTGTGAGAATTTAGGATGCTGAGTACACACAGGTAGTACAGGTAGGTGGGTGAGAATGGGATACAGCCAGGCACAGGGTCAGGCTGCACACCCCTTGAGGGCAGGGGCAGATCTCATTACTGTCTATCTGCAGAACCTGTCTTGACTGTGGCCAACACAGCCCTGCAAGACCAGGTCCCCTTCCTTATCTGCTCCCCTCTTCTGACCTCACCTTCTCTCCCACCCCTCCCTGCTCCAGCTGTCCTGGCTCATGGCTGTTCCTGCAGCAGGTCATACATCCTCCCCTCAGGGCTTCTGCACCTACTGTTCCTGTGCCTAGGCCGCTCTTCCCCAGAAATCTACATGGCCTGCTATTGAAGTCAGGTCCCTGTCCAAATCCCACCTGCTCGGCAAGGCCATCACTATCCAGCCCGCCCTACCTTCCTCATCCCGGTTAATATTTCCTTACAGCACTTTTCACCCTCTGTGGGATCAGGCGCTTGTTTAGTTTCTGTCTTTTCCCATGAAATTGTAAATTCAGTCAGAGCAGGGATTCTTTCTGTTCTGTTCCTCACTCTATCCCCAGGATCTGGAACAATTTAAGTGGATGTATAGTCATCGCTTAATGAGTGTCTGCTTACTCACAGCCTAAGAGAAGAAAGGATGTGTTGTCAGAGAAACTCGGTACCAAATACAGCTCTCTGGTTTCCTAAATCTAATCTGATTCCAGTCTGTGTTCTTCCCTGGTTGGTAACCTGAAATCCTGTATAGCTTTTCTTATTTCTCTGGAGTTAGCTCCCCAGCCCATTGGGAAGTGTCACCTCTACTCCATGGGAGCCCGAAACTCCAGAACCATGGCCAGGCAGCACATGCAAGTAGCTCCACCAGGCAAGCCAGCAATCCAGGCAGGCTCTGAGGCTGAGGACACACATTGACTGGGCACGCTTGGCCTGGAGAGGTGTTCTCTCTGACCTGCAGATGCTTTTATTTTATTAGGTTAGTTATTATACCAACCTAATATTTTATTAGGTTAGTTATTATACCAACCTAATAAAATAAAGGCATCTGTAGGTCAGAGAGAACACCTCTCCAATTATTTTAATAGCAAAAACCACAATTACTTTTGTACCAATCTAATATTTTATTTATTTATTTATTTTTTGAGTAAGGGTCTCACTCTGTCATTCAGGCTGGAGTGCAGTGGCATGATTTCAGCTCACTGCAACCTCCACCTCCCAGGTTCAAGCGATTCTCCCACCTTAGCCTCCCAAGTAGCTGGGATTATAGGTGCACACCACCACACCTGGCTAAATTTTGTATTGTTTGGTAGAGATGGGGTATCACCATGTTGGCCAGGCTGGTCTCGAACTCCTGACCTCAAGTGATCTGCCTGCCTCAGTCTCCCAAAGTGCTGGGATTACAGGCATGAGACACCACGCCCAGCCCCAGCCTAATATTTTAAAAAGTAAACCAACATTCAGAAATCGAGACACCTCACAGAAAAGTCTAGAGGATCTGGCAACCATGGACCTGCATCCTAGCATGGCACAATCACTGAGCTGAGAACTAGCCCTGTTGTAGCTGGGGCTCTCCAATTTGCCATGGTCCTCACTGCTATTGAAACATTTGCTTCGGTGATGCCCAAAATAAAGTACACATGTGGTAGGTTTTCTCTTCACTCTAGCTGTGGGGCTTGAGCAAGGCTCTTAATTTCTCTGTCCCCCTTCCTCTGCACAATGGAGTTACCAATGCTCCCTGAGTCAGTGGTGGAGGACTGGACAAAAAAGTCCTTGGGAAACAGAAAGTATTCGGCTCCCTCCCCGGTGTACTGCTATTCCTCTTCGTCCTCCTTTACCCCGCTTCCCAGACCTGACTGCTTCTATCTGTGGAAGCTGCTTTTTAAACACCCTGTCCTATGCTCTCAGCCCAGCTGGGTCCTTGCTTAGCACCTGGCTCTGCCTTCTCACGTGGGGAGGTGGGGAGAGCTGCCGACAACCACTTGCTGCTGCTGCACCTGCTTCAGTGTGAGGTCTCCATCGGGGAAGGATGAACATGTCATGGCGGAAGGTGGCTGGGATGCAGGAGGTCTCTGAGTCCTAGCCGGGCTTGACCTCTCAACAACTAGAAATGAGAGTTGAGTAACCACCTCCCTCAGATGACCACCAGACAGATGGCTGCCACCAAAACTTCTTTGCTTTTTAACTCTAAGATCCTTGTTCTAGAACCAGGTGTCAGCACCTGTCAGCAAAGTCAGCTGGGTTTGCTCAGCTTTGCTGGGAAATAGCCACTTTTTCCCTCTTGGGGCTATGAAGCAAGTGCACCTTCTGAAAGGTTTTACACTTTTACTGCTTCTTTAAATATAGCATTTCTCCCATTCCAAAATGAATTAAACTTCCAATAGATTTTCTAAGATTTTCTTTGCTTTGATTATAAAAGTAATTCATTCATGTTCATTATAGAAAAATTTGGGAACTGCATAAAGACACAGAAATAAATAAAACCTCCCATACTCACTGTGAGTATTTTGGTTTTCATCATTCCAGCTTTTTTTTCTGTATACCCCCAATCATACCTAACTATCCATCCATTCATTTCTATATCCATGTATATTTTTCCACATATACCTGTTAGGATCTTATTATACATGCTATTTTATTTTATTTTATTTTATTTTATTTTGAGACAGGGTCTCACTCTGTCGCCCAGGCTGGAGTGCAGTGGCGCGATCTTGGCTCACTGCCACCTCTGCCTCCAGGTTCAAGTGATTCTCCTGCCTCAACCTCCCGGGTAGCTGGGAGTACAGGCGAGTGCCACCGTGCCTGGCTAATTTTTGTATTTTTTAGTAGGGAAAGGGTTTCACCATGTTGGCCAGGCTGTATACATGCTATTTTATAATACACAGCATGAGGCCTGGAAAACAGTAGGCAACGAATAAATATTGCCACTGCTAATAAGTGTCACTTACTGAGACTTACACTGTGCCAGGCATGATATTTAACCTTAATAACACATCTGTGATATGAGAAGTGTCCTATTATCATTGTTTTATAGGTGAAAACTTTGAGGCTTAGAGAGGTTATGTTACTTGTCAAAAGTTCCAAGGGTAGTCAATGAGAGGGACACATACCCATTCATATATTTTTATATGAACAAAATACACATTTATTGGTTTAAAACTTTAAAAAAAAAAACTTTAAAAAAAATTGCTTTAAGGGCCAGGCGCAGTGGCTCATGCCTGTAGTCCCAGCACTTTGGGAGGCCGAGGTGGGCGGCTTACCTGAGGTCAGGTGTTCAAGACCAGCCTGGCCAACATGGTGAAACCCCGTCTCTACTAAAAATACAAAAAAATTTAGCCAGGCATGGTGGTGGGCACCTGTAATCCCAGCTACTCAGGAGGCTGAGGCAGGAGAATCGCTTGAACCCAGCGAGGCAGAGGTTGCAGTGAGCCCAGATCTTGCCTGGAGTGCCTGGGCAACAGAGCAAGACTATGTCTCAAAAGAAAAAAAATTGCTTTAAGGAGTGGTCTGCTGCCTACTCCACGTACAATTTTGACTGAGGAAGACGTAAAAACATGTTCTGGTCTTGGAGGCAGGAAACCTGGTTTTACAACTGACTAGTTATACAATCTCAAACTGGTAACTGGACCTCCTTGGCCCTCAGTTTTCTCCTCTCTCAAATGAGATTTGTGTGAGGAGGGGAAGGGTTAGCACTGTGCTTGTCATATAGGAGTGTTTTACATGCACTGTCAAATAAATATTGCTGCCAATAGGAAGCATCAAGAAACTGCAAAAGCACATAGCACAAAGCCTGCCTCCAAAGGCTCCTCCAAGGCTCCTCACGGGGGCCACAGCAATTATGATCTTGGTCAGTGGAGTCACAGGAAGATTGCTTATTAATTTGTCTTTAAGGAATGGGTGATCTCTAGATGTGCCCAGCTCCTAAAATGTCACATTTCCACCTCCAAAGCCTTTTTGGTTCAAATAAAAATTAGTGACAGGAAAATGAAAATACACAGGATACCCGAATTTAAATAAAATCGAGTTGTATTACAGTTAGGGATCTCTCAGTTCCCCTCCTTCCCTGTTGGAGCATTCACTTCTCTGAGTGCCGTTTTTTTTCCAAGTGTCAAGTGGCAGTAATCATTTCTCCTCCTAAGGACAGTGTGGAGGCTAAAAACAAGATATGTGAAGGTTTCAGCTCAGGCTCTCGGTCCTAAAAAATAAGACTTATTATGAGAGGGTATAGACGAGGTGGTCTAGAACACAGGTTTTGAGGTAAGAGTTGGGTTAAAATCCTGGCTCTGCTGTCCACCAGCTCTGCCACCTTGGGCATGTTATTTAGCCTCTCTGAGCCTACCTCATGGGGTTTGTAAAGATTAAGCAGTGGGCCAGGCACGGTGGCTCATGCCTGTAATCCCAGCACTTTGGGAGGCCAAGGCGGGTGGATCACGAGGTCAGGAGTTCGCGATTAGCCTGACCAACATGGTGAAACCCCATCTCCGCTAAAAATACAAAAATTAGCCAGGCATGGTGGTGCACGCCTGAAGTCCCAGCTACTCAGGAGACTGAGGCAGGAGAATTGCTTGAACCCAGGAGGCGGAGGTTGCAGTGAGCTGAGATCGCACCACTGCACTCCAGCCTGGGCGACAGAGTGAGATTCTGTCTTTAAAAAAAAAAGAGAAAAAAAGAAAAAAAAGGCCAGGTGCAGTGGCTCACATCTGTGATCCCAGAACTTTGGGAGGCTGAGGTAGGCAGATCACGAGATCAGGCATCTGAGACCAGCTTGGCCAGCATGGTGAAAACCCATCTCTACTAAAAATACAAAACAAAAACAAAAACAAAATTAGCTGGGCATGATGGCAAGTGCCTGTAATCCCAGCTACTCGGGAGGCTGAGGCAGGAGAATCTCTCCTGAACCTGGGAGGCAGAGGTTGCAGTGAGCTGCACTGCACTCCAGCCTGGGCGGCAGAGCAAGACTCCATCTAAAAAAAAAAAAAAAAAAAAAAGATTAAGCAGTAATGTATGTATGTAGGCATCCAACGTCCAATATTATAATGAGGTCCCCTTTGCCTTCTCTTGATCACATCACTCTTTCACCTTTTTAACCTCTTGTAAAGCTGAAACGGCATAAAGTGGCACTTGATTATCCACTGCCTTGTGCTATGCTCTTGTTTTTTGTCTCATGTGCTTAACTCTGTCTTTTTTTCATGAGAAACAAGACAGACCCTTAAAGGCACCATCTGGGACACATGCTTCCTTGATATTCCTTCCAGGGACTCAGGTTTGTGAATGCTCAATACATCTTTGCTGCCTTGAATTGCATCGGACTGATAGCTCTTTCCTCTCTGATTTCTCAAGGTTTCACCCAGATTGAGCTAGAACTCTTGGGGAAAATTGCAGCAGCCTGCCCCAGGTCCCCAGAGATCCAAGCTCTTGGCCTTGCTGAAAATGACAAATGGAGAAGCCGAATGGTCTGAGTGCCTCCATAGGCATCTGACAGCTAAGGAGAGGGGCCGTGTAGCCTCTCCCATCCCCTCCCAGCCACCTGACCCAACAGCAGTGTCAGTGGCTTTGCAGGACAGCTGTGGCCTTGAACGGCACCAGAGCTTAAAAGGCTTGCATTATTTACTTAGCTGCTGTTTTAATGCCCAGTTCAGGTTCTACTGACGTCCCAATAGGTAATGGGGAGAAAATGTTAAACAAACATGAAAAAAGTGAGGAAGCTGTAGAGTAAGAACCTGGCTGTGGATTTTCAGCTTTTGTACTGTATTTAGTTTCTCCAGCTGAGCATAAGTCATCAAAAAGCAGAACTTTCCACCCTCCAATTCCTCAATTCGAATAGTTTACCACTAAAAGAGGGGCTAATTGACCCATTGAAGTCAAATAGTTGACCTTTGGTATAGGGCAGAACTGTGGGGTGGGCACACTAATTTGTATATAGTGAGTATAGTTTTACAATTCAAGGCTGTTTATGAGTATTGGGCTGCTTTTTAGAATCCAAATCTTTTTTTCTTTTAGAGGTTAAGTCATTCATTTATTCATTTATTAAATATTTATTGAGCTAGAAGCTAGGTCCTGTGAATACAAAGTTTACCTGTTCATTGGGCAAATATCCATTGGATACCCTACATACAGGCCCTGTAGCAGGGGCTGGGGGTACAGCTGTGAAGCAGAAAGAGGAATGGGCCCTCCCATCTCAGACCTGGTGAGGAATAAGAGGCACATGAATGGCCCCTTATAACATAGGGTGGAAAGTGCTCAGAGGGATCTCCTAGGGTGTTAAGAAAGTTCTTAGTAAGAACCCAGAGCTACACTTGGGAGTTCAGGAGGAAGCAGCAACTAAGCTAAGGCTGACATAAGCAGAAACTGTCCAGGTGAGGAGGTAGATAGTAGAGAGGTGGGAGGGAGAGTTGTTCCAGGCAGAGGAGAAATCATGTGCTGGAGGAGATAGGCTGAGTTATGCTGTAGTAAAAGAAAAAGATGCAAAACTCTCAATGGCTTCACGTGAAAAAAGTTTATTCTCACTTGCAGGGAGTCTGATGTGCATTCAGAGCCACTGCCCTCCATGGGGTGACTCAGTGATCCAGGGTGCTTTCGTCTCAAGACTCTGTCATCTCAACATGTGGCTGGGGAGGAAGAGACAGAGAGAGAGCGAGAGAGGCCAGGTGCGGTGGCTCACTCCTGTAATCTCAGCACTGTGGGAGACCAAAGCTGGTGGATCACTTGAGGTCAGGAGTTTGAGACCAGCCTGGCCAACATGGCGAAACCCCATCTCTACTAAAAATACAAAAATTAGCCAGGCATGGTGGCACATGCCTGTAATCCCAGCTACTCAGGAAGCTGAGGGAGGAGAATCGCTTGAACCCGGGGGGCAGAGGTTGCAGTGAGCCGAGATCATGCCACTGCACTCCAGCTCCAGACTGGGTGACAGAGCGAGACTCTGTCAAAAAAAAAAAAAGAAAAGAAAAAGAAAAAGAGAGAGAGAGAGAATGATTTAGCCTTGGAGTGATCATCCAACTTCTGCTCATGACCCATTGTCCAGAACCAGTGACCCAGTTCCATCTAAATGCTACAGGGCTAGGAATGTAGGGGAGCCCATGTGATATTTGGTGGGCAGTGCTGTCTGTGCCACAGAAAGAGTAAGGCATGCTGGGAAACTGCAAGTCCTTCCAAGTGGCTAGAGCTTATTGAGTGTGTGCGTGTGTGTGTGTGTGTGTGTGTGTGTTGGGGATTAGTAGGCAGGGTTGGAGAGAGAAATGGTAGGGAGTGAGGTGAGTTGAGGTCAGTCACAAAGGGGCTTTGTAAGCCATGTTCAATGTTGAAGAATTTGAACTTTAGGGTGACATGGAAGAATTTTATTAGGATATGATAGGATTATATTGGCATTTTAGAAAGATCAGACTTTCATATGGAGACTTGGGATGGAGGGGGCAAGATTGGAGAACAGCGAAGAAGCTTTTGCCGTCATTAGGAGAGAGGCAATGGTGCCCTGAACAAGGAAGGGGCTGTAGGGATGAGGGAGGTGGGAACATTCAAGGCTTATGTAGGAAGTGAAATCAATAGCTGAAGTGCAGGAGAAGAGGGGCGAAGGGTAGACCTCGTATTTGTGGGTTGAGGGACTGAGTGGAGGGTTCTGTTTACCTGCTCAGGCATGGCAGGAAGAGTAAGTTTAGGGGAAAGACAATGTGTTCAGTTTTGGACACGGTGAATTTCAGGGGTCTGTAGAACACCCAAGGGGAGAAGTTCAGAAGGCATTTGCCTTGTTCAAGGCATTTGGCTATAAGAGTCTGGTGCTGGGGAGTGTGAGGTTGGTGATGTTGATTCGGGAGTCATGAGCATATAGGTGGTATTTGAAGTCCTAATGATGGAAAGTTGAATGAAAAATTATCCCTGGGCCAGGCGTGGTGGCTCATGCCTGTAATCCCAGGATTTTGGGAGGCCAAGGCAGAAGGACTGCTTGAGCCCAGGAGTTCAGGACCAGCCTGGGTAAGATGGTGAGACCCTGTCTCTACCAAAATTTTTTAGAAATTAACTGGATGTGGTGGCACGTACATGTGGCTATTTAGGAAGCTGAAGCGGGAGGATCCTTTGAGCCCAGGAGCTTGAAGTGCCAGTGAGGTATAATTGTATCACTCTACTCTAGCCTGGCCAACAGAGCGAAACCTTGTCTCAAAAAAATAAAAATAAAAAATAAAAAATAAAGTCCCTGCTCTCAAGTAGTTAAAAGTTTAGTGTGGAGTGGGGGCTAGGCATGCAAGGAACAATTGGATTTCAAGGTGAACTGTATAACACAGAGGTAGGTACAGGGCTCAGTGGTGGCACAAGGCCTGGGAGGGTCAGAGAAAGCTTTAGAGAAGAGGGGCTGAAACTGAGTAAGAGCTTGGCAGGTGGACTGGGGAAGGCCAGTCTATGTGGAGGGCAGAGCAAGTGCAAAGGCATGGAGATGCCAAAGCAGCACTGCCCAGCCAAGAAGTTCTGTTTTCTGGAGCATTTCAGTGTGCTCATCTAAGGAAGAGGCAGCAGAAGCACTTGAGATCTTTGAGGAAACACTTGTCCATCAACATCTGTGTAGTGCGTGTTGAATACCCATGGCCTAGCTTTACACAGATGAAGGGTTTGTGATAAGGTGGCATTAAAAAAGAAATTAAACATTTTATTTTATTATTGTTTTTTGTTTGTTTTTGTTTTTTGAAATGCAGTCTCACTCTGTCACCCAGGCTTGAGGGCAGCGGCATGATCTCCGCTCACTGTAACCTCTGCCTCTGGGGTTCAAGAGATCCTCCCACCTCAGCCTCCCAAGTAGCTGGGATTACAGGCACCCGCCACCATGCCCAGCGAATTTTTCTATTTTTAGTAGAGACGGGGTTTTGCCATGTTGGCCAGGCTGGTCTCAAACTACTGACCTCAAGTGATCCACCCACCTCAGCCTCCCAAAGTGCTGGGATTACAGGCATGAGTCACTGCACCTGGTCAAAATAAATAAATAAATAAAATAAAAATAAACATTTAAGAAGTCATTTTTAATCATTTTTTCAAACACATAAAAATGTAGAAAAAATAACACAATAAATCCATGTGTATTTATCACCCAGGTTCAATAATTTCTAATGTTTTGCCAATATTTGTTCATTAATTCATTTCTCCCTTTTTGGAAGGCTGGAGAATTAATTTAACTTTATATTACGGAGGCAGTAGACAGAAGAGTATAATGAACCCTCATCTACTCATTACCTAGTCCCAAGAAATATTGACCCAAGGCCATTCCTTCCCTATCCATGTCCCATCTGCTTAATCCCCTCCCATATTACTTTGAAGCAAACTCATGACACCATATCATTTCACCTGGAAATATGTCAAAGAATGTATCTCTAAAGATAAGGACTTTAAAAATACCACTGTAATATCATTGTCACCTGCAACAAGATGAACACTAATTTATCAGGTGGTGTTTTGAAAACTCAGGGGAGGTGTTTGGTAAAGCCACAAAATCCTGAGATCTTGCATAAATGTGTTTCAGGAAGCAATTATGGATGTCCAGGTTGGTATAGACCCGATGTCTTCAACAAGACTACACTGCATAAGCCAGGGTGACGGGGTGGAGAAGGAGCCAGAGTGAATTAGGGACAAACAGGGTTGTGGTGTAGGAGGCTGGGTCAGAGTTTTAGCAGCCAAGAGAAGGGGGTGCAGGGTGCACAGGGAGCTTCCTCAGCCCCACTCAGTTCTCCAGCAGGCAGGAGGCAGTCGTCCAAAGGAGATAAAGTGAAGAAGGGATGGAGCAGGAAGGAGAGAGAGGTGTAAGGAGGAGGAGGTGTATGGAGAGAGAGGAGCTGATATTTAGGAAGAAAATGAGGAGGAGAGCAAAAATAAATAACGACTGAGCACCTATGACCCACCAGATGTCAGGGGCACTACTTCTGCCCCCCTCCAGATTTCCAGGAGTGGGGCTCACCCCAAACAAGCTTGACCTCTTGATCGTCCTCTCAGGGAGTTGCTCTATTGGTGGGTCGAGGTTAGGGACATGTACTATGAAGGTATAAACTGTGTGGTTTTTTTTTTGAGACGGAGTTTCTCTCTTGTTGCCTAGGCTGGAGTGCAATGGCGCGATCTCAGCTCACCGCAACCTCCGCCTCCCTAGTTCAAACCATTCTCCTGCCTCAGCCTCCCGAGTAGCTGGGATTGCAGGCATGTGCTACCAGGCCCAGATAATTTTTTTTTTCTTTTTTCTTTTTCTTTTTTTTTTTTTTTTTTTTTTGTATTTTTAGTAGAGACAGGGTTTCTCCATGTTGGTCAGGCTGGTCTCTAACTCCCAACTTCAGGTGATCTGCCCGCCTCGGCCTCCCAAAGTGCTGGGATTACAGGCGTGAGCCAGCACGTCCGGCCGTATAACTGCTTTTATAAGGAAGGAGCGCTATGTGTCTTTAGCAGAAGAGGGGCAGGGTTCCAGCCCATGCCTTGAGAGCAACCTCCACCAGGGCCTTGGCAGAGCCAGGGTGACATCCACCAAAGCAAAGGAGGAGGAAGGCAGCAGAAATGAAGGGAGTGGTCCTCTCACTGGAGGGGTGCAGCGAGGCAGCAGTCTCCCCAGAGGGTCTGGTGGCAAGCGCACCCCCAGCGCCCTCCAGCTTTATTTTTGGCAGGGCAGGAAATGTGTGTGTGTCTGTGGGTGACCTGGGGAGGAGGGGATGGGGGGTAAGAGGGTCCCTGGATTTTGGTCAATCTGCGGGGGTTGTGGGGGGTTTCCGGAGCCCCCGGGGTAGGGGTAGGGATGGGGGCAGCCCCGGGCAGTGCTGAGCGCAGCTTTTGCGGGTACGGTCATGTCCAACTCCTTCCCAGCTGGAAACGCTGCGGCGGGTGGTATCACCAGGCCAGAGAGTGCCTTCCTCCAGGGCTTTAGGGGAAAAGGGCGACGAGGCCGTGGTGGTCGGCGCCCTGAATACCCCGAGGGGCCAGGGCCCCTTTTTCTACATGAAGACCTGGGCCCGTTCCCTCCCGGGTTCTTCCACTCCCATCTCAGCCAAGTGCTGATCTAATAACTCAGTGGAAGCGCGCAGAGAAGAACAGGGTCGCCGTGGTTAGAAACGCTGTTCCCCTCTGCGCCTGACTCCGCAGTTACTTTGTTACTTAACCGCCCTTCTGCTCATTTGACAAGCCCTGAGCGCACATTTGCAGAGCTTCCTTCCGGGACTTCGTGGCACGGATTGCAAGAGGCCCCTACTCTGGCAAGGACTTAACTCAGGGAAATTCTTTCTGTCCTTTCTTACTAGAAAAGGCATAAATTGGAGGTGAGCCTCCTTAATTAGAATGGGCACAATGGCTGGTGGCCACGAGACCCAGAAGAGGTCACTGGCGGTGTTGCTTCCCAGACAGCGAGCCAATGTTGGTGAGACTACAGTGAAAAGAGGCAGATTGAACTAACCAGACCTGGGACTTGTCTTCATCTGCAAACGGTAATAACAGCGGTTAACCTCCTGAGCGCTTCTGACATGCTGAACGCTGTTCCAAGCCCTGCTCTAATGCATCGAAGGCATGTTCTAAACATGCATTATCTAATAACGCTATTCCCGATTTCACAGATGAAGAATCAGAGCCACTAAGAGATGACATCACTTGGTCAAGGTCACATAGCTTCTGGGGCCAGGGTTCCGTTTTGCCTTTGTGAAGAACAGTGAACATGCTCTGCACTTTTCTAAAGTAGAAAAACGAGCTGATGTCAGGGATTCTTTCAAGAAAGCAAATTTCAGAGCTGTTGCTGAGATCACGACCCATTCAGCAAAGTGTCCCAAACGCTGAATGCACTTCTGAGTCTCTGGTTTCACTTTGCAGCACTCGGCATAACTGATGCTCACAATAATGACCTTCAACCACCAAGGAAACGTTCATTTATATTTTGCAAGCTCTGTTTAATGGATGAAGGAGTAACAAGTTTTAAAAAAGATTTTGATCAACACGGTGGCTCATGCCTGTAATCCCAGCAGTTTGGGAGGCCGAGGCGGGTGGATCACTTGAGATCAGGAGTTCAAGACCAGCCTGGCCAATATGGCGAAACCCTGTCTCTACTAAAAAACATGAAAATTAGCCGGGTGTGATGGCGGGTGCCTGTAGTCTCAGTTACTCAGGAGGCTGAGGCAGGAGAATCGCTTGAACCTGGGAGGTAGAGGTTGCAGTGAGCCGAGATCGCGCCACTGCCCTCCGGCTTGGGCGACAGAGTGAGACTCCGATTCACACACACACCAACAAAAAAAAAAAAAAAAAAAAAAAAAAGATTTTGATCAAAACCAAATCACTAAAGTTAAACACTTGAAAGAATTAACCCTGTCTTTGTAAAGCTTGGCTACCCTGGTAACTCATGCCAGGGACACTTAGCTTTAAAATTGTCCCCTCTGGAGGGGCTTTGCTCTTATGCCACAAGTATTGCTGCTGCGTCTGCGAAACAGGAAGGAGCAGCATCTCCCCATTATTTCCCTGACGAGTACCCCTAGAAGATGGTGGAGTCCACGTGGTCAAGTTCTCTTTCTTCCACTGGCCTAAGTCTGAAATTCCCCAAACGCCTGGAGCCTTGCAATGCTGGGCAGCCGGCAGTTTCCCCAGCAGTTGCCCTGGCATCTTGCCCCCTTTACACAAAGCAATCACTGTTGCAGAAAATGAGGGTCCTGTGATCATTTGGCACCACCCCCCTGCCTGGCATTTGCGTGGGAGAAGGGACTTTCTTTCTTTCTGACAATAGATTCTGATCACAAACCAGGCCCCTTTCAGAGAAACAGCTCCCATGGAATGACTCTGCCTAGAGGTAAGAACTGAGGGGCACAACAGAAGTGATTTCTCGCTCCCCACCCTCATGGCCATCAATGCTCAGTCAGGCCCCTATCCTTGAATTTGTTTCAAACGGTGGCATATCTGGTCCCTGGCCAGTGGGACAGGCACCCTGTAGTTAGTGGTTTGGATTTTCAGCCTTACCTCAAAATGCAGGTGCAGGCCAGGTGCGGTGGCTCCAGCCTGTACTCTCAGCACTTTGGGAGGCCAAGGCAGGTAGACCACCTGAGGTTGGGAGTTTGAGACCAGCCTGGCCAATGTGGCGAAATCCTGTTTCTACTAAAAATACAAAAATTAGCTGGGCGTGGTGGCATGTGCCTATAATTCCAGCTACTCAGCTACTCAGAAGGCTAAGGCAGGAGAATCACTTGAATTCAGGAGATGGAGGTTGCAGTGAGCCAAGATTGTGCCATTGCACTCCAGCCTGGGTGACAAAGTGAGACTCTGTCTCAAAAAAAAAAAAAGTAGGTGTAGTGATCGTTTCTTACAGGTAACATTTCCTTGCTAAGAAATGAACACTGGTATAATATACTATAACTAAACTACAGACTGTGGATTTCTCCAGTTTTTCCACTAATGTCCTTTTCCTGTCACGGGATGTAATCCAGGATACCATATTGCATTTACTTGTCGTGTCTTCTCTCACCTGTGAAAAGTTTCTTAGTTGTTCCTTATTGTTCATAACTTTGACACTTTCAGGTATTTTATTGAGTGTTTGGGTTTATCTAATGTTTTCTCATAATTAGACCAGGGTTATGGATTTTTTAGAAGAAAAGTCCTTTCTTCTTTGCATGCCATAAGGAGGTACATGATATCAACATGGCTTATCAATGGTGAAGTTAACTTTATTTGCATGGTTAAGGTGGCTCTGCCGTTTCTCCACTGTGAAGTTACTGTTTTTCCCTTTCTGTATTCTACTTATTAGAAGTGGGTCAATAAGTCTAGCCCATATTCAAAGGGAAGGAAATGAAACTCTACTTCCTGGAGAAGGGAGAATGTACATATATATTTTGGAATTTAATCTTATGAAAATTTGTCTCAGGCTGGGCATGGTGGCTCATACCTGTAATCCCAGCACTATGGGAGGCCAAGGCAGGTGGGTCACTTGAGCCCAGGAGTTCAAGACCAGCCTGAGCAACATGGGAAAACTCTGTCTCTACAATAAATACAAAACATTAGCTGGGTATAGTGGCACGCACCTGTAGTCCCAGCTACTTGGGAGGCTAAGGTAGGAGGATGGCTTGAGACCGGGAGGTTGAGGCTGCAGTGACCCGTGAGTATGTCACTGCAAAGAAAAGATTCTCTGTAGTTCATGTATTAATTTATTTATATTGGCATGGACTCATGGATATTTCTTTTATTCTTTGGGTTATAAGAATCATCATGGTTATATATCATCCAATCCTTTCATTAGTTTGTTGCTTAAATTGTTCCAGCCTTGCTCGTTGGGAACTCCTGGTTCCTTTTGACATGCCCACATTAAAAAAAAAAATGATGCATAATGGATGTACATAGTTTTGGGGACCTCATTTTTTTCCAATTCCTTACTTTCTGGCATTACAAGCTGCTCCAAAACTCACCTTGTGTTTTCACTGCTTTAGCCCTAGAATCAGTTATTTCTCCAAGGAGCCTGGTTCCTTTAATCAGAGAATGGTATTTAGAAACCATGTTTCTGAGTGTTGGGTGTGCTCGTTGCTACTGGGGTGTCATTGCTTCTAGGCCCTCTCAGTGAACAGTTAGGAATATTTACATATATTTATGTATATATGTATGTATGCTAACCCATGAATATGTGCATATCTATGTTTGTGAATCTATTTGTATATATACTTTTAAAAAGAGTTTGTGCCAGGTGCAGTGGCTCACACCTGCAATCCCAGCACTTTGGGAGGCCAAGGTGGGTGGATCACCTGTGTCAGGAGTTTGAGACCAACCTGATCAACATGGTGAAACCCTGTCTCTACTAAAAATACAAAAAATTAGCTGAGTGTGGTGGTGCATGCCTGTAGTCCCAGCTACTTGGGAGGCTGGGGAGGAGAATCACTTGAACCCAGGAGGCAGAAGTTGCAGTGAGCCAAGATCGTGCCATTGCACAGTAGCCTGGGCAACAAGAGTGAAACTCTGTCCCCAAAAAAAGAAAAAAAAAAAAGAGTTTGTATTATCTCTGACTTGAATCCAACCCTGCAGGTTTCATTCTAACCTTCTCCCTTTTCTCACTGTTGCTTTTTTCTCTGATGGTGAGAAACCTGACTCCCATTATCTATAATTTATTTACATATTTGTTCAACCCTAGTATACATGTGAAGTAGTTTCAGAATCACCAATGTAGTTCCCTATGAAAAGTAAATTTATCAACTAGAGTATAGTGTTTTTGCAGAGTTCTTTTTGCACAGTATTTTTTTAGCTTTACAGATTCCAGTCAAACACATCATTTTCCATTGTGTGTGAAGTTTGTGACAGTGAAATAAAAAAGAAAAAAACCCCATCATTTTCCAAAGTTACTTAGGTCAGCTTCTTTTTTTTCCTTCTTGATGGGCACATCTTAATATTTCCAAAGCATTTCTACATCTGGTTTCTTTTATCATATCATTGTTGGATGGGGGAAGAAGAAACCATGACATATGAAGGTTGAACTGGTTGTCTCAGGTCACATGATCAGCTGGATCATGATTAGAACTACTTTGGGCTTTGCTGGACCATACCACCTTTCCTAGAGTTGCTGTTTTCTTGGTGGGTCTGGGCTGCAAAGCCAGCTGTTGCAGAGAATGTCTGGTGAAAGGAGAAGGTGAAGTACGGCTGGGAAGCTCTGTCTTTTTTGGTCAGGCAGAATTGTCAGATGTCAGTGGGAAGGAAGCTTAGAGATCTCATGGTTCAACTCACTTTCCTTATGGATGGGGAAACTGAAGCCTAGAGAGGTGATGTACCTTGTCCAAGATGAACTAGTTGGTTAGAGCCATGGGTGGGAATAGGATTCAGAACTCTGTGCTCCCATATCTGTGCTCTTCCCACCACACTGCATGGGCTACAAGGTCAAGGGGTTGCAGGTTTGGAGAGAAAGACCCTTTGAAATTGTTTCTACAGGGCTGGGAGAATTTGCCATCATTCCCTAAATAGAGAGGTTCTTTCATACCTTAAGCATTCTGAAGTGGTCAGAGAGCTAATTAAGAAATGCCTGATGGGCCTGGAAATTTGCTTCCCACATGTTGCAACAGTAATGATCTCATCTAAAAGTGGCGACTTGAGGAATGTTGTGAATTCCAGAGCTGCCATTTTTGAGCGTGTCATGTCCTCTCTTAATTGTCACCCTCTAGCATCTGCAAAGCTGAGGATAGTAGTGTCTATCCTGTTCAGGTCATGGAGTTATTTTAAGGCTCCTTGCTTAACTGTAAGACAGGAATCAAAGCTTTTTTTTCTTTTCTTTCTTCTTTCTAACTGCTGGTTTCCTAACCTCCAGCATAGTACATAGAACACAGTAGGAATTCAATAAATATTTATTGGATGAATGAATAAAGAATCATATGAGGTCCTTCAGGTAAAAGTACACTGTCATCTCTAAAGCACTATACAGATGTAAGGGACTGCTAATGACATTAACTAACACTCTGAATTAGGGTGAGTTGGTTACCCTCTGTGGACTTCAGTGTCCTATCTGCCATACGAGATGCTCCAGGCTCATCTTGCATTTTGGATTAAAGCTGATGATTTCTAAGGTCTCTTTCAGATCTGTAATTCTGTAATTGCAGTGATACTTATTATCAAGAGTATTTGTGAGAATTTTCAGGTTGGTTTAGGATATGAAAGTATCACATGCCATCATGGACTACAGCAGAGATAACATCCTTTGCATGTGTGATTTCTAGTTGATTGGTAGTGGCTGCCTGGAATGCAATGTTGAGAAAGACTCTGAGGGTCAGCAGAATAGTGATGATTAGTGATTAGTGATGATTAGAATGATTGATTCATGATGTCTGTCAGGAACACGGAATATCAGGTAGTTGCAAGCATGCCAAATATCTGCCATCTCCAACCTAGATGCCTAAAACAGCATTGCCCTGGAACTTCTGGCAGGAATGTTACTATTATTATTTTCTTGATTTTGCATAATAATGGAGAGAGATTGCTTGGATGAAGCCAGGGTTTCCTAGAGGTAAACAAAGAGCCCTATAGACTTGTAGTAAGACTTGCCACCGTTCTGCCTTTGATTGCCTCTCTCTTATTTTTTAATTTATCAGGCAAATAAAGATGAACATGTTCAACTGATTGATGAGAAGCACATCCAGGCCCAGGATTCTTTCTACTACTCTGGGACTCAAGCAGATACATGGCTTCTGTTCTTGAGGAAATTGAGAATGTAGAAGGATGCAAACATTCTAGACATAAACACGAACCCACTCACCCAAAAAGTACATGATGAACACCTACAGTATGCTAGGCAGGCCCAGGTAAATGGCTTGGCCCTGAAGACATAGGTGATATTTTCAGGATAAAGGTCTTCTCCCTTTCTCTTGTTTCCTTAACACTAGTTAAGTGTTAAGGAACCATTGACTGATCAGTATGTGCGGGTCCATGAGCTTTCTGAATATAACCATTATTTTCCCCAGTCTACCCAAATGATAAGGAAATAGTAAGTTTCAGGTCTGATTCCCAGAATTCTTGATGGAAATATACAAACGAATCTCCTAAATCTCTCGTTGCACATGGGGAAAGCCAGCCAGCCGAGGAGAGACCTTCATGGGCCATTAGGTACCATCCTGTTTCTCAATGTACTTTTAAAACCCAAGGAGGCCATGAATGTGAGGATGTTCTCATTCATTCCTGCTTACCCAGATATGTGGAGAGACCTCTGCGTCTTGGTTTGGGCGTCATGTGTATTGTTCCCCCATGCCATTTCTTCATGACTGGCCAGAAATGTATCACAAATGGAGGACTGACATGACAACCCCTGCCCTTCTTCTTCTAGTGGGTCCTCCTTTGCCCTAGTGACACGGGCTTCCATTTACCTTCCCTCAGGACTGGTCTTTCTCCACTGTCCAGGCAGTTTCTGAAGAGACCACACTACCTAACCGAGTGATTACTTCAGGACTTGAAATAGCTTTTTTCCTGTCCCAGATATGACACAGTCACTTCCTCAGTAGAGCCATCACTCCAAGAGGAACAGGACGTCCTTGTAACGGAGCCAGGAAGGTCACATGATCAGACAGCCGGGGGCCTCCTGGGACCTCGTTTCCCCTTAAGCTGTTGGCAAGGACTTGTCTATGAAAGTCTGTCTATGAGAGGCCCTGGCAAGCCATCCCAAACCTACCCTCCTATAGGGTTTCAGTCCAAAGCAATTTCTGCAGGGAATAAACTTTTGATGAATGAATGACAAGCAGGGTGATTGGGGAGGATTTCTGTGGAATATCGTTGGTGATCACATAGAAATAAACCCAGCATGCACAGGCTTCCACATTAGGAGGTCAGGGGATCCCCATGATCCTGTTATCTTTGTCTTCAGTGGCACCCTTAAAGGAGGCCATAAAGTTTGGACAAGTAACCCAATTTGCTGATTGGGGAATCCCTTGGCATAGTCTGGAGCCAGCTAGAGTAGAGAGTGAGAAACAGGGAGGAAAGATTTTCCCTAGAATTCAGGATCAGGCAAAAGAGAAAGATATTTATGAAGGCTGAAGCTCAGCCACAGCACCAGCTCCAGACCCCCAGACCTCACAGACTCATGGTCAAGTTTTACTGGGAAGTGACTGAGCACTACAGGGGAAAATATGATTTAGGCATTTATGCAGGAGCAGGGTTTGGGGAGCTGAGAAAAGTCTTCAAGAGGCCTAAAGAAGGGGAAAATTAGCTGAGTCAGAAGCCAACAAGAGGAACCTGAAGGAGAGGAACTTGGTATGTAGAGTCAGAGGCAGCCTCATGTTGGGAGACAGAGTTGAGTGTTTTTAAATTCTTTAATGTCTGGTGCCAAGAAAGTCTTTAGGAGATATAAAGCAATTCTATATTTATTTAGTGAAACCTTCCAGTCAACTAAGAGTCACCTTTGGGATGAATGGGAGAATCCCTTTTAAATTAAATTAATTCAGTTTAAGACAAGGTTTCACTCTGTCACCCAGGCTGGAGTGTAGTGGTGCCATCTCGGCTCAGTGCAACCTCTGCCTCCTGGGCTCAAGTGATCCTCCTGCCTCAGCCTCCTGAGTAGCTGGGGCTTCAGGTGCAAGGGTCAGGTCACTACACTCAGCTAATTTTTAAATTTTTTTGTAGAGACAAGGTCTCACTATATTGCCCAGGCTGTTCTTGAACCCTTGGTCTCAAGCGATCCTCCCATCTCAGCCTCCCAAAGTGTTGGAATAGCAGGTGTGAGCCACTGCACCCAGCCAGAATCCCTACTCAGACTAGGAAAAACTTCCAGAATACCAGGAACCCCGAATACTAGGAATTTTCCATGGCCATCTGGTCTTGCTGCTCAGCCTCTTCTCTTTTCTCCAAGACTACAATAGCAGATAAACCCAAAGGCTCCAGGGCCTTTGATCTATGGAAGAATTGAAGCTGGTCATCACACAGGTGAGGTTGCACAACTTCAGTTTATGTCTGGGAGATGGAGAAAGCTACCTGGCCAAATGGTGGACATCAGGGTTGCATTGGTTAGAGTGCACATTTGCAGGCAATAGAATTCACTCTAGCAAGTTTAAGAAGGGGTTTATTTGGGGATATTGGGAAGATCACAGAATTGTCAGAAGGGCTGAAGGAACAAGCTCTAAGCTGAAATTCCATGAACACTTCCTAGAGACACACTGCAGGATTGGGTTGGTAAGAAGCTGTTACCACTGCCAACCATGAACCATGGTTGTCTCTGCTGCAGGCAAAGAGCTGCCACTGCCACCTCCAGCCCCAGAAACCTGCTGTACCTGCTACCATCTGGGCCTGCACCCCTTCTGTTTCCTCATGTAGCTCACTTCCAAATCAAAGTCTCATGTGGGTGCATCTAAGTGGCAAAACCTAAGCCATGTGTCTGTACCCAGCAGCAAGCAAAGCTGAGAAATGTCTACACCCACACATCTATGCAGAGAGACACAAATTCAATGTGAATATCCTTAAAATGTGGAGAGATTATGCAAAAGCTTTTGGAAGTCAAGAATGACAGATATCTACTACAAGAAGTCTGTGAACTATGGCCTGAGATGCTCAGGAAAAGGTGATCTGTTGAAAGTGCCCCACTGTGTGGGTGAAGTGATAGAGTCCCTGGTGGACTTCCCTCAATAGCATTAAGCTCAGTTCATCTTAGGCAAAATAGAGAAGTAAGAAATGCTTGTGTTCTAGGTTCTTCAATCAACCAAGTAAAACTGTTATTACCATTTATTTATTTTTAAGATTCTTTCAAAAAGATTTGAGTCAACCATGGTATTGTTTTGCATATTACAGTACTAGTCAATTCTGAGCATCATGAAAGACACAAACAGTTACACACATGGCTTTTGATCTGAATGGGGAGCCAGGAAACACACTAATGCCATCGTTATAAACATACCAAATCCTATATAATGAGCACCAAACGAATGGCATGGATAAGTGATCACGTTGCTCAGAGGAGAGCTGTGGTTTGGGGTAGTTAGGATGGCTTTTTGGAGGAGGCAGGACCAGAGGTGGGTCTTGAACAATGAGTAGGATTTAGACAGACAGCGAAGAGGAAAAAGCAGTCCTAGGGGATAGAAATGAGGTGAGCGAAGCCTGGAGCGGATGGAGGGTGTGACTATAAACGAGCTCCATGGGGGTGGACAGTCAATTCTAAGTCTAGAAGCAGTACAGGATTTGAATAGAAGAATTATAGATGAAAACAACAAAAACTTGAGTTGGGACCATATTTTGGAGGATCTTGGTTGCCTCATGAATTAGTCAGGACTGTTTTAGTTTCAAGTGATAGAAATCCAATTCAAATTTACTTAAGATAAAATGGAATTTATCATTTCATCTAATTAAAAAGCCCAAGGGCATGAGTATGACACATAGCTGGATCCATGTTCTCAAAAGATGTCATCAGGGCTCAGTCTCTCTCCTTCTCTCAGCTCTGGCTCATCTGCATTGATTTCATTTCCCAGGAGGCTTTCTCCATGTGGTGGTCCCTGGCAACTCTAGGCTTATGTCACCTCAGTTCAGCAATCTCTTGCCAAATATTTCCAGAAGAATTCTCAGAATTCTTAGGACTGAGGCTGGTTGGTTGGCTCAGTCTGGGTCATGAACAACTATCCTCTAACCCTGCTGGAACTACAACCATGACCAGAGGGATGTGGGCTTTCTCACTGACCAGGTCTGGGACATGGCCCAAGAGGGCAAGTTCATCTCCACCCCAACCATATGGAGGAATGGCCACTGTAGCAGATGCTGCCAGTGCCCCATCCTTATCCCCTTGGTCCTTACCATTTCGGTGGATGCTGGTTTAATTTTCTACTGTTAACACCCTCATGTCTTTGCCTGAGGGCTTTCTCTCACCACCAGAGCCCACTCTGAACACATTCAAGAAAGGCCAGAAATGCCAGGGAGTTAACACTTCCTAAGAGCAGTCCTTGGCCAATGGCTGTTGGAGTTGGAGGATGAATACCCCTTTTTTTTTTTGTCTCGGATGAGATGACTCTGTGGCTCATGTTCTACAGTGTTTCTCAGAGTTCCCCAGTAGGATTAAGTTCCAGTTGCTCAGTGTGGTCAGTTGAATGATGATACACTCTGCATTGACTTCCTTCCTTCTCCATCTTACTTTCCTACTTGCCTACTGGTATTTCCCAGAACTTCCTCCCAAATAAATTCTCACACTTGAATCTGTCTAAAGGTCTGCTTTTGGGGAATCCAAATTAAGATATTCCCCAGTGGAAGACCAGATGCTGTTGCCAAGATAAGGGAAAATGGATACTGGGTAGATAAGAACAATGGATGTCAGCCTCTCTTGGTTAAAAGATTTGGGATTTTAGCTGGGCACAGTGGCTCATGCCTGTAACCCCAGCACTTTGGGAGGCTGAGGCACATGGATCATGAGGTCAGGAGTTCAAGACCAGCCTGACCAACATGGTGAAACCCCGTCTCACTAAAAATACAAAAAACTAGCTGGGCATGGTGGTGCGTGCCTACAATCCCAGCTACTCAGGAGGCTGAGGCAGGAGAATTGCTTGAACCCAGAAGGCGGAGGTTGCAGTGAGCCGAGATTGCACCACTGCACTCCAGCCTGGGTGACAGAGTGAGACTCTGTCTCAAAAAAAAAAAAAAAAAATTTGGGATTTTAATTTTTTTTTGCCTGGGACTGTATTTGTCTGCCTCTTCCCAGAGGTAGGCAGTGAGTCCACTGATGGGAAGGCCACAGCCTACTCACTGTGGTGGTCACAGACCTGGTGCACAGCAGATGCTAAAAGTGTATTTGTTGTACTGAATTGAATTTTATAGTCAATGAAGAATCATTAAATAATTTTGTGAACTCAGAACTGGAAGAATGTGTTTTGTTTGTTCACCAAGATTCTGTAACCTGGTGGCAGTGTGGAGGATACATTGGGGAAAGGGAAGATAGAGAGACTCATTCAGAGGCGATCACAGTAGTTTGGGCTTGAGATGATAAGAGTCGGGACCAGGTAGTGGATGCAGGAGTGTGAAGAAAAGGTCAGAGGGGTGAGACTGGGCATCGGTGGAATATGGGCAGGAGATGAGACCACGGCTTAGTAAGGAGAATGATAATTTCTTCAGGAGTTGCTCATCTGGCCAGGACATAGCATAGTTGCCCAGTTTCCTATTGTTAGGGGATTTATAGAATTTCTACCATAGTTCTTCTTCTGAGGAGAGTGTGTGTGTATGTTGGCAGGGGGTGATAGCTGGAAAAGGAGTTATCTAAGGGCAAAAATTTATTAAGGTCTGTGATGATTAGTTGTATGCATCAACTTGACTGAGCCATGGGGTGCCCAGATATTTGGTAAACATTATTTCAGGTGATTCTGTGAGGGTGTCTTCGGATAAGTCTTCCACATTTCAGTTGATAACTGAGTAAAGCAGATAGTTCTCCCTAATGTGGGCGGGTTTCCTCCAGTCAGTTGGAGGCCTGAATAGAACAAAAGGCTGACCCTCCCTGGAAGAAGAGGAAATTCCTCCTATTGACTGTCTTCAAGTGGGAACATTGGTTTTTGGGTTTTTTTCTTGCCTTCGGACTCAAACTGCAACATCAGCTCTTTCTGGGTCTTGAGCCTGCAGGCCCTCACACTGGATCTACACTATCAGCTCTCCTGGGTCTCAAGACTGCCCACTGCAGATCTTGGGACCTGGCAGTCTCCATAATTGTATGAGCCAATTTCTTTCTTTCTTTCCTTTTTTTTTTTTTTTTTGACATTGTTTTGCTCTGTTGCCCAGACTAGAATGCAGTGATGCGTTCATGGCTCACTGCAGCCTCGACTTCCTGGGCTCAAGTGATCCTCACACCTTAGTCTCCCAAGGACCTGGGACTAAAAGCATGCACCACTATGCCTGGTTAACTTTTAATTTTTTTGTAGAGACAGGGTCTCACTATGTTGCCAAGGCTGCCAATTTCTTATAATAAGTCTCATTCTCTTTATAGCTACATCCTATTGGTTCTGTTTCTCTGGAGAATCCTGACTAACACATGCCTCATGGGTCCATGCCTCAGAGAGTGAGATTAGATGGTAGTCATTCTTAGCCAATAACAGGGGAAACTGTAACCAGAGGGATGGGATAACTGGTGCAAGGAGAGAACTTTTAGATGTGTCAAGATTCCAAATCAGGTACATGTTCAGGGGAGAATGAGGGAAAAGTACAGACTGATTTAGAACTATGAAGGTGTTCATACCATTGCTGGGGGTGGTTGTATTTTATTATTATTATTTTAATTTTTTAATTTTTTTTTGTAGAGACAGGGTCTTGCTGTGTTGCTCAGGTTGATTTCAAACTCCTGGCCTCAAGTGATTCTCCTGCCTCAGATTCCCAAAGTGCTGGGATTACAGGCATGAGCCGCCATAGCTGGCCTCTGTGTATTTTAAAGCCTGTACTCCACAACTAGCTGCTGTGGTTTGAATGTGTCCCCCAAAGCTCATGTGTTGGAAACTTAATCCTCAATGCAACAGTGTTGGGAGGTGGGGCCTAATAGGAGGTGATTAGGTCATGAGGACTCTGCCCTCCTGAATGGATTCATGCCTTATCATAGGAGTGGGTTAGTTATCATGGAGGTGGGTTCCTGATATAAGGATAAGTTTGCTCCTTCCTTCTCTCTATCTTGCATGCTCACTTGTCCTTCCACCTTCTGCCATGGGATGATGCAGCATGAAGGCCCTTGCAAGATGCCAGCATCATGCTCATGGACTTCCCAACCTCCAGAACCATATGCCAAATAAGCTTCTATCATTTATACATTACCCAGTCTGTGATATTCTGTTATAGCATCAGAAAATGGACTAAGACATATTACCTGTCAGATTGCATTAAAGGATCCAAAATGGGTTTCTGCATTCTTTGGGAGATGTAAAAAGGCGTTTCAGAATTTCCCTAAACTAGCCCCCAGTACCCAAAGGGCCCTCTTCAATGCGGGGACTAAGTTTAACCAGGTGAGTTTCAGCTTTTCTGTATCTGAAGAGCCCATCCTCTGAAGAGCCTGAAGTCCTCTGAAATTCTGCTGGATCTTATTGTGATTGTTTTTAGAGACTTTCAGAGGTGAACAGCAGCATCACCTCAACTCCTCTCCTGGAGTTGACCCTGACCCCTGACAGCAGCATCCTCTCGTCAGCTCTTGTGATGCTTGGAGATGACCTCTCAGAGCTCTGCTTGGGCAGGAGGTGGATGGATTTGTTTAGGCAGGCGTGGAGGTGGGTTGGAGTAGGCGATTTTGGTCTGTCTGTGCGCTCCATCCCATGTGGCCTTGACTCGGAGGTGGTTTGGCATCATATCAGTCAGAGGCTTTGACTATAAGGGAAAAAGGGAAATTACAGGAAGGCTATCAGGGGTTCACAGAGTTGTTGGGGGTTAGAAAAGCAGGCTTGGAAAGTGACCAGGAGTGACGCAAAGAGCACAAAGGTGTTTTATCTGGGTCAGCCTGACCCCAAATTGCTGCCCCTGCTCCCGGCCTCCAGAGCACTGTCACCATTGCCATCAGACATACTGCCTCTTCCTCAAATGCCCCTGAACTGGCCCTTTGCTTCGGTCACTCATTCCAGCCTCAAAATCCCTGGTAGGAATGGCTGATTAGCTGAGCCTAGGTCACGTTCCCAGGCCTGCTCAGTGTGGCGGAGGTCAAAAAGAGAACCTCCTCATTTCCATTTCTGGAGGTGGTTGGAGATGGGGAGGGACTGCATTTATCCCATACCGCACAATGGGGAGTTGTCCCAGATGATTAAGGGAGTTAATGCTGGACAATCAAAAACTCCTGATGGATTTCTACTCTGAAGAGCATCTGGGGCATGTTTGATGTTGTACAGACAGCAGACCCTACCCACTACTTCATTCATGGTGCCTGGTTGGAGACTGAGGAAGCCAGGCACCACCATCATAAATCCTCAGACCTCATCACGAAATACCTGATGGCTCTGGAGATAAGTACCTGCTGCCTGGGCCTCTTGGTAGGCCTTGCTGCCCTGGGGCTGGTATGGGGCTGGAGCGGATCCACAGCCAGACACTTTATGAGGCAACCAGAAGAGAGGTTAGAAACATGGAGATGCCAGCCTTCCCCACATGTCAGTCTGGGAGAAGCATGGCGGAGGGTAATTCCAAGAGTTAACTGGCAAAGGAACAAAGGAAGAGGCGTGATCACTCGTACTGGGGAATCAAGACCATGCCCTGGGTGATACCCCCTATTCCCCAATAACAAGCAATTAACATTTGTGTGAGGTTCCTATTTTTTAGGCACCTTCCTGTATATTTGACAAAAAAAGGGTTTTTTTGTTTGTTTGTTTGTTTGTTTGTTTGAGATGGAGTCTTGCTCTGTCACCAGGCTGGAGTGTAGTGGTGCTTTCTCGGCTCACTGCAATCTCCATCTCCTGGGTTCAAGTGATTCTCCTGTCTCAGCCTCCTGAGTAGCTGGGACTACAGGCACTTGCCACCATGCCCGGCTAATTTTTGTATTTTTACAAAAATTAGAGACAGTGTTTTACCATATTGGCCAGGCAGATCTTGAATTCCTGACCTCAAGTGATCTGCCCGCCTCGGCCTCCCAAAGTGCTGGGATTACAGGCGTAAGCAACCGCACCCAGCCAAGAAAAGGATTTTAAATGGTGAAATAATAATATAGTAAATGTTTTCCTTAGGTTTGAATGAGGTCATACAAGATGGGGTCTTCTTGAGGGCAGGGATCACTTTTTTACTTGCCTTTGCCTCTCTGGTGTATAGCATAATAACTGGGGGATGATTAAGTGCTCAGTAACTGTTTATTGGATGAACGAAGACTAGCAATTGTGTGAGAACCAATGTCATTAAGTTGATACTTAGGGGCAGGTTGAGCAGCTGTGGTTGGGCTGCTTGGTTGAGACAAGGTTGAAATTCTTCAAGATATGGGGCTTATTGAGGGGTTAGGTTGCAGACCAAGCACTCCAGGCTGAGAGGTGATTGCTATGTGTTCACCAACCTCCATTTCCTTTTCCTTTTGGGCACATGGCTAGATTACATTTCCCAGCCTCTCTTGTAGTTTGTTGGGGCATGTGACTCAGTCCCGACCAGTGGGATGCAGGTGAAAGTGCCGTATACCACCTCTGGTCCTGGTTCCTAAAAGTGTCCCCTGTGATCCATCACTCTCTCTGGTCTTTCATCTGCTGGCTGTACACTGAGGATGTAGTGGGGGATTCCAAGTCTTAGGAGATAACAGAGCCACTAGGGAAAGGGCTTGGGTCCCTGAATGACTATATGGAGCGGAGTTCCTCACCTTTGATTTCTCATTGATCTGTGACAGAAGTAAGAAATTAACCTGTATTGTGTTAAGCCACTGAGATTTTTGGTTGTCACAGAGTGGTCATTAGCTACCCTACTACAGGACAACTCATTTTAATCTGGGGAGGGAGAGAGTGGTGCTAAGTATTGCTAGTTATGGCAGAGGCCTGGCTGCAATTTTCCTCCCCTAAACTGAAAACAAACAGATGTGCTCACAGACATAGAGAAGTTAGGAGAGAGAGAACCAATTGTCAGGGAGGACTTGGGGCCCTTCTAAGCTTGAAGGTTTTAAGGTGACAGGGATATATCCAAGTGGACGTTCTGTGGGCCGGGCCTGAGATTTGGTTAGAATTTGTCCTCAGAGAAGTGGTCACTGAAGCCATGAGAGAAATGGCCTACTTGAGGAAGAGCTTATGAAGGGAAAATGGTGTGGCATCCAGGACTGAGTCCTGGTGACTTTCCAGAGTTAGAAGATGGCAGGAGGGGGAGGAGGAGCTGGTGAAGGTGCCATCTGAGCAGTAGGAGGAGATGCCTGTAGAGACACACCAGCCAAGGGTGGAGGAAGATTCCAGTAGTAGGTGGGGATCACATACAGAAGAGATTAGACCTTGGATATTGAAGAGACTCAGAAAGGACCTTCCTTCTCCAAGGACCGAGATGAATGGAGAGAAAAGGCCACATGTGAGGGTGGAAATATGGAGGAGATAAGAGGAGAAGCCAACCTTCTCTACAAAATGATAGAGCTGCTGGCTTGTGATTGGCAGGCAATTGTATCATTGTAGCTGGGTGATCTTGCTTTGCTATGGCTGGAAACTGAGATCTCCAGGCATTGGTCTGAGTGATTTGCACCAGGGGGTGGGGAATAGGGGAGTTGCTTTGGTATTCTGGTGTGTGGAGCTTGAGATAGGGGAGAGAGAAGGGCAAAGGAGGGGTAGCATGAGATCCCTGTGAGCAGAAAGGGGCCAGGACTCAGCTGAACTTGGGCATAATTGCATGACTTAGCTAAATTTGGGTATAACAGCTAATGTGACTTCATCTTGTATGCAGAATCTGGTGAGGTTACACAAGTTCAACTCCACAGTTCCTTTGGTCATATGGGTATATAACACAGGCAGGCTGTTCTACCAGAGAACCCCCCAGTGTGGGTTTGGGCATACTTAGTTTTACTAAGCTTTACTTTCTTTATCTGCAAAATGGGCCTTAAATAATTCCTACCTCAAAGGGCAATTGGTAGTATTAAATTCAGTAACATTCAATAGTGCATATAAAACACCTGATGCAGAGTAAAAGACTCAGTGAAAGTAGCTCAATCTTATTTTATAGCTTGACTTTAGGAGCTCTGACATTTTGCATAGAACTTTGCCTTGTACAAAAAGCTTTCACATATGTTATATCAAATAATCCTTTGGCTCTGAGCTTTCATCCTTTTTAAAAATTCACACAGTAATGGGGGCATGCTGATTTAAAAAATGAAGAAATTCATAGTGGCTCCAAGTAACTTCTTCTAAGATCCAATTCAGTAGGAAAGAGAGCATCTGTTTCCCCACAGACCAAAGTTTAGGCCTGGCTGTCATTGGTTCAGATGGACGGTGTTTCTATCCTCCAACCAGTTGCTGTGGTGAGGAGAATGGAGTGCGTTGATTGGTTGAGTCCTAGGTTTGTGCTCTACTCTGAGGCCAGGAGAGGCCTCCATCTGAAGCTTTGGGAATGGGAGTGGGGTACCATGTTCTGTAGGGGAAATCAGGGCATCATTCCTGAAGATAGCATGAATGGAAGCTGGGTAGCAACAACAGCAGATATTCCTGAGTGTCAATGCTTGTCCAGAAGGGTGGGGTCTCCATCAGGTTCTCCAATCATATGCTTTCCTATTCCTTTAGTACAGAAATGTACCATGAACAGTCTTTAGTTCTCAGCTTTGGGTAAGGGCTGGAAAATCTCACAGCTGCAGCTGCCTTGACATCAGAGAGCGTAAAAGGACAAGGGCCTAGTATACAGAGGGATAAAGGATGTGACCTGGGGTCTGTCACAAACATTTTTAAGGCAGTTATGTGTGCCAGGCTCTGTGTTAAGTGCTTTCCTGGATGAGCCCATTTTATTATCCTATGGCCAATGCCAAGGTAGGCATTGGCACTAATTTCCACATTGCAGGGGAGAAAACTGAGGCACATTCACAGAGGTTAAGAATTTTTTTTTTTTTTTGTAGAGACGGGATTTCACCATGTTGCCCAGGCTGTTCTTGAACTCCTGCCCTCAAGTAATCCTCCCGCCTCAGCTTCCCAAAGTGCTGAGATTACAGGCAAGAACCTCTGTGCCCGGCTATAAGGTTAAGAAATTTTCCCACTCAAGGACACATGCCAGTAAGTGCCAGATCAAGAATTTGATCTGAATCATTTAATTTTTAGACTTCAAAAGACTGACAACCCAGGGGAAACTGAGGCAGCACTGGCTGTTGGGAGAGGAGCCTCTCAGAAGCACACATATAGGGGACTGCCGTTGGTTTGAGGCAGCTGGAAACAATCTTTAATAAGCAGCCCTCAGGACAACCAGTGACTCCTTTGCAGCAGGTGAGGGAGGGGCTTCTGGGAAATTCATTCGAACCACACCAACTCTCTTTAAGGTGGAGATGGATAATGGCAACCCACCCTCTCTTCCCTTCCCCATCACCTCCTGCTCTGTGTTAAGGCACAGCCAGGCTTTCCAGTGAACCTCCTACTCTCAAATGAGCCCTCTCACCTCTGGAGGGGCTGGTGGCCGTTGCTCCGTGGCCTCCTTCAGGGAGGCCTTACCTGGCCCTCCGGCCTAGATGGTGGCCTCTCATTGCCTTGGCCTCCTTGATTATTTTCCCTTAGCATCTGACATATATTGTTTATGTGTTATCTGCCTCTCTCAGTGGAATGGAAGCTCCAGAAGAACAGGATTTCACTTTGTTCAGAGTTGTATCCCTAGTGCCTAGAACAGTACTTGGCACATAGTAAATGCTAGTAAATATTTGTAGAATGCATGCCTGTTTCCCATCCAAGTACTAACCAGGCCCGACCCTGCTTAGCTTAGGAGGCTGAGGCAGGGGAATTGCTTGAACCAGGGAGGTGGAGGTTGCAGTGAGCTGAGATCACCCCACTGCACTCCAGCCTAGGCGACAGCAAGACTCCATCTCAAAAAAAAAAAAAAAAAAAAAAAAAAAAAAAAAAAAAAAAAAGCATGCCTGTTTCCCAGGCACTGTGCAATTTTTGCCTATACTATCTCACTGAATCCTCAGAGGTCTGTGGTTTGTCCACAGTGGGCCCTAGAACCAATTTCGGTGGGTAGAGCAGAGGCCTGAGCTCCCTGCCTGCCCCCATTCCCCTAAAGGGCTGGTGTAAGAAGTCTTAAGGAAAGACCCACCAGGGTTAATAGGCTGTGAAATTCACAAAGCCAGGTGTTCAGGGGGTTTCACCCTGGCTGTTGTTAAGGGCACCATCTGATTGCGGCAGCTTCACACCTTCCTTAGTGTGTACGTCTTCGGGGGTACAGGACAATCATAGCTCCCAGGACCTTCTTTTCAGAAATTAGCAACATGCCAAAGAGGAGAGAACCGTCCATGGAGGATCTGGAGGGACGTTGGGGTGGGGGATTTGAGCGCAGTGGGCCCAAGTGGGGAGAGGGCCTTTTTGGCCTCCTTTCCTCTCCTCCTCCATGCTTGCTCCTGGCCTCTACCACCTCTGTTTCAGAGGGAATGAGGGCTTCGGCCTGGCCAGAAGTTGCCCCGGGGAGAACTAGGGTGCTATGCCCACCTCTCAGTGAATGAGAGGTTCCTTTCCTTGGCCTTTTTAGATGACAAGAGGAAAATTTCACTATGTCCCACCCCGAGAGCTAATATAGCCTAATATAGCTAATATAAAACTATAAAGTTTTAAATGTATCATATATAATGATGACACATATGATATATTTAAAACTTTATAAAGTTTTATATGCTATATTTAAAACTTTATAAAGTTTTATATGCTATATTTAAAACTTTATAAAGTTTTATATGCTATATTTAAAACTTTATAAAGTTTTATATGATATATTTAAACTTTGGGGGCAAATAGTAGCCTCGAGTGGCTAACATGATTTCTGGGATGAATTTCTGTGGTTCTGGAAAGGCAACAACATTGACCTGCCATGGAATGCAGCCCCACTTCCCACCTCCTTCCCAATTTTGTCTGTAGTTTCCTTTTTTTTTCTTTTTGAGATGGGGTCTCACTCTATCACCCAGGTTGGAGTGCAGTGGTGTGATCTCAGTTCACTGCAACTCTGCCTTCCTGGCTCAAGTGATCCTCCTACCTCAGCCTCCACAAGCAGCTGGGACCACAGGCACGTGCCACCACGCCTGGTTAATTTTATGTCTTTTTGGTAGAGATGGAGTTTCACCATATTGGCCAGGCTGGTCTTGAACTCCTGAGCTCAGGCGATCCACCTGCCTTGGCCTCCCAAAGTGCTGGGATTACAGGCATGAGACACTGTGCCTGGCCCTACTGCAATTTCCTTTTCCCTTGCTTGATCTTCCAATTCACTACTCATTTAAAATAACTCTTACTCATAGTCTTATTCAGAGTAAGTCTTAGACTCTTACTCAAAGTCGACTTGCTTTTTGGTTGATTAACAAGCCTACGACAAATATGTATTGAAGACCTCCTGGATGTACAGCCATGCCCACAACTGTGGGCAAGGCAGACGAAGCCCCTGCCTTCTCGGAGCTTATAATCTAGTGGCAGAATCATTTCCCAAGCCCACAATGCAGACCTAATTCTGTGTTCTTGGTGTATCCTGGTTTAACCTCTAGAAGTATGTGGCAGAAACACATCCACAACTTGTTAGAATTATAAAAATGTAACACAACCATCCGGAGGCCCTCCTCCCCATCCATAGCACCCCACACAACTCTCCTCCCTTCCTATTTTATCCTGGAGATTGCATTTCTGTGCTATGAATACCAGTACTTAGGAGGGGCTTTTTTCTGACTGTTGTGTGGCCAAGAACTGCCACCAGCAAACATTCTCAGGGGCTGCCCAGCACTATCTGCTTCAAGAGGGTGGATGCTGAGGACAAATCCATCCTCACTGTCATGCCAGCCCTGCTGTCTGGGCCTCCAGGGGTACAGAGTGGGCAGGCAGGGACAGAGAGAATGACCAGCCTGGTGACCCCCCCAGCTCCTCCTGCAGGGAGTGAACACTACTCTGTGGATTTGCTATGTGGTTTGGACACACTCCCCAAGCTTTCTGCCTTTTGTTATGATACCATCATCTGTTTCCTCGTAGTTTCGGGGTCTGGACCTCACTGTGTTTATACTCAGCATCACGAAGCCCGTGAGCTTGTGTATACAGGAGGCCACCAAATGTTTGGAGATAGAGGAGGGAGGTGAGAGTGTGCAGACATCTGCCTCCGCGGGAAGCAGATTCTCCTCTCACCTAGGAAACAGGTTGGAGGTTCTCAGCCCTGGGACTGGTGCTTCAGGGCCTGCGTGGACACGATGACAGTGTAGAGTGACTCAGGACTGGTTGAGGGATGAAATCCTGGACATTCAGCCTGGAAGGGCCCTTTGATATAAATCTGGCCTGACCCTTCCCTTCCACAGAGTATTATGAGTTTCAGCATGGTGAGGTAACACCCTTGGCCACACAGTCAGTGGAAGAGCTGGTCTGGAATTGAGGATGCCTGTGTCTTAATTCACTGTATTTCTATTTTATTTTATTATTTTACTTTATGATAGAGATGGGGTCTTGCTGTGTGGTCCAGGCTGGTCTTGAACTCCCGGCCTCAAGTGATCCTCCAGCCCAAGCCTACCAAAGTGCTGAGATTACAGGTGCGAGCCACCATAACTGGCCAACTCACTGCATTTCCATCCTCATTTTCTATTTAACCCACCAATAGTAATTTGATTTTATATAAATACATGTCTACATTTTCATGATCAAAAGTACAAGCAATATTTTTAATAAAAGGTTTAAATATCCCAAATAGCCTACAAAGAAAAGAATATAACTTTTCCCAATGACTGTATCACGTCCCCAGAGGGATCTTAGAACCCAATGTTCCTGAGTGCAAATCCCAACATGCAAACCCTGACCCTGCCCTACCAAATGGTGCTTTAATACTTGAACCAACTCTCACACTTTGGAGCTCTTTGCAGGGTATGTGTGTACATGTTTGTGTGTGCATGTTTGCACATATAGGCATTTTTGTTGTAATAATACTTGTTGCACCAATATTTCAAATGAATACAGAAGTGACCATTTTTGGAAGAATCTGCCCCTCTTAAGATGCTCAGGCATTAGACATTGTCAGTGGTGGTCAGTGTTCCCAGTTCTTGCTTTTTTGCATGTGTAGGTGATACTGGATAGGAAGAGCCTAGCTTTCTGTACCAGAAGCTCAATTATAAAGTGGTTATTGGAACTGGGAATACATTTTCTCATAAAAATAATGCGATTATACATGATGGCAGTGCGGTTTAGTTAATCTTTGAAACTTGCTTAACTCCATATACAGTTGAAATACTGCCCATTTAGACTTAATGCAGGTATGAAACCGTCTTTTTCACCATCAGTGCTTAAATGGAAAAATTATAAAACTAAATAAGACATTGTTTGTAATGATCACGAATGCTGGTGGTAGGGGTGAGCAGCTTTTATTAGAAGTGGAGGTAGGTGGCGACTTTGCAAGGATGAGATGAGATATTCTAAGGGCTTTGGATGGGGATGGTCCCAGATCTTGAGCGTGGTTCATTTGACTTTTATGCTTTGGCTTTCTCTTCCTTCTCTTAGGCTTCATTAGCTCCACTGATAATCAGATGTGATTAGGGTTTGGGATTTTGCTCACCAATGGAATAGAGTGAAGGGAGAAAAAGGGAAACATTTTTTCCTCTTGAGATCAGTAGGTGTGAGTTGGAATACAGCAGACAAAGAAACTGCCTATGTATGGACTCAGGGATGCCCTTAGGGTGAGATTATTTCTTGCGGGGAGGAGAAAGGAAGCAGGAGAGAGCTGATACACAGGCCCACGCATGCAGCTTATGCCCAATGGTCTGTGGGGGTCACTAATAGTGCAGAGCCCTGCATGCTCCCTGTTTCTGATGAAAGTGTGAGTCACCTCAAATCAACATGTCAATACCATTCAATCAGCCCAATCCCATGCCATCCCATGGAAGAAATATTCTGCCAGCCAGAAGGAAAGATCTGATTGCCCTGACATTTTCCTGGAACCCGGACCCAGCCGGGCCCCAGAACAACTCCATGGACACGAATCCCAGAATCCTTCAGGGCACCTGGGGGAGTGGATGGGAAGAGAGGGACTTAGAAATTTTGAATGAGGCCTGAGCTCCACTTGTCTGAAGGCAGTACTGTGTGAGAGAGAGCTGTTCTTAGATGGGCCCATTAGGCCTCGAAAAGGAGAAAAGGAAAGAACTTGACATTACAAGTGTTCCCTGTAAGAGAAGAAAGGGGATGGTGGAGAAGAGGCATGATCACCTCCCTGTACCACCCGCCAGTGACACTGACCCTACCCTGGCTTAGCTAAAGTTAAACAAATGGAGTGATAGTGAACTGACATCCCAAATGCTGGTTTGGGAGGAAACAACCACAGACTCATTCATTGTGCTCATGGTGCTTATAAATACCTGGTTTAGGGAATTAAATGTTGATGAAGATTATCTAGGGGCTTATACAGTCTATCCAGCCCCTTAGTTCTTAAAATTTATCATTGAATCACATCAGCTATAGGTCGGAACCATGTGGTTTCAGTCTTCCGTGGAGATGATTTTAATCAGCTGTGTGTGTGTGTGTATATATACATATATGTACATATATGTACATATATACATATATGTACATATATGTACATATATACATATATGTACATATATGTACATATATACATATATACATATATGTACATATATGTACATATATACATATATGTACATATATGTACATATATACATATATGTACATATATGTACATATATACATATATGTACATATATACATATATACATATATGTACATATATGTACATATATACATATATGTACATATATGTACATATATACATATATGTACATATATGTACATATATACATATATGTACATATATGTACATATATGTGCACATATACATATATGTACACATGTACATATATGTGCACATATACATATATGTACATATATGTGCACATGTACATATATGTGCACATGTACATATATGTACATATATACACATATGTGCGCATGTACATATATGTACATATATACATATATGTGCGCATGTACATATATGTACATATATACATACATGTGCGCATGTACATATATGTACACATGTACACATGCACACATATGTACACATGTACATATATACATATATGTACACATGTACACATGTACACATGCACACATGTACACATATGTACACGTGTACACACATGTACACATGTACACATATGTACACGTGTACACATGTGTACACATGTACATATATGTACACGTGTACATATATGTGCACGTGTACATATGTGTACACATGTACATATATGTGCACATGTACATATATGTGCACATGTACATATATGTGCACATGTACATATATGTGCACATGTACATATATGTATTTACTTTTATATATGTATACATATATGTGTGTATATATACACATATATACATATACGTATACATACGTGTACGCGTATACGTATACACATATATACCTATATATGTATATATGTATTTACTTTTAAATAGCGACAGGGGTCTCTCTAGGTTGCTCAGACTGGTCTCCAACCCCTGAGCTCAGGTGATCCACCCACCTTGGCCTCCCAAAGTGCTGGGATCATGAGCCACCGCAGCAGGTCGTGTTTTTTTGTTTTTGTTTTTGTTTTTTCAATTGAGACAGGTCTCACTCTGTTGCCCAGGCTGGAGTGCAGTAGTGCAATCACAGCTCGCTGCAGCTTCAACCTCCCTGAGCTCAGGTGATTCTCCCATCTCACTCCCGCCCAAGTAGCTGAGACCACAGGTGTGCGCCTCCATGCCCAGCTAATTTTTATAATTTTTGTAGAGATGGAGTTTCGCCATGTTGCCGAGGCTGGTCTTGAACTCCTGATCTCAAGTGATCCTCCCACCTTGGCCTCCCAAAGTGCTGGGATTACAGGCATGAGCCACTGCGTCTGCCAGGAGATGTTTTAAGAGACAAAATTATGGGACTTCTTGTCATATTTATGGTTACAGTGTTGTTTTCTTTATGGGGATCAATGGAATAAATTTCTCTTTCTTCATTCCAGGAATAGTTATGCTTCTCCTAAACACCTGGCTTTTAGTTTATGGACACTATAAACCATACAACTGACCATGCCTCCTTTTTTTTCTTTTTTGCTCTACCCACTAGGAAGCTCATATTTAAATTTGAAGTTACATCTTGAGCAAATGTACAGCCCCTCACAACCGACAGAGCCAAAATGTCACTCTTAGCATTTTCATTTTATTTTTTCTTTCTTGCTCCTCTTTTTCCTTTATTTCATTTACCTATTGTTTTGCTTTCATTATATTTCATATACATATATATATATATATATATATTCTTTTTCTACTTTTTTTTTTTAACTGAGAGAGGGTCTCACTGTGTTGCCCAGGCTGGTCTTGAACTCCTGGGCTCAACTGATCCTTCTGCCTCGGCCTCCCAAAGTGCTGGGATTACAGGCGTGAGCCACCACACCCAGCCTATATTTCATATGTTTTAAAAAGCAATCTTAAATTATTCGGGGAACAAGGTGGTTAAATAAATAAATACAAAGGTGGCAATGGGGCACTGGCTCACACAAACCCAGTTGCTGAGTGTGGTTGGGTGGCTTTGAACAACAGGCTATTCATAAGTACAGGAAATTTGCAAGACCGATGTTAGAAATTCTGGAAGTACCTGCACTATTTATAGTTGCATTTTTAAACAAATTCTTGAATCTGAGTGGTGAATATGTGCCATTCTCACTGGAAAGGTAATTATTAAATTCCTTAGTAGTCCATTTGGCCAAGGTATGGAAGTACCTCTACGTTCAGGGGAACAAGCGGCTGGCAATTTCTTTCATCTAAGCAGAGCTGTTTTCTTTTTAAGGTTAATTCCACGTATGTGCCCATTCAAAGATCAAAGTCCAAATACTTAGTCAAAACCACTGATTTTGCAAATCCTCAGCCAGTCTTGGACTAGATTTGCAACCACCAAGTACTGAAGAAAGCAAAATGAAATCAAACCAGACCCTTACAAAACACATGGTGTATCAAACATTTTTTTTTTTCCTAGTTAGTACTCAATGCTGAACCCTGTCGCTCTTCAAATTATCCCTTTCTCCTTAACTGGGAAGAGAAACAATCAAATATTAGAGAAGGCTTGAATGGGTCAAATAAGGGTGTTTATTTTCTGAATTACCTCTCTCAGTCTAAACATTCTTTCCATTTATCCCTCTGTCATCTGGTCTCAAGAGGGAACGGCTGCATGGTGATAAGCCTACCTTTTTGCAGATGTTACAAGTGTGGGGTAAAGCTCAGCACTCTGGGGTGGGTACAGCATATGTGGGATTTGGAGCATAGGACGTAATCCAGGGTTTTCCTGGGGCTGCTTCCCCACCGGACCAGCTGGAGGCCAAATTGTGAAGAGGGAGAAGGGAAAAGATTGGTCCTGGTCCTTCAGCCATTCTTTTTTTTTTTTTTTAGATGGAGTCTCATTCTCATTCTGTTGCCCAGGCTGGAGTGCAATGGCGTGACCTCAGCTTATTGCAACTTCCGCCTCCTTGGTTCAAGCGATTCTCTTGCCTCAGCCTCCAGAGCAGCTGGGACTATTGGCAAGCGCCATCATGCCCAGCTAATTTTTGTATTTTTAGTAGAGACGGGGTTTCACCATGTTGGCCAGGCTAGTCTCAAACTCCTGACCTCAAGTGATCCACCTGCCTCGGCCTCCCACAGTGCTGGGATTATAAGCGAGAGCTACCATGCCCAGCCCCTTCAGCCATCTTTTCCAATGAATCCTGACTTTCACCCGCTTAGACTCAAGGATGTCAAGATTATCTGGCACACATTTTAACAGTGCAGAAAATCAACCCAGAATATGGAGGGGAGTTTGAAAATCCCACTGTATTGGAAAGAAAAGACTTTGGAAAAAAGAAAAAACCAACTTGTAACCTTCAAAAGAACATCTGTCTGGTTTTCCCTGTATGAGATATTGATGGAATTAATACACATTTGTACACACACTTGCCTTAAAAAACAGCCCCTCAGAAATGCACAGTGGTTCTCCCTGAGTGGTAGAATTCCAGAGGATTGTTTTTTGTTTCTCTTGCTTGGCTCTACGGTCTGCTTTTTTCTCAATAGATGCAAATAACAATATAGTTGGATGCTAAGTGGGAGTCACATTCTAAAGTCAGTGTGTAAAGAAGAAAATCATATCCAGTAAAATTACTTGTGAAGATAACTTCTCTACTAACATAGCATATACATGGCTTTATGTGTCACAAAGTAGTTGCCTTGCATTTAGGGGTCAAGATATATGAAAAATACACATTTTATACATTAGAGCCCATCGCAGGTGCCGTAAGGTGTCAAGGTTTGTGGTAAATGAGACCAATTGGGGAAGCATCTGCCATCTTTTTTCCTCAGTCTTACTGTGGAGCCCATATTCACTGAGTGGAATGGCCCAAGGAAACATCTTCACTCTTCGTATCATTTTCTCTCTCTCTTTCTCTCTCTTTTTCCAGGATGTAGGGTGGAGACTTGTCTTAAAGCTGAGTTGCAAAGCCAGGCAATGTTTTTGTTTTTGTTTTTTCTTGGAGGTGGAGTCTTGCTTTGTTGCTCAGGCTGGAGGGCAGTGCCACAATCTTGGCTCACTGCAGCCTCTGCCTCCCCAGCCTCAGCCTCCCCAGTAGCTGGGATTACAGGCATGCACCACCAGTATCATCATGTTGGCCAGGCTGGTCTCCAACTCCTGACCTCAAGAGATCCACCCACCTCGGCCTCCCAAAGTGCTGGGGTTATAGGCCTGAGCCCCCACGCCCAGCCCCAGGCAATGTTTTAACTTACATTGCATGTTGCAGATCAGTAAAAATTAGCAATGTATTCTAAGGGTGAATTTATTCCCACTTCACTCAGACTAAGGAAGACTTCAGGCATGAGGTGGTAGGGATGGGGTTGGTCGGCCTTTCCGGAGGCCATGCGAGTGCCTGCCACATTTGCTTGGCAATGCAGCCTGGAGGCTCTGGGCTGCTGTTGGCAAGGCTCATCTGTGAGGATGATTCTGTTGCTTAACTATGGGTCATTTTCCTCTGTGGGGTCCTGCTCTGGCTAGGTTGGGGTGAGTGGCAGAAGAAGAGATTAGTCGCAGGGATGGAGTGGAAATGTTTTATTTATCCCTCTTCCTCACTCTCTCATCCTCAAATACACACAGGTCCCCATAAGACTGGCATGTCCCTGGGAAGTGTCTGGGGTCCCAGACAGAGGGAGCATTCACCCACCACTCAACACAGACTTATTGAGAACCTATTATGTGTGAGGCACTGGGGATATGTATTGAGTAATGTTCTATAACAGACCTTCATACTTATAAGTACAAACAGGGGTAAGTTCTCCAAGAATAAAAGGCAGCATTCTACGAGACTCTATAACCAAGGTCCTAATTTGGGCCATTTTGGGGAGAGGGCTTTAAGAGAAGGGCTCTCTGAAGAGCTGCCATTGAGGGGCTGTGAGATGAGAGAGTGTTAGCCAGAATGAGTGTGGGAGGGTGCATTCCCTCAGAGGGTAAAACATTTGTGTCACTTCCAGCCAAGGAGACATGACCCCCTCCCTCGCCAAGAGCAGAGGAAGCCCTTCTTAGCTAAAAATAAGTTTGTTGAGCCTCTGGGGGAAATCCTGCCACTGCCCAGAGAAAGACCCCTAGAAAGGTGATTTTGTGGCTCTAACCCTCTACACCCACCCCACAGGATGTGTGGGGCTGGTGGTCCCCAAACTGCGGCTCCCGACCTTTCTAGCTAATTTTGCCTTCCTGAGAGTGTGTCTCCAGCACGGCTGGGCTCCCAAGCTGGGCGCCTGCCAGTCAGTCTGACCAGGGAAGGAACTATTTTGGGAATTTTTATGATGAAACAATATTTTTTTGGTAAACAAATGGAAAGCTGTTAAACAGAGCTGCTCACCCCTAGCTCCTGGTTCACCTTTCTCCAAGGGGAGGTGTCACAGAGGTGGCACTATCCAGTGGGGATACTGTCCCCTGGGCTCTCCCTCTCCAAGCACACACCCCATCATTTCTCCCAGGATAAATAGCTATGGCTCCCCACGTCCTGCCTTGGACTCCTTTTTTTTTTTTTTTTTTTCTTTCCTGGAGACAGGGTCTCACTGTGTCACTCAGGCTGGAGTGCAGTGGCACAATCTTGGCTCACTGCAGCCTTGACCTCCCTGGCTCAGGTGATCCTCCCACCTCAGCCTCCCCAGCAGCTGGGACAACACATGTGTGCCACCCATCTGGCTAATTTTTGTATTTTTTGTAGAGACAGGGTTTTGCTACATTGTCCAGGCTGGTCTCAAACTCCTGGACTCAAGCCATCCATCTGCCTCGGCTTCCAAAGTGCTGGGATTACAGGGGTGAGCCACTATACCCGGCTGCCTTGGCCTCCTTGAAAACAAAACTCTGGTGCAGTTTGGGATCGTGGGGGGGCTGGGCCCAGCCTGATTAGCTTCCTCAAGGCCTGAGATGGACCGGACTTAGAATGTTAGCATCGGAAGGGCCCTTAGAGAACATCTGCCACCCCTTACTGACCCCCTTCACAGGTGAGGGGATCAAGGCCCAGAGAGGGGAGACCAGTTTCCCAAGGTCATATAGCTTATCAGTCGCAAATGGGGTTGAAGCCTCAGATGTCAGACTCCTGGCCCTGTTCTCTTTCTTCAGAAATAACGAGCCAAGCTAGTGGTCAAAAAAAAAGAAACAATAGATTCCACTTTCAGTATTTTGTAGAGCACCTACAACTATACACTAAGAGCAAATCATAAGTCTGCTAAGTCTCTGAGCAATGACCGCACTCTCAACCTCACCTGGAAGAAGGCTCTCCTTCCGGGACTGGCCTGGCCTCTCCAGAGATGGCTGCCTCAGCCTACCTGTGCACTTGCCTCTGATTGGCTGCTGTGGAGACTGGGGCTGCGTTAGCCAGGGCACCTCTCCTTGGTGCCAGGAGACCACCCCTGCCCAAGCCTCGTTCCTCCAGTGGTTTCATCACCTCTTGTTCTACCCAATGGCCCCCAACCATCCACAGCTTCCAGGGCTTGGTTTTCTCAGCTGGACCATGATCCTATTTTTATGTTTGAGCTCAGAGAACATGATTAATGCCCTCTACTGAAAACAGGATTGATGCATCACCTTCTCCTACTGATGGATCAAATGGGGCTGCTGTAAAAATAGTAATAATAGCTACCCCTTATTGAGTCCCCACTGGGCTCTTATAGACGTCTCATTTCATACTCACAGCAGCTCTGCGTGGTAGAGGTTATTTGTCCCACTTTACAAATGAAGTTACTGAGTGCCAGAGAAGTCCAAGTTCACATGATCAATGAGTAAGTAGTAGCATTGGGATTCACCCAGCTCTGTCTGGCTTGAATCCTGCAGTTCTCCCCATCAGGCAGCCTCCAAGTATGAGACAAAGAGAATCTGGCCAGGAACATGTAGCAGCAGAAGGGACAAATGTGAGTTTCAACAGATTAAACATTAGGGTTAAAGGAAAGAGACAAACAGAACATGTCACCTGAGTTTTGAATCTTTTATTACTCTAGAGTCTTTCATTTTTGAGTGACAGAACCCAACTCAATTCAACTCAAGTAAAAGAGAGCTTGTCTTTATGAGTGTACCTGGGAAGTTCAGGGTTGCAGCTGGCTTTAGGAACAGCTGGATCCAGGGCACAGTCTTTCTCTTTCTCTTTCTCTTTCTGCTTGACTTTATTCTTCAGACAGGCTTTCTCCACATCATGGAATCAATGGTTGCTGGCAGTCCCAGACTCTCACCTCCCAGCAGAAAGGACCCTGTTTTTTCCCGCAAACTTTGGTGAGAAAATTCCAGGAAGGACTCCAATTGGCTGGCTTAGTCATGTGCCCATTTCTGAGAATCACCATGGCCAGGTGCATGGAGGACTCTGGGCTGCGGGAGGGGCATGTGCCACATGGAATGTGCTTCCCAAAGGGAAAAGGAGCTTTGGTATCTGATGAAGGGGAGAAAGCGTTCTGGAAAGACAGAAACAAAGATTCCTCTAGGCTGGGAGACTGGGATGTTGGCATCACTGATGGTCAGAGGGAGGAGATAGGAGGAATGGTTACTTAGTAATAATAATACTAATTATAACAACAGTCATAAGCAACATGTATTACTTTACAGCTTACAAAGCCCTTTCACATACCTTATTTAATCCTCATCCAATCTGGAAGGTAAGCAGAACAGAGGTTGTTACTGACCTCATTTTACAGATGAAGGGATAGGTTCGGAGAGGATAAAAGATGGGCTCATGGCTGGTAGGTAGCAAGTCTGGGACTCAGATGGACTCACAGTCATGTTCTCTGAATCCAGGTACAGGAGAGAAGACATGCTGTGCCTGTAATACCCGGTGTCCTCAAGGCAGATGCTACTCTCAAGGTAACAAGCACAGCTGAGCATGTCACTTTGGGGTCATTTAGCTTAGTGTGGTCCCTGGATAGGTTTTAAGTGCCACGTGGACAGGGACCTTATCTGTCTAGTTCACTAGTCTACCTTAGTGCCAAGCAGGTGTGGGGTTTGGAGACCAGAGCTGTAGGCAAGGACTGAGCCTTGGAGGGTGAGTGTGGGGAGAGAAAATGAGGAGGAGGAGCCCAAAATGCAGCTTGGTTGGCCCAAGCTCTAGAGAACCTTTGCCAAATGCACTGCCAGCCTCGGCATCTGCTGGGCAGACCAAGCTGGCCATATAGGATCTATAGACTGAAACCCCCCGGTCAGTGCAACTGAACTGGGTTAGCACCAGATATGCCCTACTTTGTGGTTCCTGTCTTTGCTGTATCTGACTCTGCTTCTCTGGGTAGATGTACTATTTGCATTTTAATTAAATTCAAGTCAATCAAACTCCACTTTTTGAACAACCAACTACATGCCAGGCATTGTGCTATGCTCCAGGGATATGGAGATAAGTAAGACACAATTTCTGCCGTTCTAAGGGCAACTCATTCATTAAGCCCCCATTATCTCCCAGGTACTTACTGTGTTAAGCACTGGGTATATAAGATTAGGTGAAATTCTTATTCTAGGTTGTAGGAGATGACCCAGATTTATGCCCAATTGATCCTAATACAAAGTGATAGTGATTTGATCTGCATATAAAAAAGTGTTTGGGGATTAGGGAGATAGAACAACTACTTTTTGTTTGGGAAACACAGGGCACTCTTGAGAAAGAGATGTTATCTGAGCTAGATTAGCAGAGCAAAGGAAAAAGGTAAGTGTGTACATGGCTTGCTTAGAATGTGAAAGGGGAACTGTTTGGTGTGGGGAGAGGTGGCTCACAGGGGGAGGTGGTGGGAAGGAGGCTAAGCTTAAAAACCAGTCAAGCGGTTTTTCACTTTATCTTTTGATGCCCTGTCCCTTGGAATGGAAATCTTTGCCTGGTGTAGGTGTCTGTGTTTTGCCATCCAGTCATCTGTTGGTTTCACACTTTGTTCTACAAGGAAGCCTGTTGCTTTTTAAGATGTAAGCTCCTAGTGGGCAAGGCTAGTTTCCATGCTTTTTTGTTTGTTTGTTTGTTTTCTTTTTTTATTGTTGTTCTGAGCCCAGTACAACACGGATCTTAAGCAGATTCCCTGCACTGCTGTGGTCCAGGTGTGTCAAAGGGAGATCACGGCTGCAAGCTCTGCTGAGTGACTAGGGAGCAGATGCTGGGACACTCAGAGGCTGCTAAAACCAAGCACCTTGGGCTTCCTCATCTACCAGCTGTGAAGTTGTCATGACTTATGTGCTGCAGTGGGCTGGTTGTCCACCGATATCCATTTCCCCCTCCATTTGATAACAGAACTCCAGAGTGGGAGCTGGACAGAAGGCCACCCAATCTCCTTTGTTATTGGGTCTGTCCATGTGACAATGTCTCAGCCACTGAGGGATCAGAAGAAACACACATTTGAGTGTGGCCCCAAAAAGGAGTGTATGGCTGCTTCTCTTCCCATTTCTCGTTCTTACTGGGGGGATGAGGACCACTGGAGAAGCTACCTTGGATGCAGCAATGGAAGCCCTGCATTGAAGATGGCAGAGCCACCCTAATAGCCTGGACCACCTACCTGTGGGCTGGTGTATTTCTTTTATAAAAATTTTTTTTTTGTAGAGACAGGGTCTCTCTTTATTGACCAGGCTGGTCTCAAATTCCTAGCCTCCAGTGATCCTCCTGTCTTGGCCTCCCAAAGTGCTGGGATTACAGGCGTGAGCCACCATGCCAGCCGGCTTGTGTATTTTAAGCCTCTTTCTTACAGCTTAGTTTGTACCAAAATCTGTTTAGTAGAAGGAACCTTAGATGACTAGTGCTTTGTCCTGCAGTCTCACAAAAGTCATCCTATTTTTCCAGGCCTCAATTGCCACATCTGTCAGATGGGAATATTAATAACTCTTTACTCTCTCCATGGGAAACTTCTAGGAACTGCAGATGTGCTATGATTTGCAAAGAGTAGAAAGCAAGGTAAAGTGTGTGGGGAGGGTTTTCAGGGTGAGTGAGTGAGAATCTCCCATCAGAGTTTATCATGCAGCCATTTCCTCTTCAGGGGCTTTTGATTAGCTCAGTTAAATGTCTGGTTCAGCTAATCAGAGCCAAGGTAGGCCCTGTGGTGGTTCACCATCTCCCCAGACACAATTCTCCCCAGCCTTTCGAGTGCTCAGAAAACACAAAGTTTGTCTTGGCTGTAATGGGTCAGACCTAAGGAAGTGATCCGGGTCGAAAAGCTTTTACACAATTGTAAGTAGTGGAATGTGCTGAACCCAGTTGAACCTCATTAAAATGCCACAGTGGGTTGAGTGTTCATGTTTCATGTTCGTGATGTTTGAATGTTTAAATTCACATGAAAAATGTAAGCAATGAGATGCAATAACTGGCAGGGTCTGGGCCACTATTTTATGCAGACGGCTACCTGATGGTGTTAGCAGTGTTGACAGAACACATTGACTCTGAAGGACATGGTGGGGTTTCAGCTCAGGCAGGATCTGCACGTGGCTTGTGGATGTTTCCCACTCGGCTAAGCCACCATGAACAGGATTTGGCTTTTCTTATGCAACCCTGTCCTGTGCTTAACACACACCTGGTTGATTTATGATACATGAAGGATAGAGCCAGTGGGATCTGGGAAAGAGGGGCAAAGAGCAGTTTGAGAATGTCTTGGGGAAATTGAATGAAGAAGGGAAAAAAGGAAGGGCGTTCAGGCAAGAAATAAGACAATGTGTTGGAAGATTGGGAACAAATTTCTTAAATATCCCACAGTAGAAGAATAATAAATTATGGCCCAATTACTCATTCCATTCATTTAAAAACACGTATTGTCTACCGTACACCAGGTTCCAGTGTTCCTAGGTTCAGGGACAAAATCCTGCACTTCATATTATGCACTATTTAAAATGATAGTTATGAAGCTTACATAACAACATGGAAAATGCTTATGATATAAATTTAGCAGAAGATACGAGGGTCAAATTAGTGTACACTGTGATGACAGACTGAAAAAAACAGATGCAGAGGAGAATGAAGTGAGAAACTATGGCAAAAAGTAATGATTGATTGTGTTAGGGTGGTGGGGTTTTGGGGCAACCTTTCTGAATTTCCCAAACTTTCAGTACTGTAGTCATATTGCATTCGTAAGTCTAAAAAAAGTGTTGTTGTTTTTTCTTAAATAAGAAGGGACATTATCCAACCAACTGACCCTCCCATATTAACTACCCTGCCACAGTAGCCTTTGAGAAGAACTTCACAATGGAGAAGCTCCTTCTCCTGTGCCAACCCAATTGCTGACATTCTCCAGTTAGCAGGTCCCTGCTGCTGAGAGTCTCAATCATAGATATTAAAGTTTGGGAGGGGCCCAGAAAGTCAAAAGTGAATCCCTATTCTTGGTGATGGCAAGTTCAGCAGCAATCTAGTGGAAATGAAGAGGCCTCCAGTCCAACACAGTATGGGGGCTGGTATTTCCCCTGACTCTCAGAATCTGCGTGTCCATCTATTCGGGGTATGAGATGAAGGGCTTGGCCAGCTTCTTACCTTAGGAATGTATGCACCAGGCACTGCTGCCAAACCAAGGCTAAGACACTCACTACTGTGCTTGATTCCCATGAAGTAAGCAACAGTTCTGTCTGCCTACTCCAAACAGACTTGTCCATGAATTTCCGATTAGCCTGCCTGGGGCATAACTCTGGGATGCAGCTTTGGAATCAGACAGATCTGAATTTTTAAAAATTTACAAACATTTAATTGAAGATCTACATGCACACAGTTAGAAAAATAAATGGCACAGAAGGACTTACAGTTAAAAATAGGCCTCCATCCCACTCCTTGGATTCAATCTTGCCTCCTGGAGGCAGTAGCTTTTAACTGTCTCAATTTCTGGTTATGCCAGTTTGCCTTCATATCTCTAAGCAATATGATAATTCTTCTCTGTTCCAGTAGGTCAGCTGGGGACATTATCTATTGTCTCCCTGCTCTGATAAAGTGGTGTCTTGGTCTGTTTTCTGCTGCTATAGCAGAATATCACAGACTATATAATTCATAAAGGCTCAATTTGGCTCATGATTCTGGAGGCTGGGAAGTCCAAGACTGAGGGGTTGCATCTGGTGAGGGCCTTCTTGCTGTGTCATAACATGGTAGAAGGCATCACATGGCAAGAGAGGGTAAGAGACAGTGAGAGAAAATGGGTTGAATTCATTCTTTTTTTTTTTAAATCAGGAACCGACTCCCATGCTAATGGCATTAATGCATTCATGATAGCTGAGCCCTCATGACCTAATCGTCATCTTTTTTTATTTTTTATTTTTTTTTGAGATGAAGTCTCGCTGTGTCACCCAAGCTGGAGTGCAGTGGTGCGATTTTGGCTCATTGCAACCTCTGCCTCCCGGGTTCAAGCGATTCTCCTGCCTCAGCCTCCCAAGTTGCTGGGATTACAGGTGTGCACCACCATGCCCGGCTGATTTTTGTATTTTTAGTAGAGACAGGGTTTCACTATGTTGGCCAGGCTGGTCTCAAACTCCTGACCTTGTGATCTGCCTATGTCAGCCTCCCAAAGTGCTGGGATTAAAGGCATGAACCACCAAGCTCAGCCTGCTAATCACCTCCCTAAAGGTTCTGCCTCTCTACATTGTTACAATGGCAATTACATTTTAACATGAGTTTTGGAAGGGACATTCAACCCATAGCAAGCAGGATTTAAGTCATCCATATACTCTGGTAGACACAGAGATGCATGACACAGACCTCTCTTCATAAATGGGCTTGCTGCCCAGCAGCGGGGAGTGTAGTCAGCAGATGGCCATCAGCTGCTGGCTCTTTCAGGGTCTGCCTCGGCTGCACAGAGCCACCTTGCCAAAGGTCATGCTGTTCCTGGGGCAGCCCATATCCAGTGACTGAGCAAGGTGAGGGTATAAAGGCCAGGCTATTTTAGTTCAAACGTGGACACTTTAAGGGTCAATACTCACTTCAGTGCTCTGGGTAGGGTTGGTGAAGGTTTTGTTGGGTCTGCATCACAATTCAACTTCTCCATCTGCCCAAACTTCCTCCTTCCCCTTCTTTTCACAGGTGTTGTCCTAACATATATTATGTGTGCCAAACTCTCAGTACCTGCTTCCAAGGAACCCAACCTGCACCAATCACCTTTGTCCCTCTTCAAATTTTTCAGAACATATTAATTTGTATTGTGTCAAATTAACTAAGCAGGGACTACATTTCCCCAAATTACCTCCCCTGTGTGGTTCCAACTTAGGGTTAGCCATGAGGGAAGTTTGTGCAAATTTGGAAGGCAGAAGTGAAGCAACAGCCATTTTTACTGTCTGAAGGTTGGTGCAGGCCAGGTACTGTTGAAGTTAGCATGAGTGTCAACTTGCTGGCATGCTGTTTATGGCTCCTCCAGCTGTTCCCATTCTCCTCCTTCAGCTCCTCTGTGTCCTGGGCCAGATGTGTCTGTAGTTCCATGATGGGAACACCAGCTTATCCAGAAGATCACCCACATCCTGAAGAGTGAAGGCAGAAAGAGGCGGATGCAAATGTGTTTGTCCTTGTTGGTTTCAGGTCCTTGTGGGTTTCAGGTTGTCCTTTCCCTTCCCCACTCCAATCTTTCTTCCCAGCTCCCAGTTCTGCTGACCTCAAGCCCAATACCAGACACAGAGGCAATACTCATGTAGAGTGTTTAGTCAGGTCCCGTAACTGCATAAAGTCTAACCCTTACAATAGTTCCCTTTTTCTTGAATCCTCACTGATACAGTCATTATTTCTAGTTCCTCTATCCATAGCTTTGTTTCATCAGCTCCAAGTAGTACTTGGCTCCTTACTCTGTATGGTAAGATATTAGAATCACCTCCCTTGTCCTTTCCTTTCCTCCTCCTGTCTCATCTCTTCTATCAGCTATTGATTTTTACATTGTCAAGTGTGGTAACATTACATCCTGTCCCAAAACCATAGTGAGCTCTTCTCTTCAGTGTCTATGGTCCATTCTAAAAGTTGAAAACTATCAAACGGCACTTCAAGTAGAGTATTTTGTGTGGATAAATGAGCACAATTTCTGGTAATGGGCTGTGATAATATTTCCTTCCCTACATATCAAGGGCAGATGCCTCTGTCACTCAAAGGATGATATTCTTAGCCACTGGATCAAACAGACTTTCTTGTTTTATGTGCCACCATTTGCTCAAATGCATCTTACCTCTTACATTGCTTTGTTTTTGGACTGTGACTTTCTTGTTTAATGGTTTGTTTTTCCCAGGGTTTTTGATTACTTTCTTTTTTTCTGCTTGGGTAAAGAAAACTAGGTCTTTGCCATCATGCCCCAATTATTGTTTAGCTTCTTACTCATTTCTTGTATTGCTTGAAATCCATTCTATTCTTCTGGAAGACATTCTTCTTGAGACCCACTGCCATTTTACTGAACACCAATTTATTTTGAGGCTCACTAAACAGTTGTCACCCTGTAATTTCTTTTCACTGGAATCTTGGGTTAATTCTACCATTTCATGTATTCTCACATTACCCTTTTGTTCCTTTGATGCTCACTCCAGTTTTGCTGGAGTGTGTTCTTGTTCAGCTTCTCCATGAGGCACGCACAAGAGATAGCTATCGCATACTTACAAGAGGACTTACCAGCTGTGTGACTTGGGCAAGTTCCTAATCTCTTTACTCTTCAATTTCCTCCACTGAAAAATGGGAATTATGTCACCTGGCTCATGGAGTACTGTGAAGATTACATTTGATAACATTTGTAGAGTGCCTAGCCCTTGGTGTTGAGCAAATTTTGATTTATTTCCCTAATTAAGCCACTCTTCTGCTAAGAGATCTTAGAATGCTCCCATTGCAACCTGGGCAACATGGCAAAACCCCATCTCTACCAAAAATACAAAAATTAGCCAGGTGTGGTGGTAGGTGCCTGTAATCCCAGCTACTCGGGAGGCTGAGGCAGGAGAATCGCTTGAACCTGAGAGGTGAAGGTTGCAGTGAGCCAAGATCGTGCCACTGCATCCCAGCCTGGGCAACAGAGCAAGACCCAGTCTAAAATAATAATAATAATAATAAAATAAATAAAGAATGCTCCCATTGCCTATGGAATAAAGTTCAAATTCTTTGGCATGACCCAAAGCCCTCCATAAATGGATCCCAATTGACCTTTCCCGATTTGTTTCCTATTACTTCAGGTACCTTGTGCCCTGCCAAACTCTTCGCCCAGCACATCTGTATCTTCTGGTTGTCCAGGCCTTGATTCTCTCTGTTTCCCCTGCCTGGAAAGGCTTTCCCGTAATATGTGTGTATCCAAACTCTATTTCCCTTCTCACCTGCTCCCTCCATGGTACGCCCTTCTCTGATCTCCAGGTATGAGCACTTCCCATCTCTCCTCTGGCTTTTATCCTCTCTACTGAGTATTTCATTTGCTGCGGCCACAGACCTGGCCGCTTGCCTGTGGATGGACCAAACTCTTTAAATGCTTCTCTGCAGCTGGGGCAGCCACAGTGTTGAATGATTCTCTTTTTGCAGGCTGGGGTGAATCCAAGATGCCTTTAGGCAACGTTTCCAGAGGGCCAAAAAATTATTGCTTCCTTCCTGTCTTGCCTGTGCAGCTTTCCTCTCCCAGAAACAGCCCCCCACACTTACCCCACACAGGGAAGTAAAGGAAAATTTACTTTTAGGGAAGTCACCTACTTGGTGAGCTCTTACAACCACTGGGAAAATGCTGTGCCATTGGGATTAAGTTAAAGGAACAAATTGCACATACTGCTGGGAGAAGTATCTCATTAAGTATGATTTTTTTTTCTTTCTGCCTCTCCTCCTCTTTATAACTTTTTTTTTTCTTTTTTGAGACAGAGTCTCGCTCTGTCACCCAGGCTGGAAGGCTGGCGTGCAGTGGCACGATCTCTGCTCACTGCAACCTCTGCCTCCCCAGTTGAAGCAATTCTCCTGCCTCAGCCTCCGGAGTAGTTGGGACTACAGACATGCACCACCATGCCCGGCTAATTTTTGCATTTTTAGTAGAAATGGCATTTTGCTATGTTGTGGTCTTGAACTCCTGACCTCAGGTGATCAACCTGCCTTGGGCTCCCAAAGTGCTGGGATTACAGGCATGAGCCTCCACGCCCGGCCCATATAACTTATTTTTAACACTAGCATTCATTCACTCACTCAGTGTTTATTCATTCTATCAGTGATTCTACAAACTTATTACATGACTCTGGGGTGCCAGGCACTGTGGAGGGCTTGGGGACACAGAGAGGAAAGGCATAATCCCTGCCCATGAGGAAATCACAACTAGCTTATATTGGCATACAGATCACTTTTCAACCATGAGGTCCTGCTGAGAGCAGGAGGCAGGAGCCTCTGAGGCTAGAAAGAGTAAGCAGCTGGGTGTGTAGGTGGGAATGGTATAGGAGGAGATTGAGATGGTCCTGGATGTCTAGTTGAAGAGGGCCCACAGAGCAGTGAGGTGTCTGAGACAGAATTTTCTCTGCCTCACAGTTTAGCCCTCAGGTATGGAGCCTGGTCAGCCACCAGGCTAGGCAGGAAGTTGGGGAGAGGGAAGAAGGGGAGATGATGCAGGCTCTGAATCCAAGGTTCTGCCCCATCACTCAAAGGACAATATTCTTAGACATATTCTCTCCTAACCCAGGTAATAACCTGGACAGCTCCTTGAACATTATGTGAGAGGGAATCACAGGAAAAGGAAAATCCCTTAGCTCACCCAGCTGCATTCCTAGCAATTTCTGTTCATTTTCAGGATGAGCATAGGAGTCATGGGAAAAGAAGGGTGGCCTAAGCTTGTGCTCATCCCAGGCCCCTGGCTCTTCAGAGCCAAGCTAGCCCCGGCTACCCAGACCTGGATGGATGCAGAGGGCTTCCAGCACTGGGGATGCAGTGCTTGGAGTCACGTGTTTCTGTGCAGCCATTGCTGCCTATTACAGACTGAGTTCCATCTGGTGGTCACATCCTGGACTGGCTGCCCAATGGCAGACAAAGCTCCTTTTGTAGCTAGTAGGATGAAGTGAAGGGGAGGCTGAGTTCTTAATGTGGCCAACCAACTTCCAGCCTCTATCAATAAGTTTCTCCCTGGACCTTTTCAAAATCAAGCATTGCCAATGTGACACTGTGGGGCTGAGGGGCTGTGGGTACTGCCTGAAGCCTGGCATTGCCCACAGACTAGGTTCTCTTTATCCCTGGCCAGATCCAGCGCTGGAGTGAACCAAGACAGGCTATGGGGTCTTGGGACCCCAACATTCTAATTAGACTTTTGTGCTGTCTCCCCTATCCTGGAGGAAGGCTGTCCAGGGAGCCCACCCACCCCCACAAGTTTTTGCAATGGAAAGGTCATCAGAGATAGCCAGTCCAACCCTTTTATTTCACTGGAGTGGGAGTGGGGAGGAGGAAGGGGGAGGATATTGGCCCCTATTATCTACAGAGATAGTGGCTGCGCTGAGGCTAGACTCCAGACCTCCCCCTCCACATCCAGAGATCCTTTTCCTTACACCAGCCATGGCCTTTCTTTCTGGAAATGTGCAGCCTTCAATAAAAGGACAAAAGGAAGGCAGCAATTAGCTCCACAGAGCCAACTGATGATGGTGCAGCTTAAAACAAAGTGATCAGCCTGTAGGTCAGGGGCCATCCTGGTGTGATGGCTAATATTGAGTGTCAACTTGATTGGATTGAAGGATGCAAAGTATTGTTCCCGGTGTGTCTGTGAGGGTGTTGCCAAAGGAGATTAACAGTTGAGTCAGTGAACTGGGAGAGGCAGACCCACCCTCAATCTGGGTGGGCACCATCTAATCAACTGCCAGCGTGGCTAGAATAAAGTAGGCAGAAGAAAAGAGCAGACTTGTGGAGTCTTCTGGCCTTCATCTTTCTCCCATGCTGGATACTTTCTGCCCTCAAATGTCTAGGTTCTTTAGCTTTTGGACTTTGGAACTTATACCAGTGGTTTGCCAGGAGCTCACGGGCTTGGGACTTGGACTAACTTTCTTGCTCTTCAGCTTATAGATGGCCTATTGTGGGTCTTATGATTATGTGAGTCAATACCCCTTAATAAATCCCTCCTCATATATACATCTTTCCTATTAGTTCTGTCCCTCTGGAGAACCCTGACTAATACACCTGGTTCTGCCCACCTTCCACCACAGGCTTTGCTTGCATGTCATGTTTTCTTGCCCTGAGAGCCCCTTTCTCCTTAGCCAGGCACCTGATCAAGATCAGAATCTGGAAACCCTGCATATTTGTGGTATAGAAACTCTTGCTAAGAGCTAGCTCATGTAAGCCTCAGAACAATGCTGGGAGATATTATTACCCCACTTTATAGATAAGGGAAATGCAGAGAGATAATGTTATTTGCCAAGGATCACAAAACCAGAAGGTGGTAGAGCTGCATCTCAAACGCATGTCTTCTGACTGTGAATCCTGTTCTTTGTCTTTTCTACCATGAAAAAAAATGTGGAAAAATGCTTTGATAACTTTAAGGCCATACATGATATAACATACTAATTATTATCACCACTGCTTCTACCTCTAGCACTGCCATTGCCACAAACGCCATCACTATCACCATCACAACCATTACTACTACCATCACCATCACCACCACCACCATCAACACCTATACCATAACTACCATCTCCACCATCATCAGCACCATTATCATTACCATGCCACCACCACCACCACTGCCATTGCCAATGCCTGAGTGGAAGAGGAGTGGAGGAGCGAGGTGCCTGAGACGGAATTTTCTCCCCCAAATCCCCCATTATCACCATTGCTGCTAACACCATCAAAGCTAAAACTTGAGGCTGTTTCTATACCTGAAGCCTCAATGTGCTTATTAAAGTGCTAAGTGGCTAGAACAGATTCAGATAATCCAGGGTCTTGTTGCTCAAAGTGTGGTTTATGGACCAGTAGCACTAGCGTCCCCTGGGAGCTTGTTAGAAAGGTAGAATCTTAGTCATTACCCCAGACCTACATAATTTCCATCTTAACAAGATACCCAAGTAGTTCACATGCATGTTGAAGTCTGAGAAGCGCTACTCTAGAGCAGGCTTTGGAAACCTACAGGACTCCTAGAGGAGACAGTGGTAAGCTAGAGCCTCCTCTAGTGTGGCTTGTTCGCCCTGGCTGCCAATCCCCTCTCCTAGTCCTGTAGTAGAAGACAAAGAGCAGCCCCAAGGAATGTTGCTTTGGTGTGCTCCAGATAGTGACTTTCAGGGCCTTTGGATAGATTAGGACTCAGAGGCCCACACAAAGAGAAACCGCCATGGGGCCCATGTCTCGACAGCTAGAAAGTGAGATGAGAAGTGTTCTGAGTCACAGGTTAGGATGATGTTTGATATGGTTTGGATGTGTGTTCCCTCCAAATCTCATGTTGAAATATAACCTCTAATGCTGGAGGTGGGCCTGGTGGAGGTGTTTGGGACATGGGCATGGACCCCTTATGAATGGCTTGGGACCACCCCCATGATACTGGTACTGCATGCGAAAGCTGGTTGTTTGAAAGAGCCTGGCAACTTCTCCCTCTCTCTCTTGCACTCCCTCTCGTCATGTGATATGCCCCCTCCCTCTTCACCTTCCACCATGATTGTAAGCTTCCTGAGGTCTCATGAGAAGCCAAGCAAATGCTGGCACTGTGCCTGTATAGCCTGCAGAACTGTGAGCCAATTAAAACTCTTTTCTTTCTTTTCTTTTCTTTCTGTCTTTCTTTCTTTCTTTCTTTCTTCTTTCTCTCTTTCTTTCTTTCTTCTTTCTCTCTTTCTTTCTCTCTCTCTCTCTTCCTTCCTTCCTTCCTTTCCTTCTTTCTTTCGTTTGAGACAGAGTCTCACTCTGTCACCCAGGCTGGAGTGCAATGGCGAGATCTCGGCTCACTGCAACCTCCACCTCCCAGGTTCAAACAATTCTTGTGCCTCCACTTCCCAAGTAGCTGGGATTACAGGTGCATGCCACCATCCCTAGCTAATTTTTGTATTTTTAGTAGAGACGAGGTTTTACCATGTTGGTCAGGCTGGTCTTGAACTTCTGACCTCGGGTGATCCGCCTGCCTTGGCCTCCCAAAGAGCTGGGATTACAGGTGTGAGCCACTGCGCCTGGCCTCTTTTCTTTATAAATTACCCAGCCTCAGGTACTTCTTTATGGCAATGCCAACAGACTAACACAATATTTTTGCTTTTCACCAGTGTCGTAAGTCTACACTATTCCTCCTGGATCTCAAATTTGAAAAGGAGTCAAATGAAACTCCCCACCTCTGTTATCTCTTCCACACGTGCCTGAGTGCAACTACAAAGATGGTGCAAGGACTGCTTGGGTGGGAACAAAAACTATAGAACTCATTTTTAATGCAGTTGTAGTTACAAACAAAAACCTGTTGGAAAGTGAAAACTGTCTTATATCACAGCCAATATTCTGTTGCTAAGACACTAAAGGATAGCTTTGCATGGACTAAGTTGATAAATCATTTCAGGGTCTTATGTGCATCAGGAAAGCAATACAGCCAAGTGATTTAGAAGATAGTCAATGGAACCAGATATAGACCCAGATTCAAATATTAGCTCTGCCATGAGGTATTGGCTTTGTGACCTGGGGAAAGTTACCAAATTGTGTACCAGTTTCCTCATCTGTAAAATGGGGACAATATTAGGGATATTAGGAGGATTAAATGAATTAATACATGTGAAGTACCTAGAAGAGTGTCTGTCACATGGTAAGAACTCAATATGTGTTATCTGTTTATTATTATTAGAACAATAAGTGAACACAATAAGCACTTGCCAAGTGTGTTTGGGTGAGGCATCGTACATATCAGGATCCTGGGAGATGCCAAGAGTTAAGAGGAATAAGACATGGGCCCTACTCTTAAGGTCCTTTAGTCTAGAAGAGAGAAAATATTGCTATGGTTTGAATGTGTCCCCCAGAGTTTATGTGTTGGAAACTTAATTCCCAATGCAACAGTGTCGAGAGGTGGGACTTTTAAGAGGTGATTAGGTCATGAGGACTTTGCCTTCATGAATGTGTTAATACTGATCATAAAAGGGCTTGAGACTGTGAATTCAATCTCTTGCTCTCTCTCGCCCCTTTTTCGCCCTTCTGCCATGGGATGATGCAGTGAGAAGGCCCTCACCAGATACCAGCCCTCAGCCTCAGGAACAATGAGCCAGTAAGTTCCTCTTTATTATAAATTACCCAGTCTCAGGTATAGCCATACAAAATATATTAAGACAGAAAACTGGTACTGAGAAGCAGGGTGTTGCTATAACAAATACCTAAAAATATAGAAGCAGCTTTAGAAGTGCGTAATGAGTAGAGGCTGAAATAATTGGAAGCAGTGGTCTAGAAAAAGCCTAGATTGCCACGAACGGAGCTTTAAGGGTGATTCTCATGAGGGCTCAGAAGAGGAGAGCTGCAGGGAGAGCCTAAATATTCTTAGGGATTTTACTTAAGTGGTTGTGATCAGAATGTTGGTAGAAGTATGGACAATAAAGGCCATCCTGATGGGGTCTCTGATGGAAATGAGGGACAAGGTGTTGGAAACTGGAGTAAAGGCCATTCTTGTTATACAGTTGAAAAAAAAAACCAAACTTGGCTGAATTGTGTCAGTGTCCTAGGACTTTGAGGAAGGCAGAAATTAAGAGCAATGAACTAGGATACCCGGCAGAAGAAATACCCAAGCAGCAAAGTGTCCAGGGTGTTGCAGGGCTTCTTTTGGCTGCTTACAATAAAATGAGAGAAGGGAGAAATAATTTAGACAGAATGCATAATTAAAAGGGCAACAGAATGGAAAGATTTGGGAAACTGTCAAGCTGGCCAGGTAAAGAATTAAAAAGTGTGTCTGGGAGAGAATATGAAGGATATGGCCAAGCAAGCATTTTCTAAAGAGATTAATATGGGTAGAGGGAAGCCAGGTTCTATTTATCGAGACAGTGGGAGAATGACCCTGAAGGCATTTCAGAGTGGTGGTTGAGCCACATATGGGGCTTCTTCTAAAGCTGCTTCTATATTTTTAGGTATTTGTTATAGCAACACCCTGCTTCTCAGTACCAGTTTTCTGTCTTAATATATTTTGTATGGCTATACCTGAGACTGGGAAATTTATAATAAAGAAGAACTCATTGGCTCATTGTTCCTGAGGCTGAGAAGTCCAAGACTGAGGGGCTGGTATCTGGTGAGGGCCTTCTCACTGCATCATCCCATGGCAGAATGGTGAAGAAGTGGTGAGAGAGAGCAAGGTACAACCTTGAGGGCAAGTTTTCCAAAGCATTTGCTACTCTGTACCACCTTGAGTCTCTGCTTCCCATACTCTGGTGCAGTGCTCAGCTGCTCCAGCTGTGAATCAAGTGGTGGCCCCAGATGTGTCTCAACCACTGCTCTGAAACATACAAACTGTAAACCTTGGTGGAAGCTGATTCTGCAGGTGTGCAGAATGCAAGAGCTATGGGCCCATAGCAGTCTCCATCTAGACTTCAAAGGATGTTTTAGACAGTATGAGGGCCCAGGCAGGGACTCAGTGCAGGGCGGAGCCACTGCAGAGCCCCTGCTAGGGCAATGCACAGTGAATCCTTAGGAGCAAGGCTGCTGGGGACCTCAGGGCAATGCTCAGTGGAACTGCAGAGTGGGCAGCCCCTGAGATCCCAGAACTCTAGGGCCACTGGCATACAGCTCCAGCCCGCAGGACTCTGCCCTCACTAATGGATTAACACAGTTACCTTTGAGAATGGGTTAGTTATTTCAGGAATGGGTTTCTGATAAAAGGATGAGTTTCTCCCACTTCTTTCTCTCCCTCTCCCTCTCTCTCTCATGCATATGTGCTCTTTTGCCCTTCTGCCTTCTGCCATTAGGTGATGCTTCATGAAGCTCCTTTGTGTAGTGCCGGACCCCTATTGATTCCAATAGGGATGGCACTTTGTCTGAGAGGAAAAAAAAAAAAAAAAATTCCTGGAGCCAGCAAATGAGGGTTTACTGGGGGGACTTACATATGGGGCAGTCCAGTGGTGGCAGGCTGGATAGGAAGGCTGCTACAGTTTGTAGAAAGAATGCAGTTTATATGGCATTTTCACTTAGCAACCTCCACCTAGCAACCTCCATCTGACCCAAAGCACAGGGCCTCAATCCCCGGTATGGCCTGTGTTCCAAGAGATGGGCCAGAGGCTCAGATGTCCTCCTCAGATAAGGAGCAAATCTCTGCATTGGCCACTCCTGGATTCTTCAGCTCAGAACTCTGAACACACATTCTTCTCAGACCACAGGTCGTCTTCAGGTTATGCTTAAGTGACATTATTGCTCTCAGGTGCGCCCACCATACACCTTACCAGATGTAGGCCCCTTGATCTTGGACTTCCCAGACTCCAGAACTGTAAAATATAAGGCTGTGTTTCTTATAAATTACCTAGTCTGTGGTATTCTGTTATAGCAGCACACGACAGGTTAGGACAAATTGTGACAGGCCAAAAGTGAGGAATGCCACAGAAGTGAGACCCATAAAGAACCTGAGTTTTGAGAAAGGGGCTTGGATTCCAGAAGGCGAAGAGCAGAAATCAAGATAGAACCTGAATATTCTGAGATCTCAGAGAAGGGAATATTATCTTGAGTAATTTGAGACAGTTGGAAAGTAAAGAGTTTTTTTTAGGTTAGAGGCCTGGTGCGTGTGTGTGTGTGCGCGCGCGTGCACCCACTCACAAAAAGAAAGACCAACTTTTTTAAGAGATGAGAGAAAGAAGCTTTATCAGCACCCCCTACAACCTCATTCCACTAGGCAGCTTCATTTATTCATTAGCACATGAGTATGGAGGCTTTATTTCAGCCATCCCAGCTTTCAGGGTAGCTGGGGGTATTCTGAGAGTCCAGCTTTTCTTGCTAGAGACAGAAGGAGCCAAGTGGAGATTTCCAGGTCACAGCAGAGCTGAATGCCTCTCCCTTTGGGAATGTACTGTGGCCCTGACCTCATGACACTGGAAGGAATCTGGCCCAGAGTCCATTTACATGGAGGCCGATTTATCTATAAATTTCTAAAGTGTAGCTGTTTTCTTAATAACTGAGAAAAGAAAAGACGACTACAAGCCTGATTTCGAATATTTTTACTCAGCTATTTTGAGCCTGTGTGGTAAAACTTCAGCTTTTTGGAACTCCAAAAGGATGAGTTGTGCCAAAGGATTAAAAGGTTTAATCCTTGGGTGCTCAAACTTAAAGTTAAATCATTTTGATGAGCTTTAGAAAATGTATACATACTTCTTTGCTTTGTTTAGTAAAGTATTTGGAACGTGATTTAGCCTTTTCTTGATGAGTTAGGGTGCCTACTATAGTATTCTGTTGCCCTTATAATCTTGTATATAGGATGCCTTGACCTCACACTAGGTGGGTTCAGACGGCTGTGTATTTTGAATTTTGTATAATTTTACTGAAACATAAAAGAAAACAATAGACTTCTGGATTCAGCTCTAGCATGTAAAGAACTTGGACATTGTCATTTCTGTCCTTATAACAAGAAAAAAAATGGACACGGAAAATCAGTGACTTTTCTTGGACCCATCAAAGAATTGAGGTTTCAGGACAAATCACTACCTTGAAATATGGAGAGACAGACAAATACAGAAAAACACAGCTCAGATGAGCTTATCCGGAGCAGAAGCTGCTGGAGCCATAAATTGGTAGGAACGCTTAAATGCTAATTTGATGAATCGCTGGAGGTTGAGCATGGACCACCAGGAGAGTGAAAAAGTCTAGGAGGGCCACAACCTTAGGTACCACCCACAATCTTGAGGGTTTTACCTCCAGGAACTCTGTAAGTTCTCACAATGAGAGCCAAGAAAGAGTTCCCTGTGGCTCTAGCAGGGGTAGAGGAAAAGCAACCATTTAAAAATCTACCCAGAATGTTCTCTATAACAAAGAACTACTCTTCAGGGGAGGAAACTTTCCCAGAGCCTTAGCCCCCCTGGGGGAAGGGTAGTTACCCAACTCCAGCTCCCTTTAGTCTTCCTGTCTCACCTAAAGGGATGAGGGAAGCTAAGAAACAGTTGTAAAGATCCCAGCCCAGGACAAAGGCCCACAAAAAGACTGAGATTAAATCCTATGATTATATAACATTTTCCCTCCTCACATTATACCACCACATCAACAAGGCTCCAGTATAATAACAGCAGATTACAGCTCAAAGAGCCACAAGGAGCAGCCCCTATTAAAGGAGGAGCTCTTAGGGAAGCCCAAAGACAATGGAGGAGACAAAAACAAGGACACCAGATACATTTGAAGCCTCTGGCACCTACATCTGAAGGGCAAAACATTAAACACACCAAGCTCTTAGCCAGATTAACATTAAGATTTATGCTAAATAATTTTTTTTTTTTTTTTTTTTTTTTTTTTGAAGCAGTCTTGCTCTGTCACCCAGGCTGGAGTGCAGTGGTGCCATCTCGGCTCACTGTGACCTCCGCCTCCTGGATTCAAGTGATTCTCCTGCCTCAGCCTCCCTAGTAGTTGGGACTACAGGCGCCTGCCACTATGCCTGGCTAATTTTTGTATTTTTAGTAGAGATGGGGTTTCACCATGTTGGCCAGGCTGGTCTCAAACTCCTGACCTCAAGTGATCTGCCTGTCTCGGCCTCCTAAAGTGTTAGGATTACAGGTGTGAGCTACCACGCCCAGCATATATATTTTATATATTCATATATATATAATATTATATATGTTATATATATATAATGCAATATATATATTTAGAGTCAGGATCTCACTCTGTCACCCAGGCTGCGGTACAGTGGCATGATCATAGCTCACTGTAAATTTGGACTCCTGGCCTCAAGTGATCCTCCTGCCTCAGCCTCCCAAAGTGCTGGGATTACAGGTGTGTGCCACCACACCCAGCCATACTAAACACTTTTTAACTCAGTTGCTATTACCCTATACATCATGGCCAGCTTTTGGTTTTTAAAATTTTTTAATTTTTATAGGTACATAGTAGGTGAATATATGTGTAGAACACATATGATGTTTTGATACAGGCATACGATGTGTAATAACCACCTCAGGATAATTGGAGTATGCATCACCTCAAGCATTTATCATTTCTTTGTGTTAGGAACATTCCAATTCTACTCCTTTAGTTATTCTAACATACTTAATTATTGTTGAGTATAGTCACCCTGTTGTGCTATCAAATATTAGATCTTATTCATTCTATTTAACTTTTTTTTTTTTTTGAGACAGAGTCTCACTCTGTCACCCAGGCTGGAGCGCAGTGGCAGGATCTCGGCTCACTGCAAGCTCCGCCTCCCAGGTTCATGCCATTCTCCTGCCTTGGCCTCCCAAGTAGCTGGGACTACAGGCGCCCGCCACCATGCCCGGCTAATTTTTTGTATTTTTAGTAGAGACGAGGTTTCACCATGTTAGCCAAGATGGTCTCGATCTCCTGACCTTGTGATCCGCCCGCCTCAGCCTCCCAAAGTGCTAGGATTACAGGCGTGAGCCACTGCGCCTGGCCTTAACTATGTTTTTGCACCAATTAACCATCCTCACTTCCCCCACTCCCTGCTTCTGCTTTTCCCATCCTCTGGTAACCATCATTCTACCCTATTTTCATGAGTTCGATTGTTTCCATTTTTAGCTCCCACATGTGAATGAGAACATGTGAAACTTGTCTTTCTGTACCTGACTTATTTCACTTAATGGAATGTCTTCCAGTTCCATCTGCATTGTTGGAAACGGCAGGATTTCATTCTTTTTTATGGCTGAATAATGTTTCATTGTGTATATGCACCACATTTTCTTTATCCATCTGTTGATGGAGACTTAGGTTGATTCCAAATCTTGGCACTGTGAATAGTGCTGCAATAAACATGGGAGTGCAGATACCTCTTTGATATACTGATTTACTTTCTTTTGGGTATATACCCAAAAGTATATTGGGGATTGCTGGATCACATGGTAGCTCTATTTTTAGTTTTTTGAGGAACCTTCATACTGTTCCCCATAGTGGCTATGCTAATTTACATTCTCACCAACAGCGTGTGAGGGTTCCCCTTTCTCCACATCCTTGTCAGCTTTCATTATTGTCTGTCTTTTGGATAGAAGCTGTTCTAACTGGGGTGAGATGATATCTCACTGTGGTTTTGATTTGCATTTCTTGATGATTAATGATGTTGAGCATTTTTTTATATACTCGGCCATTTGTATGTCTTATTTTGAGAAATGTCTATTCAGATCTTTTGCTTATTTTTAAATCACATTATTAGGTTTCTTTCTTATTGAGTTGCTTGAGCTATTTCTATATTTTCTCCGAAATACTGTAAATATTTTCTCCCATTCTGTGCATTGTCTCTTCACTTTGTTGACTGTTTCTTTTGCTGTGCAGAAGCTTTTTAATTTGATGTGATCCCATTTGTCCATTTTTGCTTTGGTTGCCTTTGTGGCAGGCTTTCAACAAAAAATTATAAGGCATGCTAAAGGTAATAAAAGTACAGTCTGAAAAGACAAAGTAAGCAGCAGAAACAGATTCAGATATGACACAGATTTTGAATTTATCATACAGGGGATTTAAAATAGCTAATATGTTAGGAACTCTACTGGAAAAAGCATACGACATGGTAGAGCAGATGGTAATGTAGAGTTTCAGCAGAGAGCTGAAAACTCTAAGAAACTCTAAGAAAGAATTAAAAGGAAAAGCTAGAAATCAGAAACACTGCAACAGAAATGAAGAATGCCTTTAATGGGCTCATTAGTAGAATGAATTGGCTAAGGGAAGAATCAGTGAGCTTAAAGATATGTCAATAGAAATTTCTCAAACTGAAATGCGAAGAGGAAAAAAAGAGAAACAAACAAAACAAAACAGAAACCCAAGAACTGTGGGATAACTTCAAGAGATATAACATACACATAATTGGAATGCCAGAAATTAAAGGAGATTACAGAGCAAAAGAAATATTTGAAGTAATAATGGTCAAGAACTGTCCAAATTAGTGACAGACACCAAACCTCAGATCCAGGGAGTTGAGAGAACATCAAGCAGGATAAATATCAAAAATATCTACACTTAGGAAAATTGTATTCAAATTTCAGAAAACCAAAGACAAAGAGAAAAATCCTAAAAGAACCTGGAGGGGAAAGCCCCTTTACCTATAGACAAACAAGGATAATACCTACAGAGAATCTTTTGTCAAAAACCATGCAAGCAAGAGGAGAGTGTAGTAAGATATTAAAATGTTGGAGAAAGAACCCCTACCAACCTAGAATTGTATATCCAGTGAAATTATCCTTCAAAAATAAAGAAGAAATAAAGACTTTTCAAACAAAAACAAGATATCATTGCCAGCAGATTGGCCCTGAAAGAAATTTAAAAAAAATAATCCAGGGAGAAGGTTAGTGATATAAGATCAGATCCACATAAAGAAGGAAAGAGCACTGGAGAAGAAATTAATGGAGGTAAAACAAAAGTTTATTTTTTTGCCGGGTGTGGTAGCTCACGCCTGTAATCCCAGCACTTTGGGAGGCTGAGGTGGGTGGATCACAAGGTCAGGAGTTCGAGACCAGCCTGACCAACGTGGTGAAACCCCATCTCTACTAAAAATACAAAAATTAGCCGGGTGTGGTGGCATGCACCTGTAATCCCAGCTACTCAGGAGGCTGAGGCAGGAGAATCACTTGAACCCAGGAGGCGGAGGTTGCAGTGAGCTGAGATTGTGCCACTGTACTCCAGCCTGGGCGAAAGAGGAGATTCCATCTCAAAAAAAAATATATTTTTATTCTTAATTGATCTAAAAGATAACTGTTTAAAGCAAAATAATAAGTTATTGGGTAAATTATAGAATATGAATAAGTGAAATGAATGACAGCAATGTTATAAGGGACAAGAGGAGGAATTGGAAATTCTGTTGTAAGGTACCTACAATACATGTGAATTAGTATAGTTTTATTTGAAGTGACTTAAATTAGTTGTAATTGTATATTGCAAACTCTAGGCTACTAAAAGAAATTTTAAAGGAATTATAATTGATATGCTAACAGATAAAATGGAATCATATAAAATGCTCAATTAAATAATGCTCAGAGAAGACAAGAAAAACAGGGAAGAAGAAAAAGAAGCAAAGAATAAGTACAATGAATAGAAAACAGTTACAAACATGATAGATTTAACCCAACTATATCAACAATCACTTTAAATGTGAATGGTCTAAGTATACAAATTAAAAGACAGAGATTATCAGAGTGGCTAAATAACACAACAAGACCCAGCTATATTTTGCTTATAAGAAGCCCATCTTAAATATCATGATTCAGATAAGTTAAAAGTAAATGAGTGGAGAAAGACACACCATAGTAACACTAAGAAAACAAAGCTGGAGTAGTTCCATTAACTTCAGACAAAGCTGACTTTGGAAAATGAAAATTCTCAGGACTAAACAGAGGAATCACACATTGATAAATGGGCCAATTGTCCAAAAGGACATAACAATCCATAATGTGTATGCACCTAACAACAGAGCATCAAAATGTGTGATGCAAAAATTTACAGAACTGAATGAGCGCAATGGTTCACGCTTGTAATCCCAGCACTTTGGGAGGCTGACGGGGATGGATCACCTGAGGTCAGGAGTTGGAGACTAGCCTGGCCAACATGGTGAAACCCCATCTCTACTAAAAATACACAAATTAGCAGGGGTTGTGGTGGGTGCCTGTAATCCCAGCTACTCAGGAGGCTGAGGCAGGAGAATCGCTTGAACCCAGGTGGTGGAGGTGGAAGTGAACTGAGAGCATGCCATTGCACTCCAGCCTGGGCAACAAATAAAACTCCATCTTAAAAAAAAAAATTGACAGAGCTGATGGGAGAGTTAGAAAAGTGCACTACTGTAGTTGGAGACTTCAACACCTCTCTTTCAGTGATTGATAAATCAAGCAGGGAGAAAATCAGTAAGGATATAGTTGACCTGATCAGAATTACCAATCAACTTGATTTCATTGACATTTATAGAATATTCAAAGCAGCAAGAGCAGAGTATACATTCTTCCCAAACTCACATGGAACATTCACCAAGACAGACCACATTCTGAGCCATAAAACACACCTTAACACACTTAAGAGAATAGAAATCATACAACGTATGTTCTCAGACCACAATGGAATTAAACTAAAAATCAGTAACAGAAAGGTGGCTGGAAAATCCAAAAATATTTAGAGATTTAACAACATACATTTAAAGAACACAAGGGCCAAAAAATTCTCAAGAGAAATTTTAAAATATTTGAATTAAATGAAAATGAAAATACAACTTATCAATGTATGTGGGATGCAGTGAAAGTAGAAATTTGAGGGTAATCTATAGCATTGAATGCATATATTAGAAAAGAAGAAATATCTAAAATCAACAATCTAAGCTTTCACCTTGGAAACTGGAATAAGAACACTAATTTAAGTTTAAAGCAAGCAGCAGAAAATAATAATAAAAATTATAGAAGAAACCAATAAATTTGAAAACAGGAGAACAGTAGAGAAAATCAACAAAACCAAAAACTAGTTCCTTGAAAAGATCAATGAAATTGATAAACCTCTACACATGCTAATCAAGAAAAAAAGAGAGAAGACACAAATTATCAATATCACAGATGAAGGAGAGGCTATCACTACTGATCACAGGGACACTAAAAGGATAATAAAAGAATACTATGAACAACTTTATACCCACAAATTTGATAACTATGATGAATGGATCAGTTCCTCAAAAGGCACAAACTACTAAAACTCACACAAGGAGAAAGAGATAGTCTGAATAGTTCTACATCTATCAAAGAAATTGAATCAATAATTCATAGTCTTCCACGAAAGAAAGCACGAGGCCCAGATGATTTCACTGGTGAGTTTTACCAGACATTTAAGGAACATTTCTTTCAGAAAATAGAAGCACAAAGAGCATTTCCTAACTCATTCTGTGAGGCCAGCATTACTCTAAAACCAAAATCAGAAAAGACATTACAAGAAAGGGAAAGTAAAGACTATTATTTTTCATGTACATAAATTCAAGAATCCTCAACAAAATATTAACAAATCAAATCAAATAATGTATACAAATAATTATAGAGCATGACCAAGTGGGATTTATTCCAGGAATGCAAGACTGTTTCAACATTTAAAAGTCAATCAATGTAATTCACATCAACAAGAGAAAGAAGAAAATCATATAATTACATCAATTGATTCAAAAAAAGCGTTTGATAAAATCCATCACCATTCATTATAAAAACTCTCAACAACTTAGGAATAGCGGATTCTTCCTCAACTTAATAAAGAACATCTACAAAAGGCCTACAACTAGCATCATACTTAACAGTGAGAAACTGGATGCTTTCTTCCTATGACTGGAACAAGGCAAGTATGTCCCCTATCACCCCTCTTATTGAGCACTGTACAGGGAATCCTAGCTAGTATTATAATTAAAAAACAAAAGAAAATGAGATAAAATATATGCAGGTTGGGAAGGAAGAACTAAAACTGTCTTTGTTCATAGATGACTTGATTGTGTAGAAAAAATGCAAAGAATTGACAAAAACAATAGCAAAAGCAAAACAAAAGAAAAGAAAACCAAAAAATAAACCCATGAGAAACTTGGAATTACTTAGCAAGTATAGCAAGGTTGCAGTCTACAAGGCCAATATATTACAGGTAGTGGTAAAAACTGCAATTACTTTTGCACCAACCTAATACAAATGCCAACTGTTTTTCTGTATACCAGCAATGAACAGTTGAAAATTTAAAAATATATCATTTATAATAGCATAGAAAAAATGAAACACTTGGGTATAAGTCTAATAAAATATGTACAGAATCAATATGTGGAAACTGTGAAAGAAATAAATCAAAGAAGATCTAAAAAAATGGAGAGCTATTCTATGTTCATGGATCACAAAACTCAATATTGTTAAAATGTCAATTATTCTAACTTGATTGCTAGATTTGACATAATCCCAGGGAGCTATTTTGTAGATATCAACAAATTGATTCTAAAATGTACATGTAAAGGCAAAAGACCCACCCAAATCCCTGGCAACCACTTTGTTATTCTTCTTCAGTATTGCATTGGCTAATACTCACAATATCTGATTTCAAGACTTACTATAAAGCTATAGTAATCAGGGCTATGGTATCAATGAAAGAATAGACACATAGATCAATGGGATAGAATAAAAAGCTCTATTAGAAAACAATCACACAAATATAGTCAAATTGTCTTTGACAAAGGTACAAAGACAATGCAGTGGAGAATGGATAGTCTTTTCAACAAACAGCACTGGAACAATTGGATGTCCATAGGCAAAAAATGAATCCGGATACAGAATATACACCTTTTGCAAAAATTAGCTCAAAATGGATCACAGACCTAAATATGAAATGGAAAACTATAACACTTCTAAAGAGCTATTCTATGTTCATGGATTAGAAGAAGAAAACACAAGAAAATCTAGGTGATGTTGGGTTTGGCAATAAAAGAAAAAAGCAGAAAATTAATAAAAGGGCTAAAGACATGCATAGACATTTCACCAAAGAAGATATACAAATGGCAAATAAGCATATGAAAAGATGTGTAACATTATTTATCATTAGGGAATTGCAAATTAAAATAACAATGGGATATGACTACATAGTTATGTGATAACTTATTAGAATGGCAAAAAACAAAACCTCAAAATAAAACAAAACAAAACAAAACAAAAACCTGACAATACCAAATGCTGGCAAAGACGTGGAGCAACAGGAGCTCTCATTCACTGCTGGTGGAAATGGCAAAGTGGTACAGCTACTTTGGGAGACAGTTTAACAGCTTCTTACGAAGCTAAACATAGTATTACCATATGATCCAGCAGCTGCACACACAGGTATTTACCTGAATGAACTGAAAACATATGTCCATACAAAAGCCTGCATGTGAATGTTTATAGCAGCTTTATTCATAGTCACTAAATATTGGAAGCAACCAAGATGTCCTTCAGTGGTGAATGGATAAACAAACTGTGACACATCAATACAATGGAATGTGATCCAGCGATAAAAAGAAATGAACTATCAAGTAATGAAAAGACATGAAGGAACATTATGTGCACATTGCTAGGTGGAAAAAGCTGGTGTGGAAAGGCTACATAATGTATTATTCCAATCGTATGACATTCTGGAAAAGGCAAAACTATAGAGACAGTAAAAAGATCAGTGGTTGCCAGGGGTTTGGATAGAGGGGAGAGGGTTGGATCGGTGAAGTACAGGTGATTTTTTTAGGGTGATGGAATCATGCTGTATGATACTGTATTGGTGGATACATGACATTATGCATTTGTCAAACCCCATAGAACTTTACAGCATGAAGAGTGAACATTAATGTGTGCAAACTTTAAAAAAATCATGTAGGAGGCCAGACATCATCATTCATCATCTGCAGCATGAAATGCAGATTGTGACAAAGGAATCTAACTATGTTATGAATTCATGAAACACCTAAGTGAAGGGAATGGGAGAAAAAGGTGCTGACCTAAGTAATTTAGGAAATTAGTGGACTTAAGTGAGACTAAAAGCAAAGGGAACTGCACGTAAGTACCGTGCTATAGCTAAGAAAGTTGTTTATAAAGGAGGCACGTGTTTACAATTCTGACACTACTATACAAATATACATGAATTGAACAATTAAGTAAATTGATGGCAGATGATGGAAGCCAGGTTTCTCACTGTTGGAATGCAAGTTTGCCGATAAGCCAGGGATGAGGCTAGAATGATCCATGTGGTAATAGATTAGAGTTGAAGAACCTAAACCATTCACATAGATGCAGATTGTTACATATAGAAATATTTATTGGCCGGGCATGGTAGCTCACGCCTGTAACTACAGCACTCACACCTAAACCGTTCATAGATGCAGACTGTTACATATAGAAATACTTACTGGCCAGCCATGGTGACTCATGCCTGTAATCCCAGCACTCACACCTAAACTGTTCATATAGATGCAGATCGTTACCTATAGAAATACTTATTGGCTGAGCATGGAGGCTCATGCCTGTAATCCCAGCACTCATGCCTAAACCGTTCATATAGATGCAGATTGTTACATATAGAAATACTTATTGGCTGAGCATGGAGGCTCATGCCTGTAATCCCAGCACTCGTGCCTAAACCGTTCATATAGATGCAGATTGTTACATGTAGAAATATTTATTGGCTGGGCATGGTGGCTCATGCCTGTAATCCCAGTACTCATGCCTAAACCATTCATACAGATGCAGATTGTTACATATAGAAATATTTATAGGCCAGACATGGTGGCTCACACCTGTAATCCCAGTACTTTGGGAGGCTGAAGTGGGGTGGGTGGATAGCTTTAGCCCAGGAGTTTGAGATCAGCCTGGGCAACATGGTGAAACCTCGTCTCTACTAAAAAAAAAAAAAAAAAAAATTAGCCGGGTGTGGTAGCATGCGTCTGTAGTCCCAGCTACTTGGGAAGCTGAGGTGGGAGGATCACCTGAGCCCAGGAGGTCAAGGCTGCAGTGAGCCATGATTGTGCTACTGCACTCCAGTGTGGGTAACGGGAATAAGACCCTGTCTCAAAAAAAAGAAAAATATTTATAGATTTCTGTTTGTCCACAGATTAGTATGCACACATGTATTTCCTTGCTTTGCCAGCTGAGAGGCCCTAGAAGCAATGAAACCCCAGTAGCAATGATTATACCTAGTACCCAGATCTTAGTTTCTAACTATTATCTAATAAAAGGAATCAGGGTCCCTTTAAGAAATGGCTGCTTCTAGGACCAGGGCAGAAAATACATGCAGTGAGCCTGAATGATTTTGTAGTGCCAAAAAGTAAGAAAGTACTTTAAGAAAACCCTCCATATTCGTGGAAGTTTGTCAAAGATCACGGAAACCAACAAAAAGAGTTCCCAACGACCAAAACGGGAACAATTTGAACAACAAAATAAACACACTAGTATTGGATTATAACCCAAAGTATAAAATAAATATCCAGGAGTCCATACTGATATAAGTAGATAATTAAGTCAATAAATACAGAAGAGAGAAATCTCCCATGCAGAAGAATTGCAAATAACTTATGCAGAATCTCTGTCCTCAAGGAGGTGGAGCAAAACTCCCCATTGTTTAAGTGTGGGCTGAGCATAGTGACTTTCCTCCGAAGAGTACAGTCTGGACAGAGGCAGCCTGGGGAGACGTGACAATTAAATGTGATGTGGCATCCAGGTTGGGAGCCCAGAACTGAAAAGAGATATTGGGCAAAAACTAAGGAAACTGGGCCGGGTGCGGTGGCTCACACCTGTAATCCCAGCACTTTGGGACACCCAGCTGGGAGGATCGCTTGAGCCCAGGAGTCTGAGACCAGCCTGGGCAACAAAGCGAGACCTCATCTCTATACTAAAAACAAAACAAAAAAAGAAAATGAAAAAGAAAACTAAGGAAATCTGAGTAAAGTGTGGATTTTAGTTAATTTAATATACATATGACAATGTACGTACATAGTTATAGAACTATATAACTATCTACTTGTATATATACATAACTATATACATATAGATGTATATAATTATTGGGTAATTTGTTTTCAGACTGCTATCTGGGTATTTCAGGCAGCTCCTCCTGACTTTGTAATCAATCTGCCTACCTAGAAATCAAGTTTGTTCAAACTGTGTGTAAAACAAGAATAAATAGGCACAAAGTGAGAGCCTGAAGTGTTCGCCTATAAATGATGTATATTAACACATGTCATTAACAAATGACAACATTTGGCTTTCTTAGGACTTTTGCATTTTAAGTCTTTATTCTCAGGTATGTAAACATTTAAAATAATCACAATTTACATTTATAAAGCATTTCTTGGTTTGGAAGTGCTTCTCATACATGATTTCATTGGCACCTCACAGCAATTCTGTCTGGTAGGCTGGGCAGGCATTTTATCCTCATTTTCTAGATGGAGGCAGTGACATTGGGACAGGATAATTGAGCAGCTCAGGTCATAGAGACCTGGAAAGTTGCCACGTGGCCGAGTTTCACACAGGTGAGGTGCATCCATTTGCTTTTAAAAGAACGAAAGAGTCTGAAACAATGTCACATTCTTTCAAATATCTGCTTGCAGTTTTTGGGGCGTTAGGGGCCTGTTTTGTTTTGGTTTTGGTCTTAGAAACACAGAGATTGGAGTGCTGCTTGGGATAGTGAGGAAGGAGCTTGATTTCCCCTTCACCCTGTGAGGCATTGGCAACTCCAGGGCTCTCCCTGGAGCACAGAGAAGAACCTTACTCAGTCTTAGGCCTAGAGAGAGCCAGTTTCCTCCTGATGCACGGCCAGCTTTAGCAGTTTGCTCTTTCCTGGAGGCCTGAAACTGGTAGGCTAGGGGGTCGGAGCCAGCGAGTTGACCTTGAAGCCTCCGCAGAGGGTGTGGGGAGGGGGATAGCTTCTCCCTTCTGCTCGGCTCACTTAACTAGAGTCTGATGCTCTGACCAGCGTCCCCTTGTAGGAGCAGATCCCCTCACACCCCCAAGGGTAGCCAGGATCCTCAGAAACCCCTGGTGGACGCCTCTTTCAGAGCTTCCCTCCAGGGCTCCCTACCCTGTCCCTGTGGAGTCGTCTGTAAGAGCCCTGCCGCGTGTCTCACAGAAGAGACCAAATGGGCCCTGACATGGCTTAGGCACAGCAGATGGGTTAAGAACTGGAATATTTATGATTTAGTATTCTTTGCAGGAGCAGTGGCTGCAGTATTAGAGAAGAAAGCATGTGGCATTCTAATATTTAGTCTACTAATGAAAAGCCTCCCCTCCATGACACAGAAAACAGGATGGCAAAGGGATCCCCAGGCCGTATCTGGCCCATTCCTGCATATTGTTCACCTTGCCATGGTTTTTAGACATTTTTAAAAGTAAGTTTCTAGTATTTAAAAATCAATACATTTCACATAAAGGTGGAATAAAGTCTGTTATCTATTTATCTTAAAGCGGGGTGTCTGATAACAGGGCAAGACAACAATCAGCCGTCATCCCCAGCCTCCCCTTTTGCCCAGTTCTGTTATCTGCCTGCCTCTCATCGCACCTGAGTTCATGGTCCCTACACTAAAGGGCTTATAACCAGCAGGTGCTGCGGATGGGAGGCTGGGAGAGTTGAGGGTGTCCCTCAGGCAACTGACAACGCAGCCTGCACTCTGGGTCCACTCAGCTCTGATCTCGGGCTGCCCTAGGGGAGTATTTAGACGGAGCAGGGGTGAACCTGATTCTCGTGTTCTGTGGTGCAGTAATGAACAAATCCTTCCATCCCCATCTTTTCTCCCCACCATGCTGTGAGAACTACATGCTGTTGACAGAATCAGAATCTCCCTAGATCACTGAGGCTTTATGTACCTGGGGTAGCCTGTTGTTGCTTATTTTATTTTTTTGAGACAGGGTCTCACTCTGTCACCCAAACCGGAGTGCAGTGGCACTCACTGCAGACTCAACTTCCCAGGCTCAAGTGATCTTCCCACCTCAGCTGCTTGAGTAGCTGAGCTACAGGCATGCTAGCTGAGCTACAGGCATGCACCACCACACCTGGCTAATTTTTGTATTTTTTGTAGAGATGGGGTTTGGCCATATTGCCCAGGCTGGTCTCCAACTCCTGAGCTCAAGCAATCCTCCCACCTCAGCCTCCCAAAGTGCTGGGATTATAGACATGAGCCACCGTGTCTAGCCTTATTTGATTTTTCACCTCTTGCTTGTTTTATACTAAGTTCTACTGCAGGAAGTCAGCAGCCCATTTTTCACTGTCCCTCAGCAGGACAGGTCAGTATTATTACTTTTGATGCATAAAGTTGACTCAAGTACCTGAGTGTCTAAATGAATCCCCAGCTGTTTGAGCCACTGGGTTAGGCAGAAGATGGTAATAATTAAACATATATGTTCGGCTTGGGCTCAGATTCCAAGTCCATTACCTACCAGCTGTGTGACCCTGGGTAAATTACTTACCATCTCTGGGTCTTGAGTCCACCAAGGTAAATGAAGTAATTTGTGAAGAGAGCTAGGCATGGGGCTTGAAACATAAGAATTACTTTGTAAGAGTCAGTTAGTACGGTTTACTATTATATTTTACCATTACTTTAGGGCCCTAAAAGGCAGCTTCAGTTTCTAAAAGATTTATCCAAGGAATTACAGAGTTTTGGCAGTGGAGAGGGTCCCATAGTTATGAATCCAGCCCTCTGGTTTCTGCAGAAGAGGAATTGGAAGCCCAGTGAGGCGAAGTCAAGCTCTTTGTCTCCTTGCTCTTTTTGCCACACTGTGTTGGACTCTTGAAACTTCCCGAATGCTGAGTCAACACCTGAGAATTAAAATGTTAATTTTCAACAAGAATCTGATTTTGCTCAGCTATAATTTTATAGACAGAGAAGCAGGGACCCAGCAATGAAGGCTGCGACTAGAACTATTCCAGACAGGAGTTTCCATGTGAGCGAGAGAAGGGCTCCTTTGTGTAGCATCTTTTTCCAAGCAAGTCTGGGAGCAGGGCTCCTGCACGGGAGTATGAGGTTGGTCCCCCTGAGTACTATAATCCACCCGGAGCTCTGGTCAGCATCCTCTCAGAGGAGACCACTTGAGCTGCGAACATTCTAGAATGGCCAGGGGGAGTTCTGGTCCCGGTGCCCTTGCCGCATGTTCCCAAGTGTCCTGTTCTGTCTGTTATCGGCTATTATTGCACATTCTGTGCACCCTTCTCCCTTTGCTTCCAGGGCTGTTCTGTTTCATTTCATATTGTTGGTGTCCTGGTACCTTTCCATTTCATTAATTCATTCGACAAACATTTATTGAGCCCCCACTCAGATGGGGCTTAGGATAAGGCAGTAAAACCAGCCAGACCTGGGTTTCACGCTGCTGGGGCTTACGGTCTGGTCAGGAGATAGATGTGAAACAGACAACACACAAAAGGTGTCTGATCGCAAATGGTGAAACGTGGTCCAAAGGATAGGGTCAAGGGGTGGTGAGATCACAAAAGAAGGGTCTGCCTGGGGCTTGGGGTGTCACGAGGCCTCCCTGAGGCTGTGACATTTAAGCTGAGACATGAAGGAGCCAGTCACATAGAGGGGGAGTGGGGAGAAAAGGGTTCTGGGCAGAGGAACAGCATCAGGAAAGGTGGAAGGAATGTTGGAAAGCAGATGTCACGTGTGTGTGGCTGAGGGCTGTGCGTGAGCCTGAGTGGCAGGGACAGAGGGCAGGGAGGAACAGAGCTCATGCCACAGAGGGAGAAGGTGATGCCACCCTTCCTGGGCTTCCCTGGGGACAGTAGAGCATCTGGGTACTTCCAGGGAGTAGAATCCAGTGGTTACGAGCCCAGACTGGAGGCAGATCTCCTGCGGTTGATTCCTAGCTGTGCCCTTAACTAACTGTGTGACCTTGGTCATGTGATGCCTCAATTTCTAAATCTGTAAAATAGGAACAATCACAATTTTACAACTGTAAAATAGAGCTGTTGAGAGGACTGAATGAAGTAACGTGTTGGCTGTGATTAGGACAGATGATGGGGATGACGGTGATGCTGACCATGTCCTTTGGCATAAGGCACATCAATGATTGCCCCCAGGTTGTTGATGGATACTTCTGATGCTACCCACCCAGCTCATAGGTAGCATGGGAAGTCACCCAAAGAGGTGAGTCTCCGACAGCCTGTGTAAAGTATGTGACCTTGCCACCTGGTTTCCATAAACCAAGGTGAACACTTGCCCAAGGCTTGGTCAATCAGATTATTAGAATTTTGATGACCAAGAGATAGCCAGTTGGTTTGATATGGTGCCCTGAGTGGAAGAGATACAAATGAGGAAGTGTTGGGCCAGGCGCAGCGGCTCGCACCTGTAATCCTAGCACTTTGGGAGGCCGAGGTGGGTGGATCACTTGAGCCCAGGAGTTAGAGATCAGCCTGGCCAATATGGCGAAACCCCGTCTCTACTAAAAATACAAAAAAATTAGCCAGGCTTGGTGGCGCGTGCCTGAGTCCCAGCTCCTTAGGAAGCTGAGGCACGAGAATTGCTTGAACCCAGGAGGCAGAGGTTGCAGTCAGCCAAGATGGCGCCACTGCACTCCACATTCCAGCCTGGGCGACAGAGCAAGACTCTGTCTAAAAAAAAAAAAGAAAGAAAGAAAGTGCATGTGTGAGTGTGTAGGTGGGGTGAGGTTGGGGGACTGAGAAGAAAAGCAGCTTGGTTTGCAGAGAGGAGAAAAAAACAGAGCTGCAGATTCAAAATGCAGAGATACTGCCTGGTTCCCAGTGCCTTTCCAGTTCTTGGGCTTCTATTCCTGGAGAAAGCCTGCTGGCCCTGGCTTCCATGGATATCCCAGGATTCTTCCAGGAAGCTTTCTTTGGTATTGCCTGAACAAGTTCAAGATGGCTTCTGCTGACTAAGGCATGGGTTAACGCAGCTCTATCGGAAAATCTTCACGGAGAACTGCACCCCAAGCAGGTGGACATTCTCCTTTTTCTCCTTCAGATCAATGGACAATTTGAAAGTGTATGTATTGTATTTCTCCTGGAGGTCCAAATACAAAACCCCTCTCTGAAGCCTTTCAAGAAGGCTTGGCATGGCTGAAATGTGGTTCTCTGCTGCTGATAAAAGTGATCATGTACCTGTGGGTGGTCTGGTGCCTTAGCTAGGTACTGAAGCCTGGATCCCAGAGACATTCCTTTCAGACTTCCTGAGCACCTCCTGATTCCTGTTCTCATTCCTTCTGGGCTGACCCATGCTCTGTGCTGAGCTTTATACCTATTCTGGTTGCAGATAAGGTAATTTAACAAATAAGGTGAGAGATTCCAGTGAGCAAAAGACAGACAGACAGACAGACAGACAGAGCCAGAGGCAGAGTTAGAGTCTAGACCTTGGTGGGTGAGTGTGAGCTCAGTTTCTAATCATCTCTCAGCTTTACATGGCTCAGTAATCTGATATTATCGGTTCAGACAGAGGGGACAAGGCCCAGGGAAGCACTGTCCAACAGAAATATAGTGTGAGCCATAAATGTAACTTAAAATTTTCTAGTAGTAACATTTTAAAAAGTAAAAAGCATATGTTAACCCAATATAGCTAAACCGTTATTATTTCAACATGTAATTAATATAATTTTTTTTAAGAGAGACAGAGTCTTGCTCTGTTGCCCAGGCTGGAGTGCAGTGGCGTGATCATAGCTCATTGCAGCCTCAACCTCCTGGCTTCAGGTGATCCTCCCACCTCAGTCTCCCAAGTACCTTGGACTATGGGTACACATCACTGTGCCAGCTAATTTTTTTTTTTTAGAAATGGTATCTTGTTATGTTGCCCAACTTTAAGAGACGAGTGAGACGTCATCTCTAAAAAAAAAAAAAGAGAGAGAGAGAGAGTGAAATGCATTTCTCTTATGTAAATGCTTAGGTAGGTCTTGAGGGCTACTGATATGGCTCTTTGTGCAATATTTAACCCAAGTTCCTTCTATCTGTTGGTCCACCATGCATGGGCTATATTTCCAAATTCCACAACAGTCCAAGATGACTGCTCCAGCTCCAGCCAGTGCAACCACCTTCCAGCCTGCAGAAAAGGAAAAGGGAAGAAGGACACACTACCACCTTTTCATGGCACTTCCAAAAAGTTACACACATATTACTTTTATTGACATCCATTTGTCGGGATTTAGTCATATGGCCCTATCTAGCTGCAAGGGAGGCTGAGAAATGTACTCTGTGTTCTAGGTGACCAAGTCGCTGGCTAAAATTCAGGGATTCTGTGACTAAGGAAGAAATAGCGAGGAATCAACTGATAGTGTTGGTCTCAGAGACCAAACCATGCTAATGAAATGCAGATTCTCTGGTAAACCAGAAGGCCAAGTTATTCAAGAACAGTAAGACTATAATTGTCAGCCAGATGAGAGTGCCTGAGTTGGCTGACCATTTCAATCTCTTCCCAGTAGGCTAGTCTAAATGGTTAGAAGATTAATGGATCGGACTATGAGAGCCTGATAGATCCCTTTCCATTTCAGGACCTACAAACCTGCCAGGAGAACTAAAACATTCCTGCCAGCCTGGGAGGGAGCCCTTTTTCTGGGATGATGCTAGAGATGCTTGGACAAACTCTGGACCCTCAACATTTCTTTACCTGAACTCATCCTAGCTTTATACACTACAATTCTACTTATATTTGTTACATTTTAGATGTTGGGAAGAGATTTTGAAGACATACTAGCTCTTTGTTGTGAACTTGGGATTTGCTATTGTCTCATCAGCAGTGTTCATTAACTTGATAAACACTTATTGAGCACCTACTTTTTGCCAGGTATTGCATTATGCTAGGAGTGAATAAGAACCTGTCCTTAAGTTGACTGCAATATCTAAAGAATAGGGAAAGTGATGGGCAAGCATTTGAGAAATGAGTAGGCATTCACTGAGCAAGAGGAATGAAAAGCCATCCCAGGTGAAGGGAAGGCATGTGTAAAGGCTTGGGAGACACCAAAGAACATGACGTGTTTGGGAAAAAGAAGTAGCTGGGTGGGGCTTGTCGGGAGGAGATGCTGGAAGGGTGGCCTCTTCAGCATCCATTCTCTCTCAGTAACTACCCCATTTTCCTTGGGGTATCCACCCTCCCCACACTTCCCATATTTTTTGGAGGAAGTCGACTCCACCCTGGCCTAGGCTTGGAGTAAATAGCCCCAGTATAGACTAATCAGCAAAATCCCTTCTTGCCTGCAGATGGGCAAATGACCCAATTCTGACCTGAGAGACTGGAGAAGACTTTGCTGGCAGGTTCAGGGAAAGAAGCTCTCTCCCTTTCTCCTTCTATACAGCATGGAGCATAGGTGTGAAAACAGGAATTGTGGCAGCCGTTTTCTCACCATGAGAAAAGCCTGCCTGAGCATGAAGACAACACCATGGAGGGCAGAGAGGAAAACACCAAGAAGAAGAAGGGGTTTTGATGACATTGTGGTGCTATTGAGTCAAACCTACACTGAAGCCTCCTTGAGCCCTCGGCTTTAGGCAGCTTGGGGCTGCAATGTGAAGGACCTTGGGGCTTAGCTTTTATTCTGGGGCAATGGGAAACCATAGACAGCTTCAAGGAGGGGGGCGAGCCCACTGGACCTGAATTGTAGGAAGTTGTCTGCAGTGCTGAGTGCAAAGAGCCTGGGCCAAAGCCAGAAATGAGGACCTGAGCCAAGACAGGAGAAGAGGAAAGAGTCTGAGAGCCACTTGGGTGACAGAAGCCAGACTAACTGGATAAGAGGGCATGAGGAAGAGGGTGTGTGCTTTAGGAAGAGGCTAAAACTCTTAGCCTGACTACATGAATGGAGAAACTCCCCTTCCCCCTTCTTTTGCCTCTATCACTGTCCCCCTGGGAAATCATCTCCACTGCCAAACCCTGTATTCTCCTCTTCTGCAGATTCATGCCTCTGATTACAATTCTTTATGGGCATGCCTGGTCCTTTGGAGCAGGGACCATGCCTCGTCATCTTCACATCCCCAGGGACTAGCCTGGCACATGGTTGGCACCGGGTCAAGGCTGACTTGGATTGAGTTCTCGCTGAGCTAGGCATGAGCTGCACCCTCCCCCTGCCCCCAGGGCTTAGTCATCTGTTTCATAAGCAGCTTCCAAAAGCTGCAGCCCCAATACCCAGCTTCCTTGTTGTTGGCAGGTGTTGGCAGCCCTGAGTGCCAGAACGCCAGGGAGCCAGGCACTGGGAACATGCTAGGGTGGTGAGCAGGAGCCAACTAATCAGGGCTCATATACATTTATGAGAGGCGTGTGTGTGCTCCCCAGGAGAGCTGTAACGACACTCCCTTTCCAGGAAACATAAACCAGGCCTCTTTCCTTTCTTTTTTCTCACCTGTCCTGTCTTGTGGCCAGAAGCACATTCATTGGCTTTCCATGCTTCTAAAATAAATCAAATTGGGGGCCACACCCTTCCAAGCTACTTTAGGTTTGCTCCGTGGAAGCTTTAACCCCTTATCATCCCACCAGGCCTGAAATGCTTGGGTTCCAATTTACAAAAATATTAACTTTTTATGTCCTTTCAGAAGAAGGATCTCAGTTTTCCTGATGTCTGCTCCCCTGCCCTGGAATTTCTCCCTCTGCTCATAATTCATCCCAAGGATGTTGACTTCTGTGTTTTGGGATGGTCAGGGGCTATGTGGCATTGGGGGCAAATAGATTAACCTTTTACCAACTTTCCAAAGCCCTTCCTCCTTGTTCTTTTTTATTTTTGTTTTTTTGAGATGGAGTCTCACTCTGTCACCCAGGCTGGAGTGCAGCAGCACGATCTCATCTCATTGCAACTTCCGCCTCCCAGGTTCAAGTGATTCTCCTGCCTCAGCCTCCTGAGTAGCTGGGACTACAGGCGCATGCCACCACGCCCAGATAATTTCTGTATTTTTAGTAGAGATGGGGTTTTGCCATGTTGGCCAGGCTGGTCTCAAACTCCTGACCTCATGATCCACCCACCTCGGCCTACCAAAGTGCTGAGATTACAGGCTTGAGCCACTGCGCCTGGCCCCTCCTTGTTCTTTTTATCTCGGCCTCCTCTGGGCTTTTGGAAGGCCTCTTCTTTCTCTAACCCCAAGGTTTTCCTCATTACTGCTCCAAGATTTCAAGGTTTTCCTCTGGTCAGTTTCGTTATGGAAACTCCTGGTTCCCCGCTAGCCTGCGCTCCTCAGTAGGGCTCTGAAACTCAGCTCTCATCTGCCCCAGTGTTATGTTGTTTTTTTCCCTGTCGCTATGGCAGGGATTAAGACAGGAGCCAGGGAAGAAGGGCGGGGGGAGGAAAGTGAGCACGGAAAGGCAGAAGAACGATGGGAGAGAGCCTGATTGGAGGGTGTCAGAGCTGAAGGAAACCGACAGAGAAATGGGCTGAGTGTGTCAAGGGAAGGAAGAGGGATTTGTTTTTCGTTGTTCTATTTTGGTTTTGGTTTTATAGTTTGGATTTGTTTCCAGAGGTGAAGAGAAATGTACTTAGTGCTGAATCTCCCCCAACATAGAGTCATGGCTAAAGAAATCCCTCTCGCATCGTCAATAATCCAGGGGCAATCTTTAGATCCCAGATGGAATAGGGAAAACTCTCAAAAAAGCTTCCAGTTATTCTCAATTCACTTTATGGACAAGCCTGCCCAGTCAGTGTGACAAAGTGACCCAGTACCACTCTGAGACCAGGCAAGCCCTGCCCTTTGGAGATCCCTTCCCTGCAGGCCTCCCTTTGTCCCTGGGGCGAGGGGGTCCTCAGGGCTGAGGGTGATGCCCAGACAGAGTCTATGCCCACACCCACCCCTTCCAGACCATGCCCCATACTCAGGACCCCAGAATCTCTGCCCGAATGGCCCAAGCCCACTTCCAGGTTCTGGGTGGGCCTGTTTCCATGGTCCACCCTCTCAAGGTAGCCTGTGCAGCCAGTGGCCAAGGGATAGCTGCTTGGGACTGGGCAGTGGGCAGAACCCGGAGGTGCAGGCTGGTGTCAAGCATGTGCACTTGAGAAGGGGCCCCGGCTGAGGGTTGGAACAAATGGCAGGCAGGCCCTGAGCGGGGCTGCCTCTCCTTAAGCTGCTGCATTCTGGTCTGAAGAGTCTGAGGATTCTAAAGTCATACCCGGCCTTCCAGAATGTTATGGAGGTTCATTTGTGAAGACAGGAGAAGAAGACAGGTTTTATTGAATAATTTCTTATCTTGACTTATAGCTTTTAAATATTTAGATACATGGTATGTGAATTGTTGTTTGAATTCTTGCCCTGGTCCCACAAACCTGTGATAAAATGCAGATTTACGTGATGGAAACGACTCTATTTCCAAATCTCCTCTGCTCCATGTTCCAGTCTTTCTCTGCCAAATGCCTTCATTTGAATGCTCTCATCCTGTGTGAGTCTGTAAATCAGCCTACCACTGAGTAGAATAAATGGTAGTGGCCATTTTGTGTTCTCAATTTATTTACACACACACACACACACACACACACACACATATATATATATGTGGTCTAGCTTCTGAACCCCCTTTCTGTGTTTGGGGAGTATCCCACTCACACACACACACTTTTCTGAGCCATGGTAGGGAACAGAGCTCACATCCCAGAACACAAAGCAAACATTGCTAAGAACTTGTCGTGGCCAACACTACCAGTGGCTTCTCCGGATGTCCACTCTCCCCTTCTCCTTTAATAAGAGAACCCTCAATGTTTAGCTGGGCACATGGCTGCCTGGGCCAAAGACTACATTTCCCAGACTCTTTTCTGCCAGATGTTGCCACGCGACCAAGTTTCAACCATTGAGACAGAAGTGATATGGGCAATTTCCAGGAAGTGGTTGTAAAGGGAGGGAGGGGGCCTGCTTCTTACCCTTTTCTCCTTCCTGATATCTGGAATGTGGACTTGATGGCAGGCTCCCAAGCAGCCCTATTGGTCCATAAGGCAGTGTGCAAAGGCAGTGCAGAAGGAGCTCCAGAGTGGTCTCGCTCCAACTTTGTTTGCCTTCAAACTTTTTTACATAGAGAAAAAAAAAAAAACTCTTTCTTTTTTTTTTTTTTTTTTTTTGAGAAAGGGGTCTCGCTTTGTTGCCTAGGCTGGAGTGTGGTGGCATGATCATAACTCACTGCAGCCTCGATCTCCCAGGCTCAAGTGATCCTCCCACTCCAGCCTCTTGAGTAGCTGGGACTACAGGCGTGCACCACCACACCTGGCTAATTTTTGTATTTTTGCAAAGATGGGGTCTTGCCATGTTGCCTAGGCTGATCTCAAGTTCCTGGGCTCAAGTGATCCACCTGCCTTGGCCTCCCAGGGTGCTGGGATTACAGACGTGAGCCGCCATACCTGGCCAAAAAATAAAGTTCTATGTTGTTTAAACCATAATTATTTTGAGTCTTCTATCTAAATAGATAGAACTCAAGCCAAAATAACACATTTGTCTTCCCAGACTCTCTTGTAGCTAGGTCACAGCCTGTACCCAGGCTCCACGAAGGGCAGGCTCTCTGGTCCAGGCAGCCTCAGCAATAGGCTCGAGACCTGGGCAGCAGTGGTTGCCCCCGGTGTTCAGTACCAGGGGCATGTGTGAGGCAAGATGAGGTGCCCAGTGCTTGGTGGCAGTGGTGGCTCCTTACTGAACTGGTTCTGCCATGTGATTTTATGATTTTGGGCACTGTTTTTGGCTGTATGGCCTCAACCCTGGTCCTCCAGTCCACCTGATGATTTTGTGAATATCCAACATCCTGTTAATAAATTCCCATTCTGCTTACATCTGCCAGAGTTGGTCAGTAACCCAGTCTTAGCCCCTGTCAAACTACTTTTTAACAATAAGATTTTACCAAGATAGTTGGTTTTGCCATTAGATGAGTCCATGGAATAATCTCAAACTCAACCTGAGGCATGAATTCCATTTAAAGTCAGACAATCCTAACAATTATTGTTTCTGAGGGTGCTGTTGATGGGGGCAAAATTGGGTTCTTTGGAATATTCAGTGTCTCTTGGCATAGGGATATGTGCCATCTACGAGGTGAAACATGATATTTTTGGGGGAATACCAACAACCAAAATTAAATACAAATTTAATTAAATGAATACAAAATTAAATTAGAAGTACATTCAAAGGGTACAGCACTTCACTTGTTCAGAGGTGATTTATGCGGCAATCCCAGCTATTTGGAACACTGCCAGGAACCAGAAAATGAGCAGAAATCAATACAACCCCCAAAACCAATGAACAGACAAACAACAACTCTCAAAGCAAAACAAGACAAAAAACACTATTCACAGCCAAAATAAACGTCACAGGATCCACTGCCTAGATTTTATGTATTTATTCACAGGTGCACCATCTTGACCCTCCTTCAGAGCCTATTTACTCTTTGTGTAGACAAAGTTCGAGGAAGAATTTGGATGAGGAATGTCCCATTCCATAGCAGATTTGAATGTGGAGGGGAGAGGGGAAAGGCTGGTGGACTGACAGTCTACCAGCAATTATAAGATGGGTGTTAGCTTGTGTTAAACTCAGAGAGAAAGCAGTCAGGAGAGCCTAGCATCAGAGCCGATTGGGTGTAACAGTATCGAGTCTGTGTTACAGCCCAATACACAAACAGGGAAGGGGGTCATGAAAATCCTGGGTGTCATGAAAAGTTAGAAAAGTTAAACGACAGGACATTATCCAGTGCTGGTGAACATGCGGAGCAATGAGCAGTTCCCCAATCACTGGTAGAAGAACAACCACTTGAGAATCTGGTTTGGCAGCACCTTGGAGAGCTGAGCATGTGCAGAGTCCTTGATCCAGGAGTTTCATTCCTAAACGTGTGCAGAGAGAAGCTCTTGCAATGGTCACAGGAGACATGTACCAGAAAATCCATGGCAGCACTGTTTGTAACAGTACGCAAAATCCCTCAGATATCCACCAAACGGGAAAACAAATGAGTGCATTGTGGTATGCTCTTCAATGGGATACAATACAGCCGGGAAAATGAGCACACTAAAGCTACACACAGCAACATGGATGAATCTAGAAATACAACATTCGGCCGGGTGTGGTGGCTCATGCCTGTAATCCCAGGACTTCGGGAGGCAGAAGCAAAAGGATTGTTTGAGCCCAGGAGTTGGAGATGAGCCTGAGCAACATGATGAGACCCTGTCTCTACAAATAAATTTAAGAAAGAGTTAGCTGAGCATGGCAGTGTGAGCCTATGGTTCCAGCTACTTGGGAGTCTGAGGCAGGAGGATCACCTGAACCCAGGAGGTCAGGGCTGCAGTGAGCTGTGATTGGGCCATTGCACTCCAGCCTGGGTGACAGAGTAAGACCCTGTCTCAAAAAAATAAACAAATAAAAGAAAATTAAAAACACAATGTTCAGCAAAAGGAACTAATCACAAGAAAATATAAAAATAGCAATTTGATTTACATAAAATTCAAGAACAGGCAAAACAAATTATATTGTTTGGGGCTACATTCATGTGTGGTAAAGAGAAGCAAGGACACAATGTATAGTCTGCTGGAGTGTGGTTACTTCTAATAGAGAAGGAGGAGGCTTATCAGGTACCATTGTGATATTCTTTTTCTTCACTGGAGCATGGGTCTGTTGGTATTTTATTTATATTATTTATACCGTGCATCCATGTTTTATTCATGTATGAGATATACTTCACCAACAATTATTTTAAAAGAAGGAGAAAAAAACCAAGAGTCAGGTTCTGTTTAATGTACTCCATTTAAGAAGGCAAAATAGTATTTAATAACATTAGAAATCTTTCTACCAAAAACAATAATCAGAAAAACCATTTTGGCACTTGGAGGGCTAAGTTGCAGTTTCTGGAAAGTTTATTTAAATGTGACTGTGTCTCAGCTGCTTTCCCATACAGTGGAGACACCAGAACCTGGAGTCTCATCTCTTTTCAAACAAATTTCCAAATTCTGAAAAAAAGAGAGAGGAGCCCTTATGGAAGCTCCATGGTATGACACTGAGGATCTTCACCAGCCAGCTCAAAGTCTGCATTTTGGCCTCCGTCCCTCTGGCTGCTTCCTTATCGGAGTCACCTGAGAGCTGGTTTGAAATGCAGATTCTCAAGCCCTACCCTGGATCTGCTGAATCAGAATCTGCACATTAATAAGATCCCTGGGGACTCTGTCTTAGCCCCTTTAATGTTGCTTATAACAGAATACCTGAAACTTGTTAATTTATAAAGAAAAGACATTCATTTTACAGGTATGAAGGCTGAAAAGTCTAAGGTCAAGGGGCTGCATCTGGTGAGGGCCTTCTTGCTGTTGGGGACTCTGCAGAGTCCTAAGGCAGCACAAGGCGTCACATGGCAGGGGGACTGAGTGTGATAGCCAGGCCTTTCTTCCTTTTCTCTCTCTCTGTTTTTTAAGACAGGGTCTCACTATGTTCCCCAGGCTGGTCTTGAATTCCTGGCCTGAAGCAATTCTCCCACCTCAACTTCCCAAGTAGCTAGGTTTACAGATGCTTGCCACTGTGCCTGGTTTTCTCCTTCTCTTAGAAAGCCACCAGTCCCATTCTCATGATAACCTACTAATCTATTAACCAATTAATACATTAAGCTATGAATAAATTAATACATTCGTGAGGGCAGAGCCCTCATTACCCAATCACCTCTTAAAGGCCCCACCTCTCAATACGGCCACATTGGGGAGTTTTGGAGGGGACACACATTCAAACCGTAGCATGCTCTGAATGCACATTGAAGTGTGAGAAGCATTGCTTAAGATTAGACTATGACTAGGGACCAGATACTCAGTTCTTTTTCTTTTTAAAATAGATTCAGGAAGTACAAGTGCAGTTTTATTACATTGATATATTGTACAGTGGTGAAATCTGGGCTTTGAGTGTAACCATCAACTAAACAGTGTATATTGTACCCATTAGGTAATTTCTCATCTCTTGCCCTCCTCCCACCCTCCCATTTTGCCAAGTCTCCAGTGTCTATTATTCTACTTTCTATATCAATTTGTACACATTATTTAGCTCCCACTTACACGTGAGAACATATGGTATTTGGCTTTTTGTTTCTGGGTTATTTCACTTAAGATAATGGCCTCTAGTTTCATCCATGTTGCTGCAAAAGACATGATTTTATTTATTTCTTATGGCTGAGTAGTACTCCATGGAATACCATGTATAGATACATTTTCTTTATCCAGTCATCCACTGATGGACACTTAGGGTGATTCCATGTCTTTGCTATTGTGAATAGTGCTGCAATGAACATATGAGTGCAGGTATCTTTTTTATATAATGCCTTTTTTTGTTTTTTCCTTTGTGTATATACCCAGTAGTGGGATTGCTGGACCAAATTGTAGTTCTATTTTTAGTTCTTTCAGAAATCTCCATGCTTTTTCCGTAGAGGTGGTACTAATTTACCCTACCACCAACAGTATAAAAGCATCCCCTTTTCAGGCCGGGCGTGGTGGCTCAAGCCTGTAATCCCAGCACTTTGGGAGGCCAAGTAGGGCAGATTGTGAGGTCAGGAGATCGAGACCATCCTGGCTAACACGGTGAAACCCCGTCTCTACTAAAAATACAAAAAATTAGCCAAGCGTGTTGGCGGGCGCCTGTAGTCCCAGCTACTCGGGAGGCTGAGGCAGGAGAATGGCGTGAACCAGGGAGGCAGAGCTTGCAGTGAGTGGAGATCGCGCCACTGCACTCCAGCCTGAACAACAGAGCGAGACTCTGTCTCAAAAAAAAAAAAAGCATCCCCTTTTCTCTGCATCTTTGCCAATATCTGTTGTTTTTTGACTTTTAAAAATAATGAATAATGGCCATTCCGACTGGTGTGAGATGGTGTCTCATTGTGACTTTAATTTGCATTTCTCTGATGATGAGTGGTGAGCATTTCTTCATATGTTGTTGGCTTCTTGCAGATACTCAGTTCTTTATAATTTCAGGAAAACTGCCCTTTTGAACAGGCCCAAAGTCGACCCTCCTCGTACAGAGATCCGTGCTGCAGGGGATGGTGCTCAGGAAAAATCTAATGGATTGATTGATTCATTCATTCAATTAATGTTAGGATGAATCCTATGAAATGGCCATTTTATAGGTCAAAAACAGCTGAATATTGTCAGTTTGACATGGTCTAGCTCTTACTATTTGTCAAGCTCCCATTATGTATGAGGCACAAAGCTAGGTACTGGGGGTGGGGCAGGGAGCAAAACCAGCCTAGGCTCCTGCTCTCAAGGAGCTCATGGTTTGCCATGAGAGATAGTCAATAATTTAAAAAAAAAAAATCTAGCCGGGCGCGGTGGCTCATGCCTGTAATCCCAGCACTTTGGGAGGCCAAGGCTGGCAGATCACGAAGTCAGGAGATCGAAAACATCCTGGCTAACACGGTGAAACCCCGTCTCTACTAAAAATACAAAAAATTAGCCAGGCGTGGTGGCGGGTGCCTGTAGTCCCAGCTACTTGAGAGGCTGAGGCAGGAGAATGGCGTGAACCCGGGAGGTGGAGCTTGCAGTGAGCCAAGATCATGCCACTGCACTCCAGCCTGGGTGACAGAGTGAGACTCCGTCTCAAAAAAAAAAAAATCTACACAAAGAATTCCAACTGTGGCAACAGCCATAGAGTGGAGATCCCCGGTGTACAGAGTGTCCATGAATTGACGAATGTCACGGTGGGTGGTGGTCAGAAAAGGTCTCCCTGAGGAAGTGCCTCCAGAACTGAAATCTGAAGCGTGAGGAGTTAGCCAGACTAAAGGGGGTAGAGGTGAAGAGTGAGGACTCAGAGGAAGAGAAATCTAGGCAGAGGGTGCAAAGGCCTCCCACAAACAATTATGGAAGGCAGGGACCCAGTCTGGCTGCAGGGCCTGGCCTGTGGGGCCTGGGGTCTCTCCTCTCCCTGCTGGGAGGTAGCTGATTTTGCCCATGACAGCGACCCCATAGTGCTCTAGGCCTTTCTGCTTCTCCTGAAACCTTCGTGTTAAAGAGGCTGCTGTGCCTTGACTCCTCCCTGGGAAGGGATTAGCAGACCATGATTTAATGGCCCTACCAAGTGGTGGAGTGGGGGGCCTAGGGGGCTGGTCTCAAATCTAGATCTCCCCCAAATTGACTGGGATTCTTCTTCCTAGCTCAGCAACCCCTGTGACTAGCAGCTACACTGGTTTTATAAGAGCCAGCCCATTTTAGCTAGAGCAGCAGTCGATAGCTTTGTGGTATGGGCGGCCATACATCATTCATATTAAAACTGGCCACTGCCATGCCTGAGACATCCTGCTGAGACAGCAAGTCTTTTGTCAGCTGCCTTCTCTTCCCTTGACCCATTTTACTTGGCAGTGCTTCTGTCTTGGGAGTCCCAGGCCAGGGAGTGACTGACTGGGCAGGTGTCCTCCCTCTTCCCTGTCTCTGCCCTCTTTGGCGCCTCCTCTCGTTCTTTCTACTCTGAGTGTTCAGTGCTCTCAAGTTTTCTCAGCCTCCTCCATTGGGAGAAAAAAACACCAACAACTTATAATTGCATCCCTGCATTGGCTATTTAATTTGCTCCTCTTTCAGGCCCCTCTCTCCACCATTGTCTACTCCTGTAGCAGGACATAGTTCTACTGATGAACAGCCTGGTCCGGGCCCCGACTGTCAGACCAACTGTGGTCCTTGGCTGGGGGTCCACAATAGTGTTCTTGGCTGGTCCTACCTTGAGGCCTTGAGATACTGTGTCAGACTTCGTACTAACAGCCATACAAGTTAAGTGTTATGGCCCCATTTTATAGACATGAGAACTGAGGTTCCTAGTCAAAGTCACATAGGAAGGACTCAAACCCAGACCCGTTGGACTTTTAAACCTGAACTGTAGTCTTCTGGGTAAAGGGGTTTCTCACTGTGTCCCTGAATCATTTCCCACCTGCTTCCTACTCCCACCCCTGTCTGTCACCATTTCCAGGGAGTCTGAAATTCCCCTATTAAGAGATTTCTTCCTTGAGGCTGAAAGTATTTTAATTTTCAAGAGCCATTAGTATGCAAAGCCCCTGGGAAATAGAATCCCCTAAACTTTTATTTTCTAACACCAGAGTGGGGAGAGTTTAGTAGGCCAGTTCTACGGGAGGACATTGAGGGGACAGGACAGACAGGGGTAGAATGAAGGTGTTTGATTCACTGAGGACCCCTTCTCCCTGGTGCTTCGATGAGCCCAAGTTTAGCTTCCCACCTGATTCCTGGGGGCCCCACAGCTGATCATTTCCAGCGAGCTATTTTGAGAGAGCAATTATCCTGAGAGTGCCTTCAGCTCCATCAAGTACAGTTTAATAAGGCTCCTGGGGAGCTGTGAGCTTCAAGTGCTGTGCAGAGTGGCAGAATGGGTAGGGACACATGCTCTCTTCTACCTACAGGACCCCAGCTTCTGTGGCTCTGAGAGCCAGGCACTTGGCAAGATAGGCCTGAGTAGTGGTGTGTGTGTGTGTGTGTGTGTGTGTGTGTGTGTGTGGCAGGGAGGGGAGGTTCAAACAGACCCCTGGTTGTCATGGCAACCCGTCCTTGAGCCAATCTTATGCTGATCTGAGTGTTTCTGAAGACAAGCTGTAACTTCCTGGCTGACAGTGTTGATTTAGACTGGGTTGAGAGACCCTCTAGATTAAGGGACCACCCTATTACTGGCTTTGACACTGTAGGCTTCGAGGATTCAACCCAGGAATCAACATTTTTATTTCTGACTCAACACGGAAACCTCTTTGCTGACCTGCAGTAATAAACTTGCCCCTTCAATATTTTCCAAGCATCAGTGATATCTGACTCAGGGCCTGAAGGCAAGTGACAAACATCCCCTGTAGGTAGGAATTTATTCCATGAATTTCCCTTCACTGTCTCCCTTCCACCCTGCCTTGATGCTGAATCCACATGGACTACCCTCTTTGCCTGCATATTTTCCATGATATAGGACGCAGGAATCATAATAGCGACTAGGGAGTAGTTTATCAACCTGCTGGGCGTTGTAATAAACACTTGACATGCCTCATTTATCCTCACTACGATCACAGAGGGTACACACAAGGACTCATTTCACACACGAGGGCACTGATGTTCGTGGAAATGAAGTGGCTTGCCCAGGGTCACTGAGCTGGGCTGTGGTAGAACCTGGACTTGAGCCCAGCTTGTCTGATTGTTGAGCCTGGGCTGGAACCATTAGCATCCTGCCTTTCTGGCTGACCTCTGCGAGCAGAGCCACTCATACATGGTGAGATGGATAAACTTAACCATAGGAAATTTAAACAAGGCTCCAGGTGGTGGGGTCTTCCCCTTCACTGCCACTTCTGCATTGAATGACCTGGGAAGAAAACCAATTTGTTTAAAGGTGAAGAGGCACCCCTTCCATAATTTAAGTATTTGGAATATATTTTTAAATTTTAATTAATTAATTAATTTGGAGGCAGGGTCTCGCTCTGTTGCTCAGGCTGGAGTGCAGTTGCGTGATTGTGGTCCACCGCATCCTCAACCTCCCTGGCTCAAGTGATCCTCCTGGCTCAGCCTCCCAACTATCTGGGACCACAGGCCACACCTGGATAATTTTTAAAAAGTTATTTGTAGAGATGAGGTCTTCCTGTGTTGCTGGTCTTGATCTCCTGGGCTCAAGTGATTCTCCTGCCTTGGCCTCCCAAAGTGCTAGGATTTTAGGTGTGAGCCACCATGCCTGGTCTAAGTATGGGAATGAATATCAACCTGACACCTAAAAAGTTCACATTTTATTTAAAATAGGAATGTAGTGATTTCCAGTCTTTTTAGACTTGCAATGCTCTGTTGCTTTTGTTGTTATTGCTACTTGCTTTTTCTTTTGTTTTTGTAATATCCTTTCTGTAAAAGGACAGTTATCCGTGACACGAAATTCAATTTAAAAAGTGGTTGCTTTAAATTCTTCAATGGAACCCCTTAAGATAACTGGAGATGCCTCCCAATCACAGTGATAACATCGTACCAAAAATAAGTGGCGTGGGTTACCAGGTGCTAGAGACTGAATGTTCGTTTCCCCAAATTCCCATGTTGAAATCTTAACCCCCAAAGTGATGGTATTAGGAAGTAGGGCCTTTGGTAGGTGACTGGCTCATGAGGGCTCCGTCCTCATGAATGGGATTAATGCCCTTTTAAAAGAGACCACAACCCGGGTGCAGTGGCTCATGCCTATAATCCCAGCACTTTGGGAGGTCGAGGTGGGCAGATCACTTGAGGTCAGGAGTTCAAGACCAGCCTGACCAATATGGTGGAGGTTACAGTGAGCCAAGATCGGGCCACTGCACTCCAGTCTGGGTGACAGAGCAAGACTCTGTCTCAAAAAAAAAAAAAAAAGAGAGAGAGAGAGAGAGAGACCCTGGAGAGCTCTCTCCTTCTACCATGTGAGGACACAGGGAGAAGATGGCCAACTATAAGCCAGGAAGTGGGCTCTCACCAGACACCAAATCTTCTGGCACTTTGATCTTGGACTTCCCAGCCTCCAGAATGATGAGAAATACATTTCCGTTGTTTATAAGCCACTGAGTCCATGGTATTCTGTTATGGCAGCTTGAACGGACTAACATACCAGGTATGTCCACTTTGTGAAAATTCATTGAGCTATACACTTGAGATTTGTGTGCTTTTTGGTTTGTATATTATACTTCAATTTGGAAATTGACTTAAATATTTTTTAAAATAAAAGAATGAGGGCTTTCTCTGAATGGTTGCAAATTAGAATGCAGGGGCTGGTGTTCATGTCGAGCTCTCAGGGCCCCTGTAGAATGATCTGGTGCTCCCTGCCATTTGCTGCTCAGGGGCTCACAATGCAGGGTTGCACAGGGTTGAGTGTAAAGATCTCAGTGTGTGTGCATGTGCAGGAGAGAGGCCGGCCAGCAACTCTAACAGCAGTTGGGTTCTTTTTATTTGTATCTTGGCTCCAACAGAAACTAGGTGTGTAACCCTGGATGAGTTCCTTAACCTTTCTGAACTCCAGTTTCCTCATTTGCAGAGTGAGGGTGATAACAAGGTCATATCAAAGAATTGCATGAGAAGGGATTAACTAGGATAACATGTTTAAAGGGATTAGCCCAGGACCTGGGACACAGCAAACATGAAAATGATGTATGGAATCAGAATGCCTAGAGATGGGCTCTGGCATCCAGTTTTTAACAGGGTCCATAGGTGATGCTGGTGCACAGCAAGGTTAAGAATTACACTAGTCCAGGCACAGTGGTGCACGCCTGTAATCCCAGCACTTTGGGAGGCCGAGGTGGGCAGATCACTTGAGGTCTGGTGTTCAAGACCAGCCTGGCCAATATGGTGACACCCTGTCTCTACTAAAAACACAAAAATTAGCCAGGTGTGGTGGTGGGTGCCTGTAATCCCAGCTACTCAGGAGGCAGAGGCACAAGAATCAACTGAACCCGGGAGGTGGAGGTTGCAGTGAGCCAAGATCATGCCACAACACTCCAGCCTGGGCGATAGAGCGAGACTCAGTTTCAGAAAAAAAAAAAAAAAAAAAAAAATTACACTGGCCTGGCCTCTGCCCCCACCATTGCACCGTGGAACATCTAGAATGTTAATTCTCTTCTCTCCTCTCACTGGTTAGAGCAGAGGTCAGAAGGGCCAGATGTTTGGAAAGGGAACATAGATGGCAGAGGAAGGTCATTCCTTCCTTCCTTCCTCCCCCACACACTCACTGAACGTGTGCCAGGCACTGTATGGGGGAAGGACAGACAGACGGCCAGGTGTGACTCCTGTACCCGGGCACTAACTGCTCACCAAGCAAATGGCCCCATCACATGCACTCTGCTGAAGGGGCACAGAACTCGTGGGCGTTGGTATCAGCTTTACCTCTGTGTTTCTGAGGCTTACTTTTCACATATGTAAAATGAGGGAAATGGGCTGGATGATTTTGGAGTCCTCTCATCCATGATATTCTATGACTTCCATAAGCACGCCCCTAAAAACACTGTACTGTAAAACTCAATGATCAGAAAATGAACAATTCAGTTAAAAAATGGGCAAAAGGCCTGAACAGACACCTCACCAAAGAAGGTATATAGATGGCAAATGAGCATATAAAAAGATGCTCAACATCATATGTCATCAGGGAAATGAATATTAAAATAACAGTGAGATACCACTACACATCTATTACAATGGTCAAAATACAGAACACTGACAGCACCAAATGCTGGTAAGGACATGGAGCAACAGGAACTCACCATTCATTGCGGGTGGGAATGCAAGCTGATATGGTCACTTACTTTGGAAGATGATTTGGCAAGTTTTTGCCAAACTAAACCTATGATACAGCAGTTGTGCTCCTTGGTATTTACCCAAAGGGATTGAAAACTTAGATCCACACAAAAACCTGCACACGGATGCTTATAGCAGCTTTCTTTACAATTACCAAAAACTCACAAGCAACCAAGATATCCTTTAGTAGGTGAGTACATAAATAAACTGTGGTACCTCCAGACAATGAACTATTATTTGTGCTAAGAAATAAATGAGGTATCTAGCCATGAAAAGACATAGAGGGGATGCCGAGGCAGGTGGATCATGAGGTCAGAAGATCGAGACCATCCTGGCTAACACAGTGAAACCCCGTCTCTACTAAAAATACAAAAAATTAGCTGGGCGTGGTGGCGGATGCCTGTAGTACCAGCTACTTGGGAGGCTGAGGTAGGAGAATGGCGTGAACCCGTGAGGCGGAGCTTGCAGTGAGCCAAGATCACGCCACTGCACTCCAGCCTGGGTGACAGAGCGAGACTCCGTCTTAAGAAAAAAAAAAAAAAAGACATAGAGGAGCTGTAAATGCATATTACTAAGTGACAAAAGCCAGTTTGTAAAGGCTACAAACTGTATAATTCCAACTGTGTGACATTCTAGAAAAGGCAGTAAAAGGAGAAGTAAAAGGATCAGTGTGGTTGCCATGGTTAGGAGAAAGGAAGGGATGAACTGGCAGAGAACAGAGGATTGTTTTTTGGCAATGAAATTATTCTGTATGATGCTACAGTGGTGGATACGTGTCATTATACATTTGCCTAAACCCATACAAGGTAACACAAAGAATGAACCCTAATGAAGCTGTGAGCTTTGAGTGATGATGTGTTCATGTAGGTTTATCTGTTGTAACAAATGTTACCACTGTGGTGGGGGATGTTGGTAATGGGGGAGACAGGGGTATGTGGGAAATCTCTATACCTTCCATTCAATTTTGCTTTAAAATTGCTCTAAGAAACAATGTCAATTTAAAATAAAACAAACAAGCAACCAAAAATGCTGTATTATGTGCAATCAAGAGCACAGGCTTTGGGGCTACACTCCCTGGGTTTGAGTCCTGGCTCTGACTTATAACTAGCTGTGACCATCAACAAGTTAGCTAAACATTCTGTGCCTCAGTTTCCTCATCTGTAAAATAGGGATAATAATAGTGCCTGCGCTGCAAGTTTCTGTGAGGATTAAGTGAATTAATAAATCTAAAGCATGTAGCATAGTGCTAAGCGGTCAACCAGTATTAGTTATCATTTAACAAGTGGACCTTTTTAAGAGCTGATTCCAATTGATTGGCTGTCACTACCTTTTAGACAGAGCAATCCCTTGCACTCAGGATGGACAGTCAGACACCAGACAAGGACTAATTCTCTCCACTGTGTTGAGGTGGAAGACCTTTTTCAGAGTCAGAGCTTTCAAATCTACCCATGTTCTGAGGCTCAGAGAAAATACCTCTTGACGGGCCCATGACAACAGACTAGGCAGGAAAAACAGTGATATACCCATGTCTTATTTGATTGAGTGCCTTGGTAGAGACCCCAATTCCCCTTCTTCTCTTAAGTAGTCAAGCATTGTGCTGCTTCTGATGTCCCTCTGGGGAAGAAAGCTCAGTCCTAGACTAGGCCAAGATGGGTGTTCAGTCTTCAGGGGATCATATCATCAGGGAATCACCTTCCCAGGGGCACCACTGCCTCTGAGATATTAGTTGAGAACCCTCGATGAACTCTGATGTTCTGTTGCTTACTTTAAATGCATCTAATATTGATGGAACATTTTCCCAAATAGCTCTAATGCCGTAATTGTGCTTGGGATTTATACATATGCATATCAATACAAGTAGTTTGCATGGGTGATTTAGGGTTTCCTTTTAAAGCACACATACTTTCTAGGCCCCAAGAACCTAAATTGAGATATGCTGTTTTCAGATAAAGAACCAGGTATTAATATAATTAAGAGCAGGTATTACAGTCGACCTTGACCCAAAAGACCAAGAAGTCATACTTGAACTAAGATTCATTTGGCCACAACCTGTAAAAACCCAAGGAGTGGCCGGGCATGGCAGCTCACGCTTGTAATCCCAACACTTTTGGAGGCCGAGGCAGGCGGATCATCTGAGGTCAGGTGTTCAAGACCAGCCTGGCCAACATGGTGAAACCCATCTCTACCAAGAAGTACAAAAATCAGCTGGGCATGGTGGCGCGTGCCTGTAGCTCCAGCTACTTGGGAGGCTGAGGTGGGAGAATCCCTTGAACCTGGGAGGTGGAGGTTGCTGTGAGCCAAGATCACGCTACTTCACTCCAGCCTGGGCAATAGAGTGAGATCCTGTCTCAAACAACAACAACAACAAACCCAAGGAATGGATGTCCCCAAAAGGCAACTCCAAAGACTTCTTCTGACAGAAGGTCTAGTGGTGTCATCTCACTTTCCACTGATAATGGTAGCCCTTTCTTCTTGGAGAGGCCTAGTCCCAAAAGAGAAACCTCCAAGAACCAGAAACTAAGTTTTTACACATGGACCTCAAAGAAGTCTTTCTTCTTTGCTTTGCCTTATTCTTTTGGAAACCTTATGAAAAAGGTAAGGAAGGGATTACCAACCAGTCAAGCAACATTGGGAAATGCCTTTATTCAGTCCCTACCCAACCACAAGTAGCCCTGGGGTTAGGCACATCCATGTTTGATCTTATTTAGTCCTGACGGTGACCCTACACGGTAGGAATCACTACCCTCCCCTTTACCAAAGGGGATAATGAATCTCAGAGAAGAACCCGTGGCCCTGGGATTTAAATCTAGCACTCTTTCCACCACCCCAGGCTGCCTATGTTATATGACTTTTATGGCTCTCAGTTTCCTAGATGGAAAATTAAGGGTCCTGGTCAACAGGGTGAAAAAAAAAAAAGAAAATTAGGATGTTGTAATATGGAATGTCTAAGACCAATGTTCATTCAAACTCCATGATTCTACAAATATTATTCTCTGTCATTAAAAAATGGAATTGAAGCATAGAAATGATCTTTGTTTATAGAGTCACAGAAGAAGTCAGGTGTAAGTGAGAGCCCTGCTTACCCCATTTATGCCTAGTGTTCCATTACTGGAACACTAAGCTTATGGGAGTTATTTATATTCTACTGCTCAAAGTCATTGCTAAGTTCTAATTTTTCACACAAAAAAATTGCAACTTCTGGCATAAATGGGTTAAAACTAGGTCTCTGGGCTCCCTTCTCATTGAGCAATGGAGAGTTGGGGAGGCGCCTGGTGTTAGAGACAACATATCTTTCAGTGCCTTTGTTTATTTAGCATCCAGGCAGTCTTACTGCCAGCAGCTTGTCCCTTGAAAAAAGTTTCAGCCTCTCCTCCTAGGCAAGCAGCAGCCTGAGACTCCGAGCCAGGCTGAGTTTTAGGAGCCATGGCTGGACATCTTGCTGGGGGAGGGCCAAACCACAGCATCCAAGAGCTGCCTTCCTGAGCCCTTACTATGTGGTAAGCACTGTTCCAAGTGGGCAGGAACTCATTAAACCTTCATGACACTCCTATGGATTGGGTATTATCATACACACTCCATTTTAATGATGATGAAATTGAGCATGTAGAGGTTAAGTAACTTGCCCAAGGCCACACAGCTAGTAAGCATCGGAGACAGGATGCACACAGAGGCAGTCTAGTCCCAGAGTCCACACTCTTTACCACTGTATTCTACTGCCTTGTATGATACATTAATCTTAAAAGACCAGACATGTGAAAACTGTGTAAATGGCCAATCTGAGACACCAAGAGGGCCAATGGGTCTGGAAGAATTATGGCTGGGCAGTGGAGTCTGAAAAGACCCCCTCTAGCTCTGAAACTCTGACCTGTGGGAAGAAGGAAAGGTAGAAGGAATTTCTTTGCCCCAAAACAAGTTACTTAGGATGACTTTTTATTCTTTTTTTGCCCCCTAACTTTTTAAAGTTTATTTTTTGTGGAGACAGAGTCTTGCTATGTTGCCTAGGTTAGTCTCCAACTCCTGACCTCAAATGACCCTCCCACCTTGACTTCCCAAAGTGCTGAAATTACAGGTGTGAGCCACTGTGCCAGGCCATGTAGGAAGAGCTTTTAAAAGGGTAACTGCCCCTGTGCCAGTGGGGTGGGATAGTCCCAGGGCACCAAGCTGATTTGATAAGAGTTTCCGACAAAGGGAGGAAGGCTGGTTCCAATGGTTTTTATTTATTTATTTTTAACTATTATTTTTAAATTTTTCTTTTCAAGTTTCCAATGATCCAATTGTTTTTCTACCTGTCTCTTAACACCCCTCAAAACTCCCTTTTATGCTTATAATTATTTAGTTAATTAGCTAATTATTCATCCACCTAAGGACTGGGCCAGTCTTTCTCATCATTTCATGATGCTGTGAGCCCTGCACATAGAAATAATCAAATATTTATTGAATGAATGAATGACTGATTGAATGAAGGAATGAATAAAAATCCAACTCTGTGGTCTGAAATATACTCTCAGAGCTCTTGGGGAAGGATCGTACACGGCAGGGCACAAACATAACAAGCTGGCATTTGAGGAAGTATTTGAAAGGAAAGGCAGGCTTTAAAAAGGAGGAAGGAGAGGATTAGGAAGGTGTATTTAAGAGATAGAGAAACGCTGGCGGGAGGAGATGGGTGGGGGAATCGTGGGCACAAAACCTGAAAGGAAGCCTGTGAACCTGGCCAGGGCTACCAAAGAAGCCCTTGTCCCAAGGTCCCCTCCAGAGGCCTTCTGACCGCCCTCAGCGCCCACCTCCCACCTCCAGCTCACCCCTGAGGCCAGCGCAGAGGTGTCTCCTCTTACAGGAGTGCATTCTAATTGCAAAATCATATCCTCGTTTTTTAAGGAGAGCCAATTCCTCCAGTTCCGAGTGTGGGGGCCTTTTCTGGTCTCAGGGGGTGAGTTTCCAGGAGCCCAGGGACTCAGCGGGGAGGGCGGCTCTCTAGAAGGTACACTTTGGCTGACTTAGGGCAGGGTGCTGAGACATGCAGGTGTCAAAACCTGGCCCGGATTGCCTGGAGCTGGAAGAGCCTTCCAAGAAGTGAAAATCCCACCCCTCCCCCGCCTAGGCCCACACAACAGCCCAGTCATAGGGGCCTCCTTGGCTCCTCCCTACACCTCTCTCTACCACACCACCAAATTGTTGAGTGTAAGAGGAAACGCTACCTCCCGCAGAAAACCTAAAGGGACTTTTTTTCCCCTTCAATAAACATTTGCTGAAATAACTTTTTATTGGTGGTTGTTTCAAAATGCATAGCAGAAAAAGAGTCCTGAGAATTATTTCCACCGTAACTTTTGTTCAGTGAGATCTGTGTCATCAGTGGGGACCTCAATTTCCTCATCTGTAAAATATGGCCTCTTCCTTGCTTTAATATTCTACAAGTTTGTGCTGCATAAGGTGTGACTGATAATTACATCTCTGCTCAACAAGCATCTGTTCAACAAGTATTCTTTAAGTGCCAAGAGCCCAGACTGCTTTCAACATTATCAGGGATACAAAAGAAATTATTTCCTTCCATTTTTATTTAAATAAATGCAATCATATATTTGGCACATTGAGTGCCAAACATAAGCTCAGCACATGGTAGGTGCTATAGGAGTTTAAAAATTTTAAGATACTGTCCCTACTGATAACTTCAAGCATGTTGGAATGATAATGCATATGTGAAATAAGGAGAAAAATTTTAAATGGCATATGATTAGATGTTAGAAGGGAAATGCTAGTTAAGGTCAGAAGAGGGAGAAATCCCTGTGGGTTTGACCCATCTGAGAATGTGACAAAGTAGGGGACTTGAGCTGACTGAACCATAATGTTGATGGTTATGATGGTGATGGTGGTGGTGGTGATGAACACAGCCAAATGTATTGGGCTTGTGGCAGGTATCGATATGGTGCTTCATAAGATCGTATTTAATCTTCACATAAACCCTCTAATGTAGGCACCATTATTGTCCACATTTAACTGTTGAGGAAACTGAGGCCCAAACTCTTTTTTTTTTTTTTGAGATGGAGTTTCGCTCTTGTTGCCCAGGCTGGAGTGCAATGGCGTGATCTCATCCCACTGCAACCTTCACCTCCTGGGTTCAAGCTATTCTCCTGCCTCAGCCTCCCGAGTAGCTGGGATTACAGGCACCTGCCACCATGTCTGGCTAATATTTTTGGTATTTTTAGTAGAGATGGGGTTTCACCATGTTGATCAGGCTGGCCTCAAATTCCTGACCTCAGGTGATCCATCCACCCCAGCCTCCAAAAGTGCTGGGATTACAGGTGTGAGCCACCACACCCAGCCCCAAACATTTTATGGAAGAATCTAACCAACCTATATAGCAACATCTTCTGGGAGTGGGAGGCGGGGATGAAGAAGAAAGAAAAAAGTGGAGAAGGGTCTTCGGTTTTCCTAGAAGCAGCATTGTGTGAGTGCAAAGTGAAAACATCTTTGTAGTATAATATCTAATGCATGTATTTTCAGATTAAACCCTCTCTTAAAAATAACTTGAGGCCTCTCTAGACTGTACATTTTTATAGCTATAATGTGCTCTTTCAGATCTGAGCAAATACCACAAACTCATCTCAGATCTTATCTCTGACAACCTGGTTTGACTTTCATGATAGTTGGGAAGCCCATGTTAAAGGAGAAGGGATTTGAGGAGACTTGCGATTTTGTGATTGTGCCTTTCTTTCTTTGATCTTCTAGGACACCTTTTGTCTCCTAACTCCTTTATCTCCTAACACTGAGTTCTAGACTAGCTTCTGTTTATTTATTTATATATTTATTTACTTATTTATTTAAAGCATAGGGTCTTGCTCTGTAGTCCAGGCTGGAGTGCAGTGGTGCAATCATAGCTCCCTGCAGCCTCAAACTCCTGGGTTCAGATGATCCTCCTGTCTCAGCTTCCCAAGTCGCTGCAACTACAGGTGTGTGCCACCACACCTGGCTTGTTTTTGTTTTTGTTTTTTGAGACAGGGTCTCACTCCGTCATCCAGTCTGCAGTGCAGTGATACAATCTTGGTTCACTGCAACCTCTGCCTCCTGGGTTCAAGTGATTCACCCACCTCAGCCTTCCCAGAAGCTGGGATTACAGGTGCGTGGCACCATGCCCAGCTAATTTTTGTATTTTTTGGTAGAGCCAGGGTTTCACCATGTTGGCCAGGCTAGTCTCAAACTCCTGACTTCAGGTGATCCACCTGCCTAGGCCTCCCAACGTGTTGGGATTACAGGTGTGAGCCACCACTCCCAGCCACGATGGGCTATTTTATTTTCGTAGAAATGGAATCTTGCTATCTTGCCCAGGCATACCTCAATTTCCTGGCCTCAAGCGATTCTCCTACCGTGGCCTCTTGAAGTGCTGGGATTACAGGCATGACCCACTGTGCCTGGCCTCACTCATTCATTCATTTATTAACCCAAGATTTATTTGTTAATCACCTATGATTTAAAATTTAATATGACTAAAACATCATCTTTCATCTAAAAAAGTTTGATCAGGATTTACGATCCTGGTGTCAACTTCAGGAACCCCCTATATATGGATGACCTACACAATGACATCCTCAACCTGGGCCTTTTATCCTCTCTCCATGTGTTTTCAGGACATATTTTAAAACAGAATATTCTGGAAGCAGAATGCATATGCATCGGGTTTTCCCTAAATCACTCGTGTCCTCATTTCCCCATTTTTTATGAATATTATTCATCTTCTTGGGCCTCTAGTCTGTCATCCTTTATGGGCAGGGATGATCTCTTCGTTTTTGCTTGGCCTCCTCAAATAGGGTGGCACGTGGTGCATGGCTCATAGCAAACTTCAAACAAGATTGTCTGACTAAGTCATTTAAATGACTAACTGAATCCTGAGTGGTGAGAAGGCACTCAGTACAGTTCTGTATTTAGTCTCGCAGAGGTTGAGTGGCATGTGATAGATGAGGCAAGAATAGCAAACCGATAAAATTCCATGGTGTCAGTTGAGCACTCCTTTATAAGCTTGACTTTGGGTCATTTTATTCACGTATTCTTCAGCATTCTTTTATTGACCATTGTCAGAAAACCTGACTCAAACCACCTTAGCAAGAAAGAGAAAGGGGCTATATTAACTCCAATACTGTGAAGTTCTAAGACCAATTCAGCATGTTTTCATGGCATATTAGAGATTCAGGAACTCAAATGATAATCTCATGCCTATTTCTCTTTTTCCATGTCTTGGCTCTCTTTTACTCTCTGTGTTGGTTTCTTTCTCAGGTAGGCTTTTGTCACATGACAGAAAAAATGGCCATCCACAGCCACAAACTACCTTCATACACTGGTATTTTAAAGGAAAGGAACCCCTCTCTTCTTTGGTATTTAGATGTCAAATCTCAAGGAACACTCTAATTGGCCCTGTTTGAGTCATGTGCTCATCCCTGAACCAATCACTATGGCCTTGGATATGGACTACTGTAATTGGCCAATTCAGGTTGCACCCCTCACATCTGGATGGGGGCAATGAGGCCCCTCCAGGGCCACAGGGAAGAGGGAGAGAAGTGGTTCTCCAAAGAAAGGAATGCTGAGAACAACATACATCAACTATACTCCTCCTCTCCCTAAATCCACCTGCCCCAGCATTTTTTTTTAATAGAGATGGGATCTCACTGTATTGCCTGGGTTGCTCTTGAACTCCTGAGCTCAAACAATCCTCCTGCCTCAGCCTCCCAAAGTGCTAGGGTTACAGGTATAAGCCACCATACCTGGCCTTTTTTTTTTTTTTTTTTTTTTGAGACAGGGTGGTCTCACTCTGTCACCTAGGTTGGAGTGCTGTGGAGTGGTCACAGCTCACTGTAACTTCAGACCTTCAGACTCCTGGGCTCAAGCCATCCTCCTGCCTCACCTTCCCGAATAGCTGGACTATGGGCACATGTCACCATGCCCCGTTTTTTTGTTTTTTGTTTTTAATAAGTTTTGTTTTGTTTTGTTTTTGTCTTTGTAGAGACAGGGTGTTGCTATGTTTCCTAGGCTGGCTTCCTACCTTGGCCAGCTAAAGTGCTAGATACAAGTGTGAGCCACCACACTCAGCCTGCTCCAGCATTTTAACCAGAGAAGTTACCATTTCTTCATCCTCCAAAAACTTTATTGTGTTAGGAGATTAAAGAGAAGACACTAGGCTTTTCCAAGAGATGGCTGCATTTGTATGGATGCTGATTTATTCTTAAACCTTTAGACATATTTTATAACATTCTCATTGGTGGTCATTGGAAGAGAAGCCTTCCCATTCCTAGCTCACAAGTTTTCTTCTCAAATATTTTAGCCTTGAATATTTACATAGACACACACATCTATATATATGTATATTCATATATATATATAAATGTTTCAAAATGTTAAATTAGACATCCCCCCGCCCCCCTTCCCAAGTCACTACCACTCCAGGGAAGAGCTTGGGAGGCTTGTTTCTCCTGGTGGGTGTTTGATTGATGGAGGGAAGAGCAACAGGAAGAAATCACCATAAACAGGTTTATGTAATTTGCAGACTACAATAACAGCTAGTTTCAACTTCATGTTTGATTTCATGATACCATCCTGCTTTTCGTTGTAAGAATTCTGCATGTCATAAGTTTTTGTTTCAAGCAGAGCAAAACATTTGTTTTTGAAAACTGTGTGATAACTCCACGGATCACCAGGGACATCTGAAAGACTGATATTGAGATTGGCTTTATCTTTACCAGGACTTGCAAAATCGAATGCCCCCAAGGGCTAGGCAGGCTGGGTGGAGACTGTCAAACTGGGTGTTTAAGTCCCATTTCAAGGCGCAGCTTCTAATGGGCTCCAGCCTATTGTTGCCATAAGGAAGCGTGTGCTGTGGCAGATATTAATTGTTTGCTATTTTCTGGTTCCTTTCTCCTCCATGGTCCATGGGAGGACTGAGATTCCTTGCATCTTTGAAATTAAGGATGGCCATGTGACTTGCTTTGGCCAATGAAACGTAAGCTAAAGTGATGTATGTCACTTCAGGAGGAAAGATTTCACTGCTAGTGTTTGGCCCTCTCTACTTCTTTTTCTCTGCCATGGTGGCTGTAAATGCACTTGTTGATATGAAGGTATCAATACTGAGGCATCATCTATAAGACAGCTGCCCTGGAGAATCACCTCAATCCACAGTTGTCTTGTGTGAGTGGGAAGTAGCCTTTCTTTTGTTAAGCCAATGAGTTTGGGGGGATATTTGTTACCGCAGCAAAACCTAGCTTATCCTGACTATTACATATGCCCAATGTTGCCTGACTTTGATATTTTTAAAAGAGAAGTTTGAAATCTAGATTTTTTTATATGAAATCTTTGCTATATTAAAAAAATATTTTTTTCTACAATTATTTTTTTGAGATGGGGGTCTTGCTATGTTGCCTAGGCCAGACTTGAACTCCTGGGCTCAAATGATCCTTCTGCTTCAGTCTCCTGAGTAGCTGGGACTACAGGTGAGCACCACCATGCCTGTCTTTTTTAGAAAAACAAATTTAAGGTTGAAGCCAGAAAAGCCAGATTTTCAGCCTGCCAGCTACGCGTTTGCAATTTTGGTCTATACAATTTGAGTAGAGACTGGAGCAGCAATCCTGTCTGAACTCCTACAGTGCTTATAGCCTGTGTCGCATCATTAGCTCTTAGCTACTCTTTGTCTTGCTATTCATTAGTTTGTAAATCATTTTTCCTAATTAGATGGGACATAGAACAGGTGAGAAATCATGTCTTAAACTTTGTGTATCTTAAAGGTGCACAATAGGTTTTCAGTATATACTAGGATAAAGACTAATTGATTGGCTGATTACTCAGAACTATCACTTTCTCCTTTGATTTTGGAGGAGCAGGTCTGGGGAATTCATTATTTTACCTCACCATTTCAGTTTTCCCCTCTTTACAAAGAGCTCGGGATTCATCAATCTCCATTAAACTTCAAAATGAAATAGTCCACATAAGTCAGAGATGCAAAACCCAATGTATTAATTAGGACTTTTCTAATTGCAAGTAATAGGAAACCCAAATTCAAACTGCCTTGGGTAAGACATAATTTACTGATTCCTATAGCTAAAACCTGCAGAGGTCAGGATGATGTCAGGCATGACTGAATTCAGGAACTCAGGCAATGTCATTGGAACTTGATCTGTCTTTCCCTCCGTGGCTTGGCTCTACTTTTCCTCCCATTAGCTTCACTCTCAGTAGATCCCTTTCACGTGGGGCTTCTGGCAGCTTCTCTTTCCAGCAGATCCACAAAATTCCCAGTCTTGTGAGATTTTCTTGGGATATGTGACGATCTCTCAATCAGCCCATTGACTAGGGCTGGGCGTGTTAATCAGGACTTTTCTAGTTGTGATAGGAAACTTAAATTCAAACTGCCTTAGGCTGAGTCACTTGTCTGTCCCTAAGAGCCAGTGGTAAATCAGCTCCATCCAGCATCCAATGTCTGCATAAAGGACCCAGTTTATGGCTTCTCCCTCTAGCCACTCCCAGAGGCAGTGACTACGTAGAGGGGCCTAGTAGGCAGTATGTGGCGGAAGGGAGGCCTTGAAGCTGTGTTCTTACAGCGTCCTATATGAAACTGAAAAGCATCCATATCAAATAACAGAGAAGATCTAATGGAGATTATAGAGAGGTAGAGGGGACTAAAGGCCTCCCAAGTCACCCCTTGGTGCCACCCCTGTAACATATTTAATTTGTGGGGGAAGCAAAGGCCCAGTAGGACTGCTGGTGGCCCAGCCACAGTCCAAAACAGGCCCTAGAGAGGACGCGCTCTAACCACACACCCTAATTATTAGTCCCTGAATATAGATCAGTTTAGTTTATCCAAAGCCCCAGCTGAAGACACATCAAGTACTATTGCCTCTGTTCCATGTTTTGTTCCATATAAACATCCAGACACAGGTCTCATGGGAGAAACATCATGAGGCAGTTTCACAGTCCCTGGCTTTGATCTTTACGCTGTAGTAAAGGTGTCATTGGCCTTTCTGGGGCGAAGAGTCATGCTCTTCCACAAGAGTATCAAATTACTGCTCATTTTCCAATGTATATTCTTTCAGGGCCTTGCTTTCTTCTTACCTGCCCACACCAATGCTGTGAGGGAGACTGCTGATGGCGAAGGTGAAAATGGTCAGGCAATGTCATTGGGACTTGGTCTGTCTCTCCTTCCATTAGCCCACTTCTTTTATCCAGAAAGATTTCACTGCACTGGGGAAATAAGGAGAATAAAGTCTCATGCACTCACTCACATGAGAGAGACATGCATGTTCGGGTTTGCTCAATTGCACCCATCTGTCTCAAGTCTTGTTGTTTCTTTCACTCTGAGCATCTGCACTCCAAGAAGGCATGAACTTTTTCTTTCACTTCCTTTCTTCTATGGGTGATGACCTGACATCACTCTCAGAAGGAGGCCGAAAGTCGCTGAGTATAAAAATCGTCACTCCTATCTGGCTTAGGCAGAAGGTAGGGGGCTCGATGGGTACCCAGGAGCTCTGGAGGTAGGAGATGCCGTCTAGGGAACCCCGTTCTACCTGAGGGCTCTGTGTCTCTGCCTTTGTATACTGGAGGGCACCATGGATGTCGCCTTCCCTCTGGAGTCCCCTTCACCATTTCCTCTCTAGAAGGATGGAAGGTGGGAGTGGGGTTGGCTATTGAAGCTGGAACGGGGAAGAAGGCCACTTGGGGTCTGCTCACTGCTGTGTCCGGAGTGGAAAGGAGAAGCCCGCTGGAGCAGGGTACAAGCCCAAGGGTCAAACTGCGCCAGCAGTAGAGCAAGCCGCGGTCTCAGGCTGCAGCCCTAGCAGAGGTCAGGCTGGTGCAGCCAGCCGTCTTGGGGCCTAAGGGCGCTGGCGGGGGCCGGTGGGTAGGGGTAGGAGTCCCCAAATGCCTTCATCTCAGCCCATCCTTCTCCACCGAAAAATAAAGCAGGCTGGCGAGATCGCCTCCTCACCCGCTCAGTCCTGAAGTGTCCAAGGATGAAACTGTGCGGAAATTCTCCCTGTCGCTCTCAGTTTGGGGGGGAAGCGCCGGGACTGAGGTACATGGTTAACACAGGCTGTGCGTGAAGGGGCTTTTGACTTTTCCCCCGGCTCCGGCCTCTCGCGCCTCTCTCCTAGGGCTGCGGCTGCTGCTGCCTGGCGGGCACAAGCCGGGCGGCGGTGCGCGGGGGGTGCGCTTACATAACCGCTCGCCGCGTCCTGCTTTCTCGAGCGCTCCTGCACCGTGGGGTGGCGGAGCCGGGGGGCTGCATGGAACCCGGGACGCCCCCGCGGGGAGAGGAGCGCGAGCGGCCGCGGGAGGAGGGCGCCCAAGGCGGCGGGGGAGGTTAAGGTCAGTGGGTGTGAAGCGCCGGCTCCACACCCCCTCCTCCCCGGTCCCCTCCTTCCCTTCCTCTCCGTCCCCCTCTGACGTCTGGAGCTGGCAGCTCGGCCGGTTCCGCATTCCCGACCCCTCCCCGCCGCCCAGGGGCCGCTATATAGCCGGGGCTGATGCAACCCGTCCCGCCGCCCGCCACAGCCTGCGGGAGGGACGCTCGGCGGCCGCGACGGGGGGCGCTGGCGGCGGCGGACGCTGCAGCGGCGGCGGGGCTGGCGCCGCGGCGGCTCCCGGGCCGGGACAGGCCTGGGCACCGGGCGGAGCTCCGCGGCCGGGCGGCAGCGGCGCGGAGCGGGCACGGCGCCTGCAGCCGGGCCCCGGCCCCGGGGGCGCCGCCTCCGCCCGCAGCTTCTGCACGGTGGGTGCGAGGGCGCGCGCTGGGGGCGCCGGGACGGGCGGGGCGGGGCAGGGCGCGGCGCGGGCACCTGGGACGGCCGCCCCCGCGCGGGCGGAGCGCGAGGAGCCCCAGCGCAGCCCCGCGGGGAGGCTCCCGCAGCCCAGGGACCTCGAGCTTTCCCCGCGCCGGGCGCTGCAGCCGGGCCCCTCCCGCGAGGCGCCCGGCAGCCTGAGGCTTCCTTTTGGTTCCCGCCCCGGGACGGGAGGCTCGGTCCGCTCCCTGGACAGCCGGGGCGCTCCCTCCTTCTCCCTCCCGCGCTCTCCTCCCCCGTCCGTTTGCAGGGAGGTGCTCTCCTCGGGCGGCGGGGAAGGCGGGGTGAGTGGGGAGAAAACTGCCCGCAGAGACGGGCTGTGCGGGTGGAGATGGAGGGTGAAGGGCCAGGGAGGTGCGGGGTTGGGGTCGGGGTTAGATTGTGGAGGGATGACAAGGACCTCCTGGCAGTGAGGAAGCGCGACTCCCGGAGGACCCGGACCCGGAGGAGAGTATTGAGAAGGGCTCGGGATTTCCATCCAATGAAGGCAGCTTCTCTCATGGCCATTGCTTTGGAGCTCTGGGCTGGGAGGGGATCTAGGGGTGGCCGGGGTCCCCTTTGGGCTCTCCTGTCTCCCACGCCAGGTTATATAAGGAGGCAAGCAGGCTCCTGTAGGTAACCAGCCTCTCCCTTGCCCAGCCCAGCTTAGAAGGCTCTCCTCTGCTCCTCCCCTCAAAGGAGGTTGTCGAGGGGTAGGGGTGCAGTGGGGGGTGGGAGAGTGTAGGGGTGGATTGGGCCTTCCAACTGGATCCCTGGACCCTGGGATGGCAGAGCCAGGCTTTGCCTGGGTCAGTAGGAGGAGCAGGGAAGATGAGAAGGCTGGGGAAGATGGGGAGGTCCTGGCTCTTTTGCAGGGATGGAGAGGCTGGTGGAAGGAGAAATCAGCCGACCCCCTTGGGTCATCTCCAGTTGCAAGATGGCGTGGCCCTTGCCCAGGGTGCTGCCCTCCCTGTTGGAATCCAGGGCATGGGGCTATGGCCCGACCACGTGTGCTCAGGGCAAATGTGCTCAGGTCTATATCTCAGAAAGGGCTTGCAGCCTGCTTAGGCGTGTGTACCCAGGCTTAAATCTTGGTGGTCTCTCCCTAGGGTCTTAATTTGAGGAGCATCAGGAATTGGGAAGCTTTGAACCATGTTTGGGTACATTTGTACCCAAACGTCCTTTAAGCCCTTGGTAGAAACTGTGTTCGCGTATCATCTCCCTTCCCCCGAACCTTCCTTCCCTGAGGGTTTTAAAAAACACTTCCCATTGCTTTTACCTTTCCAGCAAATCTGGCTGCAGCTTGGATGGATAGCTTATCTTCCTTTGCAGGTTTCTAGGGGAGAGTTTAACCAGGTATCAGGTGTGAGCATGGCTCTGATTTTATATAAACCTGAGGATCGAGGAAGAGAAGCAAAATCTATTCTCATACCTCTGGGTGGTTAAGGTTTTTCCTTGTTTAGAGCAGGGAGGATGGATTTCTCAAAGACTCTTCTGTTCCCTTCTACTTTGGCTTTGGTTCAGAGCTGCAGGCAGCTCCAGAATCTTCCTGAAGAGCTGGGTGCTGTGTGATTTGAAGGGCTGCAGGAAGTCATGGGTGTGTAGACCTCTGGCTTTTCTCCTAGGTGGGCTGCAGGAAGTCATGGGTGTGTAGACCTCTGGCTTTTCTCCTAGGTTGGCTGCAGCCACCTCCAAGGAGATGTGTTGCAAAGTGGTGACAATGCCCCCTAGGAAGGGTTTGGATAAGGGTCTCCCCACTCATCCACTGCCTAACTTTTGCAGCTACCAGGGAATGCTCCTCCTGACTCCCTGGGTTTGTTGTCATCTCCCTACCTGTTTGTAGGATGTGTGGGCATTTTTTTCCAACCTGCAGAATCCCTGGCAGGAATAGGCTCTCTGGGCCTCGTTTGTCGTGGGGCTACTGGTGTTGTAATGGGCTGTCTCTCTCGAGTGTCTGTTTCCAGCTCCACTCTGGAAAGAAAGGGGCCAACGCCGACTCTAGGCCGGCCTGCTCTGTATTCATTCAGCCCCAGCTCAACTTGAGCAATCAGAGCCAGGGTTGAGGGCAAGCTACATTCTTTTCTGCCTTTCTGCTGCAGGATGCAGTTTGCTTTTTTTCCATACGAATGAATTATGTTTGAAACCGAAATGGGAGGAAGAGAAAAATGGAGTGAGTGTATATGGGTATGTGTGTGTGCATACCTATATAGGCAGGGGAGGGCAGCAGGCACATTATTTTTCCATTTTCCTTTAATTAAGGCTCTGTGGAGGTGTGTTTGAAAACAGAGGGTCTCCTATGCCTTTGAGGAGGGTGAGAACACTGTTTTGGCTGCGTCCCGGGCCATATGCAGCGTATGGTGGCCAATGAAACCGGGCCTGGCTCATTCTGTTGCTTGTCTTGGCAGTCGGTTTCGTGGCTTGTATTACCAGCTCTGGAACTTAGGGGCTGCCAAGCTCCATGTGCCTGTGTATGTGTGTGTGCGTGTGCATGTGTGTGCACATGCGTTCTTGTGTGTGTGTGTGGTTTGGCCTCTCGGAACTCAGCAGAGACAAATGCCTTAGCGACCCAGTCTTGGAATTTTCAGACTGTGTTTCTTTACTTATTGCTGGCTGTGGGAGGCCTGGCCAGAGCCCACCATTCTTAGTTGTTGTTGTTTTTTAGTCTGTTTTCTTGCTGCAGCCTATGGGATTTAGTTGCAGAGCTCCATTTGCAAAGCTTCAGCTGGCCAGTGGCATTTTTAAAAAAAAGACCAGGGCAATTATCACACCTTGTGTGTGTGTCTGTATTAGGTGTGGTAGTGTTAACCCCTGCCAGCCACCAAGGACCAGAGCTGGCGTGAAGTAGAAGGGGAAATAGAAAGCTTGTCCAGTGGTTGTACGCTCCCAGCTTCCTCTTGCTGCCTGGGTTAAAGATTCCTGGCAGAGATAACTTCATATGTATTTATTGAGCACCTACATTAGGCAGAGGACAAAGCTATGTTATAGGCAAGGCCTTGGAAGCATTTCTCTGGTCTCCAGGGAAGAGCAGGAGTTCCCTGGGGGTCGGTTCCAGGTTCTTCTATGGCTGGGATGGCTGTGCAGGGATCACGGCTGCCAGTGTTCGGTGGCTTCTCTTGAACCCAGCTACCGCTCCTTGTCTTCTTATGAAGCAGTGCAGGGATGGAGTAGATTAAAGGGCACAGGAGATGCTGGCTGTCTGCCTTGGGGCAGAAATGGAAACCTAGTTCTTGATGGCACCTTGTTGCCAGTGTCTGTGCAGCTGTGTTCTGGCCTGCAGGGTGGAGGAGACCTTAGAGGAAACCGAGGCAGAGGGCAGGTGCTGGGCCCCATTTCTGCACCTTCTACCCAGCCCTGACCTGGCACCCTTTGTTTCTGTTCTGCAGTCAACTGCCAGGATGCAAGATGGTCCTGCCCCCTTGGGGTTTAGAGCTGGAAAGTGGGAGAGCGGAGAATCCTCTGGGGAGAATCCTCTTCATGGCTGCAGGAAAGAGAGACTAGTCCAGAAGGGACCTTGAGGGGTCATCTGGCACTAGTGCCCCTCCAGGAAGGAAGGCCCTGGTGGCCACACTGACTTCACTCTTACTATGTGCAGGCACTGTTCCAGGTACTTTCCAAGTATTAACTAATTTAATCCTCTTGACAGCCATACAGGGCAAATAACATTGTTATTCTTTACAGCTGAGGAAAGAGAGGCACAGAGAGGTTAGGGAACTTGCCCAAGGGCACACAGCTAGTAAGAAGGGACAGAGCTAGGATTCACACTCAGGTGATCTGGCTCCAAAACCGCCACTCTTAACCCCCCCTTCCTCTTGGCCTGCAGAGCTGGGGACAGCCATCTGAAAGGGCCTTTTGCTGCTCGCCTTCACTCTCAGTCTTGGGGCCTTCCCCATCATCTTGCTTCTCGCCTTCTGGATCTCCTCGACTTTTGGAAGCCGCGTGACCTACGTCATTCAGGTTCCAAGAGAGAGGTCATCCTGGGTGATTCCTTAGCTCCAAGAAGAGGCTTGGTGGTTGATTCTCCAAGATTCATGGTAGCAGGTACTATGCGCCATGACCCCTGGCCTGGCACCTTTCTGACCTTCTCTGTGGACTCCTGCCCTCCGCATCCTGTTCTGTCCTGGGAATCTTCCCAGGCTCTGGCTCCCAAGGTCCCCCACTTCTCTTGTTGAGTCTCGGTCGCCATTGCCCATGCCCTGCCGTCGACTTCCAACCCCTTATTTCTCATGGGACTTGCCCCTGTAAACTCCCTCCCTCCTTGACTTGTCACTCTCACCTCTGCACTCTCTTAGCTCCAAGCCTTGAGCCTTAGACTGCACCCACGTGCACACCCATTCCTATTCCTCGTGGCAGCCCAAGCCAGCTGCTGGCCTGGAGGGGAGCTTACCTTCTCAAAGAGGCCCAGGAGTTTTATAGCCTCCTTGAAACCTTTGTTTCTATGGACAGAAAGTTCATGATGCAGATGCTAAGTTTCTCTTAACCTGTTTCTTTTTATTTACCTTTGCCATTCTGGATGAAAATGCTGATCGTTGGGCACTTTCTAGCAAGAATGGCCCTTATACCTTTGACCCATAAAACAAGACTGTTATCATTTATAGACACTTCCATTAAAAAAAGATTTAAGGACCGGGCATGGTGGCTCACGCCTGTAATCCTAGCACTTTGGGAGGCTGAGGCGGGTGGATCACCTGAGGTTGGGAGTTCGAGACCAGCCTGACCAACATGGAGAAACCCCGTCTCTCCTAAAAAATTAGCCAGGCATGGTGGTGCATGCCTGTAATCCCAGCTACTCAAGAAGCTGAGGCCGGAGAATCACTTGAACCCGGGAGGCGGAGGTTGCGGTGAGCCGAGATTGCACCACTGCACTCCAGCCTGGGCAACAAGAGTGAAACTCCGTCTCAAAAAAAAAAAAAAAAAAAAAAAATTTAAGGCGTTAGGTTGGTGCAAAAGTAATCGCGGGTTTTGCCATTATGCTCAATGGCAAAAACCGTGATTACTTTTGCACCAACCTAATATTTTACAGATTTACACACAAAAAATGAGAGAGGAAAACAAGAGGAAAAAGCTTAATAAGTTACCTTTAGCTTTTCTTTTCTCTGAAATGACACTTCATGTTAGTATCTCCCAGGAGGGTCTATTTTCTAGACTTGACATGTTTTGTGGCTTTTCTTCTGCTTGTACAATGCAGTGTCCTAACTGTGTACCCACAGGTCACTGAGGAAGAGTAGAGAGTACAGCTCTCAGACCTTTTTTTTTTTTTTTTTTTTCAAGTTCTTTCCTCTTGGATCCATCTGGTCCCCATTTTCTTCAAGTTGGCTTTCAGGGAGCTGCATCATAATCTTAGGATCAATAACAGCTTAGGGTCCACGGTGACCTTCTGAACCTCGTCTGTCTGATTCATGCCTTGCTAGTCAGTCGCCATCTTGGATGTGTGCTTCACCCAGCTTTCCTTCATTGGCTGGCTTCCAACTTATTCCTGGTCAGTGTCCCGCATTGCCAGTCTTCTTGGATTCCAGGCCTATATTTTGAGGCATAAGCCCCTTTTCCCAATGTTGGTGTTCTGCCAATGGATAGAGCTTGATCCTTATTTATGCCCCCTAGTTACTCATGGAGACACTGAGGATGTTTATCTGCCTTTCAGACCTCCTGGGCCCTGAAGGGAAAAAACTCTGGGTTCTTCTCCTGAAGCTTTTAGTGCGTAGTTCTTCTTTTCCTACTAAATTGTTTCCGTATGGAACAACCAGTGTGGGAGATGATTTCACCTCTTGTCATCTTTCCTAAGTCTTCCTTAAAGTGGGTAAGTTCCTTCTGGCTGTTACTGGTTCCTTGGTGCTGCCACCTCCACTGCCCCCCACTCCCCCTTTTTTATAGATCCCTAAATCACATCAAATTGTTTTATTTTTCAAATCACTAAAGTTGCCTTTCTGCCTTAGATCGTCAGCCAGCTCTTTGCAGTTAATGAGGATCCAATTATGAAAGGCAGCTGCTCAGCTCCTCCATCTTCTATCCCCCACCCCCAGAGATGTTTAGGATGACTTCTGGCTGGTGAATATCAGCTGTTGTGGTTGTCTCCTAGGAATGGCATGGCTGAGGGCTTTGTGGTTTATATCTGAGCAGTTAGGGGCTCTTTTGCAGGGGGAGGAAAGAGAGGGGGACTTTTGCTTCTACAAAGGAAAGACTAGTGCCTTGTCTCCTGGGTGAGGCTTGTCATTGGGATGGATTCACAGGCGAGCAGAAATGGCAAAATTTATGGGGCCCGTGCTCCCAGGGGGTGGCCGCTCCTTCAGGGGGTTCCACAGTAGCAGAAAATTCATTATATTTTGGGATGATTTGTTAGTGTCTCATTTCTACCATCTGTATGAGAATAAACAGAAGCTGCAAACAGAGCCTATCATTCCCGGAACAGAATGGGGTCTGGCTTCCATCTCCCAGAGATGGAAGGCTTAGGCAGGGAAATACACAGAAGCCTCTGGAGTGTTTTTCTTGGGGTCTACTGTGGGAATGAATAACTTGGAGGTGAAATTACAGCCTGATAACGATCATCTAAGCTTCCAGAGATGGATTCTTACACCATTTGCTGAATTTTGCTCTGCTGTGAATTTGCTGTCATTTGTTCATTCATTTATTCACTTAGTTATTACTTCAACAAGTATTATTGATGATGCTTTCTGCGCCAGAAATGATGCTAAGCACTGGGGTCACCCGGGCAACAACCAGCCCTGACTGCTGCTTACCACCTGGAATCACAGCGCTGCTGGCCGCGTGGCCACATGGTTTGTTCCCGGCACAGTTTTGCTACAAAGAATAGGTCTTCCTGCTAGCTCCTTCCCTGTTCTCCTTAGAGGAGGCCAGGGGAGACGTGCAGCTCATCTACAGTGCCCTGGAGCGGCCTCCTAGCGTGGCAGGCTGCAGCCCTCTCTGCATTGCAGGTTCCATTCCAGAGGGCTGAGAGGGGGCTCTCTTACTGCCACTAGGCTCCAGTCCAGCTCAGAGTTTGGGGGATCAGAGAACATTGAACACCCACATGCGAGAGGTCTCAGGGGCTATTTCTGTGTCTGGGCTCCCATGCAGGCTACTGTGGAGTTATTCAGGGAACTTCCTAAACCTGGATCTCCATGGGGGGTGGAGGGTCCTCTGTGCAAGACAATGACCCTCTGCTGTGGGCTGGTGTCTGAAAGCCCACCATGAGAAAGGCATTCCTTCTGCTGAAGGCGTCATTACCTATTGGACCCCAGAAAGGGAAACAAAGAAGGAAGGGTGAGAAAGCTTTGGTCTAGAACCCTGGGACCAGGAGTCGAGCCCTGGCTCCAATCCTCTCCAGCTGTGTGACCTTGGGGAGGCCATTTAGCCTCTCTGAGTTTTAGTTTCCTCCTGTCAAAATGAGGATGTGGTTTAGATGAGCACAGGGCCTCCTTCAGCTCTAAAACTGTAACTCAATGTGATTGAGCCTCAGATCTTTTTCTGATGGCCCAGGGGACATGGGGTGAAGGAAGGAGAGAAAGGATGTGAGTGGGAAGGAGTGCTAAGAGGACCGGGTATGGGAGGCACAGTAGGTAGAGCACAGATAGAGGAGCCTGAGGACACCAAATAAAAACTCTGGGGCAAGCCAGGGAGCTATGGGCAGAGGCTTTATGACAGATGCAGCAGGCATGCTGAGGATGAAATGGCGGGTCCACTTCCCATTCCCAGGCACCTCGCTTTAGACACCTTACTTTAGACAAAGTGATGGCCAGTGGAAACCTTTGTGCTTGAGGGTGCAAGTTACTCACATGCTTTTTCTCTTAGAGAAATAGAACTTATTGGGAAATAGACTCTGGACTTGGACAGGGAACCAAATTTCACCTTCAAAAGTGAAATGTAGATGGAGAATATGGCTTGCACTCTTGGCCAAAACAGGTTCACAAATGCCCCTCTCTGGAATGATCTAGACCTGGGAAGCTGAATGGGGGCAGGTGGTTGTGGGTCACCCTCCAAGGCCACTCCTGCAGGAGACAGAGAGCCCAAGAACCATGTGGCCATCTGAGTACATTAACTGCCCAACGGAGAAGTATTGTCCGATGGACATCAGATCTTCCCTCTTCTGCCAAATACATCTCTCTCCATGGGAAGAGACAGGTAAAGATGGAAGGATAGGCCAAAGATTTTCCCTCAGGAGTGCTAAGCCAGCGAGTATTTTGATTTTATGGCCCTGGGCAGAAAGGTGAAAAGAGGGAGAAATGATTTCCTTTCCAGGACTAGAATCTAAGAGCAGTTTTGTACTAACGTGCTACTTAAAAGGCTGCTTCAAAGCTAAGACTGCACATCTGACCTCCGTATTCCTAGCGCCTGCTGGCCTATAGTAGGTGGTCAGTAACTGGATGGATGGGTAGGTAGGAGGAGCCCTTTAAGGGACTGGCTTTATTGGCAGACCAGCTTTCTTCACTGCCATCTGTGCCTTGAAATGACCATTTCTTACCCATGAGCTTCCCCCAGTAAAGGGAAGGAAGAATTCCCTTGGTGTTGACCTGTCTAATTTACATCCTTCTTCCATGTCTGAATCTGTCTTCCCTTGTACACCTTTTTGGTCTGGCAGAGCTGGAATATGTGTTTGCTCTGAGAATGAAGAGAACATGGAGGTAGCCGGGTGCAGTGGCTCACGCCTATAATCCCAGCACTTTGGGAGGCCAAGGTGGGCAGATCATTTGAAGCCAGGAGTTCAACACCAGCCTGGCTAACATGATGAACTCCTGTCTCTACTAAAAATACAAAAATTAGCTGGGCATGGTGGCAGGTGCCTGTAATTCCAGCTACTCGTGAGGCTGAGACAGGAGAATTGCTTGAACCCAGGAGGCGGAGGTTGCAGTGAGCTGAGATCATGCCACTGCACTCCAGCCTGGGCAAAAAAAAAAAAAAAAAAAAAAAGCATGGAGGAGTTTTCTGGTACTGGGTTCCACAGGGAAAGCACATGCTAATTAATTCCACCTGCTTTGCCTCAGTCCCTTCCTCATAGATAGCACACACACTCACCTTTAACTTAGATTTGCTTCATCTCCTACTTAGGGTGTCTTAACAAATATGCAGAATAGGATGTGTGATTGGAGGGGAGGCACCATGCCAGACCAAAAATAGCTTCCTCTGAAACAGGTGTGAAGGTGCTTGAGGTTCCGCCGTTATAATTCACTCTCTTCAGAGACTGTTTGCTGCCATTGAAATCCCAGCTCCACCAGTTTTAACTGTGTACAACCTTAAGCGAATTATCATTCTAAGCTTGGCTACTTCCTCTGTGTAATGACCTCTGATCCAGCCTAATGGGACTGCAGGATTACCATGGGGCCTGGCACATACCAAAGGCTGAATACATGTTGCCTATGACTGGGTCAAGCATTGCCTTCAAAATAAAAAAGGCAGACACTTCTGGCAGTGCCAAGGGTGACCTTGGTGTGAGTTAATTGAGCAACTTTTCCTCTATAACAGGAAGGACTTTACGGCAGGAAGAGCAGCTGGGTGGGAAAGGGATTCAGGGGAACATTGGTGAAAGAAGCCACAGTCCTGGCAAGACGAGGGACTTGAGCCCTCCTGGAGCCCCCAACCTGGCTGACTGTCCTGCTCTTTTCCTGCCCACTCCAGGCTGGCCTGCCACTCCTCCTGCTATGATGCCTGGGCAGATCCCGGACCCTTCGGTGACCGCAGGCTCCCTGCCAGGGCTTGGCCCCCTGACCGGGCTCCCCAGCTCGGCCCTGACTGTGGAGGAGCTGAAATACGCTGACATCCGCAACCTCGGGGCCATGATTGCACCCTTGCACTTCCTGGAGGTGAAACTGGGCAAGAGGCCCCAGCCCGTGAAAAGTGAGGTGAGCGAGCCTTTTACCCCTGGCAGATTCCAGGTCTTTAAACCCACCATGGGACCTTAACCTTGCTGTTCAAAGTGTGATCTGAGGACCAGTAGCATCCGTACCACCCTGGGGTTATCAGAAATGTGGAATCCCAGGCCTCGCCCCAGGCCTTCTGTATCAGAATCTGCATCTTAACAAGATCCCCCAGGGATTCGTGGACGTATTAACACTTGAGAAGCACTGGGCCAGGGGAGGATGTTTAACCTGTCTCTGGTTCTCCGGGGGGGCGGTGGAAGAGTGATAATAATGACAGTAATGAATAGCAATATCTTGGCCATCTCTCTGGGGTGGTGGGAGGATTGGGGAGATAATGGGAATGGGAATGTGTACATGTTTTGAAAAGTAGACAAGAGAATGCCAATATTAGGTTATCTTTTAAAATTGTTATCATTAGTCACATCATGGCCTCCACCCCTCTTGGCCCTTTCTGCAGCTGAACCAGGGAACTTGGAGGAAGAGTAGCGTGGCCTCCCTTCCCAAGCAGCTGCCAGAGCTAGGCATGGCCTCGGTCAGCCAGCAGTGTCCGCCTTAGATGGCGTTTGCCCGGGGCCCACACGTGGAGCACCCACATGTGGCATTTGCAAGGAATTCCTCCTCAGGTCCCTTGCACCTGCAGCTCTCTTGAGCCCTTTTTCTCGGGGCACTGGTGAGCAGCAGCAGTCCCCGGCATGGCTGAGGATCTGTGCAGGGCATACCCCCGGCGACTTGCCCAGGGCTGGCCATTTGTCTGAAGGCCTGTCCCAGCAAGGTTCCCAGCAGCGCCGTTTCTTCAGAGGCCTGCCGGAGTAGCTGCCCCCTGGAAAGGAGGAGCCTGTGGTGGGAGGTGGGGAAGAGGCTGGGATGGGGAGGGCGCAGGAAGCAGCTGAGCATCTGGGAATGGTAGCTCTGCTTGGAGGGAGAGTTCACAGGCCAAGGTGAGCCTGGGGGGAGCTCGGAGGGCTGAAGTGCTGGAAGTGCTGGAGAGAGGACTTTCTTCGTGGAGAAGGGTGTCTGGGTACCCGTAGGGGAGAGCTGGGGATATTAGGCAACTATCTCTCAGCTCCCCTTCTCCTGACAGGTACCTAAAAACTGCAGAGGACTGCTGGGGGCTTGGCTGTGGTGGCAAACTGGCCGTGGTGGCAAACTGGCCGTTTGCAGGCTGGAGCTGGCTCTCAGATGTATTTTGTTTGGCCGGCTCAGTGTTTTAAAAGAAACGCGAACCCCCATTTCATTTGAAAATTTTGATTAAAAAACTGTAAGATCTCATCATACACTACCCTGTTCTGGCATGGCAATGGCTAAGTGGGGTGGACAGAGGCACTTCACTGTTTCCTCTTTCCAGTGGGCCACAGGCCCCTGCACCTCCCTGTTATTCTTGATCCTACTTACATTGTTGGTTTTGCTTTTGCTACTACCATTTGCCTTCATTTACCTCTACTGCCTGGTCCCTGTTAGCCATTTGTGCTCAAGACACGTGGATAAGGTCCATCATAGGTGCCTACTAAAGACTGTGGATTACAAGCTGTGAGTTGACGGTGATTATATTCTTCTGAATTGATCTTGTAAGCCAATGTGTTGTTGGGGCACTTCCCGGCTTATTTAGTGTTCTGTCTTCACGATGGAGGGTCCTTGTCTTTTGGCCCTCTGCTCCTCACCTTCCCAGGTCTGTAACATGAGAGCATCTGTGTCTGGATCATTCCACAGTAAAATTGCCATTTAGAGCCAGTAGCTGAGCAGTTTCATGGGGGCACTAAGGCTGCGCATGGGGTTGATGAAGAGCCAGGTGTCTTGGGCAGAGGTCGTCAAGCTGGGATTCGCTTGGGGGGCTGAGTTAACACCTCTCTCCTCTGCAAAAGGCACTGGAGGAACTCTTCCCTTTTTTTATTTTTTATTTTTGGAAAAGCCACTTTTATTTGGGTTGGGTATTTTTACATTTTACAGCCACCCCCAAATTGGTGGCATCTGCCCTGTACCCGACAGTGACGTGCTGTCCTCACAGGCACCCACAGACGTGCACCATCCAGGCCGCAAAAATAACAAGCCGTTTTTAGGGCATATTTGCATGTCCTCTCCCTCGCTGTCAGACTGCAGTGTTGTGGGGGCGAAGAGGCAGATGGAGCTGCGAGATTGTACCGATGTAGAGAGATGCCAGCCCTGCACTGCGAGCCGACCTCCAAATGCTTCCTAGGTCAGACCCCAGGGGCGGGAAGAGCTAATTCTTGGAGTAACTAAAACCTAAAGCGGGGTGGGGAAAGAAACTTGCAACTGAAGAATCTATGGTCTAAAGATCTATTTGCATATGGCAAACTGCCTTGAGCGGATTTTCATATTGGCATTTTAGACTAGTAAAAGTTTCTTTAATAATAATCAGATACTAGCTCATTAAGCATTTAATATGTCCCAGGTCCTGCACAAAGTGCTTAACATGCATGACTTCATTCATTCCTTATTCAGTCCTGGAGTCCAGGTTACCCCCATAGTAGAGAAGAGTTTGAGGTCTAGGGAGGGGGTTCAGTCACTCAGGGTCACACTGCTGGGAAGTGATAGCGCTGGGGCCTGGTGTGGTGGACGATGGCCGCCATTACAGCCGGGTCTCACTTGTGCTGAGCTAAGCCCTAGGCACGGTACTAGGTCTCTTTGTGAAGTACCTCGTTTACCCTGCACAAGTACCCTCTGAAGTAATTAGTGTTGTTGTTGTTGTTATACCCACATTACAGATGAGGTCAACAAGGCTGAGGGAGGTCCAAGGTCACTGGCTGGGAAATGAGCTCAGGCAGTCTGCCTTGAGCCCAAGCTTTAACCACATGCCGTGTGGCCTCCCATGCCTCTATACCCCTTCCAGGCTTCTAACCAGAGCTCTGTTGAGCTGGGGAGGCTGGATGAACCTGGCCCCAGAATGTTCGATCATTTTGATGACATTGTCTGATGAGTGCTGAGCCCTGCAGTCCTGCAGCCTTACTGTCTCCTAGTTCTGAGAGAGAGAGAGAGAGAGAGAGAAAGAGAGAGCGAGAGCGCGAGAGCGAGCCGGCTGAGCCGCTGTGCAGGCAGCTCTGTCAGAGCTGGTTCTTGGGTTGTTCGCCTTGCAGAGGCCAGCAGTCTCCTGGGCTCTGTCCAAACGCATGGAGCAATTCAGTAAAAGAAAATGGGAGGAATTAAGTTCAATGACAGGTTTTGTGAATTATAAAGTGCTTTGTGCTGATGTCATTATTATTACATGGTCAACACATGACGTTAAACTGTTTTGGTGCCAACTGCTTGCCTGCAGTCCCTTTGTTCAAGCCATATTTGTTAAGCATCTACTATGTGCTGAGCACTGCACCAGGCACTGGGAACAGAGCTACAGATAAAGCAGTCAAAGCCTTACATCTCTCGGCGCTGTATATTGCAGTGACGGCATCCAAAAGTAAGCAAATTAATACACGATATATAAGGTGAGTTAGTGGTCAGCACCACGAAGAAAAATTAAGCAGACCAAGGACGTGGCAGTGGTAAGACTGCTCATTCTGATGGTTGGCCAGGGACCCTGGGAACGTCATTTCCTGGGTTGTGAGATTTTTAAAGCTGTTGCTTCTTTCTCCTTTCTTTTCTAGTATTCGCTTTCAGGACAGCTTTGCTCTCTGGCTTTCTCCAGAGCTTTCCTTCCTTGACTTTTCCTCTGTAGCCCCTCACAGCTGGACTTCTCCACCAACCAGTCCCTGTTGGCCTGAAGATCTTGGCCCTTCCCAGGTCATCTCCCAGCGAGCTGTGGCTGTGGTGGTCACACCCTGCCTCTGGGTCTGGAATGCATTTTCAGTTGGGAGGGGAGGGAGGCCTGAAGCCCCACCCTTGCACACACACATAGACACACCAGACACTTACTAATCAACCTGCTAGACAGGACCCCTCACCGTCTCGCCACGTCTCGGTGCTCTAGAGGGGACTCAAGAGTTCAAGGGAGGCTAAACTGGATGACCTTTCAGGAAAGAGGCTGCACACTGTCGTTAAGGGGCAGGAGTCGGCCTACAGATGAATCTTGTTCACAGGGTGGTTTGCTTTTTCTTTCTTTTTTAACAAAATCACAGTGTGGTTTTCTTTTTCTTTTTTAAAAAATTGAATGAATTGCCATATTTAAAAGCCAGGAAATGTGGACTCTTTGGCTTCTTTTAAAAAACCAGAATATCTACCCACTTAAGGCCACACCCTTATACACAACAAGAGGTTGGAGCTGAGGGGCAGATGCCTGCTGTATTTGTATACAGCCTTGAGTTCACCGCATTCCCCACTACTCACTGATGTCTTACCCCCAGCCCGCTTCATACCATCTGTGTTGCCAGCCTGATTTTGAGTCTATGTCCCATGTTTATGTCCCACAGACCTTGCTTGTTTGTTTGAACATTATGAGCTGTGTCAACTTGGCAAGTCACTTAAACTTTATTCCTTGATCGCTCTACCTCCCAATTCTTATCTCCAGCCATTGTTCATTAGGTTTTGCTATTTCCAAATTTCGTTGACTTCAGGCAGAAAAAACCAAAATACAACAAAAATCAAACCAATCATTCCCAAACGTGGCTGGTCATCAAAACACCTTGGGAAACTTCTTAAAAAGTATAAATTTCTAGACCTCACCCAAGGTCCATGGAATCAGAATATCTGAGGGTAGAGTCCTGGGAAGCTGTATAGCTAGTAGGCTCAGAGATGACTCAGCTACTTTTGGGAATGTGACTCTATGTGGTTTCTTCCTCTCCTCAGGCTCTTCTAATCCTTGTCAGGGAGCTTTCTGAGGGTGTCACCCTGAGGAATCGGTGCATACGTATCATTGTGGACTGCCCTTTCCAACGTAGGGCAGTTTCCTGTGTGTATTCCACATGGGGACCGGATCCGTGTCCTCATCATTTTCAGAGCTGGAGAGGAGACTTAACTGTCTGTGGATTTCACATTGGCGATTTCCCATCTTCTCCAGGGTCCCTGGAGAACATTGAGAGGGTTTTCCCGTTTTGGATGAAGTGTGAATAGGAATCCATGGACCAGAGAGCGGCCTTGGAAGCCATGTTCACTCAGCCCCAGGTAGTCTTCCCAGACTTTGTTCATAACAGAGACCAAGACGTGCATCCATGTTTAGCCTGAGCAGAAAAAGTTGCCCCAAACCAGCTGATGTGCTGGGTAAATGTTGGCCTAAGCATGCTTGTGTTTTTAGTGATTTGAAACGTAAAGGCAGCCCACTGACATTTTTTAGCAAGCTTTGCATAATTGGTTTTTAATTGTGGCTCTTTGGAATAGCATTGGCCTTCTTCCCCCTGACTCAGATGCTTTTTTTGTCTCATACTTGTTTGGCAGAGAGGTCCAATCTGTCCTCTCTTGGAACAGAATCTCCCAACTCATCTTTGAAATCTGTAATTTCCACTTTAGTTCCGTTACTTTGTTAGCACATTTTTGAAAGCTGTTAGCTTAAAAAAAAAATTAAATTTGAGGGAGAATGAGTGATAGTTAAAGGCAGCTATGAGTGTGTTTAACATTGGCCCCTGTGGTGTTGAGTCTTATTTGATACCATATCCAGAGCATTCACAAGGGTTCTGAAGCTTTTATTTAAAATCAGAAGTCGGTCACACCCACTGTTATCCTAGCACAGGGTCCCTTGGAGAGGTGGTGGTGAGGACGTGGCTGGATCTCTATGTCCTTAGCAGAAATCAGACACCTCTGAAAAGCTCAGGAAGTCTTACAGCTTCTTAGGTTTTCTATTAATATCTTAAAGTGAGGATAATAATAATACCTACCTCTTAGTGTTGTTATGAATTTTTTTTTTGAGACAGATTCTCACTCTGTTGCCCAGGCTGGAGTGCAACGGCATGATCTTGGCTCACTGCAGTCTTGACCTCTTGAGCTCAAGAAATCCTCCCACCTCAGCCTCCTGAGTAGCTGGGACTACAGGCACATGTCACCATGCCTGGCTAATTTTTGTATTTTTTGTAGAGATGGGGGTTTCGCCATGTTGCCCAGGCTGTTTTTGGACTCCTGGGCTCAAGCGATCCTCCCATCTTGGCCTCCCAAAGTGCTGGGATTACAGGCATGAGCCACCAAGCCCTGCTGCTGCTATGATAATGAAATGAACTAATGCTGCTAAAGGTTTCACATGATGCCTGGCACTTAGTAAGACACAGATATAAGGTAGGCTTGTGACTCACTTTTCAAATGTGTTGATCGTGCAAAGTAGTTTTTATAAATGAATCAAAAACCTGTTTCCTGGGCTTGTATTGACCTGACGGTATTTTGCCCTTGGAGATGGTGGGTGGTCTGAGGTGTTGCAGGAGCAGGGCACATCCAGGCTTCCTAACCAGAGGGACTACTTCTGGGGCCTGGGAAGAGCTCTGGGCTTGGGTGCAAGTTCTGGGTTCAAAGTCTGGCTCTCTCGCTCATTCCCAGCACAACCTTGGGAAAGTTAGCTCGTTTCCTCATCTGTAACAGGAGGAAATCCAAACTGCCCTTTCCAAAGTAGTGCAGTTTCCTGCACATACTGCACATGGCGACTGGATCCACATCCTCATCACAGAGCTTCGCGAAGATTAAGTGAGGTGCTGTGTGAAAGATGACCTTGACTGCAGTGCAGTATGTCCGTAAATTACCTTTGTTAGAGACTGATTCCATGTGTAGTGAACTACCTATTCTGACAGCACTAACCTTTCTGAAGTGTTAGCCTATGAGCTGGGTTTCAGGGAAGCAAGCAGACTTTCCAGTTTCTGGTTGTTTATGCAGTTTAGACGCAGCTGGAGTTTTAGTTATCATAACAAACTATAAATGAGAAGGCTTTTCAAGCCTCTGTTTTCCCCTAAGCTGCCTTCTGTGACCCCTTATCTTGTTTCCTGTGGTGTTAATGTCATCGTTGTATTCCCATCAACCAACAATTTTTTAGCAGCCTTAAGAAAGGCTGTCAAGTCTTCTGTCAATCCTACCATCTTACCTTGGATGTTTCCAGGTCCACTGGCAACATGGACTCAGAGTTGGGAAACTGAGTCCTCTCCTGGATGAGGCTCATCTGGCTGAACAACTATGAAGCCATTTAAGTCTGTTTTCCTTCTACTGTGCCCAAAAGGCGCAAGGCAACCTGGCCTGAGGTTGGAGCATGGAGATCTAGAGGAACTCATGGATGGATTCAGGCAGGATGTGAAAGTGCTGGGAGTGAGGGCCTGGGCCTCCTCTGGGTTTAGCCACCCTTCCAGGTTGTGTACAACCTGCCATATGCTGGGGCTCATTGACTGTGCTCTGCTCTGTGGCTACAGGGTCCCCTTTTACTGAGCGTAGCGCATGTGTATGCTCTGACAAACTCCTCCGTGGTTTGCCTCTGTAGTCCTCCCTACACCCTACCAACTCCCCAACCCCCGCGAATAAAAACCCTTGCCTTTTTGGAGGCAATGTAGCAAAGCAGGACTGCTGCATTGGAATAGTTTGGCTCTGGAGAGTTCACTAGATGTTTGAAATTCAGTTTCGTCCCTTGTAAAAATAGGGGAAATAGACCCCTACCTAGTACCTAGTACCGTATACATATATTATCTCAAAATGGATCGAAGGCCTAAATGTAAGAGTGAAAACTAGAAAACTCTTAGAAGAAAACAGCTGTAAATCTTTGTGACCTTGGATTAGGTAGTGGTTTCTTAGATTTTACGCCAAAAATAAAAGCAACAAAATAAAAAAAAATAAATTGGACATCTTCAAAATTAAAAACTTTGGTACTTCAAAGGACACAAAGTAAAAAGAAAATCCACAGAATGAGAGAAAATGTTTGCAAATCGTAGATCCAATAAGGGACTTGTATCTAGAATATATAAAGAATGATTACAGCTCAATAATAAGACAAATAACCCAGTAGAAAAATGGGCAAAAGATCTCAATATTAATTTCTCCAAAGAAAATATATAAATGGCAACTAAGCACATGAAAAAATGCTCAACATCATAGCCATCAAGGAAATACAAGTCAAAACCACAATGAGATACTACTTTGCACCCACTAGGATGACTATAGTGAAAAAAGAGAGATAATAACAAGTATTGGTGAGCATGTGGAGAAGCTGTCGTCATGAATTGATCGTGGGAATGTAAAATGATGCAGCCACTTTGGAAAACAGTCTGGCAGTTCCTCAAATGGCTAAACAGAGTTCCCATGCGATCCAGCCATTTCACTCCTACATATATTTCCTTTCCCAACAGAAAGGAAAACATGTCCACACAAAAACATACATGAGAGTTTACAGTGGCATTATTCATAATAGCTCCAAAGTGGAAGCAGCTCAAATGTCCATGAATTGGTGCATGAATAAATAAAACATGGTCTATCCATACAATGGATTATTATTTAGCCATAAAAAGGAATGAAGAACTGATACATGCTGTAATATGGATGAACCTTGGAAACATTATGCTGGGTAAAAGAAGCCAGCCACAAGAGACCACAGAGTGTGTGGGTCCATTTAGATGAAATGTCCAGAATAGGCAAATTCATAGAGACAGGAAGTAGAGCCAGTACTGTGGTTACCTAGGGGTGGGGAGATGGGAGGAGTGGGGAGTGATGGCCAAGGGATATGAGGTTTCTTTTGGGGGTGATGAAAGTGTTCTAAAATTGTAGTGATAGTTGCACAACTCTGGATATAATACAAGTTGGTGAATTGTATACTTTAATGGACAAATTATATGGTATGTGTGAGTTTGATCTCAATAAAGTGCTTTTAAAAATGGAGAATAATAATATCTGCCTTACAGGGTTGTGAGGAGGCTGAAAAGGAATAATGTATACAAATCCCCCAGTGTGTAACAATGTTCCAGAATTAGTAGCTAGGGTTATTAAAACCCCCTTTTAGACCAGCGGCAGTGAAGAAGCCTTTTTTCCTTTTTATTGCTAGTATCTATCCAGGAGCAAGGAGAACAATCTGATAGGATTTAATATAGAACTAGGGAGGATATATGGTATAGAATAGCAGGTTCTAACTCTGACTACTGATTAGAATTCCCCGGAAAGTCTTTCAAAAATATTGATCCTGATTCAGCTGGTCTGAGTGGGGCTGGCAGGTGTTCTAACCTGTAGCCATTAGCTGAAAACCTGGTAATCCAGTTAAGAAACCAGCCCAGTTCTTTGAAGGAGTGAGGACATCTGTGTTCAGGTCAGAAGTCATACACAAGCAATGCACTTTATAGTTTGCAAACTTCTTTTGTAGACGTCATCTCTGATCTGTTCCAACAACCCTTTGAGGTGGTGTTAGTAGTATGAGTTGTTAGAGAGCTGACGCTCAGAAGATTAAGTCACTTGCCAGGGTCTCATTTTTTAAAGCATAATTTTATCTATTATTAAAAACAGGCAAGATCCACACACATGCTCATACCTATTAGTTATCAGACCTAACACCTTGGAGAGCACTGCCAAGGTGACAGCTGGTGCCAGGTTAATCTATTTTACATGGACTTCAGCACAAAGCTCTTCCTGCTACTTCGCATTAACTGATGAGCATCCTGAGAGTGGAAAGCAAGCTGATGAGGCACTATCTATTATCTATCTATGTTTTTTATTTTTTTTGAGTTGGAGTCTCACTATTGCCCAGGCTGGAGTGCAGTGGCGTGATCTCGGCTCACTGCAACCTCTGCCTCTGGGGTTCAAGTGATTCTCCTGGCTCAGCCTCCTGAATAGCTGGGATTACAGGTGTGTACCACCATGCCTGGCTAATTTTTGTATTTTTAGTAGAGATGGGGTTTTGCCATGTTGCCCAGGCTGGTCTCAAACTCCTGAGCTCAAAGTGATCCACTTGCCTTGGCCTCCCAAAGTGCTGGGATTACAGGCGTGAGCCACTGTGCCCGGCTAGCTAGTTAGCTAGCTATCACCTACCTACCATTTGTAACTAACTACTAAACTGAATGGGCAAGAAAAACAAAAGACAGGAATAATTTGGATACGAGATTATCAGAAACCTGCAACTATCTCAGATAACCTCTGAGTTAAAGGTTTTGCACCAGCCAAAACACATCTTTTTGTTCTCATTGAATGACTATAATAAGGATATGATGCAATTGTAAGCCCTTAAGTAAAATATATACCGCCTTAACCTGTTGAGTATTTTGTGGTATCATTTGAACAAGATGTTTCTGTTGCTGAAACCAATAGATGCTACTTAAAGTAGGGTCAGCATCTGGGAGCTTGTTAGAAGTGCAGACTCTTGGGTCTTACCCTAAACATACTGAAGCACACTCTCTGAAGGGTGGGGCCCAGAAATCCATGATGCAATAAGCCCCCCAGGGGACTCTGATGCTCTCTGCACATGTAGAGCATGTCTCCACGGTCACCCCTTCCAGCTCTGACTGGCCATGATTCTATCTGAGAATGGTGAAAGGATCTAAAACCACATTTTTCTCAACACCTATCTCAAGCTTCCTAGATGGATCCACCTGCCATTGGATACTCATTAATGCTTATGGTTCCCCGAATCTGTGTAAGGCAGGGGTTGCTTTCTGAATCAGCAAACACCTTAGCGTTTCCAAACCAGTTATTTCCATGTCTTGAGATGCTCAACATTGCCACGTCCACGCCCTAAGGGACTTCCCAATTAATTACGCTGCCGAGCTTGTCAATAGGCTGGTTCCTTCATTGTTTTAGAAGGAAGAATCAGAGAAGCTGTTCTCATGCCAAAGGAACCCTCATTTGCTGCCACTGACCCAGAGTTCTCAGCAGTTCTGGTCTGATAACTGAGGATCCACTCCGTAGCCCTGGCAATGGGGAGCTCTGTGTCCCACTCTATCTGCCTCAGTGTGGCAAAGCCCTTCCATACCTTCTCTCTGCACCTAAATTGCATCCATCTCCTTAAATAAATCACTCTTGGTAAAACCCCTCTTCCATCCTCCGGGCCAGATATCCCTGGCTGTGAACGGTTTGGCCCTTTCACCTCAGTAGGGTTTATATTAGCTGGTGTTCGGTATTCTTGATGGGGAGGTTGCCTTTGCTGGGAGATTTGTCTGTTATCTGTGCCTTGTGCTTGAAAGAAATTGGATGAAATGCATGTTTTAGCCACACACCCTGCATACAGATTAAATGGAACTGCCTTGGTAGAGAATAATTAAGCCAAGGACCTTGTTTTTCACCTTCATGATGAAAGACAAATGACTTCCAAAGGCTTTAATAAGATGGAACTTGAAATGTTCTCCTACTTTGGCCAGCTTGGGACTTTCAGAACAGCCTTGTTCATAAATATTCTGTGCAACGACTGCATTTTCATTTAATTGTAGATAGAGTCATTTTGCAGGAGCTCTTGTCTCCATTTTTGACCCAGTGTAATCAAGGCATATTACACCATTTGTTGTTGTTAAAGAGTCAGTTTCAGCTGTATTATTAACTCTTTGAGAAGAAGACAGATTTTTCCCTGCCAGATGCATTCTGCTTCTCACCAGTCTTTTGGGGGTGATGAGGGTCTTGTGGGGGCCACCATTTCTCTCCTTTTCTCATCTTTTGAAGTGACTGTCAATTGGACAAGAAAACAGATTGATTGCCTAGTGGGAAACTAGACCCCACTAAATCATAAATATGAAATGGGCCTGAAATAGACATATTTCAGCAAAAGACATCCTTCCCCAAATAGCTCTTCTCCAGCAAAAGGATTTCCTAGCAATCATCATCTCTTTTTCTCTTCAGTGTTAGGTTTTCTGTCTGTGCCAAGGTGATTTTTCCTGTGTCTCCTGGATTCTTTCTCACTTTTGTAATAACAGTGTTTGCTCTTTCCTTAGCAAAACCGGCTGTAAATGGGTGTCACCCTGCCTAGCTGGCTTTCTCAGGCTTTGTTCCAAACACAATGCTGTCTTTTCTTAGCTGTGGAAATGGGGCTGTTCTCCACTGGTTTTTGAGAGAATGGCCTTTTCCTATTCTGTTCATATAAACCAGCCTCACACCTCGGCGGCCTATTGTTTTTGGGGTTCTCTTAATGCAAAAGAAGGTTTTTACTATGGACAAGGGGAGTTGGGAGGGCCCTGGTCAGAGACATGCTGCATCTTGCTGAGATACGAGGAGACTGAGGAGTCAGTTTGGAAGGATCCACCTGTGGGCTCTGATGCCCCACAAAGATTGTAGGGTGTCAGGCTTTCAGTTCATACAGAAGGTGTCCCCTGCCTCTTCCCAGAAAGCAGTAGCCTTCCAGTTGGTCCTGTCACTGTCCGACCCAGGACCGGGGCACACTCATTCCCCTTCTCTGACCTTGAGTTCCTGGCCTAAGGATGCAGCCAGGATCTAGGGTCTCTGGGTCTTCTCAGTTGCAGAATCTAAGGCTGGAGCTTAGTTTGCAGCCCTGCTTCCCACACTGTTTCCTGCAGATGCTGTGCACACAGGGCAATGGCTTATCCACCCGTGCCCCCAGCCATGGGAGCCGAGTGACTCATCTTGGCAGGTGGAGCCATTGCCTCTGCCAGCTCTTGTTCAGAGCCTTCACCTGGTGGTTGGCTGAGCAGATTTGAGTGAGCACAGCGTCCAGTGTGTGGGTTTGTTCACAGGTGAATGTGCTTGATTACATCCTGCTGTTGGGGGCAGCTGAAGTGAAGTGGAAAGAACCTTGGACTTGGAGTCAGGAGTGTCTGGGTTCTTGCCCAGGTCACCAGCTCTGTGGATCAGGCCTCCCTTCCTCCCTAACCACGCAAGGTGCTGAGCACACAAAAAGTCAACAAGATGCAGACTTTGCCCTCGTGGAACTCCCAGTTTAATGGAGGAGTCAGAAACTGTGAATAGAATATAATACAGTAGGGGCCAGGATACGCTCAGAGCACAGGGACACCTCCTCAGCCTACAGGGCATGAAAATCAGGGAGGGCTTCCAGTGGGAGGTGATGCTGCAGCTGCATGTACAGGAGACATGAGAAGTAAGCTAAGGGGACAGCAGGGCAAAGGCATGAAGGCCAGGGAAGTGTATGGTATATAGCACCTCAGTGTTTCAGGAGCATAGAGTGGAACCCTGGGATCAACAGGTGGTAAGACCACAGCAGGTGGGGCCAAGTCCCAGCAACCTCATTTGACATAGGAGCTTGGGCCTCATCCAGAGGGTAAGGTGGACAGTAACTGGGCCAGATTTGCATTTTAGAAAGATCCTTCCGATGGCTGGGGTGGAGGATGGTTGTGCAGGATCTGGAGGCCTCCTGGGGGGCTGGGGCAGTGGTCAAGGAGAGACAGTGGGCCTGGAGAGTGACAGTGGGGGTGGATGGGGGGAGCAAATCTGATGAAGATTTAAAATCTAGAATTGGATGGCTGGCGTGATCAAAATTGGAGATAACAAGAGGGACGGGGGTGTGGGGAGGCAGGTAGTGAGCCCTCAGGGACATCCACACTGAGCGTCTGGCCCAGCTGGCACTTGGATATTTGGGTCTGCAAATCCAGATTTGGTTGGCATTAGGGTATGGGTGGTGGCTGAAACCACGTGAGTAGATGAAAACGGAGATCCACAGGCCATGTGTATCGAGTGAGGAGAGTAGCAGGCCAAGCATGGGACCTGGAAAACAGCCCGGAAGGGATGGGAAATAGCAGGAGACTGGAAAGGCAAGGTCAGAGGATGGGCAGGTACAGGGGAGTGGGTCCAGGGCATGGAAAATTCAGGAAAGAGGGATGATGCACAGTCAGGCAGAGCCTCCCAGGAGGATGGACCAAGCAGTGACCTCTGGGCTGGTCTGTGAAGACCCAATCCCTGTCTTGAAGAGCAAGCCATTTCCTTCGCTGGGACTCAGTTTCCTCATCTGTAAAATCTAGGGATTAGCCTTGGTGCTTCCAAGAGCCCCTGGCACTAAGCGTCTGTAAAAGCAGAAACTTCTTTTTTCTTTTTTTCGAGACAGAGTCTTGCTCTGTTGCCCAGGCTGGAGTGCAGTGGCACAATCATGGCTTACTGCAGTCTCAACATCCTGGGCTCAAGCAATCCTCCAGCCTCAGCCTCCTGAGTGGCTGGGACTACTGGTGTACACCACTGTGCCCAGCTAAGAAACTTCTTATAAGAAATTAGGGGGCACCCTTCCTACATCCCACCCCTTCTCCCCTCAATCAGGCCCACGCTGCCCTTGAAGGCTGGATGAATGAAAACCCAGAGAAGTCAGAGCTGGAAAGGACTTTGCGGAGATTTTAGTCCAGCCCACCGTGTGGAAGGTAGCCTGATGGAATGGAGTCAATCCCTGTCTTTTCCCAGCTTGGCAGCCTCGGGCAGACACTCCACCTCGCTGAGCCTCAGTTTTCTCACTTGTAAAATAAGGCCCCTGAGACCCACCTTGCAGATGTGTTTGAAGGTCAGTGAGAAATGGGAGCTACTTGTGCTTATTAAAGATGAGCCCCAGGACCTGAGAGGTGACCTGATTGACTCGAGGTCACAGAGTAGGGCACTGTGGTGACCAGAGCCCAGGCTTCTGAGGACAAGCCCACTAGGGTCAGCTGACTGCCAGAGGTCATAAATCAGCAGCCGTGGGCCAGTGCAGCCCACAGATGTGTTTTGTTTGGCTCATGGGTGTTCCTTTCAAAATGGAATTTGTTGCTGACATTCAAAATTGGGAGATTTTACTTTAAAAATTTATATTTTCTTGAAAACTTGGAAGAATTAGCAGCACTGAGCCTGCATCCCACTGGGGCTAGTGTCCCCTCCCATGGCAGGAGGGGTGGCCACCGCCCCATCCAGCCCTCGTCCCTCACTAATGGTGAGTTACTTGCTTGACCCCTGAGGTGATGTGAGTCTGCAACCCCAGCCTTAGACTGACCATTTGTCTTGAATTTTCTCCTAAAGCCCTGCCCGCTGTTCACTGAAACAGCTCAATATTTCACAGCTGAGGCCCAGACCTTGGCCACTGAGTAAGAAGGCCTGGCAAGAGACGATGGGAGAGACAGGAGGGCAGAGAGTTTCCAACAGCTCAGCCCCATGGGGGATGCTGGGAGGGCCTGGCCCCTGCAGGCTGCCGGGGGTCAGCAAGGGAGTTGGCTGAGGGCCCCTGGGGTTTCCTCATTCCTCCCTCCTGGAGTGGGAGGAGGCTCTGGGCCTAGCCGGCTGGGCAGGCTGAGATCTTGTCCCTGAATTGCCCTACTTTGTTGATGGGGGGGTGGGGGAGTGGGGAGGGACTGCAGCCCCTGGCTTAGTGCAGCCCTGTTTATGTAGGGGAATGTCTGGTATGTTTGGTATTTGGGTGTTTACTTCCCAGGGTGCTCATGGGTCCCTGGTGTTGAAATGTGGCTCCTCCATGCAGGGGGGGCCCTGGTGGGCCTGGCTGGCTGTGCGAGGCCTGAGGCTAGATCTGGAGGCTGCGGGGCTGTTACTCCAGGCCTGCTCACTGACAACTCAGCACGCCCTGAACTCCCCAGCCTGCTCCTCCCTCTCCGCAGTACTCCTTTCTGTGCCGCATTCTGCCCAGAGGCAGGCCAGTGTGCCGCTGCTGCAATAGCACCGCCTCCGCCTTGCCTGCGAAGGAAGGCAGGGACGCTGGCATCACGAAACTCTTCCTGTGCTCCCGGCTCTGGGCTGGAACTCAGTCCTCATTACTACCATGTGCGGCGGGGCTCAGTACCTTCCTGTACAAGTGAGGAATGGAGGCTCAGAGAGGCCAAGTAACTTGCCCAGGAGCACACAGCTGGTCTACAGCAGAGCTTCTGGAGGAACTCAGGTCTTAAAGACCACCCCCCAACCCCACCAACCAAAGCTCACACTGTCAACTCTGATGCCACAAGTCTCAGATTAGCCTGGTTCTGTCTGCCCAGGCAACAATTCTTAGTATGAGACGGAACCCTCAGACTTGGGCTACTCTGGTTAGTGCTAGGGTTTTTTGGTTTTTCTTTTTTGTCTATTTTCGCTTATCACTTCCTTTATTTCTGTGTCCATGTGAGAGTTTCTGTATTTTCAGCGCCTTGGGTTGAGAATGTAATTTCTCTTTCTCATTCTGTCTCTCTGTGGGTCCTGCAAGCTATGTTTTTGAAAACGCTTATGAAAAGTCAGAATTCAAAATCACATCTGGGCTGCTGTTTGTCAAGGTGGAAATGCCGCGCCACCTGCAGACGAGGCCTGAGAAACACGGAAATGGGTGAGGGTTAGGCCCGAGAGGAGCTGGTGACGTCCCCTCCTTTAAGCCCCCTCCTTTAAACCATGGAGCTTCAATGTTACACCTTCATGTAAATTGTGCAATAACATTTTTTAAAACATGCTAAAAACTTCTAACTCTAAAGGCAGTGATCATGCTCAGACCACCCACCCCTTGAAGAGCAGGACGTGCTCAGGCCCTGCGGCCCAAAGACCTGGATACGAGTCCTGTGCTGTCACTGAGCATCTACGCAGCCTTGATATTCTTAGTTTCCTCATCTGCAAAAGTGGGGAAGCTGATAGAGCTGTGCTGGGTGACTTACTGAGATGGCAAATTAAATGTAGTTAATTTAGTTAATAAACACCCATTCTGTGCCATGCTCAGCTCTGGTGGCTGAGTGACAGTGGTGAAGGTGATGATAGACTGAGATATTTATATAGATTAACTATGAATAGATTAAGGTTCTCATGGGAAACTGACAACGGGCAGGCAAACATGCATGTGAAAAAGATAAGTGCTGTTAGTGAATGCACCTTGAAGGAAATACACAGGGAGATGGTAAAAGGACAGGGCTTTTAGTTTGGGGTGGTCAGTAAAGACGTCAAGAAGGAGCAGCAAGTACAAACCCAGGGGACAGGGAAGAACTTGTCGTTTTGAGGGAGAGGAAGAAGGCCCATTGTTGGAGTTGAGGGGTAGAGGAGGGCGATGTAGTGGAAGGTCAGAGAGGCAGGAGGGGCCAGGTTTTCTCGGTTCTGTGGGCCACATGTGATGGAAGCTGTTGGAGGGTTGCAAGCAGAGGAGCTGACTTGTGTTTTAGCCAAGGGAGAGCCCTTTGGAGCCACTGCAGCCGTCCAGTGCAGAGGCGACGAGGGCTTGGACCAGGCTGGAGGCAGCAGGGATGGAGAATGTGGTGGACACCTTAGAGATGTATTTTGCAGGTGGAATCATTACACCTGCTAAATGGACTGTGTGAGTCCTTAATCGGCTCCAGGGCAAACTTCTCTGGGCACACAAATCTGCGTGCGCATGTACTGCATGCAGATCCTGATTCAGTAGGTCTGGGTGGCCTTCAAGACTGCATTTCTAACAAGAGCTTGGGTGAGGCTGATTGTGCTGTTGGCCAACCACACTCCACAGTGCCTGACTCCTGGCAAACGTCCAGGAAGTGCTCGCTGTGGGGATGACCGCGAGCCCTGTAGGAATCTCTCAACTGTTGCTGTCATTGACTCCTGCCTGCAGGCCGTGACTGGGGCCAGGACTGGGGGTGGACTTATGTAAATCACAGAGATAGATTCATACACGGGATAGTCTTGTTTGCCCATCAGACCCATTCCCGTTTTACCCTGCTCTGTGCCCCAGGTGGCTCATCTCAATGGACCACATTACCCAGGAGTCCTTCCACTCTGGCTGCTGGTTGAACTTGGCCATTAGGAGGTACCAGCCTTAGAAAAGAATTTGGGATATTCATTCCCCTGATCCCTCCCTGCTGGGCACCCGTTGGGCAGTGGTGTGTTCCTCTACCAAAGAGCACAGCTCCTGTCTGGTGACCCTCTGCCATGGCTAAGTGACAGCTCTCCCTGGGTTCCAATCATCACTCCTGACCCTAGCCTCAGGCCGGAGGTGTTCGTGACTCCACTGCTGCTGGTCCCGGCTTCCCTAAGCTCTGTCCACCCCCTGTAAGTAGTTCCCTCATTAATTTCCTTTAAATAAACCCCTGCTTCCTGCTGGGATCCCCTAGTCCAGGGGCTTTGGTACCAACCGAGGTGACCCACCTCTGCCTTTTATTGGCTGCTGCTTAAGGGCCCTTCCGCATCCAGGCTCTGCTGCTTTCTCAGCGGTTTTAGGAACGTTGCTAAGGGTGGGACTTCACCCCTGGTCACTGGGGACCATCTTCAGCTCCTCCATTAGCCCCTGGCATCACCTGACCTCCAAGGGTAGAAGCTTGGTGTCCCAGGCATCTTTCAGTGGCATGTGGCAGAAACCTTCTCAAACTCCCTTCAAGCCAAGGGAGGAATTTTGACAGATTCATAGTCCCAATGACAAGGAGCATAGTCAGTCCTCACCAGGGTGGCATCAAGAGGACCAAGACAGCGTCTTTCTCTGTGTGTCTTCTGTTGATTGTTCCTCTGTCTGTGCCGTTGGCTTCTGTCCACATCTCTGCATGTTTCTCTCCCTGTGGCGCTGCCTCTGTGTCTCTCTCTCCCCTTCTTCATCTCCGTGTTCTGTGTGTTTCTCTGTCCCACTGTCTCTGTCTGTCTGCCTGTTTGTCGGGAGTGCTCTGTCTCAGGGCCTGGTGAGGTGAGCAAGCCTGGGTGAGGTGCCCGGGGGCATGGCATGTAGGGAGGTGCTTCCTCTTTGGTGCTGACCCTGCACTTGCTTAAATGTGTGCCTTGGGCACCCCACCTGCTTTCCCCTGCTCCAGGCCTGGCTTTTCTCTCCATCCCCCTTTCCCTCTCTTTGCCTGTTTCTTTGTCTCCCTGACCCCCTCTTGGAGCTGAGTGGTTGTTTCTCTCTTGGTACGTGGTCTCTGGTCTCTGCTCACCCTAAACTTCACAGCCCGATCTTCCTGCCTCCCTGTGCCTGGGGGTGAAGTTGGTTGCCCGGCCCTGCATGACCCCTCAGTCCAGCACTCAGGATCTCCCAGTCCAATTTAAAATTCCAGGAGAGTGAGTACAGCTCGGCTCAGCCATTCATGCCTTGTCCAGTCAGCTGTGGCAGGGGCTTGAGAACAGGCTCTCTGAGGAGGGGTCTGGGTGAGGCGGGGCTGCTCTGCACGAGGGCCCTCTTGGTCCTGAGTCCCCAGGTCTCTCCATCCAATGTGAAGTGTGGCACAGCAGCACCCCTCACTGCCAGGACCCGGATGGCCTTGCCCTTGGGCCTTCCTGGGAAACTGCAGGAAAACAGAGCCAACACTAAGTTTGAGAACAGGGAAAAGCATGCTCCCCTCCCACCCTCAGCCCGCATCTCATGGTTCTTTAAATGTATTGAGCGTCAAGCTGCCTCCTCTTCAAACATCCTGGTTCTTCCAGCTGTATCTGCGGAAACAAATCATTATCACCCAGTTTGGGGTTCTGGTTTCAGATGTCAGAGCCATGTGTGGTACAAATACTCTCTGCCATCTTTCTCCCACACATGGGCAAATGCTTTAGAGAATTCAAGAAGCACCAGGAAGGAGGAGGCAGCAGCCCTGACTCTGGGGATGAAGGAGCCCCAAGAAGGGCTGGGGAGAGTCTCCAAGTGGTCCCTGTCTAGGGGTACAGATGGCACAGGCCATGTTAGCTGTGGGGCATGAAGGCAGAGGGGATCTGCCAAATGCCTGTCTTGTTTCTGGTCGGGCCTTAACAGCTGTTTTCTACACCTCTGGGCAGCTCTTAAATAGCAGTGCGAGGATTTAGGGGTGATGCAGCACAGTTTCAATGGGGAAGGTGTGAGGATGGGGCTTTGGGATCACATCTTGCCTCATTGGGAGATACCAGCCAAGGTTGGGGGCATGGGTGCAGGAAAGGCCTGGGGCTGGGCTTGGAAGCTGGTGGTGGCTGTGGAACTGGGGGCTCTAGGCCTCAGCACATACCGTAAGTTTTTTCCTGGCCTGCTTAGGGCTCATGCAGACTTGCCATAGCTCTCAGGGGCCTGTGCCCCCAAATCTAAACTCTGCCTTCAGCCAGTGTGCTTCTAGGGAAGGCAGGCTCCCAGCTTTGCTGGCCTACTACAAACAGAGAGAAGAGGCCACCCCGGCAGAGAAAGCTCCCGTGAGCGCTGGGGAAAAGGCCATGCAGATGCAAACACGGGTGATAAGTCACTTTGTAATGAAAGAATCTAAGCCTGTAGCATCTCTCTCTGGAATCCTGAATTCCATTCATTCATCTGAGTGACATTTGTTGAGCCCCTCCTGAGTGCCACGCTCTGTACCAGGTGCCGGGAATGCTCAGGTCCGGTTCTTCAGGCTAGCAGGGAAAACAGGCACCCACACAAACCGATGCTTGTGGTAGGATGCGATGGAGACTCCTACAGTGCTGTAGCAGCACCAAAAAAGCAGCGGATTCTTTTTCTTTTTTAACTTTTAAGTTCAAGGGTACGTGTGCAGATTTGTTATATAGGTAAATTCATGTCACGAGGGTTTGTTGTACAGATTATTTCATCACCCAGGTTCTAAGCCTAGTAGCCAATAATTATTTTTTCTGATCCTCTCCCTCCTCCTACCCTCCACCCTCAAGTAGGCCCCAGTGTGTGTTGTTCCTCTCTGTGTGTCCGTGTGTTCTCATCATTTAGCTCCCACTTATTAGTGAGAACATGCAGTATTTGGTTTTCTGTTGCTGTGGTAGTTTGCTAAGGATAATAACCTGAGCTCCATCTATGTTCCCGCAAAGGACATGATCCTGTTCCTTTTTATGGCTGCATAATATTCTATTGTGTAATATGTACCACATTTTCTTTATCCAGTCTATCATTGAGCATTCAGGTTGATTCCATGTCTTTGCTATTGTGAACAGAGCTGCAATGAAAATACACATGCATGTGTCTTTATGGTAGAACGATTTATATTCCTTTGGGTATATACTCAGGAATGGGATTGCTGGATTGAATAGTATTTCTGTTTTTAGCTAAAAGCAGCTGATTCTATCTGGGGAGTCAAAGGACCCTTCCTGGAGGAGGTGATGTTTACTCTCGAGGTTCAGTTAAGAGTTTACCAAGTGGGAAAGGAAGGATATCTCACTCAAGGCTGAGAGGGCCTGGCTGGCTTGGAGAAGGGTGAGACATTTGGACTAGAGGGTGATGCAGGAGGGGATGAACGTGGCTGGAGAGGGGAGGAGGAGCGGCCCCTGACCTGGGCCTCAGCCTGGCCCAGTTGATCTCTTAAACTTTCTTCCAGCTCTGAATCTTTTTGCATTGCTGCTAAAGCAGCTTCTGTCTGCTTCTGACTTTCTGTGGAATAAGGCCCTGTGCAGGATGGGGGTAGGGATTGAAGCCTTGGAGGGCAGAGGTTGGTTGCTCAGGGGAGGACACAAGGCCTTGCAGTACCCAGGCTGCACACATCACCTTGGCAGTTTGTGGGCAAACCCTCCTGGCCGAAGGGAGATTGCACCGCCAGCCACTTCCTCCAGTTCCTTCCCTCTGCCTGTCGTCACGGTTACCTTGGCCTTGTTGGGGGTGAGGTTAAGGTTGGGCGGAATCAATTTCAGCCAGGTTTCTATTTTCCCAGATGCAGGTCAGCCAGAGGAGCTGTCACTTCTGGTTCAGTTTCAAAGAAGGCCAAGGGACTGGGAGGTGCTTGGGTGTGGCGGTGTTGACGAGGCGCCTCTGCAGCTGACTCCCAGGTGGGGTGGGAGTGGGGCAGGGAGAAGCTCAGAGGTGGTAGAAAGGGGGCTGCCCTGCCAAGGCCTGTGCCGATGGCCATGGTGCTGGTCTCGGGCCCAGGCGCTCTGTCCTGAGCCCCCAGAGCATGCTGGGAGTGTGCAGAGAGAGGCTGTTTATTTTCCTGGCCTATAGCCCTTTGGGCTGAGACCTTGTTCCAGGCCTTGGGCTGCCAGAGTCACCCCCCACACCCTCCTCCCTGGCTGGAGAAGTGAGAGAGTTGGCAAGCCCAGGACAATCCAACGGCTTCTCTAATGGCCTATGACTCTGGTCTGTCCCCAGCCCAGCTGGTCCTGGGTGTCCTTCAGATTTTCCTGGTAGATTACCTACCAGGTAGGTAGGCAGGAGGCAGCAAGAGGTGCCACATCAAAGTGCTCCTGATGGACTGGGGCTGTAAGGGCTGGTGGTCAGGAGCAGGGTGCTTGAAACCAGAGAAATCTGAGTTTGAATCCTAACTCTGCTATTTTGTAGTTGTATGGCCTTGGGCAAATTGAACTATTGAGCCTCAGTCTCACCATCTGTAAAATGGTACAGTAATAGTAACTTCCTCATAAGACTTTGATGGTGAGGATTAAATGACATGTGTTTAAAGCATTTATCAAAGTAGGCAACAAATGGCACCTCTTGTTATTATTACTAATGGAGCAATAACAACAGCAACTTTGATTCGAAGTCTGTGCTAGTGGGCAGTGAGTCTCCTTCTCCCCATTCCAGGGGTCGTATTTCACGCATGGTGAGTTTATTAACATGTCCTGAGGGAGAAGCAAGCCCGGAAACTCAGGAGGCCCCTTGCTTGTTCCCCAGGGTCCTTCAGCTCTCCCACAGGTGGGCATCCTGGGGGAAAGGATTAAAGCCAGATGAGGAGGCTGGGGAGACTGTTAGTGACAAGAGGAAATGGATCCCAGCATTTGGAAAGGGCCAAGAAAGGAATATTGGGTATGGAGGAGTGGGGAAGATCTTAAATCCCAACAGAAGGTAAGAGGAGAGGACAAAGATAGTCAAGGAGGTGGGAAGGTGGCAGTGGAATGTGGAACCTGTGTCCATGCCCAAGACGTTTTTAAAGGAAGTGCCTGGGAACCACTGGCCTGGAAAATTGTACCCAGAGGGCTTGGGCTGGGCAAAAGAACAGGCCGTCACCGCCCGTTGGGTGCCACCTCTGTGTGAGTAGATTTGCCAGGCTCCTGGCCTCCTGAACTCCTCATCTGGCTTTAATCCTTTTCTCTGCTTTTGCATATTCTTCCCCCAGAATGTCCACCTGTGGGAGAGCTGAGGGACCCTGGGGGCAGAAGCGAGGGGCTTCCTGAGTCTCTGGGCTTGCTTCTCCCTCAGGACATCTGAACCCGGATATCTGTCTTAGTCCATTTTGTGTTACTATCACAGAATACCACCAATTGAGTAATTTATAAAGAAAAGAAATTTATTTCTCACAGTTCTGGAGGTTGTGAAGTCCAGTATCAAGGTACTGGTGTCTTGTGAGGGCCTTCTTGCTGCATCATCCTAGGGCAGAAGGTGGGAAAGCAAGAGAGTACAAGACAGCAAGAAAGGGCCAAATTTCCTTTTATAACAAATCCCCTTTTCTAATAACAACATTAATCCATTCATTAATATTGTTACTAACCACCTCTTAAAGGTGTCACCTCTCAACACTGTTGCATTGGGGATTAAGTTTCTAACACTTGAAGTTTGGGAGACACATTCAAACCAGAGCAGAATCCCTGCCCGTTTGGGCTACTGACTCCTCCCTGGGATGCTCTGAGAGGATCCTTGGACTGGCTGGGAGGTATTTCCAACTCTCCAGGCAGTGGGCTGGCAGAAGTGATTACTTGTTCACTGCCGAGATGTGGGTTAGAAAGGCGAAGTTGTCCCTCTGTCTATGTGTCAGGACAGAAACTGTACTCCAAGCCTGCCTCAATGTCTAATCAGTGGCTCTGTGCCCTCACAGCTAGATGAGGAAGAGGAGCGAAGGAAAAGGCGCCGGGAGAAGAACAAAGTCGCAGCAGCCCGATGCCGGAACAAGAAGAAGGAGCGCACGGAGTTTCTGCAGCGGGTGAGCTGACTGGGTGGGTGGGGAGGCCTGCCATTCCTTGGAGTGAGCTTGTGTACTCTGGACCAGGAGAGGCCATCAGATGTCTCTGTAGTCAGTGAGCATCTGCTGGCAGCTGCCAAAGCAGCCTTGGCCCCTCTGCTCTTTCCTACCTCCTGTTTCCTCCCCAATCTCTGAACCAAGACAACCAAGGGCAGCCTTCAGCAGTTCCTGCCCACACAACCCCTGGAAGCCCAAGAAGGAAGGAGGAGCCAAATTCCCCTCCACTGAGGTTAGACCCTTGGTGCTGATTGACCCAGATGGCCCAGGACTGCCACTATCTATTTTGGTTCCCTGGTGGCTACCAAAGTCGTCTAGGGTGGGTGCCAATGAAGCTAGGTAGTAACATCCTGCATGTGGGCACTGGACACAGCCTCTGGCCTGGCTAACTTTGCACAGAGAAAAGCTCCTTCCCTTAGCTGCAGGTGTCTTATCCAGCCCTGCATGCCATCTGGCCAGCCCCTCAGCTCCACTGAAGGTGACCTCCAAGCTCTTTGCTGCTCCCTCTGGGAATAAGAGGTCAGCTGTGCATGTAGAGGTCAGCCAGGGGTTGCTTTTCCTCCTGGCCCTACCTGCCCTTTCATTTGGAATGTGCCAAGCAGGATGTTTGTTCTTTTTCTCCCAAGTCCTGCCTCTCAGAGCTTCCCTGCATCTCAGAAATGGTGGCTGGCAGTGAGGGAACATGACCAGAAAGCTAATCAGTCCAGGCCAGGAGTCTCTGGTCTTTCCACCCCTAATCATTGGTTCATTGTTGAATAATAATAACGATAATGTATAATAATAACATGGGGCGGGTCCTATTCTGTAAGTACACAGTAACTAACAATAGTTGCCACTATTTGTAAAGTTGGGTGCTGTGCTGAATGCTGTATGTACATTATCTCATTTTATTGGGATAATAACCATATGAAGTGGGTACCTTCATTAGTCTCTTTCTACAGATAAGGAAACTAAGGAAGTGTGGGGCTGAGTAATTTGCCCACATCTCTGCTATACTGGCATTCGTTCGTTTGTTTGCTCTTTTGTTCATTAATTGATTCAACGGGTATTTTTAAGCATGTACTAAATGTGCATCCCTGTGTTGGGTACACTGGGGGCACACAGGAAGCAGCAGACACGGTCCTCCTGTGGGAGCTGGAGAGACAAGGCTAGATTGGCCTGGTGTTTTTGGACTCTGGAGGTCTATGGGCATCTTCTCACACTTGCAACAAGCAGAGAGCTATTCTGTGGTCATGGGTGTAGACAGCATGGGGCCATGTATCTACCTCCAGGCTGTGAGTGTCCAGTGCAGGGAATGGTTATTGTGGATTAGAGTTAGATTCCTGGATCTGGGAGCCCGTTGGAAGGGATGGTGCTACAACATTGGGCTGGGAATCTTCAGGAAGTTTCTAAGACACGAGCCTTCAAGATGGATGAAGTGCCACATACCTCATTTCCAGCACCGAGTGCCTGCCATGAGCAGAGCTGGATGAGAAAGCAGGGACTAGAGAAGCTTCACGTGAGATCCCTGCCTTCAAGAGCTTGTCAGCCAGTTACCAGGCAAGATACGCCCTAGCGGACAGCATGTTAGTGACACACCAGTGCAATAAAGAGTTGGTGCCCAATGAATGGCACTCACTGCCCATCACATTCCAGGAACACTAGCTGAGCACCTACTGTGTGCCAGGCATTTCCCGTGTTTTATTTAATCCTTATAATATTCCAGTGAGATAATATTATTTATCCCCATTTTAGAGACTGACCTGTAGCTCAGAGAGGTCAAGTTACTTGGCCAAGGTCACACTGCTAGCGAGTGGTGGGCTTGGATGTATTCATCCTTTGCTGATCCACCCGTCCATTTAGTAGGTGTTTAGTGAGTGCCTAGGGCACAGAGGGCAGGCAGGCGGTGTCAGCAGTGGGATGGGAGGCAGGAAACAAGGAAAGTGACATGTGCCGAGCGTTATGTTGGGCAAGCCTAGCCAGCTGTGAGAACACACAGCAGGGGCCCTGTCCTGGTCTAGGCTAAGGAAAGGCTGCTTCAATTCAGACATAAAAGAGGAATAGGAGCAGTGAGATGGAGGCCCTAGGGGGTTATGAGGAATGGAAGGGTTCAAGCAAAGGCAAAAGGTGCTGTTTAAGGATGTGTTTAAGGCATTGAAAAGGATACCAGCTGGAGTTTAGAGTACCAAGTAGTGGGGTGGAGAGGCAGGCAGGGCCCAGATCCCTCATAATAGGGTGATGCTAGATGCTGGGTTGCCTGAGGCATGCCCAGTCTGTGCCTGTTGTCCTGGGCTAATGATTAGTAGCCCCTTCCTTCACTCTCACAAGTGCTGCTCTAGGATGATGAATTATATGGTCATGGAGAGCCACTGAAGGGCTGCAGGAGGGGAGACGCACACCTTCAAAAGATCCCTCTGGCGGCAATGTGGGGCACAGATTGAGGTAGAAGGATCAGTTTTGGAAGTGTCATGTTGTTCCAGTGAGACAGAAGTGCGCGGCCTTGGGGTCTGGGAGGAGATTTGGGCAGCATTGTCTGGGCCCAAGCCCAGTCCTCCCCTCACCCCTGTGTTCTCCTCCTCCTCCCCAGCCTTGGAAGCAGAGGTTTGGTGTGAAGTTTAGGGCATGAATGCAGGCGGCTGTGTTGACAGTCAGTGCCTGCAGACCTGGGGGATTCTCTTGTAGTTTATTTTTAATAGGTAAAATACAAGGCTCAGAGATACATATGTTAATTGTTAATAAATAGTAATTATTTAAGTAAGGGGATACATACAGTTGGGACAAATATCTACGGGCAGCCTTTCATAGCCAAGAGTTCTGCATCTGTGATTTGACCAACAGTAGATCAAAAATATTCAGAACAAAAAGCATCTGTACTGTTTATTCCCTAAACAATGCAGCATAGCAGCTATTTACATAGCATTTACATCGTATTAGTCATTATAAGTAACCTAGAGATGATTTAAAGTATACGGGAGATGTGTATAGGTGGTATCCAAATAACACGCCATTTTATGTAAGAAACTTGAGCATCCTCGGATTTTGGTATCCTCGGGGAGTCCTGGGACCAATCGCCATGGCTACTGAGAGACAACTGTATATATGTCATAGGTAAAAAGCCACCGTCCCACCCTTGACCCCTGGACAACCAGATCCACACCTGGAAGATTCTTAACTGCATCTCAGAGTTCGCCTGCCTAGACTAGCTGAGGCCCTGAACCCCAGGGAAGGGGCAGGCCTTGGGAGGGGTCAGGTCCACACCCCGCAGGCCCTGGGGCTGCCTCAGTACCTCCTCCATCTGCAGTCAGGAGCAGTGGCCCTGAGGCTTCTGCCTTGTATAATGCTGGCAGCTTCTGTCACTCTGCTGTCCTAACCCAGGTTCTCTAGATGTTAGTAGCAATAATGCTATCTCACACTCCCGTGGTGCCCTCTGGTCTTCATAGCCACTCTCTCCTGATGGTCACAGTGGCCCTGGGAAGAGGAAAGGCAGTCCTATCCATTGATGAAGTTCAAGGTCACCCAGTGGCCGAGTCAGGATGAGAACCTGGGGCTTCCTCTGTGCCCCACACAATATTCAGGTTGCCCAGACTCAAAAGAAATCAGGAAACTCGTTTGTGGAAGCATAGCTAGCAAGTAGCAGAGTCAGGATTTTAATCCAGACAGGTCTTTCAGGCTCAAAGGGGCATATCAGGCTGCTTCTCAGCTCTTACAAAAACTTAGTGGAAATCTATTTTATATGCCTTAGAATAGCTTTTTAAAAATATAGATTCAGATGGTCTTTTGTTGTTGCTGTTGCTGTTTTTGAAACAGAGTCTCACTTTGTCACCCAGGCTGGAGTGCGGTAGCATAGTCATGGCTCACTGCAGCCTTGTACTCCCAGGCTCAAGTGATCCTCCCACGTCAGCCTCCTGAGTAGCTGGGACTACAAGCACATGACCATGCCTGGCTAATTTTCTGTTTTTTGTAGAGACCGGGGCTCCCTGTGTTGCCTAGGCTGGTCTTGAACTCCTGGACACAAGTGATCCTCCCACCTCAGCCTCCCAAAGTTCTGGGATTACAGGTGTGAGCCACCATGCCCAGCCAATTCAAACAATCTTAATGCTTAAAGTCCCCTGGGCCAATCATCATATTTTCTGGGAGGAAACTGAGGCCCAGAGAGAGGAAGTGATGTGGCCAAGTTCACACAGCCAGGATTAAAAGCCAGGACACCCAGCCCTTCACCTTGTATTCTTTCTACTGCCTTTGCCGACCACAGTGTAGGAGGCAGAACCTTAACATGCACTAATTCTATTCTAAAACAACAAATGGTTTCATTTTCTCTGGGGCAATAAATATCTAACAGAAGTCAAAACAATAAACAAAAATGCAGCCGGAGGTATATGCTTCATAATTAATGTGAGAAAGATCTTCGCTCAGTTCCTTCATTAATTAGGAAAACAAATTAGATAATTGTTGTTATAAAGTCACAAACCACTTCTACAATCATGGTTTAAAAAAAAAAAGATTCTTCTGAACTCAACTTATATTTACACAATAAATAAATATGTAGAGCCAACTAATAACTCTTTGAGTGTGGAAGGCAGTAAAACTAAAAGGCAGTTAGTTACATTCTGGCTGGGTGCGGTGGCTCATGCCTGTAATCCCAGCACTTTGGGAGGCCGAGGCAGGCAGATCACTTGAGGCCAAGAGGTCGAGACCAGCCTGGCTAACATAGTGAAACCCTGTCTCTACTAAATATACAAAAATTAGCCAGGCGTGGTGGCACATGCCTGTAATCCTAGCTACTTGGGTGGCTGAGGCACGAGAATTGCTTGAACCTTGGAGGCAGAGGTTTCAGTGAGCCAAGATCGTGCCACTGCACTCCAGCCTGGGTGACAGAGCGAGACTCTGTTTCAAAAGAAAAAAAGCAGTTAGTTACATTCTGACAGCCAGACAGTCAGAATTCGGGATATTCAATGATGTACCCTAACATTTAAAACCCACAGAATATAATGTTCTTTGTATGATAGCTGCATGAGTAAAGCAAGTTACCCTACACTGCACTGATCTTTGTGTGTGATACAGACGCTCCCACGTAGAGTTGGTTTGACACGTGGTAATTTCTAGGAGGCAGATCTATGTGTGCAGTGCTGTTGAATTCTGCCTGTCAGAGGCTTCCCCTTGCATGTCCAGTTTTAACTTCAAACTCACTGTACCCAAAACAAACTCCTCCTTTTCCTTCCCACCGCTTTCCAGAACAGCTGCCCTCCCAGGCTTCATTCCTCAGACCCTCCACTGGGTTCATAGTCAGCTCTCTGCCCTATCTCCTTCCTTCTCCAAATCCAGCTAGTCACCAAGATCAGCTGATTTTTCTTTGAGACGTCTTCCTTCTCTTCCTCTCTTTCTTCTTTATGCTATTCTCTTGCTTATAAGTTACAGTAAGCCTCTCTGGTTTACAAAGTGCTTTTTCCCTGTGAGTTCATCTAATCCCCAAGAGCCTCACCTGTCTACAGAGGAGATAACTGAGGCTCAGAGAAGTTAAGAAACTTGCTTCTAGACTCAGATTCTCAACCCACAAGCTTTCCAGAGCTACAGGCTGGCTCTCAACCCACCTTCTCACTTTCTACCCTACTAAGTCCTAAAGCGAGCTATGATCACAGTGGAGTAGTTTTCCCTTCTAAACCCATCCTAAGCTTTCTCATGCCTGGGTCTTTGTTCACTCAGGGTTCTCCACCCGCAAGTCCCTCCTTCCCCTTCTCAACCCAGCCTGAGTCAACCCATCTTTCATGCCCAAGGTCAGACCCGCTCTTTAGCCCTCTCTAAGGTCTTCTGAACCCTGGGTGGCTGATGGTCACACAGTAGTAAGCTCTGCCTTGTTGCACAGATTGCTTCTTCCCCTTACAGTGGAAAGGCCACAAGAGCCAGTTGGGGGCTCATGGCTCTTGGATTCCCCAGGGCATTCACTGTACATAGCAGGGCCTCAGCAAACACTCACGGTTGGGTGGGTTACCCTGACACCCCTTGAGGCAGGGGCTCAGGAGAGTTTGAAGATGGAGCTAAGCCCTTGGGCTGGGGAGACCGTGATGGTCAGAGGGTTTGTGAGAAGTTCCCAAGGTCACCAGAGAGTCACCAGTGAGCAGGGGGCTGACACTGGCACCTAACTGCCCCAGCCCGAGGGCTCACAGGCTTCCATGGATTCACGAGGGGTCTCTCCTGGCCCTCCGAGATGCGCCTCTCTTGGAATTCTCAGAACAGAGGACCAGGCCAGCTTCCCAGTCACGTCCCAGCCTGTGGAACCAAAAACCACCAGAGCTGGTTTTTAATATTTTCCCCGAGCATTTTTTTTTCCTTTAGTGAGGCTGTTTTCTCTCAGCGTCTGGTCACGAGGCCTGCCCGTCTCAGAGTTCCCGGGCACTCATGCTGCCACCTCAGAGATGAGCACAAGGAACAGTTTGGTCAGACCGGCTGTGGGAGGAAGACGGTACCCCTGGAGGGAGAGGGTTGGGCCCACTGAGGGTTCTGGGGACCCCCTGGGGAGGCCGCTCCACCTGTACCCTGCCGGGAGGACTGGCAGGCTTATGGGCTTACAGGCCCTCTGGTTGTCACATACGCAGTTGCAACTACTGCTTGCTGTTTGACTGATACAAGTTGCTCAATCTCTTACACTATCGCCATTTTGGACTAAATACTTGTGGGGCTGGCCTGTGCATTGAAGGGTGTTTAGAGCATCTCTGGCATCTACCTGCTAGATGCTGGTAGCACAGCTCCCTCTGAGTTGTGACAATCAAAAATGTCTGCAGACATTGCCAAATGTCTCCTGGGAGGCAAAAATCAGTCCTAGTTGAGAACCACTGGTCTGAAACTTTGCTGGCCCTCGAATAAATGCCAAGTCTCAAAGTTTTTAGACATAATCCAAGAAAAATCATTCAGATGCTGTTTTATTGTTCAATCCCCCAAGCCTTGAATCGATATGCCCATCTCCCATCTACACTATGGACATGTAACCCTCGCCACCTCCCGAATCAAATCGTCAACATTCCTTCCTTCCCCTGGAACCTCTCTAGCTGAGCCGGAAGTTCCCTGGAAATCTCACTCAAGGTCTATTGGAAACCTCATTTGGGATCCAGCAGGATGACTGCTGATTCCCTGTCTGTGGGCAAAGCTTCCAGATTATAGGGATAAGGAAGAGGCTATTGAAATAATTATAGACTAATAGCTAGGAAGCACATGTTTTAGGAGGAATGACATGACTACACTACACTCACTGATCCCACCGGCCAAGATATCTCCCACATGTGTCTGTCACACATCAAAGCACGTTGCCGTTACACTGCCATCTGGGTCCCCTCTTGGGCCCCCCCATGCTTGCTCCATAGACCTGCTCTAGGTCCACCTGGCCTCCTTTCTTTGCCCACCCTTTCTTTCTTGTGCAAAGGCCCTGAGGCGGCAGAGTATTTGGCATATTTGAGCAACAGCAAGGTGGTCACTGAAGCTGGGGTGGATTGAGGGAGGGGAGAGAGGTGGGACGTGAGTCTGGCTGGCCCTAGAATATAACCTGGACGTGACACAGGCCAGTGTCACCGCTGTGGCAGGCACTGCCTGCAGAAAGTCAGTTAGCCAGGGGCTCAGTAGCAGGGTCTGTGCTTCTTCCTGCAGAAAACAGGCCAGTGCCAGCCCAGCGTGCCCTGTGCCTAACCACAGGCAGAGCCTCTCCCCAGAGCCAGTCCCCATGAAACTCACAACGTGCTTCTGTGTTGGTATACAGGAATCCGAGCGGCTGGAACTCATGAACGCAGAGTTGAAGACCCAGATTGAGGAGCTGAAGCAGGAGCGGCAGCAGCTCATCCTGATGCTGAACCGACACCGCCCCACCTGCATCGTCCGGACCGACAGTGTCAAGACCCCCGAGTCAGAAGGCAACCCGCTGCTCGAGCAGCTCGAGAAGAAGTGACCATGGGCTGGGAGGAGGTGGAGGAGGAGGAAGAGGAGAAGGAAAAGTGACGAAGAGGGAGGAGGAGGGGGGCCCCAGATGGCCCTTCCTTTGGTGCATGAAAAACTGTACAATGAGGTTCAGCACAGCCAGCATCAGCCGAGCTTTTTTGTGAAACTCAGATCAGCCACCCAGGAGGAAGAGCGGGCTGAGGAAACCCAGACGGACCAAGCGCTGAGACCAAAGTTGACCCTCGGGTAGGGTTGTCCTGCCTGGGGCCCCACTTGAAGGAGGCAGGACAGAGGCACCAAGGCCAGGGAGACGCCCAACGAGGCAGCCCTGGGCTCTTCTCTGGCCTCTTCACCAGGGCACCCATCCGAGGAACCTCCGAACAGCCAGGAAAAGCCATGAGTTGCAACCAAAATGCGGCTGAGGATGGAACTCAGAATGAAACTGCAACCCACCTGCCCCCAGCCCTGCCCCTCGCCCTGATGCGAAGCTGGAGAGGGGCGTGCTGCGGGGCCCTGATGCCCCCACCCACCTCGGTCCAGCGCGGCCCTGCCCGGGAGGCGGCAGCCGGGCGCACCCTCGCCAGCCCTGCTGGAGTTTGCTGTGGGCACTGAGGCGCAGGCGCCCTTCCAAAGCACATACTCACCGAATGTTTACAGACTGGCTGTCCTGGCAGGGCTTTCAACTGCACATGTTTTTTATACTTTCCTTTTTTTTTTTTTTTAATATTTTTTACAAAAAAAAGATTTTATACAAGCAATATATATATGGATTTCTATAATCACTCGATGTGATACAGTATAAATATGCTATGGTTTGTTTGTTATGAACAGATAGCCACCAGTTACGGCCGTTGTGTGTAACTCCTAAGTACTGTAGTCTCTGGGTGTCGGGGGTGGCCAGGGCGGGGGCGGGGTGCATTTCCATCCTTGTAAACCCTTCATAGTACTCAGTCCTGTATCGCTCAGTAAACATTGCTCTTACTTACACAGCCGCCTTGTGTGGTGTCTGCCTGGGGAATGGGTGCAAGGCCCTCTCAGGGTTGGAGACTGTTTGGAGCCTCTGTTATAGGCCTGTTCATTTTCACAACAGCTCTCCTATTTCACAGATGAGGAAGCTAAGGCTCAGAGACATTAAGCCACCTGCAGTTACTATTTTGAGAGCAGTCAGAGTGTTCGCTCACTCTGCAGATGTTTTCTGAGGGCCTGTTGTGTGTGCCAGGCCCTGAGAATTCACTGGAGGATGAAACAGACCTAAGTCTTGCCCTTGTGGGGCCTCCAGTAAGGAGTGAATCCTGTGCTTGCTCCATACATTGTCTCATTTCGTCTTCATGGCAGCCTTGCCAGGGAACAGCACTTGTCCCCAATTCACAGATGGCGAATTAGAGGTCCAGGGAATTAAACTCGCAGACACCATTTGTTGAAGACTTATTTTGTGACAAGCAGACATAGTCTCTTCCCTTCTCACAAGAGCACAAAATAGGCACGATTCTTCTCATTTTACAGATGGTTTAACAGGCTCAGAGAAGGTAAGCGACTTATCCAAGGTAACCCAGCTAGCAAGGGATAGAGCTGGTGTTTGAACTCTCCCTCCAGAGGCCTGTGACTCTCCTCCTGTCACCAACCCACTATGATTGTCCTCATGGTTGAATAGGAAGCTTATGAGGCCACAGTTATAGATTTAGTTTCTGGGAAGGCTGGATAGAGTTCCAGGTTGTCCCATGATCACAGAGTGAACCAACTACCCTGGTCAATGTGTGTCTGACCCAGGGAAGGGTGTGGATGGCTTCTCTACCCCCTCACCTCGACAGCTGAATCCCTGCCACCCAGGGCCGGAGCAGCTCAGTGGCATTCACTCAGTGCCTGCTGTGTACCTGGCACTCGGCAGTTCTCAAGGCATGTCACGCATGAGGAAGGCGGGAGAGGTGTTTTTAGCTTCCTTGTATACTGAAGCTTGCAAAGGCTACAGTTTACCCAACTAAACTTGACTCCTGCATTCTAATCATGTGTTCTTTCTCCTCCAGCCCTGGACTTAGGATTACTAGTTGCTGGTGATGACTTCGTGTCAAGAACAGCAGTGAACCTGGGTTGCTTCCCAAATTGTGGACGAGGCCTTCTGGGATGGGCAGAAGTGGAGAATGGTGATTAACACACCTGTGATCCCTCCCTCGCTCACTCCTCTCAGTTTCCCTCCACCCAACACACTTGATGTGGACTCCCCTGCACCCCGCCCTAGAAACAGGACCTGGTCCTCTCACTGTCAGCTGTGGCAGAGGGTTGTGGCAGCAGGTTGCCTTCCGACTCGGGGGTCTTGAGGCTGTCGGTCCGGACGATGCAGGTGAGGCAGTGTCAGTTCTGCATCAGGAACCCCTCGCGCTGTAATCCTTTGATATTTTTCAAGCCATGAGAAAAATGAAGTGGACTTACCAGGGTCCCTCCAGTGACCTAGTGGATGTTCTTACAGGACTGCCGTGTGCCACTGGCTGTGGCTTCCCTGGTCCTGTGCTTGGCCACCGGGAGCTGGCATCTCCAAAATAGAGCCTCCTTAGCCTGTGCAGGTGGGCTGTCTTCCAAAGTCACCACACCAGTGACTTGTGCTGTGCGGAGCCTTCCTCACCAGGACCACTGGCTGCTCCTGTGGCTAGAAGTCACAATTATAGGCTTCATCGCAAGAGCCAGCATTTGAGTTTCTTCTGGGCACCTGCCACTGTGCATGTGTGACCTCAGCTGCTTTGTGCACCCTGACTGGGGGGTAGGTGCTAGCATTCCAACATTACAGATGAGAAAACTGAGGCACACAGAAGAGGTAACTTGCCCAAGGTCACAGGTGTTAGGTGGCAGAGCCTAACTTCAGTCAGAGACTGAAGTCAGTCTGACTTCAGGTGCATAAAACCTGAGGCTGAGCCTCCCCATGAGAGGAAAAATGTGTTTGTGGTGTGACCTCAGTTGCCAGGGAACTTGTGCAGGAAGCCGGGAGAGATGGCACAGACCCACCTGTGCTCACAGTACATATGAAGAATTCCCAAGTCTCAGGCAAACCATCTCCAAGGGTGTGCACAGAAGACACATCTTAAAGGCAAACGGGTTCATGATGTAATCTTCTATTGACTAGCTGTGAACCTCATTTTTCTTATCTGTGAAGTGGGAACAGTAATAATCCAAGTCTTTTTATGGAGTTATCAAGATCAAAAAAGGAATGGATATACAAAGTGTTTTGTGAAATAAAAGCTCCCTAAAATGGTAATTATTTTGTCCTCTGTTAGTGTCGGTAGTTATTGATATCTACATAGTACAGGTTATTTAAATATGTTTTATTCTGTAAAGATGGGCTGCCAAGTTTGTGTTCTGACCCTGTACGTGGTCCCTATGGTGTGATGAATGCCGGGGATCGCAGACTCCTGGATCTGTTCAGCTCCTGACTGGTCACAACCAGCCATGCTGGATGCATCATTCCCTCCCTGGGCCTCAGTGTGCCCTCCTGCCAGGTGGTCATACATAAGACCTGTGCCACCTCTGCCCAGGGTTCCTATGAGAATCAATCGAGTTGATGAATGCAACTATGGCCTGAGAAAGACAAGACGCTTTAGCCATCAGATGGGCAGAAACAAGTATGTGTTGGTAAGAATATGGATTAAAGGTTGGGAGGCCAAGGTGGGTGGATCATGAGGTCAGAAGATTGAGACCACCCTGGATAACACGGTGAAACCCTGTCTCTACTAATAATACAAAAAATTAGCCGGGCATGGTGGCACGTGCCTGTAGTCCCAGCTACTTGGGAGGCTGAGGCAGGAGAATCACTTGAACCTGGGAGGTGGAGGTTGTAGTGAGCCGAGATCGCGCCACTGCACTCCAGCCTGGGCAACAGAGCGAGACTCCATCTCAAACAAAACAAAAAACAAAAAAAAATATGGATTAAAGGAAACTTAGATATGCTGCCAGTGAGAAACTGTGCAAAGCAATTTGGAAATAACCAGTAAAACTAAAGCTAAACGCATCCTTTAACCTAGCAGTTTTCCTCCTAGTCTTGGGAGGAACTCTAGCACAGGGGCAAAAGGAAATGTACAAGAATGTTCACTGATGGCTTTGTTTGTATTTTTAAAAAGTTGAAAACAACCTAAATGATGATCAGCATAAGAACAAATAAATTGTGGTATTTTCCTAAAATTGAATATTACTCAACAGGTAAAAAAGAATGAACCAGAGCTATATGTATCAATATGGATAAATCTCAGAAACCTACTGTTGAGATGGAGGGTAGGGGAGTGAACTGCGGAAGGATACCACTTATGTCATATTTCTAACTAAATGTATACGTTGATACTTTATTGTTTATGGCTACACACAGATCTGGGTAATAGAGGTATAAAAGCCTGCATAAGAATGCTGTCAATATCACAATCAGTCATAGGGAGTGCTCCTGGGAGGGCCAGGGAGAGGAGGGAACTAGGGATGCCACTGCAAGGGTAAGTAGGACGCTGGATTTCAACTTCAACTATACACATAACATTTCATTTATTTTTTTAAAATCCCCATCAAATGTAGAATGACAGGATTTTTCAGAGGTGGGTGATGTGTGCACAGATGTGGGCTATCTTCTCCACACTCCTCTGTATACTTGATATTCTTTGCAATAAAAGAGAACAAGCCACAATACAAATAGGAGGTTTTGTTTTTATTATTTCCTTAGCAAACTCAGGAAATAAAAACAATTCTGAAATTACAATGGGATTGCAGCATATGCTCTTTGAATTTATGCAAATTTAATTATATGCCTGAAGGGAGAGAGAGAGACAATTCAAAGGGTGGAAAGAGGTTAGCTGGTTGAGCCCTGCGGGAGGGTGCCCAGGGGTGAGGACACCTTAAGGAATCTTGCTCTGCTCTACACTCAGTGGATCCTGGTCCCTGCTGTCTACGGGAGGGGCAATTAAGGCGTGTTCAAGGTTCATATGGACTCTAGACTTCTTCCTTACATGCTGACTTTTCAATCCAAGCCCTGCTCGAAAGCCAACTGTACTGCGCCTGCAAGTGGAGCTGTGGACTGGACGGCAAGCAGAGGGGAAGCCTTTGAAGATGGGAACCCAGTTTTGACAGGTATATTCATTTTCTGTTGCTGCCATAATAAACTATCACAGATTTAATCCCTTAAAACAACACAAATTTTGTCTTGCATTTCTGGATGTCCAAAGCCCAAAATGCTTCTTACTGGGCTAGAATCAAGGTGTCGGCAGGACTGCTTTCTTTTTGGAGGTTCTCGGGGAAAATCTACTTTCTTGCTTTTTCCAGGTTTTGGAGGCTGCCCGCATTCTGCCTTCAAAGCCAGCAATGGCCACACATCTTTCTCACCCATTGCTATGACGCTGACTCCCTGCCTCCCTCTTCCCAACCTCCTCCATCCTTTTTTTTTTTTTTTTTTTTTTTTGAGACAGAGTTTCGCTCTTGTTGCCCAGGCTGGACTGCGATGGCACGATCTCGGCTTACTGCAAACTCCGCCCCCCGGGTTCAAGGGATTCTCCTGCCTCGGCCTCCCAAGTAGCTGAGATTACAGGTGCCCATCATCACAAACAGCTAATTCTTTGTATTTTTTAGTAGAGATGGGGTTTCACCATGTTGGCCAGACTGGTCTCAAACTCCTGACCTCAGGTGATTCACCCGCCTCGGCCTCCCAAAGTGCTGGGATTACAGGCGTGAGCCACCGTGCCCAACCTTCCCTATTCCATCTTTTAAGGGCCCTTGTGACAACATTGGGTCTACCCCGATAATCCAGATAATCTCCTTATTTTAACATGTGCTCATTAGCAATCTTAATTCCACCTGCAACCTTAATTCCCCCTGGCCACGTGACATATTCACAGGTTCCAGGGATTAGAAGGTGGACATCTTGGAGAGCAGATTATTCTGCCTGCCATAGCAGGATATTCAGAATTGGAGGCTCTTAACTATTAGGTTGGTGCAATTGCATTTGCACCAACCTAATATGACCCTTCTCACTACTAGGCAAGATAGGCTATTTCCCATGTAAGTGCCATGAGGATGGAGTCCCTGTGTGGTGCATCCCTAGTGCCCGTCACAGTGCTTGGCACATAGCAGAAGGTCAACACACACTATACACAGACATATAATCTACAGACTCACAAACTCACAGATGTGTGACATGATACAGACACAAGCATAGTTACATGCACAACAAACAGATACACATGTAGATACACAAATACATGTATTCACAGATACAAGCAGACACACATTAAATGCAAAGTAATGAGATTGATGCAGGTCCTATTCCTTTATATTATAGTTCTGAAATTCTGAAATCAGCTTGTTCATCATACTAGCATATCTTTGTTCTTTGGAAATAGCTAACTTATTGTTAATAAGGAGGTTAGGTAAAGTGGACATACTGTTTGGCTTTAAAAACTAAATATTGTGAGAGACTGATTTTTTTTTTTTTTTTTTTTTTTAGATGGAGTCTCCCTCTGTCTCCCAGGCTGGAGTGCAGTGGCACGATCTTGGCTCACTGCAACCTCTGCCTCCTGGATTCAAGAGATTCTCCTGCCTCAGCCTCCCGAGTAGCTGGGACTGCAGCCATGTGCCACCACGCCTGGCTAATTTTTGTATTTTTAGTAGAGACAGGGTTTCACCATATTGGCCAGGCTGGTCTGGAACTCCTGACCTCAGGTGATCCACCCGCCTCGGCCTCCCAAAGTGCTAGGATTACTGGCATAAGCCACCGTGCCTGGCCCGGGACTGATTTTTTTTTTTGTTTAGCTCGTAAGCTGACTCTGTGAGTGATTCCTAAAGAAGCAACTACTAATGCTTTGGAACATTTGTGAAGTAATTACATGTTCGTGTCAGCCTCTACCTCTCTGAAGGAGGGTACACTCCTGGGTGGTCAGTACTGGACACCTGTTCTGCTCCACTTAAAATCCTCTGACTCTGTTCCATGACCAGTTCTGAACAGGTGAGCAACTTTACACAGGTGTAACCTGACAAAGCCTCCCTACAGGTGCACACCCTGTACCTCCCACTTCCTGTCCTGGGGGGCCTCTGTGGCCGCCTCCTTGGCACTTGCCCATATGGAAAGCTGGAAATTTGGGGAGTTAATGCCTGTAGGGTCTCCCTTGACTAATTGAGAGGTGGGAGGCAGAGACAGTGAATAAATGTTTTTCCCTTTTATTCTCCAGGTGGAGGATTTGTAACTCTTCTACTGCCCCACGTTGTGTAATCCACAGGAGCTTTGATCTCCTTGACATTCCACAGAATCCTGCTCCCATTGCGTGCTGCATTGTGCTAATCAGACCTACAGGGCAGCAGCTGCAAGCGCTCCAGAGGCCCTCGTGGCGCACGAGCACGTGATGTGGGCAAGGAGGCCTCATGAGGATTCTGGGCCTGCCACGCTGAGGATGTTTACAGTGGTGCAGTGTCTGAGGCATTCTGAAGCATCTCATTCCAAATAAAGGGCAGGTTATTGCACTTTACTCCCTATCACTAAGAAAGAGGCACGGGCCCAGCGGACCTCTCTGGATTTTGGAAGCAGCATATATACCACACTAAGGAGGGGTCGTCTAACCCATTTGTCAGTGCCTTGGAAAGCTGCCAGTGTTTTGTTTTGTTTTGTTTTCAGACAGGGTCTCACTCTGTTGCCCAGGCTGGAGTGCCATGGTGTAGACCTGGCTCACAGCAGCCTCGACCTCCTGGGCTCAAGTAATCCTCCTGCCTCAGCCTTCTGAGCAGCTGCAACCACAGGACACCACCACACCTGGCTGATATTTTTTGTAGAAACAGGGTCTTGCCATGTTGCCCAGGCTGGTCTTAAACTCCTGGGCTCCAGTGATCCTCCCTCCTCAGCTTCCCAAAGTGTTGGGGTTACAGGCATGAGCCACCATGCCTGGCCAACCTGCCAGTTTTGAGTGGGGCCTAGAGCAAGGAAGGGCTCTGTAGCAGATCTAGGCTTCAGTACAAACTGCTCTGCCACTCACGCCTTGTAAGACCCAGTAGAGCTAGAGGCATCCATGGTCCATAAGGTTGGCTATTTCAAATGCACAACTCACGAAAAATTAAAATAAACTTTATATGTCATTCCCCACTTTGAAATGTACCCAATAAGGATCACCTTTCTTGCCCCAGATGAAAGTTCCAGCAACTTTTCTGCTCACTCTGTCTGCTTTTCTGCAGACAGTCCTCCGCCATACTAAGCATAATTTATTAATTAGAAGCTCCAGTCTAAGACTCAAAGTCCCAGGTTTTATTCAATGTTCAAATCTTCCCCACTCCCTAGCTTGGGCCTGCAGCAGGCTAGTGGCCTGCAGTGGGGCAGGGAGAACCCACTGTCTCTTCTCTATTTCTCCCCTTGCCCATCTCCTCCTCCTCCCTTATTCCCTTCCTCCCTCCCAAGCTGTCTGGCCAGTTTCTGACCCCTCCCAAGGATGGAGCAGGAGGTGAGAGCAGTGGCGAGGGTGCAGGAATGGCCTCATGACATTGACCTGTTAGGATTCTGAGCTGGCTTTGGGTGCACTGGAGTTGGCGCATATAAAGCTGATCCTTTCTTTCATAGGTGCCTTTGTGAGTTCTTCTGAGGCTTCTATCTTCAGGAACCTCTTTCCTGTATGTCCCAGGAGACTGCCTCTCACTTCTAGCATCTTGCTGGTACATCCCGGCATCCTCCACGTGGCGCTACTGGACAGAGCCCAGGACAGTCCAGCGCTGGCTTTGGGAAGCCCTTGACATCCCATTTTCTGTCCCTTGCCCAGAGACATACAGGATATACAGACTTAGCCCAGAACAACCACTTCTTCACATGGTTCCATGGAGGTCTCCTTCTCACAGGGCTCAAGAAGAGGAGGCAGCAGCCCCTCCCTCCTGCCTGAAGGAAGGCAGGGACTCAGCAACGCAAGGTTCTCTCGAAGAAATTGCTCTAAAAATGTCCCCCCGACCTTTGTGCTTGGACCCTTCTTATCTCCTCAAACTGCAGAAGGGTCCAATCATTATGTAATAAGTTCTTTAAAATGTGTACAGTCTGCAAGTGGTGATCCGGCTTCACATCTAAGCCTTGGTGTCTCCATCAAAACTTTAATTCTTGGCCGGGCACTGTGGCTCACGCCTGTAATTCCAACACTTTGGGAGGCTGAGGTGGGTGGATTCTTTGAGGTCAGGAGTTCGAGACCAGCCTGGCCAACATGGTGAAACCCTGCCTGTACAAAAAATACAAAAATTAGCCGGGCATGGTGGCAGGTGCCTATAGTCCCAGCTACTGGGGAGGCTGAGGCTAAGGCAGGAGAATCACTTGAACCCAGGGAGTGGAGGTTGCAGCGAGCCGAGATCGTGCCACAGAACTCCAGCCTGAGTCACAGAGCGAGACTCTATCTCAACAAACAAACAAACAAAAGCCACAACAGTTTAATTCTAATATCCTGATACATTGTTTTCTAGGCTAAAAGGTAGATGATGATTATAAAGGTTTACGGACTCATATTACCTGGCTGTGAAAAAGAAACTGCATAATTGCAGCTAAGAGGATGGCTTCCCTAGGAACTAAGGGACAGGTACTAGTTTTTATTGAGTACCAACCATATGCTGAGTTCTTGTGAGGCGAGTCTTATATTAATATTTACTGTCGAAGAAACTGAGGCTTAGATAAGAGACTTGTCCAACATCACACAGCTGGCACCACTGGACTTCACTGAAAGTAACTGAGCTCTTTCCAGGCTGGAAAGCAAATATAGACCCAACAAAATCCCTGCCTTCAGGGAGGGCACAGTCTCTCGGGGAGGAAGACCGGTCCCTGTGGTCAGTGCTGGACTGGGGCAGGTCTGGGGCGACAAGGTAGAAGAGACTTCTACCTAAGCTCGGGTAAATTTCCTTCTGAGGTGAAATAAAGCCCCACTCCAGCTGGGTGTACCTTGGGGTTTGGTGACCATCTTATTCTGTTCCCCCAAGGGTCACTCTCATGCATGTCAACATTTTTGTCTTTTGATGGCAGTCCTGGCCTCCCCCACCCCAATCCCAGTGGTCAGCTCAACAGTGCGTGAACCACTTTCTTCTTGGCCATTTCATAGTTGCCTCTTTCAGGTGACCAAGAGGCCATCCCTGTAGTGGTGGCTTCATCCAAAGGGAGCCTCTTTTTTTTTTTTTTTTGAGACAGGGTCTCACTCCGTTGCCCAGGCTGGAGTGCGGTGGTGCCATCTTGGCTCACTGCAACCTCCACCTCCTGGGTTCAAGCGATTCTCCTGCCTCAACCTCCCCAGTAGCTGGGACTACAGGCGCTCACTGCTGCGCCTGGCTAAATTTTTGTATTTTTAGTAGAGACGGAGTTTTTGCCATGTTGGCCAGGCTGGTCTCGAACTCCTGACCTCAGGTGACCTGCCCGCCTTGGCCTCCCAGAGTGCTGGGATTACAGGTGTGAGCCACCGTGCCCGGCCACAGGGAGGCTTTTCTAATTGGTGCCGTTACACTCAATCCCAGCTTGACTGCCCTTCCTGAAAGAAGAAATCCTGAAAAGCTAGTCACAGGCTTTGCAGATTCAGCTCCCCGCCAGTCCCCAAATCCTTCCCTTCTAGCCCTATTCACTGCAGTATTTATAGCCCAAATGTGACACGTATAATTATTCTCCTTCTCTGCCTTTCTTTTCTTGAAATAAAGACTTAGTCCACCCTTCTATTTGCATAACACCACCTGAGAAGAAATCTCCTTGGGGCCCAGGGACTTGAGCGTCTGAACTCCCTGACTTCATACAGAGTTACTGAAAAAGCTCTGTTCCTCTTTGAAGGCACAGAAGAAACCAGAAGAGACTTCCCTCAAATGCATTCCCTTCAAGCAGCTGAAACCTTTGCATTTCTAAAGCGGCCTCTAGCCCAGGCTCCAGAGACACCCCTTCCCTCATTAGAAAGGAAGGGAACTGTGAGGGGAGTCCAAGGTCACAGTTCCTGGTGCTCATGAAACAAGCAGGAGTGAAACATTCAGCTTCTTAGGGAAGGGCTTTTTGGGTCGGTGCCTGGTCAAGTGGGCCAGACCCTGCTCTGCTTCAGGTGGGTGGAAGGGTCGGTGGCCCCTGCAGCTGAACCCCATCCCTGACTGGGCTCCTGCACAAGGAGCAGACGATCCACGTGGGGCCTTAGAGTTTCTACCCCTCCCACACACAGGACTTGCAGTTCTTTCATTCGGATTTGCCAAAAGGGGGATTTTCTTTCCTCATAAACTGACAGATAAACAATGAGATTTACTAAATTAGTTACATAAATAGAAAAGCTGTTCACAAGTATAACACAGAGGTGTGGATTTCATTTTGCAGCCAATTCCTCCTTACTAGGAAATTTATACTAGAAGTCTAGCCAGGCAGGGGTGGCTAAACTAAGAGAAGTCATTCGTATTTACCTTCATTTTTAAAATCTAAACATTTACTTGAAAAGCCCAGAAGTGTTTTTAAAAATGACCTTTGGAAAGAAAAGCCACAAACTGGAAGAAAATATTTGTAAAACACATATCTGATAAAGGTCTTATAACTAAAATATACAAAGAACTCTTACAACTCAACAATAAGAAAGCAAACAAACCAATTAAAACATGGGCAGAAGATCCGAACTGACACCTCAAAGATACACAAATGGCAAATAAGCACATGAAAAGATGCTCAACATCATATGCCATTAGGGAATTATAAATTAAAACAATGAGCTACCTGCACACACCTATTAGAGTGGCTGAAATCCAAAACACAGAGAACACCAAATGCTGGCGAGGATGTGGAGCAAAAGGAACTCTCATTCACTGCTGGTGCAAACGCAAAATTGGTGCAACCACTTTGGAAGACGGTTTGGCAATTTCTCATGAAGCCAAACTTACTCTTACCATGTAATCCAGCAAGCACATGTCTTGGTATTTACCCAGATGAATTGAAAACTTATGTCCACACAAAAGTTGATAGCAGCTTTTTTCATAATCACCCCAAATTGGAAGAAACCAAGATGTCTTTCAATAGGTGAATGGATAAACTATGATATATTCAAAAGGTGGAATATTATTTAGTGATAAAAAGAAATGAGCTGTCAATCCATGAAAAGACAGGGAGGAACCTTAAATGTATTTTGCTAAGTGAAGGAAGCCAGTCTGCAAAAGCAACATACTGCATGATTCCAACTATGTAACATTCTGGAGAAGGTAAAGGAGGGAGATCATCAAAAGATCTACAGTTGCCAGGGCTGCAGGGAGGAGAGAGGGAGAAACGGTGCAGCACAAGGAATTATGAGGGTGGTGAAACGTTTCCCTATGATACTGTTAATGATAGATACACGATATTATGCATCTGTCAAAACCCATAGAACTATACAACCAAAGAATGAACCTTAAACTGTAGACTTTTTAAAATAACAATGTATCATTTTGGTTTATCAATTGTAATAAGTGTACTACACTAATGCAAGTTATTAACAATAGGGGAAACTGTCAGAGAGGCGGTACACAGGGTGAGGCAGTGTGGAGAAGAGGGAATATATAGAAACTGTACCTATACTCAACTTTTCTGTGAAACTAAAAATTAAAATCTATTGGCCAGGCACAGCGGCTCATGCCTGTATCCCAGCACCCTGGGAGGCCAAGGACAGTGGATCACTGGAGGTCAGGAGTTTGAGAACAGCCTGGCCAACATGACAATACCCCATCTCTATCAAAAATACAAAAATTAGGCATGGTGGTGGGAGCCTGTGGTCCCAGCTATTTGGGTATCTGAAGCACGAGAATCACTTGAATCTGGGAGATGGAGTTGCAGTGAGCCGAGATCGTGCCACCGCACTTTAGCCTGGGTGACAGAGTGAGACTCTGCCTCAATAAATAAATAAATAAAGTCTCCTAATTTTTTTAAAGGCCTATGACCCCATTTCTTCTTTTTAATCACATACAACAAGGTGGAGACGCCTCTTGGGGGTGAGTAGCCTGCCACTGGCGCTCCAGGGCTGGGGTTGCACTCCCGAGGCTCTGCTGTCCTGGGGTCTCAAGAGTGGCCCCGCTGCCAGGACTCCACTAGGCACTGCCCTGGTGGGGACTCTCCACAGCAGCCCCTTCCCTGTGCCATTTCTTTGCCTGGGCCCTGAGGCTCTCTGAGGCATCCCTTGAAATCCAGGTGGAGGTAGCCCTGCCTCTGCAGCTCATCACTGCATGCCTGTGGAGTTAGCACCACATGTAAGCCACCAGGGTTCACCACTTGTGTCCTGTGGAGTGGTGGCTTCAGCTGCACCTGGGCCCACCTGAGCAACAGCTGGGGCTACCAAGGAGCACCATGCCAGAATACAGTTAGCAGAGACTTGAGGCCCTGGACTGGGATCCCCGGGACCCCAAGTTCCACAGGAGCCCTGGGCCCCTCCCTTGAAATTATTTAGCCCTCAATGCCCTGACTGTGATGGGTAGGGCAGTCTCTGAGATCTCAGAAATGCTTTCAGGGTTATTCTTCCATCATCTTGGTGAACAGCATCCAGCTTCCTTCAATCTATACTAACCTGTTTATCAACAGATTAACAGATTTACTAATCTGTGGTCACTTGGCCACACCCTTGGCTTTCTCTCCTAACATGCTTTTTTATTCTTTACATGGCCATGCTGAGAATTTTCCAAATCATTCTGCTTCCCTTTTAATTAAAAATTCCGTCTCTAAGCCGGGTGCGGTGGCACACGCCTGTAATCCCAGTACTTTGGGAGGCCGAGGCGGGCAGATCACAAGGTCAGGAGTTCGAGACCAGCCTGGCCAATATGGTGAAACCCCGTCTCTACTGAAAATACAAAAATTAGCCGGGCATGGTGGCGCGCACCTGTAGTCCCAGCTACTCAGGAGGCTGAGGCAAAATAATCACTTGAACCCGGGAGGCAGAGGTTGCAGTGAGCCAAGATCGTGCCACTACACTCCAGCCTGGACAACAGAGGGAAATTCCATCAAAAAAAAAAAAATCCATCTTTAAATTATTTCTCTTCTCACATGTTACCATGAGCAGTTAAGAGAAGCCATCCACACCCTGAACACTTTGCTTTGGTATTTCTTCTGCTAAATATGCCAGTTCATTGATCTTAAATTCTGCTTTCCACAAAGCAGTAGGATACAGATACAATTCAGACGAGTTTTTGCTGCTTTATAACAAGGATAGCCTTTCCTCCAACTTCTGATAAGACATTCCTCGTTTTCATCTAAGACTTCATCAGATTGGCTTTTTCTAGAATACCAGCCTTCTGTTCACAACCATTTAGATAATCCCTAACACTGAGGCTGTCTCTACAACTTTCCCCTTCACAGCCCTCATTGGAATCTCCTTTAACATTCTGGTCATGACAATACAGGCTTTTTCCAGCATATGCTTCAAAACTATTCCAGCCTCTACCCCTTACCCAGTTCCAAAGCCACTTCCATATTTCAAGATACTGGTTATAGCAGCAGGCCTACTTCTCTGGTACCAATTTCTTAGTCTGTTTGTACCTCTGCAACAGAATACTACAGACTTCATAATTTATACAGAACAGAAATTTATTTCTCACATTTCTGGAGGATGGAAAGTCTAAGATCAAGGTGCTGGCAGGTTCAGTGTCTAGTGAGGCCCTGTCTCTGCTTCCAAGATGGCGACAGTTTCAGTGTCTGGTGAGGGCCCTGTCTCTGCTTCCAAGATGGCGGCAGGTTCAGTGTCTGGTGAGGGCCCTGTCTCTGCTTCCAAGATGGTGCTTTGTTGCTCTGTCCACCAGAGGAGAGAAACGCTGTGTCCTCACATGGTGGAAGGGACAGAGCTGGTGGAAGGGGGGCAAACTCCCTCTATCACACCCTTCTACGAGAGCATTTAATCCCATTCATGAGGGCAGAGTTCTCATGCCTCAACCATCTCCTAAAGGCCACAGTTCTTAATACTGTTGCATTGGGATTAAATTTCAACATGAATTTCGGAGAGGACAAAAACATTCAAATCGGAGAAGTAGACATTCCAGCCCATTCTATTCCCTCATTTCACATACCTCCCAACAAGGTAACCCTCATTTATGATTTAGTGTGCACACTTCTTTACACTTCTTTGTTTTTTCCCTTAATTTTCTACAAATATATTTAGATAGACACACACACACACACACACACACACGGCATCACACATTTAAAAGAAATAAAGATGAAATCATGTTTTACATCTTAGCTTGCGACTTACTCATTTCACTTAGATTATGAACCTTTATCCAGGCTATTTGTGTAGATCTAAACCTTTTAAAAACCAGGGCAACATAGCAAAACCCTGTCTCTATTTTTTAAAAAAAGAAAACCAGGGCTGCTTACATCCTATGTGCACTAACAATGGTCATTAGGCAGGGTTTGATTGCTAAAGAAGATTCAAAGAGTTCAAGTTGACAGTTCTTACAAAGCTACTGCTTATTGCAGCAAACCATTCATTTAATGCAACAGCAGTTAAGTAAGACATCAAGGGATCCAGAGAGGGCAGGTGCAAGCTCCAATTGTTCCACCTCTGGAAGAGCCACGCAAGACATACCTTCTCTCTAGAGTCATCTGTGTGTCACAGAACACCTCAGAACTGGGAAGCCCAAGCTGGAGTTTCCACCAGGGTGTCATATACCCCTCTGCTCATGTAGGCATGTTTCTTGCTGTGTCACCAGCCCCAAAAGCACAGTCCTCCAGGTGTCTCACCAAGACCAGGAACAAATCATCAATCTCACTGTTATCAATACACAATGCTGAACAAAGTAAAAATAAAAATAAACACTGCTGATAAGCCAGTACAAACCACGTTGAAATCCCTCAGACTCATGGTTACAAAACAGCACTGTTAATCAGTATCTTTAATGCCTTGACCAGGGCTCAGTGCTGTGCAGGAATAGCTCTTATTTCGGTAAATCAGCCTATGTCAATTCCAGGCCTGCTGGAGTTAACCCTTGCAACAACCATGGTTGTTTTATATATATAAAACAAACAAAAGCTGCCACAATAGAGGTCTGAGAAGGAAGCTCTATATTACTTCATTCTCACACTGCTGTAAAGATACTACCCGAGACTGGGTAATTTATGAAGAAAGAGGTTTAACTGACCCACAGTTCTGCATGGCTTGGGAGGCCTCAGGAAACTTACAGTCATGGCAGAAGGTGAAGGGGAAGCAAAGCACCTTCTTCACAAGGCAGCAGGAGAGAGAAGCATGAAGGAGGAACTTCCAAACACTTATAAAACCATGAGATCTCGTGAGAACTCACTCTCTATCACGAGAACAGCATGGGGGAAATCAACCCCATGATCCAATCATCTCTTTCCCTTGACATGTAGGGATCACATTTTGAGATGAGATTTGGGTGGGACACAAAGCCAAACCATATCATGCTCCAACTTCATGATGAATTCTGATGGGTCAGCATGAATGCCTGGGAGTGCCAAGTCTCGAGGAGACCTCACCTCTGAATATTACCTCTCTGCTGAGCACCCAGATGTCCCTCTCTGCTAAAAAGACCTCTTTCCTTTCCTACCACTCACCCCAACTTGGCTAGGCTTAAGCATGATTGACAGACAGAGGTTAAGAAACACCATCTGAGGCCAGGCGCGGCGGCTCACACCTGTAATCCCAGCACTTTGGGAGGCCGAGGCAGGTGGATCACCTGAGGTCAGGAGTTCGATACTAGCCTGGCCAACATGGTGAAACCCTGTCTCTACTAAAAATACAAAATTAGCCAGGCGTGGTGGCACGCACCTGTTATCTCAGCTACTTAGGAGGCTGAGGCAGGAGAATCACTTGAACCCAGGAGGCAGGGGTTGCAGTGAGCTGAGATTGCACCATTGCATTCCAGCCTGGGCAACAAGAGTGAAACTCTATCTAGAGGAAAGAAAAAGAAAGAAAGAAAGAAAGAGAGAGAGAGAAAGAGAGAAAGAGAGAGAAAGGAGGAAAGGAAGAAAGAAACAAAGAGGAAAGAAGGAAGAAAGAAAGGAAGGAGAGAAAGAAAGAAAAAAGAAAGGAAGGTAGGAAGGAAGGAAGGAAAGAAAGAAAAAGAAAGAAAGACCAACTGAGCTGTGAATGTGACCACAACACATTTAAGAGGGTGGGGACAACCCTCACTGGAATTATCTCATGTGCGCACCTGGGATGCAGAGGGGGGTTGGGTAGGAAGCCTGCCAAACTGCCTGTGGGAGCCAATAATGGTCACCCGAATAGGACAGAATGCTGCCAATGGACTATATGTGTAGTTTCATATGTGTAAAATACATACAACCTTCAATGCATGTTGTTGGTTTTTGCTATAACTCTTGAGAGACTGGAAAAACATCATCTGTCATCATAGGATTTAACCCTTGCTTAAGATCCGGCGGCAGCTTCTGGTGGGCTTCCCTGGTGCGGCGTCCCTGCCCCGTCTTGCTCTGGCTCCTCTCATTCTCTGCTCCAGCCAGACTGAACAGCTCTTGCTTCCTTCTAAACGCTTCCAACATTTTAATCTTGGCTCTACCTTGGAATGCCCAGGGTTATGTGATTTGCCCAAGGACAAAATAAGGATGTAGTGGAGTTGATATTCAAAGCCGGATTTATCTCACTCCAAAGCAAGGACAAAGAATTCCCTTAGGAAATCAGCCGTGGCCCATCGATTTGTGTGGAGAAACAAGAGTTGCTTATAATTCTGGGTAGTGGGATGTCCCCATCACTTCACCTAGTCAACACCTGTGTCTCATTTAAAACTCAATTCAGGCATCGCTGCACTTTCAGTGGGTTTTTTTTTTTTTAGGTTTGAAGCTCATTTAACAACGAGCAAAGGGGTTGCAGAGTAAGAACGCTGATGTTTTTCTCTGGGAATAGGTGGCCACATCCAAAGACAAAGAAATGTTCGAAGTCTTTGCATTTGGAGAGAAAACACCATGCCCATTGCTGCAGCCTGAATTCCCAATGAGTAGTGCCTCTGTCTGGAGTTAAAGGATGATGTACCATGTGGAACCAGGATGTGGTAACTCCTTAAACCCTGCCACTCTTTCACACCTTTAATATGACTCATTTTGATGAAATTCAACGAACTCAGAGCACCTGCTCATGCAGCAGAATATTTTTGAGCTAGAAAGCTCCACGACTTCCTCTCCCTAAGACTGCAGAAAGCTTAGCCCCAGGCTATGAAGAGAGCCAGCAGAATGACCACTGGCACCAGAGGACACTGGTCTTGCCCGCCCACCCTTCGCTGTGCCGGCTCCTCACCCCTGTGCTGGGTGCAGTAGAGGCTGGTCCTCCAAGTCTCACTTGGGACTTGCCCAAGTGAGAGACACTAGGGCAAAAAATATAGCCATATATGCATGCAGATATATATGGCTATACTTTTTTTTGCTGTTGGGTTTTTGTTGTTGTTGTTGTTGTTGTTGTTGTTGCTTTGAGACAGTCTTGCTCTGTCACCCAGGCTGGAGTGCAATGGCGCGATCTTGGCTCACTGCAACCTCCACCTCCCAGGTTCAAGCGATTCTCCTGCCTCGGCCTCCTGAGTAGCTGGGATTACACGCGTGCACCACCATGCCCGGCTAATTTTTTGTATCTTTAGTAGAGACAGGGTTTCACTATGTTGGCCAGGCTGCTCTCAAACTCCTGACCTCGTGATCTGCCCACCTCGGCCTTCCAAAGTGCTGGGATTACAGGCGTGAGCTACTGCGTCCAGCCTGCTGGCAGACCACCAATTCGTATATACTGACTGATGTCAGTTTCAGGAAATCAAAAAAAAAGTATATATGTATATGTATATGTATATGTATATGTATCTAAATTTCCATCCATTTCTATATCTGTCCAGAAGGATATTCATTAAAATATTAACAGCAGTTCTCTCTGGATGGCAGGATTATAATTATTTGATTCACATATTTCCAGACCTCCCACATTTTCCAAAGTTCCTGTGCATTAGCTACACGATCTGAAGAGCAAGCCCAAAGCCCATTCTTTTTTAAATAGCTGAGACTCCAAGTCTAGGCGATGCTCCGAGTGACGGACAAAGCCCTTCCTTCGAGGATGATTCTAGGAAGATCCTGGGGCGTCAGCCTTCTCTGGGCAGCGTCTTTGCTGCCCTCTGCTGGTCATTTGGAAGCTCGGCAAGTCCAAGTCCAGCCCCTTTCTTGTGGAGCAGTTTCTTCTTTAGGTTTGCCCTCTGAAGCCCAATTTCTTAGAACTGTTTTCGTTTTGTTTCATTTTTCTGAGATAGAGAATCCTTTTAAACTTTAAAAAATAGAAAAGGGCCGGGCGCGGTGGCTCACGCCTGTAATCCCAGCAATTTGGGAGGCCGAGGCGGGCGTATCACAAGGTCGGGAGATGGAGACCATCCTGACTAACACGGTGAAACCCCGTCTCTACTAAAAATACCAAAAATTAGCCGGGCCTGGTGGCAGGCGCCTGTAGTCCCAGCTACTCAGCAGGCTGAGGCAGGAGAATGGCGAGAACCCGGGAGGCGGAGCTTGCAGTGAGCCGAGATCGCGCCACTGCACTCCAGCCTGGGCAACAGAGGGAGACTCCGTCTCAAAATAAATAAATAAACAAACTAACTAACTAAAAAAAAGTTTAAAAGAAAACTTCTAAATGAGGTGGCTCCAGTGTAAGCCTCTTTAAAGCTCTGATGGAAAAATTCTTTTAAAAACCCAAACCACTCAGCCTCCATTTCACAGCCAGAGAGAGCTGCAGTGTCATTGCTGGAGGGGACCCAGGGCGCGTTCACCTGCTGATTTCTCACTGTTGATTGAGGATCAGTCTTTGGTTTTGGTCAGCGTCATTACTGCCAAAGCCACCAGCACACCTGCCAAGATGCAAAGGATGGTGTTTCTCACGGAGTCAGAGGAGGCCGTCTGCTCCGTGCCCCTACAGAATGCCAAGAAGTCATGGCTGGTGCTGGAGCCCTCAACCCCAGAACACCTTAAGACTGTGTGGCTTTAACAATTTACACCACCTCTCTGTTCCTTCATCTGCAGCATGGAATTGTAACCATGCCTTCCTAGATTTAAACTCCAGTTCCACCATGTACCAGCTGATAATCTTGGACACGTTACGGACACCTCTGTGCCTCAGTTTCTTCATCTGTAAAATGTGGGGGGGAAGTAATTCATAGGGCTATGAGTATGGAATTAATTAATAATTGTGAATAATTAGAAAAGTGCCTGGAGCATAAATAGTTCTCGGTAAATGTTTATTATTATTGTTGTTACTGTTACCAGTTACCAAAGCATATTATTAGTTAAATGTCATTCTATGAATGCATACAGTTTGGAGTAAGGGATTTATTATCTGATAAGCCTTTTGTATTAGGAACCATCCTAGGTTCTATTTATTTAATACTCTCTGCAACCCTTCAAGGAAGATATTATTTTCCTCATTTTACAAATGAGGAAACTAAAATGCAAAGATATTAAATAACTTGCCCAAGATCACACAGCCAGGAAATATGCAGCCAGGGTTTGATCCTGTTATTTGCCTCAGAGCCTCTGTTCTTTCCTGTCCATTTGGTTGAATGCTACCTACTAAAGTTAGGTTGGTTGTTAGTCTTTTTTTTCCAGACAGGGTCTCACTATGTTGTCCAGGCTGGTCACATACTCCTAGGCTCAAGTGATCCTCCCACCTCAGCCTCCCAAGTAGCTGGGAATACAGGCACATGTCACCGCTTTTACTAATTTTTTTTTCTGGCATACTTTATCTCCCACTCCTACTTGGTTATAAGTTAGGGTAATACCAATTGCTGTAACAGATAAACTCCAAATCTCCATTGCTTTACAACAAACTTTATTTCTCATGCATGCAATAACTCCCCATTGGTGGACAGGTCTTCCATGTGGTGATTCAGGGATCCAGGCTCTTTGGTCTTGTGGTTCTGTTTTCCTCTGGGACATTGGAGTCTTCTGCATTTAGCTAGTGAATGAGCAAAGAATATGGGCCAGGCCTGGAAGTGGTGCTTCTTAACTGTCCACATTCCATTAACTTAAAACTCAGTGGCGTAGTCACACCTCACTGCAAAGGAGGCTAGGAAATGTAGTCTTGTTCTGTGTCCAGGAGGCAGAGGAAACATGAGAGCTAGTCTCTGCCATGCCGGCCTATGTCTTATAGAGCCTTGCTGTCTTAATTTAAATTTTAGTTCCTCTGGGAAGAGATCCTGACTCCCTCAGGTCTGGATTGGACACCCCTCCTCTGTACTTCTTCCCTTCCTCTCTTGTGGCATTTATTGCATGGAAATACACACACACACACACACACACACACATATATATATTTTTATATATATATTTTTTTTGAGACAGGGTCTCACTCTGTCATTGAGGCTGGAGTGCAGTGGCACAGTCATGGCTCACTGCAGCCTCAACCTCCCAGACTCAAGTGACCCTCATATCTCAGCCTCCCAAGTAGCTGGGACTACAGGCATGCACTACCATGCCCAGCTAATTTTTGTATTTTTTTTGTAGAGATGTGGTTTCACCAAGTTGCCCAGGCTGGTCTCAAACTCCTGAGTTCAGGCAATCCTCCCACCTCGGGCTCCCAAAGTGCTGGGATTACAGGTGTGCACCATCACGCCCGGCTGGAATTATAATTGCTTATGCATCTGTCTCCCTCATTAGACCGTGGGATCTAGGGCAGGGGCTCCATCAGTTTTGTCACTGATGAATTCCCAGCTGTGACGTGGAGGCTGGCACAAGCCAGTGTTAAATAGTTGTTCGATGGATGATGTCTGGGATGATGACTGAGGGGGCAGAGGAAGTGGTTGCGATTGGGCTCTTGGGCTCCCCCCAGAGTGGTGTGCTCCCCTCCTCCGCTTTCAGTCAGTTTCAGAACCATGGGACAGCTTGTCCGGGAACAGGGCTGGAAAGCCCTCTGAGGTTGAGGTTGGGGCCTCTGTTCTTCAAGAGTGGAACTGAGACGTTGCGTGTGGTCACAGGTTGTCTGCACCTCTGCACCTGGCACCAAGGAGGACCCCACACAGACGTCCCCTCCATCAGTGAATTCCAGCACATGTACCCTACAGAGCCCGGCTTTGAACTTAGGCAACATAAACCACCACCATAAGGATAAAGCAATAGATTGCACTTACTTATTTACGATTTAAGTCTTGTTCACTCCTCAAAATTTTTGCAGTAGCTTACAAAGTGAACACGAGAAAGGAGCTTGAATAGAAGAGAAAAAGCAGTCAAAGTGATATTAGATCACTGAAAATCTGATGGCTCCAGGAATAACAAGATAAGTGGTGTTTAATTTTTATTCTTTGTTTCTAAGTCTTTATTTTGGGACAAGTTTTAGTTTTTTATAGCTGACCTCTTTTTGTCCTCCTTTCCCCCCTCAATGCCTCTGGGTAGCTGGTATTTGCAAGTCTTGGCATATAACAGATCAGGACTGGGGAGGGGCCTGTGGTCAAGTCTTGGCCTCTCTTTTTGGGGTTCCAAGCACCACTTCAGACCCAACCCCTCAAGCTCATCTATCGCTCCTTTTCCCTGACTACAGCTCCCTCTCCACAGCCTGATATTAAGATGACGGTTGGCCAGGCACAGTGGCTGACACCTGTAATCCCAGCATTTTGGGTCACTGAGGTGGGAGGATTGCTTGAGGCCTGGAGTTTGAGACCAGCCCAGACAACACAGCAAGACTCGCCCCCTCCCCATCTCTATCAAAAAATAAAAATAAAAATTAGCGAGGCATGGTGGTGCAAACTTGTGGTCCCAGCTACTCTGGAGACGGAGGCAGGAGGATCACTTGAGCCCGGGAACTTGAGGCTGCAGTGAGCTATAATTGCACCACTGCACTTCAGCTTGGGTGACAGAGTGAGACTCTGTCTCCAAAAAAAAAAAAGAAAGAAAGAAAGATGAAGGTAGTGTTCATGAACAAAACCATAGTCCTTACATACTGTGTATGAGAAACCTCATTTAACAAGACAAGGGGATGGTACAGCATGGTGGTAGGGCAAGAAATCCCAGCCTGGCACCTCCTGGCTGGCGATCTTGGCAAGTCACTTCATGGCTCTGAGCCTCCATTGACTCATCTATGAAATAAGATCATGGGACCCAGATGATCTGAAAATGCCCTCAGAGGGGCAACATATTACATCAGGTGGACTTGAAGGAGGACAAGTGAATCAGTCTGCTGCTCTCATTAGCAGCTTGGTGGTGGGGAGGGTCGCTAAGCCTGCGGGGAGAGGGAGGAAAGAGGGATGGCACCTGTGGGGCACCTGACTTGGGGCTCTTTGTGGAGAGGAGTCTAGGGCATGTGTCATCTCATCATGTTCTGGGGGTAGCTGAGTTTAGGGGAGGGGAGCCAGTTTCTCCCAGGGACCTCTCCCCTCTTTATGCATGTTGATTACAGGGACCCTACAGACTGACTTTGGAATGGGAGAGTGGGAGTCTTGTCTCTGGGCTCGTGCCCCTGGAGAAAGGGAGGGCAAGGTGCAGCTTGGGGCCTGGGCTGAAGTAAGCCTGGCCTGTGCCCCTAATGAGGCAGGGAATCTGAGGGAGGACGGAGGTATCTGTAGGCTGAGGTGCACCAGGCCTCAGCGAGATTTATATTCTAGAAACTTCTCTGGCCCCCACACAGGCCAATCCTGTGCTGATTCATAAAAGAGAAGAAGAAGAAGAAGAAGAAAAAAACACTCTAGGTTCCAAAGGAGCAAATTTGTGTGAGTTTTACAAAGTCAACCTGAGCTGGAGAAGGGGTTTCCCCCAAACTCTCCCTGCACACCCAGCAATTCACTAAGAGCCTGGGAGTGTGCTGGGAGGTGGGCTGGGAGGAGGCGGGGATGGAGAGTGGGGAGGGGGACTGGGGAGGGTGCTTGTCTTCTCCTAGGACATTTATCACCAGGTTGACAGTCCGTAACCCCCCGCTTCTCATAGACTTTCCGCTATGTCACTCTGAGGCTGCAAAGCCCTGCTTGAAACCAACTTCTCTACCCTGTAGTATAATGCATCAATGTACAAAAACAACAGAAATATTTACTAAGGGGAAAAACATCCCCGATAATCTTATCATCCCATCAGATGAACTGTTTTCATTTTTCTGGGCTTCCTTCCATCCCAGTCTTCATAGTTGAATCATAAATCAACTACACTTATGGTATTAACTTTTTTTTTTCTTTCCTAACGTGGTGTGATATTGGGCGAGTTTCAGTTTCCTCATCTGTAAGATGAGACCCTCATAATACCCACCTCACACAGTGGAGTGAGCCTCAAATGAGATTCTGATTATAAAGCACTTGGCATGGGGCCTGGCACATAATAGGTGCTCAATGAATGATTAGAATTTTTCAACTCTTTATATTATTGTGATAAAGAAAGTTGGAACTATTGTACTAACTTTAAAAGAAGCCTGGTTATAGTGAAATATCGTATATGATTATCCATTAAAGGTTTGCATCAGCAGATATACATGTGCCCTATTATTCCACAACTAGGGGAGCCAGCCCCTGTCCACGTGGTCATTTTGGGGGTGGGAATGGGGCAAGGTGGTCTCATTATAGCTGAGACCTTTTCTTTTCTTTCTTTCTTTTTTTTTTTTTTGAGACAGAGTCTCACTCTGTCCCCCAGGCTGGAGTGCAGTAGCGTGATCTTGGCTCACCGCAAGCTCCGTCTCCTGGGTTCACGCCATTCTCCTGCTTCAGCCTCCCAAGTAGCTGGGACTACAGGTGCCTGCCACCATGCCTGGCTAATTTTTTGTATTTTTAGTAGAGACGGGGTTTCACCGTGTTAGCCAGGATGGTCAGCTGAGACCTTTTCTGGCCTGAGTGCATGGTAGCAGGCCATGCTGATGTCACCTTTCTTGAAAGATGGGGAGATTCCAACACCCCATCTTCCCATCCCCATGATGCCCAAAGGGTCCCTGGGAATCTCAGCTCAGTTGTCCTCTCATTGTGTGTCATGGGAGAAGCGATCTTTAGATGTTCGCACAGGTGAATCAAAGTGCTGGACCCTTCCTCTACCATGCTGCAGAGAAGGGGTGGTGTTGGGGAATATTAAGTGGTGCATCTCTGCATAGCTAAAAGGCTGAGCTGGAGCATGGGCCACCGGGGCATGTGTGGTTTTGCTGAGCTTCCATTCTCTGGCCAGTGAAATGAAGTCTGTGAACATGGCGGTCATGGAGCTAAGTGATTCTTGGCTTTGGGAAGGAAATTGGCGATGTCACTGGACATTTGCCCCAAAGACTTGTCACATGATGTGAGACCTCTTTGCCTCTGAGTCGCATTCTGAATCACAGGATATGGCCATATTAATGATGGCAGAGGCTGCCATTAACCAAGTGCACCCAAGCTGTAAATTCATGGAATCCTCCAAACAGCTCTATGATACATATACTGGTAATATCTTCATTTTTCAGGTGAGAAAATTAAGATGCGGAAAGATTAAATAATTTGCCTAAAGGCACATGGTTTGCAAGGGGTGGAGCTGTGATTCAATTCAGTCGTCTGATTCTAGCTTCCCCCATCCTTTTTGGAGGAGGGAAGTATCATAAAACTGTTGATTTCATGTAACAGAATTTTAAATGAAGTCCATGCGTAGATGAACATAAGAGATAGCTAAGATCTCAATGTGAAAGGATATCCTTTCATAGAGTTTCTGAGTTTCAAGGTCCTTCCAACTGCTGACATTTGACATTTGACACCTTGAGATTTTGTCTACAGAAAGTAGCAACATCATCCTTATACAAAGACCCAACTGCGTGAGGTTGTAGTTCCGAGAGTTTCAAAATTAGTTTATTTTCTTTGTGTCAAATTTCAGTGCCATTTTCTTCCTCATTACCTCCTCCCCTCACCCTTTTCCCCTTCTCCTTTTTCTTTCCCCCCCCTTCCTCCTCTTCCTCTACCTCTTCTTCTTTCTCTTTTCTTCTTCTATAAATTATCAAGCTATTTGAAAACACTTAGGACCTCTGCTCATTTCTCTTCATACATTAAGGTAATAGAAATTGGCCGACTTCCAGTCCCACAACAACCCTAGGGGTCACCTGATATTATTGATGGGAATTTAGTCAACACCATAATTTCAAGTTTGGCAACCATATGGGTAACAGCAATAGAAGCTGCAGGCTTAAATTTTCCGGAGTGGTAGAATTTGTTCCAGAATGCCAGTCAAGATCCCAAATGTAGGTAGGAAAACATAGATGTCATTTGGGTTGTCCAGAGCTGGCAAGCTTCCAAGTGTGCAAAACCACGGGAGGTGGGAGGTCTTCTGCTTTTGCAAAGCTTATAATACCACAGGAAGCAGCCAGACAGTCCACTCTAGAACATTCTGCCAATGAGAAGATACTGCAGAGCATGGATAAGTCACCTTTTGAGAGCCCATGCTCCTAACCAATCTGCCGTGTTGCATTTTCACTTTGAACCACGATAAGACCATTGGAAATTAGGAAAGGAATCATGTTGCCCCGACTTTTCATTCTGAAGAAGTTCTAAGGAGTTGGAGATAACATTTTTCATAGACTCTTAAAGTTTTAAGCCTCCATAAAGGCTGATCAAGCATCCTCAGCCTACAGATGAGGCCACTGAGGCTGGACCAACGGCATCTTCAGGGTCACACAGCTAGTTAGTGGCAAAGCCAGAACCAGGTCCCTAGTGATGGATTCTCAGTCCCTGGTTCTCTCTGCCACACCACATCATGTCCCTCTCAACACCAATGCTGGAGTGGTGAGAAAAGGCTTCACAGAGGAGGAGGAGGAACGTGATCTAGGCCTTGAGGGATGGGGTGTGGATGGGCTCGAAGGAGGGGCCAGGCTTTCTAATGCCACTTTAATTTCCTTTGTGACATTCCCAAGGGATTGTTAGCTCCTTCAAGGTAAGTAGGTCTCCCACCTTCTGCCCTATTGCAGAGTTCCTGGCATGAGGTGGACACAAAACCCTAACCCTCTTCTCCAGGGAGTGAAACTCCTTATTTTTAAGACATTTGCCAAAGCATCGGGCCCTGAATAGAAACTCAGCTTCTATTTTTCTGCTTCCTTCTTTACTTCCTACAGATGACACTTTTGAGAGCGTGCTCTCAACTACAGTCCCCTCAGCCCCTGTCTGTGGGAGCTGTCCAGCGCCCTCTGTAAGAGTGGGCTCTGGCAGCCATGTTTGTAAGACCCCCAATGAGTGACTGAGGGGCCCAGGAGTAGACTCTTGACTCAAAGCAGACTCATGAGAGTCTCTCTCCCAGTTTGGAATTTTGACTTTGAGGGGCTTCTCAGACTCCTCTGATGGCTTGGACTGAGGCAATATTGGCTCAAGGAGCTGGGGGGTGTCCATCCTCAGACACGTGGGGAAGGCCTGTGTGGAGATGGAGGGAGATGAGCAGAAGCAGGGGAGCTGCAGTGATGAGAAACCCTGAGAAGCCAGCCACCCTGGGCCTCTGGAGGGCCCTGCCCAGAGGAGGCCTTCAGCTCTTTTGAAGGCCTCTTTTCCAGTCACAGCAGAAGGACGGTCTGCTGCCTGGAACCTCACCATATTCTGATGTTATCGAGTTTCTGCAGAAGGAGCTCGCTCAGCCTGGGCTCTGACAGAGCCACCAGGGGAAGTCCTTGGTTAGGCTTCGTGCTGGAGGAACCACAGTCCTGAGGGGGTGTAGGGGGAGTGTTGTTGAAGGGGAACTTTCTTCTCTTTCTTGAAGAGAGACTCTTGGCCTGGCAGTCACAATTTGACCTATGCTCTGGAAGGAATGGGAGTCTGGAGAAGATGCTCCTTCTTTTCTGCAACAGGTTTTAATCAGTGGTCTTCCTGGCACCATGAATGGAAGAGAAGAGGCCTCCGTGGTAACTTCACCTGCAGGCATTGTAATGGGTACTGAGGAGCAGAGGGACTAAGATGATCTTATCTACAGCTAGTGAGTGAGATGGACCTGTGGATAGCGCGGCAATGAGATGAAAACGCCATGCTAAGGGAATGCACAGGCAGTGAAGGGCTCCCAAGAACCTCCAACCTGGTGCATCAGAGAACGTTTCCCACTGGGGACGGCAAATGAGTGCAGGCCTAAGGAACAACTAGGAGTTGGCTAGGCCAAAGGGGTAGGAGAAAACCCAGAGGAAGCAGCAAGAATAGAAGAGTACTTTGGGAGTCCGAGGTGGGCGGACCACGAGGTTGGGAGATCGAGACCATCCTGGTTAACACAGTGAAACCCCGTCTATACTAAAAAGACAAAAAATTAGCCGGGCATGGTAGCGGGCGCCTGTAGTCCCAGCTACTCAGGAGGCTGAGGCAGGAGAATAGAGTGAACCCGGGAGGTGGAGCTTGCAGTGAGCCAAGTTCGCGCCACTGCACTCCAGCCTCGGTGACAGAGCGAGACCCCACCTCAAAAAAAAAAAAAAAAAAAGAATAGACGAGCAGAGCTGAGAAAGACAATGGTGGGTGGCCAGAGCAGCGAAGAGTGGAACGTCTCCAGCTTCTGGCTGGAAAGCTTACCAGAAAGAAGAGGGACCACATGAGGGAGTGGGGGCTTTGTCCTGCAGAGCTGCCATCTCCAATCCTCCTGGATTATCCATTCCATCTGGTAAATTAAAAGAATTTTTTAAATTTATAAATTTCATTAGAAATTATTTTGCACAGGGACCCATGGCCTGGGACACACTGCCTTAGCCCACCCCACCCCCTGTTAAATTTTTTAGCATGCAAAAATATTTGTACATGTCTGTATATAATATAAATACAGGGCTGGCTGCAGTGGCTCACACCTGTTATCCCAGCACTTTGGGAGGCTGAGGCAGGCAGATCACTTGAGGTCAGGAGTTCAAGACCAGCCTGGCCAACATAGTGAAACCCCATCTCTACTAAAAATACAAAAATTAGCTGGGCATGGTTGTGCGCATCGGTAATCCCAGCTACTCGGGAAGCTGAGGCAGGAGAATCGCTTGTACCCAGGAGGCAGAGGTTGCAGTAAGCCGAGATGGCACTGCTGCACTCCAGCCTGGACAACAGAGTGAGACTCCATCTCAAAAAAAAAAACAAACCATATGTATAATTTCTTACAAGACAGTATACAAATATTTATTTACAAAATAGATGTTTGCTCTTATACTAATTATTAAATATGATCATAGCTTAATTTCTTTCTTATTACTTTTGGGTAGAAATAAGTAGACATAGAAATTCTGAAATAGGCTCTACAACCCACTGTACATATAAGAGAACTGCTCTATAAATGAGGTTGGGAGCCCCCAGAGAGTTTGAGGACCATCCCTTTCCTCAGAATCAGCGAGATGTGTAACTGTGGCTTGGGTTGTCAAAGCCACTGCTGGTTGCCTCTGTGCTGGGTGATTCAGAGCAAGAAACCTCAGTAGCAGGCCCAGACTCTGTTGCCTTAGACTAAACATCTAGAAGCCCCTGGGCCTGGTGACCCGCAGTCTGAATTTCTGGATGTGCACTCCACCATGACCGTGTGCTTTTCTTTTTTTTTTTTAAGTCAACTGGAACCTGGACTTTATGGTTTCAGGGCTGTCAACAGTGTAGAATTCACGTAGCTGCGGTCTTGCTGTGAAATTTTTGGGTAGAGTGAGCTGAACTTTCTGCCTGGACAATCTGTCCTGAACACCACACACAGCAGAAAATGGTCGAGCTTTGTCTGGGTCCAGGACATCCAGGCCAGCAAATGGCGGAGACATCATGCTGAGTAGGGGATACGGAGTTTTCCAACCACATCACAGGAACTTTCCCGGGGCTCAGGGCTCGGCTCTCAGTGTCATTAAGGTAGTTAGAGAATTGGCTCTGACGTTGTTCTCTTTGTCTCTGGCTTGAGAGTAGGGACTGTTGGAAGCACTGGGACCTTATTTTGCCCTTGGGGCTGAGCTCTTCACAAAGGAGATGCCTAATGAGGCTGGAAGATGGCGTCTCCCTGAGCTTTTTCAGAGCAATCCAGGAGCAGCGGTGACAACTAAATGGTAGCAGCAGTGACACCAACACAGCAGACATTTATGGAGTGGTGACCACGTGCTCAGGCCTAAGTGCTTTCTAGTCATCATCTCATTGAACTCTCCCAACAAAGTGTGTGGCTACTTTTATTATTCCCACTCCACAGATGACGCCTGAGCCTGGGAGAGGCTTTCTCAGAGTCCCATAGCCATTTGTAGAGCTGGGGTTGCCAGGAGTCCCGGGCCCCAGGCTCCAGTCGCTCTTCCCACCATAGGAGCTGGCAGGACTGGGCTTTGGAACCTCACCTCCTACCAGCGTGTTTTTGGAAGTGGCTATTCTTTTAGGTTCTGCTAACCAAGCCAGGACTAAACCAAAAGGAGAACTCACAAAAGGGTAGCCTTAGGATGTTCACTCAAAACTGCAGGGCATACAATGGTAAATAAGTAAATAGGTTTAAATGGTTTTTAAATTTTAAATTAAAAAAAATAAGGCTGGGCATGGTGGCTCACACCTGTAATCCCAGCACTTTGGGAGCCCGAGGTGAGCAGATCACTTGAGGTCAGGAGTTTGAGACCAGACTGGCTGACATGGTGAAACCCTATCTCTACTAAAAATACAAAAATTGGCCAGGCATGGTGGTGCGCATCTGTAATCCCAGCTACTCAGGAGGCTGAGGCAGAAGAATCGCTTGAACCTGGGAGACGGAGGCCATAGTGAGTTGTGATCATGCCACTGCACTCCAGCCTGGGTGACAGAGCAAGACTTCGTCTCAAAAAAAAAAAAAAAAAATTAAAATTAAAAACAAAACTGTAGAGTATTATCTAAGCCTGGTCATCTTATGCTTTCCGGGCAACACTTTCTGATCAGGAATAAGATGGGAGAGTCCAGATTGAATCAGTTTATCTGTTGGAAGGAGATAAAAGGAGAAAGTTTTTCCAAGCAGCTCCTAAGGGGGAGATTTTTTGTTGTTGTTGCTATTGTTCTTAACTACTATAAAAATGGTTCATGTGTGTGGTAATAAAATTTCAAACAGTTACAAAAAAATAAAGAAAACATAAGTTTTCCACATCTCCCGGCCTACCCCTAGACTCACTCTTTAGACGTAAACATTTAAAATCAGATCTAGGTTTTGTCCTCTTGTGGTTATAGGCAGAATTCTAAAATATGTTTATACTTCTCTCTCTTAGTTTATCTACTTTAAAGATTGTTTGAAAACTCCTTTATACTTTGAATATTGAGGAATTTAACTCAGTTATATTTCACCTCATGTTCCCCCTCCCAATTTTTATTTTTATATTTAGTCTATCGGAATCTTTATAACTTTAAATAATATACTTACATCTCAATTTCTTGGCCCGTCACCTTTTACAGTATGTCTAACTTACAAAGTGTAAGTTCAGGAAAATACACAAGGCAGACTTCTTTCTGCCTTGTAATGGACACTGTGGTGTGGTGTGCTGCCCAGATCCCTTTCAGGACCAAGGCCTTGATTCCCCAACTTTGGGGAGTGCTGGCAGCTAAGAGGTCTCAGCTGAGTCCCTCTCCAAGAATTGCTTTTGGCTGAAGGGAGTTACCTGGAGATTATGTGAGAGATTATGCCACCTCCCAGAGGGCAGCCCATATCCAGTGACTGGTCAGTATGGGTTATGTGTTATAATGGTGTAGCCAGCCTATCGGCCTCAATGGAGCAACTTTGAAGAGCCATCTGCCTCCTCCCAAACTTCTTGCAGCATTGACTGGGGCCTTGTATCTACTCACTCCTCCCCTGCCTGGTCTTGGCTCCCTCAACTCTCACAGGTGATGTTTCTGAGAACACTCTCCAACAACCCCCCTATACCCAAGTCTTAGAATCTCAGAGTCTGTTCTCTGGGGAACTTATAAATACCTTCTCTGTATCTCCTATTTCTATTTCTGATTATGGTCAGCTAATAAACAATTACTTTTAATTTTTTTTACTGTGAAATATTTCAAACATACAAACAAGAAAAGATAATAATAAAATTAAAACCAGAAGAAACACCACTATAAATAACATTGTCATTTTTTATTCTACCATGACTTTATTATATTACTTTACTATAACTTAGTCTTCCATGCTTTATTCAAAGATTTTTCCTAAGAATTGAAAACAGAAGACAGTAATTACAATATTTTTATTGTGTATTCTTTAGTGACAATCTAAATAGTGAGGTTTGACCTGCAGACAAGCAAATGTAATCCTATGCTATTCAAACTGAGCCGCCTAAAGGGAACTGTTGCAAGATCAAATGTCAAATGGATTTTTTTTATTGTTACAATCTACCAATTGCATAAAATTGTATTACATTTTGGTTTGCTTCTTTTTCAAATTACAACTTTCTATATAGATTTTTACTGGAGTCACCTTTGTTTCATCTTGGTGACAAAATAACCTAAACTTTTCCTACTATGATCATGTAGCGTTTTATCACCCATTTTTAAAAATTTTTGGGGAAAAAGCAAATCAATCAAAAAGTTGCTATACTAGAACAGTGAGCCTCCATTCTGTAATAGGTTCACCAGTTTTAAACACAAACACACACACACACACACACACACACACACACTCTTACATATTTCTTTGTAAGCCATTAGAAAATAACTTGTAGAGAACATGACCTATCAGTCTTAAGTACTTCAGTGTACATCTCCTAAAGACAAGGACATAACCACAATGTCATTATCACACCTAAGGAATTTAACAATAATTTAATAATATCATCTAAGTTACTATCTATATATAACTTGTAGATAACATGACACATCACTCTTAAATACTTCAGTGCGCATCTGAAATTAATTCGTTCTGGCCAGGCGCAGTGGCTCACACCCGTAATCCCAGCACTTTGGGAGGCTGAGGCGGGCGGGTCACTTGAGGTCAGGAGTTCAAGACCAGCCTGGCCAACATGGTGAAACCCTGTCTCTAATAAATATATAAAAATTAGCCGGGCCTGATGGCAGGCACCTATAATCCCAGCCATTTTGGAGGCTGAGGCAGAAGAATCGCTTGAACCGGGAGGCGGAGGTTGCAGTGAGTCGAGATCTCACCACTACACTCCAGCCTGGGTGATAGAGCGAGACTCTGGCTCAGTAAATAAATAAATAAATAAAAATAAAATTGATTAGTTCTGCTTCTAATAGAACTAATTGGCCACATTCAAGGGCTCAATACCCACATGTAGCTAGTGGCTATCATGTTGGATGCTGCAACTTGAGGCAGTACCCTGATGCCCACCTTCATTTCTGCTCCGTTTTCTACTCCAGTCTTGGCACTTGCACGTTACTAGTTTTAGCCAAGGCTCTTTCCACCATGGTTTCTCTCTCACGATGGTTCTTTCATTTTCTCTCACCCAGAAATTATTCAGGCTGTCTCCTGACCTGCTCACATTTCTCCCTCCCATTATTAAGCTTTGTTATGAATCTGTTTCTCTCTGCATGTCTTCTCTGTCATCTCAATGGCACGTGAAGCACACGAGCTTAGTAGTCTGTCTTGGATTAGAGATGTGAGGGGGTTTTAAGAGTAATCTTTAGATAATAATGGAATTAGAAAGCCCACTGGTGCATCTATTTTCTCAGGCCTTAACTTTTTTTTTTTTTTTTCAGACAGAGTCTCTATTGTGCAGTGGCAGGATCTCAGCACACTGCAACTTCTGCCTCCCAGGCTTGAGTGATCCTCCCACTTCAGCCTCCAGAGTAGCTGGGACTACTGGTGCACACCACCACTCCCAGCTAACTTTCTTTTCTTTTCTTTTCTTTTCTTGTGTTTTCTTTTCTTTCTTTTTGGAGAGATAGGGTTTTGCCATGTTGCCCAGGCTGGTCTCAAATTCCTGAGCTCAAGCAATCCACCCGCCTTTGCCTCCCAAAGTGCTGGGATTACAGGCATGAGCCACCATGCCCAGCCAGTCCTTAACTTCTTAATCCTACCATGTATCTACATGGATCCAAAAAAGCTATCCCAACCAGTAGAATGAGACAGGAATATTAATCTTGTATCCTTCCAGATATATCCTTGAGGATAGTAGTGTGCATAGAGAGGCTGTTATATGCTTTATCCTGCCTACTTCCAGGGTGGCAATAAAAACAAAATGCCCCGTAAATCAATCCACAGCTATTTCAGTACCACAAGATTCTGTTTAGAAATACATTGCTCAGATATATTTCATTTACATGAACTCTATGTTCAAAAGGATGGCAGCTCACAGGGAAATCTCATCCTTTCATTCCTGAGTGGCAGTTAGTAAGGCTCCATGGGACTGGCCCCTTATGCTGTCATTAAGATTCCCAAGGATGTTTATGTCTACCATGGGGAAGACTAGATTAAAGGAACATTGGAAAGGCCACAAAGGGGAGAATGGGCAATGTAGGAACATGTATGTCCAAACATGGAAACCATATGGAGTTAAGACAAATCATGTTCTATTTGCTGAGGAACCAGGTTGATTAAAGACTTTCTTATGACATGAATTGGAAAATTTGACATATGTACACATGAGGCTGATGGAGAAAAAGATGCTTAATCTTGCAAAAGTCTATCAATTTTATTGAGCTATATAAACCCCAATCTGTCCATACTACTGCCATTCCCCTCTAACAGCCACATTCTTAAAATTGCTTGGAGATATTCTAAAATCTGGTCTCCGGTAGGTATATAACAATTTATGGTCATTTCTATTATTACATTATATATGTCTTAGTCCACTTTGTGCTGTTATAACAGAATACCTGATACTGGCTAGTTAATAATGAACAGAAATTTACTAGTATATAGTTCTGGAGGCTGGGAAGTCCAAGATCAAGGTGCTGGCATCTTGCCAGAACTTTCTTCCTGTGCCATCACATAGCAGAAGGTGAAAGGGCAAAAGTACAAGAGAGCAAACTTACTCTCTCAAACTCTTTTTATGATAGCATTAATCTATTTGTGAGGGCAGAGCCCTCATGACCTAAACACCTCCCATTAGGCCCCACTTACTGGCCCCAGTACTGTTGGATTGGGAATTAAGTTTCCAAAACATGAATTCTGGGGGACACATTCAAACCATAGAAACTTGTTTGCTAGAGAAAACATGTGCATTGTTTGTGTCATTGTTACCATTTTGATGCATAATCTGCCAATTAAATACATAGGTGTTTTCTTAATAAGAATACGAACGTGCTAAATACATTGCTTTTTAACTTGCTTTTAAATTTATTTATATTATTATTTAGTTATTATATATTGTATATCAATATATTTATAATAATTTAATATATCATGAACATCTTTGTGCATTATTATTTTATCATTCTTTTGCAACATCATTTTTAGTGGCTGTATAGTTTTCTATTGTACTACTGTCTTTCTCTCTTTCTAGTCAGTCTCCTTTCATGTGCTAAACTGGATTTTTACTGATCGACTAAAGAAGGCACATTTCAGCCAGGCACGGTGGCTCATGCCTGTAATCCCAGCACTTTGGGAGGCCAAGATAGGTGGATCTCTCGAGTCCATGAGTTCGAGACCAGCCTGGGCAATGTGGTGAAACCCCATCTCTACAAAAAGTTTTTTAAAAAATTAGCCAGGTGTGGTGATGTGCTCCTGCAGTTCCAGCTACTTGGGAGGAACACGCAGAGCTGAGTTGTGATCACGCCACTGCACTCCAGCCTGGGCAACAGAGCAAGACCTTGTCTCAAAAAATAAAAATAAAATAAAATAATACACGTTTCCAACATTTTTTTAGTCTTCTAGAAATACATCGGAATCTCTAGTCTGCTGATGCCCCTTACTTCCCTGATCAGTTTTATCCTGAGTCAAGTCCTTACTGCAGTTTTTTGCTGTCCTTTCAATGAGAATTGGAAAAGAGCGGGATATTTGGTGGTTCTCTCAGCCAGTCAACAATTCAATGTCAGGAGGCTTGCCTCTTTATATAGCAGCCTTTTTGTGTAATTATCTAATATTTTATTTCATATTGCTTTTTTCTTAAAATAGTAAAAACTAGAAAAGTGAAAGTGCTAACATTAATGATATGAAATGTAGATCTTTCAATCTCCTAGCAACTGAGACAAAAAAATGGAATTGATTGCATATGCTGAGAGCAGTAAGTCTTTACTCATTGGATGTAAGTCAGTTTTCTGGGTATTCCATTGTGAAAGGGAAAATATAAAAATACATAAAGAATAGGATTGAAGTGCTAGGAACATATCAAAGATGTGCCTAAAAACCCAAAATTTATTCAATAATTGAATAAACAAATAAATTATGGTACATTCATTCACTGGAATATCAACAGGAATCGGAAGGAGTAAACTACGACTGTACTCAGTAGAAAAAAGGTACAGAGAAAACCAACAGAGCAAAGATAATCAATAAAATCAAAAGATGGTTCTTTTACACAGTCAATTAAATCCATAAATAGAAAAATCTATAGAGACAGAAAGTAGATTAGTGGTTGCCTAGGGCTTGAGAGAATGGATAGATGAGATATTTGGGGGGGGATGGCTAAGGGGTGCAGGGTTTATTTTTGGAGCAATGAAAACGTTTTAAAATTGATTGTTGTGATGAACGCGTAACTCTATGAATATGCTCAAGGCCATTATATTGTACACTTTAAATGGGTGAATTATACAGTATATGAATTATACTTTTATTTTTTAAATAATTTAAAAATGAAGGCAAAATTAAGGCATTCCCAGATAAACAAAAGCTGAGAGAAATCATTACTAGATCTGCCTTGTAAGAGACACTAAAGAGAGTCCTTCAGGCTGAAATGAAAGGACACTAGACAGTAACTTGAATCCACAAGAAGAAATGAGGAGCGCCAGTAAAGTTAACTACATGGGTAAATATACAAGACAATGTAAATGTATATTTTGTTTATAACAATTTTTATTTCCAATCTGACTTAAAAGATAACTGCAAAAAGTAATAACTATAAATATGTGTTGATGGACATATAGTAAATAAAGAAGTAATTTTATGATAATATTAACACAAGTGAAGCGGAGGAAAATGGAGTTATAAAGAAGCAAAGTTTTGTAATTATTAAAATTAGTAATCTACAAACTTAAAATTAAAGTTTGTATTCACCTGAACTATATTATTCTAAGCTGTTAATTGTAATCCCCAGGGCAACCATTAAAAAAAAAAACCTCAAAAAATGTGATAAAAGAAATGGCAAGTTAGTTAAAATAGTACACTAGAAAATATCCATGAGACACAAAAACAGGCAGTAATGGAGGAACAGAGGCACAAAAAAGACATAAGACATGTAGAAAACAAGTGGCAAAATGGCTGATATAAATCTTACCCTATCAGTAATTTCATTAAATATAAATAGGTTAAATACTCCAATCAAAAAACAGAGACTGGCAGAATGGATAAAAAAAAATCCAACCAAATGCTGTTTATAAGAAACATATTTTAGATTCAAAGACATAAATAGGTTGTATGTAAAAGGATGGAAAAAACATAAACGATGAAAACAGTATTTAAAAGAAAGCTGAAGTAGCTATGTTAATATCAGACAAAAATCAACAAATGTTACTACAGCAAAGAAGGACACTTGACAATAATAAAAGGGTCAATCCATTAAGAAAACTTAACAATTATGAATATATATATGCAGCTAACAATATAGTCCTTAAAATAAATGAAGCAAAAACTCACAGAATTGAAGAGAGAAATAGACGATACAAGAATAATAGTTGAGGCCGGGTGCAGTGGCTCATGCCTGTAATCCTAGCACTTTGGGAAGCTGAGGTGGGTGGATCACCTGAGGTCAGGAGCTCGAGATCAGCCTGGCCAACATGGCAAAACCCCATGCCTACTAAAAATACAAAAAACTAGCCTGACCTGGTGGCAGGCGCCTGTAATCCCAGCTACTCAGGAGGCTGAGGCAGGAGAATCCCTTGAACCTGGGGGACAGAAGTTGCAGTGAGCTGAGATCGCACCACTTCACTCCAGCCTGGGCGAAAGAGTGAAACTCTGTCTCAAAATAATAATAATAATAATAGTTGAAGACTCTAATACCCTACTTTCATTAATAGATGGAATGACAGATCAACAAGGAAATAAAAAACTTGAACCTAAATCAGACATTAATAGAATATTCCACTCAACAACAGCAAAACACACATTCTTCTCAAGTGCATCATGAAATATTTTCCAGAAGAGACCATATGATAGTCTCAATAAAGTTATAAGGGCTGAAATCATACAAAGTATGTTCTCCAATCACAGTGGAATAAAATTAGAAATCAATAAGGGAAAATATGTGGGAAATTCAAAAGGATAGGGATATTTTAAAACCACTCCTAAAGAACAAATAGGTCAAAGAAAAAATCACAATGGAAATTAGAAAATACTTTGAAATTAATGAAAACAAAACACAACATACCAAAACTTATGGGGTGAAGCTAAAGAATGGCTCAGAGGGAAATTAATCACTGCATACAAATATGTTAGAAAAGAAGAAAAATCTCAAATCAGTAACCTGATCTTCCACCTTAAGAAACTAGAAAAAGATCAAACTAACCCAAGGGAAGCAGAAAGAATGGAACAATAAAGATAAGAGCAGAAGAAAGTGAAATAGAGAATATAAAAGTAATAGAAAAAAATGAAATAAAGAGTTGGTCTTTGAAAAAATTAACAAGTATGAAAAACCTTTAGCTAGTCTGATGAGAGGGAGAAATAAGACTTGAATTACTAAAATAAAAAATAAGAGAAGGAAAATTACTGTCGACCTTACAAAAATAAAAAGAATTGTAAGTGAATACTATGAAAAGTTGTATGCAAATAAAGTGGATAATCTAGATAAGATAGACAAATTCCTAGAAAGACACAGCTACCAAAACTTAATCAAGAAGAAATAGAAAAATCTGAATAGACTGAAAATAAATAAAGAGACTGAATTAGTAATCAAAAAATTGTCAAAAGGGAAAACCTGGAACCAAATAGCTTCACTAGTGAAGTTTATCAAATGTTTAAAGAAGAATTAACACCACTCCTTCTCAAACTCTTTCACAAAGTAGAAGTGGAGGGAACACTTTTCAATGTGTTCTATGCAGCCAGTATTACTCTGATACCAAAGCTAGAAAATAACACAAGAATACTAAAGGCCAATGTCTCTTATGCATATAGATGCAAAATTCTGGACAAATTACTAGTAAATTGAATCCAACAACATATAAAAAGGAACATACATCATGATCAAGTGGGACTTAGCTCAGAAAATAAGATCGATTCAACATATAAAAATCAATGTAAATATTGGTATTTACATATCAATTTACATATTGATATTTACATATCAATATTACTATATTAATACAATAAAGGACAAAAATGACAGAATTATTTCAATATACACAGGAAGGCATTTGACAAAATCTAACTGCTTTTTATTAAAAACCACTTGAAAAACTATGAGTAGAAGGGAACTTTCTTATCAAAGAACATCTATGAAAAACCCACAACTAGCATTGTGCTTATTAGTGAAAGACTGATCAAAATCTTTTCCAGTAAGACCAAGAACAAGACAAGGATATCCTCTCATACACCACTTCTATTTAACATTGTGCTAGAAGTCCCAGCCAGGATAATCAGGCAAGAAAAAGAGAGAAAAGGCATCCATGTTGGAAAGAAAAAAGTAAAACTATCCCTATTTACAGATGAGATAATCTTGTATATAGAAAACCCTAAGAAATCCATCCCCCCTAAAAAATATATTTTTACATATTATTAGATTCAATATATATCTATTAGAGCTAATAACAAGTTCAACTAGGTTGGAAGATATAAGAGCAATACACAAAAACTACTTATTTCTGTATACGGGCAATGAATAATACAAAAATGAAATTGAGAAAACAATTCTATTTATAATCAAAACAATTTATATCAAAAAGAATAAAATACTTAGGATGAAATTTAACCAAAGAAGTGCAACCCTTATACATCAGAAATTGCAAAACAAAGAAGACTAAAAAAAAGTGGGAAGGTATCCCTTGTTCATGGATTGGAAGACTTAATATTGTTAAGAAGGCAATGTTTCCTGAATTGCTCTACAGAGTTGATGCAATCTGTATCATTTTCCAGCTGTCTTTTTGGCAGAAATTGGCAAGCTGATCTTATACAATTCATATAGAAATCCAAAGGTTCTGAGTAGCCTAAACAATTTTGAAAAAGAAGAACAAAGTCAAAGGACTCATACTTCCCAATTTAAAAACTTACTACAAGACAGTGTGGAACCAGCATAGGTAGAGACATATATATCAATGGGAGAGATTTCAGAGCCCAAAAATAAACCTTCACATTTATGATCCATTGATTTTTGACAAGGGTGACAAAATTACTAATGAGGAAAGAATAGTCTTTTCAATAAATGGTGCTGGGACAACTGGATATCTACATGCAAAAGAATGAATTTGGACCCCTACCTCACACCACACAAAAATTAACTCAAAATAGATCAAAGACTTAAATGTAAAGCATAAAACTATAAAACTCTTAGAAGAAAGTCAATGTAAATCTTTGTAACCTTGGGTTAAGCAATGGCTCCTTAGATATGACACCAAAAGCATAAGCAACTAAAGAATAAAAATAGATAACTTGGGCTTCATCAAAATTTAAAATGCTTTACAAATGATATTATCAAGAAAGTGGAAGACAACCACAGAAAATATTTGCAAATCATATACCTAACAAAGATCTAGTATCAAGAATATATAAACAACTCTTACAACTCAACATTGTAAAAAATCCATTTTTAAAATGTGCAAAGGATTTGAATAGACATTTCTCTATATATACTTGAATATATATTATAGGCAATAAGGATATGGAAAGAGTTTCAACATCATTAGTCATTAGGCAAATGCAAATCAAAACCACACTGAGATACAACTTCACAACCACTAGGTGATTATAATAAAAAAGATGAATAACAAGCATTAGTGAGAATGTGGAGAAACTGAAACCCTCAGATATTGCTGGTAGGAATGTAAAACAGGGCAACTGCTGTGGAAAACAGTCTGGTAGTTCCTCAACAGTTAAACATAGAGTGACGTATGATGTAAAAGAATTGAAAACATATATCCACATAAAACCTTGTACACAAACTTTGTAGTAGCCTCATTTGTAAGAGTCAAAATATGGAAACAAACCAGATGTTCATCAACTGGTGATTGGACACAGTGTAGTATACCTATACAATGGAATATTATTGGGCCATTGAAAGGAATGGAGTACTGATACATGCTACAACACGATGAGCCTTAAAAGCATCATGTTAAATAAAAGAAGCCAGTCACAAAAGGCCACATATTACATTATTCTATTTATATAAAATAGCCAGAATGGGCAAATTCAGAGACAGAAAGTATATTACTGCTTTCCAAGAGCTGAGGGGGAGAGGAATGGGGAATAATTGCTAACAGGAACAGAGGGGTTTTTTTAGGGTGATAAAAATATTCTAAAATTAGATAGTGGTAATGGTTTCACAACTCTGTGAAACTCTGTACACTGAATTGTGTACTTTAAAAAGTTAAATTTCACGGTTTGTGAATTGTATCTCAATTTTAAAATACACTAAAGAAGTATGAACAAGTAGAGTGCATTCCAGGAATGCAAGGTTGGTTTAACATTCAAAAATCAGTTACTATAATTCATCATAATAATAGAATAAAGGAGAAAAACTATAAAATTATATCAATAGACTCAGAAAAGGCCTTTGTTATTTTGTTAAATGACAAAATTCAGCACATATTCAGGATAAAGGGTCCCAACACATTAGAAATAAAAGGGAATTTCCTTAACCTGACAAAAGAGCATCTACAAAAAAAACCTATAGCTTACATTATATTTAGTGATAAGAGACTGAATGCTTATCTCTTAAGATCAGGAACAAGGCAGGGATATGTATTCTCAAAACCTTTATTCAACATTAAACTTTACAAAAAGGCAAATGTGTCTGGGTGCAGTAGCTTATACCTGTAATCCCAGCACTTTGGGAGGCCAAGGTGGGAGGGTCACTTGAGGCCAGGAGTTCAAGACCAGCCTGAGCAACACAGAGAGACTACATATTTACAAAACATTATTTTAAAAATTAGCTGGGCCTAGAGGCAGGCACCTGTAGTCCTAGCTACTCTGGATGCTGAAGTAAGAGGATTGCTTGAGCCTGGGAGCTTGAGGCTGCAGTGAGCTATGATTCCACCACTGTGCTCCAGTGCCTGGGGAACACAGTGAGAACCTGTCACACACACACCGAAAAAAGAGGCAGATAGTTTGGAAAGGAAAAAGTAAAACAGTCTTTATTCACAAACAACATAATCATCTAAGAAAATCCTAAGGAATCTACATAAAAGCAACTCAAACTAACAAATAAATATTGCAAGGTTGTAAGAAGTCCCTTCTAGGTATACACCCCCAAAAAGTGAAAGCATATGTCCCCCAAGAGACTTGACATGAATATTCAGTCACTTTATTCAGAACAATCAAAACCTGGAAACAATGCCATTGTCCAGCAACAGGTGAACAGATAACAAATTGCCCCTGGAGGAGGCATCTTTGTTTGGGGCTTGTAGCTATAGAACCTTTGCCCTGTGGAGCAGGAGAGGGTGGAGATGCAGGTGTGGGAAAGGTAGGAGACACTAACCCTGGCCTGGAGATGTCCAGCTGAAGAACAGAGAACACTTGGTTGGGAGGTAGAGACTTGAGTTGCTCAGCAAAGTAGGAATAAAGGTAACAGGGCTGTGAGATTTGGGAGCAGTAACAGAGAAAGCCTCAGAAGGGAAGGGGTAGACAGGCACAGAAGCCATGAGAAGGGTGACTTTCAAGGGAAACTGTAGAAAGAGGATTTTTTGATTTTTTTTTTTTTTTGAGACAGAGTTTTGCTCTTGTTGTCCAGGCTGGAGTACAATGGTGCAGTCTCAGCTCACTGAAACCTCCGCCTCCCGGGTTCAAGTGATTCCCCTGCCTCAGCCTTCCTAGTAGCTGGAATTACAGGCACCCGCCACCATGCCCGGCTAATTTTTGTATTTTTAGTAGAGACGGGGTTTCACTATGTTGGCCAGGCTGGGCTTGAACTCCTGACCTCAGGTGATCCACCCACCTCAGCCTCCTGAAGTGCTGGGATTACAGGCATGAGCCACGGTGCCTGTCTAGAAAAAGGATTTTTATAGAAAGTTGGTATGTGATGTTATTCCCTTTTTCCCTTTTCTTTTTTTTTTTGAGACTGGGTCTCTCTTGTTGCCCAGACAAGAGAGAGTGCAGCAGCATGGTAACAGCTCACTGCAGCCTTGATCTCCCAGGTTCAAGCAATCCCCCCACCTCAGCCTCCAGAGTAACTGGGACTACAGGTGTGCACCACCACACCCAGCTATTTTTTATATATTTTTTAGAGGTGGTCTTGAACTCCTAAGCTCAAGTGATCCTCCTGACTCAGCCTCACAAAGTGCTGGGATCATAGGTGTGCACCACCCCATCCGGTCTTACTCTCTTTTTTCAATATTTCTATTGGATGAGACTCTACTTGGATAATCCCAGTTTTATATGGGTTACATAAAATAAATATAACAGCAGTAATAGCTAATAGGCACTGTATGCTTACTAGGCACTAATCATTGCACTAAGCAATTTAAATACATTCAATGGTATGAGGTGGCACCATTATATAGATGAGGAAACTGAGGCACAGAGTTTTAAGTGATTGTCCAAGATCACAGAGTTATGAAGCGACAGAGCCAGAACATTGGATTTCATATTGAAACCCAAAGCTAAGAAGCTGTTTTCGTGTTCCTGCTTTCCTCCTTGACCATGTCTCTCTCTGTATGCTGTCAGGGTTGGGTGAGTGAGGGAAGGATGCTGAAAAGTCATTTGGTTCAGGCCTCACATTTTCAAAGCACTTAACTCCAGTGAGGCCGTATATCCAGCCTGAGATATTTAGCCGGGCCTGAGAGATGAGGAGATTTACCCAACTTTTGAGTTACTTTCCATTTATTGATGCTACCACCTCCAGAGACCCAGGAATTAAATACTCATATAAATTCCATCATTTTCTGGTTGTAGTATAAGTACATTACTTTTAAAACATACCATATTTTTTGTTAACCTTATTTTGATATATCTTCATTTTTAATCTGATGGGAAACTGAAAAATGGAGTGGCCTCTCTCTCAACCTTTGAGAGGCCTCACTCCCTTTCCTACTGTCTGAAAGGTGCAGGAAGAGGAGGCCCTGCAGGAAGCAGCTCTGATGCCCACTCCGGCTGCTGCCAGTGGCTGGCTGGATGTGCTATCAGCATGGCCATACCTACAGGTTGAAGTAGGTCAACAACCTGGGGACCCAGAAGCTGCATGGTGCAAAGTGCATCTATCCGGAAATTTCCTGAGCTTCAAGGGGGTTTATAAGGCAGCCACCAGGCCCAGACTGACCAAGAGAACAGGAGCTTTGGATGCATGTTCTTTAACCCAGTGGTTCTCACCTGGGGCGACTTAGCATGTCCTCCCTGTAGAACATCTGGCAATTCTAGAGACATTTTTTTATTTTCACAACTTGGGGTTCTACCAGCAACTAGTGGGTGGAGACCAGAGAAGCTGCTAAACATCCTACAATGCACAGGATGGCCCACCGCAACAAAGAATTATCCGCCCCAAATGTCAAGAGTGCCACAGTTGAGGAAATGTGTTCTAACCCTCTGGGGCTGGCCTTATGAAGCGCAGCCACACCCCTCCTAAGAGGCTTCCTCCAAGGCTGCAAAGCCGGAGAGGGCTGGACTGTAGGCCACTCCGCCGCGGGATTTCCCCTTCATCACCTGGCCACCCACTCTGGCCCCCTTACTGGAGGGCTCCGCCCTCAGGTAAATGTTTTCCCTACTTGTTTGGGAAACTTTGAGAAAAATCCCCTTTAGCCATCTTCTGAGCAGTGAAGATGTACCATGTGTGCTTTTTCCACCAAAAAAACATTAAAGCGGCTAGGGGATTTTTATTATTTTAGCTCAAATAACTAAATAGTGGCAGCCAACTCCTTTAAAGGCGACTGTCAGCCCTCAAAGGGGCGCTCAGATGGAACTCAGAAAAAATTTAAAAAAGAGTGAGTTTAGTATCAGTGGATCAGGGGAGTGGGGATAACCTGGGAATTCTGGTCTGGCGGGGCAGGCGACACAGACCGAAGGCCTCCGCCCACCCCCAGCCTCAAGCCCCCTCTGCATGGGGCCCCTGGGGGCCTGGGGACATTTGCATGTACTCTCAGGAGATTCTCCTTTCTTCTCCCTGGGTTTCATCTTTAATAACTAGATGATGGGCTGTTGGGGAATGCAGGGCCAGCGCTCTAGGAAAGTGAAACTGCCTTGCAGAGGGAAAGCAACCCACTGTGGCCCCGAAAGACCCAGACCGCCAGCGGCCCCGGGCAGCCGCCGAGGGCACCGGCTCACACTTCCTGCCTTTCACAAGCTCTTGCTTGGCATGCATTGGTGACTTGAACTGGGGGGTTAACCCAAAAAGATCAAGTGCGAGCTCAAGGCGGATGATGAGAACAGATTCGGGGCTGGTTAACCTCAGAGAGCGGGAGTCCGTTGGTGCTAATGAGGCCAAGGGAGCCCGGCTCCTTTCTGCCCCCAGGCAGGTGAGAAAGAAAGAACGGAGACGAAAGAGGGCCCGCTGTGTCTACTCCTTTTGGCCCGGAAGCCCAGCTCGACCCTGAGGCCACAAACTGCCCCCTACTGGAGAAATCGCTGCAGGATTTCTCCTCCATCAAATCGCTGTGTCAGAGCCAGTTGGGGGCTTTTAAAAGACGCCCACGCTCAGGCCCGCACCAGGCCACCTACACTGGAATATCTGAGGCTAAGTTCCAAGCTAGAATTTCCCATCTTCTTTCTGGCCTTGGGAGATTTTGCATCTCCTTCCAGGGAAGGAAGCCTGACTTGTGAAATGATTCTCACGAAGGAGAAGTGCTCCGTTCTGCAGTGAGCCTGGCCAGGGGGGCCACACCACAGACTCCCAGGAGGCTTCTGCTCTGCGTGGTTCTTCTGCTCTCGTTTCCTTAACGATTGGGCCAGAGCATCTCTGCTCTTGTAAAATATCAGGCAATTAGATCTCGAAGTCTTTGAAGTGGGCAGATTCACCAGGCGTTGGACTGAAGTTTCTATTTGTCCTGGCACTGAGAATAGCAAAGGAACAGGGGGACTGAACTGGTAAGGATATAGCAGGTTTGTTGCACTTTTAAAAAATATGTTTTCAATTACCTTAAGAACCCATTTATGTGCAGTATATCCTGCTGCTGATTTTGAACAAGGATGATCCAATAGGCACTGGTATTAAAACGCTGAAATAGAGGTTGACAAGTAGCTGCTTCCCTAAATCCTTGGAGTTTCCTTCCTCCCTCCTTCCCCTCCTTTGGCACCAACCCCCTTCCCACCTCCCCAAGATCCAGCAACTAAAAGGTTATTTGCTTGGCACGGCAGGGAGTAGGGGCTGTGCTGAATGGTGGGAACCCACGCTACATGGGTTGTCAGCTGTGTCACCCCTAATTAGACATCATTTCAATCTACTCATGAAAGCAGCTTGCTGCAGGACTCTGTGCTGGCCATATTTAATTAGAGCAGTATAAGGTTTTTTTTTTTTTAAGTTAAAAACTCATATTGTATTGCCCATGTACCAGAGACTATTCTAAGAACTTTACAAACATTAACTCATTTGATCCTTATAACGACCCTATGATATTGGTGGTGTGATATCCTCCCGTTTTCTAGGTATGGAAAGAGGCATAGAGAGGTGAAGTCTCTTGCTGATATCTTCTAGACCGGGCTGGCTGCAGGGTCTGTTGCTCTCAACCAGAGGAAATAGAACCATGAAAGAACAAGGTAGGGTTTTCCTCCTTCTGCCAAACTGAGATTCACAAAGTGGACTCTAGCATTCTTCCTCTCTGCCATTCCCTCCCACCAAATTTACACCTGGGGAAACAGTGGCCCAGAGAGGGAAGGAGACCTTCCTACAATCTCAGAGTCAATTGGGGGCAAAGCTAGGACCAGAATGCTGCCTCTCAACTCCCCCTCGACCTCATATCAGATTGCTTACATCCAGCTAAATGTCTCCTCAGAAATCAGTTGGGGAATATGGTGATTTTAAGTCCATAAATTCTTTATTTAATACTCCTCCCTCTAAGAGGTAGAGACTCATTTGCCTCCCCTCAAGTGTGGGCTGGACTCAGTGCTCCATTCTACTTTTTTCTTTTAGGTCAGCCTGTTGCCCAGGCTGGAGTGCAGTGGCTCAGTCTCAAATCACTGCAACCTCCGCCTCCTGGGCTTAAGTGATTCTTCCACCTCAGCTCTGCCCAGCTAATTTTTTGTAGAGACAAGGTCTCACCATGTTGCCCAGGCTGGTCTCAAACTCCTGGACTCAAGCAATCCTCCTGTCTCGGCCTCCCACAGTGCTAGAATTACAGGCATGAGCCATGCCACCCGGCCCCAAGAGTAGAACAAAGATGGAGGACTAGGTCATAAAAGACACTGCAACTCCTCTCTCTCTCTCTCTCTCTCTTTCTTTATTTCTCTCTCTTGTTGTTCACTCTCCAGGGAGCCAGTTGCCATGTCATGGGGAGGACACTCAGGCAGCCCCGTGGGGAGACTCATGTGAGGAGGAACTGAGATGTCTTGCCAACAGCCGTATGAGGGAGCCATCTTGTAAATGAATCTTCCAGTCCCAATCAAGTCTTCAGATGACCAGAGCCTCAGCTGATAACTTGGCTGCAGCCTCATGAGAGATCCTGAGCCAGAACCACTCAGCCAAGGTGTTCCTAGATTCCTGCCTCTCAAAAACTGTGTGAGATAATAGATGCTTATTGTTTAAAGTTGTTTAGGGTAACTCATTGTGTAGCAATAGATAGCTGAAACAGGAGGCTCTACATTTACTCTTTTTTTTTTTTCTTGGAGACAGAGTCTTGCTGTGTCACCCAGGCTGGAGTGCAGTGGGGCAATCTCCGCTCATTGCAATCTGCGCCTCCCTGGTTCAAGCAGTTCTCATGCCTCAGCTTCCCGGGTAGCTGGGACTACAGGAGTGCGCCACCATGTCCAGCTAATTATTTTGTATATTTAGTAGAGACAGGGTTTCGCCATGTTGGCCAGGCTGGTCTCAAACTCCTGACCTCAAGTGATCTGCCTGCCTTGGCCTCCCAAAGTGCTAGGATTACAGGCATGAGCCACTGCACCCAGCCTACCTTTATTCTTAAAATGCCATAAATGCACAGAGTGTTTTGAGGAGTCTTTTATCCCAAAGTATTCCAACTATATTTCTTTTAAAAATTTAGGGCAATTAAGGCATTTTAATGCATGTGACCCTACCCCCCCCACATTCCCCCACCCTTCATTATTTCAAACTGGAGTGGTCTTTTGAATTTTTTCCTGAACGTGTTTCCAGAAAGTTTATACCAAGTAAAACAGCTATATCCAAGTTCCTAGTAATTATTACAGCAATTACAAGGGTTCCAAGCCTAATGAAGTAATCTAAGGGCAGGAGGTTTGGAGGTATGGTTATTTCTTGGCATTCTTCTAATGACAGCCTGGAGCTGAGTAGCATCTTGGCAGTTGTCTACTGTTTGAATACGTTAGACTGCTCCCAACTCTGTCACTTGCTAACTGTGTGACCTTGGGCAAATGATTGAACTCTATGTGCCTTAATTGCATATAAATTTTAGAATCTAATTATGATACCTGCTCTGTGGAATCCTGGGGAAGATTAAAATGAGAGGTGGTAGAGCATGGTGCTTATAAGCATTGAACCAAATTGCCTGAGTTTGAGTCCTAGCTCCAGTGACTTTTCTAGCTGTATGATCTTGGGAATGTTACCTAATCTCCTTGTGCCTCAATATTCCACATACATAAAATGGGGTGAGGTGGGGAAACGGTGCTTACCTCCTGTGACTGTCATGAGAATTAAATGGAGCCAATTCATATACTATTCCTGGTACACAGTAAGTAGCATATGGCAAGGATGCTAGGTATAGTTGTGCAGGTTGTTCACTGTTCAAGGGCTCCAACCTGAGAGGTCAAGTGAGGGCTTGCCAGGCCATACGCTTTGGTATGAGGTTGCCTACCTAGAGGTGGCGCTGTTTTCTAGTTTGTACCAGGCCCTATATCAGCCAGCTGTCAGCATAAGGGTTTGTAGTATCCAGCAACCACTACCTTAACACTATCTTTAGGCTTTAGGCTGATGTTCACTGAGCACATGCCAGTTTTATTATAACTGTTACTTGGTAGCTTCCTGGAGTTCTCCAGGATAACATCAGTGGGATGTCTATATCCCAAACCTTGCCATTACCATTCAGATACAATGCTGAAAATCAAATAAAAAATATTAGCAAGGTAAAAAGTTTAAAATCCTGCAGGACAATATTATATATTGCTTAGGCATACATACAGGTTTGGTTCAAGTATAGAAAAATGCATAGGAATGATAAACCCCGCATCTGGATAATGGGTTACCTGGGGTGGGGAGGAAGCGGAATTAGAAAGGGATGAAGGAAGCTTCGGCTCTATTCATAATTTATTTCTTCAGCTTAATGGTGGCTACATAAGTGTTTATTATTTTTTAATCTTAAATATTTAAAAATAATGTATAATTAATACTATTAAATAAGACCTGTCTTTTTATGTAAAAACTAATTTTGCATTTCTCTCATTAGTCTCTGTTAAATATTAAATCAGTACATTGATTGGGAATGACAGAATCAAGCAATCATTCATTCAACAAGTGTTTACTTGTTGAATGATAGGATGTTCAAAGAGCTAAGAACTTCATCCATACGCTGTAATACTTAGAACGCTTGTAACATTTATAATAACCTGTTTGGTTATTTGACTATGTTTTCTTTTTTCTGTGAGAGCAGAGTCTCTGTCTTATTCATATTTAAGAATTCTGCTCTGTAATAGGTGATAAATAAATGTTAATTTAAACCGAATGAAACATAAATATGACTATTATTGTCGTGAAAGAGCTTTCAATACACTAGGATAATGCAGGTCATAAGTGCCATAAATGAAGAGCAAAGGGAATTCACTTATGCATTCATTCATTTGAAAACCATTTACTCGGCATCTGTTAGGTACTGAGCATATGACTATAAACAAGAGAAACACAGACCTTGGTTTTTACAGGGCCCACTTCTCACCGCTTTCATCACTGTCTAACTGGCCTATGCTGCCAGCATCTTTTGTTTGGATGGTTGCAGTAATCCAATACTGAAATCCTGACTCATCTCCCTGCTTCCACTTTGCTCCCCTATCGTAAAATCTCAACTGTGTCCAGAGAGATCCTCTAAAAACCTAAGTCAGATCATGTCACTCCTCTGCTCTGACACCTCCAATGGCTTCTCATCTGTAGGAGATTGCAGAAATTGCCACAATTATTTAAATTTTTCCTATCGAGAAGTGAAGTCTGTTTCTCAAACTCATTGAGTCTGAACTGGCCTTGTGACTTTCCTCGGCCAATAGAATGTGGCAGGTTTTGAGTTCTGTGCTAGCTCTGTGCCTGGGTTCCACGGGGCTTCGAATGCTTCTGCTCCTACTCTTGGAATCCTGCCACTATCAAATAAACCTGCTCCGACCAGCCTGTTGGTGGATGAGAGACCATGTGGAGGAGAAATGCCCAAGGCAAAGCCAGGCCAGACCAGTCAATTATCAGCCAACCTACCAGCTGTCTGAGGACACATGACCGAGCCTAGCCGAGATCAGCCTAGCCCAGCCTATCCCCAAAGAACCTTTCAGATGACCCACAGACTCATGAGCCAAATAAATGGCTTGAGTCATCGAAGTTTCTGGTAGTTTTTTGGGCAGTGAACACTGATAGACTATCTCATTTAGACAAAAAGTCAAGCTTCTTTTTACTAACTGTATCCTCAGTACTTAGTGCCTGGCACATGGTAGATGCACCATGAACATTTGTTGACTATATTAATAAAGGTGTAAATGGTTTTAACATTCTATTGAGGGAAACAGGAAAAAGATAAATCAGTAAACGAATAAAATAAGTATAAAATTGGGTAACTGCTATGGGAGAAATGAATAGTAGCTGAGGTAGAGGATAAGAGTGAAGGTGGAAGGGGAAACCCTCCATGGGCTCACTGTGTCTTTCAGAATGAAAGCTAAAATCCTGATGGTGGCCTCTAAGGCCCTCCCTGACCAGGCCATTACCTCACTGACCTCATCGCCTGCCACTTTTGCTGCCTCTGATATCCAACTACCTGGCCCCCCTGCTCTTTTTCCAATACTCAAGCACACTTCCACCTCAGGTCCTGGAATGTCCTTCCCTGAGACACTCACCATTCACTCCCTCTCTTTCTTCGAATCTCTGCTCAGGTATCCCCTCTTTGGGCAAGGCCCTTCTGACCACCCAGAATTCCCTAACCTCCAACCCTGCTTTATTTTCCTCCATAGGAAAGGAATTTTGTCTTGCTTAATTTAACCTTAGGACAATATTGTCTTAGTCTAGAAATTCAGCTCATGGATACAAAAATCCTCTAGGAGCCGTAACTTCCTGTCAATCCTAAAATTTAATAAGGCAAATGTTTGGCTTCGAGCCATACTGGGAATAAGGTAAGGCCTTTTGAAAAAGCCACGATGCCCAGGTGAGGGTTGAACTGATCACTGAGAACTCCACAAATGCGCTCATGGCAAGGCTGGGACTACCCTACACTTACCCTCTCAGTCATTTACTTCAAAGTCTGCGGGGCATTCTAATCCGCGTTGTCATTTGCTTTGTGCCACATTCCTAAGAGGTAGGCAGGGCAGGTTTTATCATCCTCTGTTTACAGATGAAGATAATGAAGGTCACATAGCTCAAGTGAGCTACCCAGGGCCACAGACATACAAAGTGGTAGAACCAGAATTTAAATCTTGGTTGGTCTGACTCCAAGTGTAGTATTTGTTTCACTTTTTCTTTCTTTCTTTCTTTCTTTTTTTTTTTCTTTAACTGTTTCTCCATTCTGGGTTCTGACCAGGTGACCTTGAATCATAAAGATTCAGGGCCTGTCTTGAGCTGCTCAATATGGAAGGCATCTTTTCTCTAAAGAGTGTGAGCTCCCTGCCAAGCAGCACAGGCGCTTAATAGGCTTTCAGTGCAGCAATTCTAGAACCTCCCTTGTGGCTTTCTGATCTCCCACAGCCCTTGTGTCTGATGGTCAGGAAAGGAGAATACCCTTGGATCGTTTTATCTCCAGACCACCCCGAGGCTGGCTGGACTTAAGGGGTGAGGAAAGACAAGATGGGTGAGCAGCTGCTTTCGGCTGAAAACCAGAAAGAAATCCCAGTGTTTTTGCTTTATTTTGGTTTAAAAAGCAAGTTGTGTGACAATGGAAACATTTTCCTGGTTGTCCTCTCCTCTCTGCCCATGTTGACAGAAGACGGACTTGCTAATTCTGGCTGGGGTTTTTCCCTGCCTGGGCTGTTTTTCTCTTTTATCTTCATCAATTGAAGAGGGCTGCTGTGTCTTTCAAACTGTCGGAAGGTATCTGTATTTTTTTTTCTTTCACATAATTCTGTAGGTCTTTTCCCAGATATGTATTTTTCTCTCTAACTTCTAACTCGCTGAAGTTTCCGCCCATGTGACTTCCAGCGTGAGTTACCAGAAACCACAAGAGAGAGAGAGAGCGTGCAAGCCCCAAAGCGAGCGACATGTCCCTTTGGGGAGCAGTCCCTCTGCACCCCAGAGTGAGGAGGACGCAGGGGTCAGAGGTGGCTACAGGGCAGGCAGAGGAGGCACCTGTAGGGGGTGGTGGGCTGGTGGCCCAGGAGAAGTCAGGAAGGGAGCCCAGCTGGTGACAAGAGAGCCCAGAGGTGCCTGGGGCTGAGTGTGAGAGCCCGGAAGATTTCAGCCATGCCTCACAGCTCCGACAGCAGTGACTCCAGCTTCAGCCGCTCTCCTCCCCCTGGCAAACAGGTAGAGTCCTCCTTTTTCTCTCTCCTACCTTCTGATTCTCCTGGGGGATGGAAAGAGAGCCAGGCTTCCTTGTCCTGCCCAGGGAGCTGAGGATGGAGGAAGTGGCTCATGGCACGGGCACTCTGTTAGACTTAGGACATGGAATTTGCTACTAAGCTGTGCATATTGGCAGAGATCCTCATCCTTCCACCCATTCTGCCAAAGCCCCTTTTTCTCTCCATTTTCCAAGGCTGCCTATCACCTCTGCCTCACTGGGGTTGCCACCCTAAAAAGCTTTCTAGGAAGCAAAGAGGAGGATGAACATCAAAGAATGCAGAGAAAAGAGTCTACTGTTCTCCAAGGCTGTAGAAAAGTGAGAGGAGTTTTCAAGTGGGCCGCTGGCATGCACAGCTCAAATCCTAGATATGCGGTTTCCCAGGAGACAGCCAATAGGGAAGGGGAGAAAAGGGGTTAGGGAAAAGTTAAAAAAAAAAAAAGAAGAAGAAGAAGAGGAAGAAGGAGGAGGAGGAGGAGAAACCCAGGCTAGCATAGAAGGATCTCTCTACTGGGGCACTGCCTCTGTTGCTAGCACAGCCAGCAAGGAGAGATGCTAGAGGTCCAGCCAATATCTCTTTGCTTGTGGCTTCTGGATAGGAGCAAGGAAATGAATGTGGAGGTGGCTCTGGAAATTTGTTGGAAGACATTTGCTGGTAGTTCATCTTAGCTCTGGGGAAACCAGAGAGACTGAGATAGGGATTGTGGGAGCATTTGGAGTCTAGATTGTGACTTCCAAGTCCAAAGGTTTTAGCTTGAGGATTACCAAAAAAGGAGTGCCCTGCCCATCTCACAGCTTCTAGGGTTTTGTTCTGCACCACACTCTTGACATCCCTTGCTGTAGGAAGCCCTCCTCTTTCTCATCCGACATGTATCCGTGGGTTAAAATTTTCTCAACCTTCATAGTTTAAAAACTTCATTCTTTCCTTAGCACAGATATCCACAAGGGTTTTCAAAATGCTGCAGCCAAAATAAAAGTATATAAATATTGAACAGGGCGTATATCCTAAGCCTCTAGTAACGGAGCAGCAGGCTGGGATGAGTCTGGGTGGAGACCTCTAGAAGGCACAGAATCCAGTCCGCTGCTCAAGATGGTGTCAGAGTGGCTCTGACTGCCTGGAAGTTTGCACTTTTCTTAGGAAGGAAATTACTCATGGCTTCCATGGTAACCTGGTGCCCCATCCCCCTTAGAGGAAGAGCACTTCCTTCCTATCTATGCCAATGACCTCCTACCACAAAGGCCTGAAAGTATTGGACATGTTGGTGAGCCCAGTACTTAGTGATCCCAGAGCTTTGCCCTTGGATCTGTGCCCCTCTAGCCTGTGGGAGATGTGGAAGGGAACAGGGCATGAGTTGCCAAGACTCCTACACCTACACTGCAGCATCTGGGAGAGAACTGGAGCTAACCTCTCTGCCCAGGCACAGGACATGCCTGTCTCTGGGTGTAATTAGAGAACACCCAAAGATCCCCTTATCCTACCAAGCACCCATCTACTGCCCACCACAGCCAGGTCACCTCCACCATTAACGTTCTTTTTGGCATTGATGTGCCAGGCATTGTGCTGGGGCCATGGAGAATGTCACAGTGGCTGAGCACAACGGAAGGAAAGAGGAGGCAGATCTGGGATGCACCCTCAGCTCAGAAATGCAGCAGAAGACCACATGGGGTGCAGAGTAGCTAGCGGGGAAGGGTCTTGGAAAGCCATTGGGCTCAGCACCAGAAGATGTAGCACTCTCAGATGACCAGGAGTCCTTGGGCACACTCTTAGAGCCTCAGTTTCCTCACATATAAAATGGAAATGATGATATCAACTTCACAGCATTGGGGAATTAAACAAGAGCACCTCTGAAAGAACACTTGCACAGAGGTTGGCATATAGTAGGCACTCAACAAAGTCTGAAAAAAAGAAAACAGCTAAAAGAACAGCAAGAAGAGCCTAAAGGCCAAAAAGTGAGAGGGCGAGGGTGGAGCAGCCCTACAGAGGAGAGGTGATAAAACACACTTCATCGCCTTAACCATTTTTTTTTTTTTTTTGGCCAAATACAGCTCTATTGAGTCCTCAAGTTCTCTTGTCTTTTTCCTGTAGCTATTGGTCAAAAAAGTCAGAGACCTGGGAATGTGTAAGCAGGCATGGAGAAGAGCTCTCCTTCGGGTGCAGGCTTTTGGTAAATAGAGGGATGGAGGGTTCATGCAGAGACGAAGGCATGGAAGGATGGCTGGACGGATACCACGCACCACCAGAGCCTGCTTTCACTCAGAAGGGAGATGCAGACCCATGTAATCCTCCCCGTCTCTGCTTCCCAGGACTCATCTGATGATGTGAGAAGAGTTCAGAGGAGGGAGAAAAATCGTATTGCCGCCCAGAAGAGCCGACAGAGGCAGACACAGAAGGCCGACACCCTGCACCTGGTAAGTGTTCAGATCAATCTTCATCTTCGTGAGCTTTAGGCTTTGCCCTCCGCCATCTGGGAACCCTTGGACCATAGCTTTGATTCTGCTTGCGTGGGGATGTGTATGTGGGGTGGGTTAGTGGAGGATGAGGGCCGTGGGGTGAGGTAGGGAAGGGAAGCTGTCGTGAGAGTGCTTTAAGATGGCTCTGTAGTCTGGGCATGGTGGCTCACACCTGTAATCCCAGCATTTTGGGAGGCCAAGGCGGGTGGGTCACCTGAAGTCAGGAGTTCGAGACCAGCCTGGCCAACATGGCGAAACCTCGTCTCTACTAAAAATACAAAAAATTAGCCAGGCATGGTGGTGCATGCCTGTAGTCCCAGCTACTTGGGAGGCTGAGGCAGGAGAATCACTTGAACAGGCAGAGGTTGCAGTGAGCCGAGATCGCGCCATTGCATTCAAACCTGGGTGATAGGAGTGAAACTTCATCTCAAAAAAAAAAAAAAAAAAAAAATAGAAGGCTCTGTAGCAGGGAATGGGCCAGGAGGCTGAACAGAGAAATGGGCCTTTCTACCCCAGGAGGGCTCAAGGGGTGGGAGAAGGCAGAGCTGTATTGGGAAAGAATTTAGAAGGTATCAAGTGCTTTGGGGACGGCCCATTGTCTCGCAGTGCAAGGACCATACATAGTCGCATCCCTTGGCAGAGACCCAAATGCCCCTGCATTTGACACAAGGAAATTCACAGGGCGCTGTACCAGATTCCTCTTTTCAGAGCATTATTAAAGTCTTATTTTGAAATTTCTGTCTTTAATGGTATCCCAAGGGGTCTATGAAAGATGCAATTTCAAGTGCCCTTATCTGGGATGATCACCATCCTAGTTGAGTTGCCTCTAGTCCCAAATTTTTCTAGAGAAAGCTTTTACCTCTGTCTTGAGTGGTCCAGGGGCCTTGAGTAGTGCTGAACTGCAGTTCCGCCAGTGGCCAAGGCCCTAGATGGTGTTTCTAGGTTCTGGCTGTGCCCCTTATAAAGTACTGCTTCCTCCCCATTGCTCATACCTTACCACCTTACCTCTCTTCACTCTGCCCCCAGTATGGTTCTTGTTCAACCAACTCTTCACTAGTTCCTTTCTCTCCATCCCCTCATCCCCTTCCCTAGCAACTCTACCTTCCTGCCCTTCCTCCAGAAACATTCCCTTACCTCTAATAGCCTAGCAATTCCTTTCCATGGAAAAAGTGCAGTTGGCACCAAAAATCAATAAGCTTGTATTTATTTGGAAGATTAGCATGATAATCAGCCAGTTAGAATGGCTGTGTTAACCGTATCAAGAATAAGTAAGTAAGATGTAGTTTTAGGGGAAATAATGCATCTTTCAGCTTTACAAGGAAACAGAGCAGACTGCACCAACAGCTCTGATTGGGTGCTTGGGTTTTATTTGAAATGTATTCAGCTTACACTCCATTGCACACTAACACTAAATTCACAGCTATTTGTTAACTTTTTGGAAAGAATGAATGAACAGAAAGTCTGTACTAACTGTGCTCAACAGTCTGAATGTCAAGTTTTTGGTGGCCCTGCTGCTTGTATGTTCTCCATGATTTCACTGTGTCCCCACATTCTGGTTTACCACCTTAAGCTTGAACATCTATGATCCTTACCTCTTTCTCTATCAGAGTCTGATTCTGATTCAGTATTCTTTAGGGCAAGCAAACAGACCAATCAAAATTTAAAAGGATAAAATCTTCCTTGTGTACAAGTAGACAATGTCCTCAGACTGGCAAACTGCTGTAAGCTTTTTAAGTGTGTACCTGTTTTCTTAAGTGGAATGTAAGTATAGTTCGGCAGCTCAGCAGTCAGAACAGGGATTGAATCCCAGCCCTGCTGCCTACTATCTGTGTGACAGAGACGTTCTTGGCCTCCCTTGGGCTTGGTTTCCTTATCTAGAAAATGGAAAATGACAATAACTACCCTATACAGATCGTACATTTAAAGAGCCCAACACAATGCCTATCATTCATAAATACTCAAAAATTTAAGTATAATAAGAGTAATAATAATTATCATAAGAAGCAAGATAATCACAAATTATACACACATTATATATATGAAAACATATATACATTTTGTGTATATTTAATCACAGAAGCTCAGGGTTGAAAGGTTTCTTAAAGGCTAGAAAGTTTAGACATAAGTTTGATGCTTCAGACTTCTCTGCAACACCTACAGCCAATGGTCCCATTGTATGCCTGGTCACTTCTAGGGCTGGAGATCTTCCTCTCTCCCAATTTATGAACAGAAGAGTTTTTCCTATGTTAAGCTGCACCCCTGTCTCCCTGTAAATTCAACTCACTGGTCTTCATCCAAACCCTTGGGGAACGTATTAATGAGGGTGACACAGATGTCTCTTTGCTGCGGCAAGGCTTTCAGCACTGAATCAGCTCTCTCCCTCTCCAAGACAAATGTCAGAGCCCAAAGAGTCAGCTCATCTAATTATACAAGTCATGTGACATTAGGGTAATCTCTAGAGCTTGAGGGTCCACAGAGCCCCAAGTCATGTAGTCAACATATCCATAGCCACACCCCAGCCTCAGTCTCTAGAATGTTCCAATCTTCCCCACATCTGAACACAGATTCCTCCTCCACTGCTTTCTTTTGAGCACCACAGCATCGCCTTTACCTTTTGCCCAATGAGTGGGTCGCAGCAGAGTTGATGCAGCAAGCCTGCAGACTGCTGCCAATGCAACTTATGTTTCTTGGCTTCAGGTAGAAGCTTTTGGCAGCAACGTGTTCAATCTGCCCTACATCAAATTAGCTGTGGTTTGACATCTTCCTTTCCTCCAAGATGACAATCACTCATCTTCTCCATCCATTTTCCTCTTAATTATGTCTGAGATTCAGGTGAAAAGTCTTCTGGTTTACCACCAGTGTCAGGGCTCAGTGTGTGGTTTGCCCTTGACTCCTTTCCATGCTTGGCTCCACATGCTGGGGTTGTTCTCTGGCCCTCAGACATGGCTGTAGGCCTCGCCTACCAGTGCTTTACAGATGAGGGTTTGGGAGCTACTGAGAGTACCATATCAAAAAAGGACCACATTCCTATTAGGGTTCTAGCCTCATATATACTGGGATGTTTTCTTAGTTTCAACTGCTGTCATTATTATCAACCTTAAAATACTGAAACAATTATCTTAGTCCTCTAGTGAGAGTGTGGGATGCTTACTATTCGACATTTTCAGCATCTATGCTGTAAATGGCTGGCACCAAGACATTGTACATCGATTGCTTTAAAAATTGACAGAGTAGGGAAAGAGCCTCTTTTTATGATTGTGTTATAAATCCCTGGCCTCGACTATCTCTGACATAAAATGGATTGGTGATTCCTTTCGTAATTGTGACATCAACAAACAATCTAATTCTGTTTTAATTCTCCTTTTGTTGAGCATCTCACACAAGCACCCTGCACACTTAGTTCCTTTTCTCCTGCAGACAACTGTAGGGTTCATTGTATATAGTACAGATGTTGATTAAAAAAGAGAAAGGCATAACTTGACCAGTTAGTTTCTAAAAGATATCAATAGATAATAAGTGGATCTAAGATAATCAGCTGAAAAATTATTTGAAATAATAAGAGAATGCAGTCAGCTTCTAAAATTAAAACAAAATGGAATAACGTTCCTATATGCAAAACATAACCAATTAGGAAATTAATGGAAGGAAAGATCCTGTTTATAATACCAATGACAACAACAAATGGAAGGAAGGAATAATTTAACAAAAATTATGAAGAGTATCCTAAATGATTTTTAAAAGATTCAAATAATTGGAAAGATATACCTTGTGTAAAGTTAGCAATTTTCCTTAAGTTAATTGATAAATTTAATGAGATCCCAATAAAAAACCCTGGGATTTGGGCAAGAACTAGATTAGCTATTCTAAGTTTCCAGTGAAAAAAAATCATATGACAATTGCCAGGAAAATTCTAAAGAAGAAGTATAATGAAAAAAGATTAACTGACCAACATATTAAAGTGAAACACAAATACAGAAATCAAAACAATGTGGAAAAGACAGAACATTGAACAGGATAGAATACGGAAACAGACCCAAAAACAAATTCAGATTTTAAGACCCAAATACATATTTCAACTCCTAGGACACAAGTATAAATACAAAATGGGCTGGGCACGGTGGCTCACGCCTGTAATCCTAGCACTTTGGGAGGCCAAGGTGGGCAGATCACTTGAAGTCAGGAGTTCGAGACCAGCCTGGCCAACATGGTAAATGTTAAATTTTTTTAAAAAAGGAAGCTAAAGAAACTTGAAAAGACAAATAACCATTAAAAATTTATCTTGGAATGAGGAATTATTTTCTAAATAAAACATAAAACCCTGAAGCCATAAAGGAAAAGATTGATATACATTACTTTTATTCATAAAAAGTAAAAGTTCCTTTATAGATCAAAATACCGTATGCAAAATCAAAGGCAAATGACAAGCTGAGGAAAATATCTGTAATACATATGACCAAAAAAGGTATGTTTACTTACTATATGAGAGAGCTGTTATGAATAGGAGATGATTAACAACCCAAAAGAAAAATGAACAATGGGCCGGGCGTGGCGGCTCACGCCTTAATCCCAGCAATTTGGGAGGCCGAGGCAGGCGGATCATGAAGTCAGGAGATCGAGACCATCCTGGCTAACACGGTGAAACCCCGTCTCTACTAAAAATACAAAAAATTAGCTGGGCGTGGTGGCGGGTGCCTGTAGTCCCAGCTACTTGAGAGGCTGAGGCAGGAGAATGGCGTGAACCCGGGAGGCGGAGCTTGCAGTGAGCCAAGATGGCGCCACTGCACTCCAGCCTGGGAGACAGAGCGAGACTCCGTCAAAAAAAAAAAAAAAAAAAGTAAAGAAAAATGAACAATGACTATGAATAGGCAATTTACAGAAAAGAGAAATAAGTGGCAAATAAATGTGTGAAAAGATGGTAGACCTTATTTAGTTAGGAAAATGCCAATTAAAGCAGCAGTGAGGCTGGCAAAGATGAAACATGTTGTTGATACACGATGTTGCCAAGGTAATGGAGAAGCAGGCACCATCACACACAGCTAGTAGTAGAGCCTGCATAACCCTGGTAGAAGGCAATTTGCCCACGTCCATTCAAATTATAGGTGCACATACCCTGCGACTCAGCAATTTGACATCCAGGAGTGTATTCACAAACAAATCCACACATCATACAATTCCGTACATGTAAAGATAACCATTGCTGCATTGTTTCTTATAGGAAAGACTGAACATAAGCTTAAAAAAATCCACCAATAAGGGATTCAATAAATTATTGTCCATTCTGTGGAATATTGCAGATATGTTAAAATAATGAGTTACATCTGAATGTGCTAATCTGGAAGGATTATCATTTCTGTACTTTTAAGTTAAAAAGGTATAAATATAGTCCATAGTTTGCTACCATTCGTTTTTTAATTTAATGTTTTATTTATTTATTTATTTATTATTTTTAGAGACAGGGTCTCACTATGTTGCCCAGGCTGGTCTCGAACTCCTGAGCTCAAGTGATCTGCCCTGCCCACCTTGGCCTCCCAAAGTGCTGGGATTACAGGCGTGAGCAACAGCACCCAGCCCCTTCTGTGTTTTTAATAAAAAGAAAAACGTACATATATGCATAAGTATAAATGCAAACATTTTCAAATAGATTATAAAAAATTGTTAATGATATTTATTTCTGAAAAGTAGGACTAAAGATCTAAAGCAAGAGGGAGATACTTTGCATTCTTTACCTTTTACACAGTTTGGGATTTTTTATCACATGCTTTTATCTTTATAATATAGATATCAAAATTCTCAACATTGATCATTACCACACATGCATTAGGAGGATTTCTTTTCTAATTTTGACATCAAACATTGAATAATCTTCCATCATGACATGGAAGAGTATTCAATCTTGACGTTATCTTTTGAACATCATACATAAATATCTCAGCCCTTGGGAGAACCAACTGTAAGTTGGGATTTGAGTGACTCTAAGGTCCACAGTACTATATGATAAAAGATGGCAAATCCGTTTCCCTTGTGTAGCCATCTTGGTTGGTTGGTCATGGCTATCTGGTGCCGTACAGCTGGAAGGATTTCAAGTCAAAGACCAGGATCAGTGGAAAAGAGAGCTGAGGTCAATTAAGAAGCTTTATTCATGAAAAGGCTAAAATCAGTGGAGTTGCCGGGAGCAGTGGCAAATAGCAGCGTTAGCCCTGAGCCGAGCTGTTGACAAGTCATATCTGGCCTGGTGGATGGAGCTGAAAGCAAGTGAGAGTAACAGCCAAGTTTGAAAGCTTGAGATTTAGGTACTGTCTTAGATGGAAGTGGGCCAGGTGCTTGCCTGGGGCTGCCTCCTGAAGGAGTCTCACACCAGTATAAGAAAAAAGAGAGGTTTACAGGTTCCAGGGATGTGCTTTGTCATATATGACAGAAAAGTCATGAGTATAAATTATGCATTAAATGAAGCTTTGAGCTAACACTGTGAGAAATACGGTATTTACAATTGGAGAAAAATTGAGTAATGGAGGAAAAGATGTTTGGGTAGCACTATTGTTCTTGGCCTTCTGAGGAGGCAGAGAAGGATGCTTACAGTCCTATTTTACTCCTGGAATTCTTTTGCTCTCTCTGGGAGACCATGCCATAATGTTTGTTGGCACAGATAAGTCACAGGTCAGGAATGTTCAGGCTAGTTCCACCCTTAAAAAGTTCAATGTAGAATCAGTGAACCATCTATGGAAAGAGATGCGACCCTTCTGTCTCCATTGCTATGAATTTCTTTTAAGAAAAAACCATGTTAATTGAACAAACGACTATGTATTAACCACTGTGCCTCAAGTGCTCTCCCTGCAGCATCTCATTTAATCTGCATAAAAGCTGTATTTTATAGTTCCTTGCATTAAGTAACTTGATGGAGATGACACAGCTTGTGACTAGGTCTGTCTGACTTCAGAACCCATTTTCCTAACCATTAAGTTTTACTGCCTCTTTCTTCAACCTCTGATGAAGATGTATTCATCTTCCCTAACCTATATTTTCCTTGAATCTCTTCATGAATTAATTTTTTCGTCTTTTAAGCAATATCCTCCAAAATCTACACTATCCCCCAGCCATCATCAGGCGTGATCAAGAAAGTAAAGACATGTTTACTTTCAATACAGTATATCAATTGTACAATTGATATCATATATGTCATATATATCATGATATCAATATATATAGATAGGTACTATATATAGATAGATACAACTGGTATATCAAATTATACAATATATCAATTGAAATCTCTTTTGAGAAGTCTGTGTAGCAATAAATGTTAACATCTTTCACAGGAATTACCTTTGACACAACAGAGTTTGAAGAAAAAATAATTTACAAAGATGCTTAGTTCATCATTATCTGTGAATAGTAAATACTTTAACAATGCTATAAAACTTGACAGGTGGCTTACAACAGAAGATGAAGCATATTATGATACATTCATACAATAAAAAAATTTATGCTGGTACTAAAAATGATTATGTAGATCTGTATTTATCAACATAGAAAGATGTCAGTGATACAGCATTAAGTGAAAAGGGCAAATTACAAAGAGCATGCAGAGTATAACCCTTTCACCTAAAATTTGTGGGTTTTGGGGATGGTTGCATGCATAAAGAGATATCTGGAAGGATATTCTCCAAAATGCTAATAGCAGTTATGAGTGGTTGAGTTTGGGTAGTTCATCTTATTCTTGGTACTTTTCTCTCTTTTTTATTATAATGAATGTGTGCCATTTTAAAAATCAGAATTTTAAAAATTAGGCTATTTTCATTTGGGGAGGGAAAACACATCAAGGCAATCCACCACCCCTAACTGCTTGTCTTACCGATGACGGGTCGGCGTGGCTAAGTTTGGGAGGCACATTGGAAATTGGGAGTCCAGCTCCATGCTGGTGTTGACGCTGTAAAGAATGACTGTTTGGGAGGCCAAGGTGGGCGGATCATGAGGTCAGGAGATTGAGACCATCCTGGCCAACACAGTGAAACCCTGTCTCTACTAAAAATGCAAAAAGTAAGCCAGGCGTGGTGGCTGGCGCCTGTAGTCCCAGCTACTCGGGAGGTTGAGGTAGGAGAATGGCATGAACCTGGGAAGCGGAACTTGCAGTGAGCTGAGATCACACCATTGCACTCCAGCCAAGGCAACAGAGTGAGACTCCGTCTCAAAAAAAAAAAAAAAAAATGACTGTCTGCATAGGATGATGGTCCTAGGTCACAAACTGACAGCTGCCTGTTCAGCAGATGTCTTGATGGAGCTATTCTCAGCAGCACCCAGACTTCCTTCTCTTGATCAGAATGGGAGAGTCTCCCCAGAGTGCCCTTGCGCAAGCTTCTCAGAGGTTTTCTTACTCCCCTCTTTTGAACTTAGTCTAGTCCCCTGCTTCCTAGGAGGGGTGGGTTGGGTCCACAGTATAAAGGCCCCTTCAGATCGTGGGATATCTGTAGAGGGTTCCACTACGGGTTCACATGATGGCTTGCGGAGGGAATAACAATCATAATAGTCATACTACCTTGTTGATAAAATTTCAGAATTAAGTGGGAACTCAGAGATCTTCTAGGGTGACTTGCCACATTTCCAATGAGGAAACTGATGACGCCCAAGAACCCAAACCTCTTGCCTTCCCACCAGTCTGCTTTTGTTTCATGCCACTTTGCTGAACAGAGCTTTACTAGGCAGGTGTTTACATAAGGCCTATTGCAAAGGTGGGCCAAGAAGCAGGCCATTAACCAGAACACTTGAACTGCCTAGACACTCATCAGCTCCAGAACATACGGCTATACAAGAGACCAGAAAGAGAGTGAGTCCAAACTTGACAGGGGCTGAAGTGTAAATGTTTCTTTGTTTAAAGAGATTTTAAAGTTGTAATCCAAAATTAGAAAGGGCAGTGACATATTGGGGAAAATATTTGCATCAAATTAAAGAAATGAAGGTTTAATATTTATGCTACAAAAAGAAACTCTTATAAAGCAAAACATCAGGACTCCAACAGACAAGTGGGCAGAGGCAATGAACAGAAAGCTTACATAATATTTTTCCTACCAAAATGAAAATACCCTAATTTCCTATTCTGATTATGAAAATGATACACACTAAGGCAGGGTTTCTCAACCCCAGTGGAATTGACACTTCGAGTCCGATAATTCTTTGTTGTTGGGGATTGTCCTGTGCCTTGTAAAATGTAAAATTTACCCACAAGATGCCAGTAGAACACCCCCTCAGCCTGCTTAGTTTGATAACCAAAAATATTTCCAGAACTTGCTAAATGTCCCTGGAAAGGCAAAATCAGTCCTAGTTGAGAACGCTACACTAAGGAGACAAACACATGGAAAGTTGTTCTTTCTCCTTAATACTTGACAAACTGTAACATTAACATGAAATTAAGAAGACTTCATAAAGCTAATTGGCAACAAGTAAATTACTTAAAATTATAACACCTAAATGCCAGGGAGGTTGTAGTGAAATGGATAGAAGCATTCGCTAGTGGTGACATTATATATTTGACATGACCCCTTTTCAGTAATACTTCTCAGGACTGGGAAGATTGAATGCCTCCTTTGCCTCATTCATTTCATTCCTAGGAATTTCTCCAAGGAAATCACTGAACAGAGACAAAACCCAGTGTGCATCAAGATGTTCACCTCAGCATTATTTTTAATAGTGACAATTTGTTAGCAACCAAGATGTCCAGCATTAGACCACTTTAAGTAAATTGTGGATAATCCATTTGATGATGTAGTCATTAAAAATTATGTTGACTATGTAGATGTGACAAAGTTATGACAGAAAGCAAAATACAAATTGTATGTGTACTATGATTGAAATTTTGTAAAAATAAGTATGCATGTTTGTTCAAAAGGATGAGATGGCCAAGTGGGATGGTTCATGCCTGTAATCACAATACATAGGGAGGCCAAGGCAGGAGGATGACTTGAGACCAAGCTGGGCAACAGAGTGAGATCCTGTCTCTACAAAATATAAAAATAAAAATAAAAATAAAAATAATTAGCCAGGCGTGGTAGCTTGCACCCAGCTACTTTGGAGGCTGAGGTGGGAAGATCACTTGAGCCCAGGAGGTTGAGGCTGCAGTGAGCCCTGATTACATCACTGCACTCTGGACTGGGTAATAGAGTGAGACCCTGTGTCAACAAAAAGGATGAGATCTCAATATGTGTAAATGAAAACAGCTGTATTAAGGGACTAGGATCATGGGCGTTTTTAACTTTTAAAAAATATCTTTAATGTAGTTATACTGTATTTTTTTATTTTTAAAGAAACAGAAGAAAATGGCCAAATAGAGAGCTGAAGGAACTCTGGAGGACATCAAGTACAAAGAGAGAATATTACTGAGCTCGAATTTGGGGATCAGGTTTTGGTAGGAGATCTTATAATTTATACCCCAAACAGGAATACTTCGAGAGTGGAAGATGGAACTTGTAAATATTACACCAGGAAAACAGGTGTCCCAGTAAATGTCTGGTCACCCTAGACAGGGAAACCAAGAAAGATGACATGAAGCTCTTATGAAAACTCAGAAGAAGTGATAAATTTCAGAGTCAAGCAGAGGGGACTGAATTCCTATGACCAAAATGTGATTTCCTGCAACTGAGGACCCTGTAACTAAAAAAGGGTACTCAGCTGGCATAAGAATATGTCTTATCATTAAGAGAGTAGGGTGACACCGAAAATTATAAAGCAAAGGCCATATTATCAGTACTAGAGCTGAGATCAGCGGAAGTGATTCATCTACTCAACAAATATTTATCAGCCAGGTACAGTTCGTTCTAGGTACTGAGAATATTGCAGGGACAGGACAGACAGAGTCTCTGATTTCACGAAACTTACAGTCAGTTGGAAGTCAGGCTGGAAAACAAATAAACACACTAATCACATGACATGTAAAGTGCTTCAAAGAAGATGAAATCATGCAATGTGGAAAGTGTCTAAGGGACGGGATTGGGGCAGCGATCAGGGGAGGCCTTCCTGAGGCCCTGGAATTTGAGATCAAAGGTGAATCAAAGAGGAGACTGGAAAGATCTGGGGAGAGGGTGATCTCAGCCTAGAGAGCCTTGAGGCCAAGCTGCGAGGCCAGGCAAAGGTCAGAAAGGTGCCTGGTAAGGTGGAGACCAAGTTCAAGACCATAAGGGAGTGAGGAGGAACTCAGTAATAATGGCAATTGCGGGGCTGAGCACAGTGGCTCACACCTGTAATCCCAGCACTTTGGGAGGCCGAGTTGGTTGGATCATTTGAGGCCAGGAGTTCGAGACCAGCCTGAGTAACACAGTGAAACCCCATCTCTACAAAAAAAAATTTTTTTTAAATATCCAGGCATGCACCTATGGTCCCACCTACTTGGGAGGCTGAGGCGGGAGATTTGCTTAAGTCCAAGAGGTTGAGGTTGCAGTGAGTTGTGATAGCACCACTGCACTCCAGCCTGGGCAACAGGGCAAGATCCTGTCTTTAAAATAAAATAAAATAAAATAAAATAAAATAAAATAAAATAAAGGCAATTGTGCTGCTAGGAGCAGGAACTGGATGGGGCATGTGGTGGGGACCCAACTAATTCAAACCCTGCCTGGGGGGATTTCTCTGAACCTAAACTCTGATCATAAGTTGAGAAGCAATAGCACCTCACTAGGCTGTTTGACAGTTTAATTGAGAGGGCAAATGTAAGAACAAAGCAATATTGTCATTTTTTTTACACTGTTCCTTTGTTTAATGCAGACAGCCTGCCCTTTTCCTAGAAATCAATCAGATATATTATCCTACATGAACACACACGTTCTTCTTTCTGGTTGCTTATAAACTCTTTAAGGATATCAGTAGTTTCAGGGGCTTGGCCTTTCACAACTAGGCAAGTCTCCTTTGTTGGGTATGAATGGAGAGAGGGTCAAATTTGAACTAGGGAAATGGCACGACGAAGTTCTTAAAGTGGTTGTAATTCTGCCACTCCCACCCTGTTGGTTCAGTTTGGGGAATAAACAGAGGTTTGACCTAGGCCTTTTGAAAAAATGAATCTCTTGGATTCATTTGGAAGTATCCCAGATTTACAAAGTAGAAGCTATTAAAGTGTTTGAGTGGTGTGTTAATCACTCTCTAGGAATTCTCATGGACATCACAGATTTACTCAGCTGACCCTTCTTCATAGGCACATCTCAGATTTTGGAAAATTATTCCAGATTATAAGTTGGCAGTCAAGCAACGTGATTTGATCGAACACTTACTCTATGGCAGGCACTGTCCTTGTCACTGAGAACAAAACAGTGAAGACAACAATAGCTCCTGCCCTCACAGAGCTCAACAATGTAAATGGTAAGGAAACGGTTAAAGTTATAATTAATGAAACATGAATAGATCCCTGAGCTCTTGCCTTTCCATTATATGAATGAACTGTGCTGGACTATTTAAAATTGTTTCCACCAATTTAAGAATATAATAGTAGTGTGCTTAAATGGACATTTTGTTTTAGAAATTTTTTTAACTAGAAATAGTCTCCCAACTCTTTAAATTTTTTAATATTATACTATAAATGATAAAATAAAATACATATTTAATAAAATGAAAATATGTAAAAATATAAACTCTTTAAGGATATCAGTAGTTTCAGGGACTTGGCCTTTCACAACTGGGCAAGTCTCACAAATTTAATTTGTTTGTTAACAAACAAATTTAATAAAATCAAACACTATATAGTTATGTCATATTTTTATTATTTTGAGATAAGGTTTCACTCTTTTCTCAGGCTGGAGTGCAGTGGTGTGATCATGGCTGACTGCAGCCTCCACCTCCCAGGCACAAATGATCCTCCCACCTTGGCCTCCCAAATAGCTGGGACTACAGGTGTGTGCCACTATGCCTGGCTAACTTTTAAATTTTTTGTAAAGATTGGGTATCACTATGTTGCCCAGGCTGGTCTCAAACTTCCAGGCTCAAATGACCCTCCTGCCAAAGAAGCCTCCCAAAGTGCTAGGATTACAGCAACTGCACCTGGCCTTATGTTATTATTAAAAGGAATCCACTATGAACATGATTTTTTGCCCATTTGGCTCACTTAGGAAGCATTTTTAAAGTCTTGATGCCTGCAACCACTCCAGAACAATTAAATTGGAGTCTGGGGGTCTGGCATCCAGGAATCCAGACTGTTTAAGGCTCTCCGGGTGCTGGCAGTGTGCACAGCCAGGGTTGAGAATCAGAAGCAGTACATTTGCAGCCTATCAGGTCTGTACCTGAATATGTGGAGTGAGTAGAATGTGTGGAGTGAGCAGAATGTGTGGAGTGAGTGTGGGGCAATTGTGTGGGTAAGTACACAGATACTCTGTCACAGACAGTGGCCTGATGGCTTAAAACAAAACAAACGGCCAGGTGCGGTGGCTCACGCCTGTAATCCCAACACTTTGGGAGCCCGAGGCGGGTGGATCACGAGGTCAGGAGATCGAGACCATCCTGGCTAACAAGGTGAAACCCTGTCTCTACTAAAAATACAAAAAATTAGCCTGGCATGGTGGCGGGTGCCCGTAGTCCCAGCTACTAGGGAGGCTGAGGCAGGAGAATGGCATGAACCCGGGAGGCGGAGCTTGCAGTGAGCCGAGATCATGCCACTGCACTCCAGCCTGGGCGACAGAGTGAGACACGGTCTCAAAAAACAAACAAACAAACAAACTATTCAAACCCTTGCTTTGATGGCAGTTATTATTTGTTTTGTTGTTTGGTTTTGAACATTGATAATCTTGCTAGTGGTAACCTTTGTAACTCGAAGCATCAGTATCAGCCAAGATTGCATGCATTCAGAGACAAGTGAGAGACCAGCCATCAAATGAGGAATCAACAAATCATGGCCTACTTTTCTCATGTAACAAGAAGTTCAAAAGCGGAGAGACCAGGCTACAGCAAGGAAGAACCAAGCTCCTTCTCTCTAAGCAGCCATCCTCAGTATGAGGCTTTCATTCTCTAGGCTGTGAGATGGGTGCCGAGCCTCTCGGCATCAGTCTATGTTGAAGGAAGGAAGCCTTTGTCCTTATGAGCAGGCTGTGCCTTTTTGGTAGGAAGGGAAGCTCTGCCTTCACCTCCCTCCCGCCCATCAGGTACTTCTGCTTACGTATCTTTGGTCAGAATTCTGTCACATGGCTACCCCTAGCTATAAGGTAAGGTAAGCTGGAATTTTTATTTTTTATTTATTTATTTTTTTATTTTTTATTTTTTAGCAATTCTGTTCCCAGTCTTTCTAGAGGAAGGCAAGGCAGAAGGGGTTTGGGATGGACGCTGAATGAACCAAACTATAGTTTTTTTCACATTTGAGGGCAATGAAATCATAGTCTTGAAAACCAAGGACCAGGCGATAGCCTTTTCACCCTGTGACTAGACAGGTCCCTGAGGGCACGGCTGATGTGGCCAATCTTCTGTAAATGCAAAGGTGCTTATGGCCCTAGAGCTTCAGCTCTAAGACATGAAAGTGAAGGTTCCTCCAGAATCACACACGTGCATTATTCAGCGCAAAGATCTGTGGTTTGGTGATTCTTCTTCTCCTTTCATAAGGTGAGAGGCAGCAGTTGGGGTGTATTTCCCCAGGAATGGTGGGAGATGTGGGCCTAGATCCTCCCGCTGCTTGGGAAGAGTCGTACTTTTCAGTTGGAAGCCTGCTCCAGGAATGGCGGGTTCCACCCTCTGCATGTGACGTACAGGGGCTGGTAACTGATGGAGCCTGAACATATATCTGGGTGTGAGGGATAAGCTTCAAACGCCACTTAAGTGTGGGTGGGAGCCAAAAGGTCACCCTGCCAATACATGATTGCATGTCCTGTTGAGGAGAAAATACACAGGGACTATTTTCACCCTTCTGGAAATTGTGATTAGAAAATGCAAGGAGAAGGCCAAGACACTAAACTGGAGCTGGTAGGGAGGAAGCCTCAGCCCTGCTCAGGGTGCCTGGAGAGTCCCCACCAGGGCCCAGCTAGGAAATGCCAGCCTTGTCCTTGGTCTTCATCCCTAATGGCTCCCGGCGGGTGAGGGAACTGCCTGGGGATTCCCCATAGTTGAAGCGCTCTGTGAGTGACCCCCTCCTAAGCCCCTCCAGTAGGGGATTTCCCAGAATGTTCCCACGCCCCCAGGAAGCCTCTTCCTTAGCCACCCCCAAGCTGCTTGCAGTTCATGGTAGAGGTAGGTGGCATCAAATGACCCCACAGGTGAGGGATTTGCCTGAGGTGGGAAAAGAGGGAAGATAAAATTGGAAAGCCACCGGGGCTGAGGAATTATCTCATAGGAGAGAACTGTCAAACAGTATAACGTTTAAACAGACTTTAAAGGCAAGAAAGGATGGAGGGCACAGACTCTGAAGCCAGAGTGCCTCAATTCAAGTACCGGTGCTGCAACTTCCAAGCTGCATGATCTTGAGCCAGTGACTTAACTTCTCTGTTCCTCAGTTTTTCCTCTTCTGTAAAACGGAGATAATATTTTCTACCACACAAGTTTGTTGAAAATATCAAATGTAATGATAACCATAAAATACTTAAAAGAGTGATTGGCACACGGAAGTATTCAATAAATGTTAGTTATTGGCCAGGCATGGATGATTCATGCCTGACATCCCAGAACTTTGGGAGGCTGAGGCAGGCGGATCACTTGAGGTCAGAAGTTCAAAACCAGCCTGGCCAACATGGTGAAACCCCGTCTCTACTAGAAATACAAAAAGTTAGCCAAGTGTATTGGCCGGCACCTGTAACCCCAGCTACCCGGAAGGCTGAGGTGGGGAGAATTGCTTGAACCAGGGAGGCAGAGGTTGTGGTGAGCTAAGATTGCACCACTGCACTCCCAGTCTGGGCAACAGAGAGAGACTCTGTCTCAAAAATTAAATAAACAAATAAATGATAGTTAAGTTAAGCTAAGCTATTTTTTAAAAAAATTTTGGTTTCTATCCACCTTTCTCGTACAAATTGAGCCAGGTTACACCTTAGACCTATTAGATCAGAATCAGGCATCAGGATTGCTAAAGCTCCCCAGGGGACCCCAGTGTGTGGATGAGGTTGAGAATCATTGTTTTGGTCCAGTCTTTCCATTTTAAAGTGAGGCAACTGGAGCTGAATAGGGAAATTGAGTCACTGAGGATCACCCAGCCAGGACCAGGGCCCAAGTTCCTATTCCCATTTACCGCTGATGGAGCTCACCGTGGTCATGAGTTCAGGACCTGGCTCTGTGTCTGGAGGAAGGTCTGGCCTCGAGTCAGCCCTTGTCCAGAATATCTGGCCAGGTGACCCCCTCTCCATGCAGCCCAGGAGGCAGATGGTCAGCTCTATGATTGGAAGAATGTGAGTGACTCAGGGATCTTGTGTTGTGTTGTGTTGTGTGTGGGTCACCAAAACCGAGACCCAGCTTTCTCCTGGGAGACAACAGGGTAGCCAAGGACTTGTTTTTTTGTTTTGTTTTGTTTTGTTTTGTTTTTTGAGACAGAGTCTTGCTAGGTTGCCCAGGCTGAACTACAATGGTGCAATCTTGGCTCACTGCAACTTCTGCCTCCCAGGTTCAAGTGATTCTCCTGCCTCAGCCTCTGGAGTTGCTGGGACTACAGGCATGCACCACCACGCCCCGCTAATTTTTTGTAGAGACAGAGCTTCACCATGCTGGCCAGGCTGGTCTTGAATTCCTGACCTCAAGTGATCTGCCCACCTCAGCCTCCCAAAGTGCTGGGATTACAGGCGTGAGCCACAGCACCTGGCCAACTTTCTAGTGTTCTCGGGAGACCTTTGCCCACTCAAGTCTCCAGTCTCTCAGGGGAAGCAGTCAGTGTGAGAGAAGGAACACAGGGCCCCGAGCCAAGCCCTGCTCTGCGCCTCCCTGGCGGGCAATGAGTCTTTGCATCAAACACTCAAAGTTTCTGAACTTCTGAGAAAACAAGTGTCTTGAGGTGAATCCTATAGCACAGCTGTCACCAGCCTGTGGTCATTTTGGAGGGTATGTGGCTAGGTTTGTCCCAGGGTCTCAGTTGTCCTCATCTGTAGAGTGGGGATAATAACAGCTGACCTTCCCTATCCCACACAGAGCGTTATTGTGAGGAGTCTGATGGACTGGGATGAATTCTGAATAGAAGAAAGATGGGTACATGGATGCCCAAATGCAGGCTCACCCCCACCCCTCTCAGTAGCAGAAGACATGCATATAGGAGAAGCTGCATTTCCTCCCAGCCTCACTGTGCTCTAGGTGTCCAGCCCTCATTGTTAGGGGATGTCACTGTTGTACCTCTGGATAAACAGCTGCTCTCATGCCACCTTTGCCAGTTGTCCCTTCAGTTGGGCGAGCCCTTTCCAGGGCATGACTGCCCCAAGGAGGGCCAGAGGGGACTGGGCAATAGCAGGGACATGGAGGGACGAGGCCCCAGATCAGCCACTTCCTCCTGCAAGGGAAGTCAAACCCTTTCTCTCACAAGTGTCAGGCTGGCTGCACGGTCCCTGGGCTGGCAGGGCGGGTTTCTTGGGGGCCCTAGCAGGAAACACTCTTGCTTCCCAAGGTAAAGACAAGTTTCTTATCACTGGCGGTGGTTTTCTGGTTAGAGGCAGCAGGCAGCGGTTACAAACTTTGCCTAGAGCTCTGGGATCTGCAAGCCAGGGAGGGGGAGGCAGACGACAGAGCTAGAGTGAGCTCAGCAGAGCTTGCTTAGGGAGGAAGGACCCGCTGTCACTTCCCGAAAGCGGGGCCAGCCTCTAGGCGGGGAGAAGGTCAGAGCGGCCCTCCCTTCTGCCTCGGGGTTTGCCCAGGCTCTTCAGAGCACAGAATTTACAGTAAATGTTGTCACCAGTGGAAACTCTCAGAGGGGGCGAAGAAAAGGGCTAGAGGAAGGAGCCAGGACTCCCGGCCCCCAGTTCCCGTCTTACCAACACCCCCTAGTCTCATTGTGTTGCTTTATCTTACCTTTCGGTAAAGAGGGGATGCCCTCCTTCTGGGATGTGCCAGGAAATACCCAAATGGTAAAACGAATGAGCCAGCCACACCTTGCAGAAGGCAGGGCTGTGACTCCATCATCGTGGCTCTTGATAACTCCTCTGCCCCGTTTTAGAGGGGCTTCCTTTGTACTGACCTTGGCACACTTTCTAGCTCAGAGCCCCATTCAAGAAATGCCAGGTTGAGGCTGAGCATGCTTGTATCTGTCCTTCACAGATGATGGAACCTGGCTTGATGAGCAAGGCCACGGTTGGTATATGCTTCTCTGCCATTTAAAAAGAACCCCCCCAGGATGTGGGGTTTAAGATGATTGACAGTATAACCGATTGACCTCATTAGCCTACAGCTCATGCCCCTGATGGATTCGTTAGGGCAAATTTTATTTTATTATTTTATTTTATTTTATTTTTTGAGAGAGGACCTCACTCCATCAGTGAGGCTGGAGTGCAGTGGCATGATCATGGCTCACTGCAGCCTCCAACCCCTGGTGCTCCATAGCTAATTTTCTTTTATTTTTATTATTGTAGATACTGGGTCTCAATAATGTTGCACAGGCTGGTCTTAAACTCCTGGGCTCTCAGGAGGTAGAGGTTGCAGTGAGCTGAGATCGCACCATTGCACTCCAGCCTGGGAGACAGAGCAAGACTGTCTCAAAAAAAAAGAAACCCAAAAAACCAAAATACTTCTGGGCTCAAGCGATCCTCTCACCTCAGCCTCCCAAAGTGCTGGGATTGTAGGTGTGAGCCACTGCACCCAGCCTATTTAGGGCAAATTTTAAATGTCAAGTTATCTTACATCTACTCACCACCCACCCTATTTTTGAGTTACCTTCTTCATTCCAGCAGATGTCATAAGTCTGTCAGTCAACAAACATCTGAGTTCATACTATGTGCCAGGCATTGAGCCAGGCATTAACAAATAGGCATTTAATAAGTGCTTGAATAATTAAAACAAATTTAAAATAATATTTAACTAGTGCTTTCCAACTTGCCTGATCATTAGAATGACCTGTGGCACTAGTTAAAAATCCAAATTTCACTCCCTAGTAGTCTAGTGGCTAGGATTTAAAAAATAAAATTATTATTATGTTTTTAATTCAGCTCTGCAGCCAGACATGGTGGCTCACGCCTGTAATCCCAGCACTTTGGGAGGCCGAGGTGGGCAGATCCCCTGAGGTCAGGAGTTCAAGACCAGCCTGGCCAACATGGTGAAACCCCGTCTCTACTAAAAATACAAAAACTAGCCAGGCGTGGTGGTGCCTGCCTGTAATCCCAGCAACTCGGGAGGTTGAGGCAGGAGAATTGCTTGAACCTGGGAGGCAGAGGTTGCAGTGAGCCAAGATCACACTACTGCACTCCAGCCTGGAGGACAGAGTGAGACTGTCTCAGGAAAAAAAAAAAAAAAAAAAAAAATTCAGATCTGCAGACTTCACTCCGCAAATCCCAAAACCACTGATTCACATTCCTAGATTTTAGGATGGGCCTGAAATTCTATTCTTAACAAGCCTTCAAATTAATTCTCATGATATGGCAAGTTTGGGAAATACTGACCTAATCCAAATAGATTTAGAAAGGTAAGACCTGGTCTCCAAATATCAGGTTGCCTTTTGAACTGAAAAATTTTTTTTTTATTTGCATCTCCAGTGATATTTGCCTTTCCTCTGTGGTTACCAATGCTTAGCAGAGAAAGTCTGTTTGGTTGAGTCGAATAATGTAAACCTTAAAATTATACCGGAATTGCGATCTCCCGGGCTTTCTGAGGATGGGATTGCTTTTCCGTAAATGCTAATTACCAGATTGCAATTGTTGATTAATTAATGATGTGATCAGAAATCAGCACTTCTTAGCAGGCATTTTTCTGATTAGCATGTATTTGATGGTTCCCCCAAGCAACAGGGAAAAGAGTTTCCAGAAAAAAGAGAAGCTCACAGGCTTGGGACACCCCCAAAGTACCATCAGAATGCTTTCTGGTAGGCCGGACAGGGTGGAACAAAACGTTGTAGCAGACTTTGACCACTTAGTATTTATTTATTTCATTTTTATTTTTATTTTTGAGATGGAGTATTGCTTTGTCACCCAGGCTGGAGTGCAGTGGCATGATCTCGGCTCACTGCAGCCTCTGCCTCCTGGGTTTCAGCAATTCTTTTCCCCGAGCCTCCCGGGTAGCTGGGATTACAGGCGTGCACCACCACGCCCGGTTAATTTTTTTTTTTTTTTTTTTTTTTTTGTATTTTTAGAGACAGGGTTTCATCATGTTGGCCAGGCTGGTCTCGAACTCCTGACTTCAGGTGATCCACTCACCTCCGCCTCCCAAAATGCTAGGATTACAGGCATGAGCCACCGCACCTGGCCCCATTTACTATTTATAAAGACCCTGAGCATTCTAGAATCTGGGTGCAGTAGACAAGTATCCAGTGACTTTATTTGTAAGACGAAATGCAGACACCGGGAGCTTTTGGAAAACACGTGGCATAACACAGTGGAAAAGAGTGAAACTGGTGTAAGACGTTCTCACAAACGACTTTCCATTTCCTTAGGCTCTGGCCTGCCAGCTGCTTTCCCTTGCTGTATTCCCGCCACCTCCCACCCACACACCCTCACAGAGACCCCTACATGCATACACGCAGAGGAACACACTCACACACACCCCTCTATCAGGTTGAACCATGTGAAATTGCTTTTTTGGGGGTGGGGGAGAGATGTAGTCTTGCTGTGTTGCCCAGGCTGGAGTGCAGTGGCTCAATCTCGGCTCACTGCAACCTCTGCCTCCCTGGTTCAAGCAATGCTCCTGTTTCAGCCTCCTGAGTAGCTGGGACTACAGGCGCACTGCCACACCCAGCTAATTTCTGTTTTTGTATTTTAGTAGAGACAGGGTTTTGCCACGTTGCCCAGGCTGGTCTCAAACTCCCCACCTCAGGCAACCCGCCCGCCTCGGCCTCCTAAAGGGCTAGGATTACAGGGGTAAGCCACCGCGCCCGGCCTGAAATTGCTATTCTTATAGGTCACAACAGACAAATATCAGCAGCTTCACCTGGTTCAGCCTCATATCTATGTGTACACATGCACACCCACCCATGTGCTTACGTAAACGCGCCCATACACACCTACAAACATATATACACTTGTGCACACATTCACACGTGCAGGAAAATTCTCTGGTGCCCTTCTCCATGGCTGTGCTAGTGAACAACTAATCTGGCCCCTCCTGTGTCCCTCCGCACCCCACCCACCTTGCCTCCTTCCCAGACACTAACCTCCGGTGCTGATCCCCACCCCTACAGGAGAGCGAAGACCTGGAGAAACAAAACGCGGCTCTACGCAAGGAGATCAAGCAGCTCACGGAGGAACTGAAGTACTTCACGTCGGTGCTGAACAGCCACGAGCCCCTGTGCTCGGTGCTGGCCGCCAGCACGCCCTCGCCCCCCGAGGTGGTGTACAGCGCCCACGCATTCCACCAACCTCATGTCAGCTCCCCGCGCTTCCAGCCCTGAGCTTCCGATGCGGGGAGAGCAGAGCCTCGGGAGGGGCACACAGACTGTGGCAGAGCTGTGCCCATCCCCCAGAGGCCCCTGTCCACCTGGAGACCCGGAGACAGAGGCCTGGACAAGGAGTGAACACGGGAACTGTCACGACTGGAAGGGCGTGAGGCCTCCCAGCAGTGCCGCAGCGTTTCGAGGGGCGTGTGCTGGACCCCACCACTGTGGGTTGCAGGCCCAATGCAGAAGAGTATTAAGAAAGATGCTCAAGTCCCATGGCACAGAGCAAGGCGGGCAGGGAACGGTTATTTTTCTAAATAAATGCTTTAAAAGAAACCAGTCTGACAAGGCAGTTTCTCTCTTTCACCCTGTCCCTTGACACTCTAAATTCTGCGATGTTGGGACCTTCTTTGTTTTTTGGACTCTAGTACCCTCAAAGAGCTCTAGGGACTCCGCTAACAGCTCCTCTTTTCCATGGTTTATTGATGTACTTGGGAAGCTTTCAATTCCTTCCTCTAGGTGTCTCCTTCTCCTTCTCCTTCTCCTTCTCCTTCTTCTCCTCCTTCTCCTTCTCCTCCTTCTCCTTCTCCTCCTCCTCCTCCTTTCTCCTCCTCCTCCTCTTCTCCCCCTTCTCCTCCTCCTCCTCCTTCTTCTTGACAGAATTTCTCAGATCTTGGCTCAGGCTGGAGTGCAGTGGTACGATCTCCGCTCACTGCAACCTGCGACTCCCAGGTTCAAGAGACCCTCTTGCTTCAGCCTCCCTAGCAGCTGAGACTACAGGCACGCACCACTATGCCCAGCTAATTTTTTTATTTTTAGTAGAGACAAGGTTTCACCATGTTGGTCAGGCTGGTCTCGAACTCCTGGCCTGAAGTGATCCACCCGCCTGGGCCTCCAAAGTGCTGGGATTACAGGCATGAGTCACCATGCCCAGCCTAGGTGTCTTCTGGATTGCCCTCCCATGCTCCCCTCACTGTGACCTCCCACCTTCCATTCTTCACTGCTTTCTAGACCATGAGCAGGTTGTCCCCTAGTCCGGGAGAAGGCCCAGTGCAGGATGGCCTCACCTGGTGAGGTGGTAAGTCAGGTTGACCTTCTCGTCTCCCACTCATGACTCCACTCACCCAGCCAACTGGCTCCATCCTGACAGCCAAGTCTCCGGGTGCTGCAACCAGGCCCTGTGCCAGGCTGCCCTTCACATGGAAGGCGGTGTCTTCCTAATGCTCTCAAGGGGCAACATGCAGCTTGGGTCCACAGGGACTTCTCTGCCAGTGGTGTACGTGTCCTGCTGAAGACTCCACCTCCCTAAGAAGGCAGTGATACAGAGCACAGGACTTGTCCTGTCCCCGCAGGGCTCTGCAGGCTGCCATTTGAGCACTTTGAGGGCTCAGGGAACACAGGGTCATCTTCAGTTTGGCAGAGCCTGAAACCAGCATGCTCCACCCCCCTGCTCTTCAGAGATCCCCAGGCCAAGTGCCTGCTGGCCTGCCTGACACAGCCTTACCCACACCACTGCCCACGAGCAAAGGCTGCAGCAGGGCCTGGCCACACACAACCCCTGCTGAGCCAGCTGGAGACAAAAGCAACAGAGATCATTGTGCCAGGCGCCCACCTGATTGAGCTCCTTCAGTAGCCACCCTCAGTCTCATCCATTTGTCCTTTAGAGGGACAGCCTCTGCCTGTTGCCTCCCCGGTGGCATCCCTCATGGGGTGACAGAAGGGAGGAGAAGTCCTGCTTCCCTGTGTCAGTGCCCCCTGAACCCACTGGGCAACCACTCTGGCCGGTTTGAGGCCAAGTTTCAACTCTAGACCTCCCCTGTGTGTGTCTCTCCTGCCCCTCTCAGATGATGCCAGTGTTGGGCTATTGTGATTATTAAATGCCATAGAAGTTTGGATGAGCTGCATCCCAGCAGGTGGTGGGGTCGCAGCCCCTTGGGAGGAGTCCAACCCAACAGCCTCTGATGGCACATTGCAATCTTTGGGGCTCTCACCAGAGAAACTGGTGCCCATGGAAGCCTAGAATGTGGACACTGGGCTGAGCCCCATAATTCAGAGCCTGGGAAGACAGCCCAGAAGACCTTCCCTGAGTGCTGGCGTTTCTCCCAGCGCAGAATCTTGCATTGTAACCTTTGGTCTCCCAACGAAACGTGGCAAAACAGGCTCCCCTTTCAGTGCAGAGCCTCCATGTGGACTGGGCAGATGTGTCATGAGGAGGAGCTTTCTTAATTTCCTTCAGAACCTGGGTTTTGGTAGCTAACGCTCTGTTTAGCTCTTTCCCACCCCTCTGTTAATGAGAAGAGCAAAGAAGCCGATCTTCACTTCAGATGTTGCAGTCATAAAATATAATTCATTTTTCTTTCATAATTATTATTTTTTCTTTTTTTGAGACACGGTCTCACTCTGTCACCCAGGCTGGAGTGCAGTGGTGCAATCATGGCTCACTGCAGCCTTGACTACCCACACTCAAGCGATCCTCCCACTTCAGCTTCCCAAGGTGTTGGGATTACAGGCATGAGCCATTGCACCTGGCCTTCTTTCACGATCTAAAGACGTAGAACTTTGAGTCCAGCTTTCTTTGCTACTATCTCTGCCAGGGCCTGGCCTCTTGTGGGCAGGCTTTCTTTGAATCAGAGATTTTTATCTCCACCCATGCTCTAGCACTGTGATTTTCCCCAGAAACCCCCACAGAAGGCACATGACTTCTGCCAGCATCTTCTGAATGACATTCAGGGCCAGAACTAGAAAAGCAGAGTTCACGTGCACGGTTCCCATCTCTCAGCAAGGACTTCTCTTCCCCTTTCATTCTCTACTTTCTACTGACCCCAGGCAGTTCCACTTCTCCTTTCTAGTCAGCCCGGTAGAGGTAGCAGGTAGCTGAGCCTGGGGCTGGTGCCAAGGCTGACTTCATGTCCATGCAGGGAAATTGGAGAGGCAGCCATGAATAGAAATTTGAACATCCGTAGCTTTAACCTTGGATGTTTCACCAACCAGGTTCTGTCCCAGCCTTCTACCCATGACAGGGATGGCTCCCTCAGGCTGGTGGGCCACTTGACCCACACTCAAACACCTTCTACCCAGGCAGGCACTGTGAAAGCATGGGACCCACTGGATGTAGGGCAATTGGGAGTGGTGGAGAATGTGGCAAACTAAGGAGAGTGTGCAGCTGTCTGTCGTTCAGTTCTCTCCCATGGTGCCATGTGGGAATTTAGGCCTGGGCTTGCCATGTCTTCCAGTTTGTCAAGAAAAGCCAAAATCAGAATTTCTACATGAAATCTCTCAATTCTTTTTTTCTTCCCTTCCCTTTCTTCCTCCCTCCCTCCTTCCCTCCCTCCCTCCCTCCTTCCCTCCCTCCCTCCCTCCTTCCCTCCCTCCCTCCCTTCTTTTTTTTTCTTTCTTTCTTTCTTCCTTCCTTCTTTTTTTCCTTTCTTATTCCTTTCTTCCTTTCTTTCCTCCTTTCTTTTTTTTTCTTTCTTTCTCTCTCTCTTTCTCTCTTCCTTTCTTCTTTTCTTTCTTTCTTTTGTGACAAGGTCTCGCTCTGTGGCCCAGGCTGGAGTGCAGAGCTGCTGTCATAGCTCACTGCAGCCTCGACCTCCTGGGCTCAAGCAATCCTTCCACCTCAGCCTCCCAAGTAGCTGGGACTACAGGTGCATGCCACCACACCCAGCTATTTTTTTATTTTTGTTTTTTCATTTTTTTGTAGTGAGGGGGTCTCATTATATTGCCCAGATTGATCTTGAACTCTTGGCCTCAAGCCATCCTCTCATTTCAGCCTCCCAAAATGTTGGGATTACAGGTATGAGCCACCACATCCAGCCCATGTGTCTAAATAAAATACTTAAAACATTATAAATCAAGCTTACAAGTTGTTAACAAAACACATTCTTTTCTTCTTCCTTGACAAGGATACTTTCATCACAACCTAAAAGGCCAAGTTTGAACTCAGAATTCTTAGACACTTCAAAATTTTATATTAGCACAAGGTAGTGAGAAAGAAGCAGTACCCGGACTGCAGCTTGCCGCTTTCTTGCCCTCCCCTGGTTCTTCCTGTACCACAGCAGCCTCCAGTTCATGCCGGCGGACATGCCAGCCTGGAAGACCAAATTCCGTCCACATTCACCCCCACAGGACCCATCCCTTGGGTCCAGAGATGCACATACCAGTGGTCTGGTCCACACTCGGGAAGAAGTATCCAGGGAAGAGGCTTCAGCTCCTGGAAGCCAGCCCAGGGCCAGTTACTAAGGGGATTCTGGTGTCCTTGGAATGTTGGGCACAGTCTAAAAGGGGGGACACAGGGTTCTAGGTAGGTGTCTCCTTAGTTCTAAGGACTTTTTGCCCCAACAAAAGGAGCGTAGCAGGAGGAATGGCAGTGCTGGTCCCTGTATTGTGGGGAGTTCAGAGCAGAGACGTCTTTTGTCCAGGTCTGAGGGTGGCACTGCAGAGACCTGCCCATTTGCAACTCTGATCTAGGTCAGCAATATCTCCTGGAAAAGCCCAGGCTACAGGAAGGCCCTGTGTAGCAAGAAATGGACACAAGACAGCGTCAACATCTGTCACATTGAAATGCGGGTTCCTGGAGAATGTTAGTTTCCCCACCTGCCATCCTCTGCATTTATCTCTTACTAGCAGTGTCATTCCCTGAGTGAGTGTCAGAGCAAATTACGAGAAAGCCAGATCTTCAGTCCTCAGGATGAGAAGTGTGGGTGGGGAGAGAAAGGGAGGCAAAGTCAACTCAAAGGTCACGAAGTTGCCGTCTGCTGGACCAAAACTTACCAGCAGTTTATTAATACCTCCAGCCGATGTTACAGTTGTGGCTTTACGGGGAAGGAGGTGAGACCACTGGATGCCCCACTTCTCTTGGGGACAGATAGTCTATCTCTATTTCTCTTCCTTCTTCCCCACGAGTTCAGTGCTCCAAAGCTGCTTGGGAATTCCAAGGGGGAAAAAGGTCTAGTGAACTAAGATCAACACCAACGTAGTAAAGATTTAATACTCTTGTTTCTGCCAGAGGGGACTGTCATTTTAAGAGACACCTAGGAGCTCAAGGCTATAGTGAGCTATGATTGCATCACTGCACTCCAACCTGGGCAACAAAGCGAGATGCAAAACCCTGTCTCTAAAACAAAAAAGAGAGATGCCTAGAGAAAGTAACACTTGACCCAAAGGAAAGAGTTTTTATGGTAGCATTTTAGGCTTTGTAGCAAGTGTGCAGAGGAGATATTTAATGGAATTCTTGCCATGGGAATGACATGTGACTGCACTGGCCTCATGTAGATACCAGAGGAGTGGGAGATGGGAATGGGAGGGAAAGAGATGTAGCCCTTCTAAAACTCTTGCGGGTTTGTGTTTTGTTTTTTGTTTTTGTTTTTTTGACTGAGTCCCACTCTGTTGCCCAAGCTGGAGTGCAGTGGTGCGATCTCGGCTCACTGCAACCTCCATCTCCCAGATTCAAGCAATTCTCCTGTCTCAGCCTCCTGAGTTGCTGGGATTACAAGCACGCGCCACCATGCCCAGATAATTTTTTTTTTTTTTTTGTGGAGATGGTGTTTCACCATATTGGTTAGGCTGGTCTTGAAAAATCTTGTTTTTTAACCACGTGATATGTGATTTAATTTAATCACTTACAGGAAGATAAAATAAAAACCTGATCCTGGTTTGAACAATCTACTGGTAGGTAGAGATGAAGAGCCCCCTTTTAGAGGACTTCAATAGGAAAATTTGCACAAATACCTTTGCTACCCAGGAGGTTTCTTTGGCTTCCTCTGGAAGATTCCTGTAGACAGATTGCTGAGTTTGTCATTGCACCTAGAAACCAAGGCTAGGAGGGGTAGCTGAGACTGATAATTGCCCTCCCAAAGCTATTCTTCCATTTTTCCTTACTACGGAACTCTTGTTTTGTCTAAGATGGCAATATGCCTAGAGAAAAGATTACATATCCCAGATTCCTCTCATGTGTGGGATGGCCATATGGCAGAGTTCTGGCCAAAGAGATATGCAGGAATTTGCTAGGTAAGACTTTTATGGGAAAGCTCTTCAAAAGGTGGGGCTGTCTCAGTTGGCACATGCCTTTCTCCTCCTTTCTGTCTGGAAGGCAGATGTGGTGTTAGAGGTGAAGCAACCATGTACACAAAGGAGGAAGAGATTCTGCGTCCCTGGTAATACTGCAGAAGTGTGAAGATGATAGAAGCTCCAGCTGGACCACCTCTAGACGGCTTCTAAGTGAAAGTGGAAAAGAGTTTATTTGGTTACATCACCGTGAGTTGGGTTTTCTAAGTGCAGCTTAACTCAATTCTATCTAATGCAGGAGCCAATGGAACAACCAAATAAGGAATTTAAACAATTCCCCTAGCTCAGTGGTTCCTAACTGGGGGTGATTCTCCCCATTCCCCAAGATATTTGACAATGTCTGGAGATATTTTTAGATATTCTTACAGCTTGGGAGAGAGGTACTAGTAACATCTAGTGGGAAGAGGCCAGAAATGTTGTTGCTAAGCATGCTGCAATGCACAGGGCAGACCCCACAAACAATAATCCAGCCCAAAACATCAGTAGTACAGAGGTGGAGCACCCCTGCAGCTGGCCCTAGTGCTTCTAGGGCACTAGCCCATCAGCCCACCAACCTACCCTGACACGCTTGTCCATCCCTCTCTCAGAAACAAACCCTGTGTATTGACCAGGCTGAAAAAGCCACGTCCTTCACCGTATCTGGCACTTTCCTCTCTCTAAGCCTTTGCTCATGCATCATTTCCTCTGCCTAGAATCTCCCTCTCATCTTTTCAGGTGGGGACCATGACTCTTCATTTTTTTTTTTTTTTTTTTTGAGATGGAGTCTTGCTCTTGTCACCCAGGCTAGAGTGCCGTGACGCAATCTTGGCTCTCGGCTCACTGCAACCTACACCTCACAGGTTCAAGTAATTCTCCTGCCTCAGTCTCCTGAGTAGTTGGGACTACAGGTGTCTGCCACCACACCCAGCTTTGCTTTGTGTTGGGAACATTCAAAATCCTCTCTTCTAGCTATTTGAAAACATACAATAAGTTATTGTTAACTGTAGTCACCCATCAGTGCTAAGACACTAGGACTTATTCCTCTCATTTAGCTGTAATTTGGTATTCTTTAACCATCCTCTCATTATTTCGCCCTCCTCTCTGCCCTGCCTTTCCAGCCTCTAGTAACCACTATTCCACACTTTACTTCTATGAGTTCAACTTCTTTAGCTTCTGCATGTGAGTGAGAACATGTGGTGTTTATCTTTCTGTGTCTGGCTTATTTCACTTAACATAATGTCCTCCATGCTCATCTATGTTGCTGCAAATGACAGGATTTCATTCTTTTTTATGGCTAAATAATATCGCATTGTGTGTATGTACCACATTTTATCTGTTCATCTGTTGGTGGATGCTTGGGTTGATTCCATATAGTACTTTGCATTGTTGCTTTTTAATGTGCATAGAAGATAAGGAATACAGGAGTAAAAGAGTTTGGAGGCAAAAATTCAAACTGTGTTTTTCCTCTGCTCTCACACCACTCTGCAATCAACACAGATGACTTCTGTGACCAAATGTGGGGAGTTTTCCCCATACACCAAGCAAGCAATCAGTTCTGCAGCAGACACCAGCTGAGTATCCTCCAATTCAGTTCTGACACTGTCTGCCTGGAGATAGCATCAGCTCCTACAGGTTGAGAGCTCAATCCCACAAGACTCCAACCAACTTCAGATGCCAGTCGCAAGTCCAGGCATCCAGAACTTCTGGCCACTGGCTTCAAGTTAGGTTCCCACGACCCTCTCTTTGGATTGGACAAATGTGCTAGAATGGCTCAAAGAACTCAGGGAAACACTTACATTTACTGGCTTATTATAAAGGATATTGCAAGGGATACAGATGAGATGCATAGGGTGAGGTACGGGGGAGGGGTGCAGAGCTTCCATTCCCTCCTTGGGTGCGTCATCCTCCAGGAATCTTCTTGTGTTCAGCTATTCAGAAACTCCCCAAACCATGTCCTCTTGAGCCTTTTATGGAGACTTCATTGGAGAGCCATGATTGACAATCATGTAGAAATGCAACTGGACAAAAAGGGTCCAATTACATGATCTAGTATGAGTCACATGATCTAATACTAGCAGGCTAAGTAGAGAAACCCAGCAAGATCTGTCTGTGCAGATTCTTTTTGGCCTCTCTGTGTAGCGTTCCTTCCTCCAGGGTATGCAGCAGGACTGCTTCTGAAATGAGGGTCTTATGACCACAATCAGAAAAGGGGAGGAAGATTAGGGTCCTGCTTTGCACTAGGGAAAGAAGGGCAGAGAAAAGTCAGAGATAAATTTTGTTTTTTAAGGCCTGCCTCTGAGGACTGAAGTGCCCAACATTATTAAAAAAAAAAAAAAAGACTGTAACAAGGTGTTATATCACAGAGATAAATAAGACCTCTGTGTTATCCAAACCCAAGATTGGCTGTACTCTTCTTTTGCTTAAAAAACATATATATTTAAATTAATAAAGCTTGGCAAATATAGAGTATAGATACTGAAGCTTGGAGGCCTACAAGCATTCATGAAATTTCATCTTTTCATTTTCTCAATAAAGCATCTCTCTCAATCCATTTGTGTTGCTATAAGAAAATACCTGAGATTGGGCAATTTATACATAAAAAAGATTTATTTGGCTCTATGGTTCTGCTGTCTGGAAAAAATCGGGCACCTGGTGAGGGCCTCAGGGTGCTTCCACTTGTGGTGTAGGTGAAGGGGAGCATGTGTGTGCAGAGATCACACAGTGAAAGAGGAAGCAAGAAAGAGCAAGATGGGAGGGTCTGGGCTCTTTTTAACAATCAACTCTTGTGGGAACTAATAGAGTGAGAACTCACTCAACCCCCACCCCAGGGAGAACATTAATCTATTCATGAGGGGTCTACCCCATGACCAAAAGTCCTCCCATTAGCATCCCACCTCTGAGTTTGGGATCAATTTTCAACATGAGGTTTGGTGGGGTAAACATCCAAGCTATAGCAGCATCCATGTATGGAAAGTTAAGAGCATCTTTTTTTTTTTTTTTTTTTTTTTTTTTTTTTTTTTTTTTTTGAGACATGGTCTTGTTCTGTCACCCAAGCTAGAGTGCATGGCTCACTGCAGCCTCCAACTCCTGGGCTCAAGCAATCCTCCCACCTCAACCTCCTGAATAGCTGGGACTACCAGTGAGTGCCACCATGCCTGGCTAATTTTGTGTGTGTGTGTGTGTGTGTGTGTGTGTTTTCAATAGAGATAGGGTTTCACCATGTTGCTCAGTCTTGTCTTGAACTCCTGGACTCAAGTGATCCACCTGCCTCGGCCTCCCAAAGTGCTAGGATTACAGTTGTGAGTCACTGCACCCAACCAAAAGCATCTTATCTTCTTTCTCTATCTTGTGGCATGTGAAGATACTGATACTAAACTTTGCCAATCATCTTGCAACTTGCAGCCATACACATAGGTACCCATTCCTAGGGATCAGCCCTTCATATCTGGGCCATGGGAGCAGTGAAATTAGATTGCGAGTCACATTAGCACCATGTCAATCCTCTCCACCCCAACCGCCATTAGCACATCTTCTCTAAGTGAAGTCAGCATTATTCACATAAAATGTTATCCATTGACTACTGGTGCACAGTGTGATTGGGGTTTATGAGTTACTCGGGGTGATTATATGATGAAGACTCAATTCTTAGTGGGGGCGCTGGAGACCTTGCACCCTCTGTCCCCCAGCTCACTTCATATCACCCTCTTTTCCTCTGCACTGGCATCTGTCCCTTCCCCAAATCTCTGCGTGCTCCCTCCAGCCCAAGAGCCTTGCTCATTCTGCTCAGCCCTAACTGAAATGCTCTTACCCTTCTAGCTCATTCATTCCTACCTTTTGTCAAATACCAGCTTGGGGAAATTTTGCTTGATCCCCGGGCTAGATCAGAACTGCAATTTCAAATAGTTTCATAGCACCTCATGCCCTTCCTTTATACCCATTAACACAGACTGAAAATTTACATTTATCTATGTGGTTATTTGGTTAACATTTGTCTCTGTGACTGGACCATCCATTCTATAATGTCAGGGATTGCCAATGTTTTGCTCACCATTGTATTCTCAGCCCCTTGCACAGTAGCAAAGAGCCTACCACAGAGTAGAAATTCAATAAATATTCATTGGCTGAATGAATAAATGGATGGATGGATGGAACACAGTGCCTGCCTTCTAGGAATGTAAAATCCAAGCCAATTATTATTCTGACGATGGAATACAAATGACAAAATAAATATTCAGTTAACATATAAAAAGTAAGAATCAACCAGATATTTTAAGAGCAGGAATCAAGGGAAGGCATGTATTCTTGTGAAGATGGTAGAGATTGGGGATAGAGTCCCAGGTGGGGCTGGAGGAGGAGAGGGCAGTGAACTGTGTCTCCTCAGTCACAGTGTTATCTAGCTTTTAGTCTGTGTCTAGCTGTCACCTATTAGACAGAGGGAAAGACCAGGATCAAAGTAAAAGCAAGTTGGAATCCTGCACAAGACCCTGTAGAAATAGATTAGCCCCAGTCCACCCTCATCGCCTATTTTCTATTACTCCAAATCCTGCTTCCATGGTAATAGAAGCTGGTTGGCCTGCCTTGCTGGTGGTTCATGCCTCTACACACTACAAACACGAACACAACCTATGTACTGCTGTAATTGAATACCACAGACTGAGTAATTTACAAAGAAATGAAATTTATTTCTCACAACTCTGGAGGCTGGCCAGTCCAAGAGCATGGCACCAGTATCTGGCCAGGGTCATCCCATGGCAGAAGGGTGGAAGGCAGAAGTGAGCACATGAGACAGAGAGGGGAGCAGACCAAACTCGTCCTTTTTATCAGGAACCCACTCCTGCAACAACCAACTCATTCCTGTGATAATGGCATTAATCTATTCATGAGAGTGGAGCCCTCATGAGCTAATCACCTCTTAAAGGTCCTGCCTCTCAACACTGTTTCAATGGCAATTAAATTTCAGTATGAGTTTTGGAGGGCACTTTCAAACCGAAGTGGCTCCAACCCCACATTTTCACTTGGGATTGCCCTAGTGGGGACTCTCTGAGGTGACTGTGCCCCTAAAGCAGATTTCTACTTGAGCTTCCAGGTGATCCATGACATCCTTTGAAATCTAAGCAGAGGAAGCCATGCTTCTATAGCCCTTGCATTTTGCATCCTTGCAGACTTAACACCAAATGTTTGCCATCAAGGTTTACCACCTATTCTTTCTGGAGCACCCAGGCTGCTTGAGCCACAGCTGGGAGGGCTGAGAGGCACTGTGCTGAAATTCAGGGAGCAGAGAGAGAGAGTTTCACTTTGTCACCCAGCCTGGAGTGCAGTGGCATGATTATAGCTCACTGCAGCCTCGAACTCCTGGGCTCAAGGGATCCTCCTTCCTCAGCCTTCCAAGTAACTGGGACTACACATGCCACCACACCAAGCTAATTAAATTTTTTTTTTTTTTTAGAGATGAAGTTTCACTACATTGCCCAGGCTAGTGTTGAACTCCTAACCTCAAGTGATCCTCCTGCCTCAGCCTCCTGAGTTGCTGGGATTACAGGTGTGAATCACCATGCCCAGCTTGGGTAATTTGTAAGGAAAAAAAATTATTTCTCATAGTTCTGGAGGCTGGGAAATCCAAGAGCATGGCACCAGCATCTGGCAAGCGTTATCCCATGGCAGAAGGGTGGAAGGTGGAAGCAAGCACATGAGACAGAAAGGGAAGTGAGCCAAACTCGTCTTTTTTATTGGGAACCCACTCCAAAGATAAACCCGCTTCTGTGACAATGACATTAATCGAGGGACCCATTAATCCATGAGGGCTCTGTCCTCATGACCGAATCACTTCTTAAAGGCCCCCCTTCTCAACTCTGTTACAATGGCAATTAAATTTCAACACGACTTTTGGAGGAGACATTTAAACCACAGCAATCATTGAGAGAAGATGACAGAGACCAGATGTCTACTTACATCGTGCCCAAAACCCCCAGTGGTGACACATGGTGGACAGTTAAATGGCTGTCCAGATAGGCCATTCACTAACCCATGAGTGAGGGCAGAGACTATCTGTGTCTTGTTTACTGCTATATTCCTAGTGCCCAGCAGAGCAGATATGTGATATTTATAGGTTTGATAAATGAATTAATTAATCATAAATATAAATAATTCATTCATTCATATATTCTCAAGCCTTGTCTACTTCAGGTTGAGAATTTTGAGTTTGGACTGTGACTAAATTACCTGTGGCTCCCTCAAAGGTTTGTGTCTCATTGTTTATCCCCAGGGGGTGGGGGAACAAGCCCATAAGAGCCCTAAATGCCCAGGAAGCAGGACTGACTGGGATGATCTGGTGGCCTCAGGAAGGTCACTGCACTACTATAATGGGGATCTAGTTCTGTCTGGGTCTAAAACCTGGGGCTGAAGGCAAGATGTCACTGAATTGTGACCTAGAACTGAGATGCACCTGATTACAGTGACCCCCACACACTTTTTTTTTTGCTACCCAGAATCCATTTCTTCTCCTTCTCCTTCTTCTCCTCCTCCTCCTCTTCATCCTCCTCCTCCTCCTCCCCATTCTCCTCCTCCTCCTCCTCTTTCTCCTTCTTCGAGATGGAGTCTCACTCTGTCACCCAGGCTAGAGTGCAGTGGAGTAATCTCGGCTCACTGCAACCTCCACCTCCCGGGTTCAAGTGATTCTTCTGCCTCAGCCTCCTGAGTGGCTGGGATTACAGGTGCATGCCATCACGACTGGCTAATTTTTATATTTTTAATAGAGATGGGGTTTCACCATGTTGGCCAGGCTGGTCTTGAACTCCTGACCTCAAGTGATCCACCCGCCTAGGCCTCTCAAAATGCTGGGATTATAAGCGTGAGCCACTGCGCCCCGGCTCTATTACTCTTTCTTCTGACAAAGCATCTGCATTTCCTTTCCATGTGTAGAGCTGTCAATCAAGGTGTCTTCTCTGCCTTATCTGGCCAGGATACAACCAAACACCCAGACTGGGCCAATCAGACTACTGGGAATCTCGCTTTGGAGCAGAGCAAAGAAAAGACCCAGAAGATGTTTGGAGCCCCTCTACTCTAACTGTGAAGCCCTGGCCAGAGAGAGAATTCCTGTGGTGGAGAATTGTCCTGGCTTCTGCCTTGTTCTGGGCCTTGTTCTCTGGGCTTCTTTTGAATTCTGTGAGCCACATACATCCTTCCAATACATTCATTTACTGCTGATGTCAACCAGAGTAAGCTTCTATTGTGAAACCAAAAAAATGGTGACTCATTGTACCTGGGTTTCCCAGAGAGGGGGCGAGGGGGCAGGGCACTGCATCCTAATTCTCAGGGGCTAACAGGAGTAGACTGCTTTCTGAGAGGGTTTGAGGGTGTTCTGCGCTCCACCAGAAACTGGGCATGCAGCCAGAACCACACCAGCCTCTGGATTGCCCAACCTGGATACTACCCATTACTGCTTCTGGAAGGAACCCCAGGCTCTAATTTGAAAACCATCACTGGGAGTTGCAACTCAGCCTCCAGGCTTCACTCCCCATCCTCTTCAGTCCATTCTATGTGGAGCTCAGCCCATCAGCTAAAGGGCAATATTCAAAATCCAGGCCAGGCACTGGCAGTCAGAATGGGGTCGGAGCTGGAGCAGGGTGAAGGCATGCGTCTGTGCTGTTGCATGGAGGGGCACTAGGGTAGGGGCTATCAGTCAGCCAGATGTACATATTTTAATATTTCAACAGCCAGTTCAACTGCACCGGTGCGCACCATCTCGCTATCAGCTTAGCACCTACAGGACTGTGGGGGTCTTGGAGGGAGGGACTCTCCAGTGTGTCCTTGTAATTCTGCTCGCCTCTCCCTCTTCTTCCCCACCTGTCTCTGCCTCGCCAGGGGTTTGCACACAGCAGATGATTAACATATATTTGTAAATAAAAATCCAAAGATAGAAGAAAGAAAATGAAGAGGAAGAGAATGGGTGCAAGGAGGGGAAGGAAGATTAAAAAGTTGGGTCTGTTCTAAAAAAAAAATCACACCATGGACCATTCCTCCTGCCGCCTCACTCCCCCACCCCAAAGTGTTCATCTACATATGCTCATTTAAAATAAGCATTAGGGGCACCCTTGAAAGAAAAGAAAAGTGCAAAATAAAGGTGATGTATGAAAGAGTGAGGGGTCATCTTGCTAGGGGCAGGGATGATAGTGGCTGCCATTTATGATCTCATTTTCTGTTCACTCTATTATTTTAGGAAAGATTATTATCCCCATTTTACAGATAAAGAAAGACTCCGAAGAGGCTAAATGGTTTGCCCAAGGTCACACAGTTAAACGTGGAGATGGGACTCAACCTCTCTTTGGCTGCTTGCAAAGTTGGAGCTATATATAGCAAGCGCAAGCGCACCTGGGGAACTCCCCAAATTCCAGGATTACAGCCAGGACCATCGGGACAGCGGTCCCGGGTTGGTGCTGCCACCTAGTGACAGAGAACTGCAGAGATCAACTTTCCTCCCTCTCCTCCGTTCCCCCTCCCTCCTGCATCCTCCTTTCCCAGCTTGAGAGAGTCCTGAACCATGGCAGCCAACCATCACTTGTTTGGGCAGAAGCTTGAATACAGAGAATTGACCTCTAGATGCAAGCTGGCGCCTCATTCAGCTTCCTCACTCTATCCTAGGGCATAGCTCTGAAGAGATGTTTGGGTGAGTGACCAGGAATGCAAATCTGCACAGATTTGGGCATCAACCTGGTTTCCAAACACAAGCTCTGCAGATATTTTACTGTGAAACTCCGGGTAGCCGTGAACAGGATGTTGGCTACATCCTGTTTTAGGGTGATAACTACGTTGTACCTGCACAGTCCCAATCACTGAATACCTGCTAGCTCCCCGGTAACATGTTAATAGCAGCCTCTCATTTCCTTTTTGCCCTATCTTTTTTCCTTTTATTTTAGATTCAGGGGTACATGTGCAGGCTTGTTACATAGGTAAATTGCATGTCACAGGGGTTTGGTGTATAGATTATTTCATCACCCGGGTAATACACTTAGTACCTAATACCTGATAGGTAGTTTTTCAGTCTTCACCCTCTTCCTGCCCTCCACCCTCGAGTAGGCTCCAGTGTCTGTCTTATCTTTGTGTCCTTAGCTCCCACTTACAAGTGAGAATATGCAGTATTTGTTTTTCCATTTCTGTGTTAGTTCGCTCAGGGTAATGGTCTCCAGCTCCATCCATGTTGCTGCAAAGGACATGATCTTGTTCCTTTTTACGGCAGCATAGTATTCCATGGTGTATATGTACCACATTTTCTTTATTCAGTCTATAGCTGATGGGAACTTAGATGGGTTCCATCTCTTTGCTATTGTGAATAGTGTCTAATTTTATGTGAAGCCCAAACACCAACACATGTTGCCCAAGCTCACTGAGCAGGGCCTTCAGCCCTTATCTTCAGACTCCAAGTGCAGTGCCCTTCCTACTCCGCTGCCCTGTGCTGTGCCCTGCTCCCCCACAATTCAACTCACCCTGTGAAACCTTGTTTTTGTCAGCCTAGTCATCCAGACGTGATGACTCAAGGGTCGCTGTGGAACAGGCTGTTAGGGGAGGACCTGTGTCAGCACAGTGGCTTTCTTGACCTTTATGGCAGTGGGGAGTTACCTCAGTCTAAAACGTGTGGCTGCCAAGTGACTTCAGTCTCAACTGAAGCACGGACATGATCGATGGGCAGATAAGGAAAGCCATTCCCACTCCCTGAGCTTTCCACACCTCCTTCAGCGTCTTCTTTCTTCTCCTAAGTCCAAGATCACCTGGAACATAGAAGCCAGGGGTTAAAATTTTTCATTCAGACCTGGCTCTCAGAATCTTGTTGCAAATGGAGAATAAAGGGTCACTTCTAGAAGGCAAAGTGGTCTCACCAAATATGTGCCTCACTGTGTCCACAATTAATCTAGTAATGTCTCTGTCTAGTCCTGCATGATTTGTGTCAGGAAATCCACTTTAGTTACCCATAGTGATGAAATAAACACAACAGTCAGATCTGCACCTAGCACAGCGTATATAGTCAGGGCAGATACTAGGTGACAAGCTCGAAGTAGATTTTTAAACCTGAAATGTATAGATTATCCATCTAAACCATGATTTCTTTCATTTGGGGGTCATTGGGCTGCTTTGACTATCTGATGGAACTGTGGACTCCCCCGCCTCTCCCTTTATAAAACATGTTTCTTTTTTCTTTCTTTCTTTCTTTCTTTCTTTCTTTCTTTCTTTCTTTCTTTCTTTCTTTTTTTTTTCTTTTTCGAGACAGAGTTTCATTCTTGTTGCCCAGGCTGGAGCACAATGGCGTGATCTCAGCCCACTGCAACCTCCACCTCCTAGGTTCAAGTGATTCTCCTGCCTCAGCTTCCCAAGTAGCTGGGATTACAGGCATGCACCACCATGCCTGGCTAATTTAATTTGTATTTTTAGTAGAAACAGGGTTTCCCCATGTTGGTCAGGCTGGTCTCAAACTCTTGACCTCAGGTGATCCACCTCCTTCAGCCTCCCAAAGTGCTGAGATTACAGATGTGAGCCACCATGCCCAGCCAAAACAGATGTGTATTAATCAATTTGGATGATATGATTTCAGGGGTTTGCAGGATTCTGAAACCCATTCGTAGACCCTTAGATAAAAACTCTTCATCAGTCAACACAGCAGTCACCCAAGATTCAAGAAACAGAGCTGCTGGTAGCAAGCACGGCCCAGGACATCGGCATTGGATTGGAGTGCAGAAGCTCCCAGGTCGCCACAGTGTGGTGAGCCAGGAGGGCCTCACACTCCCAGGAGAAAGCCTACTCCACGTGAGGCAGAATCTTTGACTCAGGGGCCATTTCCATCTGTCCACTCTGACACAATGTGTCATTAATGGTGAGCACGAAGGAGTGGAGATGAAGGATGCAAAGAGGTTCGGGAACTGGATGAAGATTTATGTTATGTACATTACTTGATAACATTTTTTAAAAGGTTGAAAGCTTAATAGATTTTTTAAATGATGTACTCTAAAGATGTCCTTCTGATTATAGGTGCGGTTGCTCACACCTGTAATCCTAGCACATTGGGAAGCCAAGGTGGTTGGATTGTTTTGAGTTCAGGAATTGGAAACCAGCCTGGGCAACATAGTGAGACTCCATCTTTACAAGAAGAAAGTTAAAAAAAATTAGCTGTATGTGGTGCATTCTTATAGTCCTAGCTACTCAGGAGGCTAAATTGGGAGGATTGCTTGAGCTCAGGAGTTCAAGGCTGCAGTGAGCTATGATGATACCACTGCACTCCAGCACAGGTGACAGAGCAAGATCCTGCCTCTTTAATAAATGCTTGAAACGCTTCAACAGCAAACAAATAAATAAAAATGTCTGTTTAATAAACGCTTTCATGCTAAAGTAGCCACATGTCCTCTGAGGGCCGCAAATGCAGGATTAGGCAAACCTGTGTGAGATGACTGGCAGCCAGGGAATATGATCCCCAGGACATATGAACCTTTCTGCCTGCTTTCCCAAAACAAATAACCTCTTTTATACCTTGACTGATGACTGAAATCCTATTCTTAGAACTTTGTTCCTATGATGTAAGGTATTTATCACCCACCAGGTGCCTGCAAGTGCCTTGGTTTGGATTCTAAGTTGAAATGAGCCCTATTCCTTTGCAGCTCTTAGGAATCAGCTTGCCTCCCCTGATGCTTCTCTTGCACCTGCTGTCCATTCCATTTGCTTATTGATTCATTCATTCAACAAAATGTATTGAGCACTGACTTGTGTGAGACACTCTGCTAGGGAGTAACCAAGGGGGGAAGAAGAAAGCAGACCCAGCACCTGCCCTCATGGAGCCTACAGTCTGCCAGGGGAAACAAACACCAAAGAACTAATTATTCTATTTTTATTTTTTAATTTATTGAAACAGAGTATCACTCTGTCACCAGGCTGGAGTGCAGTGGTGCCATCTTGGCTTACTGCAACCTCCACCTCTTGGGTTCAAGCAATTCTCCTGCCTCAGCCTCCCGAGTAGCTGGGATTACAGACGTGCACCACCATGCTCAGTTAATTTTTGTATTTTTAGTAAAGATGAGGTTTCACTATGTTAGCCAGGCTGGTCTCGAACTCCTGACCTCAAGTGATCCACCCGCCTCTGCCTCCCAAAGTGCTGGAATTACAGGTGTGAACCACTGCGCCCTAATTATCCTAATTAAATAATGACAATTGTGGTAAGTGCCATGCAAAAGAAGCATCAGGAGCACATACACTCAGAACACGTGACCGATTTCAGGAAGGAAGTGACATTTCAACTGAGCCTTGAAGGAGGAGTAGAGTGAAGCAGATGAGGAAGGCAGGGAAGAGCATTCCAGGCAGACGGAAAAGCATGTGCCCAGGGTGCCCAGCATGAAGTATGGAGATTCTATCTCCTGGCCTGAGGAGCCTACTGAGGTCCCCAAGTAACTAGAAAGATGGTCCTACCTCTTCCTAACGTCACCACCTCCAAAAGTTCTGGTGCTGTGTCCTACTTCACGGAGGGATCCCCCATTTTTCACAGCTGGTGACCCACTGCAATCATCTGGCACAGCCCTACCCGCCTACCTGCCAGCAGCCCCAGACCTTTCCTCCAGGCTTTGCCAGGAAACCACAACAGCCTCCTAACTGCCTCTTTGTCTACTCCACATAGCAGCCAGAGAGATTCCTTTATAGCGCAAGTCCGCCACATCACTCCTCTGCTTAAAACTCCTTCAGGGCTTCTGGCCTCACTCAGTGTCCACATCCTAATCAGAGCCCACAAGGCCCTACAAGATTTGACCCCCACTTACCTGTCTGAGCCCTTCTCCCACCAGCCCCCTGTTCTGTCTCTCTGCTCCAACCACGCTGGGATCCCCGCTGTGTCTGGCCACACCAAGCACGTTCCTACCTCAGAGCCTTTGCACATGCTGTTCCCTGTGCCCGGAACACTCTTGCCCCAGATATCCATTTCCTCCCTTCTGCTCAAATGTTTTTTCCCTAACCACCATCTCACTCTTCATTGTGCTACCTCACATGATATTATGACACTTGTTTATCCATAGACTGTCTTCTCCACAGGATTATAAACTTCAAGAGGCTCAGGACCTTGTCAAGATGTTCACCATTATTTCCCCTGTGCCTTGAGCAGCACTTTCACATAAGGCTAACAATATGTTTTTATTAACATTTATGTGTTTGTTTTTGAGATAGGGTCTTGCTCTGTTGCTTAGGCTGGAGTGCAGTGGTGTGATCATGTCTCACTGCAGCCTCGACTTTCCAGGCTCAAGTGATCCTCCCATCTCAGCCTCCCAAGTAGCCAGGACCACAGGCATGCACCACCATGCCTGGCTAATTAACAATATGTTGAGTGAATCAATTAATGAATGGGTGTCACCACCCCCAGCACCACCCCACCCCCATCCTGCCTCCTCATCCCTCACTAACTTTGGCAAAGGGGATGGAAGGAAATGCATGATGTCAAGACCCCATAATTCTTTCTGGTGCCCCCAAACTTTCCCAACACATTGGTCAGGAGCAGGTCTTCCTTCCTTCTTTCCCCTTCCTTCCTTCCTTCCTTCCGTCCTTCCTTCCTTCCTTCCCTCCTTTCTCTCTCTTTCTCTCTGTCTTTCTTTCTTCTTTCATTCTGCCTATCTTTTTCCTGCAGTAGGGAGCAGGCTTTAAATAGCCATGGAGAGGGTGGGAACATGTCAGCTTCTAAAGGATGTGCGTGTCTGGGACACAGAGGGAAACACCTCCTTGCTTGGTACTGGGGCCCAGGCACAGAGGTGACACTGAGTCCCAGCTTGTGTGCCACCAAGACTGTGAAGAGATGGAAACAGGTTATGTAAGTACTTTTGTGTTTGTTGTGGTTATCTGATTCTCAGGCAGAGCTGAGCCATACTAACACATGACATTAGGTGACACACAGCCGTTGCCATCGCGTGAGCCCAGTGGCTGTTTTCTGTCTGGGGTTATACCCACTCCTCTAGCTCAGCATCACCACCCACAGGCTACCACCACTGCTTCTGCTGCATCTATAAACTATCTGTACTGTTTTTTACTCAGCTTTTAAAATGGACTCATTTTTATGACTTGAATACATGCATTTCAAAAGGAAACTAGGAGCTAAGGAAGACCAACAGACAGGTGTGACAAGCAGGACAAACCTGGCCCCCAAGAAATGGCCGCGTGCAGAGGTCGAAGGCAGAGGCCTGAAGGGAGAGGAAGGCAGGAGCCGCCCACTGGGTGAGGGAGTCCCGGTCCCAAGAGGCTGAGCAGAGGGAAGGAGGAAGGGGGAGTAGGTGAGGTCCTAGGACTCTGGGAATCTCATGGGACTTCCAGGCCTGGGGAGACTGGGAGTGGAGAGTGGGGTGAGGGAGCTAATTGTGACGTGTTTTTGGTGTGTGTGGAGTTCAGGTGAGGCGAGGATGTGACTGAGACAGAGGGCACAGCCTCAGGGCAGAACCAGGGGAACCAGAGGAGGTGTGGGGGAACAAAAGTGGGATGCAGTTTAGGGAAGGAGTACTGAGGAGTTGGGTACAGCGAGAGCCACAGCGCAGAAAAGGACCCTAAAGAGTGAAGCACGGCCGGGCGCAGTGGCTCACGCCTGTAATCCCAGCACTTTGGGAGGGCAAGGCGGGAGGATCACGAGGTCAGGAGATCAAGATCATCCTGGCTAACACGGTGAAACCCAGTCCCTACTAAAAAAAATATAAAAAATTAGCCTGGCGTGGTGGCGGGCAACTGTAGTCCCAGCTACTCGGGAAGCTGGGGCAGGAGAATGGTGTGAACCTGGGAGGTGGAGCTTGCAGTGAGCCGAGATTGCGCCACTGCACTCCAGCCTGGGCAACAGAGCAAGACTCCGTCTCAAAAACAAACAAACAAACAAAAACAGTGAAGCACTTTGGAAGGCCGAGGCGGGAAGATCCCTTGAGCCCAGGAGTTCAAGACCAGCCTGAGGAACATAGTGACATCCCATCTCTACAAAAAATATTATAAAAATTAGCCTGGTGTGGTGACATGCTCCTGTTGTCCCAGCTACTTAGGAGGCTGAGCTGGGAGGATTGCTTGAGCCTGAGAGGGCGAGGCTGCAGTGAGCCTGGATGACTAGCTACTAGCCTGGGCTACAGAGCAAGATTCTGTCTCAACAAGAGAAAAAAAAAGAGTGAAGGGGAGCAGGGCTGGGGGCAGGCCCGTGACAAAGTGGAGACTCTGGTGGGTGAGGGTGTCGAGGAGGGACCGCCCTGTGTGAGCCAGAAACGGGCTTGGAGGGAAGGGGAGTGAGGAACGGAGTGGGTGCTGGTTGGGTGTCCCACCACCCCAGGCAGGGCTGGCTGGGGACTGGACAGTGAGTATGATGGTCTCTGCTGGCAGCTTCTCTGTCGCCCACATGCCACCTGAAGTCATCTATGTATACACTCCTGCTCTAAAGCAAGGAACATCAGTCCACCTAGGACTTTGGAGGTCAGAAAGACAGAAACATATTATACTACCCTATTGGGGAGATAGAGCTCCTGGGAGCCTTGGTGACTAAGAAACATGTTAAGGAATGAAAAAAAACTCAAGGAAGACCAGAAAGGTAAACTGTCATACAGAGATCTGTAAAAGCAAGAAATAACCGCGAAGACACAATGCTGGGTTTTGGATTTTAGAGTCGTCTGCAGAATCACATCGATTATGGTGCACGACAAATTGCACAGACACAGGAAGCCCTCTAAGGTGGTGGTGCTCCCGAGTCACTACTCTGGCCAATGGGATGGGCCTTATTCAGGTGGATGGGGCTTTCAAGCACTGAGAGGGTAGGGAGTTAGGTTCTCTGTTTCTAAAGGCACTTGGGGCGGGTGGAAGGCATTGATTGTTTATCTGCCTGGTTAGTTGCCCCTCTCCTTCTGGGAACTGCCCCTCCTCCACTCCAATACGGATCCCCCTGGGGAGCTGCCCTGTTCTTATGCGGCCTTTGCCACCACGGTCATGGTTGATGAGGCTGGGAATGGGCATCTGGGAGTTTGTATTTAAGACACAAAGGGCAGCTTCTCTCGGGCAGCTGAAGCTGTCATGAGGTGTAATGCCAGGGCTGCTGGCTGCCATGTTTTCTGACAAATGGAGAAACTAGCCTTTAGGAAGAAAGAAAATGCAAGCTGGCCTGCAGGGAATATGGGAGAAGCCGAGCATCCTGAACGTGTTGCAGTCCTTGGTTCTCTCTGCTCTTCTGCTACTTGACCACCAACTCCTCTTGAGGTCTCTGAGAACCTCACCTCCCCCAGCCGCTGATGTTCTTCAGATGTACTATCTCTGAGCTTAGGCTGATGAAAGCTGAGCGTCTGTCATTTGCAATCAACTCAGCAGTGAAAAGAAAAAAAAAACCTGGGGGTACAGTCAGCACTTTCGGTTTTCTCATCTGAGACACTAGAACACACTTTCAGGGACTACTCGGGGCCCAGGGAGGCTGATGGCATCAGGGGGACTTCACACAACTACTGACTTAAGCTTAAAGGGAACCCATAACTATCTGGGTTTTATTTTGGAATTGTTTGTTTATTTCTAATTCTTCTGTTCACAGAATTCAGGGGAACCTGAGCCAAGTGTCCTACCTGTAACCTTGAGGAGGCACCATGCCAAGGAGTGAAAGATGAGGTGAGGAACTCAGGACGCCTTACTTTCCATAGAATTTGATGATTGGATTTTCATGGGAATTCACACTCTGAATTGGAAGTAGGTTCTCTGGCCTCTTGATCTTGTGGTGACAGAGGTCACTGTAGGGAAGGAGTAGAAGGAAGAATAAAGGAATGAGGAGGAAGAGAAGAGCAGGAGGCACGGGTACACAGGCACCTGTCCTTGACAGCCTCTCTTCCCTCTGCGGAAGATCTCAATGTCGAAGCTGGGATTCTCCCTCCAGATGGCAGCTCCATCTGCCCAGCTGGTCGCATCTGAAACCCAGGCAGGGCATTCTCCTGACCCCTCCCTCTCCATCCTCCTGCAATTCCAGTCTAGTCCACCCCCATCTACCCCTGCCCACTTCTCTCCATTGTCTTGCCATTGCCCTCATTCAGTTCACAAATTCCATTCTCACCTGAGTGACCATAGCAGCCTCCTAAGAGGGCCATCCGCACCCAAACTGGATTTGCCACAAGCCCAGCTGGAGCAGTCTGTCCAGGAGACAAATCTGACAATGTCCTTCATCTGCTTAAAACCTCCCAACGGCTCCCCTTTGCTCCCAGGATAAAGTTAACAAACAAAAACAGAAAAGCCCTCAATAAGGCCCGCGCTATCTGGCTGCTGCCTCTCTCTCCAACCACGTTGGCTTTGCTTCTCACCCTCGCTCTGCTCCAGCCTCACTGGCTTTGTGGCTTAAAAGGGCCCTGCTCCCTCCTGGTTCAGGGCCTTGCACATTCTGTTCCCTCTTCCTGGAAAGCCCTTCCCCCCTCTTTCACCAAGTTAAGTCTCACTTTTATTTTATTTTTATTTTTATTTTTTGAGATGGAGTCTCACTCTGTCACCCAGGCTGGAGTGCAGTGGCACGCTCTTGGCTCACTGCAACCTCTGCCTCCCAGGTTCAAGCGATCCTCCTGCCTCAGCCTCCCAAGTAGCTGGGACTACAGGAACCTGCCACCATGCATGGCTAATTTTTTTTGTATTTTTAGTAGAGACCGAGTTTCACCATGTTGGCCAGGCTGGTCTCGAACTCCTGGCCTCAGGTGATCCAGCCCCCTCAGCCTCCCAAAGTCCTGGGATTACAAGCATGAGCCATAAGTCTAACTTTTTAAAAAATATATTGCTTAAGATCCCACTCATCTGTTCCATCTATATAAATTCTTACAAATAACCCTTATAGCACTTATAATTTTACTTATGTGTGTATGTAAGTGTTTGATTGATGTTTGTCCTCTCAAGGACACTGTAAGCTCCATGAAGGTAGGGAGGGACCACGTTTGTTTTGCTCACTCCTAGGATCTTCAGCACCTGCCACAGGGCCTGGCTAAGTCTCATCTATCCCTCAAGATCCCGACCTAGCATCTCTCTGAGAAGCCCCCCGTGACTCTAAGCTTTGGGAGTCCCATGAACCAGCATGGACCACACATTTATTGTACCACCTGGCAATGATCTGCTTACATAACTGTCTCACCACTACTTTGTGGATTCTTGGAGGGCAAGAACCTCATCTTTGTTGAATTTGTTTCCTTTACACCCAGCACAGTGCCTGGCCTGCAGGAGATCAATGGTGGGTAAATGAATGACTCTGTTAAGACAGTCCCCTGGGCCCACGTATTATACCCTGTACATCAAGGGGCTGGCTGAGATGACTTTGTGTGTCCTTTCTCTGTCACTGTGGATCCAGCATTGCATAACCCTGCCCAGCCAGCACCCCTCTGCTTTGTCATGCCATGTGCCTTTAACTGTTGCCCTGGCAATCAACAAATCTTGCTGCTACCACCGTTTCTCTATTCCATTATGCAAAGGGAGCCTCACACCTCCAGGCTTTCTATAGATTATGCAAAAAGAAAAGCCATTTTAATGTCTCCTTCCTCTTTGACTCATGTTTTTTAGTTAGCTCTTTCTCATATTTATGGGGCAACTTTTTTTTTTTGGTTTTCTAATTATTAAGAAGCATTTAAAATATAGAACAGGTATGAAGAATAACACAGTGGCCACGCATGATCACACCCAAGGACATGCAGCTGAGGATACAAAATGTGACCCACGTACAGGGACCTTGTCTTTAGAGGAGGACTGATACCATCTGAGGCCTTTCCAGATGACTCATGTACTTCCAGGGAACTGAAATGTCTATTTCAAACCATGTGTCCCGGGCAGAGCCCAGCATCTACATGTCCAGCTAGGAGGCCTTTCTTCTAGACTCTCGTCTGAGAAAAATGGATCTTCTTCTTCTCTGAATCCTCAGCAGCCCCTGAGCACATTCCCTTCTAGGACAGACTTGGAGACTCTGAGCTGGGAGGGCCCTGGAGGAGAAGAAATCTAGACTCCCCCATGGCACAGGAATGCCCTCCCAACTTTCCCACCCATGGGCTCTGTGAGGTGTGGCAGTGGGGCCCAAACACCACAGGGGACACATTCCAGAAAAGAGAAAGGAAGACACAATCAACCAAGGAGACATGAGCGTCCGGAACAAGCTGGACATGTTTTTATTTCTTGTGAGGCCACCTAGAAATAGGACTTATCTAGGAAATGCATCCAAAAAGTCAGTGCAGTCAGGCCTTCATTTTCCTTCTGCGGGCCAGACGTGACACTAGAGGTTGGGATTTGAAGATGAATAGGCCATCATTTCTAAGTTTGAGGAGCGCACACTGAGTCATTAACTTGAAGAAGTAAACAAACATTTATGAAACTGTGTGACAGGAGCTACCACAAAGCTGCACATGCAGGGATGGAAAGAAACCTCTGAGTCACACTTAGGGCATGGGGGAAGGCTTCCTGGAGGAGGGGACGCTTGCCCTGCATTGTGAAGCATGCTTATGGGGAGCTGCAGGTGGCTCCACCTGTCTGGAGCAAAAGGTGGGGAGTGGACAGTGGTGGGAGATGTGGCCAGAACAACATCACAAAGACCTTGCGTGCAGAGCTGAGGAGTGCTTGCCTCTAGCGGCAGATTCCTGGTTTCCTCAGCCTTAACCTCTTACCCTCTCTAGGTTTCCTTCCTTGTTTTGGTGGCCACTGGAGGGTTCAAGGCAGGGAGTGACCTGAAGAGAACTGGAAAATCCTGTGAGGCGACATCTGGCTGAACTGGAAGGAGTGAGAACAACGAGGAGGCAGCTGTGGGTTGGAGGTGAGAAGCCAGGAGAGGCTGCAGCAGGGTGGTGGCAGTGAGAAAGGACAGGAGGGAAGACTGTAAGGAAAGAAGCATCTGTGACACTGAAAGTGAGTGAAGGGGGATCTGGGGAATCCTTAGTCTTCAGGCTTGGCTCACTGGGAGCTAGTGGTGTGCTTCATCGACAGAGAGAACTCCAGAGAAGTAGACCTTGGCACAGGTCTTTGGATGATGGGACGGAAGTTGAGTTGTAAGTTGTAGGGATAAGACCCCACAGACTCTATAAGTATGAAAGACGTTAGAAGCAAAAAGAAGGCCAGGGAATGGTCAAACAAGACTAGGGTGTGGGGAATAGGTCCTCTGACTACGCACACAATTTCTCTGAGGAGACGCCCTAATGGACTTTGGAGGACATAGCTTGGCTGAAGAGGCATCCCTGAGGTTCCAGAGTTGAAGTCTTGGCTGTCCATCATAGCACCAACAGTATAAACTCTAGGACAAGTTGACCACACTTTCAGACATCACCTACGGGCTCCAGTGAAACAGCTGGAGCTCTGTTAAATTTGATTCCATTTTTTAATTTTAGGATTTTTTTTAAGTTCAAAAAAATTAGTTGGCTGGGCACAGTGGCTCACGCCTGTAATCCCAGCACTTTGGGAGGCTGAGGTAGGCAGGCAGATCACGAGGTCAGGAGATCAAGACCATCCTGGCTAACACCGTGAAACCCTGTCTCTACAACGAAATACAAAAAATTAGCCGGGCATGGTAGCATGCGCCTGTAGTCTCAGCTACTCGGGAGGCTGAGGCAGGAGAATCGCTTGAACCTGGGAGGCAGAGGTTGCAATGAGCCGAGATCGCGCCACCGCACTCCAGCCTGGGCGACAGAGCGAGACTCCTTCTCAAAAAAAAGAAAAAAAATTAGTTATACATAGTTCAAACAATAAAATAATCATGTATGAAACATATCAGTTGTCTACCCCCCTTTCCTGTGCTCCAGAGGCAAGTACTTCCAACTCTTCTCAATTCTTTTGGTACTTAACCACCATAGCTGTAAGTGCCATGGGTTTATTGACACTTCCGGACTTTTTCCATGTTAGGCATTTACGTGCCATAGCCTTTTCTATATGGCAGACAAATATGTTGGAGTCTGGATTCCCTCCCCTCTGGGGTCTGCTCAGAGATTTTCCAAGTTTGTCCTTGAAGGGAATGTGCTCCAGGGAATGTGCTTCTGCCAAAACCCCAGGGAAGAAAACCAGCTCTCCTTGTTTTTAGTTTTTGGTTTTTGTTTCTGCTTTTGATAGAGACAGGGTCTAGCTATGTTCCCCAGCCTGGTCTCGAACTCCTGAGCTCAAGCAATCCACCAGCGTCAGCATCCCAAAGGGCTGGGATTACAGGTGTGAGCCACCGTGCCCGGCCCCATTCTCCTTGTTTAACTGTTTACCCCACCCTCATCTCAACCCTGCACAGGTGCCCGCTTCCCACTCCCCCATCCTGCTAACAGTGTTATATCATAGCTTTAGATACATCAACTCCCAGTGTTCACTTTATTAGGATTGTGTTCATGCTATGCAAATCAAATCACTTAGGGTATATCATGATTATTTTTTCCTTTTCCTCCATAGCTTTGTTTATTCCACTGGAGTTAATAATGCTTCCTTTTCCCCATTTACTTAGTTATATTTATGGTACTTATCATTAGTCCAACCCCTAATCTTCCCCCTATTGTGTAAACCTCTCAATATTTTCAAACATGATTCTTTCAGTGTGACCTTCTTGAAGAACTCTTTCTTGGAGTCTTCGAAGCAGCTTCAGCCTGAGTATGCTGCTTTCTTTTTTTTTCTTCTTTTTTTTGGGGGGACAAAGTCTTGCTCTTGTCCCCCCGGCTGGAGTGCAATGGCACGATCTCGGCTCATTGCAACCTCTGCCTCCCGGGTTCAAGCGATTCTCCTGCCTCAGCCTCCTGAGTAACTGTGATTACAGGTGCCTGCCACCACACCCGGCTAATTTTTGTATTTTTAGTAGAGACGGGGTTTCACCATGACAGCCAGGCCAGTCTAGAACTCCTGACCTCAGGTGATCCACCCGCCTCGGCCTCCCAAAGTGCTGGGATTACAGGCATGAGCCACCATGCCCAGCCGAGTATGCTGCTTTTTATGCCTGGTAGATAGCTGTCTACCCAGGAGTTTCCTTTAGCTGGGTGATTCCCATTGTTTGCCTCTCATGGCGGATTCTCGGTTTCCTCAGCCTTAACCTCTTACCCTCTCTAGGTTTCCTTCCTTGTTTTGGTGGAGCACATCCTGCAGCAGCTTCCTGAGAGAGAAGATAAGGCAGTATCATTTGTTGTTTCACTCTTTTCTCAAACTGATTTTTTGGTAGTTTGGATATAGCATTCTAGGTAAGAAATGGTTTTCCTTCAGAAAGCATTGTTCCACTGACTTCCAGTTCCCAGGCTTGAGGCAACTGTGTTGATATTTTGTATCTGTTTTTTTTTTTTTAAGTTTTTCTGATTTTTTAAAATCTCTGAAATCCTGTTGGATCTCCTCTTTGTCTCAAGTTTTGTAAAATTTCATGGTGATGTGCAGTACAACTCAATTCTACAGATGAGTATTGAGAGCATGTGTTACATAGTTTATCTCACCAAACACTCCAAGATATACAAAAATATCCACAAGTCCTGAGACAGCTAGAAATCTGAGGGAAGTGGAGGAGATAAGGCAAACAGAATATTGATGAGCATGTAGTATTACATATATAAAGTATGCATATAAGACTTGTAAGGGCAACATTTTCACAAATTCCAAGTGTTGGTATTTTTAAGAAAGAATAATGCAGGCTCCCAACCTGATTCATTCTGTTAGAAATTTGGCCTTCCCATGCACTCAACAAACTCCTTGCCTCTTAAATCTATAGCTCTGTTTGGCTAGCAGTAAGCTATAAACAAGAGGGTGATGTTTTCGCTTTGAATCCAGGAGTTGCTGATAGTCCCCAGTGGGCTGACTTAACTACCATTCTGCAGGAGGCCACACAAGCTTGAGTTCAATGCCAGAGGTTCGTTCCCTCGAGCTTCCTAAGGTGTCAGTTGGAATAGAGCCAGGAACCAGGAACCAGAAACCAGAGCCCCCTTTCAGGAAGCAATCTCTAAAATGTATTTCTCCTTACCCTTCAAAGTGTACCTATAGGTACTGATAGATAGAACATCATAAAGATAGATACGCTACATAGTAAGCTGCTCAATACATGTTTTTTCAATGGGATGAATACAGAATATTTCTCTCTATGTAGTATCTACCCAATATTTATAGAGATGACCCCAACACCCTACCCCCACATTAGGAATCAGCCAAGAGTCATCCCTACCCTGGTGGCTCCCAGAATGTCATTATTATTATTGAAAACAGTTTATGCATATTAGCTTGTTTAATTCTCACAGCAATTCTATGAGGCAGGTTTTTGTTTGTTTTGTTTTTTTGTTTTTGAGACAGAGTCTCGCTCTGTCTCTCAGGCTGGAATGCAGTAGTGCTATCTCAGCTCACTGCAGCCTCTGCCTCCCAGGTTCAAGTGATTCTCCTGCCTCAGCCTCCCAAGTAGCTGAGATTACAGGCGTGTGCCACCACACCTGGCTAATTTTTGTATTTTTAGTAGAGACGGGGTTTCACCATGTTGGCCAGGGTGGTCTTGAACTCCTGACCTCATGTGATCCACCCACCTCGGCATCCCGAAGTGCTGAGATTACAAGTGTGAGCCACCGTGCCAGGCTGGAGGCAGGTATTTTTAATCCTTATTTGATAGATTCAGAAACTGAAGAATAGAGAGGTCAAGTGACTTGCTCAAGATACCAAAGCTAAGAATGACAAAACAGAGCTTCAAGTCTAAGCAGACCCAACCCAGAGCTCACAACAGATCCAGCTCGTTCCACCACAAAAGCAATTCCAAATCCCAGGTTAGACCCCTTGGAATCTCTCACCAAGCTGAAGGGCTGCCCCAGAAGAGCTCATGGGAAAGGCCACGTGGAAGGAGCACCCATTTTATTGCTGCTTGTTCTGATGCTATTTCACTATAGGACGCTGAGTAACACACCCGCCTCTCCAGGCCTCAGTTTCCTTATCTGTAAAATGAAGTTAAGAATATATTCTGAAGAGTTTTGGAAGAGGCCCATGATGACCGAGGGAAAAGAAGCAGTGAGAGGTCTCAGAAGGCCTTCTAAAAGAACAGAGTTCTGTGCTCCCTGGAGAATGATGGGAAACACAGGAGGAATAGTGACAACACGAGATGTTAAATTACTGTAGAAATTCTTAGATCTGAGTCTGAACTCCCTCTTCAAATATTCCATTATAATCCAAGACTCTATAGTTTCTACCAAAAAGTAGGTGCCTTCAAGCAGGGAGTGATCGTTTGAATCTAGTTCTCTCCTGGGAATCAGTGGTTCTAACTTGGCTGCACGTTGGGATGACCAGCGGAGCTTGAGACATGCAGATGTTCAGGTCCACCCTCGGAGATCGCTAAATGGGGTGTTGCCCGAACACTTGGGATATTAAGAGTTTCTTCATATGATTCTAATGTGCAGACAAAATGGAGAGCCACTTCCCAGAGCTTCAAGTTATTCATTTTCTGGTCTGAAGTTTAACAAAGAAAAAATAAATAAATAAAGAAGCAGTGATGCCCAGTAGCTCTCAAAATTTAATGTGTAAACAAATGAATCTCCTGGGCATCTTGTTAAAATGCAGCTTTCAATTCAGTGGGTCTAGGTTGGGCCTGACAACCTTCTTGGTTGTTTTGTGGTTGTCGTTTTGTTTTTTAAGGCCTTAACACTGGAGGGGATTCTGGGCTTCTAAAAAGCTCCCACAGGTGCCCACGCTGCTAACCACAGACTGTGCTTGAATAGCTAGGCTACAGCTTGAATGATTACAGACTTGAACGAGAATTATGGCTCTTCTTGCCAGCTGGGACCTTCAGAAAGAAGTTACTTCACTTCTTTGAGTCTGGGTTTTCTTGTGTATAAAATTTAGGCCAGCAATAGTAACTTTATCACAGAATTCTTGTGATGCATAAATGAGCTAATGCATTCAATTTGTTTAGCACTGTACAACAAATGTTAGCTTTTTGCTAGGATAGCCAGCATTCACGGAATGCTTACTATGTGGCAGGAATTTTCTAAGTGCATTCGTGTATTAATTCATTCAAGTCTCAGAACAACACGGTGAGGTAGGTACTATTATTTCATCATTTCCATTTTACAGATGAAGAAACTGAAGCGCAGAGAGGTGGAGTTCCTTGGTCTACAGTGACACCTCATTGTAGCTAAGCTGGTGTTTGAACTCAGGGAGAATTTGGGCTCCTTACCAGGATCCCTCGCCAAGGACAGGGTCAGTGCAACGAGTCGAGGGTTTGCCCTTTGAAATGGGCTAGGACCGGCAGGTGGCAGACTAGGGCTGCTTGAGTTCAAAGACCGCTTCCAAGACCAAGCCCGGAGCCAGCTCTGTGCTAAGCGTTCCATCACACAACCGCGGACAGCTTCTTCGGCTTCTTCAAACTCTCCTTTCCCTCCCCCGCACCCTAGGGTCTTCGCCCAGAATCCATCAGGAAAAATAGCCCCACATAACAGGTTCAAATCTAACCTCCCCAAGACAAAACCACGTCCGCAGGGAAAGAAGCGAGTAAAGCGAGTTTTCTGTAACTCCCCTTTAACCCAGGAGCGCAACCAGCCCGGGAAATCTACAAATCTCTCTTTAGTTCAGCAAAGGGCTGGGAGCCTAAGCCAAGGGGGAGAAAGTTGGGGAATCCCTCTTGAATTCCCCAGGACACTTAGGTGGCGCCGGGCTTTGGTGCACGCGCGCAGGGCATGCGGACAGGCACCGGAGAGGCTCTATTTTGGGCATTACTTCGGGAAGGCGGATCTTCTTGCAGGGCCCGCTGATAGCGGGTGGCAAATGAATATGAGGGGCAGTGCAAAGGGTGGGGGTTAACCGGGCGGTTTCCATGGCGCCCGGGGCGTGGGGGAGGAATGCATCCCGCAAGCTGTGGCGAAACAACTGCTCTGCCCGGAGGACCGGGCTCGAGAAGGCAAGAGACACTGGGTCGGGGGTGGAGTGGTGGCGGGGGGGTTGGGGGCGGAGGAAGCCAGGCAGGACGGGGGCGGGGCGGTCACGTGTGCCCGACTGGGCGAGGCCCCAAGCTGGCCCCGGAGAGGACTCGGCGGGCGAAGTGGCTGCGCAAGGAGAGAACTTTTCCCGCACAAGGAACGCCTCGTGGGGAGACCCAAGGCAGGAGCGGTCCGGAGCCGGCTGCGGCGTGTGCGGCCGGCCTTGGGACAGCGATCGCTGCGGGTGGCAACAGAGAGCCCCAAGCAAAAGTGGGAGCAGGAGCTTGGAGGTGAGCACAGGAAGCCCCACTTGAGGCTTTTACGCAGCCTCGAGTCTCTGTTTCTTCTGGAATAGGCAAGTGTCCTTTCAACTCTAAGAGACCAGCGGAGGGCACTGTCCCTTAAGACTGCCGGAGTCCTTACCACTTCTCCAGGATTCCAGAGGAGACTGTGGCGATGGTGAATGAAGGTCCCAACCAGGAAGAGAGCAATGACACCCCTGCGCCGGAGTCTGCACTCCAAGCGGACCCCAGCGTCTCGGTCCATCCCAGCGTCTCGGTCCATCCCAGCGTCTCCATCAACCCCAGCGTCTCCATCAACCCCAGCGTCTCTGTCCACCCCAGCAGTTCGGCCCACCCCAGTGCCTTAGCCCAACCCAGTGGCTTGGCTCACCCCAGTAGCTCGGGCCCCGAGGACCTCAGCGTGATCAAGGTGAGCAGGCGCCGTTGGGCCGTGGTCCTGGTGTTTAGCTGCTACTCCATGTGCAACTCCTTTCAGTGGATCCAGTACGGCTCCATCAATAACATCTTCATGCACTTCTACGGTGTCAGTGCCTTTGCCATTGACTGGCTGTCCATGTGCTACATGCTGACTTACATCCCTCTGCTCCTGCCGGTGGCTTGGCTGCTGGAGAAGTTCGGCCTGCGCACCATTGCTCTCACTGGCTCGGCTCTCAACTGCCTGGGGGCCTGGGTGAAGCTGGGCAGCCTGAAGCCGCATCTCTTTCCGGTCACCGTAGTGGGCCAGCTCATCTGCTCTGTGGCCCAGGTTTTCATCCTGGGCATGCCCTCCCGCATCGCTTCCGTCTGGTTCGGGGCTAATGAGGTTTCAACAGCCTGCTCCGTGGCTGTCTTTGGCAATCAGGTAGGTAGAACAGTTTGTGAATGTTCCCAGGGGCGTGTGTTAGATTGCACCTAAACTATTGGGTGTGGTAGGCTATAATTTGCTGATTGTCCAACAGTGTTTTTGACTCTGGGTGACAGTGACTGGGTGTGACAGGCAGTGATTGTGATGCTGTAAGAGAGGCGGGAAACAAAAGCAGGGGGACCTGCTCTTTCATCCACAGTTGCTCTTGCCCCAGCCAAAAGCATGCTTCTAGAACATACTATACCTTCGCTGTGTCGTTCTCGAACCTGTGTCAGTCCACCAACTTAGACCTGTAACTTCAGGAATGCTCTTCTGTCTGGCAGCAGCCCCTGGGCATCAGACTATTCTGGTGTCATCAGAACTTGGCAGTGCTTTCAGTTGGACCAACCAGCTTTCCTAGAGTGCAGTATCTCCTCTACTGCATAGAATTGCAAAGCCATGCCTGGTGGTGTTTGGCACTGCTTTTACCTTGTTTTATACACAGCTGAAGCCAGGACAGTGGGAGCAGTGCTTTGTGCCAAACTCCTTGCCTGGGATTTAGAGCCAAGTCCAGCAGGATGGAGTAGAAATCTCACTCTGAGTTTCCATGGCCTAGAAAGGGTAGTTCATGTCTTAATCTTTTTCTCTTTCTTTCTTATTGGAAGGAGAAGCTCAAATTCTTTGCATCTCAATGTGGTTATGATCCAGAAAGCTGGGCAGGTTGTGAACCTGAATGCCGTCTCCAAATACTCGAAGCAAATATTTATGGGAATATTTAAAGCAAACGTCCTTTAGCCAGACCACTGCCTCCCAGTCTCGCGTCTTTCCAAGCACGTACGGTCCTGGCTGTGTGTTTAACAAAGGATTGGTAATCCTGTCTCACACGTCCATGTGAAGAGACCACCAAACAGGCTTTGTGTGAGCAACAAGGCTGTTTATTTCACCTGGGTATAAGCAGGCTGAGTCTGAAAAAGGAGTCAGCAAAGGGTGGTGGATTTTCATCAGTTCTTATAGGTTTTGGGATAGGTGGTGGAGTTAGGAGCAATGTTTTTCAGACAGAGGGTGGATCTCAAAGTACATTCTCAAGGGTGGGGAGAATTACAAAGAACCTTCTTAAGGGTGGGGGAAATTACAAAGTACATTGATCAAGTAGGGTGGGGCGAAACAAATCACAATGGTGGAATGAAATCAGTTAAGGCTATTTTCACTTTTTTTGTGGATCTTCAGTTGCTTCAGGCAATCTGGATTGCCTGAAGCATGCAGGTCACAGGGGATAGGATGGCTTAGCTTGGGCTCAGAGGCCTGACATTCCTGTCTTCTTATATTAATAAGAAAAGCAAAACAAAATAGCGAAGTGTTGGAGCAGCGAAAAATTTTGGGGGTGGTATGGAGACATAATGGGAGATGTTTCTCAGGACTGCTTCGAGCGGGATTAGGGGCAGCGTGGGAACCTACAGTGGGAGAGATTCAGCTGAAGAAAGGTTTTGGGATAAGGGGTGATACTGTGGGGTTGTTAGAAGAAACATTGGTCGTATAGAATGACTGGCAATGGCCTGGATGCGGTTTTGTATGAATTGAGAAACTAAACGGAAGACACAAGGTCTGAATAAGAGAAGGAGAAAAACAGGTATTAAAGGACTAAGAATTGGGAGGACCTAGGACATCTAATTAGAGAATGTCCAAAGGGGTCCAAGGGGATTTAGCATAATTACTTGTTTGTTTGGTGAGTTTTTGGGCTCTATTCTTGACAGAGTCCTCTTTTTTAGGTATGAAGCTGAGCTTGGTGAGGTGTGTTTTTAAAAGACCGTTAGTCCATTCTACCTTTCTTGAAGGTTGAGGACGGTAAGGGGTATGAAGGTTTTACTGAATACCAAGAGCCTGAGAAATTGCTTGGGTGATTCCACTAGTAAAGGCTGGTCCGTTATTGGACTGTATAGAGATAGGAAGGCCAAACCGAGGAATTATGTCTGACAGAAGGGAAGAAATGACTGCAGTGGCCTTCTCAGACCCTGTGGGAAAGGCCTCTACCCATCCAGTGAAAGTGTCTACCCAGACCAAGAGGTATTTTAGTTTCCTGACTCGGGGCATGTGAGTAAAGTCAATTTGCCAATCCTGGGCGGGGGCAAATCCCCAAGCTTGATATGTAGGGAAGGGAGGGGGCCTGAACAATCCCTGAGGAGTAGTAGAATAGCAAATGGAACACTGAGAAGTGATTTCCTTTAGCATAGATTTCCACGATGGAAAGGAAATGAGAGGTTCTAAGAGGCGGGAACCTACATGGAAGAGGTTATGAAATGACAACAGAATAGAATGGGCCTGTGAGGCTGAAAGGAGATATTTTCCTTGGTCCAAGAACCGTTTGCCTTGTGTGGGAAGAGATTGGTAGGTTGAAGTTTCAGTGGGAGAGTAGGTGGGAGTGACCGATGAGAAGGAGAAAAACTGGCCGTGAGGGACAGAAGTTGTAATGCTAGCTGCTTCTTTAGCTACCATATCAGCATAAGCATTGCCCTGAGTGATGAGATCTGATGCCTTTTGATGGCCCTTGCAGTGTATGACTCCAGCTTCCTTTGGAAGTAAAGCAGCCTTGAGAAGAGTTTTTATTAAGGAGGCGTTAATGATGGAGGACCCTTGCATAGTGAGGAAACCTCTTTCAGCCCATATAACAGCATGGTGGTGTAGGATATGGGAGGCATATTTAGAGTCAGTATAAATATTGACATGTAGTCCCTTTGCAAGAGTGAGGGCTCGAGTTAAGGCAACGAGTTTGGCTTGCTGAGAGGTAGTGGAGGGGGGCAGAAAGTATATGCATCAGGTGTGAGGAAGAAAATAGATTTTGGAAGTTATGAGAACTGTAGAGAGTGAGTTGAGCATAGTTTGTGATTTTGAGGGCCTCTAAAAGTATTAGGGCGGTGGCGGCTGCCACACGGAGACATGATGGCCAGCCTAAAACAGTAAGGTCAGGTTGTTTGGACAGAAAGGCTACAGGGTGCGGTCCCAGCTGTTGTGTAAGAATTTTGACGGCACAGCCCTGTACTTTGGCTGTGTGTTATGAAAAGGGTTGGGATGAGTTAGGGAGATCTTGTGTGGGGGCAGCTTCTAGGGCTGTTTTTAAGGAACGGAAAGAGGAGTGGCGAAAGGATTTAGGATCTATGGGGTCAGCTATGTTTGCTTTTGTGAGTTTATAAAATGGTTTAGTCAGGATGGTAAAACTAGGTATCCAAAGGCGGAAGTACCTAACCATGCCTAGGAAGGAAAGAAGTTGTTTTGTAGAAGGTGTTGGGGTTTGGGAGATTAGCTGGACACGATCAGCAGGGAGAGCACATTGTTTTCATTAAGAATTATGCCAAGATAGGTAATAGATGAAGACGAAATTTAGGCTTGACTGAAGTAATGGGGGCTGTCCTTGAAGCCTTGTGGCAGTACAGCCCAGATAAGTTGCTGAGGCTGATGGGCATCAGGGTCAGTCCAAGTGAAAGCGAAGAGAGGCTGGGATGAAGGGTGCAAAGGAATAGTAAAGAAAGCATGTTTGAGATCCAGAACAGAATAATCGGTTATGGAGGGGTTGTGGAGGGAGGCATTGAGGATAGGAGAGTATATGGCTTTGGCACCACGGACTGGATAGACAAGACAATTTGGTTGATAAGGCGCAGATCCTGAACCAACCTGTAAGGCTTGTCCGGTTTTTGGACAGGTAAAATGGGGGAATTGTAGGGAGAGTTTATAGGCTTTAAAAGGCCATGCTGTAACAAGCGAGTGATAACAGGCTTTAATCCTTTTAAAGCATGCTGTGGGATGGGATATTGGCGTTGAGTGGGGTAAGAGTGATTAGATTTTAATGGGATAGTAATGGGCTCGTGATCGGTTGCCAGGGAGAAAGTAGAGGTATCCCATACTTGTGGGTTAAGGTGGGGGGATACGAGAGGAGGACGCGAAGGAGGCTTTGAACTGGGGAAAAGGGCAGGAATGAGGTGTGGCTGTAGCCTAGGAATAGTCAGGGAAGCATATAATTTAGTTAAAATGCCTCGGACCTAATAAGGGAACTGGGCAGGTGGGGATAACTAAAAAGGAGTGCATAAAGGAATGTTGTCCAAGTTGGCACCAGAGCTGGGGAGTTTTAAGAGGTTTAGAAGCCTGGCCGTCAATACCCACAACGGTTATGGAGGCAAGGGAAACAGGCCCTTGAAAAGAAGGTAATGTGGAATTGGTAGCCTCCATATTGATTAAGAAGGGGATGGACTTGCCCTCCACTGTAAGAGTTACCTGAAGCTCAGTGTCTGTGACGGTCCAGGGGGCTTCCGAGGCGATTGGGCAGCGTCAGTCTTCAGCTGCTAAGCCAAGGAGATCTGGGAAGGAGTCGGCCAAGGAACATTGGGTTTGGGCTCCAGGGGCTTTAGGAGTGGCCGCGATGTGAGTTGGACAGTTCGACCTTCATTGGGGGCCCGCACAGATGGCACGGCTTAGGAGGAATCCCAGGCTGCAGGAATTCTGAGGCCCAGTGGCCAGGCTTTTGGCATTTGAAGCAAGGTCCACAAGGATGTTTTGAAGGTGCCCCTGGGAGCTGTGGCTTGGATGTTCTGAAGTTCTTGTATGCTGGAGATGTGGTTGTGGGCTGTCTTACAGCAGAGGCAAGTAGCTGTAACTCAGAAATGTGTTACTGTCTGGCTACCTCCTCTCTATTATTGTACACCTTGAAGGCGAGGTTGATTAATTCCTGTTGTGGGGATTGAGGGCCGGATTCCAATTTTTGAAGCTTTTTTCTAATATCAGGAGCTGACTGGGTGATAAAATGCATATTAAGAATAAAGCGGCCTTTTGGCCCTAGGGCAGTAAAGCGTCTAAGAGTTGCTGCTAAGCAGGCCATGAACTGGGCAGGGTTTTCGTCTTTACCTTGGGTAGTTTCTTTAAGTTTGTCATAATTAACAGCTTTGTAAGCTGCCTTTTTAAGCCCTTCAACTAGGCAGGAAACCATGTAATCTCACCTATCTATACCTGGGAAATCTGCCTGAAAGTTCCATTGGGGGTCCTCTTGGGAACTGCTCTAATGCCTTCCTGGAGGTCTGGCTCATGAAGCCGGCGGTTATCAGCGTGAGATTGGGCTAGAGAAAAAACTCTTTCCCGTTCATCTGGGGATAGGGTAGAAGTTAGGATGACATTTAAGTCACTCCGGGTTAAATTGTAGGACAGAGTTAGATATTGGAATTCCTGTATATATTTAGTAGGGTCTGACGAGAAAGAGCCTAAATGCTGGCTGATTTGGGAAAGGTCTGATAGGCACATGTACCCTGACTATGCCTTTAGCTCCAGCCACCTCTTTAAGAGGAAATTGTTGGGCAGGTGGGGGAGGGCTAGTCACTGAACGAAGCTGTAAACCAGACAGGGTGTGAGGAGGGGAGGTGATAGAAAGATTATAGGGTGGGGGAGCAGAGGCTGAGGAGGAATTGGGACCTGGCTCGGCCTGGCGAGGAGCAGCCTGGGGAGAAGGGGAGAGATCAGATGAGTCTGTAGAAAAGGAGAATTCAAAAGACTCAGAGCTTGGGGTGAGACTGAAGGAACAGACAGGAGAGAAAGACGAAAGATGTGGGATGAGTCACATGGGAGCAGAGACTAGGGAGGGACTAATGTGTAGAAGAATGCCTGGATGTCAGGCATCTCAGACCATTTGCCCATTTTTCGACAAAAATTATCTAGATCTTGTAGGATGGACAGATCAAAAGTGCCATTCTCTGGTCACTTGAAACTACTGTCAGGTTTGTATTGGGGCCAAGCGGGATTGCAGAAGAAAATAAGGCATTTAACTTTTAGGTCAGGTGTGAGTTGAAGAGGTTTTAAGTTCTTGAGAACACAGGCTAAGGGAGAAGAAGGAGTAATGGAGGGTGGAAGATTGCCCATAGTGAAGGAGGCAAGTTTAAAGAGAAGGGTAGAGACACAGAGAAGGGGGTGGGGAGCAGCCCTGGGCTGTAATGTGGGTGAGCAGCCAAAGCAGGCGTCCCCGCAATTGACTTGCTACCAAGGGAATGTGGGTGAATGACCAAGGCAGGCGTCCCCGCGGTGGTCAGACACCAATGGAGTGTGGGTGAATAATCAGGCAGGCGTCCCCGCAATGATTAAACACCAAGGGAAGGCTGCCTTCCCGAATCCATGACCGGCGCCAGAGTTTTGGGTCCACGGATAAAATGTGCCTCCTTTATCTCTACTAGAGAGGAAAAAGAACTGGAATTGGAAGGACAGGGAGATTGACGGGTAGCAAGAGAGGAAGATTGAAGGGTAGCAAGAGAGGCTGGAGAAGACAGTGAAAAGACCGCTTACCCGATTGAAATTGGTGAGATGTTCCTTGGGCTGGTTGGTCTGAGGACCCGAGGTCGTAGGTGGATCTCTTTACGGAGTGAGGGTGAGGACAGGGGACTGGTCTCCTAAAGAAGTCCCTCTGACCTGAGTCTTCGGCACCAAATGTCTCACGCATCCGTGTGAAGAGACCACCAAACAGGCTTTGTGTGAGCAGCAAGGCTGCTTATTTCACCTGGGTGCAGGCAGGCTGAATCCGAAAAAGCAGTCAGCAAAGGGCGGGAATTATCATTAATTCTTACAGGTTTTGGGATAGGCGGTGGCGTTAGGAGCAATGTTTTGCAGACAGTGGGTGGATCTCACAAAGTACATTCTCAAGGGTGGGGAGAATTACAAAGAACCTTCTTAAGGGTGGGGGAGATTACAAAGTACATTGATCAGTTAGGGTGGGGCAGAAACAAATCACAATGATGGAATGTCATCAGTTAAGGCTATTTTCACTTTTGTGGATCTTCAGTTGCTTCAGGCGATCTGGATGTATACGTGCAAGTCAGAGGGGATATGATGGCTTAGCTTGGGCTCAGAGGCCTGACAAATCCCAGTTCTTCTCATTGGACTATTTTCTCCTATCTATTAATTTCATTGAGAAAATGTAACCTTTAATTTAGAAATTTTTCATTTAAAACAGAAACTTTACAAAACTTCTCTAAAGGCAAATTTCCCTTCTGTTCATCTTTACTATGACCCTGACCACACAGATCACCATAACCCTTGTATTCCGGTAATTCTGACCTCTCTGTTCAAATGCTTCTTACATACTCCACAGGAGCATTACCTTCCGCTTGCATTAAAATCCAACATTCTTCCTTTCGACAAGCATTTATCTAGTTTTTGCAAGACAGTGTGCTAGGGCTGCAAAGATAATCCTTGCCTTCGAAGAGATACTATACCAGGTTCTAAAAAATTGTGCCAGGAGCCAAGATTCAGATTGTATTAAAAAACAAACAAACACACAACAACTGAACAGATCATAGCATAGAGGATTTATTTTCAGCTAGAGGATTTATTTTCAGTTCTCCATGGGGTTTTTAGCATTTTCTTTACCTAATTGCTATGGGAAAGGCTGAAGAAGGTAAAGGAAGCTAATATCTATTAAATACCCACTATTATGCAAGGTACTTTTTCATCCATTATTTAACTTAATCCTTCCAACAACTCTGTGAGGTTGGTGAAATTGTCCCCATTGTTGCAGGAGAGGGAACTGTGATCCAGATAAATCTTGCAACTTTATCCAGAGTCCTATAACTACTGAGTAGTAAAAGAGAAATTTAAACCCAGTTCTACCTTCAAAGCCACTCTCAGTAGGCCAGTATTACTTGTGCATCAAGCATACATGTAAAAAAAAAGAAAAGGCAGATTCTGAGGATTTAATTTTTCCCCCCGTCTCCAGGGTTATTGGTGATAGTTTCCAGCAGTTTTTTCTAGAGTTTGAGGGCCTAGCACTTGTCTTCTTTTTTGAAGTTGCTGCTAGAGGGCTGATTCTGCCTCTTCTAACCTAGCATGGTCATTGTGTTGTCAAGAAGGTGAGGGTGGAGTCTCTAGCAGGAAGAAACCAGTGAATCCAGAGCTGGGATGAGGGAGGGAAGATGAGCCTGGAGAATACAACTGAGGCCCTTCCTTTTTCTTGGTATGCTCTGACCAGTTGCCCCCAGGTAGTAACAGCCTGGAATTTTTAGCAACACTTGTAGCATTGTTTCAGGGGGAAATGAGCTGTGTGGGGTTTTAAGTGATATGCACACATTGTTACTGTGCAAGGGTCAAAAGAAAACGTTGTTTCCTTGGTGGTACTGGATGAGATAGATGCAGGATCTAAGAAAGATATTCGAGGTTGGTCCTAACCCAGGTGAGAGTCCTATAGGATGGAGGTTGTGAGGGGACTTCGCCAGGACCTTTGGGTAGCTCATAGCACAGTGCAAGCTAGAAATAGAATAGGAAAGAATCAGTTTGCTTTTAGAAGTGAATACAGTCACTTTACAGAACCAGTTTTATAGAAACCACAGCTGTCTGTCGAAAATAGCACCGTCCAATAGAAATATAATGCAGACCACAAATGCAAGTCACATGTAACTAAATTTTCTAGCAGCCACATTAAAGATGTAAATTTTTTTTAAGTAAAAAGAAAAGGTGAAATTAGTTTTAGTAAATGCCTTAGTTTGTTTTATGCTGCTGTCACAGGATACCACAGACTGGGTAATTTGTAATGAACAGAAATTTATTTAGCTTACAGTTTGAGAGCCTGGGCAGTCCAAGGCCAAGCGACCAGCATCTGGTGATGGCCTTCTTGCTGCGTCATAACATGGTGAATGGCATCTCATGTTCATGAAAGAGTACAAGAGAGGGCCAAACTGACTTTTATGACAAACCCACCCTCATTTTAATGACATTGATCCATTCATGAAGGTAGAGCCCTCATGACCTAATCACCTCTTAAAGGTCTCGTGTCTCAGTAGTGTTACATTGGGAATTAGATTTCCAACACATGAACTTTTGTTGTTGTTATTGTTTTTGTTTTGAGATAGAGTCTCATTCTAGCCACGCAGGCTGGAGTTCACAGACAGGATCTTGGCTCACTGCAATCTCCACTTCCCGATTCAAGCAATTCTGCCTCAGCCTCCGAGTAACTGGGATTACAGGCACCTGTCACCATGCCCAGATAATTTTTGTATTTTTAGGAGAGATAGAGTTTCATCATGTTGGCCAGGATGGTCTTGAACTCCTGACCTCAGGTGATCCCCCTGTCTCAGCCTCCCAAAGTGTTTGGATTACAGGCGTGAGCCACTGCACCTGGCCCCCCAACACATGAACTTTAAGGGACACATTCAAACCATAGTATTCTCTCCATGGACCCCAGAATTTTATGTCTTTCTCTTGGACAAAACACATTCATTCTATCCCAATAGCCTTGAAAGTCTTAACTTGTTCCAGCATCAACTCAAATGCCCAAATTCTAGAGTCTCACCTAAATCACATATGAGGGAGACTCAAGGCACCGTTCATGATGAGGCAAATTCCTCTCCACCTCTGAACCTATGAAATTAACAAGAACCAGCCTGGACAACATTTTTTTTAAAAAAAAAAGAAGCTGTGCATGGTTGCACATGCCTTTAGTCCCAGCTACTTGGGAGGCTGAGGTACAAGGATCGCTTAAGCCCAGGAGGTCAAGACTGCAGTGAACCGTGAACATGCCACTGCACTCCAGCCTTGGTGACAGAGAGAGAGACCCTGTTTCAAAAACATCCCCCCAAAACTAACAAGTTATATGCTTCCAAAATACAATGGCGGAACAGAGATAGGATAGACATTCACACATACCAAAAAGGAGAAATAGGCAAGAAGAAAAGGGTAACTGGTCCCAATTAAGTCCAAAACTCAACAGGGAAAACAACATTAAGTCTTAAAGCTGGAGAATAATCTTCTTTGACTTTATGTCAAAGAAGGGCACACTGGGGAAGGGACTGGTCCCCCAAGGCCTCAGGCAGCCCTGCCCTTACAGCTTTGCTGGGCTCAGTCCACCCAGCAGCTCTCACAGTTGGAGTCTCATGCCTGCAACTCTCTCAGGCCAGTGTTGCACACTGGTAACTCTACAGTTCTGCGGTCTTGGTGATAGCCACACTTCCATGGCTCCACTAGGCATTACCCTTGTGGGGGCTCTCTGCAGTGGCTCTGCCCCTGAAACAAGTCTCTGCCTGAGCCCCCAAGCTGTTCATGACATTCTCTGAAATCTAGATGGAAGCCACCATGGCACCATAGCTCTTGCATTATATGCGCCTGCAGATTAGCATCATGTGGATGCCACCAAAGTTTATAGTTTGTACTTTCTAGAGAAGCAGATCAAGCCACACCTGGGACCACTTGAGCCATGGCTGGGGTAGCCAAGGAATGCCATGCCAGAATGCAAGGAGCAGAGTTCTGAGGCAGCTCTGGACAGTGAATGCTGAGGTCCCATGGTGACTATCTGGAAACCTTGCTGTCTTAGTCGATTTTGTGTTGCCATAATAATGCCTGAGACTGAGTAACTAAGAAAAGAGATTTATTCAGCTCATGGTTCTGCAAAATGAAAAGTTCAAGGGCACGGCCCTGGCTTCTGGCAAGGGCTTCTGTGCTGTGTCCTAACATGCAGAGAAGGTTAAAGGGGAAGTGGTTGCATGTGAAGAGGCATAGCCTAGGGACATCCTAGCTTTATAACAACCCACTCTCTTAGGAACTAATCCATTCCCTTGAGAACAATCCAGTTTCATGAGAGTGACAACTCACTACTGTGAGATCAGCACCAAGCCGTTCATGGGGGATCTGCCCACGTGACCCAAACACTTCCTACCAGGCACTACCGCCCAACACTGCTGTATTGAGAATCCAATTTCAACTTGAGTTTTCATAGGTATAGACTCAAATCATATCCAAACCATAGTATTCTGCTGTTAGCCCCCCAAAACTCATGTCCTTTCACATACAAAATACAGTCATTCCATCTCTATAGTCCCGAGAGTCTTAACTTGCTGATATGGTTTGGGTCTGTGTCCCCACCAAATCTCATGTTGAATTGCAGTCCCCAGTATTGGAGGTGGGGCCTGGTGGGAGGTGATTGGCTCATGGGAGTAAAGTTCTCATGCATGGTTTAGCACTGTCTCCCTGATGCTATTCTCATGACAGTCAGTTCTTATGAGATATGGTGGTTTAAAGAGTACAGGACATCCTCCCTCTCTCTTTCTTGCTTCTACTCTGTCCAGGTGATGTGTGTGCTTCCCCTTTGCCTTCTGCCATGATTGTAAGTTTCCTGAGGCCTCCCAGAACCCTAGCAGATGCCAGCATCATGCTTCCTATACAGCCTGCAGAACTGGGAGCAAATTAAACCTCTTTTCTTTATCAATTACGCAGTCTCCAATATTCCTTCATAGCAATGTGAGAATGGAATAATACACTTGTTTCAGCATCAACTCAAATGTCCAAAGTCCAAAACTGCATCTGAAACTCAAGGCACATTCTTTCCAGGTATGAGCTTATAAACTCTAAAACAAGTTGTTTACTTCCAATATACAATGGTTGCACAGGCATTGGGTAAAATTACCATTCAAACATAGGGTCTTGCTCTTTCACCCAGGCTGGACTGCTGTGGTGAGTTCTTGGCTCACTGCAATTTCTGCCACCTGGGTACAAGTGATCCTTCCACCTCAGCCTGCCAAGTAGCTGGGACCACAGGCCATGTCACCACACCCAGTAATTTTTGTATTTTTTTGTAGAGACGGAGTTTTGCCATGTTGCCCATAGTGGTCTCGAATGCCTGCACTCAAGTGATCCTACCACCTTGGCCTCTCAGAGTGCCTGGATTACAGGCATGAGCCACACCAAGCCCTGGCCAGCAGACTTTAAATCTTAAACCTCCAGAATAATCTCCTTTGGATCAATGTTTTGCATCCTGGGCACACTAGTGCCAGGAGGGGGTTCCCAATGCCTCAGGCAGCCCTTTCTCCATGGCTTTGCTGGATATAGCCCACATGGCTGTACTCACAGGTTGGAATCACATGGCTTTGCTGGACATAGCCCACATGGCTGTACTCACAGGTTGGAATCAAATGCCTGAAAGCTTAGCCAGGCTGAGGTCACATGCTGCCAGTGACTCTAGCATTTTGGGGTCCTTGCGGTGGCCCTACTCTTGTGGCTCCACTAGGCATTGTCCTAGTGAAGACTCTTTGCAGAAGAGTCCTCTGCTGTGGCCTCACATTTCTGCTTGGCATTGTCTTAGCAGAGGCTGTCTGTGGTGGCTCCCCCGCATGGCAGGTTTCTGCCTAGGCTCCCAGGCTCTCTTTTTCTCTTCATTCCTTTTTTTTTTTTTTTTTTTTGACAAAGGGTCTTACTCTGTCACCCAGGCTGGAGTGCAGTGGTGTGATCACAGCTCACTGTACCTTGACCTCTGAGGCTCAATCAATCTTCCAGCCTCAGCCTCCCAAGTAGCTGGGACTACAGGCATGCACCACTGCACCTGGTTAATTTTGTTTCTTTTTTGTTTTTGTTTTGTAGAGATGAGGTCTTGCCATTTTGCCCAGGCTGTTCTTGAACTCCTGAACTCAAGTGATCCACCCACCTCATCCTCCTAAAGAGTTGGGATTTCAAGCATGAGCCACTGTGCCTGGCCTGCTCCCAGGCTTGCTGATACATCATCTGAAATCTAGGTGGAAGCTGCCATGCCCACCACTCTTGCATTCCACATGCATGAACAATAGTACCATGTGGACATGGATGCCACCAAGACCCACAGCTTGCACTCTCCAGAGCAGTGGCCCAAGCTGTACCTGGGGCTATTGGGCCATGGCTGCTCTGGCCAGAGCAGCTAGGAGAAGCATCCTGAGGTGGCTCAGGGCAGTGGTATCCCACCATTCTGTCCTCCTAGGCCTCTGGGTCTGTGACAGGAGGAATGGCCTTAGACTTTTGAAATACTTTCAGGGCCTTTTTTCCATTGTTCTGTTAGTACCTGGCTCCCTTCTGTCAGAACTAATCTCTTTAGCAAAAGGTCCCTTGGCTGCACCCTTAGATTCCTCTTCTGAAAATGTTCTTTCATTCTCTACCACTTGGCCAGGCTGCAAATTTTCTAAATTTTAATGCTCTGCTTCTTACACATTTCACCTTTAGGTCACTCCTTTGCTGTGTTTAAGCTGTCAAAGTAACCACACTGTGTCTTGAGCATTTTGCTGCTTAGAAATTTTTCTGCCTAGGCCGGGCATGGTGGCTCACGCCTGTAATCACAGCACTTTGGGAGGCCGAGGTGGGCGGATCACCTGAGGTCAGGTGTTCGAGACTAGCCTGGCCAACATGGTGAAACCCCACCTTTAAAAAGAAAAAAAAAAAAAGAAATTTCTCCTGCCAGATGCCCTAGGTTATCATTTTTAAGTTTGGTATTTTATAAAGCCCTAAGGCATAGACACAATGCAGCCAAGTTCTTTGCTGTGGCATAACATGGGTGACCTTTGTTCTAGTTTCCAAATAAACACTACTTTCCTTCATCAGAATGGCCTTTACTGTCCATATTTCTATCAGCATTTTGGTCATAACCATCTAACCAATCTCTGAGAAGTTCCAAACGTTCCCTCATCTTTTTGTCTTTTTCTGAGCCCTCATCAAAATTACTCTTAATGCCCTGTTCACAGCAATTCAGGTGTTTTCTAGCCTATTTCTTCAAACTCCTCCAACCTCTGCCCGTTACCCAGTTCCAAAGCTGCTTCTGCATTTTTAGGTATCTTTATGGCACAACCCACTCCTTGGTACAAATTGTCTGTCTTAGATCATTTTGTGTTGTTATAACAGAATACCTGAAACTGGGTCATTTATAAAGAAAAGGTGTATTTACCTCACTGTTCTGTAGGCTGGGACATTCAAGGGCGTGCCTGCAGCCTGCAGGGGGTTGTAGCTTTCATGCTACATTATAACATGACAGAGAAGGTCAAAGGGCAAGTGGACACGTGCAAAGAGGCAAACCCAAGGGATCTCTTGGCTTTAAAACAACCCACTATCATGGGAACTCACCCATTTCTGCAGGAACTAATCTAGTCTTGCGAGAGTGAGAATCTGCTTCCATGAGATCAGCTGGTGGAGGATCCTCCCCCATGATCCAAATGCCTCCCACTAAGCCTCACCTCCCAACACCACCCCATTGGGGATAAAATTTCAACATAAGTTTAAGAGGGGACAAACTCAGATCATATCCAAACCATAGCACTTGTCCTCAAGGCCCCAGCCTGCTTAGACAATCTCTGAAATGTCTTCAGGGCTTTTCTCTCATTGTCTTGATGAATAGGCCTGGTTGCCTTCTGTCTACTAATTTTTTCAGCAAATGATTGCTTGGCCACACCCTTGGTTTTTCTCCTACGGACACCTTTTCAGTCTACATGGCCAGCCTTCAGATTTCCCAAATCTTTCTGCTCTGCTTTCTTTTTCATTACTGATTCCACCTTTTAGTCATTCTCTCCTCTCATGTTTTACTATATGTGCTTCAAAGTAGCAATACAGCTCCTTCAATATTTTGCTTAGAAATTTCTTTCACCAGATATCCTAGTTCATCACTCTTAAGTTCTGTCTTCCACAAATTCCTAAGACACTGACAGAATTCTGCCAAGTTCTTTGCAAGTAGATAACAAGAATGGCTTTTACTCCAGTTTCCAATACCTTGTTCCTCATTTCCATCTGACACCTCATCAGAATGGTCTTTACTGTCTGTAACTGTCTATATTTCTACCAACATTCTGATTAGGACCACCTAAGTAATCCCTGAGAAGCTTTAGGCTCTTCTTAAAGTTCTTTTTTCATCTGAGCCCTCTCCAGAATTCCCCTTAATACTCCATTCATGGCAGACTTTTCTCTCCTGATCCCCCAAATTCTTCCACCTTCTACCCATTTCCAGTTCAAAAACCACTTCCACATTTTCAGGTATTTGTTATGGCATCAGACTACTTCATGGTATCAATTTTCTGTCTTAGTCAGTTTTATGTTACTATCACAGAATACCACAGACTGGGTAATTCGCACTGAACAGAAATTAATTTGGCTTATGGTTCTGGAGGCTGGGAAACCCATGATTGAGGGGCTGCATCTGGTGAGGGCCTTCTTGCTGCATCATAACATGGCAGGAGCCGTCACATGGGTGACAGAGAGAATAAGAGAGGACAAACTGACTTTTATAACAAACCCACCCTCATAATAATGAGTCCACTCCTGTAATAATCACATTATGACTTTTTTTTTTTTTTTAAGAGACAAGGTCTCACTCTGTCACCAGCTTGGAGTACAGTAGCATGAACACAGCTCACCTCAGCCCCAACCTCCTGGGCTCGAGTGATCCCCTGCCTCAGGCTCCAGAGTAGCTGGGACTATAGGCACATACTACCACACCTGGCTAATTTTTTATTTTTTATAGAGATGGGGTCTTGCTATGTTGTGCAGGCTGGTCTTGAACTTCTGGGCTCAAGAGTTCCTCCCGCCTCAGCCTCCCAAAGTGCTGGGTTTACAAGCATGAGCCACCATACCTAGCCACATTATCACCTCTTAAAGACCCTAGCTCTCAACACTGTTACACTGGGGATTAAGTCTTTAACACATAGATTCTAGGGGACACATTCAAACTGTAGTTATATGTAGGATTATGTTTTATTTAACCCAATGTATCCAAAATATTATTTCAACAAGTTGTCAATATAATAAAGTTAGTAATGTGCTATTTTACATTCATTACTAAGTCTTTGGAAACTCATGTATATTTTATACTTATAGATGGCCGCATAAGCAATGGCCCCTAGGTTAACTAGTTGGATAAACATAACCAGCTGGATAGTCCAGGTCTAGAACAATGATAGTATTTCAGCAGTGGAAATCAGATCCTAGCAGATAACGAAAGGCTCTAGAAAGTGACTCAGGCCTTGAGGAGGTTGTGTTTGCTGGACAGGCTGATCATATGGTATCACCCAGAGAGGCTGAGAGTTTCTGAGGTTGACTTGGGATTCACAGTCATAAAGTGTGTGGTCAGCCTAGTCTTGTTCCAAAGTCATGGCCACTTGGGTATGTTGCAGTCCAGCGTTGTCATTTTGGATCTTGTAATGTCAGAGGTCTTTCAAGGTCTGAGGGAAGTTTGCGGAGGTGAAGGCAAACTCTTTTGTTCACGTCTATTGATTGTTATCGCTATTGACAGCAAACAGAGTGCTTGCTCATATGACTGTCTACTTTTTGTTTGTTTGTTTTTGTGTTTTCACATGAAAGTGTTTAGTTTATTAATCTTCTCGTGAAAAATCCACAATGGCCACAGATAACACCATTGCAGCACCTTTACTCCTTCAGCTTTTTGCCAGCATCAACATTGGCCTTTGCAGTCCCCCTGACTTTCCTCATTCTGTTCTTGCGTTCCTCTCATTGCTTTCTTGGGGTCTTTTTCTTCTCATACAGGCCATGTCTTGCAAGTCTATGTTTGGGTTCATTTTTCTTTGCATAATCCAGGGGATCATAAATCATGCCAAAGCCAGTTGTCTTGCCACCACCAAAATGAGTTTTGAATGCAAATACAAAGATGACATCCAGTGTGGTCTTTTACATTTTGGCTAGTTTTTCCCAAATTTCTGTCTTAGGCACTGTTGCCTTCCCAGGGTGAAGGATATCAATGACTGTTTGTTTCCTCTGAAGTCATCGGTTGATCATGAACTTTCTAGTGTGGATAGTTACTGTATCGTTCATGATGGTGGTCTATCCTCAGACAGCCAGGGAGGAAAAGCATGACTGTCTACTTTCTAGCCTCCTATTGTGCATTGGAGGAGAGTAGACAAGGGCTGGGAGCAGAGAACAAGGCCAGTAGTGACTGAAGATAGACGGGGTAGGTCTGAGACCACCCTCTGAAATGGTTATGGGGGCCAGCCAGGCCATATAAATGCTGAAGCAGGCCTAGTAAAAATGATATTGGAGTGTGGTGGGGTCCCAATGAGCTTGAGAGTTTGCGTCCTATCTAAAGGCTGCAGTTGCTTCAGCTCCCACCAATCATTGATATATACAAAGCATGACTTGTTGGTGTCAGATCTGCATTTTTTTCCTTTGAAGAGAAATCAGAAATCCAGATTTTTATGTGAAATCTGTATTTTGTAATCATGATAAAATATAAATAATATTTACCATTTTAACCATTCATTGAGTGTACAGTTCAGTGACATTAAATGCATTTGCAATGTTGTGTAACCGTTACCACTATTTATACCCAAAACTTTTTCATCATCGTCAATAAAAACTCTGTACTCATTAAGCAATATCTCCTCTTTTGCCCCGCCCCCCACCCCCACATCCCCTGGTAACCTTTATTCTACTTTCTGTCCCTATGAATTTGCCTATTGTAGGATCCTCGTAAAAGTGGAATCATACTTGTCCTTCTGTAGCTGGCTTATGAAATCTGTTTTTTAAATGCTGGTAACTAATTCATTTCATTTTTTAAAAATGTATTTTATGTCTTAAAACTGCATCAGATTAAATTGCCAGTTTGAAGGTCAGGCATGGTGGCATATGTCTGTAATCCCAGCACTTTGGGAGGCTGAGGCAGGAGGACTGCTTGAGCCCAGGAGTTTGAGACCAACCTGGGCAACATAGTGAGACCCTGTCTCCACAAAAAGTACGAAATTAGCTGGGCATGGTAGAGCTCACCTGTAGTCCTAGCTACTCAGGAGGCTGAGGTGGGAGGATTGCTTGAGCCCAGGAGGTTGAGGCTGCAGTGGGCCATGATTATGCCACTGCACTCCAATCTGAGCTATAGAGCAAGACCCATCTCAAAAAAAAAAAAAAAAAAAGAAGAAGAAGCAGCCAGTTTGAGACTTCTGGGAAAGGTTGCATGGAACTGAATTTCAGTTCTGCTTTCTCCTTCCTCGAAAAGCTCTCACCAAACATGTGGGCAGGTGGAAACAATGTCAGAGGCTAGTAACTCAACTTGGGGGATTAGCCCAGAACTTCCAGAAGTGGTTGGTGATTTGCCTAATCCATGGGGCTAGATGAAAATACAGAGGTCTGCAGCCCCACACAGACTGTCTTAACCAAACTGTCTAGGAAAGCGGCCCAGCATTTTGTATTCTCTTTTTTTTCTTTTTTTGAGATAGAGTCTCACTTTGCCCCCCCAGGTTGGAATGCAGCGGGGTGATCTCGGCTCACTGCAACCTCCACTTCCCAAGTTCAAGTCGTTGTCATGCCTCAGCCTCCTGAGTAGCTGGGATTACAGGTGCCCGCCACCACATCTGGCTAATTTTTCTATTTTTAGTAGAGATAGGGTTTCACCATGTTGGCCAGGCTGGTCTTGAACTCGTGACCTCAGGTGATCCGCCCATCTCAGCCTCCCAATGTGCTGGGATTGCAGGTGTGAGCCACCATGCCCAGCCAGCATTATATGTTTTCAACTGGCCTCCCAAATAAGGCTCGTGATCAGACACTTTTTGAAACCACCAGGAGGAAAGAGCAGCATGCATGGGGAAAGACTGCCTGCTTGGAGCCATATTCTTGTCAGGGCTGATTTTTTTTTTCTTTTTCTTTTTTTGTAGAGATGAGGTCTCGCTTTGTTGCCTAAGCTGGTCTCGAACTCCTGGCCTCAAGTTATTCTCCCACCTCAGCCTTCCACCGTGCTGGGATTATAGGTGTGAGCCACTGCACCCAGCTGGTCAGGGTTGATTTATGATACGTTTGCTGTGAGGTTCAATGGGAAGCAGTGGGAGCTTGGGCCACTCACCCTTCAGATTGAGGGCAGAGGCTGGGCTGAGGCTCATGATTTTGATTCACCTAAGGTACTGAAAATGTCCTGGAAACCTTAGGGTTGGGGAGTTGAGGAGCCCTAATGGGATATGAGCTTGAAACCATGCATATGCTCCACATCCTTTGGGTTCTTTGACTTTCAATCCAGTGCACTGGAAGAAGCTCAGATTGGCCTGGCCTGGCTTCTGCCTTGGCTTTTTATATTTTTTTCTCTATAACCTAATCTTGGAAGTGATTTTTCTTTTTTCCGTTTTTAGAGACAGAGTCTTGCTCTGTTGCTCAGGCTGGAATGCAGTGGCACAATCTCAGCACACTGCAGTCTTGACCTCCTGGGCTTAAGCGATCCTTGCCTCAGCCTACAGAGTAGCTGGGACTACAGGTATGTGCCACCATGCCTGGCTAGTTATTTTATTTTTTGTAGAATCTGAGTCTCACTACTTTGCCCAGACTGGTCTTGAACTCCTGGCCTCAAGCGATCCTGCTGCCTCCACCTCCCACAGGGCTGGGATTACAGGCATGAGCTATCACCCAGGGCATGCCTTGGCTTTGTTGCCTTGCCAGGCATTGTTATAGTTGCTTGTTAATTTCACAGAATTAAGTCTAAGTCTTCAGGTTCCAATTTCCAGACCTCCGCTCCCCGCCTTTTCCTATTTAACTTGTCTCTTGTTACCTCTCAGCCTTGGCTCTGCTCTGACCACTGAGGCTCCATACTATCTCCTTGGGTTATACCCTTTGGGTCTAAGATTTAGGCAGTGGAGAGGAATGTCAGCAAGATGGTGGACTAGAAAACTCCAGCCCTCATTTTCCTACAGAAATGTTAAATAACCAACTAGGAAGTGGCTAAAATAACTTCTTTTGACAAGCTTTGGAAGTCAAAGATCTACAGCAACCAAGCCCACCCAACCAAGAAAAAGACACATTCAAAACCATAGGAAATTTCATGGCTTTTTAACTCACCTTTGCCCCATTTCCTCCCCCATGCTGTGCCTCCAGTCCCCAGTTCTCCTCTGCAAACTGAATAGATGGAATTTGCAACATTTTAACCTGCTTTAACTCAACATCATTTTTATACACTGACAATGTACAACACCCCCCCAAAAAAAATTAAGAAACAATTCCATTTATAATAGCATTAAAAAATAAAATACCTAGGAATAAACCAAGGATGTAAAAGTCAAGTATATTGGAAACTACAAAATGTTGCTGGAAAGAAATTAAATAAGGTGTAAATAAATGGAAAGACATCCTGTGTTTACGGATTGGAAGACTTCATGTTAAGATGTCAAAACTATCTAAAGCAATATATAGATTTAATGTAATCCCTGTCAAAATCCCAGTAATGGTTTTCATAGAAATAGAAAAATCCTTACCCTAAAATTCATATGGGATTTCAGGGAACCGTCAATAGCCACAACAATCTCGAAAAAGAAGAACAGCATCAGAGATCTCACATTTTCTGATGTCAGAACTTACTACAAAGCTACAGTAATGAAGACAATGTTGTATTTGGCATAAAGACAGGCAATAGACCAATGAAATAGAGAAGAGAGTCCAGATATAAACCCTTGTGTATATGGTCAAATGATTTTCATCAAGGGTGTCAAGACCATTCAATGAGGAAAAGACAGTCTTTTCAATAAGGGGTGTTGGGAAAACTGGATAACCATATGAAATTAGACCCTTGTGTTGTCAGAGGCGTTTGAACAAGAGCGACTCCATCTTGAATAGGGGCTGGGTAGAATGAGGCTGACACCTACTGGGCTGCACTCCCAGGAGGGTAGGCATTCTAAGTCACAGGATGAGATAGGAGGTTGGCACAAGGTACAGGTCGCAAAGACCTTGCTGTTAAAAGGATGCAGTAAAGAGGCCAGCCAAAACCCACCAAAGCCAAAGCAGTGATGAAAGTGACCTCTGGTCATCCTCACTGCTCATTATATGCTAATTATAATGCATTAGCATGTTAAAAGACACTCCCACCAGGACCATGACAGTTTACAAATGCCATAGCAAATCAGGAAGTTACCCTATGTGGCCTAAAAAGGAAAGAAACCCTTAGTTCCTGGAATTGCCCGCCCCTTTCCTGGAAAACTCATGAATAATCCACATCTTGTTTAGCATATAATCAAGAAGTAACAATAAATATAAGCAGCTGAGCAGTCCATGCCACTGCTCTGCCTATGGAGTAGCCATTCTTTATTCCTTTACTTTGTTAATAAACTTGCTTTCACTTTATGGACTTCCCCCAAATTCTTTCTTGTATAAGATCCAAGAAACCTCTATTGAGATCTGTATCAGAACCCCTTTCCAGTAACATCATTATACTATATTCAAAAATTAACTGAAAAATGGATCAAAGACTTAAACATAAAAGCTAAAACCATAAGACTCTTAGAAGGAAACAGGGAAAATGCTTTATAATGTTAGTTCTGGCAAAGATTACTTGGGTCAGACACCAAAAGCAGAGGTACTAAAAGAAAAGAAAAAATTAAACTACATCAATGTCAAACTTTAATGCATCAAAGGATGCTATTAACAGACTAAAAAAGTCACCCATATTTGGGAGAAAATGTTTGCAAATCATATATCTGATAAGGAATTAATTTCTAGAATGTGTAAAGAACTCTTTACAACTCAACTGCAAAAACAAACAAACAAACAATCCAATTTAAAAATGAGCTAACAAATATACAATTGGTCAATTGCCAAGACCAGCTCAGTTGGGGAGACCCTAACCTAGCGGCGCTAGAGGAATTAAAGACACACACACAGAAATATAGAGGTGTGAAGTGGGAAATCAGGGGTCTCACAGCCTTCAGAGCCGAGAGCCCCCAGCAAAGATTTACCCACGTATTTATTAACAGCAAACCAGTCATTAGCATTGTTTCTATAGATGTTAAATTAACTAAAAGTATCCCATATGGGAAACGAAGGGATGGGCTGAATTAATTGCAGCAGGAACACGCCCTTAAGACACAGATCGCTCATGCTTTTGTTTGTGGCTTAAGAATGCCTTTAAGCGGTTTTCCGCCCTGGGCGGGCCAGGTGTTCCTTGCCCTCATTCCCGTAAATCCACAACCTTCCAGCTTGGGCATTAGGGCCATTATGGACATATCACAGTGCTGCAGAGATTTTGTTTATGGCCAGTTTTGGGGCCAGTTTATGGCCAGATTTTGGGGGGCTTGCTCCCAACAGTCAATAGCACCTAAAAAGATGCTCAACATTAGGGAAATACAAATCAAAACCACTGTCAGATACCACTCCACACCTATTTAGGATGGCTATTATTAAAAAAAAAAGTGTTGGTAAGGATGTGAAGACACTGGAACTCTTTTGCATTGCTGGTGGGAATGTAAAATGGTGCAGCTGCTATGAAAACAACATGGAAGCACCTCAAAAAAATTAAAAATAATATTACCATATGATCCAGCAATTCCACTTCTAGGTAAAAAATTGAAAGCAGGAACTTGAACAGATATTTGTATACTCATGTTTATAGCAGCATTATTCACAATAACTAAAACGTGGAAGCAACCCAAGTGTCTGTGCTTCCAGATGAATAAATGTAGTGTGTGTGTGTGTGTGTGTGTATATATGTATATATATGTACAATGAAATATATACATATATGTTGTTATATACGATGAAATATATAAAAAACTTCTGGCCAGCCAGCTGTGAATTGGGGGTTCCCATAACTCCTCTTCAGGTTTGATTTGCTATAACAACTCACAGAACTCAGGAAAACATTTTACTCACATTTCCTAGTTTATTATACACTTTACTCACATTTCCTAGTTTATTATACACTTTACTCACATTTCCTAGTTTATTATAAAGGATACAACTCAGGAACAGCCAAATGGAAGAGATGCATAGGGCAGGAAATGGGGATGGGGGTTGTGGAGCTTCCAAGCCCTATCCTGCCACCCTCTCAGCACCTGGACGTGCTCACCAACCAGAAGCTCTCTGAAACTCAACTGTTCAAGAGATTTTATCCAGCACGGTCTCTAGCCCCCTCCCCTCCCCTACCCTCCCTGGAGTGGGTGGGGGGATGGGGTTGTACATTTCCAAGTTCGAATCCATGATCTTTCTGGTGACCAGCCCCCTTCTGAGGCTACCTAGGAGCGCTACCTATGTTGCCTCATTAGCATAAACTCCCTGGAGGGGGTAGAGGGATGGGGTTGTACATTTCCAAGTTCTAATCCCTGGTCTTTCTGGTGACCAGCCCCGTCCTGAGGCTGTCTAGGAGGGCTACCTATGTCACCTCATTAGCATAAACTCTGGTGTCTTGGAAAGGGGCCCCTTAGGAAATGATGAGATATTCCTATCACTCAGGGAATCCCAAGGATTTTTGTAGCTCTGTACCAAGAACAGAGGACAAAGACCAAATAATATTTTTATTATACCACAGTTACCTGGAGTAGAAACAGAAAGTAGAATGGTGATTGTCAGAAGCTGAGGGAAGGAGAGAATGGGGAGTTACTGTTTAACGGGTACAGAGTTTCCGATTGGGAAGATGAAAAAAGTTCTAGAAATGGATGGAGGTGATGGTTGCACAATAGTATGAATGTACTTAACGCTGCTGAACTATACAGTTAAAAATTGCTTAAAAATCAACAATTGTGTATATTTAACCACCACCAAGCAGACAAAGAAAAGATACTCTGCTTTTGAGGTGTTCCCTTCTAGCTGGAACCCCTGCTCCCCTGCTGCCCTCATCCACATCAGCCTTTATGCTCTAAAGAATGCATTCCCAAGCCTGTGTACCTGCTGGGTCTGTTCCAACACTCGCCTTTGTTTTCTGGTGGTTTGTCTATTTCTCCTTCTTCCTTATCCCTTCTCTTGTCCCCTTCCCCTCCATCTCCACATCTTCTTCCTAGTAAATGGGAAATTTCTCAGAGGGCCAGAACCTTGGCTGATGATAGGGACAGAAGGCAGAAAAATTCTAGGCAGAAAAGGGTGGGGTCCCTGGCGAGGGCCCCACCCTCAAGCCTGAAACCGCAGCCCAAAGTGAGAACTTTACATCCGGTTTTCCTGCTGGAATGTTGCCTTTTCCAAAACCACTCTTGGCCAACCCCCATCCTATAGCCTCAAAACCCCCAGGCTCTACTGACAGAGAGCAGAGAAGGGGAGAAGCAGTAGCCAGACATCAGAGAGAAGCAGCTTTACTTTAGAGGGACGGCTGGACAGCGGGACTTCAGAGAAGAGTCAGCTGGGGACAGCCAGACCTCAGGGGTGGAATACCTTCCCACTCCATCTGCTTTCCACCTCCCCTTCCCACTGACAGCCACTTCTATCGGCAATAAAATCCTGTGCATTTACTATCCTTCAATTCATTTGTGCTATCTGATTTTTTTCCTGGATGCCAGGTAAGAGCTCAGGATAGAGAAAGCTGTCACACTGGCTCCCTGCCCTCATGAAAAGGCGGAGGGTCTATTGAGCTGTTAAACACTTAAGCTAAAGGAGCGCAGTGTAACAAACACACTCTGGAGCTTCAGGGGTCACAGATACTCCCCGCCTTAGATGCTGCCGCAGTACCCGCATGGAGTTTTTCTCCTGCTGGTGCCCAAAAGCGATCACTCCAGCTCCTGTGCCTGCTTGCCTGTGTGCTCCCGCTCCCTTGAGGGGTTGAGAACTGAGGGCTAAGTGAGGCACCCCTGTCATGAAGCCCACAAAGGGGTCAAGGAAAATTTCCTGTTTCACTGACACATCTGTCCTGTGTCTCAGAGCAAGGCCCTGGGCATAGCAGCTGCTTGCAGATGGATGGGCAAATTAACAAGTTTTCACTTCCTGAAAGAAATTAAGATGACCAGTCAGTTAACTGAGAGTTCAGGTGGTTGGAGGAGAAGATTCTCATGCCTGGGTTGTCTTCTTGATGTGACTTGATGTGGAAAAAGCTACTGAATCCTTACAGTGTGCGTTGGACTGTGCCAGGCCGAGGGTGTTGAGAATACTGTCGTCTACGGCCATACCACCCTGAATGCACCCGATCTTGTTTGATCTCAGAAGCTAAGCAGGGTCGGGCCTGGTTAGTACTTGGATGGGAGAATACTGTTGCTAGATCTGCTGTGTACCCTTTGACAAGTCTCATAACTTTCATAGGTTTGGGCTTCTTTGGTAAAATAGCATTCATACTGGCAACTGCAGAAGCTACAGGAAGGGATTCAATGAGACAATATGTGGACAGCATTTAGATAGTAGTTTCTCAGATAAGAAGTGCTAAATGAGGTCTGCTGTCATGGCACATGCCTGTAATCTCAGCACTTTGAGAGGCCAAGAGGGAGGATTGCTTAAGCCTAGGAGTTCAAGACCAGCCTGGGCAACATAGTAAGATCCCTGTCTCTACCTAAAAAAAAAAAAAGTATTAAATAAAGAACAGATGTTTTCAGTACCATCATCAATAAATGTAATTGCCTCTGTCTTCTGTTGGTTCTGGATCTAGAAAGAGAGGCCAATACTGAAACCTTTCCTAATACTACCGGACATTGCCCCAGTGTGGGTGCAGTGTGGACAAGCAGGGCAGCTTCCTTAAGGTGAAGGTTGAGCTGATTCTTAATGAGTGAAGTGACCAGGAGTTGGTACATAGGGGAGGTTGGGCCATTCCAGGAAGTATCCCAGTAGTATCCTGATGGAGACTTGTGCCTCTTGAGAGCTACTTAAACTAAAAGCAATACGGGTGCAGGAAGTTGGTGTAATATTCCCAGAGTGCGGTGATGAAGACTTTGGAGACTCTGGGGTGACACAGATACTCACTGGGTCAACCCCTATGCCTGTGCACAAGACTTTAGTCTCACAAACCTAAGACTGAAGGAAGCGGGCAGGGGTAGGGGGACCGGGTGGGGGGCGCCCAGGCTTATCAGGTGTTCACAGCTATTTTCCATCTCCTTGTTCTTGATCTTTTTCCAACAATGCTGTTAACAGGATGTCCTTCCCTTGACTTGAACTCCCCCCAAGCCTCAACATCAAACAGCCCTGTGTGGATTGCAGGATGTAGGTTGGAGTGCCATCAAGGATGATTAAAACAACAACAACCACCACCACCACCATCACCATAGGGTTAAGGTGATATCTGGTGTTTCCTCTTCTTTCTTTCTTGACCTCCTGACTTCTACCTAGCACCATTCCCAAGTTAACCCAGTGGAATATCTCCCCTCCCTCGATCCTACAGAGCTAAGGGCCTTTTTCTTTGGTGAGTCATTCATAGGTGGGAGGGCACCCTGTAAGCTCTGGTGGCCCAGCCAGACACTTCTGCTTTCTGACTTGATTACAGGCATCTTTCCTTTTTCATGCTGTGCAAAAACTTGAGCTCAGCCTCTCACCCCAACACAATTCAAGACGCAGCCTTGTCCCAGCATGAGCGCAGATAACAGCAGCACCATCTGTGTTTGTAGAAGCGTGAGACAGGAGGTGAGGATAGATCTTACTTCCTTCCCAACTTCTTTGGGTTCAGCTGTGTGTCCGGAGCCTCAGGAGGGAGGAGTGTTTGCTTTGGCTCCCCTCCGATTGCTTCTCCAGAGAGGAGTTGAACACAAGTATTTTTCAGTTCCAGGAGGCTGCTTTTGATTGCACAGCCCTGCCAGCTCCGGAAAAGAGGGACACAGAAGCTGGAGCAAGGTTGGGGGCTGGTTTTCTCCTTTTTTTCTTCTTCTCTCCCCTGGAAATTCCTGATTTCTGCATACAATGACTGGGTTGACATGGCTGGGTCTCCTTTGGCGGCTCTAGAGGTAGCTGTCTGTATGGAAGTCTATTTGCTGTGTTCATCTACTGGAAAACATAGGAGGTGAGCAGGCATAAGGCATTCGTGGGCTTTTGTTTCGTTTTTTGAAACAGTGTCTCAGTCTGTCGCCCAGGCTGGAGTGCAGTGGCATGATCACGGCTCACTGTAGCCTCAACCTCCCCGGGCTCAGGTGATCCTCCCACCTCACCTCATCCTTTCGAATAGCTGGAACTACAGGCTCATGCTACCACGCCTGGCCAATTTTTGTATTTTTTTGTAGAGATGGGGTTTTGCCACGTTGCCAGGGCTGGTCTTGAGCTCCTGGGCTCAAGTGATCTGCCCTCCTCTGTCTTCCAAAGTGCTGGGATTACAGACGTGAGCCACACCCTGGTGAGGCATCCATGTTAAAGCAGGGTTCATTCTCAAGGCTGTTTGGGGTAGTAGCTGCCTTTTGAGCAATCTAGGCCTCCTTAGACCTTTATCCTGGGCTTCCTGTTGGGTGCTGGACAGGTTTGTGGAGACACCCATTTGAGCACACCCAGGATTCATCCCTTCTCTGCTGAGAAGCTAGACAGGAACACACCTCTCTCCCACCATTCCTGCCTAGGGTACGTAGGGGAAGCCAGCAGCTGAGAATTCTCTTGATTTCCTTCCTCAGAGTGGTGGAGATCAATTGTTTCTAAAGTATGCTGCATGAGTCTCTGCACCAGAACCACCTGGGTGTTCATTAAAAATGCAAATTCAGAGACTCACACCTATAATCCCAGACCTTTGGGAGGCCAAGGCAGGAGGATTGCTTGAGTCCAGGAGTTGGAAACCAGCCTGGGCAACATGGAAAAACCCTGTCTTTACAAAAAATTAGCCAGGCATGGTGGTGCATGCCTGTAGTACTAGCTACCCGGGAGGCTGAGGTAGGGGGGATCACCTGAGCCTGGGAGGTGGAGGTTGCAGTGAGCCAAGATCATGCCACCTCACTCCAGCCTGAGGGACAGAGTGAGACCCTGTCTTAAGAAAAAAAAAAAGCAAATTCCTGGGCACCAGAGCAGACCCAAGAAATTAGCTCCTCTAGGTTGGGACCCAGGAATATGTATTTTTGATTCTCCTTCTAGGGATTCTGATGCCCACTGAAGTTTGAAAACTCCTGGTATAGAAGCCGTGGAAGCTGGACCCAGCAGCCATGTTTGGGGCCTCCAGCAGGATACCTGTCCTCTTTGGGCATCAGCTTTTTTTTCTATAGCAAGAATGCCTGCCTCACAGGGTTGCCATGAAAGCTAAATGAGGCAATGTCTATGTGAAACAGCTCCTGGAACCAAGTAAGCCTTCTGTAAACATTTACTGAATCCACATCTATCTCTTCCCTCTCTACCAAACTCATGTTCTACAACATGCTAGTGTTAAAAAAGGTAAACGGAGGTGCAATTAAAATTTTTTTAAGAGTTTATTTGAGCAAACAGTGATTCATGAATTGGCTGGCTCCAAACCAGAAGTGGTTCTGGATCATCCTGAGTCTCAGACCATGTCTTCTGGGGATATGATGCTGCTTTGTGCCTTTTTGAGACTCAGCAAGGTTCCATGGGAAGAGAGCAGGGCTGGGAATGGAACCTCAGAAGTCTCGATGTTGATGATTAGCTCTGTGACTTCAAGTTGCTTCAACTCAGTTATGAAGTAGAGAAGACAGTTTGGCCCTGACAGGTCTCTGCTTCCTCGTCTGGACTTTGGGCATCCTGCTCTTGATCTCACTGGGTGGTTTTGAGGCTCTGGTAATATATTGGATGTGTAGGTGCCTTGAAGATGGTGAAATATTTTGCCAGTGTTGACTTTTAGTGCCCTTTCTTGAACTCAAAAAAAAAGGGGGGGCTCGGTGTGGTGGTTCACACCTGTAATCCTAGCACTTAGGGAGGTTGAGGTGGGAGATCACTTGATGCCAGGAGTTTAAGGCCAGTCTTCGCAACATAGTGAGACTCCATCTCTACAAAAACAGTTAAAAAGTTGGTTGGGTGTGGTGGCACGTGCCTGTAGTTCTAGCTACTTGCGAGCTAGAGAGGATCACTTGAGCCCAGGAGTTTGAGGTTACAGTGAGCAGTAATTGCACCACTGCACTCCAGCCTGGGCAACAGTGTGAGATCTCATCTAAAAAATTAAAAAATACTCTGGACTTGCCCTTTGACAGTAGAATAAAAAGGGCTTCTCTAGACACACATCGTGTCCTGCCTGGATTGGGGGCCATGCCCTCCATGTAGAGGGCTCAGCACTCCTGCCTTTACACCAGCTCATGGTTCAGGATAAGCTCCATCATCCTTACCGTAGGAGACTCTCTCAGAGCTTCTGGGTTTCAAAGCCTTCCTCTCATCGGCAAAGAAAGGAAGCTATACTTGCTGATTTGATCCTCTTGAGCTGAGCTGTTCGGCAGCTCCAGGAATCCTGTGGAGCATTCTGGTTCTTTTTCATTCCAGGAAACTGACCACTTGCTGCAGAAGGGCCTTTTGCCAGGAGTGGCACGATGCAACGTTTGAGTCTATATGTGCCTAGGATGGTTCCTCTCTTCAGTGTAGGAAAATGGCTGTGGTGGCATAGCACAGAACTGATTCATCCCCACCCTCAGGACATAGGCCTGGGAGTGAGAAGTTTTATCCTAAGGGCATGGTGGTCCTGGCCCTACCAAGTTTTCTCGCAGCCCCTCACAGTTAGCAAGTGGCAGTGATCAATGGTAACAAATGGGGATCGGTAGGGCTTGGACAGCCCTTGTGAAGATGTTGGAACCCTTAGGAAGATGTTGCAGTTTCCGTTCAACAAGTTTCTCTCTCCAGAATTCTTATATCTCTCCTTAGGGAGGAAGGTTCCTCATTGTCTTCCCTGGGTATGGCTGCCCCCGTATTCTCATGCTGCCCCACCAAAAGCCATGTCCTTTATTAGTGTGCCCCCATCCTGGGCCAGACCTCTGTCCCTTGCAAATAACCCACACAGTCCCCTGGCTACCACATCTTTGTCTCTGTTCTACAACAAGTTCCTTGAATCCTGCTTGTCCTGAATTGCATCCCCTCCAGCCAGCTTCCCTATGTCTTTCCAGTTGACAGCAGGCAATGAGAGAAATGAAAGCCACTAAAGAAGGCTCTCCTCCCCTTGGCCTGTCATGTTTTTTTTTTTTTAGACAATGCACCATAGCCTTTATTTTATTTATTGAACAAATATTATTGAGCATCTACTCTGTGCCAAACAACAAACATTTTCACAGCTGGGGATGCAGCAATGAATGGGAAAGGGAAGGTCCCTGTTGGCAATAGCCCTCTGTTCTTGTAGAGTTCACATTGAAGGGAAGAGAGATTACACTATAAGCCAGTCACACCGGAGCGGCTAATGGTGCAAATGTCAGCCCAAGTAGGAGGGCAGGTGACTTCAGAGCAGGATATTAGGAGATGTTTTTAGCTAAGCAGGTCCCTGAGTAACTCCCTAAATAACAGGGCCAGATCTAATGGTGCTGCAATCTCTCTCTTTCTCTCTCTCAGGGCGTTATAGATGTGAGTGACTAATAGTTTTTTTGGTGTAAGCTTGAGATTTCTTTTTCTTTCCAGCTGTCTGTCTGGGATCCTGAGGCAAGCTTAGTTAACTTATGAAGTTGGCTTCTTAGGAAAAAGCTACATGGGTCCCATCCTATCTATTTCTTGAAGTGCATGCTCCAGAGGAACTGGGTTTTGCCCATGGCAGTCCATGAAGCAGCAACTCTTCCAGGGCCTGCCAGTAAGTAATTGGCAGTAAGTAAGTTTTACCCCTGAAAAAATCAGAATAGGAGGGCTATTACCAGAAAGTCCATCCAGATTTAGAAGGAAACATGGGAGGATTAGAAACATTGGTCGTCACGTGAGCATCCCTTTTAGGAATGCCAGAATGTTGCCTTGCAGACAAAGGAGACAATTATTCTCCTTTGGGCTGTTTTATCTGTCAAAGGTCAGGGAGTGGCACGTTTGAGTTGGGTTAGTGTTAAGGGAATGCAGAAGACCGGAGAATCCCTCTGTTGGCTGTTGATTGCTGGTGTCTGGGACAGAATTGGTAGGCAATCAGTGCCAAAGCATTTGAATGGCGCTTTGCACATCGCCTACTTCAAATGTGAAAACTTTGGAGTAAGATTTGCATGATGTGATCTGATGTGATCTCAGCTGGCTGGGTGGTTTGAAAGACACCCACTCATTTTTCCTCCTTCCTAGCCGAGTCATGGGGAAGTTCTGTGACCACTGGCTTTCAGCACAGTCAGCTAGAGGGACATTAGTGTATTGAAGTGACAGTGATTTGTTCTCTCACTGAAAGAAAAGGCAGTGGATTCTTCACTTGTGCACCCAAAGTAGACCTAGGCTGGCCCTTTGTGGAGTTCACCATGAGGACAACTTCAAGGGGAACACCAAGTCCTTAAAAGGAGGAGTGTGTGCCAGGAAGCTCCTGAGTTCATGATGACAGAAAGCAAGCATAAATACCGGGCTTAGCTAAAAAAATAAAACACGGCCTTTGTCGGTGTTCCTTTTTTTTTTCTTTAATCAGAAAACTTTCCTTGTGAAACTCATTTTCTTCACCTAAACTTAGCAACTTCTCTGTTTACAGCCTAGTGTATCTCTGCTCTTCAGCTAAATTGCACCCCCCACAAAGATGAGGAGGAAACCCAACACCAAGGCTGTAGGTCAAGATCAAGGTATATTACATTATAAACCGGGTGAGAGTGAGCTCCTTGTCTTGCATCTTTCTCTTCCCTTCTGAGTAGGGTGCCTAGTATGCAGCAGGTGCTCAATAAATACTGAGTGTAGGTCTAAGAGTGAGAAGTTGATTGGTCTGCATTCGAATCCCCTCCATGCCTGATCTTGGGGCACCCCAAATGAGAGGTCTTCCCTGTCTGCGGGCTTCCTTAGGTCATTTCATCTGGCATCTACTTGCTTTGGGTGGTTAAACTCTTACAATGCAGCAAACTGCTACTGTGCCCAACTTGTTTACTGCAGAGCAGCCTGGAAAGACTTGAGTGAGGTTTGAGCTGCACAGTTCTAAGAGTTATTTCTTCACTCAGAAAATATTTCCTGAATGCTGTCTCTGTTCTTGTGATTGTGTCAGATGTGGTATGCGGAAGGGTCATATGAGCAAATGTGAGTCAATGTCCCTGTCCTCAAGGTACTAACAGTTTAGTTTGGGAGACAACACACTACACAAAAAGAGACAAAACTAAGCGTGACATAAAAACAAGAAACCTGTAAAGTGTAACTGTGGCAAAGAAACCAAACTGTAGCTGGAGACACCTCTCACCCTTGCTTCCTCCAACAGCTACACATTTGGGGACATTTGAACTACAGAATGGAGCATATGAGACTGGAGGGAGTGTCAGGTGTTTGAGGGCAGTCACTTTTCTGTGGCATTCACCTTGTCCGTTGAGGGCTTTGGAATCAGATAGCCAAGGGTGTGAATCTCAGTTTTGCCAGGAGAAGCTGTTTTGACCTTGGGCAAATTATAGAGGCTTTCTCATCTGTAAAAACCAAACCAGAGGCCAAGGCACAGTGGCTGATGCCTGTAATCCCAGCGCTTTGGGAGGCTGAGGCAGGTGAATTGCTTGAGCCCAGGAGTTCGAGACCAACCTGGGCAACATGGTGAAACCCCGTCTCTCCTAAATATACAAAAAATTAGCCAGGTGTGGTGGTGCATGTTTGTGGTCGCAGCTACTTGGGAGGCTGAGGTGAGAGGATTGCTTGAGCCAGGGAAGTAGAAGCTTCAGTGAGCCAAGATCGCACCACTGCACTAGCCTTGGCAACAGAGTGAGACCCTGTCTCACAAACAAACAAACAAACAAACAAACAAGCAAAAAAACCCACAAACAAAACCCAAACCAGAGATGATGGTGCCAACTTCAGGGGGTAGTTGTGAGGGCATAGATGAAATATCATGTGAAAAAGCCTTTAGCATGCTGTCTAACACATAGCAGACACTCAGTACATATTCACCTCCTTCCTCCTGGTTTGAGTAACATTTAAGACCAGCACCTTTAACCTAATGGATAAGAGTACAGATTAGTACTGATGGCCAGAGCTTGAAGTTCAGCCTCATCGCTTACTGTTATGTGACCTTGGGCAAGCTACTTAAATGCCAATTTCTTCCACTTTAAAATAGACATTAGGGGAGCACGCCTTCTATTTTATGGAGTGAAGTGTTGCCCCCCAAAAGAAAAAAATTAATAATTAAAAAATAAAATGATTCAAAGAGTATATATATTTATAGGGTGCTTTGAGCACAGTGTATCAGCTCTCATCGCTATTATTATCTTCCCTAGGGATCAATGATTGTAGGCTATCCTAATTTCAGTAGCTGCTGCTTCCTGCATTTCTCTAACCTCTTTCACCCAAAGAACTGAGGGAATCCAGGAGTCAGGGCAGTAAAAGCCACCAGCATAATCACAGCTTTCAGGACAAACCCTGTGACGGGGGCGGGAGCTTGAAGGAAGTCTGGAGTTGGCCAGCTGTAACCCTACTCCCTAAGTTCTTAGAGATCTTAGCTTAGCCTTTAAATCCATAAACCCCCTTCCTGAGTGATTTTCCACCAAATCAATGAGGTTGTTTAGATTGTCTTTGTCTCTGAAGGCCTGCTACCTCCTTGATCCCGAGTTGACCTTTTCAAAAGAAGCCTTGGATTTGGAGATTTCACAAATAACAGTCATATGAGCGGTCTTTGCCTGGACATTATCGGTTACCGTGGAGCCGCCTGGCATTCCTGGGTGCTCGGGGCTCATTCTCATGATTAAGCTCAAGCTCTGGGTTCTTAGTTTTGCAGTGTCTCGCAGCCCCAGCAGCCACCTTAGACTCTCCTTGCTTCTTTCTGGGGCATCCGCAGACTCAGTCCCAAGACCCCCTGCCAAACCTCGACTACGTGTCCCAAGGTAGCTTGCCTGGCAGAGTGCCTTCACTCTAGCCTGGTCTCTTCCACTTGAGGTCTTGGAGCCCTTGTTTATTCTCCATGTTGCTAGATCAGTTATTCACTAGCAGGTATAAGCAAACATCTAAATGATGCTGGCCAAGGGGTAGAGAGCAGTATTTATAGCAACAGAATTATGGACTGGAGTGTGCAGACTTGCCTAAACAGTACCAGCTTTGTGGTGTTTCAATGCACACAGCACTGTGTGGGCATGGGCAATGAGTGTGGAAGTCACTTCCACGTAATTCCCCAGGTGGACATGGTCCTGGGAGATGGAGCTTGTGTTAGTCCGTTTTGGATTGCTATAAAGGAATATCTGAGGCTGGGTGATATATAAAGAAAAGAGGTTTAATTGGCTCACGGTTCTGCAGGCTGTACAGGAAGCATGGTGCCAGCATCTGCTTGACTTCTGGCGGGGCCTTAGGAAGCTTCCAATCATGGTGAAAGGCAATGATGGAGCAAGAGTAGGAGCAAGAGTAGGAGCAAGAGAGAGTGAGGGGGAAGATGCCACACAGGTTTAAACAACCAGATCTTAGGAGAACTAATTATTGCAAGGAGAGCACCAAGGGAATGATGATGGCACTAAACCATTCATGAGAAATCTGCCCCCCTGACCCAATCACCTCCCACCAGGCCCCACCTCCAACACTGGAGATTACAATTCAACATGAGATTTCTTTTTCTTTTTCTTTTTTCTTTTTTTGAGATGGAGTCTTGCTCTGTTGCCCAGGCTGGAGTGCAGTGGCACATCTTGGCCCACTGCAACCTCTGCCTCCCGGGTTCAAGCGATTCTCCTGCCTCAGCCTCTCGAGTAGCTGGGATTACAGGTGCACATCACCATGCCCAGCTAATTTTTGTATTTTTAGTAGAGATAGGGTTTCACCAGGTTGGCCAGGCTGGTCTCAAACTCCTGACCTCAAGTGATCCACCCACCTTGGCCTCCCAAAGTGCTGGGATTATAGGCATGAGCCACCACACCCAGCCTCAACTTGAGCTTTAGAGGGGACAACATCCAAACCTATCATGCCCCTTTACATAGTAACACTTTCTCCCAAGTTGTCTGTGCAGCTGAAGTTTTCCTCAGCTGCCCTACTCTGTGAACTTAACTTCAGATTAATCTTTAGGCCATAAAATCATTGGTAGTATGCATAGAGGTATGTAGATATACACATTTACCTAATAACTGTATCATGTAAAACATCCTTTGGCAAGGACAGCATCATACTGAATGCTTTAAAATTGCTCATTTGGGTTGATGGGCTTACAGTAATCCAATGTGTGGAAGTCTAGATTGAACCTCAATGTATCTTTTATGAGGCTCTTATTTTAAAAGGATCCTCAACCATGCTTTTTAAAGTATCAAACTTTCTCTGAGAACCTTGTCTAGACTTAAATTTCCAACCACATCTTTCCACAGTTCTGGGCTCACATGACAAATGTGCAGTGGCAATGGTGCTTTCCTGACATGCCAGTTAACTGCAGCTCATTCTTTCAACAACCATGTATTGAGTAAGCACCAGACTAGCAAGTATCAGAAAAATGACTGACAACCCAAAGATTAGAGGAAGTTAGAGCAAGGCAATCACGCCTAGTGAGGATCGTCAAGGAAAGCTCTGTGAGAGAATTCACATGGTGATGGGCTCTGAAAGATTAAAAAGGGGATAACTTGGGATAAAGGTATAGACGAGATGATGGGAAAGTTGGAATCATGACTTGTTCAATCTGGCTGGAATATAGGGGATTTATAGGGATACAGAAGAGAAGGGTCTGGAAAGGAAGGTTGAAACTAGCAAAGACGGCTGTATTAGTCTGTTTTCACGCTGTGATAAAGAACTGCTTGAGACTGGGTAATTTATAAAGAAAAGAGGTTTAATTGACTCACTGTTCCAAATGGCTAGGGAGGCCTCAGGAAACTTACAATCATGGTGGAAGGGGAAACAGGCACATCTTACATGGTGGTAGGCAAGAGAGCGAGAGAGAGAGCGTCTGAAGGAGGAACTGTCAAACATTTTTCTAACCATCAAGTCTTGTGAGAACTCACTACCATGAGAATACCATGGGAGAAACTGCCCCCATGATCCAGTCACCTCCCACCAGGCCCCTTCCTTGGCACGTGGGGATTACAATTCGAGATGAGATTTGAGTGGGGACACAGAGCCAAACCAAATCAATGGCTAAGAACAGTAGCTGAGGGGTTTGGACCTGCTTTCTTCCTCTGAGAGGGCTGACACCTTGAAGGTCTTTGAGCAGGGACGGTGGGTTCAATGCAACGCCAAGGACCATGAATGTGAGTACATGATGCAGGTCGGGCAGAGGAGAGATCACAGTTGCCTGGGAGAAAGGCAGAAAGGGCCGAAGTGGGACAGGGCAGATTCAAAGAGGACTTTGCAGTAGGGTTTGGGAGGATCTGAGACGAAGTGCATATAAGAGGGCAGAGTCAAAGATGACTAAGATAATTGAGGAAGGACACGCAGATGGAGCCAGAGAAGGAAGTGAAGCAGAACCAGGGTAGGATGATGGTTTGTATGAGTTCCCCAGATAAACCAAGTGCATCTTGGGAGTCCCAGTGGCCTCTGCTGCCTGTCACCTCTGCTGTGTGAGAGTGTGTGGGAAAAGGCCAACCCTGCAGACAGGGAGTGAGCCTCAGCCCGATGAGCTAGATGGTATTTTCTTCCTCTTGTGGATTAGGAAACACACAGAGAGGTCAATTAACTTGCCAAGCTCTAGTAACTGGTAGGGCCGAGATTTGAATTGAGATCTTTCTGATCCCTGACCCTGAGCCCTTAAGCACTATATTAGTATGATGATGTCTCTGAGGAATGTTGAAGCAGAAAGGAGAAGAAGTGGGAGATTCATTTAAAAAAGCATAAGGCTGGCTGGGCGTCATGGCTCACGCCTATAATCTCAGCATTTTGGTAGGCCGAGGCGGGAGGATCACAAGGTCAGGAGATTGAGACCATCCTGGCTAACACATGAAACCCTGTCTCTACTAAAAATACAAAAAAAAAAAAAAAAAAAAAATTAGCCAGGTGTGGTGGCGGGAACCTGTAATCCCAGCTACTCAGGAAGCTGAGGCAGGAGAATGGCATGAACCCGGGAGATGGAGCTTGCAGTGAGCCGAGATCGCGCCACTGCACTCCAGCCTGGGCGACAGAGTGAGACTCCATCTCAAAAAAAAAAAAAAAAAATTGCATAAGGCCAGTTATGGTGGCTCATACCTGTAATCTCAATATTTTGGGAAGCTGAGATGGGAAGACCACTTGAGACCAGCCTAGGCAACATAGTGAGAGACCCCAATTCCACAAAAAATTAAAAAGTCAGCCAGGCATGGTGTCATGATCCTGTAGTTCCAGCTACTTGGGAGGCTGAGGCGGGAGAATTGCTTGAACCCAGGAGGCGGAGGTTGCAGTGAGCCACGATTGCGCCACTGCACTCCAGCCTGGCAACAGAGTGAGACTCCGTCTCAAAAAAAAATTTTTTTTTTAATTTAAAAAATAAAAATAGCATAGCATGGGCATGAGGCAAGCCCCAGATTAGGGCATAAAGGGACCAAATTTGATGGAAGCCTTCAGCCTCAGGGACTCTGGTGCAAAGAAAGCTGCTGGCTCAATAAAGGGATACATACATTATATATATATTTTTAATTGATACATGGCATTTTACATGTTTATGGAGTATGGAATTTTTTGACTCAGCACTAGGAGAAGATAGCTCCTGAGAGCTCTGAAATCTAAGGGAACATGTCCAGCCATACCCAGTGATTATGCCCAGGGGAGAGGAATGAGCCAATTGGTTTGAGCAAATTGGAGCCCAGCCCTAGGGGTGAGGGTGGGCTTGCCTTTGTCTGAATAGCACAGCACATTGGGAGAGGAATGAGTTTCAGTAGGCGAGAACCTGTTTGTGGAGGTTGTTGTCTCCTAACAAGAGCAGGATCCACCTTGCCAGTGGCTTGGGTCAAGAGGATAAGGTGCCTGGGACCCAGCAAAAGGCTCAGATGGGGACTATTGGTTCTTTTCCTGTTCCATTTGGACTGAAGCCCTGACCACTGTGTGGACACAGAGCTCCTTGCCTTGCCTTTTGGGGAAGCTCTTGGATCCTCCATGGATGGCCTGGCCATTTTCTGGCCCCATGACTAGGTAGGATTTAGGAGGGCATCTGTATGCTAGGGTTCTGATTCAATTGTGACTTAGGGCTTTGTGAATGGTGGGTGGGGACAGTGGATGGTGGAAGAGGATGGGAAACAGTGGTTCCGTGGATCTCAGAGCTGGCATAGCATGTGTGTTGTGTTGTGTAATGGGTTGGGTATGGAAATCTTACCCCAGATGCAGCCTGATGATTTTCTGGTTTTATTCTTGCTCTGCCAAATGCATGAGCTAGAATCACAAGTGAGACATCATTCAAAGTATGGCTTCTCCCTGTCACCTAGGGCCCTCAGACTACATAGACATGTTTTTAACTGTGACATTTGCTCTGGAAACGCTCCTGATTACTGACATTACAGTAGCATTTAGAGGTCACCTTTGAGTTTGCAGAAAGGGTGGAAAATAAAATAGAAAATGAAAATTAAATATCCCAGGCTGCCTCTCCATCCCTTCATTCATCACATTTTTTATTAAACACCCTCTATTGGGATGAAGTAAACTATAGTTGTAAAGCTTACCTAACTTTGAAACACTGTATGTTGAAAACTCCAGCTTTTCTACCTATAGCTGTGTGACCTTGAGCAAGTCAGTTAGCCTTCCTGCATCTCAGCTTCATCATCTGTAAAATTGGGACGATGTTAGACCCCTCTTTTTGGGGTTGTTGTGAGGCTTGAGATACTCTGCATATAGCTCATACATTTTACTATGATGAGTATTATCATGTGCCAGCCTCCAGAGATCAGTGTGAGCCCTGCCCTCATGGAGCTTATAATCTGTTTGGGAAGACAGATGTTAATTAAATGATCATACAAATATAAAATTACCTATGCAGGAACCCGAACTCATGTAAGGGATTAGAGCAACCTTCCTGAGGAAGCAGGATTTGCACTCAGACCTGAAGGATATCTGCATTGACTAGCTGAAACAGGGCAGGGGGAGATTCTAGTCCAGGTAAAGGAGCTGGTGCAAACTCCCCATGGTCACTTGAAAGACAGAAAGGAGCTCAGTGTAGCAAAGTCCTGAGGAACAAGCTGGTGACAAGGGTCAGACCATTAGACAGAGCCCATGTGCAGAACCTTGTGGGCTGTGCTTAGGATTTTTACCTCTAATTTAAAGCAAGGAGAAGTCACTGCAGGGTGTTAAGCAGGACGTTTTCCAAAGATGGCTGGCTATCATGGAAAATAGCTAGGAGCAGAGCTGCATGGAAGCTATTAGGAGGCATGAGCCATACTTTTTCAGAGGCCAGTGTCTCCCCAACTCCCTTGATGAAGATAGGGATGCCTGCATATGAAAATACAGGTACCTAGGACCCACCTCAGACCTGAGGGATAAAAACGGGGTTGGTACTGGTGACATTTGTTATGGGACTAGTTTGGGAAATACTGCTATGGGATGGGTAAAAATGAAGAGAGCCTAATTTTGAAAAGTATGTTCCAGAAGAGCTAAGACTATGACTTGGTTTGACCATGAATTTTGTATTTTGCCCATGACTTTGTGTTTTGTTGAGAATGATAAAACTAGAACAAGTGCAGGGATGTAAGTCAACTCAAAACCAGTTAGCAGTGACATTCATTCATTTGCCTTCCCAAGGTGGGTCTCCAGGAAAGATGCCAAATGCTCCAGGTGCCGCGTTCTCCCACATTTTAAATTAATGTTTCACTGATTCAGGCCCCAGGTCTCTGATTTGTACTCCAGAGGTTTCCTATCAAATGAATGACAACCCAAATGGGTGAAAATGTAGACTTCCGTGTTGACTAGTATCACACCAACATTTCATGGAAGGCAGCAAAGTGAGCCTGGGTTCTGACATCAGACAGAACTGGCTTAGGAGCCCAGCTCCTCTGCTAGCTGTCTGTGTGACCCTGGGCAGGGTGCTGAGCAGCAGGTTTTTTTTTTTTTTTTGCCCTCTCTCTTTTTTGTTGTTACAAAGTTATTGGCGATAGGCTGGGTGCAGTGGCTCACGCCTGTAATCCCAGCGCTTTGGGAGGCCGAGGCAGGCAGATCACTTGAGGTCAGGAGTTTGAGACCAACCTGGCCAACATGGGGAAACCCTGTCTCTACTAAAAATTCAAAAATTAGCCAGGCATGTTGGTGGGCACCTGTAATCCCAGCTACTTGGGAGGCTGAGGTAGGAGAATCACTTGAACCTGGGAGGCGGCAGAGGTTGCAGTGAACTGAGATCATGCCACTGCACTCCGTCCTGGTGACAGAGTGAGACCCCGTCTCAGAAAATAATAATAATTAATGAAAAATAAATAAAGTTATTGGGGTTAAATTAAAAGATAAAGTGTATTACATATTCAGCGCATAGTAGATGCTCAAGATACACTAGGGTATCCTACCCTCTCCTTACTTTCCCATACACATTTTTTTTTCTTACCACTGTGAGTACAATGTAGAAAGAACCTGGACCTTAATAGAGAGATGTGTCATTCCTAGCTTTGTGTAGACAGGATTTTCCACCAATGTTCATCTGCTCATCCATCCACCCATCCATCATGACTATGGAACAGACCTATATACTAGGAACTAGAAATAGACTCTCCCTAAACACTGCTCTTAAGAAGCAGGAAAAAAATATGTATTGAAAAAACAAAAGAGGAAGCAGCTTACAGTCTAATCCTGATGTTTTGGTTTTCCACACTGGGCCTAAATGTACCTCCATAGCCAATTTCCTCCTTGAGAAAGGTTACCATGAGACAGTGTTGCTGCCTAGCTGGGGTTACTGTAGGCCACTGCTAAGGCCCACCCATCCACCCTGCTGCCTGGAGAAGGCTTAAAAGCCGGAGTTGGGGTGGAACAGCACTCACTCAAGCTTAGTGTATAGATGGAATGAACAGAGTCCAGCTGCCCCAGAGGAGGAGGGCATACAGTGTAGCACCAGCTGGGAGGATTTCTTTATTGGGGCAGAAGATTAACTGGGAATTAAGATATCCTGTGTTGGGACCTCAGAGCTTTAATTTTCCTTTGGAAATGAAAGAGCCTCAAATGATGTCTGTATCTTTCCTCACTCTTGCAAATGGGACCCTGGGAGATTCTACTTAACTTCCAGACCTCCAACTCCAAAGTGCTTAGAAGGCCATATATGAGCTGGAGTGGGCCCAGCTTCCCAGCTATGAAGAAGGTTGCATTTGCCCCTCTGCTTGTGGCTGGTTTCTGCCTTCAATTAAAGTCTTGAAGATGAGCAGTAGGAAGCCTGACTCTGACAAACCAGTATGACCAAGGGTCAGCTAAAGCTCCAAGGACACAAAAGAGGCCTCTGTTCTGCAGAAGCCTGCCTGCCTGGGCCTTTCTCCAGGCTCTTAGCCTGGGATGCACTGGCCAGAGAAGCCAGGAGATCTGCTTTCTCACCTCCACTCTGCTAGAACTCTGGGTGACCCTCAACAAGTCACAGAGCTCAATTAACCTCACTTGGCCTTTGTTTTCTCCTGTAATTATTGGGTTTGTAATTATAATAAAGGATTACAGATGAACTTTCAAACTGTAATATTCTATCATTTTAACCCACAAATATGGCCAGTTGTGTTATCTGTTGTATTTTTGTTTTAACATTTTTCCTGCTAACAGATTATTAAGCTCCTTGAAGGCAGAAACTCTGTCTTATACCTCTTGGTACTTTCTAAAATATCTAGCAGAGTACGTTTTAAAGATGCATTTGGTTAATTGATTACATATTGGTATAAAGAACTCTACACAGAAACTATGAGTGACCACTTTTGTGAATATTCCAGAACTGAGAACCACTAGTAAACATCTGGAATGGCTGTAATTGACAGATGGAAAAACGAATCACGGGGGTCAGCAGATTGGCAGTTGATGGATGATGTGAAAGTGAGGAGCGAAAGCAAATTGTTTCTTTTCCTGTAGCTCTTTCAAGTACAACAAAGGAAAAATGAGACCTTACGACAAAGGAATTACTCATCTTCTTCTCTCTTGGAATCTGAAGCTTGCCTGAGTTCACAAGCTATTTTCCCATTTCCGCCTCAATATTATGTGCAGCAGAAGGGCTTTTGGGAATTGTATCACAGCCAGTCAGTACTGAAGCCAAGCCTTTCTGACCTCGGAAACACCCAAGTCATGTTATCTGTCGGTCACTGGAGTTTGGACTCCAACCCAGATAAGAAATGGTTTAGTACTTTGGGAGGCCAAGGCGGGTGGATCACGAGGTCAAGAGATGGAGACCATCCTGGCCGACATGGTGAAACCCGTCTCTACTAAAAATACAAAAATTAGCCAGGCGTGGCGCACGCCTGTAGTTCCAGTTGCTCAGGAGGCTGAGACAGGAGAATTGCTTGAACCCAGGAGGCGGAGGTTGCAGTGAGCCGAGATTGCGCCACTGCACTCCAGCCAGGCGACACAACGAGACTCCATTTAAAAAAAAAAAAGAAAGAAAAAGAAAAAAAAAGAAATGGTTTAATTTGTTGGGGGTGTGTGTGTGTTTATAGCCATTTTTTACGTGCCTATCTCCTATGTGTATAAATTTATGCAGTTATGTGTGACTTCACACTACAGATGCTTTAGAAGTTACTACGTTATTCACACAATAAACTGAAGCTTCCATGCTTGTAAATGTGGTAACAGCTTTAGCCTTCCAACTCTTACCGAATGCAAGTTCTTGGGCTCGCAGGGTATAGCATTTCTCCCCAGCTGGGCTCTCAGCTCTGGGTTAACAGATTCAGTGAAACTAAAAATTCGAGTAGCACAAGAAAATAATAATCAATGTTATTTTAGTCTACTCCAGATATGGGAGTAGAGGAACCATTATTCATCAATTTGCAGCTAGAGAAGAGCCAGCCCGCATTGAGACCATCAGCTACATGTTCTTATAATAGGCATTGATAGTGAGGGTGGTCAGAAGGATGTATGAGCCAAAATGTCAGTCAGAAGAAAGATTTCTCTGGTGTTTTGAGGTGAGAAATAATCCCTGCATGGGTGTTAGGAAGGATTGGAAGTTGGAAATTAGATTTCTTATTAGGAATCTCTTTACATTTGTGTTGTCACCTCTTGGCCATTGGTAACTGTGATTGGGTTGTCTGTCTCTGTCTTCTATAGCTTGGAATTGCGATTGGGTTCTTGGTCCCTCCTGTTTTGGTACCCAACATTGAAGACCGGGACGAGCTTGCCTACCACATCAGCATCATGTTCTATATAATAGGAGGTGTGGCCACTCTCCTCCTCATCCTTGTCATCATTGGTAAGGTCATTAGTAAACAGATGGGGTAGCAGGGGGCGAAGGGGCAGGGAGATTCTGCTGACTTTGATGGGACCCTTGTGAACATGCCCTGAAATACCATGGATATTTACAGAAACTGGAGTCTGGGCTTCTTATGGTCTTCAAATGTTTTAGCCTGGGCAGTCGTCCCCACACAGTGGTAGCTGGTCCTATGCACTTTGTTAGTGGCTAAGGAAAGGTTTAATTATCATTAACCAGTTCCCCAGTCCTACCTCATCGGAAGTAATGGGTAGACTGCTAGTCCCCTTGATGAAACCCACTGAGCACTTAGGCCATCACAGGCACTGTACTGAGCATGCCTGATTTCATTTAGTTGTCAACAGCCCTATCAGTGAGGCACCACTATCAGTCCTATTTAACAAAGAGAAAAATGAGATTTAAGGGAAGTTATATAAACTATTTGAGATTAGATAGCTCGTAAGTGGCAGAGATTGGATTCAAGTCTAAGCTTGTCTATGTCCCTATTCTAAATTTCTAAAAAAACAAAACTGAAATTGATCCATAAAACTAATAATTTCATAGATTAACCTGACAGTACTTGGGGATCATAGTTCTTTAATGCCTTTTAAAAAAATTATAAGAGTAACATATGCTTATTATAGAAAAATCTAGAAAATACAAAAAAGCATAGAGAAAGGAATGACCATTAACTTGTCATTGTACAAGTTAATCCCAACCACAAACCTCAGATATCTACTGTTAATGTTTTATTTATTTATTTATTTTTGGAGATGGAGTCTTGCTCTGTCACCCAGGCTGGAGTGCAGTGGCACAATCTCAGCTCACTGCAACCTCTGCCTCCTGGGTTCAAGTGATTCTCCTGCCTCAGTCTCTCGAGTAGCTGAGATTACAGGTGCCTGTCACCATGTCCGGCTAATTTTTGTATTTTTAGTAGAGACAGGGTTTCACTATGTTGGCCAGGCTGGTCTCGAGCTCCTGACCTCAAGTGATCTGCCCGCCTCAGCCTCCCAAAGTGCTGGGATTACAGGCATGAGCCACCACACCCGGCCGGCCACTACTGTTAATATTTTATATCCATGTACATTTAATGATTGAGGTATTTGGTAAGATAATTTTACATCCCTTTTTTTCAGCTGGGTGATATTATATGGGCTATGATAAATTTAGAACCAGCAAGACAGAGGTTTTTATTTTCAGTTAGTCACCTGTCTAAAGGTTAACCAGCTTTCTTCCTAATACTTGAAAGTGTCACCTCACATGTTAAAGGTTTCATTCCTGCCTACTGACCCCACCTCCAGAGTCAAGCAGTTCTATAATTGGGTACCTCATTCAACCGTTCTCATTGCATTGTTCCCCACCAAGAATCCAGGATGAGAAAGGCTGTCTAATGGATTTAAAAGCTGGCAAAATGTGTTAGACAGAGACCTTGGTGTTCCTGGTAAGGTGAGAAGCAAGGGAGCTGTGGATGAGAGCGGGGAAGAATGATACAGCCAGGGGCCTCTTAGCCAGACTTTGAGTTTCAAATTATATGTCCAGCTCCAAATTCTCAAGCAGATGAGGGCCTGGTCCTTTGCAGTTGAAAATCTGGAGGTAGGACATTTCTGTTTGGGCATTTTATTATCAAGCACAGATGGATAGTTGCTAATTGAGTAAAGACCTGAAAAATCTTATCTGAATTCTGGTTCGTGGTTGTGAAATCCTTAAGCCAACACCTGCTGTTGTAAAGATAAGCAAACTTTTTGCCTCACATTCTTTCCCCCGATTGAAGGGAAGGTGAAGAGGCAAGACAATGGATGAGAGGCTCCCAACTGTAATATCCAGGACTATTTCTAGAGAAGGAGGAAGCAGGACTCTGAAGTCTGCGCAAGGGCATTTTCTGGGTGGAGGGCCCCTTTGATCTGCCAGGAGAGTAAACTTCATTTCCACGGCTTCCTCTAAGTGGCGACAATCTACTGACCTTTCAGGAGCATTCTTTTGGGGTGTGGAGGAGGCCACAAGGTGCTTATTTGGAAATTTTTCTCTTTCTTTTGACACAGAGTCTCACTCTGTAGCCCAGGCTGGAGTACAGTGGCGCAACCTTGGTGCACTGCAACCTCCGCCTCCCGGGCTCAAGTGATTCTCCTGCCTCAGCCTCCCAAGTAGCTGGGACTACAGGTGCATGCCACCACGCCTGGCTAATTTTTGTATTTTTAGTAGACACAGTGTTTTACCATGTCTATTTTTAGTAGACACGATGTTTCACCATGTTGGCCAGGCTAGTCTTGAACTCCCGACCTCAAGTGATCCGCCTGCCTTGGCCTCCCAAAGTGCTGGGATTGCAGGCATGAGACACCACTCCTGACCACTTATTTGGGTTTAACAGGGGAATCACTTTAGCCAAACAACTAGTTAAACTGATCTGCCCTCTAGAAAATGGACTGGCGATCAGTATAGCTAATGGAGAAGCATGTGTTAATCTTCTTGTTTCTATCAAGAGGCAGAGGTCTGATTCAGACTTTGAGAAACGAGGAATGGACCCTACATTTTTTTTTTTTTCTGCAGAAAAAGACCCCTTTCACTTATTCAGGGAATATTTATCAGCTGCTGCATGCCATGCTCTGTGCTAAGCATGGGCAACATAGTCCATCCCTTGGGAGGAGCTGTGGCGCTAAGCCATTAACTGGGCTCACCAATCCCAAAACTTTAGCTTTTGCTGCTTTTCCATCATGTGTTGCTAGTGTGTTTTTTCAGTTCTCTGTGGTATGTTATTTGCTGGTTATTATGGGTTTCCTTGATCTTTGAACACTGCCTGGGAGGTCCAGTGATTTCAGCCTTCCAGAGGTGATTTAAAAAAAAATAATCAGGGCTGGGTGTGGTGGCTCATTCCTGCAATCCCAGCACTTTGGGAGGCAAAGGTGGGTGGATCACTTGAGGTCAGGAGTTCAAGACCAGCCTAGCCAAAATAGTGAAACCTCGTCTCTACTAAAAATACAAAAATTAGCCAGGATTGGTGGTGTATGCCTGTGGTCCCAGCTACTCAGGAGGCTGAGGCACAAGAATCACTTGAACCCGGGAGGCGGAGGCTGCAGTGAGCGAAGATCACACCACTGTGCTCCAGCCTGGGCGACAGAGCGAGACTTCGTCTCAAAAAAAACAAAAAAGAAAAAGAAAAGCAAAAGTAATCAGTCCAGGTGCGGTGGCTCACGCCTGTAATCCCAGCACCATGGGGGGCTGAGGCATGCAAATCGCTTGAGCTCAGAAGTTTGAGACCAGCCTGGGCAACATGGCGAAACCCCATCTCTATGAAAAATACAAAAAATTAGCCAGGTGTGGTGGCATACGCCTGTAGTGCCAGCTACTCAGGAGGCTGAGATGGGAGAATTGCTTGAGCCCAGGAGGTGGAGGTTGCAGTAAGCTGAGATGGCGCCAGCCTGGGTGACAGAGCGAGACTCTGTCTCAAAAAAAATAAAGAAAAAAATAAAGAAAATGGCATAAAAAATAAAAAAGTGAATGGTATCAAAGGACCATTCACTCAGCCTCAAACAATGAGAAGCAGTTTCAAGAGTGGGGCTATTAAGGGTTTAATTAAAGAATTACTATTTCCTTTGGGAGTCTTAGCTCCTCTCAGATGATGGAGCAGCTTTCATTCATGTGGAACCAGCTCTTCTGGGGTGGGACCTTGGGAATTTTCAGCCATCTCTGTTTTTTTCCTTTCAGTGTTCAAGGAGAAACCTAAATATTCCCCCAGCAGGGCCCAATCCCTGAGCTATGCCTTGACCTCTCCTGATGCCTCATACTTAGCTTCCATCGCCCGGCTCTTCAAAAATCTCAACTTTGTGCTGCTTGTCATCACCTATGGTAAGGTGTCAATGTGTCTAGGAATGCATTCGAGCTGGAAATGTTAGATGAGAGGCCTGATGTGTCTTCATATATTACTCTTTCTAAATCCCAAATGTGCATGTAAAGCTGTTGTCTAGGGTCAATCCAGAGGACCCAGCTATGCCCAAGGGCCTTTGCATGTGTTGTAAAGTCCACCTAGAAAATAATTTCTTCCCATGTCAGGTTATCTGACAAATGCCTGTTGGTCCTCCAAGTCTCATCTCAGTATCACTTTTGTAAAGCAGTAATAGGTAACTTTCCCTCTCTTACCATGCTATTCCTTGTACATCTTAACACCTGTCATTAAAAAAAAATTTTTTTTGCAGGTCTATTTCCCCATTAGACTGAACTCTCTGAGAGTGTGGATTTATGTTTTTCATCTTTATAGTTCCTCAGCAGTGTCGGGCCTCGAGTGACTATTCTAGTAGTTACTGAATTAGTTAATTAATTAATGCATGCATGCATATATGTGTCTTGCCACATGAGTCACTCCTCAACCAGTCCTCCCTCATCCTGTAATTGACTTCTATTTTATCTGAATGCACAACAACATCCCTCTTTCATTTCATATGCTTGGCTCTTGGAAAGATAAATTGGAATCTTTATGCTAACATGTTGGCTTTCTTTCCCAGCATGGTGTTTTCTGTATCTTATTTCAAACCTGTAATAAGATTGTTGGATTGAACAAGGGCAAAGACAGAGCCTCATGGCATTCCACTAAAGAGTGTCCTCCAGATGAATGCCAGTCTATTAGTTAGTACCCTTAGTTCAAGCTGCTACATATCTACCCACCTTTATTGCTATTCAGCCTACATTTGGTCATTTAATCCACCAGTTAAAGTTTGATTAAAACTAAGAGTTAGCAAATCTGTGACATGTACAGTAACCATATGAAACAAAGAAATGAAATTGGTTTGACATGACTTATTCTTAGTGAAACCCCAGCTGGCCATGGCTTCATGTTGCCTATAGACTCAAAAGCTATTGTTTTATAACAACAATAGTGCTTACTATGTGTCAGATGCTTTTCATATCTGATTTTATTTAACTTCCAGTACACCTATGTGATGTTGGTACTAAAATTATCCTTATTTAACAGATGAGGAAACTAAACTCAAAGTGGCCAAATAACTAGCCCAAGGTCACACAACTTTCAAGTGGCAGAGCCAGAGTTCAAATACAAGTTTGTCTAACTCCAAAGTCTCATTCTTTTTCTTTTTTTCTTTTTTTTAAGACAGAGTTTGACTCTTTTTGCCCACACTGGAGTGCAGTGGTGCGATCTGGGCTTACTGCAGCCTCTGCCTCCCCGGCTCAAGCAATTCTTCTGCCTCAGCCTCCCGAGTAGCTGGGATTACAGGCACATGCCACCATGCCCGGCTAATTTTTGTATTTTTAGTAGAGCCAGGGTTTGTCATGTTGGCCAGGCTGGTCTCAAACTCCTGGCCTCAGGTGATCTGCTCACCTTGGCCTCCCAAAGTGCTGGGATTACAGGTGTGAGCCACTGCGCCCAGCCAAAATCTGCATTCTTAATGCCTGTTCTGTAATTGCTGATGTTCCTTCCTAGAATTGTGCCAGAGTTTCATTTTAGGCTCAACAATACATTTTATCTCAACTAAATGTTTATCTGCTGAAACACTAGATAAGAGGTGGCTTCATCCTGGTAGAGGGGCAATCCTGTTTTTCAGGCATACATAGAAATTAGGTGACCTTTCATCTGGAATAGCTGTAGGTTTGTCTTCAAGATCTTGGTCCTCCGTTCCTCATTTCCTCCAGTTTCTCAATTCTCTGAGTATGTCTCCCCATTCATCCGCAAAGTAAAGACAAAGTTTCCAATGCTTAGAGAAGTCCAACTAAGGAAGTTACAAGTTCCCCATCACCGGAAGGTATTCAAGCATAGATGGGACTAACCACTTGATGGGAATGTTGTAGGGGATCTCAGGCTAAAGATGGATAGTGAAACCAGATGGCCTTTGGGGGCCCTTTAGACTCAGGATTCCATGACTCTAAGAGCTTTTACTTTCGCTAGAGTTGGACATCATGAGTGCATTGACCTCTGACAACCATAAATCTTGCTGCATCTAACAAGAGGATATTTGAGGCCTACCTGGGATTCTAGGGCAGATGAGTGCTTCATAAATATTTTCTATGGCTGAAAACGGTGACAGTGGTAATAACTGGGCAATGGTCCCGTTCCAAAGGCTGTGGTCCTCAGTGCTGGAGGTTGTTGGTGTTAGGGCCAGGTCACTGACTCATGAGAACAAGAAACAGAGACAAAATGTACCAGAAACATTGTTGCTCCTGGTCATCGAGGGGTCAAGCCTAGGCCATGCTGTGGGGAGCAAAGCTACTCCTCCTCCTTCCTCTCACATGCCTGGTTGCTTACATGGTCTTTAATCTGACAAAGTAGTTTTAATCCTGTACTTCTGGACACTTTTCCTTATCTATTTGATTAAATGATAACCTAGGAAATAAATAGGAAAGCACTTCTTGAATGGTGGAGTAAGGACCTTAGAAAATCCGCTCCTCTATAGAAACAAGAACAATGGCAAAAAATATCCAAATGAATTTTTTCAGAACTTTTAACAAATGGCTTGCAACAATCCAAGCAGCATTTATTCAAGAGAAATGGCTAAATATCAGTAACAACAGTGGGCCTTGTGTTTTCACTTGCCCTATTCCAATCCCTTTCTCCCTACTATAGCCTTGCAGCCATGGGGCTGTGACATCCAGCAGCCTCGCAGCCGTGGAGCTGTGAAAACCAACTGTCTCATAGCCATTGGAGGGAGCAAAGTCGATTTGGAGCTCCACCCCTGAGAATTACTATTTGACCTACCTAGCAGGTCCCCGGAAAAGCCCTATTCATAGGACATGTTGCTATTTAACCTGACTTGGAGTTTGCTAATGAGAAAAGCCCTATTGCCAGGGCATTTGTTGAAAACAGTCAATGGCACTGCTTAACATTGTAGCTGCCTGCAGTGGGGATAACAGTTGGGGTGAACAAGAGGCTGCCTGAAAATGCTGAAAGGAAACTCTGGAGAATGTGATGTCTATATGGGGTTCTTTGCCAAAAAGAAAATGATTCTTAGACTTAATCACAGATTTGAAAAAATTTTTGACGGAGGAATCATGTTAATTGCTTTACATGCATTATCTCATTTAATTTTCAAAACAAACCCATGACATAGCCCTTTGTTTCATTTTATACATGAGGAAACTGAGGCTCTAGAGTTTTAGCTTCTTGCCTATAGGGCAAGAACTATAGGCACTTACTCCAACTTTTAATCTTTGCTTTCTTTTCCTACTGTGTTTGTTCCAAATTAAAACAAACAAAAACAAAAACAATTTTTTTTTTTTTAAAACAGAGTCTTACTCTGTTGCCCAAGCTGGAGTGCAGTGGCATGATCTCGGCTCACTGCAACCTCCACCTTCCAGGTTTGAGCAATTCTCTTGACTCAGCCTCCCGAGTAGCTGGGATTACAGATACCCTCCACCACACCCAGGGAATTTTTGTGTTTTTAGTAGATACAGGGTTTCACCGTGTTGACCAGGCTGGTCTCGAACTCCTGACCTCAGGTGATCTGCCCGCCTTGGCCTCCCAACAAAAACAATTTTCTAAAATGCCCTCTATCAATTCAACTAGATGCTTTGAAATCCTCCAGAATTACCCCAGTCCTCCTAATCCCCTTGCAGTTTCAGATTGGACTTTGAAGAACAAAATGGTTCATACTTTTTACATTGTACACATAGTGTTCATATTTAGCTCTGAATTATATGCATTTAAAGAGCATGTGGCTAGGAATTAAGCAGGCAACAGCATTTCACAGGCACATGTACTGGACATGGGTGGACATGTCTTGGGTTAAGAGCCTTGAGTGCTGGACTCGTAAGTTCAGAGTTGGCTCATAAGAAATGGGAGGTCTGAGTTTTGGTGTCAGCTCTGCCAGATACTGAGTGTACCACCTTCATCCATCTGTGCTGCCCATCCTTCATCTCTTTAATACTCTCCACCCCCACTAGAAAACAGTAATGATACTTATTTCCCATTGGAGTGTTCTGAATGGAAGTGAAAGCTTTTAATGCAGTTGAGAATAAAGACATGGCATGCCTCCAGACTGCCAGTGTGCCATTGCCAGACTGCAATGCTATTGCATTGGTAAACTTACTGGTTTCCAGCGTTGCTTCTTTGGTCCAAACCAGATTTCACTAAGAGGAGGAGTAACTGTCCTGCAGCTGGTGGTATTGTATTTGTAGTGGCTTTTCAAGTGGTTCTCCCAGCTGATGAGTCAACTGCCCAGAACTGAGGTGCAGTGATAATTGAAGGCCTTGGAGGAAATCGAGGGTCCAAGTGTTGCTGGCTTTTCCCTAGACTTCTGGCTACACTCTTAGAGGTAGGGTTGAGAGATAAAATAAAGACCATCCAGTTAATTTGAATTTCAGATAAACAACAAATACTTTTAATATAAATATGTCTTATGCAATATTTGTGGCATATTTATACTAAGAACTATTATTTATTATAAATGTATTTATTTGCTATTTTTTTTCGAAATCTGGCAATTCAGTTTAGAGGGGGAGAGGTGCAGGGGTGGAGCTCGTGCTTGATGTTGCGGAAATATCATATCAGTAAGAAACTGCCAGTAAAACACCCTTCCTCTCTCCTTTAACTTTGGCAATGTGGGAAGACTCAGGGAACCAGAAATTCCACCTGTCTGCCAGTGTCTTTGGTGTGTTTCACAGTAGGGTAGGGTGGGATGGAGAAAGGAACCTTCCTCTGGCTACCTTCTCTTTGTGTCTTTGGTGTGTTTCACAGTAGGGTAGGGTGGGATGGAGAAAGGAACCTTCCTCTGGCTACCTTCTCTTTGTGTCTCTGGGTCTTGCATTCACATGGCCTCCTCTAACGTCTTATTATCAATGGCATAACAACTGCCCTGTTGAAAAGAATTGTTGAAAAGGCTTCTCTTCTAGAAAATGGCATACTCAAAGGGCGTACTTTTCCCATAGTTATGCCCCAGACTTGCTGCCAGCAAGATTATTCATGCTTCTGAATAAACTTCCAGTGCCTCTGGCATCTGAACTCAGAGCCTCAACTTGTGTATCCCAAGGTTCACCTTCCCTTGGGGCTCTCAGCACTTTATCATTGCTCCACCTACATGGACCTAGGGAGGGGGCTTCATGCCCCCTCTAAAATCCTGGCTGAGGAGTGGGCATAAAATCCTCCGGATTCCTGGGAGCTTTGCCGAGGTCAAGCTGGCCCTTTAAAACAAGGACTAAAGGGAAACGCAGAATAACCAAAACCCAAAGATATGATCTGGGGTCAGTGTTTCCCAGACTTCCCTGAGGATAGGACCCCCTGGGGTGCTTGATTGAATGTGTGCATAGATTTCTGGAAATTCAGATTCAGAAAGTTTGGGTTGGGGCCTAGGAATCTGCTTTCTACCAGCATCCCAGATAATTCTGACTTGCAGCAGAGTTGAGAACCTCTGAGGTAGCTGTGTGATGGGTCTTGAAGCCCCTTCCCATCCCAGCTGCCTCCGTGTTAACCCCACCACCTGGGAGCCTGGGTCTGGTCCCTGATCTTTTGTATCTTGAAGGCCATGTATTCTCAAATTCCAGACATTTTAACAAGTACATTGGGGTTTTATTGTTGTAGTTGCTAAAGATGCAGATTCCTGGGCCCCATTCCAAGAGATTCTGATTCAGTAGGTCTGTGGTAGGGCCTCAGAATCTGCAGTTTTAAACTTTAAGGAATTCTAATGTCAGTAGTCACCGGAACACAGTTTGAATAAAATTGTTATTGGCTGGGCTTGATGGCTCACACCTGTAATCCCAGCACTTTGGGTGGCCAAAGTGGGAGGATCGTTTGAGGTCAGGAATTCAAGACCAGCCTGGTAAACATAGTGAGACCCCAAAGAAATTTTTTACAAAGAAAAAAATTGTTTTTGACAAAGGAGAGAAAGAGACTCAGAATGATGACAGAGTCCTTTCTGCCTCTCTAAAGCCTGCCTCCTCAGTACGTGGCACTACTCCCAGGTGACTGATTCCAGGAATGACCAGGCCTTTCAGGGAAGATCACATTTTCTCTTCCCTGGCCCAGCAGGCTCACCTTGCTGAGGATGATCAGACCTGAATAGAATGCAGTCACCCGTACTCCTGTAAGGGGTACTCACACAGGAGGGAGCATGCATTTCATTCCTGCCCTTCTGTATGGGATGCCCAACCCCTTTGTTTGGGCAGTAGAGTGGACTTATGCTGGTTAACTGTGTCTGGCAAACTTTGACAATATGGTGAGGGACATCTAGACCAAAGATGGATTCAGAAAACATACATAAGCTCCTAAATCCTCTAAGGTGGGGCTGCAGAAACAGTGGAACAGATTGGCAGCCTTCCAGGATGAACCCCTGCTCTTCCTTCCCTCTCGCCGCCCTTTAGCCCCGCTTCAGTCTGCTGTCTGGCCTGGAGCAGGGATGGCTGTTGTTTAACCACACTGCTCTAGGGAGCCAGTGCTTCCACCTGGAGCACGATCAGAATCACCTGGGAGGCTTGTTCAAATGCAAATTGCCGGGGGCCTCACTCCCAGAGTTTCTGCTGCAGTAGGTCTGGGGTGGAACAGAGACCACACTTTGGAAACTTTTTCACTAAACCATTGAGCCCCAGAAAAACCACTCAGCTTCAGCAGTATGGGTCAACCTGTTCAGGACTCTGTTCCCCAGGTCTTTATCAGGACCAGTGAGCACTGGTGTATTTTTTTTGCTCCCAGTCCTTCTGGATAATTTCCTTTCTTTTTCTGTGGATTCTGCCATCCTTGGCTCATCCCAGTTAGCAAAGCAGCTGTTCCCCTGAAGCTAAGCCTGAGTTGGAACATTCCTTGCCCTTTGCAGTATCAGGCTAGGGCAGGCAAGAGGCTTAGAGAGGAGCGGGAGGAATGAATGGGAAGAGGGGAGGAGACTATTTTCTTTCTTCTCCTTCCCACACTCCACCTCACTTGGCTTTTCAGGAATGTCTCCTTACGGGACGGGACCTCTTCACTCAGAAATGGACTTTCTAAGTGGCTGAGTATGTACTATGAAGGGTAGATGGGAATGCTGCTTGAATGAGATGTTGCTGAGAGCCTCATGATCATTGCAACCATCAGCCTGTCAGTTGTAGTGACGTTTGGGGACATGTCTGGGTTGGTTGGCCCACTGTGGCTCACTGTGCTGCTCACTGTGTGCACCGTTGGCCCACTGTGCTGCTCAGGAGACTGCATTGAGCCCAACCTTGTAGCATCCCTGGGGTGAACTGCTGGGAGAGGCTGGGACATGAGGAAATTGTTCATGACCTGAGCTGGGAAAATCTGATTCAATAATCAGCTTCGTGAGGATGTAAAGCAGAGTGATTAAGATCAAGAAATCTGGAGCCACAGGGCCTGAGTTCAAATTCAGCTCCATCACTTAATACCTGTGTGATTGCAAAGCAAATTATTTCCCATTTTGCAAGATAATTTGACCTTCGCTTAACTTTGTATCTTTTACTCCCTGGGAACCTGATAAAGGGAGTATGTCAACTACCTTTAGGCAACATTGCTTATGATAAAAATGTCCTCTGGTGATACAAATGGACAGAGAGACCTATTCATTCTTGTGGGAAGCCGTTCTTTGTGCTTCTCTGAGTACAGTGACTCTTTTCACTGGCCTGTCACTTATGGGGCCCCTGGAAGCTACCCCTATGGAATTGTTACAAGTAATAGTGGTGCCTGTGAGCATTAAGCCAGGGTGGTTGCCATACCCACCTTCCCTTGCACCTTAGCCATCATCTGAAAGACAGTAGCTTCCGGAAGGCTATATGAACTGGGGTTCTATGGATTGGTTCTATTGAAGAGGAACTCCTGAGGCTGCCCTGTCCACAAGCTATGTGTCCTGACTTACACCCTTCCAAGTAAATCTAATATGGAGTGTGCCGGTGGTAGTCTTGTGAGCCTCAATGTTTAGTTAAAGTTAGAAAGACCCCTGGTGGGCATTATGGAGTGGCAGTACTTGTTATTTTAACTGTGTGTGCATCTTTATTATCTCTAAAATGGTGACGATAATACTACCTACTTTCTAGAGTTGTCATAAAGTGTCTAATCCATAGGTATGTGCAGCCGCCATTGTCATCATCATCATCACCATTGAAGGGAGGCCAGGAGGCCTTTTCTCCTTTGGGTCAGTTCCAGTCTCAGCTACTCACTTGCTGTATGGCTTTGGGCAAATGACCTTATTCGCTAAAGATACAGCCTTTCACAGCATATTCTAGGTGCTCCTTTGGTGAATGAATTGGTAAAGTAGGAGAGTCAACGAATGCTCTTTAGGATCTCTTCTAGTTTCATGTAATAGATTTTGTGTGACATTGAATCAGCAAAGAAAGTTGGAGGAGGAATGGAGAAAGAGGAGAGAAATCACCTGCAGAGGGATGGTGTCAGAGGTCAGAGGTCTGGAGCAGCCTCAAGAAGGGGCAGGGTCATCAGGAGGAGGAGGGTGTCCAGGACTTCTACTGACCACCCCTTAGATCTACCCAGCGCTTAAGAAGAATGTAGATGACTCTGCCCTGGGAGTAATACTCAACAGAATCTATTTTCCAGGGCAAGTTAAAGGGATCAGAGAGCAATAGTGTGTGGCTAAGGGAAGGTTAAATGGTTACTTTTGGTTGTTTTGAAGTATTTCTTTGAGAAAACTGCAGAGTAGCCTCAGACCTCCCTGGAGTTTTCTTCTCTGAGGATACTGCTCAGAGTGGCAGTGAGATGAGGATTTCTGCCCACCCCCCAAATGCTGGGGGAGAAGTTAGCAATGGCCCCAGAAGAAAGCTGACCCTAATGTTGTATTTCTCGCTCCCTTCTTCAGGTCTGAATGCTGGTGCTTTTTATGCCTTGTCCACTCTTCTGAATCGCATGGTGATCTGGCACTACCCGGTAAGGGAGTTCCCTAAGCATGTTGGGCCTCAAGATGATATAGTTTCTAAGTCTGTCTTGGCAGGACCTGGGATGACAGTTAAGTCTTCATTCCCCCCAGTTCTAGGTAGCGTGATATGGTGGTATGCTTATGGGATTTGGAGGGAGATGGCCCTAGATCTCAACCCTAGCTTTGGTGGTACTAAACTGTGTGATGGCTTGACAGTGTGACAAGCTAGTTAGTGTTTCTGAGCTCTCATTTTTTTTTTTCTGCAAAAGAAGCATAATTGCTTCTTGCAAGATTCTTTTTAGGATCAGAGAGTAAATAATGACACTTGTGTATGTATACATAATTATATGTGATACATGTATTTATTATACAGCATAGTGCCTGGCAACACTGTTGGCAAATATATATATAAAATATTTCTGAATTTAAATGTTTCCAGAACCCACGAGGGCTGGGCTGGATGCTGGGAATGGAATACTGAGTGGCCTGGAGTCAGGAATACGGAGATGCAACCCTCTTTTGAAAGGACTAGGCTCTCACACTTGCAGAAGGGGTAGGCTATATGGCTAAGTGTCCTAGTTTTGGAGTTCAAAGGCCTGAGTTCAGATCCTAGCTTTGAACTTAACATATGCCTTGTGACCTTGGGCTAGTAGGTTAATTTCATTGTGCCTGTTTCTTCATCTGCAAAATGGAGAAGACTGACTCCTAACCTTATGATGGGGAATGGCGAGGAGTAAATGAGATAATGATATAAAACCTTAGGCATGGTGCCTGGCTTATAGTAAGCACTCAAAAATATATAACGATTATCTTTCCATTCCTCTTGGCATTGATAGTTCAAAAAAACCTAAGAATGGAAATTTTAACATATATATTTTAAATTCCCCATCTGTGAAATGGAATTCATGACAGATAAGATAGAAGAGTTGCTGTGAGGTTTACGTTTTTTAAAAAATTTGCCTAAAAGTAGTTCTAAGAACAGATTTGGTTCATCCTTGTCACTCCAGCATCCAATATCATGCACACACAGTCAGGGTTATATTGTTGGGAGGAGTAGTTATTCTAGAATTTTCTCCTAGGCCATCTTCTTACAGGCCATCTTGTCCCAATATGTTCTGAATATTGACTCTGATGGAGCTTGAGTTACCTGCCTTTGTTCCTTCACCCCATGGTGACTGTGCTCTGTCCTGAGTCTTGTCCCATCGCCGGGTGATCTTTGGGGCTATGGTTTCCCCAGGGGGAAGAAGTGAATGCTGGAAGAATTGGCCTGACGATCGTCATTGCAGGAATGCTTGGGGCTGTGATCTCAGGAATCTGGCTGGATAGGTCCAAAACCTACAAGTAAGTGACTCATCCTCTTGGACTGAGAACTGGGGACCTGTTTTTTGAAATGACATATTCATAAGCAATGTGACTCCAAGTCATTGTTTGGAGATCCTAGTGGCCAAGCAGGTCATTCAAGTTTGACTTCTCTGAGCCTCACTTTCCTCATTTATCAAATGAGGGAAGCTATACCCTTCTTAACATCCCCACAGGATCTTAGGAAGATGGGAACTACTGGACTTGAAGGCCTAGCATAGTCCTCTTCCCCATCCCCACTCTCTAAGTAGCTTTGTGAAAGCAGCAGAGGAGGGAGAAATGAAAATGAATGGGGAAAAAAAATCTCAGCGGTGGAAAATTTGTGGAAACCCCAAAGAGTGGAGATGAGGAGGAGGTGATTTCACTCTCCTGTTCTCATGGCACCTTGTGGACCCCATGGGGTTGACCAAGGTACTCTGAGCTTTCTCCAGTTTGCAGTGTATATTATTGTGCAATTATTTATACCTTGTTGGTAAATATTATAACATACTTTGGACCTGAATGCCCAGTACATTTCTAAGAGCCTGGAGCTATTTTAAAAGGTTTTATCAGGCTGGGCGCAGTGACTCACATCTGTAATCCCAGCACTTTGGGAGGCCGAGGCAGGAGGATTGCTTGAGTCTAGGAGCTCAAAACCAGCCTGGGCAACATGGTGAAACCCCATCTCTACAAAAAATACAAAAATTAGCTAGGCATAGTGGCACACACCTGAAGTCCCAGCTACTTGGGAGGCTGAGGTAGAAGGATCGCTTGACCCAGGAGGTGGAGGTTGCTGTGAACTGGGTTCACGCCACTGCACTCCAGCCTGGCTCAAGAAAAAAAAGAAAAGAAAATGTTTTATCGGTGTGCACGTGGGTAAAAAAAAATTAAAAGGTTTTAGTGAATGCCAGGCCACTACCCGCCCCATGGATGCCAAATCAGCAGAAGAATCTGCATTTGTAGAAAGCAGCCTGGGTGCCTCTATTCAGCAGCTGGCCTTGGAGAAAATCCTCTGGCGAACAGCAGCCCAACATCCTTCCGTTGTGATTTTCCAGTGCTCCCCGTTCACTGGGTACTCAGTTAGCACTGGCTGGCGGGGCAGCTGCTGGGCTGTACTGTACCGGGGCAGAGCAGTGTCCCCGGCTGCTCTGTCAAGGCCTCCAAAGTTCCCAGTGTCTGCAGGCAACAGACAGTGGCAGACCTGTTCTCTGCCACACAAACCCGCTTCTGTGAGGCTCTGGTCAGACCAGGTCTCATTCTGGCTGCCCTAATCAAAGGCCAATTGAGACCATCCCTAGGGAGGTGGCGACGAGGAGCCTGGCTCGGCTTAATTACTGCTGGCGGGGCTTGGCTGCCATCTCATCGCTGCCATCTGTTAGTTGCTTGCTTCAGCCAGACACAAGAGCAGTGAGGACTGGCCATCCCCAAACCACTGAATAGCAGTGACCCTTTTTCCGGGGCTTGCTCTGCGGCAGGAGGAGGGAGGGATTGGAATGCTGGCTGGGCTGGGACATGGGCAGCCGGGTGATTCAGATGAATTAGAAAAGATAATGAGAGGACTGGGAAGAACACTTTCTCAGCCCTCTTCAGAACCTAGATGTCACCAGTTCCTAGCATCACGTGATGTCTAAATCCAGTGGTCAGCACAAGATATTTTTCTCCCTGTGCCACTACCCAGGCAGAGAAAAGGCAACTCCCAGTGGGATGAGAGCTCTGTGATCCCATCATTTCGGAGCCAGTCCTCGTCACTCTAAGGCTCCCAGATTTGTCTAGTTTTGTTTGGAGGTTGGAAATTGGGTGATGAGGTCTGTTTATCTCAGACTGGGACTACAAATAGTTTTTCTAAACTGGTCAGTGGTTTAGGATGAAGTTATGGTTAAAGCTTCATCCTGGTGAGCTTGTGGGATCATTGGGCAAGACTGGCGTCCATGACGTTGCTTTCAGCAGAGTTGGTAGGAAGAGTGTGAGGGAGGAGCGTGAAGGGAGGAGGAAGCTCCTCTACCCTTAGCAGCTGCTTTGAAGCACCAGGTGGGAGCAGCATCCTTTGGAGGCTCTGACCTTGAGCTTTTCCAAAGATGCAACCACATAGTGCGTCGTTATTCCCGCATGCAGTAGCAGAAGGGACACAGGTTTCAAATCCAGCTCTGAGTTCACATCTCAGCTCTGCATTTATTCAGCTGGTGACTTTGGACAAGTAACTTGAGTGGCCTGAGCTTCAGTTTCTTCATTGGTAAAATGAGAAATCATCAGATATTTCTTACAGGATTTTTGTAAAGGTTGAATTGAAATAATAAATGCATCTGAAGTGCTTCACAGAATCTGGCACTCAAGAGATGGAGGGTTTCGTTTGACACAACCATAGCGTGCCGGTTGGTGCCTCCACCATGATTCTGGCTTCAGGGGTGATGTGTAAAGAAAAGCTTTAAAGATTTTGGCCAGGTGCGGTGGCTCACGCCTGTAATCCCAGCACTTTGGGAGGCGGAGGCGGGCAGATCATGAGGTCAGGAGATCGAGACCACCCTGGCTAACACAGTGAAACCCTGTCTCTACTAAACAAACTACAACAAACATTAGCCAGGCGTGGTGGCGGGCGCCTGTAGTCCCAGCTGCTTGGGAGGCTGAGGCAGGAGAATGGTGAACCTGGGAGGCGGAGCTTGCAGTGAGCAGAGATCGTGCCACTGCACTCCAGCCTGGGTGACAGAGCAAGACTCCATCTCACAAAAAAAAAAAAAAAAAAAAAGAAAGAAAAGAAAAGCTTTAAAGCTTTCATCATCTGAGTCCTGATGTTCATGGTAGGGGGGCAGAGGGATGTGCAGTGCCTGTGCCCTGCCTTAGGTAGTGCAGGGAGAAGAATGCAGGTCGAATTGCAGGAGTCGGGGCTGCATCAGAGTCCTAGGTGGGCAACATGGGAAGAGAACTGCTGGAGGGGCACAGGAGGGGGTGAGACTGAAATAGAAACCAAGACTTGCTGATGGTACTCCTGAGGGGATCGACACAGGGAAATGTAACAGGGAGTGGGCGAAGATAGAGAAGGTTTCTCACATTGGCTTTGGAAGTCAAGCACTCAGTTCAGGCTGAGAGAATATTCTCTCTTAGTTCCTGCTCTCTGGAGTGGAGTAGTTCAGACTCAACAGAAAAAGCTTTGCTGGGCCAGGCGCAGTGGCTCACACCTCTAATTAGAACACTTTGGGAGGCCAAGGTGGGCAGATCACCTGAGGTCAGGAGTTTGAGACCAGCCTGGCCAACATGGCGAAACCCCATCTCTACTAGAAATACAAAAAATTAGCCACGTATGGTGGCGCATGCCTGTAATCTCAGCTACTTGGGAGGCTGAGGCAGAAGAATCGCTTGAACCCGGGAGGCAGAGGTTGCAGTGAGCTGAGATCACGCCACTGCACCCCAGCCTGTGCGACAAGAGCGAAACTCCATCTCAAAAAAAGGACAAAAAAAAAAAAAAAGAAAAGAAAAAGCTTTGCTGGGTCTGTTGGTCTGTTCAAGTAGGGACAGGAAGAACTTGTAGGTGACAGAGCGCATTGCCCAGCATTGGCATGGGTCTTGGGATAAAGCAGACAAGCAGAATTGGACAGCTTCTGGGGTAGTCCTGAATGTCACCGCCACCTCATCATGGCTGATGTTTGTCCTGTTTTTTCTTTTTTCTGGTGAGGGATGGGAGAAGGAGAAAGGGCTTTGCCCTTCTTGTCTGTGGCTAGGACATGACAAGTCAAGGGGCAGCTTGATATTGTTGAGTGGGTTCTACAGAAAGGGAACAAAGATATCGTAAGATGGCTTCATACTTTACTAGTCTTACTTACCCTTTGTAGCATTGATCATGATGTAATTAAATAATTTTTTTGTGTGATCATCACCTGTCAGTGTCCATCACCCTCATGGAGAGAAAGTTCTATGAAAGAAAATGTCCAAGAACAAAGCCAGGCCTTGGCTTTGTAAGGCCTGTAATCCCAGCACTTTAGCAGGCCAAGGCAGGTGGAGCACTTGAGGTCAGGAGTTCGAGACCAGCCTGGCCAACACGGCAAAACACCGTCTCTATGAAAAATACAAAAATTAGCCAGGCGTGATGCGCACAACTGTCCCAGCTACTCAGCAGGCTGAGGCACAAGAATTGCTGGAGCCCAGGAGGTGGAGGTTTCAGCGAGCTGTGATCACGCCACTGCACTCCAGCCTGGGCAACAGAGCAAGACACTGTCTCTGAAAACAAAACAAAACAAAACTCCAAGAACATAGCAGAGGGCTTGACATGTGGCAGATACTTAATAGATGCTTGTGGAATAAATGAATGAATGAGCCTATTAAAGTCAGAAGTGTTTGATTCAATTTCTTTGCCTCTACTTGTAGAGAGACAACCCTGGTAGTCTATATCATGACACTGGTGGGCATGGTGGTGTACACGTTTACCTTGAACCTGGGACACCTGTGGGTAGTGTTCATCACTGCTGGCACAATGGGGTAAGTTTCACCTCTGGCTGATTTATTAGAAAATACCATGCCATGGCTCCCAGAGCTTCCAGCATCCTAGAATGCAATATTGATGCCTTTGCTGCCTTCTCACTGACCTCAGGAGATATGGACATGGTGCCCAGGGGTCTCGGTAATACTTGTAGTAGTTCCAAAGGCAGCCTGGGCTGTCTGTTCTTTTGGGATGGAATGAAGCATGAAGCACACCCTTCGCGACCTCTTGGAGGCTAGAACCTGTTCAGAGTCTTTTTCAGTTTTGCCTGGACAACATGGGATTGTGGAAAGTACACAGGGCTTGGAACCAGAGACTCTGGGTCCTGGTCTCAGTTTTGCTGCTGCCTACCTGTTAGACCATGGGCACAGCACTTAACCATTCTGAGCCTCAATTTCCTCATCTGTAAAGAAAGATAATAGTGGCCTGCCTTGTCGAGTTGTTGGACAGATTGAGAAAGATAATAGATATGAAAGCATCAAGAAGCATTGTGAAAATGTAAGAAATTAAAGTTGCCAGGTGCGGTGGCTTAACGCCTGTAATCCCAGCACTTTGGGAGTCCAAGGCAGGCAGATCACAAGGTCAGGAGTTCAAGACCAGCCTGGCCAATATGGTGATACCGCGTCTCTACTAAAAAATACAAAAATTAGCCAGGCATGGTGGCACACACCTGTAGTCCCAGCTACTTGGGAGGCTGAGGCAGGAGAATCGCTGGCACCTGGGAGGCGGAAGTTGCAGTGAGCCAAGATCGAACCACTGCACTCCAGCCTGGGAGACAGAGTGAGACTCCGTCTCAAAAAAAAAACAAAAGGAGAAATTAAAGTTGGAATTTTCTAGACCTGTTGTATGAGAAAACATAGGAAACAATACCTCTTTCACAGGAGTCTTTGTTCAGCTCTGCTTCCCAGTTATTTTCCTATGGGCAGTATATGAGTGTTTGTGTGTGTGTGTGTGTGTGTGTATGTGTGTGTGTCTGTATGTGCATGTGAAAGAGAGAAAGAGGGAGAGAGCATGTGCTGGCACTCAGTCCTCAGCTGGTTCCTGTCTGGATGGAAATAAGGAGGACTCTAAGCTCCTCCTTCTAGGTCCCAGAGAGCCACGGAGATGCTGCTCAATATCCAGGAAGTTCCCACTCCCAGCACAGGGCCTGTGTACCCAGGACATAGTCTCTCAGCTGAAGGTTGAACACACCAGGCATCCTTGCCCCTTCTGTAAATGCTGACTCTGGCTGTCACTGATGGCAAGATGGAGAAGCAGCAAGGGATCCCAGAGGCCTGCTGAGCACAAGGTCTCCCTGTGAACTTCTTCCTGGCCTTCAGGGGTGCCTGTCTCCTTGGTATGATCACATAGAGGATGCCCAGATCATTAGAGGGCCTAGTATGTCTTGGTGGGAAGAAACAAAACAGCAAAGGGAGTCCTAGGGGAGGAGGTGGGCTCCCCATCCTTCTTGTTCTGGAAGTTCTTCATCCTCTTGTTTCTCTGGTCTGGACTTCAGCTTCTTTATGACTGGCTATCTCCCACTGGGATTTGAGTTTGCTGTGGAGCTCACGTACCCAGAATCAGAAGGCATCTCCTCCGGCCTCCTCAACATATCTGCACAGGTAGAGCTCATATTTCCTGTTTGTTTCCTGGCTGGGAAGGCATTGCATCATGGCAGCTCAGTTCTTCCTCATGAGTTAGTTGACTGGGCCCTTGTTTCCTATCTTCTTTATGCCTTTCCAGGTATTTGGGATCATCTTTACCATCTCCCAGGGCCAGATTATTGACAACTATGGAACCAAGCCTGGGAACATCTTCCTGTGTGTGTTCCTTACTCTTGGAGCAGCCCTCACTGGTGAGTTGGAGCCTGAGGGCAAGATGAGGCTCAGGTTGGCCATTTGGGACCCTAGCGTCTCGATGGAGCAACAGATAGGGAGTACGTACGTAGGGGGACAGATGGAAGGGTTTGTTGGGGAATCTGTTGGGAGGCAGCACATTCTTTTGGTAGAATGAGCATGGGTTTTGGAGCCAGAAGACTCGTGTTGGAATCCCAGACTGTGACAATGACTTCCATAGCTATTGACCTTGGATAAGTGGACCAACCTCTGGGAACCTCAGTTTTTAATCTGTAAAATGAGGATTGTTGTGATGATTAGAGCAATGTGTGCAAAGTCCATGATCCATAAGTGAAGGCCACTGTCATTGTTGGCTTCTGCCTGTCAGGGACGGCAGTGATCCTCGGGCTCTCTCAAATTGGCTGATGGTGCCCTCAGTCACCAGCTCTCTTGACTATCTGAAGTAAGTTTGGGATACCTGTGACCCTTAGGAAATGAAGGTTTCTTCTCTCGGATGAACGTGATAACTATGTTTTTGTCTCTCTTCCTTCTCAATCTATCAACCTTAGCATTCATTAAGGCAGATCTCCGGAGACAGAAAGCAAACAAAGAAACTCTTGAGAACGTGAGTATGTGGGAGCTTTGTGGGGCTGAGATCGGGGTCCAAGGATTTTGATGAGGATGTGGCAACATAGATGGGGCAGGGAGAACTCCCACAGGGACTGGTTTTGTCATAGCTGGGAGACCAGCTCATCACTTACACATGGCATCCTAAGACTTTCCTCAGTGGGCATCTTTGGCATTGCTTTCTTGCTACCCTTTCTTGGACTCTTCTCCCACTTCCTGCCCTCTTTCTGGAGCCCCCGGCCTCATCCCCAGAGTGTGTCACCGTTGTCACAGTCTGCTGAACAGCACCCCTGACTGGATCTTGAGCCGAGTCCTGAGGCTCTGGCTCCACTGTTTTCAGCCTGGGGTCAGTGGCTGGGGAGGAAGGGGAAGCCTGGCTCCACCACTCTGTCATGGCAGTGGTGGCCCTAAGGCTGTGACTCTCCTGGCATGTGACAACTCCTTAGGCAGGGCCATGGGGACGGAGCCAAAGAATTGCCAGTAGGGCTCTGAAAGGACAAGTCAGGAAGCAGGAGCTGGCGAGGTAGGAGAGGAGAGGACCAGGAGTATGACCTGGAACAGAAAAGTGTTTTCCATCTGTTCTAACTAGCCGGGAACCACTTTAAACAAAATATTAGGTATCAAATCTGAGTGATGATGAAAGGAATTTCAAATCTGAGAAAGAGTAAAGGTAAGATATTTCTTCAAAAATTAAAAAAAACTTATAGAGGTAATACATGCTTTTTGTAGAATAAGTAAAAAATACAGAAAAGTGTACAAAATTTAAAAATCATCCTGTAATTTCATCATTTAGAGATGAGATGCCTTTTTTGCATTGATTGCTGCATGTCTGTATCCACTTATAATATATACGTGGATATATGAATGTGTGTATATAAATGCATATTTTTAAACAGAAATAAAACTGCTTTTTTCACTTATTGCAAGCACTTTATCAGGCAGCTAGTCTCTTACAACATACTTTTTTTTTTTTTGAGACACAGTCTTGCTCTGTCACCTAGGCTGGAATGCAGTGGTGCAATCTCAGCTCACTGCAGCCTCTGCCTCCCGGATTCAAGTGATTCTCATGCCTCAGTCTCCCAGGTAGCTGGGATTGCAGGTGCACGCCACTATGCCCAGCTAATGTTTGTATTTTTAGTAGAGACAGGGTTTCACCATGTTGGCCAGTCTGGTCTCAAACTCCTGACCTCAAATGACCCACCAACCTTGGCCTCCCAAAGTGCTGGGATTACAGGAGTGAGCCACTGTACCTGGCCTACAACATACTTTTAATGCCTGCATAGTATTCCTTTATACGGATAAGCCATGATTTATTTAGCAATTTTCCTGTCTGTGGACATTAAGGTTGTTTTGAATTGTTACAAATAATATTGTGATTAATATGTTGGAAGCTGAATCTTTGTGCATGTTCTCAAGTACCATATTTCCTGGAGAAATGGATTAATGGTCATGCCCATTTCAAAGACTTTGGTATGTGTTGCTAAACTGTCCTCTAGAAAGGTACTTTGAGTACTAGCAATTTCTATTGCTAGGCAGTCATATGAGCGCCAACACGGAGTATTTTTCATTTTGAAAAATCTTCGCCAATTTTCTAAGGCAAGAGATATCTGTAAGGGATATTTTTAGTGTTTGAAGGATCTGTGTTGGCAGATAGATGATAATCTTTAGGTCTTTACTATTTGTCTTTTGCTATTACGTTCTAGAGTTGGCAGGCAGCAGCAGAAAAGCATGTGGAAGAAGGAGCCTAGAACAGGAAATTCACTGGGGAGACAGGGAAGGCCTTTCAGCAGGAATGACATTCTTTAGTTCTGTGTCAGGGCCATAGTATGGCCACTGTGGAGATGGATTTTTCACCCACACTGTGTACAAGGGGACATAATGATTTGGTACACTGGCCGGGCGCGATGGCTCACGCCTATAATCCCAGTACTTTGGGAGGCCAAGGTGGGCGGATCAGGAGTTTGAGACCAGCCTGGCCAACATGGTGAAATACTATCTCTACTAAAAATACAAAAATTAGCCAGGCTAGTGTCGCACGCTTGTAATCCCAGCTACTCGGGAGGTGGAGGTTGCAGTAAGCTGAGATCGTGCCACTGCACTCCAGCCTGGGTGACAGAGCAAGACTCCATCTTGAAAAAAAAAAAGAGAGAGAGAAATGATTTGGTACACTTGGGTAAATATATGTATAGCGAGTCTGGGAAAAGGTGCCTAGTGAAAGGTATCAGTTTGGAACGTGACGTATTATGTCAAGTGACATGAGATTTCGCTGTGTTGACTTTATAACCTGTGTTTATGTTGGCAGACATAGGCAAACAAAGAAAATAAAAATCGCCTATAATCCTGCTTCCCAGAGATAACCTAGTAGCATTTCCAGTGTTGTAATCTATGGACATGCTTGTGTATATTTTGTTTTCTACCCTGCTTATTTACTTAGTATAGCTTGATAACATTTCTACACTGTTACATTATACCACAACCTCATGTCTACTGTGTATTTCCATCTCACTCAATATTTCAGTTGTTCCACTATTTCATTATTCTTGCAGCCAGCTCTTTGTGCACATGGACCAGGTTTGTTAATTATGGTTACAATTGTTGGCTCAGTCTCTTTTGAGTGTGGGGTGCTGGAAATAGCGCTGAGTAGGAATAACAGCCTTAGGTTCCAATAAATGGTGCTCACCTGTCTTGTGTCCCTGGATAATTCACTATGTGTCTGTAGACCTCCCTGGCACCTGTGGCAGCATGGTATTATGGGGGGTCAAAGTCATGCTGAGACTGACACCAGCAAGGAAGCCAGGGCCATCACAGAGCAGCCCTCCTCTGGAGCCATGACATTACACACCCCATGGCAGCCGGTGTAACTCAGAGACCTGCAGACAAATTCATTGTCAGAGTCAGGTGAAGACGGGGCACACGGCAGATCTGGCCAGACCTGCTCTTTCTAATCAGTGAGATGTACAGTTTAGGGAAAAAGAGATGGGACTTCTGGGACAGGGTAATGATTGACCTTGACTATGAACATCTTACTGGTTTGGGTTTCCATTTTTCTTCTAGCACATAGACAGTAGTTGCACTTCTGTCTCCACTAACTTGTTTCCCGTTTGTGATTGTGATTTCGAGGTGATGGCTTTGGAGGAGGCGGGCGTGGGGTGTGTGTGTGTGTGTGTGTGTCAGAGAGAGAGGGGAGACTAAGTGACTGAAATAGGCTGTTAGTTTCCTGAATGATGGCTCCTCATGGCTGAGGCTGACTTGATGCCAAGTGTTAGCAAGATTGAGAATGGGAAGGTTGGATTCTACAGCTGTCTCCATTGCCACAAACAGGCACTGAGACACTCCCTGGGGAAGAAAGCACCATTTGTCCACTTGACATTGGCTTCTGTCTTAGCCCTGTGCATGTCCTCTAGGCCTTGAGTAGTGTTGGCTGTGTGGTGCTGCACCTGTGCCCAAGGCCTTCTTGTGAATCAGAAGAACCCTTGAGGTCACAGACAAAGTACTTCTTAAAACAGTAGACAAAGGCCCAGGTTGGCAGTATGTACCTAGGGGCCCCACAGGATAGTTTCCAGGCCTTGTTTAATTCCAAACTCACCTAAAAAGTGTGACTTAGAAGACTTTCCTGTAAATGAATCCTGTGCCATCCCTGCCCTAGAAAGCTAAAGCCATTGAGCTTACATATGCAATTATGCATGCTGCTTTGGCATCTACTGCATGTTCATTATGATAGTATTCCTCAGCTGGGCGCGGTGGGTCACGCCTGTAATCCCAGCACTTTGGGAGGCCAAGGTGAGTGGGTCACCTGAGGTCAGGAGTTCGAGACCAGCCTGGCCAACATGGTGAAAACCTGTTTGTACTAAAAATACAAAAATTAACTGGGCATGGTGGTGGGCACCTATAATCCCAGCTACTTGGGAGGCTGAGGCAGGAGAATCACTTGAACCTGGGAGGCGGAGTTTGCAGTGAGCCGAGATCGCGCCATTGCACTCCAGCCTGGGCAGCAAAGTGAGACTCCATCTCAAAAAAAAAAAAAAAAAAAAGTATTCCTCATCCTGGGGCTGCCTCCAAGTGGGGGTTGTTGGAAATTCCAAGGGAATCACAGACCTGGCACCTTGGACAGTGATTTGATGGTTAGTTGAGGTGAGTTTTCAGCTGTCAGAATGTGGAGGGAAAAGGGGCTTTGCTTCTGTTTCAGTCCCGAGAGTGAGCCTCAAAGAGTGGCACTCGGAGCTGGATCATTTGTGGTGGCCTTGGCATCATAGAAAGCTTGCCCCTTTTTCCCTCTGATGACCTCATGATGTTGGGTGGTGTGTGTTTGTGGGTGCATTTATGGCAGGGGCTGGTTGCTTCTTTTCTTGTTCTCTTTCTTGGCTCTCTGGGATGTTGAGTGGCCCCCGGCTCTTGTATTCCCCACTGATTAGTCATGGCCAGGCAGCTGCTCCAGCCAGGGTGGAGTGCTGTGCCTTTACCCACAGCACTGCCTGTTCGTTTTGCTTTATAGAAACTCCAAGAGGAGGAGGAGAGCAACACCAGCAAAGTGCCCACTGCTGTGTCAGAGGATCATCTCTGAGAGGAAGGTGGTGACAACTCAGGGAACACGAACACCCCACCTTTTCCTTCAGCACAGCTCTCACTGCCAGCACAAAGGGCTTCGCTAGAGATGTTTTTGGAGGGAATCAGTGGGACTATTTGTGGCATGGATGGCCTATTCCTCCTAGAACCCACGTAAGAGCTTGGATGATTTAGTTGGAGAAAATTGCACCTATCACCAAATGCAAATTTGATTCCCACCTCCACCCCCTTTTAGGTTATGGGAGTTGGTGTTGGGACAGGGTGGCAGAGAATATTGGAGTCAATCCTAGCTTGGTCTCTTGCCTTCCCTCTTTTCTTCCATCCATCATGGACAATGCCTGCAAAATTTTCACAGGAAGAAAGCCTATTCAGGATATTAACTTGAAATTTCCAGTGTCCTAAGAGCCTCTCATGAAGCCCAGTTCTAATAAGTGGCAAGCTGCTCTGCCGGGGTCATCTCCTGGGTCATCGGACTGATTGCTCAAGTTCTGCAGGAGAGGAAGCACCATTAGAACAACTCCATCGGAACAGCTCCACCGGGACTTGTGGGCCTGAATTTTCCTGGCCTAATGGGTCTGTCTCCAAACCCTCTTTCCTAAGAGCTGAGCAAACCAACCATAATAAACTTGACAAAAGACTTTGTTGTGGCCATGACAGAGATACCTACTCAGGAGGGCTACCTACCTAGGTGTGATCGTGCCGGGGGCTACCTTCTGAGTATACTTGTGGAAGCCCATATTTGGGAACTCGGGTAGCTTGAGTTGGGAATGGGAAGGTTCTTTTTTACAGAAGTACTTCCCCAGGGACTTCTGTGTGTCACAGTCACCTCTGATGCCTTTATCTTGATGTTGCATTGGGAATCTCAGCCATCAGCCCAAGTGCTTGTTTTATTCCAAGGCAGGGTAATCCCCGTCAACTTACTCTAACCTTTGCTGAAAACTAATCTTGATTCATTCCACTCTGAAAATCCAAAGGTGCTTCTGAGAGATAAGAGGGAAGGGGTAGAAGGAAAGGTGCCCCTTGAAATGGGAATTGAGTCTGTTAGAATTAAAAGCTTATCTCACCTCTGCTGGGGACAGTATTTGCACCACCAACCCCTCTCCTCACCTGCTTTGAGCGATAATCTTTATCAGATATTCTAAACTTAAAGGGATTCCCTTTAAACCACCTCAAGCTGATCTTTCCCATCTAGCCTGCTGTTTGGCTGTACTCGTGGGCTTTGGTAATATCTCCTAAAAATGAGGTTTTGGTAATTTTTCCTATGCATTGGGCAACTGTGATCGTGACCACTGTGCTGTCTTGCTCCAGCCACTGCCCTGGCCTCAGCATATCAGGGCAGCCTGTGCTGGCTGCAATACTGTGGTGCTTGGGCCACTGCCTGAGAGGAGCCAGGTTTGTGTGTGTCTGCATGTGTGTGTGTGTGTGTGTTTGTACAGATTCGAGCAATGGATGCAAGGAACATGCTGTATGTAATAGAAGAAAGAAGTCCACGTTTTCGGCAGAAGTAGTGAGTCAGTGTGGAAGAGAGGTGAGGGTGTGCTTTACTTTTTGATAAAGAGAAAGATGTTTACTCATCAACCCTTCAAAAGGTATTAACAAAATGTTTACCAAACCTATTGCCTTATTTTAAAAACATAATTTGTGTTTTCTATTTGTAAGATCTGACATTTCGAGGCAATAAAAACTTCTCAGACAGTGGTCTGCCTTATCATTCAGTGGGGCAGAGATGGCTCTTAGAAGTCCCTGCAAGACTGTCACACATTCCTGAGGCTCCTGTCTTAGGTGTGGGGAAGGGCTGGGCTGGGGCGGGGGAGTGTGAGGCTAGAGAAGCAGCAACTGTGGTCTTCCACAGGAGCATCTCACTGTTGCCAGACCTTACCATCTGGGAGGGATATTTTTTAAAGACAAGGCTGTAAAGGTTACTGTTTGCCTACATGGAGGGACTGCAACTCAACATCCAGCACGTGACCCTGACCTCTTTCCATGCTGTGTACGCGCTGGAATGTGAGTGACTGCTGATGAGAGAGTCCACTGTTGTTTCTGGCTCTGCCTCAAAGGGTGGTTGAAATGTTTGTTCTCTGATTACCTCAGCCATGCACCAGCTTGCTGTGGCTGGGGCCCATGGCTCAGTCCCAGCAGCTGCAGTCTTGCGTTACCATTTTTCTTCCTAACTGTCCAACGTCCTGTTACTCATCCCTCCCCAGTTGTGATCACCTTGTGCATGTTACTTGAATTTGCTGCTACTATCTGTGTTCTGTACATTCTTTCCATAGAGAGTTGTACTGTGCCTGTGGTATTCTAGAATCGTATTTATAGCAATTCTTAGCTGGGGAGGAACAATATTATGAGTCTATTTTAAATAATCTAGGAAGGGACCCAAGCCTGGGCTGTTAAGAAATCTAATATCCACAGTGTCTGCTAAATACTCTAACTATACATCTCTTTAGATCCTTTGGGACCCTGCCTTTACTAATCTGGAATCACTTTTTTTTTTTTTTTTTTGAGATGGTGTCTTTTTCTGTCGCCAGGCTGGAGTGCAGTGGCGCGATCTTGGCTCACTGCAACCTCCGCCTCCCTGGTTCAAGCAATTCTCCTGTCTCAGCCTCCCAAGTAGCTGGGACTACAGGCACACGCCACCACGCCCAGCTAATTTTTGTACTTTTAGTAGAGATGGGGTTTCACCATGTTGGCCAGGATGGTCTCGATCTTTTGACCTCATGATCTGCCCGCCTCAGCTTCCCAAAAGTGCTGGGATTACAGGCGTGAGCCACCACACCCGGCCAGGGAACCACATTTCCATGACACATGCTCAGAGGACCTAAATCATCCAATGTTTTCATTCACTCCTTTCATAAGGTCTTCATGTGGATCTGTGTTCAAACAGTAACTGTCATCACTGCTTTTTTACTGCCTCCTAACAATATAGCTGGCAAGTAAAGACAAGATAGTTCTTACCATTGAGATATTTTTCTAGATACAGTGTTCTGGGCATATGAGGCCTGGAATTTCTGCAACCAACTTTGGTACCATAAAAGAAGTCAGCCTGAGGATGCCAGCACACGTAGGTAGTGCTGAAAGAATCGTAAAGAAATGGAGCTGGAGTCTTGATCAAACCCGTCCTGAAGCTAATCTTGTAATTTTTCAGTTATATGAGCCAGCTATCTTTATTGTTTAAGCTAGTTTAAGGTAGATTTTGTCCTTTCACCTAAAGAGACTTAACTGATAAGCGAATTCCCAATGTATTTAAGTGTAAACATCAAGCTTCTTATCACACCCTTATAAGCCCCTTGCCTCCTTTTCTGACCTTTTCTTTCACCTCCTAACTCTTCACCATGCTGTGATTACATAGTTCTTATTCCTTGAATAAGACTATTCTACCTTCCAGTTGCTGCTCCCTCCTTTCTAACGGCCTGCTCCATATCTTAAGACATTTAACTCCTGGGCATTCAAGTCTCAGCTCAAATCCCACCTCTTAGCCTGGACAACATAGTAAGACCCCATCTCTTCCCACCCCCAAAAATGTTAGCTGGATGTGGTGGTACACACTTGTAGTCCCAGCTACTTGGGAAGCTGATGCAGGAGGATCACTTGAGCCCAGGAAGTTGAGGCTGCAGTGAGGTGTGATTGTGCCACTGCACTCCAGCCTGGGTGACAGAGTGAAACCCTGTCTCTAAAAAACAAAAAAATCCCATCTCCTCAGGGAGGACTTTCTGATGATCTAATTTAAGTTACGTTCCCCACTGCCCACCCCACATTCCTTCTTGACCAAAATACCTTGTGTTTGTTAGAGTTCTTATCCCTATTTGAAGTTCTTTATTTTTGTGTTGGCTTGTTGATTCTGTTACCTTGACTACAATATAAGGCCCACAGGGCAGGGGCATTGCCTGTGTCGTTCATTTCTCTTTCCCAAGCGTCTGGCATGGAGAAGTACTCAACAAATATTTGCTGAAATAGCAATGGCCTTTTGGATACACACACTGTGTATGAGGGTCCAGCTTGGGGGGGCCCTCTGGGTAGGGTTTAAGAGCAACTGTCCATTCCAGTGCATTCTCCTCGGGGTTTAGTTGTCTTCTTCCCATGTCATGCAGTTGTTTCATCTATGCTGCCTAGTTCTATTTTTTTGTCTCTGCTCTCTCAAGAATCTGTTTCTTTTTTAGGAGGAAACAAGAAAGGGCACTTAGTGTTTAGTTGTGAACGCAGACTCTTGAAGGTGGGGAAAGAAGAAGATTTGACTTCAAGAATACAAGAGGAATGAGCAAATGACAGTAAGGAGCTGGAGGCAGCCAGGCTGACCTGTGTCATGAGCTGTCCTACTCACTATGGTGTATTCAATCAGGCATAAAGCTGTGATTCTCCTAGGGCTCAGAGGAGGCAGCCATGCTCTTGTCTTAGCAGAGGTCAAAGTACAAGAACTGATCAGAGCAGAGGGTTTTTCTATTTATTACAAAAGTTGTTACACAAATACAGCTGACCTGAAGGTCTAAAAACAGCCCAGACTCTTCCAACCCTCATGCATCTGTAGATAGAAGGAGAGCTGTGGTCTTGCTCACACACAGGGGAGCCCTTCTTAGAAGAACTGCCTGTCCCTTGGAAGGTTCAGAGTCTTGGGTCCAGCAGCAGAGAGGAGCCCAACCTGCGTGGACAACCCCTTGAGGCAGCCCTTGGTCACAGCTGCTCTGGGTGGGCAGCAGGTTTAAGTTTCATAGTTCACATGTTCCCACCACACAAGTCAAATCAAGGCATGAAAATAAAAGGGAAAAAGGGGAAGGCTGGAAAAGGGAGCCTGGAAGAGGTTGCAGGTAGGGGAAGGAGACACAGTGGGCTTCCGAGAAGCTGGCAATTTCTTGACTTGGATGGAGTTACATAGTATTCACTTTAAAATTATTCTTTAAATTGTACGTACATGTTATATACTTTTCAGTATGCATATCTTTAAATTTTAAAAATTAAAAAAAAAAGAGGCTAAAAGTGAATAAAAAGGCGGATGATGGAATAGAAAAGAAATTAAAGAGGAGAGACGACGAAGGAAGAAGATGGCCAAGGTGGAAGACGAGAAAGTCCTGGAGGTGGTAATGCTGGCCTCAGTTTCTCTTCTTCTGTCTGGATACTGGTTCTACTTCTAGGTACCGGAGCCCGACCAGCATACCCAGGATGGAGAAACCTTAAATACAGAGGAAAGACTAGTGACTAACATACATACGGCACCTTTCTTCTCTCTCTCTCCTGTGTCCACCCTCTGTACTAGCTCTAGAGCTGGCACAGCTCCTGTAGGAGGTCTAGGGTGGTTGGATGCTTACTTGCCACCATCAGGGGTGCCAGGACGCCAATCGTGGGAGCTGCAGTTCCATAGACAAACAACTCAGAGAGGAAATGCCCCAGGGCAAGGAGGAAGGTCCAGAGTGTGATGTGATAAAGCCTACAAGGAAGCAGACAGAAATGGGAACCAAAGTTACTGTTTGTTCATAACAGAGGAAAAGTATCAGACTTCATACAGACAAATAAGAACCCAGGATGTCATTAAGACTTAAAAGAAAGGACACTTGTTCCTGAGGAAGAGCTGGTTATTTGATCACAATAATATTCTCATCTAGGGCAAAACTGAAGGTTTCAACTGCTAAACTGAGAGGAGAATGGTTCAGGCATCCAGAATGAATGTCCAAGTCTCAGCAAAGTGGTGAACTCAGCTATAGCAAAGCAGAGCCTGAATGATGACAATCACAGGCAGTGTAGACAACTTTGGATCCAGCACGCTTACATATTCTGTTTATCCAAATTGGTTGACTCTGCAGTCTAGTCCCACCTGGCAGGCATCTGGCCATGCACTTGTCGGTGTTTATAAGATGGATGCCACAGAACGAACGGCCTCATGGGGAGTAAGGAGCAAGGACACCTCTGGGGCTTTTAGATGCTCTTGCAATAAACGTTGGTTACTTTGTGCCTTAGCCTAGAAAAGTAGTCACATTGAGGACATGGTGACAACCTCATGGGAAGAGAACTTATCTTTCAGCTTTGACTATAAGGTAGAGAAGAGACAGGCTACTAGGTGACTGACCACTTTGTTTGCTGATATCTTTTTAGTATAAAATTTTTTAAAATTATGAAATACTTCAAACATACAAAAAAAGTACTGAACACTATAATGAACACCAATGCAACCAACACCCAGCTCCCTCAGATCTTAACATCTTGACATTCTGTTTCAGACTCTTCTAATAAAAACTTACAGAGAAGAGTTAAATCATCCTGTGTATCCTTATCCTGCTCTAAGTCTGTTCTCCCTCATCCCCACAAGTAACTGGTATCTTACATTTGATTTGTATCTCTCCTGTGCATATTTTTACACCTTTTTTTTTTTTTTTTGAGACAGACTCTTGCTCTGTCTCTCAGGCTGGAGTGCAGTGGCACAATCTTGGCTCACTGCAACCTCCGCCTCTTGGGTCAAGTGATTCTCCTGCCTCAGCCTCCTGGAGTAGCTGGGACTACAGGTGCACACCACCACGCCCAGCTAATTTTTGTATTTTTAGTAGAGATGGGGTTTCGCCATGTTGGCCAAGCTGGTCTCAAACTCCTGATCTCAAGTGATTTGCCCACTTTGGCCTCCCGAAGTGCTGGGATTACAGGCGGAAGCCACCTGTGCCTGGCCCATTGTGGAAACAATATGTATGTGTGTTGACTTTCAGTCTCTAGTTAGGGAGGGAATAGGATCAGAATGCACATCAGAAGTGCATCGATCAAAGTCCTAGGCTAGAAAGGTCTAGAAACAGGAGTCAGCGTTTGCAGCTGTCCTGTGTGGGAGAGGTGAAAGTAAATGGCAACTGACGTAAAGATAAGTCTGGGTCAGGCCGGGCACAGTGGCTCAAGCCTGTAATCCCAGCACCTTGGGAGGCCAAGGTGGGTGGATCACGAGGTCAGGAGTTCGAGACCAGCCTGGCCAACATGGTGAGAACCTGTCTCTACTAAAAATACAAAAATTAGAGGGGCATGGTGGTGTGCGCCTGTAATCCCAGCTACTGGGGAGGCTGAGGCAGGAGAATGGCTTGAACCCAGGAGGCGGAGGCAGAGGCGGAGGTTGCAGGGAGCTGAGATTGTGCCACTGTACTCCAGCTTGGGTGACAGAGCAAGACTGTCTCCAAAAAAAAAAAAAAAAAAAAAAGAGATAAGTCTGGGTTGTCTTCGCTTACTTCAAAAGCACAACAATCAAAAGATATATCCCTCATACTCATCAGCAATTCTTCATCGTGGTACAGGTCTTTAAAATGATTGTTCAATCCTCCCTTCCTCTTAGTCACCCTGAGAGGTAGAACAGATATCTATTCTCATTTTATGGATGAAGAGGCCAAGGTGCAAGGAAGGTGAATAATGGACTTGCTACTGCAAAGCTAGTTACCAACAGAACTGGGCCCAGAACTAAACACACTGCTTCCAAAAGTATGTGTCATTCTAGGACAAGTAAACTGCAGGTTCAAGTTTGAAAAAAAATTAAAAAAAAAAAAAATAATAAGGTTGAAGAGATCAAACGGCTAATAGCCCTGCTTCAAATCTCACTTGAGTCAGTCTTTCTTTAAACTAACTGTATCTCTAATATTTAGATGTGCAAAAATCAGGAATGAAAATCATGACCTCCAGGGCTGCTAAGAAAAGACTTAATCAAGATCACGTAGAGAAAAGCTCAGCATAATAAGAGGGGCTCAATAAATATTATCGCCTCCTGTTTTCCCCAGATGCCAAGAGCCTGGATAAGACAGAAAAACATTTTAATATGAAGCTGGCATTCAGATAGCCTCCCTCGGTGACCTGAACAAACTGTTTCCACCTAGAGTGTGATGATGACTCTCGCTGGGAAGAAAGCTCGAGCCCCCTCCAGTGGCCAGAACTGGTTATGGCTTCTGATTGACTGCAATTGTTCCACCCTGGTCTGTTTGAGTACCCAAGACAGGTTGAATTCAGGAGCCCTAGCTTCTCTTTCACCCTCACCTGCTGACGCTGCATACACATACAACGGTTTACTTGTGGGTTCCTCTTTTTTCATGGATTGTGATTTCTGTTCATTCCTGCTTCTTAAGGAGGAATGTGAGAAAGGTATGTGTGGGTGGCTACTCTAAAAAGAGCATACCACTCTATTTCTTTAGTAGAAGAAGGGCTGATTCTTTCATAAAGAAGTGGAGGGGCATGATGCAGGCCACTGGATAATGGCCTGCCAGTTTGCTATGTCAGTTCCAAAGAATTTTCAGACTTTAATGAAGACCTGTTAGGTCTACTATGTTTTCTAGGCTTGGAGGGAATGTAACCTGTGAGTCTTTTATTATTCACATTCTAAGCTAATGCATTAAAATGATTAACAGTTCCCATTACTCAAGGTAACAGGTATGCCTCGCATCTGATTTCCAACAAAAGGATGCTAAAGCTCTTCCTTCCCTTACATACGTCTTGTTGTGAATGTCAATGGCACAGAGGCAGCGAATCACTGATGAGAGCAGCGTCCAGATCCCAAAGGTCCGAGCTTGGAGGCCATTCACTGTGTAGCAGAAAAAAGCAAGAGTGTTCAGAAGGGGAGACTTGAGGTTCCTTCTAAACTCCTCCTATTTCACTGGTGGTTCATGGGAGATACGGAGCTGGACCTGACCTCTCTGTGGCTGGGCAGGATGGAGGTCCTAGTGGCAACATGGGAACTAGAAGGAATTCCAGAATGAGAACTTCTCAGATTCTCTTCAAATGTCTACAGTTGAAAGGGAAGTTCCAAGAGTGGAAACCCACAAAGAGCCCAGTTAGGCAAATAACTCCTAGATATAGTAATTTACCCCTTTTGTCCTGGAAGCCTAGAGGGTCTGGATCAGGACAGGTTTTGGGGAATGTTGTAGAGACTGATCTGGAAATGCAAGATGCCCAGGAGGCCAGCAGACTTTCAAGGCTGATCCAGGAGAGAACTCAGAGATACTGGGGACCAATTTAGATGCCCATATATGGTCTTTAAGATATGTGAGTGCCTGGGTCTCTTCCTGCATCCAGATCTATGCTGTTGGATGAACCAATACCAGGTTGGTTTCCTGTGTGCATGGCAGTGGGACAAAGCACTGTTTCTTTGGTGTTTGCTGGGGGCATCCTGCTCTTGGTAGCTTTGTTCTGACATTGCTGTATTAAATATCTTGTCCTGAAAGTATGGGTCATATTCCACCATAACAGTGGTTCTTGACTTTGGGCATTTATTACAATCAACTGAGGTAGTTTTATAAAATTACAAGGCCTGGGTACCAGACCAACTATATCGTATTCTCTGGAGGAGGGCCCCAGGCATAAGCATTTTCTAGAAACTCCCTGTTTGGGTAATTTAAATGCAAAGCCATTGAGCTAAGGCATCCAGTGGCTTGGGGATGCCAAAACAGTGAAAGCAAAGATACTTCCTTTGCTGGTCTACTACCTGCTGAGTAAGATAAATTTTAAGGGACAAAATTGACAACTGAAAAGTCTACTAATGTTTACTTGGGCTTTAAGGATTTTTCCAGCCTTTGGAAAACCAGACAGCTCTCCCAAATTCACAATACTGAAGACCATTAGATGGTAGTGAGAAAAAATTCCATATGCCAACCAAATAGCTAGCATTAGCCCTGGATAGCTATATTCTTTATAAACCAATTTGATAATGAGAAGACTAAGGACGTTTCTCTAGTTAAGAGTACTCAACCAGCCCTAACCAGATTAGGTATGAGGTGAAATTCTGTGGGACACTTTAGAGCACTGCTACTTTCAGAAGAGTAACATGAAGGCCCCTAGATCACAAGGGAGATGGCAGCCTCAGCTTCCGTGCTGGCTGAACACACACACACACATAAAGTTCTGCTCAGCTATATGCCTTTAAGTCACATGACCTCTGGACCTCTTTGCCTCAACTTTAAACTCAAAGGGCTAGACCAGATGACCTCTAAAAACGTGTGAATCTATATAGGGTTCCATGACCACCTGAGGGCAGCATTTGAAGGTGAAAAGATGGAATTATTCTGCTCACTTTCCCAGGTTCTTTACTCTTATTATATTTGAGCTTTCTTAAAATGAGCCTTAGCCTACTTAATTTCATTTTATACTCAGACACTGCAGAAAAACGAGCTAGGTCAGAGCCTGAATCTGGGTTAGCTATAAATGTGACACAGAATTGTCATCTGCTGTGAAACAGTGCTGCAGCTTAAACTACCCCACACATCAGCGTGATGAAGTGCAAGCTGAAATGGACACTCTCAGTAGAGAGGCTCAGGAAGCCAGGAAAGGCTGCCATGGGCCTTCTTAAGTTTCATTTTGGGAGACCAACTTGAAGGGATTTTAAATATCTTCTCAGGGACTATGTCACGGAAGACCTTGAATTAATAACTCTCCATCTGTAACATGGAATATGAGTCATGTAAGCCCCAGAATCATGTAAACCTGATTCTGAAGAGGGCTTTGAGATATATGTAAAGCTTCTTTATGGCTTTCTTGTCAGGCATCACAGAGTCACCAAGTAAGTCTATTTCCTCACTTGCCCTTATAATGCTTTTTTTTTTTTTTTTTTTTTAAATACATGAATTGCCCAGGGCAGTGTAAAATGAATGAAAAGTATTCAGAGAAGCTTGGGGGGAAAAGGGTCAAGTGCTCACCACAAAGTCTATTACTCCAGTAGCTGCCAAAGGCTAGCTAAGGCAGCATCAGAATCATCTGGGAAGTTTTTTAGCAACTGGATTCCTGAGCTCCACCCAGGTTCAATAAATAGGTTTGGTGAGGGAAATGGGTACCTGTGTTTGTTGAAGTTTCCTAGGTTACTCTGATGTACAGCCTGGTTTGGGAACCACAGCATAGGGCCAGTCCTATAAGTCCTATAAAGGATGCAGAAATTCTTTGATTTCTTACCAAGGTTTGGCTTGCCAGTGTAGAGCTTTTCATAGAGAAAAGTGTGGTCTCGGAAGCTCTGCAGCGTGTTCCCCATGGCTATGATGGACACCATAACCAGCCAACTTCTTAACACATTCAGGAAACGGCTCATGACTCCCCTCAAACGTGGGAGGGCTTTTTGCCTTGGAAACAAAGACAGAGGACATGAGACAATGAGGGCCAGTCTATGTTAACCATAAGCAGGAAGGGAGGAAGAACGAAGCAGGCCAAAAAAAGATATTCAGTCACACTAATAGTGGTGAATGAACAGTATACTTTGCAATAAGTGGCACAGTACTTATCCTTGTCTAAGCAATTTCTCCAAAATATTACCCTAAATCAGAACTCCTTTTTCTGGGTTGGAATCAGTCCTCTATCTTTACTTCTATACCTTCATGTTTTCATGCCATTACTTCGTAATGCAAATAGCTCAAAGGCGATTATAACTATACTCACAGACACCTGCCTGGCTATTGATGATGGATTCTTCCAAGTGTATGGAACTTTATAAATTTGAGTAGGACTTATGGTGTGAGGTCACTATTCACATCCCTAGGTTTTCTGGACTCTGGTTCTCAGGTATACCATGCTCCATAAACTAGAAGAACAATCTAAAAGTTAAAAATAAACTGCTGTGTGTCAACTCAAAATAAAATCCTAAGCCCATCACGGACTGAACAGAGCCCCTCTTGGCCTAGGGGACCCCAGAAAAATCCTAAAACTGAGCTCCTGGCCATGACAAGATGGGAGGTCTGACATGCCCTGTTATATTTGTTGTGTTTTCAGGTTTAGAGACAGCAACTTACCAGCATTAAAGTTAAAATAGAGATCATAAGAATGACACAACAGATTCTTTGTGCAATAAGTTACCAAATTATAAACAAGACCTAAGGCCATGCCAGGCAAGGGTTAAGTTACACACTCCTACATTTAAAGAATAAAACTTATATTCTGCCACAAGGTTTTTTTTTCTCCAGCAGCTAGATGAACACTGGCCTTGAGATAAGCAATATTAAAACAATTGCAGCTCATCCAGCTCACAGAGGCTGACTACCTGACCCCTGTTCCACCAGTTGTAACTACAGCTTTGATTGGACAAGAGACTGATTTCAGTAATTTTCTCCAGATAAGACCACCAACCGTGGACTGCTCCTGGCCAGTTCAGCAAGATCACACATTTGAGTGTCTTGGTGTCCTGAAAAGACTTTTTGACGTATAGAGCCTAGGTGTGATAGACTTAAATGTTAGGTCTCCACTCCAAAGTGAACAGGGTTCATATGTGGTTACACATGTTTGCTCAATATGCATGTGTCAGGACCACCTTGAGGAATATTCATAGCTCCTCCTGTAACCTGTTGAATGTGTATGTTTAGCAAACCTGTTCAGCATGAAGCTCTACCCCAAACCCTTCTCCTCCAAAGTAACTGTCTCTGGTCTTGGTGGGAGGCACTCTTCCCTGTTGGGTGGCTGTAACCCTTTGCAAGAGATAAAGCCTCTTTTCCTTTTTTCCAAATTTATAAATTGTGCGTGTTTAAGTTAACGTGTGAGTTTAGGACTAGTAAGAAAATTATATGGCGAAGGAAACAGCAATCTTGGTGTTGGGTTGCAAGAAAATAATAGGTTTCAGTCATTGAGCACTTACACCATGAACTGTGCCAAGCACCTAACATATATTACCATTTAATCTTTACAATGAGGTAAGCAGGCACTATTAATATTTCTATCTTACAGATGAGGGTTGGAACGGAGAGGTTAAACAAGTTTCTTAAGGTCACACAGCAAAGTTGGCAGAGCTGAGATAAGAATCATGGTCTGCTGGACTGCTGCAGTGCTACCTCATTGTTTGAGACTATTTTAATGAAGTTCCCATTTTTTGAGAAAGAAAAGCATACCATATCCACTTTTGTCTTCAAGTTGTATGGAAAATACAATTAGATTACATACTTTTTGTTTTTTAATTTATTATTTATTTATTTATTTTTTTGAGACAGGGTCTTGCTCTGTCACACAGGCTGGAATGCAGTGGCATGGTCATGGCTCATTGCAGCCTTGAAATCAAAGGCTTAAGTCATCCTCCTACCTCAACCTCTCCACTTGGGCTCAACTGATCCACTCACCTTGGCCTCGCCTCCCGAATGCTGGGATTACAGGTGTGAGCTACAGCACCCAGCCTTTTTTTTTTTTTTTTAAGGCTTAGTTCAACTCTTGTTGAGTAGTAATTTCAGTTAGTCTGATTTAAATAAAACCAAAATAGATAAATAATCTAATAATGGAACGACTTTTTCCCATCCTCATTATTATTTTCTTGGTCCACGGTTTATCTGTTGTCAGGTTAACCTCTTGGGCCTGAAGTGGTAATAAACTAACAGGCTTTCTTTGTCACTTTGGCAATACAAGTTTCGGTATTGTTCTCTGCTACCCAGTGGGACAGATATTAAAGTCAGCAATGGCCCAAGACAGTGTGAAACACCGCGGCCCCCCTCCCCCCCCTCGCCAACTCCCCGCCCCAAACAAGCAATAAAGAGATCTAGAGAAGGAAGGGTGAATTGATGAGCCCTTCAGGGAGAGCTGGATCACAAAGGTGGTCTCTGTCGAAGATCAGAGAGACTGAGGGTCTACTGGACATCACAGGCCATTATCATTTGGGCCAAGATCCACCCATTCTCTTTATTTTCTCACCCTCTCTCAAGAGGAGACTCCTCCGGGGTTTAGAAAAGCGGCATGGATGCACCTCTCCACTTTTCTGCACAAGTATGCCTTCCATTTCACAGAAGTGTTATCTGTTAGAAATCCCAACAGATAGCTGATGAGGACAGAGCCTGAGCACTTCTGAGTTGCTCTGCCAATTTCTCAACCTAATTTCCCTAAAGCTTAAGGGCCTCTTAGAGTGTATACAACATCTATTTCCAAATTTTGTCCTGGCCCTGGCCCAGCCCAGCCAAGCCCAGCCCAGCATAGGTGTGCTGTTAAAACTTAATCAGGAGAGAGGGATTCTTATCCTGGCCCTACCACTTTAGTAGCTGTGTGACCCTGGGTAAGTCATTTACACTTCTCAGTCTCGGTTTCCTCATCTGCAAAATGGAGATAGAAATATCAACCCGAAGGGCTATTGTAAGAATTATATGACAAAAAGTGAAGGCTCTTTGTACAGTGCTAGGCTCATAGTGGCTGCTCATTCGCTCATCCATTCCTTCGTTCCTTGAATTCACCAAGCCTTCTCCATCTTCCTAGCTCCCCCTTGTCATCGCCTCTCGAAACCTTTTCCCCCCAAAAGGTTGCCTTCCAGTTATCTTCCTTCCATCCCACCTCCATTTTTCCAGACTCTCCGGATCCTCTCAATCAGAAGCAACACAGACACCTACATCCCTCTTCTCCCCCATATTCTCCTTACCTGGCGACCTGGCCCCCAGCACAGCAGTGGCAGCAGCAGCCGCTGCCGCAAACAAGCTCCCCCAGGACAGCTCCAGCCCGGAGTCCACCTGAGCCATTTGTCCCCGCCCCCTCCCTCAGCCCTGCCCCAGGATTGGGCCGTTTCCGTCAGTACTCTCTCTCATTGGCTGTCCCGGTTTCGCCCGAGCAGGAGATGGGGAGTGAACCCCTTTACTGCCAATCAGCGGTTGCCGCTGCCTGAGCCTCTCCCCAGGTACGCCGCTCACGCCGTAAGCCCTCCTGTTGGACCTAGCGGAACTCCGGGTTTGGAGTCAACCTCTTAGGGGCGGAGAAAAAAACAGCGGAAAAAAAAAAAAAGAAGACTCCCTTCAGCGGAGGGCAGGGCTCTGCGCCCGCGCTGCGCGGCGGTGACGACATTCGCCCGCGTCCGCAGCTGAGCGTTATGAGCGCCTGCGCAGTGGCTCCGAGCGGGCGGTTGCTTGTTGGTTGTTGTAGTAACCGGGGAAGCAGCCGTCGGCGGCTGCCCTGAGCCTTGCTGGGGAAGGAGGAGGGAGGTAGGCGCAGAGCGCGGTCCACGCCTGCTCGCCCCGAACCATGGGAAGATGAGACAGGTAAACGCCTGCGCCCGCGCGCTTCCCTACCCTAGGGAGGAGCATTCCCGGGTCCGGGCTGGCGCCTGCAGCAGCACTTCCCGCTCAGAGCCCGGGAGTAGCTGTTGGCTTCCGGGCGCGCCGCGTTGAATCGCGGCTGCGGGGTCGTCCCGTCCTTCCCGGGGGGGAGCATCTGCGGACCTACGTGGGATTGGGGTGAGCTGGGGGTGGGGCTGAGAAGCAGGTTCCTTTAGGGCGAGGAGTCTCCTTAGGTGAGTATCTCTACTCTTCTTCCGATAGACCTGTTTCTCCCCGCTCTGCAGGCAGCCTAGGAAAGGTTGGCATCCCTTCCCGTTTGGAGGTTTTGTTTGTTTAAACTTAAAGGGCTTCCCAGCATTTTGGGAAAGATCAAGAAATCCCGTTGAGAATCCCCTGAAGAAAGCCATTGAAGTTGTTAGACATTGCCCATTGCGCCGAAGATCTTTGATCATTATCGGGGTCTGTTTTTTTTTGGTCTTATTTACAGTCTCATCGTATTTATGAATGCATGGAAAAGTTAAGAAGGATTGACAGCAAGTAATTATCGCTGAGTAATTTGGGATTATGGTCATTTAAACATGTTTCTTTTATTTGTAGTTCCTATTTCTTCTTCTGACACACACAACGAACATGTACTTTTTTACTTTGGAAAAAATATTTTAAGTTAGAAATGCAGTGTTGGAAATTTCCTAATTTTATCGTCTATTTGAGAGTCGTACCAAAGTTTGTGATTTTTAGGAAGAATAATTTTTAAGAGTGGAAGGGCATTCCTCCCCTCCCCCACCTATTTATATGGCCCTTTGATTCAAGAGAATATATTCATCTTTCGATTCATTGTTGAATTTATTTTACTGGAAACATGATGGCATCTTGTCAGCGTGCTTGTCATAGAGTCTAAATAAATGTTTGCAGGGGTTTTTTGTTTTTTTTTTTTTGAGACGGAGTTCACTCTTGTTGCCCAGGCTGGAGTGCAATGGCGCGATCTTGGCTCACCGCAACCTCCGCCTCCCGGGTTCAAGCGATTCTCCTCCCTCAGCCTCCCGAGTAGCTGGGATTACAGGCATGAGCCAGCACACCCGGCTAATTTTTTGTATTTTTTTTTTTTTTTTAGTAAAGACGGGGTTTCTCCATGTTAGTCAGGCTGGTCTCGAACTCCCGACCTCAGGTGATCCGCCCGCCTTGGCCTCCCAAAGTACTGGGATTACGGGCGTGAGCCACCCTGCCCGGCCTGCAAGGGTCTTAAACCTTGAGTTTTTATTTATTTATTTTTAACCCAGGCCAGGTTTGTCTAGCAAGGAATATATGTTTTAGGGAATCAGTCACCTGCCTCAAACTGAGTGAAAGTGAAGAGTCTATCCTTTTGGTGCATATTCGATTTAGTAAATAATGAGAAACAAACTTAGTAACAGCTCTTCAAATATATAGAGCACAGACAGTATGTTTGAAAAAAATCTTGATTTTTGTGGCATATTGAGGCACATATTGAGGCACATTCCATATGTTATGGAAAGTAAACTTCTAGAGGTTGAGCACTGTTTAGGAATATAGTCATTTTCATTACTTAGATTATCAGCAATAACCAATAAATAGACAACTGCATTGTGTTTCAGGTCAATTGATCCAATCAAGTTGATTTCTTGCAGGAATCTGTGCCATCCAAATTGCTTGATCCAGTGAATCTGCTAGGAAAGGTCTCTGAGGCCCCCGTCTGCTGACTGCATGACAAACCCTAAAGGAAATGCCAATCGTGATGGCCCGGGACCTGGAGGAAACAGCATCATCCTCAGAGGATGAGGAGGTCATAAGTCAAGAGTAAGTAATAGCAAGCCTGCTTTCGACCTGTGTTTTGTACTCTTTCACTTATATACTGTTATATACTGTTTTACTATATACTCTTCTCTTTTACTTATATACTCTTTTATCTAGTGTCATTCCTTGGGGATTATCTAACTCTGGTTTTAGCTTCTATCCATAATGTCATTTAAGGTCTTGTTACTCAGTCCCTATCAGCTATGAGAAATGAGATAAGGCTCTCTTTCTGGGCCCATAAGTGAACATCAGCTCTAGATGTTGTAAAATGCAAGTAGTAGCTCTTGGTGAACTCTTGCTCAGAACTCCCAACAGAAGATTTTGAAATGTTTAAGTATTGAAGAAAAGCATGTCCAAACTCTGCAACATTAGTTATGTTTGCTAATTTTCTCAAAAGCCTTTACAATGATAAAATGGTGGTAATATAGAGAGGTCAGGTAACTTACCATAGTAACTCTGAGGCAGGATATTAGAGTTCTATAGCCTGTGTTGTGTCCATTGACCCACACTGCTTTCCTGAGTTCTTTTAGTTAAGAGTCCAATTTCATGATTACTGGATCAACACAATAAGAATGAATAATAGCCAGGTGTGTTGGCTTATGCCTGTAATCCCAGCACTTTGGGTAGCCGAGGTGAGTGGATCACCTGAGGTCAGGAGTTCAAGACCAGCCTGGCCAACATGGCGAAACCCCATCTCTACTAAAAAAACAAAAATTAGCTGGGCGTGATGGTGGGTATCTGTAATCTCAGCTACTCGGGAGGCTGAGGCAGGAGAATGGCTTGAACCTGGGAGGTGGAGGTTGCAGTGAGCTGAGATCTCACCATTGCACTCCAGCCCGGGCAATAAGAGCAAACCTCCATCTCAAAAAAAAAAAAAAAGAATGATAATGATAAATATAGCTACTACAGATGACGATAAAGGCTTTATCTCATCTATATCTTATATCTTTTTAAATCTGAAAGTGTTATTATTTTCACTTTTTTAAACTCAGTCTTATCAGGAAATCTCCTCAGTGACCCATAGAGAGTAAGTGATGCATTGAGATTTGGACTTAGCTTTTCTGGATTTTGATCACTTTGCTCTTTTGCCTCCTTTAATTATTGCTTGACACAGAGTAAAGAGAGAATCTGGTTTAAAGGTAAAATTCATTTTTAAGATTCTCCCTGAGTCCTTTTGGATATGTGTGTGCTATGTAACCCGAAAAATAGAGATAATATCTCCCAGGCTATTTTGTAGGGGTCTGGTTAGACTCAAATAGAATAATGTATGTGAAATTACTTTGTAAGTGCTATACAAATGTAAGGCATTATTTTTACTGGTTTTAATATTGAATTTATGGTGGGCTTCTTGTAAGATAGAAGATTACTTGTAATTTGAAAAAAATTGTTGAAGCGTTAAGAAAGCTTTGAGGAAACGTTTCTTATCACTGTTAGGTCATAGAAACTAATAGAGATTTGAAAGTATATTTGGGTCATTCTTGTTCAGGATAATTAAATGGATAATTCCCTCTGGTTACTCTCCCTTCTTCTGACTTTTTGCTTTCAGTGTGCTGCCTCTTACCCATTTCATAAAACTTTTAACTTCTGCTGCAAGTATCAGTCTTTCCCTTTTTAAAGGTTGTTCTTTTACTCCATTACTGTCTCTCTTATTAGTGGGTTTACAGATTGGGCCTGACAAATGTTAGATTGAACTTTATGAAACTGCCATTTTGGTAGGTCAGAAACAGTCAAATACTGATGATTGCAGATAGTTTGACCTAATATTATAGTAGGTACTTAGTAAATTCTTGCTGACTGAATAACGAAATGAAGGAATAAATGAAGGCTTTATACTTTACATTACCTTAGATCAGAGTTGTTAACTTTTTTATGCCATGGATTCCTTACCAGAATAATGTTTTTAAGGCTTAAAATAAAATACATATTATTACAAAGAGTACTAATTACATTCAAATGCAGTTATTAAAACACATTTGTAACATAGTAATATGTGCTGTTTTACTAATACATTAAATAATAAGATCATTTCAAATCTGGGAAAGTTAAATTTTGTTTTCTAAAGACAACAACATGAAGACTGTTTTTGTTTAGTTTGTGTAAGATCAGTACACTGGGAGGGTGGTCTTTGATTAACAATCATAGATTGGGGGTACTGGGAAGCAGCATAGATGCCTGGGTCACCAGTGTGAGGTGTCATCATTTAGTGACTGAATGATTATTAGGAGGAGAGTTGCCCAATTGTTGTCCAACCTCATCACACTAGCATTTAGATAGAAAGACCATGATCACATGTGATCTAGGGGTGAGTCTTAAACTACTATAACTTAGAAGTAGTGACAAATGTAATACCTGTAATTGGCCAGGTGCAGTGGCTCACGCCTGTAATCCCAGCACTTTGGGAGGCCGAGGTGGGCAGATCACTTGCAGTCAGGAGTTTGAGAACAGCCTGGCCAATATGGTGAAACCCTGTCTCTACTAAAATACAAAAATTAGCCGGGTGTGGTTGTGGGTAATCCCAGCTACTCGGGAGGCTGAGGCAGGTGAATCGCTTGAACCTGGAAGGCAGAGGTTGCAGTGAGCCGAGATTGTGCCACTGTGCTCCAGCCTGGGAGACAGAGTGAGACTCCGTCTCAAACAAAACAAAACAAAAAAACTGCTGTAATTTTAGATAACGTCAAAGGCACAGATAATGCTAATATTACTATGGTTCGTTGCCTATATTCATAATTAAGAAATACTGAATTTCTAGTAAAAGTTAGTGAAAATAAAGGTATAATTTTCCCTCTGCTCCCATCCAAATTTATGGACCACTTCTTCCTTTTAGACTCCTACTGTTGATTTTTAACTGTTAATCTTGTTTCATCAGCTTATGTCTTGTCTATCAGACACTTATTTTTTACATTAGGAAGCTTAAATCAATCTTGTTCACACCTGAAGCAGCAGGCTTACATTTTAAAAGTTGATTTAGAAGTTTGAAGGCCATAAATCATCTGAAGATGTTGACTTGATCCAAAGATGTATATCCATGGACATCTGTTAGATCTGCTGAGATCCCTAGGCTGTGTTAAAGTATTAATTCCTTGCAATCCTGGACTTCAGGAATAGAAACTATCCAGGCAGTCTTGTTTTGCATGGTATTACTTCAAATAGAAAATGTAAAGAGGCTGTTTTTCTATATTTTGCTTGCGGATCCCAAATACAACTCTGTATGTAGATATAGAAACTTTCGTAGAAGAACGTGATGTAAGATTTCTTTGGTCACTGAAAAAATGTCAACTTTAATTGCTATTGTAAAAGGCTGGCTTTATATCAGTTAAAAAGATTATTAACAATCAGTTATAAAGTGGGTGCTATAGGAGTTCAGAGAAGGAGGTATCGTAATGGGCTGAAGGAGCTGGGGAAGGCTGCCTGAAGGTGGTGAGACTTCAGGTAGGCCTTGGAGAGTGGGCTTAGATAAACAGAAGTGGGGAAGGCATTTCTAATAGGGGTAGTGGTATGAAGACAGCCTAGAAGCAAGAATGCAAAAGCTGCTTACAGCTCCATCTTTGAGTTATGTAGGCTGGGTCCCAGGAGTGAATGATGTCTATTTCTCATGAAATTATTCCCGGAAAACCAAAATGTTTTTAGGCTTTCAATAAAGTGAATCATACAACTGATCTGCTTCGGTAATTATTCAAATCCTTTGTTTTTCATGCCTATAAAAGTGGATTTTAATATGTACCAGTTTCTGATGTGAATGAGAATATAAAGTCCCAATTTTCAGTTTCCTAATCATTCTGAATTTTTTCCTTTTAGCATCACTTGGTGGGAATATGTTTTTCATGACAACTTCGCGTATTCCTTAAGTGCTTTTTTTTTTTAGCTGACCTTACTGTTTACTCTCTCTTTTATCTTTCTATAGGTTGGAAGTGAAAAGATTTCTCTGTTAGAGACTTGGCTTTCTACAGATAGTACAGTTAGGGCCTGGGCTCTTCTCAGCTGTGTATCTGTTGATTGTGCTCCCCTTGTCAGGCATTTTTAAATTGGAGCAGCAATCCATTGTTTATAAATGCTAAGGCATAGTGGTGCCAGCTGGTAGCTAGTGCTAGATTGACAGAGAACTTTGGATAGTTTCCAGAGTTCCTGTCTGAGACTTTGTAGTTTAGGCTGCCTGTTTTTTTCTGTACTTGCTGATTTAGAAATATAGTGGAAAAATTAAGGTTGGAAGAGATCATAGGAATCACCTGGCTTCATGCCCACATTTTACAGGTGTTAAAGATGAAGAAGCAAGCAAGCCACAAAAAAATCCTTCCTGCTAAAAAAGGTACCCTATCAGCACCGTTTCTCACAAGTGGGTACTGTCACCAAGTCAAAGAACAAGAACAATAAGCATCCACATGCCATTTCTAGAAAACGGGGAATAAACTAGGTATGCTGTTCTTTAGTTTCTTCACTATAAAGCAGTTGGCAGCTTGTCCCAAGTCTAAAGACTGCCTCACTCCTAAGATTGGGAGCCTTACAGACTGTGCATTCAGAGTGTGGATCTTTTTATGTTTTGTTTTTTTTTTTTTATTGAGACGGAGTCTTGCTCTGTTGCCAGGCTGGAGTGTAGTGGCACGATCTTGGTTCACTGCAACCTCCGCCTCCCAGGTTCAACTGATTCTTCTGCCTCAGCCTCCCGAGTAGCTGGGACTACAGGTGTGTGCCACCACACCCGGCTAATTTTTGTATTTTTAGTAGAGACGGGGTTTCACCATGTTGGCCAGGATGGTCTCGATCTCTTGACCTCGTGATCTGCCTGCCTCGGCCTCCCAAAGTGCTGGGATTACAGGCGTGAGCCACCGTGTCCGGCCCGAGTGTGGATCTTTTTAAAGTTGGATTGGGAGGGGCTGACTTGGCCCTGAGATTTGTGGTATGACCTTTGTTAAGGGATGTGGTTATGTGAGTTTTTAAGAGTCGAGTGAATCTTGGCCAAGTGGATTGTATTGCATTTAAGGAATTATCAGTTTAAGTTCCCAAATAATTGAATTCAAGGTATCCAATATATACAACTTTGCTGAAATGCGATTAGGGAGGCAAACAGTAGAAAGAATACAGATTTTAGGTTCAAATACCTCATCCCTTACTTAACCAGCTATATGACCTTAGGCAGGTTACTTAACCTTTCTGAGACAGTTTTCCTGCAGTTCATAGTATGGGCAGGGGGATTAAGTGAGATATGAGAGCTCTTAGTTTAAATCCTGGCACATAGTAGGGACTCAGTTCATTTAATTTTATTTCTCTTCCTACCTCCCTGCCCTAATGAGGGTGAAGGTTTTTCTGATCTATGAGTAAATATTCATCAGCCTAAAATTAAGCTGAGATTTCCTGAGGATAGGGAAAGAGAATAAAGTCAGAGGTCTTTTTCTCCCCTGTGGTTTTATACTGGAGGAAAATATATATTGTTCCATTTAGCATGGGCTTCCTTTAAAATATGTGATTTTAATTGGGATACTTGTATTAATTTAGAGTTCCTAGTTCAGAGTCTTAGGATACGTCATCAAATTGGTTTGAAAATGGACTATAGCGTGTAAAAGGAGTATGTAAATTATTGTGAACTCATCAGTTAGGATTCTTTATGTGTGCAAAGGATTACAACATAATCCAAATGGTCCTAAGTAATAAAGAGAATACGTTCAGTCATATTCAGGCATATCTTGATTCTGAAAATCCCACTTTATCTCTTCAGTCAACCTCCTGCTGACTTTCTCCTTCACCAACAGCTACAAGCTCTTCTTTCAAGGTCACAAAATGGTTGTTGCCCTTCCAGACTTCTCATTCTCATCCTATACCATCAAGAGGAAGACAGGCTATCATCTGTAGCCATTATAGAAGAGAAAGAAACCATTGCTTTCTCACAGAGTCCAGAACATGTCTCATTAAACTTATGGGCTCCAATTGGTTTATGTGCCTATCTCTGAACCACTAACTATAATGAATGATGAAATATCTTGATTGGCTGAAACCAATCAAGGCCCATCCCTGAACCAGGGATAGAGTTAATTTTAAACACACAGCTAAGAATGGGAGATGTGATTTCCCACAGGATATTTGGGATTTGTATTCCAGAAGGAAGGGGAAACTTGCTAAGCAACAAACCATAGTAATCTGCATCAGCAGTTAGTTCAGGTTTTGAGCTGTAAATTAATGAAGGCTTTGTTGTCGTTATAGGGATCATCCATGCATCATGTGGACTGGAGGCTGCAGGAGAATTCCAGTTTTGGTATTCCATGCCGACGCTATTCTTACAAAGGACAACAATATTAGAGTAATTGGAGGTGCGTATAACCTCTTCCACAGAGGACAGAGCTGGGCATGGCCCAGACGTCCTTGTCTTAAAGAAGTTGATATGACATATATATAGGGAAAGGGCCTTGGCCATGAGAAAAATCAATTGAGTTGTTATACTTCAAACATTATAATTTCTTAAATTGTTTTCTGCTTATGTTTTTCCTCTGATTTTTTTTCAAGAATATTGTGTACATGTGTTTATTTTTTTTATTGTGGTAAAATACACCTAACAAAATTTACCATTTTAACCATTTTAGAGTGTACAAGTCGTTGTTGTTTAGTACATCACAATGTTGTGCAGCCGTCACCACTGTTTAGTTCCAGAACATTTTCATCATCTCCAAAGTACAGCCAATACCCATTAAGCAGATATCCCCAGCCCCCATACCACCAGTCCCTGGCAACCACTCATCTATTTTCTGTTTTTATAGATTCCCATATTCTGGATGTTTTATATAAATGGAGTCATGTGATATGTGACCTTTTTTGGCGGGCTTCTTTTCACTTAGCATAATGTTTTCGAGGTTCATCCATGTTGGAGTATATATCAGTCCTTTATTCCTTTTTATAGCTGAATAACATTCCATTGTATATGCTAATGAATGCATTCCAATGATACACCACATTTTGTTTATCCAGTCATTAGTTGATGTACATTTTTTTTGTTTCCACCTTTTTTTTTTATTTTGTTTTTAAAATTTATTTATTTTTTAGATACAGGATCTCACTGTGTTGCCTATGTTGGTCTCAAACTCCTGGCCTTAAGCAATCCTGCCTTGGTTACATGCATAATCCACTGTGTCTGGCCTTTTTCCACCTTTCGTCTGTTGTGAATTGTGCTGCTATGAATGTTCACGGAAAAGTCGTTTGGACAGTTATCTTCAGTTCTTTGGGGTATACCTAGGAATGGAATTGCTAGGCCATATGGTAATTCTGTGTTTAACTTATTCCGTGTCAAACTGTTTTCCATAGCAGCTGTACCGTTTTACATTCCCATCAACAATGTATAGAGGTTCCAGTTTCTCCACATCCTCACTAACATTTGGTATTTTCTGTTTCTTAGATCATAGCCATACCAGTGAATGTGATGTGGTATCTGGCTGTGGTTTTGATTTGCATTTCCCTAATGAGTAATTTGAATATCTTTTTATGTACTTTTTGGCCATTTGTATATTTTCTTTGGAGAAAAGCCTATTCAAGTCCTTTGTACATTTTAAAAATTGGGTTTTCTTTATTGTTGTTGAATTATAAGAGTTTTATATGTTATGGATATTAGACAAGATATATGATTTACAAATATTCTTACTCTGTGAATTGTCTTTCATTTTCTTGTTAGTGTTCTTTCATGAGCAAAAGTTTTTTGTTTTGATGACATCCAGTTTATCTAATTTTTCTTTTGTTGCTTATATTCTTTGTGTCATATCTAAGAAACCATTGCCTAACCCAAGGTCATGATCCCTGTGCTTTTTTCTAAGAGTTTTATGGTTTAAGCTCTTATATTTAGGGCTCAATAGTCTTTGATCCATTTTGAGTTAAATTTTTCATGTAGGGTTATGTAAGGGTTCACCTTCATTCTTTTGCATTTGGATATCCAGTTGTCTCAGCAAAATTAGTTGAAGAGACTATTCTTTTCCCCACTGGATGGTCTTGACACTATTGTTGAAAATCAGTAGACCATAGGTGTATGGGTTTACTTATGGACTTTTAATATTTCATTGAACTATACATTTATCCTTATGGTAGTAACATACTCTTTTGATTATCGTACCTTTGTATTAAGTTTTGAAATTGCGGATCATAAGTCCTCTAATATAGTTCTTTTTCAAGATCTCTGGCCATTCAGGGTCCCTTGCAATTCCATATGAATGTTAGAATCAGCTTTTCCCCTTTCTTCAAAAATGGCTGTTGGGATGTTGATAGGGAGTGCATTGAATCTATAAATCACTTAGAGTGTTGCCATCTTAATGATGTTTTCTATGAACGTAGAATGTCTTTCCAATTTTTTGGGCTTCTTTAATTTCTTTCATCACGGTTTTATAGTTTTCTGTGTACAAGTCTTGTACCCCCTTGGTTAAATTTATTCCTAAATATTTTATTCTTTTTGATGTTATTGTAAATAGAATTGTTTTCTCAATTTCATTTTTGGGTTATTCACTGCTCGTGTATAGAAATACACCTGAGTTCTGTATATTGATCTTGTATCCTGAAACCTTGCTGCACTCATTTATTAGCTCTAATAGTTTTTGTGTTTAGGTTTGTCTGCATGTAATATGTTATCTGCAAATAGAGAGAATTTTAGTTCTTTCTTTCCAACCTGGATGCCTTTTATTTCTTTTTCTTCCCTAATTGTTCTGGCTAGAATTTCTAGTACAATGCTGAATAGAAAGAGGGTGTCTTTGTCTTGTTTTTGATCATAGGAAGAAAGCTTTCTGTTTTCTGTCATTGCGTATGATATTAGCTGTGGGTTTTCATAAATGTCCTTTGTCATGTTGAGAAAGTTTGCTTCTATTCCTAGTTTGTTGTGTGTTTTTATCATGAAAAGGTGTTAGTCAAATGCTTTTTCCACATCAACTGAAATGATATTTCCCCCTTCAGCCTATTAACGTGGTACATTACATTGACTGACTTTTTGTGTGTTGAACCTCCCTTATATTCCTGAGATAAATCCCACTTTGTCAGAGTGTAATTGCTAGTATTTTATTTTATTTTATTTTATTTTATTTTATTTTATTTTTTTGAGACGGAGTCTTGCTCTGTCACCCAGGCTGGAGTGCAGTGGCGCAATCTCAGCTCACTGCAACCTCCTCCTCCTGAGTTCAAGCAGTTCTCTGCCTCAGCCTCCCGAGTAGCTGGGATTATAGGCGTCCACCACCATGCCTGGCTAATTTTTGTATTTTTAGTAAAGATGGGGTTTCACCATGTTGGCAGGCTGGTTTTGAACTCCTGACCTCATGATCCACCCGCCTCGGCCTCCCAAAGTGCTGGGATTATAGGCATGAGCCACCACGCCCGGTCTAATTGCTAGTATTTTGTTGAACATTTTTTGTCTGTATTTATAAGGGATATTGATTTATAGTTTTCTTCTGATGCCTTTGTCTGGCTTTGGTATCAGGGTAATGCTGGCCTCATAGAATGGGTTCCCTTCAACCTCTGCTTGCTGTAGGTCTATTCATATTTTCTATTTCTTGAGTCAGTTTTGGTAGTTTATGTGTTTCTAGGTATTTGTCCATTTTATTTAGCTTATCTAACTTGTTTGCATACAACTGTTCATAGTATTCTTTTATAATCCTTTTCATTTCTGTAAGGTCTGTAATAATGTCCCCACTTTCACTTCTGATTTTAGTTATTTCAGTCTTTTCTCTTTTTTCCTTAGTTTAGCTAGAGGTTTGTCAATTTCGTTGATCATTTTTATTTTATTCTTTTTTAGTGACAGTCTCACTCTGTCACCCATGCTGGAGTGCAGTGGTGTAATCCTAGCTCACTGCAGCTTCAGACTTCTGGGCTCAAGTGATCCTCCTGCCCCAGCTTCCTGAGTAGCTTGGTCTGTGGGTGTACACCACCATGGCTAGCTAATTAAAAAAAAAAAAAAGCTTTTTGTAGAGATGGGGGGTCTCACTATGTTTCCCAGGCTGGTCTTGAACTCCTGGCCTCAAGCAGTCCTCCCAGCTCAGTCTCCTAAAGTGTTGGGATTATAGGAATGAGAATTTGCACCTGGCTTTGTTGATAATTTTAAAGACCCAATTTTAAAATTCCAACTTTTGCTTTCTCTTGTTTTCTGCATTGTTTGTATTTTATCAATTTCACTTATCTCTGCTCCTGTTGGATTTTAAGCAGTGCTCTGAGCCCTGGTGTTAGTCTGTAGCCATCTTCAAAGGTTATAACACTGTGGATCAGAACTGTCTTGTGATATGGTGGAAAGAGTGTACACTTGGGTTCTCAGCCATTGGTTCAAATCCCAGCTTTAGTATTTCTTAGCTGTGAGTCTTGGGCAAGTGACTTAGACTCTTTTAACCGGTTTCATTATTAGTAAAATCTTAACCAGTTTCATTATTAGTAAAATCATTAGTAAAATGGAGAGAATATGATATTGTGAGGATTACATGAGATCATTTAATGTCTGACACATAGTAGGCGCTCAAAACTTGTGCTGCTTATTTTACTGATTGAATAAGATCTACTCTACTTGTAAATGACCTTTGTCTTGTCCCTTAATAAGTCAGGAGTTCAGAGGACTGTTAGCATTGCTTCTGGGATTTGAATCCTCCTTCCTCCCCAAGGATCCTTGTGTTCTAGTCCCCTCAGCAAGTTGCCAAGTTACCATTTAAAGGGAAGTGGTTCATTCATGTTCTCTGAAGCCTGAGTAACTGAAGACCCCTTGCTGAGAAACTCCCTCTAAATATGATTTGAGCCAAAATGTTAAAGGTGGATAAAAACAAATATTCCCCCCAAACATACTTCTTTTGGTCTGCTTGTTACATAAAGTAATCGATGTATTCTATGGCAATAGGCGGACCCTTCTTTTTTAGAATACCTAACATTTATTGGAAAATAATATCCATCAATGTCATCTATTTAAGCAATTACTATTTTTTTAGGATCCATAAGTCTTTTTCTTTACACATTCCTGTGATTAAAGAAAAAGCTGCCAAACTTTTCTCAAATTCTGTGTTTTTGAGTTTTCTGTATCTTTCCCAGTTCCTTGTGGCTTAATAATTTTCTTCACCTTCCTTAATGAAAAGAACAATTTGAATGACTTTTGGTAGTTGCTGCCTCAGTTTTCTGTATTGTTAAATACTCTCAGTCTGCAACTTTTTCTTTTCTTTTTGGCTCTCTTAAATAGCTGACACAGATCTGTTCAGATCATAAGCCTGTGGTTAAATCCCCCTGAGAAGTATATCTGGGGCAATAGTTACCTTCTGTTGATCTCATCGTGTTAGATGCCAGCTTGGTTTTTTCTCTTTATGACATGTTTCATTGAATTCACTATTAATATTTTTGGTACAATATGATTTCTCGTGTTTTATTTGTGAAATATTCCAGGAATGTGGCTTTTCTTCATTATAACCTTGTTTTTTTCCCAAATTGTATGTACTTTAAATGTGTAAATGGGATTGTATTTTAGAGACAACATAGGTATTTTCAGCTTAAAGTAAACTTCTAGAATGAAGTACTTTTCTGTAATTTGTCGCTGAATGTGTTTATTAAGTTTGTATTTGTATATACTAGCAATAGATGTATGATGCAAGCTATATATGTGATTTGAAATTTTCTAGTAGGAAATTATTTTTAAAAGTAAAAGGAAATAGGTAGGTGAAATTAATTTTAATAATATATTTTATTTAACCCAATATATTCCAGAATATTATCATTTCCACATTTACTCAATATAAAAAAACCATTAATATTTTATGTCTAGTATATATTTTAACATAACAGAGCATCTCAATTTGCAAAATTTTCATTGGAAATATTAGGTCTATATTTAGATTTTATAACTTTTATAGTTGAAAAAGTAAATTCATATACTCAATTGTTTCTTCCCCTCCCCACAGGCAAATTGTTTAAAATAGGATTTCCAGTAACTGAATCAAGTATTCATTCTTAAATTTAAATTAACTAAAGTTAAATAAGGACATTTCAAGTGCTTATTAGTCACACACATTCGACAGCACAGATATCCTAATCCTAATTCTAGGTAACCTAATTTTCTGATACTAGGGCACAGCTACACTATGTTGCCATTAAAGGAGTTATTTTTGTGTTCTACAAGTCAAAAATGTCAGCTTTATCTTTATCCTATTTCCCATGCTATTTTTGTTTAAACCCTTTAAGGCGTTTCATTGCTCTCTAGGTACTTCTCTGTGTTGACAGTTAGATTATTGGTTTGTTTTCATTTGCTCTGCTGTGGTCTGTCCTGGAACTTGCTAGGGGTCCTAGCACTTCAAGTTGCCTCTAGGGGCACATGTGAGTGGTTGGAGAAGAGGAAATTCTGTGGTCTCTTCTATGGTGGAATTGATGTGATGCATGTTAAGAGGCTTAGAAATAGGATATTTGGCAGTTTGCTAGTAGTCAAGGAGGACCATGCTCTGCCTCATGTTTTTATACAGAAGAAAACATGGGATGAGGTGGTTCTTTCTTAGGCAGTTGGGCAGCTTCAGTTTACAGTCGCAGTCTTCCATTTGACTCTTGTCATGGGAGAGAAAGCCTAGGCATATTAGTCAGAGTTCTTGTTACGGGAGAGAAAGCCCAGGTACATATTAGTCAGGGTGTTCCAGAGAAATAGAACCAATAGGATACAAGGAGACAGGGAGGGGGAAGGGAGGAATGAATGTTGTTATAAGGTTATTGGTTTATGTAATTATGTAAGCTAAAAAGTCCCATTATCTACCATTTGCAAGTTGGAGACCCTGGGAAGTTGGTGGTCCAGTTTGAAAGCCTGTGAGCCAGAGAGCCAGTGGTATAGATTCCACTCTGAGTCTGAATTCCTGAGAACCAGGAGTGTCGAGGGCAGAGAAGGTCTGTGTCCCATCTCAAACAGTCAGGCAGAGAGAGAGCTCAACCAATCACCCTTTTGTTCTATTCTTGCCCTCAATGGATTAAATTATTCCCACCCACATTTGGGAGGGTAATCTGCTTTATTCATTCCCTATATTTAAATGCTCATCTCTTCTGGAGACATCCTCACAGACACCTATAAATGACATTTAACCAGGTATCTGGGCATCCTGTGGCCCAGTCAAGTTGACACATAAAAATAACCATCATTACCAGGTTTCTTAAGAGAAGCCTAGAAATCTATATTTTTATATGAATGTTTCCAATTTTCAATGGCTTAGCAACTAATTTAGTTTTATTTTGAAGCATCATGAGTGACAGACCACATCTGCAGGCTAGGTCTGGTTCTTGGGTCACTAATTTGTAACCTCTAGTCTAAAATATACTACCCACCAGCCTTATTGCACACAGAGGGCTACCGGACACAGAGTATATATGAACTGAAAATCTCCAGCAATGATGTTTGCATTCTGTCATTCCACCCTTCTTTTTTTGCACTACTCTTTTGGAACATGTTCAGTGTATCTGAGTTGGGTTATAGTTAGGTGATATGGATTAGAAGTGGCTTGTCACTGCTTACTACTTATGTATTGTAAGAATCAGATTTGCCACTGAGTGTGGTGGCAGTTGTATTTTTCTTTTATATTAGGAGGAGTAGGAGAAATAATATTGATAGCATTTTACTTTTTTTTTTTTTTTTTTCTGAAACAGGGTCTTGCTCTGTCACCCACGCTGAAGTGCAGTGGCATGATTACAGCTCACTACTACAGCCTTGACCTCCTGGGCTCAAGCAACTCTCTTGCCTCAGCCTCCTGAGTAGCTTGGACTAGAGACATGTACCACCATGTCTGGCTAATTTTTAAATTTTTGTAGACACAGGGTCTCCTATGTTGCTCAGGCTGGACTCAAATTTCTGGCCTCAAGCAGACCTCCCACCTCGGCCTTCCAAAGTGCTGGGATTACAGGCATGAGCCACCACACCTGGCCCATTTTAATTTTTTAATTTGCTATATAAAATGTATAATTATGTACAGTGCATATACTAATGACTTTTATTATATTTTTTTACTATATAAAAATAATTTATACTGTGTAGAATAATTGTTTCATAGCTTTACATGTATTAACTGATTTAGTGCTTACAACTACTCTATGCAGTAACTACTGTTATTATCAACTCCATTTTACAGGTGAGGAAATTGATCATAGAGAAATTAAACAATTTATTGAAGGCTACAGGGAGGAAGTGGTAGAATCAGGGTTTGAACCCTAGTTTGATTCTAGAGATTCTCTTTCTCTCTCTCTCTCTCTTTTTTTTTTTTTTTTTTGAGACAGGGTCTCAACCCTGTCACTCAGGCTGGAGTGCAGTGGCCTGATCATGACTCACTGCAGCCTTAGCCTTTCAAGGCTCAGGTGATCCTCCTGCCTCAGCCTCCCAGGTAGCTGGGACTACAGGCGCACAGCACCATGCCTGGCTAAATTTTGTATTTTTAGTAGAGATGGGGTTTCACCATGTTTCCCAGGCTGGTTTCTCTCTCTCTCTTTTTTTAAGAGACAGGGTCTTGCTCTGCCACCTGGGCTGGAGTGCAATGGTGTGATCATAGCTCACTGTAACTTTGAACTCTTGGGCTCAAGCAGTCCTCTTACCTCAGCCTCCTGAGTAGCTAAGACTACAGGCGCCCACCCGTACACTTGGCTAATTAAAAAAAAAAAATTTTTTTTTTTTTGTTAGTGACGAGGTCTCGCTATGTTGCCCTGGCCGATCTTGAACTGCTGGTCTCAAGCAGCCCTCCAGCTCCAGCCTCCCATCGTACTGGGATTACAGGCATGAGCCACCATGCCCAGACTTGTTATTATTCCGCCTTGTCTCTTATTCCCCATGTAACTGTTCTCTATTTTCTCACACACCTTACTGATCACCTCCCCTGTGGCTGGGCAGTGAGGGGCAAGCACTGCAGAACATGCACAGAATTGGGTTCAGTCCTTATTTCTAGCAGTCACTGTGTAGCTGATGATGCTTTGACTTTTCATGTGCAAAAATGTTAGTGATCATGGTTATCATAATGAAAGGACCGGATATTTTTTCATTTTTGTACACATTTTATTTAGAAAAATTAAAAGCCTTCAGACAAGTTACAAAAGTAGTACAATGAACGCATATAGTCTTTCCCTGGAATCACCAATTACTTACATTTTGCCATATTTGCTTCTCTCTTTCTGAACCATTTGAGAATTAGTAAAATATTGCATGCCCTAATACATTATTCAGCTTGTGACTCCTGAGAATAAGGGCATATCCTATATAAGCACAATAATCTGTCACTGGCAAAATACTATTATCTAATCCATAGATCTAATCTATGCAGATTTCCCCATTGTTCCAATTTAGTCTTCTATAGTGGTTTTTTGTTTTTCTATTCAGGATCCAATCAAACATTACATTTCGTTGTCATATTTCTTTAGTCTGCTGTACAGCCATTTCCTAGACTTTTTTTTTTTGTCTTCCATGACATTGACATTTTAAAAAATATTCTAGACTGCTTGTTTTACAGATATCTTTAAATTTGATTGTTATCCATGTTTGATGGTTCCTACATGTTTAGATTCAGATTTTAAAAATCTGCAGGAATATTGCTTAGTGAAACTGTATCCCCAGTGTATAACATTTGGGAGTATGTGATGCTATTATTTTGCAGTATTGGTGATGGCACATTTGATCATTTGGTTAAGACTGTGTTCACCAGATGGCTTCATTTTAAAGGTGCCTTTTCCCTTTGTTATAAGCATTCTCTGGTAAGATATTTTGAGATGTATGCGTGTCCTATTCCCTAATAGCCTCTCCCCATTGGTATCTACTGATTCTTGTTTGAATCACTTACTCTTATAGTTTTTGTAAAATGGTGATTTTTCATTTCTGTCTCTCCTTCTACATTTATTAGCTGGATTCTCTGTAAATAATAGCTTTCTCTTGTGTGGTAGGCAGAATAATGGTCCCTTAAAGATGTCTACCTTCTAATTTCCAGAATCTGTGAATATGTTATCTTACATGGCATAGGGTGAATTAAGGTTTAGATGGAATTAAAGTTGCTAATCAACTGGCCTTAAGATAAGGAGATTATCCTGGACTATCCAAGTGGGCCCAATGTAATCACAAGAGTTTTTTAAAGTGGGAGAAGGAAGTAGAAGAGGCCAGAGTGTTGTGATGTGAAAAAGACTACATGCAACCATGGTTGACTTCAAAGATAGAGGAAGGGGACCATAAGCCATAAGCCAAGGAATGGAAAAGGGAAGGAAACAAATCCTACCCAGAGCCCACAGAAAGGAACACAGCTCTGCCAATTCCTTGGTTTTAGCCTGGTGAGACCTGTGTTCGACTTCTGATGTACAGAGCTGTAAGACAATAAATTTGCCTTACGACAACAAATGTGTCGTAATTTGTCACAGCAGCAAAAGAAAACCAATATTCCCTCTCAACTCCTTATAAGTGTGGATACATGGATTCTTTTATAAGTACGTTATAATCTATCTCTGTCACTATTCATTTTTGCATTCAAATTGTCTTAAACTTGGCCCTCAAGAGCCCTTTTAAGCTCTTAGCGACATGTCCCTAATCAGTTTTTGAGTATTTCCGTTTTTTGACATTGCAAGATATTCTAAGCCTATCTTGTGATTCCCACACATGATTCTTCAGTGTTTCTTATGATGATACTGCAAAGACAAAGTAATAGTGACTGATCATTGGGATAACACTGTTACTTGGCTTTGAAAGTTTGCCCACAAGAATGAAAAGGACGAAGTGATTGACATTTTAAATGTTAATCCTCCTGTGTCTGCTTTGCATGGTGTTCCTGCCAGTGCTGAGTAAGTAGCAGCAGAGATTTATGAATATCTTCACATAAACTTGAAAGAGAAATTGTTGTCTTTGACTACAGAGGCTGAATATTGTTCTAGAGTCTGTCCATGAGTGTCTGTATCATTCAGAATTGTTCAATTCAGAAACTGTTCAATATGAAGTCCTCTAAAAAAATTCTTCAGCAGAATTCTTAGCTAACTTTTTCAGTTAGTAGTGGTGCATAGAAAGAGATTGAATTCAGTGGTCCAGAGTAAATATATTGAAATCTCACATGGTTTCAGACTTTCCGCTCCCATAGTGGTCACAAGCACAAACGCTTACTTGGCCCTGGCAGGAAATGTGATTGAGTGAAGCAGGCTGGGTCCTGTGCTGAACTGAAGAGTGTGGCCTGTCCTGAATGGGGCAGTTGCAGTTCTCCAGCTGATTCTTGCCATTGGAGAGAAGAAAGCCCAGGTTTCCAGGTTTTTTAAGAGACGTCTAGAAATCTAGAGTTGTATACGAATTCTTTCCATTTCAGAAGCTAAGCAATGAATTCAATTTTATTTTTAGAGCACCATGAGAAACAAACCAACCATGTCTGCAGGCTGGATTTCATCCTTGGGCTACCAGTTTCTAACCTCTGGTCTAAGATGTGCTGGTAATCAGCATTATAGGATACAGAGGGCTATCTAGAGCAGGGATTTTTTTTTTTTTTTTTTTTTTTTTTTTTGAGATGAAGTCTTGCTCTTGTCCCCCAGGCTGGAGTGCAGTGGCATGATCTCGGCTCACTGCAACATCCACCTCCCGGGTTCAAGTGATTCTCCTGCCTCAGCCTCCCGAGTAGGTGGGATTACAGGTGCGTACCACCACACCCAGCTACTTTCTTGTATTTTTAAGTAGAGATGGGGTTTCACCATGTTGGCCAGGCTGGTCTCGAATTCCTGACCTGAGGTGATGCGCCCACCTCGGCCTCCCAAAGTGCTGGGATTACAGGCGTGAGCCAGCATGCCCAGCCTAGAGCAGGGGTTTTTAACCTTTTTGGTACAATAGATCCCTTTGGCAGTCTGGAGAAGCCCATGGGCCTCTTCGCAGAAGAATGTTTTAAAATAGATTTTTAAAAAGTACGTAATTACAAAGGAAATACATTGTATTGAAATATAGTAATCGGAATATTTTTTAAGAAATTGTGACATGTGCTTTTTTATTAGTGTATTAAATAACAATCTAGTGAAGGTCTATTAACTACTATAATTTTTAAATGCTATGAGAATAATTGATATTTTGAGATATACTGTAAAATAATATTAAATTATCTGATGTCTGTTAGTGGCAGGGTCACAGATAATGTTAATACTGCCTGTTTTGTTACTTAAAATCCTAATTGAATCCATTGTTAAATTTCAACTAGAAACTAGTGAAAACCAAGGTGTAATTTTTCCCCCATCTATGTCTAATGACCTCCAAAGAGTCTCATTTTAAGAACTCATGGTCCAAAATATGTTCAACTTATTTATAATCATTTTAATGGTAGCATGTAATGTTATTGAGTATAATTAAGCCACCATGTTACAGTTTATTTTTGTTTTCACAGTTAATTTTCTAGTTACTGAACTCGATTCTGTTTTTCTTTAGAACGTTATCATTTGTCTTATAAGATTGTACGAACGGACAGTCGCCTAGTACGCAGCATTCTGACAGCCCATGGATTTCATGAAGTAAGTTTATTTTTAATACCTCACCTGATCTGCTCATAAGCTGAAAATCCCAGCCACCTAACTGACTTTACCAGTTAACAGGGCCAGCTCCAGGAAGTACATGGGACCAATGCTTAGTGATGGTCCAGAACTCAGATTGAATTTTGGAGTGGCTTTACCAGTTTCTGCTTGCAATACATGGAAAACGTTTCCAGATGATTTTAGAAAAAAATTTTTTCTTGCTACGTTCTTGGGCTTGGGCTAGGGGCACCGTTGCCCATAAGGAATTGTCTGACACCCAGTTAAGGTTCTTTGATTGCAGGCAACTGAACAGACTTTGCTTAACTTGAAATGGCGGGTGGATCACAAGGTCAGGAGATCGAGACCATCCTGGCCAACATGGTGAAACCCCGTCTCTACTAAAAATACAAAAATTGGCTGGGTGTGGTGGTGTGCAGCTGTAGTCCCAGCTACTCAGGAGCCTGAGGCAGGAGAACCGCTTGAACTTGGGAGGTGGAGGTTGTAGTGAGCCGAGATCGCGCCACTGCACTCCAGCCTGGGTGACAGAGTGAGACTCTGTCTCAAAAAAAAAAACAAACCCAAAAAGGATTTGTCAGAATGATGTGCAGAGGGGACTAGCAGAATCAGAGAAAAAGCTGAAAAGGCAGGCCTTTGGAAGGAGAGAGACCAGGACAAGCCCCAAGGATATAGGAACAGGAGTCTTCAGCACAGCCAGGGAAGGTCCCCGAGTGAAGGTCAGATGGGGAGAGGCCTGCATGGCTGGCACCGAGGAGGGACAGGAGTCTTCAAGATCATTTTCTCAAGGCACTGCCATGGGCGTGACTGGACTCCATTCATTGTCCTTTTGCCTTTCCTTGCTCAAAAATCACATTCTGGAGATAGAATGATTGGCGTAGCTTGGGTTTGGATCCACTCCTTGCAGGAGGGGATGGGTGGGTGATTGGCAGGTTCTTGAAAACCATGGAGTAAGTCATTCTCCAAAGAAAGTTGGAAGATTGGAATGTAAACATCAAAAAGGACAGGCAAAAAGGCTGAACAGACACTTCCACTATAGATACTTTGTGACAATTGATAAAAGTCTGGTTCCTAGCTTGAGATTTGTAAGAGACATTTTGAGGAAGTTTTTTTTTTTTTTTAATTTTTTTAGAGATGGAGTCTCAGTTACCCAGGCAGGAGAACAGTGGCATGATCATAGCTCACTGTAGCCTTGAACTCCTGGGCTCAAGTGATTCTCCTGCCTCAGCCTCCCAAGTAGTTGGTACTACAGGTGCATGGCACCACTCCTGGCTAATTAAAAAAAAATTTTTTTTAATAGAGACAGAGTCTTAATATGTTGCTAGGCTAGTCTCAAACTCCTGAGCTCAAGCACTCCTCCCGCCTCGGCCTCCCAAAGTGCTGAGATTACAGGCATGAGCCACCGCACTTGTCCGTGAGGGAAGTTCTGATACCAGTTTGTATCCTGTCTTGTTGCTGTTTTATTTCTGGCACTTAACATGGTGCCTCATTGTTGAATTAATGGACAAAAGAATTTCAATGGATGAATGAGTGAATTCTAAGTCGGTTTGCTACTATAAGGTTTATCTCTGATCAGCACTTCATACTCAGTTTCTGCAAGGATAAGGACAGCCTGAGAAAGAAATGCAAGAATATTAAGAGACATCATGGGTTTCTATAGAAGGGTTAATTTATTTTAGTTTCTGCATCGGGGATTTGCCCAACCCTCCCATTCCTTGAACTTGTTCTGTGATACTCTGCTTTTGTCTCACTAGGCTCACGTACTAATTGGGCCACCCTGGTGAGTACACTATGGATGAAAAAAATCACTGTGGCTTTTTCTGTCATTGCTTTTCCTGGAGAAGGGGTATCTCTGACGTTTTTTTGCCTTCTTGTCTTTCTGTCTGCCCTCAGGTTCACCCAAGCAGCACTGACTATAACCTAATGTGGACGGGATCCCACCTGAAGCCCTTCTTACTGCGCACCCTCTCTGAAGCGCAAAAAGTTAATCACTTTCCCAGGTAATGCTCTTTGTAGCTGCTTTGCTTCATTTAAAGGTACATGACATTGGGGCACATAGCCAGCAAAGGTAATTAGTGTCCTTAAAGAAGAGGAAGATGAAAATGAAGAAGAAGAAGGACTTTTTTTTTTTGAGATGAGTATCGCTCTGTCACCCAGGCTGGAGTGCAGTGGCATGATCTTGGCTCACTGCAACCTCTGCCTCCTGAGTTCAAGCAATTCTCCTGCCTCACCCTACCCAGTAGCTGGGAATACAAGCTTGCACCACCATGCCCGGCTAATTTTTGTATCTTTGGGAGAGACGAGGTTTCACCATGTAGGCCAGGCCGGTCTCAAACTCCTGACCTCAATTGATCTGCCTGCCTTGGCCTCCCAAAGTGCTGGGATTACAGGCATGAGCCACCACGCCCGGCCAGAAGAAGAAATTTTTCTGGTACGGAACAGCACTCTGCAAATCAAACTGTTGTGTTCATATCCCTGAGCATGAATGAACACTTTCTAAGGGCTATATAGACATGGATGGTTTTAAAGGAGATAGTTTCTGGTTCTCTTTCCTAAAGTTGAGCTGCTTGGGAGTACCTCAGGATGGGTTTGCCTTTCTTACTTCCCCTTCACAGTTACTGTTTTTTCACTTTTATTAAAGAATGGCTCACCTAGAATCTTAGTCTGGTATATTGTCCTTAGGTGTAGAAATTTTCAGGGTTCCAAAGAAAGGTAGAAAAAAATTAGTGTCTAATTGAATTCTAGTAATAGCATAACAAATCCTTTTTGCATGATGGTAGTTTCTATTTCTTTGTTTTTAAAATAATTGAAGGATGATATAATCTAGCTATTAGCTGATCATTAAACATAATTTTGATGACAGATCATTTTGTAATTTTTTGATGTGTAATTAGGAAGGAGTTCACAGAGTTGAGCGTCATTGGTGTTTGGATGAATTGTATACTACAATACTCGCAATGATAATCAGTCATGTATATATAAACAGTTATAGCCTTACGGTCACAGGGAATTAAAAATATTACATGCCAATTCCTATGTATAATTTTGCTGTACAGAAGGTATGATATGATGTAAAAGACAAGTATTAAATACGTTAGGCTAACCTGTTGTTTGTGGGAAATGAAAGAATTAAAAACAAGAGTGACTGGGGGATAGTGTCTGTGTGGCAGTCTGAGGGAGGCTTTTCTGGCATGCTGGGAATGTTCTATACAGAACTTGAGTGGTGGCTACACAGGTGTGTTCACTTTGTAAAAATTCATTATGCCCTGCCGTGTACTTTGTATACTTTTCTGTACATATGTTAACTTCATTAAAAAGCGTATTTTAAAAAGTGAAAATTTTACTGACAGAGCTTTTCCTTTAATAACATTTTAAAAATGAGGTATTGAATCTTGATGTTGTTTAGGTTCCCTTCAATATACTTAAAAGTGTGGTGTTGGCTAGGTGCAGCGGCTCATGTCTGTGATCCCAGCACTTTGGGAGGCCAAGGCAGACAGATCGCTTGAGCCCCAGGAGTTGGAGACCACCCTGGGCAACATGGCAAAACCCCGGCTCTAAAAAAAACAAAAAATTTAGCTGGGCATGGTGGCATGTGCCTAGCAACTTGCGATGCTGAGGTGGGAGGATCACCTGAGTTTGGGGTGGTCAGGGCTTCAGTGAGCTATGATTGTGCCACTGCACTCCAGCCTGGGCAACACAGAGAGACTCTGTCTCAAAAAAAAAAAAAAAAAGGGTGGTGTTATGATTTTGTCTTAATGTAATATTTACCATTCATCATATTCTTTGGAACAATTTAAATTTATGATGAAAAATCTTACATGCCAGCTTAAACATGCAAGAGGATATATAGTTTCCCCAAATTATTCTAGGATGTACCAAGCAAAGAAGTTTGAAAACCACTGATGTGGGGCATCTGTAGGAGAGTGCATTCTTTTTCTTAGCCTCTGGTTCAGTGTTTGTAATTCCCTAATGATAAGAATTACCTAGGGTACTTTTGCAAAATATGCATTCTCAGGTCCCATTGCAGATTCATGGAAGTTACCATCTCTAGAGAAGGTGTATATTTAAGCACTTTCCTAGTTACCTTACCTTTCCAGGTAAATATGTACCTAGAAAGCTATATATTTAAAAAGCATTGAGGTAATTTGTAACAGGGAAGTTTGGAAATTACTGTTGTAGATTACATCAGCAGTTAGTGTGGGTCCTGGACCATCTGTATCAGAATCTTCTGGGGTACTTGTTTAAAATGCAGAATCCTGGGCTTCATCCCAGAATTTTGAGAGGTGAGACCCAGGAACATGCATTTTTTAGGAAGTTCTCTAGGTGATTCTTATATACACTAAAAATTGAGTACCTCTGCTCTGGATTTCAGAAGAGGGCCATAGGTAAGAAAGAAATGTTTGTGGTACCTAGATTTGCCAAAGCAGTTTCTGAACTCATAGAAAGAAATTTGAACTGTGGAACAGGTTGAGTAAGTTTTTAATGATTACCAGAAAGGTTCTTAGTTGGTTTTGAAGGAGTGGAACAAATCATAGATCAATGAGTCCAGTCGAGGCTAACCAAAGTGCCTTTTTGGAGTACTGTACACAAGAATGTACCCCTGATATAATAGTAATTATTACCCTGGTTTTAAGGTGCTAATTTCCCTGATTTTCTTTATAACTTTGCCTCTTCTATATCCATCTCTCAATGATGTAGTTAAGTTCTCAACGGGGTTCCTAACCTGGGTCTTCACTGTAACAGGATCATTATACTCTAAAATTAAGGCCTGTCTTGGGTCCCATCCGGAAGGGTCATTTCAGGCCCGTGGTGCTAGTGATGATAAGAGTTCCACATAGTTACATGAGAGGTTGGGCAGTTATTGCTATGGCAATACATTTATAAATATGGATTAGATAACCATGTGTTTGATTTTCCTGGACAGTCCTTTTTAAAAATATGCTAAATGCTTTTCCCCCTAAAACCAAATTAAGATAACATCTCAGAAATTCCGATGTTTTAGTAGCTAATCTTTCTCAATTTACATTCTACTTAGAATTAACTCAGAATTTTTTTTTTTGCCATGCTATGTTTCTCAGAAGGTCACACCTGTAGATACCTGTGGTATAAAAACTTCCAGAATGCTTTGGTTTGGGAGCTTGCTTTTAGTTGGAGTACTGGTGTTTTTTTCACTATCTGAGTAATCCAGATGATTTTATGCTATTAGAGAATCGTGATTCCATTAAAGTAAAACACACAGGGGTCCTAAAATATTTTATAATGATTTATAATAGTGAATAGCACAGACTCTGTTGAAGGTTTTGAAGCTAGAATTTCTTTCACAGGTTCGGTTTTTATAGCCTGAAATTTTGGGTATATTTATCAACAGTCAAACTTTTTTGTTGTTGTTTACTTATATTTGAAATCTGTTTTAGAATAGATTTTTATACTTGTGAATCAATTTTTAAAAACCCATTTGAAATAAGGGTCATAGACCTAAAAATAAAACATAAACTTTAAAACTTATAGAAGAAAACATAGACAAGATCTTTGCAACCTTGTGTTAGACAAAGGATTCCTAGATGCAACCATAGAAGCACAGTCATAAAAGGAAAAACTTGATAAATTTGACCTTTTTGGTTTTTTTGAGGGGGGGACAGTTTCGCTCTGTCACCCAGTCTGGAGTACAGTGGCGTGATCTTGGTTCACTGCAACCTCCGCCTCCTGGGTTCAAGCGATTCTCCTGCCTCAGCCTCCTGAGTAGCTGGGACTACAGGCATGCACTACGGCTGGCTGATTTTTTTTGTATTTTTAGTAGAGATGGGGTTTCATTGTGTTGGTCAGGCTGGTCTCAAACTCCTGACCTCAAATAATCCACCTGCCTCAGCCTCCCAAAGTGCTGGGATTACAGGCGTGATGAGCCACCATGCCTCGCCTAAATTTGACCTTTTAAAAATTAAAACTATCTGCTCTTTGAAAGACACTGTTAAGAAAATGAAAAAACAAGCTATGGACTGGAGAAAATATTTGCAAAACACATAACTGATAAAGAATTTGTGTCTAGAATATATAACAAACTCTTAAAACTCAATCATAAGGAAGCAAACAACTTTATTTTTCAAAGTGGGTAAAATATCTGAATGGATGCCTCACCAAAGAAGATACAGGGATGGCAAATAAAAGAGGCTCGTGAAAAGATGCTCAATAGCATTAGTAATTAATGGAATACAAATTAAAACTATACAAAGTATCAGTATACCCGTTAGAATGGCTAAAAACAAAAACCAGAAAACACCAAGTGTGGGCCAGGATGCATGGCAACTGGAACACTTTTGCTGGCGGGAATGCAGAGTGGTATAGCCACTCTGGATAACTGTGATCTTGTGAAATATGTAGTCAGTCTTCCTCGTGTTTCCTGACATATAACTCCTTGGCTCCTTGGAATCTCCAGAGTGAGAAGTGTCCTTTTATATACTAATGACTTAACTGGTGCCTGGCAGTCCCTAGGTAGCTTCCGGATGGGGACTGGTTACAAGAAAAGACCAAGGCATGATTAGAGGGTTATAACTTCCAGCCCACCCCTCAGCCTCCAGGAAGTGAAGAGGGGCTGAAAGTTAAATTAGTCACCAGTGTCCAATCAATTATGCCTGTGTAATGAAGCTTCCATAAAAACCCCAAAGGACTGGGTTTGGAGAGCTTCTGGGTAACAGAATACATGGAGATTCTTGGCCAGTAGTGTGCCCGGAGATCGCATAGAGGTTCTGCGCCTCGTTTCTCATACCTCGCCCTGCGCATCTCTTCCTCTATATCCTTTGTAATATCCTTTTTAATAAACCAGTAAACATAAATGTTTCTCTGAGTTCTGTGAGCTGCTCTAACAAATTAATTGAACCCAAGGAGGGAGTCGTAGGGACGCCTATTTATAGCCAGGTGGTTAGAAGCACAGGTAAAACAGCTTGGGGCTTGCTGTTGGCATTGGAAGTGGGAGGCAGTCTTGTGGGACTGAGCCTTCAACTTATGGGAACTGACACTATCTCGAGGTAGGTAGGGTCAAAATTGAGTTGAATTAGAGGACACCCACTGCAAGATTGCTTGCTTTGTGTGTGGGGAAACACACATTTGGTGTCTAAAGTGTTGAGTGATTATGTTGAATTGAGAGTAGAGAGTAGGAAAAACACTTTGGTTTTTCCTCAATATCTCAGAATATAGCAGGAGAAACGGAGCTTGTTTTCCTCAGAATAACCATTTGGCAGTTTATTATAAAGTTTAACATATGTGGTGATTGTAAAATGTGTCCATAAATTCTTTGACATTGTTTTCAAAAGGTTGAACTTAATTTTTCTGTTCTTGAGTGTTGACTGGATTTAGTGACTTGCCTCTAACTAGTGGAATATGACAGAAGTGACTATCGCTTCTGAGACTAGATTGTAAAAGACATTACAGCTTCTTGCTCACTTTCTTGGATCACTTGATCTGGGAGAAACCAGTTGTCACATCATGAAGGCACTTGGCCTTATGAAAAAGTTCATGTGGGGAGGAACTGAGGCCTCCTGCCAGCAGGCAGCCCCATGTGAGTGATGAGCCATCTGGAAGTTGGGTTTTCCATCCTCTCTTGAGCCTGATGACTGCAGTGCTGGCCAGTATCTTGACTGTAACCTCATAAAGGACCTTGGGACAGAACCACCTAGCTCTCTCACTCCCACATTCCTGGCCCCAGAAACTATGAGGTCATAAATATATACTGTTATTTTAAGCTGCTGTGTTTTAGGGTAATTTGTTGTACAGCAATAAATAACTAAAACAACTTACTGAACAACCAAGCAGTCCCACTTCTAGAGAAATAAAAACTTACGTTTACAGTAAAACTTACAAAAATGTACATTCATATAAAAATCTATATGGAAATGCTTTATAGCAACTTTATTCATAATCTCCAAAAATTAAACAACCCAAATGCCTTCAACTGGTGAATGGATAACCATGGTACATCTATACAGTGGATTACTACTGAGCAAGAAAAGGGACAGAATACTGATACATGCAACAATGATAAATTTCAAATGAGTTTTGCTCAGTGAAAGAAGCTAGTCTCAAAAGGATACACACTGTCTGATTCCACTTATTTGACTTTCTGGAAAAGGCAAAATTATAAGGACAGAAAACAAATGAATGTTTTCCCAGGGGCTGGAGGTGATTGGGAGGGTCCACTACAGGGGGACTTGAGGTAACTTTTTGGGATGTTGAAACTGTTGTTTATCTTGATTGTGGTGGTGGTTACATAATTGTATGTGTTTGTCCAAACTCATAGAATTACACATTAAAAAGGGCAAATTTTACTGTATGGAGATTTTATCTTAATGAAAAAATCTGACCAAAAAACCCATTTGATAAAAATGATTAATAAGCCTTTTGGATTAACAGCGATATGTTTAGGATATAATACTATCTTCACTAACCGGTCTAGGACTGTGAACTGTAACTCTTTAGAATGTGATAACACAGGAAAATTCTGAGTCATAGTTTACTGAATGGAAATACTTCTTTGATTTTTCAGGTCTTATGAACTTACCCGGAAGGACCGACTGTACAAAAACATTATTCGAATGCAGCATACACATGGATTCAAGGCTTTTCACATCCTCCCCCAGACCTTCCTGCTGCCAGCTGAGTACGCGGAATTTTGTAGTAAGTGCTTGACAGGGAATGCCCCAGTCCCCAGCAACTGAACCTGGGGAATATTTACCCCAAAAGCCACCTCAAGGTGTCAACCAATCAGGGCTTTCCAAATCCTTAGACAACTGTGACTCTTTAGTAAAACAGTTGCAGAGGTAACTTTAAAAACTATTTTTATTCTGATATGCTCAGTAAACTTGTCAGTATCATTTATGTAAGGGCACATTGGCATCATATAAGCATGCCCCTGTCTTATGTATTTTTTGCTTGAATGTCCCTTCTCTCCATTGATGACTTAGTGCCTATGTAAGTATTATTATTATTTTTTTTTAAGAGACAGAGCCTCCCTCTGTAGCCCAGAACCACAGTGGCACGATCATGGCTCACTGCACCCTCTGCTTCCTGGGCTCAAGTGATCCTTCCTCCTCAACCTCCCAAGTAGCTGGGAATACAGGCATGCACCACTAGGCTTAGCTAATTTTTTAATTTTTTGTAGAGATGGGATCTCGCTCTGTTGCCTGGGCTGGTCTTGAACACCTGGGCTCAAAGGATCCTCCACTCTTGGCTTTGCAAAATTCTGAGATGACAGGCATGATCCACCATACCTGGCCTGTAAGGATACTTTATATTCCTGCATGTGAATTATACATGCTTCCTTTTCGGTATCCCTTTTTCCCTTGCCATTTAAGAACATTCTTTCAGCCTTGATTTCTTGTCTTGTGTAATTTATGTTCTTTGGGGGCAGAGAGATCGCATATCTTTGCATGTTAGGGTTTGGAGCTACAAGTTAGTCACATTCTCTCCCCTTTGAGTTCAGACTAATAAAAAAAAGTACACATAGGAGCCAAATAGGCACCTAAGTGTCAGCTGTATGGCTGGTAAAGTGACACAGAAACACATGGCCTGGATCCAGATCTAAAATGGGCTTCTTATTTATTTTGCATCATTGTGAACTTACCCACCCAGGCCAGGCAGAGGCGCTGGGCTGGTTTCAGGCTTTCCTCCACAGGGGCAGAGCCTGACTCAGTAGGCTTAACGCACAGAAGAGACATGAGTACAGATGAGATGTGAGGCAGGTCTCTTGTGAAAGTCCAAATTACGGTGGTAATAGCTAACACTTACTGAACGTTTACTTTCTAGTAGGCACCTCTACTCTGGTAGTATTTTAGATGAGGCGACTAAGGTACAGTTTGGTTAAGAAACTTTCCATGAGTTATGCAGCTTGCAAATGGTAGAGTTAGGGTTCAAACTGGCAGTTTGGCTTCAGAGGCCATGCTCTTCGTCTCTGTGCTTCATTGCTAATGGCACTGGGCAGCGTGCATGCAATGACCATTCCCCAGTAGCATCAGTGTGAGAGAAGTCACTTCTCCCATGAGGAACATCAGGTGAGACACACAGAGAGGACAGTTTTCCTCCCAAGAAGTCCAAGAAAGAGACTATTTCTGTTTTATGGATAGACGAAGTAGCATGGGGAGAAGAGAGAGTTATCTCTAGACTTCCTGACTTTTGATTCTTTTAACATGTTAGGCTTGCCAGTCTCTCTGGGTCACCTAGTGGGTTGTTCATCTTTTGGCAGAGGAGACCAGCAGTTCATCAGGAACGCCTGCTTCACCATTTATCTAATAGCGTTTGTTGCTCTAGCTGGGGCCATTGGTTGGCAATTCATTGTTTGCCCACAGATGGCTCTGCAGTGGGTCACATAGAGCACTAATTAAATGAATCAACTTCAGAACTTCAGTGCACTCAAAGCTGCAAATTTGTAGTCAATAAATTTTTTGCTATGTGACTTTAGCCAAGTTACTCCAACTTCTGTGTGCCTTAATGTCCGCATCTATAAAATGGGAGTATTGCTGGTGCTGACCTTATAAAGTTGTCAAGATATTTAAGTAGGTTAGTATGTGGAAATCACTTGGGATAGTGCCTGATAGGGGTGGCTTGATAAATGTTTAATACTATTTCCTATTTCAGGCTATGTTTGTATTAGTAGTAGTTATGTTTAACTACTCACTATATTAATACTACTATGTTTTTACTTGTTTTACTATTTTACTTTTAGTATGTTTTGTTTAACTACTAACTAAAGTTGTAGTTATGTTATTAATAACTACTATTAATTAGTATTAAACAATACTAATTAATGTTATTATGTTCTGGCCCTCCAGTGCTTAATTGAGTGTGGGCAATAGGAAATTTTTTTGGAAGGAAAGGGACACCATAAACAGACTGGCCTTTAGAAAAATAACTATGTGAAATGAGTCGGCGGAAGCAGAGAGAAGAAACTGGTGGTCTCTTTGAAGGTTACTGCAGTGAAGTGGATAAAATGGATAGGTATGAGTAGAAAGAGTGCAAGAACAAACATTACTGCCTGTGTATGGGGAGCGAGGCAGGGGTCAAAGAGGCATCCTAAGGTTTGAGTCTGAGAAGCTAGGAAGACCATTGGGTTTTTAACCAGGGAATGTAACCAGGAAGGCAAAGGAGGAGCTGTTAAAGGGGTAGAGGAATGTTACATTTTGGACAGGGTATGGATTTGGATGTCGATGGGGCATCCAGGTAGTGTGTTTTGCAGGCGGCAGTTGTAAGAGCAGGTTTGAGTTCTGGCCAGAGATGTAGATTCTGGAAGCTGCAGTATGGAGATGGGTGTGATTACTAAGGGAGAGAAGAAAAGCAGCAGCACCACAGAGAATCAGAGAGGAAAGGGAGATTGAAGAGGAACAAGGGAATGAGGTCTCAGAGGAGGCAGGAGAGGGTTAAATCAAGAACCCCAGTAGAAGGGTGAGCATTTGAAAGAGAAGTGGGCATGTGTCTCCTGAAAGAGGAGAAGGAAGAAGGCTAAGTCGATGACCCAGATAACATTTTAGATGGAGAGGAAAGCAGGTAAATAGGTTTATGTTACAAATTCCTAGCCTTCTTAGTGAACAGGTTGATGAGGTCTTATGCCAGGAGTGAGGGGCCTAGGGATGGGTGGGTGTCTAAAAAGGCAGAAAGGGATTGGAATAGCCTCTGCAGGGCCTTTGAAAGAGAACTGATAAGGATTGGACATGAGGATTGCCTAAAAACACTAGAGACACCAGCCAAGGTGATCTCATGAAGGTATAGCTTTTTGTTCTAATTAGAGACAACCTGTAAAGATATAGCCTAGAGACTAATCACTGTCTCCAGAGATGTGAAAGCCTGGGTACTCCCCAAACTGTTCTCAGTAATTTGAGTGTAGTGGTTGGAATACATGGCACACTGGTCCATCTAGGCTCCTGCCATCACTGCCAGTTACAGTATTTAGTAGAGTAGAATTAGAGGTCTGTGACCCTGAAGACCGTGACTAAGGATCTGTTGCCAACTCTAGCCATTCCCCTCAAGGGGACAGCTTTCTAAGCAGAAGGAAGAAAGAAGCAACAAAGAAGAAGATGGGGTGGTACCAGTATCAGAAAAGCAAAACTTTCCCCAGAATTGGGCTCTATGGCCATCTCTAGTTGTAAGGGAGACTGAGAAGTGATTCTAACATGTGAATTTTCATGTCCGCCAACTAATTACAGATGACTAAATTTCAAAGCAATGGGTAAATTTGTAGAATTACAATTTTAGAATTATAAGAGATCTTAGTAAATCAGGCTAAATTTTACAAATCTCATTTTAAAGATAAGACTAGGTGATTTAAGCAAATTATCTCTAGAGTCATATACTTGAAAAGCCAGAATTACAACTCAGATCTTTCTACTCCAGGTTCATTGCTGTTTCTGTTAGACCAAGCCTGCTGCCACTGTAGGAACTGGAAAGCACTTGAAAGAACGGGGGAGCCTGTTTTAGTACATCTTCATCCTGAAGCAGAGAGTCCTGAGCAAGACTGCCCGGCCTTTGCCTCTGATTTTTCTTGCTTCCTACCCACACATTTAGAACCTGTAAAAGAGAACAATCCTTGTTCTGAAAATATTACAAATCAAGGAGAAAAGCCTAGCATGAAAGACAGTCTTTGATATTTAGAATTTCAAGAACATTCAGGATTTTAATCATAGTGAAGCACCAGAAGAAGCATTAACTTCTTTTTTTTTTGAGACAGTCTTACTCTATCGCCCAGGCTGGAGTGCAATGGCGTGATCTCGGCTCACTGCAACCTCTGCCTCCTGGGTTCAAGCAATTCTTCTGCCTCAACCTCCTGAGTAGCTGGGATTACAGATGTGCACCATGCCTAGCTAATTTTTGTGTTTTTAGTAGAGACGGGGTTTCACCATGTTGGCCAGGCTAGTCTCGAACTCCTGACCTCAGGTGATCCACCCACCTCGGCCTCCCAAATTGCTGGGATTACAGGCATAAGCCACTGCGCCCAGCCAGATGTTGTGGGAAGTCAGGGACCCTGAACGGAGGGACTGGCTGAAGCCATGGCAGAGTAACATAAATTGTGAAGATTTCATGGACGTTTATTAGTTCCCCAAATTAATACTTTTATAATTTCTTACGCCTATCTTTACTGCAATTTCTGAACATAAATTGTGAAGATTTTATGGACATTTATCACTTCCCTAATCAATACTCTTGTGATTTCCTATGCCTGTCTTTACTTTAATCTCTTAATCCCGTCATCTTCATAAGCTGAGGACGTATGTTGCCTCAGGACCCTGTGATAATTGCGTTAACTGCACAAATTGTTCGTAAAGCATGTGTTTAAACAATATGAAATCTGGGCACCTTGAAAAAAGAACAGGATAACAGTGATGTTCATGGAACAAGGGAGATAACCATTAGGTCTGACTGCCTGAGAGCTGGGTGGAACAGAGCCATATTTCTCTTCTTACAAAAGCGAATAGGAGAAATATTGCTGAATTCTTTTTCTCAGCAAGGAACAGCCCTGAGAAAGAGAATGCATTCCTAGGGGAAGGTCCCTAAAATGGCCACTCTAGGAATGTCTGTCTTAGACGGTTGCAGATAAGGGATAAAATAAGCCCTGGTCTCCCGTAGCGCTCCCAGGCCTATTAGGATGAGGAAATTCCTGCCTAGTAAATTTTAGTCAGACTGGTTGTCTGCTCTCAACCCTGTCTCCTGATAAGATGTTATCAATGACAATGCGTGCCCAGTGGGACATGAAACTTCATTAGCAATTTTAGTTTTGCCTGGTCCTGTGATCTCACTCTGCCCCCATTTGCCTTGTGATATTTTATTGCCTTGGGAAGCATGTGATCTCTGTGACCCACACCCTATTCGTACACTCCCTCCCCTTTAAAAATCACTAATAAAAACTTGCTGGTTTTGGGGCTCAGGGGGCATCATGGAACCTGCCAACACGTGATGTCTCCCCTGGACACCCAGCTTTAAAATTTCTCTCTTTTGTACTCTTTCCCTTTATTTCTCAGACCAGCCGACACTTAGAGAAATAGAAAAGAACCTATGTTGAAATATTGGGGGTGGTTCCCCCGATAGCCAGAAGCATTAACTTCTGATAAGCCTAGTTCACAAAGTAGAGGGTACTGTCTCCAGACAGCTTTGACCCCTTCCCTTCCCTGCCCTCCCCTCCCCGACTTCCCTCTCCCACTTCCCTCCCCTACCTTTCCCCCGCTACCTTTCCCCCTTCCCTCCCCTCTCCTTCCTTCCCTTCCCCTCCCCTCCCCTCCCTCCCCAGGGTCTTGTTCTCTCACCCAGGCTGTGGTAATCATAGCTCACCGTAACCTCAAATTCCTAGGCTCAAGTAATCTGCCCACCTCAGCCTTAGAAGCAGCTAGGACTACAGCCACACACCACCATGCCTGGCTAATTTTTTTATTTTCCATAGAGACAGTCTCAGTATGTTGGCCAGCCTGGTCTTGAACTCCTGGCCTCAAGGGATCCTCCTGCCCCAGTCTCCCAATGCGCTGGGATTACAGGTGTGAGTGAGCCTATTAATAACTAGCCTGGTCATTTCCTTAGACATTTCTGTAGAACCTTGTACTTCCTTTTTATAACTCTCATTGCCTGTAATTACTTGTTCAATGTCTGTTTTTTCGGCTAGTCTAATCTTCATGATGGAAAAGACTGTATTTTTTAATATTGTGCGCCCCACACCTAGCAAACTGATGGACACAGATTAGATACTTAGAGGTATTAAATGAGTGACATTTGGAAAGTTTTGTTATTTTTTGTTTTGTTTTAATATTAATAGCCTCTTGCTCAGGCATTCTGTTCAGTCTGCTCAGTATCTGGGGAAAATGGCAAAGTGAAAAAAATATATAAACTGAATACACATACATATATTCAGTGGCCTCACTTTATGGAAATTTAATTTTTTGTCATATATAACTATAAATATGTCTTCTATAGCAGGACTTATAAATTATATTTTTTGAAAGGTAATATATTCCCATGGTACAAAAGAAATTCCAAAACAGTCATCAGTGAAAAGACTCTTTTCTCCTCTTGTTCCTCAGTCATCCCGTTTTCCTCCCCAGAGATGATCAGTGTTACTAGTTTTTTACATACCCTCTAGAGATATTCTTTGCATTTACTAGCAAATAACGTGTGTATATGAACAGATGGGCGTATATAACATACATTGCCCTGCACTTTGTTTTTTTCATTTAACAGGCTATCTTCAAGATCATTCCATATCAGTTCATTAATAATATTCTTGTTTTGTGTGTCTGCTTAATATTCCATTGTGTAGATTAGATGTCTGCAAACTATATCTCTTGAGTGAAATTGGTCTTCTGCCAGTTTTTGTGTGTCCCACAAGCTAAGAACCATTTTTAAATGGTTGGAAAGAAATCAAAAGAAGAATAAAATTTTGTGGCATGTAGAAATCATATGAAATTCAGTGTTCATACATAAAATTTTATGTAAACAGCCACACCCCTTTGCTTACATATTGTTTATGGCTACTTTCAAGCTACAATTGCAGAGTTAGGTACTGCCACAGAAACTGCATGGCCTGCAAAGCCTAAAATATTTATTCTCTGGCTTTTTACAAAAATAGTTTGCCGACCCTTCATATAGATGCATTGTAGTGTATTTAATTAATATTTTGCTGTTATAACACAGCATTGAAAATCTTATATATGCAATATTTTACACATGTGTGAGTAGAACTAGAGGATATAGTTCTAGAGGTAGAATTGCTCACAGAGTTTTAAATTCTGTGAGGCACATTAAATTTTTTCTAATTCTGTTAATTCTGCATCAAGGGAAAAGGCAGAGGAAGATGGGGGAGAGTGGACAAAAGATCTCTTTCTTTCCTCCTGCTGAAATGGTTTGTGGCATTGACAAAGTCAAGTTTGTGTGGGAGGCTTTGAAGAGACTGGCTCATGTCAGAGGGAGAGGAAAGAAAAGGAGACAAGTAGTTGCTGGCAAGTCATCTGGGAAAAGGAGCTGAGCCTAGAGAGCTCCTTCTGAAGACCTGCCTGGTATAGGCCCAAATGCAGGGTGGAGGGAAGTGTGCAAAACTTCAGGACTCCAGTATCTGAAAGTCTTGTTCTGATACTGGAGCCCTAGAAAAGGACTTGCCTCTTAATAGGTCCAACCAGAAGAACAGAAACTATAGGGAACTTTCTTAGGTTTATGCTGTTGTATTCTAAATAAACTGGGACTGATATCTTGGCGCACAGCAACCTAGGCAATTTGGAAAAAGGAAGTCTTTGTGAGATCTGCTCAGAAACATTTGCATTTGCTTGATTTATTTCCCCACACTATTCCTTCCCTTTCTCTCTTCCTTCATTGAAGAAAAATACCAAAAACAAAAAATTCTCTCAATTTTTACCTTTCATCCCATCTCTGCTTTGAAACAGTACTGACTGCTGCCACCTGACGTATTTCATCAAAAGTGGAAGAGGCACAGCTGGGACCAGTGCTCTCTCTCCAGTCTGGGATGTGAGAATCAGCAGCACTGAGAGCTCTAGCCTGCTTCTCTCCCCTGACTTCTGACACTCCCTAAGTGGAAGACAGAGCTGCTTTTCCTCAGACCACTTGCAAGCCTCTGGGAGGCTTAGTGTCAGTTGTCTGCTTTCTCTTTTCATGATCCAAAGGGATTTAAAGTGTAAAGCTGAACCTGGGAAAGGAACAGGACAAATGGCACCTTTTAATCACTTGTAAATGATTGTCCTTCCTCTCCACTGGTACATTGCTTGATTTACAGTGAATTTTTTTTTATAAGCTCGAGGAAATATTTAAGGAAAGTAGCTGTATTATAAGAACTAGATTTTGGCTTACATTGACACTGTTTGCCTAAGGTCCTTTAGTTAACAGACGTAAGCGTTTCAAAGATTCATGATGATTCTTTGTGACAGTAATAGACTAACATCCAGATATTTGCCTTATTTTGTTTTCATCTTTTCATTCAAGAAAGAGGGGAGGCCGGGCATGGTGGCTTATACCTGTAATTCCGGCGCTTTGGGAGGCTGAGGTGGGAGGATTGCTTGAGGCCAGGAGTTGAAGACTAGCCTGGGCAACATAGAGAAACCCTGTCTCTACAAAAAGTTAAAAACAATTAGCTGGGCATGGTGGCCCATGCCTGTAGTCCCATCAACTCAGAAGGCTGAGGTAGGAGGACTGTTTGAGCCCCAGAGGTTGAGGGTGCAATAAGCTATGGAAGCACCACTGCACTCCAGCCTGGTCAACAGAGCAAAGACCCTGCCTTAAAAAAAAGAAAAGGAAAAGGGAAGAGGGGAAATGGTGGAAGAAATTACTATGGGAGTGATTTTGCTGTCCTCTTTTCTCCTCCCTCCTTCCCTCGCTCTATTTTTATTTTTAAGGCAAGTCCAAAAATACAGGTAATTTTAGTTACTGCCCAACACTTAGAAATTTGTAAGATTTTTGGGTTCCCTGAGTAGATAACCCTTTTTGAAAGTTGATATAATAAACTCAAGTTCATTCTTTTTCTTTGTTTCCTCTGTTTTTTATCTCCCAATATTTTGAGCAGATTCATATTCGAAGGACCGGGGACCTTGGATAGTAAAACCAGTGGCATCTTCTAGGGGGCGGGGCGTCTACCTGATCAACAATGTAAGTATGCAGCAGATGGCAAACCTCTCTCCTCACTTGTTCTTTCCTCCTTCACCCTTTGTATTGGTTACTAATATAGTTCCATTTCATTAAGAGCAGGTGTGCTCTTCTTAAATCTGCATTCAGAAGTGAGTTAAGGGTAGGTATAACTTGACTTGTTTGCCTTACTGGCAGGAATCTTCTGCACCAGCAGTTACTCCATGGCTAAAAAGACACTTGATCAGATTTTAGGGGAGGGCAACCTGTTGTGTCAGCAGAAAAGACGTACCTTTTCTGCTTTTAGCATATTGTGATGTTAATTCCTACACACCAAGTATTAATTGATAGCGTATGTGTTTAGCATCTGTTGTGAGCAGAACTGTGGGTTCTGTTCTCAAGGTTATCAAACAAGTGAACCTTAATTTGGTATGGTATCCTCGCTACTGCTGCTGCTTCTCCTTTCTCCTCCTTCCTTCCTCTTTCCTTTCCTCTTTCTGCCCTTCTTTGTCTCATTTCTCCTCTTTTTTCAAAAGCCAGCAATATCTTGATTCTTTGCAAAATTCTCATTAAAAGTTGTCTTAAATTGAATACATACACATGGTAAATAAAATCCCTACTGGTCTCACTCCCTGGACTTACAATAGTAGTTAGTAACTTTTGTTGATTTATATTTCTTTCATTGACATTACATTGTATTTGTTAATTCCCAGTTTGGCATTTATTGCATTTACATCATGTCCCACCCTCCCTTGCACATTTGTTTGATTAGTTTTTATGTTTATGTTTTAAACAATAATAGAATCTCTTCAGTAACTATGATTCAGTTTCTTTATTTTATCTATAAGTTGAGTAAAACATTTAAACTCAGTGGAAACCAACTCTTGGACTCCTAAAGGGGGAAATATTAGGATAGGTAGCTGGGCAGACATGAGCCGGGCATGAGAGGGCCCCCGCTACCACCAAGGAGTGTCAGGTGATCATCAGGTGATGGTCAGGCAGTTGTTAAACTGGTCTCTCTAAAATAATAATTGATAGCAGCAGATGCCAGGGAAAGGCAGGCTCCCAACAAATAGAAAACACCTGAAGCTGGTGATCAGCCATTTCCCAGTAAGATCTCAGGAGTTGGGCGAGTAGGCTCAAGCATGTGCCCTAAGAAGCAAAATGATGGAGTTTAACTGGTATATGACCTTCCTCTAGGAACACTCGACTGGTAAGGCAAAAACACTTCAAATGAGCACGTGCACAGCTGCAGCCAACACACTGTGTATGAGGCCCCTCTCAAGTGCTGGCAGGCCACTGCACATGCAGACAGCTTACCCCATGGAAAAATCAAGGGAGGAGAGATGCAAAACCCCGGAAGCATGCCAACATATAAAACCCCAAGTCTAAGGTGAAACAGGCACTTGGGTCTCTCAAGTTGTCGGCTTGGCCCTCTTCCACATGTACTTTACTTCCTTTCATTTCTGCTCTAAAACTTTTCAATAAATGTTCACTCCTGCTCTAAAACTTGCCTTGGTCTCTCACTCTGCCTTATGCCCTCAGACAAATTCTTTCCTGCAAGGAGGCAATAAGTGAGTTGCTGCAGACCCACCCATATGGATTTGCTGTTGCCGCTGACAGACTTTGGGATTCTGAAATTTAACCAGGATTTAGGCCTGGACCAGTTTTTTATTCTTCCTCCTGGATATTTGGCAGGCATTTTCAGTCTGGAAACTGGTGTTTTTCTTTAAGGAAAGTTATCTTCTTCTTTGTCTCTGCTTTTAGAACTCTTTTTTGAGGCATTCTAGATCTTTCCTCCATGTTAACTTTTCTCTCATTTTTAATTCTTTTCCCATCTTCTAGATCACAGGTTGAGGTTTATCCATTTTATTATTCATTCATCTACTGTATTTTTATATTGGGTATCATAGGTTGATTTCCAGAAACTCATATTCTGATTTGCTTTATTTTTATTTACAAATAACAACCTTTTGTTGCATAATGGATGCAGTTTGCCTGCCTGTCCTTCTGAGGATACCAAAGGAAATTTTTGTAAAGTTCTCTTCTGTCCTTGAATTTTATTGGGATTGTCTTTTCCCCTGCTATTGGATTTTCTCAGCTTTGATGATCCTTACATGTTGGACCACATTTGTGAACAAAAGACTAGACTGAATGAAACTGGCCGCTGGTCTGGGTTTCTACTGTGGTTGTGTAGGACTCTTTTCCTAATATCTTCTCCCTGCAAGAGGCTGACTGTGAATTTTGTGTAAGGGCAAAACATGTTGACTCTCAGGCTTTACTTTAGGTGGACATGGTGAGAAGCACTCCCCTTCCACCTTGCCAAAATAAAGTGGGCCATATTGTGAATGCAGAGGAAGATTTTGGTGATCTCCCTCTTGGGCAGAGCTACCTTTCTTTTCCTTTTTGTGTGTACTGGGGATAAGGTAGCCTCAAGTTCTACTCTTCTCTATCAGATTTCTGCACCCACACATCTCCTGGCCTCACTGTTCCAAATGCTGTTTGTTAATTATCTGATTCTAATTCCTTGGCTGATCCCTGAGCTTCATGTTTGTTGAGTACAAGCTTGGAAATTTGCAGGAGCCTCCTTGGGAAGGTCACTCTTATCTCTTTTGGACTTTTCTGGCTTCTTTTACTTTTTCCTAGCTTTGATATCATTTCATTCTTTTGAAAATATTCTTTCTGTCCTTCCACTGGAACTCTGGAAGGGCAGGGGTAGGTAGATGTGTTGTATGTGGGACCAGAACCCTATCTTAAATTCCCCACTTGTCTTTTCACATTGAGCTGTTTGCCATATGTGTAGAAACTAACTTTCTGAGGGATCTTTCACATTGGAAAGTCCTTAAATTCAGTCTGGACTCAAAACAGTACCGTAAACAATGATGGCCAGACCCTTCATGCCAAAGAAATATAGGATCTGGTTTTGATAGAGCAACTGCTACAGCCCCAGGCATTGGCTGCAACTTCTGTTACCTGGCCTAGGCCACTCTGGAGGCCTTTTACCCTGAGTCTCCTGTGACATAAGGCCATGGTCATATGCCTTGGCTCTGTCTCCTCTTGTCTCTGCTCTGACGTTGGTGTTGAAGGCCCCTCTCCAACAGCTTTTCCTTCAGCTCTGTGCCAGGAGCTCCAGTGTTGTTTGAATCTCATAGACGGCACTAGTTTGGGTTTAGGTTTTAGCTGCCAAATGGAATTGCTATTGAAAGTCAGCTATGGTACAAGTTTGCTTTTTATTTTCTTAGATATGAGTCAAAAAGAATAGGATCTATTCCCAGCTCATCTGGGACTTTTTTCTTTTGGAATGCTTTTTTGCCCTAGTGATTTGTTATTTTAAAGCTAGCATCATAAAGGATAGAAAAGTTAAACTTTCCTTGGTGGAGCCGAGAACCCTGCGCCCTAACTCTTCCCTGGATGCCGAATCTCAGCGGGGTGACATGTCTTTAGAGAATGTGTTTGGCAGGCTATGTAAGAGTCTTTTTCTCCCTCCCACCTCTCCCTGGGCTGAATCCCTTGAGACCCCCTGCATAGATCAAAGTACTTGGCAGGACCTTTTGCCTTCCCCCTCCCTCTTTGTGAAGCTTTGGAATGAGTCTGATTCTTTTAGGTATTTAGTGGAAGTGCCAGACAGAAGCCTGGGAAGATGCCAGGAGGCATGAGGGGAGCTGGCAACATGCGGACATAATGGGAAAATACTCCTGTTTTACCCCAAAACTGGAATTTTACCACCTTTTACCCAGACCTGCAAACCATGTTGTTAATACTCTTCTCTCTCCTTACACAAAAGGCATAACCATCCCCTCTTTTCCATGCCTGGATCCTTTCCCATGGAATATGTGACCCATTAGCCAACTGGATGAAGTAACTCTTTCCAAGGCTGCTGCCTGCTTTCCTTTTAGATTTAAGCAGGAGGGTGAGGAGAGGGAATGCTGAGGCAGAGGGTCTGGGAGCAGAACTAATGTGAGTGAGTGAGGGATTTAGGCAGTGGGGATGGAGTTGGTGTGAGGGCCAAATGAAAATATCTTCCCCTCTCTTCCCACTGGAGTGAGAGGGCCACTTACTAAAACTTCCCTATAGTAGTCATAACCTTTTGGAAACTCTCTGCAAATAGCAACTTTTACCATTACGAGAACGAGATAAAGGATAGCAAAAGCATCACTTTTATGTAACACTGAAAAGAGAAGTGTGGACCACAGATGGAAACATCTCGGTTGGCTAACGTGGTCTCATAAGGATGTGCTCTTTAGAAATACAGCATAAAGGAACAAAGCTGTGTTTGCTCCACTCCTTCAGTAACCATGACTAAATGCCATATTTTCCCAATTTAGTATATTCAAATCAAGGAGGGGAAAGAATGGGTGTTTTCTGATTAAGGTATGAATTTGATTATGGAAGTCAAGTTTACTCATTCTTGTCTCACACATGATCCATGGGAAATACAGTATTGATACATTCTCTGAGACTTTAACATGTTAGGAGAGTGTTAGGTCACTCTAGTCCCTCCTATATTCGTGAATATAATTCTGTACTCTCTTGTTTCTGTTTGTTTATGTGTTTTTATCTTAGGTTCCCTTTGTTTTTCTCATTGCTCAACAAGTATTTCCGGAGTGCCTACTGTGTTGTCACTCCTTAAAAGCTTTTGAGAAATTCTCCTAATTATTATGTATCTCCTAATTTTCATAATAGTACCACTCAGTACTCTGAGTAGAATGGTATGCAGCAGGTAGTGATGAATGCTGTTGAGCTGTGGGACTTTGTAATTAGAACCACATATATTCTGTTAAGTATGCAGTAATAATAACTAATGTTTATTGAGCCTACCACTGTCCTTTCTAAACATAATCTCACTTAATCCATATATGAACCCTATGAGGTAGTTATTATTTCCTTAATAAGTGGTAGAGTCAAGGTTGTAACTCAGGTCCAGATGATTCCAGCATAGACTCTCTTAACCACTATATCATTCTCCTTTACAATGACTTAACAGATACCATGAGCTTTAACCTTAAGGTCCATTTAGAAAGATACGTTTCCAGCCAGGCGCAGTGGCTCATGCCTGTAATCCCAGCACTTTGGGAGGCCAAGGCGGGCATATCACTTGAGGCCAGGAGTTTGAGACCAGCCTGGCCAACATGGTGAAACCCCGTCTCTACTAAAAATACAAAAATTAGCTGGGTATGGTGGTAGGTGTCTGTAATCCCAACTACTGGGGAGGCTGAGGCAGGGCAGTTGCTTGAACCTAGGAAGTGGAGGTTGCAGTGAGCTGAAATAACACCATTGGACTCCAGCCTGGGCGAAGAAATGAGATGCTGTCTTAGAAAAGAAAGATGTGTTTCCAACTTTCCCAACAATTCAGATTCCTACTTCAGCATTCTTTGGGAGGCAGTTTGAGCTTTGAATTGGAATAATTAGAAATTAGTTAACTGGGGATTGATGAAAGGAAACAGGCTTGAAGATATCAAAAAGTTTTTCTTAGTTGCTCTTCAGTCTGTAACGCTGTGCAAAGCAACTATACCCAAACCTTTCTTTTCTTCTGGGAGTCTACAGTTTAATTCCCGATGCGGATAGAAGTGAGGGATAAAGACAATAGAACACATAGTAAAGTTACCTAAATATTGTAAGGGTTTATGTTACGTGTAACTCAAAGGATAAATGTGTATGGTGAGCAAGGGAGGAGAGGAAATGGGCATGGGCGTTAGATGTGTCATGGAATGATGACCACTATCAGCATATTCTCTGCTGTGGAGAAAAGTTGGGTGAGTAGATATTTATTGTAGCCTATAGGTTCTACTCAGTAGGAAGAGAGCTGCGATTGTTTGATTTTACGTTTACAACATAGCCTGCAGCTGTACAGTGATTGCATCAATTCTCATTGAGCAGATTCAAAATGGAGATAGTACTTATGAGAAGCTGATCAAGAAATGTAAGGGAGTCAGGAAATGGTATGGATGATGAAGTTCATTAGGGATGAATCAGTAATGATGTCATTGTGTTCCTATGATGCGTAGAGATGGGTTGTGAAAGCTGTGTTCTGACTTTGAGATAGCAGCAGTGGGAAATGAGAGAGGAATCTCATTCTGACTTCAGAGCTGCTCATACTGGTTGTGTATAATGTTATAGGTCACAAAATTATCATATGAAAAACAGTAGTAGTATTGAGGGTAGGAAATGCATTGTTATAAAGACAAACTTTTGAATTTGGGGGACAATTAAATTTGAGAGCAGAATATCGGGAAGAGGTAAGAATAAAGCCTAAAAGCGAAGCCTGTGAGGAAGACTCCCTGGATTCCGTTGCTGCTCTATTGCTTATTAGCTCCGTGACTTTGAGCAGGTCCCTAACCCACTCTGATTCTTTTTTAATCTATAAAATGTGGATGGTGATATACCTGCCTCATGGGGTTGGGTGAGGATTAAATGAAATAATCCTGTGAACAGACTTAGAACAGCACTTGGCACATCCACGTGTTTAGTACATTTGTTAAATTTTGTGTCTGCAAATGTTGATGGTTATTTCTGTTGCCTTTACTGTAGCTATTATCAACCTAATTATTATCACTACCACTTCCCTTTTGGAGCCCTTTTGTCCTACATGGATTGTGGTGACTTCCAGCTTTATCTAATCACATGTGAAGGTTTTTTTTTTTCTCCCAGATATTTTAATCTTTCTGTTCCTTAATCTAGAATCCACAATAATTTCCTGCTTCCCACCATGCTAAATATAAACTCCCTTTGCCAGGGGTTCAGATCCCTTTATCAGTAGGGTACCTCCCTCCTCATTGTTTAACCATGTCTTTCATAATTTCCCAGTTCAGTCTTTTAGCCCCAGGTCTGTGAATCGGCCCACCCTCCTTTCTACTGGGCTTGGTGCGTGCCATCTTCTGATGATGGGCTCCTTTCTTCTCCACCATGTGCTTCCCAGCCTTCACTCATTTCTGCATCTACTCTTCTGGGACAAGTCTTCCCTGACTGGTCCCACCTGATTGGTCTGCACTTTAACTTTGCAACCTGGCATCTTGTATTTATAGAAATGCTGCTTTGTGTTCTTTTAAATTCTATATTTTGCTGTTCCTCTACCTAAATATTAAACTTTTCAGGGATAGGGATTTACTGAATCTTAAATCTGCCAGGCAGAGATCATATGTGTTATGTTCATCATGGTATCCCCAGTGCCATATGCAGTGTCCACAGTACTTTTCTATTTATTGTATAAACAACTGTTTTTCATTGAAGAAGTCTTTTAAAGACCTTATTCACTCTTTGCATACAGTTGCTTAGCAAATACCCTTAAGTGAATCAATTAAACACCTATCTCATTTTACAGAGAAAATGCTAGGATCCATTGTGGATCTGTAAATTCTCCAAACATGTTAATGAAAGCCTTCATTTAAGAATAGTAGTAGTATTTTTAAATTTCCATTATACTTCAGGGAGAAAGCAAGTTTTCATTTATTTTTAAAGTGGCTCTTATTTTCTTGGCAGGTAACTATTTAATATCATGTATATACATCTTTAAGGCTATTAGGCTTTTATTTATTTATTTATTATTTATTATGTGAGAGGTACTGTGTAAATTTATTTTTCCTGCATCGTAATTGGATGCCTATAGTGTTATAGAAGTGATATTATATGGCCAACTGAATATATGGGTACCTTGGAGGAAACTTTAACCAGAATTTTAGTTTTCCACCTTACCATTTCTTTAAAGGTTAAGAACTTTGCTCCCTTATTTTAAATTAGGATTCCTGTGTATTTCTATTCTTTCATTCTTTCTCTTTACTCAATAGCCAAACCAGATCTCCCTGGAAGAGAACATTCTGGTCTCCCGTTACATTAACAACCCCCTGCTCATAGATGGTGAGTTGTGATTAGGCCCTTGACCAAATTGGGCCAGATTTTTGCTAAACTTTTTAAGCTTTTCGTAGCCTTCTCTAGTAAGTCTTTATTATACTGTTGTGAAATTCTTGACATGTGTGGCTCCAGAAAGGCAGCAGGTTCCTTACCTATCTCACGGGATTTATCTGAAGGTGAGATGAGACAATATAAGAGAAAGTGCTTTATAGGTTATATAGTAATATATGTATGAAAATTGTGCAGTAATTAATATATATGAAAATGACATACACATATGCATTATATATACATTACAGTTATATTAATGTATATATACATTATATGGTTTTTATTATGTACTATATACATAATATGTATACAGTACAATTATATAGTATAATTATTAGTTATCCTCCAAAGTCAAGGTGTGTGAGCAGTGTGTGTTTCATGTGGAGAGGAGGAATGTTCTTTCTTTCATGTTTCTTGGTTTCGTTGTTTATTCTGTAACAGGAAACAAATGAACTTAGTTTTTTTTGTGAATACAAACTTTTTTTTTTTAGATTTCAAGTTTGACGTGCGCCTCTATGTGCTCGTGACTTCCTATGATCCTCTTGTCATCTATCTCTATGAAGAAGGATTGGCTAGGTAAGAAGCTGTTTGGGGGTGAAGGGGTTGGGTGGGTATATTAAGAGTGGATCCATTAACAAGTTTATTAAATCAGATCATGCTATTTTTACTTGTCATTACTGCTTACAGATGCAATCCACCTCCTCAACTGCTGTGCTCTATAACATCAAAGCCAGTATGCCTAAAAAGAACTTCAGAAATTAGGCTTATTTGTCTGTAGTCTCACTGCATGTCCACACATAAGGTGTGTAAACATCTTCCCCAGCACTGATCCAGGGTCATATGGTATTTTCCTGCAGTGACAATTGTTATGAAGCTCCTAGGATATTAAGATAATTTGCTGTTGTTCTTCAGGATAGATGTAGAAAGAAAAATAAAATCCTAGCTGTATTTGCCTATTATATGCCAGGCATTTATTTTCATCCTCGCAACAACCTTTTAGTTGATGCATTTTTGCAGTTGAGGAAACAGATTTAGAGGTGGGAGAAGTGGAATGGGGATTTGACCTCATGGATCTGACTCCAGAGCTCAGGGCTCAGACAATTTCATGCCCTCTCATATTTGGAAGGTATTAATTGAGGGTTTTTTTTTTTTTTCCTTAACATGCAAGTTACTTTACAGTGGTTGTACATACATTGTTCTCTTTTTGTTAAGGTGCTTTTTTTTGTTTGTTTTTGAGATGGCGTGATCTCGGCTCACTGCAAGCTCTGCCTCCAGGTTCACGCCATTCTCCTGCCTCAGCCTCCTGAGTAGCTGGGACAACAGGTGCCCCCCACCATGCCTGGCTAATGTTTTGTATTTTTAGTAGAGACGAGGTTTCACCGTGTTAGCCAGGATGGTCTCAATCTCCTGACCTCGTGATCCGCCTGCCTCAGCCTCCGAAAGTGGTGGGATTACAGGTGTGAGCCACCACACCTGGCCTGTTGAGGTGCTTTCTAAGTTTTAAGGTAATGTGACTTACAAGATTAAGTTCAAGTTGTTATATTTTGAAGTTTTGTTTCCTCCAGCCACAGAATTTTACAGGTAATTGTTTTCATAAACCCTTTGAATTGTTTAAAATAAGTATGTAACTACTATGCTGTGTTCTTCCCCCCAACAAAACTAAATTTTTGTATTAGCCAACTAGTTTGCCCTGAAGTTCTTTTTATGCGTAGTGCCTTTGATATAGAGCAGGGGTGTCCAATCTTTTGGCTTCCCTGGGCCACATTGGAAGAAGAATTGTCTTGGGCCATACATAAAATACACTAACAATAGCTGATGAGCTTAAAAAAAATTGCAAAAAACTCATAATATTTTAAGAAACTTTATAAATTTGTGTTGGGCCACATTCAAAGCTGTCCTGGGCTGTATGCAGCCTGTGGGCCTCAGGTTGGACAAGCTTGTTATAAAGCATAGCAGTTTAGGAGGTGATTTGCATCTGTGAGTGGTCACGACAAGCTAAAAAAGCCTGGTCTGTGTATGTTTCTGTATTTTAGAAAATGCAATTGGAAGATGGGAAATACCATGGATAAAAGAAGGCTACCTATTTATGTACAGGTGCTTTGACAAATATTATTGTACTCTGACAACTATTATTTTAGAATGGTCTTTTAATGATTTTAGAGACTTAGTTTTTTTCAAATGTATCCTATGACTTGAAATCAGTGAGAGCAGACTAACCAAACCTTCTCGCTGGTGGAGCTCTGTGTTCCGTTCGCCTCTAGGTGGCAGTGACAGCATTTATAAGTCCTGTCATATTCTTAAGTGAGATTTTGAGTTTGAGCCCTGGGAACATTGGAGACTACCAAAACTCCCTAGTTCTGGCCTCTTCCTTGAAAATTGAGAAAGGGAAGAACTGAAACATCTCGCAGTTATTAGATAAAGGGCTGGACCAGGCATCTGAACATGAGCTGACTACTAGCTCTAATCAGGTTTTTATAGGAAAGAAATTGTCGATAATATTTGTAGACACACGTGCTCTCACGTTTTGAAGTATCACTATACAAAATTAGGTATAAAAGCCTATTCCTGGCCAGGCGTGGTGGCTCACACCTGTAATCCTAGCACTTTGGGAGGCTGAGATGGGAGGATTGCCTGAGGCCAGGAGTTCAAGACCAGTTTGGGCAACATTGTGAGACCCCATCTCATTAAAAAAAAAAAAAAAAAAAAAAAAGAGCAAGAAAAAGCCTATTCCCTATATTATTTAGAACAAAATGATGGTAAAATACAGTCCTGACTTCTCAGATATGCAAGGTGCTGAGGATTTTCAGCTTTATAATTTGAGACTTCTGAGCTTTCTCTCTTTTGTGTTATGAGTTTCATCATTCTCCTTCCTCTGCTCATCCTCACCTGAACTTCTCTCCTGTGTCAAGTTTTAGAAACTGATTATGTCCTGCCAAAAATTGGACTTTGGGAATAGAGAAAAGAGATGGAGGTTGTGCTTCACTGTTTCTCAAGGACATCATACCAATATGTTTTGCTTAATATTCCAAAGATATTTTCACCTACAATATTAACAGCCCTCTCTATGGGTAAAATTTGGCATAATTTTAAGACCTTTCTGGTTCAGAGCACAACATGAGAACAACAGTACCAATGTTTATTATAGAATTTACTACAAATATGCAAGTGCTTTGGCTACTGGTTGTGTGTTGGAAGTCAGAATCTACTGAATTAAGTATAACCCTTTTGCTTCCAGCAGAAACAAAAAAATTTATACACACACACACACACACACACACACACGCACACGCAATGGATGTTTTTTCTCAGAATAATTAGAAAAACAGCTTTTAAAAAACTGAGACCAAGTAGAACCAGAAAGCCACATGAATTTTCAGGGCTTTGGTTAGGTTTACCTGAAAGTGTAGGTGAATATAAAAGCTTTATCAAAGCTTTACAAAAGCATAACGCATGGCAATATGATGCGCTGTTTGCGGGAGTCCTGCGAGGGCACATTGTTCCGTGCAGTAATTTCAATGTGCCTAAGTTCTTGTGTCTTCACTAATTATGTATCTTGACATTCACTTGCTTTGTTGTAACCCTCAGAGTCTGTTCAACTATGTCGATAGTCTGTAGCATCTCCAGATCTGCAGCTTTTAGTTATCTTGGGCCACATGTAATTTATGTAGACATAACTGAAGATCATCAGTTTGGGATGAGATTATTGGGTTACGTTGAGGCTCAACAAGAAAAACCATAATCTTTCCTAAAGAGACGGAACAGGAGGCAAATACAATTCATTTCCTTCTTTAGAAATGAATTCCCTTACACCCTATCACTTCTGTTTTGGACCTCAAATTAATACTAGGCGACAGAAAGATTGAATTCATTTCACAAGACAGTTTTGTGATATAAGTTATTTTGTGTAAAATTTTTTAACACAAAATTAAATTCGTGAAAACCCTAGTTTCTGTATAGATGAGTGTTTTCAGTTGTCCTTATTGTTTTATTAACATAAGAAGTGGGAGAGCTCTCACTGTTTTCTCATGTGTGGGTATAGTATTGAAGAAGTGTTGCAATTGTCCCCCTGGTATTTGGGTGCAGCTTTTTGTGATTCCCACAGTAGCCCTCAGAGGTCCCCTGTGCTTTTGAATTTTTCTTGCATGTTGCTGTTTTGCACCACCAGGGGACACTCAGTTTCCACAGAGGGGTGCTATGCTCTACCAAAATGGTGCAGATTCTTTTTCCTGTCAGGGGTGGACTCCAAAAAGATTTTGTCCTGGATTTTACAGCTTTAGGTGGATCCAGTATTGGGTTTAGATGAGTTGACAGAGCCCTTTCTGAGATGAAGCTAATAGCCAGATTTTCACTGAAACAGGAATAATAAAAAGTTCAAAAAAATAAAAACAAAATGGAGTTAAAAACTAAATATGTTGCCAGAGACCCAAAGATAGGCAGCTCTAGCAACTTGGGGGGCATGCAAGTACCCATCCAGGGAGCTGAGTTCCACCCATGTGGCGGAGGTGGGAAGAGAGGATTCTGGGAAGGTCCCGGTTGGAACGGCCTTTTTTCTGCCTCAGCCATATTATTCAGTGGAAATTCAGAAAAGACCCCAAAACATTTGTGGTGCCTTTCCCTTTCTCCCCACCCCCAGTTCCTTCTTCAGTAGCCTTCCTTGCTAATTAACACTGGCTCCGCAGGGATATTTACCTTTTCTCTGCTGGATTCCTGTGGTTTTGAAAGAATTCAGGTACTTGCTGGTTGCCAAGGAATTCAGATTACCTCACAGGCTGCACACTGTCCAGAATCTGCCACAGCAGCAAGTAGGGGGAAGAGACACCAACAAGGGGGAGAAAACCCTTTCCAGTGCTCATTGTCACCCTCCCTGGCAGGCCCTTGCTGTTTGTGAAGTTTGAGTCATTTCTGGCTCTAAAGACAAGGGATCAGGCTGGTAATCCCCTCCCAGACGGCTCTGTAGGTCGCTGCCTAGTCACTGCAGCGCTTTGGCAGTCTCCCGGCTGCAGCTGGTTGACAGCAGATCAGAGAGCTCTTGGGCCTCTTGTTCTCTTCCATAAGATTTTTCTGGGTCAGGCCAGGATGAAACCCAGTGGCTCCTGGCAAGGCTGCCTGAGGTGCTGTCTCTTCATTGTCCAGGCCTCTCTGACTCAAAATGCCTACACCTGTTGAAGGATAACTCATGTGCCACAGCGAGGTCGAGGCTGGCCTTCTCTTTTCTTGGTACATTTGTAGTGAATGTTTGTCAGAAAATATAACTACCAAAGAGGATGTTAAGCTTCTACATCTAGAATGCCTGTGACTCTGACCATAAGAAGATATTGGTATCAAAAAAAAGTTTTTAAGAAAACAGCAGGACAAAAAAAAAAAAAAAAAGAACATGTGGGGTCATATTCTTAGAAGAACAAACTGGTTTTTGAACAGGGGAAGAGAGTTTAAAAGATCCCACTAACTCTCTGCTTTCCTTCTTGTTTTGGTTCCATATTGGTAAAGATCTTGGAGCAAGCAACTCCAGTGCAGTTTCAGTTAATGTTTGCCAAGTCCCTACCATATGCCAAACATTGAAATCTTTTCTCCACACAGACATTCAGACTTTTAGACAAATTATCTTGATTCTCTTGATCAAATTATCTTGATCACTATCTTGATTCTCAGTGAGAAACATTAGAAAGTGAAAAGGAAATGTAACTTGTGATTTAAAAATTTATTGTCAAAATAAAGATATTGTCCAAAACAATTCATATTTGTTTTCAGTGTGGTTAAAAAGGGGGGAGGGGGTGGCAAATAGTTCTATATTCATCAATAGGCTGCAAAATAGTACCTAGGGTTTCAAATTTAGCAAAGAAAGTAGGAACTCTCCCACCTTTTGTTAGCTTAAAGGTCAAGGCCTTAAAGGTCTGTCATGAGAACTTTCCTAAATCTTGATCTCATTAAGAGGGAGATACAAGACTCCATCGTGTAAATTTTGGTCTACATTAGGATAAGTGTGGTCATGTAGTCATGTGCTTTATAACAATGGGCAAGGAAGGACCACATATACTATGGTATCCCATAAGATTGTAATGGAGCTGAAAAATTTCTGTCGCCTAGTGACATTGTAACATCATAACACAATGTATTACTTTTTCTATGTTTAGATACACAAATACTTACCATTGTGTTCCAGTTGCCTACAGTATTCAGTATAGTACAATGCTGTACAGGTTTGTAGCCTACAAGCAAGAGGCTGTATTATCTATCCTAGGTGTGTAGTAGGCTATACCATCCAGGTTTGTGTAAATACGCTCTATGATGTTCACACAACGATGAAATTGGCCTATCAATGCATTTCTCAGAGCATATCCCCATTGTTAAGTGACGAATGGTTGTATGTGCAAACTTGGTCCTGGGGTACCTAGTAAATAGTGCTCTTTTAGGTTATTGTTAATAGAGAAATTGTGTTGAAACTTCAGACCTAGAGAAGATGAAATTTGATAATATGTGATGGTCTAAATCAAAGGTCACTAACATAAATGCTCACAAGTACATTCACTGAAGGAAGAGTGGAGACTGGAGAATGGAGAGTACATGTCTCATCTAAAGGCATTTACTATTTAGTGCCAGCAGCTGATACTGGTATTGCCAGATCTGGTTTGTTAAGTGAGGCTTGAACATGTAGATTTTTACTGTGAAACAAAGCACTTTTTTACACTTTTAATTTTGAAACCGTTTTGAACTTATAGAGTTGTCAGAGCTGTAAGAATTATATGAAAAATTACCTTTTACCCTATGTCTAGAGATCTCATTCCAATTCTGCCAATTGTCCTAAGATTTTTTTTTTTTTTTAATTACAAAAGGATCCAATCAAGGATCACATGTTGTATTTAGCCGTCGGGTCTCTGTAGTCTCCTTCAGTCTGAAACAGTTCCTTAGTCTTTCTTTGACTTTCATGATCTCAGCATTTTTGAAGATTACAGGCCAGTCATTTTGTGGATGGTCCTTCAGTTTGGGCTTGTCTGATATTTTCTCATGAAGAGACCTAGGTAATGCATTTGGGGCCAGAATACCACAAAAGTGATACTAATTCTTGTCATTGCATTATATGTGATGGCACATGCTAGTCATTTAGTGGTGTTTGACCACTTGCTTTAGGTGACTATCTGCTAGATTCTTCCACTGTAAAATTATTTGGTCTTACCCTTTGTAATTAGTAAGTATTTTATAAGGAGATACTTTAAATCATGTAAAATTTCATTCTTCATCTCATTTCTTATTTTTAAGAAAAATCTATTGATTTTTCTTGCCTTAATGAATTATTGCTGTAATAGTTGCCAAATGATGATTTTCTAATTCCATCATAACTTTTATTTCTTGGCATTTTTCTGTGAGGAAGAGCTTTATCTTCTCGTTTATTTATTCATCTATTTATATATACCAATGCAGACTCAAGCGTTCCTGTTTTATTTAATGGGTTATAATTCTTTACTATCATGATTTATTTTGATGCTCAAATTGTCCCAGATTTGGCCAGTGGGAGACCTCTCAAGCTGGCTTTGTGTCCTTTTGACATGTCTTTATCATTCTTTGAGCACAAGATGTTTCAGGCTCATCTTGTTCTTTCTCTATTCTATCCCTGGAATCAACCATTTCTCCAAGGAGCACTGGTTGCTTTTTCATGGAGTATAATATTTAGAAATCAATATCTGGGTGCTAGATACGCTCATTGTTTTGGGGCATTTCTGCTTTCAGACCCTGGCCATGAACAGAGTTAGGAAATTATGTATATATGTACATATACACTTGTACATCTGTATTTCTATATCTGTCTCTAATGTATTGTTGAAAAATAGAAGTTTATACTAGTACCCACAATTCTAGTTCAAAACTACAGAGTTCCTTCTTGTTTTTTGCTTTCATATTTTAAAATCTCTTTTCCAACAGCAGGAAATCTGGCTCGCAGTATCTTTAACATATTTATTTATTTGCTCAATTCCTTTGTATGTGGCCAGTTTCCTGACCCCACTGGGCCACTGTCCCATTCAGATGCCGTTTTTATATGGATTTAGACCCTTATTTGGTGGCTTCCCTGCTTAGAAAACCTCCTTGTGCTTCTGGCTGACTTCCCACCCTACTCACCATCTTCCTTTTTTTTTTTTTTTTTTTTTTTTGTTACTCACCATCTTCCTCATGTGGGCCCTGGCTACCACTGGGCTGCAAGAAGAAAGGTCTGATTTTTATATGTTGTTCAGGTAATTAAAGTTTAAAAGAAAAAACAAAGCTTTTGTAGGTTAATCAGAACTTGACCAGTAGGTCACATTCAAGACTAATGTGACCTGTGATCTAGACAATAAAAAAGAAAATAGTGATCAGATGATGATGATGGCTTATTTAATACGGATTTTAGTGAGAGCTATAAGCTCTTACTGGGGTAGGAGGAAAGATGAGCATGCACACCTTTTCTCTCCATAGTGTATGTTCCCCACTAGACTGAGGGACATATGGAGTGGAGCACTTTCACCCTTCGGGGGAACTTTTCCTTTAAGCTTTTTTGTTTCACTTTAATTTTTGCTGCTTCTGCTTCATACACTCAGTTTAGAATTCCACGCTTTGATATTAGAAATCTTATCCTTGCTGGGGTTCAGAATAAAATGCTCCAGTGAAAAGGAAGATTAGGAAGAAGAAACATGATTTTTTTTTTTTTTAGATGTGCAGCCCTCTTGAAAAAAAGAATATAGGAATGACAAATGTGTTGGTACCCGATTCCAGCTCACCACAGACTTTTGTCAGGCTTTTCATGTTGACCAAGTTAGATCAGGTACTTGTAGTAACTACAAGAGATGAAAAGCCTCTTTTTCTGAAGCAGAAGCTTTCCCCTCCTTCTAACTCATTGTTCTTTGAGGGGAGAGGATGACAGGAGGGATGTCACCTTGAGGTAATGTCTGGCTGAGGCAGGCAGCCAGCACGGGGCCCCTTTGCATCTCACAAGAATTCAGAGAATGACAGTCTGCAACTTGCTTGGACAATCTATCAGAGGAAGATTGGGATGCATAGGCAAGGGTTACTCACCAGGGCACTGGGGTGTGACATGGCTAGAAGTTAAGTGATAACTACTGGAAGTTGGAAGTTTCTAGAAAATCTGGGGTCCTTCTCAAGCACAGACGTAATAATGCTCATCAAACTCTTGTCCTTTAGCCTAGTCATCATTTTCTCTTTGTCCACATCCTTTTTCCTAGCCTCATGTTTGTTTATTTTAGTTTTTTGGGTTTGGGGTTTTTTTTCTTTTCACTATTCTTTCTTTGGCTCTTGTATATTTCTGGTACAGGGAATTAGGGAGTGGAGATAGTGGGTGGATGAGAAGAAACAGAGAAGAGGAAAGTTTTTTAATGCTGACCTTTAATGTGGTGAAAATTCATGTTGACTTCATAGTCTGAGTAAGCATATGTAAATAATTTGTAAGTCATATGAAAATAAACTTGTGGCCTTCTTTTTTTTTTCACACACTTGGATATGCCTCTTGGGAAAACCACTCTAGTGAAGGGTGATATGGTTACAGTGGTATGTAAACAGGGGTTGATATTTACCATAACCATTCGCCTTGAGTGTCCTTTTGTTGATACTGAGCATCCTTTTGTTGATATTGAGCATCACTGGAAAGTTCTCTCTTTCCCTGGTTACTTCCTTCAGAGGCACATGTATTTTATACTTTGGTCTTCTTTTGACAACAGTCCGGGATATCAAATTGCTACCCTGTTTTCAGTGGGCTCCATGTTTAATTCCTCTTTCTTTTGCCTTCATTTCAAATTCAGGACTAAGTCTCTTGCGCTGTGCCCATATTTATGCCGTTTTGCTTTGTCTGCTGTTAATGCTGTCATTATCATTCTTTTTAAATGAGTATTATGGATCAGTTCTATTCTTTCTATGGATGTCAGCTCTAAGCCTACATATAGCTGTGCTGTCCTTTTTTCTTTTTGCTTATTTTTTTTTTCATTGAATGCTATAGTACCAGGCACTGTGTGGGCACTCAGTAGGTGTTTCTGTTGCCTAGGCTGGAGTGTAGTGGTGCGATCACAGCTCACTGCAGCCTCTGTCTCCTGGGCTCAAGCAGTCTTCTCACCTTGGCCTCCCAAGTAGCTGGGACTACAGGTGCACACTACCACGCCTGCTTAATTTTTTAATTTTTTGTAGAGATAGGGTCTTGCAGTGTTGCCTAGGCTGGTCTCAAACTCCTGGGCTCAAGCAATCCTCCTGCCTCGGCCTCCCAAAGTGTTGAGATTAGAGGCATGAGCCACCATGCCCAGCCAGTTGTTATTTCTGGACCAGCTAATGCTGCATCTTTCACAGTATCCTACACACAATTTCCCAGGTTGTAAATAGCTATATTTTCAATTTTCATTCTTCCTATTGGTGTAATGTTCTATATAAGAGAAGCAATGTCTTGTTGTGATTAAGTCCATGGGTTTTGGAGTTGGTGTGATCTTGAACAAGTTATTTAATAGACCACATTTAGTTTTCACATCTGTTTTTCAACTTGGATACAATATTATCTACTTCATAGGGTTGCTTTAAGGATTGAATTAAGTATGACATTATAAAACACTTAGAATGGGAGTTAGCACTTAGTAGGCACTTGGTATTTGTTAGGTAATGAGATTACCCTCCTTTATTATTATCTCATTGATCCTCAGTTCCAGCCTGTATTTCCTTGAAACTCTGTTCCTGGCATTTAACCTGTTTCCCTTCTATCAGGTTTGCAACTGTGCGATACGATCAAGGAGCCAAGAACATTCGGAACCAGTTCATGCATCTGACAAACTACAGTGTCAACAAGAAAAGTGGAGATTACGTCAGGTACTGGCTGTGTCTGGGCCAGAAGTCAGAGGTGTCAGTCTCAGATGTGGGTGTTGTAGAGGTGGAAAGGTAACATGTGGCACTGGAGGACAACTTTACATTAATGTCCATGTACCATTTATGGAAATCTGTCAGTCATATAACAGTGTTGAGGCATATCTCCTGCTGCTTCTCCATTGCCTCCCCAGTTAACGGTGTCACCTTTCTCTACCAAAATGTGCCTTCACAAGTTTTTCTTCCTCACTGCCTTCCCTCACTTGACTTAGGAATGGGAATTTAATAGGCATATGGAACGTTTTAGAAGTTAAGAAATGAGGTCATTTCAGCACTTGGCAAACATATCAAAAGCTTAAAAAATGTCTGTACCCTTTGACCCCATGGTTCCATTTCTAGGAACTTAACCTTAAGAAATAAAAGATGTACACACAGGATCAGTGATAAGAATGTTCATTACCATGTATTCATAGGTGGAAAAAGCAGGTTATCAGATAGCACATGCAACTTACTTTCTTGCTTGAATATGAGATATCTAAAGCTGCTTATTTTTGCTGAGGGGGGAGGAAAAAAAGACCAGAAGTAATACCGAAGTGTTAATTTAGCTTAACTATAGTGGGTAGGATTGTGAGTGGGTGATTTTTATTTTCTTCTTTGTGCCATTATGTATTTTCTAAATTTTTGTAAAATAAATACTTGTATGATCAAGAAAAAGAAAAGGAAAAAATTAAAGAAAGAAAGAAATGAGGCCATCTCAGAACAGGATTCGGTGGAAGGGAGTACTAGCCCAGCTATGTGGAAATATTCTTTTTGCTCTGTTTTCTTTCATGCCGATATTTTTGCCAGAAAGTGGAAAAGTGGAAAAGAGACCCAAATAGTTACTTTCTACTCAGACTAAAAATAGGTTCCTAGCAGGTCCAAGGAAAGAAAGAAAGGAATCTGGAAGTGATAGAATAGTTGCTGAAGCTATATAGGTTTCATCAAATATCCTGTGAGCAGCATTTGCATTGACTGAAGAGATCATACCTCCACTGTGAAAGATGAGCAAAGGCACAATTGGTGGAGAGTGGGATGGTGGTAGGGAGTGAGGGGACAGCGGCAAAACACAGGTTCCAGATTGCAGGGCTCTTCCAACATTCGTGGGAGGCTGTGCCATTGGCCACTCCGCTGCCATAGCAATAGTATACCTCCTCACTCTTACTGTCACTCCAGTGCACGCTCCCTTCAGTGTTACCTCAAAAAAATCAGGAAAAGCCATATCTACTGCCAAAGAGGAGGGAACCTGCTTCAGATGCCAAAGCAATTCTGTGTGGGGTTATTTCATTAGCATGCTGCACCAGAATAACTCACTCACCCAGTCCAACTCAGTTCTGGTCTGAAAATGGCATCAGAGGTTGTTTTGTGGACTCAGGTGACATTCACCTCAAAGGTTAATTGTCTTTTAACTTGTTGTAACCATTCTTAAATTTGTTTGCCTTCTTTCACACATTGCTTTCACTCTTTCTTGATGCATAATTGTTTGGTTAAGAAAGAATTTGCCGCCTTCTTCCCCACCCTCTTGAAAAAGGCAAACTGTATGCATTTTCATTTCCATTGAAGAAATTGGTATGAAAGGATATATGACAAAAAGGACCAAGAAAAAATGAGTAACTGGAAGTCAGCAAAGTGAATTAAAAAAAAAAACTTTTTAAAAAGACAAGAAGGCTATTTGCAAAGAGTCTTGTTATTATAGCCAAGCCTAGTTACATATGTGACTTTGATTTATTAATTTGTTTTAGTTGTGACGATCCAGAAGTGGAGGATTATGGAAACAAATGGAGCATGAGTGCTATGCTTAGGTACCTGAAACAAGAAGGCAGAGATACAACCGGTGAGTACTGGGCCTTTTTCCTTCTTGACTTCTCTTCTTTGGATAACTTTATCATTGTCTCTTGCCAGGAATCATTCTCTGTTGCTTTGATAGTGTTGGTGAGACGGGATAATTGTCCTTGGTGTTACTTTTTCCTGCAGTTGACAAGCTGGGGAACAGGTTTTCCATTACCCTCAAAATCCCTTTTCTTGTTTCGGGTCTGAAAGGCATAACTTTTTCCTTTTAATCCTTAGTGAATTTACCCTTCTTGAATGTTGAACTGCTGACTAAAATATGGTCAGCTTTTTATATAACAAATTGCCTGTCTCCATATTGGCCCCAAGTTTCGAGTTTTCTAAGTTAATCTCTCTCATTCATGTTGCTGAGTTGGAGAATGGGCACTGTTTGAGCACAGGGCTTCAAATCAAAATGGACACAATTGCTGAGCCTTGAGCAGAATGGGAAACTGTGTGCCAAAAAAGACTGTTTCATTTCACAAGGGAAAGGGTCATAGGGGAAGTGTGAGAAGGGAAGTGAGGCTCCTATTCCATTATGTGTCTGTCTTTTGTCATAAGAGGCCACCTGAGGGTATCCCTTGGCACCTACATTCTTGACTGTATTGATCTGTTCACAGATATGCCTGCCTCTATAGCACCCATTCAGAAGTCTGCCATATAGAGGCTTTTTTGAATGAGCACACATGCTTTTATAGTTATATTGTTATCTGGAATCCAGTTCATAATCCATGTATTTTGATATTGAGTCTGAAATTTAAAAATTTTTGTTTGCAGCATTGATGGCCCATGTAGAAGACCTGATCATTAAGACTATAATCTCTGCTGAACTAGCTATTGCTACTGCCTGTAAAACCTTTGTTCCTCATCGCAGCAGTTGTTTTGGTAAGGAGACTCAAGAAGCTTAACATGTTTTGTGAAGAGGATCTTGGGAAGTTGGACGGGATTTTAGGGTAGAGAGGCTTAGTGATTCTATAGCAGTAAGAGGTATGTGACGGACTCTTCTTTCTAAGCTCATGTAGCATATGAAGAGCCTACTAAGAGGCCAATAGTGAGTTTGGTCAGAAGTCCCCTGAGGAGTAACTAGCTTTCTGTGTGGGAAGCAGGGATTGGAACGAACGTGTTGGTCTTTCTGTCAGAGTGCAGTCAGAAAAAGTCTGCAACGGACTGTACAGGAATCCAACTCTAACAAATATATTCCAGAGCTCCTTGGCAGCCAGGCTGGGAACAGTTCCAAGAAGCTCTGGCTGGTACCAGTATGTGCTTTCTCCCATTTTCCGATGACTCCTCCTTTTTGTTTGAGTCTTCTTTCTAGTGTGTTCCTCCCCCTCCTCTCTTTCTCCCATTCCTCTTCCACTTTCTTTTCTCTTTCTCTTTCTCTTCCTCTTCTCCTCCCCTTCCACTCCACCCCCAACTCCTTGACTGCACAGAGAAGGAATAAGCAGTTCACAACTACAGAATCAGGAAATGTTACCTACTGACCCACTAGCTATAATGGTAGCACTGAGGGTGCCTATGGACATTGCTTCCTATGTGGAAATGAATGGGTTTGTCATTGCCCATGTGAATGTGTTTAAAGTCACATAGGCTTTTGGCAGTGTTAGGCTTTGTTAGTAAAATACGCTAGGGTCTTTGATGGGGAGGATGATTAAAGTGTGGTGTGGAGTAATACAGGTAGTAAGGATATGAGAGTCGTGCTTTGGTTAGAAGGCAGGGTAACAGGGAAATAAAGAATATGGGTTTTAGAGCCTAACAGCCTTAGTTTGTAACCATGTATATCCATATCTAGTTTTGTGATTTTCAGCAAGTTACTCTAATCCTGTTTCCTCAACTATAAAATGGCAGTAATGATGGTGTCTACCTCCTGAGAATACCATGAAGATCAAATGAGATGATGCACGCAAAGCACTTGACACAATGTCTGGCCCTTAGGTTGTACTCAATAAAAATTATTTGTTATTTTTGTAATTAGACATCATAATTCCTGATCTCTTTAACAGATTATCGTTAACAGGCTATATTTGAGGGTCAGTAAACAAAGGGAATTGTTGAGATTGAATAGAAGATGGTAGATAAATCAGGACCTAAAATTATATGGGAAAAGAAGAGGTTGTAATATATTTTTTAAAATACATATCTGATCATGTCTTCTGAAATCCTTAAATGGTTCCTTAGGCTTAAATTGTATAATAGAAACTTGATATGACCTGAAAGGCTTCTAAGGTAACTCAGGTAACTCTTCTAGAATTCCATTTCCCCTCATATACCTTATAATCCAGCTGTACTATAGTATACTTCTAAGCACTCTGTGCTTTTGTGCCACTGTATGAGTTCTGCTGTTTGGCCTAAAAACTCTCCTTCTGTCTCTGCCTTGCATGCTCCCATTTCTTTTCTAAGATTTAGTTCTCCACATTGCCTCGTCCCTCATGCTGTTCTTTTTTTTTCAGACAAGGTCTTGCTCTGTTGCCCAGGGTGGAGTACAGTGGCATGATCACCGTTCACTGCAGCCTCCACCTCCTGGGCCCAAGTGATCCTCCCACCTTAGCCTCTCGAGTAGTTGGGACTATAGGCATGTGTCATCATGCCTGGCTAATTGTTTAAAAAACTTTTTGTAGAAATGTGACCTCACTATGCATTATGCTTTTCTGTGCTTGTTTGATCATTCTCTTTTCCTATCACATCATGATGTTTTGTTTATACATACACTCAGCCGTGTCTGAGTTTATTTTCTTGAATTCATAACAGCCAGTGTGTCCTTTCTTCCCATTTCACCCTATTTCTGCCAAACCAGAGCTTTCAACATTTCTCTTGTCCCCTTTTAAAATTTTTTTTGTTTTGTTTTGTATTAGAGACAGGGTCTCACTGTTGTCTAGGCTAGAGTGCAATGGCGCAATCGTATTTAGCTCACTGCAGCCTTGAACTCATGGTACCAAGTGATCCTCCTGCCTTGGCTTCCCCAAATACTGGGCTTACAGGCATGAGCTACCATGTAAGCCCTCGCTTGCTACCTCTGCACCTGTTTTACCGTGTGTCTGAAATACCTTTCTTGTGTTACTTTACCTAATAAATTACAGACATTTTTCAAGACAAAGTCAAGTGTCACTTCTTTGGTGATGTTTTTTTCTAATGCTCCCAGAGTTAGCCTGCTCTGCCCCTATACCCCCAGCACTCTGTTTGTAACTCTACAATAGTATCTGTATGTTGTCTGGTAGTCATGTGTATATTTGTCTCCTGTAGCCGACTGGAAACTCCTTGAGGACAGTAAGAATATCTCCGTCAGTTTTGCCCCCACCATGCATGGCAGCACTTTTTTTTAAATTGAGACAGTATCTCACTACGTTACCCAGTCTGGCCTTGAACTCCTGGGCCCAAAGGATCCACCTGCCTCAGCCTCCCGAGTAGCTAGGACTATAGGTGTGTGCCACCATACCCAGTTGCATGTCAGCATCTTTTGCTCTTAGAGAATGTTCAGGAAATGTTTCTTGAATGAATGATTGGGACTTGCTTTAATTGCTTTTTGGTGGCCTGACAGTAGACTTCCCAATGGATCTGGTTTGGTAATGGCCTAGAACTCTTAGAATTATTGCAGACTGTTTGAAGATGGGGATGAGGGGTTGGGACTAGGAGCGTAACTCCAACTTCCAAAACCTCATTAGATTTAAATAATAAATAAAGGTTTATTTTTCTACATCTACTTGGCTCTTATATGAGGGTAAATTTCTGATATCCCTTGCTGTAAAAATCTTTGTTCTAAATAGTTAATTATAAAACCTTTTCTGAATGTTTCCTTTTGTTTGTTTGTTTGTTTGTTTTATAACTTGATTGCCTTTTGGAAGCTTGGGAGCTTCATTTTTGAACTTATTGGCAATAGAATGTTCCGACGTGGAAGAAGCTGTGACTTTCTCTGACTCAGTGAAATACCCCGTAAGTCCATTTCATCAGCCATGGGTCTCCTTTCTTCCTCCCTACTTGTGTTCAGTTTTAATAAACTGAGTGCATCTGGAGTTTTTTAAGTTGTTGACTATCTTCTTGGCTTTTGTGGTTCTAATTCCACTTCCTGTCAGCCCTGGGATTTTGTGTGCTTCATTAACCTCATCCCATCAGATATGATTTTGTATACGTGTGTATATTTGTATGAGTCTCTGCCTCCCACTGACTCCTAACTTCCCCTGGGGTTTAAGTCACAAGGAATAAGCTAGTTTTGTTTTTTTTTTTCCATTTATTTTAGAGTAAACAGGAATTGAAAGCTTCCCAGAAGATTTTGGCTTAAACAGAGCATTGGTGCTTTTAGGGGAAACCAACAGACCAGACATGGGGTTCGCTATATTCTTTTGGTGGTTGTTCCTGTCCTTCCATCTTATGGATCTCTGCCAGGGGCATTCCCTTACTATCTCAGTGTTTGTATCCTATGATTTCTTTCCCATCCTACCACCTGTAATGTTCAACTATGTTTCCAGGTATCTTCAATATCCCATCCTATTTATTTATACATTTAATTTTTCTTCAGTTCCTGCTGTGGGCAAGTCATAGGTTAGCCTTTCGGCAGTGTATTACCATCAAGTTTGTTCCTCTCAAACCAAATTTTATGTAGGATGAGATACAGATATAGATATATATATACCTCCATTGCACTATTAGTGTTTAAATGTAGACTTGAGAACCTATACAAACTACCCGAAACTTTGTCATTTAATGCTTTTTCCTAGATTTGCACATCTGGCAAGGACCTTAGAGAATAATTAGTTCAGATATAGAAATTGAAACCCTGAGAAATGAACTCTTGTTCCAGGTTCTAGAGTTAGTGAGTGAAATAACTCAGGTCAAAATGACTCAGCTTGTATCTATGGGGCTTCAGAAGATGGGTTTTGGCAATCAGATAATCTTGATCATAAGACTTTTGATTTATAGAATTTTTTATGCCTCCCTCAATAAGACAGATTTTTTACAATCTAATTTTTACTGCCTTCCAAGATCGTGAAAATATGGTACCATGTGAAATAATATGCTTAAACAGCAATCCTTTAAATATGCTTAGGAAATTGGCATTGTGAGATACAACTGGCTATGAGAATAGCTTTTGGATCAGTTGAAGAAAAACAGCCAAAAACAACAGGATGTTCGCTGTTCTTTAAAGATGTTGCTGCTGACAGTGGTTTTATCTCTGTGTATTAGCATGGCTGAAGTCATGGGTTGTGACCCAGGCCTGGGATCATGGGGACAAGTTGTGGAGCCACTTGTAGAACTGATCAGCCTGGACTTGTTCTGATCAGAGCCCAGTGACGTGTTTGCTCTGCACCAGCCATGCCCAGTACACCTCTGTGTTGATGATACCTGGTTTGGTTTTCTGTTGCTGCCGTGCTTGACCATTTCACAGGGTAACCTGAGGTTCTTATAGGGAGGATGTCCATAAATAATTGTTGGAGGAATGAAAGCAGGCAGTGTACATTCTCCAACAATGTAAACTACTTGGCCACCCACAGAAGAATAATGAGAGTCATCAATCTCTTCACTTTTTGAGATAATCTCCTTTTTTGGTTTATCATATGCTCCTGTTTAGATGGGAAAGGAAGTTTACTACAGAAGAAACTTATGTAGGAAGTATCTACTGTTTATCAAGCAAACATTGGTTATTTCCTTTAATTTGGTTTCACTGGTTATTTCTTTTTAGTCTTCAACAATTTTGGTTGGTATTATCTGTGTTTTATAGACATGGAAAAAAGATTCAGAAAGGTTAAATAAGTTGTCCTAGGTCATGCAGCTAATAAATGGCAAAGCCAAATTTGGGAGCCAGGTCTCTCTGGCTCTTTCTCCACCCACATAAAGACATGTCCTTATGAGTCCGGCCACTTTTGGCATGCCCCATATCCTGGATTCTCCCTCTGCTCTCCCGTAACTAGATACTCAGGAAAAATGATATCATCCTTTCTAGCAGATCAGGCCTGAAAAGGACACTCCTTTTGCTCTAGTTAAGCATACCTAGTCCTAAATACTCCTTTCAAATCTACCTTTACATCTGGTAACCAGATAGCATATTGATTTCTTGGACTAGTTAACCAATTGGCTGTGGGCATTTTCTTTTCATTTTCTTGTGGGTCTGCTTTTTTCCAAAATTCTCCTTCTGGACCCCATATAAAGACTTCCTCTTTAGCTTTTTCAATTTGAATCCAAAGCCAAGGTAAAAAGAATTTCCTTCATACAATAGCATTTCAGTGACAGTGAGTTCTGGCTAATGTCAGCACTTTCCATTGCCTCAGGGACCACAGCTTCAGCTGGGACTTTATTTCTGGGGAGAGTTAGTGGATTGATCCAAAATTAGTGGTGTGACATGTTTAGTAATCTATTAGGCCTTGGATGGATTATTATTTTCTTGAGAAAATCTTTTTTTCCTCCTCTCTCCCTAAACTATCTTTTATCAGGTTTTTTCTTAATACAGCTTTAATATGTAAAGTTTCCTAAGAATCTCTCTTATTTTCTTTATGATTGGTGGCTTTATTATAAATATTTCAAGTCTTGTGATCAGGGTTATTTTGTAGGAAGTGGCTGCCAATTATTTTGTCTTTCTCAAAAACTATGCATTGTTTTTCACTTAAAATATATTTTTTTCATTCAGTATTTCTGAAGTATTTCCTATGTGCTAGTTATGGTGCAGGCTACTTGTAATACAACAATGAATGAAACATGGACCCTGCCCTCAAGTGATAGGGAGGAGCAGACATGAAATGATAAATGACATTACAAGTAGTATAAGTGACTCAGGTGCTCTAGGAATATATAAGATTTACTAGCTGTGCCTAGGGGATCCACAGAAAGCCATTTTTAACAGCAAGAATGTAGTATGCAACATACAGTGTCATGACGGGATGTGATATTTTTTGAAATGGTAAGAAGTATGACTAGATATAGCGTGCATAGAATGGGGGAATAGAAGATAGGGTTATGGAGGTGGATTTGGGCCAGAATATAAAGAATTGACAAGTTTAAATTCATCTTGTAGCTAACAGACAGCCACTGGAAGTTTTTGAGCAGGGGAGCGATAGGATTATTATTATTTTTCTTTAACTTTTATCATAATTTAATCCAAAGCTTAGGATGACAGAATTACAATAAAGGGAATACAGTACAATATTACTAGCAATGACTGACTTAAAATCTTCTAGGAACCAAGCTGACATTAGTGTCTGTTGTTGGACCAATTCACTGCCTACCTCTATGTGACTGCTAAGTTTGTTTTTCTAAGAAAAGTATAATTCTCATGGCCTTGAAGAATGGACTACAATTGGGAGAGGCAAGTGCTAGGGAAATGACTAAGGTGGTAAGAGGTGTGCAGTGATAATATATACTTAACCATATGACCCAGTAGTCCCACTCATAGGTATTTTCCCAGAAGAACCGAAACCATATGTTTATATGAATATCTGTATACAAATGTTTATAGCAGCTTTATTAATAATTGCCAAAAATTGGAAACAATCCAAATGTCCATCAACTGTTGAATGGGTAAATAAATTGTGGTATGTCCATATAATGGAATACTACTCAGCTATAGAAAGGAAGGAACTATATTATTGGTATGTATAACAACATAGATAAATCTCAAAAGCACAATGCTAAGTGAAAGAAGCCAGTTTCAAGAAACTACATATTACATTAATTTCATTTATTCGACTTTCTGGAAAAGGCAGGAAGCAGACAAAAATAAGATCACTGGTTGCTGAGGGTGGGAGTGCGACTGGAGAGGGGCACAAGGGAATGTTTGTTAAAATTGTCCTATGTCTTGTGGTGGTGTTAGACAACTGCATATATTTGTCAAAACTCACCAAAATGTATACTTTAAAAGGGTGAATTTATTGTATGTAAATTAGACTTTGATAAATCTGCCTGAAAACAAAAAGCAATGATAGATGGATGAACCTCAGAAACATGGTAGATGAAAGAAACCAGACTCAAAAGAGTATATACCATATGATTCCATTTATGTGAAATTCTAGAATAAGCAAAACTAATCTGTGGTGAAAGAAATAAGACTAGTCGTTGTCAGGGATGGGGGAAAGGGCAGGATACTTACTAGGAAGCAGCACAAGGGGTCCTTTTGGGGTGATGGAAACATTCTATGTGGGCTGACAGGCATGTGGGTTACATGGATATGTCCAATTATCAAGACTTGTCAAGTTGTACACTTAGATCTAACTATTTCATCATATGTAAATTATACCTCAAAAGGGAATAGAGAAGATTAAAGAGATTAAAGAGGAAGAAACTGGCTGGGCACAGTGGCTCACGCCTGTAATCCCAGAACTTTGGGAGGCCAAGGAGGGTGGATCACTTGAGGTCAGGAGTTTGAGACCAGCCTGGCCAACATGGTAAAACCCCATCTCTACTAAAAATACAAAAGTTAGCCAGGCATGGTGGCAGGTGCCTGTAATCCTAGCTACTTGGGAGGCTGAGGCAGGAGAATTGCTTGAACCTGGGAGGTGGAGATTGCAGCGAGCCGATATTACACCATTGCACTCTAGCCTGGGAGACAAGAGCAAAACTCCGTCTCAGAAAAAAAAAAAAAAAAGAGAAAAAGAGACTAAAGAGAAAGATTAAAGACAAGAAAGAGAGATAGAGATTTGGTGATATCTTGTATTTGGGAGGTGGTAAGAGAGTGTTTCTAGTTTGGAGCCTGGTGGATGGGGTTACCATTCTCCAAGATGAAGAATAATAGCAAACCAAACAGTTTTGGGGAAAGAAAACAAGGGCTATTTTGTTGAGTGTTGAATACCTGTGGAATATCCTAGTGAAGATGTCCAAAAGGCAATTTGAATTATGGATTTGGTGTCCAGGAGACACTTGGCTAAAGATGTGATTTGAATATTATCATCATCATCATCATCGTCATATTAATTGTGGCCATGAGAATACATGAGATTGCCTAAGGAGAAAACTAGAATTGAGAAGGAAGGACCTGAGAGTGTCACCCTGAGCAAACCTACCATTGAATATCTTGGTAGAAGAGAAGGAAGGAAAGGAGGAGTGGAAAGGGGAGAATCAGAAGAGAGCAGTGTCCTAGAACCCAAGGGAGAAGAAAGCTCCAGTAAGTCAGGGGTGGTCATCAGTTTCAGATGTTTGGGCTTAGCAATAAGGTAGTCTTTGGTGATCATATTGAGAATAGTCAGTTATTAGAGAGGGAGCAGAAGCAAATTCTTAGGGCTGGGAATAAATAGGTATTAAGAAGTTCAGACTGTTAAGTGTAGATTGCTTTTTCAAGGAACCGTATTAAAGAGGTAGGAAGCTAAGTTTGCTTTGGTTTGGCTAGGGGCTGAAGGAAATATTTCTTACTAAGGAAAATTGTCCTGGGGAAATGTTCCATAAGGCACGCAATAGTCCTTTGAAAACACTTGCTCTTCTGTCATGATAAAGACAACACAGAAAGAGGAGCTCTCAGAACTGGAAAAGCCCAGCTAGCTTGCACCCATTCATGACAGGAAAGTTGGTGTATCTCATTGTGGATACTGAGTTTTTAAAATTCTCGTTACGGCTGCCAAAACACTCAATATTAAAAGATGAGGAAGTTGATTATGCTCAGTACAACCTACTCTTTACCTTTTAAAATCTTCAATGCCCATAGAAAATACCAAATACCAATAGTAAGTTTAAAAGGTTCTTTAAGGACTCTAGTTGCCTGCCAAGGACCCAAATTATTTTTCTTAAGCTGAATTGATTGTGTTCAAAGAGGAAAACCTGATACAGAAGCAATCTTTCCACCCCATTCCCCCCACCAATGCCAGCCTTTGAGGTGAGCTGGGTTTTGCACTATGTTACAATGCTGTCACATACCAATATATTATTTCTTCTCCAACTCTTAAATGATAGTAGGTCCAAGCCTGGTATGTGTACAGATGTAGTTAGATTCAAGGCTGGATTTTTTTAGTTTGGGCACCCTCTCTGTAGAGGTTGTTTAGCAGTAACAAGATTTATTCATCCAAATGAAAATTAATTTAGCTTTTTGAAGGATGTTTTCTCTCTAGGTCATTTTCCCCCCTCATATTTCCCAGAATATTGGTTCTCAGCCTGTCAACTGAGATTCTTGGAATTTGCCTCTGGTTTGGGGAAATGGTTAAGTAAACCTGTAGCTGCTTAATGCAAGATACTTAAATAGTGGGTTTCATTGATTGTTAATCTGATTTGAATTTGTCTTCATTTGTAGCTGATTCTGTAAACCTGATCAATATGTGCATCAATTACTATTTTCACCCTGTTCTTCTTACTTTTAATAATATTACCACTTTATGAAACAGTTGAATCCTGTGCTTCAGCTTTTAAACAATGAAGAGAATATTCTTTTTCTTCAATCAAATGTTGTATTCTCTCTTGCTTATAAAATGTTTATGTAGACTTGTAGATTTTGCAAGTAGATTTTTCCTTTTAAATGCCTTATTTAGTGCTATATCACAGATGATTTTTTCTCAGGTTAAAGGGGCAATATTCTAAAAGATTACTGAAGATTAGATCAGCTATTGAGAAGAATGTATTAGCTGTTAAAAGCTATGAATTCATTACGAAAAGAAGATAGATGAAAGAGCTTCCTTTTCTTTACATTTTAATGTATAGGCAATGTATAAATTTGGTATAGTTACTTGAAGGTGATCCCATCTCAAACTCTTGTATAGTTTGTGATGATTTTTGCAAATTAAATGGAATCCCATATAATTACTATGGAAGCCAACTCATTCATGGAAAATTTTCCCTAGAGGATTTAGAATATGAATGTCTGAGTTCATACTGCCATATATCTGTAAATAGCATCCAGATATTGACAGTGGTTAATAAAGAGGCTAAAGGAAACCAAATGATGCCAAAGAAATCTCAGAGAGAGAAATGATTTCCCCAAGTTCCACAGTGTAGAATCATGGGGACAACTAAGGTCTCTAGATTCCCATTCTAGGATTCTTTTTTTTTTTTCACCCAGGCTGGAGGGCAGTGGTGCGGTCTCAGCTCATTTCAACCTCCACCTTCCGGTTTCAAGCGATTCTCCTGCCTCAGCCTCCTGAGTAGCTGGGATTACAGGTGCCTGCCACCACGCCCAGCTAATTTTTGTATTTTTAGTAGAGACGGGGTTTCACCATGTTGGCCAGGGTGGTCTCAAACTCCTGACCTCGTGATCTGCCCGCCTCAGCCTCCCAGAGTGCTGGGATTACAGGCATGAGCCACCACACCCGGCCTCATTCTAGGATTCTTAATACATCATGTAACTTCAGACTCCCTGTGTTCTAGAAGAGAGTTTTGGCAGCCATCTTTTTAGAGTCTATTTTTTTGTTTTCTGAGAGTATTGAGAAATTTAAAAATCCTTCTTGAAGCAAGGAAATTTGTATCAGAATTAATTTCTGGAAAATACCTCGTTGTGTTCTGTGGGTGTGAGCTCTGGTCTGTGACCTCTGATCAAACAGTAAGGAAGGTAGTGTGGTAGTGTTTACTTCTAGAGAAAAAATATAAGCAGTTTTTTTGAGGGTCACAGGATGGGATGTTTAGGAGTGATGTTTTATATATATATAGATATAGCTATAAATATACACATATACATACACACACACACACACACACACACACACACACACACACACACACAGGACTGTACATTACCGTGATTTTTGTAGAGGAAGTCTCAGTAATAATAAGAAGGGTTTCAAAGTTAACCTCTCATCCCTGAACTTGTTAAATGAAACCAGGCATTCTGGGAAGAACACTTGCTTCTGGGTCTTGCTTTCTCTTTGCAACAGTTGGGAAGGTAGAGAAAGAGAATCAATACAGAATCCATAAACTTGATCTCTGGCTCCTACCCTTCTTAAATAATATTAGTAGTGCAAGATACCTTGTCACACCTGTGCTCTGCTACCACTGATTTCTCTTTCCTTGTCTGTCTTTTGGTTCATGTTGGGCTAGTGTGTTTTATTTTCTGTCTTCAAAGGGAAATTGAAGCTGTAGGAGAGGGGAAAGAATAAATACATTTATATGTCTTCTTGACCTAGGTTGCAAAAGCAATATCTTGGTTTAAGAAAATGTGATGGAAGGATTCTAGAGAAATGCCTTCAGGAGATGTTTCTGTTTTCAAAGTTGGCAGGGAGGGATTGGGGAAGGGAAATTCAGAGAAGGCCTAAAGCAGTGTTGGTATTGGTTGTGCTTGTTTCATCCCTTTCCCCACCTCTTTTTTTTTTTTTTTTTTTTTTTTTTGCGCCCATAAGCACAGCAGAATCGTGCTTGTTAACTATTCTAGAGTCAGGTCGCTTTCTATGTAGGATTTAGGAACATCAATAGACACTGCATGATAAAAACAGTGGAATTTTATAGCATTGTTTTCTTATTCCTAGAACTTGATTAATTTCTCTTGAACTTGAAAGATTCTTGAAAGATTCTCTGCTTCTACTTCCACTTGCTACTTACACTCAGTGAGTTTCTAGGCCTGGGAGTTAATGAGATTGAGTCTTCTAGATCTTTGTGTAGTTGTGACATGGAAAATGATCTTGTGTATTGTGTTGTGTTGTATTTCTAGAACTCTATGGCTTTGACGTGCTCATAGATTCTACTCTGAAGCCATGGTTGTTGGAAGTGAATCTCTCTCCTTCTTTGGCCTGGTAAGTCAGTTCCATCAACTACAAAAGGACAAATCTTCAAGTAGTACTTAAAGCACTTTTTTTTTTTTTTGATCATTTCTCTTGGCACTAGGAGACTGTTTTTTTCCTAGTTATTAGGTGGAGATAACCAGACTTTCTTAAATCAGCTGGTTTATGGCATAATATCAAAGTGCATATGACAACCATGGATCTCTGTCTTCCTAGTCAATTTACAATTCTATCATTCCTGTTTATTAGGTTTCTAAGGGATGATTCTTGCATTCAGTTTTATCCCTGTAGTTTTTTTAATAGTAGGTCTTCTATTAAGGGTAAAGAAATACATAAGGTATTTCCTTCATTACCGAAAGTTTTACAGGTTCAAATCCACATACACTATAAAGGTATAAACCTGGATCTAGGGCCATGTGGATAATATGTGGTCCTTTTACCCTGTCTCATGTTTAAGTCATCCAAGTTTAAAGTCAAAAACTTCAAACAACTTAAAAATCTTTTTTTTACTAACCTATTGTTTAGAAGAAAAGAAACATATTTTTCAATACCAGGGAAAATTCTTATTATATTTGCAGCTACAGCCAGAATTTCTGTTCGCTGTACACTTCTCTAAACTGAGAACTCTAGAGATTTATGCCAAAGACCACCCAGCTGCTGAGTTTTTAAGGATGAGAGATATTGGCAAAATGCCAAGGAATCAAATAAAGACAGATTGACTACTTTTGGAGTGGGAGTTTGGCTTAACCTCCATAGTAAGGTGTAGAGCTAGATATTACAGATGCTTCAGATGTTATGCAACTTTCGTCAAGTCAGCCTTTTGTAGGTTGCCCAGTAAAGTATATTATACTATACTTTAAAAGTGAGAAATCCCCAGAACGAGGCACTGAGTATAGCGGCCAGAGCAGTTTGGTTCGTGGAGGAACACCTCAGCACTGAAGCCACCGTGGCCGTCACTGCCGCAGGGAGGCCTCTTGCTTTTGGTCGATGTTGTTTTTGTTTTCATGTGGGTTCCCGCCCATCTGGTGAGATTTTGGTATAAGTTGTATTTTTTTTTTCTTTTTTTGCCGTATTCGCAAGCCTGCAAGCCTAAGAAATTTGTTTTAGAGCAGACAATAAAGACTTTAAAAAGTACCAGTGTGGCCAGAGTTGCTTCTCTTGCGTGTGAATGTGACTTGACTGTTGCAGCAGCAAAAAGTAATTTGAATGGTGGTGGACATACTCATAAAAGAGCATACTGAAAATCTGAACCTCTAAAATCCACAGTTTTAATGAAGTGGTATTCTTGACTTGTGCAAATTTTGAATTGCACAAGACCTTCTGGTATAAAGAAAATTGCATGTTAGAGAATCAATGGATGGTGCTGCGTTTGCATTACAGAGGACGAATTTAACACCAGGATTTCATTTCTCATATTTTTGCCCAGGATTTTTCCCCCACCGCCCCCGTGGATTTTATGGGCTTTATGTGTTGCTCTTCATTGACATTTGGAAACTTTGCTATATTGGGACCCATCAGAGGGCGGCTATTCTGTTAACCTACACACTTATTAATTGCTCTTTTCTTTCTCTGTTCTGTTAGTGATGCGCCTCTGGACCTAAAGATTAAAGCCAGTATGATTTCAGATATGTTCACTGTTGTAGGTGAGTAGTAGTATTTTCTGAACTGGACTCACATAAAAATTAACCGGAGCGTCCATTTTATCAGACTCCATAGGTTTTGCCAACTGGCAGGTCCTAAGCCATACTGAATGGTTTGTACTAAAAAATTATATTTTCAGGGAAATGTTTATATGTTTCTACGACACTTGGCTCCATCCTGTCCTGAGGCTGAACCACAACTAAGGCTGAGACCTGAGGCACAGGAATTAGGAGCTGAGGAAGAGAATTAGCAAAGATCTGGAGAAAGTGTATTTTTCTCCAAGCTGGGAAAGTAAAACCCACTGAAGAAGCCTTGTTGCAAAGGAGACTGGCTATATTTCTGCTAGACAGTCTCTACTGGTCTCAACGTGATCCCTTCTGTAGTAGTTATAACCAAAGCAGCCCAAAGAAGAAATCTCATTTTAAGTAGATAAGCCAAAACTTTGAAGTGGAGATGGGCAGTCAGGTGGGTATTTTGTGGGCTTGTTGGTTTTTTTTAGGTACTATAAAAAGACATAATAAAATATATTTGAAATGAACTAGTACCTGATGTACCAGCAAATGCTATAAAACTTAGCTACTCTATTCTCCCTGGATGGGAATCTGCTTCTTTTTAGGAAGTAAGTGAAATTAGCTGAAGTCCAATTTCCAAAGCCATAGATAATCTACAAAGCCAATTTTGAAAGTTGCCAATAGACCACCTTCTGCAGTTCCAGAAGTAGATCATGTAACAGGATGAGACTGTTCACTTGCTTTTGTAAAAATAACTTTATTTTCCAGTCATCATCCAGGTAGCCACTTTAAAGTAACTTGTTTTTATTAACAACTGTGTGTTTTAAAATGGTAATTTGCAGTTACTCTTAAGTTCCTCAAAAATCTACATCTCTTTCTCACTCAGAATCACATTTCAGCTACCCAACCAGCAAGGTTAATTCATCTGGAGATTTCCCTTTTCTTCTCTCTAGTTATGGTGGTTCAGAGTTCAGAGGGTGTGTGTGGGAGAGTTGTGCATTATGCTCCTGAGGATAGATCTCTGTGATATTTATGACAGTGAAACTGAGTTTGTGTATCTAAAGAAAAGATGCAGCCAGACCTGCTAATTTCTTAGAAAATGGCAGGTTTTAATGTTGCCCATTCCCCATTCAGGATTTGTGTGCCAAGATCCTGCCCAGCGGGCATCAACTCGGCCAATTTATCCCACCTTTGAGTCTTCCAGGCGAAACCCTTTCCAGAAACCTCAGGTAAGCCAATTCCACAGCAGGGAGCCTGAAGGAGGCTTACTGGGAAGTGGCGGCTGATGTAACTGTGGGAGCAGAAGCACTGTGGGTATGAGGTCACTTAGAGCAGGAGAATTTGGGGATCACTCTAGACGGGAGGCAGTTATATTCAGCTGTGGCTAATAGCTTATGCTTTCAACATTTTCCAAGAAACTTACTCCCTGTTTTTTGTTTTGTCTTTTCTCTTGGCTTCTTTTTTTCATTATCTTCCTTCTTTCTGTTTTTAAAAATCACGTTTTTTCCGCCTCAGATTGATATGCTCAGAAACAAGGCACAGAAAAGGAGCCTATTAATTCTTAGTCATTACTGCATTCTTTCTGATCTTCAGACTAGCTTTGTAAAGAAGATGCTTTCTTGAAATAGTATCTTCTCTACAAGTAATTCTCCTCAAAGGACCCTCCATGATCATGAGTTATTGAGGCTAAATGAGATAAAAGCCCAAAGAAACTTATACTTGTCTAAAATATTATTTGATCAAGCATTGCTTCGGTCTTTGTGTACTCTGCATTTTTGTTCCAGTTAAACCAATCAGCTGATCCTTCTATTTACTCATTCCATCATCTTGTCAGTCCCTGTCTGTTTTGACCCTGCTAATTTTCCACTTTTGTTTCTTGGCCTTTAACATTTCTTCTTATTTAAAAAAAAATCCACTTTGCTCTTCTCTTCCCATCTGGTTTGATTGCTTTGCCTGCTCAGACATTTTGGAAGTCTTTTCTTATTAAATCCATCATCACCTTTACTTTTCATTTTAACATTTATTTACTTGTTCTATATTACATTGTTTTGCATTCATTGATTTGTTGCTTTTAAATTGTTCTGTACTCTCCTGCCAGATTGTAGGCTCTTTGAAGGCATAAGCAGCTTTTTCTTCCTACTCCCCATTTTCTCTTTCCTTTTCTTCTCTCCTTTTATCCCTGCCCCAACTCCACTTTAACCCTTTACTCCCCACTTTTTTCCTCCCTTCTTCCACTCCCATTCCTGCTCTTGTTCCTTTTGCTTGCTAGTCTCATTTGGAGTAGTGCTATTTTCTGTTTGCGAAACCCATATGCTATTATTTATTCAGATAATTTTTTATTGGAACAGGGTTTTCAAACTCAAATGCCTAGAGGGCCTGCAGGCAGGTAATATAAATGAGTAAATAGAGGCAGGCATAAAACAGCCAAGAGTGATATGACTGAGGTAAACTGGAGAGTGCGTACCTCATCTGAAAGGGATGGCTGTTTTACTAATGTGCTCTAGCTAATTACTATCAGGCATAAGTGTGGGCCAGGTGTTATGAGATCTTCCTATTGTCAAGAGAAATCAGAAATCTTACTTTTAAGTATTGGCAGCCACTTCATTAGAAACAATACTTTGCAGGCCAAGCATAACATGTCTTTGAGCTAGATTCAGTCTATGCCTATCTATGACCCCGTGCTGCAGAATTATTCCCTAATTAATGTTGGGATGTGGAACAGGGTGTACTGTATTTTAAAGGCTATTATCTTGGATTAGATATAAAATCAGTTACCAGGGTTGTACTTGATCAGTGCATCATCACAGATCAAAGGGTTTTCTTTAATTTTTAATAAGAAAAAGTAGAGGATTAACCTAGGTGTACTAGAAAAACTTAATTTAGGCAGTCACATTCCTTTGCAAATTGTTTCCTGCAGTATCTGTGGCAAGAACCACAGAATTATGTATAAAGGATCATGAACATTTCTGTGCAGCTTTAACACAGTTTCTGCCAAGTTTCACTTCTAGAGGTAGCTGTATTGCCAGTCTTAAATGAATTGGTCCCTTTTCTTAGTTTGCCTGTCAGCTTTATTGGCAACTCTTTGCAAACTCTAGAAAATCTGTTCAATGCTTGTTTTGCCAACTGGTAGGTAATGGCATGATTACATCCATAAGCAGCCTACAGGACACTTATATAAAGGCTAAAGGAACTGTAGATTGGTCATGTGTACTGTGTGAAACCAGTTTGTCAGGTGGACTAGTTGACTTCAGGATCTTCAGTATCTGGCAGTAGGATTGTGCCCTCAGTGGTGAGAAGTTGAAGCTGGAATATATATGGCATAGGAGAAAGCAGTGTGAAAGATAAATGTTCTAACCTTCCAACCACAAAGTGTAGGGCTCTTGCTTTTGGTTTCTGCTTGGAGATTATTTTTTCCTTTTTTATATCATAGATCTAGGAGATGGAAAATGTAGGCATATTAGGAGAAGATAAGGGTTTATTCCATTTTTCTGTCTTTTATAGCGTCCAGTATCTGCACAGTTTCAGTCGTCAAAGGCCAAGCAGGTAAGTTCTAGATCTTTTGGAGACTTCATTCAAATTTTATTTTCATTCTCCAAATGGAAAGTTTTTTAGCTTTAGTTTTTCATGGTACATATTTTTATGTACCTATTTTTTTGCGCAGTTTAATAACAAAGTGAATGAAAATAAATGCATAGAAGTCTTTTTGGTTATAGGATATAAGAGTAGAGGATGCAGGAACTTAGGGATCCTCTTTTCCTGATAGTGATTATACTGAGATGGAGACAGTTGAATTTAAATGAGGAACAGGGGCTTGAAGGCATATCTATCACTTTGACCAAAATAATCCAGGAAGGAAATTTTCCAGTTCACAAATGAACTTCAATTTTTTTTTCAGACATCTTATGAAACATACTGTTGTCTATAGCTTAATATTGGAAATGTTTTCACATTGGGTGTAGGGTTGTATTTGAGTTCCTTAGCAGGTGACATTTCAAATATGTAGTGATGTGCAGTTTATAAATCTTAGAAGCTCTGCCACAATAGTGTCTCAGATGCTACCTTTGAAATACAAACATCTTTCTTTCTGAATGATCAGCATTTGCTTTCTTACTGTTTTTGTTAGCAGTGTTTGAGATTAACCACTGCTTTCTTCTGCACAGATTTAAAAAATTCTTTTTGAAGTAATAGGCTAGCAGTGGGGGTCCTGTGCCTGCTATTTGATGCTTTAGTATGAGGGATATAGATATTCTCATATATAAACGTGTCACTGCAACTGTTGTTTAGCAAAAAGCTCCAGTATATTTATTTTGGCGTTTGTACTCTCTGATGCAATTTCTGGTAAGCTTGAATGCTTGACGTGTAACTTTTCTTAGCTACTGTTTCTGATAAAGTGATTTATATGGTTTATGTGAATCCAAGAAATGAAAAATAACTTACTGGATGCCTTGTCTAATATTTAGTAACTGATTAATGTGGCTCTGTAGTATGAGTTTTGGTGCTTAGTTGGTGGAATTCGAAACTCTATAATATGTAGTATTTTATATTTAGTAAATACCTAAGTATGCTAGTTGCTCCCATGGCAGAAAACAAAACAAAATAATGCTGTTGACTTCAAAGAGCTTATATTCTAAATATATCTGGAACTAATGTACTGAAAGGAGTACATTAGGAAAGGGGTACTCTTTCATAGCCTGTGGCATTTGACTGTAAAGAAGTGTCTTTGATATGTAATTCTAATTTATTTTTACTTACTTATTTGAGACAGCATGTCACTCCATCACCCAGGCTGGAGTGCAGTGACGCGATCACAGCTCGCTACAGCCTGGACTTCCTGGGCTCAGGTGATCCTCCCACCTTGGCCTCCTGATTAGCTGGGACTACAGGTGCACACCACCACGCCTGGCTAATTTTTTGTATTTTTGGTAGAGATGAGGGTTTTGACTTGTTACACAGGTTGGTCTGGAACTCCTGAGCTCAAGCGATCTGCCTGCCTCGGCCCTCCCAAAGTGCTGGGATTGCAGGCATGAGCCACCATGCCCGGCCTTTGATATATAATTCTAATCTTAATTTCTCATTATCAATTTTAATTCCATTACATCTAGTTGCATTGCTTGAATTACCATAGGTTGTAATAGGCTTGTTGGAGAGCAAGACCTCTCTTTAGTAGTAATGTATCTGAATACTTGCTTACGTGACATAAAGCTTTTCTGGCTTTATTCAGCCAGCTTTATACATGTTGAATTCTTTGACTTTTATTGTACTTTGCAATGTTCTATTTTGTCATTGTCTTTCTGTTAACGAAGCACTCAACTTCACAGTATTTTCATTGGAGCTAAGTAAAAAAAAAAATTTCTTTGTTCTGACCAGTTAGACTGTGTCAAGCTTTCTTTTTCTGTTGCTGTCAGATTGTGAATTCTCTTAGTCCTTTGCCCTTTTTCTGCCTTTTCCTTTTTAAACCATTATCTCTATATTTCTCCTTTCTCTTTAATGTCTATGGTTCAAATTTTCCACTCACCAGAAATTGTATGACATGGTACTGTGGAAAGAATATGGACTTTTACAGTCTGATAGACCTGGATTCAAATTTGAGCTCTGCCAAAAACTAGCAATTAGACCTTTGGGCAAGTTCTCTTACCTCTCTGAGGCTCAATTCCCACATCTGTCATATGGGGATAATAATATATACATGAAGTTACGGTGAGGAAGAAATGATAAAATATAAGAGGTAAAATATTCAGGATAAGTGCTAGACATGTAGTTTACACTAAGAAGATAGATTTACTCCCCTTCACACTTTTGAGTCTTTTGATTTTCCCATTGTCAAGATCTCTTGTTATTTTGATATTCACCTGTTTGTAGTCATGTTTTTCACATTTGCCATCATCCACAAATGCTATTTTGTTTTTCCTTCCAGACGTTAATGAAGATTCTAAATAATGCTTAGTTAATACCCATTCCAGAAATCACTTTCTAACTTGATTCACTGCTATTTATCTTGCATTTACACTGTTTTCAGTGTTTGTTGATGTGTTATATTCTGGCACTAACCCCCAACTGGAAATATAATTTAGAATAAAAATTTTGTGAAATTTTCTCAAATACTTCTTTAAAATCCAAAGACATTTAATATATTGCTATAGTTCCCCTTTTAAAAATCTTGTCCTAAAAATGAAACTTTTAAAGCATGTTTTAAAATAAAGCATTCTTCATACTATTCTTCATAAGCCCATTATCCTCTAAGTTATTAGGGATTTTTTCCTTTTAATATTTATTCCATTATTTTACTAGGGATTCGAGTTAGGTTTACCAGGCAGTAACCACCAGGAGCATACTTCTTACATTTTTGAAGATTAGTACCTCATTTGGTTTTTTTCTAAACTGGTACCTCCTCAGTTCTTCATGATTTTTCAAACATAATTATAAGTGGTTTGGGTAAGTTTTGTTTGTTTTTAAAGCCAATTTCCTTAATAACAAGATGCATGTCTCTCAGACCTGCTGGCTTACATTTATTCCAAATTTCTAGATGCTGTTACACAAGCCTACTTACTTTCTCCCCTCCACCTGCCAATTTCAAAGTATACCCTGATTATCAGTATGTTTAAACCTTCTCTTAGAAGCCATTTTTTTTGTCCATTTCCATTCAGATTTATTGATAATGTGGTCTTTTCCATTTGTTTTCTTTCATTTGATAGCATTCATTTTACTTTTAAACTTGATTTTACCTTTTGTTTTTTAGATGGTAAAATGTATCACATATAAATTGAGCTATTTCTAGTTCCTTTGCTTTTAATGAAGAATTCCAAACTTTGTAAAACTGCATTGGGAGATTTTTATTCTTTGCATGTGTTCTCTGTCAAGCAAATTTTATTTTTGCCCCTCAATTATGACATATTCTTAGGATATCTTGCCATTTTTCCCCATTCCACATTTTGTTAAGTTCTTCTCATCATTGGTACTTGCCAGCTTTTTTTAGGCTGAGAGTCATTTTCTGATTCAACATCTGTTTCTTACTACTTTGATTGAGTGGAGACTGGTGGTTCCTTGTCTCAATAATTTCACACTTTCAGCCAGTTGTTCCTTAGCAATGATGGTTAGATATGTAAGGTTTCTTCTCTGGGAAGATTTCTGAATCGTAAGTTGTACTATTGACAAATTCATCTTTATCCTTGGTGCATGTTGCATGGCAGAATTCTTGACAGTAATTTGACAGTTTATAATTTATCTGAGCACTGGATATCTAAATCATGTATCTTTTAGCCAGAGGCAATGGTTCTCCTCTCTAAGTTCAGAGGACCTTACTTCCTTAGTGCATTCAGTCAACTCATGGGAATATGTGGATTTATTATATCTACCACCCAGAGAATGTAGTTGATGTGCCCAAAGGCAAAGCTACAGAATGACTTGCGTTTGGACTATTTTGCCCTTGTTTTTGATAGTCTTGGTGGCCTTTCAAATCAGTCTGATTCCTTTTTTTTTTTTTTTTAACTTTGCTTTGTTTTTAATCTCCAAGTGTGTCTCCTTGACACTCATAAGCATTTATTTTCTTTTTTTCTGTCCATCTTATCCTTTCTTCTTCCCTTCTCTCTTTCTCTACCTTTTCTTTCACCTGTGTCTATAACTCAGGTCACAGAATTATAGACCTTTCTCAGAGCTCTTAAATACCCCAACTAGAAGCACAGACCTGAATTCCTACATGCCTCTACCCGACCCCAAACATTCACAAATAATGTACACAGTAGCTAGACCTAGAATTGTAGGCTGTAACAAAGGAGTGGTTGTGAATGTATATGGGAGACAACTCTTTGAAAGTGATTGGCAGAGAAGTTTTAAGAGTTTTGGGGTGCTAATTCATTGGTTACAGAAACCACATTAGGTTAGTAGGAGAAGGTTGCCACATCATTATCTCAATTTCTAGAAGCCAGGAATATTAAAAAAACCATTAAAAACAATACCCAGGAATTGGAAGTTCTCATTAGATGTCATTCAATAGTGATTTGACCCCTGTTCTTTTAAATACAGCCATGCATTCCTTAATCTGTTTAATAGTTAATAACTTTTTCTTTAAGTACTTTTAATTGACCTTTGATATAGCTTTTAGTTTATCAACCTTCTAAGTAGCATTCTTTCTGTTCTTAAATGCTTAATAAAGATACCTATTTTTATTATATCATTTAAATGAATGTTTGTTTCTTACTCTCTCTTTACGTAATTTGAGATTTGAGGCCCTTAAATAGTGTCATGTAAGAAAGCTACTTAACTGTAGAAGACTGACTGCCAGTGGCTTTATTGTTTTGTTTTTTGTTTTGTTTTGTTTTGTTTTGTTTTTGAGACAGAGTTTTGCTCTTGTCACCCAGGCTGGAGTGCAATGGGGCAATCTTGGCTCAGTGCAACTTCCGCTTCCAGGGTCCAAGCGATTCTCTTGCCTCAGCCTCTCACGTAGCTGAGACCACAGGCATGTGCCACCAAGCCCAGCTAATTTTGTATTTTGAGTAGAGACAAGGTTTCACCATGTTGGCCATGGTTGGTCTCGAACTCCTGACCTCAGGTGATCCACCTGCCTTGGCCTCCCAAAGTGCTGGGATTACAGGTGTGAGCCACCACACCAGGCTTTGCCAGTGGCTTTATGATCAGAGACATGCTGTGATGGGTGAACTAGGTAAGTATTTTTTGGCAAACAATAAGTAGCGTGTGATCATGAGAAAAGTCATCAAACTATCCATTTAATATTTTTGGCTTTTTCCAAATTATACATTAAATAAGTGTTCACACTTTTTAAAGATTTATAAACAATGGTTATATTATTTATATTTGTTTCCTTCCTAAATCTTTCAACTTTCCCCTATAAACCCTCTCATTTTAACATCTACTGTTTAATTTATTCCCAGAGATTGAGGAAGTAAAAATATTTCCCAAAATCCTTCTGCAAAGTTTACTTCTAGCCATGATTGATGTCAGCACTTTCACGTATTTGTTTGTTCAACCAATATTTCTTGATTGACTTCATGCCAAGTACAGTGTATTGTTCTGGATGTTGAAGATACCACAGTAAAAGCCCCTGCACTTCACATGTTGCTTACATCTGTTGATTTCATGTTTTTCTTGATATAGATATCCATCATGGAGTTGCCAATCAGAAAATTTAGCTTTTATAACTCCCATGCTAGCTTTGGAGATTGGTTAGTTGGTCTCTCTTGTGTCCAAAGATAAAACCATCCATGGTTGGTTATTTATGTACATGAATATATTAGTCTGTTCAGGCTGTCATAACAAAATGCCATAGGCTGGGTGGCTTAAACAACAGAAATTTATTTCTCACAGTCTGAAGGCTGAGAAGTCCGAGGTGCCGGCAAGGTAGGCTTCATTCTAAGTCTTTTTTCTGTTGGCTTATAGGTCTCCATTTTGTTGTATGCTCACATGACCTCTTCTTTGTACACACACTAGCTGGGGTCTGGGGGAGAGAGAGTGAGATCAAACTCTCTGGCATCTCTCTTTTTTTTTTTTTTTTTTTTTTGAGACGGAGTTTTGCTCTGTTGCCCAGGCTGGAGTGCAGTGGCGTGATCTCAGCTCACTGCATGCTCCGCCTCCTGGGTTCACGCCATTCTCCTGCCTCAGCCTCCCGAGTAGCTGGGACTACAGGTGCCCGCCACCACGCCCAGCTAATTTTTTGTATTTTTAGTAGAGATGGGGTTTCACCGTGTTAGCCAGGATGGTCTCAATCTCCTGACCTTGTGATCTGCCCACCTTGGCCTCCCAAAGTGCTGGGATTACAGGCATGAGCCACCGTGCCCAGCCACCATCTCTTCTTATAAGGACACTAATCCCATTACACCAGGGCCCCACTCTCATGACTTCATCTGACTTTAATTACCTTCCAAAAGTCCCATCTCCAAATGCTGTCACATTGGAGGTTAGGACTTCAACATGAGAATTTTTGAGAGAAACCAACATTCAGTCCATAACAACGGGTGTTGCTAAAAAGGCCAAAAGTTAGTTACCACAATGCCTTTGAATAGATATTCTACAAATAGAGAAAGAGAAATAATACCTCGTGACAATGGGGCTGCTGCTCTCTGGTTGAAGTTACTTCTAAGAATCAAGAGGACAATTTGCACCCATGTGGGCGAATTCTTTCTTACTTTTTGTACTTGGCAGATTTGTCTTATTTTTGTCTGTCACTTCATCTATTTCAATAATAGTGTATTATTATGCTTTTATACTGACTTCCTTTTTTACCTTTCTATTTCTCCACTCGCATAAAATCAAAATCACTTAAAACTTATGTTTTCAGATGACCTCCCTCATCATCATGTAGAAGCTGAAATAGCCAAGATCCTCTTCTGGGATCAGTGATGGACAGGGCCCATTTGACTGCCTTCTTGGAGTACCCAGGGTAGTCACGCTTGTTCCAGGCCTCTTGAAGTCCAGCAACCACAGTGATAGCCTTTTGGCCACAGCTCTTTTCTGTGTTACTGATGTCTCTCATCTCAATATTTCCCCCTCAAATTGTAAAACATTTCACAGCCCAACTTTTTCATTTGTGATATAATAGATTGTTCCTTGGTTTTGTGTCTTATGTCTCAATTCTCTTAATTCTTCATCTCCTGTGCTAAAAATATACCCACTGAAATAAATACACATTTATTTTTCTATTGAGGGCATCTTCAGATTTTTCCATATCCTTGAAATATTGGATGTGCTCTAAAACCAAGGTTTGGGTTAAATACTAGCTTAGAAAGTCACGTGGACCTCATTCTTTCTTTCTTCTCTTTTCTCTCTCAACCCATAGTGTTCTTTTACTGTTCTGTTTTCTCCTCTTGCCTTTGAGTTTATTAGCTTTCGTCTGTTTTCCAGGGTTCCAGGCTGAGATTAATTACAGAAAGTGGGCTATGAATTTGAGCTTATAAATCTTTGGAAAAATAATGATGTTGAGGGAATGAACAGAGGGTAATGAGGAATAATGAAAACTTAAAAAAATTTTTTTTACTATTTTCATTTTCTTCTCCTTAGCGTTGCCGTCCACTCTCTGCCAGTGATGCGGAAATGAAAAACCTCGTGGGCTCAGCCCGGGAGAAAGGGCCAGGGAAGTTGGGTGGTTCTGTGCTTGGTCTGTCAATGGAGGAGGTAAAGATAAGTTCATTTTAGGCTTTTGTGGGTTAACACAGGGTTTAGTGAAAATTAGTGAGTGATTGATAATATTCATGACAAACTCATGTCTTACATTGAAAAGAGAAAGATTCAAGATTGGAGAAATGTTTTCTCAGGGAAGAACATTTTAAATGGAATTAATTTCTCCCTTCATGCTACTTTCATATTCTTGGGTCATAACTATCTTCCTTTGTCCTATAGCCACATGGACTCCGGTTTTCAAAATAGGTACTCATTTTATCTTATTTTTCATCTAGATCAAAGTTTTACGAAGGGTGAAGGAGGAGAATGATCGGCGAGGTGGATTTATTCGCATATTTCCTACATCTGAGACATGGGAAATATATGGGTGAGGTGACTACCTTTTTTTTTTATTCTTTACCTGAGGTCCATAGAATTAGATTAATTGTGATACACTGTCATCACTGCTCCCCCCGATGATGCTTTTCTTATTTTGTTTGTTTATTTATAATATGATAAATATTATCCAACCCGAGAACTAGATTATTGACAGTAATTTAATATACCTGTGTATTATTTCTCCCTTTTAATCCTCTGCCTCCCTCCTAGCTAGCTTCCTATCCCAGGGTTAGGGACTGTCCTAAACTTTGTGTTTATCATTACCTTGATTTGAAAAAAAAAATTGTTTATCTATATGTGTATCTAAGCAATATATTGTTTTATTGTGATCTAGTTTATATGCAGTAAAATGCATCTATTTTAAATGTACAGTTTGAAGATGATTTTTGGCAACAGTAGGCACCAGTTTAACCACTGCTACTGCCACAATGAAGATATAAAATATTTCCATCACCCTCATAGCCCTCTTTATCCCCTTTTATATTCAATCCTCCACATGACCCTGGGCTTCAGACATTATGACCTGCCTTCTGTCATTACAGTTTTCCTACAGTTCCACATAAATGGAATCATACAGTATGTACTCTTTTGTATCTGGACTCTTTTGTTCAGCGTAGTGTTTTTCATATTCATATGTGTTGGTTTATGAAGAATAGTTCGTTGTTATTATTATATACTATGTCATTGTTTGAATATACCAGAATTTGTTGAATATACCAGAATATACCACTCATCTTTTGTAGACATTTGGGTTGTGTTCAGTTATGGTCTCTTTTGAAGAAAGCCGCTGTGACCATTCATGTACAATTCCCAGCACCTTTAAAATGTCTTTTCGTCATTTTCAGGCTTGCGTTTTTCTGATGAGAAGCATACAGCAATTATTGTCTTTGTTCTTCTATGCATAATGTCTTTTTTTCCCAGCTTGCTTTTAGGATTATCTCTTTATAACTGATTTCCTCTTTTCTTTTCTTTTCTTTTCTTTTTTTTGGAGACAGTGTCTCACTTTGTTGCCCAGACTGGAATGCAGTGGCACAATCTTGGCTTACTGCAACCTTGGCTTCCTGGGCTCCACTTCAAGCTATCCTGCCACCTCAGCCTGCCAGGTAGCTAGGACTACAGGTATATGCCACTGTGCATGACTCATTTTTGTATTTTTTTGTAGAGATGGGGTCTCCCCATGTTGCCCAAGCTGGTCTTGAACTCCTGGGCTCAAGTGATCCATCTGCCTCGGCCTCCCAAAGTGCTGAGATTATAGGCGTGAGACACCGTGCTTGGTCACAGCTGATTTTCAGCAGTTTGATTATGATGTGCCTTGGTGTCATTTTCTTCATGTTTCTTGTGCTCGGGATTCATTGAGCTTCTTCATCTATGGGCTTATAGTTTTATTCAAATTTGGAAACCTTTTGGCCTTTATTTCTTCAAATATTTTTTTCTAATTTTCTCCTTTCCTGTCTTCTTTTGGGACTCTGGTTACATGTTAACTTAGTTTATATTTTACCACAAATCTGGCTGTGCTCATGTTTTTTCAGACTTTTTTTTCTTGCTTTCCTTAATTTGGGATGGTTTTGTATTTCTGTGTGTCTCTAAGGTCATTCATCATTTTGTCTGCAGTGCCTAGTCCTCTATTAATTCTACCCAGTGAAATTTTCATTTCAGATATTTTATTTTTCATCAGTTTTTGTGTCTCCCTTTTCTCTTTTTCATTATGTTCATGATTTCCTTTACATTTTTGTTTACATGTTATAATATTTGTAATAAATGTTTTAAAATATCTTTTTCTGTTATCTGTCATTTTGGGGTCTGTTTCTATTGACTGGTTTTCCTCATGTTTATGGGTCACATTTTTGTTTCTTCACATGTACAGTAATTTTTTTAATTGAATGCTAGACATTGCAGATGTTATATTGTTGAGTGTTTGGATTTTATTGCCTTCTTTAAACCCTTTTGAATTTTTTTTTTTTTTTTTTGGTCAGGCACTTAAGTTACTTGTAGATCAGCTTATCTTTTTCAGGCTTATTTTTAAGCATTGTTATGGTTTGTTTATAGTAGCTTTTTGTCTAGATCCAGGTTAGTTCCTCCACTAAAGAGTCTTTTGAGGTGTCTGTTAAATTACCTCCACGTTCAATGAGATCTTTTCATTCTGTCTGGTGGGAACTCAATTTGCAACCTCATGTGAGCTCTGGGAATTATTCAGCTTACACCTTACCTTCTCCTTAATTTGTTCTTTATCCTGATAGTTGCACTTTGCTCAGCCTTGTGGACTTTCACCCTATACCTAAGCAGATTTGTATTCACCCAAACATTCAAGGGGTCCCTCATGATGATTTTTGAATATCTTCTCCTGCACAACTTCTTCTCCAGGACATTGCTCTGAAAATTCTAGCCACTCCCTAGAAATTAGATTTCTGTTATCTCTTTTCAGAGACAGTTGGGCTCTATTTGCATTTCCTCTCTTTCTGCGTAGTCTGGAAATTGCCTTTAGGCAGAAATGTAGGGCAGTTGTACTTCGTGTATTTCCCTCTGTCAGAGATCACAGTCCTGTGCTGCCAGTTGTTTAATGTCTGAAAACAGTTATTTCAAATAACTTGTAAACTTTTCTAGCTGTTTATGGTAGGAGAGCGTGTCCTGTAACAGTTATCCTCTCATGTATAGAAGCAGAATTCTATTGTTTTGTTTGAATCACTTTTAAACTTTTTCTTTAAAAAAAAAAAAAAAGACATGTTCTATGTATTCTTGCTTTTTTCATTCAGCATTTTGTAATTCAGGTTCATGTTACATATAGTTACAGTACACTTTTTTCAATGCTTTTGTATTTACTGTGTGTTTATATTGCTGTTAATTTTTCTGTTCTCCTGTTGTTAAGTATTTGACTTCTTTCTGGTCTTTTGCTGTTAAGGACAGCTGTGGTGCAGATATTCTTGTATGTGTCTGCTGGGCATGTATCTAGGAGTGGAATTACTGGGCCTTAAAATATGTGAGCCAGTAAATGGCCTGGTGCCACTCATTTCAGATCCGTTGCTGAAGTTTTTGTATAGGCTCAGTGCCTTAAGACATGTGAATGTTAAGCTTTAAAAGGTAATGCTTTAGGAAAAAAAAAAAAAGCTAAATTGTTTTCCAAAGTGACTATGTAAACTATCAGCAATGCATAAGAGAGTCTGTTGATCTGTATCTTCTCCAATTGCAGTACTGTCAGACTTCTTAATTTTTGTCAATCTAATGGGAGTAAAATATCTTATTTTGGTCTTGATTTGCATTTCTATGATTTCTAGTAAGGTTGACACTCTTTGTACTTGTTTATAGGCAACACACTTTCTTCCTCTGGTGACTGCATTTTGACCTAGTTGGGATGTTCGTGGTTCTAAGTATAGAGGTAGAACTTAGAGCAATAAAAGAAAAAGCCATTTTTAAAAATTTGCTTGCTTGTTTTGAAAACCTAGCTGTTCATAGAGAAATCGTCCTTTTATCTTTTAAAATACGCTATTCATGTAGTTATACCTTATGAAGACCTAGGAGTTCAACAGAAAAATATTACATGGGTTTTCTTGAAAATTATATATATGTGTATATCTTTTGAAATGTTTTTTAAAGAATTTGAATTTTTGCATTTCCTAGAAAGTGTATCTTTTAATTAATGAAAGGGGGACCATTTACTTTTGAGTATTTCAAGATATAGGACCTTACTTTGAGTATCTTTTTCTATGGAATCAATTACAAATAATCTTGAGGTCTCTTAAGGAAGTCCAACAATGATACCTTTCTTTACTAGGTTGGTTTTGAACTAGTTGAGAAATAAAACAAGGACTAAAATAGATAGAAACCAAAATACTGTATTTTTTACTGATAAAGTCTAGGTTGGGGGAATTGATTGTAACTGTCTACAAGCAAATGCACTTCCTGTTGAGCTTCAGAATTGGACGGACTTATATTCCTATTGTAAGCAAGGTTGGTCTGAGCCATGTATGGGGAGTGCTGACCCTATAGGAGCAGTAGAGGATATGTATTTCCTAAGTGGGGATTAGCTCCCAGGAGAAAAAAGAGAGGTGCTCAGTGCATCATTTTCTGTTTATTTTTCCTAAATTACCAATCACATTGGTAAGTTACTCTAACTCTCTTGGTGCATTCTGAGAAAAGAGGCTCAATTAATATTTAATATTAATTGAACTGCCTTTACATAGAATGTGGGAGGTATGTTTATCTACTAACAAATATGCTATTTTATTAGTACATATATATTATCAACAAATGTCTACATTATGCTTGGTTCTTTGGTGTATAAAATAAATATTAGGTGGGCTCCCTGTCAGTTGAGAGTTAACAGTATGTTTATGGAAAATTATTTACACATATAATAAGAATAGCTTTATTACTTTATTCCTAATGATATTCTTAATCTTAATAATAAGAATAGCTCATATTTATATAGCTTTTTGTAATTTTAATGTACTTTGTATACTTCATTGTTTCACTCACATTTTAATGACAGGGATTCTAAGGCTCAGTAAAACAATGTGACTTGTCCGTAACCACACAGTGAGACTTGGGTCAGATATTCTGATCTAGATCCTACTTTTTTCCTGCTGCATCATACAGCTTTCCTAGAACAAAAAGTTTGCTCTGTAGGCACAGGTTATGAGAGGTCCTTAGGCATACAGTAGAGACACGTTAGGGCATATCAGGGAAGGCTTTGTACAGCAGGGTGGACTTGACCTGCTTTTTGAAGGGTGTAGTGCAGTAGAAAACTGCTTATCAGCAGAGGATTATCAGCGGAGGATACCTTCCAAGAGCCCCTGTGGATGCCTGAAACTGTGGACAGTACCAAACAGTTGACCCTTAAGCAACATGGATTTGAAGTAAAATTATACATGGATTCTCTTCTACCTCTGCCACCCCGAGACAGCAACTAGATCTTCTTCCTCCTCCTTATGATTTTCTTAATACATTTTATTTTCTCTAGCTTACTTTATTGTAAGAATACAGTATGTAGTACATATAACATGCAAAATATGTGTTAATCCACTTTTTGTGTTATTGATAAGGCTTCTGGTAAACAGTAGGCTATTAGTAATTAACTTTTTTGGGGAAGCAAAAGTTATATGTGGATTTTTGACTCTGTGGCGGGGCCAGTGCCCCTAAACCCCACATTGTTCAAGGGTCAACTATATATACTATGTTTTTTACTATATATGTACCCATGATAAAGTTAAATTTATTAATTAGGCACAGTAAGATATTAATAGTAACTAATAATAAAATAGAGCAGTTAAAACAATATTCTGTAATACAAGTTATGTGAATGTGGCCTCTCGAATATCTTATTGTTCTATACTTACCCTTCCTTTTGTGATGATATGAGATGGTACAGTGAGATGAGATGAAGTGAGGTGAACGCCATAGGCATTGTGACATGGTGTTAGGCTACTGTTGACCTTCTGTATTCCTGAATGTGTGTAACCATCCCTTATTTGCAGTAAATGGCTTGGTGTCACTCATTTCAGATCCCTTGCTGAAGTCTTTGTATGGGCTCAGTGCTTTCTGGTGTGACACACTGCTGTCACTTGCTCATGTCTTCCACCCCAAAATGTAATGTCTTTTCCACCTGAGCACTTATCATGCACTGTGGCCATCACTTTTGCAATCTGAGGTGTGACAGCAAAACTAGCATGAATTTCTTTCTTCTTCTTCACGATGTCATGGATAGAAAATTTGTTCTTATTTTAGCAGCTCCAGCATGTGATTTCTTTTTCCTTAAGTCAAGAACTTTTACCGTTTCACCAAAAGGAAGCACTTTACAGTTCTCTTTGGCATATGCAGATTGCCAGCCTCACTACTCTTGTCTTTTGGGGCCATTATTAAGTAAAATAAGGATTCTTTGAACACAAACACTGCTAAGTGATTCATGGGCCTGGAGTGTCTACAGTGCAGAGACGCTGGACAAAGGGATGATCCACATTCCTGGTGGGAAAGAGCAGAATGCATGAGATTTCATCACGCTCCTCAGGACAGTGCATAATTTAAAATTTATGAATTATCTCTGGAATTTTCCATGTAATATTTTCAGTCTTTCGTTCACTGTGGGTAACTGAAACATGAGGGAGGACCACTGTATAGATGTAGAGGAGATATGGGGAGAAGATAACCAGTCAGAGGCAAAAGATCAGTGGGAGGTGAGAGAGTGTTACTGGAAAGGGGTCCCGATCCAGACCCCAAGAGAGGGTTCTTGGATCTTATACAAGAAAGAATTCTGGTGAGTCCATAAGGTAAAGTGAAAACAAGTTTATTAACAAAGTAAAGGAATAAAAGAATGGCTGCTCCATGGGCAGAGCAGCCCCGAGGGCCGCTGGTTGCCCCTTTTTATGGTTATTTCTTGATTGTATGCTAAACAATCAAGAAATAAGGTGGATTATCCATGCCTCTCCTTTTTAGACCATGTAGGGTAACTTCTTGACATTGCCATGGCATTTGTAAACTGTCGTGGTGCTGGTGGGAGTGTAGCAGTGAGGACAACCATTGTTCCTCTCACTGCCATCTTGGTTTTGGTAGGTTTTAGCCAGCTTCTGTACTGCGACCTGTTTTATCAGCAAGGTCTTTATGACCTGTATCTTGTACAGACCTCCTGTCTCATCTTGTGACTTAGAATTCCTAACCATCTGGGAATGCAGCCCAGTAGGCCTAGCCTCATTTTACCCAGCCCCTGTTCAAGATGGAGTTGCTCTGGTTCAAATGCCTCTGACAAGAGGATTCTAAGGAGACTTGGCTGACTGTACTGCAGGATCCGTGTTGGGCAACTGTGTGGAGAAAGTGTCAATAAATTGATGTTACAGATGATCCAACTTTTGAAAGTTTGGAAGAGAAAGTATTTGCCTTAAGCAGTAGACATCGAGGAGCCACTGAAAGCTCTTAATTTGGGAATAACATGATTGAAACAGTCTCTTATCTACATTTTCAGGCCCTTTATGCATCTCCTATTCCCAGTTTCATTTGACCTATATATAAATTTTTGTTAATTTTTCTTTTATCATTAAAAACAGTATATAAGTACCCCTGTTATTTCTGTGCTTGATTCATGGTTGTATTTCTACATTTTCCTCTTGAACTAGCTTAAGAAATAACCAGTTTCTTTCTTTGCTTTTCAGGTCCTACCTCGAGCATAAGACCTCAATGAACTATATGCTGGCAACACGCCTCTTCCAGGACAGGTAGAGATTTGCTAAACTTTAAATTTAGGACTAGATCACAAGATTAAAAGAAAGTACATGTCAAAGAAGGAAAGAGACCTTATAAAAGTCTTTATGTAAAATCTCTGCTAGAAAAAAAAGTCCTGTAGAAAGCATGCTATCATGACTCATTTTTCCAGAATTTATCATGAACTCTCAGCACTTTGTAACATTTCCAAAAGACAAAAATTTAACTATAAAGATCTTTGAGCAATTTTAACAGATGCCTTAAACTTTATTCTTCTTCAAGGAAGGCCTTTACTCAGTGCCATTATACTTTAGATGCAGTTTTAATAGACACGATTATCTGTTTTTCTAGACCTGAAGATACTAGAATTATCAGATTGGAAAAAGTGGAGGGGAGGTAATTCATAAAATAAATACACTGAAACTTTGATAAGAAATGACAACTGATAATCTCAGTACAAGGGAAAATAGAAGGAAATGATGGAAAACAGACATTGGAATTTAAATAGCACAGCAATCAGGGCTGCTTAGTCCCACATACTTTTGTAGCCCCTGAAACATAACTGCATTGCAGTACAGTTCATTAATTGATTATCAAAATAAGGCACCCTAGTTATTTAGAGAAACCTACATTATTTTGAGGATATATGTACGTTTTTGAAGGATTCTTAAAATAGATACCCATGTTTTAACCATCTGCAATTTCATGATCTAGTATCAGGAAATACATGGGATTTGCAATTTGTCTCTGTAAATTTGTGGTAATTACGATTGATTAAGTAATCACATTGTGTAGATTCTAAAGAAAGAGATCTTTGGATTTACGTACAAGACAGAATCTCATTTCTTTATATGTATAAAACCTGTGGGTTTTTCCTCCCCTCTATGAAAACTTTTACAAGGTTTCTTTTATCTTTAGAGTTTAGATACTTTGCCAGGATGTGTTCTGATACGTCATTTTTCATTATTTTGGTTATGCAGTGAGTGCGGCCTTTCAGTCTTTCAGCTGTGGGAAGTATTTCCCTTATCCTTTCTTTTCTCTCCTTGTGGAATTCCTGTTAGATAAATTTTGGCTATAACCTCCATATTTCTTTACTGTTTTTAAACTTTTGGTTTTGCTTCTTAGCTTTAAATTCTTGGAGATTTCTTGGATTTTGTCTTCCAAAACTAAATTGATCTTCAACCATATCTATATTGTTATTTATTTCCCACACAAGATAGGGGTGTTTAATTTAGTTTTTTATTTTGGCAAGTGTGTTTTTAATATACAAGAACTATTTTTGCTTTTCGATTAGTTTTAGTATTTCATGGATGTAATGTCTTTTCAGATCTCTATTTTAGATTGTTTAAAGTTCCTTTCTGTTTTTTGCATTATTTTAATTCTTCTGGATTAGTTGTATTTATTCATCTTATTCTTTCTAGTTTTAACTTCTATATATCTGCAAATGTATGGTGATCTTTGTCCAGTCGTATTTAGAAGTAATGAACTGTTTGCTTAAGACAGGTAGTTTGCTTCACAGGTTATATAGGTCTGTTTCTGAACTGACATGGACACTGCGCTTGAGGCTGGATCTTTCTATACTTGAATTTCCCAGGAAGGGGAAGGAGGGCAGAGTAGGCATTCTGGGGACCACTGCATTAGCCAAAATGAGGAAGTATCTGCCTAGGAGTAGCAAAAAATAAACAATTTGAGGTGTAATAATATGTGTGCCTCTTTGTTAACATATTAAATAGTAAGAGGTAGCAGCAGATCTAATACCTACCGTAATTTCAAACGGTGATAAATATTGACAGTATTTCAAAATAGTTGTAAGAATTCTAAAATAATATGAAGAAAGATGCATTATTTCTTTTGGTAATGAAGTCACATTAATCCACTACTGTGGATAGTTTCCTACATTTATATGGAGGAAATGCTAAATTTCAATTAGAGGATGTAAGTTTTTTTCTATCCAAGTTTGTATATTCCCTGCATTCTTTCTTGAGGCCCCAGTTAACAGCTCCTGCTTATGAAGCATTCTAAAAACTTTGATTAAAAAAAGCATAATTTGGCCAGGCGCGGTGGCTCACGCCTGTAATCCCAGCACTTTGGGAGGCTGAGGTGGGCAGATCACCTGAGGTCGGGAGTTCGAGACCAGCCTGACCCACGTGGAGAAACCCCATCTCTACTAAAAATACAAAATTAGCCAGGCTTGGTGGCGCATGCCTATAATCCCAGCTACTTGGGAAGGCTGAGGCAGGAGAATCGCTTGAACCTGGGAGGTGGAGGTTGCTCTGAGCTAAGATCGCACCATTGCATTCCAGCCTGGGCAACCAGAGCAAAACTCTGTCTCCAAAAAAAAAAAATAATAATAAAAATAATGATAATAATAATAATAATTTTCCCTGTTTAGCTAAGAAAAACCCTCATGATCTACCCATGCTTACCTTTTTAGCCTAATTGTCACTTTTTCACACCAACTGATGGCCATTTCTACTTGCTCTTTTATACATCCATATTCTTACAAACTCCCCTTCTTTTGGAATGGCCTTCAATCCATCCCTAAATTCTTCTAGCTTTGTCCTTCCTCCTCTATCCTAGATTAGAAAGAGGTACTCCCAGCCCTTCTTTTATCCCTCAGTCTAATTTAGATTCCCAGATTGTATAATTGCCTGTTTACTAATTTGTGCTTTCCATGTTGGCTCTTAAGAGTAGATACTTTGTTATGTTCATCTTTGTCAGTGTCAAGAACCTACCACATGGTAGGCACACACACGGAAACATGCATTGAAAAAAATGAGATTGTGTTTGTAGCAAGTTCTAGTATCTTCCAATAAATCTGTTCTCTCATCAGTCTAAATTGATATTTTCCTTCTTGCAGATCCAATTAATTTTGTTATTGTTAGGACCATTTTCAAACTAATTCTCTACTCATTTCTTTTAGGTTAATTTTGACTACCTTCCTTACCTTCTTGACTCCTCCCCGACCTACCCACCCTGTTCTGGCAAACAGTATCTTACATACTGTCTCATACTATGGCAGTAGCTTTAACCCTGGCTTATGTCCTGGCCACCCCCCCACCGCCCCCCACCCCCACCCAGAGTGAAGTATTGGTACTTACTAAAAGCTGCCCAGGTAATTATAATGTAAAGTCATGATTGCAAATTACTGGAGAAAACCATTATCTGGGTGAAAAACTTAAAATCATTTTGAGACTTTCTGATGATTACCTGACAATATCAGGACATTAACATGGATAGAAAACATGGGAAAGGAAAGACAAAACATCTTGGTGAAGACTTACCTTTTCACTGGATTTTTCTTTGCATATCATCTACATTGCATTTGTCTCTTTACAAAAAAAAAATCAAAACATGTTATGTGACTCTATATAATATTTTTGAAGTGACAATTTTAGAATGGAGAACAGATTAATGAGGCAGGGTTTAAGAGGTATGGGTAGTTATAAAAGGGCAACATAGGGGATCTTCATGGTGATATAATCATTGAGTATCTTTTCTGTGGTGGATACATGAACCTACACAGGCAGTAAACATGTACTGAATTAAATACACACGTACATAAATGAGTACAAGTAAAACTGGGGACTTTTTTTTTTTTTGAGACAGTGTCTCACTCTGTTGCCCAGGCTGGAGTGCAGTGGCGCAATCTCGGCTCACTGCAACCTCCTCCTTCTGGGTTCAAGTGATTCTCCTGCCTCAGCCTCCCGAGCAGCTGGGATTATGGGCTCATGACACCACACCTGGCTAATTTTTGTATTTTGTAGTAGAGATGGGTTTCGCCATGTTGGCCAAGCTGATCGTGAACTCTTGGCCTCAAGTAATCCACCTACCTCGGCCTCCCAAAGTGCTAGAATTACAGGCGTGAGCCACTGCCTAGCCAGAAATTTTTTAAGAGTGTTAAATGAAAGGAAATTGAATGAGAGTGTTTTAAAAGAAAAACAAAGGCCTATTTTAACATGAATAGCACTCAATTTCTGTGGTTAGAGCCCAGTCTTAGTTTAGAGACAATGGAGAGTATCTTTTTTCAATAGAGGTTTTGTTGTTGTTGTTGTTGTTTTGTTGTTTTTGAGAGGTGTCTCGCTCTGTTGCCCAGAGTTGAGTGCAGTGGCATGATCTTGGCTCACTGCAACCTCCGCCTCCCAGGTTCAAGCAATTCTCCTGCCTCAGCCTCCCAAGTAGCTGGGATTACAGGTTCACGCCACCACGCCTGGCTGATTTTCTGTATTTTAGTAGAGACAGGGTTTCACCGTACTGCCCAGGCTGGTCTTGACCTCCTGAGCTCAGGCAATCCCCCTGCTTCGGCCAGCCAAAGTGCTAGGATTACAGCTGTGAGCCAATGCGCCCGTCCTTTTAATAGAGATTTTTTTTTAATTGTGGAAAATATATTTCTGATGAGCATCCCTTTTGAACCCCATGAGAATTGAGCTTGGTTTCTTTTCCTAAAACAGTTCAGTGAAAGTAGAAAGAGCACTGCAGTTTGAGACCTAAGCCAGGGGCTCAGATGTAAGCCCTTTAAGCTCCGGCCATGGCAGGTCAAAAAATTATTTTATCCTGCTCCTTTCTATAAATGGAGCGAATTAACAACCTTCTTCACATGGTGGTTGTGATGAATAAGCAGTTTGCTTTGTAAATAGATAAGCAAGTACAAATAATTGTTATAATTTTTCTCTATAATTTGTCCTTTTTTGTTTTTTATTGATGTCCCTCCAGCTCACAGCACTCTACTCTTTTATGAGAATGTTCTCAATTTATCTGTCTGCTTTTCTGCAAAGATGCCCTCCTTGGCCTAATGTCATGTTGAATTTCTGTATTAAAAATTTCTGGAGTGCATGTGTGTGTGAACTCAAGAGAGACTACCTGAATAGCATTCTCTAACCCGGTTGTCCTTTCTGCTTCTGTAGGGGAAACCCAAGAAGAAGCTTATTGACAGGAAGAACACGGTAATTGACTTTTAAAAGTTGAGAAATGCTTTCCATGTGCATAATGTGTGACCATGCACAGACTAAGCATAATACCTTATATAACCATTTTTAGTTTGGTTCAGCTTGAATAGTAACATAAAAATTTTTTCTATTGAAAAAGTGTTTTGTGGCCACTTTTTACAAGCTAAGTTTGAGATTTACTTCACTGTAACTACAGGTATACTATTCTAACTGAAGATGGTATTCTCGTTTAGCTGTGTGAGAGAGAGTATTAATGAGATTTTGAAACTACTGTCATGTTAGATTCAAGTACAGAGTTTGTGTTTTGGCCTTGACATACCTGAGGCACACAGCTCTGTGCCTCATGGTACAGAAGAGAACCTGTTTCTAGTTTGCCACAGAACTGAAAGTATACAAAACACCTGTGGACTTTCATTTAGGCAGAGAGCCCTTTAAAGCATAAATCTAATTTTTCTTTAAAGAAGGAATACATTATGATTGCCATTTAGTTAAGGGAAAACTGAGATAAATCAAGTTTGTAGCTTGTTTCCAAATAGAAAGTCACACTTGGTGTATAAGTTTTCTCCAGTTTTGAGTCAAGAAATATGCTTCCTATAACATACTGCTGTTAACTTGGAAATTGAGAAAAAAGAAAAAAATCTTAAACATTAAGAATATGTGAAGAGCACTGAGTTCTGTTGTTCATTTTTTGGCACTCATTTTATATTGCCATCAATAGGGATTTTGGGCCCTGTAGAGGTGTAAGCAGATGCAAGCTGGCATATGATAGACCATATGCTGGAGCATGAAACAAGTCCTAATATATTTAAAAGGATTAAAATGATACAGAGTATGTTCTTTGGCCCCAATAGAATTGAATATCAATAACAATAGAAAATCTTCACATATTTGGGAATTAAACATTTCTAAATAATCCATGGGTAAAAGAAGAAATCATGAGGAAAATTAGAAAATACTTTGAACTGAATGATACTAAAAATATGTCAAGATATGTACGCTACAGCTAAAGTAGTGCTTTGGGGGAAATTATAAGTTTAAATGCTTACCTTGGAAAACTGAGGACTGAGATCACTGTTCTAATGTTTGTTTTAAGAAACTGAAAAAAGTAGAGTAACTCCAAAGTAAGTGGAAGAAAGGAAAGGCAGAAATCAAATAAAAAACAAACAGTAAAGAATGTTAACAAAATCCAAAGTGTGTTCATTGATAAGGTAGCATAATTGATAAACCCTTAGGTAGACTGATCTAGAATAAAGAGAAAGGACACTAATTACCAATATCATCAGATAGAAAAGAGAGGATTTCACTATAGATTCAATAGACATAAAGTGGATGCTAAGGTGCGGAAAAAGGATATTAAGGCAATATTATTAGCAACTTTATTCAATTACTTTGACAACTTAGTTGAAATGACAATTCTTTGTGGTGGTGGGAAAGTTGGGGGCAACACCCAAACTGATACCAGCTGAAGTAGAAATTTTGAAAAGCCCTGTATCTGTTGAGAAAATTGAAATTGTCCTGAAAAACTTTCCTATAGAGAAAACTCCAGGCTCACTGGTTTCACTATTGAATTCTGTCAAGCATTTGAGGAGTAATAACACCAATCTTATACAGATTCTTTTAAGAATATAGGAAGGGACACTTCCCAGTTCATCTTACGATGCCAGCATGACTATGATACCAAAACCTGACAAAGACATTAAAATAGAAGAAGAAGAGAAAATTACAGGCTAATATCCTTCATGAACATAGACACAAAATTTCTTAATACTAGCAAATCTAATCTGCCAGTATAAAAAGGATAATACATATGACTGAGATTTTCTCCAGTATTGCAAGGTTGGCTTAACATTTGAAAATTAGTCATTGAAATTCACCATATTAATTACAGGGGAAAAACTAGATTATCATTTCATTAGATATCCCAAAAAAGCAACTGATGAAATTCAGCACATATTTATGAGAAAAACTCAGCAAATCAGAAATAGAAGGAAACTTCTTTGATAAAGGCCTTATATGAAAAACCTCTTGCTATCATCATATTCAGTAAAATATTGAAGGCTTTTTCCATATGATTTGTAATAGGGCAAGATGTAATAAAAGATGTGGACATCTTTTATTCACGTTGTACACTAGTATAGTAAAGCAAGGCAGTGAAAAAAGAAATGCACACAGATTGGAAAGGAGGAAGTAAAATGTCTATTTTTGGATGACATGATCAGGTTAGTAGAAAATCCTAAGGCATCTATAACTACAAGAACACAGAAGTGAACTTAGCAAGGTCTTAGGATACAAGATCGACATACTAAAATCGATTGTATCTTAATGTACTAGTAGTAAATAATTGGAAAATGAAATTTTAAATTATATTTACAACAGCATTTGAAAATATGAAATACTTAGGAATAAATTTAACAAAACATGTTCAACACCTATACAGTAAAAACTATTAAATATTACTGAAATAAATTAAAGAAGACCTAAATAAATGGAGAGATATGCCATATTTGTTGATTAGAAGAATTCATATAGTTAAAATAGCCATTTTCCTGAAATTGATATAAAGATCCAGTGCAATTTCAATCATTATTCTGGTAGATTTTTTTAAAAGGAACAGACCAACATTTAAAAATTTATATTCAAATACAAAGGACTCAGAATATCCAAAGTAATCTTGAAAAAGACTTAACGTACTTGACCTAAATACTGTAATTCTACAGTATTCAAGATATTGGCAAACTGATCATATTGAAACAGAATAGGAAGCCCAGAAATAGACCCACATTTATATGGTCAAAGTAATCCAATGGTGAAAGGAAATTATTTTTTAAAAATGAGGATGGAACAACTGAATATCGTATTTTTAAAAATGAACCCCAACCGCTGTTTCCCATAGAAATTAGAGATGATTCATAGATACAAAAATGATTACTATAAAACTTATTGAAGAAAACATAATATCTTTGTGACTTTGGGCTTGGCAGTGTTTTTAGACATGACACAGAAAGCAATAAAAAACAAATAATGTTATATTTTCTCAAGATTAAAAACTTCATTATAAGATACTGTTAGGAAAATGATTTGGCAAGCCACTGACTGAGTGGAAATATGCATCAAACATATCTGTCAAAGGATTGATATCTAGGAACTATCAAGAACTCCTACAACTCAATAATAAAAAGACCATCAACCCAATTACAAAAGGATAAAATATTTGAACAGACACTTCAAAAGGAAGATATATGAGTAGCCAATATGCTTATGAAAATGTGCTTAACAACATTAGTTATCAGGGAATTACAAAGTAAAACCACGTTATACCACTGAACATCTAGCAGAATGGCTGAAATTATACTGACAATACTAAATGGTGGTAAGGATGTGGAACTAACAGAACTGTGATAAATTGTCGTTGACGGTGTAAACTGGTACAAGCACTTTAGGAAGAGACTGGCAGTTTGTTAGAAATATACAGATTTCACTTTGAGATCTACACAGAAGAAATAAACATAATCACAAAACAGCTTGTACAAATACGTTCATAGTAGCTTTATTCATAATGCTCCAAAACAGGAAACAACCTAAGTGTCCAACAAGAGAGCAGATAACTGTGGGTTATTCAGACAGTGACCTACTGCTCAGAAATAAAATGGGATGAATACTGACACACACAAGAGTGAATCTCAAAAGCATGCTGAATGAAAGAAGCCTTATACAAAACAGTTCATACTGTATGGTTTCGTTTTTATGAAATTCTAGAACAGGCAAAAGTAATACATGATGAAAAATTTACAACAGTGATTGCCTTTAGGACGTTAGGGAAGGATTGGCTAGATAGGAGTGGGAAGGGGCATGAGAACTTCTGAGGTGATACTAATGTTAAGAGTTTAGGTTATATAGCTCTAGGCATTTGTCAGAACGCATTAAGTGGACATTTAATATTTGGATATGTCACTGTATGTAACTTTTAGCTTACCCAACACAGTTCTATAAAACAATTATTAAACTCTAGATAGTAAGGATATGCATGTTGAAATGTTTATGAGCAAAATGCACTGATGTCTCTAACTTTGAATTGCTTTAAAAATTAGACTGCTGGATGAAGGATGTATGATTGGATATATACGTGACGAAACAAAATATAGTAAAATGTTAATTGTAGAAACTAGGTGGTAAGTAGGTATATGGTTGTTCACTGTACAGTTCTTTAAACTTTTGTTTAAATATTTAAAAAAAAATGTTGGGGGCTGGGCGCGGTGGCTCACACCTGTAATCCCAGCACTCTGGGAGGCCGAGGCGGGTGGATCACGAGGTCAGGAGATTGAGACCATCCTGGCTAATACGGTGAAACCCCATCTCTACTAAAAATACAAAAAATTAGCCAGGCGTGGTGGCACATGCCTGTAGTCCCAGCTACCTGGGAGGCTGAGGCAGGAGAATTGCTTGAACCCAGGAGGCAGAGGTTGCAGTGAATCGAGATGGCGCCACTGCACTCCAGCCTGGGCGACAGAGCGAGACTCCGTCTCAAAATAAATAAATAAATAAATAAATAGTTGGAAAAAGTAAATGAAAAAGATGTAGCTAAAAGATATCCAACTTATTTTTAGGAAATTCAATTGTTTGTTAATTAACCAATATTTATGGCAAGTCAGCTGTGTGCTGGACAGTCTCATAAGCATCTAGGATACAGTGATACAAGACAAACATGGTCCTTGCCCTCATAGAACTATTATTCTGGCTTATCAGATTCATATTTTACCCAGCATTCCCTATCCTCTATCCCTTGTACTATTTAGGATTTATCTGTTTATCCAGGGTCTCTTGGTTCTTAGTTGTTATTTTAAAATCTCTTTAGAGAAAGAGATTTGTAGTAGCTTCTCCATATCTGTGAGCTTTTAGCGTTCATGTTTTCAGAAGTTTATTTTTTGAGTTTTTGTTGATAAAAAGAAATCTTTTTTTTCCTAAAGAATGGAGTTCTTGACAATGTAGATGGTATAATGTAGACAATATAAACTCTTGTTTATATAATGAACGGTGGTTCATGAACGTAAACACTGGGCTTTAACTTATTAGGGTGTTGAATTAACTTCCACTCATTTAATTAGGATGACCTCAAACATTAAATTGTCTCCAATCACATTAAGTTTTTAAGAGACATGTCATTGGAGAGAGAGTTTGTGTGTTTATGAGATAACGATGTCGGTGTTAAGCTATGCCCATGTTTGTCCATACAGTTATCAAATTTGACCAAGTTTAAAAAAAAATACAAAATTGACCAAGTTAGCCAGACGTTATTAAATAAATGGTTTAAATGATTTTATCTTTCTATCAGATTTGTTTTATTTTCTTTATTATCGAATTGGCTAAAAGTTTATTTCTATAGCTCTCTCTGTGTGTGTGTGTGTGTGTGTGTGTGTGTGTGTGTTGTGTGTGTACGTACTCTTTGGGACTCTGATAAAATACATTGGAACTATTTTTAAAGTTAATTGATTTGCTTCCCATTTCTGCTCCCAGTGCCAGGACCTTCCTGTTTTTGGCTCTTTGTCTTACTCTGGAGAGAAGGCCTCCGAAAGACTTACCATCCATTCTATCCACCCAGAAATCCCTATCAGAAAGGTCCTAAATAGACCAAATGACACAGCCTTTTTATTATACTCAGAGACTGAAAACTCCCAGAGGAGTTAGGATGATTTCTTGACCTCAAAGGGAACACACTTTGAGTTCTAGAGAGTTCAGAGCCAACCAATTAGATATTGCGTTTGAGTGTAGAGAGTTGGCTACATGCTTTCAGTCACTGATACAGATACTGCTTTTCTGACCTGGTGACCCAGAGCCCGCTCTTTGGTGACTTGGTTATGGCTGCCTCTCTTGTATTTTGCTCAGTCCTTGTCTAGACTGGGCCTCATATCAGTCACTCCCTGATTTGTGATTTGTGTTACTTTAATGCCTAATGTAGCTGGTGCCAGCCCCCTTTCCACATCCCATTTCTCATTCTTGACTTGATGTATTTAGCCTTGTCCTATCTCTGCTGCCTTCCCTTGTCTGTGCCTCTGACTGTAACTCCTGACCTGTACTTAACAACTGTAAAGTCCGTGCCACCTTGCTCCACCTTCTCCTGTATATAATCAGGATCTTAAAGGAGGGTGGGTGCCTTGGCATTTCCTCATGTTGGGATGCTTGAGACTTGGTGAGTCCCTAGGGCTTGGTGACTTTTCACTAAGACACTTCTATGCGTCTCAGTCAACTCGGTGCTCCCTCACGTATTCACAGATCATCAGCCTTTGTTCCCCTCATCTGAACCTCTGCTAAATCCATATTGTTTAGATTTTATATACATTCAAAAGAATATTTATAAAATGCTGAGTAAGTTATAATGGGTAGAAATGAAACAAACACCATTTGCCACCACTCAACTTAAGAATTAAGATGTTGTCATTTTTAAGGTATAAAGTATTTTAAGGTATAAGGTGTTGGGTGGCACTTTATAATCCCTGCAGTAAAGTAATAATCAGTATCACTGAACACTTAAAGGTCTTAAACATTGTCTTTAGCTGCATATTTTTTTAGAACATTTAATAAATTCAAATGGGTCACTAGTGAGGTTTTAACGTAGATTCTAGTGTTCCTCTTTATCTGTCAAACTTTTAGAATTCACTTGAGTTACCATGTCCAGTATGTCAGCATTATGGAATTCTGGGAAGCTTAGCCTTGGAATGAAGGAGAGAACTTTCTGAAGGCCATAGCTACCATGTTGCTTTTCCCCTAGAATGACTGCTGATGGAGCGCCAGAATTGAAGATAGAGAGTCTGAATTCAAAGGCCAAGCTGCATGCTGCACTTTACGAGAGGAAGCTCCTGTCTCTGGAGGTGCGAAAACGTAGACGACGGAGTAGCAGATTGAGGGCAATGAGGCCAAAATACCCAGGTACCTGCTGGTGAGCTTTCACCAAACTCCCTTATCTGGATCCTGCCAGACTGAGTTAACCAGCTTCTTACTCAGTATTTCATGAGTCAGAATCTTCCTGATCACATACACCTTTTTTATATAGTTTTTTCTCTGAAACTTAATTTCAACAAAGTCTTAAGTTTTTAAACCTTCCACTCTATAATATTTGTATTGAAGACTATCTGAAACACATACGTTTTGGCCTTTGCTCTTATGTCAGCATCATACAAATACCTGATACTCTAGAAATAATATTAGCCTGAGTTTAATGGAATCCTGAGCATTACTGTTCAGGTTTTTTATAATTAGGTAAGTTCAGTTCATTCTTTAACATTGCTGAATGGCATAAGTATTTTAGACAAAGTGGAATTTCTTTCTCTCCTAGCTTCTACAATGTTGTAGGTCTGTTTATAATTGACTGATATACTGATTTCCTTTTTTTCTCTCCTTCCCTCCTGTGAACGTCTGTGTCAGGCAGTGTGTTAGTCACTGAGGTTTTGCTGGTAAATAAAAAAGATATGGTCTCTGTCCTCATAGAACTTAGAAGGCGATAGAGAAGGATAATGAATAAACATAGGATAGAAAGATATTCCCCTGTTCTTTATACCTCCGTGAAGGGTGCTTTTTAAAAAATCTCTAACACACTATAGAAATTACTAAGCCAAGGGTTTTTTGTTTTTTTATTTTTATTTTTTGCCTTAAGTTGTGAGACAGTGATGATGAGAGTATGATGAAAAATGTATACTTTAATGAAGATTATTAATAGGTTTTAGAATATGTAACATTAGGCCAGGCATGGTGCCTCATGCCTGTAATCCCAGCACTTTAGGAGGCCAAGGTGGGCAGATCGCTTGAGCCCAGGAGTTCGAGACCAGCCCAGGCAATCTGGCAAAATCCTGTCTCTACAAAAAATACAAAAATTAGCTGGGTATGGTAACATGTGCCTATAGTCCCAGCTACTTGGAAGGCTGAGGTTGGAGGACTACTTGACCCCAGGATGTCGAGCTGTAATGAGCCGAGATCCTGCCACTGCCCTCCAGCCTGGGCAACAGAGTGAGACCCTGAATCAAAAAATGATAATAAATAAAAACAAAAATAAATAAAAGAATATATGAGATTAGAGAGTGACATGTGGGTGCTATTAATTCTGTACCTTGTTTGTGGTTTGGTTTAGAAATGGGCTTTTACTAAAAAGAGAAAAGGAAGGTATTGGGAGAGAGGAACATTTAATCCTTTTTTCAGCAACATTAGTGATTCTTCGCATTTAGTGATTACCCAACCAGCTGAAATGAATGTTAAAACTGAGACAGAGAGTGAAGAGGAGGAAGAAGTCTCATTAGACAATGAAGATGAAGAACAGGAGGCTTCCCAGGAGGAGTCTGCAGGATTTCTTAGAGAAAATCAAGCCAAATATACACCCTCATTGACAGCTTTGGTAGAAAATACACCCAAAGAAAATTCCATGAAAGTTCGTGAATGGAATAATAAAGATGGACACTGCTGCAAACTTGAGACTCAGGAGCTAGAGCCTAAATTTAACCTGATGCAGATTCTTCAAGATAATGGCAATCTTAGGTATGTATCTTTTATAATTATATTAGTAAAACTGATAACAGCTAACTTGTACTGTGTACCAGCTACTATTTTAGTGGTTTTACAGTCATTTTTCATTTAATATTTACAGAAGTCCTATGAAATAATGACTGTGATTAGATACTGTTATTATTAAGGAAACTGAGCCTTAGAGAGGTTAGGTAACTTGTCTAAGGTAGAGCTATGATACAAACCCGGGTCTCATTGGTTGGGCATTTGTGTCAGTCACTGAGTATAAGGTAACTGGGACAAGGAGCTCAAGCAGCTCGTCGTTTAGTATCAGAGACAGCTCAGGCCATGGCCCCACTATGAACAAAGTGGTCTTAGGACACAGAAAAAGAGTGATTGGTCTGGCTTGGGAGGGCTAGAAAGGCATTATGGACGAGGGAAAATTTGAATCAGGCCTTGACTGATGAGTAGGGTTTCAGGAGCTTTGGGAAGTGATGGTTAAATGTGGGAGTGCTAGGTAGAGGCAATAAAGACGTAGAGGTGGCCAAGCGCAGTGTCTCACACCTATAATTGCAGCACTTTGGGAGGCCGAGGTGATCGGATCACCTAAGGTCAGGAGTTCGAGACCAGCCTGACCAACATGGAGAAACCCTGTCTCTACTAAAAATACAAAATTAGCTGGGTGTGGTGGTGCATGCCTGTAAGCCCAGCTACTCGGGAGGATGAAGCAGGAGAATTGCTTGAACCTGGAAGGTGGAGTTTGCAGTGAGCCAAGATTGTGCCATTGCACTCCAGCCTGGGCAACAAGAGTGAAACTCCATCTTAAAAAAAAAAAAAAAAAAAAAAAAAAAAAAAAAAAAAAGACATAGAGGTGTGATAATACAGTCATTCATTAAGTCCCTCAGTGAGTTTTTATTGAGCACCTGCCCTATGCCAATTGTGCTAGGCCATATCACATTACTGTGGGGACCAAGATAGGCCTGGAGTTTACAGTCTAGTGGGGAAGAATGACAGTTAACAAAGAAACAAGGTCATTTCAGGTCGTGAGAAATGCTGTCAGAACAATAAGATGGTGTAATGTTAGAATGTAATTGGGCAGAGTTACTTAATTGCAGTGATCTGGCATGAAGAGGTAACCTCTGAGGTAAGTCCTGAATGATGAGGAGTCAGTCGTGTGAATAGTAGGAGGCAGAATACTCCCAGCAGAATAGCAAGTACAAAAGCCCAGACATCGTAATGAGCTTGGTGTGTTTACAAAATACAGACTAGAGGAATTATATAAGGAGAAGAGCATGGTAAGAAATGAGACTAAAAAATTGGATGTTGTTAGATTGTGAAGGGCCGTAAGAGGAGCCTAAGCTTTATTTTCTAGATGACTTTTAAGCAGATAAATGATACGGTGAGATCTTGTTTTAGAAAGTAAATCGTGCTTGCATTGCGGGATAGTGAAACTAAAGGCAGGGGGGTGAGTTAGGGACTGTTAGAATTGTCCAGAGCCAGGAAGATGAAGGCCTTGATCAGAGTAATGGCTTTAGGAGTGGAGAGAATGTGATGGACTTAGTAAAATTTGCAAAGTAAAATTGATAAGACTAAGTTTTTCACATTTGGAAACTTGGTGGTGCCTTTGGTCAATATAAGGAACATAGGAGTTGGTTTCATGTTAAAAACAATGAGTTTGATTTAAGATGTAGTAAGGAAGAAGGGTTCTGGGCTAAAGTCCAATAGACAGGTGGACAGCTTTGTTGATCAAGGTTGAACAGGATTGTATAGTTGATAGGTAAAGTCTTCAGAATGGATAAGATTGTTCACAAATTTATTTGGTTCAGCAAGGATAAAAAAAGAATTGAGCCCTGGGGAATACCACTGTTCAATGGGTAAGTCAGTAAAAAGGTCAAGATGTAGCAGTTAGAGCAATAGACATAAGATCAGGAAGGAATAGTATGGTAAAAGCTGCAGAATGAGCATTTCAGGTCTGTAGAGCCTCAAACAGCCCTAGTTAGGATGAATAGTGAAAAGAGACTTCTGGATTTGTGACCTAGGGCCAACTGAGTAGGTGGAAGACCAGTTGTGAGTGGAGAAAATAAGAAAGCAAGTGTGAACTAACTGTCTAAGGGTTTGGCAATGAAAGGAAGGTAAGAATGCATCAGGGAGACAGCCAGCTAAAAGAAACGGATTTTTTTTTTTTCTTTTGAGAAGAGGTTCTGGAGGTTGTTTATAGACTAAGGGGAAGGATTTGAGGATAAGAGGATTAGAAATGCAGAAATGGACATATTGGTAGAGAAGAGTACTAAAGGAAGGTGGGAAGAGGCCAGAGGAGGGAGTATCTCTTCCTATCAGTCAGAAAGAAAGTGCTATGGGATGAATGGAGTTGATAGAAGTTTAAGAGCAAGGAAGTTTAGCCGTTTATGCATGATAGTCTTTATTTCTAAATTAGAGGCCAGTTCTTATACTGAAAGGCTGGAGGGTGACATTGGAGTAGCAGGGGATAGAGTTAAGGTTTGGAACAGTGTCATGGAGAATAAGAATAGTTCTGTCAGTGGAGAATAGAATATGCTAAACTCAGTCAGAAGACCTGAGCTCTGGCTGTTTTAGTGCTACCACCTGGCCGTGTGGTCATAGACAAGTCAGAGAGCTTCTCTAGGCCTCAGTTTCCTTTTCTGTCAATCCAAGATGTGGAGTTAGACAAGTGTTCTTTCAAACTTCTTCCTAGAGGGAAAGAAGATTTCACTGAATTGAAAATAGAGCATTTGAAAACCACTGGACTGTATTCTAAGGTCCTTTCCAGCAATAACATTCTGCTTAGTTGTTGTAGAAATAAATTATTTTTTCATGAATCTTGTGGCTCTCACTTTGAATGAGTAAACTGTTAAAATTGCAGGCTGCATTAGTGTCAATCAGTGGTTTTCAGACTGTGTTCCCTAAAGCTGCTCATTGTTCGGTGAAGTGTCTCAGAGGCTACTTAGGGGTTTGGGGAAAGTCCATGGCCAGGGTTCAAAACTCTAAGGATCACGTCATTGTTGCATATCTTATATACTGAGCATCTGCATAACCTTTTGTTTTTAAAAATAGGTTTCTTTGTTGTAAATCATTCTGGTTTTTATTCTTTCATCTTTTGGGGGGTTTGTTGCAAGTGACTAGCTGAACAATGTGTCCAATACCTTAGAGACAGTCTCAGAATTAACATTCGTGACGTTTATAGAAATGGAAACCTCAATATTTGTTCATTTGCTTTGCAACAGTGATTCACAACAAAACAATGATTGAAGTCTCAACTTATGAGCAATAATCCCCTTATTTAAAAGATCTTCAAGTTTTAGTATAAAGGGATGAATCCGTGGAATTGGATATTCTGCTACATTTGAAGGTGTCTGAAACATGCTATTTCTTGCTCATTATATTGTAGGTGAATTTATTGACCCAAACTGAGGATCTTTTAAATTTATTTTGACTTGAGAATAATTTGTTATGGAGACAAAGCTTATAGGATTGATTCAGGGCAAAGTGGTATATGCTCTCTGGGTAAACAAGAGTATAATTATTGTCTTTGAGGAACAGTTGAAAATGTACATTTATGGCTAGGCGTGCAGGCTCATGCCTGTAATCCCAGCACTTTGGGAGGCTGAGGTGGGTGGATCACCTGAGGTCAGGAGTTTGAGACCAACCTGATCAACATGGTGAAACTCTATCTCTATTAAAATACAAAAATTAGCTGGGCATAGTAGTGAGCACCTGTAATCTTAGCTACTTGGGAGGCTGAGGCAGGAGAATCGCTTGAACCTGGGAGGCAGAGGTTGCAGTGAACCAAGATCACACCACTGCACTCCAGCCTGGGTGACAAGAGCAAAACTCTGTCTCGAAAAAAAAAAAAAAAAGAAAATATAAGTGTATTATTTCAAAACCGTATTATGCTCCCGTAAAAACCATCCCTGCTAGTAACAAAGATCTAGCCTTATTCATAGTTCATGTTCTGAAGCTCTTATGTATTAAACTCTCAAAAGCAAATCTACTCCCCAGCCTGACTCCCTTGCCCTCCAATTCTCCAACACACACATGGAAGCTAGACTGGAGCCCTCTTACGATTTGCAGCTTACTTTAGCCAAATCCTACCTCCTAACCTTGTGAAAACAGTCAGTAGAAAGCATTCAGTGATTGCATTTGTGGGGATTGTAAACAAAGTTTGTGTTGGGCCCTAATCTTCGCTGACATAGTTTTGGCTACAGTATCAGAAGGCCGATCAGCTGAAGTAACCAAAATCTCGCCTGAAAGAAAACAGATCTGCCATGAACAGCAGCTGAGGTGAAAATCATCAGTGTCTCTCTGGTACTTCTGTCTTCCAAACTATAGCTTGATCAGATTTCCTTATTTCCAGCCTAGGCCACCAGGCAGAAAATAGCTGCGTTCTTTAATGATGTTGCTAAGGTGCTTTTCACAAGACTTGAGGATTTCTTTCGCCCACTGAACATCTGGGCTTGTCCTGCCTGGCCCATCAGTTCATCTGTGCCAAACTCTGTTGGACCTCCCTCATTTGCTCTGGGCTCCAGCCATTCCATCTTGTAGTTGAGAACAGTGTGGCCTTAAATTTGGTCTTAAGAGTCCCTTTATAGGATTTATCTATTTCCTGCTTTGGACACTTTTATATACTAGAAATATTAATTGCCATTGCAAAATCCACACTTTTGCTTTTGTACTAACTGATAAGTTCTTATGGACCTCCAAATGTAAAAAACATTTTCTCATTAATACAGTGGTTTTTGTGAAGATTCAGTACTTCTCCTGTCTGTTCCCCCAAGAAAGTTGTTAAAAAGTTCAAAGAGGGTCAAGCACAGTGACTCAGGCCTGTATGTAATCCCAGCACTTTGGGAGGCCAAGGCAGGCGGATCACTTGAGGCCAGGAGTTCGAGACCAGCCTGGCCAACATGGTGAAACCCCGTCTCTACTAAAAATACAAAAATTAGCTGGGTGTGATGGTGTGCACCTGTAAGTCCAGCTAGTTGGGTGGCTGAGGCACAAGAATCACGTGAATCCAGCAGGATGGAGGTTGCAGTGAGCTGAGATTCCACCACTACACTGCAGCCTGGGTGACAGAATGAGACCTTGTCTCAAAAAAAAAAATTCAAAGAGAAGGAGTAAGAAATCTAATTTTCTATTCTTGTTTTTTTTCCCTTATGCTAATAATGAGAAAATAAATAGGATTCTCCATCTCTGATTCTTTTAATAGGAAATTTAAAAAGAAAAACCTTCATGTACTGCTTAGAAGGAATCCTTATTCACAGGCTGTAAGATGGGTTTCATATTTCTTAGCCATCATAATAGAAGCATCCTCAAAGGCCACTTGGAGAGAAGCAAGTACACATTTTGTAGTTTTACACTTCTGTCACATAACGGTATGTTGTTTTGGATTTCTATAGCAAAGTGCAGGCCCGAATAGCATTCTCTGCCTATCTCCAGCATGTTCAAATTCGCCTGATGAAAGACAGTGGCGGTCAGACGTTCAGTGCCAGTTGGGCTGCCAAAGAGGATGAACAGATGGTAAGGCTTTTCTTACTGAAACCTTTTTACTTTCCCTTTTTCTTTCTTCTTTCTGTATTTTTTTTTTCCTATTAGGGTAAAGTGCGATATTTTTCTGGTGAAAGGATTATTACATAAGAAGGTTTTTAGATTTCTTATAAATCTATACTTATAAGATTTATATATACTTATTTCTTATACTTCAATGTGAAGCAAATCTTTGACCTGGAGCTATGTTCATTACACCATGTAGTGAAGGCATCAATGTATTTCATTTTGAATTGGAAATTGATTTCTCATTGGACGTGAAGCCCTGTGCAAAGCCCTTTAAAAGAATAACAATTTACAGTCTTTTCTCAAGCAACCTCACGTTATTAACTCTGAGGTAGGCATTATCATTCCTGTTTTACAGAAGAGCAAACAAAGACCTCGAGAAGCCAAGGTTCCACAGGTTATACGTGATGAAACCAGAACTTAAACTCAGATGTACTTTACTTGCTCCTCCATTGCTTTCATGCATTGTAAAGCATTTATTTTCTGTCCTGAGGAGTCAAATTAGCTCTTTGAAAGTCATCACCTTATCATAGGCCCTGTCAGAATATACCATCCTCCAAGTTGGTATTTTTTACTTTACTAGTTGTAACCTCGTAAGATTCTTAGATTGCTAGAATCAAACTTGTATAATCATTTTTACTGTATATCAGTCATTTGAACATTCCTGGGATTCAGTATTCTAGGACAGTTTTGTGTGTGTGAATCAGAATGATGGGGAGCTTTAAGCTGTTTGGTAAGGTCAGAGTTTATGGAAGAAGCCACAGCCCTTCCATATTCTTTTTTTTTTTTTTTTTGAGACAGAGTCTTGCCCTGTCGCCCAGGCTGGAGTGCAGTGGTGCGATCTCAGCTCACTGCAACCTCCGCTTCCTGGGTTCAAGCTATTCTCCTGCCTCAGCCTCCCGAGTAGCTGTGATTACAGGCACCCACCACCAAGCCTAGCTAATTTTGTATTATAAGTAGTGACGGGGTTTTTCCATGTTGGTCAAGCTGGTCTCAAGCTCCTGATCTCAGGTGATCCACCCTCCTTGGCCTCCCAAAGTGCTGGGATTACAGGCATGAGCCACTGTGCCTGGCCCCATATTCTTTTTAATAACAGGGATTTGTCACCAAAAGGAGAGGGGCCTTTAAGTCTGAGAAAGCTGCATTCTTTGTTCCACTCAGTGGTGACCTTACTGTAATTTTTAGTCCTCCACATACAAAAGGCAAGTCTTTATGCCAGGCTTATTGTAAAAACATGTTGGTTATCCCAGAAAACAACTTATGAATTTAAAGTAGCCAATGGAACCCAGAGATAAAACCTTGTGTGTTGTGAATAATCCTTCAACCATCAGTGGAAAATGTTAGCTCTGCTCTTTCCAAGTGGAAAATTGAAACTGCCTTTTTGAGAGTCAGTTTGTCTGCTCCCCTGTGAAAAAAATAATGTTTTAATATAACAGCTTAAACCACCCTATAGTAAAGACAGCAGAGTAGAACTATGAAATTCAACCCTCTGGTTATGAGGCTGTTTCACTTATGCTGGAGTAAATTGGCACCAAAGGACAATGAACCAAAATCAAATTCAAGAAGAAAAAAAATAGTTCAAAAAAGAATAACCACTGCAGATACTGGCTTGGAATTCACACAGTATTTCTTTGGGGCTTTCTACAAGAATATTGAGGATCATCACTACAAAACTTAATACCAGTTCTGTGAATTCTTTCTTGAAAATATATCTAGGCTGGGTGCGGTGGCTCATGCCTGTAATCCCAGCACTTTGGGAGGCTGAGGCGGGTGGATCAGTTGAGGTCAGGAGTTCGAAACCAGCCTGGCCAACATGGTGAAACCCCGTCTCTACTAAAATACAAAAAAATTAGCTGGGTGTGGTAGTGCGCACCTGTAGTCCCAGCTACTTGGGAGGCTGAGGCAGGAGAATTGCTTGAACCTGGCAGGCGGAGGTTGCAGTGAGCTGAGATCACACCACTGCACTTCAGGCTGGGTGACAGAGCAAGATTCCGTCTCAAAAAAAAAAATATATATATATATAGAGAGAGAGAGAGAGAGAGAGAGAAAGAGAGAGAGAGAGAGAGCGAGAGCACAAGCCCTACCCCATTCCCTGATGATTGTAGCAGTGGTCTTGCTTTTGAGGAAGGTAGATGTAGAGTTGGCCTCTGTGTTCCAGCTTAGGTTAGAGATTCCTTCTCTCATAACTCACAGAAGGCACATCAACAGAACGTCCCCAGATTTATCATCTGAAGGCAGTTTTATTGTGGTTTTTGGACAACAACATCTTTAAGGCTCTTGGCCTTATAAAATCTCCCTTTGAAGCGTTTATGATTTCATCAGTAATCTGATTGGTATCTGTTCAGATTTCAAAATCCTTTGCCCCCATCTTCCGTGAGATGTATTCTTTCTTTACCTTAATAACTTTCCACTGTGCCCTCCTTGACAACCCCCAACTCTAAAAGCTCCCTTATTCTTGGGGAAGAAAAAAAGCTATTACCTTTCAAACTACTGTGATAGTTCTTTCTTTGCCTTAATCACGACACTTTTAAAGTCATTAGTTTCTACTCTTCATGTATATTTTTCATTACCCATGCATTTTCTTAATGTCTTCTTGTACTCTCTTTATTGAAACTGTTTTCTTGAAATTATCCCTCAGTGGTCAGATCCAAGGCCTTGTCTTTGTAGTGGGCCTTTCCAGCTCCAGCCTCTTGGAAGCATTTGACATGGAACCCTTTCTTCAGTTGGCCTCCATGGCACTATTTTCTCTTAATTTTCTTTTTTTTCTTTTTTGAAATGGAATCTTGCTTTGTCGCCTAGGTTGGAGTGCCGTGGCATGATCTTGGCTCGGTGCAACCTCCACCTCCTGGGTTCAAGTGATTCTCATACCTCAGCCTCCCAAGTAGCAGAGATTACAGGTGTGTGCCACCACGTCAGGCTAATTTTTGTATTTTTCGTAGAAATGCAGTTTTACTGTGTTGGCCAGGCTGATCTCAAACTCCTGACCTCAAGTGATCTGCCCACCTCAGCTTCCCAAATTGCTAGGATTGTAGGTGTGAACCACCATGCCCAGCCTATTTTCTCCTGGTTTTCTGTGTTTCTGGTGTTTCTAACTTGTTTTTTTTTTTCCTGATACTTCATCATCTTTTCTATCTCTAAATATGAATATTTCTGTATTCTCTGTCTTCTCACCTTTGATACTTTCATCTGCTTCCACAGTTTTAGTTCCTACTACCTGTCTTTGAATGCTACCTTCCCTAAATAGTGCTATTTGTGTATGTACTGTGGTACTTTTACAACTACTACTTTATTACATAGTTATTTACATACATACTTGATTTAAATTTTCTGATTGCCAGCTTATTGAGGGAAGGGAATAAGTTTCTTTCGTTTTTGTTTTGTCTTTCTGTATGCTTCTAACCTTTTTGTTCTGGGTCTTGTTTGTTGAAATGTGTAATATATGTCTTCTTACATCTCTGTTATATAATGCCTTCATAGCTTGTCTTCTGTTGCTTAGCACCATCCCTCCTTTTTTTTTCTCCCGTGACTCTTTAATTTATAGGAGCTGGTTGTTCGTTTCCTCAAGCGAGCATCAAATAACCTCCAGCATTCACTGAGGATGGTATTACCCAGCCGACGATTGGCACTTCTGGAACGCAGAAGAATCCTGGCCCACCAGCTGGGTGACTTTATCATTGTATACAACAAGGTAAGTCTTTTATCTGTTAGTCTTGTGCTTTGGATTGCCATACACTGTCAGAAACAGACTAGATAGAAGCCTCTGTCCAGCTGGATGGAGACACTCTTCTTCTGTTCTCTGGCATCACCATCCCTTATGTATTACTGTTAGGGGAAGCAGGACCCCACACCTTAACCCAGCTGGTCTGAAAAACTATTTATTACTTCTGAAGGCCCAGTGGCCATAGTTAATTCTTCATTCTTATCAAAAGGCATATTCCTTTTGAGCACTGAGATGAATCCTAGGCTGTGTGAGTCTGCACGATTGTTACTGCCTGTAGAAAGTGGCAAATTGACCATTGGAGAACAAATTTGAGCTGTGGATTGAATGTAATGACATATTCTTTCTTGAACGAGTTATACTTTCATCTTTAAAACATTTTATACATTACAGAATTTTACAGTCAAGCCCAAGAAATATACTATTTAATTAGAATATTTTGCAAAGCATTCTATATCCCGGGATCTCAGAATGCATTAAAAATATCATTTTGGGTGTTTGGGTTTGGGAGGTTTGGTCAGTTTGCAGAAGGAAAAGCTGATAGAAATTTAAATGGCTTTTCTAAAGTTGCATGGAATTGTTGGTAGAATATCAGTGCACCAAACTCATAGCCACAATTTACTCCAGATCTGTTGAGAATTTTGTTATGTCTTATATAAGTGAAGAATTTAGTCAGTATGGAAGCTGGTATAAGAGTACCTTCCAAGATCTGTCTTTCCTCTCCTAATTGGAACAAAATACTGTGTCTCTGTTGTCATATTGTTAAAGCTACAAGGGTGATCATAGATATTACTAAGCTACTATAAAAACCTCTTTAATCAATGGGCTGTGTAAGTAGAAAGTAAAAACATGATTAAAATTTACATTCATTCTGCAACTTTTACTTGGGAATTTCAAAATGTTTTACAAAATCATAGCCAAAAGTAATATATCAAATTTATAGGTGGCAAAAGTACATACAAGAATTAAATGTCTTTACTATAAGGACAGATTAACTCAAGGCTATTGAAACTACATGATGAAGTGCATATTTATTAGGAGTCAGTTTTATCTTGTTGTTTTTCTGTGGGGTTTGGGCACTGGATAGGAAACAGAACAAATGGCTGAAAAGAAATCAAAGAAGAAAGTTGAGGAAGAAGAGGAAGATGGGGTGAATACGGAAAACTTTCAGGAGTTCATCAGACAAGCAAGGTAGTAGACATTCTTGATTGATAAAAGCTGTCTTATTCCATCTTCCATAATGCTCATTGAGTACCCAGCATTCCTTTGTTTCTGATACATGGATGTGAATGAAATCACTCTTAAAGCCGGGCACAGTGGCACACCCCTTTAGTTCTAGTTACTTGGGAGCCTGAGGCAGGAGGATTGCTTGAGCCCAGGAATTCAAGGCCAGCTTGGGCAACATAGTGAGACCCTGTCTCTAAATGATGAAAAAAGAAATCATTCTCAGAAGGAGAAAAGATTGTATGGGTTTGGCCTCTCCATATCTTAGCCAATTACGTTGCTATTTTCATGGCTTCAGTTATCAAAACATTACTGCTGGGTAGCAGGGCTGTAGTTCTCGACAGCCTTCACAGTGCACATCTCTTGAAGTCACATGAGAGCTCTTTGGAAAGTTGAAATTAGAGGCATCTCATATTTACTGGGTCTGAATTTGTCCCTGACCTACTCATGGAGTAGAAATGACCACATTTTGCCTACATTGAGTAGGCTGAGGAATTTGCAATTTCTCCACTCTGTGAGGGTTACACCTAATTTATATAAAATAGAACAAGTTCTTCATGCTTAGGGTTAGCCTTTAGGAATGGAAAATCTCGATACTCATCTCTCTATCTTGCTAAAAGTCAGCCAGGCCATTTTGTCCATTTATGTTGGCTTACAAAGGAAGAGATAACAAAGGCACTTAATTTTAAATCTTGTAAAACTTACACTGGAGGATTTTTTTCTAAATAGATGTGCAAAACCATTAAAATAAAATAGGATAAAAAAACAGTAAGCCCCATTACTTAGGCTTCAACTGTCAAAGTCACAAATAGGGAGAAAATCAGTAGAAAATCTACCCTATGTTGATTGGTGAAGTTAAATGAGGTAGGGGTAGGAGCTTATCAATCACCAGCATAATATAATCTTTGTTTAATACCCTTTTCAGACCTCACTATCATGCGCTTTACAGCAAACAAATATATCATTTTGTAGGAGTCCATAATTGTATGGTGTTATTTGTTGACATTTTTGAGTCTTAAGTAATATGATTGATAAAACAGGTATAGTAACAGCTTCTCTCATCAACGTTATAAAAACAGAAAAGGATAAAAAAAAAAAAAAAAAAACAGATTGTGTCCAGAAAATAGCTCTACTTTTTAAAGCTAAAAGATAATTTTCAGGTTTATCCTAAGGATCTTCAAAATCCCTAAAATATATATTTTAAAAAACCCAGCCTTTAAAAGAACACTATTTCCCAAGCAAGTCTAACTGGACACTAAAAATGAATTATAACATATTGTTAACTAATTGTATAGATTTGGAGATAAAATGCTTTGGAACATAATTACTTCTGATTGGGGATTAGGTGTTGATTGTTGGGAAATAATGTGGTGACGTCAGTTCTTCTTTTATTAAGTTTGGTTTGAGTACATGGATACTTTTCAGGGCTGGTAAATTCAAATACCTGCCGGAGTCAGACAGGAAAACATAAATTATGGAGTGGGCAAAGGATAAGACAGATATAAAGCAGCTTGTATTTTGACCAACCATAACCTTTGCCTTTCAGTATTCTGTGAAGGGCCAAATAAAACACACTGACAGGCAAAGGTTTGCACCCTCAGCTGTAGATCTTTGATAGTCACTTGAGAGACTTATCTTGTGGCATTTGGCTACTTTGAAGACTTTAGGGTTTACGCTGAGATTCATAAAGGTGGTTTCTAGGTTCTGGTTAGAGTGTGTTTTCTGAAGATGGGATATAGGTTCTCTGTGATAATGCAGGCATACTGCACTTAATAGCCACTTTTCTAGAACGTAGCCAAGCTTCAAGAAAAAGAAAAAGAAAAGAAAAAGGTCATTGAGAAGCTGCTACAGATGTTAAAGTCCATGTGTGATATGTTCACTAGAAGAATCCACTAGCCTCTCATCTGTTTCCTTATACTTTCTATTTTGTGGCTATTCATAAAGAGCATATAATTTCAGTAATTTGAAGTGATTTAGAGATGATCTACTTTAGTCTCGTGCATTATATAGATGGTTAGGGAATTCTATGGTTATTGGTGGATTTCCTTATTTCTGACATAGGCAATGAAAATGACAAGTGGCTCTTTAAGTGAAGATACTTCAATTATCTAGAAGTGAGCTGAACAAACTGTAAAGGTCCAGATAATAAACATTTCAGACTCCGTGGGCTACATATGGGTGGTGGTGGTGGTGGTGGTTGTTCTTGTTATTGTTGTTTTGCATATTCTTTAAAAATATTTTTTAAAATTTTTGGCTGGGGGCCATAAAAACAAGTCGTTGGTCAGGTTTAGCCCACAGTGTGTAGTTGTTTGCCGCCTGTTCTAGAATGTGGCTGTCCAGTAGAACTTTTTGTGGGTGACTACTGAACACTTGAAGTGTGGCTAGTTTACGGAAAAGAATCTTTAATTTAATTTGAATTTAAATAGTCACATATGACTGACTAGTTGCTACCATATTAGACAGTGTAGATCTAGAAAATTCACTGCGGGATGAATAAAGCCTTATGCTTTAAATTTTCTAGATTGCTTTCATTTATATTTTATTTTAACCACCTATTAATAGGGAATTTTCAGCTTGTGCTTTTCATTTTTCCCTTTTCCAGCTTGCTCTGTTTTCATAATAAAATCTGGTGGAAAGATTTTCCAGAATAGCTTCCTGTCTGACCATACTTTTTCTCCTCATTTCAGTGAGGCTGAACTGGAGGAGGTGTTGACTTTTTATACCCAAAAGAACAAGTCTGCTAGTGTCTTCCTGGGGACTCACTCTAAAAGTTCTAAGAACAACAACAGTTATTCTGATAGTGGGGCAAAAGGTGGTAAGTATACTGGTTAATGAACGAAAAATAAGAAGAACAAGTGAAGAAATGAGAAATGCAAAGGAGAATGAGGAATAATGTGTTGGCTAAGCACTAATAGTCCCCAAGGTAATGAGACTTTGCAGCATGGGGAGGGGGTGGAGAATGGGGGACAGTACTTTTTGTCCTAAAAGCAGAAGAAGGCCATGGTCTGATTTTTTTTCAAGATAATTAACAGCAGAGAGATTTTCAAGAAAAGCTAATAATAGCTGATATTTAGTGAACACTTATCTTTCTGTCTGCTGGACATGGTCTTATTTTCTACTTCCCAAAACCATATAGAGTGGGCACTACTACAGAACGTCTTTACAGATGAGAAAATAAGCTAAAAGAGACTGAGTAACTTGCCCAAGGTTATTCTTTATCGTGCAGGGACAAGGAATTGGATACATAGCCTGCCTGACTCAAAGTTTGTGCTCTTAATATATTCTTCTGTCTCTCTTAATGATTATTTCTGACTCTTGTCAAGTTTGTTACTTTCTCTAACTTAACATCATTGGCATTTTGGGCAGGAGAATTCTTTGTCGTGTGGGGCTGTTCCATACCTGGTGGGAAGTCTAATATACTTGGTTCCAAGCCTGACATGCCATTAGCTTCCGTCAGCCATTGTGATAATCCAGAATGCCCCTACATGTTTCTAAAACTTCTTACTGCTGGGGGATTCCATGGTTGGGGATTTTGGAATTGAATACGGATGTGGCTGTCTAGCTCACGTCACCATGATAAAAAAAAAATAGCAGTGACATTCTGTTACAAACAAAGCTCTGTGCTTTAAATGTAAAATTAACTTAAAACCTAGATGGAAGCCTAAGGCATAGGTAATCAACCTCCTGATTTTGTCAGTGTGCCAAGTACTAGATTCAAAGATGGAGACTTCTTCCCTGCTCTTAAGTTATGATAATCTAATGTGGAAATAGCCAGGAAGATTGGTCATTTAAAATGTGGAATGAATTTTCCCAAAGAAACAGTGTTAATGTTTTAAAAACTGATTTGGTTCATAGGCCAATCCACATAAGCCCGTTTAACTCATGGTATGATTGAATTATTGTATTACTGGAAGTCCTGAATCCAGCCCTTTTCTTTGAGTTTTTCTAACTTCATTCACCTGTTCATTCATTCCTTCTATACTTTTTTTTACTTAGCACCTATTATGTGTTAGGCATTTTCATGGTTGCTAGGGATACAATGACCAGGACTGTCACAGTCTTTAACTTTATAAAGTTTATTGTCTGGTAGATAAAAGTCAGGTGAGTGAATAGAATAAGAAAGCTGGCAGAAGCTCTGAAAAACTCCTATAAGAGTTTTGGCTAAGGGAGACAAAGGAATTCTTGTAATAAGGTTGGAATAGAGAAAAGCATGCTAATTTGGGGAGGTAGGGGCCTAGATGGACATTCATCTAGTAACTTCTCCCCTGGCAGTAATGTGGAAGCCCTAACAGCATGTAGTGGTGACATCTTTTATACTGATAGGTCATTCAAAATTCTAGGGTTTGTGTTTTAAGGACTACCTTTACATAAGATCCATACCTGTGTAAACCTGTTAAGGATAACTGGCCGGCGGGGGCAGTAGGAAGGCGTCAATCAAGGAAACAACATTATGACATTTGATAGTATAGTATCTGGACTCATTTCAAACATGAACAAACAAGTGTGTGACAGTGTTACCACTGCTGTTGGCGATGGAGGGGAGAAAATTCGTATGTCTTTATTCTTTCACTCTGAAAGATGATCTATAAAATGGCCTTTCTTAAGTTTTTGTATGATTCTAGCCCTTGACAAAGATTTTGGAATATTTTTATATATGATTAGCTCTGGCTATTCTGTTTCAAAATTCTGTAGTGGAAAAAATTAGTTATTAATGTCAAAATTGATTAGAGTGATACTATTATTGAATATACTGATCAACCTATCTCCAGTAAAACTGAAGAGTTTAGTCCAGGCGTGGTGGCTCACGCCTGTAATCCCAGCACTTTGGGAAGCTGAGGCAGGTGGATCACCTGAGGTCAGAAGTTCAAGACCAGCCTGGTCAACATGGTGAAAGCCTATCTCTACTAAATATACAAAAATTAGCCGGGTGTGGTGGCAGGCACTTGTAATCCCAAGTACTCAGGAGGCTGAGGCAGGAGAATCGCTTGAACTGGGAGGCAGAGGTTGCAGTGAGCCAAGATCGCGCCATTGCGCTCCAGCCTAGGCAGCAACAAGAGTGAAACTTTGTTCAAAAAAAAAAAAAAGCTGAGGAGTTTAAGATACAGAGCCATCGTAGTATCCAGGTATTATGCCAAGAAATAGTGGGACCGCTCTTGCTGTCTCGGGGTAGCTTCGCTGCTCCATACATATTGTAACTTCTTGGCTCCAGGGGCTACCACCAACCAGCGTGATCTCTTAGAACCCTCAGTCTGAATTCCTGGCATAAGATCTGACTGCCCTTATTATTATTATTTTTCCAGATAAGCCCTAGCTTGTTGGCTGTCCGTGGATGGCTGCCCTGGGTTTAGGTACCGTTCGCCAGTTCAGTTAACTGTAGCTGGGATTGGGAATAGCTGGGAATCATTTAATTGGTTGCCTACTCCTTAGGGCTGTGGGTGTCTCCATCTTTGGAAAAGTGTGATGAGACGTGCCATGTTTCCCAGCATTGATTAGCAGTTGTGTTATATTTTTGGAAATAAAATTATGTATAGAACAGCGGACTTGCAATTGATTATAAGAGAGTCCAAGCTCATTATTTCTTATTTCAGATCACCCTGAGACTATAATGGAAGAAGTGAAAATAAAGCCACCTAAACAGCAACAGACAACAGAAATTCATTCTGATAAATTATCTCGTGAGTGATTTCAAACCTACCTAGATTTGCTGCTCTGTGATAATTTCCTAAAAGAAGGAAACAGTCATCAGATATTAAATATTTCTAAAGCATGGAACATTACCCCAAAGAAATATGTTTCTTTTTCCTTTTCCCTTAGAATTTTCTCTTATCTATTGATAAGCTATTTTCCTTCCAAAGACTTTTTCGTTTTCTTAAGTTTAGAAATTCTAAGTGCATTCTTTTTTCCTAGAAGGGTGAAAAGAAGGGGGAGAGGAATTACCTGTTGCTAGTGGAGACTTCATCTTGATGTCCTAACATGTGTAAGACATGCCTGCTCTGTTTCATAGTGGTAGTCCCAACTCCAGCTTTTAGAAAGGAATAAAAGTAAATTCCTATTTCTGTTGCCAGGTTGTTTCTGGTAGGCAAAAATCATTAAGTTTATGATGAACACTCATTAAAGTCTGTATTTTTCATGATTTCTGTTTCATGCCAAGATTATTGTGATGTTTATGTTTTAAAAATATTTGTTTTATAGAGATTGTATGTTTGTTTTTCCTATAATGATGTCTTGTTTTGTTTTGTTTTTAATAGGATTTACCACTTCAGCAGAAAAAGAGGCAAAATTAGTTGATAGCAATTCCTCCTCTGGTCCTACTGCTACTCTGCAGAAAATTCCCAACACCCATTTGTCGTCTGTTACAACCTCTGACCTCTCTCCAGGGCCTTGCCACCATTCTTCTTTATCTCAAATTCCTTCAGCTATCCCCAGCATGCCTCACCAGCCAACAATTTTACTGAACACAGTCTCTGCCAGTGCTTCTCCCTGCCTACATCCTGGGGCACAGAACATCCCAAGCCCTGCTGGCCTGCCACGCTGTCGATCAGGAAGTCACACCATTGGTCCCTTTTCTTCCTTCCAAAGTGCTGCACACATCTATAGCCAGAAACTGTCTCGTCCCTCTTCAGCAAAGGCAGGTGAGTGAGAGAACGAAAGACAGTCCACAATGTGAGCTCCTCCCCAGCCCCAATAAAGAAAGGATGTCATCTCTTCCCTTTGCCTTTTTTTAAATTTTGAAATGGAAATGGACACACACTGCATTGTTCTGACGTGACTAAAGAAGACTTTTGCATTGCATCCAGTAGCATGCCTTCATTGACACAAAGGGAAACAGGACTTCTTTTAGGTACTGGAGATAAAGAGATGAATCTGACAAGGCTTCTGTTCACTAGGAGCCTACAGCCTAGTCAAGAGATTTCCTGTCACAGATAACCATCTATGAGTGTGCTATATGCATTCTCTGTGCTTCAAATAGTTATTCCCAACATCAGACAAGTTAGTTTTTAGGCAAGAATGACCTAAATAAATAACCAAAGAATTCTTAGAATAGGTTATATCATTTTAACTGAAATAGACCTATATTGTCAAGTTTGTCCTCCATTTTTTAATAACAGCTTTATTGAGATATAATTTACATTCTATCAAATTCACCCTTTTAAAACGTACAATTCAGTAATTCAGTGGTTTTATATATATATTCACAGACTTGTGCATTCGACACCACTATCTAATTTTAGAACATTTTCATCATCTCCAAAAGAAACCCCATACCTGTTAGCAGCCACGGTCTGTTTCTTCCTGCCCCAAGCCCCTGGCAACCACTGATCTACTTCTCTGTTTTTACAGATTTGTCTATTCTGGACATTTTTATATAAGTAAAATCATATAATAGTCTTTTGTGAATGGCTGCTTTCTATTCTGGACATTTTATATAAGTAAAATCATAATAGGTGGTCTTTTGTGAATGGCTGCTTTCACTTAGCATAGTGTTTTTCAGGTTCATCCACGTTGTAGTAGGAACTTCATTCCCTTTATGGCTGAATAATATTCCATTGTATGGATATACCACAATTTGTTTAGCCATTAGTCAGTTGAGGGGCATTTGATTTGTTTATACCTTTTGGCCATTATGAATAATGCTGCTATGAACATTTGTTTGTAAGTTTTCGTGTGGACATATGTTTTTATTTCTCTTGAGTGTATAGCTAGAGTGGAATTGTTGGTTCATATGATAACTTTTTGTATTTCCTCTTTTTGAGGAACTTCTAAACTGTTTTTTTTACTAACAGCAATGTTTGAGGGTTCCAGTTTCTCCCTGTCCTTGCCAAAACTATGAGTTGTCTCTGTTTTTGATTTTCACATCCTAATGGGTATGAAATAGTATCTCTTTTTTGTGGTTATGATTTGCATTTCCCTAATGGCTAATGATGTTGAATATCTTTTCATTTGCTTATTGGGTTTTCGTATATCTTCTTTGGAGGAATGTCTATTTAAATTATTTGCCCTTTTAAAAATTCATATGTTTTCCTTTTTATTGTTGAATGTAAATGTTCTTTATATACTCTAGATAAAAACACTTTGTCAGATAGGATTTATAAATATTTTTTCCCTACTTGATGGTTATCTTTTCACTTTCTTGAAGCACAAAAGTTTTAGATTTTAATGATGTCCAGTTTATCTGTTTTTTTTCTATTGTCACTTGTGCTTTTGGTATCACGTCTGGAATACTGTTGCCTAATCAAGTGTCACAGAGATTTCCTCCTTTTTTTTTTTTTTTTTTTGAGACGGATTGTTGCTGTGCCGCCAGGCTGGAGTGTAGTGGCACGATCTCGTCCCACTGCAACCTCCACCTCCAGGTTCAAGCGATTCTCTTGCCTCAGCCTCCCGAGTAGTTGGGACTACAGGCACATGCCACCATGCTCAGCTAATTTTTGTAGTTTTAGTAGAGGTGGGGTTTCACCATGTTGGCCAGGATGGTCTTGATCTCTTGACCTTGTGATCCACCCACCTTGGCCTCCCCAAAGTGCTGGGATTACAGGCGTGAGCCACTGCGCCCGGCCCCTCCTATGTTTTATAGTTTAGACTCTTACATTTAGGTCTTTTGTCCATTTTCAGTTAATTGTCCTGCATGGTATGATGTAGGGGTCTAACTTCATTCTTCTGCATGTGGATATTCAGTTAAATCAGCATCATTTGTGGAAAAGAGTATTGTTTCCCCATGGGATTGTCTTGGCACTCTTCTCAAAAATCAATTATAAATGTAAAGGTTTATTTTTAAGGCCTCAGTTTTATTCCATTGATCTATATGTCTGACCTTATGCCAATATCACATTATCTTGATTGCTACAGCATTATAGTAAGTTTTGAAATCACCAAGGATGATTGTTCCAACTTCACTCTTCTTTTTCAAGATTGTTTAGGCTGTTCTGGATCCCTTGCATTTTCATATGAATTTTAGGATCAGCTTGTCAATTTCCTCAAGAAAAGGCAGATGGGATTTTGATAGGATTATTATCTGTGGATCAATTTGGGGACTATCTTAACATCAGTCAAGATTTAAACACTAGTAATAGCTATGTTAAGGTGAGTTACAGCTAAGACATGTTTTATAAATAGCCAGTCTGTATTTCTTAATACCTGTTTTCAAATGAAATGGATATTTTAATATGCAGCTTGAGTCAGAGATATTAAATTGTCCACTTTAATAAGTCATAAATATGAATATATGCATATATATATATCTGCTAATTCTGGGTGATCTTGTTCTTGTGATTTAATTTTCTAAAATCGGTAATAATAATGATCAATAATGTTCTAGTTTGAACTATTTTTTCCCCATGTAAGAAATTCAGTAAGATGAATGTCTTCAGTGGCCTGTGTTATCATAAAAACTTTTTCAAAACCCGCCCTTTTGATCCTTTCCAAGAGAATGATAGTGAACAAAAGAAGTTGGTGAGTTCATAAATATTTTCTGATATCTTTTGTGATTTCTTTTTTGACTCTTGGATTATTTATAAATATATTGTTTAATTTTCAGGTAGTTGGGATTCTTTATTTTTGTAATTGGTTTTTAGCTTATTTCCACTGTGGTCAGAGAACATAATCTGAATGGATTAAACAGTAGTAGACGACAATATGCGGACAAAAATATATAATTGACAACAGCCTGTAATTGATTGGAGTTAAATTTTTCTGTGGTAATTGAATGATTTTGGAATAGGAGTAAGATTTTATTTAACTCTATAGACTTTTTAAAGTTAAATATACAGCATCAAATTTCAAAGGTCATCACTAAAAGAATAAAAGTATAAATTCTAATGGGGAGAAGAAAAATGAATTGTGGATAAAAAACATGCAGAAACTTAGGTGTATGCAAGCAAGAAGCATAGAAAAAGCAAGATTAATAGAAATTTAAAACATAGTAAATTGGCCGGGCACAGTGTCTTATGCCTGTAATCCCAGCACTTTCGGAGGCCGAGTTAGGCAGATCGCTTGAGGTTAGGAGTTCAAGACCAGCCTGGCCAACATGGTAAAACCCAATCTCTACTGAAAATACAAAAATTAGCCAGGCATGGTGGCGCTGGCCTGTAGTCCCAGCTACTCAGGAGGTTGAGGCAAGAGAATTGCTTGAACCCGGGAGGCAGAGGTTGAAGTGAGCCAAGATCACACCACTGCACTCCAGCCTGGGCACAGAGCAAGACTCCATCTCAAACAACAAAACAAAACAAAAAACATTGTAAATCAAGTCCAAATATATCAAGAAGCAAATAAACATGAATAGGTTAAACTTGACAGATTTTTAAAGTTTAAAAAAATCCAACTATATGCTGTTTACCAGAGGCACACCTAAGTTTCAGGACACAGAACGTTTAAAAGTAAAAAATTGAAAAAAGAAATACGAGATGAGTACTAACCAGAAGAAAGTTGGTATGGTTGCATTAATATATGCTGAAATAGGCTTGAAGATATAAAACTTTCTTACAGATAAAGAGTAACTACATAATGACAAAAGGTTCAGTTCAGTCAAAAGTTAAACAATTCTAAAAGTGTCTGCACCTCACAAAATAGCCTCCAAATATGTAACACAAAAATGGAAACAACCACACGAAGAATGTATAAATCCACTATCTTAGTGGGTGATTGCCACATACTTCTATTAATTATTAATACACTAAACAGATTTTTTAAATGCAGAAAGGATAAAGAGGATTTGAACAAGGTGATAAGTTTATTTATTGATAATATATAGGACCGTGCACCCAATAGACAAAACGCCTCAAGCATACATGCTATATTTATAAAAATCTGTCATATCCTACATCATAAACAAGAGAACAAATTGCAGAGACTTGGTATCACACAGCCACATTCTTTGTCCACATTGCAATTAAGTTGAAAGTCAGTAACAAAAAGATATAGAAGAAACCCCCATGTATTTCAAAATTTAAGAGTCAAAGAAGAAATCCTGATGGAATTAAATTATTAAGTTTTAGAACTGAATGATAATGAAAAAGCTGTATGTCCAAATAAGTAGAGAGCAATGCAAGTCAGTATTTGAAGGGAAATTTACTGGCTTAAATAATTATAGTTGGTGTGCGCCTGTAGTCCCAGCTCCCTAGGAGGCTGAGGTGGGAGGATTGCTTGAGCGCAGGAGTTCGAGACCAGTCTGGGCAACATAGCGAGATCCCATCTCTAAAAATAAATAAATAAATAAGTAAATAAGTAAATAAAAACTTATATTTGAAAAGAAGACAGGCTGGAAATTAATGTGCTAAATGTCTGGCTTTAGACATTATAAAAACAACAGTATCATAAATCTAAATAAAGGATAAAGAAATATAAAGATAAGAGCAATGATTATAGAATTCAAAAATAAGGCACAGTAGAGGGTGGCAAAGCCAAAAGTGATTTTTTGAAAAGCCTAATAAAATGGACAAACCTCTGATGACACCTATCAAGAAAAAAGAGAAGACATGGATAAATAATATAAGGAGTAGAAAAGCAGACATAGAAAATATAAATACACCCAAAATGACAAAAATAATGTAATCTTAACTTTATTCCAATAAAATTGAAAGCTTACATAAAATGGACCAAACTCATACAAACTATAACTTATGTAAAAATGACTCAAGAAGATGAAGAAAGTCTGAATAGTCCTATAAGTATTTTAAAAAGTAATACAGTAGTTGAAAGTCTTAAAGAAAACATAAGGCCTAGATTTATGGGTAAGTTCTAATCTTTCAAAAGGTAGATAATTTCAATATATTTTTTAAAAAACTCTTCTGGAGTGTGGAAAAAGAGAATTTTCCTCAACTTATTCTGTATGGCTAGTTTTATCTTAATAATAGAAACAGTTAAGGACAGTATTAAAAAGGAAAATTACAGACTGGCTTTATTTATTAACACAAATGCAAAAATTTGAATCAAAATAAAAGCCAATCAACTCTAGCAACATCTAAAAGAGATAGTACACCATGAGCAAGTTTATTCAAGGAATGTAAGAGGGGTTTAACATTAGTAAACCTATAAATACCATTTGCCATGTAAATATAATAAAGAAAAAACCATATTCTTCATCATGGTACATGCAGAAAAAGAATTCGATAAAATTCTGCACTCATTCATGATGATAACTCTCAGCTCATTAGGAAGAGAAGGAGATTCTCATAAAAAAAGGGTATTTGCCAAAAACCTGCAAGAGCTATCAGCCTAAATACAGAAATGTTGAAAGCATTCTCTTTAACATTGAGAACAAGTAAGGATGCCCACTAACATTCCTTCTGTCCAGTGTTTTACTGGAGATCAGAACCAACATAGTAAGATAAGAAAAAGAAATTATAAGCATAAGGATCCTCCCTTCTTAGCCTTTTGGCTAAGATCAAGTATAAGCATAAGGATCAAAAAAGAGGAAACAAAATTGTGTAATTGCAGATAATATATTGTCTACATAGAAAACAAAGTAATTACAGATACATTTTAGAAATAGTTATTTTAGCATAAGATCAATATTTAAAAATTAATTGCTTTCAAAATTACTTGCCAGAAGTGACAGAAAACAATTTTTTGATTGTAGCAAAATATAAATAACATAAAATTTAACATTGAACTATTTTAAATTCAGTGGCATTCAGTACAGTCACACTGTTTTGCAGCCATCACCACCAATAAAAATGTTTTTAAAAATATCACTAATAATAGCATAAAAACTGTGTCACCTAGGAATACATTTAGAAAGGAAAGGAAGTTTTATAAGACTGCATTGAAAGACACAGATATTAGACATTAACAAAAATTTAAATAAATGGATAAATATACCACGTACATGCATAGGAAGACTCAATATCATCAAAGTTTCCATTTTCATCACATTGATCTCTGTATTCAATACGGTTCCAATCAAAATCTCAACAAGTGTGTCGTTGGATTTTTTAAGCCTATTCTAAAATGATAATAGAAAGGCAAAGAGCCAAGAATAGTGAGAACCTACTGAAGAAGAAAAATAAGGTGGAGGAGCACCTTATTAATATAAAGGTCTGATACTTAAGACAGTGTGGTATTGGCAAATGTGTAGACAGATTGACCAGTGGAACAGAATAGAAAGTTAGAAACAATCACACAAGAAGATGGAAATTTCATGTATGACAGAGATGGCATTGTAGATCAGAAGAAAGGGAGAGATGTCTCAATAAATGCTTCTGGGGTAATTGGTTATCCCCACAGAGAAAGATGAAATTAGATCCCTGCCTCACACCATGTATAAAATCAATTTCAGTTGTAAAACTTCCATACTGAAATAAAATAATAAAATAAAGGAGACCATCATTAAGAACTTGTGGTATGGAGCAAAAGTAAAAACAAAAACACAAATCGTGTAAGTCAATAAGAAAAAGATAGCCCAATAGAAAAATGATACCAGAAAAGAGGTAACATGTTCAACATCATTATTAATCAGGTACATGAAGACTACAATGGGAAGAATTAAGACACTTGACAATACTAAGTGTTGAAGAGGCTATGGATCAACAGGAATTTTCTTTCTTTTTTTCTTTTTTTTTTTTTAATTTGAGACAGGGTCTCACTCTGTCACCCAGGCTGGAGTTTAGTGGTGCAATCATGGCTCACTGCAGCCTTGACCTCCCAGGGCTTAAGCAATCCTCACACCTCAGCCTCCCGAGTAACTGGGACTACAGGCCCATGTCCCCACACCCAGCTAAGTTTTTATAGATAAGAGATCTCACTTTGTTGCCTAATCTGGTCTCGAACTTCTGTGCTGAAGTGGCCCTCCTGCCTCAGCCTCCCAAAGTGCTGGGATTACAGGTGTGAGCCACCATTCCCGGCCCAGGAACTTTTTTATTTTGTTTGTTGGAGTGTAAAAAAATACCATTTTGGGGCTGGGTGCGGTGGCTCACGCTTGTAATCCCAGCACTTTGGGAGGCCAAGGCAGACGGATCACGAGGTCAGGAGATCAAGACCATCCTGGCTAACACGGTGAAACCCCGTCTCTACTTAAAAAAAAAAAAGCAAAAAAAAAAAAAAAGAAAAATTACCCGGGCCTGGTGGCGGGTGCCTGTAGTCCCAGCTACTCGGGAGGCTGAGGCGGGAGATTGGCATGAACCTGGGAGGCAGAGCTTGCAGTGAGCCGAGATCGCGCCACTGCACTTCAGCCTGGGTGACAGAGCAAGACTCTGTCTCAAAAAAAAAAAAAAAAAAAAAAAAAAAAAACCACTTTGGTATTACTACATAAACTTGAAAATTTACATACTTTGTGACCCAACAGTTCCACTCCTGGGCATATACAAGAGGAGCTTTTCTACACGTGTGCCAGCAGATGTATGCAAGAGTGTTTATGGCTGCGTTGTTTATAATGGCAATATGCTTGAAATAACCACAATACCCATTGATAGGGGAATAGAAATATAAGTTGTGGTGTATTTACAAAATGGAATGCCAGACAGCAAGGAAAATGAATGACTTCCAGCTGTATTTATCTAGGATTAATCTTGGAAGAGTAGAGTTGAATAACAGAGCAAGTCCCAGGAAATATCTATAGTAGGATACTATTTTTGTAGATCTCAAAAACGAGCAAAATTATCTGGTATTTTGTTTGTATATGCATATACACACAAATATATTTGATAAAACTTTTTTTTTAAAAAGAATGATTGATAAGGGGAGATTAGGAATGGGGAGGAACAACCACATAGGTTAGTACATATTGTTGATAATGTAATTCCTGGGTTGGGTAGTGAGTTCACAGGTGTTCATTACAGTATGCATATAACTACATATACAGCTATTATAAATATTTTGTATGTACTAAATAATATAGTAAACATGAAAAAGTTACAGATTCAGAAAATCAGTTGTATATGCAGAATGATCATTGTTATATTAGCATTAATTTTAAAAAGACAGGAAATAGGTTATATTATTTCTACTTTTCTGAGTTTAAAAATTTTTTTCGAAGAGATATGACTTTTACCATCAGGAAAAATGTGGATTTTTATTTTATTTTATTTTTAGAGACAGGTTCTCTTTCTGTCACACAGGCTGGAGTGCAGTGGCATGATCATAGCTCACTGTAACCTTGAACTCCTGGGCTTAAGCAATCCTCCTGCCTCAGCCTCCCAAGTAGCTGGGACTATAAGCATGAGCCACTGTGCTCAGCTGAATCTTGATTTTATATTAAATAATTTCTTTTTGCCAGAATTTCAATGCTTAAATAATAGAATGCTCTGATATTACAGTTGAAAGAAGAAAATTTAAATCTGAAAGGGAAATCAGTCATTTGAAAATATACACACACCGGGGCCTATCATGGGGTGGGGGGAGGGGGGAGGGATAGCATTAGGAGATATACCTAATGTAAATGACGAGTTAATGGGTGCAGCACACCAACATGGCACATGTATACATACGTACCAAACCTGCACGTTGTGCACATGTACCCTAGAACTTAAAGTATAATAATAATAAAAAAGAAAACATGTTTTGACTAAAAATATTAAAAAAAAGAAAATATAAGGTTATTGTTATTTTTCTGAGTATACTCGATTTTGCTTTTATCCCTGTTTCCCTTTTGAGCTTTCTAAGTATTATGGATGATTTGACAGTGGATGCCACAGACTGTTGACAAGTACAGTTACATAACAAGAAAAACAAATAAGAATTATAATGAGTTTCAAATATGTATTTTTTATTCAGTAAGATTAGCAAATTATAGGATTGGTATTCCCCACTACATATAATGAAAATTCTTCTTTGTGAAGCTTTCATTATAAGCAAAAACATATTAATAAATAATGCATGTGGCAGTTTGGTAATAGGAAGAGTTTCTAGGTTATGGTAACCATTTATTTTTGTGATCATTTGAAGATAGTTTATTTCTCCTATATTATTAAAGATCCTTAGGGTTCAGTAAAGTATCTGTTGACCTGAGATTTCTGTCATTATCCTAATTTTTTTCAGGCCTTTTTTTCCTAAATGAGTGAAAACTTTTCTCCGTTTTAGCAGGATCGTGCTATCTAAACAAGCATCATTCAGGAATAGCCAAAACACAAAAAGAGGGAGAAGATGCTTCTTTATATAGCAAACGGTACAACCAAAGTGTGGTTACAGCTGAACTTCAGCGGCTAGCTGAGAAGCAGGCAGCGAGACAGTATTCTCCATCCAGCCACATCAACCTCCTCACCCAACAGGTACGGATGGTCTGGGGTGCCCAAGAGCTCTTTGGACCTGAGGATAGAATTAATGACAGGGTACTTTGTCTTTCCCTGTCTTTACTATTCCCATATACTGATGCCTCTTGAATGAGTATTATTAATAGTTGGTTTCAAGCTAAAGTATCAAGTTTTTCCTCTTCAAATTTAAAGAAAATAACTTTCTGTTACAGGCATTGTGAAGTAAGTCTGCTACTGGATATGATGTACCTATTTCATGGATAAACAGACTTGAATGTTCATCTGTAAATATAATTTTAAAGGATCTTTAAAAATAAGTTCTTTTCTTTGGTAAAATTTTCCAGTGAGTTCTAGTCTTATAAATCTTTTTACCAGAATTTTATAACATTACCCTTAAAAAATTTTTTTTTCTGTACTGCCTCTTACTTCATGATCTCAGGATGTTTTATGGGTAACTGATTAATTTCATATTTCATTATACCCTTATTCAATATAATATTCTCCCCATTTTACAGATGGGGGAACCTGAGGCTGAAAGAAGTGATGTGATCAAGGTCATTCAACAAGCTGGGTGGATAGAAATAAATAACAGGATATTGTCCTTATGCTATATAGATATTAACAATCTTGCAACACAGTGAAGGTAGATGACACTTTCAAGAGCTTTGTGAATTCTCTTTGTCCTTCTTGCTGGTTATCCCTATGGTGTTTAATTGAAGGAAAAGCCATATCTCTTATTCCTTAATGTTAAATGGCATCAAAGTCCTCCAAAGGAATTATCGTAATTTAACTCCACAATTATATTTTGCTATGTTGCTGATGTGCCAAATTCCTTAATTGGTAGTAACTCTGTAGTGATAATCAAGTCTCGAAAAAAGTGAAGCTGAAAATTACTTTAAGTACATGCTAAAAGTAGGCAACACACTGCTCCCTGGTGGTACCCTACTTATCTGTATAAAATTTAGGACCAAAACTAAAGCTAAGCCTCTCATGGAATTAGTTTTACTTCAGCCTCATCCCAGCGTGTGAAGCAGTAATTATTTTCTTTCTCAAATACTTAGTTGTTTGAAAGGAGTAAATAAGAAGGCCTAATGTGAAATAGGAAGCAAAGAATATTACAAGAACAATGTTGATTCTTGGAGGGAGTTGGGTAGTTAGATTTTAGTGATAGAATTATGGGAAGAGGGAATAGGATACCAAGATACGATGGGAAGGAATTTTCAAATTAAATAAGTGGCTATGAGACGGGAAAGGCCAGTGCTCTGCTACACTTTTATCATTGGGTCACTAACTAGATTATATGTTTCCGGTTTATAAATGGGCAGCTAGAAGCACCAAGACATTGAGATTTTGTGATTGTAGTAAAAAAAAAAAAAAAAAAATACCCAAAATAGCCAATATTAGTGCTTACCTATTTCTAGCTCCTATCGTTCGCTAGACTGCAAAGCCTACAAAGTGAAAAGATCCTAATCCTGTAGGAATCCAAGGTGACTGTATCCTGATTGGGAAGTCATCCCCCTTCAGTTCATTTTTTTCATCTATAAAGAACTTCAGTGCCAGCGAATTAAAAGTCCATTAGACTATGGTTTGTAGGGATCTGAACTTGCCATTAGATGTCAGTGTTAACTTTTAGAGTCTTGGTAATAGGGTGGTCAGTACTGAGGGAGGTGCTGTAGGATGTAATAAGCAGGATGGAGTAGTGGAGAAAGAGCTGGATTAGCCATCCAGAGACTTGCCACTGACTCCTGTGTGATCTTGAGCAGTTCACTCCATTGTTATTCTGACACTGACTCCTGTATGATCTTTGGCAGTTCATGCCACTGTTCTGTCACTGATTAGCTATGTGATCTTGGACAGTTCACTCTACTCTTCTGACACTGACTAGCTGTGTGATCTTGGACAGTTCACTCTACTGTTCTCCTGCCACTGACTAGCTGTGTGATCTTGAGCAGTTCACTTAACTTCTCTTAACCTCAGAGTCTTCTTTGATTGATGAGGAAAATACAACAGGGTCATGAGGATATTATGCAAAACCTCTAAATGCAATATATGTGGAAAATATTGTTATTTCAGCCATAAAAGGCTTTCAATAGTAAATGGCTTCTAATTTGGTTAGAAACAAGTTTTTAGATAAAGTGTACTTTTTAGTAGTTTTTCAAAAATTATTGTGGGTACATAGTAGGTGTATATATTTATGGGGTACATACGATTTTTTTTATTTTAGTAGGTTTTTTGGGGAACGGGTGGTGTTTGGTTACATGGATAAGCTCTCTAGTGGTGATTTCCAAGATTTTGGTGCACCTATCACCCAAGTAGTGTACACTGTACCCAATGTGCAGTCTTTTATTCTTCACCCTCCTTCCACCCTTCCCCCCAAGTCCCCAAAGTCCATTATATAATCCTTGTACCTTTGTGTCCTCATAGCTTAGCTCCTACTTATAAGTGAGAACATATGATGTCTGGTTTTCCATTCCTGAGTTACTTCACTTAGAATAATGGTCTCCAGCTCCCTCCAGGTTACTGCGAATACCATTATTTTGTTCCTTTTTATGGATGAGTAGTAGTCCATGGTGTATATATATACACACCACATTTTCTTTATCTACTCATTGATTGATAGACATTTGGGCTGGTTCCATATTTTTGCAATTGCAAATTGTGTTGCTATAAATATGCATGTGCAAGTATCTTTTTCATATAATGACTTCTTTTCCTCTGGGTAGATACCCAGTAGTGGGATTACTGGATCAAATGGTAGATCTACTTTTAGTTCTTTAAGGAATCTCCATAGTGTTTTCCATAATGGTTGTACTAGTTTACATTCCCACCAACAGTGTAAAAGTGTTCCCTTTTCACCTCTTCCATGCCAACGTCTATTATTTTTTGACTTTTTAATTATAGCCATTCTTGCAGGAGTAAGGTAGTATTGCATTGTGGTTTTGATTTGCATTTCCCTGATAATTAGTGATGTTGAGCATTTTCTCATGTTTGTTGGATATTTGTATATCTTCTTTTGAGAATTGTCTATTCATGTCCTTAGCCTTTTTGATGGAATTATTTTTTTCTTGCTGATTTGTTTGAGTTCCTTGTAGATTCTGGCTATTAGTCCTTTGTTGGATGCGTAGTTTGTGAAGATTTTCTCCCACTGTGTGGGTTGTCTGTTTTCTTGCTGATTATTTCTTTTGCCTGCAGAAGCTTTTTAGTTTAATTAAATTCTATCTATTTATCTTTGTTTTTGTTGCATTTGCTTTTGGGGTCTTGGCCATGAAGTCTTTGCCTAAGCCAATGTCTAGAACGGTTTTTCTGATGTTATCTTCTAGAATTTTTATGGTTTCAGGTCTTAGATTTAAGTCTTTCATCTATCTTGAGTTGATTTTTGTGTAAGGTGAGAGATGAGGATCCAGTTTCATTCTTCTACATGTGGCTTGCCAGTTATCCTAGCACCATTTGTTGAATAGGGTGTCCTTTCCCCAGGTTATGTTTTTTGTTTGCTTTGTCAAAGATCAGTTGGCTGTTAAGTATTTGACTTTATTTCTGGGTTTTCTATTCTGTTCTGTTGGTCTATGTGCCTATTTTTATACCAGTACCATGCTGTTTTGGTAACTATATCCTTGTAGTATAGTTTGAATTTGGGTAATATGATGCCTCTAGATTTGTTCTTTTTGCTTAGTCGTGTTTTGGCTATGCAGGCTCTTTTTTGGTTCCATATGAATTTCAGGATTGTTTTTTCTAGTTCCGTGAAGAATGATGATGGTATTAAATTGCACTGAATTTGTAGATTGCTTTTGGCAGTATGGTCATTTTCACAATATTGATTCTACCCATACATGAGCATGGGATGTGTTTCCATTTGTTTGTGTCATCTGTGATTTCTTTCAGCAGTGTTTTGTAGTTTTCCTTGTAGAGGTCTTTCACGTCCTTGGTTAGGTATATCCGTAAGTATTTTATTTTATTTTTTGCAGCTGTTGTAAAAGGGGTTAAATTCTTGATTTGATTCTCAGCTTGGTGGCAGTTGGTGTATAGCAGTGCTACTGATTTGTGTACATTGATTTTGTATCCTGAAACTTTACTGAATTTATTTATTAGATCTAGGAGCTTTTTGGGTGAACCTTTATGGTTTTCTAGGTATATGATCATATTGGCAAACAGCAACAGTTTGACTTCCTCTTTAATGATTTGAATGCCCTTATTTCTCTTGTCTGATTGCTTTGGCTAGGACTTCCAGAACTATGTTGAATAGAAGTGGTGAAATGGGCATTCTTGTCTTGTTCCAGTTTTCAAGGGGAATATATTCAACTTTTCTACTTTCGGTATAATTTTGGTTGTGGGTTTGTCATAGATGGCTTTTATTACCCTAAGGTATGTCCATTTTATGCCGATTTTGTTGAGGGTTTTAATCATGAAGAGAAGCTGGATTTTGTCAGATGCTTTTTCTGTGTCTGTTGAGATTACCATGTGATTTTTGTCTTTGATTCTGTTTATGTGGTATATCACATTTATTGACTTGAGTATGTTAAACCATGCCCGCATCCCTGGTATGAAACCCACTTGATGATGGTGGATTATCTTTTTGATATGCTGTTGGATTAGGTTAGTGGCAGAAACTGCAATTACTTGTGCAACAACCTAGAATTTTGTTGGGGATTTTTGCATCTGTATTCATCAGAGATATTGGTCTGTAGTTTTCTTTTTTTGTTAATGTCCTTTCCTGGGTTTGGTATTAGGGTGTTACTGGCTTTATAGAATTATTTAGGGAGGATTCTCTTTTTCTCTGTCTTTTGGAATAGTTTCAATAAGATTCGTCTAATTCTTCTTGAATGCCTGAAGGAATTCAGCTGTGAATCCATCTGGTCCTGGACTTCTTTTTATTGGCAATTTTAAAATTACCATTTCAATATTGCTGCTTGCTGTTATCTGTTCAGAGTTTTTATTTATTCCTGGTTTAATCTAGAAGGGTTGTATATTTCCAGGAATTTATCCGTCTCCTCTAGGTTTTCTAGTTTGTGCACGTAAAGGTGTTCATAGTAGCCTTGAGTTATCTTTTGTATTTCTGTGGTGTTGGTTGTACTATCTCTTGCTTCCCTTCTAATTGAGTTCATTTGGATCTTCTCTCTTCTTTTCTTGGTTAATCTTGCTAGTGGTCTATCAATTTTGTTTATTTTTTTTCAAAGAACCAGATTTTTGTTTCATATATCTTTTGTATTGGGTTTTTTTGTTTGTTTCAATTTTATTTAGTTATGCTCTGATCTTTGTTATTTCTTTTCTTCTGCTGGGTTTCAGTTTGGTTTGTTCTTGTTTCTCTAGTTCTCTGAGATGTGACCTTAGATTGTCTATTTGAGCTCTTTCAGGCTTTTTGATGTAGGCATTTAAAGCTATGAACTTTCGTCTTAGCACCGCTTTTGCTGTATCCCAGAGATTTTGATAGGTTGTGTCACTGTTATCATTCAGCTCAAGGAATTTTTACATTTCCATATTGATTTCATTGTTGACCCAATGACCATTCAGGAGCAGACTATTTAATTTCCATGTACTGCGTGGTGTTGAGGGTTCCTTTTGGAGTTGATTTCCAATTTTATTCCATTGTGGTCTGAGAGAATACTTGATATAATTTTGATTTTCTTAAATTTGCTGAGACTCGTTTTGTGGCCTATCTTGTGGTCTATCTTGGAGAATATTTCATGTGCTGATGAATAGAATGTGTATTCTGCAGTTGCTGGGTAGAATGTTCTGTAAATATCCGTTAACTCCATTTGTTCTAGGGTATGGTTTATGTCTGTTGTCTCTTTGTTGACTTTCTGTGTTGATGACCTGCCTAGTGCTGTCAGTGGAGTATTGAAGTTTCCCACTATTATTGTGTTGTTGTCTATCTCATTTCTTAGGTCTAGTAGTAATTGTTTTATGAATTTGGGAGCTCCAGTGTTAGGCACAGATGTATTTAGGATTGTGATATTTTCCTATTGGACTAGTCCTTTTATCATTACGTAATGTCCCTCTTTGTCTCTTTAAACTGTTATTGCTTTGAATCTTTAAAGTTTGCTTTGTCTGATGTAAGAATAGCTACTTCTGCTCACTTTTGTTATCCATTTGCGTGGAATATCTTTTTTCACTCCCTTACCTTAAGTTTATGTGAGTTTATGTGTTAGGTGAGTTTCCTGAACTTATATGTTAGTTGAGTTTCTTGAAGACAGCAGATTTTGTATCTTTTAAGGGGAACATTTAGGCCATTTACATTCAACATTATTATTGAGATGTGAGGCACTATTCTGTTCATCATGCTAGTTGTTGCCTGAATACCTGGTGATTTTTGCATTGTCTTATTGTTTTATAGGCCCTGTAGGATTTGTGCTTTATGGAGGTTCTATTTTGGTGTATTTCGAGGTTTTGTCTCAAGATTTAGAACTTTCTTTAGTAGTTTGTGTAGTGCTGGCTTGGTAGTGGCTAATTCTCTCAGCATTTGTTTGTCTGAAAAAGACTATCTTTCCTTCATTTATGAAGCTTCGTTTCACTGGATACAAGATTGTTGGCTGATAATTGTTTTGTTTAAGGAGGCTAAACATAGGACCCCACTCCCTTCTAGCTTTTAGGGTTTCTGCTGAGAAATCTGGTGTTAATCTAATAGGTTTTCCTTTATAGGTTACCTCATGCTTTTGCCTATAGCTCTTAAGAGTCTTTCCTTTGTCTTGACTTTAGATAACCTGATGACTATGTGTCTAAGTGATTATCTTTTTGCGATGAATTTCCCAGGTGTTCTTTGAGCTTCTCCTGTTTGGATGTCTCGATCTTTGGCAAGGCCAGGGAAGTTCTCCTCGATTATTCCCCCAAAAAAGTTTTCCAAACTTTTAGATTTCTCTTCTTCCTCGGGAACACCAGTTGTTCTTAGGTTTGGTCATTTAACATAATCCCAAACTTCTTGGAGGCTTTGTTCATTTTTGGGGATGCCTTTTTCTTTGTCTTTGTCGGACTGGGTTAATCAAAAGCCTTGTCTTCGAGCTCTGAAGTTCTTTCTTCTACTTTTTTTATTTTATTGTTGAAACTTTCCAGTGTATTTTGCATCTCTTTAAGTGTGTCTTTTATTTCCAGGAGTTATGATTGTTTTTTATCGATGCTCTCTATTTCCCTGGAGATTTTTTGGTCCATGTCCTGTATTATTATTATTTTTTAGTTTCTTTAAATTGGTTTCCACCTTTCCCTGGTGCCTCCTTAAATAGCTAAATAATCTACCTTTTGAGTTCTTTTTCTGGCAACTTAGAAATTTCTTCTTTGGATCCGTTGCTAGTGAGCTAGTGTGATCTTTTGGGAGTGTTAAAGAACCTTGCCTTGTCATATTACCAGAATTGTTTTTCCGGTTCCTTCTCGTCTGGGTAGTCTGTATCAGAGGATCTGGGTTGAAGGGCTGCTGTTCAGATTCTTTTGTCCCACTGGTTGGTTCCTTGATGTGGTGTTCTCTTCTTCCCCTAGTAGGGATGGGGCTTCCTGAGAGCCAAACTGCAGTGATTGTTACTGCCCTTCTGGGTCTAGCCCCCCAGCAGAGCTGCTGGGCTCTGGGCTGGTACTGGCAAGTTTCTGTGAAGAGTCCTGTGATGTGATCCATCTTCAGGTCTCTCAGCCATGGATACCAGCACCTGATCTGGTGGAGGTAGCAGGGGAGTGAGCTCTGTGGACTCTGTGAGGGTCCTTTGTTGTAGTTTTGTTCAGTGAGCTGGTTTTCTTGAGCGCTGGTTGTGCTAGTGGTTTTTTGACCTCCAGCCAGGAGGTGGCGCTTTCAAGAGAGCATCAGCTGATACAAGCTTGCCCTAAGGTCGCCTTGGTAAGTATTTGAGTGTCTCAGGTGGTGGGCGGGGCCATAGAGCTCCCAAGATATTACGTCTTTTTTCTTCAGCTACCAGGACGGGTAGAGAAAGACCATCAGGTTGGGGCAGAGTTAGGCATGCCCGAGCTCAGAGACTCTCCTTGGACAGGGCTTGCTGCTTTTGCTGTGGGGGATGGGGGTGTGGTTCTCAGGCCCATGGAGTTAACGTTCCCAGAGGGATTATGGCTGCCCCTGCTGCATCATACAGGTCACCAGGGAAGTAGGGGAAAGCCAGCAGTGGCAGACCTCACCCATTTCCCACGCAGCCAACACGGCCAATCTCCTGGGGTGCATAAGATATTTTGATATAGGCATATAGTGTGTGTTGATCATATCAGGGTAAAGGTGTCCATCACCTCAAGCATTTATCCTTTCTTTGTATTACAGACAATCCAGTTATACTCTTAGTTACTTTAAAATGTATGATAAATTATTGTTGACTGTAGTCACCCTGTTGTGCTATCAAATACTAGATCTTATTCATGCTAACTATATTTTTGTACCCATTAACCATCCCCACTTCCCCCCACCCTCTGTATTTTGTGTTGCAAAGCTCAATTATAGGTTATTCAACCCTTTCCCTTCAGAGAAAGTGATTCCTTAATTTGGAATTTGGAAAATTCTGTCATTGATTATTCTTTTTCTGGTAAATAACTAATAACATGTTATAATGGTTTAGTATAGATTCTGGTATATTTGTTTACTAACAGTTTCCCTTTTTCTCTAGTTATGTTTAAAAAGAAAGTTGCTTTAGTTTCTTACTCACTGAGTCAAGTGATACAATGTCTGTAGCTTTCTAGAAAGAGGTGGATTTCCAGTCAGAAAGTGGTGAGAGTTCTGCTCTTCTCTCTGGAGTTAGGGCCTGAAAACTTAAACTTAGCTATTATCAGAAACAAGTTTGTGTCCAGTAATCACTTTAAATGTTTTTTGTTTCCTCTTACCTGTTTTCATATTCTTGATTCTTATTTTCTGTTTGTGCTTTCTTTTTTTTGTTTTCCCTTTTCTAATAGGTTTAATTAATATTTTCTCCCCTTTTAAAAATAAGATTTATTCTGGATATGTTTATTCATTCTATTGTTTTCTAATTCATTATTTTCTTGCCTTATCTTTACTAATTCCTTCTTTCTGCTTTCCTTAACTTTGTTCCACTATTTCAGTATTTCTCCCCACCTTGAGTTAAATGCTTCATTTATTTTCATTCACTCTTGGTATTTTTTCACTATATAAAAGCTATGAATTTTTCTCTGAGCATTGCTCTCATTATATTACATAAATTCTGATCTATCTTTAATTGGCTTTCTGGGCAAGGAGTTAAGAGATATTCTACTAAGCAAGCAAAGTTGAATTTAAATTACTTGTGCTATTTTGGAAGATGAGTATAGAATATTGAAGTTGTTGGGTATTTCTGAAAAATCATTATATTTGGCCTACAATTTCAACTGCTTAGCCTATTAAAACTTTTAGTGGCATTTCCTGCAAAACTTTTATTTCATTGTGTTTGTGTGTGCATGTGTATATGTATGTATTTAAAAAACATTTTGCTAGGCTCTTAAGAGTCTTCCAGGCTTTGGTACTAAGCCATGGGGATGATATAACACATAGTCCTCAGCATGAAATAACTCACTCTCTTGTAATGGTGGCAGCTACATAAACAGATGATAATAATAACATGGAATATGCATGACAGAGATAGTCCGAGGGAATAACAACCACTAAAAGAGGCCCCGAACCCAGCTTGTGGGTGGGAGTGGGGAAAAAGCTGAACTAGCCTTCTTGGAAGAGATTATATCTAAACTGAATCTTAAAGATAGGCAGGTAGATGGCAGAAGAAGGGGAGAAACAGTTTACAGAATAAAAACTCACTTGTGCATATGTAGGGAAACGAGTGACAGGCTAAGGATGTCACAGGATGGAGAGTCAGCAGGGACTAGCTAGGAATGAAGTTGGGCGAGAAGGCAAGGGCTGGTTCAGGGAGAGCTTTCATGCCGTGTGAAGGAACTTGTCCTTTGTCTCTTAGATGATGGAGATTCTCTGAGACACAATTGCTTTGCCTTTTAGCTTGACCACTCAGGTAGCTTGAAGAGGATGGATTTGGAGGATGAGGCAGTGCCACTCCTTTTTCCTCCATGCTCGCTGGTGAAGATAATGAGGAACAGTGAACTAGCTAAAGGTAAAGAAGCAAAGTATTCTGACAAGCCAAAAATTTGATGATAAAACATAGAGGAACTCAGAATTTACATTAGAGGTTAGATTCTTAAGAAATCTGTGTGGCAAAAACAGAAGCTCATATCCTGTGTAGTTACTACTACTCCTGCTGTGATTTAACTTTGTTTATAGCCTAAAACACATAAAAATATCAAACTTTCCCTGCCACGTGAGCAGCAGCCACTTCAAAAAATCTGTGCAAGCACGTGTATACTTGAAATATAAAGAGATAAATGTTCTCAACTACCACCATTCAACAAATAACTTACAAATCTGAGCAGAGAGCAGATCAAATTTAATTCTTTCCCTTGGCCCAAGAGAGGCTGGTTGTCTTTTGGAGATGAGATTTTTTGGAAATGTATGTGTATGTCCCTGAAAGCAGGGTTTTCTAGAAACATCTTGCACCTGGGCTGGGGGCAGGAGAAGTGTCGTGGTGGCCAATAGGGTACTGAGCTTCCGTGTGAAGTCTCACTATCTCTGCCTGACTCCATGCTGGAAGGGAGTGTAGTGCTCTGAAGAGATGTAGCCCTTTGTGGTTATTGCCATTAGTGAACAGAAGAATGTGGTGAATTAGCCCAGCTTTGTGGTGAGAAGTGGGAGGCAGGGAATCAGAGGGAGCGCTGGCCCTCTCCGTGCAGGCAAGTGTGAGATTGCAGGACCCAGCTATCATTAGGAGCAACTCCAGCTCTTCCAGCCTGGGAGTTTAATCAAAGGGATAACAGCAGACCACCCAGGCGGGGGCTCCAGTGTGAACGAATGTGCTGTGTCAGTCTCTGCTCCCCAACCAGCCAGTGCCCGGGATGTGGCCAGGCCGCCTGGAAATGTGCTGACAGATACAGAGAGGGGAGGAGATACTTTTTGCTCTTCACATTTTTCATTTAGATGGAGAGTGGGAAAAAAAAAATCCATTCTATTTCTTTCATTTTTCTTGCTCCTTACCCTGAGACTTCCCTGCCTGGTCCTAGAGAAAGATAGATGCGGAGGTACATAAAGCGTGATTCACAGCAGTTAAACTCTCTCACTCTCTCTATACAAAGGAATTCTTTATCATTTCTTCTGCTTCCGCAGCTAACACCGTAAGGGTCCACAGTGGACCCTGAGTGAATCTCAATTTCAGAAATTCCAAATGAAGAGAGACGGAGCTAAATCTTTGAAATGGTTACAGATGTTCTCTAGGATTGAGGCAGATGGCGCCCAGTTTATCACAAGCTTCAGTAATTGGCACTGGAAACTCTTTCTGCCTCCTTAGTTTATCTGGACACATTTGAACTTAGGTACATTTGTGCTCAGATTTTGTGGCCGTTTGTTAACCCTAGTTCCTTTAGTTTCATATTCTTTCTTAGTAGAAAAAGTTGTTGTTCTTTGTACCATATACATTATTCTTTCCCATTTCTAGAAGCAGGAAAGGGTAAATAGAAAAAGGCATAAGCTCTTGAGTCAGCAAGACCTTGGACAAGTTGTTTAACCTCCCTGTGCCTTGATTTCCTCATCTGTAAAATGGGGTAGTTTTGGTATCAAGACCAATTCTTCTCTTGGCTACTTGTGCCTCTCTGTTCCAGGACCTGGCTCCAGTTGATCTGATCTAATTTCCTAGCTTTTCTAGGTCTTGAGGCTTGAAGCTCTCATTTTCTTTAGTTCCTGGCCTACTGCATGGTCTCTTGTTTTAAAATAGCCTTTGTTTTACTCTGCCACCCCTTTAAACTCATCTTACTTGTACTGCCAAACTTCTTTTAAAATAACACACCCTTGTTGGCTCTAGTCTCCTTCTGCCCCTCCACCCCCACACACTTGCTCTTGCAGTCTGACTTCATCTCTTACATTTGTCCATCTCTCTCTCAAAGGCCACTCATGACCTCAGAATTGCCAACTTCAGTCACTATTTTTAATCTTCTTCCTTTAGCATGTGGCACTATTATCAACTGCTTCTTAGGTGAAAATTTCCCTTAGCTTTTCTAACCCTTCAGTAATTCCTCTGAGAAATCATTGCTTCCTCCTGCTCTCCCTGAAAACTAGATTCCATTTTCAGCATGTTTTTCAGAGCCACTGGCATATAGACCTTAGGTGTATAAAGTTGATCATAGCAGAGTGGCTCTGGTTGAAGAAGGTGGAGTGGCCCCTGGGCATCTGCTTCTCCCTGGTCTTTTGGGATCCTCCAGCATATCTCTGAATTCTAGGCTGTAATCCTCAGAACTTCTTTTTCCTCTCCATACTTTCCCCTGGGATAAAGTTCCTTTTCCTGTGATTTCATCCTGGTACTTCTCTATGGATTTCTCCCAAATATATATCTTTAGTTTGAGCCTTTGCTGAGAGTCAGGTCCACATTTCCACCTGTGAGACATTTCTACCTAACTATATTGCAGAACATTCAAAATACTTGATGTATTTTGAACATATTTTGAAAATACTCAGAAAAGTCTTAAACATATTTAAAACTTATTTGCCTCTTTTTGTTCTTCTCTATATTAGTGACATTGCAATTCTTGGAATTCTAGAATCCCAGGGAATTTAGGAATGGAGCCATTGGTTTATCAGTGCCTCTCTTCACTTCCTCATTCTATGTCCAGGCAGTTGTCAAGATTCTACAGTGTCTCTGATACCTATCCTGTTTTTCACTTTTACATCTACTGTCCTGCTTAAGGCCTTTATTATCTCTTGGATGGAGAGCTGCAATTACCTTTTCACTGGTTTCTTGGCCAGTCTCTTCCCGTTCACCCTAGTCTTTGCTTTGCTCTGAAAGATTCTTTTTTTTTTTTTTTTTTGAGATGGAGTCTCAGTCTGTTGCCCAGACTGGAGTGCAGTGGCGCGCGATCTCAGCTCACTACAATCTCTGCCTCCCAGGTTCAAGTGATTCTCCTGCCTCAGCCTCCCAAGTAGCTGGGATTACAGATGTCTGCCGCCATGCCGGGCTAATTTTTGTATTTTTAGTAGAGATGGGGTTTCACCATCTTGGCCAGAGTGGTTTCAAACTCCTGACCTCAAGTAATCTGTCCGCTTCAGCCTTTCAAAGTGCTGGGAATTCAGGTGTGAGCCACTGTGCCCGGCCATAATGGATCCTTTCCTAAATCACAAGTCTCGTCATGGTACTCTTCTGCTTAAGAATCTCGAGGGCCTTCCTGTTGTCTATAATGGGAAGCTCAGGCTGTTAAATGTGATTCAAAGCCTTTATTTAGAATCTGGCTCCAGGCTACTTTTCCAGCCTGTCTCCCTCCTATCACACATGTTTTTGTGCAGCTCAACTAGAATTTCTGTTAGTCTCCATGCCTTATGCTATCTCCTCATGGAAAATGTTCCCCAGTTGCCATGTCTAATCTGGGCATCTGTCCAGGCTCAGTGTAGATGCCACTTCACTCATATGCATACTCTTTCACTCATCACACTAGGTATGTCAAGATAGCTGTCTCTTTTAACAGACAGTGAACTCCTTGAGGGCAGTGTCCTTTGCTGCCTCAGCACCTGACTCATTGGTAGTACTCAAAAAATGTGCTGATTCGACTGGACTACAAGGTAATTCATTGAGAATTGGATCATGTCCATTTTTTTCACCAGTTTTTTCCCAGCCTGCTAGATATTAATAGTATGCACTCAGTACGTATTTTTTGAATAAATAAGTAAATGAAGACCCCTCTGCTGCCTTAGCCAGAAGTCATCTTTCTATTCTGTGTGCTCCTTCATTCCTTCATTACTTTTTATAACAGATCTATTATAATTATTTTGCATCTTTTCTTTCCTGTTTTGCACTAAACTACATGATGCAGTTCTTTCTAACTCATCACCTAGCGCAAGGCCTTTCACTTGGCAGTCATCACATGCTTGCTAAATTGAAAAGAATTTCTTTTTTACATTTTGTAGGTTTTTATATTTTCTTTAAAAACGATTGATGGCTGGGTGCAGTGGCGCACTCCTATAATCCCAGCACTTTGGGAGGCTGAGGCGGGTGGATCACTTGAGCTCGGGAGTTCTAGGCCAGCCTGGGGAACATGGCAAAACCCCAACTCCACAAAAAAGACAAAAATTAGCCAGGTGCGGTGGCACGTGCCTGTAATCCCAGCTACTCTGGAGGCTGAGGTGGGAGGATTGATTGAGCTCAAGAGCTGCAGTGCGCCATAACTGCACCACTGCACTCCAACCTCGGCTACAAAGTAAGACCCTGTGTCAAAATTTTTTCATTGATAACACCATACCTGCCCTTCATAATTAAGCAGTTGACATTAATCAGATGCTTACTTTGTACTAGGCACTGTGCCAAGGACTTTATATGCATTATCTCTTTAACCCTAATGAGGTGTAGGTACTTACTTTTTGCCAATTAAGATGAAGAAATAGAAGCTGGTAGGATAAGTGACTCTGCTAATGTCACACAGATGGCAAGTTACTGTGCTAAGACTCAAACTCAGCTCTGTCTGACTCTATGCTCTTTACCTCAGTGTTTTTCTCCCTCTTTCGGTGGGAATAAGGACTCAAACCTCTCATTAGACGAAAGTGACCGAACTTCACCCTGTGAGCTTGTTGTTCCATGATGTTGCTACAGAGTTGTAGCCAAGCCTATACTTGTGCCTGCTCAGAGAAACAAGGAGTTGAACTTTCTGTTTTCTTGATTTGAAATGCTTCTCTAGTTCTTGAAGCAGCTTGCAAAACATGTGGCGCTGTTGAGAATTATCAGTTATTTGTTAGGCAAACTCCTCATTAGATTATTTTATAGTATAGTCAACTGATTCTTCGACCAGACAAAACTCAGCCTTGTTAATCACTAGAGATGCAATAAGAATAGATCTACTTATGATGGCAGCAGCAACTCCCCTGTCAACACACAAAATCTACATGTATAAATTGGAAACCCTACGAAGAGATTTGCCCATTTTGTCAGGTTTCCCAGGAATGTCTCTGGCAAATCTTGATCTGGAACTCTGTCTGGATTTTGGAACACTAAATGTCTGTATATATACGTATATTATGAAAATGATGGCACTCAGCAGAAAGAGAAGATATGCCAAGAGAATTTAGTGCTGAGGTATTGGAACTGCAGAGATTCCCTGCTTTTCCTGACCCCCTTTAAAATATTATTAACATTTAACCCTTCTCTCCTGGATTGGAGTGTGAATTTCTTGAGGTTTATTTTATCAGCATCCAGGAATTGAAGAAGAAATTGAATTGTGGCTAGTGATTTAATAAATGCTCGTGAAGTGCTTTTGGAGGACTGTTCAAAATGTAACTGTTTAAGATAGTTCTTTTCATTTTTCTGATTGAATATATTCTCTAATATTTCTCCATTGGTGAAAATCTTGTAATTGGTGCAGATCTGGCACTTTTGGTTTTCCTCTTCTTTTACCTTGAGTGAAACAGATCTTGGTCCACTGATATTTCCTATTCAAGGATTACCTTTTGCTCTAGCAAAACAGGTGAAAACAGGTCAGGAGCGACTAGCCACAGCATTTTCCTGTTCCAGATCATTCAGAGCCCCATGGCTGCAGGAATCAAAGCTATGGCATGTTCAATTGATCCAGTCATATTCTTTTTTTCTTATTTTTAAAAATTTTTATATAGAGGTGAGGTCTCACTGTGTTGCCCAGACTGATCTCGAACTCCTGGGCTCAAGTGATCCTCCTGCCTTGGCCTCCCAAAGTGCTGGATTATAGGTGTGTGCCACCATGCCTAGCTGATCCAGTCAGATTTTGATATAGCTATACATATCAGGATATATATAAGGAATATATATATATATATATTCTTTATATATGAACACCACAGAGAACATTATTTTCAAATGACATTGAGGTAGTTTTGAGGATAATATGAATGCACATTTAGACAAATTTATCCTTTTATCAGTTGAAGTGATTCTTAACCTTTTTGGATTCAGAAGTCTCTTGGAGAATCTAATTAAAGCTTTATTCCTCCTCCTGAAAAAAATATACACTCAAACTTATAAATTTGCATTAATTTCAAAGGGTTCAAATACCCTCACCCTCAATCAGGCTCTGTCTTGATGCCCCATGGACTTAGGGTCTCTAAGTTAAGATCCCCTGAAAGTGTTTAGGTAGCATATAACCATTAATATCAATAATTTGGCCCAAACTCCAAATCTATGAGTATCTTTGTTTTATACATTCTTTATATATTTCAATGATAGCCCCACATTAGGCTGTAATCTCCATGAAGGCAAGGATTTGGGGGTTATTCATATATCACAGTGTTACATATTTTGGGGGGTACATATGATGTTTAGATACATCTATAGAATGTGTTATGATCAAGTCAGAGTAATTGGGATATCCGTTGCTTCAAAGATTTATCTTTTCTTTGTGTTGGGAACATTAACAAGTCTTCCCTTGTGACTATTTTGAGATATACAATAAATTGTTAACTGCAATTTTCCTACTATACTTTCGAATACTAGAACTTATTCATTTTATCTAACTGTATTTTTGTACTCATGAATCAATATCTCTTTTCCTTCCCCTTTTTCCCTTCTCAGCTCTGGTAACCATCATTCTATTCTCTATCTCCATGAAATCCACTCTTTTAGTTCCCACATATGAGTGAGAACATGCAATTTTTGTGTTTCTGTTCTTCACTTATTACATTTAACATAATGACCTCCAGTTCCATCTATGTTCTGCAAATGACAGGATTTCATTCTTTTTGTGGCCGAACTATATTCCTCTATGTATATATGTCACATTTTTTTTAATCCATTCATCTGTTGATGGACGCTTAGGTTGATACCCAGCAGTGGGATTGCTAGATCATATGGTTGTTGTATTTTTAGCTTTTTGAGGAACCTGTATACTGTTTTCCATATGGACTGTCGTACTTGACTGTTTTTTGTCATTGTTTTATCCTTAATGCTCAAAAGAATGCCAAGCCCAGAGTAGGTGCCTGATAAATATTAGTTTGAATTAGTGAACTAATCTTAGGAAACACCATTCCTAGACCACCTCAGACAAGAATTATCTAAAATTTTTCTGGACCTGCTACAATGAGGAAATTGAGCTATGGCAAGATTATAAACTGCATTGGGAATGCTTTGCTACCAGTTACTCCCATGTTAAGCTCTTATTAACTAAATCATCTTCTCTCTCGCTCTCTCCCTTTTTCTTTTTGAGACAGGATCTTGCTCTGTCACCCAGGCTAGAGTGCCACCCAGGCTGGAGTACGGTGGTGTGATTATGGTTCACTGCAGCCTTGAATTCCCAGGCTCAAGTGATCCTCCTGCCTCAGCCTCCCAAGTAGCTAGGACTACAGGCATGCACCACCATGCCTAATTTTTTAAATTATATTTTGTAGAGATGGGGTCTCTTATGTTGCCCAGGTTGGTCTTGAATTTTTGGCCTCAAGTGACCCTCCTGCCTCAGCCCCTCAAAGCACTGGGATTACACACATGAGCTACTGTGCCTGACCCTAAATCTTTAATGCTTAATTTTCTTCTCCATTTCGATAAATAAGATGCATGAAATTTGCAGACATCCTTAGTGAACCTGAGATTAGTTTGAGTCCATCGCAAATGGTTTCTTAGGCCTTTGCAGTTCCAGGGGCATGAAGAAACAAATATACACATTGTGTGCATAAGGCACAACATCTGTATGTCAAAGCTGTTATTTCATCCATTTAAGATCAAGCAAAAATCCTCTCTAAAATTATTCAGGGCACAGCAAGAGCAACACATCTCTCAACTCTAGTCACTGCTCATTTTATTTCCCTGAATTCTAAAGCAGTCCCTCCCTTGTGGCCCAGGCAAAAAGAGGTGATTTGGGACTCCTAATTTCCTTGATAGCCTTGCAGAGACATTAACCACTTTTCTACTCAACTGGTGAAACTAGCTGCTAACTGGAGATGGGGGTGGGAGGGAGAAATAGAGGGGGTGGGGAAAGAGAGGGAATGAAAGAGAGAGAGAGAGAGTGTGTGTGTGTGTGTGTGTGTGTATGTGTGTGTGTGTGTTTGGGAGTAGAAGGGTCTGCAACCAAGGTTCTCATATAGCATGGTTCTGTCAGAACCTGTGAGCAGGCTTACTGTTGTCTACTAGATCAAGGACAGAATCATTAGTCTGACATTCAAGGGCCTCCCCAAGCTGTTTATCTGTCTGTCCCTATCTTCTATCACGCGAAGCTTTTGCTGAATTAGACTACTTTCTGTTTCTCAGATGTTCTCCCTGCTTGTCTGACGATTTTTCTTTCCTCCTACCTGTTATTTTAGGCCCAGCCCAGATGCCATTTTTAAATTTCTTTAGCTGTTCTTTTATGGCACTTACTGCATTCTGGAGGTCTTAAATACTGCTTTTTGTCTTACAATCTTGTCTGACCTAGTAATTATAAATTCCAACATGGCTTGAGGGCAGGGAAGGGCCATGTTTTTATCTGCACATGCGTTAGCGCTTTCCTCAAGGCTTTGCCTGTGATAGGCAATACAGCACTTACTACCTTTGAGGTTTGGACTTCTCTTAAGCATTCGGGACTGCAGCATTTTTGAGAGCATGCAGCATTGAAATAGCTAGGCTTGTCTTCAAACCCTCTTCATATACCAAAAGGTTATGTATTTGGGTGGATGGTGGGTATATTCTAAGAATCAACAGGGAAGCTCCATCATATTTTAATTATAGTGCTGGCAGCAGCACGACTTTTAACAAACAGCAGTAACAAGAAGTAACACTTGGGCGGGCCAGCCACCGGAAATTGGCCTCTTTCTCTGGGTTTCTCCTACCCCCTTTTCAATCCATCACCTGTATTTATTCCTGCTATAATTTAAACACCTGTCTAGATGGTATGCATGCAATGTGTCCCTACCCCACACATTCAGATATTTGCTCACCTGCCTTATTTGGAAGATTGGCTCTAAAATAAACAGTGATTTGGTACTAAAGGAAAAACGCACTGAGGTCACCGTGGCAGTGGACATGAGGCAGAGAATGGGAGTGGAACATCTGGATAAGCTGCTCCAGGAGAGTGGGAGCAGAGGAAGAGGAAAAGCAGGAGCAGGGGGAGGAGGAGGAGAGCAAGGGGTGAAACATCTGCCAAGCAGGCCCCAAAGCTTAGGTGGAGGTAGGATCTTGTGACCAGATTTCCCACAGGCAGTTACTCACTTAGCAGCAGCCAGCTAGAGGGAGGCAGGGACAGAGACATGTGGAACAAGTTGACTGTTTTTAGGCTTAAATTTCTTGTTTTTTGTTTTTTCGTTGTTACCACTATTTCTCAGGGCAGCATAGCAAGTAATCTTGGAATTTTCTGAAGTTTGTCCTAAGCTGTTTTGTCCACTTTTGCATTCTTGGCATATTTAATGATTACTCATTTTAATGTTTGAGCATCTGAACAACATTGAGAAATAGTAAAACCTTAAAGTTGCTAATGAAACTATTTTCCCTTCTCATTCCCCTTTGTTGTTTTGTAACTTGTCTTCACCCCATCAAAGGCATTTCTGCTGTTTTTTGGAAAATCCCCTGCCCGTGAGCTTTGTGGAGGAGAGGAAGCATTGAATGGTTCCTTTTACCTGTTCTCTCATTTCCTTAGCTACCATTCCTGGTAACAAGTGCTTCTCAAACTCTGCAATGCAAGTAAGTTTCCCGTGGATCTTGAAAATGCAAATTTTGGTTCAGTGCAGCTGGGGCTGGGGCTGGGGCTGGGCCAAGATTCTGCATTTTTAATATGCTCCCAGTAATGCAGGTGCTCTTGGTCCAGAGACCAAATTCTAAGTCGCAAGGCTCAGTGGTACAAGGCAGTGAGATAACACAGTGATTAAAACAACAAGATTGGGAGAATTTTCATCAGGCAGACCAGGAATTGAATCCAGGGGCTGACACATAATAATTATTTGTTCTTGAGCAAGTTATTTTATCTCTCAACCTCAGTTTCCCCATCTACCTGTCTTGAAGACCAAGTAGGTTAATATACATAAAATATGCTTAGCATGTTGCCTGGAACAAGCTGTGTGTGTGTGTGTGTGTGTGTGTGTGTTTGAGACAGGGTCTTGCTCTATTATCCAGGCACTGTGTGTGTGTGTGTGTGTGTGTGTGTGTGTGTGTGTTTGAGACAGGGTCTTGCTCTATTATCCAGGCTGGAGTGCAGTGGTGTGATCTCAGCTCACTGCAGTCTCAACCTCCTGCTCTCAAGCAATCCTTCCCACCTCAGCCTCCCTAGTAGCTGGGACTAGAAGCATGCACCACCACACTCAGCTAATTTTTATATTTTTAGTGGAGAAGGGGTTTCACCATGTTGCCCAGACTGGTCTCGAACTCCTGGGCTCCAACGATCCACGTGCTTTGGCCTCCCAAAGTGCTGGTATTACAGGTGTGAGCCACCGTGCCTGGCCCAAACTGTTTTTTGAATTTAGCCGTCATTAGTATTAATATAGTTTTGTTGTTATTATTACTGTTACTGTAGTGGATCTAAAAAGTAGCATATTAAAATCGATTATAGTAGAACATTTTAAAGGTCCAAACACAGACTTATAAGCTTCTTATGTGTATATACTTGTGTTTTTCACTTAAAGATGTTGATTACCTTTACCAGTAGGGCATGTTCTTTGAGTCATGGTTTCAATTTAAAAAAAAAAAAAAAAAGCTATAGGTTTTCAACTATCTCCTGTCTGTTTTCCAGACCCCTTTGTGACCAATAACATGAATTCGTAGGTTGGCAAGCCTAGATTTAATAGCACAGACACTAGTTATTAGCCCAGAGACACCAACTGGCCCAATGGCTATGACCTCCACTTTAATATCCTAATATAGGTTGAGTGTCCCTAATTTAAAAATCCAAAATCCAAACTGCTCTAAAATTTGAAACTTTTTGAGCCACCTACATGATATTTCAAGTTTTCAGATTTGGGATGCTCAATTGGTATAATGCAAATATTCCAAAATACAAAAAAATCTGAAATGCAAAACACTTTTGGTCCCAAGTATTTCTGTTAAGGGACAGTTAACCTGTACTACTAACAAAAATGGTGAGCCAGTGATTGATTTTGTGAGTGGTGCTGTCTCTTCATGTACTGTAAGCCTGTTCTTTTAAAAAATTATTTAGCAATGAAATGTTGATCATCGTTGTATATCAGGCACCTGTAAGTGTTCTTTATCACTTTCTCTTCATTTGATCAAAGCTGGTTTTGTTATGTTATTTGGAGAAATGTAGATGGATAGAGAAGTGGATGTAGCCTGGTAACGTCTATAATCATCATCTTTCTGTCCTGTTAGGGAAGAAACCTTCAGGTATGAACCCTAACTGGCTTGTAGAGTTTATTAAGGTCTCATCCGATACTGGGAGATTTTCCCTGCCCTTAGGTCTTCTCTAGGCAGGACAAAGCAGTTCTAAAGCCAGAATTGATGCTTAGATTCATTTTTGTTCAGTGACTCCTTCTGCCCATTCTGGAAAAAAGTGGGAAGCTGAAAAGAAAGACCAGAGGTTTTCTTACTTAATTTAATCTAGAGATAATTTGCTTGGTGCAAAATTTAGTCAGGTGTAAATCTGTATACGTAACATTTAGCCAGATCCAATTGAGAGTCTAGAGCTGTGCTGTGCAATAAGGTAACCACTAGCTACATCTGGCTTTTAAATTTTAAATTATATAAAGTTTAAAATCCAGTTCCTCAGTCATAGCAGGCATATTTCACATGCATAGTAGTCACATGTGGCTAGGGGTTACTGTATTGAACAGTGCACATTACAGAACATTTCCATTATCACAGATCATTCTAGAACATAGAAAATGATTTATTTCACTTGTTTTTCTGATAGATCAGTGATGGCTACTTAGAGAAATGTGTAAAGAAGATTCTGAGACCATCTCCAAGTCAGCCCCGAGTTGCTTGATTATGGGTTAGCAGTATGAGTCCTAGGAAGAGACTGCTGGGTGAGGGATGTAGGGCTGTTAGCTCTGGCATATGTGCTGAGTGTCTTCTAGACAAAAAATCCACAAGTCTAAGAATAGAATATTTAATCTAGAGGGGCAGGTTATTATCATTTGGTAGGAACAGATTTTTTGTTTTCTTTTAGCAGGAATCCTTTAGAGAGAAAGGTGAGAAGCTTTTAAAGTTTTCTCATTCCTTGTATAGTCTCTCTTTAAGTAGCAGTCACTTTTGCTGTTTCTCAAATTAACAATGATACTTTGCTTTTGCATAAAACGAAATCACAGTGGCTGCCACTTCTTGATTTATCCATCACATCAGGAATGGTTGTTATGTGAATAAACATAACCCTCCAATAATCCAAAAGTAATTTCATGATCAAGTCACTTTTTACCTGCCAAGAAACAAAACTGGCCGAGGATGTTTTTCTTTGTTTTACTTCTTTAATGTCTTCTGATGAAAGATAACAAGTGGGAAGTAAAATCGAAGGGAAAGAAGGAAAAGCTGATATAGTTTTGTCAATCTCTGTATAATCACTGTTTTAAGAATTTGAGGTCTGTATCTGATGATATTTTAAAAATCTCTAATAATTAAGGGTAACTAGGATTGTTTTCCTACTAGTTTCCAAACTAGAAAAGATTTTTAAAACTGGAGTACCAGTTCTGCAACTTTTATGTGACTTTGAGCAAATTACTTATCATAACCTCTCTGAGCCTTAGTTTCTCCACTTGTGAAATGGTGTGGAACAGTATCTACCTCTGTGAATAATGGGTAAGGACTAAGTAAAATATAAAACCCAGAATGCCTGACACCACTACTGTAAGGACTCATTAAACCATATTATTTGGGAAAAGTAGACCACATGCGCTGGAAGGCAAACACTCTCTGTTCTGTCTTGGCCCTGCCACTTACAGGTGTGTGACTGTTGTCTAGTTGTTTACCCTCTTTTGACTTTGGCTTCCCCTTTTGTAAAATGGGTAACAGTAGAACCTGTTACAAAGGGATTGCTCGGGGTTAAATGAGATAATGAACTTCAAGATCATGCAAGAACCCAGCACTTTGGGAGGCCAAGGCGAGTAGACCACTTGAGCTCAGGGGTTACCAGCCTGGCCAACATGGTGAAATCCTGTCTCTACTAAAAATACAAAAATTAGCCTGGTGGCAGATGCCTATAATTCCAGCTACTTGGGAGGCTGAGGCAGGAGAATCACTTGAACTCAGGAGGTAGATGTTGCAGTGAGCCAAGATTACGCCACTGCACTCCAACCTGGGTGACAGAGTGAGACTCTGTCTCCAAAAAATAAAATAAAACCATAATGCAAGGTCATTGCACATAGTGAGTGTTCCATAAGTGTTAACTGTTAAGATGCATATGATGATGTTTAAATTAGGGGCAGTCTTGCCAAAGGATAGGTTTACTAAATCTTTTATCTCCTCTCCTTTCCATTCACTAATCTCTGCACGATATCATTTATACTAAACATGGTAAAGGGTGCACATTGTTTATTTATTGATATTCCCTTATAAATTATTAAGCCTCCTTTATTAAGTTCTTGGCACAACTAAAGCAGTAATTGGAGAAGCTGTTAGTTATCATAAAGACCTTTCCCACTGTACTTTTTCTGTAAGTTTCAAGATCATGTCTAATATAAAAGGTCTGATGGTCAAATCAGGGCAGGAAAGCAGAGGAGTCAGTGTGGGGCAGGAGTGAGTTCAGGAGTACAGGGAGTCTGGTTCATTGTCTGAAGGCCTGACCTACATTGCCCCTAGGATATAGGAAGAAGGACAAGGCATTTCAGAGAAACTAGTGGCCAGAGAAGTTACTACCATAATTTGCTACTATATCTTCCCTGTCTTTTTTTTTTTTTTTTTTTTGAGACAAGAGTCTCGCTCTGTCGCCAGGCTGGAGTGCAGTGCGCTATCTCAGCTCACTGCAGCCTCTGACTCCTGGGTTCAAGCAATTCTCCTGCCTCAGTTTCCTGAGTAGCTGGGACTACAGGCGCACACCACCACGCCCAGCTAATTTTTGTATTTTTAGTAGAGATGGGATTTCACCATGTTGGCCAGGATGGTCTCGATGTCTTAACCTCGTGATCCACCCGCCTTGGCCTCCCAAAGTGCTGGGATTACAGGTGTGAGCCACCACGCCCAGCCTCTTCCCTGCCTTTTAGTTAGCATATGCCCTTCTTCTCCCCATTGTAGAAGCAGTAGGGGACAGAAATGGTAAGTCGTGTATGGCCAGTGAGGCTTTCTTCCAAAGACTGGTCCACACTGGAGGGTGCAGCCTCCACAGACACTGGGAATTGCTCCTGACCTATGGAAAACAACTTTCTTTCCAAGAAAATTATTTTTAGTCCTTTGGTGTAAAGACACAGTCCTGAGCTGTTTTCACTTATTGAATTCTATAACTAGGAATGAAACACTATACTCTTGCTAAAAATGACCTTTTTTCTTTCAGAATTTTTAGGAAAAAAAAATCATAATTCTCTCATTTGTAGTTTCAAAATTATTAGGCCCTTAGAACATTTTATAGCCAAACATTTGCCTTGGAATTTACATCTCCAGTCTGATGACTTTCACTACTGTTCTCTAGTGTCTCATGCTTAAAATCCTGCATTCAGCTTTGTGTCTTCTCTCTCTTCAACGGTCCCGGTGCATCTTACTTTGAAATGCTTCGCACAACCATTCTTTCTTTTCTTTTCTTTTCTTTTCTTTTTTTTTTTTTTTATGAGACGGAGTCTCACTCTGTCGCCCAGGCTGGAGTGCAGTAGTGAGATCTTGGCTCACTGCAAGCTCCACCTCCTGGGTTCCACCATTCTCCTGCCTCAGCCTCCCGAGTAGCTGGGACTACAGGTGCCTGCCACCACGCCCAGCTAATTTTTTTGTATTTTTAGTAGAGACGGGGTTTCACCATGTTAGCCAGGATGATCTCGATCTCCTGACCTTGTGATCCACCTGCCTCAGCCTCCCAAAGTGCAGCGATTATAGGCGTGAGCCACCGCGCCCGGCCCCATTCTTTCTTTTCTGATTCCACTACCACTGCCCAGGTTTTAAATACATCTGTATTTGCCATAACAACTTTAAAATAATTTTTTATTATAAAAGGTAATACATGCTCAGTTTATAAAATTTGGAGAATATAGATAAGGAAGAAAATAAGTTGTAATTCAGAAATAAATGCTACTTATAGTCTGGATTTTTACTTCTAGTCTTCAGGAATGTCTTTTCACTTGTGTTTGTGTGTGTATGTGTTTAAAGAAATATGGATCTACTCTATACAGTTTCATATTGTGATTTTTGCTACCACGATTTTTTTTACTTGAGATATTAGCATGTTCCTATATCATTATTTTTCTTTTCTTTTCTTTTCCTTTTTTTTTTTTTTTTTTTTTGAGATGGAGTCTCGCTCTGTCACCCAGGCTCGAGTGCAGTGGCATGATCTCTTCTCACCGCAACCTCTGCCTCCCAGGTTCAAGCAATTCTCTTGCCTCAGCCTCCTGAGTAGCTGGGACTACAGGTGCCTGCCACCACACCTGGCTAATTTTTTTTTTTTTTTTTGTATTTTTAGTAGACATATGGTTTCACCATGTTAGCCAGGCTGGTCTCGGTCTCCTAACCTCGTGATCCACCCGCCTCAGCCTCCCAAAGTGTTGGGGTTACAGGCGCGAGCCACCGTGCCCGGCCTATTTTTCAAAAAATGTTAATGCATACGTAATATTGTCTTACTTAGGGCAAAATTTATTTAACAATATTGTTAGCCATTTAGATCTCCTTTTTCAGTATTAAAAACAATGCTTGATTTTCAGTATTCACAGTATAATGTAGTGAGTAAGAAAATGGGCTTTGGCAGTTGAAAAACTATGGTTTGAATTCTTGTTCTGCCATTTATTTCTAGGCCTCAGTGCAATCATAGGCCTCGGTTTCCTTCTTGTAAAATGAGTATTATTATGGTACTTACCAACAGACTTGTGGCAATTTAAATGAGATGTGTGCGACGTACTCATTTACACATAGCTTGGCACCTAGTGAGTTCTAATAAATATTGACTGCTATTATGATAGCCACCTGTCATTAATCATCTGCAATTGTTTTGTTGTATAGTTCCCAGAAGCCAGATTGTAGTATCAAAGTATACAGATATTGTAATATATTTTGATAAGGTATTGCCAGTTGATTTCTAGGAAGATTCTACCAATTTATAGTCACACAAGTAGTATAAGTACCTAATTTCACCCTTTGCCATTTTTGGATACTATCTTTAAATATTGTATACCAAAGTGATATGCAAAAATGATGTCTTGTAACTTGCATTTCTTTGTAATTTGCATGTCTTTCTTATAATTTACATTTACCAGTAGAAATGATGACTAGTTTTACATGTTTAATTGGCTAATTGTATTCCTTCTTTGTACATTATTTATTGAAGTCCATGACTATTTTTCTCCTAACCGTCTTTTTTCTTTCTAAATTAGTGGGTTCTTTGTGTATTATAATAATGTTATTTATAACTAAAATTTACTGAGCATTTAGAACATTCAGATGAGGTAACAAGGGCAGAAAGACTAGTTCGCCTCGTTTCTTTGAACATTGTCTACTCAGTAGATTCTTGCTGTTTTTGTTATCCGTCTTTGTTTTTCATAGCACCCGGCACAGTCCAGTGCCCTGCACTTCGTAGGAGCAAAATAAATGCTTGTTAACTTACACTGACCACTCTCACTTCTGCTCTTTGTGCACAGGAGCCATTCCTTCCTGGGTGCCTTTGTCACAGCCACAGCTTCAGCTCAGAGGGGTCAGCATCTGTTGGCCTTGACTTGATTTTGCCTATATGTTGTTAATGATGCTTTTTAAAAACTCTGTAAAGTCAGGTTATTTCCCTCGCTTTATTTCTAGGTAACAAACCTGAATTTGGCAACTGGCATCATAAACAGAAGCAGTGCTTCAACTCCCCCAACCCTCCGACCCATCATCAGTCCTAGTGGCCCGACATGGTCTACACAGTCAGACCCCCAAGCTCCCGAGAATCACTCCAGCTCTCCTGGAAGCAGGTATGTGAAGGGCCCTGCAACTAGCATTTGGGTTACTCAGGGATGGCCTGTGTCCCAAGCAAGCCATTCCCACCTTGAGTTCTGTATGGAGATAGCACTAAGGCATATGCACTTTCTCCACCTGCCTCGATCCTCTGGCACCTGACTAAGAGAGCCTCATTTTATTTGTAAGACAGTTTTCAAGCATATCAAATGAAAAGGACATTTCTGAGATAGCTAAGAAAATCACCTTAGGGTAAAAGAGCAAGAATTTATACTATATTTAATCCTTGCTTATAGTCATCATTTTTATGTACCAACTTTTTGCATTTGTCCTTGTCTCTTAGTTTTTTTTTTAATACCTTGTGTTGTTTATAGTTTTTTTTATACTACATTGTGTTTCAGTAACTGTAGACTCTGTTCTTTTGGAGGACATATTTGTTTTTTATTTTTTTATCTAGTTTCAAATAACTGAACTGAAACAACCTCGCTGAACAATGCTCATTTGGGAAGTGGGAAGGAAATTTCCTTTATGTAGTTGAGAGATGTGGCTAAAGATAAAATCCAAGTAGCTTCCGGCAATAATGTAAGCAGCTTCCAAATTAAAAAAGAAACCACTGTATTGAATTCTGGTCTTGCTGTGTGTTTTAATTACCCCTGTATTAAAAAAAAAAAAAAAAAGAAATGGATTCCCAGCACATCTTGCTTTAGTGCCTATTAAATATGGATTAAATTGCATCAGTCCCTGAGTCCAATGCACTAGAGAGAAATGTGACTGTTACAGTGAAGTATTTTGACCAGCTGAGATATTGTTCCCTCCAACCAGAGAAGTTTTACCACAGGTGCCCGACCAAGCCCTCACGCCCCATTCCAGTACTTCCAGCCTCTGCCTTTTAGTATGCTGCTTTGCCCTGAGATTCAGAGGGGGTACTGAAGACTTGGACATGGAGGAAATACCTAGTTGTTGGTAAAGTATCTATTGGTGTTAGAATTATTACTTAAGGAACTAATTTGGGAAGCAGAAGCTCTGCCCAGGAAGCAGCATAGATATAAGCACATTACATCATCCTGTGGTACGGTGTCTTTCATACCAGTGATCATTGTGGTCGGGGCGAAAAGAATCATTTTAACTGAGAATTATAAAGAACCGAAGACCAAGACGCAGGACTTTTTAAGGCAGAGCATCCTCCACACAGTTCTCTCCCCAGGAGAAGTCTGCTGTAAAACATCAGTCATAAACAAGAAATTCTGTTTATACCATAGAGCTTTATTTTCCATAAAAAAATTTACAGATACTCCATTTTCATTTTAAATTCAGAGCCTTGTTTTTATGGAAGACATTTTCACTGCAATTTTGGATATAATGTCTGTATGACAAGGCTACAGGCATTGCTCCTACTGTAAACAAAATGTTAAAACCACACATTTTGGAGAAATTCAGTTTTAGCACTTTTTATACTTGTAGATGGAATGAGGGAAAACATTTTTAATAACAATTGTGGCTGGGTTTAGAGCTTTCTTTTGGTAGCGCCTGTTAGTAGTGAGATGAAAGATGATGAGTTCGGTTAAGGATGTGCCAGGACCTAAGGTTCAGTACTGTGAGTGGCCTTCTCCCAGCCAGACTGCCCACAAGGCTGCGATAATGCTCATGGTGCGTTACACGATTTACTTCTGACCCATTCCAGCCAAAAAGCAATCCCCACAAAGTCCCCTGGTCTTTTCCTTTTCTTTTTACCCACAGCAGCCTTCTCTTTACCTCCTCTTCAAACACAAGAGCCAGTTTTCAAGTCCCATTTCAGTTCAGGGTAGCCCTGGGACATTTTCCTCTACCCCCAGGTGACCTCTGGTTGCCAGCACTGCCTGCAACCTGAGCTTGAGAGTCCCAGTTCCACATGGAATTCCCAGAGGCACCCAACCTAAAGGAGCCCTGAGTGAATTCTCAGAGGTCTTTCCAGACTTGGCTGTGATATAGGCCGCAGCCAGACCTGCAGCATACAACCTGCACAGCCCAATGTCCTGGTTTCCATTTATACCTGGTAAGTCACTGTTTTGTGGATATTTAGTCTCTTGTTGTTCCTCCTTTAGTCGTAAGGATGACTAAGTTTAATGAATACAGGATTTGTAGCTTAGAGATCTGAGTTTTATTACTGGTTTGACATTAAGTGACCCTAAGCTATTCATTTAATCTTTTTATTGGGTAAGCATACTTACATATGAAGTGACCTGTTTTGAGAGCTTTTAGATTGCCTTTAAAGCACTTTGATCTCCCTAGAAGTAGGTGCTAGGTAAATAAAAGTTACTCTCAATAGTTTTTCTACAGTAGCAACAGTGGATTCCAGTTTAGTTCTGATAATTCACTAAACTAGGGGCTGCCCTGTAAACTGTAATAAAATGTAAAGAGAATCCCATTGCTAGCTGTACTTTTCATCTCTGCATGTCAGAGAATTCACTGACTTGGTAGCCACAGAAATGAAAACTGGTGACTCACAAGAACTCTGCAAATAGTGTTATTTTTCATTTCCCTATGGTGTTGCTATTGTTCCCAATTTTATGGATCACACAAGTTTTCATCAAACGACCTTATTCTCCCGCTGTTTTGAAATCACCCCAAATGTAGCCTCAGGGTTGTCGTCTCCCATTGGGTCAGTGTAAGCTCAGCCCAGCGCCTCAAATCCCTTGGTTCCTTTGGTCTGTCTGGAGTCCTGTTCAGGCTTTGTTGTGGGAGAAGAAGGCAAAGAGCCCACGACTTGCCCAGACAGTCTGAGGCCTGGCCATGTAGCTTGCAGTTCCCTAGACACTCTGGAGTTGGACTTGGCCAGCCATCCCTCTGTTGTTACTTTTCAGAGGTAATAAGTGAGATTAATTGCAGGCCATTCTCCAGAAGAGAAAGTAGTTAGAGCCAAATACAGTCACATGTTTAGAAGCCTGAGGTGTGCCTCCAAGCAAGGCCGACTTAGAATTATACAGTAGGGACTCCAGGACGCAGGTACCAAGTGTTTATGACCTCTCTCTTCCTTAAAGTGACGTTTTCAGTTTCTAGGTGCTGATACGTGGGTGTGTTAACTTTTCTTTAGCCAATGAGAAAGATTAGATTTTTCAAGCTGCCTTTTAATTATCCATTTTTGGGGTACATGGGAAGTCATTGGGAGCTGAAAGTTGATGTGCAGAGCCATCTCATCATTACTGCCAGCCTTCCATGGAATTGGACTGCATCAGGGAGGATTTTCTAGGTGTGGAGCACTCAGTGGGTTCTTAGTGCGTTTTTCTTTGTGAGACATGGAAGGGTTACTGTAAAGTCTTGGCTGCTGCTTGGAATGATTTGGGAAGAACAGGGCCTCAGACAGCTTGGCAGGAACCTGAGGCCCTGTTTTTTTCCAGTCCAGCCCTTCCCTGTGGATCGAGCTGTCAGGGAATCCCACGAATGTCTGGCTCCTGCCCCTTTGTATGTTTTTCCAGCATTTGTCATTGAATTATTTTTATCCACCTCTGGCTTTTTCACACATGCATCCTGGGGATTTGTCTGTTCCTCGATATGAAAGATGGGAGAATTTGCAGAAAGAGCACAGCTGTGAGTTTGTTCCTACTTTTTTGTGATAGGACAAGACATTATGGGCATGGGCTGCTCCACCTGGCCAGCTCCCATTCTCTAGAGAACATCTGTATGAACTTGAAATGCCACTGAGGAGTGGGAAATCTTGAGAAGTTGGAACCATTTTCGATGTCACCCTGCCCTTCTGCCCTCTTATTCAACAATAGATTATAAATAGCTTGGTATTCTGCTTTGCGTAATTTTAAGGTACACATTTTTCAGAGATTCTGATTCTAGTTTAGTTAATAATACTTTCCTCCCTTCTTTTAGATTATTCTTAGAAATGTTGCTGGAGATTCAGGTCTCTAACTTCTCATCTTTTCATTCTCAGTCAGTCCTCAGAAATACTGAATTTGTTAATTTCCTTTAAAAATATGTCTTATGCATTTTCTATATGTCAGGCATTGTGTTAGTTGCTGGGGAGGAGCAGTAAATAAAACAGAATGGTTCCCAATCTCAAAATTTACTCTCTAGGGTATATCTTCCACGTTCTCAGCACAGTATTGGGTGCTGGGTAGGGCCTAAAAGACTTTTGAAGACATAATGTTTGATCACTAAGAGGCTACTGTCTGGCAGGGAAAGGGAGTGTATACACATGAAACAATCAGAGCAGTGGCAGGCGGCATATGACAAAGATCTGAATTTTATGGGATAGACAATTTGAAGAAAGGGTGTCAAGAAGGGCATGTAAGGAGTCAGTCCTGTCCCGGATGAACCTTGAGGGTCGTGTGCTCAGTGAAGCCAGCCAGTCACAAAAGGACAAATCCTGTATAAGTCCATTCATACGAAACATCTAAAGTAGTCAAAATCATAGAAACAAAGTAGAAAGGTGGTTGCCAAGGGCTGGGGGAAGAGGGGAGGGGGAATTAGTGTTTAATGGGTATAGAGTTTCAGTTGTGAAAGATGAAAATGTTCTAGAAATCTGTTGCAGAATGATGTGAATGCACTTAACACTCCTGAACTATACATGTAAAAATGGTTAAGATGGTACATTTAAAATTATGTGTTTTTTTTTTTTAAAACAAAGAAGAGTATGTAAGGATTTAAGAGAGCTCCATAGTTCCACAAAAATTACTTAGTGGCCAAATGGCAAGGTTTTGTTTTTATCCTCTGCCTCTGTTATAAGGGAATTATTCTGAACATAGTCCTTTAAATACTTCTCTTTCTTGAAAAGCATGTTACCTTTATAGGAAATGGGCCCAGCAATTTCTGTGAGGAAGATGGCATAGTATGGTGGGAAGAGAAGGGACTTTAGAGTCAGACAGACCTAGGTTTGCCTTATTAAGTGTGTGACCTTGGGCAAGTTGCTTAGCTTTTCTGAACCATAATTTCCCCATCTTTTTTTCAATGCACATAGTTAAACCCACCTCATTAAGTTGTTGTAAGATTAAACTGAGTTGTGTATGTGAAAGTGGCCAGCATGGTTTTTACTTTTTACTTTTTTGGTGTAGGTTTCTTGGTAACTCTCAGTTCCCTTTCCAGAAAAAAGAAAGAAAGAAAGAAACTTAAAATTGAACTTGCTTGGGATATGGTATTGCTCACCACTTAGTTTAGTACCTAGTTTACATCACTCTGGCCATCACCCTGTGCAGTACGCTCCTGGGACTGGATTACAGAAATCTGGCCTTTCTAGCCGAGGATGGGAAGGCATCAGAGTGGGGCCAACAAGAGACTCTTCCTTTTTCTTTGACCCCTTGGTTGGAGGTCAGCTTCTTTCTACTCAGCAGGCCCTTTTTCTCTGCTGTCTCCTGAATGTTGAAATTTCCATTGCAGCTCAATGTTCCAGCCAGTAAACACTCATATTTTCCATCTATCCTGGGGGTCGAGCTTTGGGAGAGCTTTTCTCTGGAGCAGTTTGGAGCTTATAATTTTGTACTTTATCCTGTTATATAAACAATGCTTTCCAGCCAAAGAGCACAATCAAAGAGAAACTACTTTTTGTGGGGGGGACTAAAAAAAAATTCATATTCAGAGTCCTGTAGAAGTGATATTTCACTCCTTATGCCTCTTTCTCCTCTTTCATAAAATAAAGTTTACCTCACCTTTCTCCTGAGTCTTAACTCTCACTATTCCTTCCCCTGAGGAAAACGATTTCTCCAGTACATGTATGATAAAGGCCTGTACTTCCATCTGAATTTTCTCTGCTACTTTTCTCACTCAGCCAGACACGTAACCTCTCAAGAGTTATACGCTGCATCAGTTCAAGCTCTGTGACAGATTCTACAGTTCCTCCTTCACCGAGAGAGCTGAGTGCTGTCAGTGTTTGTGCCAAGAGCAAAAGTGATTGGCTTCTGCCTAATAAAGGAATGTTGGGAAGCTTAGGAAATCTGTCAAAGATAGCTGGCTGGACGTCATACCAGGGCCTAGGTAGCATAGGTTCGGGAACCTGGGGCCGAGTGTCAGGAGTGAAAAACGTGGATCTTTCTTATCCACAAGTCAGAATAAAGCATGGAATGCAGTGTTTGCAGTTTGCCAGTGTCAGTTTTTCTAGTTAAGTTTGCCTCTCTCACTCCACTCCGCACTGCTTTGAAGTATTAATGATAAACCACCTTCTATTTCCTTAGGATACGCGTACACACACACACACACACACACACACACACACACGAGTCTTTGTTAGAGGCAAAACCTATGTGAATATACTTACACTCCTGAACTGTACACATAAAAATGGTTATGATGGTACATTTTAAATTATGTGTGTGTTTTTTTAACTACAACATAAAAAAAAAAGAGTATGTAAGGATTTAAAAGAGAACCCCATAGTTTCACAAAAATTATTTACTGGTCAAATAATTTTTTTATTTAACTGTTTAATCATATTTAACTGTTTACTTTATAATTTTGTAACTCTACAAAATGGATGATTATTTTGGTTTTAAGAGGCCTGGTTATGACAAATTTCCTTACACTAAGCTAAATGAGACTCTGTTTTTAGAATTAGGAAATTATAGGAGTTGTTTTATTTATAATTTAGTTTAATTCTCCTGGCATGGTTTTTCTATCAGCTTCTATCCCTTCAAGTTAACTGGTTTACCAGTTTTGGAAGAGCCTGGGAAGATCACAGGCGTGATGAAACACAGTCTTTCTTTCTGACTCATGTAGAAGAACATTGATGATCCATATTTAAAGCTTACCTAGTATTGACTCAACAAATTTAGAAGGAAAACCAGCCAGTTTTCCTGATCCTTTAACTAAAGATCTCATCCTACCCACCTGCCCTTCTCGCTGCTAAAAGACTCTCAGCGTATTACCTACCCAGTACAGCTAAGAAATCAATGCTCTTTTTTAAAAGGTCTCAGGAGTTAAGATGCTAATAAGAAAAAACTCCCTGTATCTATGCTTTCATAAAATAAAACTATAGAACTATATATCTGCAAAGGAATAAAAGTCCTCTCTTTCCTGAAGCTGCTTTGTGGGACAAAGTTTTGGTATAGGCTTTTAGTAGCTAAGTCTTAGTTCCCTTTTTTTGAAAGAAACAAAATTGTACTTGCTTGGTATATGGTATTTGCTACACTGGGACACAGTTTAGAGTCAACTGGCCGTAACTCACGTACAATAAAATACAGTATTATAGCAGGGAAAGCAGTAATATGTAATCACAATACTAAGGTTGACATTATTTATTTATATTGTGAAGTAAGTACCCACTTATTAAAACTGTTATTATAAATCATTAAAATGCTCGTAAAGAAAGATAATTAGGAAAAGCCAAATTTTAAATGTTTATTTAAATATGGAGCCAACTGTTCTTTGGGTGATGTGTGCAAAGCTAGTGAGAGAGGCAGTGTATGAGAGCTTAGGGATTTGAAATGTCACAACATATGGCAGGCCCAGGTGTTCATTATAAGTTACAAACTCTTGTCCTGCTTGGACCATTCGTATGCTTCAGGAGCAGTAAAGGGACTACTCGTGGTTTTCATGAATTATCAAGCTAAGATTCATATTAATTTCACTTCAGAGCCAATAATCAATACCACATTTGGCTTGGTTCTTTTTTTTTTTTTTTTTTTTTTTTTTTTGAAACAAGGTCTCACTCTGTCACCAGGCTGAAGCTCATTGGCATGATCACAGCTCACTGCAGCCTCTGCCTCCTCAGGCTCAAGTGATCCTCCCTCAGCCTCCCAAGTAGCTGGGACTACATGTGTGCACCACCATGCCTGGCTAATTTTTGCATTTTTTGTAGAGAGGGGGTTTCACCATGTTCCCAGACTGGTCTTGAACTCCCAGGCTAAAGCAGTCCACCCGCCTCAGTCTCCCAAAGTGCTGGGATTACAGGTGTGAGCCACTGTGCCCGACCTGGCCTGGCTGATCTTAAAAATAAGTTTTGCTATCTTTCTGTGATGAGAATGAAATATGGGTGCATCTCAATGATGTGACTATAATTTAAAAGGATTTAGATGACAAAAGCAGGCTTTCTGGCATAGTAGGTAAGGCAGCCATAAAGAGGTTAGTAAATTGAATATACTTAAAGGCTAGAGGAAATCAAATCACAATTGACCCTTGAATAACTCAGGTTTGAGCTGCTCGAATCTACTTATATGTGGCTTTTCTTCCATCATCTGCCACCCCTGAGACAGCAAGACAAACCCCTTCTCTTCCTCCTCCTCCTCGGCTTACTCAACCTGAGGATGACGAGAATGAAGACCTTTATGCTGATTCACTTCTGCTTAATGAATAGTAAATATATTTCTCTTCCTTATGATTTTCTCAATAAATTTTTTATTCTCTAGCTTACTTTTTAGTAAGAATACAGTCCCATAATACATATATCATATACCTTATGTGTTAATTACTGTTTATCCGTAAGGCTTCCGGTCAACAATAGGCTATTAGTATTTGAGTTTTTGTAGGGGGTCAGAAGTTGTACCTGAATTTTCGACTGTGCAGGGGTTGGCACCCCAACCCCTGTATTGTTCAAGGGTCAACTGTACATTCTTCTGAAACTGGGTTGCACCAAGTAAAACTAAGTAAATGAAAGACCCTGCCTATACTGTTGAATACTCTCAAATATCTTACTAGCTGCTTGAGCCCAGTACTGACATTTGAAATATAAGCTTCGAAAAGAGTTTTGTTACCTTCTTCAACAAATATTTAGTAAATTAAAATATGTGCAAAAGCAAGGGTGAAACTGGTAGTAAGTAATGTTTCAGCTAGGAAATGATTTCATCTGATAGTTGTTACAGTAATGTTATCCTCAAAAAGTTAACATGTAAAATTACTGAATATCTCCTCAGTGTGAGAGACTGGGCCCTGAAGGAGGTATCAGACAAATAAATCCCTGTCCTCAAGAAGGAAAATTACTGATCATAAAATTTACTAATGCAAGTATTATAAAGCAATATGTGCTTAATTATTGAATAGGAAGATGAAAACCTTTTCTTAAGTGGTGAGAGTTCCGAGGAGAAATCACTCTGGCTGGAGAAGCTGGCGAAAACTTCATGGAAAAGAAAAGGTGTGAGTTGAACCTGGAAGGGTAGATGGGGCTTGGATAGGCCAACAGGCTGATATTCATCACTTAAGAGATAATTGCACATATATTTGGTGCTTGGCAGTATGTGAGAATCTGAGAGGATCAAAGAATTGTAATCCATACTCTTAGTAATAGCTCATTATTGACCAGAAGCCTTATGGATAAACAGTAATTAACACATATGGTATATAATATATGTATTATATACTGTATTCTTACTAAAAAGTAAGCTAGAGAATAAAAAAATTTATTGAGAAAATCATAAGGAAGAGAAATACATTTACTATTCATTAAGCAGAAGTGAATCATCATAAAGGTCTTCATTCTTGCCATCCTCAGGTTGAGTAATACTGTCCTATACATTTACTTTTTTTTTTTTTTCATGTAACACAGAAAGCGAGTGATTTTAAAAGGGCATATGGGTTCAGATGAGTTCACAATTCAAAAAAGATACTAAAGACTTGGGTGAAAAGATAAGGTTCTGCAGAGGAAGAGTTTAAGGTAGGGTGTAAATTCAGTCCCAGGTGTATAGGCTACGGATAGGTTAAGAAATGGAACGAAAAAGAAGTTAATGTGCAAGATATTTAAGGTATTTGCAGGGACAGTAAGTGGGAACCAGTCTGGCTCAGACAGAGTGTGTCAGAAATAATGTATTAGTCAAAACACTTGGAGTTTCAAGTGATAGAAACTGAAATCAAGCTGGCATATCCGTAAAGGAGATTTTTTAGTTCGTATAAAAGCCTAGAAGTTGGTGTGGGGGAGTTAGGAAGTATCATTAATCATTCTGCTTTCTTCCATGTTCACAACTAAATGAGAAATAGTAGAAAAGTTAGAGAAATAGTGAGATATTGGCTGTATTGCTAAGGATAAATTGTTGGGGATATAGCATAATTAGGCTTCTACCTCTCAAGTCTGAGTCTTTCTAATTTGTTTTCTGTATTCTAAATATTTCCTGTATTGACATTTTGGTCACTTGGATAATTAAAACGAATTTTTTCAAGAAGAAGGAAAAGGATCCAACACACCACAAGGTGAAAAACAAAAACAAAAATTGTGGCCTAATTTCCAAAGTGAGCACCTGCATCTGGGTCCAGTCCACCTTACCACTTGTATTCTTCTTCATAAGTTCAGTGTCAGCCAAGTCAACAGATCAAAAGTAAGCCTATTATTGTACAACATGGTGACTATAATTAATAACAATGTATTATATACTTGAAAATCACTAAGAGAGTAGATTTTAACTCTTCTCAGCACACACAAAAATATGTAAGGTAAAGCATGTGTTAATTAGCTCAATTTAGCCATCCCACAATGTATAACATATTCCAAAACATCATGGTGTATACCATAAATATATACAGTTTTTATTTTTTCATTAAAATAATTAATGAAACATGAAAGATAATATTTTGGAACACAAATATATAAGCCTTGTATATTTTCCCATCACCACATCCTCACTTATGCCATTCTGTAGCACTTATTCTATTTGTTTACTGTTTACTTTCTATCACTCTTTCACTTAAGTGTATGTTGTCTTATTCATTATTGTATCCCAGTGCCTTGGTAAGCAGTAGGAACTTATTGATGTACAAATATTGAGTAAAAGCATGAGTGAATGGATATCCTGTTCTCGCACGGATATCCTGTTCTCGCACAGGGCTCAGTTTATTGCAGTCTTCCTGCAACCTTCCCTGATGTCCCAAGCAGATCTTATTAGGATTTCTCATCCTTATGCCTTTCATCTATTGGAATCATGCTCCTGAGAGATATAATTCACCATGATGTCCAGTATGGTAGCCACAAGCCACATGTGTATATTTAAGTTTTAATTAAAATTAAATAAAATGAAAATTTCAGTTTCTCAGTCATAAAAGCCACAAGTCAAAAGCTCAAAACGAGCTTACGTGGCTCATGACTACCATATTGGACAGCTCAGGACTGGATAGTTGACCCAGAAGATGTAATAAAGACTCAAACTTGGTTAGTGAAATAAAAAGTAAAAAGGAATGAGTTTCTAAGAAAGGTACATTGTTGATATCCTCTTAGGATCTTCTGTAGGTCTTGAGCTTCTTTTGTTTAGATCTGGAGATTTACTACAGATGCTGTTCTTGAACTAATTTGTGGTCCTGGAAGGGGAATATTCTAATGCCTTGGGAATCTCACAAGATCAGAGCTTCAGTGTAACTAGTATTTAACCTATCAGAGCTAGGCCAACTGAGAGGAAGGGGTTTTTAAAGCAGATCCCAGCATTATCTTTTTATTTTCTGAGATGTGTCCATGGCTAGATGTTGGGGGAGTCTTGCTTCTCTACCCTCCCTCTACTGCCCACAGCCACCCCCACCCCCACCTGCCTGGCTGGAGGTTCTGACATGGCTTCTAGAGCTGCTGTAACTCTGGGGAACAGAGCCAAACATGCGGAAGTGGTTACGTGTACTAGCTCCCAGGGAAGCCGTGGCTAGCAGGGGGAGTGGGTGGGGTCCTGCCTGATGGCTTTTCAGAGACGCCAAATCTTTGAAGTTTTGTTTTAGCAGCTGCCAGGTATGCTGTTTCAGCACTTTGCAGACTCTCCCTGTGTTCCCATATCACATTTTTTCTTTACTGTGTGTGCATAGTATACACAATGGAGCTTGGCTGTTGGGAGGGCAAATATAAAATTGTGGAGTAAGGAACTAAACACAACCCTTTTGGCTTTTGGCTTTTGCTTTTTACTACGACTCTGATATGAAATAGCCATTTTAATGCCCTGTTTTCAGCTCTGTCCCTTTCTGATCACTTGCCAACGGAGGGTTAGAGTCCTCTTCTGTTTTGGGAACATAGTACAGTTTGAAAAACTGGAGGTCCTACATTTCTGTGATAGATTGGGGTGTCACTCTTGAGGCTAGAACTTCTCCCTTTTTACAAAAGAACAGATGACACACACCCCCACCCCCACAGCAAGTAACCCGGATACTGCTGGTCTCAGAGTAAACTTCTTGCTCACCATTGGCTCCTTGGCATTGAGCACAATGTCAACAATAAATATTTGTTAAATGATTGCACTTGCAGCTGCTATGCTGGAGGAGAAGGGCTGGGGAGGTAGAATACACCTTTAAGGCCCAGCCTCTGTGCTTTCCCTGCCTTCTTAGTAATCCCTTTCTCCTATCCAGTCTACAGTCACCTGAAGCCTTTCCCAATTGCCCCCAAATTTGCTGCTTCCTCTGAACTCCACTCTCGGAGTTTAGTGTATGTTCTTTTGTGTAGTTAACTGTCTTTTCTTTCTTTCCTGAGATGTAAGCTACATTTTATTTCTGGACCAGGAATGGGAAGACCTAGGTGCCAGCCACAGGTCCACCTGACTTGGGGCAAATCATTTGACAAAACCAAAGCCTAATTTTGCTATGTGGAAAGTGATGCCTGGATTGTCATGGGAATTCGATGAGATCCCATATGTGAACGTGCTTTGTAAACTGTAAAGTATTACACATGATTGGGTCTTTTCAGTACTAATAATACTCATCACTATAAAATAGTAATGTTTGTTTCTGCTGCTGATGTACAAAGACTAATCTCTCCCAGAATTGAGGTAAATCACCAGTTTAGTCTCACGTTACTCAGTTAGTTTGGCACAGGTTTAAAGCATTAAACGGTCCATTCCAGGCACTGTCTGTCATCGCTTCTCTTTCAGTCTGCAAGCTCCTCCTTTTGGAGCTGTGGGGTGGTTGTTTTCTTAAGTCTCCCTTCTTCTCCTATCAGGCCCAGGCTGAGCTCTCTCTTTTAACCACCTCTGTTCTTAGGGCAGCAGGCTTGTCCATCCAGTTCCCAGTTTCAGCGGGAATTGCTGTACTGGTGGGCCAGTCTCCTCAGCGTGGCCACCTGCCTCCCGCAGCTCTGCCCATCAGGAACACCAGGTGCCTTCATCATTCTCCTCAGCCAAGCCCCATGCCCTTATCAGCACCTCTCAGCCTCACTTCCTGCGTTCCTCTCCCTGTGCTTATTTTTCTGCCAGGCCATCCCCTAGCCTCCTCCCTCTTTCATATCATTTCATCCTACATTTTCTTTCGTTCTCTGAGTTCTGACCTTTCATCCAGAAAGGCTGTTTCATATTTCAAGACTCTGCTGTTCGGTACATCTTCACCCTCCTGTCACCCAGTCCCCAGCATCTGAAGGCAGCTCCTTCTCAGAGAAAAATAGGATAAATAAGTGCTGCCATATTTTGGGACTATCATATGGCCTGAGAAGCTCCCAATTTTTTTTATTTTAAAATATCTAAGATCTTCCATTTAAGTGTTATGACCTAATGTTTGAAAGCATGTAGTTAAGAGGCAGACCAATTTGGATTCCTTCTTTTTTTAGCCACTCACTAGCTATGTTGCCTAGGGCAAGTTCTTTGAACTTAATATTCTTATCTCTAAAATAGAGAATAAATGCCTACTTCCTAGGGATGTTCTCAGGAGCAAATGAAAACTAAATGGCATAAGAAAAGCACTTTTACTATATATAATGCCTGCCATAGAGTACGTGCCCAGTAAGTGGGAATCCATGTAAACATTTCTATGTCATCTACCCTTACCCATACCCATACATTAGAAATGTTAAAAATGGAGACCCAGAGAAATGAAGTAGATTGTGCAAATTCTCATGCTTACCTAGTGATAAAGTAAGGAGTGGAATCCAGGGCTTCTAGTTCTCTGCCTGATAAATTTTCCATTTGATCTCTCTGACTCCTCAAAGGGTTATTTGTTTGAGTTTCCTTTCTTTAGGTGAAGTATGCTATTATCCCAGATAGAGGCATGTTCATTTATTCATTCATTTTTCATTCAACAGACATTACATGACCGTAATGTTACCAGGCTCTGAGTGTACAAAGACCAGTAATGATGAACTCACTGTCTCAATGGTTAGTCCAGTAGGGAAGAAATCATCACTGTGAAGAATAAGTCACAGTACAAAAAACATGCTAGTAAAAGGCATGTGGGGCCTAGAGGAACAAGCTAAATCAGAGGAAAACCAGGATTGATTTTGCAGAGAGTGAATTATTGGTTTTTTACTAGATGAAAATGGCGGAGATTTGTGCAAAGGCAGGGAGGTATGGAAGAGCATACCTGAAGTGCAGTGTTGTGAGAGCATCACATTCAAGTAGGGGAGTATGTGGTTGAGGATAAAGTGGGAAAGTTGAAAAGTTAAAGTGCTTGGTATGCCATGTTAAAGGGATTTTATCCCATTGTCAGCCCTTTTAATCAGTGTCAAATGAAGAAATCAAGGGAGTTTTTAAAAAACATTTCTACATCTTTATACCTATGTTTTCATGTTTTCACTGTCTTTCCCCTTCCCTTTCCCATTCTTATTTGGCAAACACTTTTTACCATTGTGGATCTAGCCCAGTTCTACCCCTTACTCTGTATATTTTTTACTCCCTGCCATCCCAGGCAGTCTAATTACATACCTATGCCCAAAATTCACAGACCGGACTTCTACCTGGGCAGTTCTTTAGCCTACTACAAGAAGTCACACACCATCATTTAAAAAGAACTTTTTTATTCTGTAGATGGATTAGGTCAGGACTTTTTCCTTTAACCAGAACCACAATTCAGCATGCTTACCATCATTAGAACTTGCGCTTTGGGCTGGGCACAGTGGCTCACACCTGTAATCCCAGCACTTTAGGAAGCTGAGGCAGGAGAATCACTTGAGCCCAGGAGTTTGAGACCAGCCTGGGCAGTATAGTGAGACCCTCATCTCTACAAAAAATTTCAAATATTAGCCGGGCATGGTAGCATGTGCCTGTAGTTCCAGCTACTCAGGAGGCTGAGGTGGGAGGATTGCTTGAGCCCAGGAGGTTGAGGCTGCAGTGAGTCATGATTGTGTCACTTAACTCCAAGCTGGGCAACAGAGTGAGACCCTGTCTCCAAACAAACAAACAAACAAAAAAAACAATTTGAGCTTTGACTTCCTCTAGTAAGGTACCCTAGCACTCAGCTGGCCAAAAACCTGCTATGGCAGCAGTTGTCATTCCTTGTGTGTTTGCAACACACTTCCACATACAAGAACTTTGATCAACACAGTTGAAGGGATCAAAAGATGCAAGATAATACTCAACCCAGTAAATTTCACCTGGTGGAATCAATATTAAAGTAGAGCATTGTCTCCCAGTGTCCATTAGGTATCTATAGTTATACTCCTCATTCAGTCATCCTTCAGGACCATGTGGCTGTTTTGAGTATTGCTATTTATTTACTGCCCTCATTAGACTCTAGTATACTCACAGGACAAAGTTTCTTCAGACTGTAGTAAACACACAATCTCTATTTGTCACCAGGTTGATGTTATGCTTCTCTTCTTGTGTATTGCAAATGGACTCTGCTCTATACCATGTGACAGGAGCCAACCAGCTCAACATTTCATCTGACAAAGAGAACCATTATGTTGTATTAAAATATGTAGTTAAACCCACAGAAGGGAGAAAATATTTGCAAACTAACCATCTGATAAGAGATTAATAATCAGAATATGTAAGGAATTCAAACAACTCTGTAGGAAAAAAACTAATAATCCAATTAAAAATAGGCAGAAGACCTGAACAGACATTTGTCAAAAGAAGGCATATAAATGGCAAACAGGTATATGAAAAATACTGAGCATCATTGATCATCAGAGAAATGCAAATCAAAACTTCAGTGAGATACCATCTCACCCCAGTTAAAATGGCTTATATCCAAAAGACAAGTAATGATGCTGGCGAGGATGTGGAGCATAGTGAAGCCTCCTACACTGCTAGTTGGAATGTAATTAGTACTACCACTATGGAGAACAGTTTGGAGATTCCTCAAAAAACTAAAAATAGAGCTACCATACAACCCAGCAGTCCCACTCCTAGGTATCTGCCCAGAAGAAGGGAAAGCAGTATATTGAAGAGATATGTGCACTCCTGTGTTTGTTGCTGCACTGTTCACAATAGCTAAGATTTGGAAGCAACCTAAGTATTCATCATCAGATGAGTAGATGAAGAAAATGTCATACGTACACATAGTAGAGTACTGTTCAGTCACAAAAGGAATGAGATCCTGTCATTTGCAACAACATGATGGAACTGGAGGTCATTATGTTAAGTGAGGTAAGCCAGGCACAGAAAGACAAATTTTGCATGTTCTCACTTACTTGTGGGAGCCAAAAATCAAAATAATTGAACTTGTGGAGATAGAGAGTAGAATGCTGGTTACCAGAGATTGGGAAGGGTAGTGGGGGTTAGGGGTGACAGGGGGAAGTGGGGATGGTTAATGGATACAAAAAAAAAATAGAATGAGTAAGACCTAGTATTTGCTAGCATACCAAGGTGACTGTAGTCAAAAATAATTTAATTATACATTTTTAAGTAACTAAAAGAGTGTAATTGGATTGTATGTAACACAAAGGATAAATGCTTGGGGTGATGGATAGATACTGCATTTACCCTGATGTGATTATTACACATTGCATGCCTTTATCAAAATATCTCATATAACCCATAAGTATATACACCTGCTATGTATGCAAAAAAATTAAAAATAAAAATAAAATATATGTAATCAAATATACATACTGATCAAACTTTACACACCTGTGAAGTTTTCTCAGCACAGAAAAGTTGAAGCCTCTTTCCCAAGACTTTAATGAAGAGATGTGTTGTAATCCGGTGATAGACCATCATGAAAATATGCCCTAAATTGTGCTGTGTTAGGAGAGCAGGCCACTATGACATGATAATGCTTTAAAGCTGATTTTTTTCTTTTTAAAATTTATCAATGTGATTGCATTGGTTACCTATTGCAACAAAACAAATTACTCTAACATTTAGTGGCTTAAAATAATAAACATTTATTATTTCAGCCTCTGTAGGTTTCTGTAAGAATTGAGGAGCAGCTTAGCTGGGTGTTTCTGGCTCAAATTCTCTTATAACATTGCAGTTAAGGTGTCAGCCAAGAGGGTTGCAGTTATCTGAAGGCTTACCTGGGGCTAGAGGATCCACTTCCATGATGTTTCACTCTCATATGCATAATGAGTTCATGCTGGCTGTCGACAGGAGGCCTCAGTTTCTCACTACATGGACTTTTCCACATGGACTTCTCCACTGGCTGCTTACATGACCTCATGACATGGCAACTGACTTCCCTCAGAATGAGTGATTCAACAGAGAGTAGGGTAGAAGCCACAATGTCTTTTATGACCTAGCCTTGGAAATCACATATCATCATTTAAAAAATTATTATTTTAAAAATTGTGGTAAAACACAATATAAAGTTTACCATCTTAACCATTTTTAACCATTTGAACTGTACACAGTTCAATAGCATTAAGTACATTCACATTGTGCAATCATCACCACCATCCATCTCCATAATTCTTTTCATCTTGATAAACTGAAACTCTATACTCATTAAGCAATAACTCTACATTCTTCCCTCCCCCCAACGCCTGGACACTACTGTGGTATTTTCTATCTATATGATTTTGACTACTCTAGGTATCTCTATTAGTAGAATCATAGAGTACTTATCTTTTTGTGACTGGCTTATTTCACTTAGCATAATATCCTCAGGGTTTATCTATGTTATAATGTGTCAGAATTTCCTTCCTTTTACAGGCTGAATAATATAAAATATTTCATTAAACATATATGTATGTGTGTATATCTAGATATATATGTGTGTGTATATGGGAGTGTGTGTGTGTATATATGTATACACACCCATACACACACACTACATTTTGTTTACTCATTCATCTATTGATAGACACTTGGTTTACTTCTGCTTTTTGGCTATTGTGAATAAACTGCTGCAAACATGAGTGTACAAATATCTTTTCACCTCCCTGTTTTCAGTTCCTTTGGTATATGCCCAGAAGTTAAATTGCTGGATAGTATGTTAATTGTGTTTTTAAAAATTAATTATTCACTTTATTTTTCCTATATAAAAGCACTACATGGTAGCCAGAGTTGGAGCCTGCATCCTTTGCACAGAGGCTCTGGTGCAGGTCTTTACTAGATGGCCAGTGAATTCCCAATTGGGTGATTTGGTAAACACAATCTTTCCAGAAGTAAGAGGTCAGATAGCTAAAGATCTTGGAGGTGGCGGCTGGGCGTGGTGGATCACACCTGTAATCCCAGCACTTTGGGAGGCCAAGGTGGGCGGATCATGAGGTCAGGAGATCGAGACCATCCTGGCTAACACGGTGAAACCCCATCTCTACTAAAAATACAAAAAAAAAAAAAAATTAGCTGTGCGCGGTGGTGGACACCTGTAGTCCCAGCTACTCGGGAGGCTGAGGCAGGAGAATGACGTGAACCCTGGAGGCGGAGCTTGCAGTGAGCCGAGATCGTGCCACTGCACTCCATCCTGGGTGACGGAGCGAGACTCCATCTCAAAAAAAAAAAACAAAAAGATCTTGGAGGTGGCATCAAAGGTAGTCTTGGCACAGTTGCTCAGAGGGTGGTGCAACCCCTGGCTAAGGTGTAGCAGTCATGAGTACCAGGTATAAGCAGCAGCTTTTTGAGTGCAGGACCTAAGATGTTGACAGTGCCTTTGGGGGCGAGGGTGAGGCACATCAGCACAGAACCGCAGCAGCCAGTCACTTGCAGTGCAGAGTGTGGAGCTTGCTGATCTTGTTCCATTGGATCCTTGCTGCATGGGGATGATGGAGAGCAGGGTGATAACCCCACAGATGCTACTGTCCGCCTCCTTGGAGCAATTATCGAGACTGATGTAGCCATTGTAGTCCCTTATGGTAACAAATGCCTTGAACCTGGTCCACTGGCCAGTGTGGGTCTGCTTTTGCCACAAGTATAGTCTTCAAAACCTCACCTGTGAGAGGGTGTCCCCAGAAATGTCGATGATCTCAGATTCCTTGATGGGCAGGGAGAAGAGAGAGATCTGCTCCAGGGACTTGATTTTCATGTTCTTGTCCAGGCAGCCCAGCATGCGGATGGTGACACACTCCTTGTACTTGGTCTTGCTTCTGTGAGCTCTGTGGTGTGGGCCCTGAGCACACCTGCGGTCTAGACCGTCCCATAGCGCTGGTGTCATCTGCCATTTGAGATTTTGTCTTGGAGAAGAAGAGTAATTCTATTTTTAAGTTTTCGAGGAACCATCATACTGTTTTCCATAGCTGCAGCACCACTTCACATTCCCACCAGCAGTGCACAAGGGTTCCAATTTTGCCACATCCTCAAAACTTATTTTCTGTCTTTTTGATAGTAGCCATCTGTATTAGTTTGTTCTCACGCTGCTATGGAGAAGTACCCGAGACTGGGTGATTTATAAAGAAAAAAGGTTTCATTGACTCACAGTTTCACATGGCTGGGGAGGCTTCAGGAAACTTACAATCATGACAGAAGGCACCTCTTCACAGGGCGGCAGGAGAGAGAATGAGTGCCAGCAGGGGAAATGCCAGATGCTTACAAAACCATCAGATCTCGTGAGAACTCACTATGACGTGAACAGCACGGGGGAAACCGTGCCCATTATTCAATTACCTCCCACCGGTCCCTCCCACAACACATGGGGATTATGGGGATTATAATTCAAGAAGAGATTTGGGGAGGGGCACAACCAAATCATATCACCATCCTAACGAGTGTGATCTCACTGTAGTTTTGATATGCATTTCCCTAATGATTAGTAATGTTGAGCATGTTTTTGATGCTTACTGGCTATTTGTGTATCTTCTTTGGAGAAATCTCTGTTTAAGTTTTTTGGCAATTTATTAATCAGGTTGTTTTTGTTATTGTTGAGCTTTAGGAGTTCTCTATATATCCTGGCTATTAAACCCTCAACAGATATATGATTTGTCAATATTTTCTCCCATTCCATTGAATACCCTTTTACCCTGTTGACAATGTAACCCTTGATCCACAAAAGTTTTTAAGTTTGATGAAGTCTAATTTGTCTATTTTGTTGTTGTTGTTGCCTGTGCCTTTGGTGTCACATCCAAGAAATCATTGCCAAATCCAGTGTCATACAGCTTTTGCCACATGTGTTCTAAGAGTTGTAATAGTTATAGCTTTTATGCTTGTGTCTTTCAGACACAGTCATTTTTTATATATGTATACTTCCAGTTCTGGGATACACATGCAGAACGTGCAGGTTTGTTATGTAGGTATACATGTGCCATGGTGGTTTGCTGCACCTATCAACCTGTCATCTAGGTTTTAAGCCTTGCATGCATTAGGTATTACTCCTAATGCTCTCCCTCCCCTTGCCCCCCACCCCCTGACAGGCCCCGGTGTGTGATGTTCCCCTCCCTGTGTTCTCATTGTTCACCTCCCACTTAGGAGTGAGAACATGCGGTGTTTGGCTTTCTGTTCCTCAGACACAGTCATTTTTTCAGCATTCTGTTGGTTTATACAGGCAGCCCTATTCAGTGTGGGAGGGAACTACGCAAGGATGTTAGGAATACTAGGAGGTATGGGGATCGTTGGGGGCCCTCTCAAAGGCTGGTTCCCACAATAATTCAGAACTATAGTTTTAAAAGTTAAGGCATTCTATAAGGTTTATAATGAAAATGGGAATCCCTTGCCTTTTCTCTTCCCACTGCTACCCAACCTTAATTTCCATGCCCTAGAAATAATTGCTTTCAACTTTCTTGTAACTGCTTTTTCTGTTATTTACCTTCTGTGTTAATTCATTCTTGCATTGCTATAAAGAAATACCTGAGGCTGGGTAATTTATGAAGAAAAGAGGTTTTATTGGCTCACAGTTCTGTAGGCTATACAGGAAGTGTGGTGCCAGTATTTGCTTCTGGTAGGGGCCTCAGAAGCTTCCAATCATGGCAGAAGGTGAAGGGGAGCAGGTATGTCACATGGCAAGAGCAGGGGCAAGAAACGGGAGATCCCAGACTCTTAAAACAACCAGATTTCGTGTGAACGAACTGAGCAAGAGCTCACTCATCACCAAGGGGATGATGCTAAGCCATGCCTGAGGGATCCACCCCCATCATCCAATCACCTCCCACCAGGCCCCACCACCAGCATTGGGAATCACATTTCAACATGAGATTTGGAGGGGACAAACAGCCAAACCATATCACCTTCATAGTTCTAAATCATGTTTATTCTGCCATTTTTGGATTTTAGGTTTAGATATTATCTATTAACTTTCTGTCAGAAAAAGATTTTGCACTCTTACTCTACACCCTTCACACCCACACAAACACACATACCCACAGCATTCTTTCCTTCCTTCCATCCTTGCAGTATACTTAGAATACAGTTTTTGGTTAGATTCATATTCACTGGTTTCATTACCATGACTGTGACTGGGAACTTTTGGGCCTCTTAGAGTCATTATTTCTTCTTTCCTATTTATTCCTTTCTTTGTCATCTGGTCTGACTTTCTGGGTGATTCCCTTGATAATTTTCCATATGATCTACTTCCCTAAGTCTGACTTAGTACATGTTGTGAAGTTAAGAAAGGTTCTAATTTTTAAATTTCTTCCAGTTCAGGACAGTTTACATGGGGCTGTAAATCGGGGGATTGGGAAGGGATCTATATATTTACTTTTTTTTATTTTCTATAGACTGAAATATCTATGTCCATACTTAAAAAATATAGTTGTACAAGTGGTACACACATGTAGCCACACGTTACAGTAGTCTAAAAAATACACATATGGAAAGATTAGGTGGCAAATAAAATCTTCTCAGAGGTAGCTATACTTAAAAGGTTGGTTTGTATATTTTTTCATGTATTTTTCTGTGATGTTTTTCTATCCTAATATGTCTCCATGTTTTTCAGTCTGTTCATATAAACTGACTTAAATATTTTTAACCACTATGTCGTTTTTGAAAGTATGAATGTGCCATAATTTGTTTTTCCATCCTTCTATTAAGAAGCACTAAGTCCTATCCTGATGAGGCATCTGTAGGGAACTCCTTATACGTAGATCTTTGTGCATGTGTGTATTTCTGTAGGATAAACTCCTAGAAGTGGAATTGTTGGATCAAATGTCCACTTTGAATTTTTATAGATGCTGTCAAATTGGCATCCAAAAAGCCTATCCCAGTATATCCTCCAATCTGGAGTACAGAAACATGCCCTTTTTCCACACCCTTGCCAACATTACATACCATTGACCTTTCTGTCTCTTCCTCTGGACTGTTGCTCTCCCACTTTTACTGATGATGAAATGAGGAGTGGACCCTATCTTCAGATATATTACTTCAAGGGTGTTTTGTTTGGGGCAGGAGTACAACTGAGAGGAGGCCGAGAAGCAGGAGGGTAAAGGGTTCTCCGTGGGCTCTTTATTTTCTTAATGTTCCTTAAGACTAGAAGGAATCCCTGTGAGTCAAGTTCATCTTCCCTCCACGCTGCTTAGGTCTTTTCTCTCCTGGTTTTGTTTTTGATTGATTTTACCCAGGGAGCCTGATCCTTTCCCCTCCCTAAGTAATGAATAACCAGAAAAAGTTATAGAACCCAGCAAACTGAATGAAAAAAGCTTAAGGAAAATATTAAAAAGGAAGAAAAGTGTTGTTTGATGTACTTTTAATATAAAATGTGGAAAAAGTAGAAAATGGGTGGGGGTTGGGGAAAGGAGGGAGGAAAGAGATTATTCACGGTAATGGGAACCAAATGTTGGCTAGGAAAGCTGCAGTATTCTCACACTCTTCCTGTAAACCCAGCGGCTTTTCAAAGTGATAATAATCAAGGGCTGACAGCACAGGACACGCCTTAACCCTTCCATACCTGGACACTTCCTTTGAGTCAGCCTCAAAGGTGGTGTCCACTTTGAAGAAGTCCTGGTATATTTCAGTGCCCTTTTTGCCTCCATAGCAAAAAGAAGAAAGGTGGAGGCAAGTTTTGAACAGCAAAGCACCTGCTTGCTAAAACTCCTTTCAGTATGCCCAAATTTCTTTTCTGTGGACAGAGAGCAGCCTGCCTGACCAGTCCAGGATATTTTCTCCCCTTGCTGTCCTGAGAGGAACGTGAAAGGAGTTGAGAACCTCCTTGTGACAGATAGGATTCTCTTTCCATCAGTAATAATCGCGTTTACTTGAAAACCCTCTAGTCTGAAGCCCTCCTAGATGCCAGTGTGGAAGTGCATGCACTTATTTGGAGGCTTAGACCTTTGTTTCTCTTGGAAGTCCACTCTTCCCACTGTGGAACTGAGATGTAAATATACTGTTCAGAGCTGAAGGGCTCCCTGACCTTATGACTTCCAGCTGGTCAAGAACAGTCATATGCCTCTTGGCCTAACCATTCATCCAAGGAGGGAGAAGGAAAGGGGGTTACTAAATGAAGTTCCTGGTTCAGCTGGATCTTCACATCCATCTAGATTTAAACTTTGTTGAGACACCTTTAAAAGTTCATCTTACACAAGAAGGAAATGAAATGTTATTTTTTGTTGTCAACTATTTCCTATTTCAGAGGAGCAGCCACCACATGTAGGGCAATGGTAGCAATAAGGCAGGTAGCACTGCAGAGCAGATGAGTGCTCAGATTCTGCAGTTAGCTATGCCTCGGTTGCCTCATCTGTAACATGAGGCAAGGTTAAAGTGAGATAAAGCACAGAAACATTTGGCGCAGTGCCTGGCACCTCCTCTTCTTTTTCTCATCATTGTCCTCATGTGGCATACAGCTAAAATGGAAGCATCTCCTTTGTTTGAAATGTTTTTAGAAGTCATCTCTGGGATGATTTTATAGTTTCTCATTTTATTTTTATTTTATTTTATTTTATTTTATTTTGAGATGGAGCCTCGTTCTGTCACCCAGGCTGGAGTGCAGTGGCATGATCTCGGCTCACTGCAACCACACCTCCCAGGTTCAGGAGATTCTCCTGCCTCAGCCTCCCGAGTAGCTGGGTCTACCACTACTCCCGGCTAATTTTTGTATTTTTAGTAGAGATGGGGTTTCACCATATTGGCCAGGCCGGTCTCGAACTCCTGACCTCGTGATCCACCCGCCTCAGCCTCCCAAAGTGCTGGGATTACAGACGTGAGCCGCCTGGCCTGGCTCATTTTATATTTAAATCTGTGATCTAATCTGAGTTAATTTTTGTATGAGGTATGAGATTTTGGTTGAGGTTCCTTCTTTGCCTATGTATGTTCAATTGCTCCAACTTCATTTGTTAATACACAAATAAATGGTTTAGAAAGGTTATTGTTCCTCCATTGTATTGGTTTTGCAACTTTGTCAGAAATCAGTTGAGCATATTTGTGTGGATCTTTGGATGACTTTAGTATTTCTAAAACAAAGGTCTGTAGCAATAATTGTTAGAAAATCTTTAGCAGGGGCTATTTTAAGTTATGATTTTCTGTTTCTCATTATAATTGTGGAGACATCAAGACTTAGGTTCAAAAGCAGCTCTTTCCTTTATTCTGTATGTCCTTAGGCCTTAACCTAACCCTCAGTTTTCTCATGTGTAAGATGGGATAATACCTGTCTCAACAGGTTGCTATGAAGGCTAACAAAGATAAGGCATATAAAGAGCTCAGTTGGGAGTCTGGCATTTAGAAAGCCCTCACACTAATGATGGTAGTGATGGTGAGACTTGGCTGTCCTCATTCTTGGTCACTCTAAGCCACACTCACTCATGCCCTTTCTATTACCCAAACCTTAATTTTTTTTAGCCTTTTCATTGCAGCTTCATCATAAGTGCATGAATGATTCCAGTTAAAGCTGTTGTGCAGTGCTTTGCCTAAATGGAAGTTTTGACCAGTAACATTTCTATTTCTGAATATGTGAGAGATCTGCATCTTACCAGCTTTCATTACAGCATCTCTCCACCCTCCACACTCCTGCCATTTAGCCACATTGGCTTTCCTATTGTTCCCTGTTCTTTTACATAGTATTCCTGATGCCCGGAATGTCCTTTCCAGTTGGCAAGTTACTGGTCATCTTTTGAGATGCAGATAAAATGTCATTTCTACTTGGAAGGCTTCCTTGATTTTTCTCCATAGCCAGTTCCCTTCTCTTGTTTTCTAAAGCTAGTGTCCTGTTCCCAGCACAGTGGCATACAGAGTTGGAGGAGTAGCAGGAGTTTTTTTTCTTAATTTAAACAAGTGTACACCTATTTTTAAACTACATAAATATATCCATTATGTGTTGACATTAATACTAAATGATAAAGATGAATAGTATGATCACAATGTACTGGTCAAGACTGGAATGAGACATACCGAAGGACTCCCCGTGGCTGTAGAATGGCCCTAGGGGTGACTTTTTTCCTTCTTCTTTGCACTTTTTAGTACTTACACATTTTGGTAGTCAGCATGTTTTTAATTTTTAAATTAATTTTTATATTGTTTGAAATGCCCTACAACTTGATATTAGTTCAGAAGTATTTCTCCCTTATTTTGAAATAAGAATCTGTGCTGTAAGTTGTGAAAGAGAGGAACAGGAGAAGGAAAAGGGAGCTTAACCACATTTACTGAGCGCCTGGTTTATGCCAGATCCTGTGCTTTGTATGATTTGTGCTGAACACAGGGTTGTAATGTGGGTATTGTTATCCTCGTGTGTAAATGATGAAATTGTCTTAGAGGTGATACCATTTGTCCATGGTCACACCTGAGGTAACTGATGGCCCAAGAATTTGAGTCCAGGTCTTTCTGATGTGAAAGCTCACGTTCTTTCCTCTACTTTAACTTTCCTAGTTTTAGAGGGAGGAAAATCAGTACCAGTCTTTACACAATGGCGTCCCAGACCAGCCTAGACCTGTTTTTTTGGTGATAGCATACAAAGGACAGATGGAAATATTTCTGAAAAGAAACTATCACTGGTGGATTATAAGAATCTTTCTGTGAACAAAAATGAAAAAAAATTAGGGGCTGGTGCGATAGAGTTCAGCATTACAAATATCTTTACCCTAGTCTATGCATTTGTATAGTGTTTTACTTTTGTCAAATGCCAATTCCATAGAGAAGCTTTGAGTGTGGGCAGAAAACATCAATAGCCTGAAGAGGCTAACTATCAATATATGACTTGTATAATATTTACAATTTAGACTGAATTTTGTCTTGCTTTGTATGCTGACTCTCCTGAATAGAACTTATTTTTTTAAATAGATATAAACCAACAGGTTAGGCAAGTAAGAATGGTTGTTTTAGTTGGTGGGGAATTACATAAGGGAAATCTTGTGACTCTAGGGGATAGAAATTGTGGATTTTTTGGTCCTGATGGATTTTTACAATGGCCTAATCACACAGGTGTTGGTCAATCAACACTTCTTGTAAATGTGATCTGTCATTTTAGCTATGGTTTAAAAAGCATATGGTTTAATAGTTACAGTATTTTAGAAGCGAACCATGATATCATGATAGGATGTAAAGAATTAAAAGAGATACTGGCCGGGTGTGGTGGCTCAAGCCTGTAATCCCAGCACTTTGGGAGGCCGAGGCGGGCGGATCACCTGAGATAGGGAGTTCGAGACCAGCCTGACCAACATGGAGAAACCCTGTCTCTACTAAAAATGCAAAATCAGCCAGGCATGGTGGCGCATGCCCGTAATCCCAGCTACTAGGAAGGCTGAGGCAGGAGAATCACTTGAACCTGGGAGGCGGAGGTTGCGGTGAGCCGAGATTGCACCATTGCACTCCAGCCTGGGCAACAAGAGTGAAACTCCATCTCAGAAAAAAAAAAAAAAAAAAAAAAAAAAGAATTACAAGAGATAATGAAAGAGTTCCCTGTTGGCCTCCAGGCCATTTATGGACTCGAAGTGTGAGGAATTAGTCCATAAGGCAGACATAGAGATGAATCATGCATTTCTTCCTTGGCAAGTGTAATGTCTGAATTTAGAGCTTTAGAGGCAAAGAATTACATTGGATTAAGTTCCTAAAATACAAGTTCTATATTTCTTTTTTTTGAGAGGTAGTCTTGCTCTGTCACCCAGGCTGGAGTATAGTGGCACAATCTCAGCTCACTGCAACCTCTGCTTCCCGGGTTCAATTGATTCTCCTGCCTCAACCTCCCAAGTAGCTGGGATTACAGGTGCCCACCACCACACCTGGCTAATTTTTGTGTTTTTTAGTAGAGATGGGATTTCACCATGTTGGCCAGTCTGGTCTCGAACTCCTGACCTCAGGTGATCCACCCACCTCGGCCTTCCAAAGTTCTGGGATTACAGGCGTGAGCCACCGCATCTGGCTGTATTTCTTTTTTTTATCACATTAATACCAAAGCTGATTAGCTTCTTTATACCAAGAGGGTCCAGTTTGCCATAGAGGAATATGGACTTTCTCTTGGTTTGTGAGAAATTTGGATTATGTCTCACTGAACCTCAAAAACTAGATCATAAATAAGAAATAATAGTAACAATAATAATTAAATGCTTTATGTACCTTAACTTATGTACCTTAATTCATTTAATAACTAATGTTTACTATGTACACAACTGTTCTGAAAGCTTTACATGTATTAACTGATTCAGTGCTCACAGCTACTCTATCAGGTAAGTACTGTTATCATCCCCATTTTACAGATGAAGAAACTAAGCACAGAGAAATGAAATCACTTGCCCAAGATAACACAGTTGATGAAAGGCAGTCAGGATCCAAGCCCAAGCAATATGGTGGCAGAATTCGTGCTCTTAACCACTCTGCCAGTGATTCTTTGTGTGTGTCACAATCACCTGACAGGCTTGTTAACACACAGATTGCTGGGCCCAACCACAGAGTTTCTAATTCCAGTAGGCCTGGAGTGAGGCTCCATTATTTTCATTTTTAACAAGTTTCAAAATGTGGCTGCTGCTGTTGCTGGTGGTCCGGTAAGAGAAAGGCTTAATTATAAGTATACATTTTCTTTTCTTCCCTTTGGTGCTGTTTTTTTTTTAATCTCTTGTGATTTCTCTGGTATTTTCCCCATTTTATAAAAATATCTTTATAAAGAAAGAAAAAGTACAGGTGGAGAAGGTTTAAAAAAAAGGTGGAGTTTTGGAGTTGTCTCCTATTTCCCTTGGCCAACTGAAGGAAGCGGGCAGAGGCAGGTTACTGGAGCCAGAAAAACTGTAGGCCTCACTGTTCCAAGTTGCCTGATATTTTGCTTCCTGGGGAAAAGAGAAGTGAAGGGAGCCTAACTGATGTGATGGGGCAGGAATTCTAAATTTGTGACACTTTGCAAGCTGTTTATGTGCACTAGGTTTGAACCCAGCTACAATTCAATGTAGAAGTTCTTGGAAACTGGCATGTCAGCTGCCCTAGACAATCTGCACATTAACTTCCACTCTAAAAACTTTTCCTGGCTTGCCTTTGCAGAGTGTGAAAGCTAGGTGATGGCGGTCCAGTTTTACAATAAGGGCCAGCTGTGCTTATGTGTGCTGATGTTACTGTCACAAAGACTTTCCCCTTGATTTGATAAAAATCCTGCTGAGCCGGACTCAGTCTTCATTGTTGAATGAACTGGTGTCAGGGAGTTTTCCTTTGGCTTTCTTAAAGGTCATTCTTTGCTCACTTCTTTTTTAGTTCACAGCTACATTTTTTTAGGCTTCATGTGGTATGCTGGTTATGCCAAAATAAAGAACTGGATCAAAGACATTTCATGTTCATAAGGCTGAGGACCAATCTGTCTTTTCAGATCCAGACTCCTAATAGATAAAGGACCAGGGAGTCTCTATCTCCATAACCAGCTCACTGCTAGAATCCTAAGTTGCCTTCTGCAACAGTGCTGTGAACTTAACCTTTTGAAAGGTTTGGTTTTTATATCCAGCTTTTTGTTCCATAAAGCTTGCTCCCAGGGTCTCTGCCAGATGTACTAAAAAATCCAGCTTTGTCCTTATTTCTTCCTCCTGGGGACCATTCCATTGATCATGGAGTGGTAGGGGTGTGGAAACAGCAGGAGTCTGGTTCACATTCTCTACCCATTGTCAGGTCCAGCTGGCTGGAATCTCATTGTACTTTTAAAGGACAGACATATCAGCTTCTAGCTTTTTGACATGATACCTCAATGTATTCTTCCCAAATTTATGTAATTGTCATACAGTTATTTAATAAAATCAAAGTAAAGTTAGCCAAAACATCTCCCTCCCCAGCATCTTCCCATCATCACTTCTGCCGCTTTTTCCTTTTCTGTATCTCTGCTTATTGAGTGGCTAATCAGAAGTCTGTCCTCAAGAGCTTGTAATTCTGTGTTTTAAATTAGATATTTTATTTGGATCCTACCCATATTCTTAATCTTTTTCATTGAGTCAACCTTATTCTCTCTGTTGAATTTACTGTATCCACAAAGAGCAGTTCTTATGATGGCTAATTTCTGATTTATGTTTCTGGTGCTTGTGATAGTGATTCAGTAGATGATTTAATGCACAAAGAAGGAGGTCGTATGCTGGGAAAAGAAGGAAGAGATAGAAATAAGTTAGATGCCGAATATATAAACTGGTAATTGAGATGTCAGTTTTAGGCCAAAATCTAATAGATTAGCAAACCAATGAGTTGGCAGTCCTTAGAGAAGTAGAAGGGAATCATTTAAGCCCAGCACTGATTCATGAAAAAAGTAAGTTATGCTAGACTAACTTCATTTCCCTTCAAGGTAGAATTACTTTGGTAAGGGAAGACCAGGGGACTACAAAGGAATTACTGTAACTAGGTTTCCCCAAGGCATAATGAAATCTTGTGAGCACAAAAGAGAAATGTGAATGCGGTAATACTGTCATTAAGAATATTTGGTGACTGGTCGGGTGTGGTGGCTCACACCTGTAATCCCAATACTGTGGGAGGCTGAAGCAGGTGGATTGCTTGAGCCAAGGAGTTCGAGGCCACCCTGGGCAACAGGTTTGAGACCATCCTGTCTCTAACAAAAATACAAAAATTTAGCTGGGCGTAGTGGTGTGCACCTGTAGTCCCAGCTGCTTGGGAAGCTGAGGTGGGAGGATTGCTTGAGCCCAGGAGGCGGAGGTTGCAGTAAACCGAGATCATACTACTACACTCTAGTCTGAGTGACAGGGTCTCAAAAAATAAAAAAAATTTAAAAAATCTGGGGCTGGGCACGGTGGCTCATGCCTGTAATCCCAGCACTTTGGGAGGCCGAGGCGGGTGGATCACTTGAGGCCGGGAGTTCGAGATCAGCCTGACCAAAATGGAGAAACCCCGTCTCTACTAAAAATACAAAATTATCCGGGCATGGTGGCACATGCCTGTAATCCCAGCTACTAGGGAAGCTGAGGCAGGAGAATCGCTTGAACCTGGGAGGCAGAGGTTGCGGTGAGCCAAGATCACACCATTGCACTCCAGCCTGGGCAACAAGAGTGAAACTCCGTCTCAAAAAAAAAAAAAAATTGGTAACTAAATGTGCAGCTGTACCCAAACAATAAATCAAAGTTTGAGAATTAAGTTTCTGGGACTCTGTCATTGACTCATAGTTCCCAGTGTTTATCAATGAATTTATTCATTCATATTTATTTAGGTGCCTAGTATATGCTAGGCACTTAGGTAGGTAGAAGGCACGTGAATCCTGTTTTAAGATAACATGAAGTAGGAATTCCGTGGAATAATGAATACCTGGGATGACAGGCAGGATTCACCGTGATTTAAACGGGCTAGAATAATGAATCTAATTCATGGAATTTAATAGGGAAAAACATAAAGCCTTTCACATGAGTTCAAAAATTCAAGTGTAAAGAAGACTTTAAGGGTTTAGGTTGACTTTAAATATAATAGAATTTAACAATAGAAGGACAGGTGCAGTGGCTCACGCCTGTAATCCCAGCACTTTGGGAGGCTGCGGCGGGAGGATCCCTTGAGTCCAGGAGTTCAAGACCAGCCTGGGCAACATAGTGAGACCTCATCTCTACAAGAAATAAAAAATTAGCCAGGTGTGTTAGCACACACCTGTAGTCCTAGCTACTCAGGAGGCGGAGGTGGCGGAGGGATTGCTTGAGCCCGGGACTTAGAGGTTGCAGTGAGCCACGATTGTACCACTGTACTCAGCCTGAGTGACAGAGTGAGACCTTGTCTCAAAAAAAAAAAAAAAAAAAAGTTAATGGAAAAAGAACTGCCAAAACCACATATTATCTTGTGGGAAAATGTTCATAACATTATCAGATGAAAAAGCAGGTTATAAAGCATAGAGTATGGACTCATTCTGTTTGTGCAAGGGAAATACACACAGAGGAAGAATATACATCAACATGCTGACAAAATGTAGATGTCTTTGGTTGTTGGATCACGAATGAATTTCTCTATGCCTTTTTGTCTCTCAGGTTTTAGGCATTGAGAATATAATACTTTGATTCTTAAAAAATTGCTTTGGTTTTGTTTCATTTTGAAAAGGTGAAAGGGTATATAGCCGCTGCTGGTAATTTAGCCTTCGGGGAGGGGAGGAAGATTTGGTAATCTTTCTCATTCGTCAGTGCTCACATCCAGTGCCTGAACCATTGCTTCTCTCAGGTAATCAGCATTATTAGTAAACCCCCACTTCCCCACAGGAGCCACTCTGCCCAGAATTAGAGCATTCTGCAGCGGGATTGGCGTGGAGCAGCAGGCTTCCACCATAGGAAAGTCCCCTCCAGCAGGGGCCACCGTGCAGCCGCTGTCTCTGGCGGGTGAGACTGGCAAATGGACTTTACTCTCCTGCTCACACATCTGAGTGATTCTGGCGTCTTTTTTTTGGATCCAATAGTTTGGCTGCCCTCATTTATCACCCAGGTGATCCCACATAGACACAAAACTTGGTGTAAAGGCATTGTAAATACTGCTTTGAAGTAGTATGCTTCTTCTTTCTCAGAAGCAGTGCTTGTTCTTTAGTACCCTTATTGGTTACCCTGTGCCCCGAAAGCTTGGGTTCACTTTCCATGGGAAGAATGTTAATAATAGCTAATGTTTACTGAACATTTATTATGCATGCCATGTGCTAAACGCTGTACATAGATTATCACATGTAATTTTTAGACCAACCCTATGAGAGATGGGATTAATTTTTATTCTCATTTCACAGCTGAGGAAACCAAGGCACAGAGAGGTTAAACATGTTGCTTCTAGTGGTAGAGCTAGGATCTGAACCTTGCAGGCTTGCGCTCGATCTCAGCCTTAGTCACTGCATTGCTGCCTCCCCTTCTGCAGGTGGTCCTGTGGAGACCCGTGGTGTGGACCCAGAGTGCAAGGCCTCCTGAATTCTCACTATCTCAGTGCTTGCATTGGGTTTGATTCCTTCCCAGCACCCAAAACCTTTTATTTCTTTTTGTCTTCTTTCTTGGATTATTTCTTTAATCCTTTCCCAGGAGACTTTCATCCTCTCAAGTAAACAAATTATTTAGAAGTTTTTAAGTCCTTTCACCCTGTTCTCAAGCAAGGAGATCAGCTTGCACTTACAATTTCGTGTAGTTATGTGCTTTTGACCTAGCATCAAAAGTTCACATAGTTTTTCCAGATTATTTCTGAGCTTTTCATTATCTCTAACACCATCCCTATTATACTTTAACTCTTCCCATAGAAGAACCATTTCTGTATAACTCCATAGGTTCAAAACAGGAAAAGCAGAAGAGAGTATACTCTTATCTCAAGGTGTAAACTCAAAGGTTAAAAAATAATTAATTTCTTTAGAATCATAATTTTTGGAGATCACTTAAAAATCTTGTTCTAACACATAAATTCTCTAAGAATCAAAGCACTTGTCACCATGAGTGTGAACTCTTGGCAGGTCCGTCTAACTCACTTAAATAATGTTAAGCACAGATTTCATTTGGCTAGCTATCAGTGTTCCCAGTCAGCAGTTACTGACAGTTATTAACAGTTATAGTTAATTTATAATTTACCTTTTATATTAAGATTTCTTAGTAGACTGTTTCAGTATGTATTAAGTTTATATCTAAGTGCAATTCAGCTTTTTTACTAATGAGAGTAGTTATCAATCATTCATTGAACACATTTCATAAACAGATTTATTCTTTACAGAGCCTCCACTGTGCAATTTCAGTGCTAAATTTAACTATTATGACCCTTGACTCTCTTCTAACTACATTTCACTTTTATTATCAATATATCATCAAGCTTACTTTCAGAGCCAACCATTCTTTGTGCCTTTCATCCATAGGACTCATTTACACCAAGATTGTCACTGTCCTTGCATTTCTCACTTCTTCAGACCTTCATGCCAGTTTACTGGGTCATTCAGACTAACATGATTTTCATCACTAATGTTAACATATAAGCTAGCTCCCCTTGATTCTGCCTAACATCTCCTGGGCTTTAAACCCCTGTGTTAATACCACCTATTCCAGAGTCCTGCTATTCCTGACATTTTTTCACCTCCTCATTCTTCCTGTGGACTCGCCTGACAAGTCACTGCTCTAGGTCATGAGCTTTTAAAAAGCAGGAACTATGTGTTTTTCTTCTTGGTAGTCCGTAAGCACCTAGGAACAGTGTCCAATAAATGTGGATTGAATTGCACTGAAATGAAATAACTGCTTAGGCATGTATCTTTACATATGATCCCAGTATTGCAAAGTACAAGAGAGAAAAAGTTATTTTATAGCTAAAATCAGGAAATTATAAAAACAGGAAATAATAACAAGAGTTTTAATGAAAGATAAGTGAAAATGCTGTAACTTTTTGTTTGCATGTTTGTCTGTTTAAAATTGAGGTATAATTACGTAAACTAAAAAATCATCTATTTTGGCTGGACGCAGTGGCTTACGCCTGTAATCCCAGCACTTTGGGAGGCCGAGGCGGGCAGATCACTTGAGATCAGGAGTTCGAGACCAGCCTGACCAACACAGTGAAACCCCATCTCTACTAAAAATACAAAAATTAGCTAGGCGTGGTGGCGCACACTTGCAGTCCCATCTGCTCAAGAGGCTGAGGCATGAGAACTGCTTGAACCCAGAGGCAGAGGTTGCAGTGAGCGGAGACCATGCCACTGCCCTCCAGTCTGGGTGGCAGAGCAAGACTCCGTCTCAAAAAATAAAAAAAGAGAAAATATATGTATATTTTAACTGTTCAATTTGATGAGTTTCAGCAATTTTATATATCTGTGTTAACCACCATGCAACACAACATACAGAACATTTCCATCACACTTCAAAATTCCCTTGCGTCTTTTTCCAGTCGATACTGCCCCTCCCCACTAGTAATCATTCTTCTGACTCCTCTCACTGTAGATTTGCTGTGCCTGTTCATGAATGGAATCATACAATATTTGTTCTTTTGTGTTTGGCTTCTTTCATTCAATACAGTGTTTTTGAGATTCATCTGTTTTGTTGCTTATATTAGCAGTTCATTCGTTTTTATTGAGCAATACTTCATTGTATGAATACACCACAATTTATTTCTGTAATGATAGGCATTAGGATTGGTTCCAGTTTTTGACTACTATGAATACAAATTCAATGAAAATTCTTATGCAACTTTTTTTTAGCCACATTTTTATTTCTTTTGGGCCAATACCTAGAAGTAGAATTGTCCTGTCATGTAAATATATGTTTAACTTTATAAGAAACTGACCAGTAGTTTTCTGAAACGATTGCATCATTTTACACCCCCGTCAGCAATGTATGAAAGTTCTGGTTGCTCTTCATGCTCACTAACATCTGATATTGTTCTCCATTTGATTTTAGTCATGTTAGTAGATGTAAGATGTTAGTTGCATTTCCCTGATGAGTACTGATGTTGAGAACTTTTCATTTGCTTCTTAGCCAGTCACATATTTTCTTTTGTAAATTGACTGTTCCAATCTTTTACATGTTCTTAAATCTCATTATTTTTATTATTCAAATCAACAGTTACCAATAGGGCATTTTTATATTTTATCACTAGAAATCCTTTGTCACATATACATACCTATATTGCAGATATTTTTCCTCAAAGGCATGTCTTGCTTATTCATTTTCTTTTCCTTAGTGATGTCTTTTGATGAGCAGAAATGTCTTGATCATGGTAGTTTTATAGTAGTCTTGAAATCAGGTGATGTAAGTTATCTTTTTCAAGATTGTTTTGACTAATATAGATTCTTTGATTTTTCCCTAATGTGGCAATCAACCTTTCCTGCCACCAGAGGTATGCTAGAAGAAAAAAAAAGAAAAGAAAAGAAAAAAAAATCAACATGTCAGTTTCTTCAACAACAAAAACAAAGCCTGCTGGAATTTTTATTGTGATCGCTTTGAATCTGTAGATTGATTAGGGGGTAGTTTCCAGTTCTGGCTATGTCTTTATCTGATCAACCTACTTGATAAAATATAAAATACAACTATTTAAAGGCACTGGAGGGTGAACAAAAGCTGATTGATACTGGAGATGAATCAACATTTGAAAGAAGGGAATTGCCACGGGTGAGTTTTCTGGGTTTTTGTTTGTTTGTTTGTTTTCTGTTGTTGCCTTTTCACTTAAGGGCAAGTCATAGTTTGCACCACATGGAGCAGATAAAACTTGCCCCAAAATCTGCAGTCTAACTGGCTTGGTGAACTGGAAGATGGAGTTCAGGACAACCACATCTGCTGTAGAGGGAGAGGGGAACTCTAGAAATGAGACATCTCCAGAAAAGGGGAGCCTAAATTCTATGTAGAAAGTTTTCCCAAATCTCTGACTGACCCCTGACTAATGCATATGCAAGACATACTTCAAAGCATGCAGGTAACACAAAAAGAACTGATCTGAGCTGCAGCCCACGGAGGAGAAGAAAGAATTGCAATTTGAGTTTCTCCAGGTTAACCATCTACTTAAAACACATACACACACATTCTTTAGAGCGACATAATACAATCCAGTCTCTACAACATATCATTCACAATATCCAGGATACAATATGAAATTATTTAATGTAGGAAGAAATAGGAAAATACGACCTATCCTCAGAATAAAAGATAATCAATGAAGACCAATCCTTAGAAGGCCCAGATGATAGAATTAACAGACAAGGATTTTAAAGTGACTCTTATAACTGTGCACAAGGATGTAAAGGAAAATATGCTTTAATGAATGAAAAATACAAAATATTGACCAGGTGCGGTGGCTCATGCCTGTAATCCCAGCACTTTAGGAGGCCGAGGCGGGCTGATCACCTGAGGTCGGGAGTTCAAGACCAGCCTGGCCAACATGGCAAAATCCCATCTCTACTAAACATACAAAAATTAGCCGAGTGTGGTGGCACATACCTGTAATCCCAGCTACTTGGGAGGCTGAGGCAGGAGAATTGCTTAAACCCAGGAGGCGGAAGTTGCAGTAGGACAAGATCATGCCACTACGCTTCAGCCTCTGAGGTACAAGAGTGACACTCCATCTCAATAATAATATAATAATAAAGACAGATTTCCAAATGGAAATTGTGAAACTGAGAAAAACAATATCTGAAATACAGAATAGACATTCTAACAATATTGAGTCTTCCAGTGAGTCAACATGGTATATCTTTGTACTTATGTAGGTTTTGTTTAATATCTTTCATTAGTGTTTTATAATTTCAGTGTAGTGACCTTATGTATTTTCTATTAGATTTATTCTTAGGTATTTGATGTATTCTCATGATATTATAAGTTGTATTGCTTTTTTTTTTTTTTTTTTTTCCTGAGACAGAGTCTCTCTCTGTTGCCCAGGCTGGAGTGCAGTGGCACGATCTCAGCTTACTGCAACCTCTGCCTCCCAGGTTCAAGTGATTCTCCTGCCTCAGAATCCCCAGTAGCTGGGACTACAGGCACCCACCACCACTCCTGGCTAATTTTTGTATTTTTAGTAGAGACATGGTTTCAACATATTGGCCAGGCTGGTCTCAAACTCCTAACTTTGTGATCTGCCCACCTCCGCCTCCCAAGTGCTGGGATTACAGGCGTGAGTCACCACACCCAGCCGAGTTGTATTGCTTTTTAAAATTTCATTTTCCAATTGTGTATTTCTAGAATATAAAAATATGATTTCATTTTGTTTATGGACCATGATTACTGCAACTTTGCTACATTTATTTATTAGTTCTAGCAGTATCTCTCTAAAGTTTATAAGGTTTTCTATGTAAACAATCATCTGTCAATGAATAATATCTTTTTTTCTTGTCTTAAACTGGCTAGGTCATCCTTTACTGCTGTTGAATAGAAATGTTTTCTAGTTTACTAAGAGTGTCTGTCAGGAAATGGGTGTTGAATTTTGTCAAATGCATTTCATGTCTAACGGTATTAATATATGACTTTTCTTCATTCTCTTAATGTGGTGAATTATATGATTGACTTTTTTTCTAATGTTACCCTTGCATTGCTATGGTAAATGCCACTTGGCCATGATATATTATCCTAGTGTATTTGATTGGTTGGTTGATTAGATAGATAGATAGATAGATAGATAGATAGATAGATAGATAGATTTTATTAGCTAATATTGTGTTAAAGTTTTTTTATGTATCTATGTTCATCAGGCATATTGGTCTGAAAAGACCAAAAGAAAGTAATTTTTTTTTGTACTGTCTTTGTCAGATTTCTGTATTAGAGATATGCTAACCTCATGAGTTGGGAAGTTTTTTTTTTCTCTGCTCTTTTTTGGAAGAGTTTGTGAAAGGATGGAATTATTTCTTCTTGTTTGATAGAATTCTTTTTTTTTTTTTTTTGGTGGGGAGGGGGAGACAAGAGTCTCACTCTGTCGCCCAGGCTGGAGTACAGTGGCACAATCTCCGCTCACTGCAACCTCCGCCTCCCAGGTTCAAGCGATTCTCCTGCCTCAGCCTCCTGAGTAGCTGGGATTACAGGCATCAGCCACCACTCCTGGCTATTTTAATATTTTTAGTAGAGTTGGGGTTTCAACATGTTGGCCAGACTGGTCTCGAACTCCTGAACTTAAGCGATCCGCCCACCTCGACCTCCCAAAGTGCTAGGATTACAGGAGTGAGCCACCACGCCTGGCATAGAATTCATTTTGTAATCATTCGGGCTTAGAATTTTCCTTCTATGTAAGAAAATATTAAGGTTTTTAAAAAGGTTTGATTACAAATTAAATTTTTAAAATACGTATTACAGCAGGTCTGTGATTCTCAAAGTGCTATTATTGGACCTGGGGGCTGCGGAGAGGTTGGGAGGAGGGGGGATCCTCAGGACCCTTTGAGGAAGCCAATAGAGTCAAACATTTTCATAGTGGTACTGAGACATTTCTACTTTTTTCACTGTGTTGACATTTGCACCGATGGTACAAAAACGATGGTGGGTTTTGTAAAACTGCTCGTGCCTTAGCACAGATCCAGGCAATGGCACCAAACTGTAGTAGAAGTCACTGTATTCTTGACCACCATAGCATTTTCACTTGAAACAAATGCCAGTGCTACTTAAGAGTATCCTTCATAAGCAGTAATATTTTCTTAAACTCAACCCCGGAGTGTATATCTTTTTAATATTCTGTCTGACAAAATGAGATGTACACATAAAGCAATTCGGCTGCTTAGTATGTAATAGTTGTCTCAAGGAAAGGCATTTGTGACCCTGAACTTGAAAGAGCATCTATCTGATAGACAAACTAGGGTTATTTGGATTTGGATATTTGGCAGTTGTTTCCTCAAAAGTAAACAGTGAGCCTATCACTTCAAAGAATACAACTGACAGTATTTGTTGTCAATGATAAAATTACAGCTTTTCAGGAAAAGTTTGACTTTTGGAAAACTTGTATCCACCACTGTGAGTTTGACATCTTCCTAATACTTGAAGATTTAAATATCTGTACATTTCACAAAGTGCCATTGAAGTGAATAGACTTTCTTGTAAAGAAATAATTTCTCCCCAGAAAGCACCTCCTTCATGGCCTTATAGTGTTTCTCATCAGAAGCACCACTGGCATTTTAAGCAGCACACATTTTCTTAATACAAGACTATTCCTTTCATTTCTGGATATTTAACACCCCGACCTCCGCCAATTAAATGTCAGTGACACCTCCACCCCCATCATTGTGACAGTTGAAAGCACACTCACAGTTGCAAGCACCATCAAAAAGAGCAGGGGCATCCTTGTACATGGTAGCTTGTGTTTGGCTAGACTTGGGTGGAGGAGGCTGGGAAAATGGACCGTGGAATCACCCTCTATACAAGTGTCACAGTCCTCTGCATATCTTTATGGAGAGTGCAACTTCCATTGAGATTTTGCTTTACATTTTTCAGATTCCCTCCAAGTTCCCTAAAACCAGTATCCATTTGATGGAACAGATATTAAACCAGAGGAAAAGTATAGCTCTTCAATGTTTATTGGCTGGAGGTTGCAGGTATGCTGCAGGAAGGGCAGTTGTAGAGAAAAACATTTCATCCTGCAGTGCCACAGTACAATATAGAAAGTAAGATAAAGTTCTAAATGGATAGGCTAATAAGAGAATGTAGTATTTAGAAAAATTTGCAATATTGTTGCCTATTTGCTACATATGTAAAGGGGAAATACAGCCTAATTCACTTTGAATCAGATGTTAAGCACAGAACCTTCCCACAGCTAATTCTCTTGGCTCTGTGTACTCTGTTGTAGAAGTAAAGTAAATCAATTAGAAGATATTTACAGGGCCTGTGTACAATATTATGTTTTAGCATTGAGCAAGGAAAAACACTAAATTTTGGAGAGAATGATTGAACCTCAAAATTTTTGGTAGGAGTAGAAAAAACATTATTAGAAAAATAGAATTCGTTGAGGTTCAAGAATGGGATGGAATTTTGCATTGAAATAGAAAGTATGAGATGCCTAGAAAGGAATATTTAGATATATAAACTTGGGCACCAGAAATCAAGGAAAGGCCAAGTTATGGTACACCTGGCCTCCGCTGTGTCGATCATTATAGCATTAGCATACTGCAAACCCCAAGGCTTGTGCTTTAAGTGTGAGATACCATGGGCTGAGTAACACCCACTGTAACTCAAAGCAAGCAAGTTTCTCGTGGCACTTATTACATTACACAGCTGTGCATTTCTGCCCGCACCCAGTGTTGCACCGTAAAAATGCCTGCCTCTTTGCTAAAAGCCTCTACTTGCTTGAGAAACTTCCTTTTGTGATTTGTAGACTGGGCTTATGTTACTGAGGAGATTAAAAACAGATTTCATTATAAAAGTTTATGATGTTCCAGTCCGTTCAATATGTGTGCAGTTGGAGGAACACATCCTTTCTTATCCATAATTCCTTATTTGATCTTCTCTTGCCCACTGTCCTACCCTTTATATATCCACAGACCCCCACCTCATATTCACACACCTGCAAACCTGTCCATGATCATCCCCACATAAAGGGGCCTGGTTTGGTTTCAGACTTTGATTTCTGATACACAAGAAGGCATTAAAGTGAATGTCTCCTGGGGATATTTGTTATTAAAACAGCTTTTAGCAAATGAACCAATCTAACCAGTGAGATGAATTCTGATGTAAGCTTCATAGTTATATAAATACTGTAAAATCTAATCACTGAGTCTAGATTGCTTTCTATAGCTAGCAACTTCTGTAACCAGCAAAGCAGGAACGAAAGCAGAACCACTGTTGATGGGCTTTCTGAACTTTAGTCCAGTTGTAACTAATAGTTTCATTCTGGATTCAAAGCAGCACCTGCCCTAATTGGTGTGGAAATCTCAAGGTTAGCCAGCTAAAGCAGTTTCTTCTTTTTCACCTGTTTCTTTCCTTTGTAGTCATTTGTTCACTGGATCAGCCCACTCCTGCCTTGAACCTAGATACCTTTCTTGGTGGCTCCCCCTTTCGTTCACAGCTCACTCCGTTCCTTTAGCTGAGCCAGTAGCTATTCAGTAGTTTTGGGTGTTTTATCTTCAGTAAGCTTTTCTCTTCCCTCACTAATGAGAAAAGAGATAATAGGTTCCTCAGGCTCCTCCTTTCCTAACGATGTCATCCTGTTTTACTGTCACTCAGCACCCTGCTTTGTGAATAATGTTAACATTTCACTAATGTATTGAAGTATTTATTTATATTTGATCAGTGCTCACCATATTTCTCCATACATCTAGAAGTCTCTTGGGAAAGATCATGCCCTTTTAACTGTCTGATAACATGCACACTGAGGCACTTCAAGAAGGATCACTGAAGATCAAATGTCGCACTCAGAAAACTTAATAGATAAGCTCTGAACTTTTTGGTGTGTTCTCCAAGAAGATTAGCAGATGGTATACAATTGAGCAACTGAACTGTGGGAGCCAAACTGTGGGAGGAGATGAGTAAGGCATGTGACATATCAGAGGTGAGATTATGGGATAGAAAGCTGAAAGAATACAGTTCACGGACTTACCCTTAACGAGAGTTTTGGAAATCTCTCTAAGAGAGTTGGGAAACCAAAGCAGAGGCCTGAAAAGACCAGGTTGTGAGGGAGGGCACAGGCAACAGAGGAGCATGGACTTCTGAGCTTGGCAAACATTTCACTTTGCTCCCTCCTTCAGTGCTCTGTTGAGTCATCAGGACCCAGGCTATAAATAACCCTATGTGGCTTTTAGGTGAGGACTCTGGAAGGTCTGTGTAGCCTCACTTCAGGGTTGCTACACCTCTGTCATTGAAATGACTTTAATGACAAAGGAAAGAATAACACTGATTTAAATCACTATGAATACTTCTCTCAATTTAGGCAGCCTTTCATTTTTCTAAGCCCCCTTAACCAGGGTTTGGAGCAAGGTTGTTCATTATGAAAGTCTTATGTTTCTTCTATGTACAATTTTCCTGTCACTGTACCTAAAAAGGAAAAGAAATACAGTGTAATTAAAGATGGTCCCAAGAAGAATAACCAAAAGTGTTAAGGAGATGGAAGGACTGACAAATAAGACTGTTCTCAAAAGAAATGAGACCTTTAGAAAATCATACTAAAATATATTTAGCATAAAATTTACCATTTTAACCATTTTAAAGTGTACAATTCAGTGGTATTTAGTACATTTATACTGTTTTGCAACTATTAGCCACCATCTGTCTCCAGAACTTTGTCATTAATGCCAAACTGAAGCTCTGTACTCACTGAAAAATGACTTCCTATTCCCTAATTCCATAGCCCTTGATAATCACCATTCTACTTTCTGTCTCTAAAATTTACCTATTCCAGGTACCTCACATAAGTGGCATCACATAATATTTGTTCTTTCGTGACTGACTTATTTCACTTAGCATAATGTCTTCAAGGTTCTGTACATGTGCTGCGCATATGTCAGAATTTCCTTTCTCTTTAAGCCTGAGTAATATTGTATGTAGATTCATCTGTTGATGGACATTTGGGTTGTTTTCACCTTTTGCCTATTTTGCACAATGCTGCTATGAACATTGGTGTACGGTTATTAGTTTTGATTTCAATTCTTTTCTGTATATATCTACAAGAAAAATTGCTGGATCATTTGGTTATTTTGTGTTTCACTTTTTGAGGAACCCCTAAAGTGTTTTCCAGAGTAACTATACCATTTTACTTTCCCACCAGCATTGCACAAGGGTTCCAGTTTTTCCACATCCTCAGTGACCCTTGTTATCTTCAGGTATTTTGTTTTAATAATAGCCAGCCAAATGGGAATGAAGTAGTATAAATGGGGTCTTTTCTACTGGGAAAAGTGATCTGAGAGGGGAAATGTAGGAGGCTATAGTTGTAAAGACTTCTGCTAGGAAGTACACAGACATGGTCACCAGAATCTAGAATTTGGAGCTGGGTGCAGTGGCTCACGCCTGCAATCCAAGCACTTTGGGAGGCTGAGGTGGGCAGATCGCTTGAGCCCAGGAGTTTGAGACCAGTCAGGGCAACATGGTGAAACCCCCGTCTCTACAAAAAAAAAATATAAAAATTAGCCAGGCATGATGGCACACACCTAGAATCACAGCTTCTCAGGAGGCTGAGGTGGGAGGATCACCTGAGCATGGGGAGGTTGAGGCTATGGTGAGCTGTGATTGCACCACTGCACTCCATTCTGGGCTACAGATTGAGACCCTGTCTCTAAATAAATAAATAATTTGGGCAAGGAAGATAGTCAAAGTATTTAACAAATACTATAACATAGCATAGGTACTGACTATTCAAAAAGGCCACCGGCCCTTCGCCAGTGTACAGATTGTCAGCCTCAGTGGGGACCCTGTGAGATAAATTTGGAATAATGAAAAAAAGTGTCTTCCCACACCATTTATGTTACCCAGTCATAGGGACATAAGCTCAAATATAAACAACTTCTAGAAAATATTTAGATATTTAACTGATGCGTGGTTGAGAGAAAACAAATTCTGTGTGATGAACCCTTTTCCTTTCGAAGTTGATGTTAGAGAAGATGATCATGCATCTGTTCCTGCCTTAAGTTAGTCCCCCATCCTGCATTGGAAGCTCTCTGGACTCTTCTTATAGGTCTTCTGGCAATCACAGGGGAATGAAATTGCTATTTCAGTTGTTTTACATCCAGCTAATATTTATTGTACATTGACTGTGTGCCAGGCCTTATGATACGTGCTAGGAAAAGAAGAGAGTGCAAAACAGACCCTGTCCTTGTCATCATGGAGCTACGGTTTAGTGGGGGAGTCAGATAATATCACACAAGTAGATTTGTAATTCCAAACTGTGCTTGGTTCCATATTGGAAAAATACCTGAGATATTTCTCTCCTTTCCTCTAGATTGTTCATACAACCACTCACTCTAAGAAACCTGCTTGCTTTTCTCTTCAGGAGCCTGCAGACAGGGGGATTTGCCTGGGAAGGAGAAGTAGAAAACAACGTGTACAGCAAGGCTACAGGGGTGGTCCCCCAGCACAAGTATCACCCCACAGCAGGCAGCTATCAGCTTCATTTTGCCCTGCAGCAACTTGAACAACAGAAACTTCAGTCCCGGCAGCTCCTGGACCAGAGTCGAGCCCGGCACCAGGTAATTCAAGATAAGTCTTTTCCATGTGTTATATCTTCCTGCTGTTGGTTAAAAAAAAAAAAAAAAAAAAAAGGTCAGTGAATGAGAAATGTAGGATTAGTTTTCCAACCTCGTGCCATCCTGGCTTGGACAGCTCATGGGGAGTCTACTCTTGAGGAAAAACTGTTCTGGAGCCATAACACTGGCTTTGCTTGAAAGTGATGCTTAACCAGTGTTTGACATGTTTTTTTTTTTTCATTTGAATGCTTCTATACAAAAATCTCTATTGTGGTGTTTGCCCTTTCTGTTGTATGATCTTAGTTTAGTAACCTCCCATAGGGTCTGATTCTAAGATACCTGAAAGCTTGCATTTTAAGCATCTTTATTTCTAAATGTTCTACTTTCTTGTCTTGATATACTTGGCATACGTGCATGATATTACTCATTATCTAACAAGATTTTCAAGGAATAAATAAGTTGCAAGTTCTTCTGGTGGGAAATGGACATATGTTAGCATGCAGGTCATCTATAAATGATAGCTAGTCATTCAACAAATGTTTACTGTGATTCTACTGTGTACTAGGCACTGTTTTAAACAGTGGGGCTATAAGGTGACTGTACACACAAAAATCCTTGCTGTTGTGCAACTTATGTGTAGGTAGATGTTGATTCGCTACTCACTGTCTATAAAATGCCAGAAACCCCTGAGTGAGGGAGCTATATAAGTATATAGCACTAATATATTAGTATGGCCCCAATGGTAGAGAAAGGATGACCTCACCGAAAATTCAGGAGTTAAATTTTTCTTGGTGACTCAGGATCATCATTAGAATAGTTACTGTGTTCTACAGTGGGGTTATTGGAATGAATTAGTACTGATTTTATAAGCTTTTCTGACATTTGGTTATGTGAAGAAATAACTTTTTATCAGTTTGATCTCCTGATCATTTTTTTCTTATAAAAATGTAGTACATAGTGTGCATGAGTTTGTGCAAAATTATTTACTCAAAGACTAAAGCAACATTTCCCAAAGGTTTTTTCCTCTATGTAAAACAATGATTATTATAGTCTGTCTTCTCTTTTCAACTACCACCCATAATACAATGTCATTTTATTATTTCAACATAGTTCATCAATTGATCATCTTTACCTGCGGTAGTATACTCTGTACATTATATTAATTCATCATAATTGAGAAATTGTAAGTGCCGGCATTTGCAAAGTAGTTCTTTAGACCATTTTTACTGGAGAAAAATAAAATCTCTTAATCTGGAAAGCATAGAATATAGCATCTCATTGTAATCACATCACTTTCTGTCATGTAAAATTTTCTTCATTTAGAAAATCTTGAGGTCTTGAGGATAGTAGACACATTTAAGCCAGTTTGCATTTTCACAATTCCAGATACAAATGTGTGTCTTAGTTGTTGTTTTTTTTTTTTAATCTGTGTTCTTAAATTTCTTAAAGCTTTTTAAACTTTAAACTCCCTGTCATTCAGAGTACTTGAGAATGCCAACTTAATCAGATACTGGATAGTGGAAGTATCACTGTATAGCCTGAAGATCAAAAAACTACTTCTCAGGTCCTTGGCTCATTACCTGGGCGACAGAATAATTTGTGCACCAAACCCCCGCAACATGCCATTTACCTTCATAACAAACCTGAGCATGCACCCCTGAGCCTAAAATACAAGTCAGAAAAAAAAACTCTGGCTCTAATGAATCTAGACAGTTGGTACCTTTTAAACTATGCTTCAATACCTTGAAATGGAGGATGACTGGGGAAGGAGAGGCAGTTTTGTTGATTTTCACTTTTAGAAACTGCTTCATTTTTAAGTCCTTCTCATCGTTTTGATTAGCTTCCAGCAACTCACATTCCTTTGAAAATTCAAAGTACTGTACTACTATTCTTGTGTGGAATTTCTTTTCACTGAGGATTATACTGGTTTAGTTTCACTGAATTATGAAGTATATGGAAATTATGTTTTTTAGAATCTGTCAGAATATCTGTTTTAGCGAGGAGGCAGAACTCCCAAGAAGGGAGTTATCTCGTTCTCCTGGAGAGCAAACAGAAAATCATTCATCATAATTGTATATATGTGTGTAACATTATTTCTTCTCCCCAACACCCTGAACCCGTTCTTCTAAACCACAGCCGATTTAGGTAAAAATGAGTAAGGGTGAAGTTTCTGGGACTGTAGGAGAGAGCTAAAGTAACTAAATTCCATTAGCTTCAAGAGTTTATAACTAGTAAAATAACAAATAAGATATTAAATATTCTAACAGGAAGAATATGTAGAAACTTAGAGCACTTTATTTTAGAGGGTACTTAGAATCATTCCACAATGGAAGCAAAGCCCTAGTAGATTTTATGCCTTTGTAGCTTAGCTGTGCTAGATCTGACCATTATAATTATCACTAAATTGTTGATTGAAGCATGGTTTACATTTTCAGTATTCTGTATTTCTGTCCTGGGGTTACCCTTTAGATAGCAATGGTACTTTTCCAATGAACTCCTTGCGCTTGGATTCATTTCTCTAAAGTGTAGAGAGCCATTGGTATAACTCACAGTGTGGTTAACTGCCTGTTTGAAACCAGTGGATAGAATTGAAATCTGATTTACCTAGCATTCATCCATAAAAGAGGCCTGTTTATGGAATGCGATGTTAAAGGAGGCCTTATATTTATCTTATATCATATTATATTATGTTTATGAACAGCATCTTTCACATAGTAATCTCCTAATAATGTCTGGGAAAAGTTCATGCAGCCTTTCTCTCATTGTATACATAGGAAGTTCTCCATTCTTTTCGGCCTCCAGTCAGAACACTTAGATATCCAACTTATTGAAGGTGTTAATTTCTGCTTAAACTCTGATTCAGGATATGAGTTTGGAAATGGACATCTCTCAGTATTCATGGGGAATGAGCTTTGATCTTCATCTCAGTATAGCATTGCACTCATAAATGTAGCAATTGTCATATACTTAATCCACCCCTGCAAAAGACTGATCCTGTGACATGGGAGTGAGAGAGGAAAGTCGCCCAGAGCCAATGGCAGAAGTTTTCAGGAACAGAGATACAAGAAACTTGGCGTGATCCAGTCCGTATGATAGAGAGCATAATAAACAAAATAAGACAAAATTGAAACAATGAGCTTTTACACGCTGATGGTAAAACCAGCAGTTTGAAAAACATTGTTTTAAGTCAGAGCAGAGGTCAGCAAACTTTTTCTGTAAATAGCCAGATAGTAAATATTTTAGGCTTTGCAGGCCATAGCATCTCTGTTGCAACTACTCAGCTCTGCCATGGTAGAGTGAAAACAGCCATAAACAATATGTAAATGAATGAGTGTGGCGGTCTTTCAACAAAACTTTATGTACAAAAACAGGCAATGGGCTGGATTTGGCCTATAGGTCCTAGTGTGCAGACCCATAGACTAGAGTAACAGAACCATTTGAAGGGCTTGTTAAAACAATTGTTCCTCCATCCCATTTCTGATTCATTAGGTTTGGAATAACCTAATGAATAGGCAGAATCCTCCCTTTTTGTTTTAATAATAATAGCCACCACTTAAGCACTTGCTGTGTTCCAAGCACTATTCAGGGTTCTCTATACACGTTAACTCATTTAAAAATGAATTTCAGGGCCGGGCGTGGTGGCTTATGCCTGTAATCCCAGCACTTTGGGAGGCCGAGGCAGGTGGATCACAAGGTCAGGAGTTCGAGACCAGCCTGACCAATATGGTGAAACCCCGTCTCTACTAAAAATACAAAAATTAGCCGGGCGTGGTGGCGCATGCCTATAATCCCAGCTACTCAGGAGGCTGAGGCAGGAGGATCGCTTGAACCCGGGAGGCGGAGGTTGCAGTGAGCCAAGATCATGCCCCTGCACTGCAGCCTGAGTGACAGATTGAGACTCTGTCTCCAAAAAAAAAAAAAAAAAGCAAAAAAAAATTTCAGGATGGTTGGGGGAAGTACAGAATCTCAAGAGTTAGGAATGATCAAACAAATCTGTTATATGTTGATACAGCCCAATGCATGTCTTCTAATTCTGTCTGTCTTCTCCTGCTGTCTTCCTGCCCCTGAAGGAGAAGGCAAAAGAAAACTTTTCTTTCAGCTGAGTCGGGGACTTTCTTGGGCAGCAGTGACTACTGGTGACATCAGCATGAGTAGCTCTCCATGCTGGGGTCTGTGAGGAGGGCTGCACCGGCTGTGAGGCCCGACTGACCTGATTCTAATTGCAGACATTGAGCTGATGTTATTCTTGGCGCAGGACAGAGCGATTACTCAGTAGTTTCTGTTAAAGTGATCCTTTGTTAAACTTCTGCTCCCAACCCACTCCCTGCTTCCTTCCCTCCCACTCTCTTCTCTGCCTCATCCACAGTGAAAAAGAGCCCCAAAAGCAGAAAAATTAAGGACATATTGATGGCCAACACAGAATTGCCGAAGTTTCCTTTAACAATAATGGGAGAAAGGAGAGATTTTAAATACATCTTAATTCTTCACTGGTTCCGGTCTCTTTCGAAACCCCTTCAATTTTTAGTAGACTTAATTTTCAACATTAGTAAATAACTCAAGGTAGGAGAAAACTGTGCGTCCTAAATTTCTCTCATCCTTCTGCCCCATCTGTTCTTTACTTTTCCCTTCCCACCATGTCCAAGTTTACCAAACTAATCTGGATTCAATAATCCTAGCAGAAACTAATGTTCCTATAACAGGCAGGACTGGCAGCAGCTCATTGTTCACATCAAGAGGTCTTTCAGTTTGCTGGTAACATCTTGAGTGCAGTGTGTAACAAGCTTTTTGCTAATGCTGTGTGTGTATATACACAATCCCACAGGTGTGGAAAGGATTCCCATATAAACCGAACCACGTCTTGTTATTTTGCTCCTAAAAGTTCATTGCATGTGTCTAAAAAAATTCTGCCTCTTCCTGCAGGAATGAATTCTGTTTCGCCAAGCCTTCAGCTGCTGTGTGTTTGTGTTGTGGAGGAGGGGAGGGGAAAGAAAGAGAAATTCAGCAGGCACCCTGTCTTTTTCCAAGCAGCTGGCAATAACATGCTAGCTCCTCAGCGTGGCACAAAGAGCAGGCGAACAGTCTAGCCATGCAGGAGGTGTCTTGATAGATCTTTATAATGGTGTATCAGAGAGGAAGCTTGGACTGGGGACATGAGAGGGGAGGAGTGTGTGTGTGTGTGTGTGTGTGTGTGTGTGTGTGTGTGTGTGTGTTTGTGTGTGTTTAAGTTCCGGAGCATATTGACTCCGGAACTTAATGTCATAACCTATTGCTTCGTTGTTTTTTTGTTTGTTTGTTTGGTTCTTTTGTTCTATTTTATTTTTCCACTTGACTTTTAGCAGGAACTCGTACTTAGTGTCTAGCTTTTAGTTGTTATTGATTTTCCTAGGACCACTTGATTTAGTAGATTTTGCCAAGCCAAACTTTTATTCTTATTTAATGAAAATACATAGAAAATACATGAAATAATACTGCATTCAGTTGTTTTGGAAATAGGCCACTCTAGACAGGCTTTGGAGTCAGATAACCCACAGCTTAAGTCTTGGCCCTGTCTAGTCCATGACTTAAGACAGGTTATTCAAACTTTTAGAACCTCATTTTCCTTATCTCTCATTTGAAGATGATGATATATACCTGTGTATTATCATGATTGTAGTTCTCAGGATGTGATATTGATATTACCATATGTCAAGCACCAAAGTGGCCATTTTTTTGTATTATCTCAGTGGATCTTTACAGCTGCCCTCTTATTAGCCTCATTTCACAGATGAAAAAGCATAGTATCAGTTAGATAACTTTCTCTGTGTCACATAAGTAATAAATGGTAGAACTGGAACTTGAACCCAGGTCTGTCAGCCTGCAGCATCCAAGCTCATGGCTATTATGCTATATGCTGCCTCCTGCTGCTAATAAGGCATTCAATAAACAGCAACTGTAAGTACTATTACATAAATTCTAACTTGCAATTTATACATTCAACAAGTTTTTTTTTTTTTTTTTTTTTTTTTTTTGCGATGGAGTCTCACTCTATTGCCCAGTCTGGAGTACAGTGGCGCAATCTCAGCTCACTGCAACGTCTGCCTCCCGGGTTCAAGCGATTCCCCTGCCTCAGCCTCCTGAGTAGCTGGGACTATAAGCGCACACCACCACGCCAAGCTAATTTTTGTATTTTTAGTAGAGATGGGGTTTTCACCATAGTGGTGAGGACGGTCTTGAACTCCTGACCTTGTGATCCACCCACCTTCGCCTCCAAAAGTGCTGGGATTACAGGCGTGAGCCACCATACCCAGCCAACAAGTACTTATTGACTCCTATGAAACTATGTTTGAAAAGTTATTATCAGGTCTCTTCACCAGTCTCCTACTATTCATAAGCACCATCTCAAAAGAAAAGTTTTCCTGCACTTAGGCCTAGACGTCATCCCAATTACCTCAATTCTTTTTTTTTTTTTTTTCCTTTTTCTGGAGAACGGGGTCTCGCTATATTGCCCAGGCAAGTCTTGAACTCCTGGGCTCAAGCTATCCTCCTGCCTCTTGCCTCCCTGAGAGCTGAGATTACAGGCATGAGACACCGCGCCCGGCCTCTCCTCAATTCTTAATGAAAGAAGTATCTTAATAAGGTGTTCTTGGGCGTAACAATCTTGGAAATGCCCATCCTTTACCATCCCTTGTACTTTTATTAAGTAATAGGATTAGCACCTAACAACACATGCAGTATCCTGATGTTTGTTCTAGAGGTTTGGATAGTAGGAGCACTTGTATGGGTTGTTATTAATTCCTGTGTTATTAATAATACAGGAATGATTTCTGTAATTATTATTTTGTCCTTTCAACACTGTTACTGGTAATGCTATTTTAATTTTATTTCTGTGATAGGTGTTTTTCAGAAGACTCCCAGGAAACCTGACAGGTGTCTACAAATGTGACTACCACAGATGACATGTTTGCTTAATTCATATTATGCTTGCTTTTTTTTTTTTTTTTGAGATGGAGTCTTGCTCTGTCGCCCAGCTGGAGTGCAGTGGCTCGATCTCGGCTCACTGCAAGCTCCGCCTCCCAGGTTCACACCATTCTCCTGCCTCAGCCTCCCAAGTAGCTGGGACTACAGGCGCCCGCCACCACGCCCAGCTAATTTTTTGTATTTTTAGTAGAGACAGGGTTTCACTGTGTTAGCCAGGATGGTCTCGATCTCCTGACCTTGTGATCTGCCCACCCTCGGCCTCCCAAAGTGCTGGGATTACAGGCGTGAGCCACCACGCCCGGCCTATGCTTGCTTTTTCAATATCATATAAGTCTGATCTTAGTGTATTATTACAATACAGACTTTCTTTCATTGTGTTAACTTATTACTGATAGTAACATAAGTACCCTGGTTATCATCATGTTGCTTTCTAAGCTGCTGCTAGGGGAATATTCTTCTGGAATCTTAGAGGAAAATGAACACACAGTAAATGCTTCCTGTGCACCAGATGTAGTCTTATCTCCATTCCACTGATGAGGAAATCAATGTTCAAAGAGTTTGGGTAACTTAGCCAAGATCACACAGCTGCCTGATTGTGGAGATAATATTTATACCAGGTCAGAGGACTTCCAAAGCCCCTTTCCACTCTGCCGTCCTCCCCCACGACAGAATTGACTCTTCGTTTTCTTTTTAGTTTACATACTTATCAGTCAGATAAGGCATTCCAGCATTATTGCTGCTGCACTGCTATATACTCTCGTATACACAAATCTTTAAAAAAAAAAAAAAAAGGATCGGTGTAACCAATTAAGATTCAGAACTCAGCTTGGTTGCTGCAGCTGTCTGGTGACCAGTTTTATTCTCTTCCCTCACTCCGTGGCCTGTGGTTTGTTTGTTTGTCTGTAGGTATATGAGGGACTCCCAGCAGTAACTTTGTGTGAGATGATGAAAGACTTCAATCCATCCATCTGAGATGGTGGCAGCCAGGGGAAAAATACTTAATGAATATATGACAGTAAGGTCTGTGGAAGATATGCACAGTAAACCAACCATGTGAGATCCTGGGCCAAACAAAACAAATTATACATTTGAAGACAGAGACAAGTTAGATGTTTATAACCTCAAAGTTGTAAAGGAAACTTAGAGATTGCCTTTGACTAATTATTTCATTTTAGTAATCAGGACATATAAGATACAGACACGTTAGGAGAACGGGGCCCTGATATACAAATAATTTCTTATAAGTACTAACAAATAAAAGTTAAAACACACAATTGAAAATGAAGCAGACCTATCTTTCTTTAGCCAGTTGTGCTTTCTATATGGGGTCATGGCTGATTCTTTGATGTTATCTGTATACATACTCACACTTTCACTTTAACAATAAGTAACAAACATTTGCTTACAGACAATAATTTTTTTTCAGCCTTTCCTTTCCTTCTCAAGAAAGAGAGTGATCTTGGAGCAAGGTGAATGAAATTTGTCTTTATATACATCTGGTGGAAACTGGACACATTTCTACGTTTGCTTTAGAAAAGAGATATGATTTAAATAAATTTGCTTTAGATATGTTTGCTTTAAAAGGGAATCAGCATAACATAAATAAGAAAGGCAGCATAGTATAGTGAGGTTCTTAAGTCATACTCCATGGGTTTGAATCCCAGCTTACTACTCAGTACCTCTGCAATTATGAACAAATTTCCTAACATTTTTTGTGCCTTGGTTTCTTCTGTAAATGGTGATGATGAGGAGACACAGGTCATATGGTTGGGAGGGATAAAAGAGATAACATAAAGCACTTAAAGCAATGCCTGACCCATGATAAAAGGTCAATAAAAGGCCGGGTGTGGTGGCTCACGCCCGTAATCCCAGAACTTTGGGAGGCTGAGATGGACGAATCACCTGCGATTGGGAGTTCGAGACCAACCTGACCACCGTGGAGAAACCCCGTCTCTACTAAAAATACAAAAAATTAGCTGTGCGTGGTTGCGCATGCCTGTAATCCCAGCTACTCAGGAGGCTGAGGTAGGAGAATCACTTGAACCCAGGAGGCGGAGGTTGCAGTGAGCCAAGATCGTGGCCATTACACTCCAGCCTGGGCAACAAGGGTGAAACTCCATCTCAAAAAAAAAAAAAGTCAAAAGTTAGTTGCTCTTATAATTGTGTATCACCTTTTTTTTATCATTTAGGTAGAAAACATGTAAATGTACCCTCTTAACAATTTTTATGTATACAGCACAGTATTGTTAACTATATGCATACTGTACCACAGACCTCCAGAACTGTTTTTTTTTTTTTTTGAGACGGAGTCTCACTCTGTCCCCCAGGCTGGAGTGCAGTGGCTCAATCTCGGCTCACTGCAACCTCCACCTCACGGGTTCACGCCATTCTCCTGCCTCAGCCTCCCAAGTAGCTGGGACTACAGGTGCCCGCCACCACGCCCAGCTAATTTTTTTGTATTTTTAGTAGAGACGGGGTTTCACCGTGTTAGCCAGGATGGTCTCGATCTCCTGACCTCGTGATCCGCCCGCCTTGGCCTCCCAAAGTGCTGGGATTACAGGCGTGAGCCACCACGCCCGGCCCTCCAGAACTTTTTTATATTGCATGACTGAAACCGTACTCATTGAACAACTCCCTGTTTTCCTCTTTCCCATCCAGCCTCTGACAATCACCATTCTACTTTCTGTGAGTTTCATTACCTCATGTTGAGTGAAATGATTTTGTCATTAGATTCTTTTACTTAGCATAATGTCTTCAAGATTCATCCACGTTGTAGCGTATGACAGGATTCCCTTCTTTTTTAAGGCTGAATAACATTTCATTGTGTGTGTATACACATATACATACCATGTTTTCTCTTTTTTTAGTTTTTTATTTTTAGTTTTTTTGGGTACTACATACCACATTTTCTTTTTCCATTCATTCATTGATGGACATTTAGGTTCCTTTTACATCTTGGCTATTGTGAATAATACATCAATGAACACGGATGTACAAATATCTCTTATGTATTATTTTTAACCGTAAATATACATGGCATTATGATGTCAACTTGGGGGTTTTACTTAAACCTCCCGGGCCAGAAACAGAAATTGATTAAAATGATATTAAAGAAAGTGTCTTAGGAGAAGCCCAAGGCTCATTAAGTATTAATTAGCACATTTTTAAAACTAATAGTTACTTACTTGAACAATTAAATATGGTATGCAAATTAATTTGTTCATAATTATTAGAGCTATGAGAAGAATAAAAAGCATGATTAATACCATGATTAAATGGTTATTATTTATTTATTTATTTATTTATTTATTTATTTATTTATTTATTTTTGAGACAGAGTTTCACTCTGTTGCCCAGGCTGGAGTGCAGTGGCTCAATCTGGGCTCACTGCAAGCTCCGCCTCCCAGGTTCACACCATTCTCCTGCCTCAGCCTCCTGAGTAGCTGAGACTATAGGCATGCGTCACCACGCCCAGCTAATTTTTTGTATTATTTAGTAGAGGCGGGGTTTCAACATGTTAGCCAGGATGGTCTCGATCTCCTGACCTCGTGATCCGCCCACCTCGGCCTCCCAAAGTGCTGGGATTACAAGTGTGAGCCACCGCACCTGGCCTAAATGGTTATTCTTTAGAATAATATCTGTGTAGATTATTGACATGTTTGTCCAAAGGCATAAATATCTTACAAACATAAAAAGACAAGAAACAGCGTTAGCATCAATTGTGAGCTAGCTTTTCATCGGGTGCAAGCTGCTTTCTCAAAGTAATCAAAGGAATGATAAGTAAATTTAATCCTTTCAGACATACTGATGAAATATAAATTGGTACAACCTTTCCTGAGAGCAATTTGGGAATATATGTTAAAAAGTTTTGAAGCAGAAGAATAAAGAGATTTCTGATCTAGCTATTCTACTTTGAGGAAATTATTTTAAGGAAATGATCCAGCATATGTGGAAAGGTATAGATAACATGATGTTTATCACAACACTATTCTTAAAAAGCAAAGTAAACTGGTAACAACCTGAATATGTGTGTGTATATATGCGTGTGTGTGTGTGTGCGTGCACACGTACATATGGTATTTCAAAATGGAACTATAAGATTTTGGGGGTGCTTTTCTGTTTGTGACACAGAGAAAAAAAAAGATACTGGGGGCCTTTTTTTTTTTTTTTTTTTTTTGAGATGGAGTCTCACTCTGTCACCCAGGCTGGAGTGCAGTGGCGTGATCTTGGCTCACTGAAAGCTCCGCCTCCCGGGTTCACACCATTCTCCTGCCTCAGCCTCCCAGGTAACCGAGACTACAGGTGCCCGCCACAACGCCTGGCTAATTTTTTGTATTTTTAGTAGAGATGGAGTTTCACCGTTTTAGCCAGGATGGTCTCGATCTCCTGACCTCCTGATCCGCCTGCCTCAGCCTCCCAAAGTGCTGGGATTACAGGCGTGAGCCACTGCGCGCGGCCTATTTTTTTTTTTTAACTCAAAAATCTATTGTGGGCTGGGCGTGGTGGCTCACGCCTGTAATCCCAGCATTTTGGGAGGCTGAGGCGGACAGATCACGAGGTCAGGAGTTCGACACCATCCTGGCCAACACGGTGAAACCCCATCTCTACTAAAAAAAAAATACAAAAATTAGCTGCATGTGGTGGCACGTGCCTGTAATCCCACCTACTTGGGAGGCTGAGGCAGGAGAATTGCTTGGAGTCGGAGGTTGCAGTGAGCCGAGATCGTGCCACTGCACTCCAGCCTGGCAACAGAGTGAGACTCCATCTCAAAAAAAAAAAAAGAAAAAAATATATTGTGAACATATTTACATATTTCCATAGCTTCAAATATAGATGTATCTCAGTGTGTCAATTTATAGCATTGATGATTGGTGAAGTATAATAAACCATAGTAGAAAAAATGCCATTAAAAACAGCAGTCTAGGTCTACGTTTATAGATAGGGAAAAATGCTCAGAATAGGTATTTGAATGAAATAAAAACAGGCTCCAAAACATCAGGTGTCATATGATTCCGTGTTTTGTCAGCACACAGAAATACATGCATACGTACATATAGAAAATAAGTTTGTATATACATAGAAAAACATCTAAATGTTAACAGGTTATCTCTGAGAGCAGAATCATAAATCATTTTGAATGAACATTTATTAAAGAAATTTGTTTCAAAAAGAAGAACATCAGTCTGCCAACCTTTTTATGTATGTGTGTGTGATCAAACAGTGCTGGGCATTGAAGGAGATATGAAAGAAATGTAAAGCAAAGCAGAGTCTATGGTCATCTGAGTCTGAATTTGCATCAGAACGTCAACCAGTGTCTGATTGGTTTTGCGGCTAGATGAAGGTGTGGCTGCTAATAAGGGAAGGTCACCCATGTGATGTCTTAGGGCAAGGTGGTTTCACTGGCTTTTGTGTCATGAACTGCAGCCCTAGTCTTAGCCAGCTGTGTCATAGCTACACTGTGCTGGTCGGGTCACACACTAGTCCAAGCTCAGTTTTGAGTATATATGAATATCTAGTTGTAATTATCTTCATTGCTTCTTAAATGTTGGTAAGTACAGTTAATTTAGGGACTCTCTGAAGAATCACACTGATCTCAATTGGTTAGTGAATAATAGTTTCGAAATTTTTCTGTCCAGGTAAGCACCTGTCTTTGTATCCTTTAGAGTAGGTCATTTGAGGTAGTAAGAACCTCCTTTCCTACTCACTGAAGGAGGGGGAGCTTCGTAATTGGTTTTAGAAATGAGAGGATATGTTGGAAGGCTTCTGACACCTTTGACAGCTCCATATCCTGTCTCAGGTATTTGTGTGCTTGGTCTCTCTATATGAAGAGGAGCAACTTCTGGATTGCTGTCCCATTCCTATTGGAGTCGTAGTACTTCCCAGTGCTTTATAGCAGCACCAGAAAAGTTGTACTGTTTCTCTTGCTCAGCACCCAGTCTTGTCCCAGCCGACAAACATTGTGAATGGAAGACAGCCAAGAACTCCATACAGTGTGAGACAAAGGCCTTTTGGAAGCTTACTTTTGCCAAAATAGAAACAGTTACTCTCACTCTCACCTTGGCTGCAAGGTTTTTACAGCATCACAGGGTTGCATAAAACTCTAGATGTGTTCTTTGCTCTGAACAGTCTTGGCCTGATTGTAGGAAGGTGAGTGATTAGTAACTTACATGCTCAAGAAAATGTACCTTCTCAGTAGTTTAGCTTCAAGAGGGAAACGGACAAGAAATGTCTTTGCATATGTCATGGGAATTTTATCCAAATTGGGACACAATCTAATGTGGGGAGAATACTGCATAGAAATGTTTGCTCGTCTTAAATTAGAGTACAAGGGTCACAAAGAGACATTAACCTACTCAAATAGAGAGTAGCATTTGCCTACTTTATCCCCTTCATTCTCAAAAAATTAATTTACAGAATTATTTCACTACAAAGAGGCATCCAGCTCTGCTCCATCACCAAGAAGCCTGAGTGAAGGCTGAAAGTAGTGTTTTTCTGGAAGGAATTAAAAAAAGAAAAAAGTCCTCCCAGAATTTAATCTCTAAACAGTATTATCTTTCTAGTAAGAGAGCCCAGATCTTGCTTCCCTGGAACCTTCCAAGTTGCAGTCTGTGTTCTGTCTATCAAAAATTTTTCCTTCCCACCCATGAGCACCCTTCTGTTGTGGGAGAAGGAGGGCCTTTCCAGTCTTTTGCCTGGGGCCAAGCCAACCCTCAAACTGTGGTTTTTCTCTGAGTCTTCTTGCTGTAGTATGGCTGTTTCCCACACCCAGCAAAGAAACAAGAGTCATGTATATGCTGAGTGTATGTTGACTAGGTCTTGAGTGGAGGCCAGTGCTTACACAGCTCTCTCATTCCCAGGACATTGACTAATGATGGTGCAGCTCCTATGCCTGTGTTGTTAATATTGTATATCGAAACCTCATGTTTCTTACAAATTATTAGAGAGAACTTCATCTAATTCTTCTGTCCTTTTATGAATGAATATCAGGACAGAACAATTCACATGATGGAGCAGTTCAGTTGGTGGGGCTGTAGGATCGGGGCCAGTACAGGACTCTCAGGGTGCCTGGAGAGGCTGATTTCTGCTGCTAGTTTACACACAACCATTTATATGTCTGCTTTTAACATTGCCTGAGTGTGTTCCTGGGTTTCTTCTTATCAGGTTTGATTGCTTTAATCCCATCCCACTTAGCCTTGGCTTTGGTGAAACACCTGGGGACTTGTCTACATTACCGACTCTTTGGAGTTTCAGATGGCATGCAATTATAATCATTTCATTATCCGTTCAGTGTATTACAGTATAATCACCAAACCACAAGTCACAACCTAGAGGCCTTTTACTGTATTTGGAAAGAGTGTCTGCCTTCTGAGATGCAGTACATGTTTGTTGTATTGAGGCTTAGGCAAGCTTGAATCTGTGGTAGATTGAGAATTATTTCTAGTATCAGTTAAGATTCCGTTTGGCTGCTTGTAACAGAACCCTCTCTACCACCAATAGTTTAATTAAGTTAAAAGGGTTTTTTTCCCACATAGTTAGAAATCTAGAGATAGGCTCTTGCAGACTTCATGGTGCCATCAGAAACCCATGCTCCTTCTGTCTTTATTCTCTGCAATCCTTAGCAAATAACTTTTACCCTATGCCTATCCACCTCTTGCTAGATTCCATGCTGTAGGTGGGAAGAAGAACAGGGAACATGAAAGGGCATAAGGTGTGCACCAGCCGAGTCTGCCCATTTAAAGAGCTTTCCCAAAAACTGCACCCAGAAACTTCTGTTTCCATCTCATTGTCCAGAACATATGGCATGTGTTATCCCTAGGTAAAAGAGAGGTTTAGAAATGTATTTTCTTTAGCTGGGCAAACATTATGACCCAAACAAAGTCAGAGTAGTAATATTAAGAAGAAAGGGAGAAGCGATTTTATCTAGGCAAGTGGCAGTCTCCTAGGCAGTAAGTTCTCCTAAATTATTTTATTTTATTGTTTGAAGTGAAAACTAATCTTATATAAAACATCAGTATCTAAGGTCCTACCACAAATTTTGCATTTAGGAAGGTGTGAAGTTATTTTTGTTTGAGATCTGCAGAAGGGCTAACATATTTTGTGTCTGAGTATGAGTTGGACACAAATAACACACTAGGCACTGTTTAAAGTCCAGAAAATGGTCCTTTTACAAGATTACATCTGGATATAAATACACATTTGCCTATTTTGTTGTGTAGGAATTTAGTTTTTGCTAAAAAAAGATGAATAGTTGGGATTGGTGTTTTTATTTTTAATTTTTAATTTTTTCCATTTATTAAGCACCTTTCTACTAGTCACTGTAGGGGAAACTAAAATTAATCATATATAAATTCAGCCATTTCCAGTGTGAATCACCCAGAAGGGAGACAAAGTACACACGTAAGTGGCTATAATACATGGTAGAATGTACTGTGATGAGTCATACAAATACATTTTTCTAAGCATTCAGAAGAGGAAAAGATTATTTCTGCCAGAGAGAATTGAGTAAATATGATCTGGGGAGCCTAAACATATGTTTCCGTTGTAAGAATTTGCTTTCACAACTAGTGAGTGTCATAAGTCTGGAAAAATATGTTGAAGAAATGCATAAGCAACTGCCATTCACAAAGGATTACTGATAGGTGGACTTCGCTGTCATCCCATCCTTTAGTTTCTCAGTAGAACTGAGGTAGGTAGAGGTTTGGGAAGGAATGGAACATTTGTTGAGTGCCTACTGTGTGCCTAGGTCTTTGCTTTATTTCAAGAAATCCTTATTGAATGCCTAGGCTAAGGTTACCTACATGATGACCTCCAAAAATCCAATGAAGTAATTTTTTTTAATTAAGCTCTTCATCTTCTAAAGGTGAAGTAATTTTAATTGCTTCTGAGACAGCTCTGAGAAGTTAACTTGAAAAGATCACCCACTTTGTAAGTGACAAGGCCTACATTTGAGCTGAGATACATTTGACCGCAAGCCATGTCTTTTCCATTTACTCTGGGTCTCTCTGCCTTTCACTGATGACCTAATCTGCTTTTCTAGCCAGTGTTGAACAGTTAATTCCTTCTTTAGCCCAATCTAATAGGAATCCTATACCCAGCTGGTTAAAACTTGGGCTTCACTTGGGTATCTTGATTTGTACTCACAGATAATGTATTACCTGCTTAAATGTTACTGGAACTAGACTTCTTTTGTCTTTTAAATAATTCGTTTATTTTTGTAATAAATAACTATATGCACACAGTATGAAATTCAAAAGATACAAATGACATGTAGTAAAAAGTTAGTCTCCCTCCTGCCTTGACCCCTAGCTAACCAATTCTTCTCCCTGAAGGCTACCAGTTTTTTGTGTATACTTCCAGAATTGTTCTGTGCAGATACTAGGAGAGAGAGAGAGAGAGTGTGTGTACATACATATATAGATATATATGGTGTGTATGTATTCTTTTTAAAAAAACAAAAATAGGAGCTCACTAAACTCACTGTTCTGAACCTGCTGTTTTCACTCATTATTTCATTTGTATTTACATGTTTCAGATTTTGGGGGAAAAAATTATGAATTTGAAAATATAGTTGTCACCGTGGCAACATTTATTGAATAGATGTTCTTACCAATGGCAGTTCCCTTACAACATTAAATATATAATTTAATAAAGAATATTTTGATTTCCAAGAGCTCTTAACTAACAACATTTTATCCCCTCCTCTACTACTCACCCAGGGAATTTCTTTATGGATGGCTCAGTGTAGAACTGTTCTTCAGCCCTCATTCTGATTTTTGGTCTCTTCCCATCTTGAATGAGGCACTTCCCAAACACTCCTTACACCTAACCTCAATTATTAGGATGTAGTGGTGAAAATAGAAGCCTGGGGCAGCCTGTTCCTGTGTCCCTCTTTACTTCCAATTGAGTTTCTCACACAGATTTTAAGGCCCTCAAATATGGAAACAACAGCTGCAAAGAAAGGGTTTGTTGTAGACCCTGTCCCAGAAGGCTGCCTCCTGCTGGAAGCTTTGGTTCCTTGTCCTGAGGAGGCCTGCTTTAGCAGGGTCAGGGCTCCTTGATTCTCTTGGACCATCCGGAAACCTCCCCATGTGTACATGCTCAACAGTGCTGCCCTCCCGGCTTTGCCCATGACCTTGCATCTGTCTTTGTTCCTCTTCCCCCCGCTTTTTTTGAGACAGGGTCTAGCTCTGTCACCGAGGCTGGAGTGCAGTGGTGCAGTCTTCACCCTTTGCAACCTTCACCTCCCTGGCTCAAAGGATTCTCCCACCTCAGCCTCTTGAGTCGCTGGGACTACAGGCAGGCACCACCACATCTAGCTAATTTTTGTATTTTTTGTAAAGACAGAGTTTTGCCATGTTGCCCAGGCTGGTTTCGAACTCCTAAGCTCAGGTGATCCACATGTCTCAGCCTCCCAAAGTGCTAGGATTACAGGCATTAGCCACCGCACCTGGCTTTGTCTTTGTTCCTCTTCTGTGGATCAGAGATGGAGAAAAATTGTAGCTCTTCACTTTCTCCCTCAGGTGGTTTACACAGGTTGGGGACATCTCAGTCAGATTGGTCTGACTGAAAATGCTCAGACCCTTTACCTCTGAAATCTCTTTGTTCTTTGTCAAGCATCTCAGTGAAACACATTTACTCCACACAAGACCCCTGGATCCCCCTCTCATATCTGCTTAGCCTACGACCTTTGACACATTTCCTGAAAATGAGACATTTTATGTCATGCATATAGAAGGGTTGGTTAACATTTTACTAAAATTACCCAGTTCATCTTTTAAATCTGAAAAAATAAAATTCATAAAGGGCAAAAATAATACTAGCAAACTCTGTCTAGAAGATGAATATTTCCTAAGAGCATCTCATATTATTTCATCCTGCCTCACCATGAGTCCTTTACATGTTGTAGGTACAAATGGAAATCAATTGCCAGAAATTGTTTTAATAAAAAACATGTATGTATTTTGTCAATGATGTTATTTTTCTCTTAATATTATTTCTCATTTAAAGTTTTTACAATGCATGTTGAAAGCAGTATTAATAGTATTGAAAGACTAGTAACAAAATTGAGACACAAAAAGACCATTTCTAATGAGATAAATAAGTTGTAAGAACTTTTTAAGCATCTACTTGAAGGAAGAATACTTTTACATCCTAATTATATATGTTGACATTTGTGATGTTTAGATGGTGATTTTTAGGTCTTTATTTATAGGCTTACCCTCTGAGCAAAAATATCCTTTTGTCGATTGTATTCATATAACAAGCATTTGTATAGTAATTTTACTTTGAAAGCGCTTTCAAATGTAAAGTCTTATGTTAATCTTTAGGTCAACAAAGTGTTTCTAGGCTAGAATTCTAAACTAGCCCTGAAGATTATAACCAGGCCTGGCTCATGGTTCCTGTCGCAGGAACCTCATCTTTCTGTATTGCTCACCATGCCTTAGCTACACTGACTCCTCCCCTTGCCTCCTGCCTGCAAACTTTCTAGAGGAGCTCAGAGTTTTGGAGTGGGCAGGAATCAAGTCAAGCTGCAAGACAATTTTATTCTGTGCTCTATTTCTAGTACTTCACGCCTCGAAAGAGACATTCATTAAAAAAGTGTTGAATTTAACAATGATGGAAACTACACTGAGGGATCAGATGCTTTTCTAATTCACGCATGTGGACCAACACTTAGTATCGCAGGTGCCCTGATTCCTAGCCCAGTGTACTTTCAACAAGACCATTTCAACAATCTGCTTCAAAATATTCCCCTTCTCTGAATCTAGAGCTGCACTGGCAACATTAGAGAAGTTTTTCCTTAAAAAAAAAATTACTTTAACAGTTGTCCTTTTTGCCCCTTGACAGGATTACAGACTAGTTACATACAGTAAATGGGTTGTGAAGGTGATGTCCATCGATCATTTTTTTCCTTTTTTTTTTTGTAGGCAATCTTTGGCAGCCAGACACTACCTAACTCCAATTTATGGACAATGAATAATGGTGCAGGTTGTACAATTTCCAGTGCCACAGCTAGTGGCCAGAAGCCAACCACTCTGCCACAAAAAGTGGTACCACCTCCAAGTTCTTGCGCCTCCCTGGTTCCCAAACCCCCACCCAACCACAAACAAGTGCTCAGAAGGGCAACATCCCAGAAAACTTCCAAGTAAGTTTTTTTCTGTTCAATTTCTACTGAGTTTTATCAATTCTAAGCTAATAGTACTCTTTATTTATTACTCTTCAAGACCGTTCGTACTGAAGTACTGGAAACAAGAACACCTGCTGGGAAATAAAGGCTAACGCTAGTTCTCAGCGTGGGCTACAAATTCGAATCGCCCAGGGAACTACTGAAACAAGCAGATGGCAGGGCTTTACCCTGTGGGAGGGACAGGCCCTGCAGAATCAGATCTTTTCAATTTCATATAAAATTCAACATCCTGCTTCCCCTTGGTTTGTTCACTTTTAGGCATTTGAAAGGGGAGATACAGGATTGAGATTTCATCTAAGAAGATAATATAACTTTATTGACATTAGTCACCAAGCTCTGTGTAGCAACAGTGTTTTTAATACCTTTTGTAGTCTACCTGTTTACACCAAAAAGACATTTCCTTTCCTGAGTCAAATTTTTGTTAAGTCAAAATCCTTCACTGTATCTCCAGCCACTTTTTAGCCAGTGAACTAGAAATAGATTGGTGAAGAGCGTTGGTTCTAGCAGCCCTTCTTCAGTTTAAACTTGGGGAACTTTTAGAGATGTCTGGAAGAGGCACGCATTGCCTGCTGTGTTTTTGTGTCGCAGACATTTGTGTATTTCTCTTGCTGTCATTGAGGCTTCTCATTCATTTGTCCTTCGGAAGATCAATATTAGTTGTGAGAAGAATCCTAAAACATAGAAAAAGTCATTACTGTTTTTTCCTCCTTGGATGGTAAATCAAATTCTGGATTTAGATAGAAAACAATCCCTTGTGGCTGTTTTAATTATATTGCTGCCATTATTCATTTATCCAACAAATATTTATTCAGTGCCCACTAAGTACCAAGCGCTGTTCTGGGAAGAGCTGGCATTGTAATGACTGCAGAACTCTCTGGAGTAGTAGAAAAGGGCAGTAGGAAGGCTGCAGTTTGTGGTTGAATGCCAGTAGCAAAATAGGAAATGTGTGCCTTCTCACCCTGGAAATAGTGGAGTCAAATCCTTAGGTCTGCAGCCTCTGTAGCCAGACTGCCTGGATTCACATCCTCAGGCCACACTTTACTAATATGATACCTTCTGCAGGTTACAAGTTACTTAATCTCCTAGCCTCAGCTTCCTCATGTTTCCATTTGTAAAAATAAAACAATAAGAGTATCTACCTCCTAGGTCAGTTGTTAAATGTTAACAGAGTTAATATGTGTGAAGTACATAGAGTAAGGCCCGGCCCAGGTAAGAGCTCAGTAAGCCTTGGTCACCATCATATGCATTCTAAAACCACACTCTCCTTCACAGATTTGGAAAGCCCGTAGTTAACTAGGAAAATTTTTGAGCCAAATGCGAATGTTGAATTTGCCAGTGTGCCCCTTGTGGATTCTCTGATTATTGCCAGTACCCTCAGAGGGCCCTTGGTGGCCTGTGTGGCTAGCTGGTGGAGAGGTGGGCCCAGGCGGCAGGGCTGGACATTTGAAGACGCTGCTTGCTACTGCCCTGAACTCACTGCTGGCAGGAGAACTCCGCAGCCTCCTGAGATGGAATTGCAGCTCTTTGGACAGACTTTGCTTTGCAGCATTTTTGTGGTTTCTTCTTTGTGACAGGCAAGAGTGTGGGAAAACCGGAAACAGCTCAGCATCAAAAATGCACAGAAGGGGGGAAAAAGCGGAGATTTCTTCAGAATTTAAGTAATATAATCCAGGTATCAAAAGGCATGCTGTGAGGCGTTGTTCCAGGAAATAGTTTCCAATTTGCCTCTAAAACTCTAGGACAAGTCTCTGAAGCTAAGTTAATACTAATAAAGACTTGAACATTCTCTCACTTACATGTGAAATGTACAGCGTTTTGGGGACCCCAGTGTTTTCAGATATTCTCCTGACTTTTAGGAAAAAGAATAGCATGGCTTTTCATCTGAACAGTGAAAAGTTCCCCCTATGAAGTATCCTGATAAAGTTTTAAAAAAAAAAAAACAATTGGGCCAAGTGTGGTGGCTCACGCCTGTAATCCCAGCACTTTGGGAGGCACAGGTGGGCGGATCACGAGGTCAGGAGATCGAGACCATCCTGGCCAACATGGTGAAACCCTGTCTCTACTAAAAATACAAAAAAAATTAGCCAGGCATGCTGGCAGGCACCCGAGTAGTACCAGCTACTCGGGAGGCTGAGGCGGGAGAATGGCGTGAACCTGGGAGGCGGAGCTTGCAGTAAGCTGAGATCACACCACTGCACTCCGGAGAGCCTGGGTGACAGAACAAGACTCCGTCTCAAAAAAATAATTAATTAATTAATTAATTAATTAAAATTAAAAAACTGGCCAGGTGCGGTGGCTCACGCCTGTAATCCCAGCACTTTGGGAAGCCGAGGCGGGCAGATCAAGAGGTCGGGAGATCGAGACCATCCTAACTAACATGGTGAAACCCCGTCTCTACTAAAAATACAAAAAAAATTAGCCGTGCATGATGGTGGGCGCCTGTAGTCCCAGCTACTTGGGCGGCTGAGGCAGGAGAATAGTGTGAACCTGGGAGGCAGAGCTTGCAGCGAGCCGAGATCGTGCCACTGCACTCCAGCCTGGGTGACAGAGCGAGATCAGAGAGTTCTCACGTACCACTTGCCCAGTGTTTTTTCCATTGTTAACATCTGACATTGCCATGGGGCATTTGAGGAATGTACCATACTAGGAAACTGTCATTGGCACATTACTATGAACTAAACCCCATACTTTATTTGGACTGATGAAGTAATTTTTTTAATCTAGAGAAGCTTTTCATGGCTCTCGAAATCAGGATCCTGAGTATCAGTTGATATATTCTCACTGTTCTGTAGTAATTCTTGTTCCTAGCCAGCATAGCAAGTTACTCAACATCTCTGTGACTCAGTTTCCTATTTTAAAATGGGAATAGTAATAGTACCTGCCTCATAGGGTTATTAAGATAAATGAATTGATGAATGTCAAGCACAAATACAGTGCCTGGTATGTAATACATACTAAATCAGTGTTAGGTACTATTATGCATTTCAAGAAATTTTCATGTAAATTTTTTACTTTCTTCCTACAAGATGTGTTGCTTCATTTGCTTGGATCTTACTGTGGCCTTTACTCCGGCTCAGTTCAGATTAATCAGGAACCCTCAGTTATGACTGGTGATACTGAGTCACACTCAGGAATGCCATAGTCGCCTCAAGAGACACAACTAATGAGAAGTTGTAATGAGCTTTTGACCATGCCAAGCCCTGTGTTTTTGGGTTGAACTTCAAACTTCTTCTAGCACAGAAGTTGGCATTAGACAAATATAGAAGCAATTTCCAAGAGCATCAAAGTTTCCACATCCTAGAGGGTTGAGTTTTGAGTTTAGAGAAGAATAGAACATTAAAGATGGAATGTCACTTGGATTTTGGTGCAAAGGGAGTTGAGAATCAGAATAGTGGGGTCCTGTTTCTTTATGATAATACTCAAGTTGCTTTCCCTCTAAAGGTTTCATTTTACCATCTGTAAAACGAAACCCACTGTCCCTACTGAATAATTAACCAAAATGACTTGTTTTCTGTCTATTCCATTGAAAGCTTTTTTATGAGCCCATTTGCTCTTTAATCCTGATGCTTTCAAGCCATTTTCCTCAGCCCCTCTTGTCCCAGCAGTTCTTTGTTGTAGTTCTCAAATTCATATACTTATATTTCATTTAGCTAAATCTCATTTGTCAGTTCTGTGAAGGGAATGATTTAAAATTTTTTTTTTTACCATTTTCCTAGTGCCAATAATCTTTCTTGATTTTCTTCTCCAATGTTTGCAACACTTCATAATTTAGTACCCGCTTCAGATCCTCCTTTCAAAACTATTTGTGGTATTTCTTCCAAGCAGTCAGCTGAACTGAGGACGACAGCCTACGAACAACTACATGCATCTGAACTGTCTCTTGTAAATGAGCTTTTTTCAGAGCCAGAATCATACTCTCCAGGAAATATGGAGAAAGAAACCTGAGGAGATTGAAGTTTGCCAGGCACAAGGGCAAAACTCAGACTGAATGAATTTGAAAGGGTGGGGCCAAAGATGTTGTAACCTGGGAGACTTCTCTGAAGAAAGAAAACTGTTTAAGAAACACAGACTGAACTGCAGTACTTTTCCTTAAATAGCTGAGATGACCTTCTTTACCCTGGGCTTAGGTGATTCTCATCAGGGTGACCTGAGTGGAAGTTGGTGGTAACGACTGTTCTGTGTCAGCACCCAGGACAGTGGTGTCTGTTAAGGCTGCCAGGGATTAGCAGGGAGGAAAGCCATCAGGACTGGGTAGCCTGGTAGCACCAAATCCCAATTAATGTTACCTGAACATGTGGTGAGGTCAGCCGTATGATGAAAGATGTTTAAGAGATTAATGTCAGAAGAATATGAAAATAAACACCGGCTTAAAAAATGTTATATCTTTTTAACATATGAATCATTAAAGTGAGAAGATTTAAGGGCAAAGTAATTAGGACTTAATAATTGTCCAAAAGTTCTTGAGGTGAGCATAGAAGATACCATATTGTGTGTTAACCATGTTCTGCCGGCTTTTTATTATGTGCAGTTTCAAGAAACATAGTTGAATCTATAACATATTCATCCTTAATACAGGCTTCTCTACATTATGCATTTCCAAGGTAGGTAATTATAAAATGTTTTTGGTAGAAGATAAAGGGATGGAGGCATAGTTGTGGGGATATGAGTACAACAAGGTACGCAGGTGTTCAGTGGCTGAGCTCAAACTGGAACTTATATGACCCGCTGTGCTCACCTCAGACTCTTCCCCGTACATCACTGATTTCAAAGGTCCCTGCCAATCTATTCATCTATATCTGTCTGTACAGCAAATGGCAGATCAATTATCCTAAAATATTGCTTTTGAAGAAAATACAATGTATGCACTTAGGAACTCACTCCCCTCTTTTTCCATGCCAGTTTTACCACTTAAATGACCAGGAAATACTGAAAATGAAATACTCAAAAGGAGGAAGAATTAATGCCACTCGTATTAGAGGTGCTGGGGGAATTTCTTTTAGATGTAGCACAGGAAGACTGGATTGAAGAACAACATGGAGGGCTTTTGTATAGTGTCTTCTGGGAGAGTGCATTCTAGGAAATGAAAGGGAAACCTGGAACACTGCAGACAATAATACCCTCTGACTCTGAGGGGCAGGGCCTGAGGGTAGAAAGGACATGAGCGCCAGTCAGGAGCTCTGCCACTTAGACTCTCTGTCTTCTAGTAATCCTCGTCATTTGGACCTCAGTGGTGGCATTAGGAGGTCTCTGGGGTTGCTTTTGGCATGGACAGTGACGTCAGTCAGAGGGATGGGTGCTACAACCACACCTAATCAAAAGTTGCGTGATTGTGTGTGTCTCATTGGGGAGGAAAGCTACATGAGAGTCATGGAATGATGGGTCTTCCCTTGCTGATTCATACTGGCATAATTTAAATTAAAATCTGACTTCTCATGCCTGCCTCCTGGGATGTTAAAATGGTTGTTGAAATGGTAATATAACTGCTGGATATTTCCCATCCCTCACTTCCCTCGTCCTTCACCTGAGTATGAAAACGCTTTTTTAAAAGATTTTGGCAGGAATTTATGCTAACCTCTGACAGAATCCATCCACATCAGTTTCTCCGTGAATATAAGCCCTTGGCAAATTTAGACCTTCTTTAAGGATGAGCAAATACTGGAATATCTTGGGGCCTGGCAATAGGTGGTATAGCTTAAAAGAAGGCTTCAGTTGGGCACAGTGGCTCAGGCTGGGCATGGTGGCTCATGCCTGTAATCCCAGTGCTTTGGAAGGCCGAGGCGGGTGGGTCATGAGGTCAGGAGTTCGAGACCAGCCTAGCCAACATGGTAAAAGCCCGTCTCTGCTAGAAATACAAAAAATTAGCTGGGCATGGTGGCGGGTGCCTGTAATCCCAGCTACTCAGGAGGCCGAGGCTGGAGAATCGCTTAAACCTGGGAGGCAGAGATTTGCAGTGAGCTGAGATCACACCACTGCACTCCAGCCTGGGCAACAGAGAGAGACTGTCTCCGAAAAAAAAGAGAAGGCTTCATGGAGAAGATTCAGAGGCTTCTAACCTCTGGAATGAGTTTAAGCAAGAAATAATAACATTTTAGAAAATACCTAGTGTGTATTCTTAGCAAAATGTAAGAGTAGAGAGCATCTGTGTGGAGAACTAGACAAAGCTATCATATAGAAGGAGCAAGGGGCCTGCAGTCAGGGAGGATTGCACAGAGATGAGAACTACGTAAGTGAAAAATTGGGCTGAACACAGTGAATAGAAATTGGCCACTGCAGAAAATTGAATTCGCAAAGTAAAAGACAAATGCCAAAAATTTGAGGAGGAAGTATACAAAGATAAAACTGATGACAGAAAAGACAGATTCAACCTAAAATAACAAATTCCAGAAAGAGAAGAGAAATAATAGTCAGTAGTATAGGCAAAAAAGACCCAAGATAAGGACATAAAGGGATTAGTTAATAAGATTAAATCAATAGATACATAACTTTGTGCCCTACAGAGATCTTGTGGAATAGTTTTCTAAACTGGAACGTTTCAATTAAGTCCTCAAAAAGTAGAAATTATACATGCCTCATTCTCAGACCACTTTACAATAAAATGAGATATTAAATATAAAGGCTGGGTGCGGTGCCTCACACCTGTAATCCCAGCACTTTGGAAGGCCGAGGCAGGTGGGGATCACCGGAGGTCAGGAGTTCTAGACCAACCGGGCCAACATGGCAAAACCCCGTCTCTACCAAAATATACAAAAATTAGCCAGGCGTGGTGGCATGGCTCCTGTGGTCCCAGCTACTCAGGAGGCTGAGGCATGAGAATTGCTCGAGCCTGGGATGTGGAGGTTGCAGTGAGCCAAGATTGTGCCACTGCACTCCAGCCTGGGCAACAGAGCGAGACTCTTAAAAAAAAAAAAAAAAAAAAAGGAAGGAAGGGAAGAAGCGAGGGAGGGAGGGAGGAAGGAAGTCAGGCAAAGATGTACTCAAAGGTAATCTGTCAAAGAAGGAAGGAAGGGAAGGAGGGAGGGAGTCAAAGATGTACTCAAAGGTAAATTCATAATCTTCATCATTTTCATTACTAAAATACTGAAAGATGAAAAAGAAATTAACCAAGATACAAATGGTAAATTGGCTTCAATAGATAAACTGGCTTCAGGTGATTGCCCAGTGTTGTTTTGGAAAGACCCATGAGGACTTCCCTGAGCTCAGCAAAAAAGAGTGCTTTGATAGGTTAGTAGCATCCGCCACACATAGGGAAGATGCTGAGAGTCGTGAATAGGCCGCATATTTGTCATAACTGAAGTAAGCTTTTATCACATGAAGTTAGAAAAGGAACCGTAAAACAAAGCTAAGAAAAACAGATTTAAGGAAATTAAGAAGAAAAGTAATATAAAGTGAAAAGCAAGCAATAAAATTAGTTAAGTTCAAAACCTTATTTAGTTTGGGTCAGGGGAACCCAGAAGAAGAAAATAAACATACTTCTGCCAGAAGAATAAGAGCAGTAAACATAAGAAAAATACTTTAAAAGTAGATATAGAAGAGACTGAAAAATTAGGAGAACACGGCACACTATGTACAATTTTAAAAACTAGATGAAAGATAATATTTTGAAAAATATCAAGTATAAATTGGTTCTTCTTGAAGAAAAAGAAGATTTAACTAGAACATAGAACAAGTGGAAATTTTCAAACTGCCTAAATTGCTTCTTCTTAAACACATGAGTAGGCCCAGGAACCATTTTTAAAAATCGTCTCCAAAATAGTTCTTCAAACTATTTTTCTGAAATCTTTTTTTTTGTTTTTGTTTTTTTGAGATGGAGTCTCGCCGTGTCACCCAGGCTGGAGTGCAGTGGCGCGATCTTGACTCACTGCAGCCTCTGTCTGCCAGGTTCAAGCGATACTCCTGCCTCAGCCTCCAGAGTAGCTGGGACTACAGGCATGCACCACCAAGCCCAGCTAATTTTTTGTATTTTTAGTAGAGACGGGGTTTCACCGTGTTGGCCAGGATGGTCTTGATCTCCTGACCTCATGATCTGCCCACCTCAGCCTCCCAAAGTGCGGGGATTACAGGCGTGAGCCGCTGCTCCTGGCCCATTTTTCTGAAATCTTTGGAGGCTTCCAGGTGCCCACAAGATAAAGTTGAGAGTCCTGACTCTGACATTCAAGCCTTCTGCAATATGACCTCTCTCCTGTCTCCTGCCTTCTTCATACTCTATCACCGCTTTGCACACAGACTGTTCCACACACATGCTTCCCATTCTTTGTTCCTACATATCCATGTCATCTCTGCAGAGTGCCCTTAGGCCTCTTGAACCTAAGTCCTGCCTTTAATTCAAGATTGGGTTTTAGTGTCTCACCTTGGTGCATCCTTCCCAGCTGCCCCTTCCTCACCTCCTCATCTGACTCTGCCATCTACCTCCTTGTTTTATTTTTCCTTTTTTCATATGTTCTGCTTTCTATAGCTCTCTCAAAGACAGATACCCTGTCTTCACCCTTTCATCACATATATATTGAATGTCTGTTTTGCTCAACATTGCCCTAGACAGCAATGTTCAATGGTGATAACACCAGTGGACAAGACAGATCAGATCTCTGCTTGCATGGTTTGTTTTTGAGAGAAGGGATAAACTCATTCCCAGTGCCTGAGATAGCTTATATTCGTAAGTTCTCAGCAAATGGCAGTGGTGATGGTGGAGATGGAAGTGGTGGAGATAGTGATGGCAGTGGTGGTGGTGACATGGTATTCTGTGTCAAGTCATATGCATCAAAGGTCAGTAAATAACAATGATCTCATTATTTATGCCTTGTAGAGTAGCGTATGGGAGACAGTAGAGTACAGTTGTTAATAGTCTGGAATTTGAAATGGGATTCGGATCCTGGTTCCTTGGCTTAACTAACTTTTCTAGAGATAGCGCTAAGCTTCTGTTTCATTATCTATAAAATATCACTTATGTCTTGGAGTTGTTCATAGGGTTAAATGAGATAATGTGTTTCCCTGACATATATTGCATCCAATGTCTGCTGGTCAGCATAGTTGTATTCTGCAGCTGCTCTTGTTTCCTACTAAAAGAAATCACATTTGTTTTGTTGGTAGGTTGTTACTTATAAGTGTGATTTGGTTCTGCTGGTGAGCCTGTGGAAATTTAAACATATTCTGATTTCCTCAACACTAATAACTCTAAAGGCAATTGAAGACAAAGGCTCAGTTTCAAACAAAAGAAAAAATTAGATTTGGAGTTATTGACTTCCAGGCCAGTTGGCTCCCAAAGTTCACACTTTCACATCCATTTCCCCCCTGTGCTGCAAATACATAGCTATGATGGATGAACATTTAAAGAAGAAAACCTACGGGACTTAGCTGTGCTTCAAAAACAAGGCACATATCTCCTTGGCCCCAAAATATACCAAAATAAACGAGAATCAATGAATGAAGCTGAAGCTACAGGCTTTCTGAAGCAGGCAGTGGCAAGCTCCTGTGTCATATTGGGAGCTCAAAGTGCCCTACAAGAGGAGAACCTAAAGCCAGGCTCATTACTTGAAAATAATTGATTTTCAACCTGGGACAGTTTCCCCCCCAGGAGACATTTGGCAATATCTGGAGACATTTATACTTGTCATAACTGGGGGAGTGCGACTGGCATCTAGTGGGTAGACTCTACAGATCCTGCTGAGCATCCTGCAAAGCACAGAACAGTCCCGCACTACAAAGAATTATCCAGCCCAACATGTCAGTAGTGGCAAGGTTGAAAACCCTGCACTGAAGGATGCCCTCCTAATGGGAGAGTAGTAAAACTGGCATGAACCGACTAACTGAGCCTATGTCTTTATATGAGACTATGGGCCTTACAGAGTCAGGAAGGCAATGACATACCCTTCCAACTGTTCCTGTCTCAAAACTGCCTTTGGTTTCTAAATATCACTGAGGCAAGTGCCCCAAAATGCCACCATAATGCCTGGTTTGGGGCTGGTGTCAGGGGTCTGGGTAAAGACAACTATATAATCTTCAGACACGGAGGAATGAGCAAGCACAGAGACCAGGACAGGGAATGATTCCCATTCAAAATAAGCCCGCAAACCAAAATTCCAAAACACATGAAAAAATCTAATTCTAAGAAAGATTGCCAGGAAAATCAAGAACTGGAACGTGAATTCTTTACAGATAAATTAATACTTTAAAACAGTCAGACATGTTAGATCATGTGTCTAATAGGAGTATCTCGTGGAACATGATATGTGACTCTGATAGGAGTATCACAAAAAAGACCTAAAGGATAATTGGACAAGCAACGCTTTTAGAAAATGACAGAATTTTCCAGAATTGAAGAAGACATGAGTCCTCAGCTAAAAAATTCATTCATGTACCAAAATAAATGTATCTCTAGACACATCATAGTAGCAAGAAACCAGAACATTAAGCGTAAAGAGAAGTCTAAATATTACCAGGGAGAAAATCTGCGTAAATGGCAAAGGAACACAGAGTACCAGCATTCTTCTCCTCAGCAATAATGAGTGCTAGAAAACAGTAGCCAATTGCTTCGAAGTGTTGATAATAAACTTTCAGTCTAGAATTTTATACATAGCTAAACTGGCATTCAAGAGTGAAGGCGGCTGGGCACAGTGGCTCACGCCTGTAATCCCAGCACTTTGGGAGGCCGAGGTGGGCGGATCACAAGGTCAGGAGATCGAGACCATCCTGGCTAACACGTTGAAACCCCATCTCTACTAAAAATACAAAAAATTAGCTGGGCGGGGTGGCACACGCCTGTAATCCCAGCCACTCAGGATGCTGAGGCAGGAGAATTGCTTGAACCTGGGAGGCATAGGTTACAGTGAGCCAAGATCGTGCCACTGCACTCCAGCGTGGGCAACAGAGCAAGACTCCATCTCAAAAAAAAAAAAAAAAAAAAGAGTGAAGGCAAAATAAAAATAATTTGAGACATTCAAAGTCTAAGAGTATACCTGAAATTCAAACTAGGAAATAGTAAAGACTGTATAGAGATAGAAGTGAATCCAGAAGTATTAGGCAACAAGAAACAATGAAATACAACAAATCCGTAAAATGTCAATAAATGTTAATGACTATAAAATAATTATTGGTCTTTAAGAAGATGAAAACCATTTAGAGATAACAAAGATAAGATACAGGGACCTAGAGTATTTAATTGATAAGGGTCCGTGTCGACTTTGAGGTCAGGACAGAAATACTGAATGACTTTACACTTAGGAAAAAATAGCTAAATAATTAAGATGCAGGCTGTAGTGTTCAAACCAATAGAGCAGGGAAAGGGAAATGTAGATACTTTATTAATTCAGTGGAAGATAGGAAAGTTAGAAGCAAAGGAGGCTGGGCGCAGTGGCTCATGCCTGTAATCCTAGCACTTTGGGAGGCCGAGACAGGTGGATCACCTGAGGTTAGGGGTTCGAAACCAGCCTGGCCAACATGGTGAATCCCCATCTCTACTAAAAATACAAAAATTAGCTGGGCGTTATGGCGCATGCCTGTAATCCCAGCTACTCGGGAGGCTGAGGCAGGAGAATCTCTTGAACCCAGGAGGCTGAGGTTGCAGTGAGCCGAGATCACACGCCACTGCACTTCAGCCTGGGCAACAGAGCAAGACTCTGTCTCAAAAAAAAAAAAAAAAAAGCAAAAGAAAAGGATGATAAATAGAAAACAAAAACTAAGATAGTAGAAATGAGTCCAAATATACAAGTAACCAAAATAAATGTTGACAGATTAAACTCTTCCATTAAAAAAGAGATGATCAAATTGCATCTTTTTAAAAACTTAAGTTATTGGCTACATGAAAGAGACATACATAAAGTAAAATATCAACAAAAGGTAGACAATAAAAGGTTGGAAAAGAGCAATTATGAAATACTAATCAGAAGGAAAACTGGTATAGCAATATTAATGCCAGATAAAATATAGCAAAAATCACTAAGGAATAAAGAAAAGCACTTGTATGCACCTAACATCATAAACTTAAAAATATAGAAACCAAAAGCTGACAAAATTATAAGGAGAAACTTGCAAATCATTAATATTAGTGGGTAATTTATTTGAATGTACTTCTGTCAGTAACAACTCAAAAATTACTGAAGACTTGAATATTTGAAATGCAGAATTAACATTTTGCTTTAATAAGTGGGTTTTCATCTTTCTGGACCAGCACTTAAAATAGAAAATACATTTTAGGGGCACATGTTCTCAGGACTTCCTGAGGGGTATGTCATGGGCGAAATGATCTAAAAAAAGAAAAAACATTTTATATGCAACCCAGCAAAAATACTTATCTATATGTATGTGTGTATGTGCAATTAAAATTTCACTAAATACTGTCTTCTATTTTTTAACGCTGATTCTGAGCCCTGAAATTCATTTTACAACCCAATTATGAATCACAGCTCACAGCCTGAAAAGCAGTTACAGCTATGCATGGACTCCTGCACTCAATGGTATTCGAGTATATGTGGAATGTTTATAAAAATTCAGCACATACTATGTCACAAATGAAGGCTCCGTGCACTTCAAAATATCAATATCAAACGGTTCACACTCTTCAACCAAAGCACTTAAGTTAGAAATAATAAAAAGAGGTTTTTTTTTTAAAAAAAAATCCATGTGTTGGAAATTTAAAAAAAAATAGAGTACCTATTACTCATGCATTAAAGAGATAATCATAATGAAAATTATAAAATATTTTAAACTGTATGGCTCTAAAAGTACTACACATCAGATTTGTGGAATAACCAAAACTGCACTCAAAAATAAACTCTTAATACATTTATTTAAAGGACAAGAAGGATTAAAAATAAGTGAGTTAATTGTTTAATTCGAAAAGCTATGAAAGGACAACAGAGTAAACTAATTGAAATATAGAAAGGAAAAAAATACAGAAATCTCCTACAACAGTCAGGTGCATGGCAGAACATGAGAGAACAGTGCCTCCAACTGTATCTGGCATGTGGTAGGGGGTCATTAAATACTTGTTGAAGGAACGAATGAAACTGACAAGTACTGGGATGGCCTCTGGAAAGACTAATGAATAAAAAGAGAAAAGGGCCTACTCAGGAATGAAAAGGACTGTAACCAGAAATACGGGGGAATAGATAATATGCAGTATATTTATAAAATGGAGTCCTGAGTGCCTTTACTGCACAAAAGTTGACTTCACTAAATGTTTCATGATTTGGTTTTGGAACCTGACCCTAATTAATAATGTTCTAATTGTTATTTTCTAAGGATTAGCATTAACTTCCATTTCAGAATCATAATCCCTAGACTGAGAGATAAAAGGAAGAAGCAGCATATACCTGTGTGTGTGTGGATATGTCGAAAATTGTAGGCTACTTACTATGAGTAAATGTTTGGTAGGAAAAGTCAGGGTATGTATTTTTTGTTGTGTTTTGTTTCTTTTTTCTTGGGAATTGAAAGAGGTTGGTTATCGCTGTATTTTATAAAAACGATCAGGTTTGGGGGTGTTTGTTTTCAGGACCTTCACAGATGCAGCCATGTCTGCTTTGCCACAGCCCTGGTAAGATCAGCATTTGTAGCTTTGCTCTTCCTGTAAAATCTTGAGCATTTTCCTTTTGTGAGTCCTTCCTTCTACAGAAAGGTCATCTCTGATGTGGTGGCATGAGTCCAAGATAAACTTATACTAAACCATTGAAATAGAAAACTAGTACCCCTGTGTTGGGGATGTGGAAAGCCTTGAAAAGAACCCAAACAGAAATAATATAGCAGCAAACCACAGTCAACCTTGTGAAGTAATGAACAAAACAGACCTTAAAGAAAGCATATCGCTTTCAGAAAAGTTTCCACTGATCAAAATAATGGGCAAAAGAAGAATAGAGGAAACCACAAATAAAGAAATGAAGATCCACGAAAAACCTGTCAGAAACCTTACCAGCAAAAGGGATGGTGGGGCTATTGCTCATTATAACCCTCCTGGACTGGGTTTTATGTATAAATATATGTTATATAGTTATATAGGCTGGCTATATGGTGTGGTCTTGATGCCAGTGGAATTCCTAGCCAGCCAGTTGATTGGCTTATATTCCTTAAATAGAGACTTGTACTAGAAGAAATTTTTCAAAATAATTAATACAGGGTGTAATATCCCTATAAGATGAAATACAGGCATTTCATCTTACAAGGATATTATTTATTTTTAATGCATCATTGAACAACTACTTTGAAAGGCTCAGGAGAGCTGTTCCCTCAGAGTAGGAATAATGCTCATTTGAGGTGCTTTCTCAGACCTCAGAAAAATGGCAGAGGCAAGACAAGTAGATAGATGTGAAGCAAGTGAGTCAAATTCAGGGTTAGGAAGTGTACATGTAATATTTAAGGAAACTCTTTAGCTGCCAGCTGTGAACATGTCCCGAGGAAAGAGATTTTGACTTCATAGAGAGGAGCATGCGACTATTCATTGAGTTCTTCGAATTCTTTGTTGCTACTATATGTGGTCACGTGTCTTATTATAGTTTTTAAGTGGCTAAGTTAATCAGGCAGTGTGCTCTTAAGCAGTTTTTATTTTATTTTTATTTATTCATTTATTTATTTATTTTTTGAGATGAGAGTTTCACTCTTGTCACCCAGGCTGGAGTGTGATGGCGCAATCTTGGCTCACTGCAACCTCTGCCTTCTGGGTTCAGGTGATTCTCCTGCCTCAGCCTCCCAAGTAGCTGGTTTTACAGGCATGAGCCGCCACGCCTGGCTAGTTTTGTATTTTTAGTAGAGATGGGGTTTCACCACGTTGGCCAGGCTGGTCTCAAACTCCTGACTTCAGGTCTGCCTGCCTCAGCCTCCCAAAGTGCTAGGATTACAGGTGTGAGCCACCGCACCTGGCTTAAGCAGTTTTTAATAATCATTGACAGTTTATCCTCAGAGAAGAACCTAAATAAGACCATTACCACAGCTGAGATTGTAGTAAGCTTCTTACTCTCAACCTTTAACTACATCAAGCAGCTTTCCATCTCCTAGACAATTTCCAAGAAGAACAATTAAGGACTAGATATTCACATCTATCACTCTTCTCATGTTTGAACTCTAACTTTTGTGTAGTGTAAAGTTAATGGCACCTTTTGTCCCATCTTTTCAGTATTTCTCACTGTCAAGCTCTTGATACTTCTATAACTCCAGTTTTTCTAACTTCATCTTTAGCCACTTCTTTATATTCTGGTGTACTATGACCAGAGAACATCAGATAATGGAACTGTATCACACACATATTTAACTTTATACATTCAGCTATTCAGAGAGAAATTGATTATAATTTCAATAAAGTGGCTGATTCCAATTGATTTTACACTTAGGATAAGATGGGAGAAATATCACTCCAGTCAGTCAGCTGCAGTTCCCGTGGGACTTTCTTATAGCAAGGGCATCCCACTGCACTGTTATTCTCATGCTTAAAGATACATATTTTAGGCCAGGTGCAGTCGCTTATACCTATAGTCCCCGCACTTTGGGAGGCCAAGGCAGGCAGACCGTGTGAACCCAGGGGTTTGAGACCAGCCTGGGTGACATGGCAAAACTCTGTCTCCACAAAAAATACAAAAATTAGCCAGACCTGGTACCACACGCCTGTAGTCCCAGCCACTTGGGAGGCTGAGATAGGAGGATCACCTGAGCCCAGGAAGTTGAGGCTGCAGTGAGCTGTGATTGTGCCACTACACTCCAGCCTGGGTGACAGAGTAAGACCCTGTCTCAAAAAAGTAAAAATAGAAATACATAGTTTATACAACATGATCCCATAATACAAGCCTACTTTTCTAAATACAAACCTACTTCATTTGGTGCACAGTTGAACAAATCATTCTGACACTGGCAGAAAAATACATATTAGATTTATTAAGAGATAACCTGTCAATCTCAAATGTGGCGTCTCTTCCTAAGGGATCTTAAGAATAATTTTTACTATGAGATTTTTGTCTTATAGGCTGCCAGTTAATTACCTTGTAACTTTAATAGCAAATTGCTGTTAACTTCCAGGTTCAGAATGCCTATGGCCATTCTTCTGTAGTTTAGCACTAATATTTCAGACTGATGTTGGAGTCAATGAGTCATTCAATTTGATATTTCTGTATGTAGATAGACTTATAGTGAATGCAGAGAGTGTTAAGCAGTATTCCTAAGTAAAAAATGACAATACTACTACTAGTAATAGTTCATGTATATTTAGTCCATAATATAACACCAGTCACTGCTTAGATGTGCTTTATATTCACCATCTTACGTAGTCTTCAAAAGCCTATAACGTAGGTCTTGTTATCCAGGTGTTAAACCATAGTAACTGACTTAAAGACAACCAAGGGAACACATACATACCTCCCAACGTAAATATTTCCTAAAACACATGTATTCCTAGGAAAGCAGCAAAGAATCATTGCAGGGGCAAGTGCAAGTTGACATGCAGGCTCTAGACAAGCTGAGTTTCAAAAGTTCTCATTTAGGGGAAGGTTGTCCAGAAGTTGGAATATATTTTCCCAAGGAAATGATGTTATCACAACAAAAGCATATTTACCCATAATGTGCCTAAAGTAGTAATAACAGACCTAAACCATTTTGTGCACCAGTGTTTCCGTGGAAAAATTCACTCAAGAGTTTCCCCTTGGATTGCTGTGGACACATTTCTACATCACAGGGAGAATGGGGACTCTATGCTAGAAGCAGTAGAATCGTTAGAAGTGTTCAAATTCTGAATCTGTGGTGGTCTCCAAGGCCTTTGATGGGAGTTGATGGGAGGGAAGAGGATGGAAGAGTGAGTGAAACTGGGAACCAGGGACCATAGGGTTAGAGGATCTTGAGTAAAGAACGGGATAAAGCCTGAGAAGGTGAAGGGTGGGTTGGGGGTTCCAGAGAGGAGAGGGAAAAGTTTCAAGAGTTTTAAAGACCCAGAATTCATTGAGTCTAACCCCCCAGGGACTCTTCTCATCCCTCAGGCAGTTTTCTATTATTCACTACCAGTTTCTACTACTGACCCAAAGATTTTGCCGGCTTCTTCCCTTTTTTTTTTTTTTTTTTAAACCACTAATACTTTGTGAAATTGAGACCAGCCCAGGGCTTTGCTCCACTCAGCTGCTCCTAAAGCAAGCACAGTGGCTCTAATGGTTTTTAACTTCTGTAAAGGAAAGAGCTTATCTTAGGCCCTCCAGAACTTTTTCACTTGGACATGGAAGAGCAAACATCAGCTACAGATGCTTTGGGAGAGTTTTTGGGTCCCATAAGGGGCTGAAATAAAATGCGTGAGGATTTCAGATGTGGCTGTCCAAGGCCGAGGCTGATGGGAAAAGGGAGAAGCTCCCTGCCCCTTTCTCTCCTGCCTCTGTGGCTCCCTTGTCCTCAAAATGAAAGTGGAAAGGAGAGGGTAGGCCCCAAATTGCTTGCCAGAGGGGAGGGGCTATGAGACAGTCTGATCCTTGCGCTAATGCTGGGCTAGAATCTTCTCAAGCGGCATGTCTCTTTCAGGGTTGTAGGGACTGTGTGGGCACCTCAGACACCACCTGACTCTCCAGGTGCACCTCATACCACTTTGCTCTTTACCTACTAGCCAATGATGATATGAATCACCTGGGCACCTGGGGCACTGTCCCCAGGCCCACCTGGAAAGCTGTGTGATTAACAAGTGACCCCAGGTCATTCCTGTCAAAGACATTCAGCAAACACTGCCTGACTGTCCCCACCCCTATCCTATCTCCTTAGCTGGTCTTTAAAGGTTCCTAGGACATTCCAAGCCCCTTTCTGCCTCAGAGTCATTATATATGCAATTTCCTCGTGAAACGCTCTTTCGTCTCCCTCCTCCTGGCTAATGCCTACCTCTCCTAACTTCATGACTCCCTTGAAATTATTTCCACAGAAAGACCATCCTTGACCACAGTCCTCATCATCTAAACCAGGTTCCCCGGCCTCGTTCTCATAACACTGTGTGCTTTTTCTCTTTAGCATTTAGCACACAGTTTGTGTTTTATGTACGTGCTTTAACGTATCTCCTCACTAGTACAGAACACAGGAAATGCTTAATAAATATGTCTTGTGTGAATGACTGACTGGAAAAATAGTGTCGGGAGAGAGATACTAAAGGTTGGGTTGGATGTTGCTCAACAAAAACAAAGAACTGAGCATGTGAAAGCTTTGATCTCTCAGGTACAACTTTTACACGTCCACTAAAATCAAGGCAGATAGACCCAACAAAAATATTATATTATAAATATACAACAAAAATATTACAAATATTTCCAAAAAAATTATAAATATTTGATGTGTGCAAAATGCAGCAGCAGTGAATAAGACCAATACAATCTCTGTCATTATGGAGCTTACATTCTAGCAAGGGTGATGGATACTAAGCAACCAGTTACACAGTTTCATAATTATACTTTTGAAAAATGCAAAGAAAGAATTAGAGCTGTAAGCGCCTTTCACAGGGAGGCTTGACTTGGGCTGTAGGGCATCAGACTAGTCCTAGGATTTCTGAGACATATGGCTAGGGAACCTCTGCCCAAAGAATCAGATATACTCTGTCATATCTCTTGTCAAAGTTGGCATGAGGGGAGATGCTGTGTACATTTCTCAGTCTTGGGATTATTGACACCATGGAGTAGATAATTCTTAGTTTGGGGCATTTTCCTGTGTGCTGTGGAATGCGTAGCAGTATTCCTGGCCTCTGCCTGCTAGCTGCCAGTAGCACCCCACAGTTGTGATAACCACAGATGTTTTGACATTGTTGGGTGTCCCTCGTTGGCTCAGGGGACACATAATCTCTCCTTCCCCACTTCCCCAGTTGAAAACCACTGTTCCACATGAGACTTGCTTTTTTAAAAATGTGTTTTCATATGATTTAGGTAAGTCAATACCAGAAATATAATTTTTTCCTTCAATAAACAACTATTTATTGAGTACCTGTTATGTGTCAGGCACTATTCTAGGCACTGGAGACACAGCAATGATGAAGGCCCATGCTTTCTTGACACTACATTTCAGTAGGGAGAAATTAACAATAAATCTCAAAATATATACTATTTCAGAAGTGTGGAGGTTTGTCATAGAGTCTTCTCTGATAAGGTGACATTTGAACAAAGCCTTGAAGGAAGCGAGTGAATGAGCCACAGGAGAAGAAGCACCAAGAGCAAGAAGCGAAGCCATCAGAGGTCCTGCACCTGACCTCACCTTTCCGCCTGCAGGTCTGACCAAGTTCCTTTGTGTTTCAGAGGGTCCTCCGCGGAAGGGCAGCTGAATGGACTCCAAAGCAGCCTTAACCCTGCAGCCTTTGTGCCCATCACCAGCTCTACAGGTTAGTGGGCACCAGCTCTTCTGCAACTGGATAGATGACAGGGAAGGTGTTGGGCTTGGCACATTCTCTCTTCTGCCTCCAAAGAGAGCCCCAGTTCAAAGAATGAAACATCTAGCCTCTCAAAACATTGGCAAATGGGCATTTTTGTTGCATTCTTCTTTAAAATAGTCTTGGCAGCCTAAAATAGGCATTTTCTGGAACTAGCTTAGGGTAAATGAAACCTCGCCATCTTATAAAATGCTGTCAGATTTGCAGCATTTAATTCAGATTTCCCGTATTGACTGGTATTTCACTGTCTATGTTGTATTTCCACATGTTGTATCTCTCACTTAATTCTCACACAGCCCTGTGAATTTGATCTTATCCCCTCCACTTGAGGAAACAGGCTCAGAAAGTTGAGGGCTTGTTGAAGCTTATGCGTGGATGCAGAGCTGGAGCTCTGGTCTTTGATCTACGTGTTGTGCTAATGCCATGGTCTGTGGACAGGTTGTTACTGACAGCCTGAAGCCTCTCAATGTAGGTGCATACAGATAAGTTAGGCAGTGTTGGTCCAGAGATAGTTTCTATGAATAATAATTAATAAAAATGCACTGATAAGTCAGAAAATTGAACAAATATTTATTACTGAGTACCTACTCTAGAGAAAATAACATGCTGGGCACTGAGATACACACAGGGTGAACAAGACAGTCTGCTCTCAGGGAACTTAAAGACTAAAGGAGATAGAAAAGTCAGCAGGGAATGTGCTGCAAAGTGGGTATTATTGCATGCCTGAGACACATAGAATAACAACAGACTACATTGACTGAGGATTTGCTATGTGTCAGGCACAGTTCTGAATGCTTTATGTGTAACAACTCACTTGTTCACTGAACAGGCATATAATGTAGGAACTATATTCCCCATTTATGGCTGAAGAAATAAAGGCAGATTATAAAACTTGTCTGAAGTCTCACAACTAGTAAGCAGTGGGGCATATTTGAACCTAAGCAGTCGAGCCCAGATCTCTAGGGACTGGGAACGGCTTCCTAGAGGAAAAACATCGAAGCTGACACTGGAATGTGGACGAGTCAGCCAGGAGAGGAAAGGCACAGGTGGAAGGAGTTCTAGGAAGAGGGAACAGTGCAAGCAAAGACCGGGGGGAAGTGAAAACGTGCTGTGTTCCACAGGCTTCCATGGATCAGTGTGGCTGGGGACTGGGGCATGAGCAGGGACTGGAAAGAGAAAAGGTTGTGAGGTAGTAGGGCCATTTTATGAGCCATGTAGGGAACTTGGTCATTGCCCTGACAGCAATAAGGAGCCATCGAGGAGTTTTAAGCAGGAGGGGGCTGGGTGGTTAGGGGTCAAGGATTGACATAATACACCTTAAAATGATTACAAGATCTCTGAGAAGCTCAGGCCAGGTACAGTGGCTCATGCCTATAATCCCAATGCTTTGGAAGGACGAGGCAGGAGGATCCCTTGAGACCAGCCTGGGCAACAGAGTGAGACCCTATCTCTACAAAAAAAAATGTTTTTAATTAGCCAGGTGTGGTGTGACATGCTGGTAGTCCTAGCTACTCAAGAGGCTGAGGTGGGAGGATCACTTCAGCCCAGGAATTCAAGGCTGCAGTGAGTTGTGATCCTGCCACTGTACTCCGGCCTGGGTGACAGGGCAAGACCCTACCTCTAATTAAAAAAAAAAAAAAAGCCAGTTACTTGACTACATCCTGGGGATAATTATATGTATCTCATAAGGCTTATAGTGAGGATTAAATGAAGCAATATATAGGGAAGGCGCTATAACTACTGTAACTACACCCGGGCCACTACTACCCCATAACCTTTTCTCTTTCCACTCCCTGCTCATGCCCCAGTTCCCAGCCACACTGATCCATGGAAGTATGATAGGAGTATAAGGATTTGTTCTCCACTGAACATTTTAGAACCTGAATTCAAGAAATACTTGATGGGTATCTACTCACCTCACTCCTCCAAAAAAAAAAAAAAAAAAAAAGGAAAGAAAAAAAGAATTACTAGAACATGGTAGTTAACTATATTTTTAAGAAAGTAAACCTTCACCTGGGATTGTTATGGACTGCGAAGTAATGGCACAAGGGAATCATGGCCAAGTGTGAAGGATTTCTGTGAGATACCCTATGAGAACCCCTTTGGCTCTTCAAGTTTGCTTCTGCTAGAGAAGTTCACAAACCCAAGGAGTTCCCTGACTATACTTCATTTGCGTGTCTGATTGATAAATTAAGTGTTGAATTGAACTTTGCATGCACTCCAGCTGAGCCAGTTGGAAACTTGGGTGGTCAGGTGGGTCATACTTGCAGCATCTTGACCGTGAATTACTGTTTACTGACTCTTGGTAACGTTATTTAGAAGATTTTGTGGCACTCATACTGAACTTGGTGTCAGTATGAAACCATAGAGCAAGAAGAAGAAGTTGTATTTCTTCCTGGCTTCTCATAGTGACCTTTCCCTGCTAATTCTACTTTATGGTAACAAGCAGATCATTCTTCTTCATTGTTTAGGTAGTTTATTACTTACTGCTTTTGTCACCAATAGGCTCTGGGCCTCTGAACTTTTTGAATTTGTTTCTACTCTGATTTTTCTGGTGTTCCTGATCCTTAGTTAAAGAAACACTGAGGTGCATGATATAGTAAGCTTCAGGCATTTTCCATACTTCCCGATGAACATTTTACCTTCACAGCATTAGTAACTAAATCTGTTACAGTTATTTGTACAACTAGTAAGTAACTGCCAGGCACACCAACATTTGAACTGCAAATCATTTGTTTTCTGTATTACAAGTAGATTTAAAGCAGTTCTATCCTAGGGGTTCAGAAGGATATCCTACAAAAAGGAGATTAGGTTGCTAGTAGCAACATTTTTCTGTAAACCCACAAGAAAGAAGAACAACTCTCATAATATAAGTCTAAAAGTTTACACCTCTCCCTGAGACCTGGGAAGCGTGTGCCTATGTAGGAATCCCTAAACCATCTTTGAAAGGTATTTAGCCCATCTGGTCCAGTTAATTCAATCCGTTAAACATGATATTGAGTCCAAGACTATAGCAGAAGTCTGTTTTCTAGTTCCTTAATTCTTCCTGTAAGTCTTGCCAGCCAGGCTTTCGGCTGTGTGACTGTTCTCTGGCAGTCTGAATGAGATAGTGATTCGTCCCAGGGCACTGTTGAAAAACAACTCAGAGTCCTTTCCTATAGATGGTGGCTTAATGGCATTCTTGGTATTATGAACATTAAATGAGACAGTGAATTGAAAGCTCCTAGCAGAGTGCCTGGAGTACTCCATGAATGTGGTTTTTCCTTGACTTACCAACCTCAGGCTTTATATTAGTAGTTTGCTGTGGAAGGGAAGGTTTAGAGTCAGCAAATTTGGAAACTTGAGAAGGAAGCTGGAGTGAGAGCTCTTGGCCCAAAGCCAAAGTCGTTGGCCTTCCTTCTTTATAACCATGGTGTTCTTCTTGAGTTCTGAGGTGGTGATGGTAAACTAAAATAGCAGAGAGCAACAGATTAGATAACTGACATTTCTCTCATGCTGATTTGATAATGTAAACTACCATTACTGTAGGAGTCTGAAGCCGCAGCAGCTGCCCTCATCCCTGCCCCTTAGCTTCTGCCTAAGCCTTTCCTGTTCTGGAGCCCAACCTCTCCCTCCTTTTATTTTTAAGCTCTTAGTAGTCTGCAATTGGTGGAAGGGACCTTACCACCTTTAGAAAATCAATGATGGATTTCATTTGCAAGCAGTGAGCAGTGTCCTTATTAAATGTTCGTTGTTTCTGGCCCTAGTAAAATGTACTATAGCTTTGTGCTTTTTGGATGGGGATGGGGCAACAGCGCATCAGTGTGACTCTGACTGCCCACTTCGTTGGGTCCCTGAGACAACAATAGAAAGGAACATTACTATATAGTAAACCCTGTGGAGCCAAAACCCTAAGGATCTAGATGTCACTTTAACTTTCAAGCAAAATTACTTGCCTGGCAGCTCTCAACAGAATGACCTATTTTCATGATCAGATTCTTACTCTTTTCACCACGTGTTATATAGTTTTTGGAGTTCCTGGGTGGATCTGGAGTACAGTCGCATAAAACTAAATCCTATCCCCCTGATTGCTCCCCAGATTTTCTTTCCAGAGCCAGAGGGGTAAGAATTTGGGTTGATCACCCACTTTTACGCTGTTCAAAAGCAAAAGAGAGACTGTGAATTGGAATTTGACAGGAAGTGGGGTGGCAGTATCTGGGGGAACGGTGATCCCCTTAACCTAGTTTCAGATTTTACCTTGTGTCCTTTGGGCCAAAATCAAACGTAGTGTTAAGTAGGGATTCTTTTTTCCATTTTTCAGGATCTTTGGATACTCCCCAAGTTATTTTCGCCACATCCAAACCCTTGCCCACACAATCTGAAGCCCTTGCTGCAGTTATAGGACAGAGAAAATCAAAGTCGGTGAAGTCAGGGCCAATTTAAGGTAACGGTAAGAATAAGAGCATATTTTTATCATTTTCACTTGCTGACTTTATACTACAGCAAGAGACTTAGTGGCTACCAAAAGAAGTTATAGCTTCTCAAAATGACAGTGAAGTTGGGGCTTTATAAACCAAAACTTAGAAGGATGCTCCCAAACTGGGTCAAAGTTGAGCTCCAAATAGTTTGCTCCTATAATGGTCTACCAGTAGGTGGCGCTGTGGCAGTAAGAACTTTCTCTATTATTACTAGAGGCTTTTGTTTAAAAATACGAGGATTTTAAGACAGTTCAAATAAAGAAACTAAAACCATAATTGAGTTATCACAAAGCATAACATAATATATGGGAAAACATGATATTTGAAGGTAAAGTTGCAGTAGTTGCAAAAGAGAATGGATATTTATTATTAAGGCTTTTAGACTAGAATTTATAAACTGGACTTTCAGATTGTGGGAGGCAGGGAGGGAACAAATTTTTTTTCAAATTTTGGTGAGGTTGATGAATTGTGTTTTTGCTGAGTTACTTAAATAAACATATGCTATAATTAGCAGCAAAACAAACTGTAAACCTCATCCTCCATCCAACCAAAAAAAGCTCATACACCGAAGGCATGGTCTAACTTGATTTTGTGAAGCTGTTTCCACACTTCACCAGCACTGCCATCAGTATTTTGTTCTCAGCCATGGCCTTCAAAAATTTCCAGAAAATTCTGCGAAACTTCAAGGCTTTGATAATTCCTTTCCTCTTTGTTCTGCCCTACACACTGATGCATTAACAGCACACCTGCCATGAGGCTAATACTCTTCTTACTTCTGGGGGAATATTTATAAACTTATTTGAGAAGCGTTATTCATCAGAATACCCCAGGAGTGCAAAAGAGAGAGGAAAATTATTTACCCACCACAGGATTCATTTACATTGGATCAGCAAGCTTCAAATATCTTTCCCTAGCCCATCTAAACTCTTTCCAGAAAGGAATGAGAAGAGAGAAGGGAACACCAAATCCATGGCTTGGTCATATACCAAAATTTACTGGAGAAACTGAAAACAACCAGAGTTCTATTGGTAATTCTTAGCCAATGGCCCTTTAATTCTGATACTAAGCAGCCTGTCCAATGATGAATAACTAATAAAATATAGAAGACTAAAGCAAGAAGGTCAATATTTCCCTTAGGAGACTGGCAGCCAGAAGAACAAATGTGACACCAAGCTCCAAACTAAACTGATGGCCTGCCAAGAAGTACTCATGTCCATCTGCTTCTAGGACTGTGATACTTGGACCTGCCACAGTTATATCACTTTCCTTGAACCTCGTTCATTAGTATCCTTTACAATCCACCCTGAACATTACATGGCAAAATGGGACCATCAGCAAAAGAAGCCTTGGGAAAGAGCCCATTTCTCAACATTTTGATCTCTGTTGCAGATACAGCCATGCTGAGCCTGAGCTGTGTATAAGCGAGGGATGACTGATGCTGTGCTTTGTGATTAGCAGAGGCGATGAGACAGCATGTGTGTATGGACAAAGAGGACAGAGTGGATCAGAGGGTCTCAGAAGTCCAGCTCCTATGACACCACCGTCACTGCTGGGAAGCTGCAGAGTCAGGCCCACCAGCCTGGCATGTGGCCGATGGCAGTGGGCTGCATCTCTTGAGCAGAAGAATTAGGTTGTTTACAAAGTGAGGAGGCAGAACCCCACAGGCCTCAGCCCATCACCTGAAGCATGCTTTCTTTTTATTGCGAATGCAGTGTAGGCAGCAGAGGTCCCTTCAACCATAATCACAAACGAATGTCATCACTAGCCATGACAGTCCTAGAACCTCTTCATATGTGGGTTTAGAGAGGCAGTCAGGTTAGAGAATTTGAGTTGTGTTTGCATTACATGTTTTATAAAACTGAGAAAAACGTCAGTTGTCCTTATCAGAGTGGAGGGAGCTGTGCTGAAGGATATTAGGAGCAAAGCCTGTGTATGACCCCTGTATGCTGCCCAGGGCAAGTGTCATATTTAAATACCTACATTGTTCTTTGTTTTCTTAGATTCTGTATTTGTCTGTTCATCAGAGGGCTAATTATATTAACTACATTTTCTTATTTTCTGTATATATATATATATATATTTTTAGACAGGGTCTTGCTCTGTTGCACAAGCTGGAGTGCAGTGGTGTGATCATGGCTCACTGCAGCCTCCGCCTCTTGGGATCAAGCGATCCTCCCACCTCAGCCTCCTGAGTAGCTGGGACTACAGGCATGTGCCACAATGCACAGCTAATTTTTCATATTTTTAGTAGAGATGGGGTTTTGCCATATTGCCCAGGCTGGTCTCGAACCCCTGAGCTCAAGCAATCCACCTGCCTTGGCCTCCCAAAGTGCTGGTATTACAGGCGTGAACCACCACACCTGGCCATTTTCTGTATTCTTAGTGCCCTGGCATTTGGGATCCTTGCAGGCCCAGGGGAGAGAGTGCCTTTCACAGGGCTAGTTAATTCCTAAACGTAGTAACAACTTGTCCATGAGCACATCTTTTATATGCAAACCAACCAGTCCTGAGTATCTACACCCAACCTCCTTATCAAACTTTCACACACCAACCCAAAATTTCCCCTGCCCTAAAATCATCTCAGGGCCAGGTACCAGGCAACTAGATACCATCCCTATGCCCCGAAGCCCCCTGGAATTATCTAAACTAGCCAATCCAGCCAATCCAAAGCTGTTTAATTGCCCTGCCTTGCCTTTCCTATGGAAGCCCCAGCAAAGGTTCTGACCTAGGCTTTTCCCCCCACTGCTGTCTTCTGCCTCCAGACTGACACTGGTGCATTCACTGTGACCCTGCTTAGTGTGCAGTGACCCCCTCTCTGGGAGCTGTCAGAATAAACGATACCTTCCTTCCGAGCCTTGTTTTTGTTTTCCTCCTGTGGCCACACCAACTTTGCCATACTGTATCCAACATGTACATTCTTAGAACAAACATTAAGAGGATAAATATCTTTAACTTGCAATACGAGGAACCAGGAAGAACCATGAATTAGGTTTACATCACCCAGTTCTAAGCAACTGGGCATAGCACTTCATCCGTAGCCTGTGTTACACAAGTGATGTTTTAACAGTATGTGTTTTGCTGGCATTGACCTGGCTGTAGCCACACAAGAAGGATGTGGATCCCTCTACATGGCAAAATCACCTGGCTGTCAGCCATTGAAGTGCATGCGTTCCTGTCCTGAGGCCTCTTGCATTTCATTTAGTAACTGTTTCTACATTCAGAAACAAAACCCAAGTATAGCTGAACAACCTGGTTGGAAGTGAGGGAGAAGACAGCCTGGCTTTTAGTTTGGGGGAGAGAATAGGGGTACTTCTAAGAATCTATCCAAAATGGGTTCATTGGCCTTGAAGAAAACCAGAGAACTCCATTTCTCAAATGGATTAAGAAATAGGCTATGGAGAAGATAATATCTGAAAATTGATATTTTTTTCTTGCTGAACTGGCAAAATCCCAAGAGAGGAGTGATGATTCTTCAGTTATTAACAATTACTACTTTGTTATAAAGAGACACGGGAAGTACAGTGGCCCCTTTCTCAAATTACACTTACATTACAGAAGCACACACACCTCTTGGAAAAAAATGCCTGGCAGCCTGGATTGTTAGAATTGTGCCTACTCCTACATCTTGCTGCAGAGTTGTGTGGTCCTGTGTAATATCCATGCACTTTGGGCAGAAGACGATCTAGTCTATTCTTGCAGTCCTGAACTGGACAAGTAACCAGCATAAGGCTGCCCTTCTTTCTGTCTTTATATATATCACTCCAGGTTATCGATCTGTTCACTGTGGTTATCCATCCTGTGAACCCACACATCTTATAGCCACATACCTTTGCTTTATTGTCCTCATATCCTCAGGGCATAGTTGCTCCTGAAAGTTCTAAAGAAAGAAAATGACATGCTAAGCCACGCCTGTCTTTGGAAAAAGCAAGCTTTCCACATGGAAATATTTACACCTCTGCTTACCTGATCTGTAGAGTTTGAACCAGGTCCCAAAAAGTGTAGGTAGATAATAGCAGGGCTTGGAGAATGATGACTTGAAGTGTATTGCTCTGTTGGCATGATTTGTATTGATTTTTATCCTTTATTCTTTCAAATTGTGATTATAAAGGAAAAGACTCAGATTCTCTTAAGTCCTCAAAATGAAGAGCATTACTAAAACTAAAACAGTAGTCTCTTAAACTTCTTTGTTCTCGTCTTTTGAACATGCAGGTATTTCCAGTTTGTACCAGAGGTGTCAAGGGGCTCCCTTCTCTTAAAACTTGAATGCAGGTTTTTTTTGTTGTTGGGGGGGTGGGTGGTTGGTTGCTTTTGTTTTTGTTTTTTTGAGTCAGAGTCTTGCTCTGTCACCCAGCCAGACTGGAGTGAAGCGGCATGATCTCAGCTCACTGCAACTTCCGCCTCCCAGGTTCAAACAACTCTCGAGCCTTCGCCTCCCGAGTAGCTGGGATTACCGGCATGCGCCACCATGCATGGCTAATTTTTTTTTTTAATTTTTAGTAGAGACAGTGTTTCACCATGTTGGCCCGGCTGGCCTCGAACTCCTGACCTCAAGCGATTTGCCCACCTTGGCCTCCCAAAGTGCTAGGATTACAGGCATGAGCCACCGCGCCCGGTCTGGTTATGCAGTTAGTTGATACCAGAGAGGAGTAGCTTGAATGTGTGGACTTGCCTTCGCTATAATAAAACATAGCCTCTATCCCCATTATAAAATGGGGAAAGAAGTTAGAAAACCAACCTGATTTTAAGATGATGAGGTGAAGAAAAAATCAGCTGCTTAGAAGTTGCTATATGTATCATTTAGTTGTTTGGTGTTGGTTAGAAGAATCACTCTTTTTTTAATATCTAATGAACTGAAAAGTGAGAGTGAGGTATTTTCCTTCCCCTTTTATTTATTTGTAATTTGATTCCCAGGGAAATTAAGACTTGTGACAAGCCCAAATGAAGATATTTTGGAATTTGACAAGAGTTTTTTAACTTATGCCTGAGCTTCAAATTATATTAGGCAATGAATTATTGATAGTTTTTAATCAGATACTGGAATATGGAATTTTCAAAATCACAACTCAGAAAAATGACCGCTCACAGGCCTTCTGTTTTATATTTATTCATCCTTTTTAGTATTCTCCAAAATTAATCATCATCGTACATGTGTACATTTATTCTTATTATTACCACAAGAGCCTTCTGATGATCGAGAGGAGAGAGACCCTCAGTTCACCTCTGGAAGGGAAGTTGTTGTACATGAGCACAGGAAGGAATCAGTCTCAAGAGCCAGACCTCCTGAAAACCTGCAGCCTTGCTGAGAGAATCAGCAGCTTTACTGGCTGAACAGCAGCTCGGGTTAGCCCATCCCCGTGGCCAGGTCATTTGCTGGCTCCTCCGCAGCCAGCTTCCATTGTTGTCTAGGCTGACAGCTCCGCCCTACTCATGACGTGACTCTCTCTATGGGATTGTTTCTCTCCTTTTTTTTTTACATTCAGTTTTCAGAAGACAGAATCGGAATACTTCCCATTCATTTCTCCAGCAAAGTGCCCCTGGTGGGCAGAGCTCTCTCTCCCAGGCCTTAACTGCCCTAAATAAAGAGGGTGGCAGCTGCCTTCCAGACAGATGCCAGCCTGGTACTAGGGTAGTATGATTGTGTGATACAAAGCCGCCAATGTATGCATGTCTGACCATTTTTTCAGATGGGATCGTAGCTAGGCAGGTACAGCATAGCCTTTTCATGTCCAGCATAGGGTCTTAAAATATAAAACCACATGCAATAAAATAACAAGGTATAAAGGGAAAGTCAGGGCCAAAAAACAAGATAATTCCAATTTTTCAAATATCAGCCTAAATAAACTTATTGTTGTTGAGGTGAAATTTGGTTCTAAGATTCCTAATAGGCAGGGCAAACAGGGAAACATAATAAACTGGAGTATATAGTTCTCACAATCAAAAAGGAAGAAATACTCCAGGGAAAGTCAAGATATTTCCTAGTATTGGTTCTAAAGGAAGTATTTTACATACTTTATATAGAAGACACCTAATAAAGTAGTAGTCAACTGCTAATGAACTATTAAAAAATAGTCAATAGTAGCTTCTCAGTCAACAGGCCAATAGAGTGCTGTGTTTCATATGCCTACTCCTTGGCATGAACTGTGCAAAGATAAAATATTATAGTACACGTCAATGAAGACAGTTTTGTGAGGGGACAAAAGGAATATAGTCTAAGTTTCTTTGTGGTCTTCGTAATCCAAGGGTAAGATAATGGTTATTTAGAGGATTGGGTGAATTGCATGTGTCTTAGGCAATCCTAAATATAACTTCTCTCAATTGATTGCTTGATAAGAACTAGCTGTGCTCTTAGGCAAGGATCCAGATACCTGGTCTTTTATCTTACTGTTTGAAGATGCATCTATTAATATATGCTTGGGAAAGCAGATGGCAGAGGTAATATCTTCTGAAAGCTTTGGCAGCTAAGCAGTATTCTCGCTCTATCATGTGGCATGTTGATTGTCTGCTCCCTGACTCCCATACACAGTTTCCTCTGCCTAGGCACCATCTCCCCACTTTTGCTCCCTCCCTCCCCAATATGCCTATTCCTGTTTGTCCTCAACCACTTTTCTCCTGTCCAGCCCTACCCTATGTTAATCTGATTTAGATGCTTTTGACTCTGCTCTTTAGAACTCTGTGATTACCTCTATCATGGCTTTTACAACACTCTAGGATCTTTATGGTTACTTAACTCCTCCCTCTACTAAGCTTGAAATTTCCTGGAATGTGAGGATCAGGTCCAAGTGGACTCTAAAACTCTAGGGTCTAGCATAGTGCCCAACCTGTAGTAGGGGCTTAAGAAATCCCAATTCAGAAAAGAAAACAAAAAATAATAAGGTGACAAATAAATAACCAAAAATAAAAAAGAAATTCTGATTGAATAGATGAATGAGTACATTTTCATATTTCTGCCTTTTTTTATTCTACTGACATTTGGAATACCTGCCTACATATGCAAATTCTTCCTATTCTTAGGCCAATCTCAGTGGCTCACACCCGTAATCCCAGTACTTTGGGAGGCCGAGGTGGGCAGATCACTGGAGGCCAGGAGTTCAAGACCAGCATGGCCAACATAACGAAACCCTGTCTCTATTAAAAATACAAAAATTAGCTGGGCGTGGTGGTACACGTCTTTAGCACCAGCTACTCGGGTGGCTGAGGCAGAAGAATTGCTTCAGTCCAGGGAGGCAGAGGTTGCAGTGAGCCAAGATTGTACCACTGCGCTCCAGCCTGGGCGACAGAGGAAGACTGTTTAAAAGGAAAAAAAAAAAAAATATATACATATATATATATATATATATATATATATATATATATATATATATATAAAATCCCCTAAGGGCCCAGTTAAGTTTTTTGTTTTGTTTTGTTTTTGTTTTTATTTGTGTTTTGAGATGAGTCTCGCTCTGTCACTCATTTATCTTGTCGTTTAAAAAATTCCTAGAGACCTACAATTTATATCACAAAGTTTAACACTTCTTCAGATTTTGTCATCTTTTATCACTGCTTACTTTTTGGGTGAATTGTCTCTTCAATAAGACCATAAACTTTTTGAGGGCAGAATTATATCTGTATGTTTCTTCAATCCCTAGTAATACCCAAAATGTTTCATTACTTTGTATTGTAGACCCTAAAGAAAAGAACACATACATACATAAAACTTTTCTGGAAAATAGTCCATTTCCTCTGTTCTCCTGGATTTAAGTCAAATGCCTAACCTCAGAAGATAAAATCTTCTAATGAAGATTTCATAAAAAATGCATTTTATTATTAAACAGTCTTCAAAATCGGAATAACCTTCCTTATAAATTACCTGGTATTTCTATCCCATTTCTTGCAACATTGTAAAACTACTTCCTGTAAAATAATGAATGATTGATCACTTTTTTTTTTTTTTGAGACGGAGTCTTGCTCTGTCGCCCAGGCTGGAATGCAGTGGCCCAATCTCGGCTCACTGCAAGCTCCGCCTCCCGGGTTCACACCATTCTCCTGCCTCAGCCTCCCGAGTAGCTGGGACTACAGGCGCCTGCCACCATGCCCGGCTAATTTTTTGTATTTTCAGTAGAGACGGGGTTTCACTGTGTTAGCCAGGATGGTCTCGATCTCCTGACCTCGTGATCCGCCCGCCTTGGCCTCCCAAAGTGCTGGGATTACAGGCGTGAGCCACCGCGCCCGGCCGATCGCTACTCTTTAGATAACAACATCTGCTACACATTCCCAACCTTACTATAACTTGTTACATGGTAGATTTCAGTATGAAGATGTTCCATTTTAGACCACATTCAAGAATCTCATTATAAGGGAACAAAGTTAAAATGAGATTGAATTTATTTGGAAAACATTCGCTTTCAGCTTTTTTTTTTTTCCCTCTACATCACCTAACTGGAATTGTTTATTGCACAGATCAGATTTCTCTTTTGAACACTGAACTGTCTTTCTTATTATCTTCTGAACTCACCATGAATTCTTTAGGTTCCTCTTAAGTTGTATAATACCTGAAACTGAACAGCACACTCTAATCTGACAGGTGTTGAGTATTGTGTAAAATTTATCGTCATGGTTCCGGAGTCATATGTTACACTTTAAATGTGCACAGTATTCCCAGAAACAAAACCAAAGTTCTCTCAACCCTTACTTGTTACCTTCCTTACTTCCTTTTGCTTCACAGGGCCATGCAGCATTACCACTGCTGTTGTCAGTAACAATACCTAAGTTTTGTAAGAATTCCAGAATGCAGGGTGGAAAGATCATACCTGTGAAGTTAGACTGACCTGCGTGGGCCCTGTCACTGCCCAGTTGGCAACTTTAGGCTAATCACTTAACCTCTTTCAGCCTCAGTTTCCTCATCTATACAATAAGCATAAAAATATCAATCTTGCAGGATTGGGATATGAAGATGATAGATTGCCTCAATAGCAGCAGCAAAAATTCCTGTATAAAAATGGGCTAGAATAGACATTCAAAGAAGATATGCAAATGACTAATAGGCACATGAAAAGATGCTCAACATTGCTAATCATAAGAGAAATGCAAATCAGAACCCATGGTGAGATACCACCTCACACCTTTAGGATGGCTACTATTAAAAAAGCAAAAAATAAGTCGGACATGGTGGCTCCTGCCTGTAATCCTAGCACTTTGGGAGGCCAAGGCAAGAGGATCACTGGAGGCCAGAAGTTCAAGACCAACCTGGGCAACATAGTGAAACACCGTCTCTACAGACAATAAAAACAATTAGACAGGCATGGTTGCACACACCTGTAGTCCCAGCTTCTTGGGAGACAGAGGCAGGATTGCTTAAGCCCAGAAATTCAAGGCTGCAGTGAGATATGATCGGGCTGCTGTACTCCAGCCTGGGTGACAGAGCAAGACTGTCTCAAGAAACAGAGAGAGAGAGAGGGATGAGGGGAGGAGAGAGGGAGGGGAAAGGGAAGAAGGAAAGAAGGGAAGGAAGGGAGGGAGGGAGGGAAGAAGGGAAGGGAGGATTAAAAACTAACAAGTACTGGGGAAGATGTGGAGAAATCGGAACCCCGGTGTACTGTTGGGAATGGAAGATGGTGCAGCTACTATGAAAAACACTATGGTGGTTCCTCAAACAATTAAACATAGAATTACTGGCCAGGTGCAGTGGCTCACACCTGTAATCCCAGCACTTTGGGAGGCTGAGGCAAGAAGACTACTTGAGGCCAGGAGTTCAAGACCAGCCTGGGCAACATAAGGAAACCCTGGTTCTACAAAAAATAAAGTAGCCAGGCACAGTGGCACGTGCCTATAGTTCTAACTACTTGGGAGACTGAGGTGGGAGGATCACTTGAGCTGGGAGGTTGAGGCTGCCATGATCCATGATCACACCAGGGCACTCCAGCCTGGGTGACAGAGCGAGACTCTGTCTCAAAAAAACAAAAAAATTGAATTACCATATGATCCAGCAATTTCACTCTGTGGGCGTATGCCCAAAAGAATTGAAAGCAGAGACAGAAACAGATATTTGTATCCTCCTAACAGCATTATTCACAGTAATCAAAAGACAGAAGCATCCCAAGTGTCCGTCAGCAGATGAATGAGTCAACAAAATGTGGTCTGTGTATTCAGTGAAATACTATTCAGCCTTCAAAATAAAGGAAGTTCTGCAATAAGCTACAGCATGGAACTTTCAGGACGTTATGCTAAGTGAAATGAGCCAATCACAAAAAGACAAGTACTATATGATTCCACTTATACAAGGTACCTAAAGTAGTCAGAATCGGAAAGGTAGAAAGTAGAATGGTGGTCAGCAGGGGGTGGGGAGAGAGGGGAATAGGTCATTTTTGTTTAATGGGCACAGAGTTGCAGTTTTGCAGGATGCAGAGTTCTGGAGCTGAATGATGGGATGGTCATGCAGCGTGAATGCACTTAATGCCACTGAACTGTACACTCGAAATTGTGAGGATGGTAAAGTTTATGTTACATGTATTTTGCCACAATTTTTAAAGAAAGATTATAGATTGTGTATGTATTATACCCCAGATTAGGTGTTTTTGTTTTCTCGATTTTGCATTTGAGGAAACTAAGGCTGAGAGAAGTTAAGTAGCTTGTCCAAGCTACACGGTCAATGATGGAGCTGAAATTCACACCCAAGCAGTTTTTTTCCAGAAGCTGCTGAACTGCTTCTTCATCTGAAAACTCGGCCCGTCAAGGTGATTTCATTTTATCAGCTTCCTTTCCTAATGGAGCTGAGCGGCTGGTGATCAGGTCCTGTGGCGTCCGCCTCCCCTGCAGTGTCTGGTTGTTATCTCAAATGGCTCATTAGGGGGATGCCTGGCAGTAGGAGGGCATGTGTAGTTTAGGCTGGCTGTCTCTTTATCCAGCCATTTAACTTTCTCTTATTTAGATGGAGCCAGACCTGGAGAGGGAGGATAAGGAGCAAGGTGGGCCTTCTGCCTCTCCTCCCCTGGGTGGGGGTGATGGTGACGGTGGTGGTGGTGGTGGTGATCTGTGATCTTTCCCGCATGCCCGAACCGCCTTCGAAGGGACAGCAGTTCTGGTTGGCAGAGGAAACATGGATGTAGATGAAGCTCTGCAGCAGAGGGTGGAGCTGAAGTGGGGAGGTAGGAGGTGGGGGAAAAGCCGAGAGGGCTTGGGAATCACCCCTGGATTAGTTAAGAGAGCATTCCCTGCAGGTGACAGAAACTCCGAGAAATCAGTGGCAGGGTAAGTAAGGGATTTATTTTTCTCACATGTCAAAAAGTCTGGAGACAGGAGGTCCAGGGCTAGTGCTGCTCTTCAGAGACATAACCGAGGAGCCAGGCTGCTCTCTTTCTGCTCTACTAACTCTAATGCATTGGCTTTCATTTTGCTGGTCATAAGATGGTTTCTGTTCCTACTGGCATTGTGTCCATGTTTCAGTGAGAAGAGGGGGAAGGGCAAAAGACAGATGCCAGGTCAATCTGTCCCCCTTTCAAAAACACTTTCTTGGAAGCCCAGCAGTTCTAACTACCATATCATTGGCCAACACTGGCTCCCTTGCCTACTTCTCCTTAGCAACAGAGGTGTCTAGAGAGGTGGTCTTTTAGCTGGGCACATTGCCTTCCCAGTCAGATCTGGGCTCTTTTATTGAGGAAGAAGGGGGAATGGCTAATGATATACATCTACTGGTTTCAATCACAGCACATTTTCTTTCCAGAGACTCCACACCTGCTGGAGGAACTTCATCACACTTCTGCAGCCCCTCTACCACCAGCTTCTTGACTGCTATAAATAGATACGTTGTTCCTTGACCCAAATTTGCCCCAGTCCTGTCTACTAGTACATGGAGTTGGGGGTCCCTATTACCTTTCAGTTACAGTAACACATGAGAGCCCTCATGTTTCTGGAAGTGTTTAAAAGGTCACCGTAAATGAGGAAGATGGAAAAAATGAGCCATAGAGAAAAAAAGTACCCTATAAATATACTTATTAAAATTATAAATTTTCTCCGAGTACAATATAAAATTATGATATACCACATTCATTCACATAAATTATTTACTATTTGATTATCCTTCAGCTGAATAATGACTATGTATACTCTTAAATTATGGAGATTAATATTGTTATAACTTTAATTTTATTATGATAGTAAATTCTGTTCACGATTGTTGTCTTCCTAAGATTTGCTCACAGTACAGCTGCTTTAAACACTGAGACAAGTTATTAATGATTCCTGTTTCATTTAAAGAAAAGCTTCTGGCCAGTCGCAGTGGCTCACACCTGTAATCCCAGCACTTTGGGAGGCTGAGGCAGGTGGATCACGAGGTCAGGAGTTCGAGACCATCCTAGCCAACATGGTGAAACCCTGTCTCTACTAAAAATACAAAAATTAGCTGGGCATGGTGGCACGTGCCTGTAATCCCAGCTACTCGGGAGGCTGAGGCAGGAGAATTGCTTCAACCAGGGAGTCAGAGGTTGCAGTGAGCTGAGATCACGCCACTGCACTCCAGCCTGGCTCCAGAGCAAGACTGTCTCAAAAAAAAAGAAAGGAAAAAGAAAAAGAAAAGAAAAGCTTCCTTGTGCTCAGGTCTTTGCTGACATTCTCCAAAAAGAATAGGACAGGGAGGGGCCTGGTAACTTGAAAAATCCAAAACAGACGTTCACTCAACAGTATGGAGTCATAATTTTAAAAAAGGATTTTAATCTAATAGTGAATATAAAGCTACAGTAACCACAACAGTATGGATGGGATAGAATTAAATGTCCAGAAATAAACTTATATATCAAATAGCCAATTGATTATTCAGTGGACTAGTCTCTTCAACAACTATTCAGTGGTACCAAGACTATTCAGTGGAATAGTCTCTTCAACAACTGGCATTTGAACAGTTGGTTATCCACATGCAAAACAGTGAAGTTGGACCCCTGTTTCACATCTACACAAATATTAACCAAAAAGTGATAAAATACCTACATGAAAGGGCTAAAACTATAAAATTCCTAGAAGAATACATAGGAATAAATCTTCATGTCCTTGGATTAGGCCACAGTTTCTTAGCTGTGATACCAAAAAGTACAAGCAACAACAAAATTAGACAAGTTGGACTTCATCAGAATTTTAAAATTATGTGCTTCAACGGATACCACCAAGAAATGTGAAGGACAAACCGGGTGCAGTGGCTCACACCTGTAGTCCCAGCATTTTGGGAGGCCAAGGCAGGCGGATCACTTGAGCTCAGGAGTTTGAGACCAGCCTGGGCAACATGGCAAAATCCCATCTCTACTAAAAATACAAAAATTAGCCAGGCATGGTGCCTCACACCTGTAAGTCCCAGCTACTGGGGAGGCTGAGGTGGGAGGAATGCTTGAGCCCAGGAAGTGGAGGTTGCAGTGAGCTGAGATTGCACCACTGCACTCCAGCCTGGGTGAGAGTGAGATCCTGTCTCAACAACAACAACAACAAACAACAACAAAATGAAATGTAAAAGCCCACAGAGTGGCAGAAATTATTTGCAAATCATTTATATGGCAAGGGACTTGTATCCAGAATATATATAGACCTCTTATAGCCCAACAATAAAAAGATAACCCAATTTTTTTTTAATTTAAGTTCTAGGGTACAAGTGCACAACGTGTAGGTTTGATACATAGGTATACATGTGCCATGTTGGTTTGCTGCACCCATCATATTTCTCCTAATGCTATTCCTCCCCCAGTTCCCCACCCCTCGACAGGCCCTGGTGTGTGATGTTCCCCTCGACCCCCATGTCCAAGTGTTCTCATTGTTCAGTTCCCACGTGTGAATGAGAACATGCGGTGTTTGGTTTTCTGCTTTGTGATAGTTTGCTGAGTATGATGATTTCTAGCTTCATCCATGTCCCTGCAAAGGACATGAACTCATCCTTTTTTATGGCTGCATAGTATTCCACGGTGTAAATGTGCTGCATTTTCTTAATCCAGTTCTGTCATTGATGGACATTTGGGTTGGTTCCAAGTCTTTGCTGTTGTGAATAGTGCTGCAGTAAACATACAAGTGCATTTGCCTTTATAGTAACATGATTTATAATCCTTTGGGTATATACCCAGTAATGAGATCGCTGGATCAAATGGTAATTCTAGTTCTAGATCCTTGAATGGTTGAACTAATTTACACTCCTAACAACAGTGTAAAAGCGTTCCTATTTCTCCACATCCTCTCCAGCATCTATTGTTTCCTGACTTTTTAATGATTGCCATTCTAATTGACATGAGATGGTATCTCGTTGTGGTTTTGATTTGCATTTCTCTGATGACCAGTGATGATGAGCATTTTTTCATGTGTGTGTTGGCTGCATAAATGTCTTCTTTTGAGAAGTGTCTGTTCATATCCTTTGCCCACTTTTTGATGGGGTTGTTTGTTTGTTCCTTGTAAATTTGTTTGTGTTCTTTGTAGATTCTGGATATTAGCCCTTTGTCAGTTGGGTAGATTGCAAAAATTTTCTCCCATTCTGTAGGTTGCCTGTTCACTCTGATGATAGTTTCTTTTGACATGCAGAAGCTCTTTAGTTTAATTAGATCCCATTTGTCTATTTTGACTTTTGTTGCCATTGCTTTTGGTGTTTTAGTCATGAAGTCCTTGCCCATGCCTATGTCCTGACTGGTATTCCCTAGGTTTTCTTCTAGGGTTTTATGGTTTTAGGCCTAACATTTAAGTCTTTAATCCATCTTGAATTAATTTTTGTATAAGATGTAAGGAAGGGATCCAATTTCAGCTTTCTTCATATGGCTAGCCAGTTTTCCCAGCACCATTTATTAAAAAGGGAATCCTTTCCCCATTGCTTGTTTTTGTCAGGTTTGTCAAAGATCAGATTGTTGTAGATGTGTTCTGTTATTTCTGAGGCCTCCGTTCTGTTCCATTGGTCTATATATCTGTTTTGGTACCAGTACCATGCTGTTTTGGTTACTGTAGCCTTGTAGTATAGTTTGAAGTCAGGTAGTGCGATGCCTCCTAAGCTTTGCTCTTTTTGCTTAGGATTGTCTTGGCAATGTGGGCTCTTTTTTGGTTCCATATGAACTTTAAAGTAGTTTTTTCCAATTCTGTGAAGAAAGTCATTGGTAGCTTGATGGGGATGGCATTGAATCTATAAATTAAATTGGGCAGTATGGCCATTTTCACTATATTGATTCTTCCTATCCATGAACATGGAATGTTCTTCATTTGTTTGAGTCCTCTTTTATTTTGTTGAGCAGTAGTTTGTAGTTCTCCTCGAAGAGGTCCTTCACATTCCTTGTGAGTTACATTCCTAGGTATTTTATTCTCTTTGTAGCAATTGTGAATGGGAGTTCGCTCATGATTTGGCTCTTTGTTTGTTTGTTTGTTTGTTACTGGTGTATAGGAATGCTTGTGATTTTTGCACGTTGATTTTGTATCCTGAGACTTGGTGAAGTTGCTTATCAGCTTAAGGAGATTTTGGGCTGAGACGATGGGGTTTTCTAAATATACAATCGTGTCATCTGCAAACAGGGACAATATGACTTCCTCTTTTCCTAATTGAATACCCTTTATTTCTTTCTCCTGCCTGATTGCCCTGGCCAGAACTTCCAACACTATGTTGAATAGGAGTGGTGAGAGAGGGCATCCCTGTCTTGTGCCGGTTTTCAAAGGGAATGCTTCCAGTTTTTGCCCATTCAGTATGATATTGGCTGTGGGTTTGTCATAAATAGCTCTTATTATTTTGAGATACATTCCATCAATACCTAGCTTATTGAGTGTTTTTAGCATGAAGGGCTGTTGAATTTTGTCAAAGGCCTTTTCTGCATCTATTGAGATAATCATGTGGTTTTTGTCTCTGGTTCTGTTTATGTGATGGATTACGTTTATTGATTTGCGTATGTTGAACCAGCCTTGCATCCCAGGGATGAACACTTGATCATGGTGGATAAGCTTTTTGATCTGCTGCTGGATTCGGTTTGCCAGTATTTTATCGAGGATTTTCGCATCGATGTTCATCAGGGATATTTATCTAAAATTCTCTTTTTTTGTTGTGTCTCTGCGGGGCTTTGGTATCAGGATGATGCTGGCATCATAAAATGAGTTAGGGAGGGTTCCCTGTTTTTCTATTGACTAGAATAGTTTCAGAAGGAATGGTACCAGCTCCCCTTTGTACCTCTGGTAGAATTCGGCTATGAGTCCGACAGGTCCTGGACTTTTTTTGGTTGGTAGGCTATTAATTATTGCCTCAATTTCAGAGCCTGTTATTGGTCTATTCAGAGATTCAACTTCTTCCTGGTTTAGTCTTGGGAGGGTGTATGTGTCCAGGAATTTATCCATTTCTTCTAGATTTTCTAGTTTATTTGTCTGATGGTAGTTTGTATTTCTGTGGGATCAGTGGTGATATTCCCTTTATCATTTTTTATTGTGTCTATTTGAGTCTTCTCTGTTTTATTCTTTATTAGTCTTGCTAGCAGTCTGTCAATTTTGTTGATCTTCTCAAAAAACCAGCTCCTGGATTCATTGGGTTTTTTTGAAGAGTTTTTTGTGTCTCTATCTCTTTCAGTTCTGCTCTGATGTTAGTTATTTCTTGCCTTCTACTAGCTTTTACATTTGTTTGCTTTTGCTTCTCTAGTTCTTTCCATTATGATGTTAGGGTGTTGATTTTAGATCTTTCCTGCTTTCTCTTGTGGGCATTTAGTGCTATAAATTTCCCTCTACACACTGCTTTAAATGTGTCCCAGAGATTCTGGTACGTTGTGTCTTTGTTCTCGTTGGTTTCAAAGAACAGCTTTATTTCTGCCTTCATTTTGTTATTTACCCAGTAGTCATTCAGGAGCAGGTCGTTCAGTTTCCATGTAGTTGTGTGGTTTTGAGTGAGTTTCTTCGTCTTGAGTTCTAATTTGATTGCACTGTGATCCGAGAGACAGTTTGTTGTGATTTCTGTTCTTTTACATTTGCTGAGGAGTGCTTTACTTCCAATTATGTGGTCACTTTTAGAATAAGTGTGATGTGGTGCTGAGAAGAATGTATATTCTGTTGATATGGGATGGAGAGTACTATAGATGTCTATTAGGTCTGCTTGGTGCAGAGCTGAGTTCAAGTCCTAGATGTCCTTGTTAATTTTCTGTCTTGTTGATCTAATATTGACAGTGGGGTGTTAAAGTCTTCCACTATTATTGTGTGGGAGTCTAAGTCTCTTTGTAGGTCTCTAAGAACTTGCTTTATGAATCTGGGTGCTCCTGTATTGGGTGCATATATATTTAGGATAGTTAGCTCTTCTTGTTGAATTGATCCCTTTACCATTATGTAATGGGCTTCTTTGTCTCTTTTGATCTTTATTGGTTTAAAGTCTATTTTGTCTATGTATTTTAAAGACTAGGATTGCAACCCCAGCTTTTTTTTTTTTTTTTTTTTTTTTTTTGCTTTCCATTTGCCTGGTAGATCTTCGTCCATCCCTTTGTTGTGAGCCTATGTGTGTCTCTGCACATGAGATGGGTCTCCTTAATACAGCACACTGATGGGTCTTGACTCTTTATCCAATTTGCCAGTTCGTGTCTTTTAATTGGGGCATTTAGCCCATTTACATTTAAGGTTAATATTGTTATGTGTGAATTTGATCCTGTCATTATGATGTTAGCTGGTTATTTTGCCTGTTAATTGATTCAGTTCCTTCATAGCATCAATGGTCTTTACAATTTGGCATGTTTTTGCAGTGGCTGGTACCAACAACCCAATTTTTTAAACAGGCAAAGGATTTGCATAGACATTTCTCCAAAAAAGATATACAAATGACCAATGAAAAGATGCATCATTAGTCATTAGAGAAATACAGATCAAAACCACAGTAAATGCCACGTCACACCCACTAGGATGACTGTAATCAAAAGACAGGTAATAACAAGTGTAGGTGAGGATATGGGGAAATTGGAATCCTTATATACTGCTGGTGGAAATGTAAAATGGCGCAGCTGGTTTAGAAAACAGTTTGGCAGTTCCTAAAACAGTTAAACATAGAGTTACCATATGACCTAACAGTTCCACTCCTAAATATACATTTAGGAGAAATGAAAACATATGTCCACATAAATGTTTGTATATGAGGGTTCATAGCAACATTATTCATAATAGCCAAAATGTGGAAACAACCTAAATGTTAGCCAGAAAATGAAGTGATAAACAAAATGCAGTGTATATATACAGATTGCCTAGGAACTGGGGCTGGCGGGGGCCAAGAAATGGGGAGTGACTGCTAATGGCATTGGGTTTCTTTTTGGAGTAATGAAAATGTTCTAAAATGAGATTGTGGTAATGGTTACCCCATTTTGTGTTTGTGTTTTTGTTTTAATTTTTGTGGGTACATAGTAGGTGTATGTGTTTATGGGGTACATGAGATGCTTTGATACAGGCATGCAGTGTGAAATAAGCACATCATGGAGAATGGGGTAGCCATCTTCTCAAGCATTTATTCTTTGAGTTACAAACAATTCAATTATACTATTTTATAACATACAATTAAGTTATTGTTAACTATAACCACCCTATTGTGCTATCAAATAGTAGGTCTTATTCTATTTATTTTTTACCCATTAACCATCCCCCCATTTTGTGTATACAATAAAAACCACCGAACTGTATACTTTAAATGAGTGAATTTTATTAATATGTGAAATATATCACAATAAATCTGAAAGAATTAATAGTTAATATTTAGAAAGTAAGAGGAAAAAAAAGCCCTTCAACATAAGCAAATTGTCTTCACATCTTAGATGGACAAATTGTTGATCAATACTTATTTAGTGTGTCCTGTTCATTTGTCCAACAAATAATTTGACTCCCGTGTGTGAAGTGTGCTCTAAGGTCTTAGGCAGAAAGATGTCTGGGCTCTGCTCTGCCCCTGCTGTTTTATCCTCCCAGGAAAGGTGGTGTGCCTAGGGGACAGCAGCTGTCCCTGGGCCTGGCCTCACTCTCTTTTTCCCTGTTTGGAAAGGTGTCAGGCTCCCAAGTATTTCTGTTGCTTTCGTCAGCACAGAGCAAGGAGGACCTTGACTATAGTTTCACAGCCTTAAGCTTCACCTCATGCTTCAAATCCACGAAAGAGCAGCTGAGAATGGGGCTAGCTATGCCACCAATTGCTTCTCTCCCATTGTTAATCCCTTTAATTCTGCTGTTCCTAGGCACCCCTCCCTGACACCATCCTGTTGCCCACTTGTGATGTGATTGAACAAGTGGTTTGGACTTTGAAAGGTGATTCTTAGAGATACCTCAAGTGACCCAGACCCTGGCTTGCTGGGATGCTCTTGGTGTTCATTTCCATGGAGCACCAGAGATTGTCTGTAGGCGAACCCTTTCCAACCAAACCCAACTCACAAAGGAGGTAACTGCCACTGACCTCCTCTGAGATCCTGGCCTAGCCGCCAGCGTCATTAGGGAAAGCAGCATTTCATTACTTAGCAAAGATAGTGAGAAAGCTCCAGTTCTTTTTGGCTCAAACAGAAGAGTTTATGTCCTGACACCTGAGTTATTAAATTATGGCACAGCTAGCTCTGTGATGAATGAATGACAAAAACATATATATATATATCTCACTGTATTTCTGCTTTACTCTATCATTTCCTGGGCAAAATGTTATTTTATTTATAAAATTCATCCATCTCTTTCACAAACCTCAGCTTTTATGGCAAAACACACACGCACTGAGCCACTTTTCAGCCTATATGTACTCTTTTCAGAGAGCATTAGAATTAAACTAATTAGAATTCCTCCCTCCCTCCCCTGAGATTGATGTATTTCTCAGTATTCTACGATGCTTATTACACTAAAAAAAAAACTTCCTAATGGCATGAGGACAGAGAAAGTGGCATGTGTGTTGGGAGTAAAAGGGAATATTCAAGCATTAACCTACCTGGTGATCGCAGGGCACAAGGAAAGCCTCTTCTGTCCTGGGCTGTCCCCTTAGTTGTGATAGGAAGGGGAGTAGCAGGAAATGGAATCTGCCCTGGTCATGGGATTTTTTGAAAGAAACAAAGCATGATCTGATCAAGAGCAGGTTAATCCTGCTATTTCATTTCCCTTGCAGAAAGGGTGGGGGCAGGATTGTGATATGAAGTATTTAGTTTCACATCTGTTCCAGGAATTATCCTCGGCATAAATCCATTTTTCTTTTAAGCATCGTAAAGCATCCCAGGGAGCTCCTCCTCCTGCCCACCCTCCCCACCCCCACAGTTTATTTCGTGGCCACGGAGCAGCTGACAGACTTCCAGAGAGATCATCTTGTCATTGTACACAAGGAGGGAATCTCTGAGTCTTAGAAGTCAGAATTTCTGTGGATCAGTGGTATCAATTTTGTGTACTGCTTTCCATGAAGTGTTTAGAATAAAACTAATTAGCATAGCAGCAGCGTAGTATAATGAAAAGAGCTCTCAATTTAAAATTAGAACTGATTCTCATCTCAGCTTTGCTACCATTCGTGTGAATTTGAGCAAGTCACCAAACCTCTTTGGTCTCAGGGTCCTCATGGTTTCCCAAAATGTGTTCACAAAATACAAGTCTTCGCAGTCGAATAAGTTTGACAAATGCTATTTACCCTATGCCACTTCTTAGAGTTGTAATATATTAACATATTGAAGACTCTGAAAAGTCTTTCAATAAAGATATCTTTTTTTTTTTTTTTTTTTTGGTGGGGATGGAGTCTCGCTCTGTCGCCCAGGCTGGAGTACGGTGGCACGATCTTGGCTCACTGCAACCTCCGCTTCCGGGGTTCAAGCAATTCTCTCTGCCTCAGCCTCCCAAGTAGCTGGGATTACAGGTGCCCACTACCACACCTGGCTAATTTTTGTATTTTTAGCAGAGATAGGGTTTCGCCATGTTGGCCAGGCTGGTCTTGAACTCCTGACCTCAGGTGATCTACCCACCTCGGCCTCCCAAAGTGCTGGGATTACAGGAGTGAGCCACTGCGCCCGGCCAAAGATACCTATTTTTAACTCAGCATTTCTTAAGTTTATCTGACCTGGAACCATTTTTCCTATAATGCTGATTAGTATCTCGTCACTTTGAGAAAGGAGGTTCAAGTCCAAATTGCTGGTAATCTATATAATCTGTCACACGTCATGGTTACCAAACTCAGTTTAAAGTAACTTTTCAACCTTCAAATCTCATTATTTGGAAAAATAAAAATAATTTTATATATGGCAAGGGGACTTCTAATTTAAAAAACTGAACGTAAGCACCAAAGCAATTAAGCAGACCAGTACAGACTTGTAACTAGAGTTGCGACAAAGTTTCTTTGACTTCTGTTTTCTATTCCCACCTTTCAGATGTTTGGTGTTCTCCTGTGGCCTTGCTTGTATGGTCTGTTAATTATTCTTTGAATAACTAATTATGCTCAGCACAATACTAGGTGCATGTAAAGAATAACAAATCCAAAGATCCTAACCTATAATGTAGAGAATGAACACATACAAGGTAAAACAGAATTTCAAATTGTAGAGTAAGGCAAAAGAATGATTACAAATTCATATGTTGACAGATACTAGCACAGGTTGAGTATACCTAATCTACAAATGCAAAATCTGAAATACTCAAAAATCCAAAACTGTTTGAGTGCTAACGTGACACTCAAAGGAAATGTACATTGGAGCATTTTGGATTTTGGATTTTCAGATTAGGGATGTTCAACCAGTAAGTATAATGCAAATATTCTAAAATCTGAAAAAAATCAAAATCTAAAACACTTCTAGTCACAAGCATTTTGAATAAAGGATAATCAGCCTGTATATATTATTAATTAAATATCTACTGACGTTTCTTGCAGAGAACAAGAAATGCACGGAACAAGTGGATCAGGGGTCAAGTGGGAGATAAGTGAGGGGGGGAAATGCAAAAATAGGATTAGGCAAAGAAAGCACTTTTATGGTTCTGCGAGAAAGAAGCGATTTCACCTGGTATAAATATTGAGGCTAAGATTAAGTTCTAAGATCAACCTTAGCCGGACAATCCTAACATCATTTAGAAGTCTGGCTATGATAAATCTTTTGAGAAATCAGTAAGGGCAGTTTATTTAATCACTCGGCTTAGAGAAATATCATCCATATATTTAGAGTGTTGGTCTTTAACAACACTGAGTTTTTGGGAATGTTGGCTTTCCTTTTCTACCGCTCTAGCTGTTCCTTCTTCCTGATAAAGCTCCCCATCCTTGCTTGCTTGTTAATTTTCATATTATTCTCTAAGATCCTGTCCTTGATCTGCTCCCATAGTTTCAGCTGACCTCCATCTAGGACAATTCCAAACCTGTTCCTCCAGCCAAGACTGTCACATATGGCTTCAAAGATTGGTTGTGCCCAGCACAATTCTGGGGCACCATACACACCAAACATGAACATAAGTAGTACTTCTCCTGCTCATACTTCTCTTTGGATCCATGTTCCCCAGCCACCTCTAGACATGTCTCCTGAAGGGATCACGGGCATCTCAGGTGTAACACATCCAGAACTGACCTTATCATCCTCTCAAGACACACCCCTCCTCTGGTCCTTCCTGTTCACCTTCATTAGAGGTAAAGCCAGAAACTGAGAGGCATGTGAGCTCCTCCCCTCAGTCCACATATTTGATTATCATTATTATACTTTTCCCTTTAAATATCCCTCAGTTAACAACTTAACAAGTCCAATTTCATTCATATCCACTGCCGTAATTCAAACACATAACACTTTCTGTTTGAATTACTACAGTGTTTTCCAGACGGATCTCTTCATCCTAAATTGTATCCTGCCTTTATCCTCCACACTGCTCTAAAAGTGGTCTTTTAGAAACAATTATGACTATGATGCTTCCCCCCTAAAAAGTCTTCAGAAGCTCCCTTTAAAGTGCAAACTCTGTAAGTGGATTGCCAAAGCCAGTCATGGTTTGCTCATTAAAGACCACTCCCCAGCCACTCCCTCAACACATAGGTTTAAATTCCAGTCATTCTAAAGTACTTGCCATGCTATCCCAAACTTCTTCACCATTGCACAAGATGTTTCCTCTTCCTAGAAATCCCATCCCTTACTATCAACTCCTGTAGCACCCTTTGCCTTCCATTGTAACAGAATTTGCTAAAATGTTTTATTTTATTTTACTTATTGCCCTCTACCACTAGATTATTAAGTCCCAAAAGGATTGGGGATTATGTCATTCACCTCTGTATCACCAGCGCTTTTCATAGTCCTGGGCATATAGTAGGTATTCAATACATAAATATGGGATAAAAGGTAAATTTCTATTGCTATTGTAAGGTTTAGCATTCACTGAATAAGTGGCTGTACAGTGGTAAGATCAGCTATGCAATATTCATATCTTGTAAATTATGGGTATTTTAATAACTACTTCTGTACTTCTTGTGTCCTTTGGACTTCTGAGAGGAAACAGAAACTCCATGCATCTTTGTAATCAACTTTTTTTCTGATATTCGGAGGCTATTCTACTTCATTCATCCAGAACTTTGGGGTTGGGAGGAACCAAAAAACAGGCCTAGAGTGGAGTACCTATCTTTAATAAGCTAAAGATATTAACATCGCTATATACTGATGTTAAAAAGATAAGGAGATTTTATACAAATCTTTTAGAATTGACTCAGTAGCAAACTAGGGTGTATATGTCCGTACTTATGAATTCACCATTTTCACGATGGAGTTTTTTGCTGTTTGCCTCTACTTCTCATTCATCCCAACACAGCCTGTATGGGGGAATAAAAAGTAAAATAGAATGTTAACAGGCCATTTTATTTTTTTTTTACTGTTTTAACCCATGACTTCAAGGAAGAAAGATGCAAACAAATACACAAGGTGAACTGCTGTGGTAGAAAAATTCTGGACTTAGTAGCTTCTATTCTCATTCCTGGCACTTAGTAGCTGTGCACTCTGAAGCGATTTAGTTAACCTCTCCAGACTGTTTTGTCACTGTGAAATGGAAATACATTCATTTAGAAATATTTTTAATGCCTGTGTGTGTGTGTGTGTGTGTCAGGTGCTTTGCTATGCACTCAAAATAGTTGCCGTGTCTTCTTCATGAGGTTGATGTGAAAGCTGGATGAGATACTGCCTGTGAGAGCGTTGTTGGTGTTGTTTTTTGTTTATTACTATCAAGTGACACCTAGAACAATCTCAGTCTTCAGTCAGCGAAGACTCCGTTACTTTGACAGAAAAGTACACTGATTCATTTGAAGCAAAGAAATATTTGACTTTAGCCCCAATTCACAGAAAAGTTCAAGTAGCCCCAATCTTCTTTGCCCAAGCATTCTAGTTAATACAGTTTTTTATTGATAGGTGAAGTTGTTATTGTATTATTGTCTACTGCCACATCACAAATTTTACCTGAAAACTTAACGGCTTAAAACAATAAGTATTTGGCTCGGCACAGTGGCTCACGCTTATAATCCCAGCACTTGGGAGGCCAAGACGGGAAGATTGTTTGAGCCCAGGAGTTCCAGACCAGCCTAGACAAGAGTGAGACCTCATCTCTACAAAAAAAAATTAAAAAATTAGCCAGGCCGGGCGTGGTTGCGTGTGCCTGTAGTCCCAGCTACTGGAGAGGCTGAGGCAGGAGGATTGCTTGAACCCTGGAGGTCAAGGCCGCAGTCAGCCGGATCATGCTACTGCAGTCCATCCTGGCCGACAGACTGAGACCCTATCTCAAAAAATAAACACACAGTTATTATCTCACAGTTCCCATGGATCAGACTTCTTAGGTTAACTGAGTGTCTCTGGCTCAAGGTCTCTCATGAAGTTACAGTCAGGCTGTCAGCTGGGAGCAGTGGTCTCATTGGAAGGATAAACTGGTGGGATCTGCTTCCAAGTTGTGGTTGTTGGCAAGCTTCTTTCCACTTAAGCTTCTCTAAAGGCTGCTGTTATGGACTGAATTGTGTCCACCTCAAAATTCATATGTTGAAGCCCTAGCCCCCAATACCTCAGAATATGACTGTATGTAGAGATAGCTCTTTTAAAGAGGTGATAAAGTTAAAATGAGGCCATGCGGCAGGGCCCTGCTCCAGTGTGACTTCTTACAAGAGGAGGAAATATGGACACATAAGGAGACACCAGGTATTTGCACACATAGAGGAAAGACCATGCAAGGACACAGCAAGACTGTGGCCATCTGCAAGCCAAGGAAGGAACCAAACCAGCCAGCACCTCCACCTTGGGCTTTGAGCCTCCACAACTGTGAGAAAATGAGTTCCTGTTATTTCAGCCACTTAGTATGTGACATTTTGTTATGGCAGCCCTATCAAGCGAACACAGCTGGCTTATCCCATAGTGGCTGGCCTCCCCTGAGCCAGAAAGCCATGAGGGCCTGAGAAAGCTCCCACAGCAGGAGCCACAATCTTTTTATAACTTAATCTTGGAAGTAACATTCCATACTTTCTGCAGTATTCTCTTTGTTAGAAGTGATTCCAGTGCACACCCAAGGGGAGGCAATTACATAAGGGTATGCCTTCCAGGAGGAGGAGTCACAGAGGTCATTAAAAGGCTGCCTGCCATACTAGTTTGGGGTTGCTTTTAAATAAGTTAAAGTAAAGCATTTAGAGATGGACAGATTGGCAACTTTTCCGTGATACTGTAGATTCAACCTCACCAAATACATGAGCACTCTGACTAACTTAATCTATAAGCTATACTCTCATTCTGTGAACCTAAGATTGTTATGATCTGTAAGATAAAAACTTTTGACATTCAAGACAAGGTTTTCTGGGGGATGAAGAACATTTTAATGGACTAGATTGAAGAGAAAAGGTATTATCAATAAATGCTTAAGTCTAGGTTGAATATGGTGCTTCTCATCCAGGGCTGCATACCAAGAGGAGGTGGGGGGAAGGAAGGAGGGATAAAGTTTATCATTAGTAAAAAGCACAGTCAAACTGTAATGTAATCTTATGTATGGAAAGTGAAAAAAAATTATAGCTTTCATAAACTGCAGAAGGTAAAACTGAAGACAATCTTGGCTGATGGAGAATAGGTCATAAAAAGCTGAGAAAATGCTCTAACCATTCTCTCATTGTTAATGGACAAAAAGGGAGTAAATGAGACTGGGTTCCGGGTGGGCATGCAGTGCACCATAATACCCAAAGAGCTTTTAAGAACATCCGGTGAAGAGTAAGAAAACAGTTAAGGGGCTGCATGGATTAGTTTGGGAGATAAATATAAAGTAGCAGTCATATTCTGGAGCCTTTAAGAACTAATAGGAAGAACTTTACAAGAGAAGGATTGGGGACTGTTGAACCCAAGCTTTAGTTCAAAGGATCCAGAGGACATCTGCTTTGTGGTGATAGTGAGCTGACATCTGATTCCTCAGTAAGTACACTGAGTTCCCAGTAGCTTTAGCCTCTAAAATTAGTAGCATTGTCAGCTTGATTGTCTTGTGTTTGTCTAACAATCAGAGTCTATGTGGCAAAGCTGTCATTATTCCCAACCAAGGTCAAACTTCTTTTCACCAACAGCCCTCGTTGGTTTCTTGAGTGATGCTAATATGAGGGGAGATTCTCCCTTTGCCTTTCAGAGAGCTCTAAGGAGCTGTCAATAGTAATAACATCTCCACGTATTCAGCTGCAATAATTTAGCTCCTGCTTCATTGGAACGCTCTCTTGGGTGAGCCTTTAAGAGAGGAAGAAGCTGTTTCCTGTTATCTCCAGGCTGCATGACAACAAGAAGACAGGCTGATTCTAGGGCCCATTTCAGTTTTCCATACAACAAGCTGTGAAACTAGAGAGTGAGACGGATGGTGGGAGGATCCCACAAGACCCACACTAAAAAGATGTGTTGGGATTTGGATATTTCTATGGATTACCTAAAGAGTTCTCTTGAAAGTAGATGTTTATGTTGTTGTGGAACAATTTCTGAGAGATATTGTTAAGTAAAAGATACCCCAAAAAAACCCAACCCACTGTAGATTATGCTCCCCTTCATATAAAAAGGGCAGGAGGAATATATGTTTGTGTGTGCATAGACAGTCCTGAGAAGGGTGAGCACACACCTATGCAAACCAGTAATAGGCAGCTGCCTGCCTCTGAGATGGAGACCCAAGAGTCTAGGGTAGAAGAAATACTTTTAACTCCATAATCTTTTGTATTTTTTTTGTGTGCTTTCTTTTTTCTTTTTTCTTTTTAATTATACTTTAAGTTTTAGGGTACATGTGCACATTGTGCAGGTTAGTTACATATGTATACATGTGCCATGCTGGTGCGCTGCACCCACTAACTCGTCATCTAGCATTAGGTATATCTCCCGATGCTATCCCTCCCCCCTCCCCCCACCCCACAACAGTCCCCAGAGTGTGATATTCCCCTTCTTGTGTCCATGTGATCTCATTGTTCAGTTCCCACCTATGAGTGAGAATATGCGGTGTTTGGTTTTTTGTTCTTGCGATAGTTTACTGAGAATGATGATTTCCAGTTTCATCCATGTCCCTACAAAGGACATGAACTCATCATTTTTTATGGCTGCATAGTATTCCATGGTGTATATGTGCCACATTTTCTTAATCCAGTCTATCATTGTTGGACATTTGGGTTGGTTCCAAGTCTTTGCTATTGTGAATAATGCCGCAATAAACATACGTGTGCATGTGTCTTTATAGCAGCATGATTTATAGTCCTTTGGGTACATACCCAGTAATGGGATGGCTGGGTCAAATGGTATTTCCAGTTCTAGATCCCTGAGGAATCGCCACACTGACTTCCACAATGGTTGAACTAGTTTACAGTCCCACCAACAGTGTAAAAGTGTTCCTATTTCTCCACATCCTCTCCAGCACCTGTTGTTTCCTGACTTTTTAATGATTGCCATTCTAACTGGTGTGAGATGGTATCTCATTGTGGTTTTGATTTGCATTTCTCTGATGGCCAGTGATGATGAGCATTTTTTCATGTGTCTTTTGGCTGCATAAATGTCTTCTTTTGAGAAGTGTCTGTTCATATCCTTTGCCCACTTTTTGATGGGGTTGTTTGTTTTTTTCTTGTGAATTTGTTTGAGTTCATTGTAGATTCTGGATATTAGCCCTTTGTCAGATGAGTAGGTTGTGAAAATTTTCTCCCATTTTGTAGGTTGCCTGTTCACTCTGATGGTAGTTTCTTTTCCTGTGCAGAAGCTCTTTAGTTTAATTAGATCCCATTTGTCAATTTTGGCTTTTGTTGCCATTGCTTTTGGTGTTTTAGACATGAAGTCCTTGCCCATGCCTATGTCCTGAATGGTAATGCCTAGGTTTTCTTCTAGGGTTTTTATGGTTTTAGGTCTAATGTTTAAGTCTTTAATCCATCTTGAATTGATTTTTGTATAAGGTGTAAGGAAGGGATCCAGTTTGAGCTTTCTACATATGGCTAGCCAGTTTTCCCAGCACCATTTATTAAATAGGGAATCCTTTCCCCACTCCTTGTTTTTCTCAGGTTTGTCAAAGATCAGATAGTTGTAGATATGCGGCATTATTTCTGAGGGCTCTGTTCTGTTCCATTGATCTATATCTCTGTTTTGGTACCAGTACCATGCTGTTTTGGTTACTGTAGCCTTGTAGTATAGTTTGAAGTCAGGTAGTGTGATGCCTCCAGCTTTGTTCTTTTGGCTTAGGATTGACTTGGCGATGCGGGCTCTTTTTTGGTTCCATATGAACTTTAAAGTAGTTTTTTCCAATTCTGTGAAGAAAGTCATTGGTAGCTAGATGGGGATGGCATTGAATCTGTAAATTACCTTGGGCAGTATGGCTATTTTCACGATATTGATTCTTCCTACCCATGAGCATAGAATGTTCTTCCATTTGTTTGTATCCTCTTTTATTTCCTTGAGCAGTGGTTTGTAGTTCTCCTTGAAGAGGTCCTTCACATCCCTTGTAAGTTGGATTCCTAGGTATTTTATTCTCTTTGAAGCAATTGTGAATGGGAGTTCACTCATGATTTGGCTCTCTGTCTGTTGTTGGTGTATAAGAATGCTTGTGATTTTTGTACATTGATTTTGTATCCTGAGACTTTGCTGAAGTTGCTTATCAGCTTAAGGAGATTTTGGGCTGAGACAATGGGGTTTTCTAGATATACAATCATGTCGTCTGCAAACAGGGACAATTTGACTTCCTCTTTTCCTAATTGAATACCCTTTATTTCCTTCTCCTGCCTAATTGCCCTGGCCAGAACTTCCAACACTATGTTGAATAGGAGTGGTGAGAGAGGGCATCCCTGTCTTGTGCCAGTTTTCAAAGGGAATGCTTCCAGTTTTTGCCCATTCAGTATGATATTGGCTGTGGGTTTGTTATAGATAGCTCTTATTATTTTGAGATACGTCCCATCAATACCTAATTTATTGAGAGTTTTTAGCATGAAGGGTTGTTGAATTTTGTCAAAGGCTTTTTCTGCATCTATTGAGATAATCATGTGGTTTTTGTCTTTGGCTCTGTTTATATGCTGGATTACATTTATTGATTTGCATATATTGAACCAGCCTTGCATCCCAGGGATGAAGCCCACTTGATCGTGGTGGATAAGCTTTTTGATGTGCTGCTGGATTCGTTTTGCCAGTATTTTATTGAGGATTTTTGCATCAATGTTCATCAAGGATATTGGTCTAAAATTCTCTTTTTTTGTTGTGTCTCTGCCTGGCTTTGGTATCAGAATGATGCTGGCCTCATAAAATGAGTTAGGGAGGATTCCCTCTTTTTCTATTGATTGGAATAGTTTCAGAAGGAATGGTGCCAGTTCTTCCTTGTACCTCTGGTAGAATTCGGCTGTGAATCCATCTGGTCCTGGACTCTTTTTGGTTGGTAAGCTATTGATTATTGCCACAATTTCAGCTCCTGTTATTGGTCTATTCAGAGATTCAACTTCTTCCTGGTTTAGTCTTGGGAGAGTGTATGTGTCCAGGAATTTATCCATTTCTTCTAGATTTTCTAGTTTATTTGTGTAGAGGTGTTTGTAGTATTCTCTGATGGTAGTTTGTATTTCTGTGGGATCGGTGGTGATATCCCCTTTATCATTTTTTATTGCGTCTATTTGATTCTTCTTTTTTTCTTTATTATTCTTGCTCGCGGTCTATCAATTTTGTTGATCCTTTCAAAAAACCAGCTCCTGGATTCATTAATTTTTTGAAGGGTTTTTTGTGTCTCTATCTCCTTCAGTTCTGCTCTGATTTTAGTTATTTCTTGCCTTCTGCTAGCTTTTGAATGTGTTTGCTCTTGCTTTTCTATTTCTTTTAATTGTGATGTTAGGGTGTCAATTTTGGATCTTTCCTGTTTTCTCTTGTGGGCATTTAGTGCTATAAATTTCCCTCTACACACTGCTTTGAATGCGTCCCAGAGATTCTGGTATGTTGTGTCTTTGTTCTCGTTGGTTTCAAAGAACATCTTTATTTCTGCCTTCGTTATGTACCCAGTAGTCATTCAGGAGCAGGTTGTTCAGTTTCCATGTAGTTGAGCAGTTTTGAGTGAGATTCTTAATCCTGAGTTCTAGTTTGATTGCACTGTGGTCTGAGAGATAGTTTGTTATAATTTCTGTTCTTTTACATTTGCTGAGGAGAGCTTTACTTCCCAGTATGTGGTCAATTTTGGAATAGGTGTGGTGTGGTGCTGAAAAAAATGTATATTCTGTTGATTTGGGGTGGAGAGTTCTGTAGATGTCTATTAGGTCCGCTTGGTGCAGAGCTGAGTTCAATTCCTGGGTATCCTTATTGACTTTCTGTCTCGTTGATCTGTCTAATGTTGACAGTGGGGTGTTAAAGTCTCCCATTATTAATGTGTGGGAGTCTAAGTCTCTTTGTAGGTCACTCAGGACTTGTTTTATGAATCTGGGTGCTCCTGTATTGGGTGCATATATATTTAGGATAGTTAGCTCTTCTTGTTGAATTGATCCCTTTACCATTATGTAATGGCCTTCTTTGTCTCTTTTGATCTTTGTTGGTTTAAAGTCTGTTTTATCAGAGACTAGGATTGCAACCCCTGCCTTTTTTTGTTTTCCATTGGCTTGGTAGATCTTCCTCCATCCTTTTATTTTGAGCCTATGTGTGTCTCTGCACGTGAGATGGGTTTCCTGAATACAGCACACTGATGGGTCTTGACTCTTTATCCAATTTGCCAGTCTGTGTCTTTTAATTGGAGCATTTAGTCCATTTACATTTAAAGTTAATATTGTTATGTGTGAATTTGATCCTGTCATTATGATGTTAGCTGGTTATTTTGCTCGTTAGTTGATGCAGTTTCTTCCTAGTCTCGATGGTCTTTACATTTTGGCATGATTTTGCAGCAGCTGATACCGGTTGTTCCTTTCCATGTTTAGTGCTTCCTTCAGGAGCTCTTGTAAGGCAGGCCTGGTGGTGACAAAATCTCTCAGCATTTGCTTGTCTGTAAAGGATTTTATTTCTCCTTCACTTATGAAGCTTAGTTTGACTGGGTATGAAATTCTGGGTTGAAAATTCTTTTCTTTAAGAATGTTGAATATTTGCCCCCACTCTCTTCTGGCTTGTAGGGTTTCTGCCGAGAGATCCGCTGTTAGTCTGATGGGCTTCCCTTTGAGGGTAACCCGACCTTTCTCTCTGGCTGCCCTTCACATTTTTTCCTTCATTTCAACTTTGGTGAATCTGACAATTATGTGTCTTGGAGTTGCTCTTCTCGAGGAGTATCTTTGTGGCATTCTCTGTATTTCCTGAATCTGAACGTTGGCCTGCCTTGCTAGATTGGGGACGTTCTCCTGGATAATATCCTGCAGAGCATTTTCCAAGTTGGTTCCATTCTCCCCTTCACTTTCAGGTACACCAATCAGACGTAGATTTGGTCTTTTCACATAGTCCCATATTTCTTGGAGGCTTTGCTCATTTCTTTTTATTCTTTTTTCTCTAAACTTCCCTTCTCACTTCATTTCATTCATTTCATCTTCCATTGCTGATACTCTTTCTTCCAGTTGATCGCATCGGCTCCTGAGGCTTCTGCATTCTTCACGTAGTTCTCGAGCCTTGGTTTTCAGCTCCATCAGCTCCTTTAAGCACTTTTCTGTATTGGTTATTCTAGTTGTACATTCTTTTAAATTTTTTTCAAAGTTTTCTACTTCTTTGCCTTTGGTTTGAATGTCCTCCTATAGCTCAGAGTAATTTGATCGTCTGAAGCCTTCTTCTCTCAGCTCGTCAAAGTCATTCTCCATCCAGCTTTGTTCCGTTGCTGGTGAGGAACTGCGTTCCTTTGGAGGAGGAGAGGCGCTCTGCTTTTTAGAGTTTCCAGTTTTTCTGTTCTGTTTTTTCCCCATCTTTGTGGTTTTATCTACTTTTGGTCTTTGATGATGGTGATGTACAGATGGGTTTTTGGTGTGGATGTCCTTTCTGTTTGTTAGTTTTCCTTCTAACAGAGGGGACCCTCAGCTGCAGGTCTGTTGGAATACCCTGCCGTGTGAGGTGTCAGTGTGCCCCTGCTGGGGGGTGCCTCCCAGTTAGGCTGCTCGGGGGTCAGGGGTCAGGGACCCACTTGAGGAGGCAGTCTGCCCGTTCTCAGATCTCCAGCTGCGTGCTGGGAGAACCACTGCTCTCTTCAAAGCTGTCAGACAGGGACATTTAAGTCTGCAGAGGTTACTGCTGTCTTTTTGTTTGTCTATGCCCTGCCCCCAGAGGTGGAGCCTACAGAGGCAGGCAGGCCTCCTTGAGCTGTGGTGGGCTCCACCCAGTTCGAGCTTCCTGGCTGCTTTGTTTACCTAATCAAGCCTGGGCAATGGCGGGCGCCCCTCCCCCAGCCTCGCTGCTGCCTTTCAGTTTGATCTCAGACTGCTGTGCTAGCAATCAGCGAGACTCCGTGGGCGTAGGACCCTCCGAGCCAGGTGCGGGATATAATCTCGTGGTGCGCCGTTTTTTAAGCCCGTCGGAAAAGTGCAGTATTCGGGTGGGAGTGACCCGATTTTCCAGGTGCCGTCCGTCACCCCTTTCTTTGACTCAGAAAGGGAACTCCCTGACCCTTTGCGCTTCCCAAGTGAGGCAATGCCTCGCCTTGCTTCGGCTCGCGCATGGTGCGCACACCCACTGACCTGTGCCCACTGTCTGGCACTCCCTAGTGAGGTGAACCCGGTACCTCAGATGGAAATGCAGAAATCACCCGTCTTCTGCGTCGCTCACGCTGGGAGCTGTAGAGTGGAGCTGTTCCTATTCGGCCATCTTGGCTCCTCCCCTTGTGTATTTTTTTTTAAAATCATGCCTAGATGACTTTTAAACCACACAAATAGGAACAGTTTTTAAAAGAGAAAACCCTTGAAGAAATGACACTTAAGTTACGGCATATAGCCTTTAAATTCATGCTCTGTTCTCTTAAATAGTAATTTGAGTTTTCTGGTTCTCTCTCCTTTTTGTCATTATAGTTTGAAAAATCATGGTAGGAATAGCAGTTATTTATTGAGCACCTGCTGTATCCCAGGTGCTGTAATTTTTACATAGTTTTTTTTTTCACTTAATCATCACAACAATCATATGAGAAATACTTCTTAAACTGCCATGTTTTTACAGTGGAGACATATATTCCTTCTTTGGGTTTTCTTTAGAAAATAGAGAGTTCCAAGATTAATTTTCTACGAAATGTCTGTTACTTTGCTCCAGCAAAGATTAGAATGGCCCTTCTCCTGAGGGGTGCATCGGATCAGTTCTACCTTCAAGTTTTTCTCCTCTTTCTCTGGCTTGTCTTAAAGTGTAGTCAGATCTTTCTTGCTCTCCCTCCCTCTCTGCTTCATGTCTTTCCATCCATCTCTCTTCCTCGCTTTGTATTTCTCATCACAGCTTCATTGACCTCCTTATTTCTTGCATTATATGGCTTCTTCCATGTGGCAAGATCAGATGGAAGGGTGTGGTTTGAGCATCTTCCATCTTATTCTTCCCAGCAGTGACCACAGAGTGAGGGAAGCGTCTCTCTTTCTACTTTAATATATATATAACTCCCAAAGAAGGACTGGGATCGGCTTGGCCTGGGTAATAAGACCACCTCTTGAAGTAATTGCTGTGGCCAAGGGGATTCAGGCTTTGGCCAGGCCTGGGATCATTTTTGCATCAACTTTTGTGATCAAGAGGATATGGAATTAACATTTGTAGCCTGGCAGTAATAGCTTGGTTGGAATAGAAGAAGTGGGGAGCAATTTCCCAAAGGAAGAGAAAGGGGCTGAAACCCTAAGCAGATGGGAAGTGTCACTAGGCAGACAAAAATAGTAAATTTCCCTGCTTTCCACCCTTAGCTTCTTATATAAATGCAGGTTAAATTATAAAACAATTCATGCAATAAGCACTTTATATAACACTGGAGCAGAATAAGTGATAGATCAATATCCATAATTATTTAACATCTTTAAAATTGTGGTGAAATATATGTAACATAAAATGTGCTGTTTCAACCATTTTTAAGTGTATAGCATTAAGTACATTTACTTTTTTTTTTTTTTTAAGTCAGAGTCTTGCTCTGTCACCAGGCTGGAGTGCAGTGGCGCGATCTCAGCTCACTGCAACCGCCAACTCCCTGGTTCAAGCGATTCTCCTGCCTCAGCCTCCCTAGTAGCTGGGTTTACAGGCATGCACCACCACGTCCAGCTAATTTTTTTTTTTTTTTTTTTTTGTATTTTTAGTAGAGACGGGGTTTCATCATGTTGGCCAGGATGGTCTTGAACTCCTGACCTTGTGATCTACCCACTCAGCCTCCCAAAGTGCTGGGATTACAGGCGTGAGCCACCATGCCTGGCCCATTTACATTCTTATGTAATCATCACCACCGTTCACCTCCAGAATTTTTTTCTTCTTGCAGAACTTTAGCTCTGTACCCATTAAACAATAACTCCTCATTCCCTTTTGCCCCCAGCCCCTGGCAACCACCATTCTACTTTCTGTCTCTATGAATTTGACTACTCTAGGTACCTCATATAAGTGGAATCATACAGTATTTGTCATTTTGTGACTGGCTTATTTCACTTAGCATAGTGTTCTCCAGGTTCATCTGTGTTGTAACAAGCATCAGAATTCCCTTTTTTAAGGTTGAGTCATAATTTAATGTATGTATACACCACATTATCAATTCAGCAATCAGTGGACACTTGAGTTGCTTCCACCTTTAAATATTGTGAATAATGCTGCTGTGAACATGGGTGTGCAAATATATGTTTGTGTCCCTGCTTTCATTTCTTTTGGGTACATACACAGAAGTGGAATTGCTGGATTGTATGGTAATTCTGTTTTTAATTTTTTGAGGAACCACCATCCTGCTTTCTGTAGTAGCTGTACCATTTTACACCCCCACCAGCCGCACACAAGGGTTTCTGTTTCTCCACATTCTCACTAACACTTGTTATTTTATGGTTAGTTTAAATGTTTATGTTTTGATAGTAGCCATCCTAATGGGTGTGATGTGGTTTTAAATTAAACATTGGTAACTGAGATAATACTAGTGCCATTTATAAAATTAGCATCATGGATGAGTGGGACAGACAATACTGTTAGAATTTTCAAAGTCAAGTTTCGATGATGACTGAATGTTAAACTCAGCTAGGTTTTTCTCAAAAGAGAGGGAGAAGTCGGAGCCAGAGGTAGAATTGAGCAATCATCTGTATGGAGATACTTGTTAAAACTGTTCATGGATGCATTCTCCAAGGAAACGAGTTTAAGGATTAGCAGCAAGGTTCAAAGGATGGAGGAAAAGGAGCCAGTGGGGGAGCCCATGGAGGCAGCCTTGAGAGACACCTGGATATTTCAGAAACTCGGAGTCCCAGGATGGGAATGATCAGTGAGCTCAGATGCCAAGACAGATGACTTTATGTAAATTGCCTGTGAATAAAATTTTGTTAAATTGAACCATTTTACATGAATAATAATCTGTAGTGCCCTTTATAATTTTCAGAATGCTTTCATATGGATTTCCTTATTTGGCCCGTGTAGCAATCCAGTGAGGTACACACGTTTTTATTCTCATATTACAGAGGAAGAAACTGAAGCACAGAGAGATTGCAATTTTCCTAAGGTTACTGCTCGTAAATCTCAGTTTCCCAAGATGATCAGTTTTGGGGAGGCTGAAGGCACAGTAGTTCAGAGATGCTTACAGCAGAGTAGGCATGAGTGTCTTCCCGTAATGCCCCAGAGGCTTGTCATCCCTAGCACATGAGATCTCTTTCAGTACCTCCTGGAAACAATATAGACTGGCCACTCTCGGCTTCCTGTGAACTAGTAAAGAGCTTGATTTCCTATACTCTAGAGCAGTGATTGTTAAACTGTGAGTCATGACCTAGCGATGGGTCATCCAATCAGTTTAACGGGTCACAACCAGGCTCACAAGAGCTGGTGGAATGTGTCCCTTCCCAACTCTGCCTTCAGTAACTTTGCGTTGGTTATTTGAACTCAATTGTGGTGGAAATTGGCCAACAACACAAAGTTGGGGCTTTCATTTGTTTTACCATAGAGAGCCTGTTAAACATTTTCTAGCACACTACTGGTCACAATCATCATTCCCCTGCATCCCCACCCCAGTGCAGCAGAATGAAATAGAAGAATACCAGGGTCTATCTACAGTAAAAGTAAGTGTAAGTATTATGGGAATTGTATTTAAGTCATAAAGATGGTTGTGCATTCAGTGGCAATGTGAGATGTACTTTTTACTATGCATTGCAATCAGAAAAAAAGTTTGAAAGTCACTGTTGGTCACTGGTCTAGAGTCCCTTCATTTCATTTCATTTATTTGTTTAGACAGCTTTACTCTGCCATTCAGGCTGGAGTGCAGTGGCATGATGACAGCTCACTGCAGCCTCATACTTCTGGGCTCAAGCAATCTTCCTGCCTCAGCCCCTGAGTGGCTGGAACCACAGGTGTGCACCACCATGTCCAGCTAATTATTTTATTTTATTTTTAGTAGAGATGAGTTTCTCTATGTTGCCCAGGCTGGTCTCAAATTCCTGGGTTCAAGCGATCCTCCTGCCTCAGCCTCCCAAAGTGCTGGGATTATAGGCATGAGCCACCATGCCCAGCTGGGCCATTTACTTCTCACCTTCTTTAGGTAACTGAAAGTGCTATTCTCCTAATCTTCAGATAGAGAACTGGTATCCAGCACCCTCTTTGACTCATGCTGCATCTGCTACAGGAGGAATGAGGCTGAATTTTTATCAGACTAGAAGCTATTCTAGAAGAGGCAAAATCCACCCCCACCATCAATTTGTCTTTTGAACTCAAAGCTATATAAAAATCCATTCTAATGCCCCACCAAAGATTTTCTCCAGTGAGCAGAAAACAAAAATCATTATCCTTAAATCCCGGAGGTTTGAGGCTTGTGAATAGCATAAATCAATTTATAGCTCGTAGCATTGTTTTACTCTACCACTCTTCATTACCAGAGCTCCCTATAAAAAAATTAAATCTTTTTTTTTTTTTTTTTTTTTTTTTTGAGACGGAGTCTCGCTCTTGCCCAGGCTGGAGTGCAGTGGCGCGATCTCAGCTCACTGCAAGCTCCACCTCCCAGGTTCACACCATTGCCTGTCTCAGCCCCCCAAGTAGCTGGGACTACAGGCACCCGCTACCAAGCCTGGCTAATTTTTTTTGTATTTTTAGTAGAGACGGGGTTTCACCATGTCAGCCAGGATGGTCTCGATCTCCTGACCTCATGATCCACCCACCTCGGCCTCCCAAAGTGCTGGGATTACAGGCATGAGCCACCGCGCCCGGCCGAAATTAAATCTTTTTAAGAAAGTAAAGAAACTCTTCATAAAAGAAACTCTCCTTTTAATAATTCAGTCATTTATTTTATAAATCTAGGTTTTACATGTTTATATAAAAATACACCAGATATACTCAAGTAGGTTATGCTTCGAAACTAGCATGGTAGATACATCATAGAATTAGATCCCAAGAACTTTGATTTTAGTCAGGCTTAAAATTTTTAAATTTTCATAAAAGGGTGGTTATTAAGTATTCTTATGCCAAAAAACCTCTGTCAAACATGTTAATCAGTCTTCCATTAGGATACTTACTATCTAAATGTAGTTACAAAAAGAAACACTTCACTGAATGACATTTGAAAGTCTTTCAGAGATTTATATCTCTCTATTCCGTGATAAAATGTTATCATGCCCATCTGATGGGTTTATTATAATAAAATAATCCAGAATAGGGGGAACATGGTTTTTTACAGGTTTGTGAGACTTAAGTATATCTTCAGAAATGAGTTATGTGCATTTTTCTTAGAAGAATTAGGCTTGTTGTATTAATGACTGTAATTCTTTATAGTAGAATTCCTTAAAATAGCATTGTATTAAAATTATTCAACACTCATTTGCGAGTAGAAAGGAAATCTTCCCCCATAGATGGACACTTGAGCTCTTGTTGGTTTTAGCATCTGAACTGAACCAGATGCCTGCATTACTCATGAGAAATTAAAAAGGATTTCTGGGAGGCCATGAGGGCTTGGTGGTGCTGCTGTAGTCAGCGGCTCCCATGTCCCATGTGGCTGCATTGCAGAGTTCCTTGGGCTGTCTTTGCTCTGAACAAACCCCTTGCAGCTGTGCCCGGCGCCTTTGTGACACCCAGGCAAGGTTTCATGAAATGGATCTGATGTTCTTGTGCCTGTGTTATTCATTCCTACATACTGGAGCTATGCCCAGGAAGGTGAGGGGCAGCAGGTTGGCCCACACACCCCAGCTGTCCGTTTCTACTAATGTCACTCAGGATATAAATAAATTGATTCATTCACTTCCTTTCTTATCAAACCAGAATGTTGCCAGAAGATACTACCAGGGCTGCCCAGATCAGTTGGAAAGGCCTTAGGGACAAATCTTTAAGAGGTAAACGTCTTTGCATTTAGGTAATATTTTAAATTAAGTTTTTAATTTTATTTTTCTTATTCACTTCAGACCTTGGAGGGAGAAAAATAACTTTGGTTATATGTTCATAACATTTGAGGTTTGGGCCTTCTTTATTTGTCCCATTTTCCAGATAGGAATTTTTTCTTTTTACTGTATTCTTTTTTTCTTTTTTCTTTTTTTTTTGAGACAGGGTCTTGCTGTGTTGGCCAGGCTGGTCTTGAATCCTGAACTCTTGAGCTCAAGTGATTCTCCCTCCTCAGCCTCCTAAGCTGGGATTATAGGTATGTATCACCACACCTGCCTGGCTTAGGGCCTTCTTTATTGGCAGGGAATTCGTGATGAACTTTTTTTTTTTTTTTTTTTCTCTGAACTGGAAAAGCTATGAGTCATAGGATTTCATAAAAATGCGGTGGCTCACGCCTGTAATCCCAGCACTTTGGGAGCCGAGGCAGGCGGATCACGAGGTCAGGAGATCAAGACCATCCTGGCTAACATGGTGAAACCCATCTCTACTAAAAATACAAAAAAACTAGCCAGGTATGGTGGCGGGTGCCTATAGTCCCAGCTACTCAGGCTGAGGCAGGAGAATGGCGTGAACCAGGGAGGCGGAGCTTGCAGCGGGCTGAGATCATGCCACTGCACTCCATCCTGGGCTACAGAGCAAGACTCTTGTCTCAAAAAAAAAAAAAGTGTATCCCTTAACCTTCAGACAGCTGATGAGTGGTAGAAGCACTGGCCTGGAAGTACAGATTGCCGCTTACCACATCAGGCCTTTTGTTGTTTGTAGAAGCCTAGTTTGTATTGTTAGTTGGAAGTCTTTTGCCACCCATAGGGTAACAGCGCTATTGATCATCAGTCAATCAACTATTTACCAAGCAGCTCTCATGTAAATATTTATAAGGCAAAATGCTGGGTGCCCTGGGTCATGTGAAAATTTGTAAGATGCGGTCTCAGCACTTAAGAGTGTAGCAGTGAAAATAAGCAGTATATGCAAGACAAAGTCCCTCCCCATGTGCCTCCAAATGATAAAAGAAACAATGATTTAGATCGTTTAGGAGGGTCTCTCCACCATTCCTCTCAGGTAACTTATGCTTCCAAATGAGCACGACATGTGAATCTGCTCTTGGCTTCAATGGTTCTTCATTCCTAGGTGGTTCTCATAGTGCAGTTTACCTTGGCAAATGTTGATCACAACGTCTAAAAATACTTGCATTCTCTATGGCCTAAACACAAGCCAGTCACGTTAGTTGGGTGCTAACGAAAGAACAGAAGGATGGAAGTATAAGTGTGTTTGTTGGACTCCCTGATAGTTGCCGAACTGGCATGATGTATTTTACAGGTGCTTTAAGACTTTTTAGGGTAGTTCTGAATATATTTTATGTTTGTGTTGCTTGTTGACTTTAGGACTAACATAATAAGACATAACTTCATTTATTTCATAAATGCCAAGTGAGTGTATAAAGACAGTATTATCTGTAGACATTTGGCCAAAAAAAGACAGAATTTCCAGGCCAAGCCATTAAAGCAAAAATAAAGATGGGCTAGCTACAGTGGCTGGTATTTCAAAGTCCCACAAAAAAAAGGCGGTGTGGGGGAAGAGCTGGGCTGTAGTCGTGGTCATAGAGGCAGTGAGGGAAAAATGCAGTAACATCGTTGTTCTGTATACCTCTCCGGCTTTATGACCCCGTCACTGGATCACCAGGCAGGAGTTAGGATTGAAGTGACTCTGTACCCGAATTATGGCAGGATGTAAGGGACAACTGGCAAATCTTAAGGTGAAGAGTCTAGTAGGAGACCCTTCTAGACTGGGACCCCAGAGTGCCAGCTATAGTCTCCATATGTAAGTCAACTAGAAATAAACCCTCCCTCTCATCCACCCTTCAGTCCCTCAGGCATTGAAAGAAAACTGGGTATCTGGAAACTTGGTGCTAAATGGAGTGGAGAAGGGGAATCTCCCCTGGTAATTTATAACCACAAGCTGGACCCCTTGTAAGCTTGGGCATGAATTCACATTCTGGAGGTAGCCTGAAAAACTTCAGACTGAGAGTTTAAGGTGGTCCTAAGGCACCTAGCAGAATTGAATGCATGTTTTATCTGGAGGAATCCTCCTCCAACCCAAACCTCAAATAATTCCCACAGGTAAAGTTTTGTGAGATCAGAGTTTAAAATCAAAACAAATAAAGAAACATGGCACCATGAGCAAAGCCAGCAAAATAATAGATAACAGTGTTAGACTAAGATAATTGAAATTGCCAAATAGTGCAAAATAAATTTTCTCATATGTTTAGAGAAATTAAAAGAGAGAGTAAACCAAGAGATTAAAGTTATGACCAAGCAGATTTGAAATAGAACTAAGTAACTCTTTTGGAATTGGAAAATAATAATTAAAGTTTAAAAATCCGTGGATGGGCCTACCTGCAGATTTGACCCAGTTCACTGAAGAGAGCTTTAATGAACTCAAAGACGGATTTAGAGAAATGATCTGGGCACTTGTCTTTCGAGTCGCCTGCTTGGCCCTCTTCTAAGTGTGCTTTCCTTCCTGCTCTGAAGCTTTTTGATAAACTTTCCCTCCTGCTCTAAAACTTGCCTTGGTCTCTTCTTCTGCCTTATGCCCCTCAGTCAAATTCTTTCTTCTGAGGAGGCAAGAATTGAGGCTGCGGCAGACCTGTACAGATACAGATTCACTGCCGCTAACATATTTTGGTGCCATGTGACTTGGATACCTTCCGCTGGTAACATACTTTGCTGTGTGACTCGAATACGTCCCCTACTTGCCATCAAGCTTCAGATGATCCTCAGTGAGGGACACCGTCCTCTCAATATTCAAGAGTCACCCTTCTACAAAGGACCCCTAGACTGCCCATCAGTGGAACAAACAAAGGCACAATCTTGCCCCTGTCTCCCTTGGGCCTGGCTGGATCCCACTTTCACCAACCCACGGAGCCACCCTGCCCTGACAGCTAGCAACAGGCCAAAACCCACAGAACAGCCAACTACCACCTGTCAGTGGAAAGCAGTTACAGAAGACTGACCTTCATCCATTTTCCCCAAAGAATTGGGATCTTGGACTCTTGAGTCAGGAAAGATTACAGTAGGTAGTCAGACATGAGCAGGGCAAGAGAGGGCTCCTGCCCTACCCCTTCCCACCGCAACCAGGAATGTCAGGTGACCATCAGGTGATGATCAGGCAGTTGTTAACTGTCTCTCTAAAATAATAATCAGTTGCAGCCAGCACCAGGGAAAGGCAGTCTCCTTATAGATAGGAAAAACCTGAAACTAGTGATTAGTAGCTTCCTGATAAGATCTCAGGAGTTGGGGGAGTGGGCTTGAGCATGTGCACTAAGAGGCAAAATGGCGGCCTTTAACTGGCATATGACCTCCTAGGGACATTCGGCTGGTAAGGGAAGAAAGCCTCAAGTGAGCATGCGTACAACTCCAGTAAACACACTGTGCATGCTCATCTCCCAAGTGCTAGCAGACCACTGCATCTGCATATGTGGACAGCCCACTCCAAGGGAAAAACCAGGGGAGACGAGATGCAAGACGCCAGAAGTATGCCAGCATATAAAACCCCAAGTCAGAAGGTCAAACCTCATACTTGATCTCTCAAGCCACATGCTTGGCCCTCTTCCAAGTGTACTTTCCTTCCTTTTGTTCCTGCTCTAAAGCTTTTATAGATATATAATATATATTACATATATTATTTTATAATATATATTTTTTATAATATAATATATAAAAAAATTTTTTTTTGAGATGGAGTCTTGCTCTGTCCCCAGGCTGGAGTACAGTGGCACGATCTTGGCTCACTGCAATCTCCACCCACTAGGCTCAAGTGATTCTCCTGCCTCAGCCTCCTGAGTAGCTGGGACTACAGGTGCGTGCCACCATGCTCGGCTGATTTTTATATTTTTAGTAGAGACGGGGTTTCACCATGTTGGTCAGGATGATCTCGATCTCTTGACCTCATGATCTGCCCGCCTCAGCCTCCCAAAGTGCTGGGATTACAGACATGAGCCACTGCACTTGGCCTTCTAAAGTTTTTTAATAAACATTCCCTTCTGCCCAAAAAATAATAATAAATTGAAAAATAAATGATTGGGAATGCAGCACAGAAAGAAAAAGAGGTGGAAAGCCATTTGAGAAGGCCTAATAAGTATCTAATTGGAGCTCTGGAAAGAAAAAATGGGACAACATTTGAAGAGATAATGGCTAAAAATTTTCCACAACTAGTGAAAGATACACATATTGCAGTGAATCACAAGAAATCCACACCTAGACACATCATACTTTAGAGCACTAAGGTCAAAAGATGTTAAAGCAGCTGGAGGGAGTGGAAGGATTACCAGAGCAATTCCAGTCTGATTGACAGCTAACTTCTCAGCAGCAAAGATGGAAACAAAAATACAGTGTAATGTTGCCATTGAGGAAAGGAAATAATTACCAAACCATAAATGTATTCTAAGCAAAAATATCTTTCGTGAATGAGGATGAAACACATTTTCCAACACATAACACGCAAAAGAGTTTGTCACTAGTAGACCTTTGCCAAGGAGTCTAAAGAATGTATTTCAGACAGAGGAAGGTATTATAATACCAGAAGAAAGGTCTGAAATGCAGGAGGAATTGGGGGCAACATAATGAGCAACCAAATGATGATAATGTTCTTGTGAGGTTAAAAAGAAAATGAAAATGTCCAAACCATCATATCATGTAACTCAAGGAGAGCAGATGTTCAAAATTAAAGTCATTTAAGTTCATACTGTACAGTGAAACGGTAAAGTTATTGATGAATTTTACCTTTATATAGTTAACATATACAATTGTTAAATGAATAAAGTATTTAAAAAAATAGAAAACTTCCAAAGTAGCAGAGAGAAAGTGGAATGAGATAGAGAATAAATCCACAAGGAGGAAAAGGAAACATGGAAGAGGTAGAACAAATAGAAAGCACAGCTTAAAACAGTACGAACAAATAAAAGCATTGGCCCTTTCCAAAATGTGAGTTGACTCAATGTTCCAGTGAAGGTCAAAGACTGATTGATTCATGAATGCAACAAATACGGACCAAGCATCTTCTGTGTGTTCAGCACTATTCTAGGCACTAGGCACAAGCCGTGGAGCAGTGAGCAAAACAGCCAAAAATCCCCAATAGGAGAGACAAACAGCAGACCAAATAAGTAACACAAACCATACATGAGAATGTGGGAAATGTTCTAGAGAAAAAAAAAAAAAAAAAAACAGTGAAAGAAGGTAGAGAATGGGGAGGCTCGCTGTTCTAAATAAAGTAGAGAAAGTGGCCTTTGCGGTGAGAACTGAAGAAGGGGGAATAAGTTGGCAGATATGGATGGAAGGGAACTCCAGGTGGAGGGAACAGCGGGAGCTCATGCCTGGAGGGAGGGATGTGGCTGCTGTGATTGGGAAATTCAAGTGGAGCTGTCATGTTGCACGAGAGAGCAGAGGACAGTGAGAACAGATGAGGCTGAGAGATGACAAGGGGCCAGATCATGCAGGCCCTGGGGGCCAAGGAGAGGACTTGGCGCTTGTCTTCTGAGTGTAGTGGTAGCCATCAAGGGATTCTGAGCAGAGGATTTCACAGGATGGCTGTGGCTGCTATATCAGGCAGGGACAAGGTGGGAACAGTGGAGGGAAGAGAAAATGGCCAACCAGAAATAGTTATATTGTCAGCCTGGATTTTTAAAAAATATACTTTTAGGCTATTAAAACAAGAAAATCTTACATAGGCATATAGAAAGGATCAAAGAAAAAGGTTGGAAAAAGATATATTGGGGAAATACCAACCAGACGAAAGCCGATGTAGCTATATTTATCAGATAAAATAGATTTTCAGGCAAAAAGCATAACAAGAAATAAAGAGGGTCACTACATTATGGCTAAAGGTTCACCAAGAAAGTGCTCAACCTTTTCTCGTCAACTTACTTTAACTAGTATATTTAATGTTTTTTTCATTTAATAAATACATATTTATGAAAAGTACATTGGGCAAAAAATTAACAGAACCATAAGAAAAATAGATAAATCTAGCTTTATATTGGAAGGTTTTAATGTAGCTCAGTAATTGCTAGATTGAGCAGTCTGATAATAAGTAATGTTTCTGATAATAAGAACATTTAAGAGGCTGTGCATAGTGGTTCACACCCATAAACCCAGCACTTTGGGAGGCTGAGACAGGAGTATCACTCTAGCCCAGGAGTTTGAGACCAGTCTGGGCAACAAAGTGAGACCGTCTCTCCAAAAAAATCGAAAAATTAGCTGGGCGTGGTGTGTGCCTGTGGTCCCAGCCACATGGGAGGCTGACGCATCCCCATGCTTGAGCCCAGGAGGTTTAGGCTGCAGTGAGCTGTGTTCATGCCACTGCACTCCAGCCTGGGCAGCAGAGCAAGACCCTGTCTCAAAAAAAAAAAAAAATCGAAATTTTAACTACATCATTAACAGGCTTGATCTCATAGGCGTGTATACGACATCACACTAAATAACTGCATAATGCACATTCTTTGCAATCTTCTATGGGGGAGTTGCAGAAACTACGTAGTAGGCCTTAAATCACATTTCAAACACTGCATTCCTTGACCACAACGCAATAACGAAAAGATACTGGAAAAGTCCTCATATTTTTGGAAATTAAGAAAGAGTTAACTAATTTAAAAATCATAATTGGCGGGGCACAGTGGTTCACACCTGTAACCCCTGCGCTTTGGGAGGCCAAGACGGGTGGATCACCTGAGGTCAGGAGTTCGAGACCAGCCTGGCCAACATACTGAAACCCTGTCTCTACTAAAAATACAAAAATTAGCCAGGTGTGGTAGTGGGCACCTGTAAGCCTAGCTACTCGGGAGGCTGAGGCAGGAGAATGGCTTGAAACTGAGAGGTGGAGGTTGCAGTGAGCCAAGATCGCGCCATTGCACTGCAGCCTGGGTGACAAGAGTGAAACTCTATCTTAAAAAAAAAAAATCATAATTTTAAAATGTTGTTTAATATTAAAAACTTGACAAATGTAGGTAAAGTAATACCTAAAGGAAAATTTATGCTTACAGTGAGGGAAGAGGAGGGGCTGAAAGTTAATGTGCCAAGTATCTGGTTTAAGAAGTTAAAAAAAAGAAAAACCAAATAAGTCAAAAGAAAGTAAAAACCAAAAATAATAATAGTAATAATAAAGATATAGAGGAAAATAAACATAGAGTTGAGAGGAATGAGTTAGGGACATTATTATACATGCTTCGGAGATTAAACAGATTTTAGGAAGATACTGTGAATAACTTTATGATGACATGCTGATATATTTTTAAAACTTTAGTGGGATGAGTACAATTTTAATATTTAACTTACAAATATTTACTCAAGAAGAAATACAAAATCCAAATATTCCTTTAATTATTATGGAAACTGAATCAAGAACAAAAATCTTCCCACAAATTAATTACCAGGCTTTTGTGTTTTACTGGTGAGTCCTACCAAACATTCAAGGAACAAATATTTCAATCTACAAACTATTCCAGAGTATAAGAAAATTATATAGGATCAGAAGGGAGGAGGCAGATCTGTCATTATTCTCAGATAACATATTTGATTGTAAACCCAAAAAGAACGTTCAAATAGACTATTGGCTTTATCAGAGAATTTTCCAAAATCAATTACATTTCTATATTTCTGCACAAACAGGTAGAACATGTGATTACTGAAAAGATATGCTTTACAGAGCATTAAAGCACATGCCTAGGAATAAATCTAACAAAAGATACGTAAGATCTGTGATAAAATATGTATATATACACATATATATAACCTTACCAAGAGACGCTTTAAGAATATATATATGTATTCTTTATATAAGGTTATATATATATATAGAATATATATATGGTTTTATAGAGTATATATATATTCTATATATATATTCTATATCCTATATATATGTAACCTTATATAAAGAATATATATGTATAAAACCTTACCAAGAGACGCTTTAAGAAATTAATGGAGACACCTACATGTTCGTGGATTAAAAGTTACAGTTTGTAGCCTGGCGTGGTGGTTCACGCCTGTAATCCTAGCACTTTGGGAGACCAAGGGGGATTGCCCAAGCTCCTAGGAGTTCAAGACCAGCCTGGGCAACATGGCAAACCCCCGTCTCTACTAAAAATGCAAAAAATTAGCTGGGCGTGGGGTGCATGCCTGTAGTCCCAGCTTAGTCGGGAGACTGAGGCACGAGAATCGCTTGAACCCAGGAGATGGAAGCTGCAGTGAGCTGAGATCACACTGCTGCACTCCAGCCTGGACAATAGAGCGAGACTCTGTCTCCAAAAAAAAAAAAAAAAAAAAAAGTTACAGTTTTGTAAAGATACCAGTTCTCCCTAAAATTGATTTGTATATTTGAGAGGGTATTAGTTGTTTATTTTTATTTTTTGAAATTTATATGAAAGAGAGAAGAACCCTTATACTCCTATAAAGAATGGGGATGTCAGTAGGGGGCTGTGTGTGACTTGTCTTAACCAGATAACAAAAATTACCATCAAGCTAACATGCTTAAGAGAATGTGATATTGACACAAAATAGAGAAACCTAAAACTGGTCTATATATAGGAAATAACTTACGACCAAGACGCATTGCGGTTAGAAGAGGAAAGGATAGACTTCAATAATAACGTTAGGACAATCAGTTTTTGTGTAGGAAAAAATGGAATTAGATCTGTGCTTCGAACTGTACACAACTTCAGGTCAGATTAGAGACTTAAATATGAAAAGCAAAAGTGTAAATCTTTAAGAATACATTAGAGGACCAGATCATTATAGTCACTGTAAAAGTAAAGGGCTTGTAAAATCAAATCCAGAAAGTGCAAACCATAAAGGTAAAAACTGATAAATTTGACCTGGTTAAAATTAAGAACTTCTAAGATGCCATGAAGATATTGTGGGAGTTTTTTTCCCTTTGTTTCTTATTCATCAGAGATAGATTCTGAAGATAATGTTATCCTGAATTTGCTTTGAAAATACTCCAGGAAACAAATGTGAAGAGACGAAACAAATGGTAGGATGCCGATCATTATCAAAGCTAGATGATGAGAACATGGAAGTGTATTATACTATTTTATCTTTTATGTATGTTTGAAATTTTTTATTTTAAAAACCTTTGTCAGGGCCGGGTGCATTGGCTCACACCTGTAATCCCAGCACTTTGGGTGGCCAAGGAGGGAGGATCATTTGAGTCCAGGAGTTCCAGAGCAGCCCGGACAACATAGGGAGACCTTGTCTCTATAAAAATTTTAAAAATTAGCCAAACCTGGTGGCACACGCCTGTGGTCCCAGCTACTCAGGAGACTGAGGTGAGAGGATCACTTGAGCTCAGGAGGTCAGGGCTTCAGTAAGCTATGATTATGCCGCTGCACTCCAGCCTGGACAACAGAGTTAAGACCCTGTCTCAAAAAAAAAAAATTTGTTTTTTGTTTTTAATCCATCCTGTTTTTATGGTGACTGTCCTGGATTTTCTAATATTTTTTAAAAACCTTATCTGGGCCAGGTGTGGTGGCTTGTGCCCATAAACCCAGCACTTTGGCAGGCTGAGGCAGGAGGCTCACTTGAGCCCAGGAGTTTTAGACCAGGCTGGGCAATACAGGGAGATTCCATCTCTGCAAAAAAAATAGAAAAAAAATTAGCTAGGCGTGGTGGCACATGCTTGTGGTCCCAGGTACTTAGGAGGCTGAGGCAGGAGGATCGTTTGAGCCCAGGAGGTTGGGGCTGCAAGTAAGCCATGATCATGCCACTGCACTCCAGCTTGGGTGACAGAGCAAGACACTGTCTCGAAAATAAATAAATACATAACCTTTTCTGAAAAGATCACTTGTTAGGTACATGTCTAAATACAATCTAATTTTTATCCTGAATAGCACTTATCTTAATAAATTACAAAACAATCTCTTTAAAAAAATACCAGGCAGGGCACAGTGGCTAACACCTGTAAAGTCAACACTTTGGGAGGCCAGCGTGGGAGGATTTCTTGAGCCCAGGAGTTCGAGACCAGCCTGGGCAACATGGCAAAACTCTGTCTCTACAAAAAAATTTTAAAACTAGCCCAGGCATGGTGGTACATGCCTGTGGTCCCAGCTACTCAGGAGGCTGAGGTGGGAGGATTGCCTGAGCCCCTGATGTTGAGGCTGTGGTGAGCCATGATTCTGCCTCTGCACTACAGCCTCGGCGACAGAGCGAAACCCTGTCTCAAAAAACCATAGAATGAAGAGACAAGTCACAAACTGGGTGAAGATGTTTGTAATACATAAAAACCAAAAAGTTAGTATCCAGATATTTAAGCAAAGAACTTCTAAAATTCAATAGGCAGTTTCTTAGATATGACATCAAAAGCATACGCAACAAAAGAAGAAAGTAGACAAACTGGACATCCTCAAAAATTTAAAATTTCCTGCTTCAAAGGACACTATCAAGGAAGTAAAACAACAATCCGTGAAATTGAGAAAATATTTACAAATCATGTATATGACAAGGGACTTGTATCTAAAATACATACAGAGCGCTTACAATTCAATAATAAAAAAGACGACTCAAGTTTAAAGATGAGCAAAGGAACTGAGCAGATGTTTTGCCAATGAAGATATACCATGCCAAGAAGCATATAAAACGATCCTCAATATCATTAGCCGCTGGGGAAATAAATCAAAGCCACAGTGGTCAGCAGCCACCAGCTTGGAGGATCACTTGAGCCGAAGAGTTTGAGACCAGCCTGGGCAACACAACGAGACCCCATCTGCACCAAAAAAAAGAAAAAGGAAAAACACAGCAGTGTATCACTTCATGCCCACCAGAATGGCTGTAATGGAAAAGAGACATTGGAACCTTCATGCACTGTTGGGAGGGATGTAAAATGGCGTGACTGCTTTTGGAAACAGTTTGACAGTTCCTTAAACAGTTTACGTGAAGAGTTGCCATATGACCCAGCAATTAATTCCACTTCCGTATCTATACCCAAGAGAAATGAAAACATAGTTCAAATATTTTTACATCATTGTTTATAGAAGCATTATTAATAGCCAAGAGGTAGAAACAACCCAAATGTCCACAACTGATGAATGGATAAATGAAATGTGGTCTATACACACAATGGAATATTATTCAGCCATAAAAAAGGAGTAGAGTAGTGATGCATGCTACAGCATAGATGACCCTTTAAAACATTATGGTAAGTGAAAGAAGCCAGTCCCCAAGGACCATTGCATGATTCCATTTATATGAAATGTCCAGAATAGGCAAATCTATAGAGACAGAAGGTAAACTAGACTAATGGTTGCCTATAGCTGAGGGATGAGAGATGTAGGGGGTGGTGGTGAAGAAGTATGGGGTTTATTTTTGGGGTCATCAAAATGTTCTAAAATTGACTATGATGACGGATGCACAACTCTGAATATAATATACTAAAAGCTATTGAGTTGTACATGCTAAAGGAATGAATTGTACAGTATGTGAATTACATCTCAAAAAAAGCTGTTTTTTAAAAAATAACAATTCAATAGGAAAATAAGCAAAAGGCATATCCACACATTTCATATAAGAAGAAACACGTATGCACAATAGATACTTGAAAAGATGCTCAACCTCATTTCTAATCAGGAAAATGCTAATTAAGCCACAGTGGAATACCATTGAATACTCATGTGATTCACAGAAATTGTAAACTGAGGCAATACTGCTCCACATGTAGAGGTGTGGAGAAGTGAGGATGCTCATGCATTTCCAGAGGGAGTGTAAATTGTATAATCACTTTGGAAAATAAGATGGCATTAGAGAGTTGAAGATCCAAGTGTTTATGGCCCAGCAATTCCCCTCCTAAGTGTATACCCAAAGAAATTCTCCCAGTAATATACTGAGATTGCATGTGTAATCACAGGAGCACTACAAAATTCAAAGCCACATAAAATTCAACAGTATATTATATAGGGGCATAAAGATCATAAACCTGTTTTTTTAAAAGCAAACAAGGGAAGGATAAACACAAAATTCAGGATGGTGAGAATGGGAAAGAATTGGGAGGGTCTAGCAGGGATGCAGGGTAATGGTAAAGTTCCTTTTCTTAAACTAGATGGTGAGCATATAGGTGTATATTGTTGGGATTGAGGGGTTGAGGAGAAGGCAAAGTATTATCTGACACTCTGACATTGAGGGAAAATTTAGAAAAACTCAAAAGCATACATGGAAGAATTTTTTCATGCACTTTAAAAATGCTGATAATACACTGTGTTTCTAGAAAAGATGGACATATTTAGCATTGTTTAATTTGAAAAGGAAAAGATAAAATGTTTTTGTCCAAGAAAAAAAAGGAAGGAGAACAACACAGAAAAGAAACAGCAGTAGAACTGGGAGTATTTTAGGAAGGTTTCCAGCAAAAGTGGTTAAAATTAAGTGCTTTGTGGCCGGGCGCGGTGGCTCACACCTGTAATCCCAGCACTTTGGGAGGCCGAGGTGGGCAGATCACGAGGTCAGGAGATAGAGACCATCCTGGCTAACACGGTGAAACCCCATCTCCACTAAAAATAAAAAAAAATTAGCCGGGTATGGTGGGTGGTGGGCGCCTGTAGTCCCAGCTACTCGGGAGGCTGAGGCAGGAGAATGGTGTGAACCCAGGAGGCGGAGCTTGCAGTGAGCCAAGATCGCGCCACTGCACTCCAGCCTGGGCGACAGAGTGAGACTCCGTCTCAAAAAAAAAAAAAAAAAAAAGAGCTTTCCACTTAGAGGTGAACTTCATTTACTTGGGCCACCACTTCTTTATTCTTCAGTGATGTTAGATAAACCAGACATTGCTGCCTGTAAGTAAAACCCCATGCTGTCATTTCATTCATTTCATGGTTGCCTTTCTCTTTTTCAGATCCTGCTCACACTAAAATATGAACCACAAACACACAGAGAAACAACCTGTTCACCACTCCTGGGTGCATGATTGAGGGTGAAGCATCCACCAGCACTTCAAGGGGTCCATAGTATTTTTTTTTTTTTGCTGCCTCAAAGTCCCCAAAGCCTTCGAGCAGAAGTGGCAGTAGATGGTTGCTAATCAGCCAATGCAGACTTTCACTGGGACAACAGGAAAGCAGATCTTCTGGGTTTTGATGGAACTTGGCAGTGGGGACATTCAGCTGATGCATTATATACCCCGTCAGAGCACACTTGTATCTTTTACCTTCCCTTTGCCCCATGCCCCCAAACTGCTTAAGTCTTCTCTGTCCCTTTACTGCTGCTGCACACAGATGATATAAAAGAGGCTCTTTGGCTATTTGCATTTTGCTTCCTCTTCTTTTCCAGATTACAGTATGACGCTTTATTTTCTTTGTACAAGCTTAAAATTTCAACATCATCATGCGCCAAAGTTGTTCCTCCCTTTTCGGAGGATCTAGGGGGAAAGAGGAGCATTCATCACAAGTTTCCTAGAGAGAGGAGACAAATCGGTGTGCTGTTGACAACATGAGCCAGGGTAAAGGCACCCTTTGGAATTACTGATTTCAAAGATTAATAAAGTAATTCTATTTTTATTTTCTTTTTTTTCCCTTTACTAATTTCCCAACAATCAATATTCACAAACAGGACTGAAGTAGAACCAGTTTTTTATTTTACTTTGTGGCTGTGCAATTTTTTAAACTTCATTTTAGAAATGTGAGCTGTAAAGAGATGTTTTATTTTTACATTTCATTTCAGCATATGGTGGGTCCAGGCTATTCCCAAAGGCAGCTCCCGCACCTGGGGAGCGGGCATGTGCAGATGTCTCCGTTATCAGCCCTCGGCAGGCAGGCTCACTCACAGCGTGGGCCTCCAGTGGCTTGAGCCCTGTATCCAGTTGCATGTTGCATACCTCGCAGTTCACCTGAATGATGCAGCACAGCCCCAGTGCTCTCCCCTCAAGCCTCCGCCCTCTTGCTTCCTCCCCTTTCCTATGTCCTCTCTCTCTGGCTTCTGCTAGAGAAAAGGTTGAGAGTTGGACAGCAGAGTCCACTGAAGGATTAACTTAGCTGCCCTAGAGAGTTATCAGGGGAGAACCCAGACTCTGGGGCTTCTTCAGCAGGGTACTATGGACTTAGTGTTGAAATCCAAAAAGAAAATTGACACCTGGCTGAGCGCAGTGGCTCACGCCTGTAATCCCAGCACTTTGGGAGGTCGAGGCAGGTGAATCACGAGGTCAGGAGTTCAAGACTAGCCTGGCAAAGATGGTGAAACCTCGTCTCTACTAAAAATACAAAGATTAGCTGGGCGCAGTGGCAGGCGCCTGTAATCCCAGCTACTCGGGAGGCTGAGGCAGGAGAATTGCTTGAACCTGGGAGGCAGAGGTTGCAGTGAGCCGAGATCATGCTACTGCACTCCAGCCTGGGCAACAGAGCAAGACTCCACCTGAAAAAAAAAAAGAAAGAAAGAAAGAAAAAATTGACACCTAAAGGGGCAGAAAAGGGACTTTATTGCCTTCTTACTGAATGAAAACAAAGGTTTGGGCACATGGACACGTTTTGTTTGCTTGTGAAGGATGAGGTCTGTGGGTTTGAGAAGAGAAGTAAGAATGCATTCCAAATGTCCCCGGGACTGGAGAGTAGTTTCAGGACCACCTTAACGATTTGCTCAATTGCTTGTGAGTTGATTAGGAGACAAATTAGAATTCCTCCATAGTCCCCTGATGAGGTGTAGAATTGGGAAATAAGGGGTTTGGGAGGACTCACCACGTGAATCTTGTGACAAGGGAAAAAAGTATGAGCCCAGTAAAAGAAATTATAGACTATAATGCTTGAAATTGCCCTAGGTAACCAATCAGAATGAAGTCTTCCAGCTAATTTCTTACTGCACTTACCATATGCTGATCAGGTGCTAAGACGCCAGATCTCTCCCTTCATGTGTCCAAGTGCTTTCAAGTCATTTTTATTGGGACTGGACTTCACTTGGCAATAAACCAGACAGATGCTATGAGCCCTCCTCCAACGGAGGTGATAGTTCCAATGTCACTCTTTACCCTCCCCCAAAACAAGCATCGATTTTTGAAGACAGTGATTCAAGTTTCTGTAGCACCTGTCAGTGATGTGTAGAATGGGGGGCTGACTTCAGACCCCTGTCCGTATTTGTGTCTGCTGCCTAACCTACAAGTAGAGCTCTGAAGAAAAAGACCATTTGGAATCGCACCACGCTCTGTTTTCTTTAGAATACTCCAGGAAATGTATCTAGCTGCCTTGGTTCATTAGGATGAACCACAGGCCAACGTTTTAGCAATGTGCTGTGAAGTTGGATAAAAGGGGGTTTCATCTGGGGCCAAAAAAATCATTTCCCTTTTCTATATTGAAGCCTCAAGTAAGGACGAGTGATGTCGGGTATAATGCACCACTTCTCAAAATGCGTTAATAGTTTCGAGGCAACCTGGACCCTACTGCAGTCCTAAAGGTACCTCTAGAGCTGCAGCCTGAAACTGTACGTTTTAAATAAACCCATGGGGGTTATCATGCCCAGTGAATTTGAGAATGGCCCTCGGGTGAATAGACTGATGCTGGGGCGACAGCAGCCCGTGGCTGATGTGCTGAGCTTACTGCATCCCCTCTCTGTGCCCCCGGGCTCCCTGGAGCAAGATGGAGTATAATCCCGCCAGCCAGGATTTTAGGACAGGGACATAGCCCTCCGAACGATGGTGGAAGTCAGTGGGTGCCACATGGGATGAAGACTGAGAGGGAAACCCTTAGAATTGGCTGGGCGTGGACAAAGCAGGGGAAAAAAGTGCTGACCAAACTCACTTCAGTCTTGGAGAACTCCTCAAGGAACAAGGGACACACATATGTACACACACACACAGGCATGAACACATCAGACACATCCTTCAGCCTGCATACTTTAGCTTCAGATAGACTTTTCTTTTACCAGAGGCAAAGTGATCTCACTAGAAGAATGTGTTTCTCAGGAGCTGCTAGGTGGCCCGTTGCTCTGTGCCCGCTCACTGTGGACGGCTGCCCCATGTGGATGTCCATACCACAGTGGGATCCACGGCCTCACTCAAAAGAGAGCTATGGTTCCCAGATCCCTGACAAGAGGGCCATAGTCTGAAAAGGGGTTCCTGGTTAGCTCTTTTAGGCTTAGCCTGAGAACAGAATTAGCCTCATATTTTTAGGCCATTTGCCATACACATTTTCCCTCATTCTCAACTGATACGGGTGGGAGATTTTTGAAAACAGTGATGTTGGTAATTTATAGTTAGTAAATAAACCATGTTTCCATATGCAAGGATTCACACCAGGAGATCCTGCCCACAGGTATCTGGAGGTCAAATTCGTATGTGCTTTCTGCCAATCTGAGCCACTGCCTCTGTGTCTCTGAGAATAATATACTCTGCAAGAAGGAAAGACGCACAAGCAATAGTGCAGTCTTCTCAGCGGGCGGAAGTCAGCACGGTGTGCCCCCTGTGTAAGGAGAGTTGCGCTAAGCAATGTGTTTGCTGATTGACAGATTCTCTGCCCCAGATTCTGGTTACCTCTGATTAGATGCGGACATGGAATTAAGGGTAATTGAAGGATATTTATCGAGTCAGACATACACCTTAGAATAAGGCTTTTACTGTTCTAGAAACAATCTTCCAGAAGATGAAATCATCCAAGATGCCCCAAAAATATTTATTTATACAAAGATTTTGAGAGTAATATTCATACTTGTCTTTATACCTCAGTCTATGCGTCTGGGGCCAAGTCACTGTGTGGCACATGTGCAGCTTCCCCGAATGCCTCACATGTTGTAGCACCTGCTTCCAGGAACACCAAATGAACACAGGGTCTTGGAGGGGAAGTGAGGGAAGAACCCATAATGCCCCAAGGCTGCATGGAACCACAATCCAGAAATGTGCATCCTGACCTGGAAGGCGTCTAACCAAGTGTCCAAGGGGAAATATGATCGAGGGAGAGGTGAGAGGAGGGACCCAGAGGGCAGACAGGAGAGGGTTGATTTCCACCCTTTCTTCTGCGTTCAGCATATCCAAAAGGCCCGATACAGTTGATGGGCCAGGAACTGCATGACCTGGATTTTCTCCCTGTAGTGACCCACGATGTTAATTGATGTAGAGGACAGTTTGCAAAAGTAATAGATTTGCCCTTAATCCCAGACAGTATGAGATACAATTCTGGGACTTTGTCTTCGTAACCTGTCTTTAAAAAAAAAAATGCTTGCCTTGTATAACATAATCCAGATTCCCTAGAGCAGATGTGGTACAGCAATGAGCAAATCCAACCTCAGATCTGAAGTGTCTTCCAGTCTGGCCCTGACCCGGCCATTCTCTGCCCTTCCTCCTCCCTTTAGGGTAGCCCAAATCCCATTGCCACACAACATCTCAACTTGCCATCCCTTTCCTCTATCCCCATCCCCTCTGTCTGCATCACAGAAAGTCTGTGTGTTCTGAAGAGTTCAGCCTTCCTCTAACCAAACCCACACTTTCTTTACCACCGTGATTCTCAGAGCCAGCAAGAAAGAAATGTTCCAAAAGGAAACCTCCATCTCAGCCATCTGCCCGGAGCCGAAGGTTGTGGGCTCCAGGCCTCTCAGTGAGGTTTGTTGCTTGTGTGTTTCCCGAGGAGCGGGCAGTCAGGCAGTGGTGGTTCTCTCTCCCCTCTCTCTGTCGCAGGTGGGGTCTCAGCTACATTTACAAGACTTCACCACCATGTTGGAGAGCTGCTCCACTTTGGGGGTCCTCCCAACATAGTACAGGATGGTCAGGGGCTCCAGGTCCTGGGGCACGCAGCAAGGCGAGGCAGATGCTTCAGGGTTCAGAGTGTTGTACAGTCCCAGCACCTGGAAAGGGACATGTCAGTGAGAGGTTGGAAGGCCAAGTCTCAGGCCTGGAACCCAGGAAGTCTCCCAGTTCCAGGGGCAGTCCCAGAGGCTGAGCAAGTGCTAGAATGGCCACGGGTGCTCTTTAAGAGGAACTGTTGGGGGCCGGGTGCAGTGGCTCACAGCCGTAGTCCCAGGACTTGGGAGGCAGAGGCAGGCAGATCACTTCAGGTCAGGAGTTTGAGACCAGCCTGGCCAACATGGTGAAACCCCATCTCTACTAAAAATACAAAAAAATTAGCTGGCTGTGGTGGCAGGCGCCTGTAATCCCAGCTACTTGGGAGGCTGAAGTGGGAGGATCACCTGAATCCAGGAAGCAGAGGTTGCAGTAAGCAGAAATACTGCCACCGCACTCCAGCCTGAGCCACAGAGTGAGTCTGTCTCAAAAAAAAAAAAAGAACTGTTGGAACCTGGTTTGGGTGAGTGAGTAGTTGTGTAATTGCTGTTCATCCACAATGACAGAAGCAGAACAACTGCACTTGTTTGGGGTGATGAGTTGAAGCATATGACAGTTACTACACTGATAACGAATTATCTTGGCTTTTTTTTTTTTTTTTTTTTTTGAGTCAGAGTCTCACTCTGTCACCCAGGCTGAAGTGCAGTGGTGCAATCTTGGCTCACTGCAACTTCCGCCTCCTGGGTTCAAGCGATTCTCCTGCCTCAGCCTCCCAAGTAGCTGGGATTACAAGCGCGTGCCACCACACCCGGCTAATTTTTTACATTTTTGGTAGAGACGGGGTTTCACCATGTTGGCCAGGCTGGTCTCGAACTCCTGACCTTGTGATCCACCCGCCTTGGTCTCCCAGAGTGCTGGGATTACAGGCGTGAGCCACCGTGCCCGGCCTATCTTGGCTTTTAAGAAAACACTTACATTGCTCTTCCTAGCTGGAACTGATCACTTCGGTGAGAAATGTTCTCACAAAACATTGCCTTGAGCCATTTAGTAAGTGCAGCGTGCAGGGCCCCAGACAGGATGCAGAAATAATGAGCTAGAAGGAAACATGCTTCACAAATTACTGCCCTATTTTTGATTCCCCTCAAGGGAAAGACAGACTAGTTTCAGGGGTTGTGGACTCTCGGCTATCTCACTTTCTGTTCCTAGCATTTCACATTAGCTTCTTGTCCATGCTTGTCTTTCAGAGTAAGTTTTCTACATTCGAGAGGCTGGAATGATCAGAGTTCTGGTAGAAGCCTTTCTACTTCAGTGTTCCTTGCCAGCCACATGCACATATCTCTGACATAGGGTAACACGTGGCAGTTAATTAATTTCTACGGTACAGAGAGCTTTAGACAAAGCAAATTAAAAAGCTGGTTGAAACTATGGTAGGAATTTAAAAGGGCAGAATGTGACTGAGTAGAACTGAGTCAGGGTGCCAAGATCAGAACCTTCACCAGAGGAGTTTTACTCACCCCAGACCATCATTTGCTCACTCAACATTCAATCCTTCACTCATTCTTTTTAACAAGTGGCCTGGTCGGTCAGCCCCAGTGCCTCAGATGGCATGAGCCTGCTCCATACCGTGCTGTGGGTTGTGTCTGCACTGCGGAGGTATGGGCAAGGGCCTGAGCAGAAGTTGGCATAGTAGCCCTTAGGTTCATGGACCCACTTCCAGCCCAGATCCTGTCGGAAGTCAATGTAGAGGGGGCGCACACAGCAGTTCTCCTCCAAGTTGCTACAACAAAAAACATTTATAGAAAATCAACTTAAAAAGAAAACCACCAATAAAAGAAACTTCATGAATGCTCTCATTCTCCCTTGGAGTCCTTTCATGCCATCATAGGTGGCTCTGATCAATGGAATCCCAGGTTCAAGGGCATGGGGCAGAAGAAACCAGAAAGGCACATTCATGTGTTAAAGACCAGGATCCCAAGGATGTAAGAAACAGAGATAAATGCTGCATGAGGAAGAGTAAAGAGGCAAAGGTGGCCCTGCTCCCTTTTCTATCACAATACAAAGCAGTGCTATGAAGCGCTCCACATAAAACCAAGCACTGAATGTTATTAGCTAACTCAGCTTTGTTGAGGTTGGTTTTATTGTTACCCTCCTAATGTGCACCCAGCCAGAAATCAATTCTAAGTTTATGCAGCTTGACTACTATAGTAGGTGACTGCTGAGACTCAATCCAAAGGCCATTTAGCCAAATAAGGCACATCCTTCTATTAGAACCGTGGTTCAACAGATCACCCAAATGTGATTATCAGGCCCCTTCAATTCTGTTGCCTACAGAGATCGTTTGGCAATAATACCGCTTGCCAAGTGGACAGCTAGCCTCTGCTTTAATATCTGCTGAGACCTAGAACTTGCTACTTCCAAAGGCAGCTATTAGCCAAAATCTGGCTTCTTGTGGGTTCCAAGGGTGAACCATGGCAGACACCATTGGTTATCTATTCAATAACCATTCCTAACCCCCTTCTCCCTTGTGACATCCCATTACAGAGTTGAAAACATCAGATGCTCCTTTTCCTGTCCTCCCTTGAGAGTAGCGGTGGTCATGTGACCCAGTAATGACCCATCAGACAAGGAGAAGTATGCAGGGGGTAAGGGCAAGTTCTGGCAAAGATATTCGATTATTTATAAAAGTGACAGATGGAAGAAGAAAGCTTCTGGCTCTTCCCCTTCCCTCATTCCTTCTTGTCTTAAATATGGACAAGGTGCCTGAAGCCCTAGCAATCACTTGTGACCATAAGGAAAAGGATGAAAAGCCAACATACTAAGCATGGCAGACTGGAAAGAGAGAAAGCCTGAGTCTTCGGTGGCATCATTAAGCAGCCAGCCCACCCTAACCCTGCTGCTACAGGCCTCTTGTGAACAAGAAATCACTATGATTAAAGTCACTGGCCAAGAGCATTCGTTCCTAACTGATTCGTTCCTAACTGATAACTGATTCGTTCCTAACTGATTCGTTCCTAACTGATGGAACAAATAAATCTACATGCCAGCAACTACCTTGCCTCTCCTATACCTTGCTGTTGAGCTGTTCCCCCAACTTGTGGCAACTACCTTGCCTCTCCTATACCTTGCTGTTGAGCTGTTCCCCCAACTGAACATCCCTAGTTTCCCAAGCCCAACCATCCTCATAAGACATGGTTTCCAGATCTAAATATTTCCCAATTTGTTCTCCCCAGCTTCATTTCGGCATCCTCTGAGGCCAGATGGACTCACTCACTCATGCTCCTTCCTTTACCTGCAGTGCTTCCCCTCCTGGATCCCTTCATCCCCAAACCTCATCCTTGAAGCCTCTGCTCAAATTCCACACCCTTCTGAAGCCTTTCCTGTGTCCATAGGTGAACTCATTGCTCCCAGTTAAAGCACTTAATCCTTCGGACCCTCTCATGGGGGTGATCATCTTCTCCCTTTTAGTAGCTGGCATGCATACTTTATCCTCCCCTTATAAATGAGCAGTGAAACTGCTCCTGAGTAAGAGAAGCTGGGTCTTTTCTATCTCTCTATTGTGGCTACCCAGTAATTTCTGAATTCATTTGTTAATTTCTCTAGCTCCAACTTCCCGTTCAAATGGAGACCATTCTATTTGCCTCCATCCAGTAGCATCCTTGGACCCTTCACAGGGAACTAACTGAGCACTTCTTTAATGGAAACTCCTACATTAATCTCACACATACACTCTACAAGTGCCTAAAACATGGAAATCATGGAGAGGCTTTGACCAAGCATCTCCAATCCAAACTATTTTAGCAACACTCCTCCTCACAGAGTTTTCCTCATTTACTTCAGCCAGCCCCTTCCAGAGTTAGCCTATGGAAAAACAGTGGGACTCCCAGGAAAACAGAAAGAGATCTGTGAGAGATTTTCAGTCTTCTTCCTGGAGATGTTTGTGAACAGCATCAGGGACCCTCTGTTGAGTGTGGCTTGGCTCTGGGGCCTGACCTAGCCATTGGGCAGTAGGCAGACAGTAGATGTTGGTTCCCATGTGGGCCCAGGCTCACCGGAAGCAGTAATTGGTGTCCAAGGCCCGCTTCTTCCTCTGACCCCCCTGGCCCGGGTTGTCGAGCCGGTGTGGGGGAATCATCATGAGGATTAGATGAGGGTTGTGGTGATCCTTCTGCTTCTTGAGGCGCCCCAGATCTCCACGGCCATGGTCATCCTCATTGTCCACGCCTGAAGAAGGGAAGGAAAGTGACAATCTCCTGTCTAAGGAGAGCAGAGCCCTCGGAGGCTGCCTCCTCCACACGCCCCATCACTGCCCAGGAGGAGGGGCAGTGCAGTCTGCAAGGGAGGTGTGGGGGACAAGTGCAGCTTAATTCTGATGTCCAGTTGCAGGAAGGGGAAGAGCAGATGGAGAAGCCAGTATCAAAAGAACTCATTGTAAGGATGCCCACTGAAAGATGCCCCGTGTTCAGATCCCCATACCCTTGTATAGAAATCTTCCAAGGGGCAGAAAGCCCTTGCTGAGATTCCTAGGAATCTTCATGGACCTATGAAGCATCCCTGTTACTAAGTGGGTACCTAACACATACCTCCGGGTTGTCGGTTTGTTTATTTGTTTGTTTGTTTGTTTGTTTGTTTTGAGACAGAGTCTTGCTCTGTTGGCCAGGCTGGAGTGCAATGGCCCCATCTTGGCTCACTGCAACCTCTGCCTTCGGGGTTCAAGAGATTCTCCTGCCTCAGCCTCCCAAGTAGCTGGGATTACACGTGCATGCCACCATGCCCAGCTATTTTTGTATTTTTAGTAGAGACAGGGTTTCACCATGTTGGCCAGGCTGGTCTCGAACTCCTGACCTCAAGTGATCTGCCCACCTCGGCCTCCCAGAGTGCTGAGATTACAGGTGTGAGCCACCGCACCCAGCCCTGGATTGTCACTTTAGATTCTAGACTTAGAATCTTGGGGTGTGAGTTTCCTCTTAAAATGTGAATGGACCAAGATAACGCAGAAGTCCTACCGAAAATTTAAGGTGTCACAACTTAAGATAGCCTGAATGGGAGCCAAAGAAACAAGACTGTATAATTGTTAACATTCACATTGCACTTAGTCTTTGAAGTGTTTTCACTATAAAATTCAGATGAGATAATGAAGCATATGATAAATAGCAAACAAGCTCTGGAAAGAAAATCTAAATTCATCAACCCGTTTCATCTGAAAAAAAAGGAAAAGACTGGAGACTGACTTAGAGTCTCAACTAAATGGAGATCGATTTTGCGAAGGACAGCTGCCAACTGTTGTCCATCCTCACTGAGGACAGGAACATGAGGAATTAATTTACATAGCTACAGGAGGGGCTCGGGTCTCAGGAAGGGGCACCAGATCTGTAAGATAAATGAGAGACCTGGATCACAAATCCCTTTTTCTGAAAATCTTTATGAACAAGATAAGTATTCACTGAAATGGGAAGGTTTCATCCTAAGCTGGCCTGTAGGTAAGGACTCCGAAGGTCCTCTGGGCTCTAAGGTTATGTGGTTACAGTGTCAAATCTTTGGCTCTAAGAAAAGGCTGTAAAATAGAGCCCATGTGGGGTAAGATCACTGTCCAGCGCTGAGCCAAAAGAGGCCTGCACCTTTTCCCAGACAAGCCTCTGACCTCAGGCGTTCCGCAGTTACCCGAAATGGGAATATGAAAGGAAAAGAGAACTTCCCTGAACTCCAGAGATCATCAAGGCTGAGTTCCTTGCAAACATAATGGAAAACCAGAAATGACTCTCAACGACTTTGCCATCTCTACCCAAACACCCCGGGGACAAACACCTTGAGGCTCGAAGCAATCATCCAAACCCAGAGGACCCCCGGGCAAGGTCAGGCAGGCCCTGCACATCTGGAAAGCTCAGTTGTCTGGGCACTCATGTTCAGGACAGCCAAACTTAATTTCTTTTAGGGAGGAGGAAGACAAGTCCTATCTGTTGAGCATTTCTGGCACTGTGTTCCTTATTCATTATCTCATTTAATTGCCTGACAACGCTGTGAAAGAGGAACTCTCATCCCATTTCACTAGGCCCAGAGGCTAGACGGCTTGCCTACACAGTTTCACCACTTACCAGTACGTGTTGTCTTCCAGAGGCTAATGCATTCTCTAAGCTATAAACTGAAAGTTACACTCATTGCTTTTGGGGCAAAGCAGAATTACTCAAGTACAAAATAGTCAGCTATCTCTCTGAAGGAGCTTGGTTTCTTTTCTTGAGGTCTGGTAAGGGTCTCCTGCACTATCCTGTCCCATTAACTTCCCCCCCACTCACCCATCCTACCATACACATTCATTTTGTTACCTTTGAATTTGATTTCCATCACCTCGTGAATGTTTTCCAGGATATCTCCATTGGGCTGAAAGGTGTGACATGGACAGTGAATGCTGATTTCTAGACCTAAGTTGGACTCTGCAAAATAAGACAGAATTAGTGAGAAAAGCACCTCTGTGTGATGGGGAAGTGTGCCCACCACCCGTGCAAGGGTGAGCCAGGGCCTCTGCTCCTATAGGGACTCATAGGAACTGAGTTCTATTGAGGGTCACAGGAGACAGAAAGTGCCTCCAGAGCTCAGAGTGGACCTTCAAGCGCACGTTGCCACATTCCAGGTATTCCTGTTATATTATGAATCACCAAATGGGGGCATACACTAGTGGCCATCATGAAACAGAAGTGGAATAATCATTCCCTTTGAAAGGATGGTATTAAGAGAAAATTGTCACCTACCTACTTGGAGGCAAAAGTACACAGATACAGTAAGGAAAGCAAAAACTCATGCCATCTACACGGTTTTTGGGAGAGGGGATCGTTGAGCCAATCTACTGCAGAAGGATCAGGGCAAGAGGCAGAGGGACTGGAAGAGACTACGGACAGGGAGTAACTAAAGAGTCTCCGAGCACAGAGACTGTGATTCAAAAGGCCACAAATTCAAAAAGCCACAGGATGTAATGCTGGCAAAAAGATTCAAGTCAGGAACCAATGCTAGAGGCAAGGTCACTTGCAAACAGGAAGCAGAATCCGTCTCAGTGGAAGATGCAAGCATTTCTACCAGGGCCATGACTGTGGGCCTAGACAAAGTGGCAGATTCTAGAAGAGATAAGATGAAGATCACAGTTACACTGGGCCATATTTTTCCTAAGGAACAAGGACACAACGAGGTAAAAATTACTTGGACATTTCTTCTTTGGGAATCCTTGTTCACCATGATGGGAAGTTGGAATGTGGATTGCTCACCAAGATGAACAGCTTGGGAAGACAGTTGTGAACTTAGAAAACAGCACAGAGGAGATGATAGAGAACTATGGCTGAGGGTCCAGATGACTTGCGCATGGAGACAGTGAGCATGATGAAGCCTGGAGGTGCCAGGGTTTGGTGCCTGACATTCTGGTGCGTGAAGGGCAACTCCAGCCCATTCGCCTAGTAGTTGTGGGATCACGTGTTTTGGCAACCAAAATCAAGGAAGCAGGAACTCAGTAAATGAGGTTGAGTGAAGTGAAGGAAAAAGAAAGAAAATGAAAAGTCTGCACTGAGACAAGTAGTTTTACACAGAAAACCAGGTAGGATCTGGTATCATGTCAATTCTGGTGGGTAAGACTTAATTTGGGAAGCTCTGTTGATCCTGAGACAGCAGCCAGTTGTGGCCAGGTGTAGGAGAGGTCATGGGGGATGGACCTCTCTGGATTCAGGGTCAGCCTCTCGATGAGTTGATTGATTTGCTGCTCCCTGAGGCCACACACCATGTGTGTGAGCATCTGGCCTTGGAGACAACCTGGAGTCTTCCTGAAATTGTGCCATCAGGGCAAACCCCAAAAAGTCCAACCTGGCCCAGCAACCTTCTCATAGACAGAAGGATACAAGCCTACAAGACTGGAGATTCCCATCAACATTAGGTTGGCTTGGACATCCCAGTCCTACTGGTTAAAACCCAGCTCCTTTCTTCCATAAACTCCAGAGCCTAACCAGATCTGCTCTACCCCAAGTCAGGGCAACCTCTGGGGCACACTGCGCCTGCTGAGCTTGAAGATCTCTGTTCCAGCAGGTTCGCTCAGTGAGGGAAGGCAGACCAATAAAACAAGGCAGCTGAGACCCAGCTGGAGGAGAAGTGAATGGAGAGGGAGGTATGAGGATTGCCCTCTCCCTGGGTTAAGGCAGCTGGAAGGAGGAGCCAAAGTAGCTGAAATGGGCTACCTAACAACACAGTGTACCTCCTGGTCAAGCTGGTTCAAGGCAGGCTGGAAGAGACCTGGAGTGAGTGAGTTCCATGATTCTGTGAGTTAGAAAGTCAAGGTGCAGACAGCTGTGTTGGGGAGAGTGAGGGTCCAGGATGTAAGCACAAGAGGGTGGCCTGGCTTGGCCAACAGGCTGTATCCAGATAGAGGACTTAGAGATGATGACAACAATCACTAACTTATTCTATCTCTATAATAATCCCATAGAGCAAGAACTATTATCCCCCATTGTACAGATAAGAACACTGAGGCTTAGGGAGATTAAACAGCTTGCCCAAGATATCCAACCAGTGGATAGTAGTGCCAGGATTCAAGCACTGACAGCTTGATGCCAGATCCCAAACTCTTGTTAGAGACAAGGAGGGGTAAAGAGGGGGCAACAGAGACCACCAAGGAAGATGCCCACACATTCACCAACATGCAAGATGGTTGTTTCCCAGTGTCCCACCTTTCCTGAGCCATGATGCTGAGAGGCTCCCTCCCCAGCCTACTAGGGGAGGCCTGGCCCTGCCTAGCTAGGTGCTGCAGACTATATGAGCAATAGCACAAGGGTATGAGACCTGGGTCCCCAGCGGCCCTTGTGGACTCCAACCCACTCTGCGACCCAGAATGCAGCCTGGGTACCTGGTGCACAAGGGCTTTCAGATGTTTGCTGAATGAATCCAAGACCACATGTGTGACTCAGTTTTCTCATCAATCTACACCGCCAACTGCTCCAATTTGGAGTCCTTTGTTGCCTGGTTTGAAGCCATGAACTCTGAAGAGACTCATGGGTTCTCTGTAAGTACAAACCTGTGTGATGATTCCCCTGTGGGAAAGGTGGGCAGTATCTGCCTAAGTGTGAACTGAAGGTTCCAATGAAGAACTAACCTCAGAATTGGCAGCTGTGGGGGTGGTGGGTGGGGGACCCATAGGTTTTATTACGAAATTATATTTTTGATGTCTCAGGAGGATGGAAATCATTCTCAATGCAAACTTCTCATTGAGTTCTGCAGCTGTGAAAATAAGAACTCCTTCAAGTGCCCAGGGCTTCAAAGAAATCCAGGTGGAGCTGATCAAAATCAGACAGGGAAGTTAAGAGATTAATTTCCCCAGCCCCTCCTTTCTGTAGCCGTCTGAGTCAGAATTCCCAACAGAGCTGCTGTCGGCAGATCCACGTGGGTTCTCCTAGGCTCTTGCCTTCATGCTCAGTAGGAGGGACAGGATGAAATTCCTGGGTACCCTTGGGACTGGGGCAGGATCTTCAGCCCACCATCTGCCAACTCAGCCACCAGATAATTCCCCTTGGATGGGGAATTTTCTCATTTATGTGACTTGCCTGGGCTCCGTGGGCATCAAGCAATGCAAACTCGATGGCTACCGAGCCCAGGCAGGTCACGTAAGTGAGAAAATCGAGCCAGCACATGATGCTAAACAGGAACTGCCAGCCTCACTCTTGGGGAACAATAGGGAATGGTGGGGGCTGCGGGGACTGAGGATGCATACCCCATCTCAGGGGGTGGCCGGTACTCATCTCTGATGGATGGTTATCAGGAAATCTTTCGATTTTTCAAAAACAGCAAGAAGTCCAGGTTTTATGTGAAATCTCCTGACTTAAAACACCCAAAACTGTTGATGACTACTCAAATCGAAAACAATATGCAGGCCAAATAGTTTGTAAGCTCTGCCTTTGAGCTTTAACTCTTAGTTGCCTAAAACACCAAGGACCTAGAAGGATCCACCTGCCTCAGGGACTCTGGGCATCAATATGTGGATGGTCTGTGGCTTTATAGCAGCTGATGACAGGAGAAAACCCTGCCCAAGAGGAAGAGAAGGAACAGATGGGACTGCCATCTGTGACCCCAACCCACTGAGCATCAGACCAGGCAGTACCAGCCAAGAAAAGGGAAAGAAACACAGAGGATGGTGTCATGAGACACCAAAGTTCTAATCCAGACTGGACGACCTCGGTCAAGTCACTTAATTTCTCTCGGCCTGTTTCCTTATCTAAAATAAGAAAAGCTTACTCTTGTAAAACATGGTAAAAACCATGAAGTTCTCTCAAATACATTTGATCCTTAAAACAGCTCTGTGAGGCATACATAGAGGAGGAACCATTGCCTTATTTTCCAGGTGAAGGCAGTGCGTGGGTAAGATATTTGGGACATGTGAAGTTTGATATGCCTCCAGGATAGCTCTACTTGCATGACGACCCGGCCTTTTAAACTTAACTGGGCAGAACAGAACCTGTTCTTCTCCTAGGCCCCCTATTTCAATAAGTGATACCACCTGGATGTCGAAAAAATTTAGAAGTTATCCGGAATGCTCTTGTGTCCTCACATCCCATACCTAATCAGCCTGTGCTACTGGCTACCTTCAAAATACAGAACAAATCCATCTGATCGTCATATCCACTGCTACCGCCCTAGTCTCGGCCTAGATATTGCTCTCATCTGGGCTGCCGCCATGGCTCCTAACTCATTTTCCTGCCTCTTCCCTTGACCTCCTGGAAACTAGAGGGATCTTTTAAAGATGTCAATCAAATCACCTCACCCAGCCCCTCCTCCCTGTAGCTGTCTGAGTCAGAATTCCCAACACAGCTGCTGTTGGCAGATCCACGTGGGTTCTCCTAGGCTCTTGACTTCACACCCAGTAGAGGGACAGGAAGGAATTCCTGGGTATCTTGAGTATCCCCAGCTGTGGTTATAGCACTCCCACACTTCTCATCACACCTGGAATAAGTCCTGAAACCTCGCCATGACCTGATGATGTTCTAAATTAAATTGGCTGGGCATGGTGGCTCACATCTATAATCCCAGCACTTTTGGAAGCCAAAGCGGGCGGATCACTTGAGGTCAGGAGTTCGAGACCAGCCTGGCCAACATGGTGAAACCCCATCTTTACTAAAAATACAAAAAAATTAGCCAGGTGTGGCAGCGTGCACCTGTAGTCCCAGCTATTCAGGAGACTGAGACGTGAGAATCGCTTGAACCCAGATGGTGGAGGTGCAGTGAGCAGAGATCGCACCACTGCACTCCAGCTTAGGCAACAGAGCGAGACTCAGTCTCAAGAAATAATAATAATAATAATAATAATAGTAATAATAAATTATATGGCCCCAGCAACCTCCCTGACCACCTCCCCTCCTCTTCCCCTCCCCAGCTCACCATGCTCCAGCCACACCAATCTGTTTGCTGCTGCTGCTAGAACAAATCAAGCTTATTTCCACTTGAGGGCCTGGGCCTCCCTGTTGCCTTTGCTTAGCACATCCCTTATTCTGATCTTCATGGGCTAAATCCTTATCATTCAGATGTCAATGCATGAATTTCTTCATCATAGAGACCTTCCCTGTTGGACTCCACCCAATCATTGTCACATTGCCCTCTTTCTATTTCTCATAGTTCCTATCCCTGTGGCTGCATCCCCAGGGCCTGTCTTACAGTGAGCATTTAATAAACATTAGTTGAGTGAATGAATGGAGGATACTCAGTGGCAAAGCTAGGGTTTGAACCCAGATCTCTGACTCCCTTAATTCTGTCCTCTTCCCTCCGTTTCATGGAGGACTAAGGGACCTGAGGTTCATTCTGAAATGCTCATCTGAAGGGTCCACCTACCTCTTCTCAACAGCCACTCACGCACAGTGTCAGTGACATCAAAGGACAGCCACTCGGCAGTGCCCCGTGTGGGCAGATTCTTGCCACCGATATAGCGCTGTTTGGCAATGTGCTCATCTGGCCGAAGGATCTACAGGGCAGAGAAAGGAGTGAGTATCCGAGACCAGGACAGAGTGCCCCGGAAGATGTCACAATGCAGAGCACAGGTGAGGGAGCGATAGGAAACCAGCGGTTCCTGAATGCCATGGCCCTCGAGCACCTTAGCTAACTCTTAAGTGTTTTAATGACAGACACAGATACAGAAACGAAGGCTCAGAGAAGCCAGGATTCAAACCCAGGTCTGCCAAGCGCTGCACCCAGTGGTGCCCTGATATGGCAAAGGAACCAGCTTTCCCGTCGGTGTGGTTTCTGCTCTGAGAGAGGAGTTACCTGGAAGAGCTCGATCCTCTGCTCATTCCGCTTAGAGCTGGGGTTGGGCACCCGCAAGACCCGGAATTCTGCTCGGAATAGGTTGGTTCTATTTTTCTCCACTGAGGACACATTGAAGCGGAAAACCTTGGAGGTAATTCCTTTAGGGCAGACAGCCAGTTCGTCTAGGAGATAAAGCAGAGCAGAGGGCACAGCATGAGCGAGACATGCAGGAACAGTGTGCTGCCAACGGACAGGCACCAAGTGGCCACCGTCCCGCCTGCCACCTCCGTAGAGGCTTGAGGCCTCAGACCGCAAGGTGGAGATACGAGGAAGATTCTTGGTGGCCCTAGAATCACACACAGTCCTGAGCAAGGAGCAGTGTGGCCTCAGAGCTCCACAACATGGCACTAGACTGGCCAGTCAAATCTAATTGCCCCCTCCTCCCACTGCCTTGACATCTCAGTTCTGGTAAGTTTTCCAACCCGTTTTTCCTACTTTTTGAGAAAATACTGATTCTAGAAAGATATCAGCACCTAGTAGTTTACATATCTTACAGCTAGTTGATTTATTCGTGTGTTTGTTCATCTGGGCATTCATTCATTTATCAAAGATGTATTGAGCAGCTACTATATGCCAAGCATAGTGCTAACCTTGGGAAGCAAAACATGAATAGACACAACCCCTGCCTTCAAGGGGATTAAAACCCATTTATGCCTGGTGTTCCATTATTGGAACGCTAAGCATGTAAGAGTTATTTATATCCTGCTGCTCAAGGTCAAGGCCAAGGTCTGATTTCAAAATTCAAAAAGTTGCAGCCTCAGGCTTATGGGTTAATATCCAAGGGGGGGTATTAATACATGGGCCCAAATAACAGGACTAGAGAGAAATAATAGGACAGAGTGCCCCGGAAGATGTCACAATGCAGGAGCACAGGTGAGGGGAGCGACAGGAAACCAGTGGTTTTCAGAGAAGTCCAGGAGTTGCTGCAGGAAATCAAAGGAGGGAAATGGCAAGGAGCACTTCACGGAAGGGGTGAAAATTGAGAGGATTTGAGGATGGGGAGTAAAGAAATGTTACATGGAGTGACTGCTGGAAGCAAAGGCAGGGAGGGGAGGAAATGCAAATGAGTAAGAGGGGCCCGAAACAGCAGGTGGGAGCCAGGTGAGAAAGGGCAAGATGATAGATTGGGGTCCACCTGTCAGACTAAAAGGTTAAATTTTAACCCATTAACAGTAGGGAGTCACTGAAAGTGTTTGAGCAGTGCAGTAACATCTCAAGCTTGTGTTTTAGACCCAATAAAGCAGGGCTTATATAGCAAAGAGCCCACATCATGAGCCTGGCAGAAACACAGATGCTTCCTCTGACCAAGCTGGTGTGTCACCATTGGCTCCTTTCTCTTTCCTTGACAGCACGTGCTATGCCAGACGCTGTCACCTGCTGGCCTCTTCATCCCTGTCCACAAGACGTGGGCAGCGAATGCTCTTTCCAGCCCCTCTAAGCCAGAGAAAGAGAAAGAGCCTGTCTTTTCTCTGCTCCTGTACACTTGACAGCCTCAAGGTCTGAGCAGTATTAACACCCAGAGAAAAACTTTCTGCACAAATGGTAACAATAGCCTGAAGTTGAAATTCAAGCTCATAGACCCAGATTCCACACATAATGGACATGGCTGGAATGAGCTTATAATCACCCCGAGGGGTTGTTGAGGAAGTCACAGACAAGGCAGGAAGGATCAGAGGCCTGGAAACAAGCAAATGCGCTACTGATCTTCAGGAAAGGATGAGTGAGTGTTTCTGGAAATTGCCATCTGGTGGGCCTGACGCTGGTTCTTAGAAAATTAATGGAACAGATGTTAGGAAAACAAATGTGTGAATGCTGTCTAATGAAGCCCTGATTAATAATTGGCTTTGAAAGAACAGATACTGCCAACGATTCCCTAAATCATTTCAGATAGAACCAAGGAGAGAAATCAGCGATAGTTAAGTAATGTGTAAGTTTACAAGTTTGTAATACTCTGAATGTGGATAAGCTACTTGCATTGGCAACCCTATCAAGGACAACAGAGCTGGGTTTTGAAGGAGCTGTTATTGATATGGCTTCAGTTACAATAGCACCTCCTGGGAGGATCACTTGAGCTCGGGAGGTCCAGGCTGCAGTGAGCCAGGATTGTGCCACTGCACTCCAGCCTGGGCAACAGAGGGAGACTCTGTTTCAAGTAAATAAATAAATAAATAAAGTAAATAAATAACACAGCTCCAGTGACTACAAGAGGAATAAAGGGTAAGTCAGTGCAACATGCACCTTGCTGTAAAAAGAAGGGAGATGGGGCCGGGCACGGTGGCTCACGCCTGTAATCCCAGCACTTCGGGAGGCCGAGGTGGGCGGATCACGACATCAGGAGTTTGAGACCAGCCTGACCAACATGGTGAAACCCTGTCTCTACTAAAAATATGAAAATTAGCCAGGCGTGGTGGTGCGTGCCTGTAATCCCAGCTACTGAGGAGGTTGAGGCAGGAGAATCGCTTGAACCCAGGAGGCGGAGGTTGCAATGAGCTGAGATGGTGCCATTGCACTCCAACCTGGGCAACAGAGTGAGACTCCATCTCAGAAAAAAAAGAAGGGAGATGGAAAATGGCACTTGCTGGTGAGACAGTCAGAGTGGGTCAAGGCAGTGGGAAGCCAGGAGATGGGGAAAGTTATGAGCTAAGAGAGTTCTCAGGACACCCTAGTGGCCGTCCTCTTTGGTTTCTTCCAGCCTATCAATCATAATCTGCTCCCCAAGATGAACACGTCCTGGGGAGAATTTTAAGGTTTCAAGAAAGAGGTGGGAAAGGTCATTTTTCTATTACTGGGATATATAGATTTCCCATGATTAGAAGGGACATCAGGAGTCATGTGGCGCAACCCTCTTCAGAGGAAGAAATGGCTGTCTAGAGGGTCTTGGCCAGAGTCACTCAGAAGTTAGCTGACACAAGCAACTTGACACTAGCAAGCAAAGCTTAGGACACAATTGCTAGTGATTAAAAAAGAATTGGCACCTGGGCAACAAGGTGAAACCCCATCTCTACTAAAAATACAAAAATTAGCCAGGCATGATGGTGCATGCTTGTAATCCTAGCTACTCAGGAGGCTGAGGCAGGAGAATCGCTTGAACCTGGGAGGTCGAGGTTGCAGTGAGCTGAGATTGTGTCACTGCACTCCAGCCTGGGCGACAGAGTGAGACTCCATCTCAAAAAAAAAAAAAAAGAAGAAGAAGAAGAATTGGCAGCCAGGCACGGTGGCTCACGCCTGTAATCCCAGCCAGCAACTTGGGAGGCTGAGGTGGGTGGATTGCTTGAGCTCAGTCAGGTGTTCGAGACCAGCCTGGCCAACATGGTGAAACCCCATCTCTATAAAAAATACAAAAATTAGCTGGGCATGGTGGCACATGTCTGTTATTTCAGCTACTCGGGAGGCTGAGGCGGGAGGATTGCTTGAGCCCAGGAGTTCAAGATCAGCCTGGACAACATAGGGAGGACCTATCCCTATTATTTAAAATTAAAAAATTTAAAGGCCGAGAACAGTGGCTCATGCCTGTAATCCCAGCACTTTGGGAGGCTGAGGCAGGTGGATCACTGGAGGTCAGGAGTTCGAGACCAGCCTGACCAACATGGCAAAACCCCATCTCTACTCCAAATACAAAACTTAGCTGGGTGTGGTGGTGAGCACCTGTAACCCCAGCTACTAGGGAGGCTGAGGCATGAGAATCACTTGAACCCAGAAGGCAGAAGCTACAGTGAGCCGAGATTGCACCAGTGCACTCCAGCCTGGGTGACAGAGTGAGACTCTGTCAAAAAAATTAAAATTAAAATTAAATTAATTAAAAAAAAGAATTGCCTGGGAGATCAAAGAAAATGTACATACAATCTTCTTGACAATCAAATTCACTGAATAATGATGTTTTAAGTAATCTGTGGAATGAATCATCATATAAATAAATAAGCAAAATGTAATAGCACCACCTTGTTTTGTCGAGTTTTTATTACTTCATGTGACCTTCTAACAACCCTTGAGAAGAATGAAAACATGTAAAATTTATCACTTGACAAATGAGAAAACTGAGCCTCAAAAAGTTAAATGTCTTTCCCAAGGTTACATAACTAGAAGGTGGCGGAGGTGGGGTTTGAACCCAGGTCTTCTGAACATACCTCATTTATTGAAGCAGAGACTCTTCAAGCTGGGAGGGATCTGGGAGATCATCTGGTGAAGATGGTTTCATCAACAAAATATGGCAAGATTCCACTAAATGGGCCTAGAGTGTCAACCTATGCCTCAGACAATGACCCACTGCAAACGAGTTTGTGGTTCTTAAGCCATGCCTCACAGAACACTAGTATTATTGAGAGCTGGACTAGGGGGTCCCACCTTTACAAATTAAATCTTGAGCAACTTTTTCCATTGCACAGAAAAAATATATATTGGTGAATGCCATTTTCTCTATTTTGTTTAACGGGGCAAAACATAAGCAAAGAATATTCATGTACAGTATGCATGGAAAAACCAGGAAATAGCTGACCATGTTTAGTTAACTGCCTTTTAAAATGTGTTCAGACACCTGGGTGGCTAGGTGTGCCTTTGCTTGTATATATCATTTCTGCTGGTTCTAGTGAAGGGACTATATTTATCAGTGTGGCTGTACTTCTCTACCCTGGCTGCACATTAGAATCACCTGGAAAGCTTTAAAAACAAATGATTCCTGGACCCATTCCCCAGCAGTTCTGACTACACTGGAGTGAGTGGGGTCCACGGCATATTTTTTTCAAGATCTCCAGATGATTCTAACGTGCAGCCAGGGTTGAAAACCACAGATTATTATGTGTTGCAAAGGGCACCATGGCTTCTAGATGTTCTGGAAGTTTGAGAAACCACTGCTTTAATGGTGTGAGCTTTCTATTGATTAACCGTTAAATGAATTAGACATGTTGTTTCGCTGATGGAACACCTTTAAAAATTTTGAGTTAGAAGCCCATAAACATTTTAAGCCCATGTTAAAAATTGGAATACTTCACAGAAAGATCCAGATTTTCTGCTTTTCTGGGACACGGGAAGAACTAATCAAGCTGGACCCACAGTCCTCAATGCAAAACCCAGCAAGAGCTGAGGCTGGCTGCTGCTTTGGCTGGGCACGTGGGCTCCAGGTCCCCTCCCTCTCCCTGTCTCACACACCCTACTTTCTTCTTGACCCCAAGACCCAGTGTCCTGGTGCAGTTTATCATGACGCCGTGGCTTTTCTTCCAGATCATTTGCATTTCCTGCCGGGTCTCTGTAGGCACTTGTGTTTGCCATCCCTCTAAGAAAAGTTTCGCCCTAGTTCACTGACTCTTAAGCTTCAATGTGCATAAGGAGCTTGTCGAAAATACAGGTTCCCCAAGACTCCACCCCCTCAAGATTCTGATTCTATAAGGGTGGGTGGGACCAGGGAATCTACATTTACCTCCAGCTTCCTCTGGACCATACTCGGAGAAGTGCTGACCCCTACTGTGCAGAGGGCATTGGCCCTTGGAGCAAATGATTTTCAGAATAATTCTCAGAATAAACAAAATCTACACTTAGCAGCTAGAGAAGAAAGACTAAAATATCGAGTTTTCTCTTTGCTGAGAAACTCTGGGTTTGCTGGTTGTCTTAGCACTGCCCTTGGCTGAAAACAACAAGTCTCCGAACAGAGACAGATAATTACAAGCCAGAAGATAAAATGACACCTACATTGGTGATACCTTTGTAAGAGGGATGACAACGGAAGTAAAAAAGCTGTGTCCTTTCCCATCACATGGGGTCAGAGAAACTCTCTACTCCCTCCCGACAGTAAAATCCTGGAGAATTAGAAAAGGGATTACAGAGTCTTGCCCATACTCCCCAGTAGAGGCTCTGCTGATTCATCCCAGATGGAATTATAAAATTCTTTCAGCTGAAAAGGAGTTTGGAAATCATCTCTAACTTTACAGCTGGGGAAACTGAGGCTCAGAGAGGTCACTTTTATGTAGCTGCGGTTGCTTAACCTGCTTGAGACTCTTCATTAAATAAAGAAAACTCCTTCATTAAATTAGGGAGAACATTTGTGGCAGTATGAATCTCCCGGGAAAAAAAAAAAAATGCAGAGCTAAGGAAGAACAAATCCAGTTATCATTGTGCAATCTGCCACCTGGGTTACTAAGATAATAAGTCTGACCTCTCCTGCTTGGTCCAACACATGATTCATTTATGTTATAAATCAAAGTTCTACTGAACCCTAAAGGTTAAAGGAGGTTAAAGGTAACACTTACAACATGTATTTTACATATAAATGAGTGCTTAACTACATGCGTCCTGCACACAGAATGTCTAGGTTAGGGTCCCTGCTCTTTTTGGACAAATTACTTAAGCAATCCAGGTCTCAGTTTCCTTATCTGTAAAACAGGGAGAAAAGGTTATTTAGGAAAAGGCCTTCCTCTCTGCTCTCACCTTGGTGCCCTTTCTCCTGCACTACTAAAAAGTATTTCCTCTTTCATTTTCCTCTCCAGGGACCTCTATCTCCTTGCCCTGGCTCCTACTGTCACTTTCCTTCGAATGCATGTTCACTGGGTCAGGGAAGTGGCCAGAAGTGAGGAAATATGGAACAGAACGTGATCTCATGACCTCCCAGCAGAGGCTCTGGCATTGAGACCCTGCTGTGCCCCACCACAGACCTGGTGTCACCCCTGTCTGCCCTCATGAGTTAAAGACAGGCTTCCTTCCCCCACCCCGCCCCGCCGCCTTGCAAGCCCCTGATGATGGCTCTCTGCTCCTGCTCAGCACCTGCCCACTGCCTTCTTTATAGTTAGTGTGCCTTGTGTGTCTGCCTCTCTGGGGTGGGCTCAGCACCTGACCAGCTGCAGGGCGGGCCCAGATCCGTCTGCTCAGCCTCCAAGTCACCTCCAACAGCTGCAGAGTCTGCCTGCTTCGGGTTTGTACCTGTGAGCCTCATAGCATCACACGTTGGCTCCTCCCCAGCATCCTGAACAGCATCCTGCTCACTGTGCTGGGTTGCCCCAGGCCAGACCATTGCTCCATAACCCCACATCCACCCATCTGTTGCAGTTGTAAGGTCTTGGTACTGCAGCCTGGAAGCTGCCCAGCATCTGTGGGGCCCTGCCCGGGCTTTTCCCAAGGACATCTGCTATTTGTGCCTTGAGTCTGCACAAAATCAGTGTCCACTTGCACCCGCATGGCCTTGCCTCCACGTGGCTCATTCATTCTCAGCTCAGGATTCTGGGATGGGGGGGTCCTGGTGACTCAGAATGCTTCCTCCCTTGGACTCCTCCTGCTGACCCAGACCATGAAGGTCTGAGTCCTGCCCTCTTGCCCTGGACTCTCCTCACACCTCTCCTGCCGGCCTCAGATTTCGACCTTCCTCTGATGCTTGTGGTCACTATCTCCCGCGTTGGTGGGTTCCCAGGGAGTTGGAGCCTTGGCCATCGAGCTGCTAGGTGCCTCTGGGAACTGTGGGTCTCTGAGCCAGCCCCACCCAGAGACCCTGGGCAGGGAGTAGTAGCTCTGCATCGGCCTCCAGCCTCCGCCCCACATGGCAGCCACATCCTGAAGAAAGGCGCTCCAGGCAGCCACAGGAAGCTGGAGCGGGAACCCCTCGCCAGTAACCACAGGCTCCTCTGCCTGGCGTGGAGCCGTGAACGGGGCCTTTGCACCTCCAGCCAGAGCTGGTCCACCCATCGGTACCCACTCCTGTTCCTTCTCTCCAGCCAGGTTCCTTTCACCCCTTGCTGTGTGCTCTGCTGACCACCCTCCCCTGCCTGCCAGCTCCATCCCATGCCCTCCACCCCACTCCAGGAGCTGCCCACCTCCCAGGTGGGCCTGGGCTGAGGTAGTCAGGGCGGCGAGGACACCTGCTGGTAGGAAAAGCAAACAGAGCTGCTCCCGGAGTCTACGGCCCACGAGTGGCTCACATTCCTCTTTCCTGGGCTGTCAGTTTCTCAACATCTGCCAAATTTCTCTCTCTTGTATTGAGGTTTTTAAAATCCCCTTCAGTAAACACATATGACTTCCACACGTGTACAAACACACACAGACATCTCGCCCAGAAGCCGCCCGGCTCCTCCATGCAGACAGAGCCTCCTGGGACGGCAGGCTCCCAGACATATCCCGCCCCCCCTCCACCATGCACCCACTGCCACCCCTCCACCCGCTCTCCCGTGACACGCAGACACAAAGGGCGCCAGCCTCCTCTACGCATCCAGAGCCAAAACCCGCTCTCCCCGTGCCCACCGGCCTGGAGGGCGCCCATTTTGAGCACATGAATCTGTCTACTGCACAAGACTGCATGTCACCCTAAAGTACACGGCCCTGGGAACATTCGTGCATACCCTCTCCCTTCCACACACACAGCTCACGTGGGTCTCGTGGGTCACGTGGGTGGGGTAGACCAAAGGGCCCAGGCAGCAAGAAGCTGTCTCCTGCCTGGGCTTCAAAAAGCTTGACAGACATTAATTTGGGGCAGGTATTCTTCTTCCCAAGAACTGGAAAAACTGAAACGGAGACGTGTCACAATGAGTTGTGAAAAGCAGGGAGAAGATGAGGTCTCCACACTGAGAACTGTAAGGGCTCCTGACAGAGCCGGCCTTCCCCTTTATGGCACCCAGATGCTTACAGTTACTGATACGATCGCATGTGCAAGAATACATATGTTTCCCTGGACAGCACAATGTAATTCCAAATTAAAATCAGTCAAGGATGTGATGTGAATTCAGCAAGCCGCTCAGCTCCAGGGCTCCTGGCCTCCCAGAAGCGCCGGCTCTTAACAGAATGGCTCTATCTCCTTCCCCACCCACCTCCCCAGCCCCAACGGAGGAGCATCGCACCTCCTGAGCCTTGGTGCTGGTGAATCCTGGGGCACCCTGCTGTGTGGCCAGCACTAGGCCCCCCTCTGCAGAGCTGCCAGCTCCAGTTCAGACCCTCCAGAGCAGACACCCCAGCGAGAATTTGGACTTACTGTGCTCCGCCAGCCCCTGGATCATGTCGAATTTATGGATTTCTTTGGCATAGTATTCCGACTCGGTGTTTTCCTGGGTGCAGCCTTCCTCCCTCTCCCCATGCATCTCCTCCAGCAGCTCCCGGGTGCTGTTGTAAAGGGCCAGGACCTGATAGGGGACGTGGGTCATCACCGTTGGCTCAGGGGGGCTGGTGAGCCTGAGCTTGCTCAAGATCTGTCCCCTAATGGCTTCCACCCTCTTCTTCTTGATGTGGCCGAAGTCCAAGGTGGTGCAAGTGGACAGAGAGAGGCTGACCGTGGCAAAGTTCAGCAGGGCCAGGACCACCAGAGCCCTTTGCAAGTGCATCTTCATGTGTGAGCTGGGAAGAGAGGCCAGGGGGACGGCAAGGCCTGGAGAGGAAGAGACCCCAGCAGACGTGCAGAAGGAGGGAGGAAAACCAGGCGGCCTCCCCAGATCCCAAAGACTGAGGCTTGGCAAGAAGGTGCATGAACTCACTGCACTGCGAGAGCTTCAGGACTTCCAGGAAGCGCTGGCAACCCTGAGGACGAAGAAGCGGACTGTGTGCCTTGTAGCGCTGGGATTCTTGTCCATGTGTCTAAACAGGTTTTGCTGGGCTCTGACTCCCAGCAGGCCAGGTGGAGGGCAAGCAGAGGGCTGGGAGGGGTGGCAAGGCAGCTGGGAGTGGGAAGGGAGCTGGAGTTTTTCCTTAGGTAAAAATAAATAGAGTGGATATCTGATATTGCCAAACGCCGCTTGGCGATGGGGAGAAAGTGGGTATTTTAAAGAAGGAGCAGAAGGACCATGGCTGGGTCCCAAAATCAAAATCCTTGCCTTGCCTTGAAAGAAAATAAGAAAAGAGAATGGAAAAGAAAAGGGAAAAAAAAAGTAAAAAAAAAAAAAAAAAAAAAAAGATCACCAGTGAGTAGGTGGGGAGAGGCAGGGCCGGGCAGTTGCTGGCCCAGCTAAAGGTGGGGGCAGTACAGGACACACTTGTCTCTCAGGCACTCCATTCATGCTTTCTCTTTTGTTTACACTTCCTCGGGGGCTTTCTAAATGACTTTGTTCACGCTGCCTCTCGTCTTCATTGGCTGGGGTGTGGGGTTATATGCATTGGAAGGCAGGGAGGCAGGCCTCTGAGCGCAGCAGCCCCAATCATCCACTCAGACGCCCAGGGTCACCAGCACCTCGGCTTGTCTTCTGCCTCGGCCATTGCTTCTGTCCCCTGCTTCTCTTTAAAAAATAAAAAGGAGAAAAAAATAAAATAAAATAGAAGCCAGTTCACGGCACGCCTGCTCCGGAAAGCTGTTATTCCTTCTCTCGCACGCCTCTTCCCCTGTCTCTGCCTCTCTCGCTCATTCCCTTGGACTTGACTCTCTGCTTCCCTCCCTTTCTCTCTCTCCCTCTCCCTCTCCCTCTCGCTCCTCTCCCTCTCTCTCACACACACACATGCACACACACTGCTTTCTCTATTTCTCTCTGCTGAAATTTTATACCTCCCTCCCATGACGTCTCTGGCCTGGGGTGGGGGAGGGAGGGACCAGCGCACGCAGCCTCTTTTGCTGCACGATGTTAATGTTTTAAACAGGCACAGGAAAAGCCGAGCCCATTTGAAAAATACTTTGCGAGTCCTCTCGTTCGACGTGGTAGCTGAACTTTTTTTCCCCTCTTGGAATCACTCCTGCTACACGTTGGCTGTTTTTCTGGAAAGTTACTCCGATGAGCCCCCTCCCTCCCTTTCCCCCAGCCCCGGCGCCCTCTCGCCAGCTGTCAGTCCGCGCCGTCCGCGGCCCGCGTCTACTCTCCCTCCTGGTCCCCCGGTCCCGGGGCCGCCCGCGGGCCAGGCCCAACCCGGGGCAGGGTCCGCAGAGGGCGCGGGACCCGGTTGGGGCGGCCATGCCAGCCTCGCAGAGGGGACTCCCGGCCTGCGAGCCGGGTCGGAGGGTCGGCGTCCGCTCCGCGGCGATCCTGGCCGGATTCTTCATTGACAAGATCGGAGTCGGGAGGCGGGCAGAAGCCTGGAGGCGCTCCAGGGGCAGTGAAAAATGGTGGCGTTTTCCGGAAGATCGAGGGTGCCCTCTGGCGAAGCGAGGCCGCCAGTGAAGGAGCTCGGCTGGTCGGGAGCCGGGGAGGCTCGGGGGCTGGGGGCTGCGGGGTGGGGGCTGAGGGGCGGGAGAAGGGGCTGCGGTAGAGAGCGAGAAAAACAAGACCCAGGCCCCGAGGAATCGCCTCCCTCCCGGCCCCACGTGCGCACGAGCGCACCTCTCCCTCCCCGACCGCTGCTCCGGAGCCGCTCTCGCAGAAATGTCATCCAGATGTTCAGCCTCCCTCCCCGCCGAGGGCTCCGCAGGGAGCTGCGCCAGCGAGCGCGAAGTCAGCAGTTGGCCCGAGCCCATTTCCCAGATGGGTGAGGGGAAGTCGGCTCTGTGCTTTCGCTCCTCTTCTCGGCCCGAACCTCTAGGCCTTTTCCCACGAGCAGCCAAGGGAGGGTAGGGCACGTGGCTCCCCGCACCCCGCAACACAGGGCTTGCCTCTGAACTGAACTTTCCTGAGAGTGAGTGCCGCTCCCACCCCATCTCACTCCAGCCTTCCTGGACCCTTTCTGAGAGGTCTGGCTTCCAGGCCACTAACTGAAGGGGCTGTTCTCTGTATCCCAGCACAGCGGTGGGTCACTTTACGGATGAGGAAACTGAGGCATAGAGTTTTTTTTTTTTTTTACAGACCACACTGCTTGTGAGTGATGGAGGCGATATTTTACACAGGCTATCTAGTTTGGGTAGGCATTACTTTCATTTACAAAACCAATGGGAAACCTAGGGGTAGAAACTTTAAAAGTAACTTGCCCAAGGTCACATAGTTATTAGGTGTCAGCTGTTGGGATTTGGACCCAGGACGTTGCCAGAGTCTGGACTTAATTACTATGCTATACTGCCTCTGAAATTTCAGAAAAAGTTTAATGTTTACTATGTACCAGGCACTATTCTAGGCTCTGTGAAGAATATCAGTGAACGAAACAAAACTCCTGCCCTCAGGGAAATTTTATTTTAGAGGCAGGGGTGGGGCAGTGGAGGAGGCGATAAACTAAATAAATATGTAAATGATGTAGTACGGTAAAAAGTGCTGGGCCAGGTGCAGTGGCTCACGCCTGTAATCCCAGCATTTGGGGAGGCCCATGCAGGAGGATTGCTTGAGCTCAGGAATTCGAGACCAGCCCCAGCAACACGGCGAAACCCAGTCTCTACAAAAAAATGGAAAAATTAGCCCGGCATGTTGGCGCAGGCAGCTACTTGGGAGGCTGAGGCAGGAGAATCACTTGAGCCAGGGAGGCAGAGTTTACAGGGGGCCAAGATTGCACCACTGCACTCCAGCCTGGACGACAGAGCAAGACCGTGTCTCAAACAGAAAAACAAACAAACAAATGTGGTGTGGCAGAAAATCAAGCAGGGAAGGAGGATGGGGTGTGCCTAGGTTGGGGGATGTTGCAGTTTCAAATAGGGTGATAAGGGAAGGCCTTTGAGCAGACAGTTGCAAGATAGGAAGGAAAATTATTAAAGTTATACTTTTTTGGACTCCACCTCTACCAAATCAGAGTCTCCAGAGTTGGGGCCCTGGCATCTCTGTTTCTTTACAAACCTCACACGTGATTCAGGTGCTAAGCAAGGTCTGGAAGCTACTACTGCAGGGTACCTCTCTGCCCAGAGTGAGGACCATTTGCCTTCTGTTTTCAGCAAGTTGGGGAAGAAGTGGGGGTGAAGGTCTGGAAACTGACTATAAGGTGATGGTCGTATGCTGTGAGCTTACAAGAAATGGAAAAATCCAAAGATTAATCCCTTCTTCCTCATCTGGTGCCGAAGAAGAAGGGAACAAGGGATTCATTGGAGCCTATATTTCATCTGTCTTGGATTTTTGGCAATGAATGTTTCTTCAGATTAAAATCTAACGAAGTATTCTCACTGAGAAGCGAGTTAACAAAGGATCTTAGAGATAATCTCTAGAGTAATTACAAGGGAGGAAACTGATAGCGGAAAGGGCTCTGCTCTGACTACACAGGTAGTTTTCAGGAGAGCTAAGATGAGAACACAGCTCTTCTAATATCCAGGCCAGCGCTCTGGCTGTCACAGGCATGCTAACACACAGTCCTATCCAGTAACATGTGTGACTGAACTGAGTGATTTACTGGATATTTAAGAAATGCTTGCAATGAGGTTTCAGGGGTGCTACTCCCACTTCCAAATCCTTGCTTTTAACCTGTGGCCATCCAGGCCTTCCCCTCAACATAATACTGGAATGTTGTTTGCTTTCAGGGCTATCAGCCCATCTCCTATGGATCTCAGCCAACCAGTGTCAGGGACCTGGCCAGTGATATTGACTTGGAGATCTCATATGAAGAGTCAACAAAGACGCAACTTAAATGCCCCATTAGGCTGGGAATTTGTGGCACATCTCCCTCTGCCAGCCTAGGAGAATGGCTGGCACCCAGTAGTATGTGCTGGAGATAAATACTCCAGTAATGTCTGGTGTCAGAAGGGCATTTGGCTCTGCTGCTTGGCACTTAGGTGATTTTCCTCAAGCCCCTTCTTTGTACCTCAGTGTGCTTTATTGTTGTGTTAGAGATACTACTGCTACTCACTTTGTGGGATTATTGGGATTTAATGAGATATTGAATATTTGTACTTTTGAAAGTTATTACTACTCAGCTATTTGATGTGTTGATTCAGCCTCTCTGTAAACTTCTTGAAGGCAGAGATTATTTATATTGCAGTTTCCATAATTCATGGTAAGCCATTTATTACACCTGATTCCCTGTTTTCTCATCTGTCAAATGGAAACAATACCACTTATCTTGCTTCCCACACAAGGTTGTTAATGCCCCTCACGTTAAGCCAATAACTGTGACGGCCTTCTGTACCTTGCAAAGAGCTGTACAAGTGGGAGGCATCAGTATAGCAGTAGTAGTGCTTTGCACTTAATATATTGATATATTTAAACAGAGCTACAAATACAGACAGTTCCTAACGACCAAATTATTTTACCGTCTCGCAGGAGTAGCGTTGGCGAGTTTTAATAACCGGAGGTTGCTTCCAGATGTCAAGCAAGGCAGATTTAAGAAAGATTCGGTAGTTTGGAGGATGGCACACAGAATCCAGGAACCATGCTGCGTACCCTTTAAAAATTGGGGTGGAGGGGGCGGGGCTGTTAGCAGGGACGCGTCTGGGCCAGTCGGTTTCCAGGAAGTGACGTCAGGCGGCCGCGGAGATGGAGGATTTGCTCGACTTGGACGAGGAGCTGCGCTACAGCTTGGCTACCTCCGTGAGGACCAATGCGGGGGCCTTGGGGGCCAGGATTTGGCGGGTGGGGAGGAGCGACCCCGCCGGCCCCGACTTCTCTGAGGCGACTCAGGGCGGCAGGCCTCGAGCCGCGCCGGGTGAGGCCCAGAAGGAGGCAGCCTCACCGCCCCGCCCCCAGGCCACTGTGGGCTCCGCCGCTGCTGGCCTGGGGTTTGCTTTCTTTAAAATCCTCAGAAAGTAGAAAACACCCTGTCCCCGCCGGCGTCTAGGACCGTGGGAAATTTCCGAGCCTTTCTCCGTTTTCTAGAGCCCCGAGTGCGAACTTCCCCAGAACAGATCGATCACAGGGTGATGGGGGAGCCCCGGCCGGGGTCGCACTCGCTCCCATCCTAGAGTTTTTCCTTTGGGACACCTCATCGCAGAAGTTCCTGCAAAAGCCGCACTGTTTTATGCATGGAAGGGAGGCAGGCAGGGACGGCCTTTCTTCCCGGTAATCCCCGTGGGGAGGTGGGAGTTACCTCAGTTACCTCAGTAGTTAAGGAAACCAAGACCGATTTGTAACGTGAGGGAGTGATGAGGTGCTCAGGCACTGAGGCCAGATGGAGCATAGAGCTGTTGCCTGGGTTCAAAAAAAAAAAAAACCTAAAAAACGATTTAACCTTTCCGAGCCTTGGTTTCCTTATGCCTAGAATGGAGGTGTTACAGTGAAAAGGAAATGGAACAATACATGGGAAGCGTGTAACTCAGTGCTTGGCATATGTTATCACGGAAGAGGTCAGAAGAGGTTAGCTACTGCTGCCTATGAGGCTGTGGTTTACCCAGCGTTATAGTTAGTAAATAATGGAGCTAGATTCAAGACCCAAGTTCAGTGTCTACCTTCCTCCTTTGTAACCCCCATCAGGCCTTTTTATCTTTAAAACTGGTTAGGATCGCACTTACTAAAAGATTGGGCCCCAGAGCAAGTCTTTAGTTTCTGCTGTGAAATCTCTAAGTGTTTTGAAGGTCACCAGGCCTGCTGATACGTGAATGTTTTTTAGTACCTGGGGATGTGAATGTAGTTATTCATTCAACAAATATTTATTGAGCCCCTACTGTGTATCAGGCAGTGTCCTAGGTGCTGGAGATACAGCAATGAATAAAGCAAAGTTCCTGCCCTCATGTGATTATGTTGTAGTGGGAGAAGATGGGCAATAAATAGACTATATTTAACATACACAAAAATCAGGCAGTAAAGAAGTTTTTCTACCCTATGGATCTATACAGGGTCTTCAAAAAGTTTAAAACCTTGAAATACTTAAAAATTATTAGAGAAAACACCTGTGAACAGCATTTAGCGACAAGATCATTGAATTTTTGTTTTAGCACAACCACCATATGTAGGATGCTGTATTCAGATACTCAGTGCTGTGACAAATGGAAAAGGGCAACCATGGTGAAGGGATGGAATTGTCTGACTTGAGAAGAAAATAAGCTGCTTATTATCAGAAAGATTGTTTCCACCATCCCTGAAACCTAAATGACACTACAATTTGAAGTGTCGACACTACATAAGAGTTTTTACGAGCTCTTCTGTAACCCCTCTCAGTTTAGTGGGGCAGTCAGTCCTTAGAACATCTTAAAACAAGTTTCAGCAGGGTAGAGTGGAAAGCACCCAGGAAACCCAGGATCTGAAATCAGAAGGCTTTGCTCCTAGGTTTATGTCAGCCACTTCATCACCTTCCTAGGCCTCAGTTTCCTCCTTTGTAAAATGACATCAGTCTCAGTTTCTGTCCATTATTGTGAGAATCAAAGGAAGCCACATTAAATGAGATCTAGAAGTGCTTATATTAATGCTGTTTTTTTTAAACAAAGTAAGCAAAAGTATAAATATTTCAGCACCCAGGAGTCTGACTAAATAAAGTTTTGTTTATGTGCTGGGAAGCCTTAGAGGCAGAGTCTCCACCGGAGGGCCTTGGGAAACACCTGCAAATGATTCATTTGATGGCCAAGAATTTTGAAGTGCTCTGATTTCCAAAGATAATGTCTCAAAATTCTTGTACTAGATTTCCCTTAATGTCTGTAAAGGCAAACCCAGTTACTGTATATATCAGAGCAAATGCTAACTGTTTTCCATTTACCGTGGAATTTAGGAATTCTTTCCAAAAGCCTGTTTGATAATGATTTTCATGCCAAGCTGCAGATTTGAAATTAAGCCTTCCTAAAATCCTGCGTAGGAACATGGGAGCATTTACCACCTTCTTCTCTGACCTGTGGCATGAGGTCTCTGCCCATTCTAGAGGAATTTGTAACTGCATTTCTTTGGGTAGAAAATAGAATTTTCTTTTGCCATCTCTATAGCTGTTGAAAGAAAACCTTGTCCAGCCTGGGCAGCACAGGGGGACCCCATATCTACAAAAAAATAAAGTATCCAGATATGGTGGTGTGTACCTGTGGTCCCAGCTACTCAGGAGGGCAAGGTAGGAGGATCACTTGAGCCTAGGGGGTGGAGGCTGCGGTGAGCACTCCAGCCTGGGCAACAGAGTGAGAACCTGTCTTAATTTCCTATTTTCCTATCAAATAGAACTGACCTCAGGTGCTTTGTTTTAAGGGGTTTTTAGAGGGTTTTCTAAAAACATGTCCAAGTAACTCAAATCCTGTTCTCCACCACGTCATCATAAATCCAGTCCTTGCTTACCTTCCCAGGCTTGTCATCTTTTTTTTTGTTTTGTTTTGAGATGGAGTCTTGCTCTATCACCCAGGCTGGAGTGCAGTGGCACAATTTCGGCTCACTGCAACCTCTGCCTCCCAGGTTCAAGCGATTCTCCCGCCTCAGCCTCCCAAATAGCTGGGACTACAGGCACCCGCCACAACGCCAGGCTAATCTTTTGTGTTTTTAGTAGAGACGGGGTTTCACCGTGTTAGCCAGGATGGTCTGGATCTCCTGACCTTGTGATCTGCCTGCCTCGTCCTCCCAAAGTGCTGGGATTGCAGCTGTGAGCCACTGCGCCCGGCTGGATTGTCATCTCAGTAGTGGCCCAAATGACATTTGGGTCAGCAGTGCCTTCTGTTTCTCCTTACAGAGGGCCAAGATGGGTCGCCGAGCTCAACAGGAGTCAGCGCAGGCCGAGAATCACCTCAATGGCAAGAATTCCTCTTTGACTCTGACTGGAGAGGTGGGTGCTAAAAAAAAAGAAAATCTGAAGAAATACTGTTTAAGAGTTAGTGATTCCTTAATGACCAAGGATTTGGTAGTCCATATTTCTTCTCTTGAATGCCAACCCTTTCTCCTGTCTTGATTTGGGAATTCCCTTCCTTGGCATTTGTCCTTGTAGCAGGAAATGAAAGAACTTTTTTTCCTTGATGCCAGACTAGTTTCTGTGCATTTCCTTATATTCTTAATGTAGAACTTTTTATGTTAGCTGAAGCAAGGGACTGGGAAGTTTCAAAATCCAGTAGGATTCCAGGTTTTTATTTCCGCTGAATAAATGCCAGTGAGGCAGACTGGTGACGTAAGGTTGGATTACACAATTGGACATTGCTCTCGGTGGTGACCTGCGCTTTCTACAGTCTTCCGGCAGGAAGCAGATCATTTACTGGCCTTACTTTCCTGGAAACTTTTCCGAGTAGCCTGGAATTATGGGAAATGATCCAGCTTCTTTGTGGAGGGTGGGTAATTCTGATGAGCAATACTTTTTACTGCCAGGGCACTACTTTTGGCAGCTTACTCAGAGCCCCTTTTTACCTTCCTCTGTCCATCTGAAAAAACTTTGCAAAAGTCAGCCTCAGGGTCATCCTCTGCCAGAAGTTAGCTCTTCTCTAACCTCTCCAGGCTGACTTAGCAGTCCTTCCTGTCACTTCCCATAGTACCTATTGTGAACATATGCCATTATATGTGAATTGTCTTTTTACATGTCTGTCTCCCCCACCGGACAGTGAGTTCCCAGACAGCAGGAAACCTGGCTTCTAGCTTGCTGGCCCATAGTAGGTTTGCAACAGATGAAGAGACCCATGCTGAGAAGCCTAATGGGTCAGGCAGGTGCATAAGCAAATGAACCGGGTACCTGGCATGGACACACTTCACTTACATATCACATAGGTAGGAATATTCTTCATTTTCGTAGGAAATGCGTTCTCCACCACTTTCTTAAGCTCTCCACATGGCCTTGTCCATTTATCTTTCATTTTCTCCTTTTAGAAGTGTGGGTATGGAGAATCATTACTTTAAGATAACATCTGTGCTGGCCTAGAAAAACTAGCAGCTGACCCCTTGGCATCATTGCCTGGAAGAAACTAGGGGAGTGAGTTAGGGCAGGGGGACTGGGAATTGGAGGCCACATGCCCCCTCTAAAGGGACAACCACTACTTAGCCAAAGCTGGTTGATGCTGTCGAGAATACAGGTCCAGTATTGCCAGATATGATTCTTCAAGAGATGCTGGCAGTCTAAAATTTTATGTGAAAGCAACACATTTTTAGAGGTTAGCAACTGATTAAGAAAACCTAATCACCATATGGACTGGATATTAAATCATCATATGGGCTGGATTTGGTCCAAGGATTGTCAGTTTGTAACTGCGGCCATGGCACCTCCATTGTGATACTTATTACATTGTATTCTAATTGTTTACATATCTGGTTCTCTCATAAGATATGAGCATCTGGAAGGCAGAGGTTGTGTCTTATCATCGTACCCTATTATCTGTCATAGTGCCTGGCAGAATAGGCCTGCAATTGTTATTGCGCAGGATGAGGTGGGGTCAAGTACATAGTGTGTGATGTACTTACACATTAGAAGCTATGTAGAAGTGTTATGGGGCCTGGGGCAGGGAGGTTGGGAGGTGAGGATAGTGGAGCATTGGAGGCACAGTTAGGAGAGGTGATATAAAGTAGGAATTTGGTGAAAGAAGATATACCAGACCCAACCCTGGATCTCAGGGAGCTTGAACTGCAGTGGTGTATGTATTTAAAGAGAAAACGCAGAAGCAAATGACTGAGCTGATGGAAGCCAATTCTTGGCCTCTGGCACTTTACACTGTTCCACATGGGTCCAGGAGGATTAATTCCAACACCAGATCATTCATTCATTTACTCAACAGCTATTTATTGAAGCACACAGTAAGTGCCAGGCACCATTTTGCAGGGTTGGCATATTTCAGTGAACAAAAGAGACAAGATCTCTTGCCATAATGGAAGTTACATTCTCGTGATCACTGGCACCCAGGAAGAATAATTAAAAGTCTACTTAAGGCTAGGCACAGTGGCTGATGCTTGTAACCCCTGTAACCCCAGCACTTTGGGAAGCCAAGGCAGGAGGATTGTTTGAACCTAGGAGTTCATGACCAGCCTGGGCAACCTTGTCTTTGCAAAATATTTAAAAATTAGCTGGGTTTGGGTGGCATGTGCCTATAGTCCCAGCTACTTGGGAGGCTGAGGCAGGAAAATTGCTTGAACCCGGGAGGCGGAGGTTGCAGTGAGCTGAGATCTTGCCATTGCACTCCAGCCTGGGCAACAAGAGTGATATATACATAAATATATAATTAACAATAAGAGTATATATTATATATAGATAAATATTAACAAGAGTGTGTGTGTGTATATTAACAAGAGTGTGTGTGTGTATATATATATATATTTTAAAGTCTACTTAATTGTGAAGGAGGTTATAGCCACCTATGGTAGTTAGGTGAATGAGCCTGTGATGACCTGATTAGGCCTTGAAGCCTTATATGACCCCCATACCAAATCAGCTCCTAGGCTGGGGTCAGTGGGCCCTGCTTGCCTACCATCCACTTCCCTTGGCTCCCATGTGAGAATCATTGCTGTGAGAATATAACTCCATAGTCACAGAGTGTGATGAATCCTTTCAGGGTTTCAGCCATTCAGTAATACCTACTTATTTCGAGGTTTACCTTTTTGTAACTCTGTGCATTACCATTTTTGTGGGAGAACATGATGAAAAGTCATTCTGCTCTTCACCCAACTGTTGCCTCTGAAAGCAAGATGCCAGTTAGGATTCCAGGATCCCTTTCTCCCTGGGCTAATTGAGGTTTAAACAGTGTGGGCAGCCTCCCACGGGGCCAGATGCTCACTGTGCTGTGTGGGACTTTTTGGCTGTTTCTTTCTAAAATTAGATCCCAAGACTTGTGTGTGTGCCCATTTACATTCCAATTCTATTACTTGATATATTTATTTTTGTCCTCTTGCTGACTGTATTCTAGGATGAAGATATCCATGCAAACATAAATATGGTACCTGGGAGCTGTCAGACATGCTGGAGTTACTTTAGAGTTAAGTGGAAATTAGTTCAAACACATGGTTATTTTAAAGCGAGGTAGTGGAGTTGGGAGCTCTGGTGAAGGAAGCAGAAAGAACACAGGGCTTCGCACCAGAGGACTGGGTGCTAATTGCCTGGATTGTGAGTAAGTCCACCAATCTCTCTAATTCTCCATTTCATTATCTGTCAAATAGTGATAGTAATACCACCAGGTTGATATGGGGGCAAGTGAGATACGCATTGAGAAGCTTTTTAATAAACTGAAAAGCACTGTGCAAGCATTCATTCAATAAATTAGTGAATAAAGGCATATTGGGACAGCACTTTGCTGCTTTTATTAAAGGGCACCGAAGAAAGAGCATGCCAGCCAGAGTCTCTTAGAACTGATTTGGAAATCTGTTCACAGGCTACTACTCATTTATCCATAGGTTGGCTAGTAGTTATCCAGAGCAAAGGGTTTTTTTGTTTGTTTTTGTTTTGAGGCAGGGTCTTGCTCTGTCTCCCAGGCTGGAATGCAGTGGCATGATAATGGCTCACTGCAGCCTTGAACTCCCGGGCTCAAGTGATCCTCCAGTCACAGTCTCCTGGGTAGCTGGGACCACAGGCATGCACCACCACACCTGGCTGATTTTTTTTTGTAGAGACGAAGACTTGGTATGTTGCCCAGGCTGGTCTCAAACTCCTGGCCTCAATCGATCCTACTGCCTTGGCTTCCCAAAGTGCTGGGATTACAGGTGTGAGCCACCACACCCAACCTGGAGAAAAGTTTTTTTGCTTTCTAGTTGCAGCAGGCGTTTCTTAAGAGTCTGTAAAAGCACAGGCCTAGGAGTCATACCAGCCTGGGCTGAAATCCTGGCCCTGTCATACATTAGCTTCTGTGATACTGAGTTAATCTTGCTAAGCCTCATTTTCCTATTATTCCTGTTTTGGTGAAACAGGGATAATAATATTCCATACTTCATAGGATAGCTGGAAAGACAAAGTGATATAACCCTTAACTCAGTCTGACACACACATGCTCAGTATGTTGCCAACCATTATTATTTCTCTAGAACTTGGGCATTCTTTTTATTCCACCTTAACCTCTACTGAGGTTGAAAGCTGGTGGCCTTCAGGCTGAATTTGGCCTATAGTCATGTTTTATTTGATCCATACAGGGTTAAGAATTTTTAAATTTGGTTCGCATTTATAAATTAGGAAATGTAATATGGAAATTCAGATTTGGGGCTTCTCTTTAAAATCAGAAGCCCTGGCACAGTGAGAATGCTGGGTTGACATTCCCACATGGCGGCAATTGGCTGGAGCTGCAGCTGCTGATAGCTTACACGCATCCATCCCTCTCCAGTTAACTGCTTAGTACTTTGATACACCTGGTCAGATTTACTCACATTTGATCTGCCTGGTTCCCATTTCCGTCTGAATTTAAAACTCCTGTCTTTTAGGATGGATTGATTTTTCAAGTGGCCTCCTCTATCAGTATTGAATCTGGCTGCCTACAACAGAAACAACTTCAGTACTTGAATCAAACAGGAGCAATTTTTCTTTCACATAGCAAAGAGTCCAGTGGAGGGCAGAGCAGAGTGGGTGCAGTCACTGGAGCATGTCCTGCATTACTCTAGGTCCTTCCAGCTTCCTGCTCTGCTATCTGGAGCCTGTGACTTTTGTTCTCATGGTTGCAAGATGGCTGGTCATTCTCCTGGGATCAGATATGCATTCTAGGTGGGAAGAGAGGGAATTGTTGAAGAGTTCAAGGTGCATGCCAGTAAGAAGGGTGTACCCCTTCTTATCAGGAAAACAGTAGCCAGAGTCCTCACTAAGGAGAGCTCTAGTTTCATTTCATTGGTCAGAACTGGATCTTACAGCCACACACTCAGTTTCAGGGGAGTTTTTAATGGGCACATTACCACACCATAGCATCGGGGTTTCTTGGTAAGGGAGGTGAGGAGAATGGCTCTTGAGTAGGCAGTTCAAAAATGACATGTCAATTTAAAACAAATAGAAATTATAGAAAGCCCCCCTTTTTTTTTGTAGCCCTGGGTATGAAGAGAAAATTATTTTAGCTTAAAAAAAATTTACATTCTTCTCCAGTTTTTATTTTGGAGTTGAGTGAAAAAAAATTGTATGCCCTAAGTTCCAGGATATCTGATTGAGTGGCCTCTTCTTGATCTTTTCCTTCTGATTGTCTCCATAACCACTTAGGACGTGGTGCCAGTAGGATGCCTGTGGTTTGGTCCAGGTAATTAAACTCTTCTTCCTGCTCTGAGAGAAGAGGAAAAGTCTCTTTATTTGCTTGGTCATTCGATACATTTCAAATCACTTAACTGTCTAATTTTAAAATTTTCCAGAAAGATGAACTCTTTGTGTGATTTTACTAGTTTGGAGTAGATTGGAGTTGTGTCTACTTTTTTAGGGTTGTTGTGAAGATCAAATGAGGTAATGCATGTAAAGTACTTAGCACGGTATCTGGCACACAGAAACCCAAGGAGAAATGGTAAGTACTAAGAAAGCTTATGACTACATTTTTTGGGTGGGGTGGGGTGCACCTGTTGCAAATCAGGCTTGGATCACTAGAAGCATGGTTCAGCTAGCAGTTCAGGTTGGAATTATAGGTATTGAGGATTTTGCTGGAAGACAGTTCTATGATGAGTGTCTACATGTCTGTGATGTATAGCTTTCTCTAGGGAGGATGGGTCTGAGAGTTAAACCAGATTTCTCTGCTTGAGCCTTGACCTTCTATTGATTCAAATGATTGTGCCCTCACAGAACTCTTTTAAGGACAGACCCAGATGCTTTCTACCGAAAAGTTACCTTCTACTGAGCTTGGGCAAAAGTAATCTTTGGCAAAACCTCTCCAGGGCTAGCTCATCTTTTGGATGAGCATTTCTTGCTGGGATCTAGACCTGTTTTTGGCTTAGCTTTTATTTTGCAGATTGTCCCTTTAATAATCATCATCATAGCTTACATTGCAACAGTTGCTAGCTATCTGTCCATTACATGCAGTGTCCTAGTTGAGCCTTATGGTAGCTCTTGAAGTAGGTACTCTTATCATCATGTTGTACATGTGAGGACATGGAGACTTTAAGAGTCTGGGTAACTTGTCAGAAGCATTCAGCTAATCTGTGACTCTAGTTGAGTCTTTCTGACTCAAGTGCCTAACCTCTCCTACCTGCTAGATGGGAAGAAGCACAGACCTCCCAGTAGAGAAGAGGATTTTGGAAAGGGCGGAGAGACTTAGGGTCATTCCCTTGGGGTCCTTTTGGAATGGGAGTAAGTTCTCACTTGATCACCCTTATTCGTTCAGTGGTCTAGAGAAGTGTTGGAGTCACAGCTGTTCCCTTTCTCTCCCCCTATCCCCTTGGTGTTCCTCCGAGGACGCAGAACTGAAAGTTAGCCAGATTCCCTCGCAGGAATCTGAGAAATGCTGCTGGGCTCATGTTCCCAAATTAGGCCAATTTCCTCATCCCCCAGCAGCCTCACTCAGCCGGAGCTCCCTTGGCACTTTGCATTACGTCTCTCGCCCTCCGCCTGTCCCCTTACTGGTCTGCCAGCCAGGCAGTTATTTTCAGCCCAATAGGGTTATCTGCTGACCCTTTTTGGTGACATTTTTCTTCTTTCTCACAAAAATAACTCTCCTGATTGGTCACATTTTCCAGCGTTTTTCATAGCCGCTCTCCAATCGGCTGGATTGAATGATGCTTCTGATAACGTTGCCGAAGAGGGATGCAGGGAATTTGATATGGAGTTGTTCATAAGGAATGTGTTTTCCACACTTCATATTTATGTCATGCTTGGCATGCTTTGGTTTTGAACTCTCCCTTGGAGTGTGCAGATGTGCATCGCTGACCCATCCCTGGGGCCGGCCGCTGTGTGGGAGGGAATGTCATCTCAGGGTAGAGCCTGCAATTGGAAATCAGCATCTTGAGATTCTCCGCCAGCACTGGCTCTGGCTTTGTCAAAGGCTCTTCAAGTGCCCCAGGAAAACATGCTTTCTTGCTGGCTTCTGTGAGACCCAGAGTGCAAGTTGGTGCTCAAAGAGCACTTTAAGATTCTCCTCCTCACCTATGGGGAGGGTTAAGTGAGAAATATGTGTCAAGAGCTTAGCCCAGTGCACTGTGAGTCCTCTCTTGTGATTTTCTATGTAATCTGAGAAGTAGAAAAGATGATCGTTTTGTCTTTAATCCCAGCTCTGCCAGTTGCTAGGTGTGTATCCCGGGTGTGTTACTTAACTACTGTAAGCCAGTTTCCTCATCTGTTGAATGGAGATGATAGTAGTATCTATCTCATTGGGTTGTTGGAGGGTTAAATAAAATATATAAAGCTCTTAGAGCAGTGCCCAACACCTGCTAACTATTATTGTCCTTATCTGTATCAAACGAGAATTAGAATGTATTATCAATTTATCCTAAATATCAGTTCTGTCCAAGATACAGAGATATTCATATTTCATAGACTAACAACTGGCCCTTATGGCAAAGAAACATTTGGGTGAGGAATCCTTTCAGTAAGAATTCTTTGTGCCACTTGAGACCCATTTTATTTGTCTCTTGTAGTAGCATTTCTGCCTATGCCATTGGCCAGTTGTTTGCCAACACCTTTCCGTCAACAAAATGCAACTCTCTGTCTGAAGGTCGACAGTCTTTCCAAAGAATAATCCTTAATTGCTGACTTATATCATTTTGTTGTTCTGGGGGCAGATGAGTAGAAAATGAAGAGGGTAGGAGTGACCTTGGTGACCTCAGTTACCTTGGAAAAAAGGAAATATTCATTCATTTATGAAACTTGATTGGGAGCTTTCTGTGTGCCAGGTATTGTGCTTTGAACTTGGAATACAATAATTAACCAGACATGCTCCCTGCCTTCTAGAACTTTGATTTAGGGGCTTGCAGAGAAGTGTCAGGTGGAGGTGATTACAGAAGATATGAGAGTAAACACGTTGAGCCCATTTTATTCTCAGGGATATCCAAAAAGGTGGTCCAGGAAGAAATCAGGTTTGAGCTGAGAGACTTGAAGGATGAGTAGAAATTAGCCAAGAGAAGAGGGGGAAGAAAATTCCAGGTGGAGGGAAGAGTGTGAGCCAAGTTCTGGAGACAAGAGAGAGAGCATGGCATGGTGGATTTGTTAATGGAGCAGTTGACCATACAGGTGATAGAGGGGTGGTCGTAAGTGACTTTGTATTTGAAACCAGCCCCTTTGGCCTTCCTTGATAAATGGACCAAGTGTTTGAAAACCAGCCCCTTTGCCTTTTCACAAATGACCTATATGAGGTCAACATTTCTAATATGACACTGAAATAATTGGTAATGTTATGAGAACTAAACAGTGAGCTTTCAGTATTTTTAGCCTTGTCTTTTATTGCTGCATCTTCAGTGCAACCACTGTACCTTCCTCTATGCATTTGTGTTTGCTGGTCAAGAAAAATCTCCGAGGTATGCTCAAGGATTTCAGATTCTATTGCAATGTTGGAATTTGGTTTGACTCCTTTTTGGAGTAAATAGACCACTGGCTGTGTTCAGAAATCTTTTTTTGGTATGTGAAACTTTTCATGGGAATGATACCTTTGTTGTAATGAGAAGTGACTTCTATTTAGGCAAAGTGACCAGAGCAGAGACTTGTCAGGATCTACGGCTGTGAATAGAATTCTATTAGAAAATAAAAGTGTTTGGGGGTGGGGGTTGGGGGGAAATTAGAGAAATGATTTGAGCTACTATCATCCCACCTGGGCTTCAGTAGTTGCCTCATAACTGGTCCCTCCTCTTATATTCCCACTGTCCTGCAGTTTAGCTAGAGTGGTCTTGTAAAAATGTGTATCAGTCATTTCACGGTCAAACCCTTTAATGGATACTCATTGCACTTAAGATAAAAAAACAAAACAAAACCAAAAAAATACCCAAATCCTTAACTTAGTCCTGTGTCATCTGGGTCTTCTCTGCATGGCCAGCCTCATTTCACACCTGTCAGCTATTGTAGTTGATTTAAGTGCGGTCCCTTTATTATATGCGCTCGTTTCTTTTTTCACATTTTCCTTATCACTTCAATCACAGTTTGTAATCATATGTTTGTGTCCTTATTTAGTTTCATCTCTCTGACCAATTGCAAGCTGCAGAAATGGCTCTTCTCCTCCCTGGAGACTGGCACTTTGTAGGTCCTCAGTAAGTGTTGGTTAAATGAATCCTCAGGTGTGAGGAGTGGGGGATGATGTATTCAACCTGCAGGAAATGCCCAAGAGGCTTTGATGCATGGGACTTGTGTATACCAGGCTGTGGGCTGGAGCTGGAGATTTGGAAGTTCTTAGCATTGAGGTGCTAAATGAAAGCCCAACACTCTAAGAGAGGGTTTTAGAGTAAGAGGAGAGGGCTTCTGACGGAAGTGGAGGAACAGACAGAAGCTGAGGACCACTCGTGTTTAGGAAACACACAGCCAAAAAATAGCTTACCAAAAGAAATTGAGGAGTGGTGGCCAGAGAGGAGAGGAGAAACCAAGCACCTATGGTGTCCAGAAGCCAAGATAAGTGAGAGTGTCATGATGGACTGAGGGGTCAGCAGTGTTTGATGCTGCCAAGAGGGTCCAGGAAGGGAAGGCCTGAGCAGGTCCTATTGGATTTAGCAGTAGGGGTCCCTGCAATTTCAGGGAGCAGTCAGAGAGGGGGCCATGTGTGCCTGGCACAGTACACACTGAGTGAGGTCTCAGTAAATCCTTGTTGAAAGAACTCAGTGACTAGGCTATGACATGTACTCTGGGGCTCAAGCAATCCTCCCCCTCGGCCTGCCGAGTAACTGGAACTATAGGCATGCACCACCACGCCAAGCTAATTTATTTTTATTTTTTGTAGAGACAAGGTCATGCTGTGTTGCTCAGGATGACCTTGAACTCCTGGCTTCAGGCAGTCCTCCCACCTTGGCCTCCCAAAGCTCTAGGATTATAGGCGTGAGCCACTATGCCTAGTTCCGACATGTCTTTATTTTTTTCTCTCTCTTATTGAGCTTCCTCTGTTTTATCTCTACTATTTCTCTTTTTCCTGCATCTCTTTTTGTCCTCTTAACCAGTGATAACAAAGAACTCCAACCCCCATACTCCATTTTGCTTTGCCCATTCATTCATTTATATATATATAATATTCATTTGTATATATATTCATTTTATATATATATAATATTCATTTATATATATATTCATTATATATATATTATATATATATATATTTTTTTTTTTTTTAATTTTTTGTAGAGACACAATCTCACTGTGTTGCCCAGGCTGGTCTCAAACTCCCGGCCTTAAGTGATCCTCCTACCTCGGGCTCCCAAAGTGTTGGGATTACAGGCATGAGCCATCACACCTGGCACATTTATATATATTTTTATATACATATTTATAAGTAGAATTTTATTCATTTACTTATTTATCCTACATTTAATATACACTTTCTGATACAAAATGAACAAGAAAACTTCATATTCTAAGTGGGGAACCACACACCTATACCAAAAATTATAATTCTGAAGTACTATCTGAGTTCAGGAACCCAGAAGGATCACCTCACCCTGCCTAGGAGTTAGGGAAGGCTTTCTAAAAGAGGCAGCTCTTGAAGTGGGTTGACATGAATGAGTAGGAATTTGCTAATGAGCAAGGAGGGCAAAAAGCCATTTCTGGCGGCCTGCAAAGCCTGTTCTAAGGCATGCCATTGCACAGGGGCTGGGGGTTTTTAGGGCATGGTAAAACCATTTAATGTATTGGGAACATAGGCCTGGCATTCCAAGTGGAGAAATAAGAGTTTGTTTTCTATGTCGTAGGGAGCCCACAAAGATTTTAAAGCAAAGAATGACGTTACCAACTTTGTTTTCTAGAAAGATGAATCTGGCAGCTACACTGGAGGATAGAGTGGGAGAGCTTGTTGGCAGGGAGATCGCTGGGAGGCGGTTGGAGCAGTCCTTCTGAGAGGTGATGAAGGCATCAACCAAGGCAGCATTCCCAAACTTCAGGCGTTTCCCCATCATTTTAACAGTTTTACGTTTTTACAGTTACAATACATACCACTCACATTATTAACTTTTCTCTTTAAATCAACTTTCCTTTTATACTTAAATGCATTTATTTTTAAAAAATGTTTTCAATGAAATGATCATTTGTGATATTTATATTTTTCTTAGTATACATAACATACATAATTGGCTTTTTTTTTTTTTTTTTTTTTGAGATAGAGTCTTGCTCTGTTGCCCAAGCTGGAGTGCAGTGGCACAATCTCGGCTCACCACAAGCTCCGCCTTCTGGATTCACGCCATTCTCCTGCCTCAGCCTCCCGAGTAGCTAGGACTACAGGCACCCGCCACCACGCCAGGCTAATTTTTTTTTTTTTTTTTTTGTATTTTTAGTAGAGACGGGGTTTCACCGTGTTCGCCAGGATGGTCTCGATCTCCTGACCTCATGATCCTCCCGCCTCAGCCTCCCAAAGTGCTGGGATTACAGGCATGAGCCACTGTGTGTGGCCATAACTGGCTATTTTTAAAAAGGTTCATCTATTTACCTTTACCAGGCATCTCACCAGTGGCATATGTGCCTTACTTTGGGAAACAATAAACAAAAACCTGGCGGAGGGTCTAAAGAGGAGAGGTCAGTGACAAGAGACCTGTTTGAGGGCAGGCAGATAGGATGTGGTAACAGATTGGCTGTTGGAAGTGGGAGAGAAGGAGAGTCTGGAGTTGAGCCCGCTTGTAGCTGAAAAGACTGAATGGATAATGACATTTTTGAGACTGAGAATTTAAGAGTCTTAGCAGTTGGTGAACAAGAAAGGATAATTATTTCAATTTGGGACATGCTGAATTTGAGTTGCCTTCAGGATTTTCAAAGAGGTCTGCCAAGTTGAAAATGTGGTATGGAGCTTAAGAGAGAAAGTTGGAAACTAGTGATAACAGATGTGGGGGTCATCAGCATATATTCCAGGGTCTCTATGAAGAACCTATAGCATGAACTCCCGATTCCTTTTTTGACACATAGACCCTTCATGATCTCCAAGTGCAAACACATTTTCAGTAGAGAAGCAGTATGATTGGATTTGCATCTTAGAAAGAACACTTTGGCAACAACTGGACGGGGATGGATCCAGGTTTTATGAGTCCTGAAGCTTATGCAATTTGGCGGCCTTCTTTAAGAAAAACAATTCAAAATTATAGATTCAAAATCAGGTATAAAAGCAAATACTTATAATTAGAAAAAAAGTCATAGCTGAGTTACTGGAGTCTTTGATGTTCAGATGCCTTTCTTCAGAGACCTTGTTAGGCAATTTACCAGAAATACTTACATAGAAATGAGTCGTGATTGGAACCTAGCTTCCCCTCACTATCTAGAATTCTCTGTAACTTCCAGGGGCCCATGCAGGCATGCGATATAGATTTGAGGTAGGTGAGACTGGAAGCAGGGAGACCAGGTAGGACCCTGCTGAGGGAAGGCAGAGCATGAATTTGTTAAGCCTTAATTCGCATGGTTGTGCAAGTTTCTCCAACACCCCTGAGCAGGCTGGATCTTGACACAGTGGAAGCAGGTAGTTGGCTTGATCCAGGCTTTAGGGGGTGTCTTGGTCTGTTTTATACTGCTCTAACAGAATGCCACAGAGTGAGTAATTTATGAACAAACAGACATTTATTTTCTCGCACTTCTAGAAGCTGGGAAGTCCAAGATCAATGTGCTGGCATCTGGTGAGGGCCTTTGTGCTGAGTAATCCCATGGCAGAAGGTGGAAGGGCAAGAGGGCATATGAGAGGGAGAATCAAAAGGGGACTGAACTTATCCTTCTATAAGGGACCCACTCTAGTGATAATGGCATTAATCCATTCATGAGGGCAGAAGCTCTCATGGCTTAACCACCTCTTAAAAATCCCACATCTTGGCCGGACATGGTGGCTCACGCCTTTTATCCCAGCACTTTGGGAGGCCAAGATGGGCGGATCACCTGAGGTCAGGAGTTCAAGACCAGCCTGACCAACATGGTGAAACCCCATCTCTACTAAAAATACAAAATTAGCTGGGCGTGGTGGTGCAGGCCTGTAATCCCAGCTACTCAGGAGGCTGAGACAGGAGAATTGCTTGAACCTGGGAGGCAGAGGTTGCAGTGAGCCAAGATGGTGCCATTGCACTCCAGCTTGGGCAACAAGGGTGAAACTGTGTCTCAAAAAATAAAATAAATAATAATCTCACATCTTAATACTGTTACAATGGCAATTAAATTTCAACCCAAGTTTAGCGGGGACATTCCAACCATAGCAAGGGGAAGTGTGGTAAAAAGATAAGGGGGGGGTGGCATGATGTCATCGACCTTGGGAATGAGCTAGGTTGATAGGGAAAGAAGTGACACCAAGAAGGAAGTTGTTAGATAAGGAGGGAAGGAGGGGACTGGATATTTCAGAGATGGAGCAGTTCCAGTTATGACTGGAGTTTCAAAAAGTAGCAGCAAGGCCATTGGCATTTAAAGGGTCTGGGAACCACAAGGCTAAACATTAGAACTGTTCATGTGAACACTAACTTGGCTTAGAATAATGAGAATAGTTGTGGAGAGGGAGCCAAATGCCCAAATTTTTGGTCAGTGTGTGCTCAGGGCATTGTTAGTGACAGGAATGAAGGAGAGAGGTGGTATAGCTGAATGGTACAAGTTTTGAAAGAAGTGTTTTCATAATAATTTGGAAGAATAATGGTCTAGAGGAACTTTGGGGAGTGAAACAGGAGTATTGTCTTGGGACTTGGGTTTGCAGGATTTTAAAAAATGAGCAGACTCTACTTGAAAGAGCTGCGAGAGCAACGAAGTCCGTGGGGGAAGCCAGGATTTAGGAGAGGCAAGGAGATGTAGAGAGTGTGCTGTGAATATAGAATATCTAATCTGCTTAGAAACCATAAGGTTGTGATCAGAAAGCTTCATTGAAATCATTAGCTAGGCTAGATTTCTTTTTATTATGTGACATGTCAATAATTACTGAAAAGGAGCAGAATGATAGTAAAATATTCTTTAAATAATGATACTTTACAGGAAAAGGGTACTGACTAATGTCGAATGTCATTGGTGATAGACCGAAACATTTCTGGTCACGTGCTTTTACCCAATATAATAGAGAGTTATGTCACTGTGTTTAGCCCATTGCTTTTAAGTTCCATTTTAATTCCTCCATTGGCTTTTAGGTATTGTTTTTTATACTTTTTTTTTAGTGATTACTCTAGGATTTAAAATATGCATCCTTATCACTGGTTACATAGAGTTAATATTATACCATGGCCGGGTTTGGTGGCTCACTCCTGTAATCCCAGCACAGCACTTTGGGAGGCCGAGGTGGGTGGAGCAAGAGGTCAGGAGTTCAGGACCAGCTTGGCCAACATAGTGAAACCCCGTCTCTACTAAAAATACAAAAATTAGCTGGGCGTGGTGACACACGCCTATAATCCCAGCTACTTGGGAGGCTGAGGCAGGAGAATTGCTTGAACTGTGACCCAGGAGGCAGAGGTTACAGTGAGCCAAGATCGTGCCACTGCACTCCAGCCTGGGCTACAGAGCGAGACTCTGTTTCAAAAAAAAAAAATTATACCACTTCATATAAAATGTGAGACCCTTGCAGCCATTAAGTCCATTTGTCCCCCCAGTCCTTTGTGGTATTAATAGCATATATTTTAAAACTATTTATATTAAGAACTTTGCAATACAGTTTGTCGGGTTTTTGTTTTGTTTTGTTTTTGAGACAGAGTCTCACTCTGTTGCCCAGGCTGGAGTGCAGTGGCATGATCTTGGCTCACTGCAACCTCTGCCTCCCAGTTCAAGCAATTCTCCTGCCTCACCCTCCCAAGTAGCAGGGATTAGAGGCACCCACCACCCACCTGGCTAATTTTTGCATTTTTAGTAGAGACAGGATTTCACCATGTTGGCCAGGCTGGTCTCAAACTCCTGACTTCAAGTGATCCACCTGCCTCGGCCTCCCAAAGTGCTGGGATTACAGGCGTGAACCACCACCCCAGCCCAGTTTGTCATTTTACTTTAAACAGTTGTCACTGAGAGATATTCTGCCTTTTTTGTTGTTCTTCATTTCTTCCAATAGATCTAAGTTTCCATCTGGGGGTGTCATTTCTCTTTAGCCTGAAGAACTTCCCTTAGCATTTCTGGTAGTACAGATTTGCCAAGAACAACTTCTCTATCTAGTTTATCTGAAATCTGAAAATGTTTTGATTTCATCCTCATTTTGAAGGATATTTTATATTGATATGGAATTCCAGATTGAGAGTTTTTTTTTTTTCTTTCAGCACTTTAAAAATTGCCATACCTTTGTCCTCTGGCCATTTTTCCCCCGATTGTTCTGTATGTAAGTCTTTTCTCCTCCCTCTGGCTGCTTTAAAGATTTTGTCTTTATCTTTGCTTTTTAGCACTTTGACTATGATGTGACTGTGTGTCATTTTCTTTGATTTTTTTCTGTTTAGGATTTGCTAAGGTTTGCAGATCTCACAGTTGATATTTGTCACCCCAGATTTGGAAAGTCTTAGGCGATTACTTCTTCAAATATCTATTCTGCCCTATTTTCTTTCTCTTTGTGCCTGGGACTCTAGTAGCATAAATGTTAGACTGCTTGATATTGTTCCATAAGTTTGTTCTATGTTTTTTGTTCTGAAGCCTTATTAATTTTTTTTCCTATCTTTTGTCCTTTTGTCCTTCAGATTGGGTGTTTTCTATTGGTCTGTCTTTAAGTTCACTGATGATTTTTACTGTTGTGTTCAAACTGCTGTTAAGCCCAACTGATTTTTTTCATTTTAGATATTTTACTTTTAAATTAGAAATTTCCATTTATTTTTCCCCATCTGTTTTTTCCTACATAGCTTCTGTTTCTTTCCTAGATTTCCGATCTGTTCGTTCATTATGGCCATCTTTTCCCATAAGTCCTTGAACATATAGCTGCTTATAAGGTCCTTATATAGCTGCTTTAAAGTTCTTGTCTGTTAATTCTAACATCTGGGTCATCTTGGGGTCAGTTTTTATTGTCTACTTTTTCTTCTGACTATAGGTCACATTTTCACACTTCTTCATATGTCTAGTAATTTTTGTTTGTACATAAGACATTGTAGATGAAAAATTACAGTAACTCTGGAATTACCTTCCTCTGAAAAGTGTTTATTTTTGTTTTAGTAGGCTGTTAAACTATTTGTGGATCACCTTAAACTTGTGGGAACTTGGTTTCGGACTGTGTTAGGTTGGGTGTATTTTGGTTTTGCCCTTTGTCCTAGAGCAAATCCCATAGTCCTGGGACATGGTCTTTACTCCTCAGATGGCTCTTCGGGGATTTCAGTGAAAGACCCAATGTTTGTACCAAGCACCTCTAACTTTGTGGAACTCAAACTCCAAACTCTGCCTCCCTTGCAATGAAATTTCATCTCTACTCAGCTTTTTATTATCCTTTCAGCGGTTGCTTTTCACTGGGTTTCTTGGAGTCTCCTTTATGCATGTACAATTCAGGTATTGACTAAGAATTTTAGAGAAATTTGTGTATGTATTTGGGGGCTCCCTTCTTCTCAGGATTTTCCCCTATTTCTAGCCCCTCTAGCAGCCCCAAGCTTTGTTCTTAAAGCCAATAAAATTGCAGCTTTCTGCTGGAGTTCCAGCTACCCAATTGCTGTACAGACTGAGTGCATTCACACTCAGAGAATCTATTTGAGCATGGATTTTTACCAATCCAGTTCTTTTCTTTCAAGGATAAAATCTCCTTCAGTTTCTGCCTGCTTTTGTTTCCTCTCCAGTATCTTCTAATAGTGGTTTTATATGTTTTGTCCAAAGTTATAATTATTATCTGTGTGACAATTAGTTGAATACATACTACTTTCCCATTATGTGCCAATTGCTTTTGGACTGTTTCAACATACATTTTTTTTTTTCAGGTGATATTATTGGTGAGAAAAGAATGAGAGTGATTGGTGCAGAGACAGTTTGTGTCCATTTTCCCTTGGGACTAGTGACAGGGACGTTCTGATATATTAGCTATTGAGACAGAAAGTGTTCTGACATTAGTGGTGCAACTTGGAAGTAATGACCAGAAACATGGGTATGAAAGAGGCCCAGCAACCAGAGCTAAGTCACCAGAATGCAAGTGTTCATCCATGCGGATGCTGTGCTGAGCACTAGGAAAGGTTAATCTAAAAAGGCCTCTAGAGTTAGAGAGGTTGGCAGTGTGCTGTTTCAAGGGCAGGAGTGGGGAGGGTCTTTCTGTGCAGCCTCAAGCTGAGTAGTAAAATTTATGGATTAAGTTACTGTTCCTAGGTCCTGCCTTTCATGTTAGGCCATTGTCAGCTGGGGTGGTAGAGGAGCTGGCCTTCAGCCTTATTCATTTGAGAAAGGGTGGGAAAAGAACCTGAGAAATTAACCTGGGGCTTGGACTGATAAGCTGAAAAAGAGACTGTAGCATGTTTTAACACTGGTGTATGCATAAGGAAGTTTTTACTGATAGGAGAAATCCAAGAACAATGTAGTAAGTTTTTTGTAAGCTAAATTTATTCCATTTAAAGGACCATTTCTTATCCTGGTTTGTGTCCTTTCTAATTTGGGAAGATTAGAAAGGTCCATTCTTTAATGAAATGATTTTTTAACCATTTAAAAAATGGTTAAAAAAATGTTCTTAACAAAATTAAAAGCTGTTAAGCTGTACTGCCAATCCACACAAACAGAAATTTACTTTTTGAAATATTAACAGTTTATGAAATCCAGAAGTTTGGGAAACAGTTCTAGATGTTTAAAAAATATTTTTTAGGATTACTGGGGACGCTTTTTTTTTTTTTTTTTTTTTTTTTGAGACAGAGTCTCACTCTGTTGCCTAGACTAGAGTGCAATGGTGGGATCATGGCTCACTGGAGCCTCTATCTCCTAGGTTCAAGCAATCCTCTTAGATCAGCCTCCTGAGTAGCTGGGACTAAAGACATATGCCACCATGCCTGGCTAATTTTTTCTATTTTTTGTAGAGATGGGGTCTCACTTTGTTGCCCAGGCTGGTCTTGAACTCCTGAGCTCAAGCAATCCTCCTGCTCTGGCCTTCCAAAATTTTGGGATTACAGGTGTGAGCCACTGTGCCTGTGCTGGGGCCACTTTTCAAATGGTATATAGTAGGGATAGTGAAATGTGTACTAATTTGCTAGCCATGACCTTGCTCTGTACTTATAGTGTCTTCTCCTTGGGCTCCCACAACTAAGGCAAGATTAAGAACTGCAGTGTGAAACCTGCAGTGTCCCTGGTCTCACCACTGCATGATACAGAGTGGGGAATGAAGCCAGGCATTTCTCTCTAGGTCTCACATGATGGGGGCCGCCAGCCCATGGGTTAATGCTTCTCTCACTTCTTTTCCATTATCACCCTTAAGGAGTCTTGTGGGAGATCAGGTTTCCTAAAGCATCAAGGTTACAGCTTGCTTCTACTGCTCTCAGCTTGTTCCAAGTCATTCCATCCTGGCTTTGGTTGAGGTAGCAAGTCTAGACTGTGCTTATACAAAGTAACTAAGTCATGTGCCAGGAGGGGTTGCTTCTTAGAGTGTTGGGAATTTACACCTTCAATATTATGCACATTTCTGGCTACACACATGCTGGGTTGATTTTAATAAACAGAAAGGAGTTAAGAGAATGACAGAAATGTATAGGTTTTGGTTTATGATGAATGTTGAAAAGAATTTTTATGTTGGCTGAATGGCAGAAAGTATAGGGAAATGGGGCATGTCTTTATAAGTGTCTGAAAGGTATATAGACCCAAGAAGAGGAAGAAGGGAGAGCTGATTTAGGATGACCCAAAAGGATGTAATTGAGATTAAGAAGATGCCATCCAAGGTGGGAAAGTCCAGGGTGAATTTGAAGAATGGTTTTCAGGGCTGAAATCTGTTCTCTTTGGATCTGCCTCTTCAACAAACTACTGGCAGCCCTATCCCACGAGTCACTTAAATTGGGCAGTTTGATGACTTTGTATTGAGCTGTGGGATATGGCTCTTTTTATTATAGGTTATGTGTGAACATTTGGGAAGCGCGACACCAGTAGAGCATTTGCCAAACACTGTGGGTGTCCTGAGCATCATGTTATGTCTCATTGAGCTACAGAACTGTGGTTTCCTCTTCTTGATTTGGGCAGCTTTCAAGGATATCTCTCTCTTCAGGGAAGCTGGAATAGATAATTGGATCCTTAGAATGAAATATGCGCAAGGCCTCCCCCAAGTAAAAGGCCCTGTAACACCTGGCCACCAGAAACTTCCATTGTCTCAACCCTAAGCATTAAGGATTTCTCTTCTGAAGTCTGCATTTTATTACTGTTATTATTATTTCTGAAAATAATATAATAGCCACTGTTATCACTATTTATGAGGAGTCTACTCTATGCCAGGGATTTTCTCCAGTGTCTACAGTAGACCTGCAAGGGACTCATGATCATTCTCATTTTACACATGAGGAAAAGGAGGCTCAGTGGAGATATGATGAGCACAAGGCTGCCCAGCTAGAAAGAGACATTTCTAGAATTTGAACCCGGGACTGTCCCTCCTTCCTGCTCCCTCTTCCTTTGCTCCCTCTCCCCACCTTTAAATAGCTTTTCCCCTTTGCTTCCTTGTGGCAAAATCACATGTCCTCCTTGATTCAGTCCCTCCTTCTTCAAAGCTACTCCACTGTTGATATGAGGAAAATATCTTGTAGCATGCAGTAAAGACACAGCTATTTTCCAAGTGCAAAGATTTATACTGAATGCAGCCTAACACAGCTTGGCACAGTGTTCAAGCTGTTATTAATATGATTTTGGCATCACTTTTTAATTCTGACTTTGCCCTTAACGCTTCCCTCAATCTAATCCTTGACTTGCCTCATTAAAGGGGTAAGGATTAGACCATGCTATTTTCTGGACCTCCTATCTTATTGAACATATTTGTATCATTGACAGGTACATCTTACCTTGAGCCCGGGAAATAAATGAAAGAGATGGTCCTTTCAGTTTGCCCTTGCCGGGTCTTATATTTGTATTATCAGTCTGGATTGTTGGGCACTTTGTTTCAGCCCAGATTGGTTGTTTTCTATGGCAGTTCTGTTCTTTCAAGCCCATTCTAGCTGGCATGCAACTTAGCCGCTAGGCAATCATGTATCATCTGCTTCATTGCAAAGCTCAGGTATCAGACACACCTGGGTTTGAATCCTTGCCCTGTTATTTACAAATAGTATGATTTTTAGCTGAGTTAATCTCTAAGCGTAGTTTCCTCATCAGTAAACTTAGTATGTAGTAGTACCCACTTCATCATATCATAAGATTCAGCAAATAATCCTCCTAAAGCTTTCACATATGGTGAAATAGACATTGGATATTATTTTATCATTAGCTTTGAATTCGTTAATGTATTATTTCTAATTACCTAGCTTGGCTTATTCACCAACAGTCAAGTCCTTATGCTTACATATTCTCATTTCTCTTTGTAGCCTGTGTTCTCTCTATTTTTGTCTCTGTCTCCTTCATGTCAGCTTAAATGGATAAGTGTTTGGTGTTGCCATTTACATCTGTTTTGCTTAGGTACCTTCCTCCTAGGTACCTTCTTCCTAGGTACCTGAATTCAATTTGCCACAATTCATATATCCATAGAATTACAGAATTTTGGAAGTGGGAGGAATCAATTCTAGCATGAAGAAAAACCCAGGGTTGTGGACCTAGTCTGTGGCAGAACAAGGACTAGAAGCCAGAAGCCAGATTAGTTGGTGTCTCATCTAGTGGTTTTTTTTTTTTTTGAGACAGAGTCTTGCTGTGTCACCCAGGCTGGAGTGCAGTGATGCAATCTCAGCTCACTGCAACCTCCGCCTCCTGGGTTCCAGCGATTCTCATGCCTCAGCCTCTGGAGTAGCTGGGACTACAGGTACATGCCACCATGCCTGGCCAATTTTTGTATTTTTAGTAGAGACAGGGTTTCACCATGTTGGCTAGCCTGGTCTTGAACTCCTGACCTCAGGTGATCCTCCCTCCTCGGCCTCCCAAAGGCTGGGATTGCAGGCGTGAGCCACCCTGCCCGGCCTCTAGTGTTCTTCTACCACATTGTTTTCTTCCCCAATTTCAGGTATACACAATTAAAATATATTCCACAGGAGGCTAGGGTGGGCAGGGAGGCACTTTTATCTAAAAGCACCTTCCTCCGTCACCTGTAGTCATGACAGGGATCTTGAGACCCCGTGTTTTGGGTGTAGAGTAGTTTTCTGGTCCCCAGCATATTAGGAATTACCAACCATTAGGTGGAGAATGTCCCATTGTTTTTCACGAGCACATGCATCAAGGAACAACCTCCATGCTGGTACCCTCCTCCATACCAACCCTGCCTTTTTTCTTTTTTGTTAAACCTAAACTTTATGCTTCTAGTTTCTTTATTGTTTTAACTTTTCATTAAAATGAGAAACACCCAGAAAAGTAGAAAAAATTAGTACAATGAACAACATATATCCATCAACTAGATTCAACTGTTACTACCATTTTGCCATATTTGCTTAAATTATAATTTATAAAATATTTAAAAATAGAATATATGTTTTATACATAATTTTTTGCTGAATTATTTCAAAGCAAATTATAGGCATCATAACATGTTACTTAGATACTTCAGCATATATCTAAAAAAAAAGATATTTTCCTAGAAAGCCACAAGTCTACACCTAACAGTATGAATAATTTCCTAACACTATTACCCACTCCAAATTTATTTTCCACTGTTGTCTCCAAAGTATTTTTATAGCTCTTTTGTTCACACCAGAATCCAATCAAGAATCACACAATTAGATTTATTTCTTTTAAGTCTCTTTTAATTTAGAATAGTCCCCTAACTCCCTCACTTCTACTTTTTTTTTTTTTTTTTAATGACAGCATCTCACTCTGTTGCCCAGGCTGGAGTTCAGTGGCGTGATCATAGCTCAGTGTAGCCTCAACCTCATGGGCTCAAGTGATCTTCTCACCTTAGCCTCCTGAGTAGCTGGTATTATAGCTGCACACCACCACACCCAGCTAATTATTATTATTATTATTATTATTATTATTATTATTATTGGTAGAGATGGGGTCTCACTTTGTTGCCCAGGCTGGTCTTGAACTTCTGGCCTCAAGTGATCCTTCTGCCTCAGCTTCCCAAAGTGTTGGGATTACAGGCATGAGCCACTGCACCTGGCTCACTCCTGTCTTTTTAACGGCATTGACACTTTTGAAGAGATCAGGCCAGTTCTTCTACCAGAGTTTCCCACATCCTGGGTTTGTTTGATTCTTTCTTCCAAGTGTCATTTTACTTATTACTTTCTCACCTGATTTGTAAACTGGAAATCAGATTGGAAGGCTTGATTAGATTTCCAGATGAATGGTTTAGGCAGGAAGTTTTCCTGGGTGGTGTCATGTGTTTCAAGTAGCAGCACATTACGTCCCACTGTTAATGCTGCTAAGTTTGATCACTGAGTTAGGATAGTGATAGATATCTCCATTGTTAAGGAATGTTTTTCTCCCCTGCAACTAGCATGTAATATATGGGTTGATTCTTTGGCACTGTGAAAATGCCCAGTTGCCCACCAGTCAGTCTTGTACCTAATGGCTTTAGCACTCACTGATGATCAGCTTTCTTTCTTATACATAAAATAGACTTTGCGTTTTGGTATGTCCATTTCAGCTTGAGAGAACTATGTTTATTCACAGGAGTTCACTTATAAGATTGAGTGATCCATTACCTTCCATGACCTTAAATCTACTATGGAGAAACTCAGTTCTCTGAGGGATTAGTTGTCAGACCCAGGGTTGAGGCAGGAGGAAGAAACTGGGAGAGTTGGAACTGTGCGTGGAGGACAGATTGCAGGAGTAGATGCCAGCCCTGAAGCGTATGCACATACCGTATTACTATCAGTCTTTTCACTTGCCAAGCATATAAAGAACAACTTTCTTGGATCTTCTCTAAGATTGCTGGAGAAAGAAAGGGAAGTTTGTTTTTAGTCAGTAATCTAAGATTGAATGTGGGAGCTGCATTGCCCCTAGAAGCTGGAAGATGGATATGTGTGAAGTTTGCAATTGATCTTGCTTAACTAAATGTCTTTCTGTTGGAATTTATGCATGTATTTGGACTGGCTTTTTGAAACAGGTTGCAATTTGGACTTAGAACTCTTGGCCTGATTCATATTTTGGGGTTAGGGTGGAGTTTCTCCAGGACTTCTGAGAGTGTGTGAGAAGTTTCTAAACTCAGAAGGCTCCTTTTTTGGCACTGCAGCATCTTTTCTGTTTTGGCATCTTAAGAATCTGGGGGAACCATATAAAGATCAGAAACAAGTCTGGCCCTAAAGACTCCCTCTGACATGGTAATTCCAGTTATTGAATCCTAGCCCATTCGGATGAGACCATATAAAGAGGCCATTTCCTGAAATTCCCGCTCTCTGCCTCTCACAGGCTCCTTTTTGTAGAAAGCTGGTATTTCAGGACTGCAACCGCCAGTCACGTGCTTCCAACTCTTTACTCACAGTCATTCCTGCCCCCTGTTTATTTTTGGAGAGAACACATTTTTGCTGCTTTTCAGGAGCTATGCAGGGTCCTGCCCCCTCCGTCCATCAGGCGGCAGCCCCAGCAGGCTGTGCTCATTTCCCACACTCGGAGACGTGACTCCAGCTTTTAAGAGAGAACACAAGAGATGCACTGCCTAAGGACTACCGTCACTTGTTCCTATTTCTGTCCCTCTTGGTGTTACATATTTTAAGACTCTTTCTTTTTTTAAAACAAGTTTAGGGAATGTTACCTGGCAGTAAGTCAGCCAAAATTGGAAATCATTTGTCCAGCTGTTGTCTTGGGGCTGTGCCTCTGAATTTCAGGAGAGTAATTTAAAGAATAAACCAGGACTTTTGAATTCTAGGATCAGGCCTCCTCTTCTTTCTGGCTTTTAAGTTTGTTTGAGCTCTAATCCTTCTCTTCCATATAGTTTCTTCCTCTTCTCCTTGACACAGGGATAGAAAATAGATTCTTCCAAAATGCCAACTCAAACAGATGTCTTCCCAAGTGCTTGGTCAAGGAGGACTCTTGAGTTAATGGGCTTTAGGAAAAAAATGCCACGACTGTCTTAGCCTGCCTGAAGATTAAGTTTTTAGCTTCAGTGATGGAGCAGGAGTAAATTCTTCTTCCTGTAAATGAGTAGGCCATTAGGTAGAGAACTCAGACTCATAACATTTGAAGAACAAAATAAATCATGCATTTGTGTCTTCCTCTGCTCTGTGGGAAGGACCCCTGGTCCAAATGGAAAGATGTGTGAATAAAGGGCTTTAATTTCTCATCAGTCCAGGCAGGGACTGGAGCTTTGACAGTTGAGCTGGTGAGGGCGTTCACACCCCCATAGGTTCCCTAGCATCTGATCTGTCACCTCCGGAAAGGGAAGGCCAACAGTCCAGGCAGCTGGTCATAAAACGAGCAACAGCAGTGGCTGGCCTAGGTGTGTGTCCTGTGTTTCAGATTGGCCTGGGGAGACAGCCGTTTTTTGAAATGGGGATAACTAGCTGTCTAGGTGTCATGATACCTCTTAGGGAGAGCAGCCAAGTATTCAGGGACTGGACTGTCTATGCAAAAGAAACCAACTAGACCTTTAAAATCATATTGCTGGGGAAAGGAGCAGCACCAAATCCAAAATGGCAGCCAGCAGAAGGCTGATGAAGGAGCTTGAAGAAATCCGCAAACGTGGAATGAAAAACTTCGTAACATCCAGGTTTGAGGAAACTAATTCTTGACTTGGCAAGGGCTAATTGTTCCTGACAACCCTCCATATGATAAGGGGGCCTTCAGAATGGAGATCAGATTTCCAGCAGAGTACCCATTTAAACCACTGAAGACCACAGTTAAAACAAAACAAAGATTTATCACCCAAACAATGACAAAAAGGAGCAAGTCTGTCTGCAAGTAATTAGTGCTGAAAACTGGAAGCCAGCAACCAAAACTGACCAAGTAATCCAGGCTGTCATAGCACTTGTGAACAACCCCCAGCCCGAGCACCCATTTCGGGCTGACCTAGCTGAAGAGTACTCTAAGGACTGTAAAAAATTCTATAAGAATGCTAAAGAGTTTACAAAGAAATATGAGGAAAAGCGACCCATGGACTAAAATCTACTGCAGTTGATTCCAGCAAGTATGAGCAGAGACCCCAAGCAGTGCATTCAGGACTCTGTGGAAAATTGACATGTGCTACCACCTGGCATTCGCTTGTGGCACTTACTAATTTTCCATAGTTTTCTTAGTCCAAAGTAGTCTAGGTAGCCTATAAAGAAAGGATTAAAAATTTAAGATGTTCTAAAAAAATCATATTGTTACAAGCCAGTCATCTGCTTACATTTCAGATTGTTTGTACTTAATTTCAAACTGCCACATTATGATCAAGTTGCATCAGCTTCCACTTAAGGCCTGCATTGTAGAGTAATGAATGCTGAGGGCCTCAAACTCCCAAAGCCATTTCCCGGGGACCCTTAAAATATAATGGTCAAGTAACAAAATTTTGCTACAGGAGAGTTATATACCATCCCCAGTATCACTACACCCTTGGATCTGGTTGCTTCTGGAATGCTTTTTTCTTTACATTTCCAATCCAGGACAAGCCCCACTTTGCCCATAAAGCTTCCTTGACCTCTCCTTCTCCTCAGCACTTCCTGAGTGTGTACAATTCTGTTTAGCTTTTAGACATATATTGTAAGCCTTATGCATGCTTATCAGAGCAGCCTTAATAATGCCCCAGTGAAAACCACCAAGATGGCAAGAAAACTGCAAATTTTGGTGGAACTGCCCCATGGCTGAGGGATTCTTCAGCTTCACCTTTGGACCCTGGATGCAGCCTCTTCCTGGAACAATTCTGTGTCTCCATCACTGACGCCTACTTCTCACTTCCATTGTGGCCTTTTGGGTTTCAGATTAAGCCTGACATCCAATTACGTGGATTTCGTACAGGCCTGATACACTGAACTCTGCGTGTTCTTGGCCTCATGGAACATTTGGGACAGGGATGACATCTTCTACTTTTTCTATTGCACCTAGTGCACATGGGACCAGTGCCGAGTTCCCCACATAGGTAACAAGGTTGATTTCTGGGGAAGAGCATATAACTTGGTAATAGTTATTAATTAAGTCCGTCTCATCCAGACAGGGTATTTGTGTGTGCCCCTAACAAGACTCATATTAGGGGGTGTTTACAAAAATATTGCTAATCCTTGGACTCAGAGAACTACATCATGTATGTAAGGACTTTCCCTCAGGAGATAGGCATTTCCCTTTAAATGCCCAAGCCTACTTTGCAGAGAGCTAAGCCTGCCTGTCCCTCCTCCTCTCCCCTCTGCTTCAGTGCTCTCTCCTGAGGTTCGCCAGTGGGAAGCAAGCTAACTACCATAGCTCCTGACTCATGTTGCTCAGGGGATTTCTTTGCAATTTTTACTTTTCTGAATGATCTCAATGTTGGGGTGGAGGAAATGAAAAGTAGCTTATACAGTTTTTATAATACTATATCAATTCCTAATGGCTTCAGTTATTAGTGAAAAAAATCCTTTGATTTTAGAAGTAGGTGTTAAACTGTATTGGCTTTGGAGGAGTGACTTTTAGCTGGTGATCACTTTGTTTTGGAGCTGCGGGTACCATTTTATAATGGGAAGAAAATGAGAGGAAATGTGGCTTTGTGTTACCTCTTGGCAGAAAGGATTTTCACCCAATAGCCATGGCTTCCTTGGGTTTGTGGTTAAACAAGATAAAGCTGATCATTTTGGGTTTTAGACTCTTAGGGAACACTATTAACCATTTGATATCCGTTAGTAAAGTGACAGTTCAGTCTAGGCTCAAAGGAGCCATTTTAACTGGGGTAAGATGATATCTCAGTGTGGTTTTGGATTTGCATCTCTCTGATGATCAGTGATGTAGAACATTTTTTCATATACTTGGCCATTTGTGTGTCATCTTTTGAGATTCTTTTCAGATCCTTTGCCTGCTTTTTAATGGGACTTTTTTGGGTTTTTTGCTATTGAATTGTTTGAGTTTCTTGCATATTCTGGATGCTCGTTTCTTGTTGGATAAATAGTTTGCAGATATCTTCTCCTATAGTTTATCCTTACACTGTGTTAATTGTTTCATTTGCTGTGCAGAAGGTTTCTTTTAGTAGTTTTTATACTGTCAGGTCTTACATTTAAATCTTTAATCCATTTTGATTTGATTTTTGTATATGGTGAGAGATGGGGGCTCTGGTTTTATTCTTCTGTGTATGGAAATCCGGTTTTCCCAGCACCATTTATTGAGGAGACTGTTCTTTCCCTAATATGTTCTAGGTGTCGTTTTCAAAAATCGTTTGGCTAGAAATACATGGATTTATTCCTTGGTTTTCTATTCTCTTCCTTTGATCTATTTGTTTTTATACCAATATTATGCTGTTTTGGTTACTATAGCTTTGTAGTATTATATATTTTGAAGTCAAATAGTGTGATGCCTCCATCTTTGTTCCTTTTGCCCAATGTTGCATTGGCTATTCAGGCCCTTTTGTGGTCCCATATAAATTTTAGGGTTGTTTTTTCTGTTTCTGTGAAGAATATCATGGGTGTTTTGATAGAATTGTATTGAACCTGTAGATTCCTTTGGGTAGTACAGTCATTCTAACAATATTAATTCTTCTGATCCATAAGCATGGGATGTCTATTTGTTTATGTCTTCTTCAATTTCTTTCGTTAGTGTTTTGTAATTTTCGTTGTAGAAGTCTTTCACCTTCTTGGATAAATGTATTCCTAAGTATTTTTTTTGTAGCTATTATAAATGGGATTGCTTTCCTGATTTATTTTTCAACTAGTTTGTTATTGGTGTGTAGAAACACTACTGATTTTTGTGTGTTGATTTCGTATCCTGCAACTTCACTGAATTCATTTATTCATTCTAAGAATTTTTTGATGCAATCTTTAGGTTTTTGTATTTATAAGATCATATCATCTGCAAAGAGGGACAATTTCACTTCCTGTCTAATTTGGATGAGTTTTATTTCTTTCTCTTGACTGATTACTCTGGCTAGAACTTCCAGGACTATGTTAAATAAAAGTGGTGAAAGTGGACATCCTTGTCTTGTTCCAGTTCTTAGAGGAAAAATGTTCAGCTTTTCTCCATTAAGTACGATGTTAGCTGTGGGTTTGTCGTATGTGGCCTTTATGAAGTTGAGGACTGATTTGTTCCTTCTGTGCCTGATTTGCTGAGAATTTTTATTATGAAGGGATGTTCAATCATATCAAATGCTTTTTCTGCATCTATTGAGATGATAATGTGGTTTTTATCCCTCATTCTATTGGGGTTATATATCAGATTTATTGATTTGCTTGTGTTGAACCCTCCTTGCATCCCTGGGATAAATCCCACTTGATCATGGTGTATTATCTTTTTGATGTGTTGTTGGATTCAGTTTGCTCGTATTTTGTTGGGGATTTTTGCATCCTATGTTCATCAGGGATGTTGGCCTATAGTTGTTGTTGTTGTGGTGGTTGTGTCCTTATCTGGTTTTGGTGTCAGAGTAATACTGGCTTTGTAGATGAGTTAGGAAGAATTTCCTCCCATTCAATTTTTGGGAATAGACTGAGAAAAATTGGTGTTTGTTCTTTTAAGTTTGGTAGAATTCAATAGTAAAGCTATCTAGTCTTGGGCTTTTCTTTGTTGGGAGGCTTTTTATTACTGATTCAATCTCATTACTTGTTAGTGGTCTGTTCAGGTTTTCTATTTCTTCCTGGTTCAATCTTGGTAGGTTGTACATGTCCAGGAATTTGTCCATTTCCTCTAGGTTTTCCAATTTATTAGTATATACTTGTTCATAATAGTCTCTTATGATCCTTTGTATTTCTGTGGTATCAGTTGTAATGTCTCTTTTCTAATTTATGATTTTATTTATTTGGGTCTTCTCTCTTTTTTCTTGGTTGGTCTAGCTAGCAGTTTACTAATTTTGTTTATCTTTTCAAAAAACTATCTTTTGTTTCATTGATCGTTTGTATTTTTTTAAGTCTCTATTTTGTTTAGTTCTGCTCTGATCTTTATTATTTCTTTCCTTCTAGTGATTTGGGGTTTGGCTGGTTCCTGCATTTCTAGTTCCCTGAGGTGTGTTGTTAGCTTGTTCATTCAGAATCTTTCCTTTTTTTTTGATGTAGGTATTCATTGCTATACTTCCCTCTTGGCTCTGCTTTTGCTGTATCCCATAGGTTTTTGTATGTTGTGTTTCTGTTTTCATTTGTTTCAAGAAATTTTTTAATTTTCTTCTTAATTTCTTCATTGATCCAGTGGTTGTTCAGGAGCATGGTGTTTAATTTCTATGTATTTGTACAGTTTCCATAATTCCTCTTGTTATTGATTTCTAGTTTTATTCCATTGTCATCTGAAAGATACTTGATATGATTTTCGTTTTTAAAAATTTCTTGACATTTGTTTTGTGGCCTAACATATGGTCTATTCTGGAGAATGTTCCACGTGCTGATGAGAAGAATGTGTGTTCTGTGGCTATTGGATGAAATGTTTAGTAAATGTCTGTTAGTTTCATTTGGTTTAAAGTGCAGTTTAAATTCCCAGTTTTCTTTATTGGTTTTCTGTCTAGATGATCTCTCCAGTGCTGACAGTTGGATGTTGAAGTCACCAGCTATTATTGTATTGGAGTCTATTTAGATCTAATAATATTTGCTTTTTATTATCTGGAGGCTCCAGTGTTGGGTATGTATATATTTAGAACTGTTATATTGATCCCCTTATCATTATAGAATGACCTTCTTTACAGTTTTTGACTTAAAGTCTGTGTTATCTCATGTAAGTATAGCTTCTCCTGCTTGCTTTGGGTTCTTATTTGCAGGAATTTTTTTCCATCCCTTCACTTTTAGTCTATGTGTGTCTTTATAAGTGAAGTAAGTTTCTTATAGGCAGCAAATAGTGATGCTTTTTAATTCAGCCAGCCAGTTTAGTGAGGAGTTTAATCCATTTACATTCAAGGTTATTATTGATGGCTAAGGACTTATTTCTGCCATTTTATTAATTGTTTTCTGGTTGTTTTATATATCCTTTTTTCCTTACTTCCTCTTTTAATTTTTATCATTGCAGTTTGATGGTTTTCTGAAGTGGTAATGTTTGAATTCTTTCTCTTTCCCATTTGTGTATCTGTTCTACTAGTGAGTTTTATACTGTCTTGTGTTTTCATGATGGTATATATTGTTCTTTCACTTCCATATGTAGGACTCCCTTAATAATTTATTGAAGGGCTTGTCAGTGGTGATGAATTCCCTCTGGTTTTGGTTATCTGGGAAGGACTTTATTTCTCCTTCATTTTTGAATAATAGCTTTGCTGGGTATAGTAATCATAGCTGCCTTTTTTTTTTCCTTTCAGCACTTTGAATATATCATCCCAAACTTTCCTGGCCTGTAAGGTTTCTGCTGGGAATTCCCTTTTATGTGACTTGACACTTTCCTCCTGTTGTTTTTTTGAATTTTATCTTTGTCTTTGACTTGACATTTTGATTATAATGTGCCTTGGAGAAGATCTTTTTGAGGTGAATCTATTGTGAGACCTTCAAGTTTCCTGTATCTGAATATCTATATCCCTTTCAAGACTTGAGAAGTTTTCAGCTATTATTGCATTAATAGGTTTTCAATACCTTTGCCCATCTCTTCTTCTGAGACTTCAAAAATTTTAATACTTGTTTTCTTTATGGTGTTGCATATGTCAAGTAGGCTTCCTTTATTCTTTTTTCTTTTTTGTCTGAGTTATTTCAAAAGACCTGTCCTCAAGTTCTGAAATTCTTTTTCTCCTGCTTGATCTAGTTTATTGTTGAAGCTCTTGATTGTATTTTTTCTTTCTTTCATTGACTTCTTCAGTTCCAGGATTTCTGTTTGGTTCTTTTTTATGATGTCTATCTCTTTATTGACTTTCCCATTCAGATCATGAATCATTTTTCTGATTTGTTTGTACTCTTTTTTTTTTTGGAGACGGAATCTCTCCCTGTTGCCAGGCTGGAGTATAGTGGCGCAATCTCAGCTCACTGCAACCTCTGACTTCCTGGTTCAAGTGATTCTCCTGCCTCAGCCTCCTGAGTAGCTAGGATTACAGGCATGCGCCACCACGCCCAGCTAATTTTTGTATTTTTAGTATAGATGGGGTTTCACCATGTTGGCCAGGATGGTCTCTATCTCCTGACCTTGTGATCTGCCCGTCTTGGCCTCCCAAAGTGCTGAGATTATAGGCATGAGCCACCGCACCCGGCCTTCTTTGTACTCTTTATCTGTGTTCTCTCATACCTCACTGAGTTTCTTTAATATTATTGTTTTGAATTCTTTTTCATCCATTTCATGGATTTTATTTTCATTGGGATCTGTTACTGGAGAATTATAGTGTTCCTTTAAAGGTGTCATGTTTCCTTGCTTTTTCATGTTTCCTGTGTTCTTACATTGATACCTGTGTATCTGGTGTAATAGTTGCATCTTCCAGTCTTATGGATTGACTTCCATAGGAAAAGACTTCCCTATAGATGTATCTATAGTGTTGGTAGGGTGGGGTGCTTTGGCTTTGATTCTGGGTGGGTGCAGTGATGTAGTTTTTATATATCTTCAGCTGTAATCAGCATCAGTGGTTATCTATGGGTTCTTTAGTGGCTTAGGCTATAGTTGTTATTGGAGGCTGTGACAAGGCTTTATTGCAAATGGGGATACCAAGTGGGCTGGTCCTTAGGCACCAGTGATAGTGGTGGCAAGCTAGGTATGCTAGTCCCTGGGCCCCCCAGGTGGTGTACATGGGTTCTGGTGATGGTGGATCTGGGCAGGTCAGTCCTTAGGCCTCCAGTGCCTTGCTCAGGTGCCGGGGGTGGCAGTGGTGGGCCAGGTGAGCCAGTCCCCAGGTAGTGCATGTGGGTGGGTGGTGGCTGCAAGCTGGGTAGACTGGCCATCAGGCTTTTGGGAGACATACATGGACACTGGTGGCAGGCAGGGTAGGCCTATTCCCAGGCTCGCAGACTATGCATGGGTGGCAGACAGGGCAGAACGGTCCTTTAGACCCCAGAAAATGTGCACCAGTGGTGGTGGGCAGGGTGGATCCATCCTGTGCCCCTGGGTCATGTGTGTGCTGGCAGTGGTGGTGGTGGGTGGGGTCAGCCTATCCTCAGGCCCCTAGATGGCATACATGGGTGCTAGTGGTGGTGGGGGTTGGAGGCAAGTCAATCCCCAAGCCTCTTAGACACTGTACTCGGTCACTGGCAGCAGTGGCAGGGGTTGGTGTGGGCCTCTTGAGTAGATTTTTAATCCACCCACCAATTTAGTTTATGTCTTCTAAGCAAGTCTCTCTCTTATATCTTTATTTTATTACTTTTCGGTTTATAAAAAGCGGAAGAGGAAAGGAAAATTAAAATTGCCTATAATGGAGTCCCCTGTCAGTCATGTACATATAACTCATTAACACTAAATAGTATATGTTGATAATCATTTCAAAAAATGCATCAAAAGCATATACGTACTGTTTGGTTACATGTTTTTGAAACTTAAAATGTATCAAACTTTCTTATATCATTGGGTTTTGTTATAACATGGCTTTTTGTTATTTGCATAGTATTTTCATGTGTATTTTACCATTTACTTAATTCCTTATTGCTAGCAATTTTGGTTGTTTCTAGCTATTCACTACTCAAAAATAACATTATATTCCTCTCTGATTTTTCCCTTGGGATCAATTTCTGGGATTAGAATTGCTAGGTTAAAAAGTATGAGCATTTTTAAGGCTTTCAATAAACTTTACCAAATAGCCCTCCAGAAACATGGTGCCAATTTATGACTCACCGGGAGGGTATGAAGGAACCCAGATTTTCATAGTAAATTAGAAAGGTTACTGTATTTTTATTCAAAAGGTAGGCTGAATATTGATTGGTGTAGGTGACCTTACCCTCAGCCATTGTGGTGTTTAAACACAAATGTTGGTTGGGCGCAGTGGCTCACGCCTGTAATCCCAGCACTTTGGGAGGCCCAGGTGGGCGGATCACTTGAGGTCAGGAGTTTGAGACCAGCCTGGCCAACATGGTGAAACCCTGTCTCTACTAAAAATACAAAAATTAGCTGTGCGCGGTGGTGGGCGCCTATAATCCCAGCTACTCAGGAGGCTAAGGCAGGAGAATCGCTTGAACCCAGGAGGCGGAGGTTCCAGTGAGCTGAGGTCGCGCCACTGCACTCCAGCCTGGGTGACAGTGAGATTTCATCTCAAAAAATAGAAAATAAAAAATAAAATAAATGCAAATGTTGAGTGAATGTGTTCTTTTGACTTCTCTTTCCTTGTAGACTTCCTCTCCTAAATTACCTCGCTGCCGACAGGGAGGCTGGGCAGGTGATTCCGTGAAGGCTTCGAAGTGAGTACCAGCAGCTCATAAGAGTATGGGTGGGGGTGCACACGGTTGGGGGGACTTTGCTCCTGTGTTGTTTTATTTTTTACAATAGCTTTATTGAGAAAAAATTTATATACCATACAACTCACCCACTTAAAATGCACAATTTAATCATTCTTAATATATTCACAGAGTTGTGCAACCATTAACACAATCAATTTTACAACATTTTCATCACCTCCCCACCAAAAGAAACCCTGTATCTATTAGCAGCCACTTCCCATGTCCCCCCAACCTCTCTAGATCTAGGTGGTTACCAGTCAACTTTCTCTCTCTCTGATTTGCATATTCTGGACATTTTATGTAAATAGAATCTACATTATGTGGTCCTTTATGGCTGGCTTCTCTCACTTGTCATAATGTTTTCAAAGTTTATCCATGTTGTAGCATTCTGTGTTCTTCTTAATTTCCAAAACATAATGGAATTGCCTGTTGGTAACTGCTGATGAACTGTGCGGCATGTCCTCCCCTGACATATATCAGTCATCATTCATAAAGGGGAACAATACAGATGTCCCATCACCCTGCCTAGTTGGTATCTTGTGTTTACTGTAAGCTGGCATGAATATTTATACCATAACCATCTGACATTATCTCATCAGCCTCTCCAGAGCTCCTGGGAAGGCTGGGAAACCTGATGTCACAGTGCATGTGGCAGCACTTTATAAACTGCATAGGGTTCAGTGTGGGGCTGTAGATGGCAGATGCCATTCTCTCTGAGCTGGATGATGTTGGGTAAGGTGTTTACCATGGCTGAGCACCTGGATGGACACATTGATGATCCCTACAGGGTGATTCAAAGACTGAAGGAAATTACATACGTAACAGGAATGTTGCTGTTGTGTTTAGCCCTCCCAGCCTTTCCACAGCTTAGACTAGATGCTGATCCCTGTGGTTCCATATTGAGGGGCGGCAGAGTGTGGTGACAGCCGCAGGTACTGGAGCCAGCTGCCTGACTTTGAATCCTAACTGTGCCATTTATTATCTCAGAGACCCCAAGCAAGTAATTTAATATCTCTGGTCTCCATTTCTGTATCTCTACAATGGGGTTAAAAATAGTTCTTACTTGAAAGGATCATTGTGAGGATTACATGAATTCGTAGGTGTAAAATATTTAGAAGAGAGACGCATTTAGGAAGCACTTGTAGATGTTGGCTATTATCGTGATGATGATGACTGTTTCTTATCCCCATTCTGTCCTCATAGATAGGCTTTGACCATATTCTTCTCACAGGCATTCTGGCAGGTGGTGATGTTTGTGAGTTGCAGGAGCTTTGGGATCTTTATGGTGCCATAAATGCTTCATATGAAGGGTCGGTTTGGGAGAAGTAATTCCAGATCAAGAAAAGCAATGGTTATTTTGATTATGAAGAATCTTCTTTAATTGTGAACTACATTAAAGCCTTAAGCATAGGAATGTCAGCTTTCCAAAGCTGTAGTATCAGAAGTATTTTTTAAACCTTATGATGTTAAGAATTAGCCAGGGGTGTTCAAGAGAGAGAATACAGTCACAGATTCTTAGTTTCTGTTTCTGGTTGGGCCAGTAAAACCCCTTCTTCATTCCTCTTTTCTGCTTATCACTAGAGACAGAAACTAAAAACTACGGGTTCAGGCTGCTAAAAGCCTAAAATAAAACAAAGCAGAACAACAACAAAATAAGGCAAGTTGGACAAGTTTGAATTAGACATAATCAATGATTGATATCCCCTTGGATTTCTGCCAGCATCTGGGAATGCACATGACCTAGAACAGAAATCTCTGCGAGATCTTCGGCCATCCAGGATAAGCATCCACATCTCAGGGATGGTTTCAGAATTACCTTGTTTTAAATAAGGAGAAAGTATTCCTCAGACTTCTTCCTACGACATACTCTCTCGCATTTCTTCCATGCTTAAACTGGCAGAATTTTCATGCTAAGGTGTGGTAATTAAGTCATCTCTTGTTCTACTTACAGGAAGCAACGTCACAGTAAGATTAAAACCATGGGTATCTGATTCAGACATACCAGGGTTTGAATTCAGATTTCAGCATTTAACTGGCTATGTAAACCTGGGGAAGTTACTTAACCCTGTAAAGTGGCAATAATAATGCCTATTGCAAAGAATTGTTCTGAGTCTTGAACACATAGGAAGAGTACTCAGCATAAAGCTAGTACATAGCTTGTTGCTGCAATTAAGTTATGAATAACAACAGTGTATAAGGAGTAAAGTAATAAGGCAGGTCTCTCTGAGTTTTATGGTTCTAAAACAAAGTGTTAGGTAACACGTGTCCTGTAAATGGCATCTATAGTAGGATGGTGCTGGCTGTCACCTTCAGCCACATTTGTTAGCCTCTGTAGCTGTCAGCACCTTCCAGATGCTTTAAACAGGCTTTGATTATAGTTAGTCTTTGTGATTCTTGAAGTTTGATTCATTGCTTAAATATAGTTATTCTAGGCCAGCCTGACAGAGAATATGATAAGACTGAGACATTTTGCTAGCCTTTACCTTTGGTCTCATTTTATGGATGAAATAAGTGGAGTCATAGATGCCTGTAAGTCAGAAGGAGCAAGTGCTTAATGTCTTTTATTTTAGTTCAGAGTCCAGTTCTAAAGACTGGATTACAAATCATTTCATTCCTTAATCTCTTGCACCAAGTCTTAGATGAAAGATAAAAAAATATATATACCAGTGGGATGGCCAGTGATCGAATTTAACTACTTAAGATATACACGGGAATAGTTTCTCAAAGAATAGTCATTATTCTAGTTTAGAATTTCCTTGAGCAGTTGTTGCCTTCAAAATGGCATATCTTGAAAGATCTCTATGAGGAGAACTACAAAACACTTTTCAAAGAAGTCAGAGATGATACAAACAAATGGAGGAATAGTCCATTTTCATGGACTCAATATTGAGTCCATTCATGAAGACTCAATATTGTTAAAATGACCATACAGGCAAAAGCAACTTATAGATTCAATGCTATTTCTATTAAACTACCATTGACATTCTTCACAGAACTAGAAAAAACTATTTTAAAATTTATATGGAACAAAAAAGTGCCCAAATAGCCAAGGCAATCCTAAGCAAACTAAAACAAAAACAAAAAAACCTGGAGTCATCACACTACCCAACTTCAAACTATACTACAGGGCTACAGTAACCAAAACGGCATGGTACTGGTACAAAAAGAGACACATAGACCAATAGAACAGAATAGAGAACCCAGAAATAAGACCATATACCTGCAACTATCTTCAAACCTGACAAAAACAAGCAATGGGGGAAGGATTCCTTATTCAATAAATGGTGTTGAGATAACTGGCTAGTCATATGCAGAAGATTGAAACTGGACCCTTTCTTTGCACTATGTACAAAAATTAACTCAATATGGATAAAAGACTTAAATGTAAAACCCAAAAATATAAAAACTCTGGAAGACAACCTAGGCAATACCATTCTGGACATAGGATTGGGCAAAGATTTCATGATGAAGACACCAAAAGCAATCGTAACAAAAGCAAAAATTGACAAATGGGATCTAATTAAAGTAAAGCACTTCTGCACAGCAAAGGAAACTGTCAACAGAGTGAGCAGACAACCTAGAGAATGGGAGAAAACTTTTGCAAACTATGCATCTGACAAAAGTGTAGTATCTAGCATCTATAAAGAACTTAAATTTACAAGAAAAAAAATCCCATTAAAAAATGGGCAAAGGATAAACAAACACTTTGTAAAAGAAAGACATACATGCAGCCAACAAGCTCAACATCACTGATCATTAGAGAAATGCAAATCAAAACCACAATGAGATACCATCTTGCACCAGTCAGAATGGCAGTTATTAAAAAGTCAAAAAATATGGCCAGGTGTGGTGGCTCACGCCTGTAATCCCAGCACTTTGGGAGGCCAAGGTGGGTGAATCACCTGAGGTCGGGAGTTTGAGACCAGCCTGACCGACATGGAGAATCCCCATCTCTACTAAAAATACGAAATTAGTGGGGCATGGTGGCACATGTCTGTAATCCCAGCTACTCAGGAGACCGAGGCAGTAGAATTGCTTGAACCTGGGAGGCAGAGGTTGCAGTGAGCTGAGATTGTGCCATTGCACTCCAGCCTGGGCAACAAGAGTGAAACTCAAAAAAAAAAAAAGTCAAAAAATAACAGATGCTGGTGAGGTTGCGGAGAAAAAGGAACGATTATACAGTGTTAGCGTGAGTGTAAATTAGTTCAGTCATTGTGGAAGACAGTGTGGTGATTCTTCAAAGACCTAGAGACAGAAATACCATTTCACCCAGCAATCCCATTACTGGGTATATACCCAAAATAATATATCATTTTATTATGAAGATACATGTATGTGTATGTTCATTGCAGCACTATTTGCAATAGCAAAGACATGGAATCAACCTTAATGCTCATCAATGGTAGACTGGGTAAAGAAAATGTTGTACATATACACCATGGAATAGTATGTAGCCAAAAAAAAGAACAAGATCATGTCCTTTGCAGGAACATGGATGGAGCTGCAGGCCACTATCCTTAGCAAACTAATGTAGGAACAGAAAACCAAACACTGTATGTTCTCACTTGTAAGTGGAAGCTAAATGATGAGAACCCATGGACACATAGAGGAGAACAACACACATTGGGGCCTTTTGAAAGGTGGAGGGTGGGAGGTCGGAAAGGATCAGGAAAAATAACTATTGGGTACTAGGCTTAATGTCAGGGTGATGAAATAATTTGTACAACAAACCCCTGTGACACAAGTTTACCTGTATAACAAACCTGCACATGTACACCTGAACTTAAAAGTTAAAAAAAAACAAAATACCATTATTAAAAATATTTACTTCCAATTTTTTCCACCCTCTCCTCCCACTTTTTTCTCCCTCCCCCTTCCCCAACACCCCCCCCACACACACACTTTTTTTCCCAAACCTGAAAATAAGTTGTAGGTGTCATGACATTTCACCCCTAAATACTTTAGCATGCATCTCTCAAGATTAATGACATTCTCGGCCGGGCACAGTGGCTCACACCTGTAATCCCAGCACTTTGGGAGGCCGAGGCGGGTGGATCACGAGGTCAGGAGATCGAGACCATCCTGGCTAACACAGTGAAACCCCGTCTCTACTAAAAATGCAAAAAATTAGCTAGGTGTGGTGGCAGGTGCCTGTAGTCCCAGCTACTCGGGAGGCTGAGGCAGGAGAATGGTGTGAACCCGGGAAGCGGAGCTTGCAGTGAGCCGAGATTGTGCCACTGCGCTCCAGCCTGGGCAACAGAGTGAGACTGTCTCAAAAAAAAAAAAAAAAAGATTCATGACATTCTCTACAGTATCACAGTATCACTCAGTCACTCATACCTAAGACATTTCATAGTGGTTTAATAATATTTAATATATAGTTTATATTTGAATATTCCCCTTTGTTCCCCCAGATGTCTTTTATAACTCCAGGATCCAATCAGCTCAAATATTGTGTTTCGTAGTTGTCTTTTTAGTCTCTCTTGATGTAAACTAGTCCTCACCTTTCCCCATTCCCCACCAAGACATTGACTATTTTGAGGAATCCAGGCCAGTTGTGTTGTAGAATGTCTCACATTCTGGGTTTCTCTAACTGATTCTTCATGATAAGATTCAAGTTAAAGGTTGTTGACCAGAACAGGTGATCATGTGTCCTTAGCTTATCAAATTAGGAGGCATGTGACATCAGCTGATCCCTTGGTTGGCATTACAAAGTTTTATCACTTGGTCTAGGTGGTGACCACTAGATCTCTCCATTGCAAAGGTTCTTTTTTTCCTTCATAAATAATTAGTAATTGGGGTACCGCTTTGAATCCTGTTCACCCACAGTCTTTCACCTGGTTTTAGCGTCCATTAATGGATCCTTGCCTGAATCAGTTATTATATCAGGGATTGCAAAATTTTAACTCTCTAATTCTACCATTCTATATTAATTGCTTGGAGTTTTCCTATAAAGAAGAATTTACGCTCTCTCCTTTTTCTTTTTCTATTGCCTTCTGTCTTTAAAATCATGGACTCATGGATTTTAAAAAAATCTGTTTTATTTTAGATTCAGGAGATACATGCGCAGGTTTGTTACAGGGGTATGTTGCATGATGCTGAGGTTTGAGCTTCTATTGATCCTGTCACTCAGACAGTGAACACAGTACCCAATAGGAAGCTTTTCAGTCCTTGCCCGCAACCCCTTTTGGAGTCCCCATTGTCTGTTGTTCCCTCCTCTATGTCTATATGTGCCCAGGATTTAGCTCCTACTTATAAGTGAGACCTCTAATATTTGGTTTTCTGTTTCTGCATTTGTTTGCTTAGGATAATGACCTCCAGCTATATCCATATTGCTGCAAAGGATTTGATTTCATTCTTTTAAATGGTTGCATAGTATTCTATGGTATATATATATCACATTTTCTTTATCCAGTCCACCGTTGATGGACACCTAGTTTGATTCCATGTCTTTCCTCTTGTGAACAGTGCTACGATGAATATACGTTTGCAAGTGTCTTTTTGATAGAATGATTTATTTTCCTTTGGGTATGTATATACCACCCAGTGATGGGATTGCTGGGTCAAATGGTAGTTCTATTTTCAGTTCTTTGAGAAATCTCCAAACTGCTTTCCACAGTGGCTAAACTAATTTACATTCCCACCAACAGTGTGTAAGCATTCCTTTTTTTCAGAAGCCTCACCAACATCTGTTATTTTTTGACTTTTTAACAATAGCCATTCTGACAGGTGTGAGATGGTATCTCATTGTGGCTTCAATTTGCATTTCTCTGATAGTGATGTTAAGCATTTATTCATATGTTTGTTGGCTGCTTGTATGTCTTCTTTTGAGAAGTGTCTGTTCATGGCCTTTGCCCACTTTTTAATGGGGTTATTTTTTTCTTGTTGATTTGTTTAACTTCCTTATAGATTCTGGATATTAGTCCTTTGTCAGATGCATAGTTTGCAAAAATTTTCTCCCATTCTTAGGTTATTTGTTTACCCTGTTGATAGTTTCTCTTGCTGTGCAGAAGCTTGTTAATTTAATTAGATCCCACTTGTCAATTTTTCCTTTTGTCACAGTTGCTTTTGAGGACTTGGTTATAAATTCTTTGCCAAAGCTGACATCCAGAAGGATATTTCCTAGGCTTTCTTCTAGGATTTTTATAGTTCGAGATCTTACATTTAAGTCGTTGATCCATCTTGAGTTAATTTTTCTTATATAGTGATAGGAAGGGGTCCAGTTTCATTCTTTTACATATGGTTAGCTAGTTTTCCCAGCACCATTTATTGAATAGGATGTCCTTTCCCTGTTGCTTATTTTTGTTGACTTTGCCACAGATTGGTTGGTTGAAGGTATGCTGTTCTAGTTCTAGATTTTCTGTTCTATTCCATTGGCCTCTGTGCCTATTTTTGTACTTTTTTTATTTTTTATTTTATTTTATTTTATTTTATTTTATTTGAGACAGGATCTTTCTCTGTTGCCCAGGCTGGAGTGCAGTGGTGCAATCATAGTTCACTGTAACCCAGACTCCTGGGCTCAAGTGATTCTCCTGCTTCAGCCTCCCCAGTAGCTAGGACTGCAGGCATGCACCACAATGCCTGGCTAATTTTTTTAAATTCTTATTTTTGTAGAGCTGTGGTCTCACTGTGTTGCTGAGGCTGGTCTCAAACTCCTGGCAATCGTCCTACTTTGGCCTCCCCAAGTGCTGAGATTATAGCCATGAACTATTGCACCCAGCTGGACTCATGGATTTGTATTGTTCATTGTGTTATAATTCATTTCCATCATCACCGTTTTTTTTTCTATAATACTAATGATTATTAGTGCTCAGATTGTCCCATGTTTGGCCAGGGAGAACTTTGAGATGGCTCTTATGCTTTTGTGCTTTATTAGTATTAGAGTACATGCTTGCTTTTCAACGCAGCAAGATATTCCAGAATAAATTTGTATTTTCCATGTTTAGTCCAGGAGTCAGCTACTTCTCCAAGGACTCCTGGGTCCTTTTGGTGGAGAATAGTTATAGAATTCACGGTCTATATACACACTGCCCATTGCTATTGGATATCTTTGCTTCTAGGCTCTTTTAGTAGGTAGAACTAGGAAACATTTTTAAAAATACGCTCTATCCTGTAACACACATAAAGTAGTTTTACAGTTACTATACTAATGTCATTATCAAAAACAAACTTCCTAAGTAAAACTCAAGATTTCTTTGTGGTTCTTTTTGTCCTTAGAATATATCACACTAAGGTTCAGGATACTGTTTTCAGAAGTTATTTGAATTATTTCTCATACAGGTTAAGATATCAATTTAATACACAATTACATTCACTTGTTTCTGTCTGTGTTCAATTTTAAGGTTTTTAAAAATCCTTTTTATTCAATTTACTTTTGAATATGTAGAACATTTACACCAATCAATAGTTAAAATTGTATAGAAAGATATATTCAGTGATGTCTCACTCCCATCCTTATCATCCCCTCCACCTCATTCCCGTCCATCCCATATAGGTAGTTTCTTTATTAGTTTCTGGTTTATCTTTCCTATACTTCTTTTTGGAAAAGTAAACATATGTGTATATATATATAATTATATATACATACATAAAAATTATATAATTTATATAATATACATATATAAATTATATATGTATATATAAGTTTTTATATTTCTCCTCCTTTGTTTCTATATCCTAGGTGTCAGTGAACTATGGCCCACAGGCCAGCTGCCTATTTTTATAAAGTTTTATTGGAATACAGCCACACCCTTTCATTTTAAAAATTGAGATTGCTGATCCACGTGGAATTTATTTTGGTGTATGGTTTTACTTTTTTCTAAATGGCTATTGTCCCAGCACCACTTATTTAAAAATCCATCTTTCTCTAGTGATTTGAGAAGCCACCTTTATCGTATTCTAAATCTTTGTACTTACCCGAGTCTGCTTTTGGATGCATTATTCTGTGCCAGTGGTGTCTCTATTCCTAGGCTATTATGTAGCATGCTGTTTTACTTATAGACCATAACAATCATTTTTAGTGTTAAGCGAAAACAAGAAGGTGACGCAGAAATGCAGGTCTCATCTACTAATGTGAATCTTATGGAGGAGCTTTGTTTTCCTAAATTATTAGGGGATTTTAGTACTTGTCATATCTGGAATTTATTTTGAAATAAGAAAATAAGACAAATCCTGTCTGCTTCTTAGAGAACAAAAGATTATTACAAGTATTCATTCCTCAGTGAAAATATTAAAGATTTTTCCAGGTCAAATCCATTTCCTCTTGGAGAAAGAAGCTTTTCCTTGTCACCTGTTACTTTCTGAGGTATTCACTTGCTTGGCTTTTCAGTCTGTGGCCTGGTTCTGACCCCTCGAAATGTTGGAGTTCCCAGGGCTCTTCCTCTAACCTTCTCTCTTCTCTGTCAACACTCAATTTCTGCATGATCTCAACCCAGTCTCAGGTTTGACTATCGTCTACGCAGTGATGACTCCAGAATTTATGTTTATATTTCCAGCCCAGTTCTCCTCCTGGACAGCCATTTGCCTGCTTGATGTTTTCCACTGGAATATGCAACACAAACCTGACACATCCAAATTAGTCTTCTAATTTCAACCCCTTCTACCCCCTCCCCTAATCGTGCCTCCAAAGTCATCCCTAGATCTCGGTAAGTGGTGACTCTTATCTTCCTAATTGCTCAGATTGTAAACTTTGGAATTATCCTGGCCTCCTCTCTTTATATCACCCTATTCAGTCTGTCAGCAAACCCTGTTAGGTCTACTGTTGAAATACATCTGTTGTCTGAACTGCCAGCACCTGGCTGCAGCCACCATCATTTCTTGCACTGGCTTAAGTGAGAACTTCCTGACGAGGCTCCCTCTGTGTTATCTCTGCATAACCAGAGTGACTCTTTTAAAACATCAGTGCAAACCTTTTACTTGTATACTCAGAACCCTGCAGTAGCATGCCAACCAGTCAAAGTAAAACCCAAAGTCCTTACCATGGCTTACAAGGTCCTACCTTACCTCACTTTACATAAAGTAGCACCCCTCATCGCTCTGTGGTCCCCATTGCCTGCTTTATTTACTGCCACCTGACATATCCACATGCATGCATACATATTCTCTTTTTCTATCTGCTGCAATGTAAGCTCTATGAGAGGAGACACACTCTCTTATTTACATACCCCCAGTCTCCTGCACAGTGCCTAGTCCATAATAAGCACTCGGTGACTATTTATTGAACATATGAATGATCAGATCAGTATTTTTAAACGGTCACTTTACTTTCAGTGTGGAAGGTGGAGAGCTGAAAGGCTGGAAGACCTGTTGGGATAAGAGCCTAAACCAGGGCCATGTTGTGAGGATGGAAAGGAAAGATGATGTGGAGACATTTTGGAGGTAGAGTTAATAGAAATACCAGTGGTTGGATGTGCGGCAGAGGGAGGAGTTGAAGGTCACTGCAAGGAGCCCCACTTAGGTGTCTGGTTGGGTCATGGTGCTATAAGAGAGGGAAGGCAGGAGAGACCTGATTTAGGAGCTGATGGTGGGACATGTGGGTAATTTCCACAGCTCAAGAGTCTAAAAGTGAGGTCAAAAAAGAGATGCACTTTGAGTCATCTACAAAAGTAGGAGAAGACAAGGACAGATCCTTGGATTTGGCTGTTTGGAGGTTACAAGGGGCCTTTGAGAAAGTGGTTACAGTCATTTGCATTGGAGCCCAAGCCAGATTGCAGTAGACTGAAGAGGAAGCGGGACATGAGGAAGTGGCCAGTAATATAGGATACTATGAAAAAAGGAAAGGGATGGAACAGTATTTGGAAGAAGAGTCTAGAGTAAGAATCATGTCTGCAATATTCGAGGAAAGAGTAACTAGAAATGAAGTAGGGGGTTAACTGATGTAGCAGGATACTGGAGGGATAGGATAAGACCTTCCAGGAGAGATTGATTGACCTTGGACAGGAGGAAGTAGGGCGGATAGTTTTCCTCCAAAACAGACGGAGCTTGGAAAGGCTGGGTAAGTTATTGAGGAGGGTTGAGGGGAATGGGGACTTTAGAGAATTTCCTTTTGGTTTGGCTTCTTTTTTTTTCCATTTTTCAAAGTGGGAAGACAGACTGACTGTTGAGATTGTTGAGGCAAAGGAGAGTGGCATCTTGAAGTCAAGTAGAGCAGATTTAAAACAGAAAAAGAGGCTGATGAGGGGTAAGAGAGGCAACTTTCGAGCTTTGAGGACCTACCTCATTAAGGTTGGAAACATGAGCTCCTACCGTTTGCTGGATACTCTAGTGAGTACCAGAGTGGAAGATATACTTCCTGTCCCGCAAGAGCTCAAATTCTAATTTAGGAGACATTTTCATCCACAAAAATCAGGAATGGCAAAAGGAGCATATTGGCAGAAGGTGCACATAGTAAGTGAGGAACAAATGAATGAGTAACACTGGTGATGGGATATCAGAAGAGAGAGTAATCATTATGGTCAGGGAGTGTCTTATAGCGGAGATAGGAGTCAAGCTGGGTGAAGTTTGATGGTCAGAACAGGATCATGAAGAAGGCATTTTGGTTTAAGATCTGGTGTTGTGAGAGTGATAGTAACTTTATTGTCAGTCTAGTTACAGCAGAGAATTGACCCCGGAAAATAGCGTATTCACCTTAAATTCTTTTTGGGTGATAATAACAATGGCATTGTGCTAGATACTTGTCTTAATTTGGCTGCTATAACAAGTTACCGTATATGGGGAGGTTTAAACAACAAACCTTTATTTCTCATGATTCTGGAGGCTGGAAATCTGAGATCAGGGTGCCATTGTGGTTGGGTTCTTGGTGAGGACCATTTTCCTAGTTACGTCCTTAAGTGTCTTTTCTTGGTATGTGCATGTAAGGAGTGAGATTTTATGTCTCTTCCTTGTCCCCATCATGAGGGCTCCACCCTCATAATCTCATCTAAACCTAATCAGCTCTGAAAGTCCCACCTCCAACCACCGTCCCATTGGGAATTAGGATTTCAACATAAGAATTTTGGGGAGACACAAATATTCAGTCCGTGGCAGCACCTTATATGTGCGTTACACCAACTCTGTTGGGTAGATTCTGTTCAATAAGCTAGGTATCCCTGTGCAAAGAAGGTAGGAGGAAAGTGTCACCAGTGAGAAGTAGAAGGGCTGTTTATGAATCTGACTGAGGAGCTCATAGCTAAGGAATATGAGTTTCTGGGATACCTTGGCTTTATTTGCATAACACTGCCCAGGATAGAGAACAGAACATGTGTCAGCCACCTCACTGGCTAGATATGTTGGGTGCCAGGGCTCCATTGCTCATCCCTGAGCCACAGAAAGGGCCAAGTTCAGGAATTGCCTGGGGCCTGGGATCACTACCAGTCCCTTCCCCTTGGCGTCAGAGTCATAGCTATGCCAGAGATTCCATCTTGGAGCTGTCCTTAGCTCTGAAGTTGCCCGAGGTAGGACACTTATGGTGGGTCACTGACTTCGCCATGGGGAATAGAGCTGAAGAGAGAAAGCCAACTTGGTAAAGAGAGGAAGGAAAGGTAGTTTGATTAAGTTTTGTCTCAAAGTTTCTGTTTTTGGGTTTGTCCCTGCATTGATCTGCAAGGGAATGAGGCAAGTAATGGCCCCTCAGGGACTTTCAGGACTTTGCTCTCAATGTCAGCCGTCATTTTCAATCACCCTCTCCCTCCCAGCCATTAATTTTGGCCCAGGATCATGGGGACTTGTCCATCTATCACTCCTAATTGACACTAAATGATCTGTCAGTTTACTGATGAACGGCAGGAGTGGAATTGTCACAATATATTTTACTTTCTAACAACTCCTCCTGACAATTTTACCTTGTCCATCTCACTCTCCTCACATAAATATCCATTGGCTGCTCATTCCTTCTCATGGGCTGTTCTGGTGCCAGCCACTTCCACACCATCTGCACGCATCAAGGACATCAAGATGGCGGTAGAACTGCTGTGTGCTGGTCCCGAGGTTATCCCCCTTCCCTCCTCCTTCTCTCTTTCTCTCTCTCTCTTTTTTAATGGCATAGATGTTCCAAGAATACTAAAGGGCTTCTGTCCTCTCCCTTTATGTCATTGCCATACCAGAATCTTTTTGCTTCCCTTTAGCGGCAAGTAGTTGATTCCTATTAGGCTAAAAAGTGTGAAAAGCAAAAACTCATGGAGCCAGAGGGCTCCTAGATCTGTAAGCACAGTTGCAAACATACGTTCTGTCCTTTTAAACCGGCTCTGTTATAGGCTGTCCATCCCCATAGAAGTCAATTTCCCAGAAAGGTGTCACAGAGGGAAGGTTAGCTGGAGCTGCCCAGCTGGTGTGCCATGTGCTGCACCGTGGGTGCCAGTATGCCATGATGTGGGCACTCCCTGCCTGTGGGGTAGACCTAGCCAAGGCCCCTAGGCTGGTCACCTGTGGCCATGAGAAGTCTCATCTGTCCACCCATTTATGTGTTATTTTTAATTGCTTCATGTCTTGAAAAAGACAGGGAAGTACTATGTCAGACATATATAAGGGCACACAGTTATTTAGTCTCAAGAAGATATACCTATGGATGTGAACACGCTTTATCCTATATGAGGCCAAGGATGAGTAGAAAAGCTTGACGATATATAAATAATAAATAATGCAATTGATTCCCTTCCTCATACCTTTCCTGCTGCTGCTGGAGATCATTTTTATTAATTGATAAGGACTGTTTTTGTTTGTTAACCATCATGACATTAGGATGCATATCAAAATTAATAATTCCTTAATGTCATCTGATATCCAGGTCATATTGAGTTACTTCCATTGTCTCAAAAATGTGTTTTATAGGTGGATTGTAAACAGAACAAATCAAGATCCATATATTGTATTTAGCCATTTCCTTCCTTCCTTCCTTCCTTCTTTCTTTCCTTCCTTCCTTTTTTTCGTTTGTTTGTTCGTTCGTTTGTTCTTTTGTTCTTTCGTTCTTTCTTTCTTTCTTTTTTTTTTTTTTTTTGGTGGAGTCTCACTCTCTTGCCCAGCCTATAATGCAGTGGTGTGATCTCGGCTCACTGAGTCTCCGCCACCCAGGTTCAAGCAATTCTCCCACCTCAGCCTCCCAAGTAGCTGAAACTACAGGCGCACGCCACCACACCTGGCTAATTTTTGTATTTTTAGTAGAGACAAGGTTTTGCCATGCTGGCCAAGCTGGTCTTGAACTCCTGACCTCAGGTGATCCTCCTGTCTCGGCCTCCCAAAGTGCTGGGATTACAGGCGTGAGCCACCATGCCTGGCCTGGTTGTTATATTTCTATAGTCTCTCTTTTATTCTGCAACAATCACCACCCCCCTATATTTTCCCAATGCCATTGATCTTCTCTTCCTCCCTCCCTTCCTTCCTTCCCTCCCTCTGTCCCTCCCTCCCTCCTTCTTTTTTAGAAACAGGATCTTGCTCTGTTGCTCAGGCTAGAGTGCAGTGGCACGATCATAGCTCACTGCAACCTTGAACTCCTAGGCTCAAGTGATACTCCTGCCCCAGCCTCCCGATTAGCTAGGACAGGTGCACGCCACCATGCCTGGCTAAATGTTTAAAAATTTTTTGGAGAGACAAGGTCTTGCTGTGTTGCCTAGGTGGCCATGATGATTTCCTTTTTTAAAGAAACTTGTCCTGTAGAATTTCCCACATTCTGGATGTGGTCTGTTGCTTCCTAGTCATGGTGTTTAACTTGTTTCTCTGTCCCTCATATTCCCTGTTAAACTGATAGTTAGGTGTAGCTCTAACTGGGAGTTCCATTTAGGCCCAGTTTTGGCAGGAATACTTTGTAGGTGATGCCGTGTACATCCCACTGTATTGCCTTGAAGGCACAGGTATGAGAAGGCACAGGTGTCCGTCCGGTCATTCCACTTTCAGCCTGTGATTGACCAGTGGGGGCAGGGCTGTGTGAGTCTCCATTTTATAGCCCCCATCAGACTCCCCTCTCATGGTTGTAGCATCCATTGCTCATAGTTGCTAGAGCCATGATTTCATTCAAGGTTGTCAAGTGATGACTGTCTAACTTCCATTTATTAACAGAAATTCTTCTGTAATGAACTCTTACCAGCTACTTGGCTGCTTGAAATACATTTTATACTTGTAACCCTACCTTTTTCTCTTAGTATTTTTATTTTAAAAAATTTCAAACCTATAGAAAAGTTGCAGTATTAGTACAGCAAACACCCATGCACACTTTTACCTTGAACAACCAGTTGTTAATATTTGCCTAAATGTGGCTTTTCCCTCATTCTCTGTTTTTTTTTAAATTTTATTGAACTGATTAAGAGCTGCAGCTGCCTTTGCCTTTGCATTACTATTAATAGTAACAAGCAAGTAGTTACTATGCAAGAGATATTTGTCTATTTTGTTTGCATCTGGGTCTGTAGGGCTTGGAACACATAGGTGCTCCATACATATTTGATCAATGAGTAAATTTGGGGCATTTCTTACAGAGCTCTAATAATTGAAAAGGGTGTCCCTGGTAGGATGAGGCAGCTCTGATTTCCAGTAAAGTAAAAGGACTTAATCCTTGACCTTCAGATTTTCATTGGTAAACACAATTTTGCTCATTTGGTTTTCAAGAAACACAAAACAAAATTAGAAGTATTGAGAATTGATTTTTCCCTTGCTACCCTCAGCCGCAAAGAACCCGGAATCAGTATGGCATGACTGGAGTCCTGGGCAACGTGGGTTCTTAACTGTCAGTCAGGTACCAGAAATGAGTGTCCAATATTGGGTAAAATCAGATGGGGCTGTTGCATGTGAGATGGTTGAGAAGGGAAGGTCTTAGGGAGTTAATTGTGCTCCCATTTCCAGTGGCTGTGCCTAGAGTTTAGAGGCTATGTCTCTATTTCTGTGGTTTTTGGAGATGCTCGTGTGAACTCTCTGCTTGGATCTCTGTCTCAATTTCACCGTCATGCATTTTGCCCTGCATAGATGCTTTGCTTTCACGTGCCTTCCAAGATATGGTCAGTTTAGAAAGGATGGCTTTAGGACCATGTGACATCATATCTTTTTAATGTACATCTTAGATTTGTTTATTCTAGGTAGGCTCCCCAAAGTGTAATTTTTTGCTTTGCTCTCAGAGCCTGGACAGAAAGATGATAGAGGAAGAGCTAGATAAGTTTTTATTTTCATGAACTTAGAGAATCCACAGTTATTTTGAAAAATTGGGATTCAGTTGCATTGTTTATTATAGGAAATCATAGATGTTCAGCAAGATGAATAGCCCCCCAGACTGTGTACATCGAAATAACTAGGGAAAAATAATTATCCCCATTGAAGTAGGGAAAGTGTGAGATGTGTCACACTCATTCTATCTTTAGGCCTTTCTTATCTTCACACATTTGTATTATTTTGGTAGATTTCATTTGTTCTGGTAGCTGGCGGGTGGGGAGGAATGAGAATAATGGATGGGTCATGGTGGAACAGCTCATCTGTGGAGCCTGTTCCCTGTTAAACTGATAGTTAGACCTCGCTCTAACTGGTGGTCGCATTTGGGCCTGGTGTCCTTTCCTACTCAGCCCCTGAAATGTGTACAGTGAGGTGGGTACTTCCTGAAAGTCACTGTTCATGGGCACAGATGTAAAAGTAAGCATTTGTTCATTCTGTGGACCCTTGTCCAGCACAGGCACGCAGGTCTAATGTTAGACACAACCCCTTTTTGTAATGGTATGTTGCATTTTTTTTTTCTTTTTTTAGACAGGGTCTCATTCTGTTGCCCAGGTTGGAGGGTGGGGATGTGATCATAGTTCACTGTAATCTCAAACTCCTGAGCTCAAGCTGTCCTCCTGCCTCAGCCTCCTCAGTAGCTGGGACTACAGGTACTCCTGCGTAGTTGAGACTACAGGCGTGTGCCACCACACTCGCCACGTTTTTAAATTTTTTGTAGAGATGAAGTCTTGCTATGTCACTGAGGCTGGTTTTGAATTCCTGATCTCACGCAATCCTCCTGCGTTGGTCTCCCAAAAGTGCTGGGATTACAGGTGTGAGTCATTGTGCCTGGCCTGCCTTTTTGTGGAGTGAAGAGTCTTTGACCTTAAAGCTCAAATGTAACTAAGTTGAGAAAGGTGGATCATTTCAAGAGGGCTGGAAGAGAGAAAGGGAGTGGGATGTGGAGACAGTATACATTTTTAGATTTTAGTCTTTGTATAACATCGTGTCTTCTTTTGAGACATTAGAACTACTGGTGAATTTTATTTATTTATTTTTAAATAAAAAAGAAACATAGTATAGAATTAAAAAGATATGAAAGAGTGGGATATGAAACCTGAGTCTCTCTCTCCCTTCCTGACTTTCTCAGGCACCCAGTTTCCTCTCCTGGAGGCAACCACTTTTAACCAGTTTTCTTCGTGTTTCTCTCCAAAGGTACTCTATGCAGGTTAATATATTCTCCTCACCCACCTACAGACACAAATGGGAACATATGCATTCTGCACTTTTAAAAAAATCTCTAACAATATTTCTTGCTGATCTTTCTGAATCTCAGTACAGAGTAGAAGAGCTTCTTTTCTTTTTTACAAAAGGGTCTCACTCTGTCACCCAGGCTGGAGTGAGGTGGCGTGATCATGGTTCACTGCAGCCTTGACCTCCCAGCCTCAAGCAATCCTCCCATCTCAGCCTCTTGAGTAGCTGGGACTGCAGGTGTGTGTCACCACACCCAGCTAATTTTTTATTTTTTTGTGGAGACAGGGTCTCACTATGTTGCCCAGGCTGGTTTTGAACTCCTGGGCTCAAGCCAGTACTTTGGCCTCTCAAAGTACTGGGATTACAGGTGTGAGTCACTGTGCCTGGCTGAACAGCCTTATTTTTAAGGGCTACAGAGTACTCCAAAATTTCCTGTCTCAATAAAAGTAATGATAGGCAGGCAATACATGTGATATTTTCCCAGACTGAAAAAACCAGACTTCTATTGTGTATTCATGTGATAGCATAACATCACCCTTGGAAAGTATTGTGAAGGCTTTAGATATGGTACACATAGATCCCATAGGCTAGAGAAGAGGTATGAAGGTGCATCAGCCTTTTTCTCATTGAGGATTTGGGTGAGCACTTTCATGCACTTCTACTTGGGTTGATATAGTGACATTTGGTGCAGAGCAAGCAGAGATGTTCTAGGTTATGTTCATTGCAGTTTAAGGCCTCGGATGGCTAGTGACCAGTGTCACACAGCCCATTTACTTAGGCAAATGACTAAGCATGAAATCTCTGGACTCTTGCACTTCTGTTGAGTGCTTCCCATTCAAAGGGGACAGCAGTGTGTCCCCACAAGCCCTGCTGCAGCAGCATTTGGATACTTTGCTTCCCACTCTGAAAAGCGGAGCAGTCCTCCTGACAAGTGACCCCAGTCAGTTCTCTCCCTGGAGCAGAGGGGAGCACCCGATCCCCTAGGGAGGTGGCTGGAGAACAGGTGGGGACTCGAGATGAACTTGCTGCCTGTGCATGTGTGCCAGGGAAAGGACAGCTGAGACCCTGAGGCCACACACTGTACAATTGCTGTACCTCTAAGGGCCCAAGTCAGCAGAACTGTTTCCCAACTGCCTGTGGGCTGGCCTTGCAGGGAAGGCTGTCAAAAGATGGCCAAGTGCAGGCACAAACCTTACCTCCCTGAGAGCCTGCTCCCACCTTCCTCTCTGGCCTTCAGCTTTTCTTAAGTGAAGCTACCCTTGACCTTTGTTGTAATTAAAGCCAAGAGTGGTTCTAGAATGGGTTCTCAGGATGTCCTGTGAAGGCTTTGACTTTTGACCCTTTACAGTTCTAGTTTTGCAGAAATGAAAATGCTCTGGTGACTACAGCAGGTCAATTATTGGAGCCAAGAGTAGTATTGTAAAGTTGGAGGGTCTTAGAAGGTCAGGAAAGAAATGAGTGGCCCATGGAAGTGTCTCTTAAATGATAACAGCCAAAAGCACAGCCACCTATGGAATATTCCTTTGTTTTTCTGGACTGGTAGAAAGTGCAGGGCTTGCAAGAGTAGAAAGTTAGAGCCAGTCTCATCCAATGTCCTGTGAAATTGTAGTGTTTCTGTTAAGTGCTTGCCGGGGTCTTCTTGAACCCCTCCAGCTGGGGAACTTGGTAGAAACAGCCCCACTGATTCTGTTTTTTAATAAAGTCCTTTTTAGTTGTACAAGCAAACTGGTAGCTCTTTAATGACGTAAAAATTCAAACAAGACAGATAAAGCTAAATATGCCTAAAACTACTATTTACTCTGATCCTAGCCATCTCTCTAGAAGTAATTACTGGAATAGTTTGTTGGTATCTTTTACCCACTTCAATACGTGTATGTACAAAAGTCTGTGTTTTTTTTTATGTAAACAGATCACATTAAGTGCCTTCTGCATCTTACATTCTTTTTTATCTTTGCAGTAAGTACATCCTAGAGATGTTTTAGTACACGTAGATTTACTGCAGTTTTCTTACTGCTCCATGATAATCCCGTGGTATGGATGCACTATTCCCCTGTTGGTGGACATTTAGGTTCTTTCTTTCTATTTTTGCCATTATCTGTCCCCTGAGTTTTTTTAGACAGCTCTAGACTTTAGGAAATTTGCAGCTTCATCCTCAGAAACAGATTCTGGCTTCCACGAAAGTGCTGCAGAACCCATTTGTGGAGAGCCCACATGTCTTGTCCAGTCCTTGTGTTGTATGGATGAGGACACACACACACACACACACACACACACACACACACGTACACACATTATTTATTGTGACTTCTTTTGCTGACCACTGTGCTAAACACAGTTATCTTTTTCCTCAAAACAACCCTATGAAGTAGGTGCTGTTATTATCCCTGCTTGCAGATGAGGAAACTGAAGAGTAAAAAAAAAAAAAAAAGTTAAGTAACTTGCTCAGAGTCATACAGCTAGTGAGTAGCCAGCCAGAATTTGGACCCACGTAAGTCTGATCCTAGGGATCATGGTCTTATTCTCAGTGCTTTGCTGCCTTCTGTTTTTATGCCCCTTGACACCCGATACAGCATCTTTGCCCGTGGTAGAACCTCAGCAGATATTCCCTGAGGGCTCTTTTGACAAGAAACCAACATGTTCAGCTTGTGAGAATAATAGCAAGGAGTGCATGCATGACCTAAGCCCTTCCTAGCATCCTTTGGCCTCGCTCTCTGCAGAGTTGTGCTCCAGCCAGCTGCCTGACCCACCAGAAGAAGGTGAGTGCAGAGGATGCAGCCTGTGCTTAGGGGTACTGGCCAAGGCCCTGCCAGCCCTGCCATTAAAAGGCTTAATTAGGCTAGTCATTAAGTTCAATTATGCGTTGGAAATGATTGTCCCTTCTAACCCTGCAGTGCCCTCCAAGAACTGGATCCATTCCCAGGCAGCCCGCTCAGGAGCCAGGTTCTAGTTACAGGTGCACCTGTAAAACTGCTTCTGGTTTCGGGGCCTGTGATGCCATGGCAGACTAGGGCAGAGTAGCCCAGAGCGAGGCACTCCAAGTACATGTTAAATCGGGTTAGGTTTCTGCCTTTGAGGCCATTTCCTAAGTGCCACCTTCTCTTATTGGGCCACCTTTTCCCCAAGTGTCATTAGGAGTCAGGACATCTGCCTGTGCAGTGGGCACAGAGCAGAGCCCTGGGCTGGGATGAGAGGAAGAGAGGTGTGGTGTAGCAGCCCCATGCAGCCAGCTCAGTGCCCTTGGCCTCTGTCTCTTCAGCCTTACACACAAGGAGTCTCAAAGGCCCTCTCCAACTCCAAAAGGATGTGTGAACATCTGAAACATACTTTCTAGATGGCTTGCTTGAAACGAGTCCTTTTAGTTTCTGAGTTATTATATTACCTTGAAGCAAAACAGTTGACAAGCATTGAGGAAGGGCCGGGGCCAGGTGAGTAGAGGCATGAATGAACCACCACAGTGTTTAGGATGAGCACACCAGGCTTTGCAGAGGGGAGTAGAAGGGTAGGTGGGCAGGGTGGAGAAGAGCTCGTGTGCAGGGCCTGGAACTCCAGGCAGGCCCTCCTTTTTTAGGAAATAGGAGCCACTGCAGTGTTGACAGGTGCAGGACTGGTGGTGCAAGGTATCACGATTTTTTTTTTTTTTGAGACGGAGTCTCGCTCTGTCGCCCAGGCTGGAGTGCAGTGGTGCGATCTTGGCTCACTGCAGCCACTGCCTCCTGCACTTCTGAATGCCTTTTTGACATGGGACAACCTTGGGGTACTTGCAGATGTAAAAATAAATCTGTTTCTCCCAATGTAGAGTCCTCTTGGCACAATGTGGAAACTGTTTTCTCCTACTATACCCTCAGTGCTCCACCTCTGACACCAGATGTATAGAAGTTTTTCTCCATACCCTATAGCCAGTTCTGCAGTGGACACTAGCTGGCTGTTCTACAGTTTTACTCAATTCTGACGCTATCTGCCTGGAGTTAACATCAGATCTCACAGGTTCAGAGCTGAGTCCCACAAGACTGTCCCACATTTCCAGTGCCAGTTGCAAGCCCTGGGTTGTTTTACCTGTGCTTCTGAACCACTGGCTGTAAATCGAGTGTTCTTATGACCCCCTTTCCAGCTTGATTAATTTGCTAGAGTAGCTCACAACTCAGGGAAACAAACACTTTACTTACTATCACCAATTTATTACAAAGCATATGTTATTTCTCTTTTTTTTGTTTTTTTTTTTTTGAAACAGAGTCTTACTCAGTCGCCCAGGCTGGAATGCAGTGGTGCTATCTTGGCTCACTGTAACCTCCACCTTCCGCCCTATGTGCCTCAGCCTCTTGAGTAGCTGGGATTGCAGGCATGTACCACCACGCCCAGCTAATTGTTGTATTTTTAATAAAGACCCAGTTTCACTATGTTGACCAGGCTGGTCTCGAACTCCTGGCCTCAAGTGATCCGCCTGCCTCAGCCTCCCAAAGTGTCAGGATTACAGGCGTGAGCCACCATGCCAGGCCACAAAGCATATTTTAAAGGGTGCAAATGAAGAGCTACATAGGGCAAGGTTTGGAAGAGACCCAATTGTAGGAGCTTCTGTTCCCATGGAGTTGAAGTGTGCCACCCTCCCATCACCTGAATACTTTCTTGCTCTCCAGCCCAGAAACTCTCAGAACCTAGTCGTTTTGGGTGTTTATGGAAGCATCATTATGTATGCACAATTGATTAAATCATTGGTCATTGGTGATCAGATCAACCTTCAGCCCATCTCCTCTCCTGAGGTCAGGGAGTAGGTTCCCCTGGTACCAGCCTCCATCCTGAGACCATCCAGGAGTCCCCCCATTCATCTGTCTCCCATCAGTCATTCATTAGCATACAAAAAGACATAACACTTTGGAGATTCCAAGGGTTTTAGGAGCTATGTGCCAGGAAACCAAATATTTACAGTTGGCCTTTAGAACTGAGAAAGTCCACTTATAGGAGGATTTTCTTCTGCCTCCACCACCCCTGAGACAGCAAGGCCAACCGCTCCTCTTCCTCCTCCTCCTGATCCATTTCCACTTAATGAGTAGTAAATACATTTTTCTTCTTTCTGATTTTCCTCTAGCTTACTTTATTGTAATACAGTATATAGCACATATAACGTACAAAATATGTATTAATTGACTATGTTACTAGTGAGGTTTCCAGTCAACGGTAGGCTGTATGTGGTTAAGTTAAACTTCAACTGTATGGGGGGTCTGTGCCCCAACACCCACATTGTTCAAGGGTCATCTGTATTTGGATGAAGACTAAATATGTATTTCTTATTATAAATCACAATAACACACTCTTCTTAAGGGCTCACTCATCCTCATTCTTTATAGCAAGAATTCTCTTTTCAGGCTAGACAAAGTTGTGGAGAGGGTCTGCTCATCTTTTTCCCCTGGGTTTGCCACCTTTTTCTCTAGCAGATACTGGCAATGTGTCTCATTCGCATCCTTAGAATTCTTCTCCTCCTGCATCCATTTCAAATCATTGCTTTCTCTTCTGAAACCATATATGAAGGTTAACTATTTATAATTATGTGAAGTTGCTTTTTCCATAGGATTTGTATTCCTTCCTGACTAGAATGAGTTCTCATTTGAGATGTGCTATAGTAATTGGAGTTAAAAATCTGCGGTCAACAGAAAATCCCATTAACAGAAGCTTAAACAGAAAGGAGTTTGTCTCACAAAAGGAGAGGTCCAGGGCTTAGCAGCCCGGGGCTGTAGGCACCCCCAGAGCCAGGAGGGATGGAGCTCTTTCCCTTTCTGCCCCACCATCCTTAGCGTGTGGGCCTTTGTCACCATGCTCGTGCCTCCTGGTTGTGGGATGGCTGCTATACTGCCAAGCCTCACCTCTGTTTTCCAGGCAGAAGAAAGAGTGATGTGAAAGTGACGGTGAAGGGCTCTTTCTTAGCAAGAATTTGTTTTTTGGAGGTGAGGGAGAAGAATGTGCTGCATCTTTCTCACGGGTCTACCCCTCAGCCCCAGAGAGGCTAGGAAACAGATTTTTAGTTGGGCTCATTGTCACCCCAAACAAAACTGGTATTTGAATCAAGATGGGAGAGACGACTTTGGGTGGATGCCAAGCTATTTTCTGTGGTCTGACCCTATTGAGCTGAGTTTCAGAAGTCACTGGATGAGACTGCCCTACTATAAAGACCGTGTCATGTGATGTGGAGGGTTAGGTGTGTAGGTAGTGCAGAAACCATTTCACCTAATTCTAGAAGCTTCCCAGAGGTGGAGAATCCTTTAGAAAGATGTGAAAGCCAGAAAAAGTTGCTTTTTAGACAGGAATAAACAGAAGTGACTGAAATGAAGAAAGGGAACCAAGAGGCAGAAAAAGTAAAGCAGAAGATGGAAAAAAATGAGAGGGCTACCTGCTGAGAAATTGAGCGGTAAATTAATTGTGTTGTGGAAAGCAGTGGCCAGCTGGTGGGGAGGCTTTGTGAGCGGGACAAAATGTTTCTCATGTGGGGCTGGGGGTCTGTAGATGAGGTCAACAGGTCAGGTGGCGAGGGCAGGCTGCTGGACTTGCCAGTGAGGGTGGCCTGGACAGGTTCAGCAAGGGAGGCAGCAATATGTGCAAGCAGGGGAAGTGGTGGGTCCCCAGAAGCAAAAAGTATGTAGCCACTCCCCTGGGCACACCCAGCCAGCACCCATCTCAGGGTGGGGATCAGTTACAGGATTGAGGAGAAAGACGCCTCAAGCAAGGACAAGCAGCACAGGGAAGAGACTGGATGAGGACCACCATCACCACAATAATGATGGTGGTAGCAACAGCCACTGTTCACCGAGCACTTCCTGTGTGCCAAGTTCTATGCAAAATGCTTTGCCTGAATTAACTTACTTGATTCTTAGAACAACTTTGTGAAGTAGAATTTGATATTATCACCAGCTTGGCAGAGTTTAAAGTGACTTGCCCAAGAGCATGCAGCTAATGAATGATGAAACTTTGTTCTGAAGCCAGAACCTATGAAACTTTGTTCTGAACCTGTAGCCAATTCCTGCTGCTATAACAAAGTACCACAGTCTGGGTAGTTTATAAATAATGGAAATGTATGTCTCACAGTTCTGGAGTCTGGGAAGTCTGAGATCGAGGCACTAGCAGATTCAGTGTCTGGTGAGGGCTACTTTATACTTCCAAGACGCCTTGCTGCTATGGACTCACATGGCAGAAGGCAGAAGGGCAACAGGGACTAGCTACCCACCAGCCCTTCGATAAGGGACTAATCCCATCCCTGAGGGTGGAGTCCTCATGGCCTTGTCACCTCCTGAATACTGTTGCATTGGGGATTAAGTTTCAACATCAGTTTTGGAGGGGCCACATATATTCAAACCATAGCACCCTCTGAATCTGGAGCCCATACTCAGAACCACTGGCTTCAAGCTAGTTGTTTAAATTGGGGCCTGAGATTAGAGCTCAGCACGTATACCTTGGCTGGCCTGATTCTGAGTGATTGAGCCTGGGGTTCTTAGAGTCCTCTCTGACGTGGGGAATAGGAAGGTTGGTTTCTGAGTTCCCTCTGTTTGGAAGGTTTAGCAGGTCTATGTAGCTATCCTCTTTCCAGCTGCTTGGAGAGAAAGGAAATAAAGAAGTCATATTAAGCGGAAGAAAACAAATGGAAATGTTAAGAGCAGGTTAACTGTTTAGGAGAGGAGTATAAAGGGGAAGTAACATTTCTGTGTGCAATCGGGAAAGTTGTAGCAGGTCTGACAACAGCTAAGAAAAAGAGAAACAGAACAAGGAGGAAAATGCCTTATATTCTTAAGTAGGAAGAGAGTTTGGGTCAACTTTGTTTTGCCTAAAAGTAATTGAAAAAGGGAAGAGGCAGGACTGCCCGCCCGCCTGCCCGCCTGTCCGCCTGCCTTCCTCCCTCTGTTCCTTCCCTCCCTCCTTTTTTTTTTTTTTTTTGTCATTGCAGTTTCCAAACCTGCACACTACACTGTCTTGATTGAGATTTTTAGGGCTGGATAAACCAGTTGCAAGGAAGGGACTGCGTGGGGGTTGTCAGAATGGAGAGCAGTATTAATGGGGAACAGATGTGGGTGGGGGCCAGAATCAAGGGGAGGCAGGGTTGGTGATCATTCACAGAGCTGGGGAGAGACCTGAGGAGCTATGGAGTCTGGTCCCTTCCGTTTGGAGATGGAGAAAATGAGAACTAGGGAGGTTAAGTGACACTGAGTTATAGAATCTTAGAGTTAGAAAGGCCCTTAAATGTCACCTTGCCCCACTGCCCAAGGTCGTACAGCTAATTAGTATAATAGAATGTGCCTCTCGTTCTGCAGCCGTGCCCATTCTCAAACCTTGAGCGCTGCACGCATTTATCTCAAGTTCACAAAAAGGCCATGCACTATACTATTTGTGCAAGAGTGAGTCTGTTAGAATAAAATTGTCTTTACTGCTATCCTCTGGGACCCTCACAGAATTGAGATGTTGATCGTATGAAGCAATCTTATTGAACAAAAAAACTTCCAAGGAAAAAAGTTGTGTCCCCTGAGCCAGCCAGTCTCTGCTAAGGGGGACCTGCTGCTTTGCAGAGTGAGCAGCTGAAAGCCAGGAGGGAATGATTAGAGAGGCCAACCATTGGTTAAAATTCTCCGAACATAAACGATCTCCTTGTTCTCCCTTTGATGGATTCGGTCTCTCAAAAATAAAATGCATCTGTGAACATCACACCTACTTCTTTCCTTTTCTTTTGAGTCCTGTATGGAGAAGTACCCAACAGCAATTTTAATATAGATGAAACAGGTTGGGCACACATAGGTATAAATATGCATAGGAAATGGAGGCCCCTCACATCATCCGAGTTTTTTCTGGTCTAGTGGGTCGGTCAGTGATTTTACTTTTTGACCCATGCTGCCCCCACCAGAGCTGAATACTGATGGCTACACCAGTTTCTCCAGGTTTCACAGCACCCATTGTAAAAGAGCCCACGTGTTGAAGTGGCAGGGTGCCCTTGGTTCTTATTTACCAGGGATTCACCAGGGTGGGCCCTGAGCCTCCCAGGAGGCTGCCACACATGGTCCTGTGCTCCCCCAGTGGCTCGCATGCCGGCAACCAGAACTGAGGCACCTTCTCTTCATGTACCTCATGACTTGGGTGAGTCTCAGTGTATTTATGGGGTTTCGGGGAAATCACAGAATGTAAAAGAACAGAAGCAGAGAAGATGGTGGGTTAGTTACTAGAAGGAAATCTTTACAGGTTTCCCCATTATAGAGCAGAAACTTCTGTACAGGAAAAGTAAAAGATCCACTCCAGCAATTAAACATGAATTGAAATAAAGGTTTCCAGAAGCACTGAGAAGTTTGTCCCTTGACTTGTGGCACATGGTTTCTACTAGTCTCAGTCACCACATCCAGTCTCGTTTATCTCCATCTTCCATCCTTGTAGCTCGGTTTTCCCAAGATTCGTGTTTAGTCCCAAAGTTATTCTTTTCCACTAGCTTTCGCATCCTCTGATCATGCCAGTGGAAAAGTCTCCATTTACAGCCAGTGTTTCTTTAACACTTCTCTAACCCTACTCATCTCCCCTTTTAATACAAAATAGGCCGTAAGCTCTTGGATTTTTGACAAACAGCAATGTCTAGCTAATAAAGTTTGTAGTTTTTAAAAAGCTGTGTGTGGTTTTTTTTTTTTTACAATTATTTCCCTATGGCTGGTGATGATAGCTTTCCATGAAGATATAGAGTTTTCTTTTAAAAAAAATGTATTAAAACCAAGGAATCAATTTAAAGAAAATGCTAAGTGGTTGCAGAAAGTACATAGCTATAGCAAAATTGGTGTAGGTGGCACTTGGAAATGGCAGACATTTGGGGGACACTCATACAGCGGTTCTTCTTAGCTGCTTCTCCCCACCCCCAACCCCCTTCTTTCTCCCAGTGGGAAGAATAAGAACTTCTTCCATTTAACTGCTCTGTGCTGCTTTTGTACTGCAGGATACAAGGTAAGTTGCATAATATTAGATCATTGAGGTCTCTATATGTGGGCATAAGTAACTTGAAGGGGGAAAGCAAAGAACCCATGGTTAATTTCAAGCCCCAAAATCCCTCCTGATCCCTGATCAATGTCAGTGTATGTATTTATAGAGTTGACACCAGTAATACCAACTTACTTGGTCTTATTGCTTACCCACTCAGCCCTGACGCCATTCTCATCTCCAGCCACCACCTTTTCCTTATTTCAGCCACACCATGTCCCCTTCTGTTTTCCGAACACCTCGGCCCCTGCGTGCCTCTGACCTCTGTTCAAGTGGTTTCCCTCCTGCAGCTTTTCTGCCAATTGCAAGCCTCCTCATCTCTCCATTGGCAAGGCTTCCATGAAGCCTCCGCAGATCCCCAGCTAGAATGGCTGGTTCCCTCTTTAGTGCTCCTGTGACAGTTTGCTTACACCTTCCTCACTTGTCCTGTCAAATCTGGGGCTCAGTAGAATGAGGGATTGTGAACCTCAGTTTCCAGGTCCAGCACTGCGTCCACTGGCTTCGGAGCCTTCATTAGATCTCTTTGAGGACTCCTGGTCTCCACTTCTTCATCTAGCAGCTGACAGTTTGGATGTGGTGGGAGTGTTTGGATGTGGTGGGAGTCTTTTGTTTGTTTTCTTGGGTTTTGTTTGTTTGTTTTTGAGATGAGGTCTCGCTGTGTTGCTTAGGCTGGTCTTAAACTCGTGGGCTGAAGTGATTCTCCCACCTTAGTCTCTTGAGTATCTGGGATTGCAGGTGCACACCGCTGTACCCATCTGGTGGTGAGAGTCTTTTTGGCCTTACAGTATGTAAGTTTATGGAGGTGTTAGTGTTATTTCTGTAATGTTCTTTTCTCCTACCAGATTGTAAAATCTTGAGCAAAAGATCCCCAATTCCCAACACCTCTCACTGCCTAGTAGATGATTAGTGATCCAGTAATGGTTTCCTGAATAAAAAAATGTTCATTTGAGAGGCCTAAAACCTCTAGAGTTCTAAACTCTGCTGCCTTTTCTTGATAGCAGGCATATTACATTTTATATGTTCCCATAACTGTAGCTACTTAAAGCGTTTCTGTGTATTTCAACCTTTTTTCACACATTTAGTTTGAAGCAAAACAAAGCTGTCATTTTTAATGTGAGCAGCAGGGGGCAACATTCTCCCAGGAATTGCCTTGTGATTCACTAGGCCTTGGCAGTGTAAAGAGAGGACATGGGCATGAGTTTTTTATCAGTCTACCAGACATCTTACTGATGAACTGTGCTGGCAGGAGCTAAATATGATCTAGCGTGACCTAAAACCCCAGAGTGCCAAAATTTGGGTGTTAGGGAATACCTGCCTGTTTTAAAAGAAGGAAGAAAATACGGTACCTAGCGGCATATACTAGATGCTAAACACATGAGTGGCAAGAACTAGGAACTGAGGGGAAAGAGGGTGGTGACTTCAGCTTTCAGGGGAGATTTAAATGAGGAGAAATCTGTTGGACAAGGAAAACTTCAGTTCATGAGAAATATCTAGCTTTTAATGAGTATTGCAGGTGTGGGGGCAGCTTAGAGCAGAGGGACCCCAATTATCCAGTGTACCGCCTGGGATTGAATGAGCAGTGTGGTCAAGATGACAATGGCAGATTTCTCCTTTCCTCACATTTGGGTTTTCACTGCAAAGGCTCATTTGGCGCTTCACACATTTATAAAGTAGAGCCTTGGTTCTGGATTTGTTGGTGGCATTAGATGATCCGGGAATATTGCCTTCTCTCTCTCATGCCTTGGTAAAATTTACCTCAATGAGGTTTGGAGGCAACTGTGAGATTTTTCTTGGACATTTAAAAATTATGAGGGTAGAAAACCTTGCAAGAAAATGGCATTTTGATTTTTTTTTCCTCCAGAGGAAGAAATTTTCACTTGACATTTTAAAAACGTAAAGTAGCTTTGGCATCAACGTAGTTGGTATCTCTTTCCTGCTCTTCCCCTGGCCAGTTTTTCTTCATGCCTTTGGCCCCTGGCTGCAGTTTTGTCTCTTTTGTAATGGGAATCATGCAGGTGCCTTCCTATGGCTTTGGCGTTTCTTTCACCTGCAACAAGTTATAGTCAGAACCATTCATCCAAACCCTTCACATTCCTCCCCAGGTCGGAGTGATCCCTGAGGGATGGACTCGCATAGGGCCTTCCACGGGCACAGGCAAGGCTCCAGGTGCTTGGCACTTTGGTCTATTTTAAGCCTGTTCTGCCTTGCAGCAGGGAGGTGGGTCTAGGGTCCAGTATGTGCTGTGGATATTAAGAGACTTCAAGGACGCTTCCCCCCATTTATCTCGGTTATGTCCCCTGCTAAAATAGGTTAACGGTGTCTAATTAACCACTGAACATTGTCATGCTGCATAAAGATAGCATCCTGGCTGTTCTCTGAGCCGTGGTACTTTATCTCCATTTAGATCTCTGCAGCATTCCATTAAACTCGAGAGAAACATTTTAACTGAGATGATGTCTACATTAGGGCTGCCTTTTACCCTTCAGCACATAACCCATGTAGCAGCAGTTAAGGCCTCTTCTGTCTGGTGAAGGGAATCCAGGTTGTTTTGCGGCCTCTTCCCCAGAAGTTCATGGGGTCCCTGCAGTTGGGGGTCATAACTACCTGCTAGTCCCACTTGATCATGATGGCCAGATCAGGCCCCCTGATGCAGCAGGGAGGAGACAGACCCTGCAGGCAGGAATAAAACTATGAGGATCCAAGATTCTGCCATGGTCCCATGTGGCTGAAGTCACAGATGTGCCACTGGGATCCAGCTTGTGCTCAGCTGCCCAAATCACACCGTCAAATGTCAGTGTGGGCTCCAAATGCCAAAGAAAGGGATTACATTTGAGCAAAAGAATTTCAAAAAGGGAGGAATATGGAGAGAAAGGTGACTTAGCTAGACGGGATCTCTCTTTTGCCATGATGCACACTGTTGCGTTGTAAATAAAACATATAATAAATCACAGAACAATTAAACCAACATTAACTACCAGATCATCAGGACTGACAAAGCTACAGCCCTACTATAAGTTGAAAAGTTGTCCCCGTCCTGAAAATATTAGTTGGATTTGAAGCAGAGGAGCATTTCCCATGCTGTTGAAATGCCCGCATGTCTCCATGGTGTAAGGGTTGGGAACTGAGCTTTGGAGTCAGACACCCTGCTTGCATTCTGGCCCTACCACTTTCTAGGTAGGTAACCTTAGGCAGGTTACTTACCTCTCTTGAGCTCCTCCTCTGTGAAACAGAGAGAATAAAATAAGGTACTATAATACTGAAATAAGATAATGTATACTGTATAGGACATATGTGATTATATAATTGTATAATAGTATTATAAATACTATAATGACAGTGGCTGGTGCCTAACAAGCTCAGTAAATGTTGACTGTTGTCATCAGTCGTCATCCTTCTTAGGGCAGGTTTGTGGGGGAAGGGACAGCACAAAGGAAGGGTGGGCTGAGGCCTGGGACTGGGCTTTCTTTCCCCTGAGAGTTGAGAGTGGGTGCGCTGAGCCAGGCAGGAGAGGCTAAGCGTAGGTCAGAGAGAAGCTGGGATGAAGACCAGGAGGGGACTGGGTGAGTGTGGAGCTGAGGTACTGGGCTTTAAATGCAGGTCACGACAGCAAGACAACCGCCTTCACCTTCACATCGTCTACCTGAGAAGCCAAGCTTCTGAGTCCTTGGCAGCTTCGTGGCTGAGCATTGTAGGCAATTTGGAAAGGGCCATCAGCCCGCCGTGATGTGGGGAGGGGAAGCCAGTCTTTGCTCCCTCACCCTGCTCCACGAGGCGGAGGTGAGAGAGAACGTTTACTGTCACTGTCCCAGGTTAAAACTTCATTCTGCAAAATGGCCAAAGCAATCAGTGAGTGATGGAGTAGCTCTTAAAAAGAAACCTGGCATTTAATTAACTTTTCAAAGTGCTGATTCAGCAACCTCTGTGTTTTACATTTTGAATATTGAACGAGCATCTCTAATCGGATCTGGATTGCTCTGGGCCTGGTGTGGTGGAGAACACCTGCTTAGTTTTCATGAACACCACGTACTTGGGCGTGAATTTCAGGATCACTCAGGAACAGAGACTTCGCCTAGTGGACCATTCAGGCCCCTTGCTATTTCTTCCTCCTCTCATCCTTTAGGTCAAGTCCATGTTCATTAATGCTTCTGTTAGAAGAAAGTAGGCAACTCAGGAGGAGAAGGCAAATAAGTTTCAGTTTTGCTGCTTAGCAACTGGAGTATTCAGCTGAATGTCTCAAGGCTTAGGGCAGGGAGTCTCGTCTACGTGACTAGGTCCCATTTCTGGAAGTTACTACCTCAGGGGGATTAGGAGTAAGCCCAGCCCATGTACACTGAAAAAGCTTCCGGGAGTGAGTCTTGTGCACCACTGTTGAAGAATGACTAATTTAAAAGATTCTCTCCAGCTTCCAATTTGCTGTCTATACCATATCGTGCCTTCCATAAGGAGAGGAAGTCAAGAAGGGACCGTCTACACAGTAAATCCAAGCAGATGTCTGGGTGCCTTAGGGATATTAGATAATCAACTGGTATCTTCCTTTGAAAAGGCTTGAGGCAAAGTGTTTGGAATCTAGGGTGAAAGTTGGGAGACATGGATTCTAGTTTCAGCCTCATCACTAACTAGCTCTGTGATTTGGGTGAAGCCCACAGCTGCAGTGCCCAGCGTCCCTCTCTGTGTATAAAATTGTGCTGCTGAAACCTGCTTTTCCTCTTCTCCAGAACTTAGCCGAGGTAGTGTTTGTAGATGTGAATATCTTTGAAGAGTATTGAAAAGTGCTCTGTGTGAGGTGATCTCGCTGGAATTATGATTTGCCAGGTTCCCCAAACTTCTAATAGCCACTTTTGGGGAAAAAGGCACAGGGGCCCTGAGTACAGAAATAAACCGGCAGCCCAAGGCTATACTGATCTCAGCTCTGCAGACAGCCTGTCAGAGGGCTGGGCCCAGGTCACACAAGCCTCATCGACAGCCTCAGTTTCCTCAGAAGTTGGGAATGAAGTGTCTCTGAAGAGGTGCTCCAGGACCCATAATTCTTTACCTCAACCTCTGTCCTCACACAGTCTGGGAGGCAGAACTTCCATATCAGATTCTTCTCTGATTCCCTACCCTGTGGACTGTGGTAGACTACTGTGTTTTAGGTTCTTGTTTGTTTGCTTGCTTGTTTGTTTTTAACCTGTCACCAGTAGTTTAAAAATACAGTCAGGGCTGAGCACAGTGGCCCATGCCTGAATCCCAGTGCTTTGGGAGGCAAAAGCAGGAGAATTGCTTGAGGTCAGGAGTTTAAGAACAGCCTGGACAATAATACAGTGAGACCCTGTTTCTACGAAAAATAGAAAAAAAATTAGCCAGGCACGGTGGCACGCACTTGTAGTCCCAGCTACTCAGGAGGCTGAGGTGGGAGGATAACATGAGCTCAGGAGTTTGAGGCTGCAGTGAACCATGATCTCAACACTGCACTCCACTCTGGGCCACAGAGTGAGACCCTGTCTCTAAAAAAAAAAAAAAAAAAGTAAATTAATAAAAAATAAAAATATACTTCATGACTGGGTATGTGTATATATAAAACAGGAAACAAAACGTTTACATAATACCTATTCTTACTATTTTCAGCACATGGTGTTTTCTGTGCTATTAAAAAAGAAAGATGAAAGAAAAATTTTAAAAGGAAAGGAAAGCTGGTGGTGAGCCACTAAATTGGTTTCATGGCTCACTAGTGGGTCATGACCTGAAGTTTAAAAAACATCGTGCTAGATTCTGTGTCTTTTGCTGGGCTCCTTGTCACTGCACTAGCCTGAGGTGCCTTTGAGGACCAGGCAGATAAAGTAAATCTGTGAAATGGGGTTTTATTTCAGAATGGTACCTTCAATCATATTCTTGAGATACATACACAAATTATTTGCATGTTCGCATTTCTATAAAGAAATATACTCTGCCAGTTTTCCTAAAACACGCTCCCCACTTTGTCTTTTTGCCTCCTCATATTTGATAGCTACAAGACATACTTTGCCAGCCTCCTCACTCCTATTGGAAAACCAGCAGTGCAGATCATGTAATTCAGGACTAGTTCTGGACCCCCAGTGTTTGGGAGCAGTGCGGGGTCGGGGGAGCTCAGGTTCATCCACTGCACGTCCAGTATTGCCAGGCTAAAAAGTTAAACTAAAAAGTTAGAGTCCAGAAATTTGGATTTTTATACAAAATCTCCCCATTTTGGCAATGAATTTACATTAAAACAGAACAAAACAGAAAATAGACAGCAGTATGGTTTAGACCAAACTCATCTGCAGGCTAGGTAAGGCTGGGAAGCGGCCAGTGTTCGGTCTGTGACCCAGATCAGAGGCAGGGCGCACCATCCCACTCAGTGCGCTCCCAGAACCCGTTATTTCTGGCAGAGAGAGAGAATGAGAGAGAACACGCCACCTGAGGGCATCCCTGCTGCCCGTCCTTGAGGACTCCATTTGATCTTTCTTCCTTCCTCTGTTGGGAGAAAAGGGAGAGGGGAGAGTCCTTGGGCTCCCCCTAGAGTGAGAGAGAGCAGGATGTGGGCTCAGCAGCAATTAAGCTGAATATTAAACTCATCCCCCTTTTGGATGTTGAGTGGATAAATGGCAATTAATCAGCCTCCCCCCAAAGATTAGCATTATCATTATTGTTTCCTTCAGACAGAATCGCCACTGGTTTTGCCACCGCACATTGTGTAGGGAAGGAACGATTCGGTCATAACTCCTGAGGGTAATTGGAGACGAATATGTCTCTTATGTACACAACGAAGGCGCCAGCCTTTCTTCCTAGCCTCTTTAATCCCGGGATTCTTCTTTTATCCCTGTTTTCATCCAAGCACATCTACCCTTGGTGACATTAGCTGTGTCATTCGGACAATGGGGGTATAGAGTTTAACTTCATGAGGACAATTAGAGGCATTGGTCCTTGGGGACGGCGTGAACTGGGAAGACAGCTTCTGTCCTCCCACACAGACAGAAGGTGGCTTTGATGGCTACTGGGTGCTCTTCCTTTAGGATTCCGTTTACTTAGAATAGGCATTGGAAGCCTATAGCATCCAGCAACACCAGGCTGGGGATGCCCTGGGCACCCTGCAGTGGTTTCTCTTTGGTGCCTCCCACTACCCATTCTGTCTCCCTCTGCCCTCATAACCTTCATTGCTGAGTCTCCTTTATCTCTCTTTAAGGGTCAGAAACTGCAGCCTGGGAGATTCCCTTAGAGTTGTTATACCCTGTTCTTCCAGCTTGACCTACCCATTCTCCCACCTCACTTCAGCCGTCATTCTTTCTTTTTAAAAATAGTACAGTTGATAGAGTCTAAATTCCATGGAAAGCAGTCTATTTAAACTTTGACTTACTTTTTAAAATCATTTTTAATTTTTTTATTTTATATTATTAATTTTTTTTGAGACGGAGTCTCACTCTGTTGCCAGGCTGGAGTGAAATGGCGTGATCTTGGCTCACCGCAACCTCCACCTTCCGTGTTCAAGCGATTCTCCTGTCTCAGCCTCTGAGTAGCTGGGATTACAGGTGCCCACCACCATACCTGGCTAATTTTTGTATGTTTAGTAGAGATGGGGTTTCACCATGTTGGCCGGGCTGGTCTCAAACTCCTGACCTCAAATGATCCACCTGCCTTGGCCTCCCAAAGTATTAGAATTACAGGCGTGAGCCACTGTGCCTGGCTGAAATTTTTATTTTTTAATTGACAAAAAAAAAATGAATGTAGAATTCTACTTTCGGCAGGGGGAGTTATTTGCGTTTTGCAAGAATTGCTGGTTGGCTCCTCGAAACCAATTCTTACTGGCAAGGCTGGTGGCCCATCCTGCCTCCAGGCCATTTGCCGCCCTTTGCCCCCATCCTTTGCTCTTGCTCATCATGGTGCTAGATTTCTGACTTCAAATAACTCATTTAAAACAAACAAACAAAAAACCCTACGATAACAGAATAGTGGAAGTTTTCAGACATACAAAAATGTAATCTCCATGTACCCAATATTCAACTTTAATAATCATCAACATTTCGCCAGTCTTATTAGAAAACTTCACATCAGTGTTTCTCAGAGTGTGAGTAGTGACCCACTTAGATTAGAATTTAAAAATGCATATTCCTGGGCTGCCCCCACCCACCCAGACCAGCTGATTCAGAAATCTGCCTGCCAGGCCCACCAATCTGCGTATCTAACAGGCCCCGCGGATGGTTCTTATGCACCCTGACATGTGAGAACCACTACCGTAGATACGCGTGTATCAGCCAGGCCCTGTCACTCCTCACCCACCATCACTCAGAAGGTCCTCTCGTCCTTCGTGTGAAGGGCACAGAAAAGCAGTTCCAAAGTCTGAAGCCTGAACTGCGAGGCGAGGGCATCCCTTTTTGCTCGTTGCAAGTCGCAAGTGCTGACAGCTAACAACACCAAATAAGACCCAGGGTCTCAGTCCTAAGAAAGCACTCTATAAATCAGTCAGTTAATTGCTGAAAGAAAAGAGGGCACTGAATCATCTGTATCTATTTGAATTTTAAGCCACTCGCTCAACCTGCACTTACACTCTCAACAATTCAATTTGGAGTGAGGCTGACATAAAGCTGTAAGAAGGCACTACAGCATCTTCAGTTCTCTCATGCTGGTTGTGGGGCTTGTCTCTAAAGAGGACTGCAGACGAATAAAGCACTTGAGATATACTAATTTGCCTCCACTTTTGAAACCTTCCTCAAGATACTACCTGGTGCATGAGACTAGTGGGCTCTCAAAAACCTTGTCTTTTCTTTTTTTTTTTTCAGGTTTAGGAGGAAGGCTTCTGAAGAAATAGAAGAGTACGTTTCCAGTATTCTTATTCTTATGGTATCCTATGTTGATCTTGGTCAACAGTGCAGTCTTGGTGGTCATGATCTGTTCCACCTATGTTGAACACTGTGTTAGAAGTCTGGGGCTAGAATTATTGATGCCTGCTGAATCCAAGGTTTGGTTAATCCCGCTTCCTCAACTGAAGGTCTGGACCCTGGCATTGATGCCCATGTCCTATCTCCCACTGTGTGGTTTTAGAATTATATGTCCAGGTATCAGGGTACTGGCCCATGCCTTCTGCATTATTGATATAGATGGGCAGAAGCAATACCAGCTTCTAAGCCTTGCCTTCTCATAAGACTTATATCAGAAAAGAAAGAAGTTTTCTAGATAAAGGTGCTGTGAAGGTAGGGCCACCCAGTTTCCTACTCCCAGGGGCGGAAGCTGCATTCATGTCATAGCCTCTGTGATGCTGTCCTCTGGAATAGTGCATCGCACAGCCTGTGCAACCACACACGGCACACCCAGTGGCCTAATTAGGTTTGACTAAGTTGACAGAGAAAAGCAGGTTCAGGGACATTTTCATCTAGGAGAAAGAATGGATACAATAAACATTTGGGATGTTCCTTTCCGTGTTTGAAACTCATTTTTTGCTGTCCTTTTCTTCTTTTTTGGGGGCAGTTTTCGCCTCAGACCACAGAGCCTGAATGGATCAGATTATGGAGGAGGTAAGAGGCCCTTGGAGGAAGTCAAAAGGTCTTCTAGAGAGGCCCCAGAACATTTCCTGGGCTACAGCTAAGGCACTGTTGGCTGCAGCATCACTGAAGACATTTGCAGTGGTCTCCTGACGCATGCTGATGCACATCTTCATGCCTTGCTGAATGCTGCCACCTCTACCTGGAGTATCTCTCCCTTCTTTATCTGATAACCCTACTTATCCTTCAAAAGGTCAGCCAAAGCATCACTTCCCCTGAAACATCTTCCCTTCCCATCCCACTCCCTCTCTCACTGGATGTTCTTTCTCCATGCTCCTCTAACCTCCTTGGCAAACCAACATTGTAATAACATGGCCAATATTTACTAGGTGTTGACTATATCCCAAGCACTGTCCTTCCAGTTTACACATGTTAAAGCATTTTCTCTCACCACAACCCCGTAGTACTACTATTATCCCCATTTTACAGTTGTGGAAACGAAGGCATGGAGAGGTTAAGTAAGTTGCCCAAGGTCACAGAGTTGCTAAGTGAGTAGAGCCAGGATTTGAGTACAGTTAGGATGTACTGTGCTTTAACTCTTTGTTGGCTTGATTGTTTTCCCACCAGACCTCTAAGCTTCTTGATGGCAGACAACACATGTTCTTTATCTTTGCATCTCCAGTGTGTGACGCATAGTAGTTAGTTAATGGCTAGCTATATAAATGCAGGGAAAACAGTACTAAAAAGGCAAGTAGCTGTGGCACAGTGGAAGCCTATTTTCAAATATCAGGAGAAAAGATGAAGTTTGTGTGTGTCTCTAAAATGAAGCCTTCTAGGGAGGAGATTATGTAGGGGATCCAAATTATTATTGTTATTATTATTATTATTATTATTTTTTGAGGCAGAGTCTCGCTGTGTCACCCAGACTGGAGTGCAGTGGTGCAATCTTGGCTCACTGAAACCTCTGCCTCCCAGGTTCAAGTGATTCTCCTGCCTCAGCCTCCCGAGTAGCTGGGGTTGCAGGTGCATGCCACCACACCCAGCTAATTTTTTGTATTTTTAGTAGAGATGGGGTTTCACCATGTTGGCCGGGCTGGTCTCTAACACCTGACCTCAAGTGATCCTCCCACCTTGGCTTCCCAAAGTGCTGAGATTACAGCCGTGAGCTACCGCGCCCGGCCCCAAATTGTCAAAGCCTTTTTTTTTAGACACACTTATTTATAATTTTCACACTCCTTGTTTGTTTGTGTAGATCCTAGTTTCTATCTGGCATCAGTTTCCTTCAGCCTGAAAAACTTTATCATTATTTTGTAGAACAGGTTGTCTGGCAAGAAATTCTGTCTGCTTTATTTGTCTGAAAATGTCATCTTCAACTTTTTACCAGACACAGAATTCTAGGCTGACAATTTTTTTCTTTTAGCATTTTAAATAGTTATTTTATTGTCTTTGGCCTTCTTTCTTTCTTCCCTCCCTTCCTCCCTCCCTCCCTCCCTTTCTTCCTTCCTTCCTTCCTTCCTTCCTTCTTTTCTTTCCTTTTCCTGCTCTCCCCTCCCCTTCCCTCCCCTCCCCTCTCTTTTCTTTTCTTTCTTTTTTTTGAGACAGGGTCTCACTCCATCGTCCAGGCTGGAGTGCAGTGCCATGATCTTGGGCCCACTGCAACCTCCACCTCCTGGGTTTAAGTAATTCTCCTGCCTCAGCCTCCTGACTAGCTGGGACTACAGTCACATGCCACCACACCTGGCTAATTTTTGTATTTTTAGTAGAGACGGAGTTTTACCATGTTGGCCAGTTTGGTCTCAAACTCCTGACCTCAAGTGATCCACCCGCTGTAATAGGCGTGAGCCACCTCGTCTGGCCTACATTGTTTCTGATGAGAAGACCATCATTATTCTTATCTTTGATCCCCTGTATGTAATGTATCTTTCCCCCTATCTGCTTTTAAGATTTCTTCTCCATTTTCAGTTATTTTCAGCAATTTGTTCATAATATGCCTTGGTGTGGTTTTCTTTGTGTTTATCCTACTTGAACTTCTTGAGTCTGTGGATTTATAGTTTTCATCAGATTCAGAAAATTTTAGCCAATATTTCTTTAAATATGTTTTTCTTCCCTCCCACTCCTTCTAATTACAAGTTTGTATGCCCACACAATTGTCTCCACAGGTCATTGAGGCTTGGTGTTTTTTGTTTTTAGTCTACTTTTTTTCTCAGTGCTTCAACTTGGATCGTTTGTGTTGCTGTGTAACTGGTCTTTTCTTCTACAATGTCTAGTCTGCTTTTAAGCCCATCTAGTGAATTATTATTTCACATATTTTTTTCAGTTCTAGAAGCTCCATTTGGTTCCCTTTTGTATATCTTCCATTAATCTTCTCATTCTGTGTATGTTTTCTTTCATCCTTGATAGTAGCCTTTATATAGACTGAGTATCCCTTATCCAAAATGCTTAGGACCAGAAGTGTTTCGGAGTTCAGATTTTTTTCAGATTATGGCATATTTGCATTATGCTTATCTAGTTGAGCATCCCCAATCCCAAAATCCAAAATCTGAAATCCTCCAATATACATTTCCTTTGAGCATTATGTCAGTGCTCAAAAAGTTTTGGATTTTAGAGCATTTTGGATTCTCAGATTAGGGATGCTCAGCCTGTACTAGCTCTTTTCATGTTCTTTTGCTGCTAATTCCATTATATCTGTCTTTTCTGAGTCTGTTTCTATAACTGATTTTTCTTCTGGTTACAAGTCATATTTTTCCGCTTCTTTTTTTTTTTTTTTTTTTTGAAACAGAGTGTCACTCTGTTTCCTAGGCTGGAGTGCAGTGGCTCTATCTCGGCTCACTGCAAGCTCCGCCTCCTGGGTTCATGCCATTCTCCTGCCTCAGCCTCCCAAGTAACTGGGACTACAGGTGCCTGCCACCACGCCCAGCTAATTTTTTGTATTTTTAGTAGAGACAGGGTTTCACCATGTTAGCCAGGATGGTCTCGATCTCCTGACTTCGTGATCCGCCTGCCTCAGCCTCCCAAAGTGCTGGGATTACAGGTGTGAGCCACCACGCCCGGCCTGTTTTTCTGCTTCTTTACATGATTAGTAGGTTTTGACTGGATGCTGGACATTGTGAATATCATTATGTTGAGTCTGGATCTTGTCTTCCTTTAAAGACTGATATACAGACACTCTTCAACTTACAGTCTGGATAAACCCATTGTGAGTTGAAAATATTGTAACATAAATCAAAATATCATAATCCATAACCCCCTCTTGAGTCAAGGACCACATTGAACGTGTATTGCTTTTGCACCATCATAAAGTTGAAAATGCGTTAAGTCGGTCAGGCGCGGTGGCTCATGCCTGTAATCCCAGCACTTTGGGAGGCTGAGGCTGGTGGATTGCCTGAGGAGTTCAAGACCAGCCTGCCCAACATGGCGAAACCGCATCTCTTATAAAAATACAAAAAATTAGCTGGGCCTGGTGGCGGGCACCTGTAATCCCAGCTACTCGGGAGGCTGAGGCAGGAGAATCACTTGAACCTGGGAGGCGGAGGTTGCAGTGAGGCGGAGTTTGCACCACTGCACTCCAGCCTGGGCAACAGAGTGAGATCCCATCTCAAAAAAAAAAAAAAAGAAGAAAGAAAATGCATTAAGTCAAACCACTGTAAATTGTGGAACATCTGTGTTTGTTTTGGTAAGCAGTTAATATATTTTCTTAAATCAATTTGAGCATTTTGAGAATTGTTTCAAAGCTTCATTAGGGCAGGTCTAGAGTTAGCCCTAAACACTAATGCCTGGTTGTTCAATAAGATCTCTACTCTAGCTGAGTGGAGCTGAGCCTCCTCCAGTTCTGTATAAGTGCTGGGGATTGTTTAGCTCACACCTTTTCAGTAGTTATTGAAATATCATAATGCAGTCTATGGCCATACCACCCTGAATGCGCCAGATCTCGTCTGAAATATCATAATGCGTAACCCCCTCTAAGTCAAGGAGGTTGTGCTCAAGTCTGCCCAGGCTTGTGGAGTTTCACCCTACAGAGGCACAGCTTAGTATCCAGTCGGTCTGGACTTCTAGAGCTTTTCCTCTCCATTAGCTCCCCAGTCTTTCAGACTTTGCTTCTAAAATTCCAGCCACTTAAGCCCCACTAAACTTCAGTCTCCCTTCAACTCAGTGAGACCTTTGTGCTATGTGTGGGGCTCCCCCAAGCTGTGCCAAAGTCCAGGAATGACCTCTAGTGACCCAGGGCTTACTTTATCTGTTTTCCTGCTCTCAGGAATCAAAGTCTTAGGCTGCTTATTATCCAGTGTCTGGAAACAGTAGTACCATGTATTTTTTCCTCCAGTTTTCTAGTTGTTTATGGCAAAAGGGCAAGTCTAGTACCACATACTCTCTCATGGTGGGAAATGGAGTCTTAAAGCCTTTTTTTGGAACACCTTTGCTTGTGACTGCATACAAAGAGAATTCAGTCTGTAAAACTTAGATAATTGTCTGATAATCACAAGACTAGGGAAAGGATCAGAAAGAACATCTGTGAAATATTCTGGGATGGTGGTTAAAATGTATAATCCCAGGCCATGCACTAATCAGAAGCTAGAGCTGGGGAATCTGCATGAATTTAAGTAAGCTCCCCAGATGAATATTTGACAACTCTGTAGGAACTGAGGACCAGCGAGGGCAGGAGTCCTGTGAAGAAGTACTTCTGCCTCATCTCATTCCGGGCAGGGGTTGGGGGGCAATAAAGATGGAAGAGTCGTCATTAGAGGTCAGAACACTCCACACTCTAAGATTTAGTAAGACCATACTCTCATCATTCTCCAGTCTTTTTCTTTGCTTTCCAGTATCTCTTCATGACAGATCTTCCTCCTTAGCACTACCCACTAACTTCCTTTTAGACTTCTCCACCCACTAATAATTGCCAATGACTATATTAAATATGAGATCTTGCATTTCTGTTCTCAGAGTCTGTTTTCCTAGATAGGTACCTAAGATGTCTTTTGCCAGTGCTAAATTGTCACCTCAGAGATTGGTGGCTGCTGGTCACACTTGCAATCTGCCTGTCATCGCAGACTGCTTCTTCAGCCATTGGTTGCATAGGACAGTAAGGTGACCATCCAAGAGGTTGTACCCAAGGACTGAAGGAGGTAGAGTGTCTGCCAGACGTGAGCAAAGTGGGTAGGTGGTTAAGGAGCAGTGTGCATGGAAATTGTAATGCTAGAGCAACGATTCTAGAGCCTCTGGTTTGAACCAGCATGAGGGAGAGTGGTAATGAAGGCTGGTTATTTGTAGTGTGAGGATCTGGCCAGTCTTGAAGGTGTGTAGAAGTGAGTAAAGGGCAAGTTATTTCCTGCAGGACGTCTTCTTTGGACAGCCTCAGTCCCCAGTTGCTCATGTTTTGTATTTGTTCAAAGCACCAAGAGACTTGCGTTTTAAGTAAGAAAGCATTAAACTCAGGAAAAAGGATTTTAGAGTTCTTTGGCAGAAACTTCTAAATGGAAACACGAGAAAACAAATTGATAATCTATCTGGACTTGTACTCTCCTCCAGGCTTTTCTCCACCCTGCCTTAAACCTATTCCCAACTCCCTTGAAAAGACTTCTGAAATTCTACTTTCTCTACTTTTTTCATCATGGAAATACTAAATTTCAAGGAGTAACTGCTAAATGTTATAGCAAAATCGTCTGAGCACTGAAGTTTACACATGTTATAAATACATGGAATTAGAAAGTTGTACTGGCCGCCATCGGGGCATCATCACTTTAGGATCAAATTGTTGCACCTTTAAGGAACTCTAGGACATCTCGTTCAGACCTGTCCTTAGTCATGTTAAGAAAGTGAAGTTCAGAGATTATTATATAAAATAACAGGACTCAAAGAGAGAAACTCTGGTCCTCTGACTTCCAGGACACTCTGCTGTCATGCCCCAGTGTCCACCAACATCACCATCATCATCATTTACTACCAAACACTTACCATATGCCAGCTACATTTTCTCTCATTTACTTCTCAAAACAAATCAGTAGGAAAGTTTTGAAAAATCAACTTTACTAAGGCCTGATTTGTATACAATAAACAATATCCTTATTAAAGTATACAATTTAGGTTTTCACAGATGTATATACCTGTGAAACCCCTGCCACAAGACAGAACATTCCCATCACCCAGAAGTTCCTCCATGCCCCTTCCAGCCCATCCTTCCTCTCTCTCCCTTGGCCTCAGACAACTACTAATGTGTTGTTCATACTATAGAGTAGCTTGTGGTTTCTAGAATTTTATATAAATGACAGCATAAGTATTTACTCTTTTGTACCTGGCTTTTTTTTTTCACTCAGTGTAATGATTTTGAGATTCATCTAAGCTGTTGCATACATCATTAGCCTGTGTATTTTCATTGCTGAATAGTATTCCATTGTATGGACATACCACAGTATGTTCAGTTGTTGATAGACATTTAGATTGTTTGTTATCCCCATTTAATTTATTATTTATTTTAAAAAATTTTAAGAGATGGGATCTATGTTGCCCAGGCTGGCCTCAAACTCCTGGGCTCAACCAGTCCTTCCACCTTGGTTTCCCAAAGTGCCGGACTACAGGCATATGCCACTGTGCCCAGCTCATTAACCCCATTTTAAAGCAGACTAAGGCAAAGAAAGGTAACCTTACCTAAGGTCACACAACTAATAAATGGTAGCGCCAGGGTCTGAATATGGACCTTGACCTCAGGGCCCTCGTTCTTAGCCTCCAGGCTCTAACAAATGGTACAACTCTCAGATACACTGGCGTCTCCTTCCACAGGTAGTTTGTATTAATGTCAGCTTCCAGATTTGTAATATAGAGTGCCTAGAATGATTGATGGGCTGCTTAATAAAATTTCATTAAGGAAGGAAAGAAGAAAGGTACCTATTTTCAAGAATACTTCTAGTATTTTTTCCTCCTTCATAAACTTGATATGGAAATTTGCGATTTGGCCTTTATTTTGGCCCTGGAGGTTTGAAGCATAAAACCCTTTCTTGTCAGAGAGCGCTCCTGCTTTTACCCTCCAGGAGGGATGCCTCTTCTCCAACATAAATCTGTTTTCCATGCAGTTATGCTTGAGTCCTTTAATGGAAAATCAGTTCATATGTTACACTTCACACTCGACTTAGTCCATTTCACTGTATATGAATGTTTAGAATCCATTATGCAGTAGGAATCATATGTTACATATAACTAGTTTCTAGAATTATCTTTGCTCAGAGAATTACTTGGTTGGCTAGTGAAGGCTGCTCCTTTGAACTTAGAATATCCAGTGGGTGGGGAAACTCGGGAATGATTCCCCTGAATCATCCATGGACGTCCATTCAGCAATGACATTAAGCAGATCTTTGGGCAACTATAAGGAAACCTAGTGGTTCCTAATAAAATCACATCCAGGCTCTTTGAGGTGGTCTGTGCAAGGAGCACTATCACTTAGGAAGGGGCTGATCACTCTCTTACACTTGTAGGGATATGTGATTGGTGACCAATTCCAAAGGACAAGGTGTGAATATTAAAGAATAGAAATGAGGATCTAAGGTCAGGGCCCCTTCCCAGTAGACAGTCTCCTTCCACCACCAGCCTTGGAGATTAGACTTTATTGAGGAAAGCCAGCAACTTTTCATCCAACGCCTCCTGAGGACTGTATTGCTCTAGATGCTGGAGTTAGTGATGAATGAGACAGTCCTTGCCCTTCAGGAGCTTCTGATCCAGTGAGGAAATGCCCTTCCTTCTCTTTCTTTCGGTCTTTCATAGACAACTTTCAGGAGACATGTCTCTCTCTATGTGTATTGCTCAGCATTCAGCCTCCCTTGCTTCATCCGTGGTACATGTTGCTTATTCTTTCCTTGGGAAGATGCATGCTCTCTTCCAGACCTCTGATGCCTAGGGATAGAAGACAAGCATTTTCTCCATCCATTGATGCTTCAGGCTTTCTAGAAAAGAGAAGAGAAAAATAGAAGAGAGGCCGGGTACAGTGGCTCACGCCTGTAATCTCAGCACTTTGGGAGACCGAGGTGGGTGGATCACCTGAGGTCAGGAGTTTGAGACCAACCTGGCCAACATGGTGAAATCTTGTCTCTACTAAAAATTAAAAAAAAAATTAGTCATGTGTGGTGGTGCACGCCTGTAATCCAAGCTACTCAGGAGGCTGAGGCAGGAGAATCACTTGAACCCAGAAGGTGGAGGTTGCAGTGAGCCAAGATCGCACTACCGCACTCACCACTGCACTCCAGCCTGGGAGACAGAGTGAGACTCTCTCAAAAAAAAAAAAAAAAGAGAGAAGGCGCTTTGAAGATGAAGTGTGTTTTCAGAATGAGAAATGGAGAGTGAGTGACATCAGAGGTGGCTTTGGGATCTATTGCTTAACCAGAATGTACTATATGGGAACTATTTACAAGACCATGACCAGGCTACCAGCTTAGACTCTGCTAGAAGCCAGGCAGATGACGTAAACCCGTGAAACAGAAAAGTGTAAAATAAAGGATGGTGGGGCCTGTGGTGAACCCAGAGAGGAGATGCCTGGCATAGCTTAAAATTTTTCGAATTCACGTTTTTAAAAATGACAGAAATAATTTTTAAAAACACTTTATAAGCAGAACAAAATGTATCTGCAAGTTGGATTAGACCTTTAGGAGCTGATTTGCAAATCCTTCACCAGACCTTGTGGGGCACTGCTCTGAAGGAGCACAGAACTTTGTTGGGGGGACGAGGCATAAAAGGTAAAAGGCACTTCAAAAGTTCCATAGCTGACAACAGTTTAGTGGATGGCAAAGGCAGCAAATGGTCATTCCTGTGTTAGTGGCTTGCATTACTAATGGCCATGTGTTCAGAAGAGGAACTGATCCCTGAGGGCTGAGAGCACTTCAGGAGAAAGGAAGAGCATGTGCTGGGTCCTGAAGGATGGATAAGAGTTGGCTAGCTAGAGAAGAATGTGAAAGACCTTCCAAGGAAGGATGTCTAGCATAAGAGACTCCACATGGAGAATGAATAAGGAACTTATAGTAACCAGAAGAGAAGCTGATTCAGCAGAGATAGGTCTTGATTCTGGTCCTTTCCCAACTACAATACTCATCCTCCCCACATAAACTGCTTTTGATTAAGTTATGAAGATTGCCACTCACCTAATTTGCTGATTCTAGGTAGAATTACCCACAACGATAGCTGACACAATGCTTCAGGGAAGTGGGGATTCATGATTCTGGAGAATAGCTGGAGAATGATGGACAGCCAGAACCCCAAATGACCTCATGGTCCTCAAACTGTAGGATGGCAAAACTGCTCTGTCTTACTGAGATGACCATCCTTCAGTGGCATAATCATCCATTCTTGCTCTTGGAATCAAGTTTCCAGCTTGCCCTAAGTCCTTTAGACTTCTTCTGTCATGGAAAGTTGTATGGTGTTAGAGAAAGAACATCAGATCTGTAGTAGGCTTGAACTCAGTCTCTACAAGTGACTTTGGGCAAGTCATTAGTTCATTTATTTGTTCGTTCATTTACAACCCCTTGATGAATATTGCTGAGTGTGATTGTGATGCATGGGGCTAAGCATGGGGACGCGATGATGAGCTGAACATTCATTGTCCTTACCCTCATCCAGTTTACAATCTGTTCAGGAAAACAGGGCTTAAACAAATAGTCACACAGCAAAATAAGTAAGGACAAACTGCGACTGAGTCCCCTGAAGGATGAGTGCACTGGGTGCTGTGAGAGAAATACCTGAGACTGGGCAATGTATAAAGAAAAAGACGCTCAACTGGCTCATGGTTCTGCAGGCTGTGCAGGAAGCACAGCAGCATCTGCTTCTGGGGAGGCCTCAGGAAGCTTCCACTCATGGCAGAAGGCAAAGGGGGAGCAGGCACGTCACGTGGCGAAAGCAGGAGCAAGAGAGAGAGAGGGAGGGGAGACGCCACACACTTTTAAAACAACCAGAATTCACTATCTTGAGGACAGCACCAAGGGAATGGAGACTTGATTTGGACTGGGGGATGAGGGAAAGCCGCTCTGGAGAAATGACTTTTAAACTTCAACTTGAGGGCAGAGTAGAGTTGTCAGAAAAGGGGGGTATGAAGTCAGGGGCCCTGGAGGAGACTCCTAGAGAGGAGAGGAGACAGCAAGTGCAAAGTTATGTCCCCTCTCTAACCTCTTCCAGGCCTTCTTAGTCTCTTCCAGCTCTACCACCCAATTCTCAGGAAGTCAACTCTGGATAGAAGGTGAGACTGAAGATGGGCATTGAGAGGCACACTGACAGGAGCAAACAAATTATCTTTTAAAAAAGATGAAGAATGTTCAGGTGGAATAATCTCTAAATATGCAATTAGATATGGACTCAACTTTCAAAAGTTCATCTCAGAGCTAAATTCAAGTTACAAAAGAATTTGTGAACTCCAAAATATGTCCTTAAAAAGTAGAAAGTCTCTGAAAACAGGAGCCCGAAAAAAGGACTCAGTCTTGTGTTTAACCATTGCCTTTTAGCAGAGCCCAAGACTGAGTGGAGTTGTAGCTCCCTCCTCCTGGCAGCTGCCAGCTCTCAGGCACCTGGGCATGCCTCACCCCCACTGGAGAGGGCTGTGCTCCTTTGCATCCTGAGGTCCAGTTTTGGCAGAATTGAATACCTCAGAACCTTAGGAATAATAAATCCTTCTGGCGAACCAAAAAGTGTTTAATTCCTAAAGGACAAGCTGGGTTGAGCCACTTCTAGCCAGGGGCAATTGAAGACTTAATTCTGCAAGTGTAGCAATCTGGATGATCTGAAAGTGCTGAGTTTAAGGGTAATTGCTCAATTTTCTATCCATGTCAACAGGGAAAACAGGTAAAAGTGACTGAACACAGCCAGGCAATGAGGCTGGAAGAGATGTGAGATGCTAGGCTGTCAATGGAATTAGAAAAATGCTATCTGTAGAGGACTGTCATCCCCCTGTCTCTCCCTCTTCCCATTCATCTGTCTCTGGGCTTTCTAACTCTCTTTTGGACTCTCTCGTTTTTTTTGCTTAATTCTTTCAGCATATCCTTCATCCCTTCTTCTTCAAACAGCAGAGTCACTCTGAGCTGAAACAGCTTTGTCATAGAGAGAAAGTAGAAAGAATTCTTTAAAAACTAATCAATGGAAACCCTGATGGCTCAACTCCACTCTCACTTAGTAAGAACATTTTGTTATGTTGGCATTGCTTCCTTAGGCTTAATATAGCATATGAGACTTCCTAGGTGGTTCCTAAACCTAGTTCCTTGGCCTCCCTAATTTTTAAACAATGATTGTAACTACTTGATATCATTTGGATATGTGTCCCAGCCCAAGTCTCAAGTTGAATTGTAATCCCCAGTATTGGAGGTGGGGCCTAGTGTGAGGTGACTGGATTATGGGGCTGGCTTTCTCATGAATGGTTTGGCACCATCCCCTTGGCGCTGTCCTCATGCTAGTGAGTGAGTTCCAGTTGTTTAAGTGTGTGGCGCCTCCCCACCCCTCCCTCTTGCTCCTGCTTTCTCCATGTGATGTGCCTGCTCCCCCTTCACTTTCCACCATGATTGGAAGCTTCCTGAGGCCTCCCCAGAAGCAGAGGGCGCTGTGTTTCCTACACAGCCTGTAGAACCATGAGCCAATTAAACCTCTTTTCTTTACAAATTACAGTTTCAAGTATTTTTTTTATAGCAATGCAAGAATGGCCTAACACACTACTTCTGATGTTTTATCAAATAACACTCCTTAAACTCAATTTGTTTTCCTAAGTTCAGAGTTACTAGGCCTAGACATTAAGGTCTGTCTCAGTCTCCCTAACGTTTCCTACCACATGCGCGTGTAGGAACTCCACATCCATAGTGGGAACGGGGGCCGGGTGAGGTGGATTGGTGCTTACTGGTCCAAGGACTAAGCTACCCTCTCTTTTGTCTCAGTGCTTTGTTAAATGTTGGTCTGTTTACAGGATATTGGGTAAGAAATTTGAAAAGTCATTCTTGTAGGAAATAATATTAGTAATTAATATTTGTGTTTACCGTGAGCCAGGCGTTATGCCAACTGCTCTACCTGCCGTACTTCAGTTAATCCTCACAATTCTAAGAAGACACAGTGATTCTCACCATCTTACAGAGGAGGAAACCAAAACTTTATGAAGTTAAATAACTCATCGAGGTCACATGGCCAATAAGCAGTGATGTGCTCTCCAGGTGCGGGGAAAGGTCCTGACTGGTAGTGTTTGCCAAGCCTGTGGTGTAAATACTCCCACCATGATTGATTTCAAACTCCCAACATGACATCACTGATTTCAGAGGTGGGAAGAGATGGACAGCAGCACCATCACACGGTCTTTACTTCCTCCATACAGGTACACGATAGGCACACGTAGCCTCAAGATCACAGATAATAGGAAAATAGTAAAATTCAGGAAGTGGTGAGTTTTGAGTATTTATTACCTTTCTTTTTAATATAATTTAATTATAAGAATGTATAATTTCATCTTTAATCATGTTTCTGTTTGACAACCTGCAGGCAAAATTCCTAAGAATTTAGCAAGTGGCTCTTTGGGGCTGGTGCAAGCTGCTCCAGCACACCACAGCTGGGAAATGGTGGTGCTGGGACTCAGACGTGGTCTTTGTGTCTCCTAACCCCCCCTGCTCACAGCCCTACTTATGGGGGAGGCCCATCTCCACCTGTTTTCCAGCCACCTGTTGCATATCTGCTCCCCCATCGCGATTCTCAGCTTTACTTCTTGGCCATGTCCTCAGTTCTGTTGCTCCTCTCATTGTCAAGTCTTGTCTACAGCAGGGCCTGGGCTGGCTAGACACAAACACAAGAGACCAGGTCTTTAAAGCTCTTGTGACATGAAGCAGAATCTTCAGGTTTGACCATTCCTCTCTTTTTTCCATCAAATCCATGGAGAGTACTTTTACATGATGAGTTCAAGAGTGCCCGTGCTAAATCCTCCAGAGGGGAGAACCTATTTTAGGGCTGGAGGAGTTTCACTGGGCTTGTACAGATTGCAGTGTGAGTATTGGAGAGTTTGGGAGGTTTGGTGAGAACTGAAATTCCGCAGAGCATCACTGGGCCATGAGACTCGACCAGACCTCCTCTTGCATTGGCAGGGCTAGGCCAGAGTCCCTAACTATGCCCTGAAATGTCTGGGTCACACCAGACTTTCCAAACATACCATCACGAACATCCCTGCTCAAAACAAGGTTGATAGTAGTAACGTCTCCGGGATTCCATTTTCCTTGTTATGTGAGCAGCTTGCTTGCATGCATCTGAAGAGGTAGAATGTGAAGAATGAAAATGGAAGTCTTGTGCACGCGTGCATGTTTTAAACGAAGCAGGTTGTATTAACCTTCCTCCAGGAACACAGAGAGAAAGCTCTGTCAGCATTCTGTCATGCTATAGTCTGTTAGGAGGATTGTGATTAATAGCAAATCATCCAGCATTCAGCACTGACAAAAGTAAAAGAGAGTTAAATCTCCCCAAAATCATTATAGAGATCAGGGTTTGTATGCTGTAACTCCTTGGATTCTGTCCCCATTTAATACAGAAGACAGGATCAGGATAGGACAAAGCCAATCCCATTTAGTTTTGTGAGACTGTCCCACATGTGACTGTACATGGTGTTTCAGCTTTCAGGAAGAGGCACGAGCACTTCTCCACCTCCACACAGTTGTGACAGGAGCGGGTGAATGAGGATGCGAGCAGGAGAGCGGCCTTAGATGGATGAGGACCACTGCCCAGGGAGATCTTAGACTCCTTTGATTTTTATTTGACCAGAAAGAAAGAGAGGCTCAGTATTCTAGGGTGTCTGTTTCCAGTGACAGGGACTATACAAAGAAAAGGCACCATGTTCTCTGCAATGGAAAAAGATAGGTGGAGTTGTAGAGTTGCTCCAGTCTTTGTAACCCAGAACACAGCAGGTTGTGGCCTGGGATGACTGGTGACTGTCTGTGCTCTCCTAAATAGAAGGCTGTGGTTCATTTCTCCGTTTGAAGGCTGGCAGGTAGCTGTTGCCTAGGTGAGATGGGAAGGGACAGGCATGTTTGTGCATCTGAGGTTGGACTTAGGACGTCACTTGGCCCTCAGTTGGAGAAGTCTTTTCCTTCTGACACATCACACATGGAGATAAGTTTCTAAAGGAGGACTTGAGGCAGCAAAACCTACATAGGGCAGAAATCTGGGGAAGAGGTAATAGGGAATCCTCTGACCCTCGCAAGAGGCAAACTTCATGGCCAAGTGACGCGTTTTCCTTTCGTGCTTTAGGCTCTACCAGCTTTCTGAACATTCAGAGATGTCCGGTGTGTGTGTGCGCATGTGCACACATCTCTGTGTGTGTGTACTTGTCTATATACACATGCAGGAGGACACAATGCGATTCCTGAGTCCATAAGTGTGGTTGACAGACTAGGTTTACCTAAAAGACCCTTCAAGAGAAAGCTCTTGAAAGATGATTACAGAATTGAGACACCATCATTTAAAAGTGCCCGAGGCGAACTCCTTTGAAAATTGCAGCAGCGGAGGGACAGAGAAAGAGCCCCGCCGCCCTTGATTGTTGCGCTGCTCCCTCAGGACCCGTTCTCCCCCTCCCCCCTGTTTCTCATCTGATAAGAGAGCGAGCAGCAGTAAGACTCCTCATCTGTCTTATGAAAATTCGATTCCGAGTGGCTGTGATCAAAACCAGCTGGCTGTCACCAGCAGTGGCCTTGCGCAGAGGGAGCCGCTCAGAAGCATTCCGTATGTGGGGGTGTCACGGGTGGCACTGATCAAAGGAGCATTTTTTTAATAAATATATATAAGGAAAAATACAAAACCTAAGGATTTAGAATAAAAGCAGTGTAGTTTGTCTTGTTTTTCTCAGTGTAACATGAAGAGGATGAAATAGAATCAGATATGCCTGGTTTCTAATGTTCTTCCACTGGCGGCTCTGAGAAGGTGCTCTCTGTCACATTAATACCAGATCACTCATCTTGGGCCTTATTGAAGAGAGTGGAGAGTTCCTCGGCTTCTGTTCCTTCTAGCCACTTTATTTCTTCATCACGTTTAAAGTCCTTTACCCCTCCTTGTCCTTAACACATTTCCACAGATGAAAGCTGGGACCTCCACGAGGCTCTGAGAGAGCTACTGCAGGACTCCGTTCTTCGTTTCCTTCAATTGACAGTATCCAGCGGGCCATACTCCCTAAAGGTCACCTGGGCAGGTGACGCCAGGGTCCTCTTCAGAATGGGGTCATCTGAGACTGCTAGACTCTTCCCTATAGAGAGTCCTCTCAGGGCACTGCCTGACTCTCAGGCCTGCAAGGCTGAGTCCTGGCTGCTGCCACCTTGCATTGCCAATACTGATTCTTGTATAACCTTCAGTGGACCTGGGTGGGATGACAGGAACATTGCTGTCTAGGGGATGACATTCGTGGCTCCTTCAGAAACATGCTAACATCCCTCTGTGGGTAACATAATGAGGTCCAGCATTCATACACCATAGAGTCTCCAGAGCCAAGTCGACGTGCTTGTAAACCCCCTTCTTTGCTGAAGATCCAGCCAGATCACAACTGTGCTGAGGCCTGACTGACCTCAGAAACCAAACTCAGTCCAAACCCCCCTCCCCAACCCATTGTCAGCCAAGAGAGCTGTCACAGCTTAGGGGGCTGTGAGGAGCAGTCAGCTATTTTGATCTTCCTCCTCTTAAGGTCTGTGATCTTTTTTCCCCAGCAGTATCAGGAGAGATTCAGTTTGGAGGAGCATGGAGGCATTTCAACGTATGGGCACCCCAAACTGGCACTGCAGAACAGGGCCTCCTCTCCCTGTCTCCCCATCGCATGCCTCCTCAGGGACCTGCTCCTGCATGGCTCCTGACCATATGCCCCGCTGTGTCTGCAGGGCCACACGCATGCTGCGTATGGTCAGTCCTGTTCCACACCTTTTGCAGCATGGCTCCGTAGCCACTATCGCAGTTTTCAGACTCTTTTTCTCCTACCACCTGCCAGTAACGAGCACAGCCCTGGACCCAGCTCTAATCAGGTGAAATCACAAGGGACACATCTTCATAAAGCAGACCTGCCAGAGACCTGAGACGTGTTTGTGCCCCTTTTCCCCTGATTCGAGGAGTGCAGGAGACCGCTCGGGAGCTCCTCTGAGACTGCCTCTTTCCCTTGTTCCTTTGGGTGTTTGAAGCCTGTTGCCTCCTGCTTTCCCTTTTCTTTTCCCTTTTAAAAAATTCTCCATTTTTTGACTTAGAAAAAAATTATTTATACGATTGAGATCCACTAATTAAAGCCATTTTCTGGTATTTGGTTACTGGAGCGTTTGATGTCTCTCTGACAAGACCATGAAATGCACGGAGTGTCCACAGGGACAGAATTTGCTGAACACGGCTCTTTGTAAATGAGGGGACATAGTGTCGCAGCAGCTCATGAATATGAAACGCCCATGACGCCACCTCGGTGGACTTGGGAACACAGATGAATCCTGTCGTGTGCTAAATGAGACCAATTTCTTTCACTTAACTTCACCTTCAATCAGACCTTCTTCCATTTGCCTGTTTAAAATTCCCCATACGTGATGCAGAAGGTAACAGCATTCAGTAAAACAAAGTTTTGTAGCTGCAGAGAAAAATTATAATGATCTCTGGTTTTAAGTTGTCATCTCCTAAAAACACGGGCATTGTTTTCCTCCACTTGAGAGCTCTGAATGTCTGTTGACTTTGCGCACAGAATCAGGGGTTTGTCTGGACTGCTCTTATTGGGGTGTCCTTACGCAGCATGTCCAGATCGCTTTCATGTGGATTGGTTGTTGAACTTGGCTGTGTATGGTGGATATGAGCCTTGAACAGCCTGTGAGTGCTCTGCAGTGGCCAGGGCACTGAGTGGGAAAGAAATTTGGGAAGAGATTGTGTGTAACCAAACGGCATTTGCCTTTGGAAGCTCACTGAGTAAATGGAGTGGGGTGGTGTCATCATTAAGCACCCTGAGGAAGCTGGAAAGCTAAGCCAACCATTTGTATCATTCGCTCAGATGTCAAGGTGAGAAAGTGCTGGAGTACAGAAGAGACTTTATGTAGTTCTCTAGAAGCCCTTCTGAACATGACCAGGGAATCCTATTCAGAAATCCCCAACCAAGAAAATTAGCAGAGTTAAGGGTTACAGAGAGGAAAAAGCTCCCTGCCTGAGGCATCTCTGCCTGGGTGGGACCCAGGGGCCAGATTGGGGTGTCTCCTTTGTTCTCTCCCTGCTGGAGTTAGATTTATACTCCAGGTGAAGAGCTGGGTAGTGCTTGGGGTATACTCATTGCAAGCTGAGTCCAATCTAGGAAGTCACTTTCTGTTCTAGCGGTACCCAAACAGGCAAACAACAGCTGGATCTGAACGCATGCTATCACAAAACGCATCACAGAGATTTGGGGCTGGCTTCATTGGAAGAGGCAGGTAGGCTTTTGACTGTCAGTCTACGGGAACTGAAAAGGATCCTTCTGGGACTTTGCTAGGTAATTAGCATTTTAGTGTGCGCATGTGATGATATTATCCGTAATGAATGTATTTCAGGCCAAATGGCAGTTGCCCTCACATCCAACAGCTCACATCTTTGAAACCAGTTGTAATTGATCTATTGGTATTCTATAAGTTTCTGTTTATTTAGGCAGCACCCATTTATTTCTGTGGTATCATCTGCTGAACGATTTTTTGGGTAGATGTGTTGGGTGTCGGCAGAGTAGTGATCTAGTATCAAAATGGGTTTCCCATTTGGCAATCTCTCTTTTTGAAATAGATTTGTACTGCTGTTGCTGTGCGTTAATAAGCCTCTGTTGGGTGGTTCCAGAATGTGGAGATTGGTGAAAAGCAGTGTGACCCAGCCTCAGGTTGGAAGCCAGATGGGCTATACTGGACCAAGTTTGAATGACTCTTCCTCTGAAACTTTGTCTCCACACATCCATTGTTTCTTGGATATGCACAAGGCTCTCCCAGGGGGCCTTGCAGCTCTGAAGGAAGCCAAAGCCTTTGCTATGATGTTATCAAACCCAGGAAGTAGCCAAGGATTACTCTTATTTGTTCTTGTGAAATGAATCCTACTCAGGCAGCTTTAGGACTCAGTAGCAATTCTAACTGGAACAATGTAGAGAAGTAGAGAAGGTTGACGTGGCTCTTCTGTGTGTGTCACTTCCTGACCTGAGGAGCATCTGTTGAATGCAGTTCTATTCAGTTGTTCCTAATTTTTCCAGTCCTTGGAATGCACGGATGCCTGGGATGTGGCATTGCTGTCAGCTAGTTCACCATCCAGGGGGCAGACTTGGGGCAAATTTCATGGATTCTACCTCCTGCAAGGTAGTGAGGGCTACCCTGTGGCCACGAATAAAGTATTATGGAAGGATAAAGTAGGAAGCTCTTATTTCTGCTTGTTAGATTCAGAAGTGATCCACTAAGGAAGAGACATGCATTTTCTATCCTGCTTAGTCCCTCTGGATTTCCCCCCATCATGCCTTGGAAGGGATCTGGCATAGCCCAACCACAACGTCCCGCCTTCAGTTTCTCCAGTGTTTCCAGTTACTTCTCACCGCCGAGCACCTTTGCACATGTTGTTCCCCGCCTGGCTGAATCCTGATTCTCCTTCAGCTTCAGCTGCCCTGTCCTCAATGCAGAAATACGTATTCTTCCTTCTTTAACTCCTCAACCCTAACCCTACTAACTCTAATCCCACACCCCCAAATTAAATCCTCTCTGGACTAGATTAAATGCATTGTGGAGCAGTGTTCAATAGAATATTAGAAGGTCATTTAAAAGAAGTAAAATACATCTGTATGTTGATAAGGAAAGATGCAAGCAAGGTGCAGAACAGTGTCTGTGCAGTGTGATCCCATTTGTGAGCATTTTTAAAAGGACATATGTGCTGTGTTATTTGCGAATTCTTTTCAGCAAATAAATATGAAAAAATCGTTAACAGTGATTACTTCTAGGGAGATGACTGGGTCTCACGGAAGGGACATTTTTCATTTTAAACCTTTCTATAGCATTTGAATTTATTACTACCTATAATGTTACTTTTGTTTTAGAAAAATAATTAGGTTTCCCTGTTGCTTTCCATCATGAAATCCAGTTGGTTTCCTTCTTTGTGTGTATTTTAATTTGTAAGCAGTACCTTTCTTTGTGTTTATTAGCCTCCACCAGACTGGTGCCCCATGAAGACAGGGACCATGTCTATTTTATTTGCTGTTGTTACTGGCATGGTACCTTTCACATAGTGGGTGTTCCATCAGTATCCTTGAACAAATGAATGAAAGAATGAATGAACAAGCAGACAAATGGAGTTTCCTCACAGCGTGGCTGACCAGGCCCCACGTGGGACAGAGAAGCAGGTTGAACAGCTGTGAGATAGCCAACGTCAAGGCAGGGAGCAGTGCACAAGGCAAGGAAGGAGTCTTCTGTTTAAGCATCAGAGCTGGGGCAGAGAGCAGTGCGGCCGTGTGATGGTGGCACTGCCTGCCGGGGAAGCTGGGGATACCAGCTCCCATGGTGCCGGGGGTGTCACAGCCCTCTTACCTCACCTTCCCCTCCTCGGGCTGTTCAAGGTGCCTGGCCACCTCCTCCTCCTTGGGGCTAGTTTAATAAGATAGGGTTGGTGGAGGTGGAGTCTCTGGGACTCTGATGTGGTGCCTTTTTTCCATTCTGCCCCATTTAGCCTTGTAGAGAAGTAGCGAGTCAGGGTGTATGGTAAGGGAGAGGACTTAGCATATCTCTAGTTATTGGAATCGAGAGAAAGACCCCAGAAGAGAGGACATTAAGTTTCACAGGACATTACGTGAAAGCTATCTCGACCATGGGCAGCTGTCTCACCCCTTCACTGTAGGAGGAGGCGTCTTTGAAGGCATTTCACTTTTGAGAAGAAAGCCTGTGTGGGGCATGGCAGGGCTCAGGCATCGCAGCCACATTGAAGTCCATTACTCATAGATTCACTCCATGCAAGCTGCTTAATCTTGCTTAGCCTCAGTGTTCTCTTCTGAAAATGGCCATCACTGGGCAGGAGAAAATGAAGGTGGAGCCATGTAGTTTCTCTACCTATGTAATATTATAATATCGGTGAAGTCCATAAGAATAGTTATTGAATATTATATACTGATCACAGTGCTAGTATTTTATAAAGATCATTGCATTTAATACAGCAACTGACTGGGTGGGCGTGAGTCTGATCTTCATTTTATTGATGAAGAAATTGAGGCATAGAGAGAAAAAGTCACACAACTAGTAGGTGGTGGAGCCGGGATTTGGAGCGGACCCTCCTTCCTCCAGAGCCTGCTTCTTAACCATGGAGCAAGGAGTTCTACATGGCATGCCCCTGACCTCATTGCAGCTGTTCATGTTCTTCTCCGTTTTAGCAACATTGAAGAAAAGGAAAATAAAATAAACACAATTTTTGGATTTTTTTAAATGGTGGTTGCTTTTCAATAGTACCAGAACCGACTCCTGTCTTCCTTGTATTGTCTCTGTTAAAATCGTGTGCTTTGCATGTCAGACTTTACAACCTGAATCAGGCTACATCACCAGTCCACCTTTGCAGGTCGCCACTGTCTCTTACTGGAGGCAGGCCGGATCACTGCTCATAGGTAATTTTGTGAAGAAGCTAGTTTCCTAAGTCTATTTTCTTTTTTCTGTGTTCGTTCATGGTATACGAGAGAGTGGGGGAGTGGGGAGGGGGGAAGGAGATAAAAAGAAAAAAAAATTCCCCAGAACATATTATGTGCTCATGAGCACTTGCCTGTGATTATAAATCAGAAACTGTAAAATTGTGAAGTTCTTTGAAGTTTGCCCAAAACCTGCCCTGCAGACACCTGTTCTGCTGGGGGCCGGAGTTGGATGGCCTGCCTCTGGCTGCGATGGCTCAAGCTGTCACTGCACAAGAATGTTCCAGCTTGCCTTGGCCTGGCTGTCATCGCTGGCTCTGTCCCACTCAGGCGGTTCACCAGGTTCTGCTGGGCACCAGGCTTCCAATTAGAGAGAAATCCCACTGTGTGGCCAGCCCCACCAGCGCCGCTCTGAGCAGCCCCTTTGCCAAGGCCCGAGCTGACCTCTGATCTGTCACAGATGGGCCAGCCCCACACTCTTTGTGCACATTTGGAGGAGGGGGTTGGGGACGAAGAGGGAAGCCTGTGGGGAGTGAGAGTGGACATCGGGCAGAAGTGCAATTCCTCAGAGCCCCAAGACGCTGGGCAGAGTTGACAGGACCCAAATGCTAAAGTTGTGGAGGGAAAGGGGAGTTTGGGAAGACCCTGTCCTGAGCCCTAAACTCAGCACAGTGCATTTTCTTACCAACTTCTGAATATTCATCTCAGGCTGGATTCTGCACCCAAGGAGAGCCAGGCACACTCCAAAACTGTCACACTGCCGATGGTGCGTGGCACAGCCAGCTTCCTCCCTGTCCCTCCATAGGGCCTGTGCAGTCTTACCAGCCTGGGGAACGGCATTCTCAGCAGCCTGCACAATGGACTGTATTAATCACGTAGAACGAGAAGGAAAAAGAAAGCTAAATTTCTATTAGCATAAGAAATAGAATCTTAGAGCATTCCATCTCCAATTCTCTAGCAGGATAGAGAGATATAATCTAAGCTCTGAACAGCTTCTTTCTAGCTATAAGACTTGCTAAATGTGGTTCGTTATTTGGGGGGTGGTGGATGTGTCTCTTCTTTATTTTCCTTAGCAGCAATTTCTTTCTATTTTTATCCCTTTTCACTCTTTTTATCCCTTGTTTTCTCTGCCTGTCTCTTTCTGTTGAATTTTCTCTGTGTCTGTCTCTCCCTTGCATGCTCTCTTTTTCCAGGTACAACATCTGTGCCTCCACAGTCGGAAGTCATAATAAAGACACCAGGCTTGGAACTGACATTTCCATCCTCTGGCGTCACTTGACTAGAGTGATCAAAAAGTCGAAATCATGAATTGCCTGAAAGTGGCAAGGGTCTTCTCAGCTGTTCTTGAAATGATTTTGCACCTCTTTTAAAACTAAGATTGAATTCAATCCATGAAAGCAGAAATGAAAGATGTCTTCACCAGTCTACCTTTGGGATTTTTCCTTCTTTCCGTGTTTACAGTTGCTTTGGGAATTCCAGGATTGTCTCACCCCACCAGGCCTTTTTTCTTGCACCATCTCTCCCTTCTCCCCCACCCCTGACTGTTTAAAACAAAATCTCTCAACCAGTCAGTGATACTCACTTGGAGAAGGAAATGTTTCTTTAGGATGTTAGGTTGACCCATGAGAACATGGACAATTTTTGGTCACTTAAGCAAGTTGCCACAATTAAGGGATGGACTGGTTTCCCAGTTCTCTGTTTGCATGATTTTGTTGGACTGGTGGAAGAAATGGCCTCGTGTCTCCTCGTATGTTGTCTGGAGAGTTCAGAGATGGAAAACCTTGAGACAGCAAGAAAAGCATGATTGTAGAATCAGTATCACTGATTACATTAGACCTGGCAAATGGACGCCTGGATCCCAGGGAGTCAGGCTATGTCATTAGATGGAAGATGCCCTTGAGATGCAGGCTGAGGGCCCTGATGATTGCACTGCGGGGCTAATGCGCATAGAGATCTGGGTCATGAGGAGTGGCACTCACTGCGGCATCCACTTTGTGACACTACACGTTCTCAGTTCCTCTGTCTCTGACCATGCCAGGCTCACTTGTCAGTTCCTCTTCTTTCCTCTAATAAGCCCTTTGTTACATTTATTTCTTTACATTTCTCCTTGGAGATCCACTGCAGTGGCTTCTAACCTGTTGCACGCATCAGAATCACCAAGGAACGCCTGGGAAAAAAATCGGGATGCTTGAGCCTGACCCAGGAGGTTCTATCTCAGCAGGTTCTGGAATGAGGCCTGGGATTCAGACATCGTTGAAACTCCACCTTTGATCCTACCCCTAGTTTGTATCTGAGTGTCCTTCCCGCCCCAGCCCACAGCCCCATGGCTGGTGTGTTGAAGGGGAATGAGTAAGAAGTGGAGAAGCAGGCACAATCCCTATGAGTTCTGCAGACAGTGTTGCCTCTGCCTCTCCTTGCAGATATTCCTATCATTCCGGATCTGGAGGAAGTACAGGAAGAAGACTTTGTTTTGCAGGTGGCAGCCCCTCCCAGGTAGGTTAAATCAGGTATGATTGGGGAGGCAAAGAACACGTGAATTAATGCACTCCAGATATCATCTATAGTGGACCTTGATGTCAATCTGGATCTTTCTGGTGTTGGGCTCCATCCAGGGTTCCCATTTTGTTATTCCCATTCTGGTCATCCCCAGCTGTATACAAGGTTCTGGGGACGGTGGCCCGGCAGCACTCCTGGAACAGGTCCTGCCTGGGGTTCCCTCCTCTCGCTCTCTCTTTACTTCAGCATCCAGATAAAGCGGGTGATGACCTACCGTGACCTGGACAATGACCTCATGAAGTACTCAGCCATTCAGACACTGGTGAGTGGAACAGCTTCTGCATAGAGAGGCGGGCTCCAAGCAATGGGCTTCAATCCGTAGAGATTTCTCAGTTCCTCCCAAGCTATACAGCGCCTCCACCAGTCCCCTGAGGCTGCCTGCCTGGCACCCATACCTCTGCTGCAGGTTTTATCATCATTCATCTCACAGCAACCCTGGACCCAACATAGTACAGTGTTTCTCAGTGCCAGGCTCCCACCTGCCTCCATGGCTGCCCACTTGGCACCTGATGGCACCCCACTCCCTTCTGTCCCTGTGGCTGTACTGCTGTCACGCTCGGTCCTCCTGGTACGGTCCTTTGCCCCAAAGCACGCCCAGCATGTAGGAAGCATAGCCTTCCCTCGTTTCTCAGTGGGCATGTGGTTCATTCATGATTTTACTCTCTTGTGAAGGCATTCCTGCAGGTCTCAGTTTGGGAAGTTCTGACACACAAAAACTGATCCCGGTTTTGTGAGAAAGAGTTGCCTGAAAGCCCTCAAGGTGCTCAGCCTGACCTTTTTTTGTTTGCATTCACAGGATGGGGAGATCGACCTGAAACTCCTCACCAAAGTGCTCGCGCCGGAGCACGAAGTCCGGGAGGTACAGTGGTGGCAGCAATTCCCCGGTCTCTCAGCTCTGGCATTCCCATAACCAGCCGACTCCCGGGCTGGCCTGTGCCTCCCTGAGGCCTGGATGGGAGGGAGAAGTCAGCTACAGTTGAGGGAAAAGGCCTTTCTTTGTCTTACCCAGCGAAACCCTTCTTGGCAGGATGATGTCGGCTGGGACTGGGACCATCTGTTCACTGAGGTGTCCTCAGAGGTCCTCACTGAGTGGGACCCACTGCAGATGGAGAAGGAGGACCCTGCGGGGCAGGCCAGGCACACCTGAGCCCGTCACCCATGCTCTAGACATGAAGAAATGCAATGAGCTTAAAGCTAAAGAAGCTTGTAAGCAGCTCCGAATTTTTACCTGGAATATTTTGTAATAAAAATATTTATATTCAGTCAACCACATTGGATAATTCAATTGCAATAAATTGCTTATTCTGTGCCATCTCCTCCATTTCTTTCCAGTCTCTTCTTGGAAAATGTATCACAAGTGAAGGAGAACAGCTTTTAAACCAGCTGATAGGAACTCAGAACTCGCAGCCTTGTTGCGGAGCATGTGGGAGAGTTCGATTCAGGCGGAGAAGGAGTGGGCACTCCTACTGAAAGTTGTTCACTTCTCGGGAGGTTTCAAACAGTTGCCTGCTGGGGTTCTGGGCCGGGGCCTCCCTTCCCGTGGGTGCTCTGGGCCCTTTGTGACCTTAGTGACGCAGCACTGCCACCTGCATCATAGGCTTCCAGGCAGCTGCAGCGGAGGGAGGAGGCGGCGGGAGGGATAAGGAGACCCATTCTTCACTCGCATCAGGGTTTGGTGGCTGTTGTGACAATATTCTCGTTTCTCCCCTCTTCCTGCAATCCATGCCTTGAGCTCCAAAAGCTTCTACAGGTTCCCAGAGCCTCATTTCTGATTCTCATGGGAAGGGGCCAGCCAGCAGCCCTGAGAATTCCATGGAAGCCCTCTCTTACAGAGCCTGGGCCTCCCTTCTCCTTATCCTTTTAGATACGTCGCAGCCATCTCCACCGCTGCAAGTATTATAACCGCCTGGTTCCAAGATGTGCTGAGATCAGGAGCAGAGTCCCACCCTTCTCCTAAACAGAGCTGTCTTTTGTTTTTGTTTTTCTCTTTTCCTCCCTGAGACTTCTTATCTGAGGACAGAGCCCCTTCGCTGCCTGCTTCTCTTGGATGCGGCTTTGGGTTAGGCTGGCAGCAGCTAACTAAGGCCCACTCACTCCCCGGCCATAGGGAGCGCTGAGTGCTTCTGTTATCCTGCCTGGAAAGCCCTTCATTAAAATTCAGAAAAACAAAGAGGCTCAACACATCAAAAACCCACTGGGGGGTTATTTTTGTATGACTACGGTGCCCTTCCCCGGCGAGCCACATGGCTCCGGAACAGGCAGAGCGAATGCTTGTCTGTTAATTATAAACTCGGGGATTTAGTGGCTTTAGGGTTCCATTTCCTCCTTTTCCAGAGTCACACTTTTAGCCCAGGCAGCCCCTCTTTGGAATAATTCCCATGGCCACTGAAAAGTTTCCATCCAGGCTAGTTTTGCTTGAGTCTACATCAGTCTGAAACCCAAAGGAGAAAGGCTGTATTTCTACTCCCTTAATTACTGGAAATCCAACTGCCTCAGGACTCTGATAACCTTGGAGGTCTCCAGCCAGCCTGAGCAAGTGGCTAGGGGCTGACTTCCTTTCTCCCTTTATTTTACAACAGCAGCAACAAGATCTAACATGGAGCTCTCACTGCATGCCAGGTGCTGGGTTCAGCACACAGGAATGATCAGATTTCATCCTCACAGCCTCCCAGTAAAGCAGATGCTGTGGTTATCCCATTTTACAGATGAGGAAACAGACTCAGAGAGGTTAAGAGATCGCCCAAGATTATCCAGCTGAGTGGCAGAGCTGGAATTCCAAGTTCTGATGCCACAGCGCTTTAACACCTGTGTTTCTGTTACCCACTGCTGCCTTCATCTTGGGAAAGTAATCTAGTTTATAGCAGACAGAATTTACAAGTTCACTGGGAGAAAGAAGTCCACTGCCACCACCCCTCCCAGTCCCCACTCTTGTCTGTGGAGTGACCACAGAGCAGAGGGCTTCTGTCAGTCCCCTGGTGTGAAGCCTGGCAACATAGGTGAGCTCAAGAGTCCTGGCCCCAGGGCAGTGGGACTGGGTAGGAGCAGCTCTACGTTGAGCAAACTGAGCTCAGCCAAATCAGGTCCAGGCCACATGTGACTGAGTCTCCTTTCACTTGTCCTGTGCCCTGATCATGTCCTGTCTGGGCTTTTTCCTTTACCCAGCATTTGCTCATCATGGCTTCAGGGTGCCAGAGGAATGGGATGTTCCAGAATCTATGACCGCCCAGTTCTCATCTGACATGGAAAATACCTTCCTTAGGTTACATCCAACAGTGTCATATACTTGACTTCAGAGAGCCTTTCAGGAACATGGCCCAAGAGGGCAGTGACAGAATCAATAAGCATCCACAGGTAGCAGCAATATGGTTTTGTGCAGGTGTGGGGGAGCATGAAGTGAAGAATCTTGGTGCTGCCATTTCTAGTAATACATGGCTTGTTAACCAGTTCCTTACCAGTTTCTCTTAGACGGGCTCAAGTCACTTCTGAGCAGGCTTGGGTAGCCCAGCTGGTCTCTGACAAAATCTCCCCTGGTGTCTTTGGCATTAGGTGGTCACAGCAGAGATGCCGTTCATAGGCCGGGCTGTGATGGGGAAGTTCATTACTTTGTGGAATAATTGATTGCCACTTCCCTCAGGCCAGGCTCTGGTCTAGACACTCCAGATACAGAACTAGACAGGCAAAACTCCCTTCCCTTATAGAGCTTACATTCTGGAAGGGGAGATGGACAAATAAAGTAAAATAGATAGTGTCTCAAGTGGTAAGAGATACTATAGAGAAAAATGAAGCCGGCACAGGGAAGGGAGTGCTGGGGAGGGGGGGTCGTGATTTTTTAATAGGGCAATCAGGGGAGGCCTCCCTGAGAAGGGAGCATTTGGGCACACAACTGACAAGGTGAAGGAAGGAGTGAGACTGGTGCCCAGGGAACAGTGCTCTCAGTAGCAGGAACAGTATTTGCAAAAACCAGGAGGAAGGCGTGTGCCTGACCTGTTGGAGGAGTGGCTGGAAGTCAAGGTGCCCGGGGTGGGGGTGACAACGAAAGAGAAGGTTCTCTGGCTCGCTGTGCCCAAGGCCTGGCTTGTCACAGGAAAGGCCTCTGGGTGTCTGGGGTCCTCTCCCTCCTGTGATGACAGCATTCTCAGGCTTCCTTGGGCTTGACAGGCAGACTATGGAAAACTTCCCTCAAACTACTGCATGGCCTCTTCATGCCTTGGCCTGGAAGAGGCAGAACTATTGATGCTACATTGCAGGAGAGAACAATGAGCTTTGTCTGTCAGAGACCAGAGGTTGGGAGGCTGCTGCCAGCTCCCCACCAGGAAGGAGGGTGTGCCCACTGCACCAGACAGTCAGAGAGGCACTATAAGGCCCCTGCACGGAGTGCTCCCTGGGAACTCGGCTCCCAGTGAAGAGCTCAAGCCAGAAATTCATCCAGGCAGGCCGGCAGCTGAAGCTTAGGTCATCTCTATCCTTGACTGGTGGTTCATCTTTGCTAAACCCCACGACACTCCAGATGGGCATTTATAACTACATGCTCTCATTGGAAACTGATGCCACCACCTGTTCAGTGTTGCTTGATCAAAATGTGTTACTGGCACAAATCAAGGCCTTCCTGCTTAGTAGGTAAGGGCGCTTCTGGGCTCATTGCTGCCAGAGACCTGCATGCAAAGTGCTGTTTACTGCAGAGAGATGTGGAAGCGTAGACTCTGCCTTGCTTGACCAAGAGCACCATGCTTTTCTCCTTCAGGTCAAAGAGTCAATGGGGAAAAGGGTAGGTAGAGGGAATAGGAGTAAATAACAGTGGCAAAGAGCACAGGTTCTAGAATCAGGCAGAATGGGGCTCCAGTCCCAGCTCTGCCTTGTAGCTCTGGGCCCTGGAGCAAGCTGCTTTCCCTTTCTGATCCTGTTTTCTAATCTGGAAAATGGGATGATATTAATATTGTCTTCTTGGGATTGTGGCGCCCAGTAAAAGCCAGCTGCTGTTATTGGATTTGAGAACTGGATAAGATTGAAAAGTTAACGTAGGAAAAGTGACAGTTTATGGCAACAGTGCCTGCAGTTTGCTAGGGGGTATCACCTTCATCTCCCCTCATGAATCACTTCTCAGCCATGGATGGAAAGATGGCTTGGCACCAGGTTTTGTTTTGTTTTGTTATTTGTAACAGCTTTATTTAGATAAAAGTTGTGTGCCGTAAAATTAAGAGTACACAATTGAAGTTGTACAATTCAGTGATTTTTAGGAAATATATGAGTTTCTGCAGCCATCACCATAATCCTGTTCTAGAACATTTTCCTCATCCTACAGAATTCCCTTGTGTCCATTTACAGTTAATTCCTGCTTTCATCCCCAGCCTTGGGCAACTGCTCTCCGGCCCCATCAGTTTGCTGATTCTGGACAGTCCTGAGTAGCTGGGATTACAGGCATGTGCCACCATGCCCGGCTAATTTTTGTATTTTTAGTAGAGACAGGGTTTCACCATGTTGGCCAGGCTGGTCTCGAACTCCTGAGCTCAAGTGATTCGCCTGCCTCGGCCCCACAAAGTGCTGGGATTACAGGCGTGAGCACTGTGCCCGGCTGCACAGATGTTTTCATTCCACCTAGGTAGATTCCTAGGAATTAAATTGCTGGATCATATGGTATGTTTACGTTTAACTTTTAAGAAACTGCCAAACTTTTTCAGGGCCTCAGTTCTTTAGGATATCAGGGTTAAGTAAGTACTTTTTTCTTGTTTCCTGTCCTTAATTTTTTCAAAGGCTGCTGTTGAGTTTGTGGGAGGCATATTCTTCTGATTCCTCCCTCCCTGCCTTCTTCCTATCATTGAGTTTATCTCTGCTTTGAGAACATAGGCCTCATCTGTCTGTATTCCCCGCAGCCTGTAAGCTCTTCCAGTCCAAGACTGGGTGTTGATCGCATTTCTATCCAAATGCATGCCTATTCCAGGAGTTCAAAGTCAAATAAAGCACACTCCTGACCTCTAGAAACTCACAAGCTAGCAAATAAATAGTGTGTGAGTGAAGGAGCCCATATGATCTGCAAAATACAGATGGGAGGAGAGAGAGAGGGATACTTCGCCCACCAAGAAATAACAGAGGTGGGGCTGATTTGCTTTGAGTGAAGGCCACTTGTTCTTGTAAAGTTTTACTGGAACACAGCCATGCTCATTTGTTTATGTGCTCATTTGTTTACAACAGCTCATTTGTCGATGGCTGCCTTTATGCTACAAGGGGCAGAACTTAGTTGTGACAGAGATCGTCTGGCCTACAACGCCTAAAATATTAGCTATCTGCCGCTTTGCAGAAAAATGTTGCCAACCCCTCCTTAGAGGAGAGCATGAAGATAAGAAATAACAAACCTGCGTGCTCTCAAAGTTCAGCTGCTTGTTTCTATCCAGGAAATTCATTGCAGCAGGAGTGATTTGAGTTAAATGTAAGGAAAGACTAGAAGGGTGGGGAGATTCTGGCCCCTAAAGGAGAGACAAACTTTCTTTAAGAAAAGGAAACGAGCACTCATCAGTTCCAGGAACAGGGACATGATCTATCTGGAGACAAAAAAGCTGGAAAGGGGGACATCTGGGCTCCTTCTTGGCCCTTTGATCCTACTTGGGATGTGGGGGTGAGGAAGTCTCTAGGAGCCAAATGCCTTTGTCAGCGGGCTCAGGATATTGAAGAGAAGGCCCAGTGGAGGGGGTGTTAGAAGCAAGGGAAGGGGAAAATGTTGATTTTTCTTTTGGCAAGGCAGAAATCAGAAAGCAAGGGTGGTGGGAGCAGAACGAGGAAGAAGCCGTTCTTCTGTGGCTGTGCCGGAGTGAATTAATTCACGGCATATGTTCCTAGCATCTGTCGTAGTGACCTGGACTGGAGGGGTCAGTGAGAGAGGGGACCATGCCAGGACTGAGCATTAGCCCAGAATTCCCAGGCTGCAGGGGCTCTTGGCTCCCACCAAACGCTGGCTGGCCAGCCCACCCAGGAACAGCTGCTGCAGCTGCAGCCACCAGCGCTGCCTCGGGGAGGAGGGAGAGCATCCCCTTCCTGTGCTCCCCACAAGAAAACACCTGGCCAAGGAGGGGCTGGGAGAAGACCAGAAAGAATCCTGCAGAACGCTATCTCTTCCAGACCTTTAGCGGCGGTAGATTCCACCCAGCAGCCACACGTCCGCCAGCAGACTGCAGGTGTGTCCCCAAAGGACAGCACAGGAGGGGTGAGAGAGCCACAGCCCTGAATGGAGAATGAACAAGAATTTGGGGACTTCCTCTTAAGTGTCAGTCCCAGAATTTCCCTGGATGCTATGTGGGCTGCGTGGTGCTGAAGTGTCCCTTGTGAGTTGACGGTCAGTCTAGAGGAAGCGAGGCAGGCAGGCGTGGTGGCTGAGAATGGGATGATGCCAGGTTCACATCTGTGCTCTTCCACGTTGCAGCTGTATGACCTTGGGTATGTTCTCATAACTCCTTGAGCCTCAGTTTTCTCATCTGTGGAGTGACGCTGAAAATCATTCCTGAATCACAGGGCTATTGTGATGATTAAATGAGCTGATGCTTGTTGAGCTGATGCTTGTTAAGTGTCTGGCACAAAGTAAGCCCTCAATGAAGATTAGTTCTGATCACATTGAATGGGCAGGCAGTGGTCACTTGTTGTGCCTGATCATAAATCACAGGGCATTAGGACCTGACCGGACCTGAGTGGGCATCTACCCCAAGGTCACAAACTGGAGGCCATAGGCTGATGCTGACTCACAGGACATGTTGGGTTTGGCTTATGCACTGTTTTAAATTGTTTTGTTAATTATCAACATTTAAAACTGAAAGGTTTAGACTTCCAGCTTCTCTTGGAAAATAACTGCTTGCTCCCAAAGTTCAGCTGCTTATTTCTATCCAGAAAATTAATTGCAGCTTCTAGCTTCTCTTAGAAAATGGGAGGATCGGCCGTGCATGGTGGCTCATGCCTGTAATCCCAGCACTTCGGGAGGGTGAGGTGGGCAGATCACGAGGCCAGGAGATCGAGACCATCCTGGCTAACACGGTGAAACCCCATTTCTACTAAAAATACAAAAATTAGCTGGGCGTGGTGGCACGCGCCTATAGTCCCAGCTACTCGGGAGTCTGAGGCAGAAGAATTGCTAGAACCTGGGTGGTGGAGGTTGCAATGAGTTAAGATCGCGCCACTGCACTCCAGCCTGGGCGACAGGGTGAGACTCCGTCTCAAAAAAATAAAAATAAAAAATAAAAAAAGAAAGAAAAAGAAAAAGAAAGAAAATGGGAGGATCTGGCCACTCTGGAGCTGCTGTTCTTACAGCAGCTATTGACTGGAGCTGAGAAGCAACAGCTTTTAATGAGTAGCAGGTGATCAGCCCACGTGCTTCCGCGGACGCATTCCTGCCTGGCCACGCAGGCATTCACTTTAAGAGCCCTGCCCAATCTTCTCATTTTACCAGTGAGGATTCTGTCCCCCAACGACACTTCTCCAACCAAGGTCATGTTCCTGAGCCTGGACCCTGGTTACTAACAAAAGCCAGCATCCTTTGTCAGTAACCAGGGCCCTTGCCTGCCATCTAACCTCACATCATGCAAGCTGTGGAGAAGGCCCAGTTTCCCTACCACGGGTTCTCCTCCTCTGATCAGTCTAACTCTGTGTCTGGCACACATCTGACAAGAGTTGAAGCAGAGTCCTAGGCTATTTCCAGGACCAGTAACAGGACCCTTTGCCAGGTGCCCAACGTGGATGGTGTCTGTCCTGTGCTCAGCAGTCACAGGAAAAGGTGGGAGGTTTGCCTTCTTCCTTCTCCGGCCTCCGCCGGTGTAGGCATTATAAAGAGGCCTCGGGGGCCACCTAGCAGCCAGCAGCGTCTCTACACAGGCCACTCCGTGTCCAGGCTGAGACCATGTGCTTCCCAGCCTGTGACTGAACATGGCAGTGGTACAAGGGCTCACCATTTCTGGCCAGCACAGGACTTTCTGCTGCAGTCTTTGCACGGCGTTCCCCATGGGGAGGCCAGAACTTTCTCCAAGCTGTGCTGCTGTCTGAGACACTTGCCCTCCAGTCCTCCTTCCTGCCCTCTCCCCTTTCTCAGGCCTCAGACCCTCATCGCCACCTGAAGGCTTTTCCTGCTCCTGCTCCTTCGCCTCCCCCTTGATCTTTCCCAGGAATTACCCTCAGTAAATCTCCTGCACTTCCAGCTCCGCGTTGGTGTCTGCTTCCCAGATGAGCCAAACAGAGAGCTGGTGGTGGCCCAGCTAGACTCAGGGGGCAACAACTCCTGGCCAGGGCTGAGAAAACACAGCCTGTTACAGGGATAGGGAGCAGGCTCACCTGCAAAGCCAGATGGCTCATGAACCCTAGTGTGGGTGAGATTCAGGTCAGGGATCCCCGGTGGGGCGCCAGTAGCAGATCCCTCTTTCATTCAGGTAAGCACCAATGTGGAATCCAATCCAACTGAGAAGGCCTGAAAAGGAGGAGCTGGAAGCCCCTCAGGGGGCACTCGGCAAGAATTTGGTCCCCTCTCAGCAGGAGTAGAAGCCAACTTGGTGTCTTCTTGCTGAGGTAGGGCACGGATAGCCTCTGTTGGTGGCTTTATGGGCAGAGAACAAGGGATATCGTGACATACTAGGCCTGCCAGGAGACAGGAGATGCCTGCCCTCTATAGCGACACCTGTTGCCTCTCAGGATCTGGGGATCATCTCTGGATGTGGGAGAAGAGATGTAGAAGCAGTTGCACCCCAGACCTTGCCGGGGCAGGTGCCGGGAAGTAAAGCCACCTCTCTGATATGGCAGAAGGGGGCAGGGCATGCTCTGATGGCAGAGCAGAGGCTACTGTGGGTTTTGTGAAGGGGCCAGCTTGTTCTGACAGGAGAGGAAGGACCGCTTCCCACCATCCCTAAGGCACAAGGCCCTCCAACGTGGTCTTGCAGTTGTAAGGACAAAGGCAGTAGAACACAGGTTGAACAGGAAGGTGCCTCTCTAGGTGGAGACTGAGGCTACATAGATGGGGGAGATGGCACTTAGTAGGAGAACTAAGCAAAGAGGGAAAAAATTATTTAGCTCTTTAGGGAACAGAAATTAACCAACCTAGGGGAGTGGGGCAGGGCAAGGATTGACTTTAAAGGAACCAGAGAGAAAGTTGCTGAGGGGTGGGGATTAGGGGGTGGAAATGTTTCATATCTTGATTGTGGTGGCAGTCATATGTCCGTTTGTTGTATTTGAAAACCTCATGAAACCTTACGCTTTAAAAAAAGATGATTTTGTTGTTGTTGAGACAGAGTTTTGCTCTGTTACCCAGGCTGAAGTGCAATGGCACGATCTTGGCTCACTGCAACCTCCAGCTTTTGGGTTCTTGGCTCACTGCAACCTCCAGCTTCTGGGTTCCTCCTGCCTCAGCCTCCGAAGTAGCTGGGATTACAGGCGTTTGTGACCACGTCTGGCTAATTTTTGTATTTTTAATAGAGATGGGGTTTTGCCATGTTGGCCAGGTTGGTCTTGAACTCCTGGCATCAAGTGATCTGCCCCGTCCACCTCGGCCTCCCAAAATACTGGGATTACTTTTTTGCACGTGGCCAAAAAAGGATGATTTTTATTGTATGTGATTCATACCCCAGTGAACCAGACTAAAAAGATTTTCCCCCATCAGCCCTCACCATCTCAGGTGGGTGAGTTGGGGAGCTCCTGTCTGTCCCCCACCATCTCTGGCATTTTGCAGCATCCCCCAACCCCCTGAGAGCTAGGTCAGGAAGCAGAGGGGCCTTCAATGCCCCCCAAGGAGTGCCCCTCAGCCAAGACCCCAGGGCAGGGCACTGTGCAGGCTCAGAGCTAGCCTTTCAATTTCATCTTCAGTTTTGTTTTCCATGATTACATTTGGAAAGGAAAATCTAGCAGATTTGACTATTGGAGAGAGCAGATGGTCCAATTTGAAGTAAAACACAGGCATTTGGGAGCTGTTTTTGACATTCTTGTGGAAGTGCAGGTTTGTTGAGCCCAGATTAGGGAGGACACAGGGAAACTTGAGGGCCCCAGGCTGTTTAAAAAGTCCATCACCCCGAGAGAGCAGGATGTGCCATCTTTTGCATTGCAATCGTATTTTTGACCTGGAGGATATAAGAACTTTTGATGCCAGATCTTTAAAAAAAAAAATAATAATACCCCTTTTAAAGGTCACACAATCCTATTTTTTAAATATCATCTTTATTTAAACAATTAATGCATATTCACTAAATGTAAAGCTATATATTTAAATATATTAAAAATCCCTTTTCACTCTGCTCTGCCCCCACCCATTCCACAGCCCTCCCCAGAGGTGAGCAGGGTGTGCCCTTTCAGATAATTCAGGGCACTGATGTACACATAGGTGGACAAATAGAGACCAGGAGCTTGGCTTTCTTTATGTAATTGGAGCCATTCTGCAAGTATGGCCTGTAACTTGCTTTTTCCTCTTGCCAGCACACCTTGCAGAACTTTCCCATCGGTGCCTCTCTTCTCGTTCTGTCGGTGCCTCTCTCCTCGTTCTGTCGGTGACTCTCTACTCATTCTTTTCAGTGGTGCACTTTACGCCATAGATTCCCCATCCACAATTTGGTTTCCTCGTTAACCCCCACCAGGGATGACCGTTCAGATTGAGCCTGCTTCCTTCCACCGCCTTCTCATGACAACCTGGCAGGGACCCTGTTCCAGCCCAGCACTGGCTCACCTCCAAATTCTTTCTGCCAGACTGCAGCATCCCCTGAGCCCCTGAGAGCTAGATCAGGAGGCACAGGGGCCTCCAGTGCCCCCTCAGGCAGTGCCCCTCAGCCAAGACCCCAGGCCAGGGCGCTGTGCAGGCTCAGAGCTAGCCTTTCAGCATGCTGGAAGGACAGGCGTCTGTTTGACTCTTTTCTAATGACCTGCTGGGTAAGAAAATGGCAGAGGGAGCACTCGTCTTCTGGGATGGTTTTTCCAAGGCAATGGGGGTGAGGGGGAGCCAGAGGGGCTAGACCACGTGGGGAGGACACAGTGGCCCATGCCGGAGCAAGGAGGCCCGGCTTGAAGAGCTAAGCCAGTCTGTATTTGGGGTGGGGTGTCATATTTGGACTTAGAAGGAAAATCAGGGTTGGTATCTCCTGAGGGCCCTTTGAGCATTTGTTTTTAATGCATATTGGGAAGTGCTCTGTGGCCAGACACCGTGTTAGGTGCTATTCACCTAGATGGCTTTGCGCGTGGTTAAGACTAAGAGTAAAGTCCCTGCAGGGCCCGTGTTAGCTGTGTCTTCCTTCATCCCTGCAGTGCCCTTGTTAGCTATGTCTTCCTGCATGTTACCAACCTCCAATAATAATACTAACGAACATGTCTGAAGCTCTTACCAGTTGTCAGGCAACGTGCAAAATGCTTTCTGTACATTATCCCACTCAGTCTTCTCAATTGTGAGGTGGGTACTGCAATCATGCCCATTTCAGAGAGAAGAGAAACTGAGGCTTAAGCCCAGGCCTTTCTCACTCCATCCTCAAGAAGCACCAGATGAGTGAGTAGTGTCCGTCCCTGTTTTGTGTTTCTGTTGGTGATCTGCTGGATCCTCTTCCTGACTTGGGGTACAGCAAAGTTCTGTCCCTCCTCTGGGGTCTCCCTCAGTGAGGAACACACATCCATGGTCAATGCCGGGTGGCTCTGCCCCTTGGAAGCTCTGCCCATTGACTTTGCATAAAGGGAGCACTGAACCCAGGGAGTCTCACCTTGCACCAAGGACATCAGGTTTTCCTTCTGACCACCTTTAAGTGGGCCACTAAGTTGTTTTCCTTGAGTCTAGAGGCAAAATGGCAACACCTGCCAGGAAGGGTTTCTCAGAGGTAGCCACCTGGCCCTGGTCCACCTGCATCTGAAGCACCTGCAGGGCTTATTAAACATACAGGTTCCTGGGCCCCTTGACCTACTGGGATAGAGTCTGACGGCAGGAAAGACCTGAGACTATGCATTTTAAATAAGCGCCTTCCCAAAGCCCTACCCCATTCGAGAACCTTTGTCTAAGGCAGAGAGGTTGCAAACTGTTGGCTCACAGTGAAAACAAGAAGACCTCTGCTAGTTTGAAAGATCTGGCAATGCCAAGCCTACTTTCCCTCATGGCACTGACTGGAGACCCTGGGACAGGGCTTAGGCTGTCTCTCCAGCTCCCCCATTCCCTGCCTGTTCTCTTCCTGTGGTTTCTGTGGACACTTTGAGTTTGTGACCACTGGTCAAAGGAGATGGCAGTGGTAATGTCTGTCAGCGCCAATGCCAGGTGACCAGGGCGTGACAAGCAAGGTCAATTCTGGTGCGCGACTCCTCCCCGTATGCAGGTGGCACTTTTGCCCTCCTTTGTAGAGCTCACGTAGGAGGCACAGGTTCACCCCTCCCCACCCTCCTACTGTCTGTCCTTTGCCAGCTGCTGCCACATGTATTTTCTGAATGATCTGGACATGAAATACGCCCGTGCTCCAGGTCGAATACCCTCCCTGGCGTAAGATCAGTGTTTCTCAAAGCAGTTTACAGACCACCTGCACCAGATCCCCTAGGGGGAGCTTACAAAATGCAGATGCCTGTCTTGCACCCTAGACCTAGGGAATCAGACTCTCTGGGGTGGGGCCTGGGAATCTGCATTTTGAACACAGGCCCACAGGTGATTTTCATGCACCTGTGGGGACTGACAGTCCCCTGGTCTTCTGGAGAAAAGAGAGTGAATGTAGGTTCATTGAGGCCCTGGTCAAATAGGCCTCCTGGGACTTCGGCCTCCCTGAAAGAAGAGGGCCCTTTCCTCTGTCTGGCCAGAGCCTCTCCCACAGGTTCCCCGCTGCACCCCAGGGCAACAGGCACCCAGGGCTCAGCTCTTTATCAGATTTCATCTCCTGTCACTTTCAGAACCAGCTCATTATTCCTTTATTATTCCCATTCTCCTGCTTATCATTATTAATAATCACTCCAGACAGGCCAGGGTGCTGACAGGTCCCCCTTGTCCATTCTTTTTGTCTGTTTTAATCCTGCGTGCTTATCTGGCACTGACCTGATCTTTTCCCCATTTAATTAAGCAGTGCTGGTCAGTCCACTGCGGCCCATGTGGAGATGGGACTGATCAGCTCTCCCGATAGGCAGAGGAGTGATGGCCACCCTCCAGGAGGGGCACGAGGGAATGGGCAGGAATCCCCGGAGCAGCCACATTGGGTCCAGAGGCCTGGGGATCCAGGAGTGGCTGATAACCAGTACCCATTGAAAAGCAATGCTTCTCAAACCTCAGTAAGTTCCAGAATCACCAGGACGGCCTACTAAAACCCAGATGACTGGGCCTCACCCTCAGTGCTTCTAATTCAGTAGGTTCGTCTGGGCAGCGGCCATGAATCTACATTCCTAATAAACACCCAGCTGGTGCTGCCACTGCCAGTGCAAGGACCACATTGTCACTGTGTTCGTGGGCCGACCTTGGCCTAGTGATGGACACTGGCCAGGCCAAAGGGGGTCTTGTTCTGACTGGATTAAAGAAGAGACCTCGGCAGAGGAAACTGATTACAGTCTTCAGGGACTGAGCCGGGGCTGCTCAGGACTACAAAGGGAAGGGAGGGATATGGATTCAACATGTGGTTTTGAGAGACAACCCAGTCTTAGTGATGCTAGGAGCAGTGAAAGAGAGAAAGTAAAGATGCCTCCATGGTTTTGAGCAGCTGGGAATGTGGTGGTGCTTGACAGAGATAAGTACCAAGGGAATCCAAGGGGGTGACGCAGGGATACACTGAAGTTGGCACAAGCTACATAATCTGTCCGACCTAGTGAAAAATGAAAATGCAGGGCCCCTTGTTCAAAAATGATTAAGAATTTGAAATCATAGGCAGCAGAGCATGAAACCAAGCACAAGGCCCTTCTAAGTATAGGCTGTCTGCCCTGGCTGAGATTCAGGCAAAAGCAAGAGAGCCACAGAACAGACCACCACCTTGGCAGCCTGTCCCTCACTCTGCCGTCTCTTTTTTTTTTTTTTTTTTTTGAGACAGAATCTTGCCTCTGTCACCCAGGCTAGAGTGCAATGGCGCAATCTCAGCTTACTGCAACCTCCGCCTCCCAGGTTCAAGCAATTTTCCTGCCTCAGCCTCTTGAGTAGCTGGGATTACAGACGTGCATCACCACACCCGGCTAATTTTTTGTATTTTTAGTAGAGATGGGGTTTCACCATGTTGACCAAGCTGGTCTTGAACTTCTGACCTTGTGATCCACCCACCTCGGCCTCCCAAAGTGCTGAGATTACATGCATGAGACATTGTGCCCGGCCTCACTCTGCCATCTCTTGTGTGATTGGCACGTCCATTTCTGACGTCATAAGAGACAAAATGGAAAGTCATGGGGCTCAAGAGTCATCACTCAGAGTCTTATAGTGGAAGTGCTGCAAATAGGAAAACATAATGGGTAAAATCCTCAGAGGAGCTGCTGGCACGATCCAGGGAGGGGTGCCATCGTCATCATTCACACAAAGTCAACCACCTTCAGGAGAACAGAATCAGACTCTGTGAATGGAAGTTTATTTCTTTAAACTACCATTTACTGCACATTTACTCTGTTCCAGACACTGCACGAAGCCCTTTAATAGAGCACTTCATCCTTGCAAAAGCCCTATGGAGTGTGTATTATTTTCCCCCTTGTGCAGATGAGGAAACTGAGGCAGAGAGAAGCACAGTAACTTGCCTAGTGAGTGAGAAAACCAACCCATTAGGCCCGAGCGTGTATCTGGAGCTGAATGCTGTCTGGGCCAGGCTGTCAGTACAAAGGACCACAGAGCTCCACGCTGACACGGATGGGGGCGCCGTGGGATGGGAGCTGTGTGTGTGTGTGTGCGTCTGGGTGCTGCAGGAAAATGCACAGATACCCAAGTGCCAGCCAAAGATGGAAGGATTTATAGCAATTAAAATGTTTTGCCTGGGAGCTGTTTGGAGCCTTTTTTTTTTTTTTTGAAGCGAGAGTTTTCTGACTCCAAGGTGTTAACAGGCCCTCTAAATGGTTTTGTTTTTTAATTGCAGCAAATGACTGCACAGCCATTAGATTTTGCCTCTCTGCAGTTGTTTCTGAGTCCTTTCAGGCCTCCTCCTCCTATTTATTCTGTTTAATTCAGTCAGGTAGCTCCGGGGCAATGGAGATCAATACCTCTCTTTGATAGAAAAGAGTCAGGTTTGAAACCTAGAGATAAAACTGACACATTTTGTATAAATTTAATTAAAAATGCACCTTTAGTGGCTTGTTGCCAGCACAAAGCCAAGGGTCTGTCTCTCTATCTGCCTCTCCCTCCCCCTTTCTCTCTCCCTCTCTCTCTTCCTCGGCTTCTCCCGTCTCTCCTTCATTTCTTGTTCCTAATAGGGAGATCTCTATATCTGCCTCACTACAGTCTCGTTTCCTGAGTTTCGACCTGAAACTTCTGCGCTGAGGGACGATAAGGGAAGGGTGTGAAATCCTCAGCAGATCCGCTCTGGCCTCCTTGTTCTGGAGTAAGCCAGGGAGAGAGAGAAAAAGGGGGAAAAGATGAGGGGATCAGAAGGCCCAGGCATGGCTTTGCTTTTCTTTTTAAAATGCTTTTTCTTTGGACCCCGCTGCCTGGAGGAACAGGGGCTACCCCAGCCTGGGGCCCGCAGCACCATGGCTTCCTGGATGCTCTCCCACCTACCTGCCATCGCAGCTGCACGCGGCGCCTCCGGGAGCCCTCAGTGGGGTGCAGCGACAGAGCCCGGCAGGTGCAGCAGCCGCCAGCCCCTCTCTCCGGTAACCCCAGGGCTGCTGCACACATTTGTCTTGTGTTTTACAATCCGCCCCTTCACCTCCTTCCCTGCTGTCTCTCCCCATTTCACTCTTCTCTATCCCATTTGGCTTTCCTCATTTTTCACTTGAGTGGGTTTCCTATCCCCGACTCCGCTCCGGCCTCACTCTGCTCAACACCAATAAAACACACTCAACACAGGTAGAACAAGGTGCCCGAGCTCGGCGTGACAAATGGCTCGCCCGGCCCTTGCTAAGCGTGGCTGTAAATTGCCCCTCCCGTTGGCCTGGCGTGGCCAGGGGCTGTGCTCAGCAGCCCCTCCGTGGGGGTGAGGGGGCCAGCAGCGGGCTTTAGACCTAGCATTTGACCTGCCCCCAAGCCCTCTCCCAAGGTCCTGGCATCCAGGAGGGAGCGAGGTGGCTGGGTGGGAGGCAAGGGGCACCTGTGGCTTTGGCTGGAGCAGCTGGGCCATCTTCATTGATCGGGCCATAACTCCAGCATCTAGGATTTCCTGCACACCATCATGTGCCAGGCGCTGTGCTGAGGCTCCACAGCAAATGTGATTTAATCCTCACAGCAGCCTGCGAGGTGTAGGCACCATGACTACTCCTGTTTCACAGATGACAACCCTGAGGAAGGCTTAACAAGGTCACATAACTTGTCAAGGTCATCTGACTAGTAAGTGGCAGGCTGAGTCTATGCAGACCTCCCGGACTCTAAAATCTGGGCTTTGCATCCCATACCCTGTGTGGGTGGCACCAGCCTGGGCACAATGGGAAGCAAGATGTCAGCTCCATGCTCCAGATGGGCATGATGTTGATTTCCTTCTCTACTTCATGAAGCTGCTCCTGCTGTGTCCCCACAGCCCATGGACAAGGGGGAACACACTTGAAGCTCCTTCTCCCCAGAACGAGTGATCAGAAGTGAGAAAGTCCATGCTCTTGCTTTTTTGCCTCTCTGGGAACAGCCAGGGTGCCCCCACCTTGGAGAAGCAGTGGGGCAAGGGGCTTGTCTGGCTCATTCTGTCACCAGGGGAGCCCCGGGGATTTGTGTTTTGGGGGATGGAGAGCCCAGGGCTTGCGAGTCTGTAGCCTGGTCCCCATGGGCATCTGGTAACATGGTAATGGGCACGTTTGAGCATCTCATCTTTTGCTCCGGGTGCCTTTAATCGCTGCCAATGAAAGTTGAGACTGAAGAGGAAAACAGCCTGAGCTGGGGCTGCTGGACTTCCTCTCTCTGCCTTCTTCCTCGCTGGTAATTACAAACACCAGCCGCTTTGTGTCTAAAATGGCCAGGATAATTGAAACGGAATTTGGAATCAGGGCCCTGCAGGCAACACTTGTTGAAAGAAGAAATAAAGATCGGTTGGGTCACGTCTTTTGTAATTTGCGTTTAATAATCATACCAGGAGGTACGCACAAAGGGAGAGGCGGCATGTGAGCCAGCTCCCAGCCTGCCCACACCCTCCCTGGGTCTGCCAGGGAGGGAAGAAGGAACATGCGAGGGGTGGGCAGGGGTGGGTAGAGGGAGGAAGCACACAAGTTGGAGAAAGTTCTCTCCACGTGGCAGGGGCAGGAGAGGGGGCGCGGGTTGGGGTGGGCCGAGTTGCTAGCTGAGATGAAGGTGGTGTGAGAAACCTTCGTGCTGGGCGCCCTCACCCACTGTGCTCTGCACACCTGCCACTCGCCTCCATGCACATACCCCACAGGAGCTGAGGGTGACTGTGGCGTGAGGCTACAGGAGCCCAGGAGATGGACGCCGTGATTTCAGACATGCTGCAGAGAGACTCTTTGGATCAAGAGCTTGGAACACTGCCACTACTCAGTAATGCCAGCCCCAGAGCTAGGGTGGAGGGGGCTGCCCCACAGGGTGTAGCTGCAGCTTCCAGGCTGTGGGCATGCATGCTTTCATAGGTGCTCCGTGGGAGCCCTGCAGCCCACTATTCCCCAGAATCACTGATACTCATGTCTGGGTCCTTAAGGAGTGTACCACTTTTACACAGACACACCCCCACTCTCCTGCCAACCCCCCGCACTAAGCACACCTAGAGCCGCAGTGTCTCAACCACCAAAAACATTCCCCCCCTTCCCTTAGGATGCTGCCCCTTTCTGTCTGCAAGACTCCACGGAACTGAGATCTCAAGGGCTTCCCCGTGCCCACACATCATCACGGAGTGGGGGGCTGTCTTGGAAGTGGAGAGATGGTGTTACAGGCTGAATTGTGCCCCTACCCCCATAATTCATATTGTTGATGCTCTAACCCCCAGTACCCCAGAATGTGACTATATTTGGAGACAGGGCCTTTAAAGAGGTAATTAAGTTAAAATGAGGTCATGGAGATGGGCCCTCATCCAATCTGACTGATGTCCTTATAAGAAGAGGAAATTCGCATACCCAAGGAGACACCAGGGTTGCATGTACACAGAGGAAAGACCGTGTGAGGACACAGCGAGAAGGCGGCCATCTGCAAGCCAAGAGAGGCCTCAGGAAAAACCAGCCCTGTCAACACCTTGATCTTGGACCTCTAGCCTTCAGAACTGTGAGAAAATACATTTCTGCTGTTAAAGGACCCATCTGTGGTGCTTTGTTAGGGCAGCCCTAGCAAACTAGTACAGAGAATGAGGTGCAGGGAGACACTGAGCTGGGATGCCTCTTGCCCTGCAGGCCCTTCCCTCTCTTGTCTGGACATGCATAATGTGTGCTTGAAATGCAGCAAAGAGAGGGGCCCTAGCTGCTTCCCTTCCTGGTGGGGCCAGAGCCTGAATGACCCAGGGAAGAGAACTTGCATGCTGGTCTTTACCCGTGGCTCTTTCTCCAAGGCCCAGGGCTGCCCACCACCAGGCCCTGGTCATGGGGTGCTAACAGCCCTGTGATGCCCAACTTCCATCTCTTCCTTCCATTCTTAAGCCTCTTCCCCTTTCGCCATTGATGAGAAAAAGTGTCCTGCCTTGGTGACACAAGGGGGCTCTCAGTACTTGCATAAGCCAGAATCCTGACAACCAGCGACCTGGAATCTGGGAACCATCCAGTCAGTAATATTTCTGAACAAAGAACTACAGAAAGGGGGCATGAATGAAGAGCTTTTCAAAGTCTGGATGTTTGGTGTGCACAGTGTGACTTCCTCCCTGCCTAAGGCCTTGGCACAGGGCACACATCCCTTTCAGGGCAAGGCGTATGGACACAGCATCCCAGGTGGTTGGTGGAGCACACTGCTCCTGGGCTTTTGTAGGTGGATGGCTTAGACCATCAGAGGAGCAGACTCTGGGGAGCAGAGGTACCCCCGGGCTGGGGACAGAGGAGGAGCACAGCAGCAAAGGGTGGAAAGGGGATAAACAGAGTCCTGGACTTTTAAGCTTGCAAGGGCTTTGTGGTGTTGGGGGGCGGGCGGGGAAATCACGAGCTGCTAACATTCCGGAGAACAGCCTCTGCTGCCGAGAGCTGATGGATACACTCTCGAATCTTTTCATTTTAGTTCCTCCATGCTAGGGCAGGAGGAAGGGGAAGTAGATGGTGGTATCTCCACTGTACAGAGGAGAAAGTGGGGTTTAGAGAGGTTAAGTTCTTGCTCACAAATGCACAGCTTGAAAATGGCAGAGCTGTAACCCAGAGCTTCTAGACTCTCCATCCAGGCCTTTCCTTCTAGAACAGGGGCTGGCAAACTACAGCCCATGGGCCAAATCTGGCCCACTGCCCAACTTCATGTGGCCTGCGAGCTAAGAAAGGCTCACATTTTTCAATGATTGAGGAAAAAATCAAAAAATAGTATTTCATGACAAGTGAAATTACATGGCATTCACATTTCTGTGTTCATAGTAGAGCTTTATTGGCATGGAGCCTCACCCATTGGTTTACCTTTCGTCCATGGGCTTCCGCCGCCACAACAGCAGAGTTCAGCAGTCATGACAGAGACTGTAGAATCCTCAATACCTAAATATGCCTTTTCTGGGCTTTCATAGAAAGCATTTACCCACCTCTGCTTTAGGGTCACATAACTTGAGAGATGGAAGAGATCTTAGGCACCATCCAGTCTGAAAATTTCAATTCCCTCCCATTCTATCCACCTATTTCCCCCAAAAAGCAGGTAGACCCATTGCATCTAAACAGCTCCATTCCAAGGCTGTCCTCGGATCCCCGCCCCCCACCCAGCCTCCTCCCTGTTCTGCACTGTTCTCTGGAAGCCGGGCTCACGGCAGCCTGCCCTGGGGCTGGGATGAAGGACTTTGTACCTCTACATCTTTGCTCCATTATTGTCTGTTCCTGAGGCTCTTATGGGGCTCCCGTGGCACCAAGCTACCCATGTCCTTGGGCCTGGAAGCCTGCAGCCCGCAGGAGGCACCCATACCAGGGCCCAGAGGTGACCACTACCTGGGTGATTGGAGCGGGATGTGGTGAAACTTGGGGGTGTGCCCTGGGGTCACACTGTTTGGGTAAAAGCAGGTTCAAGTTCTGGTTCTGGGTAACTGCTGACTTGGGTGAGTCACTTCAACATTCTGTGCCTCAGTTTTCTCACTTGGAAAATGAAGAAAATAATAGAATCTACGCCATGGGATTGCGTGAGCATGAAATGGGTCAAAGCACGTAAAGTGCCTGGAGTGGCACCTGGTGCACAGCATGTGCTCTATGAGTGACGATGATCATGATGATGATGGTGATGATGATGACTGTTATTAAAAGCCCTGTTCTAGCCAGCTTATTATTTCAGGCCTACCGCGCAGAAGCAGAGATTTCTACTGGACCTCCCTGCACAGAGATCCCACGGGCCCAGGGGCCTTCATGGGACCATCAGCTGCCAAAAAAAATTTTATAAGGCCGAGTCTTAGCCTGAGATTTTGCGCCAAATTTCCCCTGGAATCTGTGTCTGGGCTGAGGGTCAGGGGGATCAGAAGGTCAAGGCCATAGGCTAAGTGCTCTCTGTCTGGAGAAAGAGGTGCTATGAAACATAAGGGCAAGATGGCAGTGAAAATGAGTGAACTGTCAACACGCTTGAATCCCATAAATACCACAGGGAGCTAAGAAAGCAAGTTGCAAAAGAAGATAAACCACGTGGTGGCCATTTACACAGAAACGTGAAACATGCCAGGCAATTCCGTGTATTGTTTAGGATACATTCCTTTATGGTAAAAGTCTAAAGAAATATACAGGAATGGGCCGGGCGTGGTGGCTCATGCCTGTAATCCGAGCATTTTGGGAGGCTAAGGCGGGCGGATCACTTGAGGTTAGGAGTTTGAGACCAGCCTGGCCGACATGGTGAAACCCCGTCTCTACTAAAATACAAAAATTAGCCAGGCATGGAGGCAGGCGCCTGTAATCTCAGCTACTCAGAAGGCTGAGGCAGGAGAATCGCTTGAACCCAGGAGGTGGAGGTTGCAGTGAGCCAAGATCATGTCACTGCACTCCAGCCTGGGCTACAGAGCAAGACTCTGTCTCAAAAAAAAAAAAAAACAACAACTATACAGGGATGATGAACACTGAATTCATGAATTTGGGGTAGTGCTTCCCCCAGGTGGAGGGGAGGGGACTGACCTGGAGAGGGGCACACAAGGTCCTTCACCTGAATTTGGGGGAAAAATGTATCCTGGAGGGTGAATGTGTGAGTCCTTCATATTATTCTAGAAACCTTTGTATAGGTCTTAAGTATTTTATAATATAAATATTTTTGATGTGGGCAAGGCTAATTTTGCAAACCTGATAGACTTTGGAGGCAGGGGTCTCAAAATTGTGCCAAGAAGCCCCAAAGATGGCCCAGTAGAGATGAATGCGTCCTGGTGGACAGTGTGCCCTGTGGCGTGCAGGCACTGCCTGATGCTCCAGCCCCTCATGCACGCCCGCCCTGCCCCACACCCGCTCACCTGCTCCTCTCCTGCCTTCCTCCCCAGCGCCTAGCAGTCCTTCCCCATCTGCTTGCTGTGTTGTTCCTTGCTCAGTAATATGTCCTCTCTGGGCTGTGGCATGGGCAGAGGCTCAGGTTCCCCCTCCCTGGTGAGGCAGAGAGGCTTAGGAACATGTGTTTCTGGGAGGCAGACACCAGCTGGTTGGGGAGACATTTGCATATTCCACTGAGCCCCCCAGAGCCAAGCCAGGGTTGGAAGGAGGAGGCTGCGGCAGGACAGAGGGAGAGGGAAGGCTCTGGTCAGCTAGGGGTCAGATGGAACAGATTTCAGATTGGAGAGACAGATGGTTAAAGCAGAGAAGAGGGAGGGGAGCGAATCGTGACTCCTATGTGAAGGAAGTCATTCGAGAGCCCTAAAATATCTTGGGTCTTTGCAGGGATCTTCGGTTATCAAAGCATTTTCCTATCTTTCACTTGATTCCTCATTGTAGTCCTGTGAAGTAGGTATGATCGTCAGCCCCATTTTACAGATGAGGAAGCTGAGACTCAGACGGCAGAGCTAGTGCATGGGGAAGTCTCTGGACTCCTGGTCCGGGAGTGTTCCTTTCACTCCACCTCAGAGCCAGCTGCAAATGCTCTCTCCAAGTGCTTTTCTCACATTCTTCTGTCAGCCCATTCCGGTGGCGTTTCTGACCTCGCCATTCCATTGAAACTGCTCCCCTCTAGGTCACTAGTGACCCGCTTGATGCCAAGTCCAATGGTCACTTCTCTGTTTCCACCTTATTTTGCCTCTCCAGCATTTGTTGTTGTTATTGTTGTTGTTTGAGACAGGGTCTCGTTCTGTCACGCAGGCTGGAGTGCAGGGGTGCAATCTTGGCTCACTGCAGCCTTGAACTCCTGGGCTCAAGTGATCTTCCCACCTCAGCCTCCCAGATAGCTGAGACCACAGGCGCATGCCACTACACCCAGCTAATTCTCTGTAGCATTTGACACAGGTGACCACAGACCTCCCCTTCTTCCTGAAATGATCTTCTCCTTGGTTTCCATGACAACCCCTGTTGTGGTTTCCCTCCACCTCCTTGGTTGCTCCTTCGCAGGCTCCGCTCCCTGTCTGAATGCTGGGATGCCCAGGGGACCGCAGCTCTCTCTTCTCCCTCCCCTCTCTGTGCATCAACCTGAACGTCTCCTGGTCCAGTCCTGGCACTTCCAATACCATCTATGCTGAAGGCTCCCAAATCTATTTCTGCAGGGCTGCTCTTACCTTGGGCTGCCCTACATGGTGGTCAAGAGCATAGCCTCTGAATCTCAGCTCTGCCATTTATCAGTTGTGTGACCTTGGACAACCTTTTTCTGTCTCATTCTTGCCATCTATGAAATGGGGATGATAAAGCCCCTACTCTGTACGGTTGTTATGAAAATTAAATGAGATGGAAAGGGCTTAGGACATTGCCTGGCACATCATAAGCAATCAAGAAATGCAAGACACTGTTACTTGACATCTGTTTCTCCAACATGCCAAGCATCTTCCCACCCCAGGGCCTTTGCACTAGCCCATTCCTTTATCTGGAATGTTATTCCCTTGACTTTCCTAAGGCCCACTTTTTTTCCTTCAGATTCCCTGACCACCCAGGCTACCACAGTCATCCAGTCACTCACTGTCACCTCATTCCATTAAAAATTTGTGTATGACACCTATTGTTACTGGATATTTTCCTTTTTATTTATTAGTTGACTCCCTCAGTAGAATATCATCCTCATAAGAGCAGGGATTTTTGTCTATTCTGTTCACTTTATCTCCCTGTCCCTGGAAGTGCATATCGTAGTTGCTAGATACAAATTTGTTGCATGAAAGAACGGTAGCTTAAGCTTCCAGCCTGGGAATGGCCTGACATATGCCTCATTCCCTGGCCTCCTGGTCATTGTCAGCTGGGGAGGAAGATGTTTCCAACTGAGAAATCACTCAGAAGACACTTTGTCGTGTTTTCAAGCCCCAGAAATGTTAGAGATCTCATAAATTGCCCCCCTCCCTTCCCAAAATACGATCACAGCAACCACTCTCTCCCCTGACTTGACCAGCCAGAGAGAATCCTCCCTGTCACTGTCACTCCATGGGGGTTGGGCGGCTGATTCCAGCATGCCAGGCACTGTGAAAGGCCCCAAAGAGACCTAGAAGTCCTGTAAGATTTAGTCTTCACTCTAGAAGACCCTACAAATCAGAACCAGAGTTAGGGCAAGGGAAAGATCAAGGCCAAGCTTGTAGAGGACATTCAGGGCTGTGGAAATCCCAGCAGAGTGGCAAGAGTTGCAGAGGAAAGAGTCTGGTCACCCCCAGGTCAGAATGCCTTCCTCAGGCTATGGCGCCCTAGGATGGGGGAGGGGGAACTGCCCATCAAAGACCTCCTCCAGGTCCCACTGCACTTCACCTGAGATCTCTTCTCTGGCCTGCCTCTCTGACCTCCAGGGCCAAGAATGATGACTGGGCAATGGTAATCTGGGAGGCCGGCACCTGGGCCTGTGCAGACTGGCCCTTCAATGTACAGAACCATCCTCCTTACCTACGGGCCAGAGCCATGCTCAACCTTTTGTCTTTAATCAGGGCCCTGCTCCCTTTGTAGACAAAGTATTTCCCAGACCGTCCCAGAAAGTATGGATTGCAAACACTTGATCCCACTGACTGTGTGTTAGGGCACCCAGGCTGGCCAGATGCAGGTCTGGCTTTTGATCTGGAAGCTCTGCTCCTGAGCATGGAAGGGATCTGGTGTTCCTGCCCACCATGGGAGGGAAATGGCTTCAGAGAATGGTAATGAAGAGAGTGACCTGGGAAGGGGACACCAGAGCTGGGAGCCACAGAGATCCAGAGCAGGTGACTGTGAAAGAAGGTAGGCTGGGTGTGGGAGCAGACCACCCCACAAGCCCATGCACCAAGATGCACAGAGGTCCTGTCAGGACCTGAGGTATCTCCTCCTGTGGAGTTCAGGTGAGAGCCACCACCCTTTCCCAAGGGGGCTGAGCTGTTCCCTTCCTATAAGCCACTTCAGACCAAGCATCTGAGCTTGCCTGGGTGCAGGTGGCAGGGTTCCTGTGGTCCCAGGGCAGCCTGGCCATCCCTGGACTCTACTTAGCACTTCCAACTTCTTTCTGAGCCAGCTGCAGGGGCAGGGGGACAGGTTTGAGGGCAGGAGACCCCAATTTCCGCCTACTAGTTCCTAAGCAGACTCTGTGAGACCTGTGTTGGATGAGGGCTCACCTCCCTCCTGGGGTGGTCTCATTTGGCATTCTCTTTCTCCCAATCCCAATCCCATTGATCACCCACTGTGCCTGCCAAGCCCTTTCCTGCCACAGGGACTTTGCACTTCCTTCAGCCTGGATGCACTGCCCCCGATCTTCACAGGCACCTTTAGTTGGAGCACAGATCTTGCCACCTCAGAGAGAGATTCTCTGACCTCTTAATTTAAATGAGCCACCTCCCAGCTCCAACTCCTTACCCTTTATTTTGTCATCATGGTTGTCTCCTCATGGCACCTACCACAACTGTAATTACCCCTTTGTTTACTTGGCTATTGTCTACTCGTTACTAAAGCCCTGTGAGCACAAGAACTGAAGTCCTGTCTGTCCTGCCCTCTCTTGTGCTCCCAGCCCCTAGAATTGTGTCTGGCACATACTAGGTAGGTGCTCAATAAGTATCTGTCCGAGGAATGAACTGAAAAGGCTTAGAAAATAGAGTTATTGTTGTTCTACTTTATAGATAAGGACGTCAGTGAGAATAACAGATTTACAATGACTTCATAAGTAGGAAATAGCTATGCCAGGGACGCTACCCCAGGTCTCTGGACTAGAAATCTGTACCCCCACAGTCATAGTCCATTTGTGTTGCTATAAAGGAATACCTGAGGCTGGGTAATTTATTTAAAAAAGAGGTTTCCCTTGACTGAAGCAGTGATAAAAGAGAAAGAAAAAAAAGAAGTTTATTTGGCTCACAGTTCTGCAGGCTGTACAGGCAGCATGGTGCCAGGATCTACTTCTGGTGAGGGCCACAGGCTGCTTCCACTCACAGCGGAAGGGGAAGGGGAGCCAGTGTGTGCAGAGATCGAGGAAGCAAGAGAGAAAGGGGAGAGATGCCAGGCTTTTTTTTTTTTTTAACAACCAGCTCTCCTTGGGAGAGCTCTGGCAAGAAATATTAGGGCAAGAACTCACCCATTACAGAGAACTGGCACCAATCCATTCATGAGGGACGCACCCCGATCAACCAAACACCTCCCATTAGCGCCAGCTGCAACACTGCGGGTCAGATTTCAACATGAGCTTTGGAGAGGACAAATAGCACACACCCTGTCCAGTGTCTGTGCAGTTTCATGACCTGAGGCCAGACACCCTGTGAGTACCTTGATGTGGAGTCAGCAGGCCCAGCCTCACTTCTCTTCAGACTCCACTCTTGACAATCAGGTGGGAGTGGGGATACCCAGTAAAGGCAGAAAAGGGGAAATTCCATTTGAGGTTGAAGGGCACGAGTGGCTAGGGATAGCCTAGCCTTCTCTGTGGATTTGGAAACCCCAGAGTCTCCGCATTGCATTTTTCTAGGAGGAAATAAAAAGCATGTGTTGGGGGGTGCAAACCTCTTTTAAGATGAAAACTACAGAAGTGACCACATTCCACTGCATGTGTTCATAAGAGACTCCTCACTGTGCAGGCGGGGTGGTGAGTGCCCCAGTTCATGCCTATGGCAGTCCTGCTCCAGGCCAGGGGCAACCTGCCTAGCTCAGCCCTGCACGAACAGGGCCTCAGCAGTTTCCTGGAGCCCTAGGAACACTCGAGAATGTGCGCTGTGTACCAGATTGTCCTGTTTTCACCAGCCCCTTCTAGCCTACGTTATACAACCACAAGGTAAAAGTAGAGTCAACTTAGACTAACTTTTCATCCCTTTAACTTCTCAAAGATTGGAAAAGTCCCTGTCCCCAGCCCCAACCTCCTTCCAGTGCTCTTCCCTAACACCCCATGGCAACCCCACTTAAGCCCAGACACATCACTCATTTGCTTCACCTGTGTTCCCCACTGCCCTTGAAATTTAATGTTGGCATGTGTTCTGCCTGCAGCCTCGGGGAGGTGGGCTAAGTCCTGATGGAGAGATCACTAGTGGCTGGGGACTGATGGACGCTCCCTTTTCCTGGTAGGTGGAGGAGAAAGAAAGGCAAGTATCTCTTGGGCTGCCTCCAGCATCATAGGATTTAGGGCACAGGGTTGTACCTGCACAGACCAAACGCAAGAATTCCAAGGGTACAGGGACCCAGCTCACTGGGGGAAGCCCAGCCCAAGCTCACAAACACAAAGTTCAAGGCAACCAGCTGTCCTGGCCCTGCCTTGGCCTGAACCTAACTGGAAAAGCCCTGGATTCAGAGCCCGAACGCCTGGGTACTAAGTTAGTCCTTCCTTTTAACTAACTGTGTGGCCTTGGGCTCGTATCCACTTAGCTGCCCTGAAAGCTAAGTGAATATAATCTAAGTAATACACATTTGTAAACAATTTTGCTGCAGTGAGAATCAGTAACGAGCTAATGCATGTGAATGAGCTCAGAAGACTATCCAGTGCTGTGAAGTGGAGAGTGGGCCGGGCCTCCACTGTGTTTCTGCCTACCGCAGCCAGTGGGTCTGCTTTCACCAGGCATGGTATGGCCTGTGGCCTTAGTGTGTGCAGCAGGCATTCCAGCCATTCACCCATATCCCATCCCTCTCTCTTTCCTGGCATATGGGAAGATAGTCTTTCTCCAGCCCCTCGAAGTTAGGCAGGTCCTGTGATTAGTTCCAGCCGGTGGGTTGTGGGTAGAAGTGCTCAGGTGGCTCCCATGCTGGTGTCTTTATTTGCTGATGTGAGGCCCTCCAGCTCTGCTCCTCGACAGCTGGCCATCACAGACTTGTGGTCAAGATGGAGTGCTATCAGCTGGGGTCTCTGAGTAACCACAGTGGACAGACCCTCCTTGGATTGGCCTTGGGGCCTGAACATAAATGAATGGTGACTGTTTTAAGCCACTGAGATTTGGAGGCTGTTTGTTATGACAGTGCCACTTAGCTTAACCTAACTGATCCAGTGCTCCATCAGCAAAGTTCTTCAGCTTTGGGGTTCAGGGACCAACTGCCTCAGATTCTCCTGGAGGAGCCTTGTTAAAATGCAGATTCCAGCCGGGCGCAGTGGCTGACGCCTGTAATCCCAGCACTTTGGGAGGCCAGGGCGGGCCGATCATTTGAGGTCAGGAGTTCGAGACCAGCCTGGCCAACGTGGTAAAACCCTGTTTCTACTAAAAACAAAAATTAACCGGGTGTGGTGGTGGATGCTTGTAATCCCAGCTACCCGGGATGCTAAGGCAGGAGATTCGCTTGCAGTGAGCCGAGATTGCACCGCTGCACTCCAGCCTGGGCAACAGAGCCAGACTCAGTCTCAAAAAATGCAGATTCCCAGTCCCACCCTAGCTGCTGCTGAGTCAGAATGGCCAGGGGGTGAAGCCCTGGGATCTGCAATTCTAAAAATAGTAACTATTAATGATGGCAGTGGCTGCCGCCATCACACCCAGCTGCGCGGCTGGGGCTGCGCACTCCATGGAGCTGGTGGGAACCCCACTCCTTCTGAGTTGGGACAGTAGGTCCCCGTGGTGCTGCAGCCGCCCAAACTGCTACTGCAGACCCAGGCCTCCAGCTCTATGGAGCAGGCAGGAGCCCCGCCCTACTGGGTGGGGCTATAGCTGCCCAAACTGCAGCTGTGGATCTGAGCCTCCCTCCGTGTGCTCTTGGGGGAGCTGGGAACAGGCAGGATCTGCCTTCCTGGGTGCAGTGGTGGTGGCTGCAGACCTGGGCCTCCTGCTCTAGGAAGCAGGCAGGGGCCAGGGACAAGTGGGAGCCCTGCCCCTTCCAAGTTGGTGGGGCAGGAGCTCCAGGGCCCAGCTGTGGCCACCCTGCCAGGTGCAGGACCCAGGTGTACCCTGGGGGCTCCAGGAAGGACCCTCCCAATCCCTGCAGGCTCAGGGATGTCTTTTCCTGCGGCTTGGCCTCTCTCCACTCCTGGCCCCTGCTCCATTCTTGGAGCAGGGGTTTGGGCCAAGCCTGGGGGGCCATGAATGGCAGCGGGAGGCAGATTGATTCCTGGGTGGAAGGGGATGGGTCCCCAATAAGGCCCCACCTTCAGGCCAGGGAGGGCCTGAAGCCTGGGAGCCGGGCTGCCGACTTCCCGAGGACTGCAGTGGGGGCTCGTGGTGCCTCTTCTGGCCCACTCGTGGCCATCAGTGGACCAACTGGCACATACTTCCTCCCCTCTGAGGTCCATAAAAGCCCTGGGCTCAGCCAGAGCAGGGCAGGCGATGGCCAGAGGATGAAGAGGGCAGAGAGATGACGGGATGGGTTGGCCAGCTGCAGAGAGGGATACCCTCCCCAATGAGAGCTGCAGGGACAACCCACCAGCAGAGAGGAGCTACCCTCTCTGCTGAGAGCTTCAGAGACCTTCAGAGACATCCAAATGACTTGCCTTCAGAGAGAAGCCACCCTCTCCAGAGCCTTCTCTCTGCTAAGAGCTGAACACTTGACTGGACAACCTGCCTACAGAAAGGAGCTACCCACTCCTCTGAGCTGTTCTAACACTACATAAAACTCTTCTTCACCCTTTGTTTGTCTGCGTATCATCTCATTCTTCCTGGACACAGGACAAGAACTCGGGCAAAGGCACCACAGCCCCAGAGGTTTCCTGTCAGAAAAATCGACACCCCAGAGATCCCATAACATTAATATATCTTCGGAGGTAGCAGACATATATAGACCCCAGGCCTTGGGAGGGTGGGGGCCTTGGCTCCCTCCTCTTCCTCATCTGCTTCCTCTGGAATATTGCAGCAAGCCTGCGCTGTGGTCTAGCATGGGCTCTTCAGGGGCTCACCTCCTGAGAGGCCCCTGCCCCAGGTGACGATCACAGTGCTCTACCCCTCGCTCCTGCCTCCTCATCTCTGCCACCTTGTGATGCAGCACGTCCCCTGGGCCTGGAGCTGGGGGAAGGGCTCACAGAGTGGTCTTGTAGCAAGAGCGATAGAAACCCTGCATGATGGATTGAAGGAGACGAGACCATTCCTGGCTGATGGCTGACGTGCATCGGCAGTGACAGGCGACGATGTTTGTGCTCTGAACCTGCAATCTCAGCTAATGGGAAAGATTGAGGGGTTCGAAATGAGACACGTCGTGTGCTGCAGCCCCACGGGCAGAGATGCTGCTGGCAGGGAAGAGCACAACTTCCTTGCTTCCCGAGGGAGGGGCTGCGGGACACATTCCTGCCCAGGTCCCCAGGCAGGTACGCAGATGCCTCAGGCTCGTTGGGAGCTGACTTTTTCCAGCAGGTTCTTGGCTGCTCCCTGGCTGTCTGGGATCATGTCGGAGGCCCAGACTGGGGAGCTGCAGGAGAGGGCAGCAAGACAGTCTTTCTCCTGGGGGCATCCTGAGTGGCTGCCTTCCCAGAGCCTCCCATAAGGGGCTGCAGTACCCAAATGAGCTGGGGTCCTTCCGCCCTTATTCTTGTTCTATCCCCAAGGGAGCTTCAGGGGACTTCCAGGGAGTAGCCTGAGGGAGGAGACAGCAAACAATGGAAGCAAAAGCTTAGAATCCGAGACTCAGCTCATATAACACTGCCAGCGCTTCTTTTGGTTTGGAAGCCCTAACTGCCCTGGGTTTGAATGCCAGGTCTCCCAACACAGCCATTTCCTGCCTGTGTGATCTCTGACAACCATTTCTACCTCTCTGGGTCTGTTTTGTCAGTTGTAAAATCTGAAGGAAAGAAAACCACTTCCTGGGAATGTTGAACTAAGGACTGATAGAAACAAGCAGGAAAGCCGTGCTTCTCAAACCTCACCATGCATGCGAATCAACAGGGATCTTGTTTAAAATGCAGATTCTGACTCAACAGGTCTTGGGTGGAGCCTGAGGTCCTGCATTTCTAATGAGCTCCCAGGTGATGTCGACGCTGCTGGTCCGTGAATCTCAATTCTAGCAACAAAGAATGTACAAGATCATAGCAGGTACCTGGTTCATAGGGGGTACTCAACAGGCAGTGCCTTCATTATTATTATCATGGTCGTCAATGCAATGTAGGTGAGACTGTCTCTTTCTTGACCACAGCCCATATCCTCCTTCAAAACTGTGTCATTCAAGGTTTCCCTTGAAGCCACTGGAACACAAATATTGGAGGGGCCCAAAGTGAGGGCCATCACAGATGGCCCAGTGGCCAAATCGTCTATTGGACATCTCTAGAAGCAGACATTGCTCCCGCTGACCCAGGGTCCAATGGGCCCAGTTGTTTGGGCTCTCATCTGGGAAGCTGGGATGGCAGTGGTGTTGCCCAGCCACTTCACCACTCCATACATCACAGCTGCCTGAAGGTACAACAGATGTCACTAGAGTCCCTATCCCTCATCCCAAAAGGAGCCACTTGCTCTTCTGTTTTCTCATGGGAGGGAACCCTAGGGGATCAGGAGCAAGCTCCTCCAGCAGCAGCAGAAGCAGCATGGCTCATGGTTACCATCTTGAGACCTTGGGCAACTCGTGAACTGTTTCAGGGCCTCAGTTTCCTCATCTGTAAAGTAGGGCAATACTCTATCACCCTAATGTGAGCATGAAATGAGATAATGGACATAAAATCCTTCTCACACTGTGTGCACCAACTGTGCATCATTCGATGATTATTAGAGTGTCTCCACCACGTGTCTCCTGCCTCCTCATCACCTAGCCACAAAGGCTGGTGCTGGAGCCACCTGAGCTGTGATGAAACTGCGTGTTTGAGCTGGTCCTGTGCTGACTTGGAGCTGAGAGCTTCATGTGGTTTGGGGTCAAGTTAAGTGTAGCAGAAGTACAAAGCCAGAGGAACCAGAGCTGTGGCTCATGAGAAGGGTGAGCCCCTCCTGAGAAATTGTGGGGAAGGAAGAAGGAGGGAAGAAGAGGAAGAGGACAAGGGGAATGGCGAATGCAGTTCCATCTTCCGTCACAGGCTGACCTGTCCATGGGTATGGGGTGTCTGGGGAGGGCCCAGCCTGCTGGGTAAGGCTGCAGGGTGTGTGGTGGCTGCAGCAGAGATGCAGAGAGATGTCGGAGCTTTGTCATTCAGATTGCCTACACCAGCAACTCTAAAACCCTCTCTGGGGACACTTCCTGGAGGCTTAACTGTTCCAAACCCCTTCATTCCATTTGCTCTTGTGCAGGGGCAATGGGTGACCTCAGCCCCTTCAGGAAAGAGCCTGCTTATGAATCAGCAAATGCCTTAGTGGAAGAGCAGATCCAAATGTCAGGCTCGCCCCTCTGTGCTTCCTTTTTCTCTGGGGCCTTGGCCCTTCCAGTACTTGCTCCTGTAGTAGCTCTCTGCTGCCTTCAAGTGGGTGTTGCTTTTTGTTTTCGGGTTTTCTTTTCTTTTTTTTTTTTTAACTTTGACAAAATACACAACATAAAATTTATCATCTTACCCATTTTTAAGTGTACAATTCGGTTATATTAAGTATATTCACATTGTTGTGCAACCAGTCTCCAGGACTTTTTCATCTTGCAAAGCAGAAACTCTATAAATTTGACTACTATACATATCTCATATACTCTAATAATACAGTATTGTATTTATCTTTTTGTGACTGGCTTGTTTCACTTAGCCCAATATCCTTAAGGTTTATCCATGTTGCATATTTTCTGGTTTTAGATCCAGCTTTACTAGTTTCTCCTGGAGGCTTGGTTGGCCAGATACAAGCTAGTGATCACAGCTGGAAGCAGAAGTCCAGCCCCGATGGGCCAGGTAGGTGTGGGACTAGCTCCCCTGACATTGCGCCCATCACGTGCTAGGAGGTCAGTGTGAGAGCATCCCTCTCACTCAACAGCTTCAGTTTTAAGCAATAATTTCCGAGAATACCAGGCTAATGAACTCAACAGGTTGCAGGTTATAGGTGGGGCTCATGAGGTCAAGTTCATGCATTTGCTACCTCCGAGGACAGTGTTATGTACTGATGGGGAACTTGGGCTCTAGGGTCAGATGGCCTGGGTGTGAATCCTGGTGCTATTAATTACTCTCTATGTGGCCTTAGGCAAAGTGCCTAACTTGCCTGAGTTCCTTTATAAAGTGGAAATTGTAATAGGGCTGATGTGGGCATTAGATGACATGACCTCTTTAAAAAACATAGCCCAGGTTTGGCACAGAGGAAGTGCTTAGTGACAGCTTGAAATCAGAGATTTTATTAGCATTTCATGGGTCAAAAACCTCCTCTCCCTGGCTTCTGATGTTGCCCAGCATGGACTGAGATGAGCAAGATGTGCCTTGGGGTTGTTATCCAGCTAGTCTGGTGTTTTTCAATTTTTACATATTTTTAAGCAGCAGCACCCTTTGATAAATTCTTTTGCATAGCTCCAGTGTTGTGTTGGAAAAGGAGAGTTGCACAACTGGGGAGCAAGGAGCCCAGTCCTGTCTCCATCGCATATGCATGCATGCACACACACACACACATCGTGCGCACACGCACACACGCACGCACACGCACAGACACACACACTCTGCCTCCTCAGACAGGAATTCTGGAAAGCTCTGGGTTCCATGGAGGGAGATGGAAACCATTGCCTTGTGGGAGGCCCCTCCTCATGGAGAGTCCTGAAGAATCTCTGGCTCCCTGTGAACAAGGAAACTTCACGTTTGGACACACTCACTGGGCTCCGGGAAGGCAGGGCAGGGCCTCTGCCTGAAGAGGCCTCAACATCATCATGGGCAGGCTGGGCAGCCAGAGGCCTGAATCGAAGCCAAAAGGAAAGCAGGCCATGGCTCCCCCACGTCCCTTCATCTTGAGTCCTCACAAAACACCTTTCCTCACTTCCAGAGAGGAAACATACCTTCAAAAGCAGGTCTCTGATGGTGAGTCTCAGGTCACCTGCCTGAGCTGAGGACAGTGTGTTTGTTTCTAGCATCGCGATGGAGCCAGCCAGATAAAGGGGTTTGTCAGATGTGGGTGGATGAACGTGTGTGTGCCTGTGCAGGTATCTGTGGGCACTGTGTGTCTGTCTGTGCATGTGCGTGTGTGCACCCGTGCATGTGTACGTCCATGCATTGTGTGCATGTCTACATGTGTATGTGTTTGTGTGTGTATGTGTATGTATCTGTGCATGAGTATGGGTGTTTGTGTGTGAATCTCAGACTTCTCAGAAAGGCCCTCTCACGTCATCAGGTTCCCCTGCAAGACTTTTTGTGAATTCACTAATTCACCCACTCATCCATTTGTACCCTCCTTCCATGGACTAAATAAGGAATCACAAAATGATGAATTGTAATTTTGTTAAATGCCATGGTGTCTTGAGACCATATAATGGGCGCACCTAATTGCCCATTACTTTATGTCACAAGCACACAAGGTCTCTAGGGACCGTGTCTCCCAGATCGCCAATACCATCGAGTGCATCATCACCTTGTTCCTGGCACTTCCCCGTGCACCTCTGCCTGCGCTCTCTGAGTTCTAGGACCTTGCCCTCACACACACCTGCCTGCATTTATGCATATAACCTATGGCACTGGGCCACCCTCGAGGGCATGGCAGCACGAGGGGCCTTGTTCATCTTCCTGCTATTTTGCCACATCAGGCATACGTGAGTCCCATCAGAGCATTCCTGTGTCAACTCCAGACGTGTGTGTGTGTGTCTGTGTGTGTCTGGATAGGTGTGTATGTGCCTCTTGGATATGGGTAGTTATGTTCTTGGTCTGAGGACTGGGGGGATACTGAGGTCCTTCTGGAGAGTGGTGTGAGCAACTCCAGGTGTGTGGGTATGTCTCTGAGCATGCCCTGGGCCTCGAATCATTCTCAGCCCATCCCCAGAAGCCCCCACTGTGTTGTCCTGCCAGTAATTACAGCAGATAAACTGCTCCAGTTGAGGGCTGCTGTCCCCGGCTGGCTGCCAGCCGTGTGGCCCCAGGCTGCGCCGTGGGAGTCCATTCATTTTAATAAGAGGTACACCCTGTGTTATTAAGAAGAGTGTTTATTACTGTCGCCACACACTGACAGCAACTTCCATCATCGTTAAACGGCAGATGTGGGGAGGGTAGGGGGGCTGTGCACTGCAGCTTTGCAGAGGCACAGGCCCAGCTGGTGAGGCTGAGGAGGGAGGGGTTGTCTGTCTCCCTCTCTTACCCCAGAACTGCATGGCACCCCCTTTCCCAGACAGAATTGAGCTTCTGCTGAGCCTGACCCTGTTCGAGGTGGGGGTTGGGGCCAGCAAAGGGATGCAGGAGGGGACTCTGCTCGACATCTGAGTGCTGTCCCGGAGAGGGCGAGGGAGTCCAGGGTTGGAGCTTGCTTCCCTGGGCCTGCTGGCCCTACTTCTCCTGATGTCACCAGAGGCAGGCCAGAATTTTATTCTGCCTGGAATGTTCTGTCCTCCCTAGGGATCTTGCAGTTTCAGCTCAATCTAAAGTAGCACCACACCTGCCCCAACCAGCCTTGGGTTGGTCGAGGTTGCAGTGAGCTGAACTGAGATCACACCATTGCACTCCAGCCTGGGTGACAAAGTGAGACCCTGTCTCAAAAAAAAAAAAAAAAAAGTCAAGCCCAAACCTGGGTGGTGGGGGTCCCTTCCCCTATCTAGGGCACACGTGGATGCCAACCAGCCAAGGCTGATTGGTTCTTTCCATCCCACTGAGGGAAGCTCCATGAAGAAGGGTGCCAATTCAGTCTCATTCACTGCTCTGTCTCAAGCACAGAGAACAGGGTCTGCTGCATAAAGGCATCCCACAGACCTGTGTTCAACCACTGGCTAAATGAAGCCCCTTGGACCTTACCCTTCCTGTTGTCTTTCAGGATATCTGGGTGTGGACGGGGTTAATGTACATTAAGGACAAGTGTTGTAGAGTAGAATAAACAACAGAGGATCTCAAACTTTCCTAGTTCTTTGCATCACGGTAATTTTTTCATGGTGCCCTAAGTCTAAAGAAACTCCTGGCTGGGGGCGGTGGCTCACACCTGTAATCCCAGCATTTTGGGAGGCCAAGGTGGGAGGATTGCTTGGGCCAGGGAGGTCGAGGCTGCAGTGAGCTATGATTATGTGGCTGCAACTCCAGCCCGGGCGACAGAGCAAGACCCTGTCTCAGAAAGAAAAATAAAAGAAATGCCCGAACATTATTATTATTATTATTTTAAGTAACTAGGTCCAAACAACTCAAGTATTCATAACAACTAATTAGCCCTTTGAAAAAACAGTATCCACATGTGCCTGAGGGAGGGAAAGGGACCCCACCACCCAGGTTTGGGCTTGATTTTTTTTTTTTTTGGAGACAGGGTCTCACTTTGTTGCCCAGGCTGGAGTGCAGTGGTGTGATCTCAGCTCACTGCAACCTCGACCTCCCAGGCTCAAGTGATCCTCCTACTTCAGCCTCCCGAGTAGCTGGGACTACAGGCACGTGCCACCACACCCAGCTAATTTTTGTATTTTTAATAGAGACAAGGTTTCTCCATGCTGCCCAGGCTGGTCTTGAACTCCTGGGCTCAAGCGATACACCCACCTCGGCCTCCCAAAGTGCTGGGATTACAGGCATGAGCAGCTGAGCCCAACTGAGCTTGATTTTTAAAAAATAATTTAATTGAATTTAATTTAATGCTTTTTTTTGAGATGGAGTCTCGCTCTGTCACCCAGGTTGGAGTGCAGTGGCATGCTCTTGGCTCACTGCAAGCTCTGCCTCCCAGGTTCATGCCATTCTCTTGCCTCACTGCAAGCTCTGCCTCCCGGGTTCATGCCATTCTCTTGCCTCAGCCTCCTGAGTAGCTGGGACTACAGGCATCCACCACCATGCCCAGCTAATTTTTTTGTATTTTTAGTAGAGACGGGGTTTCACCATGTGTTAGCCAGGATGGTCTTGATCTCCTGACCTTGTGATCCACCTGTCTCGGCCTCCCAAAGTGCTCGGATTACAGGCGTGAGCCACCGTGTCTGGCTCCTAATTTTATTCTTTACTGTAATTACATAGCAATGGGATACGTGAATCTGTTGAGACACAACCTCTCAGATTGGACACCGCCACCCTCATTTTGGGTTCCATGTTGATTTTTATCACAACGGCCACCAAAAACCCACCTTCTCAAAGATATGGTATCACTGAAAAAAATGTATCAAGATCTAATATTAAAGCTGTGAACTGCCTTGAGCTAGTAGGGCCTGTGGTGTTCAATGGCTATTGAGTATTGCTGTGTTTGCCTGGAAAATTTAAAATATCCTAAGTACCTCTGTGTGTGCACTGTAGTGCCCAGGGGCACCTTGGTACCCAGTTTGGAAACCATAGTGGTAGAAGGCCTGGTTCCATTCCCTGTTTTTTGTTAGCTTGTTGACATATTTATTTATTTAGGAAACACTTTAATAGTACTGATTCTGTGCCAGGCCTTGTTCTGAGAGCTGTACAAGCATCAACTCATTTGATCATCATAACAACCTCCTGAGACAAGTACTATTCCGTGATGGTTAATTTCATGTGTCAACTCGGCAAGGCTATAGTGCCCAGTTGTTTGGTCAAGCACCAGTCTGGATGTTGCTGTGAAGCTATGTATTAAGACGTGATTAACATTGAAATCAGTGGACTTTGAGTAATGCAGATTGCCGTCCATAATGTGGATGGACCTCATCCAATCAGGTGAAGGCCTTAAGACTGGGGTTTCCTGAAGAAGAAATTCTCAAAACTACCACATAGAAATCCTGCCTGAGTTTTCAGCCTGCTGCCCTGCAGAATTCAGACTCGAGACTGCAACATCAACTCTTACCTGAAACTCCAACTTGCTAATCTGCCCTACAGGTTTCAGACTTGCCAACCCCCACAATTGCATAAGTTAATTCCTTAAAATCAATAAAATCTCTCTCTCTCTCTGTCTCTCTCTCTGTCTCTCTCTCTTCCCGTAGATATAGATATAGATAGCTCCTGTTGATTCTGTTTCTCTAAAGAACCCCTACCTGACTAATACATATTATTATCCTCATTTCCAGATAAAGACAATGTTCAACTCTAACTGGCAGTGTGGCCTTGGACAAGCCTTTTCTCTTTGGGCCTCTGTTTTACTGTGGCCAAATGTGGGCCTTAGGCAAGATGAATTCAAGGTTCCTTCCAGGGCTCACATCTGCTGCCTCAGCCCTGGAGCTCAGCTGCTCTTTGGTGGGTCTCGGACCAAGACTACAATCTTGCCAAGGACACTGCAGTGGGCCTTGCATGTTGGCCACCTAGCAGCCATTCCTAGCCCATTTCTCCCTCGCTACCACTTACAAATTGGCCTAGATACTCTCGTTTCTAGCCACCCAAGTAGTTAGGGGAAGTTGTGTGAACTTCTTCTGGCTAATGATATATTAACTAATGATGCAAGTCTACTGGGGGTTTCTAGAAGAGATATTTTGTTTCCCAACAGAAAAGTTTAGAGAGAAGAATTCACTGGTTCTGATCTTTCCCCTTTCTTTGGAAGGCCATGAAGCTTAGACCTGCAGCAGTTGGCTTGTGACTATGGGACACAAACCAGCTGCTTAGGATGGCAAAACAGAAACAAGCACAAAGGTCCTTGTTATATGCTTGAACTGCCAAACCAACCCTAAGACCTGCTGCCTCTGGACTTCTTGGTATTCAGCATGCACAAATCCTTGTGGTTGAGCCACTATGGCTAAGTCAGTGCTACTTGTACTTGTTACTTGCAAGTAAGTCACAGTATTGTAAACTGATACCAGGCCCTTCATCTACTGCTAGAGACCAAGGCCCAGCTTGGTGAGTGATCTAGGGAAGGGTCCTGACTGGGGAATGTTGCTTTCGCCCTTAAGAGAACTGAATTTACTCATTTTGATTGAGTCATGACTTTGACCCCAAAGAGAGAGCCACTAATACTATGTTTTTCCAAATTCCTAATAGGTGGTGCCACATATTCTTGATCCGTAAGATAGATGCTCCCCAGGCAGTTTCAGAACAGTGTGCTTATCAAATAGATGGCTTTGGAGCTCATAGAAAAGTATGTGGGTCACAACGGGCCTGCATTGCTCATCCCAGCCAAGCCTCACTTTCCTGTTTCATAAGATTGATGAGGGGAATGTCAGAGACTTCATATTCTTATATTTTGAAGTGTTTGATAAAACCTATCATAATGGACTTGGGGCCTCATACAGAAATGTGGGTTAAATAATAACAGTTTCAGTTTGCAGCTCTTTTTTTTTTTTTTTCCTTGAAAGAGAGTCTCACTCTGTCGCCCCGGCTGGAGTGCAGTGGTGCAATCTTGGCTCACTGCAAGCTCCGCCTCCCAGATTCACACCATTCTCCTGCCTCAGCCTCCTGAGTAGCTGGGACTACAGGCGCCTGCCACTACGCCTGGCTAATTTTTGTATTTTTGGTAGAGACGGGGTTTCTCCATGTTAGCCAGGATGGTCTTGATCTCCTGACCTCGTATCCACCCGCCTCGGCCTCCCAAAGTGCTGGGATCACAGGCGTGAGCCACCACGCCCGGCCTCAGTTCATAGCTCTTGATCTATCAAGTCCCAGTTTGTTTACCAAATGCTTTCATATTACTTGTTATGTGCTAAGCCTAAGAGCTTTACAAATATTAACTCATTTAATTGTCACATCCATCTTATGAGATAGGTGCTATTATTATTCTCACTAAAGAGGGCTGATCATTGGATTGATGTGAGCCTAGATGAAGTGTCTAGAGGCAAACCACAGGACTCTGCTCTTAACCCTGTCCTGTTCAACCCATTTTTAAAATCAAAGACTTGGGGCTGGGTATAGTGGCTCACACCTGTAATCCCAGCACTTTGGGAGGCCGAGGCCGGTGGATCACCTGAGGTCAGGAGTTTGAGACGAACCTGGCCAATGTGGTGAAACCCCGACTGTACTAAAAATACAAAAATTAGCTGGGCATGGTGGTGCGTGCCTGTAATCCCAGCTTCTCTGGAGCTGAGGCAGGAGAATCGCTTGAACCTGGGAGGCAGAGGTTGCAGTGAGCCAAGATTGCTCCACTGCACTCCAGACTGGGTGACAGAGTGAGACTCTGTTTCAAAAATAAAATAAAATAAATAAAATAAAAGACTTGGATAGGAAGCATCTGGCATTTTGACCACAAATTTAGGACTGCCAAAGCTGTCCTGTGTTAGATGATTCCAGTGGGCCGGAATGAGGCAGCTGAAACCATCAAGCTGAAATTGAATAGGGTTACATGTAAAGCCATTCACCCTTGTTTTAAAAACCGTACTGTAAAAACACAGAAAAAGAGATGGTGGCTAACTGCAGCACACAGGAAGGAAGACATGGGTGTGTGTTAGTTGCCTGTGGGTTCAGGGAGTCAAAGCTGCAGTGCGGTCGCATCATATCAACTGGGATACTTGTTTCTGCAATGAAATGGGGTGCCCGGGGGTGGAGTGGGTAGACCCAGGCCCCAGTCTTTGCTGTTGACAGCACACATGAGATATTGGGTTCTAGTATCTGAACGACACTCCACAGAGAAAGACTAACACATTAGAGAATGGTCAGAAAGAATTGCCAGGATGGGACGGGTCTCAAAACCATGGGAACTACAATGGGCAGTAGTTGTTTTGACTTGAACCCCATTCCCCTTTGTTCTGGAAATAGCTGCATGATTTCCCTTAGGGGATCCACTCCAGCCCTCTTTCCGTGTCATATAAGTGTGGTCAACCCCAGGGGATGGACACATGATCCAGGCCTGGCTACTCAGAGACTTGTGACTTCCTGGCCACAGGGATTGGTTCAGGGGTAGACACCTAACCTAAGGCCAGCCAAAGAGAGCCCTACCCATGGCTTCCACTGGATTTACTGGGAAATAGGAGTTCTCTTCCTGCTGTGTTTGGTGAGCTGGCGGAATTTAGGCTGGGTCTCCCAGGGCTACCTACCACATTAGGAGTGTCTGCCTGAGAATAGGGTCAATGCAGAGGAGGGCAGGGGCCAAGAAAGGGGAGCAGTTTCTGGAAAAGTTGTTTACACCCTTGCATGTCCCAGTCCCTAACTCTGGATTTTCCCAGTTTCATGAGCACTAAGTTCCCTTTTTAAGTTGGCTTTTGGCCCCTGTGACTCTGACTGGCACAGCAGCTGAGCCTGTCTGGACCGACAAAAGGGCTTCAAATTCTTAAAAGTAAAGTGACTTGCACAGGATGAGACTTGTCCTTGTGGATCCCCAGAGCCAGTGGGAACAGAGATGGAACCTCACAACTGGGCTCCAGAGAGGTGAGAAAGAGTTTTCTAAGAACAGGGCGCCAGCAGGTGCTTTGACACCCCATGTTGAGGTTATCATGAAGGTCGCTTGTGTGTATGGTAGAGAATGGGACCTTGTGGTCCTTGAACTCTGAGATATGATGATTCAACTATAAGTTTGTAGCTGGGTGTGGTGGGGATCATGATTCCATAGACGGTTCTGGTGCGAAGAGACAGATCTAGAATCAGAATCTCTGGGTTCTATCCCTTTCTTTCACTAGCCAGCTCCATGGGCTGAAGCAAGCCAGTTAACCCTTCAGACTCACTCTCCATCTGCCCAGGTGCAGGGAGTGCTGTCTGCTGGGGGTTATTGTGAGGCTCAAAAGCAGTAAAAGCTATAAATGGTTTGAGGAAGTTAATGCATGGGGCAGACAGATGTAAGAGGCTGGTAAGAGGGGGTGAGGTGGAAAAGGAGATGCAAGAAGAATGAAGGGCTGAATGAGACCACCCAGAAGCCAGGCCTGGGCTGCAGGGGCTTCCTTGGGGTCATGTTTCTTGTGGAGAAGAGGTGGGTGATGTCAATGACTGGAGCTGGGAGGGAGGGTGAGATGGCAGGTGTCTCACGGAGTGTTGATAGCTTGGAGCACGGAGTGTTGATAGCTTGCCCTGTCTGAAGATCTGCTCATTCTAATCTGATAAAACCAATGCAGATCAAATATTGACAGACACCTGTGGGGCTATGTTTGGCTTATGGGCCCTGGTTTGCACCTCCTGAGTTAGACTCAGGGAGTAGGTAAAGAAGCACTTGGAAGCCTGCTGGTGTCTTGCAAACGAGTGTGTTTAAGGATAATCAACTCATGCCAACTCAAGGGTACACCCACAGAAGGGTGATATGACTATCCAGGCGAGGGTTCTAGGCCAACAGCATTCCATTCTTTGTCCTGCACCTTGGTGGAGACAGGTCTCTTCATCCTAATTAGTGAAGCTTAGAGAAAGGCCCCGATGAGTGCTGCAGACAACATGTGACATCATCCTCATCAGTGCCCTCAGTCCAGCTGGCTTCTCAACATGTAGGAAGCATCACACCCATGCCTGATTCTCCTGCCCTGTCTCCTACTTGGAAGAAGTTCCTGATTGAGCTCTTCAGAGAATCCCATCCAAGGAGGGGCTAGGCCAGGGATTGCTTTGCCTAAGGCTGGTTCTCCTTCCTTCCCTCCCCTCCGTGATACAGTAAAGCCGCCTAAGAGCCAGCATCTGTGGTCCTGCTGCCCTTCCCCATTCCACCCTCCCCAGGGACATTGGAGTGGACGTGACATTGGAATTCCTGTAGAGGCTGCCGGCTTTGGCAAGGTTGACTGGGACCCACATGTCAGCCTGGGCCACTTCCTCATCACCGTAACTCTGCGCCAAATAACAAGACCACGGGAATCTGCTAGCACAGGCCTGGGGAACGCTCTCCATTACTCTCTTTTATTCTCTCAGGAGATTTATGTGGCCTATCTCCCTTCCCTTTGTCCACCTGCAAGGCCCTATAAGTCATGTCTTGGGGCTGACAGGTCACAGGGCCTGTGCTGCTGCTCTGTCAGAGTGAGTGATGCTGAGGGGTGATTAAAAGAGAGGAAGGGTGAGAGGTCAGCAGCAGACGGCATGATGGGAGTTTGGGATGTAATTATCACTCCTGTGACATACTGCTGGGCTGTTCTCCCCCTTCTTATAATAGATATACACACTTAGGTGCAGCTTAGAGAGAGGAGGAGGGTAGTGATGCCGAGAGGTGCAGAAGACCTGCTGGAATGGGCTTTGTGTACTGGGCCTCACAGGTGAAGTTAGAGCACCAAGGGACCCAGCAGCATCTGTGGCCTCACTGGAGAGCAGCACCCTCCATTCAATGAGATGTTCCCCAAAGCCCTCTGCACAAAGCCTGGGACACAGGAAGCACAGGTTACTGCTGTTACTGTTAAGTATCAATTAGATCTGAGGAAAACTATTGGGGAAGGCACAGATGGGGTAAGCTCAGGAGGTAGCTGGGTGGGGCGGATGGGTCACACCTCTCTGAATTTACACTCTCGTATGGTTTCCTCCCACGGTGAATCGGAACTGACCTATGACTTGCAGCCAAAGTGAGGTTGTGCAAGGTCTGAAGGTTATGCCTAGTCTGAAGAAGCCTTACAACTTCTGCTTTCTTTCTTGGAGTTCTAAGTCTCCATATAAAGAGGTCTGGGTCATCCTGCTGGAGAAGTCATATGGTGAGAAAAGACCTGGAGGATGAAAGACTGTGAGGAAAGAGGAGTCCCAGTGTTTCAGCCATTCCAAGGGAAGAGGGCAGGCATGAGAAGGAGACCACTGGGGATCTTCAAGCCCAAATCGTAAGCCACACACTAAGCCCAGTCAAGACACATGGAGCAGAGATGAGCCATCCCAACTGAGCCCTGTCCTGCCCTGCCAACCCACAGAATCATATGTGATAAAATGGCAGTTGTTGTAAACCATGTGTTTTGGGATGGTTTGCTATGCAGTAATGGATTCCTCTTATCTGTGATCCCTAGACCCATTCCTCCCTCTGCTCTTTGCCTCCTGCTAGGGTCCAGGGCTAGGATCTCTTTCTGGAGTAGATGCACCTGTACCAAATAGAATTCCTGCCTAGGGGTGTACCAAGGATAGGTTGGGGGGTAATGCCCCACCCTGACTGCAGGCATTTAGAACTTAGAGTAACAAAATATTTTTTCAGGGAGGAGAATTTTATCACTGTCATGGTTTAGAATTACTAGCAAATGGTAATAATAAAAAGAAGACTGACTTTCAGTTGGTATTATAATTTTTTTAAGTTCCTTAAGGCAATGGATCCCCTTATTGCCAGTTCCTGGGGCAGACTGCACTCACTGTCCCACCCTTGGGGCACCACTGTTCCTAGTTCTTCCTCATGACCGTATGAGCTTTGAAAAGAGAGAATTGGGAAGAGGTAAAATCTGAAAATGGCAGGAGTCCAAGGCAAGAACTACAGTAAGGGTTTTGGGGGCCCCTGTTCTATGCAGGGCTTTTGCAGGCATTGTTGCTTTTAATCCTCAAGGAGACCCTGCCTGCATTTTAACCAAGGAAGACAGGAAGGCTCTCCTGGGTGGGAGGCTTGCCTGAGTTTACAGAACAATGAAGTGGTGGAACTGGGGTGCAGACACAAGGCTTTTGGACTTTGGACTCCAAGACTAGCAAGGATGGAGGGAAGTATGTCTCAAAGCCTGGCACATGCTGTACAAGGCTGGGGTTATGATGGCCTCTTCCTAGTGCTTTTCTGAGACAGCGAAGAGGTTTATCCCACTTTTCACATTTACCACAAAATATGAAATCTGGCTCCCTCCTTTCCCCTTTAACAACGCATAGTGCAGTGATTAAATGGTGCTGAATGACCTGAGTTCAAATCCTAGGTCTGCCCGTATGGTTGTGTGACCTTGGACTAGTTTTTCAACTTTTTTTTTGCCCCAGTTTCTTTTTCCATAAAGTGGGATTAACAAGAGTATTTATTGCATCAAAACTGATGGGGGACTCAAATGAATCAATATACATAAAGAACACAGATGCTGACATATATTTGTAATTACCTACAAATACAAATATGCACTACGATGGGCACTTAAAAACTTTAAAAATACTGTATTAGTCTGTGCTCACGCTGCTAATAGAGTCATATCTGAGACTGAGTAATTTATAAAGGAAAGAAGTTTAATTGAGTCACAGTTCCACATGGCTGGGGAGGCCTCACAATCATGGTGGAAGGTGAATGAGGAGCAAAGTCGCATCCTACATGGTGGCAGGCGAGAGAGTGTGCAGGGGAGCTCCCCTTTATAAAACCATCAGATCTTGTGAGACTTACTCACTATCATGAGAACAGCATGGGAAAGACATGCCTCCATGAATCAATTACCTCCCACCACGTCCCTCCCACAACATGTGATCTACAATGCAAGATGAGATTTGGGTGGGGACATAGCCAAACCATATAAAATGCTAACTCTTTTAATTCTTCCAATAATCCTATGAGGTGGCTACTATTATCATCCCCATTTAATAGAGGGGGACCCAGGACTCATAAAGGTTAATGACTCATGCAGTGTCACACAGTTAGAAAGTGGCAAGACCAAGATTCAAACCCAAGTACACCTGCCTCCCAGACATGTGCTTAACAATCTACACAGGGCTGTGCTCAGTAAATGTCAGCTGTTATAATTTTACCCAGTTTCCCTGAATAAACGCCAGGGGTTGCTCTATCTCTCCACTTTTCTTCCACGGGAATTATACTAGGGACCCCTTTGCATAAGTAATCACAGAAGAAGAAAAAACAGAAAAGTTGGCCGGGCACGGTGGCTCATGCCTGTCATCCCAGCACTTTGGGAGGCTGAGGCGGGCGGATCACAAGGTCAGGAGATCAAGACCATCCTGGCTAACACGGTGAAACCCTGTCTCTACCAAAAATACAAAAAAAAAAAAAAAATTAGCCCAGTGTGGTGGCAGACACCTGTAGTCCTAGCTACTTGGGAGGCTGAGGCAGGAGAATGGCGTGAACCCAGGAGGTGGAGCTTGCAGTGAGCCGAGATCGTACCACTGCACTCCAGCCTGGGCAACAGAGCGAGACTCTGTCTCAAAGAAAAAAAAAGAAAAAACAGAAAAGTTAAAGTAGGCAGCATTTTCCACCCATCAAGTAAGTAAAATTTTAAAAGTATGGTATCATCAAGTATTGTCAAGAGTGTGAGGAAGTAATACTTTCATACGTTGCTGGTGGTACTGTAAACTGTAAATCCTCTCTGAAGGGATTGTTTGGAAGGACAATTAAAGTTAAAACCATGTATTCCTGTGATCCAACAATGTCACTTATGGGTGTCCGTCCTAGAGAACCACGTGCACAAGCACACAAGACAACACAGATATGTTTATTGCTATCATAGTTGCCACTGCACTGTGATAGCAATAAACCGGGAACAGCCTAAGTCCATTAATAGGGATGGCTTAGCCCCAAATAGAGCGAAAACCATGCAGTGGTAAACAGAATTCTGAGCAAAGAAAGTCAGTTGCAGGCTGGGCATGGTGGCTCACGCCTGTAATCCCAGCACTTTGGGAGGCCAAGGAGGGCAGATCACTTGAGGTAAGGAGTTTGAGACCAGCCTGGCCAACATGGTGAAACCCTGTCTCTACTGAAAATACAAAAATTAGCCAGGTGTGGTGGCACACACCTGTAATCCCAGCTACTCGGGAAGCTGAGGCAGCAGAATTGCTTGAACCCAGGAGGCAGACGTTGCAGTGAGCCGAGATCGTGCCACTGCACTCCAGCCTGGGCGACAGAGTGAGACTCCGTCTCAAAAAGAAAAAAAAAAAAAGAAAGTCAAACAACACATAGAAAGCCATTTATGCAAGAACAAAATATCACTGCAGCATAATAATATGTCTTTTTCTACAGGGTATGCACATATGTATGTAAGGACATAGAAAAATCATTGGAAGGTTACGCACCAACTTGCTCACAGTGATAACTTCTGGGAGAACAGGAAGAGACCAAGACTCAAGGTTGGTCAAACATTATCATTTATGTTTTATTTTTTAAATGATAATTTATTTTACTATTACTTTTATAATTAAATTTTAATATTAAAATGGGGAAAAATCAATCGGGGAATGTGGTTTTCTATAGTGTAGACCTCAAAATTAGACAAGCCTGATGTCTTAGCCCATTTGGGCTGCCATAACAAAATGCCATGGCCTGGGTGCCTTAAACACCAGACATTTATTTCTCACAATGCCGGAGGATAAGGCCCAGATCAAGGCATCAGCATCTGTCTAGTGAGGGCCTTCATGCTGTGCCCTCACAAGGTAGAAGGCGGGTGGGTGGGGCAAGAGAGAAACCAACTCCCTTCACCAAGCCTCTTTATAAAGGCGGCTAATCCCATTGACAAGGCAGGAGCCCTTCTGCCCTAATCACTCCTTAAAGGCCCCACTAGTTACTGCTGTCACATTGGCAACACCTGAATTTTGGAGGAGACACATTCAAACTGTAACAAAGAGAATGAACCTAACCAAGGTTCCCTCCCTTCTCTGTTTTTCTACCTGTGCCCAGGAAAACTCCAGCAGCCCCTCCCTCCAGCAGTTTCTCAAGGAGATAGGGAACCCAAAGGCAGGAATCTGGGTTCCTCTCAGCAGCTCCAAGGCAGATAAGCCTGGAGTCAGAATTGGAGTGTGTGGGCTGGCAGTAGAGAATGTGCTCTGTTGAGAAGGTGAGAGCTTTATTCCCAGCACAGTGTGAGGCTCAGTGAAAGTGGGAAGGAGTGAAGAAGGGTCTGCAGGGAGAGACAGTGGTCATAGAATCTATATATGTTAGTGCAACAGAGGCCATGTGGCACAACAAGGAGAGCAGAGAGTATTTCCACCACAGAACTTTTCTTTCAAATGAAATCCTGCAGAGAAGCCCAGTGAATGACACAGACATAGGTGGAACCACTGAGGCTGCCCACTCCACCGCCTAGAGACCCTCATCAGTGACCCCTGAAGCATCTCTAGAGAATCCTCTGACAGTGCCACAGCTAAAATCCCTCCTCTCACTCAACAGTTCACTTTCCAGAAGCCTAGAAAAGAGTAGCTCTTTATCCAGGGAACTCTCCCCCTTTCCCACCCACCTTCTGGGTCCTTCATGGCCTGAGAAGTTTTGCTCATATCTCACCCAGGTCTTCCTCTGACAAGTTTTTGACCCTCAAAAGCCTCCCTTGGACACTGGACACTTCTGGGGTGTTGGAACTGCTCTATATCTTGATCTGAGTGGTGGTTGCCCAAGTTTATTCTACAACGTACAGAGCAGTGCTGGATCCAGCTCACCCTGGCTCTCATCCACTCGCATCTCTTCCAAACTCTGCATTTGGTGAGGACACGTTGAGGTCCTCCCAATCAGCCATGATGGGAGGAAGGCACTAGCCCAGTGAACATCCCTCTGGCCCCTGCAGGGGATCCTGTGCAGGGAGCCAGCGGAGACTGAGGTTGCTCAGAGGCTAGGCTAACCAGGAGAGAGAAGACAGAGAAAGAAAAACCATCCGGGGATTCCAGGGAAGCCAAGGATGCCTGGGCTTTTGGGAAACAGTGACGGTCAGGCCGGAGGAAGGTGTTGGCATTGAGGAAGCCCTGGGGAATGCAGACTGTGGAAGGGAGTCTCGCTTGCCCGTCGGTGGGCTGGGCGGGAGCGCTGACCCTGGCGCCTCGGAGGAGGGAGGGGGCGGGCTGGGGAGGGGGAAGACAGCGTGACTGCGTCTGATCTACAGTGACGAGTACCAATGTTAACTGTCACCTCTCATCTCCAAACTAAATCACACCTGGAATTGGAGGAGCCGAGGAGCTGATAGAGTCAGCCTCGCAGAGGCGACAAGTCAATCAGCGCGGAGATGCCCGCGGAGACACCGGCTCCACGGGCCGGGCGCCTCCATTCATTCTGGGATTTACACTTGTCAGGCTGCCGCCTCGGGTGGGCAAGAGGAGGGGTGGGCAGGAGGCCGGTCTCCCTTCAGCTCCACTTAAAATGGGATGACAAGCAGCTCCTCCCCAGAGGCACCACAGGCTGGGCCCATCATTCTTGATGTCCCTCCACTTCTCTCTGTCCTGTGGGTCATTCCCCCAGGTCAGTGGACTTCAGGCTCAAGGATTTGGAAGAAGCCCAGCAGTCAGCACATGGAGACAGATTGGTGGTCTCTCGGGGCAAGGGGTATTGGCTGTTTGAGCAACCTTTGTCTGGGAGCTTGACAAGAATTCTTTCCTGGTCTCCAGGTCATCTGTTTGGGAGGGAGCAGTGGGGCCTTGTGCAAAAGGAAGGATGGAGTCAAACTACTTTGGAGCAATACTGTCGGTGGTCAGATGAAATGGAAAAGATCGTCGCTTTTTGTTTCGTTCATTTCTTTGCTCATTCAACAAATGGCATTCAGTTTGGCTGTAGCAGAGTGCTGGGGGTTTAGCAGCACTGAGCCTCCACATCCTGAAAAGGGGGAGAATTAAAGCATTTAGAACTTCTCAGGTTGCCATCTGCCACTGTCTTAGAATTACTGAATGAAACTGCAGCTCCCCCATCACTTTCCATCGCTGACCACACCATCATAATCCTCTGCACAGTCATTTATAAAGTGCTTTTTCACCTATAAACATAACTGTGCTAAGTGCTGTGCCAAGGAAAATGCCTAGAGATATAAATTCCAGATGGAGGAAAGCACATTGAGGTCCCATTGCTGTTTGAACATCTATTTTATTTTTGTCACCATGAAAGTAAGAAAACTTCATTCCAGAAAATATGGAGCAATAGAAAGAGGGGAAAATCCCCTAAATACAAAGCTAGCATTTTGATGTGCTTTCTTCTAGTCTTTTCTCCTGTATTTCTTTAACTTATTTTCCCAAAAGCCCCCAGCCCAGAGCATGTACTATGTCAATGAATGTGGAATCAGGGTGGAAACCTCATTTTTCTCCTCTGACCCCATTCAGAGTGGCCCCTGAGGACATGACTTCATTCTGCCTGGTGCCCGGACACAGCAATGGTGATACAGGCATTCGGTAGGCTGATCTCTTAATCCAGATTGGTGTAGTCCTTTGAAACTGAAAGTAGCTCCTTTTTATGTTGCCTGCTTCTCGGCATTAACTTCTCTTTGATGTAATTTTTGCTTCCGTTGCTCTCTCCCTTCATGGGTTAGATTAGTGTGAAATTGGCCTGGCTCCTCTGGAGACTGCAGTATTAAGCTTCAAATACTTGGTTCTTATTGGAAATCCTTAACCCACATCAGGGGAGAAAAGTGGCAGCATTACTTGGGAATGAGAGAGAGAGAGAGAGAGTGTGTGTGCATGCACACACGTGCGTGTGCATATGCTTACAAACGTGTGCAGGGGTGGGTGTAGACTAAGAAGGAGAGAAGTACACTGGCAAGGGGAAGGTGGGGAAGAGGAGATTGAGATTCTTCTCCATTTATTGAGTGCTGAGGATCTGCTCATCTTAATCTTAGGAGGAAGGGGTAGGAATGGGTCTTAGGGAACTTGAAAACGTGATAATAAGGGTAGAAAGCCTGTTTAATTTGCTGGCGCTCTTGGTGGAGCTGTCCAAAAGTCTTGGTGCTGAAGGGAAGAAAGAAAGGTGCCAGTGCTGGAGAAAGTAACAGGGCAGTTACGTAACCCAACCCACTTCACTGGGGTTATGTCTGCCTCTATGGGTGTGGCGCCTGGTTCAGATGTGACCTTGAATTGCACACAAGACATGGTTACCAACATTATGAGAGGACTGGCAGGAGCCACCAGTCCTGCTCTTACTTCTTGTTACTCAGGACAAGAAATTAGACTTGGGACAAAGAATGACAACTAATTAGGCCAGACTGCTGGAGGGAGGTACTCAACTGCAGGGGAGACTCACCTGGACACATGACCCAGGAGAGGGTTTCCTTCCACTTCTAAGGTATAACTGGGGGACCTCCTTCCGTGAGCGATTCTGATCAGAAGGAAGAGACTGCACCTCCTACTCCCACAGTAACACAAGCTCAGACCATCTGCCCCCAAATTTAAGTTGCCACCTGAGGACATCACTGGAGAACAGCTTCTGTTCTCCAGAACAGAGGTGGTTCTGACGGCCAACTGGCCAGAGCTGTTCATAAAGGACATAATCGCCAAACTGTATGACCACTGGAATGTTCTCAGCAAACTTCAGACTCCCCATTCAAAAACAGTTTACCTCCAAATATTTCAACCTTGTTATCAGCCAACCTATACTTACTTTCTCCCTGCAATCCCCATCCAACTTTCTCTGCCCCACTAGCCTTGGTCTTTTCTTGTACTCTCAGCTTCTGCCTCAGTTTCTTTTCTTTCCCACAATGCCCCTTTTCCCAGCCTCAGCCATCCGTTACCCCCAGATACCATATATCTGTGACCTTTCTTTCCTTTGCTCTGTTCTCCATTCATTTTTCCACTCACCTGGGTCTTCCACTTTACCCCCTTCTTCCCTTAGCTTTGTTCCACTCGCCCCACTGGGGTGCCCCTGCCCAGCCTCTGCCTGTGGAAGGGCCTTGGCCCACCATGGCTTAGCCTTGTGCCTCCTTGTGCATGGGCCCTCCTCTCCCCTTCTTGAGTCCGCAAATCACTTCTCCCAGTGTCAGCCGGCAAATTGGTTTATCCTCCCCCCAACCCGGCTTTCATTACCTTGCTGAAATGAAGCGATATCTCCTCAGCGGAGGCTTCCAGTCCATGCTGCCGCTGGCATAATAAATGAAGACAAAGTGCCGGCGGCATAGACCATCTCTCCCACTGCACCACTGGCCGCTGCCAGCTTCATTATTCGCTTAAGTTGCCGGAGAGAATTACTTAACCCTGACCCGTGTATTAGGGGCCTGTATTAATGCCGCGACAGGCGCCTCTTACGGCAGAGAACAATTTATTAGTGCTGAAACAGGCTGCTTTTCTCTGTCATTTTTCCAATCTGAGCTTTGAACACACATCATTAAACTTGTCCAACTCTCTCCCCTTCTCCATCATTCCTTTTTCATTTTTTTTTTAAACAGAAAGCACCGTAAAGAATGGAGATTGTTCTGAAAATCTCCAAGTGCCTCTCCCGCTCTTTTCTCTCCCTTTTTTCCTTTTCTTTCTTTCTTTTCTTCTTTCCTAATTTTTCCCAGGCCTCCTTTTGGTCTTGGTGTCTCTGCTGGTTGCGCTCCTATTTTTGGAGTCTGGATATATTGGGAGGGAACATTTGGTTCTTGAAGGAGAAGCCAGTTGTCCTTTGGGTATGAGGTTTGGGGGACAGGATAACCACAGCCCCCTTCCCTTGAGTTCTGCACCAGCTCTCTCTCCCTCATATTCCTCTGCTTCTGTCTCCTTTGTGCCTCCAGCTGGGAGCACCTTACTTTGAAAACAGACATTGGGAAGTATTCTGGGAGCTAGAAGAGCTGGGTGTGAAGAAGAACTGGGCATGGTTTCTGTTTGTCTTGGAGAATTTCTCAGGTCCACAGCTGGGAGAGGTCAGGAAGATTTGGAAGCACCTAGAGATGGCCATTTGGTGTCTGGAGCACCCTGAGCCCAGATGTAGTGTCTGGCCACAGCCCAGGAAGCTGGCCATGCTGCTGTGGCTGTGCCACCACAGGGCTGCCTATGCAGCTTTCCCCAACAGAGCGTCAGTTTCCAGGAGTTGTCATCTCTGGCTCATATGTGGTTTTGTCTCAGCACCTGAGCTCAACCTGTGGCTTCCCTACTCTCCTTGGCTCCTGATCTTGGCTCTTCTGCCCCAGCATATGCCTTTGTCTCTAGCACCTGCTGCCGCCCAGAACCATCCATAGCCATTCTCTAATGTAGTGCTTGCCAGTCTCCCTTGTGACCATCTCCTGCCCTTTGTACTAGGGACACATATGGCTAGTGTCTCAGTTTGTGTTCCCCTGGAAGCAGAACTGAGCAGACTTGGGTACAGATAGTTTGAGAGGTGGCAACAGGTAGCAGGAGTGAGGATGGGGAAAGTGAGGCCGATACAGTTGCCAGTGAAAGAGTGTGCTCTCAAGAGAGCTGCTGCAGGCAGTGGGGCTCGACTCCACCAGGCCCTCTGAGCTGGACACAGAATGGCCCCCAGAGTTATTCTTCCAGGGTATTTATTCACAGACGTCTGTCCCCGATTGGCTCAGGGGGCATAAACTCACCCAGACTTCTGCACAATGCTTGGTGTGTGTGTGTGGAGGGGGGTGTGTTGGAGGGCTGAGCACCTTCTCCTTGGAGAAGTTCCTGGGGCAGAAAGCTTGAGAGAAATATGAGGTCCTGTTTGAGGTGAATTGGGTTGGAACACATTCCCATGGCACTGACCAGCATAGCTATGGCTGAAATCAGAAGTGGGTGGGGAGAATGTGAGGTGGGTACCAACAACATCCACCCTTGGCACCATCCCACGTGCCCATCTCCTCTCACCGTCTCCTCCCTCTCAATCCCCAACTGCCTCCAGCAGTTCTGAGCTCTGCAGCCCCAGCCTGACTGAGCTGCACACACAAAGGATGTCACAGACCAGGCAGGGACATAAACAAGTGAGGCAGGATGGGGGCAGTAAACAGGAACTGGTGGGGACTGGTAAATCAGGGAGTACGAACCCATAATTAAAACAAACACATCGAGCGAGAGATGGTGGCCCACACGTGTAGTTCCAGGTCCTCAGGAGGCTGAGGCAGGAGGATGACTTGAGCCCAGGAGGGGTTTGAGTCCAATCTGGGCAATACAGCGAGATCCCATTTCTAATAAATAAATAAATAACATTGATTACTTTTAAAAACCACACATGCAGTCTCTTAGACAAACATATTAGGGGGCTAGAAAATTTGACCTGGAGAAGTGACTTTTGGGAAGTTTTCACTCACTTTTTTGCATTCTTCCCAACTCCAGCTGTGAGTGTTGGGGACTGTTTGAAAGTGAGTCCTGGGGAGAGGGGCTGAGAAGGGGCAGGAAAGCCCATCTACAAGGCCAGTGGCTTTTCCCCCAACCCAGTCCTTCCCAAATTCCCACAGCCTCCAGATCCCTGCAACCCTCCCTCCCGCTTAGCTCAATAGCTCTTGAAAGTTCTCTAATCACCTCTCTGCTTCCTGCATTAATAAGCCTCTCATCTCACTGATGGCAATCAGAATATTTGCTTATGAAAGGGACACGGTTAATAACACGATTGCTCCCCTCCGCCTCCTTCCTTCCTCTCCTTCCCCCTCCCCTTCCCTCGCCCTCCACACAATTCTCTCAATTAACGATAGGCAGAAATTAATTTTTCCCCTCGATCGAAACAATTGCAGGGAAGCGGATTGCCAGCGTGGCTTCAGATAGGGACGGCTCCCAGCAGAGTGGAGAGAAAGGAGCGAGATGCAGGAGATAAGCAGGCTCTATCTGCAGGCACAGGACAGAGTAATACAAATGTTATCCTTAGAAATGTACTTAAAGAGGATATGTTTATAATTCGGAGGGGATTTTCGGGGGCTCTCCTGCCCTCCCTCCCTCTCCAGGGCACTCCACTCAACTCACTTCTGCATACAGAACCCAGAGTTTGTTGGGAATTTTGATCCTGTTGCCTCGAAATGAGTGGCATGGGCCTGCGGTGAGAAGGGAGATCAGGTTATGTAGGGGGTTTTGGCCATGGTCTGGGCCCAGGGCTTAGGCCACTATTGATAGGGCTCTCTTTGTGGCCAAGTGCCAAACACCAGGTGTCAGGTCTGACTGTTGTGTGGGCTTTTCAGGTGAGGGCCTGGCTTATCTGCCATCTTTACCAACCCTTCTGCACCGGCCTGCACTCCTGGCATGGGCCTCCCTCCCAGCCCACTCCACCACCCAGGTAGAGAAACAGAGTCCCGTGTGGAAGCCAAGATCGTATCCCAGCACAATGGGCTTAAGAACACAGACTCCAAAGCCCGAAAGCCTGAGTTTGAATCCAGCTCTGCTGCTTCACAGCTCTGTGATCATAGGCAAGTTACTAACCCTCTCTGTGTCTTGGTTTCCTCATCTGTAAAACAGGAGCCACATCTACCGAGCAGGGTTGTTATGAGGATTCAGTGAGTGAATATTAGTAAGTGCTTAGAACAGTATGTGCCATGCAGCAAGGGCAAATGCTATTTAAACGTCTGGCAATATATATATATATATTTTTGAGATGGAGTCTCACTCTGTCACCTAGGCTGGAGTGCAGTGGTGTGATCTCGGCTCACTGCAACCTCTGCCTCCTGGTTCGAACGATTCTGCTGCCTCAGCCTCCGGAGTAGCTGGGATTACAGGTGCCTGCCACCGCGCCTGGTTAATTTTTTTTGTAGTTTTAGTAGAAAGGGGGTTTCACCACCTTGGCCAGGCTGGTCTTGAACTCCTGATCTCGTGATCCACCTGCCTCGGCCTCCCAAAGTGCTGGGATTACAGGGGTGAGCCATTTTTACTTTTTCCTTTTTTTTTTAAAAAAAGCCTGTACTGTTGTGGTAGTCAGAAATGTGTTGATCCATTGATTCCACAAACATTTACTGTACACCGGTCCTAGGGAGGATACAGACGTTTTAAAGATTTGGTAGTCTCTACACTTGACTTATAAGCCACCATAGCATGGGCAGAATTCGCCATAATCACAGTGTGTGAAGAGCGCTATAGGATTTTAGAGAGATTCAGCCCGGACAATCAGGGTTGGCTTCACGGAGGAGGGGGTATCTGAGCTGAGCTTTGATGAATACGTCAGATTTGGGGGAAAGGTTGCTGCTGGATAGAGGGGCAGGAAGAACGAGCGTATCTAGTTGTAATGCCAACAGGTCAGGGGGGGAAAGTTGGGGAATGGGGTGGGGGGAGGAAGAATTAGACTGGCCCCTTCCACCATCGCCATCCTTCTGTGTTCACCCACCCCCGCTCCGTCCCAACTCTCCCTTCCTCTTCACATCCAGGAAAGATTAACTTCTCTCCGTGCGAGAAAGTTATCATTAGCCAAGAATTAAAAGAGTGATTAATGATGCGCCCTCCCCCCGCCCCCTCCCCAAGGCCTTATCTGGTGGCGGTCAGCTGGACAATGCGGCAGGGTGGGAGGGGGAAGCGAGGGCGACGGAGAAAATGGAAAACAATAAATATTAAGCGCAAGAAAAAAGGGAGCGCAGCGCCGTTCCCACTTGTTAGATTGAAGGCGCCTCTCCAGAGGGGGGAAGGCTCCAAATTGCTAATTAGCGCCTGTGAAAAGGCCTGGCTCTGATATGCGCGCCGCTGAAAGGCCGACGTTAATGAAGCCGCGGCGCGCCCGCTTCCCTTTGACTGGCCTTCATCCCTCCTCCGCGCCCCGGGCCGGCCCGAACAATGCGGCGGGGAGCGCAGGCTCCCCCAGGCCTCGCCGGGACGGCCCGGGCAGCGCGCGCGGGGGGCGGCGCGGCGCCGGCGAAATGTGGAGGGGGAGATAAGGCCGAGCGCAGGGAAGAGGCTCACTCCCAGGGGCCCAGGGAAAATTTGCAGTTATTATGAAGGAGATGAAACAGATTAAAAGCCCTTGTGTTCGCCGCTTTGCCCCTTTATTTAGTGGCTTCATCTACGAGATGAAAGAAGTTGGAAATGACTTTCTCTGCTTTGCGCGGCAAGAAGCTTCATGGCACATTTCTTGACTTTATTCCTTCTTTTGTTTCTCTCTTCCTTGCCTTTAACCCCTGAAAGGCTTCACTTTGCGGCCACAGGCACTTAAGGGCTGGGAGGCAGGGACTGGCAGGGGCCTCCTCCGGTGACCGCTCGCAGCCAGACCTTGCCGATCTTTGGCTTTTGTCTCTGAGGGCAATGGCTGAGGCAGGCAGGTGGTGAGCTTGCCCTTCTTGGAGGGCTCCAAGAGGAGGCTGCATGACCCATTTTCCAGATGGGTTGGAGGCTCCTGGAATGCCCTGGGCCTGTCCCCAGAGGGAGGTAGAGCGCTGTGCTTGAAAGCATAGGGACTCCAGAGCCACATCCCCTGGGTTCAAAGCTACCCCCTTGCTAAGATCTTGGGCAAGACATTTAACTTCGCGGTGCCTCAGTTTCCCATCTGTAAAATGGGGATGATGATATTAATTCTAATACCCACTTCACAGGTGCAGTAGACACTGTGTGAACGTCCCTGATTTTTCATGCCTCTGTGTATCTACGCCTCTTGCTACTGCATTTCCATACTGACTCTGGGCTTGGCCACTTGACTTGCTTTGGCCAATGTCAGTTACAAGGTTGAGTCAAGCAGAGACTAGAAGAAGTGCTGTGTGTTTCTGCCTCCTCTCTTAGAATCCTACAACGGTTATGAGAATATACTAGGGCTGGCCTCTGGTCATGAGAACATGACTATGCCATCTATCTCAGGCATGTGGGAGACATGAGGAAGACAGTTAAGTTGTCCCAGACCAGGACATCCTAGAACATCCAGTCCCCAGCTGACTGCAGATGCAGGAGCAAGCCCAGCTAAGATCAGCCAAGCCTAGGCCAGATGAGGAGAACTTCCCAGCCAGCATATGAACTTACAAGAAGTCATAAGTGAGTGCTGTTTCAAGCAACTAAATTTTAGGGTGACTTGTTATGAAGCATTAAATTGATGCCTAGAAATCAGGCATTGCTATAAACCAAACCAAAACCAAAACCAACTCTAACACATATAGTAGTAGCTTTGGGATTAGAAAGCAAGTAGAGGCTAGAAAAGATGATAAAGAAACTGGCTAGGCACAGTAATCCCAACACTTTGAGAGGCCGAGGTCGGGGGATTGCTTGAGCCCAAGAGTTTGAGACCAGCCTGGACAACATAGCGAGACCCCGCCTCCACAATAAATAAAAAATTAGCCAGGCACAGTGGTATACACCTGTAGTCCTAGCTACTCTACTCAGGAGGCTGAGGTGGGAGGATCTCTTGAGTCCAGGAGGTCAAGGCTGCAGTGAACTGTGATCATGCCATTCATAGAGTGAGACCCTGTCTCAGAAAGAAAAAAAGAAAAAGAAAGAAAGGAAGGAAGGAAGGAAGGGAAATTACTATAGTAGGCTAGAAAAGAAGGTGACCCATATTATGTCTAACAAAATAATAGGTCAAACTGTTGTCTGTGGTAATTCGGAAGATAGAAGTACTTAATGAACTTATGAATTTGAGCAATGAGATTTCCAGGTAGAAGGCTGAAAGGATGAAACGGCTCTTACTAACTGAATTTGATAAGGTACTAGGAGAAAGATGTGCTGAAGAAAAAAATGACCGGTTTATTAACATAATTTAGAGGGAATATAAAAGGCCCAGAACTTGCTGAATTGGAGCAATTTCCCAATCCTTATCCCCAGTTGTTCCAGCCAGTAAAAGACTCTCAGTGTACTACAAGACCTAAGACTTTCACTTTAGGCATTAATAGAATAACAGGGACTGTGTTTACCCTCGCACCTAAACAATTGAAGGAATACAAAAATTTCCAGAATCCTACAAGGTAAAATTAATAATATCTGGAAAACAATAAAAATTATGAGACACAGAGAAGCAGGAAAATACACTTATACAGAAAAATCAATCAATAAAACAGACCCAGAAATCACACAGATGACAGAACTAGTAGTCAAGATTAGTAGTCTACTAGTAGGACCAGTAGATGATTGACTTGTAGAAAATTAAATTATAGCAATTATAACTATATTTTATATGTTTAATAAGGTAGAAAAATCCATGAGCATACTAAGGAGAGACAGGGAAGATATAAAAAAGCTCCAAAACCTGGGTGCAGTGGCTTACGCCTGTAATCCCAGCACTTTGGGAGGCAGAGGTGGGTGGTGGATCACCTGAGGTCAGGAGTTCAAGATCAGCCTGACCAACATGGAGAAACCCTGTCTCTACTAAAAATACAAAATTAGCTGGGCTTGGTGGCACATGCCTTTTAATCCCAGCTACTCAGGAGGCTGAGGCAGGAGAATCACTTGAACCCGGGCGGTGGAGGCTGTGGTAAGCCAAGATCATGCCATTGCACTCCAGCCTGGGCAACAAGAGTGAAACTCTGTCTCAAAAAAAACAAAAGCAAAAACAACAACAACAACAACAACAACAACAACAACAACAAACTCCAAATCTAACTTCTATATGACTACAATGTCTGAGATGGAAAAATGTATTGGATGTGATAAATAACAGGTTATACACTGTGGAAGAAAAGCCTGGTGACTTTGAAGATACAGCAATATAAACTATCTAAAATGAAACACTCAGAGAAAAAAAATCCCTAAAAAACAAAAAAGAAAAACAGTAAGGAAGGAAGGAAAGAAGGAAGGAAGGGCAGATGAACAACTTAAAGTGACCTAATATATGTGTAATTGGAGTTCCAGAAGCATAGCCATACATCGGAGATATTGTGGTTTCAGTTCCAGACCACTGCAATGAAACTAATATTTCAGTAGAGTCACATAATTTTTTTGATCTCTCAGTGCATATAAATGTTTGTTTGTTTGCTTGTTTTTGTTTTGTTTTATTTGTTTTTTTAAGACAGGGTCTCACTCTGTCTCTGAGACTGGAGTGCAGTGGCATGGTCACAGCTCAGCCTCAGCCTCCTGGGCTCAAGAGATTCTCCCACTTCAGCCTCCTGAGTAGCTAAGGCCACAGGCGTGTATCACCATGCCTGGCTAATATTTCTGTTTTGTAGCGGCAGGGTTTCACCATGTTGTGCTGGCTGGTCTTGAACTCCTGAGCCCAGTCTGCTCACCTCAGCTTCCCAAAGTGCTGGGATTAAAGGCGTGAGCCACTGCGCCTGGCCGTGCATATAAAAGTTTTGTTGGCTGGACACGTTGGCTAAAAAAGTTTTGTTTACACTATAGTGTAGTTTATTAAGTTTGCAATAGCATTATATTTAAAAATGCAATGTACGTACCTTAATTATAAAATAATTTATTGCTGCTGGGTGTGGTGGGGCATGCCTAAAGTCCCAGCTTCTCAGGAGGCTAAGACAGGAGGATCACTTGAGCCCAGGAATTTGAGTCCAGCCTGGGCAACATATCAGGAAGCTTGAGAAGAGGGAGAGAGAGACAGAGGAATGGCCAGTCAGTGGAGCAGTCGGAACAGAAACAACATTTATTGATTAAGTTTGCCATCTTACATGGCCACAACTCATGGTGTCTCAAAACAGTTACAATAGTTATACCAAAGACCACTGATCAAAGATCACCACAACAGATATAATAATAATGAAACATTTGCAATATTGTGAGAATGACCAAAATGTGACACAGAGACATAAAGTGAGCACATGCTGTTGGAAAAACAGTGCTGATAGACTTGCTCAATACAGGGTTTACAGGGTTGCCACAAACATTTAATTTGTAAAAAAAAAAAAACAAAACAAAAAAAAACAGAGAAACACAATAAAACGAGGTATGCCCATAGATAAAAAGTGGGAGAAGAAAAATATTTTAAGAAATAATAGCAAAAAGCATGAAAACTATAAACCCACAGATTAAAAAGCTCAATGATTCCAAGGACAGGAAACATTATGAAACATTATGAAAATGACACCAACACACATTATAAATAAATTGCTTGAAGCTAGTGATAAAGAGGAAATCTTTTTTTTTTCTTTTGAGATGGAGTCTTGCTCTGTCACCCAGGCTGGAGTGCGGTGGTGCAATCTCGGCTCATTGCAACCTCCACCTCCTGGGTTCAAGCAATTCTGCTGTCTCTGCCTCCCAATTAGTTGGGATTACAGGCACGTGCCACCACGCCCAGCTAATTTTCATATTTTTTAATAGAGATGGGATTTCACCATGTTGGCCAGGCTGGTCTCGAACTCTTGACCTCAGGTGATCCACCCACCTCGGCCTCCCAAAGTGTTGGGATTACAGGCATGATCCACCGTGTCTGGCCAAAGAGGAAATTTTAACAGCAGCAAGAGTACAAAGACATTATGTATAGAGGAACAAAGATAAGAAGAAAAACAGACTTAATCTTTGTAATAATGTGAGCCAGAAGACAGCAGAGCAACATCTTTAAAGTGCAGTCACATGTTACTTAACAATAGGGATAGATTCTGAGAAATGCGTCGTTCGGTGATTTTGTTGTACAAACATTATAGAACGTAGTAATACAAGCCTAGGTGGTATAGCCTGCAACACATTGACGGATAGCCTGTGCTCCTAGGCTGAAACCTGTACAACATGTTACTGTACTGAATGCTGTAGACAGTTGCAACAAAATGATATATGTGTATCTAACCATGTCCAAATATAGAAAAAATACAATAAAAATGCAGTATTATATTCTTATGAAACCACCATTGTATATGCAGTCCATCATTGACCAAAACATCATCATGTAGCATGTGATTGTCCTGAAAGAAAAACATTGTCAACATAGAATTCTATACCCAGCAAAGACGTTTTTCAAAAATGAAGACAATTATAAAGACTTTACAAGAAACCAAAGCTGACAGAATTATCACAAATGTACAAGAACTACATGAAATGTTAAAAAAAGTTTCAGACAGAAAGAAAATCATACCAAATAGAGATCATGAGATATACAAAGGAATGAAAAGCACCAAAAGTGGTATTTATGAAACTGTAAAATATCTTTTCTTTAAAAAAATCTCTTTCGGTAATAATTGGCTGTTTAAGAAAAGAAATATAAATGTATTGCAGGATTTCTGCCATATGTAAAAGTAAAACATATGAAAATTGGTGAGGTTCAGGACACACTACTCCTAAATATAGCACTTTTGCCATAGAAGAAATAGCAGAAACAGCCCATAGAAACTAAAAAGAATTTCTCTCACTTCCTTTCCCCTGTAATGGGCCATAAAACCAAGTTGACCTTCCCTGAAAATAGGTCATAGGACCCTCATTCCAGAGGCATCCTCCCTATACCTGGAGAAGAAGAATGTCCCTATCCTCAAAGATGCAAAGACACCAAAAAGAATCTGAATAAATGGGCTTTGCTAAGTTTCTCCGAGTTTATTACCATTAGATCATATCCTTTTTTCTGCAATCATACATCTGAATGACTGTCCATAAAAATACAGTTTCCCTGTTTTTTAATGTCTTCATTTCTGAATGCTCTTGTGTCAGGTAAAACTTATCTTAAATAAATTTGTATGCTTTGCTTTTGTTAATCTGTCCTTTATTATAGGTGCTATAGCCATGAATATCAAAACGGTTATTGAGAGGATTAAATGAAATACTGAATCTAGTCTTCAGCATGATTCTTGGACTACAGCAAGCTTTTAGTAAATGCTACTTCAACAAAATCCCTAAATTCAACAGAGTTGAGGAGGGTAAGTGAGAGAGCATGGGAGGCGTGGCAAGGGAGGAGTTGGCGAACCTCTGTCTACTGCCACCTGCTCCTTGGCTGCTGCCCTGGGTCCCAGCACAACCCCTCACTGTCCCCCTCTTGGTGTGCTTTACAGGAGATGTGTTTCTGTTATCACTGCTGCCAAGGAGTGCTCAGCATCTCCCCACTCCTGCATTCCTGCCTCCAGGGAAGGTTCCTATAATCCCAAGGAGAAGGCACCAGGAGTACCAGGGGTAGGGGAGGCGGACAAGTTGCCAGGTGTCACTCACTTTCCAAGTATATGCTAACACTTCCTGTCCTCCTTGGTGGACACTGTTTCTGTTAGTAACATCTCTCCAGTGGCTGCTGGAAAAACTTTCTGGAAAGATTTCCAGATGTCTTGGATCTGTTCAGAGAAGATCTGAGCCAGGAAAAGGGGAAAATGGAAATAAATTATGGAGAGAGGATGAGGAATCCATTCATTCATCAAATGTTTATTGAGCACCTACTATGTGACAGGCACTGTTGTAGGTTCCAGGGGGATACAAAGGTGAAAGGACAGATACCGTCCTTATTCTTATGAAACTTGCATCCTGGTGGGAGGCAACAGAGTACAAACAAATAAGTACCAAAGAAATAGGATAAAGTTGGACTATAATAAGTGCCATAAGGGAAATATACCAGGTGCTATGGTTTAAATGTATCTTCCAAAATTCAGGTGTTAGAACTTAATGGCCAATGTGATTTTATTAAGAAGTGGAGTATTTAAGAGGTAATTGGTCATGCGGGCTTCTCCCCTCATGAATGGAATTAAGGCTCATATAAAAGAGGTTTTACAGAGTGTTGGCTCACTTGCCCTTCTGCCTTTCATCATGTGAGGACACAGCATTCCTCCCTTCCAAAGGATGCAGAAACGGGGCACCATCTTTGAAGCAAAGAGTGAACCTCATCAGACCACCAAACCTGCCAGCACCTTGATCTTGGATTTCCCAGACTCCAGAAGCTATGAGAAAATACATTTTTGCTCTTTATAAATCACCCAGTCTATGGTATTTTGTTATAGCTGCACAGAATGGACGATGAGATAGAAAGTACTTTAGATCATATCAGAAAAGTCCTCTCTGTGGAGGTGATATTTTAGCCAAGGCCTCAATGATGCTCTCAGGTGCAGGACAGCATGTCAAGGCCCTGGGGAAGGTGGAAAAAGAGCATGGTGGGTTGGTACTGTGGGTACAGGGAAGAGAGTCAAGACCAGAGGCAGGCAGGGCCCACATCATACCTGACTGTGCAGGCCATAGTGAGGACTTTAGGTTTATTATAAGTGCAGGGAATGTAATAAATCAGCAGTGGAAGATTTTTTATTTATTATTAATTATTTGTTTAAAAAATATATTTGGCTGGGCACAGTGGCTCATGCCTGTAATCCTAGCACTTTGGGAGCGGAGGTGGGCAAATCTCTTAAGCCCAGGAGTTTGAGATCAGCCTGGGCAACATGGTGAAACCCTGTCTCTACAAAAAGTACAAAAACAGCCAAGCGCGGTGGCTCACGCCTGTAATCCCACCACTGTGGGAGGCCAAGGTAGGCAGATCACTTGAGGTCAGGAGTTCTAGATCAGCCTGACCAACATGCAAAACCCTGTCTCTACCAAAAAATACAAAAATTAGCTGGGCGTGGTGGTGTGTGCCTGTAATCCCAGCTACTAGGGAGGCTGAGGCACAAGAATCGCTTTAACCCAGGAGGCGGAGGTTGCAGTGAGCTGAGATCACACCACTGCACTCCAGCCTGGGTGACAGAATGAGACTGTCTCGAAACAAAAAAAAAAAACAAACAAAAAACAAACCCCAAACACGTAAACAAACAAAAAGTACAAAAATTAGCCAGGCATGGTGGCGCGTACCTGTAGTCCCAGCTACTCAGGAGGCTGTGGTGGGAGGATGACCTCAGCCCAAGGGAAGTCGAGGCTGCAGTGAGCCATGATCGTGCCACTGCATTCCAGCCTGGGTGACAGAGTGAGACCCTATCTCAAAAAATAGATATACATTTTTGTGGGGAGGAAAGAGGTGAGAGAAGCCTATTATTTCCTTCCATGTGCAGATTCTTTTTCAGCTGGGAATTTCCTCATTCGACTACGTTTGATGGTCAAAAAAGGGAAACTTCTGTTGACTACTCCCCTCTTTTCAGTAACTACTAACACTTTTGGAGCAGTTAATTTGTGTTGGGCTGTATACTAAATGCTTTACATTCATTATTTCATTTCATCTCCATCCAAGAGATAGATATGTACAAATATTGTCTCCATATTGCAGATAGGGAAGCAAAGGCTCAAAGAAGTGAAACTTCTAGCTCTGGACACAGTCAGGCAGTTAGGGCTTCACCCTTCACCTCCTTCCCCCTCCTCCACTGCTGCCTGCTTGCAGCCTGCTCAGGCCTTATTACCATCAGTGACCTCCTCAGTTGCCAAGTGTGGTGGCATTTCCTCAGAACTGCTCATCTTCAAACTTCCTTTTCTTCTTCATTTTCTTAAAACTCTCTCTCCTCTGGCTTTTAGACACAGGTTCTCTTCAGATGCTCTCAGTCTTTTTGGAGCTGTCCTCTTCTTCCACAACAGGCCACTTCTCTCACCACCCTCTTTCATTATGTGATTCTGCCCATGGCTTCCACCATCCCATGAAGGCGGAAGTTTCATTACAATTTTCTCATGGGACTGAGACAAGCACTTCTAACGTCCCTGACCCAGCATTTAGTAAACAAGTATTCATTTAATTTTTCATCAACAATAACTATGGAGCACCTACCATGTGTAAGGCACTGTGCTAGGCACTGATGAGAATACAATGAATAGGACAGGGTCTTCAGGGCAATGCAGTAGGCTTTGGTTTGGTTCACACAGTTATATACATATAAGCACAGGGCCAGGCATATTGTAGATGCTTAGTAAATATTTGTTGAATGAGTGACTTAGTTGGGGAGGCAAACTTGCACATAATCGGCTCTAGTTCAGGTTGTATGAAGAGAGGGTGGTCATAAAGCTACCGGCAAGTGCTGAGAATGAGAGCCAAAGGAGTGGGCAAGCAAGTGTAAGTGTCTTTCTTGAGGTGACATTGGAATTGAGCCTTTAAATCACCCCAGATCCCAAGGGTGTTCTAGAACTAGCAAGTGATATGGTGTGCTCAAGCATGATGCAGGAGGTAGTGGAAGATGGATGAAATGACACCACTAAAATTGTGTTTTAGGAAACTCACTCTGGTGCCTGTGTAGAGGATGGCATTTTGGGGGGAGAGACTGCAAGTGGGAAGACCAGTAAGGCAGCTGCTGCATCACCCAGAAGAGTGGTTACCTGCCCAGATGAGGCCAATGGCAGAGCAAAAACCAATGAGGGAGGACAAATGCAAGACTACTGCAGGAGTGCAACCTACGAGGCTTAGCACTTTACTAGATAAAGGGGTAAAAGAAAGAAACAAGAACTAAAAATGGGTTTGAAGCTTCTCACCTGGGTAACTGCATGATGGTGGCGATATTTCCCAAAAAGTGAACAGTGGAGAAGGGGCAGGTTTGATAGAAACTATGGAAGAGGCTGGACAAGGTGGCTCACACCTGTAATCCCAGCACTCTAGGAGGCTGGGGCAGGAGGATCACTTGATGGTAGGAGTTTGAGACCAGCCTGGGCAACATAGTGGAGACCCTATCTCTCTACTAAAAATTTAAAAATTAGCTGGGCATGGTGGCATGTGCCTGTAGCCCCAGCTACTTAGGGTGCTGAGGTGGGAAGATTACTTGAGCACAGGAGGTCAAGGCTGCAGTGAGGTAATGATCATGCCACTGCAGTGTTCTGTCCGTAGGTGTACCATCATTTACTTAACTAATCCCTGTTGTAGAATTTCTGACTTTTTCTACTTTCCTCAATCCTCCCTCAGAAATGCTGCAGAGAAGAATTTAACCTGTATCTAACATTTTTGAGCCCATTTCCAATTTTTTTTTTTTTTTTTGAGACATGGTCTCACTCTGTCTTTCATTTCACAGAGACCCTGTCTGGGAAAAAAAAAAAAAAAAAAAAAGGAAAGGAGAGAGGGAAGAAAGGAAGGAAGGAAGAAAGAAACTGTGGAAGAAACTAAGCTTTATTTTTGACATTTTATTATATTTACTTATTTATTTTTGAGACACGGTTTCACTCCTGTCACCAGGCTGGAGTGCAGCAGCGTGCTCTCAGCTCACTACAACCTCTGCCTCCTGGACTGAAGTGATCCTCTTGCCTCAGCCTTTCCAGTAGCTAGGATTACAGGCACCCGCCACCACACTTGCCTAATTTTTTGTATTTTTAGTAGGGACGGGGTTTCACCATGTTGGCCAGGCTAGTCTCAAACTCCTGACCTGAAGTGATCCACCCGCCTCAGCCTCCCAAAGTGCTGGGATTACAGGCGTGAGCCACTATGCCTGGCCTATTTTTGACATTTTAAATTGGAAATGCTGGTGAGGCGAACAAGTGTAGCTATCTAGTAGAAAAATGAAAATATAAGTTGGATTTCAAGAAATTTGGGAGCTTTCAGTGCTGATGCAGGCAACCAACACTGTGGGAACAGATGTGATTTGTGGGAGAGAATTTTCACTTATGCAGAAAAGAGGCCTAAGGCTGTGGACACCTGTTGAACATTTCCGTATTTCTGTCCTGTGGGAGTCACAGATTTAGCATGTCCAAAATGGAATTAATCATCTTTCCACTAAACCCGTTTATCTTCTTGACTTCTCTAGCTGTGCAGATGGCACTGACCACTGTCTTAGTCGCCCTAGCTCAAAACCTCAGCTATCTTTGTCTCCTACCTTGACTTTTTTTCACCTATAGAACATTTTGAAAATCCACAAAAAACAATAGATAGGAGATATAATCATTGATAATGAAACCATTTCGGATATTGTATGGTGGATTCTTCTGGTCTTATTCCTTTGCGAGTACAGATTTAATTTCCTTTGTATGGGAATCATACTCTACATTTTTAGAGTAACCTTTTTATTGAAGTATAACAGTCATGCAGAAATGTACACAATCATAAGTTGATGGCTTTTCATGTCGTTAAATATTCTTTTGCAACATCAATTTGTAAAAGTTGCAAGATATTCCACCCATAGATGTACCATAATTTAGTTAACTAACCCCTGTTGTAGAACTTCTGGCTTTTTCTAGTTTCCTCATCTCTCCCTCAGAAATGCTGCAGAGATGATTTACCTATATTTAACATTTTTGCGTCCATTTCCAATTTTTTCCTTAGAATACAATTCTTTGGGGCAAAATTTCAGGGTCCAAGGTATGTGCATATTTTTAAATAAACTTTTTTATTTTAGGATAATTTTGGGTTTAGAGAAAAATTATGAAGATTGTTACAGTTTCTGTATAATCCACACTTTCTCCTATTATTCACTTTTTTTTTTTTTGCGACGGCCGAGTCTCACTCTGTCGCCCAGGCTGGAGTGCAGTGGCTCGATCTCTGCTCACTGCAACCTCCGCCTCCTGGGCTCACGCGATGCTCTTGCCTTAGCCTCCTGAGTAGGGACTGGGACTACAGGCATGTGCCACCACACCTGGCTAATTTTTTGTATTTTTAGTAGAGACGGGGTTTCACCATGTTAGCCAGGCTGATCTCGAAATCCTGACCTCAGGTGATCCGCCCACCTCAACCTCCCAAAGTGCTGGAATTACAGGTGTGAGCCACCGCACCGGGCTATTCACTCTTACAGAAGTATAACACATCTCACAATTGCAACCAATATTGATACATTATTATTATTATTATTTTGAGACGGAGTTTTGCTCTTGTGGACCAGGCTGGAGTGTAATGGTGCGATCTTGGCTCACTGCAACCTCCGCCTCCCAGGTGCAAGTGATTCTCCTGCCTCAGCCTCCCGAGTAGCTGGGATTACAGGCACGTGCCACCATGCCCATGTAATTTTTGTATTTTTAGCAGAGACAGGTTTTCACCCTGTTAGCCAGGATGGTCTCAATCCCCCGACCTCAGGTGATCCGCCTGCCTCGGCCTCCCAAAGTGCTGGGATTACAGGCGTGAGCCACCTCGCCCGGCCCGATACATTATGATTAACTAAAGTTGATACTTTATCCAGATTTCCTTAGTTTTTACCTAATGTTCTTTTTTCAATTGCAGCGTCACACCCAGGACACCATATTACATTGTCATGCCTCCTTAGGCTCCTCCTGGCTCTGAGTTTCTTAGACTTCCCTTGCCTTTGCTGAGCTTAACAATTTTGAAGAATACTGGTCATGCACTCTGCAGAATGTCCCTCAATTCGGGTTTGTCTGATTTTTTTTTCTTATAATTAGACTGGGTTATGAGATTTGGAAGGAAAGTACCATAAAGTGCCATTCTCATCATGTATCATTCCACATACTATCAACATGATTTAGCACAGAGTCTTGATCACCTGGCTGAATTACTGTTTGCCAGGTTTCTCCACTGTAAAATCACTCATTTTCCCCTTTACAGATGTTGTACTTTTGGGAAGGAAGTCACTATGCACAGCCCACATTTAAGGAGGCGGAAGTTATGCTGCAGGATGGCTGTCTACATAAGTTATTTGAGATTCTTCTGTGGGGGATTTATCTCTTCTTCCTCATTCGTTAATTTATTCAATCACTTATATCGGTATGGGCTCATGAATATTTCTTTTGTACTTTGAGTTATAATCCAATATCACTTGTTTTATTGCTCAAGGCAATTTGAAATGTTCTGAGTAACTCAGTGCAAAACAACCTCTTCCAAAGGTTGTACCAGCTCACAGGGTAGACGTCATTAAGATCCATTTCCCCTCAACTTCACAGACCCATTAAAAAGGTCAGAAAGCAAGGGATAAGCTGACATCCCTGCCTAGCGCCCAATTTCTGGAAGCCCCTAAGGAAGATGAGGCCAGCATGCAGGGGTCTTTCCCCACGTGGGGCACCTCAACCCCTGAGACGCCCTTTCCCGGCCAGACCCTATTCAACACCCCTCCTTGTCCCCTGCCCCATCTCCTGGCTTCCTGTGGCTCCGCCCACCGCGGGGCGGAAGTGGGTGTGGCCACGGGCGGAAGCACTGGGTCAGGGGCCCAATCGTGCAGCCAGCCCCTCCCACTCGCCACCGCCCCACCCCTCCGGCCCAGACCGGAAATGAGGTCAGAGAGGGAAGCCCCGGCGGTGAGAGTCGGCCCAAAAAGCGGCGGCCGTTGGTGGTGGCTGCGGCAGCTGGTGAGGGGGAGGAGGGGGTTGAGAGTGTTGGGGTCCTGGGGGCTAGTACCAGAGGGGATCGGAGCGCCAAGCCGCGGCTGAGCGGCTAAGGGCGTCTTGGGGCTGCGGCAGACGGCAGGAGGGTGAGGGTGGTGGGGCCTTGCTTTTCAGGGCGCTTGTCCCCATCCCTGGGGATGTGGGTCGGGCCGTCTCCGGGGCCACAGCCCCCTCTTCCCCTTTCTTCTTTCTGCCTCTCTGGGGCGGGCTGCAGCCTGAGGGCTTGGTGTCCCGAGCCGTGGTCGCCCCAGCCCTCAGGGACGGGCCGGGGCGTGGTGGAGAGTCCTTCGAAACACAGTTTTTGTCATATATGTGGCCATGTTGCGACCCCCGATCCCGGAGGGAGCTCAGTCGCCAAGACTTGCATTTTGGCAGTTTCTGCCCTAGAAGAGCCGATCCCCGCCCTTCGTGAGCCCAAATGAGCAGTTGCCTCCTGCCTCTCCCACCTTCTACTCCGCCCCTCACTTCCACCCTGCTCTTGTCTCTCTTACTTGCTGTCCACCAGCTACCCGTTCCTTCCTGTGCGTGACTCAGCCTCATCTCTGCCCGGGTGCGTGCCTGGACGCCGGGTCCTCTCGAGAGTGTGCATCCGCGACTGGAGATGGGGAGTTCTAGGGTTCTTTTGTCACTACTGTTCGAATCACAGGCTTTGAGGCAGGAAAGGATTCTACACAGGCATTCGACTGCAGGTTGTTTGATGACTTCGTTCCATGTTCAACTTTGTGCTGTTCTGCCTGAGGTTTTTATTTGTTCTTTTGTTTTTGTTTTTTGTATTTTTGTTGCCTGAGTTTTTAAAGCAGTAATTCTTTATTAGGGAAGTAGATTTTGACATGCTGTTCCCACTTGTTTCCTTATTTTGGTCTTAGGGACAGTTGTCTCCCAAACCTCAATCATGGCATTTTAATCCACTTTTTTCTTTCCCATTTTTTCCCCTTCTTTTCACAGGTGTTGATAAACCACTTCTTAATGCTTAAAAGAACTTGGTCTTGTTTAAATGTATGTGCTTTTGGACACTTTGAGAAGCTTCGTTTGTATGGTAGTTTTGGAAGTAGGTGTCACTATTGCTCCTACAGGTGTGGCAGATAAGCCAGAGGACTGTTTTCCTGTCTTTAAGTTCATTGGCATAGGCACAGCATGAAAATAGGTTTTAGAAAGCCCTTTGCAAAGTGAAAACTGAATGAATGGGAATATGGTCAGAGAGTGGCACCACTTAGAATTTTAAGCTGATCTTGAAATACTTTGGGCATAGAGGCAAGAGAAAAGTGCTAAAAATTTAATATGTATTTAATTAGATGCTGTACAAATTAAATATTTCCCCTTAAGGGGGAATTTTGAAGATTGCTCCTACTACTGTCATTTCTTGAAATGTTTGCCTCTGAAGTGACCCCTGAAGTGTGATGTTTGGTTTGAGGATGAACAGAAAAATAAGAAATTTTGGAAAGCAGTTTGGCCAGAAATCTTAGAAACTTCACCCTATCCCTGTCATTTCAGCTGCTATTGTATCCTAGTTTTCTGTGATTGTGTGGCACTGAAGCACATAACTAGGACCAACATTTATTTTCTGGAGGGTAGGAGAGGGGCTTAAAAATTGTTAATTATTCAAAAATATATGACATACTGTATAAGGTTCTGTACCTGGTAGCTTCCAGGTGGTAGTTGGTACCAGAATGGGTGCAAACTTAGTCTCTTCTCCATTCTGACTTCAAACCTGGGTCACTACAATTTCTTGGATCACGAAAACTGCATTCTTCCTTAAATGGTGTCACTAAGTTGTCTTTCTGTTTCTTTCTGCCATCGTCATTGTCAGCAGTGACCCCAGGCCAAAGAACAGTTTTTCATTCATTCTCAATACCTCGATGAGACCATGTGCTACTCTGTGTTTCCACAACTCTAGTGTGATTTTGAAGTTGTATGTTTTTCTACTCCTGTCTAGTGAGACAGTCTCTAATCTTTCTGGATCTCATCATTAGGTAATTCAATGACAAGTTTAATTGGGGAAAAGAGAGAAGGATCTAGTCCCCCGAATTTGTTTTGGGTCCTGTCCCAGTTGTCTTCTGGTTAGTAGGTTTTTGTGCTTAAGAATATGTTGACTTCAGGCATTTAACAAGGGACAAAACATCTATTTTTAGTGACTTAAGGAAGTGGTAGCAACAGAATCTAAGTGTAGCCAGATGAAAGGTGACTTATTTTGTTTAGACAGGCAGAACTGTGGACTACCATGATCTGTTTCATCAAATTATTCCAAAACAACAGATCCTTTTTCAGGCTTTCTTTTTCTTTTTCTTTTCTTTCTTTCTTTTTTCCCTAAACTTCCTTTTGGCAGATGTGGCCTCATGGATGAGCTGGTACACGACTTAGCCTCAGCCTTGGAGCAGACATCTGAGCAGAATAAGCTTGGTGAACTGTGGGAGGAGATGGCGCTGAGCCCCCGACAGCAGAGGCGGCAGCTTCGGAAACGCCGAGGTCGGAAGCGTCGTTCTGACTTCACTCACCTGGCAGAGCATACCTGCTGCTACAGCGAGGCCTCTGAGTCAAGTCTGGATGAGGCCACTAAGGACTGTCGAGAAGTGGCTCCGGTGACCAATTTTAGTGACTCTGATGACACAATGGTAGCCAAAAGACACCCAGCTCTCAATGCCATTGTCAAGAGTAAGCAACATTCTTGGCATGAATCTGACTCCTTTACTGAAAATGCACCTTGTCGACCACTCAGGCGCAGGCGGAAGGTGAAGCGAGTGACATCAGAGGTGGCTGCTAGCCTTCAGCAGAAGCTGAAGGTGTCAGATTGGAGCTATGAGAGAGGCTGCAGGTTCAAGTCTGCTAAGAAGCAGCGTCTGTCCCGCTGGAAGGAGAATACTCCCTGGACCTCATCAGGCCACGGATTGTGTGAATCAGCAGAAAATAGGACTTTCCTAAGCAAAACAGGAAGGAAAGAAAGGATGGAGTGTGAAACAGATGAACAAAAACAGGGCTCTGATGAGAACATGTCAGAATGGTGAGATCTCCCTTACTAAGCCAAAGATTTTCCTGGTTAATTTTTCCCAAAGTGCACATCCATGGTCTTAGTGGGTTCTACCTTCTTTCAAACCAACCACTCTAGTATTGACTTTGAAGCCTTCCTTGAATCAATCAGTAGTTTAGCTTTTTAAGGTACCATTCATGAGTCTATTTCCCTCTGTCAGGAAGGCTATATATAATAGAAACACAGTTGTTTCTAAAAACTGTTTAAAACGCGTACCTCAAATGCAAAACTAATAATTTTATTTTAAAAAACAATTTGCTGCTTATTATGCCATATAGTTTGTACATAAATATTGTTGTTTAGAACTCAGGTCTCAGCAGAGGCTGGTGTGTGTGTGTGAGAGAGAATATGCTAGCGCCAGGTATACGGAGTTTATAAATGTTCCGTTAAGTTGCCTGTCCTCATTAAGAATCATGGCTTTAGATGCTTTTTGGCTATAATTCTGTTTTCTGCTACTTGTGGTTTGACTATATTGAATTTATTTTTTTATGGCTGACATTCAAATTGTCTGAACACATGGTGGGCTTTGAAAATAACAGTACCGAGTCCCATTAGTCTTACATCAGATGTGATCAAGCCAGAAAAATTTGTCTCTAATGGGTACATGTTTAAAAATGTAAGTGTAGTTTTGGTGACTTTTTATTTTTTACATCTCAGATAGTCCTATGAACATTGATACCCCCCAGCTTGATACTTTAATGTTATTAATATTAATCTGTGGTTATCTTTTTCTTAATAGTGAGGATGCCATTGGTGTTTTGGATGGGACAATTCTTTATGGTGCATTGCAGAATATTTAGCATCTCTGCATTGTTCACACCCCCTTTTCATTGTATCAACCCAAAAGCCTCCAGGGGTGATCCCTAGGTGGATTGAGTACTCCCAGTTGAGAACCAGTGTATTCTATTATTGTTAATATTAGTTGGCATTTATTAAGCACTTAACTATGGGCCAGGCACTGTACTATGGACTTAGCATATACTCTTATTTAATGTTCACAATTCCACTATATGGTGGATACCACTATTTGTATTTACAGAAGGGAAGTTGAGGTTATAAGAGCTTAGATAATTTGCCTAAGGTCACCCAGTGCCAAAACTGGGAATCAAGCCTGATTCCAAAGCTCATTCTTAACCACCATGTTGTGCTGCCCTTTGAGTTGTTCTGTCTCAATTTAACTTTCCCAACTGTAGAACATATGACCTTTCTGAAGTTTAGCTTAAAAACAAAGACATTAATCTTAGGAACACTGAGGTGAGGCTGTGTCAGTAACAGGAAAAACTGTTTAGGTCTGTATACCTGTACTTTTCTTGAGTGGTTTTTAATCCAGCTTTTAAACTTTTTCTTATTAACTTTATATTTGCCAGTCTGCAGACTATATTGAGATAGGCTCATAGTTTGACTTTCCTAATTTTCCTCTAATGCCTCATTCCTTCTAAGGTCTATTTGCAGAATTTATATGTATATATTTGGATTATAAAGGTATTTTTCCCTCATCAGACTATTTTTAATCAAACAAGAAATGCTTAGTCAACTTGTAGCCTTTCACACTATTGAAACCCTCTATTGAGACATTCAAGTTCTTAGTATTGAGAATGGTGATTTTAAAAGTAGCCTTTTGGGATAGTAGCTTTGTGTATGTTTCTTCCCCTTAATTTCTTGTTAAACTACGACATAATTGTATGTGAGAGAGCGACTGTTAACTCTGTCTGCTCTAACAGCCCAAGTATGGCTCCAGATGCAGAGCCTGTTTTCTAGCATGAGATGCTTCACTCTTTTCTCTTCCTTCTTACTCCAGACACATCTATTGCACATTCTAGTCAGGATGTAATAATGTAAATTCTTGTTATCTGAGAGTCTGGATAACTTAAGTGGATGGGAATTCTTACGAAATTCTTACTCTTTTCAAATTGAGGAGAACTCATTCACCCATTTGGGCTATTATCCTGGCCCCTCACTTCAGAGTTCTTTCAATATGTAGATGCTAAAGGGCTTGTAGCTGTGAAGGAATAATGGGCGGAGTGGTGGCACACACGGCATTGAGGAAAGTTCTTTAAAATCTTCTAGTTATTTAGGAGTTCTAAATTCCCTTTGACTTGTCTCGATTCATTTGTAGTTACAAACAGAAGTGCTTTGTATTTTTTCCCCCTGAATCCATTCTGTGGGGAAAGGGGGTGATTCTTACTCTTTGACTGCATGTTGTGTTCAGCCTCTCTTCAAGAGGAGAGTGGAACTAAAATCTCCCTTAATTGTTAGGCACACCTTTAAAAAGGACTGGCATTAGAGTGTAAGGAGATAATAGTATATGATTTGGATATTATACTGTTTTGATGAGTTGATTCTGTCAATAATTTTCTACTTTATTTTTTCCCTGCATTTTTAAAAGAAATACTTTCAAGAATCTTCTTGGTTACCCTTTCATAAATCTACTTGGATGTGCCACTGTTTATTCACATACAGATCAAAATGTAGAATTTTACTTTTTAGCAGTGGTATTGAGGGTTGTCAGAGTAATGATCCACATTGTAAGATTATTAAGATGAAGTTGATTGTTAAGCTTAGCTTAGCCTAGTCAATGGTAGAGTTTTTTTTTTTTTTTAAAGCATGTATTAGGTGTTTTAGATTTGAAAATGTGTGTCTCAATCAGCTTATTTCTAATTTCCTTAAACTCACTCTTTGCGACCTAAACATGGAGTATAGACTTCATCAATATTTGTTTGCTTTTCTGTTTCTGGTCTTCCTTTAATATTACACCAGCCAATCCCTCACAAGTTTTGAGGAACTAAAAATGGTTATAGTATAGTAGTTTTTTTCTGCTTGCATAGAGATCAAACTATTATTTTAATATTTTTCTGTGTATGTGTGTTTGTGAGTATTCTAAAGCAGAACAACTACTGTAAAATTATTTTCTACTGATCTTTATTTAAATTGTCTGTATAGCAGCTATTAATAGCTATTAGCTATTAGGTGACTGTAGCCTAATTTTGCTCCATTCTTTACTAACACATCATTTGTTTGTTCCCCTTGAATATAGTTTAGCTTCTTTTTTTTTTCATAAGTGAATTAGTTGGGTGATGGCCAGAAGTCACATTCAGGAGCCTTCCTAAGGTGATGTATTAGAGGCTGATCTCACAGGAAAGAAAATATTCTCCTCTCTTGGAAGGCAAGTGACAGAGATAGAGTGCTAAACCTACCCCCTCCTTCTCCAGCCCAGGCTGACCTTCTGCGGCCCTTTGGTGCCTCTTGTTTTCTTATTTTTATAGAAAATCAATATCCCTTCTGACACAAACAATAGCTCAGAAGCAAGAATAAGTGGGAGAAAGCTGAGATCTCTGTCCATCACCTCTCACTTTAACTCCCCCAAACTCTTTAATTATGAGTGTGCTTTGCTCCAGGTGTTTGTGACAGTGAAATTGCTAAATGAGGACCATTTTAACCAAAGATTGGGTGATTAATAACACTCTATAGCAGTAGCTTGTTGGATCAATAGCATTCATTATTTCATGGTTAAGGTAAGTAGCCTCCTTTGCAAGTGGAGGTCATTAATCAGGGGTTCCTGGAGCTGTGTAAAAGAATATGTATGGTAGGTGGGGGTGTTCTGTTTTCTATTCTGTAAGTAGGGATGCTGACCAAGAATATATTTACCATTGTTGCAGTTGGTAGTATTGCATGTGAGATTCTCGAATAACTAGCATAGTGTGCTTATGTGGGCGTATTCACAGTTCTGCTAGTATCCTTAGGGACAACTAAAACACACAGCTTGGGAGGTCGATATGATACTATTGTAGTTGAAGGTCTATCTCTTGAAAGAAACATCCATCTCTTAAAAGAGTCTACCTCTTAAAAGAAATATTGGGATTGTTCTGTGTGGCTCCACAGGACAGAACTCAGGGATAGAAAGTACAGAGTGTTAAATGTTGCTGCGGTTAAAAAATGAGATTCTAAAAATTAGGACTCTGTAAAAATGAAGTGAATTGTTTCACCATGTAATGCGTAATAACTTCTAGATCAGTTGGGGGGATTCAAACGTGGGCTTGATGACCGCTTACTTAGTTGCTGTGGAGTTGAGAAGGTTGAATGGAAGGCTTCTGAGATCCCTTGTAACACTGAGATGCTGTGATTCTTTTCAGTCACAGTCTACTTCCCACCATTGTAATGTCTTAACTGGTAAGTAGACAGTAATTCAACTGCCCACTTGAATTCTTGTGGTTCCCACTGGCAGTCATCTTCAAAGATTCATTCTTTCTCTCAACTTTTAGAATGATATTCCCTTTTCTCTTATTTTGCAGAATTGTTCAAAGGCCTTTTGGTATTTGCCAGCAAGGGTGCATAGATTACCCTTGGTCCCCTTCTCTACTCCCGTGGACATAGGTAACTGCCATTCTCAGATTTACAGCTGGCCAAGAGAATATGCAGAGCCCCTAGCCCAGTGCTCCCAGTGCTACTGGGAGGCTTTTATCTCATACAGCTATGCTGGACTGAGATAGGATCATCTAACCCTCACTGCATGATTCTGACCCCATTCCAGGAGTGTGCCGTAAATGAAGGTGTAGAAAACACTGCAGTCTCCAGAATGTACTGTCTCCAGAATGCACTTCTCTGCCCATGTCAACTGGAATCTTTGTTCTTGAAGACTATACTTTCTAGGACTCAATACCCTATAACTGCTTCCTACCCTCAAACACAAATACACACAGAAAACACTAAGCTTCCCTATCCAAGTGTATTCTGGGAGTTAGAGCCACCAAATAGAAACTGAAAGATACTCAGGCCGGGCGTGGTGGCTCACGCCTGTAATCCCAGCACTTTGGGAGGCCGAGGCAGGTGGATCACAAGGTTAGGAGATCGAGACCATCCTGGCTAACATGGTGAAACCCCGACTCTACTAAAAATACAAAAAAATTAGCCTTGGCGTGGTGGTGGACGCCTGTAGTCCCAGCTACTCAGGAGGCTGAGGCAGGAGAATGGTGTGAACCCGGGAGGCGGAGCTTGCAGTGAGCCGAGATCACACCACTGCACTTGAGTGCACTCGAGCCTGGGCGACAGAGCGAGACTCTGTCTCAAAAAAAAAAAAAGAAAAAAAAAAAGAAAAAAGAAACTGAATGATACTCAATGGGAAGAGAAGGATAGAACCACACCCTGCCTCAACCTGTAGCTGCCTGATTTTCTGACTGAAACTGGCCTTGCATTTCTGAACTGCAAGGTGACTGTAGAGAAAGGATGCAGGGGCTTGCTATCTACCTTCAGGGAAGGTTCAGCACTTCTAACGTGGGCCTCCATTTCATTGTCAAGTGTGGTTCTATCAGCCTTGTAGTTTGAGGAAATCTTGGCAATAGGCCATCTGTATTCTCTATTGCTACAGAAAAAAATCGCCCTAAAACTTAGTAGCTCTAAACAAAGAGACCAAGTCTGTGAGTATGTAAATATTCCCAGGGAAGAAACCAAAGTGCTGGAGAAGAAGATACAACTGAAGAGAAAAAAGTGTTCTTGAGTTGAAAAATTAAGTCTTAAGATTTAAAGCGAAAATTAATGAGAAGAGACTTCTACTGAGACGGAGATTTTAAAAAAATATTTTATTTTAGTTTTTCTTTTTTTCACATATGCTCAGGACTAAGGAAAGAAAAATCTTAAAAGGGGTTGAAGACTGAGTGCGGTGGCTCAGACATTCTTAGATATGCAGGCCCCAGAATCCATGCTCTTTAAAAATTTACTGTGAGAAGACGTTCCATCTACCTGAAGATGAATCACTGTTAGCTCTAAGAAAAGGGAAGTCTTGAAAGGATGGGTGGACTTCTCTGAGGCACAGCCCCCAGCTCAATAGCAGAGTCCTGAGGAAAATTCTGTCTCTGCAAAGTATACCTGATTGTACTAGTCACAGTATCGAACCTGTCAACCTGGGGAGGTTGCTGCCTTTCATGGCACTGTCTGAATGAAACTGAAAAAGAAATTCTTTTATTATATATTCTCATTACTTATAGGAATAATTTCAGAACTGATGTGAGATATTTCTCTGAATAACCTCTCCCTCAGTCTTGTTTACTGCTAGATTCAGAAGTCTGATTACAAAGGGTTACCAGTGTGCCACCTCTACCCTGGAAAAAAACTGGAAAACGATAGAACAAAAATACCTTTGGGCAGTAGATCTAAGAGTGACTTTTTTCCACGTTTTTCTAAATTCTGAAACAACTTTTATTTTTGTTAAGTGCATTATTATTTACTAAGAAAAGTTTTTTAGAATGACGATGTAAGCCATAAACTTTATTTTAAGATATCTATTAATTAGATGCAAAAAACACCTCTTATTAAGCTACTTGGTTAATAAGCTCTTAAATGGGGAGAAACAAACCCAGATGGTAATTTATTAATACCAACTTTTGATTGTAGGTGATAAACTAATTCTGTACCTCCTTATTATAATTGGAACAGGTATAAGTTACTCTTTCAGTTCTCACTTTACAGTCTTCTGTGGTTAGGAGTATGAAAGAATTAGCAAGCTCTCAGATCAGAGGGTGTGCCGTGCTTTTTTCCACCCCCTGCTCCCCCTGGCAATTTTGGGAATTCAGAGGGGTTTATTTTGTTGAAACTAGAAGCTACTGTTTAGGAAGAAGGGAATTAATTTCAACAAAGAGTTTATAAAGATTCTGTATTATCTGTTGCTGCAGAAGAAAATCGCCCTAAAACTTACTAGCTCTAGGCCGGGTGCGGTGGCTCATGCCTGTAATCCTAGCACTTTGGGAGGCCTAGGCGGGTGGATCACCTAAGATCAGGAGTTTGAGACCAGCCTGACCAATGTGGTGAAACCTTGTTTCTACTAAAAATATGAAAATTAGCCAGGCGTGGTAGCACAGGCCTGTAATCCTAGCTACTTGGGAGGCTGAGACAGGAGAATTGCCTGAACCTGGGAGGCAGAGGTTGCAGTGAGCCGAGATCGCGTCACTGCACTCCAGCCTGGGCGACAGAGCGAGACTCCGTCTCAAAAAAATAAACAAAAAAAACTTATGAGCTCTAAACAATGAATACTTTATCGCTTGGAATCTGAGAGTGACTTAGCTGGATGGTTCTGGTTCAGAGTCTTCTCACGAGGTTATAGTCTAACTGTTGGCAGGGACCTCAGTTCTCTCAAGGCTCGACTAGGGCTGAAGGATTTGCTTCCAAGCTCACTCACATGGCTGTTGGCAGAGCTCATTTCCTCATAAAGCTATTGGACTTAGAGTCTCAGTCCCTTTTCACATGGGCCTCTCCATATGCCCATCCGCATCCGTAGGACATGGTAGTTGGCTTTCCGTTGAGTAAGTGATCTGAGAGGGGTGGGGAGAGTCAGAAAGAGGGCCCAAGATGAAAGCCACCGTCTTGTATAACCTAATTGCAGAAGTGGCAACCTGTTGCTTCTGCCGTGTGCGATCAGTTATGCAGACCATCCTGGTGCAGTGTGAGAAGTACTACACCGGGGTGTGCATTAATAGGAGGCTGGGTAATTGGGAGTCATCTTGGGAGTCTGGTTAATTACCACAGATGACTACTGGCCTTCTGAAACTTTTTTTTCCTAGCCTTGTATGATGCTAAAGTCAGGAATAGTATTCTCAGACTGATATTTCCCCTGAACTCATTAAGAGGTTGTTTTTACTTTGATTTCAAAGGAAGAACATTCAGGAACCATAAGGGCAAGTGAGGTATGGGTCCCTGAGAGTATATTTTGGTGTATTTTATGTCAGTATGCTGAAAATGAGTGTTACTTAAATTCAAGATACAGCATTAAGGAGGAGAGCTTCTTTCCAAAGTGAGTTTATAATTAGTTTTCTTAGGGTTCAGCATATATGATATATTATTTGCTGATAAGGGATAGTAGTCAAGGCACAGCTACAGTTTCAGCTGTGCCTGAAAGTTTTAAGTAGCTAAAAGCAAAGGAACACTTCTTCCCTAGCTCAATTAATCTGTTTGCATCTTCAGGAGAATGAACAGTCCTGAAATTCAAAGGTATCTTCTGAATAGAGAAACATAGGATTGACTTTAGTAAATGAGATGAGTATCTGCACCATCTGTGTTGTAGTGGCCCTTCAGTGAACGCATGGGCTTTAGGCATACACTACCCTGGCTCTGATGCTTACTTGCTGTGCGATCTTGGGTAACTTGCATACTTTCTCTAAGCCCCTTTCCATTTGTAACATGAGGTTGATGTATTCACCTTGTGGAGTTTGGGGGTAGAAGCAGCATAATAATTAATATAAAGTGCTTAGTATATTACCTGGCCTGCAGTAGAACTCAGTGAATGATATTTTTGGTATCATTAATAATAGCCTTCTGTATTAATAATTTTCTGAATAAACTCAGTTCAAGTATGAAACCCCTTCCTGAGGCACTTGTGGATCTTGGCTGAGAGTAGTGCCTCCTCTCTTTTGGATGAATCCCAGTACAGGAAAAAGAATAGATTTCATAGGCCACATTTTGTTTTTCCATTTAAAATGAAAATAGGTTTGCATCTTATAAAATTTAGAGTGCTGTTCTAATGAGAAGGTTGTCAGTGAGGAAATTAGTACTATTAACCTCTAAAATAATATTTAGACACAGACTTGGTACCCTAGAAGTAGCTTTCTAATCTTTCATCGTTTGCATTTGTGTATTGCTTTAGAGTTCACAACGCAGGTCACATGCCTCATACTATCACATCCTCAATAATCCATCCACATTTTACATGTAGGGAAATAGAACTAAAGAGTTGAAGTGACATGCCACAAGGCCGTATAAGGGCAGGCAACAGAGGTGTCTAGAACAAGTTCATTCTATTTACGTAACATGCACTGAATGTCTGATATGTGCCAGGTGCTATGTTAGGCACTGGGGACATTGAGATGAGCAAGATATTTTTTTTCCCTGGCCAGATCATTCTCTTCCATGGTTACTGGATCTTCTTTCTGCCCCGGTTAGGCAAGGAAGGGTGAACTTTACGACTCTTGAGTAGTTTCAGTTCTACCAGTTTGCCTGAAGGTCCAGCTGCCTTCTGATTGTTTCTGGATCTGGAGGCTTCAGATCATTTGAGGCTCTGGCCCATCCCTGGCAAGGAAGTGGTATTGTTGCTTCTATGGGATGTTGACTGCTGCATCCAGCTAACGTGCACAGACTCCTCTCTTCTCAAGCAGTTTCCCTAAATGGGACGCCCTACCTCTCCCAGCCCTCTGCTTTGTTCATCACCATAGATCAGGGTTCTCAACTTAGGCACTACTGGCATTTTGGGCCAGATAATTCTCTGTTGTGGGGCTGTGCTGTGCATTGCAGGATGTTGAGCAGCATCCCTGGCCTCCACTCACTAAATATCAGTAGTTCACCAACTCCTCCTTCTCTGCTTCAAATCACGAGTATCAAAAATGTTTTTGGATATTGCCAAATTGGGACGGGGGCTGCAAAATTGTGTCTAGTTGAGAACCATAGTTCTTGATGTTTCTGGTACGAGATTGGGTCTTTACTTTATTGACTCTGCTTTTACCAGTAAGTATGAGTTTCAAATTACAGAACATAATACAACCAAAACACTGATCTATAGATAGAATATACAAATATAAAAAAAAGAATATAGAATAAAAAACTATTGATCTATAGTTTTAAAACTGAGAATTTTTGCTAGTTTGAAAACCACACCCTTTAATTGTACCTTGAAAGGCAAACAGTTCATCTTCAGAACTTGGAAAGAAAAGCAGTTGAGATGAAAGCATTTTCAAGTCAGTACCAAGTTTACAGTGTTTAGCTAACAGTGGACAAGAGGGTTCCACAGTGTTTTGTTAGGCTTGATTCCTATAATAATATACTTGTCAGAAAGTAGATGCCATGTCCAATCATCTGGCTTACCTAGGGTGCCTCTGCTTTCAAAGAGGCTCTGGTGGGAAGGTTAATAGAGATATGTGAAAAAACAAGGAAAGCAAAATGTTACTTGCAGAATCTAAGTGATGAAGAATTTCCTAGTAAAATGTTGGGAGCAAAAGCCTTTGGAGCTGCAGGTTAAGATGACTTTCTTTACACTAACTCTGTTGTTTCAGTTGGATGTGGTTCAGTTGCTTTTCTAGCAATGTTATAATAATTAGGTAATACAGTTGGAGGCCCAACTTATACTAAGCACATAAGAGAATAAAATGAAAGAATCTATAAAGAAATAGGGTTTGGGCTGGGTGCGGTGGCTCATGCCTGTAATCTCAGCACTTTGGGAGGCCATGGTAGGCGGATCATGAGGTCAGGAGTTCGAGACCAGCCTGACCAACATGGTGAAACCCTGTTTCTACTAAAAATACAAAAATTAGCTGGGTGTGGTGGTGCGCGCCTGTAATCCCAGCTACTGGGGAGGCTGAGGTAGGAGAATTGCTTGAACCTGGGTGGTGGAGGTTATAGTGAGCCGAGATCGCACCACGGCACTCCAGCCTGGGCAATGAGCGAAACTCCATCTCAAAAAAAAAAAAAAAAAAGAAGAAATAGGGTTTGTTCCATTATGGCACATGTATACCTATGTAACAAACCTGCACATTCTGTGCATGTATCCCAGAACTTAAAAAAAAAAAGAAATAGGATTTGTTTATTGACTATTTCTGTGACAGATCTTTTGCATCTGGTATTCAGAGACAAGCTTGAGTGAGGAAAGCATTGCTCCTTAATTTAATTGGCATTTTTAAGATTTAGTGTTGGAAGGACATTTGGAAATGTTGCAAAATACAAAATATTTTCAGATTTTTGATCCAGGAATATAGATTGGGATTTTGCCAAGCCTGTGTTTTCTACAGCATGGTGAAAATGCTTCTTCCTTGCTTTGGTTTCTTGCATCTTCTAGAGGAGGTGAAAAAAAAAATTTTGACTCTCTTGGAAGGAAATAATCCCAATCAAAGAAATAGCTAATACTGTAGAGGATTGAGAAGTTTTTCTTGAACCAGATAAATCAAATTTAGAAGCACACCATCAGAAGAAACAAAATCAACTGTGAGCAATAGCTCAGAAAATGAAACTGGGCAGAATTTCGTGGGACAAAAGTTATATTTCAATGAGTTCAAATTAAGTTTGTTTTTATATTTTTGTTTTTAACTTTAGTTCCTTTTTTCAGAATGAGTTTTGTGTATCTGCTCGATATGAAGGAGGACAGTAAATTCAGAAAACATAAGTTTTGTCATTTTTTTTTCTTGTTCATGGATTTTTGTTTACTTCTTTGTAAATGGGGGAAAACTTGAAAGATGCTAGATGTCTTAAAATTACATAGCTTCATTTGAAACTGATAGTTGGCAATATTTGAGAATAAAATTGTTTGGTAAATTTGTAAATTTGTGTTGTTGAATATACCAAACTAGGTTGAGATTACGTCTTTGAGCTTTAATAGCTTTCTAGTCCTAAACTAACAAAGTGACTTTAGATTTTTTTAGTACTTTAAAATATAAGTGAAAATTTTAGAATTCTCCTCTTATATTTATTTTGTTTGGGGAGGAAAATAAAACTTTGTAGCTTCCTGATGAAATTTACATATCTGATTGACTAACAGGTTGGAGTGAAATTAGGGAAGCTTGAAAACCAAAATAAGTGTACAGTGCTTTGTTTTTGACTGGAGCTGATGAGTTCTCTTGTGTTTTACTCTTTTTACAGTGAAACCAGCAGTGTGTGTAGCAGCAGTGACACTGGGCTCTTTACCAATGATGAAGGGCGACAAGGTAATGTCGATCCCAGCTTTGGGACCTTGGTTCCGTGTTTATGGAAATATTTGAATAATCATAGGAGTGACTCATGGAGAATATGGTGACTGTCTATGGCAGTGGTTCTCAAACTTTAAGGCATATGAGAGTCACCTAGGGAACTGTTAAAACTGCACAGTCCTGAGCTCCTAGAAATCAAATAGGTCTAGAGTTGGCCCCTGGAATCTGCATTTTTCACAAGCACCTGAAGTGATTCTTATGCCAGTAGATCAGACTTGGGAATCATTGGTCTAGGTGGTCAGAGTGTCGAGCCTGGGACATTGGGAAGTTTCTTTTTATTAGAATAAAGAAATAGGTTCATGTGTTACTGTCTTTTTTTAGGTGTTAAGACATTATTTTCATATAGAGAAAATCTTGTCACTTTTGTAGCCTTATTTATAAATGATTATAGTGTCCTAGGTGAATATATTATATAAAACATCATCTTCCTCAAAGTAAAACTCCTGGAGTATAGAGTCCTGTGAATAAGGCTGGTATAGTTAATTACCAGTTCTTTATTTTTACTACCTAAACACTAATTTAAAACTTTGCCTATATATAAGGGTATTTTAGAAAATGTTTGTCCTCTAGACTTGTGTGGGGCCACATGCCAATAAAAATTTTATGTAGCCTTTTTGGACTGTGGTTTTCTTAATCTAAATAAGGGATTTAGGGATTTCTAAAGTCTCTTCTCACTCCGAAGTCCAATAATTTTTCTCCACGGGTTAAGCAATTAAAGGACAGACGTAGTGGCTACATGTCTAGGTTGATCCAAGTAGGCTCCCCAGTAACTGAAGAGATACTGGGGCTGTGAGACTTAGCATCCAAGTCCTGATTTTTGGAGAAGAACTGTGGGGCCAGCATCTTGTTCATGCCTCAAAGTTGTAGGCATAGAGGCAGTTTATCCTCCTGGAGTTGTTGAGCTTCCTACTGTAATGGAGGTTGTTGTGAGTACATTTCTATCTTTTAGATTCTGAGGGAATTAGGTGTCATTAGAGATTATGTGTGTGTGTGTACAGGTAGGCTCTAACTAGAGTTTTGATTTTATTATACCAGGAAAGTCTGATGAGTTTCCATGAATGAGTTATATATACTATCCAGAGTTACCAATATTTGCTCTTTTTCTTTGCTTTTCTACAGTGCTAAGAATATCAAAATGCACCTCTTAAAGGTTATGATGCATAATTATAGAGATGGAAGAAAGTGGGGACCTGTTACAGCAGATTAGATTTTCGGGCCTTTGGAAAGCCTTTTCACTGATAAGGATTCCTTAGTTTATCACGAGAGATTATAGAATGTTCTGTACACCTAGCTTTCCTCTCTTTCTCTGCTTCAGCTTCACACATTCTGGTGACATTGATGCTTAGCGTTCTCAACGTAAAGCTATGGGATTTCTTGCTTCTCTGCCTTTGTTTATGCTGGTCTTTCTGCCTGAAATCTCATCCTCATCTTCCTTGAATGACTGGTCATCTACCAAGACACAGTTTTCCTCTTGCCCCTGCAAGGGCATATTTATGAACTATATCAGTGGGTCTTCTTGGTTTCAATTTCTTGTTGGGGTTGGCCTATAGGAGGCATCAACAGAAGACCAAAGGGAGGGAGGTGAGTGATATTGGATATATTAGTCAAGTATTTATTGTGGTAATGCTGCTTAACAGCCCCCAAATTTTAGTGGCTTCTCACAGTTTACCATACTCATTTCTTGCTATGGGGCTGTGAGTTGTCTGTGGTTCCACTGATCTTGCCTGGGCTCCACTGGTCTACAGGCTTCAAGTTAGGTTTACATCTACTCAGTGTATTGTATTTTGGGACCTAGGGTGGAGGAGCAATGATGATAGGCGGCATGGACTTCCTATGGCAGAGGATGTAAATGCCAGGTGACCAGGCTAGACCACAAGTACATATTTAAAGCCTTTGCTTGAATCATATCTGTTAATTTTCTACTACGTAAAGCAAGTCATATGACCAAGCCCAGAGTCAGTAGGATGAGTAAGTGTGCTCTTCCTAAAAGGGAAGGTACTGTGGAATCCAATGGCAAAGAGCAAACGTCATGGATGGATAGATTCTGCTATAGAGAGTACTTGGAAATGTTAATGCAGTCTACCACATTAGATTATTGCTTTCCCTGACACCTTTTCTGTTGGATTGCTGGTTGGCAGTGGTTGTGTTCCTCTGCTGAGAGCCACCACTCTTGTTTGCCAGCCTTCTTTTATAACCACAGTTCTTTGGGTTCTGATAACCATTCTTTCCCTTGCCACTCCAAGTCTAGGAATGGTAAGGGCCTCCTGCTGTGCTGGCTCCACCTGATGTGCTTCACTATCCCCTTGTGGGGTTCCTTGTTAGTACTGTCTCCACCTTTGTGAATAGTCACTTCATTACATCTCTGCAATGACCCCATTTAAATGTGCCATGTGTTTGCTGAGGGGGTTCTGGCCAATAGCCCTTTCTCCTTTGTTCTCTGTGGCTCCTTGTATTATACTTACTGTTTCTTTTACTACTCACTAGATTATGTTATTGTTTGTAGGTACGAGTCTTTTCCCTTGAGGCTTTTCAAGGCAGGACTTATTATGTGCAACCACAGTACCTAGCATGTTCCTGGCATATAGTAAATGTTTAATAAATATTATTTATAATCCAATTAAGGGGAAAACTCTCCTTTTTTTCCCCCAAACAAAATCGAACATAGATTCTCAGATTGTAAAACAACTAAGCCTATTTGGTTTAAAGCAAAATTCTAGAGGAGCCAGAGGTCAGGAGCCCGATCCACCTAGCTTCTTGCTTATTCCCTGGCAGCACTCTTTTAAGGAGCTCCTCTATCAGGGATCTTAGTGAACCCTGATTGAAGACTGCTGGTCTATGTGGTCTCACAACGTTCCTTCTAGTTCAGGGAGTCCCTTTTTGTATTATTAAAAATCTTGAATGACTGCTTGAGAACCAAAAAAATTCCATTATAGTTTGCCATTTGTCGTCAGAAAACATGGCCTAATTAAATATACTATTTCAATAAATGGCCTAAGGAATGCTTATGAATAAGAAAAGAATTAATATATTGAAGTACAGAGAAACTAGTTATTATACACTAATGCCTGTATTCAGTTCATCTATGTATCTGGTTTCGTGAGATGCTTTTAGAGTAGCGATTCTCAAAACGTGGTCCCCAGGCCAGCTTGGCATCATGAGGGAACTTGTTAGAAATACACATTTTTGGTCTTGCCCAGACTAGAATCAGAAACTCTGGAGTAAGGGCTCAGCGGTCCATGTTTTAACAAGCCCTCCTGCTGCTTCAGATGCATGCTCAAAGTTGAGAACTACTGTAAGAGAGACAGCTGTTTGTGGTGTGTTTTTATAAGGGAACACTTTGAGTAACTTTCTTAGTTGTAATATCTCCTGCTTTTCACCAGAATGCAGTTTTCATTGCCCATTTTGGAGATCTCCACAGTGATTTAAGAGTTATTATCCTGCGTGTTAATGACCCATGAATCTCATACTTCATGGGATTAACATTTCTGAGCAACTTCTCTGGAATCCAGTGTACATTAGAGACTGACTACATTATGAACTCTTTAGATATTCTTGTAATAATTTCCTTCAATTTTGCTATTTTGCAAGGGGTATGTGGTGGCAGACATAAAATTATCTATTCTTTGTTGGCAGGAATAAACTCTAGTGGAAACTGAGATACTATCACTATAGCCAGTAGAAAGAAGTTTGTGCTACCAACAGTCTGGATATATGGATCTGGTTGTGACTTTGCTGTTAATTAACAAATGGCCTTGGGAAAATGGTATAACTTATTGAAAAGCCTTAGGGAATTATGTTATTTGTTGCCGTGGTTATTTTTTTTTTCTGCAGTAGCTTGGATTGCTAGTGTCAAGATGATTTCTGTCCCATTAATGAGATACCAACGATAAATGAAGTATGGACATATATTCTTTATTCACCTTTTATGATAAAGGCAAATATAGCGAGAAATCCCTCAGGTATAGCTAGCTTTGAATTGAGAAACATTTATGGGTTTTGAACCTCCAAGTTTATACCACTGAGAATGTTATAGGGGAGGCAGTTTGTTTTTGTAATAAAGATCTCAGGCTTTTGAGTTAGTCAGGCTTTGGGTTCAGATCCTGGCTTCATTGTTTACTAAATTGACCTTGACTTCTCTAGGCTTTAGTTGCCTTGTTTGTAAGTTGGAGTTAGTGTAGGGCTTGGAAGAGATGACATATTTACAGATTTTTAGCATGGATCCTGGTAGGTTGTAAGGGTTTAGTGAGTGGTAGCTTTATTTATTTATTTTTAGCTATTAAAGCGGTCCAGTCTAACACAGTATGACATTTATGTGAAACCAGGTTGGTGTTCCAGTTTTCATTGTAATATGAATCAAGAAGGACCAGAACAATGCCTTGATTTATTTAAAAGGATAATCAGCCTGTAATTCCAGCACTTTGAGAGGCTGAGGTGGGAGGATTGCTTGAGCCCAGGAGTTCAAGAGCAGCCTGGGCAACATAAGGAGACCCAGTTTCTACAGAGAATTAAAAAAAAAAAAAAATGCTGGGCGCGGTGGCTCACGCCTGTAATCCCAGCACTTTGGGAGGCCGAGGCGGGTGGATCAGTTGAGGTCAGGAGTCCAAGACCAGCGTGGCCAACATGGCAAAACCCCGTCTCTACTAAAAAAATACAAAAATTAGCCAGGCATGGTGGCGGGCGCTTGTAATGCCAGCTACTCAGGAGGCTGAGTGAGAGAGAATTGCTTGAACCCGGGAGGGGAGGCGGAGGTTACAGTGAGCCAAGATCACGCCACTGCACTCCAGCCTAGGCAACAGAACAAGAATCCATCCCCCAAAAAATAAAAAAATAGCCAGGCATAGTGGCATGAGCCTGTGGTTCCAGCCACTTGGGAGGCTGAGATGGGAGGATTGCCTGAACATGTGATTATGCCACTGCATTCCAGCCTGGGTGACAGAGCAAGACTCTGTCTCAAAAAGGAAAAAAAAAAAAAGGATGATCAAAAGTATGGCACTAAGAAATCATCTCTCCCATTTGTTTTTCTCAGACCTTGTTTAAAATTCTAGCTTATGATATGATCTCTTTACTTTAGGTGATGACGAACAGAGTGATTGGTTCTATGAAGGAGAATGTGTCCCAGGATTCACTGTCCCTAATCTTCTGCCCAAGTGGGCTCCTGATCATTGTTCTGAAGTAGAAAGAATGGATTCTGGATTGGATAAATTTTCAGATTCCACATTCCTTTTACCTTCTCGGCCAGCTCAAAGAGGTGAGTTCTGAGGAGACCAAGAACTTAATGCTTTTATGGTTCTCCTTGGGCAGAGCAATCACCCCCTAGCAAGCATACTCATGCCTTCAATCACACAGTAACTATCTGAATTTTGGAGCTAGCTCAAGGATTTTCTAGAGGAGTCAAAGTAAGTCTTAAAGCTTAAGGTTCTCTCCATACCTTCCTAAACTAATCCATGGAAACTCCTGGGACATATATATTAGCAGGAGATTCCTTCAGCTTGCCATTGCCGTTTGTGCCAGATTTAGTGACAGCTGCTTATCCTGATGTGAAACTAAGAGGTTATTGAGTATCGGATTTTGGAAGAGAACAGATTTCAATAAGAACATTCACATACATATTCTTATTTTCAGTAAGAGTATTCACATATAATGGTGTTTTTAAAACGGATGCTTTTAATGACCCTATTGGGACTTTAACACAAATATGTTTCCTTTTCCCTTTGTTTTTTCTTCAATTATGATGTAGCAAAGTGGGTGGAAAGAACCTAGGACAGAGAGATGGAAATGTGGTGCTAATACTCTGATACTGTCTATCAAGCTCTGTGATAGTCACTGCATTTTCCTGGGATGACAGGGTCATCACTTACGATATGTGACATTGGACAAAACCATTTCTTTTAGCACTATAAATTTATGATTCTAGGGTTCCCAGTAACCCATAATCAACCAGTTAATCAGTTGCCAAGAGTTTGTTGAACATCTGTGGGTGATCAGAATCACACTACGAGATGTAAACTTGTATTATGTAGGATTTTGTCATGGTGAATTTTTGTTTGTCATGGTGAATTTTTGTCATGGCGAACCAGCAGTTGGTGCTTGGTAAAGACTGGCTGAGGCACACATTGCTTTATTAAACATTTTGATGAACATTTCTAAAAGTTTCTAATGGACCACTTAAAATATATACAAATAAGCAAGAATAGTGAGAAGAAACTTAAAATGGCCTATAATCTCATATCCAGAGACAATCTCATTAATAACATTTTGGTGTGGTTTCCTCCAGTTGTTCTTTCCTTGTGTAGAACACATGCAGCAGTGAGAAAAATTGGGTTATCCGACACGTGCTATTTTCCCCATTATGTCATGAATTAGAATGTTTTTGACGTACAAACTAACATTTGATTTTAAATTAAAAATTATTAATAGTACCTTATGTTTGTGTGGTGTTTTCAGTTTATAAAGTCCCTTCTGCTTGCTATTTCATTGGGTCTTCAAAACAGCCCAGTAAGGTAGGACTGAGTGATTATCCCTCTTTTATAGATGGAGGATGCCTAGGTCAAAGGTAAATGGCATGCCTGTGATCATACTGCTAGTGACAAAGACCTGGGAATAATAAATCCTTGGCAAATAGCTCTGTGATGCTAGTTTAAAGGTCAATCTATTAAGATCCTGGGGGTAAAGCCTTCAGTGTACTAGAAACATAGGATTGCATATGGATTTTCTGCATTCGGTATCTGAGGCCTTCCTTCTTTTTTTAGGGTACCATACTCGCTTGAATCGTCTACCTGGAGCTGCAGCTCGATGCCTCAGAAAGGGGCGAAGAAGGCTGGTTGGGAAGGTGATACCTCTCACAGTTAGCTTGGCTCAGTGGGGAGATAATATTCCCTATGGGAGTTGTGTATCCTATTAACAATCAGAGGTGCTACAGAACTCCCTGAAGTTAATGGAGCCAACTGGAATGTGTTGGGAGTTTACAAGAGTGAACATTATGTAGAATGTGAATGGATATACAAATAAAAGATGAAACGTAATTCATATGGAAGTACTGACAAAAAAAAAAAAAACACTGTCATTACAGTGTCTATTGCCTGTAAACCTACAAGCCTGAGCTGTGTCTTCTGTAACTTTTGATTAATGTTATGTTATTATTGTGTAAGTTAAAATACTCTTGGCTTCTTTATGACTCCTCTTGAATTCATGAATGCATCTTTGTTCTTTCCTAATTTTGGTCTTTCATCCTAGAATTCATTAAAAAAAAAACCAAAAACTGTTATTGAGTTTCAAGAGCCCCTCCTTGGCCATGAGGGAGAACTATCTGCTGTTTATTCAGTTCTGCCTTTGCCAGGGATGTTACTAGGGACTCAGCTCATTTAATCCTTCCAGCAACCTACAAGGGCAAGCACCTTCAGCAGATGAGGAAAACTTAGGTTCGAAGAAGTTAAGGAATGTCTGATGTTACCCAGATAGGAATGGTAGAATAGAGATTTGAACCCAGGTCTACTTTTATCTTTTTACATTTTTATTGAATTTTATTTTTTACTCTACTTTGAGATTGAGGAATAAATTAAGACAGGGCTCATCCTCAGTCAGAGAAGATGGTGGTGGGCAAAGAATAAGGAAGGGAGAGGCATTGAGAGCATTAATTTGTTTGTTCACTTGGTAAGCATTTAGAATGCCTGCTAGGTGGCACAATATGTGCCACAGTCTGGCTTCCCTTAAGGGGATACTGTTTTATAGTCTGACCAGGGAACAGTTTTCTGAAGTTTTAAGCATGCAAAAGAAATGAGGCTGTTTATTTCCAGACGAGCCCAAGATTCTTATTTCTTTTTATCTTTAAATTCAAGTCCAAATCTTTTTTTTTTTTTGAGATGGAATCTCGCTCTGTGACCTAGGCTGGAATGCAATGGTGCGATCTCGGCTCACTGTAACTTCCTGCCTTCCAGGTTCAAGCAATTCTCCTGCCTCAGCCTCCCAAGTAGCTGGGATTACAGGCACCCCGCCATGCCTGGCTAATTTTTTTGTATTTTTAGTACAGATGGGGTTTTACCATGTTGGCTAGGCTGATCTCAAACCCCTGACCTCAGGTGATCCACCCGCCTCGGCCTCCCAAAGTTCTGGGATTACAGGCATGAGCCACCGTGCCCGGCCTCAAGTTCAAATCTTGAATTAGAAGACATTTGATTATTGGAAAACTGATACCTTTCAAATTACTCATTTTACAGACAAAACGCTGCTTTTGCTGTTTTGGGAGCTTATTGTTAACAGGGATAGCTAGCAGAATAGCAGTACATGGGGTGGAAGAAGGAGAGGTTTTACTTTTATTGTTTAGGCTTGACAGATAATGTTCCCCCTGCCACCTGTGTTACTTTCTTTCAGCTCTTATAAAGTAAGAGCCATCCACTTCCATGGAAACAAGTCACTTTATCTTGAGGGTTTCCCTTTAGCTTGCCTGGAAGGGAATGAGGGCCTATTGGATGTGCCTTTAATGATTTCAAATGAATAGGATAATATTTACTTGTTTAATTCATCTTCATCACCTTAAAGGGATATTTATCATTTCTAGAAGAGGTCACCGCTCTGCCCCCCTTCTTCCCCCTCCCCCATCTCTCTTCTGCTTTTCTAAATTGTAATCATAAATAATGAGTTTCATTCACAGCTCCCTGCCAGCGAGCTGCTAATTACACAAAGTACTGCTTGTAATTTACACAGTAATAAACTGTAAATTTAAACATTACGGCACTTTAAGTTAATAATTTTTCTGCTGTAACAAATAGCTCATTTTTCACCCATCTTTTCCCTTGGCCCCCCTACCATGTCTGTCTGTGACCAGGAGTCATAGCTATAAGAAATGCAGAACATGAAGAATATAGTATATGAAAACTTCTCATTTAACTCCACTACCGCCCGGACTCTGACCTCAGAGTAATTTTTCTACAGCCAGTTCTGCTGAAATGTGTAGCCTGATGTTTAGCACGGTCCACACACACAGATGAATACAGACACAAATGTGTTTGAAGAACAGCCTTGATGTTCTTGGCATTCACGCCCGTGACTTGTGTTCTCTCAACACAACAGTTACTCAGATGTGTGTTGGTATGCTTTCCCAGGTGCCATGGTAGGTAAGCATTGTGAATGTACTCAAGTTAAATGAAGAGTGGATTGCCGTTTTCCAATTTTTTGGAAATGGTTTGTTTCTGAACTCTTTGTGGTGTTATGGGTAAGCTTTTACACTATAATCTTGAGAACCCTGAATTTAGGAATCAATTTTATACAAATTTCTATTTTTATTTCATGAGATGATGTTTGAGGGACAAAGTACAGAGTAACAATTTTTGCAAGTCACAAAATTCTTTTGATGTATTTATATTTAGTCAGCAGATATTTACGTTTTACCAGTGAGGATTTGGTAATGTCCCAGGATGAAGGCTGTTGGGACTATAATCAAATCACGTAGCTCTCTAGGAAGCTTGGTGTGTTGGCCTGTTAAAAATTGGCTACTGTTGAATTTTCTAAAAAAGGATTTTTACTCCTATATACTTCAGTAGTTACAGGAGGTATAGTACTTATTAAAATACCATATATGGTGAACAGTGTCTATGATGTGTTTATAAAGACTTTTGGATCACTAGAGAATAATAAATGTAGGGTAACATGTAATACTTTTAAGATGGATTCCAATAAAAAGAAGTATAGTTGCTGTTTTATTTTAAGATTGACTTTTAACATGTGCCTTTTGAGGTTGCCTTAGCTGGCACAGTTATGGGAAAGATTGATATTGTACTTTATATGTTTGTTTCTGTGGTTGGATGATACTCTTGTCTGCCTTTTCTTTTTAGGAGACCAGCATAAACACTTTGGGGACTGAGAGGATAAGCCATATCATTAGTGACCCTCGGCAGAAAGAGTAAGTGCTTATGTATTTACTGGCTGTGCTAGTCTGCTCCTTGGAGGAGGAGGCAGAGGGGAGTTTTATGGAGCAACTTAGAAATCAGGCTTCAGAGTTCAAAGAGATCTTAAAGATTTGTACGTTGTAACAGTTAAATATGGCAACATCCTAAACCTGTGGCAGTGATTTTCTTTTCCTTTCTAGACTAGTTTCACTGTATTGTTTTTTTATACCTACAGATGCTGCATTAGTAGCCTCCAGTAAAGATGTTTATTTTAAACTAATTTTTCTGTCTCTAAATTTTTTTTTTTTCCAAAGTGGATGATTGCCTCTATCCTCCTATATTCTCTTCCCATTTTTAGACCTTTTCATAGGGAAATATCTGTTTTTTTGAGACAGGGTCTGGCTCTGACACCCAGGCTGGAGTGCAGTGGCAGAGTCATGGCTCACTGCAACCTCTGCCTCCTAGGCTCAAGCAGTCCTCCCACTTTGGCCTCTTGAGTAGTTAGGACTACAGGCGCATGCTGCTGCGCCTGTCTAATTTTTGTATTTTTTGTAGAGACAGAGTTTAGCCATGTTGTTCAGGCTGGTCTTGAACTCCTGGGCTCAAGCGATTTGCACACCTTGGCCTCCTAAAGTGTTGGGATTACAGGTGTGAGCCACTGTGCCCAACCTGTGAAATATCTTTTTGTTCTAATTACTGTGGTGAGTGCTGTAGGAAGCCTGTATGTAGCTACAGGAAAATAATTCTGCCAATTCTTGTGATAGCCTTGTCCCCTAAAATGGTTGGTTCTTTCATATATCTTGTATGCATCATGGTCAGTACCCAGTTATGATCCTATACACATCCAACTCGGGCTAATTTTAACATAGAAAATAAAGATGTGGGTGTGGTTTATGCCCTTCATGAGTTGAGACTCTTGTCACTGCACAGCTGAGAGAGTATTGGTGTCACAGTGTAATCTTGAGTTTATTTCTGTTGTTCAGTCTTTTACATTCCATTACAAGCCTTTTTCCTTTGAAGAGGTTTTTTTTTTTTTTTGCAAAACATTCACATACATTTAATCTCTTTCTCCTCCTCTGATTACATCTTTTCTCTATTCCCTTCTTTGTCTTTACTTCATTATTCCAACATCTTATCTTCTTCTCCCTTCTGTAATTTTCCTATCACTTCTTTTATTGTTTTCTTTCCTGTTATTCTCTCCCTCTCCTTAGTTTCTGGTTACCATCAGCTGGGAAAAGAGAACGAAATCAGGTAAGATCATTTTTCTTTGTCATCTTTATTTTATCATTTGGTTTCCTTTTCTTTAGAAAGAATAAAGCGTTGGCTTCTGATTTTCCTCACATTTCTGCTTGTGCACATGAGGTAAGGTTTCCTCTTTCTTGTTATTTTGATTTTCTTGGAGAACCGTTTTCTAAGAGTATCCAATACTTACTGGTAAAAACTGCAGCTAATTCCTCTTTGTAGGTTCAACTGTGATCATTAGTTTCTTGTAGCATATATTTCATAGGAATCCTGTTTTTATTTTAGTTTTGAACTTTGCAGTAAGAAAGCGGAATGAATCTGATTTGCATATGGTTTAGTTCAACATCAGAATCCTGCGTTGAGAAGTACTATGTTGAAGCCTAAACGTATGAAGCAGAAGGTAGAGCTGCTTTGGGTGAAGTGGGGTCAAAGCCTTAGAGCAGTGGTCCCCAACCTTATGTCACCAGGAACCATTTTTGTAGAAGACAGTTTTTCCATGGACCCGGGTTGGGGGCGTGGTGAGGGGGGTGGTTTTGGGATGATTCAAATGCATTACATTTATTGTGTACTTTATTTCTGTTATTATTACGTTGTAATATATAGTGAAATAATTATACAACTGGTCATAATGTAGCTTGTGCTCCTGCAACTAGACAGTCCCATCTGGGGGTGATGGGAAACAATGACAGATCATCAGGCATTAGGCTTTCATAAGGTGTGCACAACCTAGGTCCCTCTCATGCTCGGTTCACAGTAGGGTTTGCACTCCTATAAGAATCTAATGTGGCTGTTGATCTGACAGGAGGTAGAGCTCAGGCGGTAATGCCCACGATGGGGAGCAGCTGCTTGCTGACAGCTCACCTCCTGCTGTGCGGCCCCGGGGTTGGGGACCCCTGCCTTAGAGCCTCTCCTTCTTAGTCTTTTCCCTGGCTACCCCCTGAGGGGACCCTTGGCATATTTAGGCCCATGTGGAGGGCTCACAATTTAAAAATTAACTCACAGTGGTTATCGATATGTTTCTTTATGTGTGAAGCTTTGTGATTTTTTTGGAGGATTGCATTATCTTGGTGATTAGTTGTAAAATAGATGAACACTGACAGGTGAAAAGTTGTAGGCTTCCTGTTTGTTGTGTTTTTTTTTTTTTTTTTTAACAACTTAGCTTATTGAGTTGATACACATGATCCACATTTTAGACTTGGAATCTTCATTATGAATTCGCTGTTTCAAAATGAACTAGAGTGGTAGAAGACATAACTGGTATATATGTATGAGATGATTTTAGATGGCATATAGATGCCCAATTTTTAAGTTATGTATTATAGTGTACATTGGAAAAGATGTAATTATGGTATCAAGCCTGTTATTTCACGGAAATATAATAAGGACAAAGCTGAGCAAAAATAATTGATATGAGGAAAAATAATAAGTAAACAGTAGTACAGGTTGTAGGCAGATGAGGAAAGTCATGAAGGTGGTATGTGAGAGACTGCAGTTTGTGGAACACTAAGCTAGAGCACTAATCATGTTTGCATCAGAGGATCTAAAGGCAGAAGGGGACCTGTGGCAGTCACCTGGTCCAGATCCGTTATTTGCAAATGATGAACTGGAGATCTATAAGATTCAAACTATTTGCCCAAAGTGATACAGCTAATAGAACCAAGATTGGAACCTCTGTGGCAGATAGAACAGTTGCTTAGTCTGTATTCTCATAAAACATGTTTGAAGTTATCATTCCGGGTTCTTCCAGTCTTTGTATGTCAGAGGGTATTAAGTTCTAAACTTTTTGGAGAGGACTATTATGTTGTGGGAAAAGTCCAAAGAAAGCTAGCAAACATAAAGTGAGGGATCTCATTTGATCCTCACAGCCACCTTTTGAAGTCAAATAGATGTTTTGCAGATGAGAAACTGAAATTATACTCTGAAAGCAATATTTCATTTAGCCCTCATAATAACCCTGTAAAATAGGTAGGGCAGGCCTGGCACAGTGGCTCATGCTTGTAATCCCAGCACTTTGGGAGGCTGAGGCAGGTGGATCACCTGAGGTCAGGGGTTCGAGACCAGCCTGGCCAACATGGCGAAACCCTGTCTGTACTAAAAATACAAAAAAAAAAAAAAAAAAAAATTAGCTGGGTGTGGTGGTAGGCGCCTGTAATCCCAGCTACTTGGGAGGCTGAGGCAGGAGAATTTTTTGAACTCGGGAGGTGGAGGTTGCAGTGAGCTGAGATCACACCACTGCACTCCAGCCTAGGTGATGGAGTGAATAGGTAAGACAGATAGTGATATATTCATTTAACAGATAAGGATAGTAAAGCTCAGAGGTTATGTGATTTTTAACACCCAGTATCTCAGTGGTAGATTGGAACTAAAAGGTGTTCTGATTCTTAGTCTAGTTCTCTTTCCACAATACTATGCTGCTGTTATGTGTCAACCGGTTATTCTTGGAAACATTTGCCAGGATAAGGAAATGAAAAGGTAATTTCATGCTAATCTTCTTGGGAACAAGGGCTGATACATAGTTGATAATCAGCAGGCACAAGTTCCTGTTATATCATGTGGAAAAAACTGTCTTCTGCCATTTAAGTGACTATTGTATGTCAGAAGTTTTTGAAAAATTGTTGTTTAATAAGGAATAGCTTTTTTTTTTTTCGAGGTGTGCTAGATCAGGTTTGGTACATTCATAGGCACACTATTAAATATGTGTGACTTTACTGAACAGTGCCTGTGTTTGGTATAACAAAAGAGTTGGATAGTCAAAAGGGAAAAGTAATCAAATGTAGGTTACCCTTTAGGATCAGGTCCGTTTCATGTAAGCCTTACTAAAATAGTCTTATTCATTCCTGCAGTTCAATCCCCTGTCTCCCCTTTACTCCCTGGATGTTCTTGCCGATGCTTCTCACCGAAGGTGTTCACCAGCACACTGCTCTGCCAGGTAATTGTCTTTTAGTAGCGGTTATTTGCTTCTGGACAATACTATATTCCTTTCTATTACCCCTCAAATTATAGAGTATGCTTGTGTACAGTATCCAATTTGATCCTGACAATCTTTTGAGGTGAATAGATGTTTTACAGATGTAGAAACTGAGGCAGAGCAGTGAAGCATCTTTCCTGTGGTCCAAGGCTAGTATGTGATTAAGTCTCAACTTTGACCTAAGTCTTCTGGCTCATATTTCATTTTATTTCTGCTGCTAAAAGCCCCATCTTCAAACAACATTATTAATGTTCCTTGCCATGAGCCTGCAATACCCTGCATAATCTGACTTCTCCCTACATGTACAGCCTCCTTTCGTATAATTTTCTCCCTCTGTGGGGGAGAGATCCAGCAGTACTAGGGAGCTCTGTTTTGTTCTTCAAAAATTGCAGCAGTCCTTTCCTGCCGCTGAACCTTTGCACTTCTTCCCTTTGACTGGAAAACTGTCTTTGAGCTGCTGCTTGTCTCAGCTCCGGTGCCACCTCGTCAAGGAGGACCACTCAGACCATGCCGTCTAAGGGGCCACCTCCAGCACTTCCTGCTCATTATCTGTTTGTTTCCTTTATGGCTCTCTCACAGTCTGAATTGGATTTGCTTATTAGTTTATTTTAGTTGGTTTGGTTTTTCTTTTTTAATTTTTTTCTTTTTCACCTTATCCCTGAGTCTCTCCCACTAGAATATAAGCTTCAAAGTACTGGGATGTTGTCTTGTTCCCTGATAACTTCATAACACCTAACACAGTATCTGGGACTTGTTAGGCATTAATATATATTAGTCAAACGAATGACTCCTTACAAATATAAATTCTTTTAGGTGACATGGGAAGTAAATATGGTTTTAATTGTAGCACCCCCTACAGGGCTGTTATGCAGAAAAGAGTAGCTAATAGGCTGGACCCTAGAAGTTGTACTGTTTCTGGTGGCACAAAGAATTTCTTTCCAAGGTTCTGATGACTCTTTTTTATTCCTAATAAGTTCTTAAATGGTTATGTTCATAGCTTTTGAGGTTCAGGCTGCACAAAGAAGTTACTTTCATGGATACAGTTAGAACTTCTACTATGGGCTATAATAATAAATTTTGCACCATAACCTACTGCCAGGTCTTTCTACTGAAGATGTGGTATTTCTGTATGGAATGTCTTTTGAAAAGAGAGACCATCACAAATGGTGTTATTAAGAATGTTGAACTGCCGGGCGCGGTGGCTCAAGCCTGTAATCCCAGCAGTTTGGGAGGCCGAGGTGGGCGGATCATGAGGTCAGGAGATCGAGACCATCCTGGCTAACACGGTGAAAACCCGTCTCTACTAAAAATACAAAAAATTAGCCAGGTGTGCTGGCAGGCGCCTGTAGTCCCAGCTGCTCAGGAGCCTGAGGCAGGAGAATGGCATGAACCCGGGAGGCGGAGCTTGCAGTGAGCTGAGATCGCGCCACTGCACTCCAGCCTGGGGGACAGAGCGAGACTCCGTCTCAGAAAAGAAAAAAAAAAAAAAGAATGTTGAACCAGAGTGAGACCTTGTTTCTACAAAATTTTTTTTAAAAAATCATTTGTGTCTGGTGATGTACACCTGTAGTCTCAGCTACTTGGGAGGCTGAGGTGGGAGGATCGCTTGAGCTCAGGAGGTCAAGGTTGTAGTGAGCTGTGATGATGCCACTGCACTCTAGCCTGGATGACAGAGTGAGACCCTGTCTCAAAAAAAAAAAAAAGAAAAGAATGTGGAAAATTGTGGAATGATATAAACTATTAGTAGTAAGGCCTTTCCTTCAGTAGCATGATGTTTATTCATCATTAATTCATTCAGCGTTTGCTGGAACCCTACTATGAGCCAGCTCTGTTTAGATGCTGCCGTCAAGGAGCTTACATTCTCATGGGAAAGTCAGGTATGGAAGTTGACAACTACAATAAAGGTTTGAAAAAGCACAGAGCAGGGGCCCCTAATGTCAAGGCTCAGGGAGATCTTTTTAGAGGTGGTTGTGCTCAAGCTGTCATAGAAGACAACAGGATTTTAATCCATAGGAAAACAGTCCTTTAGCTTTTTGTCTTAATACCAAATAAAATAATGTCTGTGTATACTGTTTGGGAAAATGATTTGAATAGCATGATATCATGTCAGAATGCTGAAAGTGGATTACTTTCCCTCCTCTCTTTACCTCTGCTACCTAGAGCTGTGCTGTGCTGAGATCAGTATTTGTACTTTTGTCAGGTTTCCTGTTTCCTTTAAAAGCCTTATCCTGTGGCTGGACTAGGCATCAGCTTCTTCTTTCTTTGTGTATCTCATTATCCATACCACTGTCTTCAATCTTTTGCCTGGCAGTGTTTGTGGCTGAACTTGGAAACCTGAGGAAGTCTCTACTATGCTTCTGGTGTGCTCAGCTCTAGGGTAATATTGCTTATTGTTTTAGACCATTGCTGAAAGCAAAGGAAAGAGAATGTGGACAATCATGCATCGTCTTTGTCCTTACTTCTAGACGTCATACCCAGGGCAGTAGATACCAAGTGGGTTGCATACATGAAGGTTCTTTGGGAAAGGGGAAGAAAATTTTTAAACTTACATTTATTTATAGCTTTTGCTTCAAAATTTTTTTTGTTTTAAATTATACATATGTGTCTAGTAGCACGTATTTATATTTTATGTATATGTACTACATACATAATTTTTTTTCAGATTTTTTACTCATGAGGGTGCACATCAATAAAGCTTGGCAACCACTGCTCCATGGGAAATGATCAGCGCAAGTGATTTCTATGCAATTTTTAGAAAATGTGAATGATGACATACTGAGCTCGCAGGGCAACTGGTCACTCCTTTGTAATCGTTCCTCCCCAGCAAGGGGTTAGTGAAGATGGAACCGTCTAGCTCCAGTGTGGCAGACTGAAGAGATTGGATTCGGAACTGGGCAGTAGGCTTTGCAAAGAGTGGATCATTTAGCAAAAGCCTGGCACCAAGGAGGAGTGTGAAGGAGTAGTGGCAGGGAAGACGCAGGTGAATGACTATACTAAAAACTGTTTCCAGTGGAAATTGTGTCTTTTTCTTGTCCCATTTTATTTGTAGTAGGGAAACATTTCTTTCAAAGCACCTGGGCAGCATTGGAAATTTCACATGCATCGTTAGCATGGTGTGTGTGTGTGTGTGTGTGTGTGTGTGTGTGTGTGGCGACTATGTTATCATTAGTGGTATAATTTTATTTTGCAAAGAGAGAAGTGTTTCCTGTTTTATCACAGCTTTCCCCGAGGAGGGCTGGTGTATTAATTTGCTGTATTGCCTCCTGGCTGTTCCCAGGCTGTTTTTCCTCTTCATCATGGAATTTTTAATGGCCCTACTGCCTCTTGGGAAGCATGTGAGGAAGAGTTCCTCAGGGAGTGCTTCCCTTTTTTCACATGCCTATAATTACTCTCCTTTAAGAGCACAAAGAGTTTGGTAATCATGCCTGAACTATGAAGGTTCCCTCCTGTCAGGTTACTGAGCTGAGGCTGCTTCTTGCCTGGACACTGCCAATTCCATTCTCCCAAGCAAGAGCAAGGGCTTTTCAACAGTTTCCTCCCTGCTAGAACCATATGCCCTTCTGGTTCTCAGAATAGGTGGGGGCGGGGGGCATTGGGAGGATGGTGCATGACCTAAAATCCTCTCTTGTTTAATATTTCATTGCTATAAACAAATAAATAATTGGACCATAATATTAAAATAACATTTTATTGATGTATCGTTATAATACAGCCCAGATGACAGGTGCAGTGGATGGGAGGGAGAGTTTTGTGGTCTTTGTACCATCTAATAGATTTGTGGATTTCAGGAATAGCACTCTGGAAATAGTTAACTTGGTGGTTTTCAACCCTGGCTGCAAGTTGGAATCACCTAAGAAGCTTTAAGAAAATATATCCGTGCTGGGCCCCACTTCCAGAGATTCTGATTTAATTGGTCTGGAATAAGGCCTAGACATTGGCATTATTTTAAAGCTCCCTAGGTGATTAATATGCCAGCCAGGGTTAAGAACTGTTGTCCTAAATGCATATGGTTTTGTGACTGGTGCTTTGTAATTTGCTTAATAGGGTCTCCCCTTTCATAATTGGTGCGAACTCTGTACTTTGGTATGGTATGCACCATTCCTTACGGGAGGTAGACCTCTGGACTTCTCTTAGCTTTGGAGAACCTACTGCAGGTAGAGAAGAGTGTTAGTATCTGCACGGTACCCAGCACATAGTTCTTAATAAATGGATCAGGGGCAGAGTTTTGTCAGGTGGATATATGGATAGTTGGATTGTTGGCTGGGTGTGTAGATGAAATCCATAAACCAAGTGTTTTGGTTTGGTTGTTTTGGTTGCTAGTATTGGGATTTGCTGTTAAAGGTGTGATACCTGGTATTGGTGTTAAGAATTGCTGCTGCTCAAACAGCAGATGGTGTGATTGGCGTTCTGGTAGAGGCAGTGGTATTGTTAAGGGCACAGTCACAAACTTGTAATAAGGAGACTAGTGCTGCAAGCAGTTTTTCCCAAAATGAGAGATTTGTTGATTGTAAAGGATAGTTTTTCTTACTATTATTACCAAAGAAAATGATAGCTAGGATTTATCAATTGCTACATACCGGTCAGTTGCATCTATGTGATTCATCAATCACCAGTTGCAGTTTTTGAGTGCAAAAACTTTTCATGGCAGTGTTTTAGTTTTCTCCAACTCAAAGGAAAGGTCAACTTTTAGTGACCTTTCCTTTATTTTGGAAGATAATTTGGTCAAGCATTACCATTTTAATTTATTCTTTCTTTAAGCTCTGAAATAGCAAAGCACTGATATCTTCTTTTCATATAGGTCAGCTTCCTTTGTAAATAAACTATTTTTTCTTTGAGAAATCTTATTTTTAGTTGTGGTAAGGATGGCAGATATCAGCCTGGTATGCAAATGTTATACGTGTTTCTTAATGAATGGATGAAAAGTTTCATAGCTTCTACTTTCTTCGTAGTCCATTGGCATAGGTGGTAGGAGATTAAGAGTGTAGATATTAGTGTCAGGCAGACCTGGGCAAGAATCTGGGCTTTACCCAGGCAAATGACTTAATCTTCCCATACCTCAATTTCTACATCTTTAAAATGGAAATATCAATACTTTTTAAATTGGTTGAATGGGGACCAAAATGAAATAATATATGTAAATATTGAGCATCCTGGTAACCAATATTATTTTTGTTATGTAGTTTCTGCCCTACCCCATCCTTAGGATAATTGCAATTTTAAAAACTTTGAGTTGGCTTCCAGAGTCATTTGCTAATTAGATGTAATACAGATTCTTGAGGTGCTTAAATGACCTCAAATGGTCTATAAGAGGAAGCATTTGGACAGAGTTGGGGTTAAAAAAAAAAAAAGAGAGAGACCTTCCTGCCCATTAGAGAGTTGAAATAGGATAGGCTGAGCTCATTTGTAATTCATTTTATCTGTTCACAAACGTTATGATCTGCATATCAGAGTTGTGTGCCCAGCTGGCTGTGCCACTTGACAAGGAGTTTCAAAGAGTAAGAAGAAGACTCACTTCATGCTATTAATTTTGACCTTTGGAGCCATAATAAACAGCCTGAGGTTTTACCTCAGGGCTTGGGGGAAGGAACCTTTTATTAGTCCTGTATCTGTTGATGCTGTGAAGTACAGTGTTGCTTTCTCACCTCTTTAGTGCCTCAGTTTCAGCCACGTGTGTGAAGCAATGTTTCTGCTGTAGTATTGTCTATAAGGCTGCCCAAGCCTATTGGAATTGCCCATTGTATAGTACACAGTTCTTGAATCTTTTGTCCTCTGTTGGAGGGTCTCGTTGACAGTGGCTCTCAGCTGGCTGGCATCTTACTGCCTAAGTGGAATGATGAAAGCATTTTCTCTTTCTCTGTTTTTCCATTGTAACATACCCATCTTTCCAACTGATGTGAAATGATTTGGCTCTTATGGGCGGCATGAAACAGCTTCATAGATATGCCTACTTTAGCCCAGCTAAGGGAATTAGATTAGGGAGAATTTTCAGGTGCCAGTGAGCAGTTTGTCACAGACTACTGAGGGTTAGATTTAAGTGAAAATCATTAGTGGAATTGCTAGAATTGCTTCCTGTTAGATAAGCCTCCTCTGTTTCGTATGATAATTGTGAAGTGTTTTTTTTTTTTCTTTTCTTCCTATCTGCTCCTAGTGCCATAGGCCTAGATCTTTTCCCAGGTGCAAGTCTATGAAAATATTTCCCCTCCTGACTGCTTAATAAATGTCAGTAAACCCTAAAGGTAAAATCACATGTGAGAAAGGAGTCTCACATTTAATCTAGGGATTAAATCTCTAGATTTAATCCTCCTTTTTCTCCTTTTACCCTAGCACTTACTTGTTCTCTGATTACAACTCAGTGTCTGGGAGTATTAATTCTTTCTTTAGGAATTGGCCTTCCTACTGTGTTGTGAGCTCCTGGGGACAGGACCTCAGCTCAGTCATCTTTTATCTCCCTCTGCACATCCAGCATAGTATGTTACATTGGGTAGGCCTCCATACATTTTTGTTAAAAATAATTGAGATGAATAGATTAGTAATTAAGCAGAATAATTGGAATATATATATGACCTTTGGTCCCTAGAAATATCAAATTTTTTCCTGGTGTTACTTGTTTGTGTTAAAGAAAAAGTATAGAAAACAAATACCATTTTTACACTGAATTTTATTAACTTTCTAATTTTTAATTTTTGTGGGTTTGTAGTAGGTGTATATACTTATGGGGTACATGAGATGGTTTGATATAGGCATGTAATGCGTAATAATCACATCATGGAGAATGGGGTATCCATCCCCTCAAGCATTTATCCTTTGTGTTACAAACAAACCAATTTTACTCTTTTATTTTAAAATGTACAGTTAGATTATTATTGACTGTAGCCACCCTGTTGTGCTATCAAATAGTAGATCTTATTCATTCTTTCAATTTTTTAATACATATTAACCATCTGCATTCCCCACCACCCTCATTACCCTTCCTAGCCTCTGGTAACCCTCCTTCTACTCTTTATCTCCATTAGTTCAATTGTTTTGATTTTTAGATCCCACAAATAAGTGAGAACATGTGATTTTTGTCTTTCTGTGCCTGGTCTATCTTACTTAATATAATTATCTCCATTTCCATCCATGTTGTTGCAAATAACAGGATCTCATTCTTTTTTATGGCTGAATAGTACTGCATTGTGTATATGCACCACATTTTCTTTATCCATCATCAGTTGACGAACACTTAGGTTGCTTCTGAATTTTGGCTATTGTGAACAGGGCTGCAGCAAACCTGGGGGTGCAGATATCTCTTTGATATACTGATTTCCTTTCTTTTGGGTATTTACCCAATAGTGAGATTGCTGGATCATATGGTAGCTCTATTTTTAGTTTTTTTGAGGAACCTCCAAACTATTCTGCATAGTGGTTGTACTAATTTACATTCCCACCAACAGTGTACGAAGATTACCTTTTCACCACATCCTCACCAGCATTATTAGTTGTATTTTGGATGTAAGCCATTTTAACTGGGGTCAGATGATGTCTCATTGTAGTTTTGATTTGCAGTTTTCTGATGATCAGTGATATTGAGCACCTTTTCATATGCCTGTTTGCCACTTGTATGTCTTTTGAGAAATATCTGTTCAAATCTTTTGCCCATTTTTTGATTGGATTATTAGATTTTTTTTCTACAGGGTTGTTTGAGCTCCTTATATATTCTAATTATTAACCCTTTGTCAAATGGGTAGTTTGCAGATATTTTCTCCCATTCTGCGGGTTGTTTATTCACTTTGTTGATTGTTTCCTTTGCTGTGCAGAAGGTTTTTAAGTCAATGTGATCCCATTTGTCCATTTTTGCCTTGGTTGCTGTGATTGTGGGGTATTACTCAAAAAATTTTTGCCCAGACGAATGTCCTGGAGATTTTTCCCAATGTTTTCCTATAGTAGTTTCATAGTTTGAGATTTCAGATTTAAGTCTTTAATCTACTTGATTTGATTTTTGTATATGGTGAGAGATAGGGGTCTAGTTTTATTATTCTGCATGTGGATATCCAGTTTTCCCTGCACCATTTATTGAAGAGACTTGTCTTTTCCCCAGTATATGTTCTTGGCACCTTTGCTGAAAATGAGTTCACTCTGCATGTGTGGATTTGTTTCTGGGTTCTTTATTCTGTTCCATTGGTCTATGTGTCTGTTTTTATGCCAGTACAATGCTATTTCAGTTACTATAGCTCTGTAGTATAATTTGAAGCCAGGTAATGTGGTTCCTTCAGTTTTGTTCTTTTTGTTTAGGATAGCTTTGGTTGTTCTGGGTCTCTTGTGGCTGCATATAAATTTTTGGATTCTTTTTCCTATTTCTGTGAAGAATGTCATTGGTATTTTGATAGGGATTGCATTGAATCTGTAGATTGGTTTGGCTAGTATGGACATTTTAACAATATTGATTCTTTCAATCCATGAACATGGAATATCTCTCAATTTTTTTGGTGTCTTCTTCAATTTCTTTCATCCATGTTTTATATTTTTCATTATAGAGATCTTTTATTTCTGTAAGTTAATTCCTAGGTATTTAATTTTATTTGTGGCCACGATAAATGGGGTTAATTTTTAAATTTGTTTTTCAGATTGTTCACTCTTGGCATATAGAAATGCTACTGATTTTTTTGTGTTGATTTTTTATCTTGCAACTTTACTGAACTTGTTTATCACTACTGACAGTTTTGTGATAGAGTCTTTAGGTTTTTCCAAATATAAGTTCATATCATCTACAAACAAGGATACTTTGACGTCTTCCTTTTCGGTTTGGAAGCCCTTTATTTCTTTCTCTTGTCTGATTACTCTAGCTAGGACTTCCAGTCCTAAATTGAGTAACAGTGGTGAAGGTGGGCATCCTTATCATGTTCCATGTCTTAGAAGAGAGGCCTTTCAGTTTTTCCCCATTCAGTATGATACTAGCTGTGGGCCTGTCATATATGGCTTTTATTGTGTTGAGGTATGTTCCTTCTATACCCAGTTTTTTGAGGATTTTTATTCTATATAAAAAGATGAACTTTTCATTAACTTTAAAAATGAGTGATTTTTGAAGGTGAACTATTCCTTAAACTAGCTTGCCATTCGCAGACAGACTGTTTTCTCTCCTTAGGAGTGACTCTAAAGATCTTTGTTCCAAATTTAACGCAGTCACTTCAGTTATTTTTTGCCAACATTGGTTCTATTAAACATGCATGTATTTCTCAAAGTATTTTTTTTTTCCCCCTAAAAGTACATTCCTGCCCCAAGGACATAGTGATCTGCCCAGTTTCCTAAGTAACACTGCAGTTTTAACAACTCACCTGATCTTTCAGTTACCTGCAGTAAAAAAGAAAATAGAAACGTTGTGTTTATGCTTGGATAGAAAGAATCCTCTTTCCATTAATTGTTAATTTCAGCATTCACCTTCACACTTGTAATAAGAATTTAGTGACTTTTTCTGAGATAAGAATTTTTTTTTAATTCTTATTTAAAAATAAAAATTTTTTGCTTTTAGTGCTCATTCTTCCAACTCTGCCCTGGCAAATACCACCACAGTGGGGAAACTATGACACTCTTAGGGGAAGTACTGATCCCACACTTACACTATGAAAGAAGCGTATACCCCAGGTTTCGCTGGCCTGAGTGAAGATTGTCCCTGAGGCCCTGATCAGATGAAACAGAACAGGCATAGCCTGTCTTTTCTCTAATTGCATATATACTGGGGAACAGTATTTTTATCTAAATTTATATTCATTTAATCATTCTATTATTCTTTAGGTTGAATACTTAGATCTCTATTATTGACTAGGTTGGCTCTCTGGGAATTTGGTAGATTTTTCAACTCAGTAATTTTCGAAGTAGGTAGGTGCTTATCAGAATTACCCAGGGAAAAATTTCAAAATAAATATGTTACTGATTCTGCTCCCACTCCTGCCCAGCCTCCTAAATTAGGATCTTGATAGGGACATGTGTATTTAGTAAAAGCTCCTTATATAATTCGGATAACCATTTGCCACTCCAGTTGAGAATGAAGTTTTAACTTGGTGGAGACTTTAACTTATACTTAGCCTTTTATACAATGTGCCTAATTGAAAGATCACTTCCCTTAACATATTACATGGTTTGCAACCCAAGAACAACCATATACTACTCTTGAAAAAGAGTTCTGAAATATCTCGTTCCTCTTTCACCCTTTCTACTTGTAGGGAGGGTCTCTGTGTTGGTGAGAAAGGGAAGTTCAGACTCTTTATCCTTGTTGTTACTGCATTTGTGCTTTTGTCCCTCTTTTAGTTTCCATTTTGAGAGTAAACAGTGATGCTTTCAAAGTAAAATAACACACATTAAATAAATAACACATTAAAAAGAAAAGGAGTCAAGTGGTTGTTAAGTACCCCTAAATGAAAATGGGGTTGGGGAAGTGGTCAACCTCCTTATTTTTCCTTCCCTTCTTTAATTTTTTATGTCTGCAATTGATGATCTGGAATTTGGGGATGAACAAAAAACTGGAACTGTCTTGTCAATAGGAAGCCGAAGCTGTAGCAGTTGCCTTACCCACATGGTAAGGTTCCCCAAAATAATACAGGCAGCCCTGCCAACCCCACACGTAATATTCTTCACTTCTGAGCAGGGCTGTGCTAATATTCTGAATGTGCCGTGCCACATGACAGCTTCCATTTCCTGCCTCTAAGTCCTCTTGCTCTAAGCACCCAACTTCCTTCTTCTTTTCCCCAGGCTTGTTCTCTTTTTCTTCCTCTTCTTTTTAAAATTTTATTTTATTTTAAAAAACTGACACATAATGACTATACATATTTATGGGGTACACAGTGGCATTTCAATACATACAATAGTGATCAAATCAAGGTCATTAGCATATCCATCTGCGCAAACATTTATCATTTCTTTTTGTTAGAAGCATTCAATATCTTCCTTCTAGCTATTTGGAACTGTGTAATATACAATTGTTAACTATAGTCACCTTACAGTACTATAGAATGCTAGAATTTATTCCTCCTATCTAGCTATAAGTTTATATCTTTTAACAAATCCTTCTCTATCCCTTCCTTTCCCTACCCCAGCCTGAAGTATCCTCTGTTCTACTTTTTACTTCTATGAGATCAACTTTTTTAAGCTGAGTGAGAACTCAATGTGTTTAACTTTCTGTTCCTGGCTTGTTTTCACTTAACCTAATATCCTCTAGTTCCATCCATGTTGCTGTGAATGACAGGACTTACTCTTTTTTTTTTTTTTTAAATGCCTGAATAGTATTCCATTGTGTAGCAGGCTTGTTCTGGGTCCTCTTCCTTCTTTGTCCTCTAGGGTTCTTTCCAAGCAGATGGGGACTTCACATAGAAAAATAGATTTTCCCAAGCTGTAAACTCTAGCAGTACTAATGTTCACTTAAAACCAAGGAAGAAGCAAAATGTCTTACTGTCCTGTTATAACAGTTTGATCATTTCTCTTCTTCCCTCCCCAAATCTTGTCTAGGAAGGGACATAGAGAAAAAATGTCCTCATATACTGACAGCGAAGATATGATGTTATTCTACCTCCTATGAAATAGCTCTCCAACCTTGAAACGGGTCTTAAGAGAAATGTTTTAAGAGGGAAGGATCATTTAAACTGAGTTTTAAAAACGAACATACCTTTTCTTCATTGATACCCTAGTTTCTTTGTTATTCATATTCTGTAACCTGAAAAGCTGTGCAGCTGCAGATAGGACTTGGCTATAAGATCCATCAAGGCAGAGATTGTCTCTTGTTTATCACTATATCCCTAGTGTTTAGTACAGTGCTTGGCAAGAGTAGGTGCTCAGTAAAAATTTAGTGAACAATGAAAGAAGCAACAAAACTGCTTAGTAGAAAGGAAATAGTCCACAAAAGTACATACTTTTACAATAAAATAATTCACTTAACAAGTTTCATTACTTGATTTCCTTAGAAAGTCTTCAGTTCTTTCCTGTTATAACCAGAGGAATTTACAAAATCTGAAGGATTTAGGATATTCAAGGCAACAGTTAGAGGTAGGAATGGGGTGGTAGAAGTAGACCATTTACCACAGAGAGAAGTAATATGCTGGAGGCATAGCAGTCAAGGGTCACTTAATGTAGAGACAATTGACCTGAAGGCTTAACAATATCTCCTAGAGGAGCAGGGTGGTGGAAGGACCACCTGAGCCATTGAACCCACAATAGCACCCTAAGATGTTGTGGTATAATAACCTGTGTGCGTAATAATAGGTAAGTAATACTTATTCTCAGTTTGCTAAAGTAAATAAGCATTTCCATTAAAAGTTGTTAAAAACTTTAACATTTTAGTGTATAAATGGTTTTTTTTTTTTAAATTCCAAAATGACACTGTCATTCCTCGAAAGTGTGAGATAAGTAGTACTGACTAGATCCATAAAAGAGTTGATAATATGGGCCTTTTCCCATGTTACTGACATATATCAAACACGCAAAATGGTGAAAATGATGGATGGGGGCAAATAAAAGGCAGTATTTGTGTAGTTCAGCTCAAGTTGATACTCCAAGAATTAGTATCTTAATATACTTCTTGAGTACTTATGCTTCTCATTTTGCATCTGTCTCATGAAACTCAGCATATTGTAAACTGTGATCTTGAAGAAGCAATGTTTTAAATTAACTTTTTATTGAAGGATAAACATACAGGGAAGAGTACAAAGAAATATACACTTGATAAACAGTCACAAAGTTACAGTCAAGTAACAAGCATCCAGATGAAGAAAAAGAGCGTTATCAGAAAGAACCCCAGAAGCTCCCTGTGCCTCTTTCTCTGTCTGTCTTCCCCCTCACCACTGCTGTAGAGCGCCACCATCCTGATGTCTAACAGTAACATGGTTTAGCTTGAATCAGTGGTGTTAACATTTTTTCTGAAAAGCTTTGGAGGTTCCTTTAATGAGCTTCAGATAAAGAGGAAAGAAGCATGACTATACACTGTTAGCCTTTGTTTGACTTTGTTTCTCCTTCTGAATCATGCCTGAGGATAAGGATGATTGAATAAGATCAGAGTGCTTGGATAGTCTCAGTTTGGGTGTGTACTCAAGTCCCATGTTTGTGGAAAAGATGGATGCTCTATGTGTTCTACATTTCTCTGTTTTGAGGAGAAACACAATTTTGTAGTGTCACTTTATTTTCTGCTTGTGTCTGGACTTCAAAGGGAATTACCACCACTCCGTTCAGACTGAAGTCCTGTCTACCTTTGATGTTGTCATCTGTGTTAATTTATTATTAAATCAGCATGCTGCTTAGACTTGTTCCCAGGATTTATTCAAGGTATGAAAAAGGAAGCGTTTTCCCTACTTTACACATTGATAATTAGCTATTTAGAATTAACTATTTGGGCTTTCAGAATTAATTATTCATGAGGTATTTGACTTAATTTTCTGTACAGGACAGAGTGATCAATAAAAGGTGCTTTGGATGGAATTTTCCAAACCACTGGCTTTGTATTATAAATCTCAGCCTGTAACATTCTTTGCATTCCTAAAGAATTTCTTAGGATTTTAGTCAAATTCTTATATTTTCCTATTTATAAATTGAATTGACTCTTAAGCTTTTGCTATTTAGAGACATGAAAGTGTGTGTGTGTGTGTGTGTGCGCTCGTGCTTGCGTGCACGCATGCATGCACCCTTTTCAACTGTGCAAGTTATTTTGGGGGCTTTCTGAGTAAAAAAATTTGTCCATTCAACAGCTGCCTTGTTGCCTTGCTAACCAGGTTTTCTTAGGTTTGTCTGAGGTTCCAGTTTTAAGACTACTAAGGGTCTTGATCCTCAGCTGGGACTACTGATTAGGAGTTTATCTGGTATAATTTTATATGTTATTTACTTTGGCTAGTTTTTTAAAATTGTGGTAAAATGTACATAATATAAAATTTACTGTTTTAATCACTTTTGTGTTCAAGTGGCCATTTGATTTTTAGAACTTTTATTCATTCATAGCAGTTTTAATCAACAGCTAATGAGGATCGCCTGTGTGCCTTGAGCCAAGGTTGGTAGATCATTGGAAAATTATCAAAGAAGTGTAAATAAAGTTTCTGTTCTCAAGATCCCTGTTCTTAATCTCAAAGAGATTAAGCCTTCTTGTTTCATTAGAGAAGCAAGATATATGCACACCAGTTAAACATTGCTTCATGGTAGATGAGGCCCCAAATGTTCAAGGAACACTTTGTGTAAAGGTGAGACTCATTTTGGTCTTTAATCAGAGGCAGGATCTGTCTAGTTTGAGAGGGACAAAATCTTCACATACGTAAAGATTTTTATTTTACTTCTTAATTTGCATACAGTACAATACATTCTTGGGGAACAGTGGTGAACTAAAATAGCATACCAGGTAGTTCAGTGTTAATCCCATTGTCTTTCACAGAATCGTTTGCTTTTAAAATAAGCTGAATATTCAGATGAAGGAACATATTGTCACGTAATTAATATTTTTATTTTTTTGCCTGTAAAATAAAAAGCATAATTAATATTTTTAAAAGTCACAGAAACTAAACTTACTTAACTTGTGATGTAGACAGTATTAAAAATTCAGATTTACATGACAGGAGGTTGAACTTCCTATTAAAATTCTATGCAGATATCTGTGTTCATGCAGCATTAAACTTTTCAACGTATTACCTCTTGGGAGTAAGTATTTCATTAGTGAGTTTAGAGCAATTGTGGTTATAGTTTTTATGAAAAATAATTGTATAAAAATAAGCATGTAATGCAACACATATTTATTGAAATTAATCTTGAATGTCTGCTACACTGAAATCAGGTAAAAAGTTTAGAATGGGTGTGTATTGTGGATAAAGAGTGAGTTATTATTAATTCTGAATAATGTTGTCCCAATGCTTAATGGCAAAAGATGGTGCCCATTTTGTTTATGTCTGTAATAGGTTAAGGATTTAATCTGGGCTACATGTAATGTCTTACAATAAGAATTAAAAAGTTCAAACCATTTTTCTCCTTCTTACATCTGCAGACAGGCAAATGTACACTGGGGACCACCATGTTCACGTGACATCAAGAGGAAGCGGAAACCAGTGGCCACAGCATCTTTGTCTAGCCCCAGTGCAGGTGATTACATGCAGTTATCATTTATTGAGCATGTACTGTGTGTCAGGCACTAAATTATGTGTTTTGTATACCTTTTCATGTAATGTTTGTGATAGTGTAGGTCATTTTATTCCCACTTTACATGGGAAAACTGAGACTACAAGAAATAATTAGCCTAGTTCTCGCTGACTCTGAAGTCTGTGCTTTTTCACTGTTACATGGCTATCTAGAGTTTGAAACCCTATATTCCACTATCAGCAATCTCCAGTCATCTGAGCTTTTGTTTTAGCACAGACAGGAAATTAGGTCCATGTTAATGAAAGTCCAGGTGAAGTGGCAGTTCAGTCAGGCAGTCACACAGGGTTATTTACTTTCTTATTTTGCATACAGTACAGTACCTTCTTATTGCTTTTATAAGTAGAATGCTAATATTTTACTGGTCATGACATTCCTAATTAAAAACAATTTTTTAGGCTAAAACTTTTCAGTTTTTTGTTTTTTTTTAACAAACCTAACACTAATTGGTAGAAGCCAAAATAGTGCTTCTCTTTGGTGGGGGGCAGTGACCAAGAGAGGGCACAAAGAAACCCTCTGGGCTGTTGGCAGTGCTCCATATGATGAACTTGGTGGGGGTGTGTGGCTGCTTACATAGGTAGAATCTGGAGCTGTGCACTTAGGATTGATGTCCTTCACTGTGTGTATGTTATCCTTCAATGAAAAAAAGGGGAGAGTTATGTATTTATTAATATTTCAGTGAGAAAAGTGGATATTGAATATACCATTGAATATTTTATTTTCTTTAGAAAATACTACCTATTATATAAATCAGAACAGTTGATAGCTAAATAGAGAGTAAACCTCACACAGATGGGGAGGGAGCCCTATCCTCTACCTTAACTTAGTAAGTTTTGGTGAACTGTGAAATTGTCCTCTTTGTGCTTCTGTTTGGGAAGTCTGCTTGATGGTGGTTCATACTGGACAATCTTCATTACAGGTCTGATGATTATAGTACTTTTTTTTCAGTACTTTCCACATGGCCACGCCCTGAGCTGAACACTTTGTAAACATTATTTCACCTAATCTTTGCAACAGCCTTATAAGGTAGAAGCTGTTTTTATTCCCAATTTACACATGAGAAAACCAAGGCTTAAATCACTTCCCTGAGGCCACATGGTTGATAAATTGCAGAGCCAAGATCAGACCAGTTTCCTTGTGACTCTAGAGCTGTCCTGCAGATGTTCTTCTTTTTATATATAACAAGATCAAGTCCAGACTATGACTGTGCATCAAAACTCAGATCCTCATTCAGTCTGTGGTATTGGAAGCATTAAAAGAAAACCACTCCTCTTTCATCTTTTTGTTCTTTTTTTCTCCTTAATATCTATCTATTTTTAGCTTTTAATTATTTATAAGAGAGGAACCACTGGAAAGAGTTTAAAATCCTTGTTCCATTTTCAGGTTGGGAAGTGTACGTGTGTGGGGGTGGGTATTAAACAAGACTTGAGCCTTAAGCATTTCCCCTCCTGAGCCCAGCTCCTCTCCTCACTTGTTGACTAAGCCCTGCTTCACTGAGCATTTTCTTTTTTTCTGCCCACAACCTGACTGCCCCATGGAGGTGAAGGACATAGCCTGAGTCTGTGCCATCAGTCAGTAGAACAAATGGGCTTGCTCTGCCTAACATCGGGCCATCTCGGATTCTACCTCTTTTATAGGAATGAGTGATGAAGAGAGGTGGGTTCCGCTTTGCCGCTGTATTAATACACATCAGGGGCCAGCTCCTAGCACTAAATCACGCTACTGCATACATCTGTTATCGGACTCTTCACCAGTGTGATGAACAAGACTGCAGATAGAGGCTTCCTTGTGTCATTCTTTATAGGATTTTCCTAAAAGAATAAATAGCTCAGATCTCTGCCAACACTCTCCCCTGTCACTGTGATGAATTCAGCTTCTTTCTTAAACATGCAGCCACAAATCTTTTCCCTTTCTCCCCTCCCCCAGTGGTAGAAAGTTTTGAGTTGAAATTGACTGAATTTAAAGATATTAATAAGGCTAGAGAGGTGAAGAGCAGGAAGAAACAGCATGTCTTCCTTGCCTTTTTGTACTAATAGTATCAAAAGGCCAAGGAAAAAGACTGTAAATGACCATAGGGTTGTTAAATAGACCCATCTTGAAAGTGTAGCACCTTTATTTTCTTTGTATCTTCATTCTCCCTCCTTTACGGCTTTCTAGCATGCAGGTGTCTAGTGCACAGAACCACACCCTGGATCTTAGTGAGCAAGCATGCTAACCTGCTTCTCAGACTTGATGCACCAGAATAGGGATTTCCCTGCAAGTGTCTCCCTCATGCTGCAGTGAACTAGCTGAATATGCTCTTAAAGAAAGTAGTCAGAAAAGAAAAAAAAGATTATCTTCTCCAAAATTTGAGACTAAGTAGCTGTAAAAAACATAATAAACCCAGATGAAAACCAGGCTTCGTTTTCTTGAAATGATTTTCTTCATCAGAATGGTAGATCAGAGCCATTGGAGTGCAGATTCCAATCCTTTAAAAAGTAAACACATGCCTTTTGATAAAGCGGAATTGAGGTGATCAGAAATTCTGTTGAGAACCCAGCTATTTGTGTGAGTATATTTTAGCTATCCCAAAAACTTTTTCTGACCTTTCTCTTTCTGGGATAGGATATGTGTGCTTAGAGTATCATTCAGAAGGGTACCTAATAGTTAATCTGTTAATTAGTTACATCAGGTTTCAAATACTAGGTCAGTGATATGAGAGAGAGAGAGAGATTTGAATTGTCAAATGTATTGTCAGATGCATTCACAAGAGCAGGACTGCTTATCTGTTTTGCTCACTACTGTACCCCTAGCATCTAAATGAATACCTAGCCCATAGAATAAACCCACTGGTTATTTGTTGTAAGAATAAATTAATAGAATCTTAAAGTTGAAACAGAGTGATTCCTAATATATTGTAACCACATGGTTGGATTCAGTAGTTCCATTTTAGGATGTCCCTTTTCTCAGGAGTCATAGGGCAAATTCTTATTGCCCACTGTGTCTTTTTAAAGTTTAAATGTTTTTTAAAATTAAACATGTTTCTTAGTAAATATTGAAGGGGTATAAAAGAACATTTATAGCAGATGTGTAAGGAGTAAATAAAATACAGCAAATATCCATGTACCTACCATTCACTTTAAGAAAAAGTTAAAATTTTCTTTTTTAAAAAGTTTAAAAGTTTTAAAAAGTTAAAATCTTTAAAAATCTTCTCCCTGCTCTCCTCAGAGGTAAAAGTTATTCTGATTGTTTTTTGTCATTTGTCATTCTTTTGTTTTTTTCAAGTAGTTTTAGCAGACATATGTATCTTCAAGCAATACATTGTCCAGTTTTGTGTTTTTGAACCTTGTATATATGAAATCAAAGTATGTCATATTTTATGTTGCAGCTTTCACCGGGTTCTGTTTTTGAGATTCAATTATGCTTTGTCCTGCCAAAATCTATGTTTCAACTGCCATGTATGTGGTATTCTATTGTATGAATATGATTAATATGCTATAATTAAATGTTCTTGATGAACATTTGGATTGTATTCCTGTTTTATGCTATTATGGAAAATACTGCACTGTTCTCTGAGAGAACAAGTGCAAACATTCTTTTAGGCCACTTCCTGCTCATTAGGATGGCTATATCAAAAAACAGAGAACATCAGGTGTTGGTGCGGATGTGGAGAAATTGGAACCCTTGTGTAGTGCTTGTGGGAAGGTAAAATTGTGCATTGCTGTGGAAAACAGCATGTAAAAAAACAGTTCCTCAAAAAATTAAACACAAAACTACCATATGATCCAGCAGTTCTGTTTCTGTGCATATACCCAAAAGAATGAAAAGCAGAGACTCAAAATAGATTTTTGCACACCTTTGCTTACAGCAGCATTATTTGCAGTCGTCAAGGTGGAAACAACTCACATGTCCATTGCTGGATGAATGGATGAACACAATTTGCCGTATATATACAATGGAATATTATGTAGCTTGAAAGCCTTTCTTATTCAGAATGAAACTCTGCCACGTGCTACAAATTGGATGAAGACATTTGCTAAGTCAAATAAGTTAGACACAAAAGGAGAAATATTGTGTGATTCCACTTTTATAAGCTACTAGAGTAGTCAACTTCATACAAACAGAAAGGAAAATAGTGGTTGCCAGGGGCTAGGGGAAGAGGGAAATGGGGGGAGTTATTGTTTAATGGGTACAGAGTTTCCATTTGAGATGATGAAAAAGTCCTGGTGATAAATAGTGGTGACAGTTATACAACAGTGTGCATGTACTTAATGCGACTGAACTGTACAGTTAAAAATGGATAAGATAGCAAATTTTATGTATATTTTACTATAATAAAAAATAGCAAAAAAGTTTTTCTAGGGTAGTGCTTTTTTCACTGCAGTTTGGTGACCATGTAGGTATAGTTTTTTGAAATTTATTACCAGTTAAATATGAGTGAGTATATGTGCCTGAGTTTGTTGTGAGTGTGTGTGTATGAGAGAAAAAGAGAGAGATTTGAGTTGTCAAATGTATTTCCTGCTGCTGTGGTGACGTTCCAAAATGTTTGAAAGCTGTTGCCCTCAAGAAACTCTTGTATATAGAGTAACAGCTTTCAAGATATTTTTACATTAGCCCACAATAAGAAATTCATGTTTGAATATGTGCATTGGTTGTACATGTAAATCTGAAATAAATCCTGGGTGCACGCCGATACTTTCTATTTTTTTCATTGAGAAAAAAAAGTAATGGCCATGACCCACTAAATTGATTTTGTGATCCACAATTTGAAAATTACTGTTTTAGGTTACGTTTCTGGGACTGGAATTATTGGGTGACGGTAAAATCCAAACTTCACTAGATTTTGCCATATTTTAGTATATATTTGTTCTCAGCAGAGTGGGTAGAGATGATGGTGGTTTGTGCCACTCCACTCAGGGGCATTTGGAAATGTGAAGTAAATGTTTGCTTGTCACAATGACTGGGGAGTGTTCCTGGCATTCAGCAGATAGGATCCAGATCGGTAAGTGTTCTGAAGTATACAAGACAGCCCTGCACAAGCCATGTCTCCTGTCCAGAATGTCTTTAGTGATCTTATTGAAAAATATTGGGCCTGATTGTGCTCTTTTTCTACCATTTTCCTTGTTGTATGGTATATATGTATTGGTAACACTGCCCTATCGGAGGCATGGGTTGTGGCAGGAAGAGCGTGGGGTTTAGAGTCCAGTATGTGTGCTTGAATCTTGATATTTAACCAGCTCTGTATTATCCCTGAACCATTTATCTGATCTCTGTATACCTTAGCTCCCTGATCTAGAAAGTGGAGATCACTATGAGTCATCTCTATGAGTATCTATGAGTAAGGGTTTGCATTAACAAGATCATGAGTATTCATTGTTTAAGCAATACACACATAAGTACGTAATAAGTGATTTTTACTACATTATGAATGCGTGCTACTGAATTTATTTGTTCAATTGAACCCATTTTCTCAGATTAGGAAATACTATCTTATTTAAATCTTGTCTTTACTTTTTTGTAGAGAAGAAAGAGGTACCTTACGTGGCCACTTGGGTTACTAGGACATGAAGTATAAGGATTAAGAAAATTTTTTTTCTAAGTATCTCTCATTCTAATTTGTCTTATTCTAATTTATCTCCCCTTGATGTTTTGCTCCTCTCTGTTGTAACCTTACTAGTTCACATGGATGCAGTGGAGCCAACCACACCAGCATCACAAGCCCCCAAATCACCCAGCTCTGAGTGGTTGGTGAGGACCTCTGCAGCAGAGAAAGCCACAGACGCAACTACTGCTACATTTTTTAAAATGCCACAAGAAAAGAGCCCTGGATACAGCTAGAGAGCAGGACTTCACCTTCCAGGAGCTGACTGGGTGTTGCTGAAGCAAATGTTGGACTTTGTGTTAGATAGTCTTGCATATCTTAATCGACATTCCCAGTCCTTTCACCACCAGAACCAACTCCTCTTTCAAACACAGCAGTGGATTCTTTCTCTCAGAAGATCATGTTGTGGGAATCTTTTTTTTTAATAGTGAAATATTGAGGCAGCAATTTTTTACAAAAAGGTCATCCTCTGCTCTATTTGTTACCTTGTTATTGCTGTCTCAACATTTACTACAGCTCCATTTACAGAGCTGTTGCTTTTTTGCAGTTGTCTTTGTTCTTGAAAAACCAGTAACTGCTTCTGCATACCTTTTGTGTAGAGCTTTTAATATCATTTGAGGAAGTTCCAAATTTGTAGCCAGTTCCAAACAAATTTAAATATTGAGTAGAGGCCTGTATGGAATTGTGTTCGCAGGAGATAAGGCTTGCCTTTGAGCCTACTCTTGATTCATGCAGAGTGCCAATAAGATAAATCAACCAAGTTTTGGGGCCTCAAAAGAGACACCAGCAACTGGGCCTTGAGAACTTCCATTTTTTTGCAGATTGTCTGCAGAAACTCAGACAGCTCATCAGCAGCAGCAGCTGTATTGTATTTTACCTCATCTTCAGAGTTTATGTTCTACTGAAAGAGGACGTGTGTATATACACACACACACACAGATTGGTATAATGGAGAAGATGGTTTAGGTGTACAGCAAATTTAAAATAGTCAGTGGATTGTGTCTTACTACTTCATGTCCCAGTGTAAGCCTTTATGTCCTAAGCAGGACTTTATTGTTAGTATTATAGGTTAATAACCTGCAGCAGAAATTCATACTCTATTATAATAATGGCTTCTTGGGGCCATGCTTTGGGGAAGTAAAATGTCTTTTTGACATGCCTTTATACTTGGCGTGTTTATGATGGCTCAGCTGCATGTGGAGTTATATATACAGTCGTGCCTGAAGTTGGATGCTACTTTGTCAAAATGAGAAATAAGTGATGGCCTGGAGCTGCTGGAGAGAAGCCACGCTTTCTAGAAAATATTATCAGGAGTGTCTGTCATTCATTCAGGGGCCTGGCTGACAGAAGGGCTCTTCTTTTTATACCAATGAGTGCGTTTACTCTGAAATACGTAGAAGCTCTTGGTGAAGTGCTCCCTGCTCTGGTCACATTGTAGAGGGACTCCCACTCATGCATCTGCTTATTTTCTGTCTTAAATAGGTGCTGAATGGGGCAGCACCTCCTTCCCCCAAAGTGCGATTGCCCCTGTTTCCCATACGAAGTGTAATGATGGGTTGCTTTTAAAATTATAGTCCTTATCAATGGAAACTCCAGATTTCTTTATCAAAGGGAGGTGGGTGGGCATGAATCTAGTTGGAAAAGGGGACTTGAAGCTAAGTTTACATGGCACTTTAAGACTGAGAACATGTCAATTGTTCATAATCAGGAATATGGTAGAGGGAGAGCAGGTGTAGATGATGGGACGGGAAAGTGCTGAAACCAGCCCAGCAGACCTGTGAGTCGCCTCTGGTTCTCACGCAGCAGTGTGTGTGTGCTCACAGGGATGTTCCACCCCTGGTTCTCATGCAGTAGTGTGGGAGAGTGCTGAAGCCGGCCCAGCATGCCTCTTAGTTGCCTCTGGTTCTCATGCAGCAGTGTGTGTGCTTACAGGGATGGAGATGATGGGATGGGAGAGTGCTGAAGCTGGCCCAGCATGCCTCTGAGTCACCCCTGGCTCTCATGCAGCAGTGTGTGTGCTTACAGGGACTTCCCAGGCTGCACTTCCCTTCCCTGTGGGCTGCACCCATAGAAGTATAGAAAATGTAATGTCTGTTGAATATAAAATCGTACCACTGAATTGTTTTAGTGATGAGGTTAGATTTTGTTGTCATGTGCATTGTCACCATAGTGACCCGTGGCATATATTTTTAACATACTTGGTTGGGTTTGAGAGAAATCTGTGGACGTAATTTTTTGTTTGTGTCAAGCTCTATGACTCATGCAGTGATTGGTCCCATGATCATGGCCTATTAGTGAAAACCTCCAAAGGTCAGGTGGCCAAGGTGTTCCCACATTTTTTCTATATAACTTGTTTCCTAATAGTCCGCCTTTCTACCTATGATTAAAAATAATTTTTATATACAACATTATTTACATTTCAAACATCTCTACGAAGTCATGCCATTTTAAGGAGATGAAAACAGCCACAGAGTTGAGTGACTTGCTCCAAATCACATAACTAAGCCAGGACTAGAATCCCAGACTTTCAGATTTTCTCTGCCCTGGGTTATAATCTCTTGTTTTTCAGTGATAGACCTGAGTCAGTCTGAGATGCTTATTTATGAAACAGTATACCATGAATATTTATTATCTTTCTTGGGCATGCTTTTCTACACATTTTGAATACTTTCAACAGGGATTACCCAAGAATGCAACATCTACCTGTAATAAATGGGGAGAAAATTAGTTGCCTGAGAGGATAGAATATTAAGCACACAAATACTTTCCAACACAGGGTTGTAAATTGTGCTCCTCATTTTAAGGTGCTGTACGTGCATGTTTAAGGAATTATTAATCAGTGTAGTCTGCTTGCTTTCTGTATTAACCAGTTCCAGAGGATAGCCTTAGAAATGAGTGTATTTTGAATCTTAAAGTTTCTTTATATGCGGCACAGTGTATAATGTCGTAAGTTAAGAAAAATCTGTTATCTTTCAAAGAAGTTACATAGTTTCAAAAATGAGGTTTTGTAATCAGTGTTGAAAAAACTCTGAACTATGACTTACTTTGAGGATGATCCTTGAGCTCACGTATTTGATCTGCTCAAAAGTGATAACTAAAGCTGAGTTAAACAGTTGTTATTTATTTCAGGGTTCTGATTTTTCCCAGCTGGCTACACAAATGGCCTGTCTGAATCCTAGTTTTGTGTGTTTTCCACGATGGGCAGAAGTCAGAACATTATCTGCTTCTGTGAGGATCATTAATAAAAAGTTAGTTTTAATTCTGAGTTTAAGGGAATTTTAGATTATTTTTCAGATGCAGTATTTTAAAGGAACAAAACTCTTGTGTTGCCTTTTGTTGTTGTTGTTGTTGTTGTTTCCTAGAGACAGGTTATTGATCTGTCACTCAGGCTAGAGTGCAGTGATGTGTTCATAGCTCACTGTAACCTTGAACTCATAAGCTCAAGCCATCCTCCTGCCTCAGCCTCCTGAGTTGTGAGGACTATGGAAGTGTGCCACCACGCCTGGCTAATTTTTTAAGTTTTTGGAGAGATGGGGTCTTGCTCTGTTGCCTATGCTGGTCTTGAACTCCTAACCTCAAGCAATCTTCCTGCCTCAGCCTCCCCAGGTGTTGTAATAATAGGTGCGAGCCACCATGCCCAGCCTTGTGTTGCCTCTTAGTAAGAAATAATAAAAAGAAATTAGTAGCTTGTTTACCTGGTACCAGATTTGGAGGGGGCTGAGTATAATTTTTACTGAGTGGTATGTGGTTGGAAAATAGGCCACATTTAGCCTTGAATTGTTTAGAAATCAAATGCGATTCAGAATTGAAGAGGACATTGCTGGGCTATGAAATAGGCTACTAACAAGGCTATTTTTGTAGCAAAATGGCCAAAAGCTGAAATAAATCTTCTTAGTCTGTGATGCTTGTAGCATCCTTTGTTAAGTAAAGCACAACACCCTGGATAAGCGACTAGTTATGACTTCCAAATAGATTGATAATAGCCTTGCATTTTGGAGTTAGAGACACTGTAGCTGTATCTGTATACCTGTAATATAGCCTGGGAAGTTCTGTTGCTGCAGAGTTATCATTAAAGTCACTTGGAATTGAAAAAGATACAGAGTGTTGAGACAAAGGAACTAGGCTGGAACAGTCATTGCTGATGCGATGGGTTCTCCACTTTGGCTCCAGGCGAAGGCTCCTGGTGGTGATGCATGATTGATTTCAGGTCTTTGTTTCATTTTGGCTTCATTACTGTGGTTCTGAGCCACACAGGTTTTTCCCCCTGGGGAGAAGACTATGTAAAAATCTCAGCGTTAGAAGCTGTATTCAGTGCCCTATATGTCTTGTGAACCTATCTGAGCTGGGCGGAGAGCAGAGTGGCTTACTGTAGCAGCTGTGGATGCAGTCTAGTTGGAGGCATGGCTTGGAGGATGTCATGGTTCATGCGATGGTTGGAGGGATGGTAAAAGCAGTTAGCTCTTGTCAGCTGCTTCCCTCTGCTAGTGCTTGAGCTGCCAATTTTATTTGTCAGTATTTCCTGATCTCCCACTCCTGTTGTGAAAGGTCACAGAGTTACTGTCACTGGCAACAATTTCGCCCCTTAGAAGAAAACTGGTACAGAGGGAAAGGGTGAGGAAAATGGTGAGTTCCATCACTCAGAACTAAATGCAAGTAGCGGAGAGATGCTTTCTCCTGTGTTAACGTCTCCAAAAGATGAACATCAAATGCCCGGAAACAGCAACATCAAAAAGAAGGAAGATGAGAAGTATTGTTGAAGAGTATGGACTACAGGGTTTTTAACAAGTCCAGCAAAACAAACTATGGCCAAAAGAAGAAATTTTTCTGTCACTGCGAGTAGACATCATAAATGCTTGGTAAAATTGCCAGATTTAGGGAATAAAAAAATTTTAAAGTACAGTGTTGAAGAATGGGGCATGTCCTGAAGACATTCAGCAAAGAAGCAATCTTGGCAAGGTGGAGAAGTGGGAAGCAATGGGGAGAGAAAGGGAGATGCCCAGAGCAGGAATTCTCAATGTGTGGTCCCTAGGCCAACAGCATCAGCACATCTTGCCCTCACCAGACCTACTGAATCCGAAACTCCCAGCGCAAGGCCCAGCAGTCTTCAACAAGCCCTCCAGGGGGCTTTGGTGCATGCTCAAGTTTGAGAACCATAGGCTTTGCCACAGTTAAAAAGATGTTTTAATGGACTGGTCTCCTCCTAAGCTCTGAGGTGCTCTCATATTCCCTCCATAAGTAAAGAGATTTTTTTTGTATAATTCTTTGCAGAAACTGTTAATATCTTTATTTCTCATATTTTTTTTCCCCTACAAGCTCCTGAAAGATCTTTTTGAAAAATTGACAAAGGATGCTATCAAGGGCTATGTTTAGGTGGATGGAAATAACCTTTTGAAAATGGATAAAGCCTGGGTGTGGTGACTCACACCCATAATCCCAACACTTTGGGAGGCCAGGGCAGGAGGATTGCTTTATTGCAGGAGTTGGAGACCAGCCTAGGCAACATAGTGAGACCTTGTCTCTACAAAAAATTTTAAAAATTAGCTGGCTGTGGTGGTGCATGCCTGTGGTCCCAGCTACTTGGGAGGCAGAGGCAGGAGGATCACTCAAGCCCAGGAGGTTGAGGGTGCAGTGAGCCATGATCTGGCCACTGCACTCCAGCCTGGGTGACAGAGCGAGACCCTGTATCAAAAAATAGATAATAAAATAAAAATTGATAAAAATAGAACAATGAATTGTTAGTCTACGAATGATAGTCATTTTTCACAATTGGCAGTAAAAATATGATTTGTGTAAGGTATGAGTTTACCATATTTGTTCATTAGATCTTAGTTTCAAGGGAAAGTATCATGTATTTTCCAGCATGATAATGATGAATCATTTAAAGTACAGCTCATAAAAATGAAAAAAAAATTTTGGAAGAAAAAACCACCTTGGGTACATAGATGTGTAATAAATACCTGTTGAGTTATTGGTAATCTCTTGCTAGGACTGAATCTCAGTACTTCAGAGCATGTAAAAATCAATTTTCTGTGATCCCACTTAATCACACCGTGTTTTCTTTTTTTCGATTTCAGCTAGCAATTTTGCAGGGGTTGGAGACCAATAGCGATGTCATGCTTTTTGGTTGTTGTTATTGTCTGACTCGTGGATTCAGCATTTCAGAATATGGTACTCTAATCTTAAGGCTTTGAAAAGAAACCATGGCCATTTTTTCTTCATATTTTACCTTTATTAATTGGGCTGGGTCCTAACTGGTTGCCAGAGACCAGAAATCCAAGTTCTGTCTTTTCAGGGAATATGCATAGCTAAAGAGTTCATTGTGTTTGCAGAGGTATACTAGGAGTTCTCATTTCCTCAGATGCTCATGTCTGTAGGCTGTTAAGCTCTCATTTCAATTTTTGCAGTCTTTTAAAACACCACACTTCTTTTCCATCTTGAAGACCAGTTAAAACTACCTCTGGCCAAAAATGTTAGTGTTACTAGATATTATCAAGGTGTGAGACTAAAAAGTTAGAAGGCTTTAAGATGTAAATTATATAAGTTAATGTTTTGTTTCTCTAAAAGTTCTGACCCTTGCTGACCCCTCATTCAAATGTTTTTAATTGAAAGGGGAAAGAAAATATCAGAGAACTTAAAGATGGCCTTCATGACTTTGACTCAAAATCAACGCATTTCATTATGTATAGGTCCTACACCTTGCTTCCTCAAGCGGCCATGAAAAAAAATCTCATGACCATGCAAACTGATGCCACCCCAAAGTCATGGTAACGATTTGAATTGCTCTCAGTATTGATGTCAAACTCCCTCCTGTTGTCAGCAGCTTATTGCAAACTGGCCATTCTAAACCCTTTTACCCCCACCTTCTCTCAATCTTAGCAGTTAATCTCAGCCCTCCCCCACCACATAACAGCCTCGGGCAGAACTTCCCACTTAGACACCCACACACACACCCTTCCTTACCTTCTTGCCAGTGCCTGTCCTGCCCAAGACGAACCCCTTTTCCTGTGCCCTAGGACCTCTCCCTTGATAAATGACTTGATCTAGCTACAGCCTCACACTCCTGGCACATACAGCTTTGCATTTAAACATGTTCAGATACTCCTTCCTTCAAACAAAAGACCTTTCCTCAACCCTTTGAAAGCCTGAGTACCACTAAGGTATACTGCCCTTATCTGCACTCTGTCCATTCTGCAGTCCACTGAGGCAGTGGTTTTTAACCCTGGCTGCATGTTAGGGTCACCTGGGAAGCTTTAAAAAGTCCTAATTCCTGGACTGGACCACAGACCAGTTAAATCAGCATGGGGAGGTGGGGATGGGTTTCAGTCTTTAAAAAGAAATGTAGCTGAGGCTGAGAACCACCACTCTGAAACCTGGCTGCTACCCTTGCTACCATTAAAACTGTTCTTGCTGGATTCACCCACCAGTGACTTCTACTGTTAAAATTTAGCCCATAGGTTGATTTTTGTGACACTGATGCTATATAACCACTTCCTTCTTTGGAATGCTCCCTTTCCTGACCCTACTTTCCTGATTTTTCTGCCACTTCTTTGCTCTTTCTCAGTTCCTCTGGAGTTGTTAGGTAGGTCAGTCTAGCACAGACTGGATGCCGGTCTCTGCCGCCACCTCCGTTATTTCAGTGAACACCTGTATGCCAGTGAGTTCCTTTGCCATACCACCTTAATGCACCAACTTAAAAGCACAGATTAGAGTGAAGCATTCACATTTATTACTGCAGGCTTCTAGGAAAGCATATTAAAGGTCTCTGGTCCTTCTCTCACCTCCCTTGTTCCTCCTCCAAGCCCAGTGAGGTAGGAGGAATTGCTAATTAGATTAGTGAGATTCTAAGGTGGGTCACTCCTGTTTACTTATGAGTTGCTATTTATGAAAAGATGGCCTGGACTGTGTTCCCTCTTCTGCTTTCTCCTCTTCAGGGTCTTGGACTGGTAAGGGGGCCTGTGCCCAAAAGGGGCTCCTCCACCTAATGCTGTCTTTAATCTGTGGCTTTCTGCTGCTGGTTAATTTTTTAATTTGGCTTCCTCAAGCCTTTTTGGCCTTGAACTTCATGTTGATTTTTATCAAAGAACTTTTTATTGGGGCATCAGCACTAGCCCTATGAATACAGTGAAACTTGGGGTTCCACTTTCATCAGATGTGACCCTGTGTGTTCCTGATGTCTTTGAATCGCTAGTTTCTGATTCAAAATATGGGGTAGGTGGATCTGATTAGTAGTCATATGCCTGTGTCCTGGCTAGGAAGTCAGAATGAGGTTATCTGGAAAGTTGAGCTTCCTCACACATGGGAAGGTACTTCAGATGCTGGACAGCCAATAAGAATAACAAAGGTCCACCAGAACCATTGCCCCAGTCACTGATTGAACAAACATTTACTGAACACTGATGAAGCGAAGTCCTCCTCAGGGACCTCTGAGGGAAGAGGGTAACTGCCCTAAAGCAGGATACTCCTGGGCCCCTTAGATATACTATCCTTGAAACTATTAGGCCCCTGTCCAGAGTACCTAATAATAATAATGGCAAATATGTATTTGGTGGTCTGCCATTTGGAAGCAACATCTCACTTATTCAACAACTCTAAAGGTAGGTACTTTTATCTCCATTTTAAAACAATGAAATACACTTACAGACAAACTTGCTCGAGTCACATATTTAAGAGTCAGTCAAGATTCAGATTCAAGTCTGTTTGATGTTAAAGAGTGTCTGTTCCCAACCAATACCTCTGCTGCCTCTTTTTACAAACTGAACTGTTGGAGGGCATGTACGTGTGCATAAGCTGTGGGCCACTGGGCTGTGGGCCACTGGGCCATGGGCCAGTGTCTGATGAGACCTCTTTATTGACTTGTTTGTCCTGGTGGGCTGTTTTCTCTACCAGGCATCTGTGAATGGGCTCATCCCTTCTCTGTGCGTACATCATTGAAAGGAGATAGCCGGTTTCTGTGACATCCTCTTATAACAACCTAGTTTTGTTCTTGAGAGTGACCAGAGCAAGAGAAAAGTCAATGAAATTTTGCAGATCTTGCAAACCTGTGGCAATAAGAAGGTATTATCCTTTCTGTACCAAGGCACAACTGATTCCTAAGCGAGGAGGATATGTGTTCTGAGATGTTAATGTTAGTGATAGACTGTTTTCAACACCTTGGTAAACATTTCTTTTGACTGTTAGCAAAAGCTGCCTTAACAGTCTTGGCTTTTAGAAATGCCCCTTCATTTATTAGATGTGTATAGAACACATCTTGTGCCGAGCACTCTGCTAGGAGCTGGGTATACAGAGAAGAAAGGCATTCCTGCTCTCATGATGTTCATGGTCTTCTGCGGAAGAGACCAGAAAAAAAGTATTACAATGTAGAATGAAATAAGAATGACAGGGTATTTTGGCAGCAAGGAGGAGGGCACTTTAACTCAAACTGGGCAGTGGAAGAAGTAAAAAAAAAACACTGAAAGAAATCCTGAAGGATAAGCAGGAGTTAAGAAGAGTGGATGAAGCCCTCCAAGGGTAAAAGCATGGTTTATTCAGAGCACTGCCCGTGTTTTAGTATGGCCCACATGTAAAGCTTACAGAGGAACAAAGAGAGAAAGGCAAGAGCCAGGAAGTGAAGGGTCCTGTGTATACTGGCTTACTTGTTGAGTTGGAGAACTATTGCCATATTCCTCTGCTAAGCTCAGGGTGCATTCATGGAAACCCTACTGCAACTGGCCCATTGTGCATACAAAGCTGGAACTGAGATGTGAACAGATTTGCATTGCCTTGATCACCTTCCCTGGGAAATATAGCTAGGCCCACTTATTGGTAGGAGCTACTGACATGTTAAAACTAGGTTAAACTGAATTGGAAGTAATGGTTTATTTGGAATCATGGCTGAATGATTCCATTACATGTTCTAGCATGATACCAGTCTGAGGTTATTCCCCTTGAACCACCGACTTAGTAGAGTTTAATGCACAATGTGATGGTCTTAGTTCCTTGTACTGTTCTTCAGTGACAAAGTTGTTCAACTACCAGTTAAGTTTTTTGGGCTTTGTTTCTCAGTAGTGACAATAAATTTGTGTTGATCTATTTACACCTTTTGGACTGAACACCTTAGCAATCATTGATATTTTAAGCCTACAGGAAGTGCCCATGGGATAAAACCAATCTGCTGGCTCACACTAAGTTCTGATCCCATGATTTTGGTCTCATTAATACCGTGCTATAAATAAAGTTAGCTAAATCTTTTGAAACTGCATAAAAGTGAAATAATTATGAGTTTTGGGCCAACGTTTTTCCTGAACAGCTTCTGACTGACCAGCATTTTAAATTAGGCGATGCAGTCTAGCTTTTGTACATAGAAATAAGAAAGTGACTTATGTTCCATTATTAAAATAGTATAGGGAGGACGGATAAATTACTAATTTTTCATTGCTCATAGTAGAGAATTGAGGTATATTGACTAGTGAAATAGAGGATTATGGGGATCATATGAAAATATGATTAAAGAGATTATCACTAGAAGAAAAATTCAGACTGCTAATTATGAGAAAAAACATGTATGCACAACCAAACAAATCACAAAAATGAAAGATGTCTAAAACCATAGAATAGGAACAAATGTACCTGTCATATTAATAAAAGTAAACTTATCTGTAGATAAAAGGCAAAAATGTCAGCAAACACTAATTTCATGTTATAAGATTCAGAAAGGTTGAGCAAAAGTAAACCAAGCAAACACAAACAAGAAAATGAGTTGTAGTCTGCATATCAGGCAAGGTTGAACTTAGGGAAAAGGAACCGGAAAAAACAAAAACAAACAAAAAAAAAACCACGACATAATGCTAAAGGGTGTGACTCACGAGATAATAATGTTTCAAGATATCTGTGTACCAAATAATGGAAAACCATTTATGTATTGGTAACCATAGGAGACACAGGAAGAAACAGAAATACAATGTTAGTTGGATATTTTAATTCTGTCAATTCATGACAGATCAAGTGGATAAAAAACTAGGACATGGGATGATTTAAATAAGATACAGAAGATCTAGTTGATGCATATTAGACTTTACCCTAAAAGTGGTAACTACACTTCAAAGTATCCATGAAACATTTCCCCATTTGACTGTGTATTAGAGCATACAGAAAACATAAGTTTCAGAACAGAAAAAAGGAACAGCAGATGGCATTTGCTGATAAAAATGCAATAAACTTAGAATTTGAGGATAAGTGGTCAGAAAAAAAAATGCAATAAATTAAAGCCAGAAAACACTGCTCATCTGCAATCCAAAATGTTTTTAAGCTCTTCAACTATTCTTGGGTTGATTAGGAAATGCAAAGTATTAAAAAAGCATTTCATATCTAAAATATAAACTTTTTCCTCTGAGATACAAATAAAACAGTGCTCAGAGGAAAATTCATTGCCCTAAAATTTATGTATTAAAAAATAAGATAAATGTCGTATAACTCAAAATATTAGGAAAAGGAATCTTTTAAAGGCAGGCTGAAAGAATCAAGAAAAATTAATTAGAAAAATGAGGAAACAAAGCTAATTTTTAAAATATGTAGTAAAATATGTAACATTTTAGCTAACATTACAAGAGAAGACAAACACAAAATAAGAATTACCAGGTATTGAATAAGTAAGAGCCATAAAATATACTTTGCTCAACTGTATGCAAACAATTTAAAAACTTGGATTAAATGGATAATTTTCCAGGAAGGTATAATTTGCCAAAAAATGACATCAAAAGAAATCTAATATAACAATTGTCATAGAAGAAATGAAGTAAGTATTTCAATTAGCATGACAGACTAAATACTTTTAAAGACCCAATGAAAACAAAGAAATGCATTTGGAGAATTAACAAAAACTTTTTGTAACACCAATTTTTTATTTTACATTTTAAAGCATGGAATGGAATTTATTGTAAAGACATGTATTTTATAGAATCCAAGCAGAAGCTCACCAGCCAGAGAGAAAGTGAGGCCAGCTCAGGGAATGTGAGCAGTGGCGATTTATCCCCTCTGGTGTTCCATGTTAGCCTGACACAGAGCCCCCTCTTCACATTCTCAGGGGCTCTTGATCCAAAACCTTTTTTAAAAAAAATAATTTTAGACTTAACAGAAAATCTGCAAAAATAGATTTCCTGTGTGCCCTTCTCTCAGCTTCTCCTAATGTTAACTTACATACCAATGGTACAATTATTGAAACTAGGAAATTAACATTGGCACAATCCTATTAACTACATACTTTATTTGAATTATAGCCGTTTTCCCAGTAATGTTGTTTTTCTGGTTCGGTATTCAATCCAGGATCCATATGAACTTGGGTCTTTCTGGGTTTTCTGTTCCACTGGTCTACTTGTGCATGGTACCACACTGTTTTAATTATAGAGACTTTATAGTATGTTTTAACAACTGGCAAGGCTAGTCCCCCTTATAATTTTTCCTATTTGTTGTGCTTCTGGCTATTCATACATGTTTGTTTTTCCATATGAACTTTAGTATCAACTTGTCTAAATTCATTTTTTAAGGTACATTGGTATTTTATTGATACTATATGATATTAACTGATTTAGAGAGAACTAACATCTTTAAAATGTGGTGTCATCCTATCCAAGAATAGGAGATATATTTCCATTTATTCAAGTCTATTTTGTGCCTTTTCAGCAGTGTTTTAAAATTATCCTCGTGTAGGTTTTGTGCATTTCTTGCTAAGCTTATCCCTAAGTATTTAATTTATTTGCTAGTAAATGAGATTTCCTCTGCCATTATGTCTTCTAACTGGTTATTGCTCTCTACATAAAAGCTACTGATTTTGTATGCTAATATATCTTGCTACCTTACCTAATTTTTTTAAAAAAATAAACAGCAGAAATTTATTTCTTATGGTTTCACAGTCTGGGAAGTCCAAGATCAAGGTGCTGGCTGATTCAATGTCTGGTGAGAGCTTGCCTTCAGGTTCATAGATGGCACCTTCTAATTGTGTCCTCACATGGTGAAGGGAACTAGTTAGCTCTCTGGGGTCTCTTTTATAAGGGCATAAATCCCAATCACTAGGGCTCCACCCTCCTAATCTAATGACCTCCCAAAGGCCCTGTCTTCAATGCCAACACTTTGGGGGTTAGGATTTCCACCTGTTTTCGGGGGACACAAACATTTATACCATAGCAGTCAGTAACAAACTCTTTGTTTTGCAGCCAAAGGTCAGTCAGTTTTATCTTCTTAGCTTAGTATAATCTAAGCCCTAAAACCATGAAATGCATGGGAAAGGTTTTTTTTCTTTTTCTTTTTCAACTTTTATTTTAGATTTGAGGGGTGCATGTGCAGGTTTGTTACCTGGGTATATTGCGTGATGCTGAGGTTTGGGGTATGAATGACCTGTTACTCAGGTACTGAGCATCCGTACAGAATTATTTTACTTTTGAAGTTAGTTTTATCATTGCTCCTCTAGAAAAACAAACAAAAAAACCAAAAATTATTTCTAAACACCCAGAATAATGATAAGAAATGAAAAAAATCTATAGAAGTAAAAAATGACGTGAAAGCTTAAACCTGGGAAAGCAAGTAAGACAAAAGCCATCTTTTACCTTGAAGATCAGGGTAAGCCCTGATTACCCTGAGCCTCTGCTGTGCTGACTGAGATGGATGCAGGAGGTAAAGCAGGGCCTGCTCAAGGCAGGAAGTTTAATCTGAGATCTCCCACAAAGTGGGGACCCTCCAAGTGCTACCCTTACTGTGTAAAGGTAAACATTAAATAAGCCACCAAGCAGAAATAACAGCAAGGAAAATTGCCTTTCTTGACCTTGGCCGTGGGTGGAGGAAAAGCTGTTCCTGTCTCACCAACCTAAAAATGTTTAACAAGTTGTCCCTTACATAGAGAGTTGGGGCTCAGATTTATGCTACTTGTATGTTGCAAAATACTGCATGAGGAAATTGAATTTACAGTAGACCCAAGCCAGTTGTAACCCCAGATAACTACTAGAAGCAACCACAAATTCTCTCTGGAGGAATGAGCCTTCAATCCAGGTATCAGATAACTCTCATAGATAAAGTTATGAATATGAACAACTGAAGCCAATATATTTGAAAGCTTAGACAAAATTCCTAGGGAAAATAATTTCTCAAAACTCATTCTGGGGAAATAGAAAGCTTGATTAGTTTTGTAACATTAAACAAATTTAGTAAGTAGTTTAAAATCTGGGCCTGTGTACTCTGCAGAAAGATTTTATGGGACCCCCAAAATGCCATCAGTTTTTTTTCTGGAGCTTGACACATTGATTGTAAAGTTCATTTGGAAGAACAAATGAACAAGAGCAGCCCAAGGAAAACCTTTTAAGAGAGCACTTGGTAGGAGGAGGGCTAGTCCCACTACATATTAAAACATAAAACACAACTCTGAAAGTGTGGTATAGGTGCATGCATAGATTAATGGAATGATATAGAAAATTCTGAAACAGGCCCGATTGCATATGAAAGTTCAGGATACAATAAAGGTGGTGCCCTAAGTCAGTGGGGGAAAAGATGGATTATAAAAATGAATGGTGTTGAGATAACTGGATATAGTTATATAGCTACATATAAATATATAGCTATACAGGAAAAAGTGGATCTGTTTCTCACACTATGCCAGGATAATTTTCAAATTGATGAGAGATTTAATTGTACAATTTAAACTATACAACTACTGGAAAAAAAAAAAAAAGATGAATTCCTCTGTGACAGGGGTCAGCAAGCCACATAGCCTGTAGGCCAAATCTGACTGACCCAAGGCCTAGTTTTGGACTGCTGCAAGCTAAGAATGGTGTTTCGTTTTGTTTTTTCTTCCACCTTTAAAGTGTTCAATAACAAAAGAGGAGACCATGGAACAGAGACTTTATGTGGTCGTAAACTCTAAAATATTTGCTATCCAAACTTTTTTTTTAAAAAAGACTGTGGACCCATGCTTTGTAACCTGGGTTAGCTATTGCATAATAATGCCACTGAACTCAGCTGGGGCACCTCTGCTCTAAGTGTCCCTCACCTCCTTGGACCAGTACAAAAATATACCCCACTCCTTTGTTAGAAGGGAATGTAAATCCACATGGCAAAGGATGGGGATATAGACAATGGAAAGTTTTGGGACCAATAATGTACTCTTCCACACTAAATACTACTAAAAATTTAGATGCAATAAGAGATATATTTGACTGTTGAAAAAAAAAACCTTGCATGCATATACACAGTAAGCAAACTAAAATACAAGTGATAACCCAGAAACATGGTTGCAACTTACATCACAGATTAAAGGCTAATACTCCTAATTTGTAAATAACATAAAAATAGAGAATCTCCTGTAGACCACTGTAGAAGAGATATGAGCAGACAGTTGACAGAAAAAATGCAAATGTCTCTCAAACGTGAAAAGATGCTCAACTTTCCATGTAGTCGATTGATTTTCACAGCAACCTAATGAGTAGATATTCTTATCATCCCCATTTAAGAGACAAAGAAACTGAGTCATGAAGATGTGAAGTATTATGCTTGAACACAAAAAGCTAAGAAGTAATGGTGCCAGGATTTGAACCCAGTCAGACTGGCTCTAGATGAAAGACTAATTTACCATGGCTAAATGAGGCTTATTTCAGGAATGCAAGGATCATTTAATATTAGGAATAGCTGGGTGTTTCCTTAATGTGATAAAATATATTTATCTCAATCCAAAGCCTGCGTCATGCTTAATTGAGAATACCAGAAGCAATTTCATTGAAGTCAGGAACAAGAAAAAGATGTCCACTAATTATCACTATTATTTAAAAATGTTCTGTAAGACTTAGGCGAAACAATTAAGTGAAAGAAATTAAAGATACAGAAATTAGAAGAGAAGGGAAAATTATAATTTTCAGATGATACTGAGTTTTTTACTTAGAAACTAAAGAAGACTAACCAGACCTGACAAAATAAGAATTTAATAAATTAATTTTCAGAAATCAATAGCTTTTATAGATACAATGTCTAATTTCAAGCTCTAAGGGAAGAAAAGACCCATGTTGTAATAGCACAAAACATAAATGATAACATAGGAATAAACACAAGAAATATTTGTAGAAAATGTTAAAATGCTAATGAGAGATGAAACAAGACCCAAACAAACGGGAAGATACACCACGTTCTCTCATAGAAATACGCAGCATCATAAAGATACCACTTCTCTCGATTTACAAATCTAATGTGATCTTCAGTAAAAATACCAATAGAATTGAAAAAAATTATATAAATTAATTCTAAAGTTCATATTAAAAAATAACGATAGAGGGAGACTACTAGATATTAAAATTTATATATCTACAGCAATTAAAACAGAGTAGTAGTAATTTGTGAGTAGTAGTAATTTGTGAGTAGTCATACAGATGAGTGGAACAGAACAGTTCAAAAATAGATCTAAAAAAAATAGATCTAAATACTTACGAGAATTGAGAATATGATAAAGATGGCTTTTCAATCAGTGGAAAAAAGATTAGTCAGCAAATGGGGTGGGAACTACTAGGTAGGGCTCTGGTGAAAAAAATTAAGTTGGATCTATACTTCACCTCTTATACCAGGACAAATTACAGACAGTCTAAAGATTTAAACATTAAAAAAAATACTTTTTATAAAAGTACAAAAAAAAAAAAAAAAGGAAAGTTATTTTATAACCTAAGACTGGGGAAGGCCTTTCTAAGTATGACACAAAACCCAGAAGCCATAAAAGAAAAGATTGCTGGATTAGACTTCAGAGAGAGAAAACATTTCTTCATGGCAGTAGCACCATAAGCAAATGCAAATGAGAACTTGGGCAAGAAATGTGTAACTCTGCCAAGATGAGGGCCTAAGTTATCTAAAATAGCAAGAGTCCCTATCAATAAAAAGGAAAACACATTAGCAATCCAGTATAAAAATGGGCAAAGGAGATTAACAGAGACATTTAATAGAAGAGAAAATACAAATGACTTTGAAGCATACGAAAATGCTTAATAATAGAAGTTTTTCACCTACCAAAAATAATAAAGTTTGTTAACACACTATAATGGCAAATGTGTAGTTAAATAGATGCTCTCATACATTGTATAAACTAGTGCCAAGTATAAAGAGTTGGCAGTATCTTATTAAAATTACAAAGATTCATTACATTTTTAAACCCAGCAATCCTAGGAATTTGTCCTACAGATACAATTGTATCTATACATGTGAAATAACGTATGTCAACATAAAAATGTATAGAAAGATGAATCTCTAAGTAAAAAGGTTTTATTGGGGAATAATACACAAGATGTGGGATTGCAATCCAGGTCATACATACAGACAGACCCAGGTGTCCTCCAGTATGTCCAGAGAAAAGGAAAAGGTTAGGGTTTTACTGGGGAAAGAGGAGGTTATACAAGTCGTTCTGAAAGAAAGTCATTGGTGGGGATAGTGTCTTTTGGGAGCTGGCAAGTGCTGATTTGTGAGTGGTGGCGGTTATTGGGTGAAATTTGTGATCTTAAAATTATGTTTTGTTTGGTTGGCCTTGCATGTGAGTCAATGTGTCAGGCAAGTGTTCTTAGAAAAGTGATTAGCTGCCCTGCTATCCTTGTGTGACTTAAGTTGGTAAGCTTTTATTCGTTTCTGTTATCAGGCAAATCGTGCGTGAAATCCCTCCTTTCATAGCCTTCCCTGGCTCCATGTTGTCAGGGTTTGACACAAGTGACTCCATTTTGAATCTGACAACTTTTGCATGAGCAAGACTAACCATTAGAATTCACCAGAGGTTAGTCAGCTTCAGTACTCACACAAGGAAGGCAATTACACAAGGCTATAATACCAGGAGGTTGGTCATTTGAGGTCATCTTAAAGAGGCTGCCTAACACATGGGTAAATATTTTAAAAACCTAACTATATCTGGCTTTCAAGAGGCGTACTTTGAGTGTTAAGAGAAAGATTGAAAGTAAAAGGATGATAAAAAACACACCAAGAAAAGGCTGATATAGCTATACAAATATCAGTTGAGATAAATGTAAGTCAAGAAGCATTACTAAGGACACAGAGGAACATTTCATAGAGATAAAAAGATAAATCTACCAGAAAGATATAGTTTGTATTTTAATGCAACTAATAATATAGCTTCAAAATATAGAAAACAAAATTACAGACCTAGAAGTACCTGATAGTAGAAGTAGTCATTAATAATATGGATGATTACAATAAAATGAATAATAAATTTAACCTAATTGATGTCCATAGAATACTATAACCAGCAGTGTCAGAAGAGGTATTCTTTCCAAGCACCCATTGAATTTTTACCAGAATTTATCATATGCTGGTCTTTAAAGTAAGTCCCAACAAATTCCAAAGGGTAAATCACCTAAAATATGTTCTCTGACCAAAGTGAAATTACTCTAAAAATCAATTTTTAAAAAACCCCAGCAGAGCCTGAAATATTTAGAAATTAAACATTACAATTCTAAATTATTGATAGTTCAAAAATAAATTATAGTAGATGTTAGACAATATTTTGAACTATATGGCAATTTTTAAATGACATCAAAACTTGCATAAAAAAGGCTAAAAGTCAGTCTAAGTACACATCTCAAAAAGTAGAAAAAGGATAGCAACAAACCCAGAGACTGGTTCTCTGAAAATACTAATAATATTGATAAACCTCTAGCAAGACTGATTAAAAAAAAAAAAAAAAGTCAAAAAAATGAGAACATAAGCCCCAGGCTGGGATAAAATGTTTGCAAAAGACACATCTGATAAAGGACTGTTATCCAAACTGTAAAAAGAACTCTTAAAACTCAGCAATAAGAAAAAAAAAAGCCCTAAATTAAAAAGTGGACAAAAGATCTGAACAGACACCTCACCAAAGAAGATATACAGATGGAAAATAAGCATATGAAAAGATGCTCATCAGAATAAAATAATAATGAGATGCCATGACATACCTATTACAATGGTGATTTTCCAAAACACTGACAACACCAAATGCTGGTGAGCATGTGGAGCAACAGGAACGCTAATGGGAATTAGCTAATGGGCATGAAAAATGGCACAGCTATGATGAAAGACAGTTTGGCAGTTTCTTGCAAAACTAAGCATGCTCTTACCATACAGTCTAGCAATGATGCTTCCTGGTATTTATCCAAATGAGCTGAAAACTATGTCCACAGAAAGACTGCACACAGATGTTTATAGCAGATTTATTTGTAATTGCCCAAGATGTCTTTCAGCAGGTAAATGGATAAACAATCTGGTACATGCAGACAATGGAATATTATTTAACTCTAAAAAGAAATGATCTATCCAGCCATGAAAAGACATAGAGGAAATTTAAATGCATATTGCTAAGTGAAAGAAGCCAATCTGAAAAGGCTACCTACAGTATGATTTCATCTATATGAACAGGCAAAATTATGGGGACAGTAAAAAGATGAATTGTTGCCAAGGGTTAGACAGGAAGGAGAGATGAATAGGCAGAGCACAGAAGATTTTTAGGGCAGTGAAAATACTCTGTATGATACTACAATAATGGATAAATGCCATTATACATTTATCAAAACCCGTAGAATGTATAACACTAATAGTGAACATTAGTGTATCAACTATGGACTTTGGATGATAAAGATGTGTAACTGTGTTATGATAATGTGTTGATTGTAACAAATGTATCACTCTGGTGAGGAAGGCTGTGCATGTGTGGGGGAAGAAGGTATATGGGAATTCTCTGTACTTCTGCTCAATTTAGCTGTGAATCCAAAACTACTCTAAACTCTATTTTAAAAATAGAAAAAAGGCACAGATTACCAATATAAAACCCCAGAAAAAGCCTGGGATTTTTTAAAACCCCAAGCCTTCATATTCTAAGAATGTAATATGAAGAACTTTCTGTCAGCAAATCAGAAAATCCACATGAAATGGAATTTCTAGGAAATTACAATTTACCAGCTCAAGAGTAAATAGAAGGCTGGGCATGGTGGCTCATGCCTGTAATCCTAGTTCTTTGGGAGGCCAGGGTGGATGGATCATTTAAGTCCAGGAGTTCAAGACCAGCCTGGCCAACATGTAAAACCCCGTCTCTACTAAAAATACAAATAATTAGCTGAGTGTGGTGGCGTGCACCTGTAATCCCAGCTACTCAGGAGGCTGAGGTGGGAGAATCACCTGAGCCAGGGAGGTCGAGGCTGCAATGAGCTGAGATGCTGCCACTGCACTCCAGCCTGGACAACCGGAGCAAGACCCTGTAACAACAACAAACCCAAAAGAATAAATAGAAAATTTGAATTGTTTATATCTGTTTAAGAAGTTGAATCTGGGCTGGGCACAGTGGCCCACACCTGTAATCCCAGCACTTTGGGAGACTGAGGCAGGTGGATCACTTAAGGTCAGGAGCTCAAGACCAGCCTGGCCAACATGGTGAGACCCCATCTCTACTAAAATACAAAAATTAGCTGGTCGTGGTGGCATGCTCCTGTAATCCTAGCTACTCAGGAGGCTGAGGCATGAGAATCGCTTGAACCTAGGAGGTGAAGATTGCAGTGAGCCGAGATCGCACCACTGCACTCCAGCCTGGGCGACAGAGTGAGACTGTGTTCCAAAAAAAAAAAAAAGAAAGAAAAAAAAAGTTGAATCTGTAACTATAACTTTCCCACAAACAAATCCCCAGTCCAGATTTTTTTCTTCACCAGCAAATTCTTTTAAACATTTAAAGAATTGACACTAGTCTTATACAAACTGTTTGAAATAATACAAAAAGAAAAATAATTCCCAATTCACTTTGAGGCTACCATAATTTTAATACCAAAGGGTGGCAGGTTCATTACAAGAAAGGAAAATTATAGGCCACTATATCTAATGAACATACTTATAAATATCTTAAAGAAAATATTAGAAAGTAAAGTTCAGTGAATTATTTATTTTAGGAATGCAAGATTTTGGCTTAACATCACAAAATCAGTGTTTTCCACCCATTCAACTGGATTTATATTCAACAAACTATCTGGGACAACTGGATATCCACATGCGAAATAATGAAGTTGGATCCCTCTTTATACAATATGCAAAATTAACTCAAAACATATCAAAGACCTACACGTAAGGGCTAAAACTAGAAAACATTTAGAAGAAAACAAATGCATAAATCTTCATGACCTTGGATGAGGTAATGGTTTATTAGATATGACACCACATGCACAAGCAACTGAAGAAAAAATAGATAAATAAGCCTTTATCAAAATTTAAAATTTTTTGCTTCAAAAAGACACTGTCAAGAAGATGAAACGATGACCACAGAATGGGAGAAAATATTTGCAAATCATATATTGGATAAGGGTCTGATATCCAGAATATATAAAGAACTCTTATGACTCAGCAACCAAAAGGTAAACAATCCAATTTAAAAATGGGCAAAAAGACTGGAGTAAGCATTTCTCCAGAGAAGATGTAGGCATGGCCAACAAGCACATGAAAAGATGCTCAACATCATTAGTCACTGAAGAAATACTGAAACTACAAGATGCCACTTTACACCCATTCCTAGACAGTGAAAAACTTATGTACCCCCAAAAGCTTGTACACAAATGTTCATTATAGCCTTATTTACAATAAACTAAAAGTGAAAACCACCCAAGTACCTATCAACTGATGAATGGTAAACAAAATGTGGCATATCTGTACAATAAAACATCATTCTGCCATGAAAAGACTGAAGTACTGATTCATGTGGCAACATGGATTAACTTTGAGAATATTATGCTAATTGAAAAACACCAGACAGAAAAGGCCATATTCCACTAACATGAAATGTTCAGAATAGGCAAATCCATAGAGACAGATATTGCAGACAGGCAGTAGATTAGTAGCGGCCAATGGGAAAAGGGGAATGGGGAAGGACTGCTGGTAGGTATGAGGTTTCTTTCTGGAGTGATGAAAATGTTCCGGAGTTATATGGTAATCATTGCACAACTTTGTGAATATACTAAAAACCACTGAATTGTACTCTTTAAAATGATGACTTTCAAGATATATGAATTATGTTTCCATTTAAATATTAGTGTATTTCACTACATTAGCATCGTAAGGCAGAAAAAATATCTCAATAGAATGATGCCGAAAAAGCATTTGATAAAATCAAATACTTATTCATAGTAAACACTTAACACACTAGGAATAGAAGGAAACATCTTTAAATTGGTAAAGATCAGTAAAAATCTTACAGGAAATATCATAGTTAATAGTGAAATATTAAAAGCTTTCACCTTGAGATTAGGAATATTTCCTAATACTATTTCTATTAAACATTGTACTAGAGATCTTAACCATTGCAATAAGGCAAGGAAAAGAAGTTACAGACTGCAAAGCATATGATTGTTTATGTAGAACATCCAAAAGAATCTATGGTCAATTAAATTTATTAGAAATAAGTAAATTTAGCAACGCTACTGGATTCAAGTTTACTCTACAAAAATCAATGATATTTTTATATATCTGCAATATTCAGTTCAAAAATGAAATTTAAAAATATTTACAATAGCATCGAAGACATAAACCGAGAATAAATCTAATGAAAGATGAGAAAAAATCTTTACATGGAAAGCATTACAGAGGAAAAATAAAGAAGATCTAAATAAATGGAGAGATCTGCTGTGTTCATGAATTGAAAGCCTCAATATTGTAAAGATGTCAGTTATTTTCCAACTGGTCTACAGAGTTAATGCAATTCCAGTCAAAATCACAGCAGATTTCTTGGGGGAAATTAAGCTGATTCTGAAACATGGAAACATTAGAGACCAAGAATAGAGAAGAGAGTGTTTAAAGAACACAGCTGGAAGACACTCTGCTAGCTATCAAGACTTCTTATAAAGTTACAGTAATTAATACCATGTGGTATTGGTGCAAGAATAAACAAATAAAACAGTGAAACAGAACAGAGTCTAGAAGCTGATCCACACACATAGTCACTTAACTAAGGACAAAGGTAATGATGTAGTGCAGCAAGGAAGGGATGACCCATTCAATATATGGTGCTGACTCAGTTGGATATTCACAGGTAATATACATCTTGATCCCTATTTCCACAACTTGAAAAAAACCAAGTCCATATAGATTGCATAATAAAGATGAAAGTGTAAAAAAGTAAATATTATGGTTAAAAAAAGGAAAGTGTCTTCATTTACTTGAAGTAGGTAAAGATTTAAAAAATAAAATATCAAAAGCACTACCTAGAAAGAGAAAGAAAATGATTACTATAATTATTGGATTATATTAAAGTTGAAATGTTCTATTTATCAAAAGACCCCATTAGTAAAAAAGCAAGCCACAAAATAGGAGATTATACCTGCAACACAAATATTTGACAAAGGACTTGCATTCAGAATCTATTTTAAAAAGTATTACAAATCAATGAAAACAAACAGATGATCCAATGAAATTATGGGCAAATGACTTGAAGAAAACATCACAAAAGAGAATATCTGAATGGCCAATAGATACATCAAAAAGTGCTTAAACATCATTAGTCATCCATGAAATGCAAATTAAAACCCAATGCGATATTACTACATACTCAACAGAAGGTCTAAAATTAGAATGATAACACCAACTACTAAGTAAGGATACAGAGCAACGAACACTCTCATAAACTACTGTCAGGGAGTAAATTCGTACAACCACTTTAGAAAGTTATTTGACAATGTTTATTAAAGCTGAACATACACAAACCCAATCTACCAGAAATTCCACTCTAAAGTACGAACCCCATAGAAACATACATACACATACATATATGCATCAAAACATATGTACATAACAGGACTACATATAACAGTGAAAACTGGAAATGATACCAACACCCATCAACAGGGTAATGAATTCATAAGTTGTGTTATATTCATAGAGTAGAACACTGTACAGAAATGAGGATTAACAAACTGTATGCAGCAACACGTATGAATCTCAGAATTACAGCGTTGAGCAAAAGAAGTCAAAGATGAGAATGCATTGTATGATTCCATTTATATAGGGTTGAGAAGAAGCAAAACTGAACTTTGCTGTTACAAATCAGGATTGTGCTTGCTGTAGATGTGAGTAGTAACTGGAGGGAGAAAAAGGGCCTGTGGAAACTGTGGTCATGTTCTATGTCTTTGTTTAGAGGATGTGTTCTTGCTATATCCTGAATGTGTCCCTCCAAAATGTGTGTGTTGGAAACTTCATCCCCAATGCCACAGTGTTGGGAGGTGGGACCTAATTGGAGGTGTTTAGGTCATGAAGGCTTGTGAATGAATTAATGACGCTATAAAAAGGGCTCGTGGGCGTGGGTTCACCCCCTTCCACCATCTGCTGTGTGAGGATGCAGCAAGAAGGTTCTCATCAGATTCTGATGCCTTGATCTTGGACTTCCCAGCCTCCAGAACTGTGAAAAGTAAATCTCTCTTCTTTGTAAACGACCCAGTCTCAGGTGTTCTGTTATAGCAGCACAAAATAAACTAAGAGAGTTCTGTTTGTAAAAGAGAGTGTACACGGAGCTGTACACTTATGATTGTGCATTTTTCTGGAAGTGTATTGTATTCAATAAAACAAGGCAAATGAAAGCCCAAAAAAGTGTGTGAGCATGGAGAGGTGTTTCTGAGTGTAAGGGGATGTCTGAGAGCTGAGTGGAGGGCATGTGCAGTCCCAGCTCCACTTTAAGCCCAGGGCCTCAGCAGGAAGTATTGCACAGGGTGCCTTCCTCCTGGACTGTCTGAGAGCTCCAGCCCTCCTGCAATTTGGGGATCCTTGAGGGCCCATGGCATTTTCTTTTCGAATAGGCTGTCAGGCCATGTATATTCTCCACGTTGTTTGAAAAGAAACTTCCACAGCATCAGATACACTGGGATTCTGACCCTGAGTCTTCTGGCCGGCATCTGTTCTGATTAGGATACTCACCCTCCTACACGATATCACTGGTGTGGTGTTTCTCCCTCTTCTCCTAACCTCAAAAGGCCTGAGCCCCTGACTGGCCAGTGTGGACTGGAGGAAAGACCCCAGGCTGCAGGGAAATGAGATCAGTGGATTACCAGAGTCCAGGGGGGAGGGACTCAGGCAGGAATGATTGTGACCAGCCAATGGGGTAGAACCCAAAGTATGAAGTTGATTCCTTGTGGAGAGACGAATCCAGGGGTGTGCAGCAACACTGTGTAGGATGTTTGCAACCCACAGCTTCAGTGGCAGCATCCTTGCAGGTCATTTGTGAATTGCGTAACACGAAATGAATCATGCTCCTGTGAAGACGTATGCTTTTCATTTAAGATATTAAACAGTAGTTCCTGTAACACAGAGATAATCCTGTACATATATGAATGCATTGGATAAAGTACTACTTACAAGAACTCCAGTAGGATTGATATCCACACTGCATAGGTATGTAAAACATGAGTTGCCCAATTCCCCCAACAGGCAGAAAACAGACTCCTTGGCTCAGCCCCATGAGTCTGCACCACAGGAACCCTACGTAGAATCAGAGTTGGAAAAGCCCGTTGCAGGTCACCTGGTCCAGCCTCTCCCAGGCAGAGGGCTCAGTCCCTGATTCCTGTCCTCAGGGAGCAAGGAAAGCAGGGAAAACCATCTACTCACTTCTCCCAGCGCAACTCCTATGTGAAAGGGAAATAGCAGTGGACAACCTGGAGCTTTCCAGAAGCAACACTGTGAAATAAACTAACACAGTTTCTGGATCTGTGTGGCTACAGCACTGATGAGGTTAAATGCTAACAAGACGCCTTGTCTGGAACCAAAGGGTGAGCATAGCTTTAGGTATCTGGATATTATTGTTTCGCATCGCCATTTAAAAGATAATAAAGTGGTATTGTTTCCTCTTTACCCTGAAACCCCAGAAGGAACAAAAATTCCCCTTTCTGTTACATACAAGATTCATAAGAGTTTTGTTTTGAATGTTGGATTCCTTTGGGGGAAGGGGGAACATAAATACTTGGTGTTTGATGTGTGTGTGTGTGTGCGTGCGTGTATGCGCGTGTGTGTGTGCACGTGCGCGCGTGTGTGTGTGTACAGAAAGAGGTTGCTTTCTCCCTCTCACCTCCCTGCATTACAAGTCTTTACCTCTTGCTCTGAACTTGTAACTTTCCACATTGTGCCAGGGGGCAGGCAGTTTCTAGGTTGTCGGTTTTCCAAGGTCATCCTTTGAGATTAGCGTTCTGTGGGTTGCATCTGTAATAAGTCAGACAAGGGTTTCTTCAGCTGACTTAGTAGGCTCTTCCCTTCTGATCTGAAACTGCTTAGGAAGTCTCAGCACAGCCCGTAGACTGTTTCGTTGCTATAAATTCCTAAAAGAAAACAAAAGCAGAGTTTCATCATTTTTGGTGCCCACTCCTCATCTGTCTCCTCCCTCCGTGTCCTTTGGTGACTGTGAAAGGATGTGACAGTGTCTGGTGGAGTTGGAGAGAGAAACAGTGGCCTGTGGGTTGGAGCTCAGAGAAAGAGGTTATCCTAGGATGAAATATCAAACCATATCACATTGATTTTCCCTTTGGGTGGCCTGGATATCACATCCTTCCATTTCCCTCTAGTCCCTGCCCGCCATCGACAGGGAAGCATTAACGGGGAATAATCAATGATGCTGTGTCCTGAAAATAAGAGGCTTGTCATGTCTCTCCATTTGGTGGAATGGATGTGGGACCAGGGGTCATGTGGCCGCTTCCATCTGTCTCCTGACAGAGGCACTGACTCAGACATGCTTTCCATCCACAGGGCTGCAGCCCACAGCCAGGTGACTGCAAGCTCTCCATGGGCATCAAGAAAAACAAGACTTCAATTTCTTTGAACCCCTGTGTCAGGAGCTAGGCTGACTATGAAATATGGCAGCTTAGGAGTGGCGTGAGTGAACTTTAATTTCTGAGTTTTGTAAAGGATTGATATTCCCTCATATGCTACATGCTGCTCTTGCTGTCAAACCAGGCCATGCATTCACTGTTTCATGATAGAATAAGAAATTCAGAATTGACAGGGACTAAACTCTGTGGCCCAGTCCCATTCCTCATCTGATATGTGAGTTCACTATAACTTTGCAGGTAAACCCAATGATTGTCTGAACATCACTGCTGGCTCCTATAATTGCTCATGTTTGTCAGAAAGCTCAACTCTTAGAAAGTGTTTTCTTGTACTTTACCAAAATCTATTTTCTGGTGTTTTTCTTGCATTAGTCCCTCCACATGTTAATATGGGCCCTGGAAGCAGAGGCTCGTTCTCCCGAGAAGCTGCCCTCTATGCTATGGGCCCTGCATAAGTGTCAATAAGGTGGCTCACTTGCCGTATTTCCAGCAATAACCCTGATTTTCTTTGGAGAATCTGCCCTCCTCCACTCTCATGTCATGAAGTTTAATGACATCTCTCTCCCTCCTTTCTCCAAGCTCGATGGGTAGGCATAATTTCTAAAGCTATGCAGTGGGACTCACTGTCCTGAACTTTCAATCTTGATTAGGTGGTAGAAGGACAGCCCCCCTGCCCTGAGACAACACTCGGAGGCCTGTATTCCAGCGAGAGCGCCCTGACAAGACAGTTCTGGCCACCCTTGCCTGGCTCCTTCACCTTCCCGTCAGTTTCGTGAGTTCTCCAGCCTTTTCCCAGGTAAGTCCAGTTTCCCTTCAATGTATGAGAGTTATAGTCTATTGCCTATAGCAATATCATTCTCAATATAAAACAAAGTGCAGGTTTCAATAGTAACCAGGCTCTGAGGCTGGTCTGCCTTGACTCACGTTAGCCTCACTGACACAGCTCTCTGGGTTTCCTGGTGGGCACCTCATTCTTCCACCATCCATTAAGGGACAGCCTAGCCTTGGGCCTGACACAGAAGGGGAGTAAGAAGCCCTTTGCTGAAACACAGATGGACCACATCCAAGAGTCTAATATGGCAAAGACAGAAGTGATGTCAATTGGATGTAGCATGTGTGTGTTGTAAATGAACCCATGCAGCATCACCGTGATCACCATTTTGTTTTCTAGGTGCTCAGAAGTTATTTAGGATCTGAGACTCTTGCTTGGGGGTGATGAGTAGCTCCTGTATTTGCAGAATGAATTCTCGGTGGGACCTTTGGTGAGTCTAACTTGGGCCTCAGCTTCCTCAACTGTAGAATAGATGGAATAATTTTATCCATCCCACTGACCATACCTGCAAGCCTCTGGGTGGGGCCTTACTTGTGGTCACATTGATCCTCTCATTTGGCCCAACCGTACTTGTTTGTTGGGAAGAACAAACAAGAATTTGTGTAAAAATACTTAATAAAATGCAATGCATTATGTCTAGGATGTAGTTTGTTATAAGAGCACCAGTCCTCATCTTCTAAAATCTTCTGTTCTCTTGGTTGCCTCCAAGATCATTGCCAGTTTACCAGTGCCATTTGCAAGGGTTATCAACATCTGGAAAGCAATTCTTTGAAGTAATCAACTTTAATTCATTAGCGTGGCTAGAGAACAGGTGCACTTTTTATCATCTCTGCACTTGGAGCTTTAATTCCCTCTTACCAACATTTGTATTACCCATTTCATGGTAAAAGACTTTATTTGACAGAAGCGACAAGTAAATTAGGGATGGAGGGCTTCTGCCTTCTTTCTGATAATCATTACTGATCCTAAATAGTGGCCTGTGCCATGTTTTTTTATACTTGCCCTAAACTTAACTTTAAAAAGCAGGAGCCATTTGTGATGCCCTGGGCTCTTTTTGCAAGTCTCAACTCATTGCTGGCTTCAGCCTTCTGACACTCTTTAACCAAAAGTCAGCTTATTTATTCATTCACATTCCATTCTGCCAATAACAGAAGCCCATGAGAATAGAGGCAATATTTAGGAAAGTGTTTTGTGCATAGTATCAACTCAAGACCCCCTTGCCTCCCTCAAGGAACGAAGCCCCCACTGTTGGTACTGACCGGGGAGTGATTCAAAGGGTTTGCCAGGCTGAAGCCCCTGTTATAGACTCACATCATCCGTCATCACGACCGTCTCTTTCCTAGTGCTGCCTGTCGCCCTGCTCAGGGCTTCATGTGACCTTCTCTGTAGGTCCTCACTTTGTTTCTTCTTCCCATCCTTTATATTTGTCCTTCCCCCTTTTTAGTGGTGCCCATCAGAGTTCATTCTGCAGCTGCCTAGATTTCCTTATATTCCATCTCTCTTTCTTTCCTTTTGGTGACATTTTTAGTGACAGAGCCAGATTTGAGGTTTTGAGGAATTTCTAGTCCTGAACCATCTTCCTTTATGCTATGGAATCACCCCTAGTATGGCTAAAATTAGAAACTAAACACATACACACACACACACACACACACATACACACACACACACTCTTCTGGTTATCAAACTAAGCTACACATATTAGCGTATTGTAGACCATTTGAAAAATATACAGAAGTAGAAAATGCAAAAATAAAATCATATAATATTACCACTCCCAAACAGCTACTCATTGGCATTTTGTTATAATTTCTGTGGATGTTATTCTACATGTATTTTGAATTCTACATGTATATAGTAATTATACTATGCCTCCAACATTTTGTGTTTGATGTGTTACATAGCCATCCTCCCATATAAATATATATATATAACAGGGTCTCACTTTGTCACCAGGATAGAGTGCAGTGGGGCAAACACATCTCACTGCAGCCTCACTGCAGCCTCACTGCAGGCTCAAGCAATCTTCCTGCTTCAGCCCCCCAAGTAGCTGGGACTATAGGTGTGCGCCACCACGCCCAGCTAATTTTTGTATTTTTTGTAGCAACAGGGTCTCACCATGTTGCCTAGGCTGGTGTTGAACTCTTGAGCTCAAGCGATCCTCCTTCCTCGGCCTCCCAAAATGCTGAGATTACAGGCGTGAGACGCTGCACCAGGCTTTCATGTTAATATATATTTTTATAGGTTCTATATTTAATGGCTGTATCAAACACACAGTGTTCCTCTTATTGAACATTACAGTTGTTCCCAGGCTTTTTTTTCTTGAGACAGAGTCTCACTCTGTCTTCCAGGCTGGAGCGCAATGGCGCCATCTCGGCTCACTGCAACCTCTGCCTCCTGGGTTCAAGCGATTCTCCTGCCTCAGCCTCCTGAGTAGTTTGGATTACAGTTGCCCGCCACTGCCCCCGGCCCTTTTTTCTTTTATAAATAACTCTGTTCGAGGTTAGCGGGAGCACAATGCACAAGACCACCCTCACTTGTGACACCAATTGTAAGTCCGGGGGCGTTCCAAAAACCATTCTGGGGTTTGATAATTCACTAGAAAGACTCGCAGAACTCACTGATAGCTGTTAGACTCACGGTTATGGGTTATTACAGCTAAAGGGCACAAATTAAAACCAGCCAAGGAAAGAGATGCAATTGGCAGAGTCCAGGAAGGTTGCAGGCATGGAGTTTCCAGTTGTTCTTTACCCATGGAGTCCTGGGAAGTGTCCTTTTCCCAGCACTGATATGTAACAATGCACATGGAATATTGGCAACCAGGGAAGCTCACTCGAGCCTTGGCATCCTGAGTTTTTGTTGGGGCTCCATAGTTGACTGCCCGTGCAGCTGCTCTTTAGTCTTCAGCCCCTCCAGAGGTAAAATGGATACTGCATGGCCCAATGTCCCCATCATAAATCACTGTTAAACTGTCCAGTGGCCAAGGCCCCAGGCAAACAAAGGCACTCTTACCAGGCAGGACATCCCAAGGTCCAAAAGCTCACCTTCCTGCAGCAGAGAACAAAGGCCAGACTGCTTTTTGGGTAAGGCGGATTCTTTACTACACACCCTATGACAAATATCTTTGTGCAGAAGCATTTTCCATTTTGAGGGTCAATTCTTAGGGTAAATTATTGGGAGTGGAATTATTGGAGTGAAGGATATAAATATTTTAAAGATTGTTGATACATATTGCCAAAATGCTTCCCAAGACTAGACCAATTTGTTTTCCATTCCTCTCCACCCCCACGCAGCAGGTATCAGAGCATCTGTTTTATCACAGCCTCACGTGCAATGGGCATTGTCATTTTAAAAAAATTCTGGCAATTTGATAGATACAAAGTGGTGGTTTCAAATGATTGTCATTTGCCTTTCTGATTACAAATGAGGGAAAATACTTGCCCATCTTTAAAGGTTTTTCTTGTGGAGAATCTTGAACACCCATAAAAGTTGATAGAACGGTTTGATGAATTCCCACACGCCCATCATCCCAGCCCCACAACCATCAATCAACTCCTGGGAATTCTACCTCATCCATAGCCCCACCTTCTTCTCCCACTGTCATAGTGTTTTTGAAGAAAATCTCCTGGACACATAATTTTATCTTTAATATTTCAGTATGAATTTCTAAAAGATAAGGACTCTTCATTAAAGATTCACAAATGCAATGATCATACTTTAAAAATTAACGATAAGTCCTTAATGTCATCATATACCCAGTTAGTATTGAAATTTCCAATTGTTTCATAAATAATAGGGTTTTTTTACATTAAAAACAATTAGGGTCCAGGCCAGGTGTTGTGGCTCATCCCTGTAATCCCACCACTTTGGGAGCCCAAGGCAGGAGGATCACTTGAGGACAGGAGTTTGAGACTAGTCTAGGCAACATAGCAAGACCTTCTCTCTACAAAAATAAGAAAAAGGAAAAATTAGCCATGTGCAGTGGACACACCTGCAGTCCTAGATACTTAGGAGGCTGAGGCAGGAGGATCACTTGAGCCCAGGAGTTTGAGCCTGCAATGAGCTCTGATTGTGCCACTGCACTCCAACCTGGGCAACAGAGCAAGAACCTGTCTCTAAAAAAAAATAAATTAGGATCCAAATGAGGACCAGATACTGAGATTCATGGAGATTCATAGATATGTCTTTTAATGTAATATATGTCCTTTAATTCTTTAATCTATGGATTCTCTCTCTCTCTGTCTCTTTCTCTCCAGCTGCTTTCCTCTAAGACATGGCTTATTGTTCACTGTTGTATCTCTGGTGCCTAAAACAGCAGGTGTGGCAGACAGACTTTAAGGTGTCCCATGATTCCTACCTCTTGGGGTCTACAGCTTTGTGTAATCCCATCCCCTTGGCTGTGACTTGCCTCTAGCCAATAGGATGTGGCAAAGGTGATGAGATGTTATGCCCATGGTTATGTTATAGAAGAGTTTGTCTTGTTATCACTCTCTCTCTGTCCCTCTCCCTGTTACTGGCTTTGAAGGAACAAGCTTCCATGAAATAAATGGCCATATTGGAGAATCCCAAGTGGCAAGGAACTGTCAGCAGTCTCTAAGAGCTGAGGGTAGACTCCAGCAAGAAACTGAAACCCTCAGTCTGACAGCCACAAGGAAATAAATTCTGCCAACAACCTGAAGAAGCTTGGAGCAGATCTTTCCTCAGTTGAGCCTCTGATGAGACTGCAGCCCGAGCTGTCACCTGGATAGCAGCTGGTGAAACCCTTCAGCAGAGAAACCAGCCAACCTGTGTGTAAACTTCTGACCTGCAGAAACTATAGATAATGAGTGTGTGTTATTTAGAACTGCTAAGTTTGTGGTAGTTAAGCAGCATAGAAAATGAATACAGTAGGCCAGGAGTGGTGGCTCACACCTGTAATCCTAGCACTTTGGGAGGCCGAGGCCAGCAGATCACCTGAGGTCAGGAGTTTGAGACCAGCCTGGCCAACATGGAGAAACCCTGTCTCTACTAAAAATACAAAATTAGCAGGGTGTGGTGGTGCATGCCTGTAATCCCAGCTACTTGGGAGGCTGAGGCAGGAGAATTGCTTGAACCCAGGAGGCGGAGGTTGCGGTGAGCTGAGATCACGCCATTGCACTCCAGACTGGGCAACAAGAGCGAAACTCTGTCTCAAAAAAAAAAAAAAAAGAAAAGAAAAAAAGAAAATGAATACAGTAGACATTCACCAAACTATATTGAATTGAATGACTGATATGGTTTGGCTGTGTCCCCACCCAAATCTCACCTTGAATTGTAATACTTTCCACATGTTAAGGGTGGGGCAAGGTGGAGATAATTGAATCATGGGACAGTTTTCCCCATACTGTTCTTGTGGTAGGCTTAACTCGAATAAGTCTCATGAGATCTTATGGTTTTATAAATGGGAGTTCACCTGGACAAGCTCTCTTGCCTGCTGCCATGCAAGACACGCCTTTGCTTCTCCTTTACCTTCTGCCATGATTGTGAGGCTTCCCCAGCCATGTGGAACTATGAATCCATTAAAACTCTTTTTCTTTATACATTACCCAGTCTTGGGTATGTTTTTATTAGCAGTGTAAAAATGGACTAATACAATGACTAAATATGAAGGCTAGTTAAGACCTGATCAGACACTGTGCTTTTAGCTGAATGAGTCCTCCAGCCATTGACCAGATGGTTGAACTTCACTATCCATTGTTTCTGAGGTGGTTTTGTGACCCACATCAGCACTAATTGAGTTGGTCAGGCCCTTCTTCCAGCCAGGCTGATTGTGGCATTCTCTGACAGTTGCTTTACCCCCTCTCACCTTCCCCCATGATCTCCTTGCAGCCTGCCCACACTGGCCTTAGGGTGACTTTCTGGAGAGGCAAGCATCTTCATGTGAGACCTGCCAAAGGGTGTATACCTTCTCAAAAGACCCTGCAGTTTCTTCTCCAATGTGGACAACGCTGAGCATATGATCTTTCGGTGTCTATCTGCACTTTCTTTGACCTGTGAGTATTTCTGTTTATGGTGTAATTTACTTTCTCCTCTCCACATAGCTTCTCCAGTCTGATTTCTCAATGGTTGTAAATTGCTCCCAACAAAAAGCTTTAGAACACAAGCATTCAGTCTTGAGCTGAGCCTATGTGGTCACTGTGCAGATCCGTCCACCCTGGGACACTCCCTGGTGCCCTCCCACCGTGCAGGGACAGTTCTCCCTTTTTGTCTCCATGGCCCATGGCTTCACAAACCCTCTGTTCTCTCTCTAGTGTTCTCTCTGTCACCTCCCCTTTCCTAGCCTGGGTGTTTGAAAACAATCATTGTCAGAATATGACATTTAATCTGTTTTCAGTTTTTATTGTAAAAAGAGGAAGCGAAGACTAGCGGTAAGATGCAGATGACTAATGAAAGAATTCCTCACAGCTGTTCAGGGATATATATTTTTTTTCTGTAGTGGAGCGAGACTGATTCCCATCACAGCTCGGGGACTCGTTCCGTGAAGCCCCTCATCTGTCATGCTCTGGGGGTGAAGGGGGCAGTGGAGAAATGTCATTATGGATGTAACTGGACTCAGAAGTGACTGGTCAAGGTTGGCACTGCAGTCCTGATGGAGCGGCTTATGGAAGTTTTTCTGGGAGGCACTGCTGGCTGGTGGAAAGGGCAGCTCCAAACACCCCTGCTTGTGGTTGATTCCCAGGTTCCGTCCAATCAGACCACCTTAGAGCTGGAATAAGTCCCTCCAACATAGCTATCCAAGGAAAATACCCTTCTACCCATTCCAAACCAGACAGGATATCAAAACAAGTATTTTCTCAGGTTTTGCACCAGACCTGAACAGGTGCTCTAATCATCTGTGCTGATGCCACTGGCCCATCTCTCTGGGAACTCTGAGCAGAGTGGAACCAGGGTGGTCTGGATCTGTGCCTGGTGCATTACACCAACAGGGAGGAATGCTTGGATCCGTGGTGCCTGCATCAGGCTGGCCAATCCTGTGTGGATACTGATTAGTCTCAAAGGGAGAATGCTAAGGAAGACAGAGATCAGCCCATCTTATAAGACACAGATTCTACTGGGCGCTGTGGCTCACGTCTGTAATCCTAGCACTTTGGGAGGCCAAGGTGGGTGGATCACCTGAGGTCAGGAGTTTGAGGCCAGCCTGGCCAATGTGATGAAATCCTGTCTTTACTAAAAATACAAAAATTAGCCGGGTGTGGTAGTGGGCACCTGTAATCCCAGTTACTCAGGAGGCTGAAGCAGGGGAATCTCTTGAACCCGAGAGGCGGAGATTGCAGTGAGCTGAGATTGCACCGCTGCACTCCAGCCTGGGCAACAGATCAAAACTCCGTCTCGGAAAAAACAAACAAAAAAAACAAAAACAAAAACAGCAACAACAAAAAAAAACAAGAAAACACAGATTCCTTCTCCCTACTGCCTTTTCCTAACCCCAGGAAACAACTTGAGCAAAGAGCTTTTCAGTCACTAATAGCTGTCCTTCCCCTTTCTGCTCCTGCCTTCAGGCTTGTTCACTCACCCTCCACCAGAGGCAAAGAAGCTGCCCCACAGGCACTGCCTACAGCATCAGTGAGCCCCCTTGGGCTTCTCCACCCGACTGGACCCATGGCTGTCATGCCTTGACTGCCCTTCCTCCCAGGTTTCCAGTTTGCTTGGGGAAAGAGCCTTTCTCCGTATTTCCTTATTGCCAGCCTTATTCCTAAAAGGATTTGAAATGTCTGACAAAAGCACAAATGTGCAGCAAAGGAGGACACCCAGGCAGGGGAAATAAAGGCAGGAAATGTGAGGCAAAGCCACGTGAGGCTCTCATACAAAAGGCTGATTGATATTCACTTGCTAATTTGATTCTGCGTTTTCTTGAAAGAAGGAAACATAATCAACAATTCCCTTCACAGTGTCCATGAGATAAAAGCAAACGAGTTGTTTGGGAGAAAGTTCTGAAGTGCCAGATGCATCTCTGGTGGGATGCTTATTCTTTTAAGGATGTGAGCAACACCCTCAATCATGATGAGTTTTATGAGCCATACAATTATTAAAATTTTTTAACTTTCTTATTAAGATTCCTGTGAAGATCACTGGCATTTGAATTCTGATTGTCTTTAGAAAGACTTTGTGTCTTATGAAATCATGTTTGAAAACATGCTGTATTTTGTCCTTTTTCTTCCTCTTCCCTCTCCTATTTCTCTGCTCTGTCTCTCCCCTTTCCCATTCTCTTCCTCACCCTTCTTTCTTTTGTTTGAGACAGGGACTCGCTGTGTCACCCAGGCTGGAATGCAGTGGTGCTCACTGCAACCTCTACCTCCCAGGTTCAAGTGATCCTCCCTTCTCAGCCTCCCAAGTAGCTGGGACTGTAGGTGCATGCCTGGCTAATTTTTGTATTTTTTGTAAAGTTGGGGTTTCACCATGTTGCCCAGGCTGGTCTCGAACTCATGGGCTCAACGGATCTGCCTGCGTTGGCCTCCCAAAGGGCTGGGATTACAGGCATGAGCCACTGTGCCCAACCCTTACCCTTCTTGAAAGGACACTACACATTTTCCACTTTCAGGGGTCAGGGAGTTTGGGCTCTGGTACTTACTCTATGAACAGTTGTCTATGCCATTCATTGTGCTATGTGTGTCCTGTGTCCGGATCTGTCTGTGCGATTTCTGTGCTGGTGTGTTTATGCATGAACAAGAATAAGTGAAAGTATCCAGCCGAGCTACTTTACTGAGTTATGATTAAATTACATGCAATAAGCTGCGGGTAGGACTTTTTTTTAAAGCAGTGTTTCTCAAACTCAAGCATGTTTTAGAATCTCCTTAAAAGTTTGTTAAAACACAGATTGCTGGGCCTCACCCTAGAGCTGCTGATTTCATAGGTCCAGGTGGGACTGAGAATTTGCATTTCTAACAGGGTTCTAGGTGGTGTGCTGCTGTTGGTCTCGGTATCGCTGTTGCTGTCAGTCTCGGTATCATGGAGAACCACTGTTCTAAAGAAACTTCCTTTCCTTTCCCTTAAACCATCCTAGGTTGGACAACCAGTTGTGGTCCATTTGGGAGCTCCCATCTCATTAAAAAATGAGAACATCCTGAGCCAGACAAAGATGCTCTTTGTACTTTTAGTTTCATTCTGAACCCAAGCCAGAAATCTACCTAAGCAACTCACGTGGGAGTCATGAGGAAGCAAATATTTAGACTTTACGAGCATGCGCATTCTATACTGACCAGTGTTGAATTTTTCCACGATTTTCATTTGGGCAAAGTACTATGTGTTACAATCAACCAGGTGGTACTTCTCAGATGCCTGATAATGTTCTGAAAATTAGAGAGATAAACATTATCCTGTGTGACAAATATAGGTATGTCAGTACAGGCTGGCTGAAGATGTGGTTTGCTGGGTGAAAGCTCCTTTCCCAACTCTTTCACCTGAAACTAAAAGTTCTTGCTAGTGAGCATCCATTTTGGCCAGAGTGTGGCTACTTCACCAACCCAAAAGGGTTTAGGGAGGACAGGGAACAAGATTTCATAGCTGCATAATACCAGGCATTCCCAGAAGTGCTTTGCCACCTTTGCTGGTATGTCTTCTGTGGCTTTACATGTGCCAGGTAAGCTGACAGCAGAAAATCAGTATCCACCTGTTGTGGTTTTAAAATATGTTCACATATACAGTTGAAAGCATTCCCTCTGAGAACTGGAACAAGACAAGGATGCCCGCTTTCACCACTTCTATTCAACATAGTGCTGGAAGTCCTAGCCAGAGCAATCAGACAAGAGAAAGAAATAAAGGGCATCCAAATTGGAAAACAGGAAGTCAAACTGTTGCTGTCGGCCAATGATGTGATCATATACCTAGAAAACCCTAAAGAGTCATCCAAAAAGCTCTTAGATCTGATAAATGAATTCAGTGAAGTCTCAGGATACAAAATCAATGTACACAAATCAGTAGCACTGCTATACACCAACAATGACCAAGCTGAGAATCAAATTAAGAACTCAATCTCTTTTATGACAGCTGCAAAAAATTAAAATACTTAGGAATATATATATTTTTTAATTTTTAATATATATTGTGCCACTGCACTCCAGCCTGAGTGAGAGAACGAGACTCTGTTGAGACACTGCTGGAGTGCAGTGGCACAATCTCGGCTCACTGCAACCTCCACCTCCTGGATTCAAGTGATTTTCATGCCTCAGCCTCCCGAGTAGCTGAACTACAGGCATGTGCCACCACACCTGGCTAATTTTTGTATTTTTAGTAGAGACCAGGTTTCACCATGTTGCCCAGGCTGGTCTCAAACTCCTGACCTCAAGTGATCTGCCTGCCTCAGCCTCCCAAAGTGTTGGGATTATAGGCGTGAGCCACCGTGCCCAGCCCCTGACTTAGGAATATACTTAACCAAGGAGGTGAAAGATCTCTACAAGGAAAACTATGACACACTGAAATCATAGATGATATAAACAAATGGAAACACATCCCATGCTCATGGATGAGAAGAATCAATATTGTGAAAATGACTACACTGCCCAAAGCAATCTATGGATTCGATACAGTTCTCATCAAAATAATATCATTCTTCACAGAACTAGATAAAACAATTCTAAAATTCATATGGAACAAAAATGATCCTGCATAGCCAAAGTAATACTAAGCAAAAAGAACAAATCTGGAGGCAACATACTACCTGATCTCAAATTACACTACAAGGCTATAGTTACCAAAACAGCATGATACTGGTATAAAAATAGGCATATAGACCAATGGAACAGAATAGAGAGCCGAGAAATAAAGCCAAATACTTATATCCAACGGATCTTTGACAAAGCATACAAAAACATAAATTGGGGAAAGGACACCCTATTCAATAAATGGTGCTGGGAAAACTGGCAAGCCACATGTAGAAGAATGAAACTGGATCCCCATCTCTCACCTTATAGAAAAATTAACTCAGCATGGATCAAAGACTTAAATCTAAGATCTGAGACCATAAAAATTCTAGATAATAACATCAGAAAAACTCTTTTGGACATTGGTTTAGGCAAAAAATTCATGGGTAACCCCCCAAAAGCAAGTGCAACAAAAATAAAAATAAATAAATGGACCTAACTAAACTAAAAAGCTTATGCACAGCAAAAGAAATAATTAGCAGTGTAAATGAACAACCCACAGAGTGGGAGAAAATATTCACAAACTATGGATCCAACAAAGGACTAGTATCTGGAATCTACAAGGAACTCAAATAAATCACCAAAAAACCCCCCAAATCATCCCATCAAAAAGTGGGCAAAGGACATGAATACATTTCTCAAAAGAAGATATATAAACAGCCAACAACTGTATGAAAAAATGCTCAACATCACTCTTCATTAGGCAGATGCGAATTAAAACCGCAATGAGATACCACCTTACTCCTACAAGAATGGCCATAATTAAAAAGTCAAAAAACAATAGATGTTGGCATGGATGTGGCAAAAAGGGAATACTTTTTTTTTTTTTTAATTGATAATTCTTAGGTGTTTCTCACAGAGGGGGATTTGGCAGGGTCATAGGACAATAGTGGAGGGAAGGTCAACAGATAAACAAGTGAACAAAGGTCTCTGGTTTTCCTAGGCAGAGGACCCTGCGGCCCTCCGCAGTGTTTGTGTCCCTGGGTCCTTGAGATTAGGGAGTGGTGATGACTCTTAATAAGCATGCTGCCTTCAAGCATCTGTTTAACAAAGCACATCTTGCACCGCCCTTAATCCATTTAACCCTGAGTGGACACAGCACATGTTTCAGAGAGCACAGGGTTGGGGGTAAGGTCACAGATCAACAGGATCCCAAGGCAGAAGTTTTCTTAGTACAGAACAAAATGAAAAGTCTCCCATGTCTACTTCTTTCTACGCAGACACGGCAACCATCCGATTTCTCAATCTTTTCCCCACCTTTCCCGCCTTTCTATTCCACAAAGCCGCCATTGTCATCCTGGCCCGTTCTCAATGAGCTGTTGGGCACACCTCCCAGATGGGGTGGTGGCCGGGCAGAGGGGCTCGTCACTTCCCAGTAGGGGTGGCCGGGCAGAGGTGCCCCTCACCTCCCGGACGGGGCGGCTGGCCGGGCAGGGGGCTGACCCCCCCACCTCCCTCCCGGACGGGGCGGCTGGCTGGGCGGGAGGCTGATCCCCCAACTCCCTCCCGGACAGGGCGGCTGGCCTGGTGGGGGGCTGACCCCCCCACCTCCCTCCCGGATGGGGCGGCTGGCCGGGCGGGGGGCTGACGCCCCCACCTCCCTCCCGGATGGGGCGGCTGGCCAGGCGGGGGACTGACCCCCCCACCTCAAAAAGGGAATACTTTTACACTGCTGTTGGGAATGTAAATTGGTACAACCACTATAGAAAACAGTGTGGAGCTTCCTTAAAGAACTAAAAGTAGATCTAGCATTCAATTCGGCAATGCCACTACTGAGTATATACCCAAAGGAAAAGAAGTCATTATATGAAAAAGACACATGCATACGCATGTTTATAGCAGCAAAATTTGCAATTGCAAAGGTAAGGAGCTAGCCTAAGTGCCCACCAGCCAAGGAGTGGATAAAGAAAATGCGGTATATATACACCATGGAATACTACTCAGACATAAAAAGGAATGAAATAATGTCTTTTGCAGCAACTTGGATGGAGCGGGAGGCCATTATTCTAAGTGAATTAACTCAGGAATGGAAAACCAAATATTGTATGTTCTCACTTATAAGCAGGAGCTAAACCATGAGAATGCAAAGGTACAAGAATGATATAATGGACTTTGGGGACTTGAGGGGGAAGGTTGGAACAGGGTGAGGGATAAAAGACTACATATTGGGTATAGTGTACACTGCTTTGGTGACAGGTGCACTAAAATATCAGAAATCACCACTAACCACTAACCATGATCATCTAGACCATGTAACCAAAGTCTGTATAAATGAAAACCATGAGATATCACCTCACACCTGTTAGGATGGCTATTATCAAAATGATAATTATCAATATGAACCCCTGCACACTGCTGGTGGGAATGTAAATTAGTACAGCCATTATGGAAAACAGTATGAAAGTTTCTCAAACAATTAAAAATAAAATTACCATATGATCCAGCAGTCTCACTATTGGGAATATATTCACAGGAAATGCAGTCAGTATGTTGAAGAGATATCTGCACTCTCATGTTTACTGCAGCACTATTCATAATAGCCAAGATACGGACTTAACCTAAGTGTCTATCAAAGGATTAATGGATAAAGAAAATGTGGTATATATACACAATGAAATACCATTCAGCCATACAAAAGAAAGAAATCTTGTCACTTGCAACAACATGGATGAAGTTGGAGGATATGATATTAAGTGAAATAAGCCAGGCACAGAAAGACAAATACTACACAAACTTATTCATCTGTAGAATCTAGGGGGATTGCTTTCATGAAAATACAGAGTAGAATGGTGGTTACCAGGGGCTGGGGTGGTTGTGGGCTGGTGCGAGTTGGGGAAGAAAAAAAATATGTTCACAAATTCTTTGATATTCCTCCTTTTGAAAGGTGGTACTTAATTTCCTATCCCTTGTGTGTAGGTTCTACTGAGTCTCTCTTATAATGAACAGAATATGGCAGAAGTCATATTTTACCCAAAACTTGATAACTTCTGAAGGGAAGTCATAGAAGGCATTGTAGTTTCCTCTTTTTCCACTTCCTGGTATCACTCACTCTGGAGGAAACATCTGCCATGTTGTGAGGAAGATCAAGCAGCCAAGGCCAAGTGCAGTGGCTCATGCCTGTAATCCCAGCACTTTGGGAGGCCAAGGCAGGTAGATCACCTGAGGTCAGGAGTTCAAGACCAGCCTGCCCAACATGGTGAAACCCCATCTCTACTAAAAATACAAAAACTAGCTGGGTGTGGTGGCAGGTGTCTGTAATCCCAGCTACTTGGGAGGCTGAGGCAGGAGAATTGCTTGAACCCAGGAGGCGGAGGTTGCAGTGAGCTGAGACTGTGCCACTGCACTCCAGCCTGGACAACAAGAGTGAAACTCCATCTCAAAAAAGAAAGAAAAAAAAAAAGATCAAGCAGCTTTATGGTGAGACCCATGTGACAAAGATCTAAAGCCTCCTTTCAGCAGCCCTTGAGTGAGCCACCTCGGAATTGGATCCCTCAGTCCCAGTCACATCTGCAAACCTGGAAAACACCTTCACTACAACCTCATGAAAGACCATGAGACAGAACGGCCCAGGTAAGTGACTCCCAAATTCTTGACCCACAGAAATTTTGAGATAATTAAAATTTGTTAATTTAAGCCACTAAGGTGGGATAATTTGTTACACGGTAATTGATAACTAATACATTACAATAAAACAAACCTTTATACCACCACTGCTAAGTCTCTGTACAGGTGACATTCCTTCTAAGAAACTTTCAGTGATTTTAGTACCTCAAATTAAGTGCTCACTCCACAGTTAAGTGCCCAAGATGCTCCTACATATAGCCCTAAACAGACCCAACTGGACTAATATTTGCTGTGCCCTGAACACCTGTCAGACTTTCACACCTTGGCCAGCCAGCCTGAAATTATACCCCAGGTCCCGTCTCCACTTTATAAAATCCTTGCATCCTCCAGGTCCTATCCCAAAAGCCACCTTCCCCATGACATCATTTTTGAGTCTCTCAGCCAGATGCTCCTCTCTTCATCCAAACCCACATTATACTTTGTGTGCCTGCTTATTGCTCACCCAGTAGCCTTTCCCCCTTTGCTTCTTGATGGCAGATCCCTGGTTTAGTTTGGGTGGTCATCCCTATTTTGAGTCAGGTCAAATCCTGTTTAGTTGAAGTCATTCATAGTGGCCCCAATTCCCTTGGCAATGACTGGTGCAGGAGTGGTCATGTGATATATTTCTGGCCAATGAATTATGAGGAGATGTTTGCTAGACAAGAGCATAGCATCCTGGGAAAGGCTTTTAGAAAGATATTATGGAAGAAAGAGTACTGCTGAATATTATCTGCATAGATATGATTTTTAGAATCATGGCAGCCACCTTATAAATCAAAGGGAGGTAGCCCAAGGATGGGTGGATGGATGAGCAGAAGATAGAAAGAACCAGAGTTCTTGGCCAGGTGCTGTGGCTCACACCTGTAATCTGAGCACTTTGGGAGACAGAGGCGGGCAGATCATGAGGTCAGGAGTTTGAGACCAGCCTGGCCAACATGGTGAAACCCCATCTCTACTAAAAAATACAAAAATTAGCTGGGCGTGGTGGCACATGCCTGTAATCCCAGCTACTCAGGAGGCTGAGGCAGGAGAATCACTTGAACCTGGGAGGAGGAGGTTGCAGTGAGCTGAGATTGTGCCACTGTACTCCAGCCTGGGCGACACAGCGAGACTCTATCTCAAAAAAAAAAAAAAAAAGAAAAAGAAAGAATCAGAGTTCTTTGTGATTTTGTTGGACCGTGAGTTAGTCAATCCTGTTATTGCCCTGGACTTCATAGTATGTGAAGCCCTTTCTTAGCTGTTCTAGATTAAGCCAGTTAAGTTGATTTTGCTGTTACTTGAAGCTGAAAAGTGTTCTAATTAGCTAAAAACCCTGGTGATAGTTTTTAAATTTATTAAAGTTATCCTTGTGCTCATTTTTCTTTGTATCCAGTTATAATCTGAAGGGTAGTGATTGTATTTTGATTGAAGTAAGTTGCACATAGTGAAAAATACGTAACCTTAGAGTTTGGTTTGGTGAATGTTCACAAAGCAGCACAAATATATAAATAGCACCCAGATCAAGAAATAGAACATTACCAGCACACAAAAGCCATTCTTCTACCTGCCCCGCTTTTAGACACTATCCCCTTCCAAGGATAACCACTTTCTGTACTTGTAAAGACATAGATCAGGTTTGCCTGTTTTTAAACTTCACGCTAATGGAAGCACACGGCATGTACTCTTTTGGTCTGGCTTCTTTTGCTCATTATCATGTCTGTGAGATTCACGCAATCTGTTGTATGTGTCAGTAATTTGCTCATTCTCATTGAGATACATTATTCCATTGTATAAATATACCACAATTAGATGTTCTGTCTACCATTAATGAACTGTTTGTTTCCAGTTTGGGGCTATTACAAATAGTGTTGCTAGGAATGCTCCTGTGCATTCTTTTGGTGAGTTTATGTACACAGAGCAAGGGGCTGGATTGATGGGTCATAGGCTAGGCATTTGTTCAGTTTTGGTATGCATATTGCCAAATGGTTTTTCAGGTGTTGCCTTTTTATTCATCTTTGGATTTCTACACACACACTCACATTTCTTACCCTCTTGTCTCTTTTTACCCTAAGAAAATACTTTGCACATAGTGAGTACTTGACAAAGGATGTAACAAAGAGTGTACATATATACACAAGTATACATGTTTGTAAATGCATGCGTGTATGTATACACATATATAAATAAATCCCCGTGTTGTGTATAATAGCTCAAATATAACAACAACCCTAGCAAGTCAACAATCAAACAGGCTATGCTGGGGTTGAAAGGTGTGAAGTTGGTGGGGGAATGGCTGGGGACCTCCATTCCCATCTGAGATTTGGCTCATCTACAGGTGAATTTCAGTTGCCTTTGGTCTGAATTCTGGAAGTTGCTCCAACTTATGTCTTGTGGTAGTTGACAAAATAGAAGCAAGCCTTTGTAAGGAAAGGGTGTTACTGAAGAAAGAGGTCATCCTTCTTCATGGAGAATGGGGGAGAGATGAGCCTGTTAGAGTGCTTGGTGCAGAGAACAAGACTTTTGGAGAGAGGATCGTCCAGTACAACTGCCAGGCTAAGGGTCTTAGATGCAATATTGATTTTCTTAGATCATTTAGTTTTCAACAAACTCCCTTTTCCTGCACACTTTTTCCTCATTCAACCTTTAGAAAGGACTTGGGCTGCACATGATACGGGCACAGCTCTTCTGTGAACTGTCTCACAAGACTGGAACAACTTTCAGAATTTCTATGAAAGAAAACATTACAGTATTGGGGAATTTTTTTTAATCACAGGAGGACTCTAAAATGTGTACTGCCATTTTCTTTAATCTTGATTGACTTCATGGAAAAATTTGATGCCACTAAGAAATATATAATTTCCCACAGATGTTATATCTCTGCTATTAAATGTTGATGTCCCAGAACCCCGTGTGCTCGTGGAAGGGTCTAGAATCCATGACTTTGGCTAATCACCTACCTGTTTGCAGTTTCTAATGGAAAAAAAGAGCTCAGTGATTGCAGCCCCGGGTCTCTGTATAAGGAAATTTTGTGTGTGTGTGTGTGTGTGTGTTAAGGGTGATGGTGGTGAGGGGGTCATGAATATATCTTTTACCATGAGAGGTATGAATGATTACCATTTGAATAGCAAAAATACAGGTCTTTAAGTCAAGTAATTGGAGAAAGGCTTGGAAACCCTACCAAGTAGATCTGCAAATAGGCGTCAGAAGACATTACAGGATTCATAACAAACTAAGCTGATATTTTTGAAGCCAAGCCAACAGTAATTCACAATTCAAAGGGAAAAATGACAACACTTGAAAACCTGACTGACTCTAAGAGAACACTGGTGACTGAAGATGCACTTGGTAGGACTGTCCTTTTGGAAAGCTGGGGGAATCCTGCCTCTGAGCAAGCATTTTCAGGAGTGGCTGTGCCGTTTGGCCAAGGACTGCACAGATGCCAGATGGCTTTGGAGACCCTAGAGTAGAAGTTCCTAGTGAACTCTGGGAATGTGCTAATGCAAGCTTATGAATATGGATTTCAGTAATCCTTAACCTTCTCAGGAGGTTACTAGTATGAACCTCTTTGTCATGTGGAAAAAAAAAAGTTCTTGTAGTTGTTCATCATTTGCCCTGAAGAACCAAGAAAGGACTCATGCTACTTCTTGGCCCAACAGGGAGTCAACACAGCTCAACAGTAGGACACTGAGAATCAGAGTCCCTCACTAATAGAATGTTGTAAGAGTCAAGCCCCTAATGCCTTTAGTGCAGATGTTTCAATCTTCCTGCAGGTCTTGAGATGGATGGGATGAGTTAATAGGGCATGCCCTGAAGGAGTAACCACAGAGTGAAGTACTAGTCTTGGCAATACAGAGCCCCAAGTATTAGCCGCTGAGTGGGTTTAGTTGAGAGGAGGGTGTGCAGTGATCAACTGATATGTGGTATATGACATATGTTATGGTGCGGGATGATGGCGGGTGTTGGAGGTAGCCTGGGTTGGGTAAGTCCAGGTCAGCCCATTGTCTGATTATTTCTAGTCTTTTCTTTTATCACAAAAAGATTTTCAGTCATCTCTTGTGACTGATTTTCACTTAATTTTCAGATAATTTCCTTTAAAAAGTAATCAGTAAGCCACGAATTGATTTATAGCTGAAGTCAGTTTCTATGTATGTTGTGTGGTTCCAAATATATATTTCAAAGCTCTGTGTGATATACAGAACCATAGAGAGATCAGAAAACATACAAAGAATAGATCTTGTCATTTGTGAATTTGGTGAATTAGACCATTTGAATCACCACTTGAAGGTTTGCTGTCCTGCAAGTCTTACGTATTTCTCAAAATAAAGGAGGTCTTCAGACACCCAGGTGTCCAATTACCTTCCATTTCCAGCCAGCTAATGTATTTTGTACTAATCTCCACTTTGCCTTTCTTAGTCCTCAATAGCTAAGCCTTACTCTAACCAGATTCCCAGTTAATTATTTTTTAAACGAGTGTTTCTCTGCTTTTGAAGGTTGCGTATAAAGATACTTGCACATCCTGAGCTCCTGTAGGATATCAAAGGACAGAATGCTCACCATGAAAATATTAAATAGGATAGAGGTATGAGGAAGGCATAAGAACACACACCTTTGTAGTTGTGTTTTTCTGCTGGAAGCTGCAGATCAGTCTTCATTTTGTGGAATATTTTTACAAATGTGTTTATTGACTGAGTTTTAGAAAGGTAGGTGTACCTGTGGCTTGTTCTATGTTAGCTACCGGTAGCTTTAGGATTTCCTGCCTAATGTGTTAACTTGGTCGTGGACCTGTCATGCCGAGTGAGCGATAAAAGGCACCGGAACCTGAGGAGATGCCTAGTGCATGGGCAACTCTATGATTCACTTGTTGACATGTCTAGTTTGGTCTTGAAATAAAAATAAACAAATTTAGAACATCGGCTTTATTTCTGTGGTGTTCTACCAAACTCTGATTTTTAGCATTCCAACCTCTTATAATGGCATTCAAAGTTGCCAAATGCCTCACAATTATTCTTTCTACCCCATATAAATGGATCTTTTAAACAGAGCCACTTTCTAGGCTGGCAGGAGGACTTGGGAACTTTGCTATAATTACTTCTCTAAGGCCTTCTCTCCTCCCAAATGCCCTGGGGTGTTCCAAAGCTTGATGGAAGATATACTTGGTAAGATTGAAGAGTCTGCTGGGAAAGGCAGGTGAGAATGAGAATGTTTAGAGTTGGAGAAAGAAGGTGGAGAATTGAGTAGAGGATGCAGCGGCCACGGTGACTGGAGGCAAGTCCTCGGAAAACTGGAGAACGACTGTAGCTCAGAGAGTCAGGGCGAAGGAACTGACGCGCCTGGAAGCAGAGAGGACTCTGGGACTAAGGCCCCTGGTAAAAGGCTTCCCCTTACTCTCCACGTGCTCATTTCGCCTGTCCAATGGTAAGGGTGCCTTTGGAATACAGGGAAAGGGAGGAGCCACAATTATGCAATCAAAGCCAGTGTCTCTTCCTGAAGGTCTTTTCCACCGGAAGGAAGGCGGCTCGCAAGAGTTGCTCTTGGAGCTTACTCTTGTAGAGCTGGTGACAGTTGGAAAAGGGGGAAGGAAGGGGAGGGGACATCACCATTTCCATTTTCACTCAAATGTCCTAATATCATATCTCTTCCTGTTATCTGAGTGACTCCTGTTTTGCTAAAGTGCGTTTGTTCACAGAAGGTCTTTACTTTTGTGCTTTAAAAAAAATTTTTTTTTGAGATGGAGTCTTGCTCTGTTGCCCAGACTGGAATGCAATGGCACGATCTCGGCTCACTGCAACCTCCGTCTCCTGAGTTCAAGCGATTCTCCTCCCTCAGCCTTCCGAGTAGTTGGGACTACAGGCGCCCACCACCACACGTGGCTAATTTTTGTATTTTTAGTAGAGACGGGGTTTCACCACGTTGACCAGACTGGTCTCAAACTCCTGATCTCAGGTAATCTGCCCCCTCGGCCTCCCAAAGTGCTGGGATTACAGGCGTGAGCCACCGTGCCCAGCCACCTTTGTGCTTCCTGCAGACGGAGCTTTCTACTTGTTTCTGACCACACTATTTACTGGTAAAGAATCCAAGAAAGATGATGAATTAATTAGTGTTATTGACTTCCTAAAAGGGTGAGCAGTTCATCTTCCAGAGTCCAGTAATTTTCTAAAGTGAGAGGGCAGAATTTGTGCATGTAGAGATGTGCATATAGAATGAACTTTCAGATGTAGCGGCTGTAACACACACTGGGACAATTTATTACAAAATCAAACAGATTTTCATTTATATTTGTCACATATTCAATCAGGGCTGGAAAATGGCTGATGAGACTGGTCAGTTAGGCAAGCGCTAGTCCCAGTTCCAGACCCAGTGTTCTGATGGGCTTCTAAGGGATCTGAGACAATGAAACACACAGACAACCCAGCACTACACGTCACTTTAGCTAACAGGTTAAATTGTGTCTCTTCTTTTCCCTCCAGCCTGTTTACCCCAAGCAACGCCTCTCAGCCCTTTAACTGAAGGCATTAACAATAACATTAACATATTTTGGCCTCGTTTTCTCTCCCTATTTTGATCCATTCTTAAGTGGATATTCCAGGGGGTAACGAAATAGCCAAAAGCAAAAAATCATGGGTGCTTTTCGGAGAGGAAGAGATCCTTGGAAATCTAGTAAGGGTGCCTTTCATATTGGAGTAGTCATCTGTACTTCGGCAATGTGGACTAATCCCTCACCTCCCTCCTTCTTTCTCCGCAAACCCAACTGCACCCCACAGACCGACTTACTGTGGGTCATCTTAAAGTAGAAATTATGAGTGGAGAGGGGAGAGCCCACTGGCCCATATAGCTAGTTTTGACCTTGTTTGCTTCTGGTATGTGTGTATGTGTGTGTGTGTGTGTGTGTGTGCACTTGCATGTGTATTTCTTTATTCTCTTTGCATGTACCGCTAATTGATCTTGAAAAGAAGGGACAGTTAAAGAAGACGTTAAGGTGAAATGAAGCCATAACTGCAGCTGGAGACTTTTATTAAGTGTGGCAAAGTTCCCTGGGCTGTGCTGAAATTGTTTATTGATTTTGGTATGGCTGGATGCTCGGGAGTAATCGCCCAGAATGCCACTAGAGAGAGCGTCTTGTTAGCTTACGCTCAGCATCGCCTCAACGCAGCCGTTCACTCTGGAGCTTGCCTCTTTAACCTGTAAATAAATACCCCTGGTTAACTCCTGAGGTGCCTCTGCCTGGGACCAGCGCTGCTTCTGACCTGAATATGCTCACCCCCAGCAGCATTTAAAGACTCACGGGGTTTAATTTCTTCCATTAGAAAGAGATGTCTCAAGGGGGAGCAAAAACAGGGTTAGGTTTGAGATGAAAGATGCATATCATTTTCCATCTTGAATGTGTATTTGGTTTGTTTCTCTTAGTTTCCTTTTAGTAGTAAGGTTGGAAGTTTGAAGAAACAAAGTAAATTGAGATTGTTTTCAGTGATGTTTTCACTATCTCATCCCTTTGTCTTTCCTTATGTGTTTTTAATCAGTGTCATGCCTTTGCCCATGCCTGGGTCTTCCTGGCTTTCCCACTGCTGTAACTAAGCTTTCTCTGGGGTTGCAACAGGGGCAGAGGTGGACCTGGGAACTGATCTTGTGTCTGCAGCCAGTGCTGCTCTCCAGCAAGCGATCCTGCACTGGGGCAGCTGCATGGGGAAGATGGGGTGTGCACACAGTCAAGCCCAATAGGAGGTGGGAAGAGAAGCCTGGCTCCAGGATTATCCAAGGGAGGAAATGAGTTGTAGGAAGAGAGTCAGGAAGTTTGGGTCAGCTGAAAAAAAGCTGGTTTAACCTGGGGCATCCTACTTCAAAGATAGGTAAGATTGGTATCTATTGGGGTCCCCAGGTTGACTCTGGAAGAGTCACATTCCTAAAGCTATTTCGCTTCAGAATTAGGGTTGCCAGTGATGGGGAGCCGACCGTCATTTGCTTTGGTGGACTTTATTCCACATCACCCAGTGAAACGCCCTCGTGGTTGTTTATTCTTTACCTTTTGAGATCCTTCTGCAATTCCCAGGCATCATTCTTTTCAAGCTTCATGACCATGCTGCTGTCAGGCTGCTCACAATGTGGTACAATATCACTCCAAAAGTACAGATCTACAAGGCACCTGGGACCAAGGTCTTACATTGGAGTTCCAGGGAACTAGTAGCTGCTCAAAAATCACATTTCTATGAAGTGTCCCTCTAACTGTCCTTAAACAATCCCTCTAGAGATGCTGATGTCATGTCCTTTCCAAGTCCCTCTGTATTTGTCTCTTCACCCTGTCTTATGTAGTGACTATTTTCTCCTGAAATCAAGCATTAGCGTATTTCCTCTCTTCGTTCTGATCACAGTGAGTTTTTCCCGTGAGTGACACAAGAATCAGAGACATTTTGGAGAGCATTACATTCCGAATATTTCTACAACTTCCCACCTCCCTCACCCTGAATATTGTACCAGCCTTGCCCAGTGTCTTAGGGAATGACTGTATTGCCAGGAAAGGGAGTGAAGATGAAAGACAAAGTCATAGAATCCTTGGGTTTTATCCCAAATTGCTATAGATTGTGCCTTGGCATTGCTTTTTCATGCCTCATCTTAGCTTCCAATAAGAGATTTTGTATTTGTTTCTCATCCAACTGGTCATTGTTGGTCAAAGCTAAGGAGCAAGTAGGAGTTCTCAAGATGAAATGGATGGTAAGTTAACTTTATGATGAATGGCATTGCCCTGAAATCTCAGTAGAACCAAATTATTTCTAAACCTAAGATGGTATCTTCACCTCAAAAACTTCTCCACAGAATGACATTTTGGCAAAACAGTAGGGTTTGGACAGCCTTTGGGCCAAATTTGACTGGTATAGACATGATTTGTATAGGTGTTTGACTTTTGTAGGTAATATTACTAAGAGTGATCATAATATCTTCTCCTATAGAAAGTAGCACACATCTCAGGTAAAATTTTTGCATCAAGCAGACGTGTATTCCAATCTCAATACCATCCTTGAACCTGATCTTGACCAAGTTTATTTAACCCTTATGAGTGAAACCTTCCCTATGTAAAATGAGGTTGTGAGAATTTACTTAGATCCTATAGACCATGGATCAGCAAACTTTTCTGTAATTGCTAGATAGTAAATATTTAAGGCTTTGCAGATCATATTTTCCCTTATCACCACAATTCAACTCTACTGTTGTAGCAAAACAGCCGTAGATAAATGGGTAAATAAATGGGCATGACTGAGTTCCAATAAAACTTTATTTACAAACAGCCAGTGGCTGGATTTGGTTGCAGGTGGATACAGCCGACCCCTACTACAGATGAAGTATTTCACAAATGAGTGGGCTTTCCTAGCTCTAAACATAGAGAGCTACAAACTTTAATGGACTGAAGTTCTTAATTTTAATGAAGTACCTACCTCTTCCTTGATCATAGGATCACTGGCTAACACTTAGACTATATTCAGCAAACTGGTTTGGCCAGTATGAAAAACTAAGTTTTAAACATCTTCTAAAAGCTTGCAATGGGTGTTGATCCTAAGATGCAAATCCATTCTATCTTCCTAATTTTTCCTTTTCTCCCTAAGCTTGTCTGTTGCAGACCTCATTCGGACCCTCCCTCCCACAGTCTCTAATTTGGGGTTGGGACACTTCACTCTTCCATTGCCTCCCTGGCCCATGTCTTTTAGAGAATTTTAAATTCCTGTTAGAATTTCTCAGTCTGTTGCCTCCATTGGAAAGAGTTATTTTTGACCTACCCTGACCCCGTCTTGAACAACAATAAAATGGGGATTGGGAGAAACGTGACACAAATCAATAGGTTATCCTAACAGACGTGATCTTTGAGGCTGTTTTTTCTTGGACACTCGCAGCAGTAACAAAGATAAATAGCGACTCTGTTACATTGCCATGTGAGCAGTAGGTGGCTCAGCAGGTCACTGCGTGGCCTCTAGTCTGGGTGGCCAGTAGGTTTGAGCAGGATGAGAAGCAGAGGAGGGCCAGGAATCTGGCCACGAGGATAGAAAAGGAGAAGGCTCAAGGACAGGTGGTGCCTCCGTTTCTGTTGATGGTTGTTGATAACACATGGGGTTCCTTCGTGCTACTCAGCTGGCTCTGCTCACTCACCCACTTCCTCATTTAGCCTCATCCCCTTAGTCTACATGCATTCAATAAGCATATAGTGAGCACCTGCTGTATACAGGGCACTGGCATGGTAAGAGAACCTGGGCATTGGTAGTGGCTCTAGTGTTTCCTTTGCCAGCTTTTGAGCAAAATGTGAGAAGTGATTGAGAATTGAGAATTGATTGCTATGGCTGATTTGAAGACCCTGGGGGAAGAGAGGGGAAAGTAACTCAATGGTTTCCTCTTCCATCTTCCCAGGGACACCAGCTGGCTGGAGAGTGGTAAAGAGCAGATGTAAGAGATGCAGGGAACTCCACTCTCTCCTCCTTGAGTTCTTGTGGTAGTTTTAGTGAAAGTGGTACTACTGGTGGTGGTAGTACTAGTGGAGGTGATACTAGTAATGATTGTTCTCTTACTGATAGTACTAGTAGTGGTGGTACTAATAATGATGATAGTAATAGCTAACAAAAATATTGATTGATTACCATATACAATGTATATTCTAGCTGTATTACTTCTGTTACCTCATTTAATTCTCACAGACCCATGAGACCGGTATGGTTATCATTCCCATTTTATACAAGAAGAAAAGAAGGCTGAGAGAGTTTAAGTCACTTGCTACCACATGAGTAGGTTGTGGCAGAGCTGGGACAGGCTCATCATAGCATTGATTTCATTGTGTCATGAATGCCTGTTTTCTTTTCTCTTTCCCCAATTCAGCTGTTAACTGGTTGATGGCATACACCACAATTTTTGTTGACTTTAAAAATATTGTAAAGTATAGCACATATACATTATTAAAAGAAAAACTTCAGCTGGGCTAGATTAAATTTAAAGGAGTTTAATTGAGCAATGAATGATTTGTGATTTGGGTAGCCCCCAGAATCACAGCAGATTCAGAGAGACTCCAGGGATGCCTCCTGGTCAGAACAAATTTATAGATCAAAATAAGGGAAGTGACATACAGAAATCAGAAGTGAGGTACAGAAACAGCTGGATTGGTTACAGGTTGGCATTTGCCTTATTTGAACACAGTTTGAACACTCAGCAGTGTATGAGTGGTTGAAGTATGGCGGCTGGGATTGGCCAAGACTCAGCTATTGTTACAGGTGCATACTCCTAAGTTAGGTTTTCAATCCTGTCTACCTATTAAGTTAGGTCGCAGTTCATCCACAAGGACTGAAATATAGAAGTATGGAGTCCTTCTCAGACCATTTTTAGTTCACTTTAACAACATAAAACTGCACAAAACATACAGTATAAAGTGCAATGGATTATTATACAACAAAACACCTGTGTATTCATTGCCCAGACATTGCCAGTATTCCAGAAAATCCTCCCAGACCCCCTGTCAATTCTTAGCCCTCTTCTTCCCTTCCAGGAACAGCTCCCATGAACTCTAGCCCTACAGTTAGTTCTATCTATTGCTTAGATTTGTGAGATTTATCCATGTGTGACATGTAGCTGTAATTTGTGTATTTTCATTTTGGTATATGATATAGTTTCGTTGTGTGTCCCTGCCCAAATCTCATATTGAAATGTAATCCACAATATTGGAGGTGGAGCCTGGTGGGAGGTGGTTGGATCATGAGGGTGTTTCTCATGAATGATTTGGCACCATCTCTTTGGCACTGATCTCATGATAGTGAGTGACTTCTTGTAAGATCTGGTCATTTAAAAGTTCGTAGCACCTCCCCACTCACTCTCTTGCTCCTGCTTTTGCCATGTGACATGCATGCTCCCCTTTCACCTTCCGCCATGACTATAAGGTTCCTGAGGCCTCCCCAGAAGCCAAGTAGATGGCCAGTATCATGCTTTCTGTACAGCCTATGGAACCATGAGTCAATTCAACCTCTTTTCTTTATAAATTACCCAGTTTCAGGTTTTTCTTATAGTAATGCAAGAATGGCCTAATCCAGTATAGCACTACATCGTGGGAGCATACCAAATGTATTTATGTAATCTGTTGTTGATGGACATTTGGATAATCTCTCGCTTTTGTTTATTATAAAGAGTACTACCATCAACATTGTTGTCCATGTCTCTTGGTCTTCCTGTACACATAGTTCTTTCTCTTGGAGAGAAACCTAGGAGTGGTCTTTCTGGGTCAAAGTATATTCCTATATTTTACAATTTACCTTCCCACCAGAAGTGTATGATAGTAACTGTTGTTTCACAGCTCACTGACACTGGGGATTGACAGGTTTTTAAGGTAATTCATTCTGACCTTAATTTCCATCTCCCCAATTAGTAATGAGGTCAACAGTTTCATATGTTTACTGAATCTTTGGAATCTCCTTTTTGAAGTGCCAGTTCAAATCTCTTGCCCATTTTTATGTGTGTGTTTGCCTTTAAAAAAAAAAAACAAAAACAACTAATCTTTGGGAGTTATGTATTCTGAATACAAATCCTATGCTGGTTACATGTTTGGCAAACAATCTTCTCTTATTATGTTGCTTGCTTTTGATTCTCTTGATAGTGTCTTTTGATGGACTGAAATTCTTAATTTTAATGAAGTTAAATTTATCTATCTCTTCCTTTATGGGTAGTGCTTTTGTGCTATCTTCTGGAAGCTTTATTGTTTTGTTTTTCTTTATAGATCTGTAGTCCACTAGGGATTGATTTTTGTATATGGCATAAGGTAGGAATCATCTTATTTTCTTTTTACCTTTCTTACTGATATTGAGTTGACCCTGTATCATTTATTCAGAAGACCATCCTTTCCCCACTGCTCTGCAATGTCACTTTTGTTGTAAATCAATAGGCCATATATGTGTGGGTCTGTTTCTGGACTCTATCTTGTTCCCTTGGTCTATTTGCCTATCCTCGTGACAATTCCATACTATCTTAATTGCTGTGGAGTTCCACTTGAGTCTTACTTTAATTTCATCTTTGTATCCTTCATGCCTATCACAGTGCTTGGCACATAATATATGCAAATACTTGTTGGATGAAAGGGCCTCTAGTACTGGTTTCTGTGGATTTGCCATCATGGAAGGCCCTGTGAGGGTAGAAAGAAGGTGACTTTATTCCTCTCCCAGGATGGAGGCTGGGCTTGGAGGGTGCTTTGGACCTACCAGTGTTTTGCTGGGATAGTAAGATCTGAATGTCTGCATTAGGCAAAAGGCCACGGCGGTTAGTGGAGCTGGGAAGCTGTGACAGAGATGGATGTTAGAGGTGGGACAGCAGTGGTGGAGTAGGTTAGCTGGATCCCCTTCACAATGATGATAGCATCCAGCTGTCTTCCTTGGGGGAAGGGCAGAGAACATTAATAAACTAAAGCTGTCACCAAATCTAACCTCAAAGCCTCCCATCAGCCTCCCCAACACCCACTGAGACTGCTCCTTTGCTCGGAAGGAGGACCTTGTCTCAAGCAGACTGGTGGGTCATCTCCTCCCCATCTCCCAATGGGAACCTGACAGGAATCCAATGTTTCAGAGATGACTTCCCTGATTTTGCTCTCTCCCCGTCTCTGTAGGCAGCTAACCTTCCTTAAACACCACCTTCAAGTTGTGACTCCCCTGCCCCAACACCAACAATGAATTCTTGTCCTTTACAATGTACATTTCAAACTCCCCACTGTGGACTTGAGAAGACTTTCCATAATTTGGCCCTTCAACATTTATCCAGTTTTCCTTTTCTCCTTCAGCCACTATCCGGCTGGGTCAGCTGGCTTAGTTATCTTATTTCCCACATGGGTCGTTCCTTCTACTTAGATGCCTTTATCTTCTCTACTGATTCTTTAAAGCCCAGCCTGGGTTTTACCCCCACTCACCCGCCACGAAGCCCTTTCTGACTACTTCAGCACCCTATTCCCTCCCATCTCTGAAACCCTTGGTGTATTCCTATCCAGTATTGAAAAGTTGCCATTTACGGTTCTCCCTTAGATTGCAGGAAAAGAAAGCTGTATTAGTCAAGTGTCCTTTGGGAGCTGTGTTAGTTACTAGCTGCCATAGCAGATTACCACAGACCGGGTGGCTTAAGCAACAGAAATTTATTTTCTCACAGTACTGGAGGTTAAAAGCCCAAGATCAAGGCATTGGTGGGTTTAGTTTCTTCTGAGGCCTGCTTAGCTTGCATACGGCTGCCTTCTCACGTGTCCTTGCATTGTATATTTCTGTGACTCTCTGCTGTGTGTGCATCTAATTTCCTCTTCTTATAAGGACACCAGTCAGATTGGATTAGGGCACACCCTAATAGTCTCATGTCAACAACCTCATCCCTTCCTTAAAGGACCTATCTCCAAATACAGTCACGTTCTGCGTACTGGACATTAGGGCTTTAACACGTGAATTTGTTGAGGAGGAGGGACACCCATTTTAGCCCATAACAGTAGCCATCTCACAGTGAAGAAAGCCAAAGAGAGAATTTATCACCTCTGGCATCTGAAAAGTGGGAGTTGATCAAATTGTTACAGCCGGATCCAGGTATCACAAGTTGTCTAGGGCCTTGCTCTCTCCCTCCCTCAGCCCCATTTTCTTCAATGTTGAAATCATTCTAAGAAAGCTCCCCTTCCATTGTTGTGGCAAGACGGCTGCCACAGCCCTTGGCTCATATTTCAGCCATGGGGCTGCTCCAGGGAACAGGAGGCTTCTATCCCAATGGTACCAGGAAGAGTTCTGAGGCCAATTCTCATTGGCCCAGACTTGGTCAAGTGTTCATCACTGAACCAATCACTGAGATTCTACTGGGCCTGATTTGGCTAAGGCATCCTCCCACCTCAGAGGAAAAGTAGAGTCACCTAATCAGACCACATTGACCAAGAGGGGGGCAGTGGTCCCCCACGGAAAAGCCAAGGCATTGCCGTAGAAAGAGGACAGGATGCAGGACAAGGAAAACAAGGAATATTTATTCCAGTTACTTTCCAAGTGCATCATGCTGATCCACACTTGGCCCCAAGAGGTAGGTTTTATTATTTTCATTTTTGCAATAAAGAAATGGCGTCTCAGGGAGGGCATGTCAAGTCAAGTAGCTGATAAGTTGAGATCTCGATTCAAGTACTGATCTGACTGCAAAACTCACATCCTTTCCTCCACTATACTGTCTCTCTCAGCATCTTCCATGAAGGGATTCAGCTGCTGGCATGCTCAACAACTGGCACAGCTGCAGGAAATCACAAGACCTCCATCCATTATAGGGCTAGAGGCTGATTATAGTTAGCTGTGCCTTGGGCATGCTGCAGGGTGTGTTAAGCTTCAGGTGCGGAGGCTAGGGAGGCAGGTAAGGCTCAGGCTTGAGGGCAGAGGCTGTGTCAACAGAGATTCTGGGAGGAGACAGCAAAGGGCACAGGAGGAAGAAATGGAGATAGATGTAGAGATAGCAGTTCGGTAGATGTAGCAGGTGCAGTTGACTTCCTACTGCATAGACTGGGTGTATGTGGCTCTCCTGGGGGACTCTCTTGCTATCTCCCATTTCTGCCTTCCAAGACTGGAGTTTCACTGTATGAGTGAAGGCAGGTCCACCTGGCTTCTTCCAATCTTCTCTTTGTTCCTCTTCTTTGCAGATATCTTTCTAGACTTCCAAATACTAAAAACACTAAATTCAGAGATTGCTCAGCTCATTGTAGTAGAGTGGAGTGATTAAAAGAACAGCCTGGAGGTGGTCTGCCTAGCTGTCCACTTAGCTGCTGTGTGGCCTTGGGCAGTTATTTAACCTCTCTGGTCTTCAGTTTCTTTATGTGTAAAATGGAGCTAAACAGAGATTGACCTCATAGAACTGAGATAATCTACCAAAAGGTGTCAGGACAGTGCCCTACACACTGTATATGCTCAAAAATTAAAAATGTCAGGCATTATTGACTCAAGGCTGAAGAGCTTGGCTGGACAAGGGCTGCCCAGCTTACAGCAAAGACATTGGTGAGCAGAGGTAAGCTCGCTTTTTGTTTGGGGATGTTCCATATGCTCGATTCCGAGAGATGGTAGGTACTCTGAGGGCGAGTTTCTGGGGCCGGCAGGTCAAGGGTTACTTCTGAGTTTGCTTTCCTTGAAGCGGGCTTAGAAAAGGATTCTCAGAAGAAGTGAGTCATAGGGATGATTTTAAGAAAGTGAAATTGCTGATTAATAGGGTGGCATGAAACTTCCAAAGCTGACCTCCATAAAAATTTAACTAGTAAAAATGGAGTAGTTTTACATCCCCCTATATTAATTGAGGGCTTCTTTGGCATAGAAATCTACATCCATTGATAACCCCAAATGCACCTTTGATTTCAGAATGCATTTATATATATTATTTGGCAGCAGATTTACTTCCTAATCATGTTTATAGCTTAAATTAATATGGAAATTAACCATGAAACCCCAGACTATTTCAAAGCACTGGATTTTACAGACCTCAAGCTACTTTAAAATAGATGTTGAAAATGTGAACTGCATTAAAAAAAGCTGATAGTATTAATTTAATTTAATCTCCATTAAAAATATCAGGAATGATTTATTGAGTTTTTAAAAGAAAAAAAAGCATAGGCTCTGTTATGGCCAGGTGCCACTTATAGATACAGGTTATTTGAATAAAAAATAATGCTTTTGTCAGATGCTAGCTTACTGCTGGATCCCAACTGGGAATAAAGTTCTGTGGGTTTCACTTTAATGATAATCTCTATGAACACATGTCTTTATGCAGAAACATTTCATATCTTTAGCAAGATAGTTCTACCTACCAGGTTTTCTCACATTCCAGATTTAGGCATGTGGGGAAGCCCCACATAATAAGCTTCAAACCATTTTTACTATGGATATGAATTTGTTCACTCACAAATAATTGCTGAACAGCCACTCTGTGCCATGCACTGTGTTACGTGTTTAATGAAAATAGTGGGTTAAGACAGCAGACAGTCCGTGCCTTTGTGGAGTTAGTAGCCTAGTGAGTGAGGGAGACACAAAATAAATGACCGCAAGTGGATATATAGTAATCACTTGAGGCCGGGCCCGGTGGCTCACGCCTGTAATTCCAGCACTTTGAGAGGCTGAGGTAGGCGGATCACGAGGTCAGGAGATCGAGACCAGCCTGGCCAACATGGTGACACTCCATCTCTACTAAAAATACAAAAATTAGCTGGGCATGGTGGCGGACACCTGTAGTCCCAGCTACTCAGGAGGCTGAGGCAGGAGAATCGCTTGAACCCGGGAGGTGGAGGTTGCAGTGAGCCGAGATTGCGCCACTGCACTCCAACCTGGTGACAGAGCGAGACTCTGTCTCAAAAAAAAAAAAAAAATCACTTGGGCCAGGAGCGGTGGCTCACACCTGTAATCCCAACATTTTGGAAAGCTGAGGCAAGAGGATCACTTGAGACCAGTAGTTCAAAATCAGCCTGGGCAACATAGTGAGACCTTGTCTCTACCAAAAAACCCCAAAATTAGCCTGGCCTGGTGGCATGCACCTGTAGGCCCAGCTACTCGTGAGGCTGAGGATCGCTTGCTCCCTGGAAGGCAAAGCTGCAGTGAGCTGTGATTGCCTCACTTCACTCCAGCCTGGGCAACAGAGTGAGACCCTGTCTCAAAAAAAAAAAAAAAAAAAATCACTTGGGATAACTACTTGAGAGAGAATATGGGAGGGGACATTTAAGGGTTTGTGAGGGGTCTGGGGAGGCCTCTCCAAGGAACTGACATTGAGCCTGAGATACAAAGAAAGGTGAGGACTTTACCTATTCATTTTTACACAAAGGCAATGCACACGCACCCCCACGTCACTTTACATATGTCTATCACTTTGTGCAAACAGCACACAGTTTGCAAGAATCTTTATCATACCATGTGGCTTGCTCAGGTTAGGGGGTTGAGTGTAGGGACTTTTGGCACTTACCTTTGTGTACCCTCTCCCCAACATCCCTCCCACCCCCTGAACTGGTAGATGAGGAAGCCACAGAAAGGCTGTCCCCTGGTCCTGGTCACACACCTGGTTAAGTAGCACAGCTGGGATCTGAAGGTCTCTGCCTCAATGCTTGTGTTTTTTTCTCCTATCCTACACTACAAGGCCTCTTAGAAAAGAGCTCTCCTCCCCCCAATCCTAGCAACCGCACTTACATTCCAAGGGCTTCATCGAGTGCTTCTCTGTAGGCAGCTGGAATTTCAGCTGCCTTCTTCAGTTTAGGCCAAAACAAATAGGTCTTTCTCTTTCCCGGAGGGATGCGCTGGACCAGAAGACCTGAGTTAGCTTTTTCACCCTTTGGGGCTGCCTCTGTGGTGTGTGGTCCTGACAGATGGGCAGCTTAAACGGAACAACTGTAACCAAAGCCCGGGAGTTCCTGTGGTTTCTTTAGTCTCTTTCTTCTCAGCTAGAAGCCTGCAGAGATAACTCTATCGATTCTATCCCCAGGTGGGGATGGGTGACAAAGCTGGAAGCTGAGGATAACTGGATTTGCTGGGGGCAGAGAGCAGGTCTGGGGAGTGCCAGGTGTTACCTGTAGGGCTGCCACACCTTGGTGGCGGGGTGGGGGGGGAACAGGGTGTCCTGTGGCATTCGAAATGAATGGGTGGCATTCTAAACCCCAGGGAAGAGCAGTTTCCAGCCTTTATTCAGTTTTTCTTTTTAACTGACATTAAAAAAAAATTCAGGTATAATTATATACAGTCAAATGCACAGATCTTAAGTTCAGCACAATGGATTGTAGCAATGTATACATCTATGAAATTGCCACCTAAAAAGACATGGGACATTTTCATACCTCCAGAAAGTTCTTTTGGTTCCCCTTTCTAATCATTCCCCTGCCCCCACTGCACTGAGACAATGCTCACCGTGTTCTGACTTCTAACATCCTAGGTTAGCTTTGTCTGGTCTTAGACTTTACGTAAATGGAATCATACACTACTTACGTTTTGGGTCTGGCTTCCATCACTCACCTAATGTTTATGGGAGTCATCCAATTTGTTGCATGTGTCCAGTAGTTTGTTCCTTTTTATTGTTGAATGGAATTCCATGGTATGGATATACCACCATTTCCTTATCCAGTTTTAGTTGGTGAACATTTGGGTAGTTTCTGGTTTGGGGCTGCTATGAACATTTGTATCGGAGTCTTTCATAGACATGTGTTTTCCATTTATCTTGGGAAATACCTAGGAGTGGAATTGTTGGGTCATAGAGAAGTTGTGTTTTATGTGCCTTTATTCTAGCTTGTATCAGAAAGAGGAGCAGCAGAAAGATGGAGCCTCATCTGCGCGTGGCTTTGCTATCTTACATGATAAGCCTCAGTGGCATCCAGTGGTGTCTGATGGGCTGATTTGGAGTCATATTCCTGCCCACTTTTGGAATGAGCAGGAAGGGTCAAAAACGGACTCTTTAACTTCCTTAATGATGACCAAGTGCTCCCTTTCCCTAAGATGTCACCCCATGGGGGAATTCCCCATGATGGTGGGCGGACACTCTCTACCCCCAAGAAGGCATCAGTGGGATTTCCCATATTGGGATGGTAACAGGAAGGGGATTATATGCTGGAGAGTCAACAAAGTGACAATCCCACTACTTAGGGTCAGTTTTGAGGAATGAAAGATGTCTAACTTCTTGACAGGAGACCTCATCACTTCGTAAACCTAGCCTCAAAAATGCAGGAGCCTATTAAGCCAAGTCTTCTCTCAAGGTGATGGAGGGACAAAGACTCTCAGAGCACGGCACAATGCCTCAGCCTCTTCCACTTTGATATTTGGAAAAATAGCCATTCACTGTTATTTTTAAGAAATGCAGAATCACCCAAAGGGATACCATTTGAGTTCTGGGAGAGCTGCCTGCCGACTTCACAAAGACGTATTCCTCTCATTAATGACTGTTAGTGTAGCATCATGCAATGCTCCTGAGAAACTGCAGAAATAGTAATGACCATGTGATGGCCAAGGCTGATTGGAAGATGCTCCTGGGGAGAGATGAAGTTTGGATTTACAGCATCAGCATGAAGGAGTTGCAAGCATTGGTGTTGTAAACCGCACTGGCACCTGACACTAAATGTGGGAAAGGGATGGGGTTCCAGAAGTAAAGCAAAAATACCAGGCAATGGATGCACAGTGACTGAGTTTTGGGAGAGGCATAAATGCCAAGGAGAATGGGTTGTAGGTTCTATGTTGGGGTGCGGCTATGGTGGGGTGGAAGTATGAGTGTTGAGTGAGTGAGTATCATTGTCTCAGATCCTGGAGAAAGGTCAGCCTTGCATGGCATGGAAGGGCAGGTGTTCATACAGTTGGGCATTATGCCTGGCACATCACCTATGTCAACCCATTTAACCTTCACAACAACTGGGTATAGTAGGTATTATTGTTCCCATTACACATATGAAGAAACTGAGGTTCAGAGAGGCCCTGTAATTGCATTGTGGTCTGATTCAGATGTGGGGTTTATGGCTAGAAGTTCTAAAGGAAGCCTTAAAACACTGCCGCACCTTTTAGATCTGGATTCGTAGGAAGGGAAGGTTATTCTAAAATGCAGTGGCAGACAGAGGGCAACAGACTGTCATCACCTCTGCATCTGGATGACTCTTTATGGTCATTAGCATCTCCCAGGGCCCTCAGTGAGCAGCTTCTCAAGGCAGGTCTTCCCTGATGGCAAGAGGTGGCATGAAGCCTCCTCTGCCACATGCTGGCTGCTCCTGTACAGGTGGTCCGGCTGCTGCTGGCTAAGGACAGGCAGAGGAGGGAGGATGGAGGAAAGGTGAGGGCTGGTAGGTGCTCAAGCCACCCAGGCCAAACAGTGGCAGCAGGAGCAGCAGAGAGGCCTGCATTTTGGTGGTGCCCCAGGCTGCACTGCTATTTTCACTTCAGGGGCTGTGAGCAGAGAAGATCCTTCCACCTCACTCTTCTCATTTTACATGTGCCCTGAAGAAACATCCTACCCAGAGGCTAGAACATCGCCAACTATCTAGAAGATGGCCATAATTATTTGGTTAATAGCCACCTCCACCACTGAACTTCTGCAACTTGCCTCTGATGAAGCTGTTCCAATAATTGTTCATTTCTTCACCCATTCTTTTGCTCCACCAGTATTTCCTAAGCAGCTGCTATGCCATGTGCCAGACGCTGTGCTGCTCCTGTAGTATGGTAGGCAGACACAGTCCCTGCCCTCAAGAAGCTTACAGTCTGGTGGAAAGACAGACAATTCTCTTCTGCAGCTCCCTCTCTGCCTCTGCCCCAGCACCCATGCTGGTCTCTCCCAGAGCTTACATCCCCCGGGTCCTCCCTGCAGGCCAGACACCACGATGCCAAATGCGGGCTGCTCATCAAAGACTCCATTGAGAGCTGGTCGCTGTGTGGGGAAAGCAGCAGTGTTGGCTCCGAACCTGACCTGAGGAGGCATGGCTACCGTCAGTTCTGTTGTGACAGCCCTTGACAGCAGGTGTCTGTCATCTCCCCCATTCTATCCCCTCCAACCACCCCAACGTTTTTTGCCAGCCTCAAAGTGTCACTTCCATTTGGAAGGCATAGAGGAAGCTACGTGGTGAGAGGAACCTGTCATCACTCTACTTCTTGACCAGGGTGGAGGCCAGAGGACAAGTGGCATCTGTGCTGGGACATCCTAGGAGCCTGAAGCTGCTGCTGAAAGCAGCTGGGACCCCAGGTGCCTCTGCTGCAGTCCCTCTTCTCCCTGCCTGTGCCTTTAAAGAGGTTAGTTTTCTTCCATGGACCCATCACTGGCATTCATCTTCTCAGTGTCTCACTTGGTGGAAACGACAATATTTCCCTAGGTAGGGGTAGAGTGAGGAGTGGAAGGGAATGTCCTGGCTAAGGGTTTGAGCTGCTGGAGACTGACCTTAAGGGATGAGGAAGGGAGTGAACAAAAGGTAGTGAGTTGAGGCTTTGGGGTCAGACCAGGGCTGAAATTCTAACTATGACCCAGCAATTCACTGCTGGGTGTATACCGAAGAGAAATGAAAACTTCTGTCCACACAAAGACATGTATGCAAATGTTCATGGCAGCGTTATTCATAATAGCCAAAAAGTGGAAATAACCCAAATGTCCATCAACTAATGAATGCATAAATACAATGTCGCATGTCCATACAATGGACTACTATGTACCCATAAACAGGAACGAAGTACGGATACCTGCTACAATATGGATGAACTTCAAAACTTTAGGAACTAAGTGAAAGGAGTCAGATGCAAACCATGCAGATATATGTTGTATGCTTCCATTTATATGAAATATCCAAAAAGGCAAATCTATAGATACATGTATTAGTCCATTCTTAAATTGCTATAAAGAAATATCCTAGACTGTGTAATTTATAAAGAAAAGAGGTTTAATTGGCTCACAGCTCTGCAGGCTGTATAGGAAGTGTAGTGACTTCTGGGGAGGCCTCAGGAAATTTTCAGTCATGGTGGAAGGTGAAGGGGAAGCAGGAGGAAGAGACAGAGAAGGGGCAGGTGCCACACACTTTTAAATGACCAGATCTCATGACAACTCACTCACTATCCAGAGAACAGCACCCAAGGGAAATTCACCCCCATGATCCAATCACCTCCCACCAGACCCCACTTCCAATGTTGGGGATTACAATTCGACATGAGATTTGGACAGGACACAGATCCAAACCATATCAATACAGAAAGTAGATTAGTGGCTGCCTGCGGCTAGAGAAGGAGGACAAGGAGAGACTACAAATAGACAAAAGATCTTTTTAAGAGGATGGGAATGTTCTAGAACTAGATGGTGGCAAGGGTTGCCCAGCTTTGTAAACTCACTAAAAATCATTGGAATACACTTACAATGGCTACATTTTATGATGTGTAAATTATACCTCAATAAAGCTATTTTAAAAATCTCAATTATGCCACTTCCTAGCTGACAGGCTTTGGGAAGTTACTTAACTATTGAGTCTGTTTCTTCATCTATAAAATGGGGAGGATGATACCTACTTCACAGGCTCACTGTGAGAATTAGGGGCCTGATTCACAGTGAGCACTCAAGAAATGTAAATGGTAGCAGTTGGCAGTCATTACTACTACTCCTGTCTTTTTGTTTGTTTTTGTTTTTGTGGTAGTAGAAGTGTCTTGATTTAGAAAGAGAGGAGAGGGCTGGGTACGGTGGCTCACGCCTGTAATCCCAACACTTTGGGGGGCCGAGGCGGGTGGATCACCTGAGATCAGGAGTTTGAAACCGGCCTGGCTAACATGGTGAAACCTTGTCTCTACTAAAAATACAAAAATTAGCTGGGTGTGGTGGTGAGTGCCTGTAATCCCAGTTACTCGAGAGGCTGAGGCAGGAGAATCACTTGAACCTGGGAGGCTGAGGTTGCAGTGAGCCGAGATCTTGCCATTGCACTCCAGCCTGGGTGACAAAGCAAGACTCCGTCTCAAAAGGGAAGGAAGGGAGGGAGGGAGGGAGGGAGGGAGGGAGGAAGGAAGGAAGGAAGGAAGGAAGGAAGGAAGGAAGGAAGGAAGGAAGGAAGGAAAGGAAAGGGAGGGAGAGAGAGATACCAAGAGATATCGAGCATCTTAGCTACCAGGAAAATTACAGGGTTTGAGGGTTTTTGAGATGTTAACTTCACTCCTTGTACCAGGTGCATGGTTTTATTCTGTTGTTTGTTGTTTTGAGACAGTCTTGCTCTGTTGCGCAGGGGGGAGTACAGTGGCACAATCTTGGCTCACTGCAACCTCCACCTACTGGATTCAAGTGATTCTCGTGCCTCAGCCTCCCAAGTAGCTGGGACTACAGGCACGCACCACCATGCCGGGCTAATTTTTGTATTTTTAAATAGAGATGGGGGTCTCACTATGTTGCTCAGGCTGGTCTCAAACTCCTGAGCTCAAGCCATCCTTCCGCCTTGGCCTCCCAAAGTGCTGAGATTACAGGCGTGAGCCACCGCGCCCGGCCCAGATGCATGTTTTTAATGGTCTGCCTCCACAATACATTTCCTGAATGTTCTCTCTGAATGCCAAGGAGTCTGGTTAAAACAAACAAACAAACAAAACCTCCCGCCAGCCAGAGGCATAATGGAGACGTGGGGCTTCTACAGATATTCATAGCGAAGAGGAGTTGAATTATGCTGGAGAGGGAAAACATAGGGGCCACGTGGTGCCCAGTGCCCCTACTTTCTTTCTTCTTATTCTAGCTCTTCATTTTTATTCCCCAATCCTGAAATGTAGTTGGGATTTACCATGAGCCAGCGGGGGCTGAAAGAGCCCCGTTTACCTCTAGGCCCTACGTTCCTCTGGACGAGCTTCATTTCCAGGAAACCGCTCCCCTCCTGGAGACAACAGGGTTTTCAGCAGCCCCAGGTCCGCGTCCATTCAGCCTAACAACCCCAGGGGAAACGTAAATGGTAGCAGTTGGCTGTCTTTACAAATAGTTTCAACAAAATCCCCAGGGTTCATTCTCTTTAAGTTCCGGAGACCTCACGCTCCTCCTGCGCTGATCGTTGTGGCCCAGAGAACACAGCAAGCTGATTGGCCAGACCTGGTCACGTGCCCCGGTGGGCGGGGGAGGGGGCATGTCGGGGGGCCGGGGCCGGGGGCGGTCAGCCCCACTCTACCAACATTGATAGAAAGAAAAGAGGAGATCTTCAAGGAAAATTAGAGCTTCTTACCAGAGGAAAGAGAATAACTGTCTGGCAGATAAATCCCAGATGTCCACGCTAACCGCCCACCTTGGAACCTCCACCTTCCTGTGCTCGTCTTAGAGGAATTCTAGAACTGTCGTTGGAGGAACACCTCTGTTTTCTAGAGGTCCCACAGCCGTCCTTCTGTTCATGCGGAGTACGGGCCAGCAGCTTCGTTTTCCTAAGAGCATGTTAATTCCGTTTCTCATCTGGCTCATTTTCAAAGCCATGTTTCCACACTTAATGAAAACACAATATCTGTATTACAAATGCTTGCCAAGGAATATAACCCCAAAGACTTAACTGGCCAACTCATAAGAATTTTGATTTCAAAAAGTAATTCACATGGACTGTATGGAGTGTTTACACCCGGATAGTTCCTCTGGATATTCCAGCGTGCACCCGAGGCCATGCTGGAACCACCGAAAGCTGTGTACTCTCACTATACGGCTTTGCTCCCCTAGACAACTATTCTGGGAATATGCCCTTGGCTTTTATGGAGATACGCTATAAAAAGCAGTTGTATTCATTAGAATATTCCAGACCATGATGAGACAACAAGTAAACCTTCAATCTCAGGGGTTAAACACAGTTGGCTTAAACACAGAGGTTTAAGTTAAACGCAGGGGTTAAACACAGGTTGACTTCGTGTTCACCTCACAGTGCAATGTGAGTCGGTGGGGGGGTCTCCTCCAGAAGAGACCAGAGATCCAGGCTGCTCCCTGCTGGCACACAGCTGTCCCTGAGTGTTTTTCTTTCATTCCTGAGGATGAGAGGGATTTGAGGGCAAATGCGCAGAATTCCCTGGTACACTCCATTCACGGGAATTCGGCGACATGATCCCAACCTGTCCATAAGGGAGTCTGAGAAGTGTGTTCTCCTGAGTGCCTAACAAGAGAGAACAGGATGGCGGACCCACAGTGCTGGCTCTGCCACATTGGTTGTAGGAAATACACAAGCATGTTTATTATCTGAAGGCTGCTGAGATGCAGAATCAACTATGGCAAATTGAAATACACGCATTTATTGTCATCCCTTCCCCAAACCAGCTAAACTATGATAAATGGATTTTAAAAGGCACGGGCCCATAAGGATAAAGAAAATGAAAGAAGACGATAGCAATTAAATATTAGAAATGAAAAGGAGATGATAGCAATTAAATATTGGATGTTGGAAACCAAATGAACAAGAGTTGCTGACCTGGCTAACCAAGGAAAGCTAAAGCTGAAGTCAGGAGTGGGGCGGAGGTAGGGGTGTGAGGGAGTGAGAGCGGAACCCCAAAGCAGGTTACAGGAAGTTCTGGGACCCCAGCAAGGCTGAGGTATTAGAGGCACCGGGTCCCTTGAAAATGAGAGGATAGGCGCGGTGGCTCACGCCTGTAATCCCAGCACTTTGGGAGGCTGAGGTGGGCGGATCATTTCAGCCCAGGAGTTTGAGAGCAGCCTGGGCAACATGGCAAAACTCCATCTCTACAAAAATACAAAAATTAGCTGGGTGTGGAGGCACATGCCTGTAGTCCCAACTGCTCAGGGAGCTGAGGTAGAAGGATCACTTGTGCCTGGAAAGCGTAAGTTGCAGTGAGCCGAGATAGCGCCACTGCACTCCAGCGAGACCTGTCTCAAAGAAGAGAAGAAGAGAAGAGAAGAAGAGAAAAGAAGCGAAGAGAAGAGAAGAGAAACAGGCTAGATGGGACTAAAATAAAAAGGACAGGTTTAAATTCAGAAAAGTAGCTGTTAGAAGCCCTATACCCTCCTTCCTCCCTCTCCACAATGCGGGCTACTGATTTCCCCTCCTCTACCACAGAGAAAGGAAAGAGATTTATTTTCTGGAGAAATTGAGCCAGAAAGGCTCTGGACTCTCAATTCTAGACATGGCTGAAGGCAGGGATTCCATATTGAAAATAGGAGCATTAAGTGAGTTTCTACACTGAAAATCAGTTCCTTTATTCGTTTCCCCACTTGGCTCCTGGAGCTTCAACAGTTGGATTTACGTAAGTCAAGTTGGAGAACGAAGACTCCTCCCTGAGGAAACCGGTGAAACCAAGAGAAAAGACCTACAAGACCGTGGGACTTGCCTTATCCATGGTGCCCACTTGATGAGACCCCGGGAGAAATTTCTGACCTTAATTGGGCTTCTGTGGAACAGCTGAGCAATGCTTAGGACCATTGTGAACCTTGTAAGGAAGGGAATTTCCTTCTTTGCTTTGTTTCTGGGAAGCATAACTCCAAATTCTCTGCCCACCTCGAGCAGTTATATGGGAATTCACTTATGTATTTCTGGGCACTCAATGTATTCCTAACTTTCCGAAGCCACCTCATTTTAGTTTCACCCTGATTCCCATCCGTTGATCCACCCACCCACTCACTCACTCACTCATTCAACAAACATGAGTGGATTGAGTGTGGTGCCAGACAATAGGCTCAGTGTTGGGGACCAGGGACTAATGCTCACGGACCTTAAACACACTGCCATTGTAGGCCATAGAAATGGTATGCAATTTGAGAAATTGCAATTTCTTTGAGAAATCCATTTTGGAAGTATCTGTGGGTGACGATTGTTATAAATAGCTACATGTACAAAGACTAGAGCTGATCTAATATACCCAGAGCAGAGAACAGAGGCACTGAAATATTTTCTGCAGCAGCAAAGCAGGAGGGACTTAGGTTAATGGGTGCGTGCTAGGATCTCCAAACCAGTGGCAAAACCCCAGTGTTGTCTATTGCATCTGCCACCATGGGTGGTTAGGCATGGAGAGGGGACTGGGTGGGGGAGGATCCTGGGAAAGGGTGCCTTCTCATGGAGGGACCTCAGCCCTCAAGGAATTGAAATAAGAGAGAGACAAAGAAATGAGCTCCTACTCTTGTCACTCAGATGTCACTCTAAAGCATCTTTACTCTGGATTTATGTTCCTCGGTGCCTGTGTAACCCTGCAAGGCCACGGCATTACAGAAAATCGCCAGCAGTTTCAGAAACACCAGTGTGAGTCCAGTTACTGCTTCTCTCTGATCTTTAGTATATGTGCTGCTGAAGTGAGCCCATCTCTGATCTTTAAAATGATCTCAGATCTCTAATATGAAGGGGGGTCTCAATGCCTAGATCTGCCCACCATCACCCCTTGCTGGCTGGGAAAGGCTGGGGTGTGCAGAATACAGGTGACTTGCCCCTGGGAGGTCCATGCTCCATGGTCCAGATGGGGCTGAGGATGCTTCACCCCAGGGCAATGTTAGCAGGGTGGCAGCCCATGCTTTGGCTTAGTACGGCATTCTGCATCAATGCATGTGCACGCACATGCTCACATGTGTGCACACTCTTACAGAGAAGTTAATAGAGATCTACAGCCTTCGTTACCATTTGCTTTCATAAATAAATATATTAAATTGGGAAGCCAGATTTATTTCTGGCAACAGCTTGCAGGCGACACCTCCCCCTCTTATTCACAGTTCCTGAAGCAAGCCTAGCTTCTCCCACCCCACCTCCAGGCGTGACTTTCTCTCTTAAAATTTTATTTTTAATTTGTTGTGATGAATGAGTGACACCTCTGACAGCCGATTCGCGGAGATTAATAGAAACGACACAATATTTACGTCGGCGCTACAAACAATTATCCTGCCATCTATCTCTGAGATTATCTTCCTGATTGAAAACTACTCATCCGTGTAATCGGAATTATTTGGAATTAGAAGGGAATTTATAGCCCTCCTAGAGCACGCTCTCTCCCCTCGAGTCTACACCTCGGTCTCCATCTTTCTCTTGTCTCTCCTCTGGGCCTCTGGCTTTCTCTTCCATCCTGGTGATGGGCAGAGAAAAATCTTTTTCTCCTGGAGGGGGCCACTGGTCACTCAGGACAGTGGGCATCTCTTTAGGGTGGCCTGGGAGTCCATGATATGGATCTAGAAGTAGTGGTTTGTGGGAAGGAGGATCTTCGTGGTGTCATAAGAATTAGGGGTCAGCGAGGCCAGCTCCTGAGCTCAAGATAGATGAATATGATCTGAAGAAAAGGGTTTAATACAAAGGTGGAGAAGAAAGGTGACTTTGGAAAGCACTTGGTGTCAGACTGTGACAACTGTAAGAAATCTAAACGAGCAGGATGGGATTCCAATGATGGTGTTAAGGTTGCTTTATTTCTGTTATGACTGTCTTAGTTGGCTCAGGCTGCCATAACAAATACTATAGACTAGGGGGCTTAAATACATTTCTCTACAGTGCTGGAGGCTGGGAGTCGGAGATCAGAGTGCTAGCTTGGTTGGGTTCTGGGGAGGGCTCCTCCTCCTGGCTTGCACATGGCTGCTCTCTCATGTCCTCACCTGGGAGAGAGAAAGAGAGAAAGAGAGAGAGAGACAGACAGACAGACACACAGAGAGAGACAGAGAGACATACAGAGACACACACAGAGAGAGGCAGAGGGAGAGAGGGGTAGAGAGAGAGAGGGACAGAAAGAGAGAGACAGAGAGAGAAAGAGAGAGGAAGAGAGAGAGTTAGAGACACATACACAGAGAGAGAGAGGGAGAGAGAGGGAGTGAGACAGAGAGAGAGAAAGAGAGAGAGTCAGAGACACATAGAGGGAGAGAGAGGGAGTGAGACAGAGAGAGAGAAAGAGAGAGAGTCAGAGACACATAGAGGGAGAGAGAGGGAGTGAGACAGAGAGAGAGAGAAAGAGAGAGAGAGGGAGAGAGACAGACAGAAATAGAGACAGAGAGACACACACAGAGAGAGACAGAGACACAGAGAGACATATAGAGAGACATACAGAGAGACACAGAGAGACACACAGAGAGAGGCAGAGGGGGGGGAGGGGAGAGAGAGAGGGACAGAGAGAGAGGAAGAGAGAGAGACAGAGAGAAAGAGAGAGGGAGGGAGAGAGAGAGAGAGGGAGTGGACAGAGAGAGAAACAGAAAGGCAGAGAGAGAGGGAGAGAGAGATAAGGGAGGGAAAGAGACAGAGAGAGTAAGAGAAAGAGACAGAGAGGGAGACAGAGAGAGAGGGAGTGAGACAGAGAGGAAGAGAGAGAGAAGGGACACACACCCACACACATGCACACACAGAGAGAGAGAGTGCTCTTGTATCTCTTCTTCTAAGGGCACTAATCCCATCAGGAAGGCTCTACCCTCATGAAGACACCATCTCCAAATATCATCCTTCTGGGGCTTAGGGTTCCAACACAAGAATTCTTGGGGGACAAACATGCAGTCTATCGCAGACATAATGATGCAAAGAGCTGGAGAGGGTGAGTCAGGCAGGCTGGAGGCTGGACCCCATCAAGGCTCACATTTCGGTTGTAAGGATGGGGAGTCGAGGCTGAGAAACAGCATGTGCAGCTCTGGAGAAGCCCGAGAGCCTGTTTCTCACATTGGGGAGGCTGGAGGGTGGGGGTCAGAGTAAGAATGAATGGAGATACTAGGAGTGCATGCTCTATTTTCGGTTCTCTGCCTGGTCCCTGCCTGTTAGCCTGGTGGATTCAAGGTTGGGCCCTGAGTCAGACAGACTTCAATTGACTCCCTGTTCTGCTACTCCAAAGCTGTGTGACCCCAGGCAAGTTTCTTAACCTCTCTGAGCTTCCATTTTTTTTGTCAGTAAATTACAATTTATAATCCTCCTTGTTGGAGTGTGCACTATCTGTATATTGAGGGTGGCAATAGTACCTACTTTACAAGGATGTGTGTAGATTAAATGAGATCATGCAAGTAGGGTACTTTGTGCAGTTTCCACTACATAGGAGGGACTCAATATATGTAGATGCTACAGATGAGATCAACCTAAACCCTGGGCCTCTTTAGGAGACAAAGACCTGGGCTCCTGGAACAGCCCTGGCCTGCCAGGTTTCTTTCCCCACCTTTCGCATCACACATCCTGATGACCTGTCCGCCTGCATCTCCTCCTGCTTCCAGCCCCACTTCCCCCTCTCTCTTTGTGGTACTGGAATATTTTCTGCAGTAGCAAACCAGGCTGGGACTTAGTTTAGTGGGTGCATGCCAGGATCTCAAATCACCTTTGTTATTTCTCCCCTCCTGTAAATACTTGTAATTGCAAAGATGTATTGAACATGCACTCTTCCCTGGCATGTTTCCAAGTTCTTTACTGGAATTCATGTATTTAACCCACACACTATCCCTGGAGGCTAATTGCTATTAATTATTAACATTCCCATTTTACAGATGGGGAAACTGAGGCACTGGGAGGTGAGATAACTTGCCAAAGTCACATGACTGGTGTGGTCAGCAGCCTCTAAGCTGCCCTTAAGGTTCTTGCCTCTGGTATTCACATCCACATGCAGTTCCCGCTCCCTGTGTGTGGGCTGTGCCTAGTGACTTGCTTCTAATGGATAGAATAGATCAAAGTGCGGCCTGTCACTTCTGAGATTAGGGCAAAAGCCTGTGACATTCGTCTTGCTCATACTCTCTCTCCCTAGCTCCTTTAGGTTGTTTGCTCTGGTGAAGGGACCTACCATGTCAGTTGTCCTCTGGAGAGGCCTCAAGGAACTGAGGGCAGCCTCCCATCAGCAGCCCATGAGGAACTGAATCCTGCCACCAACCATGTGAGTGAGTTTGGAAGTCTGAGATGACTGCAACCCTGGGCCATACATTGGCTGTAGCCTTGTGAGAGATGCTAAACCAGAGGACCCAGCTCAGCTAGTCCCAGATTCCTGGAGCCACAGAAACTGTGGCTCCTAAAGGGGCCCAGGGTTTAGGTTGATCTCATCTGTAGCATCTATGTATATTGAGTCCCTCCTATGTAGTGGAAACTGCACAAAGTACCCTACTTGCATGATCTCACTTAATCCACATACATCCTTGTAAAGTAGGTACTATTGCTACCCTCAATATACAGATTGTGCACACTCCAACAAGGAGTCTTTCTTAAGCTGCTGGGTTTGGGATAATTTCTTATGCAGCAATAGATAACCAGTGCAACAAGTAATAGCCCAGCCAGGATTTAGACCTAGGCAGTTGGACTCCAGTGCCTGTGCTCTTGGCCATGTTGCTATATGGTGGATGGGGAGGCCTTTGGGATTGAACCACTCAGGTTCCCAAGTCATGTTTGAAAGAGACAAGTGAGCTTGCATGGCTTTTTCAGACAGATTTAGGATGAGATTAAAGAAAGTAGTGTCTTGGTCAAGAGAATTTTTGTTGTTGTTATTTGTTTTTTTGTTTTGTTTTGTTTTGTTTTTTTGAGGTGGAGTCTCGCTCTGTCGCCCAGGCTGGAGTACAGTGGTGCGATCTCGGCTCACTGCAACCTCTGCCTCCCGGGTTCAAGCGGTTCTTCTGCCTCAGCCTCCCAAGTAGCTGGGATTATAGGTGCCCGCCACCACACCTGGCTAATTTCTTTATTTAAGTAGAGATGAGGTTTCACCATGCTGGCCAGGCTGGTCTCAAACTCCTAACCTCCAGCGATCCAAGTGATCCACCTGCCTTGGCCTCCCAAAGTGCTGAGATTACAGGCCTTGGTCAATAGAGATTAGTAAATACCATTTGGAAAATGTCACTTCTCCTTTGGGATTAACTTAGCCCTGTCCAAGAGAAACATGAGTATGTTCTTTGGGTATAGAGGAGCTTTATTCTTTAGGTGGCTGGTAGGTGGAGAGAGAGCTCTTCTTTCATAAGAAATGTGGTGTCATCAAGGGAGTCTTGGGCCCAGAATAGATAACAGTAATCCCCAGTAGTGTTCTCAAGAAATGCTTCCAAGTCAGGGTAGCCCCACGTGGTATATAACATGGCCCTTCCTCAGTGGCTGGAAGGACTTTGCCTCCAACAGGATCATAATCTTCGTGCTACCTCACTAACATTGGAAACAAATGGAGCCAATCTGGATTTATTCATGTGCTCTGTAAACAGTGGAATTCTGCTATGGCTCTGAGGAAATGGGGACATCATAAATTTGTCATTAGGACATTATTCCTTCTTTTTAATAAATAACTTTCTTTAGTTTTGCAAGAATTGGCCAACTCTCTCAGAGGAAGGCTGTGGAACCCTTAGAATTTAGTGGAGTCCAGGGACCATCCTTGAATAATGAGGGAAATCAACATTAAGGCCAATGCAGTGCATTTGTTATAAGGGTAGGACCCATATGGAGCAACAAAGAAGATAAATGTTATGTTCAAATCATAGAAAGCACCATCTGGGTAGAAAGGTAAGATGCCTTGATACTTGAGAAAATATTACCACTTTGAAGTTGGGTTTAGACTGCGTTATCTGCCTCCTACAATTAATATCTTTGGGGGAGCTCTGTGCCTCCTTTAAAAGGCCGGTAGATGAAGTAGCTGGCCTCCCTGTGGCTTATGCAGATTTAGGTACTGAAGGATAGCTGGATCTGGAAGGATCCACATCTACCACAGGGTTCAGTCTCTTTTTCCTCCCAGCTGTCCTTTAAAAGTTGGGTGAATTTTTTTTTTTTGAGACAGGATCTCACTCTGTTGCCCAGGCTGGAGTGCAGTGGTACAATCGTAGCTCACTGTAGCCTCCAATTCCTGGGCTCAAGTAATCCTCCCACTTTAGCCTCCGAAGTAGCTGGATCTACGGGTGCACACCACCATGCCCAGCTAATTAAAAAAACTTTTTTTCTAGAGGTGGGGTCTCACTATGTTGCCTAGGTTGGTCTCAAATTCCTGGGCTCAAGTGATCCTCCTGCCTTAGCCTGCAGAGTAGCTGGCACTATAGACATGCACCACTACATTCAATGAAGTTGGGTGGATTTGAGTATCACTGACCATCCAGTCAGGGCCTGATCTTTTGCTCTGTAATGATTGGCTCAGTCTGGGGGCATTGCCTGGGCACAGGAAGGATATAGTCAGAGAGAAAAAACTCTTACGGTGTTGGAGATGTTTCCCAAGTGAAGTGGAGAACATTTCTGAGAAATAGTCTGAGAAGGAAGAGACCCAGGGACTTCAAAGGGAAGAACATTCACCTTCAGCCCCTTATACTGCAATTTCATTTAAAAATTGCCCGACTCCTCACTAAACAAAATTTCCCAGACCTGGACTTAGGAGATAGAAAGGAGAAGCTGGTAAGGCAAAGGTTAGACTGTCCAAGGCATTGTATCACCAGCTCCATTGTTGTCTGGTTGCAAGAAACAGAAACTGACTGAGCTGACCTAAGCAAAACTGGAATGTATTGGAAGGGTGGCAGAGCTCACAGAAAGGGCCAACCCTCATAAAGGAGCCAAGGCGGCTGAAGATGTGGGGATGCTTGGCTGTTTTCAGCCTTTGGGTATCCAACTTTACACTCACCACCTAAGGAGAGATTGGCCCAGGATGAGTCATGTGATTAGCGGTGACTCCAAGGCTGCAAGTAATGGATGTGGCAGCGCTCGCCAGAGCAAAACTGGAGAGAAGTTATCAGACAAAGGGTATGCTGGACAAACAATAACAATAGAATATCTACCAATTACAACCAATCTCTCTCTCTCGCTGAAATCTTCACATTTGTCTAAAAAGTTAGTATCAGGCAAAGAGCTTTCTTTCCATTGATCCTAAGCTCATCCAACAGAAATGAAACCATCATTCCTTCATCATGGTTAAGCCTCTTTTCCTTCTCAGTCTCCCGTCAACACCCAAGACCCCATTCCAACTGCCGGTGTTCAGTGTGTGTCCTGGAGACATAAGCAGCACCCAGGGAGAAGCTGCCAGGGAGGAAAAGCACGTGGAATTGTGTGTACAGTTGCCCCTTTCTTAGGAGCTTCCTTGGATGCAAATAGATGATTCTACAGAGGACCAGGGCAGGGCCCAGGGACAGCAGCTGAACCTTATTTAAAAACGACAGTGAGATGTCTGTATTTGTTTGGGAGTGTGATGTGCCGGGGCAGGGGGCACTGCGGTGAGGTGTGTGCTATTCTGATGGGGCCTGGGAGTGGAACAGACCAGGCCATTGGTGCCTCACGTGCTACAAGCCTAGGAGCATGAACTTGCCTAGCCTCAGGCAGCACCTGGTGCTGGAGGAGCCAACTCGAAGTGCGTCCTGGGAGAGCAACCTCTTCATAAGAGCAGCCATAGGGGGCATGCGGAAAGTCATCAGGGTAACCAGCCTTAATAAAGGTAGAAGATGAGATTGGAGAGGGGTAGGTTGGAGCAGGGGGGGAGTCAGAGGGAAGGAAATGATTGCAGGAGAAACAGATGCAATTGAGCAAGACTCCTGGAGATGGATTTCCCTGCCTTGGTCCAAACTCAAATCCCTGTGCTCAGATTAATTAGCAAGGAAATATTTTCCTGTCTGCAGAACAAGGCTGCTGGATTGCCAGTGGGACAGGAGGGTGGGCAGTCTATCAAATAACTACTAATTAGGTTACTTCCCACTGCTGTTGACATGCTGGGGACATGTTCCTGGGCCAAAATAAAAGGGGGAGGAGGGGAGAAGAACGGAGGCAGAGATAGAAGAATAGACCAGGATCCTCTCTGTTCATTTTAGAAAATTGTTGGCTGGGATTGTGGAAGAACTGGATGCAAACAGGAAGACAACAGAAGAGAAGCAATGTGCTGGTTAACAGACAGCCCAGGGCCAAGACCTGTATTTGTGCTTGTATTTTATTGTTTTCTACAAATGATAGGAAAACATGAGCAGTGGTGGGACAGGTGCAGGTAGGGCAGGGATTTGGATGATGCTAATAATGATGGTGTTTGTTTATTGAGTGTTTACTTTCTGCCGGGCTTTTCCTAAGCACTTCATTCATCCATCCACTCAACAAGCATGGGACAGGAGGTTAGGTGATTCATACACATTTGCATCATTTGTTCTCACAACTATGGGGAAGGCCATTTAGGCTTTTTTATAGATAAGGAACTTGGGGGGGCTCAGAGAGGTTTCATAACTTGCCCATGGTCACACAGCAAGTAAGAAGTGGTAGAGCTGAGTTTTGAACCAAGGTCTGCCTGACTCCAGCCTCGCTACCCTTCACCACTACTCCACCAATAATGCACATTCGACCATACACACATTCTCTTCTTTCTTGTTCCTTTGCCTGTTTCCTAGTTCTACCCTGAAGTTCTCAAGGCATATTCTTTACTAAGTCACATGCAGGAGTCTTAAGTGTATGGCAAGAGGGGCACCATCATTTTCCCTGAGGTCTGAGGTTTTGAGATCTGGTAGTGACCTTGAGAGGACATCATCATCATCTAGTTCCCTCTCTTTAGCCAGAACTGAATTTGAACCATGTCAAACTGATGAGCATCCATTGTATTTGTAGACACCCCTCAAAGGAGAGTTGCACAGCCTATTCCACTGATATCCTGACCAAGGCATCTCCATCGTGCCTAGGTGGAGTTGGCCTTTTTCCTTACATTCTGTCTTCACTGGAGACCAGGCAGGTGAATCAGCTGGGTGTGAAGTGGCCTTCAGCCATGTCCTCTCCTGGGGAATCCATCCCCCTCCTTCCACTCTTTCCTTGTAATTGGAATTGGACCACCTGGTGCCCATGGCTCTCTGGGGTGAACCTCCCTCTTGGTGAATCCTGTTCTTCAGTGACATTTATTTTTGCTTTCCTCATGTCCCCTCTTGCAGTGCTCATCCTGTTGTTACAGTAGCTATTTGTAGCCTATGCACCAGCCTGTGTGTTCTTGGGGCCAAGGACTGTGTCCTATGCTCCTTCCTGTCCCCTGTATTGCATATTGTACCAGGAACCTAGTAGTGAGTGTCCCATGCATGTTTGCTGAATGAGGGAGTGAATGTCTGACAGACGTTTCATGGCTTGCATCCAGCCTGCCCCTAAATGTTTCCCTAATTTCTAATGCCGACACTAGACACCCCACTGAAGGACTAGGGTGTCTAACTATTCCATGCTAAGTATGGGCAAAAGAGGACAGTTTGACCAAGATGCTCTTTTACCCTTGTGTATCCAAGTTCCCTCTGATCATTAAATGAGCAGAGACTTCACACAGAAGGTGTTGCTACTGCTGCAGATGGAGGTCAGAATTAAGGTACTGCTACTGTTGATCTCAGACCTTTGAAAGCCAGACCCAAGCTTGGGGTCTTGGGGATGGGGATGCCAGGGGATGGGATGGCCAGATACACCAGAGTGGCTGGGAATGAAAGAGCGTCCCGGAAAACCTGCTTCCTTGGAGCCGATCCTGTGTGAGCAGAAGAAATCTATCCACAGAGGGGTGAGATCGCAGAGCAAGTGGGTTACCTAAAAATAGCAGTGCTGGTTTCCCACAGTTAGAGATGGGTCCTCTGCCATTCATCTCAATTGCTTTGTGCAAGTTTGCTTATGTATTGAGAGTGAGAGAAAAGGATCAAACCATTCATCCAAAGATGGAAATCTGCAACCTCTTCTACAATGATCAGCCAGCCAGATGAGCTGAGTGAGAAGTCCCTGAAATCTCAGAGGCCTCGGGCTGGCCAGGAGAGTGGGATGGGCATGCTTAGGAGAGTGGGGTGGGCATGGTTAGGAGCTGCCTCCAGCTTGCCCTGCCTTTGTAGCAGAGTTGACAGTGGGCTGAACCTTACCCCCATCATGGGGACTTTTGCAGGGGAGGCAGACCTGTGTGTACATGTGAGGGTACATAGACATACATGAACATCTAGCTCTCTGAGGGAAGAGATGAGATGCATAAATCACCTAACCCAGCACAAGGTACACACAATAGGTGCTTAGTAAATGTTAATTAGGGAGTCAAGTAGGTAGAAGTTGAGGTCAGGGCAAGAGGAGGCAGGGATAGAGGAACATAATGTGAAGTAGCCAGAGTATTTTTGACAAAAAGGTGTGGATTTTGGAGTCAGGAAAGCCTAGGTTCAAATCCCAGTTCCACCACTTGTTAACATGGTAACCTCAGACCAGTTACTTAACCTCTCAGAGTATCAGAGTCTTCACCTATACATTTTGAGAATGGCATGACATCTCATGGTGTTACTAGGATTATTAAGTAAAATAATATATTTAGAGTACCTGTACAAGCCCGGGGTTCAATAAATTACAGCTGTTTTTCTTTTTATTATCATTTATTGTGAATATCATGGACAATGAGGTTCCTCAGTTTATTAACAGTTAGAATCTTACTTTAAAAAAAGAACCCAAATTAGGCTGGGCATGGTGGCTCATGCCTGTAATCCCAGCAGTTTGGGAGGCCAAGGCGGGTGGATTGCTTGAGGCCAGGAGTTCGAGACCAGCCTGGGCAAGATAGTGAGATCCTATCTCCAAAAAAAAACAAAAAACAAAAGAACCCAAGTTGGAAATACTTGCAAGTCATGTATCTAATCTGATAAGGGGTTAATATCCAGAATATATAGAGAACTCATAAAACTCAACAATAACAAAACAAGCCATTCAATTAAAAAATGGGCAAAAGACTTGAATAGGCATTTCTCCAAAGGAGATATAAATGGCCAATAAACACATGAAAAGGTGTTCAACAACACTAATCATTAGGGAAATGCAAATCAAAACTACAATGAGATACCACCTCATACCTATCGGTATTAGGATGGCTACTATCACTGTCAATGGGGATGTAAATGATACAGTCACTCTGGAAAACAGTATGGCAATTCCTCAAAAAATTAAAAATATAATTACCATATGATCCAGCAATTCTACTTCTGGGTATGTACCCAAAATAATTGAAAGCAGGGTCTCAAAGAGATCTTTGTACACCCATGTTCATTCTTCACAATAGCCAAAATGGGGAAGCAACTCACCCATTGTCCATTGTACATTGATAGATGAATGGATATGCAAAATATAGTGTATACATATATATACATATACACACACACAATGGAATATTATTCAGCCTTTAAAAATGAAATTCTAACATACATTACGATATGGATAAACCTCAAGGATGTTATTTTTGGTGAAATAAGCAAGTCACAAAAAGACAAATATTGTATGATTCCATTTATATGAAGTACTTAGAGTAGTCAAACTCATTGAGCAGAAAAGAGAATGATGATCCAGGGAATGTGGGGAGAGGAAAATGGGGCGTTTTTGTTTAGTGAGTACAGAGTTTCAGTTTTGCAAAATGAAAAGAATTATGAAGATGGATGGTGGTGATGTTTGTACAATATTGTGAATGTACTTAATACCACTGATGTGTAATTTAAAAAGGATTAAGATGGTAAACTTTGCATGCATTTTATCACAACAAAAAAAATTGGAAAAGCACTAAAATCAAAGATACCAATTTTCCCCCAATCGATCCATAGATTTAATGCAATCCCAATGAAAACATCAGGCTTTTAAAAAACTGAAATTGACAAATGTATTCTAAAATTTATATTGAAATGCAAAGACCTCATAATAGCCAAAACAATTTTGAAAAAATGCAAAGTTGGAAGATTTATACTACCAGACTTCAAGAGATACTATAAAGCTACAGCAATAAAGTATTGGCATAAGGATAGGCATATTAACGAATGGAATAGAATGGAGAGTTTAAATGTATATCCATAGACATGTATGGTCAATTGATTTTCGACCAAGCTACTGAGGTTTTCCACGAGGAAAGAATAGTCTTTTCAACAAATTGATGCTGAAAAAGTTGGATATCCATTTGGAAGAAACCCCAAAAACCCAAAAAACAAAAAGCCTTAATTATTCTTACTTATCACAACACACAGAATTCAACTCAAAATGGATCATAGGCCTTGGGATGAGTAATATTATGTGTCAACTTGACTGGGTCACAGGTGCCCATACATTTGGTGAAACATCATTCTGGGTGTTTCTGTGAGGGTGTTTTTGGATGGAATTAACATTTAACTTGGTAGGCTGGATAAAGCTGAGTGCTCTCCCTAATGTGGGTGGGCCTCGTCTAATCAGTTGAAGACCTGACTAGAACAAAAAGGCTGACATTCCTTTGAGTAACAGAGGATTCCTCCTGCCTGATGGCATTTGAGCTGGGCTGTCAACTTTTTCCTGCCCTTGGACTTGAACTAAAACACTGGCTCTTCCTGAGTCTTGAGCTTGCAAGCTTTGCACTGCAACTATACCATCAGCTTTCCTGATTCTCAGGCCTTTAGAGTTGTCCAGAACTATGCTGTCAGCTCTCCTGGCTCTCCAGCTTGCCGACTCACTCTGCAGATCTTGTGACTTGTCAGCCTCCATCATCATGTGAGCCAATTCATTATAATAAATATCTTTTCATATCTCTGTATATCTCCTGATGATTCTGTTTCTCTGGAGAAACCTGACTAATAAAAGAAAAAAAAACCTTAAACTTTTGTTCATTGAAAGACAGTGTAGCAGGCTGAATAATGGCCTCCCAGAGATGTCCATGTCCTAATCCTGGGAACTGTGCATATATTACCTTACATGTTAACAGACTTTTCAGATGTGATCAAATTAAGGATCTTGAGATAGGGAGATTTTCCTGAATTACCCAAGTGGGCCCAGTGTAGTTACAAGGGTCCTTTTAAGGAGGGAGGGAGGAGGATCAGAGTAGATGTGATGACAGAAGCAGAGGTTGGAGTGATGTGCAGCCACCAGTCAAAAAAATGCAGAAAGCCTCTAGAAGCTAGAAAAGGCAAGGAAATGAATTTTCCCCTTGAGCCTCCAGAAGGAACACTGTACTGCCAACACCTAATTTTAGCTCCATGAAATTGACTTCCGACCTCCAGAACTATAAAATAATAAATTCGTGTTGCTTTTAGTCAGTAAATTTGTGGCGATTTGTCACAGCATCAATAGGAAACAAATACAGATGCTATTAAGAAAATGAAAACTCAAGCCATGTCTTGCAAGAAATGTACTCTCTCTCCACACACAGACACGCACTCACACGCACACACACACACACGCACACACTCTCACACACTCACACACACTCTCTCTCACACACACACACATCCTGACTTATACCAAGAATACATAAAGAAGTCTTACAGCTCAATAAGAAAAACAACCTGATTTTAAAATGGACAAAAGATTTGAACAGACAAAAAAGATATACAAATGGCTGATAGGCACACAATAAAGCATATCATTAATTAGGCAAATGCAGGTTAAAACCACAAGATCCTACCACATACCCATTAGAACAGCTAAAATTGAAAAGATTGCTAATACCAAGTACTGATGAGGATTTAGAACAATTAAAACTTGCATACATCGCTGCTGGGAATGCAAAATGGTCAACCACTTTGGAAAATTGTTTGCTAGTTTCTTACAAAGTTAAACATACGTTTACTATACAACCCAGCAATTCCACTTTTATTTACTCAAGATAAATAAGCACATATGTCCATGCAAAGATTTGTACATAAGTGTTTATAACAACTTTACTTGTAATAGCTGAAAACTAGAAACAATCCCAAATGTCCATCAACCAGTGAATAGGTAATTGTTATTATGATATGACAATATCTTGGAATAACACTCAACAATAAAGAGGGCTGAACTACAGACACACAACAGCATGAATGAATCTCAAAAACATTACACCAAATGAATTAAGTTGGGCCAGAAAAGTATATACTCTATGATTACATTTCTATAAAATTCCAGGAAAGGCAAAACTAATCTAGAATATCACAAAGTGGTTGCTGGGGCCAGGAGTAGATCTGGGCAAAGGGGCAGGAAGGAGTTTTTTGGGGGTGAAAGAAACAGTCCCTATCTTGATTGTGTAATAAGCTGGGTGTTAATATTTTAGAGGACCATATGATCTCTGTTGCAACTACTTAATTTTGTAAACAATATTTAAACAAATGGGTATAGCTGGATTTGTCTCAAGGGCCATAGTTTGCTGATCCCTGGTCTAGATCCATCAAGCTGTACTTTTAGAATAGATGCATTTTACTGTATGTAAATTATGCCTTAATACAGTTGACAACAATAACAAAAAATCAAAAGTAATATGTAGCTATTTTTGAAGTTAATTTTTTGGAAATCTGCATACAGAAAATGTACAAAGCACACGTACATAGCTTGATGAATTTTAATTTTAGCATTCTGGTAGATGTGGAATAGTATCTCATTGTGGTCAATTTGTATTTCCCTGATGACAACTCACATTGAGCATCTTTTTTATGTGCTTATTGGCCATCTGAAATTTTTTGTGTTAAATGCCTGTTTAAGTCTTTTTCTCGTTTTAAAATTTGATTGGTTATATTTTTTCCTTACAGATTTGTGTGAATTCTTCATCTACTCTGGATATAAGTCTCTTTGTCAGAGATGAGTTTTGCAAATATATTCTTCCAATCTATGGTTGCTTTTTTACTCTCTTATGGGTGTCTTTTGATGAACAGAAGCTCTTATTTTTAATACCAATTTATCAATATTTTTCTTTACATGAGTGCTTCCTATGACCCATTTAAGACATCTTTGCTTACCCAAAGATAATTGAAATATTCCTCTATGTTTTCTTGAAAGAGCTTCACTTTTTACCTTCCACATTTAGTTTTTCAACCTGGAAATGATTTCTGTGAATGAATATCCAATTGACCCAGTTCCATATATTGAAAAGGCAACTGTTTCCCACTTCACTGCAGGGACACAATTATGGTAAATCAAATAACCCTATATGTGTGGGTCTGTTTCTCTATTCTGTTCCATTAATCTAGTTCTCTGTCTTTGCACCAACACCATACTGTTTGAATGAGAGCTTTATACATTCTTACCATCTGCTATAAGTCCTCAAGTTTTATTTTTCTACTTCAAGATTACCTGTTTTTTATTGAGTCTTTGCATTTCCATATAAATTTTAGAATCAACTTGTTAATTTCTCTAAAAAACTGCTGGGGATCTGAGTAGGATTACATTGAATATATAGATCAATTCATGTACAATTTATCTCTTTACAATATTGAGTCTTATAATTCATGAACATTGTATATCCCTTCACTTATTTGGGTTTTATTTTCTCTCAGTAACTTTTCATAATTTTTATGTAAGGATTTTTGTGCATCTTTTATTATATATATATTTTTTCAGGTATGAGATTTCTAAAATGCTATTGTAAATTGTATCTTTTTTAAAATTATATTTTCTAATTGGTTCTGGTATGAAAGGGTATAATTCGTTTTTGTGTTTTAACTTATATCCAGGGCTTTTACTAAGTTCACTTATTAATTCTAATCATTTATTTATTTTTTACAAATTTTCCACATAGATAATTATGCTGCCTGCAAATAGTGACTATTTTATTTCCTCATTTCTAATTCTTAAACTTTTAATTTCTATTCTTTGCCTAACTGCTCTGGCTAGCATCCCAGCACAATGTTCAACAGAAGTGATATCTGTGGACATTTTTGTCTCATTCTCAATTTCATGGGTAGGGGAAAAGAAGGCTTTTAATAATTTACAGTTATTGCAAAAGTGAGGTTTATTGTGGGTTTTTCATAAATAGCCTTTTTAAAAATAATGAAGTTCTAATTTATTCTTAGTTTGCTAGGAGTTGTTTTAAAATCATGGGTAATAAATTTTATCAAAATTTTCTTCTGCATCTGTTAAAATGACCATATGTTTCTGTTTTTTCTGCAAATATAGTGAATTATATTGATTTTTGAATGATAAAAAACCCTTGATTTCCTATAATAACCCTAAGTAGTTGTGATGTATTTTCCTTTTTATATAACTCTGGGTTTGATTGGCCTATATTTCATTTTTATATAACTCTAGGTTTGATTGGCTAGCATTTATATTTGTGAGGGATATGGACCTATATTTTTCCTTTTCTATAATTTCCTTATCATATTTTATATCTGATTATGCTGACCAGATTATATTCCCCACAAATAACAAGCTGGGAAGTGTTCTCTCTTTTTCTATTCTCTGGAAGTTTGGGTACAGTAGGTGCCATTTTTTTCCCTGAATGTTTGGAAGCATTCGCCAGTGAAGCCATCTGAGATGTAAATTACAGATTTAAATATTTTAATATATAAAGATAACTATTCATATTTTCTGTTTTTCATATGTCCATTTTAAGATTTTTAAAGAAATTTGTTCATTTCATTAATATTTTTAACTATACCCACACAAAGTTATGATAGTCTCTTATCTTTTTTTTAAGTTTGTAGGCTCTGCAACCGTGTTTCTCTTTTCATTCCTGTTTATTAGTCTTTTCTGAGAACCGATTTTCAGCTTGTTGTTTTCCTCTTATATACATTTATTTTCTATTTAAATAATTTCTACTCTAATATTCATTATTTCCTTTTCTTCCCTTTCAATATATTGAATATATCAATATATATTCAATATAATTGAATATATCAATATATATTCAATATAATTGAATATTATATTCAATATTCTTTTAGACTTATCCGTATATATGCCCTTTTCATTTTTCATAATTATTTCCTGTATTTTTATATTCACATATGGAATCATTTTTGTCTTGCCTGAGAAGGGCTATCTTTAGCGTTCCTTTTAATGTGGGTCCAGCCACAATGGAATATTTATTTTTGTTTCTCTGAAAATGTAATTACATTACTTTTACTTTTGAAGTATATTTTCACTGAGTATTCCAGGTTGGCTTTCTTTTCTTTAAGCACTTTAAAGATGCCATTTCTTGCCTTCTGGTTTCCATCATTTATGTTCAGAAGTCAGCTGTCAGACTTCTTGTTGCTCCTTTTAGGAGTTGTATTTTTTTTATTTTTACTATGACAGCTTTTAAAATTCCTTTGTCTTTAATTTTCAGAAGTTTTACTAGGATGTGCTTGGATGTGATTTCTTCTGTATTTATCCTTCTTGGGGTTTGCAGTGCTTCTTGAATATTTGGTTTGATGTCATTTGTCAATTTTGAAAATTCCAGGTCTTTGTTTTTTTATTGCTTCCATGAATCATGGCTCTTCTCTACTTCTAGGACTCCAGAGACGCATGTTTGAGAACGTTTCACCATTTCTCGTGCACCTTTGCTCTCTTTTTATATTTTGCATGTTTTTTCTTTGTGTTTTAGTCTGATTTTTTTTCCAGCTGATCTATCTACCAGTAAAATAATCCTTTCTTCATTTTTGTCTATTATGCTGTTAAATCCAGGTATCGAATTCTTAATTCGTTATTGTATTATTCAATGGTAGAATTAATAAATTCCAATTCCGAGATGAACTTCTCCATCTTGTCAATTATCTTCTGGAAGATTTTCATTATATTTATTTAAAAGTTCATGCCTAATAATGCAAATATCTCTGTCATCAGTAGCTCTGTTTCTATTGGCTTTGTCCTCTTTTGTATGCCAGGAGAATTTATTGAACACTAGATTTGCATAAGAACAGTCATAGAGGGAGTGATCAAACGTTATCTCCCTCCAGAAAGGGTTCACTCTTTCCTCTGGAAGGCAGGTAGAGCAGGGCAGACCACCTCAGTGCGATCAAGGATTAAGATGATTCAAAGTGGGTTTAGACTTATTAAGGCTTGGCCTACCCTTGATGTTCCTTCCTCTTAGGGTGTAGTCTTCTAAAGGTTCTAAGAGGGAGCTTGAGATGTTTTCAAGCTCCCTCTTCAATGTTCAGCTGTTTTGAAAGCTCTTCGATACCTTCCAGCAGTTTTGGGTTTCATCCATCTTTTCTGTGGAAACATTGGTTGAATACAAGCTACTCTATTATAGTGAGAAGCAGACTATAACCAATATTCCTTTTTTTTTTTTTTTTTTTTTTGGAGATAGGGTCTCACTCTGTTGCCCAGGCTGGAATGCAGTGGTGTGATCATGGCTCACTGCAGCCTCAGCTTCTTGGGCTCAAGTGATTCGCCTGCCTCAGCCTCCCAGGTATCTGGGACTACAGGAACAGGTCACCTTACACCCAGCTAATTTTTGACTTTTTTTTTTTTTTTTTTTTTTTTTTTTTGGAGAGACAGGGTCTTGCCTTGCTGCCCAGGCTGGTCTCAAACTCCTGGGCTCAAGCGATCCTCCTGCCTCGGCCTCCCAAAGTGCTGTGATTACAGGCGTGAGCCAGCACACCTGGCCCAATATTCTTTTTTAGAATCTCTAGAACTGTTGTTTAGGTTCTGAGCCAGGATTAGAATTCATACATTTTCTGAACAATATTTATTGAATTTCTACTATGCTTCAGACATTGTTTAGGGGCTGGGGATATAGTAATAAATAAAAAGCAAAAATGTGGTGTTTATATTTCAGTGGGAGAGATAGACAATTAGCAAAATAACTAAGTAAAATATATAGTGTGTTACAAAATGAAAAGTGTTAGGGAAAATAAGAAAGAGAAATAGAAATGTTTAGGGGAATGAGTTATAATTTTGCATAGGATATAGGAAAAGTCTCACTGGGAAGGTCTCGTATGCATGAAGGCCTGATGGATGTGAGTGAACAAGTTATGTGGGTATCTGGGGAAGAACATTCTAGGCACAGGGAACAGTAAATGCAAAAGCCACGAGGCAGGGGCACAGCCAGTGAGTTGAAGGAAGAACAAGAGGCCAGTGTGGCTGCAGCAGGTAAATGATGAGAGCATGGTAGAAGATAGGTCAGAGAGGGCCAGGCACGATGGCTCACACCTATAACTCCAGCAGTTTGGGAGGCTGAGGCTTGAGGTCAGGATCGCTTGAGGTCAGGAGTTTGAGAGCAGCCTGACAAACATGATGAAATCCCGTCTCTACTAAAATTACAAAAAAAAAGAAAAATTAGACATATGTGGTGGTGCACACCTGTAATCACAGCTCTTTTGGAGGCTGAGGCACAGGAATCGCTTGGACCCAGGAGGCAGAGGTTGCAGTGAGCAGTGATCGTGCCACTGCACTCCAGCCTGGGTGACAGAGTGAGACTCTATCTTACTGTCTTAAAAAAAAAAAAAAAAAAAAGAGAGGAAATGGGGACAATATATGGAGGACCTTGGAGGTCCCTGAAAGGACTTTAGCTTTTAGTCTACATGAGATGCGAAGCCCTGGGAGGGTTTGAAGCATAGCAGTGACGTGACCAACTTCCAATTTAGCAGGTTCATTCTGGTCACTGTATGGTGACTAGAAAGAGGGAGGACAATGGCAGAAGCAAGGGGCCCCGTTAGAAGGCAGTAATCTAGGTAGGGAAGAGCTTGTACCGGGGTGTAAAAGAAGTGCTAGGATTGCATATGGGGTGAGAATGAGGAGAGTCAAAGATACTCCAAGGGTTTTGGCCTGAGCAATTGGAAGACTAAAAAACGGTTGACTAAGATGAGAACAGCAGGTTTCCAGGAGGCAGGAATGGGGATAGCAGAAGCTAAAACTTGGACATAATTTGAAATGTTTATTAGACATTCGAGTGGAATCAGATGACTGGATATAAAAATATGAAATTTGAGGAAGAGAACTGGGCTGGGAATGTAAATTTAGGAGCCTCAGCCAATAGCGAGGATTTAAAGCTACAACCCCTGAGGAGATGGCCAGGAGAATACATATAGGTAGAGAAGAGGTAAGGCTCAGGACTGATCTCCAGGCTTTTGCAGCTCTTAGAGGTTCAGGAGATAAGGAGAAACCAGCAAAGGAGATTAGGAAGCAGCCTCCAGAGCTGGAGCAGGAGAATGAGAAGAATGTGATACCCAGGAGGGAGTGATCAGCTATGGCAAGTGTGTTGCAGAGAGGGCCAATTAGGTTAGGATGGGGAACTGACCACTGGAATTAGTGATGTGGAGGCCATGGGTGATTCTGATAACAGCTGTTTGGTGTCGTGGTAGGGAGGAAAGCCTGTTATGTACAGGAGGTTGTCAGAAGAGAAATTGGAGACAGTGAGTATGCTCAACTCTTCCAAGAAGTTTTGCAATAAAGTAGACAAAGAAGAGGGGGTAGAAACTGCATTGGAAAGAGAGGTCAGAACTTTATAAAACTGGAGAAATAGCCAGGCGCGGTGGCTCACGCCTGTAATCCCAGCACTTTGGGAGGCCGAGGCGGGTGGGTCACGAGGTCAGGAGATCAAGACCATCCTGGCTAACATGGTGAAACCCCGTCTCTACTAAAAATAAACAAAAATTAGCTGGGCGTGGTGGTGGGTGCCTGTAGTCCTAGCTACTGGGGAGGCTGAGGTAGGAGAATGGCATGAACCTGAGAGGCGGAGCTTGCAGTGAGCTGAGATCGTGCCACTGCGCTCCAGACTGGGCGACAGAGCAAGACTCCGTCTCAAAAAAAAAACTGGAGAAATAGGCCAGGCATGGTGGCTCATGCCTGCAATCTCAACGTTTTGGGAGGTCAAGGTAGGAGGATGGCTTGAGGTCAGGAGTTTGAGACTAGTTGGGCAGCAAAGTGAGATGCCATCTCTACAAAAAAATTTAAAATTAGCCAAGTGTGGTAGTGCACACCTGTAGTTCCAGTTACTCAGGAGGTCAGTGAGCAAGTTATGTGGGTGGGAGGATTGCTTGACCCCGAGTGTTCAAGGCTGCAGTGAGCCATGATCACACCACTGCACTCTAGCCTGGGCAACAGAGTGAGACCCTGTCCCCTCCCACCACCCCTTGCAAAAAAACCCCCAAACAAACAAACAGACAAACAAAACTGGGGAAATAACAGCATGTTTGCTATGATGTTTGAGATGGTATGAGAAGGGAGAAATCAGTGATGCAGAGAGAAGGGGAGAATTACTTGAGCAATGACTTTGGTTGGGCAAAGGATACCGGGTGATCCAGTGCACATGTAGGGGTTGTCTCAACCAGGCACATAAACAGTTCAACAGTAGCCACACAGTGTGAGCCAAAGGCAGCTTTAGACCACACATTTCCAAGAAGAGGCTAAGGTTTCTGACCTGTCCATCTTATGACTTTATATTTTTCCTGTACTTCACAGCTAGAGAGTTGGCTTCTCTAACAAAGACTCAGCCAAAGGGGGAAAAACGTGCCAAGAGAAGGGGGCACCTTCAGAAACAGAAGAAGCAGGTTCCTTCTCTCCTGCCCTTGCATTTGGTCCAGGCTGTTTCCTGGGAACTACAATACAAGGCAGCTTGAAGGGAGACAAAGGTCTGTGGGTATGACTCAGCCCTGAAGGTCAGGCTGGCGCTTGAGCTCACTGCAGGGAGGGAACCCCCATCTCTGCCTTAGTTGAGGGTGTTATTATCCACCAGGGTCCCAGGCCTGAAATCTCACAGCTGAGGTGTTCAAGGAGTTTGAAGAGAATGAGGATTAGCTACTTCCCTACAACCTCTTATAATCACGTTATAAAAGGAGCAAGTCACAGACCAAACTATGTCCTCGTAGAGAAATTTATGAACTAACTTTCTACTGGTAGGCAAGCACAAAAACAGTCACACAACGTGTTTTGGAGGCTCAGAGAAGTCCCGCCTTTCTGCCCTTTTAGGTACTCCAAGTGCTCTTTGCTTGGAGGGTCCATTCAGGCAAACACCAAGATTCCAGAGGTGGGATTCTTAGTACCGTATAGCCCACTGGCAACCAGAATTTTCTAGAATCCACTGCTGGCTGGTTATTGAACCATGTTGGGTTCTGGCTCTGACCCTCACCCAGTGAGTAAAGCCCACAGATCCCACTGGATTCTTACACTCTGAGCGTGCAAGGGAGAGAGAATTTCTCCACAACATTTTAGCTAGCCCAGGTATTGTCTTAGTTTGGTTTCTCCATAAGCAGACTCTAAGACAAACCCTTAGGTACAGATGTTCTATGTGGGAAATGATTTCAGGAAGGACAGTGAGGAGGTAGGAAAAGTAAAACAGGGGAGAGAGAAAAGACAGCAAAATGTGTGCTAAGGAGCATGTTACTGCTGTGGGCAGCTGGGCCTGAGGGTAGAGCAAACTTCGGAGTCTTTTCACCAAAGGACCAGGAGCCTGGGGCATTGCACTAATGACCCACATGCCCATTGGCTGAGGATTCCCCCGGGGGCATTCACCCTCCTGGTGGTACCTGCTTTGGGCAGAGCAAGCTCCAGTAGCGGCAGAGAAAACACACAGAAAAGAGAAGAGACACCGGTGTTTGGGGGGACATGGTTAGGCAGTCGGACCACCCTGGCCAACATGGTGAAACCCAGTCTCTACATAAATATACAAAAAATTAGCCAGGCGTGGTGGCTCAAGCCTGTAGTCCCAACTACCAGGGAGGCTGAGGTAGGAGGATCACCTGAGCCCGGGAAATTGAGGCTGCAGTGAGCCGTGATGGTGCCACTGCACTCCAGCCTGGGTGACAGAGTGAGACCCTGTCTCAAAAACCTTTAAAGAAAGAAAATCTCACATGAGAATTCCCCTCAGTGATAGTTCACAGACCGCTACCCATCAAAATCAGTCTCTGACTTTCACCATGCTGCTTAGCCATGTGTTGTTCATGGATCTAGACACAAATAGGAGGCGCCCCGACCACGGGCCTCCCCACTAATTACCAACCCTGGCCCTGCACTATGTATTCCTGATGGGAGTCCCGGCAGCCCCTGGGTTACAGCTTAACCTGCACGGCACACACAGAACATCACGCTTACATGCTGAGCTGTGTTGAGGTAAATTATAGACACACAAATAGGTGGGTTGTTAGGTAAGGCTGCTCTGAGGGAACCATGAGCCTGAGCTCTGAATGAGAAGGAACCCGCCAGGCAAGGTCCAGGCAAGGTGGAGCATCTGAGGCCCAGGGACTAGTTCCTGCCACTTCCTCCCCCTCCCACTCCTTCTCTGTCCATCCCCAGGGCCTTGTATGCTTTTAAAATATCTACTTGGAAAATGCTCTTACCCATCTCTATGCTTGGCAATCTCCTCTACACTCTCAAAGCCCAGCTCAAATACCCCACCTCCTCATACATTCTCTTCCAACAACTCCAGTCAAACACCCCATCACCCAAGGCATTTTGTCCTACCTGTGGCTTAGCATTTACTGTGCTGCATAGATTTTGCCTTTTATGTATTTGACTTCTTAAGAACAGTGAGAGTGGTTTATTCATCTCTGTATCCCTGGTCCTTAGCTCAATGCCTGGCTCACAGCAGATGCTCAATAAACACTTATTCAATGAATGGTATCTGTGAGGTGGTCAAGGAAGGGGATTTATCAGGAGAATGGGCCAGGGCTCACTCTTCTTCCTGAATCACCTTCTATTAATACCAAGTTGTCACACTCCCAGCCCAAAGTCTCCTCCCAGAAATACAAGGAAGGGAACCGCTAATATCTGAAAGGGAGAGACTTCATTCTCCATGCTGAGCACAAAGGCAGGGCTTGTGAGCTATGCTGTGGGGGAGGTTCTGCCCTCTCCCGCTCCCTGGTTTAATGTGTAACTTGTCACCTTCCCTGAATGTCAATTTCTTCTATTTGCCTGTAACATTTTCACCTTGCTTGGTCTCCTTGGTTACAATGTGAAGTTTCAGGCCCAGGCCAGACCTGCCACCAGCCTACCCACCTCTGGATCCATAGTGACTGACAAAGGCTTTGACACCTTGGTCTCTGGCCCTAGGAGTCTGACCCAGACTTCCCAAATCTGCCAAACACTCTCCGAATCACCCCCATCCCAGGGCCAGCTGGTGGCTGAGCTCTTAGGAGCCTCAGTTACTCCTGGAGGTCATGAGCCTGCCCTGTGCCTCCCACAGAGCCCTGCACCTTGGTAAGGCTCAATACATATTTGTGGAATTCAATGGAATTATTCTCCCTTGTTGGCTACAGTCCCTTCATTTGAAGATTCTATTTCTGCCTCCTAGAAGAGTTCACACTAACCTACAAGCTCTCCCTTCTTCCCTTTTCCGTTTTCCCTCCCTCCTTTCCTTCTTTCCTTTATTTTTTTGAGACAGAGTTTTGCTCTTGTTGCCCAGGCTGGAGTGTGATGGCGCCATCTCGGCTCACTGCAAACTCCGCCTCCTGGGTTCAAGCGATTCTCTGGCCTCAGCCTCCCGAGTAGCTGGGATTACAGGTGCCCACCACCACACCTGGCTAATTTTTATATTTTTAGTAGAGACAGGGTTTCACCATGTTGGCCAGGCTGGTCTCGAACTCCTGACCTCAGGTGATCCACCTGCTTCGGCCTCCCAAAGTGCTGGGATTACAGGCATGAGCCACTGCGTCTGGCCTCCTTCCTTTCTTCTACACATATTAAATCAGCACCAAACATGCAGCAGGCAAGGAGGAGCCCCACAGTGACTAAGACCTTCCAGGCATCTCTTCTATGGAGATGACCTTACGGTACAGGACACATCAGCAAACCACAAGGTGACCTCACACAGTGGGAGATGCCATAAGGAAAAAACAGAGGCCCCGCCAGAGAGGAAAGGAGAGGGGTCTGCTCTGGAGAGGGCAGTTAGGGAGGGAGCTCTAGAGAAGGTGACAGAACACCAGAGGTGCAGCATCAGTGTCTTAATGATGCAAAGCTTTTGTTTTAGTTTTTAAGATAAGGTCTTGTTCTGTCACCTAGGCTGGAGTGCAATGGCACGATCTCGGCTCACACAGCCTCAACCTGCTGGCCTCAGGCAATCCTCCCACCTCAGCCTCCCAAAGTGCTGGGATTACAGGCATGAGCCACTGCGCTTGGCCACAGAGTCTTATTTCTGGGGAAAAAAAAAAAATCGTAGCTAATGACAGAAGAATAACATTTGTTCATTCTGGTGGCAAGTACATGAGCATTACCTTTTGCGCTTTTCTGTATTAAAAGTGTTTCTGTATTTAAAATGTTTTCTGCATTATATTATCAAATTAAAAGCTTCTATTCAACAAGTCACAATTTGTGACACTTCAGCCGTAGCTCCTACGAATGATGATTAGCCACCTTGGAGCGTTATCACTAGACCCCTGAATGACTCTGGCCCTTGTCTTGCGGCCACCCTTGATTTCCTCTTTTTCTCTTCCTGGCAATCTGTTATTCATCCTTCAAAACCCAGCTCAAAGATTACCTTCCCAGTGAATCCTTCCTTTACCTCCTCTGAGTCAGTTGTTCCGTAATTGTAGTCACTCAGTACGTTGTCTATATATTCCTAATAAATATATTCCTAGCATATTGTATCATTATTTATTTGTGCATATATCTTTCCTTAGTCTGTAGCTTCTTCCAGGATATACTGTCTGAATCTTGTTGATTTCCTTACCTTCAGTTTCTAGCAGAGAGCACACAGTAGCACATCGTAGATTCTCTGTGATGATACTCCACGCTGCCTGTTGGATGTATGAATGAATGTTTAACCTTCAAACAACAAGCTTTCAAAAGTATATTAATAGAAGATATTTGTATACAAGGAATATGCTAATTAAAATTAGTTTTATTTATTCATTCACCCAAACTCAGCAAGAACGCCATTTGGCTGCTATTAATGTTTAGTGTGATTTACTGTAAGTGCTAGAAGTGTAAAAAATGTGTTTCTTTTGAAAGGAAAGCTACAGTTCCTTCTTGTTTTCCTTCATGCCTCCCCCATTTGTCTGAATTAGTGAGGCTTTACTTTTAGTTCAAGTCTTTTCCTCAGACTTGAAAGCTGCTAGTACGGTAATTTAATTACCTCTGAATCTATCGAAGGCAAATACCAAGCAATCTACGAGGTAAGATTATGGAGTTCCAAGTTATGTATTAAGTCAGCCTCATGTAGTCCTCGAGGCGGTGGATGGTGACCCCTTACCCCCATTCCCATGTGTCAGTGCTGGAAGGGAAGCCCAGTTAGAAAATTTGCATCCTTGAGTTAACCAACAGAAGGGCGGCAGAGTCCTTACATGCAAGCAAACCGAGACAGAGGGCTGTCTGCTCCTTCCAAAGCTCTAGGGTTCTCCCTGGAGGGGCACGGATTAATAACCATAAAACCGGAAGGGAGTTGCCACCATCACTGAACAGATTGTGGGGGAAAACGTAGGTCTGGAGCTGGACTGACTTGGTTTCTATCCCAGCTCTGCCTCTTTCAAGGTGGAAATGCTACAGGACCTCCCACTGCCTCAGTTTCTTAATCACTAAGATGAGATGATAATGGTATCTCCACTTCAGGGGCTGCTGTGAGGATCAGATGAGTGAACACGTGTAAAGTGCTTAGAACAGTGCCTGGCACATAACACGTGCTCAGGTGCAAAAGAAGCTCCCCAAGAAACTCTCTCCTGCAGCCCAACTGATTCACAGACAAAGGACATCTTCATTGCTGCCACTTGTCCCCTGGGTGTTTCCTCACCTTGTCCCATATGCCCAGGGGCTACTGTGACTGAAACAATGGGGAATCATTGTGTAAAGTGCTGCAAAATGGGCAGGTTTTCTTCTAGCCCAAAGACTGACAATAATTTTTTGGAAGTGGGGCTTGGGGTTAAAGGAAGACGGTGGCCAGGGGCGATGGCTCATGGCTGTAATCCCAGCACTTTGGGAGGCCAAGGTGGGTGGATTCCTTGAGTTCAGGAATTCAAGACCAGCCTGGCCAACATGGTAAAACCTCATATCTACTAAAAATATAAAAATTAGCTGGATGTGGTGGCACGTGCCTGTAATCCCAGCTACTCAGGAGGCTGAGGCACAAGAATCGCTTGAACCTGGGAGGTGGAGGTTGCAGAGAGCCGAGATTCTGTCACTGCACTAGAGCCTGGGGGACAGAGCAAGACTCCATCTCAAAAAATAAATAAAAGGGAAAATGGTGCCAACTTATTACAGAGAGAAATGGAATAACTGAAAGTGTGAAATGGAATTCACACCATTGACATTATTCTACCAATGTTTGCATTTTAGGGATTCTTCCTTTTTTTTTTTTTTTTTTGAGATGGAGTGTCTGTCACCCAGACTGGAGTGCAGTGGCACAATCTCGGCTCACTGCAACCTCTGCCTCCCGGGTTCAACTGATTCTCCTGCCTCAGCCTCCCAAGCAGCTGGGATTATAGGCATGCGCCACCATGGCCTGCTAATTTTTGTATTTTTAATAGAGATGGAGTTTCACCATGTTGGCCAGGCTGTTCTCAAATTCCTGGACTCAGGTGATCTGCCCACCTCACCTCCCAAAGTGCTGAGATTACAGATGTGAGCCACCTCTCCCGGCTGCATTTTAAGATTCATAACCTGTGGGGTCTCAGGGCTTTTCTACTGGTTTACATGCAGTTTATATTAATTGTCTGGCTCTGGGCCATATGTAGCACCACACCCAGTTTATCAGTTAGAATGCTTTGGGATGCAAGTAACAGAGAGACTATGAAAAGGAAATAGTGATTTAAGAAATAGAAACATGCATCGTCTTCTATAACAAGAAGTAGGTGATTCCAGAGTTGGTTTCTTGGCCCAGCAGGTCACCAGAGAGCCATGGTCCCACACATTTTCCATCCTTGTGCTCTGCTGTCCTTGGCATGTTGGCTTTTCCTCTGCAAGTTTCTTTTTTATGGTTGCACTATGGCTTCTGAGGCTCTTTCCCCTGCCCTGTCTCTCTTTCTATCATGGAGGAAAATATTGCCCAAATGCCTTCCCCTTCCACCCCAGCAAACTCCCCCTTAAGTCTCATTGTTTGACTGGGACACATGGAAATCTCTAACTATAAGGGAAGCTGGGGAAACACCTGGTATTTTTAATGTCTACAGTAATTGGCCCAGCCAGCCAGGAAAACCGGAAGACTACAACGCAACCCATGATGTCTGCTGCACTTGCTCAAATGCCTCTTTTATCATTTCCATCTACATTCTCTTCTCCAAAAGCCTCTTCCAACTCAAATATTAACTGGTGGCTGGTTCTTTTTCTCCTGGAAGAGGGTCTATCCCTTCCTAAGTCAGTTCTTTCTATGGGGCTGCTGCACGTACCTGCCCACATTGTGATCTGCCCAATTCTAGGAAATTCATACACACTGCCATATGAATGGTGCTTCCTGGAGTTATGCAGTGCACAACCTTCTCATCTGATACCCTGCAGACCATTTCTCACTCATCCTATGTTGATCTCTTACCCTACTCTTCACCCATTTACTCTATGTTTCCTAATTCATTGTCATTCATTCATTCAACAAACATTTATAGATCACCTAGTGAATGCCAGGAACTGGGATAGGCACTGGTTGGTAGAGGATGGTAAAAACAAGAAAAAAGCAAGTCCTCATTCTCCAGGAGCTACATCCCAGGGATGGAGACTGACGTGTGAACAAATCTTTACAGTACTGTGTGATATGTGTTCTAGGAGAGTGTGTCCCACAATCCTGTAGGAGTTCAGAGGGAGGAGTGGCTGAAGTAGGGAAAGGCTCCTAGAGGAGGTGACACTGGAGCTGGGTTTTGAAGGCCGATGGTGTATTTCAGGCAGAGGGATGAAAGAGAACACAGTGGTGCAAGGGAGACAGTACCATGTGCTGGGGGCGGTGAGAGATGTGACCAGGAATATGAGTTAGATCTGAATTATGAAAAGCAAAGGACTTGGATTTTATCCCATGGAAAATGAAGAACCATTGGATATTTTTAAACAAGAAAATTAACAAGACAAGGATGCCCACTCTCACCACTTGGCTCAACATAGTACTGGAAGTCCTAGCCAGAGCAGTTAGGCAAGTGAAAGAGACAAAAGGCATAGAAATCAGAAAGGAAGAAGCAAAATTATCTCTGCAGATGACATAATATATACAGAAAAATCCTCCCAAATCTGTTAGAATTAATAAAGTTTCAAGATACAAGATTAACATACAAAAATCAGTTGCCTTCCTTTCTTTCTTTCTCTTTCTTCCTTTCTTTCTTTTTCTTCTTTCTTTCTTTCTTTCTTTCTTTTTCTTTCTTTCTTTCTTTCTCTCTCTCTCCTTCCTTCCTTCCTTCCTTCCTTCCTTCCTTCCTTCCTTCCTTCCTCTCTTTCTTCTTCTTCTTCTTCTTTTTTTTTTTTGACAGGGTCTTACTCTGTCATCCAGACTGGAGTGCAGTGGTACAATCTTGGCTGACAGCAATCTCTTCCTCCCAGGCTCAAGCAATTCTCCTACTTCAGCCTCCCAAGTAGCTTGGGACCACAGGCGTATGCCACTACACCTGGCTAATTTTTTGTAGTTTTTATAGAGACAGGGCTTGGCTATGTTGCCCAAGCTGGTCTCAAACTCTGGGACTCAGGCTATCTGCCTTCCTTAGCCTCCCAAAATGCTGGAATTATAGACTGGAGCCGCCACACCTGGCTTAATTAGTTGCGATTCTATATCCTAACAACAAACTATCTGAAAAGGAAATTAAGAAAGCAATCACATTTACAATAGCTTCAAAAAGAATAAAATACTTAGGGATAAACTTAGCCAAGGAGGTGAAAGACCTGTGCACTAAGAAGTACAAATCATCTTTGGGAGGCCGAGGCGGGCAGATCACAAGGTCAGGAGATCGAGACCATCCTGGCTAACATGGTGAAACCCCGTGTCTACTAAAAATACAAAAAATTAGCCAGGTGTGGTGGCGGGCACCTGTAGTCCCAGCTACTCGGGAGGCTGAGACAGGAGAATGGAGTGAACCCAGGAGGCAGAGCTTGCAGTGAGCGGAGAGCGCGCCACTGCACTCCAGCCTGGGCGACAGAGAGAGACTCCATCTCAAAAAAAAAAAACAAACTACAAATCATTGGCCTGATGCAGTGGTTCATGCCTGTAATTCCAGCACTTCGGGAGGCCGAGGTGGGCAGATCATTTGAGGCCAGGACTTCAAGACCAGCCTGACCAACATGGTGAAACCCCATCTGTACTAAAAATACAAAACTTAGCCAGGTATGGTGGTGCAAGCCTGTAATCCCAGCTACTCAGGAGGCTGAGGCAGGAGAATCACTGAGACAGGGAGGCAGAGGTTGTAGTGAACTGAGATCATGCCACTGCACTCCAGCCTGGGTGAAAGAGAGAGACTCAGTCTCAAAATAAAAGTACAAATCATTGATGAAACAAATTAAGGAAGACACGAATACACGGAAAGCCATCCTGTAGTCATGGATTGGAAGACTTAATATTGTTAAAATATCCATATATCCATAGCTATCTACAGTATTGATGCAATCCCTATCAAAAATCTCAATGGCATTTTTTACAGAAATAGAAGAAACAATCTAAAATTCATATGGTACCACAAAAGACCCCAAATAACTAAAGCAACCTTGAGCAAGAAGAACAAAACTGGGGGCATCACACTTCATGATTTCAAAATATACTACAAATCTATAGAAATTAAAACAGTATGGTGTGGCACTGGCATAAAAACAGACATATAAACCATGGTATAGCATAGAATAGATAGCCCAGAAATAAATGCATGTATGTATGGTCAACTCATCCTTAACAAGGGTCCAAAAATACATGTGGACAAGACAGTCCTTTCAACAACTGGTGTTGAGAAAACTGGATTTGCATGTGAAAAAGAATGAAATTGAATGCTTATCTTACACTATACGCAAAAGTCAACTCAACATGGATAAAAGATTTAAATGCAAGATCTGGAACTGTAAATCTCCAAAAGAAAACATAGGAGAAAAAATTGGCAATGATTTCTTGGATTTGACACCAAAAGCACAGGCAACAAAAGCAAAATTAGACATGTAGGATCATATCAAACTAAAAATCCATGCAGCGAAGTAAACAATCAACAGAGTGAAAAGGCAACCTGTAGAGTGGGAGAAACTATTTGCAGACCATATATCCGATAAGGGATTACTATCCAGAATACCCAAGAAACTCCTACAACTCAACAGCTGGAACAAGAACAAATAACTTGTTTGATTGATTGATTGATTGATTGATTGATTTTTGAGACAGAGTTTCATTCTTATCTCTCATGCTGGAGTGCAATGGATCACTGCAAACTTTGCCTCCTGGGTTCAAGAGATTCTCCTGCCTCAGCCTTCCAAGTAGGTGGGATTACAAGCATGAGCCACCACGCCCAGCTAATTTTTTGGTATTATTATTAGGAACAGGGTTTCACCATGCTGGCCAGGCTGGTCTCAAACTCCTGACCTTAGGTGATTCCCCACCTCCGCCTCACAAAGTGCTGGAATTACAGGCATGAGCCACCTTGCCTGCCAATAACTTGATTTTAAAATGGGCAAAGGAGTTGAGTAGACACTTCTCTAAAGAAGATATACAGATAGCCAACAATATGTGAAAAGAGGCTAAACAACACTAATAAGCAGGGAAATGCAAATCAGAACCACAATATCACCTCACACCTGCTAGGAGGGAAGGAATGAGTTCAAATTTGACCATATCCTGGTGATTAGACTTGGTGGCTAATTAGATGTGGAGGGAGACAGAGGAGTTAAGGATGACTTGGAGGCTTCCAGTTTGGGGAATGAGATGGATGATGGTACTGTTAGTTAAGAGGGATCACAGGCAGAAGAGTGTGTTTATAGAAGAAGATGATAAATCTGGTTTTGAGCACACTGCATTCAATGCAGTTACCTGGTTATGAACGCGGCCACATGTAGAAGGGAGACTTAAATAAGAATCTAAAAGACCCATGGTCCAGGGGGGTGACATTGCACAATGAAGGGAAATAGACTGAGGGGAAGGCAGGGTCCAACACAGTGCAGTTTTGTTTTGTTTTGATTTTGAATAGAGCAGACTTTAAAGCATTTCAATAAGTTTTGTGGAAGGAGTCATTGGAGAGAATCAATGATGGGAGAGAGGGAGGGGAGAACTGATAGGATGGAGTCCTGGAGAGGGGCTAGCAGCAGGGCTGGATGGAGCCGGTATCCTGGGGCAGGAGGAAGAACAGAAACTTATCTGAGATATGGTAGAGGGCTGCCATCAATCTCTCTATCCCTTAAAAGGCTCAAAATCCCCAGAGATTTTTTTTCAATTTGGTAAATTCATATTCCTGAGAGTCCTGAACAATTTCTACATTTATTTATTTATTTATTTATTTATTTATTTATTTATTTATTTATTTATTTTTAGAAACGGAGTCTTGCTCTGTCGTCCATCCTGGAGTGCAGTGGCGGGATCTCGGCTCACTGCAAGCTCTACCTCCTGGGTTCACTCCATTCTCCTGTCTCAGCCTCCCAAGTAGCTGGGACTACAGGCGCCCGCCACCGCGCCTGGCTAATTTTTGTATTTCTAGTAGAGACAGGGTTTCACCGTGTTAGCCAGGATGGTCTCAATCTCCTGACCTTGTGATCCGCCTGCCTCGGCCTCCCAAAGTCCTGGGATTACAGGTGTGAACCACTGGGCCCAGCACAATTTCTACTTTTAAAGTTTGAGTACCAGTATCCATTTCCTCTTGGAGAGGTGACAGGACCCTAGTCTCTTTTTGGGGAATTACTTTTCTCCCATTGTGCATAGTCCTGGTGAGCTGTCAACCTCTCCGAACTCCTCACCACCCAAGGTGATCACATGACCCAGGCTGAGCTGGTCATTGTCTTTCCTGGGGCTTTTGGCCTTTGAGCAGAAGGAAGCAGGGTTGGCAGTTGCTTGGAGCTCATTCATTCCAGTGACTGTGTCCTCAAGAAGCCACCCACCACATTCTGTTCTCAGACCCCCGGAGCCACCCTCGTTTCCTCAGTCTTTCCTTTTGTTATTGTTGTTGTTGTTTGTTTGTTCATTTTTGAGATGAAGCCTTGCTCTGTCACCCAGGCTGGAGTGCAGTGGCGCAATCTCAGCTCACTGCAACCACCGCTTCCCAGGTTCAAGTGATTCTCCTGCCTCAGTCTCCCAGGTAGCTAGGATTACAGGCGCCCACCACCACACCTGGCTAATTCATATTTTTAGTAGAGACAGGGTTTCACCGTGTTGGCCAGGCTAGTCGTGAACTCTTGACCTTAAGTACCCACCTCAGCTTCCCAAAGTGCTGGGATTACAGGCTTGAGCCACCGCACCCAGACAGTCTTCAGGGGACTTTTTAAAATATGAATGACTTATATCATTTCAATAAATTCTATTTCTGCTTAAGTTGGCCACAGTGGGATTCTGGCTGCTTTTGACTAAAGTATACTAGTGATAGCTCTGAAAAACTGCAGAATAATAGCGTGTTTATTGCTGATGAGGATTGTACAGGTATTTTCAACCTCCCATTTTACAGAGCAGATTTGACATCAGTCTCCCTATCCCCAGTTTATAAGGAACAAGACATAAGGCCTGGGAAGAGCTGCTGGAATCCATGGCCAGCATGAGCTTTGGCCACACCCAGCTCTGAGACTTCCTAAACTTTCCTCCCTTGTCCTTCTCCTGCCCCTCACCTCTCTTTGCCTGCTTTAAATCCCATCCAGAAGGAAACACTAGGGAGATCTAACTATTCCCCATGGGCTCTATCCGATAACTGGGAAATCTCCCAGCAGTCATTAGGTTCTAAGATCTTTCTCTTACTCAGCCAGAGGAAAAGACTCAAACCATGACAGATATGTGCTGAGCCCTGGAAACGTCCCACAGAGTGCATCCAGCCAGTGCAAACCCGTCTCTCTTTGTGCATTCCCTTCCAGCTACGTTCTTGGTGGAAATCCTATTGCTTTAGTTCACTAACACCATGAGGAAGTGTCACTGTGTACCCCCCACTTGGGTGGGGGGCCATAGCAGAAAGGCTATGAGCACAGGCTTTCATGCCAGGCAGAGGTTGGTCCTAACTCTACCATCTACCCACTGTCCGAAGTGGGCAAGTCACTCGCCCACTTGGCTTACCAGTTTCCCAGCTGATGAACTGGAGAAAATAATTACTGACCATCAGGGTAGTTGTAAGGTTTAAATAAGGTGATGTAGATCAGGTGCTTTCCACAGAACTTAGCACACAACAGTGCTCAATGAATGACAGCAGTTGTTCCATTATTACTGCCTTTTTGTAGCTTGAGACAAACACAGGTGAGAAGACAGCACACTACTCAAGGTGATGTGAGATGTGACATACACTCAGATGAGACGTGTTGGTGGTGGTGGGAGGAGATTTGAGGTGACGGCTGCTGTGGACAGGGAGTGGACAGATGAGATGTCACACTTAAGCTGGGCCCTGAAGAATGAATAGAAATTAAATAAGACAGAAGGGAGGCAGTGGAGCCAGGAACACACCTAGCTGGGACAGCATGTTTACGGGATGCCATGCAGTCTGGCTGGGCAGCAAGGCGGGTCTCCTGGAGTAAGGAAGTGGTGGAAATGGGGAGAGGGAGTCTGGGCCTGGGGGCCTTTGATTTGTCGACTTAGGTCTCCTGTTATTCCATGAGTCCCTGTTCTGGCAGCTCCCCTTCCTCTAAGAAGAATACAGCATCCCCTAGGGGATTGTAGGCATGTGCCAAACTGCTGGGCATGGAGAGTTCCCCAGCAAATGGGTTCCTGGTCAAAAGGCATTCTGCTTCCACCAGGTAGTGGGTATTTACTTCAGCGTGAGCACCTGCTTTTGAGGAATCCTTTGGAGACATCAATGTGCCCTTTCTGCCTCCTCTTCCCATGCAAGATGTCACCAGCATCAAACTGTGTGACCTCCACCTGACACACTTGTAGAATGCCCTCTGGAAATGGTGTGCCCAGCAGTGTCCCCAGAGCTTCCTCGTCCTTGAGTTTAAAGCCAGCATGCCCACAGTGCTGCTTCCCGGTCTCCTGTGTCCCGGCGAGAGATGATTAATGGCCTAGCCGCACCGGTGTGTTGTATTTAGGTCTCTCCCCAAGGAGATAGATTTTTCTTTCCAGATAAAGCGGAGGCAGGCCCTTCCTGGACTGCAGGTCCTTGCCCACCCCTCCTGGCTGGCGGTCTATGTTAGGGAATTCGGAAAAGTAAATGAATTGATAAGACAGTGTGGGAGGGGGATGACTGCACTTTCAGTGGCCCTTGTAAACAATGTAAAGTCACCTTGATGTGCCGGGACTAATGACGCTGGAGTGAGCCAAATGGAGCCCGGTGGCACTGAGCCAGTGGAGGTGCACACATCCCTGTGGCCGGAGAGGAGCCGTCAAGGGCCCACCTCCCTCTGCCTGTGTCTTTTTTGTGTGGTGACACACAGCTCTGTCTCATTCCAGGGGCAAGACCTCCTGAACTTTCAGTTGCTTCCTCTGTACAAGGGGATCTTCTAGGTTGAGCTGTGTCTCCTACAATGATGTTTAAGTCCTGGCTCCCAGTTCCTGTGAAGGTGACCTTTGGAAATAAGGTCTTTGCAGATGATCAAGTTAAGATGAAGTCACTAGGGTGGGCCCTCCTCCAATGACTGGTGTCCTTATAAAAAGGGGAAATTTGGACACAGAGGCAGAAACACACACAGGGCTAAGGTACTGTGAAGCTGAAGGCAGAAATTGGGATGATGGTGCATCTACAAGCCAAGGAACCCCAAAGACTGCCAGCCAACCACCAGAAGCTAAGAGCGAGACCTGGAACAGATTCTCCCTCACAGCCCTCAGAAGGAACCAACCCTGCTGACACCTTAATCCCAGACTTCCAGCCTCCAGAACTACGAGCCAATACATTTCTGTTGTTTTAGGCCCCCCAGTTTTGGCGACTATTCTGCAGCCCTTGCACACTAATACGAGAAGTAATAATTCTTCCTGTGGGGGTGTGCCGAGGATGTGACAAGAAAATCCGGGCGAAGCAGCTAGTACGTAACAGGTGTTCACAAATGGTCATTGACTTCTTAGGCTGGGAGGCTCACCCCCAGACCTAGGGGTTAAGAACTGGGCTGGATGTAGGCCAAGGGGCTGGCAGACCACGCAAAACAAAAAGTACTGCAAGGTCAGCCTCCTTGTTTCTACAGAATAGACACACGGGGTTAAGAGTTTAGGAAGGGACCGCTTATTGTGTGATGTTGTTTCTATGAAATATACAGAATAGGCAAATCCATAGAGGCAGAAAGCAGATATGTGGTTGCTGGAAGCTAGGGTTTCCAAAATGCATATGTTAAGGAGAAATAAATGCCTTTTGTTTAAGCCACCAAGTATGAGGTCTTTTGCTATGGCAGCCCTAGCAGACTAATGGGGGAATGGAAGGTGCCTGCTTAATGTGTACGGGGATGTCTTTGGGAGTGATGAAATGTTCGGAACTAAACAGTGGTGATAGTTTGCACAGTGTGCAGCATTGTGAGCGTGTTTAACGCCACTCAACTGCATACTTTAAAATGGTGAATTTGCTCATATGCAGAATCTAAAAAAGCTGACCTCTCAGAAGTAGAGAGTAAAATAGTGGTTACCAGAGGCTGGGGAAAGGAGTGGGAAGGGTGGATGGGGAGCAACTGGTTAGTGGTACAGTGTCTCAGTTAAATAAGCGAAATAAGTTCTGGTGTGCTATTGCACAGAAAGAAGGTTACAGCTAACAATATTGGATGGTATATTTCAAAATAGCTAGAAGAAAGGATCTTGAATGTTCTCACCATGAAGAAACAATGAATGTTCAAGATTATAGAAATGCTAAATACTCTGATTTGATTATTACATGTTGTATGTATGTACAGTTATTATGTGTCAATTAAATTTTTTTTCCAGTGGGCTTTAGTATATTTACTATGTTACGTGAGCATTCCAGCTATCTAATTCCATAAAATTTCCAGAACAATTCAGAGCCTATCAGTGCAATAAAAAAAATTAATAGTGAATTTTATGTCATATGAATTTACAGTATTAAGAAAAAGACAGCTGGCATGGTGGCATGTGCCTGTAGTCCCAGCTACTTGGGAGGCTGAGGCAGGAAGATCACTGGAGCCCAGGAGCTTGAGACTAGCCTGGGCAACATAGCGAGATCCCATCTGTAAAAGAAAAAAGGAAAAAGTATATATTGCACACTAAAAAATTTTGAAAAGGAGGGATTAGGAAGGAAAACTCAAGAAATTCTAGAAAAGTTGGAATCACCTTTGAAGGAGGAGGCAGAGCTCATAATCTCATGGAATAATTGGGGTTGCTGAGATATTTGGATTTTTTCAAAAATGTCATGTTCTGGTCAACTGCTGAGTGGTAGTAGCCTCAGGGTGGAACATGTAACTGTTCTGGGACACCAGAATACACCAGGTGGGCAGAGCATCTCTGGAATAATTGAAGTTGCAGTGATATTTGGATCATTTTTTTTAAATGCCATGTTCTGGCCAACTGCTGAGTGGTAGCCTAAAGGTGGAATATTCAACTGTGCCGGGACACCAGGGCATCTCTGGGGAAAAGGAATGGAGCAGGGTAGGGAGGAGTGAGTGTATTATGAACCTGGCCCTTTGTGATAGGTGCAGCAACCGGGACAGATTTGGAATCCTCTGGGTCTTCCTGTTCTTCTCTACACCTGCTTTTGGGCTGGCACACTAAAACTCCTAAAGTCCCCATGCGGTCTTCTCTTCCTGACTTCTGACCTCTGGCCAGCTCTGCGGCCAGAGCACGCCTTGCCGTGGGGTACTTGCCCTGCCAGTGCCGCTTCCCGTTTTTTGGGAAGAACCAAGGCAAGATCGAGTGATGTGGCTCAGGTAGGCAGGACACTGGATGGGCCAGGCATTGTTCTAAGCATCCTTTTGTGTTGAGTCATTTTGTCCTCATGACAGTCCTATGAGATAGACACTTAGAATTCCCACATTGCAGATGAGGAAACTGAAGCACAGACATACTAAGGAATTTTTCTAGAGTTTCCCAATAATAAGCGGAAGAGGCAAGATTCCAACCCAGGAAGTTCCGGTCCAGAGCCTGTGCTTAACAGCCCCATCTGACAGGCTCAGAGGTGTGTGTCCGGATGTGCATCTGCTCCGAGTGGACTAGCGGGCCTGGCCCTTGAAGCTGGAGAGGTTTTATGATGAGAAAGTGAGGCCATGATGAGTCTCCTGCAAGCAAAAGCCTGGGGTCTCCTAAGATGATGACCTGCCATTCGAGAGAGCCCCTGTGAGCAGAGAGAAATGCCGCTGGTTATCAGCTGGTCCCAGCAGACCCCTGCTGCCCCCAGGCCAGCTTCAAGGGGGCAGACACCAAGGCTTGGTTCAGTTGGCAGAGTTGAGAACGAGACTGTGAGATGATACGGAGGTCGACCTTGAGATAAAAAGCCAAAACAAAGGTGCCACAGGGGCTTCCTAGGGAGAGGGGTGGCTGGGTTCAACCCAAACACTGACCCCTTCCTACAGACAGGGTGCTGTGCTAGGGGGCCGTGGAAGCCCTAGGAGGGGCTGCAGGATGTCTGCCAGAGATCAGCGAGGGCTCGGTGAGAGTTGGAGGAGAAAGCAAATCACGGAGGGAAGTCCTCAGTTTGCATCAGAAGAGAAAGGTTTTTCCCTGAGAAGGAGCCTGGTGGTGAATGTGCGTGTAAGCGGCTATAGCCCCAGTCATCAGAATGGGAGTCTCTCTAGAGCCCTGTCTCTGCAGGGTTATCTGCTTTTCCAGCAACTAAACTTGCAGGGAACCCTGTGTGTGGCCAGGCCTGAGTAGACAGGAGTGCCTGGTGGCTGACCACTGGCATCACTGGCCTGGTACTCAGAAGGGCAGTGGTTCTCAGATAAAACTGTGAGTGAAAATACAGCAGTTTGACTATATCTGCCTGAAGTCTCACTCCCAGTTCTGGGCCTTCCTAGGGACACTCTTACGATACAGACATTTCTAGAGAGTATCTTACTTAGTCCAAAGGAGTGGCTCAAATGACAGTATCTTAAGTATCACTCTTTCATTCAATTAGTCAGTCAATCAATCCATACTCAGGAGGGTCTTGCTACAGATCAGGTATTATGGGGATGTGATGATGAATGAGACAAACACATAGTCTTTACCTTCTTGGAGCTCATATTGCAATGGCAGGCTACTGGTGGAAAGATTGGAGGCCCTACACGTTTAATAGGTTTTTGACTTCAGCAGCTTAGATACCACCCCATCCTCATAGTTTCTGATAACCTGGGGAGTAAAGGATTAGATCTAACATGAAGAGGAGGTTCAACTTCATTTCTTTTAAAAATTGGGGATCAGGAAGTTTTAGGGATTATGAAGTACCTGTCCCTTATCCACACCAGCAAGGGGTTCATCCTATGACCCCTCTTGAAGGGGAAACTCACCTGAAATTCTGCCTCATTTAGCATGCACAAGAAATCCAGAAAATCAAGACAGGTGACCCTGTGTAGTCAAAGCAAGTGGGTCTCCAGATGGCAGATGGGAAGCCCCCTGGGGTAATGCATGCTCACCTGGTTAATTGTTGAACAGCCCATACTTGTGCCGTTTCACCATGATTCTTCCAACTTCCAGAAACAGCCCCTTGGCTCAGCTTTCAGAACTGGACTGGCCTATCCCAGAGAGGCGGCCCCAACTTTGTAGAAACTGGGACAGGCAGTGCTTCTTAGAGACCCTCCGGTACCCCAAAGAGCGGGGCTTGTTCTCCAAAAAGGAAATCTTTTCAGATGACTTGATGTCCTAAGAAATCTTTCTGGAGAAAGCAGAGACATTAACACCCCCAGGGCCTTTCAACTTCAGGCCGTTCTTCTGTTGGGAACACCATCTCTTGGCCTCTTCAAAGACCTGGCCTCACCAGGCACCTGCACTTCCTCTCTCACCCTCCAGGAGCCTTCTGCATGGCCCCCAAGAAGCCTGCCTGGCCCCTGAGCTGGGAAAGCTGAGTTCCCTCCCTGCCTCCTAATTTGGCAGGAGGAATGGAAACTTTCGTGGAAAGCACTTGAGCTGACGAATGCTCCCAAGTCAGGACTTTGACTCGGGCCCTGACAGGGCCACGGGCTCAGGATCCGGAGGGGGGCGGCTCTCCTTCTCCAGGTCAGGACCTCCTGCCCTGGCTCCTCCCCTTGCTTTCTGCCGACCATCAGTCACCAGCTTCCCTGTGACCCCAAGTGACGGCCGCACACCACTAGAGAAGTCATTGTCTTACACATCCCCCCTTTTCACTTGCCCTCCCCCAGTTCCTCATGGTGTATTTTTCTTCCACACTTTCCTGCGTCCATCAGTGGCTGTGGAGTCTGTATGGGGCTCGGTGGAGTTGAAAGTCTAGAGCTTTTTGCTGTTTTGTTTAAGACCTGGTTATGGTTGTGAGACTTTTTTTTTTTTTTTTTTTTGTCAGCTGCCTGTTATATCAATCACGGAGTCGGGATCTATTTATAGGTTGGGAGTACTGTGTCCTTAGTCACAAAGAGACACAGACAGGGGACTGTCAGCTGGTACCGGAGGAGCGGAGCAACGAGTTATCAGCAACTGAAAGCACCTGAGGGGCCGCACATTCCACCCCAGCCCAGTCCTCGTCCTCCACGCCAGCCCCAAGCATGTGAGTAACCCGACTTCTCCCTTTCTCCTCCCCAGACTCTGCGGGTCCTTTTCTGTCCCCTTTCTCTCTCTCTCTCTCTCTCTCTCTCTCTCAATGGATAAAAATATCTCCCCATGCCTGTTCTTTCATCCTGGTTTTCCGCACTCTAAAGCATCCCTGTGTGGCCGAGAGGAAAACGTTGCCTCTCTTAGACTGTCACAGGAAGGTCAGAGGGTCTCTGGATGGCTGGGTGGGACGGTGACACAAACTCATTTGGAAGCAGTGAGTTCCCTTTGATTTTTGTTTGTTTTCACTGAGAAAAAAGTAAGTACATCAGAAGGGCAAGGGAAAGTTTACATGCAGCTCAGCAGGGTAGCGATGTCGCCCAGCATGAAAACTTTTATTTGCTGGCAGCTCCGGTGTAGGGCAAGCTGGGGAAGGTTACCCAAGAAGACCCAGTGCCCACAGGACAGGTAATGATGGGGGCTCCTGGAAGTTTTGGTTTCAACCTGGGAGCTTCCAGGTTCAGGGAAACTCCCCACAGTCCCGATGACCAGTTTTCTATAGCACCTTAAAGTAAATGACTTTCCCTCTCCCCTCCGCGGAGCAAGTTTGCTTTGAGAAGTCAAGATGAGAGCTGAGGATTTGTCCTGCCTTACAGGCTGTCATTGGCTCCCTCATTTGGTGTATTTTCTTAATCCTGAAAGGGAACTTGGCTGGGGACTGGGAGGAAGAGTCCCAGGCCAAAGCCAGGTGTGGAGGGAGGGCTGTTGACTGCTTTGCTCTGCATCCTTCGCAAAGGAAGAAACTTAATATAGCGAGGCTTTTCAAAGCTGTGCTTGTTTCAGACAATTCGAATAGTGTGCCGGCTCTGAGTGCACCTCGGGCGGCTGTAGATGGAGCCTCCCCGGCCACAGTCCTGTGTCCACGGGGCTTACCTGCCACGAGCTTCCCGTGCAACGTTTGGGACTTTAGTTTCTGGATATTGAATAGTATTCACCCGAAATCCTGTACTTGGGAAGATTTGCTTTATAGAATTTACAAAGGAAAAGTAGCCCTACATTTTGAAAAAAAAAAAAAAAAGTAATGATGCCTAATTTATACTTAAGTACAACTTTTTAAATGTACCTCTTTTTTTTTTTTTTTTTTAACCATGAGTTTCTATTTATCCAACGGATACCATATGCTATATGACTGAGGACTCCTTGATTTGTTTGGGAGAACAATATCCTACAAAGAAACAATCTTTCCAACAATTTAAAAGCATTAAACAAAGCAGATATGCCTGTATTATTTTTGATTGATTACAAACAAAATAGTTTTACCGGCAAATCTAACTCAATGAAAGTTAAATAAATATGGATATACACACGTATGTTTAGAGAAGCAATTTGATATCATTTTTATTTAGACTTTTCTGAAACTTTAACTTTCCTTTTTCTGGTTCCATGTTTTCAGCTGTATTTTGTTTAGGGTTATTAATATCTTTCATCCATTCATTCATTATTTTGGACGGGAGAGTGGGGATCAGGAAGCAATGAGAAATTAGAAGGCAAACGTCCCATGTTCAGCCAGTAAGACCGCATTCAGTAGTGGAGAAATTCAGAACAAGGAGTATGGCGTACAAGGGGGTAAATGTCACTATTTAAGATCTAGTATAGACGGTGAAGTCTAAGAACTCCAGAGGGGGACAAACGCCAACTAGGAGTTAAAGTGTCTTATACATATGGCATTATTATTCTTCCTATTATGAGGGCCTCTATTTTGGTAAATATGTCCTGCTAAGGTTTTTTCACCATAATGCTGAAGTGGGATTTGGTGGATTATTGTTAATTAAAGCTCAAGTGAATGAAGTGATTGAGACATTGCATTCAGAAATCAGAGAAGATTGCTATTGGCAAAGCTGAACTTCTAGGACTTTCAGATCTCAATGGCTTTTGAGAAAAAGTGTGGCTTTTAAAAATGCCTTTTAGTACAAGAACAAATTCTACCTCCCCTCCCCAACCTGCACACTGGAGCCTGCCTGGCCCACTGTGCAGGCCCAGTGTGTCAGGATTAAATGCAGTGGGAGAGAGTCCCGCATTCCTGAACAAGTCCTGTGTTCTCAGAGCCTTAATGGTCAGACAGAAGAATATTTTGTTGGGACATTTAGCTAAAAACTGCCTCTTCCCTGGGCTACGTGTAGATCCTTTCAGGTGAGATAGGGGCTTCTCTGACAGTGTGATAGAGGGCCTGGCTTTCATCCTCAAGTTCAGGGTGTGGTTTGGCCCATCGGGCTTAGTTATAGAGATGCAGTTCAGGGAAACTTCAGTGTATTTGCATGAGACAGCCTCTGATTACTTAGTTTCTGCTTCAATAACTATTAATTTTATGTGGTTTGAGCTCCCATCAAACTCTTTTTTTTTTTTTCAAACTGATTTCTTAAATGCAATTGGTCACGGGGCTGTCTGTGACTTCATGTCTGCAAAATCTAACCATTCCATCCTTGTCATTGTTTATTTCTCTGAATGTAAATGAGCAGTTTCCTGTGTGCATGCACTGTTGTTTTATGGGTTCCCCCCACCGCCCTCGAACACATAGGAATCCAGTCCTGACCTCCTCCCAAATTGGGGACAGTGGGGGCAATGAGCAGGTGCTTTGGAATGCAGCAGGCTCAGGTGCAGGAAGAGGGAATCACAAATACCTGGAAAGTGCTCCCCTAATTCAAACGATTTTACATAGTTGAGGCCTCTCCAAATACCCCATCAATTAAAATGGCAGCTGGCAGGATTTTAAAACCAAAGACCATGAGCAGCTTTTTCCCTATCACTTCACTTCTACAGTATATCTGTCCATCTTTTTCTTATCTCTATTTTTACATTTCATTATCCTCCCACTCTTTCTGTCCCTCCTGCTTTCCCTCCCCCTTTTCGCCTTTCTTGAAAACACATTTCTATCTGGCACAGAAAATAAACTCAGATTGTGGGTAGTTATGTTAATCTAATTCAATCCTCAGTGGGTTAAGAGTGAAATTCTAATAGTGGAGCGGTGGAGGGCTTTTTTGTTAATGGCTTGGGGATTACATTGAGTTAAAGGCTCATTTCCTAATCAAACAGAGAGGGAGAGAGTGACTCCGAATATTTATGAGTCTCCCAGTGAGAGTTTAAACATTCAACTCCAAAAGCAGGGTTTCTGCAGGAGGAAAGAGTTAAAACCCCTCAGGGCTGCTGGGAAAAAAAAATTAAACCAGTTAAGCCATCAGCATTTTCAGGCTTCTGTACAACTTCTGTGCTTGCAAAGTGGAAGGCAGTGTGGAGCTGGAGAGAGGGGAATCATTCCACAAAGCAAAAATGGCAACTGTGGTGCAAGCTCTGAAGCTGAAGTCAGCTGATTTGCTCAGAAAATAGTGTCCCTTCCAATCCCCCTACAGCTGATGCACCCCTCAGCTTGCTAAGGGCCTGGAGGGGCTGTGTGCCTTCAACTCCCCAGATCGCTTCTCCTGCTCCAGTTCGGAGGTGAGAACACAGAGACAGGAGTATGGCTCAATTTGCTAGCAGCTAGAGAGCTCCTGTGTCGTCTGGTGGGGCCAGAGAAATGGATTCTCTCCCACTTTGGTCATGCCCCTGGAGTGCGGAGGGCTCAGTCTTCCCCTTTAGCACACCAATTAACATCTCCACAGGACCCTTTTCCCACTGTGATGTGTTTGGGTCTGAATCCCTTGGTTCTCCTGCTGGCTTTCTTCACGTGAGGCCTTCAAAGTCCGCCTGGCTCACTGTTCCCAGGTAAAGGCAGGTGAAGAACTCTCTGGTCTCCAGCCAGAGAAGCAACTTGGCCAAGGTCGAGCAACGTCAAGGCCAAGCTGAGGTCAGAAGTCTAAGTCCAGGCAAGCATTCTGGCCTCTCTCGCCCCTCCTACTCCAGGGAAAGTCAGAGCCATATGGCTGCCGAAACAGGCCCTGGCTCCCCTGGAGAGAGATTTCCTTCTTCAGCTTGGAAAGGGAGGGCAGGAATCCCTGATACAAGGGGATTCTGCATGCTCTGTGAACACACATCCTTTTTTCTGCCACCAACCAAGTGAGCAGTTTCTATTTCTTTCACTTGGGCCTTTTTTCCCTGCTTCATGAGGTCAGCAGAGGCACCAGGGTGCCAACTTTTCTTCTATAGCATCCCCTGGCTTTTTATTTCGCCTGTACTTGGGCACTGTTCTTTCTTTAGTGCTTCAAGCTCAGTGCCCTGTGAGTCTTGTATTTCTCCTTTCAAGTCAAGGTGGCATCTATAACACGTCTAGATCAGCTCTTCTGGGGCGCCTTCTCCCTTTTCCTGGGGCTTTCAAGGTCCTTGCCTGGTCTCCCTCCATGACTGCATTCACCCCCTGTGCTATGCTTGTTAACTTCTGTGTCTCCCTCATTAGACCAGGATCTCCACCGAGGAGAGTCCATGCTTCATTTCTCTTTGTTAGCCTGCCTCATCATTGATAATTCCTGCCCTCTTGCCCTAACCCGTGCTCTACGGACAGTAGAGAGCTGCAGTTAAGCATGCGCCTTCCAAGTCAGACAGCCAGGGTTCAAATCCTGGCGCTCACCTTTCTCAGTTATGAGACTTGAGTTACCAAACCCCTCAGGGTCTCACTTTTCCCATCTGCAAAATGGGGATAACAATAGGATCAACCTCATAGGGTTGTTGGGAAGATGAAACACACGTGAAGTGCTTAGCCCTGGGCCCAATAGGTGTTGACACTTTTATTTGTTCAGCACGGAGCACTCGCTTCTGCACACATCATGTCACACCATTAAAGACAGGCTCCCACGCCTTCCACTGAGGGGATATTTTTCCTGAAAGTTGGCCATGCAGAGCTCTGTGTCAGCAAGACATGCAGCTTCATCCTCCAGTGGGCTATGCCATGAGGAAGCCCTCTAACCTGAGAAGAACCCAGGACCTTACAGCACTGTTTAAACCACTGTGGGAGAGCAGAGGATGTGACCTGGGCTTTGGGCATCACTCCTCAGTCAGAGGAAGCTGTGACTCTTTTCCCTCTGTAGAAAGAGAATTTTCTCAAGTTTCTTTGCCCTGGCTCACATTCCAGTGAGCACTTTTGTTCTTGGGTCTCCAAGTCACTGCTGCACCCCCTCCACCCCACATTCTCAGAGGGCAGTTTAGGCTCTGCCTACAGAGCAGGCCAGACCAGTCCTGGCTGTGCAACCAACAGGGCTGCTTTTATAGGGCAGCTGGTGACTGCTTTGGCCTCCTCCCTCTTAACACGATCACTTGACAAATGAATCCAAACTCCATCACTGGAGTTCCTGCAAGAGGTGTCCTCTCGTGGGATGTCTGCAGTCCTGAGACCCTCAATACTCCTTGTCCCCATGCAGGGACTCACGACGCTGCCAGGCAATGCTCTCTCTTCCTTTTCTTTGCCCACTGTTAAGCCATTGTTTCCTGATTGAAGCAGGTGACTGGAATATGAATCCCAGGGCCATCCAAACTTACAAAGTGTCCCATATCCTCACTCCCTCCCCTCTGCTCCCGCTCCTAGCAGTTGGTAGTAGTCATGGTAGTAGTACAATTAGTAGTAGTCACTATCTCCCTTTTTGCCTCCTTATTATTCACCTTTGAAATTCCCCAGTGCCTAGTGCAGTGCCTGGCACATAGTATGTGTTCAGTAAACACATGCAGAGTGAATTGCAGAAGTTCTTTCTTCATGGGGCCACTTCTAATCACTTCATCACAGGAGGAGGGATTTGATGCTATGGATGTCCACCTGCTTTCACTACTAGGTCAGCTCGTGACTCACTGATCATGGTCCTTGCCCCTATCCTTCTCTCCTCTCTGTCCCTCTCTCCTGCTTTCATGTTCCTCTGTCCAGGAAAAAAAAATGAGATGAGTCTTTTATCATATGTGCACAAATCTTCCCAGGAATTTTATTCTGTTCAGTGAAGAAGCTTTGTCTAAGTCGATGTCAAATTTAATTGCTAAACTGGTATCTCTCCTGTGAATATTTCCCTCATTTATCATGCTCTCTCCTCTCCCCTTTCTGAGCCATACCTGCTTCCTCTGGCTGTTCAAACTCTGTAGGGCCCCCTGTGCTCCTCCTCTTGCTTTAACCACTCTGGTCCCGGGTGGTACACATGAGAGGAAGACCTTCCTTCTGAAGCTTTCCAAAGTGTCTGCTTCCATTAGCACAGACAAGGCTTTTGAAAGGTGTCAAGTTATGAACATCATTTTGGGTACTGGATTCTTCCCACAACAGTTTTTCTGCTCTCGTTTGGAAGACAGGGGATAAAAACTCAGGCTGCTGACGGTTAAATGACAGCAATGAAAAGTCTAGGCATCTCTTGGGGACAAGTGGCTGGCTAAGACAATTGATTAGCTTGGCTTAGTGATCTTTCTAGCAATATTCAGGAGTAAAATTATTGCTGATTAGGCTCTGTGTGTGTGTGTGTGTGTTTTAGGGTTTACGGCAACAATGGTAGGATAAGATATGAGAAAGAAATGGATTGTTTGCTCCTAAGTCGGTCTCAGGAAGGAAGCTATCATCCCATGTGCATCTGGGGTTATATTAAAATTGTGGACCTTGTATGCACACAGGTCAGCTGGGGGAAGGCACAACGAAGGGTACCTAGGGCCTCCTCGTAGATTTTCTTTGCTACTCCCTGTGAATCTGTCATTATTTTGAAGTAAAAAGTTAAAAAATAAAGTCAACTGGAAAGAGGCCCAATGTTGGAGACCGCTTCCGCCCGCGGGCTCCGGTAGTCGGAAGGATGGCCCAGTGTGCTGTGGAAGGAGGCGGGTACCAGGCGGTCCAGCCCAGTTCCAACCTCAGGATTGCTGGTAATTCAGGTGCGCATGCTTTCAGGACCACAGTTTCCTTAATTATAAAATGAGCCACTGGGAGAGATCTCTTAGGCTCTCCAGCTCTACAAGTTTACATTTTTAGATGATGAACCCGGGCCATTGTTCTCCTAATATCACCAGTAAGATAGGTTATCCAGCCTGTGTTCCTCTCATCCAAGGCCTTGGGCCCAGATGTGGCTTTTCTTGTGCTATGTGGCTTTAGCATCATTCTCCTTGGTTTGTTTTCTGTCCTCACCTTCCCCTGTCTATAAGCACCTCTAGGGGTTAGTGGAAAACTGTCAGGGTTCCTTGTTCAAAAACAAGTTTCCAAACTCTGCATTTTAAATTTTGGCTTTAATTTGTAGAGACCCTAGTTTTGTACCTCTGTGGCTTTAATTTTCCTCCTTCCCCAGTCTTCCACCCCAGCAGTCGCACCTAGGCTTGTACGTGTCTGGAGAGGCCCAACACCTGGGCTCCAGGTTTGCTAAAAGTCCTTTAGCAGAGTTGGAAGTGAGGAGCACGGTTGAGGTTTGGGAGGGGAGTTGCCAAACGGGGTGACCTCTGCAAGTTCTTAACTTCACTGTAGCTTAATTCCTTCACCTGCCAAGTGGGGCTGACACCTCCTCTGAGTGTCTCCCAGCACTGGTGTGAAGCAAAATAAAAATCAGAGGATAAACTTTCCTTTAAAACTGGAAGTGCTTGCCAGTTTTAGACTAAATTATTCCCCCTAATGGTGACCTCCATGAAACAGTTTTGGTGAAAAGCAGGCTTCAGCACCAAGCTACTAGAGCCTTATCCACATTGTAATAGTTGTGACCTTGGGCAACTGTCCCAGCCTCTCCACTTCACACTCAGTTTCCTCATCTGTAAAATATGGGTTATAAGAACACCTCCTTCATTGAGTTGTTGTGAGAATTAAAGGAGCCCTGTGTAAGTCCCTTGAATAGTACCCGCTGGATAATAAACCCTCAAAGCCACTGCTGTGGGTGAGGATGATGACATTTTGGCTGTTATCATCATTTTGCAGGGCCTGGTGCCAGAAAGGCCAAGAAAGAGGAAACTTTCAAAGTTCCTATATTCCTCCCAGAGTCCCCCGGACAGCTTGCCAGTATAGCAGAAGATGCTATATTGAGTCACGGATGGCTGACCACCATACCCCTAATGTGCACATGTGTGCACAAGCATCTACAGGTGGTTTAAAACATGCTCTCATCCTTTACAATTCTCTGCTGAAGGGGACTCCACTCCCATATCCGATGACCAAGTGAGCATCCTTCCATTGCCTGTCTGGGCTTTGGGGTGACCTGGCCAAGCCTTTTTCCTCTCATGGAAATCTGCTGTCCATAACCTAAAACATCCATGGGCTGCTACAGTCCAGATGTGAAGGTGGGATGCCATTTAACATGGCTTGTCTTTGCTGTCCTAAGCATTCAGAACCACTGGAGTGTCGTCTCTGCACAGGGCCAATTCCTCTTCCCTGCGTAGCATAGCTAAAGTGGGGTTGCTTGTTTGCCACATATTTGATGGTGCATCTTTGGGGAGTACTTTGCAAGGAAAGAAGAATAGGAATAAGCATGGGCAATTTCTCATGCCTCTAAGGGGTGCCATTTGTATATTTCAAGGGACTTGGAGAACTAACATCAGGTTCTTGGGGAAAATTCCAAATCCAGACTTGTGACCAGCCTGGGTGTTTGTGCACACGTGTGCACATTAGGAAGGAGTATTGTGGTCAGCCATCCATGACTCTTCTTTCCCCATCTCAGGCTAAGAGTAATCTTGAAGGAACATGTAATTACTATTTACTCTAGGGCACTCAATTGAGAACACACTCATGTAATGACTCTTGAGTTTTTCTGCCTTTAGAATCCCATATGCTGTTTCTCCTTTGGAAACCAGTGGGTATCAAGCACCACTTTTAGCCCAGAGGAAAAGACCACAAGATGGATATGAGTCCCCGCAAGTTCAGACTTTACTCTTAATTAGTAGAAACATGGTTGGTGGTGGTGTCTTTCTTCGGCACAATCTTCACTCGGATCTCTGCCCTTTATGATGGAAGCTTCAAAACAGAGCCAGTGTTAACCTAATGGATAGTCTTGGTGGACTGGGGCAGTCAGCAGCATGGCTAAGGGAAGGGAGTTAAGAAAATTCCTAGAGACAGGATGATACCATTTATATAAGATTTTAAAACTTGCAATATATGCCATATATAGCCTAGGGATCAACCGTAAGACATGCATGGGAATGAAACACCAACTTCAGGAGAAAATGGATATATGCTCATTGGGATATCATCTGTACTCATCTGCCAAGCATGCTTTGGCTTCCTCGGTTTCCCCACTTATTTTTGGGATGAATTTGCCTAATCATTTACGGTGGGTAATGAGGCCAGAGAGGGGGCAAGTGGATGCATTGTTATTAAACCTGTGGAATCTATTTGCTAAAAATATCAGAAATATTACTTTGAAATATGACACTCTACTGATGCCGTAGGACACTGTCTCAGAGGCTACCAAAGTGCTTACAGAAATAAAACTGATTTTGTAGCAGCATATTGAGCAAGCCTTTACATTAGCTTCTATAAGCCTCTGCCTGATGGCTTTCTATGAGCCACTTCATCTCTTTCTGCCTCTGTTTCTTCTTCTGTAAAAGAAATCGGTAGACCAGATGACCTCCAAGGACTGTTCTGTTCAGTCCTGACCTTCTCCTATGCCCCCCTGGGCAGTGATCATGTTGTATGACAGCTGTTTGCCTGTCTGTTTCCCCTCCAGAATTAAGGACTCTGTAGGCAGGGCATGGTGGGCCCATCTTCCAGCACTGTGCCTGGACATGGCAGGCACTTGACACGCTATGGATGTACTAATGAGAGAAATGATACAAAAGTAGATGCCAACCCCCACAGCCCAGTATCGACTTGGCTGTTTCCAGAAATGCCACAAGCCTGGCTGATTGTGCTTAGCGGTTTTGGTTTCCTCCCTTAAGGCCCTCCCTCATGGGTCAGGGGTGGTGGTTGGTGCCTTCATGGTGTGAACTGGAGAATATGTTAGCAATAATATGTAAACTGAGCTGCCCCAAACAAACCCCTGAAAACACCTTGGAGGAATGACATTGTTTCCTGAATGCCATGCTTACTTCTCTCCATGCCCATTCTACTGCCTGTTTCTGGTTTTTTCCCCTCTATCATACTCTATTAATTTAAAAATATTACATTTGGAGACTTGCTAAATAAAGAGACCTCAGAGTACAAAATATCCCTCATCCATTTTCTGGGTCCCTATGTGCTTCCTTATAAAGATTTTTTCTTATTTTTTACTAAATGGCCTTGATTTTATCATTAATTGCTGTGCGACAATTCTTTTTACTGTGTCTAACTTATTTCTTAAATATTCTCCCATAAGTCCTTAACTCTATTGGTCTCTGTGCCCCTTTCCATTCTTGTCTTTGCCATTTTATAAAATTTATGAAGTGATTCCTTTATATATTGAACCCTTGATCTCAGGCCTTCCCTATAGTTTTCCACCCAAATTTCCCAGAAGAATGGTTCTTAACAGTTGGACTTTCACAGTCCAGGTAATCTCGGGTCTTTGTCATTTCCATACTGAGCCTGGGGACATGCTTTGTTCTCTGTCCCCTAAAATCTCGTATTTTCTTTAACCAGCAGTTTTCACATTGGGGTTGAACCATATTATGACTTTAAAGCTTTAAGAATTCTTCAGTATCTCTCTTTTGCTCTATATTGTGAAAGATTGTATGTTTTCACCTAGACAATAATCTCTCCTTGTGTTAACTGTACCCTTACCCGATACCTAATCATGACATTTCCCTAAGACATTTCTTTTTGTTTCCTTAGCTTGTTGTCTAGTGCTTGCCTGGTTCTTCACTTTTTCAAGTGTGCCTCCCCTGTATTACCCTTCTGTGTGTGGGAGAAGGAAAGAGGCATTTTTTGAGAGCCTGTTCTGTGCTGGAAACTTTCTACAGTTTATCTCACTTATCCTTGGAACAACTGAAAGATAGTATTAAGATTCTTCCCATTATACAAAAGAGGAAACTGAGGCTCTGAGGTTAAGGATCTTGCTTAAGGCCACCCAGGCAGCAAATAGTACCATAGAATGTCACCTTCTACAATAGGCAACGGGGCTGAGTGCAAACAGGCAACCACGTGAATACCCTTTTGTATCATTTACATGTATATTGAACTCAGTTCAACATTTTCAAAGTTTTCATCTTTTTATGTATTTTCTTTAAAAATGTTTGAGTGTCCGCCTTCACAGACCCATGTGAAAGAGAGGTCCTGATACTCTAGCTTTGATTCCCCAAGTCCCTGTGTCCTTGTAAAGATGACAACACAGACGCCTCTGCCAGGTCAGCCCTCTGTTAATCAGCCTTAGCTTTCCTTTGGAACTGCTAACAGCCTTGCTTTTCCATAAGTCAGTTTCTAAAAATCTCTGCTGAGGAGCCGGGAACCATGTTGGAGAATGCAGACCTAATCTGCAGGTTTAGACTTTCAAAGTGGCTGCGTCGCCGGGAACTCTTTCCGAAAGCACATGCTCATTTTCCCCTACCTTATCACATCCACACCTTCCTGGCCCCATCTCCTGCCCTACTTCTGACCTTCTAGCCTCCCTTCACCATCCCGTAGACAATGTTTTCATTCCATTGTGTTTCACATCTTGTGTTTTTCCCCACCATACTCTTTCCACAGGTCATCTTTCTTGAGACCTGAACCTGGTAGTCCATCACCTCTCCCACCACCAATATCATCTTAACCCCTTGGGGGACACGAACATGTTCATCCCTCCATGTGGGCTGTCCCAAGCTTACTCCACTGCCAGGCTTTCTCATCGAGGGAGTGAGACGTGGGCAGTGGGGTCTCCTGCCGATGCTGATTCTACCGCCTTGGGCAGCTGGCCTCCTCGCCCACTGTCCTGTGAACTTTATCTCCACACAATCCGCCCACCTTGGCTCTTGGGATGCTAATCACATTGCTGAGGAGAGTTATAACATCTCCCTACCTTGGATGGAGTCCAGCATGCGCTCACTGTTTGGGACAAAGTGTTTATCCTCTATCTGCCCGTGATATTCCGTGGACACAGGTTCATCAGGTTTCTGCCTTTCCGCTGGCTTCACTTTCTGTCCAGGGGCTCCCACAGCCTGTAGTCTCCCTTCTGAATGCAGTGGGTAAGGGGCGTCTGGGGTATGCTAGCAGATGTTTAGAAGTCCCTGATGTGATTTCCAGTGTTCAGCACTTCCTCCTTTTCTCTATGCCACAGTGTCACATTGAAAACCTCAGATCACCGAAGTTAGATGACCCAACAGAGAGATTTTTTGTCTCTAGAGCATTCGCATTCTTTGGGGACATTTTTTTTCTATCTTGTCTGGCATTCTTAGAGTCCCCAGTTTTTGGTCTCTCTCTCTCTCTTTTTTTTTTTTTTTCTTTTGAGAGAGGGTCTAACTCTGTTGCCCAGGCTGGAGTGGAGTGGTAGGAACATGGCTGACTGCAGCATTGACCTCTTGGGCTCAAGCAATTCTCCTGACTTGGCTTCTTGAGTAGCTGGGACTACAGGCATGTACCACTATGCCTGGCTAATTTTTTTAATTTTTGGAGAGACAGGTCATCACTTTTTTGCCCAGGCTTGTCTTGAACTCCTGGGCTCAAGCAATTCTCCCACCTCAGCCTCCCAAAGTGTTCAGATTACAGGTATGAGCCACTGCACCTGGTCTGGTCTTTCTTTTCATAAGGAGCCCACTCAAGTTCCCATGCTGGGGAGGGGAGGTGTGTTGGATGTGACTGTAGTTGCTCCTGATAGAGGCCCCTGGGTTCTCAGCTGCAGGGTGACAGCATGTTAGGGTGAATTGCATGGGATCTGTCAACTTCCCGAGTGGTGGCCTTGACCAAGGCGCTGGTTCTCCAGATGGGAGTGACCCAGAGGAGGCCAATGCTGTTCTCTCTGGTTTCTGGGGCCATTGCAGGTTCAGGGGCTGGAATTTCCCCCAGAGTGGGCGAGTCTGCTGCATAACTGGTGCTTCTTCATCTGACGGAAGCATGTAAGTATCTCTGCCTGGTGGTGTTTGGCATTGCCTTGTTCTTGGGTTCCATTGTCACCCTGGCTGTTTGGGGAAGACTTCTGAGAGGTAGGGGAGGAGACTAACTTAGGTCAGAGTCTCCAGGGGCAGAGCCTGAAATGGGCATTCTGGGCAAGAGCTGTGTTGAGGGAGTGCTCTCTGGGGAATCCTGTAAGGGACTGAAGAAGGAAAAATAGGGCGGCAGGAAGCTAAGCAAAGCTGTGGACTCAGCCAAGGTCTAGCCTCAGCCTATCCAGGAGCATAAATGACGCTGCAGAGTTGTCCCACCTTGAGGCACAGAGACTGGTCAGTTCCAACCCCAAGTCAATCAGTCATTGGCTGAGAGCTGCCCTGGTGGGGAGGGAGTTGACTCCTAGGCCCTTCTGGACCCCATGAGGGCTCCTGTGGGTCATGGGTTATTCTCAGGAGAAGGCTGCAGCTGTTAGCAGCTGGGGATGGGAGCTTCACTGGCCAGAGGGATCTGAGCAGAGCACCAACAGCATCTAGGACAGAGAGACGATGGGAGCTGGTGCCCTAGTGTTGTCCTCATCCCCTCCCTCTCTGTGGGGGTCCCTCGAGAATGTGACCATGAGCTTCCATCTCTCTCCAGGTTGAGCCCATGGTAGAACTCATCAAAGAGAACCAGGACCCTGGGTGTTGAAGCTTCTAGGCTACAAAGACAGGGATTCTGAAGACCATCAGTGTCTGGAGCTTGGGTTACATCTCTCTTTCTCTCTGCTAGTTTGGGCTCAGCAAAGGCAGAGGAAGGGGAATCACTCACTGCCACGTACGTACGCTTGGTGGAGGGCTGTAAACAAAGTAAGAAATCGCCTCTTTCTCTTCTAAGGATGACAGCTTCCCTCCAGGTCCTTTTGATGGAATTAGTTGCTCCCTACAATTGCCTTCCTACAGGGAAGTCTTTTGGCCTTTGATTTGCCTTCAGCGAAAGGCCAGGATAGGGAATGCAGGCATCACCTGTTACAAAGCGGCACTTTCTTTCTTTTCTTTTTCTTTTGTTTTTTTTTTTTTTTTGAGACAGAGTCTTTCTGTCACCCAGCCTGGAGTGCAGTGGCTCAATCTTGGCTCACTGCAACCTCCGCCTCCCAGGTTCAAGGGATTCTCCTGCCTCAGCCTCCCAAGTAGCTGGGATTACAGCTGTGTGCCACCACGCCTAGCTAATTTTTGTATTTTTAGTAGAAACAGGGTTTCACCATGTTGGTGGAGGTCTCCTGACCTCAGGTGATCCGCCCACCTTGGCCTCCCAAAGTGCTGGGATTACAGGCGTGAGCCACTGCGCCCAGCCCCAAGCAACACTTTTTATAAATGTCCATGTGCCTGGCTCTGCGTGGGAAAAATACGGAAGATAAATTCTTATTCTTTTGGAGTTTGAAATATCAAATTAGTTAGGGCAGGAGTGGGGAGAGAAAGGGAGGGGTTGTCTGCTGGCTTTAATTGGTTGTCGTCTGTCTGGCTGCCTCAAGGGAAAGGAGACGGGGTGTGTAAGGAAGGCAAGCACACGGAGAAGGGAAACTTATATTGCTGAAGGACCACGTTTAGAGTCCTGGGCCAAGTTCTTCTCGTATTAATGCATCTGATCTCCACGGCAAGCCTTTGAAGTAGGTGGTATCTCCAGTTTGTAGCTCAGGGAACAGAGGTACAAACAGGTACCTCTGAACAGGTAGCTCCTCAGCCTACCTGAGGAGGCTGCAGACCTAGGCAATGGCAAAGACAAGTTTCAAACTCAAGCCTGGTTGCTTCTTATAGCTCATGTTATCTTGCCACTAAACCAGTAGGGCTTGGATACCTAATTCTAGGAACACTGGAGTGGCTGAAGGGGGAGGTCAGGGCCATGAGGGTGCGCTGGCCCGCAGTAACTCTAGACGGCCCAGCTCATCCCAGGTCCCAAGGGCTTGAGTGTCTCCCTGAGTGAATTCCTCTACTGCACTCAGCCTCCTCTTCTCATCGCCCGCCTGTGCTGCACACCCACAGGCTGCAGCCCCCCAGCCCTATGCCACATCACATTTTCTCTATGTTTGAGACACCTCCTCCCTGAAGCCTCCCTAGTGATATAAAGGCTAAGAGTAAAGCACCCTCACTCCACATGCCCGGCATCCACCACTGACTGCAATCATATCTGTGCTCAGGGACCCATGCGTTCTCTCTGTGCCAGCCTGAGTGCCTGTGGCTGCCCAGTGGTTTCTTGTATACCCGCTCAGAATGCCATGCCCAAGTGTGTTTTTAACACCTGCTCTGTGCTGGGCACTGCTGAAACTAAGGAAAAAAAGGTAAGGAAAGAAAGAAACTCAAGATGCAATGATGTCCCAGTGCTGAAGTGAAGGAACCTACACATGGGCAGCTGATGGCCTGAGGACAGCATAGGGGATGGTAAAAGTCCAGACTTTGGACTTGGACAAATCTGGGTTCATATTCTGGCTCTGCTCCTTCTTAGCTTTGGGATCCCTGGCGAGTTAATCTGCCTCTTTGCACTTCAGTTTTCTTGTCTGTGCAAAGGGAACAATAAAATCCAATCTTGTGGGGCTACTCTAAGGACTAAAGTAGATGAGCCATATGGAAGCACCAGCTACTCTTGTAGCTAAAGTTCATGGACAGTGAGTGTTGCTGGCATTTGTGGACACAAAAGCATTGAGTGAGAAGAGTGTTGGTGGTAACAAGGTCAGTCTAATCTAGAACTTTGCTGACTCAAGAGTTTGGCTGTAGAAGTGGGTGGAGGGTAGGAAAGGGGTTTGCTTTGGAAGACGTTGGGGCTGCACGACTCCCTCCTCCTCTCCCAATTTCAGGACCCAGTTGCACCTTTGAAGGCCACTTGGCTTTCTTCTCTGGCTGTGCCCTGCACAGAGCAGGGGAAAAAAGCACCCTTCTTGCCAGCTGCTTTTTCCATACTTGATATGTTTACATCCCTGGGCGTAGGGAGGGCTCCAGGGTGCATAGGCCACCATCTGCTAGAGCAGCCACGCCTGGGCCCAGCACCAGCACAGCCTCGGGACCCCGTGCCCAGTTTTTGGCAGCTTCCAGGGCTGGGAGAGCCTAGGCCTGGGCCGGGTGACCTCGCAGCTGTGCCTTCCACCCCTCAGGGGCTTGTGTTTGTGTCTCTCTTGGGGGCCTTCCTGGCTGCTGGGCAAATGGCCCACTGTCCTTCACTACCAGCAGCTCACATTGCCCGGCCTGTGCCAATGGTTGCCAAGGGATTCTCAACCAAGAGGCCTAGTGTCCTGGTGTCTCTTGCATATGCAGCTGCCTGCGTGTCACCCAAGGCTGGGGACCCACGTGGGGGTGGGCTGAGCCACTGGTCTCTACCTCCTGGGGCTTGGCCAGCTTCCCCATTTCCCTCTGACAGGTCTGGAAACTCCTGAAAAGTGTCTATGCTCATGTGAGTCCAAGGGGAAAATTGGACAAGTGTCTCAGAAAATAGAGATGCTTGTTAAATTCTACTGAAAGGATATTTGACACTATGTGAGGTGGTAGGTTTTCTAGCCTGACTTCCCAGAAAGGTATTCAGCTTGTGATGATGATGATGATGATGATGAGCCAGGCACTGCGCTCTCTCCTGTCTTCCCTTCTCAGGCTCAGCAACCCAAGGAAGTGCATACTGTAATTCCCCCAGAGGAGAAAGATGGGCCCTGGGGAGTTAAATGAGTAGCCTATGGCTTACGGCTGTTGAATGGCGGCACTGGAAGTTGAACCATTTCTTACCCTAATGCCTGTGCTTTTTGTTGTTGTTGTTGCTGAGACAGAGTCTCACTCTGTAGCCCAGGCTGGAGTTGTGCAGTGGCATGATCTTGGCTCACTGCAACCTCCGTCTCCCAGGTTCAAGCAATTCTCCTGTCTCAGCCTCCCGAGTAACTGGGATTATAGGCACGTGCCACCACACCTGGCTAATTTTCGTAATTTTTTTTTTTTTTTTTTTTTTTTTGAGACGGAGTCTCGCTCTGTCGCCCAGGCTGGAGTGCAGTGGCGCGATCTCGGCTCACTGCAAGCTCCGCCTCCCAGGTTCACGCCATTCTCCTGCCTCAGCCTCCCGAGTAGCTGGGACTACAGGCGCCCCCTACCACGCCCGGCTAATTTTTTGTATTTTTAGTAGAGACGAGGTTTCACCATGTTGGTCAGGCTGGTCTCGAACTCCTGACCCCAGGTGATTCACCCTCCTCGGCCTCCCAAAGTGCTGGGGTTACAGGCGTGAGCCACCGTGCCCGGCCATACCTGTGCTTTTGACCTTGTACTGCACTTCAGCCCCATGCAATGCTTTGTGGAAATATGAGATCATTTCTACCAGAGCTACAGAGGAGACCTCAAACAAGTAAGGAGTACTTCCCCATTTTATAGGATGAGAAACTGAGGCCGGTGGTCAGAGCACCCTCAGTCCAGTACTCATGCCAATATAGGACCTCAGCAAGGAGGGTCCTCACCTCCTGGGGTGAACTGCAGAGTTGCTGGGACACTGTGTGCATTTTAGCAAAAGCTCTACTGTGTGTTTTAGAAACTTCAAATGTAGGAAGATACAGGAAAGAGAGGAAGCAGTTAGAGTTGGCCTAGGAATGAGATGTACTGGCTGGGAGGTCCCTTAGTCCCCCTGAGTCGGGGACCAGGACCATCAGCTTCTGGGGGACTCTATCAATGCCCCCAATCCACACACAAGTGCCGCAGGCAGCCTTTAAAAATGTGCATATGTGCCTGTGTGTAGGTGCCACCGTTCATCTAAGGCCAGGGCCCTTCTTGCCCCACCCCCGCCCCACACACCTCCCAGGGCTCACACCCACCTCCACTGTCCTCTTGTCCTTCCACTGCCCTTGAGTCCCATGCACCAGCTATGCGGCAACACCCTGTTTTCCTGAATGAGGGCCAGGCTGGGCTGCATCCCTGTGTCCTGGCTCACACAGACCCTTCATGACTCTGCTATATTCTCCCCTTCTCAGAGAAGCCTCCTCATGCCTCCTCTTGCAGACATCATCTCCCCTGCTCTGGTCCACGCATGGACTCTGTGCCCCGTCTGCAGTAGCCCCTGAGTCCCAGTTATGCACTGCTGTGTCTGTCTTCCCTCCAGGACTGAGATCTCTTGAGGCAGGAACTATGTTGCAAATATTCAAAAGAATGCCCCCAAGAGCTGTGTGTGTTTGATCTCTGGTGCACAGAGTAGTTGCTCAATACGGTTTTGTGGAGTCCAGTACAAAAGAGAGCAGGGGCTGAAAAACCAGGTTGTGAAGGGAGCTGAATGTCAGCATGGTCATGGGGGTGGGAGGGTAAGAGAAGGGAAGGGGCTTGGCAGCCAGTATTTTATGGTATTTAGGAAAAAGCAATTGGGTACCCGTTTGGCCACCACACACCAGTAACTCCAGTGTCAAATTGGATCACATTCTGGGAAAGGGGTCACTCGAGAACTTGTCTTCCCAGGGCCCAGGAGAGAACAAGGAGAAGTGGGAGGTTCCCAGCCCTAGAATAAATAAATAATTGAGTCAATCTCAGGTTTAACTCCCTTTGACCTTATGTCCCCAACACTGCTACCAGGCAGTCCCAGGGCCAGCAGGTTCTCTCTGTGTGCCAGTTCCCCATTCCCGTCCCTCTGCAGGGAGCTGGGAGGTTCCGTGAATCCCAATGCCGGCTGGCCCAGCTGGAAACAGCTGTGCACAGCAGAAAGATGCACAGCACATGCCAGGCACTGACCTATGCAAACACAAGCAGAATTATAGCCGCCCATAAACAAATTAGCATCCTTTAAAAGGTGAAAAGCTCCATAAAATGTCTGGGTTTTGTTTACGGCTCCGCGGTGGGGTGGCAGGGAGCTGGATTAAATCACTGAGGTGCCCATGTAGCGCGGGCTCTCTTTTCTCCTCTCACCTCCCCCCACCACCCTTGTGGGCACACACAGACCCGGGCGCACACTCACATGCACACGCTGCCCTGCCTGCAATGGCCGCTCAGTCCGTCCTGCCGTTGTTCCTGCCAGCCCGGGTCCCAGCAGGTGTTCCCTAATTAGCAATCTCTTCATTTCCAATCAAAGCACAAAGCGGCCCCAAAAGCCTGTCTTTATGAGGGAGCCGAGCAGCGGCTAGGGATGTGCGGGGGGGATAATTGTCTTCGCCAGTGGCGGCAGTAAGCGGGCTGGCTAATTCATTATTGTAATAACTTTGCTTGTCCTTGGGGAGGTGTGGGTGGGGGAGGGAGGGAGGGGAAGAGGGAAGGGATGAGTGTGGCTGAGGGTGGGGTGGGTGAGGGTCTGGGGCCAAGGGGTGGGAGGCAGAAGAGCGAATGACGGACACACCTGTTCGCTGCCCTCCTTGCCGGCCAGCAGGGAGCCCTCCCTCTCTCTGTGTACCCATTCCCCACCGCAGGCCAGGATGGGCCCTGGTTCTGAGGGAGGCTCTGGGATCTAGGAAGCAGGGCAGCGTTTACCCTCTGGGGCCCAAGGGTCTGGCACCCGAATAAATCTTAGGGTCAGTGATGTGGGGTGGGGCCCCGGGAGCCAAGCTGCTGTCTTCCCAGGACCAAATCCCACAAACTCCTGGACCTACATTTTCATCCCGCCTGACACAGTGGCAGAGGGGCTCCAGTTAGAGTGTCCAAGAAGCATCCCTGCACTGTTGTTGGCAGAGCCATATAGGTGACAACTCAAAGACCCCCCAACCCAAAGCAGGAACTAACCACGAAGGTGGCTATGAATACCCCTAAAAAGAGGCCATCATGGCCGCTGGCCCTGGTTGCCCCCGCACTCTGTCCTGGTGTACTTGCCCTGACCACTTCCTGGAGTAAGAGGTCAGGACCCCTCCCTGGCAGCTGGTTTGCAAGTAGACTAAGAATCGAGGAAGTGAGGATCGCGGTGGCTGGGTCGCCAGGGGGCTTCGGGAAGCTTTAGGACTCCAGCTGAGCCCCCATCAGAAACAAAACACAGGTATGGAGGAAGCAAGGGCACTGTCCCTGGTGGAGGAAACCTTGTGAGCAAAGGCTCAGGGTGAATCCTGGGCTTGAGGACAAAGGGAGGCAGGTCTGGGGGATGGGGGCAGGGGTATGCTGAGGAGTCCTGGGAGAATCTGGGAATGCAGGGTGGGGCTGGCCACGGAAAAGCTGAGTGGCAGGCTGGAGACTCGGTCTTCATCTCTTGTACCCCCAAATCAATAGCAGTAGCAACCCCTGCTAGACAGCCTGCAGATGGCATTGCCCTGCCCTGGAGAGATGGGGTTAGTTAGGTAAACCCTCGGTTTCTGGGGACAGCCTGTCCTTGCTCACACTGGAACTTGGGGGAGATGGCCAAGATAGGAACCTACCAGATGGCCAAAGAGGAAGGGATCGCCTCCCCATACTCCTCCCTCTCCCCTGAAGCTGCCGTCCCAAATCCCGGCCATGTGACACTTGCTGTGGACATTAGAAATGACTTCTGACCAGCCCTGGCATGACTCCTGGCAGCTTTTCTCTGAGTTCTGGGCATTTCCCTGGCCTGAGTGCCTGGTGAAGACCGGCCAGTGGTAATGGTTGTGGCTCCAGAATCAGAAGACCTAGAGTCAAATCCTGGCCCCATCTGTGAATTCACCTTTGTGCCTCAGTTTCCTCATCTGTAAAACGGGGATGATAAAAGTAGCTGCCTCACATGAACTAACACGGGTGGCATGCACAGCACAGCGCTGGCTCATGCAGTGAGGGCTCCTAATGTGTTCGCTCCTGCTCTTAAAGATGTGAGAGGGAGGAGGTGTGTGTGGTTGGGGGAGAGGCTATCAGAGCTTCACTTCCTTCCTTTACCCATTTTTCTCCCACCTGGGAAATGGAATGGAGAAGGCCGAATATGGACTATCTAAGGTTCTCTGCTTGAAGGACAACAGAGAGCTAGGGATGTGCAGCTGCCTGTCCTCTTGTCCAGGGGGCTAGCTAATTTGGAGATCTCGACATCACCCTGGCAGCAGTGACCAGGAGGCCAAGGCCCAGCCCTGTTCCAGCTCAGCCCTGCCTCTTTCTGCTTGGTTTGGGTCAGGAGGCCCTGTGGCAGCATTCTGGTCCCTGCACCTGTGCCAGGAGGGTGGCCACATCCCTGGCTTTGCTCATCAGGAGTCCCCCAGCCCCGATCTTGGTCTGGCCCAAAGAACTGAGTTTAGAAGTCCAGGTGCCCAGCGCCCAGTCATCTCAATGGTCATTTCCTGAGAACTTTGTGGCTTTGGTGTTAGCTCTCATCCTAGCTTAAGAAAACCAAGGAGCAAGCTTTCTGTCCCCTCCCCAACCCCAATTTACAGATCATTTTACAATAGCCTTTCAACAAATATTTATGAAGCATTTATTATGTGCTTGGTGGGAGAATCTGATGCCACACCAATAAAGGAGAGGATGATTGGAGTTGCCTCTCTCTTGGGATGGAGAAGCCCTCCCTGCAGAGGTGACATGTAAGCCTCCATCCACCCGAGGGACCTGCAGGGAACCAAGTTAGAATCTGCGTGGGCTGGAGCAGTTCTGTCCAGTGGAAATGCAATGCAAGCCACGTGTGTAATTTTAAACTTTCTAGTAGCCACACTTTTAAAATTTTTGAGACAGGGTCTCAAAAAGGCTGGAGTGCAGTGGCACAATCACAGCTCACTGCAGCCTCTATCTCCTGGGCTCAAGCCATCCTTCTGCCTCCGCCTCCTGAGTAGCTGGGCCTACAGGGTGCACCACCATATATATATATATTCTATATATATATAATATATAAATATATATTTATATATGTATTTGTATATAATATACAATATAATATATATTTATATATTATATATATTTATATATTATATATTTATATATTATATATAATATATTATATATTTATATATTATATATTTATATATTTATATATTTATATATTATATATTTATATATTTATATATTTATATTTTATATATTTATATATTATATATTTATATATTTATATATTATATATTTATATATTTATATTATATATATTTATATTATATATATTATATATTTATTATATATTTATATATTATATATTTATGTATATTATATATTTATATATTATATATATTTATATATTATATATTTATATATTTATATATTTATATATTATATATTTATATATTATATATATATTATATATTTATATATTATATATTTATATATTATATATTTATATATTATATATATTTATATATTATATATTTATATATTATATATATTATATATTTATATTATATATATATTTATATATTATATATTTATATTATATATATATTTATATATTATATATTTATATATTATATATATTTATATATTATATATTTATATATTATATATTTATATATTATATATAATATATTATATATAATATATTATATATTTATATATTATATATAATATATATTATATATAATATATTATATATAATATATATGATATATTATATATTAATATATGATATATGATATATTAATATATAATATATGATATATTATATATTAATATATAATATATATAATATATATTATATTATATATTATATATTTATATATTTATATAATATATATTATATATTTATATATTATATATAACATATTATTATATATTATATATTATATATAATATATTATTATATATTTATATATAACATATTATTATATATTATATATTTATATATAACATATTATTATATATTATATATTATATATAATATATTATTATATATTTATATATTATATAATATATTATTATATATTATATATTATATAAATATATTATATATATTATATAATTATATATTATATATTTAAATATATAATATATAAATATATATTATATATATTTTGTTGTTGTCAGTGGAGACAAAGTTTCGCTGTGTTGCCCAGGCTGGTCTCAAACTCCTGAGTTCAAGCAATCCTCCTGTCTTTGCTTCCCAAAGTGTTGGGATTACAGGCATGAGCCACTGTACCAGGCTACATTTTTTTAAGTCAAAAGAAACAGTTGAAATCAGTTTTAATAATATATTTTATTTAACCCAATATATCAAAATATTATCATTTCCACATGTAGGTAATATTTAAAAAATCATCACCGAAATACTTTACCTTCTTTTTCTTGTGCTAAGTGTTTGAAGTCTGGTATTTATTTTACACTTCCAGTACTTCCCAGTGTAGACTGGCTGCATTTCACGTGCTCAGTGTCACCTGCGGCCCTCGGCTACCATGTTTGACTGTGCAAGTCTAGAGGTTAGGAGCACAAACTCTGCAGCCACTTGCTAGCTGTGTGACCTCAGATAAGCTGCTGAATTGCTCTGTGCCTTAGTTTCCCTATCTGTAAAATGGGGCAGGAATAGAAGCCCTACCTTGGAGTTGTTAGGAGAACTATAGAAGCTCCTAAACGTACAGGGCTGAAATAGTGCCTGGCAGGTAGAAAGTGCTAGCTAAATGTTAGCTATTAATAAGAATTATAAAAATAAGAATAATAAATCTCTGAAGGATGAACAGTCCAGGCAGAAACCAGCAGAATGAAGAGCAGGAAGCCAGAGGGGCCTGGGTGGGTGGCGAGGGGGACGGAGGAGGCCAGTGGGGCACCTGATCATCATGTCCAGCCTCCAAGATCACGGTTTCCTTTTCAGCTCCATGCGCAGAGCTCGAGAATATACTCTGGAGAGAGAACTCTAAGGGCCGAGACTTTGACACCTGTTCCCAGGTGAAGGGATGGGGTACGAGTCCTGGGCGGAGGGCCCAGTGTACCCCTCCGTCTTCCTCATCTTGCTCTGACTCCAAAACTGTTGCAGCCTCGCGCTCACAGCCGCCTGGGAAGCACAGGGCATCAGCTGGAGGGGGAATATTAATGATTCAATTTTCAACCGGGTTCCACTCCAGGGCCTGGCCTGCGACATGCATTTTTAATCATAACAAAACAGAATGACAAAGGGAGTCATTTGCAGCAAGGCAGCCCCTGCCGGCTGGCCTCCCTAAAGGATCTGATGTGGGGAGGGGTGGCTGGCCCCAAAGACATTAAAGATGTCTCCCCAACTTCAGAGAGTTTGTAGCTGTGGCCCAGCCTCTGACCCTCCTGTGCTGTACAAGCCATTTTCTTTGGGCCATCTCCTCTCCCAAAGTGGGGCTGCTGGGTTGGGGGAACCAGAAACACTCGGGTGCCATCAGCTAGGGCTGGTAGAAACTGGGGATACCAGAGATCTGACCATCTCCTTAGGGTTTCAGCTGGTCTGCAGCAGGGACAGGGGGCCACGTGGTGATGGGGGCCCTGTGGGTATGGAGGTGACTCCGAGGCCCGAGGTGACTCTTCATTCTCTGAGACTCTATCAGGCATGTGGGTGTATTCCTGAACCAGCCTTCTGGGCCGGTCTCACCTTGGTAGTACCTGGTGATTGGCCAGCCCCTCTCTGATGAAGGGCACCTTAGTTCCCTATTGGTTCCCCTTAGTTCACCACCACTGGGTCCTGGCCCATCCTGTTTGGCAACTCGCTTTGCACTGAGTCCATTTGGAATGCTCTCCTTCACTGATATCCTTGAATCTCCATTAGCCAATCTCCCAGGCTCTTTTCCGCCAACATTACTCATTGTCTGCACCACTGCCTTGGCACCTCTGCTGCCCTCTGACCAACCCTCTGTTCATCCACCCAATCTCTGAGCCAGTATGTACCCAGTATATACCAGGCACTGTGCCTGGCTGGCTCAGTCTGGTGGGGAAGGCAAACTGGAAGCCACTGTATGGACAGTGGTGTATCAGCGGTCACAGAAGAAGCTGTAGGGACCAGTACAATTTAATGTACACATGTTATTTATTTAACCAACATTTATAAAGGAGCTACTATGTGCCAGGCACTGGATGCTGTGGTTGCAGTGGTAGCGAAGACAGACATGGTCCCTGCTTTCACGGAGTGTACAGTTAGGTGAAGAGGAAACAAACCAGCAGGTGCTCCATGTTTCTTTTTAGATCCTCCCTTGTGTCTTGTACACAGTGGGTGCTCAATGATTGCTGGTTGGTGGGTTCTAAGTTGGCGAATTATCTGACTATGCCATTTTCTTCCCGCCCCTCACCATGGCTTTGTGTTTTTGAAGTTGATTCCTAAGTTGGACTTTTACTTGCTGGGCTGTCCCCTGTCCTGATTCTGCAAGCTCTGGTTTCAGGTGTCATAAGTTAATCACACCAACCAGCATTCATTGAATGCTCATGATGCGCCCGGTGCTAAGCACTTTGCTGGCGTAGTTAATATAATCTTATGTAATTGTCACAACAACCCCAGAATAGATTCTATTATTCAACCTGTTTTAACAAAGGGGAAAATGAGGCACAGGGATGTGAAGTCATTTATTCAAGATTGCACAACAAATAACGGGCAGAGCTGGGATATAAACCCAAACACTCTGGCCCCAGAGTCTGTGCTGTAAACACGCCGTGTCATCCTGTGGCTTCCTCTTACCATGTGGAAAGCAGGTCAGAAAGATCCCTTTTCACCCAATCTGCAAAATCTCGCTGCCTTTTAGTTGACAGGGAGCCATTGCCAGGTAGGTCCAGGCTGTCCACATCCTCCAGGAATCATGGAATGTCAGTGCTGAGGGTCCTTAGAAGTCCTCTCCTGCACCCCTTTCATGTTTCAGCCAAAGGAACCAAGGCTCAGCGATGGAAAAAGACTGGCCCAAGGGCTAAAGACCAAGTCTTGGCTGAGTGGTTCTCCTGGCCTTGTGTGTCCACAGCCCCAGGCTGACTTCCTGAGCATGGTTTTACATGGTTTAATAGAGAGCAGGCAGCAGATGGCTGGTCTTGGATGAAGGGGCAGAAAGGCCCATGACCTTGCCTCTGCACCTGCCCCACGGCAGTCCTTGAAACTAACCAGACCCTGATTCCTGGGCTTTCAGACCCCCTGATCTCTGACACCCTCTTCATGGCTGGGACCTCCCGCTCCCTTCCTTCTATTGTCTTTCCTGCTGGGGTGACAGAAACCAGCAGCCTGCACTTCTCCCCAGGATCCCCAGGGCAAGAGCAGGAGTGAGAGGAAGCCACTGAAAGCTCAACTGCAGGAGCTGCAGTTCCCTGGGGGCATCTGCCTGGGGGGGGACGATACCCACTTTTCACTCACTCACGCATTCCAGCAAATGTATTAGCGTGTGCTAGGTGTGGGATACAGCAGTGAACAAGACAGACAAAAGTCTCTGTTTCAGTGTATCTTACATTTATGGGGGTGGGGGATGGAGGAGGCAGACAAAATAGCCAAGATCGTGAACACATTTATGTATTAAACAGGTAAGTGCCATAGAGAACTAGTAAAGGAAGGAAGCCAGGGCGATCTCCACCGCCCTTCACTATCCCTGCAGGAGGTGAGGGAGAGAGCCAGCCCTGTACAATTCCAGAGAAGAGATTCAAGCAGAGGGTACATGTAGCAAGTGCAAAGGCCCTGAGGTAGGAACGGACTAGGGGTGTTCAAGGCACAGCCGGGCCAGTGGCTGGCGTGGCGTGGATGAGGGGAAGCATAGAAGGAGATGCAGAGAGAGTGAATCTAGGCATGGACAACTTGGGATGCTGCTGATTAAAGGTGCCAGTGAGAGACAGAAGTCACTTGCAGTGGCCAAGACTCTGCTGGGGCTGAGGCATCCTGTCCCATGATGTGGGAAGGCAGATCTGACATCTAACTTGGCAGAGATAGAGGACTTTCCCTTTGGAGCTGCCATGGGTGGTGCAGGATGCAATAGAGGTGTTAGGTAGGAAGGTAGGAAGCATTCGTGGTGGTAGGTGCTCCTGTTTGTTCAACTCCTGCCTCCAGATCAAGGGAATTTCAGAAAAAGACGGGTCCACTCATACATCGTGACTTCCTCTCACCTTATATGGTGCTGTAGGTGGAATCCATAGAACCTTCTAGAAAATGAGCAATGGGTAGGTGTGTGTGTGGGCAGGGGCTGGATGGGGAAGGGCGGGTGCTTGACTGTTCACCTGAAGCTTCATCAGCAAGCTTTCACCTTGGAAATAATCTTTCTCTTTGCTCCAGCAAAGGGTTTCTCAAAACTGTGGTTCCCACAGTTGTCCTAGGAAGGAGGCTTTGGTTGATTACCAACTTTTCTAGGAACTCCTGAGATCCTGGTCCTTGTTCTGAGGGGGACTGTGCTGAGAGCACACCCTCTATGAACACTGCCTCCTTTGCCCAATCCTACTCCTACTGCCACGGCCTCAGGTAGGAGTCCCTGACACGGTGTAGGGTTTTGTGTGGACACAAGCTCCGGGGCTGCAGCCGTCTTGCCCGATGGGGCCTGCAGCTTCTGCTTTCCATGCAAGCTTACATCGCCTCCTCCTTCCTTCCTGCAGCCGCCTCTCTATGATTTAAGGGCAGGTTTTATTCCCGAGCTGCCTCGGGGCCCCTCTTTCTGATTGCATTAAAGTCTCTGCAATTCTCCCCTCATTAATGATTGGCATATTTTTACCTCTCACTAAAGGAGCTTCAAGGCGACTCCCAGGGGGCCCTACTCTCCGAATGAAACAATTTCATCCTGCTCCAGAAACGCATTAAAAAGGGTTTGTCAGGATCTTATCGCCAGTTAGAGAAAGCTAATCAAATTACTTCTATTTATTAGCTAGTACAGCAGTATGTCATTCCATCAAGCCCTGGCCCTGGCTCCAGCCCGGGTGGGCATGGAGCGAGCACCCAGGCACCCTGGCTGCTGGAGGGGAGAGTGCCTGATGGGAGCCTGCTGCCCAGCCTCTCTGGCCCAGCTAGCACCTCCGTGCCAGCCCTGCCAGCCAGGAGAGCCGGGTGAGCTACTGGGGCACCAAAACCATGGACATCTGTTATTCATCAAAGATGGTTCCTCACGGCTGCCTGCATCTTCTCCTTAGCCAGACGGTACATCTCAACTCCAGGCTGCCTGTCCCTGGCAAAGCCGGGTATGAAATTGTGGCATATTTATAGGACATATATTCTCCCCTCCTTTCGAAGAGAGGGGTATAGCTTATTTTGTGTTCCTTTAGGAAATAAGTTTTCTTTTTTTAAAGAATAGAAAATAGCAGGCCAGGTGTGGTGGCTCATGCCTGTAATCCCACCACTTTGGTAGTCCAAGTTGGGTGGATGACTTGAGGTCAGGAGTTTGAGACCAGTCTGGCCAACATGGTGAAACCCGGTCTCTACTAAAAACACACAAAAAATTAGCTGGGTGTGGTGGCCTGTAATCCCAGCTACTCGGGAGACTGAGGCAGGAGAATCTCCTGAACCAGGGAGGTGGAGGTTGCAGTGAGCCAAGATTGTGCCATTGCACTCTAGCCTGGGCAACAAAACTAGATTCTGTCCCCTTAACCCCCTGAAAAAGAAAAATAGCATGCACCTCAAAGGGACCATGGATAATATGTTACCTGTGTCTCGTGTTTTGATAAAAAAATGAACATTTGATTTTTTGTGCCACATCTTCCAGTTATTTTCTCCTCTTTCCCAGTGATGAGTATCATGAATTTATTATGTATCTTTCTAGGGCCCTAAAAAATCTTTTAAATAATGTGTATATCATATCCAAGAATGGCACACCCTAGTGGGTGCAGCTGCTCTGAGCCTCTGCTTTGTGGCATCACGGAAATCAGCATCGACTCCACTTGAAATCATCAGGTCCTCCACGCTTACGGTTCTGTGACCTAACCTCCCCATGCCTCAGTTTCTCCATCTCCATAACGGGGATACTACCATCACTTACTTTGTAGGATTTGTTGTGAGGATGAAATAAGATAATGAATGCACTTAACAAAGGGCCGGGCACATGGTCAGTGCCCATGAATGGTAGCCATCGTCATTACCATTGTCTTTACCCCTTCCACCTGCACCTCTTGGGGCCCCATGAGCTTCCGGGCTCCACCTCAGATGTGTGTACTCATACCCACCCAGCTTTAGGCTGCTTATGGACGTGTACTATACCATGTCCAGACAGGCCCCTGTACAGCTGTGTGGACATGTGCATGCTCTGCAAGGAGCCCCAGAATCCCACAATTCTCTGGACAGAGAAAGCAGCCTGGGTGAAAGAACAGGCCTGACTCGCCTTGGTCTGGCCTCCTGGAGCCGACCCAGGCTGGGGTAGAAGAGCAGCCCCCCACACTCACAAGCCCGGGGCAGGAGGATCTCCCAGCTGCCTGGCTGCCTCTATGGCCCCAGGAATGGTTCAAAAGGCTATGCCGCGTGCCCCGTCACATCGCACAAAAGGACATATTGATTGGTTTGTAGAAGCATTTCCTGGGGTGCTTTATATCTCTCTCCCTCGTCACCCATAATGAAGGGGCTGAGTGCACAGAGGAGGGAGAGGCCGGGACACATCCATCCGGGTGGGATTTCTTCATCTTATCAATCAGGACTTTAATTAGACACGTCCGAGAGGGCAGTTCCATCTCGGGGCAGGCGGCAATCTTTATCAAGCATGCCACATCTCTAATTACTGTGTACTGACAGATAACAATTGGGGGGCAGGGTGGGGAGCCCAGGAGGCCGGAAAAGGACAGCAGGGCCCAGAGAGTGGCCATTCACCCAAGCAAAGTGTCCTTCCTAGACAACCTGGAGGGAATCGCTCCAACTCTATGCCCAGGGGCTGGGGATATGGCCTCAGATAACACCCCTCAGAGTGATGACTGGAACGAGGCACAGAAAGTGGCTGGGTCAGGAGACAGACAGATGTGAGCACCCCTGTGCCCCCGGCCCATGCTCCTGACACACATTTCTTTCTTTTCTTCACATCTGAGTTTTCTTTTTACTCAGAGTTTTTAATGGCATTGTTGAAAGAGCCAGGAAGACCTAGGCTTGAATCCTATGGTTCGGTTCCATGGCTTCATGTCAGCCAGCTTATGTGACTTTAGACAAGTGACTTAACCTCTCTGGGCTCGGTTGACTTCACTGCCACATGGAGATGGTTCTACCTCCTGGTAGGATTGCTGTGGCCGGGAACTGAAATGAGGTGTGTGCAGGAATGTGCGTTCTCCCCATCCCCACCTTTCTTACTTCCTTGTCCATCAGGTGAATGGCTTTATTGAAGGAATGAGGAGCAATTCAGTATCAACAAAGGCTAAATACAAAGTCTGTGCCTTTCTGGTGTGAATTTCCTGCTTAGCTGTGTTGACAAACCATGAGGGAGGACAAATCTGGACTTTGTAGACAAGGCACAATGCAGCAGGTTGGCAAACTCTGTCATGGGTGAGGGGCTCTGGCTTGGAGGTGATGGAAGAGGAATATGCTTCTGCAGTGGAGCTGAACTGCAATGTCTGCTCTCTCTGTTATGAACTGAGTGAGCTCGATCATTGGTTCTCTCTGAGCCTCAGTTTCCTCATGAGCAGAATAGATGTAATCATCCCTCCTCCCAGGGTTGGAGAAGGGGCATGTGAAGTACCGAGACTCAGCCTGCCCCTGCACCCAAGTAGCTGCCCAGTAGGTGGGTCGAGACAGGGTTTCCCCAAGCCCCCTCTAATCTGTGTGCTCCAGCCTCCTGCAAATGGGATTTTCTCTTGCTCCTTCCTGTCTTCATGGACTGAGTCTCCTCCCTCTGGGCTCCCTTCTCCCCTCTCCTGGGTCCTGGCGTTTCTCAGAAGGGAAGCCTGCACAGTCTTCGCTGAGTGCCCAGCCACGTTGTCCAGACAGCCCCCAGCTCTCCCTCAGCTGGTTCTCGGCCTGGGGGCCTTATGTCCTGCTGTCCTCGTCCCCTCCCCAGCCACCACATTGTGACCACTTTCAGAGATACCTCAACATTCACACCTCACTGGCGGGGGCTTCAGCAAACAGTTCATGTACTCCCCTCCCTGTGGCCTCCTGGAAGCCTGCAGGTTTCACCCGGCTCTCCTGCCTCCCTCAGAACTCTTGTCCCCAGGCCCTGCGGGCTGACATTTCTCTTGAGACTTGGCCTGAAAGCCTTTAATGCTCCTGGCCTCCAGGGTCTCAGGCCAAGTTTCCTAGGGAAGATGGGCCATGAGGTCTCCAGGGAATAGAGTGGGGAAACAAAAGTATGTGCTGTTCTTGATGATCATTAAATTGATCAAGGCAGTCTTGCTAGTTGGATAGCTCAATCCCTGCTCAGAGAGGTTAGCAAATTAATAAGCCCACCCACTGTCTCTGGGAGCCAGAATTTGACCCTAGCTTTGGTGTCCAGTTGGTATTCTTTAAACTACCTGGAGGGAAGTGAGTAAGGCTGGGCACTGGAGGCATGAGAATACCTGAGGATGCATCTGGATAAGAATTCTCACATAAAGCTTTGGCGAATTCATGCTTGTCCTTCTCCAGGCTGGCAGCGTAAAACCTGTTGGAGAATGGTGAGGAGTTGGAGATGGTACTCTGGCAAGAGTCCACATGTCCCTGAGATTGCCCAGTGAGGCCATGGCCTGGAGTTGGGCTGATGGGGACCCCAGGGAGGAACTTCAGAATGCTAGGCAGGTTGGGACATGGGAGGGCAGGTGGTGGCAGCAGTGATGCGGGTATACAGAGAAGGATAAGGTGAAGTCTCACCTCAAAGACATCAGAGCGTATTTGGGGCAACAGGGCTAACACACAGGCCCTATTAGAGAATAACAAAGGGCCCCACTGGGTGGCATTGTGAGAGTTCCCAGGAAGGAGTCAGCACAATGGTCCTGAGTGGCAGGAGGCTTTCCCAGGGGTGAGCAGCCTTCTCCCTCTGGCTCTCTAAATCAGACACACCTTTCAGAAGAGGTGGCATTCTGGCAGGGAAGAAGGAACAGCATGGGCAAAAGTGAGGGGCAACAGGGAACTTGGTGAGAGCCCTAAGCAAGCCTGTAGGCAAAGCCCACTGAGCCCTCAGACCACTCCAAGACCAGGGAAATATTGCTGATTACAGTAAGGGCATTCTTCCACCTGACACCTGTCATGATGCTGATGCTGGTGCTCCCACTTGCAGCTGCTATGGTCATCTCCACTCGTTCAGGTGAGGAGCCTGAAGCTCAGACAGGCAAAGAGAGGAACGGGCGTGGCTGTCTGCTTAAGGTTATAGGCTATGGAGCCAAAGACTTCTGGTTTGAATTTGGTCTGCATGAGCTTTGATTTCCCCATCTGTAAAGTGGGAATAGTAAGGTCCATGCCACAGGGTTGTTGGATGTTGACCACTTAGCACATCTCCTGGCATGATTCCTAATAGGAACTTGACAAATAATAACTGACTTTTTTGTTTGTTTAGAAAATTCTTGTTGAGCATCTACTCCATGCCAGGCATTGTGACAGGTCCTGGGATCACAGCAGTGAACTTGACAGCCACGTTCCTGCTTTCAAGCCTTTTATGTTCCAGTAGAAAAACGGGCAGGGATCGAGTAAGCAAAGAATGAGATCATTACAAATTAGACTAAACTGCAGTGAAGGAAATGAACAAGGTGATGGAGTGGACAGGGGAGATGAAGGGATCCAGAAGATCCCCTAGACAGGGCATTCAGGGAGGGCCTCTCAGAACTTCTGACCTCAGGCCTGAGAAGTGAGGAAGATTCAGTCATTGCCAAGAGCAGCCCAGGCAGAAGGAACAGTGGATACAAAAGTCTGGGTCTTCAGAATGTTAGAGGAACAGAGATGAACTGAGCCAAGTGAGAGGGAGGGTGGTCCAAGAAGATGTTGGAGAGACAGATTAAGCAGGGCCTTGTACATCCTGGCAAGGAGTTGGTGGTTTATTCTAGGTATGGCATAAAGTCATGGGATGGTTTTAAGTAGGGGAGTGATGGCATGATGCCAATCAGTGTTTGAGAACACGGACTGTGAAGTCAGACTGTTTGGATTCGAATCCAACAAGTGTAACCACCTCCCTCAAACTTAGTGTCTTAAAATATCAACAATCCTTTCTTTTGCTAACGAATCTGAAATGTGGGCAGGGCTTGGGGAGAGTGACTTGTCACCACACCTTGCAGTATCAAGCTGGGGTGGCTCAGCTGGAGCTGGAGGTGATGCCCACTCACATGTGTAGCAGGTGGTGCTGGTTGTTGACTGGGAGCTCAGTCGAGGGGACTGTCAGCCAGGGGCCTCAGTTCCTCTCCACGTGGGCCCCTCCATGGGGCTGCTTGGGCTTCCTCATAGCATGGTGATTAGGTTCCAAGAGCAAATGTTCCAAGCTGCATGGCTTCTTCTGACCTAGCCTTGGAAATTATGCATCATCGTTTCCACTTCATTCTGTTGATTAAACTAGTTACTAGGGCCAGCCCAAATTCAAGGGGACAGAAATAAAATCATTAATTTGTAGGAGGAGGAGTAAAGAATTTTCAGCCATGAACTACAGAAATTTAGAGAGGTAGGCTAGATTAGAGACAAATCAGGCAAACCCTTGTAGGTAATGGTAAGACATTTTAATTTAAGTGTAATGTGAAGTCACTGGATGATTTTAGGTAGGGAGTGATGTCAAATATAGTGGGAGATAGACTGAATATGAGGATTAGACTGCCTGGATTTGAATGGTGCCTGCGGCAATAATTATTAGCTTCAGAAATATTTCATTACTTCTCTGGGCTCAGTTTTCTCATCTGTAAAATGAGATCAGTAACAGTACTAACCTCAGAGGGTGATTGTGAGGATGAAATAAATTTAATTCTGTAAAAGACTTAGAATAATGCCTGGCATGTGTTATGTGCTCAAAATATTCACTATTGTTATTAGTGTTGTGCTTTTATTTATTTATTTATTTTTAATTATTTTATTTTTCCACAAGTTACGGGGGTACAGGTGGTATTTGGTTACATGAATAAATTCTTTAGTGGTGATTTGTGAGATCCTGGTGCACCCATCACTCAAGCAGTACACACTGCACCATATTTGTTGTCTTTTACCCCTTGCCCCCCTCCCACTCTTCCCCACGAGCCCCCAAACTCCATTGTATCATTCTTATGCCTTTGCATCCTCATAGCTTAGATCCCACATATCAGTGAGAACATATGATGTTTGGTTTTCCATTCCTGAGTTACTTCGCTTGGAATAATAGTCTCCAGGCTGGGCGTGGTGGCTCATGCCTGCAATCCCAGCACTTTGGGAGGCTGAGACAGGTGGATCACCTGAGGTCAGGAGTTCAAGACCAGCCTGGCCAACATGGCAAAACCCTGTCTCTACTAAAAATTCAAAAAATTAGCCAGGCATGGTGGTGGGCACCTGTAGTCCCACCTACTTGGGAGGCTGAGGCAGGAGAATGGTGTGAACCCAGGAGGCGGAAGTTGCAGTGAGCTGAGACGGTGCCACTGCACTCCAGCCTGGGTGACAGAGTGAGACTCCATCTCAAAAAAAAAAAAAAAAAAAAAAGAATAATAGTGTCCAATCTCATCCAGGTCATTGCAAATGATGTTAATTCATTCCTTTTTATGGCTGAGTAGTATTCCATCATATATATACCACAGTTCCTTTATCTACTTGTTGATTGATGGGCATTTGGGTTGGTTCCATGATTTTGCTATTGTGCTACTATAAACATGAATGTGCAAGTATCTTTTTCAAATAATGACTTCTAAGACTTGAAACTATAAAAATTCTAGCGGACACATTGGAAAAACCCTTCTAGACATTCGCTTAGGCAAAGATTTCATGATGAAAAACCCAAAAGCAAATGCAATAGAAACAAAGATAAATAGCTGGGACCTAACTAAACTAAAGAGCTTTTGCACAGCAAAAGGAACAGTCAGCAGAGTAAACAGACAACCCACAGAGTGGGAGAAAATCTTCACAATCTATTCATCTGACAAAGGACTAATATCCAGAATCTACAACGAACTCAAACAAACCAGTAAGAAAAAACCAAACAATCCCATCAAAAAGTGGGCTAAGGACATGAATAGACAATTCTCAAAAGAAGATACACAAATGGCCAACAAACATGAAAAAATGCTCAACATCACTAAAGATCAGGGAAATGCAAATCAAAACCACAATGCGATACTATACCTTACTCCTGCAAGAATGGCCATAATCAAAAAATCAAAAAACAGTAGATGTTAGCATGGATGCTGTGATCAGGGAACACTTCCACACTGCTGGTGGGAATGTACACTAGTACAGCCACTATGGAAAACAGTGTGGAGATTCGTGAAAGAACTAAAAGTAGAACCACCATTTGATCCAGCAGTCCCACTACTGGGTATCCACCCAGAGGAAAAGTGTTGTGCTTTTCAACACTTGCCCTGGCTGCTCTGTAGAGGAGGAGTTGCAGAGTAGCTTGAATAAGATCAGAGAGACCCAATTAATAAAGCCAAGACTTGAATTCAGACCTTCCGGGCACTCTCTCACGTTTGTTTTTTAGGTAGGTACTGTGTGCCAGGCTGTGTGTCTTGCTTTCCCAGGGCTGCTGTCACAAATTGCCACACACCAGGTAGCTTCAAACAACAGAAATGGATTCTTTCGCAGTTCTGGAGGCCAGAAGTCCAAAATCAAGGTGCTGGCAGGGCCATTTGAGGAAGGATCTGTCCATGCCTCTCTCCTGGTATCCGGTGGTTGCCGGAAACGCTTGGTGTTTCTTGGCCTGTAGACATATCATTAGGGCCCGCTTTAATCTCACATGACCTCATCTTGATTACACAGGCAAAGATCCTATTTCTAAATAAGCCCGCATTCACAGAGTGGACATGGATTTTGAGGATATACTATTCAACCCAGTATATGGTCAGGGCTAAAAAGATGGAATCCATGCAGATCCTGCCCTTAAGGTGAAGGAAAGCTGCTCCTCCAACTTCTGTAATACTTGGTGGGGAACTGCTATGTGTCCTAAGTGGGAATGTTAACCCCTCTGATTGGCTGAGACGTCTACAGCCCAGCCTTCTCTAAATCCCCAAAGGCCAGACCCTGAAATGACTTCCACCTGGGGCACCCATCCCTGGCTCACCCAGGGCAACACCCTTAGTGTCCTGGGTTTGAAAGCAGGAGGCAGAGAGCATAGGGGTCTGCAGGTTGCTTTTGTCTGCTGGAGGGACTCCCCTGGGGCTAGGCCTCAAGACACCATGGGGGCTTGGTGCCGGGTGAGCTGACCTGAGCCTGGATTTCTGGCTGGGAGTGCCAGCCTCCACGCCCCTCCTTCCCATCCCTCAGGCAGCCCGGCTGTGCCCAGGCACCTCAATTGGGAGCTGCTTCTGGGGGCTGCTCCCCGACATGCCCAGACCACGGGAGCATCTGCCCCAGCTGCTCCAGACAGACCATCCCCAGCCAAGCCAAGCCAGAGCCCTGCAAGGTCTGAGAGGTGTGCCCAGGATCCACCAGGATTCTGTAATTGGACTGTTGTTCTTTCATTTTGCCACGCCGTAGTGTGCGGATTATAGACACCACATGCTATAGATTTCCTGTCAGAGCTCATGAATCAAGCCCCACTGTCTTATTTACTGTCGGCCAGCAGCTGTGAATAACATCACCCCCAACACACAGGCTCACAGGCACGTGCTTATGCAAACACTGCCTGCAGAGCCAGGCCAAGGCTGGGACCCAGATGCCACTTTGGGGGCTGTAGCAGGAAGTGAGGCTTCTCCGACACCTTTGTCCCTTACTCTGGCCTCTTGGAAACAAGCAGTCTCCCTATATCACCCTGTAGGGAGACTGATGCCTTCAGATGTCATCTTTCCTCATCCAACTCAGGGTTACTGTCTGTGGGCTGAAGGAGGAGTCCAGACCCTAGACTAGGCTGTGAGCTATCAGCCTATGCCTATGTATGTGGGTAGTGGGAAAAGATTGCTATTGTGCATGGACTCTGGAGGCAGAGAGATGTGGTTCAAATCCCAGCCAGGTCTCTTAGTACCTATGCAATCCTGAGCTGGTTACATGTTCCCTGAGTCTTAGTTTCCGCACCAATAAAATGGGGACAGTATTTGCTCATGAAGTGTGTGTGTGTGTGTGTGTCACACACACACAGAGAGAGAAAACTAAATGAGAATTAAATGGGTAACACTTAGCACAGAATGGGGGGCCCCATACTCTAAGCTACTATTATGGACGCTAAAGCCAGTGCCTGCAACAGTGCATGTCATAGACACTGAAATAGCTCACTTAATCTGCCCAACAACTCTTCCAGGTAGGTATCTCTTCATTTTGCATATAAAGAACCCAAAGCTCAGAGGGGTTAAGTAATTTGTCCAAAGTTGTACAGCTAGTAAGTGATGGAGCCTGGACTCCAATCCAGTTCTGCCTGACCCCAAGGTCCAGAGCATCTCAATTACACTCACCTTGAGGTCAAGGACTCTGAGCAAACAGTTCAGGAGACTCCTCACCCCACTGAGCCACCAACCAGTCAGATCACCAATGGGCAGCAGCCACTTCCTTTCTCCTACCTGAGGGCACAGACCATGTGTGTCTAATTCACTGTTCTTTCTATATGTGACAAATGGTCAGGAAATATTTGGATGGATAGGTGGATGCTGGATGGATGGCTGTGTCCCTACAGATGTCGTAAGAATGACATCTGAGTATGTTTTAAACTAAATACCTACCACACTTCCCAATCAATTTCTTTTGTTCAGTATCCTTCATTAAGTTGGTGCAAAAGTAATTGTGAGTTTTGCCATTACTTTCAATGCCAAAAACCTCAATAACTTTTGCACCAACCTAATAATTATTAGCCACTTCAAGGTGGCACAAACCTGGTAAAATCATCATTAAAATGCAAATTCCTTCACTTCGATTTAAAGAGAGATGTCAGATGTCCACAAAGGAAACACTGATAACCTTTCCCCCAGGCTCAGCGCCAGACCCAGCCCTGTGGTGGGTGTCTGGGGCTTGAGACTGTTAGTTTCCACAGACTTGCAAGAGGCTGTACTTAGAGGACAACAGGAGGTTTTCCAACGTGAATATTGTTTCCGTCATACCCACAGGCTGGTTTCTTAGTATTCTTTCCTTGTGTCTTTAAAATGTAAGTCAGGAAAGAGGACCAGACTTCAATTTTTCTGGGCTGTCCTCCTGCTCACCTGTGCAAGACCTCAGAATCATCCTTAGCCAACTGAATTCTTAAAGCCAGTGCAGTTCCTGAGAAAGCAGGTCACTCAGTCTCTCCAAGCCTCAATTTCCTAGTCCATGAAATGGGACTGAGAATACCTGTCTCACAGGGATGCTATAGAGCTTAGAGTCTTTGATTCTTCTTCTCAAATCTAGGCTGAGGGATCATATTTTATTTATTTCCTTTGTATCTGGGCAAGTGCATAGACTGTGTTAAATAAATATGGGTGATTGCGGGGTTTTGGGGTGCCACCCGGGGCTTTGGGGACACTGCGCATAGTTACTGATATACCCCGTGTTGATGCAGGTGTTAAGTCCCCTTTTGCCTAGGAAGGTGGGTGCATTCTCTTTCTCCCCCCAAGAACAGAAACTTCCACGGAGTAATAAGGCCTGTAGGGCACATAGCATTTGAATGAGACACACCTACCCTGTGGGATGCCACTAACCTCAAGGCCTGCTCGTGAGTCATCTCCAAGCAGGCCCCCCTTCCCACTCCCCCAGAAAAGCTTTCACTAGCTTGTTCTGTGCCCAGAGGAAATGGTTCATCCTCAAATGTAATTGTGTCTGAGGAGGTGTCCTCTGTGACCAGGCGGGTCACAGAGCCAATGAGTGAGTCAGCGCATCCGGGCAGAGTTAATTAAAGCAGCAAGGGCTGGCGGGGCAGTTGGAGTCCGGAGTGGCTGAGCTGCTATGGCGGGAGACAGCTCCCATCAGGAATGGGGCCCAGTGCGTGCCAGGGCTCCCTCTGTGGTCTCCTGGGCTCCAAAGGGTGCAAAGCGGGGATCACGAAAGGAGGCAACAAAGGGAAAGGCAAGATCTCAGTGGCTCACACCTAACTCAATCTACATTCTTTACGCAATATCCACTAATAATCAAGAGTTTCCTGCAACATCTCTGTGTCCAGAGGGATGCACTGGTCTGGGAAGGGAGGGGTAATTCTTTTAGACTGTACTTAACCCAAGAAGGTGTGGCCTCCTGCGAGATGCTCAAGATCTCCAGGGTCTAGAATGGTGCCTGGCACATCCTAGGCACTTAATGGACAGCCCTAGAATGAATGAATGAATGAGATTTGGACTCTCTAGTTGGGGTTTATCTGAACTACCAATAGCCTAGTGGGTGGTAAGAGAAGGATGAGAAAAAGGAAAGCAGAGAGCATCCTCATCCACTAGAATGTAAATTCCGTAGAGGCAGGTCATTTTGTCTGTTTTTTCCCTGCTGGGTCCCCAGCACCTGGAACAATGCCTGACTCTGGGTACGTGCTCATTAAAGATTTGTTTAGTGATGAATGAATAGAGAAGGGAAAAAGGGAAGGAAAGACTCAGGAAAAGGAAAGAGCCTTTGCAGCTAGGAAAATACTGCTGCACTACTGGGGAAGTAGGATCCATGTGCCTGGGGTGGGTCTAATGAAAACCAGGCTTACATTCAGTAAGATTCATCAGGCTTACTATTCTCTCTGCCACCTCACACTCCTTTTCTTGGGTACCTGTTCCTGTAGGAGACAAGCATTCTTTTAATGAGTGATACTGGAGCATTCTTTTCTTCCTCTACTCCCTTGCTGCCACCGACCAACCTGCCCCAACTTCTGAAATTCCCATCCTGGGGGAAGTTCCCATGAAGGGCTCCTCTACACCTACATGGAGCAACTGCCCTGAATCTCTGCTCCTCTCCCTCCCACGTAAGCTGGGCTGGACAATCCAGAAGGAACCTCTACTTCTCGCTAAAGCATGTCCGCCCTCAAGCCAGCCAGGGGTGTGGGTAGGGCTGACCACGTGCCTAGCTTCCTTTGATCATAGAAAACACTGTGCTGGACACAGAACAATTCAAAACAGCCCTTGCCCTCGAGAAGTTTGCTACCTTCCTAGAGAGACAGGACATATGCCTGCGAATGTCTGTACATCCAGAAAAATGTCAGCAAGCTGAAGGGGTTTGAGAAACACTTGCATGGCTGCCCAAGAGACTCAAAGTGACTGTTGCCAAGGCCCCAACCTACCAGGATGGCAGAAGCCACTAGTGTCTGTAACTTCACAATGAGGGACTGAGTCACTCCCCAGTTTTCAGATTTGGCACTTTGTTTATTTTCAAACCAGAATATCCTAAGCCAAGCAAATCAATATTCTGTATCCCAGAGCCTGAAGCCCTCTGATGAGCCAGGAACAATGACAGCTGTATCGAGGCACTTTAGGGGGTGATTGTTGAGGGAGAGAGACCGGGTCAGGCATGACTCCCCACAAGGCTGATGGCCTCTACCTGATGCCACCATGGGCCACCTGGACACAGCTTGATGGACTAGCAGGACGCAGCTTCTCCCTCTGCCCTGTCCCTCGGCAGGAATCAACAGGCAGTACATCAGTGACATGAGGCTTTGGCAGTGCTGAGTGAGGCTGGCAGGTGAGGTGCAGGGGCCCTGGGCACACCTGCCTGCTGTCTGCCTTGCCTCTGCCAGCTGAATACACCTTTGTCATCTTGACTGGTAACCATGGGTCTGTTCAGTCAGGTAGAGGATGGTGATGCTGAGACCACAGGTTGGGGGTAGATGTCATTGCGGCCGGTGAGCTTTGCACCTGTGCATGACCTCAGTATTCCCCCAACCCTGGCCACTGTGGGGCTGGAGTGAGAAAAAGAACCTGGATGAAGGAGCACACCATCCCCATGAATGGAAAAGAATTAAAGTTAATATCATTAGAGTGGTTTCCTAGGGCAGCTATACCAAAGTACCACACACTGAGTGGCTTAAAAATAAACAAATGTATTGTCTCACTGTTCTGAAGGTTAGAAGTCCAAGATCAAGGTATGGGCAGTGCCATGCCCCCTATAAAACCCTGGGGAGGATTCTTCCTACATCTTCCTCACTTATGGTGGTTGCTGGCAGTCACTGGTGTTCCTGGCTTGGAGCTGCAGCACTTCAGTCTCCTCTGTTGTAACATGTCTGTGTCATCCCCACGTCTTCTCCTCTTCTGATAGGGCCACTGGTTGCATTGGGTTAGGGCTTGCCCTGCTCCAGTATGGCCTCATCTTAACTTGACATCTGCAATGACCATATTTCTAAATAAGGTCACATTCTTAGGTACTGGGGGTGAGGACTTCAGCATATCTTTTCGAGGGATGCAATTCAACCCATAACAGCCATCAGTATACCACCTTCTGGGTGAAGGTGAAGGAATATTATCTCATGTATGCCACCATATGCAAAAAGCTTGTTTTCCTTTCTGTTCAGAGCATATGACCTCTTCTCACCTCTTCTCATAAACCAACAAGAAACAAGGACTGGGTGAATGTCAGTGGGGGACTCTCTATAGCTGATGAAGAGTATAAACTTCCCTGGGTGCAGTGGTTCATGCCTGTAGTCACAGCTACTTGGGTGGCTGAGGCGGGAGGATCACTGGGGCCCAGGAGTTCAAGGCTGCAGGGAACTATGATGGCACTACTGCACTCCAGCCTGGGAGACAGAGCGAGACCCAGTCTCTAAAAAAAAAAAAAAAAAAAAAAAAGCAAACTCCAAGAAAGCAAGTGAACAGGTTTTTAAGTGTCGTATTCGCTGTTGAGTCAGAGTGCCTGGCACAGAGTAGATTTGTTGAATGAATGGATAAGTGAATATGGTGGTTGGAGCTCCACAGGCTGGAGTGAACCGTGTGACTCAGGAAAACCACTTACCCTCCTTTACCCGCCTGACTTTTTTCGTGTGTAAAATGAGAATCAGAACAAGTACACGTAATTTACACATCATTGGGAGTATTGCATAAGAACCTATGTAAATGCCTTAACTCAGTTCCCAGCATGCAGTAAGTGTTCAGTACATGTTAATTAAATCAGAACCTGTTGGCGGCCACTGAGCAGTCTTTGAGGTTTGGGGCAGCTGCAGTGATGCCAGCCTAGCAAGTGGGAACGTAGCTACTCAACTCTTCTGCAGGAAAGGGTTGAGCTACCTTAACCAGGGAGCTGCTAGTGAGAAAGTGATCAAGCCTCAAGTGGACCTGGGAGACTAGATTACTAGAGAAGTATTATTACAGGGCACCGGTTGGGGGCACAGGCCCTGGAGCCAGACCCTGGGCCTTCAAATCCCAGGTTTAGCCCCAGCCAGATGTGGGACCTCTGGCGCAGGGAAGCTCAAGTTTCTCTGACTATAAAGTGGAGACAATAATAACATCTGGCTTTCTGGTGAGGATTGGATAACAGTGCCTGGCACATGGTGAGTATTGTGTAAGTTTGATATCACTAGTGAAAGTTTTCTATGTCCTCGGCCCCGGTTGCTCTGAGCTAGCTGATTGGAAAGCCCTAACCCTCGAACTCCGGGCTTTCTGGAAACGCGGGCTCTCGCCCCTCTTTCCCTCCGCCCCCCCACGCACACAGGCGAGCACCGTCCGCCCTTCCTAGCTCCCACCGCACGCCCCTCGCTGAGCGCTCCGCACACTCTGAGATCCAGCGCGCCCTCTGGTGGCACACGGCCCCGAATCGCCGCGCTCCTGAGGGCCGCGCGCAGGGTCGCCGGGTAGGCACAGGCACGTCCCGTGGCCACGGACCATTGCGCTCTGAGGCACCCTAGACCTTGGCTTTCTCTCTCTCCATTGCTCCTGTGAGAAAAGCTGCCTCGCTCTGCGGCCTCTCTCACGAGCGTGCCATTGTCCCGGAGGGCCCGGGAGTTGAAACAGCCCCTGGATAGAGCTGGGAAGAGGGCAGCACCCCCTTATCTTGGTGAGGTTTCAGGGCTTGCCCTCCTGGTTCTAACCTCAAAGGAGGGAGTTTAGCTAGGAGACAGCTGTTTTTACAGTCCCCAACCCCACCACTTTTTTCTCTGATGTGCTGTTGAAACCGATGGGCAGCTGAAAGGCCCTCATCTCTGCAAATCCGCCTGACTTAAGGTTCACCCTGTATGTCTTGGGTTCGCCAGCCATTACCATCCCCTAAGACTCGGGGATTACAGTTCCCGCCCTGCCTGCCTCTGTGTGGGTTTATTTAGACCTTCCAGCCCCATCACTTCATCATCATCATCATTTATGAATCGCTAAGCATGTGCCAGGCACTGTTCTAAGTGCTTTGTGCATATAACTCATTTTATCTGGACAAGAGAAGAAACTATAAGTACAGGAGAGCCTATGAGGAAACTGAGGCACAGAGCGATTAGTGACTTGTCCAAGATCACAGATTGTAAGGGCTGGGTGTGGTGGCTCATGCCTGTAATCCCAGCACTTCAGGAGGCCAAGGCAGGAGGATCGCTTGAGCCCAGGGGTTTGAGACCAGCCTGGGCAACATAGTGAGACGCTATGTCTCACTATGTTAGTTACAAAAAAAAATTAAAAATTAGCCAGATGTGGTGGTGTGTACTTGTGGTCCAGCTACTCAGGAGGCTGAACCCGGAGGATCACGAGCCCAGGAAGTTGAGGCTGCAGTCAGCTATGGTGGAGCCACAGAACTCCAGCCTGGGCAACAGAGCGAGACCCTGTCTCAAAATAAAAATAAAGAAAAGAAAAGAAAACTAAAAGGTCACACATTGCAGGGGTTTGAAACCTAGCAGCCTGACTCCAAGCCTATGTCAGCCCCGCTGGGTCCTGCTGCCTCCCTGCTGAGCTTCGTGTGGCTGGTCCTGCTCCCTTGCTTTGCATCCACAAACCCTGACCTCTCCATCTGGAATGCCCTTCCTCACCCCCGGGAAATCTGCTTGGCCAACTCCTCTATGAGCCCTTCCTTGGCCCCCAGGGTCCTCTACCCGCCCCCCGCCCCCCACCACACTTCCACCCTCACCTCTCCATGTGCCTGTCATTAGTGTTACTTGCTTGCCCCTACCACTGGGCTGTGGGGCTGCTGACAGCAGAGGCTGTTTTCTGTTCATATTTGCTCTCTCCACTGCCTAGTACGATGCCAGGGACATGACAAGTGCTCCTGCAATGAAGCCAGGCTCACATAGCAGCAGCCTTTTTCCAGGGACCTATCTCACCATTGCACTCTGAAGGGGGAGGACAAGTGCATTAGTCCCATTTTACAGATGTAAAGGCTGAGGTCCTGGGGGTGAGGGATTCATCCAACATTGTGACCCAAATGGGAGACACTCTTACCACAGTCCCTTGTTCTGTGCTCAGTGTCTTAGGCCAAAGGCTTCTGAGGGACCAGAATAAGGTGAGGGGCTGACCCACAAGAACCCATGGGGTCTCGGGGGTGGAAGAGTGTGCCTCATTTGTGTAGGTAGGTCCTGGGCTTTTTTTTTTTTTTTTTTTGGAAATGAGTTTTGCTCTTGTTGCCCAGGCTGGAGTGCAATGGCTCGATCTCAGCTCACTGCAACCTCCACCACCTGGGTTCAAGAGATTCTCCTGCCTCAGCCTCCTGAGTAGCTGGAATTATAGGCATCCACCACCACGCCCGGCTAATTTTTTGTATTTTTAGTAGAGATGAACGTTCACCATGTTGGCCAGGCTGGTCTCGAACTCCTGACCTCAGGTGATCCACCCACCTCAGCCTCCCAGATTGCTGGGATTACAGGCGTGAGCCACCATGCCCGGCCGGTCCTGGGCTTTATCTGCACGGGCCAAGGAGGAGAGAATTTGAAATCCGTGTTTGTTTTATTCTCTAGGGTCTCCCCTGGAAAGATGTCACCCTTTGGGTATACCTTCCTCCTCGGATGGGTCTTTTCCAGGCAGCCTTCCTTGCAGTCTGAAGCCGGGGCCAGGTGGCCAGAGGTGGTAGAGACCCAAGTAGGGCTCAGAGAAGTTAAGGACAAAGATAGGGACAGCTACCAGGGCTGGGGATGCTGCTCTATAGGGCAGCTTGGGACCCGAAATACTGAGTTTGTGTGTGTTAAGGACCCTGGCAGACTTTTACCACACCCTTCTCCCTTTCACCACTCATGTTTCCCTCACTCCCCACTGCCCATCCACGTGGTTCCCAACTTTCAAGACTCAGCCCAAGCCTCACCACTCTCTCTTGGGCCCAAGTCACTTGTTTCGTCTGCCACGTCCCCACAGTACTCCATCCAAGCCACGTCACTGAGCACTCTAGCTTGTATCAATGTGGATCATTTGCAAGACTTTCCCAGGCCAGTCATTTCTCCTGCTCTAATGGACACCACTTAAAAAGAAAAATCAGATATTCTGTCCTGTCTGTGTCCCCCTCACTGGCCAGTACAATGCTGGGCAGTAATAAATGCTCAAGGGTGGCCAAGCTGCCTAACTTCTCTGAGCCTCAGTTTTCTTCTCTGTAAAGTGGGGATAATATATGTATATGTGAGACTGTATACATCAGAGCAGCCAGCACAGGGTCCAACACATAGGAGGGAATCATTCGATGTTAGTTCCCCATCTTCCTCATCAACACTTTCCTGCTGCGCCCTCAGCCTCCTGCTCCAATCAGAAAATGAGGCATGGTGAATAGTATCCTCTCTCACCCCACCCTGGCCCCAGGTGTCTGGTGTGCAGAGGATCAGATGACCCTCTTCTGCAATCCCTTCCCCCAACCTTGAGGGGCTGCAGGGGACTCTCAGGGCTCCAGCCAAGTGGAGGTTGGAACTTGCTTCTTCCTTGCAATGCCCAGAGGGAGCCATAGGGAGCTGGAGGTAGAAGTTGAAGGAGTGGCTGTCATTGACATGACCTGCTCCACAGCCCTTTCTCATCCTCACCACAAATGGATCGGTGAATGAATGGGTGGAAGAGTCAGAGAAGGGGCTAGGGTTTCTCTCTGGGCATTTTCTGGGTTCATGAGTGATGGTGCAGAGGGCACAGGCTGACCCTCCTTACCCTTTCTCTGCCTGGCTGTGTCTACAGCAAAGCATTGACTCCTACATTGTGGTGCAGGGAGGAGCAGGTTTATGGGATGTGCTTGTCTCAGTGTTTTCTCCTATGAACCCATTTCATCTCACAATCACTCTAGGAGGCTGGTACTCTCTCTCTCCCATTTTACAGATAAGGAGACTGTGACAGAGACTTGCTCAGATTATACGACTACCCCAGAGACTCTAGCCCCAAAGCCTGTGCTCTATGTTATCCTGACTCTAGGATGACAGAGTGAACATTGTCATTGAAACCCACAGTCTGATTCCTTCTAGCCCCAGCCTGCCCTTCTGGCCCATGGCCATGTGGCCCCACCAACCTCACGTGACCCCACTGACCTCACATGGCCCCATGTGTGCGCCCTCTTTTTAGACCTCCCCACTCTGTGCTAACTCCAGACTCATCCTATCCTCTTGGTGCTGCCTGCCTTTCAAGGGGAGGGGGCAGGTCCCTTAGGAAATGGAGAACAAGCAATGCATGAATAAATAATCACTCCTGTCCAGCCCCATCAGCACATGGTCCTGCAATTGTTCTGGGAGGCTGGATTCTCCTGTGGGTTTTAACTCACTCTTATTCTCTTGTCCAACTTTATGCTCCCTCACTGCCTGTCCCCCATGATTTCCATCTCTCCTGAGGAGGGAAAGGGGCCTTGTTGGGCCTTTGATGGCCACTAGGAGCTCCTCTGAGGATCCTCAGGGAAGGTTGACTCTCTCCCTGAACCCCCTCTCCTCCACATGCACCCCCTGGGGGAGGGTGTGGGCTCCTGCTGATGCCCCTGCCAAGCTATAGCCCAGCTAATGGAGGATAATCTACTAGTATTCGCCACTCCTCCCCAATGAGGGATAATCTACTAGCATCCACCACTCCTGCCCAGTGCCACCAGAAGTATTTTTCTGGGTTCACGGGGCATGAGAGAGAAGAATCTATATCCAGAAATTTTAAGGTGCAAGGAGGAGCTCAGAAATGCACAAAAGTATTACCCAAGATGGGATCCACATTTTTTACAAACAGTGCAAATAATAAAGAGCCCTAATAAAACATTCAGAGCCTTTGACTTAGTCATTTCTCCTCTGACAGCTGATTCTAAGGAAATAATTCCAGAGAAGAAAAAGGATGCATGAGACATGAGGAGGTTCATTGCAGAATAGAAGCAGCCTACATATGGGGGAATGATGGTTAATTGACACTTTGATATGATGGTACAATGTGGGGTCATTTTCTTTCTTTTATGTATGTATATAAGTGTTTATTTATAGAGATGGGAGTCTCGCTCCCTGCCTAGACTGGAGAGCAGAGGCATGATCACAGCTCACTGTGGCCTTGATCTCCTGGACTCAAATGATTCTTCTGCCTCAGTCTTCCAAGTAGCTAGTACTATGGCATGCACCACCATGCTTGGCCAAATTTTACAAACATCTTTTAGAGCTGGGGATCTTGCTACATTGCCCAGGTCGGTCTCAAATGCCTGGTCTCAGGTGATCCTCTCACCTTGGCCTCCCGAGTAGCTGGGATTACAGGTATGAGCCACACATTAAGCTGGGGTCGTTTTAAATAGTGTTTATGAAAATTATGTAACAACATGGAACAGGGACATTCTAACAGGATAAAATACAAAACTACATAAAATATATGTGCAGAAGGGAATGAGCAACACTGAAATAATTTTGGTGTAAGTGAGGTGACTAGGATAGTAACTTTCTTTAAAATAAATTGCCTGTTTGAAATATTCCTGCAATTAAAAAAAAAAAATTGCAGGCTGGGCACGGTGGCTCTCGCCTGTAATCCCAGCACTTTGGAAGGCTGAGGCGGGCAGATCACATGAGGTCAGGAGTTCAAGACCAGCCTGGCCAACGTGGCAAAACCCCGTCTCTACTAAAAATACAAAAATTATCCAGGCGTGGTGGCGGGCGCCTGTAATCCCAGCTACTCGGGAGGCTGAGGCAGGAGAATCGCTTGAACCTGGGAGGTGGAGGTTTCAGTGAGCCAAGATTGCGCCACTGCACTCCAGCCTGGGATACGGAGCAAGACTCTGTCTCAAAAAAAAAAAAAAAAAAAAAAAAAGAAAGAAAGAAAGAAAGAAAGAAAAGAAAAGAAAAGAAAAAGAAAAAAATGGCAATGGATGGGGCAGGGGTGGGATTAGGAGGAAGCATGAGCTGGGGTGCTGCAGAGTTTGATTTTCTCATCGGCGTGCTGGGTACATAGATATGTTCATTTAATGAAAATTCAGTTAACTGTATGCTTAGGATATGCGAACACTTTTGTATGTATACTGTACTTCAATAAAAAGTTGACAAAAGAAAAAATAAGAAAAAAGTAAGACATGGTGATCACCTTGCGTTCACTAAAACACACTGTGAACTGCAATCTGCACCATCTATGGCTAATAGATTTCCCTTCTAAAATGTTTTCTTGTTAAAAATTAGTAATGACTGTTTTTAAAAGCCCTGTTTTCTGAGATTGTTTGAAGCTGAAGATATGGATAGTAAGAAGACAGACTTAAGAGCTTAAAACATGTAGAATCTGTAAAACTTCTAAATTAGTGGCTCCCATGCTTGAGAATCTTCTCCATGACTTGAGCGCTTGTGAACACACAGATTGCTGGTCCCCACCCGGCAAGTCTGTGGTGGGACCCGAGAATATGCATTTCTAATACTTTCCCAGGTGATACTGGCGCTGCTGGCTTTGTGGAACCCACATTGAGAACCACTGCCCTGAAATAACCTTCTAGAATACCAAGCATGTTGGTAGGGGAAGACCATTGCTGAGAAACATCGCCATATGTTCTTCCTTCTGCAAAACCGAAGCTGGTGTTAAGTTTCGATAATAATAATTCCAACATCCAGAGGACATCAGTTCCTATGATCATCTGGCACTATGATCTGTGCAGAATGAATTGATTTTAACTGACCCTACTGATGTCTTCCAAAAACTCTAGCTGAAGCTGGTATTGCTGTCGTCAGGTATGAAAAGGACATAGAGAGAAACCCATTCAAGGGTGAGGAAATGCACAAATTAGAACTATTGGCATTATATCTTTAAACACAAGTGACTGCCTTTTATAGGGGTGAAAAAACAATAAATAACATTTATTGAACAATTACTCTATGCCAGGCACTATGCTGAGAACTTTTATCTGCCTTGTCTCATTTCATTCGCAGAAGCACCCTATTAGGTCAGTCCTATCAGTATCCCCATTGCCCAGAGAGTTGAGTAGAGTAGCTCCCCAGAAGCCCACAGCCGATACATGGGGGAGTCAGGGTTGAAGCCCAGGTCCAGAGCCAGTGCTCTTGCCCAGACAGACCCCAATGGGTACACAGTAACCTCCTCTTGGAACCACCTGAGGAAGTGGCCCACAGGGAGGAGGCAGAATCCCAGGGCTGTTGGAATGGGCAGGCCAGGGAAAGCAGAGGGCTTGTGGGAAGGGTTCGTGCAGGAGGCAGTCTTCTCGGAAGGTAAGCATGAGAAGGGAGGAAGAGGAAACAAAGTGAAGGAAAACACCCAGGAGGCAAGGCGATGTGACTCGTATTTGCTGGGACTCTTGGGAGTGAAAGAAAAGCAACTGACACAGCAGAAGCCCCAAAGGCTCACGTATCTGTTATGTCTGGGCAGATCCTGTCTTCAGGTATGGTTGGATCCAGGATCATCAGGACTCCACCTCTCCTTATTTTCTGACTTCTGTAAAGGGGCATAATAGGAAAAGAAAAGAAATAAGGCTAAAGTCAGGTTGCCAGGGTCTAGTTTTCAATTGCCCAAGTGCTCTGATGCCTCTCAGTGGGATGCCTGTGCCAGGGACTTCTCTTCCTCCCTCTCTGAGTGAGCATGGCAGGTGGAGAGTGCCTGCTGGTTGCCTGTGTCCCCAGTGCACTGTCACATTGCCCTGCTCTGAGTCCAGCGTGTTGTATGTAGGCTGATAATCCCATCCTGTGTGGGCACATCCTGGTACAGCCATGCACCTTTCTAGGGTTCCTAGTGGAACCACTGGATTTCCTCCCTCTCCATGAACTCCAAGATACTTGGGTCTCTGGAGCAGAGCAGGGATCTGGTTAGTTGTAGACAGGTGAACTGGAAGGAGAGGGAGAGGGAGAGAGAGAGACAGAGAGAGACAGAGACAGACAGACAGCATATGAAGAGGCCAACTTTGCTGTAGCAGGCTAGAACCCATGAAATCAAGTGGGCAAGAGAGAGCACTGGGCAAGTATGCAAACCTTCAACACCTAGTGGCCCTACCGCCAGTAGAACATGACCCTGAGAATACCCTGGACACTGACCAACAGACTTCTCCCCCCTTTCCCATGAGCAGAGGTGGCAATGTAGGAGAGAGGCTCCCTCTCTCTTTAAGCATGTGTTGTTATATTTGTTGGGGCAGATATAACCCCAAGTCCATTGCCTTGCAGACTGCTTTATCAGAGGGCTCCCTCCATTAGCTAGCACTGAATGTAACAAGACTTAACAGTTGATAGATAAAGAGGCCTGTTGCTCTGCCCTACTGCTCCAAGTCTGCACACACCTGTCTACCTTTCTGGGTTGTTCCATCCTTAGCTCCAATGACATAGATTGACCTTACTCATTTCCCCCCGGCCAGACAGAGAGGAGGGATTATTCTGCCTCTGACTGTGAGCTAACAAGATCCATGAGACAATATTCAGGCAGGGCTTTGAAATGGCAAGACATCTTATACTCATGCACCTAACACATGGCTTCCACCCTGGTTGGAGGTACTTCTACCTGGTGCCTCCTGCAGGTGTTGGACAGGGAGCTTTCTCACATTGCTGGTGGTAGAATCATGAAAGAATACATTTGAGAAGCTGCCCCTGTGTTCATTATATTGAGACCATCCTACATTGGAGATGGTCCCAGCACATCGAGATGACTCGGCTGCCCAGTGGCCTGGCAGGTGGAGTCTATGACTCACGTGCTTATCCACCTGGACTGTTGATGCCATTCAAGGTGGCTGCCTTGAGACGTCCCTTATGATGGGAGGCTGGGGTGTAAAGGGGACCCCAAGGTAGTCAGCTCCCCTCTGCCACAGCAGTGAGGTGAGGTGAGCTCAATTGTGAGAGATTAAATAGCCATTATCTCTCCATTACCTCCAAAGTTTCCTTTAGAGCAGAAAAAGCTAGTGTTTGGATTGTTACATATTGATGACTCTTCCTCCAAGACTAAGAAATCGAAGTAGTATACATACTTCTGAGAGTTATCGGCAACACCTGGTGTTACTGAAAAATGTGTAGGAGAAGGGAAGATTTCCAAGGCTGGAGTAAGTCTCAGAGGCTGAAGGAATGGCTGTTCTTTTTACACCTGTTGAAGGACTCAAGTAACAGTGGGGTGTTCTTTTGAACTGTGAAACTCCATGTCTGAATCACAGTGAAGACTCAAAACCAACCCATGGGCATCTCTCATGGATGGTCCTAACTATGTGGCCTTAGCCCTGACATTGTTGGGGACTCTATGGCTCACCATGATGGATCAGGCATTGGGTTATGTGGTTGGGGAACTCCAGGGAAGGTGGACACAGCATGACTGGGCTCTCAGGTGCCGTGCTGCAGTCACATTTGGGAAGATATGTTTGGTCCTATAGGCTCTGGGGATGAGATGGAGCAGAGAGGGCAGCTTGGGAATAGGAGCCTTATGAGCTGTCACAGTAACAAGGTCAGCCACGGGTTAATGCCTCAGCTGTGCTCTGCCCTGAGTCTGGGGCTGAGTCTTACCAAATCTGAGCACAGTGTGGGTGCTGGATAGTTACAGGGAAGAAGATGACTGTGAGAGACAGGCTCCCCTTCTCCAGAGTTAAGGTCAGGACTTCCACTTGGGAAAAGAGTGGGTGTAACTAGTGTCTGTTGAATGTCTGCTACGTGCTAGGCACGGTGCAAAGTGCTTTCTTTACACACACTACCCTGCAGCAAGCCATTTTAGAGACTGTGGAAACATGGGCAGCGAGGTCACAGATTGTCTCAGGGTCACATTGCTAATGAAGGGCACAGCAAGGATTCGAGCTTGGGTCTGCCATACTCCAAAGCCAGTGCTCTTATTTGCCAACATCAACATCCCTAACAACCGGCTTCATACCTGATTTGAAATCCATCAGTGTATCATGATGCTGTTTGAGTTCCACCAAGCCATTCTACCCATGAGGATGAGTTTGGTCCTGGCTTGCAAGGTTGCTGCAAGACCTGCCAGCCTCATCCTGGTAGCAAAGGACACCGAACAGGAAACAAGGGTGTTTGGGCAGTTGCTAACTTTTAACTATGGCCTCCTTTGACACAGCACCAGAGCCTCCAGAGGGGATGTTATTCTAGGCATGGGTCTGATTTGTAGTCGTGACACTTCTTTATTCATTTGATTCCTTTAGAGAACAACTGATTCTAGAGATGCTGTTTTGATTTCCAACACATGCTCCGGGGAGACCTAGGAGTGCCACAAAGATGTTTCCTGGGCTTCCTGGGGGTGGGGGTGAAGGACTGAGTGGGAATGGGGTGATCCCTTCTTCCCGCTTGCCTACCCCAGAGCAGCTAGGTTTTTTCTTGCTTTCTATAGCAAGTTTCTATGTACAGTTTCAACTGAAGAATGACTACTCGGGGCTCTTTTTTAAAGTTTGAAAGCCATTGCTTTAAGATGATGCTTTTGAGACCCATTAGGCAAAAACATTTCTGTTTGTGGGTGAGTCACTCTCCCACAGAAGCCAAGTGCCTGGTCATTTGCGGAGTTGTTGAGGAACTAAGTCTCCATAAAGACTCATCCTCTACCCTATCCTTTGATGGTGAGAGCAAGAAGTGCATCTCCTTGGTTGAATGGCTGGGTTGAGAATCCAAGGAATGAGAGGAATTGTGCATTGGTTGATGTTGGAAGAAACGAAAATAAAACCACCTATTTGGTCTCATTATGGCCTTTCAAACTGGAAGAGGAAGGAATATGGTGTAACAAGCCCTCTTTATTTTGCTAAGGAATTTATTTTACCTCCAAAGGGGACCTCCTAATTTCTTGGGTGTGTTTGCAGAAATCCTTCAAGTGCACCTAGCTGGCTTCAGAACTGCTGCCCATTTGGACCTGCTCCAACCAAGCGAATTGGTCCTCATGGGGAAATTTTGCTTGGCAGTGGACGGTCTTCCTTTTCGTCACCTCCTCCTTCTTCTTCCGGCTGCCCTTCATCTTCTCCAAGTCATAGAAAGTTAAAATGGACCCTTTGGCATCATTCCATAAAATCAATTGGTTTCTTCCCCAATGTTATATTCCTTTTCTCATTTTCTCCATTCAGCACTGAGAGCACACCTCATTCCAATTGGAAAGAACTTTTCTATTGGGAATGGACACATCTTTCTAAATACATGGACAGTGAGGAGAGGGCTGGCCCACACTGGCCTCCCAAAAGGAGTTGTTCCTAAAGTCCTCTTATCCATCAATTGGTTGGACCTACGCACATATTTCCCCAGTTATCTACTGTGCTTAGGTTTCCAGGCCTACTCACAAACGCCCTTTCTTTAGTGACAGCATGCTGCACTGGGATGGACTCTGTTGAAGTAACGTAGTAGAATTGACAGAGAGGACAGATTTGGGGTGAGCTAGACTTGGGTTCTAATCCCAGACTGTTTTCTGGCCTTGAGAATCTTACCCCCAGAGCTTCAATTTTCTCCTCAGTAAATAAAAGGAGAGTGATGACACCCAGCTCAGATGAGAGGTGGGCTTGACTTCCCTGAAATGGGACTAAGTGGCAGAGCACAGCCAGGTTCCCAGCACAGAGTAGGTGTGCAGCAACTGCCAGCTTCCTCTCTGCCTCCTGCTGCCCCTGGTCATTGAGTCTGAGATTGATGCTCTAGTTGGCTTACTCCACAGGTACAGTGAAGAAGGGGCCGAAAGTGAAAATGCTATGGTTTTTACAGTGATTGCCCAAAAGAGAGGAACCAACCATATGATTGAATAAGAAATAGAGTTTCTGTCTTTATTGCTGGTATTTGATAAAAGGCAGCATGATTTGATTAGAGAAAGGTAGAGTAGATGGGCAAATGATGAGGATGCTGAGGGGGCTTCTGGACACTTTCAGGGGTTTGGTGATGGTTACTACTGATCTGTTTGGGGATGCATTCTCTTAAAAATGTCCTAAGGGGCCAGGTGCAGTGGCTCACGCCTGTAATCCCAGCACTTTGGGAGGCCGAGGTGGGTGGATCACCTGAGATCAGGAGTTCAAGACCAGCTTGGCCAACATGGTGAAAACCCATCTCTACTAAAAGAAATGCAAAAATTAGCAAGGTGTGGTGGTGCATGCCTGTAATCCCAGTTACTTGGGAGGCTGAGATGGGAAAATTGCTTGAACCTGGGAGGCAGAGGGTGCAGTGAGGTGAGATCACACCACTGCACTCCATCCTGGGCAACAGAGCGAGATCCTGTCTCAAAAAAAAAAAAAATGCCCTAAGGACATGTGGACAGTTGCCTTTTTCTGTTTCTCAGAATCACCAACCCAACTAGGGGGCAGGAAGAGACAAAGAATAACTGGGGAAAAGGAAGGGTAGCAGGACATGGCTGGGAGGGACCTCAAGCATGTGACACCTAGATTGGATCATTTTGAGCAACTGCCCTTCTCTATACAACAAAATTATTCTTGGTAACAATCATGTAGTAATAATAATCGTGAACTTTCCTGATCTGTCGATTAATTTAAAAACAAACCATAAGCTGTTCGGAACGAAGAATACATTTCTATTTTAAAGGTATTATTTAAATTCATTGAAATTTGTTATGTATGAACTAATATGTGATCCTACCAAGAATTACATCTCATAGTTCGGGATTTGTTTCATTGTTCTCAATTTTAAATGCAAATAAAAATGCCAAGTGGTCACAGAATAACCAGAGTGAAGTAACTTGAGTTCTTTGTTTTTAGAATCACTGTGCTAAGACTGGCATGGTGGCTCACGCCTATCATCCCAGCACTGTGGGAGGCCTAGGCAGGTGGATTACTTGAGTCCAGGAGTTCAAGGCCAGCCTTGGCAACAAAGTGAGACCCTTGTCTCTATAAAAAAATTTTTAAAAAGTAGTTGGATGTGCTGGTGCACACCTGTGGTCCTAGCTACACGTGAGGCTGAGGTGGGAAGATCACTTGAGCCCAGGAGATTAAGGCTCCAGAGAGATGTGTTCACGCCACTGCACACTAGCCTGGGTGACAGAACAAGACCCTGTCTCCAAAACAAACAAACAAACAAACAAGCCCCCCACTGAATCTATTGTTTGAACGCAGGGGTATGTAGTACTTCAGGGGCTGAGACACAAAGTGTGCCTAAGCGAGCTTGAACCATTCTGAACCATTAGGAATTTACTCTGGAAACATTTGTGTAGTGTGTGTGTGTCTGACTTTTTAACTTCCAGGTGGAATGCAATTTGTATTAAATAATAGGTAACAAAAACTTGCTAATTTGAAGCTTACATATATTATTAAGACTCAACAGCAACTGCAAAAATTGTTTAGAACTTAGACCAACAAAAGATTTTCTTGGAGAGGAGTATTTTATCATTGACATCATTTCGACTAGCTGGAGCAAGATGATAATTAAAAACACTCTGACTTTTAGTCAGTGTAAGTCTTGCTTTTCCATTCTGTACAGAAAATGCCTCCCTTATTGCTCGCTGACATCCGGTCTCCTTCCACCACCCTGCACACGGTACACCTCAAGGTGTAGCAGTCTATTGGTTGCCAACTCAAGAGCCATTCCTGCCTCTGCTTACAACAGAAGTGGATTTGCTTGTTATTAAATGCCAGCGTTCTCAGAAAAGGCAAGCCTCTCCCCTACCTTCAGGGAGTGATCGTATTTTAAACCAGTCATGGTGGACTATTTCTCCTTTGACAGTGATTGGTTTGGGGGTGAACACGTGACTGGATTCTGGCCAATAGGAAGTGAGGATAAGTTGCTGGGGTGGGGAAGAGAAGCTCCTGTAAAAGATTTTCCTTCACATTAAATTCAAATCAAAACACAGAAATAAACAAAAAAACAAACTAAAGAAATAAGGAGTGACATATCCCTCAACACGAACACACAAATACATTCACCTCTTTCCTGGATTTGGACACAGCTGGGTGAGGAAGTAGGATGCTCAGGCCCACCAAAACCGGCCTTCAACAATGGGAGAACAAGTTGAAGGTGAAAGCCAGTATGTTAAGGACGGCAGAAGAAAAAAATGAAACTACCTGCCTCTGGAAAATTTGCTGTGTGATATAATAGACTCTTACCCTTTAAGCTACCGTCACTTGACCCTCCCATTGCTTGAAGACAAAAGCAACTTAGAGCTATTGTTGGATGTGTGTGCACGTGGAGGGGAGATGGTCGCCCCGGGAAGTAGCAGACTCCTTGTGGAGAAAACCAGGGCAAAGAAAGAGCACAATATGTACTTGGCCTCTCAGGTGTGGTGGGAGGAGAGCAAGCCAGTGGAGAAGGGATACTGGGCCAGATGGTTCTACCGCTTGGCTTTAGGTGACACCATTAACCTGAACATCCTGGCAGCTGAACCGGAACTAGAGTGTTGAAGTAGGTGGGTGGGTGGATGGTGCAGGGCAGGGCCTGTGTGGGGCTCTGCAAAACAGTGAGTCTGTAACTGGGTGCTGACTACAGATAGTCATCCATCAATCACTGTACTCACTGTGTGCCCCCTTCCTAACCAAAGAGGGGGTTCGTAAATAATACAAGAATTAAATGGAAAGAAAGTCAGTGACCCTAAGCGATTTGCGGACTGGCTGTTTGACTCAGCCCTGGTCGTCTAGAAAACAGAGCCCTGGGGCGAGCATTAAGTTACTGGTACTTCATTTGGGAGTTGCAAGCCCAGGGAATGGAGGTGGTGGCAAAAGGGAAGTAAGGGGAGGGGAGATGCCAGGCAGTGAGACATGATGATGTGTGCTGTGCTGGCCACCACTGCATCCAGCCTCAGAGGCTTAGCAGGTTGCATGCATTTTCTGGAAGGCTTATAAAGAAAAAAAAAAAATTGACTGGGCACAGTAGTGGCTCATGCCTGTAATCCCAGTATTTTGGGAGGCCAAGGTGGTAGGATCACTCGAGCACAGGAGTTCAAGACTACCCTGGCCAACATAGTGAGACCCTGTCTCTACAAAAAATTTTAAAAAATTAGCTGGATGTGGTGGCACACACCTGTAGTCCCAGCTCTCCAGGAGGCTAAGGCAGGAGGATCGTTTGAGCCTGGGAAGTCAAGGCTGCAGTGAGCCATGATCGTGCTACTGCACTCCAGCCTGGGTGACAGGGGGCGATCCTGTCTCAAAAAAAAAAAAAAAAAAAAAAAATCACGCCATGAAGCAGTACACAGACTGGGAGAAAGAAGGAGAAATTTGGGGAGCTGCCCTCCTGAACTTCTGGGTGCCATCATCTGGCTTCTCAGCAAGCCAGATCTTAGGCACTGGGAGTAGAGGTGAGATTTCACCTGAGAGGGAAGCTGACTAAGAGAGACAAAATAAGAAGGCAGTCCAGGGAACCCGAGCCAACAGCCTGTGTGTGGTACAGGGTCGGCCCCTAAGTGTTTGCCCTTCCATGGGCAGAGACAACCCATCCCTCCTTGTCCCATGTTCCTCCCCCTCCTTGTGGTGCTCAGACACCCTGCAGAAGGCCTTTGTCCCCCTCCACCTTTCTTCAAGTCCTTTCCACAACACCCTTCCAGTTTGCTTTTTTTTTGAGATGGAGTCTCGCTCTGTCACCCAGGCTGGAGTGCAGTGGTGCTATCTCAGCTCACTGAAGTCCCCTCCTCCTGGGTTCAAGCGATTCTCCTGCTTCAGCCTCCTCAGTAGCTGGGACTGCAGGTGCGTGACACCATGCCCGGCTAATTTTTCCTTTTTTTTTTTTTTTTTTTTTTGTATTTTTAGTAGAGACGGGGTTTCACCGTGTTAACCAGGATCGTCTCAATCTCCTGACCTTGTGATCTGCCCTCCTCAGCCTCCCAAAGTGCTGGGATTACAGGCATGAGCCACTGAGCCCGGCCCCAGTATGCTTTCAAAGCAAGTGCCTCAGAGGTGAGTGTAAAACGCCCTCTGTGGCTTCAGGAAGGGAGAGTAAAGAGGAATTATTACTGCTCCCTGCTCTGCTGGGCTTGGTAGAATTACCCCAATGCAGTGTTTATTATGCCATGAAGCTGGATGCCCATGTTTAATGTGCTATCGGTTCTGACCCCAGGTGTCTCTCTGCATCACTGCTCTCCAACCAGCGATCCTACAGTCTGTGGCTCAGCTGAGGGTCATTGCTGACAAGTGTATTACTGGTGTTTATCCATATTAAATCTTGTAGCGGTGACTGCCTTTTACCCATTTTTCTAAACTCTCTGATTCCTCTGTAGTTTCCCTTCCTGCTTTGTCTTGTCCTTCTTGGAAAGGCAAACCCTCCCAAGTCAGGAATTCTATTGAAACTTGGTGTTCCCAGTTGTTTATGAAGAATAAAGATGTTATGGATGGCCATGCTATGAAGCTCGAGCCTTCATGTAGAATTGTACTGACCCATTCATAATTACATCATTCAGAGTGGTGGGGAGTTCACCAATGGGACTGTTTTAATTACAGTATACATCTGTGAAGGTAATGGTCAGCCAGCACTTTTCTCGTGTAAAAACACAGTTAAAAGCTGTCATCTTGGCTGGTCGTGGTGGCTCACGCCTGTAATCCCAGCACTCTGGGAGGCCGAGGTGGGTGGATCACCTGAGGTAAGGAGTTTGAGACCAGCCTGACCAACATGGTGAAGTCCCGTCTCTACTAAAAATACAAAAATCAGCTGGGTGCGGTGGTGCGTCCCTGTAATCCCAGCTACTCAGGAGGCTGAGGCAGGAGAATCGCTTGAACCAGGGAGTCAGAGGTTGCAGTGAGCTGAGATGGTGCCACTGTACTCCAGCCTGGCAACATCTCAAAAAAAAAGAAAAAAAAAAGCTGTCATCTTAACCATGTTTTCTATAGGTCTACACTTTAGAAAACACTGATCTTTGATTTTTTTCTTTTCTTTGAGGTTTTTTTTTTTTTTTTTTTTTTTTTTGAGACAAGATCTAGCTCTGTCACCTAGGCTGGAGTGCAGTGGCATGATCTTGGCTCACTGCAACCTTTGCCTCCCAGGCTCAAGCAATTCTCCTGCTAAGCCTCCCGAGTAGCTGGGACTACAGGCACACACCACAGTGTGTGGCCAATTTTTGTATTTTCTGTAAAGACAAGGTCTCACCATGTTGCCCAGGCTGGTCTCAAACTCCTGAGCTCAGGTGATCCACCTGCTTCGGCCTCCCAAAATGCTGGGATTATAGGCACGAGCCACCATGCCTGGCCTCAATGTTTGATTTTTCCTAAAACCTGGAAGCATTTGCTGGTTTTTTTTCTCTCCACAAAACATTTTACTAGAACAAAAATAAAATGCATTTTATTCCAAAAAATAATTGGGTACAATGAAGTTCTACCTTAATTGAGCCATTAGGAAATAAAAACACCTTTGAATGTCCCCAATGTTGAATTTTCTGTCATTCATACTAGGGAGACAGGCTCTGTCAACATGTTTCTTTGTTTGCACTTAACAACAATACAAGTGTGTGTGCTGCTTTAGAATTAATTTTCCGAAAGTTTCCCATATTTTGTGGTTTCTCTAAAATAGTTATCTTTTAGAATAGACATGCAAATGGAGGCATAATCTGTGAGTTTGCAAAGAAACTGTTTATTCTTTCTGTGGCCATTGCTGACCATGGGATTTTTGCAGTTAAAACTATCATCAGCCAAGGAGAACTTTTTCTTCTACCAGTGATGAGACCCTAGAAACAAATTGCTTGCATTACTATTTGTAATCAACTATGTATGCTCAAATTGTTGCCAAAGCCAGGCATGGTGGCTCACGCCTGTAATCCCAGCACTTTGGGAGGCTAAGGATGGATTACCTGAGGTCAGGAGTTCGAGACCAGCCTGGGCAACATGGCAAAACGCCATCCCTGCTAAAAAAAAAAAAAACACAAAAGTTAGCCAGGTGTGGTGGTGGGCACCTGTAATCCCAGCTACTTGGGAGGCTGAGGCAGGAGAATTACTTGAACTCGGGAGATGGAGGTTGCAGTGAACTGAGATCACACCATTGTACTCCAGTCTGGGCGACAAGAGTGAAACTCTGTCTCGAAAAAAAAAAAATTGTTGCCAAAGTCACAAGAAACTAAACGATAATGTAATATGTGACACGGACAAAAATAAGGTCAAGTTTCTTTGTTATAAGAAAAAACTCCACAATCCACTGTAATGGAAAATATTTAATGAGACAGATCATTCATTCAGTCAATAGCTAATTGTTCAATGCCTCTTAGCTACCAGGTACTATCGAGGTATGGTATTCTTTCTCTCCCCCTGATCTCCCTTCTCCTCCTTCATTTTCTCTTTGTGCTTCTCCTACTCCTCTTTTTCTCCCTTAGAAATTTGGCAAGGGATAAAGCTATTACAGTCATAATGTGCTCCTATTCTCCTGGTAGTTGGTAGGAAAAAAAAAGATTTTTGTTTCTATGGGGAGACAAATCTCACTTTCCTCATCCTCCAACCTGCCTGCTCACTGCAGCTACCATCTTGTATAGGGCCTACAGGAAGAAAGAATCTATGGTAAAGAGAGAACTTTAATATATTAATCAGCTGTGGTGGTGAGAATGGATCTTGAGGCTCAGAAAAAAGAAAAACTAATGGAGCTTTGAAATATCTGGAAGTTATTCCAAGACCCCTGGTAGGGATTTCAGATAACGAAATGGATGACGTCAGTGGTGGGAGGGCACCCAAGCATTTATCCACTCAAGATGCCCCCTTCATATTTTATCCTTGGTGTCGTGGCAGCAGTGCTAATAGGACATGAGCCTTCTTGCCCCAATAATGGCCCATTACGGCTTCAGGAAAAGCCATCATGTTTCCGCAGCATTTATCTGTCAGCAGGAGACTATTATGAGAGCACAAACTCGCATTGTATTAGCGTTATCAGTTAATTATGATCCTTGGGACCAGTGCCAGCCAATGGGCTAGCAGTCTGCTGACCATCACTCAGGGATATAACTCCACACCCCCAAATTCAAGCATGTAAGAAGACAGCAGGTCCGCAGAGACGTGTGGTCAGGGACATTTCCCCTGGCCGGGAGCCCATGGAGCACTGTCCTCAGAGATGCGCAGGTTAGGCTCACTGTCTAGGCCAGGCCCACCTTAGTCATTGTGGACTGGCAATGGAAGCCCTTCCTGGACACACCTGCCCCAGCCCTCACCCTGGGGTGGAAGAGAAATGAGCTTGGCTTGCAACTCACACCATTCCACGGAGGCATCCTCCCCTTCCTGGGCTGGTGGTAAGAAGTGGCTACATACTGTGGGTGTTTCTGAAGGTATCATTCCCACCTGGAAGCTTGGCTTCAGGAAAATGGGGATGGGTGAGGGACAGGGATGGCATAAACAAACAGTTAGCATTCCTACACTCACTGGATTTAGAGAGCATGTGGCAGATTCTCCCAAAATGCCTGTTGGGTCTTGTCTTTTAGTGAGGAAGCCGTCAAGTCCTCTACTCTCCTGGGGACCAAGCTGGCTCCACCAGCTTCTGCTAAGTTGCCTGGCTTGAAAGGTGGAGGAAGTATCCTCCTATTGTTGGTCCTAGGGGAGCATATGGCAGGGAGGGGATTTGAGGACCTAAGAGACACTGCTTGCTGCTGCCTCATTTGTGCAAAAATGGCTGGTGTCTGGGGAGGCTGCCTCAAGAGAGGGAAGATACTACCAAGACTGGATTCCATTAAGAGTGGAGATTTTCACCCGACCTCTGGCAAGAGTTGCTGTGCTGGGTTAGCCTGCATATATCATGACAAGACTGCTCTAGTGACCCCTGAGATCTGGGCCTTGGAGTAGGATGGCATACCCTGAGGACTTAGGCAGGCTGGGGTGGGAAAGGGCGGGTGGTTAGTGGGAACCTGTGTTTGTCTAGATCTCTGACATACTCAGTGCTTTTTGTACCCAGGGAAATAGAGGCATAGGGGACAGAGTGGGCTAGGCTGTGTGTGAAAATTTTTCCTAATTATCTGCCACATGGAGCATTGCTTACTGTAGGACAGCAGCCTATGACATCGGCATCCACAAACCAGTGCTTCCTTTTTCCCTCCCAGGAAACCACTGGGGGAAGGATGAGGACACAGAAGCCTGTGTCCCCTCTGTCCACCAGGTAAAGAGTGTGTGGAGCATGTTGTATTGGACAGTTCTTGTTTGTCATCATTTTTCTTAGGGAAGAGCTCAAACTCAGGGAGGGAGGGAGTAGGAAAAGCAGAGTGGCGGGTCATGGTGGCTCATGCCTATAATTCCAGCACTTTGGGAGGCCAACGCAGGCAGATCACAAGAGGCAAAGAGTTCTAGACCAGCCTGGGCAATATGGTGAAACTCCATCTCTACTAAAAATACAAAAACTAGCCAGGTGTGCTGGTGGGTGCCTGTAGTCCCACCTACTCGGGAGGCTGAGGTGAGAGGATGGCTTGAGCCCAGGAAACAGAGGTTGCAATGAGCTGAGATCATGCCACTGCACTCTAGCCTGGGCGACAGAGCTGGACCCTGTCTCAAAAAGAAAGAAAAGAAAAGAAAAGAAAAGAAAAACTTGTCTTTTAAGATTTAGGAATTGAATAAGTAGAAATTCAGTGACCACAGATGGAATGCTTTGCCAGATATTCTCTGTGTGACCTTGGTTAGGTCACTTCACCACATAGAGAAATTTACAAATTTCCTTTGTCAAATCTGATGATGGTTCTAAATGGTTCTCTGAGTCCCTCCTAGCCATAAGGTGCTGTGAATGTAATGAATATCAATTTAAAGGCATTTGTCACAAAAACAACGTGAGCTGCTGTCATCTTACATCCTCCACATTTACTGCATCTAATACTTTTTGTCCACTTTCCTTCTGGCTGACTTGCCTACCTGGGGGTACTAGTACTGGGGTGGAGGGTAGTGAAGGGGTGGCTTAGAGTTCTTGCTGAGCGTGGATTACAAACAGCCCCTCCTCTAGGTGAGCAGTAAAATAAATCATGATTGGTTGACTGCATTTTAGGACTGAAGAAAGCCAAGAACCCTGCCCACCCCACTCCACCCCTGTACAGCCTCCGTTTTCTGGAGAAGAGATGACTTTGGCAAGGTCACACGGAGGAGTCAGGACCCGATCCGAGTCCTTTACTGTCCCACACTGCTGCCTCTCCAGCCAGAGGCATGGAGCCTAACCCTGGCTTTGGGAAGGAATCCATCCTCCGTGAGTTGGCTGAGGGCAGAATGGGAAAAATGTGGGCCCCATGCACAGTGTGGGACCCAGGCAAGTTTGTCTGGAGAATCACAGGAGGATCCTGGCCCTGCCAAGTTGGATCATGCCACTAGGGTGTCCCGGCGGCTGGCCCTCATCTCTCCTCTTGCAGAGTCAGAAAGGAAATGAGAAAGAACTTGGCCCCAGGGCTGTGTGAGAGGAGGCTCAGGCAGAGGAAGGCTGAGAAGGCCTAGCTCTCTAGGAGTTCATTCCCGCCTGGAGGACAATCAGCTAGTGCCCAGAGATAAGGCTCCGGGTCACCTTCATGCCTAGACCTTAGAGGCAGAGAATAATAGTAGGCAAGCATTAGCCTAGTGTTTTAACCAATGCAGACCCCACTTTCTCCTCATTTGCTCCCAGTGGCTTTGAATCCATTGCTCTGGGCTGTGACGTGGTCTTTCTTTTCAGGCCATGAAGAGGACCTTATTTCTACCAAGTGTGCCTTGTTTCCAATTAAAAACGGTGCACCCACACAGAGTAAGAAGCCAAGGGGCCCCAGACAACCCATCAGTGCCTCACCTTCTTCCTGGGCAGCGGCCTGTCATTCAGCAGGCTGTGGCACCCCACTCCAAACTCCTACAGGTTAACCATTCATTCAGCAAAATCTTCATCAAGCAACTGTTATGTATCAGGCAACTTTAGATGCTAGAGATTCTCTGGTGAACAAAAAGAGACATGGTCCCTACTCCCATGGAGCTTACAGTCTAGTGAGGGAAGGGTGGAGGAGGGAATTATCACCATGCCAGTACACAGACAATTGCAAACTGTGATAAACTACCCGAAGCAAAGGAACCATAGAAGATTCTGGCACTATATGGAAGGTGGGGCCTTCTAGGTGGCAGATGTAAAGACTGGGGCCCAGAGGGAAAGCAGCAGGGGCTGTGGAGAGGAGCAGACGGACCTGCAGGAACCTGTCATAGGATGCCTTCCTTGGAGGCCAAGGACTGGGGCCTTTTTCCTAACTGCAACAACGGGACATTGGATGTGCATTTTACGAATCGCTCCCTGGCTGCTGTGTGCCTGGAGAATGGATTTCAGCAGGGCAGAAAGGATGCCGAAAAACCAGTCACTGAGGTCTTGGTGAGAGATGATGGTCATATAGAAGCCAGGCTCAAGGGAAGCATCTCTGCACCCCTCTTTCTGTCTCTGATGAAGTACCTATGTGATTTTTAAAAATCGGGGGCTGCTGGGGGGCTACTGACAGAGGAGACATCTTCATTCATCTCTCTGTGAGATGCCTTCCTGAGACTTGCGCCCAGAGAATCCCACTCGTTCTTCCACTTCAGCACGTATGAAAAATCTCAGCTCTGTTTCCCAACCTGCACGAGCACATTTATCCAAGTCAAAAATCATCTGCGATCCTTCTGCCCACTCTCCCAGCCCCTGCCCAGGCGGCTGGCCCCTCCTGGGGTTTCTCACAACCCTCCCTGCCTTTATTCCTGAAGTGCTTGAACATTGCCTGCAGTTACACTCCATTTAGACATTATTTTGATGATAAAATTATGTCTTCCCCCCTACTGCTCATTGTCTTCTGCAGAATATAGGAGAATAAGGTGGTGGTCTCTCCTGAGGGCTTTTCCCCCCTTTTAAATAATTCTATACCTACCCCCCTCCCCACACTCATTTGAATCATCAAATTGATTATTATCCCTGTGGCTGGTGCATCTCAAAAGGTGAAAAACCCAGAAGCAGGGCTGGGGCATGACTTACAGCTCATTTTGGTACAGTGGCATCCCATAATATTCGGGTTCACTGAGGGAGCAGCGGACGGCGATGCAGGTGCGTTTGTAGCTGGGGATTCAGGTGTGTATTTCAAAGTGTGTACTTGTGCCTTGGAGTGGATGTGGCGGGTAAGTTGATCATTTTCACCACGATTGTATTTTCCTAAGCAGACAGGAATTTATTTGCTCATGTCTGTGTCCTGGGTACATTTCAGAGAGCTGCCAATGACTAGAGCATCACTTCATACATTGAGAGAACGTTTTATAGATGCGCACCCTGCATCTAGCCGTATGAGAGTGGTGCAGAACTGACTGGCCCAGGTGATGAGAGCTGGGAAGGGAATCTGTTTCTCTCCTGCCTTCTTGCTGTGCCTCACCTGCTGGCCTGACCCTTTGCACTTTTGCGCACACAGCGCAGGGTTTGAGGCTGCCTCTTCTCTTTGGTGCGTGGGTGGAGAAATGTGACTCATTTTTAATTTGGAAAACAAATCCATTCCAGAAAGGCTGAGAGGTGAGTTTGCTAGACCTGCCAGTTAAAAGATGGGATAGGGGTGGCCGGGGGGTATGTAAGCAATAAATCTCCCCCCACCCCAGACCCACCTGGCGGTTGGACATTCCCCCCCCCCCCCTTTAACTGCGAGAAGGCAGGCCTTAGGGCTCTAACACCCAGTACTCCTATTGCTCAGGAGGTGGGGACCTCGCGCGCTGAGCGTCTCATTCCATGAAGTCTCTCTGTCTCACCCCCCTCCCCCCACCCCAGCTTGATTCTGTCACTTTAAGTCCAGCCCCTGAGAGATAGCCAATAGGAGCCAAACTATACATCAGTCTCCCAGCCTTAAAGCTACAGTAGGGTTAGTGGGCTCCAAGTCTCTTGTGCCCCAGCCTCCTCCACGGCTTCGCATCCCCTCTGCCCGCTCTCTCCGGAGCGTGCGGATGAGTGGAGCGCTGGGCTGTGCGCGCACGGCTCTCTGCCTCCCTCTCCCCCGCCGCGGCCGCCTCCTCCCACTCTGCGTTCTCGCGCTCACTGTGCCCTGCCCGGGCTCGCACCTTGCCCGTGCCCTTCACTCGCTCTTCCGCGTGATTTCCCCGCCGCCTTTCTCTACCAACTGGGAATGCTAAAACGGGACTGATGGACGTGTCCGAACTCTGCATCCCGGACCCCCTCGGCTACCACAACCAGTAGGTGCCCTGCTTCTCGGTCTGTCTGTCCTTCTGCCCGTCTGGCAGTCTCTGTCCTGGGGATCGCAGTTCCTTTTCTGCACATTCTTGTGTAAAAGTGGAAGGGACTTCTGGGGGGCACTTGGGGGACGAAGGAGGGGAAAAGCCGCACACTTCTGGGTTTCTTTCTAGGGCATAAACCCACCTCTAACTTTTTCCCGCACCCCCTTTTACAAATCCACACTTTCAGGCAAGAGTGGCGCTTTCTCATGCACTTTCTCCCTTTCTCTCTCCTCTCTGATCTTGCTCCGGGGTGAGAAAATATTTGAGTTTTTGTGGAATGGAGCAAGAAGGGAGGCAGAAGCCCAGAACAGGTGCAGGGATGTGGTTGCAAGGATGTCCTGTCCTGTCAGAGAAAGCCTTTCCCGCGGGCGCTTTGTTTTATTATTTCCATCCTGGGGACCAAAAATGATCCCGGCAAGAGAGAGAAAATCGAACGTGCCGCGGCGGTTTGGAAACTGCGGGCGGCCAGTGCCGCTCTCGCCTCGCGGTCTCCGTGGGGCGCCCCGAGGGTGCGCACGTGGCGCGGCGGATCCAGGGCGCCCGGGGGATGCGGGCCCGGCGCTGCGTCGTAGGCAAAGTTCGTTCTCGGCTTTGGGGGAGGCTGTGCCCAGCGGAACAGAAGGGCACGATTTCCCTGCTCCGAGGCGGCTTTGCGCTCGCGGTGCCAGAACCTGGGGTTATCCGAGCGGCGTGGGCGCGGGCGGCAGCCGGCGCCGCGAGAAGCGACTCTCAGAAACCGCGGGTCCCCAGCCCCGGGGCAGCGCGCCAAGAGCGCAGAGTGGGAAAGTGAACTGATCGCCCAAGCAGCGGGTGGTCAACCCGCGTGTCATGTCCGGGCTCTCGGGGATCCCACTCTATCCACCTACGGTTTCCCTCCCGACACCCTCCACGGTCGCCGCTCCACCTGCTCGGGTACCTGCCCAGGTCTCCCCTTGGGCGCTGCGCACCCCACGGCGCCCCCGGCGGGTGTCCCGGAGGCAGGTTGTGTGCGCGTGCAAAGTGGTCCCTTGGAAGGCTTAATAATAATAATACATAAAACTCTAGGTTCTTACGGACAGCTTTCCTGCTTAACTTTGTGCTCATCTTCCTCTTTTTTTTCTGACGCAAACTAAACTCTCCAAGTCAGCGTTTCTCCAGTTCCACCGTGCTTTCATTTGTGTACCACTCGCTTTCCCCCTCCCCCCAAGAACCACGACTACATCTCTAAAATAAATACTCTGGATCATGTGGGGTCCCAGGAAGTACCTAACCCCTCTCCTGGCTGCACGAAGCACCTCCACCACGGTGCACCCCGCTTGAGAGAGAGGGCAGCTGTCCACAGCATGGCTTGTGTTGTTGACCAGACTGTTCCTGCTTCTAGTTTGGGGATTTTCCCCACTCCACCCTGGGGCAGAGGGCCTTTTAGATGCCACCAGAATGTCGGCAGAAGGCGCTGGTCTGGGATAGGAATCCTTAATAATAATGGATTCCGATTTCCATCAGCTTGAAAAGTGGCTTTCATTCCTTTTAAAGGTTAGATTCTAGCTGGGGTGGGGATAGGGTGGGAGAACCTGAGGTTAGTGAGGCTGTGGACAGTATTTGGTGCTTGTGGAGCATTTCCTTACATAAAATGATCAAGTATGACAAATATTGGATATTTAAATTATTAAGGCTCCCTCTCTCCAGAGGTGACTTCTTTAGTTGAGCATGAAATACTTATGTATTTGTTCCTGGCTCAAGTCATAGTCAATAAATATGAAAATTTGTATGAAGGAAGTACATTCTTTGCTTATGCTTACCAGGAAAGCAAGGAGTGAGATGGAGGCTTTAACAGCTGGGTAATTCATCGAGTTGACGGCAGCCCTGACTGGAGTTTGAGGAGAAATATGGGCAAAAAGGCAATGTCAGGGAAGCAGCAGAAGGAAGTCAGGGAGCTGAGGTCCTGGGGGTCTGGGAAAGGTTTGAGATAGAAATCATTTATAAACTAAGCCTGACAGAGGTTTAGATCCCCAACCCTTTCCGTTTTGTTTTGTTTTGTTTTGTTTTGTTTTGTTTTGTTTTTTGCAAAGAATTAGCTTGTCCCTCCATGGGGCACAGGAAAAGCCAAAAATATACCTGCTGTCTCCACTGAGGAATTGAGCACCCCTGTGAGATGTCATTTCTCAAAGCCCAGGACCCACTGGGCAGCAGCCCAGGCATTGATGAGCTGGCCTCTTATACATATATGTGCCGCCTGGGGAGGGTCTGCGTGTGCTGTGGCGCAGAGGGGCATCATTTCAAGGACGAGCTTGTGGAGGTCTGGGGCTGGTGTCTGGGGAGACATCTTTCTGACCTCTACCCCACGGCTTTGTGACACAGCTTTAGAGCCATGGGTAGTAAAGTAACAGAGCGGGGGACTGGATTCTTTGGTTTGGTAGAAGGATAGTAGGACAAAGCCATTCATTATAGTGCCGGCATTTCCCAGGGAACATACAGTAAGTGGGTTCGTGTATGCTCTGCTCACAGTTTTGACCCCTGTGGATTGGCTGACATTCCCAGACTTGAGAAAACCCAAGGGCACAGGGACTAGAGTTGAGGGAGGAGGAACTCTCTGGTCCTCCCTTTTGCTTCTAACACATAGAGAGCATTTGTTAATGCTGTAGAATCATTCTCACTTTCCCAGGTGAGAAATGAACACACACAGAGAGAAACATACGTACCTTCCTACCTTGCTCTCCTTCATTTTCATTTTCCTGTAGCCAATCCTGTAGGTGACTCCATTACCCATTCTAATCAATATTTTATGTACATATATAATCACCCAGAGTGGGAGGCAGCGTGCTCGCCTGTGTGTGCCTGTGTACAAATGGGTCCATGACTGGACCAGCTGGAGACCCACGGCAAACAGTCCAGAGAGCAAGGGGGGCTATCTTCCCCACCGTCCGATGACCACTTTGCTGTTGTTAAAGAAATAAAGAACAAATTGTCCTGAAGGTAAAATATGTGGGTTCACACGTAGGAAAAATGCCACATGGTAATTCAGAGTCAGTGACCCGGAGAAAAACAAAGGGGGAAATTAATTTTTAATGGTACATTTAAAAATAAATCAGAGTGAGGACATTAGTCTCGGTTTTCCAAGGGAGGGGCTCTAGGAAATAAACCTTTATGTGCCTGTCAGCCTTCTGGAGGTGTGCGCTGCCATGGAAGAGGATGGGTGATAGGAGGTGGGAGGTGTTCAGGCCTGAAGGCGATGAACTGGGAGGAGACATTAGGTCAACGCTGGAGGGCCCCGGTCCCGGGTAAGGCCCTTTCCAGCTCAGTGAGATCCTGACATCACTGGAAATTTCCTCTTGGAGTTTGTTACTTCCCCCAACCCTTTTCATTTTAGAAACAATCCTTTATTTTGCTGATAATGAGGACATATGAAAAAGATCTGTTCCAAAAAAAAAAGCACAGAGAAACAACCTGGCCACAAAACAGGAACCTTTTTATTCTATTGATTTGGAGTAATCAATAAATATTCCATTTAGTCTGGGAGAGGAGGGGCAGAGGGGACTTTCGGGGAAAGCACTTCAAAGGAGGTGGCGGTGACAGAGATTTCATGTCACACCCTGCCTTCTCAGAGCACCCCTGGCCCTAGCTCGGGGGCCCTTATAACTTTGTCCTGCGTGTGCTCCATTCATATTCCTGATAACTGGACATTTTGCCAAGTGGTTTTTAAAGATAATCTAAACTCATTGAGAAAGTTTGTCCCCTTCCTCAGCCCTCTGCTGAATGCCTTGTTTCTTTTGAGCAAAGATCTGCCTACTTCTGATGGGCCGGAGGAAGGATGCGTGTGACAGAGAGACATTGAGGGAGCATGTACATTGGGGAGGGCGGTGGAGTTGGCCATGAATGCATAGGATTCAGAAGGAGACAGAATTCGAAGACAGTAGACAAGCAAGAAACAGGATGCTTTTGGCCTGACTCTGCAGCGCCCTTCTCTAGAACTTGTCTCCCCAAGTCCTTTAAGCGACTTCTTAAAAATGATTAAAATTCTTTTTGGTTCCAAATTTAAGGGAAGAGATGGCAGATATTTAGACCATAATGTCCTCCTTCCAAGTAAAGCCCACACCACACCTTGATTGCCTCCATTCTGGTGTTCCCCAACACCTACCGGCCATCGTCGAGTCTCTGTCCATTTCTTTCTGAAGTGAGACCCTCGTAATGCTCTTCCTGCTGAGCAGGAGCTCTGCCCAGAATTAGCGAGGATGCCGCACAGCTCCCCTGGGAGCTTCTGTCGTAGAGTCTGGTGGCTCTTGACTGAATGTTACTGGGGTGGGGAGCCCCAGCTTGACTTGAATGCTCAACCTCTGGGGTCCTCCAGTGACACTACAGCCCCTAGAGGTGCTGCCAGTGCAGGGTCTAAGGAAGGACCCCAGGAAGCCAGGAGAGTACAAATTAAGAATGGGCTGGAACTAGCCAAATCTGGCCCGGAATCTTCCTGAACATCCTGCCTGTTTGCCCTTGAAGGCTTTTGCCGATTTCTAGAGATAAATCAAAGACCTTTTTAGTATGTATGCGCTGGTGACCCCTGATTGGTCTCTGTCTCTGGTGAGTTTCCCCTTCCTCAGCCCCAGCAGCCTTAGACCTCTGGGGACAGTCACAGATATGGTCTTCCCTCAGAGGAGGGACCCATAGGCTTTGGGTGGCCCTGGTGTCCCCTGTCCCCTGGCATGGGTGGGGTGGGATTATATCCTTTTAGCCCCGTCAGCTGGTATGGCTTCGTCCCTGTGCGGGGAGGTTGTGGTGTTTATAATTGCAAATGTAATTAGCAGACCAGCTCTGGGGGACTGGGAGGCTCAACTTCTCTGCACATCACGGTGACCCCTGTAATGGCTGGCCCGGCAGATTAACCCTCACCGGGCCAGCCTGCCTCCTGCCACTGGTGAGGCTGCTGACCTTTTCTAATAATGGCAGGGCTGTCCTGGGACCAGACACCTTCCGTGGAGGGGTTGTCAGGGCAATGACTGGGAGAGATCCGTAGTTGGGAGGATTTTTTCTTCCCCAGGGCACTGCGCTAGTGACCTTTGCCTCTTGAGACACTGTCACCCTGGGCAGCAGGCTGTGCTGGGCCATTTCTTCTCTCGTGTTCCTGGCCATACTGGAAGGATGTGACGGAAGGACTGTGAGTGCATGCTGGTCAGTTCTGTGGCTCTAAAGGGACTCATTGTGACTTCCATCTGGTGCTCCTGGGCTCAGCGGGCAGTAGCTTGTATTCACCCATCTCATCAGCTTCTTCTCAGAGCCAGCTTTGGGGAGGTGACTGTTCGCTGGCTCCTGGACTCTGAGCAGGTGTTCCACAGAGCTGGACTGCTTCGGGTAGGGAGGCTGGTCATAGGAGAGCACAGGCTCAATTTGTTTCTGAGAACAGAGACCTCCCCAGTTAACCATCCAACAAAAGGACACCAAAACACCAGACAAGTGGGGAACATGGAGCTGCATAGTCTTTTCCCTCCCTCCTATGAGTGTACTTGTATTTGCCTCTCTAGGGTGCCCTTCTGTACTGATCAGGATTAAAATCATCAAGGGTCCTAACAGGACCTTTCTTTATAAGTCATTGCTTAACAGAGTGTCAAGCCCTTCTGTGCTGCCAGTAAAGCCCCTGTTGTAGAGGATGTTTCTGAACCTCGAAACATCAAAAGCCGTGTCCACCCCTAAGAGAGTTTCCACCGTGGGAAACCTGTGTGTGCACATGTGTGAGTGTGTTCCGGTGGGTAGTCCCCTTTAAGATGGGGTGACAGTGGACAGGGGTCTCTGCTATTTAAACATGTTCCTGCTGACTGCTATACCCCTTGGCTGGGCTGAGGTCTGGCTGTGACCACATTCCAGCAGGGGCTGCCATGCCTTGGGATTGGTTCGTCCATGGTGCAAAGGGGACTGCAGGGGCACCTGCTAGGTGGCTGTCCCTCTGGTTTGCCCAGAGGATTTCAGTCTTAAGAGCCTCTCTGCAATTTTCTGGCCTGGGTAGGGCTGGGGCAGACCCCAGAGAGGGAGAGAAGGAAGTCCTGCCCTTCTCCAGGATAACAGATGGCCACACTCAGAGGAGCATTTGGGCCATTCTGTTCCAGGTTCCCGACTTCCCCTTCTCTCCCTGGAAATAGCCATTGACAGGTTGTGGCTTAAAGAGTCAACTGTTTTCTTAAATCAAGGAAAATCATACTGGTTAATCAGCCCATGGGATGTTCACTATGGAGTTGGACTAGGTGGAAAAAAATTATTGGCCAAATGTTTTAAATTCAGAATTGTCTGAGTTTGAGTTAAAATTGTATAAATCTAAAACAAAAGTTTTCCTGGGGCTCAGAGATAGAATTTTTTCATTTCATTTTGCTGTGCTTTTAAACCTATACACATTTTGGTCTGAAAGTTTCTTTTTTTTTAAAAAAAATGTCTTTCCTTTGTTCCTTAGGACTTTAAAATACTCTATTCAATATTGTCATTCAGCATCCCCGGGACTGAACCTTTTCAGGGAATGGTTTTCTGGAAAATTTTATTTTATTTCTCAATGTCATTTCATTCAGAGGTCAAAAGGCAGTTAAACAAACTCCAACAAGCCTTTGTTTTTATCTTCTGATTTCAAATGTGATCAATTTTTATTTAAAATCGTATCAGAGACCTCTCCTACCAATTATAGTGGCAGTCAGCCTCGTGCCTGACCATTGGTGTTTACCAAAATCCTGCATTTAAAACTGTACGAATGTGAAGTGTCAAATTGAATTCAATCTTTTCTATCAAGGAAACGATGAGTTTAAAAACCCCAAATACCAAATGTGGTTTTAACTTGGTTCTTTTATTTTTAATGGCTTGAATTGGCTTGAGTTCATAAATTAGTTTTTATGTTTTATTCTTTTTGTTAATTCATTTTGAAATTTTTATTGTTTTTTTTGGCATTTTCATCTGGCTTATGCTTTAAAAATGATGCCTGATAAAGGGTTTTTGAGAATCATTGGCCTTTTGATGTGTTCTTGGTTTCTGAAGGGCAAAGAACAAGGAAATACAGGTGTAAGGAAATGCTATAGGAGAGGATGGAAGGGGTGAAGAAGCATGATCTTTTAGATGAGATTTCTCTCGTGTTTTACAATTTAGCATTTTCTTTTGTCTTCATTTTTTCCCCTCTATTTTTATTCCAACTTGCTGTAGTTTGCCCTTGTCCTTTTGTCCCTCCTTGACTGTTTTGGAGGAAGGAGTGTAGGTGTGTGGTCTGCCTGTGTGTGAGTGTGTGTGTGTCTGTATGGCTGGCTGAGCTGTTCAGAGGTGCTGAGCATGATTAGTTGGGTAAAGTCCCAAAGCAGAATGCCTATAATTGGCCCCCCTGTTCTGATTCAGCCATCAATACCTTTATTCATGGTCGCTGGCTGGCTCATGTTTTGGTGAAAAAAACAAGAAGGGTGTAGACCTGCTGTTTACAGACAAATTTCGGGTGGTCTGTTTGTTATCTGAGGAGCGTGGTGATAGGGGCTGCAGGTATGGGTGAGGATATGAAGAAGCACTAAACTTTATGCAAAACCAATTTTTAAATCCCTCCCCTCATCTCACCGCCTATGCTTGGAACCCTAGTTTGGGATCTTGGTGATGCACAGTAAATGAGCTGTTGTATGCTTTTGTTTTTGTCTTCCTAATCGATCAGCAGAAAACATTTCCTTTTGATGGTGAAACAGGACTTCAGCATGCAGAGCGCAGTATTTATCCTCTTACTTTTAGCTTCACTCTTTGTCATTTGTCTCTTGGGTTTGTTGACATTGTCTACCTAAGCAGTCAAGCTAACAAGCTTTGGCAGAAAGAACACTGCTTTTACAGAAATAGTAGCAATTTTAATGTGATGGTTATAATAATTGTGATTACAGTAATCACAGCTTGTACCTTTTTCTTCCCAAAAAGCGCAAAGCAATTCTCGTAACCATTTTTCTCATAGTAGCTGGATGAGGGTGGCCGTTTCTTGCTCCCAAACATAAATATCTTCATGCAAACATAAACATGCAAAGGCTGCAGGTTTGCGTGTCTGAATTCACCCAGGAGCAAAAACTGCCTGGTCTCTGAATACGAACAGGCAGGTAGAGGAGAATACGGTGTTAACCACCTGGCCCCCCTGAGAAAAGCTGGGTGCTTTGCCTTTGAACGAAGATGGGAGAAGTGTTTCTTGTAAGTGATGCTGTGCCAAGTTTGACCCCACTACCGCCGGCTTCTATGCCCCGTGCCATGCTCTGCCTCCCAGTTTCCCCTTGCTCCTTGGTTCCTCTGGCTGCATTCTCATGACAGGTTTGCAGACCAAAGGCACAGAGAGGACAAGGGGGGATTATGACTTGGCGCATGTGAATATCTGGGAGAAGAACTGTGTGAAGAGAGAGGCAAAGTCATCTCTCCACCCTTGATCGCCTTCTTGGCCATTTGGCTTCTATGAGGCCGTTGTCCCTGCTCCTGAGTACCTCAACCTGCACTATGGAGGCGATTAGAGGGAGGTCATCAGGGAACTGACCTCTCTGAATTTCCGTGACCCTTCTTGTGATGCTTCATGGCGACTCCCAGACCTGAAGCCTGCTCACCTACAGACCATGCTCATCTGTGCGTTACTTTAGAATCCATCAATGCTTTTGTTATTTCCTCTCTCATTTCCTTTTTTGTATATGTATCGTGGAACGAAGAAGCAGCTCTGCTTCACCTAATATTCCAGGGTCCCATAGCTGTCTGTATTTTTTTTCCATCTTAATATTCTTACTCATGTTCTTACTCATAGTTTCTTTTCCTCAGGAAAAAAAAAAAACAAACAACCAAACCTCAAAGCTTTGGATTATTAATTGATTATTAACTGATTTTACAAACAAAACATTCCACCCCCAAGGAATGCAAGCAAGACTCTGGCTGTGCTGCTCAGGTTGAGATCTGCTTTCCCCCTCAATCGGTGAGAAATTTTATATCTTCAATTCCCTTGTCGGACCCCGAGTAAAAAATTAATTCATGAATAATAAAAACCAATCAGTCTTGTTGAGTTTAAGAAGGATTAGGAGAAAGGGTGTTTTTTCTTACAGAGAACATTTGGAATCTGTGTGTCACTGTCACCGAGTGTTTGGGGGTGGCTTGAGCGAAGCCTTTATTCACGGCAAATGAGCTGTTGATTATCCTGAGTATAACACATCTTCCTCAGTTGTTAAGGCCAGCTTACTGCTGACTGTTACGGGGTTCCTACTCACTGCTCTCCCACCATCCCGTACTCCAAGCCAGTGATAATTCACTGAAATTAAGACAGTTTCCTGTGTAAGTGGCATATAACCAAATAGCAACCGACCTGGCCTTTGCATTATGAATAAGCCCATTTGTTGATGGGATGGAGTCCTTCTTGGTTTTCTTCCCCTTTCTTTCTCAGGAAATAATTGACCAGAAATTTACATGCTTTTCCCAGAACTACAGAAATTAGATGTGTAGATTCTCTTTTCAGTTTCCACTAATAGTATCTACCTCCCAGGGTTGTTTTGAAGATTTAGTCAGAGGACAAGCACCAGGCATATAGTAGGTGTGCATTAAATGTCCAGTGTTATTAACTTTTTGATGTTATCTTTGGGGCATTACTTTTTATTCCTTTGACATAATCTCACAATTATAGTCTTCCCTACAGTGAGACTGGGGTGCTTGAACTGACTACTTTGTTTAATGTGATCAATATGGCTTGCGTGTCAATATATAACACAAGGGGATTAAAGAAGGAATTACAGTTTGGGATGGAGAGGATGAATAGGAAATTTTCCTCTGAATGAATCCCTATATTTTCAGTAGGGCTGTCCAGTAAAATACAGGATACCCAGTTAAATGTGAATTTTACATAAATGTGAGTATCTTTTTTTGTATAAGTAAATCCTATGCAATGCTTGTTAAATCTGGCAACCCTATCTACCCATGACTGTTTTTCTTAAAATAGTCTGATAAGAAACACATTGCCCTTATTTTTTTTCTGCTTTTGACCAAGCCTGAAAGATTAATTCTAGGTTCGGTTTTTTAATTTTTTTTTTTTTTTTTTTTGTGACGGAGTCTCACTCTGTCACCCAGGCTGGAGTGCAGTGACACGATCTCGGCTCACTGTAACCTCTGCCTCCCGGGTTCAAGCGATTCTCCTGCCTCAGCCTCCTGAGTAGCTGGGACTACAGGTGTGTGCCACCACACCTGGCTACTAATTATTTTGTATTTTTAGTAGAGACGGGGTTTCACCATGTTGGCCAGGTTGGTCTCAAACTCCTGACTTCAGGTGATCTGCCTGCCTCTGCCTCCAAATGACCATCTTTAACATTTTACGAATATGAATGTGTTAGGCTGGCCGTGCCCTTAGATAAGGCAGTGGGTAAGTTCCATTGACCAGATATATTGATAGAGTTACAATTAAGTAAATAAATCTGCTGAATGAGGTCTCCTAACAGCACCCAGGGCTACTGAATTTTGCCTTAGGGAGGAACAGGGTAAGTCAAGTCTTTTTGGGAAACTGTCTGTGCCTGATGTTTCCCTGACAAACGGGTTGGGGTGCTGGACTGCCAGAACCTGAGACCCCAGAAACTGGAAGTTACCCTTGCCCCACCCTGGAGGCCAAAGCAGCAGCTCTCCCTACCTCCCCACACAAGGACAGAAGGCTGACCCTTGTGAGGGTCTCCCAGGAGGCTGAGGGGAAGCAGCCCAAATCAGTGTTAGGTGATGGATCAGGGAGGGTTAGGACTCCAAACCTGAAGCAGAGCTAGTTGAGAGCATGGATGAACCAGGGCTCGCCAACAGGGTACCAGCGGACCCCAGCTTCCCCTCATTCACCTCTCAGAACAGCACAGTCGCACAGCCTTGGTAAACACAACCATTGTTTTAAGCCTGATGCCCTCACAGCCCAGGGTACGGGGAATGGAAGAGCTCTAGAGCCCCCTACAGGCACTCACTGGCACTGCACCCCATGGGTGACAGTTCTGCAACAGAGCCTTCCCTTGGTGGGGTGTATGGAGAATCCCAGGGAGTGAGCCTTCAGAAGCTCAGGGGTGAGCTCAGGACCCTGGCTTTAGAAAGCAGCTCTGGTTTTCACCTTTCCGAGCCCTGCTCCATGCAATTTAGCACTGCAGCTGCCTTGTAGTGTGGTATTCCTCCCAAGCCCCACCATGCATGCAGGCACACCTACACACCACACACTCACTGCCTCCGTGGCTTGCCTGACCTCCAGACGGGCTGGAAAGTGCTCAGGTCTGATTCAGTTTGAGGAATGCCCTCGAGCTGCTGAATATGCAGAAGCCGTGCAGCCAGCACCATTTTCAGAGCCAGATACTGGTGTTCAGATGCTCTTCTCCAAGCCACCTAATTCTCTGGGGAATCATTTTAGGATTTGATGTAAGAAAAGTGTCTGAGGGGGGATAGGAGAGCTAAATATAAAGTGTAAGGCCAGAGATGGGTGATTGTAATAGTAATAGTTGTAGTAGTTGACATTTATTGAGCATTTACTGTGTGTCAGGCTTTGTCCTAAGAATATTTCATGTATGAAATCATCACTTCCTCACAACAATCCTAGGAAGTAGGTATTATTATCATCCCCCATTTCACAGGTAAAGAAACTGAGGTACAGAGACGTTAAGTCATTTGCCCAAGGTCACACAGCTGACAAAGCTAGGATTTGCACAGAGGCAGTCTGGGTGTGTGCCTGCACTCCTCACTCCGATGTTATGTGTTTCTCATTGCATCTAGAATTTCAGCTTTCTTTCATTCTTTTTTTTTTTTTTTTTTTTTTTTGAGATGGAGTCTCACTCTGTGGCCCAGGCTGGAGTGCAGTGGTGCAATCTCGGCTCACTGCAAGCTCTGCCTCCCAGGTTCACGCTGTTCTCCTGCCTCAGCCTCCCGAGTAGCTGGGACTATAGGCGCCTGCCACCATGCCTGGCTAATTTTTTGTATTTTTAGTAAAGAAGGGGCTTCACTGTTCATCCTGTTAGCCAGGATGGTTCTGATCTCCTGACCTCGTGATCCATCTGCCTCAGCCTCCCAAAGTGCTGGGATTACAGGCGTGAGCCACTGCACCCGGCCTAGAATTTCAGCTTTCTAACTCCTGCCTTCAGAACACCTTGTGTGGATCTAACACTTGGGCAAAATTTAAGGTGGTGGTGGAGGGGGAAAAGACCAAGACCCATGTCTTGGTTCTGAAAAAAATAAGGTGGAAGAATTGCTGCACAGAGTCAGACCTCTCATCCCCCAGGTCAGCTTCCATCCTTGTCCTCGGCACAGGAGAAAGCTGTAGGAAGGAACTTTTGGTCTTCTGACATCATCGTCCAAGGGCCCATGCCCAGCCTCTGGAGGCCACTTAGTGGTTTGACCCCCTCCATGCCTCTCCTGGAGTCTATCATAAACATATTTTGAAGCCGACTTCCCTCTTCTCAGCTTGCATTTTCTCCTGTTCCTTGCCTTCCCATCATTCTCTATCGCCCATTCTCCAACGGCTCCCAAGTCTGAGTCTCAGTGCCCTACCTTGGTGCCCGTCTTGGATTCCCGCAGGCACCACACAGCAGCACGTGCAAAATCAAAGACAGCATCACACTCTAAACCTGCTTCTCCTCATGTCTCTTTAGGCAGGGACCCCCCTACCAAGCCAAGATATGGAGCGTATCTTCAGTTCTTCCCTCCTGCTCTTCATTGTTGAGTCCCCTCCTACATCTGGAAAACTTTTACCTATGTATACACCTCAGATTTAGTCATTCTTGTATTGCTTCCCCCAACCCTGGTCTGCTTAGCGAACTTCTATTTATCCTTTAAAACCCTGCTCAGGTATCCCCCTCTGTGTGGAGACATCCCTGACTTCTCCCTGGGGGAATTAGTCTTTCTCCTTGCAGCTGTTCTCTGTCTCATGCCCCTGACTGGGTTACAATCTGTTGGATTTGAATATTTGCTTATTTTTTCTCCTAGATCATGAGGTCCTAGAGTCCAAGTTCATCTCTGTGTCCCCAGTGACACAGAGTGGGTGTTTAATAAATGTTGGTTGAGCTAACCTGAGGGGATTGGAAGTAGTTAAAGGGGAGCCCTTGGGGGAAAAGAGGGAGAAAGAAGGGCCTGGGAAGAGGTAACCAGGAGAGCACTGGTTCTGCCACATCTTTTGCCCTGGTTGAGACATGGAGGCAGCTCTGGCTTGGGGAGCATTATATCCTTCTGGGAGGCAATGCAGTGTTGGGGTTAAGAGGGAAAACCCTAGCTCCAGACTAACTGAATTGAAATCCTGGTCCCAATGGTGCGCTGGAACCAGCTCAAACCAGCTCAGGAGAGCTCACTGTTAAATATTCAGCAGTTTTGTGGGCTGATGGTCAAACACAATCATTATTAAAAATTAAATGGTATAAACTTATAATTAAATACATTGTATTAAAAACAAAGGTAATAGATACCACTCCTCACTTCCTCATATCTTAGTACATTTCACTTTACGTTCTTGCCATCAATTTACACCTAATGTATGGTGGAAAAAACCATGCGATGCTGAGCTGCTGCCTGTCTCTTCCCAAGCCTGCATTCCATGATGACACACTGGTAGTTTGAGAACAGCCATGATGGGAGTATTTACACCACGGAAACTGGCAAATGCTACAGATCCGCCGTCCCCCAGCCGGCCGTTAAACATTTATTACCACACCACTGCACTGGCTCCGTCACATCCCAGCTCTGTGACCCCAGATAAATGACTCAATCTCTCTGTATCTCAGATTCCTCTTCTGCTGTGATCTTCCACGTTAGATTGCTGTAAAGATTAAAAGTTGATAAACATGGCTGAGTGTGGTGGCTCACGCCTGTAATCCCAGCACTTTGGGAGGCTGAGGTGGGCAGATCATTTGAGGTCAGCAGTTTGAGACCAGCCTGGCCAACATGGTGAAACCCCATCTCTATTAAAAATACAAAAGTTAGCCAGGCGTGGTGGTGGGCATCTGTAATCCCACCTCCTTGGGAGGCTGAGGCAGGAGGATCACTTGAACCCAGGAGGTGGAGATCGCAATGAGCCAAGATTGCGCCACTGCACTCCAGCCTGGAAAATAAAGCAAGACTCAGTCTCAAAAAAACAAAAACAAACAAACAAAAAAAGATAAATATAAGGTACTTATAGCAGAAACTAGTACACAGTAGGTGCTCAATAAATATTAGTTCTTTTTAGTATTTCTTCTCATTGCTCCAGTGATGCCCCTATCCAAATTCTACGGAAACAGATGACGTGCCAGGTAGAGGAATGTAAGTTTTATTTCTAGAGCATAAGGTTCATGTCTTTTCCCTACAGGACCCCTGTGCATAGGGTTTAACCTGAGGAGCTAAGTGCGGGAAGTAAAAACCATGAATTTTCCAAGGGGAAAGGCGCTGATGGAGAGGTATGCTGAAGCCTCCAGGCCATGAGAGGATTGTGCCCCAGGCCCTTTGAGGAAATGAGGCCACAGCAGCACATGGTTGAACAGGTGAGGCAGGCACAGGTGAGGTCAGGAGAGGAATGAAGCAGATGCCAAGAACAGCCAAGCTGCAGCATGAAGGGAGGCTCTGTGTGTGGCTGCAGCGGGGCCCCAGGACCTTGCGAGGAGGCAGCTGCCCTCTCTGGAAATGCTGGGCTGTGCGGTCATGCCCATGAAGGCAAGGGCTCCTCTGGCTTTGGAAGTGGAGAAAATATTCCTGGCCAATCCCGAGTTGGATCACACAGTTGAGGTTACATTGGCTGCGTTGTGGTTTCTTGGGATGCTACAGGAAAGTGGGAAGGTAAGAAGATTTGGTCTGCAGCCTCCAGGACAGCAGAGGCCAGGAAAGAGCAAGAGTGCGTTTGGGCTTTTCTAGACTCCTCCGTGGCAGGTTTCCTGGGTCCCAGCCAACCCAGGCCCCTGGAATGAGGATTCGCACTTAATCTCTCTGTTACCTGGAAATCGCTTCAGGTTCAGACCTTTGCCATCAGGAGGGGCAGTTCAGTGACTCAGATACACACAGTTCCCAGCCCAGCCCTTTTCCGATGGTAAGTGCACTACAAGCCCACAGACCCCTGGCAATGCGTACATCTGCACGCTGTACAGGCCAGAAGCTGCAGCTCATTGCTGGGGTCTGCTTCTGTTCTTTGAATCCCCGGTCTGTAGACAAATGCCCTTTGGAGCGGCCTTGCCGAGGAGAAGGCAGCGTTGAGAGTGAAGCCCTTCCTTCCCGCCTCACTGTGGGAGTCTTTCACTTTACCCTGAGCTCCTCAAGGGCCCATCTGGCTCTGATTCGTCTGCAGCACAGGGTCACTCATGGAGGAGCCTTCAGTAAACGTGAGGTAGAAGTTTAGATACATTTTGAGAAAATTTGTGCTTTGGGGTGCACCACTAGTGGGTTACCTGTTCAGTTGTACAGGTTGTTCACTGTCCAAGAGTGCCTGGTTGAGGAGGTGGGTGGGGTCTGAACTTAGTTTTTCTAATTCACAACAAGCCACACATAGCTGGGGCATGGGAGTGAGTATCCAAGGGGTTGAGGGCCTAGAGGGGACTGAGGAACCACCTCACCAGGCTCCAACTCATTCATTGGGAGCAACTTCCTGTCTAACCTGTGTCTGGATTCTCTGAAGAACTCTGTGTTTCTTTCTGCTGGCAACATCCCTGCAGCCTGCATTTAGAGCCGGATAGCTCTTCGAAGGCTTTCTGTTCTGCGTAACTGCAGTACTTAGCGGGTCCCCCATGGCTCTCAGCAGGCCCCGGGGCAGGGAGGGGCCTCCAGGCCCTGCCCTGGCTGTTGATATTTCAAGATGCCAGTGGAAGCAGAGACACTGCGGCCCTGTGTTCCCAGAGTCAAGGTGCAGGGTGGTGTGTGGGTGTGAGTAAGCCAGCGGCCCTGGCAGGCAGGGGCATATCCGAGAAACAGTGTCACAGGGTTCCTGGGCTCTAAGGGCTTCTGTGAGTAGATTTTGGGGAGTGCTAGAATTTATCAACTTGGAGGGAAAGGAAGCTGCCGTTTTAGCATTTGATGCCTTTAATCTTTACAGTAATACCTAAGTAGGGAGTCCTGTCCCCCGTTTACAGAGGTCCAGAGGAGCTGAGTGACTGCCCAAGGTGGCGCAGTGGATCCACTTGAAGAGCCAGGATGCACGTCCAAGTCTGTCTGCCTGAAATAGCTCAGAATTCCAGGGGCCCAGAAAACCCACTGTTTCTATCACAGATCTCTGTCTTGCCAGGCCCACCCTCCTGATGTTTTCCCCAACACATTAATGTGGTCTCAGGCTGAACTACTCAGCCGACCCTGGGCTCAGGAAAGGGGAGCGCAGACCCTGAGACAGGCATGTGGCTCGGGGGCTGCCACCAGGGCCTCATCCCAGTATGGCTGTGGAGAGGGTCAGGACATCTGGAAGAGCCAGTGTTGGGATCTGTTCATGCTGTGCCGAGAGAAGTGCTTCCATTTGCCAAGAAAGAATGAGGAAGAGGGAAGGGCAGGCCCACCTCCTTGCTGCTCGCTGGGTCAGTAGCCCTGGGTGGCCACTGGCCTTCACAGAGAAGAGCCACTTGGGGGTGGTCCACATGTGTGAGCTGGAACCCAGGGCCTGTGGCCAGCCCTGGGAGGGCCTCTGTGCGGGCATGTGGGGCAGGGAGGCACTGGAGGCCAGTTTCCTGTGCAAAGCCTTTGGGGCATAGCGGATTTGGGGCATAGCAGAGAAGGAGGCCTGCTTTGGTCTGTAAGGTGCTGTAGCCAGGATCTAACACACCTGGGCTTGGGTTTGTGGGTTTATCTCCCTTGTGTATTCTTTGACCACCCAGCTCCATGCCTGGCCAGCAGAGTTCTCGCAGGAGACCCTGCAGGCTTGATGTGAGGCCATAGTTGGAAACCTGATGGGCCCTCCCTAGAGACCTATTGCCTGGAGAAGTGCTCCCTCCGTAGCTCCGGTAGACGCCCCTACGTGCAGTCTTGCCCACCACCTTGCTCTCAACGCTCCTCTCCATGCCCTGCAGCCTCCTAAGTCTTTCCTCTGTGCCAGCTATTTTTGCATGGCAACAATAGTAATAAAAATAGTTACATATGGTCAGGCAATGGATCTGTTTTTTGGTCTATAAGTGTGTTTTATGTTAAAAATTTTACATTTTATGACTTCAAGACTTTGCATGAAATACCTTTACTGCAAAGAAAAAAACATTACCTGGGATCAGAGCAGTCACAGAACACAGAGGCCCCTGGCAGTCAGGAGAGAGGTCCCCTGGTCGGTGCCCAGGTGGAGAGTGTGGCCAGGTGCCGGCAACTGCAAGTGTTTCCAAGCAGGTGCCCATGTCCAGCAGATGCCTGCAAGACTTGAATCAGAGGCACTGTTATGAGGGCGGAAGGACCTGGGGTCCCCAGGCTGGCTGAGGCAAGGGACTCCACTGCTGTCTTCTCAGTAAGAACACCTTGGATTCTTCTTTTTGAGACAGAGTCTCGTTCTGTCACCCAGGCTGGAGTGCAGTGGCACGAGCTTAGCACACTGCAATCTTTGCCTCCCAGGTTCAAGTGAATCTCCTGCCTCAGCCTCCCAAGTAGCTGAGATTACAGGCATGCACCAACATGCCTGGCTAATTTTTTTTTTTTTTTGTATTTTTAGTAGAGTTTCACCATACTGGCCAGGCTGGTCTGACCTCAGGTGATCTACCCTCCTCAGCCTCCCAAAATGCTGTTATTACAGGCGTGAGCCACCATGCCCAGCCTAGAACACTTTGGATTCTAATTTTAGTACTTCCAGCTCCTGGCCATGTGGATGAGATCAGAGATTGTGCCTGTGTCAGGTAGACTTGGCCACTCCAGACAAAACCAGCTTCTCTTTGATGCTGGGCTCTTTTCTTTACCCCCATCCTTCTTTCTTTCTAGCCCTGTTTCCCTGCCTCTGTCGTTCTAGGCCAGTTCCCTCTATTTTTCTCTTTGCTGATGCTCACGACAATAGTAATATTTGCTAACATCTTCTGACTGCCCACTATGACCCAGGCGCTGTGCAAAGTGCATCTTGTGGCTACTCATATGTTTTGCCTCCTTCCCTCTTTCTGGGCCTTTTGTACTGAAGATTCACCTGGTATCCCCTGAGCACCTCATGTGGCTGGTGCTCTCCTCCCCAAAGAGGATGCAGCCTTGTGGGGGCTGGGAGGGAGCCTCATTGGCTCCAGCGCCCTCATTTTACAGAAGAGAAAACTGAGGGCTTGAGCTGATGAGGGCCTTGGCTACAGTTATGCAGCTTAGGTGCAGAAGGAAACCCAGGGCTTGGCCTCTTGACCTTTACCCAGAGCTGTCTTGCATCTTGTGGATGCAAATTGTTTGCTGTCAGCTGCGTTGAGGGCCTCTTTGACCTTGGGGTTCTGAGTACCTAAATGGTGAGCCTCGGGCCAGGCAGTGCAGATCACTGATGTCACTGTGCCAGGGTCACTGCATACCCACCTCAGGCTGGGCAGGGCGAGGAGACTGCAGGAGCCACGCAGAGCCAGAGGAGGGCTGGACGGACTGACACGAACCATTCCCATGTAAGAAAATTAAAAGATAAAAATAATTTTGATAGAGGGAAACTGATAGGAGGGAAGATGAGCTGGCCGTCTGGGCGAGGTGGCCTCCTTCACAGGTTTTGCTGCCATCATCTCCCTATGTGGGCCCACTTCTCTCCCCGGGCCATCCCTGTAGGCTGTTCTTTGCCCTTGGTGACCTCAGTAGGAGCTCTCCGTTTCCGACAGTCAGCCCCTCGCCCAGTGGGAGGAGGAGATGGAGAGGTAAGAGCTACCTGAGAATTAAGCCATGTGCACTATCTGGCTCATGCTGGTCTTCCCGGGGCCTCATTCCATGGTTGGTATAGAAATATGAATGCATCATCCTGCTGTCAGGCAGCATCCCAGCTACTCCAGCCTGTGTCCAAGGTCAGTACCTAACTGGCCATCCCTGCTCCGAGGTCACTTGAGGGTCTGGCAATATTACCATGGATCTGAACACCACTGGCTCCCCGGGGGCTGCAGCAGGGCGTGTGGAGGAAGGAGTCCCTCCGGACTCACGGCCCACACTAGAAGAACATAAAGGAATAGACAGCCCCTGTGTGGTGCAGCAGAGCAAGCAGGACCTTTGATGTCAGACAGGTATGAATTCAGCTGACAACTCAACTCTCCCTTGGTGTGTACCCTGCGGCAAGTCACCTAACCTCCCTGTGCACGCTGGCCTCATCTGAAAAGTGGGAATAAGAATCCTTCTGTTATAGGGTTGCAGAAGAATTTAATAAAATAATGCTTGCAAAATGCTTTTATGCAGGGTACTGTCAGCCTCACAAAGCCAGAGATGCCCCAAGCATTCTCTGTAAACACGGCTATGACCATTCAAAAGAAAATTATAAATTCATTTTAAAGTATTACTTAATTAGGAGTTATTATATATTTTTCCACCTAATAAAGACTAAAAGCACCAAGATTATGATACTTGGTACTTGGGGTGGGGGGCAGGGTTGAGAAATGCTTTGGCATTAAAAAGAGGCCTTCAGCCGGGCATGGTGGCTGACGCCTGTAATCTCAGCACTTTGGGAAGCTGAGGCAAGTGGACCACAAGGCCAAGAGTTCGATACAATTCTGGCCAACATGGTGAAAGCCCGTCTTTACTAAAAATACAAAAACTAGCTGGGCATGGTGGTGCGTGCCTGTAGTCCCAGCTACTCGGGAGGCTGAGGCAGGAGAATCGCTTGAACCCAGGAGGCGGTGGTTGCAGTGAACCGAGATCACGCCACTGCACTCCAACCTGGTGACAGAGTGAGACTCCGTATCAAAAAAAAACAAAAACAAAAAACAAAAAAACAGCCTTCACAGGTTCATGTGGACTGAGATAAAAGTACAGGCAACACAGAGTTGAGTAAAAATAAAAATCAAGTACCTGGACGGTGGATAGAGTAAAATCACATGTATGGCTTTTTAAGCTCTAAATGCTGGGTATATGCTTTTGAAACTTGGGGAAAGAGATATAAAAAAAAAACTGTCCTTTGAGTTAGCTGTAGGGAATGGGCTTAAGAATCCTGGTATTGGGAGAGATTTTTACCTTTAACTTTGACTCTTTTGATTGTATGTACATATTCTATAATGAAAACAATTTTAATGTGTAAGTTAAGGGAACCAAGTGTGAGCAAACAAGCCAGCAAACTAATAAACCTTCCTAAGAAAAACATTGAAATACAAAGGATCCTTATGAAAACTTGGAAGTCAGCTCTCTGGACACACAGTCCTCTAGAAACCAGGTTCTGTCCCTGCTCCAGGTCCCTGCCCACCTGCTCCCCTGGTCCCCTGCAGTGCACATGCTACCAAGCCTGTGCCTCTGCCTGCAGCAGGACAAACCCAGACAGAGGCTTAGCCTGGAGGCTCAACTCCCGGAGCCAGCGCTGGCGGTAGATGCAGCAGCCAGGCTCGGCCTGGGTTGGCAAGGGTTGGCCTCACCACTACATTCTCTCTCCACTTCATGCCTCATGGAGCCAGGCCGAGGGAGTCGCTGGAGGATCGTGACTGCCCGAGTGGGTGGTTGCTCACCTGCCCAGGAAGCCATTAATCTTGTGTCTCTGCGGCCTCTCCTCCCACGCCAGCCGCCCGGGCACGGACTGACTCGGGAAAGGACATGAAAGGGGCCCTGGGCTTCACTCCATGGTGGACCATGACCCTGGAAAATACCATCTGGCTTTTCTGTGTGTCTTCTGACACCAATTCCCCTGGTCGGGACACATCAAAGAGAGTGCGTCTGGTGACATTTCTCATTGTTATTCCTTTGGCAGGGCCTTCGGATTCAGGTCACAGATAGACTCGCACCTCCAGAGGCTGCCTGTGGGGCCTGAGCCCCCCATCTTACAGATGCCTCAGGAGGGGGCTTGTAGAGGTGACCCAGGACCCCCTAGCGGCCAAGACCCCAGTCAACGGCACCCAGCAGGCCAGTCCCCCAGGGCCAGTCTGGGCAGCAGAACCTCCTGGAGTGACCGCTCTGACTTTCCTTCTCTGCCCTCTGATGCTACCCACGCAAAACAGCCAAAGCGCCAGGTACCCCATCCAGGGTGTCAGTAATGTGTGGAGTTTGACCTGACCCTGGGAATCCCAGCTTCAGTCACAGAGTCATATTTTCTTTACGGAGGCTGGGCTTGCTGGCTTTAAAGTAATTCCAAAATAGATTTATTGGACAAAATTTGGGCAAAAATTGGGACAAAATAATTTGGGGCAGGCCAGGCATGGTGGCTCGTGCTTCTAATCCCAGCACTTTGGGAGGCCAAGGCAGGAGGATTGTTTGAGACCAGGAGTTCGAGACCAGCCTGGGCAATGTAGCGAGACCTTGTCTCTATTTTTCAAAAAGAATAAAACATTTAAAAGAATAATAATTTGGGGCAAAAAGGGGGCTTCTGAATAACCTCGAGGTTTGATACTCAGAAATGCACTACCTCCTGAGCAGAAAGTTGCCTGTGGCAGGAGGTATGTGCATGCAAAGTTGACCTTTTTGGAAGGTTATAGAAGATACAACAGCAGCCAGGGGCTTGCACTTTCTGTTGCACACTTTCCCCTTTTGAATAAACCCCTTTGTTTCATATCAGTGGGGAACAGAGGATGGGCACGTGCAGGGCCTCATTGGATATCCTCTCACTTTTTTATGTCTAGCTGTTTAAACATGGGGCCTCCTATGCCAGCTTGTGCTTTGTTGGAAAATTGGTTCAATAGCCCTGCTAGCTGGCACGCATCGAAGTATTTCCTATATGCCAGGCACAGTGTATCGTGCATTGCCCAGTTAGTACTTTTGAATCTCACAACTGTCCTGCAAAGTAGGCACTTGCATTTTCCTCATATTCCAGATGAGGAAATAGGAGCTCAGAGAGGTTGAGTAGCACCCCCAAAGTCACAGATCTAACACAAGGCAAAGCTGGCATTTAAACATAGACCCACCTCCAAAGTCCACTGTGCTGGACACATCTGCAGAAGACAAATAGTTCCCCCATATTTCAATCTCTCTCTCTGTTGGAAACTGAGTCCGCTTTTTGTTATTGCTTCCCCCATCAGAGTTCAAAGGCAGCCAGGAAATGGGGTGGTCTCTGCTTTGCTGCTTACCACCTTGTCACCTTTCATTTGTATTTCCCTAGAGTAGGGAGGCAGTGCCCTTTCTTGGCAGGGTGCAGTGGGTGGAAGGAGGGTAGGGCTGTGGGGGAAGGGGTCAGAAGAGAGGATTGCCTCTCTCTAGGTAGTCAAGGGGGCATACGTATGGGGTAAGAGGCTGGTTGGCATTGGGCATTGCATTCAGGGTCAACCATTCCAGTTCCCAGATATACATGCTGATAGAATCCTTGTGACAACCCTGTGAGGTAGAAGCTCTTCTGCTCCTCCTTTTACAAGTGTTGAAACTGAGGCTGTGTGCCTTGCTCAGGTTGCTGAGCTAGCACACGGTGGAGTCTGACTCCAGCCTAGGTCTGCCTGCCTCCTAAGTCCCAACTCACCACCACCATCCTGCATTTGATTTGGTTCAGCCTCTCGGTCTGTTGAGGGGACTGTAGGAGGTGACAGAAAGGATGCATTTGCATAGGTGGGTTAGGGATTTTTTTAATCCTCATTTTCCTGATGGAGACCGTGAGACCCAAGTGTCTTGCTGAACTCAGTACGTTGGGGACTGAAATTACCACCTGTCCCCTGGCTGCAGCCTGCCTTTTTTGCAGATGGGTCCAAACAGCAGATGTGGATGGTCTGGGAGGGAAGGTTCCTGTGGCTGTGTGAAGAGGGAGACTGGGGTGGCTTCCTGGCCAGCCGTGTGTTTTAACCAGCGCGTATATATCTTTATTTAAAGGAGTCCTATGCTTTTGACAATCCATCAGGAAGCTCCCTGTGACGGAGTCCAAGGGGTTCCCTGGTATTGCTCTGTGATCTTTAGACAAGCCACTTAGCCTCTGAACCTCTATGTTCTCATCTGCCTGATGAGGATAAGAGAATCCCAACTCCCTGGGTCAATGCTAGGCTAGGTGAAATCTAGCAGCCAACACAGGTTGGATGTGCACTCCAGGAGGCTTCCTAGCAATGTCCCCGCCGCTCATTCCTCCTCATTATGCCCTCAGAGCCCACATCATCCCCTTTGAATATGCTCGCTGATGGCAAGTCTCCTTCCATTCCGGGTGGATTTAATGTTGAATGCAGCCAAGGTCATTTGGAGGCAAGTCTAGGGAATTAGCTGGGTGACAGAGCTGAGCAAAGAGATTTTTGATTACAAAGAAAGTGAGGATGTGACTCTATTTCTCAGATAATCTGGCCTGAAAGGCAGCTCCCAAGAGGAACTCCAAAAATGGTTTGACGAAAGCCAGCATCACTGGGAACTGGGAAGAGATGCCCAGGGTGACCATGAGGAAGGGGACAGCGCTCACTAGGGTGTATAAATACCAGTTGGTCACAATGGGTCTCCTGACTTCACAGTCACACCCTGCTGCTCCTGACCAGATGCTGCCGTTTCAAGGAGCAAACTCGGTGGGAGGTCACATAGGTGTCCAGTGGAACTGGGGTAATTGTGGCCGTCTCAGGTCAGGCTCAGTCCCTGATCTATGCGGAATAAATAATGGCCCAGCAAGATGCCTATACCTTTCTCATCTTACCAGCCAAACCTGCAAATTACCCAACAGAACCCACGCTGCTTTGGCTGGGAGGGCCGAATGAGCCAGAGCTTGCAAGAGTCTAGCTGGGGGCAGAAGGGAGGAAGGATACACACCCCTCCTGCTCCTGGTACCTCATCTGCTCTTGAGAATTAGCCTGGCAGCGGGAGCCCTTCAACTGGGTACTTCGTGTACTGCCGTCCTTTGACATTTTCCTTCTGGGAAAACTTCTAGAGAAGCCATTCTGGGAAAGGTAGAGATTTAGAAGTTTTGAATAAGAAAATAGCAAGCTGAGAACATAATCTGGGGAGAAAGAGCACAGGGCAGAGAACTCTGAATAGTGGCAGATGGACTTCAATCTGAAGACTGTTGCAGATTTGAACAAAATCAGGGAAATCACAAGAGCCGGGAGCCTTCCAAAAGGAACCGCTTCCGTTGAAGTCTGTCCCTGATTCTCAGGTTAGGGTCTTCCTCATTTGGGATGTGAAAATGGTTTTTCTTTTATAATGTGATGCTTGTACTAGGTTGCCTTTTCCCACGTTTTATGTTCTCACTTGACAAATAGCGTCAACCTTGTATTGGTCCCAGTTTGGGTGGTAGTGAACGGGAGTGGGAATTATCTTGTGTGGTTGGAAGATGGGAACCACTGGCCTAGAACCCAGAAACTGGAAACTAGCTGTCCTCAAGCTGGGCCTTAAGTCTCTGTAGGGAACCTGGGGACAGAAAGTGAAGACACACGAACAACTGTTTATATCCGTCATCCTCCAACAGGCAGGCTCCTATGGGTGGGGCTCCATTCAGCCCAGGAATTCTCCTCTTCCCGTTGGTGCTCTGCTCTTCTGCTCTGTGCAGAGGGCAGCTGGTTCTAAGGTCCAGAGATATAAGATTTCTTCTCTGGTTTAAGCAGCACCGAGAGCATGGTCCTCTCGCTCTTCCTGATTGTGCTCTGAGCTCTGGCCTCTTGCAGGGAGTTGCCAGACACATGTGTGAGAAGAAGGGCTCCTTTTACCGTTATACTCTGGGTGTGATCACAGCTCCGGCCCAGGCCACTACTGAGCCCTACACTGTCCAATATTCACATGGGAGGGTTGAGAGGAGAAAAGGCACTAAACATCCTGTGTCATAGGAAAAGGGAACAAAAGAGGAAGCCTCGAAACAGACTGGGAGTTGTCATTCATGAAAGAGTGAGCCTTCCAAATCCCCCACGCTGGCTGGTCTTTACAGCCTGGAAGACTTCAGATTAAAGAGACCATGATGAATGGGGACCATGGGGATAGATTACTTCAGGTAACACCACAGTGTCACCCAGCTGATGGTGGCCCCAATTTCTGGGCAGTGGGTGGGGAGTGGAGGCCTCCAGCCCTCTTCGATTCTGACCTTCAGCTGCAGCATTCCTTGAGCATTCGTGGAACTTTAGTACTGCAAGATACTCTCAGGGGAAACAGCTTCCTGGGGAGTTCGCCAAAGAAACAGAACCAATACGATGTATAGTCATGTGCCACATAATGACATTTCAGTTAACGATGGGCTGCATATATGATGGGGTCTCATAAGATTATAACACTGCATTTTTTACACCTTTTCTTTGTATAGATATACACATACCATTGTGTTACAATTACCTACAGTATTTAGTACAGTAACATGCTGTACAGGTTTATAGCCTAGGAGCAATAGGCTTTACCATACAGCCTAGGGGTGTAGTAGGCTATGCCATCTAGGCTTGTGCAAGTACACTCTATGATGTTCACACAATGATGACATCTCCTAACAATGCATTTCATTATTAAGCAATGGATGACTGTGTGTGTGTATATCCTTTATTTATGTATATAAAGAGGTTTATTATAAGGAATTAGCTTACATGATTACGGAAGCCGACAAGTCCCAAAATCTGCAGGGTAAGTCAGCAAGCTGGAGACCCAGGAGAACTGACAGTGTAATTCTAGTCCAAAGGCAGGCAGACTTGAGACCCAGGAAGAGCCAATATTTCAGTCTGAGTCCAAAGGCGGGAGAAGGCTGATGTCCCAATTTGAAGGCCATTGGGCAGGAAGGATTTTCTTTCTCTTGGGAGAGGGTCAGTCTTTTTGTTTTATTCAGGCCTCTAGCTGATCGGATGATTGCACAGGGCAACCTGCTTTACTTAATTTGCTGATTTCAATGCTAATCTCATCCAAAAACACCCTCATGGAAATACCCAGAATAATATTTGGCCAAATATCTGGAGACTCCATGGCCCGGTCAAGTTGACACTCAAAATTAACCATCATAGCAGTCACATGAGTTTGGGAGATTCTTGTAAACCATGGCCCTGTCTTTGGCCTTCCAGGGCATTTTAGTGTAGTAAAGGTTCTGAGAATGCAGTCAAGAAACCTATTTGACTTGTTCACTCAAGTGTTTTCCTTATTTATTTGGCCATGGTACTTTGTGGGGACTGGGGAGGAGGGAAGGAGGAAAGGGCCATGATGCCTGTTGAATCCCATGACTCTGGGAACTATCCATTGGGAAACACCGCCCTGGTGATGTAACATTAGAAAGACACTGCTGTGCCAGCTGCAAGAAAGCGGCCTGTCCATGACTGGGGCTGTGGTGCATTTTGAGGCTTCCAGGCACTGTCATGGTCAAGCTGCATCCCAAAGTGAAAGGACTCAAGAGAGAACTTTCTGGGAATTCTCTTTCTTTTCTTTTATTTTTTTGAAATGCGGGTCTTGCTATGTTGCCCAGGCTGGCCTCGAACTCCTGGCCTCAAGCTACCCTCCTGCCTCAGCCTTCTAAGTAGCTGGGACTACAGGCATGACATCCCACTCAGCTCTGGGAATTCTTTCTTTTTCTTTCTTTTTTTCTTTTTCCTGGAGACAGGGTCTTGCTCTGTCACCTAGGCTGGAGGGCTGGAGTCCAGTGATGTGGCCACAGGCATACACCATCACACCTGGCTAACTTTTGTGTTTTTTGTAGAGACAGGGTCTCCCCATATTGGCCAGGCAGCTCTCAAACTCCTGGGCTCAAGCAATCTTCCTGCCTTGGCTTCCCAAAGTGCTGGAATTACAGGTGTAAGCCACCACACCCAGCCAGAATTCGTAATTCGGCTGCACTTAGAGGGTGTTTACTCGGTACTGGCTGAGTGCTAAGTGCTTTGTATGCATGATCTCATTTAATCTTTTCAACCACTTTTTGCATTAGGAGCTAGTGTCTCATTTTACAGATAAAGAAATACGCACAGAGTTGTGTGACTTTCTCACAAGTGGGAAATCAGGATTTGAACCTAGTCCTGTCTGACTCTAGAACAATGCCCTTAACCACTCTACCCTGATTCCCACTGTGTGGCTGGGAAATCTATAGGCAAAAACAAAACAGAGGCCTCACCAGGCATATGGTTTGAAATCAAACAGTTTATCTGAAAGTCCTTAACTGATAGGATGCCTTTTGATGGCAAAAGGGAAAATGAAGAGATGAGGGAATGGGAGGAAGTGTAATACTGTTAGGGAAGACAGACTTTGCATGAGGGTAAGATGTGGTCATGTCAAAGAGGGAAAGGCAGAGCATAGTTCAGGGTGTTCTGAGCCATCATCTGCCTTGTTGATGACAGACAGACCCTGCTCAGCTCTACATTTCCTTGCTGCACGAGGCCCCGGTGCCCTCAGAGGTGGTCCCTGAGAGTGCAAGAGAGGTGGAGGTGGTGACAGGTGGTAAGACCCTGCTGAGCAGGACCATCTTTTTTTTTTTGAGACAGAGTTTCACTCTTGTTGCCCAGGTTGGAGTGCAATGGCACAATCTCAGTTCACTGCAACCTCCGCCTCCTGGGTTCAAACAATTCTCCTGCCTCAGCCTCCTGGGATTACAGGCACCCTCCACCACGCCCGGCTAATTTTTGTAGTTTTAGTAGAGATGGGGTTTCACCACATTGGCCAGGCTGGTCCCGAACTCCTGACTTCAGGTGATCCACCCGCCTCGGCCTCCCAAAGTGCTGGGATTACAGGCGTGAGCCACCATGCCCGGCCGGGAGCAGGACCTTCTTGTGCTCCAATCATTGGTGTGACTTGGACAAGTCTACATACTCTCAAATATCTGGTATGTTTTCTATCTGCTGTGCAAACAAGGTTGTTGCATCCTATTTTTGCATTAGGGTGTTCCAGAAAGGAAGAGTCTCGTGTGTATGTGTGTGTGTGTGTGTGCGTGCGTGCACGTGCGTGTGTCTTCAGCAACCAGTACTCACCAGGGACCTAGCCATAGGAGTGCCCACAAGCAGTGTGTCTGCATATGTGTGTGTAGATACATACCACACATAAATGTATTCCTGTATCACAAAGTACTTTTAAATTCTTTATATATATTATTTATATAATATTATATAATACAATTAATTATCTGTCTCTCCCACCAGAATAAAAGTTTCCTGAGGTCAAGGACTTCCTTTTCCCTGCCAAAATGGTGTCCAGAACTTTGAGGTATCTAACAAATATTGTGAATGAATGAATGGCCAGACCATGGGCTGTGATCTCTTAGCTAATGTCCTAGAATTTACACCTTCAGCAGAGCCCCTTGGGAAATGGCAGTCGGCGTTGCAGCCACCTTCACCTCTTCCTCCACCGTCTCCTCTTCCTTTATTGTTTCTGCCTCCTTTTCTCCCTCCCCTTCCCAGTGCTTAGAATCATCTCTGGCAACAGCTCCAGCCCAGCCTTTTGAAAATACACTTAATGATGGTTTTGACTTTTTTTCTAAAAGCAACAAAATCATTTGGAACCAAGAAGATTAGCTGTTTTTTTGGCCACTGAGGTCCTTAACTCAGAGATGATAAATAGGGCACGGTAATCAGATGAGTATTTTGTTGTGGGCAGTAAACTATCTCTAATGGTCATTCCCCTTATAGAGGAGGGCTCAGTATGAAAGAACAGGGACAGAGAGACCCAGGAAGCCCCTCAGAAGGGGACAGACCCAGCTGGATGTTGACATTCTGGTTGCATCGTTTTCTAAAGCAATTTCCTGAGTTTTTGCCCTCCTGTGTGTATTTACATAGACACGAACTTTAAGCCTGACACCTCAGAAGCTGTTTGGGAAGGATGGGCTCGCAGATTTTGTTTTTGTCTTTGTTTGTTTGATTGTTTTTTAGATAGGGCCTCTCTCTGTCACTGAGGCTGGAGTGCAGTGGCGTGATCAGAGCTCACTGCAGACTTGAAACTCCTCGGCTCAGGCAATCCTCCCACCTCAGCCTCCCAAGTAGCTGGGACTACAGGCACACACCACTGCACCACTACCACTACACCCGGCTAATTTTTTTTTTGTAGAGACAGGTTCTTGCTGTGTTGGCCAGGCTGGTCTCAAACTCCTGCCCTCTAGCAATACGCCTGCTTCGGCCTCCCAAACTGCTGGGGTTACAGGTGTGAGCCACTGTGCCCATCTGGTTCCCAGAACTGAAGAAGGCCCGGAACCTAGAGGGTGGATGAACTGATAATGGGAGTGTTTCCTTGTAAGTTGCCTTGGGAAGTAGTGTGGGTGGTTTATCTTGGGCATTTAAGTCCATGAGCATGATCAGAAGAGGTAGAATGCTTCCAGGGGGCTTGTTGGTGAGACCTCAGGAAAATGGACAAAGGAAAAGACAGAAGGAAAATGGACAAAGCTCGGGATTTGCACATGGCCTGCTGTAGCCAAACTACCCTTAGGATTTAGCCCTTCTCCCTGCCAAGCCTCTCTGAGGTCGTGCCACTGCACTCCAGCCTGGCAACAGAGCGAGACTCTGTCTCAAAAAAAAAAAAAGGTGTGGTGGCATGCACCTGTAGTCTTAGCTACTAGGGAGGCTGAGGCAAGAGTCACTTGAGCCAAGGAATATGAGGCTCAGGAGTTTCAGGTTACAGTGAGCTATGATTGTGCCACTTCACTCCAGCCTGGGTGACAGAGTGAGACCCTGTCTCAGAAAAAGGGAAAGAAAATCTAACCTATAAATTATTTTCCAACATAATGAAATGTTTACGAATATACCGTTAATGAAGCAAGTTGACATTAGGTTGTGCTTTGTGGACATTTAATTACACATTTAAACATTTTGATCTTGCATTTTTCCTTTTCATATTTGGGGATTAAAAATGTATTTGCATATTTCAAGCATGTTGAAGGTCTTTGGAAAAACTCAAAGGCCAGAGGCTCTGTGCCTACAGGGCTGAGTGGACAAACCGCCCCTGCTGCGGCCCTGAGAAATTACAGAGTAAGGAAGAGGCAAGGGAGGAAGCTGGAGAAAAATGAAGCATTGACTGGAGATGTGTCTGAGGGTGGTAGGTGGGGTTGGGGCTGGGAGTTAGGGCTTGGTTCTCAATGGTTCTCTGATATCTAGTTCATTTAATCCCCATTGCCTGGGGAGCTCTTCCCCTAACTCTCCAGATACCCATTAGCTCCCTTCCTCTCTTCATTAAGGATTCTACTCAAATGTCACATTGGTTAAAACAGTGCCCCGGCCGGGTGCAGCGGCTCACACCTGTAATCCCAGCACTTTGGGAGACTGAGGCAGGTGGATCATGAGGTCAGGAGTTAGAGACCAGCCTAGACAACATAGTGAAACCCCATCTCTACTAAAAATACAAAAAACTAGCCAGGTATGATGGCAGGCACCTGTAATCCCAGCTACTTGGGAGGCTGAAGCAGGAGAATTGCTTGAACCCAGAGGCGGAGGTTGCAGTGAGCCAAGATCATGCCATTGCACTCCAGCCTGGGCAACAAGAGCAAGACTTCGTCAAAAAACAAACAAACAAACAAAAAACCAGTGCCCCATCCTTGCCCATCCTTGTCTAATACAAGATGTAGTGCTAAGAAGCCATTAATGCCATGTGGACAAATAAACAGACTAATTGGGTAGGGAGAGTCCTCTGTTGTCGATTAGTCTGTTTACTTGTGCGTGCTCTGTCTTGATCCGCCTCCTGCGGGCAGGGAATGTGTTGTATTCACCAGTGTCTGGCACCTAAAGCCTCCACAATAAATGCGTGGTTGTTGGCACAACAAATGAACAAATGAATAAATGAATCTTGGCCCTCCCTGCCTCCAGTGGCTGTTGGGAGAATCAGGTGAGAGAAAATGCAGTCTTCAAAGGATAAGCTGATGTGCCATCGGCCCCAGGAGCCACAGCACATTTTCTCTTTCTAGGAGTCCTTAAAATGCAGGCAGAAGCTCATCCTCAGAAATTCTGAGTCAGTCGGTTGGGGGCAGAGACCAGCGATCTGAATTTAACAAACTCTTTGGGTGATACTGATGCTGCTGGTCATCAGCCTATGCTGGGAGGAGCCTTTGCTGACAACTAGCTGTCACTTTTTAGTCATTTTGCTGAGCGGGACACAAACGTAGAGCCACAATGCAATGTGACCCTAGAGCCCATGGTTCCAGAGTCGGGGGTTGCCCCCTCTCCATGTTTGAGGGCCGAAGAGCCTGCATCGAGCAGAGCCACCAGGCTAAATCCTCTGACCTTGACTTTGGTTTAGGGACCAGAGTCTGGTATCTAAGTGCGATCTTACTCTAGCTTTCCCATCTGTTCTGTTTAGGCCAGAGGTGATCCAGTGATTTGGGAGCTGCAGGTCACACAGGCTGCTCAGAGGGTAAGTTGGGTCCAGTCGGGCCAGCAGGGCCACATGGCCGATTCACACTCAGTCCAAAACCCTCGTGGCTGAGCATTGATGCAGACCATGCTGTCTTGTGGGAGTGGTCTGGGTGCCTCTAGGAGGGCAGAAATACCACATTACTGCCGGGTGACCTTGGAAAGGGGCACAGAGGTGCTGGCACTGGGATGCTGAGCAGCCGAAGCCAGCGAGACCCACGTGGAGAGAGACAGCTAGCTTGCTTGCTTCCTAAAAGCCAGACAGAGCCTCTCAGCCTAATTTGCTTGTGCCAGGCAGCCTGTGAATTCTTATAGCCAAACCACCTGGTGGGTGACTGTTGACATGGGACTGCAGGGTCCTGGCAGCCCAGCCCTAGCACAGACACCAGGCAGCACACAGACCTCAGGTCACATAGGCACTGGCCAGTCTTTGAGGACACAGTGTCTGGCTGCAGTTATTTCTACCTGCAGTACAGTCTCGGGCCCCTGAGTCAACAGGCAGGTTTGAGAGGACTTCAGGTCTTGGCCCCAAAAAAGTGCACACGACCAGGTTCACGGTCACCTCAGGCTATGTGGCCCCACTCATTGATTCATACTTATGTTCATTCTACAGAAATTATTCAGCACCTTCTACGAAGACACAAAGAAGGAAAGGAGTTCCCATCTGTCCTTAAAGAACTTAACTGTTAAATGATGTCCCAGGCTGGGCTCAGTGGCTCACGCCTGTAATCCCAACATCTTGAGAGGCCGAGGCAAAAGGGTCACTTGAACCCAGGAGTTTGAGACCAGCCTAAGCAACATGGCAAGACTCTGTCTCTACAAAAAATTTTTAAAAATTAACCAGGTGCAGGTGCATGGGGGTGCATGCCTGTGGTCCCAGCTCCTCCGGAGGCTAAGGTGGTGGGGCGATTGCTTGAGCCTGGGAGGTCAAGGCTGCAGTGAACCAAGATCACACCACTGCACTCCAGCCTGGGTGACAGAGTGAGACCCTGTCTCAAAAAAAAAAAAAAAAAGATAAGCACTACATAGAGCAGTGGGCAGCCCCCAAATGCATAGAGCTGGCATGCAGCAGGCACTCAGTATATCTTGGTTGAATGAGCAAGGTGCTGGAGGAGCTAGGAGGAGAGAGTGAGAAACTGGCCGGGGAAAGCTCCTGCATGAAGGAAAAGGAAAAGGCATTCTACATGAAAGGTGTGAATGTTACAAAATATATGAGGAGTAATGTGGCCACGTGGAGAAGTAAGAGCTCACTTCCATTGAGCGCTTCATTTCAACCAGGCATTGCTCTGAACATATTACACATATCATCTCTTTAACCTTTGAGATAGGGCCTATTGTTGTCACTCCCATTTTACAATTGCACAGCCTGAGGCCCAGAGAGGCTGAGCTTAAGGCCATGCAGGTAGTGAGTGGCAGAGTCAGGTGTTAATCCACTCACCAATGGGCACTTAACCCAACCTGAGCCTCCACTTCTCCATCTGTAAAATGGGAACACCCGGGCTTCCCCTGACATTTTCTTGGACAGATTAAGAAAGCTGTGCATGAGTGCACATGGAATGTCTGTGAAAAGGTTACAAGATTCACAGAAAACTTGCTAACAATGGTTACCTTTGGGGAGGCTGCCTAGAGGACCAAGGATTAGAGAAAGTATGTATCAGTTTTTGGATCTCTTTTTGGGCCTCTAGCGGGTGAAAGTTAAAATGACAAGCAGCCTAAATGGGAAGGAGTTGGAGGGTGGGTTAAGTTTGAAAGGAGAAAGAGCAGTTGAGGCTGGAGAAAGGATGTTATTTGACTGTAGCGAACACTCTGCCTGCACCCCCCAGTCCCTCTCTCTTTGAGGGGAAGGATGCCGTGGCGACGGTCTTCCTCCTTAATATAGTATGTACATTTTATCTCTGCAGACTTCTTGCAGACTTGGTTTAAAGATCTCAGCTCAATACCATTAGTGTATATCTGCAGAGGGCCCTTTGTAAAATTGATTAGAAAGTGGGCTTTTGCATGTGGGGTGGGGGCGGGGGTGGGACCTAATCGGATTTGAGCATGAGATGGTATCTAATTCCCTGCATCTAGCAACTGGCTTGGGGACCTCCCTGGGAGCCAGGGCCCCCCTAATTTGGTTTGCGAATACATTAGCCAAACAAGCTAAGGGGGCTCCTTCGGGGAGAGGGTTTTTGGGGGATGGGGATGGGAGATGGTGGGAAGGCTGAGGAAATGAAGAAGGGAAGGGTTTTCTGTGCAGGTCCTGGAGTATAAACCGTACATGCGATTGTCAAGGCTGTGCATGTCTCATGGTTTTACCCCATTCGGGAGAATGAAGCAAACTTTTAAGAGGACCAGGCTGGGCCTGGTGGCTCAGTCCTGTAATGCCAGCACTTTGAGAGGCTGAGGGGGGGTGGATCACCTGAGGTCAGGAGTTTGAGACCACCCTGGCCAACATGGTGAAACTCCGTCTCTACTAAAAATACAAAAACTAGCCAGGCATGGTGGCACACGCCTGTATTCCCAGCTACTCAGGAGGCTGAGGCAGGAGAATCACTTGAATCCAAGAGGTGGAGGTTGCAGTGAGCTGAGTTCATGCCACTGCAATCCAGCCTGGGCGACAGAGCAAGACAGGTCTCAAAACAAACAAACAAAAAAAGACTTGGTGTATTGCTTACCATTTATTGAGCCGTTATATATACATTTTGTTTCATTTTTTCAGTCTTTTAAAAAAAAGTAATACATTCACATGTGTAACAAAAATGTCAAACACTATGAGAGTGCAGGCAGTGACTGGTAGGGTATTTTTCCTCCCCTAATCCTTGGTCCCCTAGACAGAATCCCTAAAAGTAGCCACAGTTACCAAGTTTTCTGTGAACCTTACAATATTTTCAAAAATTGTCCATGTGCACTCATACACAGCTTTCTTAATCCCTCCAAGAAACCTGCAGAGGAAACCTGGTGTTCCCATTTTACAGATGGAGAATGGAGGCACAGGTTGGTTAAGTGCCCACTGGTGAGTGGCAGAGCCAGGATCCAAATTGTGAATGATCTGGTGGTCTGGCTTTATATCCCGGGGTCTTTCTGTGAAATCATATGCTCTCTTATATGCCTTTCCCAGAAAGAGAGGGGGCTGTTCAGAGCTATAAACACAGCAAATATTTGAGTTTTCACTTCTCCAACTCTTTTCTTCTTATTTTTTTTATTTTTTTATTTTTTGAGACAGAGTCTCTCTGTCACCCAGACTGGAGGGCAGTGGTGTAATCTCAGCTCACTGCAACCTCCCCCTTCTGGGTTCAAGTGATTCTTGTGCCTCAGCCTCCCGAGTAGCTGAGATTACAGGCAAGTGCCACCAAGCCCGGCTAATTTTTGTATTTTTCGCAGAGACGGGGTTTTGCCTTGTTGACCAGTCTGGTCTCAAACTCCTGATCTCAAGTGATCTGCCTGCTTCAGCCTCCCAAAGTGCTGGGATTACAGGCAAGAGCCACCGCGCCTGGCCCATTCATTTCTTCTTGGGTCCATCCATATGCTATCGTTTTGTCCACTTATACCCAAGCATCCTAAAAACAGGATGCAAGGCTGGGCATGGTGGCTCATGCCTGTAATCAATCCCAGCACTATGGGAGGCCAAGGCAGGCAGATCACCTGAGGTCAGGAGTTCAAGACCAGCCTGATCAACATGGTGAAACCCCATCTCTACTAAAAATACAAAAATTAGCCGGGCGTGGTGGCAGGCACCTGTAATCCCAGCTACTCGGGAGGCCAAGGCAGGAGAATCACTTGAATCTGGGAGAAAGAGGATGCAGTGAGCTGAGATTGCGCCACCGAACTCCAGCCTGGACAACAAAGCAAGACTCCATCTTCCAAAAAAAAAACAGGAGGTGAACTTGCAAGGGCATCTTTACTAGGGTCTCCTTCAGTTTAGTACCCCTTTATGAGAGTGAGGGGTGGAGTGTGTTGAGTGAATCCTTGCCTGCTTTATCTGGATCTTGAGTTCTGCCCACTTCCTACTAGACACTGTGTGTGTTGCAGGAAGGAGGATGCTGGTGGCAGCACGTGCTGCAAATTGTGTGGCAGCATCCAGCTTCATAACAGATAATCACAGTATCAACCTCGGAGGGTTCTTTGGAGGGTGGAATAATACCATGGCATGGTACCTGGTACATGGTAATCTCTCAATAAATATTAGTGGTTAGTAGTATCACTAGCTAGAGAAGCTTTCGTACATTGCTCATCTGTTCTGTGCAATTTGCCTCAACTATAAGAATAGTATTCTGTTATCATCACACTATTATTTAATATTTAATATTTTTAAACAATCTGTGTAATAAGCTGGTATCATTTTAAATACAATTAGCGTAGTGTCAGGTATACAAAAGATGCTCAATAAATATGATTTCCCACTTTATTCCCGTCTCTTTACCAGTTTTAAATCAAGATCTTGATTCTTCTTTATCCTTGTTGTGAATCTAATTTCTGTAAAGTGAGTCCATTTGTATTCCCACTCACATTTATTGAGAACCTGCTGTTTACTTGGCATTCTGCTCTGCGCTGCGGGGCACACAAAGAAGAACAGACCTCAGACTCCGCCCTCACAGGACGAAAAATCAAATCAGGAAGACTGAGAACAGAGGCATCAATTGCAGCCCAAGCTGTTCGCAGGGTTTGGGGCATGCTCCTGGGGTACAGGAATAGATGGAGTGGCTTCATGTTCTTCAGTACCTCAGTTTCCCCTTCTGAGGAGTGGAGGTAGTTCCCTTTCTTGTTTATTGGTATTTGGAAGATGTGGAACAACCTGGCTGATGTGGTTTCAGTCTTGTGGGAACCAGTGGGCTGAGCCCCTTTCTTTACCCCTCTACCTCTCCCTCACCACCAAGTACCCTATACCTCTCTCCCACCCTACCCTGGCTGGAAGCTGCTCCTCCACTGGGCTGTCGACCTGGGAGCCTCCATCCTCCTCCTCCTTGCAAACCACACCTTTTCACCAGATCGTCATGCCAACCCCATCCTCCCCCAACAAAGAAGGTTTTGTAGGGACCAGAATACCTCAGCTTTGGATGCTGTACTATAAAATCCAGAATTATATAACTGCTGGATTATGGAGTGATTATTAGCTTTGCTGAAAGATTTTCCATTTACATAAGGATTAGCTGCGGGGTTCCTTTAAATAGCTGGCTTTGCTAATGCATTTGTATTGCAAAGAAAGGTGGGTGGGGGAAATAAGGACAGGATTGTGAAGCAGAAGGCCCGAGCTGCAGTGGCTCAGGCCTCTAATCCAAATGACTCAGGAGGCCGGGGCAGGAGGATCGCTTGAACCCAGGAGTTCAACACCAGTCTGGGCAACATAGGGAGACCCTATCTCTACAATAAATTAAATTAAATTAACTAGGGATGGTGGCTTGTGCCTTTAGAAAAATAAAGAAAAGAAGGCTCGAGTTCTAAGCCAGCTGAGTAACTGGTCATTTTACCTCTTGAAGCCTTGGGTTTCTTTGATGAGGAAAGTGAGCGGTGACCACCCTACCCAGACCCAGCATTGCAGGAGAGGACTGTGCAGGCAGTTTGCAAAGAGCTGGGCGCAGGCGGTCAGGTGAGGCAAAGCTGCACCGCAGTGCTGTTGGTGTGATGAGCCTGCCCCTCAAAGGGTGATGTCGAAACCCCTGGTGTTGAATCTTCTAGCTGGCCTCTGCCCACCTGTCCATGCTGGTCTCCTGACAGACCCCCACCTGGCTTCTTCCTGTGCCCCGGCCCCGGCCACACACCTGTGTCCCGGACTTCCCATGCCAACTCCAGTTCCTTGGCTGTATACTGCTGTTCCCTATCTCTGTGACTTGCACATACTGGTCCCAGTGCCCAGAACGCCATTCCCCACCCTCTTCCCTTCTTGGCCTGGCAAACACCTACTTGTCCTTCAAGACATAGCCTAAACTTCTCCTCCAGGAAGCCTTCCCTGACTCCCTTACACTAAGGAGGGTTAGACACTCCTCTGCACTCGCAGGTCCCATGAATATGTGTGTGTGACCCTATCGTATTGCTTTGAGATCCTTCATTGTCCAGTGACTTTATGGTCATTGATCACTTATTTGTATCTGCCATGAGCTACTGAGCTTAGGGGCAGGGTCCCTGTTGTGTTTGACTCAGTAGATGTGTAGTAAATGAAATAAGTAAGCGAATAGTAACAACTTCTCATGTGCAGCAGGTGTTTCATCCCCAGCCACATGCAGCAGAGGCGGCCCCCGCACCGTCCCCCACCCCGTACCATCCTCACCCCTGCACCATCCCCACCCCTGCACCGTCCCCCGCCCCTGCACCGTCCCCTGCCCCTGCACCGTCTCCCGCCCCTGCACCATCCCCCGCCCCTGCACCATCCTCCGCCCCTGCACCGTCCCCGCCCCTGCACCGTCTCCCGCCCCTGCACCGTCTCCCGCCCCTGCACGGTCCCCCCGCCCCTGCAGCGTCCCCCCGCCCCTGCATACTGCATGCCCTGAAGCACAAAAACCCTGGTGTTAGACCACAGGGGTTCAAATAAATCCTAGCTCCACCCCAGCTGTGACCTTAACCAAATTATTTTGCTCCCGAGTTTCTTCATCTATAAAACAAGATCATAATAGTTCTGACCCCTTAGGGTTGCTGTGAACAGGAAGTGAGTTAATCTGTGTTCTGTACTTAGAGCAGTGCCTGGGCGCAGTACCTTCTGCGTCTGATGGCGGTTTTCATTTCGGAGGGCCCTGAGTTGTGCCCCTGTGGTTCCTCCCCAGCTCAGTCCCCTGTGTTGCTGAGCTTGCAGTCTCTGCCTCTTTACTTTCTTCGCTTGCTCTAGTGACCTGTCTCAGATCCCCACTCCCCCAACCAGTCAGCACAGAAATAATCAAATTTTACTTGATTATTAGTCATTACTTTCTGCTGCTGTTTTTGTTTGTTCCTTAAAAAAAAAAAAAAAAAAAAAACTATTCTAGATTTAATTGAGTTGATTGATTAGCACAATCGCTGATTGGAAGGAGATACTCTGTAACCCTCTCCTCCTCCGGTGCCTTTTCCCAGAGAGGCACCAGGTGGACTGCCCGTGGCCTGGAGGTGCAGTGGCTTGTGGTGGCTGTGTGGGCTGGGAGCCTGGTCCTCCCAGGCCTAGTGACCTGAGGCAAGTCCCCGGCCCTCTCAGGGCCTCATCTGTAAGAAGGGGATTGAAGTAAATGAGCCTCTGAATCCCCTCACCTTTAAATTCTATGAAAACTCTACACCTGAGTGCCCCTAGCCTTGGTTTGTGAGTCGCCCATCCATTCAATATCACAGCTACCTCTGGGCCAGCACTTCTCAGGGTGCTGTGGGGGCCCAGATGTGAGCAAGTCAAGAGCCCTGCCCTCTAGGAGCTAGTAGGGTGGGGTTGGGGACTGGCAAGACGCTAACTCCAGCATTTTTAACTTAGTGTGTTCCAAGCTCAGTGGAGTTTCAGAGGGGAGTGCCTAATTCGAACAGTTGTAGAGGGGTGATATTTGGATTCAGTCTAAGACAAAACACCTTGTACAAACTTTAGGGGTGTGGAGAGTGAACTTTATAGAAGCCACCTCTATGTGCTGAGTACAGTGGTAAGCACTTAAATTGTTTTAAAACTTTTTATATCAAATAGAGATAGGATCGCCGGGCACAGTGGCTCAATCCTGTAATCCCAGCACTTTGGGAGGCCGAGATGGGCAGATCACGAGGTAAGGAGTTTGAGACCAGCCTGGCCAACGTGGTAAAACCCTGTCTCTACTAAAAATACAAAAATTAGCCGGGCGTGGTGGTTTGCACCTGTAATCCCAGCTACTCAGGAGGCTGAGACAGAAGAATCGCTTGAACCTGGAAGGTAGAGTTTACAGTGAGCTGAGATCGTGCTACTGCACTCCAGACTGGGCGAAAGAGTGAGACTCCATCTCAAAAATCAATAAAAAATTGGTAAATAAATAGAGATGGGGGTCTCACTGTGTTGCCCAGGCTGGTCTCAAACTCTTGGGCTCAAATGTTGCTCCTGTTTCAGCCTCCCAAAGTGCCAGGATTACAAGCATGAGCCACGGCGCCTGACAAGCACTTTCTTTTCATTTTCTTTTTAATCCCCACATCAACCCTCTAAGTAAAAGGATATGATATCACTTTTATAGACAAAACACCCAAAGCTCAGAGAGGATAAGTGGCTTGCCTACAGTCAACAGCAAGCGAGGGAGAAGTAGACTTTGAATGATGTCAAACCTTATCCTCTTTACACAGTTTCATACCATATTACAGTATTAAATAATTTGAAGGTAAAATAATCAGCTAATTTCCCAAATGTCACTTCTATGTCCATTTTGGAACATGATCTTCCATACATACCCTTTTTACATTACATAATTAGAGTGATGTACCATTTTCCCTTTTTTTTTTTTTTTTTTTGAGACATGGTCTTGGCTCTGTCACACAGGCTAGAGTGCAGTGGTGTGATCATAGCTCACTGCAACCTCCTGGCTCCTGGGATCAAGGGATCCTCCTGCCTCAGCCCTCCAAGTAGCTGGGCTATAGGCGCCCACCACCACACCCAGCTAATTTTGTATTTTTGTAGAGATGGGTTTTTGCCATGTTGGCCAAGCTGGTCTCAAACTCCAGTTCAGACTGCCTTTGTCTCCCAAAGTGCTGGGATTACAGGCATGAACCTGCGCCCCGCCTCTATTTTTTTACTTATAGCATTCCTCCCCCCGTCTCTGCTTTTTTTTCTCTCTCTCTCTTTTTTTGAGATGGAGTTTCACTCTTGTCGCCCGGGCTAGAGTGCAATGGCATGATCGTGGTTCACTGCAACCTCCACCTTCTGGGTTCAAGCAATTCTCCTGCCCCAGCCTCCTGAGTAGCTAGGATTACAGATACCCTCCACCACACCTGGCTAATTTTGTATTTTTAGTAGAGATGGTGTTTCACCATGTTGGCCAGGTTGGTCTCGAACTCCTGACCTCAGGTGATCCACCCGCCTCGGCCTCCCAAAGTGCTGGGATTTCAGGTGTGAGCCACTATTCCTGGCCCATCTCTGGGTTTTGTTCATTGACTCATATATTTACCGAGCACCTACTATGTGTCTTGATTCTGAGATAAAACAATTAGTCCAAGACCCTGCCTTCAGGGAACTTAAACTTAGGTGGACAGATGATAAACGGAGAAGCAATAAAACAAATAATAGAATGTCAGATATTAAGAATGGCTGTGAAGAAAGTAAAGCAGGATAAGATGTAGAGTATATGAAATTAGCCGGGCATGGTGGCGGGCACCTGTAATCCCAGCTGCTCAGGAGGCTGAGACAGGAGAATCGCTTGAACCCAGGAGGTGGAGGCTGTAGTGAGCTGAGATCATGCCACAACAATCCAAGCTGGCCAATAGAGTGAGACTCCACCTCAAAAACAAAGAAAGAAAGAAAGAAAAAGATGTAGAGTATCGATAGGGGTCAGGGTGTCTTCCCTGAAACATGACATCTCAGCAGAGACCTGACTAATGATGAGGTGAGCTGTGTGGGTATCTGGGTACTCCAGGTAGGGGGAGCAGTCAGTGCAAAGGCCCTGGGATGGTGATGCCCTTGGCACACTTGGGGAAGAGCAGGAGACCAGTGTGGGTGGAATGTGGGAAGGTGGGATGTGAAGTTGGAAAGGTGGCCAGGGTCAGGTCACAGGCTTTGCAGGCTATGGAAGAGACTGGCTTTTGTTCCTAGTGTGTTTCTCTGGTGTCTTCTAGTTCCCATTATTCCATAATTCAACCCAGTGGATGTGGTGTTATTAATCAACATCGATGTTGTTTCCTGCAGCGTCTGTGTGTGCCTGTGTGCGCGCATATGTGTGTGCTTGCAGCGAACACACATTTCAAGCGTATTTCAAGCATGTGACTTTTGACTATGTTGGGGTAATTCTGTAGCAGCGAAATAACTGGTTGGAAGTGTTTGCTCATCTTTTTGGCTCTTGACAGGTAAAACTATAGTGTGACTTCTGGTGACAAGAGCTGAAGGCATGGCAGGCAGTGGATCTGCGGTGCAAAGGTGCAGAGGCAGAAAGAACAAGCCTTCCCAGAGGCCCGAGGCATCACACAGATAGTCCCTGGCCATAAGGGAGGAGCCACTGGAGAAGCAGGTGCCTCGTGAGGACAGGTGGGCGGTGGGCCAAGTGAGCGCCTCCTCTCTCCTCCAAGAGGCAGAGCCAGGTGGGGCTTTTACATACTTTTTTTTTTTGGTGGGGGATGGAGTCTGGCTCTGTCACCCAGGCTGGAGTGCAGAGACACAATCTTGGCTCACTGCAACCTCTGCCTCCCAGGTTCAAGTGATTCTCCTGCCTCAGCCTCCTGAGTAGCTGGGATTACAGACGCCCGCCACCATGCCTGGCTAATTTTTGTATTTTTAGTAAGACAGGGTTTCACCATGTTTGTCAGGCTGGTCTTGAACCCCTGACCTCAGGTGATCCACCCACCTCAGCCTCCCAAAGTGCTGAGATTACAGGCGTGAGCCACTGCGCCTGACCTTTTTCCACTTTTGAAAAAACTTTTTAATGAAATTGTTTTTTGGCTTTACAGAAAAATTGTCAAGATAGTGCAGAGGACTCCTGTATAACCCTTATCTGGTTTTCACTTTTGTTAGCTTCCTATGTTACCATGATAGATTTGTCACAACTAAGAAACTTACCTTGGTACGTTACTATGAACTAACCTCCATACTTTATTGAGATTTCATTTATTTTTCCATTGATGTCCTTTTTCTCTTCCAGGATCCCATGCAGAATCCCACACTGCATTTAATTGTCATGTCTGTTTAGTCTCCCCTTGTCTGTGACAGTTTCTCAGACTTTCCATAATTTTCATAACCTTGACAGTTTTTGTTTGATTGTTTGTTTGCTTGTTTTGAGATGGAGTCTTGCTCTGTTGCCCAGGCTGGAGTGCAGTGGAGCGATCTCGGCTCACTATAACCTCCCACCTCCTGGGTTCAAGTGATTCTCGTGCCTCAGCCTCCCTAGTAGCTAGGATTACGGGTGCCTGCCACCATGCCTGGCTAATTTTTCTATTTTTAGTAGAAACAGTGTTTTGCCATGTTGGCCAGGCTGGTCTCAAACTCCTGGCCTCAAGTGATCCGCCCACCTTGGCCTCCAAACTAACTGCTGGGATTACAGGTGTGAGCCACCGCATCCAGCCTAACCTTGAGAGTTTTTAGAAGTGCTGGCCAGGTACTTTGCTTTTCCGTTTTTCAACTATCTATTTTTATTTGGAATCGTGATGTTGAGAGTCTGTAAACTTTTTTTTTTTTTTGAGACGAGGTTTCACTCTGTCACCCTGCCTGGAGTGTGATGGCATGATCTCGGCTCACTACAACCTTCGCCTCTCAGGTTCAAACGATTCTCCTGTGTCAGCCTCCTGAGTAGCTGGGACTATGGGCATGTGCCACTGTGCCTGGCTAATTTTTACATTTTTAGTAGAGATGGGGTTTCGCCATGTTGGCCAGGCTGATCTCGAACTCCTGACCTCAGGTGATCTTCCTGCCTCGGTCTCCCAAACTGCTGGGATTACAGGAGTGAGCCACCGCACACGGCTGAGAGTCTGCAGAATGTTGAGATCGAGCTTAGAACTCAGGAATCAAGGGTGGGGGACACGGTGCTGGGTTCAGTCCTGGCCTTGCCCCCTACCCACTAAGTGACATTGAACAAGGAAATCTTCCATGCTTCATTCTTATCCTGGGGGTGAGAATATTCACCCCCAAGCCTCATGAGGGTTAGCTGGGATAAGACATGGAAATTCTCATGAACTTGGGGTTCCTTCTCAGTTTCATTGCTGGGTAAGCCCCTGGTGAGACTGATTACCTGAAGACATTCACTTCCTCTCACAGGAGCTGGGGCTGTGAAATGCCAGAGTGAGGATGGCGGGGAGGTTGTGACAACTTGGCAGGAAGCACTTTGAAGGTCGTATTCTATATTGATCCTCACAATAACTCCATGAGTTATGGTAGTAAAATGGGTTACTGTAGGCTCATAGAAGGTCAAGAACCTGCTGAAGGTCATGGAGGAAAGAAGGGCAAAGTTAAGACTTGCACATGGGCCGTGAGACCCTGTGCTCTTTCCAGTTTAGGCTGGCCTGAGCTGCCCGGCAGAGGGGGCAGGCAGCTCTGGGGTGGATGTGGGCAGGAAAGCCCAGAGCCCTGGATCCTGGGATGGAGAGGGTCTGTCTCATGGGTCAGGAGGACTGGGGTTCGGCTAGGGGTCTGACTCACGGGGCAAGAGGCTAGAGTTATGGATTCTCAGTCTTTACACACATATTGGTCTCAGGCCATTGCATTACAGCAAGTGTTTCATTTTGTAATGTAGATTTTTTTTCTCTAGGTAATTTCATTTTTAACCCTTGAGTTACCTGTGAAACCAGCATGAGCAAATGAGCAAAAGGCTCATGACTAGCGGGCAGCTTCCCAGGTAAATCTCAGGACCAATGGTCCAGCTTCCTGCCAGAGAGCCAACTGTCTTACCTCCTGTTTCAGGTATCTTCAGGCCCCCCCAGCAGATGGTGAGGGCTCTCTGTTTTCCAGGAAGGGACAAAGAATGACTGAAGCCAGACAGGGCAAGTGGCTGTCTCTAGGACACACAGCTTCAGAGCAGACACCATATCAGTTAGTCACTGGGCTCTTTCTACCAAACGTAATAAGAACTCAGAAGACACTCGTGCTATTTATTATATTTTAAAACTTGAAATGTAAACTACAAAGTTGCAGTTCCGACATTAATGGGAGAGTTGGGAGGCCACAGTTCTAAGTGCATGAGCTAATAGGTCTTCTCCTACAGGGTGTGAGTGTGTGTGTGTGTGTGTGTGTGTGTGTGTGTGTGTGTGTGTGTGTTTGTGTATGAGAGAGAGAGAGAGAGACAGAGAGCAACACATTTAGGTCAGTGCACTGTGAGGACAAAGGACAAAGCAATTTTGGCACTTGGGCCAAATGGCCAAAAATTACCTTCAATTCAACCAAAACACACAGAGGTTGGAGGGATGGACGGTCCTTTTCAAAAAGGGGTCCCCTGGAACCGGTGGCCACCATGCCCTTTGTATCAGGGGTTCCCATTTCATCCACCTCAAAGTTTCTAAATTCAGAGCTTGCAGACCACCCTCACACACCCCACCTGTGCACATGGATGACATGGCCCTGCTGATTCCTCTGGCTCTAAATGATACCTCTTCTGCCTGTCCCCTGCAGTGAGGTGTGCCCAGGTATTCAGACCCCTGCAGTGTCTCACTGAGCACCCTAAGCACTCACCCGTCACCCTCTGGTTCCTTGGGGCCCGGTGCTGGCCTTGGAACACTGGTCCCAGTACTCAGGCAGTCCAGGAAATAGTCTGTTTGGCCTGCCAGCTGTCAGCAGCCTTGCCCCTCCTCCTAGCCTGGATCCAGCCGGAGGAGGACAGAGCCCGTTTCTCTTCTGCCCACCTTTAAAGGCTAGGCTGGCCAGGATAGGGAAGAAGTAGCCCTGTCTGGAGTCACCCCTCCAGAGATGTGTAACCCCAGAGTGGTTAAAATCCCATACATTGGCATCAGGATGGCTTAGAGGGCAAATCTTTGCCTTTCCATGTGCATGGAAGGTGTGGGGCCCACCTGACAATGTCTGGTGCCTCGATTGATTTTCCCATGTATAAATTAGGATGAAAAATCCAGAGTTATTTTGAGGAGTAAATAAGCTTATATATGTAAAGCGCTTTGCACATAGCAAGTGCTTAAAAAGAAAGGAAATGTAGTATTGTTATTCGGTTATATAATATAGCAGCATTTGTGTCTCTTTTTCTTCCAAAGAGCTTGCACATCTGTTTACTCCATGTACCCTTACAACAACCAAGTGGAGTAGGGCAGTTTTTCTTGGATCCAGTTTACTGATGCAGCAGCTAAGATGCAGTGAAGCGTAATGACATGCCCAAGGCCACTCCACAAAGCAGCAGGGGCACTGAGGTCCCTGGAGGGCACAGGCTAGGTTAGGTGTGTCCCAGTCTGGCTCACCTGCAGCCGGAATTCCTGCCTGCCACAGCTGCCCCTCCAGTCCCCCTGTCACTCCTCCCTCCCCTCCCTGAGAACTGCTGTCTTCCACAAGGACCCCTCACTACCCAGGGAGGGAGGGTGTGGTTGGGCGCTGGTAGGGGGTGGCTCTACCTCTTCAGCCAGTGGCAGGGCTCTGCCATTGCCAGCAGCATCTTGCAGGATGAAGGTTGCATCAGTGAGCAGTAATTGAAATGCAAAATAACATTTTGATCGAGCCAGCAGGCTGTTTATTTATCAGATCAATAGTCAAAATGCCCCGTCTGGAGAAGCTAGTGTGATAAGTGACAGTCTTGCCAAGGGCAGTCCTGGTGGCTACAGTCCCCTCCCTCAAAGGCCTGGATTAGAAGGCCAAGGAGCCTGGGAGTGACACCTACCTCTGCTTCTCCCTTACAGAATGTGGGCATGCACACGCACAGCCCTTGCCACATTTCCTTCTTTTTTTTTTTTTTTTTTTTTTTTTTTTGAGATGGAGTCTCACTCTGTTGCCAGGCTGGAGTACAGTGGCGCAATCTCAGCTCACTGCAACCTCCGCCTACCGGGTTCAAGCGATTCTCCTGCCTCAGCCTCCCAAGTAGCTGGGACTACAGGCACGTGCCACCACACCCAGCTAATTTTTTTTTGTATTTTAGTAGAGACAAGGTTTCACCATGTTGGCCAGGATGGTCTCGATCTCCTGACCTCATGATCTGCCTGCCTCGGCCTCCCAAAGTGCTGGGATTACAGGCATGAGCCACCACACCCGGCCGACATTTCCTTCTTATACTCAGTTTACAGAGGAGACGACTGAGAACTATGTGGGCAGGGACCACCCTTGCTGTGGCTGCCAGGACCTGTACCCAAGATTGCTGAGATAACAGCACATATTTTCGAGCACTTACAATATACAGGTGCCCAATGCTTCACATTATTGGGTCATTTACTCCTCAGAATAATTCTGTGAGGTACATATGTCTATATTACCCATTTTGCAGATGAGGAAACCAAGTCCTAGAGAGGTCAGGCAACAGTTGCACAGCGAGTCAGTGACAGGCCGGGATTCTGACCCAGGCGAGCTGGGCCCAGAGCCCTCATGCCCAGGCCCTGTCAGTTCCCTCTCTCAAGGGCAGGGGGCCGTGAAACATTTTTGTTTACACAGTGGGGTTGTGGCTCTGAAGTCAAGCAACCCCTTTCCAGCCCCACTTCCCACAGTTTCTTTACGAATTACATTGATTTTGTGTTAAAATTTAGTTTTTAGCATTTTGAAAGCAGATGTCTCAATGAGTGGCTCTCAGACTAGCCTCTCTAAGTTGCCAGCCCAACACATTAAGTGGCTTGGGGTACTTACACAAAAGCAACCCAAACCAGAAAATAAGAAAAATGCATATATCTTTCATAACCTTTTTTTTTTTTTTTTGAGAGAGTCTCACTCTGTCACCCAGGCTGGAGTATAGTGGCGCAATCTCGGCTCACTGCATCCTCTGCCTCCCGCGCTCAAGCAATTCTCACGCCTCAGCCTCCTGAGTAGCTGGGATTACAGATGTGTGCCACCACACCTGGCTAATTTTTGTATTTTTAGTAGAGACAGGGTTTCACCATGTTGGCCAGGCTGGTCTCGAACTTCTGACCTCAAGTGATCTGCTCACTTTGGCTTCCCAAATTGCTGAGATTACAGGCGTGAGCCACCGCGCCATCCTTTCATAGACTCTTTAAACCAGGATGATCAGAATTCGATCGAAACTGATGGCAAGGTGGATCCTTTAAGAACTTTCGTGGGCTCCACTGGACCCCAGGGGCTCTGTGGGTTCTGCTCCTGGGGCGCTGGTGGACTCCTTTTCTCGGACCTTGATCCTGTCCTGTGACTCAGACCGGTGACTGTCACATCCTGAGGGAGTGCAGGCCTCTGGAAACTGTAATGGTTGTTTGACTGAGGTCCTCAGATCCCACCTAACCCTCCTTACTCATTCAACAAATATTTATTCTGCACCTACTGTGTGTCTATTCTAGACACTGGAGTAGGACAGGAAAGAAAACAGACAGCCTCTGCCATCATATACGGGGAGCAAAGACCCTGAGGTGGGAGCGTGATTGGTGTAGTCAAGAACCAGCCAGGAGGCCAGTGTGGCTGGGATGGAGTGACCTGGGGGGAGAGTGGGCAGGAGATAGCATGACAGAGGTTGGGGGGCAGATCCTGAGGCCTTCTGAGCTGTGGAAAGGACTCCTGCTTCACTGGAGCCCCTGGCTGTCTTCAGCAGAGGAATGTTGTGACTTACACCCCTTCATGATGTAACTCATGACAGCACTTTCTGGCTGTGTGGTCCCTGCCGAGATATTTAGCGCCTCTGGGCCTCAGTTTGCTCCTCTGCAAAATGGGGGAAATGATAGTACTTCAACTAGTTGTTGCAAGGAATCAGTGATTTACTAACCATTGTCCCGAGCATAGAGCAAGCCCTCCATATGTGAGCACTGTTGTTGTTACAGAGATCAGAACAGGGTTCTCAGCTGGCTACAGTGGCCAGTCTCCATCTGTCCACCTGAGTTAAGATGCCTCTTTGTCATCTGCCCAGGCTGCCCATTTGCACAAAGACTGAAAAATTGAGTCAGGATGAGCCCTAAGCTTCCTATGTGGGTTCTGCTCCTGGGGCGCTGGCTGATCCCCTTTCTTGGACCCTGATCCTGTCCTGGTGTGCACAAGGCTATGTAGAAAGGGCCATGGCCATGACCAGGGAGTGGATAGAAGTGTCGTCCCCTTCGTTGTGTGGGCCTGCACACTGTCCTTTGGGAATGCACAGGGGGCAGCAGTGAGGCTCAGTCACATGTGTGATCAGAGTGGAGGTCAGCAACATAAGCCAAGCACCTTAAACGCCGATTCCATCCTGGGTTGTATAAGCAGAAGTATAGTGTCTAGGATGAGGGAGGTGTCAGTACTGCTCTGCTCTGCACTGGGCAGAGCTCACCTGGAGAGCTGTGCTCAGTTCTAATGCTCTTTTTTGTTTGTTTGTTTGTTTGTTTGAGATAGAGTGTCACTCTGTTGCCCAGACTGGAGTGCAGTGGCACAATCTTGGCTCACTGCAACCTCCACCTCCCAGGTTCAAGTGATTCTCCTGCCTCTGCCTCTGAAGTAGCTGGGATTACAGGCATGCACCACCACGCCCGGCTAATTTTTATATTTTTAGTAGAGATGGGGTTTCACCATCTTGGCCAGGCTGGTCTCAAACTCCTGACCTCAAGCGATCTGCCCGCCTCAACCTCCCTGAGGCTCACACCTGTAAATCCCATTATAGGTGTGAGCCACTGCGCCTGGCCTGATGCTCTTCTTTAAGAAGAGAAGACAGAGCAGATGGGTTATTCTCAGAAGTGCAGGGGATGTTGACCCTGGTGAGGAGAGGGGAGGATCCACAGGGAGCAGGAGCTGCCTTCCGCAGTCTGGAGGGCTATCTCATGGAAGGGCTTAGACTTATTCTGTAGGTCATGAGGGGTGGGGTTGTATAAACTGTAACTGGAAGCTCAGAGGGAAGAAATACTTTTACTTTTCGCAAAAAAACCTTTTATTTTTATTTTTATTTTTAGCATTCTGAGCAAGATGTAAATATTTGCCTCCTGAACTAGGGATCTCCCTATCACTGGGGTCTTTATAAGGCAGGTAGCCACATGGCTGGGATTCAGGGAAAGGGACTCAAGCATCGGATGGGGGTGGGTTGGATGCCCTTTGAGGTCCTGGCCTGCCTGAGCACCCCTGGCTGTGTGGGGGTTCTGCCTGCCCCTCCCTCCTCACCTCCTTCCTCCCCCTCCTCCTCCCTTCCAGCAACAGATTTCCCTGCTGTCCCTCCAACATAGAGCTTTCCCTGTGCGGCCCCTCCCTCTTTTCTTCAGGTATCTGCTTAAATGTCACTTCCTCAGAGAAGCCCTCTCTGGCAGCTCTATCTGGACACTCCCCTGACCCACCACGCTGTGTCCTCCCTGCTGGTTTTTTGTTTGTTTTTTGAGACAGGGTCTCACTCTGTTGCCCAGGCTGGAGTGCAGTGGTGTGATCTCTGCAACCTCCGCCTCAGCTCACTGCAACCTCTACCACCTGGGTTCAAGTGATTCTCCTACCTCAGCCTCCTGAGTAGCTGGGATTACAGGTGCCCACCACCACACCCAGCTAATTTTGGGAGCCTCAGCCTCCCAAAGTGCTGGGATTACAGGTGTGAGCCACCACACCCAGCCCTCCCTGCTGTTTCTCATAGCACTCACCACTAACTGCATTGATACTATTTGGCTGTTTACTTATCATGTTAGGGGGGATGACACTTGTCATTATTTCATACAATCCCAGTGTTTCAGTTGCTTAACACGGCAGAAGCAGGTCTTGCCCAGAGGACATTTTGGTGAGGGCGTTTGGCAGTTGGCCTTTCACAAGGTGTTCAGGGGCCCAGGCTCCTGCTAATTTGTGGCTCTGCTATCCCCCAGGGTCTTGGAGCCCCCTGGCCTGAAGATGGGGGAAGAGAGAGGAATAGGAGACAGGAGGGGAGGGAGTGGAGTGGGGAAGGAGGGCAGGAGTCTGTGGGAGATTTTTATGGGCCAGATAAGGGAGTGGCTTATATTACTTTGCCCACATCCCATTGGCCAAGACCCAGTCATATGGCCATAGCCAACTGCCAGGGTGACTGGGAAATGTAGTCCTCCTGGTGTCTAGCAAGAAAATTAATTAACTTTTGGTGAACTCATAGCAGTCTCAGCTACACTTATTTATCACATGTCATTGAATTTATGACATCATCTATTGCAAGGGACACCATGATTTCTGGAACCACTAATTAAATTAAACTAAGACATGCCATTGATTTCAGGTGAATTCTGATTGCCAAGATGGTAAAATGTGGAAAAATGGTACAGCTCTGAGTCAATGAACCATGGTATTGTCTCTCCTTGAGGACAGGGACCCATTCACCTTGCTCACCAACGTATTCCCAGAGCTGCAAGAGTGTCAAGCATGCAGTAGATATTCAAAGAACAATAGTTGAGGCCAGGCACACTGGATCACACCTGTAATCCCAGCAATTTGGGAGGCTGAAGTGGGAGGATTTTCTAAGCCCAGGAGTTCAAGACCAGTCTGGGCAACATGGGGAGACCATGTCTCTACAAACAAACAAACAAACAAACAAAAAATTGTTTAAAGACAATAGTAGTTGAATGAGTGACAGTGTGTGAGCTACTCTTTTGTTTAAGTGTGAGAAGCCCCCTTGAGTAAACTACAGTGTCAGGGAATCAGGCCATGCTCGTTCACCTGAGCAGAGATGCTGCAGGGGCATGGGAGGAATTGCCAACAGTAACTGGGGCTTCTAGGACTCTCTGCCTCAACCGTTCCTTCTCTCTGCTGCCAGCTTCGATATTCTTCTCTCTCACTGCACATGGGAGGGAAGAATGACCTTGCTCAGCTCTTGAGCTGTCCATCTTACTGCCCCTGTCCCTGGAGAGGCAGCCCTGACACCAAAAATCTAATGGGAGAGACTCACTGGCCCAGCTTGGATCAGGAGCATACCCTGGGTCAATAAGCTGAGCCAGGAAGGCAGATATAGGATGTCTCTAAGAATATGGCAATTTCTGCAGGAGCTGTGTGTGTGTGTGTGTGTGTGTGTACGTGTACATGCATGTGCACAGAAAGACAGGCAATGTATGTTGGGGTCAGACGTCCTTCACAGGAGAGAAGCTAGTGCTTGGCAGTCAGTTCTAGCAGTGCCTGAATATGGGACCCCTTTGCCTGAAAAGGGACTGTGTCAGTGAAAGTAACAGGCATGCAAATACATAATGAAATGGGTGGGTGGGAAGATGCATGGATGGATGAATGACAGAAGGAGAGAGGGAGCAAGACAGTCTTACTTGCTTTAGGATTAAACATTTTAAAGAATCTAAATGGAAGCTGTCTCCTCATTACCAAATAGGGATGCTAAAAACAACTCTTAATATTTATTAAGTACTTCCTGTATGCCAGGCATTGTTCTAAGCTCTTTTCTGCATTAACTCACTAATTCCCAAGACCATCTTGTGAGATGAATACTACGATGAATACTATAATTCACATCCCCATTTTACAGATGACAAAACTGAAGCATCTAGAGGTTAAATAACCCCATTCATAAGGGGCAGAGCTAGGATTCAAACCCAAACAGTCCAGCTCTAACCACAAAGCTCTCTGGCCCAGCGCCATGGCTACTATGAGGATTAAAGCCATCTGGAGGCTACTGAGTGTGTTCAATGACAGTAATTGGGTTATATATATGTTTGAGATGGAGTTTTGATCCTGTTGCCCAGGCTGGAGTGCAATGGCGCAATCTTGGCTCACCACAACCTCTGCCTCCTGGGTTCAAGTGATTCTCCTGCCTCAGCCTCCGGAGTAGCCAGGATTACAGGCATGCACCACCATGCCTGGCTAATTTTGTATTTTTCGTAGAGACGGGGTTTCTCCATGTTGGTCAGGCTGGTCTCGAACTCCCGACCTCCGGTGATCCGCCCACCTTGGCCTCCCAAAGTGCTGGGATTACAGGTGTGAGCCACTGCACCCAGCCATGAGATAGGATATTTATGCCACATCACTGCTTGATATAGAGTGAAAATAAAAACAGATTTAAGAAAAGTTAAGCTAAATTTACAGATGTCAGAACTCCAATAGCTACTGAAAAGAAGGATACTAGAGGTGAGTTTGGGGGCATATTCTGAATTTTCGATGTCCTTCCCTCAAACACACCCCTTTGTGGTGGTCAGAGCCCAGAGCTGGCCAAGGCTAGGTGGACTAAAGTGAGAGCTACCAGGTACCATTGGGCCCTGCATAAGGACACTTGACTGACAGGACCCAAGGGAGGGCTGAAGTTTCAAAAAGCCAGCAGCGGCCACTCTCCGTGAGCCTGAGCTCATGTGTGCTGGGCTTGGCCAGTGAACTGGGATCTCCCAGCTGTCCCAGGGCAGCCACTCTGCCTCCAATTGTCTCTTCCTGCCTTGGTAGAGCCTCTCTCTTCTCACTGTGATGCCTGCAGCCTGGAAAATCATGGATAAAAAGCCCTGATTGAAAGGCACTAATTACCCATCATTATTTTCCATGCCGTAATTTGTGCAGAATGAGATTTCAATCAGTTGTCGGGGATCAGCCTGGTTTTGACTAATCTTTCTAACGACAAGATGCTTAATTACAGATTTTTGCCTGAGCTCCAGAGCGTGCAGAGGGAGGCAACTCTCGCTGAAGCCACCATGCTCTTGGGTCATCCTGCAGCCCTGGGTCCCAGAGGGCCCCCAAGGGGAGAAAGAGAAAGAAATCATTAGGAAAATATTCCCAAGGAGGCCAAATAAAATGGCACCACCACAGAGAGGGGGCTGTGTTAGCAACATAGACATAGAGGGTATCGGGGGGCTGCTTTCTAAGTCAACTCATCCTCCAGAACAGGTCACCACTTGCTGTGTCTCTATTGCCCCCATCAGCCCCAGCCTCCCCCAAAGCAGCCTGGCATTCTAGTTAGTAAGTTTGAGCAAGTCATTAGTTTCTTAGGGCTGTTCTATTATCTGAAAGTCACCAGGGTAGTCAGAAAAATCTCTGAGAACTTATGATTCAGTGACTCCAGCTGTGCTGAAGTGTGTGTCCAGAAAAGTGTTACCTATTGTTGAAAGCTGAAAGATACACATACCCAAGATTCAATCACACAGGAGTGATTAAAAAAAACACCATCTATTAATAAAATAGGCAGTTCAGGCCAGGCGCAGTGGCTCATGCCTGTAATCCCAGCACTTTGGGAGGCCAAGACGGGTAGATCACCTGAGGTTGGGAGTTCCAGACCAGCCTGACCAACATGGAGAAACCCCGTCTCTACTAAAAATACAAAATTAACTGGGTGTGGTGGCTCACGCCTGTAATCCCAGCTACTCAGGAGGCTGAGGCAAGAGAATCGCTTGAACCCGGGAGGTAGTGGTTGTGGTGAGCCGAGATAGTGCCATTGCACTCCAGCCTGGGCAACAAGAGTAAAACTCTGTCTCAAAAAAATAATAAAAATAAAAATAAAATAAAATAGGCAGTTCAGATTACTCAGAGGGAAGGTCAATTTGAATTGATGAAAAATCTGAGCTTAAGTTTTATGTGTGTGTGTGTGTGTGTGTGTGTGTAATTAATGGATCTCAGTGCACAGAATTGGATTCTTCATTATCGCTGGTTCGTAACACTTAACCATTGGCCTACTTGCCCCTTCCTTCCTTCCTTCCTGCCTGCCTTCCTGCCTTCCTCCATTCCTTCCTTTCTTCCTTCCCTACCCTCCCTCCCATGTAATAAGTGCCCATGAATCCATATTCAACAGGAAAACTGGAACCTTGACAGTAATTCGCATCTAGCCACATGGTCCTCCCCATCCTACCCTCCTGTTAGGGGCATTCTGCAACTTTAATACTATTTTAAAGGAAATTTAGTTACAGTATAGTAGTTCTAGGTGCCTGAGGGGCTGATTTGTGACTCATAAAGCCTTGCTGGAGGGTCTGAGGATCTGCTTTAATGGATAGCTCTTGATGGCCCCTGGTTAGCAAATTAATTATTGAAATGTACATAAGAATCTCTCAAGTGTTCAGAAACCATTTTTCTTCTGTGGAGTGGATTCCCATGTCAGTCTTGTTTATCCTCTTAATTTGCCCAGCCGGCTTCTTTCCCTCCTGGTCTATGGCAAGTTCCTTGAAGAATCATCCTCAATTCTAGGTCTGGGGGCCTTGGATGAGGGAAGGGGTTTGCTGGGTTTAACCACAGGCCTGCCCACTGCTGGACTTTCTCAGAAGAATCACAGCCTCAGGCAACATCCACTGAGTGCCTGCTTGTCACCTGCGCTGTTCTAAGCATTGTGCCTTCATTGGCTCTTGCTCAACTCTGTGAAGGAGGTGCTGTGATTGAGCCCATTTTACAGATGAGGACCCTGAGGTCCAGAGAGGATGACCTGATTACTCAAAGTCAGCAGCAATTAGGGATAGAACTGGCACGTCTGCTACCAGCATGCAGGCTTGTAGCCATTAAGTGGCCCAGCTGCTTGTTCCAGTTCTTAAATGCATGGCCCCAGCAGGGATGAGGCTCTGGGGGCCGTCCTTCAGCCTGACCCAGATTCTTGGGTGTGGTGGGTAGATTCTACCCCATAGAGGAAAGCAAGCTGGACGCTTATCAGGCCAGTCCATTCCTCTGCCTGCTGCCCTCTGACCAGCAGCAGGCCACCTAGTGTGGGAAAGATCCTTGAGATTCCAGCGTAAAAAACAATGAGAGGCCGGGCATGATGGCTCATGCCTGTAATCCCACGCTTTGGAAGGCTGAGGAGGGCAAATTACCCAAGGTCAGGAGTTCAATACCAGCCTATCCAACATGGTGAAACCCGTCTTTACTAAAAATACAAAAATTAGCCAGGCATGGGGGCACACGCCTGTAGTTCCAGCTACTCAGGAGGCTGAGGCAGGAGAATCACTTAAAACTGAGAGGTGGAGGTTGCAGTGAGCCGAGATGGAGCTACTGCACTCCAGCCTGGATGACAGAACAAGACTCCATCTCAAACAAAACAAAAACAAAACAAAACACCAATGATGATCTCTTGTTGATACCCTGAAATCTGTCTTCCTCTGGAAGTCTAAGGCAAAATAGTTCAGCAATTTGAGTTTCATTCAGAACTTTTAAGATTCCCCTGGTCTCTGCATTAGGAAAATCTTCAACCTGCTTTGTAGTCCAGCAGAGCAATGTCCAGCCAAGGCAGGAAGAGCCACCCAGCAAGCTCGGTGTCCCCTGGGGATCAGGCTGCGAAGGGAACAGGGTCCCACGCTGGCTACTGAGAAGGCCCGGGGCAGAGCTGAGTTGGGGCACGAGGGAGGCCACGTTTAATCAGATGGGGGTGAAATTGAGGCCAGGGCAGCGCTTGCTAAGCTCCAGTTAGGAGATGAATCAAAGGTAAAATGATGCCCCAAGGGGCTTCGACCACTGACTACTGCCCTTTAAAAGGCTGCTTGGATGGGCGTCTGTTCCCTCCCCATGAAGAGTCAATAGTTATCGATCCAGTGGGGAACTGGGTCCCAGCCAACCACAGATGATGGACTTGACACTCCCCGCTCCTCCCCAGAACACAAGGGTCAGCTGCCTCCTGCCTCATCCTGCAGCAGCTACTCCTCCTAGACACCGGCTTGGCCACCACCCCATGGCCACCTCTGAAATCTGAAGTGCCAGTCTCAGGCCTAGACGCCATCTCCCAACCTTCCAGCTTTCTTGCTTCTTCCTCCTACTGGACCTCAGCCTCAGCCTCCCCAAGACCACCATCGCCGCCTCTCCATTTTCTCCCAATCCCGTCCTTTCTGACATCACTCCCTTGTCCACCCTCTTCCCTCATACTTCTAAGTCAGTGGTTCTCAGCAGTTTTGCTCCCAGGGAGACATTTGGCAATGTCTGTAGGTTTTGGCTCACATACTTGGGGGCAGGGTGCTACGGGCATTGAGTGGGTAGAGGCCGGGGGTGCTCCTGAGCATCCAGCAGTGCTGGGACAGCCCCATCACATGGAATCACTCAGCCCCAGATGTTAGTAGTGCCGAGGATGGAAACCTAGGTCTCAGCTGCTGGAGATGGGGCTCGCTTGCATTGTTGCACCAGCATCATGAGTTAAGAGGCCTGGAGAACCTTTGTGTCCCAGATTTCTGCTCCCGCTTTGTCCCACAGTTACTATTGCAAACTTCCCTCCTTCTCCTAGTCCTCCTGCCCTCCGGCCCTTGCCTTCACTCCCTGTCCCTCCTACTTCACAGAGTCACTGCAGGCTGAGTGGAGGTGGTGTGGGTGGGTTTGGGGGGTAAAGAGGGCCTCACTCAATGCCCCCCTCTGCCACCTACAAACTTCTCATCTGTACAGCCAACCTTCCCTCTCACTCTTACTGAATAAGCTATTTCTCTCTCTTTTTTTTTTTTTTTTTTTTTTCTGAGACGGTGTCTCGCCCTGTCACCCAGGCTGGAGTGCAGTGGCACAGTCTCAGCTCACTGCAACCTCCGCCTCCCGGGTTCAAGTGATTCTCCTGCTTCAGCCTCCCAGTAGCTAGGACTACAGGCGCATGCCACCATACCCAGCTAATTTTTGTATTTGTAGTAGAGATGGGTTTTTGCCATGTTGACCAGGCTGGTCTTGAACTCCTGGCCTCAAGTCATCTGCCCACCTTAGCCTCCCGAAGTGCTGAGATTACAGGCATGAGCTACCACACCCGGCTGGATTCCTTGCAAACTCTTACAAGATCCTCTCATGATGGCATCACTTCTTCCAGTAGGACCCCACCCTTAAGAATCACAGCTGCACCACCAAAACCAAACCAAACCTCCCTGTAGATTTCTTGGGCCCTGCCTGCAGAGACGCTTCTTCAAAATATGACGTCAGTGGGATCAGGTCTAGGAAGCCACCTGTTCACCAAGCCCCTCAGCTGCCTCCGATGAAGATTGAAGTACAGTTTGCAAAAAGCTGACACGTATTTTGTGTCTTCAGCCTTTAAATGTTGATTTTGCCCTCTACCACTAATATTTAACATCGGGTAGCCATACGATTCATGATCTACTTCAGGGAGAGAAGTGGGGGCGGTGATGGTAATGACACTGGGCCAGCAGTAGGACCGAGATTGCTCAGGGCCAACTGGGAGGTATGGATACCTAATTTTTAAATGTCTTAAATTCCTTACATTCTCAACACGCCCCCTTCTCATCAAAGAAGCTGACAATTAGTACTGAAAACAGTAACAAAACATTCCTTCCCCACGTCACAGCCTCCAAGTCCAGGAGGGCATGCTTTATTTACAAGGTAGCTGGTGCTGCCTGAATGTGTTCATGAAGGCACCCCTGCTCCGCCCAGTCCTCTACCCTTCACGGCCAATTTTCCTGAAAGAATTGTCTGCATTCACTACTTTCAGCCATTGCAATGAGGCTTCTGTCCCCACCATGCAGTAACCCGGCTGTGGTGAATGTCCCCAGCCACTTCCTGACTGCTAAGTGCAGGGATACTTGCCCCTTCTCACTCCACCTGACCTTATAGGATGGAATCTGCTGCCCACCGCCCTTCTAGATGGCTCTGCTCATCCAATTTCCATGACATGCTCTATTTTTTCCTTTTCCCACACCTCTGGTTACATCTTCTCTGTCTTCTTGGACTTCTTTCCCTCTGTCCTGCCTTTACATTTTTTTTTTTTTTTTGAGACGGGGTCTCTGTCACCCAGGCTGGAGTGCAGTGGCACAATCTCGGCTCACTGCAGCCTCTGCTTCATGTGTTCAAGCAATTCGCCTACCTCAGCCTCCCCAGTAGCTGGGATTACAGGCATGTGCCACCAAGCCTGGCGTGAGCCACTGCACTTGGCCTGCCTTTAAATTTTTCATTCGAATGAATTAACACATGAGGTCCTGGGGGATAAGGACAGATGGAGGGAGTGGGCAGGTCTCCCAGAGGGTCTGGCCTCTCCAGCAACTTTCTTCCCCCTGCCTGGTGCATCAGGAACCAGGCAGCCCAGAGAGCACTGTGCCTCTCTCCCCCTCTGCTTCCAGAGAGTTCTCTATTCTGACACTTTATAGGTTAAGAAATAACAGCGAAGCTGGGGGTGGTGGCCTATCCTGTAATCCCAGCACTTTGGGAGGTAAAGGCGGGGGATCACTTGAGGTCAGGAATTTAAAACCAGTCTGGCTAGCATAGCGAACCCCTGTCTCTACCAAAAAAAAAAAACAGAATACAAAAATTAGCCAGGCATGGAGTCACGCGCCTGTAATCCCAGCATCTCGGGAGGCTGAGGCAAGAAAATTGCTTCAAACCAAGAGGCAAAGGTTGCAGTGAGCCAAGATCGCACACCTGCACTCCAGCCTGGGCGACAGAGCCAGACTCTGTCTCAAAAAAAAAGAAAAGAAAAAAAGAAAAAGAAAAAGAAAGAGCAGTGACAGGATTCCAGGGTTTGGAACTCTAGGTGGCAGTCAGACATTGTCTGCATTTTGGGGGGTTGGAAAGATGAGGTCCCTGCCTGGAGCAGCTCTTGCCCAGGCCTGGTAGCAGAGAGGCAGAGTGCTGTGAAGCAAGGAACGTGGACCTGCGGTCAGGTTCGGACTGCAGCTTCTCCCAGGACTCAAGTGAATGGGACAGGCTCTGAGCTCCAGCCTTTTCCTTCTCCCAGGACTCAAGTGAATGGGACAGGCTCTGAGCTCCAGCCTTTTCCTTCTGTAAGGTGGGGATAGGAGGGCAGAGCGGACAGGCTGTGAGGATTAAATAAGATGGCACGGAAGAAGGTGTCTCACATGCAGCTGGGGCCTGATGGGCAGCCGCTAGTATCGCCCAGCCTCTGAGAGGGGAAGCTGGGCAGCTCCTGAGAGTGAGGAAAACATGCAGAAGAGCCTGGAAGGAATTTCAACCCAGAAAAGAAGCTGTGGCCTTCTGGGGGTCTTCATATAGTGTGAAAATATGACGAATGAGAGAATGAATGAAGCAAGACCAGAGGCACCGCAGCAGTGCCCCCATCAGCATGGCACCCGCAGGGCCCTTTCTGGCGCTCTGTGCACTTGTGTTGGCTTAGTGTCTGTTGTTCCTACGAAAGTATGAGCGTCTTGAGATCGTGAGCTGTGCCTGTTGTGTTCCCATTATCTGGCCAGCACTTGGCACATAGTAGGTGCAAAAAATACACATTGACAGTTCCTGGAAAAGGCATGCTGAGGAGGCCAAAATAATAGTTATGGAAATGAGGCGGGGTGTGGTGGCTCACGCCTGTAATCCCAGCACTTTGGGAGGCCAAGGCAGGCGGATCACCTGAAGTCAGGAGTTCGAGACCAGCCTGGCCAACATGGTGAAACCCCATCTCTACTAAAAATACAAAAATTAGTCAGTCCTGGTGGCGGGAGCCTGTAATTCCAGCTTCTCAGGAGGCTGAGGCAGGAGAATCACTTGAACCCAGGAAGCAGAGGTTGCAGTGAGCCGAGATCACGCCATTGCATTCTAGGCTGGGTGACACAGTGAGACTCCGTCTCAAAAACAAAAAAAAAGAAAAAACATGGAAATGAGAAAGCTGGAGGACTAAAATTACTAGATCCTCCTGAGTTGGGACTCAGGCTCTAAATTAATAGCGGGCTTCCTGTACCAACCCTGATAGTTAATAGCGGGCTTCCCGCACCAACCCTGATAGAGTTAATAGCGGGTTTCCCTCACCAACCCTGATAGAGGCCAGCATCTGCTTTGCTTCCCTCTCAGCCCTGAGGGTCTTCATCCAGGGCCTGGAGGTGGGGCCCAGACACTGCAGGATGCAGGATGCTTTGCACCCTTCTGAATCAAGGAGGGGAGCAGAAGAGGAAACCAAGGCTTGGGGAGCAAACCGCCGCCTGCTCTGGTGTCCTTCAGGGTTGTCCAGCCATGAGACGGGTGCAGGGAGGCAGTTGGGAAAACTGTGGCCTGCCCTCTCCTAGGAGGGGCTGGGAGCTTTCCATTTACTTTCCTTGGGGCAAATGCCTCTTATCCATCAAGGCACAGATCTGAAACAGGTGACACAGAGTACTTGGTCACTACATCATCACTGCTGTAATTACTGTTTATGTCAAGTGTATCTTCTGAGATCTCTGGAGCCCTCTGCAGCCTGGGGAAGGTTTGGGCTGAAGGCCCCTGGGATCTGGGAGCTGTGTTGCTCAGCAGGGTTTTTCACAGTGCCCTAGGGTCTTCCTGTGAAAAGCAAAACCTAAAGCAGCCATCAGGAAAGCAGGAGGGGATTAAAAGTTAGGATGTGGTCAGCTCTATTCTGCCTGCCTCGTGGAAGGGTGCCTGAGGAGCAAGGTGCGCCCCTGTTGGCTCATCACATGCCCCTGCAGCTGATGGCCTGCCAGGCTGATGGTCTTTCCTGGGGACTCCACTGGTGGTTGGGAAGAAGGTGTGTGGCAGTGCCCAGGGAGATGATCACAGAGATGTAGAAGGGCCTGGAGGAGATTCTCAACCAGGGGACTGGGGCTTATAGGAGGGTGTCTCCGAGGACTCAGGGACATTCCACAGGAAACAGAAGAGACCCAGGAGTCTCTGTCTTCACACACTGCATTTTGGGAGTTGGTGAACTTCTGGAGAGTAGGAGCTTTATGTTATCTTTTATCTTTGTGTCCGTAGCTTCCAGCTTCTGGTCTACGGGAAAGTGAGTTCCTTGACTCCAGCCATAGTCAATGGCAGCCCCTCAGGAGGGGCTAATTAATTAATTAATCAATTTTTGAGACAGAGTCTTGCTCTGTCTCCCAGGCTAGAGTGCAGTAGCCCGATCTCGGCTCACTGCAACTTCTGCCTCTTAAGTTCAAGTGATTCTCGTGCTTCAGCCTCCCGAGTAGCTGAGACTACAGGCCGGCGACACCATGCCCGGATAATTTTTGTATTTTTTGTAGAGACGGGCTTTCACCATGTTGGCCAGGCTGGTCTTGAACTCCTGACCTCAAGTGATCCACCCACCTCAGCCTCCCAAAGTTCTGGGATTACAGGCATGAGCCACCACGCCCAGCCAGGAGGGCTTAATTTGTATTAATCATTAATGAGACCAGGGACAGTGGAGGCCTCTCCCCATCATAAGGTTGCACAGACACATTTTGTGGCATTGCTATTTGGCCATGGGTTGCAAGATGCGAGTGGGCTCTGTGGGTGTGATAAGAGGGAGAGACAGACCCTCCGTGCCACCCAAGAGTCGTCTTTCCATTGGCAGGCTGTCCTATGACCTCCCTATCCTTTGCTCCTCTGCAAGATCTTTCCTTTTTCCTTTCACCTGCTCCAGGCATAAGCATGAGCCTCCTCTCTACCTCCATAGGGGGAGGCTCAGGGAGTGAGGCAGCCTGTCAAGGACAGGGACAGATCAACACCACCCAGGCCACCCTCAGACCCAATCCTGGCTGGAATGTGACCCACAGCTGGGTTTCCCTGAACACACACCTTAATCTCCCAAGTGTGAGCTCAGCTGTCTTTCTTGTCCATGTTGAGAGAAGGACAAGTCCTCTCCCTTCATCCTGGGAGCTGGGATATGGGAGGGGAACACCCTTGCCCGCCTTCTCCTCCACCAGCATGGCCGGGGTGGAGGGGCTTGGTTTACAGGAAACATTCTGTTATCCCACACAGTGATCTTGCCATACTGGTAATTCACCTGGACTTTGTGGGTGGGTGGGGAGGCTCAGTGGGTAGAAATAGCTGGGGGATGCTCAGGGTTGGGGTTAGAATGCTCCCTCAAGCTTTCCAATGGAGACATGTCTCTTGGGGGACAGGTAGGCTGGGTAGAAGCTGGCTACTCAGGGTCTAGGAAGGGAAATGAGAGAGGGAGGGTTTGGGAGCCACCTTCCAGACATGCCTTCTGGTACCAAGCCTGGACCAGTGGCAAAACCCAAAGGGCAGCCAATCTGGCTGGTACCTTTGCCACAGGATTCCTTCTTGAATCAGCCAAATAACCTGTTGCCTCTGGTTCCGATCTTAGTGAAGGTAGGGGTCCCAGGGAAGCTCCAAGCCAGGTCACTGTACTTAAAGTCTCTGGGCCAAAGCTGTACTGCCAAGACTGTTATATTGTAGCCATTGGCTGGGTGCAGTGGCTCACACCTGTAATCCCAACAGTTTGGGAGCCGAGGCGGGTGGATCACCTAATGTCAGGAGATCAAGACCAGACTGGTCAATATGGTGAAATCCTATGTCTCTATTAAAAATACAAAAATTAGCTGTGCATGACGGCAGGTGCCTGTAATCCCAGCTACTTCGGATGCCGAGGCAGGAGAATCGTTTGAACCCAGGAGGTAGAGGTTGCAGTGAGCCGAGATTGGGCCATTGCACTCCAGCCTAGGCGACGGAGCGAGACTCCATCTCAAAAAAAAAAAAAAAACTTGTAGCCTTTGTGTATTATTGTTATGCAGGAAGGTTGGCCAAACATTTTGGCTGACTAGTTTCCATCTTGTGTCACCCTCAAACTAGAAATTTGCAAAGCACTATGGTGCCTAATCTGAAGATTTTTTGTTTGTTTTTGAGATAAGGTGTTGCTCTACCACCCATGCTGGAACGTAGGGGTGTGATCATAGCTCACTGCAGCCTTAAACTCCTGGGCTCAAGCAATCCTCCCTCCTCAGCTCCTGAGTAGCTGGGACTACAGGCATACACCATCATGCCAGGCTAATTTTTTTTTTTTTTTAACAGATGGGGTCTCCCTATGTTGCCCAGGCTGGTCTCAAACTCCTGGCTTCAAGCGATGATCCTCCCCGCTCAGCCTCTCAAAGTGCTGGGATTTACAGGTGTGAGCCACCACACCTGGTCCGCTGAAGTTTATTGATCAAAATAAAGTTTCTTTGAGGCCTCCGAAGGTTTTGGAGGTAATGCCAGAAACTTGCTCCCGGCTGTGCCGAGGGGAGACCAGCTGACCTTCTCCACCATTGTTTTATGGCACCGAAGCCTTAGCATAGAGCCCTTCCCAGCCACCCTACCTGCGGGGCTGGACCCGCCCACCACACCCACCGCACCTTGCTGGGGCTGACTTCCCGATTTGTGTCCACAGGCTGCTGAACAGGATGTCCTCGGACGACAGGCACCTGGGCTCCAGCTGCGGCTCCTTCATCAAGACTGAGCCGTCCAGCCCGTCCTCGGGCATCGATGCCCTCAGCCACCACAGCCCCAGTGGCTCGTCCGACGCCAGCGGCGGCTTTGGCCTGGCCCTGGGCACCCACGCCAACGGTCTGGACTCGCCACCCATGTTTGCAGGCGCCGGGCTGGGAGGCACCCCATGCCGCAAGAGCTACGAGGACTGTGCCAGCGGCATCATGGAGGACTCGGCCATCAAGTGCGAGTACATGCTCAACGCCATCCCCAAGCGCCTGTGCCTCGTGTGCGGGGACATTGCCTCTGGCTACCACTACGGCGTGGCCTCCTGCGAGGCTTGCAAGGCCTTCTTCAAGAGGACCATCCAAGGTGCGTGGTGGGCCTCAAGGAGCCTGGGCGCAGGGTTGGGGGTGGCAGCCGTGCCTGCGGGTCCGGCAGAAGCCCGAGGAATTCCCAGAGACTGCCAATTCTGGGCGCTGTTGGAGCGGTACTTCTGTGGGGCGCCTTTTCCCTTGCTCAGGGCTTCTCATTCTGGCACTGGACAGCTGCAAGACTGTTGTTGAGATGACATGCGTTCCCCACCCCCTCAGCTCCCCCATGCAGAGCCCCAGAAAACCAAAAGAAAATCCACAGGAATGCCAAACCCTGGGTGCTTCTCACTGGTATGGAGTACACTGTCAAATGTGTGTCCCTCAAAAAGTTTATTTTGTGCGGGGGAAAAATATAACATAATTTGCCCTGCGATTCCAGACTTACGGGACATAGAAAGCGTCCCTCACCTTGTTTTTGTCTTACTTATACAAGTAAAACGCCAGATGTGGTGACTCATGCCTGTAATCCCAGCACTTTGGGAGGCCAAGGCCAGAGGATAGCTCAAGGCCAGGAGTTGAGACCAGCCTGGACAACACAGTAAGACCCCATCATTATTATTATTTTTTTTAAATTAATGCATGGTGGCACACACCTCTAGTCCCAGCTACTTGGGATGCTGAGGCTGCAGTGACCTGTGATGGCACCAATGCCTTCCAGCCTGGAAGACAGAGCAAGACCCTGTCTCAAAATAATAATAATAATAATATGTGAGTATTTTCTCATTGTAGAAGACTCAGACCTGTTGGAATCAGGACAGGAGCTCATCCTGTCTGGATCCCAGTTTAACCTATTTTTAAGACCGACCTTCCTTCCTTCCTTCCTTCCTTCCTTCCTTTCTTCCTTCCTTTCTTCCTTTCTTCCTCCCTTCCTCTCTCTCTCTCTCTCTCTCTCAACCCATCCTGTCTGGATCCCAGTTTGACCTATCTTTTAAGACCTGTATTTTCTTTCCTTCCTTCCTTCCTTCCTTTCTCTCTCTCTCTCTTTCTTTTTCTTTCTCTCTCTCTTTCTTTCGATGAGAGTCTTGGGCCAGGCACACTGGCTCAAGTCTGTAATCCCAGCACTTTGGGAGGCCAAGGTGGGCCTTGAGGTCAGGAGCTCAAGACTAGCCTGGCCAACATGGTGAAACCCCATCTCTACTAAAAATACCAAACAAACAAACAAAAAATCAGCCGGGTGTAGTGTCAAATGCCTGTAATCTCAGCTACTAGGGAGGCTGAGACAGGAGAATCGCTTGAACCCAGGAGGTGGAGGTTGCAGTGAGCCAAGATTGGGCCGCTGCACTCAGGCCTGGGCGACAGAGTGAGACTCCATCTCAAAAAGAGAGAGAGATAAGGGTCTTGCTATGTTGCCCAGGCTGGAGTGCAGTGGCTATTCATAGGCACAATTATTGCACACTGCAGCCTTGAACTCCTGGGTTCAAGCCATCCTACCATCTCAGCTTCTCAAGTAGCTAGAATGACAGTCGCTGTCACCACACCCATAAGCTTTTTATCAATACATTTACATATCACCTGAGTCACATTCCAATGGCCATGGGGGTGGCAGCCTCTTTCTGTGGGTACTAGAGTCAATCACTCTGACAAAGGAGTGCAAGAACCCTGGTGGGTCGCTCTGTAAAGTCACCACGAGGTGAATTGGGGAGAATAAATTGGGGAGAATGGTGGGCCTGCCCCCACAGGGCTGTTATCAAATTCATGGCAGAGAGAGACCACTGGGACCACTGGTGCACATCACCACACCCAGTTAATTTTATTTTTAATAGAGATGGAGTCTCACCATGTTGCCCAGGCTGGTCTCGAACACCTGGGCTCAAATGATCCACTTGGGCCCACTTTGGCCTCCCAAAGTGCTGGGATTACAGGCCTGAGCCACCGTGCCTCGCCGATAGTTGTGACTGTTAATTGCATCAGGCCCTGGGTAGAGCACTTTCATCCAGTTAGTCAAGTATCTGTTGAGCACCTACAAAGCACCAAGCCAGGCTGTAGGTGCTGGTGATAGGATAGAAAAAATCCCTACTCATGCAGGTCACTGCAATGAGCTGGTGCCATCCAACTGGCACAGAAACTGCAGACCAGACAGGAGAACACCCAGGAACCACCCATCCTGCCCCTGCATCAGATCCCTTTCCAGGGCCCTGCCTCACTGTCCCCAGAATGTACCTACCCCATTCATTTCCCTTTTAGAAGAGGCAGGCTAAGCTTCCCCAGGATGATTCTGTTTATTCAACAAATATTTATGTGTTTAAGTTTCTTCAGATGGCAATCTATTTATGAAACCAATTGAAGACATTAAGATTGGATATATTTCCACTTCCACATATGAGTTGAGATGGTGTGGTGCATTGGCTAACCACCAGGGCTCCTGGTCAGAGAGTTCCCTCGTCCCCTTATAGCTGCACCTTGGACACGCTCCCTGTTTCTCTCTGTGCTTCAGTTACTTCATCTAAAAAGTGAGATATCAGCTGGGCGTGGTGGCTCACGCCTGTAATCCCAGCATTTCAGGAAGCCGAGGAGGGTGGATCACTTGGGGTCAGGAGTTCCAGACCAGCCTGGCCAACATGGTGAAACCCTGTCTCTACTGAAAATACAAGAATTATCCAGGCATGGTGGCAGGTGCCTGTAATCCCAGCTGCTTGGGAGGCTGAGGCAGGAGAATCCCTTAAACCCAGGAGGCAGAGGGTGCAGTGAGCCGAGATGGCACCACTGCATTCCAGCCTGGGCAACAGAGCAAGATCCCGTCTCAAAAAAAAATAATAAAACTTTAAAAAATAAAAATAAAAAGTAAGATATTGTTCCTACCTTATAGAGCTGTTAAGAAGCTTACGTGAGTTAATATATATAAAGCACTTAGAATATTGCCTAGCACCTAGTAAGTGCCAAACAAATGTTTGTAATTATTATTTTAACTTTAACAATGTGATTTAAGACATATTATTATGAAAACAACAGACACATTTATCTTATAGAATAAGCTTTTGTAATCTACATATATTTAAATAAAACAATAATTGTTTTGATCTAACAGGACTCAGATTATTTTAGCTATTTTAGTTATAAATTTCTTTTTTCTTTTCTTTTTCTTCTTTTTTTTTTTTTTTGAGACAGAGTCTCACTCTGTCACCCAGGCTGGAGTGCAGTGGCATGATCTTGGCTCACCGCAACCTCCACCTCCTGGGTTCAAGTGATTCTCCTGCCTCAGCCTCCCAAGTAGCTGGGATTACAGGTGCTGGCCACAACACCCGGCTAATTTTTTGTATTTTTAGTAGAGATGTGGTTTCACCATGTTGGCTAGGCTGGTCTCAAACTCCTGACCTCAAGTGATCCACCCGCCTCAGCCTCCCAAAGTGCTGGGATTACAGGCATGAGCCACTGCGCCCGGTCATAAAGTGATTTATTTCTTAAATGAGCCCTTTTGAAAAAATAAACATGATAAAAAATTCTAGCAGTGCAAAACAGTAGAGCACGTTTTCCTGAAACCCCAGACCTCAGTTTTCTTAACTATCCCAGAAGGACCCCTTTACCATCTTTGTCAAGCAAATATTTTTTGAGCATCGTCTTTATCAGGCACTGTGCTGGCCTCCAGGACATAAAAATGAATGCACCCTGGTCTCTGCCCGCTTTATACACCCTGAGTCTGAGTCTGGGGGAAGGCCCTGGGATCTCTGTATTTGAAAAGCACTGCATGGTGATGCTGTCTCTTGCCTCAGCCAAGAATGAGAACCTCCAGTCTGATGGTTTTTACACAAATCATCAGATATTTGACAAACACAAAATGTTTAAGTCAACTGAAGTTACCAAGATAACAACATTTTTCTTTCTAAATTGGAAGGTTGTCTTGGAGAGGTTGCCATTATTTTAGACTCTTTGAGGTCAGTTTTTGAAGAATTGCTTGTTAGAAGACAGTCACATTTTCTTCTCACCATGTTGTTCTTAGATGGGCTGGAGAGTTTTGAATCACATTTTTTGAAAGCAGAGGTTAATGTGTGTAAACTCAGAAATCCTACTGCATGCTTGACAGAGGCCCAGGTGTCTGCGAATGTTCTCAGCAAGTTAGGAGTCCACATGAAAGATTCGTAAATAGTCTTAATTACTTGCTACCGCGAATAGGATAATGATCTCTTCGTAGAAGTCAAAAGACAAACAGCAGCATTTGTGCAGTTGGAACTGAACTGCTGCAGCCTCTTCTCTTTCCACAAGGAGAGTTTCAAGTTCGTAACCGGAAAGAGGTTTATATTCAGGACAGGGAAAAGTAAACTCAAGGCTGACAGATTGCTGTGGTTATTTTATTAACTCTTTGGTTTTGTTCTAACAAAGATTTAGATTTTGTTGTTGTTGTTTTTTTTTGAGACAGAGTCTTGCTCTGTTGCCCAGGCTGGAGTGCAGTGATCTCACTGCAACCTCCACCTCCCAGCTCAGCTTCCCAAGAAGCTGGGATTACAAGCCTGTGCCACCACACCCGACTAATTTTTGTATTTTTAGTAGAGACGGGGTTTCGTCATGTTGGCCAGGCTGGTCTCGAATTCCTGACCTCAAGTGATCCTCCCATCTTGGCCTCCCAAAGTGCTGGGATTATAGGCGTGAGCCACCATACCCAGCCAGATTTTGTTGTTTCTAAACGTAGCAACTGTAGAAAATCTGGAAAACTAGGAAAAGTACAGACAGGAGAAAAATGACCTAGAATTGGACAACCACAGAGACAAACTCAGAACTCAGTGAGCATTCTTTGAGTCCCTCTCTGAGTAAGGTGCAGAGGGGGAGCAGGAGAGAAAGGGACGTGGTTCTGTCCCTAAGAAGCTGGAATCTGTTGTGGGTTTTTTGTTTTGTTTTGTTTTTGTAGAGATGAGGCCTTGCTATGTTGCCCAGGCTGGTCCCAAACTCCTGGCCTCAAGCAATTCTCTTGCCTCAGCCTCTCAGAGTGCTTAGGATTAGAGGGAGGAGCCACTGCGCCTGGCCCAGGTAGCTGCAATCTACTGCTTAGTGCCCATGAGTCTACAGGCGTAGCACTGTGCTCCAAACCAGGACATAGTCTCCTAAGCACCTAATATTCAGGTCATTTTTTTTTTAAGTCCTATTGTGTGGACAGAGGGCTTAAGTCATGGAATGAGCCATTCACGAGTGCCTGTAAATGCTTGGAAAGCTCTGAAAATTGGGCCAGGTGTGGTGGCTCCTGCCTGTAATGGTAGCACTTTGGGAGGCTGAGGCAGGAGGATCCCTTGAAGCCAGGAGTTCCAGCCCAGCCCAGCTTGTGTAACAAAGCGAGACCCTCATCTCTACAATAAATTTTTTAAAAATTAGCTGGGTATGGTGGCTCGTGCCTGTAATCCCTGCTTCTTGGGAGGCTGAAGTGGGAGGATTGCTTGAGCCCAGGAGTTTGGAGGCTGCGGTGAGCTATGATCCTGCCACTATACTCCAGCCTGGGCAACAGAGCTGGAGTTTCTTTAAAAAAAAAAAAGCGGCCGGGTGCGGTGGCTCACACCTGTAATCCCAGCACTTTGGGAGGCCAAGGCAGGTGGATTACCTAAGATCAGGTGTTCAGGACCAGCCTGGCCAACAGGATGAAACCCCGTCTCTACTAAAAAATACAAAAATTAGCTGGGTGTGGTGGCGCATGCCTGTAATCCCAGCTACTCGAGAGGCTGAGACAGGAGAATTGCTTGAACCCGGGAGGCAGAGGTTGCAGTGAGATCTTGCCATTGCACTCCAGCCTGGGCAACAAGAGCAAAACTCCGTCTCAAAAAAAAAAAAAAAAAAGAAAGAAAGAAAAGAAAAGCTCTGGAAATCATGTTAATCGTGTTACCTCACACCCTGCCTCTTCCTTAGATCACTTCCTTCTGCGCAATCCAATGGTTGTACTAATACGGGAAGAAACTTTGCAGAAACAAAGACGTCATGATAGATTTAGGGAGAAAGACTAAGACCGAGTCATTCCTTCTCCACCAATCTTTTTTTTTTTTTTTTTTTTGAGACAGAGTCTCGCTCTGTCACCCAGGCTGGAGTTCAGTGGAGCGATCCTGGCTCACTGCAACCTCGGCCTCCCAGGCTTAAGCAATTCTCCTGCCACAGCCTCCCAAGATAGCTGGGATTACAGGCGTGTACCACCACACCCGGCTAATTTTTGTATTTTCAGTAAAGACAGGGTTTCACCATGTTGGCCAGGCTGGTCTCCAACTCTTGATCTCAAGTGATCCACCCACCTCAGCCTCCCAAAGTGTTGGAATTACAGGCGTGGGCCACTGCGTCCAATCCACCAATCTTTATTGAGCCCTCACTATGTGCTTGGCTGGTAGTACAATGGCGGGGGAGGGAAGAGGGGGAAGATGGTCAAACTAAGGCCTGTAAGCCGGCCACCCTTGGTTGTATAAATCAAGTTTTGTTGGAACACAGCCACACCTATTTGTTTGTATATTGTCTATGGCTGCTTGAGCGTTACAACAGCAGAGCTGAGTAGTTGCAATAGTGACGGCCTGATCCACAAAACCTGAAACACTCCTCTGCACTACATTGAACTAGGCAGATTCAGTCTCCTGGCTCTCAGAGACCTATAATCAACTCCTAGTAGTGCATGTTAGTGTTTATTCCAACCCTGCCCAATTCTATGCTATGAAAGGGAGGTTTTTTTTCTGTTGTTCGTTTTTTTTTGTTTTGTTTTTGTTTTTGTCGCTGGGGGCTATGATGACACTCACTGAGAATAGATGAGCTCATAGACAGATGAAGGCACCTTCCTGAAGGAACAGAATGGCTCCAAGTCAGAAGAGATAGACCTCAACCTGATTGCATTTACTCGCATATCTAAAGAAAAAAAAAATGCCAATTAACAAGGATTGGCTAGCCCTGGAGGCATAGAAAAAACAGACATACTTAGGCAAAGCCACCACTCCTAGGAAAAGGGAGTCTTAGCCTAGGGACAGCCTGATGTGATTAAACATTCCGTTTATCTGATTAATATCTTTCTGGTTAGGATCTAGTTCCCCTGCAGGTCTTCTGCAAGGAGTGAATTTGCAGGTCAGGCAGACAGATCAATTTCTCCTTGTATGTGTGCTCTCTTTGCATGGCATCCCTGAGCTTATACATCAGGTTCCTGAATTTAGGCAATAGGAGTGCCTCTGAGAGATGGAGCCACTTTCTGTGGCTGGAAAAGTCAGCTGCTTCTGGGACTTAGGGCTGAGTGACACTGACTCCACCGTAATGAAAACCTTTGTAATAACCTTGACCCTGTCACCCTGTGTCTCTCTCAGCAATGACTCTGCCTCCTGTTTTATTGAGAAACTAGAACTCCCTCAGCTTCCTGCCGCCAAACCGAAGCACTCTCTTCCATGTTCGCAGCTGCTTCCGTTCACTGATTCCGCAGCTATTTCTTGCAACTCACTCACTGCTGGAAGAGATGTCTCCTACCCCAGGCTCAGCTCTTCTCTGGCTTTGAATCCTACCTCCTTCCCTCCTCCTGAGACCCTCTCGCCTATTACCTCCTCTCCTTTGTCTTCCCCTGCTCATTTTCTAAAGTCTCCTTCCTTCCTTCCTTCCTTCCTTCCTTCCATTAACATTCAACTATCTCTAGTATCTCCAGTCTTGTAAAATATATATCTCCTCTACCTTCAGCTTCCTGGTTCTTCCTCTCTTCCTCCTCTCAGTTCTTGACCCAACTTCTGCGCCCAGCATCTTCCTTCTCATATCCATGGCTTCAGTTGTCTCTGAAATCAGGATGAATGCTAATTCCATAGGTCTTGCTGTCATCCTCTTCCCCAAGCTCCATTCCTTTCACACCTAATGAACATTTCCACTTGGATGCCCCAGAAGCACCCCAGTTGCACGAAGTGTTAAACAGAAGCGGTTTTCCTTCCATCACCATTTCTCCTTGTGTTCCCAATACAGTGCCTGCATCAGCCCTCCATGTTCAAGCCAGACACCTGGGTCTTACCTTTAACTCTGCTTCCTGTCCCAGCGCCCACCCCCTACCACCCCGAACTAACATCCCAGTGGCCAAGTCTTGTTCATTCTCCCTCCTTCAGATCACTTGACCCGGCAGCTTGTCTTCCTTCCCCTGCTTCAGCGCAGGCCACCGCTGACTCCCACCGCTTCCTACCTGTTCTCCCTGCTGCCAGGCTCGGCCGTTCCCAGCCTGAACACACATCTGACCATGTCTCCCTTCTTTCTTGTGGGGAGAATCAAAGCTCCAGAACATGGCCAAGGACGCCCTCTGGGATTGCCCCACGTCTCATGCCACTCTCTTTTGCATGCTGTGGTCACCCTGATTGCTCTGTTTTCTAGTTACCAGATTTTATTCCATGCTTTCAATTTCTAGACTTTGCATATACTCTTCTCTCTGTTGCACCTACTCCCAACCTCTACTCCCAGCTTGTGTCCCTTAGGTCTCCAGTTAGTGGGCATTTCCTCCAGGAAGGCTTCTCTGATTCTCTCCTCTCATTCCTCCTGGATGCCCTGGAAAGGTTCGCCCATCACGCCACCCTTCTCCCACTGTATGGTTATTGCCATTTTTTTTGTCTGATACCCCAAGAAGAGTACAAGCTCCTAAGGCACAGGGTTACATTTACTTACCTTTTTTTTTTTTTTTTTTCTGAGACCAAGTCTCCCTCTTGTTGTCCAGGCTGGAGTGCAGTGACGCAATCTCGGCTCACTGCAACCTCCGCCTCCCAGGTCCAAGTGATTCTTCTGCCTCAACCTCCCAAATAGCTGGGATTACAGGCACGCACCACCATGCCTGGCTAATTTTGTATTTTTTTTTTAGTAGAGATGGGGTTTCACCATGTTGGCCAGACTGCTCTCGAACTCCTGGTCTCAAATGATCTGCCAGCCTCGTCCTCCCAAAGTGCTGGGATTACAGATGTGAGCCACCATGCCCAGCCCACATTTACTTTGATTTTCACTTAACCCCATGTCCTCTCACAGTACCTGGCATGTAGAAGGTTCTCAGTGTGTCCGAATGCAATGCAATCCCCAAACAAAGTGATCTCCCATTTCCCAGGGAGGACAAACTGAAGAAGTTGGGCCAGTTTGCATATGTGTAAACTTTAAGAGATCTAGGTAAAATAGTCAGATGTCTGCTTATAACAATATATTATTTAGTTACGCTTGTATATTTTAAATTACCTTATGGAAAACAATATATTATTTTTGAAAAGTTGTTTTTCTACACATATTTTGTGAAGGAAGTCTTATCAAATGAATCTTTGATACAAATGTCTTTGTTTTCCTTCTCTAGAGTTTTTTGAGTCATTTAACAGTGTTTCAGTGTGCTGCCTTCATTTCCATCAGTTAATTGAAATTTTATGAGAATGTATGCGCTGCTATCCCTAAAGTTTTTTTATTTTAAGCCATAAGTATACGTCCTACACCATAAGAGGAGTTCTTTTTTTATTTGTGTTGACTTATGATCAGGATATCCACAATGTATCAGGTACATACTGCTTTTGACACCCAACACTTGTAAGATTATTTTCCTGGGAATAACTAAATTTGTGTTAAATTTCTTTACTCCCAGGCCAGGCATGGTGGCTAATGTCTGTAATTCCAGCACTTTGGGAGGCCGAGGCGGGTGGATCACTTGAGGCCAGGAGTTGAAGACCAGCTGGCCAACATGGCGAAACCCCATCTCTACTAAAAACACAAAACTTAGCTTGGCATGGTGGCACATGCCTGTAATCCCAGCTACTTGGGAGGCTGAGGTACAAGAATTGTTTGAACCCGGGAGGCGGAAGTTGCAGTGAGCCAAGATCACACACTGCACTCCAGCCTGGGTGACGGAGCAAGACTCAGTCTCAAAAAAAAAAAGAAAAAAAAGTTTGTTTTTATTTACTCCCTTTGTAGTGATTCACTCAGGCAAGGAGCATTGATTGCGGTCTTCTTAGGTCCATGTGTCTTCCCAAATTTTAGATTGTTGTTCAGTACAAAGTGATTGACTTAATAGCACCTCTGATGTGAGAACTTGTAAAGACTCAAATCATAAGCAATTTTCTCTCTTTTTTTCTTTCTTTCTTTCTTTTTTTTTTTTTTTTTTTGGTTCTTGGGACAGGGTCTTGCTCTGTTGCCCAGGCTCAGTGCAGAGACATGATCATGGCTTACTGTAGCCTCAAACTCCTGGGCTTCTGCCTCAGCCTTCTGAGGAGCTGGAATTACAGGCATGCACCACCATGCCCGGCTAATTTATTTTTTTAAAAAATTGTAAAGCGGAGTCTCTCTATGTTGCCTACACTGGTCTTGAATTCCTGGGCTCAAGCATTCCTATGGCCTCCACCCTAGTGGGCTTGCATTGTAGGGGGAAAGCTGACAATAAATATGATAAATAATGAAGCGTGGTGACAGACTGAGACAGTTGTTATGAAGGAGAAAAAACAATGATGAGACCAGAGAGTGACTGAGAAAGGGGGGGGTCTCATTTAGAAGGAGGATTAGGGAAGGTTGTGCTAATAAGGTGACTTTTAAAGGAAGCTGAAGCTCATCAAGGAATCCTGGGACCAGCGTTCCAGGCAGAGGAAAAAGCCAGTGTGTTTCAGGACAGCAGGAGGGCCAACATGGCTAGTGTCAGTGAGCAAAGGCTAAGTGGAAGGGGCTGGAGAGGATGGGCAAAGTCTAGGGGCCATGGTGAGGGGTGCACTTAGATTTTTTTCCTGGTAGAGTAGCAGCCGTTGACTAGCATGTGATACATGGCCATGAGGGGCTGTATGGTTAGGTAAAGCCAGTCTGCACTCCTCCTTGAGTTCCCAGCGTAGATGGCCAACTTCGCACAGGCCACTGGGAGTCTTTTGAGCAATTCCTGGGTCTCTAACTTAAAACAAGAAGGAACAAGTAAGAAAGAGGCCTGGCACAGTGCTTCCTCCATTCACCTGGGGCACAGATGCAGGCTTGGAAGAAAACTCCCCTAGGAGAGGGGAAGGGGGATGATTGATGGGTTATTCCACCTTGGGTCGCCTCCAGGTCTTTTGTCCTGGAGAATGCAGCTGGCGGATCTGGATCCTGGATCCTGGGAGGCACAAGACAGGGGTTCAGAGACAAGAGCAGGAGAGGGCAGGAGTCAGGAGCTAGGTGCTGGTCCCGGCCCAGTCACTAGCCAACTGGCTGACCTTGGGCAAGCAAGGACTGAGTTCCTCTGGCCTCAGTTTCCTCATCTCTACAAGAAGAGTCCATTAAACCCACAAAATGTTAGCTATCTGCAGGGCACTGGCAAATGACAGAACAAATCACAATTCCTCTTTTTGGAGACACAGCCAGGATGCCAGTCAGAATGTGGTCAGCCTGTGACTTCGGTGACACATAGAGTCCAGAGAAGGTTTATACCTTCTGGAGGGCAGGGAGGGCTTCCTGGAAGAAGGGACACTTTCTCAGAAGTGGAAGGTAAACATGCTTGGCAGCAAGAGAGGAGGGGGCTCAGTGGTGGATGATGGGCTGGGAAAACAGCATGGCACTGGAGTGCACCAGGCTTCACAGGTCATGGTAAGGAACAGTTAAGTAAGGAGTCATATTTAAGATTTGAGGGCTATTTAACCAGGCTTAGAATCTCAGCTTCACAATTTCTTAGTTGTATCACCTTGGGCAAGTGACTTAGCTTTCCTGAGCTTAATGTCCGTATCAGTAAAATGTGAATAGTTCCTGCCCCTACAGTGTTATTGCAAAAATGAAATGAGACATGCATGTGAGGGTGTAACTAAGTGCCTGGCACATGAAATAAATAGTATTTGTTTTGTTAGTTGTGCTTGGCAATGGGAAGTCATTGAAGGCTTCTGAGCAGGGAATTAATCAGATCTCCTTTCAGCAAGATAATTCAGGCAACAATAGGAACGATGATGTGGAAGCAGGAGAGGCTAGGGGCTGGGAGCCCAGTGAGGAAGCAATTTTATTTTATTTTTATTTTATTTATTTATTTTTGAGACAGAGTCTTGCTATGTTGCCCAGGCTGGAGTGCAGTGGTGCAATCTCGGTTCACTGCAGATTCTCCTGGGTTCAAGCGATTCTTCTGCCTCAGCCTCCCCAGCAGCTGGGATTACAGGTGTGGGCCACCATGCCCAGCTAATTTTTTTTTTTTTTTTTTTGTATTTTCAGTAAAGACAGGGTTTCACTGTGTTGGCCAGGCTGACCTTGAACTCCTGACCTCGTGACCCTCCTGCCTTGGCCTCCCAAAGTGCCCAAGTGCAGGGATTACAGGCGTCAGCCACTGCGCCCAGCAGGAAGCAATTTTTTTTCCCCCGAGATGGAGTCTCACTCTGTCACCCAGGCTGGAGTGCAATGTCATGGTCTTGGGTCACTGCAACCTCCGCCTGGGTTCAAGTGATTCTCCTGCCTCAGCCTCCCGAGTAGCTGGGACTACAGGTGCACGCCACCACATCTGGCTAATTTTTGTATTTTAAGTAGAAAGGGGGTTTCACTATGTTGGCCAGGCTGGTCTTAAATTCCTGACCTCATGATCCACCTGCCTTGGCCTCCCGAAGTGCTGGGATTACAGGTGTGAGCCACTACATCCGGCCACAGGAAGCAATTTTAACAGTGCAGTTAGGGCCGTCCAAACCAAGATCAGGGCAAAAGGGCTAGAAGGAGAAGTTAGGCTTGAAGAACTTTCAAAAGTGGATTCAGGCTGGGCACAGTAGCTCACGCTTGTAATCCCAGCACTATGGGAGGCAGAGGCGGGTAGATTACTTGAGGTCAGGAGTTTGAGACCAGCCTGACCAACATGAGGAAACCCAGTCTATACTAAAAATACAAAAATTAGCCAGGCGTGGTGGCTATAATCCCAGCTACTTGGGAGGCTGAGGCTGGAGAATCGCTGGAACCTGGGAGGCAGAGGTTGTAGTGAGCCGAGATCAGGCCATTGCACTCCAGCCTGGGCAACAGAGTGAGACTCTGTCTCCAAAAAAAAAAAAAAAAAAAAAAAGGTGGATTCATTATTAAAGGGATAGTGACTGGATTGTGGACGCTAAGGGAAGGAGGACTCTTAGATTTCTAATTTAGGCTACTAGGGAGATGGCAAGGCCATTAGGGGGAAAACATAAATACCCAGAAGGAACAATTTCGTCAGCTGGGAGAGTCAGGGTGGGAAGGAGCATGAGATAATGGATAAAGTTTTGGACATATTGAGTTTGATCAGTTCACAGAGACCCTGGAGAGTTTGGAATTACAGCCCAGAAGCAAAATCTTGAGTGGGGTTTTAAGTCTAAGGAGAGCCTCTAAGACTGTGGTTCTCAGTGTGGCCCTCAGGCCAGCAGCAAAGGCTACACCTGGGAGCTTGTTAGAAATGCAAATTTTGGGCCCCACCCCAGACCTACTGAATCTGAGACTGGGGGGCAAGGCCCAGCAATCTGATTTAGCCTTTCAGGTGAGCTTCATTCAAGCTCAAATTTGAGAACTGGTGTTCTAGAGAAAGCTCTTTAGAAGGAGAAGGGTTGAGGGACCCTGCCGAACAGAAGGAGCATAGGAGGGGCCTTGAAAGGAGATTGAGGAGTGCCATATTTCATCAGTTCTAAGATGCACATTTTCTCCAAGTAACATCTCTGAATTGGGCTGCCTGTCACAGTTACCATTGACCAGGTGACAGCCGTTCCCTGGTTGTCACTGCACTCAAATGCACCTCAAAAGTTGCAGAGTAGGGGCCAGTGGCCTGAGACAACAGTGAACACTTTCTTAACAAAGCCCTTGATAGTAGAGAGGATGAGTCTGTGAAAAAAACATGAAAACAATGACTGATCAAAAATGATTCAGAAGAGTTTGAGATGTTTTAGCAATATTTTAACCAATCTGTTTTTCTCGTATTTTCTCTTATGTATGTGTAAGAAGGCTACGGGATCAAATCAAATCTGAAAAAAAGCTCTTTTTTTTTTTTTTTGAGACTGGGTCTCGCTCTGTCACCCAGGCTGAAGTGCAGTGGCACAATCTCTGCTCACTGCCGCCTCAGCCTCCCTTCAACCTCCCTGGGCTCAAGTGATCCTTCCACCTTGAGCCTCCAAAGTAGCTGGTACCACAGGGGCATGCCACCACACTCGGCTAATTTTTTGTATTTTTGGTAGAGATGGGGTTTCACCATGTTGTCCAGGCTGGTCTTGAACACCTGGGCTCAAGTGATCCACTGGCCGTGGCCTCCCAAAGTGCCTGGATTACAGGTGTGAGCCTAATCGGTGGATTCTTTTTTCTTTCTTGACTGATGGGTAAAATAATGGTACATCTTACCACTGAAAGCATCTTAGTTCATTACAAACCAGGCGACTAAAAAAACAAAAGAAAGCAAGTACTCCAGAGTTGATTAAATACACATAGAAATAGTCAGAGATGTTGCAAGAGTCCCTGCAGAGAGAAGGGAGATGAAATCTAACAAAACAGCCTGTTTTAAGAGGGTGGCAATGGGTGTCTGCTGCTTCAGGAAGGACCAGGAGGAGAAAGACCAAGAGGAGACAATTGCATTTGGTAGCTGAAAGGTCACTGTTGTGGAATTCTAGGATTCTCTGGGTGGGGGCTCTTGCTTTCGATTCATTTGCATTCATTATCTATTCAACAGATATTAATCGATTTCCAGGATTGAGATACTGTACTTGAGATACAGAAATGAAAAACATAATAATCTCCATTCCCAAAAAGCATGCAGTTCAGAAGGGAGGCCCACAGGTACACCTGTGATTATGAAACACTAAGGTAGCTGCTTTGAGTGTGGGGATGGGGTGATGGCGAGAAACATGCGAGCCTATCTGGGGCAGAAGGGAAGAAAGTGTCACCAAGGAGGCCATGTGAGAGCTGTGGCTCCAAGGATGTGGAGGAGCTGGCCAGGAGGACCAAATGAGGAGTTTCAGGTAGAGGGAGGTATGGGAGGGCTGGGGGCTCCATGAGATCCATGAACTATTATACTTACTGACAGTTCAGATCTGCTGGAGCCTACAAACTGGAGGCCTCAGTGAGAGGGGATTAGGGTGGACAATTTGGAAATGGTCAGATCATAAAAGGCCTGGTAGGCTTTGCCCTGGAGTTTAGATTTTGTTCTCTGCTCTGGGTGGCAAGAGTTGGAGAATTTCTTAAATTTATACTTTAAATTTATTTCTAATTCTTTTCAAAATAAGGTATACAAATAGTTTAAAGAGTATAAAAGAAACATAACTTTTAGGCCAGGCACAGTGGCTCACGTCTATAATCCCAGCAATTTGGGAGGCCAAGGCAGGCGGATCACCAGGAGTTCAAGATCAGCCTGGCCAACATGGTGAGGAGTTTGAGACCAGCCTGGCCAACATGGTGAGGAGTTTGAGACCAGCCTGGCCAACATGGTGAAACCCCGTCTCTACTAAAAATACAAAAATTAGCCAGGTGTGGTGGCGAGTGCCTGTAATCCCAGCTACTTGGGAGGCTGAGGCAGGAGAATTGCTTGAACCTGGGAGGCGGAGGCTGCAGTGAGCCAAGACTATGCCACTGTCCTCCAGCCTGGGCGACAGAGCAAGACTTTGTCTCAAATATATATATATATATATGTTTTATAATGAAGGATCACAGTCACTGGCCCTACCCATTCTCCTCCCACTCTAATTCAGAGTTAACCATTTAAAAAAAACTCTCTTCTATCGTTTAGTAATATTGTAATCTTATAGCTATATTTGCTGACAGCAATTTTTACCTTCTTTCTTGACTTGCTGTTATGGAAGATGAGTTAGCTCCAATTACACAACCCATCCCAACACACACACACGATCATCCCGCTGTCCCAATATGGTAATATCACAAAATTTTCTATTTTGCCTGTTGCCATTTCCTTCTTGACATGTCCTTGACTTTTCTCGTGGGTTGTATTCCCTTTTTTCTGGATCCTACCTCTTCCTCTTTTTAGTTCTTTCCTTCTTTGGGGAAAGCATGTAGTTCATGGGCGTCCTTAAAAGGTATAGGAGAGGTAAAATCGGCAATACCTTGTATATGTGGAAATGCCTCTATTCCATCCTCCAACCTTCACATTAGATTCATGTCTTGGCTTGGTACAGAATTCTAGTTGAAAATTAATTATTCTCAGCTGGGTGCAGTGGTTCATGCCTGTAATCCCAGCACTTTGGGAAGCTGAGGCGGGTGGATCACCTGAAGTCAGGAGTTCGAGACCAGCCTGACCAACCCGGAGAAATCCTGTCTCTACTAAAAATACAAAAATTAGCTGGGCTTGGTGGTGCACGCCTGTAATCCCAGCTACTCAGGAGTCTGAGGTAGGAGAATCGCTTGAACCCGTGAGGCGGAGGTTGCAGTGAGCCGAGATCACACCACTGCACTCCAGCCTGGGCAACAAGAGCGAAACTCGCACACACACACACACACACAAAAAAAAAAAAAGAAAGAAAGAAAAGAAAAGTATTGTCCCTCAGAATTTGGACACCATTGCTGCTTTGTCTTGTAGCTCCTGCTGCTGCTATATCTTGAGTCTTCAATGCCTGACACTTTCTGAGGTTCTGCAGTGTGGCTAGCTTATTTCTTATCTGGATCCCTTGCTTTAGCTACCTAGGTTTCTACTTTCCTCGTTCTCTGAGACAGTTCCCACTCCCATCCTGCCAGTTATTGGATTTTTGGGATGATGCATAGACAGGTGTACTCCATGTGCCATGATGGGCCAGAGAACCCATAAACTTGTCTGGGAAAGTTATTAACTGACCTCTAGGGGGCAGTGTGGAGGATAGATTGGAAAGGGAAATGGAGACAGGCTAGTGCAGGATGATGGTCGCAAGGGGTGATGAGTGTGGAACTAGGACTGTTGCAGAAGGGAGGGAGGGAGCAGGTATCAGGAAGTAGGATGAAAAGGATCTTAGGGGTAGATATGGAAAAATCCAGGAGGCCCCTTCATTTCTGACAGGTTGCAGGTGGCTAGTCGTCCCTTTGATGAGACAAGGGATACAGTAAGAGGAACAGGTTGGATGAGGATGGGTTCAGTTTGAGAAAGGTGAGGGCCCAGGGGACCTCCAGGTAGACACATCAGCAGGCAGATAGCTATAAGGGCATGAGCACTGGCTGCAGATCATTGCCAATTTCGTGATAGTGGAAGCCAGTGGCATGAATGAGATCATCCAGCTCATGGGTGAGGGGGAGGATCAGGAGAGCAGAGGGCCCTGGGCAACGCAGAGATGAAAGGGATGGTCCCTGTCTCCAGAGGTGTGTAAATAAGGGAGTGGAACTGAGTGACCATCACCCCAGCCCTTTCACACCAGCTGAATAGAGTGGTACCATTTGAGCTCTGTCATTAGCCAGCAGCCTCTGAGCCCACAGGTCCCCGAGAGCTATTTGTCCGAGCTTAGCAACCCCCTTCCTGAGCCTGTGGCAGGGCTGCCCTGCTCCCTGCAGCTGTTCATGAACAGCTGATGGGGATGCCCCTGGGATTTCCTTCTCTCCGGGAAGCACAGGATCAAAGAGAGCTGATGGTGGTGGTTACCCCTCTGCCTTAAGGTCACGGAGAAGTCCAGGTCAGGTTCTACCAGTGCCTGCCTCCTTCCCACAGGCACCGGCAGCATCCACTCTGAGGTCTAGGGACCGGAGGCAGACCTTAATGTTCTCAAATATCACAGTTGGTGGCTAGCCTCAGATCCAACACCTAGAAAAGACTTACCCTGGAATCCTTTGATTGTCCCTGTAAGACAATCTTGTCCAACCTGTGGCCCAGGATGGCTTTGAATGTGGCCCAACACAAATTCATAAACTTTCTTGTAGCAGGATGAGTTTTTTTTTTTCTCATCAGTTATCGTTAGTATATTTTATGCATGGCCCAAGACAATTCTTCTTCAACGCGGCCCAGGGAAGCCAAAAGATTGGACACTCCTACTGTAAGATCTGCCTAAATATAAAAATAAGCGGAGCAGCCGTGGTGGCCTGTTTGCCAGTGCCTGCACTTCACTAAGACCTTCGTATGCTTTCTGTCACTGAATCTAGGGAACTTTTATTTTTTATGTATTTATTTTTGAGATGGAATCTTGCTCTGTCACCCAGGCTGGAGTGCAGTGGCATGATCTCTGCAACCTCTGCCTTCTGGGTTTAAGCGATTCTCCTGCCTCAGCCTTCCGAATAGCTAAGATTACAGATGCCCACTACCATGCCTGGCTAATTTTTTTATATTTTTGGTAGAGACGGGGTTTCACCATGTTGGCCACACTGGTCTCAAACTCCTGATCTCAAGTGATCCTACTGCCTCGGCCACCCAAAGTGATGGGATTAGAAGTGTGAGCCACTGCGCCTGGCCTGAATCTGGGGAACTTTTAGATAAGAACTTTATGAGATGGGGGCTGTACCCGTTTCACAGATTAGGAAACTGAGGCTCAGAGAAGTTAGGTGATGTGCCCACAGTGGAGTCTGCACCTGTCTATACTGAATACACTCCCAGGTTAGAACCTGGAATTTATGCTAACCATTGGCTATGTCCCTGTCCTGAGAGAACTCATCCCCAAAACTGCCACACCTCAGCTGTACGTGTGTGTGCTGCCAATGTCCTATCCCTGTTCCTACACGCTCCTAGGCCCGCCTCAAGAGACCACAGGAATTCTGATGAATTAATTTCATCACTTTATCGAGGAGGCACTTAAAAAAATTACAAAGCAAGGCCGCCAGCCTGGCTTTGCTGGCAGCTAGCCGCTGGGGCCATAAAATAAATGGAAAGGAACCAAAATAAATAAATAATTAGGTCTCTTTCTCTGACACACACCAACACACACACACACACATGCAGGCCAACCCCTAAAGGGTGAAGAGCCTGGTTGGGGACTTGCTGTTAGCACTTGGTCGTCTTGTCCTGGGAGAGCACCAGTTCCAGCTCTGCACACACACTTCCTGACTCCTTGCTCTGAGCAGCAGCCTGTGGCCTTATCCTTCCTCAAAAAGTGACAGGTTGGCTGAGCAGCTGAGAGCAAAGCATGGGAAAAGTGAAGAGTGTGCAAAGGGTGTCCCAGGCAGCTGGAGGTGTGAAGCCCATGGAGAGCCCTGTGAGCTCCCAGCACAGTGGCTCAGAGCAGGCTGGAGCTGACAGGCTGGGTCCCAGTCCTTACTGTCCCATACCCTGGATTCTGTTCACCTTCTCCTTTTTTTTTTTTTTTTTTTTTTCCTTTGAGACAGAGTCTCGCTCTGTCACCCAGGCTGGAGTGCAGTGGCGCGATCTCGGCTCACTGCTACCTCTGGCTCCTGGGTTCAAGCAATCCTTCTGCCTCAGCCTCCCGAGTAGCTGGGACTACAGGTGTGCACCACCACACCTGGCTAAGTTTTGTATTTTTAGTAGAGACAGGGTTTCACCATGTTGGCCAGGCTGGTCTTGAACTCCTGACCTCAGATGATCTGACTGCCTGGGCCTCCCAAAGTGCTGGGATTACAGGCGTGAGCCACCACACCCAGCCCCTCTATCTTACAGATGAGAAAAATCTGTTTACCTCCGGGGTTGCTGGGAACATGAAATCCTCGGGATCTGTAAAGCAGAGCTGTGGCTGCTCCCTGACAAGCATTCGCCAGTGTGAGCTCCCCGTGTGTGCACATTGAGCGGCTGGGTGGCCCAGGCAGTGGGACTAGAGAGGAGCTGGAGTAGGTGGAGGAGGCAGACAGATACAACACAGGGGACATTAATGGGTTATCAGCAGGGAGAAGGAGCGCCTCCCCATGTGGGACCTGGAGAAACAGAGAGTGGAGGGAGCATAGAGAGTCTGTTCTAAGCTGCAAAGCAAAGGCCTGGCGGCCTAGGAGACCATGGAGTTCCAGAAAGTGACAGTTATGCAGAGCGAATGGAGGGAATCAGCACGCTGAGGCTGCAGAGAGAGGGTGGGCCTGGGTGGGAACGGGCCAAATCCTCCAGCGCCTTCTAAGCCAAGATAAAGGCTTGAATGAATTAGCTTTCATATGTGTTTTCCTCCTTTCTGTTTGTCTTTTGAATTTTACCGGGCTTACATGAATATTGATATTATTCCCCAAGAAACCACCCAAGCCAGAATGCTCTAAGAAATAGGGCTAGACAAAAGCAGGGAGGGGTACACAGAATCTTCATCCCTTCCCCTTCCCATCGCCTTCCAACCTCCAGCACAGAGCTCCCTCCCTGCAAGAAATGGGATGGGGAGAAAGGTGGTGCCTGCTGGACTTGAGACAGGGAGAGAGAGGGAGAGGGGGAGAGAGGGAGATGGGGAGAGAGGGAGGGAGGATAGCTAGCCTTCACCGGTAGATCTCTGAGGTGCTCTGGAAATAGTTTTCCTCACCAGTAAAAAGGGATGAGAATACTCACTGAGCCTTTGTGAGTACTCGATACAGTTAGGCACATTGAGTAATTTTGCTACCTCAAAGCACTTTGTTAATGGTAGAACATGGTTCATGCTTGTTTCCAGAAAATCCAATAGAAAAGGTTTCCATCCATATCCCATGTGGGGAGGTGGTGACACAGGGAAGCCCAAGGCCACCCTTCTCCCCTACTACCCACCAGGCGACCTTAGCCGCTGGGTCAGCACCAGGCGCCTGTCCTCAGGGGGGCAGCACTTCCAATTTCCCCATCCTCCTTGTGAGATACAGGGTGGGACAGGAGATCTGTGTGGCCTTGGGTAACCTGCTTCAGCTCCCAGAGCCTCAGTTTCTTGGTCTATGAAATGGGACACTGATGTGCCTTCAGAGGCTGTTGTGAGGACTGAGGGAGCTGTGCAGACTATGCACACAGTAGGTGCACAATAAATCTTAGCTGCTATTCCTCTGAAGTGGGTAGGGTTTGGTGTGGAGGATTCAGACAGGCAAGCCTCCAGCTCCTCCCTGCTCCCTCAGGAGGTGGGGCTGGAACGAGAGATGTGTTCTAGTTGAGAGATTCTGTTCTGGAAAACCCTGGCTCAGGCTGACCTCAGGGACTTTGGGACAGGAGTCGAAGAGACACAATAACAAAACAGCCCTGTGATGTGCTGTTCTTCGTTTGTACGTTCCAGTTACTTTTTTTTTTTTTTTTTTTTTTGAGACGGAGTTTTGCTCTTGTCACCCAGGCTGGAGTGCAATGGCGCAATCTTGGCTCACTGCAACCTCCGCCTCATGGGTTCAAGTGATTCTCCTGCCTCAGCCTTCCGAGTAGCTGTGATTATAGGTGCCCACCCCTACGCCCAACTAATTGTTTTTTTGTATTTTTAGTAGAGACAGGGTTTCACCGTATTGGCCAGGCTGGTCTCGAACTCCGTACCTCAGGTGATCCACCTACCTCTGCCTCCCAAAGTGCTGGATTACAGGCATGAGCCACTGCGTCCGGCCACTCCAATTGCATTTCTTTACCTCCCTCACCTGCTCTCCCCCCATCGCCTTTCCCTCCATTACCAGGCACATTGTAGGTGCTCAATGCATATTCGTTAATAAGAGTCAGCAGGTCAGCATGCCCAGGGCAGATGCCTGTATTAGAAAGGCAGTCACAGCCTCTCCTGACTGGACTGTCAACCCTCCCAGGAAGAGCACTGGAAGGTCAGTTCAACCTAAATAAGACCTCTGTGTTCACACTGCATAGAAACACTTGGAAAACTCATCTGTAAAATGGGAATAGTATTAGTACTTATTTTCTCTTTCATGGAATTGCTATTGGGAGGGGAGGGACTCTGTAGATCAGTCATTCACTGCATTCTACCTGCCTGTCTCTATATTGTGGGGGCTGTGCTAAGTGCTGCTGGACACTGGGGAGCAGCCCAAGGTCTTGGCTTCGTGGGGCCTACAGCTTAAAAGAGCATGGGTTGGGTTTATGGTAGCCATTCTTTTGTTTTGTTTTGTTTTGTTTTGTTTGAGACAGAGTCTCGGTCTGTCACCCACGCTGGAGTGAAGTGGCGTGATCTCGGCTCACTGCAACCTCCACCTCCCGGGTTCAAGCAATTCTCCTATCTCAGCCTCCCGAGTAGCTGGGATTACAGGCACACGCCACCACACCTGGCTAATTTTTTTTGTATTTTTAGTAGAGACAGTGTTTCACCATATTGGTCAGGCTAGTCTCGAACTCCTGACCTCAGGTGATCCACCAACCTCGGCTTCCCAAAGTGCTGGGATTATAGGCATGAGCCACTGTACCCGGCCTGGTAGCCATTCTTATAACCCATGAAAGGAGTGGCCTGAAAAATTTATCACAGATTCCCTCTGCTGAATGAACTCTGCTCATAAAATGACCCCCTCGCATTGAATAGTGTTTAAAGCAGTTGTCCATATGTGGTCTTGGTTAATTCTTCCTTTAGTAGATTATCTCACTGTTTTGAAGATGAAGAAATTTCAACTTGGTCAGAGGAAAGTATATCCTCAAGGTTAGCAAAGCCAGGTGGCCTGGGCCCCTCCAGTGGGATGCAGAACCCGGGCCTTGATCCTGGTGGACGCAGAGTTTCCAGGAGGCTTTTCCCACACATTGGGGTCCCAGGCTGGAGGTTGGAGGAGCCTGTGGTGGTGGTGGTGGTGGTGGTGGTAGTGGTGGTCTGCACTAATGTTCTGGTCAGCATAGGGGGCGTTCTCCTCCTGGAGTAAAAGGCCAGCTTAGTGAGTTTTGATGTCCCTGCCCAGGAGTGGCTTCAACACTGTGGGTGGCCATCCTCTGGAGAGTGTTTCCCCAAGTAGCTGCCTGGTCCACCCAGACCTGCCACCTGGAGTCTCCATATGGAAGAGTTCGAAATGTTCTGACAAGCACCTCAGAGCACCTGCTTTGAGAACACTAGGGGGGAGTGGCAGCTCTGGCAAATTAAAATCCCCATCCATCCAGCCCTGCGCTGGCAGGTGGGGGCCCTGGGCGGCCAGCACCCGGCAACCCTCTCTGTGTCTGGTTGCAGGGAACATTGAGTACAGCTGCCCGGCCACCAACGAGTGCGAGATCACCAAACGGAGGCGCAAGTCCTGCCAGGCCTGCCGCTTCATGAAATGCCTCAAAGTGGGGATGCTGAAGGAAGGTAAGAGACCCCACCGAGTCGGGGTTCACTGTGAGGCTCTGCTTGCTGGGGAGTTTTTGTCCCCTGTGAGACACCCACAAGCTGTGGACCTGTGTCCCAGGGTGAGACCCAGTCTGAGCGCCCATCTCCTCCCACACCCTGCCAGCCCGCCACGGCGCCCGCATGGCTCTCCTCCTTTAGGGAGGTGGGAATTGGAATTTCTTCATTAAGGATCCTTCCGAACCCCTGGCCCCACTTGGGCCCCAGTGGGCCTGGCACTCTGGGAAGGCCCTCCTTTAGGGGCAAACCCCACCTCTGCCCTAGGAGGGGTAGGCTTAAGAGGCTGTTATATCCCCTAGCACCCTCAAGGGCTCGGGGGTGAAAAGGACAGACACATTAAGTCCAGGAATGATAAATAATGTTCCCTTCACCTGTGAAGAATGGCATTTGTTTTCTGGTGGGTGGACAGGACATGGCTTTTGCCTTGGGAACGCTGCTCCCTTCCTTGTTCCCTCTCTTCCCATCCTCTCCCTTCCCTCTCCTTTCTCTCCCTGCGTCCTCTGTCTCTAGAGCTGTGCTCATATGGCAACCACCAGCCACACGTGGCTCCCGAGCGCTGGTCCAAACAGAGGTGTGCTGAGTGTACAACACATGCCTGCTTTAGAGGACTTAATAGGACCATAAAAGGCAGTGTAAAGTCTGGTGGTGATCCTTTTAAAAATGTGATTGCATGCAGAAAGGCTAATCTTCTCGACATGTTAAATAAAACATATTGTGAAATTAGCATCACATGCTTCTTTGTTTTTTGTTTTTTGTTTTTTTTTTTTTTGGAGACGGAGTCTTGCTCTGTTGCCCAGGCTGGAGTGCAGTGGCGCAATCTCGGCTCACTGCAAGCTCTGCCTCCTGGGTTCACGCCATTCTCCTGCCTCAGCCTCCCGAGTAGCTGGGACTACAGGCGCCCGCCACCTCGCCCGGCTAATTTTTTTGTATTTTTAGTAGAGACGGGGTTTCACGGTGTTAGCCAGGATGGTCTCGATTTCCTGACCTCGTGATCTGCCCGTCTCAGCCTCCCAAAGTGCTGGGATTACAGGCGTAAGCCACCGCACCCGGCCTCTTTTTATCTATTCGTTAATGTGGCTACTAGAAAATTTGAAATGACACGTAGCTCTCATTGGGACAACTGCTCCAGATCTCCTCTTCCTCACTTTCTCTACTGATTTGCTCCTTTTTTTTTTATATTAAAATATTATTGATAGAGGCAAGGTCTTGCCATGTTGCTCAGGTTGGTCTCCAACTCCTGGGCTCAGGCACTCCCACCTCAGCCTCTTAAAGTGCTGGGATTACAGGCGTGAGCCACTATGCCCGGCCGATGTTTTCAGTTTGAGGAACCTTGTTCAGTACCATTTTGGGGATGGGTCGTGAGTGCATGTGTTTTCCTGCTTCTCCAGCTTCCAAGGGGAGCCAGTGAAAATTCTTAGAGATCAACTTTTAAGCTCCGGGCCTGGAATCCTTCTAGAAGTGGGAGGAAACAGGAAAAGAGGTGTGTGGGGGTGATCAGAAGGGGCTACAGAGAGAACGAAGGGACAGGTTTGGAATCCAGACCCTTCCTGGAGGGGGAAGGCTAGGAGTGGGCTTCTGGAAGCCCAGCCCAGCCTTGGGAGTCCCAGGGCACTCCTGCTACCCCCTCTCCCAGGGCCCTCTGAAGATAAGGGCCCAGACCTAAGACGCTTTGTCAATACAACTTGGACCATCATGTGCTATAGAAGTTGGACCTTCCACTTCCGTTTACCATTTCCAGGTCCCCCACTTCACCTCAGCTCAGCCCAGCACCTGTATCCATAAAACAGAAGCTCTTGAAGCAGGGCCCTCGGCGGCCTTTGTGTCGACATGGCACACTGGCTTTTAAAATGCTCCTCATTCAGGCTTCATTTAACCCCTTTGTGATGGAGTGGACCACTCAGCTCTTAGACAGGCCAGCTGCTTCGTTAGGGGCTCAACCGAAAAAACAGTCTCCTTTCCAGATTAAAAATGGGCTACATCGAGCCCGCGGAAAGGCTGTCTGTTGGTTCATTTTTGACTCTATATAATTTTGGTCTTGCTCCTGGATAGGATGACCCAAACTAGTGGCTGAACTGGGTCCCCTGACTCCTATGTTGGGCCCTTTCTGCTCCTTCAGAGCCTCCTGGTATTCACAGATGGGAAAATTGAGGCAAAGGGCCCATAGAAGCATGCCTGAGTGCTGGTCTCTTGACTTTCTCTCCGTGTGGCGCTGGGAATCTGAGGGTTTCTAAGCCTTGGAGACTCATTCACTCCTCTTAAGCCCAAGAGACAGAGCTGCTTGACCTGTTGTTCTCACATACAGAGCTGGATGTGAGAACAGCAGGTCAAGCAGGGGGCCAGGGGCCACTTGGTCGCAGCGTGCAGCCTCCCTGCCTACTTAACAGTATCCGCGGCACTTAGAGCAGCCAGAAGCCTCATTGTTTTCAATATAGCCCTGAATTTTACAGGTGACAAAATGGAGCCCTACAGGGGCTGGGGTGAGATGACTCCTACCCTCAGTCACACATTCATTTGAGGGGAGCTGGGCCCAGAGGCTGGAACTTTCCTTTCCCTGTTCAGTGTCTGCTCCCCATGGCACAGCACAGGGATGGGGGAGGTCGAGAGGGAACCTCCCACTCAATTCCTGGACCATCTTGTAACACTGAACAGAGTCTCTTTAGGGGCTATGCAGTGCTGGGAAGAGAGAAGGGCACTTTCTAGTGGCTTCCCAGAAAGCAGGAGATGGTGAAGGGGTGCACTGATGGCAGGGAGGGAGGTGGTGAGGCCCACAATTGACCGGTGGCCACTCAGACATCCAGACTGGCACTTGTCAGAGAAACGAGGTGGACACTGTGTGTCCCAGGATGATGGTATTGGGGGTGCTGGGAGGACAGGGTCATGAGACCCCTGCTGCCTCAAGTGGGGAGGATGTTCAGGGGAAGCCTCAGTGTTGACACCCCTGCCCCGCTGCAAATATAGCCCTTCGGTTGATGGTCTTTACCCAGAGTGGCAGCTGGGGCCTCCCAGGCAGACATGCTTGGCCCGAAAAGGCCCTTTAAGGAGCTTTGCCTGAAGGAGGAAGGGACAGCCACTAGAACGCTCCCTCCCCCACTCCCCACCAGTGCTGGCAGGTCCAGATCCAAGAGCGGGGAGATGACACAAAGGCTCCTGAGTATGGACAAAGCAGGGAGCCATGTTTAGTTTCTGTCCCCTGCAGGGCCTTGGAGAGATCCTGGGATCTGAAGCTCCGTGGGGACCGACCCCCTTAGGAGGAGCATCCTCCTTCAACAGCCTGGGCCCCTGCCAGGTGGGGGCTCTTGGCAGCTGCCTGGCTTGGCTTTTGTTTGGGTGTCCCTCCTGGCTCTGCAGGCAAGGCCCAGGCCCCCCGAGACCAGCGTGGGCTCATCGCCAGCCTCAGACTCTGACGGGACTCTAAAAGGCAAACTTCACCTTCCCCAGGGCTGCTCTCTGCTTTAGGGTCCCATAGTGGGCCTCTGTTGCTTGGGGGGCTTTGGGGGTCCAGGGGCTTGGGGAGGGCTGCAGATGGAGAGATGTTTGTGCCTCCGCCCTCTCTGCTCCCCTGGCCTGCACGTCTGAACACCACCCTCCCGCCCTCATCCAGCCACATTCTCCTTGTGTTTTATGATTTTTCCTTTCTTAGGTAAAATAATCAGAGATCGTTTCCCAGTTTGGGGGCCCAGCAACAGCCACAGAAGAAATCAGACTTGGGGCTTCCTCTGGCTCTCCCTCTCTCTTAAGACTGTGGCCAGCTCAGGGATCTAAGCTTTTCAGATTCCTCACGTGGCTGGGGACAGATCCTATGGCCACGTCCCTGTGACTTTCTCCCTGGAACATCCAGAGCAGACCATGGAAAACAGATGTCCAAAGGCCTATCTTGCTTTAAGCAAATCTAGTACATAAAAATCTGTATTTTCAGAGAAAAAGTAATTTTTCTCTTTTAAAAACTGAACACGAAATCTGGGTTAGGAGTTGATGGCCTGTGTTCTGCCCCTGGTTATTAGGTATTTTTGCCTGCGTAATTTTTTTTTTTTTCTTTTGAGAAAGACCCAAAAAAAGCCTCACTCTGTCGCCAGGCTGGAGTGCAGTGGCGCGATCTAGGCTCACCACACCCTCCACCTCCCGGGTTCAAGCAATTCTCCTGCTTCAGTCTCCTGGGTAGCTGAGACTACAAGTGTGCAACACCATGCCCAGCTAATTTTTGTATTTTTAGTAGAGATGGGGTTTCACCATGTTGGCCAGGATGGTCTCAGTCTCGACCTTGTGATCTGCCCACCTCAGCCTCCCAAAGTGCTGGGATTACAGGCATGAGCCACTGCCCCCAGCTGCTGTTTAATATTATTACTCACACCCACATGCTTCCATTTCTTCACTGTAAAACGGGGATGTTGATACCTGCTTTCCGTCACCAGGTCAAAGTGGGGACCTGGGACAGATGGGACAGCTCCTCTTGGCAGAATCCACTGTGGGATTGCTTTGCAATGTCAGCTCCCTTGATGCGTTAAAATACTCCAGTGTTGGATTCAGGCTGGGTGCGGTGGCTCACGCCTGTAATCCCAGCACTTGGGGAGGCCAAGGTGGGCAGATCACCTGAGGTCAGGAGTTCGAGACCAGCCTGGCCAACATGGTAAAATGCCTTCTCTACTAAAAATACAAAAATTAGCTGGGCGTGGTGGCACGCGCATGTAATCCCAGCTACTCTGGAAACTGAGGCAGGAGCATTGCTTGAACCCAGGAGGCAGAGGTTGCAGTGAGCTGAGATTGTGTCACTGCATTCCAGCCTGGGCGACAGTGCAAGCCTCTGTCTCAAAAAAAAAAAAAAAAATTCTAGTGTTTGATTCAAAGACAACCTCGTTTACACTCAGCTTTTCATCAGTCTGCCCCTTGTGTTTGGGGAGGCAGACTGGTGTCTGGCCACCCTGATTTTCTTCCTGGATTTGTTGGCGGGAATCTTAAAAGGCGGCCTTGTCTTGGGCTGGTCCCCACTGTGGGTTCTAGAATCAGGATGGGCAGCTCCCCTGGTAGTCAGCCTTTGCAGCCTGGCTAGGGTGTGGACTGACTCTGGAAAACCACTAGCTGCATTTCCTAGGGGGCTCCCCGAGGCCTCAGTACAGCTCTGGGATTTCAGCAATTCTCTCTAGACAGCCTGTCCCCGCCAACTTCACCTCCTCCTCACCTCACCTCCCTCATGCGACCAGCCTCCCAAGCCCGCTCCATTTCTCCCCCACTCAGCCCCTGCCTGCCTTTCCCCAAGTGTTTTCTAAAAGATATTTGATTTCAGTGAAAGCTGGGCTGACATCCATGCAATATGCTCTCACTTGCTTTGTGCTTGTTGGGAAGGTGGAGGGCTCCTCCGGGGATTCTGGGTAATTGTGTTAGTGGCCAGCTCATGTCAGGAAATTAAAAGGAGGCCCTGATCAGGTTCCCACTGCATGGGATTTAATGGCCTTGTATTTATAGAGTATTCTGCCTCTAGCCCATGCCAGAAATATCACTTTTTTTCTGGCCCTGTGAATGAAGAAAGAGCATGAGAGAGGACTTGCCTTTAAAAATTCTTTTTCTTTTCCAAAATATATTAGTGTTTTGAAACAAACCAACTCTTTACCACTTTATAGAATGGTATTGAGCTACAGCCTGAGAATGCCAATGTGTGTTGCATCCCTTTCGAGCCACTTTACATTCTACACACACTGCCCCCCCCAACACCACCACCCCCCACACACGCACACACACACATACCTGACAGCTCACAGGATCTTCCCAGGCACCCTGAAGCCTTTGGGCCACTCAGCCACAATGACCTCTGGTTGGAGAAGTGTTGATTGAATGAAGACGCAGGAGATGATCTTGTCTGTGCTAAATCGTTCTTACTGTTCCCTGCAGGCTTTTGGATAACGGTCCGGTGGTCACGTAGGCCTGGTTAAACCTCATCTTCACCACTTATCGACTCCTTGGGCCAGTTACTTAAACCCCTGTAAGCCTCCCTTTCCTCCTCCATAAAATGGGAATCATAATAGTGCCTATCTTCATCTTGCTCCCAATCTTCAGGGAAAGCTCCTAGAGTTATACTGTGAAGTCTGATTGTTGATTGGAGATAGATATTCTTCATGTACAAAATGGATTTTCTTCTGTGATCCAGAGGCAATTTTGAATCTCCCGTAGCCTCACTCCCTACTCTTGTAATCTTGCTTCACATTTTCATGAAAAAATAGAAAGTCAAATGGGAAACATCTTACCCTCCTACCATTGAATCCACAAACCTACCAGTTTGTGCACCTGTTTTCTGCCTTCTTCTTGGTAGAATAGAGGTATTCCCAATCCTGACAAACGCTGGTCCCCCTCCTGCCCTTCTGTGCTCTGAATCGCTCTCTTCTTTACCAAGGACTTCATTCCTTTATTTATTTATTTTTCTGAGATGGAGTCTCACTCTGTTGCCCAGGCTGGAGTGCAGTGGTGGGATCTTGGCTCACTGCAACCTCTGCCTCCCAGGTTCAAGCGATTCTCCTGCCTCAACTTCCCAAGTAGCTGAGATTATAGGCATGCGCCACCATGCCCAGCTAAGTTTTTGTATTTTTAGTAGAGACAGGGTTTCACCATGTTGGTCAGGCTGTTCGTGAACTCCTGACCTCAAATGATCTGCCCGCCTCAGCCTCCCCAAGTGCTGGGATTGCAGGAGTGAGCTACCATGCCCAACCCCTTACCAAGGACTTCATTCCTATAGTATCTTCTCTGCTTCCAGCATCATCTAATTCTCTCTCACTACTGGATCATTTCATTAGCACACAAGTATACTTCTGTTCTCCCATTATGAAGACAAAATTAAATTTATTTTTTAACTTTTAAAAAATGTTAAAAAAAAATTTTTTCACATTAAAAAAAAGAGACAGGCTGGTCTCAAACTCTTGGGCTCAAGCAATCAACCCACCTTAGCCCCTCAAAATGCTGGGATGACAGGGGTGGGTCACCACGCCCAGCCAAAAACAAAATTAAATTTAAAAAAATCCACAACTATATTTTGTCCCTTCATCTCCATCTAGATATTGCTACCTGATCCTACTGTCTTTCTCAACAAAACCTCCAAAAGGAATTGACAGCACTTGCTATGTTCATTTTCTTGTCCCATTCACCCCTTTCTTTAAAAAAACTTCTTTAAAAAGTAAACATTGAATAGATCCAGAAATACACTTATAATATAGTACATTAGGTAAAGACTAGGCTGTGTTTTTTGTTTTTGTTTTGTTTTTTGTTTTTTTGTTTTTGTTTTTTGAGACAGAGTCTTGCTCTGTCACCCAGGCTGGAGTGCAATGGCACAATCTTGGCTCACTGCAACCCCTGCCTCCCAGGTTCAAAAGATTCTCCTGCCTTGGCCTCCTGAGTAGCTGCTATTACAGGCATGCATCACCACGCCTGGTTAATTTTTTGTAATTTTAGTAGAGATGGGGTTTCACCATGTTGGCCCAGGCTAGTCTTGAACTCCTGACCTCAGGTGATCCACCTGCCTTGGCCTCCCAAAGTGTTAGGATTATAGGCATGAGCCACCGCTCCAGGCCATGCTAGGCTTCTAAAAGAAGGAGACTCCCTTTTTCCCTCCACAAACCAAACCAAACCCCAAAACCACCCAGAAGCCTAAGCAGGATAGCAGTTTCATTCCCGCTCATTTCTTACATAACAGTCAGAAGGTCACAGGCAATCCCAGACTGGCTGGCAGCTCTGCCAAGCTTAGCATGTGGCTTGCCCTTGTGGACCCCAGTTCTTCCCATCTCACAGACATCTAGAAGGAGGAAAAGCTCCATGTGAAGGGCTGGACCCTAAGTAGCACACATCTGTTCTTCCCACTCACAGCCCAGGGCCACACTTTTCTGCCAGGGAGTCTTGGAATTGTAGCCATTATCTGGGACGCTGTGTACCCAGCTAAAACGTTGTTGGTATGGAAAAAGGGAATGACATATTTTCAAATACAAGTATTGTTTTTTTGTGGGGATTTTGTTATTGTTGCTGTTTTTAAAGAGACAAGGTATTGCTCTGTGGCCCAGGCTGGAGTGCAGTGACATGATCATAGCTCACTGTAACCTCAAACTATTGGGCTCAAGAGATCCTCCCCACCTCAGCCTCCTAAGTAGCTGGTCTACAGGCATGTGCCAACATGTGGGGCTAATTAAAAAAATTTTTTTTGTAGAGACAAAGGTCTTGCTTATATTGCCCAGGCTGGTCTCGAACCCCTGGCATAAAGCAACCCTCCTGCTTCAGCCTCCCAAATTCTTCCCTAGATATTTTAGACCTGAATATCTAACCACCCTATTGGCATTGCCACTTGTGTCCTTTATGAGACATCACAGATTAAACATGTCTAGAGAGGAACTCTAGGTTTGAACCATTCCTCCTTCTACTGCTTCCAGTCTTTCCCATCTCAGGAATGGTGATGCTAGTCACCTATTGCTCAAAAGAAACCTGGAGGTCATCCTTGACTCCTCCCAGGTCAATGTCCAAAATGTATTTCAGATTCTCCTACTTTTCTTCATCTCCATGGTCATGACCCTGGTCCAAGGAAGCATTGTTTTTTCCTGGACCACTGTGACAGTTTCCTAACTGGACTTCTGATTCCACTCTTAGTCCTGTTTAATCCCCCTAGCAGTGATCTTGTTAAAGCACTGGTAAGATTCTGTCATTTTGCTTTACATCAATCAGTGGCTCTCCATAGCACTTAAAATACAATCCAAACACTTTGCTTTGGTCTTCGAGACCTTGCGTGGTCTACCCACTCCCTACCTCTTCAGTATCATCTCATACCATTCCTTTCCTGTCTGTTCACTCCTACCCACTCTGCTCCAGCCTCCCTGGCTTATTTTTGACCCTCAAGCATGACAAACTGTTTCCCATCTTAGGACTTTCAGGGCCTTCCCTCTGCCTGGAATCCTCTCCCCAAAGCTGGCTCCTTCTTATCCTTCCGACCTCAAGTTAAATGTTATCTTCTCAGAAAGGCCTCCCTATCCACTCTATTACTTGCTGTCATATCCCCTTGTATGCTTCTTCATTGAACTTCTTTCAGTCTGACATTATCTTATTTATTTATTTGTTTATTTGCAGACGTGTTTGCACTGGCTGCCTCTAACACAGTTGTTCTTAATTCAGGCTCCAGGATGGCAAGTTGCCTTTAGTTGCACTCAGCTGGAGTGCATGATTGAAAGGCTTCTTAGGCAGTGTCTGGGATCAGCAGGTAAGAGTGCCATGATTGATTAGCAATGTCTGCCACAGACTAAGAAATGAAAGGCAGGGGCACAGGTGATAAGTCTTTGCCATGCCTGATCTGGTCAACTGAGTTTCAGCGATTTGACCAAGGCCAGACAGCTAGTTAATGACAGAGCTGGGTGGAATCTAGTCTCCTTGGCTATGTGGAATTCCTTCTAAGAAGCCTATTCGAACCTCACGGTTGATGCCTTGGCCAGTAGTGAAGCCTGTAGCCCTTTCTCAAAGGGGAAAAAAGAAAGGAAAGGAAAGGGAAGCTGGGCTGAAATAACTTCTCTGTGTCAGGCGTACAGTTTTGGAGACTTCTTGGCAGTTGGGAATGCAGGCGTAACATAGTTTTGTCAAAATGCCCTTGGGGACATGGTGGCATGGTAAGAAGTGTCTAGAGGAGCCCAGCATGATAGCAGACACTCCTTTAATAGGCAGAATTCTGAGAGCTCATCACTCACTACCACTTATCCACCGCAGTGCCCGGAGCCCACAGAGCAGCTGGCAAAAGCCCCGGAATATTAGGTGTCATGTATGTCTGTTTAGCTACAAGGCTCTCTCTCTCTTAGCTTTTAGGAAGTCAGGTGTGAGGCACTCTGCCTTTACGGTGTGTCACTGGGGTAAGAGGCAGCCCAAATGAGCCATTGTGTCTGAGGCAGCAAGGCAAGCTTGCCTGTCACCCAGAAACCCGCACAGGACAGGTGGCTGAAGGAAGTCCAGTGTATACAAGGGTTGTGGCTGAGAGTTCAGGGCATCGCACTGGGCTGGAATGCCCATCAGCATGCCCACACAACTTCCAGAACCTCAGGGGCTCATGATACCCACATCACCTTCTGGGTGGTTTTCTCCTCCTCCTGGAGATGGGTCAGCTATAGTTTGGTAGAACCTACAGGCAGGGAGTTCACCCCCAAGTTTCCTGGGAAGAACACTGGCCACATAAAAGTATTGAAAAAACAGGTTTAGCACAGTGCTCCCCAGACCTGGCACATAATTAGAATTAGTAGAGGAGCTTTGGAAAAATACTCATTCCTCAACATCTCCCTTGACCTACTGACTCAGAGCCTCTAAATGAGTAAGTCCTCAAAGTCTGTGCTGTTCAAAGGCTTCCTAGGGCATTCTGAGGTTATATGGGACTGGCGTCACAAGTTTAGGGCAAAGAAGATAGGACCTGGAGATCTGAAAATCAAGGTTCAAAATTTCCCTGTGACGTTTCTTGGCTGTGTGATCCTGAGCGAGTCGCCTGACCTTTCTGAGCTTCAGATCTTGCATGGAACTAATCATAATCATGTATATTCTTCCTCCTCAACATTGTTGGGCAGCTTAAATGAGATACGGGTATGAAATAGATTTGTAAACCATGAAGCTGCTTATTTCGTTAATAAACCAGGGATGTTGAATTTGGTGATGGGGGAAAGTTCTGGATAAGGGGAAGAGAAGGGTGTTGGTCATGAAAACCTTGCAATGCCAGTGGGGATCTTGACCTCAGACCTGGATAGTAGCTGGTGGGAGGGCAGAGGCCTTTCCCCCGCCTGCCCTGTCTGAACCTTTCCTGTTGGAAGAGAAATATGATGTGGGAAGCGCCTGGGACAGGCTTAGGGCCAGGTGCAGGGCCACGCTTTGCAGAGCTTTAGCCGGCTATTTTTAGTGCCCGGGTATAAAAGAAAGAAGCTTAAAGTGGCCCCGCTGTGGCTGACCCTGCACACTCGGCTATTTTTACTTCCGAAAGACTGGGATCTTGTCCAGCTTAGGCAGGGAAGATGAGAAGAAAGGAGGGAGGTGGAGGGAAGAAGGAATTATTTTACTTCCATTAAGAAAAATGTCAGAAGCCTGATCTTATCAAGTCAGCAAGTGGGTATCCAATCCCGGATGTGTAAGGTGCCGGCTGTGGACGCTGTGACGTGCCTGCAGTGGATTGGAGAGGCCAGCAGAGGGGGAGCCCCGCTCCCCTCCTCTCAAGGAGTTTCTGTCCCAGAGTGGCCCCGAAGCTTCTTTGCTATTTTTTTGTGCCCTGAGCTGGGAAGTGGGCTTGGCCACCACAGGCACGAGGGGCACCAGCCTGGTGACGAGGCCGGTGGAGGTGGGAGCAGTTATGACTGCAGCCAAGGGTGGAACCTCTGTTCTCAAGTTGGACAAAGGCAGCCATCAGACCCGCTGGCATATTCCAGAGAGTCCCAGTGTTGGGGCTGTGTGCCCTGGGCACAATATTTAACCTCTCTGAACCTTAATTTCTTCAGGGATTTTGTTTAATACATGTGACTGACAGTAGTTACAACTGTGGGGATGTGTTTCTCTCTTCCATGAGGAAGGCAGTTCAAGCCAGACTCTATGACTTTCAACAGGCAGATGAAAGGCAAGAAGTTACTACTGAGTGCCTACTGTGTACCAAGCACTCTGTTACGTTTCAATATTTTATGTTGTTAATTCCACTAACCTGAGAAAGGATACATATTTTTTAAAAATTTTAACAGCTTTATTGAAATATAGTTCACCCATTTAAAGTATACAGTTTGATAGCGTTTTGTATTCCTATATTTGTAAATTGTGGCAAAATATACGTCAAGTACAACTTGGCATTTTAGAAATTAAGTGTACAATTCAGTGACATCAAACACATTCACAATATTATGCAATCACCGGCCATGTACTGTGGCTCATGCCTGTAATCCCAGTATTTCGGGAGGCTGAAGAGGGTGGATTGCTTAAGCTCAGGAGTTTGAGACTAGCCTGGCCAACATGGTGAAACCCTATCTCTACAAAATATAAAAAAATTAGCCAGGTGTGGTGGCATGTACCCATAATCCCAGCTATTCAGGAGGCCGAGGCAGGAGGATCACTTGAGTCCAGGATCGTGCCACTGCACTCTAGCCTGGGTGACAAACTGCGACCCTGTCTCAAACAAAACAAAACAAAACAAAACAAACCATTATGTAATCACCATCAGACCAGGAGTTCAAGTCCAGCCTGGGCAACATAGTGAGATCCCCCATCTACCAAAAAAAAAAAAGAAAGGAGGGGGCCAGGCACAGTGGTTCATACCTGTAATCCCAGCACTTTGGGAGGCTGAGGCAGAAGGATCACTTGAGGTCAGGAGTTCGAGACCAGCCTGGGCAACATAGTGAGACCCCCATCTTTGCAAAAAAATTTTTTAAAAATTATCTGGGTGTCATGGCATGTGCCTATGGTCCCAGCTACATGGGAGGCTGAGGTGGAAAGATCTCTTGAGGCTGGGAGGTCAAGGATGCAGAGAGCCACCCTGGCCTATAGAGTGAGACCCTGTCTCTTAAAAAAAAATGGGGTGTGGTGGTGTACACTTGTAGTCCCAGCTCGTGGAGAGGCTGAGGCAGGAGGATCACTGGAACCCAGTAGTTTGAGGTTGCAGCGAGCTGTGATGGACTCACTGCACTGCAGCCTGGGCAACAGAGCAAGACCTTGCCTCGAAAAAAAAAAAAAAAGAAAGAAAGAAAAAGTGGAATCACATAATATTTGTCCTTTGGTGTCCTTTTGGTTTATTTTCCTTAGCGTAGTGTTTTTAAAGTGCATTCATGTTATAGCATATATCAGAACTTTATTCCTTTCTATGACTAAGTAACATTTCATGTATATACCACATTTGCTTCTCCACTCATCTATCCACGGACACTTGGGTTGTTTCCACCTTTTGGCCATTGTGATTATGCTGCAGTGAACATTGTCCTACAGGCGTCTGTTCAGATTCCTTCTTTTTATTTTTTTAAAATTTGCTTCTTTTCCCCACACTACACAGATGTATGTTCAGATTCCTCTTTTCAGTTTTTTTGGGGGTGTATACCTAAGAGTGGGATTGCTGAATCATATGGTAATTCTGTTTAGCTTTTTGAGGAACCATCAAACTATGTTCTACATGGTTACACCATTTTACTTTTCCAGCAGCATTGTTTTTTAAGTTTTTAATTAAACTTCTTATTTTGAGATAATTGCAGATTCACATGCAGTTGTAAGAAATAATACAGAGAGATGTCATGCATCGCTTACCCAGTTTCCCCTAATGGTAACATCTTAAAAAACTACAGTACAATATCACAACCAGGATATTGACATTGATACAGTCAATTGACATTGATATGGTCAAGATGCAGAAAATCTTTAAGAGTGAAGTGGGTTTTTTTTTTTATTAATTTTTTTTTAGATGGAGTCTCACTCTATTGCCCAGGCTGGAGTGAAATGGCGTGATCTCAGCTCAAGCTCTCCATCTGCACAGGGTCATGTATTCCAGGGATTATCAATTTTTTTCTATTCATGGAGCACTCAGAAATATTAAAATTTTGACCTGTACACATTAAGGGATTAAATGGTGTTAATGGTGGTTAAAACAAAGGATCTGTATTTATTGCAGTATTTGGAAATATGTGACACTTTACATTTGAGCATTATTAATGCTTTTTTGCATTCAGAAAAGTATCAATAAGATGATAAAATCTAATAATCCTAGACAGTAATTGTAAGTTAATTAGTATTTTAATGTGTTTCCTGAGTCTACTTTTAGATATTTTACTAATATAAGGACACAAACAATAAGGCAACTCTCATTTCAAGTTCAAGTCTTCTTGTTTATTTCCAGTTAGTGTTTGTAAGTCTTAAGCATCCTAATTTTAAAAGTAATTGCCCATTGTATCAGTCAGTGAAAATTGCTTTCTGCTGCAAGTTACGGAGAACCTGATAGCTAGCAGCGTAAGCATGGATAAATGAAGTTGGTTTTTCCACCTTACAAGAAGCCTGGAGATGTGCAGCTGCTGTATTGCACAAAGTTCTCAGCCATGGCGGCAGGGGCGCTCCAGCTCTTTCTTTCTTCTCTGGTGTTCTTTGGTGTCCTCAGACAGCCATGTCATGGCTGCAAGGTCGTTGCCACACCTGTAGGCTTCACCTTCCAGGCTGGGGCAAGAGAAAGGCAAAAGAGCTGCACTGAACATGGCTGTCCCTTTTCTCAGAAAAGCAAAACCGTTCCAGAAGTCCCGCCATGGACTTAACCTGACATCCCATTGCCGTGGTGGCACGCACCTGTGGTCCCAGCTACTCGAGAGGCTGAGGCATGAGAATGGCTTGAACCTGGGAGGTGGAGGTTGCAGTGAGCCGAGATCACACCACTGCAGTCCAGCCTGGGCCACAGAGTGAGAGTCTGTCTCAAAAACAGTAAAAAAAGGAGAAGGCCGCTTCACTTAGGTGGGGGTCCATCTTCCCCAACCCCAGGCTAGGGGTGCACAGGTCTGTGTCACAGGACCCTCCCACTCTAAATGGCCTTTAGCAAGCCCTGAGTATGAGGCAGTGCCAGAGCAGGGGAGAAATAGAGCAAGCCTGGGTCCTGTCCTCTAAGAACCCATTGAATCGAAGAGCTGATGGGTGTAAAGGGAAACCAGCATGAGGTGGCCTGTGAGGTATCAGATGAATGTTGAAGTGCTATGGGTTGGCAGGAGGGTGGTAGAAGAGATGGCCTCACCCAGCCTACTGGAACTGCTTTCCAGCTTACCAAGCATTTTCTCATCATTAAGTCATACAATTGTCACAAAAGCGATCCATCTTGAGCAGAGTTGGTTTTACCATCGCTCCCCAGACCTGAAGATGCAGCTGAAGCCCACTTGTCCAAGGCCAAATAACCTGAAATAACCCGTAAGGGACAGAGATGGGTGTGGGACCTTCATTATCGAGCCCATGGGCTGCAGTGATTATGGGCTGTGCTTAGGGCAGGCTCAGAAAAGCAGACAGGAAGCAAGGGGAACAGACACATTTCACATCAGCTGTCAGTTTGTGCATAATTAAACCCAACAGGCTACTTTTTTTTTTTTAACAGCATAACCTGATAATTGATACACGTATTGATTGGAGCCATTGACCACTATGCTGTAAAGATCAGGAGGAGAAAATTTAGAGGAGAATTTAACATTTGCTGTGCCCTGGGAGGTCATACCATGGAATGGCAAAGAGCTCGGGTCTTTTATTGGGGAAATTACTGAATCTCTCTGAGCCTCAGTTTTTCTTATTTGTAAAATGAGGATAATAGCACCTGCCTTATATTTTTGTGGGTTAAGTAGGGTAATACATACAGACAGTCCTTTACAAATTATGCTGTTATCATTATCATTATTAATGTGATTTACCAAAAGCTTGGATGCAATGCTGGGGAACAGTAATAATAAGGATGATGATAATAACCATAATAATCCCATTTTCTAAGCACATGGTGCATCTTGGGTACCATGACAGACTTTGGGGCAGGACTGTGAGCCACCCCTGGCCTTAACGGGCGCCTAGTCAGTAAGGGAAGCCCAGTGTGCTCTGGGAGCCCATGAAGAAGCCCCCAGCCCGGCATGGGGATGAGGAGGACAGAGGTACATCCACCCCTGTATTCATCAAGTCTTTCCTGAACATCCATGAAAGGTCAGGCCCTATATCAGGACGCAGAACATCCCAGATGGAGACATCGGTAGAGGTGGCGGCTGCCCATCTCCTTGCCTTACCAAGGGACAGACACCTCTTTTTATTTTGTGTTGAGCATGCCTCACTCTGATTGACAGTTGCTTGCTGGGAAGCAGGCTGGATGGGAAGCGAGAGTTCATTCCAGTGGCGTCTAGGAGAGAAGGTCAGTAAAGTGGGGAAGGGGCTTGTCCTGGACTCAAGGAGAGTATATGTTTAAGATCCTGGCATATAGTAGGTGCTCAGTAAGTGGGGGCTCTTACTGTCTCTTATGGATGAGGTGGACCGTTTTCACTTTCGGTCCTGTCACCATTCCAAGGGGAAGCAGAGCTTGGTGGAGGGTTTGGTTTGGCCTGGATATAGTGAGCAGAGGAGGCTTCTATGTAGACATGTCACAGGATAGAGTCAGAAAGCTTTTCTAGACAGGGAACGTTTCCCAAAAGACTTTTACAGGAAGAATCATCCTTCCTGTGTTTGTGTCTGCTCCTTATGCTGTCACTGAAGGGGCTTGCAGGGGGTGAGGGAGCAAATGTGAGCCAAAGTGCTAGCAGCACATAGGTTCAGGTCTGGAGCTGGATGGCATCTAGCTGTCCCTTTAGGGTCCAAGGTACAGGCAGAAGTTGATGGTACAGCTGCGTTTGCTAGGATGCCTTAGTGCAGTGCTCCTCAAACTCTGTTGTCCGTGCAAATCACCTTGTCTGATTCCTCTGTGGCCAGGCCTGAGATTTTGAGGCATCTAAACAAGCCTCAAATGATGGTGATGATGCTGGCCTGCAGACCACACTTGAGGAGGAAAACAGTGGAGACGGCTCCTGCCCACACCTACTCAGCATTGTCTGTGTGTGTGTGTACATGTGCATGCGTGCGTGCGTGTGTGTGTGTGTGTGTGTGTGTGCTGATCTGACGCCTAGGCTTTCTTTGGCCACCAGAGTCTGCTCAGCCTGGACCTGGGAGGCAGGCAAGAAGCGCCAAAGCAGCCGGTAGCTGGGAGCCTCAGTTGCCCACAGCAGTACTGTCCTCAGGAACACATTTGTTATTGGCTTTCTTCCCTCCTTGGAAACTGCTCGCATGCACAGCCTTGTCTCAGATTCTGCTCCTGGAGAAGTCAACAACAAATGTCAGTTACAAAACCTGATCTTCTAGGCAGAAGGGGAGTTTATTGGAAGCCTATCAGGAGGCTCAAAGAGTACATTTAGAAACCAGACAAGAACCAGGAGAATCCCTGGAAAGCCCAGGAGCAGGAAACCCAGCAGCCAGGACATACTGGCCAGGGGCTGCCTACACTCTGCTGGGGAGGCGCTGCTGGTCTGATCAGTCCTCACCTTCGCTCTGTCCTTGTGCCTCCATTTGATGGTGCACTTGGCTGAGCCTGTGTCACGGGTCCATGCCTTGACCTCCAGAGAGCAGAGAGAAGGAGAATATGTACTTCTCAGATATCCATTGAGGGGTGGGGCACAGACTTCCAACAATTTCCGTATTCCCAATAGGGGAATTACATTTTTTAAATTTTTTTTTAAATTTTCTTTTGAGATGGAGTCTCACTCTGTTACTCAGGCTGGAGTGCAGTGGTGCAATCTCGGCTCACTGCAACCTCCACCTCCCGGGTTCAAGCGATCCTTGTGCCTCAGCCACCCGAGTAGCTGGAATTACAGGCACGTGCCACCACACCTGGCTAATTTTTGTATTTTTGGTAGAGATGGGGTTTCGCCATGGTGGCTAGGCTGATCTTGAACTCCTGACCTCAAGGGATCCATCCGCTACGGCCTCCCAAAGTGCTGGGATTACAGGGGTGAGCCACCGCGCCTGACCAGGGGAATTACCTTTAAACAGGAAGCCTGGGTGGGCTGCTGAGTAGACTCCCCCTCTCCCCGACTAAAAAACATTTAGCACCAGGTACAAATACACCAGGTTGTGGGGTTGAAAAAGACATTGCTGACAAAAATGAGGAGTTGTGGGCTCACTCAGTGAACTCACAGCATCCTTGCCCTCCAGGGCTGGAGTCCTGAACTGAAAACACCTGGGGCAGCAGAGGGGTGGGGGGTAGTGTCCTTAGCATCCCAAAGTTCCTTTAGGGCAATGCGCACTTAAAGGAGTTTTCTCCACTCATTCAGTAAACAAAGAAATTTTGCTTTCAGTTGCTCTAGGAAACTTCCTCCTTCTCAGGGACTGAAATTTAGTAGCTGAACATCTTAACAAAGAAACAGCCAGAAAATAGCCCCAGGCATGAATGGGCTCTAAATCATCATTCCATTAAGTAACCATTGTTCTGACTTCCCCTTGCCCGTTCTGGAGAAAGGCCTGAATCCGGGGGACTGGCAGCCAACACTCTGGGGCTGAAGGATGGACAAGGCTGGGACAGGAAGGAAGATTCTGTTTCTTCTGCTCCCCATCTAGGAAGTACCAGAGTTTATTAGAAAAGGGAAAGACAGGGCCCTGAAGGTCAACTGACTGAGGCTCCGTGAGGGTGATACTCACTGCCTTTGGGGAAAAGAACAGAAGTTGAACCTGGCCTGTCGCAGCAGAGGCTGAGGTGGCAACCCAGCTTTCTTCTCTGAGGACTCTGGTCTCCGTGTCTGACTTCTTGTGTGTTTCAGTCAAGGCCCATTTCATGATCAGGAAAAGGGAGCTGTTCAGTTAGCTCAAGGTAAGGACTCCAAGAAGGAACGTTGTCTGAGGCTGGCCTGGAAGAGCCACAGCAAGAAGGCAGAAGTGGCTTCCAGGCCCCACAGGGCCCCAGCAGCATGCTTGGGGCACCTGCTCTCTGGTGCTTTTTGTGTTGGTTCATACTTTGTAACCAATTTGTTGGGATTCATCCTTGCAGGCCAGGCCACATTAGTGGGTAGCCAGTCTGAGCTGTGTGTCCACCTGAGGCCCTGTGCCTTCGATCTGCTGGTGGGGGGCATGAAATGGTACCAATGTGTCTGTCCAGGCAGCAGGAGCTGTGGGTGAGGCAGGCTTCCGGAAGGCAAGTTGGATTCAGTGACAATGACAGATCTCTCCAGGGTAAACTCTCACTCCTGGAAGTGGCTGTCTACGTGGAGTAGCCACAGCTGCTTTTGAACCTACTTTCAAGATATTTCCAGGCACTGATTTTCCAGTCCAGAGGTGGCCAGTCCAACTGTTGCATTCCCATCCCCTGGGGACTTGTGTAAAGACAGACTCTAGAGCTTTATGCTAGAACCTCAGAGAGTGGGGTCTAGAAATTGACATTTGTAATGAGTGCCTCCTCAGATGCTTCTTGTGTGAAAAGTCTGAAAACCCTTGAAGTGCCTGTGAATGACCGGGATTCCTTTCTTTTGTTGGCAAGTTAACTTAACCCTCCCTGGATTCAAAGCAGATCTAACATAGTATGACTTCTTCCGCCAACACTTGGTAGAGTGCCTTTGTTGACATAAGGAGAACCAAGGGCTGAGGGTTGCTTGGGATGAATTTCAGAAGGATGCTGAATCCAGAGAGACAGGACCAGGCCTGGGGCAACGGGATGCGCCGTTACTGTTAGACAATTATTTTAGGATTGTCCAGCCACCTGGCCTGAGGCTGGCTGTGGGGCAGCTGTCGAAGGTCATCCGAGCAAGGCCCTGAAGGACCCAGCCAGTGCTGAAATTCCAAAGTCAGTGCTTCTACCCTGGTGATGTTGAACAACTGCTGAGATCTTTTCCCTTTCCTCCCCAATAGGTGTGCGCCTTGATCGAGTGCGTGGAGGCCGTCAGAAATACAAGCGACGGCTGGACTCAGAGAGCAGCCCATACCTGAGCTTACAAATTTCTCCACCTGCTAAAAAGCCATGTGAGTGTCAGGGCAGTCCCTGCCCCTTTTGCCAGCATCTGTACCTGGAACATCAGGCATCCCTTAGGGAAACGTCATCTTCCCACCACTGGGTCATGAGACAATGTGGATCTTGGGGAGGTGACATCAGTGCCTGGCACATTTAGAATGTGGCTCCAAATGAAGCATGGTCCTGACAAGCCACAGGCCCCAATGTCCAGAACATGCTCCCCTTGCCACCCACCCAAAGTTGCTCTGCAGGTTGCTCCTGGAGAATTCATCAGGCAACTTCCCTTGGAGGGATATTTCTCAACAGCCCAGATCACCACTACCAGCAACTTCATGGAGCCAGAACAGGAGGGGAGATTATAGCCGCTTTGACCTTCCTGGAGCTCTTAGGAACCCAACTTTGCTTCCCGACCCATCTGAGCCTCCACCCCGGCCCCTTTCCTCTTTTCCCAGCGTTTACCTTTCCCTCTTTGGTTGTTGCAGTGACCAAGATTGTCTCATACCTACTGGTGGCCGAGCCGGACAAGCTCTATGCCATGCCTCCCCCCGGTATGCCTGAGGGGGACATCAAGGCCCTGACCACTCTCTGTGACCTGGCAGACCGAGAGCTTGTGGTCATCATTGGCTGGGCCAAGCACATCCCAGGTGAGCATGTGGGACCAGGGGAGAGTGTGGCCAGGGACTCTCAGCCGGTATCTCCGCAGCCTACCCAATGGCTGTGCTTCTGATGCCCGGATCCTGGACCCCAGAAGGCCTGTGAAATCCTGGCAGGCCTGTTTCTCTGAGCTCCTCTTCTCTCCTTGTAGCATTGGAGAGGAACAGGTAGTTAGAAGACCCAGTGAGGCTTATACACTGCTGCAGGCTCTTCAGAATTAGTTATCATTCGAGGCGGGGCCATGTTTGGATCTACAATCAGTGTAATATTCAAAGAACAAGTTCCTTGAGCCCTTAAAAGGGCAAAGAGTAGGGTTTTCTTGTAGACCTTATTGGAAGGATGCCGGAAAACAACAGAAGAAAGACTGACCCTCTCTTCCTATTGGAGGCAGCAGAATGGAGCAGTGAAGAGCATGGGCTTGGGAATCAGATCGGGATTCCAATTCTGGGTCTGCAGCTTACTAGCTGAGTAACCCTAGGTAGGCCACCTGACCTCTCTGTCAAATGGGAATACAAGAGTCCCCCACTTTGTGAGCTTTGATGTGAGCATGAAATGAGATCCTGTGTGTGAAGTGTTCGGCACAGTGTCTGGCATGTGCTGGCATCAGTTGCATGCCCACTATTGCCATTCGCCTGATCTCTAAGGGAGGCCTGTCTCTGGATTGGCTTCTGAGATTTTAAGGGCCTTTCTGGTGCGGAAAGTGTGTGTTACATGTTTCAGGCTGTGTGGACTTCTCTTCGCTGTGTGTGGACCCAAACCCTGCTTTCAGCCTCTCTAGGTCTGGGCAGATGGCGGGAGTTTTTTTATTTTTGTAGACACCAACACCCATGTATTCTACATTACATACACATTGGGGGCCTTTCTCTGTGCAATTTATTCCTCAACTCCTTTAAGACTCTAATAAGTTGACTCAGAGTGTGGTAGAAACATCCTTTTATCCTTCTGGTAATGACCCACCATGAACATGGGACAAGTCAGCTTCCTGTCTGTAGATCCGTTTTTGGTTTGTCATGGCTCTGAAAGGTGATTACGGCAGACGATACAGCAAAGGTGACCTAGACTTTAGATAGCAAGACCCACAGTTGTTTGTTTGTTTGTTTTTTGAGACAGAGTCTTCCTCTGTTACCCAGGCTGGAGTGCAATGGCGCGATCTTGGCTCACTGCAACCTTCGCCTCCCAGGTTCAAGTGATTCTCAGGCCTCAGCCTCCCGAGTAGCTGGGATTACAGGTGCCTGCCACCACACCCAGCTAATTTTTTTGTATTTTTAGTAGAGACGGGGTTTTGCCATGTTGGCCAAGCTAGTCTCGAACTCCTGACCTCAAGTGATCTGCGCACCTCGGCCTCCCAAAGTGCTGGGATTATAGGCAAGAGCCACCATGTCTGGCCCAAGGCCCACAGTTGATTGAGGGAATAAAAAATGTCCTTCCATGTGAGACCTTACATGCCCAAGTTGCAGGAAGGAGCCTTCCCGTGGACAGGGACGCACAGAGACATCAGATGGCCCAGAGGCTCTGCTGGCAGGGACTGCCTGGTGGCCCCTGGGCATTCTGACCAGGGATCTGGGCTGGTACGCCCTTACTAAGGAGCTCAGCCTCTCGGGGATTACACACTCAGTAGTTTTTGAATCTGCCCAGTGCTGGTTCAGCACAGATGTGGGGTCAGGCCACTGCTTAAGACACTTCAGCCTGGATTGCTCCACTAACCCAGGGCCAAATTGGGTACGGGTACCCCTGCCCCCGCCCCACACTCCTGTTCCAGGTTGAACAGATCCTGCATCCTAGCAATGGCTCACGAGTGGCGCCTGGCGGTCCCCTGGGTCAATGCTTCCTTCTTCCACAACCCCACCCCTGCAACACCACGGAGGAAGTAGATAAGACCAGGAGACCCTGTCTCCCCTGCACTCATTTTTCTCTGTGCCTTTCCACCTCCCAGCTCCATCTCCCATCTGTGCCCAACCAAGAGGGCAGGGCTAGAGCAGAGTGAGTGCTAAAGGCATAGACTTTGGAATCAGGCAGCCTGGGCTTTCATCTCAGCTCTGTCCTTACTGGCCTTGTGCAAGATGCTGAATTTTTCGGAGCTTCAGTGTCCTTGTCTATAAAATGGGAATCACGATAAAGCTCCTTCACGGGATTGCCGTGAGGATGCAGCGAGCTTAGTGTGTACACTGGGTGAATGGCAGAGACGCTTACCAGGGCTGTTGTAGTTGCTAATAGTAATAAAAGCCTCCTTTCATGGCTTAATTTATCCTTGTCCAAAGCCGGATTCTTTTTGGTAAAAAAATAAAATAAAATAAAAACAGGGGCTCAGTTGTCCATCTTAAATGCTAATTTGCCTATTTTGCATAAATCTGCATGCTGAATTCTTTGCCTCCTGACCTTCCAGTGTTTAAGGTAAAATTAATTAGTGGAGTCTCCTGCCACTGCATGTAGACTCATACTAAGGGCAATGACAGAATCAAATGCCTGATTTTTTTTTTTTTTTGAGATAGAGTCTCCGCTCTCTTGCCTAGGCTGGAGTGCAGTGGTGCGATCTCGGCTCACTGCAATCTCCTCCTAGGTTCAAGTGATTCTCTTGCCTCAGCCTTCCAAGTAGCTGGGACTACAGGCACGTGCCACCACCCCTGGCTAATTTTTTTTTCTATTTTTAGTAAAGATGGGGTTTCACCATGTTTGCCAGGCTGGTCTCAAACTCCTGACCTCAAGGGATCCACCCGCCTCAGCCTCCCAAAGTGCTGGGATTATAGGCGTGAGCCACCATGCCTGGCCAGGTGCCTGATATTTTTAAACTAATCAACTTAATCCCATCTCAGATTAGATGGAAAATGCATCTGAAGATGGGCTCCCTCTCCCTGAAAGAGAGAGAGAGAGAAAGAAAGAGAGAGAGAGAGAGCTGGTTGAGTAGGGAGGATAAAAGCTGGGGCCCACCCTGGGGCCTGTGTTGGCTCCAGTCCATCTAGTTCCTGCACAGACAGAAAGAGGGGGACTGGCCACTGCAGGCTGCTCAGGAGTAGAGCTCTGAAGAATTTAGGCCACTGTCCTTAAACGCAAGGTACCGCATCTCACGAGAGGGCATTGCACACTTAGCTTTGCATGCACATATTGAGAAGTCACTACACATGAGGTCCCCTGATAGGAGTTGTGGCTGAGACAAGGAATTTATTTTGCCCCAAGGATCCCATTTGGAACAAGGCTGACATCCAGGGGGAACTTGGTTCACTCAGAATCCCAGCCATTGTTCAAGTCAGTCTGACATTGTCCTACCCCAAATGCAGGTTTTTTACCTTGAGTTGAATGTTCCAAGTATTGGGTTCCCCATAGGGCAAGCCCAAGTCTTCAGAGTGTCCACTTCTTATTCCATGAGATCAAGAGCTAGCAGACTTTAATAGGCAGTGGGGAATTACTTGATGAATTGCAGCCTCCTCCAAATGACCCGAGCCTGCCATCCTGCCTCCCTCGGCAGCCTCATGCCTGTGCCAGCCAGGAAAGCCTGCCCAGGGAGTTTCCACCACCCTGTCCTGCCCAGGCTCCCATGTGCAGGGCATCCCCAGAGGCCTCCTCACAAAAGTCCCTCAGCGGTGCTGCTCCCAGGTAGCCCCCGTCTGACTCAATGAAATATGAGCTGCCGAGTGACAGCAGCTGTGTCTGAAGTGGCCCCAGATCCTATAATTACATCTCCCTTTATTACCTCTGCTAATGGCCCTCCAGGTCGACAGAAACGATCATAAATTAACAGATTATGAACTCCACTTGCCACAAATTACGTGCTTTTTTTTTTTTCCTTCAATTCTAGGAGCTTGTGGTGCCAAATCACGGATGGGGGGATGGGGAGCTTGGGGAGAGCCTGAATGTTATTAGATGAGTTGGTGCAGATAAAACAATTTTCCTGGGGCAGCAGAGCTCCAAGTGGGAGCATGAGGAGCCAGGAGCTCTGGGCAGGCCCGAGAGCCTTGAGGGGGCAGTGCCGCCTGCAGTGAGCCCGGCACAGGGACACCCCTGCACTCCCAGGGGCACGGGGCATCCCCAGACCCTCCCGGTAGCCTCTTCAGGGGCCTTTTGGTCCCAGAGTTACTAATAACTTGAGAATGAGACCCAGCCCAGCTGAGAGAGGCAGGGGTGGAAGGCGCTTTACTGAAGGGCAGAGAGGAGTGCCTGGGCTCCTTCTGGGTTTTAAATAAAAGAATCTGTGGTTTTAGTAAAGACATCAGATGGGACCAGTGGGTTGAAATTCAGAGCTCCAAATTCCCCATCCTAACCTTCCTTCTGGGAATTTCCTGGGCAGATACAACCACTGTGTGAGGTGTGTGTGTGGATGGGGGTTGTGTATGTCCCCCAGTCCATGGCACTTATACCATAACACTGCTTTACACCTGCTTTTTCCATTTAATTATACAAAATAGTAGCACTTACCTGGCAAAGCAGGGTTCTAAGTGTTCCACATGTCAGCTCATTTATTCTGAACCCCATGAGGTGAGTGCTGTTACGATTTCCATTTTACAGAAGAGGAAACCGAGGCACTGAGAGGCAGACTTGCCAGGGTCACAGCTAGTGAACAGCAGAGTTAGGAATCTGATCTCTGTGCTCATACGATTACACCCTTTGTGCCCCCTTGGGTGTCTTTCCACGTCCACACAGAGTTCTAACTTATTTGGCACATTCATTTAACTAAAAATTACATCTATATAATAATCACATGTATTACATTAGTTACCTTTTTTTTTTCTATTTTGAATCATTTCAAGCAGTGATCTAATACCCTTTTACATTTATCTCTATGTCTTTATTCATACTTTTCTTTCTAGGATAAATTTCTTTTTTTTCTTTTTGAGCCAGGATCTCGCTTTGTCACCCAGGCTGGAATGCAGTGGCGTGATCTTGGCTCACTGGAGCTTTGACCACCTGGGTTCAAGCGATCCTCCTGCTGTAGCCTCCCAAGTAGCAGAGATCACAGGCATGCACCACCATGTCCGGCTAATTTTTAAATTATTTGTAGAGATGGGGTTTTGCCATGTTGCCCAGGCTGGCATTACACTCCTGGGCTCATGTGATCCTCCCACCTCAGCCCCCAAAGTTCTGGGATTACAGGCGTGAGCCACCGTGCCTGGCCACTAGGAGAAATTTCTAGCAGTAGAATTGCTAGGTTGAAGGGAGCAGGCCTTTTATTTTATTTTTAATTTAATTATATTTATGACTTACTTTTATTTTTAAGCATCTTAAGCACTGACTGGGTTCAGAAGCCAAATGTAGACACAAACGTATGTAACAGAAGTCTCACCTCTATCCCTGTCCCCTCCCATTCCGACCTCCTAGAAGTCACCACTTTTTCTTTCTCAGTTTTCCTTCGGGTGTTTCCTTTTGCAAATACTAGAAAAGATTTGAACTATTTCAGATGTTAAAAGATGTCAAATATCTCCCCCTCCCTTCCTTGCACAAAATGAAGAAGGCTGTATCACCATTCAGCGCCTTGGAGTATACCTTTGGATTATCACAGCTATTTTCAGGGCTTTTTGAAAATGTTCAGGGAGGAAGAGAGTGATCAGGGGCTGAGTCCAGAACTCGAAGCAGCCTATCAGAGGTTTGGGAACAGGCCTCCCGGGTACATCCTCCCATGGCAGCACAAAACTTTCCAAGTCCAGTCTCCCTCCCACCACCCAAGGGCAGGGCCTGACTCCTACAAGATAGGCAAAGGCAGCTAACCCTGAACCTGAGTCCAAAGATCTTAGAGGGTCTAACCAACTACTGTGGGCATATTTTCTTGTCTCCTGGGAGTCAAAGCCTGTGGCATTTGTCCATTCTGTCTCTCCTTTTAGCTGCAAAGTTTTGTCGGGCAGCTTCTTTGCTGTGCCCAGTCGTGGGGGTAGGGGAAGGAACAGCTCAGTGACTGTGCACCCTGGGAACTCAGAGCTGGGATGGGCCATCCAGGGGCACCTGGGCATGTGCCTCATCAAAGGTGCCCTCACCACCCCGCTTGACAGCTCAGCCCTCAAGGCTCCCCTTCCACAAAGCCTCCCCAGACTCTTGTTTGGACCACCTTCCCCAGTGCGTGCTCTCAGAGCCCTGCATTTGCTGTAGCTCTTCTTATATTGCAACTTTGTGCTGATTTGTGCCCCTTGGCGTGTGTCTTCCCCTTCACTGTAAACCGTTGAAGGCAGGGAGCAGTTCTGGACTGAGCACACCATTCTGTCCCCGGTGCCTAGCACAGGCCTGGCACTTAGTAGGTGCTCTGTAAGTTTTTGCTGAATGTCTCAAAGGGCAGAAAAGCATTCTAGTAACATCCTAATGATTGTACCTGCAGGATCCACTGCACAGGGGACTTTTCCCCTGCGTTTCCAGAAGCCTAGTCCTTACCTCATCCTCTCTCTCCACCACCTTCCAATTCAGTTGTCTGCTAATTTCGCCCCTGCCCTCCTCCTCCATCTCCCCTCCAGTCTGTCTGCTTTTAGACTCCCTCCCTAGAGGTGTCCAACACTCCCCCCAACACACTCTCCGGTGCTGGCTGATTGGTATCTGTTAATTAATGTTGCCCACGGCCTCTCTCCTACTCAAAGACCTGATAAGGGAAATTGGATGTCCATTTCTATCTATCTTTTATTACCTCCCAGCTCCCCCGGCCACCACAGGCAGCCACACACCCTCTCCCATGCAGGGAATCTGGACAACCACACACACACACACACACACACACACACCCTGATCCCCTGTCACAGCCTCTCCCCTGAGAAGGTGCATCAATCAAAGCTCCCCCGTGTCAGTCGGTGTAATCACTCCTGCTCTTTTGTTGATCACCCATGGATTCCGTTAGCCAGTGGTGATCTGAGGCCCAAGTTGTATAGATCAGTCTTGGGAACTGTGATAATTCACTTGGAGAATGCTCACAGGGTAAGGGTGGTCTGCCTAGTCAGGGACCTTCAGCTCCAGGAGTGACCCCTAAGGTTCAAATGCCATGCCCTGTGTGGAAGCCAGGGAAGAAGCGGCATTTGGAGACAGGACAGCAGATGGATGGGGGAGCCACACAAGCCAAAGAGCTGGGTGGTCCAGAAGCTCAGGACCCCCCAGGCCTCCAGGCAAGTCCAGAGAGGAGAAGTGAGTGATGCCAATGGTGTGCCAACAACAACAACACTATTAATAGTAACAACAGCCACAGCCATCACCAGCACCCTAGCATGTTGAGTGCTGATGGCGCCGGGAGAGGTGCCCGGCACTTTACATGCATCTTCTCTTTTCGCCCCCACAGCACCCCACATCAGAAAGTGGCTTCCAGCCAAGGATGGGGTCTAAGTCAGCAAATGAAGTAGAAAGTCCTTCCTAGGCAAAATTACCCCTGAAAAAAATCCCTTCATGTCAGTTACCCATAGTGCATGGTGCAAACAACTTTGTGGATGCCCTTCTTTCTTTGAATAAATCCAGCATGTCCATGTTAGAACCAATCACTGAGTTTCTGTTTGAATCTCCAGTGAAGTTGCTGCCTTGTGTTTGGTGGTTAAGATGCTTGAAAATCAGCTGACTTATTTATTTACTTACTCTCTCTTACTCTCCTATAAATCAAGATGTTAATTGACTTTGCCTAATTTAAGTGCATGTATAATGCAATTCCAGTACATTATCATTGTTCTGCAGTGAGAACTTTCATCTCATCATTAGTAATAATAGCTCAGTAAATACTTTGTATGTTCTGGAATCATCGTCTCATTTAGACCTCACAGCAACTCTCTGAAGTAGACCCTACTATTATACTATTTCCTAGATGAGGAAGCTAAGGTTTGGAGAAGTTGCATGGTTTTCACAAGTTCAGCCTACAGCTAGTAAGTGGGAGTCAGGGTTCAACCCAGGCAATCCCCACAGCTCATTGGGCAAGACAGTGTCACAATTCTGGAGCCTTCTCCATGCCCAACTTTATTTTCACTGTGGAATCAGCCTCCTCAATAGCAGGCAGGGGGGAACTAGCATGATTCCAAGCTCCCAGAACAGGCCTGCTGGGTCATTGTTAAGCAAAGAGTGATGGCCCGGGAAGAGGGGCTCTGACCCTGGGAGAACAGGCTGTCCTGTGAGAAAGTGCCCCTGACCCCGGGGGCTCTTGATCTCTTAGCAGCCCCAGGCTGTGGTCACTGGGGCCTTCCCCTGTGGCTCTGAACAGCTGCGTCCTCATTCTTGGTCAGGCCCGTGGGTCTCTGCACAGCTGAGACTGCATCAAGGATCAGGTGTCATTTTCAAACACCAAAGCCTCCCCTGGTTTGAGCAGAGAGTGGGCCCTGGAAACTCCCCAGAGTGGCCGAGAGCACGTACTGCTGCCTCCTGGTTCCAGTATGTACTCAGTCACTCCTTTAACTACAAATGCATTGAATTAATCAAAAAGCCTCTACAGACGTTTGGAAAATACCATAGAGCTAACAATCATAATGATAACAACTGTCAACATTGACTGAGCTCTCGTTTTGTAAGTCTTTTCCGTGAATTCCAAGTCTGAGGCATTCCCCAAGGGGAGGACAGTGAGTCTTACACTACACAGGGAAAGCCTGGGGGCAGGATCCAGGGGTGCCAGGGACACCCCGCAACCAGCCACGCCCTGCAACCTCTGCCCCCAGCGAGCCCCAGGGAGGCCCCTGGTCCGCCCTCCTGACCTGCTGCTGCCCTCTGTGCCCCCTCTTCCTGCAGGCTTCTCAAACCTCTCCCTGGGGGACCAGATGAGCCTGCTGCAGAGTGCCTGGATGGAAATCCTCATCCTGGGCATCGTGTACCGCTCGCTGCCCTACGACGACAAGCTGGTGTACGCTGAGGACTACATCATGGATGAGGAGCACTCCCGCCTCGCGGGGCTGCTGGAGCTCTACCGGGCCATCCTGCAGCTGGTACGCAGGTACAAGAAGCTCAAGGTGGAGAAGGAGGAGTTTGTGACGCTCAAGGCCCTGGCCCTCGCCAACTCCGGTAAGGGCGGCGGCGGGGCCTGGAAGGGGAGCTTCTAGGGCTCTGCATGGGCCTAATGAGCCCATCCCTGGGGCCTGTGGGCAGGGCTGGCTGCCATGGATAGAGATGAAAGGAAAACACTGAAACTTTTTATTACTGAAGATTGTCCAAGGGGTGGCCTGCAGATAAAAAGCTGGTGATGAAGGCTGACACTGGCTGAGCATTTCCTAAGCCTCAGACATCCAGACTGGCACACTGGCTAAGGACATGGGTTCTGAGGCCACATTGCTAAGGAGCAAATCCCACGTCTACCAACTGGGCAAGTTGCTTTACTCTGTGCCTCAGTTTCTTCATCAGTAAAAGGAGGGCAGCCAAACAGTCCCTACTCTACAAGGCTATTGACAGGATTTCTTTATACATAATTATATTGCTTGCAACATGCTTGGCACATAAAAAGCACTCAATTATTTATTTATTTGTTTATTATAGACGGGATCTTGTTCTGTCGCCCAGGTAGGAGTGCTGTAGCTTGATCCTAGCTCACTGCAGTCTCAAACTTTTGGGCTCAAGCCATCCTCCCACCTCAGCCTCCTGAGTAGCAGGAACTACAGGCATGTGCCATTATTCCAGCTAATTCTTATTTCTATTTTTTATTGAGATAGGGTCTCACTATGTTGCCCAGGTTGGTCCCAAACTCCTGGGCTCAAGCAATCCTCTCACCTCAGCCTCCCAAAGTGTTGGCACTACAGGTATGAGCCACCACGCTCAGCGTCAACTTATTAAATTAGCTAGGAGTTTACTGAATTCTTACAAACAACCCAAGAGTAAAATTCTTATTGTTGCAACCCCATTTTACAGATGTGGAAACTGAGACCTGGAAAAGTAAAGAAAATCACCCAGGGTCACACAGTTAAAATGTGTCAGAGTTAAGAGTCAAACCAAGGTCCTCTGATTCCAAAATCAACCTGAACCTATACCCACTCCTTGAATCTTTCAGTCAAATTTCTTGAACACAGGAGGATAAAACCTTCCCAACTGAGTGGTTTAAGCTGGAGTTACAAAGGAGGACTCACTCCATTTCATTAGCATCCACCAACTTCTGGCTAAATTATCTGAGGAGAGAGGCAGGCGTTGGGTAATGCCAGTAAGTGAACTTGAATGTAACCAACATCCACACTTAGAGAGCTTCCACACTATTCAGGGAATGGTGCTGGGTGCCAGGGGGCTGCAGGAGAAGGATAAATACAGAGTACCCTCCCTAAAGAGAACACATGCCAGGAATCACACACGACTCTGCTGCAGAGCAGTGTGTGGCAGAGTTAACCGCCCAGGTCTGGGTCAGATAGACCCAAGTTCAAATTCTATCTCTGACACTTCCTAGCAGTATGACCTTGGGTAACTCAGTGTCCTTGTGTGTTCAGTGGGGATATTCTGAGCACCTCTTCCAAGCACTTTTTTTTTTTTTTTTTTTTGAGACAGAGTCTCGCTCTGTGGCCCGGGCTGGCGTGCAGCGATGCAATCTCGGCTCACTGTAACCTCTGCCTCCCGGGTTCAAGCGATTCTCGTGTCTCAGCCTTCCGAGTAGCTGGGACTACATGCGTGCACCACCACACCCAGCTAATTTTTGTATTTTTAGTAGAGACGGGGTTTCGCTATGTTGCCCAGGCTGGTCTCAAACTCCTGGCCTCAAGTGATCCACCCGCCTTGGCCTCCCAAAGTGAGGGGATTACAGGTGTGAGCCACCACGCCCAGCCCCAAGTGCTTTTGTGAGTATTAAAGATCGACTGACAATAAAGCACTCAGCCTGGTGCCTGGCCTAGAGGAAATGTTCAATAAATATTAATTATTATCATTATTATTAATGATAGAGGATACAAAGTGCTATTAGCATATGGAAAAGGGAGAACTGGCTCCCAGATGCAGACAGTACACACAGGGTAACCAACTGGTTTGCTCAATACTGTCCTGCTTTTACTGAAAGTCCCATATCCCAGGAAACTCGTCAGTCCCTGGCAAACTGGGACAGTTGGTTGCCCTAGCACATGGCTTCATGGCGCATGCAGGGGGTGCTGTTGATGACCCACTTGGATCCCTTTTACTGGGTTAGTGCATCCATCCCCCAGCTGCTAACAGTTCAGAGGTAACCCTTTGCAGGGCCTACCCTCCTCTGCCTTGCCCAGAGGGTTATGTGGCCCTTTCCTTGGCACCACCAGGCAATGGTGGACCCACATGGGTACAAAAGTTCGGATCAGAGCCCTGCATGGGATCAGGCTGAAGCCGAGGTCCCATCTTTGCCTTGCTTTCTCCTTCCCTGTGCTTCCTGCCTCCCCACTTCCTTTCTCCTGAACACATGCCCCCCGTAAATGTCTGTACCTAAACCCTTGCCTCAGGCTCTGCTCCCAGGGAACCTGATCTAACACAGAAAAGGATGCCACTTTTTTAGTTCAAATCTTTTATTAATAATAAATGAATGCAAAATAATATTAAAAATTTTACATACGTCCACAGAGAATATTTACACATTGAATTCCAAAATTGTAGTGCATTCTTTGTTAGAGAATCCCAATGCTGTTTTTTTAAAGTATAGTTTTAGATTTACAGAATAACTTTTTTTTGAGACAGAATTTTGCTCTTGTTGCCCAGGCTGGAGTGCAGTGGTGCAATCTCGGCCCACTGCAACCTCCGCCTCCTGGGTTCAAGTGATTCTCTTGCCTCAGCCTCCTTAGTAGCTGGGATTACAGGCGACTGCCACCACGCCCGGCTAATTTTTGTATTTTTAGTAGAGACATGGTTTCACCATGTTGGCCAGGCTGGTCTCAAACTCCTGACCTTAGGTGATCCACCTGACTTGGCCTCTCAAAGTGCTGAAACTACAGGCATGAGCCACCGCACCCAGCCAATTTTTCAGAATAATTGAGCAGATAGTACATAAAGTTCCAAACACCCACTCCATCCATGTCCTCCTTCCCTAGCAGTTTCCTCTATTATTAATATCTTGCATTAATGCAGTAATGTGTTACAAATAGTGACCTAATATTGACATATTATTAAGTAAAGTCCATAGTTTCCATCAAGGTTCACTCTTTGTGTTGTATTGTTCTTCTTTTTTTTTTTTTTTTTTTTTTTGCTTTTGCTTTTGTTGCCCAGGCTGGAGTGCAATGGCATGTTCTTGGCTCACTGCAACCTCTGTCTCCTGGGTTCAAGCGATTCTCCTGCCTCAGCCTCCCAAGTAGTATGCACCACCATGCCCGGCTAATTTTTATATTTTTAGTAGAGACATGGTTTCTCCGTGTTGGTCAGGCTGGTCTCAAACTCCCGACCTCAGGTGATCCACCCACCTCAGCCTCTCACAGTGCTGGGACTGCAGGCGTGAGTCACTGCACCCGGCCGACTGTGTTGTATTGTTCTATAGGTTTTGACAAATGCATAATGACATGTTTCTACAATGACATATACAAAATAGCATCAAGGCCCTGTGCTTCACCTACACAGAGGGGAGCATTTGAACCAGGCATTGCAGAGGGCTTCGAGGTTCCGTCGGGTGGAGGAGGAGCAAAAGCAGTTCAAGCAGAGGAAGCCAGGTGCACAAAGCCAGGTGCAGGAAGGCTGGCCAGGCCTTGGAGCTCAAGCCCTCTATTCTGGGCTCTCCTAACTTACACCAGACACAGAGCTCAATCTTGCCTGTGTTGGGAGAGGAGAGTAAAGAGGTAGTGTCTCCTCCACTCTTACTTGGTCCTCAGTACCAGACCACACCACACCAGCTTTCAGCTGCTCTTCCCTTGATCTCACATGGACCCGCACACATACACACATGCACATGTATACAAACACATGCACATACATACACACCCACACATACACACACATGTGAACACACATATGTGCTTGCACATACCCACATATGCAGCCACATCCATGTGTATATAGACATACACACACACCCCCACCTGAGGACCCATGGAGGTTTGTCAATATGAATCCATACTGAACTTCTGTTGGCATCAACAGAACTTCTGTTGGCATCAACAGAACTTCTGTTGGCATCAACAGAACTTCTGTTGGCATCAGACTTTGCCTGAGTGCACTTTGTCCCATGGTATGAGGATTCAGGTCTCCGGACTTCTTGCCCCAGCAACATGTAGAGAGCCATCCTGCAGCTGGTGCACAGGATAAGAAGCTGGAGGTGGAGGAGGAGTTTGTGATGTTCAGGGCCTTGGCTGACCCCCGAGAGGGAACACACGTTGCTTATTCCAGAGAGCCGCAGGCCTTGATGAGGGGAATGCTTCCTTCCCAGCACGGAGGGGTTGAGCATGAGGCCCTCTTGCTATCAAGCAGATACTCAGAAAGCAGGCTGGCTAGTCTTTTTTTTTTTTTTTTTTAAGTAATGGTTTTCCAGCCTAGGCAACAGAGTGAGACCCTTTCTCAGAAATAAATAAATAAATAAAATAAAGTAATGATTTAAAGGAGTGCTTGCCAAAGTACCTGTGATGAAGGACCCGTTTTTAAATGTTTCAAAATGTTCAATCCATTACGGACAGATCGTTTTGTAAAATACAACAAAAATAAATTATTAAAAAAATGAAATTAAAAACCAGATGTACAAAACATGAGCCAAATTTTTAAATTTTTATATATAACAGATATAAATATAAATCATCCTTCCAAAGTGCTATAAAGTTTCTAAATGCTTACTCTCAGTTTCTTATCACAGACCAGTAACCTCCAGAGGGCAGGCAGGAACCAGTCTGTGTACCATGCTTTGAGCAGGCCGGGTTTAAAGCGTGTACTTCAGGGTCAGTGAGACCTGGGTTCAAATCCTGCCTCTGCCACCTGCTGGCTGAGTGTCTGGCAACCTGACCTTTGTGAGTCTCAGTTTCCTCATCTGTGAAATAGGGAGAACAGCAGTTCATTGTGAAGAATGTGCAGTGACGCACATAAGGCTGTGGCCACCGTGCTTGGCACAGATCCCTCCTAGCTCATTGTGTTTCTGTTGGGCTCTGCGGGGCATAGTGGGTGGCCTGGGGAAGAGGAGCCAGTTGGATGTAGCTCCTGCTTCCAAGGGAGATAAGACATGAGCCTGGATGTGGCAGAAAGAGCCAGTGATTCCTGGCATGAGAGAGGATCATGTAAAGGGCTCAAGGAGGGAAGAGTAAATTGTTTTCAGCTGGGGAGGTAGAATCTGAGTGGGGTCTTAAAGCAAGAGATGGTTCGGTAGGATGGGAAGAGGGAGTGTAAACTTCTGTAGTGGGGCCATCAGCTCCAGGCAGGAAATGGGGAAAGAACAGGCCAGTTTCAGGGAGAGGCTAGAAAAGCAGGCTGGGGTCAGACCAGAAGCTCAAGGGCTGTGAAGGGATTGGATTGTGATGGGGTCAGTACAGGGAGGCAGGAAGGGTTGTGCGGGAGTGACCTGCCTCAGCCTTGAGGGAGAAAGATCACCCAGGCATCATAGAGAAAATGTGTTGGCTGGAGGAGGGATGGGTGCCAGGAGACCATTGAGGTGTCCTAGCAGCAGCCCCCAGGGCCGCCATGGGTGCCACTGCTGAGGCTCAGTGCACGGGATGACTCAGGTGTGGGTCCAGTGGCTCAGGGGGCTGACGCTGGGCAGAAGTGCCCAAGCACATCAGAGGCAGACTGTGACCCCACACCACGGCCCCCTGGGAGCCTGCTGGCTGCCGTTTACCCCACATCCCAGCCATCCCCAAAGCTCCCTGACAGCAGGAAAAATTCATAGCCATTGATTTTGTAATTAACAGTTTATCAATGCCATCGATACAGACCGGCTGATGGATTGCAAAGAAATTAATCTTGCAATGTTATTTTATTTCATTTTTGGTCGAAGGCAGCTGCCAATTTTGTCCTCCTTGGGGAGAGTCGGGGGAGGATGGAGAGGGCGGGGAGAGGGAGCTGGCAGGAGTCAGGAGCCCACATGGCAATGCCCAGCCATGTTAGGTACACACTCTGTAAGTGGCCGAGAGTGTAGGATTGGGGCCTTGCTTCATCTCCCACCTGATGACGAAGGAGTGCTCACTGCCTTGGTAGCAGGGAGCAGAAAAATGTGGAGGAGGCTTGGATGTGGGGCCAGTGAAGACCCAGCCCTGCAAGGACACTCACCCCCAGCCTGAGTCCCCACAGGAATAACACTACCTGACACTGACCAGGTGCTGACCAAGCTCTGGGTAATGTGCTGCTTCAGTCACCCTCACCACCACCCTGTGAGTCCTCACTCCTGTGTTTTATAGCCGGCTCAGACCCAGCTGTAACGTGGCCGTCAGCAGGTGCCTCCCTGCCGTGCTGGGATGTAGGTAAATTTTGTTTGAACCCCTAGGTCATGGCCTAAGTTCAAAACCTTTCCCAAGATTTTAGAGAACTCCCTATAGCTCCCTCCATCACCGTGCCTCATGCCGCCACCCTGACACAGAGCTCAGCCCCTATATCTGTGCCTATATTCTGTGTCCTATAACCAGAATTTTGTCAGGTTAGCGATTGCACTGAAGACTTGGGGAGCTGGTGCCTGGCAGCGGCAGCTGCAGTGGTTGTCATGGTGATAGTAGTGATGGGGCTAGGGGCGGTGGTAGGGGTGATACCGCTACCAGGGCACTGACTTGTGACAAGTTCTGTTATAAACCCTTGACCTGTTTAACTCCTTTAAGCCCTTGAGGTAGGCATGGCTATTATCCCATTTTACAAGTGAGGAAAATGAGGCTCAGAGAAGTTAATAACTTGCCCAAAATCACACAGCCTGCAAGTAAGGGACACAGGATTCCAACAGTCTGGCTCCAGGGTCTCTGCTGCCACCCCCTGGTGACCTTTTGAGAAATGTCCCCTGTAGACGCCAGTCTCTCCCTGGGTTTGAGTCCCAGCTCTGTCATTAGCTTCTGTGACCTCTCTGGGCCTCAGATTGGCTCTCTGTGAAGTGAGGGTTCTGAAGATACCCCTGCCTGCCTGCATGCTGCCTCCTGGACCCCAAGATGGCCCCCACGCCAGGCAGCACTCCCTGGCCAAGCCTGCTAATGCTCGTCCTTGTGCCTGCAGATTCCATGTACATCGAGGATCTGGAGGCTGTCCAGAAGCTGCAGGACCTGCTGCACGAGGCACTGCAGGACTACGAGCTGAGCCAGCGCCATGAGGAGCCCCGGAGGACGGGCAAGCTGCTGCTGACACTGCCACTGCTGCGGCAGACGGCCGCCAAGGCCGTGCAGCACTTCTATAGCGTCAAACTGCAGGGCAAAGTGCCCATGCACAAACTCTTCCTGGAGATGCTGGAGGCCAAGGTGTGATGGCCCCGCACACGGACCAATGCCCACCTACAGACGGACAAACGGACAGACCGAGGTGGAGACCTCCACAGCCACCAGCCTCCACCTTCAACCCCTGTATCATGGCTCTGAGCTGTCCCAGAGGCGGGGGTTTCTCACCTCCTGGCTGTGTGCAGACTCCCGGGTGCAGTGGGGCGGGGGACGGGGATGGGGGGGCAGGGGTGTGGGGCTCGACTGTAACTGGCTTTTTCTTTGGTATGTCTTTCCTTCTCCATGGACGGTGCGGAGGCCTGGGCCAGGGCTGACTCCCTTCAGGAGTGGAGACCACTGGAGCAAGTGCCCTCTCCCCTCCACCGAGCCACCAAGAGGCAGCATGTGCATTTCCTAACTCCCTTGCCCCCTCCCCCATCTGTGGCCTGGGTGGGCACCGCTCAGGCTGGATACCACCTGGAGGTTTTCCTTCCGCAGAGGGCAGGTACGCAAGGGACTACAGTATCTTTCTTCCAGAGGCCCTACCTGCTCTGAGATCCTCTGGGGCCCGTCAAGAGGCCCCATACCTTCCACAGTTTCCACTCAGCTTTCAGCCAGGGGGGACCCACAGGAGAGCAGCGGCTAGAGCTCAAGTGCTTCCTGGGCACCCCACCCCTCGGGGCCTACCCCCCTGCCTGTCACCCACCGCGCCGGTGTCCACCTGTCCTCCTCCTCTTCTCCTCCCCCGGGGAGTCCCCCGCTACTTCCTGACCCTACCTCAGAGCTCACTCACCCAGTGGGTTCAGCCAGCCACAGCGACTCCAGGGGCTGTAGACAGGAACACGCTGGCACAGAGAAGAGCGGGGACCACACCATCCTCCCCAGAACCCTCTCCCTCTTCCTGCCTTCCCCCTCTCCCTGAAGGGCAGGTCCAGGCCAGGTGAGCCTGTGAGAAGCTCAGGAGCCTGGCTCCATCCAAGAGCACCCCGGGGGGAGGATCAGGACAGGATGGACGGAGGCCCAGACTCATCTTTGCCAAGCACAGAAAGGCCGAGCAGCTGAGATAAGTAGGCAGGGGAGCCCCAAAGGGAGGGAGCTCAGCGGGGTGGCCTGCCTCATCCTTCCTGGCTTCCCTTCCCTGCACTCAGCATCATGCCGCAGGGCTAGCGTACCAGTGCCACAGGAGGGGTGCCCTCCTACCACACTTGGGCGACCAGAGGTTTGGTGTAGCTCCCCTGGGCACCGCGAGCACGCCAGCTCTCTGGCAGGACCCCTGCAATCCCCCTGGCTGTGCCAGGTAACCAACCGTCTTGGTTTGTCCAGGACGTTTCTTTATCCCAGGAAACTCCTCTACCCCAGGCACACGGGGACAGTGGGTCACATCCATTTCTGTGGATGGCCGTGAAAGTTTTCACTAACTCAAGGGGCAGCACAAACACCCATTTGTGCTCACAGGTTGGCCAAGAGCAGCTTAGAGGATCTCCCAAGGATGAAAGAGTGTCAAGCCATGATGGAAAATGCCCCTTCCAATCAGCTGCCTTCACAAGCAGGGATCAGAGCAACCCCCCGGGGATCCCCAATCCACGCCCTTCTAGTCCTACCCCCCTCAATGAGAGAGGCAGGCAGATCTCACCCAGCACTAGGACACCAGGAGGCCAGGTAACTTTCTGCAGCCTTTCCATAGAAGCCCTGGTCCCACATCCCTAGCTCTACCCCAGGAACCTCCCGGCCTGGGCTTCTGGGCTGAGGTCATCCCAGACAGGAGGGAGGGCTGGCTGAAATCCACAAACTGCAGAGCAGCTCTCTGATGGTGTCCCACACAGAAAATGTTAAGGATTCCAAGAGCCCTCCCAGACCAGTGATATGTCCCTCCGGCTCCCCTTGCCTGTGGGGAATCGGGTCTGAGTCACTTGATGAGTAGGCACTGGAGCCGTTACCCAGGATGCTGCGGCCCTAGCCCTCCATGCAGCCCATCTTCCCTCATTTGGGTGTAGGCACACATTTGGGGCAAAGGCCCCTTCTTGGCATCAAGGAACACCAGCTACAAACCAAGTCTAGCACAGTGTTTAGAGGCTCTGCCCTGAGGTTCTGCTCCGGGGAAACCTTCACAGTAGAGACCTTGGGGTGTGCGCTTTGGGACTCCCTCAGTCTCTCACTGTGCTGTGTCCTTGCAGCGGGGCCGAGGTAGCACCCTGCTCTGTCACTTCCTGCTCAAGCTGGAGGACCCAGGTGGCAGGGCATCATGCCCAGCTGGCATCTGCTGTCCGTCTTTTCTAGGGAAAGCATTTCTGGCTCACCATGTAACATCTGGCTTGGAGCAAGTGGGTGTTCTGCACACCAGGCAGCTGCACCTCACTGGATCTAGTGTTGCTGCGAGTGACCTCACTTCAGAGCCCCTCTAGCAGAGTGGGGCGGAAGTCCTGATGGTTGGTGTCCATGAGGTGGAAGCTGCTTTTATACTTAAAACTCAGATCACAACAGGAAATGTGTCAGTAACAATGGAACTCCATCCAATGGGAAAGTTCCTGGTACTGAAGGGGTCCATTGGACACTCAGAAAAGAAGTTCAGGGGCCAACTTCTTAGCTGGAATCCTGGCCAGATGAGGACCCTCTCCGGGGAAGGGAGAGGACTGACTTAGTGGAAGGTGGTGAAGTGAGGAGAGTTTAGGGGAACCTTCCCCCAGTGGAACAGATCTCAAGTTTACCCTAAACCTGCCATTTCTGGAAAATCTGTAAAGAGGAAACAGCCTATCTCAGCTGTACTCTCATGATACAGGTCATTTGAAATGAACCAAGAAATAAAACATAAAAATCCAACCATGGAGAAGGTGGTATGGCTGGGTTTTGTTTGGTCCCCTTGTCCTCATACGTTCTAAAGTTTCCAGACTGGCTTTGTCACTTTGTGAACTCGTCATGTGTGAAAACCAATCTTTGCATATAGGGAACTTCCTCGGGCCACACTTTAAGAACCAAGTAAGAGGCTCTCAAGACTCCAGCAGAGTTGGGAGGCCATGGCAGCGCCTTAGAGGAGCTGGAACCTGCACCCACCTGTGTTGGTGGGGAGGGCCTCCTTTCCCCATAGACTCTGCCCTCCCTCTGTGCAGATGGAAGTGGCAGGGGAGGGTGACCAGCTTGTGACAAGAAGACTGAAGGGTCCAGAGTCCATGCTCACGGAACAGCACCAAAGAAAAGCACTATGTGGAAAGATTGTTTTATTTTCTAATAATGATAATATGGCTGGAATGGCTTCTTAAGATGTATATATTTTTTAAAATGGCAGTTCCCCATTGCAGCATCACCTACTTGTACGTCTTTCTGCCTCTGTATATGTTCTCCCAGAAACCCCCATGTAAATCAAATGCCCTAGGATGCTTCCATCCTGGTCCCATGTATCTGGAATCTAATAAATAAGGAAAGGAACTATTGAGTTTCTTCACACATTGTCTTTCTGGGCTGACTGTCCCCCGGACAGCACTGCCCTTGGGTTTCAGGCTGAGGCTAGGAGAGGCCGTTGGGAGAGGCAACCCAGCCTTAGTGTTCCCTGGGAAGTCCCATGGTGTCATTTTAAAACATGTTCATCAGCAAAGCTCAGGAATGCAACTGGAGAAGTATGCTGCAGGTCTGAGAAGCTCCCTGTTGCTTTTATGCTTTTAATATTAATGGTAAGGTAATCGATTACTTTCATTAATGCCAGAGAAATGAGATATCAGATATATGTGAATGAAAACCAATTCATTGCCTTAGGATTTTGAATTGCATCTGTGACACACACAACACCGATAGCACAGCCCACATGTTATTCCAGGACACACTCAGGACCAGTGAGAAGCAGAGGGGAGGGCCTGAAAGAGATCAAAGAAGACATTTCAAGATGCCTTTTGTTTCAAGTAAAAGTTACCTTAGCTTATACCGGCTTACTGGATTTATATGTGAGTCCAGAAGTGGGGTAGGCATCAGGCAGGGTTTGATCCAGAGATTCACAAAGTAAATAGGGTTATGGTTCAACTTTTCCGATTCCCCCAGTTCTTCTGTGTGTTTGTTTCATCCTTATGCTGGCCTCTTTCCTGGTAGCAAGAAGGCTGCCAGTTTTTTGTTTCACACCCTGGGGGAGAGAGAAAATCTCTTTCTGCAACCATGGAAAATGTCTGAACTTCTTTCTGAACTCCACTGGGTTTTGTATCTATCCCTTAATGAATCCCCATGACCAGCTTGGGGTAGAATCAGTTCCACTCAATGGCCTAGCTGCCACGCTGTGGGAAAGGAGTAGGTTGGAAGTCTAGAAGTCTAGAAGACAGCCAACCATCATGCCCACAGAACCCACATACGTGAACAGCTCAGGGTCTGGTCAACTTTCAGTGAGAGGTTTGTGAGTCTCCTGCAGCTCTTGGAAGATAAGAACCACATGGTTATCTTTGCATTTAACACCTTCATGCATGATATGCATTATGTACTTGTGGGAATGAAAGTACTCAATTTGTAGATTCTTTTTAGGTAATTCACCTTAAAAGAATGCACACACGGCTGGTATTTATGTTGCTATCTTAAGAAAAAAGTAATTAGGAAAGAAAGTCAACCATAATATCACGTAATGCAGTCAAAATGAAAATCTTTATTTGATTATCTGTATATTAGGATATTCTGTGCTACCTTTTCCATTTATACATGTAATTGTGATCAGACCAACTAATAGCTCATATTTTCAAAGACCTAACCCTCATCCATACCTCCATCTCCATTCATTCTCTAGTCTCTCTCTTTTTTTTTTTTTTTTTTTAGCAAAAAAGTGAAGCTTCAAAGAAAGGGGAAAAATTCAACTAATATTCATTCATTCAACAAATATTTACTGAGGATCTACCCATTCCAGGCCCTATTCTGGGCATGGAGACTATCTCCATAAAGAGAACAAATAAGGCCGAGCACGGTGGCTCACACCTGTAATCCCAGCACTTTGGGAGGCCTAGGCGGGCGGATCACCAGGTCAAGAGTTTAAGACCAACCTGGCCAATATGGTGAAAACCCGTCTCTACTAAAAATACAAAAATTAGCCAGGCATGGTGGCACACACCTGTAGGCCCAGCTACTCAGGAGGCTCAGGCAGGAGAATCGCTTGAACCTAGAAGGCGGAGGATGCAGTGAGCTGAGATCGAACCACTGCACTCCAGCCTGGGCGACAGAGCGAGACTCCACCTCAAAAAAAAGAGAAACAAGAACAAACAAAATCCATCTTCATTCTTCATGGAGCAGACAGTCTACTGGGAGGAAGAGAGAGAAAATAAGCACAGCAAATAACCAAATTATATAGTTTGTTAGAATGTATATAGTGTAAGTGAGTTGGGGAGAAGCAAGGTATGGGTGATCAGAAACGGGTAGGAGGCTACAATTTTTAAGGGAGTGGTCAGAGCAGTCTCAATGAGGATGTTACATTCAATAATAAAAGTTAAAGAAAGTGAGGATTCCGTGGGTGTGTGGAGGGAAAGCTCTTCACGCAGAGAGAGCAGCCAGGGCAAAGGCCCTGGGGTAAGACTATGCTTGGCATATTCAGCAAGCATCAAGGAAAGGAGTGTGGGCGAAATGGAATGGGTGAGGCCCCGGGGAACAAGGGACACAAGGCCATAGTAAGTGTGGCTCTCACGCTAAGAGATTACATGAGGAACCAGTGGAAGCGTTTGAATACAGGGGTGACGCGATCACACATTTTAATAGGACTTTCAGTTGTTTTGTGGTTTGCTGGGCTGTTGTTTCTTTGAAAGTGTCTGGCTGGGCATCGAACATGGCATTGGGGTTTTATCTGGGTCATGTATTTAAATAGGGGTCTTGAGAATGGGGCCGGGGTGGAAGTACATGGGACAGGTGTGTCATCCTCAAGTCTTCCTGGGCCACCAGAGGCACCTGGCTGGCCCCACCTTTGTGCCCACCCCATCTTAGTTTTGCCCCAAACTTGTCATGGGGGCTTTGGTTGTCCCTCTCCTCTTTTGGCTGCTGTGTTAATAACACGCTCCAAGAGGACAGGGTGGAAGCAGGAAGAACAGCTAGAAGACCACTGGTGAGGTGACTGTGGCTTGGAGCAGGGATGTTTCAGAGCAGGTGTTAAGAAGCACTGGGGGCTGGCCACAGTGGCTCATGCCTGTAATCCTAGCACCTTGGGATGTCAAGGTGAGTGGGTCACTTTGAGCTCAGGAGTTGGAGACCTAAGCAACATGGCGAAACCCTGTCTCTACAAAAAACACAAAAATGAGCTGGCATGATGGCTTGCACCTGTGGTCCCAGCAGCTCGAGAGTCTGAAGCTGGAGGATAGCTTGAGCTGGGAAGTGGAGGTTGCAGTGAGCCGAGATCGCATCACTGCACTCCACCCTGGGTGACGCGGCAAGACTGTCTCAAATAAATAAAAAAAAATAAAAATAAAAGAAATGCTTAGGTTCTAGATCTACTTTGAAGCCACCAGATTTGCTGATAAATTGAATGTGGAATGTGAGAGAAAGAAAGGAGATGTGGGTAATTCCAAAGATTTCGGCCGCAGAAACTGGGAGTAAGGTTGTTATCCAGTGAGATGGGAAAGACTGATGGAGGGCAAGCTTGGGGACTGGGTGGGAGAATCAGTCATGTTAAGGGTGAGATGCTATCACAGGTCCAGGGGAGACGTATTGCCAAAAAGGCCTTAGACCGTAGGACCAGCTAAACAGGAAACAGGAAATGTGCTTCCCCCAATAGCAGATGTAGCACTGGTGGTCTTTCCCAGCTGAGAATTCCTTCTCACACCCAGCCAACCCCTCCATTGTTCTCTACCTGTCCTCATAGGCAATAAAGTAAATTAATCCGGTGAACATAGATTTGTGGAGTAGAAAGAGCTTAGCGATCATCTTTTATGTCATTATTTGTCAGCTGAGCGAAATAACCCAAAAGGTTGCTTCTGGGGAAAAGACCCTTGCTGGAAGAATCAGAACTACAACTTCGCCCTTGATTTTTCAAAAACAGTATGGGGTGCTGAAAAGCTCGCTGGACTGGCAAGTACACAACTGCTTGACTAGATTTAGGCCAGGAGTCCACAAATGGGGGCAATTTTCCCCCCAGGAGACACTTGGCAATGTCTGGAGACATCTTTTGTTGTCACACTGAGCATAGCTACAGGGTTGGAGGCCAGGGATGCTGCCAGACATCCTACAGGGCACGGGACAGCCCCCCACTGAAAGAATTATCTCACCCCAGATGTCAGTGGTGCTGAAGTTGAGAAACCCTGATTTAGATGTACTCTGGGCATTATCAAGGAAAAACTGGAAGCCATTCTTCTAGAAGGGCCCCTGTGTTCCACCCAGAGTTCCAGGAAACACAGTGTGGGGGCGTCAACTCCTGTTACCAAGTTCTTCCCCCCAGTGCCTTCTGCACCCCACCTGGTCTCACTCTACCCTGACACTTCTATCAGGGGCAAACATCCTACGCACTGCATGAGCAGCTTCTGTTCAGACTCAGTCTTCAGGTCCAACCAAGCTCTTCCCCCCAGTGCCATCTGCACCCCATCTGGCCTCACTCTACTCTCACACTTCTATCAGGGGCAAACATCCCATGCTCTGCATGGACAGTTTCTGTTCAGACTCAGCCTTCAGGTCCAAGGAGAGATTGCTCTGGTCCTGCAGTCTGCCCCGGCCTGGTTCCTGTCTATGTCAACTTTTTGTTTTGTGAAGCCAGGCAGCACCTGTGGCTTCAGGTCTCAAAGAGGTGGAGACCCTTCTTGGCAGACCTAAGAGGCCCCTGTTGAAGTGTGCTAAGAACAAAGGTGACTCCACATCCTCTTCCTCTCCCCAAGTGGCCCCAGTCCCTGATTGTCTGTCCCTACACTTCTGGTCTACCTCTGGGTTTTCTCTCATTACTTCCTCCCCTTGCCTGGGACGGGCAGAGGCTCCCGGGTTTGGCCATTTGAAGTCCAGCATCTGATGATCAGAAGTGAAGCCTTCTCTGCAGAATGGTGGGGGAGGAGAACTAAGAGACTTTTGAGACCTTTTCTCCTACTTACTTTTTCCAGGCCATTGATCTCACTTCTATAGACATCTCTCCCTTATCAGCCCAAATGTCCCACCCACCTATGCAAAGATCCCATTGTCAGCTCTCACAAACCAGGACCAAGCCACAAGGCACCAGGGCTTTCACTTGGGTACTGAAGAGTCTCTTCCACTTCCCTTATGGTGGAGAAGGACAGGCAGAGCTTTCCATCCCCTCCTCCCACAGGCAGACAAGACAAGCTTGGAGCAAGACTAATACAGGGGTGGGCAAAAAGGAGGGGGCCAACAAGGTGCCTGGGCTGGCCCAGGAACACTTGAGAACAGCCCACCTGTCATGTGGTCTGTACTTCCACCCCACCCCTTTTTTTCTTTTTCTTTTTCTTTTTCTTTGAGACAGAGTCTTTCTCTGTTGTCCAGGCTGGAGTGCAGTGGCACAATCTTGGCTCACTGCAACCCCCGCTTCCTAGGTTCAAGCAATTCTCCTGCCTCAGCCTCCCAAGTAGCTGGGATTACAGGTGCCTGCCACCATGTCCAGTTAATTTTTTTATTTTTAGTAGAAATGGGTTTCACCATGTTGGCCAGGCTGGTCTCGAACTCCTGACCTCAAGCAATCCACCCGCCTCAGCCTCCCAAAGTGCTGGGATTACAGGTGTGAGTCACCGCACCCAGCTATCAACCCCTTTCTTCAGATTATGACACTGATGGACTGCCCACTGCACCAAGAGGGCAGGACAACCTATCAACCTCATTCTTAAGATCCCTATTTAATACATGTCCCAGGTGAAACCCCAATGCCATGTTTAATGCCCAGCCAGTCACTTGCAAAGAAACAACAACCCAGCAAACCCCAAAACAACTGAAAGTGCCACAAGTCTTTACTCCCCAATTCTCATCCCTCCCTCACTGATCCATCCCTGATCCAGACTGCGTAGCCACTTAAACATTTTCCCATTTTCCTGCACAGGTTAAAGGGCTAGAGGCTGATCCAGTGAGCGAAATCTCTTCTTCAGCAGAGGATATGGGGCGGGGGCGGTGGAGGAAGACTGGAAACCTCACCACCTATGTCGTTTATCTTACCTCAGTTGCAAATTCATTTCACACTCCAAGAACAGAAACTGTGAACCCGAGAGAGCTGCCCTTGCCTGCCCCAAGGCTTTGCTATGTGCATTGTCCTTCTACAGAACCAGGATGTGCCCCTCTGGGACCCACCTCCAGGCTCAAAGGTTGTAGCAGTTGTTTTATTTATTCATTTATTTTTATTTTTTATTTTTTTGAGACTGAGTCTCAGTCTGTCACCCAGGCTGGAGTACAGTGGCGCGATCTTGGCTCACTGCAAGCTCTGCCTCTGGGGTTCACGCCATTGTCCTGCCTCAGCCTCCCAAGTAGCCGGGACTACAGGCGCCCGCCACCACACCTGGCTAATTTTTTTGTATTTTTAGTAGAGACAGCGTTTCACCATATTAGCCAGGAAGGTCTCGATCTCCAGACCTCGTGATCCACCTGCCTCGGCCTCCCAAAGTGCTGGGATTACAGGCGTGAGCCACCACGCCCGGCCAAGCAGTTGTTTTAAGTCTTGTTTCAGCAAGCACCCAGCAAGGCAAGGCCTTTCCAACCTAAGGTGGGCCCTCTCCCCTCCAATGCTCCTAAATTTTCCCAGTTAATTCTACCAGAGCAGTCTCTCCTTGGACCTGAAGGCTGAGTCTGAACAGAAACTGTCCATGCAGAGCATGGGATGTTTGCCCCAGGTGGCATCGGGGGGAAGAGCTTGATAACAGGAGTTGATGCCCCCACACTGTGTTTCCTGGAACTCTAGGTGGAACACAGGGGCCCTTCTAGAAGAATGGCTTCCAGTGTTTCCTTGACATTTGACTCATTATCTATTTCTCATTCATTCATCATCTGGCACAGGGCTAGATTTGCGGGGTATGGTGGGAGCTCAGAGTCCAGCAGGGAAGGTAAACATTGAACTAGTGGTTCACGAGTGTATTTTATTACAGGAGACTTTTAGCAATATAAGAGAGACTTTAATGGAGGCAGCACCAACCTGGCCTTTAGTGGTAGGGATGGTGAAGAACAGTTGTCCAAGGACATCAGCCCTGGGGCAGCAGGTTGAGGCCAAGTCCTGAAGGAGTGGAGTTAACCAGGTGAGGGAGGGAACAGTGTTTCAGGAAGAAAGAAGAGAAATGCTGTCCAGGGGAGAAAGAGAGAGAGAGAGGCTGCTCTGCTCCATGCCTGCCCAATAAACTGGAAGAAGACCACCTGATTGGTTGAGCGGGGGCAGAGGATGAGGAAGAAAAGAGAAGGCTGGAAATTGCGAGGGCCAGATCATTGAGGACACTGCTCAACATGGCAAGAGCAGTGGGAAATCCTGCGGAGTTTCAAGCAGGGGAGTGACAGGGTCAGATCTGTCTCCCCTACCTGGAGACAGTGGGTCAAGCGTTTTGTTGTCCATGGACTGGCTATGGGATGAAACATGGGTTTCAGATTCAGACTAGCTGAGGCCCAGAAGTCTGCCCTGCCACTCACTGGCTGCATGGCCACGGGCCAGCCACCTCCGCTCCCAATCTGTGCAATGCAGCTGATCACACCAAGGGAGGATGCTAATGGGCAGCATTAGTGGATGCTCCCATATCCCAGACACTTCACACGTATTAGGCCCTTCATTCCTCACAATGGGTGTCCACTGTAAATGCCACTGCCTTCATTTTATGGGAGACCAACGCTCAGAAAGGTTATTCTACTTGCTTGAGGTTACAGAGGTCAGATTTGAATCCAGATCTGTATGAGTTCAATTAATGTCTCTTCTCCTAACCACCATGTCATATTTCAGACTATGCAATTGTTGTCTAAAAGACTGGGTGCATAGTAGGCACTTAACAAGTGTTTGCTCCCCACCAACCTTCCTTTTACTGTAAGATACCCATGGCCTCACGGGAGCCTCCCCCAGCTACAGATGTCTGCCCCTCATCCCTGCCAGGCACGGCTTGTCCCCAACCCAGGTCAGCTTACTAACATCTCCACCAGGGCAGGAAGGGAGAGAGGAGACACAAGCATGCATTTGGAGACTTCTGCGCCAAGCAGCTGCCGTGCTCTGTGACAGTGGAGCCACCAGAGGAGGCACTGCTGTGCCAGTTTGCTGGTTAAGTGACTTTACCCAAAGACATGCCCTGCAGAAGTAACTGAGCTGAGATGATGCTGCTGCCTTCAGACTACATTACAGGGGACAAAAATCCTCCTACCTTATTCCTTTCCACGTGTCTTTGGAGAAAAAAATTCAGCTGAACCTTAGGCACTTATATTATGGTGACATTTTTATCATCATCCTAGAGGTCCCTGGAGTGAAGGCTCAGACTTACTAAGAGGAAAAAGTCTTAACTGTATGGAATGAGAAGTCAGAGCTTAGGCAGAAGGAATCCCATATTCCCAGACAGAACGCAGAAGGATCTTAGGAGGCAACGCCTGGCTTGCACCGTGGGACATGGAGACGTCTGCAGGGCAGGAATGTTTGGAGCAGATGTTCTGTGTCTCACAAACCGTGCCTTATAGGGGGCTTGTCCTGGCTAAGATTGCTCTCCTATCCTAGTCACGGGTGTCCTGCAGGATGGGGAATGGGAAGGAGACACCAGTGTCAGGTACAGAGGAAAGCCTGGGTGGTCCTTGCCTGGTTTTGGCCAGGGACCTGTGACTTCCTTTATTCTATGTCTCAGGCTACCCTCTGCTTCACATTGAGGTCACTAGGTGGGGGGAAGCAGGGACAGGAAGCCAACAGAGGGGAGGGCCTCAGGGCAGATGTGGAAACTGCTGGCCAAAAGGAAAGACAATGTGATTCAGAGGAACCGTTCCTGGAAGGAGACAAAGCTCCCCCAGCTTCCTCTGGAAATTGCTTTGTTTAAAATGCAAAGTGCGAATGTGTTTTGATGACATCTCAGCATCCATCACCCTATGCAAATGCTGACCCTGGGGGAGAGGAGCCCCTGTAAGTCACTCCAATCCCCTAACGGAGTGTGTGTGGGTGATGACAGGCCAAGGGAGCCAGCGGCCTAGGGGCAGGCAACAGCTCACCACCCAAGAGAGGCTTGATAAGGGCTGAAGCGGGAGGGAGTCCAGCCCTGGGGGGGTCCACACCTGCATCATCCCCAGGCTAGCTGCTCTTGGATGCAGGATGCCAGCTGCTGCTGTAGGTGACTGAGGACAGAGCTCTAAACAAGTTGCTGATAGACCTAGTTGCCTCAGTTGCAAATTCACTTCACACTCAAATGGACAGTGAATTAACAGTCCTTCCCCTGAGCAGGAGGATGCCCCTTACCTGAACACTCTGCAACTGGGAAAAAGGTGAAATCGATTTCCTGACTGGGAGTGGGGCTCTTCAACCCAAGCTGCTATTTGAGATCTCAACTCATCCCCATGCGACAGCCTTCCACCTGTGTCCCAGACTCGGCTTGGACACCTTCAGTGACAAAAACTCATTGTCCTGGGAGGGTGTCCAGATAAAATACAAGATGCCCAGTTAAATTTGAATTTCAGATAAACAATGAAAAATGTTTTAGTATAAATATGTCCCAAATATAGTATGGGATGATTTATTGTTTATCTGAAATTCAAATTTAACTAGGTGTCCTGTTTTTTTGTTTTGTTTTGCTTTTTGCTAAATCTGGCCAACAATACACCCTGATCAAACCATTCCCATTTTTTTGTATATGTCTAATCATCGAAAAATGGATCGGGTCCACTTCTCTGCCTTTCATATCTTCCCATCTTACTCCATCCTCCATCCTGGTCCTGCTTTCTGGGCCATATGAGGCAAGCTGTACCCTTCTTCTACCCACAACCCTTTGGGAATGGAAACAGACTCTCAGCTACTCGCAGGTTCTCTGATTCTGAGCTCTCAAACTGTCCTCTGGTTGCTTCCTGTGTATCAACTTTAGGTTGGATTCAGGAGCCTGAGACAGAATTGAATAACTTGGCAAGTCAGGTAGTAATCTCTTCCAGAGGCTACGTCTTTGGTGGTGAGGGGCGCTTAGGGTGGGCCAATACAACATGCTCACAACCACCCCACCCACACCCACCCATCCCCGCCAAACACACCTATAATTTTCTAGGACTTGACTGGAAAATGTCATGAAAGACTAGAAGCTAATCCTGTAAGTAAAATCTCCTCTTTAGCAGAGAATGTGGGTTGGAGGGCATAGAAGAAGATTGAAAACCTTACCACCTATATATTTTATTTTGCCGCAATTGCAAATTCACTTCACACTCAAAGAACAGAAATCACCCGGACTTCAAGAGAGTTGTCATTCTACAGAACCAGGACATGCCAGAAAGTTCCATGAATGCTACAAAACGTCAATGCAGAGGAATTAATTAGGCAGAACAGTGCTTTTTGCACTTGAGTACCAATCCACGATTAGGTCTTCTGCCAACCCAGAGTACAGGTGAGTGCGGTCCTGATTTTCAGGTAGCCTGCAGAACCTTCTCCTAAGCTCTGTGCAGCCGTCTCCACAGAAGTAGCTGTGGGGACGTCTTCAGTGTGCTAAGCATCGGCATGGAGCTGCCTTCAAAGGCACAGCTGCAGGCGAGGGTACGTCTCTGAAGACCATATTAAGCCACCAGTCACAACTTACATGGAAATTGCTACCTCTCCCCAGTAATGAATTAATAACCCAACCAATAGGAAGAAGATAATTTTCAAGCAATTCTCAGTTGCAGACACAAATTTTAGGGGCTCCATCCATTTACAATACGGATAACTTCATGCATCAAAATATATAAGGAGCCAAATGCCAGTGGGGTAAGGAAGGGTTTTCTCATCAGCATTCTCTTGTGTTTCAGGTGTAGGTCTTGCCTTTCCAGGGATAGTGGCCACATAGTTTGCCATGTTCCCAGCAGTTATTCCAGTACATGGTAGGTTCCCAATTTCCTGAGGACGTACAAAGATGAGACTTTGTTTACCAGTTTCCTTTATTTTGATCTGTTATCCCATCTTTCCAAGTTTTATACTTTTGGTATGTTTGTTGATCACGGTGATGGTGATTGCTCTCAACACAATGTCTACTTCTTCTCGAAGGTCAAGGAGGGAAATAGACAGAGCCCAGAGGTGGCCAGTCATGGTTCCTCAAGACCTGCCAAGAAGAGTGCAGGCCACCAGGTAAGTCCCGAGTGTCCTCTGGAGGGGGCCATGCTGCTGACCCACCTCAGCCCTTCTTCTGCTCCCCCAATCCCTCAATGGCCCACTCCAGTTTATTGCATCAGCCCTCACACCCTCAGTGCCACCTAAGACTTTACCACCAAGACCACAAATCTGGAATCTTCCATATGGAATAAATGCATGCTGATCAAATGAATAGATCAGTAAACCTCCTGTCTCTTTCCATTTCTTGGCCATACCAGCAGCGGAAAAACCTGCTTTTATTCCTACAGTTCTCAGTCTGCCAGGGGGTCAGTTTGGGCCCTCTGGTAGGCAGATGCTGAGATGGAGTTAGGAAGACGTTTATTGGGGGAGGGTGTAGTGGGTTGAATAATGTCCCCCAAAATTCACATCCACCCAGAATTTCTAATGTAACTTTATTTGGAAATAGAGTCTTTGCAGGTATAATTGATTAAAGATCTCAAGATGAAGTCATCCTAGATTTAAATCATCCACATGGAGCTGCCTTCAAAGGCACAGCTGCAGGCGAGGGTACATTTCTAAATCCCAGGACTAGTGTCCTTGTAAGAAGAGAAGACACGGAGAGACACACACAGAAGGAGATGTGAAGATGGAGGCAGAGACTGGAGTGATACAGCTCCAAGCCAAGGATCACCAGCCATTTCAAGAAGCTAGGCAAGAAGCATGGAATCAATTCTGCTTCCGAACCTCCAGAAGGAACCAATCTTGTCAACATTTTGATTTTGAACTTCTGGCCTCCTGAACTGTGAGAGAATAGGTTTCTATTCTATGATTTGAAACCACTCAGGGTGTGGTAATTTGTTACAAAGCCCTGGGAAGCGAACACAGGAAGTAATGCCTGCAAAAGCAGATTGGACAGGGAGAGTGTCAGGCTGTGGCCCAGTCTTTCCCAGGTCAATTCTGCTTCTTCCCTTTTACCATTCACTGGTTAACCCCCTACCCCCGACTCCCAACTCCAATAAAATTCTTGCTCTGCCAACTCTATCTCAGCCTATGATTGCTACAAAACCTCTATTGACACAGTCTTGGCTGCCTCAGTACGGAGCTCTGGGCAAACCCTGTCCATCAGGGGCAGCCCTCCCTCTGTCTTGACCCTGCCTCACCCATCCCGGCCCCAGCTTTGCTCCATTGTGACTTCCTCTTTCTTGTAGCTCCAGCCTTGCCATTCCACTGGCTCCTCCCCTCTCACCTTCAAACCAGCTCAAATACAGTAGCTCCTCTTCCAGCTGTGACTTCCTCTCTTTCTGTCCTCAGCGATGTTTTTTTTTCCCAAGATATTTGTTGTTTCTGTTGTCTTCTTCCCCACTCACTCCTCATCCAGGCCTCTGTCTTCCTCCATCCTCCACCCAGCTGCCCTGCTCTTTCAAAGGCCCTCTACGCTCCCTTTCCCAGCCTTTCCTGACGTGCGGTTCTCTCTGGGCGTGACTGTGTTTTGTGTTTTATGCCCTCTGCCTAGGACACTACAGTAGTTTCTTTGCTGGAAGACAGGTTCCTTGAAGGCAAGAACTTGTCTTATTGATGTTTTTTGTTTGTTTGTTTTACCACCCAAAGCCTCAAGCACAGTACTTTGCCCAGATGAACTGCTCAGCAAATGTTTAAGAGTTGAGTTCAACAGGGGTATCCCTTGGGCTTCTGGGAACCAATAGGGGAGAGTTTCCTCTGGGGTACATACAAGAGGGCTCCTCTCAGTGGCAGGGGGATCAGGCAAATAGGGAGATTGGATTGAATGTGGGAGTTGGGAGAGAGAGAGAAGGAAGAGGGAACAGGCGGAGGGTGCCAGCTCTTACAAGAGGAAGATAAATGATAACAGCGCTGGGAACAAAACCAAACATCCTTCATGTTGTCAGAGCAATGAAGCCAGCACATTGCAAGTCATGGGCCCCAGACAGTGCCTTGCTTTTGGAAAAGGCTTGGGTTCTTAGTCCCCTTCTGCTCTCAGTGAACAGCACAATTCATCTTCCTTGGGGTGTCTCCTGAAACTGTGGGTAGATGGTACCCTGGGGTTGGCTAGAGGGAGGGGAGTCAACATGAGCCAGCTGTCCTTCTCAACGTCCCCTCTCTGGGCCAACAGTGGTCTTGTGTGACTCCCTGGGTCCCTTCTGTGTCCCGGGTCAACCAGACAGGGCTGGCTTCCATGTATATTTAGCAGGTTTTGTCCCACCCTCTTTCATAGAGCACTCAAATATTAATGATGCTCTAAGAGGAAGCAAACTGAAACACACCGGCAGGGGGTGCTGAGAAGATCACAGAGACTTAGCTGTTGCGTAATTTCTGGCTTTGAATGCAGATAGAGCATGAAGAAGAAGCCCTGCTCTGAGAGTCAGGGAACCCGCCTGAATTTGGGGCTCTGCTTTGCCACTGAAGAGCCAAGGAGCCAAGTCAGTCACTTAACCTCTCTGGGTCCTAATCCCTAACTTAATGTTAGGAATGTCCTAATCCCTAACTTAATGGGTTGACCAAATGGACTTCAAGTTACCTTCTAATTTTTTCACTCTGTTATTTCTTTTTTTTTTTTGAGAGGGAGTCTCACTCTGTCGTCTCACTGCAACCTCCACCTCCCAGGTTCAAACAATCCTCCTGCCTCAGCCTCCCGAGTAGCTGAGCTTACAGGCATGAGCCACCAGGCCCAGCTAATTTTTGTATTTTTAGTAGAGACGGGGTTTTGCCATGTTGGCCAGGCGGGTCTCGAATTCCTGACCTCAAGTGATCCGCCTGCCTCAGCCTCCCAAAGTGCTGGGATTATAGGCCTGAGCCACAGTGCTTGGCCCACTCTTATTCTTTATGCAACTCAGCGTGTACATCTGTGGTTTTCCTGAGGGCAGCATCCCTTTCCCCCCTTATGATAATAGCACTCACTTCTCTCTTCCCTTTCCACTTGGTGGCAAAGAGGCTGCCAATCATGCTGCTCTCCACACACATGGGGTGGGGCTAGGACGCAAACTCTGCCAAACAGACTCAGGAAGAGGGTCACATGATGGCAGCTCCTTAAAGGACCTGCTGTGGATCTGGCTACCTAGCTACCCAGGTTCCTGCCCTTTCTAAGGTGAAATTGTTCATCTCTCTAATAAAATCCCCTTTCCTCCAGCATGAATGCCTGGTGCTTGTCATTAATGACCTTGATAGCTTTCTGTTAGCATCGTGAATCCAGAAAGTGTCTCTAGACAATGCGAGAGGCTTGTCAGCCAAGCTACCTCCCAGCTGGGAGGCTTTTAGTAGAAAAACAGGGACTAGTATGGTGGAGCTTCACTGCCTGTTTTCTGTGAGAAAAAGACACGTGTCCAGAGAGTGGGGATCCCTTGGAGAATTCTGAGAACCCTGAGGTCCCCTGAGAACATGCCATGTACGTCAGCGATTCCCAGCATTTCACACCAAGTGAATTCCTCTGTGCCCACGCCCAGACATGTGAGGCACCTGTAACCTGAATGATGCTCCCCATCCCAGCGTGGGGAGCAGCAGGCAGATAGGTCCGCAGTTCACATAACCTCCGTAACTGCCCGTGATCCAACGCTGTTTGTCCAACAGTATTTAACAAGTCAGTAAGGATATAGCCATTGGGTGCCCTCCATGGGCTTATATAGCAGCCCTTGTCCACAAGGGACCCTTATCGAGTGTGTTGTTGAATGTCTGTACCCTTGGGGAGCTGGTAATAAAAGAACTTGAACAAGACAGGAGGTCAGGGCTTTACCTGTGCTAAAAGGATTTGGGTATAAAAATGATGAAGGGAGGGGCTGGGCGCAGTGGCTCATGCCCGTAATCCCAGCACTTTGGGAGGCCGAGGCGGGTGGATCACGAGGTCAGGAGACCAACCTGGCCAATATGGTGAAACCCCGTCTCTACCAAAAATACAAAAATTAGCTGGGCATGGTGGCACACACCTGTAGTCTCAGCTACTCGGGAGGTTGAGGCAGAAGAATTACTTGAACTCATGAGGCAGAGGTTGCAGTGATCGCGCCACTGTACTTCAGCCGGGGTGACAGAGCAAGATTCCAACTCAAAAAAAAAAAAATTCCCTAACATATTGAAATATATGATATCAGTTATTTTGCTTAGGAAGAGATTAAAGTAGGCACATAAGGTTAAAAAGTGAGTTTGTTTAGAGATCGTGCCATGCACTCCAGCCTGGGTGACAGAGTGAGACTCCATCTCAATAAAAAAAAAAAAAAAGTGAGTTCTTTTAAAGAAAGATATTACATAAATAACAATACAGGTGAGACATGGAATTGGTGAACTTCATGACTGTGAGCCTGGAGTAAGTGAAGTTGAGTAGCACTTGTGTAAGAGAAACCTAGGGGTCCTCCCCACCCTCCCCCCAGCCACCTTGTCCTTCTTCAGTATACTGAGGTGAGGAACATGTCTTGAGACTATGAGCTCCTCCAGGCACGGGCTGGGTTTTGTTTGTGTTGAATCCTCTGTGTCTAATGCAGAGCCAGCAAATAGGAAGTACTGACAGCTTGAATGATAGCTTTATGCCCTGCCTTGTTCTAGAAAATAATTAAAGCAGTCAACATGGAGCTGACTTGCACAGAAACAAAGCATGACACAAGTTCAGGCCTGTCTTTCACAACATGCTCATCCTGTCCAACGGATCAATCTGTCTACTTGATAGGTAGCTTAATACCACCCCCTCTGTCTACTGGCATTCCTCGCCATTGCCCTGCCTGGGTCAGACCACAGATATCTCTCACCTGAATTACTGTCTGCCACAATCTACTAACTGTTCTCCCCATCTCCAGTCTTGCCCCATCTAAGTGATTTTTTTTCATGCAACAGCCAATGGGTGGCTTCCAAAATGTGGCTCAAGCCCCTGATGGCTTCCCACTGCAAACACAGTCTTTAGAACGACAGGTAAGGCCTTTTGTGACCTGGCCTCTTCCTACCTCTCCAGCATCCTCTCTTAGCAATCGCATTCCCCATCCTGCATGCCAGCCATGTTTTATTCTTTTCTGAAAGTATCTTGCCTCCATGCCTTTGCACATGTCATTCTCTCTGCTTGGAATGCCCGTCCCTTTCTTCTTCTGCCTCACTCCTCCTCAATCCCCAGGATCCATTCAAGCATCGCCGCCTCCAAGAAGCTGGACCAGACTTCTCAGTTGGGATCTTATGTTCCCATAGCACCTGCTTTTGCTTAGTCATGGCACTTACAATGATGGATCCCAATTGTTTGTTTACTCGTCTACCTGCTACATGAATCCTTAAGCTCTTTAGGGCCAGGGGCTATAGCTTGTTGATCTTTGTTCTCCAGTACCCAACCCAGTGACAAACTAACTATAGGCCCCTAGCAAGTGTTTGACAATTGAGTAGCCGATGGCTACAGGCTTGGGAAAGCCCATGACAAATGGGCTTGGGGGCCTCCTGTGGAAACTCTTAACCTCATTAGTGCTGTTCAAAATATTTCTAACTTCTCACCTGGTGGGCTTGTGGTAGGACTGCATGCCCTGGACACCCTGTGGTTGGGTGGGACAATGTGGTCGTTCTGGTCACTGAGTTATGAGTGGATGTAGCAAGTGTCACTTCGAGGCTGAAGCATTTAATTAATTACCAGAGCTCTCTGTCCCGCTCTGTCCCTCTGCTTTCACAACGTGCAAGAATCCAGATGGTGGAGGCTCAGTCAACTGGGGTCTTAGAGTGACAACAACACTTAGTAGAGCCTCCAGCTTGCCAGTGAATAACATTTAGGATAAATGAGAAATAAACCCTGTTATAATAAGCCTCTGATTCTTAACTAGTACAACCTAGGCTGTCTCAACTGACACACCCACCCAGTCCATAGGGTTCCAAGTGCTTAGTCTAAATTATATTCTATTTCTCTTCCCTCATTCTGGTTCAGTTCACTGCCTATGCTGACCCCAACCTGACAAGTTCTCCTCCCACCCAGAAGAAATAAGGCAGGGAGGGAGGGAGTGAGGGAGGAAGGAAGCGAGTGAGGGAGGGAGGGAGGGATGAAAGGAGGGATGAAGGGATGAAGGAAGGAAGGAAGGAAGGAAGGAAGGAAGGAAGAAGGGGGAGGGAGGGAGGGAGTTGGGAGGGAGGGAGGCCATCACACCAGTAACCAGGAACACTGTCCAGTCAATAGTCACTAGAGAAATGCTTTCAAGAACCACGAAATTCATAGTAAGTTCACCACCATGAAGGCAAACCAGCCCTCCCTCAGACAGCAAAGTGTGGTGGGACCTGGGGGGAGGGTGGGGGACTAGGTATTTTTTCCTCTCTGTCTTCTATAGAACCAGTTATTTGGGACTTCTAAAACTTGCAAGGCCTTTACCAACTAAATCTGACCCCTCTTACCCCTTGCTTTATTCCTAATTTGTGTGTTCCAAGATATCTTATATAGGTAGGTAGGTATATATACCCCATGTGGGGAGGGAGTCACACCTCACACAATGCCACACCTGGGCCACCTGCCAGCCTCCCTTCCACAGCAAGGGTCCATACCACTCACAGTTCACAAAATGTACTCTCTGCTAATCCCCACCACAACCTTGCCAAGGGGTGTCTGCATGGCTTCCTAGATAACCAATCCCATCAAACACACGCCAGGAGTCACAGGTGGATGCCAGGAGTTATGAGTGAACGCCAGCCAGCCCAGGGTGCATCTTGTTCCAGTCTCTGAGCCCCGGGGTCCTTGTGTTTCTCTGCCTGGTGGGGGATGCATACCACATAAAACTGTATGTTCCAGGTCTTTTCTCACTCCCATTATTCTTCATTAAGCCTAATTGCAATGCCACTGAATAATCATATTATTCTAATGCTCCATGTAATTATTAAGAATAATGGTGATTTCCATTTCTCTTTTCCTCTTGTATTTTTTCTTTCCTCCCACACAAAAGCTACGTTTGCTTCTTCAAGGTGTTGTGCTTGACTTTATTCCCTTCCCTGGGGCTGGGAAGACCTTGGCTGGGTGATGACCATGACGGCCACACCACTCTGGCAATTTTGTCACTGGATTCTCCATGCCAGTTCCAGAACATGGCATCAAATGTTGCCAGTGGGGATGGGGACAGATCAGAGAGGAGGAGAGTAATTTTTATGTGGTGTACACATTGTGCTCTCCTGGACATTTGCTCATTTAATCTTAGGAGCAACCCCGCAGGGTAAATGATATTATAACTATCATTCCTATTTTACAGATGAGGAAATTAAGGTTCTATTTCCTTCTTTCATGAGTTTTCTATTTCGAGAGTTTTTAAGTTGTAAATTCAATTTCCTCAAAAGTTATAGGGCTATTCATATTATTTTATATTGGGTTAATTGTGGTAGCTGGTGTTTTTTGAGGACTGGATTCATTTCATCTAAGGGGTCAAATTTATGCATGTAGAGTTGTACATAGTATTCTCATTCTCTTGAGGTCTGCAGCATCTGTTATGGTATCATACCCTGTTTCACTCCTGATATTGGTAATTTGTATTTTTTTTCTGATTTTTTTCTGTCAGTCTTGGTACAATAATTTTTTATTGTCAGTTGTTTTCTTTTTTTTCTTTCTTATTTTTGTTTTCTTGTTCCTTCTTTTGAGGCAAAAGAGGCTTTTGTTTTTTTTAATAGAGACAGGGTCTCGTTATGCTGCCCAGGTTGATCTCAAACTCCTGGCCTCAAGGGATCCTCCTGCCTCTACCTCCTAAGGTGCTGGGGGGATTACAGCCATGAGCCACCATGCCCACCCAGTTTGTTGATATTATTCATTATTTTCAAAGAGGAAGCTCCTTTTTTCACTGATTTAATTTTTTTTCTGTTTTTAATTTCACTGATTTCTGTTCTTATCTGTATTATTTCCTTCTTTCTGCATGCTTTGGGATTATTTTTATCTTATTTTTCTAGGATCTTAAGGTGAAAACTTGGATTATTATTGAAAGCTTTTCCTCTTTTCTAATCTAAGCATTTAATGTTCTATGTTTCCTTCTCAGCATGACTTTAGCTACATACCACAAAATTTAATATGCTGTAGTTTCACTTTCATTCAGATCAATTTTCTGCCTGGAGTCTTTCCTCTTTGATCCATGGATTATTTGGAATTATATTTCTTTGTTTCCAAGTAGTTGGAAATTTTGCCATTATCTTTCTTTTATTGATTTCCAGTTTGATTATATTTTAGTCAGATAACATACTCTGAAACTCTTTTAAATTTGTTGAGATTTAATTTGTGTCTCAGGATATGATCTATCTTGACATATGTTCATTGGACATTTGAAAATAATGTGGCCAGGTGCGATGGCTTGTGTCTGTAATCACAGTGCAAGGTGGGAGGATTGCTTGAGTCCAGGAGTTCAAGACCATATTGGGCAATGTAGTAAGATGCCATCTCTACAAAAACAGTTTTTAAAATTAGCTGGGAGTGGTGGTACACACCTGTGGTCCTAGATACTCAGGAGGCTGAGGTGAAAGGATCACTTGAGCCCAAGAGTTAGAGGTTACAGCAAGCTATGGTCATGTCACTGCACCCCCAGCCTGGGCTACAGAGTGAGACTCCATCTCTAAAAATATAAAAATAAAAACAATACAAAAAAATTAAAAAAGAAAATAATATGTATTCTGCTTTGTGAGGTGATGTGTTCTATAAAGGTTGATATGAGTCTGTTGATTTATGGTGGGGTTCTTCCGTACCCTTGCTGGTTTTCTGTTTAGTTGTTCAATTGAGAGGGGGATATTGAAGGTTTTAGTTTGTTTGTTTTGTTTATTTTATTGTACAGATTGGGTCTTGTTATGTTGCCCAGGCTGGTCTCAAACTCCTGGTCTCAAGCAATCTTCCTAACTTGGCCTCCCAAAGTGCTGGGGTTATAAGTGTAAGCCACCACGCCCAGCCTGGGTATTAAAGTTTTTAACTATAATTATGAATTTCCCTATTTCTCTTTTCAGTTTTATCAGTTTTTGCTTTACATAGTTTGCAACTCTGTTATTTGATGCATACACTTTTAGAATTGCAATATCTTCTTGGAGAACTGACTCTTTTATCATTATGTAATATACCTCTCTGTCTCTGGTAATTTTCTTTGCTCTGAAACCTACTTTATCTGATATTGATACAGACACACTTCTACTTTCTTCAGATTAGTATTTGTAAGGCATATCTTTTTCATCCTTTTACTTTCAACCTATTTATATCACTATATTTAAGGTGAGTTTCTTGTAGCTAGCATATAGTTGGGTCATGTTTTCTTATCCATTTATCTAATCTCTGTCTTTTAAGTGGTGCTGTAGGCCACTTACATTTAATGTAATTATTGATATGATAGGGGTTCAGTTTTTGTTTTCTGCTTGTTCTCTCTGTGCTTTGTTTCTCTGATTTATCTTTCCTGACTTTGTCTGAGTTACCTGAATACTTTTTAGCATTTAGAATTTTTTTTTTTTTTGAGATGGAGTTTTGCTTTTGTTGCCCAGGCTGGAGTGCAATGGCACGAGCTCAGCTCACTGTGACCTCTGCCTCCTGGGTTCAAGTGATTCTGCTGCCTCAACCTCCTGAGTAGCTGGGATTACAGGCATGCGCCACCAAGCCCAGCTAATTTTGTATTTTTAGTAGAGATGGAGTTTTACTAGGTTGGTCAGGCTGGTCTCGAACTCCTGACTTCAGGTGATCCACCCACCTCAGCCTCCCAGAGTGCAGGGATTATAGGCGTGAGCCACCATGCCTAGCTAGACATTTTTATTTATCTATTTTTTTAGTGTATTACTTTGTGTAGTTTCGTTAGTTGTTGCTGTAGGCATTACATTATATATGCATAACCTATCACAGTCTTCTGCTGTCATGATTTTATCTGTTCAAATGAAGAGTAGAAACCTTACCTCTCTTTATGTTCCTTTACCCTCCTTTTTTTTATTATGTAATAGTCTTCAATATTTCCATTTTATTTCCTTTTTTAATTATTAGAGACAAGGTCTCGCTATGTTGCCCAGGCTGGTCTTGAATTTCTGGGCTCAAGTGATCTTCCCGCCTCAGCCTCCCAAAGTGAGGAGATTACAAGCATGAGCCATTGCACCCAACAAGTCTTAAATATTTCTCCTGCACACATTTAGACCTCCATTTAGACAGGGTTATAATTTTTGCTTCATAATTTAGAAAAATCCAAGAGGAGAAGGAACGTCTATTGTATTACTCGTAATTTTGCTGTGTTCTTTCTTCCTGATGTTTCAGAGTTCCTGCTTTTATTGTCTTCTTTCTGTTCACAGAATTTCCTTTAGCCTTTCTTTTAGGGTAGGTCTGACGGCAACAGATTATCTTAGTTTCCTTCCATCTTAGAATGTCTTGATTTCATTTCCCCCCTTCATTCCTGAAGGGTTTTTGGTTGTTCTTGTTGTTGGGGGTATCGGATTCTTGATTGATGGTTCTTTTCTCTGAGCACTTTAAAACTGTTGTGACACTGGTTTCTGATGAGAAATCTGCTGTGATGTAAATTGTTTTCCCCTATAGATATGGTGTCATTTATCTCTTATTGTTGTCAAGAATTTTTTATCTATCTTTAGTTTTCAGAAGTTTGACTATGTTGTATATTGATATAGATTTCTTTAGGTTCATTCTGTTTAAGCTTTGCTCAATTTTTTGAATCTGCAAGTTTATGACTTTTGCCAAATTTGTGAAATTTCCAGCCATGATTTTTTCAAGTACTTTTTCAGCCTTGCCGTCCTTCTTTTCTCCTTCTAGAATTCTCATGATACAAATGTTAGCTTTTTTTGTTATAGACCCAAGGTCCCTGATACTCTTTATCTTTTTGAGGTTTTTTTATTCTCTGTTGTTCAAATTGGGTGATGACTGGGTTATTTCTATTGTTCTATTTTCAAGTTTACTGATTATTTCCTCTGGCCTCTCTATTCTGCTATTGAGCCCATCCATTGAGGGTTTTGTTGTTGTTGTTGTTGTTGTTGTTTTTGTTGTTATTGTACTTTTCAGTTCTAACATTTCCACTTTGTTCTTCTTTATATCTTCTATTACTTTACTGATATTTTCTATTTCTTAGCTGATGCTTCCTATTTTTTTTATTTGTTTCAAGTGTGTCTGTTGCTTGTTGAAGCATTTTTATGATGGTTGCTTTAAAGTCTTTGTCAGCTAGTACTAACATCTGTTATCTTGGTATTGGCAACTATTGATTGTCTTTTTCTATTCAGTTTTAAATCTTCTTGGATCTTGATATAATAACTTTTTATTAAAATCTGGATATTGTGGGCATCATATTAGGAGACTTTGGATCTCATTTAAATCTTTTCTACTTTTTTCTGACACCCCTCTGGCAGGGGAAGAGGGAGTACCCTGTTGTTACTGCCAGGTGAGAGTACAAGACAGTACTCCTCATTACTTCTGAGTGGGGGTGGGAATTCTGGCTCTCATTGGGCCTCCCCTGATACCTCTCTGGAAAGTATCAGGTATCTCTGGCTGGAAGAGTAGGAGTGCCTCCTTACTACTCTCTATGTGGCCTCCAGTGACACCATAGAGTTAGGGGCCTCATTGCCAACTCATTACCAACTGGTGAGGATGAAAGTCCTGGCTCCCTACACGGTCTTCTTGGATATCACCCTGGTGGTGGGGTTAGGCTGCCTCCTTATAACCCAGCAAAAACGGAACTCTAGGCTCCCCACTTGCCCTTTGATGGTGGTGGTGAGGATATAAACTCAGATTTTTTTTCATGTGGTATTTGGCTGGAGTAGAGCAGTTATAATCTAAGTTTTCCGTCTTGCTAGATTTGCCCTATCCCAATCCTTTGGCTAGAGACAGCAGGCTTTTGTTTGGGGTTTATGAAATCTTCACTCAATATTTCTGGGTTGCTGTCTTCTCAAGCTTCAAGTTTAGGGTATACAAGGCAAAATGAGAACCCAGAAAACTCACCTCCATGTTGTTCCTTGGGACCTGACATCTCTAACCCATCTGCCTCCTTCTTTCCACCTCTTCTTATGATTGTTTTCCAGACCTTCTAGTTATACTTACTGGCAGTAATAGAAAAAAGTATGTCTATTCCATCTTCCCAGAAGCAGAAGTCCTACTGCATGACTTTTATAATTAGAAAAAAAGTGTGAGTATATATGTGTGTGTGTGTGTGTGTGTGTGTGTGTGTGTGTGTGTGTGTGTGTATTTTTAGGAGCATTAACATACAGGAACATAAAGGCTCACTGCCAGCCTTTTGGTTAGGTGACAGGCACTGTCCTGGCACTGCAGAGACAGGACAAAATAAGGCACATCTCAGGGTTCAAGGAGCTCAGCATGGACAGATGAAGCAAGTACGTAGGTAAATAAGTGTAATACTATTACGCTTACCATGATTTTGCCTCATGTACCCTAAACTTGAAGTTTGAGAAGACAGCAACCTAGAAAAGGCCTGGTCAAGTCTCTTTGGGGCCTGGCTTCATGGAGGAGGAGATGCTTGAGCTGAGCCCACTGTAGCTTCTGAAAGAACCTTTCTTGACCAGTAAAGATGGGGACATCAGGGTGGTGGGAATGGGGAGCAGATCTTAAACTTGAACGTATACATGTACGCATGAATCACCTGTGTATTTTGTTAAAATGCAGATTCTGATTCAGTAGGTCTGATGCTATGTCCAAGTAACCACACTTTGAGTAGCAAAAGTAGGGTATGGATTTTGGAGTCAGTGTGCAAATCGACTAACTGGGCAAGTCACTAAACCACCAGCAGTTTCTGCATTTAAAAAATAAAGATAATAATAGTCCCTGCCCCATAGGGTTGTAGTGAGGACTAAAGAGGCAATGGATAAACAGTTCCAGGCCCATGATAAGAAAAGTCTGGAGAATTTATTCCCTGGATGCAATTCTCTGCCATTCTCCAGCTGCCCCCTAGCCCTGATCACTGGCTGCACGTGGCTGCAGTGACTATATGGGCCTGGCAGTGGCACACATGGGGTTAATTAATGCTCCTGCTCTTGCCCAGAGACAAATGTTTTGTATTGAAGAGTTGCTGCTGGGAAGGAAAAGGAGGGGGGAAAGAAAGCCCCTTTTTTATTATTCTGAGGTGCATTTTAATTTGCACAAGCAACGTTGTGTCTGTGATGGATGACACAGAGGGAAAAATTACAGCCCAGGAAGCCCAGCAAAGGAGAAAAAAAATAAAAGAGATCTAGCAAGGATTAAAAACAGCCCATTGTGATGCTGCATTCTGATCAGGGGCTGGGAAAGCTGGGGAGGGGTGTCTGAGTAGGATGGGGAGCAGAGGACTGGCCAGGAGAGACAGAGCAGTGGCAGGAGTAGTTGACTGATAGGAGACCAGCCTGGACCACATGGATCCTGGGGCCCAGGGATGTTTTCTCTATGAAACCTGGCAAGGCTGAGTCTGGGCACCTGAGAAGGAAGGTGCCAGGCAGAGCAAGGCCTTGACAAATTGTAATGTATGGGAACTTTGCTTTTCTTGCCTCTGGCTTCTTTCTCCACTTGGTTCTCCTCTCCATGGCATCACCACCATCTCTGGTTCATCTGACTGCAAACTTTTGAGGGAACCTCTTTGATCTCTTCTCCCATTAACAAAACTCAGGAACCTGGGGCTCTTTACTGAGGACATTGAACAAACCACCCAAGGGCAGAATCAGAGCAGCCAGGAGCGAGAGATCTAACTTAGGCAGCTGACTGATTTCCTGACAGCTCATGAACAGCCACCAAGGCTGGCCACCAGCCTGGGCAACATAGCAAGAGCTTGTCTCTACCAAAAAAAAAAAAAAAAAAAAAAAATTAGCTGGGCCTGGTAGTGCATGCCTGTAATCCCAGCTACTCAGGAGGCTGAGGTGGGAAGATGGCTTGAGCCCCGGCGATCAAGGCTGCAGTGAGCCATGATTGTGCCACTGCACTCCAGCTCCAGCCTGGGTGACAGTGAGACCCTGTCTCAAAAAAACAAAAAAACACCACACACACACACACACTCACACACACCTCTGTGAGACATCATTCTGCCTTCATAGTGCCTGGGTTGTCATTATTACTATTTAGTGCTCTTTTGGGTCTTTTCTGTGCTTCCCAGAAGCCCTGTGTTCTCCTCCCACTTACCCTTACCACTTGCCCTTATCATTCTGACAAGCCCAGGTGTGGGGTCTGGACTTGGGGGAAGGTTTAGGACCACGGGGAAAGTATTAAAGGAATGAGTTGGGCCAGGTACCGTGGCTCACACCTGTAATCCCAACACTTTGGGAGACTGAGGGGGGCAGATCACTTGAGACCAGGAGTTCGAGACCAGCCTGACCAACATGGTGAAACCCCATCTCTACTAAAAATACAAAAATTAGCCAGGCATGGTGGCACACACCTATAGTCCCAGCTACTTGGGAGGCTGAGGCAGGAGAATCGCTTGAACCCAGGAAGTGGAAGTTGCAGTGAACCCAGATTGTACCACTGCACTCCAGCCTGGGCGACAGAGAGAGACTCTGCCTCAAAACAAACAAATAAAAAACTAAAAACAAAAATAAAGGAATGAGTTGGAGGGATTAAGTTCCACAAGCCAGGACTTACTTTCCTTCCAGTGCCTTTGGTCACACTGACAGCAACAGGGAATCTGATTGGAGTTAGATAAAGCAGGTTAGCCTTCCTCTGTCATGCAGCCTCTTTGACCCTCTGTTTTCTCTTCTCTAAAGTGGGAATAATACTTATTCTTCCTGCCTCACGGATTATTACAAGGCCCAGGTGAGGTCGGTAATAGTTATTATTAGCAGCGGACCTTCATTTGACATCTAATTGGCCATAGAGGATGACTCCCTGTGTGGTATCAGTGCTAGATGGGGCTCCTCTTCCCAAGAATCTCTCCCCAGTGAACAACTCTTGTGGAGCCTGAAATTCTACCATTAGTGATGTACTTTTTGGGATCTATGATCATCCTTCATTAGTATTAATCCTTTGGGATGATGTTATCTTCAGTCTTATCAAGTTATTCCTTAAAGAAATGGCTCCTAATATTCCTGAAATCAGACCAGACCTTGTTGGAAAACTGTTGCAATTTATGGCTGTGCTGTCCAGAAACATGCACCAATTTGGGGGGTGAGGTTCAGAGTTCAGCTTCCCCATCCTGGATGCTGTCAGGAGCGTGGCTTAAGCGGATGTCTGCTCTTTGTGCCTGCCTTACGGTCCTGTCCCATTCTTTTGACAACAGCCTCCTACTTTCCCTTGGGGACCACCGTGGCCTGCCCATTTTCTTCCAGCACTTGGTTTCCACACACCCTGATGACCTCTTACTGCAAGGTCCTGCCTGAAGGCTCTCTCTGGCCAGGGAAGCATGCTCAGCCCACAGGCGTGGGGCAGGTGAGAAGCAGGGAGAGCCAATGGCTGCAGGAGGAGTTTTCAACCAAAGGGAAATTGGACTGTTGGTGACTGAATGCTCCAAGGCTGCTTCTTTACAAAGTCCCAGGGCCTTGGGGCCTCAGTGGAGTTGAGTGGCAGTTGCCCAAATTATAACCTGCTCATGAATTCACCCTCTGTTGTTCCCCTCCCTTCCCCATTCCACTTCCTTACTTCTGCTGATGCTTTCTGGCATCACCTCCCGAAGAAACTGCTTGGCCTCAAACCCTGTCTCAGTGTCTGTCTTTCGGTAGTACCCAAAATATACCACTTTTTCACCATGCCCTTTGGTGGGGCTGATCCTACTCCCAGTCCTTGAGATGGACACTGACCCAACCTGTGCCAGTGAGAGTCATCACTGGGACTTTTGCTGAAACTGCTGGGAAAGTGGCACAGTCTTTTTCACTGGGATCACTGGCTGCAAAATCCACGAAGGCCTGGAGTTACCAGGGTCAGCCTTGCCACCAAGTAGGGAAAGACCAAAACCAGGAAGGACTGAGAGAGGGTGGGAGGGATGGATTTCCGACATCAGAATCTTAGCTCAGCCTCAACCCATACCTGCCCAGGACCTCCCAGTGACAGAAGCCAATAAAGCCCCTTTTTTGCTCACAATTATGCCTCTCACTGGAACCACACATTCCCATCTCCGTGAAATAATGGACTTTTTTTTTTTTTTTTGAGACAGAGTCTTGCTCTGTCACCAGGCTGGGGTGCAGTGGCATGATCATAGCCCACTGCAGCCTTGATCTTGATCTCCTGGGTTCGAGCAATCCTCCTGCCTCAGCCTCCTGAGTAGCTGGGACTATGGGCACGTGCCACCATGCCTGGTTATTTTTTTTTAATTTTTAGTAAAAACAGGGTTTTTTGTTGTTTTTGAGACAGAGTCTCACTCTGTCGCTCAGGCTGTAATGCAGTGGTGCAATCTCGGCTCACTGCAACCTCTGCCTCCCAAGTTCAAGCAATTCTTCTGCCTCAGCAGCCTCCCAAGTAGCTGGGATTACAGGCGTGTGCCACCACGCCCAGCTAATTTTTGTATTTTTAGTAGAGACGGGGTTTTGCCATATTGGCCAGGTTGGTCTCGAACTCCTGACCTCAGGTGATCCATCTGCCTTGGCCTCCCAAAGTGCTGGGATTACAGGTGTGAGCCACTGCGCCCAGCCGAAACAGGGTCTTGTTACTTTGCCTAGGCTGGTCTTGAACTCCTGAGCTCAAGTGATCCTCCTGCCTCTGCCTCCCAAAGTACTGGGATTACAGAGATGAGCCACCATGCCCAGCTGGAATAATGTTCTTTGAAGGATGACCAGGAAGTTTTTGTGCCACCTCCCCAGGTCTAGAGCTTCCAAGGAGGTTTGGTATAACAGAGCCACAACCAGATCACCAGTCCCTTTGACAGAGATGCGTACACTTCCTCATCATCTCTGAGCTGTCCACCTCCTATCAGGACAGAGGAGGGTGACCAGCCTGGACTGTGATCCTGTGGGTCCGGGCCTGCCCCACAATGAACCCATCTCCTCCCCAGTGGGTCACCGGCCTAGTGAACACTAGATCTGCCTAAATCACTAGAGTTTAGGGCAGCTCTCCTCCTCTGCAGGCCAGGGCGTGCAGTGGGAAACCTACTGAGTCAAAGTAGAGGTGCTCCAGCCAAGCCCTGGGCCTCGGTGTTCGGTGCTCACCTAAGTTGTGCCTATGTTGGTTCACTGCGCCTTAGCCCTGATCTCTCCTTTCTACTAGGATATGAAGATAAAGCAGTCAGCACAGTCCTTGGCACATAATGAGGCTTTAATCAATGGTACCTATTACTATACTACTATGCTCACTACCACCAGTATCATTGTTTTCGCTGCCCCTCTTTGGGGTCAGGTCCTCGTCATTCTTGCTAGTTTTGTTGTTGTTGTTGTTGTTTGTTTGTTTTGCTGTTGTTGTTGTTTTAGCAGAGTCTCCCTCTATTGCCCAGGCTGGAGAGCAGTGGCACAATCTCGGCTCATTGCAACCTACACCTCCCAGATTTAAGCGATTCTCCTGCCTCAGACTCCAGAGTAGCTGGGATTACAGGTGCCCGCCACCACACCCAGCTAATTTTTGTATTTTTAGTAGAGATGGGGTTTCACCATGTTGGCCAGGCTGGTCTTGAACTCCTGACCTCAAGTGATCCACCCGCCTCGGCCTCCCAGAGTGCTGGGATTACAGGCGTGAGCCACCACACACACTGCCCTTGCTTGGATTTTGACAAAAGCTTTCTAAATTTCTCTTCTCCCCCGTCCTTCCTCCTCTTCACATCCAGATTCTGTCCTCGGGTGCTTTGGCTCCTCCTTTGCTGGCCTGGCTCTTCCTTTCTGACACTTGTTTCTGCAGGGGCAGCCACCGCCTTTCCCTGAACATCCTGTCCCCTTCCTGCTCCTACAGTTCTGCCCACCTGGAATATCTTGCATATCTTCCTGTCAAATTCTGCCAGTCCCTCCAGATAGCTCCAATGATCTTCCCCTCACATTAGTTATGTAGACTAGAGTCACAAGCCCCAAATCGCAGTGGCTTAAACAGGAAGGTTCCTTTCTCCCTTACAGTACCCGTGCGTCGTGTATGGTGGCACAGGTTGGGTGGGTCTCTGCTCTAGCTCATCCTCGAGGGAGATACAGGCTAGGAGGCTCCCTATCTAGAAGGTAGCCAGTGAGCACTGTCCATTCCACCGGAAAGAGGAGTGGAAGCCATGTGTTATGGTCTGAATCCCTCGTCCATGACTGGTTCAAGGACCAGGCTGGGCCCATGTTAGCCAGAGAGCTGTGAGAGTGGCTTGCTTGGGGCTTACGGAAAAGTGACTTCTTCACTCTTTTTTTTTTTTTTTTTTTTTGAGATGGAGTTTCACTCTTGTTGCCCAGGCTGGAGTGCAATGGTGCGATCTCAGCTCACCGCAACCTCCACCTCCCAGGTTCAAGCAATTCTCCTGTCTCAGCCTCCTGAGTAGCTGGGGTTACAGGCATGTGCCACCATGCCTGGCTAATTTTGTATTTTTAGTAGAGATGGGGTTTCTCCATGTTGGTCAGGCTGGTCTCGAACTCCTGACCTCAGGTGATCTGCCTGCCTCGGTCTCCCAAAGTGCTGGGATTACAGGTGTGAGTCGCCACGCCCGGCCTGACTTCTTCACTCTTAACCAGAGAACCACACAAAGCCAGCCGGCTCACCCACAGGAAGCACACTAGCAGGCATGTATTTGTTTCCTGAGACATCTGTAACAGATTGCCACAGACTGGGTGGCTTAAAATAACAGAAATGTATTCTCTTACAGTCCTGGAGACCAGAAGTCCGACATCGAAGTCCTGGCAGGGCTGTGCTCCCTCTGAAGGCCCAAGGGGTGACTCCTTCCTTCCCTTCCACCTTCTGCTGGCTCCAGGCAATCCTCAGTTGTGGAGGCATCACTTCCTTCTCTGCCTCTGTCTTCCTGCAGCCTTCTCCTCTGCGCCTGTGTCTCCTGTCTGTTACAGTGACACTTACCATTGGATGTAGGGCCCACCCAGTCAATCTAGGATGATCTCATCTCAAAATCCTTAATACAGCTGCAAAGACACTTTTTTTCAAATAAGATCAAGTTCACAGGTTCCAGGGCATGGGCCTATCTTTTGGTGGCCACCATTCAACTCACTACAAGGTGGCAATCTTGAGGAAAGCCAGCCTTGAGATGGTACTAACACGATGGAGAGGACAGGGTCAAAAAAATGGCAAAGAGATTAAGCCAGGGCCTTGATCATTCTGTGCCTGAAGCTAACCCCACCTGTCTAATTCCTACGTGTGATATAAGTTGTTCAAAGCAGGTTTTCTGTTACACCTGCTTCCGGCTTTGGCCACCTGTGTATCTCCCCATCTCTTCAGTATTTTTCTGTACACTAACCTGGACTTAGCTTTCTTGTCCGGTAGACTGGTTCTTCAGGTCACAGGCATCTGCCGTACAGCACACACTAATTTCTGGCAATAATTATCTCTTGGGTTTCCCACCCTCTCCTCCTTGTGTCACCCTGGCTAAATGACATATGCAGATTTCATTGACCAGCCATGAACCTCACCTTCATGGAGACTGACGATACGATCGGGTTTCTGCTTCTGCTGATCTCACCTCGCCCAGCAGCAGGCCCGGGCCTGCCCCCTTGCCCCTCTGGTCTGCGTCTCCCATTCATCACGCCTGTGTTTATAGCCTTTCAGCCGAGCCCCATCCCTGAGACGGTCCCTGTCTGTGCCAATTTAAATTAATTTTGCCAGTCAGATTTCATGAGACACTGAATCAAAGGCTTTTCTAAAATCAAAAAGCACTAAATCTTCAGTGGACCCTCTTCCCACTAATATTACAAATTAGTTAGAATAAAAAAGCATTATGGTTTCCCGGCATGACTTCTGCGTAAACCTGCCAGTTCCGTTTATGGCTCAGGTCTCTGTTGCCCTCCAGCTGCTTACTGGATTTTCTACTCGTAAAATTTATCGTAAATTTTTAATCATAAAATTTGTTCTATGGCTTGCCTACAAACGGAACTTATGGCTTCCCTGGAGGGAACTTGCTGGAATCGGTTTTCTTCTTGTTTTTTGAGTCCCACGTTTTTCCCTCTCTAGCCATCTCCCTGTTTGCCGTCGCTTTTTGAAAGTAGGTGTCAAGAGTTTCTTAAGTTCATTAGCTAATTCTGCCGAGACCTTTTGGTTTGCATGCCATAGGGCCCCTTGATTTATGTATCTCTCTAGCATTTAATTTTTCTAAGTGACCCTTTACCTGTTTTTTATTATGACTTACTAATTGCACCCATTTCCTAACTTTATTTTTCTTATTAAAGACAGGTTTTAATAGGTAGTTCATTTCTCAGCCACTTAAAGACCCTGATTAATTTTACTAGCCTCCTAGTCACTCAGGAATAGATCACCTTTCTTGCTAATATTTCTTTGTCCCTGACCTGACAGGTCTGGATTCTGTGCTTGAGGGGCAGGCTGATGCATCGCTAAATGCATGGGCTCCAGTTCAAATCCTGCCTTCACCACTTTTTGTTTTTTTACCCAAGACAGGGTCTTGTCTGTTGCCCAGGCTGGAGTGCAGTGGTGTGATCTCGGCTCACTGCAACCTCCGCCTCCCAGGTTCAAGCGATTCTCCTGCCTCAGCCTCCAGAGTAGCTGGGATTACAGGCATGTGCCACCACGCCTGGCTAATTTTTGTATTTTTAGTAGAGATGGGGTTTCACCATGTTGGCCAGGCTGGTCTTGAACTCCTGACCTCGTGATCCACCCACCTTGGCCTCCCAAAGTGCTGGGATTACAGGCATGAACCACCATGCTCAGCAACCTTCACCACTTCTTAGACATATGATGTTACTTAAACTCCCTGTGCCTTAGTTTCCTCATCTATAGGAGGATAATAGAACCTCCTTTAAAACCTCATGGCAGTGAGACAGGGCATATAGACTAGGTTCTGGCACACAGGAAGTACTTAGTAAATGTTAACTATGCTTATTTTGGGGAGAAACTTTTTTCTATCTAAATGTTCTCATGTAATTCATTAATTTATGAGCAACTTGTATGTTTATAGCATTGGGCCAGGTTGAAGAGGGGATGATTACAGAGCTGAATACTATTACCTGGTCTCTGCCCACATGGAGCTCTCATCCTGGTGAGAGACAGCCAAGCAAACAACTGCCTATAATTCCAAGCAGAATGAAAGAGATGCTTGAACAGATAAAAAGCAAAGCTCAGGGAGACTCAGCAGGAAGAAAGTTTCATTCTCTGGAGGCATTGGAGAAAATGTCATGAAAAAGAAGCCTGAGTTTTAAAGGACAAATGGGGTTTGGGTTGCAGAAAAACAGGAAGAATGAGCATTGCAAGGTGAGGGACTGACCTGGGCAAAGGCTTGGAGGTGTGAGCACGTTGGGTATTTGGGGCATCCTCCAGACTGGTGTGGCTGGAGAATAGTGTCTTGGGGAAATGAGTCGGGGGAATCAGGGAAAGGGCTGAAAATGCACTTTGGGTCAGTTGTTTGAGCCCTGTGCTGTAGGGCAGTGTTTCTCAAAGTGTGGTCCCTGCACCAGCTACATCAGCATCCCCTGGGAGCTTGTTAGAATATGAAAGCAAATTCCCAGGTCCTGCCCCAGTCCTACTGAATCAAAAGCTCTGAAGGTGGGTCCTAGTCACTGTGTACAGGGCCCCCAAGCCCTGTCTGTGATTCCCATTTATACCCAAGTTTAAGGACACTGCTGTTGCTAGTGGTGGGCTATGAGACTGACCATTAACACAAACTTTGAAGAATGCGTGATCCCCTGTGTTTATTAGGTATGACATTTGGCTGCATTTAATGGAAATCCAAATGCAGTCACTGAACCAATTATAGGCTTAGTTTCCTTTTGTACCAAGAGTCCTGAGGACAGTCGTCCAGAGCTGGTGCAACAACTCAAGGAAGTCATCGAAACCCAGGCTCTGTCTAACTCTCTCAGCAGGCGACCTTCATTCTCATGTCTATACGATGGCTGCTGCACCTCCAGGTTTTGCTACCATGCTACAGGCAGAAAGAATGAGGGAAGAGCAGAGAGAATGGCTCATGCTAGCTGACCCTGTTCCCATTTATACTTGCTGGAAATCCTCCTGGATAGTAGTCTCCCTGGGCCAGGCGCAGTGCTCATGCCTGTAATCCCAGCACTTTGGGAGGCCAAGGCAGGCGGATCACTTCAGGTCAGGAGTTCAAGACCAGCCTGGCCAACATGGTGAGACCCTGTCTCTACTAAAAATACAAAAATTAGCTGGGGATGGTGGTGTGTGCCTGTAGTCTCAGCTACTCAAGAGGCTGAAGCACAAGAATTGCCTTAACCGGGGAGGCAGAGATTACAGTGAGCTGAGATTGCACCACTGCACTCTAGTAGCCTGGGTGACAGAGTGATGCTCTGTCTCAAAAAAAAAAAAAAAAAAAAAAAAAAGGAATCTCCCTGGAAGCACCATCCTGTAGCTTATTTCTCCTTAATTAAAACTAGTTCACAGCCGGGCACTCATAATCCCCAGCACTTTGGGAGGCTGAGGTGGGTGGATCACCTGACATCAGGAGTTCAGACCAGCCTGGCCAATGTGGTGAAACCCCGTCTCTACTAAAAATACAAAAAATTAGCCGGGTGTGGTGGCACATGCCTGTAATCCCAGCTACTTGGGAGGCTGAGGCAGCACAATCGCTTGAACCCAGGAGGCGGAGGTTGCAATGAGCCGAGATTTCGCCACTGCACTCCAGCTTGGGCAACAAGAGCGAAACTAAAAAACTAGTTCACATGGTCACTCTAGGTACAGAGAGGTATGAAGGTATTTTTAATGGGATAAATTGGAGTCCTAAATAAAATCAGGGTTCTGTTAGTTGGGAGGAAATGGAGAATAGACACCAGGTGAACAACAATCAGTGCCTGCCAAACCCCATTCCGAGGGTGCTGCAGGAAGGTACCTCTGGTGGACATGAACACTGGTTGGAGGAGGCTTGTAGAGTGGTTAAAAATTAAGCTCCAAAGCCAGACAGCTTGAATTTGAATCTGCTGCATGCAGCTATGAAATCCTGAGCAAATTATTTACTCTCTCAGCCTCAGTTTCCTCATCTGTAAAATGCAAATGCCTCATAAGGATTTTGTAAGGATTAAACTAGTAGATACATATAAAGCTCATGGAACAGAGTCAGGGGTGTGAGCACTCAGTAAATATCTAGCAGTGAGTGATACTATGGGAGGCTGTTGAACAAATCATTCAAGAAATGATGAGAGCCAGCCGGGCTCACACCTGTAATCTCAGCTACTCGGGAGGCTGAGGCAGGAGAATTGCTTGAAACTGGAAGGCAGAGGTTGCAGTGAGCCGAAATCATGCTACTGCACTCCAGCCTGGGCGAAAGAGTGAAACTCCGTCTCAAAAAAAAAAAAAAAAGTCTTTCCAATTCCATGTTTCTTCCTTGGTTGCACAGCACTTCCCAATGTCCAGTGCCTTAATTCTAAGCCTTCAAAACAAGAATAATTTCAGGGGGCAAAGTGACAACTTTGTACTCTTGAGCCCATGGAAGCCCATTCTGGGGCACCTATCACTCAGGGGGACTGAGCTGGGGTAAGGTCTAGATAGAGTTCTCTGAGCTTCTAAACCAGGGCTTCTCAACCTTGGCTATAGTCTAGAATCAGCCAAGGAATTTTAAAAAACATCCCAATGCCTGAATCATTTCCCAAACCCACTAAAGTAGATTCTTCCAGCCTGGGCAACACAGGGAGACGCCATCTCTACAGACGATTTTTTTTTAAATTAGCCAGGAGTGATGGCACATGCCTGTGGTTGTGTCCGGAATTGGTGGGTTCTTGGTCTCACTGACTTCAAGAATGAAGACGCGGACCCTCGCGGTGAGTGTTACAGCTCTTAAGCTGGCGCGTCTGGAGTTTGTCCCTTCTGATGTTCACATGTGTTCCGAGTTTCTTCCTCTGGTGGGTTCGTGGTCTCGCTAGCTCAGGAGTGAAGCTGCAGACCTTGGCGGTGAGCGTTACAAACTCATAAAAGCAGCGTGGACTCAAACAGTGAGCTGCAGCAAGATTTAGTGCAAAGAGCAAAAGAACAAAGCTTCCACAGTGTGGAAGGGTACCAGAGCGTGTTGCCACTGCTAGCTCGGGCAGCCTGCTTTTATTCTCTTATCTGGCCCCACCGACATCCTGCTGATTGGTAGAGCCAAGTGGTCTGTTTTGACAGGGTGCTGATTGGTGCCTTTACAATCCCTGAGCTAGATATAAAGGTTCTCCACGTCCCCATCAGATTAGTTAGATAGAGAGTATCTACACAAAGGTTCTCCAAGGCCCCACCAGAGCAGCTAAATACTGCTCTGTCGATTGGTGCACTCACAAACCTTGAGCTAGACACAGGGTGCTGATTGGTGTGTTTACAAACCTTGAGCTAGATACAGAGTACCGATTGGTGTATTTACAATCCCTGAGCTAGACATAAAGGTTCTCCAAGGCCCCCCTAGACTCAGGAGCCCAACTGGCTTCACCCAGTGGATCCCGCACCAGGGCTGCAAGTGGAGCTGCCTGCCAGTCCCGGTGCCGTATGCCCGCACTCCTCAGCCCCTGGGTGGTCGATGGGACTGGGTGCCATGGAGCAGGGGGTGGCGCTCGTCGGGGAGGCTGGGGCTGCACAGGAACCCACGGAGGCGGGGGAAGGCTCAGGCATGGCAGGCTGCAGTCCCGAGGCCTGCCCCGCGGGAAGGCAGCTAAGGCCCTGCGAGAAATCGAGCGCAGCGCAGGTGGGCCGGTACTGCTGGGGGACCCAGTACACCCTCCGCAGCCGCTGGCCCGGATGCTAAGTCCCTCATTGCCCGGGGCCAGCAGGGCTGGCCAGCTGCTCCAAGTGCGGGTCCCGCCAAGCCCACGCCCACCCGGAACTCCAGCTGGCCCGCAAGTGCCGCATGCAGCCCCGGTTCCCGCTCGCACCTCTCCCTCCACACCTCCCTGCAAGCTGAGGGAGTGGGCTCCAGCCTTGGCCAGCCCAGAAAGGTGCTCCCACAGTGCAGTGGTGGGCTGAAGGGCTCCTCAAATGCTGCCAAAGTGAGAGCCCAGGCAGAGGAGGTGCCGAGAGCAAGCGAGGGCTCTGAGGACTGCCAGCACGCTGTCACCTCTCAGTTCCAGCTATTTAGGAGGCTAAGGTGGGAGGAGCTACAGAACAGGAGCCTGAGAGGTCGAGGCTACAACGAGGCATGATCCTACCACTGCACTCCAGCCTGGGTGACAGAGCGAGACCCTGTCTAAATAATAATAACAATAATAATGTCAATTTTGGGGGGTAAGACCTGGGCATTGGTAGTTCTTAAAGCTTTCCAGGTGACGCCAATGTGCAGCCACAGTTGAAAACTACTAACTTAAACCAGCGGTAATCAAGCTTTGGCATGTATCAGAGTCACTTGGCGGGCTGGTTAAACCTGAAATTGCTGGCCTCCTCAAGTTTCTAATTCAGTAGGTCTGGGATAGTTTTACCCACTTCTACAGGGTCAGAGGATTGCATATCTAATGAGGTACCAGGTGCTGCTGCCGCTATGGGACCACACTTTGAGAACTTCTGCTCCTGACAGTTTCACCCAGGTCTCACTCAATCTGGGTGCTCATGGCACCCAGATATGATGTCTCTTCCTAGTCCATATCCCCTCCCTTGTTGGAGGCCTCTCTAGAGCTCTATAGAGATTCTGTAGATACAGGAAGCAAGGACTTTAATAAAATAGGAGACACTAGGAAACTTGGCCCCAGATAACAGGGTTGATTATGGAATGAAAGGGCAGGGGGCAACATAGTTAATTAAGTGGAATGTCTGTGTCACTTATTTAATATATCCTGTCAGTAGTAAGAGGTGATTTTCATCCTGTGACCGGCGGCACTGGTCTTGTAAATGGAGCAGCCAAGGGATACTGGCCACTTTGGGAAAATCTGCTTTCAATCAGACCGGGCATTTAATGACTGGGATTGTGGCCAAGCTGCTTGCTGTCTCTGAGTCTCAGTTTCCCACTCTAAAAAAAAAATGAAGGTTAGAATAAGACTTGCTTTGTGGTATACTTGAGAGCATTACATTAGCATTTGAAAGTGCCTATGCAATAAACAGCAGCTATTCTCGTTACTATGTTATTCTCCTTGGCACTGCTGCTGTCGGTGCCCCTTATGTAAAGATTCTCAGCACCAAAGTGTGCTTTCAGTTTAGTGCTGGGGAGATCATCTCTCATCCGACAGGTCACAGGCGGGGATGCTTTTTATTGGTTGATGGCAGCTACTGTATTTACCAGGGAAGCTAAGGGCTAAATCCTGTGAAGTTTTGACAATCACCTTCAGCTTAAGCTTTCTGGCATAATTCCCACTCCCCTTGATCATGCAGCAGACGCTCCTTTCTTTACTTACTCCATCTCATTCGTGCCACCAGCTAATCTTTTCTCCCACTGGCTTCTATGATTCCAGAAAGAAATCTGACTCTTTGCTGTGCCTGACTGGATGCCTACTCAGTCATGTTTGAAGGATGGATGTAGTCATCTAAGTGAATACGTGATCTAAAGTATTTTTCTGTCAAGGAGTGATTTAAAAATAATAAATTATTAAATATACAGGAAACATATGAAGGCTCTGGGTTCCACTGACCTCATTCATGAAGTGGAATCAATGCTACCACTTGGTGGAAAAAAAAGAACCTCCCTTCCCTTCCCTTCCCTCCCCTCCCTTCTCCTCCCCTCCCTTCCCCTCCCTTCCTTTCCCTTCCCTTCTCTCCCCTCCCCTCCCCTCCCTTCCCTTTTCCTTCCCTTCTCTCCCCTCCCCTCCTTTCCCTTTTCCTTCCCTTCTCTTCCCTTCCCTTTCTTTCCATTCCCTTTTCCTTCCCTGCCATTCCCTCCACTTTCCTCCCCTCCCTCCCCCTTTCCTTCCCTCCCCTCCCCTTTTCCTTCCCTCCCTTCCCCTCCCTTTTTCCTTCCCTCCCTTCCCCTCCCCCTCCCTTCCCTTCCCTTTGCCTCCCCCTCCCTTCCCTTCCCTTTGCCTCCCCTCCCCTCCCCTTCCCTTTTCCCTCCCCTTCCCTTTTCCCTTCTTTTCCTTCCCTTTCCCCTTCCCTTCACTTCCCTTTCCCCTTTCCTTTCCTTTCTTTTTTCCTTTCCTTTCTTTATTTTTTCCTTTCCTCTTCTTTCCTAACCTCTATAAGCCTGGATGTCCTCAGGTATAAACTGATATTGATGCTGTTTCCATTGCAGGTGCTTGTGAGACTGCCAGATATGGCATCTGTGTGCCCCACAGGGCACAGTGCCATTCCTTTTGGATGTTCAGTTGACTCTTGATTCTTTCTCTTGCCTTCACCTTGCCTTATGAGGATTTAGATCCAACAACGCTATGGCTTTTGCAGAGCCAGGACTGAGAGGATCAAGACACCCCATCCATGACATTTAAGGAGGTCCTCACTCTCAGGATTGTGCAAGTGCATGGCCAGTCTCTGATAGTAAGTGCATCCTTAAGTTTTGCACCCTAAATATTTTGCTTGCAGTGCCCTAGTTCCCACCCTGGACTTCTGGGTGACTTTTTATGTATCTATACCCCCCACACTATTTAAATGGTGTCTCAGTCTGTTTTGTTAGTGGTGCCATAACAAAGTACCCGAGACTGGGTCATTTATAAAGAACAGAAATTTATTTCTCACAGTTCTGGAGAATGGGAAGTCCAACATCATGGCACCAGCAGGTAGTCTAGTGAGAGTCTGGTCTCTGCTTCTAAGATGGTGCCTTGAACGCTGCATCCTCCAGAATGGAGGAACACTGTCCTCACACCGTGAAAGATAGAAGGGCAAGAAAAGGCTAACTCCCTCTGTCAAGCCTTTTCATAAGGTCACCCAATCTCATCCATGAGGGCAGAGCCTTCATGACTCAATCACTTCCCAAAGGCCACACTTTCCAATACAGTTGCACTGGGGATCAAGTGTCAACATGAATTTTGGAGAGGGCAAAAACATTCAAACCATAGCAAATGGCAATCATGAAACTGGCTTAGAATCCACTTTGGGGTTCTCAAACCTGCAGGAATCTAATTTTCAAATCCAATCAAAACAAGGGGCTGGGCTGGGCATGATGGCTCATACCTATAATCCCAGCACTTTGGGAGGCCGAGGCAGGTGGATCACCTGAAGTCAGGAGTTCAAGACCAGCCTGGACAACATGGTGCAAACCCATCTCTACTAAAAATACAAAAAAATTAGCCAGGCATGGTGGCGCACTCCTATAGTCCCAGCTACTCGGGAGGCTGAGGCATGAGAATTGCTTGAACCCAGGAGGCAAAGGCTGCAGTGAGCTGAGATCGTGCCACTGCATTCCAGCCTGGGCAACAGTGCAAGACTCTGTCTAAAACAAACAAACAAAAAACAATGGGCTGTGCTGATGCAAGGCTAGTATGCAAATACCCATGGGTGGGGCTGGATCTCTGTCCCGCAGATGCTGAAGGAAACAAGCCACACTTGTGCGTCCCATCTCAACAGAACTGGGCACCTGTCAAAATCCATCTGCTACTTAGCTTGTCAAGTTTTGACCTTCTCTGACCTCTATGAGGTAGGAAGAACAGTTAAGGTTCTCCCAGTTTAAGCAATTACAAAATGGAAAAATAAGTGATTTTCCTAAGGTCACCAAGTAAATTAGGTTTGAAGCCCAGGATAGACCAGTATTTCTCAAAGCATGGTCAGAGACACCTGGGGGTATGTGTCCAACTCCAGGTTTCCGGGCGTGGGCCATATCCTAGAACTCCCAAATCGGAGTTCCTGAAGGTAGGGCTGGAACTGGCATCTTATCAGGCTCCTGGGGCTTCCAGGGCACAGTGAAGTCTGCACAAGTCTGAGCTGCTGACACTTTCTGAATCTTGGTCCCATGTCCCCATCATGCCACATCTCTGAGTGTGCAGGAGGGACTGATGCTTTAGCCAAAGCATGACACATGTGCGATAGAAGATCTCAAAACAATTTCAGTTGGTATAAAGTTAAGTTCACTGGTATAGTAACTCAGCATTTATTTCCATAGGTATGGGGGGAAATGTAACTATCCGTTCAAGCACATGAGTTCATGAATTTTTGCATAGAACAAAGTTAAGTTTTTGAGAGCTGAGCTAATTTAAAGTTGGTTTTAAGAAAATACGGTACCAAAATGTGGCAATAATTGTACAAGTGATACAATAACGACTGAAGTTTGAGTGATTCTATGTCAGCAGCAGAAGCTGGGCTGGAAGGCAGGGCCTCTTCTAAAGGAGTTTTTAGAGCCCTGCAGAGACTGTCTACCTTTGTCCTTCAAACAATGTCAGCAGCCAGTACTTCTCATGATAAGTATTTATTATGACCATTGTTGTCGTGCCAGGAGCCAGGGGGCGTGGAAATCTTTCCTCTGGGGAGAATGGGATGCCCTTTCTAACAGGTTAGGAGAACCCCAGACTCAAACTGTGTCCAAGCCTACAGACCAAGAAGCAGGGTGGGGACAAATGTCTCTCAAGTTTGAGAGGGGAGAGCTGTACACCCTTCTCACATCTTTCCCAGGTGCTCCAGGTGCCACCACTGCCCAAGGCAGTTCCTCACTCCGCTTCCCAAAGCACCCACTGCGAATGGCCAGGTTGGCCAGGGGCTGAAGCAAAGAGAGGAGGGGCATTGTGCAAAGGAGAGATGACAAAGACAGAAAAAGAGAAGACAGCCAGAGAATGGAAGGCTGGGGGAGGGGAAAGACTGAAGGAGAAAGAAGAAAGTAAAGCGGGGGAAAAAAAGCATTTGTAAAATTAAAAGGCAGGGCCCCATCAGATGGGGTTGGGCAAGGAATGCATGTTACAGGCAGGAGTAATTGGTAATCGGAGCTGATGTGAAGAAGGGATGATTTATGGGAGCGTGCAGACAGGGGTGGAATAATTTTTGGAGCAGAACGGGGAACTTACTGAACACCTGAAACTCAGCTACTTATCCACTCGTTCTTGTGATGAATTAGCTCTTGTTTAAAGTAACCGCGGCTCCATTTTTCATTCTGATTACTACACTTGATATCTTTCTCTCTCTCTGTTTCCCTCTGACCACTGCCCCCTTACCAGGTTCTGGGTGCAGAGGCACTGGGTTTGTAGAAATTCGTCACCCCTCCTCCTTACTTCCCCCTCTCCCCCACCCCGCCCCACCCCCATAGCAGCATTAACTCTAAATAGCCAAGTCTAAAACCCAGCCACTTGAAATATTGCACAGATTAGGAATGTGCAGAATTATTGAAGACTTTAGATGCAACATGGCCTGCTTATGCATCCCAAATGATTACAATTCCTTTGCCGATCTGATGTGGGAAGTGTCTTTCCAGGGCTGTCTACCACTGTGAAGTAGAGAACACACACCCCTTCCTAGCTGGGTGCAGCGTTCCTTCCAAAGGTGGAAAGACCTCTGAGGATGCTGGCGAGCCCCGATGAGAGGGAAATTCAAGGTAAACATGTTCTTTCTATACCATATAGCGCTCCTTACCAACATTTTTTAAATATTAGTTTTAAATTTATAATATAAATGGCCGGGCATGATGGCTCACACTTGTAATCCTAGCACTTTGAAAGGCCAAGGCAGGAAGAGCACGTGAAGCCAGGAGTTCAAGACCAGCCTGGGCAACATAGAGAAACCCCATATGTAGAGACCCCATCTCTATAAAAAATAAAAATAAATAAATAAATTTATAGGCCGGGTGCGGTGGCTCACACCTGTAATCCCAGCACTTTGGGAGGCCAAGGCGGGCGGATCACGAGGTCAGGAGATCGAGACCATCCTGGTTAACAGGGTGAAACCCCGTCTCTACTAAAAAAATACAAAAAAATTAGCTGCGCGCAGTGGTGGGCACCTGTAGTCCCAGCTACTCGGGAGGCTGAGGCAGGAGAACGGCGTGAACCCAGGACGTGGAGCTTGCAGTGAGCCACTATACTCCAGCCCGGCCGACAGAGCGAGACTCCATCTCAAAAAAAAAAAATTTATAATGTGCAGAAAGGGAGCAATACTAAGCATAGGTGTAGGTATACAAATATTACATCCTTTTATTATTTCTACCTTTTATTATGTATTTTTGTTATTTTGTTATTTATATTTTTGTTATTGTTATTTTGTTATTATGTATTTTATTAAAAATACAACCTCAAACATTCCAGCTCCCACGCGGGTCTCAACACAAATTTCCCTTAAGAAAAAGGCTGATGAAAAAGTGACTAAAACAGGCCGGGCACAGTGGTTTATGCCTATAATCCCAGCACTTTGGAAGGCCGAGAAAAGTTTGAGACCAGCCTGACCAACATGACGAAACCCCGTCTCTACTAAAATGCAAAAATTAGGCAGGCATGGTGGCACATGCCTGTAATCCCAGCTACTCGGAGGCTGAGACATGAGAATCACTTGAACCCAGGAGGCAGAGGTTGCAGTGAGCCGAGATTATGCCACTGCACTCCAGCCTGGGCAACAGAGCAAGACTTCATCTCAAAAAAAAAAAAAGTTATTAAAACAATTTAAATATTCACAGAAGTTACTTGTGACTATCACAAAGGAAAAATATTTATTAAATGCTTGGAAAAAACTTCTAAGATACTCTTGACCTCTGTTTCCTTCCCCCACCATCAACTCTGAACCAAGAAACCACCCCAGGGCAGGCCGCTGGCTCTCAGTCAGGTTGCTGCAGACACTCGGGCAGGTTGTGCAAGGCAGTGGCCCCAGGTCCTCATGTCGTTAGTGCCCCCGTCCCTCCAGCTTGGCTGCCTCTATTTTTTTCTGCTGTCGGTCATAAGGACACTCATCTCACCCCTGGGCCTCATGATGCCCCCTCGATTTCTGTTTGCTTGCTGCCAGCACCTGCCTAGGTCTCTTGCATTCCTTGGGTGGCTCTGTCTCAGGCCCTGGGGTCTTTCCTGCCTCAGCAGATGCCAGGTTCTTCCAGCTTCTTTTCAAAGTTTGCTAAACACCAAGGCCCCCTAGTTGTGGTCTTCGTTGCTTTTCTGGATCCTGACCCACCATGACCCTCAGGAACCTGCATGTGCCCCACCTCCAGCTGCTCTGCTGGCTCCTGACCCCTGCTCCTATCTTTAAAACCAGCCCCACTGAGCTCCCTGGGGCTCAAGCCTATGCCTATGTGTTTGGCATCGTTTCACTCACATCCAGATCCCGGCTCTTCTGGCCCTGGGTTCCCTTTCTCCCTGCCTTTATGATCTCCCTCGGCCTTGGAGGGACAGGAGGGAGGAAAGGAGAGCTGTGTTTCTAGTTCACAGAGAAAAGCTTTAGATTTGGAATTAGGACACTTAGAACCCAGTTGCAGCTTTGCCACTGATTCTAGGTGACAGGTTTCCCTCTTTGGACCTCAGTTTCCTCCTACAGAAAATGAAGAGATAGAGTGGCTGGTCACTAAGATCCTTTCCAGTGGCCAGGTGTGGTGGTTCATGCCTGTAGTCCCAGCACTTTGGGAGGTGGAGACAGGCGGATCACTTGAGGTTAGGAGCTCAAGGCCAGCCTAGCCAACATGGTGAAACCCCCTCTCTACTAAAATCTCAAAAATCAGCCGGGTGTGGTGGCAGGAGCCTGTAATCCCAGCTACTCAGGAGGCTGAGGCACGAGAATTTCTTGAACCCAGGAGGCGGAGGTTGCAGTGAGCAGAGATGGCACCACTGCAGTCCAGCCAGGGCAACAGAGCGAGACTCTGTCTCAAAAACAACAACAACAGGCCAGGCGTGGTTGCTCACGCCTGTAATCCTAGCACTTTGGGAGGCTGAGGTGGGTGGATTGCCTGAGCTCAAGAATTCAAAATCAGTCTGGGCAACACGGCGAAACTCCATCTCTACTAAAATACAAAAAATTAGCCAGGCGTGGCGGCGTGCACTTGTAGCCCCAGCTACTCAGGAGGCTGAGACAGGAGAATCGCTTGAACCTGGGAGGCAGAGGTTGCAGTGAGCCGAGATCGCACCACTGCACTCCAGCCTGGGTGACATCTCAAAAACAGCAACAACAACAATAACAACAAATATCCTTTCCAGTGAATAGTTAAGAGCATTTGGTGTAGAGTTAGACCCAGGGTCAAATCCCATCTCTACCCTCACTGCAGATCTCTCTGAGCCTCTGTAATACCAACTTCCTGGGTTTTTATGAGGATTAAATGCAAGACTGAATACAAATTGCTTATTATAGTACCTGGCACATGGCGAACACTCAGTAAGTGTCAGCTGCTATCGTCATCATCGTCATCGTCATCATTATTGTGTGCCACTCTGTCATTGAGCTAATCCTAGAAGGTCTTTCCTGGTTGGCCTTTCATTTTGTTTTATATATTAAACTTTTTAAAAAAATGTATGTATGTACGTATGTATTTATTTATTGAGATGGAGTCTTGCTCTGTTGCCCAGGCAGGGGTGCAATGGTGCGATCTCGGCTCACTGCAACTTCTGCTTCCTGGGTATATATTGAACTTTTTAAAGTAGGGTCTTGGTCTTTATTCTGCCTCATCACACTTGCTGAACAAGACCCACTCTCAGCAGTGGACAGCGATGGCTGGAGAAGGGAACAGCTCACACAGAGTCTGGGAATTACTGTTTTAGACTCATGCTTCTTTTAATAAGAAAACACTCCATCAAGAAGGAGCTGAGTCAGCCTGACAGCTGAATCCACAACATAGCCAATCAGGGGCCAGCACTCTCAGAGATGCCCAAGTCCATCCATCATCAAGGTCCAGACATCCTTGCTGGGCGTTGGGAAGCAGGGTTGGGGACAGGGTGGGGCAGGGTCCTGGTTGGCAGAGATGCAGTCGGGAGACTAGAAAGACAGCAGCCAAGGCTGAAGCCAGAATTGAGAGGCAGTAGGCCCCACCCAAGTTCCGGAGGGCCCCTAGAGGGGTGCAGACTAGAGACATGGCCAGCCAGATTTATGTAGCATGACTGCATGACACCTGAGCCCAACCCTTCCCAGGATTCCTCCAGCACCCGCCTGCCCTCCACTCTTGGGCCACCTCCCACATAGAGTAGGAAGCTGGGTCCAGGGTTGGGGTATGCTCTGGGGTGACCTTCCCCTCCACCTCCTGCTGGTTGGCAGGTTCTGCAGATGTCTGGTCATTAAGCAAAAATGCCAGAAAAGAGAACAGTCGCTCTGGCTCTGCCAGCAACAATGGGGAACTTCATTGCCTAGCTTACATCCAGTGACAATGGACACTTCTTTCCTTTTTGCTGGGTTGTCTCTTTACCTGGCTGGAGCTTGGAGATGGACAGTTCCCCCAAGCTACGCCAACAGCCTTTCTTTCCTAGAAAGCAGGCCCTAATCATACCTCCAGCCTCCATGAGGCTCAGCAAGCATACACCTGTCCACCTGCGGCTCAACACTGCCTAATTCCAACATCCATCCATTCATTCCAAAAATATTAGTTGACACCCACTATGTGCCAAGTACTCCATGGGAGTTGGAGATGACTCAGATCCGGGGCTGGACCTACCATGAGTGAACCTACCCCCGGGGACAAAAATCATACAGAGCACTTGATTCTCTTTTGGGGACATGAGGCCCATTCCATTAGACTGTGCCCAGGTGGGGAACAGGAACCAGATCTGTTACGTTCATTATTCTCTACTCAGCCCTTAGCACCGTGCCTAGAAGATAGAAGGCAGTCTGTAATATTTCTGGAAGGAAATCCAGAAGGAAGGATTCCTTCTGGAAGGATATCCAGAAGGAATCCCTTCCAAAAGGGATTGTGGATGGATGACCCCTGAGTAGCCCACGCCAAGCAGCCAATCCTGACAGCTGCTACTACTCCATGGCATTCCATCTGTGCACACGTGTCAATCCAGTCTCCCACTCCACCCAGGAGCCTCCATAGGGATGCCCAGCCAATCCTGAGGAAACACTTTATAACAGCGACCCCTAGAGGCTGATATTATCATCACACCCCATCACATGAAGAGGAAATGGAGACAGTTTCAGCGACTAGCCAATGAGCACACCCAGGTTCCAAAGGCTGCCTCTTTCCCTTACACCATCAGTACAGAGGACACTGTCACGGAGTTTGGGGTGATGGTGTGCAGGCTGGAGATGGAGAAGGAAGGGCAGAACGAGCAGACATTACCAGTGTTGGGCTCTGCAGCAGGAGGCCGTGCTTCTAGTGCAGACTAAGGATCCGGATGCACCTTTGCTGGGTGTATTGCTGGTATGCGCGGTTAAGCCCTCCAAGCCCCCTAACCCCTACCCTTTTATGGAACAAATATTCAGCAATTATTTTGTTATCAACTTGAATGACATTTTTTATAAATACTTTTTATTTTATTTTATTTTTTTAGAGATGGAGTCTCACTATGTTGCCCCAACTGGTCTCAAACTCCTGGGTTCAAGCGACCCTCTTACCTCAGCCTCCTGAGTACCTGGGATTACAGAATTACAGGCACACACCACGGAGTGGGGCCTGGCTTTCAGCAATTCTGATTGGCTGGACTCAGGGTTACCAGGTGGGACCAGGCCCAGGCCTGGAACCAAGGCTTCTGCACAACAGGCCTGGAAGGGATCTGACTGTTCAATAACCGAACTTCTCTCTTCCCCAGGTGCCCGACCCTTTTACGGTGATCTGTGTATCTTTAGCTAATAATTAACTTGTCACAAACCCCATCAATACCCCATCAAGGGAGTGACAGAGGGAGAGGGAGGGGATGGGGGAAACGGTCCCAGCCCAGCACCCCAGCCGGCCACAGCCCCACGCTCATCTGGCCCATAATAAATAGGATGAAAGGCACTCCTGATAAATGCCCGTGTCAGGGAGAGATTTTACCTTCACTCAGAAACAATGTAATATCTCGGCTATTACCCAAAATAATTTATCAATGTGTAATAGCTTTGTGCAGGCCTCAGATAGGAGGGGAGCTGCGCTATCAGAGATGGATGTAGCCTACCTTCAGCTTTTAATTTTTAATGTTCGCAGCCAGCTTTGCATTAAAGGCCAGGTGTCATATAAAGACTTAATGTAAGAAGGGAGTTCATGAATTCTAATCAAGGGACGAGTGCTCCCTGGCTGGCTGCTGTCACCTCCTGGCTGGTCTTATTGATCTTTTGTTTTCTCCCCTTCTGGTTCTTCTTGCTCTTCCTTCTCCTCTCTACGTCCTCCACCTCACCCCTCCCCTCCCTGCCCAACCCTTCCTGCCCCATCCCACCCTGGGTTTTCCTCTTCCCAAGATGCATTTGTTTTTTCCCACTGTAAGAGGGAGGGTCTCTGGCTGGGCCAGGGCAGCGAATGCAAAGATTCTGGAACAGCTAGATGAGACACCCAATTTCAAGATGGCAAGACTTTTTTTTTCTTCATTCATTCCATTTTTATTTATTCATTCATTTCTTTTTCATTCATTCATCCAGAAAATGTTTTTAAATATTCACGAGGAGCCCAACTCTGTGCTACACAATGGAAGGGGCAGGCAACATGGTTTCTGCCTCTAGAGGAGTTTCTAATCTTGCTGAGAAAATACTCTTTCAGGCCAGACATGGTGACTCACACCTGTAATCCCAGCACTTTGGGAGGCCGAGGCGGATGGATCACCTGAGGTCAGGAGTTTGAGACCAGCCTGGTCAACGTGGTGAAACCCCGTCTCTACTAAAAATACAAAAATTAGCCGGGCATTCTGGCACATGCCTATAGTGCCAGCTGCTTGGGAGGCCTCGGCAGGAGAATCGCTTGAACCCAGGAGGCAGAGGTTGTAGTAAGCTGAGATCGTGCCACTGCACTCCACCTGGGGTGACAAAGTGAGACTCTGTCTCAAAAACAAAAACAAAAACAAAAAAACTCTTCATGCAAACATACACGTGTAAATATGACTGGAGACAGTTGCATGAGATTTAAAAGAAATCCTCAAGTGTCATCTTCTGAGTGAGGTTTTCCCTAATTTGTGCATGAGCCACTGTACCTAGTCTATTCACTTGTGTTTTCTTGGGCTATGGCCCTTTGAGTTGGGTTTCAGTTGCTTACTTAGGAACCCAAGGCACTTTGGAGCTATCTCAGCCTAATGGCCTCCCAATTGATTCTTTTTTTCCTTTTTTCTTTTTTTTTGTTTTTTTTGAGATGGAGTCTTGCTCTGTCACCCAGGCTGGAGTGCAGTGGTGTGATCTCGGCTCACTGCAACCTCCGCCTCCTGGGTTCAAGCGATTCTCCTGCCTAAGCCTCCCAAGTAGCTGGGATTACAGGCGCCCACCACCACACGCAGCTAATTGTTGTATTTTTAGTAGAGATGGAGTTTTATCATGTTGGCCAGGCTGGTCTCAAACTCCTGACCTCAGGTGATCCGCCCACCTCAGCCTCCCAAAGTGCTGGGATTACAGACATGAGTCACCACGCCTGGCCCAATTAATTCTTTTATACCTATTTATTTTGTTTATGGTCTAACTCCTCCTACACATATATAAGTTCTTGAGGGCAGGGATTTGGACCTCTTTTGTTCACTGATATGGCCCTTGTGCATAGAACAGGGCTCTGTGTAGTAGCTGCTCAAAAAGTTATCTATTGACTGAATTAAGCAACAAAAAGGTGGTGCTCAGAGGACAAGAGCAATGGTATTGCCAAGCATTGGACAGGAAATGAACAATTGTGCCTTCCAGCAGCAGGCTACTGTAGCTCCTCTGCCCTAGGGAGCTCCACCCCTCTTTCAGATGCTACTGTAAGTCCCTGGGTAAACCACACTCCCCATCTAGCCCCAGTCCAGCCCACCCCATTCCTGCCTCTCTTTGGTAGACTCCTGGTGGTTTCCTCTTGCTGCCCTTTTCCCAGCCTGACTCAGATCAGAGGCAGGAGTGGGAAGGGAGGAGGACAGGGGATGTATGTCCACCTGGCTGTGAGCTCACCAGGGTGGGGCTGGGCCTTATGCCTCCTCGGATCCCAGAGCACAGGTCCTGGCATGCAGTAGGTGCTCAGTTCTGGGCAGGCCAGTTTTTATGTGAGTGCTGCATTCTTGCAAACTGCTTCTAATTTCAAACTCACAGAATTCAAGACAAGTTTTCCCCCAGGAATAGATATAAAGTAGGGTCTGCCTCCTTTCAAAACTTTTGCACAAGTGAGACTTCATACCATTTGCATTGTCCAGTTTCAGATTCTCTTGAAAATGCCAACTGTGTGAGAGGGGCCAAGTTCTCTCCCCTGGTTTTGTGGCCCTGTGGCCTCTTTCCACTGTTTCTGCCCTCAAGAATACAGGATTCCTCCTCAAATCTCCCTTTTGTTCCTTTAAGACCCACTGCAAAGGTCAGCCTCCTCCATGAAGCCCTCAGAAACAGTGGGCCCCTCCCTCCTCTGTGCTCTCAAAAAATTTTGTTCCTGCTTTTGTCACAGGCAGTTGAATCGTAAACGAGCTGCTAATGGGTCCATGTCTCCATTAGATCTTGAGTCCTTGACAGCAGACACTATGTCTAAGTCATCTCTTTAATCCTATCACCTTGTAAATAAATGAAGGAATGAATGAGTGAATGGGGCACCCAGGTAACTCCCACAGATCTCCTCCAAAGCTGATGTAAGCTTCTAAGCTGGATTCATCAGAATCACCTTTGGAGCTTAAAACAAACCAACAAACCAAAATAAAACAATGCAAATTCTTTTACGTCACTCCAAACCTTGCTTAGAAATACCCCCGCTCCCAAGAGATTTTGAAGATCAGGCAAGTGGGAGCCATAGCGCTAACCAGGGCCTGCCTTAGATTCACCTGGGGCACTTGGTAAAGGCACAGAATCCTGGGATACCATCCTGAATTTTTATTTTTTATTTTATATATATTTATTTATTTATTTGAGACAGAGTCTTACTCTGTTGCCCAGGCTGGAGTGCAGTGGCTCGATCTTGGCTCACCGCAACCTCCACCTCCCAGGTTCAAGCAATTCTCATGCCTCAGCCTCCCCAGTAGCTGGGATTACAGGCAGGCGCCACCACTCCTGGCTAATTTTTATATTTTTAATAGAGACAGGTTTTCACCATGTTGCCCAGACTGGTCTCGAACTCCCGAGCTCAGGCAATCCACCCTCCTGGGCCTCCCAAAGTGCTAGGATTACAGGCATGTGAGCCACCACAACCCAGACACTCCAGGGAGAGTTTTTGTTTAACAAAGGCCCGAGGTGACTGCAGGAGTCAGAGCGGTTTGGGAAATGCCCCAGGCCCATGTACCTCAAGAGCTCTTAATCCTTGGTGAGGACACAACCTCCATCCCCTTTCAGACAATGAGTACTTCCAGAAGTCCCCAGTAATTTCCAGGGCAGGAAGGAACTTTAGTGATGATTCTATTGCAGGATTTGTCAACCTCAGTACTGTTGCCATTCTGGGTCAGATAATTCTTTGTTCTGGGAGGTCCTGTGTATGGTAGGATGTTTAGCAGCATCCCTGGACTCTATCCACTGCATGCCAGTAGTAACACCTGCCCCTCCATCCTCCAGTGTGACAACCCAAAATGTCTCCAGACATTGCCAAGTGTCCTGGGGGAATATATATCACCCCTTGCTAAGAAACACTTTGGTCCTGCCTGGGGCTCAGGAAGGCTGAATTCTTTGCCCAAGGGGAGTAACAATAAGATTTCAGGAAATAGTAAAAAGTGAAGATGAAGACGATGTACAAAGACATTCATCACAGTTTTGTTTATAACAACAAAACGACCAAACTAGAAGCAGCCAAAGCGACTAAAAATAAAAGAAAGATTTGTTAGCACTTATGGCACCTTGTAAAATGGGATTTAGGCAGCCATGAAAATAGCAGTATCAAAGATTAACTAATGACATTGAAAAATAAGTAAAGGTTATATGAAAAAAACAGCTTGCATGGCGGGATGAAGAGTGTGGTCCCAACATTATCTAAATGTGAAAGCAAAAGAACATAACTTTTTGCTATTTTCACAATGGACACTTAATTTTTTTTCCTGAATAAAACTTATTGTACTAAAAAAACTAAAACAATACAGAGAAACTGAAATTCTTCCTCTACATTCTACTTCCTAATCACAAGGCCAGAGGAAAATGTTGGGGCGTCCCAGGCAGAGTAAGAATTAACAGGTTACACTGGTATTCTTCAAGCACACATTCAATATTTCTTTATTGGGAGTGGGGAGAAACTGATACTTACTGAACAAAAACAAAAACAGTATATCCTCTGTTTCAAAATAAGCAATTTATAAGCAAGCACTGAAGATGTTTTGTTTTCAATTACAAAATAATTGAAATATGGAAGGTTATAGAAAACAATATAAACAAATTCCTATGTACCTACATTAACTTACTTTAGGTGTTTAGTTTTTAAGAAATGTTGTGGGGCCGGGTGCAGTGGCTCATGCCTGTAATTCCAGCACTTTGGGAGGCCGAGACAAGAGGATTGCTTGAGCCCAGAAGTTCGAGACCAGTCTGGGCAACATGGTGAAACCCCGTCCCTATGAAAAATTAAAAATTAGCTGGGCGTGGTGCCACGTGCCTGTAGTCCCAGGTACTCAGAGACTGAGCTGGGAGGATCGCTTGAGCCTAAGGTTCAACTGCAGTGAGCCATGATGGCACCACTGCACTCCAGCCTGGGCAACAGAGCTAGACCCTGTCTCAAAAGAAAAGAAAAGAAAAGAAATGTTGTAAATCTACTTAAATAGTCTAAGCCATATTCTCTTACATTTTTCTTGCCTACTTGTCCTGAAAGAAATCACTATCTGCCAGGCACGGTGGCTCACGCCTATAATCCCAGCAATTTGGGAGGCTGAGGCGGGCAGATCACTTGAGGTCAGGAGTTGTGACCAGCCTGGCCAACATGGTGAAACCTCGTGTCCATTAAAAATACAAAAATTTGCTGGGTGTGGTAGTGGGTGCCTGTAATCTCAGCTACTCGGGAGACTGAGGCAGGAGAATCGCTTGAACCCAGGAGGCAGAGGTTACAGTGAGCCGAGATCACACCACTGCACTCCGGCCTGCATGACAGAGTGAGACTCTGTCTCAAAAAGAAAAAAAAAAGAAATCACTATCTTGAAGGTGTTAACAATCATTTCCAGGCATGTTTTAATATATTTATTATATGTGCATATATCCATAATTTTAGTCATGCAATTAAATGAATTTATTAATATTAATATAAATAGCATGAAATTATAGTCTCTTGCAATTTACTTTTTAAATCTTGTGATTTTTAAAAATTTATATTTATGCATATAGATTTATTTATTTCAGTTGTGAATTATTATGACATTATATGACTAAATTACAGCTTATCAATCCTTTCTTCTACTGCAGGACAGTTCTACTCTATCTCATTTTTCCATTATTTCAAACAATGTCCTGGTGAGTTTCCTGCAGATCTCCCTGTGAATTTGTGGGAGAGTTTGATTTCTATGGCAGCACTCATCAAACCTTTTGATGTCAGGATTCCTTTACATTCTTTTTTTTTTTTTTGAGACCGAGTTCACTCTTGTTGCCCAGGCTGGAATGCTATCTCAGCTCAATGCAACCTCTGCCTCCCGGGTTCAATCCATTCTCCTGCCTCAACCTCCGGAGTAGCTGGGATTACAAGTGCCCTCCACCACATCTAGCTAATTTTTTGTATTTTTAGTAGAGATGGGGTTTCGCCATGTTGCCCACGTTGGTCTTGAACTCCTGACCTCAGGTGATCCGCCTGCCTTGGGCTCCCAAAGTGCTGGGATTATAGGTGTGAGCCACCACACCTGGTCTTCCCTTACGTTCTTAACAATTATTGAAGGCCACAAAGAACTTTTGTTGAAGGGAGTTATATCTATCAACAAATACCATAGTTAACAGTTTAGAAATTCCAACTGAGAATTTTAAAAATTTTATTCATTTATTTGAAATAACAACACATCTATTTCATGTCAATATAAATAACATATTGTTATGAAAAGTAACTTCTTTAAAATAAAAAAAATTAGTAAGATAAGTGGTAGCAGTGTTGTTCTTCATTTTCACAAAGCTCTCTGTTTACTGTGCTATGTTGTTTTGGCTGAAGCCTATGAAGAAAATTCGGCCTCACAAAGCTACATAGTTGGAAAGGAGAGAAGCAACTTAAGAGTCTTTTCAGATCATTGTGGATATTCTTTGATAATACTCACTTAACAAGTGGTAGTTTCTTAAAGACTGGTTGCAGTGTAACATGTGAAACCACATTAGTGCTCACTTTGTGCTCTATTACGTTAAAAGGCATTGATCTATCTTGTACCTTGAAATCTTTTACTTGTGATTTTTGTAACATCCTACATTGATCATTTGGAAAATATTAGTTCACCCAGTCCTGCAAATCTGTCAGACACTGGCACACTTTACTACACAATATTACACACACAAAAAATGCATTCACTAACATCACCTTTTAAAAATTTTTTTAATTTTTTTTAAGACAGAGTTTCACTCTGTCACCCAGGCTGGAGTTCAGTGGCGGGATCTCAGCTCACTGCAACCTCCACCTCCTGGCTCAAGCGATTCTCCTGCCTCAGCCTCCCAAGTAGCTGGGACCACAGGTGTGCACCACCGCACCCAGCTAATTTTTTGTATTTTTAGTAGAGACGGGTTTCACCATTTTGCCCAGGCTGGTCTCGAACTCCTGAGCTCAAGTGATCTGTCTGCCTTGGCCTCCCAGAGTGCTGGGATTGCAGACGTGAGCCACCATGCCAGCCTTACCTGATAGCACCTTTGATTTTATCAGCAGAACTTTAGCTATTGAGAAGCTGTCAAGCTCATGGGGCAGCAGGTCCAAGTTTCCCACAATTTGAAAGCTCAAATTTTGTCATTGAATTGACAAGCTCTCTTCCTTTCTCAGAAAATATCTCCCAAATACCCCAATTTGAATAACCACGGTATGTCCATTGTTCTTTCAAGAAAAAATAACGTTCTGTGAAAAAAGTGGCCAGTTCATCTTTCTTTTTTTTATTTTTTGAGACAGAGTCTCATTCTGTCACCAGGCTGGAGTGCAGTGGCACGATCTTGGCTCACTGCAACCTCCGCTTCCCAGGCTCAAGCGATTCTCCTGCCTCAGCCTCCCGAGTAGCTAGGACTACAGGTGGGCGCCATCATGCCCAGCTAAGTTTTGTATTTTTAGTAAAGACCAGGTTTCACCATGTTGGCCAGGCTGGTCTCGAACTTTTGACCTCGTGATCCACCTGCCTCGGCCTCCCAAATTGCTGGGATTGCAGGCATGAGCCAGCGCGCTGGGCTAGTTCATCTTTCAACACACACATTCCCCCGTGTGCTTTCCTCTTGAGTATTCAGCAGAAGGGGTTTACGTGCAGTTCCCATTTCCTCATGCAGAACATTCAAAATAAGTACTCAGGGTTGAGATTTTTACGTTTTAAAAATTCTACTGCTCCATCAAGAACATCCTTCAGTAAAACTGGTTTTTGCCTTTGTTTGTTTGTTTACTGAAGGGCATGACAGTGACAATTGGTGCAGGTTAAGGCCACTGCCTTGTTTCATGCTAAGGCACTATCACTTGAACGTCATCAGTGCAAATGTTGTCACAGCAGAAAAGACAAATAACATCTTAGTGTTTGTTCTTTTATTTATTTATTTATATAGAGAGAGACAGGGGTCTCGCTATGTTGGCTAGGCTGGTCTCGAACTCCTGACCTCAAGCAATCCTCTTCCTGCCACAGCTTCCCAAAGTGCTGGGATTACAGGTGTGAGCCAGCACGCTTGGTTTCCTAGTTTTGTTCTGAAAATAGTTTTGACCTTGCAGGTCTCCTTGGAAACATCTCAGAAATCCTCCTGGGGTTGGGGGCCACATGTTCAGAATTGCTGTTCTAGGTTAGCTAAACAGAAGCTAAATTACTGGGTGGTGGAGTGGGCACATTTTACCTTTACTAGTCCCTCTCAAATTGCTCTTCAAAGTGGTTTTATCAACTTCCCTCCCACCAGCAATGTGTAAGCGTTCTCAAGTCTCCATATCCTGGTCATCACTGGGTGTTGTCCAACTTATATTTTGCCAATCTAGTGGGTATGAAATGGTGCCTCATCGCTGTATTCATTACAGGAGAGCATGTCAAGTACATTTGGAGCAGTCTTTCCAATCAGTTCTTTAACCACTCATAGTTGGGTGGTGCTTATGGCACTCACTAATAATTGAGGTAGTTCCCAAGAATATAGATATATAAAATCTCTATATATCTCTATGTTGAATAGGTTTAAAAGTTGGGCGTCTTTTTCCCGCTAGCTTTCATGTTGGCAAAACATTTCCCACTTCAATTTTCTTCTGCAATTTTCCAAATGAGAGAGCTTCTGGAAAATGCTATTCTAGGGTTTTTAATAATTTATCCCCTGTAAACACTGCTAGCCCATATGTGATTTGGTTTCAAAATTGCAGTTGATTACACAGCAGATTAGAGCCTGCTGTTTTCAGGAGCGGTGATGCTGCCTATAGTAGCATGTGTACATTGTCGAAACCCTCAACACAGATTTGTAGATGCTGCTAAAACTGACTGTGCGGGAATCTCGGTGAGAAATGGTATATCAGTCTCTAACATGCTAACTTTTCAGGAGACTTTCTAGAATGCATGTGTGTGTGTGTGTGATTTTTGCTTTACCTGTCGACTCTATAAACTCACCCTCATGTGAGGAGCAAGGCTATTCTAAATAGTATGTGGGAGCCAGAATTAACAGGCACCAGGTTTCTCATTTCTCATTTATTTCATTAATGTTTAGCTCCCCTTATAAATTTGCGTTCTCAGCATCTGTTCATCTAAACCAGAAATTGGCAAACTTTTACCATATAACTCCAGATAGTAAATATTTTAGGTTTTGTGGGCCACATGGTCTCTGTTACAACTACTCACCTCTCCTTTTGCAGGGTGAAAGCAACCAGCCATAATAAGTAAACCAAAGGTGTGGTTGTATTTCAAGAAAGCTTTATTTGCAAAAACAAGAGAGGGGTAGGCTGGGTATGGTAGCTCACGCATATAATCCCAGCACTTTGGAAGGCTGAGGTGGGAGGATAGCTTGAGACCAGGAGTTCAAGACTACCCTGGTCAACATAGAAAGACCCCCATCTCTACTAAAAAAAAAAGGCCAGGTGTGGCAGTGCATGCTTGTAATCCCAGCTACTCAGGAGGCTGAGGCTGGAGGATTGCTTGAGCATAAGAGTTGGAGGTTGCAGCAAGACCCTGACCCCTTCTGGACTGCTTCTTCATCTGGCTCTCTGGGGAAAGCCTTGGCTAAGCCTGTGGTGTCCATTCTTCCAGTATTATGGTCTGTAGTTTTTACTTTCTATAACTGTGGCTGGGTTTGGTGGCTCACGCCTGTAATCCCAGCACTTTGGGAGGCCGAGGCAGGCAGATCACCTGAGGTCAGGAGTTCAAGACCAGCCTGGCCAACATGGTGAAACCCTGTCTCTACCCAAAATACAAAAACTAGCCTGGCGTGGTGGCCTGTACCTGTAATCCCAGCTACTCAGGAGGCTGAGGCAGGGGAATCGCTTGAACCCAGGAGGAGGAGGCTGCAGTGAGCTGAGATCATGCCACTACATTCCAGCCTGCTGGGTGACAGAGTGAGGCTCTGTCTCAAAAAAAAATTAAAAAAAAAAAAATATATATATATACATATATACACATATATATATATAACTGTGCATGTGCCTATGTATTGTTGAATCTTTAATGAAAAAGAAGTAAATACAAGAAGGTAAACATGGAGATGATGTAGATAACAAATAAGATTATTATTACTGTAAATTATAAAACTATATAGGCCCTGAGAGAACTTGAAGTGCATGCCAACTAGGCCACATGATGAGGAGGACAGACATGACAGCTGTCCTTTTGGGGACCTCCACTGCTCTCCAGAAAACAGAAATCAAATAAGTTCCAGAAGGCTCCTTGGAGAAAAAGCTGATTCCAGGTCTGGGAAAAGAAAAGTCAAAGAGGAGGCCAAAACCTCTGGTTGTGCCAGACAGGAAGTTGTGCTCAAAGCATGAGGGACACAGGGATCCACTTGAAGGAGTCCCTTTGGCCAAATCTGGGGAATATGAGCATCAAAGTGAGTAATAATAGTAAAGAATAATAACTCACTGAATAAAATAAGAATCCCCAAATCCATACTGATATAAATAAATAAGTAAATAAGTAGACAGGGGAAAAGGGATAGTTCTTCCTTACAGCTGAATGCCAAGTAGTATAGACAGATGGAATGATGGAGTTCGAAAATCATCAATGGATGCTAAAACCAGTGGGTTAAAGTTTGATGAGGAACAGGCTATTTTCAGTTTTAGAGTACCTTAACACAAATTATGTATTCATCACAGAGGGAAGCATAGTAACTTTACAATGCAGAAATCTGGCACATATTACTTTTACCAAATGATTAAGGTTAATATCACCAATATTGGGTTAAATTGGCATCTTGTGCCTCCTGACGTGAGGCACTGAGAAGAACAGTGTCCCTATCCAAATGCACAAACTGAATCTCATCATGGAAAAACATCAGACAAGCGCAAACTGAGGGATGTTCTACAAAATAACTGGTCTGCTCTCTTAAACAGTAATGTGAAGGTCAAGAAATGCAAGGGAAAGCTGGAGAGCTGTCCCAGATCAAAGAAGACCAAAAGAAGCATGACAGCTGAATGCCCCAGGTTATCCTGGATTGGACCCTGGACTGAAGAGGAAAACTAGCTATAAAAGAAACTTGCTTTAGGGATCATTGATGAAATTTGAATATAGATTACAGATTAAATAATAGTTTATTTTTGTTTTTGTTTTGAGACAGAGTCTTGCTCTGTCACCCAAGCTGGAGTGCAATGGCATGATCTTGGCTCACTGCAACTTCCACCTCCTGGGTTCAAGCAATTCACTTGCCTCAGGTTCCCGAGTAGCTGGGCTTACAGGTGACTGCTACCGCGCCCGGCTAAGTTTTGTATTTTTAATAGAGATGGGGTTTCACCATGTTGTCCAGGCTGGTCTCAAACTCCTGACCTCAAGTGATCCACCTATCTTGGCCTCCCAAAGTGCTGGGATTACAGGCATGAGCCACTGCATCCAGCCAATAGTTAACATTAATGTTCTGATTTTGATAACTGTACTAAGGTTACATAAGAGAATGTCCTTGTCCTTTGGAAAAACTGAAGTATTTGGGGTTAAAAGAAAATTGGTTCTGGTAACACGAAGAAATGCCTTACAAGCCAAAGTTGGATTTCCCCGTATGTATGAATTCTAGAAGGTGGGGGCATCTTCTGGCTCATAGCCTGACCTGAATTAGTAGGCCCACAGATTTTCTCATCTATTTATTTTCTTCCTCTGGCCCCTGATACCTCTGCTATGTCTATTTATTTTCATTTCAATATATTGTATAATCAGAAAAAAATTACTTTTTTGGCCGGGCACAGTGACTCATGCCTGTAATCCCAGCACTTTGGGAGGCCGAGGCAGGCGGATCACTTGAAGCCAGGAGTGAGACCAGCCTGGACAACATGGCAAAACCCTGTCTCTACCAAAAACACAAAAATTAGCCGAGCGTGGTGGTGCATACCTGTAATCCCAGCTACTCGAGTGAGGCACAAGAATCACTTGAATCGGGAGGCAGAGGAGGTTTCAGTGAGATCGTGCCACGGCACTCCAGCCTGGGCGACAGAGCGAGACTCTGTCTTAAAGTTCCTTTTTTTTCTTTTGAGACAGAGTCTCACTCTGTTGCCCAGGCTGGAGTGCAATGGCGCAATTGCGGCTCACTGCAACCTCCGCCTCCCTGGTTCAAGCGATTCTCCTGCCTCAGCCTCCCGAGTAGCTGGGACTACAGGCACCCGCCACCACGCCTGGCTAATTTTTTGTATTTTTAGTAGAGACGGGGTTTCACCATGTTGGCCAGGATGGTCTCAATCTCTTGACCTCGTGATCCACCCGCCTCGGCCTCCCAAAGTGCTGGGATTACAGGCGTGAGCCATCGCACCCAGCTGCAAAAAAAAAAAGGTATTTTTTTTTAAAGTTTAGGAGAAGGGCATTTCAGGTGGAATGAACAAAATTATAAAGGTGGGATATGCGAGTAGTGGTTTGGGGGCTTAGAATATACCCAAGTTATGGCAAATGAGTAGTGGAAAAATAAGACTAAAAAGGTAGTTATATTCAGATTACCAAGGACACTAAATATCACAGTAAAGTGTGTTAATTTTGCTGATGGGGCAAAGGGCAACCATTCATTGAGAGCTGTTGAGTAAGAAAGCGACATAGAGGTGAACATAGGGAGGAGGATCCTGGCTGCACGTTTAGGTTGGAAAAGCAAGAACAACACCTGGAATTGGAGGATATTTGTAAAAGGAGGGAAGAAGGCTGTGATGGTTAATAATTGAGTGTCAACTTGACTGGATTGAAGGATGCAAAGTACTGTTCTAGGGTGTGTCTGTGAGGGTGTTGCCAAAGGAGATTAACATTTGGGTCAGTGGACTGGGAGAGGCAGACCCACCCTCAGTCTAGGTGGGCACCATCTAATCAGCTGGCAGCACAGCTAGAATAAAGCAGGCCAGAAGAAGTTGGAAAGAGCAGACCTGTTACTAGTGGAGGGTGTCCAGTTTCTTGGCTTCTTGAACAAAGAATTGGACAAAAGGCACAAACAAAGCAAGGAAAGAATGAAGCAACAAGAGCAGAGATTTATTGAAAACGAAAGTACACTCCATAGGGTGGGAGTGGGCTGAGCAGCGGCTCCAGAGCCCCGAGACAGAATCTTCTGGGGTCCAAATACCCCCTAGAGGTTCCCCACTGGCCACTTGGTGTACACCCCATGCAAATGAAGTAGTGACCCGTAATCAGTCTGATTTCGGGTTGCAGAAAGCAACCAATCATAAATACTTTTGATTTTCCACCTGCCATGCAGAAAGATGTGGGGAGGGTTTGCAAAGGGAATAGCTTCTGGTCCTTTTGTTACTTAGGTTTGGAAAGTTGAGTTTTTTCCTTTGATTTAGTTCTGGGAAGTCAGCGTGAATCAGCCATAGATTCCCTGCCTCCAGACACTATTCTCCTGTCTCAGACCCGCAGAGTCTTCCGGCCCTCATTTTTCTACGGTGTTAGATGCTTCCTGACCTTGAACATCAGACTGCAAGTTCTTCTGCTTTTGGACTCTTGGACTTACGGCAGTGATTTGCCAAGGACTCTCGGGCCTTAGGCCACAGACTGAAGGCTGCACTGTCGGCTTCCCTACTTTTGAGGTTTTGGGACTCAGACTGGCTTCCTAGCTCCACAGCTTGCAGACGGCCTATTGTGGGACTTCACCTTGTGATCGTGTGAGTCAATACTCCTTAATTAACTCCCCTTCATATATACATCTATCCTATTAGTTCTGTCCCTCTAGAGAACCCCAGCCAATACAGGGACAATGAGTGTCCCATTCACAGTTCAACACACATTTTTGCATAGCTGGAATTGGGGAAATAGAGATGGATACAGAAGATTCATCTGCCTTGAGGAACTCTTTGAGGCTATGGGAGCCAGTGGACTCATCAAAAGGAGGCAGTAGAAAGGGATGGAAACAAACAAAGAAGGAACTTATGGAAGTGCCTGCACTGGGGCGCAGGAGCAGAAAGAGGAGCCAGAGAAGGAGGCAAGAGTGATCAAGGAAGAAGGAGAGCCAGGAGGGCGCAGTGCCATAGAGGCCCCAGGAGAGAAGTATCACCAAGGAGGAGCCAGGCATGGCCAAGAGGTGTGAAGGCTGCTGAGAAACTGGGTGCAGCCCTTGGATGTGGCTGTTGGGTTCTAGTTAATGTCTTAGAATTTGACTCAGTAAAGCAGGAGAGGGGAAGCCAGACCGGAAGGAGGAAATGGAGGTACCAGGTAAATGTTGCCCTTTGGAGAAGCTAGATGGTATTATAAAGGAAGAAGGTGAGAAAGCAAAACCTGAAGAAAATGGGATCGAGGGATGTTGTCATTCTCTTTGATGCCACAGCAGATCCCCTCCTTGCTCCTCTGAGTCTGCCTGAGGACAGACACACCTTCACCCAGGGCAGCCAAGCAGAGCTGCCCGTGCTGCCTGTACCTACACAGCTGTCATCTGCCCGTGGGCATGAGAGTGGGGTCCATGTGGCCAATGTCTCCTCATATTTTATTACTCACATGCAACACTTAATTACCAGCCTTCTGGATTCTGGACAAAGAGGTGATGCTTCTATTGCCTAGAGAAGAAAACAATGGTGTTATCACCACTGAAAGCAGAAGAACAGGGGCAAACTCCTGTCAGGCAGTGGCAAGAAACAATTCAGTCTCGCCCCTCTCCCACCCAGAACTCTGTTGGTCAAGCATAAATCTTTTCATTAGTATGGAATTCTGTGTTCCTTTAACATTTGCACTCTGTAATGGTGATAGCAATGATGACAATGACAGCTAAATATTTACTGGGCTATGTGCCTGGATGGTACTTTTTTTTTTTCTTTTTTTAAGATGGAGTCTTGCCCTGTCACCCAGGCTGGAGTGCAGTGGCACGATCTTGGGCCACTGCAACCTCTGCCTCCTGGGCTCAAGCGATTCTTCCACCTCAGCCTCCCAAGTAGCTGGGAATACAGGCACCTGCCACTACACCTGGCTAATTTTTGAATTTTTAGTAGAGACAGGGTTTCACCATGTTGGCCAGGCTGGTCTCGAACTCTGGCCTCAAGTAATCCACCCAGCTTGGCCTCCCATAGTGCTGGGATTACGGGCATGAGCCACCGCACCCAGCTGCCTGGATGGTATTATTACAAGGAAGGAAACAAACAAAAGAAGGACTTTGGGAAGTACTTGCATTTGGGGGAAGGAGCACAAAGAGGAGCCAGTTAGTTTGTAGAGCTCCAAGCAAGATAGGGGATGATATCTCCATCTCTTATCTCTCTCTATATAGATAGATAGGTAGTTAGATAGATAGAGAATAGGTGGGCAGATAGCTAGATATGTTAAATAGATAGATTGAAGGGCTTGGGGTATGTGATTGTGGGGCTGGCAGGGCAAATTCGAATCCACAGAGCAGGCATCAGAAAGGGTGGGCTGGAACTCTCAGGCGTGGGCTGACGCTGCCGTCCACAGGCAGAAATCTCTTCTTTAGGGAAGCTTTGGCTCTGCTTTTAAGATCTTTCAACCGATTGAATCAGGTGCACCTAGATTTTCAAGAATTGTCTCCCCTAAAGTCAATGGATTGTGGGCTTTAAGCATGTTTACAAAATACCTTTGTGATAACACTAACATGCTCACATGTGCACACAAATGCTCAGACACACACACACACACACACACTCAAGCTGATTTGCCCAAGTTTGTTTGCATAGAGACAACTGGGAGATTTGCTGCCTGGGCCACCACATTTTCAGTTAGTGCTTGACTGAATAACTGGGGACTGAAGCCTAGCCACGCTGACACACCAACTTCAGGACAGGCAAATCCATAGAGTCAGAAAGTAGATGAGTGGTTGTGTCAGAGGAACTGGGGGAGGAGGAGGAATGGGGAATGATCACTCAAAGGGTACAGTGTGTTCTTCTGGGGTGAGGGAAAAGTTTTGGAACTAGAGAGGTGGTGGTTGCCCACACTGTGAATGCATCAAATGTCACTGAATGGTACACGGAATGGTTAGTTGTATGTTATGTGAATTGCAGTTCAATTCAAAATAAAGAAAGAGTCCTAACAAATACATGGAGAAATGGTTGACTTCTGTCTTTCCCTGGCGCCCTAGGGCTCCCCCTAGCTGACCCCTGAAGACTCCATTCTTGAAGAGATCTGGCCCCACTCCAAACAAAATGAACCAATCAAAGGTTCAGTTTGAAGACAGAGAGAGAGGAGAGAGAGAGAGAGAGAGGAGAGAGAGAGAGAGAGAGGAGAGAGAGAGAGAGAGGAGAGAGAGAGGAGAGAGAGAGGAGAGAGAGAGAGAGAGAGGAGAGAGAGAGAGAGAGAGAGGGGGGTGGAGAGAGAGAGAGAGAGAGAGAGAACAAGGCCTCACCAACCTCCCAAGCTCCTGACACCCTGGGCCTTTGGCCTGGCCAAGTGCCAGCCAGAGCCCTCCGGCTGGAGTGGTTGATGGCTGCATGGTCCTGAGCTCAGCTAAGGTCCCTGATGTTCCTCTGATCCCCTTCCTAGGTCAGGAAGTCAGGGGAGAGGCCTCCCAGGTACCTGCTGTTGCCAAATGGTCCGAGCCCCTCTAATCAGGGTCTCTGACTGTTGGGTCCCTGTGGCTAACACAGTGACTCTAACTGCCGTGTACTACAAATTAATTCATTCCGTTAGGCCTTGCTGTTCGGTAACTGGCTGTCACAGAGATCGCCCCGGGAGCTAATTGAGAGTTGCAATCCGTGGCCGTATTTCCATTAGCGGCATAATGACAGGCAGCCACTGCGCACACACAAATACACACTGAAGCACAAAACACGGGTACACATATACACACCAGACACTAAGTGCGAGATATGAGCATACAAACGCTTAGGGACACATACACACACACACACACACACACACACACACACACACACACACACAGAGACAAGCTGATTTGCCCAAGTTTATTAGCACAGAGACAACTTGGGGATTGTGTACGAGGGCCACCACATTTTCAGATCCCCTGGACGAGGATGAAGCCCCTGTGAACACAGACACTGGGACTGACCCACTGGCCACTGCCAAGAACACAAAGCCCCGCCCCCACATGCTGAGGCACCTGGGTCCATAGGTGCTCCTGTGGGCTGTCCATAGGTGCTCCTGTGGGCCGTGGGACCTGGGTGTCCTCACTTGGCTTCCTTTGACCAAGGGGAGAGACAAGCTTGTGACCACTGCAGAGACTCTGTGTGGACGTGTGCACAGCAGTTGGTGTGAATAAATGGCCAACGGTTCTCATTTCAACCAAAGTTCACTAACCTCCCGCTCTTTGTCAGGGAGTGGAGATGAATACATTCATTAATTGTTCAAGAAGTCCTTACTGGCTGGGCACAGTGGCTCACGCCTGTAATCCCAGCGCCTTTGGAGGCCGAGGTGGGAGGATTGCTTGAGCCCAGGAGTTCAAGACCAGCCTACGCAACACAGGGAGACTCTGTCTCTACAAAAAATACAAAAATTAGCCAGGCGTGGTGGTCGCACCTGTAGTCCTAGCTACTTGGGAGGCTGAAGCAGGAGGATCCCTTGAGTCCAGGAGTTCAAGCCTGCAGTGAGCCGTGATGGTGACACTGAACTCCAGCCTGGGCAATAGAGCAAGATCCTATCTCCAAAAATAAATAAATGAATTTTTAAAAATATTAAAAAAGAAATCCTCATTTGGCTAAGAACCAGGCACCTTTCTCCCCACTCAGTGATTGTCTTAGGCTGGGTTCCCCAGAAGCAGAGCCTGAGTGAGGATGTGAATGAGGTGGTTTCTGGGACAGGAAGCTCCTGGAGGGGCACGGGACAGTGAAAACAGGGAAGGGAAGGAAGGCGATGCAGTGAATGTCAGGGAGCAACTCACCCTGTGGGCACCTGGGGTGCAGTCATGCTGGGGACCCTGAGAGAGTGTGCAGAACAAGTCCCAGTATTGTCCTACTCCTGCCTGAGGACAGAGGAGCTGAGGCATTATCTTAAGTTCCCACTGGACATTAGTTGAGGGTTGCTCCCAGGGGCATGAGCTCCCTGGCACTTCTAGCCTAACCGTTGTGCAGACCAAGCCTGCTTCCTAGCCAGCAGCCCTCCGTCAGAGTCAGGGCTTCTTCAGTAAGTACCTAAAGAGTGAGTGTAGGGAAAGTGAGTGCAGGGGAGGTGAGTGCAGGGAAAGTGAGTGCAGGGAAGGTGAGTGCAGGGGAGGTGAGTGCAGGGGAGGTGAGTGCAGGGGAGGTGAGTGCAGGGGAGGTAAGTGCAGGGGAGGTGAGCGTAGGGGAGGTGAATGCAGGGGAGGTGAGTGCCACCATGTCTGGCTAATTTTTGTATTTTTTGTAGAGACAGAGTCTCCCTGTGTTGCGCAGGCTGGTCTTGAACTCCTGGGCTCAAGCAATCCTCCCACCTCGGCCTCCAAAAGTGCTGGGATTACAGGCATGAGCCACTGTGCCCAGCCAATAAGGACTTCTTGAACAATTAATGAATGTATTCATCTCCACTCCCTGACAAAGAGCGGGAGATTAGTGAACTTTGGTTGAAATGAGAACCGTTGACCATTTATTCACACCAACTGCTGTGCACATGTCCACACAGAGTCTCTGCAGTGGTCACAAGCTTGTCTCTCCCCTTGGTCAAAGGAAGCCAAGTGAGGACACCCAGGTCCCACGGCCCACAGGAGCACCTATGGACCCAGGTGCCTCAGCATGTGGGGGCGGGGCTTTGTGTTCTTGGCAGTGGCCAGTGGGTCAGTCCCAGTGTCTGTGTTCACAGGGGCTTCATCCTCGTCCAGGGGTTCTGAAAATGTGGTGGCCCTCGTACACAATCCCCAAGTTGTCTCTGTGCTAATAAACTAGGGCAAATCAGCTTGACTCTGTGTGTGTGTCTGTGTCTGTGTGTGTGTGTGTGTGTGTGTGTGTGTGTGTGTGTCCCTAAGCGTTTACCCTCACATGTTTGGTAAGTTAGGTGTATTAAATGCATTTTCAACTTACAGTATTCTCCATTTCTTTTTTTTTTTTTTTTTTTAGATGGAGTCTCACTCTGTCACCCAGGCTATAGTGTGGGGGAGCCATCTCTGCTCACTGCAACCTCTGCCTCCCAGGCTCAAGCAATTCTCCTGCCTCAGCCTCCCGAGTAGCTGGGATTACAGGTGTGTGCCACCACGCCAGGCTAATTTTTGTATTTTTAGTAGAGACAGGGTTTCACAGTTTTGGCCAGGCTGGTCTCAAACTCCTGACCCTGTGATCCCCCAGCCTTGGCCTCCCAAAGTGCTTGTATTACAGGCGTGAGCCACTGCGCCTGGCCAATATTGTCAATTTCTGATGCCTCACTGTAAGTTAAAGAACATTTGTATTTGTTAGATCCTTTCTGTGATAGGCTGAATGACGCCCCCCTAAAAATGTTCATGTCTTAATCCCCAGAAGCTGTAAATATCTCACTCTTCATTGCAGAGGGGATTTCAGAGTTGTGATTAAATCAAGGGTCTTGAGATAGAGAGATTATCCTGGATTATCTGAGTGGATTCAGTATGATCATAAGGATCCTTATAAGAGAAAGGCAGGAGGGTCAGAGTTGGAGAAGAAGATAGAATAACAGAAGCAGCAGAAGTTGAAGCGAGGAAGGGACCATGGAACCATGACTGCAGGCAGCCACTAGAAGCTGGAAAAGGCAAGACAATGGGTTCTCCCTTAGAGCCTTCAGAAGGAATGCTGTCCTGCCAACCCCTTGCAGACTTCTGAAGCCACTACATTCTTGGTAATTTGTTTTGTTAGAGCAGTAATAGGATGTGCCTTCCAATTCCCAAACCACTGGATTCTACATAGCTCTTAACTTTTAAACCAGACAGACCTAGGTTCAAATCCCAGCTTTGCCACCTATCAGCTGTGTGGTCTTTGAATCACTCAACCTCTTTTGGTCTTAGTTTCTTCATGTCCGTATGGCGATAATGATATCTACCTAGGGATCCACAATTCTAGCAATATTATAGACTTGATGACCTAAAATTCATCTTGTTACAAAATACCCAGAAATGCTTAATGTAACCTGGCAGTCTTCCAAATGTATAAACTGACAGGCGCAATGGCTCATGCCTGTAATTCTAGCACTTTGAGAGGCCTAGGTGGGAGGAATGCTTGAGGCCAGGAGTTCAAGACCAGCCTGGGCAACATGACAGGATTCCATATCTACAAAAAATAAAAATAAAAAAATTAGCCAGGGTGGTGGCTTACACCTATAGTCCTAGACACTCAGCTGGCTGAGACAGGAGGATGAGGATCACTTGAGCCTAGGAGTTCAAGACTGCAGTGAGCTACAGTCATCCCACTGCATTCCAGCTTGGGTGACAGAGTGAGACCCTATCTCAACAACAACAAAAAATGTATAAACAAATTTCCAAGAAAGTAAGAGAAACCCATAGGAGCTAAAAATAAAAAAGGAAAACCAGAAACAGGACCACAAAGCACAAGAGCTGTCCCTATGTTCCCCATCCTACCCCAGCCCCTGCCTAAGGACCCTGGCCCCAGGTGAGGGGAGGGCAATTGGAACTGAGACCCCATAAATCCATAACCCCTAAAAGGCTACAACCTTAGCAAAACTGGGAAAATAAGGAAAACATCCTTTGGCTGCCACAGGTTGATGGCATGGAAACTTGCTGAGGTCTCTTTCTTTTTCCATAATGTTGAGGAAGCTTGTTTGTCTAGACCAGAAGTTCTCAACCAGGGGCAATTTTGCCCCACAGGGGACATTCGGCAATGTCCCTTAGGGGGCAGAGAGACACCTGATTGTCACAACTTAGGGGAAGGGTACTGCTGGCATCTAATGGGTAGAGGCCAAAGATGCTGCTAAACATCCTGCCATGTAGGGGGCAGCTCCTCACAACAAAGAGATGCCCAGCCCAGGATGTCAATAATGCATGAAATGTCATTGAGAAATCCTGATCCAGGCCTGGGCTCTGTGCAGGAAAATGTCTTTGGGAATTCCTAACCATGACCCCTGTCTCCCTCCCATAGGTTTGGAATTCAAATTTACTCTACTCCCGTGGTTTTGGAGCTCTAATCCAATCAACTAACAACAACAACAGCAAAAGGAAGTCTAGGGCCAGTTATACCTAAGGGCAAATACAATACTCCCTCTAGAGGAACACATTTTCTATCCAATTGATGTAGGATTTCCACATGCAAAGCCTTACCGAAGATGAACTCACAATTTAAAATTACAAAACCCACAAGGAAATAATTCACCATGAGTGAAAGTTGGCAGATATAAGAGGCAGTAAGATCAGATCCACAAGAAGTTCACATTTAAAAAGGCTATAGATACAACTGTGAATATACTAAAATCCACTAAATTGTACTCTTTAAAAGAATGAATTTTATGGCATAGGGATTATATCTCAATAAAGTGTTTATTAAATAAAAAGGCCATAAGATGAAGACTGTAATATACAAATGTTTAAAATTATTAAAGTCACATTATCTTTTTTTTTTTTTTGAGACGGAGTCTTGCTCTGTCCTCTGTTGCCCAGGCCGGAGTGCAGCAATGCTATCTTGGCTCACTGCAATCTCTCCCTCTTGGGTTCAAGCAATTCTCCTGCCTCAGCCTCCTGAGTAGCTGGGATTACAGGCACGCACTACCACGCCCAGCTAATTTTTGTATTTTTAGTAAAGACGGGGTCTTGACATGTTGGCCAGGATGGTCTCGATCTCCTGACCTTGTGATCTGCCCACCTCGACCTCCCGAAGTGCTGGGATTACAGGCGTGAGCCACCGCACCCGGCCTAAAGTCATGTTATCTTCCTTGTGAGCTTATTCAAGAATTAAAGAAAACTTATAACTGGCATAAAATAAGCACCCAATAAGTAGTATTTATTATTATCCCAGTGATTATTTATTTATCCTCATTTCCACTTTTCCTAAGCCTCCTATCATCTATCAAAATGTACCTGTGGGCCGGGTGCAGTGGCTCATGCCTGTAATCCCAGTGCTTTGGGAGGCCAAGGTGGGTGGATCACTTGAGGTCAGGAGTTCAAGACCAGCCTGGCCAACATGGAGAAACCACTTCTCCACTAAAAATAAAAAAATTAGCCGGGCGTGGTGGTGGGCGCCTGTAATCCCAGCTACTAGGGAGGCGGAGACACAAGAATTGCATGAACCTGGGAGGTGGAGGTTGCAATGAGTTGAGATCACACCACTGCACTCCACCCTGGGCAACAGAGCAAGACTCGGTCTCCAAAAAACAAACAAACAAACAAAAATGTACTTGTGCCATGTCCCATTCTGTTAGAGCCTTAATGTCATATTCCCTCAATTCTAAGAGGCCACAAATTGTAACACACACCATCAATCTAATGAAAGTTTAAAAAAAATAAATGGGCCTGGCGCAGTGGCTCACGCCTGTAATCCCAGCACTTTGGGAGGTCAAGGCCAGTGGATCACCTGAGGTCAGGAGTTCAAGACCAGCCTGGCCAACATGATGAAACCCCGTTTCTACTAAAAATACAAAAATTAGCCAGGCGTGGTGGCGGGCATCTATAATCTCAGCTCCTCAGGAGGCTGAGGCAGGAGAATCACCTGAACCCAGGAGGTGGAGGTTGCAGTGAGCCGAGATCTCACCATCGCACTCCAGCCTGGGGGAGAAGAGCGAGACTTCATCTCCGAAAAAAAAAAAAAATTAATGCAATTTATCAAATGTGTTTATTGTATTATAAGTTGCACTCTGAATTTGCAAATATTAAAATAAGAAAAGTATACTTAGATTTATAGTTCATGATAAAATAATTGCGGTAATGTAATAATGAATGCTACTAAGTAGCCGACTGAATGCTTTATGACTCAATCAAACTTGTCCAACCTGTGGCCTGCGGGCCGCATGTGGCCCAGCAAGGCTTTGAATGCAACCCAACACGAATTTAAACTTTCTTAAACCATTATGAGATTTTTTGTGTGTGTGATATTTTTCTTTTCTTTTCTTTTTTAGTTCATCAGCTATCCTTAGTGTTAGTGTATTTTATGTGTGGCCCAAGACAATTCTTCTTTTTCCAGTGTGGCCCAGGAAGGCCAAAAGATTGGACACCCCTGCTCTAATTCCTGGATCATGCAAGTTTGCAGCCTCTGTCCAGGCTGGCAGATGGAGACTGGCAATGTTACAGGCTGGAGAATGAGATTAGCATCACAGCCAAGTCTGTTTGTCCCCAAGGCAGTGGGGCTACACAAATCTGAAGTGGGAAGTAAGGAACAACATACAGGCTCAACATGGGGGAACTGTTCTCTTATCATGTAAGCTTATAAGCATTATCTGGCCCAGTGGTTGCTTTTTTTTTTTTTTTTTGAGACAGATGCCATTCTTGCTCTGTCACCCAAGCTGAAATGCAACAGCACAATCATGGTTCACGGCAGCCTCGACCTCCCATACTCAAGCAATTCTCCCACCTCAGCTTCCTAAATAGCTATAGCAGTGCACCACCACACCTGGCTAATTTTTTTATTTTTGTAGAAATGGGGTCTCACTATGTTGCCCAGGCTGGTCACAAACACCTGGCCTCCAGTGATTCTCCCACCTTGGTTTCCCAAAGTGCTGGGATTACAGATGTGAGCCACTGCTCCCAGCCTGCATCTTCTTATTAAGGACCGAATACTACTCAGCGTTTGGTGTCATCAGCCTATGTGGGGATTCTTCTCCTTCCTGGGCCTCAATTTCCCTAGCTAGACAATGGAAGTTAAAATAAAAACATGAATCTGTTTTTCTATGGGCCACAGAAGTAAGGGCTTATTTGGCTCATTGTTTGGGAGGATGAAGTTTCTTTCTTTTTCATGCCCTTGGTCCCTGCCCATGAGTGTGAAGCAGATTCATTAATAACAAATCCCAAGCAAGGCCCTCCCCTGTGTGGGGCATAACCAAGATCCTCATTATGCCAATTACCGGGAGTAGGAGTCAAACACTTCTGTCCACTGCATCCTGGGCTGCAGAGTTTCAATGCCTGAGTCTGGTGAGAAAGAACACACTCACAGCCAACATGTTCTGTGAAGTGGGTTTATTGCTTACAGATAGGCAGCAGGAGACAGAAGCAGCCTAGGATCCATTGTGAGCCAGCTTCCCAAGGCTCAAGAGAGCTGGCTGGGGTGGATGGAGTCTTTTTTTTTTTTCCTTTTAGAGACCGGGTCTCGTTTTGTTGCCCAGGCTGGTGTGCAGTGGCTTTATCATAGCTCACTGCAGCCTTGAACTCCTGGGCTCAAGCAGTCCTCCCACCTCAGCCTCCCCATCCCCATCTCTTCCAGTATTTGGGACTGCAGGCATGCATCACCACACAAGGCTTGCAGGGGATGGAGTCTTTACTCCCTGGGTTATACACCTTGGGGTCATGTCACCCACTGGACTAAAGCATTGAGAACATCCTGCTTCCACAGGAGAGAGAGGTTCAAAGCCTGTGTGGGGCAGTCCCTCTGTGTCTCAGGATGTTGCATTCCTAACACATTGTAGTTATTCTTTTTTTTTTTTTGAAACAGAGTCTCACTCTGTTGCCCAGGCTGGCGTGCAGTGGCGCGATTTCAGCTCACTGCAACTTCTGCCTCCTGGGTTCGAGCAATTCTCCTGCCTCAGCCTCCTGAGTAGCTGGGATTACAGGAGCCCACAACTACACCCAGCTAAATTTTTGTATTTTTAGTAGAGATGGGGTTTCACCATGTTGGCCAGGCTGGTCTCGAACTCCTGACCTCATGATTCACCCACCCTGGCCTCCCAAAGCACTGGGATTACAGGCGTAAGCCACTGCGCCCGGCCATAGTTATTCTTGAGAACTACAAGCAAGAAACTGTGGGGAATGGGGGGAGAACTGGGTCAGTCCAAGGCCACCTGGAGAATGGTTCTGCAATGTGAAGAGATCAAAGTCTTTGAGAGAGAACATAGTAGCTAAGGACAGAGCCCCGTCTGAAGAATTCAAAGATCTGCTATCAGCCAGGACCATAGACCCAGACCTGTAGTGAGGGCAGAGGGAGAAAAAAGAAAGGGGAAGGGAGACCAAAGGAGAAGGATTTGCAGGGGCCCACCCATGGCTGATTCAGTCTACACTGAAAAACCATCTAAAGCTGGTATTTTAGCAATAGAATTTAATGATGTGTGGCATAAAGCACTATCTCAGAGGTAAGTGAAATTCAGCCTCCTTCACCCACGAAGAAGGAAAGCTTGGGCCGTCAGGACAAGGGGTCTTATATACATGCCAGTGTTCCTCAAACTTCAGCATCACATGAATCACCTGGGAATGTGATTCAGCAGATCTAGGGTATCACCCGAGATTCTGCATTTCTAACAAGCTCTCAAGGGATGTCAATGCTGCTGGTCTAGGGACCACACTTGAGTACCAATGGCATAGGAGGTCCTGACTAATATTTATTTATTCAATAAATCAATCAGCCATTCAACAAATATTTATTGAGCACTTACTATGTACTAGACAATGCTCTGGGTGCTAGAGATACTGAATAGAAAAAGCAAGCAGAACATAAACCATGTATGCCAAATGAATGAATATAAGATGGAATTAATTCATTAGTGGAGGATGCTTGTCGTTTAGTACAACATAGCAATGAAAATGCAACAAAACACAGTTTCTCCCGTGGCAATTTATCTTGCAAACCCAAACCCCAGTATCTGTTCAGGGAAGAAGAGAGCAGAAAGGAGAAGGAGAGAGGGCTTCCTGGGCAGCTCATCAGCTGTGTGACCTTGGACATGTTCCTTAACCTCTCTGGCCTTCAGGTTCTTCATATATTAAAGGAGGAGGCTATTCCAACTGTAAGTTATCATCCTGAGGATTACATCAGGAAATGTTCAAAAACCACCTGGTCCAAATGCCTGGCACATAGTAGGCATTTGATATATGGCTGCTGCCATGATTTTATTATTACTTACCAAAAAGTGAACGCACAGCGGCTTAGGCCTGTGTCTCCCCGCATTCACCCCAACCTGGAGTTCTCCATCCCCCCATCTCCCCACCCCCCGCCTCACGGAGCCACAAGGCTACCCTGATGAGCTGTGCAGCTTACTGTGAAATGCGCTGCATTTTCTCCCCAGCTGCCTCCTGATTGCAGTATTTACTTTTAATCTCCTGTGCCTCAATGCCCGATAAAAACTTTGTCACATTAGATGGTGACAGATGGGGGAGAGAAGGGGGGCATCCCTGCAAGGGAGCGTCCAGGCCACTCAACAATCCTTCACCACGCCAATTACGTCCTTCAGTGCTCCCTGGCGTGGGCACCCATGTCAGCGCAGAGGGAAATGGAAAAGCATAAATAAAGACAAAACCAGGCTCAGCAAGGCTTTAATCTGCAGAATAACATTTCTCATTTGTGTGAAATATCACTGGATTCTCTCCCTATGCTCCGGGGGCACACATGAGCGCACACGCATGCCCGGGAGGGAGACTGGGGTTCCCAGCCCCGGCGGGGGAAATTAACTGTGTGCAGCGTGCCTCGGAGCTGGGCTAACCTATCCCTTGTCCCTAACTGGGCTGTCAGGGACGGTTTCTTCTTCATGTTTGCAAGGTATTAAAGGGGAAGCAGGAGAAGGGAACTGACAAAAGGAGGAATGCAAATGGTTAAGAAATTATCAGGTGCGCACAAGTCAGAGGGGAGGTGGGATGCTCAGAAGCTGGTTCTGTTTTCTCAATAATAGAATAATGATTTCATAATAATGTGTGACCGGTGCTTAACACTTCAAATCTTTTTCTTTCACAGGCTTTACCTTCCTGATCCTCAACAACTCTACCCTGACATGTGTGCAGGGATTTTCCGTGTTCAAAACATGTCTATTACTGCTCTCTATGGAGGCGGAGTACGTTAGTTTCCTAGGGCTGTCGTTACGAAATGTCACAAACCGAGTGACTTAAAACAACGGAAATCTGTTCTCTCATAGTTCTGGAGGCCAAAATTCTGAATCAAGGTGAGGCAGCTGCGGCCACACTCCCTCCAGAAGCTCTAGGGGAGGATCCTTCCTTGCCTCTCCCGGCTTCCAGCAGCCCCAGGTAGACCTGGGTTTGTGGCAGCCTAACTCCAATTTCTGCTTCTCTCGTTGCATCTGTACCCAAATTTTCTTCTTCTTATAAGGACACAGGTCAGATTGGATTTAGGACCCACCCTAATGACCTCATCTTTTTTTTTTTGAGATGGAGTCTGGCTCTGTCACCCAGGCTGAAGTACAGTGGCTGGATCATGGCTCACCGCAACCTTTGCCTCCCAGGTTCAAGTGATTCTCCTGCCTCAGCCTCCTGAGTAGCTAGAGTACAGGCATGTGCCATCACGCCCAGCTAATTTTTGTATTTTCAGTAGAGATGGGATTTCACCATGTTGGCCAGGCTGGTCTCGAACTCATGACCTCGAGTGGTCTCCCTGCTTCGGCCTCCCAAAGTGCTGGGATTGCAGGTGTGAGCCACCACCCCTGGCCCTAATGACCTCATCTTAACTTTATTACATCTGCAAGGTCCCTAATTTTCAAATCAGTTCTCATTCACAGGGACCAGGAATTGAGACTTAAACATATCTTTTTAGGGGATGCAATTCAACCCATAACATAGAGGCACAGTGATTTAAAGTGATTTGAAAAAAGACAAGCTTGTGTTTGAGCCCCAGCCCTAGGGACAGCTGCTTTGTCTTCTGGAGTAGAGGGGGAGAGTCCTCCAGACTACACTCAACACCCCCTGACGCCATGGAGGTGGAGCTGCAGTTGGGAGGTTTTGCAGAGGAGCTTGTGTGCATGCGCAGGAGCCCACGCCAGCCTGCCCATCTCTGCACACATCTGTGTGATATCAGAGAGAAGAGCAGAGGAGAGGAGCTTGGAAAAAGGAGTCCACAAAGTCCAACGGCAGAGGCTTATAACCTGAGAGACCCAGTGATGGGAGCAGCAGAGGCAGGAGCTGAGAGCTCTTCTAGAATAGTTATAAGTCCTCTGAATGGGAAATGACCCACCCTACCAGCACCCAGTAAACTGTAGTAGCCATGGCTGACACTTGAAGTGGAATTGGATGACAGCCAGAAGAGGAAATCAAAAACAAATAAAATTCTAGCCATTCCTGGCTACAGACGTCACCAAAACCCTAGCAGAATGGAATTGGCAGTTAGCCCCTGACCTTCCTGGGTTCATAGGAAACCGTGCTGGATGGAGACTGGCTCAGGGAAAAGGACAGGTGGCCACTGAGGCTTGGCCACTGAAAGGAGCAGGGAACAGGGAAGCAGAGATAGCAATGGCCTGGTGGAGGAAGCCCAAATGAGAAACCACCAGGAAGTGAAATTCTAGCAATGCCTTAGACCAGGGGAGAAGTGGAGGGGAAGGTCATGGGAGGGTACAGTGCTGGAATGACCCCCAAACTGCAAAATGAGTCCTTGAGAATGAAATATCCCTCACAGCTGGAGGATGGGATGCCAAATAGCATTAAGGCTGCCAGATAGCCCTGCGACAAGATTAATATATCATGCAATATAAAAAGAACTGAAGTGAAATGCACATATCATAAAACTAACCACTTGAAAGTACACAAAATTCAATGGCACTTAGTATATTCACGATGTTGTGCCACCATCATCTCTATCTAGTTTCAAGTATTTTTATCACCTTCAAGGGACACCCCATGATCATTAAGCATTCACTGTCATTACTCCCTCCCCGCCTTCCCCTGGCAACCACTAATCTGCTGTCTCTATGGATTTACCTATTCTAGATATTTCATATAAATGGAATCATGCAACAGGTGACCCTTTGTGTCTGGCTTCCGCCACCCAGCATTTTGAGGTTCATCCACACTGTAGCTCATATCAGAACTTCATTCCTTTTTATGGCTGCATAATATTCCATTGTGTGGATATACCACATTTTGTTCATCCACTTATCCATGGGAATTTCATGGGCATTTGGATTGTTTCTGCTTTCTTGGTTATCATGCAAGCAATGCCATTTTGATGGGAAGTTTATTAAAGTAGCTCCTTATTCTAGCCAAGTGGGAGTTGAAAGAACTGTTCTCTTCCCATTTTCCCTCTCCCTCTCTCTATCTGCTCTCATTCAATCGTACATCCAACATATATTTCTGAGAGCCAATTGTGTGCCAAGCCCTGGCTCTGTTAGAGAGGTGGCTGCAGGGGCCTGGACAGCACTGCTAATTCCAACTACACATCCCAGGAGATCATAGGGCAGTCCCAAACTATAGACTATAATCAAGCCTCTGGAGGCAGCTCCCCATTTGTCCTTCAGACCAGAAGAGAGAATGGCTGGCATCTGGATTGGGCCTCAGAGGGCACAGAACCCTGGGGAACTTCCAAAGGCCTGGTTGCTAACACTCAGGCCTCTAGATAGAGGATAGAGTGCCTGTGCCCCAAGAGACTCCCCAGAGCCCCTTGGCCCTGAGCATTCATGGGAACAAGGCTTTCACTTGTTCTGGGTCTGGAAGGGGGTGAGGCAATGGAGGGAACCTCAGATTAGGCTTCTCTTTGTTTTCCGTAATTTGGGTGTCCACATAGGCTAAGAGAGAAAGAGAAAGAGAGAACGAGAGAGAGAGAGAGCAAGCACATGAGTGGGCCTGACTGTTTAGCAGGTTCACCAGACCCCAAGTGAAAGGGTGAACTGAAAAAAGTTGAGGTGATTAATTCACTATAGTTTTATGTTTAACAAACCTATCCATGGTTTATTCTCATATGGGTTTAGGTCTTCTCCAATAATCCTCTTCTTGCCCTGATAAAGTCCTGAGTTAAAATCCACCTTCAGGGTTGGTATTTGAGTCTACATTTGTGGAGTTCAGATTAAGATTCCAGATAAACAACACCCATGCAATGTTTCTCAAAATGCGACCCGCAGTATGTGCAAAACAAGAAACTGGAGTACTTGTACTTATTAAAAGTCAGATTCCTGGGCCTCCCATTAGAACAGGGCCCCTTTCTCGTCTTTTTTCTTTTTTTTTTTCTTCCTTTTTGTGGAGAACGGGGTCTCTCTATATTGCCCAGGCAGGTCTAGAACTCCTGGGCTCAAGCTATCCTCCCTCCTCTGCCTCCCTGAGAGCTGGGATTACAGGCGCGAGCCACTGCACCCGGCCAGGCCCTTTTCTCAATGGTCCTCTCCCCACCAAAGTCCAAGAACTGAGTCTCATCAGTTCCAGTTTCCGGGATTGAGTTGTGTGCCACCCCTGAATCCATCACTGTGGCCAGAGGCGGGACAGGGGTGCAATGCTTTGTCAGCCAAGCCAAATGAAGAGCTAAGGAGGGCATTTCCCAAGGAGAATCTGGGTGTTGCTAGCGGAGAAAGGGGAGAGTAGACGCTACAGCTGGGGACAAAAATAACAGAGGTCAGCTCCAGTTCATGACACTGTCACAGGGGAGCTGCAGAGCTGCATTTTTTCATTTGTCCATCAGCAAATGTTTATGGTGCTTTCTTCATGCCAGGCTCTGGGGAGCTCTTCATATATGTGAAGAGCCATCATGGGAAACTTCAATGCACTTGTGTATGTACGTGAGTGTGTAAGTCTGTACGTCCCCAAGGAAGAACTAGAACAAATGATTCAAAGTTATGGGAGATGAATTTTGAACCCACAAGGGGCGTCTTTTCCAACAATGATAGCCGACCAATATCGGATAGGCTGTGTCCTGAGCAGTGAGGTCCTCATACCAGAAGTCCTCAAGCAGAGGCTGGAAAATGGCCATAAATCAGGCTTACTGCAGAGGGGTTTCTGTATCAGGTAAAAGGGGCTGGAATAGACGAGAGGCCGACAATCGTACTCAACAACTGCTGTAACAAGTGACCATGAACTCAGTGGCTTCCAGTGGCACAGATTATTACCTTATAGTTCTGTAAATTAGAAATGCATCATCAGACCCAGCATGGTGGCTCACACCTGTAATCCCAGCACTTTGGGAGGCCGAGGCCAGAAGTTGAGGCCAGAAGTTTGAGACCAACATGGTGAAACCCCGTCTCTACTGAAAATACAAAAATTAGCCAGACATGGTGGCGCACGCCTGTGATCCCAGCTACTCAGAAGGCTGGGGCACGAGAATCACTTGAACCCAGGAGGCGGAGCTTGCAGTGAGCCAAGATCATGCCACTGCACTCCAGCCTGGGCAACAGAGCGAGACTCCATCTCAAAAAAAAAAAAAAAAAAAAAAAAGGAAAAAGAAATGCAACATCAGGTTCACAGGACTAAAATCAAGGTGTGGCAGGGCTGTGGTCCTTTGTGGAAGCTCGCAGGGAGAATCCATTTTCTTTCCTTTTCCGGCTTATAGGGGCCACCCCGTTTTGTGGCGTGTGGATCTTTTTCTCCACCTTCGAAGCCAGCAGTGGTGGGTCTAGTTCTTCTCACATCATATCATTCTGACCGCTTCTGCCTCCCTCTTTTGCATTCATGATTTTATTAGGCCCACCCAGATGACCCAAGACAATCTTCCTATTTGAAGGTCGGCTGACTGACATTCTTAATTCCATCTGCAACCTTAATTCCCTTTTTTCATATAACATAACATATTCCCAGGTTCAGGGGATTAGGACATGAACATCTTCAGGCACCCTTAGCCTGCCTACCACAGGACCTCAATATCCCTTGCCAGCCAGAGATTCAGTGGTCCTATGATTGATTGAATCATCGGGTCTTTTCAAGTAGGGCAGAGACTCGGTCGGGCACAATTGGGCACAAGAGTAACACCTGTCAGATGCCCCCAACAGCACAACATGTGTGACTGTTTGCTTCCAAACCAGAAGGCAGGTTACACAGTAATTACCTCTTTGTCTATTAGCAGCAATTACACTCAAGTCAATAGGAGGTCTAGAATTACTGTGGACTCAACCTCTATCTCAGGAAATTCTATTAAGTGTCTGTGTAACTAAGAAGTCATTACAGAGCACTTGAAATTATAGTGTCACCTGCCTTAGAAAAATCCCTGCATCTCCCAGAGAGGAGAGAATGGGTTGGAGCAGCAGGTAGATGGTTAATTCTCACAGCAGGTCCTTAAATTCTCACAGCAGGTCAAGGGCCCCATGAAAGTTGGAGCACTCTGAAACTTGGCAGGACCCAAAAGTGGGTGCTAAGCGATAATAATAGTGACTATTTATTGCTGCTTCCTGGGTGACAGGCATGGAACTGGGGCTTTACACACTCCAGAGCCAAGTTCCTGAGTGATGCTCACTCCTTCAGGCCTTCCCAGGCTAAGAGGAGGCAGTGGACCCTCATGCTATATTCCTGTTTCAAGGACAGAGGGGCTGAAGGCTCCTGGGATGGGGCTAAGAGATCCAAGCAGAGGCTAGAAAAGGAGCTTAGGTCTCAACCTGCCAGAACCATCCCAAGCCAGCCTCACGTCCTTGGCAAAGGCATGGGATGAGAAACAACACTGAGCAAGGAAACTGCAAGAAAGAAGCTTGGTTTTCTAAAGCATGAAGTCTGTAACAGGAAGATGAAGCTGGCTGGGTGGGCTGAAGCCTGGCCTATGTTCCTTGTTGAACAGGGTACTGTTGAAGAGGTGGATTGTAACATGGTTGGAGCTTTTAGACAGATCCTTCTGTTGACTGTGCAGACCAGGGGTCCCCAAACTTTTTCTGTAAAGGGCTAGATAACACATATTTTAGGCTTTGCCTGCCATATGCTCTCTGTTACACTACTGAACTCTCCTGTTGCAGCACCCCTAGGCAATATGTAACCAAATGAGTATGGCTGTGTTCCAATAAAACTTTATTTACAAAAACAGACTGTGGGCCAGATTTTCCCACAGGCTGTGGTTTGCCAACCTCTGATCTAGATGATGGTTTTGAAGAGTGCATGCATTCTATGTTCCTATAACTTGGGGTTCCCGCCCACTGCTCTTTTATCCATTGGCATATTTAAATGAATATTTGAACTGGCTCAAATAACAATAACAGTGATAGCAATTAATCATATTAATATAATCTTTACATTTTACAGAGCTCTTTCATATAAACTATTCTACATGACCCTTATACAGTTTGAGGACATTAAGGCTCAGAGAGATTACGTGATTTGTTCAAGTTCACACAGCTACTAAGCATTTTTGGTTATGTTTGATATCAGTTTGCCAAGGGTCATTATTTTTTTAGCTCCATGTTTTCCTTTTATTAGTAAGAAGATGTGAAGGCTGATTGGGCAGTTTATTCTTTGAAGATGTACTAGTTGGGGGTAGGATGGTGGGAACTCCTACCCAGGTTTCAAATTCTAGAGAGCTGGCTGAAGAGCAGCAGTGTGGTGCAGGTGCAGGACTGGGCTTCACAGGGAAGGCCCTTGGAAATGTGGATAGGCCTCATCTCTCTCTTGGCACCTGGCAGAGAGAATGAGTCAGTCCTCTCTCGGGAAGATGGCGGCTGCCTCCAGGAGTTCAGCTACAGGCACCTGGCTTCAAAAGGCTCATTTATAAGGGTGATGCTGACATGGTCAAGGCTAAAGGAATACAGAGTTGAGGAAGGCTCTGCAGAAAGAAGGGATGAGAGCTATTTCCTAGAGTGGTAGGGACAAGGAAAGCCTACCACTATGGGCCCAAATTCAAGACAGTGAGTGTTAAATGTGCCCACCATGTTAGGAATGAGAAGGATGACTAGAACCCTCTATATATTAATGGCTCTCAGTGGAAGTTTCTCCCCTCTGAGAAGGGGGACAGGGAGGTTGGCAATTTCAGTGATTGTGTTTCCCCACCAGCATTTAGTGGGCGTGTCCAGGGAGGATGGCAAACACACAGGATAATCCTACATGACAAAGGTTCTTTCATGTCTCATGTGAATTTTGGAAGGCAGCTATGCTCACCACTATACCACCAATGCTCATGTGAATTTTGAACGTTCACTGGACATTAATATGTATGAAAAACTTGACCTGAGGGATCTGAGTCTGGCTTAACACTTTTTTTACATAAAAATACAAAGCAATTTTTTGTAGAGTTTTAATATCACCAAATTTTCCAGCAATTCAACTCTTGTAAATCAAGGTAAAACTGAACTTTGTTTTGTTCATGACCTTGCCAAGAATTGTTCACTATTTCAGAAAATGAAATCACAATGGAAACACTATTCATCGTATTTGGCTCATTTGGCAGTATATATTAGTCTGCATTTGTAGCTAAGAAATCCACTTATAAATTATGAAATAATTATAGACTCACAAGAAGCTGCAAAAGTAGTACAGGGAGGTACCATATACTCATAACCCAGCTTCCCCCAGTGGAAGTATCTTATATAGCTATAGCTCATTATCAAAATCAGGAAATTGATTGGTGCAGTACAATTAACTAGACTATAGACCTCACTCAGATTTCACCAACAGACTCCTCCTTTATCCCTTCTAGTGCCATCATACCTAATCATTTATAGGTTAAAATACAAATTGTTTTGTTAGAAATTACTTTTTTAGTGTTACACTTAAAGTCATATTGTTTTTTAAGTAAATTACTCTTATTTTATTTTTCTTCATATTGTATTTAGAATCTGTAGTATTATTGTTAAATTATGCATTTACTCAGGTTATATTATTATGGATTTTATTTTAGAGTGGAAAAGGAAGCACTAAAATATCTGTTTGGAGGGTGATAATCGTGATGAATCCCAAACATTTAGATGGGGTAATAGTTGTTAATAGATATTAATAACTGACTTGGTCTAAAGACTTACCATGTGCTAGACCCTTAACATGCATTATTCTACTCTATTTGCACAACATCCTATGAGGTGGTTATAATAATCTCTATTTTGCAGTTGAGGAAATTGAGGTTCAGGCAGGTTATGTGCTTTGCCCAAGATCCCACAGCAAGCAAATGGTAGAGCCAAGTGCCCCGAGTCTGTAACATCAATCACAAGGCTGGATGTTTGCAAAGCACTGTCATTACATCATCTAATAATGCTGCCATTAATACAGTAGTAATCACTTACACTAATTTAATTCCTACTCTGTGTCAGATAGAGGGCTCTGTGCACTACGTATTTAACTTCTCAATAGTCCTATGAAGAATCAATTTTTTTTTCCTCCTCCTAAAATCAAGACCCTGAGAATAGAGAGGGTAGGTAATTTGCCCAAAGTTCCACAGCAAGAACATGGCAGAGTCAGGATTCCAACCAGGTGGCCCTGCTCCAAAGCCCAGGTACTCCATCCACACGACATGCTGCCCCATTGGCTTTCAGCTGTTTCAAATTGTTTCCACCGTAATCTCATAAGGTCTGCCCTTAACCCAGGCAAGGGAGCCTCTGCCCTGGATCTCCACTGTCCCTCTTCTATAGCAGAGCTCCTCCCTGTGGCACAAGGATTCCTGGAACCAAGCCTGTGTTCTTCTGTAGACCCTATTCCACATCCTCAGAATTCCCTGTACACTTGGCCCTAAGTGGCTTCCAGAATCTATGTGGGCCTCCTTCCTGGCCCTTCCCTTGGGAGGTGGGTCAAGCTCATCCCAGGCCTGATGGGTGGCCCAGAGGCAGCTGTTTGGGAGAGGGAGCCAAAGTGTAGGGTGAGAGCTAGGTGTCCTGTTGGGAGGGATGTGGGAGAGCTGCAGGTTGAGGGCCCCTGGACACTCTTGTTCCAGGCCACACATGAGGGCAGGGCCTAGGCCTTGTCCTCCAGTTGTGTCCTGATTATCGGTGCTGTCTCCATCCTTGGATCTTACGTCCCAGTTGATGAGCACTTTGACTTAAACTCCTCCTGGCTGCTGTCACCCAGGCCTAGCAAAGTGCCGTGCCCTCTGTAAGTGCATCCAGCCAACATCAAGCCTCTGGCTCCTGCTGATTTAGCTTTGAGCTTCAATCCCAGTTATTAACAGGGTGGAAGGAAAGGGGATCCCTGACTGGCCAAAGGCCCCAGTCCCAGTGGTTGGGCCACCAGGCAGACACCAACTGAGGTCAGCCCCTCATCCCTCCCTGGGGCCCTGGCCACTGGCCCAGCAGGCAGGAGGGGAGGCCAGGCAGCAGCTTGTCAGGATGTATGAACAATGCCGGGTGGCACCGGAGGGGCCCTCAGAAAGATGATCTCACAGTTCGAACTCGTTAATGAAAGAAATAAATTAAGCAAGCTCATTTTTCAGGGAATTCTTGTGTAAACTGGAAATTTTCCAGTTCATGAGCCCTGTGCCAGGCCCTCCCATAAATCACAGCAAGTAGGCTGTCGGCTCAGCAGAGGGGGAAGAGGTGGAGGGGGTGCGGCAAAACAGAGGGGAAGCCAGTGGCTGGCCAGGGTGGCGGGTGGGAAGCACCCACGTTCTCCTGGTGCATTCTCACTCCAGGTATCACTGGGAAGAGGAAAGGGAAATGAAAGGGCAGCAGCACCAGAGGGCTTCTGCCTGCAAACAGGCCCCTGCACGCCTGCAAAAACCCCAGCCCCCATGCTCCCAACCTGGGAGAAGTCCCCGAAACAGGTCATTTTTTAATTGAATACAATATTAATTACTGCGTGCACCATTAACGGTTTGTGGGATTTGACTAATTAATGTAATAGTTTTTGAGTCACGCTCATTAAATATGAAAATTACGCTGGTAAAAGGTATTGGTTTCATTATCAATCTTGTATGGACAGGATGGGGGCAGGAACTAGAGGAGGGACAGAGCCCTGCCTGTCTCTTCAGGGCCGTAAACAGCTGTATTGGGGTTCCACTCTTAAGGGGAGCCCACAAAGGGGCTGGGAGAAGGGAAAGAAGGAGGGCTGGGGGGAGATTTGGGAGAAACTCTGTGCAGGCCGGACCCAGTGGCCACATAGAGCTCTGAAGACCACATCCCTGGGTTCCTTCCCACCGTAGACTTGTCCAAGTGGAACTCTCTCTTAGGCTGATTGATGGACTCATTCATTGATTCATTCATTGGTTGCTGCCTTCCTTCCTTCCTTCCTTCCTTCATTCAGGTGTGGTGTGGCAGACGCTGCTGGCTGGCCACCTGACATAATGCCCACTCCCAGCCCCATCATTCCTAGCCTGCCACCACCTCAGAGACCGGAAAAGGGAAACACTTCTATTTCCAACTTTCTTGTTTTATTCAGGCTGCTAAAACAAATACTATAAACTGAGTGGCTTATAAACAACAGGGCTTATAAACAACAGGAATTTATTTCTCACAGTCCGAAGGCTGGAAGTCCAAGATCAAGGCACCAGCGGATTCAGTGTCTGGTGAGGGTCCGCTTGCTAGACGGCCATGGCATCCTCACACAGTGGGAGGGGAGAGGGATCTCTCCGGGGTCTCCTACAAAGGCACTAATCCCACTCATGAGGGCTCCTCCCCCATGACCCAGTCACCTCCAAAAGGCCCCACCTCCTAATGTCATCACTTTAGGGGTGAAAATTTCAACATATGAGTTTGGAGGGGACATAAACATTTGTTCTATTACACCAACCTCCGTGGAGGCTGGGCTGGTCCTGTGACGCTGAAGCAGGCAATACGATAAGAGGGAAGTCAAATTAAAGGGACAGACACTGTGGGTAACGCGGTTTCTTTCCTTCTATTTGGAGTTTTGGCAGCTGTTTTTGAACATGAGGGAAAGGCCAAGAGACACACAGAAATGCTGGTCCTGATGCCACTGGGCCACAGAACCATCCCTAGAAGTCATCTACTCCCAGCATTCTTGTTTTGGGGAAAAATAGCATTCTATTTTTCTAAAACATTGATAATTTTTCTGTTATTTGCATCTACAAGTATTCCTGACAGATACATATGATAAAGGCGGATGCTATGAGGAACTCAAAGAAGCTTACAATCTAGTTATAAAGAACAAAAAGATGAAAAAATTTAAAAATGCCTCTCGTTCAAGGCCACAAACATCTAGTGTCAGCTGAGTGGCCTCAAAGGGTGGCCATGCAGCTGGTGAGCCTGGTGGAACCTTATGGGTCTTTGCAGCTGGGCTCATTCTGACCAGCCAGTGCCCATGACAGCTGATTATCAGATACTTAGATGATCACCCTGGATAGTGCACCCTGAGTTGTTCAAAGGAAAATTGGGTAGGATCATCCAGGAAGCCGCTATGGTTGGGCAGGGATTCAAGTTGGGCTTTGAAGGGTGGATGGGATTTCCAAAGCAGAAACGGACAAGGGGAGAAGGAGTGGGTGCCTTCCTGGGGTCAGTGAGGAAGTGGAAGTGAGCAAGGCCTGGAGATGGGAAGGGAAAAATCCACTGCAAGGAATGAAAAGTAGCCCTGATGGGTAACGAGAGGGAAGAGAGTACGGGGTCCCCACTGTCCCCATCCTTGTCCTTGTGGGTGTCCTGCACTCTAGCCAGTAATTTATAGGAATATCAAGCTCAGTAGTTATAGCCTTGAGCTCAGGGTCTCTTTTATCTTTGCAGTCTTCCTGCTTAGTTCAGGATTTGACACATATGTAGTTGGCATGCAATAAGTGTCGATTGAATAAATAGAGATAAATTAGGGGAGTAGAAATACGGTAACAGTTATCATTACTGAGAGCCTGGTATGTGCCAGGCACTGTTCTAGGCACTTTACATGTGTTATTACCTTTAATTTTACCAGGTAGATTTAGGTTCCAAGTCTAACTTTGCCCTCTTGAGCTCCATAATCTCATGCAAATTAACTGACCTCTTTGAATATATGTTTTCTTAATAGCAAAATGGCGAGAATAATGCCTTTTCAATATATTTATTGTGGTGAATAATATCACCATTAAAAGTAATATTTATTTAGTGTGTGTTGTCAGGTACTGTGCTTAATGTTTCACGTTCATTATCTCAATTATTCCTTATATAATAAGCCTATGAGGCAGGTACTTCTATTATCTGCTTATTAGAGACAAATAGCCTGCAGCCCAGAGAGGTTAAGTAATGTGTCCCAGGCCACACAGCTAGTGACAGGAGAATGCTAGAAAGTTGATTCATGCAGTGGTTGCTGTGAGAAGATACAAAGAGAAGACATGGCCCCTTTCCTTAAAGTGCTTAGCATGTGTCTGGGGAGCCTCAAAGGCCATGGCTAGCAAGAAGGGCCAACATCCTGGAGTGCCACTTATACAGTTCTGCAGAGGAGGACCTTGGTAAGGGAGTAACAGACCACCCTTGAGTCAGGTAGATTTAGATCCGACATAGGCAGGGTAGAAACAGGCCTAGAGAACTTCAGTCTCTCCCCTCACCCCCTACCATTCATCAGAGATGAACTGAAAGTCCAGAGAGATAAAGTGACATTACCAAGTGAATGTTAGGTATGCTTTTGGCTGTAAGTGCATGAAAAAAATCTGAACAAACAGTGGCTGTATTCATTTCCTTGTGCTGCTATAATAAAGTTTAGAGGCTTAAAACAACACATATTTATCATCTTACTGTTCTGGAGGTCAGAAGTCCAAATAGGTCTTACAAGGCTAAAATCAAGGCGTCAGCAGGGCTGTGTTGCTTTCTAGAAGCTCTAGGGGAAAACCATTTTCTTTCCTTTTCCAGCTGCTAGTGGTGTCCTGCATTCCTTGGCTCATGGCCCCATTCCATCTTCAAAGCCTGCAATGCCGGTCGAGTCTTTGCCACATAGAATCACTGTGACACTGACTCTTTTGCCTTCCTCTTGTACATTTGGTGACCCTTGTGATGGTTACTTTTATGTGTCAACGTGGCAAGGCTATGGTGCCTAGTTGTTTGGTCAAACACTAGTCTAGCTATTGCTATAAAGTAGCTTTTAAAATATTTATTTATTTATTTATTTATTTATTTATTTATTTATTTATTCTTGAGACAGAGTCTCGCTCTGTAGCCCAGGCTGGAGTGCAGTGGTGTGATCACAGCTTACTGCAGCCTTGGCCACCCGAGCTCAGGTGATCCTCCTGTCTCAGCCTCCCAAGTAGCTAGAATCACAGGGACAGGCCACCATGCCCAGTTTTTTAATCTTTTGTAGAGAGGGGGGGTTTCACCATGTTGGCCAAGCTGGTTTCAAACTCCTGGTGTCAAATGATTCACCTCCCTCAGCCTTCCAAAGTGCTGGATTACAGGCATGAGCCACCTCACCTGGCCTGTTGCTATAAAAGTAGTTTTAGATGTGATTAACACTTAAACTTTTTTTTTTTTTGAGTCAGAGTCTTGCTCCGTTGCCCCAGCTGGTGTGTAGTGGTATGATCATGGCTCACTGTGGCCTCGAACTCCTGGCCTCAAGCAACCCTCCCGCCTTAGCCTCCCGAGTAGCTTCTATTACAGGCATGTGCCACTGCACTCACCTCAAATCAGTAGACTTTCAGTAAAGCAGGTGACCCTCTATTACTTGAGAGTCTTGATGCAGTCAGTTGAAGGCTGAGAAAAGACTGAGGTTTCAAAGTAGGAGCAGTTCTGCCTCAAGACTGCAATATAGAATTTCTGCCTGAATTTTCAGCCTGCAGACTTTGCACTCAAGACTTCAACATTGACTATTCCCCGAATTTCCAGCCTGCCAGACTGCTTTACAAATTTCAGGCTCATAGGCCAATTCCTTAAAATAAATTTTTCTTGGCCTGATGCAGTGGTTCACACCTGTAATCTGAGCACTCTGGGAGGCCGAGGTGGGTGGATCACCTGAGGTTAGGAGTTCAAGGCCAGCCTGGCCAATGTGGTGAAACCCCATCTCTACTAAAAATACAAAAATTAGCCAGGCATGGTGGCAGGTGCCTGTAATCCCAGCTACTCGGGAGGCTGAGGCAGGAGAATTGCTCCAACCCAGGAGGTTGCAGTGAGTTGAGATCACACCACTGCACTCCAGCCTGGGCGACAGAGTGAGACTCCGTCTCAAAAAAATAAAAAAATAAAAAATAATATAAATTTTCTCTCTCTCTGAGAGATATATATGTCTTGAGGGATACATCTATATAGGTCCATTCAGATATTCCAGGATAATCTCCTCATTTTAAATCCAGCTGATTAGCAAACTTAATTGTATCTGCTACCATTATTTCCTGTTGCCAAATAACCTAACATAGTCACAGATTACAGGGATTAAAACATGAAAATCTCTGGGAATGGTGACATCATTCTGCCCACTGTAAAAACTTCAACAAGTAAAGGTGTATTTTCCTCCCATAAGAAGAAGTCTGAAGGGGGAGCTGATAGCTGGGGGCAGGGTTCCATGACTCAGGCTCTTCACGTGCTCTAATATGTTGGCTTCAGTCCTCAAGCTCGCCACCTCATGCTCACACGATGGCTGCCTCAGCTCCCAGCATCATATCTTCATACCACGACGCAAAGCGGGAGAGAAGGGGATAGGCAAAAAAGCCCTCCTTTTAAATCCCGGACAACAAACCTTCACTGGGGGCTTCTAAAAACTTCTTTTTGGCTGGGTGCAGTGGCTCACACCTGTAAGCCCAGCATTTTGGGAGGCTAAGGTGGGTGGATCACTTGAGGCCAGGAGTTCGAGACTAGCCTGGCCAACATGGTGAAACCCCTAAACTACTAAAAATACAAATCTTTTTCTTTTTTTTTTTTTTTTTTGAGACAAAGTTTTGCTCTTATTGCCCAGGCTGGAGTGCAGTGGTGCGATCTCGGCTCACTGGAACCTCTGCCTTCCAGATTCAAGTGATTCTTCTGCCTCAGCCCATGCAATAGCTGAGATTATGGGTGCCTGCCACCATGCCCAGCTAATTTTTGTATTTTTAGAACAGATGGAGTTTCATCATGTTGGCCAGGCTGGTCTCGAACTCCTGACCTCAGTGATCCACCCACCTCAGCCTCCCAAAGTACTGGGATTACAGGCGTGAACCACCATGCCCAGCCTAAAAATGCAAAAATTAACGCGGCATGGTGGCGCACACCTGTAATCCCAGCTACTCAGGAGGCTAAGGCACAAGAATCACTTGAACCGAGAGATGGAGGTTGCAGAGAGCCGAGATCGCGCCACTGCACTCCAGCCTGGGCAACAGAATGAGACTTCATCTCAAAAAAAACAAACCAAAACCAAAACCAATCAGCCAACCAACCAAACAAAAACCTTTTGCCTGCCACTGGGGACATGTGGGTTATGGGGCCATCTCTAACTGAGGAAGTGAATGTGCAGCATTCCGTTGTTTTTTTGTTTTTTTTTTTTGAGACGGAGTCTTGCCCTGTCACCAGGCTGGAGTGCAGTGGTGCGATCTCAGCTCACTGCAACCTCCACCTCCCGGGTTCAAGCAATTCCCCTGCCTCAGCCCAGTAGCTGGGACTACAGCCGCATGCCACCATGCCTGGATAATTTTTTGTATCTTAGTAGAGACGGGGTTTCACCATGTTGGCCAGGATGGTCTTGATCTCCTGACCTCGTAATCCGCCTGCCTCGGCCTCCCAAAGTGCTGGGATTACAGGCGTGAGCCACCACGCCCGGCCGCGTTCCATACTTATAGAGGGAGGCAGGACAAGACAAAAGGAGCTTTGGGCAGCCATGCAAGGTCATACAGCTTCCCATGGCAGAGCTGGAACGGAGCACGGTCCCTGCATATGGCTGGTGGCCTCTACTCTCCTCCATGGTCCTGCTGAAACAAGCAGGTTGTCTGTGCAAACCAGGGTGGCCTCATCATCCAGGAGTGTGGCTCCACTGCTCACAGCTGTTTGAACTTGGGCACTGCCTCATCGGTAAACTGGAGTTGTTCTGAAGATGAATAAGATCAGCTACATAAATGTGTTTGGTAACAGAGCAAGTTCCTTTTACACCAAAGTCACAGCCTAAGGGTCAGAGGCAGAGGAGGGGGTTGGGAGGGAGACAGGAAACCAAGCCCTGGGGCTTCAGCCCATCCATTGCAGAATGGGCTGCCCTGCATGGTTTTCTAAGATGCCACCTCCACCCCACAGGCCAGTCCTGCAAGCTCTTTATTGGTACTGTTGACTATTCTGGTTAATTAATTGATGTTTGCTGAGTGAAGGAGAGAGACCCATTTAAACCAAAACCTCTTTCAAGCTGCTGGCTGGCCTAGAGCAGAGCAGAAAAGATTGTAGCAGGAACAAAGCTCCCTCTGAGGATAGTAAAAGTCCCCTTCACTCTGGGCTCTCTCCTCCCAAGCATCATGAAGGCAGTTGGGGACGTAGGCCTGTTAGTGACAGTGAGTGACTGCCAAGCCGAGCCCTGGGGAGGGGCCCGTGCCAGCTCCATTATGTTTATGTCCCTGGCTTAGCGGTTTCCTCTGGGCCTGCTCCACAGCGTGTGCTCACGGGGGTGGCTGTGTGTCAGTGGGGGTTGGGGGAGGTGCCTCCGTGTGGGGAATGGGAGGCCAGAGAAGGAGAAGGGTGGCAAAGGGGAGGGGCAGAAGGAAAGTGAGAGTATAAGAACTAAGCCCTGGCTGGAAGACTGTGTTTCTTTTATTTTAAAGAAAGGATAAAGGGATGTTGTGAAAGAAAAGAAGAGAGGGAGGAAGAGAAAAACAGAATAATAGAAAGAGGGACAGGGACATATGGAAGAGAGATAGGAGGGGACAGGTTAGGGGACCAGGAATTCACAAGTGCCAGGCACCACTGGTGGTGGTGAGCCTCAGAGGTGGGGAATCACCCAGGTCTCAAAGGACGGTTCTGAATGGGGACCTCTGAGCTGAAAGACCAAGCTCTTTCACCACAGTGACAAGGTTGGGGGCTGGGGGCCATGGGGGCAGTTCAGGGGACCTGAATTTAAGCAGTCAGCTGATGGCTAAGGGCATTGGGCTCAAGTGGAAGATAGCCTGAATGTGGGAAAAACTCAAGCTCAGAGCCAAATCCTGGCTCTGTCATTTAGAAACATGATTGAAACCCTTATGGCTCAGCTTCCTGTTATGAAAAATAGGGTAATCATAGTTCCCACATCATGGCATTGTTGTGAGGGTTCCATGAGGTCACGCATATGGGGTGCTTAGAGTATCCAACATCAGCTAAGTGCTCAGTAAGGCTTAGGTGCCATGAGATAATTCTTTGCCAACAAAATCCCTATGTTGTTGAGGATGGCAATACTCCCGGTTCATTTCCTAGCCTTCTTTGCAGTTGGGGCAGCTCCTGAGATGTAAGAGGAAGTTATTGTTGGGGGGGCTTCAGGAAATCTTTTTAAAAGGGTCTGACTCCTCTGGCAAGCTCTTCCTTTCTTTTCTTCTTCAAGACAGGAAGGTGGGCATGATGACTGTAGCGGCAGCAGCCATCTTGCAGCCCTGAGTTTCCCTTGAGGACAGACACATGCACTAAGAATGGTAGAACAGAAAGGCAGAAGGAGCCTGAGGCGCTAACCACATCGTGGGGCTGTCAAAAAGCCCTGGACCTCCTGTCTCCACGAGTGTTTTGCCTGGGAGAAAAGCAAACCATTAACTTATTTACACTGCTATAGCTCCAAGTTTCTATTAATTGCTGCCAAACTAAATATAGCTGACACAAATTTTAAAGTTAAATAGATTCTAGAAGAGTTAGAGAAATGTATACTGGTAGATCCAAAAGAGTGACTTGGCCGGGCATGGTGGCTCATGCCTGTAATCCTAGCACTTTGGGAGGCCAAGGAGGGGAGATTACTTGCGGTCAGGAGTTTGACACCAGCCTGGGCAACATGGTGAAAGCCCGTCTCTACTAAAAAATACAGAAATTAGCCGGGCGTGGTGGCATGCACCTGTAATCCCAGCTACGCGGGAGGCGGAAGCATGGGAATTGCTTGAACCCTGGAGATGGTGGTTGCAGTGAGCCAAGATCACACCACTGCACTCCAGCCTGGGTGACAGAGTGAAACTCTGTCTCAAAAAAAAAAAAAAGAAAAACACACAAAATGGGTGACTTATGGAAGGTGGGGTGTCATGGGAGCATGTGTGAAAGGCACCGAGTCACCTCCTAGGTCCCGTAACCTGTCCCCTGACCAGTTTGTCTGTGAGTCCAGTCAGCCAGTGATTGTCTTATTGTCCTCATCAAAGCAATGGGAACAAAGGCCTTCTAGAAACCAGTTGAGGACAAACACCTCTGGACATCAAAGTCCCTTTGTGTCTAAGAGAGAGAAGCCCCCAGAAACCCATCAGAACCAGGGCTACCAGCAGCACGCAGTCATGTGGGTGGATATTGGTATCACCCACCTGCAAGGCTTGATTCATGCTTCTGAAGGTGGCAAAATGCTCCTGGCCCACACAGAAGTCCCTCAGGGAGTGTTGAATGGCCACTGTTGGGTCAGGATGAGGCTGAAGGAGGGCCCTGGAACAACTCTCATCCCCAAATTCCACAAGTCTCCTATGGGTCTGTGTCCAGCAGAATGTCTCATGACCCTTGGGATGCAGTGTGTATGCCATGCTGGTGAAGCTCAGAGTGAGGTTGGGGCTCTCACCTCTTCATGGTCTGCTCTTTGGGCTGTGTGATGGTTCATTTTAGGTATCAACTTGCCTGGATTAAGGGACATCCAGATAGCTGGCAAGACCTTATTTCTGGGTATGTCTATGAGGGTGTTTTTGGAAGAGACTGGCATTTGAATCAGTGGCCCAAGTAAGGAAGATTCACCCTCACCCAATATAGACAAACACCATCCAATCAGCTGAGGGCTGAGATGGAACAAAAAGGCAGAGGACACGAGAATTTACTCTCTCTCTCGTCTGGAGATGGGACACCTTTCTTTGCCTGCCCTTGAACATCCCACTTCCAGATTCTCTGGCCTTTGGATTTGGGGACTTCTACCAGTGGCCCCTGGGTTCTCAGCACTTTGGCCCTGGACTGAGAGTTACCCTATTGGCATCCCTGGGTCTCTGGCCTTTGTACTTGGACTGAGCCATGCAACTGGCTTCCCTGGTTCTCCAGCTCACAGACGGCCAGTTGTGGGGCTCATCAGCCTCCATAATTTCATAAGCTAATTCAGCTTGTAAGTCTCCTCTCATCTCTCTCTCTCTCTGTGTATATGTCCTATCAGCTCTGACTCTCCGGAGGACCCTGAATATTACAGGCTGGATAGTACTCCTTTTGCAGGAGATGGGGTGAGCCTATTTTCTTCTTGAGAGTAGAAGCAGCTGATTCCTTCACTGCTTCCCCAATCCCAACTTTTTGAAATAGATGAGAGGAAAAGGGCATGGAGCTAGGAGAGGCACCAAGAGGCTTTTCCCTGCTAAGACTTAGGTCTGGGGTCTGCTGAGCAGAAGCTGCCTATGTCTGTGCTTGAAGGAAGGACACCAGATGGAAAGAAGGTAGCACTGAGATTTCCTACTGATGAGCCAGGGCCTAAGGCAGAGGGGCAAATAAAGGCAAGCACTGGGCCAGGGCAGCAGAGGGTCCTCCAGACACCAGCTCAAAGAGGGTCCTGGCTCCCGGCAGTGGAGGTGGAGACTTTGCTGCCTCCCGACTTCCCTGTGCATTCTTTGGGTCTCTGGAACATAAGCATATTTTTTTGAAAGTGATTTTTTAGTTGACATTGAGTCAAGGATATTTGAAAATGAAAAATAAGCATCTGACTCTCTGGCAGGACACTTTGACTCCAGAGCTGGGTAGAGCCCCAGAACCAAGGGAAGAGGGAAAACCCCACTTTCTTTTATATTTTCTTTCTTATATGAAGAGCCACAAGCTCTTCGTATAAAAGAAAGTTCTTTAATAGAAGGGCAAAACAAACAGAACATTATCTCTGCAGAAGGCATCAAGGAGGGATCAAAACTGAGTAGGCTCAGGATGAAGGCATAGAGAAAACTTCTTCAGAGGGATAAGATTTGGGGGGTCAATGCCCAGAAGAGCCCCTGAGTTTATTTCTATTCCAGAGAGTAATCTGAGAAGTGTCAGGGTGACTACAGCCATATCCAGCATGTTCAAGAGCTTGCCTTCTCATCAAGAGATGTTACCCAAGTCTTTGACTTATTCATTTCATCAATCACTTATTCAGTCTACAATTTCATTGTTGTGTCATGCACATAATAAATATTTCCCTTGAAATCATACCTTTCACTTTCTTCCAGGGCTCAGTTCTAAATTCATTGCCTCCTCCCCATTGCTGGGGGTCCGTTAATCAGCTTTATGAGGATTGTTGCTCTTCTGTACATTGACCTGCATAGAGGAGGCCCAATGGCAGCACAGAGCTAGCTGGAGTCCATCCCGTTGTCTTGCCACGTGGATCTGGCCATTGAATTATCATTGCACAAGAGATCTATTTCTGCCAATTTTGCTCAGTGTGCCAGAGTGTCTGCTACACTATTAGAATCTGCTCAGATGTCTAACGTTGACTGTATGTGGTTAAGAACCTTCATTCATTTAACACGTATTTTTGGTGCCTCCCATGTACTTAGCACTTCGTAACATGTGACTTTTTGTGCTGAAACTTAAGCAGCAGAGAATCCACAAGAATGCCTGTACTTCTGAGATCTACACACCAGCAGGGTCTTCAAAATAAAAATAGGACAGTGGCGCCAATGGCACCATAGACTTTGAATCTTCCTTCTAGGAAAATGGGCAGAGCAACTAGGGTAGAAAAACAAAATATCCTTATGTACAACAAAATCAGAAGGAGGAATCCCATGAACCCCAAAATATGAGTGGGTGAAGTAGCCCAGAGACCCTCAAAACCACCCAGAAGTGCTGACTGGAACCATGACAGGCTAAAACGTAAGAGAAGCAGAGAAGCTGGGAGGGGTCTCGGCAGACCCTGAGTTGAGGTTAGGACACCCTAGGCAGTCTGGACCTGATAGCTCCTGAAACTAACCAGTGGGGGCTTCTTTCCAGGACAAACCCCACACAGAGGAGGAACTACAAACTAAGGCTTCAGACTGCAGACTGGGAGAGTAACAGCAAAGGAGAGAAAGACCTAGAACTCTCTACTGCTCAATATGGAACCCTGCCCCACCCTGCCCCCCGCCCCCCGCCAGATATGGCTACCTAACAATGGCCCTCAGTAAAATGGAATCTTTTTGTTTGTTTGTTTTGAGACGGAGTCTCACTCTGTCGGCCAGGCTGGAGTGCAGTGGCACGATCTCGGCTCACTGCAAGCTCCGCCTCCCGGGTTCACACCATTCTCCTGCCTCAGCCTCCCAAGTAGCTGGGACTACAGGTGCCCGTCACTATGCCCGGCTAATTTTTTTGTATTTTTAGTAGAGATGGGGTTTCACTGTGTTAGCCAGGATGGTCTTGATCTCCTGACCTCATGATCCGCCCGTCTCAGCCTCCCAAAGTAAAATTGAATTTTAAGGGCAGGCAGGGTGGTTCACACCTGTAATCTCAGCACTTTGGGAGGCTGAGGTGGGTAGATCACCTGAGGTCAGGAGTTCGAGACCAGCCTAGCCAACATGGCAAAACCCTGTCTCTACTAAAAATAAAAAAATTAGCCAGGCATGGTGGCACACGCCTGTCATCCCAGCTACTCAAGAGGCTGAGGCAGGAGAATTACTTGAACCCGGGAGGCGGAGGTTGCAGTGAGTTGAGATGGTGCCACTGCACTCCTGGGTGACAGAGCGAGACTCTGTGTCAAAAATAAATAAATAAATATAAAATAAAATTGCATTTTAAAATGGAGTCTCTTAGTTGCATCAGCCACATTTCAAATGCTTGGCTAGTAGCTTCTGCTGTATGGTGGCTGCACTGGACCGTGCAGATGTAGAACAAACCCATTATCACAGAGTTCTGTCGGACAGTGCTGAAGTTACACAGTGTATTAGTCCATTCTTGCCTTGCTATAAATACATATCTGAGACTGAGTAATTTATGAAGAAAAGAGGTTTAATTGGCTCACGGTTCTATAGTCTGTACAGGAAGCATGATTCTGACATCTGCTCAGGTTCTGGGGAGGATGGCTGGTGCTGGTGCAGGAGGAAGAGAGAGGGGAGGTGCTCCTTTTTTTTTTTTTTTTTTTTTTTGAGACAGAGTCTCGCTCTGTCACCCAGGCTGGAGTACAGTGATGCCATTTTGGCTCACTGCAACCTCCGGTCCAGGTTCAAGCAATTCTCCTGCCTCAGCCCTCCGAGTAGCTGGGATTACAGACATGTGCCACCACGCTCAGCTAATTTTTGTATTTTTAGTAGAGACAAGGTTTCACCACGTTGGCCAGGCTGGTCTTGAACTCCTGGCCTCAAGTGATCTGCCCACCTCAGCCTCCCAAAGTGCTGGGATTACAGGCATGAGCCACCGCACCTGGCCGTGCTATACATTTTTAAACAACCAGATCTCACGAGAACTCACTCATGATCATGAAAACAGCACCAAGGAGAATAGCACGAAGGGAATGGTGCTAAACCATTCAGGAGAAACTGTGCGCATGATCCAATCATCTTCCACCAGGCCCCACTTCCAACACTAGGGATTACAATATGACCTGGGATTCGGGCCAGGACAGTGATCCAAACCATGTCATATGAGAAGGGAAACAGAGGCCTCTGAAAGTGAAAGCCCATATTTTGTATCCCTCAAGAAAAACAACAAAAGAGGAAGGTCTTGGGCAGAAAGCTAGCAAGGACATCTTGCCCATATTCCCTTCCTGACAGTACAGGAACACACACCTCTCTGAAACAGGAGGGACTGGAAAGGATTGCCACAAAATCCCCCACGGAAAGAAAATTAAATTGTCATCAGATTTTTCAACAGCAATGCTTTCTGCAAAAAAAAAAAAATTTTTTTTAAATAATAAATTAAAGCTATTCCAGGAAACAAGTGAGTGAAGGATTTTATATCCACACAAATTGAGTCAAGTACAAAGGCTGCAGACAAACTTTTGAACGTGTAAGAAACCCTTACGAATCCCTCCTGAGGAATCCACTAGAAATTAACTAAGACAATTGAAATGAGTGGAGTGACGTCAATTAAGACTAGTGCGAGGCCAGGTGCAGTGGCACATATCTGTAATCCCAGCACTTTGGGAGGCCGAGGCAGGCAGATCACCTGCCTGGTCAGGAGTTAAGAGACCAGCCTGGCCAACATGGTGAAACCCCATCTCTACTAAGAATACAAAAATTAGCTAGGCATGATGGCAGACACCTGTAATCTCAGCTACTCAGGAGGCTGAGGCAGGAGAATCGCTTGAACCTGGAAGGCAGAGGTTGCAGTGAGCTGAGATCTTGCCACTGCACTCCAGCCTGGGATACAGGGCAAGACTCTATCTTAAAAAAAAAAAAAAAAAAAAAAAAAAGACTAGTGCTGAGTATTGCATATATATAAATGTATTTAATACATAAAGATCTGCTTAATATACAAAGGTGTTTTGTGCTTAAATATTAAAAATACAGTCAAATAATCAACATGGAGAGAGAATGTGAAAAGTATTTGAAATAAGCGTGCTTATTGCCTTAGAGGCATTAGTCAATAGTAAAGGATACTGCAAGGAATGAATAGCAGGTGACTCTGTCACTCCCTAATGTGCGACCATGGAAATGTGACTTTTCCTCTCAGGTGCTCAGTTATTCCAGCTGTAAGATAGACAGAATAAGATCTTCTGTGCCTAGCCTGTGGGGTATGAAAACCTGATCAGGACTCTATAAACATCAAGTTTTATTATTTTGAGACATGGGAAAAAGTATCCTATTTTAGAGCAGAGGAGACTAGAGGTTTTAGCCAAGGCATGTGAGAAGGATAAGGTGAAGGGACAGCTGAGCTCCTCAAGCCTTTTGCTGCTTCTTAGGAAGATGTCAGCCCTGAATGCTCCCTGGCCTGGGCTGTGAAGGAGGCAACCAGGCAGCATCAGAAATACGGAAATACAGGGGACACGTTAGGGAAGCGAGCCCCCCGGGGACTCTCAAAGCAAATGTGCTGCTCCAGAAGGGCAGGGAACAAGGCGAGCTAGGGGCCAAGAATGCGATGCAAGAAAGGCAAAGTCAGAAGATGGGAGGCTCAGCTGGTGGGCATCACACCAGAAACTGGAAAAGCATGGCTGGAAGGGAAAAAATCAAACAGAAGGTAGTTATTTGTTGGGGGGCCATACATAGGAGATGCAGGGTCAAGTAGCCCCACTGAGACAAACCTAGCTTTGTGCTGATCTCCTAGAGCGACCCTGCTTCCTCCCCAGGCAGGAGGGGACATAAGACCCTCCTATGCACCAGCCAAGCCACATTTGCCAGGTGCACACCCAAGACCTTCGGAGAAGGTTGGAAGCTGGATCCCCACCCTCAGGGGCCCGGCGTACCGTGTGAACCTCTGGGGCTGAGCTGGTCCCTGACACCTGGTCAAATAAAGTTCGCCCATGGTCCCATCACTGCCACTGTGTCCCTGATTCCCTCTCCAAGGAACCTTGCTCTCCATTTGTCAATTTTAAGTGATAATTTCTATTCAATCTGATACATATTATAAGAATATAAACAAATGCCTCTCCCCCTATCGGCCCCATAATCACTTTCTTTTATAGCTATCATTTATTACAGGATGACAGATGGCCAGTTTGCAGAATTCCAAAGAGGCTCCCCACCGGCCAGTCACCTGGGAACACGGGCGCATTTACATTTCTCCAAAACAGATGGGAAAGGGAGGGGGAAGGAGGCAGATTCCTGTCAAAACTTCGGCGCTTTCCAGAATGTGTTTCTTTTGCCTCTCCCTCTATCCCTCTGCCTTTCTCACAGATGGCACCTTTCCCTTCTAGCCCCTTTCCAAACCTCCCCATGCCCTCCCATTCGTCTATTTCCCGTTAGAGGCAACTGAAACCGCCAATATGGTGGTCTCGATGGCTGGAGGCTCACAGACTCTTGGCAGGTCATCTTCTGGGGACTTTTAGTGCCTGCTATCCGCTACTGCAGCCTACCCTCCTGGCTTGTTATTTGGAATTGGGACTGAGGTAAGAGACCAGGGGAGCATGAGAAGTGAGTTGCTTCAGAGGACAGATGCTGGAGCCTGGCTTTTTCACAAAACTACAGAGCAGCGGCTCTCAACCCTGACAGCATGCAAGATCCCCTTAAGGCCTTTTTAAACACATTGATGCCCCACCCAGAACGATTAAATCAGAAAGTCTGGGGGTGGGGTCTGGCAAGTTGTGCAGCTATGGTTGAGAATCCATTGCTGCAGAGCCAAAGCAAAAGGAGATTTTAAGAAGGCAAAAAATGAAGAAGCCATAGAGAGGATAGACTACTGTGTGCCAGGCATTGCAAGAGTGGCAAAGTTAGAACTCAATGATATATAGTCCCTGTTCCTGGCCCAGCAGGGCGAATGCAAATCAACCGACCACTGCCGTTGAGAATGGGAGGAGCTGAGAAGGAGCTACGCCGGGTGAGATGGGACCTCAGGGACATCTTCCTACAAGAAGATGGCATCCAGAGTGAAGACCATAGAGGAAATAGGAGACTATCGACATGACCCCAATGTAAGGAATGATTTCTTAAGACACAGGAGTGGAACCCACAAAGAAAATGACTGATACATTTGCCTCCATTAAAATCAAGATCTTTTGTTCCCCAAAAGATACCACAGGGAGAAAGAGAAGATAAGCCACAAACTAGAAGATATTCCTAACATGGGCAACTAATAGAGGATTGATATCCAGAGTACATAAAGAAGGTCTATGAATCTTTAGGAAAAAAACAACCCAGTAAAACAATTGGCCAAGGAAACACATTAAAGGAAACACGAAATGGTCAATAAGCATAAGAGAAAAAAAAATAATCAACAAAACACAAATTACAACCAGAAGGAGATGCCATTTCACATACATGAAATTGGCAAAAACTTAAGTCCGACAACATGAAGTATTATGAGGATATTGATGCTGGCAGATGTATAAATTGGTATAATGACTTTGGAAAAGCCATCCCGTGATACCTACTAAGGCTGAACACATGCACACTTTACTATCCAGCGCTTTTACTCAGTACATATGGAAAAGAGACTTGCATATGTGCCTAGAGATGCACACAATAGGAATCTTCATAGCAACATTGATCATAATAGCAAAAACTGGAAATCCAAATGTCTATCAGCAGCAACATGGATAAATAAATGTTGCTGTAATCATATAATGAAAACCATACAACTATACATCCAAACAAACAATAGCTACATACATCAGTGTAGATAAAACTCAAAAGCATAATGTTGAGTAAAAACAGCAAATTATGAAAAAATACAATGAATAGGGTGCTACTTATATAAAGTTTGAAAACATGCATGAGTAACAACATACTGTTCTGGGATGCATACATATGTGATAAAATTGTAAAAAAAAATCAGGGAATAATTATATTAGTCCGTTCTAGCATTGCTGTAAAGAAATACCTGAGACTGGGTAATTTATAAAGAAAAAAGGTTGAATTGACTCACAGTTCCACAGGCTGTACAGGAAGCATGATGTTGGCATCTGCTTGCCTTCTGGGGAGGCCTCAGGAAGCTTTCAATCATGGCAGAAGGCAAAGGGGAAGCAGGCATATCTTACACGGCTGGAGGAGGAGGAGCGGAGGGAGAGAGAGAAGGGGGAGGTGTCACATACTTTTAAACAATCAAATCTCACGAGAACTCACGCACTATCATGAGAATGGTACCAAGGAGAACATCTGTCCCTAGGATCCAGTTATCTTCCACCAGGCCCCACCTCCAACATTGGGAATTACAATTTCAATGAGATTTGGGCAGGGACACAGATCCAAACCATATCAATGATTAAGACAAACATCCACAAGGTGGAGATGCTCAGATGACATCAGGAATGTCACATACACAGGTAGGGGTGGGAGGTGTTTTTAATAATAGTGATTCTATTTCTTAAGCCAGGTAGTGGATACAGGGGTGTTCATTTTATTATTTTATTATTATTAAACACTTTTATATGTACATTTTATAAGAAAAAATATATATATATATATTTTTGAGATGGAGTCTCACTCTGTCACCCAGGCTGCAGTGCAGTGGTGTCATCTCAGCTCACTGCAACCTCTGCCTCCTGGGTTCAAGCAATTCTCCTGCCTCAGTCTCCTGAGTAGCTGGGATTACAGGTGCGTGCCACCACACCCAGCTAATTTTTGTATTTTTTGTAGAGAAGAGGTTTCATCATGTTGACCAGGCTGGTCCCGAACTCCTGGCCTCAAGTGATCCACCTGCCTTGGCCTCCCAAATTCTGGGATTACAGGCGTGAACCACCGTGCCTGGCCAAATAAATGTTATTCTTTATCTCAAAGTTGATCCAAGAAAGTAGCTCAGTTTGGCCTATTTTTATTTTTTTCCATAGGAAACATCCATCCTTCCTTAGCCCATTGAAGTAACTTAACAGACCCATATCAGACACTGAGGATACACTGTGGTCAGTTTCCAGCTGAGAGGCAGGGCTCTGGGGTGTGGAAGTGGCCCATGCCCTGCAAGCCCCTCTAGCCCATCTATGCCTCAGTCAGAGGGTAAGTAAGCACCTGTCCTTGGAAAATGCCTGGCCTAAGTGTCTTGGGAGAGTCAATGGCCAGACCCTGCCCTAAGCACATTACCCTCTAATGATGAGGCAGGACAAATGACCCACCAAAATCACCAAGTAAACAGCACTGAGTGACAAACACAAGGTACTCTGCTCTGTGTGTGTTGGTCTGGAAGCTGGAAGAAGTCCTGGGATCATGATGGGCACTACAGACAATATCCTTATTTTTTTGCGTGGGCAGAATGGACCAGGACTACCCTTTTTTTTTTTTTTCTTTTTTTGAGACAGAGTTTCACTCTTGTCACCCAGACTGGAGTGCAATGGTGCAATCTTGGCTCACTGCAACCTCCGCCTCCAGGGTTCAAGTGAATCTCCTGCTTCAGCCTCCGGAGTAGCTGGGATTACAGGCATGCAACACCATGCCCAGCTAATTTTTGCATTTTTAGTAGAGACGGGGTTTCACCATGTTGGCCAGACTTGAACTCCTGACCTCAGCTGATCCACTTGCCTTGGCCTCCCGAAGTGCTGGGATTACAGGCCTGAGCCATTGCGCGGGACCAGGACTATCCTTAAGGTCCCTTCCAACTCTGAAATTTTTGATCCTATGTATATTTGGGGCTAAGTACCCCACATATATATTTAGAAGATTGTTTACACCTAAGCTGATGGTTTTGTTCTTAACCTGATTGCATGCCTATGTGCATGACTTTACACAGAAATTCAGGAAAGCCAACGTGCCCCCATCTGTTCTCTTCTGAGATGATACTGGCCAGGACTAGAACTCTGCCCTTGATGTTATTAGCATCTGGGCAAAGGAGAAATTGACGGGGGTGGCAGCGTTTGAGGGGATGTGGAGGGACTAAGGTTTCAAGAGATGACCTGTGAAGCACTGCAGATGTAGGGAAGTGTGTAGGAAAAATGGGATGTGGGTGTCCTTGCTGATGTTAAGGTATGAAGAAGGTTTACCAGGGAGAGTGCAGTGCTTGGTAAAAAGGAACCTCCCACTGAGGATTCCTCTCCTAAACAGGACTGTGACCCACTGGTCACCAAAGGAGTCTTTCAAGAGAGGAGACTGGGTCTTGAGGGAGGTGATTCCTGCTGAGGAGTCCAGGCCAGAGCTGACTGGGAAGGGACTAGCTTGAAAGCAACAGTGAGGATGCATGGGCAGCTGGAGCAGATGCAATGCAAAGGTGGTAGGTCTGAGAGCTGCACAGCATGGGCCTCTCCTGGACGTCGCCTTGGCTCTGTTCACAACCATGCACTTGGCTCACAGCTTGGCCGGTGCTAAGTGTCTCCAGGCAGGAACTGAATGAATGAAACCGTGATAACAGCTACCATACACAGCATAGAGAGTGCCCTCGTAGGCACTGCACCAAGTTCTCTGCACACATTGCGTCACCCTTGCTATGGTGCTGAGAGTTAGGCACTGTTTTTATAGCCATGTCTCCCGGGAGGCTGCTGAGGCACACAGTGTGGACTGTGATGGAGGTGGGTGTGACCTTGAGGTCTGATTCTAGATTTCTCACTTGCTCACCCCTCTCTGCTTTGGCTGGAACTTCCATAACGACTCCAGAGAGTCACTGTTAAATGAGAACATATTTTAATGACCATTTGAAAGATGAAAACCTGAGGTGGAAAGTGAGTGATCACTATGACCACATAGCTAATTAGTGACAGAGAGGAGAACTGCCCACAAGATTTTCCCACCCCTCTCTTCTTGTTCCACTGGGTTACTGGGTGGGGAAACAAGTCAGGGGGCTAAGGCATCTGGCCGGCAAGCTTGGAGATGCCTAGCGTAAGGTCCTTGCCCTGGTGGCATCTATAGTGAAAGAGGAAAGGGCATGGAACCAGCCCTACAGCTCCTGCTGTGTGCTCAGCAGTAGGTTAATTCCTTTACCTCTCTCTCTCTCTTACTTACATTTACTAGTTTATTATAAAAGATACAACTCAGGAACAGCCACATGGAAGAGATGTGTAGAGCAAGGTATAGGGAGGAGGAGATGGTGCACGAAGCATCCGTGCCCTCTCCAGGCACACCACCCTTCCAGCATCTTGATGTGTTCACCACCCGGCTCTGCCTCAATCCTCTTATTTAAAACCTGCAGTAGCTCCAGAATTATGTTTTCTCACCCTTGTTTTACAAAGGAAGAAGCCAAGGCAAGGAGAGGTCCACCCATGGTCCTGCAGCTGGTTTGGGCACTAGCAGCCCAGTCTGACTCTGGAGCCGTGTCTTTGGGGACATCAAGACTCCTTCTTCTCCCAGTTCAGATGGGGCTTGGGTGGGAGGTGGGGCTTGGGAGGAGTAGGGAGCACACAGACCTCTTGTGTGCACCCACAGTTTCAGATGGTGCATTTAATTTTGGGCAAGTATGATTTGGGGAGAGGTGAGCAGAGGTAGAACACCTGGGTGCACCTGTCCCAGCTCCAGCGGTGTAGACTGGAGAAGAACCTGGCAGTGCTGGGCCCTGGCCCTCCAGACAGTGCCTGGAGGTGGAAGGTAAGTGGTGAAACAATCGCTCCCTGCACCACCTGGTTCAAGGAAGACAGGCTGGAGAGTGGCACAGCTCTGGGCGAAGCAGAATTCTCTGAATTTTTTTCCTCCCATTTTTCTATCCCCTCTTCTAAGACCATTTTCTTGCTCGGGCCGCATCTCTCTCATCCCTTCCTGCTGACCTTGGACTTATTCTACCGTTAATGCTGCAGCCCTGTCCCCGAGAAATCAGAAGCAGCCATCTTCCCATTGGTAAATGGTAAAACGAGGAGAGTGCGGACCCTGCCTGGCTCTGACCTGCAAAGCCCAGGAACTGTGGGCAGGAGCCAGTGGCCGGCTTTGGCCATGACTGCCTGGGTGGCCCGGGAGGAGTTACTCACGCTCTGGAACCCCAGCTTGCTTAGGTGTAAAATGTACATAATCCCAGCAAGCCCCTCCAGGAATGAATGTGAGGATGAGTGATAGATTCTGCGTCCGTGGGGCTGGCCGAGCTTAAGCGCTCTCTAAACCCTGCTCTGTGCTCCTGATAGTCCTCACGCCAAGGGATAAAGCCTAAGGAGTGACTTCTTCCAGAGCTGTGTAGACACAAGACTGAATCTCTAACTGTGAAATTTCAGGAATCAGTAAGCAGATGACACCTGTATTTTAAGAAGCAAGAAGAGCTTTTTGTTGCTACTCAATTAATGCTACCTACCAGCCCTGGTCAGGAGAGTCCCAAGTATGTAGAATAATAATAATGATCAATGCTTAAGAAGCACTTAATGATATGCTGGGTTCAAGCCAAGGCTCAGCAAATGTCAGCCTGGGGGCAAATAAGGCCTGCTGCCTGTGTTTGTAATTTGAGTTTCGCTGGGACACAACCACACTCACTGGTTTACATTTTGTCTCCAGCTACTGTCCCACTAACTTTGGCAGAGTTAGGTAGTTGCAACAGGGACCGTGACCCCTGTTCTAAGGACTTGGTGCATTTAATTTTATTTAATCCTCATCATATTCCTAGAAGTAGGTAATATTGTTACTATTGTTATCCCCATTTAAGAGATGAAGAAACTGAGGTCGGAGAGGTAATGGTAACTAGTAGCTCAAGATCTATGCGTAGGCAAAGCAATGCCGGAATCTGGAATCATAATAACTACACTGGGTGAGGACTTTCTCTCGGATAGAGTTGCCAAATTTAGCAAATAAAAATACAGGACACTCCGTTAAACTTAATTTCAAATCAACTATGAAGAATTTTTTTTAGTATAAGTAAGTTCCATGCAATATTTGGGACATATTTATACAAGTATCTATTCATTGCTGACCTGAAATTGAAATGTAACTGGATATCCTGTATTTTAACTGGAAACCCTTTTTTAGGCAGATGGAGGACTCACAGGTCAAGTGGATACCGTAGCTTTCAGGAGAAGCCAGTGTCCCTGGGAAGGTCTCTTCCCACAGCCAGATCTCTTCCTGGGAGGCAAGGGGATGGGTCCACCCATGCGTCTCTATCCCTTTATTCCCCCATAAGTTCTCAGGGGTTCTTGGGACCCACTACTCTGTTACCTATAGGCCTAAGCAGACAAGAGCAGAGGGAAGGCCTCAGGGGAAGCACAAATCCCCTCTCTCCTGTCCAAGGTTTAGTGCCCATCTCCCTTCCCCTAGCAACCTCTGGCATCTGCTTCTCCTTCTTTCTCCCATCCTCCCCATGGATGGCCCCATCGATAGATTCTCTCTCCCTGAGATTGCACAGGAGTTGTTTAAGGAAGAGGGAAAGAATAAGGCAAGCCAGAGTGATAGAAATCTAGGGTCAGGGGTTTGGGGGTGGAGGCTGGGGGAAAGAGAGAGAGAGGGGAGAGATGGGAGATGGGAGAGAGCCGTCTAATTTTTTTTTTTTTTTTTTTTTTTGGAGACAGTCTCGCTCTGTTGCCCAGGCTGGAGAGGAATGGCACGATCTCAGCTCACTGCAACCTCCGCCTCCCTGGTTCAAGAGATTCTCCTGCCTCAGCCTCCTGAGTAGCTGGGATTACAGGCGTGCACCACCACACCCGGCTAATTTTTGTATTTTTAGTAGAGATGGGGTTTCACCATGTTGGTCAGGCTGGTCTCAAATTCCTGAGCTCGTGATCCACCTGCCTCGGCCTCCCAAAGTGCTGGGATTACAGGCGTGAGCCACCGCGCCTGGCCCCTGGGGCCATCTAATTTTTAATAGACTGAGACATAAATGCAGCACGATTCACTTTGAACAGGCCACCTGGATTAGATGGAAGTTAATTAAAACAATCCCTCATTTCTCAGCCTTTAAAACTTCTTAAGTCTCACTTGGGGAAGGGTGCGGCAGGACTTTTTATTACTCTTAGATGGTGTTCAGAAGGCCCATAAATACATCTCCTCTTCCTGTGATCCCATTAATCTTGCCGCCTCTCCTGCTCCTCTCTGCCAACAATCAGATCCCAGTAAACAACCTCAAGTGAAATTTGCAACTGTCAGATAAACATTAAAAATGCTTCTCTTGTCCTTTCCCATTGATAGTCCCATTAATATTGTAATGGAACAAAAAGTTATGAAAATGAATGCATGCTGGTTTTGGAAATGAATGATGCTGGGATATAGACACACATGCATATGGATGGGCTAGGAAGATCGCAGATGCTGCCCACATCAACAGGAGGCTGCGTGCCGACAGGACTAGCCACGTGCACGCCAGGGACCAAGGACACCCGCACACAAAGCTGGGTACACGTGTGCACACACATGTCAGGGTGGAGAGGCTTGTAAATGGAATAAAGGAATTTCACCCCAGAAAGGAATTCCACACTCACCACCTGGCTTTAAGCAGAGTAAAATATTGCAGGCTTTTCTATTTTATCATTACGTTTCTCTTCCCTTATCTATCTGCAGTCAGTGGCTGGGATTCTCTCTAAAGATACTAAGATACCCCATTTGATACGGCTCCCTTGACATTTCTTCCTCATTTATTTTCCATGAAGAGACCTTTTGAATACACATGCATGCTTTCACGTGTGTGTTTATCTATCTGACGAATGAGCCCTTAAAATCTGAGGGTACAATACATAGGAACTTTATAAGAAAAAACTTCTTAAGGAGTATTTTGGGTCGAAGAGTCACATTTGATGCAGGAAACGAGTACAAGTGTACGTGTATTTAAGTTCAGTAGGAGAGGAGACAGTGAAACAAACAAACAAAAATACCCTTTAACTGAAGTCTTTAGTAGAGGGATTTGAATAACCATCTCATCAAGGCCTTGCCTTAGTCTCCAGGTGGACAGGGAACACTTTGTATCTGCTTCTGATTGTAACCAGCCCTTGGCATAACATCTGACACTTAGTAGAGGCTCAAGAAATGTGACGCTAGACACAGTGACTCACGCCTGTAATCCTAGCACTTTGGGAGGTCAAGGCAGGAAGACTGTTTGAGACAGTCTTTTTGAGGCCAGGAGTTTGAGACCTGCCAGGGCAACATAGGGAGACCCCCATCTCTACAAAAAAAAAAAAAAAAATTAAAAAAATTTAAAAATTAGCTGAGCATGGTGGTGTGTGCCTGTAGTCCCAACTATTCAGGAGCTGAGGGTGGGAGAATCTCTTGAGGCCAGGAGTTCAAGACTAACCTCGGCAACACAAGGAGACCCCATCTCAACAAAAAATAACTAAATAAATTAGCCAGGTGTGGTGGCATGCCTGTAGTGCTAGCTACTCAGGAGGCTGAAGTGGGAGGATCACTTGAGCCCAGGAAGTCAGGGCTAGAATAAGCTATGATCTTACCACTGCACTCCAGCCTGGGTGACAGAGTAAGACCCCGTCTGGAAAAAAAAAACAAAAAAAAACAAAAAAAAAACATGACCTTGCCCATGCCTATGTCCTGAATGGTATTGCCTAGGTTTTCTTCTAGGGTTTTTATGGTTTTAGGTCTAACATTTAAGTCTTTAATCCATCTTGAATTAATTTTTGTATAAGGTGTAAGGAAAGGATCCAGTTTCAGCTTTCTACATATGGCTAGCCAGTTTTCCCAGCACCATTTGTTAAATAGGGAATCCCTTCCCAATTTCTTGGTTTTGTCAGGTTTGTCAAAGATCAGATAGTTGTAGATGTGTGGTATTATTTCTGAGGGCTCTGTTCTGTTCCATTGGTCTATATGGGATCTAGAACTAGAAATACCATTTGACCCAGCCATCCCATTACTGGGTATATACCCAAAGGAATATAAATCATGCTGCTAAAAAGACACATGCACACGTATGTTTACTGCGGCACTACTCACAATAGCAAAGACTTGGAACCAACCCAAATGTCCAACTATGATAGACTGGATTAAGAAAATGTGGCACATATACAACATGGAATACTATGCAGCCATAAAAAATGATGAGTTCATGTCCTTTGTAGGGACATGGATGAAGCTGGAAACCATAATTCTCAGCAAACTATCACAAGGACAAAAAACCAAACATCGCATGTTCTCACTCATAGGTGGGAACTGAACAATGAGAACACTTGGACACAGGAAGGGGAGCATCACACACCGGGGCCTGTTGTGGGGTGGGTGGGTGGGGAAGGATAGCATTACGAGAAATACCTAATGTAAATGATGAGTTAACGGGTACAGCACACCAACATGGCACATGTATACATATGTAACAAACCTGCATGTTGTGCACATGTACCCTAGAACTTATATATATAAATATATATAAAACATATATAAATATATATAATATATAAGTATATATAAAATATATAAATATATAAATACATATAAATATATATAAAATATATAAATATATAAATATATATAAATATATATAAAATATATAAATATATATAAAAATATATAAATATATAAAAAATATATAAATATATATATAAAAAAGAGAGCGAGAGAGGAAGGATATAAAATGAATACAGAATTACATTAAGTTCTTGCCTAGGAAAGAAGATATACACAAAACTTGAAAGAAAACAAGGTGCAATCCTGTAACACGTAATTGGAAGCTGCAGGTTTCCCTGAAATCCACGTGATGTGGATATACAGGTAACAGACTTCATCACCAACCCTTTTGAATTGCGGAAGCATAAACATTATAGCAACCATCAAAAGATTTAGTGTATCCCAAAAAGGGCATGGACCTGGTGATAACTTCATTGTCAGTAACCTTAGCTAACCGGATGTCATTGCCTTCCAAGAGATACATCGTTCAACTACAGGAAAATTTACAATTAAATAGAGATACATTTAAGGGAATCAAAACTATATTTTTGCATTAATGAATCTGTAAAATTTTGTTTTGTTTTGTTTTGAGACAGAGTTTCACCCTTGTCCCTGAGGCTGGAGTGCAATGGCGTGATCTCGGCTCACTGCAACCTCTGCCTCCTGGGTTCAAACGATTCTCCTGCCTCAGCCTCCTGAGTAGCTGGGATTACAGGCACATGCCAGTGTGCCCAGCTAATCTTTGTATTTGTAGTAGAGATGGGGTTTCACCATGTTGGCCAGGCTGGTCTTGAACTCCTGACCTCAAGTGATCCGCCCACCTCAGCCTCCCGAAGTGCTAGGATTACAGGCATGAGCCACTGCACCCAGCCTGAATCTGTAAAATTTTGAAGTGCTACATACTTGGAAAGTTTAAGGGATTTTGGCCTTTAAGAGTAATAGCTTTCAACTCTAATTTGCAATGTGAAATTAAAGAATTAAGATTTGGGATTTTACATTGTATGGTGTTGGAACATTTAAGAGAACTTTATGCTCACTTTATTACTTTAATTGCATAAATTTTTGATAATTATTTCAGTACTTGAAAAGGTTTTATTTATTAAGTCAGGATATCGAAGTACTTAAGAAGGAAATAAAATATGTTACATTTATAAATAGAGTTTAAAATACTTGAAAGTATTTAATGAGCTGAATTTTTAAGTGGGACAAAATAGAATTCAAGGGCCCCTTAAAATGATTGCTAAAATGAGGGTAACAAGATTTATCAACTGACTTATAAATAGAATAATGTAAGCTGATCTTAAAAGCCTACCAAAAGATTCCAACACATGTTATGACATGGATGAACACTGAGGACATTACATTAAGTGAAATAAGCCAGTCACAAAAAGACAAAGACTGGATGATTCCACTTTAATGACATCTCTAAGGTAGTCAGATTCATAGAGGCAGAAAGTAGAATGGTGGTTAGCAGAAGCTGGAGGGAAGGAGAACTGGGAGTTGAATGGGTCGGGGTTGCAGTTGACTGGGTGCAGGGTTGCAGTTTTGCAAAATAAAAAAGTGCTGGTGTTTTGCTGCATGACGATGTGAATATGCTTAACACTACTGAACCGCACACTTGAAAATGGTTAGGATGGTAAATGGATTGTGTGGGTGTTTTTTTAATGACAATTTTTAAATGAAAAAAATCCTACAAAGAATTATGACTTTTAAAGTACAATGTTGGTTTATGGCACATTAATACTGAAAACCCTAAATAACTATTTCCTGCATTAAAAAACCACCCTCAAAAACATAAAAAGCCTCACACCAAACATCTATACGGTGGGGCTAAGCAGGCATGGCTGCGGGATCACTACGAGGATGAACGGGGACAGAAGTGAGAACACAGCTCCTCTGCAGTGTCTGGCTCAGACGAGGTGCCCAGCAGAGGTAGCCCCTATTCGTCCTCTTCCTAGAAGGAGCTCTTCCAGGAAGGGTTGGGAAACACACATGAATGCACCCTTGGGGAACACACATGAATCTCCCAGACGTCTACAGAGAAGTCTTCCCACTGCCCCAGTGACTAGCCAAGCCTGGGTGGCCAGCGAGGTTTTGTGGAGCAAACTCCCCTAGTCCCCAGATCTGAACTGTGCGTCCCTGCACAGCAGAAAAGGAGAGGAAAGAAGCAAGGGGCACAGCCACCGCTCAGACGCCGAACTGGACGCCAGAATGGAGAGGTGAAGTCAGGCTGCCTAGGGAGGCTGATTCTACTGTGTACGGTACTGTGCATGGGGAGACGTGGAAAATGCTGGGCTGCAGGGAGAGGAAAAAGAATTAGCACTAAGAAGGAAGCAGAGAGAGAGAGAGAGAGAGAGAGAGAGAGAGAGAGTGTGTGTGTGTGTGTGTGTGTGTGTGTGTGTGTGTGTAGAATCTCTAGAGAACATGGCTGCTTTGATTCCCATCAGCATTCTACTTGCCAGCTCCAGTATCTCAGAAGGTCCAGCTGCACTCCCTGCTGTTGGTTCATTAGTTCATTCCACAAATATTTATTGAGGACCCACTACGTGCCGGGCAGTGTACTGGATGAGGGAGACAAAGTAGCAGACACAAAGAGACAAGGTTGCCATCACATGAGGTTATGTTCCAATGTGTAAGACAGACCACTGATAGGTACAAAATAAATGGACTAGGTCATTTTAGATTATGAGAAGTGATAAAAAGAAAAGAAACAGGGAAATGTGATGGTGAGTAATCAGAGGCAGGCATGAGGATGGCCTGCATTGGATAGGGGTTAGGGTACTCACTGAAAAGAAGACAATTTTTCCTGGGACATTAGCGGTATGAATGAGTCAGTTATGTCAAGAGCTGGCAGGAAAAGTCTTCTAGGCAAAGCAAACAGTAAATGCAAAGCCTCTGTGGCAGAAAAGGGCTTAGGTGTTGTGAAATTTCACTGTATTCTCTCAGGGCTCTCTCTCTCTCTCAAGAAAATGTGAGTGAGTTTCTGTTGCTTGTTGCCGAATGAGGGCCTAAAAACACAATTGCTAAATGAACAAACAAGGGTTGCATTTAAAGTTTTCTATCAGCTTCATCCCTTCCTGGTCTTCAGCCTTCTGGACCCTATTTGTGTGCACTTTCCAATCACCCACCGTAGCTCTTCCTTTGTGAGGTACCTTAGTAATCACAACTCTTTCAGTTGCAAATGACGGAAATCCAACTCAAGCAGTTCAAGCCCAAAGGAAATTTACTGGCTTATTGACAAAGCATTCAGGCACAGCTGGATCCGGGACTGTAGACTCATCGTCAGCATTCTGCCCATCCATTTTCAAATCTTTCCTCTGGTTTCCCTGTGTTGACTGTATTTTTATAGCTGACTTTCCCCACATTGTGGCAAAAATGGCCACCGGGAGTTCAGGTTTACATTAAACCAGCGCAGCAACCACTGGGACAAGAGAGGTTCTTACAAACCAAACTAAACCAAATGAAAATGAGTTTCCTTGGATGAACTTGAGTCATGTGCCCACACTTGAGCCAGTCACTGTGATAGGCAAGATGAAATATTCTGATTACCAATTGTGGTTTATTCATGTCTCCTTCCTCCGGAGCTGGGGTGGGGGGTGGGGGTGGTTTTCCAGAGGAAAATCAGGGTGTTGTTACCAGAATAATGGAGGAAGTATTCAGGAAAGCAACTGTAACCAATCCCATGACAACACTCGTCTCTGTCTCTCTTGTACTCATCCTTTCTAACACTGGATTCATCAGAGCTGTCATCCTTGTAGCTTTTAGGTAGCTCCTAGTATTCTTCCCCTGTAGTAGCCTCTTCAGCTTCCCCATATGAAAGAGGAAATGAAGAGGTGCATTTGTTGGGAAGCGCATTTGAAGGGAAACACCTACAAAATGCCTCCAGGGTTGGCAGCACCCATTCTCAGATGGCAGGCTGTTTGTTCACCACCGTCACTATTAAGGCAAAACAACCAATACTCTGAGAATATGTGGTGATCTTCCAAGGCCAACTGAGCAAGTATTTCCATAGCCATAACTTTTAACTTGTAACTATGTATTTATTGCCTATTTGAAAAACTAGACAAATAAATTACTGGAATCCAGAGAAAGGAAGTGCTCTCTACCCAAACATGTTGGGACATAGAGGGAGGGAGATGCATCCGGGTAGTTCTAGCAGGAATCAGGAAATTATGACTGACTGACTGGCTAACATCTGATATGTGCCAGTTAATATTCTAAGTGCTTTACGTAAAGTAATCTACTTACTCCTATGACAACACTTTGAGCATTATTATCCTCATTTCACAGGTGAGAAAAACATAGTCTCAGAGTGGTTAAGGGATTTGCCCAGGTTACATGGCTTATAAGTGTCAGGACAACCTGGCTACAGAATCCACACCCTCTTGCCTCATTGGCTGGACCATTCCTTTATTCTCTCTTTGATGCTGAAAGTAAAGCTCAGAGAGATTAAGTGACTTGACCAGGCTACACAGCTGACAAGTGAAAGAGCTAAGACTTCAACCCGGGTCCCCCTGTGCTAAGCTCTTGGCAGGAATGTAAACCCAGGAGTTTGGGGTACCTCAGCCATAAATATGCCTTCTTTCCACTCATTCTTGATTTGCAAGTCACCCTCCTCCACTCAAAAATCTACATTTTGCCACTAAGGTCCAGTCGTGACTGATTTTCGGAATCCATAGTGACAAAAGAAAACCATGTTACTATTTAGTGCAGTGATTCTCAACAATGGCTACATTTAGAATCACCTGGGTGTTTTATAAAATATCGATGCCAAAGCTCCATCTCAGACCAACAAATCAGAATATTTGGAGGATATCAGTATTTTATAAAAGATAAGCAGGTGAATTAAATCTATGATCAAGGTTGAGAACCACTGATTTAACTAATTCCAAACACACACTCAGAGGATGCTGCCAAATGTTTATTCCCTTTCCCCATTAGCTTGTCTTTCATCTCACACAAACTCTACCTTAGATGGGCCCCTGGGTGTCTCTTATTCCTGGCTCCTGTCTTTGTTCCCTTCTCTTATCCACTCCACCCCATCACTTCCCACCAGAGTTCCTTGCTCCATCTGGAAGGCGAAAGTGGAACCTCACAACAGGAGATGAATTTGCCTTTTACAGTCTTCAGTGTGAATCAACTATAAGACAGAGTGTTTGCCTTTTAGAGTCTTCAGTGTGAATCAACTATAAGACAGAGCTTTCTCTTGCTAATACTCACAAGTGAGGATGGGATGAATGCTAATACTCACAGGGATGAAGAGGTACAGGAGAAGAGAACATCATCCTGCTACAATTACAAACTGAAAAGTGCTACGAAGGGAAAGTGCAGAGCAACACATGCAATGACAAGTCCAGCCGGGGCCGAAAGGCCTTCAGTGCCTCCTCTGGGTTCATATTCCTAACTATTAAACCAGACTGCAACAACACCTAGTCACATGTCTTCGCTCGATGGACGCAAACAAAACCACTGAAAATGTCACCAGCTCCTTTCTTCTGCCCCATCCTTCACAAGCACTTTGCCATGTGCTGGTGCTGGTTTTCTTCAATGTGGGGATGTTTTCGTACTATCTGTAAAAGGCTATGATGTGGGCAGAAAGTTTTAGAACACAGTCATCTTTTTATTTTATTTTATTATTATTATACTTTAAGTTTTAGGGTACATGTGCACAATGTGCAGGTTTGTTACATAGGTATACATGTGCCATGTTGGTGTGCTGCACCCATTAACTCGTCATTTAGCATTAGGTATATCTCCTAATGCTATCTCTCCCCGCTCCCCCAACCCCACAACAGTCCCCGGAGTGTGATGTTCCCCTTCCTGTGTCCATGAGAACACAGTCATCTTTAAGATAAAGTAGGCAAGGGTGGGGACACTTGAGAGAGCTGCAGAAGCATGATTCATAATTCCACAGGCATTTTCTGACCCTCTACTTGGAGGCAGATACTATGATGGAAGAAAGAGGCTAAATCTGTGCCCTAAAACATACCATATAGAGGAAGAATTCTCGAATACTGTCTTAGGGGCTGCTGTGAGGGTCTTCTAGACAGACTGGTCCTTTGAAGTGGCAACGACTATAAAACAATAGTACCACCCTTCTGTTTCTGGAATGGATGATAAAGGAAAACACTGTTTTTCTACACTGTCAACACTTCTGACACCAAATGTATGAGTTATCTACAGCAAGCAATTCTCCAGTTCTTTGCAGACACCAACTGGGTATCCTACAATTTAACTCTATTCTTACACTAACTACCTGGAGTTAGCACAGACCTCACAGGCAAGGGCTTAGTCCCACAAGACTGCCTCCACTTCAAAGGCTAATTGCAAGCAGCAAGTCTTCAGGGTTCCCACACTTCTGCCTAAGTTGAATATAAATCAGGGGTTCCCATGATCCTCTCCTCACATTTGATAATTTGCTGTAACAGCTCACAGGATTCAGGGAAACACTACTTAGTACCAGTTTAGTATAAAGGATACAACTCAGGAACAGCCTAATGGAAGAGATGCATAGGGCAAGGCATGGGGAAGGGGCACAGAGCTTCCATGCCCTCTCCAGGCATGCCATCCTCCCAGCATCTCACTTCAGCAACATGGAAGTTCTCTGAACCCCATTATTCAGGGTTTTTGTGGAGGCCTTATTATATAGGAATGATTGATTAAATCATTGATAATTGGTGATTATCAATCTTCAGCCCCTCTCTTCTCCCTGGAGGTCAACGGAGTGGACCTGAAAGTTCCAGCCCTTTAATCACACGGTTGGTTCCCCTGGCAACCAGTCCTCATCCTCCAACACAGTCACCTCATTAGCATAAACTCAACATGATTGAAAGGGTCTTATTATGAAAACAAAAGACATTCCTCTTACCTCTATCACTTAGGAACTCTGCACCAGGAACCAGAGACAAAGACAGAAATATATATTTCTTATTATAGCACAGATGATAACAAGACATTTCATATGAGGCAGTGTCTTTCTTCCCAGCTTTCCTTTTATATTCCCTTAGCAGTAACTGGAAATTTGGATAGAGGAGACAGATGGGTCATGTAATCTCTTGTCAACTGAAGCAATGTGGACCCTGAAGTTTAAGAGACATTTCTGCATTAGAGCCCAAGTTGAGGCCCTCAAAAGTCCTCATGGAAACTACAATGCTTTCTGCCACATTGCAAGTTTCTCACTTCCAGTCCCTGAAGAAGCAGAGCTAGAGATGTGGGGCTAACTATGGACAGCTTTAGGAAGTCATGAGGTTAAAGAGCATTCATGTAGCAATTGTTCATAGAGGGGGTTCTAAGCTTCACAACAACTCTCCAAAGTCAGTGGTGATCATTATACCCATTTTACAGATGACAAAAGTAGGTTCAGTGACTTAGATGACCACAATGAATTAACTTATATGCAACTTATCCTCTTGCCAAAAACCAGTTAAAAAATTAAAAATATATGAAATAGCTAATTTCAGGCTTTAGATAACAGACTCACAGGAATCAGAAAGAAAACAATCACTCCAGTTTTCTGCTTGGATTTATTTTCCAGATTGTAGTGCAGAGACAGAGTATCCAAGCAAAAAAGAACAATATTGCTGAATTCAGGAAACTGAGATTTGAGTTTAAGGAGGCTGAGGTGGCTGGAATTTGAAGGGCAGAGTATCAAAGATAAGGGAATATGCAGAGAAAGAACTCCAGAAATATGCTTTAGAGTCCTCCTTGAGACTGTTCATCACATAGTACAGGGAGTTGTCAATTCCCAACTAGCCAGAACAGGGAGACCTCACTGTCTCCCTAAAGACCCTATGGGGTAATCCCTTAATAATATGGGTAAACCAGTCTCAAGTAAAGGCTACTCTACACCCATCCTAACAAAGCTTAAAAAGAAGCCTAAAAAGGATCAAGATGATTCAAATAAACGTGACAATCAACTAAAACAAACTTTTTTTCTCTTTAAAGGAAGACAACAAAATCTAGACATTCAATAATGTAACATCGAAAATGCCTAGCACCCATCCAAAAATTACAAGACATTCAATGAAGCAAGAATGAGACCAATAACCGGAAGGAGAGAAAAAGTCAAGAGAAAGAGACAAAGAAATGAAGAAACAAACCATTAACAGACAAAACCTTTAACGTTTAAACAGCTAAAAACATATATTATAAATATCCTCAAATATTTAAAGGAAAACATGAATATAATGAGAAGAGAAATGAAAGATATGAAAAAGAATTAAATGGAACATTTGGAACTAAAAAATATAATATTTGAAATAAAAAATCTATTGAATGGCTTTTTAGCATATTAGACACTGAAAAATAAAAAATTGAAAATATATAGCAATTAAGTAATTAAACATATAGCATTAGAAACTACACAAATTGAAGCAGATAAAGAACAAAGGTTCTAGAGACTTCTGGTTCTAAAATGGCAGTGTAGACACAGGCTGACTTCACTCCCCACAACAGAAAAATCGAAACAAATATACAGTGCTGAGATTATTACCAGCAATATCCCAGAACTATGAGTCATTTCTGGTGGGCTACAGAGAAGTGAAAAAAAAACTCAGAGCAGACTGTAAGAGAATGGAATTTCCCATATCTTGATGCCCCTCCCCACATTCTGTGTGGCACTAAGCCTGTGAAAAATCTTCCCCAAATCATGGTTTCTACATTGGAAACGTGAGGGGAAGGTGGCAACCAGCTTCCTTACCATCCTGAGTTTCCTGGCAAAAGGCTTATTCATGCCTCAACCCACAGGAGGCATCATGAGTGGCTCAGAGACAAAGCAGGGAGGCAGGATTAACATCCCCAGCCCTGGAAACTGTGCTCTGTAACTCAGTCAAAAAAGATACTAAATCAGAGTAGCTGTTCTGCGGCATCATGTTGTAGGAGGTATGTTTCACATGTCTCCTGGGCGTGAACTCAGGAGGCAGGCAGATCACCTAAGGTCAGGAGTTCAAGACCAGCCTGGTCAACATGGTGAAACCCCATCTCTACTAAAAAATACAAAAATGTGCCGGGTATGGTGATGTGTGCCTGTAATCCCAGCTATGCCGTAGCCTGAGGCAGAAGAATCACTTGAACTCAGGAGGCAGAGGTTGCAGTAAGCCAAGATCATGCTACTGCACTCCAGCCTAAGCAACAGAGTGAGACTCCATTTCGAAAAATAAATAAGTAAATAAATTTAAGAATTAAAAAAGAATAAAAGTCCTAATATACATTTTATATATAATATATATATACACACACACATACACATACAGAGTTTAATGATCTGCGGGAAAATACCAGCTACAGTCTAATATGCAAATACTTGAAATCCCAGAAATTGGGAGGGGAAAACATATTTGAAGAAAATTTCCAAATGTGATGGAAATTATATGCCCACAAATCCAAGAAGCTAAGTAAACCCCAAGCGGGGCAAACACAATGAATAGCACAATGAATAGCACTAAAGCACATTATAATCAAATATCTGAAAATCAGGAGTAAAGAGAAAAATGTTAAAAGCAGCCAGACAAAAAAGATCTATTACATACAGGAGGACAAAGATAAGAATGATGATAGACTTCCTGTTCAAAACACTGCAAGTCAGAAGACAATGGTGTGACATATTTAAGTGCTGAAAGAAAATAAAAATTGCCAGCCTAGAATTCAAATTCTACATCCAGTGAAAATAGCTTTCAAAAACAAAGAACAAATAAAGATTTTTTTCAGCCAAACAAAGCTTACCTATACTGCAAGGACAGTCAAAGGAATTTTACAGGCTAAAGGAAAATGATACCAGAAGGAAACTCAGAACTATAGAGAGAAATTGAAGATTGCTGGAAATGGTAGGTATTTAGGTAAATATAAAGCTGTTTTATTTATTTAAAAGACAATTAATGGTTTACAGGAAGAATAATTCCTGCTTGGGAAATGAAGAGAGGAGGAAATATTGCAAGCACGGGCAATTTAACCATCTCTTTTATTTCTGTCATATTACTTTCTGCTTATCGTAGCCTACTGGGTAGTACCCTTCTTTGCTCCTACCTACTCACCATAGATGTGATCAATAAATAATCTTCCTGAAGCTCAGCCCTCAACCCCAAGCAGTATTCAATCTTTACAACCTTCCCATTACATATGTGGTAAAGTCTATAGTCCCTAACCCAGCATTCTAAGCCTACTGTAATCTGGACTAAACCCACCCACTGGCCGGACACAGTGGCTCACGCCTATAATCCCAGCACTTTGGGAGACTGAGTCAGGTGGATCACTTGAGCCCAGGAGGTAGAGACCAACCTAGGCAACATGGCAAAACCCCGTCTCTAAAAAAAACTTAGCCAGGTATGGTGGTGCACACCTGTGGTCCCAGCTACTCAGGAGGCTGAGGTGGGAAGATCACTTGAGCCTGAGAGGTTGAGGTTTCAGTGAGCCAAGATCACACCACTGCACTTCAGCCTGGGTGACAGAGCAATACTCTATCTCAAAAAACAAAACCAAAAACTTGCCCACCCTTATCTACTGCCTCTACCATGCACAAATAATGTGAGTCTTCTTACCTCCTCCTAGATTCTTTTTTTTTTTTTTTAATTTGAGATGGAGTCTTGCCCTGTCACCCAGGCTGGAGTGCAATGGCGTGATCTCTGCTCACTGCAACCTCCACTACCCGGGTTCAAGCAATTGTCCTGTCTCGGCCTCCCGAGTAGCTGGGATTACAGGTGCATGCTACCACACCCAGCTAATTTCTTGTATCTTTAGTAGAGACAGGATTTCTCCATGTTGGTCAGGCTGGTCTCAAACCCCTGACTTCATGATCCACCTGCCTCAGCCTCCCAAAATGCTGGGATTATAGGTGTGAGCCACCACACCTGGCCCTAGATTCTTATCTCTAAGCCTCTACTCACTTTCCTTTCTCCCTGCTATGTCCTGCTCCTCCCCACTCCCCACCCTCCCCCCACACACTTTTTCCTGTCTTCCCTCACCTTTAAGACCAGGCTGAAGTCTGACATCCCTCCCACCTTGTTCACATTCCCAAGGCCATGATTATCTACAGAAAGACCATGGGCTCTGGAGTCAGATGAACCTGAATTCCAGTCCTGCCTCCACCACCAAATAGGTAAGAGACCTTGAGGACTGGCTTAATTTCAATTTCCCCATCTTTTAAATGGGGAGGGGTGAAGGGATAATTGTCTTAGGTTATTGCATTGTTGTTAGGCTTAAAATGAAATAATGGCTGTTAAGTGCCAAATACTTGTATTAAGACACCTAATTGTTAACTCACAGCCCACCCTTTTCTTTTAAAACCTGAGATTCAGAAATGAAGATAATATTCTAGGAACTGCATAGGAGATCAAATGACCCTCATTTTCTTCATCTAGGACACTGTTTCTGTTAGTGCAGGTTAAGATCTTAATGGCTTCATACTGCAGCAGCCCCTAAATGTTTTTCACATAAGGTTTTGCTGAATTGTATCTTCTCTGGTCTGCTCAGTTGATTTTGTTGAAGCTGAGAACTAATTTGTCCCCAAGTTCACCTCATACACAGAGTTCCCTCTTGTGTGCCTATCCCTCACCTCTGAGGAAAGGGGCTGCCTGCCTGATTCAGGGAGCTCATCCCCAGGTGGAGAAGTCACTGCTTTGTCTGGATGCAATTGAAGGTTTTTGCCAAAAGCCTCTGCTGTTCCCAAATGACCACTATCTGCCTATAGCTCTAACCAGCAGAGATGTGGGTGTTGGATGAGACACTAGGTCTTCAGTCTGCTTTTCAGATGTAGAGTTTTGAATTTAGATATGGAAAGAAACGTGGGAAGTAATCTAGCTCAACCTCATTTTACAGATGATGAAACTGACACCAGACAAGTGCATTGTCCAGGCAGTGGAATTTCTGATTCCAGGTAAGTGGTCTCACTAAGTCAGGAATGGCCCAAAAAGTTTACTCCAGACTACAGGGTGATCTGTGTTGTTCACCACTATATCTCCGGTGCCTGGCACCAAGGTTGTCACTAGTAATCACTCCCCAAACATTTACTGAGTGAATGAATGAATCTTGAAGTACTAACACTAATCAATTAGCATCCAGAACTTTGAGGCCACTCACAGGCTTAACAGAAAGCTTGTGAGACCTCTTAGTGATGTCTGCCATGAGTGCAGCAGGGGAAAGGAGTGGAACCCCTAAAGTAAACTCTGCAGCTTCTCATATGTAATGGTAGACTCAGGGAGCCACTGACACCTTAGTAAGAATTAGTTTACAAGCCATAGAGAATTTATGTACATCCCAAGGGTCTGAGAAAAAAGTAGATAGGACTCTGAAATTATTGGCCCAGGAAAAAGACTCACAGGTTTGGGATCTAGATGTTCAAGCAATAGGGTCAGGGGTGCAGGACACGCTGTCCAAGGCAAGCTTGGATCAAGGTTGGCACTCACCCAAGACGTGCCAGGCACCTCGCACTCTCTTTCCAATTATCTGTAAAGAACAGACAACAACCTAAAGAACATTTTCTGCTTTTTTTTAAAGAAGAGACAGGGTCTGACTCTGTGGGCCAGGTTGTAGAGCAGGGACACAATCATAGCTCACTACAGCCTTGACCTCCTGGGCTCAAGCAATCCTCCTGCCTCAGCCTCCTGAGTGGCTGGGACCACAGGCACATGCCATCATACCTGGGTAATTTTTCATTTTTTGTAGAGATGTGGTCTCACTATGGTGCCCAGACTGGTCTCAAACTCCTGGCCTCAAGTGAACCTCCTGCCTCGGACTCCCAGAGTGCTGGGGTAACAGGCGTGAGCCCCCATGTCCAGTTGTTTGCTGCATTTTAATAGGGATCAAAACCTAAGCTAAAGAAGCACCAGTCAGCAAGTAAAGGAGTTTCAGACCCAGTGAAGCCTTTGCAGGTGTATTCGTTTCCTAGGGCTCCTGTAACAAAGTACCACAAACCACGTGGCTTAAAATGACAGGAATGTATTCTCTCACACTTCCAGAAGCTAGAAGTCCAAAATCAAGGTGTCAGTAGGGCTATGTTCTTTGAACTCTCTAGTAAGGGAGCCTTCATATCTCTTCCAGCCTCTTGTAGCCCCAGGCATTCCTTGGCTTGTAGCATCATCACTCCAATCTCTGCCTCCCTCTTCACATGGTTGTCTTTCCTCTGTTGCCCAGGCTGGAGTGCCGTGGCACGATCTTGGCTTACTGTAACCTCTGCCTCAAGCAATTCTTCTGCCTCAGTCTCCCGAGTAGCTGGGATTACAGGCACCCGCCACCACACCTGGGTAATTTCTTGTATTTTTAGTAGAGACGGGGTTTCACTATATTGGCCAGGCTGTTCTTGAATTCCTGACCTCAGGTGATCTGCTCATCTCAGCCTCCCAAAATGCTGGGATTACAGGCATAAGCCACCGAGCCCAGCCTTTTCTCCTCTTCTTATAAGGACACCAGTCATATTGGATTAGGGCCACTCTAATTCAGTATGACTTAAACTTGATTACACCTGCAAAGACCCTGTTTTCAGATAAAGTCACACAGGTACCAGGGGTTAGGACTTCAGCATATCTTTTTGGAAGAACACAATTCAACCCACAACAGCAGGAATTCTCATCCCCAAGACAACTTGGAAGATGAGGAGAGAGGCACTCGTCACTGGGGTGAGGCCAGCTCTGGAAACCTCAACCTGGCAAGAGCTGTGCTGCCACGTCGGCTGCTCCCTCCTCCCTTCTTCTCCACATGAAGGTCCTTTCCAATGGGTCCCATGCCAGGATGTCACAGTTCCTCTCTAGAACTGATGGCATTGTGATCAGATAGAGGTGACTCCTGGTCTCAAAGTTTTCTCCCAACCGTAGAAGCCAATTGCGGGGACACTGGCTTCCAGAGTTGGGAGAAAAGGCTCACGGTCATTATCAACCTCACTGACATGGGAGTCAGGGCCTGGTGGGAATCCTGGAGCCACGGCTCTCAAGCTGTGAAGCCTGGGACAAGTGACCAAACATCTCTGAGCCTCAGCTTCCTCCTCTGGAAAGGGGACCTCACAGAGATAGGTGTGGTTTTTGTCCTTAATAGTGTCAAGTTGAGGCCCTGGAACCATCTACCTGCTTCTTCTGAGCCAAATAAAGAGAGCCCAGAAATGCAAAAGACCTCAGAGGTGATGGGCCCAGGTTCATCCCCCACCACCAGGAAAAAAAAAAAAAGGAAGACAAATAAAATGGCCATTTTAACTTATATCCTCTGCATTAATTTTCACAGTTAACTGCTGAACTGACTAAATTCTTTTCTTTTCTTAAGGACCTTTATAAATTCTATCATTAATAAAATCAGACATTCAATTAGAAGGAAACTCTGATTGGTAACCGATCATTTCCTCGATACCTTTCTCTCCCTCTCATTCTCTGCAAAATCCCTGAATTTTCCCGGACTTTTCCCTGCCGGTGCTCCATTTCCCATTTGTCCCTCTTCTTCCCCCAACGCCTGTCAGCACCCCCAACAAAAGCCAGAGAAGAACAGGAGCTGATTCCATTAACCTCTGTCAATGCTTAAATCTCTCTCTTAATTAACATGAGTTAATATGATTAATCAAAATAATGAGACAAACCTATTAAATTAGGGGACTCAAATGACAGAACTCAGCAGGAGTGGTAAAGGCAGGAGGAGGTGATCAGAAAGGCCAGGTTGGGGGTGGCGAGTGCAGAGGTGAGGAGGGCAGGGCTTTGGGCAGCCAGCCCAGTCCAGCCCAGCCCAGCTCTGGGCTGGTGGAAGATGTGGGCAGTAGCCTGGATAAATTGCCTCTGAGGAGGTGTTCAGTGTTTGTGCCACTCTTGTCTAGTTACAACCAGTCCTTGTACTTTCCTGGGGCCTGCCCAGCTCCTTTCTAGGCACCCCCAGGTTCTGAATTATTCATTTTTTTAGAGAAGAGGTCTCTCTAGGTTGCACAGGCTGTTCTTGAACTCCTGGGCTCAAGCGATCCTCCGATACAGCTGGGATTGCTGGCACACACCACAGTACCCAACCCTCTCTTATGTTGCCCACGCAGATCTCAAACTCCTGGGCTCAAGCAATCCTCCCGCCTTGGCCTCCTGAGTAGCTAGGATTATAGGCACACACCCCTACACCTAGCTTTGAATTCTTTTTTTTTTTTTTTTTTTTACCCTTCTAAGACAGGGTCTCACTCTGTAGCCCAGGCTGGAGTGCAGTGGTGTGATGATAGCTCACTGCAGCCTCAAACTCCCAGGCTCAGGTGACCCTCCCAACTCAGCCTCCCAAGTAGCTAGGACTATAGGCATGCGCCACCATGTCCAGCTAATTTTTGAATTTTTTTTGTAGAAATGGGTTTCACCATGTTGCCCAGACTGGTCTGGAACTCCTGACCTCAAGTGATCCACCCACCTCGGTCTCCCAAAGTGCTGGGATTATAGGTGTAAGCTACCGCACCCTGCCTCAGGCAGCCTTCGAATTCTTGATATCTCTGCCTGGGTGATCTCTGTCTCCAATGGCTATATCATCTCCCTCTTGAAGCCAGGCTCTTGGAAATAGCCACGTGTCCTAAAGCAGAATGACTCAAACCCCAGCTCTGACCCCTCACAGGATATGAAACCTGGAGAGAATTATTTTACCTTTGAGGCTCAGTGGACCCACCTGCAGGAATGGGAATAATCATCCTGAGTTTGAATAACTGCTGGAAGAATTCAGAGAAACACTGTGTAGGAATACCTGCCCCAGCACCACGGTGGATCCCCAGGAAATGTTCCTTCCTTCCTTCTTCCCCCGGTATGACTATGCTAACACCTTAAGATTCCACAGTGCTTTTTATTTCTAAGCATTTCCATATATATCATTCCACCGAAACTCTTAGATAAGCAGACAGACATTATTTACAGATCAGTGAGGTTTTGCAAACATAACTGAGCACCTATTGTGTGTTGGCCACTGAGCAAAATCACCGAGATCCCACAAAGGTGAAGTGGCTTATCTGGGGTCTCTTCCGGACAGACCCGGGTCTCCTAACTCCTAGGACAATGGGATTTCCATTGCCTCAACCCCAAGTAACCAGGAACTCCCATGGTGCCCCAGGGCTCCTTATTTTCACCCTGGATTATTCTCAAGCTGTGGTAGCTTCCACCACATGCAAGTGGTTCCGTGGCCTCCAGCAGCTGAGTTGCTCAATCGGAAGTCCATTCAAAGGAGTACAACGTCTCCCCAACGCAGGACATCTGACATCTCACAGATGACCTGGGCTCATCCTCAGAATTTTGAATTCTAGGAAATCTAGGCCCTTGGAGCCTCTTCTGTGCTACCTCAAGTGCTCCCCAGGCAGCAGGGTGGCCCACAGTTACACACCTCTGCAGGCACAGTGCTCAGGTGGAGAAGCTCTTAGGAAAATCCCTGGGGAGAATCCTATTCTGGGCCTGGGACCACCTGACACCGCTATGGAATGATTTTCTCTTTTCACTAGAAGCAGATAAGAGTCACACTAAGATCTAAGGGTACCTTCCCAGAGATGGGCTGAATATTGGCAACGAAGGAGAAAGCGTATCTAAACATCTCCTGCTAAAAGCCCCACTTTCTTTAGATTCATGTTCACATCTTTTTATGTTTCTGTAAAAGAATAAATAGAATCATGCCCCTCATGTCCCAAACGAGGTAAGAGGAGTGACTGGATGACACCACAAGCTCCCAACCCTGTCCTGCCCCTCCCCCACACACAGAGGGTCAAAGCAACCACTCCCCACCTTCCTCTCCAGCCCTAACACTGAGTGGTTTCCCGGTTGTTCTTGAAGAGCTTGGCTGTGCAAAAAACTTTTCCTCACATACCCATCACTGAATGAGCCAGTCCAGCTCCCGACCCAGGACCCCCCTTCAGACAGCTCAACAACCCACCTTCAGACACAGGGCTGCAGACCGTCATTCCTGAGCAGCAACCCTTGGCATTGCACCTCAAAGGGAACAAAGAGGGAGTGGGTGAGACCCCGGAACTCGTTTTGTCTCCTGGCGTCCTGTGATATCCACTTCACGATGAGGAAAATGATAACAACAATAATATGTAACAAAAACAGCAATAGCAGCCAGGCACAGTGGCTCACACCCGTAATCTCAGCACTTTGGGAGGCCGAGGTGGGAGGGTCACTTGAGGTCAGGATTTCGACACCAGTCTGGCCGACATGGTGAAACCCCATCTCTACTCAAAATACAAAAAATTAGCCTGGTGTGGTGGTGGGCATTGGTAATCCCAGCTAATTGGAAGGCTGAGGCAGGAGAATCACTTGACCCTGGGAGGCAGAGATTGCAGTGAGCCAAGATCACACCACTGCACTCCAGCCTGGGCAACAGAGCAAGACTCCATCTCAAAAACAAAAAAATAGCAATAGCTATTTGTATTGTATATTTACTGCTATTTAATATATAGCAATAGCTATATATATATCTATTAATATGTAGCAATAGCTATATATATATCTATATATATATATAGATATATATATAGCTCTGTTGCCCAGGCTGGAGTGCAGTGGTGCGATCTCAGCTCACTGCAACCTCTGCCTCTCCTGCCTCAGCCTCCTGAGTAGCTAGAATTACAGGTGCCTGACACCATGCCCGGCTAATTTTTTTATTTTTAGTAGAGACAGGGTTTTGCCATGCTGGCCAGCTGATCTCGAACTCCTGACCTCAAGTGATCCAGCCACCTTGGCCTCCCAAAGTGCTGGGATTACAGGCATGAGCCAGCACACGCAGCCTCCCACTTTTTGGAATTGGATCCATCAACTCTCCCGTTTCTCCTCTTTGTCCATTTTGTGTCTTTAATCTCTTTCTCTTCTCTGGAATCTCCCCCCTTAACCCTGAGTATCCATCATCCCTAAAATAAAATCCACAGCTGCATGTAACAAAAAACCCAACCAAAATGCTTTAAACAATCATAAACTGTATTATGTCTCATTAGTGAGAAGCCTGGGTGGGTCTCAGGCAGTCTCCAGTGGCTGTCAGGAGCAGGGTCAGCATTCTGTCCTCACATGGCTTCCCTCGTGATGGTTATACGGTGGCCAGCAGCATCACGGCCACACATTTCCTTATTCAGAAAAACTGTTCCCTCGATCAGTCTGATTGGACCATGAAGTCAAGTGCCCATTCCTGGACAATAAATCAGTGGCCAGGGGAACACCCCGCACTGATGGACCTAAGCCAGTGTTCCTAAGCCAATCAATGGCAAAGAGGCATAGAATTGCTGAGATTGGCTTAATCAGCATCCATCCCGGCAACTCTGAGTCAAAAAGGTTTCATTGGAGTGGGACAAAAACCTTAACAAAACTGGGGTTCTGTTAGGAAGTAAGAAGTGAGAGAACAGGGGCTTGGCAGACAAGAAACAGCTGTACCACTCCACTTTCTTCTACTCCCTCTACTGCCCTCTCTCCTTCTCCTAACCCCCACCCTCCTTCAGGAGCCACTGCATTGGCTGTCATTGCTAACCAGTGCACTGCTTCAGATCCCCACCCTTCCACTCTACTAGAAGTGCACTTGCAAATATCAGTGGTGTCCTAATTTGGACTCTGTGGGCTTTGACACCTCCAATTCCCTTCTTTACCCTCTCCATCCATCACCCTACTCATGACCTTCAGATGATCAAGACATCCTCTTCCATAACATGCTCCCCATCACTCATCAATGTTTATTCCACAAACACGTTTTGAGCATCTACCATTCTGCACCTAATACTTTGCAAATTCCTCTGGAATGCACAGTTTAGTTGTGTCATTGTTCACTGCAACAATTGCAATAACTTCCTAACCAGCCACTCTGCCTCCAGTCTCTCTCCACCCACAATCTGTCTTCCTTGGTCACAAGGGTAATCTTTCCAAATGCAAGTCTGATTATCATACTACCCTGCTTGCATTTCTCCTACAGGAGAAAGCCTAAAGTCCCCAGCATGGCATTTAAGCACGGCCATGGCACCCAGGCCCCACCAGCCTCTCCTAGGGTGTAGCCCATCCTTTCTACTCTTATAATGTCAGCTCTGAGAATGATGAACTACTATTTTCCAAGCAGATCATGAGCTTTCTTAATTTGGAGTTTTGCTCATACTTTCTTCTTAACTAAAATGCCTTCCCTTGATTTTTCTGTTAGGAAAAACCCTACATTTTTCAAAACCCAGGCTTCATGAGACCTTCTCAGTAAATTCTTCTCCAAGGCTGAATGAAGCATGTCCTCTGTGGTTCCATGTCAATCATAAGCAATTCTCATGGCATACTACTATTAGGTTTATACTCGTGAATTCTTACAGGGGAAGGACAGGATCTAATTCACCATTCTGTACGAAGCACAAATACCCGGCAATGCACACTCAATATATGTTTGAAGAACTAAAGTAAGCCGAGCGCGGTGGCTCACGCCTGTAATCCCAGCACTTTGGGAGGCAGAGGTTGGTGGGTCACAAGGTCAGGAGTTTGAGACCAGCCTGGCCAACATGGTGAAACCCCATCTCTACTAAAAATACAAAAATTAGCTGCACGTTGTGGCCCATGCCTGTAGTCCCGGCTACTCAGGAGGCAGAAGAATCGCTTGAACCTGGGAGGCGGAGGTTGCAATGAGCCGAGATCGCGCCACTGCACTCCAGCCTGGGTGACAGAGTGACACTCTGTCTCAAAAAAAAAAAAAACTAAAGTGAGCTACTTATTTCAACCTCCTCTCTTCTCAGACGGGGAACCTGAGGGTAAAAGAGGAAGTGACTGACAATGGTTACTCTGTGTGTTTAATCAGTGTTCTGTCAGTTCAAGTAGGAAAAAAAAAGTCTTAAACAAAAAAGGAATTTATTTGGTGCACTGAATTTAACTGTCTCTCCTCAGGCACAATTTCAATCTAAAGATTCGAGAAGTATCATCGAGACCTAATTCTCAGCTCCACTTTCCTCTTTATCAGCTTCATTCTCTGGTTCTGTATCAGAACAAAATGGCTGCCAAGAGCTCCAGCCTAAATTCCCCCACCTCCCTACCCCAGTTCATATCAGTGGAAAGAGAATGTCTTTTTGTGGTCATGTAAGCAAAAGTCCCAACGTTTGTTCTGATTGTGACTTGAGTCACATGCAATGGCCTGATTGGCAAGTTGCAGGTCACATGTTCATCCATGCATCTTTGGGCAGTCAACACCATCAAGCATGTGAACTGAGAATGGGAGAGCAATGATTCCCTCTAGATTAATGCTGTCCAATAGAATGTTCTGTGGTGAGTTCATGGAAAGTTCACAGAGTGCAGCTTGGGTGGCATCTCTGTGGCCATATTATTATTCTGAGTCTCAGAGTTTCTAAAGCTACAGAATACAGGAGATGTCTACCTTTCTCTTTCCCTCCCTCTCTCCCTGCCTCCCTTTCTGTCTTCCTTCCTTCTTTCCTTCCATCCTTCCATTAGCCATACCATGAGCACCTCCTAGGTATAATTTTCTACGCTAGATACCTTACATTATTGATTCATGTATTCATTCACACATTCATTAAATATCTTTTATACACCAAGCGTTCAGCTCTAGGAATTAAAATCTGAACAAGAAAGGTTCCCTCCTGGAAAGTAAGACAACACTGAGTAACTATTTACCAATACTACAGGCATTAGAAAGGGAGAGGACAAGACAGTGGTCTTCGGCATGTCTAGAGGAAGCCTCGGTGACATTAACCTGAGACTAGAGGAGGAAGAGTGAGGGGCTGGGTGAGGGGGTGTGGTCCGGGCAGAGGGACAGCAAGGGGCAATAAAGGGTTGGAAGCAGAGGTGTGACGTGCTCAGATTTGCATCTTAAAAAGATCCCTCTGGGAATTATGCTAGTAAAAAAAAGCCAGTCCCCAAAGATTCCATACCGTATGATTCCATTTATATAACATTCTTGAAGTGACAAAATTACAGAAATGGAGAACAGATTAGTGGTTGCCGGGGTCAAAGATGGGGTGAGATAGAAGGAGAAGAGTTTGGCTATAAAAGGGCAGCATGAGTTGTTATGGACTGAATGCTTGTGCCCCCAACCCCCAAAATACATATGCAGAAGCCCTAACCCCCAATATGACTCTATTGGAGACAGGGTCTGTGAGCAGGTGACAAAGGTTAAAAGGGGTCATAATAGTGGGGCCCTAATCCAATGGGGCTGGTGCCTTTATTAAAGAGGCACACCAGCGTTCTCCCTCTCCATCATGTGAGAACACAGCAAGAAGGTGGCCATCTGCAAGCCAGAAAAGGGTCCTCACCAGGAACTGAATTAGCCAACACCTTGAACTTGAACTCCTAGCCTCCAGAACTATGAGAAATAAACATCTACTGTTTAAGACACTCAGTCTGTGGTATTTTGTTATGGCAGCCCGGGCCAACAAATGTACTAGTGTCATGGGTTGAATAGTATCCTCCCAAAATTCACGTCCACCTAGAACCTCAGATATGAGCTTGCTTGCAGATGTAGTTAACACAAGGATCTCAAGATGAGATCTTTCTAGATTAAGATGAGCCCTAAATCCAATGACTGATATCCTTATAGAAAGAGAAGGGAACATGCACAGAGAGACAGGGAGAAGAAAGGAGGTGAAGATGCCGGCAGAGATTGGAGTTATGCTGGTATGAACAAAGGAATGCCGGGAGCCACCCAAAGCTGGAAGGGATAGGAAAGGTTCTCCCCGAGAGCCTTCAGAGAGAGGATGGCCCTGCCAACACTTTGATTTCAGACTTCTGGCTTCCAAAACGGTGAGAATAAATGTCTATTGTTTTAAGCCACCACGTTTATGGTCATTTCTTACAGCAGGCCTAGAAAACTCATACAACAAAGGACCGATGTGGCACCAGAACTGTTTTTTATTTTATCCATGTTGATATCCTGGTAGTGATATTATACTGTAGTTTTGCAAGACGTTACTATTGAGGGAAACAGGGTGAAGGGTACATGGGAGCTCTTTGTATCATTTCTCACAACTGCATGTGAATCTACAATTATCTCAAAATAAAAAGTTTAATTAAAAAAATTTCCTCTGGGAGCCATGTGGTAAACGGAGAGGAAGCTGAGAGACCAGTTGGTGCCATTGAAGTCATTCATGGGCAAGATAATAGCAGGTAGGCCAGGTGGTTACCAAGGAGACAGAGAGAAGAGGATGGGTTGAGGAGAAAGTTAGAAGGTTGAAGTGACAGCACTTGGGGACCAACTTGGTGATGGGAGTGGAGGAGTAAGAGGTGTCCACGATGACTCTGGCTCGTACAGCAAAAGTATGATGGTGGCTTTAACAGAGGCCTCTGGGCAAAGAGCAGATCTGGGGAGAAAAGAATGGGAACCACAGCATGTTTCAGACAGAACAGTTCAAATAACCAGGCTATCCAGCTTCCTCTCAGAAATGGCCATCTGACCTCATTCTGTCTTTATCTCACATTTTTACTCCACAAAAGAGATTCTAATTGAGTCAGCTTCCTACATTCCAACACGGAACAGGGAAGCCATGCGCCAGGCTACCTCCTGGGCCCCTCTTGTGATCACTGTATACTTGTCTTCTTTTCCTTGGAAACTGATCCTTGGTCTCAAGGCACAAGATATGGCCACTTCATTCAGATAGACTGAGACTGTGGTATGGCAAGAACTTAAGAGTTTCAGGTGTCTCCAATACAGCCAGTGGAGCTTAGCAGAGATGGTCGAGGATGGAGGAAGATTGCTCCTAAAAAAATCTCTCAACTCAATGCCCAAGCAAAGAAGGAAGACCAAGCTGGGCACAGTGGCTCATGCCTGTAATCCCAGCACTTTGGGAGGCTGAGGCAGGTGGATCACGCGGTCAGGAGTTCAAGACCATCCTGGCCAAGATGGTGAAACTCCGTCTCTACTAAAAATACAAAAAATTAGCCACCTGTGGTGGCAGGTGCCTGTAATCCCAGCTACTCGGGAGACTGAGGCACAGTATTGCTTGAACCCAGGATGCGGAGCTTCCAGTGAGCCGAGATCGTGCCACTGCACTCCAGCCTGAGCGACAGAGTGAGACTCCGTCTCAAAAAAAAAAAAGGAAAACCAGAACTCTTCACATCAACTCTAGCTTTGTTTTCTGAGGAGAGGGAAGGTTGGAGGAATCTTTCAGAACAAAGTTGGAGGACTAACACAGCCTGATCTCATAGCTCATCATAAAGCTACAGTAATCAGAATAGTATGAGATTGGCATCAATACAGACAAATAAATTTGCGAAGTAGAATAGAGAATCCAGAAATAGACCCACACACATGATCAGCTGATTTTTGAAAAAGACGTAAAGGCAACTCAGCGGAAAGAGTATAGTCTTTTCAACAAATGCTGCTGGAACAACTGAATATTCATATGGAAAAAGTTGAACTTCGACAAATACCTTACACCATATACAAAAACAAACTCAAAATTGATCATAGAATGAAATGTTAAACCTAAATCTATAAAACTTTAAAAGAACGCATAAGTGAAAAACTTTTGTGATCTTGGGTTAGGCAAAGATTTTTTAGGTAAGACATTAAAAGCACAATCCATAAAAGATTATGTTGCAATCTGTCAAAATTTAAAACTTCTGGGCTGGGTGCCATGGCTCACGCCTATAATCCCAGCACTTTGGGAGGCCGAGGTGGGTGGATCACGAGGTCAGGAGATCGAGACCATCCTGGCGAACACGGTGAAACGCCGTCTCTACTAAAAAATACAAAAAATTAACCGGGAGTAGTGGCGGGCACCTGTGGTCCCAGCTACTCAGGAGGGTGAGGCAGGAGAATGGCATGAACCTGGGAGGCGGAGCCTGCAGTGAGCCCAGATCGCGCCACTGCATCCAGCCTGGGCAAGAGAGCGAGACTCCGTCTCAAAAAAAAAAAAAAAAAAAAAAAATTCTGGTCTTTGAAAGTCTTTTTTTTTTTTTTAATTATTATACTTTCAGTTTTAGGGTACATGTGCACAATATGCAGGTTAGTTACATATGAAAGTCGTTTAAGAGAGTGAAGAGGCAAGCCACATGCTGGGAAAAAATATTTGTGATCTTAATATCTGATAAAAGATATGTATCTAGAGAGTGGGACGTCCGGCTTCAGAACGGGAACCTTTGTTGCCCCAGCGATGAAACAGAGAATTAAATATAGGTGATGCTGAGAAAGGCAAGATTTTTGTTCAGAAGTGTGCCCAGTGCCACACTGTGGAAAAGTGAGGCCAGCACAAGACTAGGCCTAATCTCCATGGTCTCTTCGGGCGGAAGACAGGTCAGGCTGCTGTATTCTCTTACACAGATGCCAGTAAGAACAAAGGCATCACGTGGGGAGAGGATACCCTGATGGAGTATTTGGAGACTCCCAAGAAGCACATCTCTGGAACACAAATGATCTTTGCCGGCATTAAGAAGAAGACAGAAAGGGCAGACTTGATAGCTTATCTCAAAAAGGCTACTATTGAGTAATAATGGGTCACTGCCTTATTAATTACAAAACAGATATGTTTCATGACTTTTTTATGTGGACTATAATAGATCTCATACACCAGAATTCAGATCATGAATGACTGACAGAATATTCTGTTGGGCAGTCCTGACTTAAAACTAAGGCTGGCTTGTGGTTAAATGAGTATGTTCAGTTTTTGAATTTTAATAGTAATTCCAGTTCAGTAAATGCTATCACTGTTTACCCCTTCTAAAGATATGATTAGACTTCATTAGTAGTGTTCAACTTTTCACAAAGATGTTGAATGCCATCTTAAAACTTACTGGAGATTGGTTTTATATTTAGATTTATATAACTGGTTATGTGAATATATTTAAATACTGGGGAAATTCCTTCACTGTCTCAGAACCAAGCAAGATTCACCTGTGTTTTGTGTTCATTTGCCTCTTAAAGGCAAGGGTTGAAGATAAATAAGGGAGCAATGTCTACTTTATATTTTTGGCCTTAACTGTGCCAATCTAATTAGAATTCTCTGTATTTAAAATGGTTCTTTTTACTTATTGAAAGGCATTTTAGTGTGGTTTATGTGTAATATCAAAGATTATTTAACACTTCTCACATTTTATAGATGCTCTACAAGGTCACATGCTTTTAAAATAGTAGCAAGTTAAACTTCACTTTTTTTTTTTTTTTTTTTTTTTTTAGAAACTGATGTTTATTTTCCATTAACCATTTTTCCATGTTGCTTAAGAGCCTATGCAAGAACAGCTTAAGACCATTCAGTGGTTGCTCCTACCCATTCAGTGGCCTGAGCAGTGGGAGCTGCAGACCAGTCTTCCATGGCAGGCTGAGTGCCCCAGTCTTCAGTAGGGAACTGCTGAATAGGCACAGAGGGCACCTGCACACCTTCAGACCAGTCTGCAACCTCAGGCTGAGTAGCAGTGAACTCAGGAGCTGGAGCAGGCCATTCACCCTGAAATTCCTCCTCGGTCACTGCCTTTTCAGCAGCAGCGTGCTCTTCTTTTTCAATCTCTTCAGGATCTCTGTAGAAGTAGAGATCAGGCATGACCTCCCATGGGTGTTCACGGGAAACGGTGCCACGCATGCGCAGAACTTCCCGAGCCAGCATCCACCACATCAAACCCACTGAGTGAGCTCCCTTGCTGTTGCATGGGATGGCAATGTCCACATAGCGCAGAGGAGAATCTGTGTTACACAGAGCAATGGTAGGTAGGTTAACTTAAGATGCCTCTGTGAGAGGCTGGTGGTCAGCCCTGGGATCGGTAACCACAAGAAGCCGTGGCTCCCGGAAGGCTGCCTGGATCTCGTTAGTGAAGGTTCCAGGAGTGAAGCGGCCAGCAATTGGAGTGGCTCCAGTGGCAGCAGCAAACTTCAGCACAACCCTCTGGCCAGTATTCCTGGAGGATATAACACTGACATCAGCAGGGTTTTCAATGGCAACAATAGCACGAGCTGCCAGCAGAAGCTTCTCCCAGGTCCTCTTCAGATTTATGATACAGATGCCATCACTTTTCCTTTTATAGATGTACTGTTCCATCTGGAAGTCAAGATTGGTGCTACCTAAGTGGGTTCCTGCTGCAAGGAACTTAAGGACATCCTCCTCCTTCATCTGCAGGACATCAAGGGCTCCGGACATTGTGAAAGTTTCCCTTTAAGTTACGACGGGAATCCAGAACAACGCCGTATGGATCCCTCTGTAGGTAGTGCGGAAAGGAAACTTCACTCTTTAATTTTTTACAATCTAAGTCAAACTAAGTTATAATTTAGGATTGTCGGGGGGTTTTTTATTTGTTTTTTTTTTGTTTTTGAGACAGAGTTTTGCTCTTGCTGCCCAGGCTGGAGTGCAATGGCACGACCTCGGCTCACCGCAACCTCCACCTCCTGGATCCAAACTATTCTCCTGCCTCAGACTCCTGAGTAGCTGGAATTACAAGCATATGCCACCATGCCAAGCTAATTTTGTATTTTTAGTAGAGATGGGGTTTCTCCAGGTTGGTCAGGCTGGTCTTGAATTCCCGACCTCAGGTGATCCACCCACCTCGGCCTCCCAAAGTGCTGAGATTACAGGCGTGAGCCACCGCACCCATTCAGAAACATAAAACTGTAGAACTGCTGTATATTTGTGATTGGGAATGGTGCTTTTGCCAACTTAAAAGGATTAAAGTAGAGGAGATACACACAAATTTTAAAATTATGTGTGATCATAAGCTTAAGATAATTAAAAAGAAAACCACAGATTAAAAAAAGGATACGTATCTAGAACAAAGACCTTTCAAAACTCAATAAAAAGAAAACAACACAATTTTTCAAATGGGCAAAAGATTTGAACAGATGTTTCAGTAAAGAAGATATAAAAATGGCAAATACACACATGAGAAGATGCTTAACATTATCAGTCATCAGAAAATGCTAGTTAAAGCCACATATGTATTAGAATATCTAAATGTGAAGGGCTGACCACATCAAATGTTCACAAAAATGTGGAACAAGTAGAACTCCCACACACTGTTGGTGGGCATATATAATGGTAGAACCAGTTTGAAAAAGAGTTTGGCACTTTCTAAAATAAAAAACAAAAAAAAAAACTTGATATATGATCCAGCCATTCTACTCCTAGATATTTGCACAAAAGAAATAAAAACATGTGTTAATACAAAAATGTATATGTGAATGCTCATAGACACTTTATTTGTAATAACCAAAAACTGGAAAAACCCCAAATGTCATCAACAGGTGAATTGATAAACATTTGGTATATCCATATAGTGGAATACTACACAGCAATGAAAAGGAATTGGTTATTGATGCATACTAAGATGAATCACAAAGTAATTATGCTGGATGAAAGAATAAGACAAAAAAGAATATGTATGGTATGATTTCAATGATCAAAAAATTCTGGAAAAGGCAAACTAGTATTTAGTGATGAGAAGCAGATGAACAGTTGCCAGGAGATGGAGTGAAGAGGGGAAGGGGTGAGGAGTGATTACAAAGGGGCACTAGGGAGTGACAATGCATATGTTTATTATCTAGATTGTGGTGTTTAAATATGTCAAAACTTGTCAAATTGTACATTTTAAATGTGTTATTTTTGTATGTCAATTATACCTCAATAAAATCATCTTTTTAAAAAGGAATCCAGGACAGGTGCTGTGGCTCATGCCTGTAATCCCAGCACTTTGGGAGGCCAAGGCAAGTGGATCACGAGGTCAGGAGTTCAAGACCAGCCTGGCCAAGATGGTCAAACCCCATCTCCACTAAAAATACAAAAATTAGCCAGGTGTGGTGGCGGGTGCCTGCAATCCCAGCTACTCAGGAGGCTGAGGCAGAGAATTGCTTCAACCTGGGAGGCAGAGGTTGCAGTGAGCCAAGACTGCACCACTGCACTCCAGCCTGGGCAACAGAGCGAGGCTCCGTTTCAAAAAAAAAAAAATGGAATCCAGGGGAAAAGCAGTGCCTTTCTTCCCTTGTGTGTTCCCTGCCCTCTCCTCATCTTTCACAGAGCCCATCTGCTTCTGAAAAGTAGGGGCTATGCTTTCTTCTCCCACAAGCCATTCACTTATAAAAAGCAGTCTTGTGGGGGATGAGCTCAGCTGGGTAAGAGGAAGAAGACTGGCAAAAGAGTCATCATCAAAGTCAAGGCAATTCTTTTTTTTTTTTTTTTTTTTTTTTGAGACAGGGTCTTGTTCTGTCACCCAGACTGGAGTGCAGTGGTTCACTCCGGGCTCCAGCGATCCTCCCACCTCAGCCTCCTGAATAGTTGGCACCACAGGTACATGCCACCACGCCCAGCTAATTTTATGTGTGCGTGTATGGAGAGAGACAGGGGTCTTGCTATGTTGCCTAGGCTGGTCTTAAACTCCTGGGCTCAAGCAGTCTTCCTGCCTCAGCCTCTCAAAGTGCTGAGATTACAGGCATGAGGCACCATGCCTGGCCAAGGCAATTCCTTAGCAGTCATTGTTCCAATGTGACCAAGTGCCCAAAGAAACAGGAAGGGACTACACAATTATAATGCAGACAGTAAGTCTCTGCAATCAGACAGATCTGGGTATAAATCCTGGCTCCATGACTTAGCAAGTTTTTGATTCCTAACCTCTTTAAACCTCTGTTTCCTCATCTGCAAAATGGGATCATATGCCACACAAAGGATGCCAGGAGATTAAGTGAGGTTCTATTTACAAAGAGATTAAGTGAGGTTCTATCTACATCAGCCAGGCACAGAGTAAAGGCTTCCTCTACCTGGGAGACAGCATCTAGACAGGGAAGAGCACAGAATCCAAAAAAGAAAATTCTGAGTTCTAGTCCTAACTCTGCTGCCAATCGCTTGTATGGCCTTGCCACCAGTCTGTATAAGCCCTTCAGCACTGGGGATGGAGAGAGGAGAACAGTGTTAAGAACACATTCATTCTCCATTCCACTAGCTTCTCTGAGTCCTGACTGAGGATTCAGTAAAATCTGGCCCAGGGGCCAAAGGCAGCCCACTACCTGTTTGTGCAAAGTCCATGAGCTAAAGCTGGTTTTTACATTATTAAATGGTTGAAAATATCAAAAGAGAATAATATTTTGTACTGTGAAAATTATACGAAATTCCAATGTCATCGTCCATAAATTAAGTTTTATTGAAACACAGGCCAGGTGCGGTGGCTCACACCTGTAATCTCAGCACTTTGGGAGGCAGAGATGGGCGGATCATCTGAGGTCAGGAGTTTGAGACCAACCTGGCCAACATGGTGAAACCCCGTCTCTACTAAAAATACAAAAATTAGCCAGGTGTGGTGGTGGGCAGCTGTAATCCTAGCTACTCAGGAGGCTGAGGCAGGAGAATCATTTGAACCCGGGAGACAGAGGTTGCAGTGAGCCGAGATCACACCACTGCACTCCAGCCTGGATGACAAGAGTGAGACTCCATCTCAGAAAAAAAGAAAGCCCTACCCATTTGTTTATGTATTGCCTGTGGCTGCTTTCCCGATATAGTCAGAATAGAGTTGTTGCAACTAAGACCATATGGCCTGCAAAGGATAAATTACTTAATATCTGGCCCTTTAACAGAAAAAGTTTGCAGACTCCTGGGTTAGATCATCAGAAGAAACATAATTGTCTGCTGTTCTCTTAGCTGCCCACAGAAAAGTATTCAGTGTGTTAAGATTAAATCTTATGTCCTTAACTTTTATAGGGGTTCATAAGAAACATCCATTTGATTGGAATTTGTGTCTTTTGCAATAAATGTTTCCTTGAATTTTATGCCAGGAAATAAGATGGTCTTCAATTGACCTTATATGCATTATTTTATTATTCCACTATGTAACTGGCATATTGTAAGTAGCCTATAGACTAATTTTACTTATTTTAGTGATATTAACAGATAAGAATTCTTAATTTTAATGATATGTACTTATCTGTGTCATTATCCTCTATTTGTGGTTAGTGATGGTGGTTTTCCGTTGACAAAAATATCAAGTTAAGATTTTTAAATTAAATTTAATAATTGTATTGATTTTTTAAAATGTCAAGTAAGTAACAATTTTGCTAGAACCACAGGAAAGGCAAAAATGTTACAGTTGTTCAAGAACGATGGAAGTTTAGGAATCACATATTGGACAATAGGAACATGTTTTCCTCTTTACCATGGTTGCTGGGAAGCTCAGGATTAAAGGCAGTGGCATTTTACAATAGTATCCACAGTTCTGTAATTTACCTCATTGGACTTCTTTGCAGCTGCCTTTAATAGAGCACTGACCACATCGTGTGGTTTCTGTTGGCTCATGTGACTATCTGCCAAAGGAAACAGGAGCCGGACTCACCAGGCCAGAACTTGGGAGACCCATTGGGTTGACCTGTTCCATTTCTTCTCTGCCTGTTCCTCTTGAACCCACCAACATCTGGCTCTCACTTCTTTCCAAAAACTATTCCCACAAAGGTCATTAATTACCTCATAGGGCCAAATACAATGGCTTCCTTCCAGTTCTCAATCCATGGGGCCTCTGCTCAGCACTTGACTATGTTTATATATGGGTTATTACACAGCTCATTTATGAATTATTACATAGGCTACTATAGTAAGCTAGTGATATCCCCATCCACTCAAGTGCTCAAGCCACAAGTTGCTACCTCCTTCCTCTGCCCCCACCCTTCCTGCCAAGCTCTTGACCAGCGCTGTCCTTCCTTCCACTGACATATTTCTCAGCCTTCTCTGCCCCTCTTAGGGCTTTATGGCCCTTGAGACCTTTCCGTTGCTTCCCTAGGTGTGACATTCATGTCCCTGTCTTCACTTGCACCCACACCAGTTAACGTGGGTAACTTTCTAAACCATGAGTGGGCAGGTTAAGGTCAAACTAAAATGGGCCAAGTCCAGCCCCCTCCACCACCTGTTTTTATAAGTGGTTATGTTTAGCATGTATCCTCAATTTTCCTCTTTGTACACAAAGCCTAAAATCTTTACTGTCTGGTCCTGTCCAGCAAAAGCTTGCCAACTCTGTTATGAACCCACAACTGGCTGCTGTCCTGCTTCTCCTTGCGTACCCCAGACTTCCCTACACATTAGCATACCCTGAGGGGACTGAGGAAATGCAGATTTCTGGGCCCCAGCAGCTAGAGATTCTGATTCAGTGGGTCTGCGGTGAAGCCTGCAATGTTCCCACACCCCAGATGGTTCTAATGCAGGTGGCCCAAGGTCCACACTTTGGGAAATTCTGCTGTAATCGCAGAGCCAGCCTGAAGTCCCTGAAACATTATGGGTACTGGCCAGCGAGGGCCAGTGCTCTGTGCTCCCTGTTCTGTCTGCCTGGAAAGCCTTGGAAAACGCCTTTCTCCTCTGCAAAAGTCATGTCCTCTTCCCAGACCTCCCACTCCCATACCAGACAAGCACTGTCACCACCTCCTCTCCTGCTCCATAAAGCACCTGTCCCTCTACAACCCTGATGATGTGCTTGTGTGTCCGTCTCAGTAGCCAGACTGGGAGCTCTTCCAAGATGACATCATTTCACTGCCCCCAGCCCTTGCATAGAAGGCCTTAAATCAATATTTGGTGAATCAATGAATGAACAGATGGACTTGCTCCAAATTGCTGCATAAAGCAATGCAAAGTCAGGACTGAGTCCAAACACTGGGATCCCCTGTCGGGTAACCTCCAGGCTGAGCCATCAGTTGCTGGAGCACAGTGGTTCAGAGCAGAGCTGGCCTGGGTGTGAATCCAGCTCTGTACTTTGCTAGCTCTGTGACCTTGGGCAGCTTATACAAGCCTGATTACATCACCTCTAAAATGAGAAAGATGATGTTAATAGCACTTACCTCACAGAGTTGCCCTGAGGTTTAAATGAAGTAATCCATGGAAAGCTCTTCAGCACATAGGAAGCATTTAATACATGTTAATTATGGTTTTATTCTGTCATATCTCTTTGTCCACGCCAGGCATTTGCCAAGGTGGATCCTGACAGGAAGCCTCAGCCTTTCTATAGTGAGGGCACAGCAGGGACTACTCACACTCAAGTCTCAGGGTCAGCCAACCCCATCTCTCTTGTCACTGGGATTCTACTGGAAATCGCCAGCTGTAGGAAGTCCTGCCAGGTGGCCCAGGACCCTGGAAATAGGCAGATCTTAGAGTTCAGCTACTAAAGCTCCTGCTCCCTCCTCCCAGCCCAACTCAAGAAACCTACCCCGCAGCACCTTATTCTCTGGTCACCAGCCAGGAGGGTCAAGGTAGAATTGCTTCAGGAGACGGATGACACTGAGTAGGCTGGAGGATGTGGCAAGGGCTGGGCTACACGGAGGATGCTGGCAGCAATGAGTAGCACCAATACTGAATGTTAATTGAGCCCTAATCAATAAGTACTCTCCTGGGGCAAATGTGACCAACCCCAGGGAGAGAGTTTGATGGAGATACAGCAGGAACCCCAGTGGACCACAGAGTGGACCTGCCACACACAGAGAGCAACAGCGCCCGCATCCTTATGTGGCAAATCCAGGACAGGGGCTTCCAAAGCAGGAAGTCCTCTGGGGTTGTGGAGATAAGATTACAGACCCATCTGCAACAGCTGAGGTGAGGTGATGGGGTCACTGTCTCAGAGCCCATGGGACTACAGAATCAGAAAGAAGAGTGATGTTTGGTCTAATACGCTTTTTCTTTCTTTTCTTTTCTTTTTTTTTTGGGGGGGTGGGGGGACAGACTTTCATTCTTGTTGTCCAGGCTGGATGGAGTGCAGTGGCTGATCTCGACTCACTGCAACCTCTGCCTCCCAGGTTCAAGTGATTCTCATGCCTCAGCCTCCCGAGTAGCTGGGATTACAGATGCCCGCCATGATGCGTGGCTAAATTTTTTTGTATTTTTAGTAGAGACAGGGTTTCACCATGTTGGCCAGGCTGGTCTCAAACTTCTGACCTCAGGCAATCTGCCCACCTCGACCTCCCAAAGTGCTAGGATTATAGGCATGAGCCACCACGCCTGGCCAACTCTTTTTAAACCATTCCTCAACTGCACAAACCAAAAACCTAGGAATTGGCCTTGACAACTGTCTCTCACTTAATCCCCCCAACCTGATCCTTCATCATAGAGCACCGCCATTTTTATCTTCTAAGGATCTCTGCCATCAAGCCATCCTGATTCCCGATCTTGCTTACCCTCTTCAATTTCTTTTTCTTTTTCCATTGCACATAATACTTTGCAATGTATTTACTTATTTATTATACTTACTGTCTATCTCCCTTCTCACTAAACCTGGCATGTAGTAGATGCTCAATAAAGATTCGAGGACTGATTCTGCATGACCACCTTCTCCCGTCTGAATGATAGCACTAGCCTCCTGTCTGGCCTACTGCTGCCTACTCCGGTTCATCTTCAATCCATTGCCCAGAACGGTGCTTTCTCAAAATGCAAATCTGGTCATGTGTCAGCTTTGTGCCACCGACCCCTGCACGCACAGACATCAGACACATCAATGGCTTTCCACAGATTCAGGGTAAAGCCTAATCCCCCTCATGTGGCCCACAAGGTCCTCCTTTGCCTTCTCCTGCCCTCCTCTCTGGCTTCTGCTGCTCCCCACCTCCTCACTGTCTCTGCCCCAGACCCACTGGCATCCTTTTGCCACAGTCACGCCCACCAAACTGCCTGAGCCCATGAAGTTCCTGTGCAGTTTCCTGTGCATGGGTGGCTCTTCCCTGCCTTCGGATTCCAGCTCCAGCAGCCTTCCCTGACATGGCTCTCCACCCTCATGAGGTCAACTCTTCCCATCCCAGGATCTCAGATGCCATTTGTGACTTCTCCATAGAGCTCGTCATGGTTGCATCTTTAGACTGGTACATGGGCTGTTTGGAAGCGTCTTTCTTCCTGACCACACTGAGAGCTCCATGAAGGAAGGACTGTCTTTGTTGCTCACTATTTTAGCCCCAGTTCCTAGTGGCGTGCCAAGCACCTAACAGGCACTCAATAAACACGTGTTGATTAAATGAAATAAGTGAGGAAACCCAGGCCCAAAGAGCCCAGGTGACTTGCTCACCGTGACACAGCTTGGAGATGGCCACTGCAACACAGAGTTCAGGGCTCTGCCAGAATTCATGCCACTTCTCTTTGGCAGGGCAGAGACAAGGGTCCCCCAGCCAGTGGGGAGCCCTTGCTGGCCAGTACAACCAGACAGGGGGATGGAACCTGGGCCTGCCTTGCGTCTTCTCTGGGAAAACAGCTCCAAGCCGGGAAGACAGAAGGTTGATTCCACGCTAAATTCCCCTCGTGGCCATTATAATTCACATCCTGCATATTGAAGGCTCTGAAAAGTCCCCAGGTCAAAAAGAAATTTTCACAGTACCAAACAGAAGATTTCCTTTTCCCAGAGGGAAATGTTTCTGCACAAACAGAAGCAGGTCTCCCTGAAGGTCAGCTCCAGGCACAACCAAGCAGACACTCATTTTTCCTAAGAACATTTATCAAAGACCTACTCAGTGCTAGACATTACAAAGCACGAGGGAAGCTGCAGAGAGGAGGATGGGCAAGGCCTCACCCTCAGAGGGTTGCATATAAAAGGCACTGTTCCCCCAGGAACATCCCAGGAGGGAAAATGCCAAACGTGAAACCAAGGAAACACTGAAACAACCATCTAGCCACGGAGGGACCTCACAGTGAGTGCAATGAAAAGGAGATGCAGGCTGTGGCTGTTTGGGCTGGGCTCTCTGAGGACGTGACTACATGGCTGACAGCTTGTGGCAATGGGGCCGGTGTGACCAGAAGGCCAGGGTCTGATGGTCCAAGCTCCTAGCAAGCCCACCCTTCTGTTGCGAATCTGCTCAAGAAAAACTCGAGTCCCCTCCGACGCACTTCCACGTGCCTCTCGGCAACCATCCGTGTAGAGAAACCGCAGGTGTGCCAGGTGATGACCTAGGGACGGTGACATGGGGACTCCTTGTTGTAAAATGTCAAGCACTTTGGTCCTGAATGCCAAAGCACACACACAAAACACTGTCCCCCTTCCTTGGCCTAATCTCAAAAGCCAAGCAAGATCCGTGTCTAAACTCTCATTGAACGTGCTAAAATGTTTCTGAAGAGCACAGGAATTACTTAAATGAAAAATAATTGTTGAGGAGCCATTATTATTATTCAAAATGTGTCAAATGACATTGAAGTGTTCTATTTAATGTGTGGTCATTACTATCATCTTTTAGAGAACATGAAAATAAGCGTTCGTCTGATTACCTGAATGCCCACACCTATTTTCCTCCTAATGTCTTATGACCATCCACCTGGAATTCTCCAACCTTGGGAGCTTTCAAGAACACAGCCCTCACAGCTGAGGCAGGGGAGGCCATCAGCACGCAGGTCCTGGATGGGTCGGAGGCTGCTGAAATATCTAAGTTCCTGCAATGATTTCAGAGCGTGCTGCTCAAATGGAGGTGCTTTCTTAGCAAGCAATCTCTCTATTTCTTGTGGAAAGATGAGGAGAAAATCGGCTGTTGGGTCCGCGATCCCAGCTCGCAGCTCACCCAGATTGACCCCCGCCAGTGGAGCATGGAGCATTTCCCAACAGGGAAAGGACTGCGGGGCGCCGAAGGCCCCAAGCCGCAGAAACATGAGGCTTGCCTGACCCCTTGTGGTGTGAGGCTCTCAAAGCCCGCTCCTTGCTGTTCAGACAGAAGGGGCAAAGACTGGATTCATTGTGACTGTGAGTGCTTGTCGTGGATTGAATGACACCCCTCAAAAGGTATGTTCCCCCAATGTGACCTTATCTGGAAAAAGGGCCTTTGCAGATGTAATTAAGGATCGTAAAATGAGAGCATCCTGGATTACCCAGGTGGGCCCTAAATCCAATGACAATTGCCCCTTATAATCCACAGAAAAAGAAAAGCCACAAACATACAGAGCACAAGTCCACGTGAAGACAGGCAGAAAAGGGAGTTATATAGCTACAAGCCAAGGAGTGCCGAGGCCCCGGCAGCCAAAAGAGGCTGGGAGAGAAGACATATCTGCTGTTTGAAGGCACTAGGTTTGGGGTCATTTGTTATGGCGTGCTAGGAAACTTCAATATGGGACCAGGGGCTTCCAAAGCCTGGTCTGTGGAGAGAGTGCATCAGAACCACCTGGTGCACTTGATTCCTTGATTCTGATTCAGAGTCCCTACGTTGGGGCTCTGGAATTGTACATTTTACAAGCTAGCCCTAGTCAATTTTTCTGCACACCCAGTTCTGGGAGCTGCTGTTCCAACCAACTCAGTGATAACCTTTGTAGCAGTTATTAGTGCTGTTCACCAAATAGCTCTCTCTCTTTACCTTCTAAGCACAGGATACGATTGCGCTTCCTGCCCTGCTGTGGGCAGATGGGGTCAAGGGACTAGTTTTGACCAATGGGTTGTGGGAGAAGTGCTGTGTGTTAAATATGAGCTGAACTGTAATTGCCAGTGCAAGACCCCCCACCCCACAGCTCTCTTCGCTGCAGTATTTGGGGTGGTGGCTGCTCTACTAGCCTGGACCCCTGAGGGACTGAGTAGAATCCACCTGCCCACCTGTGATGCACACACACCCGGTGCTTTTAAAGCCTCTGAAATGCCAGGTTGGTTGTTACTGCAGCATAACCTAGTCTATCCTGACTGATTGAAATATGGAAATGTTTTGTTTCAACTTCAAGTCATCCGCTAGAACCTAACTTGGATACAGACACATTTTTTAAGCTTTGCAAACAATTTGCTTAACAAGATTCAGTCTCATCATAGCAGCCACTTTTCATATTATGGGGGTCACTGAATTGAACAAAATCAGTATTAACACCCAAGCAACTCCAGAGCTTGTTTTTCTTGCTATTTTATTAATTCGCTAAAACTAATCATTTTCTAACTAATATCAGACTTTACTGTGCATACAAATTACCTCAAGATCTTGTTAAAATGCACAGTGTTACAATTCAGAAGGTCTAGGATGAGGTTCTGCCTTAGTCAGTTTGGGCTACTAAAACAGATACCACAGACTGTGTGGCTGAAACAACACTTATTTCTAATGGTTCTGGAAGCTGGGAACTCCAAGATCAAGGTGCTAGCAGATTCCGTATCTGGAGAGGGCCTGCTTCCTGGCTTATAGGCAGCCACCCTCTTGCTGTATCCTCATGTGGCAGAGAACAGAGATCATCTCTCTCATGTCTCCTCTTATAAGGGAACTAATCCCATTCTGAGGATCCCACCCTCATGACCTAATCACCTCCCAAAGACCCCAACTTCAAACACCATCATATTGGGGATTCAGGCTTCAACACAGAAATCCTGGCTGGAGGCGGGGGGTGGGGCACAAACTTTCAGTCCACAGCAGACTCATTCTATAGCTCTAACCAATTCTGGGGTGATGCCAGTTCTGCTGGTCTGTGGACCACACTTTGAATAGCAAGATTTTAGGTAATGCTTTTCTACAAAATAAATTATTGAACTAATGGGTAAGTTAATTTCATAACATCCATAATTATAATAAACTACATCTGTAAAGCCATCTCTAGTTTCACATGTATTCAACTTAAGCCTCATAATGGCCCTGTCTGTGAGTGAAAGCAAGCAGATTTTTTTTTTTAATTTTGTTTTTTGAGATGGAGTCTCATTCTGTCACCCAGGCTGGAATGCAGTGGCGTGATCTCGGTTCACTACTGCCTCCACCTCCCAGGTTCAAGCGATTCTCCTGCTTCTGAGTAGCTGGGACTACAGGTGCCTGCTACCACACCCGGCTAATTTTTGTGTTTTGGGGGTTTTTTGGGGTTTTTGTTTGAGATAGAGTCTCACTCTGTCACCAGGCTGGAGTGCAGTGGTGTGATCTCGGCTCATTGCAACCTCTGCCTCCCAGATTCAAGCGATTCTCCTGTCTCAGCCTCCTGAGTAGTTGGGACTACTGGTGTGCGCCACCATGCCCAGCTAATTTTTTTGTGTTTTTAGTAGAAACAGGGTTTCGCCATGTTGGCCAGGCTGGTCTCGAACTCCTGACCTCAAGTGATCCACCTGTCTTGGCCTCCCAAATTGCTGGGATTACAGGCATGAGACACCATGCCTAGTCGAAGGCAAGCATATATTCTTATCCCTACTTTGCAGATGATAAAAATAAAAGCTGAGAGAGCTTGAGACTCCCTGAGGGTCATCTTGTTCGGTAATGTCAAAGATTAGACTAGAAAACAAATCTTGTCTTTGCTCTACCACTGCCTAATAACAGTCCCCAAGATTTCATCAGTGTTTGAATGCCCAGCAAGATTCTAAACATGGTGTGTGTGTGTCTCATTCGAAACCACCTCAAATCCAAATGCTGTGGTCACTTTCAACCTAGCCTCTCAGTAGCACCCTGCACTTTGGCTTTGGGATGGCCTCCTACATGGAGGAAACATTGCCACCTAGTGGACTTCCAGAGCATCAACTCTTAGGACGCTGAGTCTGGGTTACATCTTGGGTTACATCTTTCCAACTTTGGCCTTCATAGCTCTGGTTCTTCCAGTCAACACAAATGCTAGACTCTACATAAGAGATGCAGATGTAGCACTGTCATGGCCTTTGCTTCTAGGAGCTCTTGAGGTAGGTGCAGAGACAAGATTTTTTTACACAAAATAATTAGTTCCTTGTTCAAATTTCGTGATCAGAGGACATGGTTAAGTTTTAACCTTTAGTAGTTGTGTGATCTTGGGCAAGGCGCGTGACCTCTTTCATCCTCCATTTCTTCATCTACAAAGAGAAGATACAATAGTCTTGCCTCACTGGGTCATTGGGATGAAGACGAGAGATTCGTATTAAAAACCAGCAGGGCCTGGGAATGGAGATGTTATGGGGAATGGAGGTTATGATTTCTAGATGGCACCAAGATTTTGAGCCTGGTTGACAGGAACAATGATGATTCCATGGGGAGAGATAAGGTGGACAGCTATTTGAGGTAAAAGATGGCAAGTTTAGATTTACCTATGAGTCTAAAATGTCACTGGGACAGATGTGGGACAATATCCAAAGCAGTTGGAAGGGGCTGTGGAATGAAGACCCAGGTTTGGAAAGGCAGGAGAGTACAGTGGTCAGGTGCATGGGTGTGGGGCCCAACAGCGCGGGTTTCACTCTCAACTTCACTGCTTCCCAGCTGTGTGACCTCCAGCAAGTTGTTTAACCTCTCTGTGTCTTGGACTGGTCACCTATAAAATGCAAACAACAGGGCCGGGTGTGGTGGCTCATGCCTGTAACCCCAGCACTTCGGGAGGCTGAGGTGGGTAGATCACTTGAGGTCAGGAGTTCGAGACCAGCCTGGCCAACATGGTGAAACCCCGTCTCTACTAAAAATACAAAAATTAGCCAGGTATGGAGGCACACACCTATAGCCCCAGCTACTCAGGAGGCTAAGGCTGGAGAATCACTTGAACCCAGGAGACGGAGGTTGCAGGGAGCGGAGATCATGCCATTGCACTCCAGGCTGAGTGACAGCAAGACTCTGTCTCAAAAAAAAAAAAAAAAAAGCAAATAACAATGGTTGCTGTGAGAATGACATGAGTTAGCATAGCTACATTAATATCTATTAGGTACTTTCTGTAACTTTTGCCTGAGTCAGGCTTGAGTGCACAGGTTGGAGGGGAGGCGGTCAAGTGTATGAGTTGATTATGAACTGTTTATATATTCACTGGAATATAGGCTCCAGGAGGGCAGGAGCTTCTATGGTTTATTTCTATCTCCTGGTGCAGCACAGATGCTTAGTAAGTAGTCATTGAATAAATGAGTGAATGAATGAATGAACTAATTGACACAGGCCTGGTGAAGAGTGGAGTCAGGAGAGGCTGAAAGGGAAACCAGTAGACTGGGCCTTGCATGTGACCCAGAGGTAGGGGCTGAAGGCCACTCTCAAACAGTCCTCTTTTTAGAAGTGTGAGATGGAAAGGACTAGGTTAGTGGTTCTCAACCCAGGCAATGTCTGGAGAGAGACATCTCTGGTTTTCACAATTGGTGGGTATAGGGAAAGTAATCCTGGCATCTAGCAGATGGGGGACATGGTTGTTGTTAAACATCCTACAATGCCCAGGACACCCCACAAAACAGAAAATGATCTATCCCCAAATATCAACAGTGCTGAGCCTTAGGTGTCCAAAAGATCATTCTTTTATAACTTTTTAAACTGTTACATAATAGTTGTGCAAATTTTGGAAGTACATGTGATATTTTGATACATGTACACAAATGTAATGGTCAAATCAGAGTAATTGGGCTATTACCTCAAACATTCATCTTTTTTGTGTTAGGGACATTGCAATTATTCTAGCCATTTTGAAAATACAATAAATTAGTGTTAACTGTAATTTCCCTACCGTACTATGGAATACTAGGTCTTATTTTTATGATCTAACTGTATTTCCAAAAGATGATTCTAATCCCTGCTGTGTTTCTTAATAGTTCTGTGGCCTTATCAGCCAAGTCCTTGATTTCCCTGAGTTTGTTTCCTTATCTGTAAAATGGGAACATGACTACCAGCGCTATTCATATTGTGGATACGTGGTGAAGAACAGAATACTGTGTTCATGGCACCTGCCACATGGTGAGTCCATGTTCAATCCTACTATTACTCTAGTTATTGCTCTCATGCTAAGATGCACAACAAAATAAAGCCTCATCTTCTGGGACTATGGATTCTACTAAGGAGCTTGACAGTGTCACTTTGAAAAGATTAAATGCACTCACTCTGAGCTCCCACCATCCTACACACAAAAGCAATTCTGCTAATAGTGGTCTTGCACCTCCTTTCATCTGTCCTGAGGAGATGGACGTTGGTGTAGTGTTGAGAATGACCCTGGACTTGCCACTAGCACTAAAACAGGCTGAGGCTGCTCTACTTATAATCAGTCCATAATCAACTCATAAACTTGACCCCTCCCCTCCACCCATGCACTCAGGCCTGACCCAGGCAAAAGTTACAGGGCTGAGTCTTCCATCAACTACACGCCATGCAGTTCCCAATAAAGTGCACACTTATGGGGATTACGGTGAGGAAGAAAGCAGTCACCATCCTTGCTGGACCTCTATCACTCCATTAGCAGAATTTAAGTAGCCGTTATGCCCCAGGCCTCCCCTGGTCACATGTCTTCCCCCCTTCCCCACACACCACAGGAGTGCTACCAATTTTAACCTAAACCCATCTGGGTAAAGATGCTTGGGGAGAGGGAAATTGGAGTGAGAGGCAGCACATGTTGTGATGGGCTTGAACAGGTTCTAGAAGAGGCATGACATGAATATTGCCAAACATGGCCAAAGGCTTATAGAAGACCTGGCTTTGCAGCAAAGAAAACAAAAGTCTGGGTAAAAGATTGTGAAGGCTGCATCTACTTAGACATTGCTGTTCATGAGTGTGCAGATGGATGGCCTGGCATGCACATGTTGTGCACACTGAGCTTCCAGCTCCCCTGAACACACCCACACAACACTCGCTAACACTCAGGGCTGAATCCCAGCTGTCAGCATGGCATCTCTACCCAACATGTGGCCTTTTTTCCTCTCTGGACTGCTCCAGCCTCAGCTGAGAGATGATTCTGGCCTGATAACTACAGCTTTGTTTTGTGAAAACAGAGACGCAAGCATCAGTTCCTTCTTCTGCCCAGAGGTCTAAAGGAGTTTGGACAGGGGTATCATGGGGGCAGGGAACACAGGGAAAAAGAGAGAGCGGGGAGGAAATGAGGAACAGGTAAGAAATGCATTGCTGTTGAAAAAAAGAGCTCTCTTCAGCCAATAATAACAGCTGAGGTTGTCTGAGCACTTACTTTCTCCCAGGCACTGTGCTAAACACGTGTTACTCAGTCCTCAGACACTCCCGTGAGTTCAGTTTAAGAATTCCCATTCCACAGAACGTGGAAAGGGTGCTCCAACAATTATGTTGCTGCAGATTAGCTCATTCTCAATCTAACCAATAAACATGACCCCAGGGTAGAATGTAAAGTGATTTAAATGGAACACCTGCCTTACAGAAGATCCTTTCCACTCAGCATTTGGGAGGGGAGAGGATTTTTTTATCCAATTTGGATGGCTAATTAGTTATCACAATGACTGAGGAATGGGAAGGTGCCACTGGCATTTAGCGGAAGAAGTCCAGGATGCTAAAACATCCTATGCTCTAGAGAACGATGCTCTAGTCAAGAAACATGAGAACTGTATGCCCCTTGGCTCCCCTATCTCTATAGTGTGGACATCACCTGCCTCATCAGCTTATAATGAGGATTGAATGACTCACCATCTGAAAGGTACCAGTTCCCACAATTTAGCAGAAGCTGTCAGTGCCCCAACCATACCCTTTGGCTATGTACTGTTTCTGAGCAGGCTGGCCTGACCTCCACCAGCCAGCATCTGTATCTCCCTTTCCACAAGTTTTTCTGGCCATGAAAGCACATCAGAACCTCCCATCACGAGACAAACTCAAGGCAGCCTGGGGCCCTCCACCAGTGGCTGGTGGGAGTTGGTGTATAAACACGCAGCTACCTCACTCTTTGGAGAGACAGAGCTGAGACTCATGTTCTGCACTGTTTACAGAGTTCCCCAGTAGGATTAAACTCCAGTTTCCTACAGTGGTAACCAGCTTCCTTTCCTTCTCTCTCAAACTCACCAGTCTCTATGGTGCTCTCTGGGACCATTTCCCAGTTAAACCATTTGCTTACAAATCCCTGTCTCCAAGTTGCTCCTCAGGAAGCTGAATCTAAGACACACAGTGAACTGTGACCCCCTTACTTCTGTGCCCTGGTTAGTTTGTATGTTTTTTTTCAACCTAGAGCGCCCATTATGTGTGTGTCTTCTTGTGCAGGTCTGCTCATTTTAATAACTGTGTACTGTGAATTATGTTGGTTCCTCTCTCTGGCTCGTTAGCAACATTATTGAAAATTGGGTAGGGAGGGCAGCCCAGGAAACCTCACAAACAGGAGGTGATTCTTTCCCAGACAATGCAGGCACTGCCATTTCTGCTTTGGGACTGAGAAACTCCCCCACCCCCAGCCCCCACCAGCCAGGAAGAAGAGTGGATCCTTGTGGTACAACAGCAAAAGGGACGTGCAGGTCCCAGGAAGCTCAGAGAGCTATGTTTGGGGAGGCCTCTGTCTGACCTCACATAAGCAACAGAGCTGTACTGCCCAAATAGTCCCTCCTGAACACAGCAGGGCTAGAAGCTGGCTTGGGAGAACATCAGAAGAGGATGAGGGCCCTGCCCTTGAGAAAGGAACCAAAGCACTAACTAAAGGGACAATCAAGCAACTGTGCAACCCAAAACCCACGATTCCCCATAGTTCACAATGAACAGCACAGCTGCATTTAGGCAGTGCTTGTTTCAAAGCTGGTCCTTTGCCTCTTCTTTTTTTTTTTTTTTTTTTGAGAAAGGGTATGGCTCTGTCACCCAGGCTGGAGTGCAGTGGTGCAATCTCATCTCCCTGCAACCTCTGCCTGCCAGACTCAAGCGATCCTCCCACCTCAGACTCCTGAGTGGCTGGGACTACAGGCGGACACCACCATGCCCAGCTAATTTTTTGTCGAGATGCGGTTTCGCTGTGTTGCTCAGGCTGGTCTCAAACTCCTAGGCTCAAGCAATCCTCCTACCTCGGCCTGCCAAACTGCTGCAATGGTCCTTTGCCTCTCGAATTTGTGCCTAATTTACTTTCATTCCCACCCCTAGAGCTGTTTTATGTCTTCCAAGTTTATGCCCTTCATGGGGAAGTGAAGCCACATCCAAATGGTTGGGGAAATGTCCTGAAGAGCTGAATATCTGCCACCTCACCTGCATGGCTCTCGTGCTCGCAGCCAGGCCGCAGGACTCCAAAGCCACCCCTGGGAACCTCTGAGCCCTTGTTGCCTATGATGTGCGGTGGACACTTAAGGAAATTGCCAATGGACAAATCTGGTCATCTCACATTGACCTGCTTTGCTGTATAATCCATCGGCTCCAGGCCTGCCCTGCACTTACCCTCAACGAGTCCGTGAGCAAGACACCTCAACTGCTAAAGTCTCACATTCTGCAAGTGCAAAGTAGGATTCTTTTTTTTTTTTTTTTTTTGAGATGGAGTTTTGCTTTTGTTTCCCGGGCTGGAGTGCAGTGGCATGATCACTGCTTACTGCAACCTCTGCCTCCCAGGCTCATGCAATTCTCCTACCTCAGCCTCCCAAGTAGCTGGGATTACAGGCGTGTGCCACCACACCTGGCTAATTTTTTTTTTTTTTTTTTTTTTTTTTTTTTTTTAGTAGAGATGGGGTTTCACCATGTTGGCCAGGCTGGTCTCGAACTCCTGACCTCACGTGATCCACCCACCTCGGCCTCCCAAAGTAAGATTCTAATCATAACCACTCCTTAGCGTCATTTTGAGGATTAAATGAGATAATATACAGAAGCAGCAGACATGAGTTCCTGATGTGTAGGATCCAACTAATAAACATTAGCCAGGAGTAAGAAATAGCTTGAGCAGCAATGGTCACAGCAGCAACAGAATGGTAGGGGTAGTTAAGAGCTTGGAATCGGCTGCTTTCCTGTATCCTCTCTAGCAGCTGGCACAAACTCTGCACAAAGTGCACACTCAATAAATATTTGCATGAAAGCATTGAGTAAACCAAGCCAGGCTGAAGATGTTTAAAGCTACTATTTACTGTGTCCTTATCAGATACCAGGCCCTGGGGTGAGCACATCATTTAGATTTCCTCACATGATCTTTTTAAATCACTCCCCGGCTTCTGTGGTTTCCTTCCATGGGGAGCGAGCTCAGCCTGCTGAGACACTCCCGGCTCTTCACCTCAGCACATCTTTAGTGGGAGAAGCATCTGAGTGGGGAATTGGGAGGAGAAACTGGGCATGCACGGCCCTCCCTCTTCCCACCACCTCCTCCCCTTTGGGGGCTTCATTGTCTCACTCTATGAGCTTTACAGGGGCTGTGAAGATCCAGGAATCCTGGCGGCCAGGTAGGTCTGTGAACTCTGGGGCTACACGTCAGGGAATCCCCTGGCCTGTAGAGGTAAGCTACGTGTTATACAACCTGGCCTTTGTTGTAAGGAAGGTGATTTGGGACCTCCATATGCTGGCTCTTTTATCTTATTCAAGAATTGGTTCAGACCCAGGTGGGGAAGGGTGGTACTATCTTTCGACTCCCTATAACGTAATTCCTATACCAACTCCACAGGTGAGTAACAGCATCCCGTATTTCCCCATGTAGTAGGTTAAATGACTTGCCCAAGGTCACACAGGTGAGCTACCATTCAGACCTGGGTGTGTTTAACGCCAAAGAATGGCTCACACCTGTGCTGTCCCTGGAATGTTGCTGTGCCCACAAATCACCAGCTGAAGCACGCATTGCCAGTCTCATGAGAAGAGGCAAAGAGGGCCATTTACCTAGGAGACCTAGACCTGAGCCTGCCGGATGTGCTTCCCGTTAGCCCTCGACGACAGTCATTCCAGCTGGCTCCCTTCATGGGCGGGGTCTTGCTGGAAGCTTTCCTCCCACTCTCAGGACTTTCGCCCATCTTCCTGTTTGCTTCTCCTCTCCACTTTTCTCGTTATTTGGCAAAAAATATCCCAAGCCCTGAAAGACATGTAATTCCCAGAGCTTCTTCCCTGAGCATGTTCAAGTCTCTCCTGGTTGGCTCTTTTATTATTTCTTTCATTTATTCCTGGAAGCCCTCATGATGACATGGGTTTCAGACTCTACTTATTTCCCAAATGACTTGTTGGCACTGCTGTGTGGCACTGGGGTCAGTAAGGGAATGCACCCTCACCTCTTCTCTATAAAATGCCTCCTTTGGTATCTTGGCAGATATTCTCACATGCCACATTCCACCAGGTGTCTGTAGAGGCAAGGAAGTTAGAGTCTGGAAGGGTCTCTACCTCCTCCTCCTTTTCCTCTCCCTCCTCCTGGTTATTCTTCTACTTCTCTCTCAAACAACTGCCTAGTTGTCTGCATTTGAAATACAGTACCTGGTTGTAAACTCCAGAGATTTGGAACTCAAGGGGACCCTGCTTTTCTAATATTATAGATGAGGAATTAAGGCACAGAGAGGTTAAGGGACTTGCCTGAGGTCACACAGCAAAATAGTGGCTGAACTAGACTAGACTGTCAGTTTCTTGACTCAGTCCAGTGCTCATCTCAGAATGCCGTTTGGTTAAATTGGTCCACTGGGTTTATAGTGCTAAGAACCACATAGTTAAGTGAAGCAAGCACATCCATTCCCTACCTTACTGAAAGCCAGTTCTATCAGATCTGTTCTGTTAGAGTCTGACCGTGTCAACTCCCTCTCTGCCCTTCATTCACTTTTCTTACCATTGTGCAAAGCTAGTTCCCGCCCTGGGACCTTGGCACTTGCTGTCCCCTTGAGGTGAACACTCCTCTCAGATCTTCCAAAGCTCTCTCCAGATTGTTCAGGTCTCCGCTCAAGTGTCCCCATCTGACCTAAAACTGTCCCCTCCTCTATCATTCTCTGCCTCCTTCCCTGCTTTGAAATTTAGAGCACTTACCACTCTCTGAAATATTGTTTGTGCTTGTCCTCTTGTCTTGCCTGCCTCCCACACAGAAATGTAAATTCCACACAGGCAGGGACTTTGCTTTGCTCACCACTGTATCCTCAGCACCTGGCACTTGGTAGATGATTGATAAGAATGAATTTGTTTGCTATTAAGATATTATGGATTAATAGTGGTTAGGACCAAAATATACCACAGAGGACAGGGTGACAGGCAACCCAGATGGCTGCCATGGGACCCAGGAGGAGATTACACATCCTGAATCTAGACGTGGCAACACTGTTCTGAGTGCATTGGATTTTCAACTTCACAAAACCAAACACTCTGCAGAGCACAGCATACCTGGCTCCTGAGGGAAAAGAGCAGGGTAACATCTCCTCCAATTCAAGGTCAACAGGCTAAAATGCAGGCACCGGTTTTGGTCGTCTCTCTTGCAAGGAACTGCTCTCCTCTCTCCTTTTTTCTGTCTATTAAACTTTCAGCTCCTTAACCCACTCACATCTGTCCAAGTTCTGAATTCTTTCTTGGCAAGAGACTACGATCCCCATGGTATATACCCCAGACAATGTAGCTGTTTCAGTTGGGTGTTCTCATCAGGGATCGAGATGAGAATGGAAGGTAGAATCATTGGTGTGAGTCAAGGAAACTTATTTTGAACTAATTATGGCCTTTAATAATTGAGTAAGGTATACTCCTGTGAACAAAATTTGGAGCATGTTTGTTTCTCTCTACCTGGTTCCTCCAGAATTTGGAAACCATCTACTCACCGTTCTTATTCCTGTGAATCAAGTGGTGATCTGCAGCTTGGAAGAAACAAAAAGTGATGCAACATCTGGTGGAGGCAAACCAGTGTTACAAGCCATTGGAATGGCTGACAGCAATCAAACTCCAAACAGTGCTGCAGACCAAACCACGCATGGACACGCCTTTCTTCCGAGGACCCTTAGATCAACCCCAGGAGGAGCCCCAAGTGCTGTTCCCCACATTACGCCCCTTTTCAGTAGGAAGTAGCCAGGAAGAGTCATCACCGAACACCCCCTAACACCAGTTAGTGTTACCACTCCAGAGGGGGGAATGATATAGGAGTTAAGAAGAAATCACTTAGGCAAATAGTAAGGGTATGTGAGTCCTCAGTAAGGCTTTTCTGTTTAATGAAAAGCAGCTGCAAACCATTTTCTAACAAAGAACCGCCTGTAAAGTCTAGCTGCAGACATAGCTGGGAGCTTGCACAGGTGAATGCCAGCAAGAACTAGGAACTAGACATGTTCAAGATGGTGGCCCCACCTTCCCTTCTCTGTCAGCCACGTGTAAAGAGCAAACAAGATGGTGGCGATCAACTGGAAAGCCCATTTGCATAATAAGATTAGGATGGGGCAACCTGCCTTCCCCATGTGCTATGTAAATGTCATACCTGATCGAACCAATCTGTGAGCCCAACATAAATCAGACACTGCCTTCTCCAGCCTGCCTATAAAATCTGCCCTGGCACACTGCCTTTTCCTTTGCAGACCTTTCTCTCTCTCTCTCTCTCTCTCTCTCTCTCTCTGGCAAGGAGAGAGAGAGAGACTGTCTAATAAACTTCCACTGTTTAACCCAAAAAAATAAAATAAAATAAAATGCAGGAACCTGGCAGACCTCAGAGGAGCCCAGGCCTGATCAAGGTGCTCCTTCCTGCCTCCTGTTCTTACCAGATAACTGATTCTCTCTGTGATGAGATGCACACTTCCTGGGATCCCATCCCCTCACAAGGATTCCACAACTTATCAGAACACATGGTTGCCCTTTTCTCCCACTCACCATCTGAGAACCACATGTTGTTGGCAATCCATCTTCCACCTACAAAAATAAGAAAGTAACTGACACCCTCAGGTGTGGAGCCCTGTTAACCCAGAAGTCAGCAAAGAAAAATGATTTGCCTTCTGATCATGGAATGTGGGATATCAGTAAGCAAGGGGTATAGTTTCAGGTCTAGTGGTCTCCTTTGCTTAACCTCTAGCCTCACAAGCCAATAAAAGTCACAGAAATCCTTCCCCTGCCTCATTAACCCCTCGGTCAAGTGAGGAGGCAGTCGCCCCCCACACCAAGGTAGCCTTATGCTTTCCTGTCCTGCACTAGCACTGAGATACTCAGATGGTACCCAGACCTCATCCTGCCATTAGCCCAAGCCAGGAACAGCTCTGTCTGTGGAGAGAGTAGAAGGCAGTCAAGTGCTTGGGATACACCGTCTCTATTCTACAGTGTAACCTGAGAACCCCAAAATGCCCTGAGGCAGCCCAATCCTGCCCATCCCTCAAAGATGGCTTCAATATTCATGTTTTATCATATTATATAATTTTTTAATTAATAGAAAAGGAATGTTAACACAGGTCATCTGGATCCAGAGCTCCATGCTCTTAAGTTTTTAAGGCTATGAATTTTCCTCTTAATATAGCTTTGACTACATCCCTTAGTTTGCAGTTTGTACTACTTTCATGTTAATGATTTTCTAAACATTCTGTAACTTCAGCTTTGACTTAATTCTTGACCTAAGGGTTGTTTAAAAGAGAATTTTAAAATCTTCAAATGGTTTGAAGTTTGTTTATTCTTATGAGTCAGAATTCTCTGATTGCAAGGAAAATAACCCCAATTGACTTAAGTGAAAGATGGGAATTGTTATAAGGATATAAGGACCTTGTGTACTCCAAGAGCAAAAATGCATTGAGACTCTTAAAAGGGCATAAATCAGCAACTGGTAAATCATCGGGAGCTTCTCTCTGATCTCTGCTCGCTCCTACGTATCTATTTCATTGTTTCTGGGTTTGTTTGTTTGTTTGAGACGGAGTCTAGCTCTGTCACCCAAGCTGCAGCGCAGTGGCACGATCTTGGCTCACTGCAACCTCCACCTCCCGGGTTCAAGCGATTCTCCTGCCTCAGCCTCCCAAGTAGCAGGAGCTACAGGTGCCCGCCACCATGCCTGGCTAATATTTGTATTTTTAGTAGAGACAGGGTTTCACCATGTTGGCCAGGCTGGTCTTGAACTCCTGACCTTAGGTGATCCACGTGCCTCAGCCTCCCAAAGTGCTGGGATTACAGATGTGAGCCACCATGCCTGGCCTATTTCATTGTTTCTATAGTGGTTTGGGGTTTTGTTTTGTTTTTTGCCAACCAGTTTCTTCTTTCTTGAATTCACATGGCAGATCACAATCACTGATAGTTCTCAAATATAGTTCTCAAATTTGTAGGTCCAGCGACCTGAGAGATGATATTCCTATCTCTGTGCCTCAAATTCCAGATTTTCAGGGAAGCAGGTCTGGCCCATCTGGATCAGGTGTCCAATCTTAAGTCAATCAGTCAAGGCCAGGGAAGTGGGATCATTTTGTACTAAGTTGTTGCTGAAAACCAAAATGTGGGAGGAGTTATGGAAGAGAAGGGACAGGGATTCGTTACTGTGAACAGATTGGACACATGAAAAGGTATCCACTACTGTTTAGTTTTGCTTATTTATGTCTGGGTTTATTACATTGTGGACAGAAGATGTAGTCTGTTGTATTTCAACCTTTAAGAATGTATAGAAATTTTCTCAATTATAGTTATGTTCTCATTTGCTTTTATAGAAAAAGAAATGTGGTAAAGTTTCCCACTACTGTTGTTTCTGTCAGTTTCTTCACATGTTAATACTATATTGTTTGGCACATGAAGTTTCAAGTATATCACATTCAACTTGAGTATATTACAATTTTCTGGAATGCTTAGTTAAATCATAGCCTCCTCAGGGTTGCAAGAGACCATAAAGGTCACTTAGTTAATTCCTCCTTCAGAAGCTTCACTGCTGTCTAACAATCCCTCAAGCGGCCATTAGCCATGTTTGAGCTCTGCATTCCATTATTAGACTGCTCTGACAGCCAGGGAGTTCTTTCTCAAATTGAACTGGACTCTGCCTTTCTGTCACTCTGTCACTTCTAACCATTGGTATCCCAGTCCTAACACTGAGTATCCTCTCCCCATATATCACCCCTTCACATTTCTCAGGTCAATTTTCAGAAACACAAAACCAGAGCCCCTCTTTCTGAATGCCTTTTCTGATAGCTTTGAATATACTAAACATTTCACAAACTTCAAAATGCCAGTTGGGAAAGAAATACCTTAATCCCAAAAGTCTTCCTGTTTCTGCCCCTCACTTTTTAAGGGATCCTTGAAAAACTTAGTGATGGGGGATTTTGCCTCAGTTTCTCTCAACTTCATCAGAGGGTCTAGAAACAAGTTTGCAAACAATTCTGATGAGGCAGGAGGAAAGAGAGGGAGGGAAGAATGATGTTTATGTGTAGGAGGATCCCTTCAGAGCCCTGGTGGGGTGGACTCTATGCTGGGAAACAGCCATTTGGTAAGAGCATTGATCATTGGTTAAAAATTGCTTGTGTCTTGTCCATGGGTGAAGCTTTTGGAGGCAAAAGGAAATGTCATAGGGAGAACTGCTGCTGCCCAAGCTGCCACTGTCACGGGTGAACATTCGTTTTGCTTGTGTGTGCCTGTATCTCCCAACTAGGATGTAAGCTCCATATGTCAGGAGCTTTTCTTCCCCTGTCTTGCTCACTTCTGCATCCTCGAGGCCTAGAACAGTGTCTGGCACATAGTAGGTATTCAATAAATATCAGTTGAATGAATAAATCAATTCATGCAGCTCAGCTTTCTTAATTTAAGTATCACCCTCCCCTTTAGTTAACAAGTCATCTGGTTGTTTCTCTTCTCTTTAATGCATGAGAGAGAATCCACTTCAACTATCCATGCCCTCTGGATTCTTATTTGAGCCATATTGTTGGACTTTGTCAGCAGCTTCCCAGAGGGAGGGCACTATCTATAGGAGAAAAAAATGGAAACATAGAATTAAAGAATTTTTGAGCTTCCTTGGTTCTACCCTCGAAAATATAAGGCTCTCTAGTCCCTGGAATTCCCATGTTACTAACTTCTTTGGGTAAAGACACTTGCATTAGTTTTTTAGGGCTGCCGTAACAAATAACCACAAACTTGGTGGCTTAAAATAACAGAAGTGTATCCTCCCACTGCCCTGGAAACCAAAAGTATGAAGTCAAGGTGTCAGTAGGGCCATGATCCCTCCAGAGACTCTAGGGGAGAATCCAACTTCTGGTGGCTGTCAGCACTCCTTGGCTTATAGTCACATCACTCTATTGCTTGAAGGCCAGCGTCTTCAAATTTCTCTCAGCTCTGTCTTCAGATCACCTTTTCCTCTCACATGTATTCCAGTCTCCCTCTGCTTCCCTCTTATAAGGATACACGATTGCATTGAAGGTTCATCCAGATAATCCAGGATAACCTCCCTGTCTCAAGATCCTTAATGCTCATTACGTCTGCAAAGACCCCTTTTCTTTATGAGATAACATTTACAGGTTTTAGAAACCAGGACCTGATGTCTTTGGGACCCCTTATTCAGCCCACTACAACACTGAAGGCCACCAGTTGAATATTTGTCCATTCAACAGACATCCACTGGGTATCTATTCTATGCCAGGCACTGAGCTGGTCTCTGGAGACACATAGTGGAAACAAGAGTGATGTGTGTCCTCCCCGAGCCCACACTCTAGTGAAAGATACACACAGCAGGCAAGCCATAGACCCCCAGTGCTCATCAGCCAGTCACCTAGCAAGGTCTTCCCTGAATAAAACCCAGGATAGATAAATGTGGACATTTTCAGAGGACCAATGCCTTAGGGATTTTGCTGGGGGATGGAGGAGGAGAGGCCTAAATAATAACTACAATCTACTCAGCACTTATTACACACTAGGCCCTGTGCCAAATGCTCTAATACATTATCTAATCTAGTCCTTAGAATAAGCTCAGGACATAGGTCTGATTATCCCCATTTTACAGACTGAGAAAACCGAGGCTCGGAGTAAAAATAATTTGTCTAGGATCTCACAAGTAGTGAATGGCTGAGCTGAGATTTGGGCCTAGGTCTGTTACACTCTAGTGTTCTTAATCAGGCATGACCCTGCCTGAGCCATCTGAGGACACTGGGGACCAGGTAGACTGTGGGCTGAAAGAGCGGGAGAGGCAGTATTGGGCCGTGGGAAGAGCTGAATTCTGCGTAAGGTCTGTGTGTCCTTGGGTAAGTCCCTTCACCACTCCAGCCTGTTTTCCCATCTGTAACATGAGAGAATGGGAACAACTGAGTTCAAAGTCCCCATTTTCTGTATCTGCATCTGAAAGGGCTGACAAAAAATTTCGTTATCCTCATGCTTTTGCTTGGAACAAGGGCTCATATCAGGCACCCAGGAACCCCCAAGGCTAAAAACAAGTAGGCACAGTGGAGCTAGTGGGCCATAGAGCCCCAGATTGGAGCTGCATCAAGATTATCAATCACAGGCTGGGCACAGTGGCTCACGCCTGTAATCCTAGCACTTTGGGAGGCTGAGGCGGGTGGATCCCTTGAAGTTAGGAGTTCAAAACCAGCCTGGTCAACATGGTGAAACCCCATCTCTACTAAAAATACAAAAGTTAGTCGGGTGTGGTGGCACTCACCTGTAATCCCAGCTACTTGGGAGGCTGAGGCAGGAGAATCTCTTGAACCTGGGAGGCAGAGGTTGCAGTGAGCCGAGATTGCGCCACTGTACTCCAGCCTGGGCGACAGAGTGAGACTCTCTCTTAAAAAAAAAAAAAAAAAAAAAAAAAATATATATATATATATATGGATTACACAAGGCCAGTAGCCCAGGAGACCAGCATAAGGAGTTTGGAGATGACTCTGCAGGCCATTCTCTTGCTCCAGCCTGGGTTCTGAGCTCACAGGCTCTTATGATTTCACTGAGCACACAGGTGACAGGCAGATGGCTTCTCTTCCTGGCTCTCCATGGGGAAAAGGTCTCTTGGGGAAGTTGCATGAGACCCTCCAGCAACAGAGGGGAAATGGAGACCCAGACACACTGCGCTAACCTTCCCTGCTTGTAGGATGTGGACAGGTGGTTGGACCCTATGAAGGGTCACAGACCTCTTTGGCAATGTATTAAATCTCAGAATTCTGTCCCCAGAAAATTTCTTGCAGACATGTACACCGCCAGCAACACTGCCGACATGCTATGAAGCCCATTCATGGACAGCAGTTTCAGAACCCCGGTGTAGAGGGTGTGCCCTCTCTCCGAGAGAACTTCTTCTGGGAATAACTCACCCTCGAGGGATGAGGAGAGTCAAGGCCACTCAGAAGTCACTTTGTTTTCAAGTCATCTCATGTGATTCAAAAGCTGAGGTTTATGTTTGGAGGGAGGGGGTCTAAGAGAGAGAACGAGTGAGATTTGAAACCCACCTGCATACCATTCTCAACCAGCTACGTTCTTCCCTTTACATCTATCTTTCCTAATGTTGAATTTAACATTATTTCTATGTCCTTGGTGATCTGGAAAATCATCTTAAATCACAGATCTGGCTAGGCACGGTGGCTCACACCTGTAATCCCAGCACTTGGGGAGGCCGAGGTGGTTGGATTGCTTGAGCTCAGGAGTTCAAGACCAGCCTGGGCAACATGAGTGAAACCCCATCTCTACTAAAAATACACAACTTAGCCCGGCATGGTGGCGTGAGCCTGTAGTCCTAGCTACTTGGGAGGCCCAGGCGGCAAGATCACTTAAGCCCAGGAGGCAGAGGTTGCAGTGAGCCAAGATCGTGCCACTGTACTCCAGCCTAGGTGACAGAGTGAGACCTTGTCAAAAAAAAAAAAAAAAAAACAGATTCTAGGAATGATATTGGTCTGCCAATGGCAAGAAATGTCCCCTCTCGCCTGTGATGGCTTTCCTTGCATTCCAGTAACTCCTGGGATGTCCCTCCCATTCTTCTGGAAACCGTGTTTTCTGACCCACATACACAGGGGTTAGAAAACCCCTGTGTTCGTACACAAAGTACATACTCCATACTCAGAGCCAGCCAGGAGTATTGGAAATTGGTGAACAGGGTACCCCACCCAGCACAGCAAGGTCAAGTTTGGGATATCACAAGATTTGGCACTGAGAAATTTGAAATTTTTCCATTCAATCAGTGGATCTTAATCCTTGGGGAGTCACTGATGCCTTTGAAAATCTAATAAAGCTACACACACCCACCCACCCACCCACCCACACACACACAATGCACATAGAAACAAAAACTTGCCACCAATTTCAAGGTGTTCACAACCTCCCTGAAGCTTCCCCAAGGATTCTTTAGAGCTGCCCTATCCAAGATGATGGCTACAAGCTACTTGTGGCTACTGGGCCCTTGAAATGCGGCTACTCAGGATGGAGATTTACCATAGACATAAAATACAAGCTACATTTCAAAGACTTCATTTGAAAAAGTAAAGAATGTAAAAATATTTCAATAATTTTATATGATTACAAGTTGAAATGATAATTATTTGGATATATTGAGTTACCAAAAATATATGATTAAAGTTAATTTCACCTATTTCAGGATGGGTGTGTTGGCTCATGCCTGTAATCCCAGCACTTTGGGAGGCCTAGGCCAGTGGATCACCTGGAATCAGGAGTTCAAGACCAGCCTGGCCAACATGGTAAAATCTTTTCTCTACTAAAAATACAAAAATTAGCCAAGCATGGTGGTATGAGGCTGCAGTCCCAGCTACTCCAGAGGCTGAGGCACAAGAATCACTTGAACCCAGGAGGCAGAAGTTGCTGAGTGAAGATTGCACCACTGTACCCTACACCCTGGGCAACAAAGCAAGACTCTGTCTCAAAAAAAAGAAAAAAAAAGGTTAATTTCACATGTTTCATAAGCCTCAGGAAAGGCTTCCCAGGATTCTCAAATTATAAATGTTCGCTTTAGGTCCTGCCACACCCTACTCCCCACTGGCCATTTCCTGATACAGTCAGGATGGCTGTGTTAGGCCGGGCTCCCAGTGCCACACTTCTCCTTCCTTAGCATCAGCCCTCATCCCCCTGCGACCGAGGAGGTGCCTTCCCAAGGGAAAAGGGCCCCTGATCAGGCAAGATGTGGCAGTCTCTTGGCAGAGGCAAAGCAATGAGCCCTCACCAGCCCACTACCCTCAAATGGAAATCCTTAGGCCCAGTCCCTGGGTCTGCAGCTCTTAAGGACCTGGGCCCAGCTGTCCATACAAAGAGTGATCTACTTTCCTGAAAATATAAGAATGTGCAGTGGTTTCCACTATAGCCCCCTATGTGAATTCTAGTTCTGGGCAACATCAGCTAAGAAGAATCAGAAATACCATCTAGTCCCTCATCTTACAGGTGGAGAAACTGACGTCTAAATAGGTCAAATATCCTGTCTGGCCACACAGTTGGTTAGTGATATCACCAGGGTCTAGCTCAGAGCATGGCTCAGAAAACACGTGCAGCATAAATGATCCAGAGAAGAAATCGATTGATCCAGGGAAGGAAGCCAGATCTCTCACTGTAGTCCAGTGTCCCTCTTACAACCCCCACTGACGTACCCTCATCCCTATTCAGAAAATGGGGAATTTACTTACCGGCTGATAACAGCAAGGGGACCAATGCAGAAGAAAAACAGAAGAAGCAGAACAGAATTCCAAAGGAGAGCTTTGACTCGAGAGTGACTGTTTAATCATTCGACCCTCCTCCGTGGCAGATTGTGGGTCTTTGCAAGCCCGAGGCATTCTCACCCCACTCCACTGCCTAGCAACCATATTCAAAGACTCACTTATCCTACATTAAGTCAAATTTATACCTAACTACTTAAGAGTTTAGTTGCAATTAGCTAGTTGACATGTTGTGATTTAGAGACATTTAATTAAAACATTATTAACATTCATATTTCCTTTTGTTTTGTTGAGTCTTAGGCATTTTCATAGGACCTTGTAAAACTCTGAACCCAAAGACAGAGCAAATGGTCAGCTGGTGCACCCTAGTATAATTGTACTTTTTGTTTACCTCTGGTATCCATTTTAATTGGTCAGGGTCTGTGCTTGCCAGATAAGTCTCTTGATCATTATCCCTGCCCAAAGGGTAAAATGGCCCTGCCTCCCAAGGGCTTACTTTGTCATCTTAGTTAAGCAACAGCCTTAATTAACAGCCTCCATTTGATCTTTTGCAGAAAAAAAGAACAAGTCATAGAGGATCCTAAATAGTAACAGCAACGAATTCCAGAAATCCGAGGGCCAGTTGGGTCCCACCTTCGCTGTGTTGGGATCCCACAGTCATTGACTACACAGTTGTTGACACTGCTCGCTAAAAATGATCATCAATGGATACACATAGAACACATAGAGTTCACGGCCGGGCGCGGTGGCTCACGCCTGTAATCCCAGCACTTTGGGAGGCTGAGGCAGGCGGATCACAAGGTCAGGAGATCGAGACCATCCTGGCTAACATGGTGAAACCCCGTCTCTACTAAAAAAATACAAAAAGAACAGCCGAGCATGGTGGCGGGCGCCTGTAGTCCCAGCTACTCGGGAGGCTGGGGCAGGAGAATGGCATGAACCTGGGAGACAGAGCTTGCACTGAGCCAAGATTGCACCACTGCACTCCAGCCTGGGTGACAGCGAGACTCTGTCTCGGAGAAAAGAAAAACAAAACACATAGAGTTCACAATTTCACAAACAAACTTTTGTTAATAGGGGATGGAGAATATGATTGTGCAACTGCTGTCACCCACCTCTTCTAAGACCCAGAAACTAAAGTCCTGGTGCAAACATCTGGGTCCCTCATCAGGGGCTGGGAAGGTCACACAGCCCCTCCCTCAGGCAGGTGAAACATCTGGTTCATCTAGCATGTGGGGCTGTGAGCAGGAGTGTGCCCTGAGAGGACAAATTCTTGAAGACTCCATCCCTGTAAAGAATGTCACACTGCTGTTGCGTATGGCTGTGGTGTAGTTTGGATGTTTGTCTCCTCCAAATATCGTGCTGAAATCTGATCCACAGTGTTGGAGATGGGGCCTAACGGGAGCCATTTTGGTCACAGGGGTTAATCCTTCATGAATAGATTAATGCCCTCCCTGGGTGGGGGATAAGTGAGTTCTCACTCTGTTCGTTCTTGTGGGAGCTGGTTGCTGAAAAGAGCCTAGCGCCTCCCCTCTCTCTCTTGCTTCCTCTCTCACCATGTGATCTCTGCACATGCCAGCTCCCCTTCACCTGCTGTCATGAGTGGAAGCAGCCTGAGGCTTTCACCAGATACCCAATCTTTTAGACACCAGAACTGTGAGCCAAATAAATTCTTTTTTTAATAAATTACCCAGCCTCAGGTATTCCTACTATATAGCAACACAAATAGACTTAGACAAGCTGGTAATAAAGCCCTCAAGGGCTAATGAGAGAAGTATGTGCTTTGGAGTCAGAAACTCCTGAGTTTTAGGCTTGGCTATGTCACTTGCTAACTGTGAGACTTGGGGAAGGTTATTAGATCACTCTCCCATTTCCTCCTCTCTAAAATGGGAGACTCCTCCTACCTCAAAGGGTTGTTGTAAGAATTGAGTGAGATATTGTTTGTAAAGCACCAGCCCTATAGTGGCCAAATTACTTGCATTCCTGTTCAATGTTGCATGTTTCTCTGAATACTCCCAGTTCATCCCAGAAGTGGAGGTACACACAGAGTTAAGCAGGTAGAGTCAGTAGGGGAGAGGACTGGATTTGAATTCATGCTCTGCCATCTATTATCTGTGTGACTTTGGGCCAGTTACATACATTAAGGGTGGACAGCAAGATTAAATGAACACAAAAGTGTTTGAAACTGAGCCAGGCACATAAGAAACCCTCATTAGCTACTGGCTATTGTTATTTTTATAGTAGATGTTCAATAAATGTTAATTGAATCTAAATTGATCCACAGGTGACTTGGGGATGAGATGGAGGCTCATTCATTAGAGGTAAGTGCCCTTTCCTCCAATAAAGTTCCCAGTGTATTTTCATTACTTCAAAATGTACACTTTTCTGATAGAAAACTCAAAGGAGTATCGAGGCCAGAATGCTGCTGGTTTGTCCTCAGCTGGGCACTTTTTATGTGATTTACTGACTTGTATTTCTTATCTTCATGACCCTAAAAGGAACTTAAAAGGTAGTATATTATTTCATTTCCATTTTTCAGAAAAAGAAATGTCATCAAACAAGACATTGAATCTCTTTTCCTTTCGTAATTCTTTTTCATGAAGCTCCCAACTCTACCCTACTGAAAAAGAAGCCCCCACACAAGATGACAAAGGAAAAAGCAAGGAGGGGCCTTGAAGAAGTGTGACCTGGTGAGGATTTTCAGCCTGATGGGGATGATCAGTGCCCAGACCAAGGCACCATAGTCTAGAACTTCACTGCTTAAAGTGTGGTCTATGGGCCAGCAGCATTGGCATCATGTGAGAGTTTCTTAGAAATGCAAAATCTGCCCGGGTGCAGTGGCTCACACCTGTAATCCCAACACTTTGGGAGGCCAAGGCAGGTAGATCACCTGAGGTTAGGAGTTCGAGACCAGCCTGTCCAACATGGTGAAACCCCATCTCTACTAAAAATATAAATATTAGCTGGGTGTGGTGGTGTGTGCCTGTAGTCCCAGCTACTAGGAAGGCTGAGGTACGAGAATTGCTTAAACCTGGGAGGCAGACGTTGAGGTGAACCGAAATTGCACCACTGAACTCCAGCCTGGGTGACAGAACAAGACCGTGTCTCAAAAAAAAAAAAAAAAAAGAAAGAAAGAAAGAAAGAAAAATGCAAAATCTCTGGCCCCATCCTAGGCCTCCTAAATCGAAATCTGCATTTAAACAAGATCTCCAAGTGATATGTTTACACATTAAAGTTTTGAAAAGCACTGTTGGTAGGTGTGAGATCTGGAGAATTGTGTTTTCATCCTGGTTCAGCCACTCACTAGTTACATTACCTTGAAAATTTACTAATCATTTCTGAGTCTCCATGTCCTCATCTAAACAATTACAGAAAATTATAATGCCCTCCTCCAACCTACCTGCTATTGGAGCATGTGTGTTGAGACATAAATTTGGAGCATATATGTGGAAGTGTTTTGTAATGTATTAAGCGCTAAATAAATATAAGATTTCATTCTTTCCACCATATGCATTTTCTTCAAGTAGATCCAGTGGTCTATGGGCTAAGAGGTCTCCATCCTATTCCTCTTTTGACTTAGAGCAGCAGAGTCTGCCCAAATATGAGCCTACTCTCTTTGAAATTATGACAACTGCACCCAAAGCTGCTCCTGTTTTGGTGAGAATTCTCACTATTTCCCAAGGCTTCCGTGTAGGCTAAGACCAGGCAGTTTCAATGATTCAAGCTGTCCACAAAATTCCTGGGAGACCTGCCACAGTGATAGTTAGGCCATAAAGAACTCCCTAGGATAGTCCCCCCCAAAAAAAACCATGGGCTTTGGACACACATATCTGGCTCTGCCACTCCCTAGTTGTGACCCTGAACAAGTCAGCCTGGTTTTCTAAGCCTCAGTTTCTTCATCCATACACTAAAGATAAAAACACGTACTTTGCCAGACTTTTGTAAGGATGTTGTAAGATGACGTGTGTAGGCTGGGCATGGTGGCTCACGCTTGTAATCCCAGCACTTTGGGAAGCCGAGGTAGGTGGATCACCTGAGGTTGGGAGTTCAAGACCAGCCTGGCCAACATGGTGAAACCCTGTCTCTACTAAAAATACAAAAATTAGCCAGGCATGGTGGCACACACCTGTAGTTCCAGCTACTCAGGAGGCTGAGGCAGGAGAATCACTTGAACCCGGGAGGCAGAGGTTGCAGTGAGCTGAGATTGCGCCACTGCACTCCAGCCTGGGTGACAGAGTGAGAGTCCATCTCAAAAAAAAAAGATGATGTCTGTAAAGCATCTAATATAGCACCTGGCACATAGATGCTCAATAAATGATGCTAGTATCCACAGTTACTGTTATAGTAAATGAGAATGATTAAAATTTGTCTTATAGATGTCTAGTTTCCCAGTGATCATGAAGAGCTTGTCCTAGGCAAATATTTTGAGCCTGGAATAGCCTGGGAGAAGTATTCAGTCACTGACTCATATATTCAAGCATTTAAACTCTATCTATATGCAAGGAAGCTTTATATAATAGAAAGAGCATAGACAGTTTTAATCTTCAGGGTTTTAATCTGAAGAGCTAACTTTTAATCTCCAGGGTTCCTCAGTGCTCTAGGATTCTAGAATGCGCCATGTTTCAGTGTAGAAGGGGAGAGAAGAATACCCCAGAGCAGGATCAACCTTGAGTGTCACCAAATCAGGGAAGATTGTTCCCTGCTTAGGGAAAAAGCCAGAATTGGAGGCAAAAAGAATGGAAGAAAAAGGGAGCACCAGAGAGCCCCACTTCACAGAGAGTCAAAGATAACTCAATCTCTAGGACAGAGCCCATAACATAGTCCCTCACCCCAAACCAGGGTAATGTTTGATGTATATTCTTCGAGCAGCCTGAAACCTACCAGAAGTTGGGATAAGGCCTTCAGCAGTAATTCTCAAACAGAGTTACCTAGAGAGATTGTAAAATAAACAGATTACTAGGTTCTAGCTCTGGAGAATCTGATTCAGTAGGTTTGGGAATTTGCATACTTAACAAATGTTTCTGATGCAGGTGGAAGAAAGTCTGCAATGGAGACTGAAATCCAGTTCTTCCTCTGACTCCACATCCTTTTTTTTAATTTATTTTTTATTTTTATTTTTATTTTTTTGCGACAGGGTCTTGCTCTGTCACCCAGGCTGGAGTTTTGCAGTGGTACAATCATAGTTCCCTGCAGCCTTGCCTTTCAGGCTCAAGCAATCACGCCCAACTAATTTTTGTTTTTTGTTTTTTTTTATAGAGACAGGGTTTTGCCGCGTTGCTCAGGCTGGTCTCGAACTCCCAAAGTGCTGGATACTGGCATGAGCCACCATGCCCAGCCTCAAATCCTATTATTTTTCTATCATATTAAAGAACCCTAGATGATGGATGGATGGATGGATGAATTTACAACAAATATATGACAGTTTGCCTCACATAAGTCCACAGGGCTATAAATAGGCAATAGATGCTGGGGCCCTCAATTTGTTTGTCTCTACTGTCTCATTACCACAATTCCTGAGAAGGGGCTGAGCTTTAGAGTGCTGACTGGATAATTCTGGGACACTGATTAAAGCCAGCTTAGCATGGTAGAAAGGGCAAGAGCTATGCAGTCAGAAGACATGAGCTTGGGTCTAAGTATTAGTACTCCCTTGTTGTGTGACCATGCGCAATTCTTGACTTTATTAAACTTTTATTTTCTCGTTTGTATAAAGAAGATAAAAGTGTCCAATGTACAAGATTGTTAACTACTAAAGTATAATAAATGCTATCTTATTTCTCCAGCTAAGGACACATCCCCAGTCTCACTCCATTTCCTCTCATGATCAGAAATCCTTAAGGGGGATCTACTAACTCCTCACATTTATGTACACATTGCTTTTGGGTACATAGTCCCATTTGAGTCTTTTTTGTGGTAAGTGGGGGTGTGATTCCTAACTGACCACAGAAAGCTGAAGCAATCGGAACACAGAGAAGTGGGGTTACTTATCCAAAGTGACCCTGCCAGCAGTTGAGGAATGACAGAACGCCAAGGCATCTTGTGGTTCTAAGTCCAGTGATCTTTCAACTGCCCCTCTTACCCCTTCCTGATGACGGTCATCTCACATTAAACCCTAAAATCACATTTGACAAGTCAGTAGTGGGGAGGAGGGATCAGTTAAAATTAAATTAGTCCCTGATATTAAAACTAAAAGATTATAATGGGAAACATTTTAATTTTTAACTCGCATGTCTATATCTTGCTGTTTAAGACTGGTCGGACCGAAGCCATTCCTTGGAACACTCTTTCCTTTTGAATTTATCTCTTCAGTCCACTTCAGGGACTCTTTACCCCTCTGGCCTTCAGAAGGCATTTGCATCCTGGTTTCTGATAGAGGAGGCTCTGTGAGGGAACAGAGTCTATTTATTCTAACTTGCTGTCGTCCCTAATGTACTGTCACACAAGTGACTTGCTGTACAATGCTAGAAAGGAAACAATAAAATGCACGATTAAGAGTGTGGCTAATGCCTCCCAGTCAGGTTCTCTGGAGGTCACATTTCCAGTGAATTCATTGCCCACGGACGGTTTCCCCACGGCCTTCAGAGGAGCTTAGCTGTGGGACTGCCTACCTTGCCCGTTTCCACATTTCCATGAAGATTTGAAAATTAGGTGGGAAATGGGGAAGGGGTAATAGAGAAAGTAGCTGGAGTCCGCTCTACCTGGAGCCCCTCCAAGGTGAGAATGAACCTACCCTGCCCTTTCTGTGAGAGCTGTCTCTCCTTGTCCTGTGGTCCAACCCTTGCTTTCAGGAGCCTGTCCAGCTCCAGTTTCTACGACTCAGAATGACCTGGAACAAATATATTCCATTGTGCTATGATTTTTCTGATTCTTAAAGTAAGTCCAAGTCTTCCTGGTTCTCTCCTTTTTGGAGACACTGAAAAATTAGGGTCTGTTTTTGTTTTTTTTTGAGATGGAGTTTCACTCTTGTCACCTAGACTGGAGTACAGTGGCGTGATCTCAGCTCACTGCAACCTCCGCCTCCTGGGTTCAAGCGATTCTCCTGCCTCAGTCTCCTGAGTAGCTGGGATTACAGGCGCCTGCCACCATGCCCAGCCAATTTTTGTATTTTTAGTAGAGATGGGGTTTCACCATGTTGGCCAGGCTGGTCTCGAACTCCTGACCTCAAGTGATCTACCCACCTTGACCTCCCAAAGTGCTGGGATTACAGGACACACCCAGCTTTTCTGAGATTATTTTAACAAAGCCATTTGACTTGACAAGAATGTCACTTCCCTCCAACCACACAGTCTGAGAATCAGGGCAATATTAACCCCATATTGTCAACAGATGGTGACAGAAATGCAGACATAACAGAGTACTCCAGAGAAACAGAAACAGTAGGCAATAGACAGATAGACAGATAGAAAGATAGATGATTGATAGATAGATAGATAGATAGACAGACAGACAGACAGAGACAGACAGACAGACAGGCTGTTTTACTCTAAGGCATTAGCTCACATGATTATGGAGGCTGACAAGTCCGAAATGCTGTTGAACAGGATAATTCTCACTGTGGGAGGGCCACCTTTTTGTTTTTCTCAGGACTTCAACTGATTGAATGAAGCCCCCACACTGAGGAGGACAATCTGCTTTACTCCGTCTACAGATTCCAACATTAATCTCATCCAAAAACACCCTCACAGATAAACCAGAGTAACATTTGGCCATCATCTGGGTACCTTGGGGCCCAGTCAAGTTAACACATAAGTCACCCTCTCCATGGAAAAAACCTAGGAAAAGAACCAATATGCACTTAATGTAATCATGTGCTTGGCATTATACATGGCTGTCTCCAATGGCACACAGCCGAATGTGGTAGGTGCCTAGTCTGGTTGACTCTACAGGCAGTGGTTTTTCCACGGTGCCTGCCTTGGATGATTCCAAATGCGGCCTTCTCCCAGGAAGCCTATGAGGTAAGACGATGTCCAATGGCAGCAGATACCCAGGGCACCATTTGAAACAGGAGTGTGTGACACAGACCTGCTGGAGACTGTAGTGCCAGCATCAGACCTCACTCAAGAAGTTGCATCCAAGTGCCTGCCTGGTTGTCCTGATTGCTTCCTCTTTTCAGGGAGCTTATATGCAGAATCCCACATCAAAGGCACACAAGGAAAAGGCAGATACTGGGTAATTTGTCAAGTGGAAAAGTCAGGTTTTAGCTCCTTTGCCCTCTCAAGCTGAGAAGGCTCACACTTCCTCTTGACCCACTTGTACCCTGTTGGCATGCCTGTCCTGTTCCTCAGGCCTTTAAGGTACCAGGTGTCACATGGCTTATCTAACAAACTCACCTGAGTTCCTGGAGCTCAGCGAGAACCAGGGAAGCAGCATTAAATGAGGTTTTCTAGAGCCAAGATCAGCACCTGGCATGCAACCTTCAAGTGATTCCTACCCTGAGAACTTCAAGCCAAGGGGCATGGGACCAGCCCATAGGAAGAAGGGACCATTTGGTATCCTTCAGATCACATTCTGGCAGCACTGGGAACCACACTTCAGGCTCCTGTGACTCCAACCTGTTGGCTTTTGCCTTAAAGGAATTCCCTTACTATCACTTACCCTCAAACACAGGCTCCTCCCAGGCTTGAACAGACAGGTGGAATCTTTACTCCCTCATGCAGCCAGTGACAGCTGTACGAGTGGCCCCTGGATAAGTGCCTCTAAGATTTCACTTCTTTGGAGCCTCCCACTTTATCTCATCCCCAACCCTTGCTACGACCACCATATCCAGATGTGAGGAGGTAAGAACTTAACCCTGTTTACAGGAAAGACAAAGAAGGTATTTTTCAGGAGCTCACCTGGCCTCACTCCTTGAATGCTGGTTATAAAGAACTCACCCTTGAGGCTGATGTTGAGCAGAGCCAAGGCCGGCCTAACTGTGGGATAGAAGCAGCTTGGATCTAGGGGTAGGAAGAGTTCTAGCAGAGCAGCTGCTCAGCCCTGAGCTGGAGAAGTGTTCAGAAAGAAGAGGGAGGGAGCTTTAGAACAGTGGTCCAGTCTGCATGGACATCACAGGTATCCCTTGCATTATGACAGAGATCAATTAGGAACTGTCTAATGCATCATAAAAGAAATCTTCACTTGATAAAAAGGAGAATGACCAGAACGTTCCCTGAATAACGGCCACCACCACTCTCTCCAAACCCCCACCCACTTAAAGCACATTCCAGCTTTGGGACAACCCTCAGGACAGCGTTTTCACGACCACGCACCCATCCTGTTGGATCTCTCAGGAATCTGCGGACACCAAGAACGTTTTAGGATAAGCCAGCCTGGGTGGATCTCAAGAAATGGGCTCTGCTAAACAAACCCAGAAGGCACTTTCCATAAGTAACAGCAGAAATGCCATAATGCAAATTGTGACAAATCGGACCAGCTAACTGTGAGACTGGGAGGAGTGTTTTATTCTTTCCTTTATGTATTTCATTTTTGAGCATCTCAGTCAGCCTAGGATGGAGCTGAGCTGACAGTGGGGTAGAAGAGATGGTGGGCAAACAACTCAGAGCCAAGGATAGAAAGTCGAGAGGAGGGAGCTGAAGGAGAAACAGCTAGGGGGAAACAAAAAAGCCAGGGACTGTGTGGGGCTTGCTGCTCAGGAGCTGAACTTGCAGCTTTGACAAAGCTGACTTTAAGCCGACCTTCAGCGGCGCTTCTTAGCAATGTACACCGGGCAATCGCTGGTAAATCTTTATTAATTTTAATTGGCGGCACCCATTTATAAGAACCATTAAAAAGGATAAATTGAGCCCATCCGGCGTAATGTCTTTTGTTAATTAGTTTGTCAGCACTGTTTTAATATCCCCTAATGACTTCATATTTCAGACCTGACATTAAAGGAGACGCTGTGAGAAAGGAAATGGTCTTATCACAGTGTACTGTACCGTTTTTCTTTTTTGAACAAAAAGTGTCCTTCCAAATGCTGACCAAGGTTAGATGTCATTTAATTCTCAAAGGTAGGTGCTTGAGGACTTCTGAAGCCCCCAATTCTCTCTCCAAGTCCTGCCATCCCATCATTTCTCAATTTTCCTCTTTCTCTTAACCATCTCAGGCATCCCCAACACACTCCTTCATTTCTTCTTTCCTCCTTCATTTACCCTACAAACATCTATTGATCTATTGAACCCCTCCGAATCAGGGAGATGGGAGGGGAGGAAGTCAAGCAACATGCAGATATTTCTAGAAAAAAAGACCTAAAAGCTTTACATTTTCTATTCCACTGAAGGGCTTTTATTTATGTACTTATTTATTTTTTTATTTTTTCAAATTCAAAGCCAGCATATTTCTTTTGGCAGGGAACAAAATATGAAAAGGAAGAGAAAGAAAGACAAAAGCGATAAGGTGGGCCTTAACTCCTGGTTCCAAACATTTTTGCTCTAATGAAAACCAAAACTGACACCAAGGCAGTCTACCATGGTAGGAGCACAGGTCTTAGGGTGGTGGGGAGAGAAAGGGAGTGGGGGAAGAGAGAGAGAGAAAATGCCCTGTGTTTGGATCTTAGGACCACCGCCATGGGCCTCAAAAAAGGGGGCACAAGATGATGCACTGGAATGCTGGAAGCCTTTTTTTTTCCCCCGAGATGGAGTCTTGCTCTGTCACCCAGGCTGGAGTGCAGTGGTGCAATCTCAGCTCACTACAACCTCCGCCTCCCCGGTTCAAGCAATTCTCCTGCCTCAGCCTGGCTGGGATTACAGGCATGTGCCACCATGCCTGGCTAATTTTTTTATATTTTTAGTAGAGATGGGGTTTCCCCATGTTGATCAGGATGGTCTCGAACTCCTAACCTTGTGATCTGCCCACTTCAGCCTCCCAAAGTACTGGGATTACAGGTGTGAGCCACTGCACCCGGCCCCCTGGAAGCTTTTAGAACTATTCACCACTTGTCAAATCTAAACAAAAAGAAGGAAATTAAGTTTGTCTCTCATTGTCCCAGGGCCACTGAGACTTGGGGTAAGGAGCAAGGGAGGTGCCTTAAAGAGCGAGCTGCAGTGCCTGCGCTGGCATGTTGGCCAATTGCAGTTATCTTTGGCTGGTTAAGTGAATTTACAGGCAGTATTATCTAGTTTTAACTGAATTGCCCTCACAAAGAGGACAATTAGAAATTGTAGCTCAAACTGCAAGTTGACATGAAAAATGACGGAGCTGAAACTTCTCCCACTCCCACTACAAGCTCTTTGTCAACCATCTGATGAGGTAAAAATAATGTTGATCTAATCACATCTGACAAGCAATTGCCACCCACTCCCCCCAAAAAGAGTAAAAAATTATCAAGAAGACTATTTGAAATGTGGATTTACATCCACTATTATTCACAGTAAACTTTGCCCTGGGCACATTCTGTGTCTTGAGATATTAACTAACAGTCACGGTACTAATTTATGCTTTATGGATAAATAGACGGAAAAGGAGGCACATGCATGCTCAAAAAAATTCTTATCGATAGAGGAATTATGTGACTGTAAAAGTGTGTCTGTAGACCTCCCAAGTGTGGGGCTCTTGACGTACGTAACTCCCTGGATCCTCAATTTTCTCTACTGTAAAATGGTAATAATTCCACCTACTTTGTAAGGTTGTTCTAACGACTAGAGACGAAGCATCTAAAGTGCCCATCACAGAGCCTGGTACTGGATGTAGCTGTCATCATCATCACAGCCATCGTCATCATCATTCTCATCATTACACCATCCTCATCACCAGCATCATCATCACCACCACTGATATAGTTTGGAATATGTATCTGTGTCTCTTCCCAAATCTCATGTTGAATTGTAACCCCCCGTATTGCAGGTGGGGCCTGGTGGGAGGTGACTGGACTATGGGGGTGAATTTCTCATGAATGGTTTAGCGCCATTTCTCTGGTGCTGTCTGCCAGGTAGTGAGTGAGTTCTCCTGAGATCTGGCTGTTTAAAAGTGTGTGGTGTCTCATTCTCTCACTCTCTTGCTCTGTCTCTCACTCCTGCTTTCACCATGAGACTTCCACCATATTTGAAAGCTTCCTGAGGCCTCCCCAGAAGTGGATGCCAGCACTATGCTTCCTGTATAGCCTGCAGGACCGTGAGCCAATTAAACCTCTTTTCTTATAAATAATCCAGTCTCAGGGATTTCTTTATAGCAATGCAAGGACAGCCTTCACCATCATCACATCATCATCACCACCATCATCACCATTAACATCTTTATTACCACACCCACAAGCAATCTTCTGTGATCCCTTTCAACAGTGTACAGCAATCAGTGAATCACTGAAGTTGTTTTTTAATTACAAGTCTCCTTAAGAAAATCTGTAAGAGCTTCTTGCATGGCACAGAGCTCTCTTGGATGCACTTTCTCCTTTTTCATCCCTCCTACACTTCATGCATGCTGTAGAGCAAGGCCTCACCAACTCCAACAGACAGATGATACATTTGAATGAAGCGAGTCACAGGGACCGGGAAGAGCTTCAGAATGACAGCCTGTTTAAAGGACCAGCCTGAGAAACAGAGGGAGACCATGTCTCAAAAAACTAAAATAAAAATAAAAAATGAAAAACAAACCAAAAAAATTAAGAGTGGCTGCTTCCCAGCACCATGCAATTGTTGCCATATAGGAAGATGGGCACAGTGAGGCCATAGCATCCAATCTCCAAGAAAATCCAGAAATGGGCCAGGCGCGGTGGCTCACGCCTGTAATGACAGCACTTTGGGAGGCCGAGGTGGGAGGGATCACCTGAGGTCAGGAGTTCAAGACCAGCCTGGCCAACATGGTGAAACCCCATCACCACTAAAAATACAAAAAAAAGGAAAAAAAAAAAAAAAAAGGAAAGGAAAATAACCGGGCATAGTGGCGGGCGCCTGTAATCCCAATTACTTAGGAGGCTGAGGCAGGAGAATGGCTTAAAGCCAGGAGGCGGAGGTTGCAGTGAGCCAAGATTGCACCATTGCACTCTAGCTTGGGCGACAAAAGTGAGACTATGTCCCAAAAAAAGAAAGAAAGAAAAAGAAAAACCAGAAACGGAGACACTTTTCAGTGAAATCTTTTTTTTTTTTCTGCATCAATCTGTTACAGTGCCTAAAATAGCACTTTGGAGTTGTGTTTCTTGAGTTTTACAAGCTTTTCCACCTTAGGGGGTCCCCTGTTGAAAAGAAAATGTCCATGAGGGAGGAGTACATTAGGTCTCAACTGACATCTAAAAAGAAATTTACATGTCAGTCTTTTGAGAGTGAGATACAAGACAAGAGAGGTGGGGGTGGGGAGCAGGGCTAGATAGAGTAGGCGGCAGGAAGGGACCAAAAGACAAACTGAGGGGAATTCCAAGGGTCTGTTTAACATTACCTACACCCCGGCTTTGCTAAGACTGGCTTTTACTCTGGAAAACGGGATTATTTGCTTTTGAATATCTACACCTTCTCCTTTTCCTCTGTACACTCTCCCCACTCATCCCCTCCAATCTCCTTTCCTCAGCCTTTGTGTGCATGCATGCAGGTGTATACACACACACACGTGCACACACACACACACACCAGAAAACTCTGAATTTAAGAAAATATTAGGATAAAAACAAGAGTTGAGGCCAGGCATGGTGGCTCATACCTGTAATCCCAGCACTTTGGGAGGCCAAGGTGGGCGGATCACTTGAGGTCAGGAGTTAGAGACCAGCCTGACCAACATGGTGAAACCCCATCTCTACTAAAAATATAAAATTAGCTGGGTGTGGTGATGGAGGCCTGTAATCCTAATGTTAGAGGTGTTTGAACCACAGCGACTCCATCTTGAGTGAGGGCTAGGAAAATGAGACTGGGACTTGCTGGGCCGCATTCCCAGAAAGTTAGGTATTCCTAGACTCTAGATGCTTACAGTTAAAGGAACAAATTGATCATGTTTACTAAACAGACTCAGACTTGAGAGTATCCTAATATTCTGATACCTTGGGAACAAAGACATTCCTAATTTTGCTTTAAAGATATGATAACATCGATTCTTGCAAAATACTGTCATTAAGAAAATTAATCCTCTATCACAAACCCTTGTAGCAGAGCACATCTCCCCAGGATCTTTTTTATCCTATATATACAAGCATTGTACCTAGGGTGGACGTGTTCCTCCTCTTACTTTCAGGAATGCCCTACTCTGTCTATGGAGTAGCTGTTCTTTTGTCAGAGGTGTGTGAACCAGAGCAACTCCATCTTGAATAGGAGCTGGGTAAAATAAGGCTGAAACCTATTGGGCTGCATTCCCAGATGGGTAAGGCATTCTAAGTCACAGGATGAGATAGGAGGTCAGCACAAAATAGAGGTCCATACAGACCTTGCTGATAATACAGTTTGCAGTAAAGGAGCCGGCCAAAACCCACCAAACCAAAATGGCCACGAGAGTGACCTCTGTATGTCCTCACTGCTACACTCCCATCAGCACCATGACAGTTTACAAATGCCATGGCAACATCAGGAAGTTACCTTGTATTGTCTAAAAAGGGGAGGCATGAACAATCCACCCCTTGTTTAGCATATCATCAAGAAATAATTATAAAAATGGGCAACCAGCAGCCCTCGGGCCTGCTCTGTCTATGGAGTAGCCATTCTTTTATTCCTTTACTTTCTTAATAAACTTGCTTTCACTTCGCACTGCAGACTCACCCTGAATTCTTTCTTGTGCGAGATCCAAGAACCCTTTCTTGGGATGTAGATTGGGACTCCTTTCCTGTAACACTTTCACCATTTTACTTTCTTAATAAACTCACTTTTGCTTTGCACTGTGGACTCGCCCTGAATTCTTTCTTGTGCGTGATTGAAGAACCCTCTCTTGTGGTCTGGATTGAGACCCCTTTCCTGTAATATCAGCTATTCCGGAGGCTGAGGCACGACAATCTCCTGAACCTGGGAGGCAGAGGCTGCAGTAAGCTGAAACCGCACCACTGCACTCCATCTTGGGTAACAGAGGGAAACTCCATCTCAAAAAAAAAAAAACAAACCAAGATTTGGAAAATTACTAGACTGTAATATAAGACAAATCTGAAAGGAAAATAAGCTGTGTATATGCATGTGCATGAGGATATGTATGGTTTACTACTTTTCAACAACAATTAATCCCCTCATCACCCTAAAAGAAATCTTTATTAGCACATACTATTAACCAGACCATGTGCTAAGTGCCAAGGATACTAAGATAAATAAGAAGATTGTTAGACATGAGTTCTAAATTTCTCTTCAAAGAATCAATGTCAGTATGTTCAATTCTTTGCCTTCTACTTTTAAACTTAACTTCCTCGTAAAGCAACCTTTTCAATCACCTGCTCCACCCTGACTCATTCCAATTACCTGCTCATTCTCCACCCTGACTCATTCCGATTTCCTGCTCTGCCATAATCATTTTTCCTGTCAAACCACTCACCCCGTCACTCTCTTTAAATTAGCCAATCGGAATTAGTTTAGCCTATGCGGTCTAACCCTAACCAACAGGGGAATGACACAGCAGCAGGGGCCACGTGTGTCAGGAATAAGACCCCCCTTCCCCTCCCTTGTTCGGGTGTGCACTCACCACTGCTCCATCTGTGAGGGCACACCCTTCTATAGAAGTAATTTGCCTTGCTGAGAAGAAAAAAAGAAAATTTTATATTCAAGTGCTATTTCTTTTGCAGCACCAAAACTTTATTTATAACAAAAGCAATTCTTGTCTTCAAGGATCTCGCCATTTAGGTGGGAACACCAACAAATATACAGTGATGGATAACTTGCTAGAAGTTTTAAAAGAGGTGAATCTGTGGGAACATAAATAAAAGGCGTACCCACCTGTTCCTATGGAAAGTCAGTTTTGTGAAAGCTTCATAGGGGAAATGTCCCATAGACTAAATATTTCTTAAAGCTTTTAAATTATGCGATGTACCATACAGAAAATAATATAAATGATGTATATGTACCATTTAAAAATAGTAAACACCTGTGAACCCACCACCCAGCCTAAGAAATAGAACAGCTTCCACATCTTTGAAGTACCTCTCTGACCTCAAATGTTTTGTTTTTCATTCCTTTGTTTTTACTTTTAATTTTCTTCCTGTATATGTGTCACTAAACTATTAATACATACTTTTTTGGTTTGTCTGGTTTTGAATTTTATGTAAATGGGATAATACAGTATTATTATTCTGAGACATGATTTTTTTACTTGACCATATGTTTTTGAGAATGATCTCTGTTCATATACACAGTTACAGTTTATTAGTTTTTAGTGGTATGTAGTTTTCTGTTGTATGAACACATCCTAATGTATAGAGCTATTTTACCATCGATAACTATTCCATTCTTTTCCATTTTTTTATTATAAACAAAGACACAATGAAAATTCTTCTATAAGACTCCTGGTAAATATGTCTCCTGCAAGAGGAATTCTTGGATTGTTGCTGAATGCAATTGGCTTGAATATTGATTTTGTGTCCATTAACTGTGCTAAATACTCTTATTAATTCTAAATTTGTATCTGTAAAAAGTTTGGTATTTTTTATAGCCATCGGTATCATTTGAAAATGGTGGTAACTTTTTTTCAAATTTTGTATACATGTTTTTCTTATCTTACCACAATTATGAAGACTTCTAATATGATATTGTATGTAAGTGATGGTAACTAACATTTACGTCTAATTCCTGACCTTAAACAGAATGCTTTCAACATTTTACCACTAAGTATGCTTTGTACTTTTCCGAAAATATATAATTAATTTCCCTCTGTTAGGTTAAAGATGATTTCTTCTATCCATCATTTGCTAAAAGTTTTTTATCATGATCTAATTTTTAATATTGCCAACAGTTCTTCACTTAAAAAAATTGTATGTTTACTCCACCTTTAATCTGTTAATATAATGCATTACCTTATTCAGTGGTCTAACATTAAACCAACTTTGCATTCTTACGATAAGCCTAACTGGTCATTATCTGTGTTAATGCATATAGCTAGAATTAGTTTGTATTAAAGTATAGTATTTCAAATTGTCTCAAAGCCTTTTAGTCCTAGCCAGCAGTGCTTTTGCCAATGCAGTTCTCATAAAGACTTTGTGGGTTTCCAGTTTATCTGATTCTGGTCAGCTTCATGCCATAGAGCCACATTTAAAATTCTTTCCTAGATAGCCTCTTGCTAATTTTGGCAAACTAAATCCCTTTTATCTAGTTGAGAGGATCTACTAGGAGCCACCATAAATCTTATCAAGGTCTTATCTAAGGATCCCACAGTTACGCTCTTAACTAATTCTTTACCCTGAGGCCACTACTTACTTTGAAAATAATTTACTGGCTTGAAACACCAGAATTAAGAAGTAGTTTTGGTTTTCAACCCATTACTTTATGACTTCTCTATAGTTACTCAACTCTTGTTGCAAACTGAACAATTCTTTCTGTAACTGATCTCTCTCTTCCCATACCTTATCACAGGCAGCTAAAACATTCTAAAACACTTTCAACATTCTTCCCAGAAATCACCTTGTCAATGTCCACAAGTTTATTAGATTTATTTTCTATTATACAGTTACCATGGGCAACAACAGCTTTGTCAAATGTTACTACTATTCAACACAGATCCTCAATTTCCCAGCCTTCTAGAGCAGTTTCCTCATTACATTCCAGCCTCCACACTGTTTATTTGCAAATTTTCCAAGCTTTGGAAATAGTTCCCTCGCTGCTTTTCTATCCTCTGTCACTCAGTCCTAAAGACAATGGCTCATGTTTTAGGTTTTTAGGTTCAGCAGCACCCCACTTATAGGTGTCAATTTCTCCATCAATCAGCTCCTGTTGTATAACAAACCACCTCAAAATTTAGTGGCTTAAAACAACAATCATTTGTTCAGCTCAGAATTTTGTGGATCCACAATCTGGGCTGTATTTAGCCAGTAGGTTCATCTGCTGGTGTGGGCTGGGCTCACTCATGCTTCTACAGCCAGCTGCTGGTCAGCTGGATGGCTTGTTTCCAATGCTTACCTGGCTGGCCCTTTGGGCATAGAGACAATTGAGCCCTACATCTATCATTGAAAGACAAGCCAACAGAGGCTTCTTCACACGGCAGCCATGGCAAGGGTCTCTAGAACAATAAGAAAGACTGAATGCACAGGTGCTGTTCACATTTCTGCTTATGTCTTATTTGCTAATGTCCTACTGACAATAAGGATTACAACATGCTTTCTTGATTCATCCCTTTTCTATTTATTTTCCTTTTTTCAGCTTTAGAGGTATGATTGACAAAAATTGTATATATTTAAGTAAAATGTTAGTATTAATTATAGTCACTATGCTATATGTTAGGTATCTAGAACTAATTCATCTTATAACTGCAAATTTGCACCTTTTGACCAGCATTTCCCATTTCCCCCACCTCTTTCCTGGAAACCATCATTGTACTCTGTGTCTCTGAGTTCTACTTTTTTATGTATAAGTGAAATCATGCAACGTTTGTCTTCCTGTGCCTAGCTTATTTCATCTAAATGTGATATATTTCATTTAAAATGTGATATGTATGTATATATGTACATGTACATACATATATATATCACATTTTAAAAATCCATTCATCCCTTGATGGATACTTGGTTTGTTTCCATATCTTGGCTATTATAAATAATGCTGCAGTGAACATAGGAGTGCAAATATTTCTTTGATATAGTGATTTTATTTTCCATGAATATATATCCAGAGGTAGAAATGCTAGATCATATGATAATTATATTAACTTTTTAAGGAACCTCTGTACTGTTTTCCATATGACTGTACCAATTTACATTCTCACAAGAATGGAGAAGGGTTCCCTTTCCTCCACATCCTCACCAACATTTGTTATCCTTTGACTTTTTAATAGTAGCCATCCTAACAAGTTTGAGGCAGTATCTCCTTGTGGTTCTGATTTGTATTTCCCTGATAATTAGAGACACTGAACACCTTTTTTATGTATCTGTTAGCCATTTGTATGTCATTTTCAGAAAAATATCAATTGCCCATTTTTTTTAATTTTTCTTTCTTTTTTTTTTTTTTTTAAACAGGGTCTCACTCTTGTCACCCAGGCTGAAGTGCAGTGATCCTTCCACCTAAGCCTCCCAAGTAGCTGGGACCACAGGTGTGCACCACTATGCCCAGCTAATTTTTGTGTTTTTGTACAAACGGGTTTTCACCATGTTTCCCAGGCTGGTCTTTGCCCATTTTAAAATGCAGTTATTTGAGGGTTTTTTCTACTGAGTTGAATAAGTTCTTTATATGTTTTGGATATTAACCCCTTATCAGATATATGGTTTGCAAATATTTTCTCCCATTATGTGAGCTGTCATGTCACTTCGCTGACTGGTTCTTTTGCTGTGTAGAAACTTTTAGTTCAATGTAGTCCCATTTGTTTATTTTTGTTTTTATTGCCTGCTTTTGGTATCTTATCCAAAAATCATTGCCAAGACCACTGGAGATTTTCTCCTATGTTTTCTTTTAAGGATCTTATATTTTTAGGTCTTAAGTCTATACCTTTAATCTATTTATAGTTGATTTTTGGTGTATGGTGTGAGATAAGGATCTGATTCCATTGTTTTTGGTTTGTTTGGTTTGTTTGATTTCTCAAGTGGATATCCAGTTTCCCCAAAGCCATGTATTGAAGAGACTATCCTCTCTCCATTATATATTCTTGCTACCTTTGTCACAGATTAGTTGATCACATATGCATGTGTTTATTCCTGAACTTTCTATCCTGTTTCATTGATCTATGTGTCTCTTTTTATGCCAGTGCCAAACTGTTTGATTGCTATAAGCTTTGCAATATGATTTGAAATCAGAAAGTGTGAAGCCTCCAGCTTTGTTTCTGCTCAAGATTACTTTGGCTATTTGGTGTCTTTTGTGGTTTCATACCAATTTTAAGATTATTTTTTCTATTTCTGTAAAAAAAAATGCCATTGGAATTTTGATGAGATTGCATTGAATCTGTACATCACCTGAGTAGTATGAACATTTTGACAATATTGATTCTCCTATGAATTTGTCTGTTATTATTAACTGTTATATTTGTCTCTTCTTGGATAAATGCAAGAACCTCAGAACCTTTTAAATCCATTCCCCCTCCTGATTTATAGGCCATTGTTGTAATATATTTTAATTCCATATATATTTCAAAATGAGTAAGTTCTATTATTATGATGTCAATATTTATTTAGATTTACCCACTAGTTATCATTTTCATTGTTCTTTATTCCTTCTGACATCTCTGAGCTTCTTCTGGAAAAATACCTTTTGCTTTGTTTCAGGTTTTGTGGTAACACATTCTCTGAAGTTTACTTGTTTGTTTGTTCTTTAAGTTTTACTGAGCTATAGCTGACTTATAATAAACTCCTAATATGTGGGGGGAGGGGGGGAGGGATAGCATTAGGAGATATACCTAATGCTAAATGATGAGTTAATGGGTGCAGCACACCAACATGGCACATGTACACATATGTAACAAACCTGCATGTTGTGCACATGTACCCTAAAACTTAAAGTGTAATAATAAAATTAAAAAAAAACACTTATAAAGAGAAAAAAATGAATAAATACTGTTTCACAAATTTAAAAAATATATATAACCTTAACTTGATTTTACCCTAATGTCTCACTATATATTCTTATATATAGCACAAGCTAACTGCACCTAAAATATAGGAAGAGTAATATCTAAACTGTTACATGACAAATAAATTTCATTTGTTTACCTAGGTTCCTGTTTGAGAATAATCCATTTATTTTTGCAAAACTGTTGAGGAAGACCAAGCATACTTATATAAAATAGAAAGATTCTTCATTTGGGAGAAAATATGTTTTATCTTTTACTTCTTCAATAAAATTTGTAAAAGACCAGATATTAAATTACTATCTCTTTCATAAAAAGACAAAAAAGATAAACTGCTAATATGTAAAGAGTTTGATATGTTTTGACACATCTACACATCTGAGAACCTATCACTGCAATCAAGATAATCAACACAGTCATCACCTCCAAAGCTTCCTCATACCCCTTTGTGATCTTTTTCTCCTTTTATTGCTGAGTAGTAGTCTATCATAAATATGCCCCAGGTTTTTTTATCCACTCACACTTGTTTGTGGCCATTTGAATTTTTTCCAATTTTAAGCTATTATAAACAAAGCAGCAATGAACATTTATGTGCAAATTTTTGAATGCACATAGGCTTTCATTTCCCTTGAATAAATAGGAGGGAAATGGGGCTGGATTATATTCTATGTGTATGTGTAAAGTTTTAGAAACTGCACAGCTGCTTTCCAAAGTGGTTGTACCATTTTACATTCCTCATAAGGTCTGAGAGTTCCAGTTGCTCCACATTCTTATCAATACTTTCTAATTTTAGCCACTCTAAGAGGTGTGGTGGTATATTGACATTTTAATTCACATTTCCTGAATAACTGACGACGTTGACAATCTCATCATGTGTTTGTCATCTGTATATCTTTGGTGAAATATATGCCCAATTTTCTACCCATATTTTTATTGTTTGTTTTGTTACCACTGAGTTGATTTTTTGTTTTGTTTTGCTTTTTTCAGAGATAGGGTCTTGTTATGTTGCTCAGCCTGGACTGGAACTCCCAGGCTCAAGTGATCCTCCCACCTCAGCCTCCCACATAGCTGGGGATTGCCCATGCACACCACCATGCCTGACTTGTTATTACTGAGTTTTGAGAGTTCATTAAGTAATCTAGCTACAGGCTTTTATCAGATACGTGATTTGCAAATGTTTTCTCCCAGTCTGGCTTTATTTTTCATTTCCTTTACAGTATATTTTGAAAAGCAGAAATTTTTTGGATAAAGTTTAGTTTATCAATATATTGTTTTGGGTCATATTTTCTTGCTTCTTTGCACGCTTAGTAAATTTTGCTTGGATGCCAGACATTTTCAGTAAATAATGCCACTTTATACTAAGCTTTAAATCAAGTCATAAGTCCTCCAACATTATTCTTCTGTTTCAAAATTATCTGAGCTGTTCTAGCTATGTTACACTTCCATATGGAGTTTAGAATCAGCTGATTGTCTCCAGGTTTGGCTATAAAAATAAAGGAACCATGAATAATCATATACAGGTTTTTGTGTGGACATGTTACAGTAGGTAGCTAGTCAGACATAAACAAAGCAGGAAAGGGTTCCCCCATCACACACACACCAGGAATGTCAGGCATCCATCAGGTGATGATTAGGCAGTCTCTAAAATAATATTTGGTCACAGCTTGCCCCAGGGAAAGGCAGTGTCCGAATAGATAGAAAAAACCTGAAACTGGTGATCAGCAGCTTCCTGATAAGATCTCCAGAATTGGGCGAGTGGGCTCAAGCATGTGCACTAAGAGGCAAAATGGCAGAGTTTAACTCTAGGAATGCTAGACTGATAAGGGAAGAACACCTCAAGTGAGCATGCGTACAACACCAGCAAACACACTTCGCACGCGCCCCCTCCCAAGTGCTACCAGGCCACTACACATGCTTACAGCTCACCGCAGGGGAAAAATCAGGAAAAAAGCCAGGCAAGACCCTGAACGTATGCCAAGGTATACAACTCCAAGTCAAAGGTCAAACAGTGCACTGGATCTCTCTACTCGCCTGCTTGGCCCTCTTCCAAGTGTACTTTACTTCGTTTCATTCCTGCTCTAAAGCTGTTCAGTAAATTTTCACTCCTGCTCTAAAACTTGCCTCAGTCTCTCCCTCCTTATGCCTCTCCATTGAATTATTTCTTCTGAGGAGGCAAGAATTGAGGTTGCTGCAGACTTCTATGGATTTGTGGTTGGTAACATACTTTGGTGCCACATGACTCAGATACATTCTGCTGCTAACAGACTTAAGTTTTTATTTCTCTGGGATAAATGCCCCGGAGTGCTATTTCTGGGTCATATGGTAAGTATATGTTTGGTTTTTTAAAAAACTGATCAAGTATTTTCGAGAGTGGCTATACAATTTCACATTCCCACCAGCCATATATAGAAGATCCAGTTTCTGTGCATCCTCACCAGGATTTGATATTGTCACTTATTTGCATTTGAGCTGTTCCGATAGATGTGTAGTAATTTCTCATTGTGGCCTTAATTTGCATTTCCCTGAGGCCAGTGCTATTGAACATCTTTTCATGTGCTTATTTTCCATCTGCATATCTTTTTCAGTGAAATGTCTCTTCATGTCTTTTGCTCATTTTCTGATTAAATTGATGACTTTTTTACTGTTACAGTTTGAGGGTTTTAAAATACATACTAGAGATACTAGTCCTACATGTAGTTTGCAAATATTTTCTCTCAATCTGTGGCCTGTTTTTTATTATTATTTTTTTAACAGGGTCTTTTGCAAATTTTTTTTATTTTGAAGGAGTCCAATTTATTAACCATTTCTTACATGAATCATGCTTTTAGCGTCATATCTAAGAATTCGTGACCAAGCAAGTAGAATATCAAACTAGAATATATTCCTTTCTTAAATCAGACCAACAAAACTGTTGGGTCGATTCAAGTTTGAGTGAGTGAAGTCACGAGAACCAAAAATCCCAGAATTAACTGTCACCGTTGTATATTAACGTTTGTTTTCCATGAACCCATGTATTGCTGTAAGCAATGTAATACTTCAGAAATGATCTCTCCCTTTTTTATAATGTAAGCTTTTTTGCCAGAAAAAAAAAATGATACACTGCTGAAACCTTAGGGAGACAAAACCAGAAAACCAAAGCAAAAACTGAAACAATGTATGAACTGAGTACATAATAGGCTCAGAAAAAGTCATCAAAGATATTGCAAAAAAAAAAAAAGAATAAAGCAAAATGTTGTTTCTTGATTAGATGGGGCCACAGAGGAAGGAGTAGCAGACAGAAAAAAGCTGCACAATAGCATTTTGATCTGGTTTGATCGTGATCAACATAAAAAAAAATGATTAGGTGCAGAAAAGTTTAGTTACCACATGGACTTGGAAAAAGGAAGGACAAAGTTGCAGATGGCCTGAAACTAAGTAAGTAGCAAAGAAAATTCATTTCAATGGGCTGAGGCCCTGCCAACAGACGATCTTAGGGAATCTCAGTCAAGTCATTGCCTGTAACTGCAAACTTGACAACTGTGTATGGAATATTATTACAGTCACAGGGATGGCAATTTCAGATACATTCCACATTGTCCTCAGAATGATGCTTTCCAGTAAAAATTCTTGTCCCTAATCGATGGATAATGAAACTGGGGCCAAAAATCACATCGTAAGAGTGGCACAACTGGAGCTGAAATGCTGGATCTTAGTGCATTTTTCCGGAACACATCTGTGTCTTCCCAGATGGGGAGGTGGAGTGAGAAAGAGAGACAAAAACACCTTTCAGGATAGCAGGCACCGGAGGTCTGCTGACAGACACAGAGACACCTGACCCAAGAAGACAAAGAAGAAAGTACACTGGGCCACGAATCAGAATTAGATCCTGCCCCAACTGCAGCTTACTAGCTGTGTGACCTTGGGGATAGCTACTCTCCTGCCCTGGGCTTCTTTCTGGGGGCAAGGGGTGGGAAAAAAAATAAAAGTCTTTATTGATAAATCGCTTACAATTAAATAAACAGAGCAGTGGGTTTGTTGGGGAATAAAAACTAGGGCAGAGGCTCAATCTCTCTCCATTTCCACCCCGGCGCTAGGCCTCAGCCCTCTGATTGAACACTTTGGATGATGAGGCCTTGATGGACAACCCAGGCTTTCTCAGGCCCTTGGAGGCCTCTGTCTTCCTGGTCAGGTGTGCAGGCACCACCTTGGACCCACTGCCCCTAGCAGGAGAAGCTGCCTTGGTGTTTGGCTCCTGCCCAGCACCCTGGGCAGCTGCCCTTTTAGGGGCCTCGGCCTTGGCCACCACCTTCTTTTTGGTGGGGGAAGCAGCACCGTTCTTGACCTTGCTAGCCGTGGGTTTTGAACTGTTACTCCCTGCTTTGATATGCCTGTGAGCCTCAGCGTCTCCTTAGCTGCTCCTGCTGCCTTTGGCCTTTGACTTCTTGCTGAGCCCACTGGCACAGGAAGAGGCCTACATGGCTTTGGCTTTGTGGGGGGCATTGCCCAGCTTTGCCTTTGTGTCCTCAGCCTCACTGCCTTGCTGGGGGGAGCTTCTCCTTGGCTGTATCTAATTTGGGAGATGTCAGCAGCTCTGCTGGCTTCTTGGCTGGCTTCTTGGCTTTTTGCACCTTGCCCAAGTTGGGAGGGTCCTTCTTTGCCTCACCTGGTTTCTTGGGGCCCTTTCCCCTGGCCTCATTAGCTGTCCTGGGGGCTGTCCAGGGGGGCCATCTTCCTAGACTGAATTTTCATCTTGTACTTGGGAATGAATTTGAAGCTGCCAGCAGCCCCCAAGCCTTGGAGTTGAGGGGCCTGGCGAGGAGGCTGAGTACAACGCTGGTGGCCAGGGCCTGCTTCAGTAGGTACTTGAAGTGGAGGATGTCCCCAGGAGAGCCAGTCCTTCCAGCCCTTCCAGACAGAGTGTCTGTGTCCCAGCCTGCTAGGCTGGAGTAGAGGAGGTCAGAAGAGGAGGCGGCTTGGCCTGCTCTGGGGATTCAGAAGCTAGCCACCCTCCCCAGTCCAGACCCTGGGCCCGATTCAGGGTAGCAGATGCTGGAGGGTAGGTATCGTGCTAACCGCTGATGGGGACAGAGAAGCTGAAAGAGCACTTGGCCATGAATTGGAACTAGATTCTGCCCCAGCTCTGCAGCTTACTAGCTGTGCGGCCTTAGGCAAAGTTAATCTCCTGCCTTGGGCCTCGGTTTCCTAGTAAAATGAGGGGATTGGACCAGATGACCTTTGCTATTACTTCACATTCTAACAATCTATGATCCTGGCTATTATTTGAAAACTCAGAGGGATTCTAGCAAAGCTTATGGAAGACTACAGTGTTCTTTTTTTTCTTTTCTTTCCTTTTCTTTTTTTTTTTTTTTTTTGAGACAGAGTCTTTCTCTGTCGCCCAGGCTAGAGTGCAGTGGCAGCGATCTCGGCTCACTGCAACCTTTGCCTCCCAGGTTCAAGCAATCTTCTTGCCTCAGCCTCCCGAGTAGCTGGGATTACAGGCATGCACCATCACACCCGGCTAATTTTTGTGTTTTTAGTAGAGATGTCATGTTGGTCAGGCTGGTCTTAAACTCCTGGCCTCAGGTGATCCACCCGCCTCGGCCTCCCAAAGTGCTGGGATTACAGGTGTGAGCCACCGTGCCCAGCCCAGTGTTCTGTTTATAGAGCAAATACAGATTTTTCACTATTTCTGCTGCTTTGCCCAACATCCCTTTCATCTGCTCTTTTGGGGGTGATGTCCTTCTCAGAGTCCATGGGATTCTGTTGAGGCTGCCAATCAGAGTGCTGGGCCCTAGCCCTGGACACACTCATTGGCCTAAGAGTTGATTACTAGACCCAAGAAGAACAATCAGAATCTTTCCCTGAATGCGTATGTGTGGATACAAGGAAAAAAAAGAGAACTCACTTCTCGGGTTGCAGAACCAATACAAACCTGGAGATGTGTGCTCCCTACCCTCCTCCCTACCATCCCGTCCCTCCCGGTGTAGACACCTCTTCATCTTTCCCCCTCATCATGGTGGCTCATCTAGGGCAGGAGAGAGAAGCAGAGGCAGGAACCGGCAGGAAGGAGGGAGGTCGGGCACTGGCCTTACTACAGGAACATGTCAGATGTCAGATTCCCCGTATTTGGAGGGGGTGTTTATTTCCTGTGGCTGTCTTCACAAATTACCACAGCTTGGTGGCTTAAAACAGCAGTCATCTGACCAGGTGCGGTGGCTCACACCTGTAATCCCAGCACCTTGGGAGGCCGAGGCGGATGGATCACCTGAGGTCAGGAGTTCGAGACCAGCCTGGCCAACATGGTGAAACCCCGTCTCTACTAAAAATACAAAACTTACCCGGGCATGGTGGCACATGCCTGTAATCCCAGCTACTCGGGGGGCCAAGGTAGGAGAATCACTTGAACCCGGGAGGTGGAGATTGCAGTGAGCTGAGATGGTGCCATTGCACTCCAGCCTGCGGGACAAGAGCGAGACTTCGTCTCAAAAAAAAAAAAAAAAAAAAAAAAAACACACACAGCAGTCATCTCTTCTCTCACAGCCCTGGAGGCCAGGAGTCTGAAATCCTTATCACTGGGCCAAATTCAAGGTGTGACAGGGCGGAGCATTCTCCAGAGGCTGGAAGGGAGAATCCGTCCTTCACCTCTTCTAGCTTCTGGGGTTGGCTGCATCCTCAGCTTACGGCCACATCACTCCAATCTCTTCCTCTGTGCTCACATTGCCGCCTCCTCCTCTGTCTATGTCAAATCTCCCTCTGCCTCCCTCTTTGAAGAACACTTTGATGGCATTTAGGGCCCACCCAAATAATCCAGGATAATCTTCCTGTCACAAGAATCTTAATTTAATCACATCTGTAAGACCCTGTTTCTTTTTGTGTGTGTGTGTGATGGAGTTTTGTTCTTGTTGCCCAGCTGGCAACGCCATCTCGGCTCACTGCAACCTCTGCCTTCCAGGTTCAAGCGATTCCCCTGCCTCAGCCTCCTGAGTAGCTGGGATTACAGGCACCCGCCACCACGCCCAGCTAATTTTTGGTATTTTTAGTAGAGATGGGGTTTTACCATGTTGGCCAAGCTGATCTCAAACTCCTGACCTCAGGTGATCCACCCGCCTCGGCCTCCCAAAGTGCTGGGATTACAGGCGTGTGCCACCGCGCCCGGCCCTACTTTTGATTTTTTTGCTGTCATAGATAATCCCATGATGAACATCCTCACTTGAGTGGCTAATTGTTTCCTTAGGAAAGATTCTGAGACTTGGAGTTACTAGGCTGATGTGGAGACCCTTTAAAAAGCTCTAGATAAGGCTGGCTGTGGTGGCAAAATGCTATAATCCCAGCTCCTCAGGAGTCCCAGGCGAAAGGATCACTTGAGGCTGGGAGTTTGAGATCAGCCTGGGCCTTGTCCCCATACAAAAATTGGCCAGGCATGGTGGTACCTACCTATAGTCCTGGCTACCTGGGACGCTGACGCAAGAGGATCTCGAGCCCAGGTGTTTGAGTTTACATGATTGCGCCACTGCACTCCACCAGCTTGGGTGACAGAGACCCTGTCTCTAAAATAAATAAAATTAAGAGCTCTAGATAGATAAATATTGCCAGGTGTCTTTCCAGAAAGATAATACCAGTTCACATTCTGACAAAATTGTCTGAGTACTTTTGTCACTGTACATACTACATTTTATTTATAAACATTTGTCAATTTGATTGATAAAAATTATGTCTTATTTTAATATGTATTTCTCTGATTACTAGAGAGGGTGAATCTTTTTTGTAGCTGAATGGCATTTTTATTTCTTCTATAAATTACAGTCCACTGCTGTTTTTCCCCATTCAATTTTAGTGCTGCCCTCATGGATTGATAACCATTTTGTCATATTTGTGCAGACAGCTTTTTCTTGTTTGCCATTTGTCTTTTAATTCTGTTTATGAGGATTTAGAGTTTTTCAAAAGGAAAATATCCCTGCAAACTGATGAGTCCCGAATGTTATTTTTTTACCTGGACGAGTTTCTGCTTTGCTTCCAGGAATTGCTTCTGGGCCTGAGGCAGGGGGCTGGCAGGGGTTGGAGGGGCAGGGTCAGGGCTCAGCTCTCCTGGTGCAGGAGCAGGCCCATACTCCTGGGATCCCAATTCAGCCTCACAAACCCGAAGCTAAAGAACTGCAAATGGTTCTTTAGACTGGCTGCCACCTCCATTTTATGATCTCTATCTTTTTCTATCTCTCTTTCTCTCTCTCTCTCTCTCTTTCCTTCTTTCTTCTGGGGGCTGTGAAGGTGGTTCATTCCCGGGATTTACAAGGTCTAAAAATCAGTTTTGAAAAACCAGCTCCAGGCGCAGTGACTCACGTTTGTAATTCCCGCACTTTGGAAGGCTAAGAGGCAGGTGGATCACTTGAGGTCAGGAGTTTGAAATGAGCCTGGCCAACATGATAAAACCCCATCTCTAGTAAAAATACAAACATTAGCCAGGCGTGGTGGCACGTGCCTGTAGTCCCAGCTACTCTGGAGGCTGAGGCATGAGAATCACTTGAACCTAGGAGGCAGAGGTTGCAGTGAGCCAAGACTGCGCCACTGCACTCCAGTCTGGGCGACAGAGCGAGACTCCATATAAAACGAAACAAAACAAAACAAAAAACAGTTCTGGCCAGGCACGGTGGCTCATGCCTGTAATCCTTGTAATCCTAGCACGTTGGGAAGCTGAGGTAGGAGGATCCCTTGACCCCAGGAGCTCAAGACCAGCCTGGGCCACATAGGGAGACCCTGTCTCTATTTTAAAAAATAAAATAAAAGCCAATTCCCGGAAACACACACACGTTTCCCCTTCCCTTTAAATTGAAGCATTTCTGGAAAAGGCATCCCACGTGGGAAGGAAGATCCTGCACATCGGCATGCGGAACCCCACCGGGAGCACACACAGATGTACCACAGTCGGGCCTACTCCACAGCCCTGCCCTGGGGGCAGAGCCTGTGGGGTTTGCTGTCACTATTGTTGTTCATTTGCTTTTTGGTACTTTGGTAAATTGTGTCCTATATACGTGTCTGAGTATACAAAGATAGTCCCTAACCTGCATTCTAAAGTGATGGGGCCGACGAACAATTGGGCTTTTGATCTAACAAGTTCGGTCCCCAAGCTGAGAGCCAGAGTTTAATCGCTCAGGGCATGAAGAAAGATTTTAAAAGCCATAAAGGCAGAAAGAGGGAAATAAAGGAAACGGGTGCCTGGCACCTGAAGAGAAACTGAGGAAAGAATGACGAAGTTAGAAGGAGATTCTAAGGAATTTTACCGTGAGGTGTGCAATGCAGACCTTCTCCCTCATCTGGATGAAAACCAGGGAAGTCCCCATTCCCCACAGGTGAGCTTAGAGCTGGGCCATCAGATCAGATGAAGAGGTAAGAAGAGTCTTGCAGTGGACGCAGGGTTAGCACCAAGGGAGGGGGTGGAAGGCCAGCCAAGTCCAGGCTGCAGAGCCATGGGGCACTGGCAGCAGTGAGACAGCCGCTCTGTGTGACCAGGCTTGGGAGGCAGTGCTCTGGGTCACCTGCCTGCGCTGGGCTGGACGGTGAGATGACACCTTCATCCCTCTTTCAGCCACACTGTCCAGAGTGAGCTCACACCCTCATTATATCTCACCTGGAACATTCCAGCAGCCCTTCACTTGTCCTCCCCTACACACCAACATGATCTGTCTGAATCACAAATCTGATCCCACTTCTCCTTGATGATAACATTCGATGTCTCCCCATATGTGCCAGCCTTTCCTGTGTATTCAAGGCCCAGAGACAAGGCCCCATCCCAGTTCCCCTCCTCAGGGTTTCTTCCCTGTTCACCTCTGCTCAGCCACACAGGGTCAGCCCTTGACAACCTTCATATCCTTATACACGCCCTTCCCCTTTTGCTGCCTCAGGAACTCTTACTCATGTCCCATCTTAAATGCCTAATGCCTGGATCTCCCTGGGAAGTTTATGCACTCCCTTCTCTGGGCTCCCAAAGCACATCAAACCTACATGGATTCTTGTAAAGGGAACAGGTAAAGCCTCTGAGTACTTCCCACACACCAGGAACTCAGCTAAGCCCTTTCATATATTAGCTCATTGAATCCACAGCCCTAAGAGATCAGTCCCACTGTTAATCCGTTTATGAATGAGGAGATTGAAGCCCAGAGAAGTTATACGCCTGGCCCAAGGGCACACAGCTACAGCAGCCGACCTGGGATTTAAGGTGTCTCACATTGTAACTGGGCAGTTTCACTTCAAAATGCATTTTAAAACCTTTCTCCCCATTTGTCTTTCTTCCCTAGTCTCGAGACGTAACCTTGAAGCAAATGGTAGAAGACTTTTCCCTTAACCTTAAATTAAGACTCCACAACCCTCCCTTTCCCACCATATACTCTCTTCACATTTATCTAACTGTATGCTAGTATCTAATTACGTGCTTACTTAGAAGTTCCAGGGGTTAATCTTGAGACAGACAGACCAAGCCTGGAGACCCAGCTGCAAAATTCCAGCAATTACCTCCAGGCAGCTAATCAACAACCCAGCTATTGTTGAGATGATGTCAGCCCACGTTCCAGGTGGACCAAGACCCAAGACAGCCACCGAAACAAGACACACAGACCTTGTACTCAACATACGTCCTTGCCTGCCTCCCAGATCAAGTTTCCCTTTTTAAGCTCTTGCCTTCTCCCCAGAAACTCAAAATGGTTACTTTGGATATGACTCTGGTCATTTCCCCATTGCTAGTTTTGATAAATAAAGTCATTTCCTTTCCTCGCCCTTGTTACTGGACTTTGCAAGCAGACCTGTATTCCATTACAAAACCATCCCATTATGTCTCTCGAAGTACTTCCCATGTGTGTCTTAAATGTGACCACATCAGTAACTCCCAAACCCGTTTAGCCTCAGGGTGACCTGTGGGCCCTGCTCAGATGTAGGGAAACAGAAGCTCTTGTGGTAGGGCCCAGAGTCTGTCACTTTTAAAAGCTGTTCAGGTGAGACAGAGGCTCAGCTAGGCTTAGGGTGACTATCCTGGTTTGTTTGGGACTGTGGGGTTTCTTGGGAGGTAGCAAAGCCCTGGGCAAACTGGAACGAGCTGGTCTCCCAGGTAGGAGGTTCAGACATGACTTGAGCATCAGGCTCTTCTCAGGACGTTCAGCTCCCTGTGCCTGGGAACCTTTCAGCACCCAACAGTGTCTGACACACGAGGTGCTCAGTAAGTAGAGAGAAATGTGCCTTGCACCCGGAGCTCAACAAACGAACAATTTTCTTCAGCTTTAGGCTCAACTGGAAAATAGTCTTCAGGGGCCTTGAACAAGGGGTGGAGGTGAGAGTGTCAGTGGGCACAGCCCTGATCTTGCTCTGCCCTACCCCACACCCCTCATCCTCAGAAACCAGTCTGGATTAGGGACAACCCGGTGGCTGGGGTCAGCTGGCAGGCAGCCGGGCAGGGTGCTGCTCCCCAGAGACCGGTAAGTGATCCCTGCTCTTCCCAGCCATGCCTAAGCCATATGTACCCCCAAGAAGCCTCAAAGAGTGGACAATGTCCATGAAGTCTGGGCTCTTGGTGAACGCTGGTCACCAAGCATTCACCAAGATGTTCATACAGATGGGGAAATGAGTCCCATCGAAGACAATTCGCATATGTTTGTAAAAGGAGGAAATAACATCTTTGCCCAATGAATATGCTGCAGATATATTTTCCCAGGCGGTCCTTGGTCTTTGGACTATGTATGGTATTTTTTTCCCACAGTGATGTTTAAAATTTTTTATGAGTCATGTACTATCAATCTCCTTTCTTTGGGGTTTTATGCCCTGCTGAGAAAGCTTCCCCAACTTCTTGATTTCTTCTAGAACTTTCACAAATTTTGGGGGGTACAAAAGATAGGTTAGGGATCTAGTATTTCTTTCCCCCCAGTTAGGCCCAGATAGGAGAGATGACTTCTCCAAAGTCAGAGTGGGTCTGGTGTCTGCTAGGATGAGGGTGCCCCATCCAGAGCTCACCTCCCTGTCACTACCTCAAGTCTGCATAAAGATCTCTTCTTTAACCAGTCTCTTCAGAAGGCCTTAAAAGAGTAACTGTTTTCACAACTTGCCTTCATGTATCCTTTCTTGAGTTACAGTCACTCATGCGTGAGGCTTTCCTCGTCCTTACTGAGACTGTGTTCATCTTTGAGGCTCCCACCTACCCACAATACCCTGGCGCAGTGCTCTGTATATCATTCATATTTGGGAATTAGACTGAGATATATGCCCCCAGCTGGCAGTGTGAAGGCCCTTGGATTTCCTAAAAGCAGAGGCAAGAGATTTGGTGGGCTAAGTGAGTGTAGGCCCCTCTGTTCCTTAAGATCCCATGTCATGGCAGGGACTGGGGGACCCACTCAAGTGTGCCCTCGGTGTTCCCTTCCCTTCTCGCACTGGGTGGTATGAAGCAGCTGCTGGGTTCACAGGATACGGGGCGCGATCTGTGGAGGAACACAGAGGAGGGAGTAGATAGGAAGGGAAATTCAGCTCCTGTGCCTGATCTTGGGCCTTCTCCCATCAGCCCACCTCTTGGGTGTATTTCTTGGACCACAGGACCAGAATGGCCGAAACTGAAGAAAAGCAATTGATATGGTTTGGCTCTATATCCCCATCCAAATCTCATGTCAAACTGTAATCCCCAAAGTTGGGGGAAGGACATGGTGGGAGGTGATTGGATCATTGGGGTGAATTTCTCCCTTGCTGTTCTCATGATAGTGAGTTCTCACAAGGTCTGGTTGTATAAAAGTGTGTAGCACTTCCCCCTTCGCTCTCTCTCTCCTGCCAGCCATGTGAAGACCACGCCTGCTTTCCCTTTGCCTTCTACCATGATTGTGAGTTTCCTAAGGCCTCCCCAGCCATGCTTCCTGTACAGCCTGTGGAACTGTGAGTCAATTAAACCTCTTCTCTTTATACATTACCCACTCACAGGTAGTTCTTGATAGCAATGTGAGAACGGACTAACACAGCAGTAGAAGAGCTGAATAAGGAAGGGCTCTTTCCATTTTGTGAGCCTTTAGAAACTAGAATCTGCCTTGTTCTTTGGGGTATAAACTTGAAATCCTAAGCCCCCCCCCCCCCATTGACTGAATGGATCCCCTTGTGGCCAAGGGGACCCCATTAAAACCTTAAAACTGACTTCCTGGCCATGACGGGACAGAAGATCAGACACCTCGTTACACCCCCTCCCTCTTCTGGTTTAGACACAACAACTGACAAGCCTTAATGTTAAAACAGAGATTCTAAAACTGACGGAACAGATTGTTTGTGGCAATAAGGTATCAAATTATAAACAGAACCTAAGGCTATGCCAGGCAAAGGTTAAGTCACCCACTCCTACACTTATAGAATAAACTATGTCCTAACTGCCACAAGGTTTTTTTTTTTCTCTAGCAGCTAAACTAGAGCGCTGGCCTTGAGATAAGCAATATTAAAACAATTACAGTTCATCCAGCTCACAGAGGCTAACTACCTGACCCTTGTTCCACAAGCCGTAACTACAGCTTTGACTGGACAAGAGACTGATTTCAGTAACTTTCTCCAGATAAGACCACCAACCATGGACTGGTTCTGGCCAGTTTACAGAGACTGCACACTTGCATGTTTCTGGATCCTGAAAAGACCTTCTGATGTATAGGGCCTAATCATAATACGTTTAAAAGTTATGTCCCCACCCCAAAGTGGGTCATATATGCATGTTTGTTCAATGCACATGCATCAGGATTGCCTCATGAATATTCACAGCTCCTCCTGTAACCTGCTGAATATGTATGTTTAGCCAACCTGTTCAGCATAAAGCTCCTACCCCAACTCTTCCTCCTTCGAAGTGCCTGTCTCTGGTCTTGTCCAGAGGCACCCTTTCCAGCCTGCTGTTTATAAGAAATAAACTCTTCTCTCCTTTCTGCATTTATAAATCTTGTGTGTGGTTTTCTTCTTAAAGTTAACAGGGATAATTATATCCCAGCCCTCAAGGCCAACACAAGCAGCTGCCAACATTTCAGAATGCTTGGGGAATGCAATGTCCTGGCAAATTGAAGATCTGTATGAATGGAGTGGCCCAGCTTACTCAGAGTGACTTGCTCACTTATCCACTCAACAAAGCATTGGAGGATGCCTGCCGGGTGCCAGACTCCATGTACTGTTCTAGGTGCTGAAATGCAGCAGTAAAAGAGGGAGATTGTTGGCTGCTTTGGTGGAACCTACTTTCTAATAGAGGGAGAGAGAAGACAAATCAATCAAGAATGCACATGAAAATATCAGACACTGATAAATGCCACTGAGGAAGTAAACGGAAGGCCGCACCTGGGGAGCCACACTGCTGGGTGGTCAGGAAGGAAGGGACATTTTAACAGAGATGGAGTGATGAGGACTCACCTTGTGAAGACCTGGAGGAAGAGCAAGTGGAGCAGCCGACACAGCTGGGGCAAAAACCCTACAGCAGGGATGAGCTCAGTATCTCAGAGGCGCTGCCTCCGACAGAAAAGAATAACAGCACATCCCCCGAGTTTCTAGAGGTTTCAACCAAATTTTGTTCTTTTGAAGACTCAGGTTTTATCTTTAAAATGAAACCAAATTTTGGGTTCCAGTCTTTGAGACAACCATATTTATTTTTGTGTTAAACCGAACTGTCTTTAAAAAAAAAAAAGAGAGAGAATATACTTGGATTGAGGTAAGCCAAGATTAAACTTCTAAAAGATAACATCCCATAGTCCAGAGAAATCTGACACAAGGTAGCTAGATGCCATTTCATCCTCGTGTTTATCGTTCACCTGGCAGTGACAGAATCTGGGCCTCCAGTAAGTCCAAGTCCAATTCTGAAGAACACATGACAAGATCTGACTTGGGTGGGACAGGAAACCTCCTTGGTGGGTTATTTCCTCCATTCCCCCAACCTTAGATCCTGCACAACACACATTATCAGCAGGTTTGTTCCTGAACCCCAGGACCATGACTCAAGGCCATGAACAACTTAACCCAAGCAATCTAGGAATCCTGGCCTGTGCGGTGTGCCACATCACCTAGTCAGATCATCTCATCAGATGACTGGTATGGCCTGAATTGTGTCACCCTCGTATTTATACACTGAAGTCCTAATCCCCAGTACCTTAGAATATGACTGAATTTGGAAGGAGGGCCTTTAAAGAGATGATTAAGATTAAATGAGATCATGTGGTGGGCCCTACTCCAGTATGACTGGTGTCCTTATAAGAAAGGAAGAGCGACCAGGGATGTTCACTCACAGAGGAAAGGCCATCTACAAGCCAAGGACAGAGGCCTTGGAAAAAACCAAACCTGCTGACACCTCGATCTTGGACTTCTAGCCTCCAGAACTGTGAGTAAATTTCTGTTGTTTAAGTCATCCAGTTTGTGGTATCGTGTTACAGCAGCCCTGCCAGATTAATACAATAACCCAACAAGAGCCCAAGGTGAGGGGACTCCAGGGAATGGGCACCCCAAAAGTAAAGTTTTAGAGTTTCCTTTCCCAAAGTTTTCTCCACCCCAGATAGAGTGGTCACTGGTTGGCTTCCTTCCTTCCCTCATTCCTTCCTCATACCTTTAGAACTCACCACGGGCCAGCTCCATGTCCCCAGCTGGGCACTGTGTCTCTGACTCAATCCATTCCTTTCCCAGCCCTCAGGATCCTGTGCTAATGAAGGCATCATCAGCTTCTGCCACGCTTTTGTTCTCTACACCATCCCTTCAAAGATGGAGGTTGGGGCAAGGACCCCTCCCTGGAACCAGGCCAAAGGTTCAGTATTGGAAAAGCATTGATTCTTCCCCCATAGTCCTTAAATATTCTTTTTACAAAGACTACACCAGATTAAAACAGTTCCGTGGCACAATCTCTACAGGTCTGTTAATTCAGGACAGAGCTCTGGAATTAATGGCCAAGAACAAGAACCAGGTTTATTATAACTGCATCAATTCCAACAACATGTGCTGGGTAAATATTACCTCCAACAAGGTCCAAACTAGCCTATAGCCAAATGCAGCTTATAACCATGATTTTCCCTATACTTCTTCCTCCTAGCAAGATTTGGACTTCTCTCTTGATGAATCAGGCCTCTAGGTCATACATCCAACTGGAGAAGCCAGAAGTAACATCATCTTGGCCAAAACCAACAAGTCCACCTCCCAATTGTCCCTCCTCTGGGAAACCAGCCCATTTGGCTCTGCAGCCAGCACTGCCTTTGTGGCATGTGGTGTAATGGATGTAACCAGGACAGTGTGTACCAAAGCTGAGAAAATAGTCTCCATGTATGACACCAAGGCCAAAAAGGAAAAGTATGCCAGCGTCTGGTTCAAAAGTGGAGAAATGAGACAAACCTGTCTGATGACCCAACTGTACATCCCATCCAATCTATGAGCCCAGCTATGGTGACTGAAGCCACTACGATGTTTATTCTTATAGCGACATGTGAGGAAGGTAACAGGAATATCAGGCGAGGGAAAGGGTGAGGCTCCTTGGGACTAAGCACACTCATATTTGTTGGTTTGTTTGCTGAGTGTGTGTTTGCTTGTGTCTTTATTTTACGCAGAGGGCATTCCTCAAATGCTGGGTGACCTTGGCTGTCTGTTCATATTTAAGAGTGAGACATCAAAAGTTGATTGCCACCTGCAACCCAGCAACTCCACTCCTAGGTTAATGCCCAGAAGACATGCATACAAATATGCACCAAAGGATACACACAAGAATTCCCATAGCAGCTCTGTAATAGCCCACCACTCAAAACTACCCACAAGTCCATCAACAGTAGATGGGATAAATAAATTGTAGCATATAAACACAATGGGATTCAATACAGCACTGAGAATGAACAATCTATAACTACATGCAACAATATGAATGAGTCTTACAAAAATTACGCTGAATAAAATAAGTCAGAACCAAAAAGCATACATGCTATGTGATTCCATTTATTCAAAGACAAAACATGCAAATCATTAATCTGCAAGATGAGAAGTCAAGATAGTGGTTGTCCTTCGGTGGAGATAGTACACATTACACTTATATAAAGCAGATGCTAGAGGGAAAGCAAAGAAAAATAGAGAAAAATACCTATAGGGAGAATTAAACACACCATTCTCAGTAGGAGACAGGTCAAATGGACAAAAATTAAGCATATATGTCAAAATCTAAACAATCTAATCAACAAGATGAGTGCTTAAAATATTTTTTTAATTTATTTTTTGAGACACAGTCTCGCTCTGTTGCCCAAGCTGGAGTGCAGTGGTGCGATCTTGGCTCACTGCAACCTCCGCCTCCCGGGTTCAAGTGATTCTCCTGCCTCAGCCTCCTGAGTAGCTGGGGTTACAGGCACCTACCACCACACCTGGCTAATTTTTGTATTATTAGTAGAGACAGGGTTTCACCATGTTAGTCAGGCTGGCCTCAAACTCCTGACCTCAAGTGATCTGCCCACCTTGGCCTCCCAAATTAAAATCATTGCATCCTGATTTAAGCACACGAAAACACATACACGTTGGGATTCTGATTGGAAGGGTATTACATTTATATGTTAACTTTAGAAGGGTTTATATTTTTATGTCATTTCATCCATGAGTATGGAATGTCTCTCCATTTGTTAGTATAGAAAAAAGCTATTGATTTTTGTACATTTATCTTACACACAGCCACTTTACAAAATTCTATTATTAATTTTAATCGTTATTAATTCTACTAATTTGCTATTAGACTGGGTTTTCAATTCTACCAGACCAGAAAAAGAAAATATGATTTTTCCTTCTTTGGTAATACTCATACAGATTATTTCATTTCTTTTCTTATTTCATTCGTAAGGACTTCCAAAAAATGTTCAACATTAGCAGTGATAACAGGCAAACTTGTCTTATTCTTGATATTAAAAGAATGATTCTCTCAGGCACTGCTCAGAACCAAAGGAGCCTGTCTCCCTTAGCCACCATGCACAGGCATTTACCAAGGTCCTGACAATCACAGCCCCTCATTCCAGGAGCCTGCAGATACCCTGGAGATGGGGTCACTAGGCGGGCTTGAAAACCCCAGGCTCTCTCCACTCTTTCTTTTCTTTCCTTTGCTTCCCTTTTCTCTTTTTCTTTTCCTTTCTTTTCTTTTTCCTCCCTCCTTTCTTTTTTTCTTTCTTTCTTCCTTTTCATTTTTTTTTTATTTTTAAGAGACAAGGTCTTGCTCTGTCACCCACAGGCTGCAGTGCAGAGGCACCATCACAGCTCACTGCAGCTTTGAACATCTCCCAGGCTCAAGCAATCCTTCTGTCTCAGCCTCCCACGTAGCTGGGACTGGCTGGGCACCATGGCTCGTGCCTGTAATCCCAGCACTTTGGGAGGCCGAGGAGGGCGGATCACTTGAGGTCAGGAATTCAGATCAGCCTGACTAACATGGTGAAACCCCGTCTCTACTAAAAATACAAACAATTAGCCAGGCATGGTGGCGCAGGTCTGTAATCTCAGCTACTCGGGAGGCTGAGGCGGGAGACTTGCTTGAGCTTGAGAGGCGGAGGTTGCAGTGAGCTGAGATTGCACCACTGCCCTCCGGCCTGAGGCGACAAAGCGAAAAAGCAAGACACTGTCTCAGAAAAACAAAAAACAAGTAGCTGGGACTACAGGAACCACCATGCCCAGCTAATTTTTTATTTACTTTTTGTAGAGATCAGGATCTCTGCGTTGCCCACACCAGTCTCGAACTCCTGGCATCAAGTGATCCTCCCCCCTCAGCCTCCCAAAGTGCTGGGATTACAGGCGGGAGCCACCGTGCCCAGCCTCTCTACTCCTCGTCACTTCTCTCTGGCTGCCACCACCTTGCCCTGGAGTTATTTCAGCACTCTCCTAACTGGCTTCCCCTTGTCTCCTCTGGCCCCTCCTTGTCCCTTGTGCAGTCTGTCCAGCACACTGCCGCCAGGGTGAGATTTCAAAATGCAAATTTTTTTTTTTTTTGGAGACAGAGTCTCACTCTGTTGCCCAGGCTGGAATGAAGCGGCAAGATCTCGGCTCACTGCAACCTCCGTCTCCCGGGTTCAAGTGATTCTCCTGCCTCAGCCTCCCGAGTAGCTGTGACTATAGGCACCCGCCACCATGCCTGGCCAATTTTTATATTTTTAGTAGAGATGGGGTTTTGCCATGTTGGCCAGGCTGGTCTCGAACTCCTGACCTCAAGTGATCTGCCTGGCTCAGCCTCCCAAAGTGCTGGGATTACAGGCATGAACACTGCGCCCGGCCTCAAAATGCAAATCTGATCGTGCACCTCTTCTTGCCTCCCACCCTTCTAGGATGTAGGTTATACAAGGCTGTGAACTGGCCCCTTCCTGACCCTCCAGCTTCATCTCATCCACTCTCCCTCCCTCTCAGGAAGAACTAACTGGTCCTCTTTCGTTCCCTGGATACACCCTGCTCCTGCTGTCTCAGCACTATGCACCTGCTTTTATTTCTGCCTGGAACACCCAACCATACGTGGATGGGTACACACACACACACCTTCCCTGCTAACTCACATGGATCACCAGTGTCACTGACTCCCTAGATGTATATGACATAATCATGTATCACTTGATGTGTATATGACAGTCATGTATCACTTCATGTTCTGAGAAATATGTTAAGCAATTTTGTCATCGTGTGAGCATCATGGAGTGCACTTACACAAACCTAGAGCCTACAACACACCTCAGCTATACGGTCCTATTGCTCCTAGGCTGCAAACCTGTACAGCATGTTACTGTACTGAATACTGTAGGCATTTGTGTATCTAAACATATCTAAACATAGGACGAGTACAATAAAAACAGTATAAAAGAGAAAAAATGGTTCATCTGTATAGGGCACTTACTATGAAGGTGTGTCTGGAATTGGTGGGTTCTTGGTCTCACTGACTTCAAGAATGAAGCCGCGGACCCTCGCGGTGAGTGTTACAGTTCTTAAAGGCAGCGTGTCCAGAGTTTGTTCCTTCTGATGTTCAGATGTGTTCAGAGTTTCTTTCTTCTGGTGGGTTCATGGTCTCGCTGGCTCAGGAGTGAAGCTGCAGACCTTCGCGGTGAGTGTTACAGCTCTTAAGGCGGCGGGTCCGGAGTTGTTCTTTTCTCCCAGTGGGTTAGTGGTCTCCCTGGCTTCAGGAGTGAAGCTGCAGACCTTTACGGTGAGTGTTATAACTTATAAATGCAGTGTGAACCCAAAGAGTGAACAGTAGCAAGATTTATATGCGAAAAGCAAAACAACAAAGCACCCACAGAACGAAAAGCGAGCAGAGCCTGTTGCTGCTGCTGTCTCAGGCAGCCTGCTTTTATTCTCTTATCTGGCCCACCCACATCCTGCTGATTGGTCCATTTTACAGAGAGCTGATTGGTCCATTTTGACAGGGTGCTGATTGGTGCGTTTACAGTTCCTGAGCTAGACAGAAAAGTTCTGCACGTCTCCAACAGATTAGCTAGATACAGAGTGTCCATTGGTGTATTTACAAACCCTGAGCTAGATACAGAGTGCTGATTGGTGCATTCACAATCCCTTAGCTAGACATAAAGATTCTCCAAGTCCCCACAAGATTAGCTAGACACAGAGCGCTGATTGGTGCATTCAAAAACCCTGAGCTAGACACAAGGTGCTGATTGGTGTGTTTACAAACCTTGAGCTAGATACAGAGTGCTAATTTGTGTATTTACAATCCCTTAGCTAGACATAAAGATTCTTCAAGTCCCCACTAGACTCAGGAGCCCAGCTGGTTTCACCTAGTCAATCAGCTGAGGCCTAGTGAGAATTTGAGCGCAGTGCCGGCAGGCCGGCACTGCTGGGGAACCCAGCGCACCCTCCGCAGCTGCTAGCCCGGGTGCTAAGCCCCTCACTGCCCCGGGCTGGCGGCACCAGCTGGCCGCTCCGAGTGCAGGGCCCGCCAAACCCACGCCTACCTGGAACTCGCGCTGGCCCGCCAGCGCCGCATGCAGCCCTGGTTCCCCCCCACCAACGGCGCCTCTCCCTCCACACCTCCGGGCAAGCAAAGGGTGCCGGCTCCGGCCTCAGCCAAGCCCAAAGAGGGGCTCTCACAGTGCAACGGTGAGCTGACGGGCTCCTCAAGCGCCCCGAGGCTGAGGAGGCACCGAGAGCGAGTGAGGGCTGCTAGTACCGTTGTCACCTCTCAAAGGGAGCTTGCGGGCCTGGAAATTGCTCTGGGTGAGTCTGTGAGTGAGTGGTGGGTGAATGCGAAGGCCTAAGACATGACTCCTGAAGACTTTATAAGCACTGTACACTTAGGCTACACTAAATCTGTTTTTAGAAACATTTTTCTTTCTTCAATAATAAATTAACCTCGGCCGGGCGCGGTGGCTCACGCCTGTAATCCTAGCACTTTGGGAGGCTGAAGCGGGGGGGGGGGGGGAATCACCTGAGGTCAGGAGTTCGAGACCAGCCTGGCCAACATGGTGAAACCCCATCTCTACTAAAAATACAAAAATTAGCCAGGCATGGTGGCAGATGCCTATAATCCCAGCTACTTGGGAGGCTGAGGCAGGAGAATCACTTGAACCCGGGGGTGGAGGTTGCAGTGAGCCGAGATCACACCACTTCACTTCAGCCTGGGCAAAAGAGCGAAACTCTATCTCAAAATAATAAACCCAGCTTACTGTAACTTTTTTTTACCACATAAACTTTTTTTATTTTTTTAACTTTTTGACTCTTGAAATAACACTTAGCTTAAAACTCAAACACACTGTACATCTGTACAAAACATTTTCTTAGAATGAAGACACGAACACACACATTACACACGTTAGGGTCAGGATCACCAGTATCACTGTCTTCTACCTCCACATCTTGTCCCACTGTCTTCAGGGGCAATAACACACATGGAGCTGTCCTCTCCTATGGTAACAGTGACTTCTGGAATACCTCCTGAAGGACCTGCCTAAGGCTATTTTACAGTTAACTTTTTTATTTTGTAAGTAGAAGAAATACATTCTAAAATGACAATGAAAATTATAGTATAGTAAATACACAAAGGAGCCATATAGTCATTTGTTATTAAGTATATTATGCACTGTATGTAATTGTATGTGCTAGACGTTTATAAGCCTGGCAGCGCAGTAGGTTAGTTTCCATCAGCATCACCGCAAACCTGTGAGTAATGCATTGAGCTATGACGTTGCCACAGCTATGACCTCACTAGGCTATGTAATTCAGCTCCATTGCAATCTTATGAGATCACTGTTGTATCTGCAGGCTGTGGTTGACCAAAACATTGCTATGCAATGCACGGCTGTATAATTATTTGTTCAATGTCTTCATCGCTAGACTGTAAATTCCACCAGGGTAGGGACTGTGTTCCTACCACCTCTAGTCCCAGCACCCAGCACAGGGCCTGGCCTCTGGGAAATGTTCAATAATTACTTTTTATTTTATTTTATTTGAGACCAAGTCTCGCTCTGTTACCCAGGCTGGAGTGCAGTGGTGCGATCTTGGCTCACAAGCGCTCTGCCTCCTGGGTTCAAGTGATTCTCCTGCCTCAGCCTCCTGAGTAGCTGGGATTACAGGCACATGCCACCACGCCTGGCTAATTTTTTTGTATTTTTAGTAGAGACGGGGTTTCACCAAGTTGGCCAAGCTGGTCATGAACTCCTGGCCTCAGGTGATCTGCCCACTTTGGCCTCCCAAAGTGCTGGGATTACAGGCATGAACCACAGTGCCCAGTCAATTATTTTAAATTAATAATCAGTTAACAAACCAGTAATTATCAGCCTTTTATATTTTATAATCCACCAATTTCTATTTTATTCCCCTAAGCTGTAGGTGCCTTTTATTCTTATTTTTCAAGAAGGAGTTTTGGCTGGGCACATAGCATTGTACACTGGTTCCTGGGCTCAAGGTTGGGTGCTACCACTTGGCTCAAGGCTGGGTGCTACCACTCTTATGCGTCCCCTGCCAAAGCCTCTGTCATGTTGTGCAGTTTCCCATACGCTTTGCCAGCCAGGACTGGACTGTCTATTGACATTTTTCTCTCTCCCTGATTCACCACCACGAGGCTCTGGGTGGGGAACCATGAAAGGGATGCGACTTTGAAGAGCCCTCAGAATGCCACATTGGTTCCCCTGTCGCCGTACACACTCGCCTCCAGCGGTGCCTCCAGACCACCCTGCCACTTCTTTTTTTCTTCTTTTTTTTTTTTTTTTTTGAGATGGAGTCTTGCTCTGTCGCCCAGACTGGAGTGCAGTGGCACGATCTCAGCTCACTGCAACCTCCATCTCCTGGGTTCAAGCAATTTTCCTGCCACAGCCTCCCAAGTAGCTGGGACTACAGGCGCATGCCACCATGTCTGGCTAGTTTTTGTATTTTTAGTAGAGACAAGGTTTCACCATGTTGGCCAGGCTGGTCTCGAACTCCTGACCTCAGGTGATCTGCCCACCTTGGCCTCCCAAAGTGCTGGGATTACAGGCGTGAGCCACTGTGCCCGGCCACCCTGCCACTTCTTCCATCGAAGCCCAGCCCACGATGCTGCTTCCCCTCCCTGCCCCACTCCATGTCCAGAGCCTCTGCCCATCTCACCAGTAAACACCCAAGAATCAGTGGGCTGCAGGGAGAGCTCCATCAATCCCCCTTGGTGCGGTGGCTCACGCCTGTAATCCCTGCACTTTGGGAGGCCGAGGTGGGCAGATCACCTGAGGTCAGGAGCTCAAGACCAGCCTGGCCAACATCGCGAAACCCCATCTCTACTAAAAATACAAAAATTAGCTGGGCGTGATGGCGCACGCCTGTAGTCCCAGCTACTCGGGAGGCTGAGGCAGGAGAATCGCTTGAACCCGGGAGGTGGAGATTGCAGTGAGCGGAGATGGCGCCACTGCACTCCAGCCTGTGCGACAGAGTGAGACTCCATCTGAAAAATAAATAAATAAGCTGTCAGAAAAAAACTCCAGCTGGCGTCCCCCTCCCTGCAGCCTGAAGTCTGGAGGCAGAGACAGTATCTAATGGATCCTTATAATTTTAGCCCAAAGTGCGAATGAGGGCATGGCAAAGCCGCAGGCAGAGTGTTGAAGCAATTAACTATGAATGCAAGGGGCCTCCTCTCTCCTGCGTTCAGCCAAATCACAAGTGTATTCCCTTCACTCATTACAATGTAGCTAAGACAATTTAGTATTGTCTAACTGTGGCGCAATTAAAACCCCTGTAATTAAGGAAGGTGGGGGCCAGAAGAAAAGGACTCTGGTTCTGAAAACTCAGCCCAAGAGGCTAAGCAAAAGAGCAATGTACACATTTGCCACTAGATGGCAGGCTTCCTGCTTTATTCGCTAGCTCTCCCAATTTTATTAAATACAGAAATGATCCTGACCAGTACTCTAGCAATCCAATCTTCCAAAGCTTCCAAACACATTAAAACTCATAGAATGTTAAAGGTGGACAAAAGTTTAATGAATTTTTTTGCCGAACCTTACATTTACAGAAGAAAGAGAGAGAGAGTCCTAAAAGTAAACCCCAGGTTGTTTTTCTATTATTCTACTCTGCCTCTAAACAAAAGCCACCCAAAAACCTCCTTAAAAAGAGACATAATATAGGTGTGTTCCATTTCTGAAAAATGCAAACAGCGCTGTTATGATTTTTTACACCTTTCTGCATGTACGTAATGCTGACAGAGAGATGAACTCTTCCATAAACATGGTTGGATGTTTACCTCGTTTCTGTCTTCTTTGTGAGCTTGGCGAGTGCTGGGGCTAGTCAGTAACTTGAAGTCCAAGATCCCTCATTCAGCTCTGTGCTCTCACAGCCTTACCAAAGCCTGGTAAAAGGACAAATGAGACATCCGAGTTGGTTGTAAGGAAGTAAAGTGGAGTCCCTACAACCAGCTGGGTGACTTTAGCCAAGGGACTTGCTTCTTGGGACCTTGATTTCAAAAAAAGGGGATGTTGGATTCATTCTATCATCTAAATCTGTAAGTGCAAAATGTAATACAAGAGAAGTGTCCTGTAGAGCACGAGGAATGTTGCAGGACATAGGTTCTCAAAGTGTGGTCGGACCCCTAAGTGTACCCTCTCCCTTCTCCAATTATGTATCTATTCAAGGACAGGTTTTTTTCATAGACTTCAGTTAAAACAACATGTCAGCGAGGCGTGGTGGCTCACACCTGTAATCCCAGCACTTTGGGAGGCTGAGGTGGGAGGATCACCTGAGATCAGGAGTTCGAGACTAGCCTGACCAATATAGTGAAACCTTGTCTCTACTAAAAATACAAAAAGTAGCTGGGCGTGGTGGCAGGCGCCTGTAATCCCACCTACTCAGGAGGCTGAGGCAGGAGAATCGCTTGAATCCAGGAGGCAGAGGTTGCAGTGAGCCAAGATCGCGCCATCGCACTCCAGCCTGGGTGACAAAGCAAGACTCCATCTCAAAAAAAAAAAAAAAAAAAAAATCACAAGAGATGGAATGAAGGAGATATGAGAATCTGTAGACCAAACATTTAAAAGATCTGCAAAAATATAAAACAATACCACTCTGCAAATGTCTTTGTTTTAGGAAATATAGCTATTGTTGGTAAAAATGTGTAATTTATGTTAACATGCAATGGATTTTTACAGTTATTGTTACATGTATTAATAAATATTTGAATTTTCTCAGCTATAATTTCTAATATAGCAAGGCAAATATAAAAATGTCTCACATGAACAAAAGGTCTTGGAGGCTGTCAATCATTTTTAAGAGCATAAAGGGGTCCTGAGACCAAAAATTTGAGACCTGCTGTTGTAAGTTTCATCAGTCCCTTTCTTAGCTCTGTTATTTATCTTTTCATTCTTCAGAAGCAGAGAATTGTATATCCAAAGATGTTAATTTCAGCATTATCTACAATAGCAAAGAAAAAAGAGACTAAAAGACAATGTCTAACACCAGAGGAAAGGTTCAACCATAATAAATATGCTCCATTGACCCAATAGAATTAGATATTATAGTATTATAAGAAAATGATTATGGGCCGGGCACAGTGGCTCATGCTTGTAATCTCAGCACTTTGGGAGGCCAAGGTGGGTGAATCACTTGAGGTCGGGAATTCGAGACCAGCCTGACCAACGTGGAGAAACCCCATCTCCACTAAAAATACAAAAAAATTAGCCGGGCGTGGTGGCCCATGCTTGTAATCCCAGCTACTCGGGAGGCTGAGGCAAGAGAATCGCTTGAACCCAGGAGGCTAAACGGAAAAGGACAATGGCCTCTTTGTCCCTAGTGTAAGACAGCTGAGGGGAGCCCTAGGAACCCACCAATGGTAACTTTAAAATGCTGCCTTAAAGGTATTGAACAAGTCTGGGTGTGATGGCTCATGCCTGTAATCCCAGCACTTGGGGAGCCCGAGGCGGGAGGATCACTTTAGCCCAGGAGTTCAAGATCAGCCTGGGCAACATGGTGAGACCCCATCTCTACAAAAAATATAAAAAGTAGCCAGGCGTGGTGGTACAGGTTGTGGTGAGCCGAGATCAAGCCATTGCACTCCAGCCTGGGCAACGAAAGCGAAACTCTGCCTCAAAAAAAAAAAGAAAAGAAAATGATTATATGGCATAATGTTAAGTGAAAAGACATAAATTGGCACTACCCCAAATGTAAAATGTGAGATTGGAACCTAATATATAAAAATGGAAACATTAATCAGTTACTATACTGTATTTCAATGTCACAATTATGGGTAGTGTTTTTCTTTAAACTAGTGGCTATTATTATTTTGTTATCTTTTTTTTTAATTTTATTTTCTCTTTTTTTTTTTTTTTTTTTTTTTTGAGACAGGGTGTCTCTCTGTCACCCAGGCTGGAGTACACTGGTGCAATCACCAGCTCACTGCAGCTTCAACCTCCTAGGCTCAAGTGATCCTCCCACCTCAGCCTCCTGAGTAGCTGGGATTACAGGTGTGCACCACCACGCCTGGCTACTTTTTATATTTTTTGTAGAGATGGGGTCTCACCATGTTGCCCAGGCTGATCTTGAACTCCTGGGCTAAAGTGATCCTCCCGCCTCGGGCTCCCCAAGTGCTGGGATTACAGGCATGAGCCATCACACCCAGACTTGTTCAATACCTTTAAGGCAGCATTTTAAAGTTACCATTGGTGGGTTCCTAGGGCTCCCCCCAGCTGTCTTACACTAGGGACAAAGAGGCCATTGTCCTTTTCCGTTTAGCAAGCCGAAAAGGTTCCCAATTTTGAAAAGCTACCTTCCTCCAGCATACCCCCACAAAAGTCATTGTCCTGAAGACCTCTGGGAACATGACAAATGGCAGATCTGTGCAAATATACAACCGCCCTAACCGAGGCCACAGTCACCCGGCCCACTTAGGAGAGCTGGCGTTGAATGGGAAGTGGCCGGCGCTTTCAGCCTGGCCAGCGGGCTGACAAGGGGTCTTTGTAACGGGAACAAAACTGCATCCCCCTTCACCTGGAGATTCTCCAGCACCCCCTCCTCTCCTGCACTGCCCCCCAGCACACATCCGTGCACACACGCACACAGAAGGGGGTTTATGTTTGCTTCGTAGGTGTGTTAATAAAAATCTCCTTAGGGTCACCGCTTCTGAGGTTTTGAAGTGAAACACTGCCCAAAAGGAGGGTTCATCTTCAAGGCAGCCTCACCTTCACCCCATTAAGTAGCTCCTGCTCACATCTTTCCTGAAACCACTTAAGGTAATTCCCTGTCTTAACGCTGAAGGTGCTTATGGTTCTATTTCAGACTCCTGGTGTGGGCAGCACAGGGTGAAAGAAATGCCCCGGATAATTAAGGAGATTATTTTATTCAGGCTATTAGGGAGAATATTCATGAATACAGAGAAAGTTCTCAGCAAAAAGGAAGTGGGGGAAGCTGGGGTGGTACAGAGGCAAGGCTTTGGGGGAAGAATGGACATGGCTTATTTGAAGCATGCGATGGGAATCTACAGAATATGCAAGGGCAGGGGGTCCTTTGCAATTTCTACCTCCCTTTGGAGCACCAAATAAAGTTCAATATGAGCAACAGATGACCAGAAAGCTGGCCTCCCCTGTAGCTGAGGAAGGAGGAAATGAGTAGTGAGAACGATGTCCCAGATGCCTCCAGGGGAGGCGGTTCTGGGGACTGGGGTAAGTAGGGGCTGTGGGGAGAGAAAGAGGGTGTGGGAGGAGGAAACACATCTCCAGGTGCTCTTTGGCAGCTGAAATTTCATTCCTCAAATTCAGAAATCATCAGGCCAGGCATGGTGGCTCACGCCTGTAATCCCAGCACTTTGGGAGGCTGAGGTGGGTGGATCACCTGAGGTCAGACGTTCAAGACCAGCCTGGCCAACATGGTGAAACTCCGTCTCTACTAATAATACAAAAATTAGCCAGGTGTGGTGGTGCACACCTGTAATTCCAGCTACTTGGGAGGCTGAGGCAGGAGAATCGCTTGAACCCGGGAGGCAGAGGTTCCAGTGAGCCAAGATCACGCCATTGCACTCCAGCCTGGGCAACAAGAGTGAAACTCAAAAAAAAAAAAATTTTTTTCAGAAATTATCTCCTCCCATCCTGTCCTTCTCCCCCCGTCTTCCTCAAATGGCAGGAGGGTGAGGCTATGGTTGAAAGAAAACCACTCAATTCCTTGTATCCCCCCAAACACATGTACACACATGCAGCTCTGTTCCAACCTCCTGGAAGGAAACTGGCTGTCACCAAAGGATTCCAGCCAAATACTTGGGGTTCCTCAAGGATATCTTTTGAAAACAACAACAACAAAAATGTAGTGTTTTTTTTTTTTTTTTTTTTGAGACAGTCTCGCTCTTGTTGCCCAGGCTGGAGTGCAATGGCACGATCTCGGCTACTGCAACCTCCACCTCCCGGGTTCAAGCGATTCTCCTGCCTCAGCCTCCTGAGTAGCTGGGATTACAGGCGCCTGCCACCATGACCGGCTAATTTTTGGACTTTTAGTAGAGACGGGGTTGCACCATGTTGGCCAGGTTGGTCTCAAACTCCTGACCTCAGGTGATCCGTCCGCCTCGACCTCCCAAAGTGCTGGGATTACAGGTGTGAGCCACCGTGCCCAGCCAAATGTAGATGGTTGAACAGCTCCAGTCACAATGTAAAGTTTTAATTTTCCTCTGCAATAAAAGCAGCCTTTTTCTTAATGTTTTCTTTGATAGAGGGAAGCCCCTACCACCACTCCCGGCTTCTTTGCCCCAGCCCTCCTCTTTATCTAACCCAGCCAGATGTGTGCATTTTTTTTTCCATTCACATGGCACAGGGTTTGAAGATGAGCTGTTTCCCCCATTAGCCACTCTTTCCACCCCCAGAGAGACTCTGATTGTGGAGGATTCGTGCTGCTGACTGTAGATAAAACAATCAAGATGGGGGGCTGCTTTGGAAACGGGGAGGGGGTGGGGATTTTTCCATCTGGAATCACAAGGCTTTTGGTGGTAGGCCCAGATGGAACCACGATCTGTCTGTGGAGACAAAGCTTCTTTTGGAACTGGTCATGGCCACAGGAATATGAGGTTTTTGATAATACGGTGGCCAAGAGATAGGAAACGAAGTGGGTTATGAAATGCCAAGGACAGATCACTCTGACTCTGGTGAAGTAAGCCCATTAGTAAGCTGAACTCATGTAATTCATCAAGGAGCTTCCTTGAGCCGGTGAAAACAAGGATTGTAGAACTGTGAGTTCAGACCTGGACATTAGAAAAACAACTCCCAAGTCAGCCAGTCTCCACCCTCTTAGCTTAAGTCATCTTTCAGCTGGGAGCGAACATGCTTCCTTACCACACCAGAACAATGCTAGGTCTTCAATTATTGTAAAGAATTTTACAAATGCTGAGTGTCCCTGTCGACACTATTAATGAACATCCTCTAAGCTGCACTTAAGCCAAATCCCAAGGTATAATTAGGGATACGGAACAATGATACAATGTAGATTGCCAGTTTGCTTGAAGCTCCCAACATCCAATTAGAGGGTGGTAGCGATTTCCCAGAGCACAGGAGATGAAAACCATCTGTCACAGCCTGCTTCCTAAATCCTCCCTTCCAGGAGCTCTTTCTGTCACCTAATAATGCCAAAAAGGAGCACCTTCTTGGCCCTGAAAGCCCATCTTCCGACCAGACATGAGTTAACAAGCTGTGCGCCCCAGGGCAGACCACATTTCCTCTCTGAGCCTTCATTTTCTCTTCTATAAAATGAACCTGCTGGACATGGGTTGGTGGCTTTCAAACTTTTGAAAGCAGTGGAAACTTTTGTTTTTCTCAAGAGGAAAGCTTGATGATGGAACTCAATTTGGAGTATCTTTATGTCACTGGGAGGAAGTATAATAAACACTCCACTAATCAGACTGCTGGAGGGAGACGGCTCAGCTCTTTTGTGTCTTAAATCTCCAAGCAGACTATCAGTTCCCATGGATTGGATCACTGCCTGCAAGTATTAACTGCTTAATAAATGTCACGTAGGAAAAAATGTGTGCTTCATTGGAAAACTGTGTATCCTTTAGAGTATACCCTTCCAGGTTATCTGAGTGCGATGCTTTAGGGTCTCTGGGCCATTCATTGCCTTTGAGCTATTTTTCAAATCTGTAAATTGTAGATAACTGATAGCAATGTAAATAATTCCTGTTTGCAGGCATGCAAATACATTCTGTCCCGAGGTGGTTCAATTTACTTCCTATTTTCCAAAGGAAAGCCAGTTTCCTTCTATTTGAAATATGTTTCCTTCTATTCGTAAATATATTTCCTTCTATTCGTAAATACACTTCAACATTGCTTTTCTCCATATAAATTTGTGCCTCTTTTGACTTCTCATTTGAACCGGTTGTCACATCTTACCAGCCTTCATTAATGATGCACTAAATACAATTTTAACATGTCCATTTTATGTTTGTAGGAGTGTCATGATTTTAGCTTTCTTTGAAAATTACCTTAGTTAAAAAGTTTATCAATAAAAATGAACATTTGTTTTTTTTTTCTGAGTTCTCCCCTGATGTCCAATAGCATTTATACTCACACACAGTTGACTTTAAAAGTATAATGTTATGGAAATGCCTTTAGGAAAGCAACACATGCTCATTGGGAATAAGAAATGAGAGAAAGAGCCACATGGAGGAGCTAGGCTCCCTTAGGCATAAAAGGGCAAGTCGGGGAGCAGTTACCCCAACTCAAGAGAGAAGCTATTGAGAAGGCTGGTGATAGGAGCTGAGGGCTGAAACAGGCGGAGGCAACCAACCCAGGGCAACCCAGTGTAATCACACCAGACCAATCTGGTTCAACTCTTTTTTTTTTTTGAGACAGAGTCTCGCTCTGTTGCCCAGGCTAGAGTGCAGTGGCGCAATCTTGGCTCACTGCAAGCACCGCCTCCCGGGTTCACACCATTCTCCTGCCTCAGCCTCCTGAGTAGCTGGGACTACAGGCACCTGCCACCACACCTGGCTAATTTTTTTTACTTTTAGTAGAGACGGGGTTTCACCGTGTTAGCCAGGATGGTCTCGATCTCCTGACTTCGTGATCTGCCCGCCTCGGCCTCCCAAAGAGCTGGGATTACAGGCGTGAGCCACCGTGCCCGGCCCTGGTTCAACTTTTATGTAACAAAGTCGTGAGTTGTTTTTCGGTTGCCATGGATCCCCAAGTTGAAAGTCAAGTAACCTGAACATGCCCAGATGAACCAAGTGTGCAACCACAAGTGGAACCTAAGTGCTGGAAGCCGGGAGCAAGGACTGCTTTCAGAGGTGGACTGCACATGGCAGGATCCAGGATCCAATCAGATTGAGCTCTAGTGTCACCCCGTGGCAGGATCCAGTCAGATCATGCCTCCCCAGCATCACCTCATTGCAAGATCCAATCAGATCACGGTTCATTACCCTTCGCCTATAAAACCTGCCCCAGCCCACCAGCTAGGGGACATAGATTTCAGCCTTGCCTCCTGTCTTGCCAGTCAATTCCCAATAAAGGTTTTCAGTGCCATGGTATTGGCTTGTGTGTGCATCAGGCAGTGAGCCCATTGCTTGCTGGGTAATACCAGCAGAAAGAGAACAGAAATGAATATTCCAGCCTCACTCTGCTCCCTGCCTTCATGGGCCAAATCCAGCTGGACCAAGAGGGGAAGGGAGTACACATGTTCATAGGCGTCAGCCTTCTTGGTGGAGGGGACATCACAGTCATTCAAACAGCCAACCAAGACATCTTGGGATGAGAATCAAACCACTCATAGCTCACTGTCTATATTAACATGACTTTACTATTCCACTGTCCTCATCAAAGTAACTTCACTATTATTCCAGAAAATGCTTGCCCAGGAAGATAAAAGCTGTAAATAACTCTACTGTTCATCCCAGGAACTTCCTGAAGGACACACCATGTCTTCAACAGGAAGCATCAGTTTATAGGTTCAATAGGAAGACAGTTTATACCCCAAGATTCTTTGAACGTCTCAGCCAGAAATCCTCACTTTGCTGTGTCTACCAATCATGATCTTAGCAACCCTCATCAAGCATGCCACCTCTGCACTGAAAGAGCCACCTTAAACCAGGCCTCAAAGTCTCAATAAAAATCACTTTGCCCTCCCACTTCGGGAAGCTACTGAGGCTTTGTGGAGGGGGTACTCTACCTTACCACGGTGAACAATCAACTCAGCCTTGCCTTCTCCGCAGGTTGCTCTGGTGATATTTAGGAGATGGCATTTGACAGAAGGGAAGCATATTTGGAGATGATTGTGTATGTGAGCCTGAATCATCCAGGCAGGTTTCTTCCCTGCTCCAGTTCAGTGGGACGACTGCATAAATATTCTTTCTTTTTCCTATGTGGATACAAAATCTTGAGTTTGGGGGCTGGAAGGAATCCCAGCGATGAACTCATCCCTCCCCTCCTTTATGGATTAGGTCAGTAGAATTTACACAGGGAGGTCAGCCAGGGGGCTGGGATCTGAATTCAAGTCCTGTGGCTCTGAGCCAGGTGGCCTGCATTTATTCATTCTCTTGCTGTCATGTTTCTCTTTTCTTTTCTTTTCTTTTCTTTTCTTTTTTTTTTTTTTGAGATGGAGTTTCACTCTTGTTCCCCAGGCTGGAGTGCAATGGCATGATCTCCGCTCACTGCAACCTCCACCTCCTGGGTTCAAGTGATTCTCTTGCCTCAGCCTCCTGAGTAGCTGAGATTACAAGCATGAGCCACCACACCCAGCTAATTTTGTATTTTTAGTAGAGACAGGGTTTCTCTATGTTGGTCAAGCTGGTCTCGAACTCCTGACCTCAGGTGATCCACCCATCTCGGCCTCCCAAAGTGCTGGGATTACAGGCATGAGCCACCGTGCCCAGCTTTTTTTTTTTTTTTTTTTTTTGGTTTAACAATTGTTTGCTATGTACCAGGTATTGTGCCAGGTGACGAGCACTCAGAAGTGGGGCCACGTTTTTGAGATTCTTGCCCCGTTTTTCCTTCCGCCCCTTTAAAGCAGATCCTGGGCTCTGTGCTCCTTTACTGAAGAAAGTGGTGGAAGGAAAGAAAGTCGATAGCAGTCTAAGAACTCCCAGCTTCCAATCCCTAAAGTCTAAACATTTGGGAAGAACAGAGGAGATTACAGGTAAGGACCCAAAATGTAGGAAAGGTTTTTCCTGGGCTGGTGTTAGAGGGGAGAGGATGAGAACAGAGAAGGGATGGGTCTCAGGAGGAGCAACCCAAGAGAGAAGGCCTGCGTGGACAGGACTCCACGGGGCATGGAGGGCTCTGTGACATGAAGCAGCAGAGTGACCCCCATACCTCCCCAGAGCCATGTGGACAAGACTGAGGGCCAGCCCAGGAGTGACCTGTGGAACCAATAACCAGCACCAATGCCCTGGCACCATTACGATCTCGACATCATTAAGACCCTGAAACTCTAAAACAACCAGTGGAGAGCTGGTGCTGCAGACACTCAAAGAGGCAGACGCACAGAGCCAAGGAGGCTCTTGGATTTCGCCCCAAAACTGGGTCAAGGGGACAGAGTCTCCTCCCTCCCATTCCCGACCAGTGCGCTGGGAGTGGCCACACTAGGCATGGAGCAGCCTGTTTGCCAACACACTCTGGTCATAGGAGAAAGAAGAAAATGCCTCCTGAGTTTGGTTTTAAGGAGCTCCTTAACAAAAGGCAGCCCTGAGCAAAGTGATGCTGGGTGAGGGATGCTGCTTTTGCTTTTAAAATAAGCCACAATCTTCCCAGCAAACAAAGAGTGTCTTCTGAGTAACTCAAAGAATGTTTCTTTTCTCCTGGTACAGGGAGGGCATCTTTCAAATGAAAGTCCGTATCTCCTGTTTTCAGGAAGAAACTAGATTAGAATGCCCTTCTTGCATCTGCTGTTTTTCAAGTGCCTTTAGCTCAAAATAATGCTTATGCCAAAGTGGTATGTTTTGGGGTGGCATATCCTGGCACCTTTCAGCAGGAACAGGGGTGCAGAGAGGGGCCATGTGGAGTAAGCCTGTCCCTGAGGGCCAGGAAGCCCAGGCAGCCTCACTTCCTCTCTCTCTCAGCAGCTGATGTGACCCTGGTCTGACCTTGCAGCTGCTCCTCCTGGCTCCCTGCTGGCTGCAGGCCAGGGCTCAGATTCCAGTCTTTTCCACATCTCTAGAGGACCAGACTTTCAAAGGAGGGAAGGAAGGGAGGAAGGGGAGGGCAGGAAGAGGTCAGAAAAGGGGATGGAGAATTTAGGAGGGGAGAAAGGGAAGTGAGAGGAGCGCAGGAGGCTGGTGGGGAAGGGAAAATCAGACCGGAGGAGAGGAAGGAAATGAGTAACTAATTGTGAAATTGTGGCACCTGAGGCCTCAGTCCTTTTGGGCCTTAACTCTTGCCCTGGGGCCTATCACAGGGGACCCAGGAGCACTGTTTGCTGTGACCATCCTGGGCAACATGGCAAAACCCTGTCTCTACTAAAAATACAAAATATATTCGATTCATGAAGCACCTCAAATTTAGATTTGCAAAGACCTCCAAACAAAACACCTGCATTTTAAGAAGACTGCCTGCTAGGCACAGTGGCTCACGCCTGTAATCCTAACACTTTGGGAGGCCGAGGTGGGTGGATCATTTGAGGTCAGGAGTTCGAGACCCACCTGGCTAACATGGTGAAACCCTGTCTCTACTAAAAATACAAAAATTAGCCAGGCGGGGTGGCAAGCGCCTGTAGTCCTAGCTACTTGGGAGGCTGAGGAAGGAGAATCACTTGAACCCAGGAGACAGAGGCTGCAGTGAGTGCAGATTGCATCACTGCACTCCGGCCTGAGCAATAGAGCAAGATTCCGTTGCAAAAAAAAAAAAAAAAAAGATTGCTCAACCTTCAACTTTGAACTTGTCCCCATCCTGGGTCACACCAGCTACACTACACTGAGTCAGTATTTTTCATAAATTTAAAGACCATGGTGTCCAATTTTATTGCAGTGTTTTCTTTGTATTAAGGAATGAATCTGTTAGAGGCAAACATTTAAAATATATTGCCAACTTTATTTAATTGATTTATTTATTTTTGAGATGGAGTTTTTGCTCTGTTGCCCAGGCTGGAGTGCAGTGGCAAGATCTCAGTCACTGCAACCTCTGACTCCAGGGTTCAAGCGATTCTTCCGCCTCAGCCTCCCGAGTAGCTGGGATTACAGGCGCCTGCCACCCCACCCAGCTAATTTTTGTATTTTTAGTAGAGACGAGGTCTCACCATGTTGGCCAGGCTAGTCTCAAACTCTTGACCTCAGGTGATCCACCCGCCTTGGCCTCCCAAAGTGCTCGATTACAGGTATGAGGCACCGGGCCGGGCCAAACTGCAAACTTTATAATGCTGTTAGGGTTCTTCTCCTGTATTTTTAATTTATAGGGAGCTTGAAAAACGGGTGTGGCCCAAGTCTCTCTCAGTTGCTGAGATGCCCTGACGGCACCTCCCACAGCCCTGGGCCCCCTGTAGGACCAGTCTCCCCTGGAGGACACCCACAAGAACAGGAAAGCCCCACCAAAACGCTAAGGAGGGAGGCAGAATTGGTGACACTGGGTCCCCAGAGATCCCATGGCTGGTGACACCATAAAAACTCGTTTTCTTCCCTGAGAGATGAAGAGGAGTGGGGGCAGGAGATGATCTACATGCCAACTCTGGGAATATGTTCAGTCCTATCACTGGGCCCCATTTTTGTTGGTGGCCAACGCAACAGCCTTTCCCTGACTCCTTCCCATGAGCTTGCCTTTCATCATAGGGGATGAAAGGCCAAAGATACCTTCCCAGCCTCTTCTGCGCTAGAAGTAGCCTAGTCAATAAGATACAAAAAAAATTTTCCTGGGTTGTTTTTAGAAAATCTTTTCCTCTCTGATAAAAACAGAGGGGCAAGTCCAGGCACAGTGGCTCACGCCTGTAATCCTAGTACTTTGGGAGGCCAAGGTGGGCGGATTGCCTGAGCTCAGGATTCAAGACCAGCCTGGGCAACATGGCAAAATCCCGTCTGTACTAAAAATACAAAAAATTACCCAGGCGTGGTGGCGCGTGCCTGTAATCCCAGCTACTCAGGAGGCTGAGGCGGGAGAATCGCTTGAACCTGGGAGGCGGAGGTTGCAGTGAGCTGAGATCACACCACTGCACTTCAGCCTGGGCGACAGGGCAAGACTCTGTCTCAAAAAAAAAAAAAAGAGGGGCAAGAGGAGAGCTCCTTTGCCCACCTCCTTGTTTCTAGATTGGGTTGGGGATGCCGAGTGAAGACAATGTGCTGGCGCTCAGGCAGGGCAGGAAGTGTGCTAAAGCCAAAAGGATGGAAGGACCTCGCTGAGCTGCTGCACGAACCCCTGAACTGTCTACACCCAGGCTTCTTAATTATGGGTGATGATTAAGTGGCTTTTTGATTTAAGCTACTCTTGCACAGGTGTTCCATGATTTGCAGTCAAAAGCATTTCCAACACCCAGAGCTGTGCTAGGACTTGTAGAGGATACAGAGACTTCCAAGATTTGATTTCTTCCTTCTATTCTAGAAGCTTATATTCAAAGTAGGGAAACTAGACATAAGTACAGGTGTTCAACATCCTTAAAAATCAAACAACTTGGAGGATAATCAAATTTTAAACTGAAAGTAACAGCAATTTCACTCTTGAGAACTTTTCCCAAGAATGTATGTTCAGAGATATTTGCTGAATTGCAGCATATAGTAGAGAAAATGTGGACATACCCTAAATATTTAGCAATAGGGATTGAAATTACAGCACATACATAAATGGAATACTATGAAGTCAGTAAAGATGGTGATGTTGATATATACTTAATGATGGGAATTCTATAGACAATACTCAGAAAAAAAAACAGGTTATCAACTGTGTACTATATAAATCCACTCATGCACAAAAACATCTGAGTCTGGTATATGTGAAACTGTCAGCAGTGATTATTGCTATACAGTGGAATCATGATGGATTTTTATTTTCCTTACACTTTTCTGTACTTTTTCCACTTGTTGCAATGAACACATATTGCATTTGTAATAGTTGCACTAACAGCATTTAGAAATGCAACTGAATAGTAAGACTATCTGTGCTAATAGAGTACAGTGAAGAGCTTTTAAAAATCTACCAAAATTCACTGTGCATCAACTATTTGCAAAACAACATGGTATATAGGAAGGGGATGGAGAACATGAAAAATAGATCCACAGTCATACACACAGTCCATGGCTTTGAAGGGTGGCAGAATATGCCATCCCCAAAATATGCCAGTTGCCTTGATTATTTTGAACTAAAGGCACTTGCAAAAGGGGTGCTCTGACCTCCCCTTTTCTTCCTAAAAACAGGAGATAAATCTCCCATGTGAAAGGTCCCCTCCCTATACCAGGAGAAAAGAAACATTCTTATCATCAGAGATAGGAAGTTGAGACCAAGAGAAATCTGTACATACAGACCTTGTTAAAATAATTCTTACGTTCTTTTAGTCCTCATGTATATTTTAGTTACTCTTCCACAATTGCCTCTCTTTGTTCAACCTAGTATATAAGCACTTAGGTTTTGCCAGTTCTTTAGATCTTCATTTTCCTTTGGGGGATCCCATGTACATATCAAAATCTGTGTGCTTTTCTCCTGTTCATCTGCCTATGTCATCTTAATTATCAGTCCCAACCAGTAACCCTAAGATGGTTGAGGTAAAGTTTTTCTTCCCCTACAGCTTTAAAGAACCAAGTTTCTACCTGGGCAGCTAAGACACAGACAGGTGACATAGTTCCATCCATTCTTAGGAGCTTAGAATATTTGTTACATATCCTAACCTGCCCAATGATATGATAGATATTGAAATAAAACATCGAGTTTTAAGTATTTGGCTTTTATGAAAAAAAATTGAAACAACAGTTTTACATTATAATTTTATATACAGAGTATTTAAGTCAGGCATTGTGAATAGCTTCTGGGAAATGCTTTCAGACCTTGTAAGTTTTGCCTAGGATTGTTTGCAAAGTCTGATTTAACACCCTGTATATAATAGAGAAACCTAATTCACACCCAAACCTTTTGTATTTCTTAGAGTTACAAATGCAGCAAAGCATCTCTTAATTTCTAGAACCTTTCCAAATCATAAATGGTAGTATCAGTTTAAACCCTGTGATGTTCTGATAGGCTTATCACGTATGTGGTGTGACCCTGATATTACCAGCAGCATAGCTTAATTCTTGAATTTGACCCTGTGTTAGTCCGTTCTCTCGCTACTAATAAAGACATACCCCAGACTGGGTAATTTATATAGGAAAGAGGTTTAATTGACTCACAGTTCATATGGCTGGGGAGTCCTCAGGAAACTTACAATGACAATGGAAGGGGAAGCAAACACATCTTTCTTCAAATGGTGGCAGGAAGAAGTGCCAAGCAAAAGGGGGGAAAGCCCCTTATAAATCAGCTCTTGTAAGAACTCACTATCACGAGAACAGCATAAGGATAAGTCCCCCCATGATTCAATTATCTCCCACCAAGTCCCTCTCATGACACGTGGGGATTATGGGAACTACAATTTAAGATGAGATTTGGGCGGGGACACAGCCAAACCATATCAACCCTCTTCCCCTGTTTCTGGGTATATTCTAGCAAACTAGGTAGCATTCTAGCTTTCCTTAGACTAGAACGATGTTTAAACAATTGTCCTTACATTTAACATTTGAGTACAGAAAAAGATCTTCTAGGTTTATTTACTAAAACTGTCAGCTGGGTTCACCAAGCCACCCAAAATCCAGACAACATGGATTCATCCCAAATTCTTGTGCTCACCACTGGCTCTGAGCTGCATCTGCAGAATCACATCACTTTAGGAATCACCTTGCCATCCTGCTGTTGTTGCTGTTGGCACACATACCATTGACCCATCCGTGGCACTCAAACCACTCCCTAATTTGCACAGGGGCAGGTGCATGTGTGTGTGCACATGTGTTTGCGGGCATGCATGTGTGTGTGCATGTGTTTTGAAGGTCTTACCAAATATTGGTGCATGGCCCTCTCACCTCTTTCCTCCCACCTTAATGCAGGAACTGGTTTGTCTCTCTTTTGTTGCTTAAAGTTCTGCTGGCCGGTACCCTTAGTATCTTCTTTATTCATTTTCAGTCAGCAAATAGTTATTGAAGACCAACTATGTGCCATGCACTGTACTAAGTGCTGGGGGAAAACAGTAATAGTCCTTAACTTCAGAGAGTTTACAGTCCACAGTCTCCTGTCAAAGACAAACCTTACTCAAAGAATCATACTACCAAATATAGTTTCCCTAAGTGCTTTTTAACTTTGTATTTTTAAAATAATTTTAGACTCATGTAGAAGTGCACATAGATATACTATATAGTTCCCGTGTACCCTTAATCCAGCTTCCTCCAATGGTAACATCCTGCATATTCATAGTACAATCATCACAACTGAAATGGGAAAAGTTCCCTTGTCCCCCTTGCAGGGCGTGCGATGGGGATGTGGCTTGCTTTTTCAGTGCCCCGCTGCTCAAACCTGTAGGGGAGCATACAGACAGGCACGCTATGGGCCTCCGACCCCATGGCAGTGTCTAGGGGTGAATGTTTACAGCTGAAGCCCTAGTGGGCGTGTTACTGTGTGTGTGTGTGTGTGTGTTTTGAGACCGAGTCTCGCTTTGTTGCCCAGGCTGGAGTGCAGCGGTGTGATCTTGGCTCACTGCAACCTCTGCCTCCCGGGTTTAAGCAATTTTCTGCCTCAGCCTCCTGAGTAGCTGGGATTACAGGCACCCGCCACCGCGCCCGGCTAATTTTTGTATTTTTAGTAGAGACGGGGTTTCACCATCTTGGCCAAGCTGGTCTGAAACTCCTGACCTCATGAGGCCTCCCAAAGTGCTGGGATTACAGGCGTGAGCCACCGCACCTAGCCCAGTGTGCTCTTTTAGTTTTGCTTTTAGTTTGGCCGGCTATAGGTGGCTTGTTTTGGTCCGCTCAATTAGACCCCTGCCTTATTGCAAGGACAGAGGGCTTTCTATATGCCCAGGTTCTTGCCTTGGTGCACCAAAGAATCGGATCATATGTGGGCTTGGAGAATGAGCGCAAGGTTTTACTGAGTGGAAGTACCTCTTAGCAGATGGGGGAGCCAGAAGGGAGATGGTTTTCCCCTGGAGTCGGTCTGCTTGGCGGCCCGAGCGCTCCTCCGACTGCCCCAGCCAAACACCGCGTGGTTCTGCCAGTCAGTGGCCTGCCGGCATGCTGGTGCCTGTGGGTGCGTTCCTCCACAGAGCACTCCTCTTGACTTCCAGCTGCTTCTGTTTCTGCCTTGCTAGGGTCTCGGGTTTTTATAGGCACAGGATGGGGGCATGGCAGGCCAGGGTGGTCTTGGAAAATGCAACATTTGGGCAGTAAATTCCTGTCCTCACCTAGGTCGGTGGGGGTGGAGCCCTAGCCACAGACCACGCCCTCCTCTACCCAGCACTTCCCTTCTCCCTTCCCTATCATTTAAAAGAGCTACATCCTTCCCTTCCCAGCACTCCTGTATCTAACCAGGAAATGTACATGAACGCAATACTATTAACTAAACTACAGCCCTTATTGGATTAGCATTTCGCCATCTCTAAGTGCTTTTTTGTTGTTGTTGTTGTTGTTGTTGTTGTTGTTGTTTTGTTGTTTTATTTTGAGACAGGGTCTTACTCTGTTATCCAGGCTGGCGTGCAGCGGCACAATTACGACTCACTGCAGCCTTATCCTCCCGGGTTCAAACGATCCTCCCACCTTAGCCTCCTGAGTAGCTGGGATTACAGGTGTGCAGCACCATATCCGGCTAAGTTTTGTATTTTTTGTAGAGACTTAGTCTCACCATGTTGCCCAGGCTGGTCTCAAATTCCTGACCTCAAGCAATTCTCCTGCCTTCACCTCCCAAAGTTTTGGGATTACAGGCATGAGCCACCATGCCTAGCCTCTGGGCTAGCCTCTAAGTGCTTTTTAATACACTAATTAATAATTATAACAATCATAGGCAGTAAATACTACCATCACCCCTATTTTGTAGATGCAGGAACTGAGACCAGAACAGTTACATAACTTGCAGAAGAGTCAGCTTGCAGTGGCATGACGAGGATTGCAAATCCAGGCAGCCCGGCTGTAAGGGATTTGCTCCCCACCACTATACTATCCCTCCTCTTAACATTGCCCAACCTAGCCAGAACATGTTTTCTTGTTCAAACCCAAACAACCTATCATAGCTCTACAATACATGGCCAGGGAGCTATTAGAAAAAGTTGTAACACTTGGATGACATCTTTAAAGCCAAAATTTTGCTTCCAAAATCAAAGTTTGTTTCAATGGCAGAGGCTTCCCAAAGGAAATGACTATTTTGATCACTGTTCATGAAACAATATTCTTTGGGCTAACAAAGGCTGACATTTCAAACATTTCCCTCTGGTTGAAAATAACTTCAGCTGAAATATTTTGATTCTCAAAAGGAAGTTTCTTTGTAAGAAACGGCAAGAAATGCAGGTGCACTTAAGGCACACCCAAAACAAAGGCCTCTGAAAATGCAGGGCTTCCTCTCCAAATCATACAATGTTTTCAACTGTCTCATTCCCACTGAAGGAGATAAGAACATGCCTTCCCCAAAATATGCTGCCCTGGCATATTGACTATTTTGAGTTAAAGGCATTTGAAAAACAGCAGGTGCAAGAAGATCATTCTGACATTCCTTCTGTTTCTTAAAAGCAGGAGATGAAACTGCCATGTGAAAGATGCTTTCTTTCCCACAGTATAGGGAAAGTATACTTTCCCTATACTACAAGGAAAGTAACAGTCTTATTATCAAGAATGGAAGCTTTAGAGGAGAGAATTCTGTACAGACCTTGTTAAAATAACTTACCTTTTTTAGCCTCCCCACTGAATTTAGTTACTTTTTCACAGCTCTACTATTCTGTCTAATTCAGTATGTAAGTGTTCGACTCTAGCGTGTCTTTGGGTCTTCAATTCTTTATGAAGGCCCCCGTGCCATGGAAAACTTGTACTAAATATACTAGTATTCTTTTATCCTGTGGATCTGTCTTATGTCACTTTAATTCTCAGGCCCAGCTGAAAAACCTTAAAAAGGTAGGGGTAAAATTCTGCCTCCCCTATACCACACAACTCTAAGCCACATGAAATCTGCAACATATGCACATTGATCTGCTTAATGTTGGAAAATACCAATCCCAGAGGAGAGAGAAATAGAAAAGAAAAATTAAACAAGAAAAAACACCTTTTTGCCTAACCGTGCATTTATGGCATGTAAACGTGTTACCACAGTGCAGAAGTGACCTAAATGACCAAAGAGCCCCACTTCTCCCTTCTCCACGGCAAGATGTATCACTACCGTGGGCATCCTAAAGCCAGCTCAATCACCACAATGAGGATTCTCTTTTCTGAGGCATTACCGCCCTCTTTAACATTTTATGAATCCATTTGCAGCACAATCATTTGAGATTATAGTTTGGTCTTGCTCTCCCATAGATTCATCCCTGCTCTGATTTTAAGTGGGTAGCCAGACCCTTTAGAATTGCTTGCCTTTGAGATTTCGCAGCACAGAAAGCTAAAGAGCTTCAAGTCCATGTCTCCTTCGTTGCTGGTGGCAGTAGGGTAAGGGGAAATGGGATAAATGTAGTAAAGAGATGTGTTCTACATGAAGAGGGGAACAAGAGTAGCAAGGGGTGTTGCTGAACCAAACTGAGTCTGTTTGCTCATGCACAATGGAAAGCCACACCCTGGAGCATTTTTGCAGAGATTTCTGTAGAGAAAGGTACACTGCAAGACCAGCCTTGAAGCAGTATATTTAAGGGAGAGATTCTGAGGAGGAGCTTTGGGGTAGTTAGTGATTGGCAGCAAAGGAGAGGAATTTTGGAAAGGCCCTTGAACGTGTATAGTTGTGTCTTCAAGCTTCTTCATGAGTCACACATGCAAATTCAGGGTGAGTTGGTATGAAATATGCAGTGGAAATTTTGGCTGTGATGTCAAAAGTCACCCATTGGGCAAGTAAGTCTATTCTGGGAAGACTCTAGTCAGCCATATTGGTTCCAGTTTCAGCCAGTGAGCCAGTTATTGTTGGAACTGGAGGGGATTGTATCAAGCTGTTTCCTTATCTGCCATCCTGTAAGTCAAGCTCAAGGTTTCTGGTCAGTGACCAATTTCTTTTCTTTTCTTTTCTTTTCTTTTTTTTGAGATGGAGTCTTGCTCTGTCACCCAGACTGGAGAGCAGTGGCACGATCTTGGCTCACTGCAACCTCCGCCTCCTGGGTTCTAGCAATTCTCCTGCCTCAGCCTCCCGAGTAGCTGGGATTACAGGATGCACCACCACACCCGGATAATTTTTGTATTTTTAGTAGAGATGGGGTTTCACCACATTGGCCAGGCTGGTCTCGAACTCCTGACCTCAAGTGATCCATCCGCCTTGGCCTCCCAAAGTGTTGGGATTACCACCATGCTCAGCCCGTGACCAATTTCCTTAAGCCTGTGGGGTACAGCTCCAGGGGCAGAAGATGTTACTGAAATGCCAGGCATCCCATTGCTTGCTGCACAGAATGCCAGGTGTCCCATTCCTTGCTGCACAGAAAGCCAATCACTGAGACTACAAGTATTACCAGAGCAGAATGCTTGATTTGGGTGCTGTGGCCAAGGAGAATGGGAGGTCAGTCTCAAATCTGTCTCTTCAATCAACTAAAATTAGGAGTTTATATAGCAAGGAAGGAATGTAACTATGTGTGGGAAAACAGGAATTAGGGAGGGTAAAAAAGAGTTGGTCAACAGACAGCAGGTGGTCTGTGAGGCAATCATGACTGGTGAGAGATCTCACTGTCCAGATGTGATCTGGTAAGTTTCAGTTCTTTGATACTGTCTGGGAGGCTTGATGGTCGGTTTCCTGAGAAAGGAACTTGAATAAGACAAATGTAAATTCCTCATGTTTTAAGACTGGGAGGGTCCATTCCTATGTTTATTCCAAAGAAACCATAAACATCAGTTCCATGGAACAATTGGTCTGGTTTCAAAGAGAGAATCCCCTAGCCTGCAATGGGGAGCCATGCATCTCTTTCTGGAAAGATCTAAAGAGACAGATGGCTATTGGCACACCTAAGGGTGCTGAACTCCAGGCACTAAGGGCCTCAAGTTTTCCCAAGAGACCCTTGCCCCAAGTGTGGCATGGATGCAGCAGGGGCAGGAGCTGAAAGGGACTGTTCAAGCTGAGACACAGAGGTCTCAGAGTGACCAGTGGGACAGGGGACTGGCAGCAAATCCCAGATGAGTCCTTAGTGCTTAAGGTTTTAAGAACATTGAATGACCTGGGGCAGGTGGAACACTGTCAGAGAGACTCAGTAATTACTGAAATTTAACTTCCCACCAATTTCACAGGTGGGATTAATCCACGTTGACTTGAGGAGTACACAGAAATGTTGTATTCTTGAATATCTGCATTTGTGGACCAATAGTCATACTGAGTCTATATTCATTTATTTGTTCATTTGGCAAATAATGACTGAGCTTATACTATGTGTTGTACACAGTGGTCCCCCAAGCTTCCAGTGATCACACTGGAAGGTGTCCTTCCTAAACCAAGGAGAGGCCACTGCAGTACTGCTGATATAGGAGAAGGCCCCAGGACATCTTATGGGTAGCATCACAAATGACCCACGTTGCACTGATGCTCTTACACTGTTAAGTGCAGCATAATGTGATGTAGGGGAGTAAAATTTTACCTCTACCTTCCTTAGGGCTTATCAACTGAGCTTGCAAATTAAATGACATAATAAGAGAAAATCAAGAGGAGCAAAGCATACAACTTCATTCAATACAAGTTTACATGACCCAGGGGCACTCATAAGGAAATGAAGACTCAAAGACACATAGTTGAACATTTATATACTAAATTGGGCAAACAGTAGTAAAATGTAACAAGACAAAGGGGCTTGGGCTAGGGTAGTTAATTGGGTAGAGGAGTGACTAGGAAGATAAGAATTAGTCTACCAAGTACAGATTTCCCCTGCCTCTACTTCCTATTCTTGATGACAAGAATGATTCTTTCTTTCTGGTATAAGGAAGATATCTTTCACATGACAATTTCATCTCCTGCTTTTAAGAAACAAAAGGGAGGTCAGAGGGATCTTCTAAGAGTACCTCCTGTTTTTTAAGTGCCTTTAACTCAAAACAGTCAATATGCCAGGACAGTATATTTGGGGGTTGGCATGTTTGTACTCCTTTAGTGTCAAATTTCAAAACTGTACATCTAGAAATTTATTCCAAGGAAATAATCATGGATGCAATGATTTTGCTGGAAGAATGTTCATCTTGGTCTCATTCATCTTAGCAAAATCCTGGAAACACCCAAAATAGGTTAAATATCTTACATCTGTTCACTGGAGCACTATGCAGCCATCAAGAATGATGTTGTACAGCTGGGCACAGTGGCTTATGCCTGTAATCCCAGCACTTTGGGAGGCCAAAGCAGGAGGATCACTTGAGGCCAGGAGTTCAAGACCAGCCTGGGCAATAAAGATAGATCCTATCTCTACAAAAACTAAAATAAAATAAATTACCCAGGCGTGGTGGTGCATCCCTGTAGTCCCAGCTACTTGAGAGGCTGAGGCAAGAGGATCACTCGAGACCAGGAGTTAGAGGTTACAGTGAGCTATGATCACATACATCACTGCACTCCAGCCAGGGTGACAAAGCAAGATTCTATCTCTTTTAAAAAAAAGTAAGTATGTCTGGGTGTGGTGGCTCACGCCTGTAATCCCAGCACTTTGGGAAGCCGAGGTGGGTGGATCATTTGAGGTCAGGAGTTCTAGACCAGCCTGGCCAACATGGTGAAATCCTACCTCTAATAAACACACACACACACACACACACCACACACACACCACACACACACACACACACACCACACACACACACACACACATACAAATTAGCCAGCAGGCACCTGTAATCCCAGCTACTCGGAAGGCTGAAGCAGGAGAATCGCTTGAACCTGGGAGGCCAGAAGTTACAGTGAGCCAAGATCGCGCCACTGCACTCCAGCCTGGGTGACAAGAGCGAGACTCCATTTCAAAAAATTGTATGTGTATGTGTTACTTTTACAATTAAAAATAAAACATTAAAGAAAAATACTTTAGAAGAACATTTGATAACATAGAAAGGCATGAACAGTATATTGTTAAGTTTTTAAAATCATAAAACTCTTTATATATCACATTTTTATATGGAAATACAAAGAGCAAATATCACATTTTTATAAAAATGATATAGATATGTGTGTGTACATAGGTGTATTGTATACATGAGATGCTGGGGGATTAGCATAATATACAAAAAAGAAAACAAAATGGTAATTTCTGCCAGGGTTACATCTGTTGGCCTTAACCACTTTTGCCTTCCTAGGTCCCTTCCTCCATAAAAAAATGTAGAAAGTTATATTTGATGACTGCTTTGGTATAAGGATGAACATAACACTGGCTAGGTTTACTATTATATATTCATTATTATTACATGCACGTTTTTCTTCTCAAGAGAAATTAAAATTAAAACATTTGTGGGCCCTGGGTGCTTCCTGTGCCTATTGGGTAGGTCAGCCCTGATTTCTGAGTGCTAAGATTGCCTGCTTTTTATGTCCTTCTATTTGCCTACCTGCATTTTCTAAATTTTCAATACCTAAGATTTATTCTTTTGCTACAAATGAAAAGCTATTTGAACAAAGAAATTTGTAAGCATAAATAAATGCTCCATTTTATGCAAACGCCAACACACAAAATTGAGAGCAAATGCAGCATCTAGGGTCAATGGCCTCTGGCGACTTTAAACATCCCATTGGACACAGTGCGGCATCCATGGCACTGCTGGCTAGACTATCAGATGACTTCCTGCTATAAACAACCAACAAGACAAAATCACTGGTTTACAGAACAAAGTAGCTCTCTGGCTTTACTAGAAAGAATGGGTCCATGCCCTGTCCTTCACATACAAAAATGATACCACCAACCCCCACTGGTGGATGTACAGTGGAAACTCAAATGCTTTCCACTCTCTCTGCCCCGTAGGGCTCAGCCTTCAGAGCCATGCAAATGAGTAAAACGTAAAAGAATTTCACACTGTCCTAGTACTATAGATTTATAATAAGTCTATTCATCTGGTATACATTTTCCAAATTTCTTTTTTCTTCTTCAAGGTTGTCTTTACTCTTCTCAGCTCTTTGTATTTCCATATGAGTTTCAGAAATTAGCTTGTCAATTTCAAAAATTTTAATAAAATCTGCTAGTACTTCGAAAAAGGTTGTATTGAATCTAAAGATGAATTTGGAGAGAACTGACATCTTTGTAGTTTTTTTTTTTTTTTGAGATGGAGTCTTGCTCTGTTGCCCAGGCTAGAGTGCAGTGGCGCAATCTCAGCTCGTTGCAACCTCTGCCTCCCAGGTTCAAGCGATTCTCTCGCCTCAGCCTCCCAAGCAGCTGGGATTACAGGCATGCGTCACCACACCCGGCTAATTTTTGTATTTTTAGTAGAGACAGGGTTTCGCCATGTTGGTCAGGCTGGTCTTGAACTCCTGACCTCAGGTGATCCACCCACCTCGGCCTCCCAAAGTGCTGAGATTACAGGCATGAGCCACTGCACCCAGACTTCTTTGCAGTCTTAAGTCTTCCAATCCATGAACATGGTCTAGCCCTCGATTTATTTAGATTTTAATTTATTTCAATAATTATATGCCATTTTTAATGAAGAGGACTTGTACACGTTTTATTAGATTTATTCCTAGATATATGGTGTTTTTAGGCTATTGTAATTAGCAAACATTAAAGATATTAATTGAATGAGATAATGTCTAAGGAAAATACTTTGCAAAATGCAAAACTTTTTACAAATTTGAGGTATTCTTTCACACCAACAGCACTGAACACATCATTTTGGAAATCTATACACTCTTTTTTAAAAATTTTTTATTGATACATAATTTTTATACATATTTATGGGGTACATGTGATATTCAGTTACATGCATAGACTGTGTAATCATCAAATTAGAGTATCTGAGGTGTCCATCACCTCAAGTATTTACCATTTCTATGTGCTGGAAACATTTCAAGTCTTCTCTTCTAGCTATTTTGAAATATACAATACAGTGTTGTTAACTACAGCCACCCTATTCTACTATTGAATATTAGAACTTATTTCTTCTACTTAATTGTGTGTTTGTACCCATTAACCAACTTCTCTTTACCTCCCTGCACCACCTCCCACCACATACACCCCTCCTAGACACTGGGATCTATCATTTTTCTCTCTACCTCTATGAGATTAACTTTTTTTTTAGTCCCACACGTGAGTGACAACATGCAGTATTTGTCTTTCTGTGCCTGGCTTATTTCACTTAATATAATGATCTCCAGCTCCATCCATGTTGCTGCAATGACATGATTTCATTCTTCTTATGGCTAAATAGTATACACACACACACACACACACACACACACAACATTTTCTTTATCCAATTGTCCAGTGATATCAACACAGGTTGATTCCATATCTCTGCTATTGTGAACAGTGCTGAAATAAACATCGGAATGTGGGTATCCCTCTGATATACTGATTTCTTTTCCTTTGGATAGATACCCAGTAGTGAGACTGCTGGATTGTGTGGTAGTTTTATTTTTAGTTTTTTGAGTCACGTCCATACTCTTTTCCATAGTGGCTGTACTAATTTACATTCCCACCAACAGTGTATGACAGTTCCCTTTTCTCTGCATTCTCATCAGCATGTTATTTTTTGTCTTTTTTATAACTTAAGGCATTCTAACTGGGGTAAAATGATATCTCACTGTGTGCGTATCTCACTGATGTGCATTTCTCTGATGGTTGGTGATGTTGAGCATTTTTTCTTATACTTGATGGCCATTTTTGTGTTTTCTTTTGAAAAATGTCTATTTATGCCCTTTGCCCACTTTTTTTAGTAGTGAGATTTTTTTTTACTGTTGAGTTTGAGTTTCTTGTATAATCTAGATATTATTTCCTTGTTAAATGAATACTTTCCAAATATTTTCTCCCATTCGGCAGGTTGCCTCTTCACTCTGTTGATTATTTCCTTTGCTGTGCAGAAGATTGTTAGTTTAAAACAGTCCCATTCGTCTGTTTTTTGATTTGTTGTCTGTGCTTTGGAGGCCTTAGCCATAAAATCTTTGCCTAGACTAATGTCCTGAAGTGTTTCCCCTATATTTTCTTTTAGTGGTTTTAGAGTTTTGGGGTCTACAATTTAAATCTTTATCTTGAGTTAGTTTTTGTATATGGTAATAGTTAGGGATCCAGTTTTATTTTTTTGCCTATGAATATACAATTTTCCCAGGACCATTTATTGAAAAGGGTGTCCTTTACCCAATGTATGTTCTTGGCACTTTTGCTGAAAATCACTTGGCTGTAAATATGTGAATTTATTTCTGGGTTCTCTATTCTGTTTCCTCAGTCTATGTGTCTGTTTTTATACCAGTACCATGCTGTTTTGGTTACTATAGACTTGTAATATATTTTCAGGTCAGATAATGTAATACCTCCAGCTTTGTGCTTTTTGCTCAGAATCACCTTGGCTATTTTAGCTCTTTTTCTATTCCAATTCCATACAAATTGTAGTTGCTTTTTCTATTTCTGTGAACAATAACGTTGGTATTTTGATAGGGATTGCTTTGAATCTGTAGATTGCTTTGGGCAGTATGATCATTTTAACAATATTTATTCTTCTGATCCATGAGCATGGGATGTCTTTCCATTTGTTTGTGTCCTCATCTATTTCTTTCATCAATGTTTTATGGATTTTCTTAGGTCTTTCCCTTCCTTGGTTAAATTTATTCCTAGGTATTTTACTTTTTTGTAGCTATTATAAATGGTATTGCCTTCTTGATTTCTTTCTCAGCTGGTTCATTATTGGTATATAAGAATGCTACTGATTTTTGTATGTCAATATTGTATCTTGCGACTTTCCTGAATTTATTTATCAGCTCTAAGAGTTTTTTAGTGGAGTCTTTAGGTTTTTCTAGAATAAGATTATATCTGCAAAGAGGGACAATTTGACTTCCTATTTTCCAATTTGGAAACTTTTATTTCTTTCTCTTGCCTGACTGATCTGACTAGGACTTCCAGTACTATGTTGAATAAGAGTGGCGAAAATGGGCATCCTTGTCTTGTTCCAGTTCTTAGAGGAAAGGCTTTCAGCTTTTCTAGATTCAGTATGATGTTAGCTATGGGTTTGTCATACATGGCCTTTATTATATTGAGGTATGTTTCTTCTATGCCTAATTTGTTGAGAGTTTTTACCATAAAGGGATACTGAATTTTATCAAATGCTTTTTCTGCATCTATTGAGATGCTTATATGGTTTTTGTCCTTCATTTTGTTGATATGATGTATCATGTTTATTGATTTGGGTATGCTGAACCATCCTTGCCTCCTTAGGATAAATCCCATTTGGTCATAGCATATTATCTTTTTGATACGCTGTTAGATTCGATTTGCTGGTATTTTGTTGAGTATTTTTACATCTACATTCATTAGGGACATTCGTCTATAGCTTTCTTTTTTTGTTGTGCCTTTATCTGGTATTGGTATCAGGTTAACACTGGCCTCATAGAATGAGTTAAGGAGAATTTCCTCTTCTTCAATTTTTTGGAATATTTGAAGAGAGTTACCATTAGTTCTTTGAAAGTTTGGTGGAATTTGACAGTGAAGCCATGCAGTTCTGGACAGGAGATTTCTATTACTGATTCAATTTCATTACTCGTTATTGGTCTGCTCAGGTTTTCTATATCTTCCTTATTCAATCTTAGTATGTTGTGTGTATATAGGAATTTATCCATTTCCTCTAGGTTTTTCAGTTTTTAGTTTACAGTTGTTCATAATAGTCTCTGATAAGTTTTTGTGTCCCTGTTGTATCAGTTGTAATGTTTCCTTTTTCATTTCTGACTTTATTTGGGCCTTCTCTCTTCTTTTCTTGGTTAGCCTAGCTAGCAGTTTATCAATTTTGTTTGTCTTTTTGAAGAACCAAATTTCATTTCATTGATCTTTTGTATTGGTTTTTGGTCTCTATTTCATTTAGTTCTGCTCTGATCTTCATTATTTATTTTCTTATACTAATTTGGGGTCTGTGTTTTTCTTGATTTTCTAGTTCTTTGAGGTGCATTGTTACATTGTTAATTTTCAATCTCTCTACTTTTTTGATTTAGGCATTTATTGCTACAAACTTCCCTCTTTGCCTGCTTTTACTACATTTCATAGGTTTTTCTGTGTTATGTTTTGATTTTCATTTGTTTCAAGATTTTAAAAAATTTCCTCCTTAATTTCTTCCTTGACTCAGTGGCCATTCAAGAGCATGTTGTTTAATTTCCATGTGCTTGTACAGTTTCCAGAGTTTCTGTTGTTATTGATTTGTAGTTGTATTCCACTGTGGTCTGAGAAGATACTTTGTATTAACTTTGATTTCTAAAAATTTGTTGAGACTTGTTTTCTGTCCTAACATATGTCTATCCTAGAGAATGTTCCATATGTTGATGAGAAGAATGTATTCTATAGCTGTTGGATGAAATGTTCTGTGTTGGTTAGGCTTATTTGGTCTAAAGTGCAATTTAAATTCAACAATTTCTTGGTTAATTTTCTGTCCTAGATGATCCATCTAATGCTGAGAGTGAGGTACTGAAGTCTCCAACTATCATTGTAGTAGAGTCTATCACTCCATTTAGATTTAGTAATATTTGCTTTATATATCTGGGTGCTCTGGTGTTGGGTGCATATATTTTAAGAATTGTTGTAACCTCCTGCTGAATTGATACCTTTATCATCCAACAATGGTCTTGTCTCTTTTTACTGTTTTTCACTTAAATATATTTTATCTCATAGAAGTATAACTACTCCTGCTCACTTTTGGTTTCCATTTCCATGGAATATCTTTCTCCATTCCTTTACTTTCAATTTATATGTGTATTTACAGGTGAGATGTGTTTCTTATAAGCAGCATATAGTTGGGTCATGTTTTTTATCCATTTGGCCAGTTTATTTCTTTTAAGTAGAAAGTTTGATCCATTTACTTTCAAGATTATTATTGATATGTGAGGGCTCATTCTTGTCACTTATTTTTTAATTTTTTTTTTTTTTTTGAAACGGAGTCTCACTCTGTCACTCAGGCTGGAGTGCAGCGGTGCCATCTTGGCTCACTGCAACCTCTGCCTCCCAGGTTGAAGCGATTCTCCTGCCTCAGCCTCCCGAGTAGCTGGGACTACGGGCATGCACCACCACATCCAGCTAATTTTTGTATTTTTAGTAGAGATGGAGTTTCATCATAGTGGTCAGGCTGGTCTTGAACTCCTGACTTCGTGATCTGCCTGCCTTAGCCTCCCAAAGTGCTGGGATTAGAGGCGTGAGCCACCATGCCCAGCCCTTGTCACTTACTAATTGATTTCTGGTAGTGTTGTATATCCTTTGTGCCTTTCTTTCTCTCTCATTTATTATTGTGGTTTGGTGGTTTGCTGTAGTAGTAATATTTTGGTCATTTTTCTCCTTTATTGGTATGTTTGCTCTACCAGTAGGTTTTATACTTTCACGTGTCTTATTCATGATGATACCTATCATTTCACTTCCAGGTATAGGACTCCGTCAAGCATTTCATTTCTTGTAGGGTCAATCTAGTGATGATTAATTCCCTCAGCTTTTGCTTGTCTGGGAAAGACTTTATTTCTCCTTGGTTTATGAAGGATAACTTTGCTGGGTATAGTATCATACATTTGAATTTTTTTTCTTTTATGAACTTTGGATGTATTATCCTATTCTCTCTTGGCCTATAAGGTTTCTACTAAGAAATTTGTTGTTAGTCTGATGAGGGTTCTCTTATAAGTGACTAGAAGCTTTCCTCTTGCTGGTTTTAAAACTCTCTCCTTGTCTTTGATTTTTGACAGTTTGATTGTAATGTGCCACAGAGAAGAACTTGTTGCATTTTATCTCCTCGGGAACCTCTGAGCTTCCTGTATCTGGATATCTAAATCTCTTGCTATACTTGAGAAGTTTTCAGGTATTATTTTGTTAAATAGGTTTTCTATCCCTTTCATTTTCTCTTTATCTTCTGGGACACTGAAAATTTAAATATTTGGTCACTTTATGGTGTTCCATATGTCATGCATGCTTTGTTCATTCTTTTTTATTCCTTTTTTTAAAATTTTTGTCTGGGTTATTACAAAAGACCTATCTTCAGGTTCTGAAATTTTTTCTTCTGCTTAATCTAATGGATTGTTGAAGGTTTCTAATGTATTTTGTATTTTATTTAATGAATTCCTTAGTTCCAGAATTTCTGTTTGGTTATTTTTTTGATGTCTCCTTGGTAAATTTCTCATTCATATCCTGAACTGTTTTTCTGATTTCTTTGTATTGTTTTTCAGAATTATCTTGTATTTCACTCGGCTTCTTTAATATCATTAGTTTGAATTCTTTTTCCAGGATTCCATAAGTTTCTTTTTTTTTTCTTCTTTGAGACAGAGGCTTGCTCTATTACCCAGGCTGAAGTGCAGTGGCATGATCTTGGCTAACAGAAACCTCTGCCTCCCAGTCTCAAGCAATACTCCTGTCTCAGCCTTTCAAGTAACTGGAACCACAGGTGTGCACCACCACACCCTGCTAATTTTTTGTAGAGACAAGGCTTCACCATGTTGCCCAGGCTAGTCTCGAACTCTTGAGCTCGAGCAATCTGCCTGCCTCAAAGTGCTGGAATTTTAGGCATGAGCCATAGCCCCTGGCCTAGGATTTCATAAATTTCTTTTTGATTGGAATTTGTTACTGGAGAACTATCATATTCCTTTAAAGGTGTCATATTTCCTTACTTTTTTAATGTATCTCAGGTCCTTAAGTTGATATCTGCCTATCTGGTGTAACAGTCACTTTTTCAAATTTTTTGAATTTGTTTTGGTAGGGAAGATCTTTTTCCTGAAGATGTGTTCCTTGGGTAGGACATTTTGGCTTTGATTCTGGATACATGCAGTAGTATATTCTCCATGATTTATTTTTCTTTTGGCTATTAACAGCATCAGTGGTGTCTATGATTTCCTCAGTCACTTATGTTTCAGTTGTTAGTGGAGGCTATGGTAAAGTTTCCTGGAAATGGAGTCCCCAGGTGGGCCTCTCCATGGGCCAAGCATGCCTACCCTTAGACGTATGCTGCCACTACTATAAATGGGTCCAGGTAGGCCAATTCTTGGGCCTCCAGGTGATTTGCTCAGATGCCAGTAGCAGCAGCAGCAGTGGGCCAGGTGGGTCAGCGGGCTCTTTTACCTGGTCTTTGGGCATGATGTGGATGATGGCGGTAGCAGTGACAGGACAAACCTCTGGCCCCCAAGCAGTATGTGCTGGTGTTGGCAGTGGCTGTGACGGATAGGCCAGTCCTTAGGCCTGCAGCAGTCTACACACTCTTGTGGGGCATCCAGAGGTTGCAGTAAGCCAAGATCGCACCATTGCACTCCAGCCTGGGCAACAAAGCGAGACTCCATCTCAAAAAAAAAAAAGAGTTCTCCATCTGAGTTTTACCCAAGCCGCTAGATGGCCTCGAGGAAAAAAAAAAACCACAGGATTCAATCAAAACCCATGGACTTGATACAAAGACTTACTCAATCTATGAACTTCCGTCTTTGTTTTTGTTTTTGTTTTGAGACAGAGTTTTGCTCTTGTTGCCCAGGCTGGAGTGAATGGCACCATCTCAGCTCACTGCAATCTCCGCCTCCCGGGTTCAAGCGATTCTCCTGCCTCAGCCTCCCAAGTAGCTGGGATTACAAGCATGCGCCACCATACCTGGCTAATTTTTGTATTTTTAGTAGGAGACAGGGTTTCACCACGTTGGCCAGGCTGGTCTCAAACTCCTGACCTCAGGTAATCTGCCTGCCTTGGCCTCCCGTAGTGCTGGGATTACAGGCGTGAGCCACCATGCCCAGCCTGAAACTGCCACTTGAAAATTCTCCCATATCTTGACCAGCCCTCCGTGTGGGCTAAGACCCTACTAAGCTTCTCTGCCTCCCTCCTATCTTCACAGGAATCCCCAGCTGCAGAACAGATGAAGGCGACACCTGGCTTCTTCCTGGGAATGGTTGCTGGCAATGGGACACTCTCACTTTCAGCTGCCTCTGAGTTTGAATGGTGACTCATACCCCCTGTCTGAGCCCAGCCTCGCTTTCACCCTCCTCCACCTGCCAAGCCCTGCCTGTCCCAGACACCATGGAGTTCTCATTTCCTTCCTCTTTCCACCAGTCTGAAGAAGAAAATGGCCAAGAATGAAGTCCTCAGGACATTAAGATGACATAGAAAACACAAAAAGGAGAAAGACTTTGCTGTTATTTACCCCACATCATTCCATTAAAGTTTCTTGGATCTCTTCTTCATCCATGTAGCAATAACCCTGGGGGTGGGAACCAGCAATCCAAGTCCTCCAAATGATTTAGCGGTTCTTCAAGGATTATCTGACTCCATAAGGACGGACATTTATGGTTGTCTTTCTATTGACTAGGCTATTTTATAACCCTATAAAGACAGAAGTTTAGTTACAGAAAAACTGACAATTATACAAATTATTCTTATCCATAGATATACAAATGAATTTTGTCTAGTAGAGATACATAGAGTTTCAGAAAAGATAACCCCACTCCAATTTATAGTATATGAACCAGTTTTTTATCCATTGGCAAATTCAGCATTACTGGTTATATGTGTCTCTTTAAATTAACTCTTAACTGGATTTAACCATTTTCTGGCTCCCTCATTAATTCAGGAGCTAAATAAATAAAATCTACAACACAAGTTCATTTTATACTTGTATGACAGCCATAATTTTACTTCTTTGAAAATTATACTTTCGCATAGCGATTCTCAGAGTGAAGTCCCAGACAGGCCACAGCATCACCTGGGAGCTTGTTAGAAATACAAGTTCTCGGCCAGGTGCAGTGGCTCATGCCTGTAATCCCAGCACTTCGGGAGGCTGAGGTGGGTGAATCACGAGGTCAGGAGTTCGAGACCAGCCTGACCAACATGGTGAAACCCCATCTCTACTAAAAATACAAAAATTAGCTGGGTGTTGTGGCGTGAGCCTGTAATCCCAGCTACTCGGGAGGCTGAGGCAAGAGAATCACTTGAATCCGGGAGTTGGAAGCTGCAGTGAGCTGAGATTGTGCCACTGTACTCCAGCCTGGGCAACAGAGTGAGACTTTGTCTCAAAAAAAAAAAAAAAGGTTGAGACTCGCCAAGATGGCCGAATAGGAACAGCTCCAGTCTACAGCTCTCAGCGTGAGTGACGCAGAAGATGGATGATTTCTGCATTTCCAACTGAGGTACCGGGTTCATCTCACTGGGGATTGTTGGAAAGTGGGTGTAGGACAGTGGGTGCAGCACACTGAGCATGAGCCAAAGCAGGGCGAGGCATCGCCTCACCCAGGAAGCACAAGGGGTCAGGGAATTCCCTTTCCTAGCCAAGGAAAGGGGTGACAGACAGCACCTGGAAAATCGGGTCACTCCCACCCTAATACTGCGCTTTTCCGACGGTCTTAGCAAATGGCACACCAGGAGATTATATGCTGTGCCTTGCTCGGAGGGTCCCACGCCCACGGAGCCTCGCTCATTGCTAGCACAGCAGTCTGAGATCAAACCACAAGGCGGCAGCAAGTCTTGGGGAGGGGTGCCCGCCATTGCTGAGGCTTGAGCAGGTAAACAAAGCAGCCCGGAAGCTCGAACTGGGTGGAGCCCACCGCAGCTCAAAGAGGTCTGCCTGCCTCTGTAGACTCCACCTCTGGGGGCAGGGCATAGCCAAACAAAAGGCAGCAGAAACCTCTGCAGACTTAAATGTCCCTGTCTGACAGCTTTGAAGAGAGTAGTGGTTCTCCTAGCACGCAGCTTGAGATCTGAGAACGGACAGACTGCCTCCTCAAGTGGGTCCCTGACCCCCGAGTAGCCTAACTGGGAGGCACCCCCCAGTAGGGGCAGACTGACACCTCACACGGCCGGGTACCCTCTGAGACAAAACTTCCAGAGGAACAATCAGGCAGCAACATTTGCTGTTCACCAGTATTCGCTGTTCTGCAGCCTCCGCTGCTGATACCCAGGCAAACAGGGTCTGGAGTGGACCTCTAGCAAACTCCAACAGACCTGCAGCTACATGTCCTGACTGTTAGAAGGAAAACTAACAAACAGAAAGGACATCCACACCAAAACCCCATCTGTATGTCACCATCATCAAAGACCAAAGGTAGATAAAACCACAAAGATGGGGAAAAAACAGAGCAGAAAAACTGAAAATTCTAAAAATCAGAGCGCCTCTCCTCCTCCAAAGGAACGCAGCTCCTCACCAGCAACGGAAAAAAGCTGGATGGAGAATGACTTTGACGAGTTGAGAGAAGAAGGCTTCAGATGATCAAACTTCTCTGAGCTAAAGGAGGAAGTTCGAACCCATGGCAAAGAAGTTAAAAACCTTGAGAAAAGATTAGACGAATGGCTAACTAGAATAATCAATGCAGAGAAGTCCTTAAAGGAGCTGAAAACCATGGCACGAGAACTACGTGACAAATGCACAAGCTTCAGTAGCCGATTCGATCAACTGGAAGAAAGGGTATCAGTGATGGAAGATCAAATGAATGAAATGAAGTGAGAAGAGAAGTTTAGAGAAAAAGAATAAAAAGAAATGAACAAAGCCTCCAAGAAATATGGAACTATGTGAAAAGACCAAATCTACGTCTTATTGGTGTACCTGAAAGCGACGGGGAGAATGGAACCAAGTTGGAAAACACTCTGCAGGATATTATCCAGGAGAACTTCCCCAACCTAGCAAGGCAGGCCAACATTCAAATTCAGGAAATACAGAGAATGCCACAAAGATACTCCTCGAGAAGAGCAACTCCAAGACACATAATTGTCAGATTCACCAAAGTTGAAATGAAGGAAAAATTGTTAAGGGCAGCCAGAGAGAAAGGTCGGGTTACCCATAAAGGGAAGCCCATCAGACTAACAGCTGATCTCTTGGCAGAAACTCTACAAGCCAGAAGAGAGTGGGGGCCAATATTCAACATTCTTAAAGAAAAGAATTTTTCAACCCAGAATTTCATATCCAGCCAAACTAAGCTTCATAAGTGAAGGAGAAATAAAATACTTTATAGACAAGCAAATGCTGAGAGATTTTGTCACCACCAGGCCTGCCCTACAAGAGCTCCTGAAGGAAGCACTAAACATGGAAAGGAAAAACTGGTACCAGCCACTGCAAAAACGTGCCAAATTGTAAAGACCATCGAGGCTAGGAAGAAACTGCATCAACTGACGAGCAAAATAACCAGCTAACATCATAATGACAGGATCAAAACCACACATAACAATATTAACCTTAAATGTAAATGGGCTAAATGCCCCAATTAAAAGACACAGACTGGCAAATTGGATAAAGAGTCAAGACCCATCAGTGTGCTGTATTCAGGAAACCCATCTCACATGCAGAGACACACATAGGCTCAAAATAAAGGGAGGGAGGAAGATCTACCAAGCAACTGGAAAACAAAAAAAGGCAGGGGTTGCAACCTTAGTCTCTGAAAAAACAGACTTTAAACGAACAAAGATCAAAAGAGACAAAGAAGCCCATTACATAATGGTAAAGGGATCAATTCAACAAGAAGAGCTAACTATCCTAAATATATATGCACCCAATACAGGAGCACCCAGATTCATAAAGCAAGTCCTTAGAGACCTACAAAGAGACTTAGACTCCCACACAATAATAATGGGAGACTTTAACACCCCACTGTCAACATTAGACAGGTCAACGAGACAGAAAGTTAACAAGGATATCCAGGAATTGAACTCAGCTCTGCACCAAGCAGACCTAATAGACATGTACAGAACTCTCCACCCCAAATCAACAGAATATACATTCTTCTCAGCACCACACCACACCTATTCCAAAATTGACCACATAGTTGGAAGTAAAGCACTCCTCAGCAAATGTAAAAGAACAGAAATTATAACAAACTGTCTCTCAGACCACAGTGCAATCAAACTAGAACTCAGGATTAAGAAAGTCACTCAAAACTGCTCAACTACATGGAAACTGAACAACCTGCTCCTGAATGACTACTGGATACATAACTAAATGAAGGCAGAAATAAAGATGTTCTTTGAAACCAACAAGAACAAAGACACAACATACCAGAATCTCTGGGATACATTTAAAGCAGTGTGTAGAGGGAAATTTATAGCACTAAATGCCCACAAGAGAAAGCCAGAAAGATCTAAAATTGACACCCTAACATCACAATTAAAAGAACTAGAGAAGCAAGAGCAAACACATTCAAAAGCTAGCAGAAGGCAAGAAATAACTAACATCAGAGCAGAATTGAAGGAGATAGACACAAAAAACCCTTCAAAAAATCAGTAAATCCAGGAGCTGGTTTTTTGAAAAGATCAACAAAATTGATAGACCGCTAGCAAGACTAATAAAGAAGAAAAGAGAAGAATCAAATAGACACAATAAAAAATGATAAAGGGGATATCACCACTGATCCCACAGAAATACAAACTACCATCAGAGAATACTATAAACGCCTCTATGCAAATAAACTGGAAAATCTAGAAGAAATGGATAAATTCCTCGACACATACACCCTCCCAAGACTAAACCAGGAAGAAGTTGAATCTCTGAATAGACCAATAACAGGCTCTGAAATTGAGGCAATAATTAATAGCTTACCAACCAAAAAAAGTCCAGGACCAGACAGATTCACAGCCGAATTCTACCAGAGGTACAAGGAGGAGCTGGTACCATTCCTTCTGAAACTATTCCAATCAATAGAAAAAGAGGGAATCCTCCCTAACTAATTTTATGAGGCCAGCATCATCCTGATACCAAAGCCTGGCAGAGACACAACAAAAAAAGAGAATTTTAGACCAATATCCCTGATGAACACTGATGCAAAAATCCTCAATAAAATACTGGCAAACTGAATCCAGCAACACATCAAAAAGCTTATGCACCATGATCAAGTGGGCTTCATCCCTGGGATGCAAGGCTGGTTCAACATACGCAAATCAATAAACGTAATCCAGCATATAAACAGAACCAACGACAAAAACCACATGATTATCTCAATAGATGCAGAAAAGGCCTTTGACAAAATTCAACAGCCCTTCATGCTAAAAACTCTCAATAAATTAGGTATTGATGGGACGTATCTCAAAATGATAAGAGCTATTTATGACAAACCCACAGCCAATATCATACTGAATGGGTAAAAGCTGGAAGCATTCCCTTTGAAAACTGGGCACAAGACAGGGATGCCCTCTCTCACCACTCCTATTCAACACAGTGTTGGAAGTTCTGGCCAGGGCAATCAGGCAGGAGAAGGAAATAAAGGGTATTCAATTAGGAAAAGAGGAAGTCAAATTGTCCCTGTTTGCAGATGACATGAGTGTATATCTAGAAAACCCCATCGTCTCAGCCCCAAATCTCCTTAAGCTGATAAGCAAGTTCAGCAAAGTCTCAGGATACAAAATCAATGTGCAAAAATCACAAGCATTCTTATACACCAATAACAGACAAACAGCCAAATCATGAGTGAACTCCCATTCACAATTGCTTCAAAGAGAATAAAATACCTAGGAATCCAACTTACAAGGGATGTGAAGGACCTCTTCAAGGAGAGCTACAAACCACTGCTCAACGTAATAAAAGAGGATACAAACAAATGGAAAAACATTCCATGCTCATGGGTAGGAAGAATCAATATTGTGAAAATGGCCATACTGCCCAAGGTAATTTATAGATTCAATGCCATCCCCATCAAGCTACCAATGACTTTCTTCACAGAATTGGAAAAAACTACTTTAAAGTTCATGTGGAACTAAAAAAGAGCCTGCATTGCCAAGTCAATCCTAAGCCGAAAGAACAAAGCTGGAGGCATCACACTACCTGACTTCAAACTATACTACAAGGCTACAGTAACCAAAACAGCATGGTACTGATACCAAAACAGAGATATAGACCAATGGAACAGAACAGAGCCCTAGAAATAATGCCACATATCTACAACTATCTGATCTTTGACAAACCTGACAAAAACAAGAAATGGGGAAAGGATTCCCTATTTAATAAATGGTGCTAGGAAAACTGGCTAGCCATATGCAGAAAGCTGAAACTGGATCCCTTCCCTACACCTTATACAAAAATTAATTCAAGATGGATTAAAGACTTAAATGTTAGACCTAAAAACCATAAAAACCCTAGAAGAAAACCTTGGCAATACCATTCAGGACAGAGGCATGGGCAAGGACTTCATGTCTAAAACACCAAAAGCAATGGCAACACAAGCCAAAACTGACAAATGGGATCTAATTAAACTAAAGAGCTTCTGCACAGCAAAAGAAACGACCATCAGAGTGAACAGGCAACCTACAGAATGGGAGAAAATGTTTGCAATCTACTCATCTGACAAAGGGCTAATATCCAGAATCTACAAAGAACTCAAACAAATTTACAAGAAAAAAACAAACAACCCCATCAACAAGCAGGCGAAGGATATGAACAGACATTTCTCAAAAGAAGACATTTATGCAGCCAAAAGACAACAGGAAAAAATGCTCATCATCACTGGCCATCAGAGAAATGCAAATCAAAACCACAATGAGATACCATCTCACACCAGTTAGAATGGCAATCATTAAAAAGTCAGGAAACAACAGGTGCTGGAGAGGATGTGGAGAAATAGGAACACTTTTACACTGTTGGTGGGACTGTAAACTAGTTCAACCATTGTGGAAGTCAGTGTGGCGATTCCTCAGGGATCTAGAACTAGAAATACCATTTGACCCAGCCATCCCATTACTGGGTATATACCCAAAGGATTATAAATCATGCTGCTATAAAGACACAAGCACTCGTATGTTTATTGCCGCACTATTCACAATAGCAAAGACTTGGAACCAACCCAAATGTCCAACTATGATAGACTGGATTAAGAAAATGTGGCACATATACACCATGGAATACTATGCAGCCATAAAAAATGATGAGTTCATGTCCTTTGTAGGGACATGGATGAAGCTGGAAACCATCATTCTCAGCGAACTATCGCAAGGACAAAAAACCAAACACCGCATGTTCTCACTCATAGGTGGGAATTGAACAATGAGAACACTTGGACACAGGAAGGGGAATATCACACACCGGGGCCTGTTGTGGGGTCGGGGGAGGGGGGGAGGGATGGCATTAGGAGATATACCTAATGTAAATGACAAGTTAATGGGTGCAGCACACCAACATGGTACATGTATACATATGTAACAAACCTGCACGTTGTGCACGTGTACCCTAAAACTTAAAGTATAAAAAAAAAGAAAAGAAATGCAGGTTCTCAGACCTCGCCCAAATCTGCTGAGTAGGAAACTCTCGAGGCAGGGTCCAGCCATCTGTGCTGTAAGGAGCCCCCCAGGTTCTTCTGAGGCACACTCAGGTTTGAGAAGCCCTGCTTTATCCAACCCAGCAAACACTAACAAGATGCTACTTTAGTCCCGACTCAAGAAAATTTGGAACCTGACCATCTTTGTTGTCCCTAACCCAGCCTGCCTGTGATGGATGTAAACAGGCCACCCTTCTCTCTCATCTCCAGGGACTACCTCAGTGGTCCCATCACTTTTTCCCTGTCTTTCCCCACAGCAATAAGGGAGTGAACAAGAGTGTTCTGTGAGCTGGACAGAACAGGAATGTCAACGTTTCCTCCAGGGGGTTCGCCTAGGGCCTGTTTGCACCTGCAGGTCTGACCCTGTGGAGCTAAACCCCCTACAAGCTTCATAACTAATGTTCCCAAAGCAGGGAGCATCTGGCCATGACCCCAGAGAGAAGGGATGAGGACAGAGGTAAAAACAATCTCAGGACCCAGCCTCGGATGTTATGTTTCTTCGCTCCTCCTGCAGTAATAGAGCGTTATTTCCCTGCTGGCAGATGCAGAATCACAAGCTGATTGTGCACTGGGCTGGAGTGCATATGCCACCCATTTGTCTTGCAGTCTGGCTGGGCGCTCTGCCCTGTTCATGGGAAGCCTTCTCTCATTGCTGAATGCCAAGCAGGCTGGATAATCACCCCTCAACGGGCAGAGGATCCACCAGAAACACTGTCTTCCCTTTCCCAGCACAACTGATGGGTAGGAAGGGCACTCTCGCCCCCCTTCACCCCACCCCCACCAAGCCAGCTGGAGCTGGCTGCTGCCTATGTTCTCCTGTGAGCATATCACAGGGGTAGATAGAGCCCTGTGGGCAGCACGATGGGGAAAGGGCATTCTTGGGAGGCAACAGAGCACAGTGGTGAAGAGAGGAGGCTCAGCAAGGTCTGGGTTCAAGTCCTGCCTCCTTCCCTACTTAGCAGGGTTGTGAATTGGGCACGTTTCTTCCCTCTCCTAACCTTCATTTCCTCCAGAATGGGGATGATAAGGACACCTTTCCTCTAGGGGTGCTATGCAAAGCCCTTAACACAGAGTTAACCCCCAAATGAGTGTCTGTAGTTGGTGGCAGCTGTTGATGATAAAATAGATATCCTAAAAAGCCCCCTGGAAGGAGAGTAGATGAAGGACAGAAAATAGGCATTAAACACAGACTGAACACAAAGGCCACAAAGGAGCTGGGTACTGAGGAAACTTGCAATGGATGAGAAGCCCCCAGCCTGCATTGCAGCCCGCTAGCAACTGTATGTCGCTGTAATTTGCTTTGTAAGTTGATGCACTCAACCACAGGACAAATGCAAAGACCAAATTGGAAAATCTAAGTGGACACCCTTTGTCAAATGGAAAAACATTAGACGAATGAGTGTTTTCTTCCCTTTTTTGTTTGCGAAATCCTTGTCTACAAAATCTTTATAAGCCTAGGTTGAAGACCCTTTCTTACCTAAAACCAGTGGTTCCCAAGTGGGAGTGAGTGTCACAATGGGAAAGGTTGCCACTGGCATCTAGTGAGTACAGGGCCTGAATGCCACTAGCCATCCTACAGTGCACAGGACAGGCCCCACAACAAAGAAGTGTGCAGCTTTAATTATCAACAGTGCTTAAAGCCAAACACGGTTGCCTAGATTAGAACAAATCACTCACTCTGTGCTCCTCAAACACCTTGTTGAAGCCTGGTTTGGAGAACTGGCCTGAGTCTGCCAGGTCTTGTGGTTAGCTGGTAGCCTCCTGGTACCGCAGAAAGGGCACAGCTTCTGAACGTGCTCAGCCACTCACTGGCCATGACAGAGGAACAGTTGTTTAGCTTCTCTCAGGCCATTTCCTCATCTAAAAAATGGAAAATAGAATCCCCATTTGCAGGATTATGGTAAGGATTACATAAATGCAGAGCCCCTGGCCCATGGTAAGGGTTCAAAAAGTTATTGGGATGCGTCATCTTCAACGCAACCTCAGAGGGCCATAGCACTGTCTTACATATCTGCATCTCCTGCAGCAAATTATGCTACACCATGCATATAGTATAGGCACTCAGAAACTTGTCGAATTAAAGTGAAGTCTCCCTTGAGAACCAAGCCTCAAGAAATAAACCCAGCCCACCTCATGGATCTATAGACTTGCATCTTGTAAATGGTTTTGATCTAGTCTTCAGGATGTACCAGCATCTCAGAACTCCCTCTGTTTCTCCCTGTCTCCAAGTCTGGGTCCTATCCATTGAACAGGGAGGCTGAGATCAGACTTTGATTCTTTCGGGGACACCCAGAGCCTTGACCACAGCTTGAGAGCAACTACCACAGCCTGACCATTCCTGCCTGACTCAATCGCCGATCGCTCCCCGACTATCCAAACACCTGCCACAGTGCATGGAGAAAAACGTTGGGGGAAATACCATGTTTTCTAACAATGGGAGGGATACAAGTCTGGATGAGTGTGATTTGCCTGGAAAAGAGAGTGGCCATCACCCAGTCCTTCAAGTTGAAGACAGCTTTTCTAAATACACACCCCATCCACAGCCACCCATTGACACACACAGCTTGGCCACACCCTGAAACAAACATGGGAAGACCTTCTCTCTCCCTTTTGCCACTGCAGTGCTTTCAAGGGCTCACCTACTACCAGCTTCTTCCCTGCTAGTGGACACATCAGGGAAGGCAGACTGGGCCAGGAATCAGGAGAGCCCTGAGTTCAAGTGTAATCCCACCACCAGCTGGCTGTGTAATCCTAAATCCTGTCACTTCTCTGAGCCTCAGTATTTCATCTGTGAAATGAGAGTTAGACAAGAAAATCTTGAAGGGTCTTTTGAGCTGTGCTCTACTGCACTCTTTTTTTTTTTTTTTTTTTTTTTTTGAGACAGAGTCTTGCTCGGTCGCCCAGGCTGGAGTGCAGTGGCACCATCTCGGCTCACTGCAAGCTCTGCCTCCCAGGTTCACGCCATTCTCCTGCCTCAGCCTCCCGAGTAGCTGGGACTACAGGCGCCCGCCACCACACCCGGCTAATTTTTTGTATTTTTAGTACAGACAGGGTTTCACTGTGTTAGCCAGGATGGTCTCGATCTCCTGACCTCATGATCCACCCGCCTCGGCCTCCCAAAGTGCTGAGATTACAGGCATGAGCCACCGCGCCCGGCCTACTCTGCACTCTTTCTACCAGCAGTCGTGGCTTTGCTCCCACGTGGACCTGCTGAATGAGACGCAGACAAGCCCTGATCCATTCTAAGACCAGCCCTTGCTGCTTGTCAAGGCCTGGATCTCCTACTACTGTATAAGGTGGCCCCCAGAGAATGGCAGGGGTGAGATCTCTCTGTTAGAGTTCTTTGGAATGGACACAATGAGTCCTGGCCCTTCCGAGCCCCTGGAGGCCACACCAGGCTGCCCGGGAAGTATCAGGCAGAGATCAGATTGCAAAGATACATGGCAACACAGCCACTCTGCCAGCCCACGGGAATCCAGGCCAAGAATAGATAATGCTTATACCAAGCATGCATCATCATTGCTAGGTGTCTTAGAACTAACTGCTTCAGGCGCCACATTGCTCTTAGCTGCTTCTTCCAAATCCCTCAGTAAAAGGAATCCAGGCATAACCATCAACAAAAAGAACTCAACTCCAAATCTGCGCATCTGTCTTATCCCCAAGTCCCCCTTTCCTCCAGGCCCCTAGTACTGTCACTGAGCTCAGGTAACAATTGTCCGGATCATGTCTGGAGCTTCACCAGCACAAAGCTTTCTTTCCTATGTGAAGCCAGAGTAGAATGCTGCCATCTGCCAGCTGCCCCACGCTCTCGGCTGTGGGGTAGCCGCAGAGCGGTGTAGGGGAAAGAACATGAACTCTGAAGTTATCATTTCAGCTGTGCCACCTTGAACAAATTACAATCCTCGATGGCTCTGAATCTCAGTTTGCCCACTTGTAAACTGATGTCAGCAATACCTACCCTGTGAGATTGACCTGGGAATTAACTGAAACTCTGCAGGTAAAGCACCTGACCTACACTCGGGGCTCAGTGAAGAGGAGCTATTTTTATAGACTTTCACTCACTTGGCTGAGTAATTCAGTTCCAGAAACAAAACGGACAGTTTGAGAAAGCAGTGATTTAAAATGAATCCCAAGCCAGAGGTCCTTTTGGCACTTTACCTGAAGTGAATTGGATTCTGTTTGGATTAAGGAAAAACAGACTTGTTCTCTAAGAATTTAGCAGTCAATTCAGACAGATGCCAAATCCATGAAAAACTCTCTGATTTTGTCACGCGAACCCCAGAGCGGAAGTCAGACCCATGCAGATTCAGGTTTTCCGGTGACCTGAAGCAAATCGTTTCACTGGCCAGTCTAGATTTCAGTGGTTCCAAGCCCAGCTACCATTCGCATTACCTGGAGAGCTTTTCTAGACTATGGGTACCAAGCCCCACTCCAAACCAGTTTCATCAGGATTTCTGCAGGGTGCAGACTTAGGATCAAGAATTTTAAGAGCCGCTGGGGTGATCCTAATGTAAGCTCCACTGGACCAGAAGTGCTCCAAGATCCCCGCCAGGTATCCCTGGTGCCTACAACCATGTACGATTCAGAGTAGATATTTAGTGTATGTTTATTGAGTAAATGAATGAAGATTCTGACTCAACTTTTTGCTGTTTTCATGTTCATAATTTATGAGGTAAAAGAAGAAAAGAAAAGGAGTTTAATCCCAAGAAAGAATCACAGAGCAGAACTGTCCAATAGAAATTTCTGCAATGGGCCAGGCGCAGTGGCTCACGCCTGTAATCCCAGCACTTTGGGAGGTTGAGGCGGGTGAATCACGAGGTCAGGAGTTCAAGACCAGCCTGGCCAATATGGTAAAATCCCGTCTGTACTAAAAATTACAAAAAATTAGCTGGGCACAGTGGCAAGTGCCTGTAATCCCAGCTACTGGGGAGGCTGAGGCAGGAGAATTGCTAGAACTTAAGCGGCAGGGGTTGCAGTGAGCCGAGATTGCATCACTGCACTACAGCCTAGGTGATAGGGTGAGACTCCATCTCAAAAAAAAAAAAAAAGAAAAGAAAAGAAATTTCTGCAGTGAGGGACATGTTCTATAATCTGTACTATTCATTACAGTATCTATGAGCCAAAATGGCTACTGAGTACTTGAAATATAGCTAGCGTGATTGGAGTAACTGAACTTTTAATTCTATTTAATGTTAATTAAATTCCAATTTAAATAGACACATATGACTTCTGGCTACCATACTGAACTTCTGGCTACCATTGCAGAAATTTCTTTTCTTTTTTTTTTTTTTTTTTTTTTTGAGATGGAGTCTCACCCTATCACCTAGGCTGTGGTGCAGTGATGCAATCTCGGCTCACTGCAACCCCTGCCGCTTGAGTTCAAGCAATTCTCCTGCCTCAGCCTCCCCAGTAGCTGGGATTACAGGCGCTTGCCACTGCGCCCAGCTATTTTTTTGTAGTTTTTAGTACAGACGGGATTTTGCCATATTGGCCAGGCTGGTCTTGAACTCCTGACCTCGTGATTCACCCGCCTCAGCCTCCCAAAGTGCTGGGATTACAGGCGTGAGCCACTGCGCCTGGCCCATTGCAGAAATTTCTATTGGACAGTTCTGCTCTGTGATTCTTTCTTGGGATTAAACTCCTTTTCTTTTCTTCTTTTACCTCATAAATTATGAACATGAAAACAGCAAAAAGTTGAGTCAGAACATCTACCTTTTATAAACACATCTATACCTGTGTGCCTCCATGCCCCTCTTTTACTAACAGCACCCCATTTACCTTTAGGGCAGTCCTTCTCCCCCAACCACCTGTAGTCTTGGCTAATGAAATTGCCCCATCCTCCTCTAGCCAAGGATCCAAGCTAAGTCAACAGACTCTTCTCTCTGGAAATTTCACTCTAGCTTCTGTGTCACAAGAATAGAAAATGTGTCAGAGCAGATTAATATGAGTGTTGATGCCCTAAGACAACATGCGTTCGTTTGCAGACCATTAGTCCAGAGTGTGACGATAACAAATGTGGCACATGATATGAGTTAGGCGTCATTATCATCATCCTTGTCATCATGAAAGTGACTTGTACCCAGCAGCTCGGATGTGCCTGCTCCTGTACTAGGTATGTAATTTGCCTAGCTTCTCTTATGCATCCTTTCTTCATCTGTAAAATGGAAATCATACTCATCCTAACTCTTCCACGGTTTTTGTGAAGACAGCAAAAGGAATAATTGTCATGAGGGCCGGGTGCAGTGGCTCACGCCTGTAAGCCCAGCAATTTGGGAGGCCGAAGCAGGCGGATCACTTGAGGTCAGGAGTTGGAGACCAGCCTGGCCAACATGGTGAAACCCCATCTCTACTAAAAATACAAAAATTAGACAGACATGGTGGCAGGCACCTATAATTCCAGCTACTCAGGAGACTGAGGCAGAGAATCACTTGAACCTGGGAGGCAGAGGCTGCAGTGAGCAGAGATCGAGCCACTGCACTCCAGCCTGGGTGACAGAGCGAGACTCTGTCTCGGGGAAAAAAAAAAAAAAGAAAGAAAAGAAAGAAAAATAACGGTCACGAAAGCTTTGAGCCAAATAAGGAGTTACCCAAGTGTCTGTTGGAGGAGTTGTTCCCAAGGCATAGGTGTGGGGAGTCATGGGAGGGCTTGATGAAGGACCCAGGATCTGAGACCAATTCACAAGTTGTGCCATACCAGGTTAAGTCACTTGTTCTCTCTGGGCTTTTGGCTTAGATAAGACTGGGTTATACACATCTCTTTCCAGTTTCACCATTTTCTAATCTATTTGCAAGCCCCCTTGCCTGACGCATACCCTCTTCCACTTCTATGCACACATGCCAGAAAATTCTCTAGCCTAGTCCATGCTGACCTTGTACCCAACTCATTTCTTCTTTTCCCAGCTCCTCACCTGACTGGGAAGTTGCTCTGGGTATGCACTCCCACAGCTTCCTGAATAACCCTCTGGCAGAGCACCTTATGGAAATCATGCTTAACTATCTCCTCCACTAGTAGGCCATAAGTCCAACTAGAGCAAAGGCCATGTCCCTCTTGTTCACTACTGCTTCTCCAGTGCCCAGTACAGAGTCAAACACATAGAAGATGTTCTGTGAGTACTTACTCTTTGAATGAATACCCAACATCTATTTTATTTGTTATTTCAGAAAACACATGGTATTATCTCATGCTGTGTAACAAGTTAGTCCAAAACTTAGCAGCTTAAAACGAGAATAGTCACTTATCCTCTCTCAATTTCTGTGGGACAGAAAGTCAGACAGGGCACAGCAGGGCTGGTTGTTCTCTGCTCCATGTCTGGGACCTCAACTCTAAGACTTAAAGGCCGAGGGCTAGCAAGATCTGAAGTCTCCGTTTGCCATGATCTGGTGATTGACTCTGGCTGTTGGCTGAGAGCCCAGCAGCAGCTGTCAGCGAGAACACCCTCATGTGGCCTCACCATGTGGCTTGGGCTTCTTCACAACATGGTAGCTGGTTTCTTCTGAGGAACCAAGAAGAAGCTGTCTCCTTTTTATGACCTGGTCTTAAGAGTCATACAGCTTCACTTTCATCACATTTTATTCATTAGACACCAGTCACCAAGTACATCCCACATTCAGGGGGAAAGGAATTAGATCCCATCTTTTGAAAAGAATGGTCAAGAGCTTGCAAGCCAGTTTTAAAACCAGCACCACTTGGCTAACACAAGAAGCAATGTATAGAGTGAAAAACAAGTGTCTGAAGAAGTAAGACTTCTGTTCACATTCTAGCTCTGCCACTTACTAGCTGTGTGAGTTTGGGGAAATTACCCTCTGAGACTTGGTTTATACAATACAGGGTGATAGTTGTTGATCCCTAGTGACTTTTCTATGCTTGGAGTCTTCTTGCCTTAGTGAGTTTAAGAAGATCCAGGCTGAACTAACTTTCTTGGAGTCTTGCAATCCTTCCCATCACTGATAACCCTTGGTTTCTGACCCCGGAGGTAGTAAGAGGTTGCTATGGGAGCACAGGGTACCCAGAAAGTTCAGATACTAGGGACAGCTTTAGGGAACAGATGTGAAACCACTGAGGCCCTGGGGTCTCTCTAAGGCCTTTAACCCAGCCCTTGTGTAGTAACCTCAGCTTGTCAAGAAATGCAACGACCCCACAACTAAGGAATCTGAATCTGCCGGCTAAGGCCAAGGAATCTGCATTCTCCCACAAGACTGTGATTCGTGCCAACTACAGGCAGGGGAGAGGGGGAGCGTCTTAAAGCACACACTCGGCCGTCTCTTCCTAAAGTTCTTGGCTTCAGCCTAGAGATAGTGCCTTTCTCACCATTTACAACTCTACGGCATGAGGGAGGCGGAGGGTGCGTCCAGTGCCCAACCACGCACCACAGCTGCTTGTACTTTCACCTTCCTCTAGGCCAGCCGACCCTCCCCAAGCATTGCCTCCCACGCCCACGTCGCGGTCCCACCCTGGTCCGCGGGGTCCGGAGCGTCCAAAGCCCGGTCTAGGCAGATGGTCTAGGGGTGAGCTCTGCGCACCCCATTCCCACCAGTGCAGGCAATCGAATAAAACAGGGTGACTTTTAACCCTTTTCGTTTCCAGAGATAGTGACCCCCCGTCTCAATCCCTAGATGTCCTCCTGTAAGAACTGTGCGCGCTGGGAGGGACTCTCTGCGCTCACTCACTGTGACCACCTCGGCTGAGATATGGGGAAACTGAGGCCTACAGAGGGAAGGGAACTGCTGAACGTCCCAAAGCAACACAGGCACTGAATCCGGTCTAGAATCCCAGTCTTCCAGGCCAGTGCTCTCGGTCCTACCAGCTCAGGGCCCCTGCGAAGAATCTTTTTCAAGAAATTCCCGACCGCAGGAATTCCTTCTGCGCTAGGAATCTCCATGGAGTTTGCGCTCCCTCTGGCACGTTGAAAACGTCCTCCGCAGCTTCGCACCGGCTTCGCGGCGCCCTGACAGCTGGGTGAGGAGGGAGCGAATGCCCACCGGCGTCCTTGGGGTAACTTGGGACAGAGGCACCGCCGCGGGGGGCGGAGGACTGGGCGCGAAGGCGCTGGCCCTTTAAGGGGGGGACGGAGCGCATGCGCGGCGCGGGCCGGAGTCGAGCCCGGTGGGCGGCTGGCGGGCAGGGGACGCGGTCGGCGGCAGCGGGGCCCAGGGGCGGCGGGGCTGCAGCAGCGGCGGCCCCAGCTTCGCCGAGCAGCGATCGGCTGGTGGGCTCCTCGTTGGCGGGCTCCGCGTTGGCGGGCTGCTCCCCAGGCACCAGCGCAGCGCGCGCTCGCCCGGCTTCGTCACTCGCCTCCAGCTACATCCGCCGGCCGAGGCTGCGCGAGCCTCCGGGCTTGCGGTCCCCGCCCCGCGGTCCTTCCTCCACCCTCAGCCAGGGCAGCTGCAGCCCAAGCGAACAGCCACGGAGCATCCTCCGCCCGCCCGGGCCGCGCCACCGCCCATGCTGCAGCCAGTCCCAGGCAGCGACCCCGCGGCCGCAGCCCGCCGCTCAGTGACCTCAGCCTGGCCCCTGCGCGCCGCCCGAGCCGGTCCCGCTGAGCCGCGGGCCCCGTGCCCTGCGATGGCTCGGCTGGTGCAGCGCGGCGCCAGGTGCCAGCCGTCCTCCCGCTGAGACGCGCCCGAGTGGGGACCCGCTGGGCCTCGGGGCTCGCAGCCTTCGCCTCCCCGCCGCGCCCGCTCCCTTTCTGGGGACTCCGCCGCTGTTTCTGGGGACGAGGGGACAGGGGACCCAGACAAAGCCCACTTTGTGCGGGGAGTTGGCCGCAGGCGTGGAATGTGCGCGTCGGCGCGCGCCCCCTCCCCGCTCCCCGCCAGCTGCGAGTCTTGGCTCCCGGACTTGTCTCGTCGCGTCGGAGAAATCGCCCCCCAGCGCCGCTCTCCCGCCCGGGGGTCTTGGTTCGGAGCTCGCGCGGCCGGGAGTCGCCTCGGTCTTCCTTGGGGCGCGCGCAGATGTGAGCGTGCGAGAGTTGTGTAGGGGATTTTGTTCCCTCCGAAACTGAGACCCAGGGCGCCCAGTGGGCACCCGTGCCTTGACTCTGTCCTTTCTGCAGCCGCTGGTCCGAGCTGTCTGGCCTCAGTTTCCCTCCGACTTTTCTCCGCGCTGCCAGCCCTCACTGCTGCCCGTCATTGTTCTCGCAGTTAGATGGGGGTGCTTTGTGACGGCTGCCAAGTTGGGGTGTGTTCTCTTTATTCCGTTTTTCAAACAGAACAAGGCCTCCAAGGCTGACCCCAGACAACCCACCCCCTCGGACCCTAATTCACCTTATTGCACTGATTTTTTTTATCAAGTCGTATTTTATTGTACAGGAGCCACGCCCTGATTTCTTAAAGGCGCCTTGCACTCTGGCCATGTGTTATCTCTGCAGCTGGTGTGTGGGAGGCCTCTTGTGAGCCACTTGTTTTCCCGCCTCCACCACCCCCCTCGAAGATTTAGGGATGCCAGGGGGGAAGAAGGTGGTTGGGGGTGGCAGCAGCGGTGCCACTCCAACGTCCGCTGCGGCCACCGCCCCCTCTGGGGTCAGGCGTTTGGAGACCAGCGAAGGAACCTCAGCCCAGAGAGATGAGGAGCCAGAAGAGGAAGGGGAAGAGGACCTGCGAGACGGAGGCGTCCCCTTCTTTGTCAACCGGGGTGGGCTACCTGTGGATGAGGCCACCTGGGAAAGGATGTGGAAACACGTGGCCAAGATCCACCCCGATGGAGAGAAGGTGGCGCAACGGATCCGTGGGGCCACAGACCTGCCCAAGGTGAGACACACGGGTCGGGGGGGTGACAGCACAGTCTAGGTTTTAGTGACTTTGGGGCTAAGAGTAAAGCCACACTCTCCTCCCACGGCGCAGGGGACCACTGGCTCGGTAAGATCTTTAAAATGCAGAGATATCATACCTGTCTAGGAGAACTTTCTCTCACTGCCATTCTAGGAGGGAGGTTCACATACATTGTCTCCAGGAGGCCCTCCCCGCTGTCTTTTAAAATGCCCACGTTTTACAGGAGGGGACAGCAGCAGATGGAACTAACAAACACAGTAGGATGGCTTGACGTCTCATTTGCTTGATGACACTTGCCAAGCCAGAGAACTGTGAGCAGACAAATGTAATGAATGACTAAGGAGATGCAGGGCTTCATATGTTGAGAAAATATTTTCGTGCATTATGTCATTGAATTCTCCCAACAGCCTTGTGACGTAAGTACAGTTTGGATTCCCATTTTACAGATGAGAAAGCTGAAAACTCAAGTAGGAACTCGAGATCCCACAGCCAGTAAGTGGCAGAACTGAGATTCAATTTCAGGTCTTCAGGAGAAGGGCGGGGGGTGGTGGTGGAGGGAAGTGTCCAGGTCCTCTTCTCTGTTGGACACTAGATTCAAGCACATTAGAAGAGGTCTCATGGAGAAGCATAAAATGAAGTAATTTTTCTGTGTTGGCTGTAACTCCTCCTCCATGACAGCTATGCTTCAGTTGTGTCACCAACGAAAACAGAGGCTGTATCTCATTCATCTTTGTCTTCCCAAGGCCTCCTGTGTGCCTGGCACAGAACAGGCACTAGTGTGTGTGTTTGCTGAATGAAAGGGTATTTGAAAGTTTCTGTGCTGTACGCTGCTATATGGAAATACATGCCAGATATTTTAAAAAAAAAAAAACATGATCAAGACTAGGAGGCACTTTGCCAAATGCGGATGCCTGAAATCTCCAAAAAAGAGCCCTTTGGACTGAGTTCAGAGCCCAGTGCTTAGCCCTGCCTGCCCAGGTTGGAAGGAAGGGGGCTAGGAAGAATGGAAGTTAGTGTGAATTAGACATGAGGACAAGTGGCCCGTTTTGTTTTTACCAAGTTATTGGTACAGCCATCAGAAAGTGTCTTCTGGGAAAAAGAGAATCAAAGGTTGAAGGTTAAAATACTGCCTAATGTTTCCAGGGGAAACAAAATGTAGATTGATTTGGAATGGCCGCATAAATGTGCTCTGCACTGACTTAGTATTTATTTAGCTAATCCCCTAGAGTTGGATGTTGTTTCCAGTTTTATTCCTAAAATGAATACTACGGTGAACATTCTAAAATATAAATTTTGGGGTTCATCTCTGATTATTTCCTTGGGAAAAATTCTGAAAGCGAAAGTATTGCGTCAAAGGATATTGACATTGGTAGGGGTCACCTGCTTATCTATATGGCCCCTTCCACCTATTTGAGATGCAGTTTTCTTATCAATAAGATGAGGTTGATTGTGGGGAAGAAATGAGAGACTGTGTGTTAAAGTATTTGACAAACTGTAAAGCCCCAAACCAGTACCTGGTTATTGGATATCAGTTACCTTTTTTTTTTTTTTTTTTGAGATGGAGTCTCACTCTTTCCACCAGGCTGGAGTGCAGTGGCACGATCTTGGCTCACTGCAGCCTCCACCTCCCTGGTTCCAGTGATTCTCCTGCCTCAGCCTCCTGAGTATCTGGGATTATAGGCACCTACCACCACACCTGGCTAATTTTTGTATTTTTGGTAGAGATGGGGTTTCATTTTCAACATTTTGGCCAGGCTGGTCTCAAACTCCAGACCTCAGGTAATCCACCCACCTCAGCCTCCCAAAGTGCTGGGATTACAGGCGTGAACCACTATGCCCGGCCAGACATCCATCACCTTTACTTATGTGCTTTATCAAGCGGCAAGACTAGGTTTTGCTCAGATCATTTGTCCCGATGAGGCCAGAGTCACACCCTGCTCCCACATGAACAAGTTGGGCAGCTCTCCAGCCATCTTGCTTATGTCTAAATCAGGCCATAAAAGAGTGTGAATGGTTCCCTGCAGAACTGCCACCACTCCTGGGAACTAAAAAAAAAATAGTGAGCTCACTAGTAACTGGTCTGTAATGTCATTTTGTCATCTTCAGTCCTCATGTGCAGGAAAGACACGGATGAAGGAAGTCTAGGGGTGGGGGCTGTGTTGTGACGGACCCCTAGACTTCCATCGCTAGGGTAGAAGGAATTTTGTGAGAGGTTTGGAAAAATTTGAACTTCCCCCTCTTCAAACCACAGATCTCAGATAAATCGCGTGAGTCTGCATGAGGTCCCTCCTCTACCTGGGCTCTGAGTAGAAAGGTACCCTTAGAGTCTGGGAGTGCAGTGGAGTCCAGGAGGCCTTGGAGAGAAGCAGCGTGGGTTGGGTGCCTGGGTGCCAGGGTGCCAGTGGCAGGGTGGGCTGACCCCGCCCTTACCATCCCTAGGGGCCATGCCACTGGAGCTGGCACAGGGTCATTCCCTACAGCGGCCACACAGTGTGGGGCTCAAGAAGTGTTTTGTTGGGACTGTACAATGCTTTAAAAGGCCACTTGAGCCAAAATTTAAAATTGGGAGATTTCTCACATAAAGATCCAGATTTTTGGCATCTTTTCAGAAAATAAGAAGACTTGGGAACACATGGGAATCTGCAGTCCCACGTGGCAGCTGTCAGCTGGGGCTGGGGAGTGAGTCCTACTCCCCCATCTTGCCACTGTCTCCACCACTCACCTACCAGGCCTGCCTGCCCCGTGTATGTTACTTGCCCGGCCCCTGCATGTGGTTGAGTCTGGGACCCCTGTAGGCTGGTGTCATAAAAGGAGAGCACTCTGGAGTCAAAGCTACCATGTTCAAATCCTTGATCTCCCATAACTACTTATATGAGGAAGACAGGCAACTTTCTTGTGCCTCAGTTTTCCGCAGCTGTGAAATGGAGCTAATAGCAATGCCCATCAAGAGGATGTTAGAGGAATTAATGATGCAAAGCATGTGATGCTTCATTAAGTGCCTCTAATAGATACCCAGTAATGGAGCAGGGAGTGAGTGTTCATCGACACCCCACTAGCGCTTTGGAGAAGCAGCCTTTACAGGGATGATGCCAGTATGTTATAGGGCAACAATTTCTAGAAAGATCCCAAATCCAGCAACAGCTTAGGCTCCTTGATAAGAGTCTGTCCTTGATGTTTCAGGCTTCCACCCCCTTTAAAAGCTTAGTGGCCACTGACCCCAGACCCAGCTGCTGAAGGTCTTTTATGGTCTCTTATGGCTCAGGCCACAGAGCTCCTGCAGAATGGGAATTTGGACATCTCCTCTAGCTACTTATTATGACTCCAGAGTGCTTTCCTTTGATTTATTTATGAGACAGAGTCTCGCTTGGTCACCTAAGATGGAATGCAGTGGCACAGTCATGGCTCACAGCAGCCTCTACCTTCTGGGCTCAAGTGATCCTCCCACCTCAGCCTCCAGAGTAGCTGGGGCTACCGGTGTGCCCTACCATGCCTGGCTAATTTTTTTATTTTTTGGTTGAGATGGGGTCTCTCTATATTGCCCAGGCTGGTCTCAAACTCCTGGGCTCAAGCCATCCTCCCGCCTCAGCCTCCCAAAGTGCTGGGATTACAGGCAGGAGCTACTACACCCAGCCTGGACATCTCCTCTAAAAGGGTAACGTTGCTGGGATTAGCATGTGCGAGGCACACTGATAATGATGACAGTGAACACAAATTAAGTCTGTGCTGTGTGCCTGACCCTGCTCTAAGGCCTCGACCTGCAGCATCTCATTCGCACTATAAGGCTGATTTTGTGTTGGTGCCCACTTTATAAATGAAGTGTCTGAGGCACAGGGGAGGTCAGGAGCTTCATTAAAGTCACGACTAGGCCGGGTGCGGTGTAATCCCAGCACTTTGGGAGGTCGAGGCAGGTGGATCACTTGAGGTCAGGAGTTCGAGACGAGTCTGGCCAGTGTGGTGAAACCCCATCTCTACTAAAAATACAAAAATTAGCTGGATGTGGTGGTGCATGCCTGTGATCCTAGCTACTCTGGAGGCTGAGGCAGGAGATCACTTGAACCCGGGAGATGAGGGTTTCAGTGAGCCGAAGTTGAGCCACTGCACTCCAGCCTGGGCGACAGGGTGAAACTCTGTCTCAATAAATAAATAAATAAATAAATAAATAAATAAATAAATAAATAAATAAAAAGTCACGACTGTAAATGGCAGAGCTGAATATCCATAGTGATGATCTAGTTGGAGACTCCGCCCTATTGCCCTCTAGGCCACACTTTTTGGGCACACACATCCAGCCGCAAGCTCTCCCCACCTCCCCCAGGCCTCATTGTGTTAGATTGAAATAGACCCCTCCAGTGAGAATGTCTCTGTAGAACTCAGGACTAGGGGTTCCTGGAGCCGGGGGAATCCTTGGCCTTGGCTGTGGAGGAGGAGTGCTCCCTGGGGAGATCTGGTGGCTATACCACTCCCCCTTACCGTGCCCCACTTAAACCCACCACTCAACAGTGAGGAAATATTTCCCGACTCCTGTTTCGGAGGTGGGGGTGAGGGGCAAGACCTAAAATGGGCCTGGTCATTTGCATACATAGAATCTTTCCTATTTGTGTTTGAGTGAACGAGTCTATGTGGGTAATGAACATTCAGACAAAAAGGTGCAGGTGCTGTCTGCAGTGGGGTGACATGAGTCAAGGAGCTAGCCTCGGTGATGGTGGCCTTAAGGTCTTGCCTCTGAATCCCCAGGTATTTTCTTGACCTTCCTTCTCCCAGAGCAGCCAGCTCCTGGGTCCTTTGTCTGCACAGCAGGTGCTAGTGCTTTCGTGGGTACTGCCTGGTCCCGGCCCAGGCCTGGCTCTGGGTGAATGATCCAGTCCTGGGACTGCAGCTCCCTTTTTGCAGCTTCTTGTGGGAGGGTGTACTACAATCTTTATCCCAAGCTCCTCAAGGTCACTGGATCCCCACTTGTGCATGGGGATGATCTGCCTGCTTCCCTGCCTGGCAGGGGCTGCCACCTGCAGAGATCAGGTGACTGGGTGGATGTGCCATGCTATTTAAATTGCTAAGTAATTCCTCTAATTCCCCTTCCACCTCCCCACCCCTGTATCCTTGACATGGGGAGGCCAGGCCAGGCCCTGGGGCCCATTTGGTACAGAGTGGCCAGACAGGAAGAAGGGGGAGCCCCCCACCCCGGGTTTTATCTTGCTGGTGACTGTAAGTGGTGGTGCCAGTTTGGGGAGGGGGAGCAATGTGAAAGGGAAATGGATCCCTCCAGACAGAGACGTCAGCGGCTCAGGAGTCAGGGCAGCCAGTGCGGTTGCTAGGGACTCCCCAGACAGGAAGGAGAAGACCGACGGGAGGGAGGGCGAGGAAGTGCAGGCGACGCTGTGGCCCTGGACCAGGGCCCCTTCCCTCCTGCGTCTCCACCCCTTAGAGGAGGTGTCTTTCAGACACTGTCCCGTGTGCCTGTGCCATCAGCAACACCCCAGACATGAGTGTGCAGTGATAACTGGAGTGTCACTTCCCTCCTTGTCAGAGCCCCAGCCACTGCGGTCACATTATTTAAAAAGCTGGGCTGGCATCTCCACCACTCGAGAGCCTCCCAAGGAAAGGAGGAAAAGAGCTTCATCCTTCCCTCCTTACCCAGCCCTACCCCCTTCCCTTCACACGTGCCCCTGAGCACAGACTGTGACTCTCAGCAGTCCCGTCGGGTGGGTGGGCTCAGTGTGGCCTTGGAGGGCCACGTGGAGGCTTGGGGGCAGGGGGTGGGACCTCTCTATGTGGGGAGCCTTACAGCTACTGTGCTGGTGGCCAAGGGGGAGCCCTGAGGGGTGGGCCTTGTCCCTGGAAGTCTGGTTCTTCTACCCAAGGAAGTCTGTTCTGAAACCTCGGAGGACCCTAGCTGATGTATCTCTTGGCCTCCTTGGCCTCACTGACTTGTTGGCAGCCAAACTGCCAGATCCGGGCTCCCCTGGCTGGAGAGGGGCCCATACTGGCATAATGGTCTCTTTTCTGGAGACTGGAGGCTGAGGGAAGCCTGGGGGTCAGCTGTTCTTGACCTTACCCCCAGCAGCCTCCAGGCTCCCAGGCATCGGGAAACACTGCCTGTTCTCTCCTCCGCCATTTCTGGGCTGGGTGCTGGAAAGTGCGTTCTGGGGAGGAAGACTGTCTGGGTACCTGGAAACCTGTACTGATTAGGTGTGGAGCTGGCAGGAAAGAGAAGACTTGGAGGAGGACCCGGGCCCTCTGTGCATGCCCCAGCCACAGAGCTACAGCAAGACCTGTTCCAAAATATGTCCTTCTGGCCTGCTACCGCTGACTGACTCCTTGACAGTTCAAGTTGGTGCTCTGGAAGGCATGGCGAATATGCCCATGATACTGGGTGGGTCCCCTACCAAGGATGCTCACCCCCCTCAGGACCACTCCCAAAGCCTAGGGCACCACCTGAGAAGATGGGACCCCGGATATACCAGCTTTGATCCGGCACTTGAACCAGAGCAAACTTCAAACCTAAAATAACCCCAATATTATATTCTTAAGTCTTAAAACTAATGAATATTTAAAATTTAAAATAGTCAGTGAATTAACCTGTGTTTTTCTGAAGTTATTAAAGAAGCATAAAATTGGAACATCAGCATACACTCTGAATGAGGAATGCTGTTAAGTCCCAGGAGGGAAGGAATGGCTGGGCTGGGGCCCTGGCAAGAGTCTTCGAATGAGTGGGGTGCCAAGAAAGGAAGCTCAAGTGGGAGGGAGGGGAGGCTGTGCCTCCCCGGGGTGGGGCGCCTCTGGGGCCAGTCCTAGGTGTTTGGTGGACTGGAAGCTCCAAGGTGAGCCTCTTCTTGTGACCGGAGCTCTTTCTCTGTCCCCAGATCCCCATACCGAGTGTGCCTACGTTCCAGCCGTCTACACCTGTCCCTGAGCGCCTGGAAGCTGTGCAGCGCTACATCAGAGAGCTGCAGTATCCTCTCTGGTCAAGGGTCATGGCCACCTTCTGGCCGGTGTGGTGGGCCTTGTTTCCGGGCAGAGCTGGAGAGGTATCAGCAGAGCCGCCTCATTCCACAACGCCAGGGCCGCCATTCACGTGACATCTCTGTGCTCCCTGGTGCTGTGGGACGCGGCGCGTGTGCCTCCTGGGTGTCGGAGGAATTTTGTCTGATGAGTGCAGGGCCCACTCTGCACTCTCTGCCACCCCCTTCCCGCTCCTGCCGTGTGATGGGGTAAAGAGAGGAAAATGGGTCCTGAGTGACTTGCTGGTGGGGTGGCCAAGTCTAGATAGATCTCCTGCTCTGTTGTCCACCCAGCCCTAGCAGAGGGGGAGAGAGGGAGCTGCCTTGGGGCTTTTAAAAGTCTGATTTTGAATAAAGGGAAAAATGGCAGAGAAAAAGGATTTTCTGCTCCAGGAGGTAACTTCAGGATCCTAGAATTTTCTCCAGTTCTTCTCCTTTTTTTCCCTGGCAGTAGGATGGTTGGCCAGCAGGGGAAGAGCTGGGCTCCCCTGGGTCCAGATTCCTCTGTGTCCCTGCTCTGGGCCCTCTAGCCCCTGCACCCTGCCCCTGCACCCTGCCCCAGAGCTGTGTGTCCTGGGTCCTCTCTCCCAGGCTTCTGGCTGCAGAGGTCAGAGATGGGAGAGCTAGGCATGGGTCCTGGGTCGGGAGAAGCCAGGCTGATGACTGCAAATCGGGTCCAGCTCCTCCTTCTGCCAGTGGGGAAACCGGTCCAGTGAGGCAGGTGGCTGGCTCAGGAGCAATTAAAGGCTGAGTTGGACCCCCTACCCTAGCCTCCTCTCAGTTCCTGTGGCTTCTCAGCTGGTTGGAAGATGAAGTGCTATAGGGCGCTGTTCCCAGCCACAGCCTCTTTCTGGCCCTCGCCGAACTGGTCGCCTGCTCCATGTCTCTTGTCCTAAGAAGAGAAGCCAGGGGAGAACAAGGGAGAAAGCCAAGGAGGGTGAGGGAGAGGGAAAGAGAAGGAGGCGTGAGGCGGGGAGAAGAATTCATGCTGTGCCCCCATCACCCCTCCAGGAGACTTGGCTCTTGAGCTTCAGGATAGGCAGGAAGAGAGGGTCAACCTCCTTCAGGCCAAGCTAGGAAGCCCTTAACCCGTGCGCACAGGTACAATCACACAGGGACACAGTTCTTTGAAATTAAGAAGAGCAGACCTCTGACAGGGTAAGTATGGGGAGGCCAGTCCTCTGCCCCAAGACTGGCTTGGAGCTTCTTGAAAGCCCTATAGTGCACCTTGGAGAGGAAGTTTATGGGGCAGTCAGGGAGTCTTCTGAAGGAAGCCAGCCTTTGGGGGCAGGTGCCACCCTGGGGCCTTATGGATGTCATAAAGAGAAAAATCCGGCTGAGATGAACAGCCAGGGCTGCCTTGATGAAAAGGAAATCCCGGGTCCATGCTGAGCTAGAGGGTGGGAGAGCCGCCCCCAGCTCTTGCCTTGGCCAGGAGAGAGGGTGGTCCTAGGTGGATTGTAGGTGAGCCTCAGATCTTTTGTTTTTTAGTGAGAGGTGGACCTTGCAGGAGAGAGCCCTCCCCCTTCTCTGTTCTGCGGCTGCCGCACTCCCCATTGCTGGTTCCCATTGCAGGGTACTTGCATGGTCACCCCATTTGCCTTACTCCGTGGACTCTTTTCTGGGCATTGAGTAGCAGGCTCAAGGTCTGAGAACAGGGAGCTCCCTGGAGAGAATGTTGCATCTCTCACTTCCCATCCCGCCACCCCATGTGTAGCCCCCTGCCTGGATTCACTTCCCCTGGAAAGTTTCTGCCCATGAAGCCCTGAGGGCAGAGGAGAGTGAAGAGTGAATGCCACAGCTGGGTCTAGGGGCTCTGCCCCAAAGATGCCCACAGACTTAAGACCCCTGGGCTTTAAAAATTCATGTGAATTGGCCAGGCACGGTGGCTCACACCTGTAATCCCAGCACTTTGGGAGGCCGAGGTGGGCGGATCATGAGGTCAGGAGTTTGAGACCAGCCTGGCCAACATGGTGAAACCCCATCTCTACTAAAAATACAAAAATTAGCTGGGCGTGGTGGTGGGCGCCTGTAATCCCAGCTACTTGGGAGGCTGAGGCAGGAGAATCGTTTGAACCTGAGAGGCGGTGGTTACAGTGAGCCGAGATCACGCCACCGCACTCCAGCCTGGGTGACAGGGCGAGACTCTGTCTCAAAAGAAAAGAAAAAGAAAAAGAAAAAAAATTTAATATGAATTTTACATCTTGCCCCACACATAATCTATGTTTGCTTCTTTGTGAAAATGCATTTAAATGGCTTATTAGCAAAATTACTTAATTACACCCTCTCCAAGGCCCTGGATGGAGTCCACCCTCCCTATCCCCAAAGCTTTGCTTTTGTTGGCCTGTGGCTGCTGTGTGCTGGGGAACCACTCCAGCCTTACTTGGCATGGAGGAGTCTGGGTGCCCTCCTGGGCAAAGCCAGTGACCAGGCTGAATTCCCAGGCTGGGGACAGAGGGAGGAACCACGCCTCAGGGAAAGGCTGTCTTAAAATGGCCTGAATTCCAAGTTCAGGAGCAGATCTGTAGTCAGCAGGTAACTATCTGCCTAAGATCCCACATCCAGGCTCAGGCAGCTGCAGGGAGGCAGTTGCAGTCAATTAACAAGCTCCTGGGAGAAGCCATGGTTGGGTCAGTGGTGTCTACTGTGCTTCAGAAGGGAAGAGATCGATGCTGACGTCCCTCCTCCCCCGACTGCCTCGCAGAAGGCCCCAGCCTGGTGGCTGGAGAGAAGTTGCCCCCAGCTTCTGCTGCCCTCCCCCAGAGCTCTTTGGAGCAAGAGCCAGGCGTGGGAGGTGGAAGTGAAAGAAGGGAAGAGCAGGGAGAGTGGGCCTCCTTCCTATCAGCAGTGGCCGCCTCTTTCCTACCCCCTCAGGCTCCAGACTTCCGTCCGTCGGGAGTGTGGAGGGAGGTGCTGGGCCTGAGCTGAGAGCAGCTTAGGGGGCAGCCTCTGTCCTTCTAGCATTTCTAGTCCACCCTGCCCCCTCCTTCTCACATTCCCCTGGAGGGGCTGGAGGCGCTGTCCTTACTGACCTGCCTCCCTTTCCCACAGGCTGATGGACCTGGCCAAGGAAATGACCAAAGAGGCCCTGCCAATCAAATGCCTGGAAGCCGTGATCCTGGGAATGTATCCTTCCTCGCCTGAAGGGGAGGGGTCCGGGCTTCTCCGGGCCTCAGCTTCCTGCTCTGAAAGTGAGGGTGGGGTAGGTTGAATGGGTTCCAGGGCTCTCCCATATGCAGTCATCTGCTTGGCCCCAAGATGGAGAAGCACCCCACTAAAGTGGAAGAACCCCCCAAAATGGAGGAGCCCCGAGGTCCCAGTACCCCACATCTCAGTTGCTACCTTCCCAGGCTTACCGGGCAGCTCTTTTTTGAGTCACGTGGATACAGGGACCCTGTTTTCTGAACCCCAAATCAGGGCACAGTGTCTCACAAAGACAGTTGTACCATTTCCAAGAACTAGAAAGTCTGGGAGGCACAGTTGGAATGCCCAGATGTTGGCATTTCCAGAACATGTTGATTTCTGGACGAGATATTAAAGCAAAACTGCCTTAAAAAAAAAAACAAAACCACAAACAAGGTTTTCCAGTCACACCCCCGCCTCCAACCCAAAGGGCAGAAGTGGGGCCTGTAGCTGAGTCACCAGGGTAGCCCTGGAGACAGACCAGCCACCAGGAGAGGCTGTCCTCCCCAGCCCCACAGTCAACAGCGGGAGAGGAGGAAGTGTTTATGGCTGGTTCTCCATCCTAACTGGTCAATGCCTGAGCCCTACCTTTTCTTCTCAGTCATTTTATTATTAAAAATTCATAAATACACGTGAAACCTAGAACAACATCATGAACTCCTGTGCACCCATTACTCAGCTTCACCAACTCAAAGCCAATTCTGTTTCATCTCTTCCACCCTGCCCGTATTCTTTACCAGCTTTTAAACATTTTGCCTGTGCCCCTGGGGTAGGCAGCCCACTGGGCTCAGTGCTGCAGAGGAGCACAGATTAGGTGGGAGCCAAGAGGGTGACGGGGAGGGGGTCTGATGGAACAGGAGTCCCATCTGAGGGCAGGTCCTGGGAGGACTGTGATCCAGGGGTCCATCCCCACCCCCCACACAGACATGCCTGCCTAAAGTTCACACAAAGAGGCTGCGGGTGCCCTTCTCTTCCCGCAGAGGTCTAGGAGGGAACGCCACTATGGCAGGCATTTGCTAACAGGGCAGGCCCATTTCTGGAGCCCGACATCCCTGCCCTGTTTATGGGGTTCTTTGCTGGGATAAGCCTGAGGCCACCCGAGAAATTCAGGCTGCAGGCAGTGCCTCCTTCATGTCTTCACGTTCACTTCTCCCTCAGGGGTCACACACCAAAGTGGAGGCTCCCACCCTCATAGGAGAGAGACTGGTCCTTTTCCCCAGGAGGACACACAGAAGTCACTCCAGGCAGGGTCCTATGGTCTCAAAGCTTTTCAGGGGTCACCTGGTGGCTTGTGGGCAGGAATAAAATAGGAACAGCCCCCATCTGGGTGAGGGGCTCCTTCTCAGTGTCCCCACAGCTCCCTCAGGCACAGCGCACGCCGTGGTTCTCACGTCTTGTCCTCGCCGCACTCTGAGCCTCTGCAGGGCCGGGCTGTGCATTTCTCATCGCTGTATCCTTGGTCATTTACAAGGAGTCAGGCTCAGTAAGCATTGGTGGAATGAGAGTAGCGCTGGAGGGACCGTGGCATAATGTCTCAACACAGACTTTAGGGTCAGGTTGACCTGGACTTGAATCATGGCTGGGCTGCTGACTCACTGTGTGACCCCCCAAGGAAGTTCCTTAACATCTCTGAGCCTGCGAGTCCTCCTCTGCAAAGGGGGATAGTGGCAGTGTGTAGAGTTGTTAGGACAATGGGCCGAGCCGGTGCCGTGAGACGCAGCACAGTGCTGGACATGGTGTCTGCTGCACGCTTCTATCCATTCATCTCCTTCTACCCATTTGTTCGAGAACTTTCACTAAGTAACTGTTGTGTGCCCGGCTTGATGCTGGGCCCTGAAGAACATGACAGACAAGGGCCCTGTGCTTGGGAGGTTTGCATTCTAGTGGAGGAGACAAAATAAGCAAGTAAGGAAAAAGAAGCAGTAAACACTGGTCATGGTGAGAGTGCCGTGGAGGAGGTGGACGGTGGCGCAGGCTCAGCTTCAGTCCTGAGCAGCAGCCAACTTTGGCAGGCAGGGGAAAAGGCCAGTGTGAGAAACTCAGGTGGGAGGCCCCGGGGGCTGGAGAGGTGAGCAGGTGGGGCAGAGGTGTAGGAAGTGGGAGTGGGCCTGGGGCTGGCTGGGGGCACCTCCCAGGCCTCAGTAGTACACGTGATTGTATTTGAAGGGCCACAGGCAGGGATGCATGTGGATATGGGGAGAGGACAGGGTGAGGGTAAGAGAAGAGTGAAGCCGTGTCTGTGGCCTGTGTGTGTGCCAAGGTGCGGGATGGAGGACAAGGGAGTGAGGCAGGGGAGGGAAGGCTTCTCTTCCGTCCTTGGGCCACTGGGCTCTGGAAAGCCCTGCAGTGTGGCACCAGCCCTGCTGGACTTCAGAGCGGTGGCCACAAATCCCTGGAAGCCCCGTGCCTATTCGAGGTTCCCTTTATTGAGCTCCAGCTGGATACCAGGCTCAATGCTAGATGGCAGGAATACCAGGAGGAGAGGCCAGGCGTATGGAGATGAGCAGGACTGGTGTCTGCACCCCAAGGCTGGTGGTGCGTGGACCCCGTGGCTCCCGGTCCCAGTCCCTCCCGGTGTGCTGGCCCCGTGCTTCTCTTTCCTTAGCGGGGCACTGGCCAGTTACCTCACCAACAGCATGCCCACCCTGGAGCGCTTCCCCATCAGCTTCAAGACCTACTTCTCAGGGAACTACTTCCGCCACATCGTGCTGGGGGTGAACTTCGCGGGCCGCTACGGTGCGCTGGGCATGAGCCGGCGCGAGGACCTGATGTACAAGCCGCCCGCCTTCCGCACGCTCAGCGAGCTCGTGCTGGACTTCGAGGCCGCCTACGGCCGCTGCTGGCACGTGCTCAAGAAGGTGAAGCTGGGCCAGAGCGTGTCACACGACCCACACAGCGTGGAGCAGATCGAGTGGAAGCACTCGGTGCTGGACGTGGAGCGCCTGGGCCGCGATGACTTCCGCAAGGAGCTGGAGCGCCACGCCCGCGACATGCGGCTCAAGGTCTGCCCGCCTTCCACACCCTCGCCCCCTCCCCCGCCCCAGCAGAGGCGATGTGAGGATTGAGAGGACTGGGGAGCTTCTCAGGGGACTGGGGTGCTGGGACCTTGCTTAGTGGTCGATATTGTTCAGGTGGTCCCCTGGGGTGGGCAGACCAGGACGGCTGCGGAGGGAGGAGGTGGGTGGGCTGGGTTTGGATGGTGGTAGGTGTTGGGCACATGGCAAGGTCACTGGTGGAGAATCACGGCCTGTCTGGAGGGTGTGATCAGGTGCTGTGATGGGCAGCCTCCCCACTCCTCCTGTAACACATCCTGACTCTGCCCCCCAACCCTAGCAACCATTAAAGGACTAGGAGGTGGTCAGAAGAAAGGGAAGTCAGACCATGTGGAAGACAATGAGGGCAGTGTTCCTTCTTCCTCTTCCCACCCACACTTGAGCAGGAGGTGATAGGGAGTTGGGCTGGGGACTGTTGTACCAAAAACAGCTGGGCTGAGCTGTTGAGCCCTAGAGCCTTTCAGCAGGCAGAATTCTGACATCTGCCTGGGTTCTCCTGGGGCTGCCAGGGCCCCCTGCTGGGTATCTCCATAGCTCAGTCACTGCTGCACTGTGACTGCCCCTCCAGGCAGCCTGGAGCCTCCGCCTCAACCACCGACCTCTGCACTCCCAAGTGCACTGCTTCTCTTGACAGCCCTGGGAGGCCAGCGGGCGGTAGGTGGTAGCTCCATTTTCAGGGTTGGAAGCCCAGAGTCTTGCTCACAGGCAGTGAGAGGCAGATCAGACTGGAGCTCAGCCTCCTGATGGGGTGATGGGGAACCCAGGTGTGTTGCAGGTGCCTGCAGGTGTCCTGGCAGGGGTTTGTAAGAGCTACGGCTGCCCTAGCCATTGCCAGCCCTAGGCCAAGATCTCCTGGGGTGACAGTGCCTTCCCCTAGGGCAGAGGCAGGCTGCAGCCAACCCTGCGTTAGAGAGGGGCTGCTCTCTTCTGCCCCTGAGCTGCCGCTCCCCACCTAGCTCTGGGTCCCCCAGCACCCTGGCTCTTGCTGCTCAGTTTGCTATCGTGTCTTTAAGGCATCAGATTGGATCTAGGGTGAGAGCCAACAGTTCCCTAGTGTTTAGAGCTGTGATAGATTCCCAGCCTATTCAGTGCTAAACACTCACCTGTGTTACTTGCCCCTCTCCAGCGCTCCTGCGTTTTGAAAACTCAAGTCAAGCTGACGGTGTGCCATATAAAGGATGACTCTTTTGTTTTTCTCATTTTTTTCTTAAGCAGAGCTAAAGCTACCAGTCTGACTTCTCAATGGCTGGAGATAACCAGCATCACCCTTGGGGTGAGTGGGATCTCAGCCCCAAGTTCAGTGTGGGCTGCTCCCACAACTGGCACGTTTACCTGGCCTTTGTTGGGGACTTTTTGCAATATTATGGTATCTCAGTGACTTCCCCCACTTCCACTCTGCCTTCAAGAGCCCACAGGGATTGGACAGCCCCATGGAGGAACTCCTGCTCTGGCAGCTTTAGTGCCTGGGAAATAGGTTGGGAAAGATCCAGACAGGGAAGAGCCATGCTTGAGGTTCCCCGGGCCTTCCCCAGGGCAGCCTCCAGGGACCTGTGGCTCCTGGAAGGAGAGGTTGGGCTCCAGGGCAGTCCTGGAGTGATGCTGTTGCTTCCTCCTCTGCACCTAGATTGGCAAAGGGACGGGCCCTCCCTCTCCCACCAAGGACCGGAAGAAGGATGTTTCTTCCCCGCAGCGGGCCCAGTCCAGCCCCCACCGCAGGAACAGCCGCAGTGAAAGACGGTGAGAGAGGGACCACGCCTGGGTGGGTCCAAAGAGGGTTTTTTTCCTTTCCTCTCATCGTGTGGGTCCCTCTTTTTTTTTTGTATCTCTCTCCCACCCTTCTCTCTTTTTCGCTCCCACCCAAGGGAGGTGACTTGGGATGGTGGGTTTAGAGGTTTGTGTATTGACATTTCCCACAGCAAGGCAGTTCTACTTCCCCAGAGAAACCAAACTCTGCTAGCCCACTAGTCTGAGCATGGGTTATGTGAGAGAAAAGGTGGAAAGGATGGGGCCCCTGCAAGGCAGTGAGCCACCCAGGAATGTCATGGGGGAGGGCGTGAATATTAGATGGCTTTGAACATAACTTTGCCCCCCACCCAAGAGTCTGGTTTTTGTCTGTATCCAGGTAGCAAGAACAAGCCATTGAAATACCAGCTCTCCTCCTCTGATTTCAGCTCCTACACATCACTCTGACTCTTGCTTTAAATATAATTGTCATTCAGGAGCCACCTCTCTGGTATGAATTCAGGGGTGGGGTACTAAGCAGGCCTCTGGCACCAAAATATCCATCATCTGTGACTTTTATCTAAGAGGCTTTTGTAGACGACAGATTCCCCTCAGACAGATTTATACTTTAAGCTGTTACCTACCAACTGCAGCCAGATTAGCCAGCCTCCAGCAGCGAGAAAGCCTGTGAGAGCGAGCCGGGGCCACATTCAGACAGCACAGGCGGGCCAGGGTGTCCAAAAACACACTTCCATACGCACTGTGCTGTGCGTTGGAGGGCCACTTGGAGAATGTGGCCGGGAAGCCACCAGGCAGCTGCTGCTGGCTCCCCAACTCCATCTCCCTAACAGACCACTCACTGTCCTCCCGCTCTGCTCTCTTCCTCCCACAGGCCCTCGGGTGACAAGAAGCCTTCCGAGCCCAAAGCCATGCCAGACCTCAATGGGTACCAGATCCGGGTCTGAGGCGGATGCCAGCACCCCAGGCCCCACCCACTCCTGGGGGCCAGGATCCACCTGCTGGAACCAGCCTCATGCATGGGGAAGGCGGGGCTGGTGACAAGGCAGGGCAAGAGGCTGCAGGAAGAGTGTGTTCCAGCTCAGCCCCGCAAGCTGCTCTCGCTCCCACTGAGCCAAGCCCCCTAACTTTGGGCCTAGAGGCCGTTAGTATTTTATTTGGAGTTTTTAACTCTACAACTGAAGTTTAAGGTATTTGGGGAAAACTTAGTCCAAATGGATCTGCTGATGGTGGGAAGGCCAGTGCTTAACAGATCCATGTGTCATGGGGCCAGGTGAGGGAAACTGCTGGTTCTGCTGGTGCCTCTGCCCCTGGCTTCTCTCTGGGAGTTGGGTGCATCTTATCAGTGGGAAATCTCCCAGCCTTACCAGGCCTGTGATGGGGGGTGGGGGTGGGGTGGAGATGTTTCTCCAGTTCTGCCTGCCCTGGCAGAATCTTGACCCAGGGAAAGGGAAGCAGGGTAGGAGGAGTCCTTCTGAGAAAGGTCTGTGTAGCCCATTAACCAGGAGCTTGGCACAGGCCACATCTGCCCCAAGAGCATGAGCTCGTGGCTCAGGAGAGCCTTCAGGCCCTTGAGGCCCCCATGGGCAGTGCTGTGTGGGCAGAGGAGGGGTGATAGGAGAGCAAGCCCAGGGAAGGACCTCTGGGCAAAAAGTTCCCAGGCCCTAACCGCGTCTACTTGCTTAGTCCCAGCTCTGCCTGTTGCTCTAGCCCACAGGCTCCCTGCGGAGGGTCTGGGCTTGGCGGAGGACCCAGAATGGCACTGAGGCCAGCATGGCTGTGGGAGTTGAGCAAACCCTGGGTGCCAGTCCAGGAGCTGTGGCTGGACATGGGGTGATGGGGCGGGATGCTTGGGCCTGGGTCTCTCCGCCAGCAGTGCCAGGAGCCCTTGCTGGGGAAATCAAGACCAGACTAGGATGCTTCTGCCCCAGGCCTGCCTTCCATTCTTTAACAGCCCATCTTGGCTTGGGGTTGCAATGATGGCTGGGCCAGTCACTTGTGGCAGGGCATCAGGGCCCTGGCAGGGAAGAACCTAGGCACCTGGGGTTGTCCCCAGCCTGCCCGTCAGCATGAGATACCCAGTGGGAAAGTGAGAGGATGCGGAGAGGTTGGCAGAGCCAAGGGTAGGTTCTGGAGGCTCAAGCAACAAGGAGGTGCAGGGAAAGGGTGCAGTGCAGCCACTGAGGGACAGCTGGGAACTGGGGGATGCAAGTGAGAAAGGGATGTGGGGGAGAGTTCAGGATCAGGCTGCTTGAGGAGTAATGGGTTACCTACAGCAGAGACGAGATGGCTGTTTGTCAGGAGGCGGTAGAAAGGATTCAGATTATGGAAGGGTAAATGGATGAGATGACCATTAAGGTTTTGTTTTACTGAGAGGCTGTAAGTCTGCCAGGGACAGCTGTCAGTAAGGCTGCAGAAGGGCTGGGGGGCTACACAAGGAAGAGCAGAACTAGGGTTGTAAGCTCAAATGACGAGCAAACGGTGAGAAGGAGGCCTGAAGGGCTGTGTGGGGACTGTGGCTACCTGAAGAGGGCACACCCTGTTAAAGGGGCCACAGCTGCTCAGCTGTTCTTACAGTGCCGGCCTTGTGTTGCCAGATTGTCTGCTTTGTCAGAGGCCAGAATTCTGACTTTTTATGTGAAATAGGATTTTTAAATGCTGGTGATCACTTAAAAAAAACTTAAAAACCCAATACTGGCAAAAGAGGATGCCAGTTTGCAATCCCTGAAGTAGAGAGAGCTCGTGCTGGGGAGAAGTCCACCAAGATGCTTTGAGGTGGGCTGTAGCAAAGTCCTGTTTCTCAGAGCTGGGCTGGGCTGGGGTAGGATCCTTGCAGCTGAGGAGGAGGAAAAGCCACTGAGACCCCTCCCAGAGCGGGACAAACCAGAGGCCCTTTGCAGTTGCTGGGTCACCAGCGGGGGTGGCTCATGGAGTATAGACAGTGTAGCTCTTGGCCTGCCAGGGAGACGGATGGTGCCTTCGAAGCAAAGAGGAAGGGAAGGCAGAACCAGGGATGCCTTTGCTGATGAGAGTGCCTGTCAGGGAAGGCGCCACAGGCTGGCAGCTCTTCAAACCAGCAGCGCTTGACCCAGAGCCAGATCCAGCATGACCTGGCCAGAGGCACCCTGGGAGGCCAGCTGGTCAGCCCCTTGCCTCCCCAAGTTCCCCCTGGGGTCAATGAGCCCTGGGAGGATGCCTAACCTAACTCCAGCCAGACTAATAGGGGCATGGTGACCCCTGACTCACCATCCCATCCCAGCTTTCAGGGAGTGGGGGTAGTGTGGTCTCCATGTTCCTACTATGCCTAAGAAGAGATGGCTCACCTTGGGAGGTGCCAGGCTGAAACTAGGTCCTTTCCGGGTCTGGATGCTGCCACTCAGGAGCAGGGGCGTGGCCTCAGCTGCCTCTGGGAGCTTCCCGGGAATGACAGGGTTTGAGAGGAGTAGATATGAGAGGGAGCCGCTCCTGGTTCTGGAGTCTTAGGAGGTTCCAACTTGCAGGATCCTTTCCCAGAGCCCTCCATGGAGAAAACAGCAAAATGAAGCCCTTACCTGCTTGCTGTCTGCAAGGGAGGGAGCCGAGCCCCAGCTGATAATCCCCCAGCACTCACCCTTCCTGAGCTGAGACTTCAGGGCTGTGGAGACCAGCACAGGACATAGTGGTGCTTTTTAAATTTATTTTTAACTGTTTCTCATATGTAGCAACCCCTCCTCCCCTCCTGGGCGTGTTTACACAGGCTCTGCTCTGGGGGCTGGCCTGGCTGTGAGGTTTCTGGGGAGGCAGAGAGGCAGGGACTTTGGGGCCTTAGTCACCATCCATGGTATCACCTCATCTCACTTCCTGTGAGGGAAGGGCCTGGCTGATGTGATCCCAGCTCCCCCCCAGTTCAGGACTGTCTTCCAGCTCCTTTGCCCCTGGAGGTGGGGGCTGCTGGCTGAGGAGGGGTCAAGGTGAGTTCAAGAAAGCTACCTGTGGAAAATGGACCAGGTTGGGGGGGTGATTGCAAAGTCTCCCCAAAGCCTGGCTCCTCATGCTCAGTGCCAGGGGCAGAACACTGGGGAGCCAGGTATAGAGAGCCTTCCTGTCATAACTGCCAGTCCTCTTCCTCCAAGGCCTCTGCATATTCTCATGTTCCCCTCACCCATCATGCCAGCCACCCCATCCCTCTTCTAGCAGGGCCAAGATGGGGACAGCAGCAGCCCTCTGGCCTTGGGATGCGATGATAAAGCAAGCCTAGGGCCAGGGTTTGGGGAGCAGAGAGAGCCAAGAAGTTGACCACGTGTGATTTCCAGCCCTTCCCGCTGGGACTTGACTTCCCGGGTCAAGGAGTCCGTCTCATTCTGGCTGGTCGAGTGACCAGAGGCCTGTGTGAATGTGTGCACCTGCTTTTCCTGCCTGGAATGTTTTCTGGCTCAGCTGCAGCAACATCTGTGAGCCCAGTGTCTGCCCTGTGTCCCTGGGCTCGCTCCAAGTGCAGGAACATACATGCAGGGCCCAACATGATGATGGTGTGAAGGGCAGGAAACAGTCCTCTGAAGGAGTGGGGAGGTGGGCAGTCTGCCCCCGCCAGGTACCATCGCCTCCTGCCAGCTTCCTTAGACCAGGCAGGGCTGCCATGGTGCTAGCTGCAAGTCCATCAGTATTGACCGTCTCGCTCCATCTTGGTCCTCCGGAGTCCCAAGTTTCCCTTTTTCATCAAATCTGACAAGAGAGAAGAAACATGGGTGTGCTTGGCCCACAGGGCCTGGTGGTGATGGACCTCCCCGCTCCCTCAAGCTCTGGATGGCTGCAGTGTTGTACTAGACTTTGTTCAGGCTGTTCTCATCTCAGTATTGCCCCTTCCTTTCACTTTCACACTTCATCTCATTCCTGTTGTCACTTTCCCCGAAACGAATAAAGTCTCCCCAGCTCCTGCTGTGTGGGCTGGGCAGAAACCACAACAGGTAAGCCTTGTCTCCTTTCCTTTGGAGCTGGGGCCCGAGCCCTCCCCCAGCCCAGCGGCATTAGCCCCATTGGCTCTGGGAAGAGCCTGACCTGAGGTGAGCCTGAAGCCAGGGAACAGGAAACCTCCCAGCCCCTGCAGTCATGATGAAACTTCTGGGGTTCCAGACTTTCTCAGCCTGCTGAAGCCCCTCAGGCCTTGTTAACCCTGATCTGTGAGCAGTGCTTTCCCCCTCTCTTCACACAGTGGGCCTGGCCTCCAGAGGCTCAAGTTAGCGCCCAGGATGTATTCCAGGACCCTGCTCTTCCGGTCTCAGTCCACAGCAGTCCATCAGGAGCAAAGGAGAAATGGGGCATGTTCTCCTGGGAGATGAGTGTAGCTCAGGAAACCATAGCAACCTTCTCATCACTTGACATCCAGAACCCATGGTGTGGAAAACACTTCGGGTCCCATCCATCACCCCCCATTCTTCCTCTCTGTTGTCCCTCCAGCTCTGGACCTCTTCCCACACTTTCAGACAACCCCAAACAGTTGAAACCAGACTTGCACAGAAAATATCTTTTGGATTTCACAGCATATTTCACCCATAACCCTTCCTGCCCTTGTCTCAGCTCTCCTTTCATTCAGCTTAAGGGTAAAACCCAGACCTGTGAGAGAGGAAACAGTGTATTTCTTTCTTTTCATCCCAGCCAGTCCCCACAAGATCGTGGCTAGAAGTGTAGCTTCGCACCGCCAAGACCCCCTCATTTTCAGTGGTGTGGTAGTGACCGGGGGAGGAGGAGGCATGGCAGCGGGAAAAGGAGAGGTGACTTGCAGGAATCCATAGACATCTGGGACTGTACACCAGTAAATGGAGGCAGTTTTGTTACAGGCTCCTTTAAATCCAGCTAAAGCATTACCCAAAAAAAGCACTTCAAAGTAACCAGAATTTATGAATACCTTGCATTGCACACCCTTTCATAGATGCAGTGTTGTAATTTTCATATTTAAGTCCAGCTAATATGATACCAAGTAAAGGGCCTCAGGCTTCAACAAGACAGGTTCATACACAGTGGGGCCCCTGGCCTGCTCTTGTACAAATGAGGGGCTGGGTAAGTAAGTGCTGGGGTGAGAATCTCTACGTAATGAGTCAGGTAGGCTCTTTGTGGACACTGGCCATTTTCTTAGAAAGCAGAAGGAAATGTCATTGCAGACTCCTGGAGGATCAGAACCCAACCTGCTTGGGGGTGGAAGGGGTTACCTCATTTCCTGCTGTCCCATTCCTCAGGCTCACAGCACGCACCTGCCTAATTTAGGCACGTGACTAACTGGGTTAGACCTTTGGGTGCAGGTGGCCCTTCTCAGAGGCCTGACGATGAAGGGGTTGAAGCTCTGCTGCCCCATTTACCAGGAGCTGGCATTTGGACCACTACCGTGGAGGTAGTGACAGGAAGCAGTCATACCAAGAACCAAGCAGAATGGCCCAGAAGCAGGCTGCCTGTAACCCTTAGTGTCTGCCAGCAAGGTGAGGGGACCAGCTGTTGAGGCCTGGCAGAAGATGAGGAGAGGCCACGTCAGGTCAGCTGGCAGGTCACCTCTCTGAGCCCCGTCCAAATGACAATGTGCACACAGATATACAAACTTTTTCCAACCCTGAGCCTGAAAGGACTTGGTTGTTGGAAGCACAAAACCTCCAAGAATTTTAAGTGTAGGCTCTGTTCTTCTCTCCACAGCGAGCTGAGGCTTCAGGCCTTAGGGTCATAGGAGCTGACTGGGGATGGGACAGAAGTGCAGAGTTCCCTCCACAACCCATGAAGTCCACATTCTCTTGCTTCCAGCAGATCTGCACCCTCACCACCATGCTGCCATCTGGCTGGCCCATACCTGGAACAGTCTTGTCTAGCACATTTGCTCAGGAGGGAGAGGAGAGGGGATGGACCAGAGTGATGGGAGCCCAGGGCTGCAGGGCAGCTCCCCCTGGTGGACCCTAGAGGTGGCCCCTCCCACTCCTGGGAGAAGAGAAGCCACACTGTGCATTTCGCAGCCAATCAAAACACAACCCTCCAATAGAGGGTGGAATGGGGTTACCAGAAGCTGGGAAAAGCAGGGGAGGAGAATGAAGAGCAGGTGGATGGTACAAAAATACGGTGAGGACTAAGTTCTAGTATTTGATAGTACAGTAGGGAGACTATAGTTAACAATTTATTGTATATTTCAAAATAGCTAGAAGAATTGGAATGTTCCCAGCACAAGGAAAAGATAAATGCTTGAGGTGATAACTGTCCTTAAATATCCTGACTGGTCATTACACTTTGTACGCATGTATCAAAATACCATATGCAGCCCCAAAATATGTACAACTATCACATGTCAATTTTAAAAAGGAAAAACAAAACAACCAGAACATTCCTCTAGTTAGTAGCTACAACAGGGCAGGAACTGGAGAGAAAAACAAAACAAAAAAAGCAGCAGCCTCCTGACTGGCCATTTCCCTTCTTGGTCTCCAGTTAAAAGCTGCCTCTGAGCTCCCCCAGCCCCAGGCCCCCACCACCAGCCTCTGCCTTCCAAGATAACCTGTCTTGCCTGATCCTGGAAAGGCTTGTGAGAAACTTGGGGTGGTAAGAAATAAACCAAAGGAGATTCTCAAATTCTATCTCTGGGATTTCTGTTTCCTCAGGTGTAAAGGTAGAATCTGAACACCACCTAAACTGCCACCACACAGTGCCACTGTCTTTGCTAGCTGACGTGGAAGTACTGTGTAAACTTAACAGAAGTGCTGTGGAGATGCTAACTGACTGAGGCAACTAGGAGGAACCCTCCCTGCCAGGAAGAGGTTCTTGGGGATATACCTCAAAGCTTAGGGCTTTCAAATACTTCCCAGCCAATGGGCCCAACTGTCCAGCCTGGCTGGGGTAACGATCTACTCCCAACTCCTACCAATAATTCTCTGGAATTCTTAGCACCCTTTTCTTGCCAAAGCCCAAACAAAGCAATTTCAGATCTGAAAATTCTTCACAAGTAGAAGTGATTATTAACTTTAATTTCTATTTCACCAAGGAATGTGAACTGAAATACAGAGAGGTTAAGTAACTTACCTACAGTCACCAGCTGAACAGGCCAAGAGGACAAATGATGTTTCTAATTCCTAGCTGAGTTTTCTTTCTTTTCTTTTCTTTTCTTTTCTTTTTTTTGAGATGGAGTTTCACTCTTGTTGTCCAGGCTGGAGTGCAATGGCATGATCTCGGCTCACCACAACCTCCGCTTCCCAGGTTCAAGCGATTCTCCTGCCTCAGCCTCCAAGTAGCTGGGATTACAGGCATGCACCATCACGCCCGGCTAATTTTGTATTTTTAGTAGAGACGGGATTTCTTCATGTTGGTGAGGCTGGTCTGGAACTCCCGACCTCAGGTGATCCACCCGCCTCAGCCTCCCAAAGTGCTGGGATTACAGGCGTGAGCCACCGCACCCGGCCGCTAAGTTTTCTTTTTACTAAATCAAGTGAGGGGATCGCAACCCAGGTAGTGCAATGGAAGCAACCAAGTGGCTTTAAATCAATCAGATTCTCAGAGACTGATTCAGAGGCTTGGTGTGGGTTCTGGGAACCTGTTCAGGTAAGACAGAAAACCAGATCTGGTTTCAGGGCTCCCAGTGGGCATGTGGGCTTGGCTGGTTTTACTGCATAGGGAGGTTGGAAGAAAAAAGCGCCAGCAGAGGTAGGCCTAGGAAGGAAGAGACATTTTTCCAGCGACAGATGGCCCACTGCTCAGCCCTGGCTCCAGAATGCAAAAGAGATCAGAAATAGATGCTCAGCAAGAGGCATGTGCCACCTGCATCATGTCTCATGCAGCTGCCATAGCTTTAACCAGGAAAACACACATCTTATCCCACTTTGCACAGACCCTCCTGAAGTGCAGAAGATACTAGGAGGAGGCATGGGGGGAGCAGATGGAAGAAGAATGAAAAGCAGTCCAAAGAATCATTCTCTCACTTGGGAAGGACAGAAGAAAGCTGTACCCCAACAGTGTCAAGGCAGGAGGCTTCACTCAAGCTCTGTTCCTCCCAGGCCTCACAGCAGTGGGAATTTACCTCAGCTAATAGAGGGAGATCTTACAACACATTTCTCAATCTAGATTCATGTCTTGAGACCCCACCCCAAGATCAAAAGCGCCTTAGTCTCTTCCTCTGCCCACCTCATTCTTCAGGCCCTCTCTCAAGGACCTAATCCCTTCAGGATCCTAATAAAATGACCAACATTGGGGGGAAAAAAGGTAAACCTTTATTTGGAAAAAGAGTTTAAATAACAATTTAAAACCCCATTTCATTTTCAAAACAGAAACAAGAAAGCAAGGAAAAGATAATCTATTGAGCACCTGCCCTCTGCTGTGGTTAGCCATTTTAAAGCTGCATTTCCCAGCAGAAGAGAACAGTGATGGGCCCTAGTCCTAGGAACCCACAGGGCACTGTCTTGAGACCCTTTTAGGCAGTGTCCAGGGGACGGACAGACAGAATGAATGGTGGGGTGTAGACAGACCTGGGGCTCAGACAGGCACATGCCCAGTACCCAGGAAACAAAGTTTGAAAATATATACACACAGAAAAATAAATTCCCTAGAACCTAGGCATGGAAAGCTTCTAACCATGAATGCAGCAGCACAATGCAAACTGGGTCTTTGGCTTTCAAAAAAAGGAAAGAACCTTAACCCCTGGCTCACTGTCCCGAACTCAAGTCTCTTGACCACTGTCTTCAGTCCCACTTTGGAGGTCGAGTGAGGCAAGAGCAAGTCAAATCTACCAGGGCCAGCAGCCACTCTGACTTAGGGAGATGTGTGGAGGGGCTGGCCCAGGATCTCCCAAGGCCACACCCCAGCAATGAAAGATTAAGGCATGCAGGTGACACAGTGTGGACTAAGGAGTCCCCTGAATAAGCCAGGGTACCCTTCTGTTAGAGGAGGGAAAGCAGACGCAACAAGCAGCTGAGGCCTTGCTGGACAGAGCCAATCCGCAAGTACTGCCACTTCAAATTCTTGGACCAGTTTTGTCCAAGGCCACCTTTCTGCTGAGGCAGTTTGGCCTGAGCTAAATACCAGGGTTTTCTAGAAAGGAAATGGAAGGGAAGCGGGAGATGGGAGATAGCAGAAAGTAAAAAGTGGTGGAATGAGAGGAACAGAAAATTGCTTCTTAGGAGTGGAGAGGAAAGAGAATCAGCTTAGGTCTTCAGTCCCAGCTGAGGCAGCTGAAGAGTCTACCTGCTCCTTCCCCTACTGGAACTCCTACCCTTGCCCCAGTTCTGCAGGCTGCAGAGTCCAGTGAAACAAGAGTTTCCTGAAGACTCTTTCTCCTCCTAATCCTTAAATAGTTTTAAACCTCATACCACTACCCTAGCCCAATGAACCCCACATAAGGGTTCAAACTTCGCCTCCCTCAGGGAAGCCTGGGGAAAGGGATGGCCCTTGAGAAATTACACCAGGTCTGTGGGGAGCTCTGGGTTGGAGGCACAGGGCCCGCTGGGACAGGTAGCGCATCCCCCAAAATTTGCCACTCCAGGATGTGGGCCCCATTTGTTCCCAGAGCCCAGATGCCGGGCCTGCCCTGGTTGGCAGGATGAATGTCTAATGAAACACAGAGGCTAAAAGGAGAGATGGGGCCATGCCCTGCTGCTGCCTGCTCATACATAGGTACTTGGGTAGACTCTGAACCTGCCCCAGGCCTACAGCCCCAACATGAAAAGTGGACTGGTCAGAGGCAGGCATGGCTGTGCCGAAGTCTCACCCCAAGAGGACACATACATGATATGCATATCTCACATGTGCATGCCTGGCAAGAGGGCTGGGCCCAGAAGTCCTGAAGGGAGGGAAAAGGTCAGGTCAGAAGGTACACCAAGAAACGGCCTGAAAGCAAATAACCAATGAAATCAAGAACTCCCATAACCCTGGTAATTAAAAATCAAGGGGGAGCGCTGGATACACGGAAGGAAGGGGGAGCCCCCCTTCTGCCTCTCCCAGGGCCACTGAGTGTGTGGCACAGGATTAGGAAGAGGCTGGGGTGGGGCAAGGACCACAGGCAGAGAACGCAGCCAGGCCTGGAGAAAGTCTAACCATGGGAAAAAGGGAACAAGGAGGGGGAAGGGAGGGGATGTAAGTTTCTTGGATCTAAGTTTCTAGATGCATGGATTTTTCCACAGTCTCTGATCCAGTGAGCTCTTCCGGAAGAGAAGCTCTCTTCCCCTGGGAGCCCTGTCATGGGGCGGTGACTTCCATCCCGAAGCTGGCTAGCAGGCAGAGGTGGTCTGAAGAGCAGAAGGGGTTGGGTAAGCCATTGGCAGCCCAGAGAATCTCTTCAGAGAGAAGGGAGAGACGACCCAGGAGCTTGAGAGTTCCATCTCGATACAGCCTGTGATCTGGGGCACAAAGCAGAAGCCAATGGGTAAAAGCAGCCGCAGCCACACTGCATGGGCAGGCAGTGGCAGAGTCCTTTGGGAACGCCTTCTGCAGGCTGCATCCCCTTGGCTGCCCACTGCCCCTCACCTCCTCTTGCAGCATCTGGCTGAGGAGGCCCCATTTTCTCAGAGATACTCCATAATATCATCAACGAATGAAGACAGGTGAGTTCCGGGGAACTGGGGCAAGCTGGAGAGCCCACCATTATAAGATCTTTTGATTTTCCAAGAGAAGCTAGAGATCCAGCTTTTCTATATAAAATCTGATTTTTTTTTTCTTTTTTTTAGATGGAGTCTTACTTTGTTGCCCAGGCTGGAGTGCAGTGGCGCAATCTCAGCTCACTGCAACCTCTGACCCCCGGGTTCAAGCGATTCTCCTGCCTCAGCCTCCTGAGTAGCTGGGATTATAGGTACCCGCCACCATGCCTGGCTAATTTTTTTTTTTTTTTAAGACGGAGTTTTACGCTTGTTGCCCAGGCTAGAGTGCAGTGGCACGATCTCGGCTCACTGTAACCTCTGCCTCCCGAGTTCAAGCGATTCTCCTGCCTCAGCCTCCCAAGTAGCTGGGATTACAGGCACCGTCACCACACCCGGCTAATTTTTTGAATTTTTAGTAGAGACGGGGTTTCATCATGTGGCCAGGCTGGTCTCACTCCTAACCTCAAGTGATCTACCCACCTCGGCCTCCCAGAGTGCTGGGATTACCAGTGTGAACCAGTAATACACGTGCCTGGCCATAACAGTAATACACATGCCTGGCCAAAAAGAAACATTCTTTACACAATACAGGCATGGGGCTGGGAGACTGCTATACTGTGCCCACTGGTATGGGGAGAGGAGACAGAAAATAAGGTCTCTTACCTAACCAAGTCCCCCATTCAGTGGCTGTCATTAAACAAACTCAACCAATTCCTAGATCTCTATTTTTACCTCTAAAATGGGGATTGGGAGTGACTGTCCTACCCTCCTCTCTTTAATGCTGCAAGGGTAAAAAGAGACAAGGCAGGCAAGTGGCCTATGGGGAGAATGATAAGGATGACCAGTGCAAGGGAGGTATGAAATCTGCTCCTTTGCTGGTTAAATCCCAGCAGCTGAAGACATGCTACCAAATGCCTGACCTACCATTAGCTGTTCCCAGGGACCTGGGGGTGGAGGAACCCAGGATCCATCAGGCTTACCAGTTCTGTTCCCATTCTCACAGGACTCAGCTGAGAAGAAGATGTAATCTACTGTCATTCCAAGACCCAATGGCATTGTAGTGACCTCTGGGCGGCCACGCTGGGGCAGGAAGTGGGTATATACTGACGTCAGGTGGAGACAGTGCTGGATGGTACCTACAGTCCTACAGGGATGAAGGGGGAAACATTAGTTAACAAAAATTACTAAATTTTCCCTAGATCACTTTTTCTATGGGTTTTATGAAGATTTTTTAAAAGGATGATCTCAGATGACTCAATCTCAGCCAATTCCTCCCCATGCTAAGAAGGGGCTGGCAGTCTTAGCTAAAATTAGCCTAGAAACACACATTTGTACTGAGACTCCCTAACACTCCTAATCCCCCACTATCTGCTTGTTACCTGGTAAAGTATCCCCAATGTACCCCTGTCTGGGGCCCAGGCCTCTTCTGTGAGGCTTTACCCTCTGAGGAAAGAGTACATAGCCTTTTCACCTGCAGGAACATGGGTGGGTCACCTCTGGCTTCTGCATACCTACATAACCCTCTATAAGTTTAGCAGATATTAGGGGAAAAAGAGCTTATCAAAAAGTGCTCCCCCAAGTCAACCTCAGGACAACCAATGGGAATCTCTCTCTTACACCTAGGCAAGGGCTGGATTGAAAACAGAAGAGAACTGGAGAAGGTTACCTGGAGAAGGCAGGCTCAAGCTCCGATGCATCTTCCTCAAGGACAGACTCAGCCCAACCCGCAGGTCGCTCTGCAGAGGACCAGAGAGAAAAACATTTTCTCATCCACAGACAGTGAAGCAGGATCAGAACCTTTCACCCTAAAATCCCTCTCAGATCCTTGACTGGATTGCTTCAGAAGGATCCAGAAGGAGAAAGGGAGAGAGAAACAGTGAGGAGGAGAAGATGACCATAAACCAAAGTCAAGAACCTCAGAAAGCAGATGTAGGGCATCTAACACAGACATTGTCTTCTGTGGCTCCTCACCTTTGTTTTTCTTTAATTTGATTAAAAAAAAATAAGTCATATAGTCACATGGTACAAAATCAAAATGTAGCAAAAAGTATCATTGAAGTTTCCCTCTCACTTGTCCTCCTCTGCCACTCAATTCCCCTCTCCAGAAGCCACCAATGTTACCAAATTCCTGGTATATTCCTTCAAAGACTTTCTATTACATACCATCCATTGTGTGTGTCTATGTATGTATGCATACATGTATATATACGTACATATTACATATATGTATACATCTATAAGCACACACACACATACATATCATACACACGAATGTTAAAAAAGGAAGATACAAATTACCAATATCAGGAAAGAAAGAAGGGACATTAGTACAGATCCTACCAACATTAACAGGATAATAAGGATCAGCAACAGTGACAAGCCCTTAGCTAGACCAAGAAAACAGAATACTCAAATTACTAAAATCAGAAATGAAAGAGGGGCCATCACCACCAACCATTTAGAAATAAAAAATAACTGTAAGTGAATGCTATAAATAACTGGATACCAACAAATTGGATAACTTATATAAAATTGAAAAATTCCTAGAAAGACACAAACTATGCAAAATAACTCAAGAAAAAACTGAAAATCTGAATAGGCCTATAATAAATAAAGAGATTGAATCTGTAATTTTAAAACATCCCACAAAGAAAACACCAGGCTCAATGGCTTCACTGGTGAATTCCAGCAAACATTTCAAGAGGAATTCATACAAATCCTTCACAAACACTTCCAAGAAAAAGAGGAGACACTTCTCAACTCATTCTATGAGGCACTACTCTGACATCAAAACTAGATAAAATGTCACAACAAAAACTATAGACCAATATCCCTTATGAATACAGATGCAAAATTCCTCAATAAAATATCAGCAAACCAAATCCAGCAAAATATAAAATTATATACTATGACCAAATAAGATTTATCCTAGGAATGTAAGCATGGTTTAACATCTGAAAAATCATATAATGTGATATGTCGCAATAGAATACTTAAGTTTAAAAAAAAGCCACATGATTATCTAAACAGACAGAAGAAAAACATTTGACACACTCCAACACCCATTCATGAGTTAAAAACACTCAAAAAACTAGGAATAGAAGAAAACTTTCTCAATCTGATAAAGAGAATCTATGAAAAACTCACAGCTAATATCATACTTAATGGTGAAAGACTGAACGCTTTACCCCTAAGATCAGGAACGAGGAAAGGGTGTCTGTTCTCACTACTTCTATTTGACATTGTACCAAAAGTTTTAGTCAGAGTAATTATGAAAGAAAAAGAAATAAAAGGTATCCAGATTGGAGTAGAAGGAATACTATTTCTATTTGCAAGATAACATGATCTTATATAGAGAAAATCCTAAGAAATCCACTAAGAAACTATTAGAACTAATAAATGAATTCAGCAAGATTGCAGGTACACGATCAATACACAAAAATACTTCTATACACTAGCAATGAACAATCCAAATATGAAATAAAGAAAATTCCATCTACAATAGCATCAAAAATGAAATAATTAGGAAAAATTTAATAAAAATAGTGTAGGCACACTAAAAATTACAAAACTTGGAAAGAAACTAAAGATCTAAATAAGGAAAACCAGCCCATGTTCATTGGCCATAAGACAATATTGTTAAAATGGCAATACTTCCCTAGGCAACAGACTGAGTCCCTGTCACACAAAGGAAAGAAGGAAAGGAAAGGGGAGATGGGAAAGAGGAGAGGAGAAAGAGGAGAGGGGAAAGAGGAGAGGGGAGAGGAGGGGAGAGGGGAGAGGAGGGGAGGGTAGGGGAGAGGAGGGGAGGGGAGGGGAGGGGAGAGGAGGGGAGGGGAGAGGGGATAAAAGGAAAGAGGAGAGGGGAGGAGGAGGAGGAGGGGAGGAGAAGGAAGAAGAGGGAGGAAAGGGGAGAGGAGGAGAAAAAGGAGGAGGAAAAAAGGAAAGGAAAGATTTGTAGATGCCTATCAAAATCCCAACTGGTTGGTTTTTTGGTTTTGTTTTTTTTTTTTGTCTTTTTTTGCAGACATGGATATGATGATCCTAAATTTCATACGGGAATGCAAGAGACCCAGAAGAGACAAAAATCATCTTAAAAACAACAAAGTCAGAGGACTTACTCGTCCTTATTTCAAAAGTACAGTAATCTATCTTATCCATGGGGGATACATACCGAGTCCCCCAGTGGATGCCTGAAACAATGGATACTACCAAATCCTAAATATACTGTTTTTTTCCTAAACATACCTATGATAAAGCTGACTTTATAAATTATGTACAGTAAAAGATTAACAATAATAAAATAGAAAAATTATAACAATATATTGTAATAAGGTATGTGAATGTGGTCTCTCTCTCCCTCAAAGTATCTTAATGTTTTTGAATCTCAGTTGACCAGGGGTAACTGAAACCAAAGAAGGCAAAATCACTGAGAAGGCGGACTACTATATACAAAACTATAGTAACCAAGACAGTGTGGTTCTGGCATAAGGACAGATACAGACAGGAAGGGAACAGAACTGAGAGTCCAGAAATCCATACATCTATGGTCAATTGATTTTTGACAAGGGGAGAAGTAAATGGAAAGTGACTCATGGGTGTAAGGTTTCTTTTGTGGGTGATGAAAATGTTCTAAAATTACATCATGGTGATGGTCACACAACCCAGAATATACTAAAAGCCAATTAATTATACACTTAAAATGGGTGGATTTTATGACATGTGAATTTCATCTCAATAAAGCTGTTCAAAAAAAAGGATATGGGAATGTTACGAACAACTTCACGCCAATATATCTGATAATTTAGATGAAATGAAATACCCCTTTAAGCCAGGCGCAGTGGCTCACGCCTGTAATCCCAGCACTTTGGGAGGCTGGGGCGGACGCATCATGAGGTCAGGAGATCGAGACCATCCTGGCTAATACGGTGAAACCCCGTCTCTACTAAAAATACAAAAAATCAGCCAGGCGTGGTGGTGGGTGCCTGTAATCCCAGCTACTCGGGAGGCTGAGGCAGAAGAATCGCTTGAACATGGGAGGCAGAGGTTGCAGTGAGCCGAGATCATGCCACTGCACTCCAGCGTGGGCAACGGAGCGAGACTCCGTCTCAAAAAAAAAAAAAAAGAAAGGAATGCCCTTTTATATGCCTTATATTCTTCCTGTTAGATTTATTTCTATATTTTTTCTTTTTGTTGCTCTTACACAGTGTATTTTTTTCATTATATCTTTTAATAAACATGTATTTCTATATAGGAACACTACTAAGTTCTGCACATTAATTTTGTACCTATCTACCTTCCAGAATTATCTTAATGCTTAATGCTGCTTAGTTTATTCTCTTGGATTACCAGTTATAAAATAATATCATCAGCAAGTAATAATTTACCCCCTCCTTTCCATTTTTATACTTCTATTTTGCTATATTTCTATTTTCTACTTCTAATTCTGTTGGCTGGTATCTCCAAACACAGTTAAATTATGATAGTCTTGTCCTTGTCTTGTTCCTAACTTTAACAGGAACGCCATTAGAGTTTTTTTCTTTAATCAAGATGCTGTTTGGAGTTGAAATAAATACATTTCAATGGTGTAGGAAATTATCCATTGTTTTCTTAAGAGGGTTCATTTTAAAAGAATCTAGAATAGATGTTGAATGTTAACAGATGTCTCTTCAACATCTATACAGAGGATGGCACAGGTTTCATGTATTTTAGATTTCACATATATAAAATTATATTAATAGATATCTCAATATTGAACTATCCCTATACTTCTAATAAACTTTAGTTGGTCTGTGGTATATTAGTCTTTCAATATGCTGCTAGATTTTGTTTCCTGATCTTCTATTTAAAATTTTTTGCATCAATATTCATAGGTGGAGAACATTAGAGTCTGTAGTTTTCTCTTTCTGTGTGTTTACTGTCAGGTGTCAGTGTCAATATTATACTTGTTTCATAAAAATAACCTGGCCCCTTTCTCTCTCTGTGCTTTGTAACAATTTAAACAATAATGGAAATATATGTTTTTTAAAGGTTTGAGGACATTCCCTATCAATCTGAGCCTGGTGTTTCTGAGGGACTGTATCTCTGAGAACTTTTCCTATTATTTTTCACTCCATGGTCATTAGTCTATTTAGACAATCTCCATGGGAATCAGTTTTAGTAAATTACATTTATATGCCATCCAAATTTTCCATTTCTTTTGCACTTAGTTGAGCAAAAACAACAACAAAAAACCCTTGTGATTCTTGATTCCGCTGCATCTGGATGCTTGTTCCTGCTCTTTTCCCACTTACATAGGTTAGCTAATGAGCTTCTTTAATCGACAGCTATTTTTCATCCAAGCAACCAACTCTTAAGAATTTATGAGTTCTTCCATTTTTCTGTTTTTAAAATTATTTCCATTTGAATCTTCTTTCCTTTTGCTTTCTTTCAGTTTCTTTCTTTTTTCTAATTTCTTGAATTGGGTGCTTAACTCACTTTCATCCCTTCATATCTATTAATATAATTCTATGATTCTAAATATTTTATGTAAGTCTATGAATTTTTTCTTGAACACCATTTTAGCTATAACCAACAAATATAATGGTATTTTCATTATTGTTATTTTCTAGATATTCCGCAATTTCCGTTTAAATTTTCCTCTTTGATCAAAAAGTTTTTTAAATGTCCAGTTCATAGTATTTTTTTTTCTTTTTCTTTTTTTTTTTTTTTTTTGAGATAGGGTCTCACTCTGTCACTCAGGCAGGGGTGTGATCACAGCTCACTGCAGCCTTGACCTTCTGGGCTCAAGTTATCCTTTTACCTTAGCCTCTCGGTAGCTGGGAGTATAGGCACATGCCACTGCGCCAGGCTAATTTTTCTATTTTTCCATTTTGTGTAGAGACAGGGTTTTGCCACATTGCACAGGCTTATTTCGAACTCCAGGACTCAAGGGAATCACTTGCCTCAGTCTCCCAAAGTTCTGGATTACAGGCATGAGCCACTGTGCCCAGCTTTTCACTTTTAACTTATATGTTTATTGCATGTGCTTTATGATCTAACATATGATCAATTCCTAAGAATTTCCTATGAATACTTAAAAAGAAAATGTCCTCTCTGCTGTCAATGTTCGGTGTTTGATATATATGAATCAGATTTATCATCCGACATGTTACTTAGTTATTCTATATTCTTAGTCATCTTTTATCTACTTGATCTGTTGCAGACTCAGAAAGATCAATTAAAGCCTTCTACCTTTAGTTATTGTCTATTACTCCATGTTACAGCCTATGGTTTCACTTTGTGATTGTTGATGCAATGTTATTTGGAGCATAAACATTTTTAACACTAGTATCTTTAAGTTACATCCTTTGTCATTACAATATGCCACACACACACACACACACACAAAATCACAGTGACCTGCAGGATCTTAAACATGATTTCCCTAGACACCATTCTTACCATGCAGCACTGTGAACAATCAGCACTGCTCTGGCAGTTATACAGGACTCAAGGCTTCCACCTACTCTGCTCCAGGTCACATAAGCTGCTACCTCTACATGAGCTACAGCCTCTTCCTGGGCCCATTCAGCAATAGTAGCAGCCACGCATGCAAGTTCCTCTGCAAGAACTTGGGAAGAGGATCCTCAGTTGTATCACACAACAGCCAGTAAAGAAGCTGGATTTAGGACTTTCCTGCTCTTTATGATGTTAGCTGTAGGCTTGTTAAAAAACAAACAAGCTAAAAAGAACTTTTCTGCTTAGAAAACTGACTAGATAGGCCAGACACAGTGGCTCACACCTGTAATCCTAGCACTTTGGGAGGCCGAAGCCGGGGGATCACTTGAGGCCAGGATTCAAGACCAGCCTGGCCAACATGGTGAACCCCTATCTCTACTAAGACTACAAAAAATTAGCTGGGTGTGGTGGCACGCACCTGTAATCCCAGCTACTCAGGAGGCTGAGGCAGGAGAATCACTTGAACCCAGGAGACAGAGATTGCAGTGAGCTGAGATCGCGCCAATGCACTCCAGCCCTGGTGATAGAGTGAGACTCCGTCTCGAAAAAAAAAGAAAACTGACCAGATAGCCTTAGCCTTTGCTGTGTGACTGTGTGACCTTCCAGTCAGTTTGTTAACTAGGAGTTTACAAAAATCGCCCATTAGCAATTGCCTTTTCTGTAATGTGCTAAATTGTGCATAAGGTTTGCTCTTACTTGTTAAAAGACTTAAAGCCCCAAGATTCAGTGTAATGTGCCAGTGTCTATGAGAAAGAAAACACAGTAATTCCTTTTAATGTCTGCTACGGTCTAAATGTTTGTGTCCCCACAACCAAATTCATATGTTGAAATCCTAACCCCCACGGTGATGAAGTGGCACCTTGGGAGGTGATTAGGTCACGAGTGTGGAGTCCTCATGGATAGGATTAGTGCTCTTATAAAAGATGCCCAGAAGAGACCCCTTTCCTCTTCCTCTTCTACCACTGAGAAGATGATGCTCATGAACCAGGAACCAGGCCCTCACCAGACACTAAATTTGCCAGTGCCTTTTTTTGTTTTTTGTTTTTTAAAGACAGGGTCTCTGTTGCCCAGGCGGGAGTGCAGTAGGGCAATCATAACTCACTGTAACTTCAAACTTCTGGGCTCAAGTGATCCTCCCACCTCAGCCTCCTGAGTAGCTAAGGCTACAGTCGCATGCCACCATGCCCAGCTAATCTTTTTGAATTTTCTGTAGAGATGGGGTTTTGCTATGTTGCTCAGGCTGGTCTCAAACTCCTGGCCTCAAGTAATCCTTCCACCTCAGCCTTCCAAAGTGCTGGGATTACAGGTGTGAACCACTGTACCCAGCCTCTGCCAGTGCCTTGATCTTCAACTTCCTGGCCTCCAGAACCATGAGAAATAAATTTCTGTTGTTTAAAAGCTATCCAGTTTATGGTATCTTATTACAGCAGCCCAAATGGACTAAGACAATATCTTTAAGAACCATACTGGAAAAAAGAAATCATTTATAATAGAAATGCTGACAATGAGGGAGACTTAAAACTTAAATACCCTTTTTACAAATTATTCCATTACAAAGGGGGTTGGGAGCTGGGCCTGGTGGTTCACACCTGTAATCCCAGCACTTTGGGAGGCCGAGGTGGGTGGATCATTTGAGGCCAGGAGTTCAAGACCAGCCTGGCCAACGTGGTGAAACCCCGTTTCTACTAAAAATACAAAAACTAGCTGGGCATGGTGTGTCGCATGTCTGTAATCCCAGCTACTGGGGAGGCTGAGGCACGAGAATTGCCTGAACCCGGGGCCAAAGGTTGCAGTAAGCCAAGACTGTGTCACGGCACTCTAGCCTGAGTGATAGAGTGAGACTCCGTCTCAAAAAAAAAAAAAAAAAAAAAAAAAACAAAGGGAGTTGGAAATAGTAAGAATCACAATGTATTTTATTATACACATTGGATGGCACAGAATGCTCCAGTACAATGCAATGTCAGCTTATGGGAAAATCAAACCATCACTACCTAGCACTGAATCTTCCTTTGTACTCAGAGGCTCCCCATTCAAGCTAGTGTCACAGTTAAGTTGTCATGTTTTGAAATGCACAGTTGGGTTGGATGATTCTGGTACTGAACTGGAAATATTGTTAGCATATCTAATCAGAGCCTCTAGAAAAATGAACTCACACACTAAGATCTCGTTGTACTCCATTCATGGCCTCCTTTTTTTTTTTTTTTTGAGACACAGTCTTGCTCTGTCGCCCAGGCTGGAGTACAGCGGTGTAATCTCGGCTCACTGCAAGCTCTGCCTCCCGCGTTCACACCATTCTCCTGCCTCAGCCTCCCGAGTAGCTGGGACTACAGGCGCCCGCCACCACACCTGGCTAATCTTTTGTATTTTTAGTAGAGACAGGGTTTCACCATGTTAGCCAAGATGGTCTCGATCTCCTGACCTCATGATCCGCCCGCCTCAGCCTCCCAAAGTGCTGGGATTACAGGCGTGAGCCACCGCGCCCGGCCCATTCATGGCCCTTTTAAAATAAAGATAGTTGGCTGGGCATGGTGGCTCACTCCTGTAATCCTAGCACTTTGAGAGGTCGAGCCGGGAGGATGGCTTGAGCTCAAGAGTTCAGGACCAGCCTGGGCAAGATGGTGAAACCCAGTCTCTACAAAATACAAAAATTAGCTGGGCATGGTATCATGTGCCTATAGTCCCAGCTACTCGGAAGGTTGAGGTGGGAGGATCACACGAGCCTAGGAGATCAAGGCTACACAGTGAGCCATGACTGTACCACTGCACTCCAGCCTGGGTGAAACAGTGAGACTCTGTCATGAAAAAAAAAAAAAAAAATTTAGATTTGAGATTCATCAAGAGCCTGTTCAGCCCTGGGTAGGAGCATTGAACAAATAGAAGGGTACATTCAAAGTATGTGGAGAATAAGTATGTTTACCCAAATCTAATCTCAATTTTGAAAATACTGTTATTTTGCACCGCTGGTGAACTGGCTATTTTGCCCCTATAGAATGAGTCTTTTCTACCTACAAAGTGATTGTCAGTATATATTTTAAAGGTCTTGGTTTAATTTTGTTACTATTTATTTTATGTTTCATTCAAGTACATCACTGATTTAAATAATCTATTCTTACTATGAAATTATCTAAGTGAGATCCTGTTACTGTTTTTATAATCCTAAATCACTGAGCTACGGCTCCCCTGGCTGAACCTGACTGACACAGAATTTACTTAACCCAGTTCCTGCTACCTGCTGGTTCACTCAATACAGGGTGGCCATCATTGTTATCACTATTGCTATTGCCATAGCTGTAATAATACTTTGACTTTGCAATTAAAATAAACTGGGCCACTGACATATTTGTTGCTCTGTGCAAAATGCCAATTCAAGTTAAATTCTTACAAGAAGAGAATAAATTCAGTGTTCATCAGCAGTCCTTTTACTATAGTTTTCCCAGCCATTGCTTGGTTGCCTTCAGTTACTCCTCTAGCAGTTTCTTGAAGAAATGTTGTTAGTTGAGTATAATATTCTTGAACTATATATCCTTTCCTAGAAACCTTAATCCACTGTCTTCTAGAGTTGGATGTCAATATTAAGAAGTCCGAAGTCTTCCGAGTGCACTGGCTCACACCTGTAATCCCAGCACTTTGGGAGGATGAGGTGGGCAAATCTCCTGAGGTCAGGAGTTTGAGACCAGCCCGGCCAACATGGTGAAACCCCGTCTCTACTAAAAATACAAAAAAATTAGCCGTGCATGCTGGCGCATGCCCAGAGCCCCAGCTACTGGGGAGGCTGAGGCAGGAGAATTACTCGAACCCAGGAGGCAGATGTTGCAGTGAGGCACGATCACACCACTGCACTCCAGTCTGGATGACAAAGCAAGACTTTGTCTCAAAAAAAAAAAAAAGTCTGAGGTCAACCTCATCACCGTTAGGCTTCAAAGTACCTCAATCTTTTAACTGCCCAAAAGATTCTTTCATCTTTGACTTCTAGGAACCTCACTGGAATGTCTTAGTATTAATTCTCCTACATATTTTTTTTTTTTTTTGAGACACAGTCTCACTCTGTCACCCAAGCTGGAGTGCAATGGTACGAACATGGCTCACTGCAGCCTTGACCTTCTGGGCTCAAGCAATCCTCTTGCCTCAGCCTCCTGTGTAGCTAGGACCACAGGCATGCATCACCATGCCTGGCTAATTTTTTGATTTTTTTGTAGAGACGGTGTCTCACTTTGTTGCCCAGGCTGGTCTCAAACTCCTGGGCTCAAGCAATCCTTCTGCCTTGGTCTCCCAAGATGCTGGGACTATAGGTGTGAGCCAGGGTGCCTGGCTCCTGTATCATTTTTTACTGAGACACATGTCTTCTTGATCTGAAAATTCACATCTTTTCATTTTGGGAAAATCTTTCTTGGATAATTATCTTTAGATATTTCTTCTGTGTTATTATATTATAGGCTTTCTTCTTTGGGAACTCCAATTATGTATAAGTTAAATCTCCTTTATCTTTCACTACTGTCATTTTCTCTCTAATCCTTTCTAACCTTTAACTTCTCACTGTTTTTTTTATTTGTTTTGTTTGGATTTCCTTACCTTGTTTTCTACAGTTATCTATTCCTACTTGGGCTGCACACAATTTTGTCTTTATTTTTTGTAATGTTTTTATTTTTTATTCCACTTCTTTTCTGAGCTCTGCAGCTTACATTTCATCTTCTGATGTCTTGCCACATGCCTGAACTTATTTTATAAAGGCAGCTATTTTATTTTTGTGCTCTTTCTTTCATAAAGACAATTTCTTGGCCCAGCGCGGTGGCTCACGCCTGTAATCCTAGCACTTTGGGAGGCCAAGGCAGGCAGACTGCCTGAGGTCAGGAGTTCGAGACCAGCCTGGACAACATAGTGAAACCCCTGTCTCTACTAAAATACAAAAAAAGAAAAAAAAAAATTAGCCAGGCGTGGCAGCATGTGCCTGCAGTCCCAGCTACTCGGGAGGCTGAGGCAAGAGAATTGCTTGAACCCAGGAGGCAGAGGTTGTAGTGAGCCGAGATGGTGCCACTGCACTCCAGCCTGGTGACAGAGTGAGACTCTATCTCAAAAAAAAATAAAATAAAATAAAAAATAAAGACGATTTCTTTATTCATGAGAAAGTAATCGTAATTTCTATGAGCTCCATGGCAATTATTTTTATCTTTGAAGTTAAACATTCTTTATCTGCCTTTTATTTTTCTGTTCCTTTTTTCTTGCAGTATTTTAGCACAGATTCCATGCTTTTCCTTTTTTGACAACCAGCTTTGAATTAGTTGAGGTTTTTCTGCACCAGCTATTTGTACAAAGTTTATATAAGGGAAGGACTGGGTATTTCAAGTAACGGGAATTTTCTTTTTGACACAGGGTTATGTCAGCATCCTTTCAAATCTTTCTCTCTCTCAAGCCAAAAGAGATAGGCAGCTCTACAAATATCTCATCTACCCTCTCTACCACTTGAACAGATTGCTTAATGGAAATATGGCTTGATCCTTGATCAGTCCCTCCTCCACTGCCTCTTAGGATCAAAACGGGTCCAGAGACTCTCCTATCATGACCTGTGCTTTCTACTCTTGTTGAAAAAAAAAAAAAAAAAAAGGGATTTGGGTTTTATGCTCCACGTGGAAAAAAGTACTCAGCTAGTTCTGAGATCCACATATCCCCACAGATAAGTCTCTCTATACTTCCTCTAGCACCCCTGCACGATCTCCAGTGCTTCTTGCAGGCATTCCTTCTGTGTTGTGGTTCTTGGTGTCAGATATCTTCAAATTTCCCAGTTTTGTCTACAATGGAGTTTACATTTCTTTTTTCCATTCTCCTTGTTGCTTTGAAGTGGTTTCAGAGACAAGAAGGGGAGAATGTCAAGTATACTCTCCTATATTCAATCTGAAATTTCTCAGTAGGAACAACTTTTATTAAAACCAGAACCACTGTCACCTTATGATTTTCAAAGCCCCATCATGTGTAACTTCTCCCCTATATATGCTGTACACATGCTACTCATTAGCAACTTAAGCTTTAAAAGGTTAAATGGCTTACCCAAGCTCTCAAAGCTAGTTACAACCCAGGTGTCTTGATTCCTGGTCCGGCGCTCTTATCACACTGCACATCCATGCAACGGCCACTGAACTCAACTGACCTTCCTTCTAAATATACGTATTACCAGAAGCTAATCTCTAAGAATTTTACTTAGAAAAGAGCAGGAAACCACATAACTGACCAATATCAGGAATGAGGAAGAAAGAAGACCAAGAAACTGGGATTAGTTCCCATTACCTGGCTTAGTATCTGTCACTCCTTCCATAAGGACCAGGCCTACTGGTCGCTGACAAGCGATGCTGCAGAAGCGGAAACGTAGCAGGAAGTCTCGGCCATACTTGCGTCTCTCTGTAAACCAGGAAAAGACATATAGTGAAAGAAAGACGATGAAGCCACATGCTGAGACCTCCTTAGTACCAAGCAACTTCCAGCATAGGTACACAGAGGAAGCATTCAGAAGACAAGGAGATTTTCCAAAGGCTATGATTTAAAGTTGTCCATTTCATTGGACAGCCATTGGGAGGATAGTGAGAAAACAGAGGAATCTGCTAAGAGAAATGAGGGATTACACTTTTTCTTGTCGTTGAGACACCAGCTTTCTCCCAAAATGGGCATGAAGACACAGCCAACCAAGAATGTGACATGTGCTCACCTGATCTCTTGGGGTGACAGGAGGTGACATACTGACAGCAATCAGTGATGCCCAGGGAGCTGGGCCACAGTGGGGCCTGCAGCTTCCTCTGGTAAAGCTGATGGGAGAAGTCTTCCTGTCCAGATACCTGGGAGGAAAAAGAAGGGTGGGAATAAGGAAACCAAGATAGAAAAAGGAAGTAACAGCCCATGTTTTGGGACATGTGGACAAATACAAACACATACAATCACACACTACATACATGGTATAAACAAGCATATAAGTCTCAGGGGCAGGTTAAAAATAAGGACCAAATTAAAACCATTACTTTTTCACTGGCAACACTGAAATGTCCATGAAACAGGAGGAGGGGTAAGAGACTGAATCAAGGGGAATCGAATAGTATGAACATGTGGTTCCCTAAATTTTACCTCTGAAAAATCAATACAATTCTCCTCCACAGGGAATATCAACTCTCAGGGGCTTTAAGTTGCAATGGTTAAAGGTTTATCCTCATCTTTGGATCTTCTGGATCAAGGTCTAATATCCTGAACCTATTACTGGGTAACCACAGGGTCAAACCAAATGGGAAAGCACCAAAGCACTTTACCGTATCTACGTCACCATCCTCGGTCAAAGCCAATGAGCAGCCTGGGAACGGACAAAACGTAGTAGGGGAAACATTCGGCAACATCAGTCATCTGCACATCTCCAACGTGTGTAGCAAAAGTCCCTTTATGCCATTTAACAACAACAAATATTTGAAAGCCAAAAGACACTAGCTAGGTGCTGGGGATAGAGCAGCAATAGACAGAATCCCCTTGCCCTGTAAGGGCATAAATTTTCAATATGTCATCAGAAGTAAAACAGATCTGCAATTCAATGGCCACTTAATAGCTGTGTGACTTTCGGCAAGTTAGTTAACTCTCTTGGGTTCAATATCTCCTACTATAAAATGGGATAGGCCAGGCGCAGTGGCTCATGCCTGTAATCCTAGCACTTTGGGAGGCTGAGGTAGGTGGATCACCTGAGTTCAGGAGTTCGAGACCAGCCTGGCCAATGTGGCGAAACCCCGTCTCTACTAAACATACAAAAATCAGCCGAGCATGGTGGCACACACCTGTAATCCCAGCTACTTGGGAGGCTGAGGCAGGAGAATCGCATGAACCCAGGAGGCAGAGGTTGCAGTGAGCCGAGATCGTGCCATTGCACTCCAGCCTGGGCAACAGAGCGAGACTCTGTCTCAAAAAATAAAAAATAAATAAATAAATAAAATGGGATAATAATACCATGTACAATTAAGAATCTTAATAATCACTACCGGTTACTGACTTTGAGCCAGATACTGGAAAACACTTTACACGCATTATTTTATTTAATCCACCCAAAAAAACACCTCTGAGGCAGGTCCCATTATATCCCCCATCGTATAGATGAGGCAAATGGGGTTCAAGAAAGTTAAGTAATTTGCTCAAGGTGGCAGAGCACGGATCTGAACTCGGGACTGTCTGGCTTCAAAGCAAGTGCTCTCATTCACTATGCCTAACAGTGCCTGTCATGTGACAGGCAGTCAGTAAATTCTTTTCCTCGTTCCCTGAGTTCCTTGATTACAGCTCCTTTAGGGCAAGATCATGCCTTTCTCTGCACACATCTGGCTCATTTACATAAAATCCCATGTGCGCAACAGTAATACAATCGTTTTGTGTCCTTCCACCATTGTGCCTTGCCAAAAGTTAGTCAATAAATTGAAACAGTAGGGGCAAAATAGAGGAACAAGGAGATTAAGTGACATAAATAAATCAGCACAAGCTGATAAAACTACGAGGTGTTTGTCATCAACACTCAACAGTTAGAAGGAATGAGATCCATATGCAAATTGCTGAGTGAAAAAAAAACAAGCTACAAATGAAACATACAGTAGTGTATCATGTTTATAAAACACACATGGTAGATTACATATTGGCTGTTATAAGCAATGACAGCACAGTATTTGAGGGTAAGAGCTCTGCAGCCAGACCACCTGGTTACAAATCCTGGCTCCACCGCTAACTACCCGCATAACCTAGGGCAAATTACTTCACTTTTCTGAGCTTTAGTTTCCTCATTTATAAAATGGAAGCCATGATGGAAACTGTGAAAACTAATTAGTTAATGAGTATAAAGTGCTTAAAATAGCACATGGCACACAGTTAAGTGCTTAACAAATGTAAACACTGATTACAATATCATAGGAACATAGTTATCACTGTAAATGCAAAGAAAACAAGCTAAAAGACTACCACCAAACTTAGAACGGTCATTATGTGACTCTAAGAGAATAGAATAGGGAATGTGGGTAATAAAACAGGCCTGTGCCTTACTGTATAATGTTTAAGTTCCTTCAAGTATGTACTTACGTATTACTTGTGAATTAAACATATTAATGATAAAAACTGAAAAAAATTCCAATATGCCGAAGTACTCAAGAATTCTTAACTTCCAGGCTTGGGTACAAGCTATTCAACATAACAAGAAAAAGGAGGAGCAGGCCAGAGCAGGTGTACTGAGGTCCCTGCCACAGAAGAAGCACTGATGCTAACGCCTGAATCTCTCTTAGACCATGTTCCCACCCACACCGTGGCCTCTCCCATTTCACCTTCCAGGCTGGCATCCCATGGTACTGGAGCTCTCCATCCCTGATGAAGTTGTAGAGAGGTGAATCAGGGACAGAATTGAGGTCCCCGCACAAGATGATGGGGCAGTGGCTGCCATCTGACAGTCTGGCCACCTTGTCCACTTCCGCCAGGAGAATGGCCATCTGGGCCAGCTTGACATCACCCCGGCGTGGGTTGTAAAGGATATGGGTATTTGCCACACACAGCGGGGCCACCGAGACTTGTCCCAGGCCTTCTGGGACGAGTGGTTGCAGCAGCAACACTAAGCCCACATTATCCCGATTAAGTAGCTCCAAGCCAGGCCGGAAGTACTCCACAGGGCTAGCACAGAGCAGGCGGAATCTGGTAGGCTTGTAGCAGACAGCACAGCCATCGGTTTTACACCCAGTCCTCCTCTTGTAGAAACAGGTAAAGCCTGCAAGGAAAATCCCACCAAAGAGATGGGTCAGAGTCCTTAAAGCCTGAATCCCTTCCAACCAGCACCAGCAGTCCCAGTGTATGCCCCTGAGGCATTGTTCCTGCTACTCAGTAAAGGAGCCTTTGCCACTTCCTTGGTTCAGCAGGTTCCCCCTTACATCGTAACCAGCTGACTGAGGGGCTGGAAGGGCAAGGAGGGAAGGGTGTGAAGCAATGTAACATGATAGAAAACAGCACAGAATCTAGAGTCAGTCAAGCTGGATTCCTAGCTCCACATCTACTAGCTTTGTAGCTTTGTGATTCTGAGGAAGTCACACGAGTTTTCAGAACTTCAGTTTCCTCATCTGTAAAATGGGAATAATAACAGTCTCACCACATTGGTTACTTCAAGGATCAAATAGCAATGTATGTCAGAATTGCTATAAAACTGCAGAATTCTACTTTCTCAGGCACACATGGAAGGAGCTAGCTCACAGGTGAAACTGAGGGTTTACTAAGACAAAAGGAAAGGATGGGGTCTTCAGGAGAGAGTAGACAAGTCTGTGGAAAGAAAAGCTGGCAAGCATCCCAGGGAGCTGCATTACCCATCATTCGCAGAGAGGGTTCCAGCTGCTCCCAGTAATGATCTTCCTGGACTTCCTGGAGACACAGGATCTGGGAAATTGACAAGAAACCCAATCACTCCAGAGTGCTGGAATGTGACCCCCACCCTCTAGGAGCAGGTCCTGAGGCCAGGTGGGAAGCTGCTGGGTCACACTGAAACTTCCCAGAGTCACCAACAGCAAGAACAGGCCCAGACTTAAGCTGAAGAGATTAGAGATGTGCACTGGATTTTCCTGCTCCTTGAATCCCTCAAGCCTCCCTTCCTGCATAAAGGTGCTGGAAAGTGCACATCTAGGGAGATTCTTCTCAGCATCTGCCAACAACTCACTGACACCAGGCAGGCAAGCTCCAGCCCTAGATAGGACTCCAATCATTTGAACAACTATGGGTTGAACTCATCTTCTAAGAGCACTGGGCAACAGCCCAGGTCCAGCAACAATGCAAGATGGCAATTCCCCCTCTTCACTCACATCGGGGTCCCAGTGCTGGAATTCCTGCATGAGGTTCACGAAGCGATAGTTCCAATTGAGGATGTCTGGATGGCAATGTAGATAGAGCTCTGAGCTCTGCTGCATCAGGTCCTGAGCCAGGATGTTATAAGACATCAGAGTGAACTGGAACTGAGGGCCATCTCCTGCCTTCAGGCCCTGAGCATCTGGCTGGGTGGAGAAATCCTCCCATTCTCGCCACAAAATTTCTGCAAAGGATTGGGAGAAGCACTCAATGGCAAGTATGAGTAATGCAGAGGTGCTGCCATCTCCACTCCTGACTCAGTAATATTATGCCTGAAGTTCCTTTTTCCATCTTCCCTGTCACCCATCCCTCTCTGTGGGGAATTGATTTCTATGGACATTCTTCAGATGACATGGTTAGCTCCACAAGGCCAGAGACAATCTTGGCCTGCTCACCACTACATCCCCAGCACCTAGCATCTAATAGATGCACCATATATGGAAGCTGACACACTCTCATTTTTGATAAATCCATGAATCTCCGGAGAATCACTCAGATGAGTGTGCTTAACAGTCACCTGAGGTTAAAGACATTTCTAGAGTAATTGCAGCCCTAGGTGTTTTCTGACCCCTAAACCTGGAAGAGTCTGTGGGACTAGAAACTATGGTGTGTCCCCATCTCCCCTATGGCATGTGGCAGCATAGTGGATTTCAAATCTATTGACGCCATTCTTCAAATTTTAATGGACTCTCAATATACAACACAAATAAAACTGAGGTAATTGTGACTGAGACAGAGACTAGAGGCCCTGAGACCTCTCTATCCCTACCTCCAGAAAGCCCTAGGGTTACCACCAGAGAAATGACATTGTGGAGAATCAGAACTAGAGTATGCTTTCAGTTCTTCCCCTACCTGGCTTTATGACTTTAGTCATGTTCTACTACCTCTCCGCACTCTGATTATTTCACCTTTAAAACCATGGGGCTGGATGAGATGATCTGTAAGGACCCTCTAGATCTGACATGCCAAGATTCTTAGAAAAATAGAATGCAGTGGCAGAGCTCCCTACCATAGAATCTTCTCTTTAGCAATGGCTCTGCCCACACCTGAGACACCCTGTTCTCTTGGCTCACTCAACCAGTTGTCAGACTCACCATGATATGGTATTTCCACTGCGGGAGGCTGCAACTGCCCCAGGACCTCAAAGGGCCAGATGGAAGCCTCTTCCTGGGGCACAGGCTCAGGTGCTATGCTCCAGGCCAACACCGCTGGGTCCTCTTCCCACTGCTCTGTGGCCAGGGCACCCACTGGGAGGGCAGAACAGTCTGCATACTGGGGGTCCGACTGCATGGGGATAGCTGCCCACATGGAGCCCTCCACCCCCTCCACCTCCAGCAGTGGCTCCTCTCCTAGCATCTCAGGGAAAGGCTCGTCCAGGTTCTCTGCAGCCCGAAGGTCACTCAGCTGCCTGCTGGACCACCTGTCCTCTGAAGCAGCATTCTCTTCTCCAGGATTATCCATCAGAAGTGCCAGGCTGCTCTGGGCTAGTCCTTTATCTATAAGGGGCCCCTCACTTGCAGTTGAGAGCACCTGGCTCAACCCTTCTTCTCGCCACTGCTGCAGCAGGCCCTCACATTCCTCCTGGTCAGGGCCCCGAGGGGCCATGGCAAAGTCGCCCTCTACCTGGGGGGATGAGCTGTTCGCCAGAAGGACATTTTTTCGACATGTGAAGAAAGCATCTAGGAGGAAAGCCAAAATACCAGGTTATAAGACTGTCATCCAACCCACACTATTCTCCCAGCTAAAACATAAGCCCAATAAAAGCAAGACCCATATCCACCTTGCTCATCATTGTACCATCACTGAGCCTGCCCACCTTAATGCCTGATCATCATCATCATCATCAGGGCAAAGTATTCACTATGTGCCAGGCACTGTTCTTTACAAGTGTTGACTAATTTATATGGCAGGGATCTGATAAATATTCAGTGCATGAAAGAACAGCTGTCTCACATAATCTAGAACACAGATGGGCACATATACCCACACTCCTTTTACATGACTTAGTTAAGACTACCATTAACAAACTCTTTGGTTCTAAGAATCACATTACATTGCAACCAGCAACTGACTGTTAATCAGAACTGTGGGTTATGATCTAGCACCAAAATTAATAAAACTGACCTTGAACAATGCCCCTAGTCAGATGAAGTTACTCTTGACTGTAAAATGGGGACAAGAGGCCAGGCGTGGTGGCTCCCAGCACTTTGGGAGGCAGAGACAGAGGCAGCAGGATCACTTGAGGCCAGGAGTTAGAGACCAGCCTGGGCAACATAACGAAACTTCATCTCTACAAAAAATTAAAAATTAGCCAAGTACGGTGGCACATGCCCATAGTCCTAGCTACTTGGGAGGCTGAAATGAGAGGATTGCTTGAGCCCAGGTTGACGCTGCAGCGAGCTATGACTGCCCTTCTGCACTCCCGCCTGGGAGACAAAGTGAGACCTCATCTCAAAAAAAAAAAAAAAAAAAAGAAAAGAAAAAAATACATTTTAAATTTAAAAAAATAGAGACAAGTTTGAACTAGATAATCTCTGAGCTTTTCTAGCTGTATAAATTCCCTAATCTATTAATGTATTCCAAAAGAAAAAGTCCTAAAGTAGACAGTCTCAAAAATCTATACAATTTACATCTTAGCAAGGGCCCTTAAGCCTTTTCTCAAAGCTACTTATTGTAATAAAATCTTCACAAACTTCATTATCTGCTTTCCCATTCCACAACACATCAGAGGCTATAAATTACAAGGTGCCAACAATCGACAGTAAGAGACAGCTGACATCTCTCTGATACTGCAGCCACCAATGACAGCCAACAGGCAAGAAAGAACGTGGGAAAAACTCTAAAATTAGAGCCCCCAAACTCTGAGCACAGTATTTTGGTGAGAGCAAACAACTCCTACACTCACACACTCAACCATTTATTTACAGCACAGGACGAGTAACATGCACGATGCTGGCCCTCAATCACTAGACTCATTTTATTGGCAATTTTTTTTTAAAGGGAAGAAACCTTAAAAGTGGCTCAAATATTGAAAGACGGTTCAAATATCTTGTTTGGGGTCTATGTATATTTATGTCCTTCTAAACAATGGTTTTAACCACGGTGATTTTGCCCTCGGAAGACATTTAGCAACGTTCAGAGACACTGTGGTTGTCACAACTGCAGCATTGCTACTGGCATCTAGTGGTTAGAGGACAGAGACGCTGCTGAACTTCCAACAATTCACGGGACAGACCCACAACAAATGATCCGGTCCAAAACGTCAACAGTGCTGAGATTGAGAAACCCTGCTCTAAACCTATGTATGGGCTGGGTCGTTGAGCTTTAGCCTCAAGGACTTCCTGATTATCTGCCCCTTGAAATATCCTCTGTGTATACCAGATGGCAGAGGTTCTTTGGTTCATATGCACGAAGTTACTAGCTTTCAATTTTGGTAGATGTCTTTTGGTGGTGGTGGTGGTGGATTTTCAGCAGCAGAATGATTTTGTTTTTTAAAAATCTTATCTGGAAACCAAATATGCCAAGTAAATATAAGTGGGACTACTGTAATGTCTAGGTGGGGGGGGCCCTCCTCTGAGATCCCTAGAACTCTACTGGTCTGGAAACCTCTGGACTAGTATACTGTATCACTAAGGCATTAGAAGAGCTCCAGGAAAAACAGCAACATAGTTAAAAGAATATGTTTAGTTCTCTGAAAACAATTACTTCTGTGGAGTTTCCCACATTCCTCAGAAATATGGACACACAAGACATTCCTGAATTCACTGAGTGCCTACTATATACCAAGCAATGTGTTAACACCAGAGATACAGCGAACAAAATGGACGTGGCCCTGCGCTCCTGAAGTTTGCATTCTAATGGCAGATACACAGTAAAATTTAAAATATTTCTATATGAAATATATATTATCAATGACACACACATTGCGTACCAATTGTGTAAAGTTCCACAAAGGAAAACCACAGAATATACAATTGGAGCCCTCATTCCTAAGTACTTCTTGATCCTGTCCCATAAATGCGAGTTCCATGGGATCTCAGAAACTGATGGTCGCATAAAACCCTCCGTAATTTCAAAGCCCAGAAATAGAGAATGCAGACAAATTATGAAACAATAACGAAATAAACACCCCCTCTTTGAGGTATCGACTGGGCATCGCCCCCACCCCAGCACATCTCCCTCTAAACCGCCGGGAGTGGGGGCAGGAATGCTCCAAAGCTGAGATCTAAATGTGTCTCTGATTGAACGTCCGTTTTTCAACCAAAGACACCGGTGAGCGAGAGCTGCCAGGTGGCAGTGAAAGGCGAGTATGAAGTTAACCTGGGGAAGATCGGTGCGTCCAGTACTTCGGCCATAAACCTCCCAGAGCCGACCCGCCTCGCCCGCCGAGAATTTGGGCACTCGCCTAGGTCCGAGCTACTACCCCTTCCCGACCCCCCGGGGTGCTGACTTGGCCGACCCCACAATTTCTCTGCACCCCCAGGGCCAGGAAAGGGCCCTGCCCGTCCACAGCTCCTCTCCACCTTAACCGCGGCCGGACGCCATCTGACAACAGGCGGGAGGAGGGGCCGCCCACGAGGGACGTCGGCCAGGTCCAGGCCTCGTGGGGTCAGGAGGGGCCCGCGGGGCAGGGGCTCAGGACCGCCTCCCTACACCTCGGCACTGCCCGGGGCACGGTAGTCGTGAGGCCCGGCCAACCGCACGCCGCCCCAGGCCCGCGGAGCCCCGCAGAGGCGGGCCCTGGCCGGGCTCCTGTCTGTCGGTACGCCTGGCCGGTACCTGAGAGGGCGCGGAAGAGGCGCGTGGCCGGCAGCAGCAGGTAACACAAGCACGACGCGATCATGGCCGGCCGCCCGCGCCCGCCTCCGCTCCTCACTGCAGCCAGCAGGTCCTCCCTCAGCTCGGCCCCGCCCCCGGCCCGGTCCGGCCCACGTGGTGCCGCCGCCGCGCTTCAACAACAACTTTATTGGGAGCGCAGGTCTACGGGTGCGCACGCAGGAAGTGGGAGGAGCCGGTTCCCATGGCAACTAGCCTCCCCTAGCACCCGGCTGCCACCCAGGCGTCCCGAATTAAAATTGAGCGCCTCACTGGAGGCCCCATAGTGTTATTCAAAGGCCACAGTTTATTCCCACTTCTGCAGCTGACTAGGTGTCCACCTTGTTACCACACTATAGCCTCTCCGCCCCTCAGTTTCCTCACCTGTAAAATGAAGAGCTGGACTTTCTCTGAGGCTCCACTTAACCTTGACTTCTAGCCCTTCTCGACCCAGAAAGGAAGCGAGTTATTCCCCCATTTCCCCCGTTTTCCTGCCTCTACTTCCCTGTCTCAGATTCTAGGTCACAAATTGAGTCCTACCTTGCTTCAGGAAGTAAGATTTTGTCTCCTTCCCTACTTTCTAAACGGGCCTTCTTTTCCCTAATCTAGAAAAACAGGGTTTCCCATTGGTAAGGAAGTCAAGAAAGAAAGGAGAGAGGACAAAGAGAGGAGAGAGAGAAGGGAGAGAGGAGAGAGACAGAAGAGAGAAACTTCCACAAGGCCAGGGACCAGTTCTGGCTGGTTGTTTGCTCACCTTGAGGTATCTCTAATACAATCCAAGCACCTATTGTAACCAAGTACCCAGCTTGAAAGTTATATTCTTGTTATATTCTTTTATTTCTTTATTTTTGTTCAGTTAACCACTAGGCACCCCCCGACACCCCAGCACCCCCCATACACACTGTTAGCATATCTAATTGTATGTTTGCTTAAAAGTTCCAGAGACTAAATCTTGAAACAATATAGGCATCTGTGGAAATCTCCACCAGGAGATTGCTTCAAGGCTACAGTTAATTTATAACTCAGCCCAGCCCGAGATAATGCCAGCCCATTCACCAGATGGGCAGTAACTCAAGACAAGTCATCAGAACTCGTCATGAAGACCTGCACTGCCTCACCCCTTGCATACCCTCCATGCCAAAACTTCTTAAAGCCTCGCATTTTGCTTGGAAATGTGAAGCAGCTCCATTAAAGCAAAAGCCTGGATCGTTTTTCCCCACTGCTAGCTTTGGTTTATAATAAAGTCAGTCTCCTTCTACCATACCACGACCTTGCTCGTTGGTTTTGCAAGCGGCCGAATCTGCATTCGCTAGCACTACTAGCCACCACATAAGCCTTTACTGACTGGTTGAACAAAGCATATGTCACTAAATGAAGGCCAGTTCTGCCATCACTTCTGTGCCACCTGCGACCTCTTTGAGTCTCTCTTCCCCAGTCCCCCTCCCCCAATCTTCTACCCCAAACAGGCTCTGAAGGAGGGACTGGACAATGCACCCAGTTTCAGTACCCAGTGTCTGAGTTGCACGATTTCCAGTTTGTGGCTGGAGCCTTGGTTGTTCAGGGAAGACTTCTGGGGAGTCACCAGATCCTGGACCAGCTGGGTACATCATAACACTGAAAGGCTAATAGGAGGAAGAAGGAGAGAGTTAGTATTGTGGCCTTCCCACTACTTACCCTTAGTTCTAGAGGTGGCAATGTCTGCCTGCCTTCAGGCAACAGCACTTATCCCTTTGTTTGAGATGAAACAGAGGCCCAGCAATCTGAAGGTTGGGAAGCTGCTTAGAAATTAGTGCACAAATGGTGGATCTACCAAAGGCGCTCCCGAGGTCAGGCCCCCTCCTTTGATGTAGCTTAAGTAAAACCCTCCTTGTACCCTCCTTCCATTTTGTACCATGAGTTATCCAGAAGTCCAAGTTCCAAATCAGATCCTAATCAAGGGTAATGGTTCCCTTATCTCCACTGGGAAAATGCTTTCAAAATACAAATTTCTAGGCCCTACTCCCAGAGTTCTGATTTAGCAGCCCTGGAATGAGGCCCTTAAACACTTACTTATTCCAATGCACGGTTTGGGAACCTCTGCTAAAGGATCCAGTCTCAACTGGGCTGTTCAGTGCACACGTGTGGGCACAATGTGTCAGCCCAACTGATCTATGTTCTTTCAGAGGCTTTTTCTGCGGCCAGTTAAGTGAGGCTTCCCTCTTTTTGTTTCCTGGTCCATAATCAGCCGTGTTGGAAGGTGTAGGGTGATATGAGGATCACAAGCTTTGGAGTTAGACCACCTGAGTTGAAATCCTGACTCTGCCACTTTTTACCTGTGGAATCTCTCAGGTTGCCTAAGCTCTTGGGGCCTCAGTTTCCTCATTGTGCCTGACCCAGCATAAACTCTCAATGTTTACTATTGCATTTTTGGATTTGGGCAGAAAAGCAGCTCCAGACGTGGCTGATGTAGGATCTTCTTCCACAATTTCTGGCTAAAATAGAGCTCCTGCCCTCCAAATTGTAATGAGTATTACTAAGCAAGCCAATAACTACAGGTTCCAGGGAGACTTGGCCGAAGGAGTGGAGCCTTAGGCTTCCCCAGTCAGAGGAAAATTACAAGTGCAATCTGCACAGTCTCCAGCCTCATTATTTCAGAAATATCCCAAGAAGAGAGACGATTCCCTCAATTCATTCCAGCTGTGCTAACAATGAAGACAAGTATGAGCACCGGCATCCATCACTACCATGGTTTCCAGGGTGCAGAACCTATGTAATGGAGCAAGTGGGAGGTTTTGCAATACTTTGAGAGACTTAAGATGCTCTCTTAAAGGGACATTTCCAGTCTATAAGAAATTTAAGCCCTTGAGGGCTAAAATTTTACTTATGACAACAAATATATGTGGAATTCCAACAGAGTGGCTGCATTTATTAACTTATTGGTTGAACATGTGCAAATATTGGGGCGGCATAGTGCTTTCTTCAGGATCACAGAGGCTACCGACCAACGCCTGGGACAGTGCTGCCCAAAAGAAATATATTGTGAACCACACATGCAATTTAAAATTTTCTAGTAGCCTCATGTAAAAAGTAAAAATAAATCAATTGATAAAGCAAGTGAAATTAATATAATAATATTTTATTTTACCCCATAGATCCAAAAATTTTGTATTTTAACTTGTAATCAATAGTTCAAGATGAGATATTTTATGTTCTTTTTTTGTACGAAGTCTTCAAAATCCAGTGTGTATTTTACTTGGACATCACATCTGAATTTGGACTAGCCGTATTTCAGGTTCTGAATACTGCAAGGAGCTAATAGCTACCGTACTGAACATGGGCTGTTCTGGAGAGTGCAAACAGCTTCTCAGATAGGATAGGCTGAAAAGATTTGCTCATCTTCAACTCTTATGACAACCTGAGGCCTCTACACTCCTAGTAATCTGCCTTCTCTGAGCCTGATGTTTTCTTTGGGAATCTCAAGATTTATGACTAGGCATTCCCAGAATGTGCCAGATTAGTCTGAATTAATGCATTCATTTGCTCACTTATTCACTGATTCGTGCATCCATGTGTTCATTAGAGATTTATCAGGCAGTCATCAAGGTTTACCCCAACCTCACCCTTGACTTTTCTTGACCTCATGCCCACTCCCCGACTCCTTGAAACTTCAGCCCTGGACTCACAGTCTTCTTCCCTACCTCTAGTCCTCCTGTCACCAGTGTGGATGAGCCATCCTAACCCCTGGAAGCTCATTGCCATGACCTCCTCAATGACCTTCATTTCCATGTGCTTCAGACACTCCCTTCCCTGGCTGCACCTTGGATATGTCATTACTGGGCACTGTTTCTCCTCTGAAATCATAAATTCACACACCCACTCTGATGGCATGGCTTTTTCATGGCTTTCTGCCTCTCCCACTTCTACTTCATCTTTTCTTTTAACTCCATCAAACCCTTGATTTCTCTAGTCTGTCCTTCTCAAGCTTTCCCTCAGTCATCATTTCTTTCCCTATCCAACATGGAATTCCCATGACCCCTCTTTCAAATCACTCTTCCCAATATCGTCAACTCTCCTGCCCACTGTTCTTAGATTATATCTGCATGGGTCAGTAAAACTATTCTTCTTGGCTCTTACATCTGGGCTGCTGAGCAACAATGAATAAAATTACCAACCCCAAAGATTGAGGCCATTAGTGTGCTAGTCTCCAACCTCTCTTCTGCTCGCAACCCTCCCCAGCAATTCTATGCTCTTTAATTAGCTTTCTCTCCCATTCTCACAATGATCATTCTTCTCAAACTTTCTGCCCTATTGCCTCCCTTCTTGCTCTTAGGAGATTATCTCCCCATCAACTTTAGAGAAAAAAATAGAGCCACCAAGTGTAAATTCTCTACTCCCTGTTGCCACAACAATGCATTGACCAGCATCTCTAACCACCTTTTCCTCTTCTCCCAACACAGCAGTTGGCACTTCCACCATGCTCCGGACCCCCTCCCCCTTCCTCTGAGATGATGTTCCTTCTACTAACCCTCTCCTTTCCTTCACTGACCCCTTGTCATCAACATTTAAGCATGCTCAAATCACTCCTGTCAAGAAGCCCTCCTTCAGTGCCAGGTCCCCTCCAGCTAGCCCCTGCGTTCCCACCTCTCACAGCCAATCTTCTTGCAAGAGTTGTCTGCAGCTGCTGTCTACAATTCCTCACTCTTATTCATGCTCATTCCACTGAGATATAGCTTCCACCACCATTACACCACCAAAACTCCCTCCTCACTGTTCCTGATGCTTTCCTTGTTGAGGATAGTAGGGTCCTGCAGAAAGAACACGCCCTAGGCATTATTATTTCTTGAATATTCTGTAATTTTGCATAACTTCCCCCTTCTTGTAAGATTCTCTTCCCTTGGTTTCTGTGACATTCTTGTTTTCCGCTTGTCTTGGTGGATGTCCTATCCTTGTGTCCTTCACTTCTGTTCCTCTCACCACCACCCTTTTCCTGATGAGGTTCCTAGGATTTCTCCTTTGGCCTCTCCCCTCCTCTTACTCCACTGCCCCTTCTTGAGAAAGTCTCACCACTCCAATGGCTTCAAATACCATCCATATGCTGACAACTCACACATCTACATTTTTAACCCAAATCCTTTTCCTGGGTCACAGACCCATAAATCTTTTTGCCTGTGGACCTCTCCCAGTGGGCACTCCAGCGGCAACTCAAAGACTCAACCCAGCCAAAGCTGTACTCATCACCTCCCCGCCACCATCCTCCAAAAGACCCCTGCCCCAGCTCCTTTGTTCTCTCCTTTAGGAGTGGCACAGCCATGTACTGAGCTATCCTGGCCCCCGCTTTTTTCTTCTCTGCTTTCTCTTATATATCTGATTGATTCCCAGATCCTTGTGGTTTGGCCTTCTTTGTATTTATTCAATGGGTCCACTTCCTCCAGCCACTCCTGACTAGTGTTGATCCTCCCCTACCTCGATCCATTTTCCACACTGTAGCCAGAGCAATCTTTCCACTGTGTGAATCGTATCAGGTCACTGCTCCCTAAGACCTTTTACTGCAAACTCCCACTGTCCTCAAAATGTCAGCCAAGCTCCTTGGATTAACTGTACAGTCAATGCACCTCCCACCCCTAACTGCTTTCAGACCCACCTCTCAGTACCATGATGGCTTACCTCACAAACCAGTAGTTCAAAAGCAGAACAGTTTAATCAGAGGGTACAGCACATGCTGGTTATGTGGTTTCTGAAATACTAGCCCCACAACAAAATTGAAAAGATACAAATTCAGCTGATTTTCAACAGTGGTCAAAAGACAATTAAATGGCAAAAGAATAGTCTTTTCAATAAATGGCGATGGAACAATTGAACATCCACCTGTGAAACAAATGAATCTCAACCTATAACTTCACACCTTATACAAAAACTAGCTCAAAATGGGTCACAGGAAAAGTTCTGGAAATAGATGGGGGTGATGGTTGCACAACATTGTGCATATACTTAAACTCACTGAATTGTACACTTTAAAATGTTAAATTTAATGGTTAAAATGGCAAATTTTATCATGCATATTTCACCACAATAAAAAAATTAAATGGATCATAAACCTAAATGCAAAAGCCAAAACTATAAAACTTCTAGAACAAAACAGGAGAAAATCCGCATGACCTTGGGATAGGCAAATAATTTTTAGATATGACACCAAAAATGTGATCCATAATAGGAAAAAAAACATAATATTTGTATAATTTTGACAAAATTTGGCTTTATTAAAATTAAAACTTTTACTCTGTGAAAGACATTGTTAAGCGAATGAGAAGACAAGCCACAGACTGAGAGAAAACATTTGCAAATCCCATTTCTGACAAAAGACTTATTTCCAGAATATATCAAGAATTTGCCAAACTCAGCAATAAAAAAATAAACAACCCAACTTAAAACGAGCAAAAGGGCCAGGCGCAGTGGCTCACACCTGTAATCCCAGCACTTTAGGAGGCTGAGGCGGGCAGACCACCTGAGGTCGGGAGTTCGAGACCAGCCTGACCAACATGGAGAAACCCCATCTCTACTAAAAATACAAAATTAGCCAGGCGTGGTGGTGCATGCCTGTAATCCCAGCTACTCAGGAGGCTGAGGCAGGAGAATTGCTTGAACCCAGGAGGTGGAGGTTGTGGTGAGCCAAGATCACACCATTGCACTCTAGCCTGGGCAACAAGAGCGAAATTCCATCTCAAAAAAAATAGTAAATAAAATGAAATGAGCAAAAGATCTGAACAAAGAACAAAGGAAATATATAAATGGCAAATAAGCATGCGAAAGGATGCTCAACATCATTAATCATTGGGGAAATGCAAATTAAAACCATCATGAAATACCACTACACACTTACTAGAATGGAAGAACAAAACCAAAAACTGGAAATGGTAAATATTGGCAAGGATGTGGAGCAACTGATGCTGTCATACATTCCTGGTGGGAATTCAAAATGGGCATACACGTTTGGGCACAGTGGTTCACTCCTATAATCCCAGCACTTTGGGAGGCTGAAGCGGGTGGATCACCTGAGGTCAGGAGTTCAAGACCAGCCTGGCCAACATGGTGAAACCCTGTCTCTACTAAAAATACAAAAATTAGCCAGGCATGGTGGCACACACCTGTAATCCCAGCTACTCAGGAGGCTAAGGCAGGAGAATCGCCTGAATCCGGGAGGCGGAGGTTGCAGTGAACCAAGATTGCACTACTGCACTCTAGCCTAGGCGACAGAGCAAGACTCTGTCTCAAAAAAAAAAAAAAGAAAAGAAAAAAAGAAAAGGAAAGAAATGAGTCCACAGCAATCCCACTCCTAAGTATTTACTCAAGAGAGAAGAAAGCTCATGTTCACACAAAAACCTGCACATGAATGTTGATAGCCATTTTATTCATAATCACCAAAAAAGTGGAAAATATGAAGATGTCTTTCAGCAGGTGAATGCATAAGCAAAGTGTGGTACATCTCTGTAACAGACTATTACTCTGCCATAAAAAGGAACTCTGCAGCAACATGGATGACTCTTAAATGCATTTTGTTAAATGAAAGAAACTAGTTCAAAAAACTACACATTGTATGGCCTCATTAATATAATTTAGGAAAGGCAAAACTATTAGGATAGAAAAGAGAAGGCTGGTTTCCAGCAGACAGGGAGGGACGAGGGGTAAAGGAGGCAGCATGAGAGGCTGTTGAGGGTGATGGAACTCTTTTGAATTGGACTGTGGTGGTGGATATATGACTTCATGGATTTGTCAAAACATGTAGAACTGTACACCACAAAGAATGAATTCTGCCATATATCAGCCACAATAAAATCAACCAGGATATGTGGGGAAAGATGAAATGCAGACTCTGACAAATGAATCTAACTGTATTACAAGTGAATTAAATAACCCACTGAAGGGGGTAGGAAGAAAGAGTTGACCTAAATAACTGGGGAAAAAAGTATTTTGACTGGCTACCATAAGGATAAACAACCACAACTTATATACTGACACCATGCTCTAGTTAGTAAATTTGTTTCTAGGACTATGGCTTAGTAATTCCGAAACTAATTATGTATATATATTAGAGATGAACAAATAAGCAGATATACGGTAGAAAACAAGAGCCAGGTTTCTGGCCAGGAGAAAGAAATGACAAATATGAAAAAGGAGAAGGCATGAATGAGTCATGTAGTGCTAGGCTGGGGATCGAGGCATCATTATAGATGGTTTTTGTTCAATGTACATATATAGATAGACTGGTATGGAAATAAATATATATGTATGTTATGGGTGGGTTAGTTTACATGCACACACACACATTTCCTAGCTCTATTCACCAAAAAGTCTAGAAGTAGTGATACCCACATGGTGATGAATGCACAGGCTCCCAGATCTAGGTTTCCAAATATAATTCTCCTTGGAGAGATAACTTCTTCCTTTTTTTTTTTTTTTTTGAGACAAAGTCTCACTGTCACCCAGGCTAGAGTGCCATGGAAAGATCTCTGCTCATTGCAACCTCCACCTCCTGGGTTCAACTGATTCTTGTGCTTCAGCCTCTTGAGTAGCTGGGACTACAGGCACGTGCCACCACAACTAGCTAAGATAGGGTTTTGCCATGTTGGCCAGGCTGGTCTCGAACTCCTGACCTCAGGTGATCCTCCCGCCTCAGCCTTCCAAAGTTCTGGGATTACAGGCATGCGCCACTGCGCCTGCTCAGAAAAGTAATTTCTGTGACTCCAGAGAGTGAGGAAGGGCTCAAAAAAAGGGGGAGGAGGATGTCAAAAGGGAGCAGGAGCCCACCTGAAGGAACTCTCAATGGCCAAAGTTGGAACTTGAACAGTAAAATAAATGATAGTATTGTATTGTAACCCAAGGAATAAAATAAACCTGAGTCCCTATAGATACAAACAACTGAATAAACAAGTGGCAGAGAGGGACAACTCCTATAGAAAAATTCCAGTTGATAAATGCAAAAGGATTGCGAATACAGAAAATCACCATGAGAACACCACAGTAATTGTTGAGGCACGATCCATTAATAGATGCTAACATTAGTGGGCAAAAATTTAAGCAGAAAGAGGATATTTGCAGAGTCTTGAAGTATCTAAGTCTGTATTCTGTAAAAAAGGAAAAATAGCAACTTTACTGTAGCAAAAGCTGGCAGATACCACCTTGACCAAGTGATCAATATAATACATCTTGACATCACGTACTGCTGACACACACCAAGAAGGGTACATCAACTATGTGGCACCCTTCCCAATAATCATGACAAAAACATCAGCCAAACCAAAACTGGGGACATTCTAAATATCTGACCAGTACTCTTTGAAAGTGTCAAGGTCATGAAAGACAAAGAAAGACTAAGGAAATGTCACAGGTTGGAGGAGATCAACAGAGCCACAATAACGAATGTAATATGGCATCCTGGCACCAAAAAAGGACATTAATGGGAAAACTAGTAAAATCCAAATATAGTCTGTAGTTTAATTAATAGCATTGTACTGATACTAACTTAGTTTTGATCATTTTTCCATGGTTATAGATGTTAACATAAGGTGAAGCTGAGTGAAGAGTAAATGGGAACTCTGTTATATTTGTAATTCTGTTATCTAAAATTATTTCAAAATAAAAAGATTAATTTTAAAAAATGTGCCTGGGGTCGGGCATGGTGGCTCACACCTGTAACCCCAGCACTTTGGGAGGCTGAGGCGGGCATATCACCTGAGGTTGGGAGTTCGAGACCAGCCTGACCAACATGAAGAAACCCCATCTCTACTAAAAATACAAAACTAGCCAGATGTGGTGGTGCATGCTGGTAATCCCAGCTACACAGGAGGCTGAGGCAGGAGAATCGCTTGAACCCGGGAGGCAGAGGTTGCGGTGAGCCAAGATCGTGCCATTGCACTCCAGCATGGGCAATAAAACGAAAGTCTGTCTCAAAAAAAAAATAAAAAGTGGCTGGGCACAGTGGCTTACGCCTGTAATCCTAGCACTTTGGAAGGTTGAGGCTGGCGGATCACTTGACCAGCCTGGCCAATATGGTGAAACCCTGTCTCTACTAAAAATATGAAAAATTAGCCAGACGTGGTGGTATGCGCCTGTAATCCCAGCTACTTGGGAGGCTGAGGCAGGATAATTGCTTGAACTTAGGAGGCAGAGGTTGCAGTGAGCCAAGATCATGCCATTGCACTCCAGCCTGGGCAACAGACAGAGCAAGACTCCATCTCAAAAAAAAAAAAAAAAAAAAAAAGGATACCCTTTAATAATACAGAAATTTTCAAAAATAATAACTTATAAAAAGAGTTTACAGGTATTACATTTCAGGGTTTTTAAAAAATACACATTTTTGGCCGGGTGTGGTGGCTCACACCTGTAATCCCAGCACTTTGGGAGGCCGAGGCAGGCAGATTACGAGGTCCGGAGATTGACACCATCCTGGCTAACACAGTGAAACCCTGTCTCTACTAAAAATACAAAAAATTAGCTGGGCGTGGTAGCGCATGCCTGTAGTCCCAGCTACTTAGGAGGCTGAGGCAGGAGAATGGCATGAACCCGGGAGGCGGAGCTTGCAGTGAGCTGAGATTGCGCCACTGCAATCCAGCCTGGGCGACAGAGCGAGACTCCATCTCAAAAAAAGAAAAAAAAAATTTAAAAAAATTATGGTCCTTAAACATTTTTATTTTTTCCAGAATTGACTATTATGCAAAAAATATTGCTGTCAACCATTCTAAAGAAAATATCTGATGATGTCACTCTCCTGTTCAAAAATCTTCATTGTCTCCCTATTGCCTTTTAATTGCATTCCGATCTCACCCTGAAGCTGCCCTGGCCCTGGTGGCCTCCCCTTCTGCTACTCTCTTCACAGCCTGCACTCCTACGCGGGGATCTGCTGCCTTCCTTCATCCTGACCTCCTGGAAATGCCTTTTCCCCAGACTCTACTTGTCCAGAGCCCAAGCAAGTTCCCCAATATGAAGAAACCTCACCCTCCCCTGAACTCCCAGCGCATTTCCCCAAAGACCCTTCTCAGTTTCCCTGCTGCTGTTGGATCCAGGCTGGTGGTGCCTCTATCCAGTGGCTTAGTTGGAGCACCTACCTCTAGATTTTCTCACTCACCCTTCAGTACCTGAGACCAGACGGTGCCGTCCGAGTAGAGCACCCAGAGCCCTAGACCAGGACACACATGCTCTCTGATCCCTCTTTCTCCCCCTTAATGCTTCCTTATCCTCTACAATAGTGTGGGCCAGCCAGATGCCCTGAGGATCACCAGGACTCATGTCTACCTGATCATCCTAGGAGCTGATCACTCTCCCTGGACTGTCTGGTATTTCTTTAGAAGGACCACATGAGATTGGGCCACCAGAATGGTGCTGCCATGCCGATTTAGGGTGACTCAAATTGTTTATACAAGCAAGAACTCTGCCAAAAATATTTGCCCAGGACCCTCACCCTAGGGTGGCCCTGTCAATTCCTATTATGCATTGCACATGCCTTAAAAGGGTCCTGTCTTAATCATGTCTGCATCCCTTCCCCACAGTGGTGCCTATTTTAGCGCCCGTACGTAATAGAGACTCAATAAGTATTTCTCAGCATGAATGCTTGAAGGAATAAGTAACATCTCAGGCATACATATTTCTTCTGATCCATGGTTCTAATCATGTTTTCCCTGCACACATTTCTAGATCTTCCTCATTCTGAGTAGCAAAAAAAAAAAAAGGAATTTTCACATCCTCAAACCCTCCAGTCACTGACTTGACCGTTGATGTCCTGAAAACTTATCAAGAAAGAACAAATGTGCCTCCAGATTCTCCCGAAACCAAACTGCAACTGGACTTCAACTCCAACACATGTGAGAATGGCCGAGTGTGGGAATGCTAGTTGAACGGTCTCAACGTAGGCAGCCCCATAGTTTGGATTGAACAATGCTTTGGCTGCAACAAACTGTAGTGATAGAACATATGTTCATTGCGCTGTGCTTTTGATCTTCAGCTCCAAGGTTAAGATGCTCTCCCACGGGGAAAAGAAAAAAGGAAGAAGAGCTGGACAGAAGAAAACTGACTTCACCCGTCACTGAAATACTTCATACCTGAAGCACAGCTCTCTTGCGAGAAGAACATGATGGCAGCTCTTCACAGTCACCTAATTAAGGGGCTTGGGTTGGGTCCTGACTCAGAGGGAAATACAACACCACTGAGAGGAACCCCCCACAGCACCTGAGCACTCACAGCCAAGCCTGGGCTTGGCCCCAGTAGACATATGAGAACAGGTGCCTGCCAGAACCACCCAGAGGGCGGGAAGCCTGCTGTTGCCAGGTCCACCATGTGAATCACAATGACTGCATGAGGTCACAGAATGTTGAAGATGAAATGAAAGTGGCTCCTGAGTCACAAAGTCACAGGCGGGTGGGGATCCTTTCGACAGGGCTCCCAGCAATAGAGCAGTCCCACTCTCCCAGATGAGCTGGAGAAGTAGCTACCTCTCCCAGACAGAGTTGGGGTCAAATTCATGCACATCCAGTTCCCATCAAAGCCCACTCTTCCCAGGGCTTGCTGGGAGGGAAGGATAACTGCAGGCTCCCCTGGGATGCCCCCACGTGAGGGAAGTTCACAGAGTTTGAGACAGAGGTGAATGGACAGGTGTGCTTCTTAGGGAAGCAGTCGAGAGGTGGCAAGAAGTTGGCAGCTGCCCTCAAGAGGGTCCTGGCACCATGGACAATGACAAGCCTCTTCAGCCTGAGACAGAAGGTGAAAGGGCATCCCATCTCTCACCACTCAGGCCCGTCCCCGCTGCCTCAGTACAACACCTAGTGATCACAGGACCCTGAAGCCCACTTCTTTCCTCACCTGGGACCCTCTAGAAGTAGGATGATTTGTTATACTGACTTGGGTTCAGGGCTTGGCAAACAGGAAGAATTGGCTGCAGTGCTATGCCACAACTACCTCATACTGGCTCTAGCCAGCTTTAATTTTTATTGTGTGGGCCAGTTGATACCATATTTATAGTTTGAAATCAGTCACATTGGGAATATTTACACCACATGAATTGGCTAACACTATAAATCAGGATGTTTTTGGTGTTGTTTGTTTTTTTTCCTGGAGAATCAATTGTTAAAATTTACCAGCATTCTACTGGTTGAATGGAATTCTAAATTGTTTGACAAGGAAATTAACACTCAGAAATTCATCACTTTTCTAAGGGCACTCAGCAGTCTAACAGCCAAGCTGTTGTCTGTCTTCTAACTACCAGGCCACTGCTACCTGCACTGTGTATCCCAGACAGTCTGGGAGATAAATGTTGGAACCTGGGTCTATGGACAAGGATTAAGAAAGACCTGCATGGACTCATTAGGAACCCCACCATCCTAGAATCTGGGTGGTCAAAACTTGGGACCCCTGCCACAAATGCTCAGCCCACCCATTGGGTAGGTTGGCTAAATTCTGACAGGTCATTCAGAGGCATGGCATGGCTTCTTGAAACTACTGAGTCCTGCCAATGCCTAAGGATTTAGCTCTGGATTTTATGTGTGGCTTCCAGAAGCCCATGGCTTTCAGGAGCCTATGGCTGATCCCAGGTCAATGGCCCAGAGGTGGTAAAACCACATCTAGCAAGTGCAGAGGACTGGTGTGAGGGGAGCTCTGTTCCCAGCAATGAATATGATTAATTCATTACTATGAGTTAATCATAGTAATTCATTTCGACCCAAGGGAGATTTTCAAGCCCCTCCTTCTTCCTAATCACAAATCAATGTTAGATTGGAAGGAAGAGAAGCTAAGTCAAATTCTTAGGAATCAAGTTCTCTCTCTTGCTCTCTGGAACTGCTCCTGGTCCATTTTATTTTCTATTTGACCTAAGTTGTCACCTCCCCTGCCCTGCCCTGCCCCTTATACTCCCTGGAACCATTTGTGCCTGACAATAAGGAAGCCTATGTATCGGGACCCACCCTTTCACCTGAAAGAGTAACAGCACACCCCAAAACCCACCCAAACACTTAAGAAGGGGAAAGTGTGAGCAAGGAGCCAATCTCCAAGGCACGCCTCAGACAGGGAAGGGGGAAGGAGCAGCTGGTCTCCAGGGAGCAGAAGGGAGTTGGTTTCACAAGCTCCCGTAGACCCTGCAGCCGGAGGCAGCGCTATTGGGGAAGGGAGGTTTGTAGAGTGGACTTGCCCTGGCAGGGCTTGGCACCTTGAGGACCTGGGACTCAGAGGAAGGGAGCAGAGATGGAGGGGCGGCAGCGGCAGGCTTTATTGGGAGGCCAGCAAGTTTTATTCCTGGCATCAAGGAGATGAGTTTTTTTCTTCCAGATGAGATTGAAATTGAGCCAGTACGACAGAGCAGCGATAAAATGCTCTACTGTGAGGCTGAACCCCCGCCGACTGTTGAAAAAGTGAAACCAGCCCAGGAGAATTCGGAAACAGACCTGGAGATTGAAGGTGAGCATGGGCATTTGGGGGCAGTCAGGGCAGCTTCTCCTCAGAAACTGGAGAAATCTGGTTTCCAGGAGCTGTCATCTCACTCCTTTCCAGAGTCTGCCCTGCGGATGGCCTGTGGAGGAAATGTGGCAGAAAGGCCTGCTCGATTTTGCCTGGAGTCCTCCTCCGGGCTGGCAGGGGAGAGCAGCTGCAGCTTCCCACGCTTGTCACCTGCCTCAGGAGCAGTGCCCTCACGTCGTCTTGTTAAAAGTGGAATCAATACACAAACAAGGTTTTCTAATCTTCTAAATGTTTCCACGTGGGGCATCCTATGCAATCTTTGCAATAGTCCTAGGAGGTAGGCATCTTTGCCCGTTTTCAACAGAAGAGGAACTGGGCCTTAAAGAGATTATAGGCATTGCCCAGGGACAGCGGGAGTTTGCCCAGCACATTGGCTGATCCTGTGTTTGACTCACTCTGATGGTCCTGCCTTCTGTATTCCATATTCCAGGCCCCTGGAGTGTTTCTGTGGCCTATCTTGCATCCCAGTGACTTTCCCACACTCACCTTAGAGCTCTGGTTTCCCCTACTTTTCTTGATAAATCTAAGCATGCCTGGGTATCGGGACTGGCTGAGCTGAAACAAAGACTCTGTTAATGCAAATAACACCTCCACCCTCTCTCTCCTCCCAGTTTCCCCAAGAAGGGAAGCACCGAAAGAGAACACTTGTGAAGCAAGAGAATGACGCTGGTTCCATCTGACAGGGTCAGCCTCAAACTTCCCAGGCCAAGCCTAGCCCAGTCACCCTTCCTCCCCTGTGTCCTTGCAGCTGGCTGGTGGGCAGTGATTCACAGGCAGCAGAGATGGAGGAAGGCCAGTTCTGCCAAATTAAACTGTGAAGTTCATCTGCATAGAGTCAGTTTATAAACCTCCCCACCATGGTCAACATACAACATACATCTTCACCCTTCTACGCAGACCTCCTCACCGCTGACCCCCAGGCAGCTTGTTGCTCTTTTTCTGGCTTCTTGTCCACTTCAAGTCTGTTGCTAACGTTGCTTCTAACACCCAACTTCATTCACGTGGTTGGAGAAGGTAGCAAAGGACAACACTGGATGTTTGGCCAAAGGGTCCTGTTTCTATCTCATTCCCCCATCTCTTCCCCTGACCGCAGCAAGGGCTAACACTGTCGCAAGCTGCCCATAAAATATAACAATAGGGAACACAGCTAGAAAGGGTCAGCATCAAACCCAGCAGAATTAGTCCCAGGGACAAAACCTGGGGGTTACCTTCCCTGCTTTTGCCAACAGGAACCTCTAATGGCTGAATGTGGCACCAAAAACTCTGTCCTGAATGGTAACTCGGGGCTCAGCAGCCCTGGCTCCTGGTGCTCCTGCTGTGGGTGCTGAGACACTGGGAATGGGCAGGGAGGGCATGGGAAATGGGCCAGCTGGGAGCAGTGCTGGCTGTGAGTCTAGAGAAAAGGGGGAGACGAGCCTGGTTTGCTCACTTGCCATGAGCTGTTTTTCTCCACAACAGTGGTTCTCACCTGGAAGCAATTTTGCACCAAGGGGACATTGGGCAAACTAGGGGTAGGGGGTTGCTACTGGCATCTTGTGGGTCCACGCCAGAGATCCTACTAAACACCCTACTATGTATAGGACAGCCCTCAGAACAGAATTATCCAGCCCAAAATACCTGCAGTGCTGAGGCTGAGAAGCGCTGCTGTACAAGCGTCCCAAAGAGAAATCTAATTTGTAGTTGTGCTTGCAAAATCAGCTTCCCTGTAAAGCACTTGTCCTTTCACCAACAAAGCTCCCATTGTCAGCCTTAGATTGTTTGGAGGGGGAGGGGGTTGGCCAAAGGCCCTGGGATCTGAAGGAAAAGCAGATGCAGACATAGACGCCAGCTGGCCTCAGGAAGCCCTGCCATAGGCTGGACTTGCCTAATGAGGACACAGCTGTGGGGCATCCAGAATCCAGGGAGGCCCGATGCCCAGTGACCATGGGCCAGGCTGGCCTAAAGCCTAAGAAATAAAGGCCCCCAGGGGTTAGAATGGAAAGGCGCAGTCCCCACTTCTGTTAGCTGGTTTTAGCATTGACCAACTGTGTGTTATTTGAGGCTAGGTTTGTCGTCGATAAAGCAAGGATGACAGTCCTTTTTATAAGGAAAATGACATGCAAGCTTTTGAAAGAAGAAAGACCATTCACATGCAAGCATGCTTGTTTCTCGCTGATGTGGAGGTCTTTCCATATTCACTGGTTTGCCATTTTGAGAAGTCCACTCTGTCCTAGTTGGGCTTTTTAAATGTTGGTGCCTCTCTAAGTCTTTGGTGAAGCTTTTTTCATGACTCACAACCTTGTGATAGTGGCGGTGAAACTAAAAGTGAAATGAAGACTCCATCAACCATCAAAAGTCATCCGCGTTTGGCCTTTCAGAATTGTCCAAAGGTGGGCAAGAGGGCTTGGGCCTTCTATGTCCTTGATGACCAGTCACTGGATGTGGCCAACCTGGGCAGGTGGGGTGAAGCCCACTGCTCACTTCTAGGAAAGCTTCTGGCCTAAAACCATGGGCCTCATCTCCTACCCAAAGGGAAACATTCATCTGGGACTTTCTGGAGTTAGAGTCTCCCTCTCCCACCATGGACTGACTTCCCAGACAGGAGCAGGCTTCTTAGCACATACCCACAGGGAGAGATCCTCTGGCAGAGGACAGTCTAGACATGAGTGAATGTCACTGGGGCTAGAGGGGAGAGAAGGCAAAGGTGGAAGAGAAATCCTACTTCAGCCCATCTTTCTCTGCAGATGATGAGAAATTTTTCACCACTGGACAAAAGGAGCTGTACCTGGAGGCCTGCAAGCTGATGGGTGTAGTGCCTGTCTCCTACTTCATTCGGAACATGGAGGAGTCCTACATGAACCTCAACCATCACGGCCTGGGCCCCAGGGGTACCAAGGCTATTGCTATAGCCCTGGTGGTGAGCATGCTAGTGGGAGCTCAGGAAACCTGGAGGAGGTGGAGGGTTGGCAGAGTGGTAGGCCCAAGATTCAGAGGGCCCCTCCTATGGAGCCTAAACCCACACTTTATGCCCTTATGCCACACTGCCCTGGGCTCTGCTTGGCTGCCAGATGATTTATTTAGCTCCTGGTAGGAGGCTGCTAGCAACCTGGGCCTTAGAAGTCTATGCTCCTTGCAGAGACTTTGAGGAGAAAAAAATAGAAGTCTATATACTCTTTGCTGTTCAGGAAGCAAAGGCACCAGCCCCTGGGCCCAGGAAAAGTGACCAGGCCCAATTATCAATGTAAGAGCACCAACAAAATGCCAGCCTGGGTCTCCATTCCAAAGCTCACCTTTGCTGTAAATGGGTTTACTACTGACCCATTCCATTCAATGTCTGCCTTGTGCAACATTATATTTCATAAAGACCACGGTATAGAGTAAATCAAGTTTTCCCACAGAAATAGTGTTATCTCTCAGCTTGGTATGACCAAACAAGGACTTGACCTTGAGTTCATCATGACTTTATATAATTATAACTGATTTACACACAAAACTGACTCCTATCACAGAAAAACAGAAAACCTAACAACTGCCTGTCAGCACAGCACTGTTTGTCCACTTAGAAAAGTAAACAGAAAATTCCATTATAAAAAAGCTCAGTAAGGTAGAGAGGTAGATGTGTCTTTAGAGGTGACATTTAAAATTGGTAATAGTTAAATTATCCATGGAAAGAATGAACAGAGAAAAATAAAGAGGACTTACAGGACCACCAGGTTCATATGCTCACTGTGCAGTAAGGACCAATACACTGAAACAGCAGAATTTGCAGCAAAGAAAGAGTTTAATGATCACAGGGTGGCCAAGCAAGGAAATGAAAGGAACCCTTCCATCCATTTCCCTAAGGAGTTCTGGTCTAGAGTTGTTTGTTTGAGACAGGTTTTCTCTGTTGTCCAGTCTGGAATGCAGTAGCATGATCATGGCTCACTGCAGATTTGACCTCCTGAGCTTAAGTGATCCTCCTGCCTCAGCCTCTTGATTATTTAGGACCACAGGTATTCACTACTGCACCCAACTAATTTTTGCATTTTTAGTAAAGAAGGAGTCTTGCTATGTTGCCCAGGCTGGTCTCAAACTCCTGGGCTCAGGTGATCCACCCACCTCAGGATCCTAAACTGCTGGGATTACAGGCATGAGCCACTGGACCTGGCCTGGCCAACAGTTTTTAAGGGGATCTTGGAGGACAAGGGGCTGAAAAATTAGGGTCATTGATTGGTCGGGACAAGGGGGATTAAATCATCAGGAGGTAGCAGCTGCATGCTTTGGTGAGTCAGCTCCTCTTGGGGTCCTTCAGACCAGCTGATGTCAGTAGTAGTTTCACCAGCATCTCAGATGGAAAACTGAACATTTCACAATGTTTGCAATGTTATCTGCAGAGCAGTGAAAAGGAACTATGATCCTGTGACAGAGTCTATGTGGTTCTGGGGCAACAGGCAGCAAACAACTCTGAGGAAGGGGTCAGAGAGCAGCTGACCTCATGACCAATGCTGTGTGTGCTGCAAGCGGGGCTGATTCCCATTTCTCCCCTCCCTTCTTCCCTGATCAATTTTATAAAGTTGATAAGGACAGTTTCAGGACTGAGAAATAATTCTTTAAAAATATTATTTATAAAGGATCTGAAAGAAGAAAAGGAGTCAGTGAATTCAATAGAGAATGAGTGACTGAAAGACAGGAGAAGCTACAGAATGGTAGAGACAGTCAAACACAAGCTGCAGGAAAACTGAGTTGGCCAAGTTCAATGATGCAGACATCTGAGAGAGTGATGAATGAGGAAGGCAATTCTGTGCGTCCATGTCTATTCAGTTATGAAATACATAGCAAGCTCCAAAAAGTCTTGAAATACACTGTCATTGTTGGTTGCTAGAAGGTATAGCAGTCCACCCTTACCCACAGTTTCACTGTCTACTGTTTCAGTTGTTCTTACAGTACAATAAGGTATTTTGAGAGAGAACGAGAGAGAGAGATGCCACATTCACATCACTTTTTTTTTTTTTTTTTTTTTTTGAGACGGAGTCTCACTCTGTCTCCCAGGCTGGAGTGCAGGGTCATGATCTGAGCTCACTGCAACTTCTACCTCCCAGGTTCAAGTGATTCTCCTGCCTCAGCCTCCCGAGTAGCTGGGATTACAGGTGCGCACCACCATGCCTGGCTAATTTTTCGTATTTTTAGTAGAGATGGGGTTTCACCATGTTGGCCAGGCTGGTCTTGAACTTCTGGCCTCAAGTGATCCTCCCTCCTTGACCTCTCAAAGTGCTGGGATTACAGGCATGAGCCACCGTGCCCTGGCAACATTACTTTTATGATAGTATATTATAATAAATGTTCTATTTTATTATTAGTTATTGTTACCCTCTTATTGTGCCTAATTTGTGAATTAAACTTTATCATGGGTAAGTATGTACAGGAAAAAAACATAGTATATTTAGGGTTTGGTACTATCTTTGGTATCAGGCATTTACCAGCGGTCTTGATGTTTTCCCCCAAGGATAGGGGTGAACTACTGTAATCACTGTTAGAATGTAAGTTCCTTGTATGATAGGAAGGATAGGCTTATGTGCTATTCAAGTGCCTAGCCCCCACTTGGCATTGAACGGTGTATTTGTAGAATACATGGTCTTATTTTTCCTCACTTTCCCCAACACACTCATTCTTTCTTAAACATATAACAGCATTTGCGTTTAGCATTTGTGTGCACTTCAAGAAGTGACACAAAATGTGAGATTGCACTGTTTTCCGGGAATGGGAAGAAAGGAGCCGAGAAAGAACAAAGCTGTCTTGAGATTTATCAAGGGTGGAAAGGCTGATTAATGAAGTGTTAGGAACGCACCATTACCTCATGAGCTTCGTGGGAAAAACATGGATGATAATGACATCCTCTCAGGACTTGGACCACTTGTTTCTTAGTAACAGCGGTTTCTGTTTGAGGGGAGTTTCTTCTTCCCCCATTCTCTGTATCATTCATTTGACAATTAATCATCGTGACATTCTGGTAGACTGAACTTCTATTTGCTCTTTGTACTGATTAACTTTTCACATGTTTGTGTTTCCCTGGCCTAGATTAGGAGCACGCTAATAGCAGGCATCGTATTTCATCCTTGTGTGTAACCCTCGACAGCCTAGCACCGTGCCCTTGCATGTGGGGGCAGCAGGTGGTGTGAGAATGGGAATGTTCTCTGTTAATCCTTGTTCCCCAGCAGTGAACACAGATAGTGACAAATACACAATGGCCCATGTGAAATAAATGTGGATGGATTTGGGGACTGGGCCTCCTGCTTCCCCCTGGAATGTGCTGGTCCCCAGTATGAATCTGGCAGTGGTGATTCAACTCATGTTTCTAGACACTCCTAAATAGCACCTAGATGGGAGGCCCCCTGAGCCATCTCCCTCACCTTTGAGCACAACTCAAGGCAATTGAATTTTGCCCAGCCCAGAGAGCTGAGACCAGAAGACATTTCAGGAAGCCCCAGGGTGAACCATCCTGCATTGCAATAGCTTGGACTATCACATTTTCCTTTTTCAGGGGAGAGGGTGGCGGAGGATCAGCATTAACACTCCTTCCACCTGCTACTTCTCTTGCTCCTTAGTGGGCCTTGAAAATGCTCAAATCCAAACCTGTGTCTGTTCTCTGTACCTGTGTGTACTGGGAACAAGGTGGGGAAGGGAAGATCAAAGTTCTGATTAGAGCTAACCCAAGTCCTTCATGCTGCAATGCGAATCCTTTCCTCTCTCTCCTCTTGCCCCTCATAGAAATGCAGACTAGTGGCTCACGCCTGTAATCTCAGCACTTTGGGAGGCCAAGGTGGGTGGATCACCTGAGGTCAGAAGTTTAAGACGAGCCTGGTGAACATGGTGAAACCTCATCTCTACTCAAAAAAATACAAAAATTAGCCAGGTGTGGTGGTGGGCACCTGTAATCCCAGCTACTCAGGAGGCTGAGGCAGGGAGGATTGCTTGAATCCAGGAAGCAGAGGTTGCAGTGAGCCGAGATCACGCCACTGCACTCCATCCTGGGTGACAGAGCAAGACTCCATCTCAAAAAAAAAAAAAGAAATGCAGACTATCTTGGATCTAGATATTCACCAAAGATTTATATGTCCAATTCCTTCCAAACAGACTTGAGGTCACCTCCTAGTAAAGAGAGTACCAGAGCGAGGTGTGGTGGCTCATGCCTGTAATTCCAGCAACCTGGGAGGCTAAGGCAGGAGGATCACTTGAGCCCAGGAGTTTGAGATCAGCCTGGGCAACATAGACCCCGTCTCAAAAAATAATAATAAATAAATAAATACAAATTAAAAAGAGTGTCCCAGATAAAACTTAAGCGTAAATTAGAAGAAAGGCCTCTGAAGAAAGCAAAATCAATGCTTTAAAGGACCTCCTTGCAAAAATCTTTATGTTTAAATATCCTTATTCAATGTATCAAGTTTTCCTTAATCTTGGAGTAGGTCACAGTTCTGTCCCCTTAGGGCTAAATAGTTAAAATCTGTTTAGCTCATCCTTGTGCCTCCAACTTGTCAGGGTTTTAATTGTTTTCAGGATCCTTTTATAAATTCTCCCAGAATCAGCGTATTGTCCTAGCAAAACTCTACGGGTTGGTTCAGCCCCCGTTCTGGTCTCCTCGCCCTTGCTAGGCCTTCAGAATTCCTAGCCTGCATCTCCACGCCCATTCACATGGCTGGCCCAGGGCGAGCAGGGAACTGACTGGGTCACCAACCACTTCTGTGTCTCTCTCCCTCCCCTTGTGCTGGCTGAAGTCCAACCCGACTGTTACCAAACTGGAGCTGGAAGACAATTGCATCATGGAGGAGGGTGTCTTGAGCCTGGTGGAGATGCTACAAGAGAACTACTACCTCCAGGAGATGGTACTGTGCCCCCCTGTGCTGGCTCTTACCATCATCCCTGGGGATTCACAACCCATTGGAGACAAGCCAGAGGCCCTGCCAGGACCCAGGCTGCCTCCAGGCTCCTGCCCGCCCCTGCCCTTCCCACATGACTTCTTAGAGGAGGGCCACATGTGAGAGGCTGTGTTTCCTATGGCTGTAGGAAAACCTAAGAAACAATTTATGGCTGGGCGCGGTGGCTCACACCTGCAATCCCAGCACTTTAGGAGGCCAAGGTGGGAGGATCGCCTGAGGTCAGGAGTTCAAACCCAGCCTGGCCGACATGGTGAAACCCCGTCTCTACTAAAAGTACAAAAATTAGCCAGGCATGATGGTGTAATCCCAGCTACTTAGGAGGCTGAGGCAGGAGAATGGCTTGAACCCAGCAGGTGGAGATTGCAGTGAGCTGAGATCGCACCACAGCACTCCAGCCTGGGCGACAAGAATGAGACTCCATCTCAAAAAAAAAAAAAAAAAACAGAAACCACTTCTGTCTGGACCTTAGAAGCCCTTAAAAATGATAAATGTGGCCAGGCATGATGGCTCACGCCTGTAATCCCGACACTTTGGGAAAGCAAAGTGGGCAGATCACCTGAGGTCAGAAGTTCGAGACCAGCCTGGCCAACATGGTGGAACCCCCGCTTCTACTAAAAATATAAAAACTTAGCTGTGCATGGTGGTGTGTGCCTGTAATCCCAGCTACTCGGGAGGCTGAGGCAGGAGAATCACTTGAACCCCAGAGGCAGAGGTTGCAGTTAGCCGAGATGACGCCACTGCACTCCAGCCTGGGTGACAGAGTGAGACTCTGTTTCAAAAAAAAATTGATAAATGTAGCTCTGCATAGTTGCCTTAAAGTGAACTTTCTTAAAGAAAGTAAAGACATGAAATAATGTCATAAAAGACAATGTGCCTAGAGATGGCTGGCGGTGATGGTTACACAATGTGAATATGCTTAATACCACGCCACTGGACACTGAAAAACGGCAAAGATGGTAAATAATATGTTATGCTTATTTTACCATCATAAAAAGAAATTCAAAGAAAAGGGGGAACAACCAATTAAGACAATAATGGCCACTTTATATAAAGTCTCTCCCACTAGCTTAAAAGGACAATTCATACTTCCCAAATCAATGAGTAGAATTTACATTGATTATGCACTCTAAACTCATTTTTCACTGTTTCACTGCCAAGCTCTCCAAATGAAGCCGTTTTGGGTTTTAATACAAAGAAACAAAATAGTATGCTTATCTGAAGCACCAAGGCTAAATTGGGAAAACAGGGAGTCCTTGAAGCCAACTTCAAAAAACTGAGACCAGCTATCCCAAGGGTCCCACCGGGAGGCCCTGGAAAAGCCGGCTCTAGAGCCTGGTTTCCTATTGCCCTTCTCTTCGTCCTTGGCACCTCCCTAATCCTCCTAATCCTTTCCCACCCCAACCCTACTCCCTCAGCACAGGACTCAAGTAAACCACAAAAGACATCATTTTTTCATGAGGGCCCTTTGGTGAGCTTTTTTACATACCGAAGTGTTTTCTTGCCTTTTAGAATATTTCCAACAATCACCTTGGTTTGGAGGGGGCCAGAATCATCTCAGATTTCTTTGAGAGAAATAGTTCTTCTATCTGGAGCCTTGAGCTTTCAGGTGAGCACATGGAAAGGGAGGGAGAAGACACTGGGAATCAGAGGGAGGGAAGAGGGGAAAAACAGAGAATTCAATGTCTCATTGAACCAGACCATGTCCTTCTAGTCTTGGAGACCAGAATACTGCATCTATGCCTGCTAAACCCTCCCAGTCACACTCCCCTAGCCCCCGCCATTTATCATCCGTATCTGACATTACAGATGATATATAAACAATAATTTATCATGTACTTTACCACCCAAACTGAATAGGGCACTATTAATTAACTGGAACCACAAGCAAACTGAGATATCTTATACCCAATCACAAACTATGTTTAATATGATTAAGAACATAAAATAAAATCATAAAAGAACAAATCACTTAAAAAGAGACCTCCCCTCCTCTCCACACCAAGAGCTTCTTACAATGAAAAATTTATAGTCACTGATATTAAAGACTGAACAAATAAATTCAATGGCACATTAGTTACAGGTGAATAGAATTAGTGGAAAACATTTTATCTATCTTTGCAGCATAGAAAGACAAAGACATAGAGAATATAAAAGATAAAAGAATGAAACGAATGACTAGTTTCCAGAAGGAGAAGAAATGAATGAGCAGCAATATTTGAACAAATAACAGCTAACATGTTCCCTGAATTGATAAATGTGCAGATACAGGAATCCCAGTAACTCCTAAGAAAGGTATATAAAAAAGAATCCACACTTGATTATATCTCTGAAAAACCATTAACACACAGAGAAGATCTGAAGAGTGTCTAGGGAAAAAATACAGAAATAAAGTTTGTGCATTTTTCTTTATAAAGACGGGTTGTCCCCGTCTCACCATGTTGTCCAGGCTAGTCTCAAACTCCTGGGCTCAAGCAATCCTCCCGCCTCAGCCTCCCAAAGTGGTGGGATTACAGGCATAAGCCACCATGCCCAGCCTTAGTTCGTGTATTTTTAACATAAATGTTTTTACATGTCAGTTATTGTTCTCCAATTTTTCTTGTTTTCCACTAAATATATCTTGGATTTCTTTCTATGGCAGAACAAATAGATTTATCTAATTCTCTTGAACTGCTGGCTAGTATTCTGAGTTATGGACATACCATAGTTTATTTAACATCCCCCTATTTGGGAGAAAGGAGATTAAAGTCATTTCTAATTTTGCCTTCAAGTAATGTTTTAAAGGACTTTCTTGTACATGTATCTTTTAGGCACATGTTCTTGTATTTCTAGATCGACACCCAGGAGCACAATTACTGAATATGAAGATGTATCCATTTTTGTGAACTTAACAACTGATTTCCAAATTTCCCTTTAAAAAGACTGCCAGGTTATAATTCTACCAATGGACTGTTGCCTATACCATCCCCAGAAGGGAAATAACAAGCAATTTGTGAATCAAAATGGTTAAGCATGTGGGTGTAGAAGTCACAGTGCTTGGGTTCAAATCCCAGCTTTGACACTGGGCAAGTTTTTTAAACAGTTTGTGCCTCATTTTCTCATTCATAAAATAAGGATAATTATATTACCTCAGATGGTTATTGTGAAGATTAAGTGAATTAAAATCTAAAACTCCTAGAACTATACCTAGTACATAAGTATTCAATGTGTTTCTCGCTATTATTGTCTTTGTTACTGTTACACATTCTATTACTATTGAAATAGAACACTTTTTCAGATGCTCACTTCCACTTCTATTTTCTTTTCTATGAAATGTCAATTGTTGTATGGGGTTGTTAGTGTGACTGAGTTTTAGCCATTCTTCATAAACTATAGATATTCATACTTGAATGTTAGAATGTTAGATACGGCTTTATTTATGGTACTTTCTCAACCTCGACTCACTGCAACCCCCGCCTCCCAGGTTCAAGCAATTCTCCTGCCTCAGCCTCCTGAGTAGCTGGGACTATAGGCGCCCGCCACCACACCCAGCTAATTTTTGTATTTTTAGTAGACACGGGGTTTCACCATGTTGGCCAGGATGGTCTCGATCTCTTGACCTTGTGATCTGCCCGCCTCAGCCTCCCAAAGTGCTGGAATTACAGGCTTGAGACACCATGCCCAGCCTGTTTATGGTACTTCCTTGTAGCAAAGTTTATATCTTTTATTGATGTCAAGTTTTATAGTCTTTTTCCTTTATGTATTTAATTTTTGTAGCCTGGCTTTAAAACTCTTTCCTAAAGTTTATAAAAATATTTTCCTGAACCAGGAGTGGTGGCATGTACCGATAGTCCCATCTACTCAGGAGGCTGAGGTGGGAAAATTGCTTGAGCCCAGGACTGGCCCCCCTGGGCAACATAGCAAGACCCCATCTGTAAAAAAGAAAAAGAAAAAAAATTAGGTAAAAATATTTTCCTTTATTTTCTTCTATTTTTGTTGTTGTTGTGGTTTCTACTCTTAGCTCTCTAATATATCTAGTACTTGTTTGTGCATGGAATGAAGTAGAAATCAGATGTTTTATTTCCAAAACTGATAACCAGGTACTCCAGCATCATCAATGTAATAATTGATCCTTTTCTCATTAATTTGAAATGTCATCTTTATCATGTATTAAACTCCCATTATAAATATAGGTTTCCTTCTAGAGTCTCAATTTCATTTCATTAATCTATTTATGTATTTCTTTTTTTTTTTTTTTTTTGAGACGGAGTCTCACTGTCACCCAGGCTGGAGTGCAGTGGCACGATCTCGGCTCACTGCAGGCTCTGCCCCCCAGGGTTCACACCATTCTCCTGCCTCAGCCTCCCGAGTAGCGGGGACTACAGGCGCCCGCCACCTCGCCCGGCTAATTTTTTGTATTTTTAGTAGAGACGGGGTTTCACCGTGTTAGCCAGGATGGTCTTGATCTCCTGACCTCGTGATCCGCCCGCCTCGGCCTCCCAAAGTGCTGGGATTACAGGCATGAGCCACCGCACCTGGCCTATTTATGTATTTCTGTGTCAACACTGCATTGTCTTAATATTTGTTTAGAATATTAAAATTATAATTACTACATATTATAAGATGTTGTGACTAATACAAAAAATGATGATGTACTATTTAATATATAAGTTATAAAATCTTATAATAAATATTTTGCATTTCTTTGTTTTTGAGACGGAGTCTCCCTCTGTCGCCCAGGCTGGAGTGTAGTGGTGCCATCTCAGCTTGTTATAACCTCTGCCTCCTGGGCTCAAGTGATTCTCCTGCCTCAGCCTCCCGAGTAGCTGGAATTACAGGCGCCTGCTGCCATGCCCAGCTAATTTTTGTATTTTTAGTAGAGACAGAGTTTTGCCATGTTGGCCAGGCTGTTCTCGAACTCCTGACCTCAAGTGATCCAACTGCCTCAGCCTCCCAGAGTGCTGGGATTACAGGCATGAGCCACTGTGCCCAGCCAATAAATATGTTTTGTGTGTGAGTGGGCAAAGACTACCCCTTTTTTTCAAAGTAATCTTGAATCTTTTTTTCAAAGTAATCTTGAATTTTTTTTTCAAAATAATTCTGCAATCTTGGCTATTAGTATTGTAAGTAATAGTAATCTTGGCTATTCTTGTGCAGTTTCTCCTCCAGGTGAATTTTAGAATCATTTTGTCAAGTTCTATTTAAGAAAAAAAAAAGAAAAAAAACACCTGTTGGGGTTTTGGTTGGGGTTCCATTTAATATTCTAGATTAATTTATGAAAGAACTGACATTCACAATATTGAGTCTCCTCATTTATGAACATGGTTTATCTTTACTCCTTCAGGTATTTTTATATTCTTTTTTTTCTTTTTCTTTTTCTTTTTTAGAAGGAGTTTCACTCTTGTTGCCAGGCTGGAGTGCAATGGCATGATCTTGGCTCACTGCAATCTCTGCCTCCTGGGTTCAAGTGATTCTCCTGCCTCAGCCTACCGAGTAGCTGGGATTACAGGCATGTGCCACCACACCCAGCTAATTTTGTACTTTTAGTAGAGATGGGGTTTCTCCATGTTGGTCAGGCTGCTCTCGAATTCCCAGCCTCAGGTGATCCACCCACCTCAGCCTCCCAAAGTGCTGGGATTACAGGTGTGAGCCACTGTGCCCAGCCCCAGGTCTTTTTACATTCTTGAGTAAAGTTTTAGTTTCTTCTATTATAAGCCTTGCATTATTTATATTAGGTTTATTTCTAGGTCTTCTATTATTTTATCTTATTGGAACAGAATGTTTTTTTCTATCACATTTTCTAATTGGTCATTACCGGTGTGTCTGAAAGCTATTAATTTTTGTACATTAATTCTATATCCAGTCACTTTATTAAATTATCTTATGAGTTCTAACATTTTGTTAATTAATTTTATAGAATTATTTAGATAGGTGATTATACCTGCAAATAATGAAAGTTGTTTCTTTTCCAATATTTATATCTCCTAATTATTTTTCTGGTTGCATTGGCTAAGACCCCTAACATAATGTGTTAACATAGTACAGAAAGTTCTTTGTAAAAATACAAATCACCCAGTCCTATCCCAGACTGGTGAAATCAGAATCTTTAGCAGGAGAAATCTTGGAATCTGTGTTTTATCAAATTTCACAAATAATTCTCTTACAACCAGCTCTGTAGTATCTGTAACCACTGATTTAAACACAAGAATTTGAATAACTAATCACCTAGTTTTATGCATTGACTAGCTTATTATCTCACTTTATTGCACGGCTAACAGACACAGCCAAACAAGTATTTGTGTTCCAGTGAATGCATTCATTCATTCATTCATTCACTCACTTTACTAAGGACCTGTTATGTGCCAAACACTATTTAGGTGGTAGAGATACAAAGCTTATTGAGGATTCAAAGGAGGAAATTTGGGAATAAGGCTCTATGTCATGTACTTCCCAGAAATCACCAGTGTCTTACATGGCTTAGCAGGGCCACAACTCAGGTAAGGTGAGTGAGCCACTTGCGTTGGTCACAAAATGTAAGGAGTGCCAAAATATCCTGATGAGAAAAATATCAAGACATTAAATAAAAACAGCATCTAGCAGGGATTGAATGGACTGAGGTGAATAAGGTCTAGTCATGTGTGTGCAGGGTCAGATTTTAAAATTATAAAGACACCAGGTGCGAATCCCAGCACTTTAGGAGGCTGAGGTGGGCAGATCACGAGGTCAGGAGTTTGAGACCAGCCTGACCAACATGATGAAACTGTGTCTGTACTAAAAATATAAAAATTAGCTGGGTGTGGTGGTGCACACCTGTAATCCCAGTTACTCAGGAGGCTGAGGCAGGAGAATTGCTTGAACCCAGGAGATGGAGGTTGCAGTAAGCCGAGATCACGCCACTGCACTGCACTCCAGTCTGGGTGACAGAGCGAGACTCCGTCTCAAAAAAAAAAAAAAAAAACTTGTTCAATATAGATGATTTTGCACTAATTTTGGTTTTTTAAAATGTTGTATTAGGATATTATTCTTCTTGATTACTGAGTTTTTAGGCACCTCTTAAATTTTGCACGCATGGCAAGTGTCTCACTCACAAGTGTCCCAGTCCTGCTGCTTCAACTTTGATGAGCATTTTTAGGATGTTATAGACTCTAGGCACTAGGCTGGGGTTGATGCTGCTAATGAATGCACAGGGTATGCTACCAACTCCTGGAATTTCATGGCAGAGAGAAAAGGCAATGTTAAAAGAGAGGGTAAACAGTTGCCTTGTTCTCTTTTGTCCACGTAATACTTGCTTTAAGTCCCTTCCTGTCCTGTCCTGTCCCTTCCTTTTTTATTTGATTTTATTATTTTATTTTTGAGGTGAAGTCTTTCTCTGTCACCCAGGCTGGAGTGCAGTGGCGTTGTGATCTCAGCTCACTGCAATCTCCACCTCCCAGATTCAAGCATTTCTCGTGCCTCAGCCTCCTGAGTAGCTGGGACCACAGGTGTGCGCCGTCATGCCTAATTTTTGTATTCTTAGTAGAGACAGGGTTTTGCCATATTGGCCAGACTGGTCTCGAACTCCTGACCTCAGGTGATCCACTCACCTTGGCCTGTAAAAGTTCTGGGATTATAGGCATGAGTCACAGTACCCAGCCTCCTTTTCTTTTTTTAAAAACAGGATCTTGGTCTGTCACCCAGGCTGGAGTGCAGTGGCACCAACATGGCACACTGCAGCCTCGACCTCCTGGGTTCAAGTGATCCTCCCACCTCAGCCTCCAAAGTAGCTGGGACCACAGGTTCATGCCACCATGACTGGCTAATTTTTTTTAAAATTCTTTGTAGAGACAAGGGCTCACTATGTTGCCCAGGCTGGTCTCAAACTCCTGGGCTCAAGTGATCCTCCCACCTCCGCCTCCCAAAGTGCTGGGATTACAGGCGTAAGCCAATGCGTCTGGCCCCTACCACCTTTTTTCTGTTTGATTGTTCTAAAGGGAAGTGGACTGGGAGGGGCAGGGGGTGGGAGAGGAAGGGAGCCATGGTCTAGCAGTGCATCACTGACACACCACCCTCACTACAGGAAATGACTTCAAGGAAGACTCCGCAGCACTGCTCTGCCAAGCCCTGTCGGTAAGAGGCAGGGAGTGCAGCCAAGCCACGTGGGCGATGTCCCTGGGAGATCTGGGCAACCTGGGGCTGCTATGGGCACAGTAACGTGAGGCTACTTTCACGTGTTAGGGACTGGGGAGTGTTTAGACCCTGCCAACCCCAACAAAGGCACAGCAAATGGTAGAGCTGTTTATATGGCACTAAGTTCTCCCAGCAGCCATCAACAGTCCAACAAAAAATGCCTAAGACATTGTCTTCACCTAATTTTTGGTACATCAGAGCCCCGCCATCATACTGCCCTGAGATAAGTAAGATATTTGCAATCAGAAGACAAAAAATCCTTCTCTTTCCCCTGTTTGTTTCTGTAGACCAATTACCGAATTAAGAAGCTGGATCTCAGTCACAACCAATTCTCTGATGTAGGAGGGGAGCACCTGGGCCAGATGCTGGGTGAGTCTCCCTGGAGGAAGGGACAGCAAAGGGGAGGGATAGGGGAGGATCGCTTGGCAGTGCGGAATCTCCCTTTTTAACATGATTTTTAAATGTTGTGATTATAAAAGTGATGTAAACATGCCCAAAATACATTCAGAATTTGGGTGCAGTGGCTTATGCCTGTAATCCCAGAACTTCAGGAGCCTGAGGCAGAAGGATTGCTTGAGCCCAGGAGTTCAAGATCACCCTGGGCAACATAGGGACACCCTGTTTCTACAAAATTTCAAAAAATTAGCCAGGTGTGGTGGTGCACACCTGTAATCCCAGCTACTCGGAAGGCTGAGGTGGGAGGATCCCTTGAGCCCAGGAAGTAGAGGCTGCAGTGAGCCATGATTGTGCCACTCCACTGCAGCCTGGGCAACAGAGAGAGACCCTGTCTCAAAAGAAGAAGCACAAGAAGAAGGAAAAGAAGAAGGGGAAGGGAAGGGGAAGAGGGAGGGGGAGGGGCAGCAGCAAACACCTGGACATGGGAAGTAAAACTTTACGATGATTAGAAGAACACAGAAACAACTAACAACTCAGGAAGGCTAAGGACTGTTAAGTATGGCCCAGTAAGCATAAACGGTCCAAAAGCAATGGAAAAAGTACCTTTTGGGTACTATGCTTATTACCTGGGTGATGAAATAATCAGTACACCAAACCCCTGAGATACGCAATTTACCTATATAACAAACCAGCACATGTAGGCCTGAACCTAAAAGTTTTAAAAATTCCCATATTTGACAACAATACATTTGAAACATGCATATGATAAAAAGACACACAACCATGAACAACCTTAAAAGACAAGCAACAGGCTGGGCGTGGTGGCTCACGCCTGTAGTCCCAGCCCTTTGGGAGGCCGAGGTGGGCAGATCACGAGGTCAAGAGATCAAGACCATCCTGGCCAACATGGTGAAACCCCATCTCTACTAAAAATACAAAATTAGCTGGACGTGGTGGTGCATGCCTGTAATCCTAGCTACTCGGGAAGCTGAGGCAGGAGAATCGCCTGAACCCACGAGGCGGCGGTTGCAGTGAGCCAAGATGGCGCCACTGCACTCCAGCCTGGGCAACAGAAGGAGACTCCAGCTCAAAAACAAAAACAAAGACAAGTAACAGACAGGGAGTAAATATTTGCAGCATTTGTAGAGTACAAAAAATAGTATTCAGAATGTTGATAAAAGATCCTTAGCTCAATTAGACAATGATAAATAGCCTCAATAGAGCAATGGTCAAGGCATATGCATAGCAAAAGAAGAAAGTCGAGTGCCCACATCTCTTAACTAGTTAGAGAAATGAAAGGTTCTCCTTGTCATCTTTAAAGCTGTGAAATTTTAAAGCCAGCGAATGTCAAAGGCTGCGGACAACCGAGCGAAATAAGAATACTTCAAGCTGCCGGGCACTTTTGAGAACAACTTGACAGTCCTTGGTAAACTTGAAAATGTGTCTATTCTATGATGCAGAAATTCCCTCCCATCAAAGGGAATTGTCTCAGAGAAGCTCTCACATATACACAGAGAAATGTGTGAGGAGGTTATTACAGCATCACCATAAAAGAGAAAAAAATAAAATAGTAACAACCTAAATAGTCATCCCCAGGCAAATGAGTACAAAAGAGGAAGTTGTCACAGGAGTCTAGGCAAGACAGGAAAATAGCTTGAGCTCAGGGAGGAGGTGGGGATAGAGAAGAGTGAATGAATTCAGAATATACTTTGGGGGTAAAGCCAAAAGGACTTGCTGATGTGAAGAATGGGGGAAGAGAGAGATAGACTCATGGTCATTTTGCTTCAGCTATTGGTTGGATGATGGTGTTGTTTACGTGGATGGAGACAACTCAGGGAGCAACAGGGACAGGAGATAGGAGCCCCGTTTTCCATTTTGGCCACGTGATGTTTGCAATGGCCATTTGACACCTACATAGAGAAGTCAGGTAGATGGTTTGCTATATGAGTTTAGAGCTTGGTGAAGAGATCAGGGCTGAAGATACACATTTGGGGTCATAGGTATATAGATGTATTTAAAACCATGAGGCAAGATGAGGTCATCTAGTCAGGGAGTGTAGACAGAGTTGAGTAGGTGGCCGTCGAACTGACCTTTGGGTCACTCCGACATTTTTAGGTTTCACAGAGGAGGAAGAGGAGTCTGAGGAGTGGTCAGTCAAATAGGAGGGAAACCAGAAAAGCGAGGTGGCAGGAGCTGAGGAAGGGTGCAGTGCAGGAAGAAGATTGACAGTTGCATCAAATGCTGTTGAGAGATCAAATAAGACGAGGATAAAATAGTAACCATGGCACTTGGCAGCATGAAGTGTTAGTGGCTTTGAAAGTCCTATTTTAACTATTCACAGTAACAAAGACAGGGAATCAACCTAAATGCCCGTCAGTAGTAGACTGGATTAAAAAAATGTGGTGCATATACACCACGGAATACTATGCAGTCACAAAAAAACTGAAATCATGTTCCTTGCAGGAACAGGGTTGGAGCTGGAGGACATTATCCTTAGCAAACTAACATAGGAAGAGAAAACCGAATACCACCTGTTCTCACTTATAAGTGGCAGCTAAATTATGAGAACACACGAACACAGAGAGGGGAACAGACACTGGGGACTAACTGAGGGTGGAGGGAGGGAGGAGGGAGAGGAACGGGAAAAATAACTGAGTACTAGGCTTAATACTTGAGTGATGAAATAATCTGTACGACAAACCCTGTGACACAAGTTTACCTATATAACAAACCTGCACATGTACCCCTGAACTTAAAATTAAAAAAAAAAAAAAAGAAAGTGCTGTTTTAGTGGAGTGGGTGAGTTATGGAAACCCAAATGGAGGAGGTTGAGTTGAAAATGGAGGCCTGGCACAGTGGCTCATGCCTGTAATCCCAGTGCTTTGGGACGCCAAGATGGGAAGCCAGGAGCTCAAGACCAGCTTGGGCAACATAGTGAGACCCACTCTCTACAAAAAATTCAAAAATTGGGCTGGGTACAGTGTCTCACACCTGTAATCCCAGCACTTTGGGAGGCTGAGGCGGGTGGATCACCTGAGGTCAGGAGTTCCAGACCAGCCTGGCCAACATGGTGAATCCCTGTCTCTACTAAAAATACAAACATTAGCCGGTGTAGTGGTGTGCGCCTGTAATCCCAGCTGCTAGAGAGACTGAGACACAAGAACCGTTTGAACCTGGGAGGCAGAGGTTGCAGTAAGATGAGATCCTGGGGTGGGGGGAGGGGGGAGGGATAGCATTAGGAGATATACCTAATATTTAATGACGAGTTAATGGGTGCAGCACACCAACATGGCACATGTATACATATGTAACAAACCTGCACGTTGTGCACATGTACCCTAAAACTTAAAGTATGATAAAAAAATAAAATAAAATATTACTTTCAATAAATAAATAAATAAATAAATAAAAGACGAGATCCTGCTTTTGCACTCCAGCCTGGGTGACAGAGTGAGACTCCATCTCAAAAAAAAAAAAATCAAAAACTAGCTGGGCATGGTGGCACATGCCTATAGTCCCAGCTACTTGGAGGCTAAGGCGGGAGAACTGCTTGAGCCCAGGAGTTACAGGTTATAGTAAGTTGTGATCATGCCATTGCACTCCAGCCTGAGCAACAGAGTGAGACCCTGTCCTCCAAAAAGAAAAAGAAAATAGGATGCAAAGCAAAAAGAACACTATACGCAACCACAGAAGTTCTGCTGGGAAGGTTGGAACAGAAAGAGGGGGCAGGAGCCAAGGGAGACATAGAGTCCAAGGAGAGTTCTTAAGCATGGAAAATGCTGAGAGGAAGAAAGAAGAATAAACTGATGCTACAGAAGGAGGAGGAGGTAATTACAGGAGCAAAGTCCATGAGAAGGCTGCAGGCAATAGAGTCCAGAACAAAAGTGCGGAGCTCGCTGGCCTGAGAGAGCAGGAGGGACAGTTCATTCATTGAAAAACGGACGAGGAAAGGGTGGGTGCGGGTGCAGGTAAGTGGGTAGATTTCATGGTGGCATTTGAAGCCTGTCATTGCCGCTATTTTCTCAGTGAAGTAGGAGGCAAGATCTTCAGCTGAAAGTTCAGTTCAGACCACTAGGGTTGATGGGAGAGCAGAAGGTATAAAATACCATATAGGAGGGAGGAGCAACATGTAATGGAAGCACCTTTCCATGTGGGGCAGTTTGACTCTCTGTCTGAAAACTGAGGTCATAAATTTAACATGAGACAGACTGTGCTCTCTCTTTTGTTTTGTTTTTGAGGCGGAGTCTTGCTCTGTTGCCCAGGCTGGGTGGAGTACAGTGGCACAATCTTGGCTCACTGCAGCCTCTGCCTCCCGGGTGCAAGCAATTCTCGTGCCTCAACCTCCTGAGTAGCTGGGATTATACGCCCAAGCCATCACACCCAGCTAATTTTTTGTATTTTTGGTAGAGATGGGTTTTCACCATGTTGGCCAGGATGGTCTCCAACACCTGACCTCAAGTGATCCACCCTCCTCGGCCTCCCAAAGAGCTGGGATTACAGATGTGAGCCACTGCCCCGGGCCTGTGCTGTCTTTTAAAATTGTTATAATCGTACTGCAAATGCAGCTTTTAAAAACACTTACTATTGCTGGGCGGGGTAGATCATGCCTGTAATCCCAACACTTTCGGAGGCCGAGGCGGGTGGATCACCTGAGGTCAGGAGTTCAAGACCAGCCTGGCCAATATGGTGAAAACCTGTCTCTACTAAAAATACAAAAAATTAGCTGGACGTGGTGACTTGGGTATATAATCCCAGCTACTCGGGAGGGTGAGGCAGGAGAATCACTTGAACCTGGGAGGCAGAGGTTGCAGTGAGCAGAGATCGTGCCACTGCACTCCAGCCTGGGCAACAAGAGCGAAATTCTGCCTCAAAAAAAAAAAAAACCCAACACTTATTATTTGAAGTGATTGCTATGTGACAGGCATCAAATTGGGCATTTTACATCAATCCTCATTTTTAAAAATCTCTATATAGGGCCAGGCGTGGTGGCTCACGCCTGTAATCCCAGCACTTTGGGAGGCCGAGGCAGGCGGATCACGAGGTCAGGAGATTGAGACCATCCTGGCTAACACGGTGAAACCCCGTCTCTACTAAAAATACATAAAATTAGCCAGGCATGGTGGTGGGTGCCTGTAGTCCCAGCTACTCGGGAGGCTGAGGTAGGAGAATGGCGTGAATCTGGAAGGTGGAGCTTACAGTGAGCGGAGATTGTGCCACTGCACTCCAGCCTGGGCGACAGACGGAGACTCCGTCTCAAAAAAAAAAAAAAAAAAAAAAACTCTATACAGGTTGATATCTCCATCGTACAGATAAGGAAACAGATGTAAAGGAAGGATAAGTAACCTGCCTGGGATCACATGGGTAGTAAGTGGTGAGATCAGAATTATAATCTAACTTGTGTGGCCATTTGAGTGATGCAGGTGTGCAAGGTGTAGCTTAAATGAGGGAACTGGCAGAGAAGAGGAAATAAGGGTAAGAAGAGACTGAGGGAGGGGGGGGGGAATGAAGGCAGGAGAAAGTTTGTTCCCAAAATTATATAAGGTGTTGTGCACTTTACTAAAAACTCACACCCAGGGTTGACACAAAGAGAAGCATGATCAGAATGTAGTGCACTGTCCATGAAAAATAAGAAATAGGCCCATGCAGTGGCTCATGCCTATAATCCCAGCACTTTGGGAGTCCAAGGCGGGTGGGTCACCTGAGGTCAGGAGTTTGAGACCAGCCTGACCAACATGATGAAACCCCGTCTCTACTAAATATACAAAAAATTAGCTGGGCGTGGTGGCGGGTGCCTATAATCCCAGATGCCCGGGAGGCTGAAGCAGGAGAATCGCTTGAACCCAGGAGGCGGAGGTTGCAGTGAGCCGAGATTGTCAAGAGCAAAGCTCCATCTCAAAAATAAAAAAAAGAAAGAAAGAAAGAAAAGAAATAAGACATTATTCCTGGGCCAGAGGCCTAAAGGCAATTCCTCCCATTCAGTAATGGTTCAAGAGGACTTTAGCCTTTCCATCAATGGCCTCCTTGGCATAACTGCCCTCCCCAAATAAAAACAACAATAATAATGTGTTTAAATAGGATGTTCCAACCCTGTGGAACATGTAAGCAAAATCATCTTCAGGTCAAAACAAAAGTAAGATTTCTGTGCAAACCCAGCTTCTCGCCAAGCCTGGTGCCTCCCCACTTCCAACTGATTGTGCCCCTGAGCCTCTGCTGGAGAGAAATTCTGGAGTCACCACTGCAGCCGTGGCCTGCCATGATAGGCATCATGTGACGTAATATGCCAGGTCCATCACAGCCTTCCTGTGTAAATACAGCCCCTGAAGATGTTTTCCAGCTACGTCTGTCTATTTTAATTCATAATATTCCACCAGATAAATAATTCTTGCTTTTATTTATTTATTTTTGAGATGCAGTCTTGCTCTGTCACCCAGGCTGGAGTGCAATGGCGCCATCTTGGCTCACTGCAAACTCCGCCTCCCAGGTTCAATCAGTTCTCCTGCCTCAGCTTCCTGAGTAGCTGGGACTACAGGTGTGTGCCACCACGCCCAGTGAATTTTTGTATTTTTAGTAGAGACGGGGTTTCATCATGTTGGCCAGGCTGGTCCCAAACTCCTGACCTCTGGTGATCCACCTGCCTCGGCCTCCCAAAGTGCTGGGATTACAGGTGTGAGCCACCATGCCTGGCCAAATAATTCTCACTTTTTTTTTTTTTTGAGACAGAGTCTCACTCTGTCGCCAGGCTGGAGTGCAGTGGTGTGATCTCCGCTCACTGCAACCTCTGCCTCCCGGGTTCAAGCGATTCTCCTGCCTCAGCCTCCTGAGTAGCTGGGACTACAGGCATGTGCCACCGCACTCAGCTAATTTTTGTATTTTTAGTAGAGACGCAGTTTCACCATGTTGGCCAGGGTGGTCTCGATCTCTTGACTTCGTGATCTGCCCATGTCAGCCTCCCAAAGTGCTGGGATTACAGGTGTGAGCCACTGTGCCTGGCTAATTCTTACTTTTATAAATGATGCCATGGTAAACATCTACAAGCACCTTGCTCTTCCCATATTCTGTGCTGTCGTCTTAGGTAGAGTCTCAGAGGTGAGTAGGGTATGCACATTTTAATGGGAAAATATCTGTGATCAGATAATATCTGCCAAATAGACTATACCAATTTCCTTCCCACCTAAACTATGTAAGGAGGATTATTTCACCACATCTTTGCCAGCTTTGGGGATCATCTTACAATTTTGTGTTTAAATGAATAACTAAAAAAATTATTATCTGAGAATTTTACTTGCATGACCACTGAGTGGTCTTTATCCCCAGTGTCATGGACATCTGTTAACTCTGAGAATGGGTTTTCTGGGCTGTGGGAGATGCTAAGCCGATTCCCTCCCTGTTTCAGCCATCAACGTGGGGCTCACGTCACTGGATCTGAGCTGGAATAACTTCCACACAAGGGGAGCTGTGGCCTTGTGCAATGGTCTCCGGGTAAGGCACTCTCCAGGAGTGGTGTGTGGAGCCCAGTTGAGGACAGCCAGGGCCTCCCATCCTGCCATCCTAAGCCTCTTCCTCATGGTCACCATCAATGAGGGCATACTGGGCTCTCATCAAATACTTTTCAAGTTATTGTTCTCCCTCCCACAATTCCTGGATGCACTTTTTTTTTTTTTTTTTTGAGATGGAGTCTTGCTCTGTGGCCCAGGCTAGAGTGCAGTGGCGCAATCTCGGCTCACTGCAGCCACCACCTCCCTGGTTCAAGCGATTCTCCTGCCTCAGCCTCCTGAGTAGCTGAGACTACAGGTGCCCGCCACCATGCCCGGCTATTTTTTGTATTTTTAGTAGAAACGGAGTTGTTCCATGTTGGCCAGGCTGGTCTCGAACTCCTGACCTTGTGATCCACCCACCTCAGCCTCCTAAAGTGCTGGGATTACAGGCGTGAGCCACCGCACCTGGCCTGCACATTATTCTTTAGTATAATCGTATCTGCTGAGGCCAGGGTGGCATCTTTGGATACACTTCAAGAGGACAGTTTAATTAGTGGTTAGGGAATGACCAGAAGCCAAAGGGAGAGAGTCTCATGAGTACTTGAGACTGAGCCCAGCTGGGAGCTCTGAATGATCTGGCAGACCCATCGGTCCTGGGGACCACTGAGCACCCAGTCTGGATGCCAACAGGGGGTAGAAATCGGGACCCTTTTGGTTGGATGAGTCACGCGTAACCTTGATGCTGGTGCTGTTCTCCCCTCTTCCTGGAGGGTAATGTGACCCTGACAAAGCTGGATCTCTCCATGAATGGCTTTGGGAATGAGGTGGCTCTGGCCCTAGGGGAAGTCCTCCGACTCAACAGCTGCCTGGTCTACCTGGATATCGGCGGCAATGACATCGGCAATGAAGGGGCCTCCAAAATCAGCAAAGGACTGGAATCCAATGAAAGCCTCAGAGTTCTGAAGGTAGTCTTCAGCTGGAAAGGGTGTGTGTGTGTGTGTGTGTGTGTGTGTGTGTGTGTGTGTGTGTGTGTGTTTGTGTGTGTGTTGGGGTAAGTTGGGGGCTGCATAGTACTGGAGAGAATAATTGGGAATATCTGTACTTCATATATGCATGTATTTTTTACCATCTCTTGGCTGTAAATGCAGTGACCATTCTCTACTATAAAGCCAGTGTCACCCTCAGTGCTCCCTGGTGCACTGCAGATCTTCCTAACAGGTCTTCCTTCCTCCCATCTGGGTCTCCTTCAGGATCTTCTCCACATTGCCACCGGAGTGTGCTTTTTGTTTTGTTTTGTTTTGTTTTGAGACCGGGTCTGGCTCTGTCCCCCAGGCTGGAGTGCAGTGGTGCAATCTCGGCTCACTGCAACCTCCGCCTCCCAGGTTCAAACCATCCTCCCACCTCGGCCTCCGAAAGTGCTGGGATTACAGGCATGAGCCACTGTGCCTAGCCCTCAGAATGTGCTTTTTGAACACAAATCTGACATCCATTCCCCTTCCCCCAGCCCTTCAGTCTCCTGTCTTTCGGCTTAGACCCCTGCACGGCTTCCTGTTGCTCAGATCCCGTTCGCTGAGCCCCAAGTGCCCCTCCAACCTCAGTCCACCCCGTGCTCTCCCTTGCTCTGCACCCAAGACCCCCTGGTCTTCTCTCCACTCCTTTCCTCCTACCACAGAGGCTTGGCCGCTCCACCTCCACTTGCTTGCTGCTGGGATCCTCCGTCTAGAGGACCTGCTCCCAGAGCCCTGCTCCCCACTTCCCATGGAACTTGCTGCCCTTTCTAATTCCATGCATGTGAGGGCTCTTTACTCCCCTGTCATCCCCTCGAATGTGAAAGCTTCATCAGAATGAAGACTGTGTTTGGGCCAGGTGCGGTGGCTTATGCCTGTAATCCCAGCCCTTTGGGAGGCCAAGGTGGGTGGATCGCTTGAGGTCACCAGTTTAAGACCAGCCTGGCCAACATGGTGAAACCTTGTCTCTACTAAAAATACAAAATTAGCCAGGCGTGATTGTGCATGCCTGTAATCCCAGCTACTTGGGAGGCTGAGGCAGGAGAATCACTGAACCCAGGAGGTGGAGGTTGCAGTGAGCCGAGACCATGCCACTGCACTCCAGCCTGGGTGACAGAGCAAGACTCTGTCTCAAAAAAAAGAATGAAGACTGGTTTTGCCCATCATTAAACTCCTCATACCCAGTCCCTCATACCTAGCATAGTGTTGGGCACACTGTAGAAGCCCAGTGAATATTCATTAAATGAATGAATTAATGAATACATATTTCATTTTAAATTACTAGTAGATGCTAATTTATAATATAGATGCTATTGAGCAGTTGGAAAATAAATGAAAGGTGAGGACTTCTATTAATCATCCCCCTTTCTGGGGCACCTGCCAAGAGCCAGCTGTCATTACTCATAGCCTCACCTGGTAATGTGGGCTCTGTTAGCCCCACTTGTCATATGAGAAAACCAAGGCTGTGTGACTTGCTTATGCCACACAAGTAGCAGGAGGCAGAGGGAAGCCTGCTCTACGTGGTTTTCTGTGGCAACTCCAACTCCCTCAAGATGTGAGGGTGGTTGGAGAGACCACAGATGTGAGGGTCCTGAAGAAGGAAAGCAGTGAGGAGACAGTGAGGAAGGGGCTGCCATCTGAGAGGACAACCACGAGGAGCTGCTAAGACAGGAGGAAGCCAGATTCTGACAGGCAGAAGGAGCACAGTGACTACAGACCAAACAGACTGGCCATCTAGTGACCAGGAGATCTGGGAGTCCCAGCTGGGGTGGAGCGGGGCCAGGCACAACTCAGACAGAGACTGACCCAGGCTGTGGGTGGCTCAGCCCCAGTGGCTGAGGAAGCCAGGGACAGTCTGAGAAACTGAATTTTAAAAGATTAAGCAGTTGCCTCAGCAAAATGGCAATAGAGGTCTTTGCTGTTTTGTCGGTATACATGGTTTAAACCATTTTTTACCGCTTTTCTCATTTTTCCACAATGACCATATGTAATGAATATATTTCAATTTTCTAAAATGTTTTAGAAGTAAAAGAGAAAAATTTAAGACAAAACTCTTAGTTTGGCCACCATGGAGACCACATCAACTTTGCCACAGGAATTATCTATGGGTCTCCACATCCAGCCCTGATGCCCCTTACCCTAAGCTTGGAAAAATAAGGAATTCCCATTAGGAAGTGAGTCCAGCAAAGGATTCTAGATGCTGAGCTCCACGAGGTCCAGGCCCTAGTCTGCATTTTCTCACTGGAGTACATCAGAGCCTGGGACGCAGCTGACATATACTAGGGGCTCAGTAAGAGTTTTGGCTGCCTCATGTTGAAGCCACTTAGCTGAAAGCCTTCAATAATGAGAACTATTGTTCATTGACAGCATACTGCATACCAGGCACTCGTTTTAATGCTTTGCCTGAATTGATATGGTAAGTCCTCAGAGCAGCCATAGGTGATAAGTACAAAGTGATCAGGGAATTAATGCAAGGCCAGGCAGCTGGTAAGCAGAGCCACCAGGCTCCACAGTCCCTTCCATTAACTTCCATCCATGCTTCAGCAGCTCCTAGCTCCACTGGGATAATGTCCTTGTTCCTTCTCCAAGCCTATAAGGTTCTCCATGATGTGGCCCATCCCAGCTCTGTGGCCTCATTCTCTCTGCTTCTGCTCACAAACATCTCTTGCTGTTTCACACCCCTATGCCTTTGCACTTGCCTACTCTTTTCTTCTTTGGTGAATCTTGTTTCCTCCTCTGGTTTTGCCCCCCTTCCTCAGACCTCACTAATCCTCATTAGTCCTGCAAGGCTTAGCTCCATGTTCCCCTCCCCTATGCTGCATGCTCCTTTCCTTGCCCCTGCAGTACCCAGGTGTACCTCTGTCACTGCTGTCATAACACTTCTGATGCTATTGGCTTGTTTGCCTGTCTCCCCCAATTACAGTGTTAAGCTACCCAAGGGCAGAAACCTTGCCATGTCTGCCTGTGTGTCCCTCAGTGCTTAGTGCAGTAGCTGGCATATGGCAAGCCTCTAATTAATATGTGCTGGGTGGGTGGATGGATGGATGGATGGATGGATGGATGGATGGATGGATGAGCGGTGAGATGAACAGATTGCTGGCTGGATGGATGGATGGATGGATGACAGGTGGATGGATGAGTAGATGAGATGGTTGGATAAATGAGCAGTTGGATGGACAGATGCATGGGTGGATGGATGGATGAGCAGTGAGATGGATAAGTGAGAGGATGGATGGATGGATGGACGGATGGATGAGCAGTGAGATGGATAAGTGAGTGGATGGATGGATGGATGGATGGATGGATGGATGCATGGATGGATGCATGGATGGATGAGAGGTGGATGGATGAGGAGATGGACAGGTGGATGAATAGATAGATGGTTGGGTGGATGAGCAGTGAGATGGATAGATGGGTGGGTGAGTGGATGGATGCATGGAGGGGAGAGCAGTGAGATGGATAAGTTGGTGGTTGGATGGATGGATGGATGGGCGGATGGATGAGCAGTGAGATGAATGAGTATATAGGTGGATGAATGGATGGATAGATGGTTGGATGGATGAGCAGTGAGATGGACAGATGGTGGGTAGGTGGATAGATGGATGGATGGATGGGAGAGCAGTGAGATGGATAAATGGGTGGGTAGATGGATGGATGAATGGATGGATGGATGGAAGGATGAGCAGTGAGATAGGCAGACAGATGGATAAACAAACAGACGGACAAGGAGATAATTACTTACAGTGAAGTCTGGGTGTGAGACAGAGGTTGTGATTTGATGAGATGTAGAAACTGTGCTCTGGGCCAGCCTCTCCTCCCATCTCAGCCTCCTCTTGTCTTGATTCTCCCTCTATAGCTTTTCCTGAATCCCATAAATATGGATGGGGCTATTTTACTTATCCTGGCTATCAAGAGGAACCCCAAATCCAGGATGGAAGAGCTTGATATTTCCGTAAGTGATCAAATGGTAGTTGCTTGCGTCTGGGCACAAGCCAGTGACCCTGTCCACTCTATACTCTGTGTTGGCCAGAGCCAACAGCTCTATCCCTCACAGGCCCTCACACAAGTGCTCCATGAAAGGGTCACTTCTTTTGTTACAGCTCTGCCCTCTCCAGGGATCCTTTTAGGAAGAGTAGCTATTAGTCAGTAACATCATAGTGAGAAATAATTTACCAGATGCTAGAAACTAGGGCTACGAAAACCTGAGAGTAGAGATAAGAAAATGCCAAAAAGAAAGGCAGGAGGACTCCAAAACAGAATTCTTTAACATCAGCTTTGCAGATGAGTGGCCCTCGGTCCCTGAATGGTTCCAGAATCACAAAATTTGTAGAATCTGGGTATTAAAACACATACTTTATTTTCATTTCATGAGTTGGCCTGTTAGACTCAGAGCAGTATTTCTGGGTGAAAATCTCTTGATAAAGGAGGAAAGCCCCAGGAGGTGACTTCAGATCCTGCTGGGAACTCTTGCCTGAATCAGCACACAGGTGGCATCTGATGATAGCCTATACTTGTCTACCATTTTATACTCTGTTTTTCCCAAAGTGATTTTATATATTCCAGCTCATTTTTATCCTACTCTAGAAGGTAGGTAGAATACTGTATTAATTTCCTAAGGCTGCTGTGAAGTACCACACACTGGGTGGCTTAAACAACAGACATGTATTGTCTCACAGTTCTGGAAGCTGGAAGTCCAAGAGTAAGGTGTCAGCAGGCCTGATTCCTTCTTAGGGCTGTGAGAGAGAATCTGTTCCTGACCTCTCCCCTGGCTTCCGATGGTTCCTGTCATGCTTTGGTGTTCCTTAGCTTGTAGAAGCATCACTCCCATCTCTACCTTCTGCTTCACATGGCATTCTCCCTGTCTCTGTATCCAAATGTCCCCTTGATATAAGGACACAGTCTTATTAGATTAGTACCCACCCTAAGTACCTCATTTTAACTTGACCATCTGCAAAGACCCTGTTTCCAAACAAGTTCACATTCATGGGTCCTAGGGGTTAGAACTCCAACATCTTTTTTTGGGAGGGGGCAAAATTCAACCTATAACAAGTACTTTTCCTCATTTTCCCATTTTACATATAAGTAAACTGAAACAGAGTCTCACTCTGTTGCCCAGGCTGGAGTGCAGTAATGTGATGTCGGCTCACCTCCACCTCCTGGGTTCAAGCAGTTCTGTGCCTCAGCCTCCAGAGTATCTGGGACTACAGGTGTGTGCCAACATGCCAGGCTAATTTTTTGTATTTTTAGTACAGATGGGGTTTCACCATTTTGCCCAGGCTGGTCTCGAACTCCCGACCTCAAGTGATCCACCCACTTCAGCCTCCCAAAGTGCTGGGATTAGAGGTGTGAGCCACTGCACTCAGCCTCCAGTGATGGCATTTGGATATTTAAACCCAAGCTCCTTAGAACTGAATAATTAATACAATGTGGGTTTTTACTTGCCACAGATTTTGAGACATTGTCAAACATAGCTGCTTTTCTTTCCCTTTGTTCTCTCACCTGTCCTCCCTGCCCCAGGCCCTTCTTGTGCTTCCTGGGTCTTCCTCCCTTTCCCCATCCTCATGCTCCGGTTCTGAATCTGCAGGCCAGGATGCTGCCTTCACCCCTGAGTCTCCACTGCAGATTCAGATTTTGTTGGCATCTGTATTTTCCTCTCCCAGGCAGTACAGGTTGGAAGGCATGGACCCAGGCACTGCCTTGGTGTGTTTGAGAGAACATTAGAAATGTTCTCTCAGACGCGGTGACTCACACCTGTAATCCCAGCACTTTGGGAGGCCGAGGCGGGTGGATGACCTGAGGTCAAGAGTTCGAGACCAGCCTGACCAACATGGAGAAACCCCATCTCTACTAAAAATACAAAATTAGCCGGCCATGGTGGCGCATGCCTGTAATCATAGCTACCTGGGAGGCTGAAGCAGGAGAATCACTTGAACCTGGGAGGCAGAGGTTGTGATAAGCCAAGATTGCAGCATTGCACTTCAGCCTGGGCCACAAGAATGAAACTCCGTCTCAAAAAAAAAAAAAAAAAAAAAAAGAAACATAAAAGAAATGGTGCTGTTTAGGCCCTAGATGGCCCATAAACCCGTAAGCTGTGACCACATTGGCACTTAACAAGCCTACCAGAACAAATAGGTCTGAATTAGCCTTCTTTTTTTTTTTTTTTTTTTTTTTTTTGGGTGTTGGGGATGGAGTCTCACTCTGTCGCCCAGGCTGGAGTGCAATGGCACAGTCTCAGCTCACTGCAACCTCTACCTCCCAGGTTCAAGCGATTCCCCTGCCTCAGCTTCCTGAGTAGCTGGGATTACAGGCACCCACTACCACACCTGGCTAATTTTTTTGTATTTTTAGTAGAAACAGAGTTTCACCATGTTGGCCAGGCTGGTCTTGAATTTCCGACCTCAAGTGATACACCCACCTTGGCCTCCCAAAGTGCTGGGATTACAGGCTTGAGACATCGAGCCTGTATTAGCCTTCTCCTTCCCTTTTGTCAACAATGCCGCCATAACTCTGAACAGTATAGAAATTCCTCTTTTGTAGATGCTCCTAGAACTTTCTCTAGAATCTCTACAAAGCCTTCTGCCCTTAAACAGGGGTTTAATTCTTTGAAAGGGCAAAATGTACTCCGAGCCACATCTGAGGAATGAAGCAGGCTGACCAAACTGGTGGAGCCCAGGTTTGATCAAACACTATTTCACAGGACACATTTTCTCCCATGTCCTACAAACCAGCTCTGAGGGCACTTCCAGAAGGGGAAGTTTCCATTTTGTCCCTGGTCACTTATTGGAATCAGGGATCCTCTTCCAGAGCACTTTCTCTGACAAACAACACTCACGCAGACATGGACATTTCAGGGCTTTGTTTAAGGACTATCTTGCCACTCCAAAGCTGTAAATCATCTGTCAGATGCAGATGCCATCTGAGAGCGGAGCTGAACTGGCAGCAGGTGACAAGCCACCAGCACTCAACAAAAACATCCCATCAAAATTACCCAGGAAACTTACAAGTCAATTTACAAGCTCTAAAATACCCGAACTATCTCAGTCCAGGAGCAGCACTGAGAACAAACTGGAAGAGACAAAACTTCCTGACTTTGGCTTGGGTAGAAGGGGTAGGGTGCACTGGTTGGGCAGGCACGATGGCAGTGCCCTCATCATCATGGGTCCCCTCTCTCCCTGCCACAGAACGTGCTGGTGTCCGAGCAGTTCATGAAAACGTTGGACGGAGTGTATGCCGTTCACCCGCAGCTGGACGTGGTATTCAAGGCAGTACAAGGCCTCTCTCCCAAGAAAACCATCTTCTTGTTGACAAACCCCATGAAACTGATCCAGGTGAGCTCCTGCCTTCCTCTCAGGGCCTCCAGGGAGCCCTGGGGAAAGCTGGCCAATGGCTCCAAATCAGTTTCCAGACTTCTCCCTCCCCACAGTGTCTGTACAGCCCTCTCTGATAAGGAATGTCTCAGTCCCTTGGACTGCAGACATGGAATGAATATTCTCTGTGGCTACCAGATCCCTCAGCAGTGCTTCCTGATCTCCAGAGGAAGGGAAGGGCTGAGATCTAGCTGAAGGGGGCGGGTGGACAGAATGGATTCTCCCACCCGGGCTCCTCCACCTGCTAGCGTATGACCAAGGGCAAGTTACTAAAGCTCTCTGGGTCACAGTCTCTTCACCTGCAGAATGGACACAACAGTAGCCACCCAGTAGGATTGCTTGGAAAATCAAATTATGTCAAATGCATGAAGTGCTTAGAAGGATGCCTGGTATAGAACAAGCACCTGCTTATTATAGACATAGTTTCTTTCCAACTGCTGGTAAGGATATCAAGACATCCCTGCGGTCAGGATGGCTATTTGGCAGCTCCAGCCAAAGAGAGACACTTCAGTCCTTTGTTTCCAATGGTAACTTGCCCCCGACTCATGTTTTCTTAGAATATCTCTGGCAATCACAGGAGGCAGAGGTAAAGCTGTTCTTTCCAACAGCTGGTAAGGATGTCAAGACATCCCTGTGGTCAGGATGGCTATTTGGCGGGTTCAGCCAAAGAGAAACACTCGAGTCCTTTGTTTCTAATGATAACTTGCCCCCAACTCATCTTTTCTTAGATTAGCTCTGGCAATCACAGGAGGCAGATGTAACAGTGGAAATACAAAATCAGAGAATATTAGCGCTGAAAGGGATGTTATTGCTCCTCTAGTCCCATTGTCTTGCAGAACAGTGCTCAGACCCTGCTTTGGTGTTTCCACAGCGGGCCTCTCACCCTGCAGTGGGGGCAAGGAGCCTGCTGCTGGCCGCAGAGCGGTTACTACCTGGGGAGCAGGCGTGGGGATGCTGCTCTGCCAATGCACGTTCTGCAGGGTGTGTCCCCGGGCTGCTTCCTGCCCCCAGTGGGTCTGCTCTGTGCCTCAGTTCCTAGAACTAAATAAAAGAGCTCCCACATGAAAATTGTTATGTGAAAAATTCTAGAAGGCAAAGCGGTGTCCAGTATTTGTACAGGTAAGATGACTTCAGATGGAACCAAGGCAAACCTGTTTTGCAAGGGGAGCAGGGTGCTCCAGTGAACAGGAATGGAGCTGTCTGATGCAAAGTGGGGACCCCACCTCTTGTTTTAAAGACACACAGAAAAAGAATCTTGGAGACCACACAAGACATGCAGAGTCCAACATAGCCCTTCCCCTCAGGGGATCAACAATCTCGTTGGAAAGATGGGATGGCTACAGTGACGACCCACAGAACATAGAAAGTTTCATATGGCCAGGCACGGTGGCTATGCCTGTAATCCCAGCGATTCGGGAGGCCAAAGCAGGTGGATCACTTGAGGTCAGAAGTTTGAGACCAGCCTGGCCAACATGGCAAAACCCCATCTCTTCCAAAAATACAAAAATTAGCCGAGCGTGGTGGCAGATGCCTATAATCCCAGCTACTTGGGAAACTGAGGCACAAGAATCGCTTGAACCCAGGAGGCGGAGGCTGCAGCGAGCTGAGATTATGCCACTGCACTCCAGCCTGGGCAACAGAGCGAGACTCTGTCTCAAAAAAAAAAAAAAAAAGTGTCATGTGATAAATAATAAATAAGTGACAGAGGCAGAAAATGTAGTCAGAATCCAAATAAGAGATCAACGTAGGATTCGGCAACCAGAAAAGGATGACTTCTTGGAAGAGATGGGAGTGGGTAAGGGCCTTGAAGAATGTCAAAGATTGAGGTGAGCCACAGAGAGTGGGAGGGTGTTCCAGCGAGAGGCTCCTGCCAGCAAAGGTGCTGAGGTGGAACCGTACACAGCATGTTCAGGGGACACTAACACATGACTCCAGGTTCATAGAGGAGCCCAAGAGGCAAAGCTGGCAAGGGAGGCTGGGCTGCAAGTGGCAGCCCTCAGATTTTAGGCTCTGAGTTCGAGTTTGATTCCATCGGGAACAGGGGGCCGGTGAGAGCTGCTGGGCAGTGGATGTGATGCGAATCCAGCAGGATTGAGGAGTTCTGGCAATGGGGAGTGAATTGAAGAGGGTAAGAAAAAAGAGTAGGAAACCAAACAAGCACACTATTGTAGCACTCTCGATGTGGAATGATGGCTTGGCTGAGAATAACAATGGAATTGAAGGGCAGATGTAAGAGCTATCATTATGGAAACATCTCTAGGACTTGGCGAATGGTTGGATATGTGGGGGTGTGTATTGCATGCATGTGAGTGTGTGTGTGTGTGTTGGGATAGGAAGGCCTGTGATGATAAAAGAAACCCAAAGATAACCCAAGATTTCAAGGCCAAGGGACTGAAGGAAAGATTGCCAGAGGCAGGGAAGTGCAGATGGGGAAAGTACCTGCCACCTGGCCCTTACTGTCTCTCCACGTTCTGGATTGCTCCCGGATCCTCTTTGCATCAGCTCTCCCTTCACTGCAGGCCTGTGTACGGTCAGGGCAGGTCCTTCCACCTGGAACACTTTTCTTCTTGCCCTCTGGGTCTCGCTCATTCCTACCCGTTCTCAGGTCTCCACACAATGTCACTTCCTGGGGAAACCCTTCTTGGATTCCCTGGTCAAGAGCGAACGCCCTTCGTGTTCCCGAAGCCCTCAGCTTCACCCTTGCATTGCAACCTGTGAACTCCTCCAGGGCAGGGCTGTGTGGGGTCTTAGTAGTAGCACCTACCAAAGTAGCTGGGCAAGGTTCTTAGTTGCTGGCCACAGAATTTACTCCAACTGGCTAAGCACACGGGGGTTTATTACAGGAGAGAGATCAAAGAAATGTCAGGAGGGCTGAACAAACAGACTCTTGTTAGATTCCAGAAATGGCTCTCAAAGCACCCCAACTGAGTTGCCAAGAGTTGCTGCTTCTGCTATAATCAAGAAGCTGCATGATTGCGGAATGCCCCGCTCAGTCATGAAGCAACTACAGCCGCTGCCCACCACCTGCCTCTCTCAAATCAGACACAAGCCTCACACTTACATCTCAGGCAGGTGCTTGGCAAAGGCCATCCATTCTGACCCCCAGCTGCAAGGGGACTTGGGGAATGTCGCTTTCAGCTTTCCAGCCTCTGCATGGATGAGAAGCCTGCTGTGAAGAAACAGCAGTGGGTGCCGAGGGCTCACCCATGGCATCTGCCATAGCGCTCAGCAGCAGTGTGCTGCTTCAGGGCACGAGGTGCACTTTGGATGTGTTGATTGAAGTGCCGGTGGGGTGTCCAGCAGCTGTAGAGGATGGAGAACTGGAAATGTAGCTTTGGGAGGCACTCCGGAAGGGTGGGAGGCCATGCACTCCAGAAAGGGAAGTGTGGGGAACAAAGAGCAAAGGCCCCAGGGCTGAACCCTGAGGAAATGCTTCGTGAGAAGGACGTTGCCAGAAATAGCTATCGATACAGCAGGACGCTGTCCGGGAGTTTCTGAGAGTGAGAGGAAGGGGGGGGGGGGGGTGGCGTGGGGAAGGGGGGTGGCAGGGGAGAAGAGAAAAAAAGTACTTAAAAAGGACCCAAAAGAATACTGTAGTATCGTAAGGCCGGGTGCGGGGAAGAGAAAAAAAAATACTTAAAAAGGACCAAAAAGAATATTGTAATATTGTAAGGCCGGATGCAGTAGCTCATGCCTGTAATCCCACCACTTTGGGAGGCTGGGGTGGGAGGATCACTTGAGGTCATGGTTCAAGACCAGCCTGACCAACATGGTGAAACCCCATCTCTACTAAAAATACAAAAATAGGCTGTGCATGATGGTGCATGCCTGTAATCCCAGCTACCTGGGAGGCTGAGGCAGGAGAATTGCTTGAACCTGGGAGGCAGAGGTTGCAGTGAGCCGAGATCGAGCCACTGAACTCCAGCCTAGGCGACAGAGCGAGACTCTGTTTCAAAAAAAAAAAAGAGAGGAAAAGAATATTATAATGACATTGAAAAGGTGTTCATATGTGAACAGTGGGTTCTGTAAAACAATAGGTTTAGTAGAAAGATGAGAGAGTAGATAGATAGATGTTATACGGATAGATAGAAGTTAGACAGATTGATGTCAGATAGATAGTTAAAAAGATAAAAGGGTCCACACCAAGATGTTACCTCTGTGTGGTGGTATTGGATTTATGGGTGATTTTTAAAATTTTCTTCTGCTAATCTAAAATTGCCTTGCAACGTGAGTAATAATACACTTGATCCTTGAACAACACAGGTTTGAACTGTGCCATTTCATTCACTTTTATGTATTTGGATTTTTTTCAATAAATACAGTCAGCCCTTCGTACCTGTGGGTTCTGCATATGCAAATGTGGATCCAAAATACAGTATTTGAGGAATGAGAAACCCACAGATATGGTGGGCCTGCCTTTTCATATTGGTGGATTCTGGTATCTGAGGGGGTCCTGGAACCAATCCCTTGCACATATCAAGGGATGACTATATTTTTTAAATGAAAAAAATGAAATATCCTTTTAAAAATATTCTAACAAAGTATGTTTCCATATGAGCACTGACGTGAAACTGAGAATCCTAGGAATTCGTAGAGCCAAACCGTCACATTATACAGCTGTGATTTAACCTTTTGATCTCTGAACATCCGCCCGCCATCCACAGCACACCGTCTATACCAGTGTTAACAGATCGCGTATGTAGATAATGATCACTGTCCCATCCCCGTGGCACTGCGGTGCCTGAACAGCCTTGACTTCAGTCCTTCCAACTTTGGAACGGAGGGAGCGTCTGTGCAGTGCCAAGGGGCTCCTAGAAGCATGGCAAGCACACAGGAACCATCCCGGCATGCACCTTTGCCACGCCTGGTGGGTCTGCACTCAGCTCTTGGTCTTAGGGGACGCCCAACACCCAGGAGACGCAGGCTCCTCACCTTGGCCTTCTGCCCTTCTTAGCCTCACTAGGCCTGGAAGCATGGGCCGCCCTTTTGTGGGAGGGAAGGGGGACCTGCGATCGTTGTTACAAGACCAAGTGTTTGCTCCTGGTCTCTCCTGCGTCTCTCAGAGCTATGCAGACCAGCACAAAATCACAATCGTGGACTTCTTCAAGAGCTTGAACCCTACTGGGACAATGAAGATGTCTGTGGATGAGTTCCAGAAAGTGATGATAGAGGTGTGCTGGGTCCTAGTGGCAACAGGCTGTGTGTGAGTGTGAGTGTGAGTTTGTGTGTCAGAGAGAGGGGAGAGGAGGAGAAGGAGCAAAAGAGCTTGTGAGCACTTCCTCGAGCTTCCTGGGACAGGCTATGGGACACTCCCCTCATTTATCTAGACCCATAGGGGAACCTAAGACCTCCCTCAACCCCTGCTGAAGTCATTCCTGTGCTGTGGCTTGATGCCACCAGTGACCCGAGATGCCACCCAGAGACATATGTTCTATCTTGAGGTTTTTCTCCCCATTGCATTTCACTACTGGGCAGATAACAAAGGGAGTGAGAGAGGAGACCACATCCCAAAGTCCCAACATTTCCACCTTAGGCCGTATCATTTTCCTGAAATCTCACATTCTTCTCACTCCCCATGTAATAAAGGTACTGAAAGCCCCCTGTAATGCATACTTGAAGGGGTCTATCATCAGAGTGTCCCAGGAGAGACTTGGGCCCTGCAGGAATAGTACTCCAGAGGAGAAGTTCCCGGGGCCCAGGCAGGGACGGATAAGGCAGTCGGTGCCCGGTGCCCAGGCCGGGGGTGAAGAGGCTGGCCAGGACTCAGCAGCAGGAAGTGAGAATGAACTTCACAGGATGCAAAGGAGAGTCCTGTTCCCTCCCCCAGTCACTCGCTCCACCTGACTCTGATCTCCTCCTGCCTTATTGCCCCCAGAAAGGGGAGGCCCTTTGGAGTCTGGACAATGACCCATGGGCAGGGAGCTTTTTCCAGCCCCTCCATGCTGTGGAATCAGTTTCCCCTGAGCTCTCAATCAGTTGCCCTCCATGGTCCCAGGAGGAGTGAGGCATTGTGTGGGGTGTGTGTGTGTGTTGGGGGGGTGGGGTGTGTGTTGGGGGTGGGGTGTGTGTGTGCGTGTGGTAGTGTGTGTGGGGTGTGTGTGTGTGGTAGTGTGTGGGGGTGTGTGTGTGTTGGGGGTGGGGTGTGTGTGTGTGGTAGTGTGTGTGGGGGGTGTGTGTGTTGGGGGATGGGGATGTGTGTGGTAGTGTGTGGAGGGTGTGTGTGTGTTGGGGGGGTGTTTGTGTTGGGGGGTGGGGTGTGTGTGTGGTAGTGTGTGTGTGGGGGGTGTGTGTTGGGGGGGTAGTGTGTTTGGGGGGGGTGTGCCTAGGGAGGGGTGAACAGAGTTCTATTAACTGCACATGTTCCATCCACCTCCTCAGCAAAACAAGGTCCCCCTGAACCAGTACCAGGTCAGGGAGGTGATAAAGAAGCTCGATGAGAAGACAGGCATGGTGAACTTCAGGTCAGCCCAGGCCCCACGACGCTCCCCGTTCTCTGCAAGGGGCCCTGGCTGGGCTGATGTGAGCTCCTCAGGCTTTCCTGTCTACACTTTATTACTTGGGGCTTCATCCACCTGCCTGTTCCCTGCATGCCAAGGCTGGGCCCCACTGTCTACCCCCCTTCTCATCCCCAATTCACTTGTTTAGCAAAACTTGAGCCCAATCAGGCGCTGCTGGCTGCTGGGCCGGATGCTCGGGATGCCAGCGGGAGGAGCCGGAGCCCACTCACAGCCCAGGAGGAGCGCAGGCAAGGGAGCAGATCTTTATGCCCTGGTGAGGTGAGAGGAGCCGTAGGGGTGTGTACCAGGCGCCCTTGCAGCCCAAAGAGGAAGTGTCGCTCAGGCGGGAGGCGGCAATGTTTCAGCCGAGTCTGGCAAGACGGAGACCTAGACAGAGGGCGGAGGCACACAAGCACCAAATGCTAACGATGTGTTAGGGACTACAGGTCCCGCTACTCTGCCATGGCTTGGCAAGTGAGGGATGCTGTATCTTAGACTGAACTCCTTGAAGAGAGAGGACCGGTCCATGATGACGGTGATGCCAGTAAGCAACCCATAATGAGTCCCCGCCACATGCCTGTCCTCTCCACTTGCCCAATAGGCACACTCTGCAGCCTCATGGTGCCCCATGGCAATGCTGCCATCACCCCACTTAGCAAGTGATGAAACAGAGCTCTAGAGAAGTGCAGAAAAGAAGCCAAGTTCACTGAGTGCAGTAGCGCATGCCTATAATCCCAGCACTTTGGGAGGCTGAAACAGGAGGATCACTTGAGCCCAGGAGGTCAAGACAAGCCTGGGCAAGATAGCAAGACCCCCGTCTCTACTAAAAACAAAAAAAAACACATTAGCTGAACATGGCAGTGCATGCTTGAAGTCCCAGCTACTTGGGAGGCTGAAGTGGGGGGATTACTTGAGCTCAGGAGGCAGAGGCTACAGCCAGCCGAGATTGCATCACTGCACTTCAGCCTGGACGACAAAGTGAGACCCTGTCTCAAAAATAAAAAAGAAAAGAAAAGAAAAGAAAAGCAGCCAAGTTCTCGCAGCTGGGAAGGGCAACTCTGGCCGAGACTCCAGGCCTGAGGGGTCCACACCTGTTCTGTCTCTCACTGCGCTAGACCTCCCAGCCCAGACGAAGGACACAGTTGTCCCTGCCAAGCCTGGGTCTGCAGCTGAGCTCCCATCTGTCTTGGTGGCCCTGTGGCTGGCCTGTGTTCTTAAGAGCTTCTGTGGAACAAGGCCTCCCATCCGGCCCTGCCCCACGAGCCTTCTCCCAGTACCTCTTTCCTTCGCTCCACTCAGCGTCGTCCACGTGGAGAAACCGCGAGGCAGACAAGAAAGGCAGCCAGACCCAGCTGCAAGCCCTGCTCTGCGGAACAAGGCTGCGGCTGTGCGCGGATCTCCTCTCCCTTTAAAATGAGGAGATAACCGCGGCACCTGGGAGGGGGCTGCAAGGAGTGAGTGGGGGAAATGCACACAGCGGCTGGCACAGGGGGCGTCACTCGGTGGTGACACTGGCATCCAGCAAGAGGGCGCCAAAGGTGGCTCAGGCCCGCCCTGCTTCCACCGGGCCTCCCACTCCTGTGCTGCTCAGCGGCCTGTCCCGTGCCTCCTCACCTGCCCCGTGCCTCCTCACCTGCCCCGTACCTAAAGTGGCACCTCTTGTTCCTGGGGAAGCTGATGGCAAGTGCCCATCTCAGAGGCTCCAGACCAGGTTCCACGTCCAGCAAAGTCCCCAGGTTTGCAGGCAAGGTCACATGGCCATAGAGAGACAGAACTGGGGGTCTGGGTCCCTGAGTCTCAGCGCCTGAGCAGGAGCCCTTGGGGCCACTTCAAAGTGCCCTTCAGATCACACACTGCCGCTTTATCAGCGGTGATTGAAGAGCAGAGTTTTAATTTTTATTGTTGCATGCGCCTTTTCATTTTTGTTTTATGTTACAAATAATATCTCGTAAAAATTCTAAACCTGGCTGGGCGCGGTGGCTCACGCCTGTAATCCCAGCACTTTGGGAGGCCGAGGCTGGTGGAACATGAGGTCAGGAGTTCAAGACCAGCCTGGCCAAGATGGTGAAACCCCCACCTCTATTAAAAACACAAAACTTAGCGAAAATTAGCCAGGTGTGGTGGCAGGCGCCTGTAATCCCAGCTACTTGGGAGGCTGAGGCAGAATTGCTTGAACCTGGAAGGCAGAGGTTGCAGTGAGCCGAGATCGCACCATTGCACTACAGCCTGGGTGACAGAGTAAGACTCCATCTAAAAAAAAAAAAAGAAAAAAGAAAAAAAATTCTAAACCCACAGAAGTATAGCAAGGAAAAAAAATGAAGGTCCATTTTTATCTCCCTCCATAGTTTACTCTGCCTCCCCAAAGGGCTCTTGCAAACGATCTTAGGTGCACATGTGCATGCCTTTCCCACATACTTATCATAAGTGTGTGTGTGCGCACGCACACACATGCACACATGTGTAGTGGGGGAGATATAATGGTTAACAGCATGACCTCTAAGGCCAGAGATGGGTTTACAAATGGTCTCCTTTGGATTTAAGCCTGTCTTAACATTCTCACCCATCAGCCATGAGGCTGTACGGGTGCTCAGCATCTTTCCCTTACCTTTCGTACCAGTTTCTTGAACACGATGAAGCCATAGCAACAAGTCTGGTCTAGAAAGAAGTCCCGGCGAGAGGAGTCCTCGCAAGTCGGATGGTGGCAGGGAGGAGAGCAAGAGGTGGCTGAAATCTCGATGGACAGATGCTGTGGCAGGGGCTGGGCACAAGCAAATAAAGTCTGGCTTGGTTCTGGGTGTCTTGGGCTGCTGGTGGTGTGCCCGTCACCAGGGGGGCCACCTTCTGCTTTTAGTGACCACCGGGGGACATGTCAATGCAGCCTCATTAAGAGCTGCACAGACAAATTGGGAACGTGATGGGGTTGCTAGGCAGCAGGGAAAGAGCCTCAGAGAGCAGGTCAGAGCATGAGGGCAGTTGTCACAGTGATTAGAACCTGAGTCCAGGGGAGACTTCCTTGGTGGGAGGCAGTGACAGGGGGAACAGATGCTGAGGGAATGAGGGCAGGGGCCGTTAAGAAGCAAACAAATGCTGTGGGGTCACAAGGAGGGAGCCAGGACAGGAGACCAAGAAGAGTAGGCATCTCATCCTGGCCACATGACCTTGGAGCCCCAGTGGCTCCCCTTGAAAATGGAGCAGCTGAAATAAAGCCTTCCCAGTCCGGTCTAGGAGTCTATCATTCTGCATTTCACCTTTAAATTCCTTGAGAAACTGGGGAGACAGGAAGAGCTTAGCGAAGGAATAAAAGGAATAGTCAAGAACAGCATTCACTGATTAAGTGGGTGGAACAGGCACCTTCGGGAGTTTTGATTGATCTTACCAGACACCATTGTAGATTAGCAAGGCAGGAACTTTCTTGTGCCCCTCTGCAGCCCCATGTAGTGCTTGGCACATAGTAGATGCTCAATAAACACCTGTGAAATGAACGAGCACATTCACCGGTGATTGTTTGGGGTAAGTGGTGGAAAGTTGGGAAAGTTTAGGGGGTGAGGGAAGGCTGATATTCAGTAACCCACGCTTTGGCGCAGCAGCGAAGGGTCTAGGAACCAAGTCACTATCCCTTGTGTTTCACTTGGCTTCACCAAGGGTGGAGGTGAACACCAAGACCCCTCTGCACATGCAGCGGAATTATTGGAAATAATTTATGTCCCCACTCATGTGCCATATTCCCCCCCTTTCTCTTCCTTATTAAAATCTTAGCCTTTATGAGGTTTAGGGCCACGATAGAAGTTTCTAGCAAGACTCATCCCTCCCTAGTGCACATTTCCCCCAGCCTAAGCTCACTGGGGAAAACAGAACTGAGGAGAAGAGTGAGAAGGGTGGGTCACAGCAGCCCTCAGAGGAGCTTCCCCAGCACTGCCGGGAGGAGAGGGAGGCCTTCAAGGCCGGCAGGACCTCAGAACAAGTAGCTGAGCTGTGCCCTGGAGGCTGACTCTTGGTCTGGGCTCCCAGCCTGGCAGAGCTCCCCTGCCCCAAACATAGCATGAGGGCATCAGAGCAGCAGCTCGGTAGGGACCCCCTGGGCTGGGACCAATGACCCCCAGCAATAATCAGTGTGGACTGGTGAGCAATAGGTAGAGGGCCTCTCGGGACAAGTGGGTACCACAGAGGCTGCTCAGTGGCACCACCCTAAGCATGTTCCTGAAATGGAATTTCCATCAACTGGGTGGATTAGGGGCTCAGAGTCAAAATGAGGATGATAAAAGGAATATAAAGAAACGCAAAGGCCAGACGCAGTGGCTCATGCCTGAAATCCAGCACTTTGGGAGGCCGAGGCAGGCTGATCACCTCAGGTCAGGAGTTCGAGACCAGCCTGGCCAACATGGTGAAACCCCATCTCTACTAAAAATACAAAAATTAGCCAGGCATGGTGGCAGGTGCCTGTAATCTCATCTACTCAAGAGGCTGAGGCAGGAGAATTGCTTGAACCTGGGAGGCACAGGTTGCAGTGAGCTGAGATCACGCCATCGCACTCCAGCCTGGGTGACAAGAGAAAACTCCATCTCAAAAAAAAAAAAAAAAAAAACAAAGAAAAGAAAATGAAATGCAATAAGGAGTCTATGGGCTGAAACATCTACCATAACATCGGGTGCTCTGTAGACATCTGCTCTATCTCCCCAAATAAAGTGAAGTCCTTGTCGTCTGGGATCATGTCTTTTTTTTTTTGAGAAAGAGTCTCGCTCTGTCACCCAGCCTGGAGTGCAGTGGCGTGAACACAGCTAACTACAATCTCTGCCTTCCAGATTCAAGCAATTCTCATGCCTCATCCTCCCGAGTAGTTGGGATTACAGGCTTGCACCACCATGAGCAGCTAATTTTTTGTATTTTTAGTGGAGACAGGGTTTCCCCATGTTGGTCAGGTTGGTCTTGAACTCCTGGCCTCAAGTGATCTGTCTGCCTCGGCCTCCCAAAGTGCTGGGATTACAGGCGTGAGCTGCCGTGCCCGGATGGGATCATGTCTTTTAAATCTGTTATAATCCATAAAATTCTCCAAGTTCCCTGCCTGTAACTGAGTGCCCAGGTGGAACCCTGAGGGTTATGTGTGGGTAAGAAGGAGAGGCTATGAAGTAGCAAAATGTGTGATGGACAAGTTATAAATTTGTAATGCTTATGGATCAATAAAAACACATTTTTTCGAGATAATTTTGTTCTCATCTTTTGCATAAAATGGAAAAGGCAGCAGTTGTTCTTATCAAATCTTATTTTTGTTTGGGTGGCTTTGGCGAAATGATGGAGATTACAGGGAAGTTAAAATCTCCCCCACACCCCACCCCAACCCTCCAGGCCACCCCTTGACACTCAAGTAAGAGATGGGTGGCCAAGCCCAGCTGCCTCAGCGGCCCTGGGAGCCTCCAAAGGTGGAGTAATTCCCACTTGTGGCCACTAGGTGTCAGGTCAGCTCCAAAAGTCATCCGGAGAATTGTGCTTTGCCTTCTCCTAAACTTGGGGTCTTAGCAAGTTTCTCTGATCTCCCAAACTTCTGCCCCTGAGGAACGCCAACTTGGAATCTGAGCCTCGAAAGGTCCAGCAGCCCAACCCCTGGGCAGACCTCTCCAAGGCTCCGTGTCCTCATTGTGACCATCTTGCACCCTTGTTGTGAGGAAGAAAATCAGGCACCCAGGAAGAGCTCCATGAATATTGATTCCTCTTCTCCAGTCAGCCCGCCCTGGAGCTGGGCAGACCGCAGAGAGGAGTCCTGCTCCATGAGGGCAGGACTGCACAAGCGCTTTGTCAGTTTGGCAGGTCAGGAGGCTGGCAGGCAGGAGGAACCCAGCAGCAGCTGCAGCTTTCCCATGGAGGACGAGGCAGAGGTAGAGGGGCCTTGCAGGAGCAGGAGGGGCGTCAAGGTCAAAGATGGCTCAGAGGCGCTGGCCCAGCCTTCAAAGGTGGTCAGGCTGCAACCCAGAGAGACGGCACCCTGTGCTTGCTGTCCTTCCATACCCGACTCAATGCGGCTTCATGCACTCACTCCTAGCATCCTCACAGTGATTCTGCATAGTGAGCACTGTAGAATCCCCATTTTGCAGCCAGGGAAACGGGGGCGGGGGGAGGGGGGGAGCGTGGAGAAGTTAAGCATTTTGCCCAAGGTGCCCCAGCCAGTAGGTAGCAACGCCAAGATCCAGGCCCTGGCAATACAGCTGTGGCTCCCTGAGGGCTTAGCCACGATGCCTCCCCGCCCCTCTGCCAGGCTGGACTGGCTAACGGAAGGGGGCAAAGGCTGAGATGGTGCTCTGTGTGGCCAAATTCTCAAGGGCAAGTTGAGCACTCTCCCCACCAGCTGCATGGCTCAGAAATTGTGCTGGGAGCAGGTGGGAGAAGAGGAGTGTGGATATCTGTGTACTAGAACTATGAAGGGATTAAGCCTGCGAATCCTGGCATTTGACACTCCTGGGTTTGAATTCTGTTTGGCTTCACCAATTACCATCTCTGACTCTGAGCAATTCATTTATCCTCTCTGAATCTCAGTTTGCTCATCTGTAAACAGGAATGTTAGTGGTACCACCTCCGCTATAGGGTGTGTCCTCTGTGGCTGGAGCAAATGGAAAGAAGGAAAGCATGGTGGAAGTGAGTTCAGAGGGAATGTGTTCAGGTCAGGTGGGGGCTTGAAGGCCATCAGAGAACATGGCTGTGAAGATTTAATGAAATCACACACATGAAACACCAAGCCCAAGGCCTGGCATACAGTAAGTGCCTAATATAAGCATGCCCTCCTTACAGTGGTGTTCCACTCCTAAGAGGGAGAGGTATAGGGAGCTGGAGGACCAGCAGAGCACAGGAGGGACCAAACTGAACAGCTATCTTTGAAACACCCAACTAATAGGTGTTGGAAATACCATGGGGGGTGTTCCAATCTCAGGCCATGGCTTCAGGCTGGCATTAAAACAGAAGAATTTGTCCATGGTCTTGGAGGGTGGGGTGGGAAGATCAGGGGCCAGCAACACTGGGGGGTTGTGGTGTGGGCAGCGCAGGATCATAGGCCTGAAAGAACAGGAGACAGAGAGACATCCGGCATTTTTTTTTTTTTTTGGCTTCCTACCTGGAGTGAAAAATGCCCCACCTTACAAGTCTTGGGGAAGGCAGCTGGGACATAGGATCATGCCTACCCAGATAGCCACTCCAAATACAGGAGCTGGCACCAAAGAACCAAGGGCCACAGAGAATTCCCTGTGGTAGCTGCAACGTTGAAGCTCAGTGGAGTTCCCAGTGCAGCTGTGGTAACGGTGCAGGGTGTCATTCATGGTCCCGGGCCTGCGGGTTCACGATGCAAACTGCAGCCTCTGGTGTCTGACTATGGTGGCAGCTGTGGTGTCCTCAGGCGACCAGGCCTGCCTTGCCAAGTGGGGGCTTGGGATTTGTTTTGTTTTGTTTTAAACAAAAGAACACAATGACTGGCAAGGCCAGCCTGTGCCCTAAACACGAACTCCTGCCCAGTGGCCTTGAACCATTCTTCAAGAAGCAGGTGTCCTGGAGGGGAGGGAACCCAAGGGCAGCTGGGGTGAGGCTGCCCCAGGCCCGGGAGCTCCTTTTATGGAAGGTCATCCAGGGAACCCTCAGAGGGCTTTGGCTTGTGTTGCCACCACCCTAGGCAGTCTGTGGATGAAACAGAGTGACTGGCTAAATGCTGTGGGGTCCAGGCTACCTGAGACATGACTTGTGCTTGTGTGGATGTGTTATTTGATGATAAATAATATAGTTGGTCTTCTTCCCGGTTCTTGGCACAGAGCTTCAAAACCCTTGTAATTTCCTGAGAGATGAAAATCTTTGTTATGCTAAAGAGGTGGCTCAGGGTGGACCCCTAGATCACTTTAGGCAGGTGCGGGTCACCAGAAAGACCACCCACAGGATTAGAGGTTGGTACTTTTGGCCAACAGACTTCCAGGAAGGAGAGAGGGGGCTGGAGATTGAGTTTAGTCATGTGGCCAGTGTTCACTCAAGCAAGCCTAGGCAATGAAACCCCAGTAAATACTCTGCACACTGAGGCTCTGCAGAACTCCCTGGTTGGTGAACACATTGAGATGCCAGAGGCTGGCAATCCCTGATTCCGTGGGAAGAGAACATGGAAGCTCTGTGCTCCCTCCCAGACCTTGCCCTCTGTCACTGTTCGTGTGCCTGTTCCCGAGCTGTATCTTTGTAGTAAAGCTGTGATTTTGTAAGCACAGTATCGTGCTTTCAGTGAGCTTTGAGTCATTCCAGCAAATTATCAAAACTGGGGAAGCAGTGGGGATGCTCACATTTGTAGCTGACTGGTCAGAAGTGCAGGTGGTCTGGGTGCCCAACTTGCAGCTGGTACTGAAACAGAGGCAGTTTTGTGGAGGACTGAGCCCGAAAACTAAAGTCTGCTGCCAACCCTAGGGGGATTAGTGTCAGAACTGAATTGCAGTTACTCCCATTGGTATTCCTCCAGGTGGGATGGAAATGGAGCACATGTACACAGCAGCATACTCGCATTTGAATTTCAGAGATGGGGTGTGTGTGCTCCAATGTGCCCATGCCCCAAAAGAGGGGCTTGTCTGTGAGCTAAGTCCAAGCCCCTCCTGCTTTCTGACCTGCGTCTAACAACCCTGATTCAGTGCAGCCACTCCCGGCTGTACCTCTGCTTTCCCAGCAGAGGGTGCTCCAACCTCACAAGTACCCCATCTCTGTAGCCTTTCCCAGCTCCCTAAGGCTCAGCTGAGATGCACAGAAGAAAATAGGACCCCACACTGGCTCAGGGAAATCAAATTCTCATTAGGTGCCCTCAGAAAAGCAGCAATGCAGCCGGCTTCAGTGACACAGATTGCACTGGGGGAGCCTGGGCCATAGCCTTCAACCTCCCTGCGACATCCAGGTTCTGTGGGAGCTGAGCTTATACAATTTAGGGGCCCTCTTTAAAAAAAAAAAGAAATACAACCAGGTGCGGTGACTCACGCCTGTAATCCCAGCACTTTGGAAGGCAGAGGCGGGTGGATCACCTGAGGTCAGGAGTTCTAGACCAGCCTGGCCAACATGGTGAAACCCTGTCTCTACTAAAAATACAAAAATTAGCCAGGCATGGTGGCAGGCACCTGTAATCCCAGCTATTCAGGGTTGGGGGGCAGGGGGCGCCGAGGCAGGAGAATCACTTGAACCCGGGAGGCAGAGGTTGCAGTGAGCTGAGATGGCACCATTGCACTCCAGCCTGGGGGACAAGAATGAGACTTTGTCTCAAAAAAAAAAAAAAAAAAAATACAAATTCACAAATACAATGTTAGGGATAGAAAGTGGATGTTTAGAATGAGGGGGAAGAATCACAACAAATGACACATTTTCTTAAAGCTGACAAGACCGTAAGCATCAAATCCCCCCAGGGCATTGGAAGGGGCCTCACTGCAGTGCAGGTCCCTGCAGCTTGAGTTTTCTTAGCTTCTCAGCAACTCTGGCCCACCTGCCACATCTAGTAGCTGCAGGAAGGGAAGTCCAGGCAAGCAACCAGACACCTTCTGAATACAACTATAACCTTGTGAGTAGCTTGTCTATTTCTCCACGCCTCTCTCTTCTTCCCTGTCCTTGGAGCAGCCAGCTGTGGTCACATAATAAACATGGGTGAGATGCTATCCCTTCCTTCCCTCTCTGTCAAACCCAGGAGGCTGCCACCCACCCCCTCTGATTTTGAGGAGCGTGAGGCAGTTCTTTGGGCTTCTCTCTCCTTGAGTCCTTGCCCCGCAGTGGGTCTTCAGTCTACTAAGTGTTATTTCAAGACTGTAGGCCGGGCGTGGTGCCTCACGCTTAGTAATCCCAGCACTTTGGGAGGCCGACGCGGGCGGATCACGTCAGGAGATCGAGACCACGGTGAAACCTCGTCTCTACTAAAAATACAAAAAATTAGCCGGGCATGGTGGCGGGCGCCTGTAGTCCCAACTACTCGGAGAGGCTGAGGCAGGAGAATGGCGTGAACCTGGGAGGCAGAGCTTGCAGCGAGCCGAGATCGTGCCACTGCCCTCCAGCCTGGGCGACAGAGCAAGACTCTGTCTCAAAAAAAAAAAAAAAAAAAAAGACTGTAAAACCCACAGCCCCAAAATGGCTTTCCCAATTGCACTGTGATGCAAGAAATAACCCCTTCTAGAAATTAGTAGGGAAAAAACAGAAGGCAAATTATCTGGGGTAAAGGGGGAGAATGCACATTTATTTATACTAAAGTGTAAATGACTTCACTGACATTCAGTAAATACTTATTAAGGGCTCTCTGTGTGTCCTGTGCTGTGTGGGTGTTTGGGATACATCAGTGAATAAAAAAAGACAAAACCTGTCTCTCATGTGAAGTTTGCATTCTAGCAAGAGAAGACTGACAAATAATGTAAGAAATAAGTGAATCATACAGTATATTAGAAGTGCTATGGGGAAAAATAGAGCCAGGAGGCTGGCAGGCTTGCAGGCCGTGTGGGAAGCCACGCGGCGTCTGGGGGAAGCACTTAAGAGGGCACAGCTGAAGCAAAGGCCCCATGCAGGAGCCCTTTGGTGTGTCCCCTGTGGCTAGAGCAGATGGAGGGAAGGAGAGCAAGCGTGGTATAAGCAAGTTCAGAGGGAACATGGCCAGGTCAGGTGGGGCCTTGTGGGCCATCAGGGAACGTGGGTGTCTAAAGGAGACGGCTCTGCAGGGTGAGGGCAGAGTCATAGCATACTCCAAGACCTTTTTAAAATGTTAGTGTGGGTCAGGCACAGTGGCTCACACCTGTAATCCCAGCCCTTTTGGAGGCTGAGGCAGGTGGGTCACTTAAGGTCAGGAGTTCGAGGCCAGCCTGGCCAACATGGCGAAACCCCATCTCTACAAAAATACAAAAATTAGCTGGGTGTGGTGGCGGGCACCTGTAATCCCAGCTACTCAGGAGGCTGAAGCAGGAGAATTGCTTGAACCTGGGAGATGGAGGTTGCAGTGAGCTGAGATCACACCACTGCACTCCAGCCTGAGTGACAGAGCAAAACTCTGTCTTTTTTTTAAAAAAAAAAAAAAAAAAAAGGTTACTGTGGGCCAGACACAGTGGTTCATGCCTGTAATCCTAGCACTTTGGGAGGCCAAGGTGAGAAGACTGCTTGGGCTAAGACCAACCTGGCCAACATAGCAAGACCCCATCTCTGTTTTTTTTTTAAGAGAATACCGTGGCTGGTGTGTTGACAACCAGCTTTAGGGATCCCAGGGAGAATCAGGAAAATCAACTGAGAAGCCATTGCAATAATGCAGGCAAGAGAAGAAGGTGGAGGCAGTGGAGGTGATGAAATGTGGGCAGAGCCTGGATATATTTTAAAGGTGAAGACAAGATTCCCTCACACATGGGATAGGGACTGTTGGAGAAACATGAGTCAAGAATGCCCCTGAGGCTTGGGGCCTGAGCAATGGGAAGGATGAAGTCTTCATCACCTGAGATGGAGAAGACACTGGTGGAATAGATTTGGGTGTTGGGAGGTAGAGAGAAAGAAAATCAGGAATTACTTTGGGGAAGTCTACTAGGTATTGTGGAGAGGAGTCAGGTGGGCATTAGAAATACAAAAATGGGCCAGGTGTGGTGGCCTGTAATCCCAGCACTTTGGGAGACTGAAGTGGATGATCGCTTGAGCCCAGGAGTTCAAGACCAGTCTGGGCAACAAAGTAAGATCCCGTATCTACAAAAAAATCAAAAAATTAGCTGGTCATGGTAGTGTGTTCCTGTGTTCCCAGCTACTCAGGAGGCTGAGGTGGGAGGATCGCTTAAGCCTGGGAGATCAAGGCTGCAGTAAGCTGAGATCACGCCACTGCACTCCAGCCTGGGTGACAGAACAAGACCTTGTCTCAAAAATTTAAAAAAAAAAAAAAATCCAAAAGTGGGCTTTGGCTGGGGGTGAACTAGGGTGCATATTTAGGAGTGCTGTGTGTGTAGATGTTATTTAATGCCATGAGGCCAAATGAGGTCCCGAAGGATCTGAGTGTGGACAGAGAAGAAAAGGGACCAAGGCCCGAGGAACACCAGCGTGATGAAGACTGCCAGGAGGGAAAGACCCAGCAAAGGGGACTGAGAGGAGAGCCCAGTGAGTGCACAGCCCAGAGTGTGGGGTTCTGGAAAGTGACCAAGCAAAAAGGTGGCCCCGCAAAGTCTTTCCCAAAAACAGTGGGGGTGGGTGGGCAGTGGGAGGACAGCACAGGTGGGCCCCAAGTGTCTGATTGACAACAAAGGAAGGGGGCAGGCACTAAACTCCAACTCTCCCAACAGGACCCCACTCTAGTCTTTGGTTGTCACTGTCACACCAGAACTCAAGGACTCTCTGTCTAGCTGGGAGGAAATCAGAGGTAGGAGACACTGGGCAGAAGTCATCAATCTCATGGTCTCCAAGACTAGGGCAGTTTCTCCTACAACCCCTCCTGCCCACTGGTGTGCCCACATCGCCAGGAAAATGGCTCCAGCCGTAGCAGTGGGCATCGGTCATGTAGCAATTCCCTTATCAGTGCTGCCCCATAAGCATCAGGTATAGTGGATGAAACACTGGGCTTAAAGACCTGGTTCCAGCCCGTGTTCCCCCTTCCCCAGCTCTACAACTCCACACCCTTCAAATCTGAGCTCAGTCAGTACCTCTTCCAGGGAAACCTTCCCTAACTTCTCAGTATGGCTTAGGGAAGACTCTTAGATCAGTGCTTCTCAGTGGAGGGTGGGCTGGGCACCTTGACTCACACCCGTAATCCTAGCACTTTGGGAGGCCATTGTAGGAGGATTGCTTGAGGCCAGGAGTTCAAAACCAACCTGATGAGGGTGATTTCACTTCCCTCCCCAGCAGGACATTTGGCAATGTCTGGAAATGTTTTGGGCTGTCATAGCTTGGAGGAGAGGTGTAGGGGTGCATCCAGGGGCTAGGGGCCAAGGACGCTGCAAAACTTCCTGCCCTCACAGTAATTTTTTAGGCCAGAATGTTGATCATTCTGTGGTTGAGAGCACCTGTTCTAGATAAAGCAGGGGCAGATAACCTCTTTCCAGCTCCATGCCATTTCCTCTGTCCTGTTTTCTACTGATACAGAACTGAGAATGCAGGCTACTCCATTTCCCAGCCTCCCTTGTAGCTATCCATGCCCATGTGACCTAGCTGAGCCAATTAGATGTAACAGGATGTCTGATGGGGGCTTCTGGGAAAGCTTTTCCTTCTTGATAAAAGGAACAGGTACAGGAGAGCCTGCCCTTCCACTCTGATTTTCAATAAGTGGATATAATGCTTGGTATTGTGGCATCACCAAAAGCATTGAGGATGGCCGAGCAGAAAGATGGGATGAGGCAGTCTCGCTAGGCAACACTGTCCCAATCCCCTCCCTGTCAAGTGAACCAATAAGCATCCTATGTCACCAAGCAAGGTGGCTCATGCCTGTAATCCCAGCATTTTGGGAGGCTGAAGCAGGAGGATTGCTTGAGCCCAGGAGTTTGAGACCAGCCTGGGCAACATGACAAAACTCCATCTCTACACGAAGTACAAAAATTGGCTGGGCATGGTGGTGAGCACCTGTAGTCCCAGCTACTCAGGAGGCTGAAATGGGAGGATTGCTTGAGCCCAGGAGATCACAGCTGCAATGAGCCGAGATCACGCCACTGCACTCCAGCCTGGGCCAGAGTGAAACCCTGTCTCAAAAAAACAAACAAACAAACCCACAATCACATCCTATGTCTAGGATGAGTTGATTTCTCTGTTATTTGTAGCCAAAAGCCCCCTAGGACATTCGGGCCCCTCCATGTGTCCCTGCACACTAGCATCCCTCTGTGATTGTTGTCTGGTGGCATGTTTTCCTCCCCTACTGGCCTGGCAGCCCCTTGAGTCCAGGGCTGTGCTTCCCCTGGTGGATCTGCCTACTTAGCCTGGGACAGAGGAGAGGCTCAGAGAGGATTCTAATGAATACATTTGAAGGACAGTGAGTCCGCTCTCAGCAGCCCAGCTGTGGGGTTTCCTGAATGCCTCTCTGGCAGACACACCGCCCCAGTAGGCTGGCAGTGCCTGGTGTAAATATGTCTGGGGTGAACGCCCTCAGATGCTTGAGACAACAGAAGTGTTGGCCTGGAGGCTGAGGTTCCAGCAAAACTGTGAAAGCAGATGATCCAGCTGCACCGTGAAAGCCAAGGACTGAATTGCTCCATGGAGCAAGATTGGAAGCACGCTACAAATGTAGATATTTCTTCCAGGAAAGGCCTCCCTGTTGAAGCCCTCCCTGCTACCCAGCCCATGCAGGGCCAGACTCCTCCAGCTGCCCATGACCCCTGCCTTACGGGGCTGGGGAAGTAAGAAGCCACCCAGGAACCAGCTGGCCCAGTGAGGTCTTCCATGGAGGAGGGACCTTCCCAAAGCCTCAGGAGTGGGGACTCTTGATAGGGGGACGGAGAGGGGGAGACAGGGCGTCCTTCCCCCTTTCCCTAATCTCCTTCCATGAAGTCAAGGCCAGTGCTATCTGCTTTCCAGCCTAGACTGGGCGCAGGGCTCTATCTGGGTCTGTTCCCAGGACCTTCACCAGCCTTCCGGAAGTTTGTCAAGAGAGACCTCGGGTGACAGTGAGGTAGTGTGCGCAGTGGTTTAGCGCACAGGCTCAGGATCAAGCTGACCTGTGTTGGGATCCTGACCCAGTGGTCTCCTTTCTTCCCGCATTACCTACGGAGGTCCTATTATGTGCCAGGCACTGTGTGTAGCACCAGAGTCACGATGTTGAACATCACATTGGCCAGACATAAATGCACATGGCAGCTCTGCTCAGTGACACAGAGCTTAGAGCCTTAATCAGGGAGGTGCACATTACACAAGTAGCCCCCAAACATTCCCACTGTGATGACCCCCACATGTGGGCTGACATAGTGGCTCTGTGGGCTGGAAGCAGTGGCTCGGTTATCTGAATCTTGTTATTATAATAAGAGGACCCACCTCCTTGGTTTTTGTGAGGATAGGTGCAGGAGGTGCCCCGAGACCACTTTGCCCCTCACCAGGCCCTGACTAAGTGCTCCCTGGTGGGAGGGGTGGTGGGTCTTATGGTCCCTGAAGCTGGTGGCAGACCTGGAAGCCTGGACCATTGGCTGCATCCTGCGGGGCCTGCCAGGGCAGAGTGGTCATTCCACCTTCCCCAGGGCCTGGCCTTTCTCTGCTATTGGAGAGATCATTTCCAGACCCTGTGGACGGCCTGCCTGCTTCTGCTTCCCCTGACTTCAGCCCAGCTGGGGCTGCCAGAGTCAAGCAAATCCTGGATCCCAATCCAAAGCCCTGGCCTCTCCCTCGTTCAGGGAACTGAACAGCCCAAGGGTGGCCATCCTGCCTGGTTGCCGGCGGAGCCAGCTGCTATGCATCGGCTGCAAAGAACAAAGTGCCCCAGCTGTGGCTGCAGGGAGGCCTGGCCTGGAACTGGCAAAGTGCCCCCAAAATCCGCTGGCTCCCTCCCCTCAGGAACGCTGGCGCTAATGGGTAACAGAAGGCCAAGGCAGGGACTTCTCCCTGGCCCACCGGGAACACTGAGACTAACAGATCATGGGCAACGCAGGGGAAGCCCTGGACTCAGCCACCACCATCAGCCCTCCCTTGGCCAACTGGGATGGGTGGGACTGCCTGGGATCGGGAGGCTCCAGTCCTCCCCGTTGCCTCAGTTTCCCTGGGAAGAAGGTCGAGATGGAGCATTAGACACTTCCACTGAGGACACTGTGAGAAGCGAAGGAGAGGGAAGGGTGGAGGTCCGCTCAGACTCGCCTTCCAGCCAAGGTCTCCACCGCATCTATGGTCCAGGAGAGAGATGGCGAGGCCGAGGAGGGCCTAGGGCTTTCCGGGGGCAGGGCCAGTTTTGTGGGTGTTCAACCTGTGTGGTCACACGAGGCTCCGCACATGGAAGGATCGGCCACTTGGCTTCATGCTCTGTTGTCTCCGTCTTGAAATTCTTAACAATTTTTTAACAAATGGCCCACACATTATCTAGCAGACCCCATCTAGGGTGAGGACATTTATACACAAAGGGCCTTGCTGTCTGGGAAACAGAATCGGAGGGTGTTGGAACAGACAACCCATCCTTCTGCCTTGCCCCAACCCCCACCTCTCCACAGCTGGAAGGAGAAAGATGAAGAACCCGGCAGGGCCTCCTTTCGAGGTTGGCCAGGTGGCACGTGGGTTTCCGGAAGAGAGGAGAGAGAGGAAACAGCCCTGACCTCCACAGGCTGCAGGTGGGGTCAGGAAGAAAGAAGGGCAGGGGCCAGGGGAAGATAGGCCCCTCCCTGCCAAGGCCCTCCATGGGTGGTGGGCAAGCAGGTGAGCCACTTCAGCTAGAACTCGCTGTTGGAGGAGGCTGCAGGTCTGAGGTGGGCACAAGGGGAGTGTGGGGCGGAGGGTGGCGGTGGTGAGGCCTGGAGCCAGGATAAAGCTCTTCAGGGCCTCCGCCAGCAGGGCCGGCCCAGGCCCGCTCTGACCTCTGGTCTTATTACAGAAAAGGGGTCCCGATGCAGACCCCAAGAGAGAGTTCTTGGATCTCGCGCAAGAAAGAATTCAGGGGGACTCCGCAGTGCAAAGCAAAAGCAAGTTTGTTAAGAAAGTAAAGGAATAAAGAATGGCCACTCCATAGACAGAGCAGCCCTGAGGGCTGCTGATTGCCCATTTTTATGGTTATTTCTTGATAATATGCTAAACAGAAGGTGGATTATTCATGCCTCCCCTTTTTAGACCACATAGGGTAACTTTCTGACGTTGCCATGGCATTTGTACACTGTCATGGAGCTGGTGGGAGTGTAGCAGTGAGGACGACGAGAAGTCACTCATGTCGCAATTTTAGTTTTGGTGGGTTTTGGCTGGCTTCTTTACTGCAAACTGTTTTATCAGCAAGGTCTTTATGACCTGTATCTTGTGCTGACCTATCTCATCCTGTGACTTAGAATTCCTAACCGTCTGGGAATGCAGCCTAGTAGGCCTCAGCCTCATTTTACCCAGCTCCTATTCAATATGGAGTTGCTCTGGTTCACACCCCTTTGACAGTCTCAGCCAGTAGGCAATTCAGAAACTCCCCCAGCAGGCAGCCGGCCGGGTGCCTTGCTCCTCCAGCATGGGCCTGGCTGACTCCTGGTTTCCACCTCCCGGATGCGGCCGGCTGCTCTTGTGGCTCTCCTGTCCCTCACAGTTGGGCCAGGGTCAAGCAGTGCTGGGACATAAGCTGGCAGGAGGGGAGTGGGCCCCAGGTCCCAGACCAGGGCTGGAGAGGATCCGGGCTCCACAGAAGAGGGTGGGAAGGGAACCCCACCCTGTATAGGAGGCAGGGAGAGTGGAGATGCAGCCCGGGGGATCTGCCTGAGGCCCAGCCCAGACACTGGCCCGACTCTCGGAAGCCAGGCCACCCCGTCTGCCTTCCCTGGCAGAGCCGGACCAGGCTGGAGCCAGAGTGCCTGGGCAGGGCACACTCAACACCCGCACCCTGGTTCCCTGAGGCTGAGGGCTGGACCAGCCAGACGCCTTCCTTTGCACCTCCCAGGACCCAGGCTGCGAATCCCTTCCATTCAAATGCACATGTTCCCGGGAGGCCGGGAGAGGGTGGGCTCAGGTCAGAATTTCATTCCTCACACTCGTCAGAGGTTTGTGAACAGCCAGCCCAGAGGAAAGCCCAGAGGGCAGGGCGGGGGGGAGACTGAAGGGACCGGCTGCGGGAGACAGGAAGGGTGGACCAACCCAGCACTTCCACACTGGGCCTGGGCAGGCCTCACCCCCAGCCCCACCTCTGCCCTCTCCTTCCCACTCCCAGCTCAGGCTCCTGGGCCCCTGGCACTTCCACAGCCCCTCCTGGTTTCCGGAGGTTTGCCGAGGCTGCTGCTCTGTCGCTGCCGTCCTTCCACATATCCTCTCATTTTCACAGACAGGGAAACTGAGGCCTGAAATGTCAGTTGAGGCCAACAGCTAAGTGACAGGGCAACAACCCAAATGCCCAAGCCTTCTGCTGCCAGCTTCCCAGAGCCCTCTGGGCTGGGTGGCAGCGGCACAGAGCGACGTGGAGCTCTGGAGGCAGATCCCGGCTCTGCCACTCCCTGGCCTCAGGACCCTGGGCAACTCAGGGCAGCTTTCTCACCTGTAAAGGAGGAACTCATGGCCCCCTCCCAGGGTGACTAAGAACACAGGCTTCCGTAAGGATGAGGAGGGGCCGGGCACTCCTGGGTCATAGGAAGTGCTCAGCCAGTGGATACCACCCCTTCCACGGCAGAGACTGCCCATGCCTAACACATTTCCACTGCCATTGGCAATCCCAGGCTCATTTCTCAGACTCGGGTATTTTCAGGCTAGAAAGGACCTGGAAACGTGTCCTTGGAAGAGCTCTGGACCCGTGTTTTTCCCTAAGCAGCTGGTCCAGCCACCGCAGACACAGATGACAGGTGTGCTGACTCAGTAGGACCCAATTCCAATTGCCTTCCATTGTTGAAAGAATCTAAAAGAACCTTGACTCCCCTCCAGGTCTACCCAATCTACAAACACTGCAGAGCACAAATGAATGAAGATTCATTGTCTCCTTTAAGAACCAGAGGGGTCCCCCTTCCCGTGCAGCAGGAAAAGCTCACACAGAATGAAAGCTATTAGGTTGGCAAATTTCTCCTTCCTCCTGGGGGTGAATTCAATTTCAGACCTGCCTAGGGATGGGGGATGGTGTCTTTCTTGTCCACCCACTCCACCTCCCCACCCATCTTGGGGAGAGAGGACGTGCCACTACTGAGCCCAGGCGTGATGTGTGGACTCTCCAGGGTGACAGGGATTTTTTTTTTTTAAGAGAAAATGCTCTTTTTTTTTTTTAGTTCCCAAGTTTTATTCAGGAACTCATACAAAATATTCCAGATAAATGAAATTTAATCCTCTTCTTCGTCCTGGTTAATCTAGAAGTAACGTAATTCGTAACTCTCTTTGCTGTTAGCAAGTATGCGCAAGCAGTCACATAAATTATTTTTCTTCAAATATTTTTTGGTGAGATATTTCAAATACCTTTTGCAGAAAGTCACCTTGGATGTCACAGTGATCTTGCTCTTGCTCCTTTCGTTGGTCACCACCCCTCCACCAAGGTTCCCAGCTTTTCCGTTCACTTTGATCCTTTCTTGCAAAAACCGCTCAAAATTGGCAGCATCCATGATTCCATCTTCTACAGGGTGGGTGCAATCAAGAGTGAACTTCAGAACCTGCTTCTTTTTTTTGTCCCCCTTTGCCACAAGCTTTTTCACAGGAGCTATGGTGGCAGCGGAGTTAGAAAGGGAGCGAGAAAATGCTCTTTTTGTCTTTCCATTGAGAAGGCACCTCCCATGCTGGTGTATCCAGGGAGTGGAGACCATCACCCTTCAACAGAAGCAATGAACTTTAGTGAATATCATGTTTACATGTGTTTTATGCAAAGCACCATGCTTGGTGGTACCATGGGGAACAAAGAGATAGCTAAGATAAAGTCCTTGCCCTTAAGGGTCTCTTAATATATTTTAGGTCACAGACACTTTTGAGAATCTGAGGAAAGCTATGAACTTGCCCCAGAAAAATGCAACGCACGCACACACACACACACACACACTCAGTTCTGTATCCATTTCAGAAGGTTTGCTGGCCCTCTGCAGCCAATCCGCAGACCTTCATAGACCCAGGATTAGGAAACCTTCCTTAAAGACACGCACAATTATCTCTAGAAGAACAACCGATAGGCAATTTCAACAGAACACAGAAATGAAGCCAGGCTATGACAGTGAGCCACCAACTGCTCTGGGATTGCAGCAGATGACATCAAGAATCGACATTGTAAATCTCCATCACGATCAGGGAGCCACAACCAGCTGGCCCTGGAGGACCGGCACCGTGAAGGGAAAGGGCCCAGAGCCTGAAGGCAGCACAGTCAAGCATCTGGGATCCACTCCAAGCCGCGAGAAGCAGGAAGTAACAGATCCCGAAGGCTCTAACAGAATTCTAAAGAATTCCAAATTACAGTTGCAAAGAAAGATACTTCTATCTGGATGTCCCTAGGAAGAAGATTGGAAAGCTCATTAGAACACAGGTTAATGTGTTAACTTTAACACAACCTCCTTTTCCTGAAATTCTTATGCACACTAAAGTTTATGTGCATAAACTGAGACCCGTAGAAGACAATGTATCCAAGGTTACACCGCCTGTTGGTGATAGGACTCGAACCCACAACCCCTAATTTCCCCCAAAATGGTCTTTCCTCAACACTGAGGCAATGGGTCTCCCAGAGGTGATATTCACAAATTAATGCACACTAACGTTTATGTGCATGAGAATATCAGGGAAAGGAGGGAGTGTTCAAAGTGCAGACATATGCCCTTCCCCTCTCACTCTAGGGACACAAGAATCTGCCTTTTATAGCATCCCATGTAACGCAGCTAATCCACAGACCACATGTATGTGGCCTCTGAGTGAGGGGGAGCTCTCATGTTCAAGAAGATTCATCTTTGGGGGCTTCCTTTCTGGGTGAAAATCACAGAGCTACTAGCCTGATAGAGCACAGATATAATCATGCCACCTCTCCCTGGAAGACAGCACATCATCTCTAAGCCTGCAGGACTTGGGGCTCCTGATGGGAAGGTGAGGGCAGGAGGACTGAGCTTGCCCTTCACTCAGGGAGCAGGGTAGAAGCCAGAAGTTCCCTCTCTGCCAGCACCCTAGACGACCCTACTCATTCCCCAGCGCTGGGGGAGGGGCTGCTTCCTACCCCTCAAACCTTTTCCCCGCTAGCTGCAACAGATGCCAGCTCCACCATGTTGGTCATGCCCACTCCAGCCCCACCCTCATCTACGCTTGGACTTTGGGAACATCTAGTACCTGTGCTCACTGGGGGCCTCCCAAGCTGGGGACTGGCAGGGCTGAACCTGGGACTGGGGTTGGGAAGAGGAAGGTAGACAAGGAGGAGCAGGGAGCAGTTCAGAGCCAGAAGCAGTTCTGCACAGCTCTGCACAGCTCGGCGGGAAGAGCTGGCGCGAACAGGGCTCTGGCTAGGTAGACAGAGGGTCTGAGTCTATGCAGCTGTGAACAGTCCAGGGTTGAAGGGGGAAGGGACACAGAAGGGATGAGAGCACAAGCTCCAGGCCCCATGGCTCAGAGACTATCAGGCATTTGCCCTGGGCCAGCCTGAAGGTGTAGGGGACAGCAGGTTTTGTTGCACTTGGAAACGAAGCTCAGTAGCAAGGAAACATGGGAATATACACATGTACACTCATGTACGCACATAGGTGCACACACATGTACACACCTGTTTGGAAGATGAGGATGGAATCACAGGATTCTGTCAAAAACTTCAGAGCACACCTGGCCCAGCGCCCTCATTCTATAGGTAAACAAACTGAGACCCATAAAGGACAATGTATCCAATGTTATACCGCCTGTTGGTGATAGGACTCGAACCCAGAGCCCCTAATTGCCCCCAAAATGGTCTTTCCTCAACACTGAGGCAATGGGTCTGGCCAGAGGTGATATTCACAAATTTTAACAACCTGCACAGCAACACAGCCCCAGCAATCAGAATGGACATTCCAACTGCGTTAGGATCCCGGAGGCCCGCTGAGATGCTCTTTTGCTTGCTGGATGCAGAAGAAGTCTTGGGGTCCCAAGGAAAGCAGGCTAGGACGATGAAAGAGTATTCAAGGGGCTCAGGGATGGCTGTTTGCTAACTAGAATGAAAGTATTTCGATACATTAACAACACTGTATTGGTTGGCTGTCAGCCCTAGAGCCAGGAATCTCCTCGCCAGGGGAGCCGAAGGAAAGAGACCCATTCTTCTCCTTTATTTTTATTATTATTATTATTATTATTTTTTTTTTTGAGATGGAGTCTCTCTCTGTCACCCAGGCTGCAGTGGCGCAATCTTGGCTCACTGCAAGCTCTGCCTCCCGGGTTCACGCCATTCTCTTGCCCTGTGTGCTAAGCAAAAGAGTTAGGACTTAATCTTCAAAGTCATGGGTAACCACAGAAGGATTATAGAAGGAAAATTATTTGATCAGGTTTTCATTTTCTCTTTTTCTTTCGTTCTCTCTCTCTCTCTCTCTCTCTCTTTCTTTAGCTCACTGTAACCCAGAATTCCTGGGCTCAATTGATCCTCCCACCTCAGCCTCCCGAGTAGCTGGGACCACAGGCACCTTGCTAACAGATTTTTATTTTAGAAAGATTACTTTGGCCAGGCACGGTGGCTCATGCCTGTAATCCCGGGACTTTGGGAGGCCGAGGTGGGCGGATCACCTAAGGTCAGGAGTTTGAGACCAGCCTGACCGACATGGAGAAACCCTGTCTCTACTAAAAATACAAAAAATTAGCCAGGGGTGGTGGCATGTGCCTGTAATCCCAGCTACTCAGGAGGCTGAGGCAGGATAATCGCTTGAACCCAGGAGGTGGAGATGCAGTGAGCCGAGATTGTGCCACTGCACTCCAGCTTGGGTGACAGAGTGAGACTTTGTCTCAAAAAAAAAAAAAGAAAAAGAAAAAGAAAGATTACTTTGGCAGTGATATGAAGGGTAATTTGGAAAGTGGTATATTAGTTATCTATTGCTACATAGCGTATTATCTCAAAACTTAGCAGCTTAAAACAATGAATATTTACTATTTCACATGGTTTCTGAGAGTTAGGAATCTGGCAGCAGCTTGGTTGTCATTCAGGGCTTCCTATGAGGTTGCAGAAAGCTGTCTAAAGGCTTGACCGGGCTAGCAGATGTGCTTCTAAAATGGCCCACTTCGATCCGGCTATGATATCTGTCACCCCATTGATTGCCAGGGTTGATTCAGCTGATCTGGATGGTGCGGCAGGTGTCCCCTTCCTCTCTCACTGCTCCACATATGTCCTTCCCGAAGCTGTGCGCTAGGTTGAAGAGGACGACCTTCCCCGATAGAGGGCTGTTCTTTGGTCAAGGGTATATGAGTGGCTGTGCTCCCCTGCTAGAACCTCCAAACAACTTCCCAAAATGGCCCACTCATCTGCCATTCACAGAAGGCCTCAGTTCCTCACCCCATGGGCCTCTCCATGGTGCTGCTTGCAACATGGCAGCCAACATTGGAGCCAGTGATCCAAGAGGGAACATGGGGGAAGTCACAGTGCTATATGACCCAATAACATACAATCACTTCTGCCATATTCGATCTGCTAGAAGTGAGTCAGTAAGTCTAGCCTCCACTCAAGGAAAGAGGAATGAGCCTCCATCTTTGGGAGGGAAACCTGTTGAAGTTCTGCAGATATATTTTAAAACTGCAGGCCAGGTGTGGGGCTCACACCTGTAATCCCAGCACTTTGGGAGGCCGAGGTGGGTGGATCACCTGAGGTGAGGAGTTCAAGACCAGTCTGACTAACGTGGTGAAACCCTGTCTCTACTAAAAATACAAAAATTAGCTGGGCATGGTGGCACATGCCTGTAATCCCAGCTACTTGGGAGGCTGAGGCAGGAGAATCACTTGAACCCGGGAAGTGGAGTTTGCAGTGAGCCGAGATCACGCCATTGCACTCCAGCCTGGGCAACAAGAGCAAAACTGTCTCAAACAAACAAACAAACAAACAAAAAACCCTGCAAGGTGATTAACTAGCCTATAGGCAGAGAGACCGGTTAGATTACAGGAGTGTACCAGGAGAGAAATGTAATGGTCTGAACCAAGACAGGAGCACTGGAATGGAGAGGAGGGGCATCTTGAAAAGTTGTTACTAGAGAGGTGGCTTATGGAGTGCAGGGAACTGTGATAGGCCAGGGCCAATTGGCAGGAGCAGCCTTTGGAGCACACGCCTTTGGAGGCAATACCCCAGACATCCAAGGTCAGTCTGAACTGCCTCCACCTGCAGACAGAAGGGTGGTGGGCAATGCTTGACCAACAGGCCCCCGAAAGTCTTGGATTATGGTAGGTTTCTGCAGCAGCTTGGGGGTGGAGCCAGCACTAATCAGACTGGAACTTCCTGGAACCCAGTGGTGAGAGCCTCCAGAATAAGATTAAGATGAAAACAGCTCCCCGCTAAACCACACAGAACACAGGAACTGCTGGTAGACAATCATAATGGCAAAGCAACACATTCTGAGTCAATATGTCAATGACAATAGCTTCACCAAACATTCTGGATGTGGCAAGTATCTGTGTTCACTCACTCAACAAAGATTTGCTGAATGTCACCATGTCCCAGGCATTCTGCCAAGCCCTGAAGAGAAAACCTAAGAATTTTTTTCTAATTTTATTTATTTTTTAGTTATTTTTATTTTTATTTTAATGGAGACAGGGATCTTGCTAATGTTGACCACTCTGGTCTCAAACTCTTGGCCTCAAGCAATCCTCCTACCTCAGACTCCTAAGGTGCTAGGATTATAGGCATCACAGTGCCAGGCAAAACTAGGATTTTTTTTTTTTTTTTTTTTTTTTTGAGACAGAGTCTTGCTCTGTGCCCAGGCTGGAGTGCAATGGCGTGATCTTAGCTCGCTGTAACCTCTGCCTCCTGGGTTCAAGCAATTCTCCTGCCTCAGCCTCCCCAGTAGCTGGGATTACAGGAATGCACCACCATGCCGAGCTAATTTTGTTTTTTTAACTGACTTTTGCTCTTCTTGCCCAGGCTGGAGTGCAATGGTGCAATTTCAGCTCACTGCAACTTCCGCCTCCCAGGTTCAAGCGTTTCTCCTGCCTCAGCTTCCCGAGTAGCTGGGATTACAGGTGCATGCCACCACATCCAGCTAATTTTGTATTTTTAGTAGAGATGGGGTTTTACCATGTTGGCCAGGTTGGTCTTGAACTCCTGACCTCCAGTAATCCACCCCCGTCAGCCTCCCAAAGTCCTGGGATTATAGGCGTAATTTTTGTATTTTTAACACAGATGGGGTTTCGCCATGTTGGCCAGGCTGGTCTCGAACTCATGACCTCAGGTGATCCACCCACCTCGGCCTCCCAAAGTGCTGGGATTACAGGCATGAGCCACTGAGCCTGGCCCAAAACTAGGATTTAAAATAAAATCAGACTGCTCAACAGTGATGCTGGAAGCTAGAAGACAATGGAACAATACTTTGAAAGTTCTGAAAGAAAATTATGTCTAACCTGCAATTTTATATCCAGCCAAACTATCAATCAGCATGTGAGGAGAGTAAAAACATGCAAGCCTTCAAAATTTTTACTTCTAATGCACCCTTCCCCAGGAAGATATGAAAGACTTGTTCCACCAAAGAGAGAGAGAAAGAATTCTCAGGGTAATGGAAAAGAAACAACTCTAAGATGCCAGCCAAGTCAACAAGTTCAATTTGAAGCAAGAAAGTCTTCAGGAGGGAGGTCTTTAAGAAAGAGAACAAAAACTCTTGTGCCAGGTGCAGTGGCTTACACCCGTAATCCCAGCAGTTTGGGAGGCCAAGGCAGGTGGATCACCTGAGGTCAGAAGTTTGAGATCAGCCTGGCCAACATGGTGAAACCTCTTTCCTACTAAAAATAAAAAAAATAAAAAAAATTGAGGTCTCACTCAAAAGAAAAAAAAATACTGTTGCATTACGAGGTCAAAATTGTTTTTCTCTTTTTTAGATGGAGTCTCTCTCTGTCACACAGGTTGGAGTGCAGTGGTGCAGTCTTGCTTACTGCAACCTCCACCTCCCGGATTCAAGCGATTCTCCCACCTCAGCCTCCCAAGTAGCTGAGACTACAGGGGCCTGCCACCATGCCTGGCTAATTTCTTTGTATTTTTAGTAGAGATGAGGTTTCACTATATTAGCTAGGCTGGTCTCAAACTCCTGACCTCAGGTGATCCACCCACCTCGGCCTCCCAAAGTGCTGGGATTACAGGCTTGAGCCACCGTGCCATAGAGATAAATTAGTAAGATAAATTGTGTAAGAGAGGAGATACAATCACAGTACACAATAGGTCAGCTGTGAACAGTTTTACATATACACACAATGCAAACACTAAATAATGGTTTAACTAAAGCTGTCATAGGAGGATGGGTGTCAAGGAAGTGTGTTGAGCTTGGAAACAGGTTGTGTGGTGAGGTCTCCCAGCTTAGGAGAGCTGGATCCTAAGATTCCACTATAGAAAGTCTATTGATAATATCTAAATTTTATAAATAAAATAGAGGTAAAAGCATGTTATTTAGAAATCTGGAGGTAAATTGCATAAGAAAAAACTTAAAAGGTTAAACATGGTTTTTTCAATTTCAGGAGGAGAAATTGAGGTAGGGAAGTTTCATTATAAGTCGTATCATATATTTAATTTTATAAAATACATATGCCTATTACTTTGATTAAAACAAATTTTTAAAATATTTTAAAGAATGGCTAGAGTTAAAGGAGTAGGACTAACATATGTAGACAACACTGTCCTTTTCCACAAAGAGAAGAGAGAGGTTGTGGTCTCCATACCCAGTGAGCAGGTTTTAAGTGGAAAACAGAGTCAGAAGTCTTCTTTGCTGAGTCACAAAAGATCCAGGTGTAAAAAGGTCTAGCTCCTGTACTTGGGGGAAACTACATCACTGCCCTCCATGTAGTGGCAGGTGAAGAACTAAGAGCCAAGGAAGTCAGCTAAGGTTTCTGCAAAGCAGTATCTGAGCCCGAGTTGAATTTTTTATCCATGTCATAAGGTTTACTTGATAAGTCACACTGGGTTTATGTTTCCTAAAGAGTCTGTGATTGGTTCCCCTTTTCTCCTTTAGATTTAGAACAGTCTTGGAAAGACCCAGATAGTCTTGATCATGTAAACGGGCACCAAGGTGAGGTGCTAAGCCTTCAGTCAGTGTGGGAAAAGGAGAGCAGCACCCCATGGTAGAATCCAGTCTGTCGTTTTAGCCTGTCCAGCGTCTAATTCCTCTTTCTGATAGGACTCCATCCCCCTGGCATTCTCAGCCCATGTGGGGCTGACCCCTCTGCCAAGCTTCATCAAGGAGCACCCAGGCCTAGCCAATGAAAGCACTGTGTATCCTTGACTATCATGATTGGTCAGAAGTGGTCATGTGACCTGGGCTGGACCAATGACAGCCCTCTCCAGGGTTTTTGCTGAACCTATTAGAGGAAAGGTGCTAGCTCACTGCTGGGGTTGCTATGAGCCCCCGATGCAAGTATGAAGTTGCTGATACTCATCTGGCTGCCACCTAGTAAAAAACTACCTGAGAATGAAGGCTACTCAGGGAAAAGCAGCCCAGAGAAATGTAAGGAAAGAGGTTCCTGATGACATCATCTGCGAACCTGGATCCAGCCATGCCGGAAAACAGGAAACCTCTCAATGTTTTAGTTACTCGAGTCAACAAATTCCCTTCTGGGGATTTTATGCCACTTATAACTGAGATTCTTGAGTGATACACCTTCCTGGAGACAACGTGGTAAAAGTGGGAGATCCCAAGGAAAAGGCAAAACACAAAGTCAGAATAACCAGGTTATCTAATCACCCATGATCTCCCAACCTCTGTGTTCTTCCGCGACTAACCTGATGCTGGGACCTTTTTTTTTTTTAATCAAGGTAGCTTATTGCCTCACAGGTACATACAGGAAAAGGCCTACTGCACAATCCTGCAAATACTCCTAATTAGGAGGGTCATGTGATGATATACCTGAGCGGCTCTCGTCCTCAGATATGTAAATGGCATCGAGTTCAGTCCTTAACTGATGCAAACATAGTCTCTTAATCTGGCCCCACTTAGAGTCATCAAGTCTCTGCCCAAACTCTCCCGTGGGTGAGGACGGCCCCTGACTCATTGTCAATTCTTCCATTGAGCCAAGAAACAAGAGCACAGCTAGAAAGTTCTTCTTCTGTCTGACTGAGACAGTTTCTGTTTCTCTGCACCTTCCACGCTCCCTAGATCTGCTCTCCAGGGCAACATAGGAAAAGCGCAAACCCGCTTCCAAAGACAGTCCTTCAAGTATTTAAGAAGCGCCGTCATGTTCCTTTTTACTAGTAAGGAGCGAGTTTGGCCGCATGAAGCAGAAACCATACGACCATGGCTTAACCAAAGGCAGAGATAGATATTTCTCACCTTACAATAAGGCTGGGGCTGGGCAGGCTGGAGCTGGTGTGACAGCTCTATGAGGTCCTGAGTGTCTTCATTTATTTTTCTCTTTCTGCTCTACCATCTTTTAAGTCACTTTTTAAATTTATATTTATTTAATTTTGAGACTGAGTCTTGCCCTGTCGCCCAGGCTGGAGTGTAGTGGCACGATCTTGGCTCACTGCAACCTCTGCCTCTCAGGTTCAAGCGATTCTCCAGCCTCTGCCTCCCAAGTAGCTGGGATTACAAGCACACGATACCGCATCCAGCTAATTTTTGTATTTTTAGTAGAGACTAGGTTTCACCATGTTGGCCAGGCTGGTCTCGAACTCCTGACCTCAGTGATCTGCCTGCCTCAGCCTCCCAAAGTGCTGGGATTACAGGTGTGAACCACCATGCCCGGCCTACCATCCTTAATAGGTAGCTTTCATTCTCATGGTTGCCTTGCAGTTATGGAGTGGGTGCTCCACCTTCAAACTCCAATCCACATCCCAAGCAGGAAGGAAAAAAGGGAAAGCAACAGGAAATAATTCCCAGAAATACCCAGCAGACTTCTGCTCATGTCATATAGGCCAGAAGTGTCACCTGTGGTCTCTCCAAGTTGCAAAGGAGTATAGTGTATCTTTTGTTTATTTGTTTAAATCTGGACACATCTCAAATAAAATGATGATGCTATTGATAAAGAAGAAAGGGAAAATGGGCATTGGGTAAGCAACTAACAGTTGCTTCAGAAGCTTTTTCAGACAAAATTCATTTATGGAGAGGCAGCATTGGAGGAAGGCTGAAGCCTTCACTTGGGGAAGGGGGTTTCAGACCCCCGACTTCAAGTCCAGGCTCACCACTTCCTTATCTGTGTGACTTTAGGAGATATTCTTGAGTTATTTGAGCTCCTGTCTGCTCATCTGTTTAATGAAGATAAATGCACTTTTCTCCAGGGCTTCTGGGATGATTAGAGCACCTCTGCGCAAAATGCCTTAACACTTTAGACAGGCAACAAATGAATTAACATTTTAATTCTTCTCTTACTTCCTGTAATTGCTCATCATGTGACATGTTTCTAGTCCTTTCCTCCTGGACATGCTCCCAGGTTCTGTTCTAATGTCTCTTTCTGGGTTTTTTTTGTTTGTTAGTTTGTTTTGAGACAGAGTCTCACTCTGTCACCCAGGCTGGAGTGCAGTGGCGCGATCTCGGCTCACTGCAACCTCTGCCTCCCGGGTTCAAGTGATTCTCCTGCCTCAGCCTCCCGAGTAGCTGGGACTACAGGTGCACGACACCACACCTGGCTAATTTTTGTATTTTTAGTAGAGACAGGGTTTCACTATGTTGGCCAGGCTGGTCTCAAACTCCTGACCTTGTGATCTGCCCACCTCGGCCTCCCAAAGTGCTGGGATTACAGATGTGAGCCACTGCACCAGGCCTCTTTCTGGTTTTATTTTTATTTTTTTTGAGACAGAGTTTCGCTTTTGTTGCCCAGGCTAGAGTGCAGTGGCATGATCTCGGCTCACTGCAACCTCTGCCTCCCGGGTTCAAGCAATTCTCCTGCCTCAGCCTCCCGAGTAGCTGGGACTACAGGCGTCCACCACTACGCCTGGCTAATTTTTGTATTTTTAGTAGAGACACTGTTTCTCCATGTTGGTCAGGCTGGTCTTGAACTTCTGACCTCAGGTAATCCACCCACCTCAGCCTCCCAAAGCGCTGGCATTATAGGCATGAGCCACCTTGCCCAGCCTGTTTTTTGTTGTTGTTGTTGTTGTTTGTTTTGAGATGGAGTTTTGCTCTTGTTGCCCAGGCTGGAGTGCAGTGGTGAGATGTTGGCTCACTGCAACCTCTGCCTCCCGCATTCAAGCGATTCTTCTCCTGTCTCAGCCTCCTGAATAGCTGGGATTACAGGCACGCGCCACCATGCCCAGCTAATTTTTTGTATTTTTATTTTTATTTTTTTAAATTTTTTTTATTTTTTATTTTTTTTAGTATTTATTGATCATTTTTGGGTGTTTCTCGGAGAGGGGGATTTGGCAGGGTCATAGGACAATAGTGGAGGGAAGGTCAGCAGATAAACATGTGAACAAAGGTCTCTGGTTTTCCTAGACAGAGGACCCTGCGGCCTTCCGCAGTGTTTGTGTCCCTGGGTACTTGAGATTAGGGAGTGGTGATGACTCTTAACGAGCATGCTGCCTTCAAGCATCTGTTTAACAAAGCACATCTTGCACCGCCCTTAATCCATTTAACCCTGAGTGGACACAGCACAGGTTTCAGAGAGCACAGGGTTGGGGGTAAGGTTATAGATTAACAGCATCCCAAGGCAGAAGAATTTTTCTTAGTAAAGAACAAAATGGAGTCTCCCATGTCTACTTCTTTCTACACAGACACAGTAACAATCTGATCTCTCTTTCTTTTCCCCACATTTCCCCCTTTTCTATTCGACAAAACCGCCATCGTCATCATGGCCCGTTCTCAATGAGCTGTTGGGTACACCTCCCAGACAGGGTGGCGGCCGGGCAGAGGGGCTCCTCACTTCCCAGACGGGGCGGCCGGGCAGAGGCGCCCCCCCCACCTCCCAGACGGGGCAGTGGCCGGGCGGAGGCGCCCCCCACCTCCCTCCCGGACGGGGCGGCTGGCGGGGAGGGGGCTGACCCCCCACCTCCCTCCCGGACGGGGCGGCTGGCGGGGCGGGGGCTGCCCCCCACCTCCCGGACGGGGCGGCTGCCAGGCGGAGGGGCTCCTCACTTCGCAGACGGGGCGGCCGGGCAGAGACGCTCCTCACCTCCCAGATGGGGTGGCGGTCGGGCAGAGACACTCCTCAGTTCCCAGACGGGGTCGCGGCCGGGTAGAGGCGCTCCTCACATCCCAGACGGGGCAGCGGGGCAGAGGTGCTCCCCACATCTCAGACGATGGGCGGCCGGGCAGAGACACGCCTCACTTCCTAGGCGGGATGGCGGCCGGGAAGAGGCGCTCCTCACTTCCCAAACTGGGCAGCCGGGCAGAGGGGCTCCTCACATCCCAGACGATGGGCGGCCAGGCAGAGACGCTCCTCACTTCCCAGACGGGGTGGCGGCCGAGCAGAGGCTGCAATCTCGCACTTTGGGAGGCCAAGGCAGGCGGCTGGGAGGTGGAAGTTGTAGCGAGCCGAGATCACGCCACTGCACTCCAGCCTGGGCAACATTGAGCACTGAGTGAGCGAGACTCTGTCTGCAATCCCGGCACCTCGGGAGGCCGAGGCAGGCAGACCACTCGCGGTCAGGAGCTGGAGACCAGCCCGGCCAACACGGCGGAACCCCGTCTCCACCAAAAAATGCAAAAACCAGTCAGGTGTGGCGGCGCACGCCTGCAATCCCAGGCACTCTGCAGGCTGAGGCAGGAGAATCAGGCAGGGAGGTTGCAGTGAGCCAAGATGGCGGCAGTACAGTCCAGCCTCGGCTTTCACAACTTTGGTGGCATCAGAGGGAGACCAGGGACAGGGACAGGGAGAGGGGGAGGGGGAGGGGAGGGGGAGAGAGAGGGAGCTGTATTTTTAATAAAGATGGGATTTCATCAGGTTGGCCAGGCTGGTCTCGAACTCCTGACCTCAGGTGATCCACCTGCCTCGGCCTCCCAAAGTTCAGGAATTATAGGCATGAGCCACCACGCCCGGCCTCTAATGTCACTTTCTAAATGCAGCCCCAGGATGGAACACAAAACTCCCTTGTGTTTTGCAGAGTGGAGGACAATGGGCTATTTACTGTCCTTATTCCGGGCACTGTACTTCCCACTCACACTGCCTAGATAGCTGCCTTTGATAGCCTTGTGAACCCAGATTGTGGCAGGTAAAGGGAACCCCACACTCACTTCTCCTCCTCTCTGGGCTCCTGGCCTGTTGAAAACAGACAGAAGGAGCTAAGTAGGGACCTGCACAGAAAGTCAGGCTTTATTACTGAAGAGCTGAATGCAGAATTGGCAGGGTCTCTGACTGCCTTCCTCGAATCTAGTCCTTGCACAACTCTGACAAATCTTCCAATTGCAGCTAAAGAACTTAGAACCCAGAGAGCAAGGACCCACCTGAACCTGCCGGCAGGAGAAGGCCTGCTCTGTCTGCTTAATCCAGGACAGCTGGAAGTAGAGCCCCAGCTGTACATCCTGCCTCCACCAGCACAGGTGAGCTGTGCCCCCTGCCACGCCCTGCAGGAGTGCTGTGTGCTCCCCAGGCTATCCCATCAGATGGGTGGCTTTGCCTGCAGCTAGAACAAGAGTGAGGAGGGTGGTGAAGGAGGCTATGGTAGGCCAAACAATGCCTGCCACCCAGAAGAAATCTACACCCTTATCCCCGGCACCTGTGAATCCATTACCCTATGAGGCAAAAGGACTTTGCTGTTGCAATTAAGTCAAGGACCTTGAGCTGGGGAGATTCTCCCCCATCATCCAGGTGAGCTCAATGTAATCACAAGGGCCTTTATAAGAGGAAGGCTGGGCGGTGGCTCACGCCTGTAATCCCAGCACTTTAGGAGGCTGAGACAGGCAGTTCACCTGAGGTAGGGAGTTCAAGACCAGCCTGACCAGCATAGAGAAACCTCGTCTCTACTAAAAATACAAAATTAACAGGGTGTGGTGGCACATGCCTGTAATCCCAGCTACTCGGGAGGCTGAGGCAGGAGAATCACTTGAACCTGGGAGGCAGAGGTTGCGGTGAGCTGAGATCGTGCCATTGCACTCTAGCCTGGGCAACAAGAGCGAAATTCTGGAGACTAGAAGGTCAAAAGTAGAAGAAGGAGATGGGACAATGGAAGCAGAGGTGGAGTGATGAGCTTTGAAGATGGAAGTAGGGGCCACAAGCCAAGGAATGCAGGTGGCCTCTAGAAGCTGGAAAAGGCAAGGAAACGGATTATCCCCTGGCTAAACAGACTCTCCCTTTTGATTTTAGCCCCATAAGACTCATTTTGGACGTCTAACCTTCAGAACTATAAGATAATAAGTTTGTGTTGTTTTAGCTACTAAGTTTGTGATGACATGGTAGGAAACCAAAACGGGGCTGAAAAGAGAAAGGACCATGAGAAAAGTGGAAAGAAGAAATCCTCCCAACGATGTTGCATTTGCAGTCGCCAAAGACCCAGGAGGCTTCCCGGGAGCTCCAGGTATGTCCTTCCCACTCGCTTTGCCGCCCAGCTGTTTTTTCCATCCTCGGAGGCTCAGCTCAAATGTCACCCCCCTCGTGTTGCCCTTCCTGGGCTAACCTGACCTGGCAGAGTTCCCCACCCCTTGCCCTGGTGCACAGGGCACTGTCTGTGGCACTATTCTGGACAGCCCACCTTGGTACTGTAGTTTTTTGTCTGTCTTAGTCCCTTATTAGAGGGGGAGCTCCTTGGGGATTGGAGCTATAGTCATTTCTCCTAAAAGTGTGTTAGATTGAGTGGAATTAAGCCAAGCCCTCCACATCTTAGACTTGCACTACTGAGTGTCTGATTTCATTTCAACCCCGCCCAGCCTTTCAAAGCTCATTACCCAAAACAGAAGCTTTCCCTCTCTTTTAGTGTCCTCTCTTGGCCATCAGTGTAAATGTCACCATGGATACCTAGTATTTTGTTTGCCCACCGGCCATAGAAATCTTTCCCCCTAGAAATTTTCAATCAGGACCGAGAGTTTCCAGCCCAGGCTGACGGCTCCCCTGAATGGAAGACATGTAAGCCCAGCCACTGTTATTTTCACTGGATATTTTCTACCCCAAGTTCCGAGCATCCCAGAAAGCAGATGTGGGGAAGAAGCAGGAGGCAGAGGGCAGAAAGGAGAGGGAGGGCTTTCTGTGCTCCCACAGTGCCCTGTTCCTGGTTTTAGTCAATCCCTGAGGCCCAGTGGCATCTCTGCCCTGGAATTCCTGAGATGCCTCTGGGGTCTTTCCAAAAGATTCCTGTTTTGCTTAGCCCAGCCAGAGTTGATTTCCATCACTTGCAACCAAAGAAGTCCTATAAAACTTGGAATGAGCTAGCCCGAGCCAAGAACAGAGTGCTGGCACATTACATACATGACGTGTTCCCAAACCAAATATGGTAAAGCCATACCCAGAGGCCACGAGTGTGGCCACCCTGTTTATGCGGAACACTGTAGAAAATCCAGAAGGAGGAAAGGGGGCCTATTGTTCCATCTGTCTGGCTGCAGGGCAGGGGCCAGGAGGAGGCAGGAGGGCAAGACGGAACATGGAAACCAAATCATGGGGTGGCACAAAGCATGGGGTATGGCCAGGAATTGAAACAGTGAGGAGCAGAAGCCAAAGATGCCAGGATTCAATGCCCAGATAGAAAAGGCACAAACCACAGGAGTGGGCCATGGTCCAACCAAGGGAGGAAGCTGCCCTTTGGGTACCAGAGAGTTCTGATTAATGCCCTAGGGCAGGATCTGTTCTTTGTGCGTGAACACCTCTCTTGAAGGCCCAGAATCCCTGCCACTGACACCACCCACCTTGGTAGACCCACTGAGTCATGAGTCTAGTTCCTAAGCCCCAGTCAAACCTCAGTCAGGATCACAAAGCTCATGCATTTGACTCATGGGGTAGTCTATGGTGCTGGATTCTGTACCTCTTTATTCTTCTTTTAGAAGCAGTCTTAGCAAGCTTAAGTAACTAGTTTCCCAGGCCATGATGGATTGGATTCGTGCATTAGAAATGGGGAGAGATGGCTGGGCGAGGTGGCTCACACCTGTAATTCCAGCACTTTGGGAGGCCGATGCAGGCAGATCACCTGAGGTCAGGAGTTCGAGACCAGCCTGGCTAACTTGGCGAAACTCCATCTCTACTAAAAATACAAAAATTAGCCGGGCGTGGTGGCAGGCACCTGTAGTCCCAGCTACTCAGGAGGCTGAGGCAGGACAATCGCTTGAACCCAGGAGGCGGAGGCTGCAGTGAGCCAAGATCATACCACTGCACTCTAGCCTGGGCAACAGAGTGGGACTCCATTTCAAAAAAATAAAATAAAATAAAGAAATGGGGAGAGATGGCTGGGCACAGTGGCTCACGCCTATAATCCCAGCACTTTGGGAGGCTGAGGTGGGTGGATTACCTGAGGTCAGGAGTTCAAGACCAGCCTGGCCAACATGGTGAAACCCTGTCTCTACTAAAAATGCAAAAATTAGCCGGCGTGGCAGCAGGCGCCTGTAATCCCAGCTACTCAGGAGGCTGAGGCAGGAGAATTGCTTGAACCCAGGAGGCAGACGTTGCCTTTTTGAAACTCTGTCCCGCCGCCTCCAAAAAAAAAAGAAAGAAAGAAATGGTGAGAGATGCTATTAAGGAATCACCATCACAGCAACCAGAACTAATATGCTACAGCAGTGCTTCTTGGCCCCAGCCCTGATGACACTTGGGGCCAGCTCCCTCTTCACTGTGGGGGCTGTCTTTTGCTTTGCAGGGGGGTTGCCAGTAGCACCTCCTCTATTTATGTCAACCAAAAATGTCTCAGATATTGCCACATGTCCTTGAAGGACAAAATCTCCCAGATTGTGAACCACTGTGCTGTAGGAAGAGAGTAAGCAGCAGTTACAAGTCCTCCAACTCCTGACAGCTCTCTTGCACTTCTGCCACGCAGACGAATAGTCCCCAAGAAGCTGCAGGACGGTGCTGACCAGCCCATCTGCGAAGACCCTGTCTCAGAAAGCGTGGGAAGTGTATGCCCAAAGGGTGACAGCGCTTCCCTGGGGAAGGTTCGAAGAAGGAATGTTTTTCTTCTCTTGGCATCTTTTGACAGTGCCTGGCACATGTTAGACCTTCAGTAAATATTTGAATATTTGTTAAGTTAAATTAGATTATAAAGGTTTCTAGGCTGATTCTGTACTGGTTTTGGACTTAGAAAGGGATGGATTGTTAAGCCTTTTTTTTTTTCAGACAAAGTCTTGTGCTGTCACCCAGGCTAAAGTGTCTTGGCACAATCACAGCTCACTGCAGCCTCTACTTCCTGGGCTCAAGTGATCCTCCCCTCCCAACCTCTCAAGTAGCTGAGACTGTAGGTGTGGGCCACCACGCCCACATAATTTTTTTTAATTTTTTGTAGACAGGGAGTCTCACCATGTTGCCCAGGCTGGTCTCAAACTCCTGGCCTCAGGCAATCTTCCCACCTTGGCCTCCCAAAGTGTTAGGATAACAGGTGTGAGCCATCGCACCCCGCCTCTTCTGATGAGATTTTCTCAATCCTTCCAGGCCCATCTCCATTTCTGCTTCCTTCCCAAAGCCAGTCCTGAGTCTTCTCTCTCATGACCCCTCTCCACCTCCCTCCAGCACTCTGACCTACTATATGCTTATCTTGTAGGTCAAGAGGAAGTAAGAATCTCTGTATCCCACTCAAGAGTGTGCACCAGGTGCAATCAGATAACCAGGGTGTCACAGGGTAGAGGTCTCTGTCTCATGTGTTGTTTTTTTTTTTAAGTTTTTTTTTAGAGACAAGGTCTCGCTATGTTGTCCAGACTGGACTCAAACTCCTGGCCTCAAGCAATCCTCCAGCCTCGGCCTCCTGAGTATTCGGGACTGCAGGTGCACACCACTGCACCAGGCTTCTGTCTCATTTCTGGTTTGTGGTGTGTGCCCCTTTCTCTTTCACTGCTCAAGGGGTAAAGAAAATTGAGATCTGACTTATGGGGCCAAAATTGGGGGGTGGGGAAAGCACTGCTGTCTGGCAGCTGGGGTCTCTCCAAACATATTCTCTTTTTTCTCAGAGCAGCATGACGAAAAACATAAGCTGAGCCAGAGTAACTGCTGTCTGGCACAGCACAGGGTAGTTGCATGCGTGCATACATGTGTGTGAATGTGTGAGCGGATAAGGACGGGCATGCTGGAGAACAAGTGAGAGCGTGTGGGAGGGTACATGAGGAAATGGTGTGTGTGTAGTTGCGCACACAAGCTCTATACACGCGTTTTCTACTTGGGGTTATTCAGGGTCTGCATTCCAGTTGTTGGAAGCAGATCCTCAGCTGAGTGGCCTCTTTTGTATCCAGGGGCGTAGGTCTGAGCATTTCTTTTTGCAGTAGAAATGGGCTCTGTGATGAGTCACACCAGTGGCTGGACAGAAGGGAGACTTGGCTGAAGAAGCAAGTCTTCCTGAGCTGGTCTAGGGCAGCCACGGCCAGACCCTCACACAGAGACAGCCCCAGAAAGAGTGGCCCGTGGCAGGTGTGGGAGGCTGCTGGAGCATACCCACCGTCTGGGAGGGTTACATCTCTGGACATCAAGGTGGGAGCACACAGCTTGGCATGCACCCAGGGGCCTGGGCAGACCTTCACACTTACCTTGGAAGAGATGAGCGAGCAGCCATTCCCGCTGGCCCAGGACATTCACACCATGGGAATTCCCAAGGGCTCTGTCCTAAGAGATCTGATCTGAAATCCAAGCTCAGCCTGAAAAGAAATTGGCCCAAGTCATCCTAGTCCAGTCCCCACTAGGTGCTAGTTCCCAGCCCAGAGTCCAGGACAAGCACTGATTCCTACACTCCTGCTGGGAACCAGGAGAGAGACTTACACACCAGGGGAGAGAGAATGAGTTATGCGAAGTCCCAGGGGCGGCCTTTCAGGGTGGTCAGGATGAACCAGGAACTCGCAAACAAGCTGAAGAAGGCACAGCACAGAAGCCGATGAAGACTCACACTGAGAAAACACTTAGGGGGATGTGTCACCGGCACCGTGCCAAGCGCTGCATCATCCACCAACTCAGATCTTCGAAGCAATGCCTAAGGGCACTGGGGCATTAGGCTGCTTAGCGGGCAGATGAGCAAACGGAGGCTCAGAAAGCGGAAGTGACTTTCCTGTTAGCACACAGCTATTAAGTGCAGAGCTGAGATTCAAAGTCAAGAATGAGGTACAAAATGTCTAGCAATCAGTAGGCTGGTTAAATAAACACTGATTTATTTATGGAATACTGGGCAGCCATTGACATTTCTTGGTAGAAGAATAGTTAATGGCCTGGAAAGATGTTCAAGATATGTAATTGAGCAGAAAAAAAAAAAAAAAAAAGCAAGGTACAAAACAGCATGTGCAGAGAAATTATTAAAACATAAAATACAGGCCGAGCACAGTGGCTCCTGCCTGTAATCCCAGTACTTTGGGAGGCCGAGGTGGGTGGATCACCTGAGGTCAGGAGTTCGAGAGCAGCCTGGCCAACACAGTGAAACACCATCTCTACTAAAAATACAAAAATTAGCAGAGCATGGTATGCACGCCTGTAATCCGAGCTACTTGGGATGCTGAAGACAGGAGAATCTCTTGAACTGGAGAAGTGGAGGTTGCAGTCAAGATCGCACCACTGCACTCCAGCCTGGGCAACAGAGCGAGACTCCATCTCAAAAAATAATAATAATATTAAAAAACACACACACAAAATACAGAGGTATGATTTCCGAGAAAAAACTCAGAATATCAGCAGGGGCTTTCTCTGGATAATAGTAGTGGGTGTGAGTTCTAGTCTATGGGTTTGTTCCTTTTTCTTACAATGATCATTTTGTAACAATGACAAACCTGACTTGGAAGAGTCCAGGCTGTGTTTCAGTTGTGTGGGGAGTGGGGATGGGGAGGCGGTGTTTTGGTAAGGGGTGATGAGGGGGTGATTCGGTAGGGGGTGATGAGGGGGTGATGGCTGGCACTGTGAGGTGATGGCTGAGCAGGTGGGAGGGTGTGGTGAGAAGCAATGCCTTTCCTAGGAATATATCTATCTTTCTTTTTCTTTTCTTTTCTTTCTTTTTTTTTTTTTTTCTGAGATGGGGTTTCACCCTTGTTGCCCAGGCTGTAGTGCAATGGCACGTGATCTCAGCTCACTGCAACCTCTGCCTCCCAGGTTCAAGTGATTCTCCTGCCTCAGCCTCCGAAATAGCTGGGACTACAGCTACACCCAGCTAATTTTTTATTTTTAGTAGAGACAAGGTTTCACCATGTTGGTCAGGCTGGTCTCGAACTCCTGAAATCAAGTGATCCGTCTACCTTAGCCTCCCAAAGTGCTGGGATTACAGGCGTGAGCCACCGCACATGGCACACATCCATCTTTTTTCCTTTTTCATTTGTATCTTTTTTTTTTTTTTTTGAGACAGAATCTCCCTCTGTTGCCCAGGCTGGAGTGCAGTGGTACCATCTCAGCTCACTGCAACCTCTGCCGCCCAGGTTCAAGCAATTCTACTGCCTCAGCCTCCCAAGTAGCTGGGATTACAGGCGCCTGCCACCGTGCCTGGCTAATTTTTGTAGTTTTAGTAGAGACAGAGTTTCACCATGTTGGCCAGGCTGGTCTTGAACTCCTAACCTCGTGATCCACCCATCTCAGCCTCCCAAAGTGCTGGGAATACAGGAATGAGCCACTGCGCCAGGCCTTTTTTTTTTTTTTTTCTTTTTTTGAAACAGAATCTCACTCTGTCCCCCAAGCTAGAGTGCAGTGGTGTAGTCACGGCTCACTGTAGTCTTGACCTCCTGGGCTCAAGCAATCCTCCTGCCTCAGCCTCCCAAAGTACTGGGATTATAGGCATGAGCCACCACACTTGATCATCTTTTTCCTAGACCTGACAGCCGGCAGGAGAGGCTGGGTACCCTGGCTGGTTCTCTGCGTGCACACGTGATTGAGTTCCACCGGTCTGGGCCTGTCCTTGCAATGCGGGGGGCACCAGCCTGCTGGGGGCAGGTGAGAGTAGGGAGGGGACAGAATTGGACCAGATGTGTCCTAGATATGCGCAGAGAAGGTGCAGTAGCTGGTGACAGGGACTTAAATGTGTGTGTGTGTGTGTGTGTGTGAGTGTGCCAAGTTCAGAGGGGAAGGTGCCCTGCTTAAAAATAAGAGTGGGCCGGTTGCAGTGGCTCACACCTGTAATCCCAGCACTTTGGGAGGCCAAGGCAGGCGGATCACTTGAGGCCAGGAGTTCAAAACCATCCTGGCCAATATGGCAAAACCCCGTCTCTACTAAAAAAAAAAAAAAAAAAAAAAAAATTAGCCAGGCATGATGGTGTGTGCCTGAAGTCCCAGCTACTCGGGTGGCTGAGGCACAAGAATCACTTGAACCCAGGAGGTGGAGGTTGCGGTGTGCCAAGACTGCACCGCTGCACTCTAGCCTGGGTGACGGAGCGAGATTTGGTCTCAAAATAAATAAATAAATAAAATAAAAAGAGTGGCAATATAAGTCCAGCCATCTAGAACTGTGGGTCTCAATCCCTTGAGACCCAATGACATTCCCTTTAAAATTGATTTTTAAATATTTTGTAACAGCAACCTGAAAGTAAATGTGTTAATATAACCTACCTACTCACATAATATTTTTAATCGGCCAGGCGCGGTGGCTCACGCCTATAATCCCAGCACTTTGGGAGGCCGAGGCGGGTGGATCATCTAAGTTCAGGAGTTCGAGACCAGCCTAGCCAACATGGTGAAACCCCATCTCTACTAAAAATACAAAAAATTAACCGGGTGTGGTGGTGGGCACCTGTAATCCCAGCTACTCGGGAGGCTGAGGAAGGAGAATCACTTGAACCCATGAAGTGGAGGTTGCAGTGAGCTGAGGTGGCCCCATTGTACTCCAGCCTGGGCAACAAGAGTGAAACTCCATCTAAAAAAAAAATACATACATATATATATATATATTTTTAATCATTATTATTATAACTATATCATAAAGGAAAAATATTAAAATGAAACAACAGGTATTTCAATATGTAAATGGTCAGGAATGACTGCATTCCGTATGTAAATGTTTTGGCATGACTGCATGAGAAGGCAACATTTCCACCACCACCAACGCTCATGCGGGCACACACATTTCCAAAATTCTTCCTAGGGGAGATTCAACCCTGAGGACCACTGATTTAAATAATAGCAGGCTGTGGCTCACGCCTGGAATCCCAGCACTTTGGGAGGCTGAGGCGGGCGGATCACGAGGTCAGGAGATTGAGACCGTCTTGGCTAACACAGTGAAACCCCGTCTCTACTAAAAATACAAAAAAAAAAAAAATTAGCCAGGCGTGGTGGCGGGCGCCTGTAGTCCCAGCTACTTGGGAGGCTGAGGCAGGAGAATGGTGTGAATCCGGGAGGCGGAGGTTGCAGTGAGCCGAGATGGCACCACTGCACTCCAGCCTGGGCAACAAAGTGAGACTCTGTCTCAAAAATAAATAAATAAATAAATAACAATAGCTGGCCTATAATGGGTGCTTTTTTTTTTTTTTTTTTTTGATACGGAGTCTCGCTTTGTCGCCCAGGCTGGAGTGCAGTGGCGCGATCTTGGCTCACTGCAAGCTCCGCCTCCCGGGTTCACGCCATTCTCCTGCCTCAGCCTCCTGAGTAGCTGGGACTACAGGCACCCGCCACCACGCCCGGCTAATTTTTTGTATTTTTAGTAGAAACGGGGTTTCACCGGGTTAGCCAGGATAGTCTCGATCTCCTGACCTCATGATCCACCCACCTCGGCCTCCCAAAGTGCTGGGATTACAGGCGTGAGCCGCCGTGCCCGACCATAATGGGTGCTTTCTATGGGCCAGTGTTCCAGTGGCAAGGGCACATGAATGGCATGGGTGTAGCAGGAGGCAGGTGGCTTGTGTGGAGAGCATGTGAGGTGGGCCAGGGTGGCCACGCACACATGAAAAGAGAGAAGCTGTGGTCCTGTGGTGAGAAGGAGGAAGCAGCTGCCTTCCCTCTGGGCTCCTCTCTTGACATCACATCCTGCCTTGGAGGAGGAGCCCAATGAAGACAGCATCTAGAGATGATTTGGGTTGAGGATCCCATGTTGATCAGAATTCACCAGGCCTTTCAATGCTCACTTCCTCCCCAGGAGGTGAGCTCAACCTTCAGACCCTCAGATGAATCACACAGACCACACATGGAGACCCATCTCCCTGTTTTGTAATCTCCATGCATTCGTAGCCAATCTCCCAGCCACACCTTCTCAAGTCCTGATAGCCGTTCGCAGTCTCCCCAGCCTCCACTAGCAGAGAAAAGATGAGAGGGCTCCCAGCCCATGGCCCTGAGGAGGGTGAGGACTGGGCCAGACACCTTGGGCTAATCGATAAGGAGCCTCTTGAAATACCCTCCTCACCTCCTGGCTGTGTGCTGAGCCACTCTAGGGGAAGAGGGATTCTCAGACAACCCTTGGGCCAGGCACTTGGATCTTGACTGGAATAATTAGACACAGAGCCAACAATGATGTCATGCCTCTGCAGGAGAAAGAAGGATGACTTTGAGCAAGGCGCTTACCTTGGCCTCAGTCCTCTTGTTTGTCAGGCGAGCTGGGGTGGACCTGACAAGTTTTAACATTCCTGTGCTGCCATTCCAATGTGAAGACAGAAGTCCTCTTGGGCAGCCGGTCACAATGGCTCATACCTGTAATCCCAGCACTTTGGGAGGCTGAGGCAGGAGGATCGTTTGAGCCCAGGAGGTTGAGGCTGCAGTGAGCTGTGATGGTGCCACTGCACTCCATCCTGGGCAAGAACAAGACCCCATCTCAAAAAAAAGAAAAAGAAGTCCTCCTGGGACTTGAAGTCCCTCTAAGAAGAATATGGCAGTGATGGCTTTGCATAGCCAACTTGCTTCCCCATCCAACTCCCTTTAGTTTCCACGGGGAACTTCTCTCCCTCTGCAGGGGGCCCTACCTGCTTCCAAGAATGTAAGGGTAGGCAGGTGACCTTGGCTGCCCAGCCAGAGGTTCCTCCCTATGTTGATTGATCCTTTAGTGGACATGGCCTCTAAAGGTCCAGTTAAGAGTCTTCCCTGGCCAGGCATGGTGGCTCATGCCTGTAATCCCAGCACTTTGGGAAGCCGAGGCGGGCGGATCACGAGGTCAGGAGATCGAGACCATCCTGGCTAACATGGTGAAACCCCGTCTCTCCTAAAAATACAAAAAATTAGCCGGGTGTGTTGGTGGGCCCCTGTAGGCCCAGCTACTCGGGAGGCTGAGGCAGGAGAATGGCTTGAACCCGGGAGGCAGAGCTTGCAGTGAGCCGAGATCACACCACTGCACTCCAGCCTGGGCGACAGAGCAAGACTCCATCTCAAAAAAAAAAAAAAAAAAAAAAGAGTCTTCCCTAATATATGAAAGACAGAAATTATGTTTCTGGGAATTTATTAGAAGGAAAGATGTGAATTTAAGGCTACTAGCTGTCGTCTTTCTGACACAAGAGAAAGCACATGTGCAGAGTGAAGCCAGTACATAGAAGGAGACAAAGTTGAGAGACTAAGGAGATAAAACCCTTATGACATTGTTTGAACCCCTGGATCAAACTGTGCCTGAAGGTGGTGCCTAGTTGAGGGTTAATAAACTCTCTTTTTGCTTAAGCTAGTTGGATTTGGATTTCTGTAACTTGAAACTGAAACCGTCCTAAGTAATGTAATCTTTCAGCAGCATCTCTCCAAGTTGGGCTGTGAGAGAGGTATTGAGCACATGGAGAGGTAGAATCTGCCAGTTTATACCTGTAGTCTAGCCAAAGAAACCCATAGCCCCAGCATATCTCTTCTGCCTTGTGCTTTGACAATCTCGTAGCTCAGCCTTATAGAGGGGACCTCACCTGGCCGGGTGTGGTGGCTCACACCTGTAATCCCAGCACACTGGGAGTCTGAGGCAGATGGATCACGAGATCAGGAGTTCAAGACCAGCCTAGCCAAGATGGTGAAACACCATCTCCACTAAAAACTACAAAAATTGGCCAGGCGCGGTGGCTCACGCCTGTAAACCCAGCACTTTGGGAGGCTGAGGCGGGTGGATCACGAGGTCAGGAGATCGAGACCATCCTGGCTAACATGGTGAAACCCTGTCTCTACTAAAAAATACAAAAAATTAGCCCAGCGTGGTGGCAGGCGCCTGTAGTCCCAGCTACTGGGGAGGCTGAGGCAGGAGAATGGCGTGAACCCAGGAGGCGGAGCTTGCAGTGAAGCGAGATCGCGCCACTACACTCCAGCCTGGGTGACAGAGCGAGACTCCATCTCAAAAAAAAAAAAAAAAAAACTACAAAAATTAGCCAGGCACAGTGGCAGGCACCTATAATCCCACCTACTCAGGAGGCTGAGGCAGGAGAATCCCTTGAACCCCGGGTGGCAGAGGTTGCACTGAGCCGAGATCGTGCCACTACGCTCTAGCCTGGGTGACAGAGTGAGACTCCGTCTCAAAAAAAAAAAAAGAAAGAAAGAAAGAAAGAAAGGACCTCACCTAACCCAACCCATGGCCCATGCCACCATGCACATTTTTCAAGCTCAAATTTGACAGCCTTGAAAAAGAATGTCTTTGTGCCCAGCCACATATTACCCCAGGAAATAGCATGGACTCTGCATTCAATACTTGCCTCCATGATGGGAGGTCTGCATCCCCTGGCACTGGGATTACAGGGACCTGGGGCTTAGAATAGCCCATCTGCCCTGTTGATCCTTCTACTACCTCAAGCTGCTGACAGGAGAAACCAGCCCCAGCCACAGGGCCAAGGAGGACTTGGGTCTTAGTGTCACTGGTTGCTATACATGCAGTACCTGAGTTCTTCAATCAGTGTTCCACTCTGCTATGAACTGAATTGTGTCCTCCCAAAATATTTGTATGTTGAAGCCTTTAACCCCAATGTGACTATATTTGGAGATAGGGCCTTTGGGAGGTAATTAAGGTTAAATGAAGTCATAAGGGTGAGGCCCTAATCCAAAAGGATCGGTAGCCTTATAAGAAGGGGAAAAGATAACTCTGCTCTCGACATGCACAGAGGAAACAGTGTGGGTAGACAGTGAGGAGGCGGCCATCCACAAGCCAGGAAGGGAGCCCTCACCAGGACCCAATCCTGCTGGCCCCCTGCTCTTGGACTTCCATCCTTTGGAACTGTGAGAAAATAAGTTTCTGTTGTTTAAGCCATGCAGTCTATGAAGTTTTGTTATGGTAGCCCAAGCTAAGACACACTCCCCGCATATACTCCCTTCTGAGGGGGTGGGGAAATAATTCTTATCAATGATTCTCAGCAGTGACCATGCGCCTGGCATTCTCCTAAGCACTTTCCATACCTTAGCTCATGGAATCCTCATAACAACCCTGTGAAGTAGGTAGCATTACAATCTTTATACAGGTGAGGAAACTGAGGCACAGAGAGGTTATGGAACCAAGGCCACACTGTAATACTGTAAAACTAGATTCAAACCCCAGCAGTCCTCAATACTGAGGAACTGAGAGAAGCGATAATGAAAAGACCACCCCCCATCACCCAAAAGAATCAGCAGGAAGGAACGATGTGACTGTTCCGCCCTGCATTTAGACACCTGGCAATGCTCTACTGTGAAATGGACTCAGGTTACTACAGTCCACAAGGAAGTGATCTGTCCCCATGTCCCCTCCAGGGAGATGCCCCTTGCATTGTAACTGTGTGACCCTGCCTAAGTCACACCATGAAAAATAGGTAGATGACATGCCAGCTCAAACTCTTCCCATTACTCCTGTAGTTCTAAAAACACATAGGCAATGGCTGGCCACAGTGACTCATGCCTGTAATCCCAGCACCTTGGGAGACCGAGGTGGGCAGATCACTTGAGGTCAGGAGTTCAAGACCAGCCTGGCCAACATGGTGAAACCCCATCTCCACTAAAAATACAAAAAATTAGCCAGGCGACCGCAGCCTGTAATCCCAGTTACTGGGGAGGCTGAGGACAAGAATCGCTTGAACCCAGGAGGCAGAGGTTGCAGTGAGCCGAGATCGAGCCACTGCACACCAGCCTGGGTGACAGAGCAAGACTCCATCTCAAAAAAAAAAAAAAGACTACCCTGGCCAACATGGTGAAACCCCGTCTCTACTAAATATATGAAAATTAGCCGGGCATGGTGGTGCATGCCTGTAGTCCCAGCTACTCAGGAGGCTGAGGCAGGAGACTCATTTGAACCCAGGAGGCAGAGGTTGCAATGGGCCGAGATTGCGCCATTGCACTCCAGCCTGGGTGACAGAGCGAGACTCCATCTCAAAAACCAAACAAAAAGCACACAGGCAAGCTCCTGGGTGAGAGCAGTGCTGTCAGGAGTAGTGTGTGGAATCAGTTCACGCGGTGTGTCCCCGGGGTCGGGGAGTGGGGGTGTAGTCCAGGCTCAGGGCCTGGTACAGATTCCAATTTGGCCCTGAGGAGGGCAGCAGAATCTGCTTTGTGCCCACACATCCCCAGGAGCTGACCCAGGGCTCACCCCCAGTCCCAGTCCCTTCCAGACCTTTCCGGTAGCTTCATCCAACCCTAGTGGCCAAATACCTTGACTTTATGACCTGGACTGGCTCCCCAAAGTCCTTGTCTGATGGGACATTGACTCCTTCCAAGACTCAGCTCCTTGTTTCCAGCAGTCCCCAGTACCTGGGACTCTGGGCTCAGAGGGAAATGGTGGGTTTTAGCCCCCTGGGGGGATGGACTGAGATTGAGTGAGGCTCAGAGGTTAGAACCGAGGGCTCAGCCAGTGTGGGGCTTCTGGGGTCTCCTTGTGATGGCGCCCGTGATCCACCAGGTGTCGCTGCGCAGCCGGCGGGATGAGGGGTGGTGGCAGGAGGACCTTCTCCAGCACCCACCCTAGGGACTGGGGAAGTAAAGGTGGGAGGCTGGGGTGGAGCAGAGCAGTGGTCCTATCCCCCTAGCCTCAAGGCCAGCAGAAGCACCCCCGAGAAGGTGCATGTCCTGGTCTATAAGCCTGAGGACAGAGGCGGCCTCCATCAAAGGCCTGAAATGAGTGGAGGGTGATGTGGAAGGACAGATCACACCTTCTCATCCCAGCAAGCCACTGGGTGGGATAGCAGGCACCCCCACCCTCACCACCCACCCCCACACCCCTGTCCAGGAGCTCAGCCCAGCTTCCTGGGGTCCTGCCTGGGGTCCACTCCTTAGCCCCCACCCACAGAAGGTGTTAGTGGGCCAGGTAGACTACACGGCCACCAGGGAGACTTTGGTGTCTCATTAGCTCCAGATCAAGCAAACCTAGTTCAAAGTCAGGCAGCACTGGGAGATTCCAACTGGCCGTTTCCAGCCTAATCTAAAGGCTTGTCACTCAGAAACCAGCAGACCCCACGCCCAACACTGGCTTCCTTCCCATCTCCTCGGGCTGGGAAGGGAGCATGGAAAAAGCGCTTGTTTTTGTCCTCATTCGTTCCAGGCTCTGAATCCTGAAGCCCCGATGCAGGAGAACGTAGACACTGCAGGACTTGGCTGGGCGTGGTGGCTCACACCTGTAATCCCAGCATTTTGGCAGGCCGAGGCAGGTGGATCACCTGAGGTCAGGAGTTTGAGACCAGCCTGACCAACATGGTGAAACCCCGTTTCTACTCAAAATACAAAAAATTAGCCAGGTATGGTGGCGGGCGCCTGTAATCCCAACTACTCAGGAGGCTGAGGCAGGAGAATTGCTTGAACCCAGGAGGTGGAGGTTGCAGTGAGCCAAGATTGCGCCACTGCACTCCAGCCTGGGCAACAGAGTGAGACTCCAGACTCCGTCTCAAAACAAACAAAACACAAAGACACTGCAGGACTTTCCTCTGGCTTGCTAGGCTTGCTTGCCACTCGCCCAGGCCCCACCCACCTGGGGACTCACCACAGGCTCGCCCTGCAGATCCCAGAGGTGGAGTTACAGTTCTGGCATTTCTGGTTCCCCAGGTGGGCCTCAGGGAGGAAAGGTCTGAAAGAGGAGAGGCAAGGAGAGAAGCCAGGGTGGAGCCTGCCCTCCTCCACCTGACACCCCCAACCAGGCCTGGGGCTCGGTGCCTCCAGCTCCAAGTCCTCCCCTCTCCAACAGCCACTTAAAGGCCTCCCTCTGGCTCTTCTCAGAGAAGAAAATCAAAAGAAGGAGAGAGGGAGGAAAGGCAGTAGTTCAGGGCATGGATTCAAATCTCCATGTAGGAGATGGAAAAGCAAGGTAGGAGATGGGCAGAGACACAGGAAGAGCAGGAGATGTAGGGTGTGGCCTTAGCACTTGCTGGGAGGTAGGGGTGGGACAACTGAGTGAGGAGCTGGCTTAGAGAGCAGACTGTGGGGTTTAGTCCTGATGGTGGTTTCTGAAAGTGTCATGGGGTTGGTGGATGCATGTAACCAAACAATTCTGTTAGCCTAACTCACCTGCTCTCCACTAGCCACCAATGCACAAATACAAATTGATCCCCTATTAGGGGCTGCACTGTGCCAGGCAATATGAGGGACACGCTACAAAACATCCTGGTGGGCTGGGCGCGGTGGCTTACGCCTGTAATCCCCGCACTTTGGGAGGCCAAGGCAGGCGAATCATTTGAGATCAGGAGTTCAAGACCAGCCTGGCCAGCGTGGCGAAACCCCGTCTCTACTAAAAATACAAAAATTAGCCAGGCGTGGTGGTGCATGCCTGTTGTCCCAGCTACTTGGGAGGCTGAGGCAAGAGAATCGCTTGAACCCGGGAGGCGGAGGTTGCAGTGAGCCGAGATCATGCCATTGCACTCCAGCCTGGGTGACCGAGTGAGACTCCGTCTTAAAAAAAAATCCTGGCCAGGCGCGGTGGCTCACGCCTGTAATCCCAGCACTTCGGGAGGTCAATGCGGGCAGATCACGAGGTCAGGAGATCAAGACCACGGTGAAACCCCGTCTCTACTAAAAATACAAAAAATTAGCAGGACGCGATGGCGGGCACCTGTAATCCCAGCTACTCGGGAGGCTGAGGCAGGAGAATGGCGTGAACATGGGAGGCGGAGCTTGCAGTGGGCCAAGATCATGCCACTGCACTCCAGCCTGGGCAACAGAGGGAGACTCCGTCTCAAAACAAAAACAAAAACAATAAAAATGCAAGTCTGTTGGAAGCCCTGCCCAGTTTCCATAGTGCATCTGTGTGACTCTGTTCGGGATTTTGCACCCATAGGTGCAGAATCTCACGTGTGTGCGCATGTGCTGGTGACCAGGCAAATCGGTTGCATCTGTAATGTGCTTGGGAGTCCTGGAAGAGAGCCGTTTCTTAGGACTGTTGCATGTCAGAAAAGGAAAGGAACTGAAGAAAGCTGTTTCTTAAGATTGTTGCGTGTCAGAAAAGCAAAGGAACTAAGGGGCCCCACAAGCCTCTTATTGTACAGAAAGGGAGAAGATAAGGTCCAAGGGGTTGAATCACATGCTCTGGTCACTCAGTGAGAGAACACCTTAATAAAATTTGCCACGAGGCTTGTCTTGGCTGATATGTGAGTTCCCAGAGGTCACAGGCAGAAGCGCCGTGGAAATGGAATATCGGCAAGGGGACTTAGGTTTCTCCTCCGCCTGTGGCAGCGCTGGAGAAGATGGTGGCACCTGGTGCCATGACTGAGTGCATGACGATCAGCAGGGAGCAATGATGGAAAGTGTCTAAGGGTTAGGCTCTGGAGACAAATTTCTTTTTTTCTTTTTTTTTTTTTTTTGAGATGGAGTCTCGCACTGTCGCCCGAGCTGGTGTGCAGTGGCGCAATCTCAACTCACTGCGACCTCCGCCTCCCGGCTTCAAGCGATTCTCCTGCCTCAGCCTCCCAAGCAGCTGGGATTACAGGCACCTGCCACCACGCCCAGCTAATTTTTTGTATTTTTAGTAGAGACAGGGTTCCACTGTATTGGCCAGGCTGGTCTCAAACTCCTGACCTCGTGATCCTCCCGCCTTGGCCTCCCAAAGTGCTGGGATTACAGGCATGAGCCACTGCGCCCAGCCTGGAGACAAATTTCTACTGACCAGCTCCTTCTTAACATCGCTGCACCTCAGTTTTCCCACGTGGAAAATACAGGTCATGGTACTTCCTCCTTCAGAGGGTGGTTGTGAGGATCCAATGGATGGATACATGCAACAACTTAGCAAGGTGCCTGGCACGCACTAAAAGCTCAACAAAGATGCGTCCTTATGATCATTCTCTGCTTGCATCCTCACCAGTGGGTCCCAGCAAGCCCACTTCAGCTCAGAGACCTCTGCTAGGGCCCAGAGCCCACCCTTTGGAGATTCCCATCTCACAGGCTTTGTGGTTACTGACTGACTGTAATTCCCAAACCTGACCAGCAGGCAGTTCATATGGAAGTTCTTGCCACCTCCTGGTGAAAACAAGGACTGCGGGCAAATTGCTTGGTGTCCTGCTTTGTCCTGAGGTTGGAGCAAGGGGCATGGGTGGGCTGGGAGCCTTGGGCAAGAGGCTGATGCGTCCTGAGTGGTGAGGCTGGTGTCCGTGGGACACAGTGCTGTGTACTCTCCCGCCTTGAGACTGTTTACGATTTGCCAGACTCTTGTGGTGCTATCCAAAATAATGCATCCAGTAGAGCGTTCCTGCCTTGGGGAGCTTGCATTAGGCTGCTGACATTCCCACAAAGAGCTATTTTTTTGTGCCACTTACTTTTATTTTTGTCATTTGCTTTACTCTCTTAATTTCCACTCCACCTCCCAACCCCCAACCCCCGCTCCCACCCATATCATTGCCTGTTAAAAGCAGCAGGAATTCTGAAGCCAGCCTTGTCCTCATTTAGGATGAGGACCTGAGCACAGAGGGATATTTTTCTTGTGGCTGCTGTGAGCTTTGCCAACCCCACTGAATTCAGGCTGGCCACAGCTCATCCCATGAGGCCAGGTACACAGCCTTTCCTAGCAACAGTTGCAGAATCACAGCAGAGAGCGCTCCTGGGATCTGGCCCCCAGGGTGGGTCCATTTAAAGAAGCCACACTTGAGCCTGAGCCTAGCAGAGCTAGTGAGAGAAGAGTGTTGGCTCCATGCTGGCATGGGGCCTGCCTGTCCCTCCACCCCTTCAAGAACCCGTGACAAACAACCTTGCCTGGTGCCCAAGTGCCTGCCAAGCCCTGTCATATTAAAACCCTGGAAGACTCAGCAAGGAGTCCAATTTCAGCCCAGCAGGTGGGGAAACCAAGGCAGTAAGAGCCCAATGTGACCAAGGTCACACACAGCTCTGGCTACAAGGCCCTGGAGGCCGGGCATCCAGGGCTGCAGGCTAAGCACCAAGCACCCTCACCCTCACCCCGGCCAAGGCTCAGCCGGGCACAGAGGAGGAACAAACATCTCCCACGTCATTCAACAGCAGAGCCCGGAGAAAGGCCCAGCACTTCCCCTCCATGAATGCTATTGCTGGTCCTCTCCCTCCCCTGAGGGGAGGGGGGATACAGAGGCACTGAGACTCCCTGGAGCCTCTTTGGCAAGTCATTTCCAAGCCAGGCAGCCTGATCTCAAGCAGCTCCCAGTTGAGTGCCTGAAACACCAGACATCAAAAACCTGGCAGGCCTGGGGAGGAGGGAAGATTAGATCATTACAGCAGAATGAAGCAAACCAAAAACCCAGAGAAGGCAGGAGGGGACAGAGGCCAAGAATGTTTCAAGGCAACCTGAAACTCCTTCAGATGAGAGCGGCCCGTACAGTGGCAGCTCCCCCTACTGCCAGGAAAGCCTGGCGTGTCTCAGCCCCTTTTTGGGTGGAGTAGGGAGTGTACTGGTCCATACACGTGCGCTCGGAGGTGATGGGAACCGGAAGCATGTTCTGGTCTTCCATGTGCACACACATTTGGACACATAAACGTGCATGCACAGGTGTCCAGGCCAGGCGTGTAAGCCCCCAGGAGTGCATGCGTGTGTTTGCGTGCAGTCTACAAACATGTTTTCACAAAACTCAAGGAGAAGCAATCAGTCATCTCCAAGGAATCTTAGCAACAGCCATCCCCAGAAAAGACTCCTGCCAGCTGGGGCAGCGATGAGTCAGCAGAGGCGTCGTGGGGGAGGCGGGAGGCGAGGCAGCCTCAGCCCTGGAGCCTGAGCCGGCCTCTCCCTTCTCCTGGGAAGGCCTCCAGACCCGGCCTGGCCGCCACGCCTGGGTCACTGCTTTGGCACTGATGTCCGAGAACACATTCCTGGAACTGGCCAGCACAGGCGGCTGGAGGGTTTTTCCCTCCTCCTCTCTCTCCCTCTCACCCTCCTGTCCGGGCCCCACACCCGCCCTTTTATTTTTCCTTCTTGCTGCAAAACCAAAACACCGCGTTCACGAGTTCAGGCGCTGTAGCCAAGTGGCAGGAGCTGGCAGAGGAATTGGGAAACAGCAGCTGCCTGGCCCAAGCAGGCCAGGGGATGAGGACACCTCTGGCCAGCCACAGAGAGGGCCCTGCTAGGGCTTGCTGAGCCCTGGTTAAGTCCTGCAGGGCAAAAATGTCATCGCCTGGGGCCCCAGGGAACCGGAGTTCAAGGTGGCAGCTCCCAGAGAAATGGCCTGTGTCTCTCTGCCCCAGTAGCAGAGCCCGAGGTCACTAGCAGAGGATGGCGGCTGGAAGGTGACCAAAGGAGCAGAGAGCCACAATTATTAATCATGAATCCATTGCCTGAGTGCATACACAGTCTTCAGAGCCACCTCAGGGTAGAATTATGTCCTTGTACAGACAGGGAGGTGAAGGTGTGGGCAGGTGAAGGAATTTGGCACAAGGTCACGCAGCTAGCTATTAGCCACGGAGCTTGATGGAATTAACCCAGCTTCGAGCTGACTTGGGGGCTTTAACTGATGGGCCACACTGGCTTTTCTTCCTGGGCTGCAGCTACACAGTATGCCAGGATCGCAGCACTTACAAAAAATAAAATAAAATAAAAACAACAAAAAAAGAGCGAATGCTGTCTCCTATCTCTCCCCCACCCGCATGCAAACAGATCTGGGGGAAGAGCCATCTGCAACCTCAGCAGCGGAGGTGGTGGCAGTGGCGTGGCAGGCGGCGGTGGCAGGGGCAGTAACAGCCCAGCCTGAATCCCTGGCCTCTTTACTGGAGGCAGGAAATGAATAAAAGCTAAATGAGTTTGAAAATGCCAGGAGGCAGTGTTTATCCCCTTCCCCCACCCCCTCCCCCTGGCAAGGACCGCGTATAGTTACAGTTTAATCTTGGAAATGCCAGACAGCTGTTCCCCGTTGCTAAGAGACTGGCCCACATTATGCAGATGTCAGGGGCCTCAAATGTCTGCCGGAAATTACAGATCATGTTGGAAGAGCAGAGGGGCCTTCTCTTGACTGGGGAAGCGCAGCAGGAGACTCCTTGGGTGGATGGCAGAAATAAGGGGCCCACCCTTTCCGGGTCTCTTCCGAGGCTCTGAGGCTCCAGCCTGTCCCTCCTCCCAGCTCCCCGATGCCTTGGCTCCCACCCCAGGTTCCGGCCTCCATCCTTTGGCAACTGTGCCAATGGCCATGTCCACCCCCCACCTCCAGTGCTCCTTCTGGGACATCTTTCTTCAGTCCAGTGTCCCTGTCTGTCTTCCAGTCTTCCCAGCTGCTGCGATGCCACTGAGCTGGCTGGGTCCCAGCTGGGAGGAGGAGCAGACCCCACTCGAGGAGGGTAGGATTCCACTCCATAAGCTCTCCTCACCTGGAGTGGAAAATGGGACACACTCACCACACTCACACCCTCCCTGTCATCCCCCACCCCATGGAAAGCCAAAGGAGGGCTATCACCATGGCAACTGCAGGCTACGCGAGCTGCTGCATCACTGGTCCCTGGGGAAGGGGAGCTGCCATCTGGGCAGGGGGGTGGGGGAGGAGGAGGGGGAAGTCCTTTTCCAAACTGGAGCTCTAACATGAACCCTGATGGAAGGTGACGGGGGAATTCACCAGGGCTCTGGGCTGGGAGGGAAGCAGCTCAGGCTGGAGAGGGGCATGGGCAGGCTGCAGGGTGGTGCCTGGGGAGGCCATGGCAATGCATACGGTCTTCAGGATGACCCCCATGTACTGTGGGGGTGGGGGAGGGTAGGCTGCGGCCCGGTGTGGAGTGGGTGCTATGTGCCTACTGATTCCCTGAGAGCTCACAAGGTGCTTTGAGGACAGAAACTTTGTCACTACCCATGCATCTGGGTGGTATCTGCTCTCCCTGTTGCTAACTATGTGACCTTGGCCTTCTCCAGCTGAGGAGCCCAGCCATATAAAATGAAGTCCGGTGGACTTTACATGCATGGGAAGTGGCTTTAACAATAAGAATGGCGTGTGTGTGTGTGTGTGTGTGCATGTGTGTGTGTGTGTATGTGTGCATGTGTGTCTGTGCGTGTGTATGTGTTTACCCATATATGAAAGTGCTTTGGAGAAAGGTTCTTGGAAGCCCCATGAAAACGGGGCCTTATTACCATCCATCTGGTCTTCCCAGAAGATGCTGATAAGGCTGCTGGCAGGGGAACACCATTTCAGAGCTTTCTTCCCAGGTACCTGGGGCCTTCTTCCCTGCAAAAAGACACCACCCTCAAACACTGCCTTACTGACCTTGTGTCCTGACTCCTCGGGTCACCTCTCCCTCCCACCAGTGAGATGCTGGATGGGGAAATTGAGGTACAGAGACTTCCAAGACTTGCCCAAGCCATCATAAGCCATTAGCTAATCCCATACTCTCCTGCCTCAGTCCTTGCCTTGGGTTCAAACCCCAGGAGGACCACGACCTCTGGCCCTGGGAGATGAGAGCTAGACACCAGCGTTCCTCCTCCTATTAGCTACGTTAGCTTGGGCAAATAACCAAACCTCCTTAACTCTCATTTATGCTTCTGGAAACTGGAATGCCATGACCTATTAGGGTTGCTGTGAAGGATTAAATGAGATACAACATAAAACTTGCTTAGCTCCTGCTAAGCTCTCAATACATTTGAGTTCTTTTATTAAGGAAAAGCTGGTTCCTGGGCACTACCTCCTTAGAAAGGTGACAGGCTTCAGCAGCTGGGGGACAAGGAGATTGTTCAGGCTGCATGCACACCCACTCCTTGCTCCTCCAGCACAGCGACCAGTTTCTGCCTCTTTGGAAGGTTCCAGAAGGGTTGTCCAGGACAGTGCAACTGGAAGAACTCAGGGCAGGTACCAGCCACAAAGTCCTGGGAGGTGGGGACGGGGCTTTTATCAGGGCCTCAGGGAAGACTCCCTCCCAGGAAAGGAGTGGACAGTAGAGGACGGTGGAGGATGGATGGCAGAGGGCGGTGGAGGATGAATGGCAGAGGGCGATGGAAGATGGACGGTGGAGGACAGTGGAGGATGGTGGAGGATGGAGGGTGGAGGATGGTGGAGGATGGAGGGTGGAGGATGGTGGAGGATGGAGGGTGGAGGATGGTGGATGATGGAGGGTGGAGGATGGTGGAGGATGGAGGGTGGAGGATGGTGGAGGATGGAGGGTGGAGGATGGTGGAGGATGGAGGGTGGAGGATGAAGGGTGGAGGATGGAGGGTGGAAGGTGGAGGGTGGAGGATGGAGAGTGGAGGATGGTGGAGGGTGGAGGATGGAGGGTAGAGGATGGAGGGTGGAGGATGGTAGAGGATGGACAGTGGAGGACGGTGGAGGACAGTGGAGGATGAAGGGTGGAGGCTGGAGGATGGAGGGTCGAAGGTGGAGGGTGGAGGATGGAGAGTGGAGGATGGTGGAGGGTGGAGGGTGGAGGATGGAGGGTAGAGGATGGAGATGGAGGATGGTAGAGGATGGACAGTGGAGGACGATGGAGGACAGCGGAGGATGGACAGTGGAGGATGGTACCCCCCACTCGATAGAGTAGAAACTGCTGAGCCAGAAAGGATTTGTCTGTGGGGCAGGAGAGCCCCAAGGCTGAGTCATGACTGGCTCCAGGTTCATTCAGCCCCTCAGAGCCCACTGAGGCCTCTGCGTGTGGCGGGAGAAAGCAGCGCTCAATCTCTGCCTTTGTTCTCCTCTCTCTCCCCAGGCCTCTCCCCACCCTCTCATCTCCCTTCCCCCAGCTCGCTCTCCTTCCCTCGCTCTCTTTCTCTCGCCCTCCTCCTCTTTCTCGCACTCTCCCACCAACCTCAGCTCCCTCCCCCTTCGTCCTTCCCTTGAAGCTGATTTCTTGCTTTCTCATCCTTTCTTCTGCCTCGGAGCTCACAACCACACAGGGCTGGCTTCCCTCCCCTCCTCCCTGCCCTCCCCTCTCCATCCGGCTGTCTTTCCCTCCCCTTCTCCATTTCCTCCCTCCTCCTTCTTCCCTCCTATTTCTCCTTTCTCCCCCAACCTTCTCACTCTGTCTCCCTCAATCTCTCTCTCCTTCCTTAAAGGAGACAGTTCAAGCCCCTCAAAAAGCAAAACCAGGTCAAGATCATCCATCAAGCCCTCACCAGGCCTGGTCTGGGAAGTTGGGGTCTAGAGACCAAGGCCAGAGCTAAGCAGAAAATCAGAGTGGGCTTGGGGAGAGTTTGTTGGAGTCCAGCCCACCTCGTCCAACCCACCTCAACCAGCACCTGGAACCCTTTCCCCACCTGGGTCACCTGCTTCTCACAAACACCCGAGCTTGGCTTCCAGCTCCCTGCTGCATAAGCTTCCGGTAAGCCAGGAGATGTCTGAGTTCCTGACCCTCCCTGAGCATTCGGCTTACCTCCTTACTCTTTGCCCTGGTGCAGGGAATCAAGGCAAAAAGAAGGCAAGAAAGAAATCAGAAGCAATGATGACCTGCTTTGAACTGGAAGGAAAATGGCTGGGGGAGGATTTGTACCATCTATGAGGTGCACATCATGGTAGAAAAAACACAGCTTTGAAACCAGACAGGCTGAGTTTGAACCTTGAACCTGCTTCTTACTAGCCAACGACCTTGAGCAAGACGCTCGCTGCGCCACCGTGTCCACCTCTGTAAAATGGGGATAATGAAAACAGCACCGCCCTCCTGGGGCTGTTGTGAGGACGCAGTAAGAAAACGCATCAAAGCTCTTGGCACACAGCAGCTGCGCCTGAGCCCTAGTTCCTCCCTCAGAGAAAGGAAGGCTTCTTGCAGGAGATGGGGTTTGTTCTGAGTGTTGAAGGATGGATAATAATAGTAATCATACTTCTATTTTTGTTGACACCAGGCGCTATGCTAAGCACTTTGAATACATTGTTTCATTTAATCCCCCTGCAACTCTATGAGGCAGGTTTTTTTTTTCCTTGTCCCTGTTTCACGGAATAAGCTGATGAAGTTCAGAAAGGCTAGGCAATTTACCCCAAGTCACACAGCCAAATGGAGGAGAAAATTCAGAACTCTTCTGCTATCACTTGGACTGGGGGTGGGACTGGGAGTGGAGGACACAGCAAAAGTGACAGCAGGCAAGACCAAGAGCAGGGCCTAAACCAGGTGTGAGCCAGGAACAGCAAGGGACTGGGTGTGGGCCACAGGGAAATTCTGAGGCCATGGCAAGCCCATCTCTCCTTAGACTCAGCCTTCCTGCTTCCTGCGAGCCCTCGGACTCTGGCCGGCCTTGCTGTTAAACCTCAGTGGGGAGGGGGAGAAGGGGGATTCACGTGTTCATCTCTGCAGCACTGGGACCCCCAGTGCTGCCCACCCCCTTCCCACACAGGTGCCCTGTCATCCAGATAATCCCTGCAGCTCCGTCCTGTCCCTTGTATGGCAAAAATGACCTCCTTGGTTTCTTGCCACCTAGTGTTGTGTCACAGGGATAATGGCTTCTTCTCTGGGGTGGGGGGTAGTCAGGACAGTGCTTAGGGATTCTTGCCTGAGATTACAAACGGGGTTGGGGAAAGTGGGTGGTTGGCGGTGGGACCGTGGGTGGTGAGTATCTTGTGGGAAAGAAGGTGGCCTGGCCCCCAAACAGTTTTTGGTGGAAAGAGATGAGCTGGGAGGACTTTAGCCAAACAGGTGTAGATGCCCCACCTGCCCATCACACCCCCCATCACCCCCCAACAAGCCATCTCACATTACACCGTGTATTGCTTTCAAATAGAACTCCACAGTTTCCATGGCAACTCACCCACGTGGTCGCTGCCTTAGAGGCTGGGGGATGGGGGGAGGGAAGGGCAGCTGACAAGAGGCACCAGCCTCCCAGAGCTGAGGGCAGAGTCAAGCTGGAGACCGCCCCCTCTGCTGCCCACCCCCCATTGCCCTGGCAGAGTCCCACCCGCCCAGCCCCCTGTGGCTGCCGCCCTCCCTTCACCCTCATCTCCAGGGCTCTCAGCTGAGGCTGCACAAAGCCCTAGGGAAAGAGTAGGTGGAGCTCCAGGACCAAGAGGCTGCAAGATCACTGCCCCCAGATGTGCCCTTGACCTGGGCCAGTCTGTGTCACTGTCGTGGGGCAGGGTCTCCTTGCAGCTCTGGGCTCTTCTCGGAGAGGCCAGGGACGATCCTGCGTGCCCGGGAAGCACACCTTTGGGCGTGTCTAGTCTCCCCGACCTGTGAAATGGGGTCGGCACCTGGAACTGGGGTTGGGATTCTTGTTCTGGCTGATTGGGAGCTCTGTGACCTCGGGCATGGAACCTAACCTTTCTGAGGCTGTGTCTTCGTCCTCACAAAAGGGATGGGCACATCTCCTCTCACGGGTGATGAGAGAAGCAAATGAGATGACATTCAGACAAGTGCTTTATGAAAGGGAAAAAAAAGCATATAAAAGAGATAAAAGCAGAGACTCTTCTAGTGAAATCGGAGGACACTCGGATGGCGTCCACCCTTGGCCTCCCCTGTCTGGTCCAGGCCCAGCTCTACTGCATAGAACCCCGCAGTTCAGAAAGCCTTGTGATTAAAAAGAAGAAATGGGGGCGGGCACGGTGGCTTACGCCTGTAATCCCACCACTTTGAGAGGACAAGGCGGGTGGACCAGCCTGGCCAGCATGGTAGAACCCTGTCTCTACTAAAAATACAAAAATTAGCTGGGCATGGTGGTGCACGCCTGCAGTCCCAATCTACTCAGGAGGCTGAGGGGAGAATCACTTGAACCTGGGAAGCGGAGGTTGTGGTGAGCCAAGATCACGCCACTGCACTCCAGCCTTTGCAACAGAGCAAGACTCCTTCAAAAAAAAAAAAAAAAGATTTGTTAAGGCCCCCACCTTCCTGCCCTGTGTATTTCCTGATCTTTCCTGACTTGACTCCTACCAAGAGCATCTCCTTATGGCCAAATATCTAGTCAAGGACCAGTGCGCCAGGAGCACTTCTTGCTGTCCCATCCCCACCAAACTGAGTTTGAGGCCTGCCCAACTGGTGGGGGCTCATCCAGCTTTGTCCCCAGGGAGGCAGCCAGAACACTGCAAGCTGAGCTTAGCAGAAGGGTGGGGCAAAGGGAGAGGAAGAAAGAGGCCAAGACATTTGCGGGACCGCCTGTCCCAGCTAAAGGGGCTTGCACCTGCCCGCCTGCCTCTCTCTCCCTCCTGGCTCCACACACCAGCTCATGAAAAGCACAGCCCCCAGGCCAGGCGCAGTGGTTCACGCCTGTAATCCCAGCGCTTTGGGAGGCCGAGGCGGGTGTATCACGAGGTCAGGAGATTGAGACCATCCTGGCCAACATGGTGAAACCCTGTCTCTAATAAAAATACAAAAATTAGCAGGCATGGTGGTGGGTGTCTGAAGTCCCAGCTACTCGGGAGGCTGAGGCAGGAGAATCGCTTGAACCCGAGAGGCAGAGGTTGCAGTGAGCCGAGATCCCGCCACTGTACTTCAGCCTGGTGACAGAGTGAGAGACTCCGTCTCAAAAAAAAGAAAAAAGAAAAGAAAAGCCCCACAGAACCAGCGTGACCCTGCCTTTCTCCCAGGGGCCTTGGGTTTCCCTGTGCTGATTCTTCCTGCCCTGGGACCTCCAGGGGCCGCCAGCCTCCCTCCCCAGCACCCACTCTCATCCATCAAGGCGGGGTGGTCTCTGAGGCCCCCTTTGGCTCTAAAACACTGACTCGGCAATTCTCTGCAGCAGCAGAAGCCGCAGCATCCTCTGCAAAGCCCAGCCCCTTCCTCTCTGTCACCTCACTCTGCAGTGCCCCCGAATCCCAGAGAGTGTGGCTTTCACTATTTTTTCTTTATTTTTACCAAAGGATATATATATATATATTTTTTTTTTTTTTGGTCAAAAATTGTGTCTCCCCTGAGACAGTGCAGCCTCTGAGCAGGCTCCCCTTGTTTCCATGGTGACAGCAGCTGGCTCACATGTGTGGTTGCTTTGGAAACGAGTCTGGTTCTCCTCCCTCCTCTCCCTCTCCCTTCCTTCCTCAGCTGCCTCAGCACCCCCTCCTCCTCCTTCACACTACTTGGGGTGCAAAGAAAGGGCCATGAGAGGTCCCAAGGCTCATGGGAACAAACTGGGTCCTGGCTCCTGTGACCTGGCCAGGTGACCAGACCCTTCTCTGGGCCTGACTCCTGCAGAGGCTCTCCTTCCACCCACCAGAGTGAGGCTTTGCTGACATGAGGCAGGGGCACTAACAGCCTTGAGCACTCTAGACAAGGACCCAAATGAATCTCGCTTCTGCCAAGGGCGGGGCTGCTTCTCCCCTGCCCAGGGGCACAGTCCCAGCATGCAGCCCACCCAGGCCTGGGCCCCCTGGCACCCTCCCATGGTATACTAAGCCCTTTTCTGCCAAAGCATAGATGTGTAGAAGAAAAGGAAGGATTCTTGGGGAGGAATCAATGGCAATAGAGACAGAGAGAGAGGAGAAGGGACTTCGGTAGAGAGCCCTGTCTTGTTTGTCTGTAGATGCTATATACTTCATGTACAATTTTTCCCACTGACATGTAGGTACCAGAAAGGGAGGAACCCTGCCTGTCTTGTCATGGAGGAGTCCTCAGTGTCTGCCAGAGGAATGAATGGGGAGAGAGAAAAAAAAAATACATTCCAAAATGTGAACAGTGATTGTTTTCTAGGTGGTGACTCTTGTTATAGCCTTTTTGCTTCTTTTCTTTCTGGGATGGAGTCTCACTCTGTCGCCCAGGCTGGAGTGCAGTGGTGCAATCTCAGCTCACTGCAGCCTCAACCTCCTGGGTTCAGGTGACCCTCCCACCTCAGCCTCCTGAGTAGCTGGGACTACAGGCGTGTGCCACCACACCTGGCTAATTTTTGTATTTTTATTAGAGACAGAGTTTCACCATGTTGGCCAGGCTGGTCTGGAACTCCTGGCCTCAAGGGATCCACCCGCCTCCACCCCCTAAAGTGCTGGGATTACAGGTGTACGCCACCACACCTGGCCCTTGCTACTTTTCTTTCATGAGCATATATTAAATGTATAAAAATAATAACAACATGTTTATTTGATCTTAGAGAGAAAAATGAGGGGAACTTGGAAGAGGCCAGAATGGATGGAAGTATAGGCTCTTCTCCTTCCACGCTGGGGCAGGCATGTGACTATCCATTCCGATCTTCTGTCACTCAATGGGGCCCAGAAAGGTGCAGTGATTCTCCAGCTGTCACACAGGGAGTTGTAGTATTTGGAATCCGTCCAGTGAAAGAGGAGCCGGAGATCTGAAGTCGGAACCCGAGAGAAACGCTATCAACCCAGCACACTGCATATGCTGTTTATTGAGATGACAATGGTGTTGGTGGCCTAAGGACACATACCAGTAGCCCAGGCAGGCTTCAGCCTAATTCTCCCACCCGAAGGTAGATGCTGGTGTCCCCTTCCCCACTCCCCTCCTCCACCCTGTCTCCCAGGCCTCAGATTGAGCATTTGACTCACTCATGAGAAAATACAGCAGTCCCCTAGAGAACTTGAAAGCTGCACTTGGCTGACAGAGCCAAACAGAAAAGTTCCAGCTCCTCTCCTGCTCTGCAGGGCAAGCAAAAGGCATTCTCAAGGTCAAAGAAAACATCATGCAGATTCTTGTCCTCAGCCAAGGGCACGCTTCTCTGTTTTCTTCCCCAACCTGCAGCCAACACACAAGGAGTAGACCCAGCCTCCTGGGGAAACCTGAGTGGAGGAGAGCCAGGTCTGGCATGTCTGGGAGGAGTGTGCATCCTGCACTGTGGGAGAAAAGGGGCTCTCGAGATCCTCCTAATGATCCCACCATCCCCCTCTTTGATGGACAGACAGACAACAGGGGTGGCAAGGGCTTGCCCTGGCTCATCCCCAGCCAGCTCATCCTGCCAGCTATAGAGGCAGAGGGAAAAATGGAGAACAAAGAGGGGAGACACAGGAGGGAAGGAAAGGAGAAAGGAGGGAACCGCTCCTGACTCCCCCTGCCACCAGGGAGAGGGGCTTGCCTTGCTCCTCTGTGCTCCTCAGCCACAAGGCCACTGGGAATAGGCAGGGATGGGCAGAAGGTCAAGGATGGAGGGAGGCCAAAGATGGGACGGTGGGCATGGAATAGGGACGGTTGGGTGATTTGTTGATGCCGTGTTGCATTCAGTGCTTGGTAACAAAAACAAAGCTGAAAACTTAAGTTAGTACTTTTACCATCACAAAACCTTCACAGCAAGAAAACCATCATATTCACAGGGTTATGATTTCCCTGGTACTACCTAGTCTGAGCTGTGGCCCTGTGGCAAGACTGTCTTTTTGCTGCCTCCTCACCAATGCAGAGCAGGCATAGCTCTAGGCAACCACCCCACTTGTCTTCCCTATGTTGGAGCATAACTAAGGGTCAGATGGCCTGACAATGAGCAAGGAGTTGTGTCCGCTCTAAAGTCTCAGAGGACTTTCTTCTACAACACCTCTGATTAAAGAAAGACTCATCCAGTCTCTGCTTGAATACCTCCTATGACAGGGATCTCATCATCTTACAAGTATCTCATTAAAACCAATCAGGGCCAGGCTCGGTGGCTCACGCCTGTAATCCCAGCACTTTGGGAGGCCGAGGTGGGCGGATCATGAGGTCAGGAGATCCAGACCATCCTGGCTAACACGGTGAAACCCCGTCTCTACTAAAAATTCAAAAAATTAGCCAGGGGTGGTGGCATGTGCCTGTAATCCCAGCTACTCAGGAGGCTGAGGCAGGAGAATCACTTGAACCCAGGAGGCGGAGGTTGCAGTGAGCCGAGATTGCGCCGCTGCACTCCAGCCTGGGAGACAGAGCAAGACTCCGTCTCAAAAACAAAACAAAACAAAAAAAAGCAATTGGGTTTGAATTTCCTTCTGCTAATATTTGTGCTACCCTTTTCATGAAAAAAAAATGTGTGCCCCCCATTATCTTTATAGAGAAGATCAATGACAAATAGCATCTGGGTATATCTGTCATTCTTGAGTGCCAAATTAGCCCTTACTCCCCCAGGCAGGTCTTCCTGTTTCTAGAAAACTTTTCAAGCTCCCTACTTGCCCTTCCCCCCACCTTCAAAAAAATTGTTTTGCGGTTGGCCCTTTCTGCAAGCCTCAGCTCCGTGCAGGCTGCAGCGTGCCGGGTTCTATTCTTGCTGTCTCTGCTGCTCCTTTATTCCTGCCCTTGGTTCTGTGCCCTTCCTCCAGCTTTGAATGTGTCCTTCCCCAGTCTGAGCTCATCTGCCAGCCTGCGATGATCCACTTTGTCTCTCAGGCTCCTCCCTCTCTCCTTTGCATCAAGACCTTTCGTGATTACACTGTCAGAAGCTCATTTTCAAGGGCCTCCCAGGTCAGCTCCACTCCTTTCAAGCCTCACCTGTAGGATCTGCCTGCCCTTTCCCTCCGTGTTTTGTTTGTTTGTTTGTTTGTTGTTGTTGTTGTTGTTTTTGAGACAGAGTCTTGCTCTGTCACCCAGGCTGAAGTGCAATGGTGTGATCTCGGCTCACTGCAACCTCCACCTCCTGGGTTCAAGTGATTCTCCTGCCTCAGCCTCCCTAGTAGCTGGGATTACAGGCGCCCGCCACCATGCCGGGCTAATTTTTGTGTTTTTATTAGAGACGGGGTTTCGCCATGTTGGCCAGGCTGGTCTTGAACTCCTGACCTCAGGTGATCCGCCTGCCTCAGCCACCCAAAGTGCTGGGATTACAGGCGTGAGCCACTGCGGCTGGCGCCTCCGTGTTTTGAATGTTACCTGACTCAGGTGGATGTGCTACCATCCTCCTTGCAGAGGCCTGGTTTATTTGAAGATGGGGAGAGTGTATTGGTTTCCTGGGCTGCCATAACAAATGACCACAAACCGGGTGTCTTAAAACAACAGACATTTATTCTCTCACAGTTCTGGAAGCCAGAAGTCTGAAATCAAGGTGTTGGCAGAGCCCTCTCTCTCTGAAGGCTCTGGGGAAAAATCCTTCCTTGCCTCTCCTAGCTTCTGCTGTTTGCTGGCAATCTTGGGTGTTCCATCACCCCACCTCTGCCTCCATCTTCACAAAGCCTTCACCATGTATTTGTGTCCAAGTTTCCTTCCGCTTATAAGGATACCAGTCTTGGCTGGGCACGGTAGCTCACGGCTATAATCCCAGCACTTTGGGAGGCCAAGGTGGGGGCAGATCACCTGAGGTCAGAAGTCTGAGACCAACCTGGGCAACATAGTGAAACCCCATTTCTACTAAAAATACAAAAAATGTAGGTGGGTATGGTGGCACACACCTGTAGTCTCAGCTACTCGGGAGGCTGAGGTGGGAGGATCACTTAAAACTGGGAAGTGGAGGTTACAGTGAGCCAAGATCATGCCACTACACTCCAGTGGAGTGAGACTGCATCTCAAAGAAACAAAAAAAAGGACACCAGTCTTTGGATTTAGGGCCCACCTTAGTCAAGTATGCCCTCATCTTTACTTGATTACATCTGCAAAGACCCTATTTCCAAATAAGGTCACATTCATGGGTTCCAACTGGACATGAATTTGGCGGGGGAGCTATTTGACCCAGGATGCTCCCTTACCCTCATCTTTGATTTTTCCCTCTCTCTTATCCCCACCACTCCCAAGAAGCTTTCAGGTCAGCCTGACTGCTCCTCCTTGACATCTGCCTGTCTGTCTCCTCTTCACCATGCTGACAGCCAGGGCCTTCCCATTTAGCACAGACTCTGGGGCCTTTCTTTCTTTCTTTCTTTCTTTCTTTCTTTCTTTCTTTCTTTCTTTCTTTCTTTCTTTCTTTGTCTGTCTTTCTTTCTTTCTTTCCCCCTCTCTCTCTTTTTTTTTTTTTTTTTTTTTTTTTTGCGACAGAGTTTCGCTCTTGTTGCCCAGGCTGGAGTGCAATGAGGTGTGAGCCACTGAGCCTGGCCAACTCTGGGGCTTTAATAAGGAAACTTGAATACGTTGCTTCATTTCTCTGGGCCTGAGTTTCCTGACCTGCAAAGTGGACATAATAGTAGTACGGTGCCTACTTTACAGTACTATTGTGATGATCAAGTGAACTACTCTGTAAAGAGGCAGAGAACAATGCCTGGCATGGAAGCATGGCTGTTATTAGTATCTTGTCAGGCCTCCATCACGTCTAGCATGAAATACTGCAAAGGCTTCCTAACCAGCTGCCCTCTAGCTTCAGTCTTCCAGCACACCACACTGTCTTCAAAACACAAATCTTACCTTGTCACTCTCTGTCATCTGAATGTGCTTCACTGCATCCAAGTATTCACAGCAGAGCACACAGGGCATTTGGCAAGGCAAATGCTTTATACCTGCCTAGACAGCCTTGTCTCACTTCTTGCTATTCTGTGCATTTCGATACACACGCTTGTACACACCGCAGCTCTAGCAAGCCCTCTGGCTCTCTCCTGCCTCTCCACCTTTGCATGGCTGCTCTGCTCCCTGGGTCTCCCCGACCCCTTCTCTACTTGGATGTCTGCCACTTCTCCCTCTGGATACATTCAGTTGGGTCCTACCGTCTCCAGGTCACCAACCACTACTCCTGCACCTTCCAGCCTGTGCCAGGGGTCCATATTCTGGGGTCCTGCCCTGTCTCTGCCCTTCACAGCTGTGAACTACTCCAGGAACAGGACTATATCCCTTCTCTGCATTTCAGACCAGCCCCTGGAACACAGTAGGCACAGGGAGGAGTGAAATGATACTTAGTCTTCTAGACCCTGCCGGGGCCCCTTTGATCTGCATCCCTCTACTTCCCATTCCACTTGACACCAGTCTACCTTTGCCAGGTCATTGGGACCCTCTGTCTCCCGGCAGCCCCCAGAGCCTCCTCTTCTCCACCTCCTCACTGTTCTTTAGCCTCCTCCTGCCTCTGGGCCTCTCCAAAGAGCTCCCTCTCCCCCTACCTGCAATCTCAGCTTGTTTCCTTTCGTCCCTAGCTTGGGCCACTCACTGGCTATTCTTCTCTCTGGACTGCTATTTGCTTCTGTAACTGGGTGATTTGCATGCACTTGTCGTTTGGGGATGCATTTGTGGACACCCTCTTGGTGGAACAGTTGTGCCGAGCTGGGTGTCAGCAGGAGAGTGGCCCCCAGAGGGCTGGGAGGCAGCTGTGGAGAGCAGTAAACGCTCACCCCCGGGGGATTTTCACCAGCCTGAGAGCCTGTGCTCCCTCTCCACCCAAAAGCAACACCTCAGGGTGCCCCCTTGGGATTTGCAAGGGAAGGGGATACCTCAGCCCCTGAGACTTGTTGCTGCCAGAGGACAAAGTGGCGTGAGGAGGAAGCCTCTCTCCTGGGGAGTCCTGCCATGGGAAAGACTCCTCTTGAGGCTGCTTGAAGCCCAGCTGCAGGCAGAAAGAAGAAAGGCCTGGGATGCCTCGGCCTTCAGAGGACTGGGGAGCAAAAGCAGAGAGGGTCTGCTCCAGGCAGTGCTGGGTGACAGAATTACCCATAGCCCCAGGACCCAGCTGGAGGGACTTTAATAGAATCTGTATTCCTCACCTGGCCCCTTTTCTCCTATGGGCTGTGGGGAGGCGAGCCCAGAACCAGCAAAGGCCTGTCTGTACCTACAGTGCCCATGTTAGCAGCAAGGCCCAGCCTCAAACTCCTGGCCCTATTTCCACCTGCCATCTGGTTGTCACCCAGGAATCTCAAACTCAGCATCTTCCCCACTATCCTCCTGCACCAAAGCTTCCAGGGCCTCTCTTCTGGATTGGAGGCACCCTATCTGCCTGGTACCCAGTAGCCACACCCACACCAGAAACTCGGGAGTCTCCTTTGATGCCTCTTTCTCTGTTGGTGACCACCCACACAGAACATAACCAACAGTGATTGTTTCTACCTTCTGAACAGCTCCCCTGCCTCCCACCCCTACCCAGGCCCTCTGGTCACCCAGCCTCTTGCACCTGCACTACTCTGCCAGTCCCCTAACTCATCCCCTTAACTCACCCCGTGTCCCCTCCTTCCCAAATGACATGGTGACCAACAAGCTTTAGAAGCAGAGACATCCATCAAGTGGGAACAGTACTTAAAAAAAAAAAAAAAGTACGGGCCAGGCACAGTGGCTCACACCTGTAATCCCAGCACTTTGGGAGGCTGAGGTGGGCAGATCATGAAGTCAGGAGTTCAAGACCAGCCTGGCCAACATGGTGAAACCCCATCTCTACTAAAAACAAATACAAAAATTAGCTGGGCATGGTGGTGGGTGCTTGTAATCCCAGCTACTCGGGAGGCTGAGACAGGGGAATCATTTGAATCCAGGAGGCGGAGGTTGCAGTGAGCTGAGATCATGCCATTGCACTCCAGTCTGGGCGACAGGGCGAAACTCCGTCTCAAAAAAAAAAAGAGAGAGATAGAAAAATAAATTAGCTAGGCGTAGTGGTGGCACATGCCTGTACTCTCAGCTACTCGGGAGGCTGAGGCAGGAGAATCGCTTGAACCGGGGAAGCAGAGGTTGCAGTGAGCCAAGATCACACCACTGCACTCCAGCCTGGGCAACAGAGCCGAGACTACGTCAAAAAAAAAAAAAGGAGGCAAATACATAATAAATGGTTTGTTGATCTCCCATGACAATACAATAAAACTATCTATGATTTGCTCACACTTAAATCCGATCTTGTCTCTCTCCTGTAAAATCCTTCCACGGATTCTCATGGAACTCAGGAAAAAAAGTGCAGCTGTATAACTTTCAGGCCTTTTGTAACCAGGCATTCTCTTGCCCGCCGGGGACAAGGCAGTGAGGACAGGCGTTACCTTTTCCACTCATACCTACTCCAAATCCATCCTTATAGATTTACTGATTTACTTTCTTCTCCTTCTTCTTCTTCTTTTTTTTTTTTTTTTTTTTTTTTGAGACAGAGTCTTGCTTTGTCACCTAGGCTGGAGTGCAGTGGCATGATGTCGGCTCACTGCAACCTAAGCCTCCCGGGTTCAAGCAATTCTCCTGCCTCAGCCTCCCGAGTAGCTGGGACTACAGGCATGTGCCACCACGCCCAGCTAATTTCTTTGTATTTTTTAGTAGAGATGGGTTTTCGCCATGTTGGCCAGGCTGGTCTCAAACTCCTGACCTCAAGTGATCCGCCTGCCTCGGCCTCCCAAAGTGTACCTTCTTTTGACTCTTAAATGATACTCCTTGACCCCTAAGTTTTCCCCAATTCTCAAACTTCAAAGCAGCTGAAAGTGCCCCACCCATCCTGATAAGACATCTCTGGAAGCTCCCTCAGTTTCCCGCCAAACCTCCCTTCTACCTTGCTTGCCAGTGCCAGCAACTCTGTGAAGATATGATGGGTGGCCATTGCCTCCCATCGCCCTAACAGAAGGCCAGGCCTGGGGCAGGGCCCAACCCTTCTGCCCAGTCTGCAAGCCCTGGGCTGCTACCGATGCCACAGAGAGGCCAGAGCCAGGAGCTGGGCTCAGCACAAGAATGGCGAGTCCCTCAGCCCACTGGCCCAAGGGCAGCACCAAGCCCTCGCCTCCACTCCAGCCCCTGTCTCCCCTCTGTTTTGCATTCCAGGCCCATTCCCCACTTTGATGAAACAGTAACCATTTTCTAGCTGCCCCATGCTCTTCTTTGCATTATTCATGGGCTCTGATCTCTTTGCTACCAGCAGGCACAGGCTGCTGTCCTGCTGCATTAAGGGAGTAAAAAGGTACAGGCCCTGGTGAAACAGCACCCCCTCCCTTCCCCTCCCACTTGCCCTTTTCTTCGCTGCCCTTTTCCTAAGTCAGGAGGGTGAAGAAGAGGGTCTGTGATGGCCCCGCACACCCCTCGGGGTCACTGAGGGCCCATGGTTATTTGCTGCTTCTCATCTGGACCAAGTGCCTGCTCCATGGGCCTGGCTCTGGAGAGGTTTTGGGAGAGCCAGCAGATGAGCTTGGGAACAGCCCTTCCTGCAGAGTAGATTCAGGTTTCTCCCGCCCAGCTCTGCCAGCCCCCAGCCCACAGCCCTGAGCTTGCCTCACTCATCTCTTAAGTGAAAAAAGGTCACATGGGGACCACCAGATCTGAGCAGACCAGAAGGACGTGTCCTCTTGGTCCTGTTCCTGCTCCCTTGGCCTTGCTGTCTTTTTTTTTTTTTTTTTTTTTTTGAGATGGAGTTTTGCTCTTGTCGCCCAGGCTGGAGAGCAGTGGTGTGATCTCGGCTCACCGCAACCTCCGCCTCCCGGGTTCAAGTGATTCTCCTGCCTCAGCCTCCCGAGTAGCTGGCATTACAAGCACCCACCACCACGCCTGGCTAATTTTGTATTTTTAGTAGAGACAGGGTTTCTCCGTGTTGGCCAGGCTGGTCTCGAACTCCCGACCTCAGGTGATCTGCCCACCTTGGCCTCCCAAAGCGTTGGTATTACAGGTGTGAGCCACTGCGCCCAGCCCAGTCTTGCTGTCTTCTTTACTCAACCAGGGCAGGTGACAGGGACCTTAGACAGCTCACGATGCTGGGCTTTCTTGCCTCCTTCCCTAGTCTTCCACCTGCAATCCGGCAACTTCTCCCTTTGCCAGGAAAGGATGCTGAACGGGAACATTCACCATTGGTTGGACACAAAGCTGGCTTTCCTTTCATCACGTAAGATGCCATCAGCGGCCTGCTGTCTGGCCTAGTCTTCCCCAACCCAACCCCAGGCTGGCCCTTCAACCCTAGCTAAGTTCTGAGGGCCCCAGATTGGGTCGTAGCCTCTATCCCTAGAGGAAGGAAGCAGGCTTGAGGCCACCTCCTCTGAGGCTCCCCAGCTGCCTGCTTCAGTGACCCCGCACGGCTTCCCTGTGGGATGCAGACGGAAGGTTCTGGATGGGGCCCAACAGTGCTGGGTAGGCTGTCAGGATTACTGAGCTGTAGTGCTCTGTTGTGCAGTCACTTACTCATCATATTTATTCTTTTTTTTTTTTCTTCTGAGGCAGTCTGGCTCTTTCGCCCAGACTGTAGTGCAACAGCACAATCTCGGCTTACTGCAACCTCCACCTCCCGGGTTCCAGCGATTCTTGTACCTCAGCCTCCTGAATAGCTCGGATTACAGGTATGTGCCACCATGCCCAGCTAATTTTTGTATTTTTAGTAGAGACGGGGTTTTGCCATGTTGGCCAGGATGGTCCCAAACTCCTGACTTCAAGTGATCCACCAGCCTTGGCCTCTTAAAGTGCTGGGATTACAGGCGTGAGCCACCGTGCCCAGCCCACATTTATTCTTTCAACAGCTCTTCGAGGCAGAGGATATTTATCCCCTCTTCACAGATAAAGAAACAAAAGCTCAGAGAGGTTAGCACGAGCAAGGTCACACAGCCAGCAAATGGCAGGGCTCAGATTCTCTAACAACTCTGGCACAAGGGGTCTCTTCCATCAGCGCTCCCCACCTGACCCCCAGTCCTCGCTGCCACCTTTCCCAGGGCCCGCGCAGGGGGCTGAGGGTGCCACGCCCAGCTGGCTGGAGATGCAGCAGCTCTGCCTGCCCCTGAAGGACCCAACTGCGAATCAGCAGCCTGGTATCCAGGCAACCAGTCTCCCTGGCTTCAGATAAGCAGAAACAGCTGGGAGCTGCTGAGGCTGGAACACCATCAGGGAAGGGAGGAGGAGCCCACCAGCCAGTCAGCGTGTTATTTTAACACGTTGTTATTCTTACCCTCTCAGACCTTGGCTTGACTGGGCCCTTTCCCCCAAGCTTATCCTTGCCACTGCCACAGGGGAGGGGTCTCCAGGGGTTCCACCTAGCCCTGAGCCTGGCACAATTGAGGGGACATAAGGGGAGAAATGTTGGCAGTCCCTCTTTCCGTGAGCAAGGGAGAAAAGGAAAGTTGGCCAAAGGCTGCCAAGATTAAGAGGCTCTGGGGTGACTTGATAAGCAGAAGTAGTTGAGTTTCACCTTTTGGAGCCTCCGGGCCTCAATGAGAGGTTTTCCACCCCCCTATACCAGGCTAGCTGAGTACAGATTCAGCTGGATAACCCCATCCAACACCCATGATGGCAGCAGCAACTGGGCTGGGGGTGAAGGAAGCCATGTGGACACGTGGACTGTCAGACAAGCGAGGTCTGGCTCAGCCCCAACTCTGCTGATGACAGGTTTGGCCATGCCTCTCTGAGCCTCAGTTTCCTCATCCGTAAAATGGAGACAATCAAGCATACCCTGCTGGCTGGAGGTGGAAAGTAAGTGAGGAAGGCCTGTGAAATGCCGGGCATCATGTCTGACACAGTGGGTACTAACATGGTTCTCCTCCCCTCCTCGTGTTGGGGCCTGCCCTGCCTGGCCTGGCCACCTCTCTCACACAGGATTCTGAACTCTCCAGGGCTATTTCTGTCTCCTGTTCTAAAGGTCAGTGACTTTCCTGGGATATGGCAGCTGCTGCCTCTTTTCCACCTCTAAGTGGCATTAATCCCATGTCAGGGGGACAGTGGTTGCCCCAGATGGCTTTCCCCATCCCCTGCCTTTATCCAGAACTGGCCCAGGCATGTCCACCCTCTCTTCTACACATGGACCCCGAAGGCTACCGCCAGGCCTGGAGCTTGGCCATTTTTGACTGACTCATGACCAGAATATTCCATTGTTCCCTCAGCACTGGGCCCACCAAGGCTCTTCATTGACTGCCTTGGCCTCTCTCCCTAGCGCCAGCTCCAGGTGATGCCCGGCCCTCCCTAAGGGCTGATGGACTTTTCCCACAACGAGGCTTGGAGAACAGGACAGGAAGAGAAAGCGTGCCCGCCCTGCTGGGGAGCCTCAGAGGCACACTCCCCTCCTCTCCTCCAGGGACTGGTAGGAGGGGATTACCTTGCCTCAAAGTGTCCCTTATCCCAGAATTACTGCCCACTTGCACCCCTGTGCTGGGGGGAGCAGGGAGAGCTGCCGGTGAGTGACATTCACCTGTAACAAGAGCCCAGAGCAGGCTGGGTGCGGTGGCTCACGCCTGTAATCCCAACACTTTGGGAGGCCGAGGCGGGCAGATCACCTGAGGTCGGGAGTTTGAGACCAACCTGACCAACATGGAGAAACCCCGTCTCTACTATAAATACAAAAAATTAGCAGGGCGTGGTGGCACATGCCTGTAATCCCAGCACTCGGGAGGCTGAGGTAGGAGAATCGCTTGAACCCAGGAGGCGGAGGTTTCGGTGAGCTGAGATCACACCATTGCACTCCAGCCTGGGCAACAAGAGGAAAAACTGTCTCAAAAAATTAAAAAAAAAAAATTAAAAAACACCAAGAGCCCAGAGCAGAGCACTCTGCAGCCTGACAGCAACTAAAGTAGGCTGGGGAGGGGTGTGGCCTTCAGGAGGCTCAGGCCCCATCAGTACCCAAAAGCACACCCGCCTTGGGATTGGCCCATCCTGCCAGCACTGGCGACATTGATGGAGTGGTTTCCACGTGTAAATGGTGCCATCTATTCACCAGCTCATGCCCCAGCAGATCCCTCATAGAGAGGGAACTGTTGTCATTCCCATTTTACAGAGGATGCAACTGAAGCTCAGGGAGTGCTGAAAAAACGTCCAGCATTCATACCAATTCTTTTCTAACTGCTCCTGTTCATTCTGTTCACTTTCTCTTTTTTTTCTTTCTTTTCTTTTTTTTTTTTTTTTGAGACAGGGTCTCACTGTGTTGCCCAGGCTGGAGTGCAGTGGCACAGTCACAGCTCACTGCAGCCTCGACCTCCCGGGTTTAAGCAATCCTCCCACCTCAGCCTCCCAGGGCACATGCTAACATGCCCAGCTAATTTTTTTAATTTTTGGTAGAGATGAGGTGTCACTATGTTGCCCAGGCTGATCTCGAACTCCTGGGATCAAGTGATCCACCTGCCTCGGCCTTCCAAAGTGCTGGGATTATAGACGTGAGCCACCACACCTGGCCCTTCTTTCATTTTCACACAGGAACCCCTTCCAGGGACCCCCAGTGTGTCCTGATGCACAGTTACGGGTTCCAAGGCAAACCCTTCCTGACCACCCCAACCCTCCCCTGAGCTCCCTGAAGGAAAAGTGAGAGGATGGGCAGCCAAGGCCTGGGCTGGGTACAATGGAGGTCTTATCCGGGTGGTTGAGAAGAAGGAAGGATAACTTGGTGACAGCTGAGTGTTCTCTGAGCCAGGTTTTTTCCATTTTCCAGCCAAAATGGAGAAAGGAGGAAAAGGCAGCCTCTGGGCTGGGGTGGGGAGAAGGAGGAGAGCAGCTTCCTCCTCTTCCTCAGCCCAGCCCCAGCCAGTGTGTCCCATTCTTCCTGGCACCCTCAATCCCCTCTGCCTCCCCTCATGTGGAATTTTTGGGAAAGAACCAAGACTCCAAAGCAAGATAAATAGAAGTGAAGGGGGCTTGGGAGGAGCATTCCAGGGCTAAAAATAACAGGGTCAGCTGGCTGGAAGAGCAAATAGCCCCTAGCCCCTCCCCATCTACCCCAGGGCCGGCTCCCAGCCAGCCCCCCTCCTCTCTCAACTGGGCTCCCAACCTGGGAAGTCTGGAATACCAGTCTCCTATCACCATGCCCATGATCCCCTTTCCAGATCCCTCCCCAGCTGTGGGGCCACAGTCAGGGGAGGTGGGGAGCCCACCCCACCTAGGACCTCCCCTTCCACAGCACCCACTGGAAAGCGTGGGCAGCTACAGTGGGCCCACAGCTTGGCAGCTACGCTTCTCGCCTGCCTTCTCTATCATTTATTTCTGTTAACAAAATACAAGTTTGGGCCGCGTGCAGGGGCTCATGCCTGCAATCCCAACACTTTGGGAAGCCAAGACAGGACTGCTTGAGCCCAGGAGTTTGAGACCAGCCTAAGCAACATAGCAAGACCCTGGCTCTACAAAAAATAAAAATAAAAATGATGAGTTAGCAATGTGTGGTGGCGCACCCCTGTGGTCCCAGCTACTTGGGAAGCTGAGGTGAGAGGATCACCTGGGCCCAGGAGATCGAGGCTGCAGTGAGCTATGATTGCACCACTGCACTCCAGCCTGGGTGACAAAGTGAGACCCCTGTCTCTAAAAAACAAACAAAAAAACAGCCGGGCCTGGTGGCTCACGCCTGTAATTCCAGCACTTTGGGAGGCTGAGGCGGGCAGATCACTTGAGGTCAGGAGTTCAAGACCAGCCTGGCCAACATGGTGAAACCCCATCTCTACTAAACACACACACACACACACACACACACAATTAGCCGGGCGTGGTGGTGGGCGCCTGTAATCCCAGCTACTCTAGAGGCTGAGGTGGGAGAATTGCTTGAACCCAGGAGGCAGAGGTTGCGGTGAGCCACTGCACTCCAGCCTGGGTGACAGAGTGAGACTCTGTCTCAATTTAAAAAAAAAAAAAAAAGCAAAAAGCAATACAGGCTTGTAATCTTGTCAGCAAAGGCAGGGATATTTCAGAACCAGAAGGATCTCGTTCTCCCTACAAGAGCATCCCCACCACTGGTAAGCAATTCCACTTCTACAGATGGTGACAGAGGGGAGAGTATGGAGAAAAAAGAAAATTCTAGGAGAAAACTCATCCAGCACCTACGGTGTGCCAGAACTGTGCTAGGCTTGTCTTGTCCATCGTTTCACTCCATTCTCACAGAACGTAGATATTGTTCTATCCCCATTTTCCAGATATGAAAACTTAGACTCAGAAATGCAAAGAAAGAACCAAAATCATCAGAGGTAGCCTAGATAGGAGTGGTGCTGCCATGCCCCAGGGCTACCTCCCAAAGGGGCCAGCTTCTCCCCATGATCGGTGCTGGATGCCATCTCTCTTCCCTCCAGCTGCTCCCAGGGATCCATGATAGCAGCTGAGACCAGCCCTGGAGCAAAGCAATCAGGCCTGCCAGAGTTCAGGGTCTTCTGGAAGTGTTAGCCCCTCCCCTCACCCGCAGCTGGGACCAAGTGGCTTGTGTCACCGCCTATGCAAGGCCCCTTTCCCCAAGGACACCAGAGGTGGGGTCCTTCCTATCTAGTGGCAGCTGCTGCTGTTCTGGGGAATGCAGCTGGGATGAGGGGAGGGGGGTGTCCAGAAGGCTTGACCAGGAAAGCCCCCGTCTCACACCCATAACACCCTTGATTGTCCCTGCAGGAGTCTGACCTGTGGGCAGAGGAGTTTCAGGGAACCATGCCTGGCTTCGGTAGTCCCACAGACATGAGGACACCCTTTCCTGAAAAGCCAGGAGGCCTTGGACAGGCCTGCACAGCATCAACCCGGCCCCCACTGCTCCGCCTACGCTGGGGTTTGTTCTTCTCTTGGCCATGGGCGAGCGGGTGGGTGGGAGGAAACACTGAGATTGTTAAACCCAGAACAAGCAGGGCAGGCTTAGATGTGACTTAGCTGCTGTCCTTAGCCAGCAGAGGGGTTTTAGTGCAGGGGATAGGAGGCAGCTGTTATCCTCCTGAGATGCAGGGAAGCAGGATGAAAAGGGTGTTCACAACCACAGGAACTGAGTCTCCTGGTTGACTGGCTGCCAGGGTGGAGACACCCCAGCATCCTGTCAACCTCTGCTTGAGTACACCTACCGATGGGAGGCTCATCCCATGAGAAAGCTCTCATTATTCAAGCTCTTCCTGTTGGTGCTGAGCTGCAGTCGCTACCCCCATGCCTCTCACTGTCTGATTCTGCCCTCTGGGGCCACAAAGCTGCTCCCCTTTCTGCGGGAAGGCCTTTCAAAGGTAAAGCGCTCTCTCAGTCAACCAGCTTTCAAATGTTAGAATTGGGGACAGTCACAGAAAGAATGAGATGATTCAAAACCATGCTGAATGGTTGATGATCACTGCTGCCCAAGCTCTGCTCCTGTGACACTGTGCCTCAAAGACACCTACGGTTAGGGCGCGATTCACACGGGGCTCTTTATTTAGCAGGAGTGGAAGCTTTTATTTCCCAATCTATAAGACTCTCAGGAAAGTTCTCACAGGCCCAACAAACATCAGGTCTTCTTTGACAGCAGCTGGACATTGCATTGTTTACCAGGTTTGCTGGGTTTCTCCAGCCAGAAACCCAGAAGTCCTGGAGACTCATCCTCTTCCCTCCCCAGCTCCAACCCACCCCCACCTCCATGCAGGTCTCGTTTCTACCCACTTTTCTCCACCCTTATGGCCACCATCCTAACCTGTCTAAACCTCCCCTCCCTCCCACCTTCCAACTGCTCTGTACTTCCAGAGATGTATCCTGCTTCCCACCCCGTCCCCAATCCACCCAATACTGGCTCCTAGAAGCCAGGGCATGGTCCGATTATGTAATTCTCCTAGGCAACCCTTACAATGATTGTCCAGTGCACTTTGAGTAAAACCCAAACTCCTCGCCATGGGCTATATGGGTCTTCCACGCTGGACTCTGCCCGTTTCCCTGACCTCTGGCCTTCCAGGAACATCCCAAGCTGTTTCCTGCCACAGGGCCTTTGCACTTTCTGGCCCCACTCCCTGGAACATCATCCCATTAGCTCTTCCCATGTTTGGTTCCTTCTCAACCTTCAGGGCTCAGCTAGAATGTCACCTTCTCAGAAAGACCTCCCCTGGCTGCCCTATCTCAATTAGATGGCCTTTTTAACTCTCTGTTACAGGCCTTTTTCATTTGTATGTATCACTTACAACATATTGTCTGTCTACCACACTAAAACGGTAGCTGCAGGAGAACAGGGACCCTGGCTGTCTTGCCCACTGCTGTCTTTGCTGCATCCCACAGAGGGTCTGGCACTTACAGGGACACAAGGAATATCTGTGAGTGATAAATAACAGCTTTGCCCTTGTCTAGTCTACAGGGGTATTTGTTTTTTGTTTTTCATTTTTTTATTTTTATTTTTTTGAGACAGAGTCTCACTCAGTCACCCAGGCTGGAGTACAATGGCTTGATCTCAGCTTACTGCAACTTCCGCCTCCAGGGTTCAAGCAATTCTTGTGCTTCAGCCACCAGAGTAGCTGGAATTACAGGTGCACGCCACCACACCCAGCCAATTTTTGTATTTTTAATAGAGACAGGAGTTTCACCATGTTGTCCAGGCTGGTCTTGAACTCTTGACATCAAGTGATCTGCCCACCTGGGCCTCCCAAAGTGCTGGGATTACAGGTGTGAGCCATTGCACCCGGCCCCTACAGGGGTATTTGGAATCCAGTCCTCCTTAGAAACAGAAAGATGGACATGAAAACTGCCTAAGGGCCTCCTGAACCCAATCAGAGGAGGAGTGCATGTAAGAAAAACTGGCCACTTCTCCTAGTTTGCCCATTCACTCATTCACTTGTTAATTCCTCTATCAAAAACTGAGCCTTTTGGGCTGGGCACGGTGGTTCACGCCTGTAATTCCAGCACTTTGGGAGGCCGAGGCAGGTGGATCACTTGAGGTCAGGAGTTTGAGACCAGCCTGACCAACATGGTGAAACCCCATCTCTACTAAAAATACAAAAATTAGTTGGGTGTGGTGGCGTGCTCCTGTAGTCCCAGCCACTCGAGAGGCTGAGCCAGGAGAAATTGTTTGAACCTGGGAGGCAGAGATTGTAATGAGCCAAGATCGCACCACTGCACTCCAGCCTGGGTGACAGAGCTAGACTCCATCTCAAAAACAAAACAAAACAAAAAACACAAAACTGAGTCCTCCTGATTGCCAGAAACTTTTCTAGGGACTGAAACCTTAAAGGTGAGCAATAAACATTTCATCATAAACAAGTAAACAACAAAACAATTACAGATGGTGGTAAGTAAGGGTCCTGCAAACACTAAAACTGGTCTCGGGAGAGGAGTTTGGGTGAGGAAGTCTGTTACAAAGGGCATCAGGTAAAGTCTGAGGATTACGGACACAGGGCAGGCCTGGATGTGCACAGCCCGCCCCCTCGCCCCTGCCCCCAGCCCCCATTTCATCACCAAGTAGCAGGCATGTTATAGGTAGGAAGATAAGAGTAGATGGGAGGATTCCGATAAAGTGTACATTCGGCCAGCTAGTCCCCCATAAAAATGACACAGGTAGCGGTGTCCCTGTAAAGCTCTGTGTCCGCTGAGCCCTGCCGTCACTTCACAGCCTTGCAGGAAAGCTGCAGAGATTTCTTCCGTAGAGCACGAGGTCAACACTAACTGGTTCTCTGGATTAAATACCTATCTGCTGGATCTGCTTACTTATAACAAGGGGCACCTGCAACCCACACACTCACAGGTAGACAGATGTGCTTTATGGCGCAGGAGAAAGGACTCCACCCTCACATGGCTTGTGAAAGAAACTCTACAGTGAGTAAAAGCCAAATAGAACTGCAATCAATTTGTGAAAGCCACCTGGGTGCAGCGGCTCATGCCTGTAATCCCAGCACTTTGGGAGGCCGAGGCAGGTGGATCACCTGAGGTCGGGAGTTCGAGACCAGCCTAGCCAATATAGTGAAACCCCGTCTCTACTAAAAATATAAAAATTAGCTGGGTGTGGTGGTGGGTGCCTGTAATTCCAGCTACTCGGGAGGCTGAGGCAGGAGGATCGCTTGAACCCAAGAGGCAGAGGTTGCAGTGAGCCAAGATCACGCCACTGCACTCCAGCCTGGGCGACAGAGCAAGACTCCATCTCAAAAACAAAAACAAAAAAATTGTGAAAGCCAATTTGAATGCTAAGACGACCAAAAAACCAAAATGGCACATTTAAGGGACAAAGTTCAATCAGAGTATGTGTCAGCATGTGAGAGGTTGGTGTGACTTTCCCTCGTTCCCAGCAGTCTTGGGTAGTACATCTAGGGAGGTGGTATATAAATATCTAGAGAGAGTGCATCTCTATCTCTTGTTGGTTTCACACACTTTCTTTCTTTTTAAAAAAATATTTTCTTTTGGGCCGGGCGTGGTGGCTCATGCCTGTAATCCCAGCACTTTGGGAGGCGGAGGCGGGCAGATCACGAGGTCAGGAGATCGAGACCATCCTAGCTAACACAGTGAAACCCTGTCTCTACTAAAAATACAAAAAATCAGCTGGGCGTGGTGGTGGGCGCCTGTAGTCCCAGCTACTCAGGAGGCTGAGACAGGAGAATGGTGTGAACCCGGGAGGCGGAGCTTGCAGTGAGCTGAGGTCACGCCACTGCACTCCAGCCTGGGCGAAAGAGCGAGACTCCATCTCAAAAAATATATATATTTTTTAATTTTAAGTTCTGGGATACATGTGCAGGACATGCAGGTTTGTTACATAGGTAAATGTGTGCCATGGTGGTTTGCTGCCCCTATCAATCCATCACCTAGGTATTAAGCCCCGCATGCATTAGCTCTTTATCCTGATGCTCTCCCTCCCCACACCCACCGTGTTTCAGACACTCTTTTTTTTTTTTTGGAATCGGGGTCTTGCTTGTTGCCCAGGCTGGAGTGCAGAGGCACAATCATAACTCACTGCAGCCTTGAACTCCTGGGCTACCAACGGGTACTTCCCAGGTGCTCGTCTCCCCACGCAGGGGGCAGCATGGTGTCTAGAACACGGTGGCACTGGCTGGTGACACCTGGGCCAAGGCAACCCGTGGGATTTTTCTTCCCTACCGCGCTGAGTAACCATGTGGTGGCAGGCGAGGCCCCGCCGGGACTAAAGAGCCGGCAAGCGCGGGGCCCAGGCAGCAGCTGGTGTCGCCATGGAAACCGCTCGCAGCGCCTCCCGGGGCCGGCCTTTTCACTTGGCCTTTTTGGCAGGCTTCCTCAGCCACCCTGAAACCCATTCACCCGGGTGCGCCGGGCCCTCGCCCCTGCCCCCACCCTGCCCTTCTGCCTCACTGGCCAGCTCTTCCCCCTCCCCCTCCCCTTCCTCTCCTCTCCTCTCTTCCCCGCTGCCCTCCCTGCTGCAGCCTTTGCCAAAGCTCAGGGAGGGGAAAGCTGGGCCAAGGAAGGACTCCGATTTTCAATTCCAAGCTGATTTCCCCTCTGCAGGCAGCAAGCCCTTTCATGCATTTTTTCCCTATTATCATAAACGCAGGAACTTGCATTAGGATGAATGAGCAGAAACTCCTGTCTTTGTCAAAGCCTTGGCAGAATGCCAGGCATAGAATGACCTAAAACACTCAGAGCTAAATGGAGCTGGAGAGGGGGTGGAGATCCCATGTCGGGTGAGAAATGGGAAGGGGGGAGTGTGGCCCTTGGCCTCTAATTATCATAATAAAGTGTTTGCCCTGTGCTCAGGCACTATGCTAAGCCCTTTGCACAGATTCTCGTTTAATCCGCACAAAATTCCTACATCCTATTCATCCCCCCATTTTCATAGATGCCAAAACTGAAAATCAGAGGTGTCAAGGAACAGGCCCAACATCACACAGTAAATGAGTGATAGAGTGGGATTTGAACCTTTCAGACTCTGGAGCCTCAACTGATGTCAAGGTCACCTTCCCGAGCTGGTTCAGAGCTCCACAGCCAGTTCTCACCGCCTAGGCCCTCCAAATCCTTTCCCTACCCTCACCTCCCCTCACCCACAGCCTCCCTTCAACGGTGCTCCTGTAATTTCCATTTGTCAGTGTAATTTTGCAAAGCAGGCTTTTCCAAAAATCAGATATGGATAGGAGTCCCCGGGGCAGAGGGAAAGCGGGGCTCCCCAAGACCCAGCCAAGGCATCCTGTTTGCGCTGCCTGGTGGGCAGAGACCTTGATTTTAAACTTGCTTGTCACATGTCCAGCTACAGCACAGGCACTCTGGCACCGAGCCAGTGCTCAGCAATGTTGATCAGGTGCTGCCCTGAATCCACACTTCCTCTCTAGATCCATAGTCCACCCTCCTCCACCTTTTCCTTACCCTGACCTCTCAGGACTGTGCCACAGAGCGTTCTTACCCCTTGGCTTCTGGTTAGATTCAGTCAATGGAATAAGGTGGCAGGTGACTGGAGGGCAGAAGGAGAAAGAGGTCGGGGTATTTACCCCACACTCACTTCCTTGCTGGGCATGGGGTGCCAGTGGCTGCTTTCCTCTACCCACGCCTGCAGCTCCTGTCCTCTGGTCCTCTTCTGTAGCTTAGCTCAGTCACAGCTCTGGAGGGTTCCCTGGCCTCGCCCCCTCAGCCCCACCCCCTACTCTGCTGTTAGCCCTGGGATGCATCTCCCTTCCTTATTGGTCTCCTTACTTCGTCTACAACTTTAGATATAGTTCTTTACAGCCGGGCACAGTGGCTCACACCTGTAATCCCAGCACTTTGGGTGGCCGAGGTGGGAGGATCACCTAAGGTCAGGGGTTCAAGACCAGCCTGGCCAACACGGTAAAACCCCATCTCCATTAAAAAATACAAAAAAAATTAGCCGAACGTGGTGGCGCGTGTCTGTGGTCCCAGCTGCTTGGGAGACTGAGGCAGGAGAATTGCTTGAACCAGGAGGCAGAGGTTACAGTGAGCTGAGATCGCACCACTGCACTAATGAGACTATATCTCAAACAAACAAACAAAAATATACATATATAGTTTTTTATATTCTTTTATTTTATTTTATTTTATTTTTCCATGAGACAGTCTTCCCTCTGTCCCCCAGGCTGCAGTGCACTGATGTGATCTCAGCTCACTGTAACCTCCGCCTGCTGGGTTGAAGTGATTCTCCTGCTCCAGCCTCCCAAGTAGCTTGGATTACAGGTGCCCACCACCATGCCTGGCTAGTTTTTGTACTTCTTAGTGGAGACAGGGTTTCACCATGTTGGCCAGGCTGGTTTTGAACTCCTGGCCTCAAATGATCTGCTTGTCTCAGCCTCCCAAAGTGCTGGGATTACAGGCATGAGCCACCGCACCCGGCCAGTTCTTTCTGTTCTTTTTTTTTTTTTTTTGAGACGGAGTCTCACTCTGTCGCCCAGGCTGGAGTGCAGTGGCGCAATTTGGCTCACTGCAACCTCTGCCTCCCTGGTTCAAGCAATTCTCCTGCCTCAGCCTCCCAAGTAGCTGGGACTACAGGCGTGTGCCACCACACTCGGCTAATTTTTTGTATTTTTAATAGAGACGGGGATTCACCGTGTTAGCCAGGAGGGTCTCGATCTCCTGACCTCGTGATCCATCCGCCTCAGCCTCCCAAAGTGCTGAGATTGCAGGCGTGAGCCACCGCACCCCACCTTCTGTTCTTATTTGAACCCTTGGTCACTCTATTTGAGTGTTCAATCTTCTGTTTCCTTCCAGTACACAGACAGTTATAAGTTCCTACTGTCTTTTTTGTAAGTGGCAGGGATATAACAGTGAAAAAAAAAAAAAAAAAAGGAAAAAGAAAAACTTGTGCCCTCAGGGAGCTGGAGAGGACTAAGACAGACATAAACAAACAAATAAGAAATATGCTAATATACTATGTCAGGAAGTATAAGTGCTATGAATGAAGGAAGAGAAAAAAGAATAGATGAATGCAATCATTTAGAGGTTATGACTAGACTTTAGAGATGATCTAATCTGAACCCCTCACTTTACAAATGAAGGCAAGGAGACCTAGAAAGGATGTTTAAGGTCACATGGTGAATTATTGGTAAAAGCTGGGCTGGTTTCCAGCTCTCCTTGGCTCTTCCGGGGCTGGAGGAATGCAGCTCAGCCCATGGAAGGGTGTGTAGGGGGCAGGTGGCGGGGGGATGCAAAAGTTCTTTCTGGTTTTCTTTCCTTTCTTTAAGGACAATCTTCCGGAAGCAACAGTACGGGCAGCAATGGAGTTTACTGGAAGGCGCCTAGGCAGCTGGGCAGAAAGGAAGGGATCACCCAGCAGAAGCTATGGGAGCCCCTCTGTTCCTTCTGAAGGCACCTTGGCTGTTCACCAGAGCAGAGGGCACTATGGGCCCTGGTGCTGCTCAGGATGCCTGAAGGGGTGGGTGGGTGGCAAGGCCCATCCACCAGGGCACCAAAGCTGCAGAGTGGTGGGACTGGGAGGAGGGCTTGCACTGTGGGCCCGGCCTTTGGGGAAGAGTATTGTTCTGTTGCTGACGAAGCCCCAGCCCACGTGCAGGAATTGGCTGGGAGGCTGAAACTACCCTGGGTGACTGGGTCATCCGTTTCCCAAGCCCCACAATTCTTTCCATTCCACCCGGCTCACCATCTTGGCATGCCCCCAATGCCCCACTGGGTGGAGGGAAACAGCAATACTCATTTATGGAGTCTGCAGTCTGCCAAACACAGTTCATGCCTTATCTCAATGCATGAGAATCCTTGCAACTACCCTATGAGTGCGTTGTTCTCCCCATTTCACACATGAGGAAACAAGCTCGTGGAAGTTGTGTGACTTGCCCAGGGCCATAGAGCAGGAAGTGGCAGAGAGAACTTTCAAACCCAGGCTGGGCTAACAGGAAAGGTTGGGTTCTTTCCACAGCTGCCCTTCAGACTCCTTCCAGGGGGCATCCTGGAACCAGCCAGCCCATCCTCCAGATTGGCCTAGGGTGTGGGCTGCCAGCCACACACTCCCCTCTCCCCCTACCATGCCCCCTCGTCCCCTCGGTGTTGGCTGCTCAGTGGCTCCCCATGCCCCCTGGCCCTCTGAGTCTCAGGTCCACGCCCAGCATGGTTTCTCTGCCAGGTGGCTCTGCACTAGGCTTCTGTCCCAATGGCCAGACTGAGGTTGCCATGAAAATGCCCTACCCTTGGACTCCCTCGTGGGCCCCACAAGCCACTGGAATGTCTCAGAAATCCCACCCTTCAGGCCCACATCCAAATCGCCTCTCCCAGACGGCCTCTCTCATTGCGAGCAACAGGAAAATCCTTTCAGATCGTGTCCTGATTTTCAGTTGGAAAACAGATGGCCACCATTGCAAGGCTGGCCATACACCCTCTTACTTCCTTTTTCTTTTTCATTCCATTTTCTCTCTGTGTGTCCAATATCATGCTGTGGTTGTTACAAGCACAGACATAACCTGAACTTGACTTTCGGATCTGCCCCTTCTCAGCCTTCTGACCTTGGACTCCTTACTTGGGCATTGGTGTCGTCTTCCTTAATAATTGTGACTGTATTCTGCATTCTTGGCTTTTTTTGTTTTTTGTTTTTTGTTTTTTTGAGACAGGGTCTGGTAGTGTCACCCAGGCTGGAGTGCAGTGGCATGATCAGAGCTCACCACAGCCTTGACCTCCTGGGTTCAAGCGATCCTCTCACCTCAGCCTCCCCAGTAGTTGGGACTACAGGCACATGCCAACACTCCTGGCTAATTTTAGTATTTCTTGGTAGAGATGGGGTCTCACTATGTTGCCCAAACCAGTCTCAAACTCCTGGGCTCACGCAATCCTCCCGCGTCGGCCTCCCAAAATGTTGGGATTATAGGCATGAGCCACTGTGCCTTGGCTTTTTGTGAGTATTGAAGAGATAATAAATTAGAATCAGTGCTACCTTCTCAGCAAGCTTTTTCCAACCTTTCTTCTTAAAATTACAAACCCATCCCGACTCCAGCATCCTTATCCTCTTTCCCTTCTGTATTTCTCTCCATAGCACATGTCACCATCTTATGTACTAAAACTTTCACGTATTTTGGTTATTGACTCTCCCTCCAATGGAATGTAAGCTCTAGGAGGACAGGGATTTTAAAAATCTGTTTCCGGCTGGGCGCGGTGGCTCACGCCTGTAATCCCAGCACTTTGGGAGGCCAAGACAGGTGGATCACTTGAGGTCAGGAGTTCAAGACCAGCCTGGCCAACATGGTAAAACCCCGTCTCTACTGAAGATACAAAAAAATTAGCTGGGCATGGTGGCACATGCCTGTAGTCCCAGCTACTTGGGAGGCTGAGGCAGGAGGATCACCTGAACCTGCAAGGTGGAGATTGCAGTGAGCCGAGATCTCGCTACTGCACTCCAGCCTGAGCACCAGAGCGAGACTCCGACTCAAAAACAAACAAATAAACTGTTTTCATGGCTATGTCCCTGTGTCTAGACAGGGCCTGATGCACTGTGGGCACTCAAAAAAATATTTATTGAGACTGGGCGCGGTGGCTCATGCTTGTAATTCCAACACTTTGGGAGGCTGAGGTGGGAGAATTGCTTGAGGCCAGGAGTTTGAGACTAGCCTGGGCAACATGGTGAGACCCCTTCAAAAGAAAAAAAAAAAACTGGCTGGGTATCGTGCCTGTAGCCCCAGCTACTCATGAGGCTGCAGCGGCAGGATCACTTGAGCCCAGTAGTGTGAGCTTATAGTGAGCTATGATTGTGCCCCTGCACTCCAGCCTGTAGGGCAGTGACCAAAGGAGACCCTGTTTCTTTTTTTTTTTTTTTTTTGAGACAGAGTCTCACTCTGTTGCTCAGGCTGGAGTGTAGTGGCGCGATCTCGGCTCACTGCAAGCTCTGCCTCCCAGGTTTACACCATTCTCCTGCCTCAGCCTCCTGAGTAGCTGGGACTACAGGCGCCTGCCACCATGCCTGGCTAATTTTTTGTATTTTTAGTAGAGACGGGGTTTCACCGTGTTAGCCAGGATGGTCTCGATATCCTGACCTCGTGATCTGCCCGCCTCGGCCTCCCAAAGTGCTGGGATTACAGGCGTGAGCCACTGTGCCCGGCCAGGAGATCCTGTTTCTTAAAAAGACATATATAATTGAATAAATGGAGTAACGGGGCAGGGCCAGTGGCATAGGTATTTTTCAGAAGCTTGTGATTTTGAGGCACCCCTAAGTTTTCTAGGTGGATAAAGCACCTGGCAGGGTGCCTGGCCTGAGGTTAGCTTAGTGCTAGAGGCCGGCTGATGGCATTATCTTGTTCCTTTAAGTTTCCTCGCCCACACCTATACCTTGGGCCTCCCAGTGATATCACTGGGAAGCCCTGTGGCATCCTGACCCAAGGGCCCAGCCATTCCAGCTTCTAACCCATCCCACAGGGGACAGCTCCTGGCTGCCACGCCCTCCCTTCCCTCCTCTCACCCACTTTGGAAGGGTGAGTCAGGACAGAAGACCAGGAACAGTGGCCTCAGGCCACTCTCCCGCTGCCCAGGCAGCCTGTTCTGCCCAGGGCTGTGGCAGGAAGGAGCCAAGCCACAGGGCAGGCCAAGGCTGTGCGGGCAGCTCAGGGCAGGGGCCTGGGGTGGGGCGGAGGAGCTCCCCTTTCTTGCTGGGATCTCTCCACAGGCCGCCAGCAGGCCCTGAGCTCCAAGGGGAGCCTCTTCCACCGGGCCACTTTCACTTTCTCTTTTCTCCACAGAAGCAGAACCAGCAGGCCCAGCTCACAGAGATGGGGTGGTAGTTAGGAGTCAGAAAAACTGGCTTGGCCAGGCGCAGCGGCTCAAACCTGTAATCCCAGCACTTTGGGAGGCTGGGACGAGTGGATCACCAGAGGTCAGGAGTTCGAGACCAGCCTAGCCAACATGGTGAAACCCTGTCTGTACTAAAATACAAAAATTAGCTGGGCATGGTTGGGGGCACCTGTAATCACAGCTACTTTCAGGAGACAGAGGCAGGAGAATCGCTTGAACTCAGAAGGCGGAGGCTGCAGTGAGCCGAGATCGCGCCATTGTACTCCAGCCTGGGCAACAAGAGTGAAACTCCGTCTCAAAAAAAAAAAGAAAAAAGAAAAAGAAAAACTGGCTCCTGGGGGGCCTCCTGAACATGGGAGAAAGGCGGCTCAACAGCCTCTGTGCCCCATATCCATGTGAGTAAATCTCAGCAGAGAAATAGTAATAATGACAGTCCCTTATATTCCTCAGCCAGGAATACCTTTATTTATTTATTTATTTTTATTTTATTTTTTATTTTTGAGACAGGGTCTCAATCTATCACCCAGGTTGGAGTGCAGTGGTGCAATCTCAGCTCACTGCAACCTCCACCTCCCAGACTCAAGCAATCCTCTCACCTTAGCCTCCCGAGTAGCTAATTTTTAAAATTTTTTGTAGAGATGGTCTCACTATATTGCCCAGTCTAGTCTCACACTCCTGGTCTCAATCGACCCTCCTGCCTCAGACTCCCAAAGTGCTGGGATTACAGGTGTGACTTACCACTTACTCAGCCTGCCAGGGATACTTTCAAAGCACTATCATGATTATTATCTTACCAGATCCTCACTCTGGGGCGGGGATAGGGAAGACAGGAATTAAAAAACAAATGCAAAAAAAATGGACTCCAGGCTGGGAGTCAACTGAAGCCAGAAAGCCAGGGCAAGAACATTTTGTAGGTTTTGTATTTTGCCAGATTTCCTCCCTGTTCCCAGAGGTTCACCTCAGAGCAGCAGAGCCTTGCTCAATCTCTGCCCATCCAGGAAGAAACTGAGGCAACCCTGGCAGGACCCAGAGTGGAAACACAGCTGACGCCTCCATCATGGCCCCCTGTAACAGTCCAACACTCACAAACAAAGGAAGGGAATTCACTCCTGGATTTCCCAGCAGAGCCAAGTGTGTCTTAGGAGCTGGCAAGGAAGGGAGGTGACATCTGGGAGAGGACCAGGAGCCGTCGACAACCCTGGAGAAGTTGTGTTCATTCTTACTTTCCAGATAGTAAATATTGCCTAAAGACAGAGCTAGCAGAGATTCTCGAGCCTGCTCAGGATTTCTCTAAAGCCTTCCTGCTGCTTTCAGGGGTCAGGAGCCCCTGCAGCTTGGTTTGTTTGTTTGTTTGTTTGTTTGTTTGTTTGAGGCTGAGTCTCCCTCTGTCGCCCAGGCTGCAGTACAATGGCATGATCTCAGCTGACTGCAACCTCCGCCCCCCAGGTTCAAGTGATTCTCTTGCCTCAGCCTCCTGAGTACTGGGATTACAGGCGCCCGCCACCACGCCTGGCTAAATTTTGTATTTTTAGTAGAGACGAGGTTTCACCATGTTGGCCAGGCTGGCCTCGAACTCCTGACCTAAGGTGATCTGCCCACTCTGCCTCCCAAAGCCCCTGTGGCTCTTATCCATAGATCCTGCACAGGAACACCCCCACGCAGGCCCTGGCCCTCTCCTTGTTATGTGTCCCTGAGGCTGTCCTCCCAGGACTTGGTTCACTTTCAGGTCTGCCACCCATTGGTGCATTCGTTTCTGTATTTAATGTTACTGAGCACCAACTATGTCCCACACACTCTTCCAGGTACTGGGGATACAGCAGAGCCAAACAAAACCGAGAAAGTCTCTGCCCTCAAGCTTTTATTGAAGGAGGGAAATAGACAAAAGAGAAGCAAACAAACAAAAAAGGTAAAATCAGAGGGTGGTAAACGCTATGAAGGAAATAAAGCAGTATAACTGCTTAAGGAGCAGGGACCTCTGCAGGTGGATGGCAAGGGAAGGTCTCTCTGCAGAGACGACATTGACATTCATGCTGAGACCTGGGCCAGCCATGCAAAGAAGGGGGTTGTAGGCAGAAGCGCCGCAGCGGGAACAGGCTAGAAGTTGGGCCTGGTGCTGGGACAGTCCCAGTTCAGGCATGTCCTCCTGGTGTCGTTTTTAATAGCTCATCCTTTCACAATCAAGAGTGGCTCATGCCGGAGATGAGTTACCCGCAATGAGGGGCTGGATTTATTCTAAGGGCAGAGGGAAGCCATCACAGGAAATGATGTGATTGATGTTTTGAAAAGACCTCGCTGGCTGCTCCGTGAAGAATAAATTAGAGGGGCAGGAGGGAAGAAGTCTGCCTGGGGCGGCTGCAGCAACCCAGGCGTGCTGCGAGGTGCCCTTTGACTAGATTCCAGTGGGGGCTTTCGGGCGAGCAGAAGAACCCCAGGGATCAGCTCTAGCCACGCTCAGCTCCCTGGGCCGGCCCTGGGCATTTCTGAGACGGCCCTCGCGCTCAGGGACCTCTCCTCGCAGTTCCATTGTCTGTTCTTGCGGAGTCCTGCCACACTGGGAGGGCCACCCCCTCCTCTTGCTCCCCTCCCCTCCCCGGGTCCAGCCCCTCCCCTGCCTGGCCCGGCTGCCGCCCAGCGCCAGCCAAAGCCCACCCCGCCTCCCTGCAGGAAGCCGGCTGGCGGCGCCTGCTGCGTGACCTTGGGCTGCAAAGTCGGGCGTTTGCAAAGTCAAAGCGAGTCACTTCCTCCCCCAGGCCTCCCCCGAGCGGGCAGCCGGCCGCCGCTCCCTGCCCCCTCGCCCGCCGCGGGCCGGGGCTGGCGCTGGCACGAACGCGCTCTGCATGCTAAGTGCTCGCGCCCCTTCCCGCCGCCCGGAGGCTCATTTGTCACCCGCTGCTGACTCAGCACTTCTGCAGAAGGCTTTTCCCTCCGCTTTGGAGGAGGAGGCCCGGAAATGAGGCAGAGGCTCTTCCTTCCCTTCCCTCCAGCAGGGGTGTGTGGCGTGGGTGTGTGCGGGTGTGGCAGGGTCTGTCTGTATGTCTGATGCCTGTCCATCACCGGTGTATATTTTCGCGGCTGTGCCTGTCTTTTGTGTATGGCTGAGTCTGTGTATGTGTCTTAGTGCATGTTGATCCCTGCGCCTGTCTGGTGGGTCTTTGTCCCTGTCTGTGGGCGTCTGTGTTGGCCTGTGGGCCTGTCATGTGTGTGTCATACGTGTGTCTGGGTGAGTGTGTGTGTGTGTCCCCCACCCCCCTCCCTCAGCCCCAGCCTCCTCCCCTCAGACTTCACCTTGTCTCCTGGAGTGACCCTGGGGTTTCTGAGGCCAAAGTGGCACACCTTCCCTCCCCTGGCACCCCCAGCTCCCATCCCACCCTCTGCCACCAGTCCCCTAACATGGGACCTCAGGGGCTGAAAACACAGGCTCTGGAATCAGCCACATCTCCACATCTAGGTCTCAGCCTAGGCTCTGCACTTGCCACGGGGACCTTAAATGAGATACCTTTCCTGAGCCTGTTTCCACACTTATAAAATAGAGGTGATCATATCTCCCTAAAAGAGGATAATTTCATGATGGGGTCTGGTATATCACATGCAGCAAATGGTGCCTGTTATTTCTACTTAAAGCAATAGGCCCAGTGTCAGGCACATAGCCAGGGTCTAATAAACGGCCACTTAAGAACAAAAGCACCAAGAAGCCCTTTCCTTGGCTGCCAGAAAAGGGAGTGGGTGGGGAGATGGTGACCTGGATTGGGAGCTGGGCAGGAGCTGTTTGCATGACACCTACTGTGAGGAGAGACAAGTGGTGACCTGATTTAGTGCTGCCTTGGGCAGCCAAGGAAGTCAGGAAGGAAATCACAGACGAGGGGCTCGGGAGCTGCTCTGCCCTGCCCTGCCCTTCCCCAGACCACACACTGCCTGACACCCGCAGGCAGAGTGAGGGCCCAGGGGGGAGGAGCACAACTCCATGCCAGCCCCTACCTCCAGAGCAGCCCTCATGCTGTGTCCCTGGGTGAACAACTTTTTTTTTTTTTTTTTAAGACAGGGTCTCTCTCAGCCACATAGGCTCGACTACAGTGGCGCGATCATAGCTCACTGCAGCTTCGACTTCGCGGGCTCAAAAGATTCTCCCCCTTCAGCCTCCTGAGTAACTGGGACTACAGGTGCATGCCACCATGCCCAGCTAATTTTTAATTTTTTTTTTGAAGGGACAGGGTCTTGCTATGTTGCCCAGGCTGGTCTTGAACTCCTGGGCTCAAGTGATCCTCCTGTGTCTGCCTGCCTACTGAAGTCCTGGAATTATAGGCATAAGCCACTTTGTCCAGCCGCTGGGAGAATATGCACATCCATTCGTTTTACCGCTTTAACAATCTTGTGAAGGAGATTCTTAGCATCCCCATTTTGCAGCTGAGAAAAACTGAGACTCTGGGAGGTTAAGTCCCAAGGTCACAGGACCAACAGGTGGCTGAGAGAACCCTGGCATTCCAGCTGCCAGTCAGGCATTCCCTGGTTGTCTACACTAGCTGCCGTCTTCCTGGGCACACACAGAGGAATCAGCACACACCCGGTACACCCTCCCACGAGCAGAACTCCTACACACTGGCTGGTACCATACCCTCCCTAACACCAGCACCCGTAGCAAATTCTTTCCAGGGCCAGCCAAGCCCTACTCCCCTTTGTTAAAGGCAGCTTTCCTCAGAAGGGTGAGCATTTGTTGTCTCAGGGCCTGCAGTGTGGATTCTACCTTCTTTTTACTGTGTTCAGCAGGAGCAAGGCAAACCAGCTTGGGACAGAAACACAGGCGTTTCCTCCACTGTCAGAGTTTTCCTGGGGCAGGCATCTGAGTTACTGCCTGGACCCGGTAGCCCCTAGCAACAGGGCACCACTCTCACCTGGGCCATTTATGATGACTTTGGGAGGTGGAGCCAATTAGGGGGCAAACCAGGGATCCCCACAGGTGGGAGTGGCAAAAGAGTGGAGGCTTGAAGTCCAGGAAACCCCAGTGTATGCCTCTGCTGCTAAGGAGCTGTGTGGCCTTGGGCAAATCACTATCCCCTTCTGAGCCTGGGGCTCCACATCTACATAGTAAGGGAAGTGGCACTCATGTTCCTTCCAGTTCACACACAGTCCCACATGCTACTAGACCTAGGTTAAGGCAAGGTCTGTGCTATCAGGTACTACCATAGACACAGAAACTGGGGGAGACTCTGCCACCATTATACCCACCCACCCCAACCCTCAAGTTCCCAGCTCTTCCTGGGAAAACCGACAGACAACAGGCCCATGTAGGCAGAAGAAATCAACATGAGGGGTCTCAGTGCCTAGAGAATAGACTTAGAATGAGCCCAAAGTGGAAGGGAGAACCAAAGAGTTTCCCTCACTGCCACATTTGGCACTCCTGCTCCAGGGAATCCAGCACTGAGCTAGAGACAGGATGCTGGGTTCGCCATTCAGGATTCGCAGGTGAGGCCACAGCCATTTCTGCTTTCGGGGCCTGTAACTGGTGGAGAGAAAGGGGTGATAGCATCTGTGGCCTTCCTGATTCATAGGTTTATCCCAGCATGAGGCGTGGCTGCTGCAAAGCAGACATGTCCATTTCTGTCCAGACACAGTTGGGGCGGGCAGTGGGTGGCTGCAGCCTGTCCTTACATGGGGCTAAAGGGGCCCAGCCACTTAGTGACTCACCCACTTGCCCAGCCAGCTGAAACCCTGGCCTCACCCTTCCCTTCTGCTACCCACAAAAGCCCCCTGACATAGCACTCTTGTCATACTGAGACTAAGGTAGAAAAAGACACTTCCAAAGGGTGTCAATGACAAGAGAGAAATAGACAGAGTGGTCACTTCATTTACCAACCCTGGAACCGCAGACCTCTGGGCTTCCTGGTATGTGATTTCAGTTTTACCCCTCACTGTTTAAATTGCCTGAGTTATGTATTTTGTTATTTATTTATTTTTATTTTTATTTTTTTTGAGACAGCGTCTCTCTCTGTCGCCCAGGCTGGAGTGCAGTGGTGCGATCTCAGCTCACTGCAACCTCCACCTCGCGGGTTCAAGCGATTCTCCTGCCTCGGCCTCTCGAGTAGCTGGGATTACAGGCATGCACCACTACACCTGGCTAATTTTGTACTTTTAGTAGAGATGGGGTTTCGCCATGTTGGTCAGGCTGGTCTCAAACTCCTGACATCAGGTGATCCGCCTGCCTCGGCCTCCCAAAGTACTGGCATTACAGATGTGAGCCGCCTCACCCGGCTTGTATTTTGTTCTTGCAGACTAAAGCTGCCCACCAAATATGAACAGATAGGAACCTCGTGGTCTTTTGGGGCTGTCATCCTTATCTCAGTCTGCCAGTAACTGGGATCCTGGCATTTATCCTGGAGGTCCCTAAAGGTCCAAGAGGGAACAGAGGAAATCTGATTGGCGCAGGTGTGGTGACGTGAAGCAGGTGGTGGCTTTTAGGACTGGAGGTCTGGTGTAGGGTGTATTAGTGAGGAGAACATGGAGGGAGGAACTCACCAGGAAAATTGCAGCCAATTTCCAGCGGTGAGGAATTGAAGATCCAGCAGAGTACGGAATCAGCTCCTCCAGAGTAGTGGGTTTTTCCAGTTGTAGGTTGAGATCCATTCGTGGGTCATGAAATCAAGTTAAGGGATCATAGTCATACTCAGAATTTTTTTGTTTGTTTTTGAGACAGTCTCATTCTGTCCAGGCTAGAGTCTCTAGTCTCTGCCCAGGCTACAGTGCAGTTTCACAGTCTTGGCTCACTGTGACCTCCACCTCCTGGGTTCAAGCGATTCTCCAGCCTCAGCCTCTCAAGTAGTTGGCGTTACAGGCATCTGCCACCACATCTGGCTAATTTTTTGTATTTTTAGTAGAGACGGGGTTTTGCCATGTTGGCCAGGCTGGTCTCGAACTCCTGGCCTCAAGTGATCCGCATGCCTTGGCCTCCCAGAGTGCTGGAATTACAGGCGTGAACCACCACGCCCAGCCAGAATTTTTTTTTAAAAAAGGAAATAGAAGAGAATGTAAGAACAGAAGTGTAGGTTAAAAGGAACGTTTAATTTCATAAAGTTTTTGCCTCAGGGTAGTATGCTTGTCTGAGTAATGGGTTGAGATAGGAACGCATTTCTTAGTGCAGGTCTTGATTTCAAATGTTCGAAAGCCACTGCTCTGGAAAATAGAGGAGTGGAGACCAAAGTGTGCCCTTTGTGTATGTGTCGGCAGTGGGGTGGGGGTGGGGGTCTCTGTCCTAGCATTTGGTTGCAGCACCCCAGGAGTGTCTGTAGGGGAACCACTGACCTCCACTTTTCCATACGCTTCACACCTTCACACCGAAATGTGCTCCATTCCCTTTGCTATTCTTTTTTCTTTTCTTTTTTTTTTTTTTTTAGACAGAGTCTAGCTCTGTCGCCCAGGCTTAAGTGCAGTGGCACGATCTCGGCTCACTACAACCTCTGCCTCCTGGGTTCGAGTGTTTCTCCTGTCTCAGCTTCCTGAGTAGCTGAGACTATGCCTGGCTAACTTTTGCAGTTTTAGTAGAGACGGGGTTTCACCATGTTGGCCAGGCTGGTCTCAAACTCCTGACCTTAGGTGACCTGCCCACTTCAGCCTCCCAAAGTGCTGGGATTACAGGCGTGAGCCACCTCACCCAGCCTGCTATTTTCATTAGGAGGAAAAGAGGGATGGTAGCTTTCATCCAGATCCCCCATCTTCAGAATGTTTTCAACTTTCCCCAGAACCTCCACAGCGTTAAGTCAGTCAAAATCCTTGGATGGACCCTTCCAAGTAGCAAGGGCCACCCTGTCCCCTTTCCCCTGGCCATGGGACCACGCAGAGCGCAGGGGCCGGAGTCAGAAAGGGCAGTTTGGCCCCTGGGCAGTCTCCTGAGAGTCTTTCTCCTCCCAGTTTCTACTATTTGACGGAACCTTGAATGTAGGGGGGCGGGACAGAGAAAAAACTAGAAAGCTCGACTTCTGCCTGCGGGGCCGGAAGCCCCGCTGCGGCCCCAGCCCGCGGTTAGCCCCTGTTTGTCATTTTGCAAATCTGGTCAACCCACCTCCGGTGAAAACTCCCAACCTCACCCCAGGGGGCAATGACTAATTACAAAACACATTTTCTCTCGTTTTCGTCAAGCTCACTGTCCCGCCCACACATCCCCCGCCTATCCCGGCACCCGTCGGCTTCCTCAGGAGCCTCACTCAACTGTGTTGAATGAACTCTTGGCCCGGTCCCTCCCCCAGAGACTTCACACCGTGGGGTTCTTTCCTCCCTGCTCAGCTTTACTTTCACTTTCTAGTCACTCTCACTTCTCTGTCAGCTTCAGCTTCTCACCGTAGAGCTTGAGCCCTGGTCCTTTCTTAAGGCAGGGGCTATTGCCCAAGTCCTGGGCTGCACCCAATTCGTCAAAAGTCTCGATTCATCAATAGTCAAAAATATTTATCAAATGCATTCTGTTCCAGGCTCTAGGAATGCAGTGCAAGACAGGCAAGGTTCTTGCTCATACAGAGCTTCTAGAAACCTGGGATACAGAGATGCAATCAAGTGATAAAACACATGGATGAAGGCTCTGCCGTTGAACACATGGTTCTTGACAAGCCCACAGAGAGGCACAGCTAAGCCAGCCCTGGGGAGCCAGGGAGGGTTCCCTGGAGGGAGAGAAGCTGGATCCAGGCCTGAAAGATGACTTGAAGTCAGCCATGAGCAAGGAAGAGATTTTCCAGGCCAAGCGAACAGCCTGTGAGTGGTGCCATTTGGGTGAGGCTGGCTGGAGCTCACAGGGTGGGAGGGAGTGCAGGGAGCTGGGGTCCCCAAAGGTGGAAAGAAACCAGACCCAAAAGGACTTTGAAATTCTGCTCAGCCATTTGGATTTTGTCCTGAGGGTGATGGAGAGCTGTGAGCCCCAAATATCTGAGACAGGTCCCAGTCCCTTTAGAAAGTTTATTTTTGCCAAGGGTAAGGACAAGCCCATGACACAGCCTTAGGAGGTCCTGAAGACAGGTGCGCAAGGTGGTCAAGGTACAGCTTGCTTTTATACATTTTAGGGAGATATAATACATCAATTAATATATGTAAGATTTACATGGGTTCTGGCCGGGCGCGGTGGCTCATGCCTGTAATCCCAGCACTTTGGGAGGCCAAGGCAGGATCACCTGAGGTCGGGAGTTCAAGACCAGCCTGACCAACATGGAGAAACCATCTCTACTAAAAATACAAAAAAATTAGCTGGGTGTGGTGGTGCATGCCTGTAATCTCAGCTATTCGGGAGGCTGAGGCAGGAGAATCATTTGAACCCGGGAGGCAGAGGTTGCAGTGAGCCAAGATCACGCCATTGCACTCTAGCCTGGGCAACAAGAGCGAAACTCCATCTCAAAAAAAAAAAAAAAAAAAAGATTTACATGGGTTCAATCTGGAAGGACGGGACAACTCGAAGTGGGGGGCTTCCAGGTCATAGTTAGATTTGAACATAAACTGATTGGCAATTGGTTGAAAGAGTTATTGTCAGCAGAAAGGAATGTCTGAGCTATAATAAGGGGTTGTGGAGACCTAGGTTTTATCATGCAGTTGAAGCCTCCAGTAGCAGGCTTTCGAGAGAATGGACTGTAAGTGTTTCTTATCAGACATAAGGTTTGTGTTGATGTTGATGTTAGGGGTATAATGAGGCTTGGCTTCCCTTCATGGCCTGAACCAGTCTTTCAGGTTAAATTTTAGACTGCCCTGGCTGAGGAGGAAGTCCATTCAGATGGCTGCTGGCTGGGGGGTGAGGGGTGTGGGGTGTTCCATACACAGCCATGGAAGGGCCTCAAGCCAGAGAGACATAATAAATGGAAGTGGGAGGCAAGACTGGACAAAGAGAGACCCGTCAAGAGTTTGGTAGTTACAGGCCGGGTGTGGTGGCTCACACTTGTAATCCCAGAACTTTGGGAGGCCAAGGCAGGCGGATCACGAGGTCAAGAGATCGAGACCATCCTGGCCAACGTGGTGAAACCCCGTCTCTACAAAAATTAGCTGGGCATGGTGGCACGCGCCTATAGTCCCAGCTACTAGGGAGGCTGAGGCAGGAGAATCGCTTGAACCCGGGAGGCAGAGGTTGCAGTTAGCTGAGAGCGCTCCACTGCACTCCAGTCTGGCGACAGAGCCACACTCCGTCTAAAAAAAAAAAAAAAAAAAAAAAGAGTTTGGTTGTTGCAGTGGGAAGATGTGAATGGACATGAGAGAGATATTTAGGAGACAGGATTGTGGATATGGAGGTTAGAGGAAAGGAAGAAGGGAAGGATGACTCCAGGTTTCCTGCACAAACCATGGTCCCCCCTGTTCCCTACAGGAGGAAGAGTTGGAAGAAGAAGAGCGATAGATAGAGAGAGGAGACAACAAGGTCCCTCTGGGACAGGCTGAATTCCAGATGTCTGTGGGACACTAGGCCATTGGCTATGGTGGTCTGAGACCCTAAACAGGGGCCTGGGATAGGGTTTTAGACTGGTCACCATGTACACACGGAGGCAGGGTATAGAGTGAGAAGATGGGATGATTGAAAGGCCTGGGACACGAGCCAGGGAAAGGCAGGATAGAAATGACTGGCAGAGGCTGGGCACGGTGGCTTACGCCTGTAATCCCCACACTTTGGGAGGCCGAGGTGGGTGGATCACTTGAGGCCAGGAGTTCAAGACCAGCCTGGCCAACATGGAGAAACCCCATCTCTACTAAAAATACAAAAATTTAGCAGGTCATGGTGGCATGCACCTGTAATCCCAGCTACTCAGGAGGCTGAGGCAAGAGAATCTCTTGAATCCTGGAGGCAGAGCTTGCAGTGAGCTGATATCACGACACTGCACTCCAACCTGAGCGACAGACCAAGACTCTGTCTCAAAAGAAAAAAAAAAAAAGAGGTGACTGACAGAGAATGACCCCAGCAAAGGACCAGAGAAGGAGCAGTCCACGGAGGACCACTTGGAGAGGGTGGGTGGGGGGAAACCCAGCTCACAGGAGAAGGTGTGGCCGATGGTGTGGCATGCTGCTGAAAGGCCAGGTAGGTGAGAACAGTGGTGAGCACTGTTTCAGTGGTGGTGGTGGCGGAGGGAGAGTGACAAAAAGCATTTGGTTCTGAGCCTGGGAGTAGCAGGCTGGGGGAGGAGCCTAAGGCTAGGCCGGCTCTCAGGAGCAGTGTGGGCCCCAAATATCCTCTTCTGTGATCTTTTTACCTTTTGGCAAAGTGTTATTTAAATGTATTTAAATCTTTTAAGGAAATATTTCTAATTTTGTGCCAAAATAAAGCACTGTAAATCCTAGCCACTGTTCCTTTGCTTCCCCAGGGGCCGCAGTGACTATGTCCAGTCCTTCCTCACCCCGCTGCAGAGTCAGTCCAGGAGGCCTTTACCCACAGCACTCCCACCTCCCTCCGCGACCCCTGTCTTTCTCTTCCCCAGATTAAACGCTCCCATTTCTCTCCATTCTTCTTCCTCCACCCCCAGGCCCATTTCTGCCTCGGTTGCCTGCCTCCAACCACAATCCAGTTTTTTGGCTCCCAGAGACAGACATGCCCAGATCTGAACACCGCCCACCTGGGTATGTTCTGCCAGTGTGCAAGGTGGGGCCCTCCAGGCCCTCTCCTCCCCTCCCTTTTTCTAGATGCCATTTCCTGCTAAAGCCACCTCTCCCATGGCTATATACTACCTTCAATCAGGGCACGAACTCTAGAGCAGAAGAGAACCTGAGATTCTTTAAAACATTCTAGTTTAATGTCCTCGTTTTACAGATAAAGAAAATGGGTACGGCCAAGACCACAGAGCTAGCGATTGTCAGATGAACAATTAGAACCACAGAACCATCCAAGCTACAGAGGACACGTTCTGCCTTCCCTTGGATCCTGTGGTTTGAGGATGGAGGTCTAGGACTGTGGCAGGCTTTTTGTCCCATGAGGGAAGGCCATGGAGCTGAGGAAGGGGAAGAACACGCACACCTAATGGAATCTCGAGAGAAAGTTCAGACATCAAAAGACAGAAGCGACAGAGACCCAGGTCTGTGGGGACGCTGTATGGCTGGGTCAAGTCTTGATCAAAGTCAGTATTATATCTGGACTTGCACAGTTTCTGAGCCTTGAAACTCCATTTCGTTTAAGTGAGCTTTTAACTGTCACAGGCAGCTGCATGCACACACAAGTCCATGTGATTAGATGTTTCCAAGAGTCTGGAATAACATACCCCAAACTGTTAATAGTGGTTACCCTATAGAAGGGGAGTAGGAAGGTGTGTGTTGGGGTGGAGGATGGTTTGCCAACTGGAAACTCACTCCAGGCTAACATTTATTGCTAGGCACCGTTCTAAACTTTGCCAGTAATCCTCTCCCTAGAGGCTGAGGAAGACCACTTCTCCAAGCCCTATTTAATAGACAGCGTGGCCAGGCATGGTTGCTCACGCCTGTAATCCCACCACTTTGGGAGGCCGAGGCAGGTGGATCACCTGAGGTCAGGAGTTCGAGACCAGCCTGGCCAACGTGGTAAAACCTCTTCTCTACTAAAAATACAAAAAAAATTAGCTGGGCTTGGTGGTGGGCACCTGTAGTCCCAGCTACACGGGAGGCTGAGGCAGGAGAATTGCTTGAATCCAGGAGGCAGAGGTTGCAGTAAGCCAAGGTCGCACCACTGCACTCCAGCCTGGGTGACAGAGCGAGACTCTGTCTCAAAAAAAAAAAAAAAAAAAAAAAAAGAGAAAGGAAAGAAAAATGAAAGAAAGAAAGAAAAATTAGCTGGGTGTGGTGGCGTACGCCTGTAGTCCCAAGTCCCAGCTACTCGGGAGGCTGAGACAGGAGAATCGCTTATCACTGGAGTCCAGGAGGCAGACAGTGCAGTGATATCTCACCATTGTACTCCAGCCTGGGTGACAGAGAGAGACATAGTCTCAGAAAACAGAAAAAAAAAAAAAAAAGAGAGAGAGAGATGGGGAAGTGGAAGATATAGGGGTTACATCACCTGCTCAAAATTATGCTGCAAGTAAGTGGTGACACTAGGATTTGAACTGAGACAGTCTAGCTTCAGGTGGCCGCATCCTTCCCACTGCATTCTCCTGCCTCTCTAGCTCCCTCAGTGGGCTGCTGGGTCCCAGGCCTTGGGCTGGCATGGATAATCCCTTCATGCTCCCCTTGTCACTAAACGCCCCCACCCCACCTGCCAACACACACACAACCACCTGGAGCCCCTGCCAGTGTTTCCTTTTCCTCCCACTTGGCATGTTGAAGACCAGAATCACTCCCCTTTCACTCCCCACTTCATCCCACCCGGGAAAACAGGACCCTGCCGGCCAACTCAGAGCCCCACAGGGTTGCATTTTAGGTACCGTTTACATTTTCTTTAAGCCCTGTTCACATTCTCCATTCACATTGGGAAAAATATAAAGGGTTAATATCCCCAGCATTGATGAGGTTCTAAGGCAGAGGGTACGCAGGTGGGACTACAGTGCTTTTTGGGGGACATTTGGATAAAATCCATCCCATTGCCGGGCACGGTGGCTCATGCCTGTAATCCCAGCACTTTGTGAGGCTGAGGCGGGCGGATCGCTTGAGGTCAGGAGTTGGAAACCAGCTGGCCAACGTGACAAAACCCCATCTCTACTAAAAATACAAAAATTAGTTGGGTGTGGTGGCGGGCGCCTGTAATCCCAACTACTCAGGAGGCTGAGGCATGAGAATTGCTTGAACCCGGGAGGCGGAGGTTGCAGTGAACGGAGATTGTGCCACTGCACTCCAGCCTGGGAGATACAGTAAGACTCTCTTTTTTTGAGATGTGTTTCTCTCTTTCACCCAGGCTGGAGCGCAGTGGTGTGGATCTTGGCTCACTGCAACCTCAGCCTCCCAGGTTCAAGCAATTCTCATGCCCCAGCCTCCCGAGTAGCTGGGATTACAGGCACATGCCACCACGCCCGGCTAATTTTTGTATGTTTAGTAGAGATGGGGTTTCACCATGTTGTCCATCCTGGTCTCAAACTCCCGACCTCAGGTGATCCACCCGCATCAACCTCCCTAAGTGCTGGAATAATAGGCATGAGCCACCGTGGTCAGCCAAGAATGCACATACTCTTTCCATTCTTCCTCCATGCGCACGCCCATTTCTGCCTTGGTTGCCCACCTCTGACCACAATCCAGAACTAACCACTCCACTTTTAGGAAAGTATCCTACAGAAATAGCTCAACAAGTACACTGGCTACAGCATTCCTGTAAATGGTCAGAGGCCATGGAACTCCAACAGCTGCCAAAAGGAAAAAAGTAGCTCTGGGCCAGGCATGGCGGCTCACACTTGTAATCCCAGAGCTTTGGAAGGCCAAGGCAGGAGAATTGCTTGAGGCTAGGAGTTCGAGACCAGTCTGGGCAACATATTGAGAACCTGTCTGTGCAAAAAAAATTTAAAAATTAGCCAAGTGTGGTGGTGTGTGCCTATAGTCCCAGCTACTTGGGAGGCTGAGGTGGGAGGATCACTTGAGCCCAGGAGTTTGAGGTTACAGCGAGCTGTGATAGCATCACTGCACTCCAGCCTGGGTGACAGACAGAGTGAGACCCTGACTCAAAAACAAAAGTAACTCTGACTTAGGAACAGGCACAGAGGAGATCATGGTACACTGTTGATAAAACAATTTGCAGAATAATTTGTAGAATACGACCCAAGTTTTTTAAAACAATAAAAACAAAACACACAACATAAGCATATAGAAAATTGCCTGAGCTTTCCTCAGCTGCTGCCGAGGTGTTCGGTCCTTCCGAGGAAGCTAAGGACACATTGAGGTGAGGCCCTCACTTCATCCAGTGACTAGCACTGCGTCCGGCAGCGCCAGTCCCACACTTGCCCTCGCCATGGCCTCCATCTCCGAGCTCGCCTGCATCTACTCAGCCCTCATTCTGCATGACAATGAGGTGACTGTCACAGAGTATAAGATCAAGGCCCTCATTAAAGCAGCTGGTGTAAATGTTGAACCTTTTTGGCCTGGCTTGTTTGCAAAGGCCCTGGCCAATGTCAACATTAGGAGCCTCATCTGCAATGTAGGGGCTGGAGGACCTGCTCCAGCAGCTGGTGCTGCACCAGCAGGAGGTGATCCACCCGCATCAACCTCCCTAAGTGCTGGGATAATAGGCATGAGCCACCGTGGTCAGCCAAGAATGCACATACTCTTTCCATTCTTCCTCCATGCTCACGCTCATTTCTGCCTTGGTTGCCCCCCCTCCACTGCTGCTGCTCCAGCTGAGGACAAGAAAGTGGAAGCAAAGAAAGAAGAATTTGAGGACTCTGATGATGACATGGGCTTTGGTCTTTCTGACTAAACCTCTTTTATAATATATTCGATCAAAAGCTGAACTTAGTGGTAAAACCATGTCTCTACTAAAAATAAAAAAATTAGCCGGGCATGGTGGCGCATGCCTGTAATCCCAGCTACTAAAAAAAAAAAAAAAAAAAAAAAAAAAAGCTGAACTTAAAAAGAAAAGGGAAAGAAAGAAAATTGCCTGAAAGGATAAACACCAAAATGGTGAGAGAGGGAAGTAGAATTAGGGAGGACCTGGTGAGTGGGAGAATTTTCATTTATTATCTGCATACGTCAATATTGTTCAAATTTTTACTTTAAGAAGACCTTACTTTTGCCGGGCATGGTGGCTCACGCCTGTAATCCCAGCACTTTGGGAGGCCAAGGTGGGCGGATCACCTGAGGTCAGGAGTTCGAGACCAGCCTGACCAACATGGAGAAACGCTGTCTCTACATTTAAAAAAAAAATCTAAAAAAAAAATTCTAAAATGCAACAGATTTTTTTTTTTTTTCAGTCCCGGGTTCATGCCATTCTCCTGCCTCAGCCTCCCGAGTAGCTGGGACTACAGGCACCCGTCACCACACCCGGCTAATTTTTTGTATTTTTAGTAGAGACAGGGTTTCACCATGTTAGCCAGGATGGTCTCGATCTCCTGACCTCGTGATCCACCCACCTCGGCCTCCCAAAGTGCTGGGATTACAGGCATGAGCCAAAGCGACCGGCCAAATGCAACAGATTTTTTTGTTTTGTTTTTGTTTTTGTTTTTGTTTTCAGATGGAGTCTCACCCAGCCTGGAGTGCAGTAGTATGATCTGCAACCTTTGCCTCCCAGGTTCAGGCGATTCTCCTGTCTCAGCCTCCGGAGTATCTGGGATTACAGGCACGTGCCACCACGCCCGGCTAATTTTTTGTATTTTTAGTAGAGATGGGTTTCACCGTGTTAGCCAGGATGGTCTCGAACTCCTGACCTCGTGATCTACCCGCCTTGGCCTCCCAAAGTGCTGGGATTACAGGCATGAGCTACCGTGCTCGGCCATGCCTGGCTAATATATATATATTTATATATATATATATATATATATATATATTTTTTTTTTTTTTTTTTTTTTTTTTTTGAGACAGAGTCTTGCTCTGTCACCCAGGTTGGAGGGCAGTGGCATGATCTCGGCTCACTGCAAGCTCGCCTCCCAGGTTCACGCCATTCTCCTGCCTCAGCCTCCTGAGTAGCTGGGACTACAGGCGCCCGCACGACGCCCGGCTAATTTTTTGTATTTTTAGTAGAGACAGGGTTTCACTGTGTTAGCCAGGATGGTCTCGATCTCCTGACCTCGTGATCTGCCCACCTCAGCCTCCGAAAGTGCTGGGATTACAGGCATGAGCCACCGCACCCAGCCTTATATATATTTTTTTTATTAGTGAAGAGGTTTCGCCATATTGGCCAGACTGGTCTCGAACTTCTGACCTCAGGTGATCCACCCACCTCGGCCTCCCAAAGTGCTGGGATTACAGGTGGGAGCCACCGCACCCTGCCTAAAATGCAAAAGATTTTGAATGGCGAGAATGGCGACATGATGCCACAAGTGGAAAATTCCACACCTGGCTGCATGTAATGGGTTGAAGTCAAAATGCAGTCAAAAACTTTGTTTCATGTACAAAATTATTAAAAACATTGTATAAAATCACCTTCAGACTATGTGTATGTGAAACCTAAGTGAATTTAATGGCTAGACTTCAGTTGCATTCCCAAGATCTCTCATTATGTATATGCAAATATTTTGAAATTCAACCTGGTTCCACACATTTTAGATAAGGGATACTCAAGCTGTAATTAACAAATAAACTTTTCACAGTCCAAGCAGCCAAAGGCCCACTGTCCCTGTTCCCTCAGCTCACGCTCCCTTCCGTGCACAGTCTTATCTAATCCTTCTACCCTTCGTTGTGTTTGGACTTCAGACTCTTTTTTTTTAAGACAAAGTCCCGCTCTGTTGCCCAGGCTGGAGTGCAGTGGCGCGATCTCAGCTCAACCTCTGCCCCCAGGTTCAAGCAATTCTCATGTCTCAGCCTCCCAAGTAGCTGGGATTACAGACACCCGTCACCACGGCTGGCTAATTTTTGTATTTTTAATGGAGACGGGGTTTCACCATGTTGGCCAGGCTGGTCTCAAACTCCTGACCTCAGGTGATCCGCCCCCATCAGCCTCCCAGGGTTTTGGGATTACAGGCGTGAGCCACTGCGTTCGGTCTGGACTTCAGATTCTTGAGCTGGCTGCAAGACTCCAGGTCCCCTGTGAACCACACTCAATAATCCCTCCCTAATCGCTGGTCCCCAGCAGCTCAGATTGGCTGCTGTTTGTCCAGTGAGGAGGTGGGCAAGGGTGCCCTTGGTTTATGCCCATGATAAAAAGAAAAGCAGCTATGGTGCAGTAGATGCTCAGAACTCCAGCGCGCATCAGCCTCTAGAGAGGGGCCTGGCCTCTGCCTGAACAGTGTATTTCTTTCTCTCCTTCCTGGACATACTGCAATCAGAGCATTTTGTAAGAGTCGGGTGGGACTCCACAGATGGTCTTGTCCAATAGCCTCACTTTGCAGGTGAGAACAATGCATCCAGGCCAAGCGTTTTTTCATTTTACTGCCCGCTACTCTCCAAATGCAGTCTCTTAACAGTTTCTGAGTCTGAATGCAACTCTTGTTAACTGCTCAGTAAAGGAATTCTGTCAGGAAAGCTGCAGTTTATATCAGTGGTTCTCAGCCTTGATGACACATTGAAATCATCTGGGGAGATTTACAAGCTACTGACACCTGGGTCCTGCTCCTAGTGGTTCTGATTTATTTTTGTTTGTTTGTTTGTTTTTGGAGTTTCACTCTTGTTGCCCAGGCTGGAGTGCAATGGTGCCATCTCGGCTCACTGCAACCTCCGCTTCCCGGGTTCAAGCGATTCTCTTGCCTCAGCCTCCTGAGTAGCTGGGATTACAGGTGCCCACCACCATGCCTGGCTAAGTTTTTGTATTTTTAGTAGAGACAGGGTTTCACCATGTTGGCCTGGCTGGCCAGGCCGGTCTCGAACTCCTGAACTCAGGTGATCCACCCGCCTGAGCTTCCCAAAGTGCTAGGATTACAGGCATGAGCCACCGCACCAAGGCTACTGATTTATTTTCATTAGGGTGCAGCATGAGCACTGGGATTTTTTTTACTCCCCAGGTATTCCCAATATGCAGCCATAATTGAGAACCACTAGTCAATATGGAGTGTGTGTGTGTGTGTGTGTGTGTGTGTGTGTACATTTCTAGGTATGGGTGATATTTGCATGCAGCACGTATCTGTGCACATAGACACATACACACACGGAAATCTGGACTTCCCAATACACAGAGTAATACATGCTGAGGTCACCAGCAAAGCAGGACAATAAAGAAAGTGAGAAAAAATTTTGAGAGCCAGACACGGTGGCTCATGCCTGTAATCCCAGCTTTCAGGGAGGCAGAGGCAGGAAGATAGCTTGATCCCAGGAGTTCAAGATCTACCTGGGCGATATAGCGAGACCCCATTCTCCACAAAAAGGAAAAAAAAAAAACAAAGAAAAAGTTTTTAGAACATGATATTTAAGAAACAAAAAAGTCATCATGGAGAAAATAACATTTTTTTTTTTTTTTGAGACAGAGTCTCACTCTGTTGCCCAGGCTGGAGTGCAGTGGCGCGATCTCGGCTCACTGCAACCTCTGCCTCCCGGGTTCAAGTGATTCTCCTGCTTCAGCCTCTCGAGTAGCTGGGATTACAGGCACGTGCCACCATGCCTAGCTAATTTTTGTATTTTCAGTAGATGGGGTTTCCCCATGTTGGCTGGGCTGATCTCGAACTGCTGACCTCAAGTGATCTGCCTGGCTCACCCTCCCAAATGTTGGGATTACAGGTGTGAGCCACTGTGCCCGGCTAAAAATCACATTCTTTATTGGGCTTTTTATTTTATTTATTATTTTGTTTATTTTATTTTTTTTTTTTTTTGAGACGGAGTCTCACTCTGTCTCCCAGGCTGGAGTCCAATGGCACCGTATCGGCTCACTACAGCCTCCATCTCCTGGGTTCAAGCAATTCTCCTGCCTCAGCCTCCCGAGTAGCTGGGATTACAGGTGCCCACCACCACGCCCGGCTAATTTTTATACTTTTAGTAGAGACGGGGTTTCACTATATTGGCCAGGCTGGTCTCGGACTCCTGACCTCAGGTGATCCACCCGCCTCGGCCTCCCAAAGTGCTGGAATTACAGGCGTGAGACACCATGCCCAGCCTGGGCTTTTTATTTTTTGATATGGTTTTTCTTGCATTACATTTGAGGGGAGGGGCTCCATAATTTTTTCCAGGCGGGGCCCTGATAATCTGGCCCTGCACATCTACAGGAAGGGCTCTTTTTTTTTTTTTTTTTTTTGAGACGGAGTCTCACTCTGTCGCCCAGGCTGGAGTGCAGTGGCGTGATCTCGGCTCACTGCAAGCTCCGCCTCCCGGGTTCAGGCAATTCTCCTGCCTCAGCCTCCCAAGTAGCTGGGATTACAGGCATCCGCCACTACACCTGGCTAATTTTTTTTTTTTTTTTGTATTTTTGGTAGAGGCAGGGTTTCACCATGTTGGTCAGGCTGGTCTTGAACTCTTGACCTCAGGTGATCCACACCCCCCCACCCCCGGCCCCCCGGCCTCCCAAAGTGCTGGGATTACAGGCGTGAGCCACTGTTCCTGGCCTAGGAAGGGCTCTTTGCCTAGAATCTTGCTGCAGGTTTTCTGGTTGCAGCTTCTGAAGGAGGGATGGGGCAACGTGTCGCCTGGTTCCCACAGGTGAAAGGCTTCAGCAGCTGGAGCCCTAGCACTGGGCTGCAGTCAGAGGGGTTCAAGAGAGCTGCCGAGATCCCAGTCCTTCAGGAGCTCTAGGCCAGCTGTAGGTGGCCTCAGGTACCTGGGGCCCTGGCTTTGGGGTGAGGTGTGCACATCCATGGCATGTACTATGGGCCTGCCTGAAGCAGAATGAGAGTCGATCAACTTCAAAGTCATTTCCGAATCCAAATTTAATGAATCAAGTATACAAAATGAGGCTGGGCGCAGTGGCTAACACCTGTAATCCCAGCACTTTGGGAGGCCAAGGCAGGTGGATCACCTGAGGTCAGGAGTTCAAGACCAGCCTGGCCAACATGGTGAAACCCCGTCTCCACTAAAAATATAAAAACTAGCTGGGCGCGGTTGTGGACGCCTGTAATTCCAGCTACTCAGGAGGCTGAGGCAGAAGAATTGCTTGAACCCAGGAGATGGAGGTTGCAGTGAGCTGACACAGTGCCACTGCACTCCAGCCTCGGTGACAGAGTGAGACTCTGTCTCAAAAAAAAAATAGTGAATCAAAAGGAAATACTCGTGGAAGCCCTATGAGGAATTGATTGATTGGTTTTGATCTGGGCAATCAGGGAAGGCTTCCTGGAGGAGATGAAATTTGAACAGTGCCCTGAAAGATAAGGAAGACTAAAGAGGGAAAGGAGAGAAATAAGCCGGGGCTGCTCTATGTCTATTCTCTTCCACCTTCTCCTCCTTGAACTCAGGGGGCCAGGCTCTGCCCCAGATCCCTTCAGGGAACAAAGGGCTGTAGGAGTGGCCTGAGGAGCAAGCAGAGGGTCCCTGCCTCTCACTGCCCCACCTGAGTGAAATCAGCCCCACAGCTGGTCCACCTCTGAACCTGTTGGGCCCACCCCTCTGTATGTCACAGCTCCAGGTCATCCAGGGGGAAATGCCCACGGGCCTTTTCCTCAGGGGTCAAGCTCTCAATCTGTAATTGTCTCAGAAAGACCCGGAGAGCTTTAAAATATCCAGAGTCCACGTCCCGCCCCTGCACCTCCAGAGGGAGACCATCCTGGGGCAGGGCCTTGCTCAGTGAAAGCTCCAACAGGGACGCTGATGGGCTTGATGGGCCAAGACTGAGAACCACCAGCCAGGGCCAAAATCAGGGGAGAGAGAGAGGGAGGCAAGAAGGAATGGGGAGGGACGGCTTCCCCAGGGGTAAATGCCCAGAGGCTCGGGGACAAGTGGAAAGTGAGGCCTCGGGGAGCTCCATAGAGAGCAAATGTTCAGAACAGCCGCTCGATTCTGCTCTATTCCCCGGTGTGGAAGACTGGGACCAGGGACAACTGTTCACCACCAACCAAAGCAGGAAGCCACAAAAGGCCCCCAGAGAGGGCCTCCACTCCCCTCAAGTTGATGCCTCCATGAGGGCAAACACTACGTCATCTGCTCACTGTTCTCCCTGGAGCCTGGCACATAGTAGATGTTCGATAAATACCCGTTGAATGAAAGGACTGAATGAGCTTTTCCTCTCTTATAACTCTTATGGTTTTCTTTTTCTTTTTTTTTGAAACGGAGTCTCGCTCTGTCGCCAGACTGGAGTGCAGTGGCGCGATCTTGGCTCACTGCAACCTCCGCCTCCCAGGTTCAAGCGATTCTCCTGCCTTAGCCTTCCGAGTAGTTGGGACTATAGGTGCACGCCACAATGCCCAGCTAATTTTTTTTTTTTTGTACTTTTAGTAGAAATAGGGTTTCACCATGTTGGCCAGGATGGTCTCGATCTCTTGACCTCGTGACCCACCCGCCTCGGCCTCCCAAAGTGCTGGGATTACAGGTGTGAGCCACCGCGCCCGGCCGCCTGGACACTCTTATGGTTTTCTCAGTCTGTGGGTTTCTTATACAAAACAGTGGTGCTGAGAACTTTGAGTAGGGAGGAAGCCAAATGTTTAGTTTGGGTTCCCTCTCTCATCCTCCCTCCAATTCTACTTCCTAAGGATTTTGGAATCTGGATATATGTGCTGGGGGAGCAAGGGTTGTTGTAGCCAGCTGCCCACAGCCGTCCTTCCAAATCAGAAAGCTGGAGAGGGAGGGAGTGGGGTGGGGAGAGAAGCAAGCAGAGAAGGGAGGAGTGTGCAGGAGCACACAGTGGCTGAAAGGTACATGATCTGCCCAGAGAGCAAGCGGTAGGCTGGGGAAGCCACCTGCACGGTTACTGCATTCCCAGGAATCTTCTCTACAGAGCCTTGGTGGAGAGGCCCAAGGCACTGCCCTTCTGTTTACTACACCCAGGCAGGACCCTAGATACATCCACTCAGGCCTGGAAATGCTTCCCCCAGAGAAGGCAGGAGGATAGGGCCGTGCTGGTGTCAGCCTCAGGGGCCTGACATTCCCACACACCTGATCTCCAGTCTCCAGCCCAGCCCTGCCCCTCCCACCTCCCACACACACCAGCAACCACTCAGGCCAAACACTCGTGGTGCCCCAGGGGATGGGGACAACTCCAGATGAGAGAGCGGCCCTTCCAGCTGCACACCTCAAGGAAAGCTAGTGTGGAGAAGGACTTGAGCTGATAGCCTCTTGGCCCCAGGCCCTCTCCCAGGGAGGGGCAGGGTGCCAGTCGGGAGGGCTGGCTGGATGAGGATTGCACGCTGCCCTGAAATGTGGCCAGGGCCATCATGACATGGTCACAGACTGTTGGAGTTGGAAAGGCCTCTCATTTCACTGGCAGAGAAACTGAGGCCCCAGGAGACTTGGCCAAGGCCTCACAGGTGGTGAATACAAAATTGGGACTCACACCCTGCTCCCTAACTGGAAAGGAGCTCTCCTGGGCCAGCCCACCTTACAGCCTTTCACTGGGAGCCCTGGGGAGAGCCAGTTTCCTGGCCTGGCACATCTGTTGCTAGAGCAGTTTTCTGGAAAACCACATGAATCTATCGCAGGCCTTCCTGTGCCCCCACCTAGTCTGATCACTTAGGGCTGGCTCTTAGCTCTTCCAGGCCTCCTTCAAGGTCTCTCAGCATCAAAATCACTGGGCTGTTTGATTAAAATGCAGATTCCTGAACCCAGCCTACCATTCCAAATCCAAATCTCTGGAGACGGAGCCAGGAATCTACCTTTTTATCCAATACCCTCTCCTCTAACCCTCTCTACAACTACCCTCAGCCAGCTTCCCAGACTTATCTGGTGTCCTGTTTAAAATGTAGGTCCCAGGCTGGGCACAGTGGCTCACGCCTGTAATCCCAGCACTTTGGGAGGCCGAGGCAGGTGGATCACTTGAGGTCAGGAGTTTGAGACCAGCTTGACCAACAATGTAAAACTCCATTTCTACTAAAAATACAAAACTTAGCCGAGCGTGGTGGCGTGCACCGGTAGTCCCAGCTACTCAGGAGGCTGAAGCACGAGAATCGCTTGAACCCGGGAGGCAGAGGTTGCAGTGAGCCGAGATCGTGACACTGCACTCCAGACTGGGCAACAGAGCAAGACTCCATCTCAAAAAAAAAAAAAAAAGAAAAGAAAAGAAAAAAAAAAGTAGGCCCCAGACCACTCCTCCAGGGTCTGCCTCAGTATAACTGAGGTCAGGCCTGGGAGTCTATTTTTGCAAGCATCCTTGCCAACTCTTGGGGAAATGCTGTTTCCCCCTTTGCTTTGAGGTTCCTAATGAGAATTCTAGGAGGGTCCACAGATGGCCTGGGTAGTAGTAGCTCAAGATTGTGTGGAGGAAGATTTTCCTAGGATGGGGGCCCCAACTCTTATAAATTCCTGGAAGAGGTCCCTGACCCCAGATAGGAGTGTCACAAGGAGCCTGGATCCTAGAGTGATGTTTGGAGAGGAGGGAACCTGGAGTGGGGTGTCCTTTTGGATCAGACATGGCTGGAAGCCTGAGTTCTAATCTCCCTTAGCCAGTGCCAACACCCCAGTCCTGCCTGAAGGCTGAGCCCAAATCTGGACAATGTATCCAGACAGTGTATCCAGTTCAACCACCCTACCCTATCTCCACCAGCCCGTGCCTCCTCCTCCTCTTCCTCTTTCTTTCTCCTAGAACCTCCCCCGTCCTTCACTGCCCGTCCCCTCCCCACCCTCATCAGCTTCCTCCATCAGCAGCCATGTAAGGGGTAGGCCGTGCACAGGCCCGCCACTGCTCTCCTGGAGGGGAATTTCAGAGGCAAACCCGTGACTGCGTCGTCATCACGCTGAGCTTAGGTCTGGGGTGGCCCAGGGAGAGGAGCTTGTGTAAGTTGTGTGGGTGGAGGTGGGAGGGAGGCAGGGCTCTGATGTCACGGGCTCCGACTCAACAAGCAGGTCAGCCCTTTCTTGCTAGGAGCCAGCCTCAGCCCCTCAGCTCACCCTCACCCCTCTAGCAGCCACACCTCCTGTGGATGTGTAGACAGGACACATGGAAGGAAAGCAAACTGTCACTCTCCACTGAGTAGCACTGGACAATGCTACTGGTGTCTCCACCCCAATAAGAGATAGATGGCCAGGTGATAATGATGCCCGGTCTTAGTTCATTTGGGCTGCTATAATAAAATACCATAAAATGGTATTTTATAAAATGGCTGGCTTATAAACAACAGAAATAGATTTCTCATGGTTCTGGGAAGTCCACAGTCAACGTGTCGGCAGATTCAGTGTCTGGTAATGATCAGCTTCCTCTGAAGCCATCTGTTTTTTGTTTTTTGTTGTTGTTTTTTTTTTGAAACGAGGTCTCACTCTGTTGCTCAGGCTGGAGTACAATGGCACAATCATGGTTCACTGTAGCCTCGACCTCCCAGGCTTAAACAATCCTCCTTCCTCAGCCTCCTGAGTAGCTGGGACTAGGGGCACATGCTGCCACAGCTAGTTTTTTGTTTTGTTTTGTTTTGTTTTGTTTTATCTATTTTTTTATAGAGACGAGCTCTCCCTACGTTGCCCAGGGTGGTCTCAAACTCCTGGCCTCAAGTGATCCTCCCGCCTCTGCCTCCCAAATTGCTGGGATTACAGGCATGAGCCAACATGCCTGGCCTAAAGCCATCCTGTCTTTATTTATTTATTTATTTATTTATTTATTTATTTATTGAGACAGAGTCTTGCTCTGTCGTCCAGGCTGGAGTACAATGGCACGATCTTGGTTCAAGATCAGATTCCTTGCCTGGGCACGGTGGCTCACGCCTGGAGTCCCAGCACTTTGGGAGGCCGAGGCAGGAGAATTGCTTGAGGCCAGGAGTTTGAAACCAGCCTGGGCAACAGAGCAAGACTCTGTCTCTAAAAAAAAAAAAAAAAAAAAAAAAACCGGGTGTGGTGGCTCATGCCTGTAATCCCAGCACTTTGGGAGGCTTAGGTGGGCGGATCACGAGGTCAGGAGATCGAGACCATCCTGGCTAACACTGTGAAACCCCATCTCTACTAAAAATACAAAAAATTAGCCAGGTGTGGTGGCGGGCGCCTGTAGTCCCAGCTACTCAGGAGGCTGAGGCAGGAGAATGGCGTGAACCCGGGAGGCGGAGCTTGCAGTGAGCCGAGATCGCGCCACTGCACTCTAGCCTGGGCGACAGAGCAAGACTCCATCTCAAAACAAAACAAAACAAAATAAAACAAACAAAAAAATTAGCTGGCAGTCTTGCTTCGAGCCTGTGGTTCCAGACACTCAGGAGGCTGAGGTGGGAGGATCACCTGAGCCCAGGAGGTCGAGGCTGCAGTGGGCCATGATTGCACCACTGTACACCAACCTGGGAATAAAAGCAAGACCCTGTCTTAAACAAAACAAAACAAAACAAAACAAAGAAGTTCACATTCCAGATCGTGACCTTGGGCAAGTCGCTCTTTGTGTCTCAGCACCCTCATCTGTAAAATAGGGAAATAACCCCAACCTCACAGGGCTGTCATGAAGATTAAGTGAGTACTTGGCACCTAGTCAGTGTATGTAAGTGTTGAGTGGTTATTATAATTTGTGGTATTTCTAGGACAGAAATCTGCTTAGAAGAGGAGATGGTCTTCCTTTTCTGAGATGGTGTTTCACTCTTGTCACCCAGACTGGAGTGCAATGGTGCAATCTTGGCTCACTGCAACCTCCGCGTCCCAGGTTCAAGCGATTCTCCTGCCTTGGCCTCCCAAGTAGCTGGGATTACAGGCATGTGCCACCACACCTGGCTAATTTTTTGTATTTAGTAGAGGAGGGGTTTAACCATGTTGGTCAAGCTGACCTCAGGTGATCCAACGCCTCAGCCTCCCAAAGTGCTGGGATTACAGGCATGAGCCACCACGTCAGGCCCAGGTTAGGCATTCTTAGTGACAGGATGAGACAGGAGGTCAGAACAAGAAACAGTTCACAAAGACCCTCCTGATAAAACACGATGTGGCAAAGAAGCTGGCTAAAACCCACCAAAACCAAGATGGTGACCAAAGTGACCTCTGGCCATCCTCACTGCTCATTATACACTAATTATAATGTATTAGTATGCTAAAAGACACTTCCACCAGCCCCGTAACAGTTTACAAATGCCATGGCAGCATCAGGAAGTTACCCTATATGGTCTAAACAGGGGAGGGACCCTTAGTCCCAGGAAATCCCCACTCATGAATTATTCACCCATTATTAGCATATAATCAAGAAATCGAGATGATCTTCTTAATGCCTCTCAAATTATTTCCAAAAGTGCTCTCCTCATCTCATGAAAGCCCACCCAGGTCAAGATTGGATGTTCATAGACCAGGTAGACCAGTAAGTCTGGTCTGGATTAGGGTGACTGAGCAGGGCTTTTGAAATGTAAATGACAATTGTGTTTTGATTCAGTCTGTTCAATGGGAAGCATTGGGAAGCACCCTTTCCCCTGGGAAGTGGTTAGGAAAGCCCTGAGGTTGAGTTGGAGAGAGACACAGAGGAGGTGGCCACTGGTTGTGGAACCATTACCTGCAGAGCTGGAGAAACCTGTGCCATCACCAAGTCCAACCTTCCCATCCTACAGATGGAGAAACCAAGGGCTTTACCCTCTAGTGAGTACTTACGCCCTCTGAGACTCAGTTTCCATATCTGCAAAGCAGAAGTTGTAACCTGCACTCTGCCCTGCTGCTGGGCATGTGCAGGGGCAGCGAGGCGGGGATGGTGAAGTCCTCAAGAGAAGCGCTGTCTGTGTGGAAGTTCCCTTCACAGGCCAGGGCTAGTCGGGCAGCACAAGGGGCCAAGGCCCATGCCTGGGGTCAGGCAGACCCAGCCAGGTTGCTTGCCCTTTACCCATGCCTCTGCCTGGCCCTCCCATAGCGGGGCAGGGCAACCCAGGCCAACCTAGTGGCAGTATGAGCTGAGTGACTGTGGCCACCTGTGGAAACTGGTTTTGCAGCACCAGCCCCTCTCTTCTGTGTCCTTTCTTGCATCTTTTTTTTTTTTTTAAGAAGGAGTTTTGCTCTTGTTGCCCAGGCTGGTGTGCAATGACGTGATCTCGGCTCACTGCAACCTCCGCCTCCCGGGTTCAAGCAATTCTCCTGCCTCAGCCTCCTGAGTAGCTGGGATTACAGGCATGTGCCACCACACCCGCCTAATTTTTTGTATTTAGTAGGGACGGGGTTTCACCATGTTGGTCAGGCTGGTCTCAAACTCCTGACCTCAAGTGATCCACCTGCCTCAGCCTCCCAAAGTGCTGGGATTACAGGCATGAGCCAACGCGCCCGGCCTTATTTGTGCTGCCCCAATTTCTAGGAATTTATACACTCTGGGGACCAAGCTCATCATGGGAATAAAAATTCAATTCTTCACGAAAATCATTTCCTCCACTGACACACTTTGTACAGACATAGGAATCTGACACACCTGGGTTTGCATCTGGAGTCTACCATTTACTGGTGAAGTGATATTGAACAAACTTTGGCTCTAGGAGCCTCAGTTTCTCCACCCGTAAAGTAGAAAATGTCATCTGTGCTTGCAGGCTTGTTGAGAAGATTAAATTAATCCAGCCATTTATTCCACAAATCCTTACTGAGTGCCTAACTGCACCTCACATTGAGGATACAGATCTGAATACATGATAGACACAGAGGTGAGTACGCTTGCAAGGCACTCAGAGAGATATGGACCAACAGTGACTCCCAAATCCATGTTACTGGTTGTGTTGAGGGATATACAGAGGAAAAGTACTCAGGAGTAGTGGTGTGAGCTCAGTTTTGAAGGATAACTGGGTGCAATCTATTTCATCAAATCTAAGACTCTATTGATCACCCACACTATTATTTTAGATAACACTGAGATAAAAATTCAGCCAATTAACCTTAGAAATGTTATTTTGTGCTTACTGAAAGAGCTCTTTTGACCTTCTACGGCCCCAGAGGAGTTTTCTCTCTCCCACCTAATTTAAAACAAAGAAGGATGTATAGTGGCAGAGATCAGAATAGGGTAGAATCCAAGAGAAATCTACCTTGCCCTGCAGCAAGCTTTGCTGGGTATAAAATTCCCGAGTTTGTGGTTGGTAGGCTCCTGGGCTCTGACTCAGTGGAAAGAAGAGGTAGGACAAAGGGGCTATGTGGACCGGCCTGGGGAGAAGTGTGGGGAAGGGGTCCTGGCTGAGCAGTCACTGCTGGGCTCAGTTTCTGGGGTGGCCAGAAGGAGAAGAGGCAAATGCCAAGCTGGGGGATTGTTAGACATCATCTCTAAAATGCATCCTGTGGTCAGAAATGTAAAGGGTGCATCTTTCCCAGAAGCAGGGAGCACCCTAGCTCCCAAATCTTGGTTTCCAAATGCCATTCTCCACTAAAAGGAACTAGGGGACTTTGGAGAATAGCTAATTCCCTGAGGTTGGCTCAGTGAAAATACAAGTGATCCTGGAACATCTTGTGCCAGAAAGTGAGAAGGTGCTAAAAATAAAATAAAATAAAATAATAAAGCCAGGTACAGGGGTGCGTACCTGTAGTCCCAGCTATTTAGGAGGCTGAGACAGAAAGATTGCTGAGGTCAGGAGTTCGAGGCTGTAGTGCACTATGATCACACCTGTGAATAGCCACTGCACTCTAGCCTGGGCAACATAGTGAGACCTTATCTCTAAAAAATATATAAATAAAAAATAAAATTAGGCAGGTGTAGCGGTGTGTGCCTGTAATCCCAGCACTTCAGGAGGCTGAGGCGGGCAGATCGCTTAAGCCCAGGAGTTTGAGACCATCCTGAATAACATGGCAAAACTCTGTCTCTACAAAAAAATACAAAAATTAGCTGGGCCTGATGGTGCACACCTGTAGTCCCAGCTACTTAGAAGGCTGAGGTGGGAAATTCAGGCTTACTGAAGCCTCAACCTCCTGGGCTCAAGTGATCCTCCCACCTCAGCCTCCCAAGAAGCTGGGACTACAGGTGTGCACCACCACACTTGGCTTGTGTGTGTGTGTGTGTGTGTGTGTGTGTGTGTGTGTAGAGACAGGGTCTCACTATATTGTCCAGGCTGGTCTTGAACTCCTGGGCTCGAACAATCCTTCCGCCTCAGCCTCCCAAAGTGCTGAGATTACAGGTGTTTTCCACTGTGCCCAATATTTTTCTTCTTTTGCTGTAAAGGATATTAGCAGGATGGTTGGAGATGGTTGAATAAGGTCTGTACATCAGACAATAGAACTGTATGTAGCCATGCTAATTTTCTGATTTCAATAAATGTACTGTGGTTATTATATAAAAGAATGTCCTTGTTTTGAAGAAGAATGTATCAAAGTATTTAGGGATAAAGGTACTTATCTGTCACCTACTCTCAAGCAGTTCAGAAAAAAAAAAAAAAAAAAGGAAAGAAAAAGAGGCCGGGTGAGGTGGCTCACTCCTGTAATCCCAGAACTTTGGGAGGCTGAGGTGGGCAGATCACCTGAGGTCAGGAGTTCGAGACCAGCCTGGTCAACATGGCAAAACCTCGTCTCTACTAAAAATACAAAAATTAGCCAGGCGTGGTGATGCGCGCCTATAGTCCCAGCTACTGGGGAGGCTGAGGCGGGAGAATCACTTGAACCTGGTAGGTGGATGTTGCAGTGAGCTGAGATCACACCACTGAACTCCAGCCTGGGAGACAGAGCGAGACTCCATCTTAGACAAAAAAATAAAAAGAATGAGTGAACACACACACACACTGTACATATAAAGAGGGAATTTGGGCTGGGTGCGGTGGCTCACACCTGTAATCCCAGCACTTTGGGAGGCCGAGGCAGGCGGATCAAGAGGTCAAGAAATCGAGACCATCCTGGCCAACATGGTGAAACCCCCTCTCTACTAAAAATACAAAAAAAAAATTAGCTGGGTGTGGTGGTACATGCCTGTAGTCCCAGCTACTCGGGAGGCTGAGGCAGGAGAATCGCTTGAACCTGGGAGATGGAGGTTGCAGTGAACCGAGATCACGCCACTGCACTCCAGCCTGGCGACAGAGCAAGACTCTGTCTCAAAAAAAAAAAAAAAAAAAGACAGAGGGAATTTGATTTTAAAAAGATTTTAAAAAGATAAAAGAGAGAGATTGATAAAATGGTGGTATGCTGAAAATGTTTAACAACCAACTCTCTCAGGGCAAAAAAGCCCTGATACCAATTTCTGTGGTGTAAATACTCTCTGTGGCCAAGTTAAAGCTGGCGCCATGAAGTCACTGAAGAGGGAGTTGGGAAGGAGATGCACAGAGATAGCTCTAGTGTTCATCACACCAGTACAAATGCAAACACGGTAGAAAGCTAACATTTGGGGAATCAGAGTAAAACAGAATATGAAGATTATTTGTACTATTTTTTGCAACTTTTATTCAGTCTGAACTTATTTCAAATAAAAAGTTAGGGGTTTTTTCTATGGCACATCTTGTAACTGATGAGATGCAGTAAATGAACTGGGGAAAGAGTACGTGAGCATTTCAGGTAGAGGCACCTGCCTTGACTGTGCAGAAGGCTGAGGCTGAAAGAAGCAATTCATTTGAAAAACAACAACACAAACAAAGCAGTCTGAGTGACTGGGAGCAGAGCAGCTTGGAACAGAGAAGTGCAAAGTGAGCAGAGAGGCGGGCTGGGGCCAGGACAGAGGCTTTGTAAGCCACAGCTGAGGGTTTGGGTCCCTCAGGGAGAAGCCATCAGAGTGCTTTAAGCAGTGGGTGGAGAGAATGTGGCCTTATTTGCATTATCGCTCTGGCCCCTGGCTGACTCTCAATCAACAGTGGCCACTAATACTGCCTTTTCTGGTCTACTCTCTGCTGTCGCTTTCCCCAGGGTCCCTTTGCTCAACTGGTGTTAACAGGGGGCGGGGGTGGGGTGGGGGCCATGGCCACAGGCCACCAGGTGAGTCCAGAGCTTCCAGCACAGCCTCACTTTCTGTCCTCCCCACCCGCACCCCCTCAGACCTATTCATAAGCCACAAAATAAGTGTGAGGAAGTCCAAGTTTGACATCCACCCAGGACTCTGCCCTCCCTGCTTAACTCAGCCCTGATCAGCCCTAAGCTGGTATGCCCTGGACTATTAAGCAAGCCCACTAACGTTTGTGAGAGGGGACTTGACTCTGCAGCCCTCCCCTCTGCACACCAGAGACCCACAGACCCACCCCCTCCTCCATCAGCTTCCTCCTACCCCTCTTGGTTTCTAGTCAAACCTCTCACTCTGGGAGTCCCAGAGCCCAGTGGGGCCTTGAGAGGGTTGAGTTCAAGGTGGAATGAATGGGCTGTTTGAGAGAGCTCTCCCAGGGCAATCTCCAGGCCTGGTACAGCTTGAGAGGCTACCGGCTTCCTTTTTCCCAGATGAATCCCTGTTCTGTATGCCTGTAACTATGTGCCCACCCCTAACATGCCCTGGGGCCCCACATAACAGAAGTGGACTGGATAGGTACACACGGCATGCTGGCCAGCTCCTCCTATGCAGAGAGCATGAACCCAGCCCAAAGTCACGAGCATTAACCGCATGCCACGTATTCCACTGGACATTATGATGCATTCCTTATCCAGCCTACTGTTAGAACAGCTCTGTGAGTGGACACAGTATTAGGTCCATATTGCAACTGAGGCTTGAAAGGTTTCTTGGAGTATCCAAGTTCGCATAGCTGACGCAGAGATTCAACTCAGGCCCTTTGACCGCCAAAGCCTGCATTTCTGCCCACAATACCACCCTGCCCCTGTCTGGCACAAGTTGCCCCTGTGCCATTGTCTCTCAGCCTGGGCATCAGTGCTGTGGGCATCCAGGCCATGTGGACAGGTGTACTGAGGGCCCTGTGCACCAGGAAGGGGTTAATTGGGATGCCCTCAGCAAGCTCTGGTTTGGCAACTGTTGCTATGGCAACAGCATGGTTTGGGGAAGAGGGAGGCCAGCACAGTAGGATCTTCTGAATCACTGGATGTACAGCCTATATGTTTATTCTGCAGCGAAACCCTCCCTGCATCTTCTGGGACTATATGTGGCCACTAGGGATGGCTGTGGCAGGCAGGGGTGAGGGCAGGGGTTCCCTAAGCAGGCAGAAGCTGGGAGGCCTTGGCACCGCTGAGGCCTCTCACCCAGGGGCTCTCACCAGCACAGCCCAGGGAGACTTTTCCACCAGGAAGGCCCAGGGATTCTGCTTTCAGCTGCAGCTCCCCAGACTAGGTGAAAACCAGGAAAGGGCAAAGATTTGGGGCCAAACGGAATCAAGCGATCCTTCACTATTCACTGACTTACTCATTCACCAAATATGTATGTATTGCTTGCTGACAATACACTGATGGCTGTGCTGGGGGCTGTGGCCTGGGGTTATAGCTGGGAGCCAGACAGGCTCTGCATCCATGGAGATTCCCTTCCGGGGGGCCAGAAGTCCCCACCATATGCCCCCCCTTGGGCAAGTCCCTCTCCTTTGCTGAGTTCATCTGTAAAATGGGGCCCACACTACCCACTTTGAGGGATGCAGCCTGGATGAGGTAACAGATTTGCGAATGCCCAACACATAGTGGACCAAATATGCAGACAGGACAAAAATGCCTGTAGGCTTCTCACCTCTCCCTCCAGCAACAGAAGGTGCCAGACAATGATAAAACTCATGAGTGAGGAGCCCCAGGCTCTGGACCCTGGAGGCTTACTGTGAGCAAAATCTCCAGACCGAGCCAGACAGACAGATCCAGCTCTTCCATCACTGGGCATGGGCCCTGGCTTCAGTTTGCCTATTTGTAATGCGGGTGATCCTCCTGTCCTTATAGACAGTAATGTACCTGAGCTGATGGGCAGCATCCAAGTGGGTTCTTGACCATTCTGTTCCACCATCTGAGCCACCCACAGGTCAGAAGAGCCCAACGCCACCAGATAATAAGACCCCAGTACTGGCCTTCCCGTCCAACCCAACTTGTTTTTTGCCTACAACATGGACCGCAGTAGCTGTCTGTTGATTTGATTCAAGTTTGATTTTCCAAGTTTGACAGCCACCCAGGACTCTGCCCTCCCCGCTCAGCTCAGCCCTGATCAGCCCTAAGCTGGTATACCCTGACTATTCAGCAAGCCCACTAACCTTGGTGAGAGGGGACTTGAATCTGCGACCCTCCCCGCTCAGCTCAGCCCTGATCAGCCCTAAGCTGATATACCCTGGACTATTCAGCAAGCCCACTAACCTTGGTGAGAGGGGACTTGACTCTGCGACCCTCCCCTCTGCACGCCAGGCCAGTTTCCATGAAAGGACCCCCTGGGGTCCTCAAGCTCAGCCCTAGAACCACCGTCCTCACGTCCAGCACCAGGGCAGGCCTGGTGGAGGCAGGAAGGCCAGCTGGGGGTGAGGGCTGATCACAGATAAGAGCAACATGCAAACAAAACCCACAGGAAGGAAGCCAGCGAAGGAGAAAATCATTTAAGAATTTCATATTGGCTGGGTGCGGTGGCTCACGCCTGTAATCCCAGCACTTTGGGAGGCCGAGGTGGGCAGATCACGAGGTCAGGAGATGGAGATCATCCTGGCTAACATAGCGAAACCCCGTCTCTACTAAAAATACAAAAAATTAGCCGGGCGTAGTGGTGGGCGCCTGTAGTCCCAGCTACTCGGGAGGCTGAGGCAGGAGAATGGAGTGAACCCGGGAGGCGGAGCTTGCAGTGAGCTGAGATCTCGCCACTGCACTCCAGCCTGGGCGACAGAGCGAGACTCCGCCTCAAAAAAAAAAAAAAAAAAAAAAAGAATTTCATATTGAGGTCGGGTGCGGTGGCTCACGCCTGTAATCGCAGCACTTTGGGAGGCCGAGGCGGGCAGATCACGAGGTCAGGAGATCGAGACCATCCTGGCTAACACGGTGAAACCCCGTCTCTTAAAACAAAATACAAAAATTAGCCGGGCGTGGTGGCGGGCGCGGTGGCGGGCGCCTGTAGTCCCAGCTACTCAGGAGACTGAGGCAGGAGAATGGTGTGAACCCGGGAGGCAGAGCTTGCTATGAGCCGAGATCGCACCACTGCACTCCAGCCTGGGCAACAGAGTAAGACTCCGTCTCAAAAAAAAAAAAAAAAAAGAATTTCATATTTGATATTTCAAAAAATAAACAACTTCAAAGCTGTCATCATGGGAAAATTCAAAATGTTGAAGGGCTTCCTCACACTTATTTTGTGGCTTAATATTGATTTCATTTTGTACTATTCATGGGGGTGGAGATGCCCTAATCTTTTCAGAGCTAACTGCCTTTAAAAGTCTTAATCAAGACCTGGGAAATGGAAGTGGGGCGCACAGTTGTGGGCCCCCCTCAAGTCTGTTCTGTGTGACAGCTTCATCCCTGGAGGGCGAGGAGGGAAGATGTTTTTCCTCTTGCCGCTGTATGACACCAAAGGAGGCAAGATTAAGCTTGGTTGGAGGTGGTGCTAATGAGTTACTCAGGATTTTCTTCTTCTCTCACCAATCTTGAATTTCCATCTCCCCAGTTGGGTGTCAGGGTACATATTTATACCAGGACAGGGCTTACAGTGGCTGTCATTTGTTTATGAAATTCTTTCCAGAAGGACAGTGGGCCACAGGAAGGTAGGGTAGAGAGCTGCAGGGAGGGCAGAGGAGCCACAGAGATCCAGGAGCTTCCAGCCAGGCCAGCCCCTAAACTGGAAAATTGTTAACATAGGATTCAGCCAATCCAGAGGAGAAAAGGACAGGCAGACCTAGCAAACACATTCCCCTGAGGGGAAGTCACAACACCTGGGCAGCAGAAGAATGTCCGTGAGGAGAGAAGGAAAGGGAGTCCTGAAGGAATATAAGCTTTTCTTTTCTTTTTTCTTTTCTCTTCCCTTCTCTTCTTTTCTTTTCTTTTATTTCTTTTATTTTATTTATTTTTTTTTTTTTGAGACGGAGTCTCGCTCTGTCGCCCAGGCTGGAGTGCAGTGGCACAATCTCGGCTCACTGCAAGCTCCGCCTCCCGGATTCAGGCCATTCTCCTGCCTCAGCCTCCCGAGTAGCTGGGACTACAGGCACCCGCCACCATGCCCAGCTAATTTTTTTGTATTTTTAGTAGAGACGGGGTTTCACTGTGTTAGCCAGGATGGTCTTGATCTCCTGACCTCGTGATCCGCCCGCCTCTGCCTCTCAAAGTGCTGGGATTACAGGTGTGAGCCACCGCGCCCGGCCTTTCTTTTATTTTTTAATTGAATTTATTTTATTTTTGAGACAGGGTCTCTCTCTGTCACCCAGGCTGGAATGCAGTGACACAATCTCTGCTCACTGCAACCTCTGCCTCCTGGGCTCAAGCCATCCTCCCACCTCAGCCTCCCAGGTAGCTGGGACTATAGGCATACAGCACCATGCCCGGCTAATGTTTGTATTTCTTGTAGAGGCGGGGCTTTGCCATGTTGCTCAGGCTAGCGTCAAACTCCTGTCTTCAAGCGATCCACCCATTTCGGCCTCCCAAAGTGCTGGGATTACAGGCATGAGCCACTGTGCCTGACCTCTTTTTTTTTTTTTTTTTTTTTTTTTTTTTTTTTTTTGAGACGGAGTTTCACTCTTGTTGCCCAGACTGCAGTGGAACAGCATGATCTTGGCTCACCGCAACCTCCGCCTCCTGGATTTAAGCGATTCTCCTGCCTCAGCCTCCCGAGTAGCTGGGATTACAGGCACGCACCACCATGCCCAGCTAATTTTGTATTTTCAGTACAGATGGGGTTTCTCCGTGTTGGTCAGGTGAGTCTTGAACTCCCGACCTCAGGTGATCTGCCCGCCTTGGCCTCCCAAAGTATTGGGATTACAGGCGTGAGCCACTGTGCCCAGCCCAGCCTCTTTTTTTTTTTTTTTTTAATGGACTTCATCTTTTAGAGCAATCTGGCAAAATTAAGAAGAAAGTACATGGATTTCCTATATACCCCCTGTCCCCACACATGCATCGCCTCCACCATGCCATTATCAACATCCCTGACCAGAGGGGTGCATTTGTTATGATTTGTGAACCTACACGGATGCATCATCATCATCAGTGAGGTCCATAGTTTATATTGGGGTTCACTCTTGGTGTAGTACATTCTATGTGTTTGGACAAATGTACAATGGCTTGTATCCATCATCATAGTATCCTACAGAATAGTTTCATTGCTCTAACTGATCTTTTTGCTGTCTCCATAGTTTTGCCTTTTCCAGAATGTCATATAGTTGGAATCATTCAGTAGGTAGCCTTTTAAGATTGGCTTCTTTGGCCTGGCCAGGCTCGGTGGCTCATGCTTGTAATCCCAGCACTTTGGGAGGCCGAGGCGGGCAGATCACAAGGTCAGGAGTTCGAGACCAGCCTGGCCAACACTGTGAAACCCTGTCTCTACTAAAAATACAAAAATTAGCCGGGCATGGTGGCGGGTGCTTGTAATCCCAGCTACTAGGGAGGCTGAGGCAGGAGAATCGCTTGAACCTGGGAGGTGGAGGTTGCAGTGAGCCGAGATCATGCCACTGCACTCCAGCCTGGGCAACAGAGCCACACTCCATCTCAAAAAAGAGATTGGCCTCTTTCACTTAATAATATGCTTCTTTCTTTCTCTCTTTCTTTCTCCTTTTCCTTTCTTTCTCACTCTCTTCCTCTTCTCCTTTCTCTCTCTTTCTCTCTCTCCCTCTCCTCCTCTCTCTTTCTCTCTCCATTCTTTCCTTCCCTCCCTCCATCCCTCCTTTCTCTCTCTCCCTTCCTTCCTCTTTCTTTTCTTTTCTTTCTCTTTCTTTTTCTCTTTCTCTCTCTCTTTCTTTCTTTTCTTTCTTTCTTTCTTCTCTGTCACCCAGGCTGAAGTACAGTGGCACAATCATATACAGCCTAGAACTCCTGGGCTCTAGCAATCCTCCTGCCTTGGCCTCCCAAAGTGCTGGAATTACAGGTGTGAGACATCATGCCCAGACTAGCAATATGCTTTTAAGATTTCTCCATGTTTTTTCATAACTTGGTAGTGAAATTCTTTTTGGCCCCAAATAATATCCTATTGTCTGGATGTCCCACAGTTCATTCACTCATTCACCTGCTGAAGGATATCTTGGTTGCATCCAAGTTTTGTCAATTATTAATAAAGCTGCTATAAGCATTCGTGTGCTGGTTTTTGTGTGAACTTAAGTTTATTTGAGTAACTACCAAGGAGCATGATTGCCAGATCATATAGTAAAAGTATGTTTAGTTTTGTAAGAAATTGCCGAACCTAGCCGGGCGCAATGGTTCACACCTGTAATCCCAGCACTTTGGGAGGCCAAGGCGGGTGGATCACCTGAGGTTGGGAGTTCAAGACCAGCCTAACCAACATGGAGAAACCCTGTCTCAGCTAAAAATACAAAATTAGCCGGGGTGGTGGTGCATGCCTGTAATCCCAGCTACTAGGGAGGCTGAGGCAGGAGAATCACTTGAACCCAGGAGATGGAGGTTGCAGTGGGCTGAGATCGCGCCACTGCACTCCAACCTGGGCAACAGAGTGAGACCCTGTCTCAAGAAAAAAAGAGAAAGGAATTGCCACACTGTCTTCAAATGTACCATTTTGCATTCCCACTGCAATGAGTGAGAGTTCCTGTTGCTCCACATCTTCACCAGCATTTGGTGCTGTCAGTGTCCTGGATTGTGGATATTCTAACAGATGTGTGGTAGAATCCCAGTGTTGTTTTAATTTGCACTTCCCTAAAGATATATGACGTTGCTGGGTGTGGTGGCTCACGCCTGTAATCCCAGCACTTCGGGAGGCCAAGGCGGGCGGATCACCAGAGGTCAGGAGTTCAAGACCAGCCTGGCCAAGATGGTGAAACCCTGTCTCTACAAAAAATTAGCCAGGCATGATGGCGGGTGCCTGTAATCCCAGCTACTTACAAGGCCGAGGCAGGAGAATCGCTTGAACCCAGGAGGCAGAGGTTGCAGTGAGCCAAGATCGTGCCACTGCACTCCAACCTGGGTGAGAGAGCAAAACTCCATCTAAAAAAAAAAAAAAAAAAAGATATATGATGTTGAACATCTTTTCATATGCTTACTTGCTATCTATATATCTCCTTTAGTAAGGTGTCTTCTTTGGGTCTTTTGCTCATTTTTTAAATCTGGTTGTTTGTTTTCTTATTGTTAAGTTTTAAGAGTTCATTGTGTGTATATATAATTTAATTTTTTTTTTGAGCCAGGGTGTCGCTGTCACCCAGGCTCGAGTGCAGTAGTAAAACCCTGGCTCACTGCAGCCTCGACCTCCCTCGCTCAAGTGATCCTCCTGTCTCAGCTTTCAAGTAGCTGGTACTACAGGCCAGCGCCACCATACCCAGCTGATTTTTAAAATTTTTTGTAGACAAAGGGTCTCACTGTTACCCAGGCTGGTCTCCAACTCCTGGGCTCAAGCAATCCTCCCGCCTCAGCCTTCCAAAGTGCTGAGATTACAGGTGTGAGCTACTGCATCTGGCCCAAGTTCTGTGTCTATCTCGGATGACAGTCCTTTATCAAATATGTCTTTTGAATATTTTCTCTCAGTCTGTGACTCCCCTTTTTATTTGAGTGGATGGTTCCAGTCCCTGATTGAGCCAGACTATTATACAGAGTCCAGCCATTTCTACTTAACTCAGGACTCCTCCTATTGGGCCGGCAGAGACCTTGTCAGATCTGCACCATGGTCTGATGGCTCCCCTACCCAATCCGGCATCCTCCCTGTTCATGTCATAGGGGCCACTCCCCACTGAGCCCTATGCACTCCTAACTCCATCTCAGTGCCAGCTTCAGACCTAAGGGACCTAGTGCTGGGGAGGAACTAAGTCGGAGTGATGGGACGGACATGGATTGGGGGTGCCACTTTATTTATTTTATTTTATTTTATTTATTTTTATTTTTTGAGACTGAGTCTCGCTGTTGTCGGCCCCGGCTGGAGTACAATGGTGCAATCTCAGCTCACTGAAACCTCCACCTCCCGGGTTCCAGCAATTCTCCTGCCTCAGCCCCCCTAGTAGCTGAGATTACAGGTGCCCGCCACCATGCCCGGCTAATTTTTGTACTTTTAGTAGAGACGGAGTTTCACCATGTTGGCCAGGCTGGTCTTGAACTCCTGACCTTAGGTGATCCACTCGCCTCAGCCTCCCAAAGTGCTAAGATTATGGGCGTGAGCCACTGCACCCGGCCTATTTATTTATTTATTTGTTTGTTTGCTTTTATTATTTATTTTATTTATTTATTTATTTATTTATTTTTGAGACAGAGTCTCCCTCTGTAGCCCAGGCCGGAGTGCAGTGGCGCGATCTTGGCTCACTGCAACCTCCATGTCCTGGGTCCCGGTTCAAGCAATTCTCCTGCCTCAGCTTCCCTAGTAGCTGGGATTACAGTCACGTACCACCATGCCCAGCTAATTTTTGTATTTTTAGTAGAGGCAGGTTTTCACCATGTTGGCCAGGCTGGTCTTGAACTCCTGACCTCGTGATCTGCCTGCCTCGGCCTCCCAAAGTACTGGGATTACAGGCGTGAACCACCGCGCCCGGCCTATTTATTATTATTATTATTATTATTATTATTATTATTATTTGAGATTGAGTCTTGCTCTGTCGCCCAGGCTAGAGTGCAGTGGTGAAATCTTGGCTTACTGCAAACTCCACCTCCTGGGTTCAAATGTTTTTCCTGGCTCATCCTCCCGAGTAGCTGGGATTACAAGCATGCACCACCAGGCCCAGATAATTTTTGTATTTTTAGTAGAGACAGGATTTCACCATGTTGGCCAGGCTGCTCTCGAACTCCTGACCTTAAGTGATCCACCTGTCTTGGCGTCCCAAAGTGCTGGGATTACAGGCATGAGCCACCGCGCCTGGCTGGGGGTGCCAATTTAAACCTGGGGGTCAGGGATGCCCCCACTGATGATGCCATCATGTTGAGCTGAAACCTGAGGGCAGGACACTACCCAACAGCAAAGGAGTCCAAGAGAGGAAACAGCAGGTGTGAAGGCTCTTGATGTGTGGCTGAGGCATGGTGTGCCCGCCCAGAGAGTGAGAGGAGAACAGACAGCAAAGCTTCAAAGCGGAGGCACATCCTGCAGGCCACTGTCACAAGTTTGATTTATTCCAGATGCAATGGGAAGCCACTGGAGTGTTTTCAGCCTTAGAGTGACATAATGTGATTTGCATTTTTTTTTTTTTTTTTTGAGACAGAGTTTCACTCTTGTTGCCTGGGCTGGAGAGCAATGGTGCGATCTCGACTCACCGCAACCTCCGCCTCCCAGGTTCAAGCGATTCTCCTGCCTCAGCCTCCTGAGTAGCTAAGATTACAGGCATGTGCCACCATGCCTGGCTAATTTTGTATTTTTAGTAGAGACAGGGTTTCTCCATATTGGTCAGGCTGGTCTCGAACTGCCAATCTCAGGTGATCTGCCCGCCTTGGCCTCCCAAAGTGCTGGGATTACAGGCATGAGTCACCACACCTGGCCCTGATTTGCATTTTTAAATGCTCTCACTGGCTGCTAGGTGGAGAATGAATTACAAAGAAGCAAGAGGGGAGGCAGCCAGACCAGTTGGGTGTTTTATTGCTTTGGTTAATAGGAATATCCCAGCCCAACAACTTCTCTCCTGCAAAGACAATCACTGTCACAGTAGCTGGAGTGATAGTCACATGCACACTCACTGCAAACACACACATGTGCCTCATGTCCCCTCGACTCGTAACCACCCACACTCTCCTGCACACCTGTGCACACGTGTGCCTCCATGTTCCTGACACGCCTACTTAAACACACAGCACCATGCGTGTTTCATGCACATGCGCTCCCATGCATGGCACCAACAGAAATATTTTCATGCACACATAAGTATATATATTCCTTTTATTTTATTTTATTTATTTTTAGTTTTTTTAGATGAAGTATTCTATTGCCTAGGCTGGAGTGCAGTGGCATGATCTCATCTCACTGCAACCTCTGCCTCCCTGGTTCAAGCGATTCTCCTGCCTCAGCCTCCCAAGTAGCTGGGACTACAGGCGCCCATCATCACACCTGGTTAATTTTTGTATTTTTAGTAGAGACAGAGTTTCCACCATGTTGGCCAGGCTGGTCTCAAACTCCTGACCTCAGGTGATCAGCTCGCCTCGGCCTCCCAGAGTGCTGGGATTACACATGTGAGCCTCTGCACCCGGCCCATATATTCCTTTTATATACTTCCTCACATATACATGAAATACTTTCATGCACACACACATATAGCTATACACATACACACAGAGCCACACTTTGCTTCATAGACATATCATTTCCCATTTTCCAAAGGGAAGCAAGTCTGAGTGTGGGAGGTGGCTGGGAAAAAGGGGCTAGGGGGTTAATGAGAGGAAGAGGTAACAGCTACTTAGTCATTGGAGAAATACAATGCCTGAACACCTATTTTACTCTATATTGCACCTGATGGTTGGGCCTGCCAGTTATTATGGGGACTACACTAAAGCCTTCATTCAGCAGGTTGGGGGTGGGGGGCCTGCTCTGCAGCTCCTCTTCACTCAGCCACTGCCACCCACCTGCTCACCCACCACTGCCTGAGTCAGCTTTCACTATTCTCCTGATGACTTACAGGGCGTGAAGGGTTGAGGGGGGTAGGGAAGGTGGGAATCTGCCCCCAACTGCCTGGGAAGCCCCACAGCTCACAGAAAGGAGGAGATTGGAAGGTCTGTCCTTTCAGGGCCTCACTTGCCGAAGCAGGGAGAGGACAGGCTGGGGTGGGGTGGGTGCTGCTTTGGGAAAATCCAGGCCCCTTTTCAAGGCCCTGTAGGACCTGTCCCCTGTACTCCCCCAGCCCCCAGCCAGTTCTGCTCCAGTATCTCCTCCCTTCCAGCTCTGAGCCCCAGCCATGGTGCTGCCAGCAACCAGCAGCTCTTCAAACACACACCTTCAGAATCTTGGCATATGCTGCCACACCACCTGGAACAGCTTCCTTATCCTTCCTGTCTCGGCTTAGGAGCCACCTCCTCAGGAAAGTCCTCCCTGATTGTCCCACCATGCCACCCCAATCAGAGGTCCCCCTGTGCTTGCCTCCACTTAGCACTTTACTGCACTGGGTTATGCCTGTCTGCCCTTCACAACAGAGAGCACGTCTATTTCCTGCACTGCTGCCTGGCACATGGCAGGTACTCAATAAATGTTTCTTAACTAAATGAAGGTCGCTCCTTTGTGCAACTAAAACTAGAAAGGAGGATTTGCGGGGAAGGATTCCTTGGTCACTCCCATCTTCTTGGTTGCCCCAGGGACCACCTGCTGATCACCAAGACTCCAGCACTTGTCATAGGACGCCTATGGCATGGTTTCTCTTCTATCTCTTCTACCTTCAGCCAACTCTGGTGTGTGTCGCTGGAATAATATCAGGCCCCCTGAGGTGGGGCAGGAGATAATGGGGGAGGCTTGGGGAGTGGCGTAACATGGAGTTGAGAAATTCAAGTTACTATATGAGATTCGAGTTACTATGTGAACGCGGGATTGGGTGTGCGTGCATCTGTGTGGTGTACCTGTGCTGGCAGGGAGGATCAGACTAGGCATTTGGGGATTGAAATGAACAGAGGTCACAGCAGAAAGACATTGAAACAATCTAAATAGGGCTAAAGCAGTTTGCTGATTAAAAGAGAGGGCTTGCCAGGCATCCACCCTGCCTAGAAGCCTGTGCTGAACCAGGAGAGGTGACTCCATGACTCAGGACCTGGGCAGTGCTGATGGGAATGGATCCTGGCCTTTTTGACCCCAGCAGAATCCTGCTTCCCTTCCCAAGGAGCAAAAAAATATAAAAAGGCATAGCTATTATTGAGTAATGCTGCTGCCCAGGCTGCACTGGGACAAACATCACTAATCAATCATGAGTGCACCCATCACCTCCAGGCCAGAACAAGGTGTCGGAATTCTCAACACAGTGCTCCCAAGAGCCATTACTGATAGCTTGGGATCCACATAAGTGGATCACTGGTCTCCTAAGTGTCAAGTGCTTAATAAATCCATGGCACAACCTATCCCTGAGTTAAGGATTAACTTTTACTTCTGAAAAAGAACAAAAACTCAGCATGGTTGAGGAATTCAGCCAAGTTCACACAGGTAGTAAGAGCTGGGCTAAGAATTTAGACCTTCCTAGGCCTGGCTTCAAATTCCTTGCTCTTGAGCATTTATCATGCTGCCAGCTTCCAATGGGCATCTGTTCCACCATGTTGTGGGCATTCGTTGGAGCTTTGTTGCTTCTCACTGTTCAACCCTCCTGTATAATTCTGGGGTCCCAGCAGAAAACAGATGTTACCCTAAAATAGGGCAATTGAAGGATCTTTCAAGAAGGGACAAGTTGTAAAGGTGGGCAGCACAAAGGGAAACCAACAAAAAATGATGAAGACCTGGTGGGACAGGGACAGAGTGACTGGATGCTGGAGAGACCCAAAGCTGCAAAGGAAAGGAGCAAGGGGAACAATACCCCACCCTCTCACCTCCCACCTCCCACCTCCCTTCTTCTCCAGTGGTGCCGCCCATTGGGCAAACCCAGCCAGAAGCCAGGAAGCATGAGAGTTCAGCTGATGCAGCCCATACAGATCAGCCTCCTGGACTTCAGAGTGGGGGAGGGTGAGAGGGATGAAGTCTGGAGGCACCAATTGGGAAGGCCATCCAGAATGCTCCTATTCTGTTTGGGAGCTGGGGATGGGAATGTCCCTTCCTGAGGGGTATTTATGGAATAAATCAAATCAAATCACAGAAATCAAAGCTGGAGATTCTCTCTCCCTCTACTTGCTGGCAGCCAGGATGTGGGCTCATGACCTAGACTCAGTCATTCAGAAATTCCCCCTGGGAACTCAGTCTTACAGGAGTAGCTCAGGGCCAGGCAGTGGCTCACACCTATAATCCCAGCACTTTGGGAGGCTGAGGTAGGCGGATCACCCGAGGTCAGGAGTTCAAGATCAGCCTGGCCAACATGGTGAAGCCCCGTCTCTACTAAAAATACAAAAATTAGCTGGGACTGGTGGCGTGTGTCTGTAATCCCAGCTACTCAGGAGGCTGAGGTAGGAGAACTGCTTGAACCTGAAAGGTGGAGATTGCAGTGAGCCAAGATCATGCCACTGCACTCTAGACTAGGCAACAGAGCAACACTCCATCGCAAAAAAAAAAAAAAAAAAAAAAAGGAAGTAGCTCAGACCCACAGGGTCAGATATTCCTGGCAGAGGCAGGGGCTGTGGCAGAGAGGCCACAGAGAGGCTGCAGTGAGACCCATGGAAGGCACAGAGGTGGTGACAGCAAAGGTATCCTAAACAGACCACCCTGTGGCATGACCTTGGCAGTGATGCCGACTGCCCCGCATCCCTTGAGGCATTTTCCAAGCTGGGGCTCCAGCCTTTCTGTGGATGCCATGAGCACCCCAAATCTTTTCTGTAAATCTTTTCTCTGCTTAAGAGCATCAGAGTCCATTTCTCTTGCTTTCAAAGAGAACTCTGACTGATACAAACACCCAGGACAGATAGACAATGCTTATGGCGGAAGGTGGTCCCCTGACAGGTGCACCAGAAATGCAGAAGGGGAAGAGGCATCCAAGGTGCAGTCAGGTAGGTCCTTAGAGCCTCCAGATCCCCTGCTGAACCCTGTGGCTCTGCCATGCACTGAACTGGGCAAGCTTGCTTTGTGTCTTTGGCTGAGCTGCCTCTGAGCCCCCTGAAGGAGAAATCCTATTGTGTGTACCCCAGTCCCAGAGAGTTTACTTTTGGAGGGTGAAGGAGAACAGACTGCCCTCCTCACCCAAGAAAAGACCCTGCCACAACCAACCTGTGAGTGTTCTGGAGGCCCCGGGCATCCCACAAACCCCCAACCCCAGAGAAGTCTTCTGAAGGAAGGGCCCGGCCTCCCAGCATCCTCCCTCCGCCAGAGGCCTGGCCTGAGGTATGGATTGTCTTGGCTGAGCTGCCCAAGGAGTAACCAGCTGAGCTACTGCCTCCATCACCACCCAGATACCCAGGATTTGGTTGTCTCTCTGGATGTTCAATATTTGCTCAGGGAATGAGAAGAAAAGCAAAGCAGAAACTGCTGAGGTGGCAGCTGCTGCCTGATACAGCTGGGCCCTAGCAGGCCCTGGGGGTTCCCAAAGAGGGAGGAGAGGAGGGTGGGAAGTTCAGGAGATCCTCAGCCCCCAGGAGGCAGACCCAGGCGGGCCTGGCCACCTCTCTCTCAGGAAACTCCTTCTGTGGGCTCAGCCCATGGGAGGGTGCACTCCAGCACCAGGACCTGACTGTTCTGCAAACATTGATGCACAGTCCCCAGGTTGCAGGGAGAGCGAAGCTTGCATGCTCTTTGCCCTCAAAAGCTTAGGGCTTGTGGGGGCCACAGGTGGATACCTGCTCCGGTGGAAAACTGCAGAGAGGCACAGGCATAGCAGGGGTGCCTGGAACCAGCTCCTCTTCCTGAGACCCCCACCCTCATCCTCTTCCTCCAGCTCCCACAGAACCTGAGGAGAAGCCAACGTCTGAGTTCCCCAGATGCCTCTGCTCACCTCCTCCTCCACCCTCACAGCAGCGCTGGAGACAGATCCATGGAGGTGACTCTCCCACTGTCCCAGATGCACTGGCTGCATAGTTGGGGAATGGGCTGCTCCCCAGGCCAACGGGATGTGCAGCCACCCTCTCCTGGGTTGGGAGGACCCCCTAGTCCCACACAGAGTCTTGCACCAAGCCCATCTTGGCAGTCTTTGCAGCTGAGGTATGGAACAGGGTTCCAGCCCATTGAGAAGAATAGGAATGGTGGGGCAGGGGCGAGGGTCATGGCCCCTTGGGACCTCATCAAGCCTGAATAGTCTGGGTCACCTGTAGGCCCTGCCAGGCCCAGCCAGGCCTGCCCCTTGTCTAAGGCACCTTCTTTCTTTTTTCTTTTGAGACAGAGTCTCACTTTGTTGCCCAAGCTGGAGTGCAGTGGAACAATCTCAGCTCACTGCAACCTCTGCCTCCCAGGTTCTAGCAATTCTCCTGCCTCAGCCTCCCGAGTTGCTGGAATTACAGGCGCACGCCACCATGCTCAACTGATTTTTGTATTTTTAGTAGAGACGGGTTTCACCATGTTGGCCAGGCTGATCTCAAACTCCTGACCTCAAGTGATCCTCCCTCCTTGGCCTCCCAAAGTGCTGGGATTACAGGCATGAGCCAGCGCACCCGCCCTGGTAAGGCACCTTCTGCCCACCCTGCTCCCCCTGCCCCATTGGTCTCCCCAGCTAGCAGAGCCACCACTATGCCAGGTTTCATGGGGCTCGGGCTGCTCAGGACTAGAGAGGGTGTCTAAGCATCTGTGAGGTTTTCTCCCCTCTGGGCTCCTTGGGCCAGGAGGGAGGCACAGGGGTGGGTGGGGGCCAGCTGGGGCTGGGGGGAGCTAGTTGGGGGGAATCAGCCTTTCATCTTGGCTGTGTGAAGCAAACCCAACCCCTCCCCAGCCTGAAGCTGGCTGGCATTGGCATGCACCATAAATCTCCAGGATGCAGCTGTGACTGGATTATTTATAGCTCCAGTCTTACATCTCTAACTCGAAACTGTCACACAAAGGGAAAGGTAATGAAATCTCACCTCTCCTGCCTGTCCCTCAGTCCACACCGCAGGGCCTTCCAGAGCCTGTGGCTGAAGGAGGGAGGAGAGGCCTCCCCCTCTGCCGCCTCCCTCCCTTCCTGGCTCCCTCTGTCCTCTCCTCTGTCGTCACGCACACACTTCGCAGCGCTACGTTCCCTCTCAGACACAGCCTCTCACGTTTTCTTTCTCTCTCACGCATACATTTCCTCACAGATGCAGACATTTCTGTCCAGCCTCTCCCTCCCGCTCAGCTCGCCCTGCCCGGGCCCCTCCTATCCCTGCAGACACACTCGCACACGCCTGCCCTTTTCCTTCCACACCACCACTGTCTCCCTGCGTGGCTCACTCCCTTCCGCCTTGTTTGCCTCTTTGCTTTGTCAATGAAGACGCTGCCACATTAATGAGCAGGCCTGTCCTCTGCGGAGGCACACCGGCTCTTTGTCGCTCACTGGCAGAAGTGTCAGCTCACATTCATCCTGCTCTGCCTGTAAGAGTCCCACGGGCATTGCCTCCCCAAGTGGGACCCATTTTGTGGCACGTGGCACGTGGCCCGGACGACACGTATCCCTGGGCTTGACATACACAGACACACAGGAAACATCGGCCACGGGACATGCCTCTCCCCCTGCAGTGAGGAGCATCTAAGGATGCGCTCTGCAAATTCCACGAAAGGCCCCGGGTGCGGTATTTCATGGTGCAGAGGTGAAGTTCCGCCTCCCTCCTGTTTCGTTGTCTCGCAGTTTTCTACGGGCCAGTCCCTCTGTTACCCCATCCCACAGGCGCCAATGGAAACTCTGAGCCCCATGCAAGCTCCCATGGAGACCCAAGGCCCAGCCTCTCTCCCTGCCCAGCCCTCCACCCCCAGGCCCGCAATCATCAGAAAGCAGCACTTCCCACTGCAGCCCTGCCTTGACGTGGCCCACAACTCACTCCATCCAGACAGTCAGGGGGGTAGGCAGTGTGTATTTGTGTGTGTGTGTATGTGTGTGCGCGCACTTCTTGTGCTGAATGAGTGGTATTCACAAACAATGGCAGCTTACCCTGGGCTGACGGTGGGGTTGGGCCTGGGGACAGAAACCCTGCAAATTTCTTGGAAATCGCTCTCCTTTCTTTTTTTTTTTTTTTTTTTTTTGAGACAGGGTCTTGGCCAGGCGCGATAGCTCACGCCTGTAATCCCAGCACTTTGGGAGACCAAGGCAGCCGAGGGTCACCTGAGGTCAGGAGTTCAAGACCAGCCTGACCAACATGGAGAAACCCCATCTCTACTAAAAAAGAAAATACAAAATTAAACAGGTGTGGTGGTGCATGCCTGTAATCCCAGCTACTCGGGAGGCTGAGCCAGGAGAATCACTTGAACCCAGGAGGCGGAGGTTGCAGTGAGCCAAGATTGCACCATTGCACTCCAGCCTGGGCAACAAGAGTGAAACTCTGTCTCAAAAAAATAGACGGGGTTCTTGCTCTACCACCCCAGCTGGAGTGCAGTGGTGTAACTGTAGTTCACTGCTAGCCTGGAACTCCCAGGCTCAAGAGATCCTCCCACTTTAGCCTTCCCAGTAGCTAGGACTAGAGGTGCACGCCACCTTGTCTAGCTAATTTTTTTTTCTTTTTTTTTTTTTTTTTGTAGAGACAGGCTCTCGCTATGTTGCCCAGGCTGGTCTCAAAATTGTGCCTTCCAGCGATCCTCCTGCCTCAGCCTCCCAAAATGCCGGGAGGTAGGAGCCACTGCATCTGGCCATCTTTTTTGTCTTAAAAGTTAACTTGACTTTTGGCATTATTCACTATAACATATATGTCAATCATCTCAAATTACTTATAATTCAACAGTTAACTTTTTTTCTGAAATCTTTGCTTAAAATTGATCTTCCTGAAAGTTGAGTCTCAAAAACCCTCTGGCTCATCCCAGGGACCCCGAGGGCACAAACACCCCCATAGGTTAAAGAGCTATGGGAGCAGTCTATGGGGTAAGAATATGGCATATAACTCTATGGGGGAAAGATAAGAGCAGGGATTTGGGTTTACATCCTGACTCTGGCAGTTATTAGCTGTGTGACCTTGGCTAGATCACTTAACCTCTCTGTGCTTCAGAATCTCGGCCTATAAAATGGGGATGATGATGATGATAGCACCCGCCATACACATGATTTTTATGATGATTCAATACATTAATGTATGTAAAATACTTAGGACAGTGGCTGACACAATGTAGATGTTTGCTATTATTTTTCTGTAGAAGACCAAAACACAGCCGTCTAATCATCCCCAGAAATTGAAATGAGAGATCTCTCTTGCCTCCCTTCTCCCTCCTAGGATGAGCACCTGCCCCTGCCTATGCCCCACCTCAGCTGCAGTCCTCGATCATTCATTTAATCTGCAAGGCAGTCAGTCAGTCAACAAACATTCTCCTCTGTTCCAGGCACTATTCCTGCACTGGCACTCGGTGTCACACAAGACATTCTAGAAGGGGAGCCAGAAACATGCAAACAGCATTCGGATCATATTCAGAACTGAAGTCTCAAAGAAAAGTAAATATTCTTTATTCCAAAGAGCCACTCCCTAGCTGTAGAGAGCAGGGGAGGCAGGCGGGTCAGAGATGAGTGCAGGGCAGAGTGATCGTGATGGTATTGTCCGCTGGACTTCACCCCTCTGGACAGGCCTGCTATGGCGGGCACTGAACCCATTTCTCTGCAGCAGAGGATGGTGGGGGCTGGAAGAGCAGGGGCTGGCATCAGGACGCAAACCTTCTGTGGACCAGGCAGTCCTCCCAATTCCATCATCTCCTACATGGCCCTTTGGTGAAACAGGTGATTAAGCCCCACTCTCATTTGCCACACGGGGAAACTAACTTGAAAAGAGATATCATTCGGACTGGACGTGGTGGCTCACACCTATAATCCCAGCACTTTGGGAGGCCAAGGTAGGTGGATCACCTGAGGTCAGGAGTTTGAGACCAGCCTGGCCAACATGGTGAAATCCCATCTCTACTAAAAATACAAAAATTAGCTGGGCATGGCGGCACATGCCTGTAATCCCAGCTACTCAGGAGGCTGAGGCAGGAGAATTGCTTGAACCTGGGAGGTAGAGGTTGCAGTGAGCCGAGATGGCACCACTGCACTCCAGCCTGGGTGACAGAGTGAAACTCTGTCTCCAAAAAAAAAAAAAGGGATATCATGTGATAATCAGACATGCTTTTACCTCTTCCAAAAAGAGATGCATATGAATTCAGCTAAGACTAAATCCATACGTGCCTCTGCATTCCCTGTTGTTTAGGGAATGAAGGGCAATGATGGTAAACAGCCCAGGTGTGCCCACTCCATGGCCCATTTTATCCTGGAAATGGTGAACACAGGCTCTCCCATGTTCAACAACTGTGTGACTGCCTGTGGGCACACAATTGTCCTGGGGCTGTGGGCCTTTGCTGTCCAAGAGTTCTTATCTGCCAGTCCCTAAGATGGCTGCAGAATCAATCAGGTTGTTCGTGCAAGGTCAAGATCTAGGGAATGACTGGAGGTGACCATGAAAAAGTCATGGGTCCTGAACCATTGAGCCAAGTCAGAGGTCCAGAAAGTGACAGGTCAAGGCCTCTGCTAGGGTGTTTCAGGACCAGGGAAGAGTGGGGTAAGACAGTGGAAGGTGCCTGGTAGGCGTGGTCAGGGCAGGCCCAGAGGGCGGGAAACTGCAGAGAGGTTGGCCAATGCAGGAGAATGAGAATGCAGACCCTGTGCTCCAAGGGCCTCTCTGCCTGCTGAGTTGGGGGTTGGGGGAAGGGGCTCCAGTCTGTGTATTGACTCCCTGTCCTTCTTTGACCTCTGCACGCCTAGCCAGCAAGGTGCTGGATGGCTCAATCAGAGAGAAATGTGGTTTGGGCCAAGTTTCCTTCCACCTGAGCCCAGGGAAGAGCTGGAGGCCTGGCCACTGGGGCAGAGGCCAAAATTACAGTATCAGGGAGATTTACCATCAAACCCAGAATGGCCTCATTCCTGAGTCATGCTCTCCTGTAAACTTAGAGCACCTCCCAGCACTCATGAACTCGGTGCTGGGGCAGTTTCTTATCTTAAACCTGTGGATAAGTGAGGCTTGAGATTTTCCCACCCCTGCTCAGTGAATTCGTATTTACTCAACAAAACACAAGGCAAAATGTCCAAGCTGAAGCAATTGCCTCTCCATTACCCAGTTGTATGTTTCTGGTACTCTCCCCCTATCTGGTTGTGAGCATAGCCACAAGGACTTTAACTTATGACTACATTCCCAATGCTGAATCAATTATAATTGACCAAATGACACAACAAAGCAAGGAGCATCCAGGTTTTCTGACTGAGAACTTGATTACTTCTCTGCATTGCTCCCCCATAGTCCAGGTGTCTGCTCAGCTGAGCGGGCAGGAAGTTCCTGTTTGGCAGGGACAGTTCCAGGTTTTGATGACCAAATTGGTATCTATACTAAGTCATCATTTATGCATTTACTGCTGGAGGTTAAGGGAAATGGTTACATAACCCAGGGAGACTGTGTCAGCCTGTAGCAGCCCCTCCTCCTGTAGCCACGGACACCCAGCTCCATTTACAAGAAGTTCCCTCATATCTGCCCCCAACATCCTATGTCCCCACAGCCACCCAAGTTGATGGGAGACAAGACCCCCTGATAGGTTCAACCTGTCAGCTTTCCGGACAGATCAGAGATCCCCCACTCTCTCAGAGACCCTGGAGTAGAATCAGCTGAGAAGAGAATGTCTTCTGGCCACAGGCCCTAGGGCCCTGTGCTCTGGAAGGGTGAATGGGTGCATTCCACCCTAGGGCAATGTGAGCACCTGCTGCTCCCCCAGCAGCCCAGGCAAGGTCGGTGTTTTGGGACCGCCCTACTCCCCAGGCACAGGAACAGGGCACCGGTAAAGCAATTCACTGGGTAAAGCAATTCACGGACCCACCTGTATCCTCCCTCCGTAGCTCAGGAGTATCAGGGCTCCAGGACAACGTTTCCTTTACCAGCAGCCTCCTTGTCTTCAGCCATCACTCCCCCTAGGACCCTCAATAACCTGCACATTGATTTTTTCCTTTAGGAAGGCAATGGCATTAGCATCATAATTGACATTGCAGATACTTTACCATTCAGAATCATCTATTGTCTCATTTGATCCCCCTTATAATGCTTTCAAGGAGGCACTGGTCTTCCTACTTGACAGAAGAGAAATTCAAGACTCAGAGTGACTTGCCCAGGGTCACTATACAGAAGAAATGTGTGTGTGTGTTTTTGTTTGTTTGTTGTTTTTTGAGACAGGGTCTCACTCTGTTGCCCAGGCTGAGTGCAGTGGCATAATCACAGCTCACTGCAGCCTCGACTCCCTGGGCTCAAGTGATCCTCCTGCCTCCGTCTCTAGAGTTGCTGGGACTACAGGTGTGTGGCACTGTACCCGGCCAATTTTTTATTTTTTGTAGAGATGGGGTTTCACTATGTTGCCCACCCTGGTCTCGAACTCCTGGACACAAGTGATCCTCTCACCTCGGCTTCCCAAAGTGCTTGGATTACAAGCATGAGTCACCGCACTTGGCCTACAGAAAAAATTTGAACCTCCTTGTGTCCAATCCCAATGCCTGAATCCAATCCAAACACCTCATCTCTGAATTTTACAGCCTTTTCTGGGGGAGCACTTGCTTAGGAAAGAAACATTCAACCTTAAACCACCAGGGCAACGGGGACAAAGCTAAAACTCCAAAAAGGGCAGAAGAAGAAAAAACAGCAATCTCACACACCACTCTCAGCCCACGTCCACACCTTCTCCCTCCCTAAGCCTTCCACCAGCTTTGCTGTCAGTTAACACTATTTGAGCTCAACCCCCGACCTCAGCTTCAGAATGTGAACTCACAGCCTTTGCCCTCCCCAGAGAGACACCAGGCCAACTGGCCTGAAGCCCACCGCCCAAGACTGCAGAGAAGGCTGGACAGAAAAGATGGAAGGTTGGATTAAATCCCTTGAAGATGGGATCGTGTGAGTGTCCAGATTCGGCCATAATTTTTTTTTTTTTTTTTTGAGATGGAGTCTCGCACTGTCGCCCAGCCCGGGTACAATCTTGGCTCACCACAACATCTGTCTTCCAGGTTCAAGTGATTCTCCTGCCTCAGCCTTCCGAGTAGCTGGGATTACAGGCACCTGCCACCACACCCGGCTAAATTTTTTTTTTTTTTTTTTTGTATTTTTAGTAGAGATGGGGTTTCACTATGTCGGCCAGGCTGGTCTCGAACTCCTGACCTCGTGATGAACCCACCTTGGCCTCCCAAAGTGCTGGGATTACAGGCTTGAGCCACTGTGCCTGGCCTGACTGTAATTAAGAACATGGGCCTGCAGCAGAAAACCCTGGGTTCAAAGGCGAGCTCTACTTCCTCCTGGTTGGGAGACATAGTTCCTTAACTACCCTGTGCCTCAGTTCCTTTCTCTGTAAAATAGGGGAACACTAGTATCCACTGATGGGTGCTGGAAGGATGGAATGAGATTGAGACATGGTCTCGCTCTGCTGGCCAGGCTGAGTGCAATGGTGCGATCACGGCTTACTGCAGCCTTTACTTCCTGGGCTCGTGATCCCCTGCCTCAGTTGCTGCAGCTGTGCCATATACTGACAGCTCAGTCCTTGAGCTTGTGGGGCTGCAGGAGCAAGGGATTGGGTGGAAGACTAACGGGTCAGCCCTGGGTCAGCTGGACTGAGCCTTAAGCCAGTTCATTAAGGCTCTCAGCCTCAAGGTCTGTTCTCTATGGAAGGCCTCAGAATACTTTGCAGGGCTGTTTTGAGGCTTGGAAATCACGTAGGGGGAGTACCCTGCATCTGTAAAGTACTCAGACACACAAAGCCTTTCCTTCTCTCCCCTGCAATGTGACATTTCCTTCAGAAAACATTGTAGGAAAGCTTTGCTTTATTGGCAAGAAGAATAAATGGCATAGTATGCACAGAGCTGGATGCTCAATAAACATCCGTTCCCTTGGAGAGGCGAAAGGGAGAACAGCTTGATGGACGCTGGGAGGGAGAAAAACAGAAAAAGAGAGTGGGCGGGGTCGGGCAAGCAGAGGATGACGAAGGTGCGTCCTGACATGATCATGGGCAGGGCTGGGCGGGCAGGGGATGGCGAAGGTGCCCTGACATGATCGGGAAGCACTCCTGGCGAGTAGGGGATCCTTGGCAGGGAAGAAGAGAGGGTTGTCCTCATGCCTTGCTTTTGAGGAAAAGGTGGCAGCAAGAACAAGGCCAAAGGCTCCATTCCACCTGTGCTTGTTTGCTGGAGACCTTGTGACACCGCTTGCCCCTTTCTGGGCCTGTTTTCTCTTTGCGAAACAAAAGACTCTGGAAGGTGCCTCCCACCCGGAATTATGCAGGGTACTCCCCGGCCAGCCTTGTTCTCTGGGATAACCCACCATTTTGCTAAGGTGGGCTGTTGTCACCTATGCATAGCCCTCTGCCTGCCTCCTCTGTCCCCCACCACTGTACCCTCCTACCCTCTCCTTCCCAGACATGAGAGTTTTACTTTTAACCAGAGTTTACAAGCAGGATCTGGAAAAGCCAGTTTGTGGAAGATGTTCCAGCACTGGCTGGCTCCCTCCCCCACAGCGGGAGGGAGAGTGGCTCGGGCAGCCCTTGGCCAGGCAGGGAGACCTGCCCAACAGGTGTGGGTGAAGGGCAGCAGGCCCAGGGACTAACAGCCCAGCCATCCTTGCCGGCTGCAGAACTGGAAGGGGGCCCAGATTGACCCTGGCTGCTCTGGAGGGGAGGAGAGGTTGCCCTATGGCAGGGGTGGAAGCAGCAGAGCCTTCTGGGCTTTGCTGATGTCTCCTCCCCTATGGGGACTGATTGGCCCAGGGCTTCCCTCTCTCCCTGGGGACATCTCTGGGCAGAGTGGCCCAATGCCCTGCTATTGCAAGCCAGTCGTCTCCTTCTCTGGCACCAGGGAGGGGGCAGGCAAGGCCAGGTTCCCCGGTAGGCAGATTAAGTGTGTTCTCAGGCCACTGGCAGCAAAAGGCCATCAACAAAGTGTTTTGGTTTGGTTTTGCTTTTTTAAGAGCTAATATTTCATACTTCAAAAATAGCAAGGAAGTAGTCATCCTGGGGAAAATCAAAACTTTGTTGGACTTCCTGACACTTATTTTAAGGCTTAGGATTATTTTATTTGGAATTTGTGTGTGAGTGAGTGGGGGAGGTACACCTTAATCCTTCAGCTCTTAAGGCTGCTAAAGGTCTTAATCCAGCTCAGGGAAAATCAAGGATCAGAAAGGGGGTGGGGACCCTGAGGCGTTGAGGAGGAGGGAGTATGTGGCCTCAACCTATAGCTCTATACCCTAGAGGGGAAGGCTTTCTGCAGAAAGGGGACACTGCCGTATTATTTTTAAAGGAGAGCTGGTCTAGCCCAGCCAGAGGTGTGCAGTGTGATGCCTGCTTTGGTGTGAAGAGGATCTCTGGAAATCAAGGTGTGAGTTCTTGCAGGGGGAACAAGGAGCAGGGGCACTCAGGGCCTGGGAACAAGGCCTGGCAGCCTGGAATTGCCACCCCTGGGCCAGAGCTGGGATTTGGTCACTCTGGAAATGGTAAGCCTCTTGGCCAGAGGTGGCCAAAGACAGTTGTCACTTTGGAGGGGGAGCTGACAGCCCATTTCCTGGAAGATGGTTCCAAGGATGCCACTCAGCTCTGAGCCCCTGGAGGCAGGGCAGGGCTCAATGCCTCTTCCCCCATAGCCTGCTGAAATGGAGCACATTACTCACAACCCAACTCCGTTCCTGCCGCAGCCAGAGACTCAACAACAAATGTTTGCTAAGCACCTACTTGCTCCAGGCACTTTTTGTACCTCATTGTAACCCTCAAGTTACCTGTGGTATGGTTGAGCTACCCCATGTTCAGATGAGGAAACAGGCTCCGAGACACTGAGCTCACTGAAGAGCACACCACTGGCTGGAGGCAGGGTTAGGATACAAACCCAGTTGTCTGACACTGCCCAGCATGCTTTACTTCACACCCACTGGTCTCACCCCTGCTCAGGCCTCCAGAGGGGCAAAGCCACAAGCTCTCCTGCTTCAACCCTCTTTGCCTAGCCAGGCACCTCTCAACTTCTACCACGGCGAGGAGCCTCCAACATTATGAGCGAGGAGACAGACAAGCACTCCAGGTCCCAGAACCAGCTCCATAATTTTCTGGGCACAATGCAAAATGAAAACGCAAGGCCCCTTGTTCCAAATGATCAAGAATTGCAAGACAGTGATAGCAGAACATTCAACCATCTCTTTTGAATGTCGGACCCCTTGTGAGTGCACAGGTCCACACCCATGAAGGCAGTCCTGCACAGAACCCACACTGTCCCCCAAATAAACTCCTCCCTTACCTGGGAAATTACATACCCCAGACATAAGGCAAGTACGATTGCCATGGGCCTTGGGAAGCAAGTCCTCCACTGACCTGGAGGCCCCACCACCATCCTCAGGCACTCTTGACCTCACCTCTCATCTTCCAGGTCACATCTGCATGTAACCAGGGGCTACCCCATAGCCCCCGACAATCTATCATCCCTAAAGAACTGACTTGAATGGGGTGAGGCAGTGAGCCTCTCTACTCTCCTCCCCTTTTCTGACTAATTAATCCTAGCACCTCTTCCTTGACCCATTCCTTGATCCTTGCTGGAGACAACCTCTTTCCTCATCTGACCAACATTTACTGAGCATCTAGGCACTGTGCTAAGGCTTCAGGACTAATACTACTAATTTCACTCTAGAACAGCACCGGCCCCTGCTGGGAGCTCCATCAGCATTTGTAGAAGTGGTGGAAGTAGCTGCCTAATGAGTGGCACCTGGTGTCAGGCAAGGAGCTGAGCTGGGCACACCTGCTCACAGACATGGTCTCATTTAATCCTCGCCACAGCCCAGCAAGGTGGGCATCACTGCCGCCTTGGGCCTAAGAGGAGGCTGAGGCTCTCAGAGTAATGTGCAGAAGGTTCCATAGCTACTGAGTAGAGCAAAGAGACCAGGGTCTGGTCCCAAAGGCTTCTTCAGCTCTACTGCAAATTGCTCCTAAACTTTCCTGCAAGGAGTCCTGTCTGGTCAGGAGAGCACCCATAAATAAATATTACAGAAAAGTCCTGAGGGGTCCCTGCAAGTCTCTCCATCTCTCCGTTCTGGCTTCCTCCCTCTGCTCCCAGTGTAAGTGAGGCCCCAGTTCTGTCCCAGGTGCATCCCCCTCCAAGCTCTCTATGTACCAAGCCCCACTCTAGAGTTTTATGGGCACTTATGCATATAATCCAACCACTAGCACTAGGAAGTAAGTAAAATTCTCATGCCCATTTTCTTGGTGGGGAAACTGAGAGACAGTCTGGCCCCAGAATCTATGCTCTTGACCACTACACACTTCTGGAGGCCCCCTGCCTGGGTTCAAATCCTGACACACCAGCAACACCACATATCAGCTGTGTAAACTTAGGCGAGTTTCTTAACCTCTGTGCGTGGATTTCTCCATCTGTAAAATGTGGACTATAATAGCACTGTTGTGCCAATCCCCTGTCAACTCCAGTGGGGATGGCACCAGGTTCAAGAGGCCGTAGCAGAGACCCAGTGCCAGCAAATGATAGAGCACTGGGGCTTTACTGGGGACTTACATTCAGGGAAGAGAGTTCAGCGGCAGTGGGTTGAGCAGAAGAAACACAACTGCTTGCAAAAGGCATGCAGTTTATAGAGCATTGTCACTTAGCACCCTTTCCCTAACGACCTCCACCTGGCAACCTTCTTTCAGCGCAAAACTTGGGGCCCCCATCTCTGTATGGCCCAAGTTCCATAGGGCAGACTGGGGGTTCAGCTGTTCCTCATAGGCAAGGAACCAATCTCCAGGTTGGCCACTCCCAGACCCCCTAGCTTGGAACACACGTGCAGGTGCATCTGCCATACAGGGTCATTCTCAGTGTGTGCTGAAGTGATTGCTGTCAGGTGCACTTCCTATACAAGCAGCTACTTTGTAGAGCTGTTGTGCAGATTGGGTGGGGCAGTATATATAAAGCAGACGGGTGCCTGGCACATTGTAAGCGCTATGTGTATGAGAGCTATTGTTAATATTATGACTTTCCAGTACCTATACCGCCACCTCCCTCTTGAAAGCTGCCACTTCATTCATTCCCATCCCCCTTCCAGGGTCTTCAGCCTCTCCTGGATGAGCCCTTTCCCTGCACACATGCTTGTGTCTCTCTCAGCTGGCATCAAGGACACTCTCCCCACCTGTCCCCTGGCTGCCATTCTCTCCTTCCCGTCAGAGCCAAGAGACTAGGACAAGCTGGGCCTTCTGCTGTCCCCACACTTTGCCCACCGACCCCTCGACACAGTGTGTCTTAGCCTCTGCTTCCTTCATTCTTGCCTGAAACATGGGAAGCATAGCCATGCTTCCCTGGCTAAGATCTCCAGGAACTCCATATTGCCAAGTCCAACAGACACCTTTCTGGCCTTACCTTCCTCCATCTCAGCCCAGCACCTGACTCTCACCCTGAGCCCGGTCCGCAGGTCTCCTTCGGCAGACCAGACACCACTTCTTGGGATCATCCTTCCACCCCTCCTGCTACTCATTCTCCTCCCGGGCTGCTCCTCCCCTAGGCCTGGGATGTTGGAGCACTAGCTCCCAGCATTCCATCTCATCTCCTTATTCTGCCCACTTTCCTTTCAGGGCCCTCTTCCAAACTCACACCTCCACCTACCACCCACAAAGAGGACAACACCTCTCACTTCTTGCCTAGACCTGTGTGCAGAGGCCAGACCTGCGTGTCTACCTGCTTATCCATCATCTCATTCCCTGCCCCAACCCCGGTGTCCAGAGGGGAGCTGGGCCTCTTCCCCTAACCCTCCTTGGCCTGCGGCATTCCCTGGGCACCCAAGCTGAAGGATGACCCTGCCCCCTTTCTCCCTCTGCCTCATCCTCCTGAGTCTGGGCACCAGGGCCCGTGGACCTCTCCTCCCCACAGTGCTCACGCTCAGCCTCTCCCAGCGCCATAGCCCCCTCCTCCTTCGGCTTCACCACCTCTCGCCTGGATAACTGCAATCGCCTCCTAGCTGGTTTCTCAATCTTGGTTTTCCCTCCCCTCCAATCCAGTCCTCATACTGCTGCCAGAAAGATCTTTCCAAATGGCAAATCAGGCCATGTCCCTCCCAGCTCACAGAATCCTTCAAGGGCCCTTTGTGATTAATTCCAAGACCCACGTTTTTTTCTCACAGAAGATCTTGCTGGCTGGTCCTGCCTCGCCTCCTCCCCACTCTCCAGCCAAACCCAACTAAGTCTTTGCCTTTCCGGAGGGAACTTGCTCTCCTGCCTCCCCAGTTTCACTTCCAGCAGGAGCTCCTTTCTATCATCCTCGCTCCTCATCCTTTATGGGCCCTATCTCCAGAAAGAGGTCTTTCCCCGTGGCCTTGACCCGTGCTCCTGAGCACCACGGTCACAGCACCATCGCCAGTACTGCTGTTGACTTTCCTTTGCCCCGTCCCCCACTGCTGAGAGTCCTGGTGGCAGGAGACCCCTGAGCCAGGCAAGAATAAGGGCAACAAGACAGCTAACAGTCACTGGAAGCCAACAAGCTGGCTGGTGCTGACACAGAACATGCACCACTGTCTCTTTGGATTCTTCCTGCCACCTTGTGAGGGATATTCCTCCTTCCCAGGGAGGACACAAGCCCAGAGAGATCAAGTAACTTGCCCAAAGTTAATAGCAGAGCCAAGATTTGAACCCACACATCAATCGATAGATGTATGTTGAGTGAAAGCATGTTTTCACGGAGGCGTGGAGCTTGGATGAGTCTTGAAGGAGGAGGGGCGTGATAGGTGGGCAAAAGGAGAAGGAAGCCACGTGTTGGGCAGAAGCACATCCTGGACTGAGTACTCTCCGCAGCCTGCTCCAGACTTCCCTCACCTCTGCCATCCCCAGGAACAGGAACCCTGCCCCAGGCACTCAGCCACAGTGGGCAAAGAAAGAGCCCTGTGATAGGCCGGGCGCGGTGGCTCACACCTGTAATCCCAGCACTTTGGGAGGCCAAGGCGGGCAGATCACTTGATGCCAGGAGTTAGAGACAGAGACCAGCCTAGCCAACATGAAGAAACCCTGTCTCTACTAAAAATACAAAAATTAGCCAGGCGTGGTGGCGCGCATCCATAATCCCAGTTACTCGGGAGGCTGAGGCAGGAGAATCACTTGAACCTGGGAGGCAGAGGTTGCAGTAAGCCAAGATCGCACCATTGCACTCCAGCCTGGGCGATAAGAGCGAAACTCCGTCTCAAAAAAAAAAAAAAAAAGAAAAGAAAAAGAAAAAGAGAAAGAAAGAAAAAGAAAAAGGAGGTGGAAGCTGTTAGAGGCACTGCCTGCACCCAGGGTGCTGGAGGCACCAGCTATGGCTGGCGGACACCTCCTGACCACCTACTTCTTATCCATGGGTAGGGGCAAGGCTGGGACCAGGTAGGGGGGTACAAGGCAAGGGGTCCTTGGGCCTAAAGAGGAGCTGCAGGTGCTGGCTCCCTGCCTGAGGGCCAGCCCTGCCTCTGTCCCAGCCCCACTGGGGTCACCACACTCACTGAGGTGAGCTGGAGGCCCTTCTGGGGCAGGACTGACTTGGAGCCCGAAAAGCCACCTTTTGGCAAGTGGCCTGGCCTGTTGGTTTAGCCCCAGGCAAGGTGGTAGGCTCCGCAGCAGCTCCTCCTTTGGACTCTCCAGCTCTCCCCCTTTCTGTTCTACCTTGGGAAGCTCCCAAGGTCACCTACCAAGGTCACCTTTGAAACTCCCACCGTTGAAACTATCCTACTTCCAGAGGCCCCAGAAGAATAGGCATGTTGGCAACTCCCCAAGTCAGGGATCAGTTGCCACCAGCTCCAGTCCAAGCAGAACAGGGCATTGTGAACCTCCAGCTCCAGGCAGACACAAGGGAGGGGGGAGATTGTGGGAGGTGGTCACATGACCGTCTGGGCTGAGACCCAGGGGCACAGAGTTAATTCCTTCACGTTCACATGGCCCTACATTCCAGAGCCGCCTCTCCCAGGGTGCTGGCCATCAGTATTGCCCCCGGCGCCCCCAGCCACGCAAACCTGTTCTCAGATGCACCCAGACCTCCTGGAACTGCAGCTCTGGGATTCCAAGTGCTCACTCCTCCCCTCAAAAACACCACCCCCAGCTGGCAGGGTCTGCGCTGGTGAAAAGCGAGGTGTGGGGGCAGAGTGAGGGGAGGGTGTGAACTGTCCTTCAGGTGACAAAGAGGAGTGAAGCCAGGCAGGGGTGAGTTATTTACCCCTGTCTCGATTGCCTGTCTATGAAATGGGACCAATAATAGGACCTACTGTGGGGATTTTCCTTTCAAAGGAGAATCATGGCCACGACCAGCCTCAAAGATTTACCATAATGAAGGAGAAGTCATATATGACAGTGCCTGGCCCACTGTCAGTTCCAAAGTCTACAGTCAATAATTTCTCTCCCATGGAGCATGGTGGCTCACGCCTGTAATCCCAGCATATTCGGAGGCTGAGACCGGCTGATTACGTGAGGCCAGGAGTGAGAGACCAGCTTGGCCAACATGTTGAAACCCTGTCTCTACCGAAAATACAAAAATTAGCCAGGCATCGTGGCACTTGCCTGTAATCCCAGCTACTCAGGAGGCTGAGGCAGGAGAATCACTTGAACCCAGGAGATGGAGGCTGCAGTGAGCCAAGAGTGCGTGACTGCACTCCGGGCTAGGTAATAGAGTGAGGTAATAGAGTGCCTCAAATAATAATAATAATAATGTCTCTCCTTCAGTCTTTTCTTTCAACCACAGCATCCCTGTCTGTGACCTAGGAGTACAATTCTGACAGCCTCCACGAGCTGCTGTGGCTGGTGGGAGAGGGAGGGGAATGAGGCTATTGGTAAGGAAGGCTCTGGATGCTGTTGGGATAGCTGGCCTCCATAGACACTGCCCCACTTCTTCCCCCAAGTCCTTCCAGAGAATGTCCAGTCATCCAGGGGCTGCTCAGGGCACCCAGCTAAACACAGGGATGTGAATGCCCTGGATGTGGGCCTGTGGGCCAAAGATACACACAAACACACACACACACTCACTCACTCACACTCCTTGCCCAGAAGCCTAGGATGCACCAGAACCAATCCTTGGCTGTGGGGGCAGGGGGCATCTTGCTGACTTTTCATCAGCCCCCAGACCCAGATTGGGGCTCTGTCTGACCCAAGCCCAGTTCCTTGTCCTGGACCTTTCTGCTTGTCCTGGCTTGTCCTAAGAACTGCCCCCAGGAGACATATATTATAGATCTAAGCTTCTCTGTGCTTTTAATACTGCTGAACATGTACACGAAATAACTGCCCACAGTGCAGGGGAACTGGAGATTTGGAATGAGAAGGAGACCGACTTACTTTTCTCTGAGTACCTTCTCATGCTCTTTGATTTTTTTTTTTCTTTTACCATGTGTATCTAATACCTTTTTTAAAATTAAAATACTCCTGGGGCCAGGCGCGATAGCTTGCGCCTATATAATCCCAGCACTTTGGGAGGCTGAGACTGGCAGATCACTTGAGGTCAAGAGTCCGAGACCAGCCTAGCCAACATAGTGAAACCCTGTCTCTACTAAAAATACAAAAAATTAGCCGGGCGTGGTGGTGCACACCTGTAGTCCCAGCTAATCGGGAGGTTGAGGCAGGAGAATCGCTTGAACCTGGGAGGCGGAGGTTGCAGTGAGCCAGGATTGTGCCACTGCACAGCCTGGGCAACAGAACAAGACTCTGTTTTGAAATAAATACATAAATAAACAAACTCCTGGGATGGCGAAATGGTGGATGATGGCTTTGATTGTTGTTCTAAGAAATTTGGACTTACCCTGTAGGCAACAGGGAGCCAAGGGAGGTTTCTAAGCAAGGGTGTGACTTGCTCAGATGTAGAAAAAAAATGGATTCTGCTACAAAGCCATGGCCTGAAGTGGGCAGACACCAGAGCTTACGGGAGACCAGTCAGGAGTTGGGACACTTCTCTCGAGTCTAACCTAAACCTGGGAGCCACAATTATAGTTCCCATGTAGAGAGGTAAGCTTTCCTGGATCCAGCACCCCAGACCTGGTGGATGCACACCTGTGACCCCCAAAGAGGCAGGACAATCAAGCTACGCCCAAGAGGTAACTGACCAGCATTTCAGCCTGAAGAAAACAAAACTGAGGCCAGGCACGGTGGCTCACGCCTGTAATCCCAGCACTTTGGGAGGCCGAGGCAGGCGTATCACCTGAGGTCAGGAGTTCAAGACCAGCCTGACCAACACAGAGAAACCCTGTCTCTACTAAAAATACAAAAATTAGCCAGGCATGATGGTGTGTGCCTATAATCCCAGCTAGTTGGAAGACTGAGGCAGGAGACTTGCTTGAACCCAGCAGGCAGAGGTTGCAGTGAGCCGAGATTGCACCATTGCACTCCAGCCTGGGCAACAAGAGTGAAACTCTGTCTCAAAAAAAAGCAAGACTGGGAGGGAAGACACCAGCTAGTGGGGTAGATACTCCCCACAGAAGCAATATACCTTACAAATCAGGGCCACTGCCTGTTTCCTGTCATCTCTCTGTTCCATCAAAAATGAGACAGAGGTAAGCTCATTTTTAAATTAAGTTTGAGGGTAGGAGGCAACTGAGGACGACTTCAGAAGAACAGCCCTGCTCCAGAATCCGTGATTGGAAATACTGCTTGGACAGCTCCACTGTGTTCCCTCAGAACATAGAACCTAGGACGGGTGCGGTAGCTCACGCCTGTGATCCCAGCACTTTGGGAGGCTGAGGTGGGCAGATCACTTGAGGTCAGGAGTTAGAGACCAGTCTGGCCAACATGGAGAAATCCCATCTCTACTAAAAGTACAAAAATTAGCTGGGCGTGGTTGCAGGCGTCTGTAATCCCAGCTACTCGGGAGGCTGAGGCAGGAGAGTCGCTTGAATCCTGGAGGCAGAGGTTGCAGTGAGCTGAGATCACGCCACTGCACTCCAGCCTGGGCAACAGAGACTCTATCTCTAAAAATATATATATAATAATAATAAAATAAAAATAATTAAAGATGAACATAGAACCTAGAAAGTGTTCTCCCCAAGGGGCTTCCTGACAGCCCTGCCTGTAGATAGCCTTGCTCACTGGTGTCGGTGAGGCTCACACTCAGACTCAAGGAGATGTGGAAAGGGCCAAGGGATGGGGCTGGTGCTGTGAGTCTTGGTTTCCTGGGCTCTGCAGGTCAGAAGTTTGTGGCCCTCTGCACAAAGGAACACTGGAGTCTGGGCAGACCCAGGCTCTAGGCTGCCTGGGGCTTGGATTGCACTGGGTCTAAAGGGCCTTGGCTACTTAACCTCTCTGAGCTTAGTTGGCACATCTATAAAGTGGGGCTCATCACACCTTCCTCCTAGGCAGGCCTAAAGCTGGAATGATACAATGTGCAGCTGCCAGGCACATTGCACAGCATCTGGCCTGTCCCTAGACTCCTTCAGTTGCCCCTTTAGCTGTGGAGGAGAGATGGCCAGACAGAGGTGGGTGGCAGGGAGATAACTGAGAAGCCCCAAGCTGAAGGGAAAACGGGGGAGTCCTTGGTGTCCCTCCCTTACCCCCTCCTTCCATGCCAAGATAGTTGCTCCCTGTTGGTTTGGAGTCAGTTGCTTATCTGACTCTAAACCTTCAAAAGCCTGGGTAATGTACCAAGACCCCATCTCTTTAAAAAAAAATGTTTAGCCAGGCATGGTGGTGACATGCACCTATAGTCCCAGCTACTCAGGGGGCTGAGACGGGAGGATGGCTTGAGCCCAGGAGGTGGAGGCTGCAGTGAGCCGTGGACATGCCACTGCACTCCAGCCTGGGGAAGAGAGCAGGACCCTGTTCCAAAAAACAAAGAACAAACAAACAAAAAAACAAAAAACCTTCAAAAGTTTCCCATCAGCAAAGAGGGGAGGTGGTGTGAAGGGCCACAGATCAAAGGTTAAAAAAAGACTCTACCAGCCAGGCACAGTGGCTTACGCCTGTAATCCCAGCACTTTGGGAGGCAGAGGTGGGCAGATCACAAGGTTAGGAGTTCAAGGCCAGCCTGGCCAATATGGTGAAACCCTGTCTCTACTAAAAAGACAAAAATTAGCCAGGTGTGGTGATGGGCGCCTGTAGTCCCAGCTACTCAGGAGGCTGAGGCAGGAGAATCGCTTGAACCCAGGAGGCAGAGGTTGCAGTGGGCTGAGATCGCACCACTGCACTCCAGCCTGGGCAACAGAGTGAGACTCTGTCTCAAAAAAAAAAAAAAAAAAGACTCTACCAGTTCAGGCCCACCTGACATTTACAGTCAGAAACCTAGAAATATCTCTGAACATTCCCTTCCCCCAAAGGCTACAAGGGATAAATGTTTTTTGCTAGTCCTCCAAGAATTAGTAAAAACAGTGAACCCCACTGGACCAGGTATCGCTATCCTTTTGCCCACCTTATCATCACTCCTCATAGAAACTGTCCTTAAATTTTTCTTTCATCTTTTTTTTTCCCCAAGACTGCCCAGGCTAGTCTCAATCTCCTGGGCTTAAGCAATGCTCATGTCTCCTAAGTAGCTGGGATTACACCATCATGCCCAGCTCTCAAGTATTCTTTTTTTTTTTTGAGATAGAGTTTTACTCTTGCCCAGGCTGGAGTGCAGTGGTGCAATCTCAACTCACTGCAACCTCCACCTCCTGGTTTCAAGAGATTCTCCTGCCTCACCTCCCAAGTAGCTGGGATTACAGGTGTGCACCACCACTCCTAATTTTGTATTTTTAGTAGAGATGGGGTTTCAGCATGTTGGCCAGGCTGGTCTCGAACTCCTGGCCTTGAGTGATCCGCCCACCTTGGCCTCCCAAAGTGCTGGGATTACAGGCGTGAGCCAGTGCGCCCGGCCTCAAGTATACTTAAAAAAAAAAAAAAAAAAAAAAAAAAAGCCAGGCGCGGTGGCTCATGCCTGTAATCCCAGCACTTTGGGAGGCCGAGGCAGGTGGATCACGAGGTCAGGAGATCGAGACCATCCTAGCTAACACAGTGAAACCCCGTCTCTACTAAAAATACAAAAAATTAGCCAGGCTTGGTGGCGCACACCTGTAGTCCCAGCTACTCGGGAGGTTGAGGCAGGAGAATGGCGTGAACCCGGGAGGCGGAGCTTGCAGTGGGCCAAGATGGTGCCACTGCACTTCGGCCTGGGCAACGTAGCAAGACTCCGTCTCAAAAAAAAAAAAAAAAAAAGAAGTTGCCAGCCATGGTGGCTCACGCCTGTAATCCCAGCACTTTGGGAGGCTGAGGCAGGCAGACCACAAGGTCAGGAGATCGAGACCATCCTGGCCAACAAGGTGAAACCCATCTTTACTAAAAATACAAAAAATTAGACAGGTGTGGTGGCACGTGCCTGTAGTCCCAGCTACTCGGGAGGCTGAGGCAGGAGAATTGCTTCAACACGGGAGGCGGAGGTTGCAGTGAGCCGAGATTGCACCACTGCACTTCAGCCTGGGCAACAGAGTGAGACTCCGTCTCAAAAAAAAAAAAAAGGCTATTATAGCTGTTCCCTAATAAGAATCTAGCCCAGACTCTGCCACTGTGTGACCATAGGCAAGTTATTTCACCTCTCTGTGGCTTGGGGTCTTCATCATTACAAAGTGGATGGACCAAACATAAGTTCTTTTTTTTTTTTTTTGAGACAGAGTTTTGCTCTTGTTGCCCAGGCTGGAGTGCAATGGTGCGATCTCAGCTCACTGCAACCTCTGCCTCCCAGGTTCAAGCAATTCTCCTGCCTTAGCCTCCTCAGTAGCTGGGATTACAGGGACGCGCCACCATGCCTGGCTAATTTTGTATTTTTAGTAGAGACGGGGTTTCTCCATGTTGGTCAGGCTGGTCTCGAACTCCCAACCTCAGGTGATCCGCCCACCTGAGTTTCCCATAGTGCTGGGATTACAGGCGTGAGCCACGGCGCCCGGCCAGACCAGACGTAAGTTCTAACCTCAATTCATGAATGGGCTTTAGATGTGCATAAATGCCTTGAGAAATTGAGTAGTATTGGTTGCATCCCAGAAGGGAACTGAGTAGCAGAGGGGCCATTGTACTATATTCCCCTTTGCATCCTTTGTTTTTTTGTTTGTTTGACGCAGGGTCTTGCTCTGTTGCCTAAGCTGGAGGGCAATGGCACAATCATTGCTCACTGCAACCTCGACCTCCCAGACTCAAGTGATCCTCCCGCCTCAGCCTCTCAAGTATCTGGGACCAGAGGCATGCACCACCTTGCCCAGCTAATTTTTGGTTGTTGTTTGTTTGTTTTGAGAAGGAGTCTAGCTCTGTCACCCAGGCTGGAGTGCAATGGTGTGCTCTCGGCTCACTGCAACCTCCACCTCCCAGGTTCGAGCGATTCTCCCTCCTCAACCTCCTGAATAGCTGGGATTACAGGTGTGCGCCACCACACCTGGCTGATTTTTTTCTATTTTTAGTAGAGACAAGTTTCACCTTGTTGGCCAGACTGGTCTTGAACTCCTGACCTCAAATGATCTGCCTGCCTGGGCCTCCCAAAGTGCTGGGATTATAGGTGTGGGCCACCACGCCCAGCCTGCCTGGCTAATTTTTAAAATTTTTTTGTAGAGGAAGGGTCTCACTATGTTGCCCAGACCAGTCTCGAACTCCTGGCCTAAAGCAATCCTCCTGCCTCAGCCTCCCAAAGTGCTGAGATTAAAGGCATAAGCCACCACTCCAGGCCTCATTCTTTGAGTTTTGAACCAAAGGAATGTATTACCTTCTCAAAAACAAATATATAAAATGTATATTAAAAAAGAAAAAAATGTATGCAAATCCTTGTGTATGTGGGCACTGGTATATCTTGGGGAGGAGCCATAATTTTGCTAGATTTTTCCAAGGTGTCTCTGACCCCAGAAAGGTTTAGAGAACATTTCACTAGATGACCTTAAGAGTCATTCCCAGTGCAGTGGTGCTGTCTCGGCTCATTGCAACCTCTGTCTCCCAGGTTCAAGCAATTCTCATGCCTCAGCCTCCTGAGTAGCTGGGACTGCAGGCACACGTCACCACGCCCAGCTAATTTTTGTATTTTGTATTTTTAGTAGAGACGGGGTTTCACCATATTGGCCAGGCTAGTCTCGAACTCTTGACCTCAGGTGACCCGCCTGCCTCAGCCTCCCAAAGCGCCCAGCCCCAATTCCAACTTCCTGACTTGATGAAGTATTACAGAAAACAAAAGTGAATTTCAGTATTTATTACATCAGCCAGTCTGGGCTGGAAGCAAGTGAAAACGCACCTTGAATCTTACATTGAGGACTTGATACGGTGAGCCGCCTTCGATGGTGGACTATGGTGCTGTCTTCAGAAATCAAGGTCAAGAAATTACTCCCATTGGCCTATTCTCTCAAAGCTGTTGAATTGAGTCCTCATTGCCCCACCACTCTGCCCACTTAAACATGTCGTTTGGATTTGCTGCACAAATGATGCACATAAATAAATATGAATTTTTAAATGTTGGCCACTTTGGCTCTGAGGGGAAAGGGAGTGAGAAGGATAGGAAACGAGGGTCGGAAGAAATGGAGGTAAAATGGAGATGAATGGAGCCTCGGCTCATCCAGAGGCCTGGGCTGAATCTCAGAAACCCACAAGAATCCTTACACGCCAGAGAGGAAAAGTGCTTCCTAGGCGTCCAATGTGGAAAGCTTCAGGGAAAGGAGAATCCAGCTGAGGGATCAGAGAAAGGCTGGCTAAGGCAACCAAACTAGCAGCTGAATGGGTCCCAGCGAAGGAAAAGTTCACATGGTTTAAAAAAAAAAAAAAAGCCTCCATTTAACAAGTGGCCCCCGGCTGTGATAAACTTTAATTAACTGCACTATTATAATTCACTTCTAGCCTGGGTTCCACCCCAACCTGCTCTCTCCCTCCCACTCCCTCCCTCCTCTCCCCAACGTCTCTAGTCAGGTTTCCTTAGTGAAACCAAACTGGCCTCCATGGCTGGATGCCTCATTATTACAGCTGCTGCTTCTACTGTTCATAATAGCACCCAGCAACAAGAAGGAAAGAAACGATGCTGTTCTCAGTGCTTAAAGACAGGCCCTCCTTTCCTACCTATGTGCACTAGTAATCAAGGGTCTTACAATCCTAAAAGTTCCTGAGCATAATACCATAGTGATGAAGAGACAGTTGCAGGCCGGCAGGAGCAGCTGTGCACAGAAACCGGTAACAGGGACAACTCCCAGCTGGAGCCACCAGACACAACTCATAAGGTCCACGCCCAGACAGGTGATCCACATGTCTAAATTCACATGCACTGTGCAATGCCGGAGGAGGGGTGGCTGCACCCACCGCTCCTTCCTTCAATGATAGTTAAATTATACCCATGACACTGTATTCTCAGGCTGTTGAGCTTTACCAATTTTAAGAGTATGTGCCTTGGAAGCGGGAGTTGGGAGCATCTTAGAGGATCTTCCAGGCAAAACATGCTTGGTTTTTATTAATGAACTTACACAAAAAGCCAACCCAGACCTTTAAGTGCAATGTGTGATTGGTAGCCAGGCGAGGATGGGTTTTGGAATTAACTCTTCCTACAGTCTGCTATGCATTATCACCCCCAAGTTAATTACCCCTGCGGATGAAAATAGGTTTCATGACTCATAAGCACCAATACAACACTTGGCAGCAGATGAAAATGCAAGGACACATTTGCAGGAAGCTGACATGAATATCTATTTATATGTGGGGAGATTCTTAAAGAGGTGAGGCAGGCACCTCCCATGTACCAGGATTAAGAGGCTGCAGCAGATCCATCAATATTGCCACTTATCCACACCCACACATACACACGCGAGTGCGCGTGCACACAGAGTCCTGGTTTCCACCACTTCAGTGATGGCAGTGGCAAAGCAGGAAAAGAAACTAAAAGGGTGTTATTAACAAGTTCCGACACCAGCCCGGCCTCCACACCAGAGTTCTGGGCGAACCAGTGATTTGTTTCTCCCCAAACGTGCCTGTACCCATCCCCACCTCCCAGTCTTCCCACTCCTTTGATGGGAGTGGAGTGGGGGATCCAAGTTTCTTAATAGTCCTTCAGCCTTGGAGGGGACCAACAGGGCCCAGCTCGCCCCGCCCAGGAATGAGATGTGGCCAGGAATCAATTTGACTGGATTGCCGGGTTTTGTTTTGCTTCCTCCCTCCTGTTTTCTGCTCTTCTATTTGCCTCCCAGGAAAGTACAAGGTTCAGATCAGGTTTGCCTTCCCCTACCACTGGGAGGACTCCAGGCTGCTCTCAGCCCACGAGCAGGGGCTCTGCTCTAAAGGGCAGTAGTCTTCTCTCCGCTTCCCCGCCTCTCTGCACCTCACAAACGCCGCCAAAAGCTGATTAGATGAATAATTGCATTGCTTCACCAGCAGGAATGGATTTTTATTTGATGTTGGAAGTAAACCTTTGCTTCAGGAACTAAGTTTGGGGTTTTCCCCCCTCTTCCTCATCCTCGGAAACCCTCTCTAATCAACTAAGTCTTTAGAATTATTTCTGCCTTTAAAAATAATTATTTAAAATACAAGAAAGAAAACTTGTAATGAATGAGGTGAAAACTGGTTTTCCAAGGCACCAGCCTGAAGCTACTGCGGACTCTCCAGGCTGAGTGTATGCATTTGCTCCCAGCTCTGCGGCAGTTTTGTTTTAAATATGCAGACTGATGTCTGTCATATCTAAGAAGCAAAGCATCCTAGCTTTTCTCCTAGACTTTTTCGCCCACTTGTCAAGTCACCAGCTGCACTGGGTGTCAGCCTATGTTCACCGCCACAGGGCGAGGCACCAGAAAGCATTCTTGACAATGCCATTTGCAGCTGGGCCCGCATCCGGGGGAAAATAGAGATGCTGAAGAGTAAACCGAAATCGCTTAGTCAGCAACTGTCGCCTCCCCAAGAGGTGAATGTAAATAGCCTGGTACCGAGGGGGAGGGGCAGCAAGGCAGCACAGGGCCTTTCCCACAGGCCAGCTCCCAGGGCTTTCAAAAGCACTGGGATTTTCGTTCTATACTGGAGGTAGGGAGGGTGTCGCCTACGTCGGAGTTGCATGGCCTTAGCCCTAGAAAGACAAAATTGCTGACTCAGCGCAGTTAATATCAATTGAATTTATTACAAGTTACTAAGCTCCAAGGCACATTACAGTGTTCTGTTAACTACAGAAATGTATAAAGGACAAACAGAGCAGATTCTCCATGTCTAGCATTTCGCTCTACTGTTCAAAAGCATCCGTGCATCAATAAAGCAAAAACAAAACAACACGTGTAGATCCAACACATTCAGGTCAGTAGAAACAAACCAAAACATTTTCCCCTCACAAACTTGCAACAAAAAACACCCCATCCCCCCCGACACCCCCTTACCATTTTGCAAACAAAACAGAAAAACAAAACAAAACAGAACAAAATAAAGTGAAGACTTCAACACTTGGGGCAGTTTAGAAGGAAGCTTTCACCATTTTATAGCATTTTTTTTTTTTTTTTTTTTTTTTTTAGGCAGCAACACTGGCCTTGGCAAAAAAAAAAAAAAAAAAAAAAAAGTCTTTTTCTTTTGTGTGTGTTTTTCCTTTCAGAGAGTGCATAACATTTACAAAAATACACACCAGCAGCAGTCGTTGCTAAGGACTATTAATTCTGTACCTAGGCAAACATTCTGCCACCAAATAAATGCTAACGATATGATGCAAATGACCCAACCAATACTATACTGCTTAACACAAACCAGCTTATCCTTCAAATGAAGAAGTTACATACCTTTGTTTCAAAATATAGAAACATACGACGAAAATAATGTCTATACATAAGACTAACTTTTTGCAGTTTCGTTATATTCACAATTCTACACCTTGGGAGTGAGGGGAGGGAGGGTCGAGTTGGGTTGGGGGAGGGGCCCTCAGGATTGGAGAGGAGCTGGTCTAGGGCAAAGGAGGTGGCTGCCCAGTGGTTCAAGGGTCTCTCTCCTTTTTCACTTTAACATCCCCAGCTAAGATAGTCGCGATTTCGCCCTGCATGAAGGCCCAAGGTACATTCGACCCGACTAGGGGGCATTTCTCTCCGCTGGGGCAATACACCTCGCCGGTGGCCCCCTGGGCCTTGATACTCTCTCTAGAGCAAGGGAAGCAAAATTTGTGGCTGGGGACGGAAGGGCACTGAACGAAATGCGTGTCCTCCAAACGTTCGTGGCAAATGGTGCAGCAGAGGGGTCCGCTGTTGGCCATGGGGGAATCCGGAATGTTTTGGGGGTGCACTTGGTCCATGCCCGGGTGGGCGCTAGGCGGCGGGGGCGCCACCTGTAAATTCAGGTCCCCGTTACGTGATGCCAAGCGGCGCTGCCCCGGCACGGAGGCCGGCGAGACTGGGCTGCTGCTGTTGCGCCGCGCGGACGCAGTGGTAGAGTGCACGGAACTGCCATCCTTGGGCGAGTGCGCTGTGCCCAGAGTATCTGCCACCGACATGAGAGCGGCCATAGGGGACGGACCGTTCTGGGGGGCTGACTCAGGTGGGGTGGTCCGGTTGGAATGGGGTCCCAGAGGTGGGGGCGGCGGAGGCGGACCCCCTGCCGCGTGCCCCGGCGCCGCGAAGCCCCCGGCGGACATGGTGAGCTTCAGCGCCTCGCTCTGGTTCGCCATCCACTGCTGCCTCTGCTGTTCCTCGCCCAGCTTCAGCGCGCCCTCGGCTGAGTCCGGGGGCTCCGGAGAGGCCTTTCTCTTGCGCAGGCTGGCGGCTGCGCCCCGGCCCGACGGCGCGGCGGGCGGCAAGGCCCCGGTCCCCGGGGGTGCGCTGGGGGCGCGGCTCAGACTCACCAGAGCAGTGGGCAGCATGGGACAGCTGGCGTCCAGGTAGGGCTGGGGCAGCATGTCGGCGCCGGGCACGCCCTCCTTGAAGAAGCGCACGGCTTCGGGGAGCAGGTCTCCAAGCAGGCGCCAGTCCCCGGAGCCGTGCTTCTTTTCGTACTCCAAGTACTTGAAACCCGAGGATAGGCCCCGGCCGAAGTCCTTCATGCAGTCCTGATACATCTGCTTGGCCACACCAGATGCACTGGAGTACACGTTGCCCGAGCCCGTGGGGTACTCAATGAACAGCTTCAATTCGTAGTCCATGCCGGGCTTGGAGACGGCGTCGAAGGCGAAAACGCGGCCCAGCAGCGAGTGGTCCTTCTTGAAGCGAACCTCGTAGGGCGTGCAGCCTGCCAGCGTGAGCAGCGTGTCGCGGACCATCTTGGGCTTGTTGGCCCACTCCTCGGCGCGGTTGCGCAGGCTCTCGCTCAGCTCGGCCAGGGCCTCGGCGTTGCGCTGCTTCTCCTTCAACTCGCGCTCCTGGTCTGTGCTCGACACCGAGCCGGGCCTCTTACCACCAGCACCCACGCCCACCTCTGCCACCGACGAAGAGGTCGAAGACGACGCGGAGGACGACGTGGCCGATACACCCGGGGTACCCCCGAGACAAGCGGGGCCCCCAGGAGCCCCTGGGGGAGCAGGCGTCGGGGGCCCACGGCTGCCCAGGGCGTGGGGAGGGGGTGGGGGAAGTACCGCAGCGCTGGCCGGGCCGTTAAGCAGCGTCTGCGGTAGCAGGTTGGGGGGCACGGTGAGCTGGGGGCCTCCGCCACCCCCCGGGTTGGGCAGCCCCGTAACCAGCCCACCGTGCGTTCCACGCCGAGACGCCACCGACGCCGCCGCTGAAGAAGAATTGGGGCTCTGACGGTTCAGCTCTGGGGGTCCCTCCTCTGGTGTTGGTTTGGGGAAGCCGTTTGGGCCCCCCAGGCCGTTGGGCAGTCGCGCGGTGTGGCTGCTGCTTCCCAGGCTCACCGGCGGTGGCGGGTACTCGAAGCGGCTGCGCTGTTCCACCGCAGCGGCGGCGGCGGCGGCGGCGGCGGCGGCAGCGCTTAGGCCGTAGCGCTCCAGGCCAGACGGGGCCGCCAGCACGGCAGGCTTGCTGGAACCATCAACGTGGTTGAGCTGTTGTTGTTGTTGCTGCTGCTGCTGCTGCTGTTGCTGCTGCTGCTGTTGCTGCTGCTGTTGCGCGGCGGCGGCGGCGGCCGCCGCTGCTGCCGCCGCCGCCGCCGCTTCCTTAGCCGACAGGGCCACTGTCTTGACCCCGACGGGCGGCGGCGGCCCGGGGGAGCGGCCGTCCTGGAAGCAGCCGTGCGCCCGCTTCAGCTGGCGCGCTGTCTCGATCACGAACTCGATGCGATCGGCGCCCTCGTAGTTGACGCAACCGCGACATACGGGTTCCGAGAAGTCCCAGATCATGGCCCAGGGCATGCGGGGCAGGTCGCACAGGTAGCAAGATTGTCTCCGGGACGAGGACACCTGCGCCGCCGACATGATGCCTGCCCTGGGGAAGGTAGGCCCCCGCCCGGGCTGTCTCCGCGGCGCCTTCTCCTCCGGGAGGACTGGCCGGCTGGGGAGGGAGTCCGACTGCGGGGGAGGGAGGAGGGGGGGCGAGAAAGTTCTGCCCCAGGGGCTGGAGGGAACGCGAGTCTCCACCGCCGGCGCAGCGCCTCGCCGTGGGGGCTCCACCGCCCGGGCAGCGGACGGGTTCAGCCCTTTCTTCGCCCCCACCTCCTACTGCGGTTGACTCGTAGCGAGGGGAGCTCAGGCGCCTTCTTCCTGGTGCTGCAGACTTGGGCTGGAAGCTCCCGGCCCGAGGGGAGGGGGCGAGGGTGCTCGGTGCTGGCCGCCGTTGCCTCTTGGCCCCCTCCCCGGAGTGGCTGGTGCGTGGAAGCTCGAAAGGGGCTGTCTCTTCCTCTCCCCGGGGACCCCCCTACGAGCTGCGTCCTCTCCCCGACGGGCCCCCTGGGGCGAGGGCCAGAGGGTTCAGTGCCACCCGGTGCCCGGGTCCAATCTTGCTGAAGCCGCTGCTTCCCCGGAGGACCGGGGGAGGGGGTGGCAGCCGAGAAAGGACCTTCTCCCCTCCGCAGCGTCGGCCGTTCTGCTGGCGGCGACTGGGTTTGCACCCCGGAGGGAGCCGCCGCGGCCACTGCTTCCAGGACGCACGAGAGCAGAGGAGAGGAGTGCACGCACGCAGGCTCCCGCCGCCCCCAGGCCTGGCCGGCGCCCGGGCCGCCGCGGCTGGCGGCGCTCACGTTGGCTGCAGGGCGCTCGCGCGGCGCCTCGGCCCGGGTCGCATCCCTTCCCGCTCGTGCTCACGCTCGCCCGGAATGTGGGGTTGTGATTGTTACTCTACGTTCCGGAGGCGCGTCTCGGCGCTCCTGCTCCGGCTGCGGCTCGCGCTGTCCCCGGCTTGGCCGCGCGGGATGCCGCCCGGGCGGAGCGCTGACGTCACCGCCATGCTCTGCACCAGTTCTTCCCCCTCCCCTTTACACTTCCTCTGTGGAGCCCACTTGTTGCTCAGGAAAGGCGCATGCGCGGCAGGACGCCCAGATTCCTCCCAGCCGGCCCCTCCTCCGCGCCTCCGCCCTCCCCTCCCCCCTCGCCGTGTGTGTACAACAGCTGAGGCCCGGCGAGCTAATGCTGGAAGTCCAGAGCTGGGGGTGGAAATTAAACAGACGATGACCTTTCCTTTCCCTGCCCGGCATTCCCAAGTAAAAACGCATTTAAGAACCACTAGCGTCGTTTCCGATCCCTGTCCCACCCCACCCCCAAGCCTCGGCAGTGAATTTAAATGTCCTGTTTCAGGATTTTTCGCCGTGAATTTCGTATAAGGTATTAACCATTTCATCTGCGGTTGAACCTTATCCCCCCCGGCATGGATGTTAAATTCATCGCCACCACTGATGCCGAAGCACCTGCAAAATTAGCTGTTTTCCAATCTTCCAGAAATTGTCTTTTCTATTTGTTTTTGTGCCCTGATCTAGGAACCCGGGCTTCAACGATAGAGCTAAATGAATTCAGAGTGCGCTACCCTTCCCCCCAGCCGCACTTTAAAATTTTTGGCTGAACGTCTGAAGAAGATACGAGCACCCCGAGGCCTTTAAGGAAAACAGGCAACTGGCTGCGCACAGCTGCAGTTGAGGGCAGGGAGGGGGAGGGGCCGGAGAGGCCAAACAGGTGAGTGGTGTTTCTAGAGTTTGATTTTTAAAAGGTGGAGGCAGCATTTAATAATACTGATATATTTTTGTAAAGCACAGCCGCAGTTTTCAAAGTTCTTTCTCAGGCGCTGTGATCTCACTCCATGTTGCCCCAGAAGGCAGAACAAGGCCGTGATTTTTTTTTTTTTTTTTTTAAGACGGAGTCTTGCTCTGTCGCCCAGGCTGGAGTGCAAAATGGCGCGATCTCGGCTCACTGCAACCTCTGCCTCGCAGGTTCAAGCGATTCTTCCGCCTCAGCCTCCCAAGTAGCTGTGATTACCGGCACCCGCCATCAGGCCCAGCTAATTTTTTGTATTTTTGTAGAGACATGGTTTCACCATGTTAACCAGCTGGTCTTGAACTCCTGACCTCAGGTGATCCTCCCGCCTCGGCCTTCCAAAGTGCTGGGATTACAAGCATGAACCACCACGCCCGGCCAAGGCCGTGATTTCTTCTGCCTTACAAGATCACTGCTCATCAGTATTGCTTATGGCACGATGGATATGTTGGTCATAGCTCTAGTTGGGGCATTTCTATTGATTATTCTAATTATTGGGTTTGCTTTTTTTTTTTTTTTTTATTTCATGAAAACTGAGATAATCCCAGGGAAGGCTGGAGAAGGGAAAGCAATATAATGGGATTTCGGATTCTGAAGTCTGGCCCACCAGATTGAAATTTCCTCTCCATCACTAACTGGCTCTCCACCCTTAAGCTAGTTACCCACAAAATCTCTCTTTTCCATGGAAAAGAGAATGGAATGATAGCTCCCAGGTTATTAGGGTTGTTTGAGATTTCAACTTCGGTTTTTTGTTTTTTTGAGATAGGATCTTGTTCTGTTGCCCAGGCTGGAGTGCAGTGGCACACTCGCGGCTGGCAGCAGCCTGACCTCCCAGGCTCAAGTAATCCTCCCACCTCAGCCTCCCTAGTAGCTGGGACTACAGGCATGTGCCATTACACCTGGCCAATTTTTTTGTATTTTTGGAAAGGGATGGGGTTTTGCCGTGTTGCCCAGGCTGGTCTCAAACTCCTGGGCCCAAGTGATGCACCCACCTTGGCCTCCCAAAGTGTTGGGATTACAGGCATGAGCCACCTCACCCGGCCTCAATTTGTTTCTTGTCATAATAAGAGATAACGCTTACTTAGACTTGCCGTGGGACCTTAGTAAACTAGGTGGCTTACTTGCATCACCCTTAATATTATCTACATTATTAAGGGGATATTATCTATAGTATTTTGTTGTTGTTTTGAGACAGAGTCCACTCTGTCACCCAGGCTGGAGTACAGTGACGCAATCTCAGCTCACTGCAACCTCCACCTCCCAGGTTCAAGCAATTCTCCTGCCTCAGTCTCCCAAGTACCTGGGGATACAGGCGCCCGCCACCACACCCAGCTCATTTTTGTATTTTTAGTAGAGACGGACTTTCCCCATGTTGGCCAGGCTGGTCTCGAACTCCTGACCTCAGGTGATCCTCCCGCCTCAGCCTCCCAAAGTGCTGGGATTACAGGCATGACCCACCGTGCCCGGCCTATTACAGTATTAAACCCTTAATATTATCTACAGGGTAGATTCTTTTACCTCCATTTTACAAACCAGGAAAGTAAAGAGGCTATATAACTTGCCTACAGCCATTAGTGATGGGGCTGGGATTTGAATCCAGTAAATCTGATTTGAGGTGTCTTTGACAAGCTCAGGCTTGCAGAGGTGGTTTGGGGTGCTCAAAATTCCCATCAGCCCCAGTTGATTTGGTGTTACATACAATCTTACGTAAGTACTACGCCAATACACCTTCATAACCAACCCCCAGCCTCCCCTTCCAAGCGCATTTGTACCACTGAGTTCTATATACAGAAGTTGTAGATCTGTCACTACCAGACTGTAACTTAAATACACCATACAGAATGGAGAGCAGTGTTGGACTCACAGTTAGTGTTAGTTAGTATTGATACTAGTGTTGGTACTATTGCTGGTTGACATGTGACAGTACTTAGTAAACTGCATAAATTGTGAGGATCACTATTATCACTCTTATTACTAGTAATTGCAATAAAGTTCAGTGGAAGCAACAAGAGATACTTACTTTTATTTTGACACTTGACTTCCAGAGCCTGTTCCCCTATCCAACACTCCCCAGAGCCCCAATCTCCCACTCATTCTGGGGCCCCTGAGTGCAAAGGAAAGGCGAGTTTTTAAGGACAGAAGAGGAGGAGGAGCCCTAGGGAGCCCCTCTTTCATCTCAAAGCAGCCAGATTTCTGTTTTTGTAAAACAGTGAGCTCACTGTGCACTCTAGAGCAATAATAAACTTTCTCTGGCCTGCTGGCACTTTGCAGTGATTCCTCTGCAAAGAGTTGCTTGGGGAGCATTGCCTCACTCTCCCAGACTTCAGCCCTCCCCACACTACCGCTACCCTGGAGTGAGTCAAAACATAGGGGTGGGAAATGGTTTGACATCCCCGCCAGCCTGGGGCTCCTTAGCTTTGGCTCGGTTGGGTGACCCATTTCTTTACATTAATATTTATTCAGCCCTTCCCTTTATTAAACCAAAAATATTAGGGAAATAGCAACTTAGCCGCAACCCTCCAGCCAGGCTGCTAGAGAAAGCAAGTTGGATTCTATGACATGGTGTTATGTTTGGTATGCACACACATATGTCTCCATCTCCCTGTCTGTCTCTGTCTTCACTGTTACTAAAGGAGATATATATACACACATACATGCTGGGGTGCCTTCAGACACACTGAGTTAGAAATCAACATGTATTTAAACAGACTTCCATTACAGACTCATAATCCTTTCATTTATAAAACATAGCTCTCTCCAAACCGCCCCCCCACCCCCCACCAAAAAAAAGAATCAACATCATTTGTGGTATCTCTTGTTGCCTGAGATGGCCGTTTGGGGATGTGTGAGAGACGGTGAGAGGCTAGAACTCCAGTGTTCTGGAGATGGGTTTTCTCCCTGAAGAAGAGTCCCGTGCAACAAAACTATGACAACGGTGGAAAGGAACTGGAAAGGATTTGGGAGGGGGGTGGTGGAGGTGGAGGAGCCTCAACGTAAACTGCCAGGTGTAGAGACTCAAAGAACTCTGTCCATGGGGTCTGGGAGACAAGCAGAGACTAGCAGAGCCGGGCGCCAAACGGCGGCATCATCTTCCCAAAGTTCCTTCCTACTGTCGCTTTCCCCACCCAGCTTGCCATCTGGGCTGGCATCCTCAGAGAACCCTGCTCTAAACTGGAGCAAAAGGTCAGCTTTCCACCTGGCCTTGCCGGAGCACCATAGCCCAAGGTTGCTAGTGGTGAGAAGGTCGCCAGGCGCGCACTTCGAAGCTCCCTGCACTCTCTCTCCTGCCCCCGCCGTTTTGTGGCAGAGACGGGGCGCGGGTGTGTGTGTGTGTTGCGGGGGCGGGGGGGCTCTTGGCCTGGCAGCCCTGCAGTCAGCTGGCTCAACCTTCAAGGAGGCCCGGGCTGAACCTCGCGTCACCCTGCTGCAACGCGCGCCGCCAAGCGCTCCAGCGAGAGAAAGGCCTTTTTTGGTAACAGCCCCGCGGTAAGCGGGACCCACTTCTCTGGCCTGCGAGATCCGCCTTGGAGAAGATGAAAACAAACGTCTGCGTTGGGCCCTCCTCTGGCCTTTCGATGGCCCCTGATCGCCGCGCGCCAGGAACCCCAGAGGCGCAGTTTGAGCCCTGGGCCTGTAGAGACGAGCAAAGGGGCTGGGGAGGGTGGGGGAAGGGAGACAGCAAGATGATTTACAGATTTACTCCCAGGCCCATTCCGTGGCGGAAGTATTTGCCTTTCCCTAAAGGAGTAATCCCGGTATTTGAAAAAAAAAAAAAAAAAAAAGTATTAACTTAGGCCAGGGCGTAGGGTTACGCAAGAGCCACTCGAGCATGAAATCCCAAGAACAACGTGATTCGCTGAGAAGCCCCGGGGGAGGAAAGCCTGCACCGCCTGCCAGGACCTGCCCAGCCTGGGGCGCGCGGGCAGCCGGGCTCTCCGTGCAAAATCGGGTGGAAGGAAAAGGAGAGCGGACGTAGTGTTTAGTGCAGGCACAGTGGCCACAGCGAGCGATGGATCTCTGACTGATTTCTTCCTGGAGGGGCGGGGAACAGGGAGGGGAGGGGAACAGGGAGGGGAAGAAAGGCGGGGGGAGTCGCGTCTGGTTCCTGCCTCCTCCCCGCTTCCTCTCTTTGCCCGCGTGCCAGGATGGGGGAGCCCAGCGCTGTCCTCAGCAAAAGCTGGTGTGGTTTTTTTAGGTCCAAAAATAAAGGAACGCTGGAATGAGCCGCCCAGGTACCAGGCCTAGAGGTAAAAAAAAAAAAAAAAAAGAGGGAAGAGCCAGACAAGGGTGCTATTCACTGACCTGGTTGGGTTAAAACAAATACCCACACCCCAAAAAGGGGGGTTGGAGAGGAAGGAAGCCTTGGACGGCAAGAGTAGGCAGAAAGCTGGCAGGGCGGCCGACCAGGCCACAGGTGCGCATACCCCCGGACCCTCCACCCCGCCGGGCGCGCGCCTGGGCCTCAGCAGGGAGTAGGAGTGCCAGCCAGTTCCCACTGGCCCACACCGACCTGGGGATTTCCACAGTCCGGCTACGGCGACCCGTTGCCGCCGGCGCTTTCCTGCTGGGGCCACCAGAAGGCGGGGCCTCAGAGCGGGAAGCCCCTCCCTGCAGCCTCGCCATCCCTCGGTCAGGTCTGGTACATGGGGCAGCTGTCACTGCTGTGCCTGGTTGGGATGGATGGGCCAGGATCTTCAAATATTTTGGCTTGCGTGAGCTGAGTAGTTCAACCCGAAACTCAGGAGAGAGGGAGGAAGGGAGGGCGCTTAGCATTTGGGTACATATTTACATTATGTTGTTTAACTTGGACTTGGCTGACCCTAAACAGCTGTGTGAACTTGAGCAAATCTCTTGAATTTCGGTTTCTTCATCCGTAAAATGGGAAAAAGTTACACTGCTTCCTTTGCCTGCCTCGTTGATCTGTGTGGAAGACAATGTAATGTGCTTAATAAAATGTAAGAAATTATTAACAATACAACGACCAACATTTGTCTAGGGCTCCGAAGAGCATTCCCAGACATTATTTCACCAATCCCTACATCAACCCTGTGAAGTAGGTGTTACTTTCATCAACCTCCTGTATAGGTGAGGAAAGCCAAGTCCAGAATTACTGGAAACCAGGTTCCCTGGCTGTAAAACTGGCATTTCTTCTTTCACCCCGCCTGTTGCTATACCTTTTTGAGGGTCTCAGATGCTCCTCAGAAACTGCAAGAAATTAAAACCTCTCTCCCCATTGGAGTTTACAGGTTCATGTCCCAGTAGATGCAAGGTTATACATAAATTAGCACAGGTTATTTTGGAGTTAAAATCACTATCCAGCTTTGAAGCAAAATTGAGTAGTTATGCTTTCCTGGCACCCTGTAAAACCATTCTCTTTCTTCCTGCTTTTTTTTTTCTTTTACTTTCTTTTTTTTTTTTTGGAGAAAGTCTCACTTCAGTTGCCCAGGCTGAGTGCAGTGGTGCCATCTCAGCCCATACAGCTTCAACCTCCCTGGCTCAGATGATTCTCCCACCTCAGCCTCCCAAGTAGATGGGACTACAGGTGCGTGCCACCACGCCTAGCTCATTTTTTATTTTTTTTTATTTTTAGTATTAAAAAAAAAGAGAGAGATGGGATTTTGCCATGTTGCCCAGGCTGGTCTCAAACTCCTGGACTCCAGCAATCCACCTGCTTGGGCCTCCCAAAGTGCTAAGATTACAGGCGTGAGCAACTGCGCTCAGCCCCTGCCAAAACAAAAACAAAAACATGTTATTTATTTATTTTGAGACAGGGTCTCACCCATGCTGGAGTGCAGTGGTACGATCTCTCACCTCAGCCTTAGGAGTAGCTGGGACTACAGGCATGCACCACCCCATACCTAGCTTAGTTTTTTATTTTTTGTAGACACGGGGATCTCACTATGTTGCCCAGGCCTGTCTCTTCTGGGCTCAGGCAGTTCTCCCACCTCAGCCTCCCAAAGTACAGGGATTATCACCGCATCTGGTCTCTTCCTGCCTTTTCTATACCCCGGTCCTTGGCAGAGGTGATGGAGGAAAATCTGAAGTTCTAGAACTCACTGAAGCATTTAGGAATTTACTGAGATACCCTTACCAAGGACAGCAGCATTTTCATTGTGCACTCTTGAGAAAGACCCCAGGCTGAACAATAAACAAGGAGGAAAATGAAGAGAGTGCATTTTATAGTGGAAGGAGCCTCTTCTCATACCCAAAAGTCATATCACATAAGTAACGTGCGCCACCTCATACGGGTCACACCAGCTGTATAGACACTCACCCAACATGTACTGTCCTGTCCTTAGGCTAGGGGCCACATGATTGTGGCAGGCTACAGTCCTCAAAGCACTTCTGGCCACCAGGTGCAGTGCAGTTGTGCACACCTGTAGTGCCAGCTACTTGGGAGGCTGAGGTGGGAGGATCACTTGAGCCCAGGAGTAGTTCAAGACTGCAGTGAACTATGATCACACCACTGCATTCCACTATTCCACCCTGGGTGACAGAGCAAGACTTTTTTTTTTGAGATGGAGTCTCACTCTACGCCCAGGCTGGAGTGCAGTGGCACAATCTCGGCTCACTGCAACCTCCACCTCCTGGGTTCAAGCGATTCTCCTGTCTCAGCCTCCCAAGTAGCTGGGATTACAAGTGCCTGCCACCATGCCTGGCTAATTTTTGTATATATTGTTTCATGGGGTTTCACCATGTTTGCCAGGCTGGTCTCGAACTCCAGACCTCAGGTAATCTACCTCAGCCTCCCAAAGTACTGAGATTACAGGTGTGAGCCACCGCACCCAGCCTTCATCTCTTAAGAGAAAAAAAAAAAGCACTTCTAGCCAAGGGTAGGTGTATAGCTCTGACATCAAATCTGGCCTAGGCATCACTGGAGCAAGAAAGCCCGGAAACAAAGTGACCCCTCCAACACATCTAGAGGACCACCATACTTTAACCTGAACTCCCCTCTCTGGCCGTACACAGAAGAGTAAGCTTGATAGGTCCCTGGTGTGAAACTATCCTCAGTACTTACATTTTGTTTCGAAGCTGAAACTTGGCTACCAGATGGCCTGGTGGGTTTCTGTTCCCCAACTCCTTAACCAGTGCCCTTCCATTTACCATTCATTCAGTTATTCAACTATTTATTTAGGGAACACTTTCTATGTCAGTGCTGGATGAACCAAGCCAGACTGGCTGTAGCCCAGAATCTAGAAGCTTCCATTTCCTCCTAGGTGTCCTACTTTCCTGATGCAATAGCCCAAAAGTCATAAGAGGCAGAGCTTGTTCAATACTCCCACCAGCCACATGACTGACTTAGAGCAATCTATTTATTCTCTCTGGGACTCCATTTCTTCACCTGTCAAAGGTTGATATTAAAACCTGTTCTCCCTACTTCAGGGGTTTGCTATGAAATTCTGTATGTTAATGCCTAGGGCTGTAGAAAGGCGAGACACTGTGACAAATCTTTTTTCCAGCGCTAAGCCCTTCGAGGTAAAATGGGTGGAAAGCCAGGCCTGCCGCTAAGCCCTGTCCACTCTCTTCATCTTGCCCTTGGAGGGCCTCCTCCTGGGGGGCCAATCTAGCATGTCCATGTCCTTCTGGGCTGGCAGACAAACAAGCAATGACAAGCTTTAGGCCTAAGAGCTGGAGAAAGACAATAGCAAGGTTAGGCTGTTTTTTTCTCATCTCTCCTAGAGAGACAAGGATATCCCCTCCCCAAATCCCTGGTGGTGGCAGTGAAGCTCGGAGCAGTTGGATTTATTTAGGGCTTTTACTTTTTTTTTTTGTTTTGGCCAATTTGGAAAGAAAAGAGGCAATGACCTCTTCTTTAAAAAACAAAACTAGGCAGGAAGTGTACTGGGCCTGAGTGGCAGGGACTAAGGGTGTAATTACAGGTTTTTGTTCAGCATTTTCAAGTAATTAAATCCAAAGGAAAGCGAGCCTAGCCGAGGCTTCTTGGATGCAGGGCAGACAAGAGCTGTGTGTATGTGTGTGTTTTGTGTGTGTTGGGATGGGGAGGAGAGGCAGGAGGTGAGAAATGGATTTGCTTTTCAGGCTGAGAAGAAGCGGGCTTCTCGCCTTTATTAATATTTTTACATTGCTTTTTTCAAAAGGTAGCCGATTATTCATCTTTTATTCGGTGCCACTGCCCTCTCCTTGGTGACATTTTCAGCGTGCACAGCTTTCTAGGCACTGATTTTCCTTCACGCCAACTCTCCCCCTCCCCACTTTTTCATATTCCCGCTTTCTGCCTGGTTGCCCACACAATAAACCCACTGCAAAATCCGCAGCCAGCTTTCTTGCCTACAGCTTCCATCCCAGCGACCTCCGACGCTGAACAATAGTCTCTCCTTTTGTTTTAAACATCTTCTGGCTTTCCTTGTTCCGCTTTAAAATACTTCTTACCACCACCATCCCTACCCAGCCTCCCCCGTGGTTGCCTCGGTTTCCTTTTGGGACAAGCAGTCTGTGCACAAGCGCACCTGGTTTGCAACGCCCAGAGCGTTTGAAATGGGTTCAAAGCCTAGGGATGCGCGGGCTCCTCTCTCCTCCCCTCCTCTTCCTTCCCTCTCCCTGGGCCCTTGGTGTCCCTCCGACGTTCCCTGGACGTTGTGAAGTGACAAGCAAGAAAGCATATACTGTCTGCTCACATTTTTAAGGGCAGGAAACCTGACCCACCCCCAGACCACGCGCCCCAAGGAGGGGCACTTGCATTTTCCGGCGGGTGAGGGGGCGGCCTCTACTAGGGTTAGCTGGGGCCGGCCTGGAGGCTGCCCCCTCCTCTTCCTCCTTCTCCTACCCCCACCCCACATCATGCCCTCAGATTACCGCCCCCACTTCCCCCGCCAGTCCCCTTCACCTACTCTCCCCAAGAACAGATTGTTTATCAGAACGGGCAGCCAAGAAACCTACTCCTGTTTCTGGCCTCTGCCAGAGATTAATCACACTTGGGAATGGCACAAAACTTGACTGTGTTGGGAAGGGGTGAGGCGTAGGGGGTAGGGAGGTGGGGAGATGTGGGGTGGGGGGATAGTTAAAAGGAAAGACCAATACATTTGACAAGGTGACCAAATCGGGGTTACCGCTGCCTCTCCCCTCCTTTATTTTAGTAAGTCAGTGCAGAAGACAGAATTCTACTTCATTCCCACTCCCTCTACCCCCACCCCCAATTACCTTCCTTCTTCTCTAGGTCTTCATGTTTGATGCTTTAATAGTACTGACTGGCTTTTAATTCTGATTAACATTCTCAGCTGGTGCGTGTGTGTGTGTGTGTGTGTGTGTGTGCGCGCGCGCGCGCGCGCCCTCGAGCGCGCGTTGGGGCCTGGCAATACACACTCAAACCGGACTGCCTGACAAATCCCCCCTTTTCATCCTTCTCTTTGAAATGACATCAAGATGGACTTGTGGGGGGGGGGGGAGGGATGAAGAGAGGAGGCACGGAAAAAAGAGAGGGAGGGGGAAGTAATTTATGTGCTTTTCTAAGGCAGCTAGTAAAATTCCTAAGGGAGAACAAATGCCAAAATTGACTGTCTTGGTGTATTTTAGACCCGATCGTCAGGGTGAATCATGTCAGGGCTTTGCAGTGGACCTGCAGCCTGGGAGCTGAAGGCAGGGACACGAAACATCCCTGTGTCTGGGAGGTGCCCTTCTGAAAGAGGCAGGAGATGGGTATTTGCTCTCACCAGGCTCCTCTCCTTCAGGATTTTTTTTTTCTAATTCATTGCAAGATGGAGTTTTTAAAAAAAAAAAAATTGGCACTGATAAAGAAAAGCCAAGGATAGAAAACTCCCCATAAAACACGGCCCCCCAAGGGAAGTGCAAAACCCATTTGATGCAAAATATAGATATCTTCACCCTGGATTTTTCCTCCTTTGCTTTACAACTCTGCAGACATCAGGTTAGCAAAAGGTAATAAATAGTCCTTGCACAGCAGGGTCTGGACTAGTGAAAACAGTTTACTGAAATTAATGGGCCTCGCTTGAACCAAAACCTCCACTTTGGAATTAATGCCAGACATAGTTTTCCTGAACTCTATCCAACCGCCTAAGCGGCAGACAATTTTCATTCTATTTGTGCTGGAAAATAAAGCCCAAGTCCTTGATCTCAGTGTAGATTTTCATTAAAAAAAAAAAAAAAAAAGTACAGTGAATACTATGCCAATTTCCACTTTCTGCCCATAGAAGCCCTTGTGCTCTGGGCTGTGCGTGACGGTCAGAAGTTATCTGGTAAACTTTGCATTGAAAAGCATCTCCGAACTCCCTCCCCATCTGTGGCCTCACAGCTTTCACCATGACATCTGAGAGATTCAAGGAAAGCTCCAGAAACAGGCTTAGCTCTCAATAACAACCCTCTTCCCTACAGATCTTAGAAAGGCTGGATCTGAACAACGCTGCCTGCAAGACCTCCATTCCCACCCTAAATAAAGCGCCAAACCATCCAACCGAAACCCACCCCTCCTCCCCCGGTACTCAGGGTGTCTACAGCTCTGAGGCTCCCTTTATTTTTATTTTTATTAATGTATTTTTAAGGCTGAAAGGCACACACACCACACGCATTCACACCCAGTGGTTATGGGGTTTTGGCAGGTACGCGGAGACCCGGTGCCCCAGCTGTCAGTGTCTGATCCCAACCCCTCCTCCTCCTCCCTCCGTTATTTATTAATAAAAGCCTGGTCGTGGGCAGCCGGCGTTCTGGTTTTCATTGTACAGTCTGCACTGGTGACATAGGACATGTGGAAAATTTTGAGAGCACTGCGGTGAATAGTGTGGAGGGGGAGCGTGAGCAGGGGGAGGGGAGGGGAGGGAGGGGAGCGAGTTACTTTTTAGCTTCCGCTAAGTACTTGGCGGCTCGCCAGGCCCGGAGAATTGTGGGAAGCGAAAACCTCCCCAGTATAAACTGCCAGCTTTAAGCAGCCCTGACAGTTCTGCTCCTTCCAAACTTGGCAGCCGTTCAAAGTGCTCTTTCATTTGAAATGCTGGAAGCCTGCCATGTGCAATGCAGATTTGCTGTGCCTGTGCGCAGAAGGAACTGATAAATGCCGTTGCAGTTGCCATGGGGACAGGAGGCTATCAGAATGGCCTTGTGATCCGCAGCCTCTCTGCGCGGCAGGCTCTCGTTCTCCCCCTCCCGCCCCTCCTCCCTCTAGTCAGTGAGATGGTGAAATAAATGTTCTGGAAAAAGGTTAACCCTCCCCGCTCTGGTTCCGAGGGTGAGAGGAGGTTAACCTCTAAGCACTTCCTTGGCCTTAAGTGCCAGCCCGGAGCACAGGTGTCAGCGCCGTCCTTGGGTGGGTCACCATCCTCCCGCTCTCCTCTTTCACACCCCCAGCTTTCTTCCTGCTCCCTGGGGGCTTTCACAAAGCGGTATTTTTAATAGAGGCTTTTCAGCAAGCTCAAGTGTAAGTCTTTGAGTCATCAAAACCCGGATGTAAACACAGCAGCCCTGCATTCTGCACAGTTTGCGTGTATTTTATCTTTTTAATAATATTTAGCTGGCAACTTAAAACTGCAAGGATGCCAGATATTTTAGCCAGCCACTTACATCATGCAGCATCCATCTTGGGGAGAGTGGTGGCGGGTCCTTTCCTTGTTCTCTTGCTCCCTGCCGCCTACCTGAGACCGCAGGAAATCTGGGTCTTTCTGAAGGCATCTTCTTGTGGTGTAGTCCCCTTGGAACCGCGGCCTTTAGAATGAACATGACATCACCTTGGGCAACAACGACAGAGGGTGTGTTCCTGTAGGAGACAAGACACGGGGAGATCCAAGGTGAAACAGATCTATCATTTACGCTGCGCCAATTTCAGGTGTGTGAGGGTGCACAGTCTGGATCATCAGCCCCCCATTTAGCACGAACTGCCGTTTGAAACACAGTCTGATTTAATGTACAGAAACAAAATAGCACATTCAGATTTGGTATATTTTCAGGCCTGTAATGCCAACACTCCGGGTGGCCTGTTTAATGGGGAAAAAATGAAATATTCCACTCCAGCCCAGGCCTATGGAAACCAAAGAGGTTTAGTGATTTATTTACATTGGGGGTAAAAACGGTGAGCAGTATTCCTTCTCGGCTCACTACTTCCTGAAGGTTTCCTGAACCTAAACCTTCGTTAACATCCCAGGAAGGGAACTTATTTTTCCTGTGGCTTTCAATATTTTCTGCTAAATATATTTCGGCACACTGTTTATCTTGGGCTTCAGCTTTCAGACCTTTATGCACTGTTAACACCTTGAGGCTGTTTCACTGAAAAATGGTGTATGTTAATTAAAGAGGACTTTATGTGCTGGGCATTAAGGCAGGGGGATTTCTGTTTTGATCTGTCTGTATAATGAGGGGCTTCAGGATGAAACACAAGTCAGAGGCCTGTTAGCTTCGTGAAGCCCTTTTGACAAAGCGGGACCTTGAATGTGGGCCCTTGTATTCAAACCCTTGAAGACCACAGAATGTTGAACTGAACGAAACATTTCTTCCTAAGTGCATGGTGAACATGGAGGCCAGGAGAGGGGACAGACTGAAAATGCCCCAAGTTCCTGGGGTTTAGCTGCAATTTCTTTGAACTTGACTGTCTCTGGGTGTCTGCTCGTGATTGTCACGGCACCTCTGGCCAAGGCGATGCACTCTGTCTCGCTGGAATTTCCTGATTCCAAAGTAGACCCTTCCAAATAAATAATCAACAAACGCCATCTGCTTCACCTTGCCAGCAGGCACAGAGCTGAAGGGTTAGCTAAAACCTACCATTTTTAGGAGCAGTAGGCTCTTGAGACATTTCAAGATAGGTTTCGACTTGGAATTAAACTAGAGTTAGAGGCAGAAATCAGGTGATTCAGAAAGCAACCCCCCCTCCCTCCCGCCAACTTCCCCAGACAGTCCAGGCAGCTGGGTTTTTGGCTCTCACAGCTGCTAAGCTTTGGCAAGCCAAAAGCATATTTCGTGGTGGTGATTCCTTTCCCAGGTTGACGGACATGTTTCTGTACTGAGCACAAGGCATGTTTCCTGACTGTGTGTGAATCAGAGGCTGCATTTTTATCCAGGGCTTCTGGTGACAGTTTTAAGCTGGATGAACAAAGCAGACCCTGACATGTCCCTATCATCAAAGTCAAGAGATACAGAATCTATCCTAAATGTTCGCCACCTCTAGCCCAGATGTATTATATTTATTTATTTTTGTTTTATTTTGTTTTTTGAGGCGGTGTCTTCCTCTGTCGCCCACGCTGGAGTGCAGTGGGGCAGTCTCAGCTCACTGCAACCTCCGCCTCCCGGGTTCAAGCAATTCTCTTGCCTCAGCCTCCCGAATAGCTGGGATTACAGGCATGTGCTATCACGCCTGGCTACTTTTTTTGTATTTTTAGTAGAGACAGGGTTTTGCCATGTTGGCCGGGCTGGTCTCGAACTCCTGACCTCAGGCGATCTGCCCTCCTCAGCTTCCCAAAGTTTCTGGGATTACAGGCGTGAGCCACCACACCCGGCTATTTTTTTTTAATCATGCCAAGAGCAGCCACCACCCCACAAGTCAATGGATGCCCATGTTCATGTGTCAGATGTTACCCTTCTCTCTCTCAGTGTTTTTGTAGTGTTTGCTTCTTTGTTGGCTTTGGTGAGAAGATTTACAAAAGCCATTTTGGACCCTTGAGTGCCTTTCCAGATCGAGGCAAGCTCCAAGATTCCAAACAGCCTTGACCTCGTCTGTGTCGCCCCATTATAGCAGGGATGATAACCGGAGGGGAGTCCTTGGTGTAGCCCCTCCATACCAGGGCCCGGAGAGCCAGCTTCCCAGAAATCCATGGATTAGGAAGCTCTGTCGTGGGCCAGTTCAGGAGCGGCAGGGGGAACAACTCCCTTTTGTTTTGTTGTCTAGCATGTGACCAGAATGCTGCCAGCTAATTTTAACCCCACCAAAGTACTGCTGGAAAAAAAAAAAAAAAAAAAACTATCTTGCATCTGGAGAGAGAAATGCTGTGGGCTGGATAAAAGCTTTTCAGCCTGTGTTCCTTCCTGTTTCAGTTTCCAAACTTGCATTATCGGTAACCTGAAAAATGATGAGTTTCACCAAATTCCTGGATGTTGTGCAAGAGGACAATGAGTCTATTTTGGGTGGTGTGAGTGTGTCTGGCATAGACACTGGGAACCATTGTTTTCAGGAGGGAGAATGTTTTGGGGTTTCCTGGTGCTTTCCTTATAGAGTCTGAAAGCCTCAAGGGGTACTGCTGGGGGGAGAAACCCTCCATGGCAACCATGGAGGCTGTGCTCTGCAAAAGACCTGGCTGAGAATTGGGTGGTTAGGCCAGTGGGTGGGGGTGAGGGGTGACGTGGCAGTGGTGGCTCCAGAGGTGTTAAAAGGTGCTCTGTAGGGAGTGTTTGAGGTAGAACGACTGGAGCAGGAAGAAGTGGGGAGAGAGAGATGCTTTCACTGTAGCTGGGCGGCCCCCTGGGACACAGGGCACCTCTTCTACTAATTCTCCATATCTGCTTTTAGCACCATGCGTGAATGGAGGATTATATGGAGTTCCCCACCCTGGATACTGGATTCTCAAAGCATACCTGTGGTGGTTCATTGTTGCTGTCTGGCTGGATGGCAGTTGTTGCTAGTGGAAAAGTCCAGAATCGCAAGACCCAGGAAATGAAATGGTTTGGGTGAGACAGCGTGTAGCTAGGCAGGTGCCGCTGACTGTTCTAGAACTAGATAGTAAGGTGGACTGCCGTTAACCTGAGTGTCCACAACGCAGTCTCGGAAGATAAGGTCAACACTGCAGCACTTGCTGCAACCTCAACCAGGAAAGCTTGGTGGCAGTTGTTCTGACAGCTGCAGAAGGCTTCAGCTGCCTAAAAAGCCATTTGCTCAGCCCTGCCCTGTCTGGCCAACTTCTGTGTATTTCAAGGATCCTCATGGGTCTCTGTGGCCCCCCTCTTTTCTGAGTCCTCAGGCAGACACCATCTTCGGAAGGGCAGGGAACCCCATGTTCTGCTTCTAACTGGCTGCTATAACCTGCCAGCAGTAGTCAAGATCAGTTGGCAAATCCCTAAATTAAGGTTCTGTTTATTTTGTTGTTTCAAAGGCTTGTTTTGAGCAAGATGTTGTGCTTTAATTAAAAAGATGAGAGATCATGAGTAAGTGAAAATATTTTTGAATCTTCACAAATAGGTTTGAATTTCATTTCTTGCGATTCACAGTAGGGGGTCAAGCTGATCAGCACTTTTATCTGTGAGACCATCTAGAAGGTTTTCTGTAAGTTAACAGCTGACTCTTCTGCACAATAGAAGTGTAAAGGGAATCCTATGTCAAGCATTTGTTCCTTGCTGCTTCTCTGTTTACAGATTTTAGCCAGCCTTCAGCTGTCATTAGGGCATATTCCTCATTTACCTTTCTAGCCAGAGGATTCCTAAATGTTTCATAATAGCTCCACAGCTGGAATGCAGCTGCTTGGGGTGGAGCAAACATAACTCCCTATAGGTCAGCGGGTGAGGGAGGGCAGGGAATCTTGGAAGGTTGGGAAAGTCCTTCTAAAGCCAGAGCTCAGGAATGAGTGGGGCCACTGGTGTGAAGACTTTCCAGATGGGGGAAGGAAGGGTTCATTTTCTGCCCTCTGGGTAGATTCCAAAAAATCGCTTTGGGGAGGCCAACTATTTTGAAATTGCCTTTAAAGAAGACAACACAAATGTTTAAACTGACCTGGAAAAGCCTTTCTTTTTCCTTTCCCTACAATCCTAGTCTGTTCCCTTGCACATTAATCAACAGAATTGTGTGCCCACGATTCTCCCCTCCCTCACCTCTTTTATTATTATTATCTTTGGTTCAGGAAACTTTTGGAAGCTTTCCCAGGCTGGAGCTATAGAATGATTCCAGGAAAATGCATAGGAGTTTCTGAGTTTTCTCTGGAGGGAGCTGAACATGTTTTTCAGAGAGACGAAGCTAGGGGCAACCAGGTCTTGTGCAAGACTGCAGCCACAAAAGAGGGCAGACAGTGCTAAAAAGATCTGTGGACATCCAAAAGTTCTGAAAGCAAGGTGTGGCTTAGTGAGCCTGCCTGTTCCCCACCCCTTCAGTGTTTTATTATGGCAGCTGCCATGATGTCAGTCCGTGAGCCAAAGCACCCCATCTCAGGGAGATATGCTGAGAACAGCTGGGTGCTGGGGTTTGGACTCTCAAGTTAGCAGCACTTGTAGTTTCTGCCAAAAGAACACTCCAAGATATAGATGGAAAAGTGCAGGGAGTCAATACCCAGCAGGCAGGGGCCCCACCCAGACATGGAATGCAATGGACAAAAAAGTGTCCTTGGGCTATTGCTGCCAAGGGTGGTGCCAGCCTTCAGCCTGTGCCAGTGCAGATGCTTTTGAGCCCAGAAAACACACACAGAACTGCATGCACGCATATATCAGAAACATCTGTCTATACACAAAACCAGAAAGCTACTGGGGAGGTGTGCATAGATGAGGTACAAGAGCAAGGGGGACCTGCAGGACCCATCACTGATAGATGTGGCTTTTTTTTTTTTTTTTTTTTTTTGAGACAGGGTCTTGCTGTGTCGCCCAGGCTGGAGTGCAGTGGCATGATCTGGCTCACTGCAATCTCCGCCTCCTGGGCTTAAGTGATACTCCTGTTTCAGCCTCCCGAGTAGTTGGGATTACAGGCGCATGCCACCATGCCCGGCTAATTTTTGTATTTTTAGTAAAGATGGGGTTTCACCATTGGGCCAGGCTGGTCTCAAACTTCTGACCTCAGGTGATCTGCTCACCTTGGTCTCCCAAAGTACTGGGATTACAGGCGTGAGCCATTGCACCTGGCCAGATGTGACTCTTGAAAGCAAAGGCAGCTTATATTTCCTGGAAATACACTTCATTCAGGTTGGTTCACAGGCAAAGGAGACAGAAGTTGCTCCTTAAGGAGAATGCCCTGGGCGAGGGCAGAGCTGCCAGCCACTCTGCAATGGTAGGGCTGCTGCACCCACTGTGGCCAGGAGAACCTCAGGAGAGGTGGAACAATCAGAGGGTTGTGGTGATAGAAACTAGAGGATACAGCTCCCAGCTCTCCTCGCCCCGTTAGTTTGAAGACTGTTACCAGCAGCACTGTCGTGGTTCTGGCAGTAAAATCTCCTTCCTTTCTACCCAGGAACATACCGACTCCGGAAAGCATCTTTCCTACAGCAGGTTGGGAAGGTGCTTAACAGCCCAGACTTTAGGATATTAATAGCAATGATGATAGGCAAGGCTGACATTTATTGGGCACCTCTTATGTGTTGGACATTGTGCTGGCTGTTTCAATGCATTATCTCTTCTAATCCACACTTAATGAAGTGGATTCAGTTATCGTCCCCATTTTATAGATGAAGCAACTGAAACTCAGAAAGGTTAAATAACATTATCTTAGGACACACAGCTAGTAAGTGTTGGCTGAAGTTTGAACTCAGGGTTGCCTGACTCTAGAGGCCTTATCAGACAGATCTGGGTTTGATTCTTGACTCATGAGACTTCGTGACCTGTGCCAAGTTTCTGCACCTCCAGGCTTCCTCATCTGTTTTCATTGTTAGACACATCAAATATTGGCAATTTCATGTAATTTAGCCTAAACCTGCCTTACAACATTGCTTTAAGTCAGGGTGTGGTGGCTCACGCCTGTAATCCTAGCACTTTGGGAGGCTAAGGAGGGTGGATCACAAGGTCAGGAGTTTGAGACCAGCCTGACCAACGTGGTGAAACCCCGTCTCTACTAAAAATACAAAAATTAGCTGGGCGTGGTGGTGCGCACCTGTAATTTCAGCCTCTCAGGAGGCTGAAGCAGGAGAATCGCTTGAACCCAGGTGACAGAGGTTGCAGTGAGCCAAGATCGCACCACTGCACTCCAGCCTGTGCGACAGAGCAAGACTCTGTCTCAAAAAAAAAAAAAAAGATTGCTTTAAGAATTAAATAAGATAGTGCATTTAGAATACTTAGCAGAGTGCCCAAAATATAGTAAGTACTCAATGGATGCTAGCTTTTATTTTATTTATCATTATCATTATTATTATTATTATTATTATTTTGAGACAGGTTCTCACTCTGTTGCTCAGGCTGGAGTGCAGTGGTACAGTCATGGCTCACTGCAGCCTCAACCTCCTGGGCTCAGGTGATTCTCACACCTCAACCTCCTGAGTAACTAGGACTACAGGTGCATGCCACCACACTAGGCTAATTTTTTATACTTTTAGTAGAGACGGGGTTTTGCCATGTTGCCCAGGCTGGTCTTGAACTCCTGGGCTCAAGCGATCCTACTGCCTCGGCCTCCCAAAGTGCTGGGATTACGGGTCTGAACCACTGTGCCCAGCCAATAGCTTTGTGTTTCTCCAGGATAGATACATTGATCAAGTTAGTCATCATTTTTGTGGATCTTCTCAAACCCTTGGAAAGGCCCATATATCCCTATACAGGTATATTGGCTCCAAGTACAGTTGGGCGTGGCACTGATGTTGGGGAAAATACCTTCTTCTTTCTGTGACTTCTCTTAACTTATGCCAGAATCCACATGTCCTGGGCATCTGCATCTGCATCTGAGTCAACAAGTCCTCCTTTCTATGTTGCCTACTCACGTTCAATTAGATTCCTTAGGGTGTTCCAAGGTTTTCTAAATCATTCAAGTATGATCATTTTACTTTCCTGCTTAAAAATCTTCCAAGCCTCGCGCGGTGGCTCACGCCTGTAATCCCAGCATTTTGGGAAGCCAAGGCGGGAGGATCACAGGGTCAGGAGTTCGAGAGCAGCCTGGCCAATATGGTGAAACCCCGTCTCTACTAAAAATACAAAAATTAGCCAGGCGTGGTGGTGGGCACCTGTAATCCCAGCTACTTGGGAGGCTGAGGCAGGAGAATCACTTGAACCCAGGAGGCAGAGGTTGCAGTGAGCCAAGATCGCGCCACTGCACTCCAGCCTGGGCGACCGAGCGAGACTCCATCTCAAAAAAATAAAAAATAAAAATAAATAAATAAAAATTTTCCAGGCGCCTTACAGGATCAAGACAAACTCCTTAGCTTGGAACACAAGGCCTCTGGGAAATTGCCTCCAATTCCTCTTTTTGCCTCTTCCTTCTCCTTAATTTCTAACCACATTGAATTCCTCTTGTTCCTTAAACACAATATGAACTTTGAAGCCCCATGCCTTTACGGGGCTCTTTTCTCTACCTACAAAGAATGTTTTCTCCCTCTTGTTTTTTGAGCAAACTTCTATGCATCCTTCAAAACCCAGCTCAGTTTTTACCTTTCCTGTGAAAATAGTCTCTGGCATTTCCCAGCTCTGTGCTTCAATTGCAATCTGCATTTATCACAAAGAGTTGTAGTTGGCTGGGCGCGGTGGCTCACACCTGTAATCCTAGCACTTTGGGAGGCTGAGGCGGATGGATCACCTGAGGTCAAGAGTTCGAGACCAGCCTGGCCAACATGGTGAAACCCCGTCTCTACTAAAAATACAAAAATTAGCCGGATGTGGGGCGCCTGTAATTCCAGCTACTCGGGAGGCGGAGGCAGATGCAGGAGAATCGCTTGAACCCCGGGGCGGAGGTTGCAGTGAGCTGAGATCGCACTATTTCACCCCAGCCTGGGAGAAAGAGTGAGATTCTGTCTCAAAAAAAAAAAAAAAGTTGTAGTTATCTGTTCACACTGCCTCACTGGGGACTCACTGAAGTTCAATGCTGGGGCCATTCTATCCCGAATGCCTCTAGAAGCCCCTAAATAAAGGCTAGTCAAATAAACATGCCTAAATATACATTTTTATGACGTAATTTTATTGTCACCAAAATAATATGGAAGTGTATGTATGTATGTACTATTTATACCCTTCCTGTCCCAGCAAAATCTTGGAGCATTCTACTCAGAAGTAGAGATAGAATAGGGCTTAGTATATCATGCAGTAGAAAGAGTTGGGGCTTTGGAATCAAGTATTTCTGGGTTGAAATCGTAACTTGGTCTCTTACTGTGCCATTAAGTCATTACTTTATCTCAGCCTCAGTTTTCCCACCTGTAAAATGAAGATAACATTAATTACCCATGAGGCAGACACTGTTGATTGCTAAAAAGTAGTCACTCCTGCTTTCTTCCTTAGTGCCCTGAATTTGTTTCAGGAGTCCCACACCCCTCAGTTCCACGTGCCTTGGGGGGAAATCCCAATTAGTCTGAGCTAATCTTAGCATCCCATCCCCCTTGCTAACACTTTGGGGATGGATCTGTGACCCAGTTCTGGTGAATAAGACATGGGAGTTGGGGGCTTGTTTTAGGAAATATTTTCATATTTTCTCAATCTTTTCTTTTTTCTTTCTTTTTTTTTTTTTTTTTTTTTGAGACGGAGTCTTGCTCTGCCGCCCAGGCTGGAGTGCAGTGGCGCGATCTCCGCTCACTGCAAGCACTGCCTCCCGGGTTCACGCGGTTCTCCTGCCTCAGCCTCCCGAGTAGCTGGGACGACAGGCACCCGCCACCACGCCCGGCTAATTTTTTGTATTTTTAGTAGAGACGGTGTTTCGCCGTGTTAGCCAGGATGGTCTCGATCTGCTGACCTCGTGATCCGCCCGCTTCGGCCTCCCAAAGTGCTGGGATTACAGGCGTGAGCCACCGCGCCTGGCCATATTTTCTCAATCTTAAAACATGAGAGAGAGAGAAACAATTGTCTTTCTTTCTTTTTTTTCTTTTTTTTGAGACACAGTCTCACTCTGTCACCCAGGCTGGAGTGCAGTGGGGGGATCTCAGCTCACTGCAACCTCCACCTCTGGGGCTCAAGCGATTCTTCTGCCTCAGCCTCCCAAGTAGTTGGGATTACAGGCGCCTGCCACCATGCCCAGCTAATTTTTGTATTTTTAGTAGAGACAGGGTTTTACCATGTTGGCCAGGCTGGTCTCGAATTCCCGACCTCAGGTAATCCACCCACCTCGGCCTCCCAAAATGGTGGGATTACAGGCATGAGCCACCGCGCCCAGCCAAACAATTGTCTTTCTGTAGCTGTATGTGTGTCTGCAGTGATGATGGCTGGGGCTACAGCAGCCATCTTGCTATGATGAAGGCAGCCATTCAGAGAAGTAAGTCAACACACTAAAGATGATAGAATGGAGGCCGGGTGCGGTGGCTCACGCCTGTAATCCCAGCACTTTGGGAGGCCGAGGTGGGCGCATCACGAGGTCAGGATATCGAGACCATCCTGGCTAACATGGTGAAACCCCGTCTCTACTAAAAATACAAAAAATTAGCCGGGCGTGGTGGCGGGCGCCTGTAGTCCCAGCTGAGGCCGAGGCAGGAGAATGGCGTGAACCCGGGAGGCGGAGCTTGCAGTGAGCGGAGATCGCGCTACTGCACTCCAACCTAGGCAACAGAGCGAGACTCCGTCTCAAAAAAAAAAAAAAAAAAAAAAAAGAGAGATGATAGAATGGAAGGAAATGTGGAAAGAACATTAGTCTGGTGGCACAGTTCAGCAGCTGGATTACTCTGCCCTGGAGCCACCCACATCTGAACTATTTCCATCAATTCCTTCATTGTTCAGTGAGGGACCCCTGGCTCGATCCAGTGGAACCAAGGTTTCTGTGACTTGCAGCCAAAAGCATCCTAACAATCAACTTCGCAGGGTTGCTGTGATGACTAAATAAAGTAAAATTGGCCAGGCGAGGTAGCTCATGCCTATAATCCCAGCACTTTGGGAGGCTGAGGCGGGTGGATCACCTGAGGTCGGGAGTTCTAGGCCAGCCTGGCCAACATGGTGAAACCCCGTCTCTACTAAAAATATAAAAATTAGCTGGGCATGCTGATGGGCACCAGTAATCCCATCTACTTGGGAGGCTGAGGCAGGAGAATCACTTGAATCTGGGAGGCAGAGGTTGCAGTGAGCAGAGACCACGCCATTGCACTCCAGCCTGGGCAACAAGAGGAAAACTCTGTCTAAAAAAAAATTGAAAAAGTGCCTGACAGGGTCTGGCACATAGTAGGTTCTCAAAGATTGAAGACTTTCCTGCTGAGATGTTCTGGGATGAATGACTGTGAAGAGTGGTCCAGAGAACATCGCAGATGGTAATAAAGGTTAGAGCAGTTCAGAAGTGGGTGGGTGCTAGAATGATGAAGATGACAATGACGATGAAATTCAAACATTATGTTAGTAAATGTCCTAATGGAACTTCTTGGGGCTGTAACAATGGTTCTCCTTTTTACTTCTCATGCCTTTTCTTACCCGGCTCAGAATTAGACATTGCATATACAGGCTTTTCTAATTGTAAGTGGCCACACTTGTACAATTAGGGTGGTCCTTAATTACCCTGGGGCATGGAAGCCCTGCTACAGGATAAAGGCAAGAGTGTACTTTTTTTTTTTTTTTTTTTTGAGACAGAGTCTTGCTCTATCACCCAGGCTGGAGTGTAGTGGCACGATCTCTGCTCACTGCAACTTCCACCTCCCAGGCTCAAGCGATGTTGTGCCTCAGACTCCCAAGTATCTGGGATTACAGGCGTGTGACACCATCCGGCTAATTTTTGTATTTTTAGTAGAGACGAGATTTTGCTATGTTGGCCAGGCTGGTCTCGAACTCCTGGCCTCAAGTGATCCACCCTCCTCATCCTCCCAAAGTGCTGGGATTACAGGCATGAACCACTGAGCCCAGACTTTAGCGTATAATTTGTAGCTCCAGGAGGAGCCAAGATTTGAAAGCAGAACCATCATACCCACACAACGTAAAGCAGGGCCTTTGACTTGCCAAAAGCACACCAAGTCCGTCCTCCCTGAGAGACCCAGAGAAGCCCAGCAGACCTCTCCAGCTCGGGTGGGGCTGCCTCTGGGGGCTGCCTGGCTTTTGGCCAGCTGACCAGGCCATGGAGTGTTGCTCCCTGCCAGCCCCACAGCCCTTTCGAACCTCGTTCCAGGAGAGCTCAGCCACACCAGTGTCTGCCAGACTCATGTCCGTCCAGCTGTGTGGGCGGCCCTGGCAGCAGGGGACAGGGCTGGGTTTGTGCAAGGACATTGTGGCACCCACAGCAGGGCGTGGGAGAGGCGGTGGCTCACTTCAGGGACGAGTCAGGAAGGAACGTGGAGGAGATGGGGAGCAGAAGCCACAAACTCAAGGCAGCCTCAGCTGCCTTCTCAAAGGCTGCCTTCACCTTAGAAGCTTGTTCCAGGGTCTCCTTTCCTGCTTGCCCCTCCCCTGTTGAGCTGGGTTCAGCACAGCCCTGCTTCGATGCTCAATTCTTTTTTTTTTTGGCAACAGAGTTTCGCTCTTTCGCCCAGGCTGGAGTGAAGTGGCATGATCTCATCTCACTGCAACCTCTGCCTCCCGGGTTCAAGTGATTCTCCTGCCTCAGCCTCCCAAGTAGCTGGGACTACAGGCATGCACCACCACGCCCGGCTACTTTTATAATTTTAGTAGAGACGGGGTTTCACCATGTTGGCCAGGCTGGTCTCAAACTCCCGACCTCAGGTGATCCACCCACCTCAGCCTCCCAAAGTGCTGGGATTACAGGCATAAGTCACCGCGCCTGGCCACTGACGCTCAAGTCTGTTCACCAAATCTTTATTGAGAATACTTTATGTAAGATGCCATATTCCTCCTGGCTAATGGTGGGGTGGGGTGAGAGATACCGAGAGCAAGATCAGAGTAGAAAGGACCTCAGAATGGCCTTTAAACTTGGGTGCCTCAGAACTCCAAAGCCCAAGTATTTAAGAAAGAAAAAAAGACTGCTGCAGTTTAATCTAGGGCAGGGATAGGGTCCTGTCCACTCTGCCTTGAGTCAGAGACTCCATGGATAACATCCAAACAACCCTGACCCAGACCAGGGGGGGATATAGAAACCCAGAGAGGTGAAATGACCTCCCTCAGTCACACAGCAAGTTGGAGGCCCACTCAGGTTCAAAGTCAAGCCCAGTGCCTCGTCCATTGTACTGTCCTACCCCTTGGCACTTGTTTCAGAGATCAGCTGAGGAGATGGGGCGAGTCACCCAGGAACAGACAGACACACTTGCTACAGACTAAAGAGAACAAGTGGTTCTAACTCAGGATGGCAAAGGCTCCCCGGAAGAGGGGCAGGGAGCCGGGCCTAGGGCAGCATGGGCAGGATTGCTCATGGCACATGGCAGGGGTGGGGAGAGAGGTGGATGTGAGGAAGAAGGCAATTCCAGGCCTCAGAGAACATGATCTGCTAGCGCCTGAAGAAAGACTGGCAATCCAGAGAGCTGGGTTCCAGCCCTGGCTCTGCCGTGACAAGCCCCTGGGCCAGGGGCCTCCCCTTTGGGCCAGTTTCCTTGCATGTAAAATGGCAAAGAGGGTGGGCTAGTTGGCCCTACTGTGACATGCTAGGAAGCCTTCTCTCCTCCCACCACCAACAACACCACCCAGGACACTCCCCAGTGTGTGCCAGGTGTCTGGAATTGGCACCAGGAGGGAGTGTCCCTGGGTGCCCTGTGGCACAGCATGGAGCTGGCAGGCCTGCCCAAGGTGTCTGCCCAGAGCTCTGGGAAACAGTGACAAACCATGAGGAGGCAGGAACTGGAGAAGAACCCGGGCAGGAGCCATTCCTCTTCTGAGAAGTGGTCTTTCCCATCTGGCCCTCTCCAGAAGCTCAGGCCTCTGCCAGGACTTGTTAGGGTCCCACCACCCCAAAGAGGCGAGGCCTCAAGGGTAGAGGGGTACGAGTCCCTGAACAGCCCCAAGCCTCAGTATTCTCATTTGTAAAATGGGTAAAAATAGCACTTTAGTAGTCTCATTTGTAAAATTGATATCAGTACCTCAGATGATTAAATGAGATAATGCGTGTCAAGGGCCTAGCACAGCGCCTGGTGTAGGAGCCACGCGTCCCAGAGGGCTGCCTGCTGGGGAAGACCGCATAATTTGAAGCCTCCTGACATAAAACAGGCTGGTTGAGGGAGGGCCCTTTCTGTCTAACACACCACTCGTCGGGACAGGATTGCAAAGGGGGCCTGGGGAGGTGAGCCCACTGGAAAACAATGTGTGCGCGCCCCCTGCTGGCTGTGAGCAGAGGTCCCGCCTGTCCGCTGGGGGTCTTCAGGTGGTTCGTGTTAGCACCACCTGCTGCTGCTGGGTCAATTGACCCAATATTCACAGAGCACCCCCCAGGTGTCAGGTACCCCGCCAGGCTTTGGGAGGGATGCAAAATGAGTGAAAGATAAGCTAGGTTTTTGGAGCCAACTAGTTTTGGTGTCGACCACGCATGGGTTCAAGCCCAGAGACTATCAATATCTGCTTGAATGTTCATTCATTCAACAGAAATGGTTCTGCATCGGAATATAGCAATGAACAAAGGTCCTGGCATCGTGGACTTGCGGTAATCTTAGAGAACATAATCCCTCAGAGCTTCAGGTTCTCATCTGTAGCATGGAAGACTTCTCTACCCCTTCCCCTCAAACCAGAGGGTAGAGACCCTGGGTATGGATTTCAAGGTCGCTGTCATTAGTAGGAACTAACAGTCACCACCAACAGCCATCTCTTCTCAAAGGAAACCTCATCCCTCTGAGCCTGGGCTGTCATTCATTTGGTTCATTCTGAAGGGACCCTGTCATGCCAATCTCCCCAGGCTCTCCATCTACCAGGAACCCCGGAAGACCCCTGCCCCAAGCCATTCTGCTCCAGGGCAATGATGGAGCCCTAACCTCTAATGAGAGGTCATCAGAGTGGATGTGGGAGGATCGTGCAGTTACCCTGCAACTTTCTCTCCAGGTGACGCATGGGTATTTCTCCTTAAATTAATTGGACTGGTTAGCCTCAGTGCCAACCTGGCAGGAACCATTGCCTGCCCGGATTCCTGTTCTCCCCCAGACCACTGGGCAAATCCTTCATGGTTGGTAGGGCTTTAAGGGCTAGAAGAGGATAAGAAATATGTTCTTGATGACTTTTTATTAACATCCAATTTTCTACTCCCCATGGCCTTCATTACACACACACACACACACACACACACACACACACACACACACACACAGCAAAGGTGAGGATTGGAAGCCAGTTGATGCTGGAGGAATGCTTTAACACCCCTATCAACACACAACCCAAGTTGGGTCCAGCTTATTCTTTCAAGATGTCCATAGTTTCACCCCACGCTCAGGATATGTATGGGTGCGTGTGCTTTTGTACGCACTCATATAGCAAACTTTGAGCTATAGCCAGGTACTAGGGCAATATTAGTAAACAAAATAGACAAACGCAAACACAAAATCCTGCCCCACTGGAGCATACATTTGTGTGGGGGGGCAGGGAGGAGTCTGGGATAGAAAAGTAAATAAGCAAGTAACATAAACATGATGTTTGAGGGTAATATGTGCTATGGAGAAAACTAAAGCAAAAAAGAGGGTGCCCCAAAATGAGTGGGGGATTTTAAATGGGGTGGTCAGGGAACGTCTCATTGAAAAAGTAACATTTAAATAAAGACCAAAAGGAGATGAGAGAGTGAGCTATGAAGCTATTTGGTAGAAGAGGGTTCCAGGCAGAAGAAATGGCAAACTCAAAGATACTGAAGCATGGTCAGAGAGGCTGTCCTAGTGGGAACAAGGAGAGAGGGGATGGGAAGAGGCAGGAGGTGTTGGGCTCTATTATTAATAAATTATGGTCAGGGGTCCCCCAATCCCCTTTTCCAACCAATATAGTTAATTTCATCCCTTTTCTTAAAGTTTTGAAACTAATACCTGTCTTGTAAACAAGCCATGACAAAGCTCTATTTAGAGAAATATGGTGGGGAGAGGCTAATCAGGGTAGATTTCCTGGAGAGGGAGGTTGGCTGACTTCCTCTCTTTTCAGGTGAAGAAACCAAGACTCAGAGACAGTCAATAACTTGCCTAAGGTCACAAAGCTAGAAACCGACAGAGAAGGGCTTACATCCATGCTTATCTGGTTTAGAAGCCACTGCTCTTAGCCAGGGTGCTGCCATGGTGACAGGCCACTTCCATTAGAGGAGAATGATGGCTGTTCATCTGAGGACCTGGAACAACATGGTCTGCGTGGCCATCACTCAGTCGGGGCAGAGCATGGGTACAGAATCGTGGCATTGTTTGGCTGAGAATCATAGATTCTCAGTGAAGCACAGGCAAGGTGCCAGGCCCCAGGCATGGGGTTTTAGATGCATGATCTCATTTAACTCTCATTTTACAAATCAGGAAATTGAGGCCTGTCACGCTTCCTGATCTTGTGTGTATCAGAACAAGATCATAACAATTGACTTTCAAAAATTAGTGGCTTAAGGCCAGGCACAGTGGCTCACGCCTATAATCCCAGCACTTTGGGAGGCCGAGGTGGGCAGATCACCTGAGGTCAGGAGTTCAAGACCAGCCTGGCTAATATGGTGAAACCCCATCTCTACTAAAAATACAAAAATTAGCCAGATGTGGTGGCAGGGCCTCTAGTCCCAGCTTCTTGGGGCTGAGGTAGGAAAATCGCTTGAACCTGGGAAGTGGAGGTTGCAGTGAGCCAAGATTGTGCACTGCACTCTAGCCTGGAAGACAGAGCAAGACTCCATCTCAAAAAAAAAAATAAATAAATAAAATTAAAAAGGAAAAAGTAAATAAATTAAAAATTAGTGGCTTAAAACAGCAATTTATTATTTCTCATGCTTTTGTAAGTCAGGAATTTGGGCAGGGCTTGGCTGGGTGGTTCTTCTGCTCCATGTGGTGTCAGCTGGGGTCACTCAGCTGCATTCAGCTGGCAGCTGGACTGGGAGGGAAGGGCCAAGAAGGCATCACTTACAGGCCTGGCACCTCAGCGCTCCTCTGCATGGCCTCTCCACATGGTCAGCATGGTGGTTTCAGGTCAACTGGATTAATTACATGGCAGCTGGGAATTATATTTCATCCAAGGGAATGAAAGCAGAAGCTGCCAGACTTAGGGACTAGCCCTGAAGCTGAGACAGTGTCACTTCCACCACTTCTACTGCCCCAAGCAAGACACCAGATCAGCCCAGATTCAATGGCAATGATGTTTTGCAGCCCGGCTGCTCCATCACAAGCATTCCTTGCTCTGGCTCCCTCTTCTTCCATCCTTTGCCCAATCCAATATAGCAATGGCAATGATGTTTTTATTTGTTTGCTTTGTTTTTTTGAGACAGAATCTTGCTTTATCACCTAGGCTGGAGTGCAGTGGCACGATCTTGGCTCACTGCAACATCCGCCTCCTGGGTTCAAGTGATTTTCCTGCCTCAGCCTCCCAAGTAGCTGGGATTACAGGTGCCCGCCACCACACCCAGCTAATTTTTATAGTTTTAGTAGAGATAGGATTTTTACCATGTTGGCCAGGCTGGTCTCAAACTCTCGACCTCAGGTGATCCAACTCCCTCAGCCTCCCAAAGTGCTGGGATTACATGCGTGAGCCACTATGCCCGGCCTTTATTTTTGTTTTTAATTTAATTTAATTTAATGTTTTGTGAGACAGGGTCTCACTCTGTTGCCCAGGCTGGAGCGCAGTGGCACGATGACAGCTCACTGCGGCTTCGATCTCCTGGGCTTACACAGTCCTCCTGCCTCAGCCTCCTGAGTAGCTGAGACCACAGGTGTGCTCCATAGCACCAGGCTTATTTATGTATTTATTTATTTAGTAGAGATGGGGTCTCCCTATGTTGCCCAGGCTTTGTTGTTCTTTGACTTGCTTCTTTCACCTATCCATATACCCTGGCAGGGTCAGGAGCAGGGTGAGGCAAGCAGGATCCTCTGTGACCCAGAGAATGGCCTCCTTGCACTCTGTGCCCTTTCTCAGTACACGAAGGTCTGCCTCATTCTTTTTTTTTTTTTTTTGGAGACAGAGTCTTGCTCTGTCACCCAGGCTGGTGTGCAGTGGCGCAATCTCTGCCCACTGCAAGCTCCGCCTCCTGGGTTCACGCCATTCTTCTGCCTTAGCCTCCCCGGCAGCTGGGACTACAGGTGCATGCCACCACACCCGGCTAATTTTTGTATTTTTAGTAGAGACAGGGTTTCACCGTGTTAGCCAGGATGGTCTTGATCTCCTGACCTCGTGATCCGCCCTCCTCGGCCTCCCAAAGTGCTGGGATTACAGGCATAAGCCACCGCGCCCGGCCAGCCTCATTCTTTTTAACTCTTGCATAATATTCTATGGTAGAAATGGAACACCATTAACCATTTCCCTCTTGACGAACCTTTAGGTTGTTTTCAGTTTTTGGCTACTACTAAAATGCTGTCTTGACATCCTTGTAGATGTCTTTTTGTGCATGTAGTAGTTATATAATTTTTACTTCAGCATATATGCATTTTATTTTTTATTATCTTTTATGGAGACAGGGTCTCACTTCCTTGCCTGGGCTGGAGTGCAGTGCTGTGATCATGGCTCACTGCATCCTCCGCCTTTTGGGCTCAAGTGATCCTCCCACCTCAGCCTCATGAGTAGCTGGGACCACAGGCATGTGCCACCATGTCTGGCTAATTTTTTGTAGAGGTGGTGTTTCACTCTATTGCCCAGGCTGATCTCAAACTCCTGGACTCACGTGATCTGCCCACCTCAGCCTCCCAAAGTGTTGGGATTACAGGCGTGAGCCACCATGCCTGGCCAATGATGTTTTTAAATGCTGCTAATAATAATGTACAAAATTCAGAAAATATAGATAAGTAAAAATAGGAAACAAAAACCACCATATACCACGGCCTAGAGACAATCGGAGGTCCCCTCAATACCTACACTGGAGGAGGAAAGAAGCCCCCTCCCCCGGAGAATCTTCCACCCATTGCAGGGGTCTGCTGTGATTTGGGCTCTGTTCTGCTGACAGGGTGGAGCCTGTCATCTATCCCAGACAGAATTATTGCCTCAGATTACATGGTTGATTATCAATTACTTGTGTTCGTATGAGAGCATGTGTGCGTGTGTGCATAAGTGTCTTTGCAAATCATTAAGGGTCGTAATTCTGGATTATCATTGATTAACGAGAGGGAGGCCTGGTACCTCCAGCAGCCGGGATGGCAGGCCCGCAATTATGTCCCAGCTGATCAGTAATTGGCGTATCACAAGATGATTTCTCTCTCGGCTGCCTACCCCCAGCCTCTCCTGTCGGCTTCACAATTAGCACCATTGCTCATTCCCTTCCAGCTCAGGCCGAATGCAGAGGCCTGCTTTCTGGCAAGGGGAAGCCGTGGGGCTGTCTTGAAGACCACCACCCAAATAGAGTGGGGATGGTGGTGTGGGGTCAGTGGCAGAGGCACAATGCGGGGGAGTGGTGCCGGCATGAACTCTAGCTTCCTGATGTCTGGTGCTGCCTTTGTGTCTTATCCTGCTTCCCAGCAAGCTCAGGCACCATTGACCCACCCTCATTGCATGGATGGGGAAACTGAGACCCAGAGAAGGAATATGGCAAATTAGAAAAAAAAAAAACATCCAAAAGCAATCATTCAGGGCAACATGGCCACACGGGTCCAAGCCCAAAGAGCCCAGGAGGAAGCAGAGCTATAGAAGGAGCTCCCCCGACCATCACTCCTATCCTCGGGAGGCTGTCAGGTCGCCACTGGTTGTGTCAGTTTCCTTGAGCAACACAAACTTTTAGCCTCCAGAGATTGCACATAGATGCACAGAGCTCCCCAGGGTGGGGAGGAAGTGTACTGAGGAGTGTGCAGGTGTACTCCCCGCTGGATTATGAAAACGGCTTCCTCATGGTTCTCCCCACTTCCAGGCTGGGCCCCCAATCTATCCTCCTGTCCAGCCTGCACAACGAACTCCCTGTTGCTCTCAGTTCAGGTCCTCTCGTGCCCTCTTTTGCCCTAGCCTGGTTGATCCATCACAGATCCCTCCTTGTCCTGGCTCCCTTATCTCCTGTCCTTTGCCCAATCTGATCCCTCCCCCTAAAGCCCCTGTCCCCTCCTCCCACACTCTTTTGGCTTGGAGCACACACCCTTGGGGGAGGTTTTAATACAGGTGCCCCCACTTGGGCTCCACTCCTGAGAAAGGAATTCTGACCTCCCTAGGAACCAGCAGATACAGAAGCAAAAACTTTAGGGATGGCTTTGGAGGCGTGTGAAAGGATGGAGAAGGCAGGGCTGTTCCAGAAACCTTCCACATAAAAGACTCTCCCGTGGCTGCAAAGCCACCAGGCAGTTTGTTTCTGAGCCTTGCAGCTGTCTTGGCCATTTTCATTTTTATCTACTTAGGTTGGTCAGCGGGTCATGGCAAGCGGGAGACACAATGCTAATGACTCCGGCTCCACGTGGCGACCATTCAGGAAAAAGCTGCAATGTTCTCTCTGCCACATTAATCAGAGAAACACATCAAGAGCTGTTGCGTGGAGACAGCTTTCCTCCCAGTACTCACCCTGCATACTAATCACCACCCCCTCCTGGCGGTGAGTCAGCTCCAAGCCAGGCCGGTGGTGGTAAGGGAAGGCCAGAAACACCAGCTCCATCCATGTGGGGAGCAGCTGGAGGAGCGGGAGCCAGGCCCTCCACCGCCCAACATGCACTGTGTGTGACCATCATGGAGGCCTGGTAGGTGGGGATGGAGCACTCTGGGAAAGTTCATCCAAACCCAAATCTGGGCTACTTCCTTGTGTCTAGGTCTTGCCCAAGTCGACCAGAGGAAATGCTCCAGAAGCTGATCCCTAGACAGAGCCTTTGTTTTTTTGTTTTGTTTCGTTTTGTTTTGTTTTGAGACAGACCCTTGCTCTGTCGCCCAGGCTGGAGTGCAGTGGCGCGATCTCGGCTCACTGCAACTTCCACCTCCTGCATTCATGCAATTCTCCTCCCTCAGCCTCCCAAGTAGCTGGGACTACAGGCACGCACCACCACGCCCAGCTAATTTTTGTATTTTTAGTAGAGACGGGGTTTCTCCATGTTGGCCAGGCTAGACTCAAACTCCTCACCTCAGGTGATCCACCCACCTCAGTCTCCCAAAATACTGGGCTTACAGGTGTGATCCACCATGCCTGGCCCAGGGTCTTATTAAAATAAAGCAAGCAGGGCCTCCGTGCCAGGCACTTTGGTAACAATTAAGCCATCACCTTGGATAGTATTTCACATGTGGTAGGCAGAAAAGGAAGCCCTCTAGACAAATTAGCTCATTTAATCCTCTCACAACCCTATGAACTACTCACAGGTACTAGTAACATTACCATTTTGCAGACAAGAATGGTGACAGGTGGAGAGATTAAGTAGCCAATTCAAGGTCACACAGCTAGTAATAACCAACTGGATTTGAACCCAGAGAATCTGGTTCCAGTAGCCATGCTCTCCTAGTGCTCAGGGTTGCCTGAGCTGATAGTGACCATAGGAAAGCCTCTGAATGTCTTTTGCATGTATTCACTCATTCACTCACTCATTCATTCATTCATACAGCAGTGATTTGTTGAGCACCTACTATGTACAAGGCGCCATACTAGGTACCAGGGAGACAAAGGTATATAAAACAGACATAGGCTTAAGAGGGAGACTGACATCAATTTAACATTTTTATAAATTTATAGTAAATGCAAAATGTGATAAGTGACATGAAGGAGAAGTATTGGATCCCACGAAAGCACCTACTACGAGAAACTCATCTGTTTGGTGAGGTCAAGGAAGGGTTCCCTGAGGAAGTGACAAATGAAGAAATAGCTTATACTGGTGGTTCTCATAATGTGGCCCCTGGCCTAGCAGCATAAGAATCACCAAGGAATCTGGTTTAAATTTTTTTTTTTTTAGAGACAGGGTCTCACTTTGTTTTCCAGGTTGGAGTGCAGTGGTGCAAACACAGCTCACTGCAACTTCCTGGGCTCAAGTGATCCTCCCACCTCCCAAGTAGTTGGGACTACAGGTGCACACCGCCACACCCAGCTAATTTTTTTTTTTTTTTTTTTTTTGGAACGAAGTTTCGCTCTTGTTGCCCAGGCTAGGGCACAATGGCATGATCTCAGCTCACTGCAACCTCTGGCTCCCGGGTTCAAGCAATTCTCCTGCCTCAGCCTCCTGAGTAGCTGGCACTATAGGCTCCAGCCACCACACCCGGCTAATTTTTGTATATTTAGTAGAGACGGGGTTTCACCATGTTGACCAGGCTGGTCTTGAACTTCTGACCTCAGGTGATCCACCCACCTCAGCCTCCCAAAGTGCTGGGATTACTGGTGTGAGCCACCACGCCTGGCCTAATTTTTTTATTTTTTGTAGAGACAGGTGTTGTCATGTTTTCCAGGCTGGTCTGAAACTCCTGGGCTCAAGTAATTCTCCTGCTTCAGCTTCCCAAAGTGCTGGGATTACAAGTGCGAGCCACTTCAGCAAAGAAATTTGTAAGAAAGGCAAACTCTCAGGCCCCACCCCAGACCTACTGAATTGGGAACTCTGTGGAAGAGGCCCAGAATCCGTGAATGAGCGCACCAGGGGCTTCCGATGCATGTTCGAGTTTCAGAACCACTGCTTGCAAGCCTTTGTGTAACAAAGGCCCCGAGGTGGGCAGGCGCAGGCACATTAGAGTACCCGAGGGGGGCCTGCAGGTGGGGCGGGAGTGGGGGTGGGGCTTGATGGTGGTTTACACTGGCCTTGCAGGCATGCTCAGCAGTTCAGCACGCATCATTTCCAGTCACCAGGAGGCCTAGCCAGAGGTTCCTCTGCCCTAAGAACCCTCAAGGAGTAGCAGGTCACCTGTGTGTCCAGGCTGGCTAAGTTACGTAAAAGCATGGAGATGACTATGACAAAGGCTTCTAGAGGCCCCTGGTCACCTGATCTTGACCATGTTTTGACTTCCAGGAAGCACTAGTCAGACAGTGAATTCCGTTGCTGGGAAAATGCCTTAGTCCTCAATGCCGAGAGAGGAACCCCAGAGGGAAACTCCTCCTTATCCTCAAGAAGCCTTTGCAAAGGGCCTGTGGGTCCTGTTTCCCCTTGGATCGGTGCTAGCAAGGGACATTATCTGCTGAGCAGAGGGTTGCTAGAGGTGGCTTCTACCCTCCTCAGGAGGCAATCCTGAAACAGACACATTGCATTAAAGACCCTGCGCAGCAGAAGGCAGGTATCACCCGCTGAGAGAGCTGGCTGGGTGGAGTCAACGTGAGCTGTTGGAGCTGGGCTCATTGCACAGGAAGGACTGGCTGCTAGTTCTTTGGCTAAGCCTGAACAGGCTGGGTGTGGTCACACCTGCTTGCTGGACATGTTAGCCCAGAAATACATCAAAATTGGTGACAACCAAACAGCCCCCCAGACTCAGAGTCAAGTGGCATTTATGGGGTACCTACTATGTGCTAGACACTGTATGAGGCCCTTTCACAGGTGTTAGCTCTCTGGTAAAGCTCCCAAGTTTGCAGATCCCTTCTCCATCACCCTGTCTACAAGTGCAGATCAATTGTTAGTTCATGCTTGGTGCATCAGGACTCAGTGGCGAGCAGGACAGACATGGTATTTTCAGGGGCAACACAGCGGGGGAAAACAAAGAGATATACATGTGCCAGATAAGGAGCTATTGGTTGTTTTTAGGGCCAACTGTGAGGGTTCCCAGTGCTTTGTATCAAGAATGACTTTCTTTTTAAGGGTCTCTTGTAGAGAGAAAGAAATAAAGAGAAACCACAGTTGGCTTGCGAGACTCACATTGGCTTTGCCCACAGTCACTGGTTTGTTGTTTTTTTTTTTTTGTGAGACGGAGTCTCGCTCTGTCACCCAGGCTGGAGTGCAGTGGCACCATCTCGGCTCACTGCAAGCTCCGCCTCCTGGGTTCACGCCATTCTCCTGCCTCAGCCTCCCGAGTAGCTGGGACTACAGGCACCTGCCACTACGCCCGGCTAATTTTTTGTATTTTTAGTAGAGACAGAGTTTCATCGTGGTAGCCAGGATGGTCTCGATTTCCTGACCTCGTGATCCACCCGCCTTGGCCTCCCAAAATGCTGGGATTACAGGCGTGAGCCACCGCACCCAGCCTGCTCACAGTTACTGTTAAACACCACAGTAGAACCTGCCAGTAGCTGAGCACACGCAGGGCGCCAGCCTCTAGACAGCATGGTTATCCAGCCACTAGACAGCATGATTATCCATCTCACTTCCTCCTCTTTCCAGCTGCCCCGCCTCTCCATGGGGTTTTTCACAAGACAATCAGAGACCCAGAGACCCAAAGACCCAAAGGAAAGGGAGACAATGGGGATTGGAGGCCACGGGCTTTAGGGGAAGGTAGGGAGCAAAAAATAGAGCATATGCAAAGCCCTGTCCTTGTTACTTCCCTCCCCAATCTCCACCACCACCCAACTGGCATATGAACTTGTTCTCGTATACAGCTCTGAGCAAAGCACCATATGGCAGTTTCATCAGGCCCACGGCCTGGTTTCCATCCAGCCCACTCTAATTTCCTTCCAGTCATGGATCTGCAGAATAACCCATCCTGTGGAAGGAGCTCAGAGGAAGAAAAAGATAACAATAACAGTAAAGATATACAGAGCACAAACCACAGCGGGGAGCTGTTCCAATTATGACGCTTGCAACAGCTCTAGGAATATCGCTGTTAGCATCCCCATTTTATAGATGACAAAACTGGGAGACAGATGTTCCGAGACATTCTCAAGGTCACATGGCTAGTGATGACAGAGCTGGGATGGGAGCCATGTTAACCGTCAGACTTTGCTGATTCGCTGAATCTTGGCTAAAAGATGTTGGCAGGAAGGGCTGAGAGCTTAGAAGAAGGGGTCCTCCCGGTCTGGCTGGGACAGGGTGATGCCAGCAAAAAGGCCCCTAAATCCATAAGCAGGGGAGGGGCGGGGTCAAGGCCCGGCTGACCCGACTCCAGCAAGCAGGGTCTGAGCTCCATAAGTGGAGGTGTCAGGGAAGCATGCAGAGGACTGGGAAGCAAGGAAGACCCCTGGAAGCAGCCCCCGCAGAGGAGGGTCAGGGAGGGCTGGGGGGGCCCCCAGGAACCCCAGGAGCTTGTCCCTCTTTGGGCTTCCTTCCGTGGCTAGTTTCTCTGCTCACCAGGAGTAAAGGGTAAGCATCCTCTCTGAGCCTGCAGAGCAGCAAGCCTGCACTGAGGCATTGTAGGAATGAGTGGCCCCTGGGATGGAAGGACCTGGGTATGGGTCTCACTCAGCTCCATATCTTTGGGTTGTGTGGCCAAATCACACCCCATCACTCCCATGTCTGTGAGCCTCATCTATAGGGCAGTTAAGGAATGTGAATGGGCTGAAGTATCAGGAAACCAGCTGGGATCCTATCTCAGAAGAGGTGTATAGTACATGATCATGCCCCTAGCCCCCATTCTTCCTTCTAGAACAAGGAAGGAGAAAACAAAGGCTCCCCGGGCAGTGAAGGCTGGGCCCTTGGTAGGCTTGGCAACCACGCAATCTCTAGAATGGAAGGGCTCCTCCCTCAGAGCACAGCCCTGGAGAGTCACAGCTGTTGCCCTGGGTCTGGCAGGACAAGGGAGGCAGTGCCAGGCTAGATAGAGAGTTTGAGGGACTCTAGGTTGGCAGTGGGGACTGTCATGCCCTGGCTCCTTTAGGATTCACAGGCCAGAGTGGTGGCTGTAGCCTAGTCCTCACTGCCAGAGACCCCACACCACAATGGAGCCTGCACCAGGCACAGAGGCAGGAGGCAGAGCCATGCTTGCCCCTTTCTGCCATCCCTAGGATGCTAGAGGTAGCATCCTCCCAGCATGCTGGCAGGTGCGAGAAGGAGCTTTACTTGATGTAGCGACACCCCTGCTTCCCCCTCAGCCTTTGGGTTCCTTCCACTTATGTCCCCTGCTGCGGGTCCACACGAGGGGCTTCTCACCCCGAGGCTGCCTCTACAGTGTCCACTGGACAACCTGGCCACCGCAGCCCCAGACTCAGATCACAAGGCCAGGATGGGCCTAGGATGCTTTGACCCTTCCAGCGCAGCAGGAGCCTTTTGATGTGGGTCCAGGCAATGTCCAGCTCTCCTGCCCAGGGCTTCTTCTTGGAGAGTAAATGGGAAGGAACTTTGGAGGGAGCTGCTCTCCGTAGGAGATGATAAAAAATGGGAATTTGGGAAATTGGGGAAGGATTTGATGGATAAAGGAGTTAGGTAACAGGCAAAGAAGAAAGGAGGGAAGTTTCTTTTTCTTTTTTTATTTTTACACAATTTTTTTTTTCCCTCCCTGGGGAAAAAAATGTGAGCACAGAGGTAAAGAGAGAAAAAAAGTGAGCCAGGCGCGGTGGCTGACACTTGTAATCCCGGCACTTTGGGAGGCCGAGGCGGGTGGATAACTTGAGTTCAGGCGTTCAAGACCAGCCTGGCCAACATGGTGAAACCCCATCTCTACTAAAAATACAAAAATTACCTGGGTGTATTGGAGCGTGCCTGTAATCCTAGCTACTGGGGAGGCAGAGGCAGGAGAATAGCTTGAACTCGGGAGGCAGAGGTTGGAGTGAGCTATCTTGCCACTGCATTCCAGCCTGGGTGACAGGTGACAAAGCAAGAATCTGTCTCAAAAAAAAAAAAAAAAGAAAGAAAGAAAAGTGAAAAATTCCTTTTATTCCATTTCTGGCCAATATCACTGTTTTCCCCAATCATCCCAGACTTCTGGGCATTTACATGCATAATACATGTATGTACCCAGGGGGATGATGTCAAGATCTTTGTTTTGCTTTGATTTTACATGAAGGGGATCATGCTGACCACATTGCTTTGCAACTTTTCCCCCATAACTGTATATCCTGGACATTTTCTCATGTCAACAAAAATAGGACATACTCTTTTTTTTTTCTTTCTTCTAGAGATGTGGTTTCACTCTGTTGCCCAGGCTAGAGTGCACTAGTACAATCATAGCTCACTGCACCCTCAACCTCCTGGGCTCAAGCAATCCTCCTGCCTCAGCCTCATGAGTAGCTGGGACTACAGGTGAGCACCACCACACCTGGCTATCCTCATTTTTTGTTTTTAACCTCTACCTAATATTCCATGCGTGCCTGTAACACAGTTGATTCAACCACGCCCCTCTCACTCCCCCTCACTCAGGGTCCCAGCTCTAGAGGACATGGGTCAAAAGGTTTTCATGGTAAATGGTGCCTCTGCACAATTCCAGGGGATGCCATCCACACCCAGAATGCAGCAGCCCTGCCTGATGAAGAGATAAGGCGGCTCCAGTTTTTACCATACAAACAATTCTGCACCGAGCATGCTCACCCATGTCTCTTTGTGCACATGTGTGAGTGGTTCTCCAGGCATTGATGATTCAGGGTGGAGCTGGAGGGCAGAAGTGCATGCTTCCTACATTTCAGGGACCTTGCCATGGTGTGGGAGGGCAGCCTGGGGTTCCTAAGCCCCTTCAGCCTCTGCTGAACCAGGTTGCCTAGCATACATCCATCATGTGGCTGCCGGCTGGGCCGCTGCTTCCAGGAAATCAATTGCAAAAACCTGCGATTGTCAGTGGCTCACACACTGGAGGCCATCCAGGGAGTAGATTAAATTGTATGAAAAAATAGTACAGGGCTCAAGACCGCTCGTAATGGAGACCCCTCGGTGACCTTTCTGCAGAAGTTAAAAGAACACAGGCAGACATACTCTCACCCTTGCTCACCCACGTGCTAGCCCGCCTGCCAGGAGCATAGCCCCTCTGCCCTTGGAGGAGCCGCGCCTCATTAGCAGGAAGTGGGAGGCCTGGTCCAGGGCCCAGTCTGCCTGTGCATGGCAAGAAGGCCAGCAGGGGCACCTGCTTCCCTGCAGGGTGGACCCAAGTTGACCATCAGGCCTTAGATGCTTAAGGTCACTGAGCCCCCCTTCTCCATGCCAGCCCTCTTCTGCTTCCCATGCAGGCACCACTGTGGACCCCTGCTCTGCACCCCCAGGAGGAGTGGGACTGCTTCAAGGGCAGCCTGGAGGAAAGAGGTGTGGTGTGAACACATACAACATGTTCCTTAACCAGGAAGGCGACTGGAGTCTTTACCTGGTTTCAAAGAAGCCAAGCCTAGAGGCCCCCACCCCTTGTTCTTTGTTATGATTGCCCTTTGACCCCAACCCCCCAATTCTTTCCTCTCCAGATCCCCAGCCATGCATACCCCAACTTGGTTCTGCAAAGAATACCCAGCCACAGCTGTGAACTTGGGGAAACACAGTTTTTCTTTTTCTTTTCTTTTCTTTTCTTTTTTTTTTTTTTTTTTTTGAGCGGGAGTCTCACTCTGTTGCCCAGGCTGAGGTACAGTGGCGTGATCTTGACTCACTGCAACCTCCACCTCCCAGGTTCAAGCAATTCTTCTGCCTAAGCCTCCTGAGTAGCTAGGACTACAGGCATGTGCCACCACCCCCAGCTAATTTTTGTATTTTTAGTAGAGATGGGGTTTCACCATGCTGGCCAGGCTGGTCTTGAACTCCCGACCTCAGATGATCCACCCGCCTTGGCCTCCCAAAGTGTTGGAATTACAGGCGTGAGCCACCGTGCCTGGCATTTTTTTTTTTTTTTAAAGACAAGATTTTGCTCTATCACTCAGGCTAGAGTGCAGTAGTGCCATCGTGGCTCACTGCAGCCTTGACCGCCTGTGCTCAAGCAATCCTCCTGCCTCAGACTCCCATGTAGCTGGGACCACAGTTGCGCACTACCACACCTGGCTAATTTTTGTATTTTTTGTAAAGACAGGGCTCTTACCATGTTGCCCAGGCTGGGCTTGAACTCCTGGCCTCAAGCAGTCCTCTCACCTTGCCTCCCAAGGTGCTAGGATTATAGGCTTGAGCCACCATGCATGTGCACAGCCAGCACATTCATTTTCTATACACAACTGTCTCCCAGCTCTTCAGGCCAACTTACCTGATAATGATAAAAATAACTAAGCTGCCATGGATTGGGCAGTGTGCCAAGTGCTCCGTGTATATTACCTTACTTAGTTTTCACAAACTCTATGAGGTAGGTACCACTATTATTTACAGGTGAGGAAATGGAGGCTCAGAGAGGTTAAGTGAATTGATCCAGGCCACACAGCTGGTAAGTGCCAGAGCCACTAGTGGACGCCAGGTCCAGCCAGCCCCCAGAGCCCATGTGCTGAGCCACTGTGCTATACTGACTCCCACTTAATTCTCTCTTCTGGGTTGTCCCAAAGACCAAGTTCGGCTGGCCAATTTTCCAGGACCATCTCTCATGGCACCTGGAGGCTTGTAGGTTCCCGGAGGACTCTCACACCTCCTTCCCACCCTTCTCCAGATTCTCCAACTCCCTCTTGAGCAGACCTAGCCCCACTCTGGGGCACCCTGCCTTCCTGGGACCTGTCGTAACAGTCACCCACTCTGGCTGCCAGGGCCTGGCTGACCCAGGCTGGGGACCGTGGGACCCCTCTGGGCAGTGCCCCCCTACCTGGGCCCAGGTGGGTATGGATTTCTTTCTTCTGGGCCATTGCACCCGCCAGAAGGTGCGGTGGGAGAGGCAGGCCCACATTTCAGAGGGCCTTGCTGCCCTCATGTGGCACGAGGCTGTAGCGGCTGCAGCCTCCTCTTCCCTCCCTCCTGCCACTGCTCCCGAAGCCAAGGCTCTTGCAGGGTTGAAAAGGAAGAGAAAGAGGAGAAGCAGCAATGTGAGAGAAATGAGGCAGAGGGATGGGCTAGGGAAGAGAGAAGCCCTTCTGCGTTACCTGGAAATGCAGCAACAATAATAACAAAGCCAATGTTAAGAATAAGTTTAAAGGCAGCTGCCACATAGCACTTTTTATAGCTTGTAGACTCTCTCATTTAATCCTGGCACTTACATCAATCTGATTAGTAGCTATTATTAGTTTTATAGGTGATGATCCAAGGCGCAATTATTTGTTCCCCAGCTAGTAGGTGACAGAGCCCAGATTGAATCTGATCCCAGAACCCTAACCACGATATTCCCCTGTCTAGAAGGAGCCAGTTCTCTCCTGCAACCCCCACTGCTCAGCCTCTAGGAGTTCCAGCCACCAGCCACCTGCACCCTCCCTTCCATGTGGCTTTGCCCTCTGTTCTTCTCCTCTCCACTCTCTCTCCAAGGTCCAAGTGGTCAAGGTCATCCCAAGGGTCTGCTGGGACCGTGTGTCCTTATTCTGTGCCTTGCTGGTCGCCAACCTTCCCCATCTGCCAAGGACTGATGTCCAGCCCAGGCCCAGGTGCAGGTGCCCAGGTCATTTTTGCCACTGAGTAAAGGGAGACAGAATGACAGGGTAAATTACCAACCACCAGAACACCATGGAGCCAATAGCATCAATGCAAGTGAAGTATATTTATCTGTTGGCCTGAAAACATGTCCTAGTATATTGTCCCATTAAGCAAAAAGCAGGTTATAAAGCTGTGTACATTAAGAAACATTTTATAAGTGAAACAAAAGTATTCTCTGTTTCTATGCAGAGAAAAAGGATATTTGCCAAGATGTTAACAGATTATTTTTGCTGTCTTCTCTTGGCTTATTTTTGTTTTCTCTTTTTCAATGAACACCAATTAGTCACATGATTTTAAAAAGCAATAAAAATAAACCAATCCCAGACAGATTGTACTTCTTCCTGTCCTCATTTCTACCCCAATGAGTCTCCAAAAAAAAAAAAAAAGAAGAAAGAAAAAAAATCACAGTGCCACATGCCCAGACCTTCCCTTCTCCCTCCTATCATTTCAATAACTCAGTTGGGTAGGGAGCATCTCTACCTACCCCAGGAAGCCTTCTGAACTTGACTGACGGGAGAAGCCCATGCCCCAGAGGCATTTTCTCACTGACCATGCCAGGGCCCTGGAGGACAAGCCAGAGCTGTCCATGGCATTGCTCCTGCAGGTGATGCTGCCTTCTGAGGGCAAAGCGCTCTGGGACGGGTCGGCCCCGCTCACGTGGATGTGCAGCCCCAGGGCAGTGGAACAGTGCAGAATCCTCGCTCCACTGCTGAGGTTACTATGGGCAACATCTTGGCAAAATGAAGAGTGAGGGGGAAGAAATCACAGAAGCTCCTGATCATCCATGAAAGAAAAAGCAGTGCCTCAGGACTGGGCTATGCCAGTGCCTTCCAGAAGGCTTTGAAGAAACTGGGAAGGAGATGGGGACTGGCACTTCCTGGGCATCTACTACGTACGTGCCCTCACAGACGTGATCTCACCCCTCATTACACACCTCCCATGGTACGGATGATGCCACTGAGGCACAGGAGGCACACATCCACACCAGACCATAGGTGCCTTGGCTTCTAGTGTCTCTGCTGTTTAACGTGGTGTCCTGGAAACGTCTCTGGATAGAGACACTGGTATCTTCTGGCAGCGTCTTCTCCTCCCCGTGCGGTACATTGCTCAGACTCCATAGAAGGCCAGCTCTCCTAGAGCCACAGAAACTCCTCCATTCTGGAGCAGGAGTTAGGCACATTCCCAGAAGGGGGCTGCCCCTCCTGAGCCCTTGCTAGTTTAATGATATAAGTTGTTGCTAACTTCATCCTATCTGCCTTTAAAATAGTAGCCATCAGAAAGGCAGCCCAGAGAGCTGGCCTGCAACCCAGCAGAGCCTAAAGGGGGCCTGTAATGTCACGCCGACCCCATCTTCAAATCACACTCCCTGCGGTGGCCATCCCTAGAGACCTACAAACAAAAGCTCCTGTTCTTGGCAAGCCTCTTACGAGCAGGACAGATGCAGGAATTGGGAGTCAGGAGACCACGGTGTTCTTCCAGCTCTGAGCCCAACCATCTGGGTCACCTTAGCTGAGCTGCTCCTTCATGTCCCCAACCCTTCTGTTCATACAGCATGATGGTGTAGAAAGGGGTCCAAAGGGTGTTGCTGAAGAATGCTCAGCCCCCTGGCGCTGTGTCTGTACTAAATAAAAGTCTGGTAACAGATTCCAAGTCCCTGAGTATCCTGGTTTGGCTGTACTCAGTCGAAGTGTGATTGATAGTGACATCCTGTGGACACAATAGGTAACTGCATCAGCTTGGACAGAAGCCAGAGGATGACATCCAGCTTCCCTCATTACATGGAGAGAAGCTGATTGCAATTAATCACACTCATCATCTTACACAGGGAGCTGTCTTAGAGCTGGAAAAAAAAAATTAGAAAAACAACCTTCAAGGCCAGGCGCGGTGGCTCACGCCTGTAATCCCAGCACTTTGGGAGGCCGAAACGGGTGGATCACGAGGTCAGGAGTTCGAGACCAGCCTGGCCAACATAGTGAAACCCTGTCTCTATAAAAATACAAAAAATTAGCAGGCGTGGTAGCGGGCACCTGTAATCCCAGCTACTAGGGAGGTTGAGGAAGGAGAATCGCTTGAACCCGGGAGGCGGAGGTTGCAGTGAGCTGAGATCATGCTACCGCACTCCAGCCTGGGCAACAGTGCAAGACTGTCTCAAAAAAAAAAAAAAAAAAAACCGTCAAGCCACAGATTTCTCTGCCATCATCCTCCAAGTTACATCTATTTCGTTTAAATTTGTCTGTCTTCAAATACTGGCCTGATACAAGAGTCTAGTGACCATGGAGGGAAAGTAATGTCAATAGCAATGTTAATAGCAGAAAGATGTAATGGGCAGTTTACCCTTGCCATGAATTTCACATGCATTGTCTCATTTAATCTTCCCCCAAACCCAAGGAGGTACATGTTCTTATCCCCAGTTTTCAGATGAAGAACCTGAGATGTGGTGCACAAGGAAAAGCTATGTTTCAAACCTGGGCAATCTGTCACCCGCCTGTCTTAGTCCATTTTGTGTTGCCATAACAGGATACCTGAGACGGGGTAATTTATAAAGAAGAGAGGTTTATTCAGCTTACAGATCTGTTGGCTGGAAGAATCAAGAAGCATGGCCTCAGCATCTGCTCAGCCTCTGGTGAGGGCTGCGACATACAGAAGGTCAAAGGGAGAGTGGACACTTGCAAAGAAGGGAAAACCCAAGGGGCCTCCTGGCTTTATAACAACCCACTGTCTTGGGAACAAATCCATTCCTACAAGAATCCAGTCTTGCCAGGGTGAAAACTCACTCTCCACTGTGAGAATGGCACTAAGCCCTTCATGAGAGATCTGCCCCCACGACCCAGACACCTCCCACTAGGCCCCACCTCCCACCACCACCACACTGAGGGTCAAATTTCAACATGAGTTCAGGTTGACGCAACCATATCCAAACCACAGTAGACTCCATTCTCTTTAATCACCACTTTATGCACCTTCACTGCCTCTTGTGTCTACCTGGCCCACCCCATGCCATGGTAATCCCTCCTTCCTAGAACACTGGAGAAAATTCCACTTCCTGGGATACTGGCTTGAATTCTCCAGACTGAGTACCTCTGAGTCACCTTCTGTGGCAGCAAGGAGGAGGTGGATAGGAGGAGCTTTAGGGTTAGACAGGCCTGGGTTGGAATCCCAGCTCTGTGCCTCGCTGTCACTAGCTGTGTGTCCTGGGGCTTGTTCTTGAACTTCACTTTCCTAGATTGCCAAGTGTGGCCCATGATCCCTTGCCTTGAGAGGGTGTTGTGAAGATTAGAGAAATCACTTGCTGCTGAGTAGATGCTCAAGAAGTGAAGGCTGTTCTCATTGGCAAGATGTGCAATTTGACCTTGGGAGGAGCCAGCCTGGAGATTTCAGTAGGTGTCAAATTCTGATCTAACCTGTTTAGAAAACACCACTACTAAGAAGGGCTAGAGGCGGGCGGATCACCTGAAGTCGAGAGTTCAAGACCAGCCTTTCCAACATGGAGAAACCCTGTCTCTACTTAAAATACAAAATTAGCAGGGCATGGTTTTGCATGCCTGTAATCCCAGTTACTCGGGAGGCTGAGGCAGGAGAATCGCTAGAACCCAGGAGGCAGAGGTTGCGGTGAGCCGAGATCGCGCCATTGCACTCCAGCCTGGGCAACAAGAGCAAAACTCCATCTCAAAAAAGAGGGGCTGGGATTCAGATGGAGGAGAAGGCCAGCCTTCTTGCCCTTAGGCTTATGATGTTTCAGAGGGGGCTTGCTGATCTATCAGGGTTCAAAGGATCTCCAAAGGGAGTTATTTAGCTAAGATGGCAGAGCAGAAACAAGATTCCAAGACTTTGTACCCTGCCTTTCCATAGAGAAATTATTATTCAAAGAGTAGTATCCCAGCAGGATTCAAGTTCATGCCTCCAGGTATCTTTAGAGACCCTGGTACCATGAGCCGCCTCTGTGTAGTTCAGGAAGAACAAATTCAAGACTAGAAGTGGGGTGTCTGGATTCTAGTTCCAGCTCTACCTCCCACTGTTCTTGCAGACTCTTGAACTTGGTCCTCTTCTTGTCTCTTCAGGGTCATACCACTGAATGCTTCTCCTCTTCAGTGCCTCAGTGATGTCTCTCTTTTCCCTTCCCTGCAAAGCAGTGCTGTCCTTCTTGCCCATAGTGCTCTACTAGCAGAGACCATAATGACCACTGGTTAAGTGATTAAGAACAGGGCTGTTCATTTCTTTTTTTTCTTTTTTTGAGATGGAATTTCACTCTTGTTGCCCAGGCTGGAGTGCAATGGTGTAATCTTGGCTTACCACAACCTCCGCCTCTCAGGTTCAAGTGATTCTCCTGCCTCAGCCTCCCAAGTAGCTGGGATTACAGGCATGCACCACCACACCCAGCTAATTTTTTTTTTTTTTTTTTAGTAGAGACAGGGTTTCTCCATGTTGGTCAGACTGGTCTCAAACTCTTGACCTCAGGTGATCCACCTGCCTCGGCCTCCCAAAAGACTGTTCATTTCTATAGCCCCAGTCTCTAATATGGCATCTGACACATGGAAAGTGCTCACTGGTGAAAGAGTAAGTGGGACAACTCACTATAAATGGCTGTGGGGCCCATTGCTGGAAATATCCCCAGAGAGAATAGCACTGGGGTCCCTAACCACTCCAAGTAATGTTTAAGAATTATAATATGGAACTCTTTCTGTTCCAAGTTACACTGAGGCCCCAATATGACAGATATCAATATTAGTTATCTATTGCTACATAACAGATTACCTCAAAATTTAGTAGCTTAAAACAATAATAAACATTTATTATCTCAGTTTCTCTTGATGAGGAATTGGGGAGTGGCTTAGCTGGTGTTCTGGCTTAGGGTTTCTCATGAGATTACAGTCAAAATGTCAAGTAGGGATGCAGTCATTTGAAGGCTTGACTGGGGCCGTATGATCTGCTTCTAAGATGGCATGCTCACATGGCCAGCAAGATGGTGCTGGCTACTGGCAGGAGGCCTCAGTTCCTTGCCATGTGGACCTCTCCATAGACCTCCCTGAGTAGCTTCATGACATGGCAGCTGACTTCTCCCAGAATGAGTGGTTCAAGAGAGCAGGGAGGAGGTCACAATGTCTCTTATGACTATATTAGATCCACAGGGCTGCTGTAACAAAGTACCACAAGCAAGATAACTTAATAGAAATTTACTCTTTCACAGTTCTGGGGGCCAGAAGTCTGAAACCACGTTGTCAGCACGGTCAGAACGGTGGCACATGGAAGGTGCTCATTGGTGAAACAATGAGTGGGAAAGAATAAATCATTCCTTGCCTCTTCCAACTTCTGACGGCCGCAGATGTTTCTTGGCTTGTGGCTGTATCATTCCAATCTCTGCCTCCATCTTCACACGGCCTTCTCCCTTGTGTCTGTCTACTCTTTGTCTCTCTCTCCTTATGAGAACACCAGTCATTGGATGTAGGGCCCACTCCAGTCAAGAACAACCCTTGATTACAACTGTGAAGACTATTTCCAGAAAAGGTCACATTTATAGGCCCTGGGGGTTAGGGCTGCAACATATCTTCTGGGGGACATCATTAAACACACAACAATGACCTAGCCTCAGAAGATGCATGCCATCAGCTCTGCAATAGCAAATGGCTACAAGGGTCGGCCCTGTTCACGGAGGGAGGAGACACAATGATGTGAATACCAGGAGATGGGGACAATGAGGGGCCATTGTGGAAGCAGGCTACCACAATATCATCAGATAGCAAACTGAACATGAGACAGACTCCCATATGTAGTATTTACAAAGGAAATAATGGGGAACCAGTTGCATAGCACTCAGGGCCCTCAGCCTACCAACAATATAGAGTGTGGAGAATGGGGAGAGTTTGGAAATAGAAACTTCCAGAAAGGGCAAAGCCATGCTGTAAGCTACCCCACCAAGGAGTTAGGGGCCCTACTGCCTTCAACTCAAGTCTAGTGATGGGGGCTTCCATGCAGCCACTTGGAGCTGTGGGCCCCCATGGGACTGTGCCAGGAGGGACTGCATTAGGATGAGTGAAGGGGCTGTGTGAGTTCTTCCCATGGGCCACATGTGGATCAGATGGACCATGGCAGGAGAGAGGGCCACGGTGGGGGTCATTTTAAGTCCTGTAGGGCCTCTGAGAAGGGCAAAGGGATGTCAGCAGAAAGAAGTTGGAAGAGGATGCTGGATTTCTAGGGGTTGAAGATGGAGTCATAGCTGTACCTGAAATGGAGGTGCAGAACAGGGAACTTCAGGAGAAAACTTTAGAGATGGGAACTTCTTTTTTTTTTTTTTTTTTTTAAGACAGGATCTCATTCTGTTGCCCAAGCTGGAGTCCAGTGGCCCAAACTCGGCTCACAGCAACCTCTACCTCGTGGGTTCAAGCAATCCTCCTGCCTCAGCCTCCCAAGTAGCTGGGACTACAGGCGTGCAGCACCACCCCCAGATACTTTTTGTATTTTTGGTAGAGATGAGGTTTAGCCATGTTGCTCGGGCTGGTCTAGTACTCCTGGGCTCCAGTGATCTGCCCGCCTCCGCCTTCCAAAGTGCTGGGATTATAGGTGTGAGCCACCGCACCTGGCTGAGATGGGAACTTCCGAAGAACACAGGGAACCCTCCAGAAAGAGCTTTCACCATCTGCCACACCCAGAGAGCTGGCAATCATACAGTCAAGTAAAAACTGCCCTATTCCCCTGCTCCCCATCCGCTTCCCTGCATCCTCACCCACCACCTCCACTTAGACTCTGAAAGCAACCAGCAAGTGGGGAGAGGGGTATTCGGGAGAGAATAGACAAAAGCCCACCATGCCCAGTCCCTGGCAGCTGGCAGCCCCCAACTAAGGCCTTAACTAGGGCAGGAGGAAGAAGATTTCTCTTTGAAGAAAAATGCAAGAGTCATTTAATATCTTTGGGTGGCTGCTTTAAATCTCTAAGTCGATATTGGATTTCGTGACATAAAATGCACATACCTAAGCATGACCCTAAGAGCCTCGGGGTCAGCTGAGCTTTCAGCCAGGGGAAGGGGAAATGCTTCCCTTGCTTTAGCTCAAATGCACAGTGAGAGCCAAAGCAAATTGAGTTACATGTTGGTTCCATCCCACATTCAAGGGATTGGTTTCACCGAATCCCCGCCTCCACAGGGAATTGGGTCTTATATTTCTTACCCCCAACCCTCCCCGCCATGGCAGAGCCACAAGGAGGTTCCTGAAGAAAATCCCTTCTCGGCTTTTGTGCAGAATTGAAGAATGTTTACTATGTTTTCCTTCCTATCTCTCTGGAAATGACGCAAAGAATAACAACAACAAAAAAGAACTCCTTGTCCCGTGCAAAACACCCGCCCCTCCCCTGCCCCTGACCTCCTAACTCTTCACCCTGTGTTGGCCTGACTTCACCCTGGGATGGGGAAACTTCCTGGGAGGATATAGCTGACCTGGGAACAAAACTTGTTTTTTTGAAAGCTTTGTGCAACGTCAACTAAGTTGGGGGAGGGGTCTGGGCAAGGAAAGAAGAAAGCAAAGGGGGGCAGGGTGGGAACAGTTCTGCTAAACCAAACAATTCCCCAGGGATGATGGAGCTGTGGTGACCTGATAAGTCCTTTAAATGTCTTATTAATTACTGGGGGAAAAATTGGCTACTTCTGAGTCTCCCCTCTCTCACTGTCCTTGCACAAGCTTGGGACTAGCTCTGTCCTTTTTTAAGAGTCAGTCTTGGGCCGGGCATAGTGGCTCACTCCTGTAATCCCAGCACTTTGGGAGGCTAAGGCAGGAGGATCCCTTGAGGCCAGGAGCTTGAGACCAGCCTGGGCAACATAGCGAGACCTCATCCCTACAAATAATTTTTAAAAATTAGCTTGGAGTGTTGGTGTGCGTCTGTGGTCCCTGCTACTCAGGAGGCTGAGGCAGGAGGATTACTTAAGCCCAGGCAGTGGAGGCAGCAGTGAGCTGTGATTGCACTATTGCACTCCAGCCTGGGTGATAGAGCAAGAACCTATCTCAAAAAAAAAAAAAGAGTCCAGCTTTTTAAAGAAGGGTGCCCCTTGGTAGAAGACACCAGGACGAGGCAGGAGCTGGGGCTGCGGAGAGTCCGGGGTCTGCAGAGCATGGGGCTGCGATCAGAGACCCACCAGGCAGGTTCCTGCTCCTAGCAAGGACCCGGCTGAGCAGAGATGAGGGTGTGGAGGTGAACCTGGAAAACATGCAGAGGATTCTAGACACATTCCACAGTCAGAGCCTCTGGAAAGCCCACCTTCTCCATCACAGAGGCTTTGGGGAATAGACATCCTGTTTCTCTGTATTATTACAGCACAAAGCATTTATCATGCTGACAATGACAGTGACATTTCAGGACCTAAACAAGCTTAGTTGTTCACAGTTTACAGGAGAGAAGGCTCCTAACACTCTTTATTTATTTGTTTATTTATTTGTTTGTTTATTTATTTTGTTTTTGTTTTTTTTTTGTTTTGAGACAGAGTATCGCTCTGTCGCCCAGGCAGACAGAGTGCAGTGGCAAGATCTCGGCTCACTGCAAGTTCTGCTTCCCGGGTTCACACCATTCTCCTGCCCAGCCTCCCGAGTAGCTGGGACTACAGGTGCCTGCCACGGCGCCTGGCTAATTTTTTGTATTTTTAGTAGAGGCGGGGTTTCACCGTGTTAGCCAGGATAGTCTCCATCTCCTGACCTCTTGATCCACCCGCCTCGGCCTCCCAGAGTGCTGGGATTACAGGCGTGAGCCACCACGCCCGGCCTATTTATTTATTTTTTGAGACAGAGCCTTGCTCTGTCATCCAGGCTGGAGTGCAATGGTGTGATCTCGGCTTATTGCAACTTCCACCTCCCAGGTTCAAGCAATTCTCCTGCCTCAGCCTCCCGAGTAGTCGGGACTACAGGTGTGCACTACCACAGCAGGCTACTTTTTTTTTTTTTTTTTTTAGTAGAGACAGAGTTTCTCCACGTTGGCCAGGCTGGTCTCGAACTCCTGACCTCAGACAATCTGCCTGCCACATGATTAGGTCCTGAGGGCTCTCCCCTCATGAATGGGATTAAGACTTTTATAAAAGAGGCCTGAAGGAGCTTGTTGACCCCTTCTGCCATGCAAGGACACAGAGGAGGCACCATGTATGAGGAATGAGCCCTCACAACACACTGAATCTGCTGGCGCCTTGACCTTGGACTTTCCAGTCTCCAGAACTGTGAATGATAAATTTCCATTGTTTATAAATTACCCAGTCTAAGGTATTTTGTTATAGCAGCCAAAACCATCTACAGAGCACTAATGACAGTTTGGGCTGGATTATTCTTCGTTGTCGGGGCTGCCCTGTACATTGTAGGATGTTTTGGAATATCCCTGGCCTCTATCCACAAGATGCCAGTAGCGCCTCCCCCAACTCCATGACAAAACTGTCCCTTGGGGGCAAAATTACCCCTGGTTGAGAATCACGGCCAAGTAGCAGTCCCCATTCAGTGACCAGACAGCTAAGGAGATCCAGAGTGTAGTGCTGGGCCACACAGATGCTAAGGGAATTTATACTTCAGGAAAAAAAAAAAAAGGCCAAGTCTATGTGGCCTTCGCATCAGTTATTACTCTCTTGGTTGCAGTAAGTGACAGAAAATTCACCTCTAAATGACTTTAAATTGGGATGCTGTTTCATATAACTAAGCAGACCAGGGATTAGGCATTGTGCTGGTTCAGGCCAAGCTTGATCCAGGGATTCAAACAATATCACCAAGACTTGGCTTTATCTTTATCCCCCGATGCTGCTCTTCTCCATAGCGTTTTCTTGTTGGGATAAGATGGCTGCCAGCAATCCAGTCCCACCTCTTCCTATGCCTGAGACTTGTGAGGAAAAAACGTGAAGTGCTTTTCTTTTTGCAGTCCCAGCAAAAGTCTCATTCCACTGAACTGGCTCTGACTTGAACATGAATCCATCATCAAGCAAGACACCATGGCTGGGGAATGTGATGGCCTAAGTGGCCAGGTTGTAGTCACATAACCACTTCTGGATCTGGGAGTGGAGTCAACTCTGTCTGTGGGACATCAAGAATGGGGAAGTGGGGTTCCCAAGAGGAAAGTAGCATACTACCACTGGGAGACAGGTGAAAGGATTCTTGATGACAAAAAGCAATACATAGCTACCACAGTCTTTTTTTCTTTTCTTTTCTTTTCTTTTTTTTTTTCTTTGAGACAGGGTCTCACTCTGTCGCTCAGGCTGGAGTGTAGTGTGAGATCTCAGCTCACTGCAGCCTCAACCTCCTAGGCTCAAAGAATCCTCCCTCTTCAGCCTCCAGAGTAGCTAGAATTATAAGTGTGCACCACCACACCCAGCTACTATTTGTATTTTTAGTAGAGATGGAGTCTCACCATGTTGCCCAGGCTGATCGCGAACTCCTGAGTCCAAGTGAGCTGCCCACCTCGGCCTCCTGAAGTGCTAGGATTATAGGTGTGAGCCACCACACCTGACCTACCAAAGTCTTTATACCAAAAAGAAGCTCACTCTTAAATTGATTAAGGTGAGAGCTAAAAGTTTAAAGAAGACTCTGCCGAGTGGTAGTATAATACCTGTGCCATGATTGTCCAAATCAACCTCCAGGTGACAAACAAGAACTCTTTCAGGTGTCTCTAAGATAAACTAGCATCTGAGATGGTTCATTCAGATGGATCTCTAAAATGGAGACTGCCAGAGTTTCACCAAGATTTTTCCTCCCCTTTTTTCATAGTAACATATATGTAGTTGGGTCCATAGTTGCTCAGCTGGAGATAGCATTTCCCAATTTTCCTTGCAGTTCAAATCGTAGTACATGTGAGTCCCAGCCCTGGAGTGAGTAGTCACTTGGGGGACACCTTGCAGTTAGGTGTGACCACATGACTAAGTTTGCACTATATGGGCAGAAGAGACGATTACACCTAGGCCTTAAGATAGTGGGAATGCGGCAGGCTGAGACATGAGAATTGCTTGAACCCAGGAGGCAGAGGTTGCAGTGAGCTGAGATCATGCCACTGCACTCCAGCCTGGGTGATAGAGTGAGACTCAAAAAAAAAAAAAAAGATAGTGGGCATGTCTCATCCTTACTCTTTCCCCTTCCCTTGAACCAGAACATGATCTTGCCTGAGACCTAGCTTTGCCATGCTAGTAAAAATGATGCCCTAAGAGATGACAGGAAAATGCAAAGAACCTGGATCCCTGAATGACCGTGTGGAGCAGAGTATCCTGCCAATCTGCAATGAATACCTCAAGTGAGAAAGAAATAAATTTGCCTTTTCTGAGAGACTAAATGTTGCATTACATCTATTCTAAGATCCATGTTTTTAATGTATTCTAATATCTTTGAAATCCATGGCACTGTTGGCCAGGTAGTGGTCAAGGGTCCCTTAAGGTACGTCAGACCCCAGGAAAATGTTTTTTCTGGAACTCCTCCTGTCTATATAAACAAATTAATCCTAGCACTTTGGGGGGCTGAGGCAGAAGGATTGTTTGAGCCCAGGAGTTTGAGGATGCAGTAAGCCATGTTCATACCACTGCACTCCAGCCTGGGCATCAGAGCAAGACCCTGTCTCAAAAAAATAAAAATAATAAAAATAAACAAATTAGGCCCGGTGTGGTGGCTCATACCTCTAATCCCAGTACTTTGGGAGGCCGAGGTGGGTGGATCACTTGAGCCCAGGAGTTTGAGACCAGTTGGGCAACATGGCAAAACCCCATCTCTGCTAAAAATACAAAAAATTAGCCAGCCGTAGTGGTGTGTGCCTGCAGTCCCAGCTACTTGAGAGGCTGAGGCACGAGAATCCACTCCAGGAGGCAGAGGTTGCGGTGAGTCGAGGTCACACCATGGCACTCCAGCCTGGGCAACAGAGCGAGACTCTGTCTCAAAAAAATAAATAAATGAAAATTAAAAATAAATAAATTAATTTAAAATTAATACATTGCAAAATTCATAGATCTTTGTGAAGTATAGTGATTTATCACTGAAGATTTAGAATAATGGGTAAAGAAGAGCTACTTACGTATTTACTTGTTTATTGTGTAATCAATGCACATGAATATTTTTTTTCTAGCTGCCAGGCATCATTTCTTCCTATTTTGATCCAGTAACTATCTCTTCATAACTTCATATCTCCCACCATGAGAAAACAAGAGCAATACATCTTTATGTTGGCTAAATACAGGACAAATAATATTATTCTTTTAAGAACACCATGCCAGTGTTCTATTACAGCCTTTACTTGCCTTTGTTGCATGCTATTACTGAATGTTTACTGAAGCTTTCTCTCCATTCTAGAAATTGCAGGTCGTGTGGAAGTGACGTTTCGTGTTCTTTTAATAGAGATCCTGTGTTTCTGGTCCCAGATACTCTCTGTGGCTAAAGCTAATGTTGAAACAGGGATGTTTAAACAAATAGCAGTAGTAACAAAACACTTTGGTTTTAAACTAAGAATATACTTAGACCACAGAAGCAAGTTTCTACAGGTTTTTTTTTGTTTGTGTTGTTGTTGTTTTGAGAGGAAGTCTCGCTCTGTCAACCAAGCTGGAGTGCAGTGGTGCGATCTCAGCTCACTGCAACCTCCGCCTCCCGGGTTCAAGCGATTCTCCTGCCTCAGCTTCCTGAGTAGCTGGGATTACAGGCATGTGCCACCATGCCTGGCTAATTTTTGTATTTTTTAGTAGAGATGGGGTTTCGCCATGTTGGTCAGGCTGGTCTCGAACTCCTGACCTCGTGATCCACCTGCCTTGGCCTCCCAAAGTGCTGGGATTACAGGCTTGAGCCACCGTGCCTGGTGGGAAAGGGACTTTCTCAGGGGATTCCAGCTTGTAAGTGGCAGGGCCTGGATTTGACTAAGACCTTTAATGCCACATCCTGAGCTCTGTCCACCATACTGTGAAGTCTACTTTTAGGGCAATCCCATTTCTATCTTTGTCTTTTGTGTTATCTGGATTGAAAGAGTTTAATTTCTGTGTGTTTATTTTGGAGTAGGGTACAGTGGATGTTTCTTAGAGCCTACAGAGAAAATTCTTGTATAGCAAGAAGTCCATTTGACAAAGCACTGTTAAATTTTGGACTACAACCATTGCAGATTTCTCCCAGGATTGCGTTCTCACAGATTGCCAATGAGATGGGAGCTTTCATGCATTATGTTTCTTATGCAAATAAGTTGACTTCCTTTTCAAGTTATATGAGAAACCCCCACTATTCCTGGGTTTTATGAATTATGGGATGGAGTGTACAAAACATCACCAACCTTCTCATTTCTGTCCACCCAAGTATTGTTAAGTATTTGCATCAATTGACATAGTTTTGCTATCTTGAATTGAAGAGGGTTTTGAGTTTTATTTGTTTGGTTTTGTGGGAGTTGTTTTGTTTGGGTTCAGAGCTCTCTGGGGAGAAAGATAAGTGTACTGGAAGGTATTGATGAGCTGTTATCTTCCATGATGGCTTGAGAGACTCATTTCCAGCCCCTGTGAGGGAAGCGTGAGGGGCGATAAATGGAAAGAGGAGTAACTGTGTGAGGCTTTGTGCAACTAAAGATATATGCAGCTTTGCTTCACAACACACTTAACGAAGTGCAGCCAGTCTGTGAGAGGTCCCTGCTGCCCTATCCCACCCTCCACTTTGGTGACCTGCTGGCTTAGAGTGGCCCCAGGAGAGAAGGGAGAGAATGTTGTTCCCAGCAGGGCAACAGGAGTGACCACTGCAAGAACAATGTTCTTATGGAGGCCACAGACACTGATGAGGTACCCCCTTTTAAGGAGCTTGTGAATAGCAGACCAGGAATGGGGAGGCTGAAGGGGAAGAACATAGTGGATTTGCCTATGAACCTATGGGAGATAGTTCAGGGGTCTCCCAGAAATAACTGAGGGTGAGTTAGCAGGGCGAGGGGATGGCTAGCAAGTTCTATAGACCTTCAGTAGGAGACCAGAGCTAATGAAATTTAGGTCTGGATGTCAATATGACCTCCTTGGTTAATATGACCCATAGGCTGGTAAAAATCTCGTACAGGATGTTGTGAGACACTGTACTTTATTCCTGTCTTTCATATGTCATTTAACTTCAAAAATTCTGTCTTCAGTGAAGACACCATGAGAAACGCTTAAAATGCAGACTCTTTCCAAGTGCAGTTATCTGGGGCAGGCCGCCCGATTCGCTGATTGCCCTGCCCACCTCCACCCTTCTAGGGAAGGCTCTAGTGGGAGGAATCTCTTAGAAACTGTTCATAGTGCAGCAGCTAGAAAAGTCTAGCTGCAGGGTTTTGGGGTGAGAGGAAAATAGTTTCTTTTCTATGCTAGGGTAGTGAGCCAGATATGACTTGCTAAAAAACCTCTGAGTGACTAGGGTATTAGGCCAGATTTTCGCTATTTTAACTGAAGTTGAAACGAGAGGAAATACGGTGTAAACTGCAGCATAAAGGATTTAGATTCAAGCAATAAAGGATTTCCCAACATCAAAGGGCAACAGATCTCTGCTCTGGGTCCATCATTAATTTTTATTTTATTTATTATTATTTTTAGAGATGAGGTCTTGCTATGTTGCCCAGCCTGGTCTCAGACTACAGGCATTCACCACTGCATCCAGCTTTTCCTTCCTTCCCTCCTTCCTTCCTTCCTTCCTTCCTTCCCTTCTTCCTTTTTTTCTTTTTTTTTTGACAAAGTCTTGCTCTCTTGCCCATGCCGGAGTGCAATGGCGTGATCTCAGCTCACTGCAACCTTCGCCTCCCGGGTTCAAGCGATTCTCCTGCCTCAGCCTCCCAAGTAGCTGGGATTATAGGCGGCTGCAACCACACCCAACTAATTTTTGTATTTTTTAGTAGAGATGGGCTTTCACCATGTTGGCCAGGCTGGTCTTGAACTCCTGACCTCAGGTGATTCGCCTGCCTCGGCATCCCAAAGTGTTGAGATTACAGGCGTGTGCCACCATGCCTGGCCAACACCCAGCTTTTTCTAGGCCTTTTTTTTTTCTTTTTTTTTTTGAGACAGAGTCTCACTCTGTCACCCAGGCTGGACTGCAGTGGCGCAATCTCGGCTCACTGCAACCTCCCACTCCTGGGTTCAAGTGATTCTCCTGCCTCAGCCTCCCGAGTAGCTGGGACTGCAGGTGTGCGCCACTGCACCCAGCTACTTTTTTTTTTTGAGATGGAATCTCACGCTGTTGCCCGGGCTGGAGTGCAGTGGTGCGATCTCAGCTCACTGCAACCTCCACCTTCCAGGTTCAAGCAATTCTCCTGCCTCAGCCTCCCAAGTAACTGGGATTACAGGCGCCTGCTACCACGCCCAGCTAATTATTTATTTTTATTTTTATTTTTTTAGTAGAGACGGGGTTTCACTATGTTGGCCAGGCTGGTCTTGAACACCTGACCTTGTGATCCACCTGCCTCAGCCTCCCAAAGTGCTGGGATTACAGGCGTGAGCCACCACGCCCGGCCTTTTTTTTTTTTTTTTTTTTGTATTTTTATTAGTGACGGGGTTTCATCATGTTGGCCAGGCTGTTCTCGAACTCCTGACCTCAGGTGATCCGCCCGCCTCAGCCTCCCAAAGTGCTGGGATTACAGGCGTGAGCCACTGCACCCAGCCCTAGGCCCATTTTTAAAGGTAAATAGAGAGCCCTCTCTTGTTAGCCAACCTTCCAGATCTAAATGGCTAAGTGTCTCTTCCTGATCTCCCATCCTTTACCTAAACTAACTGATCTCCTATTTGTGTTCCCAAATCTTTCTTATAGCACTTATAAAACCATTCTGGGAACTCCTTAAGAGAAGAGACTGGGCCTCATATATGCTTTACTGTGCTCCTAACCCTTGGGAGGGACACAGTACACAGTAAATGTTGGTTAGCTTGATCGTAAGTGAAAAACTGACTTGAGACAGGAGACTGTGGCAGTACTCATTAGAGCAATCTGTGTAGCACTTTTCTGAGCTTCATGTGTGGAATGGGGCTGTGAAGAGTTAGGGAGAAGTGGTTATGAGGATGAAATGAGGAAGCTTAAGGAAAACGTCTGTACAATGTTTGGTCTCACACAGTCCCCTTCTACCCTTTGTCCTCTTCCTTCTAGCTGACATTGTATTGGGAAGCAAAGGTCAGGGGCTCTGTGTGAAGGCAAGAGGTCCAAATGATTTCTCAAGGGATCTAAGGGAACTGGACGGCGGAGAAAACGATCAAGGGGCAGGCCCTGCACAGGGACTGGGAAGGCAAGCGGAGAAACTAAAGAGCGCTAGCCAAAATGGTGGAAGAGAATTCTGGGGCTGTGGCACAACTATCCACAAAAGCTTCCTCTTTCCTTAGTGGAGTCTCAGTACAGTTCACTCAGGAGGGAGAATCTAACGAATAGGCACCAGCTGCATCAAGGGACACTTACTTCACTCCACGTCCTGGCACCTTCCTGAGGATGAAGATGCCACAATTCACCAGATGAGTCAATTCACGGGAAAGGGGCTAGTCAAGTCCCAGGCTCTGTCTAGCAACTGTCTTTCCAGTGGAAAAGAAGTTAGCTGAAGTAATCAAAGGATTCCCCAACGCAAGATTTGGGACATGCCAAAGTCCCTCTTCAAGGGGAGAGAGGCAGCTGCATGGTTACAAAGTAGACAAAGAAAGACAAGGGGCTTCTTTTAAACTGGAATGTGTGAAATAGAAGCAGGGAGCTGTGAACGCCACAGCAGCAATTATGCAGAAAGACTGCAGTGCAGACACTAAGCAGCACCATCCTGTCTGATAACATCAGCAGCGGCAGAGGCATATTCCAACAAGAGCTGTTTAAGAGCTGCTAATTACTTAGATTCCAATAGGAGCTATGTCTTAAAAGTGATTACAATTTTTGATTACAGCTTTTTGAACTGATTGCAGCTGTAAGCTATGAAGGCAGTAATCTAAATACAAGCAAAAATTCCTTTGATCAAACACAAAGGAACTCTTCCAAATAAAGATACCTTTATTTTACATACATATATAGCTATGTGTTTCGCATGCATAAACAAGTGAGTTATACACATCTATTAAACATATAACCATCTACACTAAATTTTAGGTTCCCTGAGACCAGGGACCACACTTGTGCATCCTTATAATTCCTTACAGTATCTAGTAGGGTATATGGCACATAGAAGATGCTTACTGAATTGAATGTAAGTGAAACAATTGCTGTATTAATGCTTTGATCAGATAATTGTCGTTTGTTACAATAATGGCCTACTATAGAATAAATACTGGGAAAAGCAATACAAAAGTCCATTTTACTAACCTCAAATCCAGGAAATGTACCTTCTTTTCTAGAAACCCAAAAGAAGTATGGAAATACATTCTTGAAAAGAAAGCTAACCACTCTACATTCCACAACAGAGACCATGTTGACTGTGCTGTGTGAGTTGCTAGGCAACCACTTGGTAATTCCCCATGTAATAGAGATGAACCTGTCATCTGCTTTCTTAGCTATGTGTGACAAGAAGAGACAACAGGTAAAGGACAACCAAGAATACCTGCACCTGGATGACACAGTCACTCCTGCTGAAGTATGGTGACACCAGAGAAAATCCCCATGCCCTGTCAGAAATTGCTGGAGGGAGAATTTCATTAAACTATTAGCACAAGACATTGCAGTGAATTTTCTTGGATTTACCTTGTGGGTAAATCCTGTGGGTTTTCCCATTATACTTGTCCACAAAGCAGGAGGCCAAACGTACCATCGTTCTGCATGGGAATGGCCATCAATTCAATAATAGCTCCAGATCAGCGTGTCCCGTGATGCCAGCTGGGACGAGACTTTACTAGAAAAAAGCAGCCTTTTAAATCTTAAAAAGGATACTCAACATCTTAAAGAAACCCCAAGTTCTGGGTGAACAAATCACCCTTTTTCATACCTGAGGAAAATGCTCATTTGTTTGCACAGGATTTCCAAGACCCTTTAGACACATAAGCTGCCTTGTAACGACTCCACTCAACTGTAGGTATTGACATCACTGTCTTTAGGCTAAAAACACAATGTTGGAGAATGAATTTAAAAATGTGTGAAAGCTACTCTGATGTTAAGCAAGAAAAAGAGAGCAGGCCAAGTGCAGTGACTCACACCTGTAATCTCAGCACTTTGGGAGCCCAGGGAGGATTGATCGCTTGAGCTCAGGAGTTCGAGACCAGCCTGGGTAACATGGCAAAACCCCGCCTCTATAAAAAAAAAAAAAAAGTTAGCCAGGCATGGCGGCATGAGCCTGTGGTCCCAGGTACTTGGGAGGCTGAGGTGAGAGGATCACCTAAGCCTGGGAGGCAGAGGTTGCAGTGAGCCAAGACTGCACCACTGCACTCAGCCTGGGCCACAGAGTGAGACCCTGTCTCAAAATAAATAAATAAATAAATTTAAATTCCACTGCAAATTTGGAAGTGTAAGGGGACTCATCTTTTTCATTTGAATTTTCAAAAGGACCTCCCCACACACACAGATTAAAAAAAAAAAAAGAATATATGCCTGTAGGGGCCAAGGGAAAACATCCCCATCATCCTCAGGAGGTTTGCTGAAAATCTCTGACAAGGGGCAGATTAATTGGAGAGAAGGCACACGAATTTATTTAACATGTGTACACAGGAGACTTCAGAAAGATGACCCAAAGATACAGGGAAAATTGTTCATTTTTGTGCTTAGGTCCAAGAAAGTATGGACAGCCAGGCAGAAATATGATTGGACAAAAAAGGCTGTGATCAAATGCTACCAGACTGAGTGGGGAAACCCAGCAAGGCTTGTTTGTCTAGACTCTTCTCAGCCTCTCTGAGCCTGCACTCCTTCCTTCTAGGTATGGGGCAGGACCCTCTCTGGAATGGGGGCTCTTATGAGCTACAGTCAAACAAGGTAGTCAGGTAATTTCTTTATGGACAGTTTTTACACAGCAAGGTGGAAGGAAAATTATTTTTAGGTTTTATGGTTTGGAGAAAAGGGGTTCTGTTTCTCTGACCTGCCTTGGGGAAGAGGGATTCTAGTTTCTATGGCTGGCCTGGGGAAAGAATGGGATAGAGAGACAGGAGGGCAGGAGAAGGTCAGAGAAAAACTTTTGCTTTTGAGGCTGCTTTCTGAGGCCTTCCGTTTGGGGTGTTGTTTTCTGAGTCTCAACATGCCCCATCCCCACCCCAATATCATATTTAAGTCTTTGCAAATTGACTGCTTGCTTTTCAGTCTCCTGTTTCAGATTTAATTTTGAGACCTTAGACTCTGCGATCAGGCAATTGGCTGTGAAGAAAGCAGATTCTGAATCGAGATAAAATCAACCAGGTAGTTCTGACGAACAACTGGGCGTGGCTTCAACCCAACATATGGAGCCTGTTTAACCTGTTTTGGTGCTGACTTAAACAAGCCCAGCTGGCCAATCCTGTGAAGTGAAACTTGACAAAGGCCCATCCAGACTCCCTGGGGCTGGAGAGAGGAGTACTGGCATATGACATTCTTGGGTATATCTCGGTCTGCAAAGTACAGCCACTATATCTCTACTGACTACTAGGTTTTATAAGATTCTTCATGGAATTCCAAATAGAGTCAGCCATGAGCCAAATCAAACATAAAGGAGGAGGATTCAAGAGCATTCTTGAGTAAATTTCAGAATGGAAAAGACCCTCCAATGACTCAGAGGGGTGGGAGGAACAATGCAGGCTCTGGGATTTCTTTGCTAGAATGACAAGTGTAGAGCAAAACCTATGGGAGTCACAGTTACTTTCATTCCTCCTTTCCCCAGTGGCCATACGCAGGTGTGTGCAAAAGGCCTGGAGGTGGCAGAGAGTAGAGCATGTCAGGGAACTGACAAAAGAAGAGGAACGAGCTTCTGTGCACCTGTGCCCATGGAAGCTACTCACTCCCCTCCTTCATGGTGTCTTTTCCTTCTCTGGAGTCCTTTCAGTGATATGTGAGCCCACTGTTAAATGTTCAGGAAGTTCGGGTCCCACTGATAGCAAGTTAGTTGAACATCTACTATGCAAAATTTACTTTGTGGGAGAAAACCATTAGATATAATCCCAGCCCTTAAGGAGTTTAGACTCCAGTGAGGGAGACAGAGAAGTACGCAAGAAATTACAAAACAAGCCAGTCTAGATCAAGCTACAAGACACAAAGTGCTCAATTTTTGTAAATAATTTCTATATGGAGGCTATTCCTAATCTTGGTCTTTGTAGTCAGCTTCCTATTACTGAAGCAACAAGTTCCACTAAAGAGCTCCAATTCCATTGGGCTTTCTGCTGTGGTGGTCTGTGTTCCCTGTCTTTTGTTAATCCCATGCTGGTGAACTCAACTGGGATCCAAAGGCTGTTGACAGAAGGGAGGTAAACCTATGAGGCAAGATATGAAGCCAAGGCAAACCTCCAAGCCAAAAATCAAATGCTTCCACACAAAGGGGCAAGTGAACAGCTTCCTGGGTGGCCTAGAGAGAGAGAAGGTGTGAGTTTAAATCAAAGACTTCAAAGCCGGGCATGGTAGTTTGTGCCTGTAATCCCAGCTACTTGGGAGGTTAAGGCGAGAGGATCATTTGAGGCCAGGAATTCAAGACTAGCCTAGGCAACATAGGAGGGCCCCATCTTTAAAAAATAATTAGCTGGGTGTGGCAGCATGCACCTGTAGTCCCAGCTACTTGCAAGGCTGAGGCAGGAGGATTGCTTGAGCCCAGGTCAAGGCTGCACTGTTGCCCAGGTCATGCCACTGCACTCCAGCCTGGGTGACAAAGAGACTCTCATCTCAATAAATAGACGACTTCGTATTTAGTTGGGGAAGGAGTATAGGGGCAAAGAGAAACCTTCCCCTTCGACCTCTGAAAGTTTGCCAAAAAAATCAGCTCACAAAAGAAGATTAGAGAAAGGGCGTACAAATGTATTAATGTGCAAACAGGGAGAACCACAGAGTGCTTACCCCACTGCCCAATGGGGTCCATATAGCCTTATTTCAGGTGGAGGGGGGAGATAGGGAATACAGGTAATTTTGTTGATCGGCAATAAATGGTTGCTAGGGAGAATGAATGGATTGAGGAACAGAGATTAATTTCTAAATGGTTGTCTGAGTGAGTCTGCAAGAGAGACATCATCTTGTGAAAGAGTCTGTTCAGGTGTGGTTACATTCTTGGTCTTTTCTGCAATAGATAATAAGAGGAGGAAGCCAGGCACGGTGGCTCATGCCTGTAATCCCAGCACTTTGGGAGGCTGAGGCAGGCAGATCTCTTGAGGCCAGGAGATCGAGACTAGGCTGGCCAATATGATGAAACCCCGTCTCTACTAAAAATACAAAAATTAGCTAGGTGTGGTGGTGCATGCCTGTAATCCCAGCTACTCAGGGGGCTGAGGCATGAGAATTGCTTGAACCCAGGAAGATGGAGGTTGCAGTGAGCCAAGATCACATCACTGCACTCCAGCCTAAGTGGCAGAGTGAAACTCTGTCTCAAAAAAAAAAAAAAATTCAAGGTGGCTCATGCTTGTAATCCTAGCACTTTGGGAGGCTGAGGTAGGTAATCATTTGAGGTCAGGAGTTCAAGATCAGCCTGACCAACATGGTAAAACCCCGTCTTTACTAAAAATACAAAAAACAAAAATTAGCTGGATGTGGCGACACACACCTGTAATATCAGCTACTTGGGAGGCTGAGGCAGAAGAATTGCTTGAACCCAGGAGGCAGAGGTTGCAGTGAGCTGAGATTGTGCCACTGCTCTCCAGCCGGGGTGGCAGAGCAAGACAATGTCTCAAAAAATAAACGAAAAGAAAATAGATAATAAGGGGCGGGGGCTGGGAAACAATTGTTCTCCTTGTAGGGTCCATCCAATCTTTATGTAGATAAGGGAAAAGTCTTTTCCAACATCTGTTGATCTCTAAGGGCTTTTAACTCAAAATACTCATTATATCTAGGAGCCATATTTTAGGGTGAAGTTCCTTATGCTCTTTTGGGGGAAATACTTTAAAAGTCTTTCCACTAAAAAGATTCAGGATGAGGGTCTAACAGGTACAAGGCAGCTTCTGAATAGTTTGGGCAGGTATGTGGGTTGAAATCAGCATACAACACACACACACATACACACACACACCTCAATTATCTCTATGATGTACAGAGAAAAAGATGACCAGCTGGAGGCATTTTCTGTAGTATGCTTTTACAGTGCCCAGCCCCCATTCGTGGCATCCTCCTTTCCACACAAGTGCCTGTACCTAATTGTCAACTAAAGAATCACGAAGTTCATAAATCTGGAAGGGAGAGCTTTATTTCTCATAAAAGGTTGCAGCCTGCAGGCCCACAGGCTGGGAAGTGTAACCTTCAGAAGAAGCTAAGAGCAATCACTTCAAGGGAAGGCTAAAGCAAACAGAAATTTATGCTTAGCTGCATGGCCAAATATATAATATTCAGTCAGCTACAAGAATCATGAATATTTATGAAAGGAGAAACAACCATATATGCAATTGAGCTTCACATTTCTTCCTGAGTCCCATATTCAAAAAAAGTAGTGGTGTTAGCATGGTCCAAGAGTAGAGTTTTTGGCCCTCTTGTAACTGCCCAACAGGTTCTTCTTACCTACTGCACAGATAAAACCAATTCACTGAGACAGCAGTATTGCAGTAGAGAAAGAGTTTAATTATTGCAGGGCTAGCTAAGCAGAAGATGGGAGTTTATTACTCAAATCAGTTTTCCTGAGAACTGAGAGGCAATAATATTATGGATAATTTGGTGGGCAGGGGGCTAGGGAATGGGTGCTGCTGACTGGTTGGGGCAGAAATCACAGGGGTGTGGAAAATTAGTCCTTGTGTGCTGAGTTCTGGGTAGGGGGCCCACAGGACTGGTTGATTCCTGAGTCACAGATCCGATTGAAGTCAATGAGTTGCCAGAATGCAAAAGTCTGAAAAACATCTCAAAAGACCAATCTTAGGTTCTAAAATAGTGATTACCTATAGGAGCATTTGGGGAAGTTACAAATTTTGTGACTTCTGAAACAATGGCTGGTTATCATTTTTATTTTTATTTTCTTTTTGAAACTGAGTTTCGCTCTTGTTGCCCAGGCTGGAGTGCAATGGCGCTATCTCAGCTCATCGCAACCTCCGCCTCCTGGGTTCAAGTGATTTTCCTGCCTCAGCCTCCTGAGTAGCTGGGATCACAGGCATGCGCCACCATGCCCGGCTAATTTTTGTAGTTTTATTAGAGACAGGGTTTCTCCATTTGGTCAGGCTGGTCTCGAACTCCCGACCTCAGGTGATCTGCCCACCTCGGCCTCCCAAAGTGCTGGGATTACAGGCATAAGTCACCACGCCCGGCCATGGCTTGTTATCATTTAATTATACCGACATTTTAGCAGAATTCAGGTCCATCCCATAATCCCAATCTTGTGGTTTTTCATTACTTTTACCAAACTGGTTTCGGTCCCTTTTCATTACTTTCACAAAAGTGGTTTCAGTAACCCCCTTCTAGCAAAGAGGGGGTTAGTTTCATGGAGGGCCTATTATCATTCTTGCTTCAAAGTTAAATTATAAACTAAATGCCTCCCATGGTTAGCTTGGCCTACACCCAGGAATGAGTGAGGACAGCCAGCCTATGAGGCAAAACCAAGATGGAGTCAGCCATGCTAGACTTCTCTTACCGTCATAATCTTTGCAAAGGCAGTTTTACTCTGACATCAAAAGGTGAAGCAGAGGACACAAAAATCCTTGCTGCACATCCTCCATGAGTCAGCCAAAACTAGTCCAGCAATGGTGGTCAGTTTTTAGGAAGGGATGCTTTGTGAAACTGGCAAGCTGTCACTTTGAAACTGTAAAGAGGGTGGGGGAGTGTAGTCACTACCTCAGGTGACTGGCTAATGGGGATAAAGGAATGGGTTGTCCATTTCTTGTTTTCTAAAGCTGGTTTCTGCCTACTCTTTAGGAAATAATTCTGGTTAAAGATTAATAAGGAAGGGGCATACTAAGGCGTGTCTGACCTCTCTCCCCATCACGGCCAGACATTCAGTTTTCAGGGTTTCTCTGGGGACTGCTTGGCCAAGAGGGGGTCATTCCAGTTGGCTGAAGGGCTTAAGATTTTATTTTTATTCCTCATAGTGCTTCTAGCTCCCCACTGGCCTCCTCCTTAGCATAGCAGGAAAAGCTGAGATATTACCCATTTCCACTTTAACATGGAGGCTGTCAAGCAAAGTGGCAAGGACTCTGGAATTCAAATCCTGGCTCTACCACTTACCACTGGTGACCTTGGCAAGTGACGTGGGCCTCCATATCTGAGCCTCCTGCTCTGTAAAAAGAAAATAATGATACTACACCCATCTCATAGACAGTGGGAGGATTAAATGAATAAATGTAGGCAAATCACTTAGGACAGCATCTGGCAAATAATAAGCACTACGTGTTGCTATGGAAGAATTTGTCTTGGGTTCTAGAGTATCTTGGTGTCAAGCAATTCCTTAAAGGAATTTCAAGTATCAGCAAGAAGACAGAGGGCTATGTGGGAAGGGTTTACACTGCCTCTAAAATCAAAACCTTCACCTGTATATGAACAGCCTGACCATAACCTGAATATTACCCTTTTAGTGTACCTGCTCTGCCAAATACTTCCCTAAAATATGAGCCAAGAACCAGTCTGGCTGGTGAGGGCCTTGTTACCTGACTGCTAAGGGAAAAAAGGTCATACGTCCCACTATCACTGGCCTCTGCCTCTGCCATCTGGCACCTGTAGATCCCCCTGCCCACACAGGCTGGAGCCCCTCTCTTCTCTCACTGACCCATGAGACACACTTACCACTCCATCAAATCCTCTTTAAAGACTTATGAAGTGATCAGCACCAATAATGCTAGATGCTAGATTCAAACTAGAGGATAACTATTTTACAGACGGCCAAACTGAGGTTCAGGAAAATGAAATCAATGGTTCCCAAACACCAGTCCAAGAACTGCTGCCAGTCCTTGTGGTGATGTTTTCACCAGTCTTCAGCCAAGCTGGAAAAATAAGACTAAAGCTTTAAGTTTTTCATACACCCGAAATTATTCTATTTTTAAATTGTGAGGTTATGTCCTATCTTCCCTCCTGTGTATACGGAAAAGATATCAAAATGACCCTTCTTTTGTAAAATGATATTGATAGGAGCTGGGATTTGAAACTAGATCACTGACTTTCACCGTCTCCTATTACACTATTTTAATTACTTTTAAATTTTTTTTTTTTTTGAGACAGAGTCTCGCTCTGTCACCCAGGCTGGAGTGCAGTAGCACAATTTCAGCTCACTGCAGCCTCCACCTCCTGGATTCAAGCAATTCTCCTGCCTCAGCCCCCTGAGTGGCTGGGATTAAAGGCGCATGCCATCATGCCCAGCTAATTTTTGTATTTTCAGTAGAGACGAGGTTTCACCACGTTGGCCAGGCTGGTCTTGAACTCCTGACCTAGTGATCTGCCTGCCTTGGCCTCCCAAAGTGCTGGGATTACAGGTGTGAGCCACTGCGCCTGGCCCACTTTTAAATATTTTTAAATGACTTTAATTTTAAATTCAACAATTATTAAACAATTGTTTATAAATATTTTAAATTGTACAACAGATAATACACTTAAAATATCTTCAAATAAAACTCGGCCCATGGCTGACTCTTCATGGTATCCTAGGCAGGATTAAAAACTCAAATCCTCACACGGATAGGCAGGTTACAATTTCAAGAAGTAGATGGAAAAAAAAAGAAACATTCGCAAGTCCCTAAATGTAGGATTTAAGGGCGCATGTCTCCCCCTGCTGGTTGTGGTGGTAGGAAACCGAACCTAGACCACAATGGTACTGGGGAGAACTTGAATTGGAAAGGACCCTACAGCAAGGAGAATAGGTGCTTCAGAACCCACTATCCATCACAGGGTCCTTACCCCATCCATCATAGGGTCCTTACCCCAACCAAGAGTAAAGAGAGTAAAGTGAGTGAAGGTTAAAGAATTCGTGGCACCAGTAAACTATCAATAGATGCTGATTTACAAATCTTGGTAAATTAATAGGAAAGGAAGAAAAACGTTTACGGTGGTTTAGCTACATAAAAATATTCACTATCAATCTTCATGAATTGCTTATTCTGTATATCTAATTATATAGAATCATAGCATAAAATAATCATAAAAATTATGCCTATCATTAGTCTTGATTCATTTGGTTCCATTACAATACTTGTCTGAAGCTTAAGTTATTGGTACAGCATGGCTGTCTGCTCAAGATGTAGGTAAAGTCAAGGAAGTTTGGTTTATTTGCCCCTTCGGAGGACTAAGAGGGCCTCATGCTTTCGCATATTTCACTGATTCTTTTTTGCTTGGAATGCATTATACCCTCACCTGCTTCCATTATTGCAAACCCAACTTTTAGCTGTCTTTAAAGCTTTACCTGCTGGTCTCTTTCTACTCCAACAACCGAAAAAGAAAGTTTTTTTTTTCTCCCTTAATGTTATTGTTTTGTTCAGAATCTTTTGGTACTTATCCCATTCTCTTTCATATTGCTTATTACATCATGTCTTATTTCCCATATCAGATTGTAAGTTATTTGAAGGCAGACTTTCATTCGTTTTTTTTTTTGAATTTTATTTTTGTTTTGTTTTTTATTTAAGTTCAGGGATACGTGTGCAGGTTCGTTACATAGGTAAACTTGTGTCATGGCGGTTTGTTGTACAGATGATTTCGTTACCCAGGTATTAAGCCTAGTATCCATGCTGTTGTTTTTTAAATTTTTTATTTCCATAGGTTTTTGGGGAACAGGTGGCATTTTGGTTATATGAATAAGTTCTTAAGCGGTGATTTGTGAGATTTTGGTGAACCCATCACCTGAGCAGTATACACTGCACCCAATTTGTAGTCTTCTATCCCTTACCCCCTTCCCACCCTTTCCCCTTGAGTCCCCAAAGTCCACTGTATCATCCTTATGCCTTTACATCCTCATAGCTTAACTCCCACTTATGAGTGAGAACATACCATGTTTGGGTTTCTATTCCTTAGTTACTTCACTTAGAATATAAGTCTCCAATCTCATCCAGGTTGCTGCAAATGCCATTAATTCATTCCTCTCATAGTTTATTTATCTGCCCCTTCAGAAAACTAAGATAGGACCACACCTCATGCTTTTGCTTATTTCATTGATTCTTTTTTTGCTTTGTGTGCGTCGTACTCTCACCCACTTCCATTATTGCAAATCCAACTTTTAGCTATCCTTAGATTTACCTACTGGTCTCTTCCTACTCCAACAACCAAAAAAAAAAAAAAAAGTTTTTTTTCTCCCTTTACTTTATTAATTAGGTTTTGTTCACAATCTTCTGGTACTTACCCATTCTCTTTCATATTATTTATTACAGCGCGTCTTATTTCCCATATCAGATTTTAAGTTATCTGAAGGCAGATTGTTTTATTCCACTTCAGAAGAAGGCAATATATTAATAGCTTCATGGATAAAAGCCACGGTTTTCTTTTGTTTGTTTGTTTTGGTGAGACGGAAATTTGTTGCCCAGGCTGGAGTGCAATGGCACGATCTCGGCTCACCGCATCCTCCGCCTCCCAGGTTCAAGCGATTATCCTGCCTCAGCCTCCCGAGGATTACAGGCATGTGCCACCACGCCCGGCTAATTCTGTATTTTTAGTAGAGACGGGGTTTCACCGTGTTGCCCAGGCTGATCTTGAACTCCTGACCTCAGGTGATCCGCCCGCCTCGGCCTCCCAAAGTGCTGGGATTACAGGCGTCAGCCACTGTGCCTGGCCAAAGCCATGGGTTTTTAGTTGAGTCCTAATGGGCAAAAACGCCACACAACTGGAAAAAAATACCACCTGCGTCATAAACTTGTAAGGAATCATAAAAGGATGCATATAAAGCGGCCCGGCTCCTAATTACTTGGTAATTGTTAACTATTGCTTTCACTCTGCCCCCAAAACAAAAGCCTTACATGGTGTAGGCATATTACTTGTTGGTAAAGCTGACTGCTAACAAGTACACCCATACCCAGTAATACATTAGAATTACCTGTGTCTAGAGGACTAACGTGATTAACCACGACCTAGCAGCACTTACAAAGGCCTGGATGACCAGTATAAAACAATTCCCCACTATCTAAGTCAGCACTGTCCAATATAACTTTCTGCGATGCTGGGAATGGGCTATATATAATCTGCACTGTCCAATAAAGAGGTCACTGAGCTCTTGAAATGTGGCTAGTACAACTGAGAAACTTATCCAGTCGTTAGTGACCATCTTACTGGACAGCTCAGCTCTTGAAACTGCCTCGACCCGTCAACTCTTTAAACTCGCCCATGTCATCTTTTTCACTAGCGAAATAATTCTTTTTCTAAGTAACCTTCACTGATTCAAGGCATCAGAACGTCAACTGATCCCAAGCCCTTTTTTTCTTTAGCTGTTACACACGTGTGTTCACCGTGAACCTTCACCAAGAAACAGCATCCATATAAAACCCATAGCACATGACAAAGTCAGTCAAACATCAAAGGTCATGAAATCATCTACTTAAAATAACTCATCGCGCCTCGACCTTGTGAAGCACGGTCTCGAGGGTGGACGGGAACAAAAAACAAACAGGGCGACAGGCGTAGAGAAAATGCGAGGAACACGCGGGGAGGTCTGGCGCCCCTGTCACGGCGACTCCAGGCTGAGGCCGCCCGCACGCCCGCTCTCCCACGCCGGGCACTGTCGCTCCCGGCACGCGCACAGGCCGGACACGACTGGCCCCGGCCCCCACCCCCAACGGCGGCACGGCGGCACGCACCAAGACAGTGCGAGAGTCGCTCCTCTCTCTGTATCGACTCCAAGCCGGCCCCACCCCCGGCTCCTCTGAACCCCGCCTGGAAACCGTGCCCAAGCCGCTCATTGCTCAAGGCCCCCGTACAAAATGGCGGCGGGGCCTGAGGAACCAACCATAGAGACGCCCGCCGGCGGCGGACAGAGCGTAGGCCTCTGAGCGCTGGCCCCGCCCCGCGCCGGCCTGGTCTTCCGGCGGGGGCGGGGAAAGGGCGCATTTCCAAGGGCCCTTCTAGGAGAACAGCGTGCGGTCTCCATGGTGCCGGGTCATCCGAGTCGGGTCACGTGGCTGGCGAAAGCCGTCGCGGAGGCGTGGGGAGGAGAAATGGGCGGGAGGCTGTGGGGATAGCGAAACACCCAGCGACGACGAGGTTGTCATGGTGCCGCGGGGCCGTGCTCGCGCATGCGCCACCTGACCCACAGGCCGGTCGTGGAGCTGCGACCCCGGCCCTAGGTGAGAAAGGGAGGGCTCGGTCCAGGAGGAGGGGAGCAGGGATGACGGCGGGAGAGGGATTGGACGAGGAGCGTGGGGAAAGGAGGTGGAAGTAGGGGAGAGAGGAAGAGGAGCGAGTAGGCAAGAGGGGCAAACTGGGACTTTCGGAGGACGGAGGGCCAAATGGTGGGAGCAGGGTTTTGGTTTGCTGTGAGGGGCGTGGGAGAGGGAATCGCGGGTGAGGAGGGGGCTGCGTGTGGGGAGGAGGCTTGTGTGAGGGGCAGGTGGGCCCTGGTCTAGCCCTGGGCGCAACCGCCAGCCGGCTGGGCGGGGAGAGAGCTTGGAGTCCAGCCCGGCTGGGAGCTGAGGGCCAAGCAATGGGCAGGTGAGTGGGCGCCAGAACTAGTAACTGGGCGAGGGTCCTGGGCTTCCGGTTTGAGGTCGGGGGTGGTACCCTGTTCTGGCTCCAGGGCACAGGTGTGCTGCCTTTTCCAGAGACCTGCCGTCACCCACGTTGCTGGTTGTTTCCCCTGAGTGGCCAGCTTGCCAGGCTTGGTGTCGGGGGTAGTGTTTCTGGGGAGAAGGTGGGCAGTGCCAAGTAAGGAGTTAAGTGGTTAGTGGGTGGGTTCGGGGGAGCTCTGATCCCGGCCCAGGTCACAGGCTGGAGCTAGGCTCCCTGTTATTGCTCAAGTCCTGGCAGTATGCATTGCCTGGGCGTTTGCCCTGGAAGGCTGGTGGTATGCCAGTCACAGCACAGTACTAGGGTCTGCCCAGTTTTGCCCTGCTGAGCTGGCAGGCTGGTGGATGCCTGGAGGGTGCACATGCTGCCTGGCACAGATGCAACGTGGGCTGGTGCGAATGGGTAGGTGGGCACTGTTACTGTGAACTAATTGCAGCAGGGGATCGGAGAAAGTTCTCTAAGCTCATCTCCCCTTTGAAAGGTGAAAATAGAGCCAAACTGGTCTAAAACATAGGAAATTGTATGGAATTGGGGTTCAGGATCTTTGACACGAATTTTCAGCCAAGTTGGAGAAATGGAATGAATGTGGAAGGGAAGATGAATATTAGACATTTAGGTAGACAGGGTTTTTCCACTGTTAAGATACCCAGACATTCTCCCAGAATGGTATCCCTGAATATGGAGGCCAAAAGAAAATGACTTCGGAGAAAACCTAGTAATGTATTTATAATTCTAACGGGGATTACTCAAGGTTTTCTTTCTGTGACCTTATCACTTTATTGTATTTAAGCCTCTGGTTGGGCTTTTACCTCACACTTCTGTCCAGGCACACATGTTATACACGTGACACATTTTAAAGGGAACTTGAGCTTCCAGGAATGTTGCCAAGTGTCTATAAAAGGAGAGATCTGAAAGCAGCATTTCAGATCCTTTTCTTGTAACCCTGGATCCCTTTTTTAATCATAAGGACAAATCTTCACAAAGATTGTTTGTGGATTAGATCAACCCTTAATTTGGATGGTGGATTTGTCCCTGACGTTTCAACTTAGAATAAGGGGTAGATCAAATATCTGTTTCCTGCAGGGGCCAGACGTGGAGGTTAGATCTTAAGGTGACCGTGGTGTTTGGAAATGCAGAATCTTGACCTTCAAGCTGTTCAGGTATTTCTGTGACTGCTAAGCTACTAGAGCTGTCAGAGACTCAGCAGGTCAGAGATTTGTTGGAATTTATTACTGTATTGAATGCCTCATGTTAATTGTTGGGGGCTGAGGTTGCAAAGATGAAAAAAACAACTCGAGGTTGAGGAGACAAATAATTAGACTAATGTCAGAAGTGCAAAAAGAGTAGTAAGAGCTAAATGCTTTGGAGCACTTGCTAGGATTTTGAATTTTGTCCCCTTATATAAACTTATATATTTATTGATTCACTTTCTTTATTTCTTTATTTCTTTTTTTTTTTTTTTTTTTGAGACGGAGTCTCACTCTGTCACCCAGGCTGGAGTGCAGAGGCACAATTTCGGCTTACTACAATCTCTGCCTCCCAGGTTCAAGCTATTCTCGTGCCTCAGCCTCTTGAGAAGCTGGGATTACAGGCACACATCCCCAAGCCCAGCTAATTTTTGTGTTTTTAGTAGAGACAGGGTTTCACCATATTGGCCAGGCTGGTCTCCAACTCCTGACCTCAGGTGATCTGCCCGCCTGTGCCTCAAAGTGCTGCTGGGATTATAGACGTGAGCCACCTTGCCTGGCTCTGATTCTCTCTTTTCTTTTCTTTTCTTTTCTCTTCTTTTTTTTTTTTTTTTTTTTTCTTTTGACAGAGTCTCACTCTTCACCCAGGCTGGAGGGCAGTGGCAACATCTCGGCTCACTGCAACTCCACATCCCAGGTTCAAGGGATTCTCCTGCCTCACCCTCCCAAGTAGCTAGGATTACAGATGTGTGCCACCACACCCAGCTAATTTTTGTATTTTTAGTAGAGACAGGGTTTCACCATGTTGGCCAGGCTGGTCTCGAACTCCTGACCTCAGGTGATCCATCCACCTCTGCCTCCCAAAGTGCTGGGATTATAGGTGTGAGCCACCACACCCGGTCTGATTCACTTTCCATTATGAGTTTTAGTGTGTACTATCCTCTCTGGGAAACTTTTGGACAATGTGTTACATATACATGCATAAGAGGCCCAATTAGGGTAAATTCTGACAGTTTTGGAGCCTAAATTAGCCCTTTTAATGCAGAGTAAGGTACATGTGTTTGTAAAGCAGCGTGAGTGATTTCCAGTCTATGCCAGGAAGCAGGAAGCAGAAAGAACACAGTGGGTAAGAGCTTAGTAATCCATTTTCAACTCCTAGTCAGTGTGAGCATGTAACTTTATTGTAAACTAATATCTAAGAGGAAAAAAATCAAGCAACTTCCCAAGGTTTTCAGACTTTGCCTTGCAAATTTTGGGGTTGAGAGCACCAGTAGTAAGTGAGGCTTTATGTGGTGCTATGTGTGAGTGGGTCCCTCAGCCACTCCCAGGAGGGCAGTGCTGCTACTCCTCCGAAAGAGTAAAGTTTGGGGAGGGATGTAGCCCTTTGTTCTACATCCCATGTGAGCCTCCCGGGCTGCAATGCTAAGGCTTTTTGCTGCTTAAGAGAACTTTACTGAAGATAGAGGCTTTCATATTTTTAATCATTTTCATATGAAAAATAGTCAATTTGCCATCCTAAAGTCGATTTTACATTCTTTATTTCCAACTGCCACCAAATCCCCAGGATCTAAATTTAGCATCTGTTCTCTTTTTAACTTACCTCTGTGATACCTTTCCTCACCTACCATAAGGGTCATAGTTGACCCTCCCATAACAAAAGACAGGTTAACAAGAGAAAAACATAACAGTTTTATTTAATCAAAGTTTTTTTTATGACACAGGAGTCTTCAGAATTGAAGCCTCCCAAACTCAGGGAAAACTGTCTATTTTTATGGTTAGGTTTGATGAAGAATGGACGGCTGTGTAGAAATATGATTGGACAAAAAGGGTATGATCTGGCTGGGCACGGTGGCTTATGCCTGTAATCCCAGCACTTTGAGAGGCTGAGGTGGGAGGATTGCTTGAGTCCAGGAGGTTGAGACCAGCTTGGGCAACATAGCAAGACCCAGTCTCTACAAAAAATTTAAAAATTAGCTGGGTGTGGTGGTATGCGCCTGGAGTCCCAGCTACTCAGGAGGCTAGGGCAGGAGGATCACTTTAGCCCAGGAGGTCGAGTCTGCAGTTAGCTGTGATCGTGCCACCGCGCTCTAGCCTGAGCAACAGTGTGTGATCCATCTATAAATAAAAAACAAAACAAAAACAAAAAGAGTATGATCTAATAGTAATGGACTGAGGTGGGAAACCCAGCAAGGTCTGTCTGTCCAGAATTATTCTTGACCTCTGTGTAGCATTCCTTCCTCTCTGTTATAGGGCAGGACCCATTCTGGAATGAGGGTTTTATGATCTGCTATCGGACAAGACAGGTCAGATAATTTCTTTATGGCCAGGAAGTCGAGGCTGCAGTGAGCCATGTTTGTGGCCTTGCACTCCAGCCTGGGCGACAGAGCAAGACACAGTCTCAGAAAAAAACAAAAAGCAACAACAAAGTGCTCATTATGCTAAAGTGCCATACTTGGGAGTATTGTTTTCTGAGCCTCAAAAACCGATTGTCAGTGTTTCAGTATTTTGACTCCATGATCAATTATCTCTTATCCTACAAATTCTCAATAAGCCAGAATAAATTCCTGTGTATTTTCTGTAGCTCCATTGACTACACTTTAATAATAATAGCAAGACCTTTTTCATTGTTTTGCCACAAGGATTGTAGAAGACTAAATTGGGATGCATTATCTAAAGTACCTGTAAAATAATCCATGTTTAGTAAGATAATGTGAAACTTCAAGAACCTAAGAACCTAAGTAAGGTTCTTAATTAGTTGCAACTAACATGAGCTACCCTCCTAATCTAAATCAACAGCCTGGTCCGACATGAATTAGTTTGAATGCCCATCCACAAGCCTCATCTACTTCCATTTTGGAGATGGCTTCTATTCACTTTTGGACAGTATTATTTTAGGAAAATTATACTATGCACATTTGTTGAATTTCATACAAAAGGATCTGATTTAATTAGAGATATAGTTTTACACTTTAGTCTACTTTTTAAGCTTGGCCGTCCATGCTGTCAAATTTCATAGCTGTCAGATAGACATTGCTTTTGCATAGTTCTCTGCAAGTTGTGACAGTGCCACTGTTTATCTTTTATAGCACATAGGATTAAACGTGTGACCTGTGGAAGAGTGCTTGATTTGATGTCAGTTGAATGAGGAAGCCAGTCCCCTTAAATGAGTTAGATACGGGGCAAAATGATTTTTACTTGGAATTGTGTTTAAAATTCATTCTCATTCAGTCCAGTTTGTGTTCCCTTTAGTCTGCTCCTACAGTATGCAAAAGTACGAGCAAGAGGGTTGCTTATAAGCATCCTTGTCTTCTATTTAATTTTATTTTGAACTACTTCTAGGGTAGTTAATGTTCTTCACTAGATCTTATATTAGCAGGAATGTCCAGACTTGGCACTCCAGGGTATTCCAGATACAGTGGTATTTGGCAGGGGGCTTGTGTTTGTCTTCACTCAAAGAACAACAGGATAGAGTCAGGAGTGCATCGTGAATTAAAACATCACAAGGCTTTGCTTGCATCTTCCCAGTTTCATTATTGTCATGTTCCCTGTTGGCCTGTTCTCCTTATGCCAGCGGTATTCCTTGTGTTATTATCATGCTGGCCTTACAGTTGCCATTCCTTGGTGACTCAAATGGCCATGTTAAAATATCTGGAATGTTCTTATCCTCAGCCAGCAATTTGAAGGGCCGATTGCTCTTATTCTTGGCACTGTTGATCTAGGTCTGGATCTGCTGTGGACTAGCTGTTTATCACTGGAGCAAATATAGGCCTCTCTCCTGGGCTTCAGTCTTACATGTGACTGCCTACCCAGGATCTCCACTTAGATGACCCACAGTAACTTCAGTCTCTACATGACCAAATCTACATGACCATGCCACCCTGCCCCACCCACCCAACTCCCTTCTGTGCACTTCTTGGGCTCCCTAGCTGAGAAAGTGGTACCACCATCTTCCCCCTACCCAGTCCCATCAGGTGGGCCTCCATGTTTTTCTTCTTCCCATCTCTACTGCCACCACCTTAATTCACCTGGACTGTCACGGTAGCAACTAAATGATCTCAATGCCACTCTTGCCCTTCTCCACTTTAGCCTCAGTTCAGCATCCAGAATGCTTTTAAAATGCAAAGCTGGTGTACACTTGTAATCCCAGCACTTTGGGATGCCAAGCCAAGCCAAGGCCCAGAGCCAAGCCCGTGGTGGAAGGATTGTTTGAGCCTAAGAGTTCACGACCAGCTGAGGCAACAAAGTGAGATCCTGTCTCTACAAAAAACAAAAAATTAGCCAGGTGTGGTGCTACATGCCTGTTGTCCCAGCTACTCCGTAGGCTGAGGGGAGGATCGCTTCCATCTGGGCAGTTGAGGCTGCAGCGAGCCATGATCACGCCACTGCACTGCAGCCTGGGTGACAGAGTGAGACACTGTCTCAAAAAATAAGATAAATAAAATGCACATCTGATCATGTCACACTTCTGGTTAAAATTCTTCCATGGCTTCCCATTGCTTTTAAGTTAATATCTAAAATCCTTCCAACATGGATTCCAAGGTGTTGCCTGTCTATTCCCTGACTACCAGTCTGGCATCAGTACATGGCATTGTACCCTTCTACACTGTGCTCTGGCCTCCCTGGCCTTTCAGTTCTTTGCTTGTGCCAAGCCCCTTGCTCCCTTAGGGCCTTCACACTGCCTGGAACATGCCTTTCGCCTAACTCCTACTAATTCCCAATCCTCCAGATCCCAGCTACGGTGCACTTCCTCAGTCCCCCAGACTGTTAGCCTCTCCCATTTATAGCTCTTATCAAAATGGTCGCTAGTTGAGTGATTACTTGATTAATGACTGTCTCTCTCTAGATCATAAGCTACAAGAAGGAAGCGACAGATGCCTATTCTGTTCATTCTATATCCCCAGTCCTTGCACAATGCCTGATTTACAATGGCATTTGATAAATATTTTTAAATGATTGAATGTAACTTATCTGAGCCTCAGTTTCCTCCCCTGTAAAGTGAGATAGCAACTGAAGATGACATTGTGAGGCTCAAGTGAGATAACACTAATAGCAACGCATATTATAAGCTCTTTATTATATATGATTTTATTTGCCCATAAAAGTGTTTTTTAAGCCTAAAAGTAGCATGCATGTATAGGGAGTTGTTTTTGCTCTCTGTTCAATATCTCAGCCAAAGGATTTAGAGGTTAATTTGAGAAACACAACACTGTGGGAGGTGGCAATAGGTCATGAGTCTGCAAATGTACACGAGGAAAGCAAGCCTTGTGGTGTCTCTTTTCTCCTCTCCCCTTTCCCCTCTCCCCCTCCTTCTGCCCTCTCTCTTCTCCCATCTTCCTTTTCCCTTCTCTTCACTCCCCTGTCCCCTCTCCCCTCTGGTGAGTTCATTTCGTTACCCATTGGAAAAAGCCTAATCAAATGTGCCTTTGTTAGCAGTTTACAAAGCGTATGCTGAATGTGGTTTGTGTGCCTTGAATTTGTAATGGAATTAGAGGGCAGCCAGAGGACTGTGAATCTCCTTATGGGTGGAAACCATTCTGTTTAGTAAACTTGAAGCTTTTGTCAGTTGAAACCTCTGAGAAAATAAAGCTAAAGTGGGTGAGGCCAGTGTTCTTTGCCCATACTTTATTCACTGTTTGGATCACCTGTTTCAGCTCTCCAGGCAGTGACTTCTTATATAATTGTTTTTCATAGGGCAGTCCAGATGAAAAGAGTACCCATGAATCTGCCTCCAGCTGAATAAACCATGGAGAGGAAAAACCCATCCAGAGAGAGCCCCAGAAGACTCTCTGCCAAAGTAGGCAAAGGCACAGAGATGAAGAAAGTGGCTCGTCAGCTTGGGATGGCTGCTGCTGAGTCAGACAAGGACTCTGGCTTTTCAGGTTAAAAATATCTTATCCTTCCTCTGTTTTGTGAGTGAATGCTTTGCCTGAAAAATTTCCTCCCCAAAACTCATTTATGTGATAAGGATGGGATGCTTTCACACACAGGATAAATACTTACCTGCTTTAAAATGGTAATTCTGATGCCATATGTCAGGGTACCCATCAAAGTCACCACAGGGTTAGTTCTGAAAGAATTATTTAACATCTTTTTTCAACTTAGACTCTGAATCTTACACTTCCAACTATTGCAATTGGTCACTGGAAAAAATATTTAAATACTCATAATTCTGTTGTTTTACTTCCTTTTTCACAGGAATTATTACATTGTAGGGGAAAAATTGCTACTGCATGTAGTTGCCATGTAACAAATTGGAAGACTGCCAGTTAAATAAAAGTAATACTGTATATAATTTGTAAGGTAACTTTTTCATTGAGAAAGTAGTTTTGCTGTGTTTAGAAATGTACGCCTCCAACAACCCCTCCCCCCAGTCTCTATGCATTTTGTATTTGGACTGTGAGCCACCTGGCCTAGCTCTAAACTTGAGTATCTATTAGAGATAAGAAAATAGAACAGTTTTCCTTACAAGTTTTTCTTAAACCTTACCCAAAAGGGCTAGCTGCATATATATTGAATCATTCAATTTTGTGCTGGGGCTCTTTTTTTATTTCCCGCTCTGAGGGTAGTGGCTTGAATATGGCGCTAGTGTGATTTTTGGCGCGGGGATGCAGAGGGGTGATGCTGAGGGATTCTGGTCAAGTCAACATCCTGAGAGTAGAACCCTCTCAAGGAGAAGATTTATATTATCCAGACTCACAAAGACAAATCAATCAATTTTGATTTATTAACTTATGGTGAGAAATGCAGCTGTTAGGAAAACTAGAACTCTCTTGTCTTTAGATTGGCATATTTTCTCCCTGTAGGCATGCTGCTTGAAAAGGCAAATTATAAATAGACTGTTGCTCAAAGAGGAACAGAGCGCCAACCAAGGGATTAGATTAAAAGGAATTAGTTGCCCTGCCCAGGGCCAGGACAGTCCAGGGAAGGGCGGGCCAACCTTCCCTTTGGATTTTTCTTCTCTCTCTCAGCATTGTTTCCTAAGCCTGCCTCATCATAAGGCTCACCTGAGGCATTTGTTAAAAATATTGATCACCAGATCTCCCTCCTGGAGACTCTTTCAAGGGTCTGGACAGGGCCTGGAATGTGGGTTCTTTTAAAAAACAAGTGTTTCTGTTGTATGATCAGACAGGTTTGGGAAACATTGGAGGCCTAGTGCCTCTTTTTTTCTTTTAGTATCACGTTTGCTTTTTGTTTATGTTTCATTTCATGAATACGTGCTCATTGTAAAAGCTTGGACAGGTAGGAAAGCATGAAGAAGAAAAACATTATCCATAATCTTACCATCTATTATTTCCAGTACTGTTGACATTTTGACACTTCTAACAACTTCAACTTTGTCAGGCCAGTTGTTTTAAGAATATTGTACTACTCAGATATAAGGTGGTATTAAAATAATCAAACTCATTATGCCCCAGAAAGTAGCCCCAGTGAATGCCACTGGAATGCTTCGAGCCACTCTTGGGCCAGGTGCCAGTGATTTCCTCACTGCCTGAGTTATTCCAGTTACCTTGGAGTAGGATGAAATTTGCAAAATCAAGACAATTTTTCCCATTTTAATTACCACATTTGTAGTTCAAAAAATTTCAAATCTATACAAAAGCAAATGAATACCCCATATATCTATCTTTTTGCCATATATGCTTTCTCTCTGTCTCTCTTTACACACACACACACACACACACACACACTCTCTCTCTCTCTCTCTGAATTATTTGAAAGTAAATTGCAAACACTTGACATTTTACCCCATATAGCTTCAGTACAGATTTCCTAAAAACAAGGACATTCTTCTATGTAGTTATAATATCATTATCATACCTAAGAAATTTAACACTGATACTTATCATTAGCTACACTCCATATTCAGATTTTCCCCCATTGTCCCAATAATGTCCTTTATAGCTGTTTGTCTTTTTGTCTGTTTTGGATCCAGAATCCAACTGAAGATTGAGCATTGCATTTAGTTGTCCTGTCCTTTAGTCTGGTTTAGTTTATAACCACTCCCCTATCTTTTCTTTCCTTTTTTTCTTTCTTCTTTCTTTATGACATTGACATCTTTGAATGAGTCAGGCCTGTTGCTTTGTAGAATGTCTCACACTCTGGATTTTCTGGTAGTGTCCCCATTATTAGGGTCAGGATTAGCATCTTGACCAGAATACTATGTTGTTGATGTTGTATCCTTCCCATTGCAACACATTTGGAGACTCATAAGTTAGTCTTACTCTTGGTGATGCTCTGGTTGGTTATCACTTGGCTAAGATAGTGTGTACAGATTTCTTTACCATTAAAGTACCCTTTTCTCTTTGTAATTAATAAGTAATTTATGGGATAATACTTTATAATTGTGTGACTATCCTATTCCCCAACAAACTGTTTACCAGAGTTAGCATCCATTGATGATCTTTGCCTGAATCATTACATTGGTGGTTTAAAAGTGGTGATCTTGGCCGGATGCGTTGCCTCACACCTGTAATCTCAGCACTTTGGGAGGCCGAGGCAGGTGGATTACCTGAGGTCAGGAGCTCGAGACCAGCCTGACCAACATGGAGAAACCCTGTCTTTAATAAAAATACAAAATTAGCCGGGCGTGATGGTGCATTCCTGTAATCCCAGCTGCTCGGGAGGCTGAGGCAGGAGAATGGCTTGAACCCGGGAGGCAGAGGTTGTGGCGAGCTAAGATCATGCCATTGCACTACAGCCTGGGCAACAAGAGCGAAACTCTGTCTCAAAAAAAAAAGGGGGTGATCTTCTAATTTTACCATTCTTTGTACGTCATTAGCTGACATTCTTCTGTAAAAAGTGCTTTCCCTCCTCCCTCTTCTTTTGAGTATCACTAATGTAGTCATGGAATTCTTTTGTAATTCAGTTTGTCAATCTGTTAAAATCATCATTTCTGATACTCAAATTGTCTCAAATTTGACCAGGAGGAGTCCCCTCAAGATAGCTCTTGTGTCTCGTTGACATGTCTCTGTTAGTGTTTGAGCACTTCTTTGCTTTCTGGGACAAGCAGCTGTCCAGGCTCATCTCGTATCTTCCCTGTCAAAGTCTTGGAATCAGCTGTTTCTCCAAGGAGCCCTCATTTCCTTTATGTGCAGAATGGCATTTAGAAACCAAGATCTGGGCACTCAATATGTACATTGCTTCTGGGCTAATTTGTTTTCAGTCTAATGGTTCTTAACTAGAGGTGTACATTTGGATTACTTGTGTTTTGTGAAATACACCTACCATGGAACCAGGTAAATCACGTCAGTAGATCAAGGGAAGGATCCCAACATTTATAGTTTTTTAAAAGTGTCACTGGAGATTCTAAATCATATTTCCATTGATGTATATCCTTCCAGTCATACAGTCTTCCTTAAGCTGGAGAAAATGCAATTGTTTTGAGGTTTACAGATTGGTTTTGTTTTTTTAATTGTAATTACATCTTGTGGTATCCAGAGCCTCTGAAGGTCTTAATCCTACCTTGGGCCATACTCGTCTCCTTTCTCAACACAGATTCTCGAAAGTAATAAACTAACTTTGAAACCTTGAATCATTTCTCCTGTAGACTGATGATGATTACTTTCATGTGAGCCCTAATTGAGGCAGGTTTTTGTCTGTAAGAGAGTTAGAAAGGAAGTCAAACTCATCCTAGGGCAATAATTCTTAATCTTTGGTGGAGGAGGGATTAATTATAGATCCCATTGAAAAGCCAATGAAAGCTAAAAGCCTCCTTCTCAATAAAATTCACAAAAACACATCACAAGTGTTGCATTCAATTTCAGGAGGTCTGTAGCTCCTTAGGAGCCTGGTTAAGAGCCCCTAGTCTAGAGCCTAAGTGAGTTGACCATTCTTCTGCCCACCAGATGGGAGCTCGGAATGTCTGAGCTCTGCAGAGCAGATGGAGTCCGAGGACATGCTGAGCGCCTTAGGCTGGAGCAGAGAAGACAGGCCGAGGCAGAACTCCAAAAGTGCAAAGAATGCCTTCCCTACCCTGTCTCCCATGGTCGTCATGAAGAATGTGCTTGTCAAACAGGTGAGGAGGACTAATATCACCTAAAGTCTTTGCAAATAAAAATCTCTTAGCTTCCGTGTATAAAGGAAGAGATTTATATTCTCTGCCAAGGAGAGATTTTAGAAACAGACCATTAGAACCACACCAATGTGTACTTTCTGTCCTGGGGAGCGGATGTTATCTTTCAAGTGTGACACTGTTTTAAAAAGGAATATAAGAATCATGACATGCGTTCTCATTTTTGAGACAGTTAGGTTGTTTTATTTCTGTATTCATAGTTTGTCCAAAGAGACCCTGAAATGTATATAAAGGAACCAAGCAGAAATGGCATCACTTCAATGGTGCATTCTAACATATGGCAGAGTTTAGGGTAGAAACAAAAGATGCTCTTTTTAATATGAATTGCCCTGGGAATTTAGGAATGTAGAATGCATTTATCTCAGAAGTAGAGGCAATTTCCCTGTTTCTTATGTCATATACTGAGCATTTTCTTAGTAGTCAGCCAGAGCCTGTCATTAGTGACGAAGCTGCTCCTGGTTCAAGTATGGGAATACCAGCAGAATCCACACAGTGTTGTGGAGTGGAAACACATCCTGTTTGGGGCTTTATTACATAACTATGTTTATTATATGATTATTGTTTAGATATGAAAGAAAAGATTTAGATGAAAATCTAAGTTAAGCTCTAGTGTTTGAAACTGAGAACTTGATCATATGAACTTGGTTAAGTTAGAATAGAGGAGTCTGAGAATAGAAAAGATTGATTTCAGCCAAAGAAATTTAATCTTACCGTACTTTCCTCTGAAAATATATCAGTTTTCATATGGGTCCATTGATGAGGCTACTTGAAGATAGTGAAATTTTAAATCTGGCTTGAGTAGTTGACTTTTCCCCCCTTAGGGTAAAAGGTGAGAACATGGCTTTAACCTGACAGGAAATCTTAATGTCTTAGCCTAGTTGTATATGAGGAACACAAACTGATTTTCAACAAGGCAGACTGGTGAGTTCTGAAAAGGAATTTGAAGATTTTTGCTTGGTAAATCACATCTCAGCTGGAAGCATGGCTCTCCTTATTGAAAGGAAAAGAAAGAATAGAGACAGGAAATGGAGCCCACATGAGATTGCTCCGGCCCCACCAGTGCTGCCAGTGCTTCTCCTGGGCTTCCTTTCTCCCAGTTCTTTTTCTCCCTGCCTTCCTCTCTGGCTTCCTTGTCCCTTTCTTGTGTCTGTGTTTATATCCCTTCTTTGTTGTAGGCTAGGCTGGCAGCTCCAGAAGGCTGAGAACAGCCCACACACACAGTTACGGAGTGAGTAGGCTTTTCCAGCAGAGCCACATTCTTCAAGACAAAGACCCGCCAGAAAAGCTGCTGGGCCTGATCAGGAGCTAAGAGACTTGGGGACAAGCTGACCTAAGGGAATAGTCTAGGAGTTTTGTTTCGTTTTTTAAAAACATACTAGAATCTAGCATATTCTAAAATTAAAATAATGATACACATTTAAAACTCTGCATGTTGTGTAATGTCTTGATTATGGCTGCTTGGTTTTAGATATTTTTCTTTTGAGAGTCTGATTCCACCTCTGTCATTAGACAGTGTGATCTTGTACATAATTAACCACAATGGATATCAGTTTCTTCATCTTTAATATGAAGGGTTTATGTGAAATGATTCTGAGATCCTGTCCAAGTCTAAAATTTTGTTCTGTATTCCCTCAGGTGATTTCGACATGAATAATACAATTTGTAAAATCTAATAATTGGAACAAGTCAGCTAAGTATCTGTTAGGAGAGTGGGCATAACAGTAGCATTAGGAAGTACAGTCCAGTAAAATCATGGGAAAACAATGCATTAGATATTTTCCAGATCCATTTGCCTTGTAGGTCATCCCTAGAGAGGGCATGAAGTTTTGCTTCTGACTGAGCTGGAACGGGCTGATCTCTACTTCAAAAGACCTCTTGATTTTGGATCTCCTATGACAAGGAAATATGGTTTCTGGCCCTAGCATTGCTTGCCTTAGTATATCCCGGAGTATATTTGAACATCAAGAGGACTCTAGATCGTTCCAGCCTTTGCATGGGAAATGAACTGGCCTAAAGTTCCTAACCTTGCATCCAAGAAACTGAAATGTGTGCAAAATGGTGTGCGCACGTACATGTATGGGAAGACAGTTCGTAATGTTCTTCAGATAAATCAAATGACCCCACCTGACCCCACTGATGATGTGAAACTCTGTCAGGCTTGCCCTCTGCCTGGCTTTATCTATACTCAGATTTTGGGGACCAGGTTGGAACTGGATTGGCTTTCAAACATTGGAGACAAGTAGCCATGTCCTTCTTTATTAGATTTCGTCTGAATCAATACTTTAATTAAAAAATAATGTATAATTGAGTAATAAACAAAGGCAGTATAGCAGAATGGCTCAGATGGGTTTTAGAGTCAGACAGAGGATGGAATCCTAACTGCATCACTTAGTAACTTGATGACTTAAAACAAGTTTTTTTGACTTTCTAAGTCTCAGTTCCCTGTTTATGAAGGGAAATGGTAACTGCCTCATGAGGTTTTAAATAGATTAAGTAACTCATGTAAAACATTACACATAGTGGTAACCTATAATCAGCACCAATACATGGTAGCTGTTATTATTTTGAATGGTTTTATGATTGTTGGATGTCACTGCCTTAAAAACAGGAACCCATAGACTCCTGACAATATGGGTTTTTTTCTTTTCTGTTTTTTTTTTTGTTGTTGTTGTTGTTGTTTTTGAAACCAAGTCTTGCTCTGTCACTCAGGCTGGAGTGCAGTGGCGCAATCTCAGCTTACTGCAACCTCCACCTCCCAGGTTCAAGCGATTCTCCTGCCTCAGCCTCCCAAGTAGCTGGGACTACAGGCGCACACCACCAAGCCCAGCTAATTTTTTGTATTTTTTAGTAGAGACGGGGTTTCACACGTTGGCCAGGCTGGTCTCGAACTCCTGACCTCAGGTGATCCGCCTCCCTCAGCCTCCCAAAATACTGGGATTACAGGCATGAGCCATCACACCTGGCCCAATATGTTACTTTTTAATCAAAAGTTATTTTCAGGTAAAAGAGGTTCCAGGTGTGACTAAATGAAGATACACTTTGGTGTAAAGTCACATTTTAACTTACACCAGGAAATCCATATTTTTGTTGTTTCAGTTGTGACCTTAGCTATGTCAATACTTTACCTACCCATTTATTTTTCTGAGTGATAGCACTTGAATAAAAATAGGTATTTCCTCCAGTTTTCCCTTAGAAAAAGTTTTAAAAGTATTTGTGATATCAGACACAAATAGATGTTCAAACCACTATGTGAGAGAAGCACTGTCCTTGAAACTGTTCTAAGCATTTGAGTATCCACTTTCCCCTTTGACAGAAGCTTCACTCCTCTATCCTTTCAGCAGTAATGAGTAGTGTGCTGCTCTCCTCCTTTGTCTTCAGGGCAGCAGCTCATCCCAGCTCCAGTCGTGGACTGTCCAGCCCTCCTTTGAAGTGATCTCAGCACAGCCACAGCTCTTATTCCTTCATCCACCTGTACCATCTCCTGTCAGTCCATGTCACACTGGTGAGAAAAAGTCCGACTCCAGGAACTACTTGCCCATTCTGAATTCTTACACCAAAATAGCCCCACATCCAGGCAAAAGGGGCCTTTCCCTTGGCCCAGAAGAAAAAGGAACAAGTGGAGTGCAGAAGAAAATCTGTACTGAGAGACTTGGGCCTAGCTTGTCTTCCAGTGAGCCAACCAAGGCTGGTGCTGTCCCATCCAGTCCCTCGACGCCAGCACCACCCAGCGCCAAACTTGCCGAGGACTCAGCTCTGCAGGGTGTGCCCTCTCTGGTGGCAGGTGGAAGTCCACAGACTCTTCAGCCGGTATCCAGCAGTCACGTGGCTAAAGCTCCCAGTCTGACCTTCGCTTCCCCCGCCAGTCCTGTCTGCGCATCAGACAGCACTCTCCATGGGTTAGAGAGCAACTCTCCCCTTTCACCACTGTCCGCTAATTATAGCTCACCTTTATGGGCTGCAGAGCACCTCTGCCGCAGCCCAGATATCTTTTCAGAGCAGCGGCAGAGCAAACATAGGCGCTTTCAGAATACCCTAGTAGTCCTACATAAATCTGGTTTGCTGGAGATCACTTTGAAAACCAAGGAGTTGATTCGTCAGAATCAGGCAACTCAGGTAGAACTAGACCAGCTAAAGGAGCAAACCCAGCTGTTTATAGAAGCCACCAAGAGCAGGGCCCCTCAGGCTTGGGCCAAGCTGCAGGCATCTTTAACACCTGGGTCCAGTAATACAGGCAGTGACCTAGAAGCATTCTCTGATCACCCAGACATATAGCACAGAGGCATATTTTCCTGTTACTTGAGTGGTTCTTTTAGCTCATTTGCTGTTACCTACTCCTGTTTCCCAAAGCTTATGTAAGAGCTTTTCCTTCTAAACTTAAACTGTGTCGTGGTTCACTTAGGAAGCCACGTGCCAATACCTGGCTGCTGTCTTAACTTGTGGTCTGGGCACAGGATACATATGTCCCCGTCCCATTGAGGACCTCAGTTTGGGAGTGCCCTTGAGCCCCTTTTCCTTAGCCTGCAGGTGCTTCAATGGATCATGGGGCAAAGCAGGAGATGATTGTGTGGGGCTCTTCCTGCTGTCACCTCCCATCATCCCACTCTCTCACCAGGATCAAGGGTACAGTAACACGAATGAGCATACAGAGCAACGCCTGTTGAGCCAGGGAGTAGGTGACACAAGGAAACCTTCATGGATCTTCCCTTGCCTGTCTTAGTCACAGAGAGAAATAAGAGGAGGTTGTTTGCATTCCACAAGGCATCGTACTAGTTGGGTGAGACCTAAAATTCCCTGGGCACAGGTTGCACCTGGGTGTGAGCACTTAATCACTCAACGCTTTGTTTTCTTAAACTTGAAAATCAAGGGAAAGAGTAGTACCATCTGACTCCTACACTTTCATTACAAGTCAGATTTTTCTTAAACTAGCAGGCAAAAACAGTACTTCCAAATTTTAAGGTATGGAATGAATGCAGTACATCTGGAATTGTAGTCGATGAATTGCTTTTTTGACTTAGAAGCTGAAGAAAATAGACATAGCCGGCATATCTCATGGTCAGGAGCTGGACGATTCTGGTAACTTAGGCTTTTTTTCTCTCTTCTTTTGAAACAGTGTAACCTGTTTTATGTCTAAAAATCTTAAGGATAGTTTCAGTGGTTCCTGGGATGTAGTATAAGTTAACTCTGCTGCCATCTTTTTTTTTTTTCCTTTATTTTGATAAGTGATTATTATGCTTGATAAACTTTGAATTAAATACAGTTGTCTTGAGGGTATGATAAGTCCACAAAAAATTGGAAAGCATCTTACCCATTTTCTTCACATCCCAAATTTTCATTTGTTCCATGTCATAGTGATGGGAAGCAGTTACAGAGCAGCGTCTTCTGTGTTTCCTTCATGTGTTAGATATTGGCAACAAAGCCAGAGGTGTAGTGTTGGTTATATGAAGTTCGTCTCGAAATGGAGACCATGACCAGAGTTTCCGGATGATACACGTTCTTTTCAGCTTCATTATATAGGCAACTATGTTTCTAAATAGTAAAGTTTCAAAATATTCTCTCAATTTAAAATTTCATCCTCTTGAAAATCTTTGTTCTTTACAAAATTATCTTAATAAGTTCTATATGGTCAGCTTCATCTTCCTTTTTTTTTTTTTTGAGATGGAGTTTCACTCTTGTTGCCCAGGCTGGAGTACAATGGTGGGATCTCGGCTCACTGCAACCTCCGCCTCCCGGGTTCAAGTGATTCTCCTGCCACAACCTCCCAAGTAGCTGGGATTACAGGTGCCCGCCATCATGCCCAGCTAATTTTTGTATTTTTAGTAGAAACGGGGTTTTACCGTGTTGGCCAGGCTGGTCTCGAACTCCTGACCTCAGTTGATCCGCCTGCCTCAGCCTCCCAAAGTGCTGGGCTTACAGGCCTGAGCCACCACTCTCAGCTCAGCTTCACCCTGTCTGCAAAGAAAAGTTTTACCAAGACCAGAAGTTAAATATGACATTTCCTAGGTAGTTGTAACTCTAACATAGTTTAAAAAGTATGTGGCTTCAGATTGCCTATACTTTCTTCACAAATGTGTGATTTAGATATGACTGATTTAGAAGTGAACAACTTGGTAACATCCCTAGACTCCACTCATCAATGCAGAATTATTACCTGCTGTTTGCTTTCTGAAAGAATTTCAGAAATCAGAGCAAATGTGTCTTTAGGCACATTCAGCTCCTTTTAATATTTTTCTCTTGGCCCACTCTCTTTGCCTCCCCTGAATCTGTGTGGTACTATAGCAGCTCTACTCTGTGCACCATGCTAGGAAGCTTCCTTTTTGGCAGAATATGTTTGGCAGCAAAGCTATAGAGACAGGTGCATTCAGAACATCCTGGGCACCAGTCATGAGTCTTACTGTGTCAAAAATCTGAAAACACTTGCTGAGAACCAAATTTATTCCATTGGAAAAACCCTCTGTGGAGCTATAAGCCTCTTGGACTCTTCTTCCTAGATTAAGGCTTGCATTTCCCTCCGTGTTTCAGTAAAAGATGATGAAAGCCACTATCAATCCTCACTGCTGAGTGGCAGGGAGAAGCAGCACCACTCTCAGCTCTTTTCTAATCTTGTAACTTAGTGCTAGAAGTCTCTCCAGGCTATTACCATGGGCATTTGTTCTCTGTTGGAGCTGTAAGCAGATGAACCCAAGTAGAGAAGATAGATCTTGGAAGGAGAGATCCATTGAGTCCAGAAGCCAGATCAGCAAATGGAGGAGCCTCGGAGGTGACCAGAAAGATCTCCATCGGTTGCCCAAGGCTGTAAGTAGTGATGGTTTTAGCGATGAATAACGTAATTGGCTATGAAGTACTGTGGCAGAGCTGCTGTTTTCTGAAGGTGAGAAGCCATTTTTAGCTCAGAGCAACCCTTAAGAGAACTTTTGGCAGATTTTGTTGGCATTATTGAAATATATATAGAAAAGTTGCTGATTGCAATGGTTATGGGAATGGAATTTAATGACATTTGTAATTTATTACACTCATTGGTTTTTATTGATTATAGTATTGTCTGACTTTTTATTTTCTACTATGGTTCCTTTAGCAGAAAAGTAACTTTTGTGCATATATTGAAGTGGTTTTTCAGCTATGAATTCTTTAGGGTAGAAATTTATTTAGCAAATGTGAATTCTTTTGAGAAAGTATGAAGTTTTGCAGAAATTGACTGTGAAATGTCAGAGAAAAATAAAAGTCACTTACTTGAAACCTATTTGGCCTTTTTGCTTTATAACTGCTTAAAAATACTGAGTGAACCTGGAGTAAATATTTGAACTGATTTAAATGTTAAACATAGGTACTCATGTTATTTGGGAATATTGGGATTAGACACTGAACATGTAGAAATTCATTGCTCAGATTTTCACTGGTGTGAACTTGAAATATGAGTAGCCTTATGGCAAATGAGTAGTCCCCTGTTTTCTGGAGCCTTGGAGGCTTATACTGGGCAGGTTGGGAGGAGTGAGAGGTGAAGATAGTCCAGTGATTTCTTCCATCTGATTGACACTTTCACAAATAGAACTTTTAAGTGACAAAGCTACTATAATTGTATACCGGGATAAACTAAAGCCACAGTAAGCGAAGTTTTTTCTACAGCACAGTGGTCCTTAGCAAGCACACCTCCATGCCTTCCCCTGTGCCTCCTCAAGCCTTGCTCCTTGTCAGGGTTCACCTAGAAGATCTCAACAGGGAGACATGTGGAGTCCTCCCTGTTTCCCAGGCCAGTCAGGAGCCCCTTTCTGGGATCTTTAAGACCCTGGGGAAATGAAAAGCTGACCTCACTAAAAGCCTGGAGGGTTGTCATAGTCGAATTCTTCTAGTATTATTTCTGTCCTATACAATTGTCTAAGTGGCTTTTTAAAATGTAGCTGTAAGGCCACTAGTAAGAAACAAAAAATAGGTAAAGATGGCTAGAGAAGGTCCCTTCTGAAATAAAGAGAACCATCCTTCCTTAAGAAGTGGAATCCAGAGAAGGGAGGGAGCACAAAAATTTGAGCCTCAGAGGCTCAAGAGAACCCAGTTATTTGCGTTTGCAGCTCCTCACCCCTCGGCGTGATTCCTGTATGTGGAAACGCTTGCCCCTTAGGACGGCCTGTTTGCAAACGTGTTTCATCCACATTTTTTTATGGCATCCCTGCAGATCGTAGCCTGGTGTGATGGGGTCTAAAGACCTACATTCACATGTCATATCTACTACTCATTGACTCAGTGACTTTGGATAAGTCACTTAACCTCTGTCTAGATGTCACCCTTCTCAGCTGAATGATGAAGAATTTGAATTAGTTACCTTGAAGTTTAATCGCAGTGCTAACCTTTGTAAGATCTATAGTTGTGTTACAGGTGAGCCATAGAATTAATAGATTAATTTTTTTTTTTTTTAACGGAGTCTTGCTCTTGTCGTCCAGGCTGGAGTGCAATGGCATGATTTCGGCTCACTGCAACCTCTGCCTCCTGGGTTCAAGCGATTCTCTTGCATCAGCCTCCCAAGTAGCTGGGATTATAGGCGTGTGCCACCACGCCCAGCTAGTTTTTGTATTTTTAGTAGAGATGGGGTTTCACCATGTTGGCCAGGCTGGTCTCGAACTCCTGAGAGTTTTGGCAGGGTGATCCACCCGCCTCGGCCTCCCAAAGTGCTGGGATTACAGGCGTGAGCCACTGCACCCAGGTGCTTAAATTTTTTAAACCATGGGGTGCTTAGAAAAGAGGTTCTGAGGGCCTCCAGTAAGATGGTTTTATAGTACGGTGTTCTGTCAGATTTTTAACTTCTTTGTATGGAACTCTGGGAGAAGCTCTTTGCCAGTTTGCATTGGTTTTGCCTTTCATATGATTATCTTGTTGCAGCTAATGTGGATTTACTACCTCCCATGTAAAAACCTGGTCTCAAAGAATTCTTACTGGCCCAAAAGGAGAATGATTTGGGGTTAAATCAGATCATCTCCTTTTCTGGTCAGCCATCTGCAAACAGCCCTTTCATTTCATTTGAGATGAAGAAGGTAACTTTTGTATTTGGGAGAGTGTCAGTTAGCTTATTTCCTTTCAGACTTCTCTCTGCACAACCAGGGATGATGTTTCTTCGTTTTTTTTTTTTTTTTTTTTTGAATCAGAGTCTCGCTCTGTTGCCCAGGCTGAAGTGCAGTGGCGCTATCTCGGCTCACTGCAAGCTCTACCTCCCGGGTTCACACCATTCTCCTGCCTCAGCCTCCTCAGCCAGGATTACAGCCTCCTGCCTCAGCCAGGATTACAGGTGCCCACCACCATGCCCGCTAATTTTTTTTTTTTTTTGTATTTTTAGTAGAGACGGGGTTTCACCGTGTTAACCAGGATGGTCTTGATCTCCTGACCCCGTGATCCGCCCACCTCAGCCTCCCAAAGTGTTGGGATTACAGGCATGAGCCACCGTGCCCGGCCTCTTCGTGTGTTTTAAGGAACAATTTGGGGCTGGGTGCAGTGGCTCATGCCTGTAATCCCAGCACTTCAGGAGGCCGAGGTGGATGGATTGCTTGAGCCTAGGACTTTGAGATCAGCCTGGGCAACATGGCGAAACCCTGTCTCTATAAAAAATACAAAAATTAGCTGGGTGTGGTGGCACACACCTGTAGTCCCAGCTACTCTGGAGGCTGAGGTGGGAGGATCACTTGAGCCCAGGAGGCGGAGGTTGCAGTGAATCAAAATCATGCCACTGCATTCCAGTCTGGGTGACAAAAACCCTGTCTCACAAAAAAGCCAAACGAAAAACAGAACCACTTGGGTTGATTTAACATTATTTTCACTGTCACTAGTCAGAGATGACATAGATGCAGTGATACTTTGTGAGGTCTTTATTCTGGTCCAAGCCTTTTGGGTCAACCTTTCATCTACACCAGAAGAGAGATTAGAGATGAGAAGTCTGCCTGGGTGACACAGCACAATCAGAATCCTTGAGAGAAAGAGGCAGAAGAAAACAACGACTGTGCCCTAGCTCCTGCAGCCTTTACCTCTGCTACCTCAGTTTCCTTTATCAAAAGAGGAGAGGCATAATCCTCGCTATGCACTTGACATCCTGAGATGAAGGTGCAACGCAAAAAAGTGATGTCTCAAAAGTGTTTTAAAACTGCTCTATGGAGCAAGGCAGCCTCGCCGCTCACAGACCCAGTGATGGAATTCAAGTGATGGCATTCAGCCCCTTCAGGGTTGTGACTGCTTGGGATAATTAAGACTGTCTTCTACCAAAATCTCATTTACAGTGAATGAGAGGAGAGAAAATATCAACCCAGGATGGTTACTCTTTGACTGGCTTCCTGGAAGGAGCTGTTCTGTGGGTCCATGCGTGACCATTTTGGTTTTTTCCTCTCAGAATCCTTCCTTTATTTTCTTTCTTTTTACTTTTTTTTTTTTTTTTTTGAGACGGAGTTTCACTCATGTTGCCCAGGCTGGAGTGCAATGGTGCAATCTCGGCTCATGGCAACCTCCACCTCCCGGGTTCAAGCGATTCTCCTGCCTCAGCCTCCTGGGTAGCTGTGATTAGAGGCATGTGCCACCACGCCCGGCTAATTTTGTATTTTTAGTAGAGATGGGGTTTCTCCATGTTGGTCAGGCTGGTCTCGAACTCCCAACCTCAGGTGATCCGCCCACCTCAGCCTCCCAAAGTGCTGGGATTACAGACGTGAGCCACCGTGCCTGGCCCCCCTTTATTCTTAAAACACATGGCTTTCCTATCTCTTTCTAAAGGATGGTTATGCAAGACAGAATTGCTTGAAAGAACAGTCTGTATGGTTCCTGCCTTAAATTACAGCAGCTGGAGGAGATGAGTTGAGCAAAAAAGCAAGAAGGGCCCATAGAGTATGAAGTTAACCCAGGGAGTGGGCGGAAGCTGTTAGAATATGAAGGAGAATGAAAACCGAAAGTGGGATCCTGCGGCCAGCCCCTGTGAGGGCCCTGGCAGGTGGAGTGATTATTATCCTTCCAGCAAGGCAGTCAGAGTGGCTGGAGAGCATGAGAGTAAAAATAGCTGCCGTTACATTTCCTGCAGACTCACTAGATCCCAAAAATTGCAGTGGCCTTGGAAGCATGTTTGTTCATCCTGGTGTCTTTATAACAGAAGACAGCAAAGGCCTCCATTCTCTGGGGACAGCCCACAAAGCCCCTGCCTGCTGGGTGGACAGATGGGAGCGCTTGGCATGGGGCCTGCCCTTCATTTGAGGGTGAGAGTGAAAAACCAGAAGCCCTGAAAAATCAAGACCTGCCACCACTTGTAGATGGTAAACCATAATAATCATGTCTCTACAGAGAGCTGGGTTGAAATTATCATCTCCACTCAACCCTTGCACAAGTGAGTACATTGCCCAGTCAGGGGAAGAGAAGAAGCCTAAAGAAGTTACACACAAATGGAGCACCACACCCTCAACGAGTCCTGCATTGTCTTCAAAAATGGCAGGAAAACTTGGCCCCAGAAGCCTGGTGGTCCTGCTGGTTAACATTTCATTCTGATTCCCCTCTGGGCTCCAGCAAGGTTTCCGGGCCTCTCCTCTCATCACTGGGCTGCTCAGGAAATGCAAATGAGTTTCACTTCAGCAAAACACAGAGAAAGGGCAGTGAACCGTCACAACAAACAGCCCCGGATACCCACAGCCCGACAAAACAGTGACAGGCATGGTTTAGACTGTGTGTTTTCAATAATGGTCCCCTGGGCTCTCACAGGCCGAGAGAGTGAACTTCAAGGTGAAAGCCTTTTATTTTTTTGAAAGGATATCCAAGTTGATGCTTGTCTTGGCAAGGTGTATTTAGAAGTATCATGCTTTCCAGCCTGTGCTGATTTTATTCTTGAAGCATTTTATAAACATCAATTGTGTCGTGAAGCTCCTAGCTAGTAAATTATTAACATTGCTGATTGTACTAGTCAGGTTGGGCTGCAGTGACAATGTCACTTCTGCTCAGCCCGTGGCCAAGACTGGCTCCTGGCCCCACCAGTTGCATGGGGATCAGGACATGTGGGACAGTATGCACTGAATGATTTAAAAAAAAAAAAAAAGTCAACATGGCAGAAATATTTAATTCAAGGGAAAAAAAGGTTCTTGGACCCACAGGATCAGAGGTGAGCAGGCGCCAGTCAACACAAGGCCACAGGTCAGCCCTGGGGTAGGTCCCACTTTGGGGACCTTTAAAAATCCTCAAAAACATGGTCCTTGTCACTCAGATTTTCACACCTTTCCTCCCAAAATTGTATTCCAAAACCCGATCATTTCTCCTTCTTCTGAAAGTATTAATGATTCCTGCAGCTTACCTGACCAAAGCATTGTCATTATTATTTCAAGGAAACACATTTTCAACACGTTTATGTCCCAACTGCTGACTGAGCTGTGGATATAAAATGGTGGCTGAAACAGACCTGGTTCCTCCTTCTAGTCTTGTGGGAGGTAGCAATGACAATCAGTTAGTCAATTGCCCCTTTGACAGTTTTGGTCTCTGTAGGTCTTAAACATCCAAAGCTGGGTGCGTAAGCCTAGACAAGGTGATATGTCCTACTCATTTCAAAGATAATGCTTTAATAACCTTTGGGGTTAGCACCCTTTGATTAGGGCAAGAGTCCTTAATATGAAACTATAAGTCCACCCCAACACACCCAAGCACACTAGGAGGGAGTTAGCAGCAGCGGATTATCCCGTTGAGCGACCCACCTTCAGACTTCTGAGCTCACCCACAACAACAGCACCTGCATCTGCTTTCCCCAGCTGCCGTCAGCATAAGCATACACATGACCCCTTGCTTGACTTACCCTAGTCCTGGCTCTGGCTGCAACAAACAGTTGTTGAGGCCCAGGGTCTATAGAAAGATACATGTGGTCCCTGGCCTTGGAGCCTAGGCATCTGAGCCAGGAGTCATGACCCACAGGAAAAGTAGTGACGCAAGGTTGTGCCTGGTGCCCAAGGAAAATCACAGACCAGAGCTGCAGGAGCTCCCTGAGACCTTGAGAGGAACTCACGATGATTGAGATCTAAGTAGTGATTGAGATCTCAGCCTTGGCATAGGGTAGAGCTTCGATAAGCTGTCCGTGCCTGGTCAGCCATTCGCAAACAGCCCTTTCATTTGAGATGAAGAACACAACTTTTAGAGATTATTTCAGTTACATAGAGACAACATAGGAGAGCAGTAATGTGAGCAGAGGGGTTTTAAGGGAGTTCACCTGATACAGGTATAGAGAGGAAGGGGAATAGCGTTTTAGCCAAAGGAAAGAGCAGTACAGACATCTTGGTGAGATGGAAATATCATGGCTTTAGATCTTGATCTGGTCTCTGTGTGATCCTAGCAAGTTATATAACCTCTCTGCACCTTGTTTCCTCATTTGTTAAGTTACTGTCAATTCTGAAAGATTGTTGTGCCTTAATGTACAGTATATAGTACAGTGGCCTCACATGGTGGGTGCTCAGTAAACAATAATAAGATTGCTACTGCAAGTGAATTGTGCCATTCCAAGAACAAGGACTGGGCTCTCTGAGCTGGCTTCAGTCCAAGGCCAGCCTTCCACTTTGTACATACAGGCAGTGGCCAGCAAAACAACCCAGCTCCCTGCCTACCTCTGGCACCCTGCTGCACCCAGAACAGAGCCCCTCCTTTGCACACACCCTGCAGAATACCTGCCAAGCATGCGCTCCAGCTCTCCCCAGCCTGTCCCAGGCCTCACCCTCCTTTAGAGTTATACAGCTGGTGGGTGGGGAGCTATGGAGGAATCAGCCCTACCCTAGCCAGATCCAGCCTCCTAGCTGGCCCAGCCTCCTAGCTGGTGACTCAGCCTCCAGGCTCCTGCACAATCTGTCCTCCACACCTGCATCAGGTGAACTTCCTCAAACCTCTGCTCACTTACTGCCTTCCTCGGACACCTCCCCTATAGCGGTTCTAGCCTTGACTGTGTAGCAGAATCCTCTAGAGAGCTTTGAACATGCACAGGTCACATCCCAGACCTGTCAGACTCTGGGGAAAAGACCTGCCTTCCCCCACCCCCATGGATATTCTCTAAAGCTCCTCAGGGGATTGCAGATAGGCAGACAAAGCTGGGAATAATTGCAGTGGGTCCCTTGTGGGGGATTGGACTTGGGGCTGGGGTGAGGAGGCGTGGGGACCAGTTCCACACAGCGAAGTAACTGTCATCTGCAGTATCGCCAACACCTGGGAGCCTATGAGAAATGCAGAGTCACAGGCCCTGCTGATTCAGAATCTACATTTTACCAAAGTCCCCAGTGTTTCCCCCAACTGTCGAGTTTCATTAACACTGGCACCAGCTTTTACTAATTGCTCACGGTGCTCCAAGTGCACAGCCAGGTGTTTTACACACACCATCTCATTTAATCCTCACACCCCTCAGCTATGAGCACCCCCTTTGACAAACAAGGAAAAAATCTGCCATTCCTTCAACAAATCCTTCCTGAGCACCCACGTGCGAGGCTCTGTGCTAGAGACTGAGAATGAAAAACGGGCGCTCCCCTGCTGGGGAAGAGCTCAGAAGCCAATGGGATGTGGATTTCAATGTCTTCCCAGCTGTGTGTTCCTGGGCGACTTTCTCAGCCTCTCTGAGCTCGTTTCCTTTTCCTCTTCCGCCGAACAGGGCTAAAAATCACACCGCACAGGGCTTGGTGCCTTCCCTAAGCTAAGTACTAACTCACCAGGCCTGGTTCTAGCGCGAGCTCAGGAATGGTCGCTATTGTGACAAATAGAAAACCCGCCAGGAAACAGAGAGGAGGTGGGTCCCTGGACCGCGGTGGCACGTGAGGGCTAAGAACCTCCCAGGAGGGGCTGGGCTCGGAGCGCGCTCTCGGAGACGCGGTGATGCGCGGGGCCCGGGCCGTGGACAAGAATGCAGTGTCCTGCCCTACCTGCCGCCCACTCATCAGGCCGATTCTCCTCACCTTACGCTTAGATGAGTTTCGAGTAAGACCACTGCTGGCATCAAGAGTCTGGGCCCATGATCTCGCCCTTTCCGGCTAGGCGAGGCAGACCCAGGTTGGCTGCGGCCCGCGGTCCCCGCGCAGCCAACACTGGCAGCCAAGCGCGGGGCGCGCGCGCCGGGAGAGTGGAGCGCGGAGGCCCGACGGCGCCCCCTCCCGGCGGGCCCGAGCCACGGCCGCGGGCTCCGGCGGGTGCCGGGGAGGCCACGCGCGACGGCGTCGCAGCCCGAGCCCAGACAGACGCCCCACGCTGCGCGGCCTTCATCCCACGGCCGGGGCGATGGAAAGGCGGTCCCGACACGCGCAGGGGTCTGAGGAACCGGCTTCGGGATTCTGTGGTCTTTGTGGTCCGCAGCCTGCACCACTGCTTCCTGTAATTTAATTTTCTCTCCCGAAAGCGTTGCTAATTAAATCCTTTCTCCGGCGAGCCGTCGCCCCCTGCCCCTGCTAGTCTGTTTATTAATTACCCGGCACCTGCGAGGGAATTTTTGCCCTCGGCGGCTGGCGCGTCAGGTGGAGGGGCCGCGCTGCCCCTTAGCTGCGCCTCCTGGCTTCCTTCCCCAGGTCTCCTCCCTCTCTTTCCACCTGGAACAAGACAGCAATCCTTGAGGTCTTTGAGCAAACGCAAGAACCGTCCTTCTCTTGCTGCTGGTGACCTCTGCTGCTCGGGGCATCCAATTCGTGTCAGTTCCCCTCCCCTGTCTTTCCAGCTGTTCAGTCGTATTCCCACTTCCCACCACCATCTCCCCGCACCGCACGCTGGCCACGTGGAAGGTTTGCGGAATGGGGCCCAGGGGCTTGTGGAAGGTCACGCAGCCCATCCAGGGCACAGTCGGAACTAAAACTGAGCCCTCTTGAAGCTTGGCTTTCAGGGGTCACAAACTCAAAGCCTTCAGGGGCCAGATAGCCAAGGGTAGAGTGTGGGGTGGCTCTGGGTTGGGCAATGGTGGGGGGAGTCTGTGGCAAAGTAAAAGGCATGTGCCCCATTGAGGGCCAGGTGTGTGCAATCCTCGCCAAGTCTAAGAGCGAGTTCAGTGTTCACGGAGGGCAGTGACCCGCCCAGGGTCACGCAGGGATTCAGAACCACTGGGTACTCCGGGTTCACAGTGTGATCTTTCCAGGATGCCACTTACTGACTGAGGACTTGGGAGCAGTCCTGCTCAGTCCTGCACCCCAGCCACCTCAGTCCTTGCCCCTCTGGCCTGCCCTGCCCAGGGTCACGACATCCCGCAGGGCCTCCTTCCCCACAGAGTACCTCACACCTTGGGCACCACTCTCCCCTCCCCTCTACCTAAAATCACCCCTTCAGACAGCTTCTGGCCACATCGCAGCTGTCAATCAGAAAAAGAAGGCAGCCTCATTTCAAGGTATTTGGTGGCAAATACCTCCCAGAATTTGAAACAAAGGGCCTGGGGAGCCAAAATACTATTTTGAAGGACATATTCATGGTAGGGGAATTTCAGGCATCACAAGCCAGCCAGAAAGGGGTATTTGGGGACAGGAAGGCTGGGGAGAAGCCCACACAGAGGACTGCCTCTTTGGAAGGCCTCAGCGCCAGCTCTGCTCCTCTCTGAGTTCCAGGTCAGCCCCCTGGTCCCCTCCTACACAGCTTTTTGGCCTTCCATGGGGGTACCCTCACATGCAACCCCACTTCAGTAGCTGTCTGTTGCCCTCTCTGGAGAGTTTTTCCTCTGTCATAGACAGGCTCTGCAGGTGTTTTCCTCCTCACACCCTACTTTCATTTTAGAGTCTTTGGTGGCTCCGTGTCCTGGTCTGCAAGGATGGGGGTAGAAGTGTGCTGGGCTGTGCTTGGCCCTCTGCCAGGGTCTGGTTCCCTCCTGCAGGTACCCCAACACCGCCTGGGAGGACCACCATCTAGAAAGAGCTTGGGCTCTTTCTAGATGATACCTGACTAGGTATCATCCTTGAGCCTCAGCCCTGACTGTCCTTAGACAGTAACCTCCACCGATGCTCTGCCCTGGAAGAAGTATTTTCATCCAGGGCAATCTGCCCATAATCCTTAGCTGGGAAAGATCTAGGGACCCCCATTTTCCCGGCAAAGTCACCATAAGCAGTTGACTGTTAGCTCTGCAAGGCACAAGCTGAGCCTACTTCCTTTCTCTGTATCCACCCGTGCCTATTACATAGTAGGTGCTCAATAAACATGTTGAATGAACAGATTAATGAATGAATGAGTAGAAACTTGGCTCCTTGTTAATTTTCAGCAGGGAATGTATTGTGTGTCTGTAATATTCCACAATGGAAAGACAGTCTAGTGCCGTGTTAAACAGACCTTGGAGCAGGCAGCCTGGGTTTGAATCCTGGCTCTGCCACATACTAGCTTCAGGCTTTGGGCAAATTACACAACCTCTCTGTGCCTTTATTTATTTTTTTTTTTACCTGGAACGTCAGGGTTATAATAAAACATACCTTGTAGGATTGCTATGAGGAATACATGAGTTAATACAGATAAAGTGTGTACAGGACAAGCACCTGGCATGTAGGGAAGGCTCAGCAAATCTTGGTCATTGTTACCAGTAGTAGAATGACTGTATCAACAATGTTAGTGTCCTACACCATGCTAGGGACAGGGGGAAACTAAAGGATTCCACCATCTCCATTTCTGCTTTCCAAGGGCATGCAGTAGTTAGGAGACAAAACCTACAGGAGAGAGTGAGTAAGAGTGACAGAGAGCTGCCAACAGTAGTGGGAGTTTGAAATAGAAGGTTTCCAGGGGGCTGGACCAGTTGAAGAAAGGTCCTATGGAGAAGTGCGATGTGGAGGAGGGGCTGGGAGGGGCCTAGGCTAAAGGAGGAGGCATGCTGGGGCCACCAGGTTACAGGATGTGGGGAGGTGCCCACCAGGGTGCAGAGGTCCACGCAGAGAGCTGCCTTGCCAGTCCAGATGGGGCACTGTACATAACAAAAGTTCACTGCTTACATCTCAGGGTTCCAGCCTTTCCAGTTCTATTGTAAGTCCTGGAAGCCATCTTGCTAGGAATGGTGTCCTTCCAATGCCATTTGCTGAGGCTGTGCAGAAAGGCAAGAGTGATGGGGAGCTCCCAGAGACCCCTCTTTGGGCCCAGAGAAGACTAGGAATCTCTGATGTTCCCAGGTGAGCTCTAGCATCTTTGGGCTGATTCTCTGGAAAATGAACTTAACCCTCTACCTTCGATCGCCAACCTGGAGACTTGCGGATCCTTTAGAAAAACTAGACATCAGTTCATGCTTGACTCATCCAAACGGGACACCATGAGCTGGTGTGAGTTAGGGTTTTCTAAGAAGTGATCAGAGGAAGGAGGCAGGGTCCATGGGGAGCGTGGCCTGAGGACAAACCTGCAGTTGTGGCTGCAGGTATGTGCCCACATCCCACCATTCCTAAATGCAGACTTGCAATTCCCAGAAACCACCTGGTATCTCTGCCTCTGTATAGTCCCTCCTACCTCCACTCCCACCCACAGCCCTGCTTTTCTGCCTGGCCCCCTCCTATTCATCCTGCATGACCCAGATGTTGCCTTTTCTGGGAAGCCTTCAGGTCCGCCCTGGTCAAGTAAGTGCTCTCCTCCAGGCTTCTGTAGCACCCTGTCCTCCCATCGGCACTTTCATGCCACTGAATCACAACCATCTGCAATTTGTTCTCTTCCTAGTGAGCTCCCTGAGATCAGGTACTGGGTCTCTTTCATCTTTGCATTCCTGGTTCTTGGCATCATGCCTGGCATAGAGTCAGCATCGATGAATGTTTTTGAAGAATGAGTGGAGGAGCTGGGCCAGTACCATGAATAGAGAGGGGAATGAGAGCAGAAGCAGAGGCCAACACCAGGAGCAACCGAGCTACTCCCAGACACCTCCCGCCCCCACCAGCAGGCTCACTGTGGCTGGTGAGCAGGCCCAAGGTTCTGCCTCATCTTTAACGTGTCTCAGATAAGTTAGGAGAAATGCCTCCTCTCTCCCTGCCCATCCTTCCTTTTCTTCCTGGCAGGAGGGGCTGCTTCCCAAGCATCCCCGAGGGCATGCTGAGAGGCAGGGCAGGAGGGAGATGAGGGGGAATCTCATGAGCAATGAGGCCAGTTGGCGGACACTGGGTACAGACAAAAGCCACAGTATTTGGAGGACCAAATGCATGGACAGTAACAAGGACAGTCATCTTCCTAAGGAGAAAGACTGGCTAACAGATGGTCCCTGGGACCTAAGGACTGACTTGTTACAGTGGAGGGGGACCTGGGTTGAAGTCTCCTCAAGTTTGTTGTCTTTCCAAAACTCCTTGGGTTCCTGGAGCTTAGAGTGAGGCAGTTCCTGCCTTGCCTAATCTGACACTAGGGCATGGGTCAAAGCAGAGTGTACCCACTTTCTGGATGGAAAGCATCTCACTCCAGCACATGGGCCTGAGGACCCATGATCTCTATTGGCACTGAAAGATGATTCTACCCCTGCTGTGGGAGTCAGAGAGCTGTGCTGTAAAGAATGACTGGCAGATGTCCCTGAACCCCTTCCTCCATGGACGCAGAGTGGTTAGTTAAGAATGACACCATCAACTGCCATCTGATGGGCCAACGACAGAGGCTAGTGCATGAGATGGCCCTGAACCCTAGTGTCACAATCTTTTCCACCCCAATCCTCCTAACAATCACCCCGTTTTCACCTTCAGGGCCATCTTGGGCCCCCTCCCTAGCATCCCTCTACTCATGCTCCATGTCTGTGAAGTGCCTCTGATATCTTTCCCCTCTTTACCATCCCACAACCACTATCCCCACCCGGATCCCAGTTACATCTCACTGAGATATAGTACATGCCTCTTACCAGGTCCCTCAACCTCCAGTTTCTCCCACTTCCAGTCTATCCTCCAAGGCTGCGCTTTCTGAAATCTACCTCTGATCATGCTGCTCCCTTGCTCAGAACTTTCAGTGGTTCCCTATTGCCTGTCAAATGCCCTCCAGGTCCCTTAGCTTGGCATTCAGAGCCCTCTCTGCTTGGGTCCCTACTCTCAGCCTTAACCTCCTCTGCCTCTTTGTGATATCCCTTATACCCCAAGGCCCAGGCCTGTTCTCTGTCCCTGGAAAGCCCTCCCTGTCCCTCTTTGCCTGCTGAAATCTCATCCATCTTTCCAGGCCCCGTATCATGGAAAGGCCCCAGACCTAGCAGCAGAATGTGCTCTCTCCCTCCTCTGAGCACTCCCAGAAACCTCTGCCAGAATGGGAACTCCTCGAAGAGAGAGTGGTCTCATCTGTTTTCTAGCCCCACAATGTGCAAAGTGCAGTCCTGGGTCCAGCATGGGAATAAGACATGTGGAATAAACATGTGAGTGCTAAATCTGCATCATTCAGGCAATATTCATTGAGCACCTACTGTGTGCCTAGCCCCTGCTACGCATCAAGGATATGACAGTGACCAAGGCAAGTGTGGTGCCTGCCCTGTGGAGTGTAGGCAGCCCATGCTCTAGAATGTGCTGAGGATTCACCACAGCTCCATTCACCCAGCTCCTGCAGCAAAGCTGTTCGCCTGTTGGCGTGTGTTCAGGGAACATACACCATCATGACACTCGGCTAGGCTGAGGGTTCTGCAACAGCTCTTTGCGGTTGTATCCTTCCTCAGTCCAGGCCTTGTGTCTTTAGGATGAATCAGAGGCCTTGCTCATTCGTCTGCTCAGGGCCCACTGCCTGAAAGGCTCAACACCCTCCCAACTGTCCCCAGGGCTAGGAAGCCTGAGACCTCCAGATGTTGCAGGGCCTGAGAGGGCAGGGGGCCTGACTGATCCCTAGGAGCAGTTGGCTCTGTCTGTGGAGGAGCAGCAGAGGGACTCTCTTCACTCTTTTCCTCACCTGTCTTCTGATATGGGGAGGAGAGGGAGAGGAGGAGAAAGAGTGGAAGGAGAAGGAGGAAAAGGGACGTTCCTAGGTAAGATATTCCATCTCTGGTCCCTGTGGGTCCATGGACCCCAGCACTGAAACCTCTGGTTACCAACCAGAGGTGATACATATTTAGCACCACACAGCCCAGCCCTGACAAATCACAATGGACTCTGACTGAGGGCTGCAGCAGGGCTGGGGGGCCCCATGCATGTGCCAGGCATTATCACTTTAGTTGCTGGATTGTGGAATGAATCAAGGGTCCCCAGGGAGGAGCAGGGGCAGAAGGGGTAGGATACTCAGAGAATCTGAGCCATGGTTGTTTACCAACTTTCTTAGTTGTAAGAATTTCTTAGTATTTTCAATACTTATTTTAAATATTTGAATAGCTAGTATGGCTGCATCAGTACAGTCCAGCCCTGCTACCAACAGTGCCCATACAATCATATCAAATCCAATTTAAAACCATATATTTTATTGATGTTCTTCAAGGACAATACAGGGCCATGTGTACAAATGCTACTCAAGTCTCACATCTGGCAACTTCCCCACCATCATCCCCCATTGACCAGTCTGCAAGCAGCCAACATCCTGTAGGTCTCCCTGTTGCCCTTCCCCAGGATGTCAGGCCTCACCGTGCTGAGCCTTCAGGAGGCTGGAAATAGCAGGGCTGGCTTCTAAGCTTGAGCTCTGGAGCCAGGAAAGAGTCAAGGCCAAAATTGCCCAGATCTTCCCCTCCTCCCTCTCCCTCCCATTGCTTAAGTATGGCCAGAATTGTGGGTGAAAATGCCCCCAGCGACTCCTCCATTGAGGCAGCCTAGGCTTCCCCTCTTCAGCCGTCTCTATCACATTCTTTATTTCCAAATGACCTGCCCCACCAACCACCAAGATGGCAGAGTGACCATTTTGCAGGGGGTGTGAATCAGTGCACAGACGGCAGTGACAAGGTGCCCCTGATGGCATGAATCTTGTCATCCTGTTCATCACTGCATTGCCAGTGCCTGGAAGAGGCTGGGAACGTAGTTGGCACTCAATAAATATATGTAGGATGGATGAATGAAGGAATGAGTATGGGAGGGAGAAATGTGAGCAGGTGGAGCCAATACTACATTAGCTCTCTGGGGGTGTGAAGGCAGAACCACAGTAAAGTCCTCCCAATCTCTGCTTAAGAACCCAGGCTGTTGTGCAGCTATCAGCGGGTCGCTGCAGTTGGCGGTTGGACATTGCAGGGCATGGATTCAGCACTGCTGCCTGCATGGATGTCATATTGGCTTTGGGACCCAGTCAGGAGGGGGCACTTGTGTTGTCCCTACTCCCTTATATGCCCCAGGGGTCTGGTCCTCTAGGTTTCAGAAAACACACAGCAGTGCCTCCACCGGAGTCAGTCAGATGCGCAGGGATGGTCTGGGAATTGCACCCTTATATTCTGGTCATCTCCACTCCTCAGCCTTAGCTCACCACTGCCCCCCATGCCCTGCCACTGACAATGACACTGCTCCATCTCCCTGTCCTCAAATGCCAGTCCCCTCAACCACCCAGGTAGCCCTGTCTCTGCAGAGACTCTCTCTTCAGTGGCTGGGTTGGGTCCCGATTTTCAGACCCCTCCCATGCCCACACTCCCCTCTAGGAAAGCAAATATCTCACAGGCATCTCTGCAGATCTTGCCTCTGGGTCCAGAAATCACAACCAGGACATCAGAACCTTGGGGTTGGAAGGAATGTGTAAGCTCACCTAGAATGACCCTGTACAGAAATCCCTTCCACAGCATGCCTGGCAGACGACTGCCTAGACTCTGCTGGAATACCTCCAGTGATGAGGCACTCACTACCTTCACAGGCAGCCATTCAAACATTGAACAGTTTCAGCTGCTGGAATGCCCTTTGTATAGGGCATAAATGAACCCAATTGTCCCTCTCACTTCTCCCTTTCCCCTAGGCATTATTCCTATATGTTTCTAACAATTCTCACCACCACCCATCTCTCTCTCTCACACACACACACACACACACACACACTTCCATATGGTTATACAGTCGAATATCCCCTTCATTTATCAGTAATTATCTTTCCCTGTCCCTTCTTCCTTGCCTTCCCATCATCTGGTAAAGACCTGGGGGCTGGAGATCAAGTAGAAAGGCTGGAAGAGTTCCAGGGACAAGAAGCATCCAGCCAGGTCCTGGACTGGACTGGGCCGGCCAGATGGGGCAGGGTGGACAGGGAATAACATTTGGAAAAAGCAGACCATTGATTGCTGTCTCCCAGAAAAAGGGTCTTGAACCTGGTGGGGGGTGGTGAGGGAGCAGCAAGCTACTGAGTTCTTTTTCCTACAGAGGGGATGCGGACACACACCCACTCTTTCCCAACTCCCCTAGCAGTTGGCAGAGCTGACTTGGCTGCCTCTTACACGTGGTGATTTTAAACATTTGCCAGCCTCTAGGTCCCAGGGAGTCTCATACCAGCAGCAAGAATCCACTCCCCTCTCCCAACATGGGGGCTGAGAGGAAGGGCTCTAGCAGACAGCAGTGATGAATGAGACACGGTGGAGAATGGATGAGCCAGGAAGAGGGGGAAAGCAGGGATCCCAAGGGGACAGAAAGAAAGCAGAGGCAGCCTAATAGCTAGCAGCCACCTGGCTGGCTCGTGAGGAGCCTAGAAATGCCTGGGGGGACATTTTTCCTCCTTGTCATGATCCACCAGCCCACGCTGTTCTCATGGGTGGAAGGCGAGGGGAAGATGCTAGGACCTTACCAGCACAAGGTTGTAGTGAGTCATGGGTGGAGACAAGGCTGCCATGGTTTTATGCTCAGGAGGAGTCAAGACAGAGACAGAGAGATAAATGACGGGAGTGTCTACTACTTATCCTGCTGCTTGGAGCTCTCACTTCCGACATTGAACATGGGGACCAGCAGGCCCAGCAGCCACCTCTTTCCGAAGACCTCTTGTAAGTTCTTGCGCCAGGGCCGGGCCCTCACTGCCACCCCCTTCCGCACCTGGTGGCGGGTCTGCCCGCGGAGGATCAACAGCAGCTGGTGGCAGCAGAAGCCGGCGCAGGCCAGGCCGATGGCGAACCAGAGGTAGAGCATGAGGATGACGAACATTTCAGAACCCAGGACAGCTCCTGCAGGGCACGGGGAGGGGAAACACCAGAGCCGCTTTACACCCCGGCCACCTGCAGAACTGCGATCTAGGCAGGCTTTCCACCGGGAGGGAGGGAGATTAATGAGATTGACGCTACATTTTGTAGCAACCTCAGCGCTGCAGCTGCAGTGAGGGAGAGGAAGGAAGAACCAGCTGCCCTAACTTTTTCTTGGCGCGGATGGCACCTGAGGCAAGAGGGGAAGACTGGAGACATGGCAGAGAAGAGAGCTAAGTTTGATGAGCTTAGCAAGGAGAGCCCTCAGCTCCTGGGGCAGCACCTGGCCGCTGATAACATTTCTGTAGAGTAGGAGATGCTTGTCTCTCTCTGCTTTCTCCTTTTGGGCTGGAAGCAGGGTGAAGGGGTTTTGCTCAGGAGGAGAGAGGGGTGAGCTGGGGACCCTAAAGAGGGAGCAGGTGCCTGGGCAGCTGTCTAGACCACAGCACCTTCTCCCTACTGTTCTGGGAACGCTGGTTGAGAGGACTCAGGAAAATGACAGCATGATGGAGAGCTGGGAAGAATAAGTCACGAGCTTAGTCTCAAGAGCAGCCCAGAACACCAACGTAGAGAATAATTCAGTCATTAATGTTAACAAGAGGACAGTGTGGCCACCACCGCATTCCACCAGAGCTGGTTCTGTCAATCAAAGCTTGCTAGAAGAGGCCCCCAAGGTCATCAGCCCTGTGTCGTGGGGCAGGATCTCCCCAGAATCCCTCTAAACCAAGCACTTCCTATTACTGGTTTGAAATAACCACTGAGTAAGAGCTCCCACACTCTTCCTCAGAGTTTGGGTGGCTGGTCCATGCTAGGTTTGAATCTCCCAGCTGTGTGGACTGGCACAAGTGTCCCAACCTCTCAGTTGCAGCTCGTTCATCTGTACAATGGGTATAATAACACTAACGATTTCATACAGCTGCATGATTCAAGAAAATGATGTACAGAGTGGTCAGCATTCCGGTTCACACTCAGAGCGGTGCTCCCAGCAGAGGGTCATTTTACAGAGCAGGAGACTACATCCAAAATGAGTTCAACACCTGAAACTATCAAGCTTTTTCCTTCTCCTTTTCAGGGCTTAGAGTCCTGGCTGGGCTGCAACTTTGGCAGCTGTGGCAAAGACACTTACCTTGACCTACCCAGCAGCCAGGGCACTGGACCCTGGAGTTAATTCGAAAGTATTCCTTAGCCTTTGGTTCCCTGTAGGGCAACCCTATCACCTCCTCTGGTGGGGTGGGGGCACCTCCTCGAAGGACTCCACCTTACAACCTATTCTGCCCCTGAAAATCTCAACCATATTTTGCCCTTTCCCTAGCCTTCTCTTGCCCCAGCCCACCTCTTCCCAAGTCTCTCCAACCTCCAATTTCCAAAGCCCTGTCAACTGGGCTTTCAACACTTGTCCAGTATGAGCAGTGGTGGACTCAGCAGCCAGGGAGGATGTGGATCTGATTTAGATTCTCTCATTAGCAGCCTCCTCTTGTCCTCATCCCTAGGAGCTTGGATAGCTGTATTTTTTTTTTTTTTTTTTTTTTTTTTTTTTTACAAAGCTGGGGACAGATAGGCCCAGCTGCCATTTACAGCAGCCCCTCCACTGGCACAGGGGCAGCAGTGGGACAGGGCTCACATTGGGTTGTGCCATCCCCTGACCCACTTCTTCCATGTCGGCACAGATTAGCTTGGGCAGCCATGTGGGGGATGGAGGATCCCAGGTCCATGGTGCCCTTTGGCGTGAGGAATGCTGACAGGCAAAGGTGGCCCTCAAGCTGGGATGTGAGAACATCAGAGCTGTCAAGCTTGGGCCTGCCTTGCAACACTGCCCCAGGAACAAGCCTGGGTGGATGGAAGCCATTTCCCACAGGGTTTTTTCCTGGCACTAAATCAAGGCATGAGAAAAAGAACTTGCGGCCTTTTCTTGGCCCCATGCAGCAGCTACAAAAGGCTATTCTGGGGACCTGCTTTCTCTAAAAGTGTTTGAAGTTACCTAGCCTGGCTGCTTCAGCTCCTCTTAACTATTTAATAATAGTTCTGCCTCTTTTTAAAAATCACAGAATTTTCCTAATGAGCCTAAAAGGACACATCAGTCAATCTCCCCTGCCCCTTCCTCCCAACAAGCATCTATAACACCTTTGACAAATAATCACCCAGCATACTTTTTAATACATCCAAGGACAAGTAGCTGCCTCCCTCCCAAAGTGGCTCATTCGAGAAGCAGCCTCAGAGAGGCAGCCCCCAAGAGGCAGTATGGTGGGTGGAAAGAGTATGAGCTTTGGAGGCTAGAAGCCCCAACTCCAAATCTTGGTTTGGAATCATACCAGCTGTGTAGTGTTGGTGCAACTTAACCTTGCTGAGTCTTTGGTTTCTGAGCCTTAAAAATGGACATGATAATATGGACTTGTCATGAGGAATGGGTGAAATGTGACATGCATAGTGGGTGGTACATAATAGGTGCTCAATGAACGTTAGTCCCCTTTCCCTCTTACTGGACTTTCTGGTAGCACCCATCATGCTGGTGTACTTACCCAAATGCCAAGATACAGGTCAGATGGTGGCATCTCCATTTCCCAGATAAGAATAAGGTTCAGAGAGGTGACACAGCAACCTGTACTGGTCCCACAAAGCCAAAAGAAAGGGTAACTTCTGAAACCTAACTAGCTAGCCGCCTCCCTCTCTGGATCAGCTGAGGGCCTGTGGTTGGCCGCCACCTTCACACTAGAAGACCCCTCCCACTTTTAGCTCTCAAGGCCCAAACTCACAGCCGTCCATGCTCTGGTGACAGATCTGACTCAGATCTGTACCACAGCTGGGGACAGCTCAATTTCTTCCTTTCTTTTTTTCTTGAGACAGGGTCTTGCTCTGTAGCCCAGGCTAGATAGAGTGCAGTGGCATGATCATAGCTCACTGCAGCCTCAAACTCTTGGGCTCAAGCAATTCTCTCACCTCAGCCTCCTGAGTAACTGGGAAAACAGGCATATGCCACTATGCCTGGCTAGTGTATTTATTTATTTATTTTTTTTGTAGCAACGGAGTCTCACCATCTTGCCCAGGCTGATCTTGAACTCAATTTCTATTAAACAACCCATGCTTCTTACTCTTTTCTGTCCACCTGTCCTCCTGTGCAGATGAGAGAGGGTGCTACCAACTGTTTGGATTGAGGGTTGGGGAACAAGAGGAATGGGAAAGGGAAAGCCAAACAGGTGGGGTGTATGTCATGGTAGGGAAAGAAAGGAAGGTCGTCAAGAGGAAAGATGAAAGGTCACAAAGGATGAGATAGGAGAGTTGGAGGTAAGAAGTCTTGGTCGCCTATTTCCAGTGGATATGGTGAGGAAGTGAAAGACACTGGAACTCATGCTGGCACAGGAGTCTGGGCCCCAAGGTGGGCACTCACTGGCTCTGTTCTCCCATCAGATCAAACCTAGCACATATGGACAGGCCTCAAGCCCAGATTTATCTCAAATCAAATCATTTCAAGGTCTTCCTTCTGGAACCATCCATTTTTACGGTTGGCGAAACTACTTGGAAAAGAAAGTATAAGCAGGCTTGTTGGCTCTCTTCATCCCTCCACCTGCCTGTGCTCACACTCCACCCACTAGCCCACCCACCCACCCTCCCCCGTCCTGGTTATTTTGGTCCCGGCAGCCTCCTGTGCCAGTGCTGGGATCCAGAAGGCCTGAAAGCTGTGAGTTCTGGACCCAGCTCAGCCACCAGCCCTGAAGGCAGCCCCCGTAGCTGGGTCCCCCCTGTATCTCTGTGTTCCCACTGCCAAATGGCATGATAGTTCTATGCCTGGGAAGAACTGGGCTGTAGCCACCACAAAGACTGAAATGATGGCTTCCCCCCGAGTAGAGCAGAATTTTTATGAATGTTCAGCCCAGGCACCTCAAAACAATCTTGGGCTTTCAGAGGAAGTAGCTGCCCCCTGTCTTTCTTTGCTCCTAGAAGGCCAACAGGTGAGGAAGCATGTTCTATTCCCTGAGCCACTGCAGAAGAGCTGTGGATTAAGGACCTGAGAGGCAGACCAGAGACTGCCACTCAGTAGCAGGAAGACACTGGGCAAGCCACTTAGTCCCGTCTGAGTCTCGGTTTCATCATCTGAGAAATGGAGATAGCAATGCTATACATGCACACTCAAGCACGTAGACACTACTGATTGTGGAAGCTAAGCCATTCAGAGTCAAAGGCCAGGGTAGGGAGGAAGTGGAAGGAAACGCAGTAGGAGCCAGTCTCAAGGCCAAATAAAGTGGTAAGAACTGCCACCAGGAGCTGAGTCCTTCTAGGGCCAGGTATCAGGTAGTGGTCCTTGGTGCATACTAGTTAAAGTGCAGTCCTCAGCCAGGCGCAGTGGCTCACATCTGTAATCCCAGCACTTTGGGAGGCCGAGGTGGGTGGATCACTTTAGGTCAAGAGTTCAAGGCCCGCCTGGCCAACACAGTAAAACACCATCTCTACTAAAAATACAAAAATTAGTGTGGCGTGGTGGCACGCACCTGTAATCCCAGCTACTCGGGAGGTTGAGGCAAGAGAATCACTTGAACCTGGGAGGTAGAGGTTACAGTAAGCAGAGATTGCTTTCACCACTGCGCTTCAGCCTGGGTGATGGAGTGAGACTCTGTCTTTAAAAAAAAAAAAAAAAAAAAAAAAAAACCTGCCTCTCCCACCCAAGTTCCCTCTGCTCTGAGCCATCAGCAGGCTGGAGAACAGGCTGGTGAGGTCAAACGTAATAGGCAGGAGGACAGAGCTTAGCCTCCTGCTGGGCTGGGCTGGCAACAAGTTCAATATTACTGCAATTGGTTGGTGAGACCTCTGGAGAGCAGAGTCCTTGGGTGACATGTAAGCAGAACTGGGGACCAGGCAGAGGAATGTCATAGCATGGTTGTACCTCATGGGGCTACATGGAGGAATGGCCAGCACCTAGTCCTGCCTGGCACAGAGCAGGTGTATTACCTGGATGCCACAACTCTGTGAGCATATGGACAGCATGATGGATGAGGATGATGGGGGCAAGGGGGGATGTTACCAATAAAATACAGCATGTCCGCTTAATTTGCATTTCAGATAGCCAATAGCAAATTTTCTCAGTGTATCTCATACAATATCTGGGACATAATTACACTAAAAAATTATGAGTTGTTTATCTGAAATTTTAATTTAGCGGGACGGTCTGTATTTTTATTTGCTAAATCTGGCAACTTTTGGGGTTGGGGTTTGGGGCCCGGCAACCTTTGGGGTGGGAGGTCTTTGTGTAGAGCCCAACCTGCCCGTCAAGGCCCACTCACCGGAGAAGAACTGGCTGATGGAGGTGGGCAGGAGCGTGAGGAAGGCCAAGGGGTGGGCGAAGGAGATGGAAAGGACAGCGGAGATGTAGGCCACGCCGGCCACCATGGAGTAGAGGCAGGCCAGGGAGGTGTAGAGGCAGAACAGGACGAAGTTGCGCATGTTCCTGCTGCCGATGCAGTTGCCGGTGAAGAAACAGTGATGGTCGTGCCTCAGGGTGACTCTGGCGCACACTCGGCAGAAGTGGGTGCTAGGTGAGGGGCATGGAGTCTTCCTGGCCGAGGCCCCCTGGCAGGCCCCCAGGTCGTCTGGGGAGTTCTGGATGACAAGGACGTAATTGCCCAGGGCGTTGGCCGAGAGGAATAGGAAGAGCGCCCCGTGGAGCAGGGCGGGCGAGAAGAGCCGGGCGGCCGCGGGGTCCTCGCGCATGCTGGGCAGGAAGAGGAAGAGCTGCAGCACGAAGGTCACCAGGGAGATGCACAAGAAGTAGGCGGGGGCCACCACGTTGAGCAGCCTCAGGGCCAGCATCCTCGATTACATTCCTGCGGGGCCCGGGGTGAGAAGAGGACTGACTGACTACGGCGTCCAGGGGGCGCCCTCGCCCGCTCCTCCGTGCCGCGCGTCTGGGGCACTGCACGCGACTCCACGCCCCCAACCCCCTGTCCCGCGGATTTCCCCTCCCCAGTTCCCTAACCCCGGATCAGGCAGGCCAGAGACCCGAGCCCGCAGCGGCCTCGAGTCTAGGCCCCACCTGGGGGTGAGTGTTGCCTGGGGTTTTGAGCGAGCTCGGCGCCTTGGCGCGGCGGAGTCTGGCACAGGAGGGAGGGACTCGTTTGCAGTCTATAGGAGTTGTGAGGGTGGGGGGCACCGGGGGATAGGACTCCTCCCCTCTGTGGCTGTGGAAACAAGCCCAGGTTTGGGATTTCTGGTTCAGACCTCCCTAGGAGGAGAAAGGGAAGGATTTGGGGTCGAGGGCAGGAGAATCAGCGGCACTTGACCTGCTGGAAATCCTGCTTCACACTCCCCTTTCTCCGTCCCTGCGCCCCCACCCACACACACATCTTGGGCAGCACTCAGGGACCTCACCAGGTTACCCAAGGCTCTTTGGAGGTATGTGTGCGTGAGGGACCACGATGTGTGTGTGTGTGTGTGTCCTTGTCTGTGACTCTGTACGTGTAATCTGTGTGCGCTTGAGTATCTGTATTTGTGTATGTATATATCTGCGTGTACAGACACGCAGCCTCTGCTACCTAGCTTTAAAAAAATCAATTGAAACAATCGATACACTCACACTCGCTCTCGGGCACCGGGTGAGGAGGGGGCGCAGCCAGAATACCTGTGTCAGCGGGTCCTGGCCAGCACATATCTCCAACGCTGGCTGCCCGGGCTATTTCTTTGCGAAGAGCGTTTTCATTTGAGGCGAAATTAAAATCCCCCCTTCGCGCCCGCCTCCCGCCCTCCTGCTGAGAGAAACCCAAACAACCCTCATGGCGCCGAAATCCTTTCCATGCCGACAAGCCCGCCCTGGGCGCACGAGTGGATGCTTGGCCAGCCTTTCCTGGGATCGACCCCGCCGCCGTGCTCAGCCCTCACCACGTTCCCATCCCACCCCACGCCTCACAGCCGGGGTTCCTGGCCAGCTTCGGAAGCCACCGAGAAATAGGATTCCGTGCGCCCGAGAGAACTTTTCCAGGGGCTAAGGAATCGGCCGGCCGGAGGCGCGAGAAAAGTTCTGGGAAGGCGGTTGCACCTAGGATGGGTGGATGCCACGGGGCCTCCGTCCAGGCTGTCCCGTCCGCACGGGTCGACTGGTCACCTTGGAATCCCCTTTGCAGGTCCCAGCGCCCCCCGGGAACCCGCAGCCTCCGCGGAGAGCGTGGGCCTCTCCCTGCCGCTGGGGCGCAGCGCAGTGCACGCCTGAGGGTGGTCGCCGGGGGCTGGGCACCGCCCCCAGTCCTGCGCCGCCGGGGGCTGCGGCGGTGCTGCCCACCCCAGAGAGCCCTCGGCCTGGGGCTCCGGCGAAGCAAGTGCCTTCCCGGCGCCGGTCGCCAGGGGGGCGCGGGAGCAGCCAGATGCGCCGCAGCGCTGGGAAGGCGGCGAAGGACAGGGGCTAGGGGAGTGAGGGGCGCTCGGCAGGCAGCCTCAGCCCTGGCCCTGCGCGGGAGAAGGGACAGCAGAGACCGCCCGTGGGGCCCCGGGGTGTAGGGAGCTGTCCGTTCAACCCTGGCGCGCGCCTCGCCCGCGGCAGAGGGCGGCACAGCCGGAGCCTTGGAAAGACCGGCAGCGCCGGCAGCCGCGGGCTTCTCGGCCACTGCCTCCCGGACGCACGGGAAGCCGCCCCCCGCGCCGCCGCCGCCGCACTGCCGCCGTCGCAGAGGGGTGAGGAAATCAACTCACCGAGCTCTGGTCGCCGACAAGAGGAGCCCCAGACGCCGGCTCTCGCCCTGCCCGAGGCTGCAAAGTTGTGGGCTCGGCCCGGCTGGCTCGCAGCCTGCGCTTCGCTTCGGGAACTGGGCAGGTAGCGGGGATGTGGGGAGGAGGGAGCGGGCAGCTGCTGGCTTCCCACTTGGGCGCCAGCGAGTAGGGGCCAGGAAGCGGCGGGGATGGCAGCTGGGCACCCCCCAGCCCCGCCACCCCTCCCTCCGCTCCTGGGGGCGGTGCTCTGGCCGCCAGTCTCAGCATCGTGGACTTGCCCCCTCCTCCCCTCTCGATTCCCCTTGAGCGGGCTGGGGCGCCCTGCCTGGTTTCAGCGCCCGTTCCAGCTGGGAGATTGGGATTCAGCCCTGATGTGGATTCTCCAGCCATCATCCTGCCCTTCCCTCTCGGCTATGTCCCACGACCTTCCCTGCTCTCCACTCGGACTGAAGGAACCCTGGGGGTTTGAGAGGTCAGCTTGCCAGGGCAACACCCATGAAGATCAGCGTCATCCCCTCGGAAGGGCTGTGTACAGAGGGTTGGGAGTTGGGACTCTGGAGCCTGTCTACCTGGGTTTGAATATTCACCATTCACTACTGTGAGATCTCAGATTCCAGTTTCTTCGTCTGTAAATTCCAGTGTGATCTTAGATTCCAGTTTCCTCATCTGTGAAATAGAGATATGAGGGTTAAATGACAATCTATGTAAAACCCTTAAACAGGGCCTGCCCAGGGCAAGCACTGCTTGATTAGATCATAATTAGAGACACTACTTATCGGGCCCCTACTAGGTAGCAGGCATTGTGCTAAGCCTTTAGCATAAGATGCTTCCTTAATCCTCTCAGCCTGATCTGTGAAGCTGGCTGAGCCCCATTCTGGAGATGAGGAGGTTGAAGCTCAGAGAAGCTAAGTCTCATGTCTAAGGTCATACAGCCATTAAGTGACAGAGCCTGGACTTGAACCTGGTTCTAGCATTAATGCTCCTGCGCTCAGCCTCTACACAGCCCAGCATCACCCTGGGACCCACCGGCAGCTCTGATTTGAGAGAAGGAAAGACAATGGGAGTTTATCCAGACACAGAGCTTGAACTTGGAGCTTCTTCTTTGAGCCTCACCCCCACCTTCTTATTTCTATTTCCTTCCCCTTCCAGGGCTCCGCTATTCTAAGGTGGGTACTGTGATGCGCCAAGAGGGTAGTGACACCAATGTGTATCAAACAGTGGGGGGTGGGGGGAGCAGAGCCTTAAAAACATCAAACACTGCAGGAATATTGGTGCCATCACCATCCTCAATTTCCTGGGTGTCGCAGCTCACCTACCTGCCCTGTTCCTCTCCTCTGGGTGATGGCATACTTAATAAATAAACATTTATTGCTTTCTCAACTGGCTGATTAAAACAAGAGCAATCCCTTGAAATGAGGGCCATATGCTGATCAGCTCAGCCTCTATTCTTGAATAACCACACACTGTTTCCTCTGTAATTTATCAGCATACATCAAAATAAAAAAGAGGCCAGGAAACCTTTTCACATTCTAAAAGGATCTGACATGTAAGTGAAAGAACAGTATATGCCACATGGTGGCCGTGAGCAGCGGGTAGCCTTGTGAGTTCCAGTGGCCACAGGACAGACACGGGGAGGCACACATGGCCCTTTTCCCTTCAGAGCAGCTTTGTCTCATAATCGTGGCCGTCTGGGCCCCTTTTCACAAGCTCTGTCTGCCTCTCACATGGGCTTGGCAGGGAGGGAGGCTGGCTGGGGTGCTTGAGTTTGGGTATACTGACTGAAGATCTCCATTCCCCAAATACCTTGTGAGTCGGGTGGTATTTCTAATTTTATTTTGCATATGGGTGTGAGGTGGGAAGGTGTGTGTCTGAATTTGTGTGTATGAGGAAAGGGAAAGAGAGAAAGAAGCTGAGCGAACGTGGGAAGATGTTAGTGGGGGAAGGGAGTATTCAGTCAGGAAAAGGAGATCTGGTCATGGAAACACAAATGGACAAGGATGATTATTTATTTAGAAATATCGTTTATCAACAGAAAAGGACATTACAGCTTCAGATCTAAAGCTAGTGGTTCCTCAGCTCCCATTAAGGAATGGAGTGAAGGGAAGCACGGCAAATGTCATTTTGTTTTTCTAAAACATATGCTTATCCCTGACAAAATCAATAGGGAGGCAAAATCAATATGAAAACTTCACTTGGATTCTGGCCCTATGAGAGTCAAGCAGACTAAGAATGAGCATTTTATTGCCATTTACCAGCTGTGTGACCATGAGCTGCTAGTCATTTAACCTCTCTGCTCTCAGTATTCTCATCGGTAAAATGGGAATAAGAATGCTGCTGTTATTTGTGGTGATGATGATCAAATGGGATCATGTAATTTAAGCACCTTAGCGTCTCCCACATCTTTAGGGCTCCTCTTTTCAACCACAGGACTCTCTTCTCTTTCCAACTAAAATGAGAGCTCCTTGCCTATGTTGGAAATGTTTTGGGGTTTCTTCCATATTTCCTAATAGGATGATTTGCCCAGAGTTGACACTGAGTAAAAGTCTCTTGATCGATGAATTGCTACTGGTCTGTCTGTGAAAGGAAGAGCTATATTCTGAGGTCTTTGAAATGTCTGGTGAGGGCCAGATGCATTGGCTCACACCTGTAATCCCAGCACTTTGGGAGGCTGAGGCAGGCAGATCACCTGAGGTCAGGAGTCCGAGACCATCCTGGCCAACATGGGGAAACCCCGTCCCTACTAAAAATATAAAAATTAGCCAGACGTGGTGGCCAGTGCCTGTAATCCCAGCTACTCAAGAGGCTGAGACAGGAGAATCGCTTGAACCCAGGAGGCAGAGGTTGCTGTGAGCCAAGACCATGCCATTGCACTCCAGCCTGGGTGACAGATCAAGACTCTGTCTCAAAGAGAAATATCTGGTGAGGACACATTTGCCATTGATCTTGCAACCTGCCACCACCCACCCTGACTCTAATCTCATCCTCCATAAACAGTGACAGAAATAATTTATAAACCACACTCTCCATTGCTCTTGTTGTAGATTCCTATAGTTAAGCCATAACTGTACCTGCAGGCAGTCCCATGGGGACAGGGACACAGATAAGCATCTCATTGCTGTCCATCCCTTTCCTGGAGATATGCGCCCTCAATCTTGCTATTTGGTGGTGTTATTTGAACAAAATGAATTCCCTTTCAAGTGGAAATTATTCCACTTTGCTTCAGAGTGTTGTATTACAAGGAGAGAAATCCATGTAGCAAGCAGCTTCTGCCTTGAGTGAGTAACCCCGCCTCCATGTCTGTCAGGCCTATAATGCCCCAAATGTTTTGGATGGAGACTATTCCAAGATGCAAGGAGCTGCACTTAAGAAGGCTGGTGGTGGTTTTCTTTCATTCTTATGCTCTTATTTCAGATAGATCAAGGTGAAGATAGGCTTGGGTCAGGATGCTCTTTAGTGCTGACAGCAGATCATAGCCAGGGATAACCACAGAGTGTATCCCAAGCCTGGGAAGGCTTACAAAGATGCCATCCCTGCCTGCCCAGATTTGGAAAACATGCAAGTGTAATCTTCATTTTAGCCAACTAAATACATGAAAATTGGATTATCACAGAGTTTCTATTTGGAGGTGGTAATTTACTTTGCTAACTATGTCTTCATTTTAACAACGATAACATTACTTTGATGTAATAAAGTGCTTTGCAGGCTACAAAGTCATCCACAAAATTAAAATTTCATCCCATGAATCTCTCTCAACAGCACAGACTAGCTGGGGTGAGAATTATCAAACCCATTTTCCTTATGGGGAAACTGAGGTTCAGAGATTTGCTGCATGTTAATTTGCAAGGCTTGACTATGTTTGATTTGAAATATGATTTAATATGCAAAACATATCTCATCGATATTTAACTTTTCTGGAACATGTCAGTTGCATAAAGGAAGCAGGTATATAACATACTCCCCCAGAGTAACAGACCTGAAGGATCTCCCTTTACCTAAAACTGCTGTGCTCTGCACTCTGCATCCTGTCTACTCTGCTTTGTCTTCAACAACATTTATCACCACTTGACAGGTATATATTTGTCTGTTTACTGTCTGTCTCTCCCCACTGAATTCTCAACTCCGTGAGAGTAGGATTTGAACTGCTTTATTCACTGCTATATCCCAAGTGCCTATAACAGTGTCTGGCACATAGTAGTAGGTGCTCAGTAAACATTGGTTGAATGAATAAATATAATATGCATAAACTTGTAAGCCTGCAGCACATTAATCAAATGCCCTCAGGCACTCTGCTGTTTGTCGTGCTGGAGGGGGTGTGTGTGATTAGGGGCAGGTATGCTCAGCCTCCAAGCTCACATGTCAAGGTAGAAACTACAGGTCTGGGTGACAAGTAAACCCAGTGGTCTCCCAGGTGATTGGTGCATCAGGGTGGAAATCTTGGCTTAGCTTGGGAGAGCCTCTTTTGCAGTATCCAGGCTGTGGAAGAATGAACCAATGGGCTCTTTCACCAATTAGCCATGGTTTCCAGGGACCGTTTAGGCAGTCCTGGTAGGGACACCTGTGCCTGTGGACAAGCGAGTACCCAGCCCTGCGGAAGCGGTGGCAGCAAGATTAACTGGCCCTTTCATCTCAGAGCACGCAGGAGGCAGAGGGAGGAGAAAGAGGGGGTATAGGGAGGAAGAAGAGGAGGGAGGGAGAGGGCAGAGAGGAGAAGAGAGAAAAGGAGAGAGGAAGGAGAAGAAAGGGGGGTAGTGAGAGAGTGCTCACTTATCTGTCTGACACACCAAGTTTATGTCTTCATGATGGAGGAGGCTCGGGAGGAGCAGGGCAAAATCAGCTGTCTCCATCGAGAGCCCTGCAATGCCAGGTGTCCAGGTTGGGAGGGAATGAGGCAGAAGGTGGACATCTCAATTACAGGAGGAGGGGAGTGAGACCAAGGGAGTGAGGTCCCCGCAGTGCCCTTGGCTGTTTGGAGACCTCTTAGATATGTCGTTACCGTCACAGAGCAGCAGGCAGCACAAACCTCACACTCCTGACCCCCTCTTTCTCCCTCCCCCTACCCCAGCAGAGATGGCCCAGGCTGCAGAAGAGAGGCAGTGTGGTGCGACCAAAAAAATCACAAGTTTTTGGTGTCTGTTGACCTGAGCTTGTCTCCCAGCTTTGCCATTCACCAGCTATGTGAACTTGAGCAAGTTCCTTAACTTCTCTGAGTCTCAGATTTGCTCTCCTTTAAATGAGGACTTTAACTAACCTGCAGTTTGTCATGAGCTTTTGTTTTTGGGGGTTTGTCATTTTGTTTTCTTTTGAGATAGAGTTTCACTCAGTCGCCCAGGCTGGAGTGTAATGGCGCAGTCTTGGCTCACTGCAACCTCCCCCTCCGGGGTTCAAGCGATTCTCCTGCCTCAGCCTCCCGGGTAGCTGGGATTACAGGTGCAGAATCAGCAAAAACAGGTCTGCAGTATGGGATAGAAATTTCAGATGGGACCAGAGGAGGAAAAAGGACTCCAAGAAGAAGGTCCAGAGAACATTCAGGGCACAGGTTCTGGGGTCAAAGGACCCTGGTTCAGGTTTCAGCTCCAACACTCACTGGTGCAGCCTTGAGCAAGCCAGCTAACTTCTCTGTGTCTCAGTGTCCTATTTATAAAAGAGTGTTAAGTACAGCTCTCGCCTGATAGGGTTGTTACATAGGTTAAACAAGATAACATCTGTAGAGCACTTAGAATAGTGGCTGGCATAGTAAACACTAAAGAAGTGAGAAGTTATGTAACGAACTGTGATTCGGTTCCATGGCATGTGATAGAAGCCCCAACACAAAACTGGTTTAAACTAAGATGAAAGTTTATTTCACTGCCACGTAAACGAAGTTTAAGGGAGCCCCTCTAGGGTTGATGCAGAGGCTCCAAGGTTATGTGAGACCTAGACTCTATCTAGTTCCATCATCCTGAGCATGCTGTCTCATGGTCCAGAACAGCTGCTTCTATCCCAGCCATCATGCCCATATTCCAGCCAGCAAAAAGGAGAAAAGGAGAAAGAATAGCTCCCCCCTCTTTTTTTTTTTTTTCCTGAGACAGAGTCTTGCTGTGTCACCCAGGCTGGAGTGCAGTGGCGTGATCTCAGCTCACTGCAATGCTCACTGCAATCTCTGCCTCCCAAGTTCAAGTGATTTTCCTGCCTCAGCCTCCCAAGTAGCTGGGACTACAGGCATGTGCCACCATGCCTGGCTGATTTTTGTATTTTTAGTAGAGACGGGGTTTCACCATGTTGGCCAGGCTGGTCTCGAACTCCTGGCCTCAAGTGATCCAACTGCCTTGGCCTCCCAAAGCACTGGGATTACAGGCGTAAGCCACCACGCCCAGCATTTTTTTTTTTTTTTTGAGACAGGATCTCACTCTGTCACCCAGGCTGGAGTACAATGGTGTGATCATAGCTCACTGCAGCCTCAACCTCCTGGGCTCAAGCAGTCCTCCAGCCTCAGCCTCCAGAGTAGCTGGACTACAGATGTGCACTACCACACCCAGCTAATTTTTTTTTCAATTTCTTGTAGAGACGGGGTGGGGCAGATGCGGGGGGAGGGAGGTCTCACTATGTTGCCCAGGCTGGTCTCAAACTCCTGGCCTCAAGCAGTACTCCTGCCTCAGCCTCCCAAAATGCTTGTATCACAGATACTGCATCCAACCACATCCCCGCCCCCCACCTTTTTTTTTTTTTTTTGAGACAGAGTCTCATTCTGTTACCCAGGCTAGAGTGCAGTCGTGCCATCTTGGCTCACTGCAACCTCCGCTTCCCAGGTGTAAGCGATTCTCCTGCCTCAGCCTCCTGAGTAGCAGGGATTACAGGCACACGCCACTATGCCTGGCTAATTTTTGTATTTTTAGTAGAGATGGCGTTTCACCATGTTGGTCAGGCTGGTTTTGAACACCTGACCTTGTGATCCACCTGCCTTGGCCTCCCAAAGTGCTGGGATTACAGGCGCGATCCACTGCACCCGGCCTACACACACCCTACTTTTTAAGGACATTTCCTGGAAGTCGCACACATTACATGCACTTACCTCTCTCATTGGCCAGAACTTGGTCACATGGCCACACCTAGTACTGGTCAGTATGTAACCAGCTAAGATTTGTGAGTTGTATTGAGAAAGAAGAGGAGGGAAATGGATTTGGGGGATGACTTGCAGCTTTTTCTTCTACTGTGAAAAAGTTTAGACATGCAATTTATCCATTCCCTGGGCCTCAAGACTGAAGACGGATTTTTCTGGGACTTCTAGCCTCTGAGATTCCAGTTCGTCATTGGTCAAATGGGGCTATTGCCCGCTGCCCTTTTCTGCCCTCCACCTGATCTTTGCCTTCCTCTTGGCACGTTTCCTTCTCCTCACAGAACAGGTGCAGGAAAGGCAGCTGCAGCCTGCCAAAGCCTTGGCCCTCAGATGAACATGGATGGTGAGGGCTGGAGGTGGCTATGATCAGTGTCCCAGGCCATCTGGCTGCTTCAATAAGCTCAAAATCTGGCCCAAGACGAAAGAGAAGGGGAGACAGAAAAGATGCACTTTAAATATTTTTTACTCTTAAAAACCATATGAGTAATATGTTTTGTAAGAAAATACAAAATTTTTTAAAATTAAAAGCAAAACAAAATCTTTTCATCTTAAGCCCTGAGCTAATTATCATGAACATCTTGTAGGTGTCTCACAATCTTTCATCTACTCAAATTTTTTTCCCCTTAATTACAAATTTGAGCTCACATCTTCATTATCTTTTATAATCAGCTTTTAAAATTCAGCATTAATGAGACAATCCTTCCATGTTGATAAATACATTTCCCCAGCGTAATTTTTAATGGACAGCGAGTATGTCCCCCTTACAGAAGTGACACAATTTAATAGGGGTGCACCAAAATTTGGCTTTGATCTTAGTATCAAATTTTGCTCTAGAGCTTCATCTTCAACTTTGGCCCCTGAAAGGCTGAATTGCCAAGTTCAGACTTAAGCATCATTTCTGGGTTTCCTAGACTGGGGCATGATCCATGATCCCGTGGCTGTGTTACATGGACTTTGCATGCAATAAGCGTAACAACCTGTTATACAGGCATATCATTTGGATGTACTGTGATAAACACTTTCAAATATGGATGACCTTCTATGTGTAAATTGTAATGAATATATTCTTTCGTGCTCTGTGTGTTGAAATTCTATCAATGTATAAATGTACATTTATTATTGCAAGAGTAAAATGCTGTAATCATTTATGATTGTAAACATTGTCCCTTTTATGTATTGAAATAATTATTGAGAGCTTTTAAGTGTTCAGATTTAGAAGGAAACACATAGCTAATACAAATTTTAAAAAATATCTCAGCTATATACTTTTAAAAGATACTTTTTAAAGACTTGAAAACATTTTTAAATTTTTTTAGAGACAGGGTCTCACTCTGTCACCCCCAGGCTAAAGTACAGTGGCACTATCATAGCTCACTGAAGACTAGAACTCCTGGGTTCAAGGAATCCTCCTGCCTCAGCCTCCCAAGTAGCTGGGATTACAGTCTTCAGTCACTACATCTTGCTTAAAGATACTTTTTGAGGCAACAACAACAAAAAAATTAAAATAATAATATGAAGGAGAATAATAGAGATTAGATTATATCAGAGTTCTAATCTTTGTAGAATTGTTTGGGATACTAATATTCATGGCACTAAGCAAAACAACCTTTTAAAACTGTATTCCATTTTTAGTTACTTTATTCTATGTAAGCCATGAATCTTTTTTTTAAGCCCTATTTGTAACTCTTTATATCTTGTAAAGATAAAATAAAAACAGAATCCCAGCTTAACCAACCTCATAATTTCATAAATGGGAAACCTCCAAAATCACATATATTAATAACAATATCTATGGTAAATTATATTTAACTCAGTATGGAATATAAAGAATATGAAAAAAAGAAAAACTATTATCATTATTATTATTTGAGACGGAGTCTCTCTCTGCTGGAGGGCAGTGGCATGATCTCGGCTCACTGCAACCTTTGCCTCCCAGGTTCAAGCGATTTTCTTGCCTCAGCCTCCCAAGTAGTGGGACTATAGGTGCCCACCACCACGCCCAGCTAATTTTTTGTATTTTTAGTAGAGATGGGGTTTCGCCATGTTGCCCAGGCTGGTCTTGAACTCCTGCCTTCAGGTGATCCACCCACCTCGGCCTCCCAGAGTGCCGGAATTACAGGCGTGAGCCACCGCGCCTGGCCAAGAAAAAATTATTAGAACAAGTGAGGCATCACACTCCTCTGCCATTCAGTTGAAAGTAAGCCCCAATTTATTAACACAAACATTACATAATACATAATACAGGAGCAATCTCGCTACTGCTAGCACTAAGAAAATGTTGTTCTTGCACTATAACATTAAACTGTTAAATACTGACAGTGAAATGCACCAATAAGGCAACTGTCATCACAGAGAATCTCTGATAAAATTTTAGATGTACTCCTTTATCAAAGGCATTGGCTTGGGCTTCGGCTGAATACTGATTGTAACAATTGACCATCTGGTGTTCAGCCAAAATGTGTGTTGAGTGCATCTCTAACTTTAGATTATTTCCAATTTCTCACTATTATTAGCAACATTGCAATGAACGTCCTAACACAAACAACTCTATGGGACCCTGTGATTATTTCCTTGGCTGAATTCCAAGAAGTGGAATGGCTAGGTCAAAAGGATCCCTATTGCCAAACCATCCTCCAGAAAGTTTGTGCCAGCTTCCTTCCCACTTAAGGAGTGAGGGGCTTGTAACCTGCCTTCTCACCAGCTCCGGGACCTGCTTTTCCAATCCCCCACAGAGGCTGGGAGTTGGATGGTAGAGAATGGCATCCTTCAGCCAGCCCCAGACGCCCCCTGGAGCCCACGATTGCAATTGTAGCTATAATTTATTTTGTGTTTACCTCGTTTCTGGCATTGTGGTAGACCTTTTCTTCCTGCATTTCAATCCCCTCAATTATGGTTCAAAGTAAATATGGCTGGCTTCATCTTATAGATGAGAAAACTGAAACTCAAAGGGTTGGACGGCCCTGCTTTTAGCCCTAATGGAAATCTCCAGGGGCCTGTTCAAGCAACAGTCTGCAACCCTATTCCTGCAGGTAAATGAAACCTGCAAGGTCCAATCCCCACGACCCCAACTGTTCAGCCCCTCTTGGGATCAGGGATCCCTGCGCCCTCCCAGCCAGCACAGTTTCTAGCCAGGGCCTAAAGGTGGAAAAGAAGGTGACCACCCGGTGGGCTCAGCTCTGTGCTGTACATTGTCTCATGTAGGTCTCAAATGGCCAGGAGAGATACCTTTATCTTATATAAAAGGAGACAGTGGCTCAGGAAAATATCCAAGAGCTCGCAGCTAGGAAATGGCAGAGAATGCAGATAAGGACCTGAACCAGAGGACACACTCAGGGCATGTTCATAGAGTGGATGGAAGGATGAATAGATTCTACAGGGCCCTAGATGGTGAAACTACAGGAGCTAGACTACCACAGACCCTCTGTGTAAACCAGGTACTCCCAGGTGGGAAAGAAGAGGGCAGGATTTGAGCCACCCTGGTGGCAAGGGTCCTCTCTTTTTTCATTCTTTCAGGCAAGAGAAGTTGCATCTAGGGCTGCCTTGTACAGTTGTTCAGGTTCTACACTTTACAATTCCAGGGGCCTCATTTTCACACATGTATATTTGGATAATTATTATAATCATTTTCCAGTAGATGGCAGTAAAGTATCTTGAGTTAAGGACCCCCCTTTTCTGTACAAATATACTGTTTGGGCTATTTGCAGTGCTGGGTGCATCTCTCTACCAGCCCTCCAAACTGCTGAGAGGTTGCCTGACACCCCTTCCCTCCCTTGTCTCACCCCTTCATCGATTGCCTCAGAGTCTCAGAGTTGGGCTGGGGAGTTCAGAGGAGAGTGGCATTAGCACCAGAAAGCCCCAGCTGCATCCTTTATTCCAACAAAGGTGATGTTTGTAATGGGAAATCCTGGGTTCAAGTCCCAGCTCCTGCATTTTTTTTTTTTTTTGAGACAGTTTCACTCTTGTTGCCCAAGCTGGAGTGCAATGGTGCAATCTCGGCATTGCAACCATCTCCTGAGTTCAAGTGATTCTCCTGCCTCAGCCTCCCGAGTAGCTGGGATTACAGGCACATGCCACCACGCCCAACTAATTTTTTTGTATTTTTAGTAGAAATGGGGTTTCACCATATTAGCCAGGCTGGTCTTGAACTCCTGACCTCAGGTGATCCGCCCACCTCGGCCTCCCAAAGTGCTGGGATTACAGGTGTGAGCCACCACGCCCAGCCGCTCCTGCATTTCTTACGAATGGTCTTATGCAAGTGACCTCAAAGTTCTGGGCCCTAGTTTTCCTTTCTGAAAAGAGTGCAGCCTGCCCTTGGGGTTGCAAGGAACAAATGCTATTCTGAACATGACCACGAATGGCTAGCTATAAAGCACTGCGTCCATGAGTGTCCTCCTTACCCAGAGAGGATATGCTGCATTATTGTGGGAAGGGTGTGCCACAGACCACGTGGTGCTGCCCTGTCACAACACTCCCCCGAGTCACCTTCCCATAAGGGATCTCTGTCCTGGCTCTCTGCTGCTACTCTATCCCAAGGGGTTACTTTGACCTCTTCAGCCTCTGATCCAAGCTCCTTAGTATAGTTCATCCATTAGCCAGTCAATACATACTAGTAAGCATTTACTATGTGCTGGGGTCTATACTAATCTCTAGCCTCAAGTTGCTTACAGTCCCATGGGGGCAAAAAGTTAGTGTAGTTGCCATCTTGTTTCTTGTTTCTTGATAAAGCTAGGCTTTATCCCATTCCTCTGGGACCCCGGGGGAGAAAGAGACCTTACCCAGTTCCTCCCTTCCTAGTTCCTAGGACATTTAATGACTGGACACTATCCTTGGCCCCCACCATTGCAGCTCACTCCAAGTTGTAGAAGAGAAGCTCAGCTGGGCTCTTCTCTGCCTCTCTCATGTGGGTCAGGGAAGCCTAGAACAAACTTGCTATGGATTTCACTTACGATTTGACACAGCTGTGAAGAAACAAGAAATCCAAAGTAGCAGTGGCTTAAATGAGCTAGACCTGCAGTTCCTTCTAATGTAAATGAAGTTCAGAGGCAGGCATTCCAGAGCTAATGTGGCCACTCTACAGTGCCAGGAGGGACCCAGGCTCTTTCCAGTTCCCTGTTCGGTCATCCCTCAGATGTGGTCTTCATCTTCACGATGGAGGTGTTAGCCCAGGGCTGGCAAAGTCCTTCATCACATCAGGGCCCAGGCTCCTTTTCTATCATTTCCTCCTCAATTCTTAGTACGCAGCCTCTACCTCATGGCCCAAAATAGCTTCTCATGCTCCAGCCATTGATTCAACATCCATCAGCAGGAAGTAGGAAAAAAAGTATGAGCAAGGGCATACCTTCTTTCTCTTAGGATACCCCCTGGAAATTACCTGTGGTACTTCTCTTTGTCTCCCATTGGTTAGAATTTAGCCACATGACCATATCTAGATGCAAAGAAGGTCAGCAGATGAGTCTTTATTCCAGGTGGCCCTGTGCTTAGCTAAAAATTGTAGGTCCAATTCCCAGAGAAGAAGAGGAGAATGGGAATTGAGGAACCATGAGAATTCTCTACTACATCTTGCCTATGAGGGGACATCTCCTTCCTACAGGGAACATCTCTACCTAGCAGGCTCCCCAGCATAAATTAAGCAGGAAAATAAAATAACCTAATAACCATAACACCACAGAACAAGGATTACACAAATACTGTAATGGGGTAATTTCCTCTCTGCATATAAATGACATTTGTGTTCTATTGTACTTATCATCATTGCCAACCCTCATCCTATAACCCCTGATGTGCTCAGCTGCCTCCAGTCCTATTCGTCCCGGTCCATCTATAGCATCTCCTCCCACAGCACTGAGACAAAGCCCTCTGTGCACCCATCTCTGCCTCTTCCCTTTCTAGAGTGGAATCTGGCTAAAGTTAAAGCTAGGGGAGAAATGAGGGGGAGGCCCCGCGACAGCGGCAGCTGCACAGCAGGGACAGGCGGCGGTTGCCTTGGTGAGCTGGGCAGAGATTTCTATGATGCTGCTAAATGTATTTTCCTGACCTGCCACCGCCTTCTCTTTCCTGCTTAGGAGACACCTTTCAGGAGCTGAGGCCCCTCATCTCAACTTGTTCTCTGCTCCCACCCTTTAAAATACTAATTTCCCTGCTCATTACCTCTTCCTGTAAGATTGGGTCTGGAGCCCTCAGACACCCTAGATGTGGAGGGGGAATGGGGCATTAACACTGATTGAGTCTTGCAGGTATTTTTCCACGGACGCTCACACCAGCCCTGCACCCTCATCCGCATTTGACAGATCAAGCCCTGAGCCTGAGAGCCGCTAGGTAGTTGGTAGTTGGTAGTTGGTCCAGGTCACCCAGCTTGTAGGTGGCAGACCTGGGACTGGAACCCCATGTGGGATTCTGAGGGTGGAATTTCAAGCAGGCTACCAGATGTGGGAGGAGACATTTGGGGGCAAGAGAATGTACACAGCATTGGCTGTCCCTGCCAGCTTTTCAGGGATAATTTTGGAGCAGGGACGGAAAATCTGACCCCGCTGGTAAAATTAGCAGCAAACCATGTACCCTGGCCTGTGGTTTAAGGGGGTCACGTGAGACCAAGAGCTATAGGCACCACTGCCTGCTCCACTTGCCCTCTCTGTCCCCATACTCCCCAGGCAGTTTCACCATCACCCCCAAACTTGATCTCCAGGCACCCTGGCTCTGCCCTCTCTCCAACCTCTCCAAGCCCCAAAAAATCATCCCTCTACTCAGCAAAGGCAACCTTCAGTTCCCCACCTCCTCCCCTTGGTGCCCTGCCTGCTCAGCTCCAGTCCTGTCTTCCCCCCTCCCCACCCCACAGTCCCAAGCTGCTAGATCAGGGTAGTGCTGAGAACTTTTGGGGCCTGGGGTGGGAGTGGCGGGGAGGGGAGAGAAAGGGAAAGGGGAAGGGGAGCTGGCTCCACGGAGTGGAGTCCTGTGCTAGGAGGCCTGTCTGGGTAGCCCACTCACACTTCCCATGCTTCCCTCCCCTGTGGTTCCATTCAGCCATCTATCTGAGACAGAGAGAAGGGCAGAGCGTGGGAGGATAGTTTGGGGTTAAGGTTATCATGGCTCACCTCCTGGAAATAGGACTTGGGGACCAGAAGCTGGATTTCTGAAAGTTTATATGCATACACTTGCTTCTACATGCCCACTCATACACACAAGCACACCTGTACTGACACATACATGCACAGATGCACACTCACACAGACACATGCATGCACATGCACACAAGCACTCACCTGCACACCTTAGTCCAAATTCCTCTGGCAGTCCTCTCTTAAGGTTAAGGGTTTGAACTTTGAAGTCAGGCAAACGTGGAGTTTTCTTTTACATATTGCATTATAGGTTTTTTGTTTTTTTTTTAGACAGAGTTTCGCTCTTGTTGCCCAGGCTGGAGTACAATGGCACAATCTCAGCTCACTGCAACCTCTGCCTCCCAGGTTCAAGTGATTCTCATGCCTCAGCCTCCCAAGTAGCTGGGATTACAGGCGCACACCACGAAGCCATGCTAAGTTTTGTATTTTGAGTAGAGACAGGGTTTCACCATCCTGACCAGGCTGGTCTCGAACTCCTGACCTCAAGTGATTCACCTGCCTTGGCCTCCCAAAGTGCTGGGATGACAGGCATGAGCCACTGCGCCCGGCTGCATTACAGTTTTTAAACAATGGTTTCTCATTTTCAGAAGGCACTGTCTGATATTAGAACCATATAAAGGTGTCATAAGTGCAGGTCCCCCCCACCCACCACCCCAGCCCCCAGTCTCTTGTTCCCCTTCCCAGAGATAACCATTGCCACCGATTACTTGTATCCTCCTCCAGAGTTGGTCTGCAGATAAGAGCCTCTATAGGGACATAAGCATGCGTGCGTGTGCTCATGGGTGCACACACGCACACACACAGTTGCCCCCTAGATACACTAGCATACTTCTTTGCACTCTGCTTTCTTTTTATTTTTCTGAGACAGTGTCTCACTGTGTCACCAAGGCTGGAGTGCAGTGGCGCAATCTTGACTCCCTGCAACCTCTGCCTCCTGAGCTGAAGCAATTCTCCCACCTCGGCCTCGTGAGTAGCTGGGACTACCGACGCACACAACCACACCTGGCTAATTTTTTTGTATTTTTAATAGAGACAGAATTTCGCCATGTTGCCAGGCTGGTCTTGAACTCCTGGGCTCAAGTGATCCACCCGCCTCGGCCTCCCAAAGTGCTAGGATTACAAGCGTGGACAATCTTCTTTCTTTGTTGATTGATGTACCTTGGCAATTGCTCAATATTCATGCACACATGGATCTCCTCCTTTTTATTTATTTATTAATTATTATTTTGTAGAGACAGGCTCTCACTATGTTGCCCAGGCTGGAGTACAGTGGCTATCAACAGGCACAATCCTCAAGCCCTGCAGTCTCCAGCTCTCAGGCTCCAGCCATCCTCCCACCTCAGCCTCCTGTGTAGCTGGGACTACAGGTGTGTGCCACCTGCCCAGCTTCCAGGTCCTTTTTAATGAGTGCATGGTCCTCCATCATGCAGATGCACCATAACTCTTGTGATGTGTCCTACTGACTGACCAGATTGTTTCGAGCTGTTCACTTCACTTTGTTGCTGCTACCTGGCGTTTTTTTTTTTTTTTTTTTTTTTGAGTCTCATTCTGTCACCCAGGCTGGAATGCAGCGGCACAATCTTGACCCACTACAACCTCCATCTCCCGGGTTCAAGAGATTCTCCTGCCACAGCTTCCCGAGTAGCTGGGATTATAGGCACCCACCACCACGCCCTGGATATTTTTTTTTTTTTTTTTTTTAGATGAAGTCTTGCTCTGTCGCCCAGGCTGGAGTGCAGTGGTGCAATCTCAGCTCGCTGCAACCTCCACCTCCCGGATTCGAGCAATTCTCCTGCCTCAGCCTCATGAGTAGCTGGGATTACAGCATGCACCACCACGCCCAGCTAATTTTTGTATTTTTAGTAGAGACAGGGTTTCACCATGTTGGTCAGGCTGGTCTCAAACTCCTGACCTCAAGCGATCCAGCTGCCTCAGCCTCCCAGAGTGTTGGGATGACAGATGTGAGCCCCCACGCCCAGCCTGCTACCTGGGGTTCTTTCATGAGTTGTCCCTGCCTATACCCTTTAGCCCACGTGGGTGTGCGTATCTGTCAGAACTGCATGTGAATGAATGGCTGGCCCAATGACTTGGCCTCTCATCCCTCACGTTCTCAGTCTGTGGATGACAACAGTCAGAGCGCTGGCTTCACGGGGTGAGGATGAATGAAGTCCTACCGTAGTGCCTGGTACACGGGAACCCCCATCAGTGTTAGCTGGGTAGGGGAAAAGCAGCTGGAATAGGGAGGGGGAGAATGAGGGGCCTGTGCCGCCAGGGGAGGCTGGTCAGCCCCCTCCTCAAGGCCACCAAGGAGAGATCACAGGGGCCTCAGCCCAAGAAGTCCCCGGCTCTTGCAGTTGGGACCAGCCAGTGTGGCTGCCACCAGGAGGGGAAGCAGGGGACAGGGAGCGGGCGGCAGCTGCATCAGAGCCAGAGTGAGGAGCAGGCCCGGCTTCCCTGCTGAGTCATCCCCGCTGGAGTGAGAAAGGGAGGGAGTGAAGGAGTGAGAGAGGGAGGGAGGGTGTGTGCCAGCACCGCACATCACACACACGCACACATGCGCGCACACATCACACACACACATCACATATCACACACACATCACACATCACACACACATGCACACACACATCACATACATCACATATATCACATATATCACACACGCACACTTACACCACACATACACACTCACACATGCTCACATGCTCACACACCTCCTGGTTTAGGGAAAAGGAGCCCCTCCCAGCAGAAAGAGGCTTTGTTCCCCACAAGATGTGAAAGCCGTGGAGACAAAGGAGAGGCGGCACTCTCTCCTTTGAGGCTGTTCCCAGCTGCGGTCTCTCCAGCCTTGCTCTGTCCTCACCCCATGCCAACCAGCCTTCTCCTCTGTCAGCCCGAATCCTGCTGCCAGGGTGACCAACCCTCCCGGATGGCCCAGGACTGAGGGGTTTCCCCAAATGACACGAGGACGAGTTGGGCACCCTGTCTGCCCCTCTCCAACTCCACCCTCACCTTCACCACCCTGCTGGCACCAGATCCCCGCAAATCACCCCCACCTGGCTTCTCCAGGGAGGCACAAAAGCTTTCCTGGCTCTGCAGTGATGTTTTGATGCAACAGACATTTATGAGACTGGTTCCTGAGCTGCACAGAACAGGCATGAGTGAGGCTGCGTGCCACTGGATAGGGGCTGCCCATCACTGGCAGGGGTCCAGAGGAGATGGAGACTCAGGGGACAGGCTGGAGGGAGGGTAGCACATCTCCTTTCATTAAAAGCCACTTTTTGTCTTAGTACAAAATCCCAGCACCCAACTGGTGCCTAACGAACGCCCTGCTCTAATTCCTTCTGAACGTATTTCTATTCACATGGACCTGGCTTTTGGAAAAGTCTGAGTTTAACAGGATTCAAACAGGAACTATTTTTGCTCTGTCTCTAATCACAGCCTTCAACCATGCTTTGTCAAATCTCCTTTTCTGACCCTGAACAATATTCCTGGCAGATTCCTAGCTTTCTGGTCACCTCCAGTTATTAAAAATCCAGGTTAGTCTAGTTCAATTTAAAAGTTCAGGCCAGAGGCGCGGTGGCTCATGTCTTTAATCCCACCACTTTGGGACACCAAGGCGGGCGGATCACCTGAGGTCAGGAGTTCGAGACCAGCCTAGCCAACATGGTGAAACCCCCATGTCTACTAAAAATAAAAATATTGGCCAGGCGCAGTGGCTCATGTCTGTAATCCCAGCACTTTGGGAGGCTGAGGCGGGCAAATAACAAGGTCAGGAGTTCGAGACCAGCCTAGCCAGTATGGTGAAACCTCGTCTCTACTAAAAATACAAAAAAAATTTAGCCGGGCATGGTGGCATGAGCCTGTAGTCCCAACTACTCGGGAGGCTGAGGCAGAAGACTCGCTTGAACCCGGAAGACAGAGGTTGCAGTGAGCCGAGATCGTGCCATTGCACTCCAGCCTGGGTGACAGAGTGAGACTCCATCTCAAAAATAGATAATTGAAAATAAATAAATAAACAAACAAATAAACAAATAAATAAATAAAAATATTAGCTGAGCGTAGTGGCGCGCACCTGTAATCCCAGCTACTCAGGGGCTGAGGCAAAAGAAATGCTTGAACCCAGGAGGCGGGGGTTGCGGTGAGCTGAGATTGCACCATTGCACTCCAACCTGGGTGACAGTGGGAGACTCTGTCTCAAAAAAAAAAAAAAAAAAAAGTTAAGGCCAGGCGCGGTGGCTCACGCCTGTAATTCCAGCACTTTGGGAGGCCGAGGCCGGTTGATCACTTGAGCTCAAGAGTTTGAGACCAGCCTGGGCAACATGGTGAAACCCCATCTCTACAAAAAATACAAAAATTTACCAGGAGTAGTCGCATGCACCTGTAGTCCCAGCTACTGACTGAGGTGGGAAGACTGCTTGAGCCCAGGAGGTCAAGGCTGCAGTGAGCCATGATTGTGCCACTATACTCCAGCCTAGGCAACAGAGTGAGACCCTGTCTCAAAAAAAATAAAATAAAATAAAAGTTAAATATCATGTTCAGCTAGGCGCGGTGGCTCACACCTGTAAACCCAGCACTTTGGGAGCCCAAAGCAGAGGACTGCTTAAGGCCAAGAGTTTGAGACCAGCCTAGACAACATAGCGAGACTCTGTCTCTACAAAAAAAATCAAAATAAAACATTAGCCAGGTGTAGTGGTGTGTTGTAGCCTGTAGTCCCAACTACTTGGTAGGCTGAAGCAGGAGGATTGCTTGAGCCCAGGAGTTCCAGGCTGCAGTGAGTTATGATTGCACCACTGCACTCCAGGCTGAGTGACAGGGCAAGACCCTATCTCTAAAAATAATTTTTAAAAATCATGTGCAATTATAGGACGACTGCCACCGCCCCATGTCCATCAGCATCAAGCAAGGCTAGGAATGGGGGGCAGAGGTTTCTCTTCCTCCCCTCCCGCATGGAGTCCTTTCATTTCCAGGATTTGAGGTTGGTGTGTGATGGGTTGGGGGATGAGAGCTGGAGAGGAGCAGCCACAGATCTTGTTCTCTTGGCCACCACTGCCTGATAATCAATGCCTTCTGCCGCAGGCTTCCAAGTGGGGTATGTGGTTGAGTTGTCTAGGGAGAGGGTTACTCTGGCTAGATATCTTCCCTCTCAGCTCAACCTCCCAGAGGCCCACCAGTGAAATTCCTCCCCAGCCACCTCTCCAGTGTTCATGGGGCCCCCAGGAAACTGATGCACCCTTAGCTGGCCGAACAGGGCATGCCTGCCCCTCCATTGCTGCTGGCTCTGTGTGGCTGCCTCTGTCCACTCTCCTTCCCATTCCTGCCCCCCTTGGGCCATGGGATGCCAGCCCCTTCCTTTACAGGCACCCCAGTTTCTGTGAGCAAGTCTCCAGGAGTTCACCCCTACTTCCAGAAAGCGGAGGGGGAAGCAGAGCCCCTACCCTCGGTTAGGAACAAGGGCAGTTTCAGGGGTGTGTGGTCTGTGCACTTCCATGAGGCCTCAGGTCAGAAGTGCTAGCGGTTGGTCCAATGCTCTTCTGTCTTGAAGTCTCATAATTTTTGAATTAGGGGCAACTTGTTTTCATTTTACACTGGGCTCCAAAAATTATTTAGGCGGTCTTGACTGTTCTCATCCGCTTATAGAAAGGAGGAGGGTTTCTGGCAATGGTGGGAGTGGAGAGCTGGTTCTGGAGGCTGTTGAAGCCCCAGGAGGTGCACAGTGGTTTTCACCTCTCTTTAGAGTGGAAGATGCTCCACACACATTATCCCGCTTTGGGTTCCAGTCATCAGCTTCCAGGCAATAGGATCGAAATGCATCAGCATCCTCCTGCAAATACAAGCATCCCTCAACATCTGAACACTCACTACCCCCAAATGGGAATCGAATAGATTCAGATCATCTGCTTTTGTTTTTTGCAACAATGAACTCGTGTTGCATGCATTGTTTTATAACTTCTTTTTTTTTACTTAACAATATGTTGTAAACATATCTTCATGCTGAAAATATTAATCTACAATCTAATATTCAGCATCTGTTTCAGGGATATACTGCCTTGTAACAAACCACCCAAGAAACCAATGGCTTAAATCAATGATGATTTATTGTTTCTCACTCTTCTATGGGTTGGCCAGGCAGTTCTGACCATCCACAAGAAATACAGCATCTTGAGAGAGAAAGACTGGGTTCCGGTCTTTGCCAAGCCTCTTCCTGCTCATGTGGTCTTGGCCAAGTTATTGAACCTCAGTTTCCTCATCTATAAAACATTACAAATTATAATAATGATGTCTCCCTTACCTGTGATATTTTGAAGATTAATTGAGAACTATAATAATAGTATATACCTGTATCTATCTATCCATGTAGATAGATACACGTGTTAATGTGTGTGAGGTATAACAAATATTAGCGATTGCTGTTACTGTTGTTGTTGTTTGGAATGCCTTGGCAAGGGCTAGGCTAGTAAGGAAGTTGCTGGGGCAAGGGGATAGCTGGCTTTCCAGCTCATCACAATGTGAGGCATCAGAGAGAGGGAGGATCCCTGCTCAGGATAGAAAGATCTGAAAGGAAACAATGGACAGAGCTGAGAATATTAAGCATTGCTCGGCCAAAAGGGTACTGAAGGCGAGGAAAAATCATCTCACTGTAGCCTAAAGGCACTTAGTAGTTAGCTATATTTTCCTACAACTAATAATATGCTGGCAATAAAGTCAGGATAATATATGCTCAAAAGCGGGTAGTGCCAGCTTAGAGGCATCAGACTTGACCAATGACCATGGGCATCCACAGCCTCTGTTCCTGCCCACTCCACCAAGAGCCCCTTAGGCTGTTCCAGGATACAGAGGAGCATGCAAGGACCAAGGGAGCATCTTGGAAGGACAGGAGAAGCGGTATCAGGGAGCCCAAGTCTAGACCCTGATGATTTCCTGATATCTTGTTTCAATTCCCAAACATCCTATATTTCAGTTCTTTCATTTTCACTTTCAGAGATTCCAACATGTAGAGATTCATGTATTTGTGTCTTTTGAAAAATGAAATATTTAAAACAAACAAAAAAATATAAAAAATAACCCATCAAAAATCCATGCTCTTGTGGCTCAAGGTTGTAAAAATAAAAATAAAAATAAAATCCATGCTCTTGCCACCAGCATAAGAAAGAAAACAGTAAATTATCTTTGATGTACTTCCTAATCCCCTCCTCCTATCTTCCCTCAAGAGGCAACCACTCTCCTGAACCCTGGCATTGACTCTGCATGGGCACTCTTTTTAATTTTTTAAATATATAAATAAATCTGATAGGAAAGTTGAATTGCTTTACAGCGATTTAAGTCCCTGTGAAGGGCTTCTTTTGGGTACTCTGCCAGGGTGTAGATGACGTCTGAAGAGGCTACAAGGGAACCAGAGAGAAAAAAGCCTGATGAAAGGAACAGAGCCTACATGATCGGTGACAATATCAACTGGAATAATATACATGTAATTAGACTTGGGGGGCATGAACTTTTTTTTTAATAATGGCTAAATTGTTTTAATCCAAAATAATCTGGGAATTATTAGAATTACTAAGAGTTAATAAGAGAGTTTAGCAAAGTTGCTGAATTAAACAATCAATATATAAAAATCAACCAGCCTGGGCAACATAGCAAGACCCAGTCTCTACAAAAAATACAAAAAAATTAGCTGGACAAGGTGGCATGCACCTGTTGTCCCAGCTGCTTGGGAGGCTGAGGTGGGAGGATCTCTTGAGCCTGGGAAGTTGAGGCTACAGTGAGCCAAGATCACACCACTGTACTCCAGACTGGGCGATGGGAGTGAGACCCTGTCTCAAATAAATAAATAAAATAAATTAATAAAAATAAAAATCAATTACACCCTATATAGCAGCAACAAATAATTTGAAAATGAAAAAAATTCAATGTATAATTTATATAATATAAATGTATTAGAATTTGGAAATATATTTTTTAAGGGCTATGCAAGACCTTCATAGAAAAAATTATAAAACTTTACCATATTCTTGGTATGCCAATACACCATATTCTTGGACCGGAAGATTTAATAATTTAAGGATATCAATTCACCCCAAATTATTTATAGATTTAATCCAATCTGAGCCAAGATATCATCAGGTTTGTTTTTAGAACTGGACAAGCTGTTCTAAATGCAAAGAGCTAAAAAAGGACAAGATATTCTAGAAGTTGAACAAGGTAGGAGAACTTGCTCTCTCCGATTTTAAGTTTACAGTAAACTTACAGTAATGGTGGTTTCAGGCATAGACAAATAGGCCGGAAGATCAGAGAGCCCAGAAACAGACCCCACTTATTCAGACAGTTGACTTATGACAGAGGTGGCGCTGCAGAGCGGTCAGGAAAGATAGTATTTTCAATAAATGATGATGAAGGTCCACAGGTAAAAATTGAAATTGATTCCCTATCGCCCATATACACAGAAATCCACTCCAGTTGTACTTTTTTGTTGTTGTTGTTTGTTAAGACAGAATTAACATAAAATTCACCATTTAAGCCACTTTTTTTTTTTTTTTTTGAGACGGCGTCTTGCTCTTGTCACCCAGGCTGAAGTGCAATGGCACGATCTCGGCTCACTGCAACCTTTGTCTCCCGGATTCAAGCGATTCTCCTGCCTCAGCCTCCCGAGTAGTTGGGTTTACAGGTGTGTGCCACCACACCCGGCTAATTTTTTTGCATTTTAGTAGAGACGGGGTTTCGCCATGTTGACCAGGCTGGTCTCAAACTCCTGGCCTCAGGAGGTCTGCCGGCCTCGGCCTCCCAAAGTGCTGGGATTACAGGCGTGAGCCACCGCGCCTGGCCTTAAACCACTTAAAGAGTCTTTTGAAGCATAAAAAAAAAGAAGAAGAAGAAATGTCAGTCCCACTTCCCACTTCCAACCTATTACTCCTGAATCCCCAGAAACAGCTTCTTTAAGTGCTCAGTTGTTTTATCTGGTACTTATCTGCATATTTCTAGAGACAATACCATATTTATGCTGCTATTTCTCTATATATCCATTTCTAGATATTACTTTTCTATACCCTATTATGATCAATTATGATTTAGCTCTCTTATACCACCAGTAGTAATACATCACAACTTCTGTTCCATATTTCCAAAAAAAAAAAATGCAATTCAGTGTTTTTTGTGTGTGTACTCACAGAGTTGTGCAACCATCACCAGTAATTACGGAAAGCTTTCATCACCCCAAAAAGAAAACCCTACAGCCATGAGCAGTCAGTTCAGTGCCCCCTTCACTATCACCACCACCATGACCACCACCCAACACTTCAGCTCCTGCCAGTGAACAACCTACTTTCTATCTCTATGGATTTACCTATTCTGGACATTTGTATAGACAGAATCATACAATATGGGGCCTGTTGTATCTGGCCTCTTTCACTTAGAATAATATTTTCAAGATTCATCCATGTTGTAGAACATATCAGTACTTCGTTCCTTTTTATGGCTGAATAATAGTTCATTGTATAGATACATCACATTTTATTTATTCATTCGTTGATAGACATTTGGTTTGTTTCCACTTTTTGGCTGTTATGAATAACGTTGCTGTGAACATTCATGTACACATTTTGTTTGAACATGTTTTCAATTTTCTTGCATATATATCTAGGAGTGAAATTGCTTGGACATATGTAATTCCATATTTAACTCTATGGAGAACCACGAAACTATTTTCTATAGTGGCTGCACCATTTTACATTCCTATCAGCAATGTATGGAGGTTTCAATTTCTTTACATCCTCACCAATGCCTGTTATTTTCCATTTTGTGTCCATCCTAGAGGGTGTGAAGTGGCATCTCATTGTGGTTTTGATTTCTGTTTCCCTAATAACTAATGATGTTGAGCATCTCTTCATGTGCTTATTAGCCACTTATATATCTTCTTTGGGAAAACGTCTATTCAAGTCCTTTGCTTGTTGTTAAAAATTAGGTTGTCTTTTTATTGCTGAATTGTAAGAGTTTAAAAACAATATATTCTGGATACGGCCGGGCACAGTGGCTTATGCCTGTAATCCCAGCACTTTGAGAGGCTGAGGCGGGTGGATCACGAGGTCAGGAGATCAAGACCATCCTGGCTAACACGGTGAAACCCCGTCTCTACTAAAAATACAAAAAATTAGCCGGGCGTGGTGGTGGGCGCCTGTAGTCCCAGCTACTTGGGAGGCTGAGGCAGGAGAATGGCATGACCTCGGGAGGTGGAGCTTGCAGTGAGCTAAGATGGTGCCACTGCACCCCAGCCTGGGCGACAGAGCAAGACTCTATCTCAAAAAAGAAAAGAAAAAAAGAAAAAAAATATATATATATATATTTTCTGGATACTAGTCCCATATCTAATATGTGTTTTGCAAATATTTTATTCCGTTCTGTGGGTTGTCTCTCCTGAGAGTGTCCTTTGATACAAAAAAGTTTTAAATTTTGATGAAATTCAATTTTTCTTTCATTTCCTGTACTTCTGGTGTCATATTTAAGAAAACGTCTAATTCAAAGTCACAAAGATTTACACCTATGTTTCCGTCTAAAAGTCTCAGGGTTTTAGGTCTCTTATATTTAGGACTCTGATATGCTCTGAGTTAATTTTTTGATATGGTACAAAGTAGGGTATCCAAATTAATTCTTTTGCATATAAATATTGAATTATTTCAGGACTGTTTGTTGAGAAGACCATTCTTTCCACCATCAAGTGGTCTTGTCACCTTTGTTGAAAACTAACTGACCATAGATGTATGGGTTTATTTCTGGGTTCTCAATTCTATTTCATATAGAAATGGAATTGAGATTATACCAGTACCACATTGTTTCAATTACTGAAGCTTTGTGGTAAATTTTGAAATTGAGAAATGTCAGTCCTTCGACGCTGGTTTTTTTTTTTTCAAGACTGTGATCGGCATTCAGGTGTCTTTTAATTCCATACAAATTTTAGAATTAGCTTGTCTATATCTACAAACAAGTCAGCTGTAATTCTGATAGAGATTGCACTGAATCTGTAGATCATTTTGAGGAGTGCTGTTATCTTAAAAATATTAAGATTCAGCCTGGGAAACATGGTGAAACCCCATCTCTACAAAAAATACAAAAATTAGCCAGGTGTGGTGGTCCCAGGTACTTGGGAGGCTGAGGTAGGAAGATCACTTGCACTCAGGAGGTTGAGGCTGAAGTGAGACATGACCAAGCCATTGCACTCCAACTTAGGCAATAGAGAGAGACCTTGTCTCAAAAAAAAAAAAAACAAAGTCTTCCAATTCATGAATGTGGGATGTCTTTTATTTATTTTGGTTAAAAAAATTTTTTTAACAGTAGTTTTCAGTGTACAAATCTTTTTTTTTTTTTTTTGAGACAGAGTCTCGCTCTTGTTGCCCAGGCTGGAGTGCAGTGGCGCAATCTTAGCTCACTGCAACCTCTGTCTCCTGGGTTCAAGCAATTCTCTTGCCTCAGCCTCCTGAGTAGCTGACCTCAGGTGATCCTCCCTCCTTGGCCTCCCAAAGTGCCAGGATTACAGGCGTGAGCCACCACGCCTGGCCTCAGTGTACAAATCTTATACTTACTTGGTAAAATTTATTCCCAATTATTTTATGTTTTTCAGTGCTACTATTAATGAAATTCTTAATTTTATTTTTAGATTTTTCATTGCTAGTGTATGGAATTACAACTGATTCTTGTACACTAAAACTTCACTAAACTTGTTTATTAGCTCTAATAGTCTTTTCTTGTGGATTCTTTAAGGGTTTCTATATAAACGAGTATGTGATCTGCAAATAGAGATAGTTTTACTTTTTCCTTTCCAATCTGATTATCTTTTATTTATTTATTGACTAATTGCCCTAGATGGAATTGCCAATGCATTGTTGAACAGAAGTGGCAAGAGCTGACATGCTTATCTTGTTCCTGATTGTAGGGAGAAGGCTTTCAATCTTTTATTATTAAGTATGATGTGAGCTGTGGGTTTTTCATAGATGCCTGTTTTCGACTGAACTGTATCCCTCCCAAATTCATGTATTGAGGCTCTAACCCACAATGTGATTATATTTGGAGACAGGACCTAAAGGTTAAATGAGATCATAAAGAGAGGGCCTTGGCCTGGCTCAGCAGCTCACTCCCACAATCCCAGCACTTTGGGGTCTCATCTCACTACAACCTCCACTTCCCAGGTTCAAGTGATTCTCCTGCCTCAGCCTCCCAAGTAGCTGGGATTACAGGCACCCGCCACACTGCTGGCTAATTTTTGTGTTTTTAGTAGAGACAGGGTTTCACCATGTTAGCTAGGCTGTTCTTGAACTCCTGACCTCAGGTGATCTGCCCGCCTTGGCCTCCCAAAGTGCTGACATTACAGGTGTGAGCCACCACACCTTGCCTCCTTGATGATCTTCTGTATAGTTGTTCTATTATTTAAGTGGAATATTAAAATCTGCAACTGTTATTGTTTGTCTATTTCTGTCTTTAATTATCTCAGGTTTTGCTTCATATATTTTGGAGTTCTGTTGCTGGGTGCATATATCTTTATAATTGTTATGTTTTCTTGATGCAGTATCCCTGTTATCATTATCTAATGTCATTCATTGTCTCTTGTAACAATTTTTGTCTTAAAGTCTATTGCTTCCAATATTAGTATAGCCACCCCCACTCCCTTTGGTTACTGTTTTCATGGTATACTTTTTTCCACCCTGTCATTTTCAGCCTATTTGTATCTTTGAATGTAAAGTGAGTCACCTGTAGATAGCACATAGTTACATCATTTTTAAAAACTCATCTGCTATTATCTGCCTTTTGATTGGAAAGTTTAATTCATTTACATTTAAAGTAATTGAGGAAGGACTTACTTCTGCTGTTTTGCTATTTGTTTTCTGTGTTTCATACCATTTTTGTTCCTTATTTCCTTCATTACTGCCTTCTTTTGTGTTAAAGATGTTTTTTATTTTATTTTAGTTTAGTTTATTTGAGACAGGGTCTTTCTCTGTCACCCAGGCCAGAGTGCAGTGGCACAATCTTGGCTCACTGACACCTCCACCTCCCAGGCTCAAGTGATCCTCCTGCTTCAACCTCCCAAGTAGTTGAGACTACAGGCGCACACCACTGTGCCAGCTTAATTTTTGTATTTTTGTAGAGATGGGATTTTGCCATATTGCCTATGCAGGTCTTGAATTCCTGGGCTCAAATGATTCACCCACCTCAGCCTCCCAAAGTATTGGGATTACAGGCGCGAGCCACCATGACTGGCTGATATTTTTTAATATACTATTTAATTTCCTCATCTTTTCTTTTACTATATATTTTTAGTTATTTTCATAGTGGTTGTCCTGAGGATTAAAATTAATGTTTAATTTATAACAATCTAGTTTAGATTAATACTGTTTCAGTATAAGAACTTTGCTACTATATAGTTCTACCCCCATCTTTATGTTGCTTTTGTCACAAATTCCATCTTTACACATTTGTGTCTATCATAGATATATATCAATAATTTTTATTTATATAGTTGCCTTTTAAATAATATGGGAAAAAAGAACAGATACAGACTAAAAATACATTAATATTGACTTTTATATTTACCTTTACCAGTATTCTCTATTTCTTCATGTGGAATCAAATTGCTGCCTACTGTCCTTTCATTTCAGCATGAGAGACTCCCTTTAGCATTTCTTGTAGGGCATTAGTGACAAACTCTTTTTTTATTTGGAAATTTCTTAATTTCTATTTCATTCCAGAGGGATAGTTTTGCTTGATATAGCATTCTTGGCTGACAGCTGTTTTTCTTTCAGTCCTTTTAATGTTCTATCCCATTGCTTCCTTACCTCCATGGTTTCTAATGATAAATAAGCTGTTAATCTTATTAAGCATTACTTCTATGTGATAAGCTGCTTCTCTTTTGCTGCTTTCAAGATTCTATCTTTGTCTTTATCTTTGAACAGTTTAATTATAACATGTCTCAATGTGGACCTCTTTGAGTTTATCCTACTTGGAGTTTCTTAGATGTATAGACTAATGTTTTCCATCAAATTTGGAAAGTTTTTGCCCATTATTTCTCTCCAGTATTCTTTCTATTAGACCCCACTACCTCCTCTGGCACTCCCATTATACATATGTTGTGGTATACTTGGTGATGTCTTTTAAAGTCTGCTCATTATTCTATATCTTTCTTTTTTATGCTCCTCTGACTGAGTAATCTCAATGACTTATCTTCAAGTTCACTGATTCTTCTGCCTGCTCAAATCTGCTGTTGAGTCTCTCTAATAAATTTTTCCTTTCAGTTATTCTTTTAAGCACTAGAATTTATATTTGGCTCTTTTTATAAGTTTGATCTTTTTATTGATATTCTCTATTTGTGAGACATCATTCTCATGGTTTTCTTTAGTTCTTTATACATGGTTTCCTTTAGTTTTTTGAGCATATTTTAAATGGTTGAATTAAAGTCTCTTAAAAGTAAGCCCAATGTCTGGGCTTCTTCAGGAATAATTTCTATCAATTGTCATTTTTCTTGTGTAGCGGCCATACTTCCTTGTGTTTTTTCCATGCCTCATAACTTTTTGTAGAAAACTGGACATTTCAAATATTATAATTTGGCAACTCTGGAAATCAGATTTCCCTAGGGTTTGTTGTTCCTGCCTGTTGTAGTTGTTGCTGTTTGTTTGTTTAGTGCCTTTTCTGAACTAATTTTAAGAACTCTTTGTGTGTGTGTGTGTGTGTGTGTGTGTGTGTATGGCCACAGAAGTCTCTGTTCCATTAGCTTCACAATCAGCTAGTGATTGGACAGAGATTTCCTTAAACACCTGGGACAAAAAACAGTAAAATTGCCCTGTCTTTATAGATAAGCCTGTGTATGTGTATTGGGACATGCCTTCAGAGTTCAGTTAGGCAGTTTATAACTCTGCCTTAGTCTTCAATTTCTTCTTGCTTAGAGACTGAGGGTCATGCAGAGGTGAGAGCTTAGGGCTTTCTCAGGTTTTTCTTGAGCATGCGCTTATCCTCTAGATTCCCAGGAATATGTCAGGGCTTTTCAAAATCCTTATTTTGAATAGAATCTCACAAAGTGCAAGAGGAGACATCTTCCTGGAAAGGGATTCTGGATGAACAAATAACATTTAAGGCTTTTAATAGATTACCTGGCTCATAATCTGTGAGTGAACTGAAGGAGAATGACTGACCCCTCAGAGGCAGCTGCCACGTTACAGTGATACTGACCAAAGTAGTAAAGAAGTAAGGAAGCAAGTCTGAAGAAGGGAAGAGGGAGTTTTCCTAGTACTACTTCCATACCATGTGTTTTTTATGGGGCTGGAGTATGAAAAGGAAGGTTGCAGAATGAGGTGTATCAAAACCATCTGGAACCAACTTGTCCCCATTCCAGGGAACCCTCACCCACAGCTCCAACTTGCTCAGGCAGTAACCGAGATGGAAAAAAAATTTTTTTTTAACATTCGGCCCCTTTCTTTATTGTAATAGTTTATCTGGAAGTACACAAAAATTAATAAATTGCTTTTACTATGCAATTCTGAAATATCAGGTCTACTGCCTTCAATAAAAAAAATTAGTAACTACTTTTATGACATTAAGGTCAAGTCATCATTTGTAGACAGAATCAATTGAGACTCTTTGGCACTTACGACTAATCCATTGTAAACAATTATCAATCTTAAAAACACAGCTCCAGTAAACGTGTAATTATACTGGGTACAGATAAGGAAGTACAAGGCCGGTATGATCGCTTATGCCTGTAATCACAGCACTTTGGGAGGCCGAGGCAGGTGGATCATATGAGGCCAGGAGTTCAAGACCAGCCTAACCCACATGGCAAAACCCTGTCTCTACTAAAAATACAAAAAGAAATTAGCCAGCCATGGTGGTGCTTGCCTGTAATCCCAGCTTCTCAGGAGGCTGAGGCATGAGAATCAGAGAATCACTTGAACCCAGGAGACAGTGGTTGCAGTGAGCCAAGACCATGCTACTGCACTCTAGCCTAGGTGACACAGTGAGTGAGAATCTGTCTCAAAAAAAAAAGGAAGTACGAGAAGCTCACTGGCTATGCTAAACCAAATAAATGAAAAGCAGCAAAACTGATTTTTTTTTTTTTTTTTTTTTATGAGACAGAGTCTTTGTCTGTCGCCCAGGCTGGAGTGCAATGGTGCGATCTCAGCTTACTGCAACCTCCACCTCCCGGGTTCAAGCCATTCTCCTGCCTCAGCTTCCCTGGTAGCTGAGACTACAGGCATGCGCCACCATGCCCAGCTGCTGGGGTTTCACCATGCCGGCCACGCTGGTCTCGAACTCCTGAGATCAAGTGATCCACCCACCTCGGCTTCCCAAAGTGCTGGGATTACAGACATGAGCCACCGCGACTGGCTGCAAAACTAATTTTATACTGTGGGTTTATACAAATAAATACACAAAATCCTTTCCTTTTTTTCTATATTTTTTCTTACATTTCTTATAAAAATAACAGAATGCTTCATTTTATTCACTTCAATGGGACAAAGTCCTTAGAGAAAGATTGAAAAGAGCTGATAATCAAACTCCCAAATTTTATGCTTATTTCTTTTCTAGTGCTCTCAATTTTCTGACATGTAACACAGGCAGGAAAACGTTCTCGGTAAATTGAGCATTTGAGTCTATAAATGTCTTCAAGCACTCTGGCAAGTTACATATATCCCATTGCTTTTGGTTGCCCATCTCTTCTTTGCTTCAAACCCCCATGCGAGTTTCTTCTTTTTTTCAGGCAGCCCTGTGAATTTTTAGTCTCCATTTTTGGCTTTTACAAACTTGTGGCAGACAACTGCTTTGGCAATTTTTACACCAAGCTCTCGAGTAGCTAGCTAGTTGCTGAGTTCTTCAGCCCTCTCAATATTCCACTCCTCCACAGCCTGCTCTATCCTCTTTTCGAGGCCTTCTCAGTGGTTTTCCTTTTAACAGGGGGGTCAAACCTATCATTGACTCCAACATACTGAGTAAGCTCCTTCCACTGGGCTGCATTTGAGGACTGTTCAATTCCACATATATAAGGGAATTCCAGAAGGACTCTCTTCTTAGGCATTTACATTTGACTCTGCTTCACTTTTTGCTTCATCTGTTGAGAAATCTATGATTTCTGCTTTTCTGTTGCTCCCATCCTCTTTATCTTCCTGTAAGTTAAGCCCAGAGCTCTCCAATGTAGCTTCATCTTCAGAGTTTGACTCAACATCACTTTCATTTAGGCCAGGAGGTACCAGCCCACTCAACATCTTTTCTTCTGTCAGGATGCAGCCGCCCGGCAGCCATCTTAAGACCCTGTCAACCAAAAAATTTTTTAAGAAATAATTTTTGTGTGAAATCATTGTTGTGTATTATTTCAGTGTATTATTTCAGGGTTTTGTATAAAATAATGTGGACATTTTACTTCTATTTCTATGCTCTGGAACAGTTTAAAATGATTGAGTTCTTGCTTGACCATCTTTTTCTTTTTCTTTTCTTTCTTTTCTTTTCTTTTTTTTTTTTTTTTTTTTTTTTTTTTTGAGACAGGGTCTCAGTCGCCCAGGCTGGAGTGCAGAGGTGTGATTTTGGCTCACTGCAACCTCTGCCTCCCAGGCTCAAGCAATCCTCTCACCTCAGCTTCCAGAGTAGCTAGGGCTGCAGGTGCACGCCACCATGCCCAGCTAATTTTTGTATTTTCTAACAGATGGAATCGCACTATGTTGCCCAGGCGGATCTCAAACTCCTAGATTCAAGCAATCTGCTGGCCTCAGCCTCTCAAAGTGCTGGGATTATAGGAGTGAGCCACCGCACCTGGCCTATATTTTTCAATTAATTAATTTTGGAGGAGACAAAAAACATTCAAATCATAGCACTCACTATTAAAAAACTGGAAATAAAAACAAATGCCAAACAAACCAGGAAGGATTAATTTATGGCACAGTCAAACAATAGAGTAATGAAAATGAATAAACTCCAACTGCATACCACAGTGTGGATGAATCTTAAAAACACAATGTTGAGGCCAGGCATGGTGACTCATGCCTGTAATCCCAGCATTGTGGGAGGTGAGGCAGGCAGATCACCTAAGGTCAGGAGTTTGAGACCAGCCTGGCCAACATGGTGAAGCCCCATCTCTGCTAAAAATACAAAAATTAACTGGGCGTGGTGGCGCACGCCTGTAATCCCAGCTACCCGGCAGGCTGAAGCAGGAGAATCGCTTGAACCTGGGAGGCAGAGGTTGCAGTGAGCCTAGATTGTGCCATTGCATTCCAGCGTGGGCGACAAGAGTGAAACTCCATCTCAAAAAAACAAAACAAAAAACCAATGTTGAGTTTTAACAGCCCAACATGAAAGTATATTTATACTCCAATTCTCTTAATGTACACTCAAAATACAGACCAAACCAAACCATATTGATTAGGAATGAATAATCAGGTGGTAAAAGTACAAAGCAATGCAAGGAAAGACTGAAGTCAGGATAGGGCTATCTCTGTGCAGGGAAGGGACTGAAAGAGAAAGGGGTGGATTGGGAAACGATACAGGGAAACTTCTGGTGATAATGTTCTATTTACCGACTTAAACAGTGTCGCTACGCAAGACTTTGCTTTATGATTATTCATTATAGTGCTCACTTGCTTATGGTATATGCTTCTCTGTATATGTATTATATTTCACAAAGTTAATAAAGCTTATACAACAAAGAAAAGGTTCATTACTGAAAACAGACACCAACTCCCAGGGGAAGGAGTACAACGGAGCTGATTTCAAGAGCCTGGACATGAGGCCCTGAAGAGGAGATCTACACTTTCTGGCCCAGAAGAAACCCATATTTCTGCTTCATGAGTATCATCTCGGGGAAGCAGGGGAGTTCTATAGCCTCAATAAAATATCAATGCAAGGACCCGTGTGTGTGTGTGTGTGTGTGTGTGTGTCTGTGTGTGTGTTTTGGAACAGAGTCTTGCTTTGTCACCCAGGCTGGAGTGCAGTGGTACGGTCTCGCCTCACTGCAACCTCCGCCTTCCGGGTTCAAGCAATTCTCATGCCTCAGCCTCCCGAGTAGCTGGGATTACAGGTGCCTGCCACTGTGCCCAGCTAATTTTTGTATTTTTAGTAGAGATGGGGTTTCGCCATCTTGGCCAGGCTGGCCTCGAACTCCTGACCTCGTGATTCACCTGCCTCAGCTTCCCAAAGTGCTGGGATTACAGGCATGAGCCACCGCACCCGGCCGACCCATTTATTCTTTAAGGATCTAATTCTGCAGGGCATCAGCCAGGCTCAAGATAGAACTGAGGTGAGGCTGTGCAGACTTCAACCCCCAGATCTGTCTGAAAATGCTCAGTTGAGCTCAATCCTGGGTGAAAAATGATACCAGAATCCCAGAGTTCCAGCACAACACAGTGGTGTTTCTTCTGTGATGTCATCAACACCTGCTTCTGATCTCACCCGCCCAGAAGTTTCCAATATCATTCAGTGATAGTGGCGGTGGATAACAATGACCTCCTACCAGCTGTGAATTTCTCGTCTTCCACTAGTACTAGTAAAAGAGATTGCTGCTGGCTAAGACTACCCACCGGTGGGGTCTTGGTGAGTGGGGCCCAGTCTGAGGCCAGGGGTAAGAGAGGGCAGAGGGGCCAGGGTTGCCCCAGAAGAAGGGAAGCCTGGATTCTCTTCTGTGGCAGGGCTGAGTGATCATAGGGCCTGACTCCTCCACTGGGGAATGCCAGCTTCCAAGTAGAGACAGTGCTGTGTGTCTAGACCTAAGCCTGAAGTCTTCTTCTCTCTAGAAATCCACAACCCTGTGTCTGGTCAGGCAGAGGACACTGGAAAAATGGTTTTCCATTCCAATACATTTCCCCATTACTTTCTGCACAGGAAAACAAATTCACTTCTGTCTGGAAAGGCAGATTAGAGCATGTGATAGGAGCTGAGCTCCCAAAATGTATCCACTTTCTTAGAGAGTTTTTATTTGGTTCTTGGGATCAGGGATACCCTAGAGTATGTGGCTTGCCACTTAAAGTATAAATAGTGTCTTGGCTTTGCCTTGAAAATACTGTCCCTGTCAGTGGCATATGTTTATATTCTGGGTCTTGTAGTAAAATCTGTGGTCTGACTCCCATCATCTCCAACCCCATGGCCCCCTGCTTACCCTCTGCCTAGCAGCCTCACCCAGCACCAGGCCTTGGGGTAATAGGGACCCTGGTGTGTGGCTTTCACTTCCTGCCTTTTCTCTCTCATTTTGATTTTTCCTGAACATCTCACCTGGGTACCACAGAAAACCCATGTACATTTGCGTAGGCTGTGCACAGTTGTGAGGTTTTTTTAATTGTTACTGTTGTTTTTGCAATTGCAAACAATTCTGCAATGAGCATTCTTGTGTGTGTAGGTCTTTGTGAGCTTGAGTGTTTATGATGGAAATTATTTCTAAATAGCAGAGACAAGTTCCCAGGGCCACCATAGGCTCAACAAAACTATGAGGGTTGGGTCCCTGCAGTTGTTCACTGGGCTGGTTTAAGATCTCAGACAATTTCACTGATCAATCAATACAGGCAGTCCAACTTACAACGACTCTACTTACAATTTTTTGACTTTAAAATGGCGCAAAAGCCATATGTATTCAGCAGAGATCATACTTCAAGTATCCATACAACCACTCTTTTTCATTTTCAGTATTCAATAAATAAAATCATCTAACACAAAGCCCATTTTATAATGAAGTGTTGAAATATGCAACATTTTATTATACAATAGGCTTTGTGTTAGGTGATTTTGCCCAACTATAGGCTAATGTCAGTATTCTGAGCACATTTAAGGTAGGTTAAGCTATGATGTTTGGTAGATTAGGTGGTGTGTTAGTCCGTCCTCATGCTGCTGATAAAGACATACCTGAGACTCGATAATTTATAAAGAAAATAGGTTTAATTGACTCAGTTCCACATGGCTGGGGAGGCTTCAGGAAACTTACAATCACGATGGAAGGGGAAGCAAACACATCTTTCTTCACATGACAGCAGGAAGAGAAGTGCTGAGCAAAAGGGGAAAAGTCCTTCCTGAGTAGTTGGGATTACAGGCGCCCGCCACCACACCTGGCTAATTTTTTGTATTTTTAGCAGAGACGGGGTTTCACCATGTTAGCCAGGAGGGTCTCAATCTCCTGACCTCGTGATCCACCCACCTCGGTCTCCCAAAATGCTGGGATTACAGGCATGAGCCACTGCGCCTGGCCTTTTTTTTTTTTTTTTTTTAATCGTTGTTCTCTCTTCTCTTGCTCTTGACTTTTGCCCTTTTCACTGTGCTTGCTTTCTTATTAGTTGTTTCTCCTTCTAACATGCTCCTGCTCATCTGCTGTGGTTTTGAAAATCAGGAAAGTGGCTTCTCCTTTAGGCTATTGGTTCAGCTGCTGCAACAGAGACCAGACAATAGTGACTTTACAAGGTTATTGCTCTCCCATGAGAAAAATGCAAGGTGGTCAACATTCTAGGGCACTTCTCCAGGTCATCTTGTGACTCAAGTTCTTCCTGCCTTGATGCTTGACTGTCTCTAGGGAGTTGTCCTGGTCAGCATCATCAAAGCTGCCCTCCCCTCCACCCCATGTCCACATCCCAGTCTTCACAAAGAGGAAAGAGGAAGTAGAGAACAGCCAGCTTCCTTTTAAGGATGTGGCCCAGAAATTAAACCTATTACTTCCACTCATATCTCACTGGCTAGGACTTAGTTCATACTTCCACCTGGCTGAGAGGGGTTCTGGGATATGTGGTCTCTAGTAGAAGAGCCATAAATCCAGGTTTTAATCTTGGGAGCTCTACTGCAAAAAGGAAGAGGGAAAGAAAAGGGGCTCTTAGCAGTCTCTGCCACACTGGATCTATTGAAATTTTGTGTGGAGTAAATAAAGGTGGGCACCAATTGAAGACACAAGGTGATCTACAGAAAAAGCCCCTCCCCTCCTCTCCTCTTCCCTCCCCTCCCCTCCTCTTCCCTCCCCTCCTCTTCCCTCCCCTCCTCTTCCCTCCCCTCCTCTTCCCTCCCCTCCTCTTCCCTCCCCTGCCCTTCCCTCCCCTCCTCTCCTCTCCTTTCTGATGTAGATCTCTCTATATTGCCCAGGCTGGTCTCAACCTCCTGGCCTCGAGAAATCCTCCTGCCTCAGCCTCCCGAGTAGCTGGGATTACAGGTGTGAGCCACCACACTTGGCTTCCATCCCCCTTTTCTGTACCTCTCTCTCTATTTTTTTTTTCTTTTGAGACGGAGTCTCGCTCTGTCACCCAGGCTGGAGTGCAGTGGTGCCATCTCAGCTCGCTGTAAGGGTTACTCAGAGTCCTTTTATTTCTTTTATATTGTTCTGGATTATGTTCCCAGACCAGACATTGGAGGTTAACAACGCAGTCATGAAGACAATAACAGGCATAATCTTTCAGATTTGACAACTCAGGCCAAAGGCACTCCCACCCCAATCCACAAGTGAGAGCATGATAAGTGTTTTCAGTGTCACAGACCAGAAGGGCCTTTCTTTTGAAAGCCTCAGTTATTCATACCCATACACCTTTACTGAGAACCTTCTACAAGCTGACACTCATCTAGGTGGTTGGTTGGGACATTGGGGTCATCTCTTTCCCCACCACACAGCCCACCTGGCATCTCCATGGGTTCTCCTCCTTCCATGGGTTCTCCTCCCTTCCTTCCCTTCCCTCCCTCCCTCCCTCCCTCCCTTCCTTCCCTTCCCCTTCCTTCCTTCTTTCCTTCCTTCCTTCCTTCCTTTCTTTATTTCTTTGTTTTTCTTTCTTTCCCCTCTCCTCTCTTCCCCTCCCCTCCCCTCCCCTTCCCTCTCCTGCCCTCCCCTCCCCACCTCTCCTCTCCGATGTAGGTCTCTCTATATTGCCCAGGCTGGTCTCAACCTCCTGGCCTCAAGAAGTCCTCCTGCCTCAGCCTTCCAAGTAGCTGGGATTACGGGTGTGAGCCACCACACCTGGCTTCCGTCCCCCTTTACTGTATCTTTCTTTTTTTTTCAAGACGGAGTCTCACTGTGTCGCCCAGCTGGAGTGCAGTGGTATGATCTCAGCTCGCTGCAACCTCCGTCTCCTGGGTTCAAGTGATTCTCCTGCCTCAGCCTCCCAAGCAGCTGGGATTGCAGGTGCCCGCCACCACGCCCAACTAACTTTTGTATTTTTGGTTGAGACTGGGTTTCATCACATTGGCCAGGCTGGTCTCGAACTCCCAACCTCAAGTCATCTGCCCGCCTCAGCCTCCCAAACTGTTAGGATTACAGGCGTGAGCCACCACACCTGGCCTTTCTTTACGGCATGACCTTGATGCTTATCAGGTTTCTCCTCTAGGAGGTGGAGTGGGTTGGATATGGGCTTACAACAGCTTCTGTGATGATGAAGCAGAGAAGGAAAAGACGAACTGCTTTTGTTGAGAATTTATGCTGTCCCACCAGACTGTGAATAGCATAACTACAGCAACAACAATGAATATTTGCAGAGCATTTATTTTGTATATGGTATTTCATTTAATCCTCACAATCACCCTTTAAGCTTATGATTATTGTTTTCCCCCATTTTCCATATGCCAAAAAAAAAAAAAAAAAAAAAAGCACAGAGAGGTTAAGTCCCACATTTAGGTGGCCCATCTGGGACTGAAACGCAGGCAGCTAGCATTCCCAGCACTATTCTTGTATTGATCTGGTTTGTCTTTGTACCCACCAGTCTTTATCCTAGACGAGAATAAAGGTGTCAGAGCAGAGGGGTGTGAGACCCCAACTAGCCCAGCCCTCTCAGAATTACAGATGAGAGGGAAAAACAAACAGAGATCAAGTGAGCTACCCAAGGTTGCACAGCATGATAGCCGCTAAGCAAGGGCTGGAACCTAGACCCTGATGCCCTGTTGCCACTGCAGAATACGTGTTCAAAAGTCTTCCCGTCCCGTGAATGAAAAAGATAATAAGTGGGCCGGCGCGGTGGCTCACGCCTGTAATCTCAGCACTTTGGGAGGCTGAGGCGGGCGAATCACGAGTTCAGGAGATAGAGACAATTCTGGCTAACGCGGTGAAACCCCGTCTCTACTAAAAAATACAAAAAAAAAAAAAAAAATTATCCGGGCGTGGTGGCGGGAGCTTGTAGTCCCAGCTACTCGGGAGTCTGAGGCAGGAGAATGGCGTGAACCCGGGAGGCGGAGCTTGCAGTGAGCCGAGATCACACCACTGCACTCCAGCCTGGGCGAGTGAGTGGATAATGGATAGACTTCGACAGAGTCTGTCTATGTGGCTCACCCTGGGGTCTTCGTGGGGTGGTTGGGTCATGAGAACCAGGGGGTCAGGGGAAGAGGGAGATGACTAGAGTGCGCCAGCCTGACACGGTTGTGTGGAAGGGGGTGCTGTGCTGCTGGTTATGGGGAAATCAACCCATGAAAGCATAACCAGCCTTTGACCCCCTCCTCTGGCACCTCATGACCTTGTGTTCACAGGGCTTCCTCTATGGCATTCTTATCATATTGTTAACAGCCCTAACTGGTGAAAGGGAGTCACTTTCAGAGAGCATTGGGCAGTGGCTCCTTTCCCATCAGCTATTGTACTGCAAGTGCCAGATAATGTCGATGACATAAATGTGCCTAGGCCCCTGCCTGGGAGGGAGAGGCTGTTTACTACTGCCCCTTGTTTTGCACACTGATCTTTGGGGGTTGCAAACACTGGCACCTGTCCTCAGGGCCAAAACCAGTGTCTATAGCAGAGTGGGCAGGACTTTGATGAAACTCTGATACCTGCAGGAGTGTGGCCCACCGCAAACCGGAAATGACCCAGCTCACTCCCTTGGCCCTCCCTGGTGGGGCTGTGGCCAATTGTAGATCACTCCTTTGCTGGAGAAGGAGTCTGGGTAGCAGCTGGGTACCAGCCACTAGGCTGGTGCCAGGACCTGGTCCTTGGGCGGGGCAGAGGGCTATCTTTGTGGGAGTGGAGTGGCTTTTCTTGCTTCTGGCTGATGGGACTAAGGAGACTGGGAAAGGCGACATGCCTCAGGGAGGGCGAGGGGAGGTGGCAAAGGAGCTGCCAAGGCCCAATGCATCAGGGGAGCTGGAGCAAGCTGGAACCAGGGACCGGCAGCCTTGTGCGTTTGAGATAGTAATTTGCAGATGGTTCCTGGTAGCGACAGGGTCTCTGAGGCGGAGCCTGGGTCTTCGCGTAGGATCTGCCAGCCTGGGTTCCCCGGCAGGTCAGAGCAGCTTTGGGGCGGGGCCAAGGTTGGCCCCTGCTTGGGAGGAGCCGGGATGCCTCTCTCACAGTGATGCAGAGAGGAATTTGCTGACAGTCCCTTGCCAGGTGGGGCTGGCTTCGCCCAGCCGGCGAGGAGGAGGACCCGCTGGCAGTCTCCTCCCAGGTGGGGAGCGTGGAGCCTGTCACTGCAGCCTGGCGGCCTGAGCGCCGAGCCTGGGGCTGGGGCCGCGGTGCTGAGGACGCAAATGTGGTGAGCACGCGACGCGGGTGCGGTGACCGGGGCTGGTCGGGCCGGGAAGAAGGGGCGCCGGACCCAGGTCCCGCACGGGGAGGGGGCGGGGAAGGATTGCTTGTTTCTGTGCTTTCTGAGACCTTGCATTGGGAGGGATGGGGGTAGGGGAGACTGCGCCACAGTCCCTTGCCACGCTGGCTGTCTCTAGCTTGTACCCAGGAAAGGGTGGCCTGAGCCGCCCACCCGGGAGGGCGTGGCTTTAGTAGACCGGTCTTCACTGGGTTGGGGGAACGGAGGTGGGTAGGAGGTTTGCTTGGGGGGCTCCCCGGCCTCCTGCCTGACAGCCAGGTGGGAGTTACCGCTCGGGGCTACCCTCTCCCCCACCCAGGGATTCCCCGGGGCTCTGCCGCCCACTCTCTGGGCTGGGACGGGAGGGGGCAGTCTGCTCCGCCGTTATGGGTTATGACAACGTCACTGCTGCGCTGCTGCCTGGCGGGCTGGGCTCCTGGGCCCCCAGGGGAACAATGCCACCCTTTCCCCATGTGCTTCCAAAGAAAGGCTCTTGCCTCCCTACTCGCCCTGGCCTTGAGAGAGAAAGGTTGTGTTTGGATGAAGGCCCTGGGGAAACTGAGGCCCAGGGGTGCTGTGGCTTGACCAAGGTCACTGAGCAGGCCCTACAGAGCTGGCCTCCCAGGCACTGCCTTCACCGAATGCCCTCTGGAGGGGCAGGGGCCCTTCTTCCTCTCTAGACCCCAGGACCTCCCCCCACCCCAGCACCCCATTTCCTCATCCCTGAGAATGCAGGGAGTTGCAACTTCTGCATGGGGCTCCAGGGTATCATGGGTGTAAGCAGCAATTAGATTGTCTGGGGACAGGAGAAAATTGCTCATGAAAAACACTTAAGTGAGCAGAGGGAGTGTGAGTGTGTGCTGTTCTTGTGGGTTCAAGGAAAGAATGAGAGTTGGCTTTGAGGAGAGGAAGGCCCGTGCTGATGGGAATGAGGAGATGAACTGTCTCCTTCAACAGCCTGCAACGCTCCAGGAAGATGTGTTTTCCCTCAAGAAAGGGTCCATCTCTTAGCACCACCCTCTGTTATCACCTCATCCTTGTTCTCTCTCCGGCCCCTGTCCCTGGGAGAAATGGGCTACATTCCATCTATTGCCCTTAGAAGTGAACTTTCCCCTTAGAAGTGAATTCACCTTGTTCTTCTCCCTGGGACAGATGACCTTCCCTGGAGGGAAACTGAGGCAAGGAGAGAGCGACATTTTAGAGCCAGAGCCAGATGAGGGAACTGAGGCACAGAGGGTGGAGTGAGTTCTCCAGGTATCTTACCTACATGCAGGTCTTCTGACTCCCCAACCACCAAAGGGCAGACTGGAGGGGCCTCTTCCTGTCTTCTCTTCGCACCCCACAGTCCCAACGCTGAGAAGCTGAGGCTGCAAGGGCCTCCTGATGGGTGTGGAGGAGGTCGGTGACAGGGAACAGCACCAGCATTTTCTCCTCCTTTAAGATATGTTTTCTAGTTTCTTGGGAAGGAAGCAGCTTGAAGAGGGGAAGTGAAGTCTCTTGGTTACCTTCCCATCATGCCCCCACAGGGATACACAATTTCTGTGGGCCTATCGGAGCCAAAAACAGGCATCCCTCCTGCCCGAGTGCCAGCAGCTGTGAGCATAGCCAGGGAGTGGGGATCCACAGGTAGAGGGACTTCAGTTATCTCCCTGACAGCATCTCCGGATCGGGGGTTTGGGCCAGCACCGGTTTACTCCAAGTGAAAGGAGTTGCCATGTGCCTGGCTCATGAATTGCTCCTTTTCAGACACCCTCTGAGCACAGAACCCCTGACGCTGGCCCCTGCTGGCTTCACAGGAGCCTTGGGTTGCATGATGACCACCAGGAGCTGCTGGGGTGACCTGTGGGAAGGGATGGGGTTCCCAGTAAACCAGATGAGAACTAGCTGCTTGTGGGGTGACAATATAGCACCAGAGAGGAGAGGGCCCACCATACTGGAGGGAAACCACATGGTATGTGTCCCTCCCAGCTAGCAGAGAAAGGGTCAGGCCTCAGAGAGGCCCCCTGGTGAGAACCAGACTTAAAGAGCAGAGAGCTGGACCGAGTGCCTCTATCGGCAGGCACTCTGCCCTCAGCTTCTCTACCTGATAGCTAGGCATGAAAACACCTTCTCCAGATGGGTGGGAGGGCTTTGGAAACTTGTCAAGTGTTTATTACAAATGGGAAGTATTATTCCTGGAGTCTCTGGTCTAGGTGGAAGCCATCTGTTTCCTGCCTTGATGGGGGAAACATGGTCATTTCTTCTTCAGAGGATGCTCTCTCCCTCTGCGGCCAGCCTAGGGCATCCTTCTAGGCTGGGAAGGCAGGTCAGCCCTCCCCAGCCCGCTTCAAGTTGTGCTTGGGCCCTTGAGGAGTTTCATCCCCTCCATCCCCAGCTGCCCATTATATTTAACATATTTAACAGGATGTTCACCCCCGAAAATGCGGGTGTCTAGTGGCACCGTGGAGCTTCCTACAGGCCTGTACCCTCCCCACTGCCTCAACTCTCGAATTCCACGACCTCTGCTCTGATTCTTCCTGGGAAGAGGCGGGTGGAAGAACCATAAAGATAATGGGCGTAAAGTGCTGGGAGCTGTTTGCACAGAGCGTCCAGTTTGCAGGAACCCACGTGGTGCTCAGGCCATGGGCAGGCTCACACTGGGAAAGGCTGTAATGAAAGTGCTCAGAGGAAGTGCTCAGCTTCCAGTGAGATCAGCAGCTTTTAGTGCCCTGTTTTGCCTGAGGTAGGGCCCCAATGCTCACTCTTCTTTCCTCTCGTGGGAGAGCAGTGGTTTTCACAGCTTACACATCAGCATGGGTGGTGTAAATGGAACTCCACATTCTTGCCCATGAGTTGGCTGGTGCAACTCCTGCAAGGTAGGGTTACAGGAGGAGCTGAGATGAGAACGTGGGCAGCTCACGAAGTATGGTGTGTCCTTGCTCTAGATCTGTCTGCATTGCTTAGGCCCAACTGAGGGTGGCTCTTAAGAAGAACAATGTGTGGCCAGGACTCCAAGTTCTGTGTTTCTAGGGCAGGATATGTACTCAAGCTGCCACATTGCTTGCCAACACCCCTGGGGCTGGTGCTGAGACATGCAGAGGCAGAGTGGGCGGGGAAGGGGCGCCTCATTGTCACCTCCTGCCTCTTTCTACTCATTAGTAATGCTCCCCAAAGGGAAACCGAAGCATAGACCTGCTTAGAAAGCTAGGACTAGGACCCAAGTGTCCTGGGCTCCCACCTTCTGCTTTTCCCAGCCTTTCATTCTGCCGTTTGACACGAGCACCCTCAAGATGAGATGGGAAGAGCTGGGCTGGAGGTGAGTGAGTCATGCCCAGCCCTGTGCCTGTAGACCTTCATTCCTGCCAAGCCAGGGCCTCTGGTGTCCTTAGAGGATCAAAGGCAGAAAGACCAGCTTCCAACAGGAAACCAAACTGTCCCCTCCCCATTACTGAGTGGCCTGGCCAAGGAAGGTCCTGGAGGCAGAAGCCTTCTCCTCACTCTGGCTAAGTCTTCTCAGAGTTGTGCCCAGCAAGGTGCATGCTGGCCTCAGGCCATCGAGTCCCAGCAGAAGAGCAAGTGACCCTAAGGTCTTTGGAGAGATAGGTGGGCAAGATGGAGCTGTGGCCAGTCCGCTGGGATACAGCTGTCCATTGGGTTTTGGGTGTTGAGGACTCATTGCCTTAGGGTGTCTGAGTGGCAGTGATTTGGCCATAGGGTAGAAACACTACAGACGGCAATGGAACATGCACCCAGGGCCCTGTGGGGAAATCAATCCTGCTTTGATGGGGGACATGGAAGCACAGAGGACTTGTCATACATGGACACGCTGCCTGGGGGAGTACTTGGGAGCTGCGTTCCCACCTATTTCATTACCTGCTCACTTCACTTCCGTGAGTCTTCCATTTGCAACATGGTGAAGCAATCCCCTCCACACAGAGCCACTGGAAGGATGAATGGGAGGAAGCAGAAAGGTGCCCAGCTTGGGGCCTAGTGACCAGGAGTCCCCTTCTTTCCATTTGCTCGTCCCTCTGCTTGCTGAGTGGCCAGCTGTCCAGGGACCCCTGGGATGGCGACCATGTTTTGTTGTTGTTGTTTTTTTTTTTGAAACAGAGTCTCGTTCTGTTCCCCGCTCTGGAGTGCAGTGGCACTATCTCGGCTCACTGCAACCTCTGCCTCCCAGGTTCAAGTGATTCTCCTGCCTCAGCCTCCTGAGTAGCTGGGATTACAGGCGTGCGCCAACACGTCGGCTAATTTCTTTGTGTTTTTGGTAGAGACAGGGTTTCGCCATGTTGGCCAGGCTAGTCTCAAACTCCTGACCTCAGGTGATCCACTCATCTCAGCCTCCCAAAGTGCTGGGATTACAGGAGTGAGCCAACGTGCCCAGCCAGACCATGCTTTTTTGATGACACCAAACAATGTTCAAGAATGGCTGACCAACAATGTCGACTGCTCCAGGCACTGTTAGAACTGAACTGTCACCTTCAAAAATGCTTCAGGCCATGCATGGTGGCTCATGCCTATAATCCCAGCACTTTAGGGGGCCTAGGAGGGAGGATTGCTTGAGCCCAGGAGTTCAAGACCAGCCTGGGCAACATAGAAAGACCTTGTCTCTACAAAAAAGTGAAAAAATTAGCCAGGCCTGTAGTCCCAGCTACTCAGGAGGCTGAGGTGGGAGGATCACTTGAGGCCAGGAGGTTTAGTCTGCAGTGAGCTGTGATTGCACCGCTGCACTCCAGCCCAGACGACAGAGCAAGACCTTGTCTCAAAAAACAAAACAAAATAAAAAATCAAAAAGGCTTCTCACATCCCTGAGGACCTGGCAGAGGGGGAATCTTCTCAGAACCAAAGGGGTGTGTGTGTGTGTGTGTGTGTGTGTGTGTGTCTGTGTGTCTGTGTGTCTGTGTGTGTCTGTGTGTGTCTGTGTGGTGTGGGCAGGGAGTGTCCTTTCATACAATGAACAAGCTGTTGCTGGACCAGGGATCCTTCCTTGGCTGGCGCCTCATGTGCCCAGGTGTGTCAACTAGGCCTGGCTTGGGGAGACCTTCTCAGGCAGCAGAAGAACAACAGCCTGAACGATAAGCCTGGCTTGAGGCCCTGGAGCCACTCAGCAGCCTCACATTCTCTGTCATTACTCTTTAATCCTCTCCACGCCTTGGGAGAGAAAGCAAGTCTGAGTCACCCGCTCAATAGATAAGAAAGCTGTGGCTTGAGAGGTTGTGACAGCTGCAACCACACTCACACACCAAAGCAGCAGAACCCAAACTGGGGCCGTGGCCAGTCTGTGTCTAGGGAAGCCACCTGCGTGCCGTCCTCCCAAGCACAGCTGACACATCCTGAGCTCACCTCTTACTGCTGGGGCTGGTGGTTTTGCTGAAGTTGCTTGAGACGAAAAGACTTGGAAGAGAAGGTCGTGCGTTTCTCCCCTTCCCCTCCACTCTGGGCAGGGCGCCCAGAACCAGATTCTGCTGAAGGACATCTCCAGTCATGGGAGCAGGGAAGGTAGAAGGCTAGGATTCCCACCCCGCCCCCACCCAGGTTCCGAGGGGCTGAGCCGAGGCAAAGGAAGGGGACTCGGCAAGGCCAGGCCCAGGCTCCACACTCCATGGAGGGGCTTCTTGGGGCCCTGGCCCAGGCACATACATGCAGCTTGTGCTGCATGGAGCAGCCAGGGAGGAAAGGACAGGAAGCCCCTGGCCTGGGTCACAGAGCTGCCAAGTGGAGGAGCAGAAGGAGCCCCAGTCCCAGCACCCTCCTGTGTGGCTGGGGAGGGAACCCAGACCATCGCAGCCCTGATCTTTTCCCAGAGACAGAGGAAGGGAAGTGAGTGGGAAGAGCAGGCTTTCCGACCCAGCCCTATCCCAGGGCCTGGTGTCCCTGTGACTCTGCCTGCTTCCCCTGGGAGTTACTTTTGAACCCAGCTCTGACCCAGAGCCTGCCATTGAAGGCTCATCTTGGAGTAAGCCCAACCCATCTTCTCCAGTGAGGCTCCCTTCCCACATGCTCTGTTCCCACTCAGGGGTTATTTGTGTGTGGGGCGGGGGGATGTGTCAGATGCCCTTGAAGTTTTTGCAAAATACACACGCCTGGCTTTTCTGCCCCATCTCACCCCAGCTCGGCTAAGAACCATTGCTCTGGCAAATCAAACGTGCCCTGGACTGTCTGAGCCACTGTCTCTCCCCATCCCAGTCCTGGTCCTTATCCCTATCCTCATCTGTTCATCTTCCTGTCCGTCAAAGCCCAATTCAAATGCTACCTCCTTGATGAAGCCCTCCCTGGATCTCAGCCAGATGAGATCTTAACAGCCTTGAATGCCCTTAACACTTTGAGTCTATCTCTTCTGCTAGAAAGGACTTCATCCTTTCACTTTTCAAGTGTTCATTGAGTGCCAGTCACACACAGGTCCTCCAGTAGTTCATGGGGAACGGTGTGGGTAAACAAGGAAATGGCTTAATGACAATAGCTTGAGAAAAATAATAACATTCTGTGAAAATAGCAATACAAAGCTCCATGAGACATTCTGGCAAGAATGCTAGTAAAGCCGAATGTGTATATGCTTTATGACCAACGATTTCACATCTAGGTATACATTACCTAGAGAAACTCACACATGTGCATAAGGAAACAGCTCCAAGGGTATCTAGGGCAGCCATGCTTGAAATGCAAAAAAGAGGTCTTGGCTGGACTCTGTGGCTCACGCCTGTAATCCCAGCACTTTGGAGGCCCAGGTGGGAGGATTGCTTGAGCCCAGGAGTTTAAGACCAGCCTGGGCAACATAGCAAGACCCTGAATCTACTAAGAAAAAAAAATAGCCAAGTGGGGTGGTGTGTACCTGTAGACCCAGCTACTTGGGAGGCTGAGGTGGGAGAATTGCTTGAGCCCAGGAGTTTGAGGTTTCAGTGAGCTATGATTGTGCCACTGCACTATAGCCTGGGCAACCAAACAGAAAAAAAAAGACAGACCTCAACCTCAATATCTGCAATAATAGAATAATGAATAAAACTATGATACTGTGCAGCAGTTAAACTATGTGTAACTGGGGAGTTTTATTTTTTATAAATTATACCTTAGCAAAGTTGATATATGTGTACATACACATATGGATACATCCTGTATTAACATGAATAAATTTCAAAAACAATGTTGCAAAAAAAGGAAATTGCAAAATAATACCATTAGTGAAACTTTAATTTTCTTTTTCTTTTTTTTTTGAGGCAGGGTCTTGCTCTGTTGCCCAGGCTAGAGTGGAGTGGTGCGATCTTGACTCATTGCTGCCTCCACTTTTCAGGCTCAAGCGATCGTTCCACCTCAGCCTCCTGAGTAGCTGGGACTATAGATGCACACCACCACACCCAGCTAATTTTTTTTTTTTTTTTGTATTTTTTGTAGAGATGGGGTTTTGCTATGTTTCCCAACCTGGTCACAAATTCCTGGGCTCAAGTGATCCACCCATGTGGGCCTCCAAACGTGCTGGGATTACAGGTGTGAGCTACTGTGCCTGGCTGAAAATTTAATTTATGCAAAAAACACAAAACTGTACTAGCTATGATTTATGGATTTACTAATTTCTGTTGCAATGCCTACCAAGATCATGTGTGTAGTGCCTTGGAGAGAGTAGGAGCTGAGACTGAAAGGGGAAAAGGAAGGACTTCTAACTTGTCAGTAACACTTCATTTAACAAAGAACAGCTGAAGCAAAAATGACGGAATGTTTACATTTGTTAATTCAGTTGGTTTAAATGAATTGTTCAAAGTTGAAGAAAAGTAATCTGAGATGTCTATGGAAAGGTGCTGACATCTCCCTGGGGAGTCAGGAAAGGGTCCAAGAGGAGGTGACAGCTGGGTGTGAAGGACTCAGGGAACTGGCAGGTTTCACTGGGGTGGGGGAGTTGGGAAAAGCAGCCGTGGGTGCTTAAAGCCAGGGAATACCTGTGCCGGCTCTTTGCACGTCTGAAATGTTTGTTGACTGACTTTGTATCAAGCTGTCCCTCTGCTGCCCTCTCATCCCCTTCTCTGATTTCAGTTCTTCTATTTCTGAGTTGTGTACATAGTAAATAGGGTCCTGGGGGGAAAATCATGTGTCATTTTATGATTTTTTAGAGATGAGATAATCTAATAGGGGTTAGGAGAGGATTAGAGGCAAATATACAAAATTGAACATTAAAATGGGGAAATAGTCACTGATACAGAGAAAATAGAATTATTATTATTATTATTATTATTGGTACTGTGTTTGGCCATATGTAAATCCAGTTGAAAACTAGCTGAAACTGATGATTTTTTGGGAAAATGTAAATCATCAGTTTGACATCAGGAGAGGTAGAAAATCCCAACAGACCAATAATCACTGAAGAAACTGAGTTTTCATAAAATTCTCCTCCAAAAAAACTAAGGTTCAGATCACTTCTGGTTTCTATCAAACCTCCAAGGCACAGATAATGCCAATGTTATTTAAACTGCACCAACTACACCAAATCACAGAGAAAGAGAGATTCTAAATTATTCTATGAAGCACGAACAACATGGATACCAAACCTTGACAAAGATAGCACAAAAAGAGAAAAATAACTAAAAAATCTTATGAATAGTGGTGCAAAATTCATAAATAGCAATAAATGGACTCACAGCATTATGTTACAAAAATGAACATACCACAAGCAAGTGGGGCTGTATTCCAGAAATATAAATTCCATAGTAGAAAAACTATTAATGTAATTGAACAAACTAATAGCTCAAAAGAAATAAAAAATCATACAAGGAACTTCATAAGTGCTAAAAATGTCTAAAATGCATTTGATAAAATTCAACATGTCTCTGATTTTAACTCTTACTTCATAGGAATAGATGGATATTGCTTAACATGATTTTGTGTATGCCTATGTGTGCTTGTGTGTGTATTCAGACATAAACACACACAAGGAAAGAATGATCACGACTGTAATTCTTTAATACCACTCTAGAGGTACAAGCCAACACAAATTTTGAAAATGTAAGTTATAAAAGTGCTAAATTTATCAAAATTGTAGACGGTAAGATTGCCAACCTGGAGAAAAAAGAACAAGATTGTCAACTGAAAAAAAATTAGAAATAATAAAAGAATATACCAACATGATTGGTAATAACTATTAGAAGCAAAAATATATAGCTTGTTTGTATATAAACAGACTTTAACCTTTTAAATATAATGGAAGAAATTGAAAATATCAGTAAAAGGGCTAAAATAACCAGTACTAAGTCTAACCAGAGGTGGCAGGAGCAGCTCTTAAGACTACTTCATTCTTGATTCCCTGGCACTTGGAATAGGGCCTGACACATAGTAGTAGATATTTGTCAAATGATGGAACGGCTTCACAGACTGATAAACAAAGCACACCTAATATGCAATAATAATAATAGTAAACACCACCATATAGTAGTTCCTCTGTGTGGCCACTGTCCTATTCTTTACCTGTAGCCTAAGGTGTGAGCTATCCTGGAGAATGTTCCATATGTGCTTGAGATAATGTATATTCTGCTGCTGTTTGGAGGAGTTTTTGCATATGTCTATTAGGTCCAATTGGTCTATAGTGTTGCTCAAGTTCTCCATTTTCTTTTCTTTTCTTTCTTTTCTTTTTTCTTTTTCTTTTTCTTTTTTTTTTTTTTTTTTTTTTTTGAGACAGAGTTTCGCTCTTATTGCCCAGGCTGGAGTGCAATGGTGCAATCTCGGCTCACCACAACCTCCACCTCCTAGGTTCAAGCATTTCTCCTGCCTCAGCCTCCCAAGTAGCTGGGATCACAGGCATGCGCCACCAAGCCTGGCTAATTTTGCATTTTTAGTAGAGATGGGGTTTCTCCATGTTGGTCAGGCTGGTCTCGAACTCCCGACCTCAGGTGATCCGCCTGCCTCGGCCTCCCAAAGTGCCGGGATTACAGGCATGAGCCACCGCGCCTGGCCTACTTCTCCCTTTTCTTAGTGATCTTCTGTCTATTCTATCCATTATTGAAAGGAGTACTGAAATCTCCAATTATTATTGTGGTGTTGTCTATTTCTCCCTTCAGTTTTGTCAATATTTCTTCATATATTTGGGTGCTCTGCTGTTAGGTGCATATGTATTTATAGTTGTTATATCTTCCTGGTGAATTGACTCTTTATCATTATGTAATAGCCTCCTTTGTCTTTTGTGGCAGCTTTTGACTGTATAAATACAGCCATCCTTGCTCTCTTTTGGTTACCATTTGCATGGAATGACTTTTTCCATCCTTTCACTTTCCACCTATGTGAGCCTTTACATCTAAGGTTCAGCCTCTTGTGGGTACCATAGATTAGTTGCATCTTTCTACACCCTTTACCTGTAATAACTCATTTAATCCTCACAATAACTCCATGCAGATGGCGTTATTGTTACCTCCATTTTTAGATGAGGAACCTGAGGCACAGAAAGGGTAGGCAACTTATCCTAGGTCCAGTAGAGTGGAAATTTGAACCAAGCACTTGACTCTGAGTTTATGCTCTTTGTATCCATCCTCCTACATAGTCAAATTGGAATTTTGAATTTAGAGGGAGGATTGTTGGGTAGGGGAGCAGGAAATGGATTATTCAAACATGACTTTAGGACAACTGTGTAGCCCTTTGAAAAAAATAATAAAGTTGGGCCCTACCACAATCCCTACATCAAAATAAATTCTAGAGGGGGCAAAGATATTTTAAAAAGAAAGAAGAAAGCCAGGGGTGGTGGTGCGTGCCTGTAGTTGCAGCTACTCGGGAGGCTGAGGCAGGAGAGTCACTTGAGCCCAGGAGTTCAAGGCTGCAGTGAGCTATGATTGTGTCACATAAGTACTCCAGCCTGGGCAACAGAGTGAGACCCTGCTTCAAGAAAGAATAAGACAAAGACGAAGGAGGAGGAGGAGGAAGAGGAAGAAGAAGAAGAGGAGGAGGAGGAGGAGGAAGGAGAACAACAACAACAACAACAGGAGGAAGAAGAAGAAGAAAAGGAGGAAGAAACCTTTAAGAATACAAGTTGAAAATATGGGCAAATACTTTCATGATTCTCAAATGGGAAAGGCTTTTTAAGCAAGTCCAAAGGATGCCATAAATAAACTCAAAAAGAGATGAATGACAATTTGCAATACACATGACAAGAAGTAAGTTGCCTTAATTTAGAAAAACTTCTTTAAAAATCAATAAGAAATTAGAAAGGATGGACACAGACAAGTCACAGAAAAATAAGTGCAAAGGCCATTCAGTCAATAAACAGGAAAATACGTCTGTCTTTTTTGACAACCAAATTGCAAATTGAAACAAGATACCATTTTTAAACTCACTGTAAAAATCCAACAATCTGATAATGCACACTTGTGAGGGTATGAGTTGCTGGGGCAGAGCAAACTGGTTCACCCTCATTGGAGGACAATTTGGCAATATCTATCAGAATGTTAGGTTCACATAAGTTTTGACCCAGGGATATCCTCTAGCTGGCCTCATATATGTGCACAAAGATATAAAGTCAAAGATGTAGGCTGGGCACGGTGGCTCATGGTTGTAATCCCAGCACTTTGGGAGGCTAAGGCAGGCGCATCACCTGAGCCCAGGAGTTTGAGACCAGCCTAGGCAACAAAGTGAGACTTCATCTCTACAAAAATTAAAAAAAAATTTAAGCCTGGTGAGGTGGCTCACGCCTGTAATCCCAGCACTTTGGGAGGTCGAGGTGGGCAGATCACCTGAGGTTGGGAGTTTCAGAGCAGCCTGACCAACATGGAGAAACCCCGTCTCTGTTAAAAATACAAAATTAGCCGGGTGTGGTGACGCATGCCTGTAATCCCAGCTACTCGGGAGGCTGAGGCAGGAGAATCCCTTGAACCCGGGAGGCAGAAGTTGCAGTAAGCCGAGATTGCGCCACTGCACTCCAGCCTGAGCAACAAGAGCGAAACTCCGTCTCAACAACAACAAAAAAATTAGCCGGGCATGGTAGTGGGCACCTGTGGTTCTAGCTACTTGAGAGATGGAGGTGGAAAGATCGCTTGAGCCCAGGAAGTTGAGCTACTGTGAGCTGGGATCGTACCACTGCACTCCAGCCTGGGCAACAGAGTATGACGCTGTCTCAAAACAAATAAACAAGAAAAAACAAAGATATTCATTACAGAGTATGATGCTGTCTCAAAACAAACAAATGAGAAAAAACAAAGATGTTCATTACAGCTTTGCTTGTGCAGCAAAAAATGTAGAAATAACCTAAATATCAATCAACAAGGACAGATTCACAGAAAGTGTAGTGCATCGGTTCAGTGGAACACTATGAGCTATGAAAAGAATGGAGGGATCTGTCTGTGCTGGTATGCAGAGATGTGTGATGTATGTTAATTAGCAAAGCAAATATAAGTACTGGGAATATGTTCCTGGTTGGGTTTAAAATAAAGATGCAGGCATAGATATATATATATATATGTGTGTGTGTGTGTGTGTGTGTGTGTGTGTATGTTCATATTTCTGAAAAAAATTCTCGAGGAAAATTTAGGAAACGATACTTATGTTGGAGAGTGGGGCATAGATCTGAGATGGCAGGGACATCCATGCCATATTTCTTTTTTCTTTCTTTCTTTCTTTCTTTCTTTCTTTCTTTCTTTCTTTCTTTCTTTCTTTCTCTTTCTTTCTGTCTTTCTTTCTTCCTTTTTTTGGAGACAGGGTCTTGCTCTGTCACACACGCTGGAGTGCAGTGGCACTATCATGACTCACTGAAGCCTCGACCTGCTGGGTTTAAGTAATTCTCCCACCTCAGCTTCCCGAGTAGCTGGGACTACAGGTGGACACCACCACATCCAGCTAATTTTTTTTTTTTGTACTTTTTGTGGAACCGGGTTTTTGCCATGTTGCCGAGGCTGGTCTCTAACTTGTGGGCTCAAGTGAACCTCCCACCTCGGCCTCCCAAAGTGCTAGGATTACAGGTGTGAGCCACCATGCCTAGCGTGGATTTCATTTTCATTGTGTATTATTTTGAATGGTTTGATTTTTTTTCCCCCTAAGCATGTTATTTTCAGAATTTAAAGAGCATATTTAAAGCTGGGCATGGTGGCATGTGCCTGTAATCCTAACTATCTAGGAGGCGAGGCGAGAGGATCAATTGAGCCCAGGCATTGGAGACCAGCCTTGGCAACATAGTGAGACCCCATCTCAAAAAAACAAAACAAACAAGAATATTTAAGAAGAAACAAATTATAAAGGGGAGAATACCAGTTAAAATGCCTCACCCTGAACTTTGTTTTTAAATTCGTTTCTCAGTGGGTTCACCTCTCCTTGCATTCACAATTTCAGATGTGGGCGGGCCCAAGAGTTCACCGCCAATCTTTATTTTATCCATGAGGAAAATGAGAGCTAGAGAGGATTGAGCAAGCTGCCAGGGCTCCCTGGCTAGCTGGCTGCAGAGGCTGGGCTCCTGTGATGCTGCTTTCAGGAAAGGGACCGATGATCCCTTTATGTGGATTATAAAATCATCCTTGGACTTTTCTGCCCTTTCCCAGTGTGTCATCTACTGAGTCTTACTTCATGGGCACCCATGTGGGGAACTTGTTAAAATGCAGGTTCCCAAACACCCTCCTGGAGATTCAAGTTCAGTGGGTCAAGGTAGCGCCCTTCCACCTGCATTTTAGCAAGCCCTCCCCCTCCTCCTGCAGATGATTCTGAAGTGGGTGATGTGTATGACCCCTTTGACCTCCCCCAGCTCAACCCTGCTGGCATTGTCTATGCATCTAGGCTGAACACCCCCACAGCAGCAAGGGAAGGTGGGGTGCTCCAGCTCAGCAGGGGAAGTGACAGAGCTGGTGCCTGGACTCCCAGTGCTGTGCTGTCTCCATGGCCCGCTCCCCACAGCTGCTGCTCAGCTGGGTTGAATGGTAGCTCCCAGCTCACCTACCTCAGGGGTGGGCACTGGCTGGCCTGGATTTGGAGCTGGGGCAGGCTGGGGGTCATGGATGCTTCTGGAGTACCCCTCACCCCATCACAGCTCCCCAAGGCAGGCCTTGTAGGAGATACTGACAAGCACGTTGGAGTTGGGAGGGGCTTGGCCAGCCTGGGCTTGGGAAGGAGCTACAAGGAGGCCAGGGAGGACTGGGATGCATGCCCGCCTGCACTGAGAGGGTTCTGTTGTCCCTGTGCCATAGAGCCTTGGAGGAGCCTCCCTCGGAGTCAGGAATCGAGGGGGGACACCGCTGGGCCACTCAGAAGGACTGTTTCCTGGGGACTGATCAAGAGGAGGGAAGGTCCTATTACAGCCCAGAGGCCACGTGGGGCCTGAGCCCCAAACTTCAGCTGCTGTTCCAGGTAGGTGCCCCGGCATCATCCCATCACCCATCAGGGCTAAGCCCTAGCACCAGCTCCCCACCTTGAGCCTGGGAAATGTGGCCATCCTGGCCGCCCATGGCCTGCAGCTCTCTAGCCAGCACTTGGGCAAAGACCCTCCCTAAGCCCTCCCAAACACACAACCTGCCAGGAAAGGGGCAGAACGGCCTAACCCCATTCCGAAGGGTGCTGTCCCAGGTGACCCTGCCCATGAGGCCTGGGAAGGGGCAGAAGATGCTCTGGTTTTGGTTAGGATGTCCTCTGTCCCCTGGAAATTCCCCCGGGGCTGAGCTGCTAGCTGGGCCTCCTGGTGGTTCTTGCCCAGCTGACTCTGGTTTGGGGCAAGCCTAGAATCCGGCCAGACGCGGTTCTTCCAAGAGTTCCCTAACTCTTGACACTTTATCCTCTAGGAAAGGATTAAGACAGATGGTATCTTCATAGACTGCTAGAGCTAGGGATCTTAGAGGCAGAATCCAACCGCAATCTCTTTTTACTTCTCAAGTATTACTTATATCAATAGTGTAGTTTCCAGTGTTGTGGTTGAACATCTCAGAGGAATCAGGTGTAATCTTGTCAAAACAGCGCGGGAAGCCCTTTGGCTTCAGACAGCCCTTCCTGGGCTCAGTGGCCTCCCCTTGCCCCTCAGCCCAGCCTGTGCCCCACGCTCCTCTTCCTCTCCTTCCACCTTCCCAGTTACCTCCAGCAACTCCTCCCCACTTTGCAAAAGGAACATTGACAGTGACTGGACATCCCAAGCTAGAAGGTATTGAAGCTAGGTTAGCATCTAAGTGAGGCTTTCTTCCCTATTTAAGTAAGTAAATACATTAATAAATAAATCTTTGAGGAAGGATTAGAGAGTCCAGGAAGCTTTCCAGAGGAAGCGCTAACTGTGATAAGATTTCTCTATTTGAGAGTGTCTCAAATCTCTCTTACATGAAAGAAGATACTATCCTGCATGGGGTGTTGGCCAAGAGCATCGTGATTGTTGCTGTTACTGATAAAAATAATCTTAGATACGGTTCTTTATGTCCCCTTTATAATTTCCTGGTCCTTTCTTGGGAGAGCCCTCCAGGGCAGGGAGCCTTAGCCACAGGCAGTGTTTCACTTCTGTTCCTCTGGCCATTCCCAGGGCCCCAGCCCTACGCCAGACTCTTGTTCAAGATTACTAGAAGAGGCAGCAGTGGAGCCAGATGGGTTCACATCCCAGCTCAACCACCTACTGGCCTTGTTATCTCTATGTACTTCTGTCTCTTCATCTGTAAAATGGGGTTAACAATAGTACCCTAGGGTGAAGATTAACTACGGTAATATCTGTAAAGTACTTGAAACAACATCTAGCACCCAGTAAGTGCTTAACACATTAGATCTGATCACTGCAAAAGTCTGTTCTCTCCCAGCCATAGTCTGCTGCCTGATCAACCTCCCTAAGACACAGTGCAGTCATCCAATTCCCTGGCTCTACAACCAACCATGACTCCCCATTGTCTAGTTAATGACTGTGCTCTAACTTCACTTTAAGGGCTTGAAGGCAGAGAAGAATATCGTCTGCCTTGCATGTAGTAAGGAATCAGTAATGTTTGTTGGGAGAGGGTTTCCACTCTCAGAGTGGGTGAACTGAGTCCCTAAGGAATGGAAGTGCAGTCACCTACAGGCCACATCTGGGGGTTTGATCCAAGCTCTTCTGCCTCCCCAACCATAGCCTGGCCAGGAGCGGACCTGGATCTGGGGCCCTGCATCCGCACACAAGGCTAGGGTTGGTTTCCCTTGGATCCACTGGGCCTGCAAATGCAGTGAGCCCTATTTTGAGCTCCAGCCTTGGTCCACATCAGAGTCAAGAGAGGACACTTGGCCATTGCCCAGACAGGCAGTGACCGCAGTTATAATGTGTACTCTGATGAGTTCAGGCCAGGCAGCAGACGTGACGTCATGGTCCTCATTCATCATGGGGCCGTGGCCAAAACCTTGGCTCCCATGGCTCAGGTGGGAAGCCTGAGGCCAGCAGAGACTACCCATGATCTGGCATCTTGGGACAGAGAACTCAGCTAGCTCCATCCTGCATCTCAGCCCCTCTGGCGGAAGAGAGGCCACACACTGTGGAGGAACAAGCCCTGGGCTGGGGCAGGACAGAACAGCATTTGAGACCAGCCTCCTTATCTGGTGGAGAGACCTTGGCCACATCAATGAACTTCTGTATTTTCCCGTCTGTGAAATGCGGAGGATAACACCTGCTTCGTAGAGTCAGGGTGAGGGCAAAATGGAGCAAAATGCCCAGAGCCACTGCACGCATGGAGAGGGCACTTGGGAATTTGCCGCGATTCTGATCAGACCATCAAAGTTGTTCTCCAGGCTGCCAAGTGGAGCTGTTTCAGTCCTGCAAACTTCTAGCTTTCCTTAGGTGGGGAAATTGTCCTCGCCTGGCCTCCGCTCTGAGATACAGGAAAATAGTGGTGGTTTTTGGCAGGAGCAGGAAACAGTTCAAATGTTTCCTGGCAAGGATGGGAAGTGCAGGAGGGAAGCAGCGCAGCTCTGCTTGGTTTTCTCAGAGATTTTTCCACTTGGAGGCTCGGTGCTGCCAAGCCCAGGAAGCCAGCAGTAAAGGGACAGGGAGGGGGCAAACCAGAGCATGCTGGTTCCCGCAAGGTGGTATTTTTCTCTTTATCCACTTGAAGAATGAATGAATCTGTTGAGATTCCAGGCACTGGACTAGGCAGCAGCAAGTAAAACAAACATGACCCTGCTCTCAGGGGGCTTTCATTCAAATGGGGCAGATAATGAACAGCATATTATGGATGATGTATGTTAGAAGGAGATAAATGCAATGGGGGAAATAAAAAACACAGAGAAAGAAAGGGAGGGCAATCAGGGGTGCCGGAGGAGCTGCGTTATTAAGAAGAATGGTCAGGACAGACCTCACTGGAAAGGCAACATTTGAGACACGCAGATTGTTTGCTCCCCTTGGGGATTCCTGAGAGGCCCGGGGGCTCAGAATCAAGGCCAAATGCCTTTCATGAGATCCTAGGATAGGAGCAAAATCTAGAAGCTCTTCTATCCCAGCCCAGATAATGCCATGCCCTTCCTCCAAGACCTTCAATAGCTCCGCACTGCCTACACAGTCAAGTGCAAATCATTCAACTGAGATTCAGGGCCTCATGATCTGGTCCCAACTTGCCTGTTATCTCACCAGACCCTTCTCATCCCGCCTCTTCAGCCAAGCTAGTCTGCCTGCCATTTCCAGAACAGTCCACTCTCTGTTTCCCTCTTCCTCTCATTTGTCCCTCTGCCTGGACTATCCTTGTTCCCACTGGTTTCTGTCAGTATGGAAATCTCACCCAGTCTCCAAATGCCACCTCTCCGAGGCCTTCCTTGACCCCCCGGGCTGTGATCTCTGAGCCCCACAGCTTGGCTTGTTCCTTGACCCCCCGGGCTGTGATCTCTGAGCCCCACAGCTTGGCTTGTTCCTTTCTCAGTGTGTGGCTCTTACTCTGCCTTGGGTGTAGGCACCGGTTTTCCTGTCTCGTGTCTCCACATGGCTGGAAGTGCTCTGGGCAGGGCCTGGACTCCTTCACCTCCAGCAGGTGTGGGACTCAGCGAACACTGGCTGAATTGTGTCCCTGCTCAAAGGCTCCCAGCAACACTGTGATGAGCCAGGCCCACTCAGACAACGAAGGCAGAAGTGGAGGCAGGCAAGAAAGGAGGGGAAACTAAAATGTAGGTGAGAGATGAGAGAGGAGCTGGTGAAGGACGAGGAGAGAGAAATCCCCACCATCCTTTTTCCAGAGAGGCAGATTGTCGCAGACAGAAGGAGGGATCCCTCTCTTCCCCCAGAAATAGCTAGTACTCCCTTCAGTCTCCCAGGCCAGTGCTTCCTTGTGTCTAACTGAAATACCTCTTGCTGCAGCTGCAGTTCACTTTCTCTTTTTCCATCATCTGGCTTCAGGTCTCCATTCAAGTCCTCATTCAGCCTGGATCAGTGTGGCTTTCCTGATCCCCTACCCAAGGGGCAGGAGCAAGGTCAGAGGAGGCTGGCTCCTGCCCTGGAGTTTGTGCTGTAGTTGAGGAGGCTCTGATGATCCCCAGAGCCACATGGAGACTGCCAGGGAGCTAAGATGTGGCTCCACCATGAGTCATGGAGGTTGTGCCAGCCACCACCCCTCAGCCCCTCGGCACAGCCTCCCTGCAGGGCTAACCTTCATCACAAGCAAACCTGTGAATAGAGAGCTCCCACTATGGTAGCAGGGATTCTCAGGTCCCTCATGCTCCCCAGGCCCTGTGAGGCCCTGTGAGCCAGACCCACAGCCTCTGCCATCTGCCTCCCACCCATCACTGGACCAGCTGTGCTCAGAGAGCACACGAGGCAGCCAACGTGGCTCTGGCCCTATTTAGACAGATGGCGCCAGAGCCCAGAAATAGGCTTCAACCTGGCCCCCATCCTGGCTCTGCTGCCCCTGAGGGGTGGTGCATTTCCATCCAGGGGACCTGAACTAGGCTCACATCTTGTCCTGCCCCCGCTCCCCATCTGTCTCTCGGCTTTTATGCATGCCCAGGTCTCCTCCCGGAATGTTCTGCCCTGTCCTCCACATGGTAGGAGGCCCATGTGTCCTCAGGCTAGAAATGTGATGCCTTGAGGCCAACTGGCTAGGCTCAAATCTCACTCAAGGACAATAGTTCCCCTCTTGGTGGTGATGTGAGGACACAGGTGCTCTCGTGCTTCCAGAGTCTTAGCACAGCACCTGGCAGGTAATAAGTGCTCAGTTAAAGTGATCTAGTGCTGTTTGTCTTTTTTTTTTTTTTTTTTTTTTGGTAACAGTTTAATAAAGTGTTCATAAAATGTTCCCAATAGGCTGGCTAAGAGCAAGGTAGCAGATAGAAAACCAAGTGGGAAATGTTTTGTGGTCACACCCACAGCAAAAGAGAAGCTATCCATCTTCTAAGAGTTGCCTTGGCTGGCACCTCCTCCAGGCAGCCTTTGTGGATTCTCCAGGACTGAGGCAGGAGCTCCTCCTCTGTGCTCCCAGTACTCCTTGAACAGAGCTCCAGAGTGCAGCTATGCGGTCTTGTTATGGTCTTCTTAGGGGTCTGTGTACCCACTAGAGCCTTGTGTCTTGCCTATAGGCACCTTGAGTTCAGGGAACAGAGTCTGGACTGTAATTTGCTGAATAAATTATTTTGTGAATGACGGGTGGGAGAGACAGTGAGACTGAAAGAATCAGCTTGAGGCTGCCTTTTCCAGGGCCTATCCTAAAAACACGAGGCTGCCCACACCAAAGTCTGGGGGTCAGATGAGGGAGCTGAAAGAGGAGACTCCCTCTCCTGTTCTATGGTCTAGGATAGTGATTCTCAATGTGAGGTCCCTGGCCCAGCGGTATCAGCATCCTTCAGGGACTTGTTGGAGATACAGATTCTCAGGCGCTACCCAAGACCTGTTGTGGCAGAAACCCTGGGGCAGGGCCCAGCGATCTGTGATGTAACAAGCCCTGCTGCTGATTGTGACCCACCAAAGTGTGAGACCCATTGCTGTAATGTTTCAAGGGTGTGCGTTCACTTTCCCATAAACTAACACCAAAGAGGAGAGGAAGTAGGGTGTCTCTGGGAGTAGCGGGGGCAGTTTCTTCTCTGCTGAAGGCTTCCAAGAAGGCCCTGGGGCTGGGCCCCCAGGACATGGCTCCTACTGGACCCCCACTCCTGAGGCTGAGATCATTGCACTGACAGGGCAGGTGTGATGGGGACACTTGAGATGCCCCTGCCCTCTCCCAGGTGGCCCTAGACCAGACAGGACACTGCTCCCACCTGCTCTTGAGTCCATTCCATCCCCACTGCCATTGCCCAGCATCCCTTCTAGGTGCTCCCTGCAGCAGGGGCCCCAGGGCAGACTTCTGGAATGACACAGCTAAGGGAGACCCTAGAGATCATTGGCTAAAAACACATAAATTCACACAAGCCCCAAAACACACAAGTGTATACAACTCAACATGCACACATATGAACACATAAATATGCATGCAACCCAAAACACAAGCATCTAAAACCCAAATTATAATCACAAACACATTCCCAAGCACAACCAAATACCCCTCAAAACATACTCAGATACACACACACACAAACACATTGACAGACACACCTCAAAACACACAAGCACCAATGCATAGACCCACTGTATTGGCTTCCCAGGGCCCTGCAACAAATTACCACAAACTGTGTGGTTCTGAACAACAGAAAGTTATTCTCTTCCAGTCCAAGGAGGCCAGAAGTCTGAAATCGAGGTGTCAGCAGGGCCGTGCTCCCTCTGCAGGACCTAGGGGAGGATCCTTACTTGCCTCTTCCTAGTTCCTGGGGGTTGTCAGCAGTTCTTGGCATTCCTTGACTTGCAGCTATCTTATTCCAGTCTCTCCCTTTGTCTTCTCATGGCCTTCATCTAAGGACACCAGTCGTTGGATTCAGGGGCCACCCTCATCATGTATGACCTCATTTTAACAAATTACATCTGCAAAGACTCTATTTCCAAACAAGGTCACATTCCGTGGTTCCACGTGGACACGCATTTTGGGAGGATACTGTTCAGCCCAGTAGCGCTGCACATCCCAAACACATAGCTACAGAGGCAGGCAGGCAGGCACACACACACACGCACGCACGCACACACATCCCTCTACCTGGCACATGGAACTGAGCTCCTGAGAGGAGAGAGAGTCCCTAAGTGTCAGCGCTATCCACTCCTCCTCTCTGGGTGTCCAGCACTGAGAAGCCCACATCCTTATTACAACACTTACCCGGTGATGCTGCTTTTCAGTTTGGTTTTGTTGTTTTGTTTTGTTCAAAACGGTTAGGTATGCATATAGTACAAAATTCAAAAAGCAATAAAGACGCTGGGCGTGGTGGCTTATCCCTGTAATCCCAGCACTTTGGGAGGCCGAGGTGGGTGGATCACCTGAGGTCAGGAGTTAGAGACCAGCCCGGCCAACATAGTGAAACCCTGTCTCTACTAAAAATACAAAAATTAGCCGGGCGTGGTGGTGGGCGCCTGTAGTCCCAGCTAATCAGGAGGCTGAGGCAGGAGAATCACTTGAACCCAGGGGGCGGAGGTTGCAGTGAGCCAAGATCCTGCCACTTCACTCCAGCCTGGGCAAAAGAGCGAAACTCCATCTTGAAAAAAAAAAAAAAAAAAACAATAAAGAGAACAGAGTGAAAAGTAAGTCTTCCTCGCCACCTAGTTCCCTACCCAGAAGACAAGCACTGGCAACAGTTTCTTGTGCATCCTTCTAGAGGAAATGGAGACACACAGGAGGCAGCATTCTCCATGTGCCGTCTGCATCTTGCTTTTCCTGCCTGGCCATGCACCCGTTGTTCTTTATTCTGGCTACTTTCACACCACTTGGGTCTCCTCCACCTGACTGTGTGCTTGCTGAGGACAGGCCATATGTAATGGATCCCTGCCTCTTCAGCACCTAGCTCGGGGCTGGCCCAGAGCAGGTGTTCAGTGCAGGGTGGCTCTATCTAGACAGTAATAAATTGTCAACAGCTGGTTGGATCTGAGTGTGACTGGCTGCAGAGCTTTGGTTGATCAGAGCCCACCCTGGCAGCAGCAGGATGTGGGGTGTGATGGCCCCAGTAGGCTGCTCCTGCTGGTAGGCACCTCCCCATTGGCAGCCTCCAACCCGGCTCTAGCTGGAGCTGACTCTGCGGTCAGAGCCTCTGCTGCTATATCCCTATGGCTGCTTCACCTCCTTCTCCTCCTTCCTGCCCCCTCCAGACTCCTGCAGAGGAAGCAGTCAGGGGAGAGGCTGGAGGGAGAACCATGCTGGCTGCCTGCCGGCATCTTAGCCCAGGGGCCCTGCAAAACAGGAGCTGAGCTGAGCCATTGCCCAGCCTTGCTGGCTGAAGACTTAGTGGGGACTTGTTACCACGGAGACGAGAATTGCAGCAATAACTCAGGGTCAAACTGGATCCCGCAGCTTCACCCAGTTGTGGTGAATATATTTGCTCCACAACACTCAAATATGAGATGCGCCACATTTTTTTTTAAATCAAAACAGAAACAGATGCCTCAGTCTGAGATTTTGCCATGATAGGCTTTGAGCAAAGCCCTAGGGGGAGACAGAGGTGGGCAAGGGCTGCTCAGCCCCCTGAGACTGGAAACCCAGGGAAATGCTCACCAGCACCTCCCTTTGTCCCTCTGTGGAAGGAGGGCTTAAGTTAGATGATTTGTAAGATCTCCTCCAGCCAAAACACTCTCATCATGGGGGCCAAATGAGTCCTACCCCAACCCACTGCCAATCTTTCCTTTCTTCTGCAAATATTTGTAAAGCACTCAACCCTATCCAGCACAGCAGAGGAAATAATCAGCAAACACAGCCAAGGGCTCTGTTGTCAAGGAGCTTCCCTTTGCGGGGAGGTGTGGGGAGTCAGCCGTCTGCTACGTCATCCCGTAAACAACATTGAATGTACTAGGTACAACAAGGAAAATTATACTTAACTTTATTGAGCCATTGCAATGTGCTAGGCACTGCTCTAATGTTTCATGTGAGTTGGCTCTATTAAACCTCACATCTACCCAATAAGTAGGTGCTATTAACATCTCCATTTTACAGATAAGGAAACTGAGGCATAGGGAGGTTAAGAAGCTTGCCCAAAGACATGGGGCTAGTAAGTAGCAGAGGCAGAACTTGGGCCCAGAGAGTCTAGTACTAGAAATCCACATTTACTGCATACATGATGCCTGCCTCCCAAGATGCTCAGAGGCATAGGACTTGGGGAGCTGGGCCTGGCCTGAGCTCTTCCCTAAGGAAGCAAAAATGGAGCTGAGATTAACCAGGGGGAGAATGAATCAAGTAATGGGAGAGAGAACCTTCCAGGTGGTGGGACTGGCATATGCAAAGGCCCTGTGGCAGGAGGGAAGGTGGCATGCTCCAGGAACTGAGGGAACAACCTAGGAGGCTGGAGATGGAAGTGAGGGGGAAGTTTGACATGTTGAAGCCAGAACACTAGGCAGGGCCCCACACCCAGGCCTTGCTGGCCAAGTTAAGGAGAGCGAAGAAAGCCCTTCTAGCTGATTCCATCACAGCCTGGTCCAGGAGGCCTCCCCAGGCACTGCAGATTGGGTTCGGTTCATCTGTGAGCCCTTCTCACACTGCGTTATCACTGCCTTTCAGCCAAGGCCTTTCTCATTCACCTAGAATGAGCTTGAGGAGGGGAGGAACACATCTCATCCTCTTTAGCAACCCCTACCCAGTAGAGAACTCAGGAAAGAATAAGTGAGAACAGTAGGATGGAAGGGAGGGTGAGATCAGCAAGACCAGGGGGTGTACCCAGAAGGCTCCCTGAAGAAAGCAGAGTTGAACTGGGCCTTGCCAATGGAGCATTCCCGTTGGGGGAGAATCAAGGACCTCCACAGAGGGGAGGAATGGAGGGGGCAGAGACAACCAAGGCCTTTGATGGGCAAGGGGCCTTCCATCGGCTGGAGCTGAGATTCCTCGTGGGGAGCTGGGGGAGGTGAGCCTGGAGGGGCTCCTGGGGCCAAGAGGGCCTCCCCTGGTCCCAGCCTCTGCCCAGGAGCAGGCCAGGAGCAGAGAGCTCAGATGTCAAAAGGAGCAGGGAGCTGTGCAGAAGCTCGGGCCTTGGCTTTAGATCTCCACCCCTGCTGTTCAGCTGCTAGCTGTGTGACCCTGGGCAGGCTACACACCCACTCTGGGCCTCAGCATCCTCATTTGTAAATAGGGACAGTTGCCACCTCTCCTCTGGCAGGACTGTTGGGGGCCAGGCGAGATGACTTTGTAAACATACTTTGTCACCTGGAGGAGAGCGCACATAGGCCCTCCGTCAGGCTCAGAGGTAATCCAGAGGCCAGGCCCATTCAGGACCCCGCCCCCTACCTCCTGGAGGCTACCATTTCTCTTTTGTTCTCTTCCCTATAGGAGTCTAGGTTTAGACCACCCCAAAAAATGACTAGAGGGGCCTCAGTAGCTACCATCTTCCACTGATCCATTGAGGGGGTGGGGAGGTAGGAGGGGCAGGGCAGGGGGCTGGGGAGGCTGCCCCTGCCTGCCCTAGTGAGAGCTGTGCCAGGGAGGCCTCCAAGTCCTCTTCCTGATCACTGCCCCTGGGACTTGATGCTGTAGTCAGCACAGTACCACTGCTGTCAGGAGGAGCCACTGACCTGGGGTGGAGCAGGGAGGGAGGCTTGCCTCTGGCTTTCAGGCAGACGCCCAGGGACCTGGTGGCCACTTTGGCTTCGATGATGCACCACCTTGGCTTCTTGATCTGCCTGCACATGGCCCAGCCAGGCCCTGACAGGGGAGAGAGAGGAGATGGCATTGGATTCAGGCTTTGATTCTTCTTTCTGAGTAGGCAGCCTGCACAGGAACCACTGGGCTGCATGTCACTGTGAGAGCTCAGTCCCTCCACCCTCTCCTCCCCATCAACAAGTCTGAGTGGGAGCTGATCAGAATGAGGGCATTTGAGGAAGGGAAGAGGGATTTGATGCAGGAGGAAAGCTTGATTACATGGATATCTGTCAATCTCAAGCCTTCCTTTTAATATATGATCTTTTTCTAATTAGAAGCAACAATACATGTTCATATTAAATAGTTTTTCAAACTCAGAAAAAAATGTTAAGGACTGTTAAAAGAACGTGATATAATTTTAGTTTTTTTCTTTTATTTTTTTTTAGAATCCAGGTCATTTCATTTAACAGCATTGTATCCTGCTGTTTTTATTTCCTATTTTACCTTTTTAATACAGGCATGAAGTCACCTGTCCTCCTCCCCGTGTCTCCCTGAGTCACTGCCCAGCTCCCAGGGGCCTGGGTGACTGTGACAGCCCCACAGCTGCCTCTGCCTTCTGTCTCCAGCGCCCCCTGGGCACCATCATGGCTGTTCACTTACTCAGGGGCATAGGCAGAAAGCCATGGGTTGGGGTCCAGGGTCTGGAGGACAAGGAAAGGAAACTTCCTGGCAAGGAGAGGCATCTCTGTGGGGGTCCCAGAGGTGAGATGGATGGGGTGGGGAAGCCAACACACTCAGCTTCCAGCCTGAGTCCAAGTGGCCACCTTCTCCCCTGACGGCGTCCCAACTCCATCTGCCACCCACAGAGGTGTTAAGAGGATAAGTTTCTTAACCTCTCTGGGCCTGAAATTCCTCATTCATAAGATGGGATAAAAATAGAAGCTGCCTGGTCCTTCTCTTTGGCTGAGAGTCCCTTAGATGTAGTACAGATGTGGGAGGCCATCCTCCTGTACCCCAGAAATACAGTCCTCCTGGAATTGGGCAAAGCTGCTCTGTTCCTTCAAAGGCTTGTGCCTTCAGAGGCTGCATGATGTAGTGGAGGCAGATACTTAGATTCCAATCCTGCCTTTGTCTCTCTCCAGCTGTGTAACTTTAGGCCAGTTACTTAACCTCTCTGAGCCTCAGTTTCTGTACGTGTAAGATGGGGATACTGACTCTTACTTCTTAGGCTGCTACCTCTCATGTTGCTTGTGAGGAATAAACGATGTTCAGTGGGATAGCCATAAGAAGGCCTGGCCCATCACAAATGCCCATGTCCTTTCCTGCCACTTTCTTCTCCTGAGGCCCCCTCAGGGGCTACACCCATGGGAGCCTGGAGTGTGGTTCCAGTATTCTCTATCAGCCTTTCCTTTTTTCAGTGTACTTCTGTCTTGAGCCTAGCAGATTCATTCCTGCTTGTTGGAATCAGCGTTCTCTGCCTCGAGGGTGGCACATAGCAAAGTGATCAGGAGGGGGCTGTGGAACCAGCCCCCCAGCTCAGGCCCTAACTTCACGGTACTAACTCCCTGATCTGGGCAAGTCTTTTAACCTCTCTGGGCCTGAAATTCCTCATTCATAAGATGGGATAATAATAGAACCTGCCTGGTCTTTGTACAGGAAACAAAAAACACTCTAGGAATCTTAAGCAAAACCAGGACTGGGACATGATGCTGTAGTCAGCTTGATTCATACAGGGAATCGCAGGGTCTCAAAATCACTGGAAGAATTAGAAGCTGGGTCTTCAGAACAGAGCAGAACTGTCCCTCCAGACAAATTACTCCTCACCCAGTCAGGAGGGCCATTACTGGAGCCACAGAGTTCACGTCCTTTCACCTGCTATCTAGGGATGAGAAAACTGCTGCAGCTTTTGCCACAATTGCCTCTCACACCACCCCCTCCCTGGGAGCCAGAGACTGGGCATTGAACTTCCTGCAGAGAATCCCTTCCTGTCCTCGGCATGGCTTGTCAGCAGAACACGGCCTGAGCACCAGGGAGATCGCCTCCTCCTCCCCCTCCTCCCTTCAGCCTTGTAAATCTATCTCCAGCATGTCTAATTGATGAGCTCTAATCTGTATCCAGAACCCCAGCTGCAAGGGGGTGTTGGAAATGTACCTTTTAACTTTCCAGCTTCTGCAATATAGGAAGGCACAGAGGTGGAATGGATGCTGAGGGTATCAACCGTGTCCCATATGCAACCTGATAGGTTTAACCCAGTCGACACCTGAAGAGACTTGGCACAGGGCCTGGCATATAGAACTCACTCAATAAGTGTTAGCTGTTATTCTTATTCTTGGGCTGGGGCAGCAGCGAGAATTGCCTGGCCCTGCCCACGAGCCCTGGCAGAGAGCAGCAGAAGCAGAAATGCCTTTGCCCAGCATGGTGCTGTCCATGGTGCTGAGAGCCCAGCTGGACCCAGCCAGGGGCAGCGGGATCATTGCTCTGCTTGCATCGTGGGCCCAATGGAAGGTGGAACTGCAATCCTCTCACCCCATGCTGAGGCTTCAGGAGTGACTGCGGCGGAGGGACGTTTGGGGACCTCTCGGGGAAGGCTGGCTTCGATCCTATGAAGAGGACGGCAAAAGCAACAACTTAGTTTGTGGCACAGTTTACAGAAAGAGTCTCCATGCACTATGCCCTTTAACTAACACTCATAATCACCCTGGTATAGGCAGGACAGATATGATCTTTAAGAAAAAACTGAATAGCAAGAGGTTAACTAGCAGCTGATAAACAATAGAGCCAGATTCACACCCAGTCTCCTTATCTGCGGCTGTATGCTCCCTCCACTCCCTGCAGCGACTGCTGGAGGGAAACTTGGTAGCCAATGTGCGCTATGTGGGGGCAAAAATTTGGGATTCATGTACTCTGTGCACTGTGCAAATGTGTACAAACCACCTACATTTTATTCTTTCCTACCCTTGAGTGTGTCTCTGGGTAAAGGGCCTTCTGTCTCTCATTGAGGCCTACTACGTGATGGTCTTTGGGAGAACCATGGAAAGTATAAGAGAAAGATATGGTCCCTACTATCAAAGAGCCCATGGATTTGTTGGTAAGCTGGCTGCTCACGTGCATGGGAAAATGAGAGGATGGTCCCAGGCAGTGGTTGCAAGGCCAGCTGTGTAAAGAGGGTGGGAACAAGGTGCAGACGGGGCTGGTAATCTGAAAGAGGGTTCAGAGGAGTACAATATAAGCTAGACTCAGGGGCTTTAAATGCTGATGAGACCAAGGCTCACCCAAGTCCAGGAGGAAGTGGCTCAAGCTGTGTAGGGGTGGGGCAAGCAACTCTGAATAAGGGGGCTAGTGGGGCAGAACAGAGGGTACCATGAGGAAGTAGCCAGGCCAGTGGCCTCTAGGGTAATGGGAGGAATACCAGAGCCTGGAACTTCCAGTGAAGAGGTGGTGTGGGCCTCTGTAGATCTTCAGCCAACTCTCCACAGATTCGGGACCAGCTGGGAGTGGGGGCAGAGATTGCATGGGAGGAGAATATAAGGACCAGCCTCACGAACTGCCACACTGTGACATGGTTTAAGAGGCACTGAGGTATCATCCTTTATCCCCAAATCTCTCCACCCTCTCTCCTTATTTAGGAGGAGTGAGAAAACTTTTTGGGTCATCAAGAACTCCTTCTCTAGGTGCAAATAACCCTGGAAATCTGAGTCTGGTGCTTTTATGTCTTGGCTGCACACAATAATTGGAGATTCTCATGCTTAATGTCTGGGGTGGAACATGAGTATCTAGATGTACTAAACACTGTCTAGGTGATTCCAGTGACCCCCTCCCAGGCTAAGGAGTCACTGAAAGCACTGAGTAGGGAGACAAAAACCCCCAGTTCTATCCCCAATCCACCACTTTCCCCAGCCTTAAGCAAATCTCCATGTCTGCTGGAGACTCAGTTTCTCCATATGTAAAGCTGAGCAAACCACTCTTTGTTGTGAAGAGTTGAGGAGTTTGAGGATGGTATGGGGCAGGGAAGGGCTTACTGATATTTAGGGAAAGATTTATGGCCAGCAGACATGTCAGTGGTGAAGGACGTGAACCAGAGCCCTTCATTCCAGTGACACACCCTTCCTCTCCCCACACTTCCTCCAATAGTAACCAGCCCCCTAGCCATGAGAGTAAACCTCACTGAGAGGGGGTCCCTCAGTGAGAAGGGGCAAGGGGTGGTGGGGGCAGGGCAGGAGACCTGGAGAAGAAGGAAGAAGGGGAGGTGGGAGTGGATGACCATGACCAGGAATCCCAGCTTGTTTGTTTAAGTCCAGAACCATGGGAGATAATCTTACCTGTTGTTAACAAAAAGATGATTAATTATTGAAGCTACTGAGAAGGCTAAATGGCAAGGGGGCAGGGTGGGAGCTGTGGCTTTGTGCACTCTGGGGGTCATGGGGTTGGAGAGAAGGTGGGGGTGGCTCCCCAACCATAGCACCTTTTCCTAGGGCATGGCTTGTGGCTATAGTGATTCTCTAATCCAAACCAAAACACATGCCCTATGGACCAGTTCCTGAGGACTCATGGGGATGGTGGAGCAGACTGGGCCCTGGGCTGTGCTGGGAAATGCAGGCGTAGTGGCTGCAGATCCAGCCTGGTTTCCTGGCTCAGCCCACTCTGCTCTCCGCTGCATCACCCTAAAGGCTAGGGAAGCTGCTGTCCCTGGACTAAAGTTTGAGCAAGGTCATCCCCTTCCTCTGCCCCCTGCTCAGCATGTCCAGAGCAGCAGAGGCTCAGGGGCCAGCAAAGCAGAGGGTTACGAATGGTCTGGCTTCAGGGCCAGCTCTGCCATTCACTAGCACCGTGACCTCGGGCCAGTTAACTTCTCTGGGCCATGACCTTGAGCCAGTTGTTTAACCTCTCTAGGCCTTAATTTTCTCTTGCATTTAGGGATGGTTCTCATACCCTAGGGTACTTATGAGAATTAAATGAGCTAGTACTTAAATAGAAAATATTTAGCTCATATTACTTGCTCTGTAAACGTTAGCTATTAATAAAATTTGTCCCTCCCTGGGCCCTCCTGGACCATCCTAACTCTGGGGTCATCCCTGAGATTTGGCTTTGGCCTTGAGATGTCTAACTCATCTGGAAGGGGAAGTGGGAAGCAAAGTGCTGGCCTTGTTAGTTAGGGCAGCAGTGGATAAAACCAGGCTAGGTCTGGAGGCCTGGGAGTGAGCAGTAGGATGGGGCAGACAGAAAGGCAAAGCTAGCTCTTTTTGAAGCCTTTGCCCAGTTGCCAAAGACAACTTTGCCCAAGCCTAGAACAGCTGAGCTGCCAGCTTTTGGCATAGGAACCCAGGATGGAGGAGAAATGGGACAGGAAGAGGGCCACACACTCTCCCATCAGATAAGATATGCAGCTAGGAGGGGCCCTGAAACCCTGACTCACCAACCAGAATTCACATCATCTCCCACTGCCCCTCCTTGGCCTACAAAGCAAGGCTGACATTTGTTTTTTATGCACAGGAAGGACAGAAACAACCACCACCTACCAGCTGCAGTCTGTGGGACAGTGGATGGACCTTTCCATCCTCACATCTCTCCTCTTGCCTGCCCCAGAACAGAGAGGCTGGAAGGAGGAGTGTAGGGACTGTGCAGTCTGGGCCCCTCATCACAGCCTTACAAATAAGCTGATGAGGAGGAGGATGGCAGCGCTGGCGAATTAAGCAGTCATATTTCTCAAGCACTGTGCAAATGGATTTATGTGAATTATCTTACTTCCCCTTTGCAATAACCCTGTGAGGCAATACTGTTATACCCATTTTCCAGATATGGGAACTGAGGCTGAGACAGATGAAGTCACTGCCCCTGGTCACACAGCTAGCAAAGGTGGGTCTGGGATTAAGTCCAGTCAGCGGCTTCAGAGAGCCTGATCCTTCCCATTGCCCCAGACAGCCTTTGTCCTATACTGTGAAAGTGATGTCTAAACAGATGAGTTCCTTGATGCCCCCGCTACGCCCTGCTGGGCTGGTGGCCCTGCTGTGTTTTCTGTTGACATCCTAGAGTTTCTAGCTTCATTCTTTCCAGTGCTGGTGCTTTAGTCTCCAGTAAGCCAAAATCTGGATTTTCTGCCTGTCTTCTTCACACCCAAGAGCTAGCTCTCCCTCCAGAAAGAAGTATGGTCCAGGGAGGGTGAAGGGATGCAGAGAAAAGGCTTGGTGCTGCTTTAGGTTTCCACGGCAACAGCCTCCCTCATTACTGCCTCTGCTTGCTGCCTGGGAAAGCTGAGGAGGGTGGTGAGGTGGGAGAGGGTGAGGATCTTGTCTCCTTTCTTTTCCTCCCTCACTGCCCTGCAGGTTGAGCAGCCAGGTTGAGCTGAAAGCCTGCACCTGACCAACCTGCTGGATGGAATTCCCCACCTCCTGCCCAACTCCAAGCTTAGTGGCTGGGGCCTTGTAACTAGGGGTCCTCCCAGGCAGAAGGGCCACCTGGTCCAAGCCGCCCAACAGCAGTCCTCTCCCTAACCCCAAAGGCTGGGATGTGAACTCCCTAGAGAGGACCTCATGTTTGTACTTCCAGGGGAAATAGATACTCAATGAATTCTTGTTGAATGAATGAATGAATGAACCAATAGTGGTCTATTCTACACTGTAGCCACTGCCATCCATTTTCATTTCCTCAAAACGTTATATTCAGCCTTCCCTCTAGGTCTTTGCCAACACGGGTGCCTCTGCCCACGCTTCCCCATTGCACAGGACTAACTCCTACACCCCTTTCACATCTCAGCTTGGAGGTCACTTTGTCAAAATTCAAAACTTTTACACTTCAAAAGACACCATCAAGACAATTAAAAGAAAAGCAATAGGCCAGGGGGAAACTATTTGCAAAGCAGAGCTCTGATAAAGGATGTGCATTTGAGCATAAAGATGACCAAAGGGGCCCTGAAGGAGGGTGCTGCCAGCAAGGGAGTTCCTGGGTCTGTAAGTCTTGTGGTCTCTCCACCGCATTTGTTCTTTTGCAGCAGCCCTGTAGCTGAGTGGAGCCTCCGGGCCTGACGTGGACCTTCACTGGAGAAGTGACTCAGGTGGGAAAAGTCTCCCCGGGCCTCTCCACCTGCAGGATCGCCTTCCTACACCTTCCCCCGCCCGCTTCCTTAGCGCGGGCTCCTCCCAATGACCACCAGCGGAACTGCAGCCTCCTGCCTTAGCTGACCTGGAGCCCGAGGTAGCTCAGACGCCAGCTCCTTCCTCCAAGAGACCCTAGAAATGCCATTGGCTGCTACTCTGATGCTCTGGCAGAAGGCATGCCGTTAAAGTGTACTGTGTTCGATGTAAACTATTATGAGTTTGCATCTGGCTAAACGTGCTAGTGAGTGAGTTAATTAGCCACCTGGGGTAGAAACAAGAAAACTATGGGTGGCCTAGGCAGAGCTCGATGGAGCAGGAATTAGGGGAACTGAGAAAGACAGGCAAGAGACTCCCGGATCCTGCTAGATGCTAATCTAGAGGGTGGGAGTGGGAGGAGTTTTGTGCACCCCTTCTGTTTCCAGGACTACTCTCAGGCCCTCCATCGCGGGTTCTGTGAGTGAGCACAAGCAGCCCAGACTCCCAGGCCACCTCCTGTCCCCTGCTTCAATCCCTTTACCTTCATTCCTTCTCCATCCCCATCTCTCAGCCCTCCCCAACTCCTGAAACCTTTCCATGGTGCCCCCTGGATCTCCATTCTTCATTTTGCAAATATTTATGTGATGCTCCCTGTGTTCCAGGCATTGTTCTACAAGATTAACACATCCTAACACTCCTCTTAAGAGCCCTGTGAAGTGGGTACTAATGGCTGTTGCCATTTCCACTTTACAGAGGAGTAAAGTGAGGCATGGGGACTGTAAGTGCCTTGCTCAAGGTCACCCAATGAGCGATGAGCGAGCGTTGGAGCTGAGATTCAGTGTCACGGAACCTATAATCCCCAGAAGCATCCCCAGCTCCTCGGTCTCCTTACCTTCCGACTGGGAGACTCCCCAGTCCAGCTTCCCTTTCCATCCTCTCAGAGGGTGGTTCCTGCTTCCCCTCCAACACCACTGGCCTGGGGATGGAGATGTGTCTTTCTTGTTCCCCTTGGCAACATTGAGACTCTTCCTCCCTGCTTTCTAGAGCCCCCCGTCTTGGACCCACAGGTGTCAACCTAGACATCTTGCTGCCCATCTTTGTTAGTCATCAAGGAGTCCCCCAGGCCACTCTCCCTTTCCCCCCTCACTGTCTCCCCAGTGCTTTTCCTGTCTTCATTCTTGCTGATGTCAATGTCCGCATCTCCACAAAGATGATCCTTCTGATACTCAGCCGCTCGCTCCCACGGTCATGTCCTAGACCCGATCACCACCGATAGCCGGAATCTCTTTCATTTCAGCACCAAACATCCCACTTTCGGCATGCCACTCCCTCTGCTCTACACTTACTAGTCGTCCACAATTCTTCTACCTCTCCTTGGAACTCCAGTAGCTTTCCCTGGTCCTCACGCATCTTGCATCTTATTTCTCTCCTGGCTCAAATTCCACAGCAAATCATTACAATTATTCACCTGCTACACCCTCAACCCTCTTGTGTTATGCTCATACTTGCTGGGGGGAAGCCTCTACCCCTAGTAAGTCTTCCACACCTGCAACCATACAGGTGAATCCAGCACAGCAAGTCTGGCTGCTCTCGTCAATTCAAGATCATGAGCCTCCACAGGCCCCATTGTTGCCTGGCAATCCTGCTCCATTTCCGTAATCCATCCTCTCTCATTCCCCTAGACTTCTATTTCTACCTTTTTTTCCTGTCACCAAACATCCAACATCCGCCCACCACCACCACCTCACACTGTGCTGAGACCTCATTCCTTCTTTTACTGAGAAACCTGAAGCAAGGCTGGGCATGGGGGCTCACACCTGTAATCCCAGCACTTTGGGAGGCCGAGGTGGGTGGGTCACCTGAGGTCAGGAGTTTGAGACCAGCCTGGCCAACATGGTGAAACCCCATTTCTACTAAAAATACAAAATTTAGCCAAGTGTAGTGGTGGGCACCTGTAGTCCGAGCTACTCAGGAGGCTGAGGTAGCAGAATTGCTTGAACCCTGGAGGCAGAGGTTGCAGTTAGCCAAGATGGTGCCACTGCACTCCAGCCTAAGTGACAGAGTGAGACTCTGTCTCAAAAAAAAAAAAAAAAAAAAGAAAAGAAAAGAAAAAGAAACTAGAAGCAGTAAGGACAGAACACTCACTGGCTGCCGCCGCCACTCCTGGGACCAGCCAGCACCTGAGCATGTGTGCTGCCTTCCCTCCCACTCACCCAGCCAACAGCCTGACTCTCAGTAAACATCTCCACTGTGCACTAGTTCCCAAGCCTCCCGCAGTCTCACTTTGCTCCAGCAGTTCCTCCCTCCTCCTACTTCTTCTACTGAATCATTCCCACCACTATACAATGTGTTATTTTTCCCGTCTTAACCACTTTCACCTCCAATTACTCTTCCAGAGAGCTGTTTTTGCCCACTGGCTCCAATTCCTCTCCTGTCATTCTCTCTGGAGCCTATTCCAGTCTGGCCACCTGCACGTGGCTTAAACCATGGCTAATTTGGCTGGGCGCAGTGGCTCGTGCCTCAAGTGAAAGAGAGATAGAGAGGGAGATAGAGAGAGAGGAAGGAAGGTAGAAAAGAGAGAGGAAGGAAGGAAGGAAGGAAGGAGGGAGGGAGAGAGAGAGAGAGAGAGCAACCATGGCTCATTCACAGTTGTCATCTTTCTTGACCACATCAACACTGGTTCCTCCCTCCTCCTGGAAACATTGTCTTCATTCAACCCAGGACACCACCCTCTCCTGCTTTTCCTCCTTCCTCACTGGCTGCTACTTCTCAGTCTCCTTCTCTGTTTCCTCCTCCCCTGCCCTGTAGATATTGGCGCACCCCGAGGCTCCCACCTTGGATCTCTCCTCTCACTACATTCTCTTCTGTAATTCAGGGCTTTGCCTCGAAGAGTTGTCGCTATGCCAGTGGCTTTTGTCTCACATTTATGTCTCCAGTCTCTTTTCTGAACTGCAGACTAACCTATCCAAATCCCTGCTCCCCGTCCCCACTTAGCATGTTCCAAACTCAACTCTTGGTTTCACCCTTGCACCCACTCCTCCTCCACCTCTACTGTCCATTTCCATCCTGCACTTTCTGCCTCTCCCATTCCATAACAGCAACTCTATCTTCCAGTGGCTCAGGCCAAAAACCTGAGAGTCATCCTCGACTCCTCTCACTCTTTCACATCCCCTATCTAATCTGCCAGCAAATCTTGTTGGCTCCACATTCAGAATATTTCCAAAATCTGAGCACGTCTCCCACCTCCACTGCGCCCATCCCAGTCCAGGCTACCATTGTCTCCTGCCCGGACCCTGGCTGAGCTCTCCGCATCTACTTCTCCACTTGTTCACCCCTCCTGCTCCCCCACCTAGTCTCCATATGAGGATCAAAGAGATCTCATTAAAGCCTGTAATCCCAGCACTTTGGGAGTCCGAGGCAGGAGAATCACTTGAGTTCAGGAGTTTGAGACTAGCCTGGGCAACATAGTGAGACCCTTGTTTCTATCAAAAAATTTTAAGAATTAGCCTGCTGTGGTGGCATGCACCTGTAGTCCCAGCTACTCTTGAATATTGCTTGAGCCCAGGAATTGGAGGCTACAGTGAGCTATGATTGTGCCACCATGACAGAGTGAGGCTCTGTCTCTCTCTTAAAAAAAAAAGTCATTTTAATTCACTCCATGGCTCACTCCCCATGCCCTCTGCCCTGCCCTGTGCAGCCCACTGGTCTGCTTGCTTCCCCAACTCTCCGGGCAAGCTCGAAGCCCAGGGCCTCTCCTCCACTTAAAGTGCTCTTTCCCCAACAGCTGCATGGTTCACTCCCTCAAGTCCTTGCTCAGATGTCATTCTCTCAGTGAGGAATTCCCTAATCACCCCTTTACAATTCTAACCTCACCCTCATCCCTCCACTTTGTCTCCCCAGTAGAATCCCACAAGGGAGGGATTTTTATTTATCTTGTTCACTGGTGCATTTGTCTAGCATAAAGCAGTTGCCCACCAAATATTCAAATGCATCAATGAATGGATGAATGAGTCTACTTTTCTCGAATGGAAGTGAAGGGTTTCCAGGTAGAGGTGAGGTCTGAAGGCAAAATGAATGATCTTTTGAGAGAACAACCACCTTGCAGATAAGTTCAAGTAGCTACTGGACACCTCCCATTTTCACCTGCCCTTCCCACTGTTATCCATGCCTGAGGAATGTGATGCCAGGGACGGCAGGCTCTGCATTGGTGTCTCACCAAAATGTTCAGGCTCACGGAGTTGGCTCAGGTCCCTGGGCAGGTGCTGGTCTCCCTAGTTCAAATGCCTGGAAGACAGAGACCTTTCTAAGCCAGGCATAGAAATAACAAACTCCACATATTTCCAGCTATTTGTGGGGGCAAAAAAATTAAAACAATTGAACTCATGGAGATAGAGAGTAGAAGGATGGTTACCAGAGGCTTAGAAGGATATGAGGGTGGTGGGGAGTGGGGATGCTTAATATGTACAAAAAACAGAATGAATAAGACCTAGTATTTACTAGCACAACAGGGTGACTATAGTCAAAAATAATTTAATTGTACACCTTAAAACAGCTGAAAGAGTATAATTGGACTGTTTGTAACCCAAAGGATAAATGCTCGAAAGGATGGATACCTCATTTATCCTGATGTGCTTATATCTCATTGCATGCCTGTATCAAAACATCTCAGGTACTCCATAAATATATACACCTACTATGTACCCACAGAAGTTAAAAAAAAGGGGGGGGGTTTCTTGAGTCACTGCACATGCCAGGCACTGCATTCCCTAGGAGCTATGGCCCTTACCATGGCTGGATGGTGACTGGATCAGAGATTGCTGAATGCAGAGATGATTGTCATTGAGCCCCGTCTGCATGGGCGTTCCGTGAACACAGCGGTTTTGATTTCCAACCTGAACATTTCCACACTGGGGTCTGACCCACATTTGTGAAATTTGTTCATTTATATACAACAAAAACTTCCCGAGGTAGAACTGGTAAAATGCACATTTGGATGTGCATTTTACAACTCTTGCTTCAGGGATCCAGTGGTACAAAATAAGAACTCTCCCAGGAAACCAGAACCAGTCTGTCATCCCGGCCTTGGGTTTGAGGCAGCTGTTCTCTTGCAGGACAGGGCTGTGTGCCGTCTCGTGGGCTGGCCCTCCTGTCTTGGGTCTGAAGTGGCCTAGCCTGGCCGAGGCACTCGGTGCCCATCCCACAACTCCCCATCGGGCTTCTGTGTTTTGCAAAATGCAAGGGAGTCTTTGCGTCTGACCTGGATGCCCTCTGTTCCCCAGGGATCCTCCCAGGATGTCTGCCTCACCGGACGACCTGAGTACAGGGCGAAGGTTACAGAACATGACAGTGGATGAATGCTTCCAGTCTCGGAACACCGTCCTCCAGGGGCAGCCCTTTGGGGGTATCCCCACCGTGCTGTGCCTCAACATCGCCCTGTGGGTGGTGAGTCCTGGGCACTGCAGGAGGCAGACAGTAAAGCCTCAGACAGGGTCGAACTTTCACAGGTGATGCAGTGGGGGACCCAGTTGTCCAAATGGACAACAACAACAGTGATACAAACTGTCTGAATGTCAGTCCTGCCCAGGGTGGCCCGGGTGGGTGGGCCTCAAAGAGACTGGAGGAACAGGCAGAATTCCTGGGATTCTTTTCTGTGCATCATTGTCCAGAGGTCCACCTGGCCTCCTTCCTCTTTCTCATTGCTGAGGTCTTCAAGGCACATTCTGGTCCCATAGATCTGAACATGCCTCCAGCTCCATTCAATGAACTCTGAGCATCCACTCTGTGCCCAGAAGCTGCTGGGCGCTGGCAACCTAGAGTTGAAAGGAATGGCCCCTACTCCAACAGAGCTCACCTTCTAGTGGAGGAGCTCCCTGGGGACCTCAGGGACAGGGTCTCCCCCAAGGGAATGCAGGGGGCCAGCTAAGGGGAAGGGATCCATGAAGTCTCCCACCCCACATTGCTTTTCCTGGCCTGTAGCTCGTCCTTGTGGTTTACTCCTTCCTCCGGAAAGCTGCGTGGGACTATGGGCGCCTGGCTCTGCTGATACACAATGACAGGTGAGGAGGGGTCGAGATGGGTGAGCCGTTGCCCCCTTGGGGAAAACCTGCTGCCATGGCCAGGACGCAGCTCTGCCCAGCGCCCGAGCTGCAGCAGGTGTCTCGCCAGCAAGTGGCCTCTGCCCCTGCTCTGCCCTCCCTGCAGGAAGGGGACTTGGAGGGCAGCCATCCCTGGGCACAAGGCCGTGTTTTTCTCTGGTCTTAGACTTTCTGGATCACGTGGCTGAACTCCCAGATGCCTGGTGTACCTGGCACAGGGGCGATTGCTGTCTGTGCCCAGAGCTGTGTGCTCAGCAAAGGAGCTGAGGAGCGCCTGCCCGTGGCAGAGCAGAGGGCAGCCCTCAGCCAGGGAGTGGGGAGGGAGCAGGGCAGGCAGCTGAGACCTTTTCTCTCCTTTCTTACCTCCCTGCCCCTTCCCTGGCTGGCAGCCTGACCTCGCTGATCTATGGGGAGCAGAGCGAGAAGACATCTCCCTCGGAGACTTCCTTGGAGATGGAACGCAGAGACAAGGTGAGTGCTGGGAGCGGTCTGGGCGGTGGGAGTCCCGGCACTGGGCAGGCAGGCGTGGTGTGCACAGGAAGAAGCATGGCTTAGACCTTGGGGCTTTGTAATCGGCCAGCCTCAACCACTCTGGCAGTGTGACCTTGAGCAAATTCCTCAGCCTCCCCCAGACTCAGTTTCCCCACCTGAAAGATGGAGTTATTGACCATACCTACTACTAGGGTGCCAAGTAAGTGTTAACGAATTAAGATATCTTAGAGAGATTTTTAACATTAATTTGTCTTCTCTGCTCAAATCTCCAACCCTTCTCACAGTCCCGTCCTGCCCACGTCCCTGCCTCTGACTCTGAATCAAGGCCTCACCTCCCATTTCACATAGAAGATTCTAGTCATCCGGTAGGGATTCCCTCAACCTCAGGCTTCCCAGCCCTGTTTAGTGGAGCGCAGTCTGCTGTTTCCTCCTCTTCCCTGGTGAAGGCCAGCCCTCCACCCGAGTCATGCATTCCTTCAGCCACTTGCTGGGAAGCACCTGCTGTGTGCCAGCCACTGGTCTGGGAGCTGGGGACCAAGTCCTGCCTCATGGCGCTGTCTTCCCCAGGCAGGGGAGACGACCAGACAGAGGCATGGTGGAGAACGCCACAGGGGGAGGTCAGAGATGGTCTCGGGTAGTGGTGACATTTCGGCGGGGCCCTGAATACTTTGAGACGGAGCCCTGAGAACGTCCTCCCTCCCCACCCCCACACGCAGCTGAACTGACAGTGGCCCATGCTGCTGTCACCACTTCCTCACCTCTCACTCACGCCCCGCCTCCCACTCACGCCCCGCCTCCCACTCACGCCCCGCCTCCCACTCACGCCTCCCCTCCCACCCACGCCTCCCCTCCCACCCACGCCTCCCCTCCCACCCACGCCTCCCCTCCCACTCTCGCCTCCCCTCCCACCCACGCCCCCCTCCCACTCTCGTCTCCCCTCCCACTCTCGCCTCCCCTCCCACTCACGCCTCCCCTCCCACTCACGCCCCACCTCCCACTCACGCCCCGCCTCCCACTCACGCCCCCTCCCACTCACGCCTCCCCTCCCCCTCTCGCCTCCCAATCACGCTTCACCTCCCACTCACGCCCCCTCCCACTCACGCCTCCCCTCCCACTCATGCCTCACCTCCCACTCACGCCTCCCATTCATGCCTCCTCTCCCACTCACGCCTCCCCTCCCCACTCACCTCCCACTCACACCTCCCCTCCCACTCACGCCTCCCACTCACGCCTCCCCTCCTACTCTCGCCTCCCATCCTTCTAGCGCCTCCCCTCCCCCTCTCGCCTCTCACTCATGCCTCCCCTCCCACTCATGCCCCCCTCCCACCAAGCCTGCCTCCCACTCACTCGTTGCCTCCCACTCCTCCCACTCTCACCTCCCCTCCCTCTCACACCTCCCCTCCCACCCACGCCTCCCCTCCCACTCATGCCTCCTCTCCCACTCACGCCTCAACCTCCTCAAATGTGAGCTCCCGTCCCTCACTCCACCCAGACAACCCTGAAGGTCAGCAGTGGTTCCCCCCACCGCTAAATCCAATGGACTTTTCTCAGTTCACATCTTGCCTGCGTTCTCTGAAACGTCCGACCCTGTAGACCGTCTTTCTCTCTTGCACAGGTGCTCTCCGTTGCATAGGTGATGTCACATTCTTTGGGTTTTCCTTCTGCCTCTCTGTCTGCTCCTCCTGTGTCTCCTTAGCAGACTTCTCCTCCACACCGGGAGTCCCCCCAACCAGCTGATCCCATATCCTTCCCCTCACCCTGACTCCTGGGCAATGACACCCACACTGACAACTTCCTTTGCCATCTCTACACATAAACTTTTAAATTCCTGTCTCCAGCTAATCCTCTCTCACTGGGCCCCAGCCTGATTATTCAGTGCCTTTCAAAATACCTCCATATGGATATTGTAGTCATTTGGGGTTCCATTTGTCCAAAACATTTCATGATATCCCACCACACACCCACCTGTTCCTCTGACCTTGGTCTCAGACCTCCCACCATTCTCCCCAGGGTCTCCTCTCCCTCTTACCCAGGTCCCCAAGCATAGCCAATGTGTCTCCACGTTGTGTTGCTTTGACCTTCCCAGCTTTCTTTCTCTCCATCCCTCCTACCATCCCCTGGTCCAGGCCTCCATCAGCCTCTTGCCTGGACAACTGCAGTAGCTCTAACTGATCCCTTTAGGTCCACACTCTAGGGCCCTTATCCATTTTCCACCTGCATCCAGAGAGATTCCCCTGCCTGGGGACATATATTCTGCTGCAGAGACCTTCACTGTCTTCCTAGGGCCTGTGGAATCAATTGCAGATGCTGTGCCGTGGCCTGGTAGTTTGGTCCATCCTCCCTTACTCCTCCCAACTCCCCTATCCCTGCCACATGAGTCCACCTTTTAGCTTCTCAACAGGGCCACCTGCTTCCCTCCACCAGCCCTTTCCCAGGCTCTTCCCTCTCCCCCTTCCCCAGTGGCCCTTCTCTGAGTCACTCACCTTTTGTTGAGATTTCAGCTTAAGCACACTTCCCCAGGGAGCCCTGACCACCCCTCCTGAGTCCAGATCTCTTGTTATATAGCCACAGAAAATGCATTCCTTTTCTTCAACATTTTTAACCCTGTCTGTAACGATCCCTCATCTGCAAGATCAGTCTAGTGTGTCTGCTTTCCACAGGCCTTGAACTTGGATTTGCTCACCACTGCACCCCACATCCAATCCAGCCTGCCATGTACTTAGCATCTGATGCATATTTGTCAGTTGCGCTAAGTAAGCGGAGCCAAATTCCTTCCATTGTCATCCCTCGAGAGGCGGGGTCCTTCACTTGCTAGAATCTGCCCTCTCCAAAGTGCAGAGCCTCAGACAAGTGACTTCATCTCTTGAAGGCTTCCTGGATAGAAAAAAGGCAGCAACATCTACCTTGCAAGGTGGCTCGCAGGTTTATTCTTAGAAATATCACTTTGATTTTTTTTTCTTGTTACAATGACAAAAAAAGTTTTATTTTTAAAAATCTAAGAAGATAAATCCTTATGGCAGCAGTGAGGGGGACAAACTGAAGAGGGCGTAAATTAAATTAAATGGAGAACAGAGAGTTCAGTGAGGTGGCCCCCACAGTGTCCAGTCAGGATGGGGAGCCTTAAGCCAGAGCCAGGTGGTGTGGGTGAAGAAAATGGGTCTCACCATGGTTCCCTGAGCAAGTTGGGTCAGGTACTGTTACCCCCAGGTGGCGGGGGCTCAGATAGGTGAAGTGAACTGACAGCTGTCACTCTGTCACGTCAGCTGAGCTGGCTCCTGGGAACTGCAGCCCTGTATCTGCCTCTCATGTGGCTGTTCAGCTGCTGAGCTTTCTGAATGGTTTATGCCTTCAGAGCGATAATGTGTACTCAGGGGAGGGAGTGTGTGTGTGTGTATGTGTGTGCACACACACATGAGAGAGACAGAGAGAGAGAGAGAGATCCACACAGGATATTCATGGCCACGCTTCTACTCATGACCTCTGCCCTTTCCTGGATGACCCATCCTCTGTCTATTCCAGTATACACCTGTGCACCTGTAGTGGAAGGGGCAGAAACACATTCCCAGGAAGATGTGTCCCCAGTGGTACCTAATCATGAGGGACCATCAAGAAAGCTACTTGTTCCCTTAGTCAGTTGCACCCTGTTTGCCCAGCTGAGCCATGGAGACAGACTCTTCATGCAGGAGGGGTGGCTGGACCTCTCTCGGCCCAGCTCTGCTTTGCTAGTTACCCCTCCCTGGGGATGCTCCCCACTGCTGCTGCCACCACCGTGCTATTTCCCTTCCTTGCTCTGGCTCACACCTGAACATTTATCCTTAATTTAGCTCCCCAGGGCATAGCTGGAGGAATGTCCTGCTGTGAACACCCTCGAGTGGCCATTGTCACCATCAGCCAACCCAACACAGGGAAGGGGACTTAGAAGGTGGGACTTATGCCGAGGGGAGCAAGGGACTTCTATTTCTTTTGTGCCTTCTCAAAAGGAAGCAACGAGGACAGGCAAAAAAGAAACAGATGTCCTTTGCTCCCCTCGGCATAAGGCCCGCCTTCTAAGTTTCCTTCCCTGTGTCGGGTTGGCTGATAGTTGCTTCCTTTTGGGAAGTACCTCTTCCCCAGTCCATGTGGTTCCGGAGGACTATCAATCAAGAGGTCTGCCTCGTTCACAGAAGTGCACATGACCCAAATGGGGCCAATCTAGAGCTGTAACCTTGTGCAAGGTTTTGCTAAGTCCTCTGGGATCCTAGAAGGAAGCAGGCACCAGAGTAACTTCACCAGCTACCAGAGCTGGCAGCTTTTAGAGCTGCAGGCCCCACCCCCCTCTCTTACACACCGTTCCAAAGATGACTCTCTCTCTAGTCCCCCACCAATCTCCCCATGGCTAAGGCCACCTTTCCCCACCACCCAGAAACTCCAGACAGCAAGACCCCAAGAGAAAGGCATCAACAGGACAGGACCCTCAGCACATGACATCAAAGATGCCACCAAACCACGCCAGGTTTCATGATGTTTACTGAGGTGCAGGAATTCAGAGGGAAAGAGACCTTCTTCCTTGCAACACCCATATCAATCCCCTTAAGGGATTTTTTTTTTAATTTTAATAAGTGGGGTCTTGCTGTGTTGCCCAGGCTGGACTCAAACTCCTGGGCTCAAGTGATCCATCTGCCTCAGCCTCTTGAGCTGCTGAGATGACAAGTGTGAGCCACCATGCCTGGCTTCCTTAAGGAAATTTTAATTGGCCCCACTTGGGTAAAGTTCCCATTGGCCAGTCAATCACTGGAGGCAAACTCCCACTCGGACAGAGTAAGAGTAGGAGCCCACTGGACCACACGCATCCAGTGAAGGACATTTCCAGAAGGAAGCATGAAGGACAGACAGAGAGCAACAGACGTTCACCCCAGAAGCAGTCACTTCTCCCCCTCCAGTTCAAGGGTCACCTTCTAAACCCCATTTCCTATAACAGGAGGGCAGAGATGTCCACTCATTTCCAGGGAAGCATCTCCCTCCACAGTCACCACTGGTTCCCAGCTGAGCCTTCAGAATCTTTTTCCCAGGAAGGAGGCCCCGGACACTGCCGCGGCTGCCTCAGATGACCCGGCCACCTGGGTTCCCAGAGCTGGGCAGGGCAGGCCAGGGCCTGGGTTTTCTCACAGTTTCTCTCCTTTCCCCCCAGGGATTCTGTTCCTGGTTCTTCAACAGCATAACAATGAAGTAAGTGCCCGGGCTCTGTGAGCTTGTGACCATGTTGCCTTGGGGGTGGGGGGTGGAGGCTCCTGGAAAAGTTAGCAGCCCCCAGCCTGGGAAGACAGGGCCTGAGCTCCGTATCCTCCCCGCCACCTCAGCCCATTACCAGTGAAGGATGCTTTCCTGGGGTACAGTTGGTGAAGTGAGAACTGGGCACAGCCCACTGCCCCTGTTATCTCTGCCTCAGTCCTTAGGGAAGGACCACTTTTAATAGCTGAATCATTACTCGCGTGCTTATAGAAATGCTTCTGTGAACTCCACACCAGGAAAAAGAAACCCTTCCTTTGTGCTATCTGCTTGATTTCTGTGAACATCATTCAACATATCATGTGTTCGCCCTTCTGCCCAAGCAAACATCGGGCAGAAGGGCAGGCCTCGCTCGGCCTCAGTGCCTGGAGAGCAGAGGGGCAGCCCTTGCCCACCTCACCTTGTGGGTTTCTTGAATGCCAGACCCCACTTTGCAAGCAAGCAGCCCCCAAGTCACCTGTTTTCTCCTGCAAGCCGACCTCAAGTTACCTGTTTTCTCCTGATTCCCCAACACCAGCCAGACGCTTCAGCAGAGCAGACACTTACCAGAACTCTATGTTCCCACTGCGTAGGCATACACACATGCACACTCATACATACACGCACACGTGTGCACACAGCTCTGCCTCCACCTCAGACCCCACACACTCATGGACTCTCCTTCAATGTGCTCCATCTGTCCTGTCCTGCCCATCCTTTAAACCCCTCCACCCCACCCCTACCCAAAGACTCCTATCACAGAGGCCCCTCTGTCAGGGACCCAGCATCTGGGAAGGCAGGAAGGCAGGGCATTGCACCGTGCATCCAGCACCCCTTGAGAGCAGTGTCATAGAAGACAGTTTAATGCGTTTACTGAGCAGCAATAAGTCAAGCAGAGTCCCCGTGCACAAACCCATGCAGTCTGGTTGGAGAAACAAAGGTGAACAAGACTCCCTTCGTAGCATTCAGAATGGGAGGGTTATAATTGCTGTGCAGATGGCATCTGGGGAAGAGAGAAATGAATTCCAACTGGAAAAGTATAGTTTTGAGCCGGGCATTGGAGGACAGGAAGAGTTCCGACAGGCGCGATGTGGGATGTGGAGGGCACATCAGAAGTAAAGGACTGTGTGAGCCAGTTTGTTGCAGAGATGAGTAGGGTGTGCACAGACATGGTAAATCTGGTGTGACTAGAAGCAAGGTTTCATGGTAAGTGTGGCGGGGGAGGGTAAAAGATTGGGCTGGAAGGATCAGTTGGGATTTTTTTTTTTTTTTTGAGACAGAATATCTCTCTGTCACCAGGGTGGTGTGCAGTGGCACAATCTCAGCTCACTGCAACCTCCGCTTCCTGGGTTCAAGCAATTCTCCTGCCTCAGCCTCCCGAGTAGCTGGGATTAGAGGCACGTGCCACCATGTCCTGCTAATTTTTGTATTTTTAGTAGAGACGGGGTGTCACCATGTTGGCCAGGCTGGCCTCGAACTCCTGACCTGAGGTGATCCACCTGCCTCAGTCTCTCAAAGTGCTGGGATTACAGGCATGAGCCACCGCACTGGGCCTCAGCTGGGACCTTGGCTGGCATACTGAGAATCTTGGGCTTTCATCTAGAGACAGTAGAGAGCCAATTAGTATTTTTAAGCTGGAAACTCAGAACAATATATGTGTGTAGGCAGAAGTATGGAGAGTGAATGGCATTAGAGAAAGTCCAAAGTCAAGGTGAGCAGTTAAGGAGGCTATTCCAATGGTCGAGGTGGGAGGTGCTAGTGACCTCAACCGGGGCAGTGACTAGAGAAACAATGGGAGGGGAAGACGGGAGGGAGATCATAAGGCTACAGTCAGTAGGTTGTGGCCTAGTTAAGAAAGAGGGAGAAATTGAGGTCTGGTTTCTGGGGAGGGTAGTAATGCCATTAGGTGGGAGAGGAAACACAAAATGATGAGATGTAGTCAGGGCAAGTATGCAAGCCGACAAAGGAGCTGTTGAAAAAACAAGATTGAAGCCTAGGAGAAAGGTCAGAGTTAGAGATTTCAACTTGGGAGATGGTGCATGGAGGCTGTAGTTGAAGTCATGGGAGCAGATGGGTCATCCAAGGATGTAAGACCAGAAGCGGCCCAAGGGAGTGCCTCATCGAGGCAGGAGGAAGAGGCATCCTCTGGGCTGGACTCAGTGAAGCCAGGCCAGGACAAGGCTCCCCTCTAGGGTGGGGCGACCCAGAAACCTCTAGTGCTACAGAGGTGGAGTAGAATGGGGGCTGAGGAAAGGACATTGACTTTGGTGAGTTGGGTCTCTGTTGGGAGGGCAGGCCGAGGATAGGATATCCAAGACACAGAGGCAGAGAAGGAAGGTCACCTTTTTCCAGAGGTGCATGGAAGGAGGGAAGTGAAGCTACTGGAAGGAGGAGGGAAAACAGGTCAGGGAACAGATCAGAGAGTGGATCCTTGAGGAGCTGTTTTATTACAGAGGAACCAACAAGCACTTGAGCCTGGTTGTAGTTTACAGGGAAGAGGTGTGGGTGGACGCAGGTGGATGCAGAGAGAGGAGGATGCCGAAGATGAGAGAGCAGAACAATGGATCCAGCACGTCTTCAGAAAGAGGTGGAAGGAAGGGAAGCAATGAGAGCAGAGACAGAGAATTAATTGTGAGTAGGAAGAAGGGCGATTGGCTGGAAGGTCAGGGTGGGGCACTTACAAGAAAGATGGAGAAAGGAAACAGGCCTAGTGGTGGAGGCAGGAATTCCTGGCCCAGGAAGAGAATTCTAGTGCTCTCAGTGCCATCCAGTCCTGTCCAGCCCTCTGCCCTCTCCACCTGATTGGAGGCTCCTGGACCTCACCCCGCCTCAGGCAGTGCAAGAGGACCTTCCCCCGCTCTCCAGAAGTTCTCATCCATTCCACTTCTGGCATTTCATTCTCAATTCCAGGGAGGGAAACGTTTAGCCGCTCAAAGTTAAAAAATCAAGAGCTCTAAATAATTCCTCAAATGAGAACATTGAAAACCTTGAAGGTGTGCTTTTTGTAGTATTGTTTAAAAATAAATCTTTTTTTTTTTTTTTTTTTTTTAAGACGGAGTCTCACTCTGTCGCCCAGGCTGGAGGGCAGTGGTACGATCTCAGCTCACTGCAACCTCCGCCTCCCGCGTTCAAACAATTTTCCTGCCTCAGCCTCCCAAGTAGCTGGGATTACAGGCATGTGCCACCATGCCTGGCTAATTTTTGTATTTTTAGTAGAGACAGGGCTTCACCACGTTGGCCAGGCTGGTCTTGAACTCCTGACCTCAAGTGATCTGCCCATCTTGGCCCCCCAAAGTGCTGGGATTACAGGCATAAGCCACTGCACCCGGCCTTAAAAATAAATCTGAATCCCAGACCGGATGCTAGTTTTGCATACAACCTACAATCCTGACAAGGGGGCAGGGGTGAGTAAACCATGGTGTGTCCACCAGTGGAGTGGGGAGGCCTGCATGGTGCTGAGCATGAACCAGTGCTCCATCAACAGAGGCCACTGTCACCATTACGTAAAACCATCGGAAAATGCTTGAGATTAAATGCCAAGCAAAACAGCAGTGCATCAAATGCTTTTTATAACTATAATCACCAAGTAAAATGAGCACAACAAGAAAATAAAGGAGGTTGGGCACGGTGGCTCACACCTGTAATCCCAGCACTTTGGGAGGCCAAAGCGGGCAGATCATTTGAGATCAGGAGTTTGAGACCAACCTGGCCAACATGGTGAAATTCCGTCTCTACTAAAAATACAAAAATTTAGCTGGGTACACACCTGTAGTCCCAGCTATTTGGGAGGCTGAGGCAGGAGAATCACTTGAATCTGGGAGACAGAGGTTGCAGTGAGCCAAGATCATGTCACGCACTCCAGCCAGAGCTATAGAGTGAGACTCTGTCTCAAAACAAACAAACAAACAAAAATTAAGTCCAAATGCTTATTATTATCATTATTATTATTTTGAGACAGGGTCTTGCTCTGTTCCCCAGGTCACCCAGGCTGGAGTGCAGTGGCATGATATTGGCTCACTGTAGCCTCAACCTCCCAGGCTCAAGCGATCCTCCTACCTCAACTTCCAGACTAGCTGGGACTACAGGCACATGCTACCACACCCAGCTAATTTATATATATATATATATATAGAGAGAGAGAGAGAGAGAGAGAGAGAAGAGATGGGGTTTCACCATGTTGCCCAGGCTGGTCTCGAACTGCTGGGCTCAAGCAATCCACCTGTCTCCGCCTCCCAAAGTACCAGGATTACAGGCGCAATCCACCATGCCCAGCCGCAAATGCTTTTTAATCATTGTCTTAGGTTCAATGAGATTGTAGATGAATTATTTACTTCTCTTTCATATTTTCCAAAGTTTCTATGAGCACTTGTTGCTTTTAAATTGTTTAAATTGAAGTATAGCATGCACATGGAAAAGTGCACACCAAAAAATGTACAGCTCGGCCCGGCATGGTGGCTCACGCCTGTAATCCCAGCACTTTGGGAGGCCGAGGCAGGCGGATCCCCTGAGCTCAAGAGATCAAGATCATCCTGGTCAACATGGTGAAACCCCGTCTCTACTAAAAAATACAAAAAATTAGCTGGGCGTGGTGGCGCACACCTATAGTCCCAGCTACTCGGGAGGCTGAGGCAGGAGAATCACTTGAACCTGGGAGGAGGAGGTTGCAGTGAGCCAAGATTGTGCCACTGCACTCCAGCCTGGGCAACAGAGCAAGACTCTGTCTCAAAAAAAAAAAAAATGTACAGCTCAGTCATCACAAAGCTAAGGCTGTGCCACCATCATCCTGATCCACAACTAGAACATTGCCGATACCCAGCAGCTCTCTTCCTGCCCCCCAACCTTCATCTCCATCTCATTCTAACTCTATAGCTCAGTATTGCCTATAGCCGAACTTTATGTTTGAAACCACACAGTATGTGTTGTTTGTGCCTGGTAACTTTTACTCAGCATTGTGTTTGTGAGGTTCAGGTATGGGTCATTCATTTTTATTGCTGTGTAACAGGGGTCCCCGACCTCCAGGCCACAGATCGATACCTGTTAGGAACCTGGCCGCGCAGCAGGAGGTGAGCGAGCATTACACCTGAGCTCCGCCTCCTGTCAGATCAGCGGCGGCATGAGCTTCTCATAGGAGCACAAATCCTATTGTGAACTGCACATATGAGGGGTCTAGGCTGCCTGCTCCTTATGAGACTCTAACTAATGCCTGATGATCTGAGGTAGAACAGTTTCATCCCAAAATTATCTGCCCCCCCACCACCCCACACCCAGGTCCATGGAAAAAATTGTCTTCCACAAAACTGGTCCGTGGTGCCAAAAAGGTTAGGGACCACTGCTGTCTAGTATTTCATGATTTATATGTCACAGTTCTTGTGTCCATTTCACCTTGATAGACATGTAAGTTGTTTCCAGTTTGAGGACGTTACAAGTAATGCATCTGTGAAATTTTTATACATGTCTCTAGGTACACATGTCATGCATTTCTGTTGGGTATAAACCTAGGAGTGAATTGCTGGGTCATAGAATGTGCATGTATTCCATTTCAGTAGATAATACCAACTGTTCTCCAGTGTAACTGGGCCAGCATATACACCCATGAGAGCAGGAGAACTCCCAGCGCCCCACACTCTCACCAACACTTAGTGTTGTCCAACTTTCCAACTTTGGCAAATCTGGCAGTGTGGAGTGATAGCTCATTATCTCGTCATGGGTTTCAGGTGTTCCTTTTTTCCTAATAGAGTGCCTCTCAGTACCACGAGTGCTTTGTCTGGTGCCTGCACCATAGCAACCACTCAAAATGTTTGAAGAAGTAATAAAAGGATGAATGCATGCTCTATTTCAAGAGTGTTTCTGGATTCCTGAGTGTGTATCTGTAACAGAGCCCCTATCTTTGATATGTCTGTGAAATTCAGTTAAAGTATACTTCAAGGATAACCGAGGCTTTGAGATATAGGGCAATTTCGAAGTTGCCTTATATATGAGATACAGAGATAGTAAAAAAAAAAAAAAACTTGGGGAGGGGGTGATCATTTTCTGCCCTTCCCTCTACCTCCCCGCAACAAGTGGTGGCCATGCTGGCTCCTGAGGCACGTCCTTGTCTGTGTGTCTCTTCCAGGGACGAGGATCTGATTAACAAGTGTGGGGACGACGCGCGCATCTACATCGTGTTCCAGTACCACCTCATCATCTTTGTGCTCATCATCTGTATCCCCTCCCTGGGCATCATTTTGCCCATCAACTATACTGGATCTGTTCTGGGTAGGCAAAGCTCAGCTGGCCCTGGGGCAGCAGCTGGACCTGAGAGGCAGCCAGGCAAGCCAGTCAGGGCTGGGGTTGAGGGTCTAGACATCTATTTTAATCCTGCCTCTGGGAGTTTGTTGTTATGTGAACTTGAACAAGCCATGCTTCGCTTCTCTCATGTGGAGACTGGAGACGATTCCTCCTTTGTCACAGGTTTGGCCCAGAGCCTGACACACAGCAGGCACATAGTATTAATTCAGTTTGGAACTGAGTGTTCATTCATGGCCCCACTCTGGCTGGGCGTTCCTGGAGACCCTTTTGTGACATGTGACCCACTGCAAAGATCCCTGAACCCACTCTGTTGGACATAACACCATAGGTGCAGAATTTGTCTTGTAGGACCTCTACTCCCACTCATTGGAACAGGGTGAGCCCTTTGGAGGGAACAGCATTGTGGATGAGACCTTGGCTTCCAAAACAGAAAAATCATGGCTCCACAATGTTTACCCACACCTGCTCCCCAGAAAATACCTTTGCCTAGCTAGTATGTTATTTTATTTTATTTTTTATTTATTTATTTATTTATTTATTTATTTATTTATTTATTTATTTATTGAGACAGAGTTTTGCTATTGTCGCCCAGGCTGGAGTGCAATGGCGCGATCTCAGCTCACTGCAACCTCTGCCTCCCGGGTTCAAGTGATTCTCCTGCCTCAGCCTCCTGAGTAGCTGGGATTACAGGCACCCGCCCCCACACCCGGCTAATTTTTGTATTTTTAGTAGAGACGGGTTTTCACCATGTTGGCCAGGCTGGTCTCAAACTCCTTACCTCCAGTGATCCGCCCACCTTGGCCTCCTAAAATGCTGAGATTACAGGCATGAGCCACCGCACCTGGCCACTAACATGTGATTTAACCTTGTATATGGCAAATCAGTCTCCCGAGCTTCACTTTCCTCAACTGTCTTAGGGATTGGGAGATCACATGCCACATACCTATACAGTGTTTGATATACATAGTAGGTGCTCAATGAATAGCAGCTAGTATTTCATTTAGAATCATGAAGCTGAATGGAGCTGTATGAAGACTGTACAACTGGGTGGTGCAGAATAGCACCGTAAATGCCCCAGGGGCAACCAGCTTTCCCCTGATTCCTCAGGTTTCTACCTGTTCATCCTTGGCCAGAGGTAGACCTTAATTAATTCAGTTTAGCACACTGAGTGTCCGTGCCACCAAATGCCACTACTAGAGTAATATCTGAGTCTTGTCTCATCCTAAGAGCTGGTATGTTGGCAGTGATAATATCATGCAGGATTTTTAGACACATTTTATAAGGGGGTGTCTGAACCGTCAAACTAATGCACATAGCCAGAAGGATTTCCTCTGAATGAGGCAGTGTTGCCTTTTCTGGACGTTGCCAGTGGTAATAGTGTTGCTAATTTCATCATTCTGCTCGTGGCTGGATGGCTGGTGCCTCCAACAAGCATTCACTAGGTGTCCATTATGTGCCAATTATGCCCTGGAGATACCACACAAAGAAGTGTTCTCGCTTTCCTCCCAAGAGCCCCAGTCAGCAGTGCCAGGGAAAAGAGGCCCCTGACGTTTTTGTTAAAAGTTGGGGAGAAGCTCTGGGGAACCGGAAGGAAGAGGAGGTCAAAGGCAAGCATCTCCAGACCCCACGCATTTGTCCAGGAACCTTGAATTCTGGCGCCCCCAGCAACTGAGGAGCCAGGCTCGAGGTCAGCAACTTCTTTCTCTTTCAGACTGGAGCAGTCACTTTGCTCGGACCACCATTGTCAATGTCTCCACAGAGTAGGTACCTGATCTTAACCTCCCATTCCATTGGCTGGGGGTGTTGGTGTGGACAGGAGGTCTAACATGTCAGTTTGTAACATGGGCAGCGTTTTGCTGATAAGAAAGGCCTGGTTTCCCTGGGAACCGGGTCCTGAGTGAGATGCCAGAAGCTGCATCCTCTCGGTGGGGCAGGACTCTCGGTGTGAGATGAGGCCCTGTGTCCTCATCTGTCATGAGTGGAGCTGCCCAAACTGGCCACTCATGAAGATGTGGAGAAATGGTCCTATTTGCTTAGTGTACCCAGATCCCAAGAGGCAGAGACCATGTGCTGAAAGAGATTGAAGATTGTTTTCCTGCCACCAAGAGGTTCCAGTCAGCCGTCATATACCCGAGTGAATCATGTGCCTGACAGTCCCCCTCAGAGTCCCACAGCAGACTCATGCCCCACTTCTGCCATTAACTGGCCCTAGGTCTGAAGCAGTGCACCCCCAACACTGAGCTTCAGTCCTTATTCATGTCCGTCATTGGGGAAGAGCTGGTGGACATGCTCTCTAAGCTCCTTCCCCTCACAGGCCAAGAACCTGTGGGTTTCAACATCAGCCGACCTGACTGGAGGCCATATCTATTTGCCCCGAGCCAAATGTGGCCCCGTTGGTCCATGCCATGGCCCAGGTGTCTAGGCCAGCTTGGCTGATTCCTGACAAAGCTGCAGAAGCAGTTCCAGCAAGTGTGAGTGGGGTTCACACACCCCTGCCCCACCTCGCCTCCCCCAACCCCTATCCCTCTGCCCCTGCTCTCCTGCAATACACCTTGGAGCAGACTGGCTTAACCCAAACTCTGAAATGAGCGGAAAGGGGCTATGGCATCCTCTCACCTCTGCTTTGACCATATCCTCCCCTGAGGATGCCAACCAGAGCAGGGATATCGGCTCCTTCCCGAGGCCCATTGCTGGCCCGAGGTACCTACATCTTCCCAACAAAAAGTGAATTCTAGTAGAACAGCAAAAAGCCATCAATCTCCATGAATCTATCCTGGCAGAGAGCTGGAGCATTCTGTAGAGACCATGTAGCCTTGCCCCTCTGTGGAAACTGAGGGTGGAGCAGCATGGTGGATCCACCATCATAGCAGATGGCAATGGCGTGTGAGGTGCCAGGCACCAGGGGTATTTTGAAACAAGGTGACCTTTCTCCCCTCTAACCATGTAGAATAAAGTGGGCCCTATTTCTGAGTAGCAATCCTAGCCAGGTGCTTTGGGATGGCATCATGTGGGTTGAAAGCAGGGATGGCAAACATGGTCCAAGTGCCACGACTCTCCTACCCCAGGGGCGGTGCTGCAAACCGTCTGGTCCTCCTCCCCCGAGGCCTGCAGGTAACGCAGGTTCTTCCTCACTTGGTCTGCTGTGCAACCATGGGGGCCTGAGCCACAGCAGCTGGCAGGATGGCGTAGCAGTGATGAATCTAAGTACTTCAGCAGCTCTGGGCTCACCTCCCAGCGCACCATTGCTACAGTGACCTTGGGAGGGTCACCGACCCTCTCTCACCCTCCTTTCCCTATGAGTGAAGTGAAGATAACCACATGCATGGCTATGTGTGTGGTTGAGTCTAGTGAGAAAATGCACACCATGCACTAAGTCCCACCTGGATCTGGCTCAGAGTAAACACTCAATAAACGTTCCCCCCCATGAGCTGGAGCAAGACCCCTTCTCACCACTGATGCCCCTTCCAAGGCACCTGAGTGTCTGGACTCCAAGAAGGTGTTCCTGGAAAGACTGCATGTGGGCTGGGAGAGGGGGGTCCAGGGAGATTGTGATCGGTGGGAGGGGAGGGTCTGAGAAGACTGCAATGGATGGGGAGATATTTGGGGAGACTGTGATAGGTGAGAGGGGAGGATCCAGGGATACTGTGATGGGTGGGAGGGAGACCTGGGAGACTGTGATGGGTGGAAGGGAGGTGTTCAGGGAGCCTGAGATGGGTGGGGGTGTCCTAGGAGACTGTAACTGGTGGGACAGATCCAAGGAGACTGTGACCATGACCGGTTGGGGGGTCCACGGAGACTGCAATGGGTGGGAGGATCTGGGGAGACTGTGATGGGTGGGAGGGAGCAGGGAGCCCTAGGAGACTGTGATGGGTGGGGAAGGTGTCCAGGGGGACTGCAGTGGGTGGGGGTCTGGGGAGACTGTGGTGGGTGGCGGGTATGGGGAGACTGTGGTGGGTGGCGGGTATGGGGAGACTGTGATGGGTGGGGGTATGGGGAGACTGTGATGGGTGGGGGGTATGGGAAGACTGGTGGGTGGGGGGTATGAGGAGACTGTGGTGGGTGGGGGGTATGGGGAGACTGTGGTGGGTGGGGGGTATGGGGAGACTGTGATGGGTGGGAGGGAGCAGGGAGCCCTAGGAGACTGTGATGGGTGGGGGAGGTGTCCAGGGGGACTGCGGTGGGTGGGGGTCTGGGGAGACTGTGGTGGGTGGGGGGTATGGGGAGACTGTGATGGGTGGGGGCATGGGGAGACTGTGATGGTAGGGGGAGTCTAGGGAGACTGTGATGGGTGGGGGTCTGGGGAGACTGTGGTGGGTGGGTGGTATGGGGAGACTGGTGGGTGGGGGGTATAGGGAGACTGTGATGGGTGGGGGTATGGGGAGACTGTGATGGGTGTGGGTATGGGGAGACTGTGGTGGGTGGGGGGTATGGGGAGACTGTAATGGATGGGGGTATGGGGAGACTGTGATGGGTGGGGGTATGGGGAGACTGTGGTGGGTGGGGGGTATGGGGAGACTGGTGGGGGGGTATGGGGAGACTGTGATGGGTGGGGGTATGGGGAGACTGTGGTGGGTGGGGGGTATGGGGAGACTGGTGGGGGGGTATGGGGAGACTGTGATGGGTGGGGGTATGGGGAGACTGTGATGGTAGGGGGAGTCTAGGGAGACTGTGATGGGTGGGGGTGGGGGGATACTGTAATGGGTTGGGGTCTGGGGAGACTTGGATGGTTGTGGAAGTCTGAGGAGACTGTAATGGGCTGGGGGGCCCCAGGAGACTGAGGGTAGGAGGAGGCCCAGGGGTCTCTGTGCAGTGGGCTCTGGGGAGCTCACAGGCTGACCTCACTGCTGCTGCCTCCCTCCCTGCAGGAGCAAGCTCCTGTGGCTGCATAGCCTGCTGTCCTTCTTCTACTTCATCACCAACTTCATGTTCATGGCTCATCACTGCCTGGGATTTGCGCCCAGGAATAGCCAAAAGGTAAGTAGCCTACAAAGCTGCTTCCCACTGTGGGAAGCTGGGGTCCCTCCCCACTGGGCTGACCACTCCCAACCCTCAGAGAAGCCCTCAGAGGGTCCAGGGAGACTGTGATAGATGGGAGGGGGCGGTTTCACCTGAGCAGGGGCCAAGCTTCCTCCCTTCAGTCCTAGTAACAATCACCTGGCCCCCACCTCTCACCCTTCTCCACCCTCTCACCCTCCTCCACCCTTCTCCACCCTCTCATGCTCTTCCACCCTCTCACCCTCTCACCCTCCATCCTCTCACCCCAGTGAAACTTTCAGACTGGTTGGTAAATAGCTGCTGCCCAGGTACCTCCTATCCCTGCCCCTCTGCTGCCCCGCCCCTCCCCAGGGACTCTTGGACTTCCCACCATCTGAAAACTAAAGGATTAACAAGGCCCAGTGGACCAGTGGGGGCCTCCATGCTAAGTGGTCTGGGCCCTGCTGAACTGCTGCTACTTAGTGTACCTGGCCCTGCCCACTCCTGCTAGGCCCATGCCTTGCCCTTCTGCAGTCTCTCTGAGATCAGAGACCCCCGTGTATCCCCACCGTCTCAGTTTGGGTGACCCCATCCAAGCAGACCCTGAGACTTGGAATGAGTAGCACTTGTTTATGGGAGGTGATCCCAGGAAAGGCCAGTAAGGGAGTGAGGATGCAAAGGCAACCAAAAAAAGGGAGCATGGAGGGGCAACTTACCACTGTGGGCAAGTGGAGCTTCATGACCGGGGAACTCTGGGAGCTGGTGTAGAGCACATGCCCCAGAATTTTCCTGGAGGTGAGCAATCGTGGGTATTTTCCACCAGCTCCCTGTCCACCGTTCATTGAGGGTTGCACTTGGGGGCTTTAACTCCTCCCCTACTTGGCCCTGCACAAAAGCTGAACATGCCCCAAGGCCGGGAAAGAGCAGTCGCAGTATTTGAAGCATGCTGCAGGTGTTGGTGTGCAGAGATGACTGACGGGGGGCCACGGGCAGGCACCAGCAGTGCCACCCATCTGGACCAGCACCCATGCTCTGCTGGGGATGGGCAAGAGTGAGGAGCATCCTTAGTTCCCGTCCTCAGCCTTTCAAAGGTTCAGTGGTGTGGAATCAGCTCCTTCCAGGCCATCCATTCAAAAGGACTGATTCACTTGAACCCACTCCAGAGTGCAAATCCACATTCCCTGAAAAGTGAACCCAAATGCTTCAGCCTGCCAGGCATGGAGGCTTGGTCACCCTTGACCAGTCTGGTGTCTGCTACTTCAGCTTTCCTTCTTGTCACCAGAAGCCTCTTTCAAGACCCCTGATTCTTGCAGCACAATTACCAGACTGTCATCTTAAAGGTGACGACCCAGGAAGATATTTCCCATTCACAGAATAAAGTGTGAAGTTTAGGGAAGCTTCCCTACCCTCTCCCCAGAGTCTTGTTTACTTCCCAACTCCCCGGCCCAGTCTCACGTGAGGGATTTCCCTAGCGATGTGAGGCTTTACGCTGGAACAGTGGAAGCTACAGGGAGAGCAGAAATCACTGTGGGGTCGCTCGGGCAGCTCTTTCCAATCATGGAGCTCTGATCCTCCACCCCAGCCTGATGGCAGCTTTCCAGTCCTTCCTCCCTTCACCACAGCAGTCCGGAGCAGGGCACCCACAGCTGGGCACAGAGGAGAACGGAAGCACAGTTGACCAACCTCAGAGCTGCCTGGCTCAGCTGGGACACTGTGGGCTAAGGCAGCTGGCACTTCCTTGGCCCACAGTGTCCCAGCTTGGCTTTGGCTTTCTTGGCTCTCTCAGCAAGGAGGCACTGGCATCAGCAGCCTGCTGTGAGCAGAAGGCCTGCTCTGAGCCACCAAAAGACTCAGGTATCTGGAATTCCTATGCAAGCACAGTCTTCTTTCTCCATTTTTATTATTCCCACCCAGGTCACAAGGACACTAATGATCACCTATGTGCCCAAGGACATTGAAGACCCAGAACTCATCATTAAGCATTTTCAGTAAGTGGGTTGGGGTAGGCCAAGGCGTGGATTGCTTCCTCCCCATAACCCCGCCTGGGTCCTCAAGTGGGTAGTGAGTTGGTGCAGGATGGTGGGACTGGGAGACCCCGGGGTGGCTCTCCCTGGACTCAGCTCAGGATCAGCTTTTTAGAATGGGGAGGGCCGCTGGAGCTGGAGCAGGGTGTCTGAAGTCAGGGACTTCCTGCATGGCATGGCTGTGATATGGGTGATGGGAATTTTTCTTTCTCCTGTTGCTTCAACTACTGAGCACAGGGAACCTTGGATCACAGCTATTTAGAGCAGATCATCTGGAGACATCCTTTGTGACCCCAAGTTCCTAGCCCCAAGGACACTGTTCACTGAGCTAATTATCTCTTCGTGAACAGCTCTCTCCTGGGTTCCCCAGTGGGTGGAGCTCCGCCCTTTTGCCCTGTTCTGAGTTGTGTAGGAAGGATTTGGCAGCTCTCAGATTGCCAAGGTTCAAACCCTGAGGTTCAGCTTTAGGAGCAGAGATGGAGTCTCCCATCCAGGAACACCAGGCAGCTGAGCCACCCAGCCCTCAGGGCCGACATGCTGGGCAGGGGGTAGGGGCAGCACATCCCCAATCCCACAGGCCGACTCAGCACCCATGTTTGTGGCTGCAGCGAGGCCTATCCAGGCAGTGTCGTGACAAGAGTCCACTTCTGCTACGACGTCAGGAACCTGATCGACTTGGATGATCAGAGGTGAGGCTGCAGCGGGGCCTTTTGGGGCCCAGGGTGGGGGTAAAAGGGGAGGATGGGGCTCTGCTGGCCCCTGACCTGCAGGTCCTTCTCCTGTTGCCCACTGCTGGCAGGCGCCATGCCATGCGGGGCCGGCTTTTCTATACAGCCAAGGCCAAGAAGACTGGGAAGGTGATGATCAGGATCCACCCCTGTGCCCGCCTGTGCTTCTGCAAGTGCTGGACCTGCTTCAAGGAGGTAACTGGCTTGAGCGTTGGGAGCACAGCAAGGGAGAGGTGGGGTCCTGGGGCTCTAGGCTCTGTGCCTTTGCCCGCACTGTTGGGCCCCAGGCCTTACTCAGGTCTGCTCTAGTGCTCCCCACCCAGCTCCTTCCTCCCCATCCACCATGTCCTGCCTCCCTGTTGAGATGGGAGCCTTTCTGGAGGCCACCTTCAGAACAATCCAGGGAAGCTTGCTGCTGTCTCCTTTCTGGTCTTGGATGGGAGAATGAGAGAGAAGGACCAGAGAAAACACAGCAGGCTACACGAGGCTGCCAGGCCTCAGGCTCCCAAAGAGACAGGACAGAAACATTTGAAGGCAACAGCCTGTCTTATCACCTGACCACTGTGGCTCAAAGAGGGCGTCGAGACTCAGACACCTGCTTCAGGACCACGCCAAACTTCTGCCAGCCCCGAGATTCACCCTCTCTCGTGGAAATGCGGCAAACACATTCTCTCACCTCTCTGGGGTCCACCCCAAGCCTGAAAGCCCCCGGGTACCCCTAGCTATGCCTCACTTTCCCCAGATCTAAGGGCAGGGGTGAATGGCAGTCATCGCCTCTTCTTGTTCTAGAGGTGGGACTTTGGAGGCCAGCCAGGGTCCTGGGCTCCTTGAGGTGCTTCAAGGCCACCACAATCCAGGGAGGCTTGAGTGGGGAGGAACCTCGTGACCAGGGAGGCCTTCCTGGGGCTCTGGCCCCAGCCCTGAAGGCTGCCTGCCACCTCAGGTGGATGCAGAGCAGTATTACAGCGAGCTGGAGGAGCAGCTAACGGACGAGTTCAACGCCGAGCTCAACCGCGTGCCGCTCAAGCGCCTGGACCTGATTTTTGTCACCTTCCAGGACTCCAGGATGGCCAAGCGGTGAGCACCAGGCAGGCGCCCCACCCAGCCCCAAGCATACCCCTGCTTCTCGGCACTCTCCTCCCTCTCCAACTCCAGTTTCCCCTTCTGCCTCCCCTGGGCCCTCCATGCTCGTCACAGGCAGCTGCCATCTGGCTCTCCAGTGGATGAGATGGCCGTACCTGCTTCCCCCAGCTGCTGGGACCCAGCCGGTCTCAAGGGGTGCCCAGGCCGGGGCTCCTCACTCCCTGTCCTTGCTTTAGCACAGAGGTGGTCAGAGAAGCCTTTGACCTCATGGTCCCTCTTCTGCCCTTGACAAGAATGACATCCCTTTTCCCTTTTTCTTTTTTTTTTTCTTTTTCTTTTTTTTCTTCTTCTTTTTTTTTTTTTTTTTGAGAGAATCTCGCTCTGTCACCCAGGCTGGAGTGCAATGGCACAATCTCAGCTCACTACGACCTCTGCCTCCCAGGTTCAAGCGATTCTCCTGCCTCAGCCTCCCAAGTAGCTGGGATTACAGGCGCCTGCCACCATGCCCAGCTAATGTTTGTATTTTTAGTAGAGACGGGGTTTCACCATGTTGGCCAGGCTGGTCTTGAACTCCTGACCTCAGGTGATCTGCCCACCTCGGTCTCCCAAAGTGCTGGGATTACAGGTGTGAGCCACTGCGCCCAGCTGACACACACATCACTCCCTCCTCACCATAAGACAGCGTCAGGATAGAGCAGCTCTGTTTGCCCTTCTCCTGCTGCAGGCCTCCCCTAATTCATAGCTCTACAGTCCCCTCTCTTCTCTGCCCCAGCCTCTGGCAGCCCATGCGTTGACAAGGAGTGAATTCAGTCCACTCTGGAATGTTCCAGAAGGATCCTTAGGACTGGGCCAAAGTCCTAAAGGAGCTCCAGAATTTATCTCTTAAGAACTGTGGGGGGCAGGGGGGGTCTTCTTTCTGGGGGAGGCTGATCCTGTACAGCACATTGTTCCCACCTACCCCAACCCTACAAAGGAAGAGCAGAACTACCTAGATTTTGCTCACAAACAATGGTACACAATTTTGCAAGTTCCTTACACTCTCAACTTTTTATCTGGCAAATTTGGTTACTGATATCTGTCCTGTTCACCTCCCGGAGGGTTGACAAGTGATATGCCTTCTATTCAGTTTCTGTGTTGTTTAAAACAATACACCTACCTAAGGTTATATTGTTCATTCTTTGAGACATTGCCATTTGGTAGAGAGGATCCGGGGCTTAATTACAGCAGAATATGAGCTAGCAAGCCAGAGGTGGGGCTCCAGCACCTGCTCCTCTTTGGTCACATCTCTAGGCACCTCGATTTAGTCATCTGTGCAATGGAAATGATACTGGTCATCAATTAGCACAGTGTCAAGCACACAGAAAGAACTCAATAATTAGTAGCTATTGATATTAAGATGAGGCTAAAAGTAGTACCTCCCTTATCAAATCTCAAATAAAGAGTGTGTCTATGTGCTGTCACTGCTGTTAAGGGGAAAGGCAGAAAAAGACCAACGTGGCACCTCTGCCCTGCCTGGGCAGTCTAGGCACCCTCAAATGCCCTTTCCTCCAGATACTGGGCCTTAGGAACTGTCCGCCTCTAAGGTCCTGAAGACATATCCAAGGCTTCAAGAATCCCCAGGAAGGGGATGAGCCCCCATCTGTAGGACCACCATTGTGGCCCTGAGCTCCTGGCATGAGACCCTCCTAAGCCCATTCCCCTACCCCCAGACCCACCTTTCTTCCTCTTCTCCCCTCTCTGCAGCGTCCGTAAGGATTACAAGTATGTCCAGTGTGGTGTGCAACCCCAGCAGTCCTCAGTGACCACCATCGTCAAATCATATTACTGGAGGGTCACTATGGCCCCACACCCCAAAGACATTATTTGGTAAGCCTCCTCCATCCCTCCCCTCTCCTCTGAGCTCCTCTGAGACTGAAGAAGGCAGCAGGACAGGGCCTTCTCTCCCCATGTCATTGCCCAACAGAGACTCCAAGGGGACTAAGTTCCATGCTCTCCTAAGCACCACAACCTGTGTGTACGCCCAGACTCATTCCCACAAGTGTGGGTGGCATCCAACCCTTAGCAAAAAGGTTTTTCCTGCAGAGGGAACTCAGGTCCATTTTTTTTTTTTTTTGGCTATATGCTCCGGATCCTTTATAAACGGTGTGACAGGGGACGGTCCAGGGTCCTGTTGCATGCAGGTCTGGGCCCAGGAGGCTGGATTAGACCAGGGCAGGCTGGGTCCACAGCTGGCCTGCAGCAAACAGCACATGGGCTCTAAGAACTGATGTCTCTAAATGTGCCTCCTTCTTCCATCCTTCCCCAGGAAACACCTGTCTGTCCGCCGCTTCTTTTGGTGGGCCCGCTTTATCGCAATCAACACCTTCCTCTTCTTCCTCTTCTTCTTTCTCACCACGCCTGCCATCATCATGAACACTATTGACATGTACAACGTCACCCGCCCCATCGAGAAGCTGCAGGTGCCTCCTCTGCTCAGGCCAGGCCTGGGGGCCCCAGGGAGATCAAGGAAGAATTCAGGCGAGGATGGGATGGGGGGGCCCCCTGGGAGGGGGCTGTGGAGCCCATACAGTGCGAACATTGTGGAGGTGGCCGTGGTGCAAATGGCGGGGTAGGGCTTGCTTTGTTCTAAAGGGATGAAGGTGGGTGACTGCCAGTCTTAGGGACCAGGGCTAGAGTGGGAAGGGAGAGTGGGGAGTCCACAGGCAGGTCCTGGGGTGAGTTGGAGGGGGTGTCGTCCTGTCAACATGGGCTCAGAGGTCTTCATGAACGGGGTCATCCCAGGCCAGCTTGGGGTCCAGAGGGTGTGGCAAGTGTGAGTGGCTCTGCTCTCTGCAAGTTGTCTGGGGCAGCAGGCTCCTGGTTTGTGTAGTAGGGTTAAAGGTGAGGAAGACTGAGGTAAGCCCCAACGCAGCCCTCTCAGAGAAGTGGGAGCTCAAGATCTGCCTCCACCTCCCTCATCTCTAGACACCTGCACTCCAGGCTGGGAGCCTTCAGCCCTGGAGGAACCATCTCTGAAGTTAGGGGATGCCTCCTGCTGATGGTGCAGGTCAGAGGGATCCTAGCCCATTTCCAAATTCTTTAGCCTCAAGACTGTTACTAGGAGCCTAGAAGGTCTCTTCTTCCATATTCTCACCATCCTCATTTCCAACAACACACATGTGCATGAGCACATGCACACACTCACACAAAGTCAACACACACGCATGCACACACACGCACACATGCACAGTCAACAGACGTGTGCATGCACGCACACACATACAGTCAACATGTGTGCATGCACACACACACACACACACACAAGTCAAGCCACACCACTTCTGCTGCTGATTTTTGTTCCCCTTTGTCAACTTTGTAATAGGCCCCAGACCCCACGCATCCTGGGAGGGCCACAGCTCTCCCTGGGGACTCCTCCATCCTCCCCTCCTCCCCCGCTCACATGTCATCACAGCAAAGGCAATTTGCTGGGGTTGCACTCCTGGCTAGCTCTGGCCTTAGGAGGAAGTCACTCAAGAAAGCTCAGGCTGCCGCTCCAGTGACCTCAGCATAGAAGGCCTAGCTGCTTGGGGACTCCACTTGACCTTGGGTGTCAGCCTCTGCCTGGCCAGGAAAGCCAGTGAGAAGGGCCAGGCCCCTTGCAGCCTCCAGGAGAGCAAGCCAGCCCTGGGAGTGAGTGGGAGGAGAAGAAGCAAGGGGAAGAGGATGCTTGCATTGACGTCTCTCCTGCCATCCTCCCCTCTCCCCCTGCAGAACCCAATTGTGACCCAGTTCTTCCCCTCGGTGATGCTCTGGGGCTTCACAGTGATACTGCCTCTGATTGTCTACTTCTCCGCCTTCCTCGAGGCCCACTGGACCAGGTGACCTGGGGGCCTCCTCTCGTAGCCCTGTGGTTTCTCCAGCCTCTTCCCCTGCCCTGGCTTCCCCGCCAGCCTGGCACTTGGGCCTCCCCTCTAGCCTAAGGAGAATTGATAAGGGATGGTTTTGATACCTGAAACCATCCCCAAAGACCAACAGATGTTCTGTCTTTGGAAGGAGGGTCTGGGTTGACTCTGGGCCCCTGGGTTGCTGAGATAGAGCCACTGTCTAAGAGTGTGGGGCCAAAGCCAAGCCCTCCTTGGGCTTCTCCCTCAGCCCCCAGCCATATCCTGAAGGCATGGAGCTGTAGGCATGAGCTAGGCAGTCCCAGGCATTCCATGCAGAAGGCACAGGAGGAAAGACTTGTGTGGGAATGTCAATAGAATGCTTTGGCCACACAGAGGGGCCCACAAACTCACTATGACTGTCATCACATATGGCCCACACCATGCCAACCTTTTACCCAATCAGGAGCATTCCTATTTGTTAGTCTTGATGGTTCTATGGTGGCTGCTCACTGGTTAGAAAGTATTTGCCATACCCTGGGCAGGTGGCAGTACTTTGGCTTGAAAGCTGCATGCATCTCAAAAGTTATTTTCCGCACCAAAAGTTCCTACTACTCCACCAGGCAGCAGCCAAAAGGTTTGTCCTAATGGAAATCCTTCCTGGCCTTTTCCTCTGGCCAAGAACAAGACTTATATTGATGACTGAAACTGCAGGGATTTTGAGTCTTCTTGGTAATGTCTCTTTAACACAGAGACATCAACTATATGGCACATCTGTGCCTTCCCATCCCTTCCCGTGCCCAGCACAGACATCACTAGTGGATCATGCTGTTCTTTCCTGCTGCTCCCAGATGCAGCACAGCTCACAGTGGTGTATGGAGGTGGCATCGGTATGCACAATTAAACCAATTTCCCAGCCCAGACCTCTACTCTGCATATGTCTGTATTAGCCAGTTTTCACACTGCTGATAAAGACATACCCGAGACTGGACAATTTATAAAAGAAAGAGGTTTCATTGGACTCTGTATTAGTCCATTTGCACTCTGCTGATAAAGACATACTCAAGACTGGGTAATTAACCTAGGAAAAAGGGTTTATTGGACTTACAGTTCCATGTGGCTGGGGAAGCCTCACAATCATGGTGGCAGGCAAGGAGGAACAAGTCACATGTTACGTGGATGGCAGCAGGCAAAGAGAGCTTGTGCAGGGAAACTCCCCCTTATAATACCATCAGATCTCACGAGACTTATTCGCTGTCATGAGAACGGCATGGGAAAGACCCACCCCCCATAATTCAATCATCTCCCACTGGGTCCCTCCCACAACATGTGGGAATTATGAGAGCTACAAGATGAGATTTGGGTGGGGACACAGAGCCAAACCATATCAGTGTCTCTCTTCCTCTGTATTACATAGTTAGGCCTTTGGTTCTTATTAGGCCACGTCCATTGATGAATATTAGGCCACATCTATTGATGAATATCTCTCTGTTTCCTTCTAGATCAAGTCAGAATCTGGTCATGGTGCACAAGTGCTACATCTTTCTGGTGTTCATGGTAGTCATTCTGCCCTCTATGGGACTGACCAGGTACCTCACTTCCAATTATCCCTTCCTTCTTAGCCAGGCTCTCTTAGAGTTAAGACCTCCTCTTTCAGATACTGTAGACCTGCCTGTGGTTGCTGCAAACCCACTCCTCAAAGACAGCCCCATGCCTGTCATGGGTGTAGCATGAGCCAGGCTTCCTGCAAACACTAACGTGTCAGCCATGAGTTCGGCCCGCATAGAGCTTATCATCTGGCTGGGGACACAAGGCGTGCTTACCAGTTGCCTGACAGCCCCACATGGGAACAACACAGCCAAAAAGCAGTAGAAATTCAGAAGAGGGAGAGAGTACTGTGAGAGAAATGAGTGAATATTGTGAGAGAAATGTCTGCTTACAGTTTTGCAAACTGGCCCAGGTTTGCTGGAGGAGGTGGCCTTGAGCTGAAAGGCCAAAGGGCTCGGGGCCAGGACAGCCCAGCACTAAGAAGGAAGAGGGGAAGTGTGGACTGGCTAGCTGGAATAAAGCAAGGGTCTTTCTTTGGAGATTGGGCAAGGGAGGATGGTTGAACCCTCAGCCTTAGCTCATAGGTTTGCTAACTAACAGACCTGCCTTGTTTTTGCTTCTAGTTTGGATGTCTTTCTCCGCTGGCTCTTTGACATCTACTATCTAGAGCAAGCATCCATCAGGTTCCAGTGAGTACTCCCATGTGTCCACCAGGGCTGCTGTGTGTGCACACAGGAGTGGGTATATGTGCTCTTCCCTGAGTCCAGCACCTGAATTTGCTCACAGAAGTGTAGACAAATGCTTGTGAACACCCTCACTGGGCAGACTTGTTACCTTTCCTGTGCTGGGATCCCTTTGGCAATCTAGTTAAGCCCAGGGACCCCTTCTCAGAATGATATCTTTGAAATAATTGTATAGTCACAGGAAGTTGCCCCCAAACTGTATGCAGGGTGGGTGTTCCATGAGCCCTTTATCCAGTTTCCCCCAATGGAAGCATTGTGCGTAACTATAGTGTAATATCAAAACCAGGAAATTGACACTGGTCCATCCACAGAGCTTATTCTGATTCTGCCAGTTTTACGTGTACTCTGAATGATGTCTTTATGTGCACAAAATACATGGATTACAAAGAAAACCAATTATACAATTATACTGAATTACAGTTATCAAGATATTTTAAAAATCAAATTTTTGACACAGTCTTTATAAACACAAGATATTGCTTTTTTTTTTGAGACCAAGTCTCATTCTGTCGCCCAGGCTGGAGCGCAGTGGTGCAATCTCGGCTCACTACAACCTCTGCCTCCCAAGTTCAAGCGATTCTCCCACCTCAGCCTGCCGAGTAGCTGAGATTACAGGCACATGCCACCATGCCTGGCTAATTTTTGTATTTTTAATAGAGGTGGGGTTTCACCATGTTGGCCAGGCTGGTCTCGAACTCCTGGCCTCAAGTGATCTGCCCACCTCAACCTCCTAAAATGCTGGGATTACAGGCTTGAGCCACCACACCCAACCAATATTGCATTTTTTATATAAGCAAGCTAAAGTTACATTTTACTGTCTTAAAAACATCAGTATAAAAACTGATATTACTTATTGGAATAAGAATATTAAACTAGGGGGGATCATTGACAAAGCAACATGCAGACCACGTGGGACATTCTGCCAATTTCGATTTTTTTGTTTTAGTGATAACAAGTGTTGAGAATCCCAATTTTCAAAGCTATGTTGCAAATGACATGCAAACTTCCATAACTTGCTCTATAAGGCAAGGACCAGAATCCTTCAAGGTATTTTTTAGTAGAGATGGGGTTTCACCATGTTGGCTGGGCTGGTCTCAAACTCCTGACCTCAGGTGATCTGCCCACCTCGGCCTCCCAAAGTGCTGGGACTACAGGTGTGAGCCACCATGCCCTGCCATATTGCCCACATTCTTAATGCAAGAAAATGCTAAATTTCAGTTAGAGATTAGTGAAAATAAAGATGTTATTTTTTCCCATCCTAGTTTACAGACCCCCCAGAAACCCACTCATGGATTCTCCCGAGTCTTTGGACCTGGCTCAGACACCCTTGCTTTGGATCAAGCCAATGCATGTATCCCCTAACACACCCATGCTTTATGTGGTCCCTGCCCCTCCCTCCTCAGGGGACTGCTTGTTAACTTCATTGGGTTGGGGACATATATATTATAGGAGAGAGACAGAGAAAAAGAAAGAGAGGAAATGTTATTCTCCTTGTCTGTATCTGTATCTCCACTCCGATTCCCATTCCCTCTGCTGCTCTCCTCTCTCTCCTCCCTTTTAACATCTCTCCCTCTCCCTGTGGCTTCTGTTGCCACCTTCCCTCTCCCTCACTGCCCAGGTGTGTGTTCCTGCCAGACAACGGCGCCTTCTTTGTCAACTACGTGATCACGGCAGCTTTACTTGGCACAGGCATGGAGCTGCTGCGTCTGGGGTCACTCTTCTGCTACAGCACCCGCCTCTTCTTCTCTAGATCAGAGCCAGAGAGAGTCAACATCAGAAAGGTACAGACTGGCTCTCCGCTGAGCACAGCCCTCAGTTTCCTTTGGGAGGGTGTCAGGGATAGAGCCTGCTAGAAGCACCAAGGGGGTTGAGGTGGGAGGGACGGTGTGGATGGGTGTTGGTGGGGCACCTTGGTCTACAGGGTTGGAAAGGAGGCTGCCTCCAGGCCTGAGCTGCCAGGAGGCTGATGAGGAGGCACAGAAGTAGTCAAGCCAAGGGGACTGGGCCACCTCAGGGTGACACCTGCCTTCTGCCCCAGAACCAGGCCATAGACTTCCAGTTTGGGCGTGAGTATGCGTGGATGATGAACGTGTTCAGCGTGGTGATGGCGTACAGCATCACTTGCCCCATCATTGTGCCTTTTGGTGAGTCATCTCCAAGGCATGCCCAAGGGCTGCACATCCGCAGATGGGGAGGAGGAATTGAGCCTCACAACATCAGTCCACCTCCTGGAGCATGGGGAGACCTGTGGTAGGGAGGTGTCAGGGCCAGGGCCAAGCTGGGGGTACAGGGCAGCTGAGGTTGGATGGCTGCCGATGGGGGATGTTTGTTGAATGAACGCATGAGTGAATGACTCTTCACCAAGCTGAAACAGTCAGTTCTCGGGGCTCAAGGGAAGCTGCTGGCTCCGGAGGTCAGTACCACAGAGCTCCCCCAACCCATCCTTGGTTGTTGTGACTCTGACAGCCGTGGATCTGGCTTCTCAGGCCTGTGGAGACACTGGAGCCACAAAGGTCCAGACTTGAAGGGGCCACTGAGTAAGTTTCCACCTTTGTCCCCCAGGGTTGCTCTACCTGTGCATGAAGCACTTGACGGATCGCTATAACATGTACTACTCCTTTGCACCCACCAAACTGAACGAGCAGATCCACATGGCTGCCGTCTCCCAGGCCATCTTTGCGCCACTCTTGGGTCTGTTCTGGATGCTGTTCTTCTCCATCCTGCGGTTGGGTAGGTACCAAGCCAGCCTGGAGACCCCACCTCCACCTGCCCCACTATTCTGTGAGTCCCTTAACACTGACCCTGTTAGAGGAGAAAAGCCCAGGCAGGGCAGGGCAAGATGCTGCTCACCAGACCTGGCCACACCCAGTGACTTCTCTGGGCCTAAAGGGCCTACATTAGAGTCTCAGCTGAGCTTCAAGGCTAAGAGGAGGCCCTGGACCAACATGGTCCCCAGGTGTGGATTTGGGTTTCCAGCGCTCAGGGAAGGAAACCTCATATTCCTTCTTTCTAAGTCTAGATGGGTGGAAACTAGAGTATCAGCTATTGGGAGGCTCAGTTCCCATGACATTTCCTCTGGGATCCCATAAGATGCCTGGTTTTTTGTTTTGTTTTTTAATTTTATTTTTTGAATCAGAATCTTGCTCTGTCGTCTAGACTGAAGTGCAGTGGCGCGATCACGGCTCACTACAGCTTTGACCTCCTGGGCTCAAGCAATTCTGCCACTTCCCCCTCCCCAGTACCTGAGACTACAGGCGTGAGCCGTCATGACTGGCTAATTGTTTTTAATTTTGTAGAGATGAGGTCTCACTATGTTGCCCAGTCTGGTCTTGAATTCCTGGGCTAAAGCGATCCCCTGGCCTAGGCCTCCCAAAGTGCTGGGATTATAAGCATAAGCCGCTGGTGCCCAGTGGTAGATGCCTGGCTTTATGGGTTGCCAAAAAACCTGGAAGAGGAAACAGAGCCTGCAGTAGGGGCCAGCTTTTTCCTCACTCTTTAGCTACACACAGCTACTGCTCCTGCCCAGGGGAGCTCAGAGACACCCTCCCAGAAGCAGTCCCTGCAGGCCACAGATTAAAAATCTCTCAGCTTTCTCCCCATTGGAGGCACCTTAACCCCCAGCAACCCCCAACCCCACTGCCCTCCCCTCAGACACCTGACCTTAACCTTCTCAGTGGTGGGAGAAGGGAGACACGGTGTTTTCTTTTTTCTTTTTTTTTTTCTTTTGTTTTTAGAGATGGAGTCTCGCTCTGTCGCCCAGGCTGGAGTGCAGTGGCCCCATCTCGACCCACTGCAACCTCCGCCTCCCGGGTTAAAGCTATTCTCCTGCCTCAGCCCCCTGAGTTGCTGGGACTACAGGCGTGTGCCACCATGCCCCGCTAATTTTTTGTATTTTAGTAGAGACAGGGTTTCACCATGTTGCCCAGGCTGGTCTCGAACTCCTGAGCTCAGGCAATCCGAGGCAGTGTTTTCTTTTCTCTACCTGCCATGGTGGCATCCATACGGTCGACTCTCAGTCATTTATGTGGCTTACCCATTTGCCATCACCCCCAATTGCTTATCCCGCTAGCCTTTTCGTGCCACCCCAGAGACTTCATTTTTTCCATAATGCTTTTTTTCTAAGAATAAAGGACTGCATGTTTATCATCAAAAATAGAAAAAATATAAAGACCAACATGTAAATGACCCATCATCTCACCCAGAACCTGATGTCTTTTGTTCCCAGCCCCCTTTCCAGGCATGCACTTTGGGTCTTTGGGCGTGGGAACATTGAGAGGGAGCTGTTGGTCTATTGTTACTTTGCAAAACTGCGATAGTCCATATTGTAACATTCAGTCCTGTACCCTGAGGTTTTGTACTGAACACAATGTTCTGAGCAATTTCCTAGGTTGTTAAAAGACTGAACAGGTAGGTGCCTTTCAGCGGTTGCATGAAAGTCTACCAGTTTTAGTCAGTTCTCCATGATTGGATATTGAGGTTTGCCACTTTTTGCTACTATAAAAACACTGCAGTAAGCATCATTAAGCAGTGATTTTTGGCTGTAAAGCATAATTTAAACAACATTTACCTAGTTAGAAAACTGCTGCCGTAAAAAAGGGACCAAATATTCCCAAATGTAATGTAGGTGATTTTACCTTCTAGATTCCCTCTCTGTGCCATCGGCGCAGAAAACTGAGCATGCTCACTTCAAAAGGGCTTGCAGGGAAAGGTGTAGGTCAGAGATGGCATTGGGGGCACTGGCAGAAGTAGTCACTCAAAGAGACTTCCCAGGGACGATGGTGTTGGAGGTGACCAGCAGGTCAGGAAGGACACATTTAATGGGCACTGCAGTGGGTACTGAAGTCAATTAAAACATTTTTTCATGGACTCCACAGATGCCAAATTCTAAACTGCTCAAACAGAGCAAAGGGATGATGTTATTGTGTCAGACTCCTAGATGCCAGTTGTTATCAGAGGAGGACTGGCAAGGTCAAAGCCCTTGCAGTGGTGCTGTGACGGTCCCTGGCATCTGCCAGTTGGGGTGGCATCTCAGCTGGCAGACTCCTGCCCATGACTTTTTCTCCTCCTTTGCAGGTTCTCTCCACGCCATCACCATCTTTTCCCTGTCCACCCTCCTCATTGCCATGGTGATTGCCTTTGTTGGCATTTTTCTGGGGAAGCTTCGGATGGTTGCCGACTACGAGGTGAGTTGCCAGCCTGCCCCTCCTCCTGGTTCTCTTGGTCCCTGGGGGACACAGCTGTAGGATACTCTCCAGGCCTGGGCTCCCATAGCACCACAGGATGAAAGGGTCTCGCCTTTGTCTCTGACTGTAGAGCGTGGAGCCCAGTGTGCATGCGTGCATGCATGCATGCATGCCTTGCACTAGCTTAGGCTCTGGCCCCCATCCAGAAGACAGCTATCCTCTCCTTTTCTGCCCTCTGACACCTCCTCCAAACTGCAGGCTGCTGCGATGTGAGTCCAGTGCAGCCACTGAACTGTGAGCCTCCAAGGACTGGAGGCCAAGAGAGAGGATGGAGCAAAGGAGGTTGGCGGGGGAGTTGATGATGATTCAAAAAGAGGGGGGATTGTCATTTTCTCTCCTTTAAGACCCCAGGCTTTGAACTTGAGGCGGCCATGTTTGGAGGTGGCTCCTGCCCCACATGACTCCTTTGGTTGTTGGCAGTGGGCCCAGCCTAATCACTAGGAGAGGGGAGCCAATCCATGCCCTTTTAGAGCCATGCCAACAACTGTGTGTTCTAGCTCAGCATTTCCCAGAATGGATGTCTATCCTGGGGCACTGGAATGATTTCCAGTGGATCACAACATAATTTTTCATTTTTCATGGTTACGTATTTAACATTAACTTTCTGCTTATGGCAACTGAAATACAGTTTTCTGTTTATAATAGTGAATTGTTTCCTTTTTAAATGAATGTATATAAAGAAAAGAAAGCTGATTTTAAGGACTGACACACTACTGAGCCTGAGGAGGGACTCGGAGGAGGATCTCTTTGCTTCTGGTGTCTCTGTCTGTGTCCAGGGCTCTGGGCACAGGTGCCCACTGCCCTCTCCGCCCAGCCTTCCTTCTCCACGCCTGGCTGGAGCACCACACTAGTGAAGGGTCTCGTGAAGGACCCCGCTGACTCTGTCTAATACAGCAGCATTATGTGATTGGGTTGGCCAGGTGTCCACTCTAGAGAAGGAGAATGGCCAGGAACCTAGGCTGTGTTGGTGTAGGACACTTTCCAAATTAGAGGGGAAGCCACAGGAGGAAAGACGACAGTGCTGAAGTCAAGGCTTCTCCTGGAGTCAAAGCAGGCTCATCTTTGAACTTCAATTCCAGCTCTGCTTACTTCCCCCAGTGATGGCCCTTGGGAATAGAACAGTCCAGAAGGGACTCCCTTACATCCCAGCCTTCTCTCTGTCCCCCTGGGTCTCAGTCTTGCCAGGCTGAAGGTCTGGAAAGACAGAAGATGAGTTGAGTTCCAAGGTGGTGAGAAGCCCAGGTGTGGAGTTGAGGCTCCTCTGGATGAATGGGGAGGGGCAAAGAGCAGGCCTCCTGTAACCCACCACCTCTCCCTGCTGCAGCCCGAGGAGGAGGAGATCCAGACAGTGTTTGACATGGAGCCAAGCAGCACCTCCTCCACGCCCACCTCCCTCGTGAGTCCTGAGTCCCAGGGACAGGTTGGGAGGGTGGTGCTTGCAGGGATGGTCTACTCTAGTGGCATTGTGGGGGATGCCAGCTTTGCTGCCCACTCTGGGTATGGGGAAGGAGATGGGGGACCCCTGGGCTCCCTCCTCTAATGGAGCAGGACTTGGCCCAGGTCCAAATGCTGCCGTGGTCCTGGATGAAGAGTGAGAAAAAGAGAAGAGCCACCGTGTACTCGGCATTGCCTGGAAGGCACCTAGAGAGGAAGTACTTTGTCAGGGAGGCCGAGACCACAGCGACCTCGGTCATGTAGACGCAGGGGGGCCTGCTGAGGATTGGCCTCAGGACCAAAGGCTGCCCCTGAGGCACAGGTGCAGGCAGAGCGACACAGACAGAGCTTCAGGGAACTATTAGAAGTCTGCACTGATGGTAAGGCAGGGACGCCGAAATGAGCGAGCCTGTCTGTGTGCAGAGAGGCTGGCTCAGAGTGCAGAGTGCAGGGCCTGCAGGCTGGGTGCTGTCTCTCACACAGTGGCTCGGCCTGAAGGGGAATGGGCACAAGCACCCACCCGCATCCCTGCCACAAATGCAGCTGCAGAGCCACCAATGCACACACTGAGGTGGGTACTGGGTCAGCCTGTGCCCCAAGGCCGGGGCTCCTGGGAGGAGCTCTGAAGAAGGGTGCCAGGCTGGCACTCAGTGAAAGCATCCCAGAGGAGGGAGCATTGAATCTGACCCCAGGAATGGGCATACGGGGTGCCAGGTGAAGTAGGGTGTGGGGCAAGAGTTTTCAAGGAAGAGGAGCAGCCTGTGCGAAGGCCTGGAGACAGACCGGAGCTTGGGTGACTCAAGACAGTTTTCGGCACGGTGGAAATGCGGAGTGGGCGGCAGGGCCCTATGGGAGACAAGGCTTTCTTTAGTTGTGGGCAGAGCTGGGAGTGAGTGCACGGTGACAGAAGCACAGACAAAACACCAGCAAGTGGACAGAAGTCACCGGAGTGCCAGGTTTGCCTCACTTTGAAAAACCCTACATACAGGCACAGATTATCTCTGAGAGGGGACAGGAGTAGGTGCTTCCGTAATGAAGAGACCACAAGGATTTCAAAGCAAGAAAGTCTCTCTTTTCTTGGGACCCTTCCAAAAGGACCCCTCTTGGAATATTGTTAGCAATAAGTTTTTGAAATCTTATGAGCCTGGCGCTTTGCTGTTTTCGCTCTTAATCTTTTGATAAACCCACACAGTAGGGATTTTCATCCCCAAATGGAGGCTCAGAAGTTCCATCAATATAGAGTCCAGGGCACCAAGCAAGGAAGTGTCAGGACAAAGGTCGAACCAGGTCCATCTGACTCTAAAGCCTATGCTTTTAAAAAACACGACTAGGATTTATTTTTTAAATCTTGCCTTATTACCACAGGGCTATATGAACATTGCACATCATTATAGGGGGAAAGGATAAGCAGAAATAAGAAAATAAAAAGTCCATATTCCCACCACCTAGAGATGACCACTGATAGTGTATTTTCTTCCAGATATTTATATACTATGTATCTCTTCCAGATAATTATGTATGATTTACATAGTTTTGCTAAAATGAAATAATACTGCACATACTGTTTTATAACCTTTTTTTGTGGGGTGGGGGAACAGAATCTTGCTCTGTTGCTCAGGCTGGAGTGAAGTGGCACCATCTTGGCTCACTGCAACCTCCATCTCCTGGGTTAAAGCAATTCTGTCTCAGTCTCCCGAGTAGCTGGGATTACAGGCACATGCCATCACACCTGGCTAATTTTTGTATTTTTAGTACAGATGGGGTTTTACCATGTTGGCCAGGCTGGTCTCGAACTTCTGACCTCAGCTGATCCACCCGCCTCGGCCTCCCAAAGTGCTGGGATTACAGGCGTGAGCCACCACGCCAGGCCTACAACCTGCATTTTTAGTTAACAATCTTTTTCCATATATATAAATTTTTTATCTCTTTGAACACCCAGCCCGTATTCAAATTGCCTTAATTGTTCCAGAAGTATCTTTTAGAGCTTGTCCAACCCAATATCAAATCTAGCACATGTGCCTCAGGTCTTCATGTCCCTTTTATTTTAGCACAGTGCCTTTTAAATGACTTGGAGAGACCAAGCCAGCAGTCCTGCACAATGTTCCACCTGGATTTTTCTGGCTGTTCATGATGTCTTATGACAGGTTCCATGATCTCCTGAACGCTGGAAGTTAGATCTGATGGCTTGATAGATGCAAGTTCAACATGGGGCTAGAACACATTACAGGTAGTGCTGCAATTTACACTCAGAGAGATGTAACATCCTGTTAATTCCCATTCATTAATGATGCCGTCGTGACCTTCTAATTAGGGGAATGACAGGTGGATTTTTCCATGGTTCAGTTGACATTTACCCCTTTATGACCAAAAGGTCATCTAGATGGTTTACTTTGGCACCACGCAAATGTCTAGATTCTTTTGTAGGAAAACCGTTCCTTCAACCAGGGCTGTTTGGTTTCACTGAAATAAACTCCTATGGGAAAGGTTTCATTCCATTCCCTAATAACCTATTTTCTAAGTAAGGAGATGGTTTAAGAGCCACTTCAGAGGATGACAATTGCTCTTTTTCCTAGTACATCCTGTGTTTTTCTATCTGCTGCCATCCCAGGCATGGGGACCATTCCTGGGTGTGACAGGTCATGTGACCAAAGTCTCCGCTAGCAGTTCCACATCTTGAGGACAGGCCAAACCAGTGACAGACCCCGAGGGAGTTCTGAATGTGCTGCTGAAGCTGTATTAGAAGGTGCACTAGCTCAGGAAAGAGGGTCCCTCCAGACCCCAGCTGAGGGGAGCCTCACGTCACCTCCCCTGGATGCAGCTTGACTTGGAACTGAGAGTGAATGGGACATGTTCTAAAGGAGCAGTGGACTAGGAGTGGGGAGTCCTGCCACTGAACCAGCCCTGGGAGCACCTAGATGCTCATTAAATGATCAAGAACAATTAGGTGGGTGGAACAGACAGGACCCAGGCTGCTGGGGAAGAAGGCAGGCTCCAAGGTTTGGAGGAGACAGAGGCGATGGGGGTGGGGCATGAGGGGAGAGGGTGTGCCCAGGGCCTTGCCCCCACGTGACCTTGCTCCTGTCCCCTGTCTCTATCCCAAGCAGCTGTATGTGGCCACCGTGCTGCAAGAACCGGAGTTGAACCTGACCCCCGCCTCCTCCCCAGCCAGGCACACCTATGGCACCATGAACAACCAGCCGGAAGAGGGAGAAGAAGAGAGTGGTCTGAGGGGCTTTGCGAGGGAGCTAGATTCGGCCCAGTTCCAGGAAGGGCTGGAACTGGAGGGCCAGAACCAGTACCACTGACCGGGACCTGAGGCCTCCACTGGCGACTTGTTGAGGGGTCAGGGGAGGGCCTGGCAAGGGGAGGCAGGAGGGTGGCCTGGACCTCCCCACTACCTCCTGCAGACTTTGAGAAGCCCACAGTGGAGACATCCACCACCCCAGCCATGGGCCATACGGGGGTGCTGACCTGCTGCCCGGCTGGAACTGGGGGTGCTCGGCAGTGCTGAAGGAGCCTGGGAAGGGATGGAGGATACAGGCAAGCCCATGTCTTGAGAGAGGTGGCTGGAGCCCCGGCACAGAGACTGAATGCTGGGGTCCCTTCCTGGGACCAAGATGGAGAAGGTGTTCCTAAGACAGGAGACAGAAGGAGGCTGCCGAAGGCTCTGTGCGGTCATCACCACTCTGCATCAGCTGCCCTTCCAAGAAGCTTCTGCTGCTGCTCCTCCTCCCAGCCCCGGCCCATTCCTCCCCTGCAGTCTGAGGAGGCAAAGGTACGTGCACGGGGCACATTGACAGGACACGGAGGACCACCTCATCACGGGGTTCCCTGCATGGGGATCTGTAAAGAGAAAGTTTCTGCACCCACCAGAGCAAGAGCCAACTGAAAGCGTAGACCTGAGAAGAGGTAACTCATTCCCTTCCTGCTCCTCTGCCCTCATCAGATGTCCCCAGGAGCAGCAGGGCAGAGGCCCTTCTTTCTATTCTTACAAGGGCAGCTAGAGCGTGCTCACTCAGGGCTCATCAAATGAGACTCATGTGCATTTTTCAGAAGGAAACCTTGGTTAGTCCTTGCTGGGTAACACAAAGTGGGGTGAGACAGAAGCCGAATTCATGGAAGGGGGGTCTTCTCCCCAAAACTCTGTGTGGTGGGAAACCAGCTATACCTCCCCAAGCCCCAGGGCCTAAAGAGAAGACCCCCAAAGCCAAAGATGTGGCCACTTAAAAGCATCTCCTGCCTCCTACCCAACTGAGTGCCTGGGCCCCCAGCTTGGCCAAGATGGGCAGTACGTTAGGGTAAGAACCCCATGCTTCAAACTTAAGGACTGACCATCACCTGCGTCCCAAGTAGGACCCTTCCTCCCTTCTCGGGGCTGCCCCTGCACCCTGCCTTGAACACCACCCAAGCGGCCTCCAGTGTGGGCCTGGCCCAGACATTGCAGATGCTTCAACCGTGATGTCGCCCCAGGCCTGCCAGGGGTGTGGTGGAGGGGAAGGCCACGTGCTCCAGGGAGAAGCCCTTTCTGGAGAAGCAAGGCTGTCCTCCCAGGGCTGCCACTACCTGAGACCTGGGGGAGCTGAATTCCGAACAGCGATGGTGACACTCAGCACCTTTGCCATAGCCGGGGGGAACCGGCTTCTGCCTCTGGGATGGGCTCTCATCAGGACCACCGTGCAGCCCAGCCAGGGAGGACATGAGAAGGGCCAGTGGGGGCCTCAATGAACCAGAACAAGCCAAGCTGAATGGGGTCTGTGTGCTCCAGGGCCCTCTTCAGCCCCCTCCCCCAAAGGTCTGGGTCCCTGCCACCAACCTACTGAAGGCCGGCCCCCAGCTCACCTCACCTGAGCACCTGCACCAGGCCCCAGGCACATGGCTGCCCTGAACTCAGATCACCTAGACCTTGTCCCTGCCCCACCTTTGCCCCATCCTAGCCCCAGAAGCTCCAAGCTTCACCGCAGGTGAGAAATTGTGCTCAATGGGCAGAAACTGCTATACCCCCAGGGCATGGCCCACATTTTGGCATGAGGGTGTCTTTCCAGAGAGCTTGGGTTGGCTGGAGAGAGGCTGTCTTTCCCATTCCTTGTCCAGCTAGGAATAAAGGGGAAATGGTCCTAGCCTGGTCCCTACACACCCAGGTCCCACAGGCCCCCTCCCCACTGGAATTTCACCAACCAACAAGGGGAAAGTACGCTGTTACAGCATAGCGGTCAGGCCCAGCAGGAGCTTGGCACATGATGGGGAGGTGGCCAGCTCCAGGCCCTGCCCGACCCCATCATGTGTATTTGGTGTATGGGGTGTGGGGGTCACACCAGAAGCTGGCCTGGGGTCTCTTCTTCGCTGGACACAGCTCCCTGGCGCCTGCCCCCAGCCCCTGCAGCCCCTGCCGGACTGTGGAAGCCACATATGGGAAAAGTCCTGGCAGACAATGTGGCGGGATGACTGGGGGCTTCTCCCTCTGAACCTGGGTCCAGTGTAGCCTGGCTCTGAGAGAAGGTGGTGAGCATGTGGAGAAGGTTCCATAGTCCACTCTTAGGGGAACCAGCAAAGCCTCACGGCAGTTGGCTCCATCTGGACCTCCCATGGTCACTGCAGGACGGTGGAGCAGGGGGCATCTTTTAGCCTCCCCCCGCCACCACATCCAGGCCCTCTCAGGCACCTCCTGCCTCAGCCCACACCTGCCTCACCCATTGCCCCCCTCCCCCCACCTACTGCCATCCCACTCCTCTGCCAGCCACTTCCCAGCCGCCCCACCCCACTCCATCCACCAAATCACCTCCTGACTTAATCCTTTCTGGAAGGAGCTGCCGCCCGGGAACCGGTATTGCCTAGAGCCTCCAGGAGGGGCCCTCCTCGGGCCTCCAGTGGCCCCATGCCCACCTGCCTGACCCTCCACTGCCCCTGGAAGCAAAGTGCCTATCAGCAGCGTTGCGTCCTCTGGGGCCCCCGGTCGGGGGGGAGGGGGTGTGGGCTAACCTTGGCCACCACCAGTAAAGGAATGTGCCAGAATGCTGAACCTTCTTGTTAATGCTATGACCGTGCCTTGAATAAACAAGTCCTCCCAACCTCTCCTGGCCCCTGCCTCTCTGCCTCTGCATCTGGGCCAGCCTGGCCTTGCTCCGCTGTGCAGTGGAGAGAACTTTCTGGTCCTTGAGCTACCCAGGAAGCCAGCAGGGCAGCCCCGAGGAGCAGCAGAAGTCTCTGGTGAGTGCTGAGCCCCATGAGCAGGCCACTGGGCTAGGCTAGTGGCCAGACTTCAAAACACACAGATTTCAGGTGAGGCCCCAGGAAGAGCGGCAGACAGGGCTCAGGTCTGCAAGAGGATGAGGGTGGGGGACTTGGGGTATGGGGGAGGTGGAGGAGAGGTTGGCACGAGGGAAGTGTGCGGGGCAGCCAGGTGGGATAAGAAACACCCGTTAGCAAAGGCTGTTATAACTGTGGCAAGGAGACAACAGTTCCCTGCCCTGGTGGACACATCTCAGGGTCAGGAGACCGGTTCTGTCCCTTCCTCCAGCAGCTGCATGACCCAGGCTGGTCATCTCATCCAGACAGTAGGGCTGGGAGGACATGAGGCAGACTGTTCTGCTTCGTGACTGAGCAGAGCAGATTTGAGGGCAGAAGATGGGAATCTTGTGGGTGTGTTGAGTAGGGGGAGACTTCCTCCCGCAGTGCTCCCTATGGGGACAGAGGATGACAGTCTCAGGGTGGCTGCCTAAGGACTCTTTCCTGCATCATCCTCACTGGGTCCTCTCCGCAAGCTTCCACGGTCCATCAGTGGCCATTGACTCAAAGTCTACCAAGGTGTGGGCCTGGGTGTGGGATCAAGACCCGTCCACTTGTCCCCTCTCCCCCTCAAAACAATTATTTTCCAAGTCAAGTCAGCCCTTAAAATCCACAAGGGCTGCTTCGCAGGAGAGAAGCCATGAAGACTCCCTGACTGGACGGGACGGGGCTGCGCCCTGCTGCTGCCTCTCATGGTCCCCTCCCAGGGGCCGGCAGCTCCAGGGTCCCCAGATGGCAGGCCTGGGACACTCTGTGGTTCAGCAGACCTTTCAAGGGCCTTTTATCAGGCAGAGACTGAGAAAGAGACAGAAAAACAAGCCGAAGAGGGAGGGCGGTCGCCCCAAGGATGGAATGTCCTCCAGGGAGGTTAGTTGGTCAATCCTCTCTCCACTCAGCAGGCCAGGAGGGACCGGAGGCCTGAAGGTGGATTTACCTGGGCTGGGGACGGGACTGGGGCAGGGCAAGAGGGAGCCCCAGGAGGCTGGCTCCACTGGGCTGTGCCCAAGAAAGGATTGGAGCACGTGACCGAGTGTTATGCAGGGAGGAAGCAGCGGGGCCTGAGAGTGCCCCATGCCTCTGCCCAGAAACCAAGCCTGGGGCTGCACGGGGCCCCGCCAGGGAAGCCTGAGGCAGCTCACTTCTGTCCTGAGGAACCTCCTTGCTGGCCAGATTCCAGGTTTCTAGGTCTGCTCTGTGGAAGGCCTTGCGGAGGCGAGGAGAGCCTGGTCTATGGGGAGACAGGTTCCCAGGCTTTCTCAACAGAGGCTGCTTTCAGAACATCTGACAGTCCCTCGGCCTGGACAAGCGGCAGCCCGGCAGCTCTCAGCCTCAATTCCCAAGGTTCTCCAGCCCAGCTGCAAACGAGAGTCACTCTCAATGTCCAGGCCCCATCCCTGAAAAACCAAAATTTCTCGGGTGGGGCCCAGTACCCTATATTTTACAAAAGTCCCCCAGGTGATTCCAGTGTGCAGGGAGGGGTGAGTGGATAAGGAAAACAGTCCCAGCCTCAGGCACCGCATGCCCTGGGTGGCCTCAGCATCTCACCATCGCCAGCTTAGAAGTGACAACTCCCTAGCTCAGGCACGCTTCTGCCATCTTTATCTTCTTTTGCAATAAGTATGAGTACCATGTGGGCCCGAGGGCCACACACCAGGTGTCAGGGGCACTTCTGGCTACCTTGTCATCTTCAGCAAGGGTTCAAAGACTGTCCCTCTTCCCTCCCCTCCAAACACAGAGCCCAGTGGCTTCCATGACCGCCTGCCCATTTCCGTGCAATAGAACGTGACAAGTGCAGTAAACAAATAGGCCTACATAATGGGGTGTCAGGGAGAGACAAAGCCGGATAGGGGCAAGGGGTGCCTGTAGGTGGGGAGAGGATGCTTTGCACTAGAGAGGCCAGCACAAGCTCTGTGGGGGTGAGACATGAGAGCCAGCAAAGGGTCTGTGGGCACACATGCGGGGCCCAAAGAACCAGGCAGAGTGAGAGAGGGGAGGAGAGGGTGGGGCGAGGTCTGAGTGGGCAACAGGCTGTGCAGGCCACGCTGGGACTCCAAGTTTCACTCATCACCTGAGAAACTATGGGAGGATTCTGGGTAGGAGTATGATCCCCTTACGTGTTTGTTTTCCAGGTTTTTTTGTTGTGGTGGTGGTGGTAAAGTACACATAATCATATTCACCATCTTAACCATTTATGGGTTTTTTGTTTGTTTGTTTGTTTTGTTGTTGTTGTTGTTGAGACAGTCTTGCTCTGTCACCCAGGCTGGAGTGCAATGGCGTGATCTGGGTGCAGTGCAACCTCCGCCTCCCAGCTTCAAGCAATTCTCCTTCTTCAGCCTCCCAAGTAGCTGGGATTACAGGCACATGCCATCATCATTTTTGTATTTTTTAGTAGAGATGGGGTTTCACCATATTGGCCAGGCTGGTCTCGAACTCCTGACCTCAAGCAATCCGCCCACCTTGGCCTCCCAAAGTGCTAGGATTATAGGCGTGAGCCACCGCGCCCGGCTACCATCTTAACCATTTGTAACTGTCCTGTTCAGTGGCATGAAATACATTCGTAATGTGCAACCATTACCACCAGCCATCCTCCACAACTCTTTATCTTGCAAAACTGAGACTGTATACCCATAATCAATAATTCCTCATTCCCTCCTCCCCTTAGCCCCTGGCAACCACCCATGTAACTCTTATGTGCTGAAATGGTCACTGTCACCAGGGTAGGACAAGTAGAAGCAGAAAGCCCAGCTGGGGCCAGGTGTGGTGGTGCACACCTGTAATCCCAGCATTTTGGGAGGCTGAGGTGAGAGGATTACTTGGGGCCAGGAGCTTGAGACCAGCCTGGGCAACAAAGCAAGACCCTATCTACACAAAAATTTTAAAAATTAGCTGGGCATGGTGGCATGCACCTGGAGTCCCAGCTACTCGGGAGACTGAGGCAGGAGGATTCCTTGAACCCAGGAGTTCAAGGCTGCAGTGAGCAATGATCATGCCATCACACTTCAGCCTGGGCAACAGAGTGAGATCCTGTCTTAAAAAAAAAAAAAAAAACCCAGTTGGGACTGTGTCAGAGGCATTCAGGAGAGAGAATATGGTAGCTTGCACCAGGATAGGGACTGAATAAAGAAGCAGTTAAACTTGGAACAGAGGTTGAGGATTCATGGATGATTAGATGTGGGGTCTGAGGGAAAGCAGGAACGCAAGGATGACTCCCAGATCTTCAGCATGAACAACTCAGCACACTCTGGTTTGAGGTGGAGAAAGCTGGGAAGAAAAAGGCCAAGGGAAACCCCAAGAGTTCCATCTTGAGTGTGTTCTGGTTAAGATGCTATGTGGGGATGTCAAGAAGGTGGCTGGATACAGGAGTCGGGCTGGAGATGTCATCAGCACTTGGGTGGTGATTAAAGCATGGGACTGGCTGAGACTTTGATGGGAGCAGGTGCAGGTGAGGAGGTCTGAGGGCTGAGCCAGCACAAAGAGATGGGAGGAGAACCGGCAAGGAAAACCAGGAGGGACTCAAAAAGGAAGGAGGGTGTCCCCAGCTCTAACCACACTTGGCCGTAAATGCGCCGCATAGAGGAATAAGTCAAAAGATGCCACGAAGCAGCTTCAGCCAAGTGGAGAATGCTGAACAGGCCATTAGACAAATGACCCGCTTCTCCCACACAGCAATGGTGAGGGGAAATGGCAAGAGGGGCCAGGCCAAAGTGAAAGAGTGAAGAGACACAATCAAATGCGAAGTGTGCATCCTGAGTTGAACAAACCAACTGCAGAGAGACGTCTGGGAAATCTACACGTGGATGAATGTGGGCCATCAGGGAATTTGAATTAGGTGGTGATGAGGAGATACCGTTCGTCTTGTTAGATATATTGATGGCGTGGCTTCATATGTGAAATAAAGTGCCAGCTAGAAATTCATATGGAAGAATTTACAGGTAAAAGAACATGAAGTCTTGGATTTGCTTAAAAACTCTCCAGCAAAAACAAAGAAACAAAAACAAAAATGGGAGGGGGGTGTGGTTGGGGGAAGAGGTGCATGGAGATTCCCTCATCTCTTGATTCTTGTGTATGTTAACATTTTTCCATAATAAAAAGTGTAAAAATAAAGGCATGACCAACTTTTTCGAGTGCTGCTGAGCAGGAGAGGAAGATAAGGACTAAGATGTGACTCTACATCTGGCAAGATGAGGGTGGTTGGTGACCTTGACTATAGTAGATTGAAAGTGGGGGCAAAGCCTGGTTGAAGCAGGTTCCCATCCTCCCATAAGAAGTGAGGAGATGAAAACAGCAAGGAAAGACTACTATTTCGAAGGGTTTTGCTATCAAAGGAAGAAAAGAACCAAAGGGGTAGCTGGAGAGGAAAGGAAGTGAGGGGTTGTTCTTTGTATAGGAGGGGAGATGTGGGCTGATAGAGGAGGGATGCAGGACAGAGGGCTGAGCCCTTGAGCAGAGGAGGAGGTAAGGGATACTCTCCCCTGATACAGACATGTGTGTGCATACACGCACACGTGCACACACATGTGCATACACACGCGTGCACACACACACGTGCATGCCCATGCACACACGCACTCACACCTAAGTAGAAGAGTGGCTTTCAAAAAAGGTGAAAGCATCCATGCTTAGGATGACTCAGACACAGGTCAGAGGAGGGCATTAGACCTTTCCAAAGCCAGGCCACCTAGAGAGCTGTGGGCCAGACATGGACACCTGAGCCTGACCCATTAATAGGTCACACAGCAGATGAGGCCCTCACTCACTGCAGCCTGTAGGGCTCCAGAAAATGCTCTGGGCACCACAGTGGGCAAGGCCTTCCTAACATGCTGCAGACCCAGTGCCTGCAGTCACATAGCCTGGCAGGCCTGGCATCTGAGCTTAAAGAAAATGAGGCCCCATCTGGGAGCTGGCAAGGCCCCATGGGCATCTGCTACATTCAGTCTTGGCTGAGAAACTGGAAGCCCAGGGCGAGGACAGCCAGCCAGGCACAGGCCTTGCAGCCATGCGTGGGCTTCGGGCCCGCCGCTGAGGCTGGAACACATGGAGGTAACCCCAAACCTGCTCCAATAATGCCTACTCAACACAGCTTCTCTTCCCCACGTCCCTGGCTGGCTTTCTAGCCCACAGCCTGTGGGGTCCCAAGCCCCCGACCAATGACCTGCTTCAGACCATGGATCAGTGCGGGTATGGGTTTAACTAACCCCAAAATGTGTAATGGCATAAACACAAGAGAAGTTTGTCTCTCATATAAAATTCAAAATGGGTGATTCTGATTAATAGGCACCTTCCTCCAAGCAGGGTCGGGACTCCTTTCACCTGTGGCTCTGCCATGTTCAACACGTGGCCCTCGTGGTCTCTGTGAGGTCTGTATCACACCAGCAGAAGGATGACAGAGCATGGAGGAGCATGCAGGAGTTTTGGGGGACCAGGCCTGGGAGTGGCACACACATCTGCATGGTCCAGCGGCCAGAGCCCAGTCACATGCCCCACCTAATTGCAAGGGTGGCTGCATGACATCCAGCTGTGTGCCCAGGAGGAAGAAGAGCTGGTCTGTGGTCTGCCAGCCAGTTTGGGCCACAGACCCCACAGATGTCTGCCACTGGCTTCCCAGAGCTTCCTCCCAGGCCCCTCCCTCCTGTTCCACCCACTCCAGCCTTGGCCTCCCTGACTCCATCCTCCCATCCTGTCCTGAGATCCACTGCCCTGCAGCTTCATCTGGCACAGGCCAAGACCCAAGAAAAGATCAGGCCCGAGGGTCAGAGAGGCACACAGAACCAGTTTATTTCTCATGAGTTTATAGGACCACAGTCAGCATAGAGCAAACGGTAAAAGTGCAGATGGCTGGGGTGAGGGCGGGGGCCTCTGCGGCTGCCTTCTCTTCTCTCCAGCTGCCTGAGTACTGGCACACAGCGGGCAGTGAATCTGAGGAGCTGTGGCCTCACAGTCGCTGCAGGCTGAGCCACAAAGGAGGGCCAGGGGAGGTTAAGACTCACTCCTGCAGGAGCGGGTTGGTGATGAAGGGCTGGGGGAACTTGGGTCTCTCTGGGATGAAGTCACCCCTCCTTCCTGGCCGGTCCCCAGCCCCTCCCCACCTGGCCAGCTAGCTGGGTTCCTGCAGCAGCGGAATAGTCAGGGAGTTCCCAGCAGAAGTGCTGAATGAGGGAAAGGGAATGCCGCCAAAGGAAACCGACTCTGTCAGGGCATCTGCACAGCCCGCGAGACTCAGATGAGACCCATTGAGACCCAGGTCCCCCTTCCCTTCCCTGGCAGTTCTGATTCTGCTCCCACTGCCTGGGATTCCACCAAGAAGGCTAAAGCTGCTCTTTCTCTTATTTGAGAAAAGCAAGCCATCTTGGGGCAGGAAAGCAGTGAAGGGACTGGGCAGGCAGGATAGAAGGGGCTGGAAGCTCAGCCATCTCACCCCCGCCTTGGCCTGCACTCACCTGAAGAAGCAGGACAGACAGAAGAGCCCCATCCTCTCCCACCTCCATACCTTTCCAGCTCATCCCACCTCTACCACCAAAACACTCATCGCGGGGTCAGAGGGAGTGCCAAAAAGGTAAAAAGAAAGGCAAGAAAGAGGCTACTGGGGATGAGGGGACACCCAGAAGCCCCTTCCTGGAGGAAAAGCCACTCCTTCTGCAGCTGGACTCTGGGATACTGAGACCCAGCCCTGCCCCATCACCTCTCCAGTGTGGCCAAGGGGACAAGGACCAAGATGCAGGGAAGCTTGGGGAGCCTGGGCTACAACAGATACAGGCCAACAGACAGACACAGATGGATGGGGGCTGCCGGGCGGGGTCGCCTCTTACTCGCCATCCCAGCCTCGACTCATGGCCTGCACTACGGCCCCGTAGAGTTGGCTCCAGGCAGCCCGTGTGGCTGGTGTGAAGGCAGGGCCCAGACACTTCTCCAGCATGTAGAGCAGAGACTCACCCACTGTCTGCAGAGGCAAGGGGCACCTTGTCACTTCCAAAGGCAGAAAGGCACTGCTCCATTCCACAGGTGAGAAAACTGAGGCCTAGGGCTGATTAGGGCTCCTGGGCCTTTTTTCCTCTCCTGCATGGAGTCCATGCTTCCTGAGCAGGGTCCTACCCAAATCCTTGGGTATCACATTGTGTCTACCTTTCCCTCTAAATGTGAGGCTTTATATACTCACATTTTTCACCCCTGTCTTGGTCTTGCAACCACCCCATGAGTGGGGCCAAGACATTGCCTGGGACTTCCCAGCTTAGACCAAACCAAGTCATTGCTCCCAGACTTGAGTTTCCTCATCAGCAAGGCAGCAATGATGGGGTTAAGAGCCTGGGCTCTGGAGCCAGATAGACCTGAGTACAGATTCTGACTCCACCCTTCATCAGCTGGCTGACCTTAAGTAAGTTATGTAACCTCTCTGAGCCTCAGCTGCTTCATCAGTGATACAGGGAAAGTAGAAGCTCCAACTCCTGGGCCTGTTGGAATGATTAAATGGGATAATCCAGAAAAAGCTCTTAGCACAGCATCTGTATACAGGAAACCTACAACGATAATAGGCCAGGTGCAGTAGCTCACGCCTATAATCCCAGCACTTTAGGAGGCCGAGGTGGGCAGACCACTTGAGCCCAGGAGTTTGAGACCAGCCTGGTAAACATGGGAAAACTCCATCTCTACCAAAAATACAAAAATTAGCGGGGCATGGTGGTGCATGCCTGTAGTCCCAGCTATGAGGGAGGCTGAGGTGGGAGGATCACTTGAGCCTGGGAGGTTGAGGCTGCAGTGAGCTGTGATCACATCACTGTACTCCAGCCTGGGCGACAGAGCAAGATTCTGTCCCCAGAATAAATAAGTAAGTAAATAACTAAATAAAGATAATGGCTCTCATTTGCCATTATTACCCATAATAAAATAAGGTTTATTTATCTCACAAATATTAACTGAATATCCACTGTAGCCCTGGTAGATCAGGCACTGTGCTGGTGCTGGGGATGGAGAGGAGGACAAGACCAACACAGCTCCTTCCTCAAGGTGCTCACCATCTGGCAAGGTGACTGGACTGTGTGGTGTACTGTCATATCAGTCGCCCCCAATGGGCTACACCTCAAGGATTCATGCCCTTGAGTAGGGTCCTCCCACATTGACACTGGGCTTATCCATGTGAGTGGCTTTGGCCGATGGGACATTAGCAAAAGTGATGCAAGCAGAGGCTTTATAGGCACTTTCACACTGGGGCTTGTCCTCTAAAAACTCCCCCTTGGAACTCAGCTGCTATTCTATAAAGAAGCTCAGCTAGACTAGTGAATGACAACAAATCACAGGGACAGAGCTCAAAGGCTGACAGGCCTTGGACATTCTAGCCTCAGTTGAGCTCCCAGCTAAACATAACACACAAGTAACTCCAGCTACACCATGTGGAGCAGAAGAGCTGCCCAGCTGAGCCCAGCCATGAGAAATCGGAAAGCATTGTCATAGTTCTAGGGTTGTTTGATACATAGCAATAGAAAATTGAGCAGACCAGCTGATCCCAAAAGCTTCTTAATTTTTATGGTTTTAAAAGAAGCCATATCAGAAAAGAGAACTTGGAAGCTCAGAGAGGTCAAGCCCATGTCAGGGCCACACAGCAGGTAACAGATGCAGGCCCACAGCCCTGGTTATCTAAGGATATGGGAATGGGAGAGAGAACAGGTGGCAAGGGGAGGTCTAGGAGAGAGAAGTGGCCCCAGGCCAGGAGCTCTGGAGAGAGTCAGAGCTCCTTTACCCACCGAGAAGGAGCTGAGCTTCACACCCACTGCCCGGTGCTTCCTACCCAGGCTGGCAAGGTACTCCTCCAGTGAGGACAGGTCTTCCACATTGGTCACTGCAGCATCAATCACGAGCATCACCTGCCAAGGCCAAGGCAGCAGTGAAACAGAGAGGCCAGAGCAGCCCCATCTGCTCACAATCACAGCCCAAGGCATGAGGGTCCCAAAGCAAGAGAGGCCAGTAGGACCCTCAGTTCTCCAAGATCAGGGGTCAAAGGCAGCCTGTGTCTACTACATGTAGGGGGCACGCGATACGTGGTGGCCAAACTACTAATGTTATACCCATGAAGGAAGCCTCTCTCCTCTGAGGAATTCACATCTCTAAACACACCTACTGGAGAGTGTTGTCTGCTGGGACAAGGAGAAACTGAGGCCCTTTGAGAATCATGAGATTCTAAGAAAATCTCAGCCTGATTTTCATAGGCAGATAGTTCCCAATTACCAGGATCTGTGCTAACACAACCTATGGGAGCCAGAGGACAAAGGCAATGACAGAGGCTGGGACCAGCTCTCTGAACGCAGGGTAGGGGAAGAGGCTGATTCTGATGTCCCAGACCAATCCAGCCCAGAGGGAAAGGAGCTGTACCCTGCTTGGGGGAACTGGAAGGGAGTAAGACTAGACCTGGGGCAGAAAGTCATTTTCCCCATTCTCCACCAGGGAGGTGCTCTGCTGGATCCCAGAGGTCACAGCAGCTCTGCCTCCGTCTCACCTTCCTGATGTGGTCCAGGAACTCAGGCGAGGAGAGACAGTCCTCTGGGCTGGAGAACTGGCGGCAGTTGTACTGGAAGAGGGGCAGCAGGTCAGGCTCCAGGGCAAACAGCCTGTGGGAGTGAGGCCCAGGTGTTAGCCCTGGGGTGTGAGCTCCTGCAAGCCCCAGCAAGCCTGGCTGTCCTGCAGTCAGCGGGCGGGGGTACCAAGCCAGGTCTCAGCTGCAAACCACAGCTGACTCTCCCACCTGGCACTGCTCCCCCGCCAGCTTCGGTAGTGCCCTCCTCCTCATGCCTTCTACTGGCTCTGGGCAGCATCCTAGAAAGGGCAAATGTGTCCCAGGGCCTCTGGTAAGCAGGGGTCCCTCGGTGAATAGCTGAGGGGTGTGATTTGGAACAGGAAGAGGTCCCCAAACAGGAAACCTGGAGTTACATTGTGTGGAGAGGAAAGCCCTTCTGTCTCTCTCTCTCTCTCTCTCTCCTGCGCTGAGTACTTTCCGTGTGGTTAACTTTTAACTGTATTCCTCACCGTCCTAAGCAATGGGTACAACTGTTATCCCAGTTTTATAGAGGAGAAAACAGAAGCCCGGGGAGGCTAGAACTCGCCTAAGGTCACACAGCTTGGATGTAGTGGAGCCACAGCGGGTGCCTGAGAAAAAAGTGAGCTGGGGGGAGTCCGGAGGCAGAAGCAGAGGCCCTCCTCGGCATTTGGGAGGTCTCACCGGGTAACTGAATGTTTTCCCCTTTCGTCTTGGGGGTGGTTTTGCGGAAGCCTGGGCAGAAGTTCTGGACTGTCCAAGGGTGCCAAGGATAGGTAACACCACGGTGAGGGAAGCAGTGCCCGGTTGGTGATAGCGGAGGGGTTACCGAAACTGCGAGCTGAGGTTGGAGACTGGCCTTCCCTTCCCACCCGGCCTGCGCACCCCCCACCCCTCTCCCCTGCGGTGAGGCTCCCGCATCTGTCACCCCTTCCCCGGCTGCTCTCTGGCTCTTTCCTCGGAAAGGTTTGTCTTGTTGGTTGTCAGGGATCCACACACCTGGAGCCAGACCGCACACACGCGGGCGCGGGAGCTCGCCCCACACATCTCCCTTCCCCGGCTCTCGGGGCACCCCAGTACCCTGATACCGGCAGCGGGGTGCACCCCTGCAGTCGCTACCTAAGGAAGACGCAGGAGGCACAAGGCGGGGTAGAGGCGCCTGGCAGGGACGGAGGTCCACCCGCCAGATGTGGGGAGATCCGCGGGAGGGGATCCCGCCCGGCCCGGTGAGCCCCGCTGGGAGCGTGGTGTGCGGCGCTGGTTGGCAACAGGCGCCCACGGTCGAGAGAGAGGCAGAGGGGCTGTGCCACCCGTCGCCGCGCCCCGCTCCTCTGGCGCACATCTGGCAGGCGCCCCAGCGCCCCGGCAGCGGCCAGTTTTCCCTCCTTCAGGGCCGGTCCTGCCGCGTGACCCCTTTCCCGCCGAGGCAGCCTCCACCCGCACCCCCGGGCGCTCGGGTAGCCCTCACCTGGCAAACAGGACGGTGCCGTGCTCCAGCGGGCTGCGGCTCACTGCCCGCCAGCTCTGCCGGATCAGCTCGGGCTCCGGGCGCTCCATGCTGTCCCGGGGACGCGGAGCGCGGGGCTGGGACCCTCAGGGCTCGGGTGCCGTCACCGCACGTGCCGCGCCATCTCCTCCGCGACGCGGTCCCCTCCGCCCCTCGTACGCCCCCCGTGCCTCCGCCTGGCGGGGGCCGCAGCCGCTCCTTCCCTGGCGCGGGAGAGAAAAGACGCGCGGCCAGTCGTAGGTGGAGACACCCCAGCTGTGCTTCCGGGGACCCCGCTTGGCCGCTACGCCCTGCGCCCCGCGCCCCGCAGCCGCCAGAGCCGCCCCACCCCGCGACGCCTGGGCTGGGCGCTTTAAAGCCGCCACGCCCCCCGCCCCCTCCAGGCCAGCAAGGCGCGCGCTCCCTCCGCCAGCCGCTATGGTGGCCTGGGAAAGGCCCGGCCTGCAGAACGTAACTGACATCGCCGAGGCTCTCTGGGCCTCAGTTTCTCCTCCCTAGCCCCGAGGGCACTGTGTTGAATTTGGTCGCCTCAGGTAGGCGCTGCATGCGCCCCCTCTCCACAGGCCCCTCAACTCAAGCATTGCCAGAGGCATTTGAGTTTGCCACCCACCTGGCCTGCAGGTCAGGCCTGGGGAGGCGGCCTAGGGGCCTAGTTCTTGGTCTGACTAGGGCACCAGCAAACGTTGGGGGCCACCAGGGCTTTCAGCCGTAGGGACAGGGCCAAGACCACAGCCATTCCCAGCCAGGCCTGGGTGTTTTTGAGACTCCATCTTTAGAAAGCTGTGAGATCCAGTTCTAATCCCAGCTCTGCTTGGCCAGGGTGGAATCTTGAGGGAGTTCAGCTCTAACATTCTACCGTTCCATGATTTAATTTTAATTTTAATTTTTCACCTCTTCCCTCCCTGGGCCCTCCCCACTTCCATGATTTTTCATTTTGTTTGTTTGTTTGTTTGTTTGTTTGAGACGGAGTCTTGCTCTGTCGCCCAGGCTGGAGTGCAATAGCGTGATCTCGGCTCACTGCAAGCTCCGCCTCCCGGGTTCACGCCATTCTCCTGCCTCAGCCTCCCGAGTAGCTGGGACTACAGGCGCCCGCCACCACGCCAGGCTAATTTTTTGTATTTTGAGTAGAGACGGGGTTTCACCGTGTTAGCCGGGATGGTCTCGATCTCCTGACCTCATGATCTGCCCGCCTCGGCCTCCCAAAGTGCTGGGGATTACAGGCGTGAGCCACCGCGCCGGGCCTTTTTTTTTTTTTTTTTTTTTTTTTTTAACGGAAGTACTGTTCAATTTTTTCAAAGAAGTTCGGATAATAGAATCCATGCTCCCCACTCAGGGTGTGCAATTGGCCACCTGCCAATTAGAACTAAACTTTTCTCTTTCAAGCAGAAAGTTCCTCAAGCCCCAGCCCAGTGCTGGTGGCCCAGGTTTGGGAGAGCAAGCCCGTTTTCACCTTTATTTCTCTCTCATTATTCCCTCAGGGGTCTCCGAGCCTATCTCCTCTGTCTGTCCACGCCTCTCTGGGCCTGTTTCCTCAGTTGTGCAGCAAAGGGGTTAGGTGGTGAGGTCTCTGGGACCTTTTAGTCCACCTCCTTTAGTTCCATGGATAGAAGGTGGGTGTTCTTGAGCCCCTGGTTATGAACAGCTGGGGCTCCATGCCCAGCCCTATGCTAGACATGGAGTGGCGAGTCCTGGTCTTTAAAATTTCTCCTTCTGGCCCTGAATCAGAACTGAGTGCCTCAGCAGAACTTTTCTTTCCTACTCCCAGCCATGCCCCAGGAAATCATCTAGCTGTTCTCCCTCTTCCAAGGAATCAGGAGTTTGTGGTAACCCCTATTCTATTTCCCATTTCCTCACAAATCTCTGAGCTGGAGCAAGAGAGCAAGGCTATAAGGCAGCCTGGAAAAGCTGGTGTCCTAGGGTCCACGAGGTCTCCAAGCAAGAACACAAAGGGATTGGGGCTGAAGGAACAAGACGTGACTAAACTTCCAGCTTGGGGTCCTGTGGACCTGCAGCCAGGTGCAGCAGGTCACAGGGCAAGGACACGTGTCATTGGTGACCTTCACTCTTCAGTGCCCAGATGCTCAGTGCTCTGTGCAGGCCACCTGGCTGGTCTCAGGTACCCCACTCTACCCAGCTCATGCTTCTTGCCAGCAGTCTACACTTAGGACCCATCTTGCTTCCTCTCTCCTCTGGCCAGGGTCTGGAGTCTGATGAGGTAGTGGGAGTTAATGGCCCTAGCTAGTAAGTAGAGTCAGCACTCAAACCATGGCTTCACTCTTTGTCTTCCTAGAGCCAGGAGATATGTGCTAAGATAAGCCAAGGTAAGTGCACTCTATCCCTGCTCCCTTCAAGAAAGGCCTGAGAATCTGGATGGGCCTAAGCGATGAGAGTGATGTATTCCCATCAGTAGACCAAGGTTCCAAGCCCACATTTGAGGGGCTCAGTAAAAGTCACAGGAGTCTCCTCCCTGTGGGTCATCCGCCCAGGAGGTAAGAACCTAGAGGAGAATTCAAGTACTGTCTCAGAGCCAGTGCTGGTCATTGAGGTTCATGTATCATTAATAATACAGAGCTGGCATTTATGTCTAGACACTGTTCCGGGCACCTTACTTCATTTCCTCTTTTCATCCTCACAGTAACTCTACGAAGTAGGTGCTATTTATCATACCCTCGTTTTACAGCTGAGGAAATGGAGGCAAAGAGGTTAAGTAACTAGCCCAAGGTCACATAGGTAATAAGCGATGGGGCCAGGATTTGACCTCAGGTCTCTCTGGCCCATCCTGTAGGCCTCCATGCCTCCCTTGCTTTAATGGACTGTGGCCAAGAGCCCCAGCCATAATTCAGACCAAGCCATGGTCACTGGGTCTGGTTCAGCAGTGTGCTGGAGCCAGCTTTTATATGGCTTTCAAGAACCAACTGTATGCATCTCTTTCCAACTTCTCATTCAGTGACAACAAGTTGGTAGCTTAAAAAAGAACATGTTGGGAATATTTACACCATGGAAATTGGCAAATGCTATACACACCAGTTTTTCCTCCCAGAACACCTGTTGTTAAACATCTACCAGCACACACTGATCTGGGTGCACCTGGGGGAGCCAGGAAAACCTGGGCCCTAGATGAGCGGCTGCTGATGCATTAAGCAGAAGGCCCACGGGAAGGTGCTGCGTCAGGGACCTCGGGCTGAGCGCTCAGGCCTTCTCCCTAGGGTATCTAGGGCTGCAGCTGTTCTGGGAAGGTGCTTCTAGTCCCAGGATAAGACTAGAGAGGCAGAAAAACCCCAACTTGGCACTGAGTCCTGGCTCTACTATTTACTTGTTGTGGGACCTTAAGGCAAGTCATTTAATCTCTCATGGGTAGAATGGGAACAAAAACATCATTGACTTCACTGGGCCTTTATGAGGATTAAATGTCAGAGATGTGTTGAGACTTTGTAAACTAAGCTGTGCCACTCAAGGAAGAGTGACTTGGCCCCTTCCTAAACTGCCTGTCGTAGGCATGTTCCACCTCCTGAAGATCCACATGCCCCTCTCTCCCCACTAGCCCCCACCAGAGGGTGGCTAGGCAGCCCAGAAGCCCCCCAGTTCCACAGCACAGTGCTACTCCCCTCCCCCACCCTCTGTCCAACACTCAGGTCAGCTCCTGCTGCCTTCAGCTCCTAAGCATCTCTCCTGATAACAGGAGACACCTGTCAAGATGGGGGCCTCTGTTAGGCAGAATGGCAAGTTGCTACAGCGCTGGGATACTCGGCTGTCTGGGAAGGGGACAACTTCTTCTTGCACTCCTTTCTATGCCATGTGAACAGGTTAAAAGAGGACAAATCAGAGGTCCAGCTTCCTACTTATTTTGGAATCAGTTTAAATATACCAAAATGACGACCAACATTACTCAAGTAACTGTACACATGGGGAGATCCAAATGCCCCCTGGAGTAATCAGATTCACCTGCCCAGCCCAGGTCTTCCGCTGGAATTAGATCAGCCTCAGACATGACACACGGGGTGGTTCCTGCACTCAAAACATTCTTCTCAGGGAGGCCTTTCTGGGAGCAGAGGGCAAGTCGGATTCAATTAAGTACAAGGACAACAAGGCATTCAAAACAAGTGTTATTTATTATAAAATCAGCGGCTTCTGATTAGAAGACTTTTTTTTTTTTTTTTTAAACCAAATAGGCTCAAGAAGCTGGCTGGAGGTTGAATTGGCTGACGAACGTCTTCTTCCTCCACCAGCAGTTTGTGGGACACATCGCGTTTCTGCCAAGTGCTACAGCTGAAGCCCATATTCATAGAAGCACCCTGACAGCCTTTCTCCAGCATCTTCCAGAAAACAGAACCTGAGCACTCAAAGCTGCATCAGCCCATGTGGCCTTGCCCCCAGAGAAGCATCTGCCAGTTTGGGCATGGAGGAACAGAAAGTGGGCAGGGAATTCTCCTTGGCTCCTTAGAAGGCAGTGGGAGCCCGGGGAAGCGTTCGGCCCCAGTGCAGCCTAATTGGGAGGGAGGGATGGGTAGAGGCTGGCTGGGCTTCTCCTTCCTCACCCTCATGCAAGGTGGCTGCCCCTCTGGCTCCTTCAGAGCTCTTCCCTTCCAAGTTCCTACTGAGAAATAAGAAGGCACAAAGGAAAATCAGCCACCTCCTGGAGGTCACTATGGGCCGCCTGCTTTGCTAAAAGCCAAGCACAGACCCCTGCATTCTCCCTGCAGGAGAGCCCACCCGGCTCAGAAGAAAGCAATTCTGCCTGTGGGGAGGAGAGGAAGGGAGGGGAGGGGAGGACACATGGTGAGGTGGAAGCAGGGAGCAGAGCTTCTCCATCCCTCCTCTCCTTCCCTGCCAGAAATGCAATTAAGCAAGCGGCCCAGACTCAGCCGCACAGACAGCGCTTCCTGCTGGGGGAAGTCAAAAGGGCTGTAGCAGTGGGAAAGGGAGGTCATCGGGCCCCAGATCTAATTAACCAACCTGCCTTGCTTTTGACGTTGCTGCATTTCCTCTATTAACATTAATGATGGTTGGTCTGAATGTCCAAGCATGGCCAGAAGCTTCCCTCCCCACCACCCAGTAGGTAGCACAGCCTGTCCCTGGGACCAATATCCAGTCTCCGTGGCAACCGCCTCCTGAAGATGCTTTAAAGAGATCTGACCCTGTCAGAGTTGTTGGGAGCTTCAGAGGAGGGAAAATGGAGTGTGGCGGATTCATCATTAAATCTTGAAGCATCAAAGTCCTCTGAGACAAAAGAAATATTTTGTCATGCACCAGGAAGGTGGAGGCAGGCTTAAGGGCTGGCCTTGGGTGGTTTGGTTCTACCACAGGGTTTTCTTCATCCCTTCTGGGGAGGAAGTGGAAGGGGCAGCTCTGAGCTTCTTGTTTGAGCTGCAGAGTGGTAGACGCAGGAAGCTGGCATGCATTTCTAGGTGCCATGGGTCTTCACTGCTGAAGCAGTGACAGAGAGAAAGGGAATTGCCCACGGAGTGAGGGAGGGGTGACCAGAGGAGGACTGCAGAAGTGACACTGGGAAAGCTCAGCAGGTGACAGGAACATTAGTCTGGAGAGGCCAGAGTCCCCACACCCCAGCACCATGCAGATTCCCTGCCCTGTATCTCATCTACCTTGGGCGCTAAGCAAGGTTCCCATGGGCTCTCCCAGCAGCCAGGAGAATGCATCTGCCTTGCCCTCCAGGCCAGGCTAGATGCACTTGGAGAGACCTGGCCTCTGGCACACAGGGCCTGGGAACACTGAGCAGCCCAGGATAGGACATCGTTCCTCCCGAGTCTCACAGTGTGACAATCCCAAAAAATGAGGAACCAAGGGCTAAGGCAGGCTGACGCTCCGGAGTCCGCTGCTCTCTGTGCGTCACAGGCAGGAAGTCCAGCTACCTGCAGCCACTGGGGGGTGTGGTGGGAGCCAGGCCCTCCAGCTCTGGGCGGCGCACCTTCCTCCACGCTGGATTCATTTGTTTGTGGGAGGGAGGGCAGCACAACTTTGACAGTCCCATCTGCTCTGCCTTTGGTGACATCCCAAGGTGAGGTCAGTATTCTCTGCCCTCAAGGCCCTCTCAGAGGTCTGAGAATTTTTGATGGCTCTTACAAACCAAAACCAAAGAAATCCAACAGAAAAAAATACCAGAAAATATTACTATAGCCTGGACTATTTTCGAGTTTACGACACTCAGCTGTCCAGTTACACGGTCTGTATTCCACAGGGATATGGACAACATGCCCTCACATACACACACGTGCACCCACTCCCACCCTCTGGCACCCATCCTCCCCTGCGCTGTGCATGAGGGAGCAGCCCAAGAGGCTCTGTCCTCTCTGTGGTGCTGTGGACGGAGCTGCGGCTCTCTCCCGGCTCTCTCCAATGCTGGGTTCCATTCCAGCTGCACTCCCAGAGCTGGGTCCTGGTGGGCAGCAGAATTCTTCGGGCTCCTTAGGCAGCTTCCTCATGGCCGGATGGTCCAGTACTGCTTCCCAGCTGGCTCTCCTGGGAAGTTCCTGGACCCAGGCTGGAATCTTTGCAGTGGCCTCAAAAGTCCCATGAGTCCAGCCACCTTAGTCCTGCCATTGGACTTTGGGGGTCCTGGGCCAGGGGACCAACCATCCCGTAAGCCAGAGGGTGGAAGAGGTAGAAGCTGTGAGAGAGAACCAGTAGGAGGCAGTTGGCACCCCCAGTGCCTCAGCTGAGGGGCTTTGAATTCCATTCCTCCTGCTGGAGCTCCAGAGAAATTCCCCATCGCCAAGCCCGGTTCTCTTTCACGGCCTTGTCTGTCTGAGTCCCGCTGGGGCACACTGTAGCCGGAGAGCTTAGTAGATGCTGACTCAATGACAATCATGGAAAGGGCTCTTCCAAAGAGGCCCAGGAGGGCAACCCTTCTAGGGGTCTTGTCATGGGCTATTTGGCCCGGGGTGTTTGTCAACATGTGAATGTAACCCTCTTAGGCAGGCATGTGCTCACAGGCCACAGGCCACAGGCCCAGCACCAAGGCCAGGGACTGGGGAAGCGGGGAGCCTTCCAAACAACTCTCCCTTTCAGCCACTCAGCCACACACTCCCCATTCCCACCCTTCCCACCCCACCTGCTGAGAGCTCTTCCGGCAGGGGGCCACAGTGACTAAAGAGGGGTGCCCTGTTCCCCATTGCCCCCCGGTTCCCCCCTCCCTCACCCCGAGAGCTGTTCTGACAGGGGGCCATGGTGACTAAAGAGGGGTTCCCTGCCCCCCATTCCCACACTCCCCCTCTGAGAGCTGTTCTGGCACAGAGTCACTGTCACTAGAGGGGTACCCTTCCAGGTGCGCTGGGATGGCACAAAAACTGAACCACCGGCAGAAGGGGAAAAGGCAGAGTTAAGCCCTGCTTCTCCTACCTGGCTGCACATTAGGATCACCTGGGGGACTCTGGAAACCACGGCCCCACCTGGGCTTGGGTGAAGCGGAACCTCCGGGCATGGGCACTGGTGGTGTTAAAAGCACCACAGGGGATTCTCGAATGCATCAGGGCTGAGGCACTGCTGAGCCCACACTGGGAGGGCATGTGAGGTGCAGGGATGCTCACCTGTAGGCGGTTCCCAGGAGCAGGCTCAGGATTCCCGCCACATGTATGCCCCTCGCCAGGGGCCATGAGGCCAAGCCCCAGGCACAGAGCCGCAGGAGGGTGTCCCACAGAATGCCTAGAGGAGAGGAGAGAAACCTGGAGTCAGCCAGGCAGGGGGTGACTTCTGGGCTACAGAAGAAGGAGGCACTCCAAGTCAAGGAGCAGAGAGTCACTCCCAGCACTGCTGCCCCACAGTGGCCTCCCGTCAAGGAGCAGAGTCACTCCCAGCACTGCTGCCCAACAGTGGCCCGCCCTCCACCTGCTCTGTCTCCCAAGTCCAGGTGGGTGGCACTGACCTGTCAACATGCTTGAGAAAAGCATGGCTGGGAAGTAGTGGTGGAAGTAGAGGACCCGGCCCATCAGGAAAAACGGGAAGTAATGGAGTGTCCAGCCGAGCAGGACCTGGCCGCCTCCTCGCAGCAGGACCTGGGACAACCCTGGGCCCAAGCAGCACAGCCCAGTCAGAAGACAAGGAGCGGGCAGAGATTCCAGGCTGTGGTCCAGCTCTGCCCCTTCCTTGCTGTGTGACCTTGAATATGTCATATCACCTCATTGGAGCAACCCAAACCACGCTACAGAAACTGGAGAGGAGCAGCTGGGGCTCGAGAGCTCTGGTCAGGGCCCAGCCTAGTGAGGCCTGGGCACCAAAGGCAGGTGCACCAAGCACCAGCAGGAGGCAGCCCAGCCTCTAAAGAAACCCCTCTGCGCCTGCAGACAGCTTCGCTCCCTACTTCCACCTCCCACATCTTTGCTGCCACACAGATCTTTGCAGCGGCAGACAGGCGCTAAGGTGAGGTCACAGGTGAGGATGGAGTGAGGAGGAGTCTGGGACTATGACTGTTCAGACAGAGAGCTGCAGAGGCAAAAGGGCCTGTGTGACTGTCTCAGGTGCTGTGGCCCATAGTCTGGCAGCCAAAGTTACCAAGAACAGCACTGGGATGGGAACCCAATAACCCTGGAGGCTCCTCTCTAGCCCATGAGAGGACAGGGCCATGGAACAAGGAGGTGGCAGAAAAGATGGGCAGCTCTGTACACAGCATGGGGCTAAAAGTGAGGGCTGTGGAGTCAGACTGCACGGGTTTGAGCCTCAGCTCTATCACTTACTAGCTGTATGTCCTGGGGCAAGTTTCCTAATCTCATGGTTCCTTGGTTTCCTAATCCATAAAATGGGGGTCATAATAGCCAACGCTCTAGTGTTGTTGGGAGGAAGTAAAGTGTTTAACACAGCACTGGGTACTTGGGGGTTGTTACCTTTCAAAAGCAAAGGATAAGGGAAGGTGTGGGGTGGTAAACGCAAAGGATGGCCCGTCAGCAGGCAGCCGGCCCTCTCCAGGGGTGCAGGCGCCCTGCTGCCGCCAGGTCAGGGGAGGGAGAGCCCAGAGGACCTGACCTGCAACCTCCGCTGGCAGCCGTGCCCCTCTCTGCATGGCTACAGCAATGATGCTCCCTGAGAGGAGGTAGAGGGCGATGCTCAACAGATTCAGCCACCAAACCACCTGTGCAGAAATGGGAATGGGCAGATGAGAACGCAGCCGCTCTCCACGGGCAAGTGCTCCAGGGCCTGAGCCGGGAATGTTTAGGCACTCACCGGGTTGCCAAGCAGATAGACTCGGAAATCTGTGTCATTGACCCCTGAGAAGCGTAGGCCCTGTGGAATAGAGACCACCCTGCTGACCCAGGCCCAGCCCATCCTCGGCCACACCCATTAGGGGGAGGAAGATGGTCACCTTCCACAGACAGGGAGCCTGGACACGAACCTCAGGCTGTGCAAATTCTACACGAGCTCTCTGGGAAGCAGGGTCAGAATTAGGGCAGAAGACAGATACTCCACCTCTGGCCAACCCATCCCAGGAGGCCCCTCGCCCTGCCGCCCTAGTACACCCACCCCCGCCTCCACCGGTCTCCCTGGTCTTGTTCTTGGCTCCATTTCCTGGGAGGAGCCCCAGCCTTGGATCCTACCTGATAGTTGATAGGCCAGTGCCAGGGTTTGGACGTGAACTCATTGTCCTTGGGTTTGAGGCCACTGTTCCCCTGCATGAAGGTAGCAAAGAAAGCTAGTCAAGACAGAGATCTAGAGGGCTGACAGAAATGTGAGGCCCAGGTTTTTCTGATATAGGGCCAAGCGCCGAGCAGAACCTTCTCTCCTTCCCTTCCCTTGCAGGGAAGAATCAGGCAGCCGCTGTCTGCCTACCTAGGACACTTGCTTTACTTCTCCCAGACAAGCCTCCATTTCCCATAAGGGGTCCATTCCAACCTTCTAGGGAAAAAGAAGGGAAAGAGGAAATTGTTCCAATGGGCACAAAATATATACCCATCTGCCAAGCTAAGGACAAGGTGTGAAAATGGTGGGAGAGAGGGGATATAAAATGAGGCTTACAGCCGGGCGCAGTGGCTCATGCCTGTAACCCCAGCACTTTGGGAGGCCGAGGCGGGTGGATCACCTGAGGTCAGGAGTTCGAGACCAGCCTGGCCAACATGGTAAAACCCCGTCTTTACTAAAAAATACAAAAAATTAGCTGAGCATAGCGGCGGGTGCCTGTAATCCCAGCCACTTGGGAGGCTGAGGCAGGAGAACCACTTGAACCCAAGAGGCGGAGGTTGCAATGAGCTGAGATCATGCCATTGCACTCCAACCTAGGCAAAAAGACCAAGACTCAGACTCAAAATAAATAAATAAATAAATAAATAATAAGGCTTACTTATTTGTTCCCTTCAGGGGCCAATTTCAAACAGAAAAGCAGAAACTCTCACGCGTGCCTAGACTTGGAAGAGGTTGCTTTAGCTTAGTGTTTCTCCACCTTTTTTTTCCACTACTGCCCCTCTACCAGGAGCCTTTGTAGACAAGTTTCTCCCTAAACACCCTCCATGACATTTTAATACTTTATACTGTACATCTTACTTGTGCTTTATACATAAAAAATTAGATATTTTGCCCTCCAAGAACACATTTCATCTATTGGGAGAGAAATCAACCCCAATGCATGCTTTGGTTTGAAGGATCCAGACTCAGCCTCCCTAATCCAGCAGCCAAGAACATCTGCTAACCTTTCTCTACAGGGCAAACCAGGTCTTTGCTAAAACAGGAAGGAGTAGGGTCAGGATCCAGGATATTAACCACTAGGACTGGGTTCTGCCTTATCACTGGGACAGACTGAAAAGGCATTTCCCCAGAAGGGGAGTCAGCTGCCATGACTTAGGCCGGAGCTTCTCCACCTCAGCACTCCCAACATTTCAGGCTGGATGAGTCTTTGCTGTGAGGACTGTCCCGTGCATTGCAGAGTATTTAGCATTCCTGGCCTCCACTCACTGAATGCCCGTAGCACTCCTACCCTCAACCCCTCAGTTTCCCAGCCAAAAATTTCTCCACAGATGGCCAAAAGTCCCGAGAGGCAAAATCGCCCTCAATTAAGAACCACTGGTATAGCCTCAGAAAGACCCAGAAAGTTCAGTGGACTGCCACCCAGTGCCTTATGAGTCCAGTTCAGCAAGGGGCTGGGAATAGTTTACAGGCCTCTGCATGGTGGAGAGGTTGTGCCTCCAAGGTCAAAAGTGCATTTGGGGCATTAGACACAAAGGGGACAGCTGCACGGCCCCTGCGTCACTGTGGCCCTTTGAAGGACCTGGGAATGAGGAATGAATCATTCTGGACCCCTGCAGCAGTCGCTGAGGGAAACCAATTCCTTCAAATTGTACAGTTTGGTCCCAAACCCAAGGACTCCAGCCAGAACTGTACCAAGCCAAGGGAATCTTATTCACTACATTAAACTCTGAGAAATCCTGCTCTGTTGCTAAACTAAAAGAGGAAAGAAAAATCTGCAACCATCACAGGCATATGTACTTGTAAGTTGTTCTCTATGGCTGAAATCTGGATGGGCTCATTCCTGTAACTGCACCAGGCAAGGCAGCCTTCTCCTCCAGGTCCCGGGCCACTACTCAGCCAGCGGAAGAGCCCTGCTCCTGCAGTTTCTATAGTCTGGACTCAGTGTTTTCATCTCTCTCCCCTCCCTGACTCTTTGTTGGCTGAATAAGAAAGCTCTCATACTTCCCTTTTCTTCTCTGACTCTACTTCTTAGATAATGAAAGACAATATGAAACTCGTAGATTTAGTCTTAAAATTTGACCCAGGCCCAGAATGATATTCTGACTGACAGGCACATGTTCAAAAGAGCTATGTCATCAGGCCACAGTGACAGCTACAAGCAGAGAGTCAGAGAGGAAGTGACCCAGAGATGCTTAATGTCAACTTATCACCTCCCAATGCGCAAAAATGACAAAATTTGAATTTTTAAAATTTAATCTGGTGAAATAAGTCAACTATATGTACTGAGTACTGCTTACATAATCACTTCCAGGGAAGTCCACTTGACAATGGCTTACCAGGGGAAAAATAACAAGTGCTACACCTCCCTGCAATGCTGTGGGTAGAGTGATAATCACATATCTGGCTTGAGATAGTGATTCTTAAACATTATTCCTGCAGAACACAGGTTTTCCATAAGCCAGAATAAGGGGGTCTTCCACTAAACAGCAGGACTACAGCAGGGGAAAATTTAAGCTAGTGAGTAGAATTTTCTCAATTTAAAGATTTCTTCTCTGAATTTTTCTTAAACCTTTGATGCTACAACTGCTGTCAGCTACTAATGATAGAGAGTGCAAACAATGTCTTAGAAAACCTTAAAAAGAATCAATCATGCCCTGCCTAAGCAGTTTCTGTCCAGGAATATGAGTGGGCTCGTGGCTGGGATTTCATGCTGCATATAAACAACACACTCAAATTAGCTATCCATCCTAACTGATCCTGATTTCATATGATGGAATGAACTATCAGTATCTCATGATCTTCAACCAAGAGCACTATGATTTTCAGGGGCTCTGCCACTTGGACAGATTTACAAATCACTTAGAGGTGAAGGAGTGTAGTGGTAACTAGCAGTAACTCTAAAAGCCTACCAGCCTGGCTCTGAGGGCTGGATCTATCTCTTACACTTAGCTGTGTGACCCTGGGCAAGTTCCCTGACCTCTCTGTATGTCAGTTCCCTCTCCTGTAACTGGGAATGATGGCAACCTCCATATGATTGTAATAAGTATCAGATGAGTATAGTGCTTAGCGTAGTGCCTGGCACATGAGCTGTACAAGCAGTCACTGGTATCACCATCATCACCACCATCCTCATTCTGTGGTGAGGGAAATGCCTTTGAGGATCACAGAAAACCGTAGTAAAGATGCTTTCAAATTCCTCCACAAGGGGGAATGGATCTGTAGCATGGCATTGACTTGTGATCCAAATTCATGGCTGCCCAAAAGCTCTTAGAGACGCCATGAAATGAGAAGGGGACACATACCCGGATCATGACCATGTGGGATTCCAGCAAGATCTCAGGAAAACTGGGCTGCAGCACATCCAGGCTGATGTTTGGCACTAGGGGAAAAAAATGCATGAGAAAAGCCTTTGTCATACATTCTTTCCTCAGTCTGTCCATGGTGTCCACATTCCCACCAGAATCCAAATGCAGCCTTGCTGACAAGTTCACAACTGTTGAGGAGACAGAAGAAAGCTTGGCCCAATTCTTGATCATTTACTTAGCTGTATGAAGAACTCGTCAGGCATTCTGAGAAATGCAAAGGAAATAGACAACGAGGTTTCACCTGCTTGGTGCTCCAACAGCTCCCAGCACCATTGCTTTTCACTGTGGTACTGGCTCAAATGCTGCTCTCCTATTAGGCATAAGGGACAGCTGCACAGCCCCCGAGTCACTATGGCCCTTTGAAGGGCCTGAGAATGAGGAATAAATCATTCTGGACGCCTGGAGCAGCTGCTGTCGAGATGGGGACCAAGTCTGTCTCCTCGCCAATATGTCCACAGGGCCCCATGTGGTTCCTGGCATACTTGATAAAGAGTTGTTGAATTAGTTGATTAGTGGGTTTGGCTAGATTAGGTGGGAAGAAGAACAAAATGAAGGCACACATAAGCTTGAGGTGGGTAGTTTAGGAAAACAGATGATGAATCCAAATACTTATTGAGTTGAAGCTGACAATGCAGTGGAAATATCAAATTGGAGCTTGGGTGTAGAGATGTGGGGCACAGATCAGGGCTGTGGTAGTCACTTTCTATAAAAGCATTGGCTGGATATGTGGGGGGGCGGGGGAGCGACTCTACACTGAGGCATAAAGGGAAAGTAGCAGCTTGCTCCAAGCCTGGAGGCTGGGGAGGTGCCCATGGTGCAGGGGAGAGAGGAGCCCAGAGGAAGACGAGACAGATGGATCTGCAGATGGCCACTGGCCACTTTAGGGAGAGGAGTTTACGGAGGGAGTGGATGAGAAGGAAAAGGAGTATGCTATGTAGGTACAGACAACTCATAGAAAGAGAGTGTTAACAAGGAAAAAACAGCAGCAAGTTGAAGGGATAGCAGAGTTTACAAACGCTTACTTTTCTAAGATAAGGGTTTCTTATAAATGTTTCCCTCCAGAGCCAGCCCAGAAAGTGACCTCACTCACACTTGGGATTGATATGGTCCTCCACATTCCAGATGGAGTTGAGGGTTTCTTTCAGGTATGGGGTGCAAGTAACTTCCAACTGCTCCCAGCCCCTGTGAAAAGCAGAAGTCACAGACGTCTCTCAGAAGACCTGAAATCCACCAGAGAGCGACACTGTCTTCTGCTCTTAAATCCACAGGCTCCTTCTCTTTTCCACATGGTGGCCATTATTTCTTCATGTTCCATGTTGGACAACTATCCTAGGATAGTCTAGCATACAGTATTCCCATTTTAGAAAACGACATAGACCCAGAGAGTTATTAGCACCAGCCAGATGTGAAAATGTTGAACTATCAGAACACATAAAACACCGAAGCTCCCCCGGAGTTCTGTGCTCCATAATACACCTGATATCTACTCTCCCTCCATCTGCCACTAAGAACAAGCAGACAGCAGGCGAACACAGGAAAACAAAAGCTTCTGGCATACTCCTTGTAGAGTGAAAGGAAAATCAGGACCCTCGATTGGGACAGCAAAACCCTAGAGACTTACCACTTGGGCAGAACCTTTCCCGAGGAGCCCAGGACACAACCTGTGACCAAATGGATGAAGCGAATTCGACTTCTCAGCACTTTGATCCGGTTTCCAAATTTTCTGTTTACGACCTCAATCCGCCAGAAATCATTTGAGTCCCCTGTTCCATTCTGCCATAAAAGCCAAGAAAAAAATACAAAGAAAGTGAGGGGACTTTAGAGAAAACGTGTCAGAAAGGGAAATGGCCACCCAGATGCCACCATGTTATGAAGGTCAAAGACCAAATTGGGCTCAATGATGGAGATGGGCAAGGTTACAAGAAGGCCAAAGAAATATCCCAGGTGATTGGCATTGTCCCAGAACTCACTATTACAACCAAAAAACAGTAGTATGACTCCTGGAACCAGAAGTCCAGGAGTCCAACTCTTCACTTCATAGAACTAGAGTTCAAGTTCTAAATACCTGTCTTTGCCCTTCAACCAAACTCAAGACATCACTCTGAGCCAACAGAAACAGATCTGGGCCATTTGCATCCATTACCTTGGCTATCTAGGTATTCACTCATCTAAGCCAGAAAGGTCTGGCCTGGCTATTGCACTTTGGAAATTAAGACATGTATGTCTAATTCTTCTCAGAAGATGCCCACAAAGAAGATTAGAATGTTCACAGTCTTGACCTAGCACAATGTGGAATGAGCAAACAGAAAGAGGGCTGGGAAATCCACCTGAAGGCCAGAATCTGTATACAGTTTTCCACTAGTAGTTTTTGTCTTCAGTTACTCCCAAAGCCATAAGTACTCATAGAGCTTTTATTCTATTAGCTGCATCTCCTTGAGGTAGTAAAATACAAAAGCTATGGATAATATCCCTCTGCAGAACAGGGAAATGATACTTAAAAATAAAGCTAATGAGAATTTGGGATCTGGCAAAAGATAAACATACATGTTGTTCATCTGGGGTCATATTGTGGGTCCTTGGCTTCTATGTCCAATGTGATTTTAAAAGAGATCCAAATAGTGTTCATATTTGACATTTATTAAGTATCGGAGCATGTAAATGGCATGGTTATTATGTGAGGAGAGAGATGGAGACAAACAGACTTCATAGGCTGCTTTTCCCAGAGCAGGCCTAGCCAAAAAGTGCCCAAATGTTAAGAGAGTCCCTGTGCAGCCTCTTATCCTCAGGAACATTCCAGAATTCTGGGGAGGAGATATCCCACCACACAGCCCTGAGCCAAGGCCCATAACTTTTACGTCCTACTCACATCCCTGTTGCTTACTTACTATGCCATAGCCGGTGACCTGATAGTGCTTCCGGGTCATGGGGGCCTCATGATAGTGACTGTGCAAGTTCCGGGAAGTTCTAGAAGTTAGAAAAGAGAAGTGTCATTATCCTATAGAAAGATGATGTGCAACATTTCTTCTTTTACCAAGGATGTTCAGAGTCAACTGTCAGGATAAGAAAAATTAGAATCTGAACTATTAAATCCAACATATCAGGAACTGGTTTCCTATTTACTCACAAGAAATATCCTGAGAACTGGAGAAGAGATGAGCCCAAACCAGGAGAGACAGATGGTAGGAGCACTGGACGGCATGCCAAGAAAGGGGCTAACTTTAGGTGCTGGCAGGGAGGTGGGGGGCGACTTTCACACATTTAGTAGCTTTGAAGCACTTAGCTTGCCTGACTTAGGAGGCAGGTTTGAGGAGAGGAAAAATTAAAACTTGTAATCTGCATGGCCTGAGCTAGGTAACCTCCTCACTGCCACTTACTCTTTCTGCTCCCATCGCCAGATTTTTTTAAGTGGACATCTGTGGAGGATGAGAGGGGTTTAATTTAGCTTTTATTTAGTTTTATATAACAACTCTCACTTTTATCTGGAACAAATAATAAATGTTCATTATAAAATTTCTGAAAATTTGCAAAAGTAAAATTTAATTACAATAAATTTTTATTAATGACAAATGAAATTTATTTAATAAAATAAAAATTTTAAGTATTCAAAATCCAGCTGACTCAAAAAAAACCATAGCTAATTGCTTCTCTCTCTGTCTCTCTCTCTCTCTCTCTATATATATATACACCCACACACATACACACCTCTGATTTTTAAAAATTTGTATCTGATAATTCCAGTCTATGAAATATTTACGGGGCTGCTCCTGCTGTCTGTCGTTTCAGCTTGTTCTTGCACACAGTGCCCTATTTCCTTGTGTGCTTTGTTACTTTTGGGTGTGTACTATTGTCACTAAAAAACTATGGGAACGAATGACAACGACTTTCCCCAAAGAGGGCTTACATTTGCTTTTAGCCATGCACCTAGGAGACACGACCAATCTAGGATCATGTTCATTTAAATTCATGGCTTGGAGATTCTGAGATCACCCAGGTGACATGAATTTGAGCTCCAAGTTCATGTGAGGATCAAACGGTAGTTCCAACTTCTCAGGAACTAAGGACAGTTCACCACCCAACCCCCAACACTTAGCTGGGTCCTAAAGTGGACCTGGGCATAAGTGGATAGGGCAGATTTACCCTTACCCCAAGCTTTTGGGGGTTCCAAATATGGGGAAGGATAACTTAATAAATTTACCACTTTGGGTAAGCCTAGGTTTGACTTTAAAACCTCTTCTCTCAAGAGACAGCCAAAAGTCAAGATTGTGGGATCAAAGCAAAAGTGGCTTCAGTGTCTCACTTATTTCTCTGGATTCCTCATTTCACTTAGGCTTTGGCCTGGTAACTCTTTAATATCTTGTCAGCCTTTTTATGCTCTTAAGAAGTCTTTATATTATTCCAGCATTTTTAGTCATTTTCAGTGAGAACACTGGTTAAATAAGCTAGCTTGCCATATTCTCAGAAACAGACTCCTACGTCTTTCTAAAGGCAGCCACTTAAGAAGAAGCTTTGGGAGCTGGGTGTGATGGCTCATGCCTGTAATAGCAACCATTTGGGAGGCTGAAGCGGGAGGATCGTTTGAGCCCAGGACTCTGAGGCCAGCCTGGGTAACATAGTGAGACTCTGTCTCAAAAATAAAAAAGCAGCAGCAGCTTTCGGCAACTCAAATTTTCCTCTAGGAAATGGGAAACTGAAAGGTCCCCAGAAGGCAGGCAAAGGCTGGCCTGCAATTTCATCACCTTCATAAAATGCTTCTCCCATTCTCGCACTGTGGCCTTGCTCCATTGACCAGAGCCTCATCAAAATCTAACTTCTGTTTACTTCTTAAAATAACTCCCTCCCCTTGGTGCCTGTACCATTTATTTATCCAAACTGCAAATTGACTTACTCTTTGTGTTCTAGTCGAATAATGTCTCCATGTCTTACAAACTCCACTGGGAAGGAAGGGTCTAGGGGATCTGCCAAAAAGAAACAAGCATTGATATCCAAAATCACTCACCAGGCTAGTATTAATCAAGGGCCTACTGGTAAACAGTTATAGTACCATGTGGTATCTGCTAGAGGTACTAATCAGGTACTCTGAGACCAAAGAGGAAGGACCCCTGAATTGCTTCAGGGGATTAGAGAAGGGTGTCCCAGAGATAATGCTCGAAAAGACTCTTAAAGGAAAGGGAGAATTTTGTCAGGTGAACAAGCAGGGGAAAGGCACTAGAAGTGTGAAAGAAGAAAACTTCTGGCCAGGCACAGTGGCTCACGCCTGTAATCCTAGCCCTTTGGGAGACCGAGGCGGGCAGAACACCTGAGGCCAGGAATTCGAGACAAGCCTGGCCAACATGGTGAAACCCCATCTCTACTAAAAATACAAAAAACAGCCAGGCGTGGTGGTGCACGCCTGTAGTCCCAGCTACTCGAGAGGCTGAGGCAGGAGAATCACTTGAACCCGGGAGGCGGAGGTTGCAGTAAGCCAAGATTGCGCCACTGCATTCCAGCCTGGGTGACAGAGCAAGACTCTGTCTCCAAAAAAAAAGAAGAAGAAAAACTCCTTCGATGAATAGCAACTGGGTTTCATACTGTAAGGGTGGGTGGGGTGAGGGAGAGTGGGAACAGATGAGGCTATGAACGAATGTGGCCAGACTGCATATTCCAGGCTGGAATGTGGCCTTTACCCGATGAGGCACTGAAGCCCCCACTGGAGCTTAAGCTGGGAAACTAAATAGTAAGACTTTAGTAGTAATAACAGCCTTCTAAAAAGTAATTCCATACAAATGACCACTTGCCCAACTCTCCTCAAAATCAAATAAACCCTGACAATCTTGCCAGCGAGTATCTTGTCTCTGGCAATAAACTTGCTAAATGTGAGGTGAAGAATGATGAAATGATTAAAGGACTACTTCTGTATCATCTCAAAATCAAGACCAATCAGGATCTAGAAAGGTGATGACATGGAAAAGGAGCTGGCAGTAATCATAGCAACACAGAATGGATCCTTGCAAATTTCTGTCCCAAACAGTGAGATACCAACACACTATAAATTGATCAAGGTCAGGAAAGATAAATTTGCCAGTGCAAATCACTGGCTCTCAAGAGAATCAGAGAACTCAACTGCAGAGACACCCATTTCCATGCTGCCTGTTAGGGTCTCTTAAAAGCATTAATTAGCAAGATGACAAATCAACTAAGTCAATAGGGAGGGAGGTTTTATTTCATATGCATTTGGTGGGGAGGGGCATTTATAGCCTTCAAGAACACAAAGACCCTAGTCTATAAAGCTCCCACAAAATCCTTAATCACTTCGATGAAATGCAACCATCTTAACTCAGAAGTCACAATGGAATAACAGACTAGGAATGTTCAAAGACTTGGTTCATGACCACATGACGGAAGTAAAACTGGTCTTCCCTCGTAACTCCTCACTGTGATAGAACACTCACGTTTGGCCTGCTGAATCAATCAATATCCATTATAAAAGTATAGAAACAGACTCTGCCCAATGGTGTCGTAATTTATCCTACTAAGGAGCAGGATGTAGAAAGTGGTTGTATACGCCACGTTTCTAGCCTACACGGCAATAAGAGGAGGTGGATTTAGGTGAGCAGCTGCCCATTTCTCTACAAAGGCCCAGGAGCAGCTGAGCTGGGATAGGCTAAGCCAGGGGGGATTTGCTGAGGAGTCACAGAGATACCTGTGGCACAGGACTGTCAGCAGAGATGACAGGCTCGGAAGGTGAGTGGAAGATGCCCTCTGTTCTCTTAGCTGCAGCAGAGGCACAGCCTGCAGGTAGCTAGCTGTCTGACCAAAGAAAGGAAGATCTGGCTCTAGCTCTTGCTCTGTCATAAAGCCCTGAGAGCCTGATAGGTGTGCTTCAGAGCGCCTTCACCCAGGCCAGTTAGAAGCAGATCAGCAGGCATCCAGTCACATCTCAGGAATTAGCCTAGACAAATTCCAGTCACAGGACTAGTAGCCCCTCAGATCAACTGACTGACTCAGGCCAGCGCTGAGCAGTGGGCAGGATTCTATCTTATCAAGACGACTTGAGCCGCACCACATGCTAGAGTGTGCAATGTTTGGTGTGCTCTATGTCAGAAATGAGAGCAGCAGCCAGGTGCCCTCAGCTGGGGCCACTCACCAGCCCCTAGTGGCATGCTCAAGTAACCTCTACTTAGATTAAATCTGGGCTCTGCTATCTGTCTTCAAAATGACAGCTCTAAGAGCAAGTTCTTACCTGTTTTGCTCAATGCTTATCCCCTATGCCAACAACAGTGCTTGGAACACAGTAGGTGCTTAATAAATAATAATTGAAAGGATAATTGAGATAAGTAAAGGTGTCAAAGATACTCAGCAAAGCCCATCTCAGGATCATTCTTTTGCAGGCATGAGAAATCTTAAGGAGGGCTCAGAGGGAGTAACAGCACAAGAAGCATCAGTCTCTGGCCACATTACCTGAGTTTGTGTTATGTTTCTTGATAATCCACAGGTTGTTGTAGTCCTTGTGCAAATAGGTGGTAACCTGGGTGGGGGGTGGGGGCGGAGGGAAGAGGAGGCAGGAGGGAGAATACCATCACTATCAGCACAGCTGGCCAAGGATAATCAACCTCAAACCAATGTTGCTTAAGCCAATTTCAGAATCCCCAGCCACCAACCTGAGGGGCCATGTTTCCCAATGGGGCTCATATATAGCACTGGTGAGTGAGATTCTCTCCTTCCTTCTGCATTTAGAAGCTTTGTCCCACAAGAGCCTTTTTGTTTCTTTGTATCTTTCTGCATCTTGTCCTAGAAGTTCTATCCAGCCTTCTAAAGGGAGGAACCATGAGGCCTTATATAACTGACTCCAACACAAAAACAGAATGAGGATTTAAGTGCATTTTCAAAGTAATTAAGGCCGGGTGTGGTGGCTCATGCCTGTAATCCCAGCACTTTGGGAAGCCAGGGTGGGCGGATCACCTGAGGTCAGGAGTTTGAGATCAGCTGGCCAACACGGTGAAACCCCGTCTTTACTAAAAATACAAAAATTAGCCGGGCATGGTACGCGCCTGTAATCCCAACTACTCAGGAGGCTAAGGCAGGAGAATCGCTTGAACCTAGGAGGCAGAGGTTGCAGTGAGCTGAGATCGCGCCACTGCACTACAGCCTGGGCAACAGAGCAAGACTCTATCTTGGGAAAAAAAAAAAGTAATTAAGATCATGCCTCAAACTTTTTTTTTTTTTTTTTTTTTTTTTTTTTGAGACGGAGTCTTGCTTTGTCACCCAGGCTGGAGTGCAGTGGCTCGACCTCGGCTCACTGCAAGCTCCGCCTCCCGGGTTCACGCCATTCTCCTGCCTCAGCCTCTCCGAGTAGCTGGGACTACAGGCGCCCGCCACCACGCCCGGCTAATTTTTTGTATTTTTTAGTAGAGACGGGGTTTCACCGTGGTCTCGAACTCCTGACCTCGTGATCCGCCCGCCTCGGCCTCCCAAAGTGCTGGGATTACAAGCGTGAGCCACCGCGCCCGGCCAGCCTCAAACTTTCTAAATGAAAAATTCATGCTATTATATTTTCTATAATGTGGCCAAATGAAACGAAAAAGCTCCACAGATATCCTGTCCTAGAATTTAACTCACGTTTTATACAAAAAATCTGGAAACAGTACGACTGTCTAGTAATAGAAAAATAGTTAACATGATAGTATGTCCTGGGATAGAATATTATACAGCCATAAAAAATGTTTCAGAGCTTTTTTTAGCAACATGGGAAAAGGCTCATGAAATGCTGATGCTGAAAATGGCTACCATTTATTACCAGGCACTGTTCTAAGCACTGGGCAAGTCTTATCTCATTTAACCATTATTACAGCTCTATGCCGTAGGTACTATGGTTATCCCCACATTACTTACAAGGAAACTGAAGTTAAGTAATTTGCTCAAGGTCACACAGCTTATGAGTTGGGGAGACAGAATTCAAACCAGGGCCACAAAATAAATGCTCCCAGGATAGAGACTATATACATCCAATTATGCCAATTATGTAGACAAGTAGAGAACTCTTACAAATGAGTTTTTATAACCCCAATTGGATAAAATATGACCAATTTATAGTCATATGCCACATAAAGACATTTTGGTCAACAACAAACTGCATATATGATGGTTGTCCCATAAGATTATAATACCATATTTTTACTATACCATTTCCATGTTTAGATATGTTTAAGTTAATACAAATACTTACCATTGTGTCCCACTGTGTTCCAACTGCCTGCAGTATTCAGTACAGTAACATGCTATACAGGTTTGTAGTCTAGGAGCAATCAGCTATACCATGTAGCTTAGGTGTGTGGTAGGCTGGACCACCTAGGTTTGTGTAAGTACATACTATGATGTTCACCCAACGATCAAATCACCTAATGACCTATTTCTCAGAAGGTATCCCCCCGATGCATGACTGTACTTACAAAGAGATTTAGAATTAGCATTTAGGGGAAAAATTATTTTGCTTGCATTATGGCTGCTTCTTTTGAGTGGTATTTGCTTTGTTCCTCAGGAAAAAAAAATTAGGGATAATGGTATTAAGAATATACAAGAAGCTAAAAAGTTTTGGTGCTCATAAAGAAATTAAAATGAACTCTACATTCCTGAGAAAAAGCTCGATATCATCCATCCAGCCTGGATTTGCTCAAGGAAGTTAAGGTTCTATGATGCTCGTGTGTGTACTCCCTGTAGATGTGTGGTAGGAGAGCGGTCTTTGTGTGTCTGTTTTACAAGAGCAATTATGATTAAAATTCCTACAAGAAAAATTATTTATTTATCATGAGTACAGTCCATGGCCCCTTTTCCCACTGAAATGTTTGTTTTGACAATGGAGATTTTTATACCATGAGATTTCCTAAGAACACAAGTATCCAATTATAGCAGAATGTTGTACATTAAAACATTCAGATAAACACTTAATCTTCTGGGATTACATGTAGCTTTTGTTTTCTTTTTTATACTTTTCTATATTTTCCAATTTTATAAATGCTATGCTTTAAAAACATTCTAAAATAGAGACCTAGACATGTTAACAAGACATTAAACTGCATGGCAGGAAGGGCCACTGGAGATTATTTAGTCCAATCCCTTCAATTTACAGATGAGGAAACAGGAGGAAAGGCTAAAAGATCTGGTCAATGACAAAGCCAGACACTTTCGTCCCTTGGCGCAATGCACTTTCCCTATACCACCATCACATTTCACACCTCCACACATGGGCTCTAAGTACATAACACTAGCTTAACAGAGCCTTTCAGAGTTTGGCCTTTCTCTCCCTTTGCACAGTGTAGATGTTCTGGTCACCACGTCTGTAACTGTAGTGTCTTCTACATGACACCTGCAGCAATTTATCAACACATGAGAACACAGAACAGCTAGTTGTCTCTGCCCTGGGTGTACATGACTTAGAATAATTTGGACAGCTTAAAACCAAACCAAAAATGCATAATGCATGGGCCTCATCCTAGATCAATTAAATCATAATCTCTGCAGTGGAGTCCAGGCATCAGAATTTTTAAAAATCTCTCTGTTGATTCTAAGTGCAGCCAGGGCTGAAAACCACTGGGCCAGACATGAATGGAGAATTAAGGATAAGAAACTGACACTAAAATCCAATACCCTGTAATATGGTTTGGCTTTATGTCCTCACCCAATTCTCATCTTGTGGCTCCCCTAATTCCCACGTGTTGTGGGAGGGACCCGGTGGGAGATGATTGAGTCACGAGTGAATGGGTCTCACAAGATCTGATGGTTTTATTTTTTTATTTTTTGAGATGGAGTCTCACTCTTTTGCCTGGGCTGGAGTACAGTGGCACAATCTCAGTTCACTGCAACCTCCACCTCCCTGGTTCAAGTAATTCTCCTGCCTCAGTCTCCTGAGTAGCTGGGATTACTGGCGCATGCCATCAAGCCCGAGTAATTTTTTTGTATTTTTAGTAGAGATGGGGTTTCACCATGTTGGCCAGGCTGGTCTCAAACTCCTGACCTAAAGTGATCCGCCCACCTCGGCATAAGCCACCGCACCTGGCCAGAGATCTGATGGTTTTTAAAACCATTTTTAAAATGGGATTTTCTCTGCACAAGCTCTCTGTTTGCCTGCCGCCATCCACATAAGATGTGACTTGCTCCTCCTTGCCCTCCACCGGGGTTGTGAGGCCTCCCCAGCCATGTGGAACTTTAAGTCCAATTAAACCTCTTTCTTTTGTAAATTGCCCAGTCTCAGGTATGTCTTTATCAGCAGCATGAAATTGCACTAATACACACTGAGTCACTTTCTAGCAACTAAAAGGGAAATAAAAAAGCATTTGGAGAGAGACAACTTTTTGCAAAGAACAAATCTTTGCAAAGTAAAGATTCCATGCTTTTTGCCTCTGTTCACTGTCCTTTGTCATAATTATTGCCTCCAAACTGGTTCCTTGTGAGCTATCACATTTCCACTAAAGTTACCTTTCTAAACTAGAGATCTAATCATAATCATAATAATTTTGATTGCCTCCCTAATGTCTATGGAGCAAAGTCAAATCTACTATAACACAGGCCTCTCCCCAATATGGCCCCACCAACCTCTTCAGCATCCTGCTTCTCCCTCTCAGGCACCATCCACTGCAGCCACATAAACACTCCTTAACATGGACACAGCATCGTTCACTCATTCAGATGATACTCACATGGCTAATCTTTCATAAGCACTTCACATTGTTATCTCATTTAATCCTCACAACTGCCCTTTGATGGAGAGAGGTACTACTCATTTTCCCCAACTTAAAGAGGAGGATACAGGCTGGGCGTGGTGGCTCATGCCTGTAATCCCAGCACTCTGGGAGGCCGAGGCAGGTGGATCATGAGGTCAGGAGATCGAGACTATCCTGGCTAACACGGTGACACCCAGTCTCTACTAAAAATACAAAAAATTAGCCAGGCGTGGTGGCGGGTGCCTGTAGTCCCAGCTACTCGGGAGGCTGAGGCAGGAGAATGGCGTGAACCTGGGAGGCGGAGTTTGCAGTAAGCTGAGATCACGCCACTGCACTCCAGCCTGGGCGACAGAGCAAGACTCCATCTCAAAAAAAAAAAAAAAAAAAAAAAAGAAGAGGATACTGAAGCACAAGAAGATGAACTTGCCCAAAGTGACACTCTATATGAAAGCAGGCTTCACACCCCGATCATCTAGTCTGGTTCCCAGGTCTGTGTTCATAAATACCACACTTTACTCATCACCCATCCCATAGCAGGCACCGTGCTAGGCAATTGAGCCTTCCAGGAGCTAGCAATCAAGTACCAAAGAGACGGCGGAAAGTAAGCACGCACAGTTCAATATGAGAAGGTTTACCACGTAGGCATGTGGAAGGTGCCACCAAGCCTCTCATCAGAGGGGCACCCCACCCAGTACCATGGAGAGGTGGGACACGGTTGTCACTGAAGAACACCTATGCTGATGCCTAGAGAAGCTGGGGTTAGCCAGAGAAAAGAGAAGGGTGCAGGGCTAGGAAGAATGTTTCAAGCAGGGGGAACAGGATGAGCAAAGGATAGGAGGCAAGAGAGTGAACTGTCATGGCGAACAGCATTGCTGCCGTACAAGTGCACAAAAGCCTCACTGACCTGCTGCTGACGGGCACCAATGCCCTCGGGATAGAGGTGCCTGTGGGAGTGCAGATAGCCGATGGCCATCCGGAGGTTCTTCACAGTGATCACAGAGCCGTAGGCCAGGTCTGGGAGGAAGGGAGACAGCAGAGGGGTGAGCTGGCACAGTGCCAGAGGCTGTCCGTGCCTGCGAGGAGCCTCGGAAGCCACAGGGCTCACTAACCCTCTGCGAGACTCCCCTGGGCCCTGGACTGAAGCCCAGCTACCTTCTCACTCCCATGGAGCCGACTCAAGACAGAGTTCACCACAGGGCCCACTTACTCCCCTGCCTCCTGAGGGCTTCAGAAGAAGCTTGTGTTAACACTGTCATTATCAAAGCACTATGTGTAACAGCAAAAGACGAAAAACAACTTGTCCTTCTCAAGGTCTCTACATGGATTCAATGGAATAAAGAAGGAAGAAGCATCTTCTGTCTTTGCCTGGAATGTTCTCCAAGATACAGCATTTTGACAAACCATTTTTTTCACTCTATATCCTTTCGTGCCTTTTGAATCTAGTACCATATGAAATAACTGTTCAATGGTGTTTTGTTTTACTCTGAATTAAAAAACATAAAACACAGAAAACCACTTCCCAAGAGCATCCCCTCCTCCTATAGGCCCTGAGTTATTGAGAAGCCTTTTTTCCTTAATACTGTCCTTCTTCCAATCCGCTGGAATGACCTGCTCCTGTTTTTCTTTGTTCATTCAGTGGACCAGAAGAATTACACACTGGATCCAAAGGTGGAGGAGGCCTGCCTGTGGCCCTGGAAGAGCCCTGTCTACAAGGAAGATGGCTTCACACACTGACAAGTATAGGACAGTGGGCAAGGCCCCACAAAGGCGTGACAATGTGTGACATGGTGGGAGTGGTGGGAACTCGGAACAGGACAAATTCTCTCCCAAGGATTAAAGAGAGGACGACTTGATCGAAGAGGTGACAGCTGAACTAGGCCTTTAAATAATGAGCAGGAATTTGCTAAACTCCACAGCTGTGTTCTTCTGAGTTCTCAGGCAGGCCAACCTCGGCAGCCCTGCACATGGCTGACCACCTTTATTTCTTGAAATGCTCTCTGTTCCCACTTCTCGACTGCACACTCTCTCAAGGGCTGCTCCTCCACAGTCTCCTCTCCTAATTCCTCCTCCTCTTGCATTCCCCAGTGATCTGACCTCAGCTCTATTCTTTTCCTCTTTCTACAGTTTCCTTACAAATCACAGCTACTGCCACAGCATCAATTACCATTTTACTTGTCTGATTCCTCCTTTGAAAGCATCAGCCCCAAATCCCACTGGCCCCATGGCAACAATTTCCCCAAGCAGCTCACTATCAACCCCTCTTGCATGGAATTCAGTATCTGCCCTTCCAACCCAACTTATTCTCCTCCTTCCCTATTTCTCATTCTTCCCAGTCTGGGAGAGTCTGCTGTATTTTAGGCACTGTGCAAAGTCCTGGAAAGACTAAAATGAGTAAGATGCAGTCTCCGCCTCCAGGAAGCAATCACCTGCACTCAAGTCCTTAGTGACATCTTTCTTCCTCTCTTGCTGTGTCCAGATCTCCCTTGTATATGCCCATCTGCCTTACCCTGTGGCTGCCCCACCATACACAGCTCAGGTTCCTGCAATAGCTTCCCAGAGGGTTTCTCTTGCCTACAATCCTGTCCCCTCCCCAGCCAGCCTTGACTCTCCCACCCATGTCATCTCCCTACAGCACAGCCTTCCTGGCCTCCTGGCTGCTCAAAGACCTCCACTAGGTCTCCACGGCCTGTTTTAGGAAGTCAAATACCTCATCCAGACACCTCAAACCCTCATAGTCTGGGCCCAACCTAACTTTTCACATTTATCTTCCAGTAGTTTTCTGCATATACCTGTGCCTCAAGTTTTACTCTGTCCTCAGCTTTGATCATGTCATCCCTCCTGCCTGAGATGCCCTCTCCTCTGTTGAAAGCCACACATTCTTCCAGGGCCTGACTCCAAGGCAACCCACATCACGAACCTCTGATGCCCTTAACCGCCCAGCAGCCATGCTCCTTCACTCCTGTCAATCCCCAGAGCTGTGCTCCCTCTTTATGTACTTAACGCTTCCGACCACACCGTGTGGAGCTCCTCTACACCAGGCTCCATCTCTGGAGGGTAAGCACACGCTCCACTACCATCTGTCACAGATGAATGAATGCAACACTCAGAAAGCGGTGCGGGAAACCGACAACTGGCTCTGAAGGGCCTGGTGCTGTCACCATATTCTCTCTGAGTGACCTTCCCACAGAGCTGGCTTGGAGAGCCACCAAGGAGAAGTCATTCTTTAGGGTCAGAGAGCTTGCTGCTCAGGATGTCTTCCTCTCCTCTGTCCTGATTCACTCTCGAGTATTTTTACCAGATCTATCTGGGTCTTTCTACCCCCGTGCCATCACAGGCTAAAATAACCCAAAGCCATCATATTTGTCTTTTCCAATTCAACTCCCAGGACGCCCCTCTGCCTTCTACCTTTGTAAAGGCCCAGAGACACTCACGTTCAGGGATGGAAGCATTGTGCAGGTTGTTCCCTGAAAGCCGGGCCTGGAAGGCAGAACTGAAGAAACCGTCACCAGGGCCACTGTGGGGAGAGGAAGAGCAGAAGAGAGTCAAGTTAAAGGAGTGAAAATGTGATTTCCCAGGAGCGCTGGGAAGAGCTCTGCTCAGACAGTTTAAGGAAAGTAGAATCAGATCATGGGACAGAGGTGGGTGACGGAGTTGGAGAAACTGGGGTCCAAATCCCAACTCAGCCACTTACTAGCTGGGCGACCTTGGGCAAGATAACCTTGTTTAGCCTTAGTTCCTCATTTATAAACTAGAGATTTAAAGAAACCAAGAGAAGTCACAAGTGATTGTGATTAAATGAGATAATGTGTACAAAATGCGGAACACAGTTCCTGATTCTCAGTAGCTACTCATTAAGTGGGAGCTGTTGCCGCCGGAGTTACTGTTATTGTTACACTCACTCCTACTGCACATCTTATTGTGGCCTATCCCTGCTAAGTACAGGGGACTCTGTTTAGAGATAAGGGACAATTTGGCTATAACGAAAATAGCTTCTTCCTTCAGGTTAGGGTGCTGGCCTTTCTGAGCCCTTAGCATATACCCAAAGGATAGAACATAGCAGGAAAGAAACAGGAAAAAGCCCCTGGGGTCCCTCTCCTATCATTTTAACCACAGACCCAGAAAATCATCCGACCCCTCCACAGGCTTAGGAGCAAAAGGAAAACCAGAAGCAAGATGCTGCAAAGGCTCTGTCTGTACCTTTTACTCAGCACCATGAAGTGAACAGCAAAGGTGGCTGTATAGAGAGCCAGGGGCAGCACTATGAGGCACAGGACACGAGCAGTCAGGTGTTTTCCCACAGTCACCTGCAAACAGAGGCCAGCGTGGGGTGTTAGGCATGTGAGACCTCATTATTCCTTAGGCACTATGCATGCATTATATATAGCTTTTAATATATCAGTCATAATCATAAAAAATGGCCAAGAGGAGAGAGAAGAATATGTGGAAACCCTAAGCCTTTCTGTAACACCCACCACCCAAGCACTACACAAGATAAACATGGGCCAGCCCTCTGCTACCTCTCCAGGCTCTACACCCAAGACGCCAGGATGTTACTGTGCCAAGGACAAGGCACCTGCATCTGCAACATAGTTGCTCACCAGTCCGCTCCATGTTCCAGGGACACTAACCTCCTTGAACTTTCCCAGTGCTTCCTCTACTGTCCCAGCCCAACCCATCACATGGCTAATGGCTCCTTATCTTAACTTCGCGGCTTCCTCCCAGAGGCCTTCCTGGATTGCCTGGGACTGGCCGAGTGCCCTTTTCTGTGCTCTCCCAGCACTCCTGGCTGACTGTAACTGCCTGCTTCCTTATTTCTCTCTCTCCATTGACCACAGAGGGTGGGGACCATATTATATTCATCTGTATATTCCAGCACCTCACACACAGTGGCTGGATGATCTTTACATATTTTCTGAATGAATGAATGAATGATTGAATAAACTTGTTAGGAGCTGGTTTGGAGGTGATGGAGCAGCACCACAGCAGAGTGATGGCCTGGGGCCAACCTAACCTGGTTGTGACTCCTAGATACACCTCTCACTCCCTGATGGCCTCGGGGGAGTCATTACCTCTGTAGGTTTTGATTTCCTCATTTGAAAATCAGAGTAATAACTGCCCACCTCATAGGACTATTATGAGGGGTAAATGAGATAATGGAGGTAAAAGCGTTTCGCATAGTGCCTGGCACAGAATCAGCCCTTAATAAGTAATAAACCATAAAGGCCCTTACTGGCCTCCAAATATGGAGACTGTGGGTCAGGAAATGAAAATTGTGAGTTCAGGCTGGGCTCGGTGGCTCATGCCTGTAATCCCCGCACTTTGGGAGGCCAAGGCGGGTGGATCACTTGAGGTCAGGAGTTTGAGAACAACCTGGCCAACATGGTAGAACCGCATCTCTACTAAAACTACAAAAATTAGCTGGGCATGGTGGCATGTGCCTGTAATCCCAGCTACTTGGGAGGCTGAGGCAAGAGAATCACTTGTACACAGGAGGCGGAAGTTGCAGTGAGCCAAGATCGGCCCACTGCACTCCAGCCTGGGTAACAGAGTGAAACTCTATCTCAAAAAAAAAAAAAAAAAAAAAAAAAGACAGACATTATAAAACAAATGCAAAAAGAGACTTCCAAGAATGTTAATCTATCCTCTCCCTTGAACCCTATCCAGTCCTCAGCCGGGCCCACTCCCTAATGTCCTGCTCTCTGCGGAGGGTGGGGGGTCCAGCCCACCTGGGACCCAGAACACAGCCACTCTGCCACCTGCAGCAGAGACAGAGAAGGCCACCAGCTCCTACTCAGCAACATCAGGGAGCAAAAACATTTCCACAGCAAACCCTTGGGTGCTCACCAATGAAAGACTGAGGTCTCCGAACAGGTACCAAAGGTCTGCAATGGTGTTCAGCCCCACTTGAAGGATGATAAAGAGGCCAACAAACTTGACCCCTAAAGCACCAGCAAGACTAACGCCAGTCAGGCTGAGCCAGAACCACCAGGGGGCAGAGAAGGGCCTGAAAATCAACAAGACGGAGTTCAATTTGGCAGCTGGAACCAAAGCCAAACGCAAGCGCAGCAGGGGACAGAGCAGTTCTCAGACTTGGAGCGGCTGTGCTGTGCCCTGTCTTGGGGGCTCTTAGCCTCAAGGGACCATGGCGTGGCTCCATGGAGGAGGCGGCCTGTGAAACCCCTGGAACGGCAGGCAAAAGCACTGTCTGAGGGCGCAGGGTATTTTTCTGGGGAGAGTGTCCATAGTGCTCCTGGCTAAGTACAGGGCTCAGGGTAAGTGGGGGCTCCTTCTTCACAAGTGACCAGTCAGGCAGGAGTAAAAGGAGAATCCTTAGGTGCCCCTGGACTCAGGCAGCCCTCTCCTTTGTGTCACCTCTGCCCCTGTCGAAGGCAGCATTTACCGAGTGCTTACTATGTATGCGTCACGCATCATTCCAAGTACGATGCATATATTAACTCTTCTAGCCGTCACTACAGCACACAGAGGATCCTGTCACTAGGTCCTCTTTTTGCACAGGAGGAAATCAAGATACAGAGAGGTGGAGTAATACAGCTAGCAGGCAGTGGGGCACAGTTTTAACCCCGGCAATTGGGTCAATGTTAGTGCTCTTAACCCTTCTGCTATTCGTATAGCACCTAGTACTCTACACTATGATTCTCTGGCTCTCTGGCTGCCTCCTTTGCCAGAGTGAATATTCCTTAACAGCCAAGCCCAACGGAGCTCAGTACCTCCAGCTCCCCGCATAGTACCTGGTACACAGTATGTACTCAAGAAATGGTAGATGGAAGTGGATGTGGCATAAGCACAACAACCAAAGCCAGAGTGGGCTGAGAGTCACTGATCAGGTTTGATTAGCACAATGGAGCTTAATGAGCCTGGCTGTGCAAAGTTAACTTCCAGAAAAGCCTATGAGGGGCCAACTCTTCTGGTTTGAATAAAATGAATGACTTATTCTACTTTCTCAGAAGTAGAAGGATGATCTGGAAAAGACTATTCTGCAAGTAGACCGGACCCTCCAAGTCAGCTTTAGAACTGACCAGGACCTGGAAGGATCCTCTTGGCTGGTATGGGCCATTCAAGCCAACCTTTACATATGCTATTCCCATCATTAGGTCAGGACTGGATGCAACCACTGACGAAAGGGAGATAGTTTCCAGGCAGCATCTACCCTGGTGCCCTCCCTTCTAGGACAGAGTATGTGAAGGACAGCCCTGTCCCGGGATTTCCTAACCAGCACTGGTTACAAGAGGTGGGTGGGGAAAGTGTTAGGACCCCCCATGATATCCCAAAACCCCTACCCAATTGTACTCCATTGTAAACATGATAATAATACGCTTGAAAAAGACAACTGACATTTTCTCGGTCTTGAATATGGCAAAAATAAAATCACCTGTAGAAAACTTTTTAAAATCTATTTTTATGATCTAAAATGGACAATCTAAGTTAAAAAAACAAACAAAAAGTATGCTTGCCTTAAAATCAGCTTCAAGACAAGTCTCTGGGCACCCGCCCTGGCCCTGGCCATTACAGAAATTTTGGAGTTGCCACAGCTTCCAACCCTCCCCTCCCGGGGATGGAGTTTCTGACCTGTCGGCGCAAGAGTTGTACTTGACCATGCTCAGCATGGCAGCCATGATGAAGAACATCAGGATGGGGTCAAGGAGGATGTACTGGGACAGAGTGAGGCATCCCGTGTCTGAAAAACATGAGCTCGCTGGTGAAAAAGCGAGGTAAGAGAAGGGCCCCCTGAAAACCAAGCACCCCAGTAGTAGGAAACAGTCCCTCTTGCCACTTAATTGAGTGTAAGCACTTGTGCAGTCAGGACTAAAGTCAACACTGAGTCATCAGGGAGGTGGAAGGCCACAGCTCTGGGAGACATCAAAGCCCAATGACAAGAAGCAGTAACTCACACTGCCTCTAGGCCCTCAACCCAAGAGAGGATCATGTCATTCGCTCCCTCAGACCAGCCCTGAGACAAGGTGTCATCCTCATTTCCACCATCAAAAAGGGAGTCCTACCACTCTGCTCATGTAACCGCAAACTATCTACACCTATGATAGAATCTTACCATTTTACATGAAGTCTCTCTTGGGGGTCGATTCTCCAGACAGATGGCAGAGTGATGTTTTTTAACTTAAATCCTTAAATCTCATTATGTCATGCCCCTGCTTAAACCCTCCAATGTCTTCCAATCTCACTCAAAGTAAAAAGTTCTCATGACAACTGCCAGAGTCTGTGCGGTCTCCCTACCCATCCAACCTCATCTCCCAACACCCTCTGCCTCACTTACTCTGCCCTTTCCATGCCAGCCTTCTTACTGTGATTTGAACCCACAGAGGTCCACACCAGAACTACAGTACATGCACTTCCCTCTGCCTGAATGCTCTTCCCTCAGATCTCTGCAGGGCCTGATCCTTTTTCTCACTCAGGTCTCTGCTCAAAGCTCCCCTCTCAGAAGCTCTTTCCTGACTATCCTGTCTAAAATAGTGCTGATCTCCATTATTCCATCCCTTACTCTGCTTTATTTTCTACACTGCACTTGTGGCTTAGGACATCACATGACAGACTTATTCATTTACTTGTTTATTTACTGTCTGCCCCACGATGAGGTAAGCTCAATGAGACCAGAGTGACTCATCAGTGTATCCTCTGAGACTAAGAAAAGTGGCCGGGAGCAGGGTAGGTGCTTGAGAAATAACTATTGAATGAAAAGTGCATAAATGACTAAATGAATGAATAACTGAAGATGGAAATTCAAGATACAAGGAAAAAGCCACCAGTCCTCTATAGAGAAAGCCAATAATCTTGCAATCTATCTGTCAAAACGAAGCAACATATCTGTCAAAGCAAACCCCTAAAGTACCCCATTTAAATTGGTCTAGACTTCTTTAAATGTTAAGCTCCACAAGGTCATGAATTCACTTTCATAGGAACAAAGCTAGCAACAGGATCAACTTCTACAATGAACTCTCATTTATCCATGTGAAGATTATTATCCAAGTTCCCATTTTGCTATCTCTTGCCACCCAGCTACTTCTGCATTTACCTTTATATTCAGTTGAAATTAGTTTAGGAATACAAACTAATCTTAACTTAAGAGAAGCAAAATTAGAATTATAAGCTTCCTTCAAAAACACACATATTCACATACAAATCTATCTTATTACCCATTCCAAACTCAACCGTGAATAACGTGGAGGTAAATCTATTCCTTGGGATTACTCACGCCGATTCTCCCCTCCAATAATATAAAGGCTTGTTATATATAACTATTGATATATATTAAGTATTACTAGTGAATGAGATTTGTAGTACATTTTACCCAATCCTAAAATTAATTGAACTGGACCCACATATAGGGCCCTTGAATGTACTGATTTTCAGCTACATTCACAGAGTGGCAGCCCATTTCCCAAAAGCCATGGTATGGCTAAGACAACTTACCAAAGGTGAGGAGGGCAGCTGTGAGCAGTGCTGCCGAGAGGGACTTGGACAGATCCAGTACAGTGAGGTAGGCAAAGGGGACCAGCCAGGAGCCGAGGAATGCACAGAACTGTGGGAGGAATAGAGCAGCTGTCAAATAACAAGCTGAGCTAGGTCAGCGACCTACTGGACTCAGTACAACCTAACATTTAAGACAGGGGACCTGATGAAGGCATGACTTTGGTGACCTAAAGTCACCTAGGATATCTATAACTAAGAAAAGAGTATTGTAATAGTGAAGAGCCAAATCAAGCAATATATATGTTCCCATTAAGCAGCAACTTGTGCACTGACATGAAATCAGCAAGTTCAGCCAGGAAGGTGTGGGTAGGAGACAGGGAGAAAAGCAACCAAGTAGCTACACACCAGAAATAGAGAGAAGGGAAGAAAATGAGTGTTATTAACACAGAGATAGTAATTGATAGCCATTAGCTTCTATTACACAACTGTAGGCACAAGTTGAGAAAGACCCCTCTGAAGGTATTTCAGAGAATTTTAAGGAACCCCTAGTTCTTTTCTTCATTTACACCAGAAAGCAGTCTTTAATCTACACAATGTACGTATTTTGATTTTGGGAAAAGGGATGCTTGATACTTCAGTAGCTGGATACCTGTTTGGTTTTTTGTTTTTTTAAGCTGCTGGCCCTCTTCCATCCCCTACCTGTCCATCAAAATAAACAGACAAGCCAGAAGAATGGGAAATTCTCACGTTTGCTTGTCACATCCAATTATGTATGGTATGTGGTGTTCAGAAGTTATTAGGAAGACACAGAATCACTTAAGAACATGAACTTGAGGGTAGGATATACTCCTTGTTTAATATACCACGATATAGCCATGCAAATCATCTAACGATGAGGCCAAATAAGCACACAGCCATTTATTTAAACGCTGTGAAATCCTCAAGGAAAGGGGCTTATAAATGCAAACTTCTCTGAGAGGTCCACACTGGAGGTCAGCTTCTGCTGGCTTCATTCAGCCACACGTTCAAGGTTCCCAAAGAGTTGGGTGTTAAGGCCCTGCCATGTTCCATCAAGGCTGGTGCTGTAAATCAGGACACAGAGGGACTGCAGCAGACATTTGGCCTCCCTTCAAATAAGGCTGGAAAACTCTTTCTGTGTGCCTGAAACCTTCATGGGGAAAGACACAGGAACCTGGTGACAGGGTGTGGGGATGCCAAAATCTTCAGAAAAGGCTCTGAGATGTAGGCAACACTCCAGCAGCTGTGGCTGTGAGGGGAGGAGCAGGTAGCGTGCCAGTGCATGGAGGCACTGCTGGGGCTGCAGGAGACTCCTGATTGCCTGGGTTCCAGGCTGTTCTCCAACCTGAGGTCTGACAGTATACCGGGGCAGGGCAGCAGGTGGCAGTGCGTGCTTGCTTCTATCTATGTCATCTCTGTATTATTTGCGGCCTCCTCTTCCCTTCTTCCTCACCTCAGTTCTGAGTATCTACACCACAGGGGAGGGTCTGATCATCCTCCCCTCTCCTCACCACCCAAAGTCCCTTTATTTGCACCTGCCACCACGCCAGGGCTGCTAACTATAACATTTCTGGTTTAGTGTGGCCCCAGGGTTCAGTCAGTCCATTTCAAGTCAGGAAGCCTTACTCCTCTCATTCCCATGTAGCTGTGATGCTCATATTTATCCCCAGGCTTCTGGAACAAAAAGGTACCATCATATCCACTCAGGTAGCCAGCAAGACCTATCAGCATCTGAGGAGAGAAGAACAAACAAAAAGATGAGAAGCCTTTGGGAGAAGATTCCTCTGTCCTCTGAACTTCCCTCCAGCTGCACCCACAGACTTTGGGTTCCCTTGACAACTGTCCATAGAAAATGTTGCCAATGCAACATTTTCTCCTGCAGCTGCCACAGAGCAAAGAATCTTTTGTCTACAGAGCTCACTGCTTGAAACAAATCCTCTCTTGTATTATGGCCGAGGTCTAGGAACAGCACAACCTAAACACTCAGGAAGGAAAAAGAGCCCCACAATTTGAAGGGTAGAGTCAGTAAGGGGCTCTCTGATTCCGCTTTCCTTCAGATGGTATAAAATAAAACACGGCAGCTCTTGGGTCATGGGCAGAGGCTGATTCCTGGGGAATTGGCCTTTTGAAAGGAAAGTGAGATTCCAAGTCACAGTGAGAGAGAAAAGAGACCAAGGAGCTACATACCAGGAATAGAGACAAGGGAAGAAAATCAGACAGAGGAATTCAAAGACAGATGCTTTGCCCAGAGGGGAAGAGAAAAACTGCCAAAGGCCAGAGGCTGGTTTCTCCCATTCCTAATATTCCAAAGAAGGGCATCCTTGGTACCTCCCAAGCCAGAACAAATCAACTAGAAACTGAGACTGTGAGTCATGAATCCTTCAAAACCTTTGACAAGATCGGCCGTGTCTTTTGTATATTTCCTTGGCCATCAACATTATAAAATTCTATTTTTCACACAAGCAATCAGAAGCAGCTGAAGTATAAAAACTGCTGGCAAATGCCAACCATCTGGGACAGCCCCAGGCTGCTCCAGCCTGACCCCCGAGCTCTGGCAGGCTGTGTTGGGGGAGGGAATACACTGGCTGTATGGGGAAAGTCCCTCCTAGCCACACTTGTGGGACTTGGATTTAGACTACTAACCAACCCACTTTTTTCTCTAAGTAGTTCTAAACAGAGCCAGTCTCTATAGCTCCAGGTCAAGGTATAGAAGCCAAAGTCTGGCAGTAAAAGACAACAAAGACTTGTTTTTAAAAAGGAAGGCAGGGACCCCAGGGTTCAGACAGGGTCATCCAAATAGCTAGATGAACTAAAGCTGCCAAGTGGCAATCAAATGGATCCCTCTTCCCACCTGGGATCTCGCAGGACAAGCTCGCCTGGTACTGGTCATACATTTCCAGACTGCTTGGCTGGTCTGGAGAGAAGAAATGTACAGATGCTTTGGATCTCAGTGCCCTATATTCTAGTTCTCTGATCACGGACAATATTTAGTATCTCTGAGCTATAGGTAATAAAAACTTCCTCACAGGGGGCATGAGGATTAGAGGTGCTATTAAGTAAACACCTAACACTATACCAAGCACTTGGAAGACACTCAAAATTCAATTCTCTCTCAGTTCCCTTAAGGTTAAAAGTAGCCCCAAGTTAATTTCTTCTTCTTTTTTTTTTTTTTTTTTTGAGACGGAGTCTCGCTCTGTCACCCAGGCTGGAGTGCAGTGGCACAATCTCAGCTCACTGCAACCTCTGCCTCCCGGGTTCAAGCAATTCTCTGCCTCAGCCTCCCGCATAGCTGGGATTACAGGCATCTGCCACCACGCCGGGCTAATTTTTGTATTTTTAGTAGAGGCGGGGTTTCACCATCTTGGCCAGGCTGGTCTTGAACTCCTGACCTCATGATCCACCCGCCTCAGCCTCCCAAAGTGCTGGGATTACAGGCATGAGCCACCATGCCTGGCCCCAAGTTAATTTCTTAACTAAACAACTCTTTCAAATCAATAGAAAAAAAATGAATTACTAGAAAAAAATGACAAATTCATAGAAAACAAAATACAAATGGCTAACATATGAAAAAATGTTCAACCTAACTCATACAGTCATGCAAATGAAAACAGTGATATGTCACTTTTTACTCTCCAATTGACAAAGGTTTTTTTTTTTTTTTTTTTTTTTTGAGATGAAGTGTTGCTCTTGTCACCCAGGCTAGAGTGCAATGGTGCGATCCCAGCTCACTGCAACCTCCGCCTCCTGGGTTCGTGCGATTCTCCTGCCTCAGCCTCCCAAGTAGCTAGGATTACAGGCACCTGCCACCACGCCCGGCTAATTTTTGTTTTTTTAGTAGAAACGGGGTTTCACCATGTTGGCCAGGCTGGTCTTGAACTCCTGACCTCAGGTGATCCGCCCGCCTCGGCCTCCCAATGTGCTGGGATTACAGGCGTGAGCCACCGCGCCCAGCCAACAAAGTTTTTAAAGTATGATCGTACCAGTGCTGGCAATGATGTGGGGAAGAAAGCACTGTCATACACTGTTGGTGGGAGTATATATGATTACAACATCTTTGCAGGAAAACTTAGCAATATCTAACTCAATTTTAAATGTGCATATTCTTCGATTTTTTAGCTTGGCTGCTGGGAATTTTTCATATATACCTGCACAACTATACAACGATATATGTACAAGGATGTTCACTGCAATATCTTTTGTAATGACTAAAAACTGGAAATAACATACATGCTGCCCACCAACTGAAGAGGGATAAATACTTACGGCACATCTACATAATAGAATGACACACGGCCATTAAACAGAATGAAGTGTATCTTCATGTGCTAATGTGGAAAGAAGATATATCATGTTTCAAACACAAGCTGCTGAACAACTGTAGTCTTATCCCATTTGAGTTTTTAAAAAGAATTGTGTTATATATAATGTTGTTCATATGTACATATATAAAAACATACACGCTTGTATTTGTATAAAAGAATTCCTAGAGGAATATAAGAAACTATTGACAAAGATGACCGTGGTTACCTCTGCGGACTAGAAATGTGGTGGATGAGGCTTCTGACCCTGTACTTCCTTCTGTCTACTACGTGCAGGCTTTTTTATGTTTTAAGTTCCTGTTTGACTGGAGCCGCCAGGTGCCCAGGGTTGGTAGGCAATGTGAAGTGGCAGGTCTTGGCCTCAGTAGCAAAGGAGAAAACTTCCTGCTTGCCACTTGGAGGGGTTTTGATTCCTTGACTGGCTTGGCCTCAGAACCTGCAGAAGCTACTGCACCCTCTCACAGGTTTCCAGTTTGCTCATCACTCTCTTTCAACCAGACAGAACACAGAACCATCAGGAGCTAAATTAGGGGTGCAGATGGGCTGCATTCCCTGAGGGCAGCCTTAGAAGCCTCACACTTCTCCCTTCACACAGGCAACCAGATGTGAGGAAGGCAAGGCTTTGATATAATATTATTATTTTTATTTATTTATTTATTTTTGAGATGGAGTCTTGCTCAGTCGCCCAGGCTGGAGTGCAGTCGCATGATCTCAGCTCACTGCAACCTCTACCTCCCAGGTTCAAGCTGTTCTCCTGCCTCAGCCTCCCAAATAGCTGAGACTACAGACGTGTGCCACCATGCCCAGCTAATTTTTGTATTTTTAGTAGAGATGGAGTTTCACCACGTTGGCCAGGCTGGGCTCGAACTCCTGACCTCAGGTGATCTGCCCACCTCAGCCTCCCAAAGTGCTGGGATTACAGGCATGAGCCACCACGCCTGGCCTAAGGCTTAGGTAAATTAAACAAATCAGCCAGTCCTGTGCACATGCCCACAGTGCGCTGAGAACCAGGAAATCTCCAAAAAAGAACGGGCAGTCCCCACAGAAAGACTGGGCTGGGTTTCCTATGAAAAATCTTCATCAGAAATCTGGTTCCCAGGCGAGCTCCATGCAAATATTCAACATGTTCTGTTGTTTAATTCTATGGTAGTAACAGATGTAGTCTGAGGAGAGAGCCAAGGCAAGCTTGTGAGGCACTGTGGTGTCATGATTAAGAGAGAAGGCTCTACGCCAGCCTGAACCTTGATTCTGCCACTTACTAGCTTGGTTCCCTATGACAAACTACTTATCTTCCTTCAGTTCCCCATCTGTGTAATGGGGATGCAACAATACCTACTTTATAAGGTTGTTCTGAGGCTTACATGAGATAATGCCTCTAAGGTGACTAGAACAGAATAAATGTTTTTAATTGTTCTTGTTATTGTTGTTATAGTATAAAAGAGATAGGAAGAGGCATAATATGTTCTACACTTTTCTTGGGCTCAGAGCCAATTTTGAAATAGGCTACCTGTTCTACCTCGCTTCCCATCCCTCCACCCTGTAGGGCCCCCTGCTCTCATGCTTCCTTAAGCCCAACCATAGGTGATCTTTGTGATCTTTGATAAAAGATTACACTCCCTGCCTCCTCCCGTCTTCCCTGCTCCTGCCTTTATCCCCCAAGTACTACATGCTCCAAGATCCCTCCCCACTTAATCACAGGAAAATTCCTGTCCCCTTGGTGCCCAAGATCTAAGTCTCCAGTTAGGAAGAAAGCCTTGAGTGAATTCCAGGGCTAATCTGAGAGCCTTCTCAGAGGTTTTTGTTTTTAAAAGACTAAAATGGGCCAGGCGTGGTGGCTTGCCTGTAATCCCAACACTTTGGGAGGCCAAGGCGGGTGGACCACCTGAGGTTGGGAGTTCAAGACCAGCCTGGCCAACATGGTGAAACCCCGTCTCTACTGAAAATACAAAAATTGGCCGACGTGGTGGCGGGCGCCTGTAATCCCAGCTACTTGGGAGGCTGAAGCAAGAGAATCACTTAAACTTGGGAAGCAGAAGTTGCAGTGAGCCAAGACTGTACCATTGCACTCCAGCCTGGGCGGCAAGAGTGAAACTGTCTCAAAAACAAACAAACAAAAAAAGAGTAAAGTGAATTCTAATTGGTTGAATTTCTAATGGTAAAACATGTGAGAGAAACAGATCAAACCATGTGTATGCTGGGCATGGGAAGGGAGAAAGAAGTCAGCCCCATATGGATATCAGCCTCGTAAGCTATTTCTGCTTCATGCAATGTATTCCTATTTCTTTTTTCTTTTTTAAAATTAAGACAAATTCACATAACATAACATCCACCATTTTAAAGTGTGCAATGGGTGGTTTTAAGTATATTCACAAGATTGTGCAATCATCACCACTACCTAATTCTGTAACATGTCATCACCCCATAAAGAATCCCCACACCCATTTGCAGTCACTGCCTAATCCTCCCTCCCCTGAGATCCTGGCAACCACTAATCTACTTTGTGTCTCTGCGGATTTGTCAGTTCTAGATATTTCATATAAGTGGAATCACAGGGTATGTAACCTTTTGTGTCTGGCTTCTTCCATTTAGCATGTTTTCCAGGTTCATCCATGTTGTAGCATGTATCAGAACCTCATCCCTTTTTATGACCAAATATTATTCCACCATATGGCTGTGCCACACTTTGTTCATCCCTCCCTCAGCTGATGGGCCCTCTTTCCATTTCTGAGCCCAGAGGACCCTTAAAAAACACCAGAGATTTTCCATGAAAGTAGCTGGTCTGAAATGTCAGAAAATTCTTTCTACAAGTCCCAAATTCTTTCTACAAGCCCCAAATCCAAAATCAAGATGTGGCTCCAGCCCTTAGGAACAATCCTCTGGGACCAGAGAGCTGCTGTTCACCACACTGCTCACCTTTCCCAGGGGCGGGTGCACATCAAAGAAAAATGTACGGTTGATATAGTAACTTCCCATTTTTCCAAAGTGAGTCTCATCCCAACTAAAGGAAACACAGAAAGAGAAACAAGAATTTTAAAATTATCATAAAATCCGAATGGCCTTCATAAAGCATGGTTAAAATTAAAGGCTATGCATTTCAAACAATTAATGCAAAAGTCTGGATTAAAAAAAAAATCTTTTGACACAAGTGATTTTAGGAAGAAAGACATCAAGCTGGCCACTGGTCTTCATTTAGATAGATGAGAAAGGCGAGCAAATATTCACTAGCCAGTTACCAATTGAGTTAAATATACATATACTTACTCCGTATCTTGAGTTTCTATTTATTTTAAAAGGACAAGATGTTTTCTCATAATATGGAAAGGTTTGTAGTAAGAGTTTTCTTCTGGCTGGGTACGGTGGCTCACACCTGTAATCCCAGCACTTTGGGAGGCCGAGGCAGGTGGATCACGAGGTCAGGAGATGGAGACCATCCTGGCTAACATGGTAAAACCCTGTCTCTACTAAAAATACAAAAAATTAGCCGGGCATGGTGGCACGTGCCTGTAATCCCAGCTACTAGGGAGGCTGAGGCGTGAACCCGGGAGGCAGAGAGGAGCTTGCAGTGAGCCGAGATTGCACTACTGCACTCCAACCTAGGCGACAGAGTGAGACTCCATCTCAAAAAAAAAAAAAAAAAGTTTTCTTCCTATCTCCAAGTAGCTAGTGTAAACAAAAATTTAAATTAAAAAAAGTTTCTTCCAAGTCTGCTAACTTCTGAGACAACATTTGCTATTAGAAGGTCCACTATGACACTGTTGGGCTGCTGGTCAGAGTTGAGTCTATAAACCATGATTGTCACAGGAGTCTCATTTTGCTCAGCCACCCTGTGACAAGTAAGCTGCTAACTGTGATCTGGCTGATCTTATACTAACTAGTATATAAAAGTTGAAGGTTTTCTTACTAAATTAAGACCACATCTAAAACCTATCCTCATTGCTTAAGTTATTTTGCAAGTAAATAAGCGATTTGAATAAACAGGCTTTCAAACACAATGCAAAGTCCTCTTTTATACAACCACATACACCTTTCTACACCACACATGAGGGCTTTGGGAACGCAGCCAAGTCATCCAGCAGAGCCTGGCCTTTTCTATTTGTTATTTTCTCCCTGTAGCTCAAAAGAAGGGTTACTTTCTAGTAGTCATCAATCCCCAGGTCATGAGCAGTCATTACTGACCTACTACATAAGGGGAAAACATGCTTTACCTAAGAATCTAAGGTTCTTTTTATATCTTACTTGGTGGGTTCAAGATAGGCAAAAGAATAGGTCTATTTCAGCATCTGCTAAACACCTTGCTTGACAGGCAGTGAGGACACTGGCATGGTGAGGTCGAAGACAGAAATAACTTCAAAGCAGGGTAATGAAACTGATTTGCTGAAAGAGAGATCCAGTCCCAGCTCCACTACTAATTAATGGCACAACCCGGCAAAATCACTTATTCTCTCTAGTCCTCTTATCTCATCTACAAAATGAAGACAATAATATTATCTGCCCTGCCCACCTCCCAGGGAGGCCTTAGGGCTCAACTCAGATAACACATGTGAAAGAATTCTGTAGACTATAAAGTACCATCCCTGCTGGGCCCTCTTTAAACTGTCCTGACATTTGTGGTTAGTTTTTAAATCTGTTTGGGAACATACTAACAAAAGGATTCCAGTTTTTTTGTTTTGTTTTATTTTATTTTTGTTTGTTTTTTGAGACAGAGTTTCACTCTTGTTGCCCAGGCTGGAGTACAGTGACACAATCTTGGCTCACTGCACTTTTCACCTCCCGGGTTCAAGCAATTCTCCTGCCTCAGCCTTCTAAGTAGCTAGGACTACAGGCAGCCGCCACCACACCTGGCTAATTTTTGTATTTTTAGTAGAGATGGGGTTTCACCATGTTGGCCAGGCTGGTCTCGAAACTCCAAACCTCAGGTGATCCACCTGCCTCAGCCCCCCAAAGTGCTGGGGTTACAGGTGTGAACCACCGCACCCAGCCTGGGCTCCAGATTTTTACTTCAAAAGTTTCCCAAGTAAAACCAGTTGTAACATTCATATTTCCTCCTGGCTTTTATTGCTTGTGTTAGGAGAGACAGTCCTCCGTGGCTCTCTTGTGCTCCTCCAGGCCTTGCAAGGTATGCCAAGAATGCTGTTTGCAGTAAACAACCTTGAGGGAAGTTAGTGTCTCCCTCTGAGACAGACGGCTGTCTTGTTTATTGCTTGCCATAAAACAGCAGATTCCCTAAGCTTAATATTACTCAGCTGTGATGCAAGCTACTGCATGTGCAAGCATTCATCCAGTCCCTCAGCACCACGTGGGACTTAGGGGCAAAGGAAACTGATGCCAACATGCTGATGCACATCCCACTTGCTGTGCCATGAGAAATAAAGTCCTCTGTCTCTGACCCAAGACTTTGTCTTCTGTCAGCATGCAAAAAACAGTGACAGGCTAACTTATTAGCTAATAAGTAGGCTAAGATAAAATCGCAGCCCCTGACAGTGTGGAGACAAGCATAGGATGAGGAGAGACATAGTCTTTGGTAAGAGAAAGAATGAGGGCCTCCATGGGCAGGCAATGGGGTAGTGAGAGTCCCCCACTGTCCCACTATTAGAGAGGCTGATGGAAAGAGGTAGGATTGAAACAAGCCACTGAATGTCACCCTGGTTACTGCCTGTCCTCTGGGCAAAAGGATGAAGAGGAGTGATCATGACAATGGCAGCAAGCCCAGCAGCCCCTGCCAAAAGGCAATATGGATGTGGCTGCTCAATCAACAAGTCTCCAACGGTGCGGCAATAGGACCCTGCTATATAAGATAGAACTTTGAGTAAAATGAAACACTGAAAGATCCTTGGGGGAGCTGTGTACTCAAGCCAAAAGTAAATATAAATATGACTTGCTTTGTGGCTCGGAGCCACTCTCTCCCTTTATGTCCCAGGATCCCTCCCACTCTACCACAACCTCAGCTGCGTTAAAGACTGAGATGATTAAAGGTTGGGCTGAGGTTTCCATGTCCCTAAAGGGGGCTGAAGGTCATACACACCCATCCTAGTATGCTGGAGAGCCCCAGGGAGGAGAGGGGCAAACTCAGGGCTCTGCTGGATATGAGGTCCCACATCTCCACCCTACCGTGTCTCATGGGGGGAAGGATGTACTACACACAGAGGTTACCGCAGACACTCAGGACTGCAGGGAGAGCCATAGCAGTGCGCACAAGGACTAAAGGGAAAAGGGCCCCTAACCCTGAGGGAGCGACACTGGGGAGGTCGTGGTGCAAGCCTAGTGAAGAGCTAAAGGAGCAGAAAAAGCTCCCCACTCCCTGCAGCCAGCACCGCCACACTCTCCGACTGGGAAATGGCAAAATCTCTGGCTGGCTGTCACCATAGCCCCTGATGCAGGCCTTCTAGATGCATTAGTTCGAGGGGAAAAAGTGTCCAGATTAAACTGGTAATGTTTGAGCCACGCTCCCTGTAGGGAAGGGAAGTTAAAGTGACATTCCAGGCAGAGCTCTTTGGGCCTCTTCAATGTACTATTCCTGTGGCTTCCAGTGCTGAATGTATAGCTGATACTGATCCCATAAGTGTCGAAGAGGATTATCCTGTGCAAGGGCTGCTGTGTGTAGACAGGTGATCCTGTCCTCTCCTGGTGGTCCAGAAGAAAAAAAACTACATCCCTGGAAGGGAAAGGAAATAAATCACAGGCTTAAAAACTTCGTGGCGGCTGGGTGCGGTGGCTCATGCCTGTAATCCCAACCCTTTGGGAGGCCGAGGCGGGCAGATCACCTGAGGTCAGGAGTTTGAGACCAGCCTGGCCAACATGGTGAAACCCTGTCTCTACTAAAAATACAAAAAGGTAGCCAGGCGTGATAGGGGCGCCTGTAATCCCAGCTACTCGGGAGGCTAAGGCAGAGAATTGCTTGAAGCCAGGAGGCAGAGGTTGCAGTGAGCTGAAATTGCGCCACTGCACTCCAGCCTGGGCGACAGAGCGAGAATCTCAAAAAACAAAAACAAACAAACAAAAAACAACTTTGTGGCTGCTAGAGTACTAAGAGCCATGCACCAGAATCACAGTGCCACCTGCTGGACATAGGTACCAAGCACACCCTTTTTAAAAGGGCAGCTATTAACTTCTTAGTTAACTACTCAACACTTTGAAATTGATTGCCAGACCCATAAAGGCCTCAGGACTCCCTGGCCTAGTATTCCCACTTTGGGGTGGGTCAATGGGAATCTACTGATAACAAGGGAAGGGTTTAACAAGCCTCACTGATCCTATGGAAATAGTACATTCAAGAGTACAGCTGGTAATCCCAGCTATTCAGGAGGCTGAGGCAGGAGGATGGCTTGAGGTCAGGAGTTCAAGACCAGCCTTGGCAGGATAGTGAGAACTCATCTCTTAAAAAATCTGTTTTAATTAGCTGGACGTGGTGGCACGTGCCTGTAGTGCCAGCTACTCAGGAGGCTGAGGCAGGAGGAGCCCAGGAGTTTGAGGATGCAGTGAGCTATGATTGTACCACTCCACTCTAGACTGGGCGACAGAGTCAGATCTCATCTCTAAAAAAAAAAAAAAAAAAAAAAAAAAAAAAAAAAAAAAGAGTATAGCCAGCCTGGCCCTAGAGGCATCTTGGTTTTACGTGAAGAAGTGGCAGCTCCCACTCTAGGAGAAACAACCTTCTCCGCTACCTGAAGCCGAGCTGCTGTTCAGTAGGGCCCTTGATTCACAGGGGTTCCTGTAAATGCTTAGGCCTGGCTCACCAATGATTAGGCTGAGTTAAAAGCTGATGTTGCCCACCAGGCAGCAGCAGGCACTTAGCCCCAATGACAACTCTGGATGGCTGATGGCAGTAAGGATTGAAGCATTTGGTATGCCACTTGGAAGACTAAATACTGAGAGATGAAAGCTGAGAAGTGTGGAAACACCTCATGGCTGCCTGCCAATAGGACAGACTGGATCACTCACGTAGGTGCCCACACTAAGGGCAGGTACTCTCATAAGACTGACTGGAATCAAACTGCTGATCCAGCCTGCACCACCAAGACTGCTGCCATAGCCACCTGGATTCATGCAACAGGTGTGGAAACATCTACCATCATGGACTAGGCACAATGTAAGGGACTACATGTTTCTGAGGCAGAAGCCACCACTGCGTGCCAGACTTGTGACTCCTGCCAAAAGTTGGCCTGCTTGTCTTGCAGTAAAGGAAGCCACATTGCAAGGGGCACTGACCACACCTGCTCCTGGGTGATTGACATTAGGACTTTGTTCCCTTCTCTAGGCTCTCATCAGTACCTTGCTACTGCTGATACTTTTTCAGTTTACAGTGCTGATGTTGCTTTTCCAGTCCAATTATCTGACTCTGTGTATACCACTGTGGCCCTTGAAACTAAACTGCCAGGTTTTCTGCTTTCCAAACCATCTACAGTCTGACACTGGCATATCTTTTTGTCGCAATGGCCACCCAACAGTGTCAACAGTCAATAGCCAAGGTATTCGATGGACCTCCCACACTCCCTACCATCCACAGGCATGACATTGTCAAGTACTGAACAGTTCCCTCAAAGATCAACTCAAAAAGATTTTTGATTCTATGTTTTTAACCTCCTCCTGGTCTGCAAACCTTACTGAAGCAGTTTGGTCACCTAAGGCAGCCATTCTCAGAAATGGGTCATCTCCTTTTGCCTACCAACTGGGTAGTGATCAGGAAAAAGGGGTGGAGGGTTATATAAACCTATTTTGAAAATTTGAGATTCTCCTCTGACCATTTCTGGCCATGATTCATCTTTCTTTCCCCTTACAGAAAGCCCAGATCAGCCGGGAGGAGGAGGCTATCTATGTAATTCAGACTTAATTCTAGTTCAGTCACTAGATTGTCTTGTTGGAATGGCCTGGTGCCAGAACATAAAGTTAATGATCATTTGGTTGGGTATAGTGCTTTTAAAGTCCCCCTACAGTGGCCCACATGTGTCAAGGTAGAAGACATAATGGGCCTCTGTCAATTTTCTAACAATTGGATATTAAAAGGCCTGCGTATTGGTAGGGGATAAATGGAGAAAAGGTGAAGTTATAGTTACTAGGGTAGGACACACTCATTATGTAGCAATGGAAGGAAAGAAACAATCCTGGCATCTGGGGAAGGAACACCATAGGCCCCTGGAGATGTAAAGAGAAGGGAAACAATGTTCTCTTTGTCCCTATCCAGCACCAAAGCCTGGCAAACATTCACATGGTCCATCTAGGTCAAGCAGCAACTGTGGCTGGCAATCTGACCTGTGGCTGAGTTTGTCATCTCACTATGAAAACAGAAAAACTTTATCTAGTAGGTCAGTATAAAAAAGAAAATAAAAAAAGAAAACAAAAACTCACATGGACATGGCCAGTCTTGAACTATTCCCACGTGCCTGATGACATCAACACCAACTCCCAAACGCAGACCTCCCTCATAGTTGTGCAAACACACAGATCAGCACCACCTTCTATCAATGCGGCTGATACAAATCACATGCTTCTCCTGAGATCTTAAGGGCCTTACTTAGGTTATGCCTTGTCTAGTGATTGAGGCTGCAACTATTCAGTGACACTGCCCATGTGGTTTAAACCACTGTAATGGTAATCAAATTTGATGGTGATCCAAATAAAAATCTAACAAAAATCCTGGAGTGGCCTGCACTCCTCCAAGTAATATGTTAGTGTAAGGAAGAATGGGTCACAAAATATCTTTCCATTAATCATGGTAGTTAATTTTTTTTTTTTTTTTTTTTGAGACAGAGTCTGGCTTTGTCGCCTAGGCTGGAATGCAATGGTGCGATCTTAGCTCACTGCAACCTCTGCTTCCCAGGTTCAAGTGATTCTCCCACCTCAGCCTCCCGAGTAGCTGGGATTACAGGCACCCGCCATCATGCCCGGCTAAGTCTTGTACTTTCAGTTGAGACGGAGTTTCACCATGTTGGCCAGGTTGGTCTCGAACTCCTGACCTCAGGTGATCTGCCCGCCTCGGCCTCCCAAACTGCCGGGATTACAGGTGTGAGCCACTGCGCCCAGCCTGGTAGTTACTTTCTTAAAAAAATTTTTACAAGGGTAGTGGGCTATTGTAATTACTGGTAATGACACCAAAGATCAGAGATCAATCTGAACCCCTGTGCACAGGTCACAGTGGTTAACAGACTGGTCTTAGACTGCAGCCCAGATGTCTGAAATAAGATTCCTCGGTGCCCCCAGGACTTATTCACAAGTGGCTGAATCCAGGACCCTGGAGGGCATGGTTGAGGTAAATACTGTAAGCTGGCCTTATTCTGCTGCTTAGAGTCCCATTGACAACAACCTTAATTAAATGCTGTAAGGGACAAACTGAAAAGATGTGAGTAGCCAGGGGAGTTGTATATTCATGTGAAAATCTGCTAGAAGCCAAGACCATAGAATCGAGGAGTGAGAGAGGCTGTCAGATTGCTCGTGCCTCTACACATCATTCTGGGTATACCAAGAATGCAAGGCCCTGACTGCATCTCACCTGGGCCATTTCTCATGGTTGTGTTTGCAGCAAGCAACTTTGAGAGAAGAGGCAGTGTCTCCCTCCAGGACAAAGAGGAGGTCTGCGTACTGCCTTCTATAAAACAGCAGATTTTCCAAGCTTGTCTTTCCTTCACTTGGATGCAACCCACTGCCTGTGCAGTCATCCATTTAAACCCATAGCGTCACCCTGTGGGACTTGGATGGCAAGGGAAATTGCTTCTAACATGCATCCTATTTCCTGTAATAAAGTCCTTTGTCTCTAACCCAGGAGTTTCATCTTCTGCCAGCAGTCACGACACAATAACAAGCTAATTTATTAATTTCTAAATAAAGCAACCCTGACAGTCTGTTTTCTTGCCTGCTTTTTGCTTAAAGAATTCCATTTCTGACACCCAGTATCTGGATAGTACAAGCTAAAACCTTTAAGAAAATAAATCTCTTCTCACAAGACGAGTTCTGCCTCATAAAATCCTTTGGTCACCATACCTGAACACCCAAACTGTCCTTGCCCTATAGGATAAAGGTACACAGTTAGGTATTTTCTCCTCTGTTGATGCCTGAAAATCCTGCAGACATAGGAACTCAGGCCTTAGAAAATTCTGTACCCAAAAATTTGCAATTCTCTTTGGAAAGTTGAAAGCACCTTTAAAAGCCACATTTGCAAGCCAGGTGATGCACTGTAGCATAACCTGGAAGACATGAGGGCTGCTTCCTCAGATCCTAAGAATCCCACTGCCCCACCACCAGAGCAAAACGATCCCCCTTCCCAGAGAATGCACCTCGCCAGAGGCCAACCCACCCGATACCTCAAGTTCCCCTCCACCGCGGCCCTCCTCCTATAGATCCCGCCCCCTCCGTACCCTCGGGCCAATCAGAGGGCGGCGTCCCGTCGCGGTTGCCATGGTGCCCGCCGAGTCCCTCCCATCACTCACCAGATGTGCGGCGGCTCGTCCAAGCGGTGGAAGCGGGTGGCGAAGGACAGCAGCGTCACCAAGGCCAGCAGGGCCCACCAGCCGGCCGCCTCGAAGCGCCGTGAGCCCCAAGCAGGCCGTTTGGGGCTTCGCGCCACAGCCTCAGCGGCCACGTCCCGGCCTGCGGCCCTAGCAGCCTGGGGGCCACAGCGGCCCCTCCGGGGACGCAGCTCGGACTCTGCCAGGCCTCCGCCCGTGGCCGGCGGCATCTTCCCCCTCCTCTGGGTCGCCCTCCGGCTCGGAGGCACACTTTGTCTGACCAGCCGCCCCGCCAAGGAGTCACAAGAGGGCAGCTCGGGGTACCCCAGGAAATGCAACGCCCTCCACTGCAGCGGAGCGCGGGGCCCCGGGCTCGGGGCGGGGCGGGCAGCGTGGTCGCGGCCCGGGCCGCTAGGAGGCGGCAGGAGGCGCAGAGCATGTCGGGACCGGGAGGGCCGGCCGGCCCGGGGCGGGGGGGACTGGGCAGGAGGGGTCGGGCTCAGGGAACTGCAACTCCCAGCAGCCCCCAGGTACGGGGCGTGGCGGGAGAGCTGGGCGAGCCAGAGGCGACTGGAAGGATCTTTCTAGTCCAGCCCCTCGCTTTACCCGGACGAAAGACACGGGCCTGATTTCTTCGAGTCTCACTGAGCCTTAGTCGTCGGCAAGTCCCAGGCGCGAAGTTTCTCGGCCTGGAGGAGGGGGTCGCGCGAAGTGCCAGATGCAGGCGGGGAAGGTCTGTGACGCGCACCCGGGTGGAGGGAAACTGGTTGGACACCTGGAGACCCTGGGGGGCGGGGTCAGAAGTGAGCTGCCCCGCCCGCCCAGGCCGACAAGGACTCCCGGCGTGCAGTGCGTTGCGCCGGGCACGCTCTGCGCCTGCGTGCTGCGCGCTGCCCGCTGGGGCTCGAAGTTCCGGGAGGGTTGGGCCAGAGGAGGCGGTCCTGGTGGGGAGTGCGTAGCAGGGTGGAGTCGCTGTCTGGTCGCGCTTCACTTCTGCCTTGGCCTCCCTGCTCCCCATAACAGACCCCTCCCTCCACTAAGGCTTCCAAACGTCGCCCCAAGCCTCCCAATTTCTCGCAGCCCTTCATGCTGTTCTCTTGGCCCTAGCAGGAGGTGACCTTCCAGTAATGTTTGTATTTTAAGAGTCCCCGGGCCGGGCGCGGTGGCTCACACCTGTAATCCCAGCAATTTGGGAGGCCGAGGCGGGCGGATCACAAGGTCAGGAGATAGAGACCATCCTGGCTAACACGGTGAAACCCTGTCTCTATTAAAATACAAAAAAATTAGCCGGGCGTGGTAGCGGGCGCCTGTAGTCCCAGCTACTCGGGAGGCTGAGGCAGGAGAATGGCGTGAACCCGGGAGGCGGAGCTTGCAGTGAGCCGAGATCGCGCCACTGCACTCCAGCCTGGGCGACAGAGCGGGACTCCGGCTCAAAAAAAAAAAAAAAAAAGGCCCCGAGCGAGGAGAGGCAGTCATGACAATCACCTGGGGAGCTTCACGGCTTTCACATGTTCTTCCCGGGGCCCGCTCCAGAGCCACTCTGTTCATCTCTGGTGGAACGGGCTCGAGAATCTGCATGTTTTTATAAGCGGTCTAGATGATTCTTAACGTGCCGTGAAGTTTGAGAACCACTTTTATGGCACTAAGGAAGGTGGCACGTTAGATGGGACTTTGCGTCACGTTAATAATGTATAGTCCTCCCTCTTCCAAATGGGATTTTAGGAGTCTTTTTCTCAAATCATGTGTAAGACATGATTTAAAAATAAAATCTGCTAAAGTAATCAGAATGCATATTTGAATTGGAAACAGAAGTCTTCTAGGAGTGCTGATGAGATGGATACTTGGGCTTAAAGTTTAGTTCTACAAGTGCAGAAAGGAACGGGGCATGGTTTACATAGTTATCACTGGTAAGAGAAGGCAGAAATTGCCTAAGAGATTTCAGGTTTCCTGCTTGTGGGTCGTGATGGAGGGCAGCAGCATTTACCATGCTTCTGGTCACTCGTAGTACAGATCCAAAGGTGTAATCCAAAGGCATTTAGCCATTAGGTAAGGCATTTCTTCAGGGATTCTAAGCTAATTAATGTCTGCCACACTCTAGTGGTCACCAGCAGTCCCTGTCCCTTGGCACCAGGAGTCCCTGTAGCCTGGCTAGGTAAGGAAAGGGAGTTGCATCTCCAAATAAGGAAGATCCAGTTGTGGCCACCCAATTCCTCCTCTTCGAAAGACACTTTCTGCCCATCACCTGCTTTCTGTGCCAGGACCATCTTTACTTTCTCCACAAAAGGTACCTTCAGGACAGGCTGGGACTGCTGGGCTTGGGAACCATCTTGGAAGGGCCTAGGTTCCCACTTATACCCTTGCCATCTAGCAGACTGAGTTGGTAGTACAGGGATGGCAATAGCAAGTTCAGAGAGCAGCTTAATATGCTAGGGGTGGCAGAGGGGAGAGGGAGCTTTGGTGAAATGTCTATAGTCAGAGGGGTAGTAAACAGGGCATCTGAGAAGTTCTTTCAAGTTCTCCCCCATCCATAGGGATACACATGTTTTGGTGGGAAGATTCATGAGTGCTAATCACTGGCGAGTCTTTCCTGGGTTCCACTTTGAAATGTTGGCTCCCGAAGAAGTACCAGAGAAATTAACTTTGAGCCCCTTAAACCTTGGAGTAGAGATCGCACACCCAGCTGCCCCCAAGGGCCCAAAGGTAACAAAAATGAGAAAAGTGGGCCAGATATGGGCCATGGCAGACCTGAGAGCGCATACGCTGGTTGATGGGGGCTATTAGTCTGTTCCCATCAATTGCTGCTATTTAGGAACCCAAATCTGTCTCCAGATTTTTTTAAAGAAAAAAAACAAACAGGTGTTGTATATAAAATGTCATGACTTTTATTTTTATTTTATTTTATTATTTATTTATTTTGAGATGGTGTCTTGCTCTGTCCCCCAGGCTGGAGGGCAGTGACACGATCTTGGCTCACTGTATCCTCCGCCTCCTGGATTCAAGCAATTCTCATACCTCAGCCTCCCAAGTAGGTGTGATTACAGATGCACACCACCACACCTGGCTAATTTTTGTTTAGCCATGTTGTTTCGCCATGTTGGCCAGGCTGGTCTCGAACTCCTGACCTCAGGTGATCTGCTGGCCTCAGCCTCCCAAAGTGCTGGGATTACAGGCATGACCCACCATACTAGAATGAAATGTCCTGATTTTTAAACATTAGCAACTACTTGAAACATTTTAAACTACTGTGTTGAGCAAACAGAAATTCTGAGGGCCAGATAGGGCCCCAGTGAGCTGTCAGCTTTTGACCTCACCTTTGGGGTGAGTGAGCATATCTGCCAGCTGTTTTTATGGGGACAGCTGAGAGCCCGGAGGACTGCTGGGAGGTGGGGTTGAAGGAGATATGTACCAAAGCATCAAAAAATTAGAATTCCTTGTCTTTCTGCATTGCTAGAAGATGCCCTGCCATCATTTTAGGGCAACCCTTTGTTTTACAAATGAGGGAGCCGAAGATTTAAAAAGGCAGAGGTTTGTCCAAGGTCATGCAGAGCTGGTTCCTGCACCAGGTCCAGACTCCAGATGCCAGCTCCCAGCCCGCTCCACCACTCAAAATACTGCATCAAAACCAGGCCACGCTCTGTTGGGGGGACACCAAACCTGGCCCCAGCAGGAGCATAAGAAACTTCCTGCGAGTTGGAAAAAAATGCCTTTTTTTTTTTTTTTTTTTTTTGAGACGCAGTCTCGCTCTGGAGTGCAGTGGTGCAATCTCGGCCCACTGTGACCTCCACCTCCCAGGTTCAAGCTATTCTCTTACCTCAACCTCCTGAGTAGCTGAGATTACAGGCACCCACTACCACACCTGGCTCATTTTTTTTTTGTATTTTCAGTAGAGACAGGGTTTCACCATGTTGGCCAGGCTGGTCTCAAACTCCTCACCTCAAATGATCCACCCACCTTGGCTCCCAAAGTGCTAGGATTACAGGCGTGAGCCACTGTGCCTGGCCAGAAATGCCCTTTCTGACCAGAGTCAAAGTTCCCCCAATGCCTGGGTAGCCCAGCTTCCCCATTGGCTCCTGAAATCCACCCCTTTAGGTTTCCTTTCCCTGCTCAGAAGCTGTGCCAGAGGGGACATTCCCTGGGAGGCTGAGGGTCACCACGATACCATGACAGAGTCTGGCAAGGTATGGAAGGCACTCTCAGGCTAGCTGCCCCTTTGGGGGCCTCTTGGACCTCAGGAGCTCAAACCAGCACAATTTTGGGGCCAAGGGACCTCATGAGCCTCTCAGAGAGCTTGGAGTCTGCCCTGATTTGCACAGATGCAGGCCTGAAAGAGGAGGCTTGGCAGGATAGGAAGAAACGGTTGACTCCTCCCAAGCTGGAGCCCACCCAGCATGGGTTAACATGCGCCTTCGTCCTCTCTCTCCTCAGCCCATCCTCTATTCCTATTTCCGAAGCTCCTGCTCATGGAGAGTTCGAATTGGTAAGAGATGTGCCTCCTCCAGGATGAGTGCTGGAGTGGGGTGGACTGGGGCGGAGAAGCCCGGGTGCAAAGCTGGCTTGGGATGGAAGGGGTGCTCTGTCAGAGAGGACCTCACCCCCAGCAACCAGCATCCCCTGGCTCCTAGAACCCCCATCCCTGCATGGCATCTCCACCCCGGAAACACAGGGTGAGGGTGGGAGGAAGGGGGTTGTTTTTTTCCTTGGGACTGACCCTTCTCCCGACACTGCTCTCCAAAGCCCCTTGGCAACCATGTTTAAAGCAGGGTCACAAAATCCACATGCCCCTGGTAACTGGCAGGGGAACAGCTGGCCTCCTTCAGTTCTTATCTTATTTGAACTGGCAAAGCAAACAGAACGGGCCAGCGTCAGCCTCAGAGGCTTCAGAAAAGCAGAAACAAGGGCCCTGTGGCTAGTCCTTGTTTGACCCTTCCCTCCCTTGGCTTAACACAGCCTTTGGCAAAGGTCATAACCAAAGCAGCCTGTACTGAGGAAAAGCTCTGTGCTGAGTGCTTTTGTGTGCCTGATTCCATTTAAACCTCAGCAACCCTAGGAGGGAGGTACTATTATTACTGTCCCCATTGTATAGAGGAGGAAGCTGAGGCACAAAAAACTGAGGCAACATTCAGTAACTTGCCCAAGATCTTTCAGTTACTAAGAGGCAGAACTGGAATTTGAACCAGGTAGTCTGGCTCCAGAGGCCCATTAAGTTACTTGCCCAGGGCCACACAGTTAGCAAATGACTGTGATGAAATTTGAACCCAAGAAGCTTGCCTCCACAGTGTGGAGGCAAAGCCATCCTCCGTGACCCCTCCTCCATCCCATAGTCACTTGGTATTTGCTGGGATCAGTAAGCAAGAGCACTGGGTGCCAGGAGAAACTTTCCTCCAAGAAGATGAACCCATCCCTGGGCACCAGTACCTCTGCCCTGGCTGAGCCAGAAGCCGGAGCAATATAGGTGCTGTCTGTAGGGCCTGTGTGCTTTGGCCTTCCTCCTCCAGGTGTCTCCTCCAGCCCCAAACACTGTCACTCCCCAGACTGGAGCTGACCAACGCTAGGAGGAGCCTGGTATTGCCCAGGCTCTCTCCACACCATGACATGTCTGGTCCTCCTCCCCTCATTCCTTTGCCCTTCCCTGAGATTGGCCATCACCATACTTGAATGCCCAAATGTGTGTAATACATACATGCATGCACACGCACGCAGTCTTCTCCACTAGTGTTGACCCACCCAAGTTTTTTTTACCTTCAGCTTGCCAGGGGAAATTATCAAAAGGGATGGAGAGGAAATCTGGTGACTGGAGTCACAGCAAATGCTCTGAGGCCACCAAAGAGCCTGGTGCCTGTCTGGAATCTCTAGTAAACAGCCCTGAGAACAGAGAGAATAGATTGGAAGAGATTCTTCTCCAACAGAACAAGAGTGCCATCTGTCTGTGTGTGCTGTGTGTGGCCACCTGAGCCCCTTCCCTTGGCCCTTAGTTGCCTTCTTGAGGGAGTAATTGCATGTCTTCAACCAAGACACTGGTCACCACTGTTTAAGGCCCTGGGGGGGCACAGGTAAACACAACACAGCCTTGCTGTCCTCCAGGAGCCCACAGAGTGCCAGGGCATACACCTTTATCACCACCCAGGGGGGATGAGGGCCCCATTGGGGGGTCCAGATCGTGAGGTCTCTAAGAGTTCAGGGGTGAGTGAGGCAGAGCATCGTGCATCTGGGGTAGGGAGCACGTGGTGACAAGGAAAGCTGAGAGAAGGGGATAGTGCCACGGTGAGCCTTGACCACCCAGAAGTGTAGAGAAGCCTCCCCCTCTTTGGCCTTAATGTCACCCTAGAAGGGCTCTTTCCTTTAAGAGTACGGCGAGAGGCTGTTCTTTGACTCCGCTATGTGCGGTCTCTCCTAGCTCTGGCCTTGAAAGGCATCGACTACGAGACGGTGCCCATCAATCTCATAAAGGATGGGGGCCAACAGGTAAGAAGGCTGTGCCCAGACCACAATGTGGGAATTGGAGGCCTTGAACAGGCACCAGGCAGGGGAAAAAGGGGAGGCTCTGCCCCAGAGAAGTGAACCTGTGTCTTGTGGACTATCACTGCAGGAGGCTGCTGGCTCTCCCTTGTGGGACAAGGTGGCAAGCTGTGCAGTAGCAGGAGGCCTGGGAAGGGCCCAGGTCCAGGCTGTGTACCCCAGCCTGGGCTCTCCAGTGCCTGACCCTGGGAGGGTGGGTGGCGAGTGGGTCCCCACCCCATACTGGGCCCTCGGGATGGCTGACTAGGGTAGGAGCTGCCTTGGTGGCCACGGTGTGAGATGCAGGGAAAGCCCATAGCCAGGCTGTTAGGATGAAGCCTATGGCTCAGCAGCTGCTGGGCTTTGGGAGACTGCATGGATCCCCCAGGGATTACCCTGGGCCTAGGATTTAGGGCCTTCCCAGGGAAGGGAGATGGGGGTGGGTGGCAGGCCTGGGGTTCTCCTGCTTGCTTGGCTCTCCTCTGGCCAACTCAGGCCAGGCCACCCAGCCCACCAGGGCCTTGTCTCCACAGTTCTCTAAGGACTTCCAGGCACTGAATCCTATGAAGCAGGTGCCAGCCCTGAAGATTGATGGAATCACCATTCACCAGTCAGTGAGTGCAGGGCCTGGGGGAGGGCCCTCATGAGAGCAGTGCCCTGAATGAGAGCGCCTGACATCTCTTCCTCGCCTGTGTACAGTCAAGGTGCCTAGCACATAGGAGAGGCTCAATACAAGACTCGTGGGGAGGGTGCAAGGTTATTTAGGAAAATAAGGGAAGATTCAAGCACATGGAGAACCAAGTTCTGCATGATAAGGTCCAAAAAGGCTTATAGGGCTTGAGCTGAGCAGAAGCAGGGGGGAAGAGGTGTAGTGATGGTGCTGGAAGAGGAGAAGGAGGAGTTTGCTGGCCCCGTCCCCTCTGGTCTAGGGGTCCTGGGCCCTCTCCCTGCCTCACTGCTCCCCTCTGGACAGCTGGCCATCATTGAGTATCTAGAGGAGACGCGTCCCACTCCGCGACTTCTGCCTCAGGACCCAAAGAAGAGGGCCAGCGTGCGTATGATTTCTGACCTCATCGCTGGTGGCATCCAGCCCCTGCAGGTGTGGCACTTGTACACTTGCACCCTTGCACACCTGACACACTCTTACACTCACACATTGGCTGTGAGCTGCCCAGTGTGGGGGTGGGGGTGTCAAGGGAGGGAGGGGGATTCTCAGGGCCTCTAACCTGGACCATGTGAAAGAAGGGGGTGAAGATCGCAATCTCAGAATTCAGCCCCCCAGTGGGTCCCCCGCTGCGTTCCTAGAAGCTCTAGTTTCCAAGGACGCATGTACAGGTGCTTGGGGTGGGGAAAGGGCCAGAATGGCAGGGGAGAGACTGAGCAGGCCCCAGTCCAGGCCTCCTGCCTTTAACCAGAGCAGCTTCCCTTTCATCTGTGCTGTCTCAGTCATATACTGGGATACTTGTAGGATTTTATTTTTTAAGTGTCACTGTTAAAACAGACAACTAAGTATTAAAAACAGTTCATCTGTGCCAGCTTCTACTCTGAATGAGGAAATAGCCCCAGAAAGATGGAGTGACTTAGGAGTCCCACAGGTAGGTCGTAACAAAGTGGGGACTAAGTCAGAATCCCTGCATGCCTATGCCCTCTACCCCCATGTCACTTTAACAAAGGATGTTGGAGCAGACAGACATCTCCATTTTATAATGAGGAAACAGAGGCAAAATGGCTCCAGGGGTGCCAAGTTGGAGCCAGGCTGGAAATCTCTGGAAGCCGGTCCTGTGGACCTCCCTCATCCCAGCCCCACCCTCTTTCACACTCCCTCTCCTCACAGGGGACCATGCAAGGGAGAAGTGAGGGAGACAGGCCTCGAGTTGTGGGCACACCTGCCACAGCCATGGCCGCGTCCTGTGTCGCATGAATAGGGATTCTTGCACATCTCTGACGGAATCACGTGGCTTTTTGAGGCCACTGGGGCAGCCTGCGAAGGTGGCTGCTGGGATGGCTACCTCCCTCCAACCTCAGGGCCCTGGTTGAAGGAAGGGGCTCATGGAGCCTGGGGGAGAAGGGATAGACATCCAGCCAGGGGCAGATGGGAAGTGAACTTCCCTGAGGGGGTTTGGCGAAGGGGCAGCCCCCACCCAGCTCTCAGCGCAATCACAGATTTTCTTTGGGCTGCACAGAACCTGTCTGTCCTGAAGCAAGTGCGAGAGGAGATGCAGCTGACCTGGGCCCAGAACGCCATCACTTCTGGCTTTAACGGTGAGTCCTCACCCCTGTGAGCTGCCCCACAGTGGCCTCTTAGAGGTATGGCCCTCGCACACAGGGGCCTGGGTATCTGAACCAGCCTCCCAGGCTGCTTTGGGCCTGACAGTTGCATGGATGAGGGCAGGACTGGGGAGGCAATGGGCTGGGTGGGCATCCAGACCTTAGCTCCAGCACTTCTGGGAACCTTGGTCCCTGAGCCCACAGCCCTTCATAGCTGGATGGCCCAACTTCAGCTTCACTGCCTACTCCAGCTGGGAAACCAAGGCCAGCACAGCGCCAGCCATCAGAGTGAGAGCTGTCACCGTGGCCAGTGGCAGGGCTTGTCCACTCTAGTGGGGAAATGGTGATTGTCTGTGCGGAGCCTCAGGAAACAGAAGCTCATCCCTAACAGCTCTCTCGAGACCTGGCTGCCACATTCTCACCAGCAGCCATGCCCAGTCTGTCACTCAGTTGGGCGCCCATTTCATAACTATGGAGGCCAAGGCCCAGAAAGCTTTGTGTCCCCTCCCTGCGCCCAGAATAAGATGTTTATGTGGCCTCCCCACAGCCCTGGAGCAGATCCTACAGAGCACAGCGGGCATATACTGTGTAGGAGACGAGGTAAGCTGTCCCCAGACCTCCCCAGGCCCAGCCACAGTGGCTGCCTCCCTCATGCTGACCTCCCTCAAGCTCAGAGCTTCCTGAGAAGGTGTCTGCAGGGGGATCTCTGTGCCATGGGACACTCCTCAGCTCACTCCCACTAAACCATCTCAAGAGGGAGTTACTCAAGGTAGAAGACTGGCTGTGAGAGGATGAGGCGGGCCAGCATCAGTTGAGGGATTGTGCTAGATGATGTCTGAGCAGTCAAGGCAATCCATCTTCTCTGGCCCTCTCAACCCACAGAGTTGGTTGTCAGGGCAACTGGAGCATGGCCTGGGAGGGCACTTCAGCTCCGGGGGACAGACTTATGCAGGCCTAGGGCAGACAAGAATTGGGGGTGGGATGGGTGAAAGAGCCGAAGCAGATTGTTGGTACCCCCAGTAGAGTCGCAGTGGACACACCCAGTCCAGCCACTGAGTCTGGGGTATGCACCCTGATGGGAACCCACCGGACCCTCTTTCAGGTGACCATGGCTGATCTGTGCTTGGTGCCTCAGGTGGCAAATGCTGAAAGGTAAGAGAGAGCCCCGCCACCCTCCCTTCTCGTGGCTCTGCCCACAGTCAGGCCCCACTCAGCTGGTGAGATAGCATCTCATGCAGACTCTTCGCCAACCAGCCAAGGAGCCCACCATGCCAGGCCACATAGCCACTTCTGCCTGGAAGAGGGCAGAAGAAATTGGGGCAGTGCTCCTACTATGCCCACCACAGCCCAGATGAACCTGTATAGATAGCCCCAGCTCCTAAGAGGAGGTGGCTCACCTGGTGGACCCCCAAGAGCACCTGCCTGATGTCCTCAAATGTGGTGTGTCTGTGAGCAGTAGTGAGCTCTACCTCTGCATCCTTCCGTGAACCCTTTGGTAGGGCACAAATGAGCACCTCTCTGGAAGGCATCATGCTAGGCGTTAGGGATATGGAAACGTATGGCGCATTCCCTGCCCCCAAGAAGCTTACAACATGGGGGAAGAGTCTGTATATATAAATGCCTAGCACTGGGCCTTACACATAGTAGGTTCTCAAAGAAATAGGAACAGTAGGTAACAGATGCCAAATGATGCTGCACAAGACCTACCCATCCCCTATGAATAAGGGCTGCCCCATCGTCCTTCCCTGGACAGCTCCCTCGACCTCATCCAGCCCTGCCTCTCTGCTCCCCCTGCTGCATCAGGGCAGTCTCCCTGTGTCCCTGAAAACCTTAGCTTAGCAAGTGTTTCTCTACTACAGATTCAAGGTGGATCTCACCCCCTACCCTACCATCAGCTCCATCAACAAGAGGCTGCTGGTCTTGGAGGCCTTCCAGGTGTCTCACCCCTGCCGGCAGCCAGATACACCCACTGAGCTGAGGGCCTAGCTCCCAAATCCTGCCCCGTTGGCACAGGGCCACAGGAGCAGAAGCTGGGTGGGCTGAAGAGGCCTGGAAATGAGAGTCTTAATTGAGGAGATGGGAGACTCGAACTCTAGCCCTGGATCTGCCTTCCTGCTGAAACTTGTTCCACCTCAGTCCCCTCATCTGTCACACACATGTGGGGTGGAGTAGGGAGATGCGGGGAGCAGGGTGGGCAGGAATACTGTTATCTATGTGACGGGGCAGTCGTGAGGCTGAGATGAGAATGTGGATTAAAATGCCTGGCGTGCTCACCGTAACACCACGGGGAAGGCTGTGTGCCTTTTCTCATCCGCTTTTGTTGTGTGTGACTCCCAAAGAATGCCCACGCTGAAATTTGGCATGAATTAAACTGAAGCCCAGGCCTCTACCTTGTTTGTCTAAGACTGAGCTAGGTTCCAGAAGATGAACACTGTCCCTAGCTGGAATCCCCTGTGCCTGGACCAGTAGAGGAAGTCAGTCAGCCACTTGCCTACCCTGTGGCAGGCCTAGCCCGTGGGACCTAAGGGCAATGATGAGAAATATACCCAAAAGCCTGCCTGAAAGAATCAGACAAGATCCAGGGAGATAACAGACAGAAGCAGGAAAGCATCTAGTGACTGGCTGAGTTCTCAGGGCTAGGAATGGTACCGTTGTTAAATGTTCCACTCCAGGCTGGGCGCAGTGGCTCATGCCTATAATCCCTGCACTTTGGGAGGCCGAGGCAGGTGGATCACTTGAGGTCAGGAGTTCAAGACCAGCCTGGCCAACATGGTGAAACCCCGACTCTACTAAAAATACAAAAATTAGCCGGGTGTAGTGGCAGGTGCCTGTAGTCCCAGCTGAGGTGGGAGAATGGCTTGAACCTGGGAGGTGGAGGTTGCAGTGAGCAGAGATTGCGCCAGTGCACTCCAGCTTGGGAGATAGAGTGAGACTCCATCTAAAAAAAAAAAAAAAAACATATTCCACTCCAGCACTGAGAGGCCATTTGGCCCTCTCAACCAGTCCCTCGTCTTCAGGGCCAGCATTCTCCAGACCAGTCCCAGGATTAGGCACTCGGGGTAAATCCAGTCACAAATGGTGCTGGGAATGGGAGGCAGGCTCCCCCGTGGGCAGTGTGAGCAGCTACTGACCAGGCCAGCTTAGGAGACCAAGCAGGTAGCAATGTACCACGGGCTGCCCTGGAAGGGAGCAAGTTCCCATGCTTGGCAGTGTTCAGGCAGAACCAGGACCACCTCTGGGCAGAGATGCCGTACGGAGATTGGGGTAGCTTCTGGGGATGAAATGAGATGACTTTTTAGGAGCTTTACCTCTTGAAGGCCCCACCTCTGAATACTGTTGTATTGGAGATTAAGTTTCAACATGAATTTTAGAGGGGACATAAACATTTAAATCGTAGCAAAGACCATCACCTTTTTACAGGACATTTTCCAGTAGGGGCTTCTCTCAAACGGATGAGTGGTAAGTCAAGTCCTTCCTTTCAATATCACACTCAGCAGACACCTGATCCTGATATGCTAGAGGCACAGGGAGACTAGATATGTACGTGGTCTTCCCAGAGTGGGAGTGGCCACAGTGAAGGAAGAACAATGATGGAGGGGCCTGATACTGGTAATTCCAACTCTGTGGAAGTAACAAGTCCCCAGAAATACTTCAGAAGGAGGAAAGCAGTAGGGAGGTGCTATCAGGAAATACCTGAGAACAAAGCAAAAATTATAGGCTGTGTTCCTCAGAAATTTTACATATCCATTAAGGAAAGTGGCAAACTTACTGGATAAACAGGTGATACACATACTCATAAGGTACTATTTTATTTTTATTTTTATTTATTTATTTATTTTTTTGTGATGGAGTCTTGCTCTGTCATGCCCAGGCTGGAGTGCAGTGGTAAGAGCTCAGGTTCATTGCAACTTTCCACCTCCTGGGTTCAAGTGATTCTCCTGCCTCAGCCTCCCGAATACTGGGATTACAGGCGCATTGGTTAAGCTGGTCTCGAACTCCTGACCTCAGGTGATCTGCCCACTTCGGCCTCCCAAAGTGCTGGGATTACAGGCGTGAGCCACCGTGCCTGGCCAAGATATGGCTCCTCCTAACTTTTAGTGTTTTTGTTCTTGTTTTTTTTTTTGGAGACAGAGTCTCACTCTCTCGCCAGGCTGGAGTGCAGTGGAGCGATCTTGGTTCACTGCAACCTCCGCCTCCCAGGTTCAAGGGATTCTCCTGCCTCAGCCTCCCAAGTAGCTGGGACTACAGGCCCATGCCACCACACCCAGCTAATTTTTGTATTTTTAGTAGAGACAGGGTTTCACCATGTTGGCCAGAATGGTCTTGATCTCTTGACCTTGTGATCCACCTGCCTCGGTCTCCCAAAGTGCTGGGATTACAGGTGTGAGCCACCACGCCCGGCCTAGATATTTTATTAAAAAAAAATTTTTTTAGAGATGGAGTCTCACCGTGTTGCCCAGGCTGATCTTGATCCTCCCGCCTCAGCCTCCCAAGTAGCTGGGCCGGCTCTTACTTCTAAACATAACTTATTTAGCTCTTGCTTCCAAGGTCACAGCAATTCTACTTTCAGAGAATACTTTGAACTAAGGATAGCTGCTGAGTTTAAGCCAGAAGTGCACAGGTTAAAGAACATCAAGGCTGAATATCAAGAGCTGTAATGTGTGAGCTGCCTTTTGTAATCCTGAGCTATGTCAAGGTCAATGATATGACACATATGAATGCTTTTAAAAGTTAAAAAATAATCTTAAGGCCAGTTGCGGTGGCTCACACCTGTAATCCTAGCACTTTGGGAGGCTGAGGCGGGTGGATTGCCTGAGCTCAGGAGTTCAAGACCAGCCTGGGCAACATGGTGAAACCCTGTCTCTACTAAAATACAAAAAATTAGCTGGGCGTGGTGGCATGTGCCTGTAATTCCAGCTACTCAGGAGGCTGAGACAGGAGAATTGCTTGAACCAGGGAGGCAGAGGTTGCAGTAAGCCGAGATCATGCCACTGCACTCCAGCCTGGTGACAAAGTGAGACTCCATCTCAAAAAATAATAATAATCTTAAATATATTATGTGTTCACAGTGACATATTACATCCAGCATACCCAAACATGAATCATTAATGAGCTCCAGCTACATGGAATCTGCCTGGGCTTTTTGTTAGTTGTAGGGTAGTTTGGTGATTACATTCATTTAACTGAATTGTTTCAGATCCCTTCTCTTTTATGCTTCAGCCTCTAAAATATGTTGCAACAGAAAGCAGAGAATGATCTAACAGGTTCATTTTAGCATCACAGATATCACTGAAGGAAATATTTAAATGCCACCCTTCCCTGCTCAGATGTGAGTCCTTATTCTGCAACAGACACTAGGGATGTAGAGAGGCATTGTTTTAAAAGATAGCAAAGATATATTATGGTGTCACTTTTTGTAAATGAAAATAGGCTGAATTCATATGACCCAGATTACGTTAATGATTGGCCTGGTATCCGAAGTTGAGGTTCCAAATTTGAACAGAATATCTTCATGGGGAAACGGGCCTCACTGGGACCAAATGCTGACATAAAACTCAGAACTTACTAATCATCACTATAAACCCAGTTTTTCCAATCCCAGTTCCCAGGTCATGATACTCTGCCATGAATTTAAATGCAGATGAAAGATCTATTATTAATATTATTCTCAATTTTTTTTCTTTTTAGTTTTTCTTAACTTTCACAATCTTAATAGATTATGAAATAATTCATATGGGCTTATAGAATACCTTTCTTAAGATAAGGAAGATACATGAAAGACAAAGAATTTAAAATGTAAATCAGGTTCATTAAAATATAACTCAGATGTTACCAGGTGCATAGTGAAAAAGTTTATTTATGACAGATTCGAAAACTCGGAAGAGATGACAAAGAATGCACAAAAGCATCACAAAACTGTTACCTAATATAAAACACAAGAACTGAGCTACTTGAAGAAGCACAGCTCAGAATCATCAGTGTAATCGCAGTAACACACCCAGTGCCACAGGGTGATAAAAATGGTATTTTAAAAGAAAAACCACTCAGCAGGACACAAGAATTAAAGTAACAATTTGGTAAGAGCTCTTAGAAATCACAGATGTTGAAAGCATTTCTCATGATAGGGGACATGTAAAACAAGCTGACCATAATAAATGATTAGTTGGGATACTTTTGTATTTTAAAGAAAAAAGATAAAACAGTGACACGGTTTCCCTTCCAGACCCTTTTTGTAATGTCAGCAACAGTACATGATATAGAACAGTAAGAAAATAATGTCTTTGTAGTTGCCAATTGCTTAAATCTTTACGAAGAAAACATGATCATCTTTCAGTCAACTGACTGATCTGAGTACATGGCACCAAAGAAAGCCCTTCAGAAAATAGAAGCTAAATGGCATAAAGTAGTTTGGAAAATCTTCAAGCACCTCCCTTTATTCCAATTATCCTTTTCCAAAGTCTGGCTTTCTTATAATCCATCACTTTGATTACAAAACAGCTCTCTTCTGGGAATTTCAAAACACTTCCCGTTACGTTAAGGGAAAATGGGTACACCAGATTCATGGGTTACAGGATTGCTTTCTCCAGACTTGGCTTCTCTTTAACATGGCTAAATGGAAATAATTTAGCTTGGTTAAATGAAAGCTACTTCACTTACAGGATAATCTCAGGAGACATGAGTGGAGTTTTTCATATGGAATTTCTTAGTAAAATGTACTGTTTAGGATATGAGAGACGGAATTAAGATAATGTTTTCCAGATGATTCTTGGCCTGATCCTAAGAATCAACAATCAATAGCAAGGAACATTACACATTCAACCCTGAGTGATGAAGAGAGTTCAGGAAGAGAGCCCCTTAAACTCTGAATTAAGGGCTCTTTGGTAATATCATATACTATAATATTTCAAACCAAAACTTCAGAAGGGTTCATGATCCTATTTCAGGACTTTAGAAAATATACTTTGTCCTCCGGAAGCAATTTCACATATATTATTTTGCCCCCAGATAAGCCACAACTACCTGCTTAAATTTTTTTTTAAACTATGGAATTAAATAAACATGCATCTCTAGATTTCTAGGGCAACTTTTCATCATATCTTTGAAGAGTCATGACATTAACTCTGGTCCACATACCTGGGGCCTAAAAAAATCAGGTACATATAATAGGAATCACATCATGAGCCTAATTTCAAAGCCAGTGTCTTGCCTTTGGACTCAGTGTGTGAGGCATGCCTATTTGTAAATGAGCTCCACTATCATTGGCTTTAGGCAATAGTGTTTTCTTAGCTTAGAAATTTCTTACCTTAAGAATTCAAACAGGAGGGGCTTTGTTTAGCCTTCTTGGTTTAGGCAGGGACAATGCAACACTTGAGAGGCAGCAGTGATTTGTGAGCAAAATTCTAAGATATATTCAATAGGTTTGCTCTCCCTTCCCCCCATACTCCTACCCTTTGCCCCCTAATTTTATTTTGTTTTCCCTCATTGTGATCAATTTTAAAAGACAGTTCTCAAGCAGCACAAAACGGTGTAACTTATGCCCCTCCCTTATGCTCCACTAAAACAAGTCTCTTATGTAAATATTAGGGTCACTCAATTCCACACCTTAGAACCACTGGGGTTAAAAGGCAACCTTTTGCAGATAAGTGGTCTTAACAAACAAATATAAAAGCAGACTTTAGAGTCTGGGTTTCAACTAATTCTCTCAAAGAGGGACTGAGCAGGACTCATAAACAAACTTATATTTCCTATAGATTAAGACATTTTATGATAATACCTAATTCTACTGCTTAATATAAGACAGAGTTCAGATTTCACTCTTCCATATACATATTATAATGGGACAATATACACTTTTTTAAAAGTCTGAGTTTTTCTTTCCAAAATAACAAAAATATTTTTTAAAGTGCATGTATCAATTCATTAAGAAAAAAATAACTAAGAATGGTCTAATTCCAAATTGCTACCTACTTCCATGATAAAGCTACCTGTTATCTAAGGATTGAGTTTTAATATCAGAGTCCTGAGGACTTGTCATCAAGCAACAGAGGTTAGCATAAAGCCCTTCCGGAGCAGCTTCACAATCACTCTTGTACTGACATGCCAGTTAGTAAGGAAAACAGCAGAGATCATGGCCTGAGGGAAGGGGAAAATACAGCACAGGTTTTGAAAGATGGAGACCAAGAAACAATTTTTTTTTTTTTGAGACGGAATCTTGCTCTGTTGCCCAGTCTGGAGTGCAGTGGCATGATCTCGGCTCACTGCAACCTCTGCCTCCTGGGCTCAAGAAATTCTCCCTGCCTCTGCCTCCAGAGTAGCTGGGATTACAGGTGCCCGCCACCACACCCAGCTAATTTTTTGTATTTTTAGTAGCGACGGAGTTTCACTATGTTGGCCAGGCTGGTCTCGAACTCCTGGCCTAAGGTGGTCTGCCCACCTTGGCCTCCCAAAGTGCTGGGATTACAGGCATGGGCCATGGCGCCTGGCCTCCAAGAAACATTTTTATGAAGACCACCTCCTGGGTAACCCATGTTGAATGAAACAGGTCTGCTAAAAATCAGGGGCTCTCCAACAGAGCTGATATGCAGGGGACATTCTCAGCATTCTCTAATTGGACACTTGTCAAAAGGAACAGAATGTTAGAATCATCTTTGCCTAGGAATTGGTAGTTTAAAATTTTTACATTTATGTGGGGAGTGTGTGTATACATACATATACAGCAAACCAAAAATAAAATTCTAAATCCCCCAACCGGCTGAATGGACCCCTGTCTTGGCCCAGGGGATCTCAAAGGAACCTGAAAAACTAGTCCATGATGGGAAGACAGGGTGCCTCATATTATCGTCATATTACAGGGTGCCTCATATTACCCTCTTCCCTTTGGAATTTAAATACAACTGACCAGCATTAACATTAAAACAGAGATCTTAAGACTAACCAAACAGACTCTTTGTGGCAATAAAATACCAAATCCCAACCTGACTCTGGTATAGCATCACATGACAGCAGGCCCCAAAGGAAATTTACCCCCCAATATATTTATTTGACGTATTTTGAAATGGCCCTACAAAGCTGTCTCTTGTGGGGGAAACTGCATTCTGTAGAGAATCTCCTTCTCTTATTAGGTCTTTTCTGGAGAGTCTGACACCTTTTAAGGCCTAAAAAGAAATATTCATCATCTGTTCTCTCTGAAGCCTGCTACCTGGAGGCTTCATCTACATGACTTAAGCCAAGCCTCCCTTACTTTAACTTAAGCTGACTTCATCTTTTCAGGTAAAGTTTAACTCTCCCAACCAATTGCCAGTCAGGAACTCTTTGATCTACCTCTGACCTGGAAACCCCCATCTTCAAGATGTCCTGCCTTTCCAGGCCAAACCAGTGTATACCTTACATGTATTGATTTATGGCTTTGCCTGGACCTTCTGTCTCCCTCAAATGTATAAAACTGTAACCCGACTACCTTGGGCACATGTTCTAAGAACCTCCTGAGGCCCCGTCACGGGCTCTGAACCTTGGCAAAATAAACCTCTAAATGTATTGAGACCTGTCTCAGATACTTTTTGGTTTACAATATATTTCTTTTAAGCTGTTTGCTGAAATTTTTTCACAATAAAACACTGGGGGAAAAAAATCAATACTTTAAATATGTCTTCCTTTCTAAAAGGCCCATCTCTCAACAAAGTGGCAAAACTAAAACTAAAGAAATTTAAGAACTCAGTCACTCTCTATAGAGAATTCCAATCTCTCTCCTACTATGAAGCACTTTCTTTCAATTGTTTGTTACTATTTGTTTGTGCTCTAGAGAACAGGGTGAGGATCAAAGCAAACGGTTTTCATTTCATTGTTTGGGTCTATAAATTTGGACTGGGAGGGGCTGAGGAAATGACTGTCTCTTAGAATTTGCTGGGCTGTGGGTTCTCAGTAATTACCTGTGCTTCAGTAAGTAGTATCTTGCCCCTAAAGTTCAATTATTTCAGAAATGTAACGTGAAAATAGTGAATTAGACAGTGAAAATAGTGAATTAGACAGTGAAAATATCTTCTTTTAGCTATTTTGTGCTAATGGAACACAGAAACCCTGACAGTTGGTGAAAAACCAGTATGAATGAAATGTAACCATGCTCAGGACTTCAAAAGTGACCAGACCCTAACAGGCACACAGAGGTGAGGGGAACAAGTCCCTTAGGCTTCCCTGATGCAACAGAACTAGGATTCCAAAGAAAATAAGCAGAGAATCTCATGGTGAAAATAAATAATAACAAGTGTTATCCTTGGGAGCTTGCTGTGTATGGCCTGACTGTTTCAATTTGAGAGAAAGGCAGAAGTTAATAATAAACAGGAAAAATAAGCAAGGCTTTCGCTGACTAGAAAACAGCTCAGTAGAAAATTATTTTACAAAGATTATATTCAGTTAGCTAAGGCATGATTCAACTTCAATGATGCAAGAGCGGTCACTCAGCTATCCAATGGGATGACACACAGCAAATCAGCTCTTCACTGCCTCAACAGACAGTCACTAAAATAATTTCTTTAAAGGTATATAAATTTTGGCCAGTGTAATCCTCTACAAAACACATTTGCAAATATAAAATAATGGAGGTATGATGCTGCTCAGAGAATGGGAATGCTCTGGCAGTCCCCAACATCCTATCCCGCTTGGGGCTTTGCTCCGAGGGGAAGAGCAGGTGCAGGATATATTGCCCTTTGATGTGATGTAGATGCTACTAGGGACCCACTGGGAAGAGTCCCGTTCCTTGAGTTATGCTACTGTAGGGATAGACCCTTGGTGTGAGGAATCCAACAATGAAGGAGTGAGTCAAAGGAAACATCACAAAGAAGGTGACTCCTCAGAGGAGACAAAGGACTCTGAAATCCTGGAATCACGGGATATCTCTGATTGGTTAGGGAACTCCTCTGCACTCAATCTCCAGCAAATGGGCAGATTCCCTCACAACTTAGAATTTTTCACGGGGAGTGCTGGACTGTACCCCAAACATGGAGTAAGGTGGCATCATCCATCTCTGAAGGGCCATACTCCTCGCAAAGCCGTCACAGGACTGACCTACAGAAATAAAACATCATCGCTTCCCAAATTCTCCTAAAAATATCATCTTTAACTCCATAAAAGAGGGGGCTTCAGTGGCTCAGAACAGATGGGAAGCCTTCTGAGAAACAGATGGAAACTGTTTCAAAGGCAAAATGAAATGTGCTAAAAAAATAAATACAGTAATAAATAAATCTAATTCTTCTTCAGAATTCGTAGGCAGTAACAGACATAACATGAGGAGTAAGAGACAGGGAGGTACAAACACAGAGACTGATGAGGTCCCATCTCACCTCCGTCTCCTCCGCCTGGGGGCCCAGCAGCTGGTGCTCTGGTGACCACTGGCTGCAGCACTACCTGCACTCATGTGGCACTCCTGAGCCTCAGGGGTGACACAGTAGGAAATGCTGTCACCAGGGAAATGCAAGCTTTGGTCAGGTAAAGAACAAATACAATCAGCAGCAATAGTGAAGCTTCATTATCACCTAAACTAAGGGACTTTGAACACCAAAAGCTTTAAGCCCTCAATGCAAGAAACCTAAATGCAGAAACTTTGGAAACCTGATTGGGTTTCACTGCATTTGATTCCAAAGCAACATTTCTAAACAGCACTCCTACTCTAAAGACAAAAAAAAGCGGTGGGGACTCTGGAGTGTTTTTTGTTTTTCATCTTCTCTGTCAGATGATACCATTCCTTCTTTGATTATACCAAAAAAAAAAAAAAAAAAAAAGTAACACTTGACTTTCAAATATGTGGGTTCTGACATCAATTCAGTACCTAATTTCCACTCTCTCCACTTTGACTGCCAGTGCCCATAGTAAGGGAAACCAGCTCTTGGAATAGGAAATAATGGGGGCAGTTTTTCTTCCCACACGATCTTAGGTTACATTGATCATCACTTGAGATTGCATGAATGTTCTTGCTGTAATGGCAAAAACATAGACTTAGGAAAGAGAAAGGAGGAGGCGTCTACCATCAGGAATAGTAATAGCCCTCCAAAGGCAGTGTGGTCTCCCAGCTATGCAGCGACCAAGAATAACCAGCAGGCAGGAATATGGCAGTGGTGACAGGCTGGATAGAGCTTTCTCCAACCAAAAGATTGGGCTCCTTCATGGGCAATGTGCTTTTCCCTCTTCTGGCACCTCAACAACTGAAGAGACTGGGTGCCACTAAATGCACTGGCAATAAGGGCTGTGGGAGAGGAGAGGGCAGCAATCTGAATGATAAACCTGTGCCAAGATGAATCTGTTTTTAAAAAACAACGCCCTGCTTCCTTTTAGGCTTGTGCCCCATAGGTGCCTTCAAGAGGGAATTTGCTGGAGTCTGAAGCAAGAAGGGTATGAGTCAGGGACTACAGAACAGGGGCACTACACCACCACCTGCAGAAGCCAAGAAGGGGAAAAAGCTACATGGGCCAACAGTCAGGCACGCCAGACAGGGTGTGAGGCTCAGCAGCCCCCCATGAACCTTTGGCTCTTGCCTATCCCAAACAAGAGGCACCAGCTGGCAGCCTGCTTCAGCCAGCAAATACAGCCTGCCCCCGTCCCAGCAGTCCTTCAGCTGGTGTAGTAGATGTGGAAGTAGAGAGTCTTGTTGCGCAGCAGGGAGTAGGAGTTGTCAAACTTGAGCAGGTAGATGCCCTCACCAGGGTAGTCATGGCTGCCAGCCTGCACATCTCGGTGGCTGTCCCGCCGGTACACAGGCATGACCTCCCCATAGCGACCCCGCAAGGAGCTCCTGGAGCCTCTCTCCACATCGCCAGCTGGAACGGGTTCTGCATGAGCAAAATGGCAGAGTGTTCAAAGACTGCGTAAGTCCTGCCTGAAGGTGAGCGGAAGGACCAGGTGACCCAGTGGCTTTCACAGAGAGGGGAGGTTATTGCCCTTCTACAGACATTTGGAAATGTCTGGTGATCTTTTGGTCATCACAGTGACTATTAGGTGATATCTGCATTTAGTACCCAAGGGTCCAGGAGTGCTAAAATCAGGATAGTACCTACACAACAAACAAGTGTCCCATCCCAAATGCCAATAATGTCTCCACTGAGAAACAATGATTTAGCCTGAGAGGAGCCTTCCTAGCTTCAGAAGTGTCTGGACATTTCTGAGAGGGAGAAAGAGATATTTAGAAGGAAAGATCCCGATATTCTTTCATTTAATAGGTGAAAGGACTAGCTAATGAAGATAGGAATTGCAGATAAACATGCTATACAGTGACCCTAGGATCTTTACCTGGCTTCCTGAAAAGCAGCAAATAAGATACAAGGTTCTCCGCTTTCCCAAATACCTGTAGATTTCCCTGCACGCTTGCTTTTCTATGAAGAAGCACGTTAAGGGATTGACTTTAAGATTATATAAGAAAATCAAGGAATAAGAGGAATAAGACTAATGCTTAGGACCTACTCTTACGTTACCTGAAAAAATGCCTCTGGGCCATCCTTTGTGTAGTGTGTAGACACTACAAATAACAGCTGGAATGGAGCCCGGAGACCCTTTTAAAACTTGTCTGGGCATGAAGTAAAGAAGTAACCAATAGCCAGCTATGAGAGTTTGGGATAGGGAGAGAATGGATACCTTTAGCAAACTGTAATCACTCACTTTGGTTCCAGGCCAAGAATAAATATCTACAAACTAAGAGAGAGATGTAAAATAATCTCTGGCTTACATGCGACCTGAATGACCATCCCTCTAAACTGCCGCATGACTCACCCTCTCTCTGCTCCTGCCCCATCCCTGCCCCCAGGAAGGTGCTGGGAAAACAATGAGGTACCGATAAAGGAAAAGAGGCTTTCTTTCAACTAAGGCAGCAGTATCAACCCCACCAGAATGTTCTCTTTGGCCGGTACCACTCAGCTTAGCTTGTAATGCTGAGTTCCTCAACTGCATTCAAAGGAAGAGGAGGACTGGTACAACCCACGAAATGGACACCAGAAATCAGGTTAAGCCAGAAAACTGCAAATTAGGTTAAAATTAAATTTACCTTCAATCTCTTCCTCCTCTTCCTCTTCTTCATCCTCATCGTCACTGGAATCACTGACCTGCACAGTTATGTCAGTGCTAGTTACAGGGGTCCAGTCAAAATAAACTCCAAAGCCAATGTCATAGTCATCGGTCGCAAACTCCCAGCAGACACGCTTCCCCTCTGGATGAGTAGGTACCCGGATGGTCACCACCTCACCACGCTTCACCACCAGACGGCTGTTCTTCTCTTTGCCCAGCTTGCTTTTGAATTCCTTCACCTTGGCAAAGGTCCAGATGCATGGAGGAGCCATCAGAGGTGGGGAGACTGAAAGGACAAGCAGCTTAGCACTGAGAAACCACGAGGAAACATGAGTACCCCGGGCATTTTGCTAAGAGAGGTTGGCACAGTCAGACATTCTTTCTACTGCCTTGACTTCCTTTCACAAGTCATTTTCTTTCCTTCCATTTGTCTGTCTGCCTGCCTTTCTTTGAGTATCTACTGGAAACAAACCACCTCCTTTACTCCCAAAGGTCTCACCTTTCCTGTGGTCCCCCAGAAGATCTGCAGATTCCAAATCAGCTGAAAGAACATCTATAGCTCCTGTATGTTCAGACTGGATCATAACGATGTCCCCAGACCTCTGTGGAACTTGATACTTGGCCATCTGCACAACAGAACTCTGGTTAAAGGAGTATTCGAGTGGCAGATTCTAATTAATCTCTTTTTGCATGAAGGCTGCCCCACCCCTGCTCTATTATCTCCACTATCCCCACTCAAAGCTTAATGTACTAGTCAATGTTCCTTCTCTTTCTTCCAAATAGGAGTTGCTAATAAATTCTACTAATTTTTTAAAGCCATCAAAATATTCCATTGTTTAAAGACTGTTTCCTACCTTTTGCAACTTTCCTGCTCCAAACCTTTATAAGGTCCTTGTCCGCCAATACCCTAGCAGGTTGTTGACAGTACTTGCATTGACTATGATTCTGGGCCATGCCTTGGTCTTACCTCACCTGCACAGTACCTCCCTGAGCCTCCTCTTATTAATAGCTCTTGCTCCTAGGGTTTAGTTTGACTCCCACTCTGCCACACATCCTCCTGCTACAATTCCCACTCAAGGGTTACTTCTACATTACTGTCAATCAGCTCTCCAAAGCACTGCAGAGACAGAATCTGGTTTATAGTCTTTCTCTCTCATCCACAGCCCACCTTGGGCTACAGATTGTCTCAGTCTTGAAGTCACTAACAGTGTTCTATCAATAGTTACAATTTCACCTTAGACCAGCCCCAGGACTTGCATTTAAACAGTACATTTGCTGCCAGACGTCTGACTTACATGGAAGAATGCAAATGGCATTTGATACTCAAAGCCCTCACTAACCCATGCGGGAGCTTACAATGTCTCCCTGGTGAGTTTCCCTTCAAATCACTCAGATTAGTGTTCCTGGTTTCATGCTATTATACCTTAATTTCCTGCCCCTTCTCCAAACAGTTGGCAGGCAACTCAACAAGAAATCTATACCTATTGCCCACAGGGGAGAGCACATCAGTGAGTCAGTAATCCAGTTAAGAGGCTGGAATTGTATTTGTGAGAAATAAATAAATCAAGTTTGTAATCCTCCCAGGCTGTATTCTCATAATATCTGTTTCTGGAGAATAAGCCCTCCAGTTCTCATCTCCTTTGCTAACTGAAATGAATCAGACTTTGGCTAGTGTGCTTAAATAAATCCTTCCTTTTCTAAAATGCTAAATAAAGGATTAGGTTGCAACATATTAGCTACATAGCCTTAGTAAAGTCTCTAACAGCCCTCAGCCTCAGTTTCCTCATTTCTTTCTTTCATTCTTTTTGAGACAGAGTTTTGCTCTTGTTGCCCAGGCTGGAGTGCAATGGCACGATCTCAGCTCACTGCAACCTCCACCTCCCAGGTTCAAGCAATTCTCCTGCCTCAGCCTCCTGAGTAGCTGGGATTACAGGCACCTGCCAACACACCCAGCTAATTTTGTATTTTTAGTAGAGACGGGGTTTTTCCATGTTGGTCAGGCTGGTCTCAAACCCCTGACCTCAGGTGATCTGCCTGCCTCGGCCTCCCAAAGTGCTGGGATTACAGGCATGAGCCACCGTGCCCAGCCAGTTTCCTCATTTCTTAAATGGAGACACAATGGCACCTATCTGACAAGATTGTTCTCAGGAGTAAATGAAGTGTTACAGATACAAATGCTTGTAAACTGTAAAGTATTATACAAATCTAATTATAACGCCTGGTGGTGTCTTCATTGACACTAATACCAACCATTATTCTAACACATATGCTAATAAATGATAGAAACAACCCCACCCCCCCATCCCTCCATGGCAGGGGCACCACTACACCATCACTTCCATACAGCTACTTGGAAGGCTGAGGCAGGAGGATCAATTGAGCCCAGGAGTTTGAGGCTGCAGTGAGCCATGACTGCACCATCGCACTGAAGCCGGGTGACAGAGTGAGACCTTTGTCTCAAAAAAAAAAAAAAAAAAATCAAGGCCAGGCACAGTGGCTCACATCTGTAATCATAGCACTTTGGGAGGTCGAGGCGGGTGGATCACCTGAGGTCAGGAGTTCGAGACTAGCCTGACCAATATGGTGAAGCCCTGCCTCTACTAAAAATACAAAAATTAGCCGGGCGTGGTGGCATGTGCCTGTAATCCCAGCTACTCGGGAGGCTGAGGTGGGACAATCACTTGAACCCAGGAGGCGGAGGTTGCAGTGAGCCAAGATCGTGCCACTGCACTCCAGCCTGGGTGACAGAGGGAGACCCTGTCTCAAAAAAAAAAAAAAAAAAAAAGCTTCTGTGGAATCTTTGTCATAAATACTAAATAGATCTACCACAAGAAAAGCAAGAGCAAAATAGTCCAATGACTTCAGGCTCCTCAATGAAGAGGATTTTAGAGAACACATGAACATTCATTCTAACACTTCGTTTTCTGAATCGGTGCCTACTGGGTGCCAGTACAATGATGGGCCCTGTGGAAGATACAAATAATCATTCTCCAAATAATAATGAAGACCAAGATGCCCTAAATTAGAGGGCAAAGAGAGAATTCCGGGAGCCACCCTCGCAGTGCTTTCTAATTCCAACCCAACCACTATGTGTCCACATTCTGGTGCCTCCTTTCATAAGAAAGAGCCAGAATCTGCCCCCTACCTCATTGAGGACCTGGGCCTGGTCTGCAGGCAGCAAATCCTGTTTCACCAAGGCCTGAGCCTCCAAGGGACCAGTTGCTTTCCGCAGATCTTCCGTGGCATCCTTACTCACTGGAGATACCATCTGTGGCCTCTCGGAGGAAGAGAGCATGTTAATTCAAGGACTCTTTGAAAAGACTCAATCATCCTGGAGAAACTTTGAAATAAAACAACATTCGAGACACCCCCTGCCCCACCTGCCCCTGGCATTTAGCTCTACTGTCACCTTAGCCACCACTGCCCAGGGCTGAATTGGTCCACAGTAAAGTGTTGACAGTGTGAAAACAAAGACTAACAAGGCCAGGTCAAAGGCTAGGAGAACCATGGAAAACACACAGCTCCATCATCTGAGATGGACTGCTGGTCTGTTTTTTTTGTTTTGTTTTGTTTTTTTTGTCATTGTTGTTTCTTTTATTTATTTTAGTTGACAAAGTGTATATATGTATGGTGTACAATGTGCTGTTTTGATATATGTACACATTGTAAAATGATTAAATTGCGCTAATTAACATATCCATCCCCTCACATACTCCTTTTTGTGGTGAGAACATTTAAAATCTACTGTCTTAGCAATTTTCAAGTATACGTTGTTATTAACTATTGTCACCATGTTGTACAAAGATCTCCAGAACTTGTTCCTCCTTCTAACACCTTATACCACTTGACCAACATCTCCCCATCCCACCCCCTGGCCCCAACACCTATTAACCACCATCCTGCCCTCGGCTTCTATGAGTTCCAATGTTATTCCTCACTCTGCGGCCCACAGGGCCCACAGAATTTTAACCGAGGAATTAGTAGAATCTCAGTTCAGTTCTACACACAAAGCCACTGGCTAGAAGCAAAAGGAGGAGGCCTGCCTAAGGGAGATTGGGCACCAAAACAAAGTACAAAGTGATGATCAAGGCAACCCTCTCTGCAGTTATCCCTGAGGCAGTCTTTCAGCAGATCCGTTTCATACCCTGTCCCCGTTCAGTGCTAGGGGTCATCACTTTCTCTCCTTTTTAAAGCACATTAATCAACAATCCCAACAGCTTCAAACACAGCTATGTGAATAGTTGTTTGTTTTCTGGCGGAGTGCACCAGTGATGCATCTCACCACAACCTCAAGCAATTCTCCTGCCTCAGCCTCCCGAGTAGCTGGGATCACAGGCATGTGCCACCACACCCGGCTAATTGTGTATTTTTAGTAGAGACAGTGTTTCTCCATGTTGTTGGTCAGGCTGGTCTCGATCTCCCGACCTCAGGTGATCTGCCTGCCTAGGCCTCCCAAAGTACTAGGATTACAGGCGTGAGCCACCATGCTCAGCCATGAATAGTTGATTATAAAGATGCAAGGGAATGATTGATGCTCTCTTCCATTTCCCCTGGCCTCACAAAAACTAGAAAATTAGTGCCAGGGCTATAGCAAAATAACCCAGGCCTTTTGGGAATCTGTTGCTGATAAAAGGTGACATGGATTTTTTTGAATGGCAGTTATCCAAGTATGGTCTAGGGGCCCTTCGGGGGAGTCTATGAAGTTCAAACTGTTTCATAATAACACTAAAATGTTATTTCCCTTTTTTCATTCTCATTTTCTCAAGAGTGTGCAGTGGAATTTTCCAGAGACTATACGACATGTGATACCGCAATAGAATGAACTCAGAAGCAGAGCTGAGAATCCAACTGCCTTTTATTAAGCCAAACATTAAAGAGATTTACAATGTCTCTCTTTGTACTACATTCTTTGCTTTGAAAATTAGTTGTTTTTAAGTAAAAACATGTTTTATATATAGCATGTGATGAGTTATTATTTTTAAATGAACAAATAATCATATTCTAATTTTTCAGTTTTAATTTCTTTTTTTTTTTTTGAGACAGAGTCTCACTCTGTCGCCCAGGCTGGAGTGCAGTGGCGCGATCTCAGCTCACTGCAAGCTCCGCCTCCCGGGTTCACGCCGTTCTCCTGCCTCACCCTCCCGAGTATCTGGGACTACAGGCGCCCGCCACCACGCCCAGCTAATTTTTTTGTATTTTTAGTAGAGACGGGGTTTCATCATGTTAGCCAGGATGGTCTCGATCTCCTGACCTCGTGATCCACCCACCTCGGCCTCCCAAAGTGCTGGGATTACAGGCATGAGCCACCGCGCCTGGCTGTTTTAATTTCTAATATAGTAAATATTGATAGATATAACCCACACAAACAAAAATTCTTTGGGTCCTTAATAATTTTTAAGAGTATAAAGGTCTGAGAATCCCTGCCTTGAGGGCATCATTTCCTCAAAGAGGTTGAGTAAATGACTGGAAAATGGTAGTATACACCTCATGCGGGAAACAGAAGGAGGCTTCATTTTAGAGTTTATTAGTTTGTTTCTTTTCTTTTTTAACATAAACAAGAAGAATCACTCCTTCAGATAAAACAGAGCCATCTTTTGGAATATCCAAAATTACTCCAACCTATCTCAGGACAGACAAGAGGAGGTCACTCCAAGAATCAGAGCTGTGGGATTCTGTTGATCTTTATAGGTTCACTTGGGTAATTCAGTGTAAGCTGTAAACTGGCCTAGGCTGCGGGTCTATTTTAATGCTCTTCAACCCAGAAATTATAGTCCATTTCTGTTTCTTGACACTGTGTATCATCTGCCTCCTCTACTAGAAAGTAAGCTTGGTGGCAGGCACTGGGTCTCACTGCCTCTGTATGCACAGCACTGGGAACCAAGTCTGCCACCTGGAACTCTAAGGCCCATTTTTTTTTTTTTTTTTTTGAGACAGAGTCTTGCTCTGTCGCCCAAGCTGGGGTGTAGTGGCATGATCTTGGATCTCGGCTCACTGCAACTCTGCCTCCCTGGTTCAAGCAATTCTCTTGCCTCAGCCTCCCGAGTAGCTGGGACTACAGGTGTGCACCACCACGCCTGGCTAATTTTTTGTATTTTTAATAGAGACGGGGTTTCACCATGTTGGCCAGGGTGGTCTCAAACTTCTGACCTCAGATGATCCACCCGCCTCTGCCTCCCAAAGTGCTGGGATTACAGGCGTGAGCCACCTCGCCCAGCCCTAAGGCCCTTTGCACTCTGACCTCACCTCTCAGAATCCTCACTCTGCCCTGGTCCCTCCAGCCACAACAGCCTCTTCAATCCTTGATAGTCCTCAAACACCCCAAGTACTCTCCCACTTGAGAGCTTTTGCATTTGCTGTAACCTCTGCCTAGAATACTCTTCTAGGACATTAACTCTTCTTTAGTTAACTGAAGACTTCCTTCCTGCAGGTTTTCTGCTGAGAGGTTTCTCACAGGTCTGTATATAAAATGTGTGCCCCTTTCTGGCCTTGTCACTGTTTCTGCCCTTACCCAGCTTCATTTTTCTTCACTGCACCTATTACTGCCTGACATGATATGGAGCATATTTTGTTGATTGCAAGATGCACACTGGCTTTTAGATTTTAACACAACTGAAATATAGGATGTCTTAAAAATTGATGATATCTTAAAAGTGCCGTGGGCCTGGATTGACATCAACTCTTTCCACAAGAGATTTGCATTTGCTTCTGCCAGTACTTAGGAATGCTACCAATCTGAGACTTCTTGAAATTAAGTTCTCTGTTTAGGGTTTTGTTTAATCCTCCTGGCAGAGTGAATTTAGACAAGACACTGGCTAATACCAACTGGTGGTTCCTATTCTCAGGGGAGATATTTTTTCCTCCTATGACACAGTGTCAAGTTTGAGACAATCAAGCTTCCTTGCTGTCCTTTTCTGTGTGGGGGATTTTTGTCTTTATATTTTCACTGAAGGTGCAGGTTTTTGGTATCCCAGTTGCATATGGGGGGTCTATTAGATGATCCATCTTAAGCATTTCTTCCTCTCTTGGTGGGACGTGAAAGCACATCTTACAGTTGACGGCAACTTAAGAGTCTGTGAAGTATGATGTGTAATTGTTTTCTGTCCACTTTCCCCACTAGAACGTAAGCTCCCTGAGAGCAGTGATGGACTATTTTGTTCATTTGTGGTTTCTTTAGTACCTAGAACAGTATCAGGTACATGGTAGGCTCCCAACAAACATCTGTTGAATAAATATTAGCCCCAAAATATTTGTTGAATAAAAAATGAATAAGTTAATTTTTGCTTGGGAATAAAAGAGAAATTCTGGATCAGACTATCATTTATAATATTGGAAAGGTGAGACTACAACAGGCTATCTGAATCATTAGCTTGACTTACTGTGTATGACATCTAAAATTGTCTCTTTGTCTTTGTGCATGCTAATCTGAAAAAATATGGTTCTGCTTATTTAAAAAACATATTTTAAGGCTTGGTGTGGTGGCTCATGCCTGTGGTCCTAGCTACTCACAAAGCTGAGGTGGGAGGGTTGCATGGTCCAGGAGCTTGAGGCTGCAGTGAGTTATGACTGCCTACCGTGCTCCAGCCTGGGCAACAAAGCAAGACTCTGTCTCAAGAAATAATTAAATAATAAAATTATGTTAAACAGGATATGTGCCACCCACATAAATTTAATATTCACATTAGCATTTTATGCTCTAGAGAATTAGAAAAGGGCATTTGGGGAAAGATTAATTTCAAATTACTTGATGCTGGTGATAAGCCACGTAAAGGAAAAGCCTCCGCTTTAAGCTTCTGGTTTGTACTGACCTGGAGCAAGGAGGCCATCTCAAAGGAAGGGGAGAGCCTAGCGGCAAGCCAGCCTCACTAGAAAAGATAGAAAGTTGTGCCGTTTCCATTTCCAATAGACACATAAGCATAAGAAGTAAGCCTCAGGCATCACATTCACTGGATTTTTATCTTCACTCAGCAAATGTTAGAAACAAACGTTAAAAATTAAATCCCTGGCCCGGCGCAGTGGCTCACGCCTGTAATCCCAGCACTTTGGGAGGCCAAGGTGGGCGGATCACAAGGTCAGGAGTTCGAGACCAGCATGTCCAATATGATGAAACCCCGTCTCTACTAAAAAATACAAAAATTAGCCAGGCGTGGTGGCGCGTGCCTGTAGTCCCAGCTACTACAGGCGTGTAGTCTGCCACCATGCCCTGCTAATCTTTTTTTTTTTTTTTTTTTGTATTTTTAGTAGAAACGGGGTTTCACTGTGTTAGCCAGGATGGTCTCGATCTCCTCACCTCGTGATCCACCCGCCTCGGCCTCCCAAAGTGCTGGGATTACAGGCGTGAGCCACTGCGCCCGGCCCACATTCTTTACTTTAACTTGCCTCCCCGCTTAAAGTCACTACCTATTTCTTTCACCAATTCCTCATCTCAGAAGATAAAACCTGTGAAAGCATTCTATCCAAAGTGGTTACCTGTGGGGTGAGGAGCAGGGTTCTGGATCGGTGGCAGAAGCCAATAGAGAGGTATCCTTGTTTTCTAGATCTTCATTCTCTAGAAAACCATAGAAAGAAAGAATTCAATATCTGAGAGGGAATACAATCATAATTATCTTGTACCTTTAAAAAAAATCTAGCAATTTCAACCAAATTCTTCCCAAAAATATTCTGGTATGAACTTTATACTCTCAGAGGCCCAACACATAAATTATTCAAGTCATCATATCCAAGTATTCTCAGACAGTCATAACTCATTCATAAAAAATAAATCATTTCTAAAACAAGGCTCCAAAAATTAATCCTAATTTAAGAATCATATTTCTGCCAGGTGAAGTGGCTCACACCTATAATCCCAACACTTTGGAAGGCCAAGGCAGGAGGATCACTTGAGACCAGGAGTTCAAAACCAGCCTGGGCAACAAAGCAAGACCCTGTCTCTAAAAAAAATTAAGGCCAGATGCAGTGGTTCATGCCTGTAATCCCAGCACTTTGGGAGGCTGAGGTGAGTCAGGAGTTCAAGACCAGCCTGATCAACACAGTGAAACCCCATCTCTACTAAAAATACAAAATTAGCCAGGCATGATGGTGCACACCTGTAATCCCAGCTACTTGGTAGGCTGAGGCAGAAGAATCACTTGAACCCGGGAGGCGGAGGTTGCAGTGAGCAGAGATCACACCATTGCACTCCAGCCTGGGCAACAACAGCAAAACTCCGTCTCAAAAATAATAATAATAAATTTTAAAAATTAAAAAAAAATAGGGCCAGGCACGGTGGCTCACACTTGTAATCCCAGCACTTTGGGAGGCCGAGGTGGGCGGATCACTCGAGGTCAGGAGTTCGAGACCAGCCTGGCCAACATGGCGAAACCACGTCTCTACTAAAAACATAAAAATTAGCCGGGCATGGTGGCACGCAGCTGTAATCCCAGCTACTCAGGAGGCTGAGGCAGAAGAGTCACTTGAACCCAGGAGGTGGAGGTTGCAGTGAGCTGAGATCACACCACTGCACTCCAGCCTGGGCAACAGAGCGAGACTCCAACTCAATTAAAAAAAAAATTTATAAAAAGAAAGAAATCATATTTCTCAGAAAGCAGATGGTTAAATTAGGCAGAACATAGAGGGTAGAGTGGGATGTAAGATAAACTGAATTTAGCATCAAAGTATAAAGTGTCACTTCTACATTCAATAAGCTCAGATCAATGTACCCAAGGTCAGGTAAAGGACTTTTGTATTTTCATTTATTTATTCAATCACTCATTTACCAATGATTTATTGAATAACTAGTGCCCTCAAGGAGTATATAGGTGAAATACATAATGAAGGCCATGTTCTCAAGCTCAAAAGAAGCCTATGTATGGCTGGTCTTATCACAGCCATTTTTGCAGTAAGGAACTTAAGGCATAGAGACAGGACTCAAACCCAGGCAGTTGTGCTCTTAACCATCAGATGCTACTTAGTTTTGTGGGTTATTCATTTAGCCTTTCCTTGAACACCCAGATAGCATATGGTTTAGTGCATTTAGACAGCCCCTCATTAAACTCCCCCTGTGTAAGACAACAAGACACTGAAGACTAAAGTTTACTTCTCAATACAAAATGCAACTTAAGTAAACCTCAAACATTGAAAGTTTCAGAGTTTGGTAGCAAACTCAAAGTGAAAATGACAGGCAAAATTTTTAATCCAAGCTTAATTTAGTCTCGTGTTTTATATGTGAACAAGATCTATTTTTCTTTTCTTTTCCTTGTTTTTTTTTTTTGGGGGGGGGGACAGGGTGTCCTCTATCACCCAGGCTGGAGTGCAGTGACACAATTATGACTCTCGGCTTCTTGGCAACCTCAACCTTCCAGGCACAAGCGATCCTCTCACCTCAGCCTCCTGAGTAGCTGGGACCACAGGCACACCCCGCCATGCCAGACTAATTTTTTTTTTTTTTTTTGTAGAGACGGGGGTCTCACTATGTTGCCCAGGCAGGCTTGTCTTGAATTCCTGGGCTCAAGTGATCCTCCCACCTCAGCCTCCCAAAGTGCTGAGATTACAGGCGTGAGCCACTGTGCCCAACCAAGATCTATTTTTCTTTGGGTCAATTCAGTCTCACAGGTAGAAAGACCTTAGAGCTCCTGCCATCTAATTTTTCTCCCAACAAAGAAACACTGTTCCCCAGTCTCTGCCACTCTGTAAAGAGGCCCATTCACTGAGGGAAAATGCAAAGAGAAAGTTCTCCCCTCTGTTGACCTAAGTGAAATGTGCTTTCTAATAAATTCTACTCTTTGACCACTACTCCCAACAATATCCTTTCCCATATTGACAGCTGGCTGTCACATTTCCACAAGTTCCTTCTCCTCAGGCTGGTCATCTTCACTCCATACAGCCTGTGACCATGCTGGCCCCCTTTAGCCGCTCCACTTAGTTTGTTCCATTTAAAGAAAGGAGCCAAAATGAACAACTTTTCCAGGTGTGTTCCAATCCGTGCAGACTACACTGACAATAACCTCTTAAAAAGGACACAATATTTCTTGACATAATACCCTAACCAGGCACTACATTTCTTAACTGCAAACTTACTGTTGGCCTAAATAAGTCAATCAAGATCTCCAGGGCTTATAAAAATAAACTTTTTCTAAGCCCACTCTCTCCTATGCTCTATTTTTTAAAATAGACTTTTGGAAAATAATTGATTTTTTAACTTAAAACCAGGACTTTATATACCCTATTACTTATTTCAAATTAACTTTTTGAAATTATACTAATGCTTTGTTCATTGTAGAAAAAAGTACAGATAAGAAAACATTTTGCATCTACCCTTCCAGACTTTATTTCCTTTAAAATAATTTTTAATATACAGATAATCCATTGTTCACTGTAAAAAAAAAAATCAGGAAATACAGATAAGCAAAACAACAACAAACTAACCGTAACCCCACTAACCAAAGATTACCACTGTTAACTTTTTAAAAAAAGACACAAGGTTGGCTGGGTGCAGTGGCTCATGCCTGTAATCCCAGCACTTTGGGAGGCCAAGGAGGGTGGATCACCTGAGGTCAGGAGTTCAAGACCAGCCCGGCCAACATGGCAAAACCCTGTCCTACTAGAAAATACCAAAATTAGGTAGACGTGGTGGTGAGCACCTGTAATCCCAGCTACTCGGGAGGCTGAGGCAGGAGAATCACTTGAACCCTGGAGGAAGAGGTTGCAGTGAGCTAAGATTGCACCACTGTACTCCAGCCTGGGCGACGAAGGAAGACTCCATCTCAAAAAAAAAAAAAAGACAAGAGGTTTCTTTATGTTGCCCAAGCTAGTCTCGATCTCTTGGGCTCAAGCGGTCCTCCCACCTCCCCCTCCCAAAGTGCTGGGGTTACAGCACGGCACCTGGCCAACTGTTAACATTTTGATGTATATCCCTTGAGAAATACATTTATACATATATGCATACAAATACAAATGTATATGTATTGTGTGTGTGTATGTGTGTTTCTGAAAGGACATGCACTAAACACTTTTTTTTTTTTTTTTTTGAGACATAGTCTTGCTCTGTTGCCCAGGCTGGAGTGCAATGGCACGATCTCGGCTCACTGCAACCTCTGTCTCCGTGTTCAAGCGATTCTCCTGCCTCAGCCTCCTGAGTAGCTGGAATTACAGGCACACACCACCACACCCGGCTAATTTTTTGTATTTTTAGTAGAGATGGGTTTTCACCATGTTGTCCAAGCTGGTCTCAAACTCCTGACCTCAGGTGATCCACCCGCCTCGGCCTCCCAAAGTGCTGGGATTACAGGCGTGACCCACCACGGCCAATAAACACTTTTAATGAACATTCTTCAGAGTCAATAAAGATAGGGCTATATCATAATTTTAAATGGCTACATATTATCCCATACGTTGCCCCATTATTTCTTTAACCAATTCTTAACCTTCTACTGGTAGAGCTAGTGCTTATTCCAAATCTTTCATTGTTACAGGCAATGATGCTGTCTATAAGAATTACAGATTGTTATAGACTGTTAGAGATAATGATGTTCTATTGGCATTATCTACAACACTTTCTTAAGAACCTCCCCCGTCAACAGCCTTGGAAGTGGCAGTTCCTATGATTAAGGTACACTGTGTTGGCCATAGTTCATTGGTTTCCGGTGAGCACCTGCCCAAAAGTCAGTCTGATTCTCTTCCATAAAATCTGGAGTTGGTATCCAAGACGGAAACAGACTGTGGAGAACTTTGTCAGTTTAGGAGCTGAGCCTGCCTTTTGGGAGAAGCCTTCACAGGCCACATAAAAGCAGATGACTAAGCAGAGAAGATAATTTTCAGAGAGTACAATGATGCATTCAAGTAAAGGGAAAGAAAAACAAGGGGACCTCTGAGTCTAGGAGAGAAACAGACCAGAGAGGCTACTTTGTAACACCATGAGGTTCAAGTGTGCTCCTCCAACTGGAGTCTGTAAGAGGCCTTACATAGTAACAATGAGCTCTTTTTTCCTTTTTATTGTGAAATAAACCACACATATGAAAGACTGCATGAAAAGAAGATACAGAGCTAAAATATTAATAATACAAATACCTGCACACCTACTAACTAGGTGAATTATTAGTACTTTAGAATTCCCCTACCCAATGCCCTTTCCTATCCTGTATTCCCTGTTCCAAATTCTGAGTAAATTATTCCTTGCTATTCTTTATATATTTTAACTAATTACTGCTGTTTAAAAACCTTTATTGTAGAAAATGTTAAACATATACAAAATCACAAAATTAGATCACAGTAGAATGAAGACTCATGCACCCTACCTATGTTTTCAACAAGATTTTACTTGGCCTGGTTTCCTCCATGCCCTACCTTCTTGCCCCACCCACCAAAAGATTATTTCAAACAAAGCCCAGACATCATTGTATCTACCATTACATTCATTTAGAACAAATCTCTAAAGAAGAAGACTTTCAACACAGGTACAACAACATTATCACTCCTACAAAATTGGCAATTCCTCAATATCATCTCATACCCAGCCCATGTTCAAATTTCTCCAAGTTGTCTCCCAGAATTTCTTCTTAGGAGCTGGTTTGTTTGAATCAGAATCCAAATAAAGTTCACACACTAAATTTACCTTATAATCTCTTAATCTACATCAATCCTCGCCACCATGGGTCTGTATACAATATATTTGTTGACATTTTTAAAAACTGATCTGCAGACTTTTCAAACATTCAGAATTTGGCTGACTGCCTTTTCATGGTATCACTTAACAGATTATTTTATGCACTATATTTCCTATAAACCGGTCATAGATGTAGAGCTTCACTGTCCAGTATAGTAATTACTAGTACACGTAGCTAAATTTAAATTTAAAAGAATTTAAAATTCGGTCCACCCATCTCAACTAGCCACATTTCAAGTACTCAACAGCCATGAGTTGCTAGTGGCTACTGTTGCCAGGGAGCACATTTTCACCATCAAAGCAATTCTATTGGACTGTGTTGATCTAGAGGCTTGACTCAATTCAGGTTCAGTTTTGTTCTTGCAAGAATATTCCAGAAGTAACATATGTAATTCCTATTGTATTACATTAAGAGGCACATAATCTATGGTTATTACAAGTTTAATGATAAAAAGATTAGGTTCATGTTTTCAGCCTAATCCACCATCAAGCTCCTCATTAACCCTGCACCTAGTGGCTTTAGCAGGCATTCATGATCATTGTCTAAAATAGATACAGGATTTCATTAAAAACTAGAAAATGACTTTTCCAATTCTAGCACTTTCTACAGTTGTTCTTAGTTGGAATTCTACTAAAAACAAAATTTCCCCTCATCAACTACTTGGCTACTCTGACACAGTCATAAGAGAAAAGCAGGATAAAGACTTGATCCTTCACCAACTGAGTTAGAATCATAACAACCTCCAAAGGTAACCAATGATTTGTTCTTTGAAGTATTGTTAGAAACACATGAATTTTAGCATATTTTATGTGCTTCAAGTTTTCCTAATTTTGGCCTGTGGGAGCTCCTCAAAGTTGGCTCTTGTGTCCTTTTAAGATGACACCAGTGGTCTTGCTTATAGCATAAGTTCTGAGCTTTAAAATCTTACAAATGCCTGTCCCACACTTGGAATCAACTATTTCTCTAAGGAGTCCTGGTTCTTTTTCATTAGAAATTGTCTTTAAAGGCTGGGCATGGTAGCTCACACCTGTAATCCCAACACTTTGGGAGGCTGAGGCAGGTGGATCACCTGAGGTCAGGAGATGGAGACCAGCCTGGCCAACATGGTGAAACCCCGTCTCTACTGAAAATACAAAAATTAGCTGGGCATGGTGGCACACATCTGTAATCCTAGGTACTTGGGAGGCTGAGGCATGAGAATCGCTGGAACCTAGGAGGCGGAGGTTGCAGTGAGCTGAGATCGTGCCAAGGCACTCCAGCCTGGGTGATGGAGTGAGGCTCTGTCTCCAAAAAAAAAAAAAAAAAGAAATTGTATTTAAAGACCACAATCAATGTAAAATATTACACATATCACACACACACACACACACACGAATATATATATATATCCTAAATGTCATATATTAATATCACATATAAAAATATACATGTAAAATGAATTCATGCAAATACTTCTAATTCAGATTACAGGATTTTTCTTTTTTTTTTTGAGACGGAGTCTTGCTCTGTCGCCCAGGCTAGAGTGCAGTGGCACAATCTCTGCTCACTGCAACCTCCGCCTCCTGGGTTCAAGTAATTCTGCCTTAGCCTCCTGAGTAGCTAGGATTACAGGCACATGCCACCACGCCCAGCTAATTTTTGTATTTTTAGTAGAGACAGGGTTTCACCATGTTGGTCAGGCTGGTCTCAAACTCCTGACCTCGTGATCCGCCCGCCTCAGCCTCCCAAAGTCCTGGAATTACAGGCATGAGCCACCACGCCTGGCCCAGATTACAAGATTTTAACCTAACTTTAATTCTATATTTGTATTTTTCGGTCTTGTTGTGGAAAATCCTGGATCTTAATAATATTCACATATATACATATTTGCTTTCTTCTACAATGTAAATAGTTTTAAACGAATAACAGTATAACTAAGGATATGGATATTATAACATTCTTCTCCTTAGCTTTTAACCTTCCATTATTTGTTTTTGAAAACATAAGGAAATACATATACATATAGTTGTATGTTGCCCCCATTTTAGAAAAAAATACACGTTCTTCTTCTGCAACTTTTGTTTGTTTGTTTGTTTGTTTGTTTTTGAGACAGGGTCTTGCTGTGTCACCCAGGCTGGAGTACAGTGGTGCGATCACAGCTCAATGCAGTCTCAACCTCCCTGGCTTAAGCGATTCTCCTGCCTCAGGCTCCCAAGTAACTGGAACCACAGTCCCATGCCACCACACCTGGCTAATTTTTTAAATTTTCTGTAGAGATGGCGTTTCGCCATGTAGCCCAGGCTGATCTCAAAACTCCTGAGCTCAAGCAATATGCCCACCCCGGACTCCCAAAGTGCTAGGATTACAGGCATGAGCCACTGTGCCCAGCTACAACTTGTTTTTATCACTTAACAACACAGCCTAGAAGAGCTTTCAAGTTGGTGGATTTATCCACATTCAGTGGTGCAACCCAACTCCATGCAGACGGAAGCTCCTGCACTCAGGACCCTTCCAGGCCTCGCCCTATTTACCTCTTCATCTGGCTGTTTATCATTTATAATAAACACTGGTTTATTATATAAACACAGGCAGAAATTCTCCAGATGTCTCCCAGTAATGTCGAAGTTTTTATCCCAGTGTCACAAAGAAATACCAATGATGAAACAACATGACCTACCCAGGACAACCTACAACGACCTGAAGACATTTACTGGGGAGCTGTGTTGTTTTCATAATATCTGCTATCGAGTAAAACTGAAGAGTGGCTTTCTACTTGATCAAAAAACAGTTTAAAAAGAAATATTAATGAATATCAAAGGAGTAATGAAACCTGGCCTCAACGCCATTCTGGTACACACAGGTGGAGGCAAACCTTGGTTGTTAGATGTCTGAGCTGCAAAGAAAAGATCCACATGATTATCTGGGGATGTTTTGATAAATGGAGTACCTCAATCTGCCAATTTCAAATGTAATTCACATTCTGTGGTACAGGATGATATCATCATGGGCACTCTGACAGTGAGAAAAAATTTACAGTTCTCAGCAGCTCTTTGGCTTTCAACAACTATGACAAATAATAGGAAAAAAAAATTGAATGAATTAACATGGTCATTCAAGAGTTAGGTCCAGAAAAAGTGGCATTCCAAGATTGGAACTCCATTCATGGTGTGTCTGGAAAACATTACACAGATCTTCCTCATTACTTTAAATTTTTAAATTGTATATGTTTAAGGTGTACAACATAATGTTTTGATATACATATAGATGGTGAAATGGTTACCATATCAAACAAATCAACAAATCCATCATCCCACAGCTATCCTCTCTTTTTGTGATGTTGAACATCTTTTTATATACCTGTTGGCCATTGTATGTGGCAAAAGCACCTAAAATTTCCTTTTAGTAAAATTCCCAAGCAAAATATTATTAACCATAGTTCTCATATTGTACATTAGATCTCTAGACTTGTTCATCCTATGTATCTCTACTTTGTATCCTTTGACCTACACCTCCCCCTTTCCTCTACCATCACCACCACCACCACCACCTCTAGTAACCACTATTTTATCCTGTTTCTGTGTACTTGACTTTTTTTTTTTAGATTACATATATAAGAGAGATCGAGCAGTATTTTTCTTTTTGTGTCTGGCTTATTTTACTTAATATAATGTCATCCAGGCTCATCCATGTGTGGCAAATGGCAAGATCTCCTTCCTTTATAAGGCTAAATAATATTCCTCTGTGTGTATGTATGCACACCACAGCTTCTTTATTCATTTGTCTGTCAACGGACACATAGATTGTTTTCATATCTTGGCTATTGTGAATAATGCGACAATGAACAGATATCTGAGGCGGTGATTTCACTTCCTTTGGGTATATATTCAGAATAGGGGTTACTGGGTCATGTGGTAGTTCTACTTTTATTTAGGAATTTCCATACTATTTTTCACAATGGCTGCATCATCTACATTTGTACCAACAGTTGTTATCTCTTACCAAAGAGAAGTCATCCTAACAGGCATGAGGTGATATATCTCATTGTGGTTTTAATTTGCATTTCCCTTGTGACTACTGATGTTGAACATCTTTTCATGTACCTGTTGGCCATTTTTACGTCTTCTTTGGAAAAACACCCATTCAGATCCTTTGCCTTTTTTTTTTTTTTCAGACAGAGTCTCACTCTGTCACCCAGGCTGGAGTGCAGTGACACAATCTCGGCTCACTGCAACAACCTCTGTCTCCCAGGTTCAAGTGATTCTCCTGCCTCAGGCTCCCAGGTAGCTGGGATTACAGGTGCATGCCACCATGCCCAGCTAATTTTTTTGTATTTTCAGTAGAGACAGGGTTTCACCATGTTGACCAGGCTGGTCTCAAACTTCTGACTTCAAGTGATCTGCCCACCTTGGCCTCCCAAAGTGCTGGGATTACAGGCATGAGCCACCACGCCCGGCCCATTTCCATTCTTTTGCATGTGGAAATCCAGTTTTCCCAGAACCATTTATTGAAGAGACTATCTTTTCCCCATTGTGTCCTCTTAGTACCTTTGTCAAAAATTAGTTGGTCATATATGCTTGGGTTTGTTTCTAGGCTCTCAATTCTGATCTGCTGTTTTTATACTAGCACCATACTGTTTTAATTACTATAGCTTTTAATAGAATTTGAAATCAGAAAGTGTGATGCCTCAATGTTTTCTTTCTTAGGATTGCTTGTATATTCAGGGTATTTGTGGTTACATACAAATTTTAGAATTGTTTTTTCTACTTCTGTGAAGAATGTCATTAGAATTTGGATTGGGATTGTGTTAAATCTGCATATTGTTTTGGGTAGTATGAACATCTGAACAATATTAATTTTTCCAAATCATGAACACAGGATATCTTCCCATTTGTTTGTGTCTTCTTAATTTCTTTCATCAGTGTTTTATAGTCTTAAGTGTCCAGATCTTTCTGGTTAAGTTTATTCATAAGTATTTTTTTTCTTGAGACAGCGTCTCTATAAGCCATGCTGGAGTGCAGTGGCACAATCACAGCTCACTGCAGCCTCGACCTCCACGGCTCAAGCAATCCTCCCACCTCAGCCTCCCGAGTAGCTGGGACAACAGGCATGGGCTACCACACTAGGCTAATTTATTAAGTATTCTTTATGCTACTGTAAATTGGGATTATTTTCTTGATTTTTTTGGATAGGTTGTTACTGTGTACAGAAATGTAACTGATTTTTGTACACTGATTTTTTTATCCTGCAACTTTATTGATATCATTTATTAATTCTAAGTTTTTTTGTAGAGTTTTTGGGGTTATTTACATATAAGATCATGTCATCTGCAAATGGACATAACTTCTACCATTCAGCTAACTGTATGCCTTTTTTTTTTCTTGTCTGCTTGCTCTTGCTAGCACTTCCATTACTATGTTGAATAGAAGTGGTGAGAGTGGTCATCCTTGCCTTGTGCCAGATCATAGAGAAAAAGTTTTCATTTTTCCACACTGATTATGACACTGGCTTTGGGTTTTTCATAAGCAGTCTTTATTACGTTGAGTAAATTTCTTTCTACATCTAAAGTTGTTGCCAGTTTAAAATAAGCTATTCTAACTATAATTTATTCTATATAAGCCTCATGGTAACCACAAAGCAAAAAAACCACCCCAGATAAACAAATAATAAAGAGAAAAGAATCAAAGCTCAGCATTATAGAAAATCACCAAATCACAAAGGAAAACAAGAGTAAGAAAGGAACAAGGGCTCTACAAAACAACCAGAAAACAATTAACAAAATAGCAGAAGTAAGTCCTTCCCTATCAATAATAAGCTTGAATGTAAATGGATTAAGTTCTCCAATTAGAAGACACTGAGTGGGTGAAAGGATTAAAAAAAACTAAGATCCAACCTATATGCTGCCCACAAGAGACTCATTTTAGCTTTAAGAACACATACAGGCTGAAAGTGGAAGAATTGAAAAAGATATTCCATGTAAACAGTAACCAAGAAAGAGCAGAGGTGGCTGTACTTAGACAAAATAAAGTCTAAAAACTGTCACACAAAACAAAGAAGGCCATTATTTGATGATAAACGGGTCAAGCCATCAAGAGGACATAACAATTATAAATACATATGCACTCAACATCAGAGCACCTAAAGGTATAAACCAAATTTTAATAGACGTGAAGGGGGAAAATAAATAGCAATATAAGAATAGTAGGGGACCTCAATATCCCATTTTCAACAATGGATAGATCAACTAGACAGAAAAGTAATAAGGAAATACTAGACTTGAACTACACTTAGGACCAAATGGGCCCAACAGACATATACAGAATTTTCCATACAACAGTAGCAGAATACACATTCTTCTCCATTGCATATGTAACATTCTCCAGAATAGATCAGATGTTAGGCCACAAAACAAGTCTTAACAAATTTATAACTGAAATCATAACAAGTATTATTTCCAACCACAATGGTAAAAAAACTAGAAATCAGTAACAGGGAATTCAGGGAAAAATCACAAAGATGTGGAAATTAAACAACCTGCTCCTGAACAACCAATAGATTAGAGAAGAAATCAAAAGAGAAAACACGTATCTTGAGACAAAAGAGAATGGAAATATAACATACTAAAACCTAGGGGATGCAACGAAAGCAAAAGCAGTTCTAAGAAGAATGTTGATAGCAATACATTCTTACATTAAAAAAGAAGAGGCCAGGCATGGTGGCTCAGGCCTGTAATCCCAGTACTTTGGGAAGCTGAGACAGGAGGATCACTTGAGTTCCAGGCTGCAGTGAGCCATAATCATGCCACTGCACTCCAGCCTGGGTGACAGAGTCAGACCCAGTCTCTAAAATAATAATCATAATAATAATATCTCAAATAAATAACCTAACATTATTCCTCTTTTTTTTTTTTAATGTTGCCTAGGCTGTACTCAAACTCCTGGGCTCAAGCATTCCTCCTGCCTCAGTCTCCTGAGTTGCTAGGATTCAGGTGCATGCCACCACAGCTGGCTCATTACTTTTTAAACTGGCATACTTGACTGTGTGGATGTACACCATACTCATGTCCCTACTGATAGACATCAGGGTTATTTCCAGTCTATTAATATTGCAAACTGTGCTACAATGCCTTGTGCATATTTCATATTTTTGCTAGTGTATCTTTGGGATAGATTCCTGAGAGTGGAATTTCTGAACCAAATTCTCCACAAGGATCATCTATTTTACATTCACTGCATCAATATATGAGTGCCCGTTTCCCCACACCTGGCACATCAGAGTATGTTGTCAAACTGTTAGAAAATTGGCAGAACTTGGTATGTGAAGAATAGTATATTAATTTTAATTTGCACTTCTCTTATCTTTTAATGCATTAGACCACTTTCTTTTTTTTCTTCTTCTTCTTTTCTTTGAGACAGGATCTTGCTCTATCACCCAGGCTGGAGTGTAGTGTTGTGATCACAGCTCACTGCAGCCTTGACCTCTAGGGCTCAAGTGTAGTTTTGCAATCACAGCTCACTGCAGCCTTAACCTCTCAAGTAGCTCCTAGCTACTCAGGAGGCTGAGGCTAGGACCACAGGCATGCATCACCACATCTGGCTAATTTTTAAATTTTTCTGTAGAGACAGGGTTTCCCTATGACACCCAGGCTGGTCTCAAACTCCTAGGCTCAAGCAATCCTCCCACACGGGCCATCCATAGTGTTAGGATTACAGGCATGAGCCATGATTTTTTTTTAAGATGGGGTCTCACTGTGTTGCCCAGGCTGAAGTCTGGTGGCATAATCAGAGCTCACTGCAGCCTCAAACTCTTGGGCTCAAGTGATCCTCCTGCCTCAGCCTCCCAAGTAGCTGAGAATACAGGCACCCTCACCACTCCCAGCTTGCATTTTGTTATTTAAGCCTTTTTTTACTTCATTTCTATAGGACAAGTCCCCAGAACTGAAAAACCTTGTCAAGGTCTACACATTAACACTTTTATACACATTGCCCAATTTCTCTCCAAAATTCACTTCTACTAGAAGTGGATATCCGAGTGTAACCATTTCCCCACATTCTCACTAACACTAGATATAATCATTCCTTATAACTGCTGCCTTTCTATAGATAGAACACGATGAAACACTACTGTTTTAATTTGTCATCCTTTAATAGCTCATATGGCTGAAACAAGCTCTTTTATGCATAAAAATCAGTTGCCTTTTTTGTTGTTTAATAAGGGAATTCTGACCACACATACTACTTAACCTACCTTTTCCACTCAACAATGAAATTTATCCATTTAAAGCAGCCCACTGAATCTCCTTCAGATATCACTCAGCCAAATATTTTGCCAAAATCAAAATATACTATATATACAGCAACCACATGAAAAAGGGAAATTTGAGTTAATGACTTTGCCTAAATTCAACAGAACTTTACTGGACCCCTGCTATATGTCAGGCAGTATATTCCATGTAGGGAATATACAGTTAAATTAGACATGATTTGTGCCCTCAAGGAACTCAGCCTAGTGAGGAAGATAAACTCATAAACAGACAGTTGTAATATAAGTGTGGTATCCTTTAGGATAGAATTATGCACTAGATGTCACAGAGACACATATAGTTAACTAATTTAGGGAATAAAAGTATCAAAGGAGGTTTCCTGAAAGAGATGACAATTGCACTGAATTCAAAAATGACCAGGACTTGGCCAAGTCAAGTGGAAAAGGGTACTGCAGGCAAAGGAGGCTGAATGAACAAAACCAAGAACACAAAAAAATACCACTGTGGCAGCTCAGTGTGGCTGGAGGCCACTGCACCAATGCAGAGAGATGAGCTGAGAGCCACAGGTCCCAGTGATTTAGCTTGATACTTAACCAAATTCCTAATAAGTGCCTGGCCACATCCTAGGTACTGGAGAGAATATCCAAAGAAGACACAGTTCTGGCTCTCATGATGCTTTCAATCTAGCAGGAAAAAGTGTGTGAAGGTCCTTTGTCCCAAAGGTGATGAATAATTTTAAGCTAGTAAATGACATGGTCAAACCTGTATTTTTTTGGTACAATTCTATGGCAGCCATAGGTAGGATGGATTTTACGAGATCAGATAGGAGGCCTCTGCAGAAGTCCATGAGAGAGAGAAATGACCTAACTAGTAATGAAAGACTAGAAAGGCTATAATTAGAAAATAATTAGATAGTCAAATGTGTTTTTAGTTCGCCCATGCTGGCTCCTAGCAACACTTATTTTCTTTACATTCAAATGACATATTCTACTGAAAATCTGCATCAAGTTTAATGGTCTCCAAATTCTGGATTATACTCTTTCCCTTCAGGATAACTAGGTATGTCTATTTCTAGTCCCCGACATCCCTCAAAGATGGTGCACAAGTATATTTGCAAGTTATTTCAGGACCCCAGACGTAGCAGTCATCTGTCAATCTTCTGGCTTTCAAAAATACTCAACCTTTTCCTCCTTGGGGAGAACTGTCACTGACAACAGTACTCGGTGGAAGTCAAAATGGAAGATCCTTCTCTTCGCAGTACCAGGAAGTCAGGGAACAAGCACATAACCTAAAATATTCCCACCTGGAAAAGGTGAAACAGGAGTGGGACAAACGAGAGACAGAATTCATCTAGTGGCAGCCAAACAGCCAAGTTGTTCTTGCTGCTTAGCCTCTGGAGTCCTCCAGCCTTCTAACAATTTAGTGAGCCTCCTTTTTCCTTCTAATAAATCCTCTTTCTGCTTAAGACAGCCAGAATTAACTTATATGGCTTGTAAAAAGAACTCTGACCAAAATTCCTGGATAGAATTTCACTGGGTCCAGAAATCTGAACTTAATTAAAGTACCTAGCTATTCTACCTTTATTCTGATCATCTTTATTATAACCAAGACTCAGTGGTCACTTACTATATGTCAATTATTTTCTAAGTTTTTTGTAGGCATCATCATATTGAATAGTCACTGAATTGCACTGAATTATAGAACCACTGAAGTTGATGCTATCATTACTCCCTTTCTATAGTTTAAGAAATTGAAGCTCGGAGAAATCATGATGCCCAAGATGACCAGCAAATACAAATAGAAGTGATATGCACTCAGGCAATCCAAGATCAAAGTCAGCATTCTTACTAACTACATTATACACTGACTCTTTTAAAAATATTTTCTAGGCTGGGCGCAGTGGCTTATACCTGTAACTCCAGCACTTTGGGAGCCCGAGGCAGGCAGATGGCTTGAGGTCAGGAGTTCCAGAGCAGCCTGGCCAACATGGTAAAACCCCGTCTCTACTAAAAATACAAAATTAGCCAGGCATGGTGGTGTGTGTCTAATCCCAGCTACTTGGGAGGCTGGGGCAGGAGAATCGCTTGAACCTGGGAGGCAGAGGTTGCAGTGAGCCGAGATCACACCACTGCACTCCAGCCTGGGTGACAGAGCAAGACTCTGTCTAAAAATAAAAATTTAAAAAAAAACAACTTTTTAAATCTTTTCTATTGTGAAATATAACACAAATGTAGAAGAGTACACAAAAGTGTATACCTCAATAATCACAAACACCACCCAGGCCAAGAAATAGAACACTTCTAACACTCCAGAAGCACCACTCATGACCTTCCCAATCATTACCTGATCCTTTCCTCCTTAAGGTAAGAAAACCACTATCCCAACTATGGACATTATTTCCTTGCTTTCTTTATAGCTGGGCCACCTAAGTAAGCATTCCTAAACACTGTTGCTTCACTGGGCCTGTTTTCTGAATTCCATGTAAAGGAAAATGAAAAAGAATGTTTTCTTTTGGGTCTTGCTTATTTCAGTCATTATTTTGATTGATGCATCCATCAAAATCTGCATCAAAAGATGCACCCATGTAATTGTAGGTAGGTTTGTTAACTTTTTTTTTTTTTCTGAGACAGAATCTCACTCTTGTTCCCCAGACTGGAGTGCAATGGTGCAATCTCGGCTCACTGCAACCTCCACCTCCTCGCTTCAAGCGATTCTCCTGCCTCAGCCTCCTGAGCAGCTGGGACTACAGGCGCCCACCACCACACCCAACTAATTTTTGTATTTTTAGTAGAGACGGGGTTTCACCATGTTGGCCAGGTTGGTCTCAAAATCCTGAGCCTTCAGGTGATCTGCCTTCCTCAGCCTCCCAAAGTACTGGGATTACAGGCATGAGCCACCGCACCCAGCCAGTTTGTTCACTGTCATTGCTGTACATTATTCCATGAATCCACCATGAGCTATCTATCTATTGTTGATGATACTTCAGGTTAACTCCAGTTTGGGGCTATTATGAATAATGCTGCTATGAATATTCTTGTGTCTTGGCTACAGTGCATGCATTTATGTTGGATATAAATGTCAGAATGGAAACAGTTAAGTCATAGAAATTTGAATGTTAAATTTCAGTAGATAATGCCGAACTATTTTCTAAAGGGGTTGTACCAAATATAATGCTACCAGCATTGTAGCATCATTTTCATTACTCTGGACCTTCTCTGACTGACACTTGGTCATGTTAAAATTTTTTGGGGGGGCCATTCTGGTAGATGTATGCTAATTTAGTTTGTATTTCACTGATGACTCGTATTTCTTGGCCATTTAAAAATCTTCTTTTGTGAAGTGCCTCTCCAAGTCTCTTGCCAATTTTATTACTGGATTGTCCTTTTTATTATTTATTTATTTATTTATTTTTGAGACGGAGTCTCACTCTGTCACCCAAGTTGGAGTGCAGTGGCATGGTCTCGGCTCACTGCAACCTCCGCCTCCTGGGTTCAAGAGATTCTTCGGCCTCAGCCTCCCTAGTAGCTGGGACTACAGGCACGTGCCACCACACCCAGCTAATTTTTGTATTTTAGTAGAGACAGGGTTTCACCATATTGGCCAGGCTGTTCTCGAACTCCTGACCTCATGATCCGCCCACCTCAGCCTCCCAAAGTGCTGGGATTACAGGCAAGAGCCACCAAGCCCAGTCCCTTTCTATTATTTATAGGAGTTTTAGATACAAACCTTTTGTCAGGTATATGTATTATAATTACCTGCTTCCACTCTGTGACATGACTTTTCCCATTTAATGGTAGCCTTTGATGAACCAAAGTACTTTTGTGTACTCAAAATTTATCAAATTTGCCTTCCTTAGTCTTTGTATGTCCTGTCTAAGATGTCTTTCACTATATTGAGATCCAAAAATATTCTCCCATATCCTATAGGTAGGTGCTTATGTATTACCTTTCACATACTGTTCTATAATCTACCGAGTTGATTTTTTGTGTATGATGTGTGAGGTAAAGATTACGTTTCTTTACTTTCCTTTCTCTTAGAATATTCAATTGTCCCAGAAACATTTACCTTCCCTTACCCACTGCTCTATGTTAACAATCTTTGTTGCAAAGCAAGTGTCCGTATAAACATGTTTCTAAGCTTTTGATTCTATTCCTAGAGCCTGACTACTCTTTAAAAACTTTAAAATAAGTCTTGATGTTGGATGGAACAAATCTTTCCCTGTTGTTCTTATTCAAGAGTGTCTTTGCTATTTGTGGCCTTCTATTTCTATATGTATTTTAGAACCAGCTTGTCAAAGCCACCCAAAAATCCCAATTCATGAACTTAGCTGTTTCTGAAGCTGAGTTGCACTCCCTGCAACGACTTTTAGGGCATGGCCTTTCATGGCCCTAACCCAAAGGAAATGGAGTTCACCAGGCTCCCCCTTACTTGATGGGTCCTGAACACTAATCCATTTCCTGTTACTTTAGTTCAAAGAGGCACTTTTCATGACCTTGTCACTCAGCTTCCCCACTCAGGAATCCAGCATGTACCCTCAGGAGACAAAAGAGCCCCAAAATAGACTCTTGTCCTTGGATCGCTATAGCTCTCACATGGATCACAGCTAGGTAATTCTTCATGATCTTTCTATCTCTCCAGTATCTTCCAGCAGATGTTTATATTTCACCCATATTTTCTAATTGTCCCCAATGAGAGATAATTACCTAGTCTGCTATTACTGAAAACAGAAATCCATATTGCCTATTTACCCATATCAATCTGAATATACCTTAGTGAATAAAATAAAAACAAAAATAGTTCTGCCCTCTGCCGGGCACAGTGGCTCATGCCTGTAAGGGAGGCGGAGGCGGGAGGGCCGAGGCGGGCAGATCACAAGGTCAGGAGTTCGAGACCAACCTGGCCAGCATGGTGAAACCCCATCTCTACTAAAAATACAAAAATTAGCCAGGCGTGGTGGCACAAGCCTGTAATCCCAGCTACTCGGGAGGCTGAGGCAGGAGAATCGCTTGAACCCAGAAGGCGGAGGTTGCAGTGAGCCGAGATCACACCACTGCACTCCAGTCAAGGCGACAGAGCGAGACTCCGTCTCAAAAAAAAAAAAAAAAAAATTCTGCCCTCTCTCTGTCATTGATTAATAATATCAGTTTATCTACTATGTCTATCCCCCTTTGGCTTATCCTGTCCTTTGGATCGTAACGAAGACTTCAAAAAGGTTAAATTTTTAGACAGAAATGAAACTAGCAAAAAAATAATGAAAGACAGTAGTGGATTTAAAGAATAACATAAAATTAATCTCTAAGGAGACTTATAACCTTTATTTTATAAAAAATTCACTGAGAGAAAAAGGTCTAGAAAATGTCAGTTCCTGATGAGCAGAAACAGAATACAGACCTATAGAAAGGCTCTTATTTAGGATATAGACATAGTGAAGTCTCATGCCAAGTTTGTGTGTGTGTCTATCTATGTACACATATATTTATATATTTTAAAGACTATTTTTATTATTTCTGAATAATTTATCCACATTATTCAAAATCCAAAAAGCATATAAGTATACAGTGAAAAATTTCCTCCCATGTCAGTCCCTACCTCCAAAAGCAATCAATGTTATTTGGTTTTGTGTAGTCTTCCAAAGATGTTTTATGCATATAAAAAAAAAGTGTGTGTGTGTGTGTGTGTGTATACTTTTTCACTTTTTTACACAAAAAATGGGCATGCTTAGACGTGGTGGTGCATGCCTGTAATCCCAGCTACTTGGGAGGCTGATGCAGGAGAATCGCTTGAACCCGGGAGGCGGAGGTTGCAGTGAGCTAAGATCACGCCATTGCACTCCAGCCTGGGCAACAGAGCGAGACTCTGCCTCAGAAAAAAAAAAAGGTGGGGGGGAGCATGCTGGACATACTACTGTGTACTTTGTTCTTTCCACTTATATCTCAAAGACCTTTCCATAACTGCACATGAAAAGCTTCCTCATTCTTTTCTACAACTGATTAGTATTTCATTGGGTGAATATTCCATAATGTATGACCATTACAAACAATGCCATAATAACCTTGTATCTATGTCATTAAACAGGAGAATAAATAAATCTATAATTCCTGGAAAGAATGAGTCAAAGGGGCATATATTGTAATTCTGATGGATATTGACAAGTTGCCCTCCATAGAATCTGTACCAATTTACAATCTCATTAGCAAGGCATGAGAGTGTCTGCTTCTGCACACCGACCAACAAAGTGAGTTAGCAAACTACCAAGTGTAGTTAGGATTTCCAATTTCCTTATTATGAGTTAGGTTGAGCATTTTTCACATGGTAAGCACCACTTCTCATAGCATTTTAACAACTTAATGTATACTGGAAAAAAAATATGCTTTTGATTTTTTTTCTTTCCATCTCATAAGGAGTTGAGCTTTTGATTTTTAACTTTAAAGGAATGCCCTAAATTATTTTTAATTTTAAAGAATGCCCTAAATTACATAAGAACTACTGGTAAAACAACTTATAATTGGATTCAGAGAGGCAGGAAGTAAGAAAAGGAGAAAGAAAAACATAACTTTATTTCCAGAAGTATAAAGTGTGGGAGATGCAGCGCTGTTTCAGTGAGAGAGAATTATGAGCACAGCCTTTTAGGTTTCCTGAAGTTCTCCAGTGAAATTTAAGCCACTATGCAGAAGAAAAAGCCAATTTTCCTATAGTATAGCTTTCATTATATTAGCCAAATATAAGCTAATTCTGAAAGTATTCCTAGAAGAGATGAGAGAAATCAGGCCAGACTTTGCAAATTTAGATGGTATGTGGGGAAATGTTTTTTATTTTTAAAAATATGTATTCTAGTATATATTAAGAAAAATGGATATATCAAACTAGTAATATCGTAGGTATTATTTAGAATGCAACTTTTAAGTATCAATTAAAATGTCAATTAAATGTCAATGTCAAGAAAAAATAGTAAATAACTAATACTGTAACAGTATTCTCCAGTGTGGCAAAGTCATTACCATGGTTCCTCAGTGGCCGAAATCTCGGAAACAATGAACGGAGGAGGAAAAATGGAAGCTTAACAATAACTTAATTTATCATTGATGGCCACTAAAGCAAAGGTGAGAGAGAAAAAAGGAACTTCCTTAAAATAACTTATTTTATATTTGACAACTTTTTAAATGTGCATTTTCTTTCTACATTACCAAAGGGTCTGGTTTCAGACATTCTGATCATGCTAGGGATTCAAACTTACTGTGTACTTCGTACTTTCCCTACAAGGAGAACCAAAAAGCAGGTTTTTTTCAAAAGCATTTGAATATCAGGTCAGGGTTCTTTAGAACAGGCCTCAGAGGATTTCCCCCTCAGTAAACAGGCTGCAAAGAGATAATTAGCCTGTCATTTTAGATTCCAGTGCAGAAGAACTAAAAGCAGGCTATGTGGTTACAGCAGACTCAAGAGGCTTAAACGAAAACAAATTAAGTGAGTTTATGTTCCAACCAAATCTAGTGACCATGTGATCCAATTTCTCTTCAGCCCTTGAGTGGGACATGCTCCTGAGAGGTCACTCAGATTGTGCACCTTTGGTTATACTGTTTAGACTGAATCACGACATGAATAATCAACTATCTGACTAATCGACTATCTGGACACTAAAAACACAACCACTGTAAGAAAAAGAAAGCCACAGGCAGACAAAATGTTAACATTTTGACATAAAACCACAATAGAAAACTAAAAAACATCAAGGCTGTTTGTCATAGACTCCCTATTATTCTTACCATTCAACATGGTAGCCACCAAATTTTGAATTTTAATTCATGCACATTGAAATAGCCACAGATATTATATATATATATATATATATATATATATATATATATATTTTTTTTTTTTTTTTTTTTTTTTTTTTGAGACAGCGTCTCCCTCTGTCGCCCAGGCTGGAGTGCAGTGGTGCAATCTCGGCTCACTGCAACCTCTGCCTCCTGGGTTCAAGTGACTCTCCTGCCTCAGCCTCCTGAGTAGCTGGGACAGATATGACATATTTTCATCACTGCAAAAAAACTTATTGTAATATTCTAACTTCTACCTTAGAACCATGAACAAGTTTACCTGACCTGTTTCCATCCTCAACATCTAAATGTATTGATAGCTCTGGGGGTCATACACACCAAACTAAGTTCTACTGCTGACTTCAGCATCACAATAGAGTTTTATTTTCCTTTAAACTTAAAAAAACAAAAACAAAAACAAAAAAACCTGCCTTTAAGTGATGCAACAAGTATGCCTCAGAGAGTTTCATAATTAAAGAATGATTTATCTCTCCTCTGGGGAACTGAAGAACCCAGGTGCCTCAAATAAAAGACTATTAAAAACAATTACAATGCATAAAACAATAAGAACACCATGACCACTGGAGAGCTTAGTTCATAAGAACATAAATCCTTTCCTTCCTTTTCACCAAAACCTCAGCTAACAAACATGAAGACACTCAATAGGTATTCTCTGCAGAGAACACTTTTAAAAAACAAGTTATGGTTATTCTGGATAATGACACATTCCTGCTTTGAAGGAATAAGATACACCGAAAAACCAAAACCCTTAACTCAACAATACCTGATATGGCTTGGATGTTTGTCCCCTCCAAATCTCACGCTGAAATGTGATTTCCAATGTTAGAGGTGAGGTCTGGTGGGAGGTGACTGGATCGTGGAGATGAATCCCTCATGAATGATTTGGCATCATCCTCTTGATGATAAGTGAGTTCTCACTCAGTTAGTTCACCTGAGATATGGTTGTTTAAAAGAGTCTGGGACCTCCTCCCGTCTCTCTCTCTCTCACTCCCAACTCTCGCCATGTGACATACCTGCTCCCCCTTTCAGTATGATTCTAAGCTTCTTGAGGCCCTCACCAGAAACAGATACCAACACCACACTTCCTGTACACCCTGCAATACCATGAGCCAATTAAAACTCTTTTCTTATAAATTACTCGGTCTCAGGTATTCCAAATGGACTAACAGAACACCTGAATATCCAATTCCATTTCTTACTGCTGTTTTCTCTCTGAAAGGGTGAGAGAAATCTCATTAAATTTCATTCTTTCTTAGAGCTCTATTGCTTACTCATTGTATCATTTTCTAGAGGAAGATGGCAGAAGGATCCAATCAAACAAATTCCAAGTTTAAAGCAGTTTTTTGGGGTTCACGCCCAAGCCTCTGGTCCAGGCCAAATAAAATATTTCCACACTGCTTTGGAAGCCCAGCTTAACTCTAACACAGCGTTCCCAAAAGCAGCACCACTGACATCTGGAGCCAGATACCTCCTTGTTATGGGGATTGCCCTGTGCCTTGCACGATGTTTAGCAAACATCCCTAGCCTATCCTCACTAGATGTCAGCAATAGCTGCCACCAGTTGTGACGAGTAAAAATGTTTCCAAACATTGCCATGCCCTGGGGATACAAAATCGTACCTGGTTGAGAACCATTGCTCTAACCCAAGGAACATTCTTGGTTATCTCAACCCTAATTCTTCACATTCATTAGATGCTCATCCAAATCTCTGCATTCAGACTTTCTCTCACCATCAAACTCAGCAAATATTTGCAAAACCTCTAAAACACAACATCAAGGGCTCTAGATAAATAAACAAGCAAGAGAGATTCCGTTCCTAACTCCAAGCAGGTTTCTTAGTAGATAAAGAATTGTAATAAAAGACGCCCAATTATATAATGTTTTGAATTGTTAATTGTTTCTCCCTGAAATGGATCTCTCATCTCATCAAACTGAAAACACCTTGAGGACAAAGACCATAACCTGTCTGCGAGTACCAATACTTGATTCATGGCCAATAAAAACAAACAATTATAGGCTTCATCATAACAAGATGACAATTTCATCCAGACAGTAAAAACTTGCGCTAACTTGAACAGGTAAGTTAACCTTTCTCAGCTGTAGTTTGTTCCTCTGTAAAATGGGAAGAAAATGATTGTTGACCTGACTAAATCAGAAAATATAAGTAAATTTTTTTCCACCTCTGGCACAGAATAAGCATTCAATATCTGTAGGTTATCATTACTATTATTTTATTAGCAACAAATCCTACCTCAAGAGGAAGAGCTTGCTCTGGGCTACTATAATAAACCCCTACATGACATTTAAAAAAAAAAAAAAAACTATCACCCTGCATTCTGAGGGTAAGAGGAAGGAAAGTAAGCATGTCTACCAATGTCCTGGGAGGAAGTGAATGCAGGAATGAATTAGATGTCAGGAGGAAAAAAAAACACACTCATCTATCTAAAACGCGTGGGTATGTTTGCCATAAACACATGAGAACCTAAAGGGGAAGTAAAAACATGCTTAATTTGTAAATACTGGCGCATGCAAGGGACAAGTGTTACAAGACTTACCTTTCTGTGTTTACTTGCTTAGTCTTTTAGACATTATGCTTAGAATTTCTACTGCTACGTTAAATATATGCCAACGATTTTTAATTTAATACAAAGCAGAGTTCGTAAGAAAAAAAGGCAAAATTTGTCAGGTGTTTTAAAGTAAAAGAATATAAAGTCATGGGAAAGAGCTGGGTGAGTTGTGTGTGTGTTTGAATAAGGCAGCATTATGAGAGGGAAGATACTTGGGATCGGAGTACAAGACAGAAAAAGGCACCATGTTGGAAGCCATACATCCAAGAACACCTCTGGCGGCACAGGAAGTTCAACTGAACAAAAAGAGACCTTACTGTCACAATGGTTGAGACGAGTATAGTGTGTACCATGGGCTATACACCAAATGCCTTAGACAAAGCAGCTCAAGTAATCCTCACAATAATCCTATGAGGCAGATATTTTTAGTAATCACATTTTACAGATGAGGAAACTGAGGTTTCAGACTCCAATCCAGGCACCCTGGCTCCACAGTAGTGCCTCAACCATTATACTTTATGGTGTCTATTTTAATTTCAGACCTAGAAAATTAATTTATATTTGCTACTTAAATAAGACCAGTTCTCTCCCCTCTACCCTTTCGTATTTCAAAAGAGCATCCTTTCAGTTGCATCGTGTGTGGCGTTCAGGAGGCTGAAAGAAGAAAGTGTGATGGATGGACTCTTTTGTCTTCGGACACTGAAATAATACACACAGAGGAACTCGCGTTAGTAGAAATGGAGACGTCGTCCTGGACAAGAAGAGGATGAGGGTCTTGAGAATGAGGGAGGTAGGCCAAATTTTTAATTCCTGCTCTTGCTTTGGCTACTGTGTTCAAGCAAAAGACCCCAGACACTACCTATTTCAACTCTGCTTTTCATTTTTCCCACTCTGAGCGATGGAGAGGATGGCAGCAAGGCCAGGGGGCCTATGTGCAGGAAGGCTAGGGCGAGGTGGGCTTCTGGCAGAGGAAGGCAAGGCTGCCAACCCGGGTGGGGGCCGAGAGGCGCGTGGTAAGGCTGGGGCAGGGGACTGAGATGGGGATAGGGTGGGGAGCCAGAAGCAGGGGGCGGCGAGGCCAGTAGGGTTCGGGTCGGCAGTCTAGATGTGATTAGCAGACGGAGGTGGGACCCGAACCCCGGGTGAAGCTGAAACTGAAGCTGAAGAGGCACCAGGGGCAGAGCCACCCTGTCACTACCATTTGGGCAGATCTCAGAAAGGAAGCGGGGCAGGAATCAAGGCATTTCGAAACAGGAGTGAGTAGAAAATAACCTCGAGCCCAGGGCCCGGGTGGTGGCAGCGGCGGGGAAGGGGCCCCGCGCGCGAAGGGGCTGCCGAGGTGGGTCCGCTCCGCGGGGAAGCCCAGGACAGAGCGCGGCGGAGGCTCGCGCCGTGGTGCGGGGCCCTGAGGCCGGGCGGCACCCACCCGCCAGCGCCCGGGCCTTGCGTACCTGAGGCGGCCGCCTGGCTCCCCTCCACTCCCTGGCAGTCCCCGACGCCGCCAGCCGACCCTGGGCGGGCTGTGGGGCTCCAGGAGCCCGGCCCCTCAGCCGCCTGCAGGTCAGACATCTGCAGCCCGCGCACGGAGCTCTCCGCTGCCAGCCGCGCGTGGCTCCGGAAACAGCCGAAGGCCGAGCGAGCGCCGAGCACAGCCGAGCGCAGCCTGCAGGCCGGAAGAAGCGGCGCGGCGGCCGCTTGAAAAGCTAGCTGACCCAGGGGCGGCCACAGGAGCTCTGGCCCGCTGAGACTGGCGATGAGGCCGCAGGGAGGGTTACTGCGTGCTTCTGACAGACGATTTTTAAAGTCAGGGCTTGAAAGAACAAACAAAACCTGGGGAAGAGTCAGGAAGACACTGCCGGAAATCGTGGTATCCATAGAGACGCTATCGGAAGTTGGGGTTGCTAGGAAGCCGCGGCGCGTCTGCTAAGCTGCAAATGGCTGAAGTCCCGGAGGATTATGATTCCGGCCCAGATGAAGATGGAGAGCCGGAGCCTGAGAGGCCTGAACTGCCTGGACTTCATAAATTGTATGAAAATGCCGAACCAGACACCATGGCAAAGGCAGACTCGAAGCTACCAGCAGAGATTTACCAAGAGCCACAGCCAGAGACCGAGGAAGAGGACTTCAAAGAGGGGGAGCCAGAGAGTGCTAAGAACGTGCAGCTGAAACCTGGCGGGACGTCCCAGGAAGGAATTGCCAAGGAGTCCAAGAGAGTCGTACCAAGCGAAACTGAACCAGGGACACACCAAGAGGTAAAGTCGGAAACATCCAGAGAGATGGGAGAGTTTTTCAAAGATTTGGAGGCCCCTATGGATGAAACGCATAAAGAGTCAGACCTAGAGCCACCAGAGGAGGCTAAACCAAATGTTACAGAGGATGTGTTCCTAGAGTCAGCTATGGAAACAGATCCAGATCCAGTGCCACCAACGGAAACCATGTCTGAGGTTTCGGGGGCCACAGTCAGAGAGATAAATTTAGAATTACTAGAGGAGGAGACTGAACCGGGGGTTCCAGAGGAATCACTTAGAGTGCAACATGAAGAGACAGGTCTAGAGCCTCCAGAGCAGACCAAACCAGATTTTCCAAGTGAGAAACTAGGAGAATCACTTGAAGAGACAGATCTTCAGCCACCAAAGATGACCAAACCAGAGATTCCAGAGGAGACACAAAGAGAGTCAACTGAGAAGAAAAGGACAGAGCCACCCGAGCAGGCTAGACTGGAATTTCCGGAGAAGGAACCAAGAAAGTCTAGTGAGGAGGCAGGTCTAGAGCCTCCAGAAGAGACTCAACCAGAGGTTCCAGAGGAGATGCAAAGAAAGGCAACTGAGGAGAAAGGGACAGAACTACCTGAGCAGACTAAACCAGACTTTCCAGACCACAAGCCAAGAAAGTCTACTGATGAGAACGTTCCTGAGCCACTAGAAGAGATCAAATTAGAGTTTCCTGAGGAAGAATCAAGAAAACCAAATGAGGAAACAATTCTAGAACAATCAGAAATGATGAAACCAGAAAGTCCAGAAGAGATAAGAAAGTCAAATGAGGAAAAAAATCCACAGCCACCAGAGGAGACTGGTCCAGTGCTACCACAGGAGATCAACCCACAAGTTGAAGAGAAAACACAAACAAAGCCAACTGAGGAGAAAATTCTAGAGTTACCAGATGAAACCAAACCGAGAGAGACACATGTAGAATTTTCCAAGGAAGAAAGGCCAGAACCAATAAAGTCTAAGTATTCTGTAAGAAACGATGAGCTAGAGCACCGTGAGCCTAAAAGAGGAAAGTTGTCACTAAGTGACGAATTTAGAAAAGAATATTACGCATTAGGATCTCTCAGAGAAAGTGAAGAATCAATTGGTACACATGATGAGTTTCTGCAACCACTCCAAAAATTGCTTAATGTCAGTGAAGAATGCTCATACTCAGATCCGTCAGAGTCTCAGACAGAATTAAGTGAGTTCGTTCATGAAAAGGAAGTTGTAGATTTGTCCCAAGAGTTGAAGGAACGGGTCTCTGAAGATGACAAAACCCAGCCAGAAAAAGGGACTGAGTTACAATTTGAGCATCTTAATTGGGATCCAGAGGAAGTTGCAGAGTGGATTAGCCAGCTAGGCTTCCCTCAATACAAGGTATACAAAAATAAGATGTTTTGAAATCACATGCTGTCATCCGTCTACTTCTTATTCCTTCTAACCTGGCCTGAGCTCTTACCTCTTTACCGGAAGGAGTATCAAAAAGTCCTGGACTGTGGTAGAGGTAACTTGGATTTTAATTTTGGCCTTGCCACTGATGTATATTTGTATTTTGGGAGAGGAAGGGAGGGTCACATCGGTTTGTTTTTCCTCTTCCAGTGATTACACTTCTCTGCAATCCTTGAATAAAAGACCAAGAAGAGTATATAGACCTCCTTTCTTTTTTTTTTTTTTTTTTTTTTTTTTTTGAGACACAATCTCACTCTTGCCAAGGTTGGAGTGCAGTGACACGATCTCGGCTCACTGCAAGCTCCACCTTCCCCAGGTTCACGCCATTCTCCTGCCTCAACCTCCTGAGTAGCTGGGACTGGGACTACAGGCGCCCGCCACCATGCCTGGCTAATTTTTTGTATTTTTAGTAGAGACGGGGTTTCACTGTGTTAGCCAGGATGGTCTCCATCTCCTGACCTCGTGATCCGCCAGCCTCAGCCTCCCAAAGTGCTGGGATTACAGGCGTGAGCCACCGTGCCCGGCCTTAGACCTCCTTTCATAGAAAACTGTATTTTTAAGTAGATTTTGTTCAAGGTAGGCTTTTTGGTACTTTGTCAAGTTGTTTTAGTGGCAGCTCCCTTGCTCTGAACTTGTGCTATTACTTTTTAAAGTGTCTGCCCCAAATATGTCACCTGTATCATGAGCACTTAAGTGTATTAATTCAAGTTAGCCAGTTAACCAAAACTAGTTTTAGTAAAAAGACAGTGTAAACCTCTTGTTTCACTGATGCCAACTAGGTTTAAGGCTACCACAAAACAATACAAGATCTGAAACCTTTTGTACCTACTATACTTGCAAATGTAATTGAGACATGAAGAAGCACTGGTTGTACCATGCCCAAAAAAACAGTTAAAGAGCAGTGTAAAATTTAATAAAGAGCTTACATGGAAAAATTGTGCCATTATTGGGATAGAAAGTAAATTTAAGCTACTCAGGAGGCTGGTGCAGGAGGACTGCTTGAGTCCAGGAGTTCAAGGCTGCAGTGAGCTATGACTGCGGCACTGCACTCCCGCCTGGATGACAGAGTGAGACCCTGTCTCTAAAAAAGAAAAAACAAAAGAAAATAATATTTTTTTCTCAGGGTAGAACAAACATGACTTCTTCCCTTCCTCCCCCTTCCCTCCCTTTCTTCCTTCTATTTGCAGTACATTTTTTAAGTGATGTCCTTGTTGTATTGACAGGAGTGTTTTATCACAAACTTCATCAGTGGCCGAAAACTCATTCACGTCAACTGCTCAAACCTCCCTCAAATGGGGATAACAAACTTTGAGGACATGAAGGTGAGTTGTGTCCAAAGTTTCCCTACAGAGCACTGTTAACAGTGCCACCATCTGTCTCAAACCAACCTTTTTTTCCTCCAGCCTGGCCTCCCACTTCTGTCAATGGTGTCATCATAATTCCAGTTCCTCAGGCTCACGGTGGTTGCCTCCTCTTTCTCCTTTGATCCCCATAAATATTCCAAGAACTGTCCATTGCTCCTGTGGGACTTACACCGTCTGGCTTTCTTCATTCCCACTTTTCAGACCTTATGGCCTAATGCCTAGAACACCACAGTGGCCTCCCGCTTTTAGCCTGTCTCAATGGACCCTTTGGATTCAAGGGCCCTGCTTTTATGCTCTCACTTTCCACCTACTTATGTACTATTCAAAAACCTTCTTTGGATCCCTTCTGCTTACCAAGATAGTCTCCACTCCCTAGTTTAGAATTTAGGGCCCTCCACAAGTTCTCTCCCCTACCACTCCTCCACATGAATTTTGTGCTCCAGCCTACCACCAGGTCTAACTCACACCTTCGCAAACCTGCCTGGTGCATTCTTCTCTCTATATCTTTGCTCAGTTCCCCCATCCTTTGTATTACTAATATGAATCTTAATCATCCTTCAAGACCAATTCCTCATTTGCATCTCCCCAAGAAGTCTTTTGTAACATTCCCAGCCCACAGTAGCCCCCATCCCAAGTTCTCATGACATTTCGTGTCTCTGACACCCATTTGGCACTTATATAACACCATATGTATTTTGCCTGCTTTGCTGCCTAACTTTGAAACAAGCTACATTAACCACTCTGAGCATCAATTTTCTAAAATCTCCAGCACCAACAGTTCATGATTATTCTCCTTTGCATAACAGTACCCTCCATTTGTAGTGCTTTGCAATTTACAAAGCATCACAAACAATCTCACGTGTAACCTCTCCTTTAGCACCCCACCCCAATAACCCTCCAAGAATGGACAGTTCTTGGCATAACCATGGTTTTGCTCAGCACACCCATGCCCAGAAATGTACCACCTCAGTGGTTTCCAAACTTGGGTCGTCTTCAGAATCAAATGAGATTTTTTGAAAAAGATACATTCCTAGGCTTCATCCTCCAGAGATTTTGATTCATTAGGGCTGGGTAGGCCCTGGAATCTCTTCCCTAGATGACTCTTCAACAGGCCTTATAACCCTGTAATTCCATAAGTCATATGGTTTAGAAATAAGAAAACTACACTTGTTAATACCTGAGTCCTTTTACTAGCAAGAAGATATAACAAAACTTTTAAAATTATTAAACATATAGTCCTAACTGAGCGTTTACTTTCTTAAATTCTGCTAATAGCTATGCTTTGCTGAGAGCTTACTGTGTTTGGGGCCTCTTATATGTATTATTTCACTAATTCCCATTTTATAGAAAACTGGGGCCCAGAAAGGTGAAACAACTTAACAAGCTACTCAGATAATACGTTTTTTCTGTTTTTTGTCTTTGTTTTTGTTTTTTTTGAGACAGGGTCTCGCTCTGTCACCCAGGCTGGAGTGCAGTGGTGTAACCTTGGCTCACTTCAACCTCCATCTCCTGGGTTTAAGCGATTCTCCTGCCTCAGCCTCCCAAGTAGCTGGGACTACAGGTGTGCGCCACTATGCCCAGCTAATTTTTTCTTCTTGTTGTTTTTTTGGGGTTTTTTTTTTTTGAGACAGAGTCTCACTCTGTTGCCCAGGCTGGAGTGCAGTGGCACGATCTCAGCTCATTGCAACCTCCACCTCCCGGGTTCAAGCGATTTTCCTGCCTCAGCCTCCCGAGTAGCTGGGACTACAGGCGCGTGCCACCACGCCCAGCTAATTTTTGTATTTTTAGTAGAGATGGGGTTTCACCGTGTTAGCCAGGATGGTCTTGATTTCTTGACCTCGTGCTCTGCCTGCCTTGGCCTCTCAAAGTGCTGGGACTACAGGCGTGAGCCACCACGCCTAGCCTAATTTTTGTATTTTTAATAGAGACAGGGTTTCATGATATTGGCCAGGCTGGTCTCAAACTCCTGACCTTAAGTGATCTGCCAGCCTTGGCCTCCCAGAAGTGCTGGGATTATAGGCATGAGCCACCACGCCCGACTTATATTCAGATAACAAGTTTAAGAGCCAGGATTTAAGTCCATTTTGTGTGACTTCCCAGTCCATGTTCTATTTAACTGTATTGCCTAAGTGAACATTTTTGTTACCATAAACTTCCATGTACTATAAACATTATGATGTGGAAATGATCCTTTATTTTATTTATTTTTTTTGAGACAGAGTCTTGCTCTATCACCCAGGCTGGAGTGCAGTGGCTCGATTTCAGCTCACAGCAACCTCCGCCTCCCAGGTTCAAATAATCCTCCTGCCTCAGCCTCCCAAGTAGTTGGGATTACAGGCACGTGCCACCATGTCTGGCTAATTTTTGTATTTTTAGTGGAGCCGGGGTTTCACCATGTTGGCCAGCTGGTCTCAACCTCGTGACCTCAGGTGATCCACCCGCCTCAGCCTCCCAAAGTGCTGGGATTATAGGCATGAACCATGCCCGGCCTGGATCATTTATTATATACTTGTATTTCCAACCATGCCCTCACTTAACTACCAAGTACTGCCAGATAAATATCTTGTTCTTTTTATGTTCAAAGATGATACAGCTGTTTTTATGAACTCTAATTTCTACTTAAGGTATAATGAATTTTCTAGATAAAAATAAGGAACAGGCTGCTCTGCCTATGGAGCAGCCATAGTCCTTGACTTTCTTAATAAACTTGCTTTCGCTTAAAAAAAAAAATAATAATAAGGAACAGAATTAGCAAAATAGTAACCTGTCAAATTCCTGGAACATTTAAGTACCAAGAATTTCAGCTTTTTATCATGAGAAGGCATTTTTAAGAGTCAGACAATTCATTCAGCTCCCTTGGCATTCTAATTCCAAAAGTACAATATCAACATGCAGTAATAAAAATTCTAATTATAGTTTTTCTTATCTTGCGAGACACAAGCGGTTTTAAAAATCTTCTGAAATCCTCAAGAGTAAATGACAAACCCAGTGGTCTGTCCTTTTATCTAAGAAATTTGAATAAACAAACTTTGAGATACTCATTATCACAGTCACCTCAGACAAATGTGGCCTTCCCTTGAGGTCACTAGAGTAACATAAAGACCAAGACATTCAAAGGTTACGTTAGATAAGCTTTGCTTGACACTTAGACCCACATGAAAAAGCTGATTATGGCCAGGCCTGGTGGCTCACGCCTGTAATCCCAGCACTTTGGGAGGCCAAGGCAGGTGGATCACCTGAGGTTGGCAGTTCGCCTGGCCAACATGGTGAAACTTCTTCTCTACTAAAAATACAAAATACAAAAATTAGCTAGGCATGTTGCATGCCTGTAGTCCTAGCTACTTGGGAGGCTGAAGCAGGCGAATAGCTTAAACCTGGGAGGCGGAGGTTATAGTGAGCCAAGATCGTGCTCTCCATGAACTGCACTCCAGCCTGGGTGACAGAGCAAGACTCAGTCTCAAAAAAAAAAAAAAACCCTGATTATGCTCTAAGACACAGGGTAACTTCTAGGAGGTCATACATGCTGTAGCTGTCTTCCTTACTGATATACACAGCTTTTAAAATGTCTCCATTGTACTTACAGCGCCTAGTTCACCCACAATTTATCCCATAACAACAGTTAAATAGTATAGTTATCTTTTTCATGCTGAGTCTCCCATATCATCATTTATGGACTTGTGGGAGAATAGAAGGAAGGAAGAGCGAGCAGATTGCTTGAGAGTGTGGAATTCTGGACATGCTGCTAAGAATCTGAACAACATTGCCACTGTGCACCTCCTATACAAGCCTTGCAGTTAATTTATGGCCATTTTCTGTTATCTTCTCAGCCCTTCTATGTTTAATTGGAACTCTTCTGTAAGGAATTCTTCTACATTTAATTGTCCCCTCTCTCCCATTTTTTAATCCATTCAGTCATTGATATTAGTATGGACTTTGTATATTTATTTTTGGGGTTATAACCCAGTTCTATTGCTATTTATTTTGTTGCTCAAATTGTGCCATCTTTCACCATTGGGAGCTCTTTTAAATTGGCTCCTGTGGCCTTTTGACATGTCCTCCCTTTTTTTTTAAAGCATCTCCTTACCTTCTGGCAATATAAGTTGCTTCAGACTCATATTTTTCCTGCTGCAGCCCCAGAATCAGCCATGTTTCTAAGGAGCCCTGGTTGATTTTATCAGAGGATGGTATTTAGAAACCAAGATGTGGACACTAGTTGTGCTTGTTGCTACTGAGTGTCACTGCTTCTATGCACTCTTAACAGAAAGATCTAGGAAATAAATGTATATATACTAACCCATATGTACACAAATATCTATCTTATTTCTGTATCTATCTCTATATATACATATGTATTAAAATAAGCATGGGGGCTGGGCGTGGTGGCTCATGCCTGTAATGCCAGCACTTTGGGAGGCTCAGGCGGGTGGATCACCTGAGGTCAGGAGTTCAAGACCACCTGACCAACATGGTGAAACCCTGTCTCTACTAAAATACAAAAAATTAGCCGGGCCTGGTTGTGCGCACCTGTAATCCCAGCTACTAGGGAGGCAGAGGCAGGAGAATCCCTTGAACCCGGAAGGCAGAGGTTGCAGTGAGCTGAGATCATACCACTGCACTCTAGCCCGGATGACAGAGTGAAACTCCATCTCAAAAAAAAGATTGAGCTCTCTGATATCTCTAGTCTAACATCACAGAGTTCATTCTAGCCTTCCTTCCCATCCTTCCTATCCCCAACCCCACTTGCCTTTTTTTTTCTTTTTTTTTCTTTTTTTTTTTTGAGATAGAGTCTCACTCTGTCACCCAGGCTGGAGTGCAATGGCGCGATCTCGGCTCATTGCAACCTCTGCCTCCCAGGTTCAAGCAATTCTTCTGCCTCAGCCTCCCGAGTAGCTGGGATTACAGGCGCCCACCACTGTACCTGGCCAATTTTTTTGTATTTTTAGTAGAGACGGGGTTTCGCCATGTTGGCCAGGCTGGTTTCAAACTCCTGACCTCAGGTGATCCGACTGTCTTGGCCTCCCAAAGTGCTGGGATTATACCCCCTTGCCTGTTTATAACTACTTTTTCTGACATTGAGAAACTTGGCTCTCCTTATATGTAAATATGTTTCCCTATGAAAAACAGATTTACCAAATAGAGTTCAGTGTTTGTGTACAGCTGTTTCTGTCTTTAGCCTTACAGTATCTAGACAAAGCACTGTTTTCTTAAAGTTACAGGTCAGCACCTTTCTTCCCCACCCCCTTCAGTGAGATTATGTCTTACTCTATAATACAGTTAGATTCATTTGTCCACAGCCTTTATTCCACCCCAACATCCTGGATTTTTTTTTTCTTTTTTGAGGCAAGGTCTTGCTCTGTCACCCAGGATGGCGTGCAGTGGTGCAATCTCAGCTCAGTGCAACCTCCACCTCCCGGGCTCAAATAATCCTCCCACTTCAGCCTCCCGGGTAGCTGGGACTACAGCCACATGCCACCACACCCGTCTAATTTTTTGTACTTTTGAGGGGACAGAGACGGGGTTTCACCATATTGCCCAGGCTGGTCTTAAACTCCTGAGCTCAAGCAATCCACCCACCTTGGCCTCTCAAAGTGCTGGGATTACAGGCATGAACCACTGCGCCTGGCCTCTCTTCCTGGCTTTTTAAAAGTTTGCATGCAGTAAAACCATTCTTTGTTGTGTGTAGTTCTGTGGGTTTTGACAAATGCATGCACTCATGTATCCACCACCAAAGAACCATACAGAACAATTCTGTCACTCTAGAATTTCCCTCTGCAGTCAGCCCATCCCTTTACCGTAATCCCTAATCTGTTTTTGATGTCACATAAGTGGACTCAAATAATGCACATTCTCTGGGTCCGGCTTCCTTTCCTTAGCAAAATGCATTTAAGATTAATCCATGTTGTTAGATGAATTAACAAACAGATGTTAAGGAGACCATACATCTGCTTTAATAATGCTGGTATAGGCTGGCTGCAGTGGCTTGGACCTGTAATCTCAGCTACTCCAGAGGCTGAGGTGGGAGGAATGCCTGAGCCCAGGAGTTTGAGGCTGCAGTGAGCTATGGTCATGCCACTGCACTCCAGCCTGGGCAACAGAGGGAGACCTCATCTCTGAAATAATAATAATAATAGTGGCATAGATGGTTCATATTTTAACCACAACAATTATGTCTTTGTCTTTAGGTTTAGATCATATAAATTATAGATTCCAATTATACAAATATGCATAGTTACATACTATGAGGTAATAACCAATACACAATAAATTGGTGATGAAGCAAAACCATCAGTAGTTTACAAATAAAAGAACAGCAGCCTTTGAAAACAATGATCAACACAAGTTACAATGATAATATAGTAATAATTGTCTTCTTGAAAACCACAGGCATTGCAGGTAACTGGTTGAGGCCATGTGAAGTAGGTGTTCTGCCGTGATGCCACGCACTGAGTATAAGCTACCACCTTAGAATGTAGGATTATGAATCCTTAGAAAACTAATCATCCTCACAAATACCTATTTCCAATAATCCTTACTAACTCAAGTAATTTGCCAGTAAGTTGCTCTAAGTCATAGGCAAAAATAAAGTCTACTGCTTGTCGTTTGTTCATCAGAACTAGAGAGGCCGGGCACAGTAGCTCGCACCTATAATCCCGGCACTTTGGGAGGCTGAGGTAGGAGGATCGCTTGAGCCTAGGAATTCGAGACCAGCCTGGGCAATATAGTGAAACCCCAGCTCTATAAAAAATATTTTAAAAGTTAGCCAGGTGTGGTGGCACATACTTGTAGTCCCAGCTACTCAGCATGCTGAGGTGGGAGGATCACTTGAACCCAGGAGGTCAAGGCTGCAGTGAGCTATGATCATGCCACTGCACACCAGCCTGATTGACAGAGCGAGACCCTGTCTCAAAAAGAATAATAACTAAAGAAAGAAATTGCAGTTTTAGTTCAATCTTTCACCTGTCAGAGGACTTCTTGTTTCATTGATGAATTTCAGACACACTTTTAAAAATCACTGAATAGGAGGAGAGATAGTCAGATTATATTTATTGATTTCAGTGCTAAGTGTAATGAATTGCTTTTTTTATGAAATTATTATTTTTATTAAGAAACCCCTAAGCACCAAGAGCCATAAAAAAACCCGTATCATTTGCTGTTATAGCCCACAGAGGGAATATGAGTAGATTATATATATATACTCCCTTCCCAAAACAAAGAAAAATTCCAAAAACACATGAATGTGGCTGAGCAGCTGGCTGACACCTGTAATCTTAGCACTTTGGAGGCTGAGGTAGGAGGATCACTTGAATCCAGGAGTTTGAGACCAGCTGGGGAACATGGCAAAACCCCATCTCTACCAAAAAAAAAAGCAGGGTATGTTGTCATGCATCTGTTGTCCCAGCTACTTGGGAGGCCGAGGCAGGAAGATGGCTTGAGCCTAGGAGTTCAAGGCTGCAGAGAGCTATGATCACAGCACTGTACTCCAGCCTGCATGACAGAGCAAGACCTTCCTGTCTTGATAAATAAATACACACGAATGTGTAGGGAACACTTTTAATTTCTGCATTACAATACTGTGCAAAACAGTAGTGAACCCTTTCAGCCCACAGTGGGCACACAGCTCTTTTTGTTAATAATGTGTATATGACTGCAGTGTACCTCCTGGGAATACAATCTGTGAACCTTAGGGAATTTGTGAAATAACCTTTTCTATTCAGGGCATTGGAAAGGAGAATCAGGGTACTTGCTTTGGCAGCACATATACTAAAAGAGAATCAGGGTGAGATGCCTACCAAACAAGGTGCACACGTAGAAGCATGCATCACAAACAAGAAGTCTTAGAAGCCACCTGTTCGTGTGTGTGTGTGTGTGTGTGTGTGTGTGTGTGTGTTTGCTTTTGGAGACAGGTCTGTTACCCAGGCCGCAGTGCAGTGGCATGATCATGGCTCCTCACTGCAGTCTCAAACTCCTGGGCTCAAAGGATCCTCCTACTTCAGCCTCCCAAGTAGCTGGGACTACAGGCATGCAACTTCACAACTGGCTTTTTTTTTTCTGTAGCAATTTGTTTTTTTTGTTTGTTTGTTTTTTGAGATGGAATCTCTCTGCATCACCCAGGTTGGAGTGCAGTGGTGCGATCTCAGCTCACTGGAACCTCTGCCTCCCAGGTTCAAGCGACTCTCCTGCCTCAACCTCCCGAGTAGCTGGGACTACAGGCGTGCACCACCACGTCCAGCTAATTTTTGTAATTTTAGTAGAGACAGGATTTTGCCATGTTGGCCAGGTTGGTCTCGAACTCCTGACCTCAGGTGATCCACCTGCCTCGGCCTCCCAGAGACATAAGCCACCTCACCTGGCCTTTGTAGTAACTTGGATCTCAGTTCTTAGAAGCCCCAACTGATAAAGATCTCAATTAGAATTCTCACTGGACAACTCAGGAGGCTGAGGCAGGAGGATGGCTTGAACCCAGTTGTTCAAGGCTATAGTACACTATAATTGTGCTTTTGCATATCCACTGCACTCCAGCCTGGGTAACACAGCAAGACCCCATCTCTAAAATAAAACAAAACAAAACAAAAAACAAAAACAAACAAACAAAAAAAACAGAATCCTTACTCAGAATGCCAAGGCAACTATACCCATAAATCATCTCTAGAGTCAACAAAACCAGTTCAAGTAAGATCTGAGAAACATGGCATCTTGCCTATCTAAAAGGCATTGCTAATGGGCAGTTTTATATCAGGTTTAGCATTGTCTGTGGCACAAATTTTACAGTCTTATAACTCTGACCAGTAGCTTTAAATTAAAAAAAAACAAAAACAAAAGTCCATTCCAAATACCCTTTGGCTGTGTTCTAGCAGCAATTCCATGGACTGTCGTCTCATCCAGAGGCAGAATATGAATTCAAACAGTGGTATTATAACTGACCTAGGATTAAAACTAGAATTTGAAAAGGCAATCACAATTTTTTTTTTTTTTTTTTTTTTTTTTTTTTTTGAGACAGAGTCTCTCTCTGTCACCTAGGCGGGAGTAGAGTGGTGCGATCTTGGCTCACTGCAGCCTCCGCCTCCCAGGTTCAAGTGATTCTCCTGCCTCAGCCTCCCAAGTAGCTAGGATTACAGGAGCATGCCACCACACCTGGCTAATTTTTGTATTTTTAGTAGAGATGGGGTTTCACCATGTTAGCGAGGATGGTCTCGATCTCCTGACCTCGTGATCTGCCTGTCTCGGCCTCCCAAAGTGCTGGGATTACAGGCGTGGCATGAGCCACGGCCCGGCCAGCAATCACAATTTAAGCTAGGATATCAAGTGGCATGGTGCTCAATGAATACAAATTTTGTTTTACAGATGCTGAAAATTGTGGCAAAAGATATTTTAGAATACACAAGTATAAGTACTAATAAAACAGCTCGAACTTTAATGTCTGCTTTTTAGTGTTTGAGTTTTTTAGTTAAACAAATGAGGTAACTATTTGTTATGATTTTTTTTTTTTTTTTGATGGAGTTTTGCTCTTGTTGCCCAGGCTGGAGTGCAATGGCATGATCTTGGCTCACTGCAACCTCCATCTCCCAGGTTCAAGCAATTCTTCTGCCTCAGTCTCCTGGGTAGCTGGGATCACAGGCGTCTGCCACCACTCCTGGCTAATTTTTGTATTTTTAGTAGAGACAGGGTTTCACCATGTTGGCCAGACTGTTCTCGAACTCCTGACTTCAGGTGATCTGCCCGCCTCTGCCTCCCAAAGTGCTGGGATTACAGGCTTCAGCCACCATGCTCGGCCCTGAGTTATAATTTTTTTTCTTAGTTACACATTAACTGACGCCCCATATAGACAAGTTATTTAATAACCTTCCCAGAGACAGTCATGGCTCCTAATCTGAACATATTATCTGCTCTTATGCTTGGTCAGATTGCTCAGCAAAAACAAAGAAATGAACCCATCCATGGCCATCTGATGCAAGGGCCTAGAAATGTCTTAAATGGTACTTTGAAAAGGATAATCATGACATTTAAGAAATTGGTTTTGGTAAGGTTAGGCTAGTAAGCCTGTGAATTTGTTTCATTATTTTATTTCCCCATAGAAATAAGGAATTGGCAGGGTGCAGTGGCTCACGCCTGCAATCCCAGCACTTTGGGAGGCCAAGGTGGGCGGATCACCTGAAGTCAAAAGTTCGAGACCAGCCTGGCCGACATGGTGAAACCCCATCTCTACTAAAAATACAAAAATTAGCCAGGCGTGGTGGTGTGCGCCTGTAATCCCAGCTACTCAGGAGGCTGAGGCAGGAGAATTGCTTGAATCCAGGAGGCAGAGGTGGCAGTGAGCCAAGATCGCGCCACTGCACTCCAGCCTGGGCGACAGAGCAAGACTTCATCTCAAAAAAAGGAAAGAAATAAGGAGTTAATATTCAAGAGGCTTAGAAAACTAAATAAACCTTCTTTGATTTGGTTGTGTTTTCAGGTTAGTCTAATTAAAAAATTATCCTTGCGTTTCAGGCAATTTCTCGGCATACGCGGGAGCTCCTGGAAATTGAAGAGCCATTATTCAAACGCTCCATCAGCCTTCCCTATAGGGATATTATCGGCTTATATTTAGAGCAAAAAGGTCATACTGGGATAAAATCTGATTCCTTGACTTTATCTGAATTGGTCAAAGCAGCAGGATTACAGGATTATGCTCCAGAAATAACTGCCCCTGAAGAGAATGAGGAATTACCTTGCACTGAACCATAGGGGAAATCCACTTCACAGAGCTTGAAAGATCAAACTAAATTACTTGAGGGAAGAGGTATGGTCTTTTTTGGTTTTCTTTTTCTCCTTTTTTTTTTTTTTTTTTTTTTTTGAGACAGAGTCTTGCTCTGTCGCCCAGGCTGGAGTGCAATGGCACAGTCTCAGCTCACTGCAACCTTGCGATTCTCCTGCCTCAGCCTCCCGAGTAGCTGGGATTACAGGCATCCGCCATCATGCCCAGCTAATTTTTGTATTTTTAGTAGATACGATGTTTCACCATGTTGGCCAGGCTGGTCTGAAACTCCTAACAGTTGATCTGCCCGCTGTGGCGTCCCAAAGTGCTGGGATTACAAGCGTGACCTACCGCACCTGGCCCTTTTTCTCCTTTTCATTAAGGATCAGTTAGAACTGCTGGCTTCATTCCTAGTTGTGTCTCTGACTTATGGTACCCTCCCTTTCTTTTTGCAATTTAACCCCTTGTTAAAACAAAGATAGTCACGCTTATCTTTCTGGGTAATTATAAGAATTCCTGAGCCAGGCAAGGTGGCTCACACCTGTAATCCTAGCTCTTTGGGTGGCTGAGGCGGGCAGATCACCTGAGGTCAGGAGTTCAAGACCAGCCTGGCCAACAAGGTGAAGCCCTGTCTCTACTAAAAATACAAAAATTAGCTGGGCATGGTGGCACATGGCTGTAGTCCCAGCTACTCAGGAGGCTGAGGCAGAAGAATCATTTGAACCCAGGAAACAGAGGTTGTAGTGAGCTGAGATGGTGCCACTGGACTCCAGCCTGGGTGACAGAGTGAGACTCTGTCTAAAACAAACAAAACAAAGCAAAACAAAATTCCTGAAAAATTCTAGTAAGGCACCTTGTAGTAGGAACATGTTGGGGAAATATAATTAAAAATAAAATCTCCTGCCAACTCCGGAGAGAGAATTCTTTCCACAAATGCAGAAGAGAAACATTTTTATTCTTGAATAAGCATTAAACTGTGATGCACATCACAGGCAAGCTGCTAAAGAGATTGCAAAGACAAATCTCACCCTTGTAGATGGCAGAGCAGATACAATACACGACATACATGTTAATTATCTGTGTCCAAAGGAAAACTAAAACTTCTATCTTGACAACAGACAGAAGTTACTACTTGGAGCCAGGTACCTAAGCTAAACTCCCACAGAGACAAGGAGACAAGGTACCAACCTCCTCAGTGCTCACATTTCAAAGAGATGTCTCCGTGGCGTCCAAAAAAGAGACTGTCCTGAGGTATAAAATGGCTAGAGACTTATTCAGCTTTTTAAAAGATTTACATACATCTCAAAGACATAGTAAAAGGATTTACAGTGACAGGTTCTTTAAAGGAAATGGTGGTTTTTTGTTTATTTTTTTGAGATGGAGTCTCACTCTGTTGCCCAGGCTGGAGTGCAATGGTGTGATCTCAGCTCACTGCAACCTCCACCTCCCGGGTTCAAGTGATTCTCCTGCCTCAGCCTCCTGAATAGCTGGGATTACAGGCATGAGCTACCACTCCCAGCTAATTTTTTTTGTATTTTTAGTAGAGACGGGGTTTCACCATGTTGGCCAGGCTGGTCTCAAACTCCTGGCCTCAAGAGATCTGCCTGCCTCGGCCTCCCAAAGTGGGGAGATTACAGGCGTGAGCCACTGCGCCCGGCCTAAAGGAAATGTTTTACAAAAAAAAAAGTGGGGAAGTTCTCTCTTCCTTTTGGCATCAGGAAAAATTTAAAAGAAAAAAATTTTTTTAGATATGTGTGTATCTAAATATGTAAATATCTAAACATGGCTTACCACTATGAAATAGGTTCTGTGGTTTGCTTACAGGCTTTTTTATGTGGTACTTTCCAGGTCTTTATAATACAAAATTTAGGCTAGAGTCTACCCATGACTGCACTTCTCAAAAGAAATTATAGGCTGGGTGCAGTGGATCATGCCTGTAATCCCAGCACTTTGGGAGGCCGAGGCAGGTGGATCACTTGAGGTCAGGAGTTTGAAACCAGCCTGGCCAATGTGATGAAACTCCGTCTCTACTAAAAATACAAAAATCAGCCAGGTGTGGTGGTGTGCGCCTGTAATCCCAGCTATTCGGAAGGCTGAGGCAGGATAATCACTTGAACCCGGGAGGTGGAGGTTGCAGTGAGCCAAGATTGCGCCATTGCACTCCAGCCTGGGCAACAGAGCGAGACTCCATCTCAAAATAAATAAATAAATAAAAATAAAAAAAGAAATTATAAAATATTTCTCGTTACCTGAATGGCTCCAGTTCCCCTCTAGTTTTACAGATTTAACTGCTCATTCTCTTCCTGGACTCATATTTTAATCCTGAAAACAACCATGGGCTAACACAGTCCTGAAGGACAGTGATGAACCTCCAGTTCCCTACACCAGAATGAATAGTAAAAGATGTTTTTCTGTTTTTCCACTGAGAGAAGCAAGAGTGCCTCAAATGAATATTCATGCCAAGTGTTAATATTTGATGATGAACCTAATATTTTCCCAAATTGGACTAACAAAATTGTATCAGAAACCATTCTAACACCATACCATTGCATTTGCCTGGCTCACGATTATGTAAAAAAACAAAAGGTAAATGATTAACCTAAGACCATAGTGATTTACATAGTGAATGGTTTTGTTCAAAAGCCCTTTAGCATTTAGCAAACAGTAGTTATGTTCTATGACAGAGCATAGTGACATCCCTGTTGTTTTCAACTCTTATAATTGACAAAAAGTATTTGCAAAACATAAAGGAAATCAACAAATTTGCAGTATAGATCTATATTTTGCAAAATTAGTTTTAGCCATTAAATACCAGTTTTTTAAATGGTTTAAATGGGAACAGCTGTAAATAAGATAGTACCAGAACAGTCATATATAGTCAAAATAAGCATGATACAAGCCATAATTCAATTAAGATGGTTTACCATACCTTCACTTCTCTATCCAAAATTGTGAGAAAATCAGACTGTATCTTTTTCCAGCTACCTACTGCTGGCAAATGGATTGAAACTTGATTTATTGGAAAAGAAGCTGCAGTATGTAATTGTCTAAAACTTATAACATTATAACTTCTTTAATTTTAGAAGAGAAATAATTTGTATTAACAAGACTTTTCTGCGGGAGCAGCTTACTTAAGTTAGGTTGTGTAGTTTCACTAGTTGCTTCTGAAAGCCAGATACATATTGATGGATAGGACCACTTGTTTTATTCTACATTTTAAAGAGTCATCAGTACAGTTTTATAATTCCTGATGTCTATCATGTGGCAAACACAATACAGCCACAAGACTCCCACAGTCAATTGTGATAATCAGGGCACAACTATTATAGGGAAAATCTGTGAGTGGGAAAAAGTCCTGATTCCTGAGTTCTCTTATTGGGATGGAAAGCCTGTGGAAATGACTGGCTGTTCTTTGGTTAGGGAGATGCCAAATGAAGCACAGTATAGATGGGTAAGGTGGTCTTGGAGAACAGGACTGCTTGAGAGATGCTGGCTAAACGGAGTTTCCTTGAGTTGCACAGCAGTCAGATCAAACCAGGGGAAAGGCCTGAGGTGAAAAAAATATTGTTACTTTTTTATGTCTGTTCAGTATATCTGATTTGGCTGTTAAACACATCTTTTAAAGAAAGTTTTCCTCATTACCTTTTCATAAACTAGAAATATTAATACCTTTCCATAAACTAGAAATTCAGCTAGAACTAGTCAATGTGTAGATTTAAGTGTACTTAATGGTGATTTCTCACACTTATGTACATTTCTCTAAGTGCATTTGGAGAGGAATTCATTGTTAAAGAATTATTATAATATTGACATTGACACCCTTTGCAGAAAATTTTTCTTTTTTTTCTTTCTTTTTTTTTTTTTTTTTTTTTGAGATGGAGTCTTGCTCTGTCGCCCAGGCTGGAGTGCAGTGGCGCGATCTCGGCTCACTGCAAGCTCTACCTCCCAGGTTCACGCCATTCTCCTGCCTCAGCCTCCCGAGTAGCTGGGACTACAGGCGCCCGCCACTACGCCCAGCCAATTTTTTTGTATTTTTAGTAGATACGGGGTTTCACCGTGTTAGCCAGGATGGTCTCAATCTCCTGACCTTGTGATCTGCCCATCTCGGCCTCCCAAAGTGCTGGGATTACAGGCGTGAGCCACTGCGCCCGGCTGCAGAATATTTTTCTCGAATTTAGAAAGAACATATATAAGATCGTGGACATTAAGCAAGGAAGAAGTCTAATTGCTTTTAAGATATCCTCTTTAGCTGTATAGATTAAAAAGTAGGCTGGGCGCAGTGACTCATGCCTGTAATCCTAGCACTTTGGGAGGCCAAGGCAGCAGGATCACTTGAAGTCAGGAGTTTGAGACCAGCCTGGACAACATAGTGAGACCTCATCTGTACAAATTTAAAAAAAAATTAGCTGGATGTGGAGGGACACACCTGTAGTCCCAGCTACTCAGGAGGCTGAGGTGGGAAATTGCTTGAGCCCAGCAAGTCGAGGCTGCAGTGAGCTATGATCACACCACTGCACTCTAGCCTGGGCTACAGAGTGAGACCCCCATCTCTAAAAAAACAGAGAGGAAAGTTAATATGCAAATGAATACCTAACGGGGCAACATTAAGTATTAGTCTATAGTGTAATTCAAGTTAAAAAGCCTTAAGACATAGGGTTTCGATATTTTTCAAAAGATCAGGAGAGACAGGCATGATGGTGCGCACCTGTAGTCCCAGCTACTCAGGAGGCTGAGAGAAGAGGATTGCTTGAGCCCAGGAGTTCAAGGCCAGCCTGGGCAACATAGTGAGACCCTGTCTGTTAAAAAAAAAATCAAGAGTAAGGCTAAGGCAAAGATACCTGCTCTCACCAGTCTTATACAGAATAGTACTAGAAGTTCTAGGCAATGCAATAAGGCAAGAAAAGGAAATTAGAAGGCATGGACATTGGAAAGGAAGAAATGAAACCGTCTCTATTTATACATGACATTATTATCTATGTAGAAAACTCCAAGGAATCTTTTTTTTTTTTTTTGAAATGGAGTTTCGCTCTTGTTGCCCAGGCTGCAGTGCGATGGTGCGATCTCAGCTCACCACAACCTCCGCCTCCTGGGTTCAAGTGATTCTCCTGCCTCAGCCTCCCAAGTAGCTGGGATTACAGGCATGCACCACCATGCCTGGCTAATTTTGTATTTTTAATAGAGATGGGGTTTCTCCATGTTCGTCAGGCTAGTCTGGAACTCCTGACCTCAGGTGATTCACCTGCCTCGGCCTCCCAAAGTGCTGGGATTACAGGCATGAGCCACCGCACCCAGCCCAAGGAATCTATTTTTAAAACCTCCTAGAACTAATGAATTCAGCAAGGTTGCAGGATACAAAATAAACATACAAATATCAATTGTATTTATATATAATAGTGATAAACATGTGGACACCAAAATTGAAAATGTTTTTTCATTTATTGTCACTCCAAAAAATGATATACTTAGATGTAAATCCAATAAAACATGTACAAGACTTGCATAATAAAAACTATAAAATGCTGATGAAAGCAAAGAATATCTAGAGAAACATACTATATTAATGAGTGGGAAAACTCAACAAAATTAAGATGTCAGTTTTCCAAAAATTGATCTATAGATGTAATCACAAAATAAAAATTATTGCCAACACCAGTTGCTGGTGAGGATGCAGAGAAACTGGATTATACATTGCTAGTGATAATATAAACTGGTACTACTGTGAAAAACAATTTGGCGGTGTCTTAAAAAAATAAATATGCAACTACCAAATGACAGTAATTACACTCCTGGTCATTCATTCCAGGTAAGTGGACACTTATGTTCACACAAAAGCCTGTACATGAATGTTCATAACACCCTTATTCATAACAGCCAAAAACTGGAATCAACCCAGATGTCCTTCAACAGGTGAATGGTTAAACAAATTGTGATACAGCCATGCCGTGGAATATTATTCAGCAATAAAAGCCAACTATTAATACACATAACAACTTGGATGAATCTCCAGAGACTTGCTGAATGAAAAAAGCCAGTTTCAAAAGGTGGCATACATATGATTCCACTTATATAACATTCTTGAAATGACAAAATTATAGGAATGAACACATTAGTAGTTACCAAGTTTGCAGCTGTGAGGAGGCAACATGAAGAATTCGTTAGTGAAAGAACTGTTCTATATCTTAACTGTATCAATGTCAGTATCCTGGCTGTGATATTGTGCTACAGTTTTGCAATATCTATTTCCATTGATGGAAAATGGGTAAATGGGTACATGAGATTTCACTATTATTTCTTAACAATTTCATGTGACTCCGTATTTATCTCAAAATAAAGAAAAAAATTATCTTGGCTGGGTGCGGTGGCTCACACCTGTAATCCCAGCACTTTGGGAAGCCAAGGCAGGCGGATCATTTGAGGTCAGGAGTTCAAGACCAGGCTGGCCAACACGGTGAAACCCTGTCTCTACTAAAAATACAAAAAAGTCAGCCAGGCTTACTGGCTGTAATCCTAGCTACTCAGGAGGCGGAGGCAGGAGAATTGTTTGAACCTGGGAAGCGGAGGTTGCAGTTAGCCGAGATTGCACCACTCACTCCAGCCTGGGTGACAGAGCTAAAACTCCGTCTCAAAAAAAAAAAAAAAAAACTTGAATTCCAGTTTCTGGTCTGACATGTAAGAAGCTAGAAGTTGCCACTCTATCCTAACAATAATTAAAAAGCTGAACTAAAAAATCAGTAACTCTTTTAGATGTGTAAGAGAGGTAGGGTCAAGGGCAAACTACTCTCCCTAAGACTGCAGGGACCAGAACACAAATGCTCAGAAGTAGCTTGCTGGAGGAGAAACCCATGAGCTGAAACCTCTATGGGAACCCAGTCCCAAGATAGGGAACCCGGAACTGTAACTGACAAATTGCTGGAGGTTCAGAGTGGACAAGTCTGAGAATAAAAATGTCAGACTTGGGGGACCCAATCACTGGGGACCCTCACACTTATGATTTTTACCTCTAGGAGCTCAACCAGGTTCTCAGTGATATCTGAGAAAAATCCCCTTGTGCTTCCATCAAAGGGAGAGGAAAAGAAACCATTTTGAAATATGGCAGAGCATTCTGTTCTTAGCAAGGTCTGCCCTTGGGAGAAACTATTTAACCAGAGCCAAACCTTCTGGGGTTTTATCTGAGCCTAACTGACCTGGGGGAAGAGAAATAGCCAGTTCCAGTCAGGTCTACCCTTCCACGTGGAAGGAGGAATGGGCTCCTCAACTCCAGCCCACTTTAGCCATCCTGTTCCACTGAAGAAGGAGAAAAATCCTGAGAAACACTTGTGAAGTTCACAGTCCAGAGTACAGGCTCACTCAAAGACTGAGACCTACTCGTAGGACTATAGAACACTTCCCCTCCTCAACTCCTTAGTACATTATTAAAGACCTATTTACAGGCCGGGTGCGATGGCTCATGCCTGTAATCCCAGCATTTTGGGAGGCCGAGGCGGGCAGATCATGGTGTCAGGAGTTCGAAACCAGCCTGGCCAACATGGTGAAACCCCATCTCTACTAAAAATACAAAAATTAGCTGGGTGTGGTGGCGGGCACCTGTAATCCCAGCTACTCAGGAGGCTGAGGCAGGAGAATCATTTGAACTCAGGAGGCGGAGGTTCCAGTGAGCCAAGATCGCGCTATTGCACTCCAGCCTGGGCAACAGGGCAAGACTCCGTCTCAAAAACAAACAAAAAAAAGCCTATTTACAGCAGTTCTTTTTACCTGGTACCTCATGTCTGACTATCCAGAAAAAGTTAACAGGCATACTAAAAGCCAAAAAACAAAAAACCACCAAAACCCACAATTTGAAAAGGTAGAACAAGCATCAGAACCACATATGAGAGGAATACTGGAATAATCAGACTGGGAATTTAAAATAACTATGACTGAGGCCAGGCGAGGTGACTCCTGTAATCCCAGCAATCTGGGAGGCCGAGGTGGGAGGATTGTTTGAGCCCAGGAATTCAAGCTTGGGCAACAAAGTGAGACCCCAGTCTCTACAAATAATAAAAAAAAACTAGCCAAGCATGGTGGCATGTGCCTGTGGTCCAGCTACTCGGGAGAGGTGGGAGGATCACTTGAGCTCGGGAGAGTGTAGCTGCGGTGAGCACTGATCATGCCACTGCACTCCGGCCTGGGTAACAGAGCAAGACCCTGTCTCAAAAAATAAAATAACTATGACTAATATGCTAAAGGATCTAATGGATAAAGTAGATGGCAGACTACGGAAGCAGAAAGATGGAAGTTCCAGGAACCAAAAATAACTACTACTCATTAAAAACACTGTGACAGATATGAAGAATGTCTTTGAGGCCCCTATTAGTAGACTGTTCATGGCCGAGGAAATAATCTCTGAATCTGAGGATATCTCAACAGAAACCTCCAAAACTGAAAAGCAAAGAAAACAAAGATGAAAAATACAGAACAAAATATCCAAGGACTGTGGGACAACTACGAAAGATGTAACATGCGCATAAGGAGACTAGAAGGAGGAGAGAAAGGACACAAGAAATATTTGAAACAATAATGACTGAGAATTTCCCCCAAATTAATGTCAGACACCAAACCACAGATCTAGGAAGCTCAAGAAGACACCAAGCAGGATAAATAACAAAAACACACAAGAAACTATACCTAAACATATCATTTTGAGACTACAGAAAAACAAAAATAAAAAATCTTGAGATAAGCCAGAGGGAAAAAAACACCATACCCATAGAAAAACAAAGATAAGAAAGCTGATTTTTAGGATCATGCAAGCAAGGAGAGAGTGCAGTGAAATATTTAAAGTGCAGGAAGAAAAAAAATCACTAACCTAGAACTCTGTGCAAAGTTATCCTTCTAAAGTGAAGGAGAAATAAAGACTTTACCAAACAAAAATTGAGGGAATTTGTTGCCAGTAGACCTGTCTTGCAAGAAATGTTCAAAGAAGTTCCTTAGGAAAATGATATAGGTCAGAAACACGGATCTACATCAAGAAAAGAAGAGCACTGAAGAAGGAACAAGTGAAGATAACTTTAGTTTTTCTTACTCCTAACTGATCTAACAGATAACACTGTAAACCAGAAAGTATCTGAGACAAGCATCAGTCAATTTAGAAAGTTTATTTTGCCGAGGTTGTGGCTATGTGCCGGTGACACAGCCTCAGGAGGTTCTGATGACATGTGCCCAAGGTAGTCGGGGCACAGCATGGTTTTATACATTTTAGGAATACAGGAGACATCAATCACTATATGTAAGATGTACATTGGTTTGGTCTGGAAAGGTGGGACAACTTCAAGTGGGGCGGGGGTTTCCAGGTCATAGGTAGATAAGAGACAAACGGTTTTATTCTTCTGAGTTTTTGATGAGCCTTTCACTGAATACACAATTTACAGGAATAGTCTCTTATGACTTAGAATGGCTTAGTGAAGCAATAGGGCAAATGTTTAAATGTATGTTGCAAAGTTGTAGGATACAAGATTAATATGCAAAAGTCAGTGTCTTTTCTATATACCAGCAATGAACAAGTGGAATTTAAAATTAAAAACACATTACCATTTATATTAGAACCCCCAAAATGAAATACTTAGGTATAAATCAAACGAAGTATGTGCAAGATCTACATAAGGAAAACTATGAAACTGATGAGAGAAGTCTAAAAACAACAAAATAAATATAGAGATTTCATGTTCATGGAGAAGAAGACTCAATACTATAAAGATGCCAGTTCTTCCCAACTGAACTACACATTCAACGCAATGCCAATCAAAATCCCAGGAAATTATTTTGTGGATATTGAAAAATTGACTCTATAGTTTAAATGGGGCCAGGTGCAGCAGCTCATGCCTGTAATCCCAGCACTTTGGGAGGCCGAGGTGGGTGGATCACGAGGTCAGAAGTTTGAGACCAGCCTGGCCAACATGGTGAAACCCCATCGCTACTAAAATACAAAAATTAGCTGGGCATGGTGGCGGGTGCCTGTAATCCCAGCTACTGGGGAGGCTGAGGCAGGAGAATTGCTTGAACCCAGGAAGCAGAGGTTGCAGTGAGCCAAGATGGTGCCACTGCACTCCAGCATGGGCAACAGAACAAGACTCCACCTCAAAAAAAAAAAAGTTTAAATGGAAGAGCAAAAGACTCAGAACAGGCTGGGTGTGACGGCTCATGCCTGTAATTCCAGCACTTTGGGAGGCTGAGGCAGGAGGATCACTGGAGGCCAGGAGCTTGAGACCAGCCTGGGCAACATAGCAAGATCCCATCTCTACAAAAAAATATAAAAAATCAGCTGGGCACAATGGTGTGCACCTGTAGTTCTGTAGTTCTAGCTACTCAGGAAGCTGAAGTGGGAGGATTGCTTGAGCCCAGAAGGTTGAGGATGCAGTGAGCCATGATCGTGCCACTGCACCCCAGCTGGGGCAGCAGAGCAAGACCTTGTCTCAACAACAAACAAGACTCAGAATAGCCAACTCAGTATTGAAATGGAAGAACAAAGTCAGAGGAGTAACACTACCCAACTTCAAGACATCCTTTAAAGCTACAGTAATCATGACAGTGCAGTATTGGTGAAAGACAAATAGAGTGGAATAGAATAGAAAGCCCAGAAATAGACCCGCATAAATATAGTTAACTGCTCTTTGACAAAGGAGCAAAAGCAATATAATGGAGAAAAGACAGTCTCTTCACAAATGGTACTGAAGCACTTGGATATCTACATGCAAAAAAGAAAAAATGAATCTAGACACAAACCTTACACCCTTCACAGAAGTTAAGTCAAAATGTGTCACATGCAGAACTATAAAACTCCTGGAAGATAACATAGGAGAAAATCTAGATGATCTTGGCTTTGGCAGTGACTTTATAGTTGTTAACACCAAAGGCATGATCCATGAAAAAAACAATTGACAAGGTGGACATAATTAAAGAATTTAAATAACTAAAACTAAAAGTCTCTGCTTTGTGAAAGACACTGTCAAGAGAATGAAAACATAAGCCACAGACTAGAGAAAATATTTGCAGAAGACAGATAAAGGACTGTTTTCCAAAACATACAAAGAACTCTTAAAATTCAACAATAGGAGCCGGGCGCCATGGCTCACGCCTGTAATCCCAGCACTTTGGGAGGCCAAGGTGCGCGGATCACCTGAGGTCGGGAGTTCAAGACCAGCCTGACTAACATGGAGAAACCTCATCTCTATTAAAAATATATAAATACAAAAATTAGCCAGGCATGGTGGTGCATGCCTGTAATCCCAGCTACTCGGGGGGCTGAGGCAGGAGAATCGCTTGAACCCGGGAGGCAGAGGTTGCGGTGAGCCGAGATCGTGCCATTGCACTCTAGCCTGGGCAACAAGAGCAAAACTCCGTCTCAAAAAAATTCAACAATAGGAACACAAACCAATTTAAAAATGGGCCAGAGACCTTAACAGACACTTCACCAAAGACAATATACAAATGGTCAATAAGCATATGAAAGGATGCTACACATCAGGCCAGGCATGGTGGTTCATGCCTGTAATCCCAGTATTTTGGGAGGCCAAGGTGGGCATCACCTGAGGTCAGGAGTTTGAGACCAGCCTGCTAACATGGTGAAACCCCATTTCTACTAAAAACACAAAAAATTAGCCGGGTGTGGTGGTGCATGCCTGTAATCCCAGCTACTTGGGAGGCTGAGGCAGGAGAATCGCTTGAACCCAGGAGGCAGAGATTGCAGTGAGCCGAGATCACACCATTGCACTCCAGCTTGGGCAACAAAAGTGAAACTCCGTCTCAGAAAAAAAAAAGAATACAAGGAAAATTTGACAGGAAAACTACATAGTTTACAACATTAATTAAATATTACAATCTTAAAGGAGAGGAGAAACAAAAATCTCATTAAATGCTTAAAAGGGAAACTGATAAAATTTGAAATAGATTTTCTTAAAACTTGAGAAGAGTAAAATTAGGATGAGTAAATTAGGGTTGACAAACTACTAGAAGGAAACCTTTTGTTTTTATTATGGAAATTTTAAAACAAAATAGAATGAAACATAGAATAGTATTAAGTAAAAAAGAATATAACAAAAAATAGTATAACGAAACTCCATATGCCTATCACTCAGATTTAACAATTATCAATTTATAGCTAATCTTTTCTCATACAAAACCCCACCCCTACTCCTTTACCCCCATCTATTGGATTATTTTGAAGGCAATCCCAGACACTATATTGCTTGATAGACTTATCACTAAAAATACAAAAATTAGCCAGGCGTGGTGGTGTGTGCCTGTAGTCCCAGCTACTCGGGAGGCTGAGGTGGGAAGATCACGTGAGCCCAGGAGGTGGAGGCTGCAGTGAGCCAACATTACACACCACTGCATTCCAGCCTGGGCAGCAGAGTAAGACCCTCTATCAAAAAAATAAAAATAAAAACAAAAAAGTTAATGGAAATAACAGGCCCACCAAGTGCTCAACATTTAATTAAAATAGACCTACATCATGGCACATCATAAAATTTCAAGATACTGAGGTCAAAAGATCTCATAAGCTTCCAGAAAGGAAAGAAACAGGTTTCAGACAAAGGATTAAGAATTAGAATGGCACTGTAACTCTCAGTAGCAACTCTAGAAGCTGAAAGACAGTGAAGCAATGCCTCAAAATTCTCCCATCCAAGTACTAACCAGGCCCGACCCTGCTTAGCTTCTGAGATCAGATGATATCAGGCACGTTCAGGGTGGTATGGCTGTAGATGCAATCCCTCAAAATTTTAAGGGAAAATTATTTCCAACCTGCAATTCTATACCTGGCTATGTTCTCAATAAAATAGAAGGCTAGAATAAAAACATCTCAAAGAGTCTCTGAAAATTATTTCAATGCACCCTTTCTCAGGAAGGTACTACAGGACATGTTCCCCCCAAATTAAGAAGTAATTCATGAGAGAGAAACAAGAGATGTTTCCATGACAGGAAACAAGAGATCCAATACAACAGAAAAGTGAGGGGAATCCCTGGGATAATGAAGAAGAAAAATCTCCAAACCAAACGTGAATCACAGGCATAGAGAATAAACTGTCCATTGATGATTGATTGGAATACAAAAGATGAGGAAGAAGAATCTAGGATTACGTCTAGGGTTCTGACTTGAACAACTTGGTGAAGCAGCATATAATTAGGTAAGAAACATCAGAAGAGCAGGTTTAAGAGCAGGTATGTTTTTGGACATGGTGAGTTTGAGTGGAGATGGTGAATACACAGTTACCTAGGCACAGCATTGACATTTAGGCTAGAGATACAGAGTTATATGCTGTCAGTGAAAAGATGGGAACCTAAGTCCCCAGAGTGGAAAAGATCACCGGGAACAAAGTATAGAATGAAAAGAAGTATAGCATGAAAAGAAAAGGGCCTAGGATAGAGCCCTGAAAACACCGAGATTTAAGGGTGAGGCAGAGGAGGAGCTAGCCAAGGAGGGGCCGGGGAGTCAGGAAGAAAATGAGGAGAACGGGAGGGATCATAACAGCCTAGAGAAGAGACTGCTTCAAGAAGGATGGCATGTTCAATAATTAAGGAAGAAAAAGAGTTTAAAGCATCCAGTGGATCTAGTGACATGGAAGTCACTAGTAATAAGAGCAATAATCTTTGCATATTAGATTATCAAAGATCAAAAATATTTATTTGATAGTTATCAGATATTAAAGAAGTGGCACCCTCATATGCTGTTGGTAGAAATGTAAACAAGTACCACATTTTTTATAAGCAATTTGGGAACACCTATCAAATATAAAATATGCATAAACTTTGACCCAGAGCTGCTTTCACATATGCCACCGAAATACTGGTACAAGTGCACAAAGTACAAGAATGTTCAAAGCAGGCCAGGTGCACTGGCTCACACCTGTAATCCCAGCAATTTGGTAGGCCAAGGCGGGCGGATCACTTGAGGTCAAGAGTTGGAGACCAGCCTGGCCAACATGGCGAAACCCTGTATCTACTAAAAATACAAAAATTAGCCAGGCATGGTGGCACATGCCTGTAATCCCAGCTACTCGGGAGGCTGAGGCGCTTGAATCACTTAAAGCCGGGAGGCAGACGTTGCAGTGAGCCAAGATCGTGCCACTGCACTCCAGCCTGGGTGACAGAGCAAGACTGTCTCACAAAATAAAATAAAATAAAATAAAATAAAGAATGTCAAAGCAGCCCGTAATGCAAAATTGGGGATGAGAGGAGGAACTACATCTCTATCAAGTGGAAACAGAGTGAATAAATTTAATGAAATAAATGTGTCCGGTGGACACCTAGGTAGCTGCTCATAAATGAAGTAGCTATGATTGTACTAACATAGAATGGTAGCTGTGATACAGTAAGTAAAAAAGCAGAATATATAGTTCCCATGTGTCTAACACTGTATATATAGGAATAGATATGCATATACATTATAACAATATAAATGTTTGTAAATGCATAGATAAAAATATAAAAACTGTTAGAGGTGAAATCTATGAAATGGGATTTGGAAGGCAAAGGATGGCATTTACTTTTCCACTAGTTGAAATTCTTTACAAAAAGGTATACTTTTTATCAATGTTTAAAGAGAACATGAAAGGATAAAAGAAAAAAAGCATTAACTAAGAGAAGAGTCTGGGAGAAATGAGAATGGCCAGCTGTCCAATGCCCTTACCTTTCCTGAGACAAGTTCTTGCCATAGGCTTTGCTGACAAAATCTGTTAATTGAAACTTTGGGCAAGATGCTGTGTCTTTCCCACAGTCTTCAAAGTGCACGGAGAGAAAGAGTTCACTCAGAAGCTGCAGCACTTGGGAGTGGGCCATGTTTCTTGCTGTGCATATGTTTAGGGCCGCATAGAACACTCCCTCCAACCACTTGATATTGAGGATTATTCCCCCTACACATCAATGAGAAGGTAAATACCAGTTAGCACCACCAAAAATGAACTGCAGAGAACCTAGAATAAACCCCTGACAGTGAATAGCCACCTTTTTTCCAAGACAGATTGGTAATATGAACCACGAGATAAGCAAACATTCCTTCCTGAGCCACAAGCGCTACTTGTGCCCTTTATAACACATCATGTGTTGACCATCCCAAAGGTGGACAGATACAACTAATGTAGACATTGCTAATGGCAAAAAGTGTCTCTGGAATAGTCGTTGCTAGTATGGAGAAGGAACTGGGGAAAACTGCAAGGTCAGAACAGGGAAAGGCCATTTTAGTCCAACATTACTTCCTCCTATTGAAACAAGCTATCTCCTCTTTTGGTTTTAATTTGTCCTTAAGAAGTCCAAATGATCAAGCTTCTCAGCTCTTCCTAAGTAGCTCTCCTGCAGTACCTTGTGCCTTACACACACACACACACACACACACACACACACACACACACAGAGATTGATTTAATAAGATAGCAATGGGCCAACAGGAAAGTAATTTTCAAAAGAATGCCAGAAATATGTTGAGCCATGACCAGCAGGACTGTAGGGACAGGTAGCTTGAAGAATCGTAGGATCTTGGAGAGCAGCTACGACTCCCTTATTGGCCCCCCAGACGCTGACAGAATCTTCATCATACTGATACTGAGGCCGCAAGATATTGGTGTGGTTCAACAGTAGTTTCAGCCTGGAAGTAAAGCCAAGACAGGGAGTGCAATGCCAGGACTGGAATAAATGACCACATAACCCACTGTGTTTACATCCAACCCCATCAACAGACTCCCCCGCACAGCTCAGAGATAAATGCGGGTCTGGGTCTGTGCTGAGAGCACTAATTAACTGGACTGTTCATCCACCTAACAAATCCTTACTTATTGAATGTTATGTGCTAGGCACTGGGCTAGAAACTAAGTGTGCAGAAATAATATTTGACACATACTTTCAGTAACTTTTCATGTTACTGACCGATGGTTTCTCTTCTCATTGATGCACAAGGAGAATACTTCAGTGTTCAAGTAATGGGAATAAATGTTCTATTGCAATTTTAAACCTTTGTACAGCAACAAAAATGGTTTGTGGTTACTATTTGTGGGTAAGTAGGGAAGTTACGAGAAAGATTGGCTAACTATGTTCTTCTACAGATAAAGCTGCTTCCTCCTTATTACTGGAAACAACCAACTCTAAGAGATAGGGGCTACAGTGGAGGTGGGAGGCAGAAGTCAGAGATAAGGAGACAGAGCAGTTGTGCCAGTTCCGTTCTCACCCTAACAAGATACCTGGGTAGTGGGATGGCAGCTACAAAGCTGTACACAATGCTGGTCTTCTCAAGGCTGGTGTAAATTTCTACGCAGATATTAGGCAGCTGAGATGGCAAGCAGCAGAGGAATATCACGTCGGCCCAACTCACCAGATCAGCGTTATGGTAAAAGCATTTGATTCCCAGCTTCTGGAGCTCACCTGGGAGGGACAAAGGAAGACAGGAAGAGCACAGTACTAAGGAGTTTGACCTGAACATCAACTATGGGGAGAGGGTGATCATTATTTTAGCTCAGTAAATCAACCCATCTTATTGCTCCATAAATCAGAAGACATTCCTTCCTACAGACCTTCTAAAAGCCATGCAGCAATGCCCTAACTCTATTACTAAAGCAGCAGTAGTACTTGAAATTATAATTCATCTTTTTTTTTTTTTTTTTGAGACGGAGTCTCACTCTGACGCCCAGGCTGCAGTACACTAGCGTAATCTCGGCTCACTGCAACTTCCGCCTCCCGGGTTCAAGCGATTCTCCTGCCTCAGCTGCTCAAGTAGCTGAGATTACAGGCATGCGCCACCATGCCCAGTTAGTCTTTGTATTTTTAGTAGAGACGGGGTTTCACTATGTTGGCCAGGCTGGTCTCAAATTCCCAACCTCAGATGATCCACCCATCTCGTCCGCCCAAAGTGCAGGGATTACAGGCGTGAGCCACCACGCCTGGCCTATAATTCATCTTTATCTTACTTTTAGATCAAGTGCGGAATTTTTCCAATTTTTTTTTTAAGACAGGGTCTTGCTTTGTCACCTGTGGTGTGATCATGGCTTACTATAGCCTCAACTTCCTGAGCTCAAGGGATCCTCCCGCCTCAGCCTCCCAAGTAGCTGGGACCACTGGTGAGTGTGACCATGCCCAGCTAATTTTTCTATTTTGTGTAGAGACAAGGTCTCACTATGTTGCCTAGGTTGGCCTCAAACCCCAGGACTCAAGTGATCCTCCCACCTCCGCCTCCCAAAGTCCTGGGATTACAGGTATGAGCCCTATGTGCTGCCCAGACTTTTTTTTTAGGAAGAAAAAAAATCTCAGAGAAGTCTTTTACTCCAATGTACTGCAGGATAACCATGTGTCAGATAATGTACAAAGGACTTTACAGTTTCTAAGGTGTAACCCCCACAAGGACCTTATGAAGCAGAAACGAGTAGCAGTCCCATTTTACAGATGAGACTGAGGATTCAAGAAGTTATATGACTTGTCCAAAGTTACAGAGCTGCTGGCTTGAGGTGGTGGAAAAGACTAGGAGAGTGGAAGGTATAAATCAGAGGCTGAGAGGGGTTTGCAAAGATTTAACAGTTTCTGTAAAGTATATACAAATTAATTTTATTAGGATATCTATAAATGAAGAAAGACTGATAACTCATGTAGTTGCATAAAAACACTCACTGGTAGTTAATTTTTTTTTTTTTTTTTTTTTTTTTTTTTTTTTTTTTTTTTTTTTTTTTGGCTAGAGATGGGATCTCACTGTTATCCAGGCTGGTTTCCAACTCCTGGCTTCAAGTGATCCCCCTGCCATAGCCTCCCAAAGTGCTGGGATTATGGGCATGAGGCAATATGGATTTTCAAAAGTATAAACCTAAAGTGTACACTCACATCTGGTGGTATGTCATAAATGTCATTGGAAAACAGAATATAACAGACATTGGAGAGTGACTTCTTATGTTAACCACTGAGAGTACATGGCAAATGTAATGCTAAGGTTATCTAGATACTGATAAACCTGGAAGAAAGACAGATGATTTGGTTTGGCTCTGTGCCCCCACTCAAATATCATCTCGAATTGTACTCCCCACGTGTTGAGGGAGGGACCTGGTGTGAGGTGATTGGATCATGGGGGCAGTTTCCCCCATGCTGTTCTCATGATAGCGAGGGAGTTCTCATGAGAGCTGATGGTTTAAACATGGCACTTTCCCCTGTGTGCTCTCTCCTGCCACCTTGTGAAGAAGATGCCTGCTTCTGCTTCACCTTCCACCATGATTGTAAGTTTCCTGAGGCCTTCACAGCCATGCAGAACTGTGAGTCAATTAAACCTCTTTTGTTTATAAATTACCCAGTCTCAGACAGTATCTTTATAGCAGTGTGAAAACAGACTAATACAACAGGACAAAGTTTAGAAAACAGGCCTATCTATCATTCTCTCCTGTGTTGTTCTCATTCTTTTCATGTGCATAGAAGCTGATGTTGAGCATTTTGAATTCTTGTTTCCTTACACAACACATAGTGATATTTTACAACTATAATTTTATTCTAATAAATATATTGCTTTGCAAAGAATATATATACTTTGTTGAAATATCACATGTATTAGTCCTATTGATGGGATAAAGATATATACCTTGAGATTTTTTTTTTTTTTTGAGACAGAGTCTTGCTCTGTCATCCAGGCTGGAGTGCGTGGTACAATTTTGGCTCACTGCAACTTCTGCCTCCTGGGTTCGAGCAATTCTCATTCCTCCCCTGTAGCTGGGATTCGAAGGTATGTGCCATCATGCCTGGCTAAGTTTTGTATTTTTAGCAGAGATGGGGTTTCATCATGTTGGCCAGGCTGGTCTCAAACTCCTGGCCTCAAGTGATGCAGCTGACTGAGTCTCTCAGAGTGCTGGGATTACCGGCATGAGCCACCACGCCCAGTTGGTAAGATTTTTTTTTTAGTTTCCTTAGGAATATAGGGAAAAAAAAAAGGCCAGGTGTGGTGACTTACTCCTGCAATACCTGCACTTTCAGAGGGTGAAGTGGGAGGACTGGTTGAGCCTAGCAGTTTAAGACTAGCCTCGGCATTAGAGTGACACCCTGTCTCTATTTATAAACCAAAAGAAAAAAAGAAAAAAACATTACAAATCAATAAGAAAAATAAACATGGGCACTGTGGCTCACACCTATATCCCAGCACTTTGGGAGGCTAAGGCAAATGGATCACTTGAGGCCAGGAGTTCGAGACCAGCCTGGCCAACATGGCAAAACCCTGTCTCTACTAAAATATTATACAAAAATTAGCTGGGCATGGTGGTGTGTGCCTGTAATCCCAGGTATGTGAGGGGCTGAGGCATGAGAATCACTTGAGCTTGGGAGGCAGGGAGGTTGTAGTGAGCCGAGATCATGCCACTACACTCCAGCCTGGGTGACAAAGTGAGACTCTATCTCAAAATAAATAAATACATATATACATAAATAAATACATAAATAAAGTAAGTAAGAAAAATACAGGCACTCCAACAGAAAAAATGGTCAGAAGCACCTCAGAAAAAATGACATAGTAATAAACCTAAGAAAATAAAACTCTTCTATTGATTAATGAAAGACATATTAAAACAAGAAAATAATTTAAAGTATATTAAAATGATGATGTTAAAAATGATCCCAGCACTGACCTGTGTGTAGTGAAATGGGTGTTCTTATGCAATGTTGGTAAAAAAGTATACCTGAAAACCTTTTGGGAGGTCAATTTGAAAAAATACATTAGAAGTTTCTTTAAATTTTAAAGATATACCTACCACATGACCCAGCCATTTCACTGCCACATATTGACCCAAGAAAAATGAAAGTAGTTGCCTACATGAACACTTATATACATGTATTCGTGGCAGCTTTATTTGTAATAGCCAGAAACTGCAAACAGCCTAAGTCAACCAAATAAATAAACAGTGGAATAATCATGCAGGGAAATACTACTCAGAAATAAAAAAGGATATTGATACATTAAAAACGTGGATATATTTCAGCTGGGCATGGTGGCTCACGCTTGTAATCCCAGCACTTTGGGAGGCTGAGGTGGGAGGATCACTTGAGGTCAGGAGTTGGAGACCAGCCTGGCCAACATGATGAAACCCCATCTCTATTAAAAATACAAAAAATTAGCTGGGCATGGTGGTGAGCGCATGTAATCCCAACTACTTGGGAGGCTGGGGCAGGAGAATCGCTTGAACCCGGGAGGCTGAGGTTGCAGTGAGCCGAGATCACACCACTGTACTCCAGCCTGGGTGACAGAGTGAGACTCTGTCTCAAAAAAAAAAAAAAAAAAAAAAAAAACTTGGATATATTTCAAACAAATTATGCAGTGTGAAAGAAGTTAGACTAAAAAAACACTACAAACTGTATGATTCCATTTAGATAAAATTCTAGAAAATGCACACTAATCTATGGTGACAGAAATCAGATTGTTGGTTTCATGGGTGGAGAGCTTCAGGGAAGTGGACAGAAAGGGATTACCAAAGACAAGTGGCAACTTTTGGGGGTGATGGGATACGTTCATTACCTTGTGATGGTTTCACAGTTGTATACATGTCAAAACATCAAATTGTACTCTTTTAACTGTGTGCCATTTATTGTATAGAAATAATATTTTAGGGCCAGGCGCAGTGGCTCACGCCTGTAATCCCGGCACTTTGGGAGGCCGAGGCAGGCAGATCACCTGAGGTCAGGAGTACAAGACCAGCCTGGCTAACATGGTGAAACCCCGTCTCTACTAAAAATGCAAAAAAATTTAGCTGGGTGTGGTGTCGTATGCCTGTAATTCCAGCTACTCAGGAGGCTGAGGCGGGAGAATCGCTTGAACCCGGGAGGCAGAGGTTGCAGTGAGCCGAGATCGTGCTCTCCACGATCTGCACTCCAGCCTAGGTGACAGAGCGAGACTCAGTCTAAAAAAAAAAAAAAAAAAAATTTTAATAAAGCTGTACCAATTCTTTGGCCTAATAACTTTATTTGGAAAATTATGTACAAGGAAGTTCAACTAAATAAGGTATAGTTACATAAATTATGGTACATCCACACTTTGGGATATTATACAACCTTAAAATCTTTTTTTTTACATTAATCTCTTACTAATATAATTAAAATTTTAAATCCTGAGATGAAAACAGAGAAAGGAAGAATGGTGTAGGGTGTCTAGTGGTCTTAGCCACTGCTGGGCACAACTACATAGTCTATGCATCCAAACACCAGGTACAGCAAGCACACCCTGCTAGGGAGATACAAGGGACTGTGCTCAAAGCCTGCTGGGGTAACCTTCTACTATGGGAAAGTGGAGGGGCTTAACATCGTTATTTCTTATTGATTGATTGATTGAGACAGAGTCTCACTCTGTTGCTGAGGCTGGAGTGCAATGATGTGATCTCACCTCACTGCAAGCTCCGCCTCCTGGGTTCAAGTGATTTGCCTGCCTCAGCCGCCTGAGTAGCTGGGACTACAGGCACCCACCACTACACCTGGCTAATTTTTGTATTTTTAGTAGAGACTGGGTTTCACCATGTTGGCCAGGCTGGTCTCAAACTCCTGACCTCAGGTGATCTGCCCACCTCGGCCTCCCAAAGTACTGGGATTACAGGTGTGGGCAAATCATTATTTCAAAAAATGTTAAACGATACGAGAATATGCTCATGATACATTATGTAAAAAAAACAGAATACAAACAACTATATACAGTGTCAATTACTGATATAATTAGAGAAAAAAAAACACGGGAAGGAAATGATAACCCGAGTAGATTATAGGTAGTTGTATCCTCCCTTATAGACAAATTTTCTACAATATGCATATTATTTTACATTTTTTATTATTGAAGTATAATTTACATATAATGCAAAACACAGATATGAAGTGTACAGTTTGATCAGTTTTGACAAAAGCATACACCCTTTTAACCCATACCTCTCTCAAGATATAAAACATTTTCATCTCCCCAGAAAAAGTTGCTTTGGGACTTTCTCAGTCTATCTCCCCAGAAGAAATCATTGTTCTGATTTCTATCACCATAAATGGAATCATTACAAAACTTTTTTTTTTTTTTTTTTTTTTTGAGACGGAGTCTTACTCTGTCGCCAGGCTGGAGTGCAGTGGTGTGATCTCAGCTCACTGCAACCTCTGCCTCCTGGGTTCAAGCAATTCTCCTGCATCAGCCTCCTGAGTAGCTGGGACTACAGGCACGCACCATCATGCCCAGCTAATTTTTGTATTTTTAGTAGAGACAGGGTTTCACTATGTTGGCCAGGATGGTCTCAATCTCTTGACCTCGTCATCTGCCCGCCTTGGCCTCCCAAAGTGCTGCAATTACAGGCGTGAGCCACCACGCCCGACCACAAAACATTTTTTTAAAGTCAGTAAATGTCATTTTAAAAAATATAAGGCCAACTGCAAATGCCTGGAACTGTATAACGCCCAACCAGACCCTAACTGATTCAGTTAGAAGATCTGAACTCTGTATGGAAAGCTTCCCTGTATCAAAGATCCGGAAAGATACTTCACCACCAAGGGCACAGGGAGGAGACATGGATATGAAACATATACATGGAGAAAAAAAGTTGCTTTAAAGAACAGGAGAAAAAGCCATGCTTCTAACCTTCCTTAGGGCTAGCAAGCTGAGAACTCCACACGCTGTATGCAAGGATTCCTCTTTGGAGGACCCTTTCAAAATGGCTTTGTTGACACCTACACAGCACAACCAAGCCCCCTTTCTACCACACACTGCTCCTCACCCAGAGTCTCTGGCCTCCGAGTGGAGATCCGCAGGCTTTCAGCAGGGATGGGGCCAAGCTGCAGCAGTGTGCCAGCCAGCTGCTTCCCAAGGTGGCCACCTCCAATGATGCCCACCTTAAACTCTTCAGGAGTGGCTGAATTAAGGGAGCCAATTGAGAGATGTCTGGAACTTTGATTCTCATTTAATGATGCTCTGGAGAATGAACACACAGACACGGACATAAATACATGCACACACTAGTTCTTCTTTTTTTTTTTTTTTGAGACAGCGTCTCGCTTTGTCGCCCAGGTTAGAGTGCAATGGGGTGATCTCGACTCACTGCAAGCTTCGCCTCCCAGGTTCACGCCATTCTCCTGCCTGTCTCCCGAGCAGCTGGGACTACAGGTGCCTGCCACCACTCCCGACTAATTTTTTGTATTTTTAGTAGAAACGAGGTTTCACCGTATTGCCCAGGATGGTCTCCATCTCCTGACCTCGTGATCCGCCCGTGTTGGCCTCCCAAAGTGCTGGGATTACAGGCGAAAGCCACCGCACCCGGCCTAGTTCTTAACTGTCAATCTCTGACATTTTCTGCTTTGTCATTTAAGGTGCTTGGTGGCACCTTAAGTACTTCGGAGATAAGACATTTCAACTGTATGTCATTTATCCAGCCTCACTAGGGAATGAAATGTTCCTCCTGAGTTAATTTTCCAGAAACAAAAGTATAACCCTTTTCAAGGGACCAAAATTTAAAATGTTTTAAATGAACATACTTTGTTACATGTATTATGGTTGCCTGGTTAAACAGTCTGAATATTTAATCATTTCACTGGCTCAGGACGCCATTGTGAACAGCCACTATTATACAGCATACTGTAATGTCTATAACACATTGTGGGCCAGTCCCCTCATGTTTTGTTTGTTTCTGTGCAGACAGCTTTCAATTTTTTTTTTTTTTTAATCGTGGTTAAAAAACACAGGCTGGGTACGGTGGCTCACATCTATAATCCCAGCACTTTGAGAGGCCAAGGCAGGCAGATCACTTGAGCTCAGGAGTTTGAGACCAGCCTGGGCAACATGTAAGACCTCGTCTCTACAAAAAATACAAGAATTAGCCAGGTATGGTGGTGCACACCTGTAGTCCCAGCTACCCAGGAGGCTGAGGTGGGAGGATTGCTTGAGCCCAGGAGTTTGAGGCTGCAGTGAGCTGTGCTCGTGCCACTGTACTCCAGCCTGAGTGACAGAGCAAGACCCTGTCTCAGGAAAACACACAAACACACACACACACACACACACACAGCATGAACTTTACCATCATAACCATTTTTAAAGTGCACAGTACAGTTGTGTTAATTATATGCACATTGTGGCTAGGCATGGTAGCTGATGCCTGTAATCCCAGCACTTTGGGAGGCCAAGGCGTACGGATCACTTGAGGTCAAAAGTTTAAGACCAGCCTGGCCAACATGGTGAAACCCCATCTCTATTAAAAATATAAAAATTAGCCCAGCATGATGGTGTAAACCTGTAGTCTCTGCTACTCAGGAGGCTGAGGCAGGAGAATCTCTTGAACCCGGGAGGTGGAGGTTGCAGTGAGCCAAGATCCACTACTGCACTCCAGCCTGGGCAACAGAGCAAGACTTGATCTCAAAAAAAGAAAATACATATAGATAGATAGATAGATAGATTAGATAGATAGATAGATAGATAGATAGACAGACAGACAGATATAGATATAGTTGTGCAACAGCTCTTTAGAACCTTTCCATCTTGCAAAACTGGAACTCTATATGCTTTTTTTTTTTTTTTCGAGACAGTCGCCCTCCATTGCCTGAGCTGGAGTGCAGCGGCACAATCTCAGCTCACTGCAACCTCCACCTCTCACATTCAAGCAATTCTCTGCCTCAGCCTACTGACTAGGTGGGATTACAGGCGCGTGTCACCACACCCCATGCCCAGCTAATTTTTGTATTTTTAGTAGAGATGAGGTTCTCCATGTTGGCCAGGCTGGTCTCGAACTCCCCACCTCAAGTGATCCGCCCACCTCCACCTCCCAAAGTGCTGGGATTATAGGCATGAGCCACCACACCCGACCTGAAACTCTATACAATTTTTCTCTCTCCCCAGCCCCTGGAAACTACCATTCTACTTTCTGTTCCACTACTTTAGATACCTCATATAAGTAGAATTATGCAGTATTGTCTTTTTGTACATGGCTAATTTCACTTAGCATAATGTCCTCAAGCTTCATCCATATCAATTTTTGGATTTTTTTTTCTATCTTCATGAAAAATGTCATTGGGATTTTGATAAGGATTGCAGTGCATCTGTAGACAGCTTTAGGTAGTATGGACATTTTAAAACGAAGTCTTCCAATCCATAAACATGGGATGTCTTTCCATTTATTTGTGTCTTCCTTAATTTCTTTTAGCAATGTTTTATAGTTTTCATTGTAGAAATCTTTCATGCCCTTGTTAAGTTTATTACTAAGTATTTTATTCTACTGGAGGCTATTGTAAATGTGATTTTCATAATTTCTTTTTCAGGTTGTTCATTAGTGTACAGAAATGCAACTAACTTTAGTATGTTGATTTTGTATCCTGCAGCTTTGCTGAATTTGTTTGTTTACTATTTCTAACAGTTTTTTTCTTAATGGAATCTTTAGGGTTTTCTACATGTAAGATCATGTCAGCCTGGGCACAGTGGCTCATGCCTGCAATCCCAGCACTTTGGGAAGCCATGGTGGGAGGACTGCTTGAAGGTAGGAGTTAAAGATTAGTCTGGGCAACATAGCAGGACACTGTCTCTACAAAAAAATTAAAAGTTAGCTGGGTGTGGTGGTGTGCACCTGTAGTCCTCGTTATTCAGGAGGCTGAGGCAGGAGAGTCACTTGAGCCCAGGAGTTCAAGGTTATAGTGAGCTATGCTCATGCCATTGCACTCCAGCCTGGGTGACAGAGCAAGACTTTGTCTCAAAAACAAACAAACAAACAAACAAAAAAACATGTCATCTGTGAACAGAGACCATTTTATTTCTTGCTTTCCAATTTGGATGTCTTTTGTTTTTCTTGCCTAATTGCTCTGACTAGGACTTCCAGTACTTAAATAGAAGTGGTAAGAGTAGGCATCTTTGCCTTGTTTCTGATCTTAGAGGAAAAGCTTTTAGTTTTTTTTTTTTTTGAGACAGAGTCTCACTTTGTCGTCCAGGCTGCAGTGCAGTGGTGTGATCTCGGCTCACTACAACCTCCGCCTCCCGGGTTCATGCCATTCTCCTGCCTCAGCCTCCCGAGTAGCTGGGACTACAGGTGCCCACCACCACGCCCAGCTAACTTTTTATATTTTTAGTAGAGACGAGACCAGGATGGTCTCGATCTCCTGATCTCGTGATCCACCCGCCTCGGCCTCCCAAAGTGCTGGGATTACAGGCATGAGCCACCATGCCCAGCAAGCTTTTAGTTTTGTACCATTGAATATGATGTTACCTGTGGGCCTTTCATATATAGCCTTTATTATATTGGGGTAATTTCCTTCTATTCCTAGTTTGCTGAGAGTTCTTATCATGAAAAGGTGTTGAATTTTGTCAAACACCTTTTCTGCATCAATTAAAATAATCATGTGATTTCTGTTCTTCATTTTGTTGATGTGATGTATTATGTTGATTCATTTTGCATGTTGAATCATTGTTGCATTCCAGAAATAAATCCCACTTGGTCATGGTGTATAATCCTTTCTCTTTTTTTCTGGGACAGAGTCTCGCTTGGTCACCCAGGCTGGAGTGTGGTGGCACAATCACAGCTCACTGCAGCCTTGACCTCCCAGGCTCAGGCAATTCACCCACCTCAACCTCCCAAGTAGCTGGGATTACAGGTGTACACTACTATGCCTAGCTAATGTTTAAATTTTTTTGTAGAGACAAAATCTCACCATGTTGTTGCCCAGGCTGGTCTCAAACTCCTGGGCTCAAGTGATTCTCCCACCTCGCCCTCCCAAAGTGTTGCAATTCAACAGGCATGAACCATTGCACTTGCCATATAAATCTTTTAATAGGCTATTGGACTCAGTTTGGTAGTATTTTATTGAGGAATTTTGCATCTGTATTCATCATGGGTATTGGTCTGTAGTTCTATTATTTTTGTCTGGTTTTGGTATCAGGGTAATGCTGGCCTCATAAAATGATTTCAGAAGTGTTCCTTCATCTTCAATTTTTTTGGAAGAGTTTGAGAAGGATTAGTGTTCATTCTTGTTAAATGTTTGGTAAGGCCAGGTATGGTGGCTCATGCCTATAATCCCAGCACTTTGGGAAGCCAAGGCAGGCAGATCATCTGAGGTCATGAGTTCGAAATCACCCTGGCCAATATGGTGAAACCCAGTCTCTACGAAAAATACAAAAATTAGCCAGGCGTGGTGGCAGGCACATGTAATCCCAGCTACTCGGGAGACCAAGGCAGGAGACTCGCTTGAACCCGGAAGGTGGAGGTTGGAGTGAGCCAAGATCGCACTACTGCACTCCAGCCTGGGTGAGAGAACAAGACTCCGTTTAAATATATGTAAAAAATAAAAATAAATGTTTGGTAGAATTTTCCAGTCAAGTCATCAGGTCTGGGGCTTTTCTTTGGAGTTTATTATTATTATTGAGTCAATCTTACTAGTTATAGTTCTCTTCACATTTTTAAAATTTCTTCATGATTCAGTCTTTGTAGGTTGTATGTTTCTAGGAGTTTTTCTATTTCTTTGAAGTTATCCAATTTGTTGGCATATAATTGTTCATAGTAGACTCTTACTCTTAAGATCCTTTTTACTTCGATGGCATCAGTTTTTTTTTTTGTAGAGACAAGGCGTTGCTTTGTTTCCCAGGCTGGGATTACAGGCGTGAGCCACCACACCTGGTCTGTGGCATCAGTTTTAATGTTTCCTCTTTCATTTCTGATTTTATTTGATTCTTCTCTCTTCTCTACCAGTTAGTCTAGGAAAGGGCTGTTAGCTCTTATTTTTGTTCTTTTTTCCCCATTGTTTTTATAGTCTTGTTTATTTATATTCTAATCTAATTATATGCTTCCTTTTGCTTACTTTGGGTTTAGTTTGTTCTTTTTGTAGTTCTTTGAAGTATAAAAGGTTAGGTTGTTGATTTGAGATCTCTCTTATTTTTAATGTAGGCATTTACCCCTATAAAGTTTGCTCATAGTACTGCTTTTGTTGCAACCCATAAGTTTTGGTATGTTGTTTTCATTTTCACTTAAGATATTTTCAAATTTTCCTTGTGATTTCCTGTTTGATTCATTGGTTGTTCAAGAGTTGTGTTGACTTCCACATATTTGTGAATTTTCTAGTTTTTCTTCTGCTATTTCTAGTATCATTCTATTATGGTCAAAAAAAAAAAAAAAGATGGTTGGTATGATTTGAATCTTCTTAAATTTGTTAGGACTTGTTTTGTGACCTAACGTGATCTATCCTGGAAAATGTTCCATGTGCACTTGAAAAGAACGTGTATTCTGCTGCTGTTGAGTGGAGTGTTATGTACCTGTCCATTAGGTTCTAATTGGTGTATCATGTTGTTCAAGTCTTCTGTTTCCTTACTAACCTTTTGTCTGGTTGTTCTATCCATTATTGAAAGTTGGGTATTAAAATCTCCTACTATAATTGTATACCTTCAGTTATGTCAATATTTGCCTCATATATGTGGATGTTCTGATGTTAAGTACATATATAATTGTTGTATCTTCCTGGTGAATTGGTCTTTTTATCATCATGTCATTCTTTGTCTCTCATGACAGTTTTTGACTTAAAATCTATTTTGTCTGATACAAGTATGACTACTCCTGTTCTTTTTTGGTTACCATTTACGTGGAATTATCTTTCTCTATGCTCTGACTTTCAGCCTATATGTGTCCTAACATCTAAAGTGAGTCTCTTGAAGACAAGATATACGTTGGATCTTGTTTTTGTTTTTGTTTTTTATCCATTCAGCCACTTGGTATCTTTTGATTGATGGGCTTAATCCATTTACATTTAAAATAATTACTGATAGGGAAGGACTTATCACTGCCATTTTGTTTTTTTCTCTGTGTTGCAGTTTTGTTCTTCTTTTCCTCTCTTGCTGCCTTCTTTTGTATTTCACTGATTTTTTTTTGTAATGACATTATTTTCTTTTTGTTGTTGGTATTTTCTTTGTAGTTACCATAGGAAATTGCATAAAAGTCATAAAAATAGTTGTAACAACCTATTTTAAGATGATAATGTCAATCATATACAAAAACTCTACTTCATCTTCCCCTACCCCTGCTTTTTGTTATTTATCTCACAAATTATATCTTTTGGATATTTTGTATCCATTAGCATGGTTTTATAGTAATAGTTTTTTTTTTTAGTATTTTTATTTTTGAGACAGGGTCTCACCCTGTGGCCCAGGCTAGAGTACAGTGGCGTGAACACAGCTCACTTCAGCCTTGATCTCCTGGGCTCAGGTGATCCTCCCGCCTCAGCCTCCCAGGTAGCTGGGACTACAGGCACATACCACCATACTTGGCTAATTTTTGTTATTTCTAGTAGAGACGGGGTTTTACCACATTGCCTAGGTTGGTCTCGAACTTCTGGAATCAAGCGATCCGCCTGCCTCAGCCTCCCAAAGTGCTGGATTACAGGCGTAAGCCACCGTGCCAAGCCTATTTTTAATTTTTATTTATTTATATTTATACTTATTGATATTTATAATTTTATTTTATACATTTTATTATTTCTATATTTACATTTTATATACATTTTATTTATCTATTTATGAGACAGGGTCTCGCTCTGTCACCCAGGTTAGAGTGCAGTGACATGATCATTGCTCACTGCAGCCTCAACTTTCCAGGCTCAAGCAATCCTCCCACATCAGACTACCACGTACCTGAGACCACAGGTGTATGCCACTATGCCCAGCTAATTGTTTTTTTTTTTAAGAGATGTTGTCTCCCTATGTTGCCCAGGCTAGTCTCAAACACCTAAGCCCAAGCAATTCTCCTGCCTTGGCCTCCCAAAGTGCTGAGATTACAGGTGTGAGCCATCACACTTGGCCAGCTTTTATCTTTAAATCCTATACCACAATTAAAAATGATTTATGTACCACCCATCACAGTATTATGTATATGGCTATATATTCGCCTTTGCCAGAGAGCTTTTTATTTTTGTATACTTTTGTGTTGTTGACTAGCATGTTTTCATTTCAACTTAAGGATTCCCTTCAGCATTAGTTGTAAGGCAGGTCCAGGAGTGATGAGGTTTTTTATTGTTGTTTATCTGGGAAGCTCTTTCTTTCTCTTTTTTTTTTTTTTTTTTTCTTGAGATGGAGTTTTGCTATTGTCACCCAGGCTGAAGTGCAGTGGTGCAATCTCAGATCACTGCAACCTCTGCCTCCCTGGGTTCAAGCAATTCTCCTGCCTCAGCCTCCCAATTATCTGGGATTACAGGTACCTGCCACCATGCCCAGCTAATTTTTGTATTTTTAGTAGAGACAGGGTTTCACCATGTTGGCCAGGCTGGTCTTGAACTCCTGACCTCAGGAGATCTGCCCGCCTCGGCCTCCCAAAGTGCTGGGGTCACAGACGTGAGCCACCATGCCCAGCTTCTCCTTAGTTTTTGAAGCACAGGTTTGCAAGAGATAGTATTCTTGGTTGACAGTTTTTTTTTTTCTTTTTTTTTTTTTTTTTTTTGAGACAGAGTCTGGCTCTTTCGCCCAGGCTGGACTGCAGTGGTGCGATCTTGGCTCACTGCTACCTCCGCCTCCCGGGTTCACGCCATTCTCCTGCCTCAGCCTCCCAAGTAGCTGGGACTACAGGCGCCCGCCACCGCACCCGGCTAATTTTTTGTATTTTTAGTAGAGACGGGGTTTCACCATGTTAGCCAGGATGGTCTCGATGTCCTGACCTCGTGATCCGCCCGCCTCGGCCTCCCAAAGTGCTGGGATTACAGGCGTGAGCCACCGCGCCTGACCAACAGGTTTTGTTTTTTTTTTCCCCTTTCAGCACTTTGAATATCTCAAGCACTCCCTTCTGGCCTGTAATGTTTCTGCTGAGAAGCTACCAATAGTCTTCTGGGAACTCCCTTGTGTGTGATAAATTGCTTTTTCTTTGCAGCTTTCAGTATTCTTTGTCTTTGACTTTTGATGGTTTGATTATAACATGTCTCTGTGTGGTCCTCTTTGGGTTCATCCAAATTGGAGTCCTCTGAGCTTCCTGAATTTGGATGTCCATTTCCTTCCTCAGATCTGGAATGTTTTTGGCCATTATTTCTTCAAATAAGCTCTTTGCACCTTGCTCTGCCTCTCTTCTCCTTCTGACATTCCCATAAGGCATATATTGACCCACTTGATAGTATCCTGTAAGTCCTCTAGATTTTCTTCACTTTTCTTAATTTTCTTTTTGCTCTTCTGATTTCATAATTTCAAATAACTGGTCTTCAAATTTGCTGATTTTTTCTTCTGTGTGATTAAGTCTAATGTTGAACTACTCTAGTGAGTTGTTTCAATTCAATTATTGTGCTCTCCAGCTCCAAATTTTGGTTCTTAGTTTCTCTTTATGATATTATTTTATTCATGTATTGTTTTCCTGATTTCATCAGTTTTTTTTTTTTTTCTTCAGAGACAGGGTCTCACTATGTTGCCCAGGCTGGTCTCAAACTCCTGGGCTCAAATAATCCTCCCACCTCAGCATCCCAAACTGCTGGGATTACAGGCCTGTAATTTGTAATACGCAATTACAAATTTGTAATTTGTAATTTGTAATTACAAATTACAGGCCTGTAATCTGTAAACTTTGCCCAGCCTAGTTGTTTTTCTGTGTTTTGTAGCTCATTGAGCCTCTTTAAGATTATTACTTTGAATTCTTTGTTAGGTAACTCACAGATCTGTTTCTTTAGGGCTGGTTTCTGCAGTAGTTTGTTCTTATGGTTGAGCAATATTGCCTTTTTAATTTTTGGTGGAATTTGGGCATTTGAAAAAACAGTCAGGCCTCTCCCAATCTTTACAGACTGGCACCATACAGGGGAAGATCTTTCCCAATCAGCCCAGCTAGAGATTCTGGGGCCTGTCAAATCTTTCCAGGAATGTGTCTTCTCTGGGCTTGAGTTTGGAATTTCCCAATTAAAGAGTTTTGCCTGTTTCTATTGCAGGGGCTGATAATCTTTTCCTCACTTTGGTATCTATCTACAGTACTGCAGGTTCTCTGTACTGCAACAAGCCACTGAGTGATCCTTTGTTTTCATCCAAAATATGTTGGTTCCTCATCAGTGCTCCAAGTCATGTGAGACAGAAACCAATCCCTCAGGCAGCCCCCAAAAAGGCAGAACAGTGGACAAACATTCCATTTTTCTTTTTCCCTCCAAAGGAGAAGCCACAAATTAGGCATTTTCTCCTGATCACCTGAGGCTGGCTTGAGGAAAGGGTTATCTTAGGTGAACTGCAATGGCTTTTCTTACCCCTGTAAATACAGCTGTTCTTGGATTTGTACCTCTCCAGGGCACTACAATTTCTTAAGTGCTTGCTGGAGGTTTCATAAAGGCTTTTTGGACCATATATTGTTGTTAAGTTAGTGTCTCGAGGTTACAAAGTCTGGAGCTTCCTATTTCTTCATCTTACTGATACCAATCTGAGACAGATGTCAATTTTTATTGCTATTAGATGTGAGTGCATTCCTTTCCTACGATACACCCACTCTTTCTAGTTTGCTATTTCAAATCTGCAGACTTGAGAAACCAGATAACTTGGCTTTTTAAGAAGGTTATGACTTATAAATGGTTTATAAAAACAAAACAGTGTTCATTCAGCGTACAACTTTAAACTACAAAAACAAAACAAAAAAGAACAGAACTGAGAAACTAAGGATGAAGATTTCAGACCACTATTTCCAGAGGTTCACTTACTGTTGGTGCTGGATGTGTTTCCTTGGCGCAAGATTAACCAAGTCAGACTTCTGAATACATAAGGTATACTTTCGTTGCTGTATGACAGCCTTATATTTGTTCTGTATTTCTGTAAAAACCAGTGTCTTAAAGCTCTGGATTTTGCTTCTAAGCAACATAAGTCACACTCTAAGCCTTCTCTCCTGGTTGAAAGAACACTTTCTCTTAGTGCCTGATCCTTCCAAATATAAAATGCCACCTGTAAGTTTCATATATTGTTTTCTCCCAGTCATATTGAGTACCACTAATAGGTTTATGCATCCTTATCTCCTTATCAGTAAGCCAGTCAGTAAATTCACTGAGAAGCCTGCCTCCTTGGACATGTGCTGTATCTATAAACATGTTCAATTCAAATTTGGTCCCACCATCTAGGAATTAATCTAACTTCAGAGAAAAACTAAGAAGTAGAGTGAGGAGGTGACATATGCTCCCAGAGTGACCTGGAGTTGCAGAATTCAGGAGCCTAATTATAGGTACCTGCTTCACACACATTTCCTATTTAAGTGTCTGAAGCCATATTGTAGAAAGATATTAGAATCAAGACTGGACTGACAGCTTTTCTGCAAATCAATATTCCTGGTTTCAAGGAAGTCACTGGCACAGGGCCTGTGAAGTCCCGGGTAGCCTTCCTTTAAGGGAGCATTCCACTATTACCTCAGCCCCAAAAGAAAGAATTGATTCCATTTGCATTCCTTGCCAATAGATAAGGAATGGCTAGACATTAGCAACCGTGGAGGGCAAGCTGGTGGTCATGATGACTGAGTGAATGGATGAATCAATGATCATTTAATCAATCCATCCACTAAAAGGTAATCACTACTAATCCATGCTTTATTGTGTAACCACGGCCAGGGGACCCTGGTATAGATTTTCCTGTCCTTTTAGACCAGGAGTCATTGACTCTGGGTTGGAAAAGATAGGATCACAATCCACCAGCCAAACTTACCCTCCAATATAAAAAAAATTTAAGACATTTGAATTCTCAGCAGTGAGATTCTTGTCGATCTTCCTGAATTTGGATACTGGGCTTACCTCAAATTATATAATAGTTTGCAGAAGAAGGTTGCATGGGCACAAGCCTCGATCATCAGTCCCCGAGAACGGCCCTGCAAATACAGCCAGATACGATCTTCCTCTGGAACCCCATACTCAAACTGCAGGGACTCAAGGTCCTGGAGCATGTCCATTTCCAAGCCACTATTTCCTGCAGTGATAGACACTAATCAATTTGGCTCCCTGTCCCGGTAGAAAAGGGGTCTATGTAGGAGGTGTGTGTATGATGGTGTGTGTGCCCAGGTCACAAGCACTCATGATGATGGGCTTCAGCACCTCTCTACTCCCAGATTCTGAACTTGGAATTCACCTCTCTTGAATTCACACTCTAGAGTGTGAGTGTTTGAGGATTCCTAATCACTGGCTGCCCATGAATCCTGGACTCATGAAAAACCTGTACAGAAACCCAAAGTATTGTTTCTCCACACAGGTTACAGGCACTGTTTTCGGCAGATGAATTTACAACAGCAATTGAGTTTTACAGGTATTCTTGGGCCAGGACGTTTTCCCTTCCATTCCCTCCTGCATTTTGGAAATAGGACTGAACACATAGAACCACATTTCAAAGAAATGCTTCCCTTTCACTAAACTCTGTTCTCCACAGGGTACAAAATAACCCAAACTAAGTATCATTGTCCCCTGTCTAGGGCAGGGACATCTAGATTTTACAAACTAAACTAAGTCATATAAACCCATCTACATATATCTATCACCAAACAGAGAAGATTGGCTCTGCTCTTCAGTACTTCTGATCCTGGAAGGTAAGAACTACATTTCTATGGAGAATTACCCAAGAAACTTGTGATTATGACTCCTTAACTACCAGATTACAGTCTCTAAGTCTTAAAGAGGCCAGCCCCACGTAGAGGTTTTCCTGAGCTGCGTATCAGGACATGAGTTCCTTCCACTATTTCTAGAAGTACTACACTAGAGCAGTATGAGACCCTCCTTTTCCCAACAGAAGATTCTGGATTTCTAAGGGTTTTTTTTGCAGACTAGAATATCTTACAGATTTTAGCACTACTTGAGTTAGTTTACAACTCCTTCTTTTTGTGTTCAAGAAACCAATAAAATTTTTTCAGGTGAAATCCACATAACATAAAATTAGCCATTTTAAAGTGAACAATTCATCAGTACATTCAGAATGTTTTGCCACCACCTCTATCTTGTTGCAAAATACTTTCATATTCCCAAAAGGAACGCCTACACCCATTAAGCAGTTACTCCCTATCCCTCCCCACCCTCAGCCTCTGGAACCACCAATCTGCTTTCTGTCTGAATGGATTTACCTATTCCAGATATTTTATATAAATGGAATCATACCATATGTGACCTTTTGTGTCTGGCTTCTCTAATCCCTTTTATAGGAAGGCTGTTATATGACGACACCATCTCTTTAAAAGCAAAGTCTCACCCGGGCGTGGTGGCTCACGCCTGTAATCACAGCACTTTGGGAGGCCGAGGCAGGCGGATCACTTGAGGTCAGGAGTTTGACCAGCCTGACTAACACGGTGAAACCCCATCTCTACTAAAAAGCTGGGCATGGTGGCAGCTACTTATTAGCTGGGCGTGGTGGCACGTCTGTAATCTCGGCTACTCAGGAGGCTGAGGCAGGAGAATTGCTTGAACCTGGGAGATGGACGTTGGTTGCAGTGAGCCGAGATTGCGCCATTGTACTCCAGCCTGGGCGGCAGAGGGAGACTCCATCTCAAAAAAATAAAAAATAAAATAAAATAAAATAAAAGCAAAGTCTCTGCACTTGAAATGAGGGGCATGGACGTTCTCATCAAACCTAAGAAACATTTTCTTACACCAAAACAGTCAGTAGGTCATCCTAATGTTGCCAAGTAATGCTTCCTGCTCCGAAGGAAAAAGAAGCTCAAAACCTAGATTAGCATGACCAATGCAGCATACAAGTTGTACAGACATGAATTCTAGGCCTATCCTTTACTTATGCATTCTCAAAAGTGGGGATCAGTTGTTACATTTTGTATTATGTCACCTTGGCTAGGCTGAACTGCAATTTCCAGAATTCCCTTCCCTGTATGTTTCCAGTTAAGGTGGACCACCAGAGATATTTCTATGCAAGATCAGGAGGGTGGAAATGAACAGCAACCAGTCTGTGTTTCAGTGTGCATAATCAGGGGAAGTACTTTTGTAGTTCACACATGTTGTTGTTTATCTGCTGAGTACCTTGTTGGTGAGGGGCAACAGTTGGGCCTGTAACTGCTACATCTTCCCTCGTTCCTTCTTCAGTTGCTCCCTCCTGGGCCAGGTGTTTTTCAGTTCCATGACAAAGGCCACTAGCTTTTCCAGCAGCGGGACACCCACCTCATCAAGGTTTGAGGCTGTGAGAACTGACATGGGTCCCAGTCCCTTCTCATGGTTTCTAGCTTGTCCCTGCTCACTCACTTTATAATGATCTTCCCTTCTTCACGGCCTTCCCTATGGATTTCAAGCTCTACCACTGGACATGAAGACAACTACCTTAAACACACCCTCCAGCTGCCATACTTGAGTGGAAGTACTCAAACAGAAAAGACAGGCTCTACTCCTCAGTACTTCTCATCCAATTTCTCTAAACAGGTCAGAGAAAGGTCAAATTTCTCTAACAAACTGCAGATCTAGATTAGATTAGATTAGATTAGATTATGCATATATATGCCTAGTGGTTCTGCTTCTCTAAATGAACCCTAACCAATATACTAGTTAATAAAGTAACCACTGTTTGTTTGAAGATGAACCAATAATTTTAGTACAATCTAGCAAATTAAACTCGTTTCTTCAACAGCAAGAAGGATGATCAAGAAACGAACTAAATATGAGGTTACCTGGAATTGCAAAGTGGAGGAGCAAAAGATGGAGTCTGATCCCCTTAAAGCAGTTTCTCAACACTGGTGTTACTAACATGTGGGCAGGATAATCCTTTGTTGTGGGGCTGTCCTGTGGATTGGAGGGTGTTTAGCAGCATCCCTGACCTCTACCCACTGGATGCCAGTAGCACGCCTAGTGTGGCAACAGAAAGCAACTTCAAACATTGCCAAATGTCTCTTGAGGGGCAAAACTGCCTCCAGTTGAGAACCATATTGCCTTAAGGCATGGCATGTGCCTCTGTAGGAGCATCTTCTCTTTGCCTTCTATGACTTCACCCACTCCACAGTCACAGGAGCACAGAACTCTACAAAATGTTAGCTGGGTGTGGTGGCATGCGCCTGTAGTCCCAGCTACTCAGGAGGCTGAAGCGGGAAGATTGCTTGAGTCTGGGATGTCAAGGCTGCAGTGAGCCATGACGGTGCCGCTGCACTCCAGCCTGGGTGACAGACCATGTCTATTTAAAAAAACAGGCTGGGTGCGGTGGCTCATGCCTGTAATCCCAGCACTTTGGGAGGCCAAGGCAGGCAGATCACCTGAGGTCAGGAGTTTGAGACCAGCCTGGCCAACATGGTGAAACCCTGTCTCTACTAAAAATACAAAAATTAGCTGGGCGTGGTGGCAGGTGCCTGTAATCCCAGCTACTCGGGAGGCTGAGGCAGGAGAATCATCTGAACCTGGGAGGTGGAGGTTGCAGTGAGCTGAGAGCGCCACTGCACTCCAGCCTGGGTGACAGAGCGAGACACCATCTCACAAACAAACAAACTCTACAAAATTTTAGATTATCTAATGAATCCAGAGAAAGAAAGGGACTCACCCAGCATCACATAACTAGTTAGTGGTAGAGCTGGAAAAAGTCAGGTCTTGTGTCTCCCAGCACCGTGCTGTTTCTGTTAGCCACACAGCCCTGCTTTGCCATAGCACTGTTACTCTATAACCTGACATGTGCTGACAGGCTGCTGAATGCAGTCACTGAGGAAGACTTGTAATGATCCTAAGATCCTGAGCAATTATTTCATCATTCTGCACAAAACCACCAGGAGCGGGAGAGAAGGCACCAAGGAAGAAATACCTTTATTAGGAGTCTAGGCATGTCAGAAAAACCCAGTTCAGTCACAGAAAAGGAGGCAAATATTGGTACAGAGCAAGAATCCAAGTGTGAAAATAAAACCTCCATCTAAATATCCTAACAGAAATGCTGCTGAATTTAGCCCAGGTGAAACTTCTGAAAGCTCCTGGTGAAATGAGATTTTTGCATAAAGAGAGAGCTCTCCAGCACTGCTGCATCTGAGCTTCTTATAAAGTGACGGGTCTTGGCTAGCAGTAGAGGAAGAGATAAAGGGGATGTCTCATCACCCAAGCAAGGTCATCTGTGTTCAAGTTAGAGAAGAACCTTAGGGTTTTGGACAGAGTAAACTGGGGCAGCAGAGGGAAAATGGCTGAGGAAACACAACGTCTAGGCTGTGTGTGGCATAATGTGGAGGGGTCTGTGCAGTCTGGTGTGAGTGCATCTCCAGGAGGTCTTGGGAAACACTGGCATTCCTTCCGGAGGCCATTTTGGTTCTGTTCTGACTTCATTCAGAGCAGAACTGCCAATGTCCAGTGCCAAGTCCTGGATCATAATTAGCTGAGTGGAATGCAGTAGCCACCCTATGACTCCCATACCTCTTCCTTTCTGGAGCAGTCACTTTTCTCAGACCAAGTGAGATCTTACCCAGTAGGGGCCCAATCTAGAAATCACTCCCACCTTCATATGAGCACCAGGTGGAGAGAATCATTCTCATGACTCAAAGCTTTAGATCTCGATCCTCAGATGATGTTCCTTGGACAGAAGATCAGTCTGAAGTTATCTGTGTCAAGAGTAGCTGGCACTGCCCGTGGGGTAATGGGCCCAAGCGATGTGATGCCGCAGCTCTCCCAAAGAAGAGCTCTCTCTGCTTTCACAGGCAGGAGAGGAGGAAATGAGGCAGGCTTCAAGGTAGTCAATGCCACTTAATTCTTCCATCGAATTTGCTGTGGAAAGAGGAAACAATGAAAGTGTGTGATCAGTTCTCACTTATCCCTACAGCAAGGCAGAGAAAATGCAACAAAACAAGGCTCAGCTAGATAATGTAAGGAAAAGAAAAAGTAGAATCAGATCAGGAGGTGGGGGATGTTGAGAAATTTTTAAAAATATGTGGGGGAGTTCATTTATTCAAAGATGCATTAAACACCTATTTTGTATTTTACAAGCCTAATTTTGGTCATTTGACCCTAAGGTAGGTTCCAAAATACCTAACAGGGAACTAACTTTCATATTAACAAAGAGCTCAGTAATTTCCTGCTGTGAGAGATGAACCAGCTGTGCTCCCCAGATAGCTAACATCTATTTCACCCACTTCTTATTTTCAACTGGTAGGTCCCATCCATCCCCATGAGACCATACAGTTTGGATATTCTGAATCTGTAACATGTTTTCATACTTTCAATATTTAGTTTCTCCTACCTGCTAGGTTTAACTATTATCACAGCATTACAGTTAAGTCTTAGCTTGAGGTCCCCAGATTACCCCCCTATCATACCGCATCTCAGGAGTAATTTCTGCTATTCAAAGCAGTGCTTTTGACATTGTGGCCAGAGGAGAGCCTTACATACATGTGGCTTAGCCAACTGCAATCCTTCCAGACCTTGGGAACATACATTTGGTACTATTTTGTGAACTGTCTGTCTCCTGAGCCTGCTGGAGGGGTAAACTGTAGCTGCTCACCGAGCTGCTGAGAAGAGCATCAATCTTCTCCTCCTCTGCTGATCCTTTATCTACCTTACTCCTGTATGCTAGCAACTGTTGACGATCCTTCAGGTCCCGGTAGGTCTGTGCATCAAAACAAACAATACAAACCTCCAATCAGCCTCTGTACAGGGTTCTTTTTGCCCAGGATGGTCTCAAACTCCTGGGCTCAAGCAATCCTCTCTCCTCAGGCTCCTGAGTAGCTGGAACTACCGGTGTGTGCTACTGTGTACACATGAGGGCTTATTTCTTTTTGTCATTATCACTTTGACCCAACGCTCAAGGAGAGGCTAAGAGGCTATAGTGGGATAACAGTGGGGTCCAGTGCCCACAGAACTCCACGTTGGAGAAAAGACTACACAGCTTGTATAGCTTGATTTAGTTCTATGAATTCTCCAAGTACAACAAGTTTATAAAAACACAGAGAAAGCAGTCAGAGGGCTGGGAAAATAATACAGGAATGCTGGTCTCCAAACGAACTCTTGCCAGATTATTCTGTCCATTCAGTCAAACCTGGTGGGAGCACCTCAGGATCTTGGACAGAGAATATTATAATCCCCACCCTGCTTCGCCACTGAGGATCTAACGGAGGACTCCCATTTCTTGGGGACTCACATCAATGACGACATCATGGCACTTGAACTTAGTGGCTAAGTTCAACTTCGTGTCCACATCTTCCACCAGATTGACATACTCCTGTAATATCTGTGGGAAGAGGTACTTCCGATTAATGATTCAAACGCCCATAAGGCACAGAGCTCTACAAGGTAGAAAAGAAAGTCTTGAAGAAGGCAAAAGAGTTCAATAGCTAATGTTTCCAGTTCCCATCATCAACCACAGGACTAGTTCTGCAATGGGAATGAGGTAACGCTACACAGTACTTCCATGCTGCCTCAGGAAGCAGGAAAGAGCACACTTCTCCTGATCCTCGAGCCAGATACACATGCCAGCAATGAGTGCTCTAGCTGTGATCCAGTGCTCTGCTCATTTCTCCCTGATGTCTTTTCTCCACGAGTTCTCCTCTTCTATCATTTGAACAGTACATCAGTATTCCACTTGGGCTAACACAGTAGATGCTACTCAGAGAGGACAGTTTGGAATTGTTTCTAAAGGGGAGAAAGGGAGAGAATTTCACTCCCTGGTCTTTTCTGTCTTGAGGCCTATTGCAGCCATTGTGCTGCCTTTAAGGGAAAATAAGAGCAGATCGGGTCTCCCATCACTGACCAGTAAGAGGCTTAAAGTTAGGTCTCCGAGAATATCCTGTACCCAACTCTCTTCAGGACCCATTACCTGCACAGGGGCATTGTTCTTGTGCAAAATTTCGACAACCCGATGGAAGCCAATGGGTGCTCTCTTCTTGGTATAGCCCAGCCAGTTCTGAAAGAGGAAGATGGGGTAGCGGCAGGTAGGCCAGGCACATTCAACACATTCTAGGTTAGTCTGTGTTTTACGATCAGACCAGAATAACGTGGTGGGTGAGTGGGGGTGCTGAGGGATACAGAAATAATGAGAAATGAATTTTTCAGAAAAATCAAGGGATTTGAGAGAGTGGAAATGAATCAGGTTTGAAATAACTTCTTAGATCTATAGAAACGAATGCAGGGAAAAGTCTTGAAATACTACTAAATGGAATAAGTAACTTACTTAATATTTGTAGTATGAACTTATCAGTGTAGAAAATAATTCCATCTTCCATATCTTTATAAGTACAGATGTTTATTTGCAAATTCATGAGGGAAGGTCTGGAAAGCTAGCCATTAAACTTTTAACAGTGTTTGCCTTGAGAAAGGGGGTGAGATAGGAGTAGGTAGAAAATGAAAAAGGAACTTCACTCTTTCTATACTTTAATACAGTGTTTGATTTTGACAACAGACACGTATTGCTTTGTTAGTTAATATAACTAATTAAATAATTAACAAATAGGAAAAACAGAAAAATTTTAAACCCATAATGGAAAAACAGATATTTAAAACATAAACTAATTCATATGGAACCACCAAAGATCCCACATAGCCAAAGCAATCAATGTTAAAGAAAAACAAAATGGAGGCCAGGTGCGGTGGCTCATGTCTGTAATCCCAGCACTTTTGGAGGCCGAGGTGGGCAGATCACTTGAGGCCAGGAGTTCGAGACCAGCCTGGCCAACATGGTGAAACCCCATCTTTACTAAAAATACAAAAATTAGCCGGGCAGGGTGGCGCATGCCTTTAATCCCAGCTACTCGGGAGGTTGAGGCAGGAGATTCACTGGAACCCTGGAGGCAGAGGTTGCAGTGAGCTGAGATTGCACCACTGCACTCCAGCCTGGGTGACAGAGCAAGACTCTGTCTCAAAAAAAAAAAAAAAAAAAAAGGGGTAGGGGTAGGAGGCAACAAGCTTCATGATTTCAAATTATATTACAAAGTTATATATATTAATCAAAACAGTACGGGGCTGGCATAAAAACAAACACATAGACCAGTGGAATAGAATAGAAAGCCTAGAAATAAACCCAAGCATATATGGTCAGCTAATTTTCAACAAAAGCACCAAGAGGACCCAATGGGGAAAGGATAGTCTCTTCAACGAGTGGTGCTGGGAAAACTGGATTTCCACATGCAAAAGAATGAAATTAGACCTTTATCTTACACCATACACAAAAATCAACTCAAAATGGATAATATACCTAAGCATAAGACCTGAAGCCATAAAACTCCTAGAAGAAAACATGGGGAAAAAGCTCCTTGACATTGGCCTTGGCAATGATTTTTTTGGATATCACACCAAAGGCTCAGGCTACAAAAGCAAAAATAAATGGGATTACATCAAACTAAAAAGCTGCGCATGGCAAAGGAAACAATCAAAATGAAAGGCAGCCTATGGATTAGAAGAAAATATTTGTAAATCACATATCTGATAAGGGATTAGTATCTAAAACATATAAAGAACTCACACAACGCAATAGCAGAAACAAAAATTACCAGATTTAAAAATGGGCAAAAGACCTGAATGGACATTTCTCCAAAGAAGACATGGAAATGGCCAAGAAGTACATGAAAAGGTGATCAGTATCACTAAACATCAGGGAAATGCAAATCAAAACTACAATAAGATATCACCTCACACCTGTTAAGATGGCTGTTATCAAAAAGACAAATGATGTGTTAGCAAGGGTGTGGGGAAAGGGAACTCTTGTACCCTGTTGGTGGGAATGTAGATTGGTGTAGCCAATGTGGAAAATAGGCTGCAGTGAGCTACGGTCATGCCACTGCACTTCAGCCTGGGTGAAAGAGTGAGACCCTCTCTCAAAAAAAAAAAAAAATTAAAAATAGAACTATCATATGACCCAGTAATCAATCTTTCTTTTGGGTATATGCCCAAAATAAATGAAATCATCACCTCATAAAGATACTTGCATTTCCACATTCATTGTAACACTATTCATGAGATGTTAACTATTCATGAAATGTAACTATTATAAATTATTGCTGAGAATTTAAATATCTGTAACTTACAAAAATAATAAACAAATAAATAATTCCCTCCCCCTAAAAAATAGCCAAGATAAGGAAACAACTTAAGTGTCCATTGACAGACAAATGGATACAGAAACTATGGAACTATGGTATATATATATAAACATACACACTGGAATATTAGCTTTAGAGATCTAATTACAAGATGAGGACTGTAGTTAATAGTACTGTACTGTAATCAGGAGTTTTGCTAAATGAGTAGATTTTAGCTGTTTTTGCCACAAAAAAATAATTTGAGATGATAGATATGTTAATTTGCTTCACTGTAGTAACCATTTTACTATCTACATGTATCTCATAACATCTTATTGTATAACTTAAATATATACAATATATAATAACAATTATCTTAAAAAAAGAAGAAAGATAACAAGTGTTGGCAAGGGTGTAGAGAAAAGGGACCCTGGTACACTGTTGTCGGTGGGAATGTAAATTAGTGCAGCCATATGAAAAACAGTATAGGCGTTCCTCAAAAATGTTTAAACAGAACTACCATATGATCCAGCAATCCCACTATTGCATATAAATCCAAAGGAAATGCAATCAGCATCTCACAGAGACATCTACACTCCCATGTTTATTGTGGCATTATTCATAAGAGCCAAGATATGGAAACAACCTAAGTGTCCACTGATAGATGAATGGATAAAGAAATTGTGGTACATATATACAATGGAATATATTCAGAACTTAAAAAATAAGGAGATCCTGACATGTGACACCATGGATGAACCTGGAGGACATTATGCTAAGTGAAATAAGCCAGACACAGAAAGGAAAATAACCTCATGATCTCACTCATGTAGGATCTAAAAAAGTCAAATACATAGAAAGTAGTTTCCAGAGGGGGAAAAAAGTAGGTCAAAGGATAAAAGTTGTAGTTATGCAGGATGAATAAATCTAGAAATCTAATGTACAGCATGAGGAATACAGTTAATAATAGTGTAGTGTATACTGGAAATTTGCTAAGAGAGTGAATTTTAGGGGTTCTTACCACACTCACAAAAAATGGCTAACTGTGAGATGATGGGTTAATTGGCGTGACTGTATAATCATTTCACTATGTATATGTAGATCAAAACATTATGTTGTACCTTAAATATATACAATAAAAATTAATTTAAAAAAAGGTAAATCAGTAAAGACATGACAACCAAACTCAATCCAAGGTCTTTGATTGGATCCTGATAGAAAAAAATACAGAAGCAAACCAAAACTAGCTATAAATAACTAATTTAAATATGGACTATGATTAAATGTGTATTACTATATTAATGTTAAATTTTTTAGTGATAAGTATATTGTGCTTCTTTTTTTTTGAGACAGGGTTTTGCTCTTGTTGCCCAGGCTGGAGTGCAATGGTGCAATCTTGGCTCACTGCAACCTCCACCTCCTGGATTCAAGCAATTCTCTCGCCTCAGCCTCCTGAGTAGCTGGGATTACAGGTGCACACCACCACACCCAGCTAATTTTTGTATTTTCAGTAGAGACGGGGTTTCACCATGTTGGCCAGGATGGTCTCAAACTCCTGACCTCAGGTGATCCACCCGCCTCGGCCTCCCAAAGTGCTGGGATTATAGGCGTGAGCCACCGCGCCCAGCCCAATATTGTGCTTATGTAGTATTAAAGGAGAGGTGTTAAGATGTCTACAACTTACTTTCAAATGATTCAGAAAAGAAAAACACATAGGTATAGAAAAAGAGAAAGCATACATGGCAAAATTGTTAATAAATTAGTGATGTGGATAAAGACTATTATACTATTATAGTATATATTTGATTATTATATGAACTATAAAATTCATTCTTTCAACTTTTCTTTAGGTTTGAAATTTTGGAAAATAAAAAGTTGGAGGAAAAATGTAAACCAGTAACTAGAACTTATAACATGATAGAACCCTTCTGTCTCCCAAGGCCTCAGCAGCACAGGGCCAGGGCACACACCTTTGTGGTGAATAGGGCATCTACATCATTCCAGGCTCGAAGTTTGGCACGAGCAGCCAGGGCTGTCAGCACATACTGTTTATCTGGGATCTGGAAAGCAGAGACCAAGAAAAATTAAGGGGAAGTAGAAATACATCAATGGGGGTGCTTAAGAATTTTAGAAAAGACAGACATTAAATATTTCCTGATATTGACTCTGCCCCTTAAAATCAAAAAATTTCTCAGTTCAAGAACTTCTTAATTCCCAAGCCCCAGCACTGCTATAGGCCATTCAGTCTTCTCTCACTTTCCCAAACTCATTCCTTTCCACCTTTAACCTTGAATATCAAAGGACACACTGTACAGGGTTACAAAGCAACATCCACTCCATGTAGTTACCCTGATCACTAGTTTCATAACACTGACCAATTTGTATCTACCTTAAATGTCTTCTTCAGGTTGACGGGACTGCTGAATGTCCCCTAGGATGAAAGTGAAAAAGGAACTTTAGTGATATTGACTTTCCCAAATACCACCCAAGCTCTCATTTTCTTTCCCACTACAGAGACTTTCTACATCTTACTCTGCTGCCATTTAAACATAGAAATTAATTTCAGGGAAAAGCTCCATTGGGAATAGTCAGATACCACTATAAGCTGGCTTATCAAGAACTGGAGTAATAAGTATGGTGCCTTTTCCCATTTTCTGCTAATCCAAATAAGGAGAAAATGTCTGCCTGTTATCATGGAATCCATACTTCTTTGAAAAATTTAGAAAGAAAAAAGAGTAGCCGGGCGCGGTGGCTCTCACCTATAATCCCAGCACTTTGGGAGGCTGAGGCGGGTGGATCACGAGGTCAGGAGTTCAAGACCAGCCTGGCCAACATGGTGAAACCCTGTCTCTACTAAAAATACAAAAAAAAAAAAATTAGCGGGGAGTGGTGGCGCACAGCTGTAATCCCAGCTACTCAAGAGGCTGAGGCAGGAGAATTGCTTGAACCCAGGAGGCGGAGGTTACAGTGAGCCAAGATCACACCACTGCACTCCAGCCTGGGCGACAGAGCAAGACTCCATCTCAGAGAAAAAAAAAAAAAAAGTATCCATAGCTACTTGCCACCCTGCTGCTTTTCTCCACATCACGCTAATCCATTTGATATTGTGGACCTTTGAACAGAGACTTCTACAGGTAATAGCACCAGGGACAGAACTTGCTATGCTAGCATGCCAGTTCACTTGAAGCTACAAACCTTACAAACCTCTTTTCCCTCCTGGCCAGATGAGGTCCTCTTACCCCTGGTGAGGGCCAGGAAAGCTTCCAGGTGGATTTCTGAGAACTATACATACCCATTATTAAGAGAGTACATAAAAGTACTGGATTTGAACTATCTTCTTTTTGTGCAATGAGAGTTTGTGGAATCTTCCATATTTTGCCTGTACCTCAGCCTCTGTGTAGTGATAGAAGCAGGAGTAGAAAAGCGTTGTCACTAGTGGCATGTTGAGGATGGAAGCTTTGCGGGGGTGCTTTCGGAAGATCTCAGTCTGTCCTGCTGATTCTAGATGGCGATCATTTGCCTGTGGTGGAGTGAGCCAAGTGAAAAAAAAAAAAAACAATGTCCATGGAGTAGAGGCAGGAGAAAAATCTTTTAATACTATAGCAGTTGTGTTTCCCACCCTAGGAGTGAAACAAAGAACAGAAAAAGAAAGAAATTGCCTAAGATATCCCCAGAGTAGTTTAAAATCCATAAAATGATCATGAATCCACATTGGATGGAAACAAACAGAAGTGGGGATGACATGGGAGATTCGGGATGAAGAAGAAATACTTCCAGGTTAACAGCTGGTAAGAGAAAAAAGGATCCTAAGAACAATGGAGGAAGGGGGCTATTGTGTACAGGCAGAAAATGAAAGGCTTTTAGAAACCAGTAAGAAATGACCCATGTGCAGAGCATAGAAATCTCCTAGATGCTGAACGGCACTGAGCCTTGGCACTGAAGCAAAAGATATAGAGATGAAGAGTCTAACCTCAATAATGATCTGACGTTCCAGGAGCGTGTAATGGTCCTGTATGTGTGCGGAATCTTCTGCTGAAAATGGCAAACTGGTAGAGTGCCAGAAGGTTAGTACCTTTCTCTATTCAAACAAGGAAACAAACCCAACTAAACCAAATCACCAGCGTAAGTATAAGAGGCTCACGGTGCCTCACAAGTCTGATCTCAGTTCACCTTTAGAGCGTCCCTTAAAGGAAGAAAGACATCGCATGAATGGCGTGAATTTCATATTAAAGGTTTTGCCAATTCAAGAGGGATCCTGAGAGTCCACAAAATACTTATAGTCACTCATAATTTTGCTGATAAATGAATTAGAATCCTCTCATTTTGGGAGTTGGAATATTTGGTGAATGAGTCACAAAGCTAATGAGTGAGCCTAGGCAACTGCCCATCATCCACATCCCAGTGAAATTCTGTGGCTTGTGCTTAACTTACTGAGGGGACACCTAGATTTGTTAGCCATTTTTTTATGGCAGAGTACAAAAGGTAAATTAAATTACATGCCATGGTGGTATGTTTATAGATCAGCAAATATCACAAATGTCAAGGGTCCCATCTTCAACACTGCATTATGTTTTTTGTTTGTCTGCTTGTTTTGAGATGGAGTCTCTCTGTGTCACCCAGGCTGGAGTGCAGTGGCATGATCTTGGCTCACTACAACCTCCACCTCCTGAAATCAAGCAATTCTCCTGCCTCAGCCTCCAGAGTAGCTGGGACTACAGGTGTATGCTGCCACGCCCAGCTTATTTTTGTATTTTTAGTAGAGACAGGGTTTCACCATGTTCACCAGGACGGTCTTGATCTCCTAACCTCGTGATCCACCTGCCTCAACCTCCCAAAGCACTGGGATTACAGGCGTGAGCTGCTGCGCCCGGCCACCTTATTGTTATACATAAAGATGCTGAGGGACAGCGTCTTGCCAAAAAGTCATGTGGTCAATGGGGAAGGCCAAGAATAGAAGCCAGATTTTAAATGCCCAGTTCACAGATCTATCTTTTAGAAAGTGCTGCATTATTCCCCATACTCTGCTCACTCCAGAAAGAATTCTGAGTTTTAATTACACTATTCCAGATAAGTTTTAGCCATAGTGAATTTTTAGAAGAGATAAAGAGAGATGCTATAAATTCTAGTTACTTCACTATTTTAACTTTTCTCCTTGTTTTCCAGAGGCCATATAACATATCTCAGTATTTGGTAACATTAAATGGATTTCACTGATATAATCAAATTTCTAAACATGAAGCCGGGAAATCATGTCATATGAGGAATGGTTGAAACAACCATGAGTACTGAACCTGAACAAGCAAGGACTACTGGGTAGACTCTACACCTGTCTTGAAAGATACAGGGAAGCAAGTTTCAGCTTAACATAAGGAAGCACTTTCCAATAACGAAGGCTGTTCAAAAACAAACTGAGCTGTTTCAAGAGCAACGGGCACCCTGTCACAGGAATATGTGGAGCTGGGTTTTGTAATAAGTTAAATTCTGGATGAAAGCTTGCCCTGGATCAGTGGTTCTTGGACTTTGGGGTTTCAAGGACCAGTAACACTGAAAAAATGCATCAGGTCCCTAAAGTATTGCTATCTTTTTATTACCTAAGGTCATAAAAAAAGGTACAGCTCATTTTAGTACCAAAGAAGAAGAGAAGAGGACAAAATCCTACACTAAAAGATAACCTTTCAAATTAAATAAATTTAGCTTTAGGAAAAATATCTCTCTACATTTGTCTTTTTTTTTTTCCTCAGTTTACCATCAAGCAGTGGAAACTCTGCTGGGGACTAGTGTGTGAACACCACTGCATGAGGCGACCCTGAATGATGCTGGTATGATTCACTGTTAGCCCTCCCCTTCCTGCCTATCCATTCCACCCTTTTTAATTTTCTTCATTCCTTCTGGGTAAAGGTATTTATACTTAAAATCATTTTTCCCCCATACTTACCCAACACAGGTTTTAAGAAATTCTTTTCGTTTGTCAGGGTCCTGAATGTTCAAATGCTCTCGATAATGAGATAGCTACAAAAAGCAGAAAAAGGCTTTGAGGTATTTTGTCTCCTTAGATGAGGGAGATAGCTGAGTAACTGAACTTCCCATGCTTTAAAAAAACAAATTCTTCATTTCTGGGTATAGATGGTTATTGGAGGCGGGTGGGGGGATAGGCAAAGAGTGACTAAATATCATTAGTAGGTTTATCTATAACTGCACTGTACGATACAATAGCCACTAGCTACAACTGTTTCTTTAAATTTAAATTAATTAATGTAAAAATTCACCTCCTTAGTTAACACTAACCACTTTTAAAGAACTCAACAGCTACATGTGACTAGGAGCTACTATATTGGACAACACAAATATGGAAATTTTTTTTTTTTTTTTTTTGAGACGAAGTCTCACTCTTGTTGCCCAGGCTGGAGTGCAATGGCACAATCTCAGCTCATTGCAACCTCTGCCTCCCAGGTTCAAGCGATTCTCCTGCCTCAGCCTCCCAAGTAGCTGGGATTACAGGTGCCCACCACCATGCCTGGCTAATTTTTGTATTTTTAGTAGAGGCAGGGTTTCACCATGATGGCCAGGCTGGTCTCGAACTCCAGACCTCAGGTGACCTGCCCAAATTGGTCTCCCAGTGTGCTGGGATTACAGGCGTGAGCCACCGCGCCCGGCCCAAATATGGAATATTTCTATCATTGTAGAAAGTTCTATTGGCCAGTGCTGATCTATAATGAAGCACTGAGTAGGTAGAGTACCGAGCTTTACCTTTAAGTTTCACTTTAGCCTCAGTATTTAACCAAAAATGAATATTTTGCTTCAGCTTTAGATTTTGAAAAGTCCAAGAGCTAAATACCTATTTCAGTGTTATTTTTGGCATCCTTGACCATGTACATGATCAATGGTAGTATGATCATGTAAATATCTAACAATTAACATCAGTAATATAAATAGGGCATGTCATTCTGACTCACTGTTAATAAATATTCTCAGATTGAGCCAACAGATGTATATAAAAATATAAATGTATATAAAAATGTAAATGTAAAAATGTAAATAACATAAGACAGAATAACAGAAATTACATATCGTAATCCAATCTTCGTAAAATAGTTCATATAAAATAGTTGGTATACGATCATTCCTAATATTAAAGAAAGTAACCTTTAAGAGCTATAGTTAATTTTTTGTTATTCAATTCCATTTCATCCTTAGCTCTTTCAAGAAAAGTTCTACATGGGAAACCTTCATATTCTGTGGGCATACACTAAAAGTGTACTATCAGCTTTGCCACTTCCAAAGTTTACAAGGTTGAAAAACTCAAAATCTATATACAACATGCATGATAAATCATCTTCAATTCAAACATAATGAGTATAAAGAAAATAAAGTTTTAGATAAAAATGAGTTACCCAAAACACATTTATTCTCACTAATGAAATTCAAAACAAAAAACTTTATAAGAATGCTGTAAGAAGGAAAATCCTTATAGTTTTGAACTTACAGAGATTTAAAAATATAAACAAACAGCTTTTCAAATGATTACTACAGGCTGCCAATCATTTTTAGTGGATTAAGAAAATGGATTTTTCAGATTCTCTCACGCTTTGAATATTAAGTACAAGTTCCTTTCAGAAAACATGATACTGAGCCAGGTGAGGTGGTTCACATCTGTAATCCCAGAACTTTGGGAGGCCAAGGTGGGGGGATATCTTCAGGCTAGGAGTTCGAGACCAGCCTGGCAAACAAAGTGAGACCCCCATCTCCACAAAAAGATTTTAAAAAATTAGTCAGGTGTGGTCGTGTGCACCTGTAGTCCCAGCTACTTGGGAGCCTGAGGCTTGAGCCAGGAATTGAGAGTCTGCAGTAAACTATATGATCACGCACCACTGTACTCCAGCCTGTCTCGAAAAAAAAAGAACAATGTTTCTGAAAAGCATTTTCAGTATTATATATATAATTATGCTGTTCAAAGGTTAACAATATTTAATGTGCCAACTGAATGTCTGTATGGATATCACAAATGTGTTGTACAATAACTAAAAAAGCAATCCTGCCATCGACAGTGCTGAGAAATTCCTTGAGACAAGGTCTCATTCTTTCACCCAGACATGACCTCCCAGACTTAAGCGATTCTCCCACCTCAGCTTCCCAGGTAGCTGGGACTACAGGCATGCGCCACCATGCTTTGCTAATTTTTAAAATTTTTTTTAGAGATGGGATCTCACTATGTTGCCCAGGCTGGTCTCCAACTCCTGGACTCTAGTGTTCCTCCCACCTCAGCCTCCCAAGTGCTGGCATTACAGGCATAAGCCACCGTGCTTGGCTGGAAATTCTTATTCCTGCCAAGTTTTTTTTTTAACATGAATTGCTGAAGTTTTAATAATACAATTGAGTTTTTGGTAAAATTTCAGATTTATTCTTGTATTCCAGGAGTTCATTCTATGATTGTGAAAATCTGCCAAAATTTAATCTTAATGCCTGGCCATTGAATTCTCAGCCAAAACGTGTATTGGGTGTATCATCAACTTGACCTATCTTCCTTCTTGACCTATATCTGGTTTCTTATCCTCTTAGCCTTCAACATTTTCTTTGTGAGAAGCCAAAACCCCAAAACTCCTAACAACCAGGACCTAAAAACAACCGAAAAACAAATTACAAATTGACCAGGCCAATTTTCACATATTTATTTTTTAAAATTTATTCATAAGCCCAACCAAAAGAGCATATAAAAAGAAAGAATACATCATTTGGATTAAGTTTTCAGGTTTTCCAGGTGCCTCTCTCTTCTGTATATAATCAATATCAAAGGAAATAGTTCAATCAGTCTGGGATCTTGGAGGCGGGGGTTTGGCTTAGATTTCTGGGTTTGTGAGACAGAGTCTCACTCTGTTGCCCAGGCTGGAGTGCAATGGCACGATCTCAGATCACTGCAACCTCCCCGTCCCAGGTTCAAGCAATTCTCCTGCCTCAGCCTCCCAAGTAGCTGGGATTACAGGTGTGCGCCACCACACCCAGCTAATTTTTGTATTTTTAGTAGAGACAGGGTTTCACCATGTTGGCCAGGCTGGTCTTGAACTCCTGACCTCAGGTGATCCACCCACCTCGTCCTCCCAAAGTGCTGGGATTACAGGCGTGAGCCACTGTGCCCAGCCTAGATTTCTGTTAAACAGGTACCCAACTGAAACAAAGGCCACACTTACCGCAAGCTCTTCTGTTCTATCTAGGAACCTGGGAAGAAGCAGAAGGGAGCAGGGCATTTGTATCTATTGATGTGTGGCAGTATAACCTCACAAAATCGAGTGCTTCCTCTAGGAGAAACACAATTCAAACTCATTTCCCTCTATACACAAGATAAATGGTTGATCAGATATCATTGTTCCCCTGGTCTCTCTGGCTGAACAAAAAGCAAGGACAAGAAGGTACTGCAAGGAACTAATAACTTTGTTAACAGTTCTGACAGGGAGGCTCAGAGCCACCTACTCTAGCCCACAGAAAACTTGGTTGTTGTTTTTTTTTTCCTAAGATTAAAGCACTATTCTCTGTCAATACAATCTTGAAAACAGATTTTCTATATTGTTCTTTACTATTTTCATGGACAGAGTACAATGTGTTTTGTCTCCCCCAGACCTTGGAGCACCAGGACTTTTGTCTTCTGATTCTTCTTTACTCTGAATAGACCACCATAATTAACATTACCATTTTGGCATGGAGGTGATGCCTGATAAAGCCTTGTTGGTTGGGAAAGAGGAAGGGAGGGAAGGAAGGAGGGAGGAAGCAGCCAGCCTCTGTGACCATGTCTTCTTTTGCAAATTCCTGGCTAACACCTGTAATCTTGACCCTAACCAGGTAACCTGCTTTTCCCCACCTCAGTCTTTTGGGGAGCTCATTGCTGTGCTGGAGTCACTGGACAATCAGTCACCTTGGGCCACATGTCAGTCTAAACAGAGGTTCTAACCCTTTCTCTGACACTGAAGAAAGGACATCATGTGCACATATTTTAATCCAAAGGTGGGAAATAGTCCCCACTGACTGGAATTAGAGGGAAGAAAAACATGATAGAAGACCTCAGCCCTCTTTACCCCCAGCAGACATGCCTACCTCTCACCTGTCAGAATCCTACCTAGTTTAATAGGCCCATGCAAATCCTAATCACTTCCATGAGGCTTTCCCTGGGTATCCTGACTGAAAATATTTTCTTCTTCTCTTCTACTGTACTTCCCACTGGTATCACTTAGAATCAAGTAATAAAAGATACCTTTATTCTAGGTCTTTTATAAGAAAACACTTAATAAATACTAATACTACAAACTAGGTATTATGCTAAGTGCTGGCTCACATACTAGCCCTTCATCTTCATAATAACCCTGTGGGTAGGTGTCATCATCTCCATTTGATAGATGTGAAAAACTCATGAAGAGGGTTGATAACTTGGCCAAGGTCACTCGATGAATGATGTGGGAGAGCTATAATAGCATTCAACCCAAGTGCATGTGACTCCAAAGCCTGGTTCTTAACCAACTTGCACCTTATCATAAGCTATGCTGTACTGCTAGTTATCCCCTCACACTTCAATAGCTTGTCTTCCAAGTACTTCCAGGAAAAGGGCGGTTGGCGTCTTCTATTCCTTTGTATCCCTCAGAGTGCTTTGAAACAAGTACTTACTAAACTTTATAGACCAGATGATCAGTTCTTACCTGAAGAGGTCTAAAAGCAACTTTTGATCCCCTATTTCCTTAAGGAAGTGAATAAGATGTCTCAGGGCAACCTGTCGCACCTCCAGCTCTCGGAAGAGGATATCTGTCAGACAGTCAGGAGTTAAGTTGAGAAAGATTAAAGCCAATTAGTCAAGTGTGAAACTGGTCTCCCTACTCACACATTCCAAACATTATCTCATCAAAGCCTAACAAAAGCTAAGAATGGTTTACCCCTATGTCTTAATTCACCATCAACACACTCTATGGTCTTGGGCAGCTCATAGCCATTAAATCAGCTTTTCATTTCACACCAACCCAAACAGCAGGCACTTAGCATGGACTCTGACTTCTTCAAACCAACACAGCCATCTGAGGGGGCTCTGTGGTTAATGTAGTCATCACCCTAAAGGACGCCCTCAGAGATGTGATTTGTGCTCTGAAGTCTCAGGCCACTCCAGTTGTCTCTGAAATAGACTTGACTAATGAATTCTGGTATGAAAGGCACATGGCATTCTCCCCTCGGATGTGGCAGACACCTTGCTGACTGAAGATTTCCTGCAAGCCATTCTCACCTTTGCTCAGTGTCCTCTTCAGGAAAATCAGAACCTATAGGAAAAAAGAACAAAGACTGTGCAAACTTTCCAACACAGAGTCATGCCCTGAGCACTACAGACACGGGGCCAGCAACTCATTAGCAATCTCTGCAGGTATAGCCAACAGCTCTGTATGTGATGCAAGGAAAGCCAATGGCTATCTGGAACTGAGCTGTGCCTTGAGAGTCCACACACCCATGCCCATGCTGCTGAGAGACACCTCCCTCTGAAAGAGGATACGCTCACATCTCTTCTCCCTCAGATTGTTTTATATAACACATAGTAGCCAACCTTCTGTGTCTTGGTTACAATCAAGGGTTTCACATAGGCTGGGCATGGTGACTCATGCCCATAATTCCAACACTTTGGGAGGCTAAGGCAGGGAGATTACTTGAGCCCAGGAGTGTGAGATCAGCTTGGGCAACATAGCAAGACCCTGTCTCTACAAAAAAATTTAAAAATTAGCCAGGCAAGGCCAAGCATGGTGGCTCACGCCTATAATCCCAGCTCTTTGGGAGGCCGAGGCTGGTGGATCACCTGAGGTCAGGAGTTTGAGACCAGCCCAGCCAATGTAGTGAAACCCTGTATCTACTAAAAATACAAAAATTAGCTGGGCATGGTGGCCTACGCCTGTAATCCCAACTACTTGGGAGGCTGAGGCAGGAGTATCACACAGTGAGCCAAGATTGTGCTACTGCACACTAGCCTGGGCGACAGAGTGAGACTCCGTCTCAAAAAAAAAAAAAAAAAAAAAACTAGCCAGGCATGGTGGTGTGCACCTGTGGTCCCAGCTACTTGGAGACCTGAGGTGACAGGATCACTTAAGCTCAGGAGGTCGAGGCTACAGCGAGCCATCATCACACCACTGCACTTCAACCTGGGCAACAGAGCAAGACCCTGTCTCCAGAAAAAAAAAAAAACACAGGGTTCCACGCTTAGTGCATGTGGCACCAGCTAAGCCCTTAAAGCACAGATTACTTAGAATCCTACACCTCCAAGGGGAATCCAGGATCTTTACTTAACATTTAACACAAAATGTTAGTCTATTTGATTGGATTTTCAGAAACTAGTGAAAACAATAATTAAACAAACAACAACAAATCCGACAACTCACTGCAGTAATGACGTTTCCATCATGCATGCTTACTGCCTCTTCTAGGAGTTGTAGTTTGTCCTGTAAGGAGCGGAATCTCTCTAGTGAGCAAACCTGGCAGAGTAACACTAGAATTAGTATACAAGAAGACAGTTTTCTTTATTCCTTTGTTGCTGGATACTAAAGAATGAGCAATAATGAAACAAAATGTCCCCAAGGAGAGTCTCTTTATTTTTACACTATGGTCCCCAGCACTTATAAAACAGTAGGCTTCCACCACCCTCTCTAGTTCAGCCTGCTGCCCTATAAGATGCTAATGTCCTGAAGTCTTGATAAAGTCAACAGAAATCACTTGTTCTTTTTGAGACGGAGTCTTGCTCTGTCGCCCAGGCTGGAGTGCAGTGGCTCAATCTCGGCTCACTGCAAGCTCCGCCTCCTGGGTTCACACCATTCTCCTGCCTTAGCATCCTGAGTAGCTGGGACTAGAGGTGCCCGCCACCATGCCCGGCTAATTTTTTTTTAGTAATTTAATTTTTAGTAGAGACGGGGTTTCACTGTGTTAGCCAGGATGGTCTCGATCTCCTGACCTCGTCATCCGCCCGCCTCAGCCTCCCAAAGTGCTGGGATTACAGGCATGAGCCACTGCGCCCGGCCAATCACTTGTTCTTTTTTAAGAACCCTTATTCATAATTTGCATACAGTAAAACATACCCTATTTAAGTATATAGTTCAGTGATTTTTTTTTTTTGAGATGGAGTCTCGCTCTGTCGCCCAGGTTGGAGTGCAGTGGCGCAATCTTGGCTCACTGCAAGCCCCGCTTCCCGGGTTCACACCATTCTCCTGCCTCAGCCTCCCGAGTAGCTGGGACTACGGGCACCTGCCACCACACCCGGCTAATTTTTTTGTATTTTTAGTAGAGACAGGGTTTCACCATGTTAGCCAGGATGGTCTTGATCTCCTGACCCCGTGATCCGCCTGCCTCGGCCTCCCAAGGTGCTGGGATTACAGGCATGAGCCACCATGCCCAGCCAGTATCTCATAGTTTTAACTCACATTTTCTTGATAACTATAATTTTAAGTATCTTTTAAAGTGATTATTTGTCATTCATGTATCTTCTTTTGTGATGTGTCTGGTCAACTCTTGTGCCAATTTTTTTATCAGACTGTACTTATCACTAAGCTAAGAGTTTTGTTGTTGTTGTTGTTGTTTTATCTGAGACAGGGTCTCACTGTATTGCCCAGGCTGGAGTGCAGTGTCATGATCATGGCTCAGTGCAGCCTCGACTTCCTGGGCTCAAGCAATCCTCCCACCTCAAGCCTCCTGAGTAGCTGGGACCATAGGTGAGTGCCATCACACCTGGCTAATTTTTATTTTGTAGAGATGGGGTCTTGCTATATTGCCAGGTTTAATAAAAGTTTTATATATATCTTCTGGCCAAGTACAGTGGCTCATGCATATAATCCCAGCACTTTGGGAGGCCAAGGCAGGCAGATCACCTGAGGTCAGGAGTTTGAGACCAGTCTGGCCAACATGGTGAAACCTCCTCTCTACTAAAAATACAAAAATTAGCCAGGCATGGTGGCACACACCTATTAATTCCAGCTACTCAGGAGGCTGAAGCAGGAGAATCACTTGAACCTGGGAGGCGTAGGTTGCAGTGAGCTGAGATCGCATCACTGCACTCCAGCCTGGGCGACAGAAGGAGACTCCATCTCAAAAAAAAAAAAAAAAGTTTTACATATATTCTGGATTAAAGTCCTTTATAATACACGTGTTCTGAAACTACTTTCTCTGAGTTATGGTGGTCCTTTCATGGTTTTAACAGTGGTTTCTAAAAAAAAATAAAAGTTTTAAATTTTGATGAAGTCCATTTTATCAATTTTTTCATTTATGGTTCATGCTTTTTGTGTCCTAGGTAATAAATCTTTGCCTAAGTCAAGATCATAAAGATTTTCGTCTATATTTTCTTCTAGAAGTTTTATAGCTTGAACACTTAATTTACATTTAGGTCTATGATCCATTTTATTTATTTATTTTTTCATTCCCAATCCTTAGAACCTGTGAAGTATAATCCATTTTATCTGCTTTTTTTTTTAGAGAGAGGGTCTCGCTCTCTCGCCCAGGTTGGAGTGCAGTGATGCAATCACAGCTCACTGCAGCCTCAGCCTCCAGGGCTCAATTGATCTTCCTGCCTCAGCCTCCTGAGTAGCTAGGATTATAGGCACAAGCCACCACGCCTGGCATTATGATCCATTTTGATCCATTAATTATTATGATCATTGCCAATTCTACCAAAATTGATCTGTACATTCAAGGCAATCCCAATAAAAATCTCAACAACTCTTTTGTAGACACTGCCAAGCTGATACTAAAATCGATATGGAAGTATAAAGGATCTAGAACAGCCAAAACAATTTTGGAAGAGAGGAACAACATTGAAGGTTGAAAGCTTCAACAAAGTTGAAGTATCTTGATTTCAACATTTATATAATAATCAAGACTGTAGTATTAGCTTAAGGATAAATAATCCAATGAACTAGAATAAAGAGTCCAGAAATAGGCCTACATATATATGATCATTAATTTTCTTCTTATTTTTTTCTTCTTGAGACAGGGTCTTGCTCTGTTGCCTAAGCTGGAATGGAGTGGCACAATCTCGGCTCATTGCAGCCTCGACCTTCAGGGCTCAAGCAATCCTTCCATCTCAGCCTCTCAAGCAACTGTGACTAAAAACATATCCTGCTATAAGATTATAAGTTACATTTATATATTTATAATTATAAATTATAATATACATTTATATTATAAATTAGCCACATCTGGCTTTTTTTTTTTTTTTAAGATGGAGTTTCGCTCTTGTTGCCCAGGCTGGAGTGCAATTGCGCAATCTCAGCCACCAGGTTCAAACGATTCTCTTGCCTCAGCCTCCTGAGAAGCTGGGATTACAGGCATGTGCCACCACGCCCAGCTAATTTTGTATTTTTAGTAGAAACGGGGTTTCTCCATGTTGGTCAGGCTGGTCTTAAACTCCCAACCTCAGGTGATCTGCCTGTCTTGGCCTTCCAAAGTGCTGGGATTACAGGCATGAACCACCGCGCCCGGCCGCACACCTGGCTAATTTTTTTTTTTTATCATTTGTAGAGACACGGTCTCACTATGTTGCCCAGCCTAGTCTTGAACTCCTGGGCTCGACAGATCCTCCCACCTTGGCCTCCCCAAGTTCTGGGATTACAGGCATGAGCCACTGTGACTGGCCCGATTTTCAACAAAAGCATCAGCAGGATAATTCAATGGGGAAAGGACAGTTTTTTCAACAAATAGTGCTGGAACAAATGGAGATCTACATGGGGAAAACAATTAAACTCAAACCCTTACATCACACCATATGCAAAAATGAACTCAATGAATCACAGATCTAACATAAAAGATTGTTCTCACTCTCTTTTTTTGGGCAGGGGGGCGGAGTTTCACTCTTGTTGCCCAGGCTGGAGTGCAGTGGCACGATCTCAGCTCACTACAACCTCCACTTCCCAGATTCAAGTGATTCTCCTGCCTCAGCCTCCCGAGTAGCTGGGATTACAGGTGCACGCCACCACGCCCGCCTAATTTTTTGTATTTTTAGTAGAGATGGGGTTTCACCATGTTGGCCAGGCTGGTCTAGAACTCCTGACCTCAGGTGATCTGCCTGCCTTGGCCTCCCAAAGTGCTGGGATTACAGGCGTGAGCCACCATGCCCGGCTTGTCTTTTTTTTTTTTTTTCTTTTTTGAGACAGGGTCTCACTCACCAGGCTGAAATGCAGTGGTGCAATCTCAGCTCACTGCAACCTCCACCTCCTGGGTTCAAGTGATTCTCCTGCCTCAGCCTCCCGAGTAGCTGGGACTACAGGTGCCTGCCACCACGCCCGGCTAATTTTTTATATTTTTAGTACAGATGGGGTTTCACCATGTTGGCCAGGATGGTCTTGATCTCTTGACCTCGTGATCCACCCGCCTCAGCCTCCCAAAGTGCTAGGATTACAGGCGTGAGCCACCGCCCCTGGCCCTGGCCTCTCACTCTTAAATGTACTTTTCCCTCTCATCCATCACTCTTTCCCCACTACCCCATCAAAGCAACAGTAATGGAGAATCAGAAATTTTGCCACTGACTTTCAACCTTAGTGGATTTATTTTCCCCCTGAAATTCATTGAACAAATGAGAACTGAAGAGAGGTAAAGAAATCTTCCCTGTGTGAACAAGCTGCCCAGCTTCCCAAAGAACCTCACAAAAATTCTCTGTCCTTACCTTGCCCTTCCGGAGACGTCGCACTGTATCACTGGGGCTCCAGTCATTGCTGTAATCCTGGAATATTAGCAATACGTGAATCCCAGGAAGTTAAGGAATCAAATTTATCAGCGTACCCACTCCTCAACTCAAACTCAGTCTTAGTGTCTAAGGGGGAAATACTTTGTGGGAGGGAATGGATGTGAAAAAAATGAAGAAATGGGACGGTTTTGTTTTGAGTTTCTGAAGGAGCTAGAGCAGGGGCAATATAGATAGGAGGAGATGGATCAAAGAGGGAGGAGCCAATTGACAAAGCCAGTAGCCCCATGCCTACCAGTTCAGGACTGCAACCTCTAGATGAATTAGAATCACGTTTTAGGATTCTAACAATTAATGCCTTTGGCCAACAGAAGGAAAGAGAGAGATGTTGGAGACATGTTCCTTTTCCGACCTTAGGATATGGTTTCTTCCTTATGAATCAATTTGCTTTATTTGCTTCATGGGAATATGAGCTCTACCAAGCTTCCAGACTGCAGTGATGATCACTGGGTTTCAAAGTACAGCCTTCAAGTGGTAGCATAATGAGTAAGCAAAGTATGGCAGAACTGAGTCAGAATATAGAGATTATAAGTCTAAGTTGCACCCTTTCCTAGCTCTGAGACCCCAGGTAAGCCCTCATGTTTAGAAACCCAGTTTTCTTATCTATAAAACAGGGTTAAAAAAATATCTACTCAAATAGTTGGGAAAATCAAGCCAGGTAACATATGTCAAGGTACTTTATACTGTGGAAAGTGTCACACCACTGTATGCTGTAACTCACCCTATACTCCCCTTTGGGTCTCCCCAGCTCTGGAGCATAGCTTTTGGCAGGTGTGTCTGACAGAGCTGAAAAAGAATAAGCAGCTGGTTCAGAAGGGCACCATGAATCCTGCTTGTCATTCCTTCCCTCTACTTCTTCCTTCTCACATTTTTTTGACTTGTGGGCTCCCAATGTTAACTTTATGGCCAAAAGCAGATCTCCGTTCTTCCCCAAAGACAGCATCCCTAGAAGTCACCTTTGCCCCTGTAGCTAGAATGATTTCTACCTCCTTAGTCAGTATCAGAAAATTCCTCTAATAATGACAGTAGATGCAGAAGAAAGTTCATCTTGTCATCTAATTACTACCTGTCCCCATAACTCCCCAGACTGTACCAGATCAGTAACATTTCCCACAGCAATTAAAAGAGGGTTCAATGCCTACCATCAGAAAGGGACTGGAAACTTCCAGGTCTAGTTCTACCTAAAGGTAAAGAACACAAGAGGGAAAAGGTCAACAGTTTCAATCAGAGCCATCCAGGCTTGGTTAAAGACACAATGTGTAACCAACTCTATAATGCAATATAGGAACTTAAGGCTTAAAAAAGGTTTTATTCATCTGTAGAAATCTGAAGTGCCATTAAAAAATGGAGCAGGGAGAAAATTTTTTTTAATTATGGTAAAATATACATAACAAAATTTACCATTTTAACCATTTTTAAGTGTATTAAGTCAGTAGCATTAAGTACATTCACACTGTTGTACAACCATCACCACTATCCATCTCCAGAACTTTTTCATCATCCCAAACTGAGACTCTCTACCCTTTAACCAACTCTATACCCTTTAAACAATAACTCTCCATTCCCTCCGCCCCAGCTCTTGGTAACCACCATTCTACTTTCTGTCTCTATGAATCTGACTATTCTAGGTCATACGTAAATGGAGTCATACAATATTTGTCCCTTTGTGCCTTATTTTATTTAGCATCACATCCTCAAGGATCATCCATGTGGCAGCATGTATGGGAATGTCGTTCTTCTTTAATGCTGAGTAACATTCCACTGCATGTATATGGCACATTTTGTTTATCCATTCATCCATCAATGGACATTTGGGTTGTTTCCATCTTTTGGCTATTGTGAATAATGCTACTATCAACATGGAGGTACAAATATCTGTTCAAGTACCTGCTTTCCATTCTTTTTGATATATACCCAGAAGTAAAATTGCTAGATCATATGTTATTTATTTATTTATTGAGATGGAGTTTTGCTCTGTCACCCAGGCTAGACTGCAGTAGTGCAATCTCAGTTCACTACAACCTCTGCCTCCCAGGTTCTAGCAATCTGCCTCCCTCAGCCTCCTGAGCAGCTGGGATTACAGAAGCCCCCATCATGCCCAGCTAATTTTTGTATTTTTAGTAGAGACAGGGTTTCACCATATTGGTAGGCTGGTCTAGAACTCTTGACCTCAGGTGATCCACCTGCCTCAGCCTCCCAAAAGTGCTGGGATTACAGGCGTGAGCCACCACGCCTAGCCAGTTATATGCTTACTGTTTAATTTTTTTTAAAAAACCACCATACTGTCTTCCACGGTGGCTGCACCATTTGGCATTCCCACCAACAAGGTTTTCCAACAGCAATGCGCAAGGAGTAGGGAGGAATTTTGATCTAGGCAAATTTTTTCAGTACCAGTCACAGGGTTAATGTCAATTTCATTCATCATGCTATAGAAAACCAGTCCAACTCCTCTGAATTTCTCTCATTTATCTCGCTCCTAACACCCAGCTGCCACCTCCAATGAGAATGCTTTACCCTTCAATAATCTTTTTCTTACAAAGTAAATGAAAATTATGGCCTAAGATTTTTCTGAAAAAAGAGAAGGACTTCCCTATCCATTTAAGCATCTCTCTTTACCTCTAAAAAAGCTGCTCAGGGAGTAGGTAGAAGTAGGCTTGGGTAGTTGTGCATAGGAGGAGAAGCTGTTTCGGCTCTTTAACTGTTCACGCCCCTCGTGGGTTGAGCCGCTATTACCAGCAGTCTCTCTGATGGACCATGAGATACCTGCGAGATAGTAAGAACTACATCAGCAATTCTCATCCACAATAAAGCCTTGACATCCAACATTCAACAAACTCTAAAAGCTTTTCACCAGAAGCCCTGGTCCCTTGGCCAACTTGGGGCAGGGAGAAAAGATAGAATCAAATAGACTAATCAGCAGAAAAATGGACCAAGGACATGAATAAGTGGATCACAGAAAATTCAAATGGCTCTTAAACATATGAAAAGATGCTCAACCTTACTCTTTTTTCTCTTTTTTTTTCTTTTTTTTTAGAGACAGGGTCTCACTACATTGCCGGAGCTGTGGAGTACAGTGGCTATTCACAATCATATCTCACAGTCATGTCTCACGTCAGCCTCAACTCCTGGCCTCAAGCCATCCATCGCCACTACCCTCCAGAGGCACACACCACCTGCCCCCAGCTTTGCTAAGAGTACTACAAATTAAAAATATAATGAGAAACCATTAGTCCCCTATAAGATGGGGAAAGATCCAAAAGCTTGATAATACCCTGTTTTGCGAGGCTATAGGGAAACTGGAACCCTCCTCCATTGCTGGTGGTAGTACGAATTGGTACAACCCCTGTGGAGGTCAATTTGGCAATATCTACCCAATACAGATGCAAACATCCTATGTGAGTAATTCCACTCTAAGAATTGCTCTTTCATTTATGCATCTATGGTCAGAATATAAAGTCAATGATAGAAATATAAAGAGCAAAAGATTGAAAAATCTAAAATTCAACAGTGGGCTGGCTAAAAAATGATGGTAAATCCATATAATTTAATACTATGCTGCTATTTAAAAAAAGAAAGAGAAAATGAGAACACTCTTTATATACTGACATGGAAAGATCTCCAAGCTATATTAACACATAAAAAGAGCAAGGTATGAAGTATGCTACTGCTTGTGTAAAAATGGGATAAGAATACATGTTTCTATATACTTTTCCAGATGCAAAAAGAGTCTTTAGATGAATACACAGGAACCAAGCAACGATTGTTTTTTGGGAGGACATGAACTGAAAACTGAGAAGATACATAACAATATGGAACGGAAACTTTTCACTGTAGACCTTTAATTTTTTTTTTTAATCTTTAGTCACATTATAGTATGGCCTATTTTTTAAAAACTTTCAATTAAAAATATTTCTTAAAAATCAGATGGGGACCAGGGATGGTGGCTCATACCTATAATCCCAGCATTTGGGAGGCCAAGGCAGGCGGATCACTTGAGGTCAGGAGTTCAAGACCAGCCTGGCCAACATGGTAAAACTCCATCTCTACTAAAAATACAAAAATTAGCCAGGCATGGTGGTTGGCGCCTTTAATCCCAGCTACTAGGGAGGCTGAAGCATGAGAATCGCTTGAACCTGGGAGGCGGAGGTTGCAGTGAGTCAGGATCGCGCCATTGCACTCCAGACTAGGCAACAGAGTAAGACTCCATCTCAAAAAAAAAAAAAAAAAAAAATCAAATGGACTCTGAAAAAGTATTAAGTGGTATCATATACAGCTAAGCAGTGAGACTTGGTGGGTAAGGAAGTCCGTTCTGTCAATCAGTTATTAGTATACTGAGTCAAGTCAGTAGTTCCCAAATATGGCTATATATCAGAATCACCTGCAGTGTTTATTAAAATTTGAGACCCCCTCTACTCCGCAGAAGACCTAATGAACAGAATCTCTGGGATAAAGCCTAGGAGTATGTCATTTTAACAAGCACCCCAAATGAGAATGAAATAGCCAGCCAAGCGTCAACCCCTGAAGAGCAGACCTATATAACCATGTGGGAACTCCTGCTGGATTTCCCAAGTATCTTCTCCTGGAGTTAAGTTTCCAGATGTATGCTTATCTGAAAATAGTCTTATCCTAGTCCCTCTCCTAACTAGCATTGAAGAAACAAACAAGTAGAGCCTTCATCAGTGATAGGAATCCTCAACATCTATCCCCGCCTAGGGACTCTTCTACTTACTTCCCACAGCTTCCCCACTCCAGCTGACTCGCTCCAGGTCATCATCGTCATCATCATCCACGAAGTCTCGGAGGCTGTTCACCGCCCGCTTGGACTCCTTTAACTGCAGAGGGACACAAGGCTAGGGTGCTCAGGCAAATCATCATTTCCCACCTCTCTTCTGACAATCAAGAAGGCTGAGGAATTGGGGCCTGAAGGTGGCCAACACTCGCCCTGTGCAATCGAAAGCCTAGCATACTACATATTTGCCACGAAAACAAACTGATTTTTAGCCAACACTACAGTCCAGTGATAAAAGAGTTAGGAGGAATCAAAGTCACTTTTGAATTCTCATCATATTCCTGGCAGTGACTTGCTATGTAAACCTGAGTGAATTTATTCACCTCTCTAAAAATAAATGATTCCTCAACTGCAAAATAGACACAACAAAGATAAATCTTCCAATCCAGTTCATCTTTCAAAAAAAAAAATATATCACATAAATAAAAGACTTGGGGTTCTTCAAAAGAAAAAAAAACCTGTAGGAATAAATCATCTTAAAAAGGTAAAGTAAGAAAGGCAGTGAGCTGGATTTTACAATCCTTCTGGCTCTTTCCTGAGCCTAATGAAGACATACATGGTCAAAAGCCTAGTTACCCAGAATGCAAGAGGAAGGAATTTTAGAGTGGCACTGTGGAGAAGAGTACACACTTCAGCAGCCGACCTACCTGTGAAAGCTCATCATCTTCATCGTCAAAGGTAAAAGCCTTGAACTTGGAGCTGTTCCAATACTCCTCCTCATCACCCTTTGTCCGATTCATCTACAGTGACAGGAAAACATACATTGCCCCTTTCTGGGTCTCTCCCTAAAGAGTTCCAAAAGCTTTAGTTTCCTGTACCACTAACTGATGCCAAAAATCAAGGATGCAGAAAAGAATCTGGTAAAACAAATATTGAACCTGCCATATAAAACCAGATTCTTGGGTCTCCAACTGATCAAATCATACTTCTAATCTTCTAATTACCCATAAGTAGTCATCTATTCTTAAGAGCATCCGCTTTGTCCAGGGCACTCTCTCAGGTGTTGTAAGGTATATAAAAAAGTGCCAGAGGCTGGGTGCAGTGGCTCAGGCCTTTAATCCCAGCACTTTGGGAGGCCGAGGCAGGCAGAACACCTGAGGTCAGGAGTTCGAGACCAGCCTGACCAACATGGAGAAACCCCGTCTCTACTAAAAATACAAAATTAGCCGGGCATGGTGGCGCATGCCTGTAATCCCAGCTACTCAGGAGGCTGAGGCAGGAGAATCGCTTGAACCCAGGAGGCAGAGGTTGCGGTGAGCAGAGATCGCACCATTGCACTCCAGCCTGGGCAACAAGAGCGAAACTCCGTCTCCAAAAAAAAAAAAAAAAAGTGTCAGACGTGGGGACCCTACAACAGAGCTAGGGCATTCAGCATAGGTATGTATTAAAAGCAACAGTGCAAGGCAGGCAAATGCTATAAGAATCTATCAAAAAACTTTGCTGAATACACAAGGAAGAGCAATCAGAACATGCACAAAACAGACAAAAATTGCATTCACATTTTCAACAAATACTTATTGAGCACCATCTCTGAGGCACTGTTCTAGGCTCTGGGAATACTACAGTGAATGAAACTGACAAATATTCCACCCTCATGTATGCTTTTTAAATGCCTGAAAGAACGGAAAGCAAAGCAATTAAAAGAAGCAGAATTATCTCACCTAAATCTTCAAATTATGACTATTTTATTAACAACTGTTGGCCAAAATTTGAGAAATGAGGGGATGGCCAAGAAAAGCAAGTATATAAAGAAGTAGTCAAAAGACCACAAGTCCCTGTTATAACTACTATAAAATTCAATTTTGCCCTGCAAAAACAAGTTTTGCCCTAGAATTACAAACTAGGCAGGGCACAGTGGCTCATATCTGTAATCTCAGCACTTTGGGAGACTGAGGTGGGAGGATCACCTGAGCCCAAGTTCAAGACTAGCCTGGGCAACATTGTAAAACTGTCTCTACAAAAAAATTTAAAAAACAAAACAAAAAACTAGCTGGACATGGTGACGTAATCCCAGCTGCTTGGGAGGCTAAGGTGGGAGGATCACCTGAGCTTGGGACGTCGAGGCTGCTATGAGCTGAGATTACACCACTGCACTCCAGCCTGGGTGACACAGTGAGACCCTCCCTATCTCCAAATAAGGAAACAGAATTACAAACTAAACTATCAATGCCAACAGGACTAGAATGAAAACTATGATTTAAGCCAAGGACTGGGTATAAAACTCCCACAGCACCAAAAATAACTGTAAAGGCTAAACAGCATCAAGTTCTAAAAGAACCATTTGCTTTTCCTTTTAATAGCACCTTCATCAATAAAAGCTTGAGAAAAGCCTTGTCATGGTAGTCCTGTTGAGGCTTTTGATAGCCCTTAAAGATACTCTACTGTTACTTCCTGACTCTGTTTTCAACTCAGGGGATATAGGGATAGCAAGGGTATTGTGGGAATTTTCTACTATCTGGTCCCTTCTCATGGCAGACATCACTAATTGATTTCTACTGGTACAGGGTTGTTTAAAAATCCTTTTCTGTATTTAATTTTAGGGAGATAAACCAAAAATGCTGGCAGACACCATGAAATCATCCCACACAGACATTGTAGTCAGGCAACCTTGAGTTCAAATCCTGGTTTCTCTTAATTCTGAGCAAAGTGGATAAATGACTTTACTTCTAAGCCTTGGAGAAAATTATATCCTATCTCACAGGGTTGCAGGGAACATCTATAAAAGTGTCTAGCAGAAAGTAAATACTAAATGTTATTTCCTTTTAATATGGAATATCATACTGACATTTTTCTGTCTTGGTTTTCCCGTCTGTTAAATGGGCATAACAGATGACCTACCTTAGAAATGGTTATGAGGAGTAAACCAGTTAATACATGTAAAGTGCTTAGTGCCTGACCCAAAATTAACACTCAATAGTAACTTTTATTATTAATACATCATCCTGGTACCTTGGGAAAAGCTAAAAAAGAAAATATTTTTTAGCAATCCTAAAGATTAAAAAAAATACAAAAATTCTGAGTAGCCACAAATGATGAAGATATGTATAGAACATATAAATGTCTCTGGCACACATGTCAGTTCATAAATCACTCTGTCATTCGTTTGATCCTCAGAACAATCTTGTAAGGTAGGCCTGGGAGATTCCATTTCCATGTTACTCATGGGGAAAGTGAGGCACAAAAGAGTTCAGTATCAAAGCCACTTTGTTAAGTGCTCCTATTTCAAATTACAATCCAGGCTTTCTGGCTCCTAGACCATTTCTAGTGTCTTGCATGGTCCTTCTACCTATTTTTCACTTTCCAGAAAACTAGAGATCATTCCTTCACTATAGTAGTTATCTACAGATAGACATAGAATGTGTCTAACAAACACAATAATCTGCCAGAGGATTTCTGGAATCTTTTTAACCATGCAATGGCAGTAGACAACTGCCATCAATTTGTATTTATAACGCCAAATGAGAAGCTAGGTTTACTTGGCAAGTATAATGATCTAGTGGCTCTAGAGTTATAAAGTAATCAGGTACGATTGTCACTCTTAAGAGTGACAGGTGCTTCAACATGATTTAAAATACTTCAGAGGTTTGTCTTTATCGTCTCTTGTTTACTGACAGCCAACAAGGCAGGGTGAGAGACCTCAGGGGAGAACAGGAACTTTACAAAGGAAAACAGAAGAATCAGCAAGAAAACCACAACATGCTCCCTGCCTCAGAAAACTCCAAAAACCAGCTACTGAGAAGTCAGACTTGGTTTCAATTATCTTCCGAGCCAGGAAGATACAGGTGAGGCTTGTGAACTGAGACCAGGAAACAAGAGTTAAGTTAGGATGACTCTACGGGTGAACGTCCAGGAAGCCATGGATCTACCGCAGTCGTCAGAGCCCAGCGGATCCCTGGCAGAGTTAAATGCTCGTTCTGAACCAAATGTCCGCTTCCGAACCAATCGCTGGTGCTCACTCGCAGCCCCAATCCCAAGCGTACTCCAGCGCCCAAGGGTCGCCCTGACTGAAAGAAGAGAATAAGGCCTGTAGTCGTAGGGTGTAGGGATGCCTCCTAGAAGAGGGGAAAAGATTAAGATGCGGAGAGGCTGGACTCAGCCAAATACGCGACCCAAGGGGCTTGGGACACCCTCACCTCTTCCGCACAGAGCCCTCCCTCTCAGGACAGCGCCAGCCTCCGCCGCCGCTGGACCAGCCCTTCTGTTCAGGCTGTGCAGCTTAGAGAAGGGGGCGGAAGGGAATAATCGTGGGGCGGAGAGAAAACACGAATAACGAGACCGCAGGGCATGCTGGAAGTCGTAGTTTCTTCTGCCTCTGCTGTCAGGCGCTGTCCCGACGAACCACAAGGCTTCTTGACTACAGCCCCCAGAAACCCCAAGCACCGTGCTAGGTCATTTCCTATCCTTTCCGCGCGACCTTCCGCGGTTATCCCCCGGGTCACGTAGCAAGACTACAATTCCCATGAGGCTCAGCAAGGGCGATTTAGGGTCCAGGGAAGCAATGAGACGTGTTCTTTGTTTTCCTATGGGTGAGGAATGGTTGTATGAGCAGTTGGGTTTCGGGACGCTTTTTGGGGAGAACCCGAGGGAGTCTGAAGGATCTCTAAATCAGGCGGAACCCACGGTGCGGCGAGTTGGGACGGAAGTAACCGGTGGGAGTGGGGAGGAGCCGGAAGTTAAGGAGGGGAGGGGGTGGAGGGAAAAGCAAGCCAGGAGGTGCTTGCGGCCGCTTCTAGTAGTTTCCAGGCGCTGCCGGGCGGCTGGCACTAAGCGGTCCTGAGGCTGTGGCTACGGCTGCTCCGGAGCTGGTGGCGCCGCGATAGGAGAGCCGATGGCCAAGTGGGGTGAGGGAGACCCACGCTGGATCGTGGAGGAGCGGGCGGACGCCACCAACGTCAACAACTGGCACTGGTGAGGGCCAGCAAAGCAGGCCGGCCTTGGGAGACCTGCGGCCGGGCCAGGGTTTCAGGGTTCCTAGAACCTCGGTCCGGACAGAGCCGGGGCTGAGGTAGCTGTGTCCGGAGATGGGGGTGGGTCCTTCCTGTGGCAGGGGTCCGTAGCCCCAGGCCTCTCCACTCCGCGGTCACCTTCTCAGTGTTTGAGGGGAGGGAGATGGACTTGGAGGGCTGCGCCCCAGAGGAGGGTTGTCAGAGAGACTAGGAGATAACGCCCTGGCTGCTGCATCCAGCCCGAGCAGGGAGGTGCTTACTACACGTGGCCAGAGGAGTCACTGAGACTGGAACCTCCTTTGATTGTGTTGGGAGATAGCTGTGAAAGGCCTAAGGCCAGGGGTCTGTAATTCCTATTTTGCGGCCTGCGGTAAAATTAAAAGTCATTCATAGGGGACCGCTGCAGCGGTCCCGCGGGAGATTGAGAACGTGTTGTGCAGGTGCTCAGAGCTCAGATAGCTGCGGCCTCTCACCCGGAACTATCAGGTCGGGTGTGTTGGAACTCCAGGTTGCCGAGCAGCCGTGGTTTTATAACCTGACCGTTCTTAAAATAACTGCCCTGCTTCATGAAATCTTCCCAAAGTAATGTTTCCTTATTTTTGAATTCCACTGAACTTTGTTCATAATGTTTGTATTGTACCGTTACTTTGTTGCAGCCTTTTTTGCTGTTGTTTTCTCTAATAGTTAATAAGTAGGAAGGCAGATAGTGATGTTTCTTTTCCATATCTCACTTTGTATTGTCTCTTCTTAACATGCAGAGTACTTGACCTAATTTTTGTTGTTTGTTTTGAAGCCCTGGACTTAACGTTTTTCTGGCCATCTAGGGGGCAGTGAATGTGTAGGAAGTTTATAATACAAGTGCGAATCTGATAGGTCAGAACACTGTGCCAGTGAGGTCAGGGTTATTGGTTTAATCCTTTCTGGGCCTTTTAGCTAAGTACTATTCTTTCATGGTCCAGTCTGTGTTCCTGATCTCAGCAATATGTGCAGTTTTCCACTTGGTCAAATGGGGGCGCCATGTTAAAGTATCGAGTATTCCCCCGCACCATCATGCCGAGAAAGGAGAGCATAATTTTCCACTGAGTTTATACCATTTTCTACAGCAGCTGTCTTTGTTGACAGTGTGCAACCCCTTGTCTTCCTAAAAAAAGAATGACATGTTTGTGGACATACTGGAGTGGGACTGGGAGTTTTTGTGTTCTTTTCAAACTATTTGTCAGGCCTCCTTTAACCTCGTATTCTCTTGCATAGAGCAGCGTATCCTCCGTTTGACTGCTGGTTCATAGCTCTGTTTCTGCTTTGCAGGACGGAGAGAGATGCTTCAAATTGGTCCACGGATAAGCTGAAAACACTGTTCCTGGCAGTGCAGGTTCAAAATGAAGAAGGCAAGTGTGAGGTGACGGAAGTGAGTAAGCTTGATGGAGAGGCATCCATTAACAATCGCAAAGGGAAACTTATCTTCTTTTATGAATGGAGCGTCAAACTAAACTGGACAGGTAAGTCTAAGCTGGGCTGTCAGAGAGATTAACTGTGTTTTGTTTAACCTGTTAAGTAGCTGGAGAGAACAGTTTTGAGGAGTTACAGACCTTGAAGGGAGAAGGCAGATGTTGCTGCTTTGGAGTCCTATGTAAAGCAGTATCGAGTCCTGGAATTTCTTTGCCATTGTGGGATGCTAAATGGATTTCCTGTGTCTGGGTCTCATAAGTCCCATCCATGAAGTGGCCGGGCCACTGCATCTTTGGACCTTGGTCTTTGTTGGGACACCTACGATGATATTTCTTCAGACTAGCTACATGTATCTTGTGAGTGATTTAAAAGGAGGAAGGAGAGGATTTTTTTGGTCTTGATCTTTGTGCACTGTCTTCAGTGTGAATCTTAACAGATTAAACCACTGCGCTAATGAAGCTTGTGTGTGACAGTAATTTGGGGCTGTTTTATCTATCTTCTAGTTTTATGTCCCTTGTGTATGACATTAGGAAAAAATTGAGGTCATGCGTATGACCGTTTTGGACAGTCCTGACTGTCGGGAGCCTGAATGTAAAAAGGCACTAAAGCTAAGGGAGTATGAGATAGCTACTGTCTGTGTATGGGGCAAAGCATGAAATTTGTGCTTTGATAAACATTTCCGAAGTGAATAGTCATATCATAAAGAAGGGTGAAAGTAGATCTATCTGTCCATGATTTTTGTTAATTTGTTTTTAAAGTACACTTGAAGCATAGTAGTATGGAAGGAATCTTCGGTGTCATCTTGCTCAGACCTCCTTTTTTTTTTTTTAGACAGAGTTTTGCTCGTCACCCAGGGTAGAGTGCAGTGGCGCGATCTTGGCTCACTGCAACCTCCACTTCCCGGGTTTAACCAGTTCTCCTGCCTCAGCCTCCCAAGTAGGATTACAGGTGCCCGCCACCACGCCCGGCTAATTTTGTATTTTTATTAGAGACGGGTTTCACCATGTTGGCCAGGCTGGTCTTGAACTGTGTCTGGCCGACACTTTTTTTTTTAATATAGGGACTAAAAATTGGTAGCATAGTTTTGTGCACATTAAATGGTAAGAAATAGATAAATATAGGCCGGGCGTGGTGGCTAATGCCTGTAATCCCAGCACTTTGGGAGGCCAAGGTGGGCGGATCACGAGGTCAGGAGATCAAGACCATCCTGGCTGACACAGTGAAACCCCGTCTCTACTAAAAATACAAAAAATTAGCCGGGCGTGGTGGCATGTGCCTGTAGTCCCAGCTACTCAGGAGGCTGAGGCAGGAGAATCACTTGAACCCAGGAGGCGGAGGTTGCAATGAGCTGGGATCGCACCGTTGCACTCCAGCCTGGGCAACAGAGTGAGACTCCATCTCAAAAAAAATAAAAAATAGGTGAATACTACAATAAATATGGTGCTTTACCATGAAAAAGACCTGAAGTTTATTTGTGAAAGTGGGCATCAAAGCCAGGCGCGGCGGCTCACGCCTGTAATCTCAGCACTTTGGGAGACTGAGGCAGGTGGATCACGAGGTCAGGAATTGGAGACACACCTGGCCAACATGGTGAAACCCCATCTCTACTAAAAAACACAAAAATTAGCCGTGCGTAGTGGCACACACCTGTAATCCCAGCTACTTGGGAGGCTGAGGCAGAAGAATTGCTTGAACCTGGGAGGTGGAGGTTGCAATGAGCCAAGATCATGCCACTGCACTCCAGCCTGAGCGACAGAGCAAGACTCTGTCTTGGGGGCGGAAAAAAGTGGGCATCAGAAGGGTTGCAGCTTGAGGACTACTATGGAATGGTAGAAGGAGAGTCATCCACAATCAGAAGGAACATTACACTAGTTGAGGATGGGTATGGCTCACAACACACGCTGTAAACTGAGGTCATTGGCAGATAGGTGTTTGAGATGTGTGTGTTTTATGTATCCTATGTAGCTGGGTGAGGCTTTCCGTATTCACCTAGTGTTTCTCATGGATGAAGTCACATATAAGCAAACATGAACTTCTCATTATAATCAAATTGTTCCCTAATATTTCAGTTGCACTGAAATAAATTGATATTTTCAAAACAAGTATTCTAGCAGAACTACTGGCTTTTGACCCAAGTTCTCATGGTATAACTCATGCTAGTACCAAATCTATAGCTCTTTGTCCCACATTGTAATAACATAGTTGGTTTCCAGTAACCTGGTGAGGAAAGACATTTCTTTTGGGGGTGCGGGTGTTGATTGCATCTGGCATGTGGCATTCTCAGAATAAAGAGGATCAGTTCAGCCATCCAAAAGCAGCAGAAGTGAGGTAGCAGTTAGGACCCTGGAGCAGAGACCTTTCCTGCCAAGGAGTGGACTAATGACATTGCATTGGTTTTGACAGGTACTTCTAAGTCAGGAGTACAGTACAAAGGACATGTGGAGATCCCCAATTTGTCTGATGAAAACAGCGTGGATGAAGTGGAGGTTTGTGCTTCATAACTCCTAATCCGAGTCCTCTATATCCTCTTATTCTCAGATGAGAAAAGTGACCTGTCATTCAGGATTCATAGCCCAGGCTTGGTCCAAGCATTCAGAACCCTAGCCTGCAGATAATTTTCTAGGCATATGGTGCCATTGGAAACTTCTAGAGCAATTTGCACTTCTTTAATTTCTTCACTTTAGCTAGTGACATGGGTTCTAACTAACATTAGCCACTTGACAGAGAGGACTCAAGAAGGAACACTAATGGGGATTGTACGAATACCACAGTACTCATGCATTTCCTTTGGAAATGTCAGCAGTTACCTGATTGCTCAGCCCCCACATTCCATAATGAGGGTGCCCCTCAAGTTATTTACCACCTACTTCTCATCTTTCACCCAGATTAGTGTGAGCCTTGCCAAAGATGAGCCTGACACAAATCTCGTGGCCTTAATGAAGGAAGAAGGGGTGAAACTTCTAAGAGAAGCAATGGGAATTTACATCAGCACCCTCAAAACAGGTATCCCTTGAGTAGTTCTGTATGCCTTAAGGAGGTAGTTTCCACCTGTTAGACTCTGATTAAGGGCCTGGACAGTCCTTTCTTTGGCAAATGGGTAAAGATTTGGGGGGAGGGGGCTTATTTCATCTTAAAGTCAGTCCATAAGCTCAGAGTAAGGGAAAGATCTGGAGCCGTGTTGTCTAATATTGATGGTTGAGCATTTTAGATGTGGCTAGACCAAACTGAGATGTGCTGTGAGGGCCCGGCGCGGTGGCTCACACTTGTAATCCCAGCACTGTTGGAGGCTGAGGTGGGCTGATTGCCTGAGCTCAGGAATTTGAGACCAGCCTGGGCAACATGGCGAAACCCTGTCTCTACAAAAAATACAAAAATTAGCTGGATGCGGTGGCCCGTGCCTGTAATCCCGGCTACTCGGGAGGCTGAGGTGGGAGAGTGGCTTGAGCCCAGGAGGCAGGGAGGTTGCACTGAGCTGAGATCATGCCACTGCACTCCAGCCTGGATGACCAAAAAACACAAGAGATGTGCTGTGAGTATAAATTACACTACGGGCTGGGTGCAGTGGCTCACGCCTATAATCCCAGCCCTTTGGGAAGCCGAGGTGGGCGGATCACCTGAGGTCGGGAGTTCGAGATCAGCCTGACCAATAGAGAAACCCCATCTCTACTAAAAATACAAAATTAGCCGGGCATGGTGGTGCATGCCTGTAATCCCAGCTACTCAAGAGGCTGAGGCAGGAGAATTGCTTGAACCCAGGAGGTGAAGGTTGCGGTGAGCCAAGAACGCGCCATTGCACTCCAGCCTGGGTGACAGAGGGAGACTCCATCTCAAAAAAACAAAAAAAACAAAAAACTGTATTTGAGGCTCACATTATATTTCTAATGGACAGCGCTAATCTAAAGACTTGGCATCTCTGGACTCATTACTTGAATACAGTCTGGACTATCTTTGATATGCACTCTCCAGGGATATTTAGATGCTTAGAATAGAAGTCAGCTCAGCTTTCCCCTGGGATTCCATTTCTGCCAGTGTATTCTGATCTTGGTGTTGGAATATGTATAATAACCATCAAAGAAGGTGATGGAAGGTGATAGATACCTTTTTGGGGAGGACCAGTGCCATAACTAGTTGTGGCTTTTCTGCAGAGGTAAGGCAGAGTGGAGGAAAGGCACTAACCATGCATCCATAGGTGCTGGGTAGATTACCCACTCTTGAAGTCATCAAAGTGCCACGGCGTTCACGCCATCCTTCCATAGTAGACCTCACATGCACTTAATATGTTATAATGTTTCCAGTTGAGTCAGGAGGATAAGCTTTTAAAAATAATCCCAGTGGCCAGGTGCAGTGGCTCACACCTGTAATCCCAGCACTTTGGGAGGCCGAGGCTAGTAGATCACAAGGTCAGGAGATCGAGACCATCCTGGCCAACATGATGAAACCCCGTCTCTACTAAAAATACAAAAATTAGCTGGGCATGGTGGTGCGTGCCTATAATCCGAGCTACTCAGGAGGCTGAGGCAGGAGAATAGCTTGAACCAGGGAGTCAGAGGTTGCAGTGAGTTGGAGTGCAGGCTGCACTCCAGCCTGGCAACAGAGCAAGACTCCGTCTCAAAAAAAAAAAAAAAAATGATAATCCCAGTGAACATACTATATTCTATAGCATATACCCAGATACCAGTCTGGCATAGGCCAAAAGTAAAGATGTAAAAATAGCCTCTTCCTTTTCTGGTCATAACCTCATTCTGTGGTAGGATGGCTGTGTTTGTCAAGCTGTAATGAAACTCCAGATCTCAGCTACTAAGAAGTAACTTCCATGAGCTGGAATTTTATCTTTTCAGAGTTCACCCAGGGCATGATCTTACCTACAATGAATGGAGAGTCAGTAGACCCAGTGGGGCAGCCAGCACTGAAAACTGAGGAGCGCAAGGTAAATGGTTTTCCTGGGGTGGGAGACTGTCTGCAAAGGAACTTGAGAGACCGCCTTCTTAATTCCACATATCAGCTCTCTGTGTCCCTAACCTCTAAGCCAGACCAGCTTGTGATCTGCTCATGGTGCTTTTTCAGAGCGCCTGCAATATGCATTCATTCACCCATCTTTAACCTGGTTTTAATTCATGTATTGCAGACCCTTAGAGCAAGTAGGAGCTATCAGACAGTTAAAAGTCTGACTCTTGATTGCATTTAGCACCAGTTAGGAGGTTATGAACAAAGGATGGACTTCACCTATATAAGTCTTCAGTCTAATTGGTGTGTTGATATTTCATACTTTGATATTAGAGGTCCCATCAAGAAATGGAGTTACATCCGTGTCTTCACCCAATCTCCCCAATTTTCAGGGTGAGCAAGTACTTTATCTAGAGATGGAAGTTTGTGGTTCAAGCTCAGCACTTGCTTTAGAGCCCTGTTGCTCTTTTGTCAGCATAGTGAAGTGGATACTCTGGAAGTGGGGAGAAAACCGCTTCCAGCTATTTAAACGTAGAAATTGTTTGAGAATTACACTGAGCTCTTCAAAAATATCTCAATGATTTGATTTGTTATTTGACTATCAGGGTCTTCCTTGTAGAGTGGTTATTTTTACTGGGAATTGAAGAGGTTTCCAGAATCATTACCCTCATGACTGAAACACCTACACACTCAAATTCCCTTCAAAGCCCTTGGAATAATTACCCTTGGAGGTGAACATTTTTATGAGAATGAATGGTACAACTGTCTCTGAAGCCACGTTGATTGAGGTTGTATCATTACTCTGTATTGATCATTTTCACTGCCACCTTCACAGGCTAAGCCTGCTCCTTCAAAAACCCAGGCCAGACCTGTTGGAGTCAAAATCCCCACTTGTAAGATCACTCTTAAGGAAACCTTCCTGACGTCACCAGAGGAGCTCTATAGAGTGTTTACCACCCAAGAGGTAAGTCAGTCTTGTCCTTCAGGCCTCATGCCATCTGCCCTTCTAGGTGACTTGAGTTGGGGGCATATCCCTTCAGCAGTGTACAGAAGAGGTACTCACAAACTCACAACTGGAGCCATGAGGCCTTCATCAAAGTGAATTTTTCCCTCCATTCTCTTTTTTTTTTTTGAGACGGAGTCTCGCTCTGTCACCTGCCCAGGCTGGAGTGCAGTGGCACGATCTCAGCTCACTGCAACCTCTGCCTCCCAGGTTCAAGCAGTTCTCCTGCCTCAGCGTCCTTAACAGCTGGTACTATAGGCACACGCCATCACGCCTAGCTAATTTTTATGTTTTTTAGTAGAGATGGGGTTTCACCATATTTTTTAGTAGAGATGGGCTGGTCTGAAACTCCTGACCTCAAGTGATCTGCCTGCCTCAGCCTCCCAAAGTGCTAGGATTACAGGTGCAAACTACTGTGCTCGGCCATATTTATTTATTTTAAAAACAAAAGACCTGGTCTTGCTATGTTGCCCAGACTAACCTTGAACTTCTGGGCTCAAGCGATCCTCCTTCCTCTGCCTCCTGAGTAGCTGGGACTACAGGTGCACACTACCGTGCCTGTTCTAGTTTTGGGTCATATAAGTAGAAACCACTGAGTGAATCTTACTAGAAAAGTGAATGGCCATTCTTGGTTACTCTGTAGCACAGAAGAATTCCTGCCTTCTTTGTGTTGCACAGCTGACTTGTGCCATTCTGCTGCTATAGTGTGGAGTTGAGAAACATGACTGTATTCAGCTTTATTATCTGATAGTAAAGGCGGTTAGGATACGTGGAAGTTCCCACATACTCTGGGACAAAATTTCAAGATCTTATTTTTTAAACAAAAATGTAAATACAGCCATAAATTAAGAGGTACCATGTAGTATATGGGTGTTAGTATGTCTGTGCACCTGCACCCAAAATACTCTTGTGATAAGTTCTCTCCCCCTTAGAAAACCAAGAACTGGAGAAGCAATTAAATGGACTGGGTTTTCTAGAAATTTAAAAAGATGTGTATAAACAAAATTATACTGTACTTCAGAAAGTTGTCTTAGTTGACTCCAGAGATGTGTTATGACCTGGCTATGCCAAAGACTGCCTTTGATGGCTAACTTGGTTCTACTTGGTGCCTGCTGTCTTGAAGGACTTAGCAGCATAGCTGTGGTCTTCATATGAATTGAATTTAGCACTTCAACACAGACTTCAGTTGAATCTCTGCTTCCAAACTAGCTAAAGTTTTCAGAGTTTTAAAATACTTTTGTATGGGAGGATTCCTAACATTTTTAACCTTCTGTTTATTTTTAATTTTGTACCATGTATTCGTATTACCTACTTTAAAAAATAGTAAAGTCTTTTTAAAAGTAAAAGCGGCACTGTTGGGTAATCGAACACAGCAAAATGATACTGATTTGATATATACGGAGTAGGCCAGGCACAGTGGCTCACATCTCTAATCCCAGCACTTTGAGGGGCTGAGGCGGGTGAATTACTTGAGCCCAGGAGTTTGAGACCAGCCTGGCCAACATGGTGAAGCCCTGTCTCTACAAAAAATACAAAAATTAGCCAGGTATGGTGGTATGCGCCTGTAGTCCCAGCTCCTCAGGAGGCTGAGGTGGGAGGATCACCTAAGCTTAGGAGGTCGGGGCTGCAGTGAGCCATGATCATGCCACTGCACTTCGGCCTGGGCAACAGAGTGAGACCTATCTCAAAAAAAATAAAAGGGCTGGGCGCGGTGGCTCACGCCTGTTATCCCAGCACTTTGGGAGGCCAAGGTGGGTGGATCACGAGGTCAGGAGTTCAAGACCAGCCTGGCCAAGATGGTGAAACCCCATCTCTACTAAAAAATACAAAAAGTTAGCCAGGCATGGTGGCATGCGCCTGTAATCCCAGCTACTCCAGAGGCTGAAGCAGAGAATTGCTTAAAACCTGGACGGGCGGAGGTTGCAGTGAGCCGAGATCGCGTCACTGCACTCCAGCCTGGGCAACAAAGTGAGACTCCGTCTCAATAAATAAAAAAATAAAATAAAATAAAAGATGGAATAGATCTATTTTGGGACATGTTCTCAGAAATGATAATAGAAGTCTCAAACATTTACTTGAGAATTTTCTTTCATAAGCTCATTCTTATATCTTTCTGAACCATATACAATTTCAAATAAATAAAAGTAAATGGGTCCAAAGTAATGGCATCATCAGATCAGAAAGAATTCCCGAAGTCAAGTCCTGGCTGGTATTAAAACAGAATAGAGGGACACCCTGGACCCGCCTGTGGGGCAGACTGGTGGAAATGAGAGTTGAGGCATGCAGCCTTCAGCTGGCATTTGTCCTTGGGTCCCACTGAAAGCCATGTATCTTCTGCCTCTTTTTTTTTTTTTTTTTTTTTTCCCTGCAGCTGGTGCAGGCCTTTACCCATGCTCCTGCAACATTAGAAGCAGACAGAGGTGGAAAGTTCCACATGGTAGATGGCAACGTCTCTGGGGAATTTACTGATCTGGTGAGTACCTGCCGGCCCTAGACTCAGGTTGTTGCCTCTGGTCAGATGAGTGACATTTCTCTTTTTCTCAACTCTATAGGTAAAATGTAAGGCTTTAATCTCTTTGTTAATCAAACATTTTGTTTTTCAAAAAAAGGCTGTGATTTGAACTCTCTTGCAAGTAATATAATTGCACAGATGGTAGACTCCGTATGAAGGGCAGAAGACTGATCCTAGCTAGGATTGGGTACATTGTAGTATATAATATAGACTGAGCTGTTTGATTATTTTAGGTCCCTGAGAAACATATTGTGATGAAGTGGAGGTTTAAATCTTGGCCAGAGGGTAAGTAAACATATTTATTGCCATTACCCCCAGAACTTTTTCTCTTTGCTGTAATTTTTTTTTTTTTTTTTTGGAAACAGGGTCTCACTGTCACCCAGGCTAGAGTGCAGTGGCATAATCACAGCAAACTGCAGCCTTAACCTCCCAGACCCAAACGATCCTCCTGCTTCAGCTTCCCAAGTAGCTGAGACTACGTGTGCCACCATGCCAGCTTTTTTTTTTTTTTTTTTTTTTTTACTTTTTTACTTTTTTTGTAGAGATGGGGTCCTACTACGTTGTCCAGGCTAGTCTCGAACTCCTGGGCTCAAGTGATCCTCCTGCCTCAGCCTCCCAAAGTGCTGGGATTACAGGTGCATGCCACCATGCCCACGTAATTTTAGTAGAGATTGAGTTTCACCATGTTAGCCAGGCTGGTCTGGAACTCCTGACCTCTGGTGATCCGCCCACCTCAGCCTGCCAAAGTGCTGGGATTACAGGTGTGAGCCACCACGACCAGCCAGGTTGCCCCAGTCTTAAACTCAGATGGAAACCCTAGATATGAAACCTCCGTCCCCTCTGCCTTTCCCAGGACACTTTGCCACCATCACCTTGACCTTCGTCGACAAGAACGGAGAGACTGAGCTGTGCATGGAAGGTCGAGGCATCCCTGCTCCTGAGGAAGAGCGGACGCGACAGGGCTGGCAGCGGTACTACTTTGAGGGCATTAAACAGACCTTTGGCTATGGCGCACGCTTATTTTAGGGCCAGCGGCAGGGGACTCCAGCCTGCTGGACACTTCAGTCCAGCTCTCTCCTGACTGGGGCTTGCAACTCACAGGATTGCATCGTCCCAGCTGCTAACTTGGGGCCGGGGCCCCTCCCCTCCACATATACCTTGGGTTTGTGCATGTTTTCTGCTGGGTGGGTTCAGAGGGCAATTTCTCTTTTATGTGTACATATGCTAAATAAACATAATTTAAAAAACATGTGTGTCTGGAACCTATGTTGATTGAGTGGCTGGTATTGAGATCTCCCTTGAAGGTTTTGAATTCAAAAAAGAAGGACAGGGTGGACAGCCTTGTCTCTATTCTGGGTAAGTGTAGGTAATTAAGAGGCACAGAGCCTGCTTCTCACTACCAGGCATTCCTGAGCTAGTCTTTCTTACTAGTAAATAGTTTCTGCCTTTTTACCCATAAAAGTAGGGGAGGGTTGGTACTTGGGTAGGGAGTGCTAACACTATGCCTCTACTGCCAGTGCAGCTGACTTCTCACTTTGCACTGCCCATGGCCTCTTACCCTCTTGCAAAGATAAGTGATCACCAGATGCTGGTTTGGGATATGGGAAGGTGGGAGATTCCTAACTTGTGGCAGCTTCTGTTACATTGCAGTTACTGAGTACCAGACACTACACTGTTTACTTGCATTAACTCATTTGATCTCTATAATACGCAGTAGGTACTGTTGTCATTTGTTTTACAAGAACTTAAGCCTTGGCTTTTAAATACATGTATTTTACATATAGCCAGGCGCAATGGCTCCGGTCTATAATCCCAGCACTTTGGGAGGCTGAGGCAGGTAGATCACTTGAGGCCAGGAGTTTGAGACCAGCCTGGCCAACATCGCGAAACCCCATCTCTACTAAAAATACAAAAATTAACTGATGAGGTGGCACACGCCTGTAATCCCAGCCACTCAGGAGGCTGAGGCACGAGAATTGCTTGAGCCCAGAAGGTGTGAGCCAAGATTGCACCACTGTACTCAAGCCTGGGTGACAGAATAAGACTGTCTTGAAAAATAAGTATTTTACATACATATTTGCTACAGGTGAGCCTTGGATTTCTTAACACCCAGATCCAACAAGCAGAGTTGAGATTTGCAACAAGGACTGTAATGCAGAGCCCATACTCAGGAAATTGTTGTCTTTATTTAACAATATGTGGTACCATTAAGTTTGCTGGGCACTGACCATGAGCCAAGTGTTGGGGATATAGTGGGTTCAGACTGCCACATTGCAGGAAGAGGTAACAGTACCTGAACAGGGAGAGTCACTCCTGGACAAGCCTCGCCCTGACTTCCTGCACCCCAGTGTGAGTCAGTGCCCTCTAAGCTAGACACTACCTCCTGCAGCTACAGCTATTTCCTTCGTCTGTTTATTGCCTGTTTTATTGGGTGGCAGCAAGACCTTGCAGGCTAAAACTGGTTAAAGCAGAGTTCAAGATCTGGTTCATTTACACTTCCCAAAGCCATCTTTGGCTTGAATTACTCAATAGAGTGCTGGGCTGAACTAATCCACATCTAGTTTGACATTACATCTGCCTCCTAGGGGTGCAAAATGACGCCTTTTGATGAAGAACCTGGAGTCTAGCTTGAATCAAATCAACAGGCCCTTCCTAACAGACTCCTAACAGAGACGATTAAAAAATGAGACTTTGGCTGGGAGCGGTGGCTCACGCTTGTAATCCCAGCACTTTGGGAGGCCGAGGCGGGCGGATCACGAGGGCAGGAGATCGAGACCATCCTGGCTAACACGGTGAAACCCCGTCTCTACTAAAAATACAAAAAAATCAGCTGGGCGTGGTAGTGGGCACCTGTAGTCCCAGCTACTCAGGAGGCTGAGGCAGGAGAATGGCGTGAACCTGGGAGGCGGAGCTTGTAGTGAGCCGAGATCACGCCACTGCACTCCAGCCTGGACGACAGAGCGAGACTCTGGCTCAAAAACAATAAAAAAAAAAAATTAATTAAAAAAAAAAATGAGACTTTGGCTGGGAGCGGTGGCTCACGCTTGTAATCCCAGCACTTTGGGAGGCCGAGGCAGGCGGATCACAAGGTCAGGAGTTCGAGACCAGCCTGGCCAACATCGCAAAACCGTCTCTACTAAAAATACAAAAATTAGCCGGGTGTAGTGGCGGGCATTGTAATCCTAGCTACTCGGGAGGCTGAGGCAGGAGAATCGCTTGAACCTGGGAGGCAGAGGTTGCAGTGAACCGAGACCAAGCCACTACACTCCAGCCTGGGCGACAGGTGGAGACTCTGTCTCAAAACAAACAAACAAAAAAATGAGCCGTTTCGGCCAGGCGCAGTGGCTCACGCCTGTAATCCCAGCATTTTGGGAGGCCAAGGCGGGCAGATACCTGAGGTCAGGGATTCGAGACCAGCCTGGCCAACATGGTGAAACCCCATCTCTACTAAAAATACAAAAATTAGCTGGGCATAATGGCAGGTGCCTGTAATCCCAGCTACTCAGGAGGCTGAGTGGGAGAATTGCTTGAACCTGGGACACAGAGGTTACAGTGAGCCAAGATCACGCCATTGATTGCATTCCAGCCTGGGTGACTGAGCAAGACTCCGTCTCAAAAAACAAAAAACAAAAAAAAAAAGAAAAAGAAAAAATGAGCCTTTTCACACACACCTGGCTGGAAAGTTACCAGTTCCAGAATACTTAGAATCAATCAAGTAGAGATGACCAATACGTTCATTAAACCCAAGGCACCAGGCTAAGTGCCTGCCATGTGACATGTGCAGTTGCCATTACGTGCCAGTATTGATGGCTATTCAATTCTTACCATTGCCATTTTACTGATAACATTTTGGTAAGCCATCTGAACCTACAAAGCAAATGGCATAGCTAGAAATAAAACTGTGGACTTCGACTTTGTGTTTGAATAGTAAAAGTTCCACTTCCTAACAAATTGGGTGAATATCCTTATCTGTAGAATGTGCATAATAGGTGTCTTGTGAGAGCGTTCGAGATGATACATGTAGAAACGCTGGCACCTGGTGTCATTTAGCAAATAGTCCCTGCTGAATCCATTCAAAAGCCCAAGTGTTTGCCCTTAAGCCAGAATGCTATTTTGAAAAGCTGGCTAATTTTAATCCAAATTGCATATCTTGGGCTAAGAGCTCTCCATGCCTGAGAGGAAGAACAATGCACAAAAGTGGACTCCACTCCTAGAGATTCTTACTCAGTGGGTGTGGGGTGTGGCCCATAAACAGAGTTTAATAAATACCCCAGGTGATTCTAATATCAGGGATGCACTTTGAGAAGCATCTCAACATATTAACAAAACAAAACCTCATTGTAAAGGAGCCACAGCAGCACATTTGGGTCCCTTTTGTGACTAATGGGGCAAAGGATCTAATCATTCTTTCTCTTTAAAGACCTCTTGACAGAGGTCAGCAGACTCTATACTGCTGGTTACCTAAAACTCTAGGAAGCATTCAATCTGACCAGTCTTGCCTAGCCTAGGGCCATTTGTGAGGCAAACCAGAGGGGGTAAAATTGGGCAAAACCATCTTGGTTGCTGGGGTAGCTGTTAAGGTAGAAACAGTCAGTGGTGTTCATGCTGGATTCATGGCCATGGATGAACTCCTGGTGTTGGGGACAGGAAGAACAGCTAGTCAAGCCAGTGATGTGACTGACACTGGAACAGAAAGGAGTGGAGGGACCCTCTGGTTTCATGGGCTTCCTCTGGGCTCTGATACCAGCTGCTCTGGAAACCCTCCCTTCATCAGGCTCACTGCTCCCGCCGTTGGCGCTGCTCCTCACACACAGGTGCTCCTAAGGCCTGCAGCCACCTGCGCAGTGTCTTTCTCCTTTGCATTGCTCGAATAAACGTAATTTCATAGCCGACCCACTCCCCAGCCCCTTTTGTTTAGTTTCTCTCATCTGTGGCCTGACACGGTAGCAATTTAGCATGCCACTTTAAATGTACAGATTTAAAATGGGGTTGGCTAAATTCAGTATGGGTAATAGAAAACCATTAGATATAGATTAAGACAGTACGTTTAAGTGCCAAAGTGAGTTATATTAGAAAGGAGGGGAATTAGCAGTTTCCTTAGAAAGCAGACTCTGGGATTACTCTGTCTTGTTACTTTTAAAAGTTTCTGCTGAAAAATAATTAGCCTCGAACTGGGCGCAGTGGCTCATGCCTGTAATCCCAGCACTTTAGGAGGCCAAGGTGGGTGGGCTGCTTGAGCTCAGGTGTTTGAGACCAGCCTGGGCAACAGGGCGAAACCCCACCTCCACCAAAAATACAAAAAAAATTAGCGGGGTGTGGTGGCGTGGGCCTGTGGTCCCAGCTACTTGGGAGGCTGAGGTGGGAGGATCACTTGAGACCGGGAGGCAGAGGTTACAGTGAGCCGATATCACGCCACTGCACTCCAGCCTGGGTGACAGAGGGAGACCCTGTCTCAAAAAAAATAATTAGCCTGTGCTAATCTTACTGAATTCCTCAGACAAGAGAAAGGGAGTGAGCACGGCTCCTGTCTGGTGGCCTGAGACACTGCCCTCTCTAACCCTCTCATATTTCTAGTTGCACGTAGAGTATTTTTAGACTATGGTTCAGGACAGACTAATAAACTTACCTCCGGCAGTGATGGTCATTGGAAATGTCTGACTCTCCGAGTGTCTCCAGTGGTGGCTCTGGACACACCTTCCTTTACTGCGCTTCCTGATATATCCCTGTCCTTCCCCACGTCAGGAGTGACAGTGGAGTGTCTAGTTGGGGTGCCCACTGAGGCAGAGCACGGATCCACCTCTCATCTTAGAGCTGTAGTTCTTTGGGCAACTCTTTGTTGGATCCCCTGACAGCAAATTACTTCCTGGTGGAGTAAAAGTGATTTACCTCTCTGACAAAGCTCAGAGTGAATGTGCCCCTGAGGTCCAGCCAGCTCCTCGTCCATCTCCTAGGCAGTGTGAATAAGGATAACTGATATTTAGAGTCTAACTCCTGCATGCCACAAGCTCTGCCTGCCCAGCTGGTCCAGGAAATGAAAAGGAGCCTGCTGTGGGTTAAGTAAATTACAAGCACACCCATGGGAGTTTGACTTCGATCATAAGCAAGGGTTCCTTACACTCCTCCGCTCTGCCGGGGCCCGAAAGTCTTCATCAGGCAGAATTTGAAAATAAAGTGCTTTATTGCTGAGGAGCCCAGAGAGCTTCAGGGCGGCCATCTGGGGGCTAGGACTGAAGTCCCCTACCTTTTGGTGGCTCTTGTGAACAGAGACAGTTGAGACTTCAACATTTCAACCCCATAGAAGGCAAGGAAGTGCAGCCAGGGGAATGGGGAGGCAGGGAAGAGGCATGAGGTGTGCCGGGAGAGCGATTATGTGCATCTCTTCCCAACTGAGTTCAGTGCATTCAGTGATGCTGGGAGCATGACATGGGACGCTGCTGGGAGAATTTACACCACAGAAGCTGCCCAAATGCAATAAATCAGGGCTTTTTTCCCCTCCCAGAGAACTGGTTTACTATAGACGTGTGACACACCGTCCCGAGCTAGTGCTGAACCCACCCAAGCCTGGCTACTGTGACAAGCTGTCACCTCCCCACTCGGGGGGAATGCCAACTCCCAGCCCTGCACATCCCGACAATCAGCAGAACAGAGAGGGCTGAGCAAAGGAAAGGGACCAGAATTGGGCAACCCATTCCCTGCCTGGAGTCCACTTCGCCTCAGCTGGGCTGGCTTGCAGCCCAAGACTAAAGTTGGTGTCCAACAGAAAGGCAGCTTGGGGCTACAGATAGCCTCCTGTGCAGTGGCTCGTGGCAGGGAGTGGGGAAAGAAGGGCATGTGCACCACCCAGAGATAAGGAGGGGTGGCCACCCGGGCTGGATGCCCCCCCGGCAAAGGATGGCTGTGCCCATGAGAAGAGTGGCCCTTCCTCTGCTGGCCATCAGGGTGGAGTAGGAGTGACTCGTGGCAGATCCCGGGAATCAGGATTTTTCTGGAGCTGCTGGCTAACACTTATGTGCAGAGCCAGGACAGAAGAGCCCAGCTCCCAAGGAGGAGAAAAATGAGTGGCCAGGGTCCCAGCAGGCAGCAGAGGGAGGCCCCGGCAGACACATGCACATATGCACATTTCCAGGGCTCCCAGGGACACCCACCCTGGGCCCTACATACCCTTCAACCTTCTCACTAACCCCACTGAGATATCTGCTTCGGGGTCGCTGGCAGAGGGCACACAGCCTCGGACCAACCTCACTGGGGGAGCCCTTTCCTCACCCTGTCTGGGCAGGGGCGGGTGAGGGCCCTACCAGGAAAGTTCTCCCGTGCAACAGCAGCAGCCGCCTGCCCTCTCCCTGCAGTGTCTGTTCAGCAACCCCGTCACTAGTACTCCTTGGCCTCCTGCAACTGTGCTACGTACTCCTCCTCCAGGGGGTTGTCGGTGCAGGCTCGGCCGTTGTTGGGGGGGAGCACAGCGTGGAGGCGGCTCCAGTCCCCCTTGCACAGGATCCAGGGCGTCGTGTCGAACTTGAAGTGCAGCTTAGGTGAGAAGTCAGTGCTGATGAGGTTGGGCATGCCGGCACCCTTGCCACGGGTCAGCAGCCGGCTGTCCTCGTCATAGCAGCAGTGCTGGACGGCCAGTGTGCTGCTCTCCCCAGACAGCATGGAACGCAGGCAGAAGCGCGCCGTGGGCTGGTAGATGTCCAGGCGCTCGCGAGGGCCACTGGCATCCCTCCACCGGAAGCTGCGGCCCTGGTGCTCGTCCTGTAGGCTCACAGGGCTGTCCATGGCCTCCGGTGGGTAGGCACACGGGCAGCTGGGCAGGTCCCGCATCATCTGGCTCAGATACTTGATTAGGAAGTCGCTCTTGCAGTTCAGCCACTTCTCACAGCTGTCCACATCTGCAAAGGGCCACAAAGTGCAGGAGGGAAGCCAGTGACAGAGCCGGGCCCGTGTGGGGCGGGGACTGTTAAGGGCCAGTGCATGGGGAGAGAAGGCCCAGGCCCCAGCTGGTGCAAAGGCGTGGCTTGGTAGGGCCTTGGGGATGGAGAGAGGCTACCCCACACCATCCAGACAACCTGAAGCAAGAAGCTCTTGCTCAGAACAGACACAGGCCAAGGGGCTGGAGCAATGACCCAGATGTCCTCTGCGGTGCCATATGTCACATGCTGAATGGTGGGAAAGGTTTAGGTGTCATGTGCTGAATGGTGGGAAAGATCCTGAGATCTTGGAAAAGGATCTGGGGTGAGTGGAGACAGGGACAGCAGCTTTTCACCAACTGGTAAGAAGGTTTCATTATTTTAGCCACTGGCCCATTCTTGTTCTGAACGCTGCCTTTCTCAGGCGGTCTGGCCTGGGGTGAGTCATTTGGCCACTTTGGGCCTCCTGTGGCCCCCTCTGTCTATGCTGCTCTCCTCCCCATCTCCACCTCGGGAAACGTGGCCTTTTTTTTTAACTATATTTTTATTTAATTTTAAAATAAATTATATCCCTCAAAACAAAAACCTGAGGCTAAAGTACATCTGACTGAGGTTCTCTTAAATAGAAGAGCTGGGGGGCCAGGCGCGATGGCTCACGCCTGTAATCTCAGCACTTCTGGAGGCCAAGGCAGGAGGTAGGAGCTCAAGACCAGCCTGGCCAACATGGCAAAGTCCCGTCTCTACAAAAAATACAGAAATTAGCCGGGCTTGGTGGCGCATGCCTGTAATCCCAGCTACTCGGGAGGCTGAGACATGAGAATCACTTGAACCCAGGAGGTGGAGGTTGCAGTGAGCTGAGATCACACCACTGCACTCCAGCCTGGGTGACAGAGCAAGAGTCTGTCTCACCATTTTACCCGGTCCCCATGGCACAGTGCAGCAGAGGCCAGGAGCCTTCATAAACCAGAAAGAGGTGCCCCCCAGACTCACCAGAGCCCTGCAGCGAGCAGGGAAGGGGAAAACACTGCAGTCACCAGGGAACAGCAGAAAGAAGAAAAATGGCCTTGGGCGGCTGGCCACGTGGGAATGTGCAGAACCTTGCTCCTCACTCCCCAGAATCTGCCTGAGTGGATGCTGTTAACCGGGTCTTGTTTCTCATTTTCCCTTCTGTGCCCTCATCCTAATGGGATGAGCTGTCCAGCCCCGGACACTGGGGGACTGACTTTGATAGTTTGAGGCCCTGCACATCTCCAAGGGACTGGAACCTTCCCCAGGATCCAGATGCTGGGATTTGGGTTTTGACTGGGAGTGAAGGAGGAGCCTGGGAAATGGTAACACAGGAGAGGGGAAGAGACACACATTTCCCAGGCCCACCCCTGTACCAGAAAACAAACTGCTCCTTCCTCTCTGCTCCCAAATCTTTAGGGCCTTCTTTGCAGTGCAGTGCTCACATGGGTTATGCGTGTCTTTCCCCCATGGGACCTGAGCTCCTTGAGGACATGGACCAAGCCTCAGGCTGCTGACATCCCCTGTGCCAGCACCATGGCCAGGCACATGATGCAGGCTCAGTAGGCTCTTGCTGTGCTGAGTGCAACCCTTATCTGCAAGGTTGGTCTCCCTGCCTTCCTTGCAGGGTGCAAGTAAGACCAACAGACACAGACTCAGAGTGTGCAGGTGGAAGCCTGGCCCACGCCCAGCTGCCTGGAGGAGCAATGCTGGAGTTCTGCACACTGACCCATTTCTGACTGCACTGCATCCCCCTCTCCAGACAGAGCCTGCCCAGGAGCCTCCCAAGAGTAACCAAGGAATGGAAGTCAGAACGTCCCCACCCCATCCTGCTGCCAGGGAGGATAGGATATGCCCCCACCAGATGATCTCTAAGCTCTGCCGCTCCCATTAAGACCTTCCCAGTAGGAATACCAGTCTGAGAAAGGCCAATGGGCTGGCTCAGAAATGCCAGGGCCCCCTGTTGGAGAAGCAAACCTTCCAGATGGAAGCTGTGCTCTCTGCCTAGTGGAAAGAAGCCAGGTTCCTGCCGTGGAATAATACCCCACCCTCCCCTGAGAGCTCGTTCCCCAAACCACCAGGGGCAAGCCTAGCCCCTCACTCACCTTGATCATGCATGTCCGTAGCATTGTGGGCCAGGAGCTTCCACTCCTCACTGGGGAGGCCCAAGGTGTCCTTGTCCTCAGTGCCTTTGGGAGGAAAGGAGGCCAGGCTGGTGGCTCCGCAGGCCATCTCAGTGCCGCTGATGGGAAAACCCCCCCACCTCAATAGGCTCTCAGTGCCCACAGCAGCCAAAATAGGCCTGGGACAAGGCAGGACCACCATGTTTGTGAGCTTCCTGCATCCCATCTCCCAAGCCCACCCACATTCCCAGGGGACCAAGCCTCCAGCCTAAGCCGCACCAGCCACTCCTATGCAGGGGTAGGGGCTCATCTCACCAGGACAGGAGGGCAGGTCACAGGTACGGGTCTCGGTGATAGTGCAGCCATAGCCACAGGGCCGAGTCCTCTGCTGCTTGCCAGTGCTGCAGTTCCCACTGCAGGGAGACCAGGGACTCCACTCCTTCTGAGGCTCATAGTCTGGGTTAAGACAGGGAGTTGGGGGTGAGTGCATATAGCTCACAGGGCAAATTGGTACAAATCAGCACAGGGCACCCTTTCCTCAGGTGGATGCAGCCCATGCCAGGGCTTCCAGCCTCATGAATGAAGCTGGGCTGGATTTCAGCTTCCACCTGCTCCCTCAACTGGATTCCCTTCTGCAGTGAATAACCTGTGCAAATATATCAGGTGCCCTGAAAAGACAGTATAATGCCTAGCCACTTGCTCTGTGCCAACACAGCATAAAGAGGAAATGATACCTGGGGCTGGGAGCTATCTGACCACTATTGGTGTGACCTTGGGCAAGTCCCCCTACATCTCTGAGCTATAGGTTTTTTAATTTCTTTTCTGTGTCAGGGTCTTACCCTGTTGCCCAGGCTGGAGTGCAATGGTGTGATCATAGCTCACTGCAGCCTTGACTTCCTGGGCTCAAGCAATCCCCCCACCTCAGCCTCCCTAGTAACTGGGACTACAGGCACGTGCCACTAGGCCTGGCTAATTTTTTCTTTTTTTGAGACTCTGTCACCCAGGCTAGAGTGCAGTGGCACGATTTCGGCTCACTGTACCTTCGCCTCCCGGGTTCAAGTGATTCTCCTGCCTCAGCCTCCCATGTAGCTGGAATTACAGGCATGCGCCACCATGCCTGGCTATTTTTTTTTTTTTTCAGACGGAGTCTCGCTCTGTCGCCCAGGCTGGAGTGCAGTGGCGTGATCTCGGCTCACTGCAACCTCTGCCTCCCGGGTTCAAGCAATACTCCCGCCTCAGCCTCCTGGGTAGCTGGGATTACAGGTGCCCGCCACCATGCCCAGCTAATTTTTGTATTTTTAGTAGAGACAGTGTTTCACCAAGTTGGTCAGGCTAGTCTCGAACCCCTGACCTCGTGATCCACCTGCCTTGGCCTCCCAAGGTGCTGGGATTACAGGCGTGAGCCACTGCATGGCTAATTTTTGTGTTTTTAGTAGAGACGGAGTTTCACCATGTTGGCCAGGCTGCTCTCAAACTCCTGACCTCAAGTGATCCGCCTGCCTTGGCCTCCCAAAGTACTGGGATTACAGGCATGAGCCACTGCACCCGGCTAAGCCTGGCTAATTTTTAAATTTTTTGTAGAGATGGGGTTTCGCCATGTTGCCCAGGCTGGTCTTGAACTCCTGGGCTCAAGCGATCCTCCAGCCTCAGCCTCCCAAAATGCTGGGATTACAGGTGTGAGCCACCCACCTGGCCTGAGCTATAGTTTCTATGTCAATCAAAACCAAGGTTGACAATATTTCCCTTGCACTGGAGATATTTAATAATTTCCCAGGCTGGGCATGGTGGCTCATGCCTATAATCCCAGCACTTCGGGAGGCTGAGGCAGACAGATCCCTTAAACTCAGGAGTTTGAGACCAGCCTGGGAAATATGGCAAAACCCCATCTCTACAAAAAATGTTTAAAAAGCTACTGAGGAGGCTGAGGCAGGAGGATCATCTGAGCCAGGGAGGTTGAGGCAGCAGTGAGCTAGTGAGCTGTGCTCATGCCACTGCACTCCAGCCACAGCCACTGTGTCTCACTCCAGACACAGTGAGACCCTGTCTCAAAAAAAAAAAAAAAAAGAATTTCCCTGCTACCCATATTAGGGACCCACTTCTGATCTGAGGGAGCTGAAATACACTGTGGCTGGGCCCAAATCCTCAGGCTGTGCAGGGCCTGAGACCCAGTGCTTTCTGTGAAACCCCCAAAATACTGAGAGCTGGTTCCACACTTCACAGGCAGGCCAGCACTGGCGCCAAGAGTTTAAGGAAAATTAATGGGAGAAAAGCTGAAAAACACGGAAATTTTTTCCTTTTTTTTTTTTTTTTTTTTTTAGAGACAGGGTCTTGCTCTGTCACCCAGGCTGGAGTGCAGTGATGTAATCACGGCTCACTGCAGCCTTGACCTCCCAGGCTCAAGTGATCCTTCCACTTCAGCCTCCCGAGTAGCTGGGACTACAGGCAGGCGCCGCTATGCCCAACTAATTTTTGTGTTTTTTGTAGAGACAGGGTTTCAACATGTTGCCCAGGCTGATCACAAACTCCTGAGCTCAAGCAGTCCACCTGCCTTGGCCTCCCAAAGTGCTGGGATTACAAGGCATGAGCCACCATGCCTGGCTGTCATGAAAATTTTCTGTGAGTTTACATTATTTTAGTGAATTGGGAAGAGCCTGTCACAAGTTAGTCTTAACAATAGGCACCTCTGTCCGTTGACAAGACACCAGGGCTCCAAGGGAAATGGCTGCAACTATGCATAAAACATGTCTGCACCCAGAGGAAACCTGAACCACAATATGCAAAAATAAAAATCATCATCATGGCCGGGCACGGTGGCTCATGCCTGTAATTCCAGCACTTTGGGAGGCCAAGGCAGGCAGATCACTTGAGGTCAGGAGTTCAAGATCAGCCTGGCCAAGTTGGTGAAACCCCATCTCTACTAAAACTACAAAAATTAGCCAGGCGTGGTGGTCCACACCTGTAATCTCAGCTACTTGGGAGGCTGAGGCATGAGAATCGTCTGAACCTGGGAGGTGGAGGTTGCAGTGAGCTGAGATTGTGCCACTGCACTCCAGCCTGGGCAACAGAGTGAGACTCCACCTCAAAAAAATTAAAAAAAAAAATCTGTCATCATGAGAGGCTGGTAGGCTTAAGGTAATATTTTCTGAACAGTTTGTGCTGCTATTGTGTCTTTTTCTAACAAAAATAATAAAAATAGCCAATACTTTCTTTACTCCATGCTGGCACTGTATATGTCTTAACTCACTTAATACTCTCTACAGCCAACTCCATGTAGTAAAGATTATACCATTCCCCATTCTATAGAGGAAGGAACTGAGGCACAGAGAGTTGAAGAATCTTGCCCAAGGTCATTCAGCTGGTAAGCAACACAGTCAGGAGTCAAAGTCACACACACAATCTGAAAATAAGGTCAGTCATGAGTGATGGAATTTATAATTTCTCAATCCTTGGAAACTCACAGATGTAAATAAATATAATAGTAACAAACGTCTTTTGCTTAGGGGATATCAGAGATTTTTGTGAGGGTCAAATGTTGTTCAGAAAAAAAGAAAAAAAAAAAAGGCTGGGCACAGTGGCTCATGCCTGTAATCCCAGCACTTTGGGAGGCCGAGGTGGGAGGACTGCTTGAGCCCAGGAGTTTGAGACCAGCCTCTGCAACATAGGGAGACCTCATCACTACTAAAAATTAAAAAATTAGCCTGCCCTGGTGGTATGCACCTGTGGTTCCAGCTATTCGGGGGCTAAGGTGGGAGGGCTAAGGTGGGAGGATCGCTTGAGCCCAGGAGTTTGAGGCTTCAGTGAACCATGATCATGCCACTGCACTCCAGCCTGGGTAACAGAGCGAGACCCAATCTCAAATAAAAAAATTAAAAAAAAAAAAAGGAAAAACTCTGCAAGCTATTGGCAATGTTACTTTTGAGTTGATGATGGTGTTTGAACAAGGCCTAAGCTCCTGGCTTCCTCAATGGTCTTGCCTGGGAAGCCTCCACCCTCTCCCTCACCCCCATTTCCACTCAGTACCTACAGGGGAGCAGCCTGGGGATGCCAAGATGGGGGTGCTCACCGTAGCTGACAGAATCCTTGAAGACCCAATCCCTGGGGGCCAGCCAGCCCTGGTCCCAGTTGTCTGTAGTTCCATTGAACCAGAGCGCCTGCTCTTCCTCATCTTCCTCTTTGTCCTCTTGATCCTCACCCTCGATTTCCTCTGAAGGATAATCCTCGTCTTCCTCCTTTTCCTCCCCCTTCTCCCCTGGGGCCCTGTCTTTTTCCTCTCCTTTGTAGTCTCCCCAGAGGAAGGACCAGAGGGCGGGCAGCCAGCTAAGGGTATCCTGGGGCGGGGGATTGCTGGGCTCAGCCAACAGGTCTATCGACACCTCGGCCTGGGGGTCCTCCACCACCTTGATGGTCACCTGCAGGAGACAGGCCAGGCCGGCCAGAGAAGGAGGTCTTAGAGCTGCATTCCAGAGAGATGAGGGATGATGGGGTCAGGGTCAGAGGTGAGAGGCCCAACCTTTCCTTCAAACCAGCTGTCTTCCCTTGGCTGACATTTTTGGCTAATCTTCCTGGCCTCTTAGGGCACAAGAATCACAGCTTACGGCCTGGAGGTGCATTAGAATCACCTGGGGACTCCTAATTCGCAGATGCCAGGTATGGACTGAACTGGTCTGGGCTGGGGCCAGGTATGGCGGTTCTAACACATGCCAGGGTTGACACTCACTAGCTTAAGAGAAGCTGGCTTTGAATCTCGGCTCTGCCAGCATGCATCTGCTGGGCCTGGGCAGCTCTGAGCCTCCAATTCCTCATGGTAGGGCTGGAAGCTGAGTGCTCCCGACACAGCAGCCCTCGGAGGAACTCTCTTGCACCACATTATGGATGGAAAATAAGTAAAAGAAAATCATTTATGTGAAACTGAACTTCGGAAACATTATTTTTGGCTATTCAATAAAGTAACATGAGGTTCACTGAACAAAATTTGGAAAAAAACAGCAAACTATGAAGAAGAAAATGAAAATCGCCTATATTCTGGCTGGGCTCAGTGGCTCACGCCTATAATCCCAGCACTTTGGGAGGCCGAGGTGGGCAGATCACGAGGTCAAGAGTTCGAGACCAGCCTGGCCAACATGGTGAAACCCCGTCTCTACTAAAAATACAAAAATTAGCCGGGCATGTTGGTGCACCCAGCTACTTGGGAGCCTGAGGCAGGAAAATTTATTGAACCCAGGCGGCAGAGGTTGCAGTGAGCTGAGATCATGCCATTGCATTCCAGCCTGTGCAACAGAGCGAGACTCCATCTCAAAAAAAAAAAAAGAAAGAAAAAAGAATATCACCTATATTCTATCGCTGACATTTCTGCCTTCCAGTTTTTTGCGTGTGCGTGTGTGTGTGTGTGTGTGCGTGTAGGTAAGTAGAGAAAAGAAGAGAGACACTTTTAAATAATTTTAGAATTGTGTTTTATACTTTTATGGTCTTTTTTCCCCTTCTGGGGAAAGTGTTTTGTAAACTGTAGCTGCTACACAAACATGCAGAATTATTATCATGAAGGACTCACGCCAGGCAGTGGAGCCTGAAACTAGAATTCTGCCAGCTGCTCTAATTTCCTCTCCTATAAAGCCCTTCAGGTGGCTGTCCCCCATGCCACCAGCCTACTCCATTCCATACTGAACCCCTTCTTTAGGGGATCAGACCTGCAGGTCTTTTCCAGGAGGCCTCCTTAGATTCCTGGAATCCCTTGTAGCCTACAAAGCATTTCCCACTCACTGGTGCTCACATAGCCCTGCTGGGTTGGTGCTGTTTGTCTCTTGCCATGGTCTAGAGAACAAAGTCTCAAAGAGTCAAAAGACTTGCCCAAGGCCCACAGCTAGAAAGTAGAGGGGCAGGTCCTCTGCCCCCTACACCACAGGGAGAGCATGGGGAGCCTGCCCTCTGACCCCACACAGCAGCCCCACCCTCCACGGAATCCAGGATGTAGGGTATCCTGAGCCCACCTTGTCAGTCCCGCTCCTCTCCGGGTGTCTGCAGGGCTGCTGGCCCTTCTGTAGCTCTCACCTGGTTATCAGGGTTAGGGGTACTCAAGGTTGCGTGGACCAATTCTGGCAGCTTCTGCAGCTCCAGCAGCACGGGAGTAACCTCCTGGGTCCTGGGAGGCGTGGCATTCCCTGGGGTCAGGGCTGCTGGCTCAGTGACAGTCCAACATCCATGTTGGTGTAGCTCTGCCTGAAGGTGGGTTCTGGGGAGCAGTCGTGCCTCCTCCTCTTCCCTCAGAGGCCTAGGATCTGGGGAGGCTGAAGCCTGAGGAAGAGAGAGGGAAGGTGAGGTAACAGGTTAGGGCTTACCCAACAGGGACCCAGAAAAGGCTGGCCAGGCAGAGCCAGGAGCTGCTGGCCCTTCTGTAGCTCTCACCTGGGTATCAGGGTTAGGGGTACTCAAGGTTGTGTTGGCCAATCCCGGAAGCTTCTGCAGCTCCAGCCGCAACGGAGTAACCTCTGGGGTCCTGGGAGGGGTGGCATTGCCTGGGGTCATGGCTGCTGGCTCAGTGACAGTCCAGCGTCCATGTTGGTGTGGCTCTGCCTGCAGGTGGGTTCTGGGGAGCAGTGGTGCCTCCTCCTCTTCCTTCAGAGGCCTAGGATCTGGGGAGGCTGAGACCTGAGGGAGAGAGAGGGAAGGTAAGGTAACAGGTCAGGGCTCACCCCACGGGGATCCGGAAAAGGCTGGCCAGGCAGATCCAGGAGCCCTGGGGTCTGACCGGGTCAGAAACTCACCCTGTGACTTACACCTCTCTGGAGTGTGTATCTGTAGTGTAAAATCTCCACACTGCCTGCTTTAAGGCCCTCAACGGGTAAGTGAGGGTGTAGCTGGTCAGACAGTGGACTGTGTCCACAAAGCGCTTTCACAGAGGATGCCAGTGTAAGGCATGAAAAGGAGGGTCATTTCACAGATGAAGAAACCAAGGCCCAAGAAGGGGAGAAAGTTGTTTCAGAGAGTGGTGTCCTTTGCAGACAATGTGCCTCCCACTCCCCAAGGCCCTCACAGGCCAGAGCAAAAAGGCCCCCAGGGATGCACCTGGTCCTATCGGGGAGTGGGCAGCAGGCCTTGGCCTTTCCCCTCAGCCTGCTCCTGTCCGCTAGGCCCCACCCAGGCCATCCACATGAGGGCTGTGTTCCTCCGCCTGCCTGCCTGGGGCCTGGCTCCTTTTTCTATTCCAGGCTGCTGGCATGGCTGACTCAGCCAGTTCATCCCTTCCAACAGCCACTGGCCATGGTGTCCTCACCGGGACAGTCCTCGCTTCAGATCAGAAGGTAAGTGAAAAGCAGATCCATGTCATCTCTGACTCCTGTTCAGCATTCATCTGCCCAGACACTGGGGCACTAGGGGCTCAGTGGCTGCCACCTGCCTCCAGGCTATAGCCACTGCCCAGGTCTCTATGCCAGGGCAAAAGGAGCACCTCCCAGAGCCGCCTTATGAGTCTCCGGGACCTGCCACCTGTGGACCCTGCTTCACTCAGGCCACACCCTTCCCACCCCTCCCGTCTCATACCAGGGCAGTATGGTATGGCTGACAAACACTGGTTGTGAGAGTCAGATAAGCTTGGGTTCAAATCCCATCTCTGCCTCTTACTAACTTCTTCAACTTGACAATATCCTCATCTGCAGATTGAAGATAATCATTCTTCCCTGCAAGGACTGTGAGAATTTTATTTATCAAACATTTCCACAGGATTTACTGCACACCAGGCACTATTCTAAACACTTCATCACTCATTTCATCCTCCCTGTCTTACATCCTCATTGTCATGCCTGTCTTACAATGGAAACTAAGGCACAGAGAGGGCAAGTAACCTGCCTGAGGTTGCACAGACATTTAGCGATAAAGCCAGGATTTAAACCAGGCAGTCTGGGCCTAGAGCCCATTCTCTTAACCTGCATGCTATAAAGTGATAGTATTGCATCCCCTTCAAAAATCAGGGGCTTAATCAGCCTAGTTTCTCACTCTTACTGACTTTTTTTCTTGAAAGTTTGGAAACAGATTCAGAATCTTCTGTCTCTCCCTCTTTGACCTCCCCTTCTGCGGTGTCCAAACACCTGGCTCCAGGGCTCCTGCACTAAACGCCTGGTCCCAGGGCAGCCGTGGGCCCATCTCGGCCCTAGCCTGGAGTCTCTTGCTGAGTCAAAGCCCTCTAGTCTAGACAGCAGGGTGGATGAGTGGAAGGTGGAAGGGTGAGTAATGGAACAACTCAGCCCCTTCACTGACCAATGAGGGAGGCCTGGAGCATCCCTAAGTGCTGGCTTCCTAGCAGCTCCCACCCACAATTCCACCAAAGCCCTAACTGTGCCTGTGACTTTGCTCAGCATCTCCACTGTCTGCAGTCTCTGGGGCATAGAGACAGGCAGTCTCGGAGCAGCAGGTGTTCAGGGCTGTGCAGCCTTTTGGCTGATTGGGATACCCTAGCCTGGTGGTGGCTGGGCCTGCCTGGGCAGGTGGTACAGTGGTTATGCAGTGGTTCTCATCTGGGGACATGTGGCACTGCCTGGAGAAATTTGTGGTTGTCACAGCTAGAGGGGGTTTCTACTAGCATCTAGTAGGCACAGGCCAGGAATGCTGCCACATAGCCTGCAGTGCACAAGGCCATCCCACAAGAATCATCCAACCCACATGTGAATAGTGCTGTAGTTAAGAAAGCATGCTCTAGGCCAGGCACGGTGGCTCACGCCTGTAATCCTAGCACTTTGGGAGGCTGAGGCGGGTGGATCACTTGAGGTCGGGAGTTTGAGACTAGCCTGGCCAACATGGTGAAATCCTGTCCCTACTAAAAATACAAAAAAAATTAGCTGGGCATGGTGGCAGGTGCCTGTAGTCCCAGCTACTCGGGAGGCTGAGGCAGGAGAATCGCTTGAACTGAGGCAGCAGAAGTTGCAGTGAGCCAAGATCGCATCATTGCACTCCAGCCTGGGCAACAGAGTGAGAATCCATCATAAATAAATAAATAAATTAATTAATTAATTAATTAAAAAAGAAAAGAAAAGCAAGCATGCTGTAGATTGGGCTGCCTGGTCTGAGTTCTGCTGGCAGCCTGGCTTCTAACCTGTGGGGCCCTAGCAGGAGAGAAGCCTCTGTGAGCTTCTTCATCTGCAAAATGGGAATGACAACAGGACTAAGCCTAGCCCAGGCCCTGCTACCCAGTAGGTGCTCAAAATGTTCATTTCCAGACCTCTCTACCCACTCCTCTCCCTGGTGCCCAGTCAGACCATAGGGTGGGCAAAGGCCAGAGAGGTCCTGGCCAAGTGTCACAGCCACACGTGCCGCCTTTCCTCTCTGGAGCTGCTCTTGGGAGTCTCCCTCTCTGTGCGTCAGCCCTTGCGGAACTCCTGGGAGTGGAAAGAGATGTGGGGAACGTCTCATCTTAGTTTGGGTTCTCTTGAAGCCTACCCCGAGACAAGGGTTCCAGTGTAGGTGGTTCCACTGGAAGGTGGCCCCAGGAGATGCCAGAAGAGGGTAGGGGAGCGAGACAGGGAAGGGGAGGCGGCAGTCAAGGATGCAGTCAAGCAGCAACCATGATGGGCACCTGCAGCCAATCCCCCTGGGCTCCTCCGATACCCCTCGAGCAGGGACAGAGCTGGGGATTTATCTGCCAACTCCACCAGTCCTGGTTAAAGGCTCTGGGGCTAGAAGGGAGGATTTGCTCTCCAGGCACTTCAAGTGAGCCACGTACATCTCCCAGAAGGGCTGAGGGGATCAGGGCCGGGCACCCAGAGGCCCAGCCCATAGCCAACCTCTGGACACATCTTACACACCAGGCCTTCCTAGGCAATTTCCATGCCATCTGTCACTTTTTCCAACTCAAAGGTAAGTTCTGTGCAGACAGGAATTGTGTCTGCTTTGTTCACTGTGGGATACTGTGCTGAGCACAGTGCCTGATACATTATAGGAGCCCGATAAATCACTGCCACGTAAACAAATGAACACCAGCAACCCTGAGGGGCGAGCGTGATCACCTTTATGTTAAAGATGAGGCTATGGAGGCTCAGGGAGGGTAGGGACTTATGTAAGGTGTTAAAGGTTACAATAAGAGAACTGGGATTCAGCTCAGCCCAGCCTGATCTCAACACCTGCGCACTGGTGCACACTATGCACGCGTGGACAGACACTGGTGACAGTAACCCCTTGTGGGCCACCACCTTCTGTCTTCACAGAGCAGTTCCACTTTCATCTCAGCTGAATGTGGTGGAAATGAGTTCAGGCTGGAGTCCACATGACCGGGGTTCAATCCCAACATGTACACCTACTAGCTGCATGACCTCCGGCAGGTTACTTAATCTGCCTTAGTTCCTTCCTCTGTAATTTAGGGAAACACCAGCGCCTGTCTCATAGGGTTGTTGAATTAGAATAGTACCTTGTAGGTGGTAAGCATGCAATGAACGTTACCCAGAGGTGGCGACAGATGGTACTCAGAAGGCAGACAGAGGAGCCATCAGGGGCACCCCCCTCGCCAGGCAACATGCCAGTTCTTCACACCTCATTCAGGTCCCCCGAACACTGCTGCAAAATCACTCGGCAGGTGTATCCTCACGGCATTCTGAGGGGAATTCTGAGACTCCAGGTTGTGAAGAACTCCAGTCCTATCTCACAAGACCACCTCTCTCCATCTTCTAAGCTTACATGTGGAGTTGCATGCATGTACAAACACACAAGGCCATTCTTTTGGGGGGTGGTGTCACTGCCCAAATAGAGATACATCCTGAGGTATATCTTTACCAGTTCTCTCTCTCTCTCACCCCTATGCTTACCTTCCCAGGCTTGGCCAGGCAGCTCCTGACCCACGTGTTCCCAGTTAACACAGCAGAGTCCCAATCCCCACAGACCCTTACTGCATTGCATGAGCTCGCCTGCTAACCTGTTTCAGCCCCTTCACAGTTCCCTGTTCTCCCTTCTCCTTTGTGCCTCAGGGGTCAGAAACTTGTTCTGGATAATTAAATTCAGTCACCAAGTGCAGGTCCCGCAGCCCTAGCTGCTGAAGCCCAGGCCCAACCACACAGAGCCAGGCTGCACACTAAGTCATGCTGGTGGGAGGTGCTGGAGACCCAGCACACAACAGCAATTGCCTCTTTAGCCAGGCCTGAGACCCTGCACACAACAGCAACTGCCTCTTTAGCCGGGCCTGAGACCCTGCATACAACAGCAATTGCCTCTTTAGCCAGGCCTGAGACCCTGCATACAACAGCAATTGCCTCTTTAGCCGGGCCTGAGACCCTGCCTACAATAGCAATTGACTCTTCAGTCAGGCCTCCTTAGCCACAGGCAGAGGAATAGGGCTGGATTTCATTCTCCCTCAACTACCTTCCTGATTGGTAAGTACTATTCTTTTTTTTTAAGACTGGGTCTTGCTATGTTGCCCAGACTGGCCTCGATATTCCTGGGCTCAAATAATCCTCCCACCTCAGCCTCCTGAGTAGCTGGGATTAGGTATGTACTATTCTAAGCCAACCCACCCTGGCACCCAGCAGAGGCTGCAAAGCTCCTCACTGTAATAAGAGTAGTGCTGATCAAGCATAGTGCTCCCCGCACAGGGCCGGCTTCATGGTGTGCAACCTGTGTCTTTGCACTGAGCCCCATATTTAGTTTAACGCTCTGCTGTTTGTTGCCCTTTCGAAATAGCTAAGAAGCCCCATATTTTCTTTTTTTATTTTTAGTTTTTGAGATGCAGTCTCGCTCTGTCGCCCAGGCTGGAGTGCAGTGGCACGATCTTGGCTCACTGCAAGCTCCGCCTCCCGGGTTCACGCCATTCTCCTGCCTCAGCCTCCCGAGTAGCTGGGACTACAGGCGCCCACCACCATGCCCAGCTAATTTTTTGTATTTTTAATAGAGACGGGGTTTCACCGTGTTAGCCAGGATGGTCTCAATCTCCTGACTTCGTGATCCGCCCGCCTCGGCCTCCCAAAGTGCTGGGATTACAGGCGTGAGCCACCACGCCCGGCTAATTTTTTGTATTTTTAGTAGAGATGGGGTTTCACCATGTTAGCCAGGATGGTCTCAATCTCCTGACTTCGTGATCCGCCCGCCTCGGCTTCCCAAAGTGCTGGGATTACAGGCGTGAGCCACCGCAGCCGGCCAAGAAGCCCCACATTTTCATTCTGCACTGGGCCCCACAAAAAATGTGGCCAGTTGGCTTTCCCAGGTAAAGGCAATAAAAAAGGAAAGGAAAAGAAAAGTAAACCAAAAAAACGTAGCCAGTCTTGCCAATCACCCTATATGTACAGACTCACTGGATTCTCACAACAACACTTTAGGTAGGTGTGAGCATCATCTTCACTTCATAGATAATGCAGCCAAGGATCAGAGAGGTAAAGTAACTTGCCTGGAGTCACACAGCTAGGGGCTGGCAGAGTGGGATTTGATGTCAGTGGTATGGCTGGAGTCTGTGCTCTTACGCCTTGTGCTTTGCTAACTCCAGGCAGTGGCTGCACCTTCTGGTTTGCCGCCTGCTGCTCTGCGGTGCTGAATGTGCTGGATGAACAAAACACTATACAGGATGTTCAACTCTCCACGTCCATCCTTCCCTTTGATCCTCATAACAACCTGAGACTGAGATCGGAGAGGCTGGAGACTTGCCTGAGGCCTCTGAGCAGCCAAGCTTCCAGGCCTCATTCCTGTCCTTCTCTCTCTCCCTCCCTGGGGGCTTTTCCAACCCTTTAGAGACTGAATGGTCTGGAGGGATAAGGAAGGCCATAGCTGAGGTCCAGGAAGGTGGCCAGCTGCAGGAGAAGGCTAGCAGGTGAGGCCACAGGCTTGGCACCACACAGACCTAGGTTCTAGTTCTCCCCTGGCACTCACTCACTGATTGGGCTAGAAAGACCCCACAACCAAATAAAATCAGCCTTTAGGAAATACATCCTTCTCATTGCCACCCACCTGGCAGGTGAGACCTTGCAAATCTCCAGCAATCCAGCCCCTGCTTCCAGGCAACTGGCTGGACAATGGACCGGGACTGAAGTGCTGGGCGGGCACCGCCACCATGTTCATGACACTGCCTCAGGTTTCTCAGGGACCCCAGGCTCCTTCTTCTGCCCTTTGTTCTGTCTCAGCCTATACCCTCAACAAGCGCTTCTTTCATGGCCATTTAACCCCCGCTGCGGCAGCACAAACCACCCCCATCCCGCTCCAGGTGGGACAGTCTTTGCAGACTGGAAGAACAGTCCTCTCTCAGGTCTCCTCTGTTTATTTATTTATTTTTAAATAGAGACAGGGTCTCACTCTGCAGCTCAGGCTGGAGTGCAGTGGCATGACCTCGGCTCACTGCAACCTCTGCCTCCCGGGCTCAAGTGATTCTCCTGCCTTAGCCTCCCAAGTAGCTGGGATTACAGGTGGCTGCCACCATGCCCGGCTAATTTTTTTGGTATTTTTAGTAGAGACAGGGTTTCACCATGTTGGCTAGACTGGTCTCCAACTCCTAACCTCAGGTGATCCACCCGCCCTGGCTTCCCAAAGTGCTGGGATTACAGGCATGGGCCACTGCGCCTGTTTTTTTTGTTTTGTTTTGTTTTTTGAGATGGAGTCTCTGTCATCCAGGCTGGGGTGCAGTGGCACAATCTCAGCTCACTGCAACCTCAGCTCCTGGGTTCAAGCGATTCTCATGCCTCAGTCCCTCGAGTAGCTGGGATTACAGGCCCCTGCCACTAAGCCCTGCTAATTTTTGTATTTTTAGTAGAGACGGGGTTTCACCATGTTGGCCAGGCTGGTCTTGAACTCCTGACCTCAGGGGATCTGCCTGCCTCAGCCTCCCAAAGTGCTAGGATTACAGGCGTGAGCCACCGCCCAGCCCCCCACCTTTTTTTTTTTTTTTTAAATAAAGACAGAGTCTCACTCTGTAGTCCAGGCTGGAGTGCACTGGTGCAATCACAGCTCACAGGAGCTGTGAACTCCTGGCCTCAATCCTCCCACCTTGGCCTTCCAAAGTGCTGGAATTACAGGCATGAGCCACCACACCCAGCCTCTCTTGCCTAATTCTAACCCCCTCAACGACCCTTTGTGGCACCAAGTCCCCAGCTCTTCTTTCTCCCATGCCAAGGTCTTCCCTTGCCTGCCAGGGAGGAGGTGGGTGCCAGGTTTAGGTGCCCAGAGGCTCTGGAATTTAGCAAAACTGAGTGGGGATCCTGGCTCACCACACACTAACCTTGGGTTAGTTACTGGGCCTGCTGTCAGTTTTCTCATCCCTAAAATGGTAACAAGACAAGGAACACACATGGCGGCTGTTTGAGTGGTGTTCTCATCCTAACTAGAACAGAAAATACCCAAGACAGAGCTGGGTCACTCTTTGCCTGTCCAGCACTCAACAAACTGGCCCCAGAGTGTTGTTTTTTTTTTTTTTTTTTTCAAGACAGGGTCTTGCTCTACTGCCCAGGATGGAGTACAGTGGTGCGTTCACAGCTCAGAGCAGCCTCGAACTCCTAGTGATCCTCCCACCCACCCTCCAAGTAGCTAGCACTATAGGCATGCACCACCCATACCTGGCTTGGCCCAGCCTCTTTTATTTAATTAATTTATTTATTTGAAGACAGGGTCGGCCAGACACGGTGGCTCGCGCCTGTAATCCCAGAACTTTGGGAGGCTGAAGCAGACAGATCTTCTGAGGTCGGGAGTTCGAGACCAGCCTGACCAACATAGCTACTAAAAATACAAAATTAGCCAGGCATGGTGGCACATGCCTATAGTCCCAGCTACTCAGGAAGGCTGAGGCAGGAGAATCGCTTGAATCTGGGAGGCAGAGGTTGCAGTGAGCCAAGATTGCGCCATTGCTCTCCAGCCTGGGCAACAAGAGCGAAACTTCATCTCAAAAAAAAGAAAAAAAAAAAAAGACAGGGTCTCATTCTGTCACCCAGGCTGGAGTGCAGGGGTGCAATCAATCACAGCTCACTGTAGCCTCAAACTCCTGGGCTTAAGCAATTCTCCCACTTTAGCCCCCAGTAGCTGGGATTACAGGGGTATGCCATCACGCTTGGCTAATTTTTGTATTTTTAGTAGAGACAGGGTTTCTCCATGTTGCCCAGGCTGATCTTGAACTCCTGAGCTCAAGTGATCCACCTGCCTTGGCTTCCCAAAGTGCTGGAATTACAGGTATGAACCACCGTGCCTGGCCCACAGCCTCTTTTTATGATGATGTCACCATCCATGTGTCTGGTGCTTTTTCACCCAGCACTGCATCTGACAGAATGGGTTCTTATTTTACTGTGGGAGTAAACTGAGGCTCAGCAACAGGCCTGCCCAGAGAAGCAGAGGCCACATTTTGTTCACAAGGCTAATTATTTATTTATTTATTTATTTTTGAGAGGGAGTCTCACTCTGTCGCCCAGGCTGGAGTGCAGTGGCACAATCTCAGCTCACTATGACCTCTGCCTCCTGGGTTCAAGCAATTCTCCTGCCTCAGCCTCCCAGTAAGCTGGGACTACAGGTGCCCACAACCATGCCCGGCTAATTTTTGTATTTTTAGTAGAGATGGGGTTTCACCAGGTTGGCCAGGCTGGTCTTGAACTGCTGACCTCAAGTGATCCACCCTCCTCAGCCTCCCAAAGTGCTGAGATTACAGGTGTGAGCCACTGCACCCAGCCTGGTCAGTTATTTGTGACACACCACCCAAGTCCCTAGAATAGCAATCTGCATTCTCTCAACATGACTCCTTAAACTAACACCTTTGCCATAGACAGCTTTAACACAAATCATGCAGACTCATGGAACGATGTCAGAGCTGGACAGGACCATCAAGCTGACTTAGGCGCTCTCAGCTCTCTTTTTTCATTTTATTTATTTATTTTTGAGACAGGGTCTCACTTTGTCACCCAGGTTGGAGTGCAGTGGCGCGATCTCAGCTCACTGCAACTCTCGCCTCCTGGCCTCAGGAGATCCTCCCACCTCAGCCTCCAGAGTAGCTGAGACTATGGGGGCGCATCATCACGCTCAGCTAATTTTTGTATTTTTTGGGGGGTAGAGATGGGTTTTCGCCATGTTGCTCAAGCTGGTCTTGAACTCCTGGGCTCAAGCAATTCTCCCACCTTGGCCTCCCAAAGTGCTGGGATTACAGGTGTGAGCCACCACGCAGGCCCCTCTTTTTAAATGTGAGGAAATCATCCGAGGTGAGTCACACATGCATTAATGACCTACTGGGACCAGAACCCCAAGCCCTAGACTCTAAGCTCTGCTTTTTCATTGTGGCACTAATTTGTTTTCACATGTTTTGGATGACTCTGCCAGGCTTTGTACTGGAGCTGAGGATATGATTTTGGCTCTGAAATAACTCATCCTCTAGGGTGTTCTTGTTACGGGAAGATTTGGCAAACACGCTAAAAATAATTACAATACAAAGCAGTAAGTACTAAAATAGAAAGTATTCATGCCAAGTGAGCAGAAACAATGCCAATTTAGTTAATTTTATTATCACTGTCATCTCCATGTAGGAGGAGGGACTGGCGAGAGGCCTCATCTGTCTACAACAGTCATTCTCCACTACGGGCAGTGGGGATAGGGTGTCCCACAGGAAGCATGTGGAGTGTCTGGGCCTCGTGAGGAGGCAAGTGCTACAGGCGCCTAGTGGGTAGAGGCCAGGAATGCTGCTAAACGTTCTATGAAGCATAAGACAACAGCCCCTACCACAAAGAATTATATGCCCCAAAATGACGAGGGTGCTGAGGCTGAGAAGAGCCAGTCTAAAGGATGCATTCTCAATAGGGGCAATAACTAGATCTTGTGAGAGACCAAAAAGTCTTAAGGTATTACAGTGGTTTGTGGCATTCCAAAGGGCTATAATACATAGACAGTGTATCTATGGTATTAAAATGTCATGGGGAGGTCGGGCGTGGTGGCTGACACCTGTAAGCCCAGCACTTTGGGAGGCCAAGGCAGATGGATCACTTGAGGTCAGGAGTTTGAGACCAGCCTGGTCAACATGACAAAACCCCATCTCTACTAAAAAAATACAAAAATTAGCTGGGCGTGGTGGCAGGCATCTGTAATCCCAGCTACTCTTGAGGCTGAGGCAGGAGAATCGCTTGAACTTGGGAGGTGGAGGATGCAGTGAGCTGAGATTGAGCAAGACTCCATGTCAAAAAAAAAAAAAAAAAAATTCAGCCGGGCATGGTGGCTCACGCCTGTAATCCCAGCACTTTGGGAGGCTGAGGTGGGCAGGTCACCTGAGGTCGGGAGTTCAAGACCAGCCTGACCAACATGCAGAAACCCCATCTCTACTAAAAATACAAAATTAGCTGGGCGTGGTGGCGCATGCCTGTAATCCTAGCTACTCGGGAGGCAGAGGCAGGAGAATCGCTTGAACCCAGGAGGCGGAGGTTGTGGTGAGCCGAGATCACGCCATTTTACTCCAGTCTGGGCAACAAGAGCAAAACTCCGTCTTGGGGAGAAAAAAAAGCCTGGCGTGGTGGCTCACACCTGTAATCCCAGCACTTAGGGAGGCCTAGGCAGGTGGATCATGAGGTCAGGAGTTCGAGACCAGCCAGTTCGAGACCAGCCTGACCAACATGGTGAAACCCCGTCTTGACTAAAAATACAAAAATGAGCCGGGCGTGGTGGCGTGAGCCTGTGATCCCAGCTACTGGGGAGGCTAAGGCAGGGGAATTGCTTGAACCCGAGAGGCGGAGGTTGCAGTGAGCCAAGATCGTGCCACTGCATTCCAGCCTGGGTGACAGAGTGAGACTCCATCTCAGAAAAAAAAAAAAAAAAAATTCATGGGGAGTGGGGACAGGAAAAAAACCTAAAAGACTCCTTAAGGGGGCAGAAAAAAAGGTAGCAAAACTGGTCTACAGACACATCCTCAAGTGCAGCCAGTCTCCCCATTCCTTCCCACGGCCTTTGGAGGGTTTCAGCAGTCTGGACAAGCTCTGGCTTCTCACTCACTCACTCACAATCTCCCACACCCTGCATGCCTATATGGACCCTCAGTGTCGTCATCTCAAAAATGGGAAGAATGGCTGGGTGCAGTGGCTCACACCTGTAATCCCAGCACTTTGGGAGGCCAAGGCAGGTGGATCATGAGGTCAGGAGCTCAAGACCGGTCTGGCCAAGATGGTGAAACCCCGTCTCTACTAAAAATACAAAAATTAGCCAGGCGCGGTGGCAGGTGCCTGTTATCCCAGCTACTTGGGAAGCTGAGGCAGGAGAATAGCTTGAACCCGGGTGGCAGAAGTTGCAGTGAGCCAAGATCGTGCCACCGCACTCCAGCCTGGGTGACAGAATGAGGCTGTGTCTCAAAAAAAAAAAAAAAAAAAAAAAAAAGGAAGAAGAAGAATGGCTGGGCACCATGGCTCATGCCTGTAATACTGGCACTATGGGAGGCTGAGGCAGAAGGATTGCTTGAGGTCAGAAGTTCAAGACCAGCCTGGGACACATAGTGAGACCCCCATCTCTACAAAATAAAAAATAAAAAAAATTAGCCAGGTGTGGTGGTGCATGCCTGCGCTCCCAGGTACCCAGGAGGCTGAGGCTGGAGGATCGATTGAGTCCGGGAGGTTGAGGCTACAGTGAGCTATCATCACACCACCGCACTCCAGCCTGGGTGACAGAGAGAGATCCTGTCCCAAAAATAAAATAAAATAAAATAAAAGAGAGGGAGAAAGAAAAAGAAGGAAGGAAGGAGGGAGGGAAGGAGGGAGGGAGGGAAGGAGGGAAGGAGGGAAGGAGGGAAGGAGGGAAGGAGGGAAGGAGGGAAGGAAGGAAGGAAGGAAGGAAGGAAGGAAGGAAGGAAGGAAGGAAGGAAAAACAGCAAGATGGGAAGAGCTATTCGGGCCTCCTACAGCTTAGTACATGGAAGGACCCAGGACCCAAGACCTAAGACCACCTGCCACATAGGACTGCTCCTGCATACCCTAATACAAGTCTGGCTGTCTTTGGCCCCATGGGAATGAACGTCCGCTGCATTCCAGGGGGCAATAAGCTGGACTGTAGACCCCTCAGTGACTGGAAGACACAGGGTTTGACAGACCATGGCTTCTCTCCATGGCCAACACCACTCTTCCATCTCATTCCTGTTTTATACCCCAACGCCCACCCACAGGCCACGAGGACAGAGCCAGTCTCAGGCTGGCCACCCCTGCCGGCGGCTGGAGAGCCCCACTGTGCCTCCGCTTGTCTCATGGAAGGGGCTCACCTGACCGTTTGAACCTCAGCGGCCCTGGCCCGCCACTCCGCAAAGCGCCAGATTCCTCGCACCGGCGGGACTCCTCTCCGAGCCAGGGCGCACCTGGAAAGGGGGCTGCAGGCGAGGTTCGCTCAGGGTGAGGAAGCCCGGCCACCGTGGAGTGTCGGCCACCTCACTCCGCACAGAAGTCAAACTTGTCACCCGGCTGGTCCGCGGCAGCCCGGCTCGCGGCCACGCGCGAGGAGTGGAAGCCCCGAAATACGGCGCACCTGGGCAACGCCCGGTGTCCAGGAGCTTCCGGCCGGCCCCGGCCCCTCTCTCCATCGGGGGGTCGCCGCCTGTGTGTGTCCCGGTCCCGCTCCCCGCACGGCTAGAGCCGGCGGGCTGGGGAGGAGGGACCGCGCGCTCCGCAGCCCGGTGCCGCCGCCACTCACCTCTGCGAGCCTCGTGAGGCTCCCAGGCCGTGGTCCGCGGAGCCGCGGCTTCTTCACGGGGAGCCCTCGCGCCGCCGCCAGCAGCGCCGCCAGCAGCAGCACGCAGAGGAGGAGCCCGGGTCGGTCGCGGAGCGCACGCATCGTCTCGGTTCCGAGGCTGCTCTGCCTGCGCCTCTGCACGCGCCCGCGAACCCAGTCGCGCCCCGCCTCGCCTCCTCCGGGGGCGGGACCCGGGGATCCTGAGGGGCGCGCGGGGCACGGGGGCGCGCGGGGCGGGGGCGCGCAGCTCGCACAGCCTCTCTGGCCCCGGCTCCTCGCGTGGGCGCCCGCACAGCTCTAGGGTCCGCGCACCTGGACGTCCCCCGCCCTCCTCCGAGGGGCCCCTCGGCGCTCCCCGACCCGTCTTGACCCTGTGGGCGGCTCTCTTTGATCTGGCCGCCTCCCCGCCCTCAGTCCCCGCTGCTGTCGCCGTCGCAGCCCCCAGCGAATTCCTGTTCGCGGGAAGCTGCGGCCCGGCGCGCTCCGGCCCTGCGCTGCGACTCCTGCGGGGCCCTGAGGGTCCGACGCCACCTCTGCCCTCCCCGACCGCGCTCCAACTGCGACCTGGACCGGCGGTGCCGCGCGGGCGAGGGAGGCGCAGCCCGACGGGAGAGTGGCGCGAGTCTTCGGATGCCGGGCAGATGTTTGGTTACGTCTCGAGGAAGGTTTGCTGGGGAGGAAGCCTAGAAGTAACTCCCCTAGGGCTCTTCCCAGTCTACCGCCGGAGGTGGAGACCAGAGCAGAGGCACAAGCCAGCACCTGCCACTCTGCACCCAGTGTCCTCGGAATGTTCTCAGAGCACTTTTAAAAACCGGAGAGCCGGCCGGTGGCTCACGCCTGTAATCCCAGCACTTTGGGAGGCCGAGGCAGGAAGATCACTTGAGGTCAGGAGTTGAGACCAGCCTGGCCAACAAGGTGAAACCCCGTCTCTACTAAAAATACAAAAATTAGCCGGGCGTGGCAGCGCGCACCCGTAGTCCCAGCGGGTGGGAGCCCCGAGGTCCGGCGCACCTGGCCCACACACAGGTGGGAGAATGGCTTGCACCTGGGAGGCAGAGGCTGCAGTGAGCCGAGATTGCACCATTGCACTCCAACCTAGGCGACAGAGTGAGACCCTGTCTCAGAAAACAAAACAGGAGAAAGTTGAGACTCAGATGTGAGGATAAAGTCCCAGAAGGACAGCCGGGAGTCTGGTCGTCGCCTAGTTGTATCCTGGGTGAAACAGTGAAACTGCCCACTTCATCCAGTGGGACCCTTGGTGCAGGGATCCTCACGTAGGCCACGAGGGTCACCAAGATGGCCTGCCTCTGAGCAACCGACACAAAACCTTAGCTTGTGGCAAAGATCAGGAACTCTTGAGAGGCAGTGCCAATCTGGATGGGGCAGCTTGGGAATGTGAACGCAGTGACACCAGGTAGGGGGAGGGGTTGGGACAGGTCGGTGAGGAGCAGTCACAAGGCATTGGGGACATGCCCACCCAGGGGCCATAGCAGGGCGCACAAAGGATGACTCAAGTTTCAGGGCAGGGTTGGTGGATCCCCAGGGGTGGTAGAGAGGATGAACAGCAAGCCCAGCTACTGGTGTAAACTGCTGGGTCTGGGTCAAGTTAGAGTAAGACTGTGGGGGGACTGTGTGCTTTTCTGGAACTACTCCTATTCCCAGGGGCACAGCTGCAGGGTTTTGAATGGTGCATCACAGGGATGACAACCTGGGTCTGGATTCGGCCATGGGGACTGGAATCTTTCACCATTTACCAAGTAGGTGATATTATTGGACAAATTATTTGACGTCTTCGTGCTCTTGTCATCTGTAAAGGTGTGGGGGCCCGGGAGCAGGAGGGGTTACCCCTCTCACCTGGGCACCAAGTGTGAGAAGTGTGAGTAAATGAGAAGTAAATGTGAAGTAAATGTGAGTAAATGAGAAGCCAGGTTTCCATGTTGAGAATTTGTATTAGAATGAACTATATGAAGTTGCCATGTTTTGTTCAAAAGGTCGAATATTGGCAATTTCATATGGTGCAACCTAATAGGGTGCCTGGTACATGGTAAACACTCAAATGTTAGCCTAAAGAAACCCTGTTTATGAGCACCTGCTAGACGATATTGCATTTACTAGACTAAAGGCAAGGCCACCTTCTTCTTTTTCAGGAATTTTTTTTTTTGGTATAAATATTTTTATATCCTGCCTATTATTTTGTCTTTTTACCACACTCCTGCACCTTCCACCAGATGAAAGGAGACTTGGAAGACAATGAGTTCATTCATTCATGAGCACCTGTCTCCATGAAGAGCATCACCACTGGACTCCAAGCCACGCCCCCAACTATAGATAGCCTAATTGGTCCTGCTGCACCCACTCTTGTTTTTACCCTCCCCCACTCCCCATGAAGCTGATTATCTTTTCTTTTTTTCTTTAAGATGGAGTCTCGCTCTGTCGCCCCGGGCTGGAGTGCAGTGGCGTGATCTCGGCTCACTGCAACCTCCGCCTCCCAGGTTCAAGTGATTCTCCTGCCTTCAGCCTCCCTAGTAGCTGGAATTACAGGCACCCACCACCATGCTCAGCTAGTTTATTTGTATTTTTATTTATTTATTTTTGAGATGGAGTTTTGCTCTTGTCACCTAGGCTGGAGTGCAATGGTGCAATCTCGGCTCACTGCAACCTCCGCCTCCCGGGGTTCAAGCGATTCTCCTGCCTCAGCCTCCTGAGCTAGCTGGGATTACAGGCGTGCCCCACCATGCTTGCCTAATTTTGTATTTTTAGTAGAGACAGGGTTTCACCATGTTGGCCAGGCTGGTCTTGAACTCCTGACCTCAGGTGATCTGCCCACCTCGGCCTCCCAAAGTGCTGGGATTACAGGCGTGAGCCACCGCAACGAAACTTTTTTTTTTTTTTTCGGTAGAAACAGGGCTTCACCATGTTGGCCAGGCTGGTCTCCAACTCCTGACCTCAGGTGATCCACCCACCTCGGCCTCCCAAAGCCTGGGATTACAGGTGTGAGCCACTGCACCTAGCCTTTTTTTTTTTTTTTTTTTGAGACAGAGTCTCACTGTTGTCTCCCAAGCTGGAGTGCAATGGCATAATCTTGGCTCACTGCAACCTCCACATCTGAGGTTCAAGCGATTCTCCTGCCTCAGCCTCCCAAGTAACTGGGATTACAGGCAACAGGCACCCATCACCACTGCTGGCTAATTTTGGTATTTTTAGTAGAGACAGGGTTTCACCATGTTGGCCAGGCTGGTCTTGAACTCTGGACCTCAGGTGATCCGCCTGCCTTAGCCTCCCAAAGTGCTGAGATTACAGGCGTGAGCCACTGCGCCTGGCCGGCCTATTTTTCCTTTTTAAAATAAGCTTCATTGAGATATAATTTACATATAATAAAACACACCCATTTTAATTGAACCATTTAGTTTTCGCAAATGTATACATCTGTGTAACCACCACCACAATCATGATGTAGAACCTTCCCACCATTCCAATTTCCTTCTGTGCGCTGTAGAAAAAAACTGTGCACCAGTGGAAAACTGCATTGTGTACATAGCGTACATGCTTCCAGGCTATTTGATTCTAGTCTTTCATTGCCTTTGAACTACTGCTCTGTAGGTTGTAGGTAACTGGTAGCAAAAACAAAATTCTTGTCCATAGAAACGTGCAATCTGTCCTGTCCTGTAGAAGTTTGATTGACTTCCTTCTCCCAGTGTGGAAGAAACAAGTTTGCCTTCATTTGGACATTAATTTCAATATTCCTGATTTATAAATGTTGGTTTTTCAATATCTCCTTTGAATTGGTTTTAATGCCCTTACCAGTTTCCTCATTAATAAGTAAAGTCTTTAACACGTGTTCATTGTTTTTTTTTTTCCTCGAGATGGAATCTGCTCTGTTGCCCAGGCTGGAGTGCAATGGCGCAAGCTCTGCTCACTGCAACCTCTGGCTCCTGAGTTCAAGTGATTCTCCCGCCTCAGCCTCCTGAGGAGCTGGGGTTACAGGAGTGAGCCACCACCGTGCCTGGCCTAACACGTGTTCATTTTTATATCCATGAGAGACATGACTTCATGCTTATTTTTTTATTTTTATTTTTTTGAGACTGAGTCTTGCTCTGTCACCCATACTGGAGTGCAGTGGCTTGATCTTGGCTAACTACAACCTCCATCTCCAGGGTTCAAGCAATTCACCTGTCTCAGCCTCCCAAGTAGCTGGGACTAAAGGCGCACATCACTATGCCTAGCTAATTTTTGTATTTTTAGTAGATTTAGTTTCACCATATTCGTCAGGCTGGTCTTGAACTCCTGAACTCAGGTGATTCACCTGCCTCGGCCTCCCAAAGCATTGAGATTACAGGTGTGAGCCACCGTGCCCCGCCGATTCATGCTTTTTGGAAAATTACATTTTAATAGTCCCTTTGTATAGTTAATCCCTACCTCCTTCTACCCTTGGCTCCTGGCAACCATTGATCCTGCTGTTACCATAGAATAGTTTTGCCTTTTGTAGAATTTCATATCAATGGAATATTTATGTATTCTTTTCTTTGGCTTCTTTCTCTCATCATGTTTCTTTCCCCCATACACCACATGCACTAGCATCAGCATGTGGCCGAGATTTGTCCATCTTGTAGGTATCAGTAATTTCTTCCTTTTCATTGCTGAGTAATATTCCATTATATGCACATACTACAATGTGTTTATCCATTCACCATTATGGTTTTTTGTTTCTGGTTATGAATAGTGACTGTATTCAAGTGTAAGTCCTCATGCAGACATGCTTTCATTTCTCTTAAGTATCTATAAGTGGGCCAGATGTGGTGGCTCAACACCTGTAATCCCAGCACTTTGGGAGGCTGAGGTGGGCAGATACCTTGAGCCCTGTAGTTCAAGAGCAGCTTGGCCAACATGGTGAAACCCTGTCTCTACCAAAAATACAAAAATTAGCCAGTCTCATAACTCAGTCTCAAAATAAATAGATGAATATTTTAAAATAAAAAATTTAAATTTATCTATGAGTGGAATTGCTGTCTCAAACCTGCCAAATTATTTTCTCACGTGGATGTACCATTTGTATTCCCACCAGCAACTGATGAGAGCTCCAGTTGCTCCACATCTTTGCCAACACTTGATATTGTAATTCTTTTTAATTTCAGCCATTCTGGTGGGAGTGGTGGTAGAATTTTTGTTTTTTGTTTTTGTTTTTTTTTTGAGATGGCGTCTTGCTCTGTCGCCCATGCTGGAGTGCAGTGGTGCAATCTCAGCTTACTGTAAGCTCCGCCTTCCGAGTTCACACCATTCTCCTGCCTCAGCCTTCTGAGTAGTGGGGACTACAGGCACCTGCCACCATGCCCAGCTAATTTTTTGTATTTTTTTTAGTAGAGATGGGGTTTCACTGTGTTAGCCAGGATAGTCTTGTTGATCTCCTGACCTCATGATCCACCGGCCTCAGCCTCCCAAAGTGCTGGGATTACAGGCATGAGCCACCACGCCCAGCTTTTTTTTTTTTTTTTTTTTTTTTTGAGACTGTGCCTTGCTCTGTCTCCCAGGTTGGAGTGCAGTGGTGTGATCATAACTCACTGTAGCCTTCAACTCTTGGGTTCAAAGGATCCTCCCACCTCAGACTTCTGAGTAGCTAGGACTCCAGGCATGCACCGCCATGCTTGGCTAATTTTGCAGTTTTTTAGTAGAGATGGGGTCTTGCTATGTTGCCCAGGCTGGGGTGGTAGAATCTTATTGTAGTTTTTATTTGCACTTCCCTGATGACTAATTATGTTAAGCATTTTTTCATAAGCTTATGGGACATTAGTTTACCTCTTTTGTGAAATGTCTTTTCCATCTTTTATCTATTTATGAACAGATTACTAAATTTTAAGGGTTCTTTATAGTCTGTATAGAAAGCCTTTATCAAATACATGTATTCTGAATCTTTTACTCCAGCCTGGGGTTTGCTTTTCATTTTCAGTCTTTTGAAATTTTCATTTTGATCAAGTCCAACTTGTCAATAATGCTTTTTGTGTCCTCAGAAATCATTCCTAAAGTCACAGATTTTCTCTTCTGTTTTCTTCTAGACATTTTATAGTTTTAATTTTTGTGTTCAGGTGATTTATTTTGAATTATTGTATATCTATGAGTTAAGGGTTGAAGGTCATTTCTGCCCATATAGATATTTAGTTGTTCTGGGACCATTAGTTGAAGTATCTGTACTTTCCCCACTGGAACTACCTTGGCAACTCTGTTGAAAATCAACCAACCTTCTATGTGTGGGTCTACTTCTGGACTCTAGTATGTTTTACTGATCTACATGACTATCTTAATGCCAACGGTAGTGTCTTGATTACTGTAGCTTTACAGAAAGTCTTGAAATCAGGTAGTGTAAGTTCTTTTCCAAAATTGTTTTGACTATTCTAGGTCCTTTAGATTTCCATATAAACTTTATCAAATTGTCCATGTCTACAAAAACGCTGAGAGTTATCTGTTTCCATACTTTAAACTCCTCACTGGGCCGGGTGTGGCAGCTCATGCCGGTCATCCCAGTATGTCAGGAAGCTGAGACGGGAGGATTGCTTGAGGCCAGGAATTTGAGACTGGGCAACACAGTGAAACTCTGTCTCCACTTTAAGTAATAATTTAAAAAATTTTTTAAAAACCCAGCCCTTTCACTAGTCTGACCCCCACCCCCTGCATAAGAGAAAGACCTCACCAAGATCTACAAAGCCCAGTGAGTCTGCCTCTACCACCTCCCCACTACCTCACCTCACCATAGTTTTTAATCAAGCTCCAACTGTACTTTATTTCAGACCCTCCACTTCCTCAGTTTTCTCTCTCACCCCTGTCTAAACCAGATCATGGTTACTGTCTTTTTTTTTTTTTTTTGAGACAGAGTCTTGCTCTATTGCCCAGGCTGGAGTGCAGTGGTGTGATCTTAGCTCACTATAACCTCTGCCTCCAGGTTCAAGCGATTCTCGTGCCTCAGCCTCCCAAATAGCTGGAATTATAGGCACACGCCACCATGCCTGGTTAATTTTTGTATTTTTAGTAGAGACGGGATTTCGCCATGTTGGCCAGGCTGGTCTCAAACTCCTGACCTCAAGTGATCCACCTGAAGTGCTAGGATTATAGGCGTGAGCCACCGCGCCCGGCCTGGTTACTTTTACCAAGCTCTTTACTTTTCCTCCATAGCACTTAACAGTTTGTAAAATGACATGTATGTTCATGTGCTTATCTGTTTACTAGCAAGTAGGAACCACAAAGCTCAGTGTGCTGCCCATCAGAGAGATAGCACTCAATATGTATTCGTTGAATGAATAAAGGCAGATATATCTTTCTGAATATTTTATTAGGGCAAAACAAGATAGTTGCATGGGATGCTTCTTAAGTCATCTCAAGTAGTTCCCCTTCAGTTCTTAACATGCACTCTCAAAATCAACACACCTACCCCAACCCAATACTCATCGCTTCACAGTCATCCAGTAAAGTACAAAATAAAAATAAAAAAATCATCATCTGGCAAAAAAGGGAAACAGGGTAAGAGAGAGTGACATTTTAACACATTACTAAAATGTTTAAGCTTTTATTTACACATCCCCTTCTCTCAGTTTCCCAGGTTATATGAACATTACAGCAATAGAAAGGGGTTATCATCACAGCATCCCCTTGCAAATTCCAGTTTACAGGTAACTTGGTCAGGGGAAAAATATGGGTCAACGAAGTAAGATCTCAGCTCTCCCATAAGCTATTGCTCTCTTCTTCTCTTTCCCCCTTCTCTTAATGTTAGCTGCCTGTTACAGAGAGGGATCATCAAGACTGTGTGGACATGCTAGCTGAATCGACAGGGTGGGTTCCAGTGTCCTGTGAAGAACCAGCAAGGATGCTTTTTATAATTCCAACCATTGGCTTCACATCACTGAGGTAACAAGACTTAATGTTAAGGGTAAAGACACCACACCACCCTAGTCAGTGACATGTACTCCACTTTCCAGGAAGACCTGGGCCAAATGACCAAGCTTTGCAAAAGAAACCTGGGAATAGCGTTGGAAAAAGCAGACTCTGAGTTGGCTTGAGTCTCCTCGTGCATAGAAGCATTCACTCATCCATGCAGATGGCAACAAGGCAGGACACTCAGAAAGCATAAGATCAAGGTACTGCTCTTATTTGCACCTTTCATTCAACCTCCCCTCAAGTGCTCCAAAAGAACAGAGCTTTGGGTATTGCTTCATTAAGAACACAGTAACTGCAGTTTAAAAGCCATTGCATTCTTTAGGGTCAGTGTATTATAACTTATCCTACCAGAAAGAATCACAGTTTAAGGCCATTTATCATGTACACTATGTAGTAAACAAAACCTTGTCCCCAGCTCCACCAAGCCACTCCCAAGGGTGGACTGTGAATGTGACACTTCCAGACTCACCAGAGATTAGAAAAAACATTTCTATTAGGGGCTTAACCTAGCCCCTTTGGTTTCCTCCCTAGAAAAGAGCTGCTTAGAAAACAGATGTCACTGGAAATGACAAAAGGAACAACAGTATTTTCTATACATTAAAAGCAAAGGGATCATTGGCTAGCACTAGCATTTCTTCTGTGTGATAGGGAAGCCAGCCCTCTAATTTGGCTCTCTGGCTGGGCACATGGCAATGGCTAGGGGCCTGGGCACACCTCTTTTTTTTTTTTTGAGACAGAGTCTCCCTCTGTTGCCAAGGCTGGAGTGCAGTGGTGTGATCTTGGCTCATTGCATCCTCTGCCTCTTGGGTTCAAGCAATTCCTGTGCCTCAGCCTCCTGACGTAGCTGGGATTACAGGCATGTGCCACCATGCCCGGCTAATTTTTGTAATTTTAGTAGAGATGAGGTTTCGCCATGTTGGCCAGACTGTTCTCGAACTCCTGGCCTCAAGCAATCTGCCTGCCTCAGCCTCCCAAAGTGTTGGGATTACAGGCATGAGCCACTGCGCCCAGCCATGGGCACACATTTCATGTGGATAAAGTTGAGGCGAGAAAAAGACATGTTTTTCTCCACGTGGAAGGTATTTTTTAAACTGGTTTAATGTATTAAGATGGCTGTTGGGCACTGAGCATCCACGTGAAGCAAGTAGCAGGGTATCTGTAGGTTCTGGCACTGAAAAAAAAAAATCCCTGTAAGTTCTTGGCTTAGTAGCCAAAAAATAATCTTTGCTTTTTATACCTCCCCATTCACAACCCCTTTGGGCTAAGCTGATTTTAAAAACATTTTTTTTAGATGGGGTCTTGCTGTGTTGCCCAGGCTAGGCTCAAATTCTTGGGTTTAAGCAATCCTCCGGCCTCAGCCTCTCAAGTAGCTGGGATTGCAGGCTGCATCCGCACCCAGCTCCTAACAATTTTTTTCCCCCTCTTATTGAGCCAGGGTCTCACTCTGTCACCCAGGCTGGAGTGCAGGGGTGCAATCATGGCTCACTGCAGCCTTGACCTCCCAGGCTCAAGTGATTCTCCCACACAGGTGGGACTACAGGCAGGCACCACCATGCCCGGTTAATTTAGAAAAAAATTTTTGTAGAGACAGGGTCTATCTTGCCCTGGCTGTCCTAACAATTCATAATCTTCATGAATGTGGACAGTTTGAAGGAAAACCACTACTCTCACCTCTTTTTCTAAGCACACGGTTATAGCAAGTAGAGATTAAAACTCATTGGCTTACCTAGAACACCAAGAGAGGAAAGATACCTTGGGAATTAGGTCATAGCAATGCTTCAAACAACAACTGCCCATAACCCTACAAATCCTTGCAAAACAACAGTTACTCACATTCTTTCTTCACGGCCTACGGCATGACTGGCAGTTCTGCACTGTTGCCCAATCCCGCATCACTAGGAACCAGAAATCCTTATCAATTTGGAAAAAGGGGAAAAACATAAAAGTAGTGGTAAATGTCATCACTTTTTTCCTCCCTGAGAAATCAGGAAATCTCTCCATGGAAGCCACTCATCCCCCTGGTTTTCACCAATAAGAAGGAAGCAAAGTGTATTACACACTAGAAAATTCAGCTAGGCTGAACTAGTTGAGAAATTTAGATGCAGGCTCCCTTAGGTAATGAAGAAATTTGAAAAAAAAATTTTTTTAAAGCCAAAGGAGCTAGCTTAAGCCCCTAATGAAAAGCCTCCTCCTGAAATGTACGGCTAAGTGTACAAACAGAACCAAGGCGTCTGATATGCTATCTTCAAAGCCCAGCACCACCATATATTGGTTTTCTCTAGAGTTGGAATTTTAAAAATCAAGAACTTGAAGGTACAGAAAGAAAGAAAGGCCAAATAAAGGAAGAAGGCATTACGGAGACAAATCACTGGAAGCATGTTCAACTCCTCGGTGTTTGAAGAGGCATGACACAAACATAGAGCCCTTAGTGGTTGTGTAGGATGCTTCTGTTCACCTTGATGACTACAGAAGCAAGAATCCTTGCTAAATCCTTTTAAAAATCCTTGCCCTATCATGAATGTTTACGATAATGACTAAAGCACTACGATGGCTGGATTCTTCAAACAAATAAGCAGTACTTTGGGGGTTATGGAGACTAGAAGCTTTTTTTAAAGGTAAGGATTTCTTATCCAAAGCAAAGCAAAAAGTTGAAAAAGTGCTATAAAGTCCATGCCCCTGCTAAGTTAAAGCTTTAAAAAAAAAAGATGCGAGGAGAAACCGCCACTGCTGCTTGGTCCACTCCTCATATGGGCTTTTGACATCTCCTAGCTATACATTTCCTGGCTTCTGATGTGATCTGCTGAAAGAGGTCTTATAAACCTGAAATAGGTAACAGCAATGCTGAATAAAAAGAGGAATGAGAAAAAGTGCTAAGTACAGCCGGCGTGGTGGCTCACGCCTGTAATCCCAGCACTTTGGGAGGCTGAGGCGGGCGGATCACCTGAGGTCAGGAGTTCAAGACCAGCCTGGCCAACATGGGGAAACCCTGTCTCTAATAAAAATACAAAAATTAGCCGGGTGTGGTGGCACATGCCTGTAATCCCAGCTACTTGGGAGGCTGAGGCAGGAGAATCGCTTGAACCAGGGAGGCGGAGGTTGTAGTGAGCCGAGATCACACCACTGCACTCCAGCCTGGGCGACAGAGTGAGATTCCATCTCAAAAAAAAAAAAAAGGAAAAAAAAAAAAAGAGAGAAAAAGTACTAAGGACTAGTCACACCTCTATCAATCGACTCAGATGATCAGTTTTGGTAGTCATGGTTAACCGGTATCTGTTTAAATCCTATCAGAGTCTTGAATCAGGCCGTGTTAAACTGTGTATGAAACTACTCTTGTATGCCTCAAATCGACTTATTCTCAATGACTGTATTTATATATACTTGTATTCCTCCAAGTACTTGGATAAATGATGATACCTAGGATATGACTGGACCCTAGATTTACATTACAGTTTCAAGAAGAGACAACCAACCATGTATAATGTCTACATAACATTTTGTTCTTTAGAAAGTACAGAGGTCCTGGATAGATCACAGGAGATTTGTCTCTTCAAAATAAACTTGTAACAAAATTACACTTATCTTGAAATAACTTTGTACCAACAAAGTGATATAGATATATTTTAAATGCCGGTACTGACATTTGAATTTGCAGTGACTTCATGCAAGCCAAAATAAAAAGACTAGCAGGTAAGTTCATTGCTTATAAGTCTGTGACTTTTACAAACCCTACGTTTACATTAGTAAATAGTAACTGCAGTGCAAAAGCTATGTGGTATTCCAGTGGGATTCTATGGTAGGAAACTAGATGTGCAGGAAAGGTTGACAATGTATTTGATTTTATAGGACTCCTATTTAGTTACCACAACCTCCTTCTTACTTTAACCTATACATGCTAAATATAGTCTCTGCATCTCTCCTTGGTTCTTTCATTCATCTTTTTCTGTTCTTTAAAAAAGTAAAATAAAACTTTGGAATATCTCAAGGGCTTATTAAAGTTCTCAGATGCTGACAGTGACTAAACATAACTCATACTCAAGACATTAAAAACAAAACTTCACAAACAATAATATTGCTTACATCCTCTGCTATACGTAATGTGCACAAACATATCACAGCTGATGACAACACACCCAGGAGAATTTGGATTGAGAATCTTTACCGATAAAAGGAGCAATTTCAAAAACTTAAATGTGTAACATGACTTTTTTTTTTTGAGACACAGTTTTGCTCTGTCACCCAGGCTAGAGTGCAGTGGCACAATCTCGTCTCACTGCAACCTCCGCCTCCTGGGTTCAAGTGATTCTCCTGCCTCAGCCTACCAAGCAGGTGGGATTATAGGTGCCTGCCACCACGCCCAGCTAATTTTTTGTCTTTTTAGTAGAGACGGGGTTTCACCATGTTGGCCAGGCTGGTCTCGAATTCCTGACCTCAAGTGAGCCACCTGCCTCAGCCTCCCAAAGTGCTAGGATTACAGGTGTGAGCCACCGCACTCGGCCTGTAACATGACTTTCATACACTGTTTTTCCATTCTGTTCCCAATCCTTCTCCTGTAATACTTGATGGATACAAAAAGACAAACTGATCCTGGGTATAATATGCCAAAAGTCCTCTTCACTTAAACTTTGGTTCAACTGAAAAAATAACTTTAAAATGGTGATTTTCAGATTTGTTCTTTGGTCAGGCAGTATAAAGCTCTCTGAAAGAAGTCCCTTTACCTGGTTATAGTATGAAAACAGTCAAAATAGAAAATGTCAGTTTAGGAAAGAGATCTATGTGTTCAGAATTTCTCAGAAAAAAATAAAAAATATGTAGACAGGCAGACCCTAGCCCCAGATGCCAGATTCAATTGACTTAGGACATCAAGAATAAAAGAGAACTAGCATTCAGAAGAGTAATATTTAAGTGGGTTAGCTTCTAAGAGGCCTAAATTAATAAACCTAATCCTTAAATAGGAACATGATAAATGCTTTCTGAGCAGAGGATTTACCAACAGTTTCCTTTATCAGTTTAAATCCTAATCTGGACCCAGACCTAGCCAGAGACTGTCATAATTTTCAAACGTAGAAAGCAGTAGGAAATGCAAGCCACAGGCTCTGCAGGGAGTAATCAATTCTTTGCACACTGCCACTGCCCCTGCCCCTCACCCACCAGGAGTGCACATCACTCTACGGAGCAGCTTTGTACCCAACACTCAGATGTGAGAGTGGCCTTCTCACCAAAGTGGGATATGGGTGCTCTGAAAAACAGTAAGTGCTTTAAAAAGGGGGTGGGACGTGTTATGGTTAGAGCTTGGGAAGAACCAGAATTTGCACACATCCTCAGACTGTGACCATTATGAAGAAATATTTGATGGTAAAGGAAGAAATCATCTGGTGACCAGAAGAAAATGGAATAAGACCAAACCCTTGGGAGATTACACAATAAGCCTTTCAGCAGTCATCGCTTACTGTTTTTCTTAAAAGGCTAAACTTAAGATTAAAGGGTGAAAACTTCCGTTGATTACTTGAATGGTTAAATAAGGATTCCAAGGTTGGCCTTGAGACCTCTGAGACCTGGATGGGAAGTAAGTGGAAGGCACTTGCTCCCTAGGGAGGAGGGCCAGGTAAGTATCCAGGCTGCGGAGCCAGGGCCAGCAGTAGCTCTTGGTGGGCCCAAGTCTGCAAGGTGCTGGGAGAGGGGAATGGCCTGTGTGGTTAGCCAGAGACAGGCTAGGGTCAGCGTGATTTCACAAGTAGAATGGTTACAAAATAAAATGTTTTTTTAATGGACTGAAAAAGCAAAGTGAGTCACCTTCGTTTTTAAAGGTGTGATTTAGCAAAGGAAGGATTAGAAGCAGTTTTTTACTATTTACAAAATGTCATTTAGAGTGGAGGTGGCCACCTTCAGTAGCTGAGGCAATGTCTTTCACGTGAGATGGCCACAGAAGTGTGGTTCCTGGAACTGGCTCACAAAGGCCACAGGCTGTCCTGGGTGAGGGAGAGTTCCTCTGAGGGAGCACCAAAAAGGCTCAGTCTTCTGTTTCTTCATACGTTGTCTCGTCAAAGGGCCTGTCCAGTAGAGGTACCAACCGATGACGGGAATACTTCAGCTGCAATAGGTCCCCAACTTCATCTATCTCCTTTAAAGCCTAAAATACACAAGACAAAGTAGAGGTCTGTCAGAGCCAGTAGGATGCAGGCATGCCTGGTGTTTTACTTTGCTAAAAACAATCATGGCAAGATTATCCTTCGGCAGGACTTATGTCTAGTGCATTTACAAGATCAGACTACAATACAGCTGTGGAAGGAGCTGCTTTTTGAACAAGGCCTTCAAGCTCACCATGAATAATGGGTTGTGAATAGCCAGGTATGCAGAATAAAGGCTATAATTCAAAGTATGATATGCTTGGTAGAAAAAGTTATATGCACTCTGAACTTACAAAACCGAATACAATTTGTCATCTCTCCCTTTTGTTTTTGAGATGGAGTATCGCTCTGTTGCTCAGGCTGGAGTGGTGTGGCGCCATCCGAGCTCACTGCAACCTCCACTTCCCAGGTTCAAGTGATTCTCCTGCCACAGCCTCCCAAGTAGCTGGGATTACAGGTGCCCGCCACCATGCTCAGCTAATTTTTGTATTTTTAGTAGAGATGGGGTTTCACCATGTTGGCCAGGCTGGTCTTGAACTCCCAACCTCAAGTGATCCACCACCTTGGCCTCCCAAAGTGCTGGGATTATAGGCATAAGCCAACGAACCCAGCAACTTTTTTTTTTTTTTTTTTTGAGACAGAGTCTTGTTTTATTACCCAGGCTGGAGTACAGTGGCACCATCTCGGCTCACTGCAGCCTCTGCCTCCTGGGTTCAAGAGATTCTCTGCCTCAGCCTCTTGAGTAGCTGGGACTACAGGCACGTGCCATCACACCCAGCTAATTTTTGTCGAGACAGGGTTTTGCCATGTTGGCCAGGCTAGTCTTGAACTCCTGGCACCAAGTTACCCACCCACCTCTGCCTCCCAAAGTGTTAGGATTACAGGCATGAGCCACCACACCTGGCGTCTTAAACATCATTTTTTTTAAAAAATCAGTGTTTGGAGAGAGAAAACCACCAGTATTACTGATGTATTGTAGCACAAGAAAAAATATTCTTCATTTCAAAATGTGAAAAATATAAAAGCAAATAAGAGCTGAACTTCAATGTGCTATCTCAACAGCGGTACCTCTGAGAAGAGGTATAAGTGAAAGCTCCACATGGAAACAATTTAAGTCTGAAATTTAGCTGGGAGAACCCATCGACCATTTATTCACCTGACCTCTGTGACAAGATGTAATAATTTAAGACAAAAGTCAAAGCTGGCCGGGCGCGGTGGCTCATGTCTGTATAATTCCAGCACTTTGGGAGGCTGAGGTGGGCAGATCACCTGAGGTCGGGAGTTTGAGATCAGCCTGACCAACATGGAGAAACCCTGTCTCTACTGAAAATACAAAATTAGCTGGGCGTGGTGGCGCATGCCTGTAATCCCAGCTACTCGGGAGGCTGAGGCAGGAGAATCGCTTGAACCCAGGGGGCGGAGGCTGCGGTGAGTTGAGTTCATGCCATTGCCCTCCAGCCTGGGCAACAAGAGCAAAACTCCGTCTCAAAAAAAAAAAAAAAAAAAAAAGTCAAGGCTGAACACGGTGGCTCAAGCCTGTAATCACAGCACTTTGGGAGGCCAAGGCAGGCGGATTGCTTGAGCCCAGGAGTTTGAGACCAGCCTGGGCAACATAGTAAGACCTCGTCTCTTAAAAGAAAAAAAAATTGGCAGGCATAGTCCCAGCTATGCTGGAGGCTGAGGTGGGACGATCCCTTGAGGCTGGGAGATGGAGGCTGCAGTGAGCCAAGATCATGCCACTGTACTCCAGCCTGGGTGACTGAGACCCTGCCTCAAAATAATAATAATAAGACAAAAGTGCACATGACTAAGATCACAAAGTAATGGACATTTATAAACTTTAGAAGAATCTAGAATTTTTTCATCAATGTAGAAAAGTAATCATTAGATAGAAAAAGAAATCCTCAGTAGCCCAAGGGGATCTAGATTACAAGATTTCCTTTGATCCCACTCCAAATATTTCAGACAAATCGGTGTCATGTGAATATAAGATGACATTCTAATGAGTGCTGACTCTTGTGTGGGGTATTTGGGTATGTTAGGGACAGGCAGCCAGTACATACATCACCATTCATTAACAAACAGTCTACACAGAACCTCTAGATCACAGGTAAGGTGGGTTTCTAGGAGAAAAACATGTATTCATTATAGAGCTGAGTAACCGAATCCTCTAGGACAGCCATCCTGCCGCTCCCCTGAGCCAATATCCTTGCGCTTCCCATTTTAAAAAATAACAAAATTATAGCTTTGAGATACAATTCACATTCAGCAAAATTCACTTTTAAAGTATACAATTCATTGCTTCTAAGTATATTCACAGAGTTGTGCAACTTTTGTCACTATCTAGTTTTAGAGTATTTTTATCACCCTAAAAAGCAACCCAATACTCGTTGTCTCAATCCTCACTCCCCCCTCCTCTCAGGCTGGCTGCCACCAATCTATTTTCTGACCCTATGATTTGCCTGTTCTGGACATCTCTTATAAATGGAATTGTAAGTTACGTAGTCTTTGTTTTGGCTTCTTTCATTTAGCCTAATGTTTTCAAGGTTTATCCATGCTGTAGGGTTAAAACTTCACTCTTCTGCATCCAGCTGACCTAGTACTGTTTGTTGAAGAGACTATTCTTTTCTCATTGACTGGTCTTGGCTCCCTTGTTGAAAACAAATTGGCCATAGATGCTTGTACTTTATTTCTGAACTCTGAATTCTACTTCACTGGTCTATATGTCTATCCTTATGCTAGTACTCGACTGTTGTAATCACTGTAGCTTTGTAGTAATTAGCTTTGTTTTAAAATTAAGAAGTGTGAGTCCTCCCACTTTGCTTTTCCTTTTCAGTACTATTTTAGCTATTCCCTGCCAGTTCCATATAAATTTGAGGATCAGCCTTTTAATTTCTACAAAAAAGGGCCAGTGGCTTAGGGTCTCCCAGTCCATTTTTTTCTGAGAAATCCTGAACACAGGATCTGTAGGTTGCTATACTGCCATCTTAACAATATTAAATCTTCCAATCCATGAACACAGGATGTCATTCCATTTCTTTAAGTCTTCTGTAATTTCTTTCAGCAAAGTTTTATAGTTTTCAATATACACATCTAAAAATACAGTGTACAAGTGTAAATTAGCCAGTGTACAAGGGAAAGGCTTTTTTTTTTTTTTTTTTTTTTTTTTTTTGAGACAGAGTCTCGCACTGTCGCCCGGGCTGGAGTGCAGTGGTACGATCTCAGCTCACTGCAACCTCCGCCTCCCAGGTTCAAGCGGTTCTTCCGCCTCAGTCTCCCGAGTAGCTGGGATTACAGGTGCCCCCCACCATGCCTGGCTGATTTTTTGTATTTTCAGTAGAGATGAGGTTTCACTATGTTGGCAAGGCTGATCTCAAACGCCTGACCTCCCAAAGTGCTGGGATTACAGGTGTGAGCCACCGCACCCAGCCAGGAAAGGCTTTCTTAAGTTTATTACTAGGTATTTTCTTCTTTTGAAAATTGTAAAAGAAATTTTCTTTTCATTTGTTCATTGCTGGTGTATAAAAGCACTAATTTTTTGTGTGCTGATCTTTTACCCTGCAACTTTGCTGAATTCATTTATGAGCTCTAGCTGTGTGTGTGTGTGTGCGCGCGCACGTGTGTGTGTGTATTTTACAGCACTTTCTATATACAGAATCATGTCATGAGGCCCATTATTAAATGAAAATTAATTTGTATCTCATAATGGTCTAGTACATGTTTAGTTCCATAAAACATCATAAGACAAAATGACTTTAACAAATCCATGGTTTCAAAAAATGCACTTTATGCTTTAAAAAACTAAATGGGAGGCAAAGCCCAACAATCCCTCAAGAGAATCTTATGAAAAGGATTAGAACTCTCAGTTGGCAAACATACTTGTTGGCAACAGAAATCTCCTTAGATATCCTAAGGAGATATCCTGGTTACATCTAAATTCTTTCATGAATGTGTACAGTTCTCAGAAGTCAAAGTTGTGGTCAGAAGGCATGGATTACTGCCATAGACACTGGTTATAGTTACACAGACTTTTTTTTAAAGGCACATTGAAATTCTGAGTTAACAGGTGAACATGAGAAAGAAAAAAGAAAATTCTTAAAACATCAATAGAGTAGGAAGGAATGAAAAGCTGAAATCTCTAGGTTAAAAAAAATCATCGCAGAAATTCACCAGTAAAATTTCTGAGAAATGAGAAAAATCCATTGGAAAAATCTGACAGGTATAATCAAAATAAAGAAAAAAAAAGATACAATATCAAAAAGTTGAATCTAATTGGATATTGTCAGAATGTGATTAAGAATATGCTCACAACACTGTGCCTATAGTTAACAATACTGTATTCGACATGGAAAAATTTGTTAAGAGGACAGATCTCATGTTAAGTGTTCTTACTACAAGTTTGTTTTTTAAAAGGGAATACACTTATACTCGTAGAAATTTTGCTGTGTAGAAACAGAGAAGAAAAGTCAAGTCTTCGGCTATTCAGGAATATAAAATGTCCATCAAATTGTTATAATTAACTTTTATAATGAAGCATTCATAATGTTCTTTAAGATTAGTAGCTCTTGCCAGGCAGTGGCTCACGCCTGCAATCCCAGCACTTTGGGAGGCTGAGGCAGGCGGATCACCTGAGGTCGGGAGTTCGAGACCAGCCTGACCAACATGGAGAAACCCTGACTCTACTAAAAATACAAAACTAGCTGGGCGTGGTGGCGCATGCCTGTAATCCCAGCTACTCAGGGGGCTGAGGCAGAATTGCTTGAACCCAGGAGGCAGAGGATGTGGTGAGCTGAGATCACGCCATTGCACTCCAGCCTGGGCAACAAGGGCAAAACTCTCTCTCAAAAAAGAAAAAAAAAATTAGTAGCTCTCTAACTCATTAATGGATATTTCTAGCAACTAATTTTTTTTTTTTTTTTTTGAATGAACTACGATTTATGTATAGCATGGATGAATTTCATAAACATTGGACAAAAGAATCCAGACACAAAATAGTGGTTGCCTTTGGGCAATATAGAAGGGTGCAAGTGGAAGTGGCCTCAAGGAGTTTTCTGGGGTGCTGGTAAGGTTCTATTTTCTTTCTTTTTTTTTTTTCTTTTTTATTGATCATTCTTGGGTGTTTCTCGCAGAGGGGGATTTGGCAGGGTCACAGGACAATAGTGGAGGGAAGGTCAGCAGATAAACAAGTGAAAAAAGTTCTCTGGTTTTCCTAGGCAGAGGACCCTGCGGCCTTCCGCAGTGTTTGTGTCCCTGGGTACTTGAGATTAAGGAGTGGTGATGACTCTTAACGAACATCTAGCAACTAATTTTATGCAAATGTCATGTTCTAAAGCTTTATAAACTCCCAGACGGCAATAATGATTTAAACTCTGAAATCTTAGACTTGCAACAATAACATATTAAGAGAATATATAGAGATGAGAATATATTGAGATCATAAATAATTAAGCTTAGTAATAATGATCCCCAACTAGATGCCTGGCAGTGTGGTGGGTGCTGGGATATAGAATCAGTAAAACAGACTTATTCCTATCCTCAATATTTATCTAATGGAGAAGACTGCTATTAAATAATTATAGGTGTGAAGAATTTAGTGAGGGAGAATCTCAGGATTCCAAGGGAACACAGAGCAAGAAGGTGTGGGGCGCCCCTGAGCAATTTTCCTTTAAATGGAGATGTGAAGAATGAGTGGCAGTCAGCCAGGCAGAGGGGAGAGAAAGCTCAAGAGAGAAAATTTTAGACAGAACAACGTATGAGAAAGCTTAGTGTAGAAATAGCTAGAGTGGAAAGAGAATTTTAGAGTCCATAGTGAGGGAGACAGTGGAGCAAGACAAAGCTGGAAAATTCTCCAGAGCTCTCATGATGCAGGTGTGGTGGGTGACAGTTTTTTTGTAAATGCCAATGTTTTTGGTAGCATTGTCACCCCCTCTGTCTTAGGTGCTCACAAGAACATCAAGATCAATATATTATTAATTTCATCTAATATACAGGCCCTTTTAATAAAAGGCATATTTATATCAAGGTGAAAGTGCCTACTTACAGTATCAAGTATTTCTTTGGTATGAGCTGCTGACAGGCAAAACCTGGCTCTGGACTCAATAATTGGGGTGGCAGGAAATCCAACCACAACGACACCGATGTTCCGCTTCAGCATCTCCCGTCCAAAGGCGCTGCAAAGGGGAAAACAAGAACAGAAACCAGGAGGAGTGAGAAAGCACTCATTACAGAGGACTTGCTGTCCTCAAAGATTTCAACTCTTTGGTGATGCAGGCATTGGAGACTTCTAATAGGAGTTTCCTTTAACTCCTTTTAAAGTTAAAATTGACAGCTCACAAATACTTTTAAAGTCAATCCTAAAGCAGTCTTCTCCTATATGGTGTCCTTCACAAAACTGAAATAACCAGCCTGGGCAACATGGTGAAATCCCGTCTCTACCGAAAATACAAAAAATTAGCTATGTGTGGTGGCATGCACCTGTAGTCCCAGCTACTCCGGAGGCTGAGGCATGAGAATCTCTCGAAGCTTGGAGGCAGAAGCTGTAGTAAGGCAAGATCACACGACTGTACTCCAGCCTGAGCAACAGAGCAAGGCTCTGTCTCAAAAAAAAAAAAAGTGTCCCTGATATGTAATAGTGGTTCAGAGGCTTCAAAATAACCTGTATTTAATTAAAATCTGGTCCTTGAAATGTTAAGCTTGGCAGTTTAACATTAATCCTCAAATTCTGAGGATTCTGCAGCTGTGGGGGATCTGCTGTAACACGGCACATCTTTTCTGCTAGCAGAATGGCTGACTGGCATGAGCTCTCCAGATCACACGTTTCTTTAATTGTCTTGGGAACAACACTGCTTCAGAATTCAGGGCTTCCTTTGGTGTCTGTCAGGCCAGTTCACCCGCTGGCTTCAGCTGATTACTCAGACCACACAATTCGTGTTTAACAATCCCCCACCCCTATCGTAAGCCAAATTGGAGGCCCTGTGGCCTTACTCCACATCTGTATCTTGTCTAAATAACACATTCTAACTTTTAGTTAATTTTGTCTGCTAAATTATGTGGGTTTTTTTTGAGTCTCTCGCTTTGTCGCCAGGCTGCAGTGCAGTGGCACGATCTTGGCTCACCATAACCTCCACCTCCCAGATTCTAGCAATTCTCCTGCCTCAGCCTCCCGAGCAGCTGGGATTACAGGTGTGCACCACCACACCCAGATGATTTTCGTATTTTTAGTAGAGACGGGGTTTCACCATGTTGGCCAGGATGGTCTCGACCTCCTGACCTTGTGATCCACCCACCTCGGCCTCCCAAAGTGTTGGGATTACAGGTGTGAGCCACTGTGCCCGGCCCAAATTATGTTGCTTTTTGTCTTTTCCTCTTATTGACCTCCCTTATGTTTCAACTTTTCCTTTAAGCTGTTTACAGCATTTGTTTGAGAATAAAAAAATGTGGCCGGGCCAGTGGCTCGTGCCTGTAATCCCAGCACTTTGGGAGGCCGAGGCGGGCAGATCACCTGAGGTCAGGAGTTGGAGACCAGCCTGGCCAACATGGTTAAACCCCATCTCCACTAAAAAATACAAAAATTAGCCAGGTGTGGTGGCACACATCTGTAATCCCAGCTACTGGGGAGGCGGAAGCACAAGATTTGCTTGAACCTGGGAGGTGGAGGTTGCAGTAAGCCGAGATCACGCCATTGCACTCCAGCCTGGGCTATACAGATCCTGCACATTTGGCATTACATTAATGCCAGTCTTTTCACAGCCTTTTCCCACTCTCTGTAGTACCAGTACATCTTCCTCAACATACCTCCTTTGTGTCAGCATGAACCTGGGTGCCCTGTATCTTCAGCACATGCTCCCAAACTGTCTAGTGCCTTATTCTAATTCTTTACCTTCTCTAAATCTTTCCTAATTAAAGTGTACACAGTCAGCTGCACCTATGTAGAATAAAGGAGACACAGCCTTCTTTAAAGAGAGAGCTCTAGACTGAGTCCTTTGGATCTGATAACTCTTCATGTTTGTTTATGAGAATTCCACTTAAAGAAGAATGAAGAAAATCCTTCCCCATCCCCTCTGAAGCCATAATACCAACTGCCCATATGACTTCATGTTGAAACCCAAATTCCTCTTTTTCTCTCAGGGAGCACCTTTTCCTTACTTCCCTTTCATTCTCTTTGAATCACATTACTTCCAGGTTCCCTGATTTAATTTCCTCTCCCATATTCATTTCAGTAAACATTTACTGAGTGTCGGAGACTGTGGTGGACACTGGGGATTCAAAAATTTACAAAAATTGCTCCTTCAATGAGTTCAATCAAACTGGAGAAATGCTTTAAGATCCAGCTCAAAACTCACCCATCCAACAAGATGTGCCTTTCTTCCTGAGCCTATACTAAGCAGGTCACTCCTTTATTCTACATCTTCAGGGCCACTTTGCATATAATAAAATTTGTTCAGTATAATTACTGTTCATTTGCTTTTCAAATGTCTTCTGGTTTCATTATACATGTGGACTTCTCAAATACATTGAAAGCTATCCTAGGGCAGGGCTTTCCATTATGTATGCCTCATACAAACCAAAGAAGCTGGTGTAATCTGCACATCTGGTAAGTATCCAATGACACACTCTGATAAAACCTCTCTGACCTCATGGCCCACTGCTCGCCCTGGGGCACGGTGCTCCAATTCCAGGGACCTCTTTGCTACTCTTCCGTCAGCTAAGCAAGCTCGCTTCTGTACTGTGGCCTTTGCACAGATGCTTCTTTCTCCAGTGGCTAACTGTCAGCTCCTTCAAATCTTTGCTTAGATGTCATTTTCCTTCCCAAGGAGGCTTCCTTACCCTGACCACCCTATTTAATAGTGTTATCGGCCCGCCCACAGGGCACTCTCAACTCCCCATATAGGTCCTGCTCTATTTTTTTCCATAGCACTTGACACCTTCTAACATCGTACACAGTTCATTTGTTTATTATGTCTGTCTGACTGTTGCCCCCTACTAGACTGTAAGCTCCACAAGGACAGAGATGTTTGTATTTTATTCACTGATCTATCCCAGGCCCCTAGAGAATACATGAAACTCAAATGTTTAATGAAAGAAGGACAAATTAACATACTTTACAATTTGGAATCCACTATTTGATCTATGGCATATGTACCAAATGAAGGTTAACACAGTAAGGACGAGACCATTTTCCCTAACAAAATACATAAGCCCTGGTCTCACATCACAGATAAGGATAAGGACAGACTGGTCTGTGATCTGCAACAAAACATACCCAATTTTGGCAGGCATGTAGAGCATCAAAGGCACTACTGGAGAGTCTTCATTTCCATAGATGATGAAGCCCATCTCTTTCAGGCGTCTCCTGAAATACCTGGTGTTTTCAGCTAACTGCTGTACACACTCTTTACCTGGAAAGTCACGGTGAGAGAAAACAAAATAATACTAAGTAAAAAGGAATGGAAAAAAGACAGTAAATCTCCTCTAGCTCCATTCTATCTAATCAGTTCTGTTTCGTTTTTTTCCATTTCACCATAAAATATTTTACACAGTAAACCGTACGGAATATAAATGTAAAATGTCTCATTTTGTATTCTGTCATTCTACCTGTTAACAGCAGAGGTTATAATAATGTAAAAAACGTTTAATGGAGCGTTAGCATCCTCAAAGAATTTCAGCCATACCCCCTCACTGAGCACTCCACAAATCCCTTGACAGTAGGCAGGATATTTATGATTATCTTCATATTATAGGTGGGGAGACTCTCACCAAGGTAGTGACATGCCTACAGTTGCACAACAGTGTGTGGCACATTACAAGTAGCAAGTGGCATAGCTGCAACTAGAATTTACATCTTCTAACTTTAAGATTCATTCTAATTAACTGTGCTGCAAATAAATTTTACACATAAGACCAGAGATGAAGCCTTTAGACCCCCAAATTTTCATCTTCTGAGCTTCATTTTGTTGTTTCCTTACAATTCTTTTTTTCTTTTTCTTTCTTTTTTTTTTGAGACGGTGTCTCACTCTGTCGCCCAGGCTGGAGTGCAACGGCACGATCTTGGCTCACTGCAATCTCTGCTTCCCGGGTTCAAGCGATTCTCCTGTCTCAGCTTCCTGATAGCTGGGGTTACGGGTGCACATCACCACGCCCAGCTAATTTTTGTATTTTTAGTAGAGACAGGGTTTCGCCATGTTGGCCAGGCTGGTCTCGAACACCTAACCTCAAGTGATCTACCCACCTTGGCTTCCCAAAGTGCTGGGATTACAGACATGAGCCACCACGCCCGGCCTGTTTCCTTAAAATTCTTACCAGACAACGGTAACATATCTGTAATAGTATAAAATCGTATCTTTAATCCTATTTTGCTCATCTTCCCTAAAACACAAATAGATTAAAACACACGTGTCTGTCTGCAATTGTGAACTGACTAAATATTTGGGCAGGTTTTGACATTATGGTAAGTCAATCTTTGAAAAGATATCCAAACAATTGTTCTGTTATACACAGCAAAGCAATAAATTTAAAAGATCCGCTTGTAAAGGGCTAAGAACTGTTTTAGAATCTTCTCAACCATAAATACTCATGAATAGAAAAGGCTGCAGTAATTTTCATATATAGATTATAAAATCAGCAAGTTCATATTTTTAAAAGTCCAAGCATGATACATGACATAAGTTCTTATGACAAATTAACCAGACATACAGATAGCTAACAATGTCCTTAGAATTAAAATACTAACATATCCATCATTCATGGGAAGCTACTCTATATAAGTTGGCCACAAATAAGTCAAAATTAATACTCTTTATGTAGATAATTTCAAGTCGATTACAGAAAAACACTCAAGCTTAGATTAGCCTAGTGTGAGCACTGAAGAGCATCATTTATGTCATTGCTTAAGTTACAAAGAAGAAAGCAGACATTAAAGTGTGTTATATTTAAGTATGTTGGGAACTGATGAGCCAAGTCCCCTAATTTCCCCCTAGAAGTATCGATACATGCTTAATTTACATTTAGAAGATGAGACTTCTTCTGGCCATGGAGTACTAGAGGCAGGATTTATCTTCCTGCTGTAAACAATAGGAAACTGGACAAAGTACATAAACAATGACTTTTAGACATTGAACCACGGGGAATGCCAGACTGTGCTGCCTGAAGGAAGGTTACAGGCTGCTGCACAGGGAAGGAGGGCCCAGTCTTGCCAGCTGAGGACATCTGAGATTGGAGTGGAGAGTGGTCAGTTGAGATCAGAGCTGGGGAGGCTGCGGGGGCTAGAATTTGTTGGGCAGTGTACAGGAGCAGGGAGGTGGGATGCGATGAGAGAGCTTTAGAGATCTGCTGAAGGGTCCCTTTGAACTTTGGGAAGGATACTGATTTCTATACGCATGAAAAGAAACTAGCAGAGGCTGGGGAAAAGATCCATCAGAAAGCAATAGGCCAAACAATTCCTGCACTCACATGGAGCTGGGAATAGTTTGTATTTTTGTCCACCAAAATATAAAGATCTTATAATATGTGGGTTATCTAACAGAGTCCTCAGAAGGGGACTCTACTCCTATCACCTTAGTAGTGGAGATAAATGAACACTGGACTAAAAATTGGTCTGAACCCACCCTAACCTTAAAAGCAAGCTTTGAAAGGATCCTACTGATTCCAAGAACAAAGTCCAACATTACCTAAAGGAAAACAACAAGATACAGAAACTAGCAACGTAAAATTAATGTCCAACATATAATTTTAAAATTCCAGGCATTCAAAGAAACAGGAAAATATGACGTACAACCAGGGGAAAAGTCAGTCAATAAAAACCAACCAAAAATAACGGAGTATTAGCAGATATGGATGTTAAAGGCCATTATAAATATGATCTATATGTTCAAAAAGGTAGAAGAAACATGAGGAGAGAAACGAAATATATGAAAAGGAACAAATGATTGCTAAGGCAACAATGCTGATGAATCTCAAAATATAATGTTCATTGAAATAAGCCAGACATGAGACTGCACACTGTATGAATTCGTTTGTATGAAACTCTAAAAAGACATACTGTAATGACAGAAAACAGATTCATGGTTGCCAGAAAGTATGGGAAGGGGGCTGATAGCAAAGGGGCAGAAGGGAACTTCCAGGAGGGACGATGAAAATATTCTAACCTTGATTGTGGCATGGGATTACAGGTGTGAGCCACCATGCTGCCCAGCCACCACCTTTTAAAAAAAATCACAAACCTTTTAGCTATCTAATCACAAATTAACTAGCCTCTGTTAAAAAAAAAAAAAAGTTTTTTCAAACTAAAAATGGAACTACCATACAATCCAGCAATCCCACTACTGCTGTTTATCCAAATAAAAGGAAATCAGTGTATCAAAGGGATGTGTGCACAGCTATGTTTACTGCAGCACTATTCACAAGAGCCAAATACGGAATCATTCTAAGTATCAGCGGATGAATGGATAAAGAAAATGTGGCAGATGCACACAACGGAATACTATCCAGTCATGAAAAGAATGAAATGCTGTCATTTGCACGACATGGATGGGACTGAAGGTCATGATGTTAAGTGAAATGAGCCAGGCACGGAAAGACACATATCGCATGTTCTGACTCATGTGGGAGCTAAAAAAGTTGATCTCATGGAGATAGAGAGTAGAACAGTGGTTACCAGAGGCTGGGAAGGGTAGGGAAAGGGGGATTGAAGAGAGGTTGGTTAATGGGTACAAACATATAGTTAGATAGGAGGAATAAATTATAGCGTTTGATAGCACAGGATGACTACAGTTAACAATAGTTTACCGTGTATTTCAAAATAGCTAGAAGAGCTGAAATGTTCTAAACACACAGAAATGATAATGTTTGCGGTGACACATATCCAAAATACTCTGATTTGATCAGAGTATTTGATACCGTATGCATGTATCAAAATATCATATGTACCCCATAAATATTATTATGTATCAATTTTTAAAAAAGGAAAGCCAGGCACAGTGGTGTGATTCTGGCTACTTGGGGGGCTGAGGCAGGAGGATCTCTTGAGTCAGGAGTTTGGGGCTGTAGTGAGCTATGACTGCACCTGTAAACAGCCACTGCACTCCAGCCTGGGTAACATAGTGTGAGACTCTGTAACTTACGAAAAATGAGCCAGGCACGGTGGCTCACGCCTGTAATCCCAGCACTTTGGGAGGCCCAGACGCGCGGATCACCTGAGGTTGGGAGTTTGAGACTAGCCTGACCAAATGGAGAAATCCCATCTCTACCAAAAATACAAAATTAGCCAGGTGTGGTGGTGCATGCCTGTAATCCCAGCTACTCGGGAGGCTGAGGCAGGAGAAGTGCTTGAACCTGGGAGGTAGAGGTTGCCGTGAGTGAGATTGCGCCATTGCACTCTGCCCTGGGCAATAAGAGTGAAACTCCGTCTCGGAAAAAAAAAAGAAAAATTAAAAAAATTTAAAAAGGAGGGCTGGGCATGGTGGCTCACGCCTGTAATCCCAGCACTTTGGGAGGCTGAAGCGGGCGGATCACAAGGTCAGGAGATCGAGACCATCCTGGCTAACACGGTGAAATCCCGTCTCTACTAAAAATGCAAAAACAAAATTAGCCGGGCGTGGTGGTGGGCGCCTGTAGTCCCAGCTACCTGGGAGGCTGAGGCGAGAGAATGGCGTGAACCCAGGAGGCGGAGCTTGCAGTGAGCCGAGATTATGCCATTGCACTCCAGCCTGGGTGACAGAGTGAGACTCCATCTCAAATAAATAAATAAATATATAAAAATAAAGTGGCCTGTTATCCTTTAAAATTGCTAGGCTGAACCATCAAACTGCCAACATGCTACCATTTTTGACCTTAAAGCAGGCAATTTCTTATGGTTTAACTTATTAATTTCAAAGAGAATAACAGGAAAATAAAAGCAGTAAAATAAATCTAGACAAATCAGTAAGCCCTGGCATTTACACATGTTAGAAAATAGTTATCCTTTGCTCTTAAAGTGAAACTGAATCTTAACAGACAACATAGTTACCCACTTTGACTTGAATATCATATAAAATAGCAGTTAATATTTATGCAAGAAGACCAATTGCTATTTAACGCCAATGTAGTAGCTCGGTCCCAAGGATTTTTCACTGCAGAGTTTCAGCAAGTATCTGGTCTAATATAGACTTGAAACAAAGAAGAAAGTTTAGCACTGTTTAAAAAAATACTGCTCTTAAGAAGTTTTTATCTTTGGCTCCGAAAGAACACAGATGGAAATATAAAGAGGTCAGAATTCTTTCCTACTTTTCAAACATAAATCTTTACTTTTAAGGGTGATAAAAAGCATAAAAGCAATTTGGAGGAGAAAAATCTGTACTGACTCTTGAATTTTACAAATAAACTTAACTGTGTGGCTGTCCTTTTGGACTTCAATATGGTTTGTTAGAATAAAACTATTTTTAGGAACTCTACTGTAAAAAAATCTACAGCTTGGCATGGAAGAGACAGAGAAAAGTAAATATGTAGTTAATTTCTTGGAAAATGTAGATAACTTTAATAGGTCATTTTTAGTCTTCAACCTCTTTACAATAAATCTTATTCTCAGGAAGGAAGGAATAGATATAAAAGATCAATATGCTGTAACAGCATCATTAGATTATTTAGTTCTTTTTTTTTTTTTGAGACAGAGTCTCACTCTGTTGCCCAGGCTGGAGTGCAGTGGCGTGCTCCTGGCTCACTGCAAGCTCCGCCTCCTGGGTTCACGCCATTCTCCTGCCTCAGACTCCCGAGTAGCTGGGACTGCAGCAACCCGCCACAACACCCGGCTAATTTTTTGTATTTTTAGTAGAGATGGGGTTTCACCATGTTAGGCAGGATGATGTCGATCTCCTGACCTCATGATCCACCTGCCTCGGCCTCCCAAAGTGCTGGGATTACAGGCGTGAGCCACTGCGCCCGGCCTCTTTTTTTTTTTTTAATTGAGATGGAGTGTCACTGTTGCCCAGGCTGCAGTGCAGTGGTGCGATCTCAGCTCACTGCAATCTCTGCCTCTCAGGCTCAAGCGATTCTCCTGCCTCAGCTTCCTGAGTAGCTGGGATTACAGGCACGTGCCACCATGCCTGGCTAATTTTTTGTATTTTTAGTAGAGACAGGGCTTCACTTTGTTGGCCAGGCTGGTCTAAAACTCCTGACCCTCAACTGATCCATCGCACCAGGCCTAGATTTAGTTCTCTTAAGGAACTAGAAGGCATTGAAAAGGATGGAGGGTAGAGGTTGAAGGAGCGCCACAATTATCTACCTACTGATAACCACCAGATATTGATAACCTTCAATCACGTTTACAAAACAGAATTAGATTTAGGGAACTATATTAATCACTGCCAAACAGATTTAAGGTGTACCAACTGCTTTTCAGTTATTTTTAAAAGGAATATTTTATCAAGTCTTAATCCAAATTTCTCAAGATTCTCAGCCATGCATGTAATCTTAAGGTTAGAAGGAACTACTATATTATTACTGAAATAAACTCCATAAGCCCTGCTAGATAGGTGTGACTTAGAACAGACAGTGTTCTATAAATTTTCTGAACGCTCAAGACTGCTTTTTTTTGTTTTTTGAAAGCCAGGAAAAGATCCATGTAATAAAGTAAGGAATATAAAGGCAGCAGACATTTTTGTCTTAAACTAGTACTATTTAGCATTATACTTCAAAGAATAGAGCATGCACTCAGCTGCTTCAGTAGTAATATGATTTCCAGTTTAGCTGATGAGCTTTTATACAACTTATACCATAACCAACAAAAACATGTTTGAGGCTGCAGCTTCAAAAATAACATTTCTGTTGTTAACTGAAATCTTTCAAAATAAAGGACACAAATATTAAGGATGTTCAGCCAGAGTTGATCTCCTAACTCATATTATACTTCATTACACAGCTCCTAATCTTCTTAGATTTCCTGTCTTCCTGGGGAAAATAAAATAAAATTACTCCTACTCCTCCAACTTATACTTTCCAATTAATTACAGTGCACTGAAAGAATTTGAAATTGAAGAACTTCCCCACCCCTTTTTTCCTCTTCTTTTTTTTTTGAGATGGAGTTTCACTCTTGTTGCCCAGGCAGGAGTGCAATGGCGCGATCTCGGCTCATTGCAACCTCCGCCTCCCGGGTTCAGGCGATTCTCCTGACTCAACCTCCCGAGTAGCTGGGATTACAGGCATGTGCCACCATGCCTGGCTAATTTCGTATTTTTAGTAGAGACGGGGTTTCTCCATGTTGGTCAGGCTGGTCTCGAACTCCTGACCTCAGGGGATCTGCCCGCCTCAGCCTCCCAAAGTGCTGGGATTACAGGCATGAGGCACTGCGCCCAGCCCCCCCTTTTCTTCTTAAAGGTTATATTCTCAAAGCAGGTAAAAGTTTTCTATATCAGCTCAGGGTCCCTCAAATAGATAGCTCCAAGAATGGTTTCAGTTAGTTTTCAGCATTAACTAGGAATTAATTGACATAAAGCAGGATAAAATATGGAAAAATACTACCCATCATCTAGCTCTAATATATACTATAATAGCAAATTGTGGTTATTTCATATCTCTTTCATTTAACAATTTTTTATAAGAATTGAAGCTAACTGTCAATCTTTTACTTTAATCATCTGTTTCAAAGGTCTTATTTTTGTTATTTTTTGTTTGTTTGTTTTTTGAGACAGAGTCTCACTCTTGTCGCCCAGGCTGGTATGCAATGGTGCAATCTTGGCTTGTTGCAACCTCTGCCTCCCAGGTTCAAGAGATTCTCCTGCCTCAGCCTTCTGAGTAGCTGAGCTTACAGGCGCCCGCCACCATGCCTGGTTAATTTTTTTGTATTTTTAGTAGAGACAGGGTTTCACCATGTTGGCCAGGCTGGTCTTGAACGTCTGACCTCAAGTGATCCACCCACCTCAGCCTCCCAAAATGCTGGGATTACAGGCGTGAGTCACTGTGCCCAGCCTTATTTTTATTATTTGGAAGTATACCTTTTCTCATATTTTACTTTGGTTGGATTATACTATAGAGAGAGAAGGAACACATTTCATTCCTGTGAAGTTTCTCTTTGAAAACTTCTTCTTTTTTTTTTTTTTTAACAAATATGCCTTTTCTAGGACAGTTTAAACCAGGACATGACAAAGTATGTTCTCCACTGATAGAAATAAACTTACATACCCTTGATGTTTACTTTGCCTGTGTTGTGTGTCTCTATTGAAATCTAAAACTGGAACTTATATCTTAAAGACCTCTTACACAAGTGTTTATAACATCAGATAAGTCAAAGCAAACTACGTTTTCAAAGGCTATTACCAAAGTAATTATGGAAGCTCTTAGTACTGACTCCCTTTAAGCAAAGTGAGTAAAGAAAATAGCACGGTGCTAGGCCCAATTAATGTTTGCTTTTTTTCACTTTTTCTAGGAAAGCAATTTCTTTCTTTCTTTCTTTCTTTTTTTTTTTTTTTTTGAGACAGAGTCATTCTGTCGCCCAGGCTGGAGTACAGTGGTGCAATCTTGACCTACTGCAACCTCCACCTCCTGGATTCAAGAGATTCTCGTGCCTCAACCTCCCAAGTAGCTGGGATTACAGATGTGCACCACCATGCCTGGCTCATTTTGTATTTTCAGTAGAGATGGGACTTCACCATGTTGGCCAGGCTGGTCTCAAACTCCTGGGCTAATGTGATCCACCTGCCTGGCCCAGTAAAGCAATTTCTAAGCAGGGGAATATTACATTTTGCTTTGGTTACTACATCTCTAAATATTACCAAGTCAACTACTAGCCTGCCTTATCTCCTGATAAGACAGTACTTTATAGTCTATCATAAACAAATGAAAGAATATGTTGATTTATATTAATTTAAATTAACTGAGAATTCTCTTGCATTTATGGTGCTACAGCTAACTCCACATGTTCGAACAACAGCTTAATCTCATCTCAGCTGAAGGTATCTTGGACTTATGTGGAGGAGGAGACAGGAGTGACTATTGTTATTACATCATTTCCAAGAACTCCAAATAGTGTGCATAGTAGAAAATCTCAGATGAAATCAGGTAATGCTTTCAAAAAAAGATACGCAAACCTGGGCTAAAAACATTTCAAATTTCCATCATGCTCAACATTTACACCACAGGATATATATTTTTTTAATTAATTAATTTATTTATTTATTTTGAGATGGAGTCTTGCTCTGTTGCCCAGCCTGGAGTGCAGTGGCACAATCTCAGCTCACTGCAACCTCCACCTCCTGGGTTCAAGTGATTCTCGTACCTCAGCCTCCTGAGTAGCTGGGATTACAGGTGCCCGCCACCAGACTTAGCTAATTTTTGTATTTTTAGTAGAGACAGGGTTTCACCACATTGGCCAGGCTCGTCTCAAACTCCTGACCTCAAGTGATCCACCCACCTTGGCCTCCCAAAGTGCTGGGATTACAAGTGTGAGCCACCAGGCCTAAACCACAAGATCTTTCAATACACCATATAAGTAACTTCTGAGAGGAAGAACAGACTTAGTAGGCTTTTCCACCTCTCCCTTTTAGAAGCAAGGCATCTTTAAGAGTTATGTTACAGCTAAGAAACTAAACTGATGCCCAGTGAGGTTACGTATCTTAAAATAGAGAAACCAAGACTTGACTCCCTGGTTCTTCTGGTTTCAAAGACTGGACTTTGAATGACTCAATGATGTACTCTAGCTCCTGTATTGCTAGGATTGACTAAAAGGGAATGTTAAGTACTTAACATAGGAATTTAGAAGAGGAATAAGTGAGTAACTTTGTTGCATTACAAATAATCAACAATGCACGTTGGCCCACCCTGTTGAGACTCATCTACCTACTGTGAATTCTTCCTTAACACCACCTCCGCCACATCACACTGCTTCTCCTTCAGTCTACTACATCATGCAGAATCCCAGGGAAAGAGGTGGTGCCCACAGATTTCCTTCCATCCTGCATTCTCCTTTCCCATTTTAATCTAGGATTTCTGCCATCCTGCATCTTCCAAAGAGGGCACCCTGCAAAATTTCAGTCAACCATTTCCAGAGTTTCTCAGTAAGACTGTTGTTGGCATTTTGGGCAGAACAGTTCTTCGTTGTTTAGGCTGTTTAGTGCCTTGCACAACATTGAGCATCACTGGCCTCTGGGCTGTGCATGCCAACAGTGCCACAGCAACCTAGTCTGTGACCAAAAATACCTCTAGACTATTCCATATGCTTCTCAGGAAGATGGTACTCTTCCTGGTTGACTGTTCTCTACCATAAGCCCTGAAAGTTATTTCTTCACAGGGACCACGACTTTCTTCTTCTTCTTTTTTGTGATGGAATTTTGCTCTTGTTGCCCAGGCTGGGAGTGCAATGGCACAATCTCGGTCCACCGCAACCTCCACCTCCCAGGTTTAAACGATTCTCCTCCCTCAGCCTCCTGAGTAGCTGGGATTAAGGCAAGTGCCACCATGCCCGGTTAATTTTGTATTTTTAGTACAGACGGGGTTTCTCCATGTTGGTCAGGCTGGTCTTGAACTCCCAACCTCAGGTGATCTGCTGGCCTTGGCCTCCCAGAGTGCTGGGATTACAGGCGTGAGCCACTGCACCCGGCCTGGAATGCTTTATACTGCAATCTGGGTGGTGATTAGATGAGTATATTTATGAAAACTGTATGTCTAAGATCTGTACACTTCATTGTATGAATGTCAATACTTCAATAAGAATAAAAATAAAATTTAAAATACTTGGAAAATCACCCAAAGTTAAACAAAAATGGAATTGAGGTTAAATTTCTCATCTCTCTATTGATGATTTTAAATACAGCCAACTACTATTTAATAATACCCCTTTTACTTAAAAACAACAACAACAACAAAACAGAACCATCTAAATATTACAGGTGTGGGCTCAGGAACTCTCCTCTTAACCTTCGGTTTTAAGACAAATCTGGAAAAATACTGAAATTTTTGGTGCTGCGTATTCCGGGAATTTGTATTGTAAGATGGGGTAAGTGTTAGGAAAACAGCACTTCAAACTTAAATGTCCTGAGGCAAGAAATGAAAGCTGGCCTTCCCTTCTTTCCCTTTCTCTCTTTAAATGCTCACGTGAATGAATACACAGAATAGAAAATCCTGGTAATAAAAATATTCGTTTTTTATCTGTGCATTTGCTTTAATTCTCATGAAGACATTTTCCCTAGATATTTTACTATTAGGTTTTTCTTCTGCATACCCTGCCAAGATGGGGAGGCTGATGGACGGCTGGCACAAAAAATTAGTAACTTAATATAAAAATCTGATTCTGGGCTGGGCGCGGTGGCTCACACCTGTAAACCCAGCACTTTGGGAGGCCGAGGCAGGTGGATCACGAGGTCAGGAGATGGAGACCATCCTGGCTAACACAGTGAAAGCCCATCTCTGCTAAAAATACAAAAAATTAGCTGGGTGTGGTGGCAGGCGCCTGTAGTCCCAGCTACTCGGGAGGCTGAGGCAGGAGAATGGTGTGAACCCGGGAGGCGGAGCTTGCAGTGAGCTGAGATAGTGCCACTGCACTCCAGCCTGGGCAACAGAGCGAGACTCTGTCTCAAAAAATAAAAATAAAAATAAAAATAAATAAATGAATAAAATAAGAAATCTGATTCTGACTGCCTTTTTTGGAGGGCTATGGGACAATACAATTGAAATTATGAGGATACAATGGAGTACAAAATTATTCAGCAAAGAAAAAGTTAAAATGACACCACCATAGTAGCAAAGCATGAACAAATGCTTCATGTTAACAGAAAAGGTCAGTTTCAGATTAAAAAATTTAAATGTCAGCTGGGCACAGTGGCTCACGCCTGTAATCCCAGCACTTTGGGAGGCCAAGGTGGGCAGATCACCTGCGGTTCGGAGTTTGAGACCAGCCTGACCAACATGGTGAAACCCTGTCTCTACTCAAAAAATACAAAAATTAGCTGGGCGTGGTGGTGCACGCCTGGAGTTCCAGCTACCTGGGAGGCTGAGTCAGAAGAATTGCTTGAACCCAGGAGGCAGAGGTTGCAGTGAGCCAAGATTGTGCCATTGCACTCTAGCATGGGTGACAAGAGCAAAACTCCGTTGCAAAAAAAAAAAAAAAAAAAGTAACTGTCTCTGGGTGAGTATAATAGCAATGTATAACAAAGTCCTCCTAAAACAGTTTTTGTAGAAATAATATGCTCTCTAGGATGACTGGAATCTGAAATTCTGAAAAGCAAATATGGTAATATTGACAAAGTAATAATGTCTCAGGACCTAACACCTTTACCAAATTAGAATGTTTTGACTTCATTTTAAAAGGGGCGAAGCTGAGCAGGGAGTGTACACGCAAGCAGACAGTTTCGGGAAGGCTGGACTTGTACCAGGGCTTACGATGTTCCAGAGCTAAATAAACCTTAGGTAAACAGACCCTTCTTTACGTGTGCAAGCACGTCCTTTAACAGTAAGAACTGCTGGGATTCCTGACTCCATTTATTCAGGAAATTTCCAAAAGTAATTTTTACTTCTTTCAAGAAAGGGGAAGTAGGTTGGGCAAATGAACGTTTAGATTTGATAGCAAAAGTAACAAAAAAAATTCCTAAGTCTCTGGGGTTTGCTGGTGCCAACTGAATTTTGAATTCCCGTTATAACCTCTACTTCTTTCTTTTAGAATAAATATGGGCTGGGCGCAGTGGCTCATGCCTGTCATCCCAGCACTTTTGGGAGGCCGAGGCGGGAGGATCCCTTGAGCTCAGGAGTTCAACACCAGCCTGGGCAACATGGCAAAACCCCGTCTTTACAAAAAATACAAAAATTACCAGGTGTGGTGACGCACGCCTGTGGTCCCAACTACTTGGGAGGCTGAGGTGGGAGGACTGCTTGAGCCTGGGTGGTAGAGGTTGCAGTGAGCTGAGAGCATGCCGCCGCACTACAGCCTGGACAACAGAGTGAGACCCTGTCTCTTTCTCTCTCTCTCTCTCTCTCTCACACACACACACATACACACAAATGCATATCTATAAAAAGTCTCAAAGGGAACATGTAAATTTGTTCCACTTCATATTATTTACTCCATATAAATAGTAGGTTTCATCAAATTCAATATTACCAATTTTTAAAAAGTGCTGATTTTGAGAAACATGACAAATTCATATTGATAAATTCACCAAATAAGTGTTAAAAGAAACTGTATACATACAGTGGTTGTGGATATGTTTCAGGATTTCTGAAAGAAACTTAAACACTAAAGAAGTCAAATTAGGAGGCTACTAACATTTCTGAAGCCTCAGGGCAGTCTAACTTTATGATATAAAAAAATTTTAACACAGAAATCTGGTATATAAAATTAAATAATAAACATTTCACATATTTCAGTATATATACACACACACACACACACACACACACATATGCTAAACATAGAAGAGATAGAAATTGATTTCACCAAAAGCAAAAATCTCACCAGAAGACTACACAAAAAGGGGAGAACATATTGTGCACTAGGGAAGCAGATGTCGTTAAAAAAACATATGCTGAGCACTCACGATGCACCAGATATTGCTCTAGACCCTGGACATTCTGCAGCAAATGAAACAGACAAAACTCCTGCCTTTATGCAGCTTATATTCCAGTGTGGGAGATGGACAACAAACAAAATTAATACTCACTAAAGAAGTGTTTCAGGAAAGACCTGATGCAGCCAAGTGCTATTTCTTTGTTTTTTTTTTTTTGAGATGGAGTTTCGCTCTTGTTGCCCAGGCTGGAGTGCAATGGTGCCATCTTGGCTCACTGCAACCCTCCGCCTCCCGGGTTCAAGCGATTCTCCTGCCTCAGCCTCCCGAGTAGCTGGGATTACAGGCATGCGCCACCACACCTGGCTAATCTTGTATTTTCAGTAGAGACAGGGTTTCTCCATGTTGGTCAGGCTGGTCTCGAACTCCCAATCTTAGGTGATCTGCCTGCCTCGGCCTTCCAAAGTGCTAGGATTACAGCTGTGAGCCACCACACCCAGCCCCAAGTGCTATTTCTATAAACCTCCAAGACCCAGAGCAAAAAGCACACCCAGCATATGCAAGAAATATGGAACAGCGAGTGAGGGGAAGAGTGGGATAGAGGAGGTCAACAGACGGATAGATCCCAAGGGCCCACAGGTCTTCACTGACTTTAGGCGGGATGAGAAGGCCCTTGGGGAGGGTTCTTAAACAGAAGATAGATATGATCTCCCATCAGGATCACACTGAGAGCTATCTATATTTAGAATAGATGCAAAGAGGGAAGCAGCGACACCACAGAAGGGAAGATGGTGGCTTGGATGAACACAGTAGTAAGTGGTAGAAAGTGGACTGAGGATACATTTAGAAGGCAGACAGAAGTGTTACAAACAAGGTATGAAACAAATATTTAATGAATGAATGAATCCTGCATATGAGGAATGAGACCAACATGGACCAGACTCTTAGAAAAGGGGTCATGGACTCATAAAATTTTACTGGAACTCTGTGTACGGATATCTGCAATTCCTGATGTTCAGCATTGCTTATTTAATTTTTCCAAAGCATTTTTGCTTGACTGATTCCTCTACTATTATGACTGGCTGGCTATTAAAACCAGGTGAAAGTGGACAGAAATCTAAGTCAAGTAAATAACAATGAGATATGGAGAAGTAGACAGGTTCAAAGATATTAAGGAAGCATGATCCATAGGCACCGGTGACTAAATACAGGGGATAAAGGAGAGAAACGATGATAGGTATTTCTTGTTTGGACAACTTCATGAATAGTGATGTCATTACCTGAGATACGAAACACAAAAGAAAAAGTTGGTTTGAGGGGAAACCAGCAAAAAGGCTAAAAACTGTGGAGACACAACTCAATTTTGGTGGAGCAAGTATTTCTAGAGCCTAGATTTTGAAATGCAGTAGGTCAAGACTACTGCTTCCAAACTTGAACTAGAATATTAACAATTATTTTCTGAGATGATGAAAAGGTTCTATAAATGGATAGTGATGATGTTTGCACAGCACTGGATGTATGTAATGCCACTGAATTGTACCTAAAAATGGTTAATTTTGTTATATATACTTACCACAATAAAAAAGTTTTAAAGTTATTTATTATAGGTGACACTGTTTGCTCACTGTAGGTCAGGTATTTTTTGTTTTTTTTTTTTTTCTCTTTATTTTATTTTTGACCAATGGATTCACGTCACCAGGTGATTTTTTAAACAGCTTTATTGAGATATATATCACGTGCCATAAAATTCACCCATTTAAAGCACACAGTTAAATGTTTTTTAGTATAGAGTTCTGCACCTCTTATGACAATAAATGTTAGAATATTTTCATCACTCAAAAAGAAACCAGTATCCATTAGCAATCCCCCTTTTCATCCTAGTCCTTCCAGCCTATAGGCCGGGTTTAAGGAAAACTTTTGTGGGAGGTGGGTCAAGTAATATAATTTATTCCAAAGCCACACTTTTCTATGTAAACAAAAGACAAGTGATAACTTTTAAAAAGAAGAAAAAAAAACCTCTCTTAGAGCTCTATTTCTTTTTCTACCATTAGATCAGTGGTAAAGATAAAATACTACTAGTAAAAACTCCTATGGACAATTTTCTGCAGTTTAGGTGAAAATCATGCAAATCAGTAAATACAAGCAATTTGTAAATTTTAATTTTGTTTTTGTTATTTTCTACCAATGTCTATGTATTCCCCCCTCCCTTTTTTTTTTGAGACGAAGCCTCGCTCTGTTGCCCAGACTGGAGTGCAATGGTGCAATCTTGGCTCACTGCAACCTCCGCCTCCCAGGTTCAAGCGATTCTCCTGCCTCAGCCTCCTGAATAGCTGGGACTACAGGCGCCTGCCACCACACCCAGCTAATTTTTGGAATTTTAGTAGAGATGGGGTTTCACCATCTTGGCAAGGCTGATGAACTCCTGACCTCGTGATCCACCCGCCTCTGCCTCACAAAGTGCTAGGATTACAGACGTGAGCCACTGCACCTGGCCTATGTACTTCTTATCTTTAAAAACCCCAAAGAAACCAAAGAGCACTATGAAAGATAAAGGGCAGAAGTAAAAAAAAAAAAAAAAAAAAGTTATGGAAAGATTCCCTATGGCACATTTTAAGACATGTCTCTACTTTGTAATTCATTAATTTGCTCTTGTTTATAAGTTCCTGTTACTGTACTTATGCCGTTTATGTGTGGTCTAGTGTTGCCAGAACAAACTGCAAACTCTGAGGACAAATACTGTTATATTTTTTCCCTAGTAACTCCCCCAAGAACACTAAGCAGATAAGCCAAGTTGAAATACGCTGGGAAAATGAAAACACGTTATATATTCAAACTAATTTAAATTACAAAGCAAAATGACCTACATAGTCAATTACATTAAGGCAAATAATCATTTAATACATTAATAAATATCTAGTACACAAAAAGCATTCTGGAACTGGATCCATGAGTTCAAACTGGCTCCAACACTAGTAACTATGTGTCCTTAGGTAAGCAACTTAACCTCTTTGTTTCCTTAACCTCTCAGCTTCCTCCTTTTGTAAAAGAGGGAAAATAATGTCTAACATTTAATACTTGTTCTGAGAATTTAATGAAAAGCAGTTAGAACAGTGCTAACTACATGGTAAGCAGATAATAAACGGCCACTGTTATTTCACTTGTTCATGTATTCTCTTAAAATCGTGCTGTTCCTGTCTTCCATACATGTTCTGACCCTTCGGCTTAGCCTTAACTTTGAAAAATGAAATCAACAACTATCTTACTTCCCTTGTTGTTTCTAGTTCTCCATTTTCTATTTCCTGTGCACACTCTTATTAATTTTAACACATAACACAAGGACACAGCTGACTTTACTAACATATAATCACTTCATTCTCTAATGCTCTGATTTACAGTTTATACACAAGCTTCATATATTTTACCCTCTACGATGCTATGAACTTTCCAAAGCTTTTGAGGTTTTCCTTTATTCTCCAATTTAGAGTACCTCTACCATCACATCACCCAGTAATTATCATCCGGGTGAGGCAAATTACCTTTGCAAATCTGAGTGTTCAAGATGGCAAGCAGACACCCACCTTTTCTGAAAACTATCACTCATGCATACCCCATCATAACGGGGATGGGACCCTGTCTCTACCTGAGCTAATTTTATTCTCACATCTAATAATCTAGAATAGGCATAGAGATATGCTTGCATGGAGGACATTTTAAACTTGAAATAATAAGACAGTCATTTTGGATGTCATACATCAAAGCAGTAATGCAGGTCTCAGAAAGAAAGAGAGAACTAATAATTTCACCATCTTCCTGAATTTCACTTATTATTAGCTTTAATTTGGTTCTATATAAACTTTTTTTTTGAGACAGAGTCTTGCTCTGTTGCCCAGGCTGGAGTGCAGTGGCTTGATCTTGGCTCAATGCTACCTCTGCCTCCCAGGTTCAAACTATTCTCGTGCCTCAGCCTCCCAAGTAGTTGGGATTACAGGCATGCATCACCACATCTGGCTAATTTTTGTATTTTTAGTAGAGATGGGGTTTCGCCATGTTGCTCAGGCTGGTCTCAAACTCCTGACCTCAGGTGATCCACCTGCCTCAGCCTCCCAAAGTGCTGGGATTGCAGGCATGAGCCACCATCCCCAGTGTGTGGTATATAAACTTCTGACGTCAGACTATCTACGTTTGTATCCTGGCTTGAGCATCTAGTAGCTGTATGGCTACAGCCAAGTCACTTAACCTCTGAGTTTGTTAAACTCATCTGCAAAATGGGAATGGCAATGGGGATGATGATGATGATGATAACTACCTACTAGATAAGGTTGTTTTAAGAAAATGGGATACTCTATTAAAGCACTTAATGAAATGCTTAAACACATGGTCTTTAAAAACTTATTTTATATTTACATATGTAAGATCATTTATATTATTATTATTATTTTCTATTTTTGTTATTTTACCTATAACGAGACCCATAATATTTTAAGGCCTATTCTTCTATCATCAAATTGGGAAAAACAGAAACAAATGGGCATATATCCTTTTTATCTTCTAGGGAGATATTAAAGACCTTGAGGAAAAAGAGAAAAGGCAAGCCAACAGGAGACAGGTTTTTTCTAACTCTAAGGCCCACTCAGATACCAAAAAGAGAAAAAATTAATAAAAAAATTAGAAGGATCTAAGTGGTATTAAGAAATAATTGTAATCTAACACTAAGAAACTGTTGTTTATTCTGAGAATTCAAAAAAATGAAAATTTTACCTTAAGAGGCTTTTTTTTTTTTTTTGGAGATGGGGTCTCGTTGTGTCGCCCAGCCTGGAGTACAGTGGTGTGATCTCGGCTCATTGCAACCTCTGGCTCCTGGGCTCAAGTGATCCTCCTGCCACAGCCTCTCAAGTAGCTGGGATTACAGGTGCCTGCCACCAAGTCTGGCTAATTTTTATATTTTTAATAGAGATCGGGTTTTGTCATGTTGGCCAGGCTGGTCTCAAACTCCTAACCTCAAGTAATCTGCCAGTCTTGGCCTTCCAAAGTGCTGGGATTACAGGCGTGAGCCACTGTGCCCAGCCCCTTAAAGAGGCTTTTGAAGCTATATGTTATTTTTTTGTAGCTGGCACGTGGTTAAGTAGTCAAAAACAGATTGCTGACTGAATAAACTTCTTATTGTGGCTTGAACTAATAAAAAAACACAATCAAGCCAGGCAAGGTGGCTCACGCCTATAATCCCAGCACTTTGGGAGGCCGAGGCAGGCAGATCACCTGAGGTCGGGAGTTCTAGACCAGCCTGACCAACATGAAGAAATGCCGTCTCTACTAAAAATGCAAAATTAGCCGGGTGTGGTGACACATGCCTGTAATCCCAGCTACTCGGGAGGCTGAGGCAGGAGAATCGCTTGAACCTGGGAAGCAGAGGTTGCAGTGAGCAGAGGTCGTGCCATCGCACTCCAGCCTGCTAGCCTGGGCAACAAGAGCGAAACTCTGTCTCAAAAAAAAAAAAAAAAAAGTAATAAGAAGGTCCTCTGGATATGTTTTGAAGATCAGATAGCAATAAAGGAATAATATGCCTTAAAAGGCCTGAAACATACAAAAAAAATGTAATGGACAGACTCCCAAAGTGCTGGGATTACAGGCGTGAGCACATTTTATTATTTTAAAGGTAGATCCCTCTCATTGCTAACATTTAATTCTGGCATAAGTCCATATATACCAGTTCCACTGAGGGGAAATGAGCGATATAACGCATGTTTAGTTGCAGAAGTAGTTCAGAATTACAAATATGCCATATATAATCTGTTCACAGAACCAAAAATACGTGTAACATGTAAAACCTAAGAATAAGGCAAAGTGTAACTGTACTCAGAAGGTATGTTTGCAAAACATTTTATTTATTTATTTTGAGTCAGGGACTCACTCTGTCACCCAGGCTGGAGTGGTGTGATCTCAGCTCACTGCAATCTCCACCTGCCAGGCTCAAGTGATCCTCCTGTCTCAGCACCTCAAGTAGCTGGGACTATAGGCATGAGCCACCATGCCTGGCTAATTTTTGTATTTTTTTGTAGAGACAGGGTTTCACCATGTTGCCCAAGCTAGTCTTGAACTCCTGGGCTCAAGTGATCCACCCGTCTTGGCCTCCCAAAATGGTAGGATTACAGGTTTGAGCCACCAGGCCCGGCCTACAAAATTTAAATATAAATAACAAACTAATTCTTACCAAAAGCAGCACATTCATCTATCAAGAGTAACCTCTTCCTAGCAATGCCTTATGATGGCCTACTTTCATTTAAATTACTATTTTGAACTTAGAAATGCAAGGACTCTGTGCACACAGACTGGATGATCTGGATATACACCCATTTAGAAGGAGGGGGGTCCATGTGGAAATGTGTTCTAACAGTAAGTCATCAAATTTTCTTTTTTAAAAAAGAAGCAGTCTTTCCTTCGCTCATCTTTTAAAATGATCAATGGTCACTTTCTTTGAACAGCTCTAAAGTGGGGGGAGAAGGCAGCAGATAACACTTTAAACTCTTGTCACAACACTTTCCAGATCAGTAAATTATATACTTATCACAAGTATCTAGATGGGATGCATCATGAATATATCTAAGAATATCTAGGCCAGGTGCAGTGGCTCAAGACTGTAATCCCAGTGCTTTGGGAGGCCAAGGCGGGTGGATCACCTGAGGTCAGGAGTTCGACACCAGCCTGGCCAACATGGAGAAACCCTGTCTCTACTAAAAATACAAACAGTAGCCAGGCATAGTGGCACGCGCCTGTAGTCGCAGCTACTCAGGAGGCTGAGGCATGAGAATGGTTTGAACCTGGGAAGCGGAGGTTGCAGTGAGCCAAGATTGCGCCACTGCACTCCAGCCTGGGCAACAGAGTGAGACAGACTCTGTGTCCAAAAAAAAACACAAAAAACAAACAAGAAAAACCCACAAAGAATATCTTAAAGTACCAAGTGAAAAGTGAAGAAGGAAGTAGGGTGAGAGGGAGAGTAGAGCATGTAAAGAAAAAAAAAGTCAGTGAAGATATTTTTAAAAACCAGAGTATACTGGTATTTGAATTTATTTCTTTTGTGTTTTTTTCACATTATCTCACAGAAAGATAAAGAATCTTTTCTAAAACTCAAAATGAAAATAAAAGAAATATTAGCTAACAGACAAGACAGATTGATCTTAACAACATGCTTCCCATAAGTCCTAACTAAATGGCACTGGAAAATCTTCCTGTTAAGAAAAGGAAAATAAATGGACCTTCAATAAGCTCTTTACAAGCAAAGGCATTTTCGTGCCCCAGAGAACAGTCTTGTAAAAGGGAGATTTATAAGGGACTTCCAGGAAGCAAGAGTTCAGTAATTTTCTAACACTGAAGCAAAATAATGGGAACTAGGTTTACCATCTCCAAGACACAACCCCTATTTTGCTAGACTGGCGACAAATATCAAAATGCTCAGCCGGGGCCACTGTCAAGCTAAAGAACATCAAAGCAGACAGATCTGCGTCTTCATATCCTAGGGATGCTGTTCTAAAGCAGCCCCTTGGTTTCCTATCTCCCTGTAAGAACTAGAACTGCTTTTGCTAACATCAAGTACTGCAGAGTAAATTCCTCTTAAAAGCACGGTTTATCACCCCCACCCTCTTGTGGCTTAATCCTTTAATTCATTTCAATGCCAAAAACTAGGATTTCCTGAGGACTGCCACAGGATGTACGACAAGCAGCAGGAGCAAGCTTAAAGTTGCTGATTCAATATAATCAGAAGTTTAAAAGAATGTTTGCTAATGCACAGCCAGAAACAGAGGGCCCTCCACAAAAGGCAGAAAAGAGGCCAAGTGCCTGTGAAAAATCAAGGAACTGAGTTTTAACGGGTGCCAACCCACAGGCAGGACAGAAAGTCTTTTGTTTGTTTGTTTTTGAGACCAAGTCTCACTCTGTTGCCTGAGCTGGAGTGCAGTGGCACGATCTCAGCTCACTGCAACCTCCACCTCCCGGGTTCCAGTGATTTTCCTGCCTCAGCCGCCTGAGTAGCTGGGACTACAGGCGTGCACCACCACACCCGGCTAATTTTTGTATTTTTAGTAGAGACAGGGTTTCACTACTATGTTGGCCAGGCTGGTCTCCAATTCTTGATCTCGAGTGATCCGCCCATCTTGGCCTCAGAAAGTCTTAATGGACCATTCTACTGTCCTCTGTTGGGGCTGGAACATATCACAGGCTACTCTGAGACAAAGAGATAAGGAATGTGAACACTGTAGTAATGTATCTACCCACAGATGAAGACAGCTAGCAAATAAAGGTGATCTCTGGTAAAGGCTTGGCTTGGATTTAAGTTAACAGTTTTAGAGGTAGAAGGCAATACAATAAGACAATCAGAGTTTTACAAAACGATTAATACTAAACATTTTAACAACTTTATAGTGGGCAAGGCCATTTGTAGGTTATGTACTAAGTAATTTGAGGATTAATAGGTTATAAAAATACAAGCAGCTCCCCCAAAAAAAGTAAAACAAAAATAATTAATTCCAACTAGCCTTAGGAACCATGACCACAGATCTCTGAATGCTTAGTTCTGTTTTCCTCCTGCACCTAACTGGTTTCTAACTTCTCCACCTATGCCACTGATTCAATCAGCCAGAATCATCAGCTGTTCGGAAGGGAGTGTCAGCATCCCAGGCATTTACAGTTCCAGAAACAACCAAAAATGGCAACTTAGCTCTGCCAGCAAATGCCTGTCTTACAAGCCAAACATCTCCCTCATTTGTATCTTGACTTCCAGTTTCTTTTCCTTTTTCAATTACCATCAATCAGTAGAGCTGCTTTGGTTCTGAGGTAAACAAGTTAAAAGAAAAAAAAGAGGATTGTCAAAAAGACAATCCTCTTTTTTATTTTCTAGAGATAGGGTTTCCCTCTCTCATCCAAGCTGGAATGCAGTGGTGTGATCATAGCTGGGTTTGTGCAATTCCCCCGCCTTGGCCTCCCAAGTAGCTAGGATTACAGACGTGCACCACCACACCTGGCTAATTTTTAGAATTTTTTGTAGAGACAGAGGCTCATACTATGTCACCCAGACTGGTCTCAAACTCCTGACCTCAAGTGATCCTCCAGCTTCAGCCTCCCAAAATGTTACGATTACATCCCAAAATGTCAGGATTACCATATCTAGCCTAAGGTTTTCTTTTCAATGCATATTCTAGGGCCTCATCCACCAAGACTCAGTAGGGTGGGTGGAACAAACTAGATCTTCATTTCTAACAAGCAGCAGTGGTTCCGAAATGGGGCCTTACATGAGAAGCATCTGGGGTGCTTTTAAATAACACCATGCCATGGCAGGGAGGCCTTGCCTCGAGATACTCAATGGGTCTACAGAAGGTCTCTAACACTGGCACTATTTTTTTAAAGCTTTCCTATGTGTAAGCAAGGTATGAATCACTGTACTAAAAGTACCTCTGATGCAGGTGGTCCATGGACAACGTCTGAGAACGGGGGCTTAAAGAGTTCATGTTAATGAGGTCATTCTGAACCTCTGACAAAGACTCTCTCCTTTGACCAAACTTGAGTCAGGCTCCTCTTGGAGTCCTTTCTGATAAAGTCCTGACGTTGCGCCTCCTTCTCCATTCTTGCAGAATCCAGTTTGAGCAATAATCCTGCTAAGTCAGATTAGAGAAAATCCCCTACATGACTACCCCTGGTATCTTATCACCCTGGCCTACCTTCAACAAGAATGCTGAAGGCAAGCATCCCCCTTACCCCTGATGTTTCCTCTTAGTATTTTTCTATCTACTCACTCCCACCCTGTTCCTTGGCTGCAAATCCTCATCTGTCCTTATTGGAGTCAGACTGCAGCCCACCCTCTCTCCCCCACTGGAAGACCCCATTGCAGTCATCCCTATGCTTATTACCATGGCCCCCTTGAAGGAAGTCTGCCTTATCATGTTTCACAAGTGACAGGAATAATTTTTTCTTTAACACCTCACTCTACTGCCAAAGTAGATAGCAGGGAGGTAGATACAAATAAAATATTTAGATAATTAGAAAAACTATAGGTGACAATTAAAAAAAAATCAATTCCTTTTTGGAAAGCTTTCAAATCCGGCGAGCTCTTAGAAGGGTATCGGGCACTTTTTTTTTTTGAGATGGGAGTTTCACTCTTGTCTCCCAGGCTGCAGTGCAATGGCGTGATCTCGGCTCCCTGCAATCTCCACCTCCCAGGTTCAAGCCATTCTCCTGCATCAGCCTCCCAAGTAGCTGGGATTGCAGGCATGCGCCACCATGCCTGGCTAAATTTTTTTGTATTTCAGTAGAGACAGGGTTTCGCCATGTTGGTCAGGCTGGTCTCAAACTCCTGACCTCAGGTGATCCACCCGCCTCAGCTTCCCAAAGTGCTGGGATTACAGGCGTGAGCCATCGTGCCCGGCCGGGTATCAGGTTCTTACTTTGAGCAGATTCCATCTATCAGGTCACTGGTTTATACATATTAAGTATCTGCTATAAAGTTGGGGAACAGCTAGGATCAAGTCTATTTGATGAAAGATAAAGCCCTCAGACATAATTCTGGGGGGAGAAAAGCAATTCCAATTATGTGAAGGTTTAGAAAGTTAGAATTATTCTTCAACAAACAATAGACACTGGGCATCCTAACTGCTAGCTTCAAACTAACTCTGAAACAAGGCACAAAAGGAGAGAATGCTCTTGTTGCAAGAAACTTTTAATAGCATTTGGATTTGGAAGAAAAAGATAGCAGTGGAATAAAAAATAGACACACCATGTTGCAAAAGCTCTTGAGTATTCAGAATCCATTTCTGAAGCAGAAAGGTGGGGAAACGGCTACTGATCCACGGAGAGAAAACAGGGAGGCAAATGCCCAAAAGAGCTTTCATTTGTTGGGTTGATTACTCACAATTAAACTTTGGAAAATTAGCAGAAAATTAGAAACAGATTATAAAATAGTCTGTTTGAATAAAATGCTATCATCACGCAACCTCAGAAGTAGAAGCAGATGGAGTTAGAAAAGCTACATTCTAGTTGGAGACAAGATATTGAGAAAACTTGTCCCATACGTGAGCTCAAATTTCTCCACCTGTAAGGTGGTCATATTGCTTGCTGACTTCAGAAGGCTTAAGCCATTGGTTAAAAGGCCTTTTGTGCTCAATAATCAAGAAGCTGCTTTAAAAAAGGAAAATCTTTTTCTTTGATTGCTGATAATTTACTAGAGTGACAGTATCCACAGAAAAATTTCATTTATATAGAAAGTTATTATATAAGAAATCTAAAATATGAGTTTGCTTCAAAAACTTAGCTGGTTTAAGGAAGTTTAAGGTTTTAGGGGAGTGGGAGTGAGTGAAGGAGGAGGTTGTAGAAGAGAATGGAGGAGGAAATTGAGAAAAGACAAGCTGAACAAAGGAAGAATTTATCTGTGCCTCTGAGACTAGTTCTTCCTGGGAATCTTACCCCTACCACTGGACTGTTTTTTCAAAGGCAAAGATCACCTATTGTTCAACTCTGCATCTCCCACACAGCATATCTACCACTATGTAGAGAGTAGTTGCTTGTTGCTTGATAAGTGTTTAACAAATGGTAAAACACTTTTTTCTTTTTGGAGATGGAGTTTCGCTCTTGTTGCCCAGGTTGGAGTGCAATGGCGCGATCTCAGCTCACCGCAACCTCCTGGGTTCAAGCAATTCTCCTGCCTCAGCCTCCCAAGTAGCTGAGATTACAGGCATGCGCCACCACGCCCAGCTAATTTTCGTATTTTTATTAGAGACAGGGCTTCTCCATGTTGGTCAGGCTAGTCTTGAATTCCCGACCTCAGGTGATCCGCCTGCCTTGGCCTCCCAAAGTGCTGGGATTACAGGTGTGAGCCATCACACCCGGCTGAAACAAGTTTTTTTTTTTTTTTTCAAACAACAGCATTCCAGGCAGAAAGTCACAAAACAGGAGGAAGCGAGTCTGATTCCCAGCATCAGATAAACTGCTAAACTGTACTGTGGGTAAGAACAAAACTGTGCTTACCAGAAAACTTAATTTTTATTTCGATGAATTTCTAATAGTGAAATAAATTACTTTAAAGCACAACAAAGAAGAAAGTCAACACCCAAACGTTCTTGGGCTCAGGAAGTATGGTGCTTGACGGGAGGGTTAAAAGCTGTCAGCCCTGAAGACGGGCAGGAAAGTCTCTCTTTATGACCCACTCCCAGCAAGGCTGCGTTTTTCCAACACTTCTAACCCTTCTGCATGGGAATCTTGGAATGTTTTTTTGTTTTGTTTTGTTTTAAAGAGACAAGGTCTCGCTATGTTGCCCAGGCTGGAGTGCAGTGGCTATTCACAGGCGTAATCCCACTACTGATCAGCAGGGGAAGTTTTAACCTGTTCATTTCCAACCTGGGCCAATTCACCCCTCCTTAGGCAACCTGGTGGTCCCCTACTTCTGGGAGGTCATCATACTGATGGCTGAACTTGGTGCAGACACGTCTCTGGCACAGTGTGCTACAGCCCAGGACTCTTGGGCTCAAGCGATCCTCGTGCCTCAGCCTCCTGAGTAGCTGAGACTCCAGGCATGTGCCACCGCATTGTCCTGGAATGTCTTTTTTTTTTTTTTTTTTAAGTGTCTCAGTTCTCTTAGTTTTTGACAGTTCCCCGGTATTCTCAAGGTGATCATTTAACACCTCATTAACAAGTCTATTACTGGAATTAATTCAAATGAGCCAAACCTAGTTTTAATTAAACCTCAATCTGCTCAGGGTAGTCTTTTTTCTCCTACATCAGTAGCTGCCTGCAAGGACCCAGTTCCTTTCAAAACAAAGAAGTACAAAACTCTATAAAGCGTTCTGACATTATTTAAAAATGTATCTATGAAAATGTACCTATCTAGTTAATTTGGTTCCATAATTTGGTCATTCTGGCTTAACATTCAACTATTCAAGCAATGTTACAATAAAGTACTTGAAGAACCCACTGATTTTCTGGTATTGCCAATCATGCGTGCATTCATTCAGTCATTCAATAAATTTACTGAAAGGATCCTAGATGTCACACACTAAGCTGGGTGCTATGCATGTTACTATTAACTACACCTTTGGACAGAAATAAAATACATCAAAGCACAGCTCTGGAAAATGGAAAAGCAAAATTTCAGTTGATTTGGTCAAACACTTTGCCTTGATTCGTATGTAGATACTATAGCTAAATTTCCATTAGTGGACATGGATTAGTGATGTGTAAAGTAAAAGTTAGAATTTCAAATGTCTAGTGGAATTTAACAGAATTTCCTAGGCCTCATTTTTTCTACTCCCTGGCCTGTGCTCAGTATTCCCACTTCAGGTACAGGCATCCTGGCAGCGCAATTCCCATTCATTATTATCTCACCTGAGATCCTAGTGAAGTTGCCTTTCAAGATCTGTCAACCTAGTCATATGTCCTGTTCTTCCTTGGGAAAAGGATTGAAACTGGAGGGGAAATGAGGAAAAAGTTGGGAGGAAGGGGAAAGGAGTGCTCACAAAGTCGTGTGGAAACTGGATCTCACCTTCCCTTGCATGCTGCAGCTTTTCTGAAGGCTCTGTACTCTCACCAAAGAGCAACATTTCTTCACACAAAAAGATGAAAACATTTAACAATAAGCAACCACATATACATGTTTAAGCCTTACTTTCAATACCAGGTGCTTAATGTACTCCGGAATCCAACAATAACAAAGTTTTAATGATAAACATAATATATTCACTGACATAGTTTGGATGTTTGTCCATCTCAGGATGGAATGTGATCCCCAATGACGGAGGTGGGGCCTGGTGGGAGGTGTGTGGATCATGGGGAGGATCCTCGTGAATGGCTTGCTGCCATCCTTGGGTAATGAGTGAGTTCTCGCTCTGAGTTCTCCCAAGATCTGGTTGTTTAAAAAAGCATGGTACTTCTCCTTATTTTTGAGACTGCATCTCAAAAAAAAAAAAAAAAAACCAGCCACAAATTCTTTGACATGCCTCCATTGGGGAGGTGGAATCTAGTTCCCCACCCCTTCAATCCGGGATGGCCTAGTGACCTGTTTGTTAACAACAGGTCAGAAAAGGTCATGGGGTTTCCGCCAGGTTCTTTAGAATGCTTGCTCTCTGAAGCATCCTTTCTGGGTACCCAGTCATGATGTCATGAGGAGCCTAAGCCACATTGAAAAGATACATGCATGAAGGTGCTCTGGTCAACAGCCTCAGCTGAGCCTGGCTCCAAGTCACTCCAGCCCAGGTGACATGTGAGTGGAAAAGCCTCCAGATGATCCCAACCACCAACCATCTCAGTCTTTCCAGACACTTGAGTCTTCCAGGCCAGCCCCAGACAACAGAGCAAAGACAAGTCATCCCTGCTGTGCCCTGACCGAATTCTTGACCTGTGGCATCTGTGAGCATAATCAGATGGCTGTTGTGTCACACCACTAAGCTTTGGGGGTGGCTAGAGGCAAAAACTAGAAAACTTGTGCTGATCCAAAGTCTATATATAATTACCATGTTTCATTTTCTCACTACTAGCACAGCCCAGATTTCATCATTTAGTACAGATAAGTCATTTATCTGGGGGTAATGTGTCACACAGATCCATGTTCTGGAACAGGGCAAATAAATTATCCAATGTTAACTTTGATAGCTCTTAGCCATTTCTTAGTCACCTAAACCTGTGTGCTGAATCAGTAAGGTAAGTGTGCCTATGTGAAGTACCTAGAGAAATGCTAGCTGTATGTATACATATGTGTGTATATATGTCTGTCTCTCAGATTCACACACAGTTTCCACTAACACCACATCAGAAGGAGAGGAGATATAGCTGTTATTAACAGGGAGCTATTCACAGGCTCCACTATGTGTTTGCAACATTAATAAAACAACTTCTTCAAGGAATTAATTCACAAAACTGAAAATGATCACATTTCACTATTTCCAAAAATCTCTCCTTAGAGATAACAAGGATCTAGCACAGATCAGAAAAAATGTTAAGGTAAAATTCTGATTTAAGAAAACAGTCGACTGGGCGCGGTGGCTTACACCTGTAATCCCAGCATTTTGGGAAGTCAAGGCAGGCAGGTCACCTGAGGTCGGGAGTTCGAGACCAGCCTGACCAACATGGAGAAACCCGGTCTCTACTAAACATACAAAATTAGCCGGGCGTGGTGGCGCATGCCTGTAATCCCAGCTACTTGGGAAGGCTGAGGCAGGAGAATCGCTTGAACCTGGGAGGCAGAGATTGTGGTGAGCCGATCATGCCATTGCACTCCAGCCTGAGCAACAAGAGCAAAACTCCATCTCAAAAGAAAGAAAAGGAAAGGAAAAGAAAAGAAAAGAAAACAGTCAGCTGGGTGTGGTGGCTCACACCTGTAGTTCCAGCACGTTGGAAGGCCAAGGCAGGCAGACTGCTTGAGCCCAGGGGTTCAAGACCAACCTGGGCAACATGGTGAAACCCCATCTCTACAAAAAATACAAAAAAAATGGCCAGGTGTGGTGGCAGACTCCTGTGGTCCCAGCTACTTGGGAGGCTGAAACAGGAGAATCATGTGAACCTGGGAAGCAGAGGTTGCTGTGAGCTGAGATCGCACCACTACACTCCAGCCCGGGAGACAGAGCAAGACTCTGTCTCAAAAACAAAAACCAGAAAAAAAAAATAAAAAAAAAAGAAAGAAAACAGTCTTAAACCAACCAAAATCAGATGTGCCACTTTATTCGATGCAAGCCAAATCAATCTTACAATAAAGTATTACATAACAGCAGAGTGGAGAGCTCATGGCTGATAATGTGAAATCTTTTACAAATGCCAAACTGACTCTACAAGCATTAAAAAAGCAACAACTGGGCCGGGCGTGGTGGCTCACGCCTGTAATTCCAGCACTTTGGGAGCCCGAGGAGGGCGGATCACGAGGTCAGGAGATCGAGACCATCCTGGCTAATGCGGTGAAATCCCGTCTCTATTAAAAATACAAAAAAATTAGCCGGGCGTGGTGGCAGGCGCCTGTAGTCCCAGCTACTCGGGAGGCTGAGGCAGAATGGTGTGAACCCGGGAGGCAGAGCTTGCAGTGAGCCAAGATCGCACCACTGCACTCCAGCCTGGGTGACAGAGTGAGACTCCGTCTCAAAAAAAAAAAAAAAAAAGCGACAAGTGAAATTATTGTCTCATACATGCAATGAAAATATTTTTTAAAGTAAAGACAGACACCCAGTTGCTCCCCTTTTAGTACCACTGTTCTGCAGTCAATACTGCCCTCTGGTGTTGCAGAATAAAAGTCAAATGTCAGAAAGTGAACACTGAACTTTACTGTTCACAGTAGTATGTTTAAATCAAGGCATCTAGTTGGGACTACAAATCCCATCAAAGACAAAATAAACTGATTCAGGATGTCATTTATTATCTACCGTATATGAAAGGAGAAACTCTTTAAAAAGGCATTAAATCAGGAATACTAATTTATGAAAACAGCAGCTCTTAACTATGCTGTTAATGAAACATCACTAACAGTGAATTATACCTTCACATAAAATTATGTAATTCAAGAAAAACCTCGAAGGTATATTACCTCTGAGTTAAGAGGGTATGTAGGATAGTAAGAGTAAAGCCTCCCATCTATAAACAAGAAAATTCCATAGAAAGTGAGCCAGGGTCGTTCTCATGGCATATGTATCAAACACACTAAAAAAGTGTCCATGGAAACCACACACCAGCCAGCTCTGCCTATTAGTAAACCTGACTATTTATTTTAGGAAAAAAGCTCAAGAAAAACAGCACGTTTGGCTGCTAGGTGGACTTATGCAATGTTTCAAGAAAAGAAAGACTTACCAAGGCTGGTGCCATCCTGCCCCATGATGCACTTCATGGAGGTGATGATCTGCTCCACTACAGGAGGTGACAATGACGTGGCATACACTGCACTATGAGAATGTGTTCGCAGGTAGTCTATCAGCTCCTGGGGAGTTCACAGAGGCAGATAAGTAGAGACAATTCTTGCATTCACTGGCAATGTCAGTCCTTTCCTTCTAAGTTCTAGAGGACTCCTCACTTCAATGGCACTGGAATAGGGACACTAATCTGAGATACAAGGTCAACCAACATGGTCGAAGCATACCGCTGGCAACAACTGGGTCAGAAACATGGCAAAGTTCTTAGGTTTGGTTTTGTTTTTTAAACATGGAACAACATAAGAGAAAAACTAGTTTTAAAACAACCCCTCTAAATTTGGAGAATGTATCATTTAAAGTTAGAAATATGGCCGTGCATGGTGGCTCATGCCTGTAATCCCAGCAGTTTGGGAGGCCAAGGTCGGTGGATCTACTGAGGTCAGGAGTTCAAGACTGGCCTGACCAACATGGTGAAACCCCATCTCTACTAAAAATACAAAAATCAGCTGTGCGTGGAGGCGGGCACCTATAATCCCAGCTACTTGGGAGGCTGAGGCAGGAGAATCGCTTGAACCTAGGAGACGGAGGTTGCAGTGAGCTGAGATTGCGCCATTGCACTCCAGCCTGGGGGACAGAGTGAGACTCTGTCTTAAAAAAAAAAAAAAAAAGTTAAAAATAAATGAACACGGCTGAATTAAACAAGGTGTTTGGATTGCTTTTTAGATATAATGATTTAATTCCAAGTATCACAGAAAATGTCATCTGCAGCTCTGTGTGCCTGTAAAGCCCATCCTTCTACCCCTAAATAACAGTTCTCTAACATCAACTTTAAGAGCATTAGAACTTCCTCCAGATATGCAGAAATGTATAAAATGATATAAATGTGAAATAGAAATTTACAAGGTATTTTATTAAAATGCCAATGACATCTCATTGAATAAAGTAAAACTCTGTCATTTACAAGGATTTCAAAAAAACTTAATTGTATATCCCTATTCTCTGATATCTTTTAATTTCACCAAATCTTTAAAATGCACACACAAGAAGCTTATGTACCAGAACAAATTAGGGGGACACAAATGTGGCTATGAAACAGTTTTATCTCAAAAATATTAAAAATTGTACTAAAAAAACCAAAAGCACAAATATATTGTACTTTAATGATCTCCCAGAGTATTATTTTTCTATCCTTTGGTTCACAGCCACAAAGCTTACTAAAAAACAACTCTCCAAAGTGAGCCTGGTCCCATTAACAAAAAGGTAATATTTGAGATAAAAATCTATCAAACCTGGCCAGGTGCAGTGGCTCACACCTGTAATCCTAGCACTTTGGGAGGCCGAGGCGGGCAGATCACGAGGTCAAGAGATCGAGACCATCCTGGCCAACACGGTGAAACCCTGTCTCTCCTAAAAATACAAAAAATTAGCTGGGCATGGTGGCACGTGCCTGTAGTCCCAGCTACTTGGGAGGCTGAGGCAGGAGAATCGCTTGATCCCAGGAGGCGGAGGTTGCAGTGAGCCAAGATTGTGCCACTGAACTCCAGCCTGGCAATGGAGTAAGGCTTGGTCTCAAAAAAAAAAAAAAAAAAAAAAAAATCTATCAAAGCTGATTAAAAGTCACTGAAAATGAGTTCTCTCTAAAAGGCAATCAAGTATTAAAAGAATGACCTTTTTTTCTGTGATAGGGTCTTGCTCTGTTGCCCAGGCTGCAATGCAGTGGTGTAATCACGGCTCACTGCATCCTTGATCTCCCAGGCTCAAGCAATCCTCTCATCTCAGCCTCCCCCATAGTTGGGACTACAGGCATGTGCCACCACACCCAGCTAATTTTTTTACTTTTTTGTAGAGATGAAGTCTCACTATGTTGCCCAGCTGGTATTGAACTCCTGGGCTCAAGTAATCCTCCCACTTCAGCCTCTCAAAGTGCTGGGATTACAGGTGTGAGCTACTGTGCCCAGCATAACCATTCTTTAATACTCCGAATATTGAGTGGTGAAGCAAAATTAAGAACATTTATGAGCACCTCCTCTGTGCCATATACAAATACCTGACATACATTATTTTTTCCCTAACATTGCAATCAACGTTTAAAAATAACAGCTTCATTGTGATATAAGCCACATACACAGAATTCACCGTTTTAAAGCACAATTCAGTGGTTTTTAGTATATCCAGAGTTGTGCCACTTTTACCACTAATTTTAGAACATTTCCATAACCCTGAAAGGAAACCTCATACCCATTAGCATTCACTTTCCATTTCCCTATCCCCTCCGCCTCCGGCAACTACTAATCTACTTTCTGTTTCTATGCTTATTCTAGGTATCACATATTTTAAAACATGCAATATGTGACTTTTTGTGACTTTTTTCACTTACCATAATGTTTTTAAGGTGCACCCACGTTGTAGCATGGACATATATTACTTTTTAAACCCTTACTACAATCTTACAAGCTGGGCATATTTATCTCCATTTTACTGACAAGGAAACTGGGAGGTTAAATGTTTTCCCTGAGGTCTAACAAAGTAAGCCGAGAAATATTCAGACCCAGGCCTCTGTCTTTATGGTTCACCATTTCAACCACACCACAGATTCTTACCTGCATCAAAATTCACCGTATGATTTTTTTCTGACTACAAAGACCCAGAAAAGGCAACTTCATAGTTAAAAAATTGAAAAATACAATGCTTTGTAGTACCCCACAGCTGGCACAACTTTTTTGCTTCCTGTCTCCATGTTCACTCATGATATATTTGTGTCCAAGGGCAAGGTGACCTGCTATTCCCATGGGCTCCCATGACAACCCCACTGTTTTTGAAACTGCGAGCACAATGCAAACCCAACAGAAGGCTGGGGCGGGCAGGGAGCACCACTGTGTGTTCTTTCACACAAGAGGGTATTCTATATCACAGATCAGCATGTAGCTTAGAAAGAAGCTCAAATAAGAAAACAACAAACAATGAACAGAACCAGCCTTTAGTTCAGTGAGGAGACATTAGAGTCACTCACTGGTATTATGAGCCTAAACCAGAGGCAAATTTGCAGACATCCCAGTTCAGGGCCCCATCTGCTAGGCCTGAGGTACCAAATCTAATTGCCAGTGACTTTATCTCTAATCGCTCATTCTCATGGCTCGTTTACCTTCTTGCCTCCAATATATCCTCCAGAAGCACCAAAACTCTTTGTGAACGTTCCCATCATAACATCCACATCCTCGGGATCCAGGCCAAAGTACTCCACCACACCCCGGCCTGTGGGGCCCAGGGCGCCAATGCTGTGAGCCTCATCCAGATACAAGTATGCCTTGTATTTCTTCTTGAGGGCAATCACTTCAGGAAGACGAACAATAGATCCCTCCATGCTGGCAAAACATGAAAAAATATATATATACACATATACACTGAGACTTTTTCAATCAAAATTGGGAGTTTGGCACTTCATTATTATTGAGTTTACTGCTTCTTGTTTTTTTCTTGGGACAGAGTTTTGCTCCATTGTCCAGGCTGGAGTGCAGTGGCATAATCTCGGCTTACTACAATCCCTGACTCCTGGGTTCAAGCGATTCTTGTGCCTCAGCCTCCCAAGTAGCTGGGACTAGAGGTGCCCGCCACCACCACGCCCAGATAATGTTTGTATTTTTAGTAGAGATAGGGTTTCCTCATGTTTCCCAGGCTAGTCTCGAACTCCTGGCCTCAAGTGATACACCCGCCTTGGCCTCCCACAGTTCTGGGGTTACAGGAATAAGCCACCCTGCCCGGCTGAGTTTATTGGGTTTTAAATGGTCTGACAACTGTATCTGTGGCTTAAACTGACAAAGGTAGATGAAGCCATGGCAAGGCAAAAGACTAGGGGAAAGAAAACTGGACTTTTAAAACAAGCACTGGCTGGGTGCGGTGGCTCACACCTGTAATCCCAGCACTTTGGTGGGCTGAGGTAGGCGGATCACTTGAGGTCAGGAGTTCGAGACCAGCCCGGCCAACACAGTGAAACCCCGTCTCTACTAAAAATACAAAAATTAGCTGGGCTTGGTGGCACACACCTGTAATCCCAGCTACTTGGGAGGCTAAGGCAGGAGAACCGGGAGGCGGAGGTTGCACTGAGCCGACATCACGCCACTGCACTCCAGCCTGGGTGACACAGCGAGATTCCGTCTTAAAAAAAAAGCCACCCAAACCACCAAAAAACAAAAAACAAGCACCAAACACAAGCAATCTTAATTCACGACAAAAATAATTAAGGTCACAGCAGATTCTTCTAAAGCTTGTAATTACAGGCAACATGAGACTTTGCATCACATTGCACAGGCAATTAAAATGACACAAAAGAACAAAAAAAATTAGGTGGTAAAAATACGTGTAAAAGCTGTAAAGGTTAACCAAAATAAAATATTTCTTTTTAATTTTTTTTTATTTTTTACAGAGACAGGCTCTCACTATGTTGCCCAAGCTGGTCTCAAATTCCTGGCCTCGAGCGACCTCCCACTTTGGCCTCCCAAAGTGTTGGGATTACAGGCGTGAGCTACTGCACTCAGCCTAAAATAAAATATTTATTAAAATTAAATGGTGTGTAATTTGTTTTGACATATTAAAATATATATTCCAATTCTTGCCCCTACATATAGGTTCCCTCTACAAACTAGAAAAATAAAAGACCCAAATAGGGGATTTGGTGACCATGTAGTATTATGGAAAGAATAACGAAGAACTAGACAAAAAGACTTCTGTTCTAATGCTGACTCTGTTTCCAGGTATTTTAGCGACTTATAAACACTGTCTCCTTAGTTTCCAGCGGGGAATAGACTAATGTTCCCTTCAGTTAAAAAATTCTATGACTTCATGGGGCCAAGTCACAAAGGTAAGAATAATAAAGCAGGATTACCTATATATTCCTTCCACAAGGATGAGAATTTTCTTCCAGGGCCTTCGTGTCCGAGGCTGACCATAAACAATGGCATCTTTCAATAGCTTCTCTAGGCTTTGCATATCTACAGAGCACAAAAAAGAACAGTTATACTGCATCTTCCTCTTTCCTAACTTTATTCTGGAAATGCAGAGATATATTTCTCATTCAGAAACCATGCCTCAGATAGCAAAGGACATAATTAGAGTTGGGCAGAAAAAAGCAGGGCAAAATAGGTGAATTATTGCCACCTTGAATTGAAATCCAAAATGTAACAAATGTTCAAACCATCGAAACTTGACTAAAGGACGGTGGTGGCTGACTCAGTTCATTAGCTTCCTTATAAAATGACCAGTGTCTCATGTTAAATACCCTGCCATTAAGTTAGCTTCTGTGTGTTTATCGAAAAATACAGAATCAAACTGTATCTCTAATCCCAGTGAGTCATTCGGAAATAAATGCGTAAAAAAGACAGAGCGAGAGAGTGTGAATAAACCATCACAGACACATACTCCTCCTAAAAAAACAAATGCAAGGCGTAAAAAAACTTCACAGTGCGTGCTCCATTTCCTTTCACCCAGGACGTACTCAATAAATGCTTGTTAAAGAGTTCTATTTTGGTACTGGGTTAAAAATACACCCGTCTGGGGCATGTATAAGTCTGTGTGTTAAGCAAGCCCGACAATCAGTTGAAATTGTTCCATGTTTGACTTCATCAGTTGTCCATTAACAACCAAGTTCTTGTGGCTCTGTTGGTTCTTATGGTGGTTAATGGGCCTGGAAACAACTTGGCTGCTACTGCCATTAATGATGATCATAATTTCCTTGTTAAAGACAAATGCTTTGAAGACCATTGTTGCCACACTACAGATTTCATACTTAAAATACCTGCCCTGAAATGAAGTCCTTAAAAAAAACTCCCCCAAATTTAAGCAACATTAAGTCTGGGGAATACTTAATAGGGGTGGGAGACATCCTATCATAAAATCTTTTTTTTTTTTGAGATGGAGTCTCCCTCTGTCATCCAAGCTGGAGTGCAATGGTGTGATCTCTCCTCACTGAGGCCTCCACCTCCAAGGTTCAAGCAATTCTCCTGCCTCAGCCTCCCAAGTAGCTGGGATTACCGGCACCCGCCATCACGCCAGGCTAATTTTGTACTTTTGTAGAGATGGGGTTTCACCATGTTGTCCAGGCTTGTCTTGAACTTCTGACCTCAGGTGATCCGCCTGCCTCGGCCTCCCAAAGTGCTGGGATTACAGGCGTGAGCCACCACGCCTGGCCCTATCATAAAATCTGATTTTGTATTCTGTATTGCTTGTAACTGGAGGAAGGAGTTATAAAAGTACATGATTTTGCTCTTTGCAGAAAACAATTTTGACAGAAAAAGAGATAAGGTAATAAAAACACAGAACACAAACACAAATAAGATAGTCTAAGGTTGTGATTGTGCTTACACATTCAGTAATTTCTAAGAAAAAAATCTGCATACGACCTAATCAAGATTCAGGAGATGTTCCCTACAGAAGTAAATTACGTCCTGACTCAAAGCCTCCAGTTTTTTTTTTTTTTTTGAGACAGAGTCTTGCTCTGTCGCCAAGGCAGGAGTGCAGTGGCGTGATCTCTGCTCACTGAAACCTCCGCCTCCTGGATTCAAGTGATTCTCCAGCCTCAGCCTCCTGAGTAGCTGGGATTACAGGTGCATGCCACCACATCCAGCTAACTTTTGTATTTTTAGTAGAGGTGGGGTTTCACCATTTTGGCCAGGCTGGTCTTGAACTCCTGACCTCAGGTGATCTGCCCGCCTTGGCCTCCCCAAGTCCTGCAAAGCCTCCAGTTCTTAGGCAGAGAGCAATGTATGGCGATCAGCTGAAGACAAGTAAAAACACAGGAATTATTTTAGTTTTCTCTGTTTATATATAGAGGGAGGAGAAAAATAATACTGGTCAAAATTTTAGATAAAAGAAGCATCAGCCAGGTGTGGTGGCTCACGCCTGTAATCTCAGCACTTTGGGAGACCGAGGCGGGTGGATCGCTTAAGGTCAGGAGTTCGAGACCAGACTGACCAACATGGCAAAACCCTGTCTCTACTAAAAATACAAAAAAAATTAGCCGGCTGTGGTGGTGGGCACCTGTAATTCCAGCTACTTGGGAGGCTGAGACATGAGAATCACTTAAACCCAGGAGGCGGAGGTTGCAGTGAGCCAAGATCACACCACTGCCCTCCAGCCTGGGTGACAGAGCAAGACTGTTTCAAAAAAAAGAAATACCTATAGCAGAATGCTTAACCATATTATCTACTTAGAAAAAAAAATTCAACCTCTCCAATGTTATGCCCCCAAATTCCACATAAATTTAAATAAAAAATATATTGCAAAACTCTCAGAAGAAAACATGAAAGAATAATATTATGATCTGAGAATGAGGAGGGTATTGTGTAAAATCCGAAAGTCGTAAAACAGTAAGTGTGGCAACAAAAACATTTTCATGAGTCTGTACAGGAAGACACTGAAAACAAAGTCAATAATATAAAAATAGTGCAGTCTGGGCATGGTGAATCACTCCTGTAATCCCAGCATTTTGGGAGGCTGAGACAGGAGGATCGTTTCAGCCTAAGAGTTCAAGACCAACCTGGGCAACACAGCGAGACTTTGTCTCTATAAAAAATAAAAAACACTAGTCCGGCATGGTGGTGCATGCCTACAGTCCTAGCTACTCAGGAGACTGAGGCAGGAGAATCATTTGAACCTAGGAGGTCAAGGCTGTGGTGAGTTGTGGTTCTGCTACTTCACTCCAGCCTGGGTGATGCAGCAAGACCCTGTCTCAAAAAAATAATAATAAAATAATGCAACATAAAGGAAAAGATAATTAATATAAAGGGCTCTTACAATCAGTAAAAAATAGAAACAATTTGAAAATGGCCAATTTATAAAGAAATACAAACACATTAGCTTACAAGTAGAGTTTAAAAAACAGTAAAAATGCAAAAAGTTGTTCTATATCTAATAAGCAATGAAATAAAAACTAACATATTATTTCCTCATTAGATTTGGAAAGATTTAAAATGATTCACCATAGCCTATGTTGGCCAGTGTGTAGGAACAGTCAATCTCATGTTGTTGAGGAAAAATTCATACAAGATGCAAGCATGTGTATGTTCATTGTAGCACTATTCACAACAGCAAAGACATAGGATCAATCTAAATGTCCATCAACAGTAGACTGGATTAAAAAAATGTGGGCCAGGTATGGTGGCTTATGCCTATAATCCCAGTACTGGGAGGCCAAGGTGGGTGGATTGCTTGAACCCAGGAGTTCAAGACCAGCCTGGGCAACATGGTGAAACCCCATCTTTACAAAAAATACAAAAAGAAAACACAAAAAACAAAAAACAAAAAACTTGGCCAGGCGTGGTGGAACACATCTGTAGTCCCAGCTACTAGGGTGGCTAAGATGGGAGGATTGGTTGAGCTGGGGAGGTAGAGGTTGCAGTGAGCTGAGTTCATGCCAGTGCATGCCAGCCTGGGAGACAGAGCAAGACTCTGTCTCAAAAATAAAAATAAAAATAAAAAAAATATATATATGTACATATACACCATGGAATACTATGTAGCCGTAAGAAAGAATGAGATGATGTCCTTTGCAGCAACATGGATGCAGCTAGAAGCCATTACCCTAAGCAAACTAACACAGGAACAGAAAACCAAATACCACATATTCTCACTTGTAAGTGGGAGCTAAACACTGAGTACAAACAGACACGACTAAGGGAACAACAGACACTGGGGTCTACTTGAGAGTGAGGCAGGGGAGGTTGAGGAGGGTAAGGTTCGAAAAACTACCTATCAGGTACTATGCTGATTACCTGGGTGACGAAATAATCTGTACACAAACCCCCGAGACATGCAATTTACCTATATAACAAACCTGTACATGTACCCCTGAACCTAAAATAAAAGTGAAAAAAAAAAGTTCATATAATGCTTAGAGGCAATTTGGAAAAGTATTAAAAATGTATACTCTTTTAACCATGCATTCTGAGACTGCTAGAAATTTATCCTAAGGCACTAACCAGATGATGGTACAAAACTGTAACTGTAGTGCTGTTCCCAGTAGAAAAATTTAGAAACAGCCCCGATGTCCAATTGAGGGGGCAATTAAATGAGGGCACACCCAGGCACTAACTGCCACACTGGTATTTAAGAATGAGGTAGAGTTACATGTAATGACAAACAACAATCACCGTGTATTGTAAAAAGAGGCCAGGCATGATGGCTCACACCTGTAGTCCCAGCACTTTGGGAGGCCAAGGCGGGAGGATCAACTGAAGTCGGGAGTTCAAGACCAGTCTGGCCAACACAGTGAAACTCCGTCCCTACTAAAAATACTAAAAATTAGTCAGGTGTGGTGGCACGCTCCTGTAATCCCAGCTACTCGGGAGGCTGAGGCAGGAGAATCGCTTGAACTTGGGAGGCAGAGGTTGCAGTGAGCCAAGATTGAGCCACTGCACTCCAGCCTGGGTGACAGAGCGAGACTCTAGCCTCAAAAAAAAAAAAGAAAATAACAGGTTACATAGTGATATTTAATAAGATCTGATTTCTCACTGTAAAACATTTTAGACAAGACAAAAACAAAAACAAAAACAAAAATGATGTTATCATCTATGATCCTTCCATCCACGGGTACACACCTAACATTTTGGTATACACTCTTCCAAACTTTTGTCTGTGCCTGTACACATTTTGGGAAAAGATGCTATTAACATACAGTTTGGTCACCTTTTCTGCCTATGTGTGTGTTTTAACTATGAAAGTTACGCATTTTTATTCTAAATAATCATTTTAATAATACACAAAGATATTTCCACTGAGGGAGGAAAGGTCTGGCTCAGGGCCACCCTCCTCTGTGCTCCCACAGCATCTATTCATAGCTGTACTTCAGCACCTGTCCACTATATTGTAAGGACTGGCTTATCTATTAAGTCTCTTCATTAACCAGTCAGAGATCTTGATTTATTCACTTAAATACCGTTAGTCTTATGGCAAGATACACTATAGTCATCGAGTAAATGTATTTGAGTAAGGGATCTGTAAACAAGGAAATGGGATGGAAAACTTCATGGTCAAATAAAAGGATAGTATTATATTTGTACAAGAGGCTTCCATCAACCTCTAATTTTAAAAGACTGGACCGGAAGAACATTTTAAATGTTGCTACTTTGTCTTCATTTATACTTTCAAGTGCTAATATAACTAATGTTAACTTCCACCATGGATCAAAAGAATAGCAAAACCAAGGCCAGCAGTGAATTCTTCAGCAAACTCACTGTTGTGTTTGAAGATTCTAATGGTTGCTCCTGACAGTCTGGCTCCCAGAACCAGTGATGCATGGTTCAGTTCATCACTCAGAATCAGGCAACCCTGCAACATCACAGGAACAGAAAGGTAAGAAGCTGGAGGGGAAAGGGTTAGTTACACAAATCACAAAATGCCACAAACACTAATAGTTGTATCTTATTAAGGAAATCGTGCACAACAGCACAGTGATCAATTTTAAGAAGAGGAAAAAGGTGTACACAATCATTTGTTTTTTGTAAAGACACCTTAAAAGTAGATGCAAAATTCTAGCCTTTTAATTTAATATCTTCAGTCCCATGACTGATGTAAATATTCAGATATATGGCAACAGGTCTTTATTTGTATCTAAAACATGACACATCCGTCTCTAAAACGTTTTGGTTTCTTTACGTGAGAGAATTCCATGTAGTTTTAGTATAATGTTCTGTTTATCTGTGGGAAATGGCAGCTGATGGGGTCATGTCTGTGGAAATGGTGCATTCTCTCACTACTACTCATATCCAGAGTCCAAGGAAGATCCTACTTATTAACTTTTTCCCCACATAGCATGGACTGTAGGCTTCAGTTTTGTCTTAAAAATCCCCAAACAAGCTTTGCTTTAACACACAAACATCAGTTTCTGCTAAGGCAACTAAGAAAAGGTTGAAGATCTCGGTTTGGTTTTTTTTTTCACTGCAGTTCTTACTCTTCCATCTCTCAGGGGGCCCTTCAACCTGTCAGATCTCAACTCAGAAAAAGGTTTTTCTCTGTCAAAAATAGCCTCAAAATATCCAATTAGATGAAAAGGGTGCCGAAAGTATATAGCATGCTCCTGCGAGAATAAAAAGAAGAGAGAAGATACAAAGACACACAGTCATCCCTCAGTCTACAGGAGGACTTGGTTCCAGAACTGCCTCACCCTCACATTTATCCAAATCCATCCATGCTCATGTCCTGCAGTTGGCCCTGTGGGACCTGCAGGCCCTCCATATACTTGGGTTTTGTGTTCCATGAATACTATATTGTGTGTATGTGTGTGTGTGAGATGGAGTCTTGCTCTTGTTGCTGGAGTGCAGTGGTGCGATCTTGGTTCACTTGCAACCTCTGCCTCCCAGATTCAAGCGATTCTCCGGCCTCAGCGTCCCAACTAGCTGGGATTACAGAAGCCCACCAAGAGGCCCAGCTAATGTTTGTATTTTTAGTAGAGATGGGGTTTCACCATGTTGGCCAGGCTGGTCTTGAACTCCTGACCTCAGGTGATCCACCCGCCTCAGCGTCCCAAAGTGCCAAGATTACAGGTGTGAGACACTGTGCCTGGCTGAAAACTGTATTTCTGCTCTATATTTGGTTGAAAAAAATCCACGTGTAAGTGGACCTGCATGGTTCAAACCACGTTGTTCAAGGGTCAACTATATATATACACGCTTATTTATTACAGAATATTCTTAAAGAATACTTAAGAAACTTGTAACAGTAGTTGTGTTTGAAATTTTTATTATGCACATAGTATTTATTAAGATAAAAAAGCTACCTGGTTAAAAATGTATAGATTAAAAATGAAGTGGCCAGGCATGGTGGCTCATGCCTGTAATCCTGGCAATTTGGGAGGCCAAGGTGGGTGGATCACTTGAGGTCAGGAGTTCGAGACCAGCCTGGCCAACATGGCAAAACCCCATCTCTACTAAAAAGAAAACACAAAAAAATTAGCTGGGCGTGGTGGCAGGCGCCTGAAATCTCCGCTACACAAAAGGCTGAGGCAGTGAGGCAGTGAGGCAGTGAGCCGAAATTGTGCTGCTGCACTCCAGCCTGGGCAACAGAGGGAGACTCTGTCTGGGGAAAAAAAAAAAAAAAAAAGGAGGAGGAGGAAGAGGAGGAAGAGGAGGAAAAGGAGGAAGAGGAGAAGGAGGAGAAGGAGAAGAAGGAAAAGGAGAAGACTAGAGCCGGCAGTATCAATAGACTCCTGGCTTTCAAATCTTTATGCATGCATACACACACACACACACACGTGTGTGTATGCATGAGTTCGCATATATACATACATTTTCTAGCTCTAGTCACTGAGAGGTGAGAAGCAGTGACACTCCTTCAGCAATAAACACACCTAGTTCCCAGACCTTGGTTTCTAAATATCATTCTCCAAAAAAAAGAACCAGCGCTTCTTGGAGAACTGGTTAATTCCAAAACTGGGACAGGGAAAATATAAGATGATCCTGGAGCATTTTATCATGCCAGAAAGTATAAGAATGCTTTTAAAAAAAAAAAGTTATTATATATTCAAAGGACACAGGTACCCACCTGAAGCAGCTCCCAATGGCCAAAACTAAAACTCGAGCAACAAAAAAGAAGCAATTGTGTTGAATTATAAGCCAAATAATAAAAATATTCACAAACCCACAACGATAGAAATAAATAAGGGAGAAGCAAGAACTCTTCCTTACACAAAAATTCTAATTAGTAAGTATAGAAAGAATGAGAAAAATAGAAAAATCACCATTAGAACACCAAGGTAAGCCGGGTGTGGTGGCTCACGCCTGTAATCCCAGCACTTTGGGAGGCTGAGGTGGCTGGATCACCTGAGGTCAGGAGTTTGAGACCAGCCTGGCCAACGTGGTGAAACCCCATCTCTACTAAAAAATACAAAAATTTAGCCGGGCATGGTGGTGGGTGCCTGTAATCCCAGCTACTCAGGAGGCTAAGGCAGGAGAATTGCTTGAACCCAGGAGGCGGAGGCTGCAATGAGCCGAGATGGCGCCATTGCACTCCAGCCTGGGCAACAAGAGCAAAACTCCATCTCAAAAAAAAAAAAAAAAGAACACCAAGGTAATAACTGCCACAGGCAAGATCAGAGATGCATACTAAAGTTAGTGGGTGAAAGTTTAATCCAAAATGCTATATACAGTCCCAAAGTATCTCTGCCACAATATATGGTGATTACAAAGGGAAAAGCAGTAACTTGGTAGTAGAAAATCCCTGCTGACACCTGAGCCAAGTGATTAAGATTTACATCATCAGTAATATGTATCGAAACCACATAGTCTCTCGCATGATTCACTGAGAATGGTATCACTTCTTTGGTAGCTTTCTCAATAACGCACGGACTCAATCAAACCATAACAACACAACAGACAGACCCAAATTGGAGACATTCTACAAAATAAGGGACCAGTACCCTTCAGAAGTATTAAGGTCATGAAAGACAAAGAAAAACAGGAACTATCCCAGATTGGAGGAGACTGAGGAGCTACAACAGCTAAAGACAATGTGGATCCTCACCTGGATCCTGAAGCGGAAAAAGGACATTAGTGAAAAACTGGTGAAAACCAAATACGTCCTGTACTTTAGTTATAGTATTGTGTCACAGTTAATTTCTTAGCTGTAAGAAACAGTTCCACTGTTATGCAAGATGTTAACATAAAGGGAAGTTGAATGAATGGTATACAGGAACTCTCTGTACTCTTTTGTAACTCTTTTTGTAAGTCTAAATTAAAGTTTCAAAAAAGTGTTAAAATTGAAAAAGCGAAACTGAGGGAGAAAATAAAGAGAAGTCAGATTTCTCTTCAGCAAGTCAAATTCTTTACTTACCACTCTTGGCATTCAACTCTATCTTAAAAAGAACCCTCCCTTCCCTTCCCCTCCACACAAAATTTTATTTTCTCCTCTTTCCAGCTAAATATTTTTCTGGCAAACCTGCAAAAGCATTATGTTCTTTTTTTCTGGCAAAAAGGAACTCTTTTTAGACAGCCTTTTTTAGACAGCCTTATTCACCATTTCAATGTATCAATCTGTCTTTTTCCCTTAGAACTTATTCTGAAGCTTTATTAAATCTTTGGTTCAAAAATAAAAGATATTCATACTAGCAGTTAACATCTAAGCGCTTAATGTTTCAGGTATCATGTTAAAAGATTTAAAAGCATTATTACTTTTAATCCTCACAATAATTCTATGTAGTAGACACTATTATCACTCCCACTTTACATATGAGGAAACTCTTGTTCAGGAGTTTAGAATCTTGCTCAAGGTCACAAGCACAGTAACAAAATAATAATAGCAATACTAATTATTGCCCAGGCTGGAGTGCAGTGGCGCAATCTCGGCTCAGTGCAAGCTCTGCCTCCCGGGTTCACGCCATTCTCCTGCCTCAGCCTCCCGAGTAGCTGGGACCACAGGCGCCTGTCACTACGCCTAACTATTTTTTTGTATTTTTAGTAGAGACGGGGTTTCACCGTGTTAGTCAGGATGGTCTCGATCTCCTGACCTCGTGATGCACCCGCCTCGGCCTCCCAAAGTCTTGGGATTACAGGCGTGAGCCACTGCGCCCGGCCACAAAATAATTATTAAATAAGACAAGTGTCTGCTTCCAGAACCTATGCTCTTAATCAATATACTGCCCCACCCTGCCATCAAACTGAGCAATTAACCACCTCACATGGAAATTCAGTATCAGATTCAAAGGATCATTAAAACTGGGTAAGTTACTGTCTTTAACAGATTAAACAATATTTAATAATATTTCAATTATAGTTTGATTTGGAATATAAATCTTTCTTTTTTTGAGACGGAGTCTCGCTCTGTCCCCCAGGCTGGAGTGCAGTGGCCCGATCTCGGCTCACTGCAAGCTCCGCCTCCCGGGTTCACGCCATTCTCCTGCCTCAGCCTCCGGAGTAGCTGGGACTACAGGCACCCGCCACCACACCCAGCTAATTTTTTGTATTTTTAGTAGAGATGGGGTTTCATCCTGTTAGCCAGGATGGTCTCGATCTCCGCCCGTCTCGGCCTCCCAAAGTGCTGGGATTACAGGCGTGAGCCACCGCGCCCGGCCCTGGAATATAAATCCTTATGGTTGTATCTTCCAGGTCTGTGTAGAAAACGTCTAATTCTAGATAATCCTCTGATAGAGCTTGTAAGCATACAGAGAGAAGAGCAAGATGAGATTCTCTAATCCTCCAGTGTTAAAAATTCTAACAAGAATCTCAGGCTTGTACTTCAAAATGCAGGACAGCAACATATTATAACGTGAAGTCAAAGAACCATACATTTATGTCTTACAAGGAATTTTGTGTATTTTATTTAAGTTGTTGGGTATTTTGGCATGAAGTTGTTCTTAATACTCCCTTATTATCCTTTAATGTCCATAGGACGTGTAGTGATGCACCCTCTCTCATTCCTGTTACTGGTAATATGCATCTTATCTCGTCTTATCCTGACCATTCTGGCCAGAGATTTATCAACTATATTCATTTGCTCAAAGAATCAGCTTCGGTTTCACTAATTTCCCTATTGTCCATTTTCTAATTCATTAATTTTTGCACTTATCATCATTATATTCTTCCTTTTGCTTAGTTTGGGTTTAATTTGTTCTTCTTTTTCTAATTTTTTAAGCTACAAGCTTTACTTTTTTTTTTTTGAGACGGAGTCTGGCTGCTTTACTTTTTTTCTAATACAGGTTGAATATTCCTTATTCAAAATGCTTGGGACCAGATGTGTTTCAGAGTTCAGATTTTTATGGATTTTGGATTATTTGCATTATATTTACTGGTTTAGCACCCCTAAGCATTTTCTTTGAGCTGTCATGATGACACTCAAACTATTTACGAGTTTGAAATATTTTAGATTTCAGATTTGGGGATTAGGAATGCTCAACCTGTATAAACGTTTAATGCTATACATTTCCATCTGAGCATTGCTTTAGCTTCATCCAACAAACTGTAATAGGTTACATTTCCATTTAGTTCAAAATATGTTTATTTTCCCCTGTTTTTTCTTCTTTGGCCCATGGGTTATTTAGAAATACGTTGTTTAATTTTCAAATATTCAAAGGTTTTCCAGATATCTTTGTGTTATCAATTTCTAATTTAAATTCCACTGTGATCACAGAACATACTTTGAATAATTTTAATACTTTCAAATTTACCAAAACTGGCTTAATGGCCTAGAATATGGTCTTTGGTAGTAAATGTTTTGCTGTTGTTGAGTGAAGTGTTTCATGACTCTCAATTAGGTCAACTGGTTGACAGTGTTTTCCAAACATTCTATATCATTACTGATTTTCTGTTTCATTCTTCTGTTAATTAAGAGAGAGGGGTTAGGGCAGAGCACAGTGGCTCACGCCTGTAATCCCAGCACTTTGGGAGGCCGAGGCAGGCAGATCATGACGTCAGGAGATCAAGACCATCTTGGCTAACACGGTGAAACCCCATCTGTACTAAAAATACAAAATATTAGCCAGGTGTTGTAGTGGGTGCCTGTAGTCCCAGATACTCAAGAGGCTGAGGCAGGAGAATGGCGTGAACCCGGGAGGCAGAGCTTGCAGTGAGCCGAAATCACACCACTGCACTCCAGCCTGGGCAACAGAGCGAGACTCTGTCTCAAAAAAAAAAAAAAAGAGAGAGAGAGGGGTTAATGTCTCTAATTACAATTTTCTATTTGTCTACTTCTTTTAGTTTCATCAATTTCTGCTTCACGTACTTTGAAGCTCTGTTAATAACCCATTTATGCCAGAGGTTACAATTTTTTGAATTGCAAAATCAGACCCTGGCGATGACCTTGAGCAGTAGGATATAAATAACTCCCACATGCTTAGCGTTCCAATAATGGAACATTAGGCATAAATGGGATAAGCACCTACACATTTAAAATTATAACCTCTTGATGAATTAATTCCTTAATCATTACACAATGTTCCTCTTTATCACCAGAAATATCTCTTGCTCGGAAATCTTTGTTTATATTAATACAGGCACTTCACATTTCTTCTGATTATTATTTGCATGCTGTATTTTTTTCTATCCTTTTCCTTTTAACCTCTGTGTCTTCATATTTAAAATAGGTTGCTATTTTATATTAGGAAACCTACTTAATTTTATCCGACAATCTTTGTCTTCTCATTGGAATGTACAAACCATTTATATTTAATGTTTATCAACACAGGTGGGTTTAAATCTCCTATCTTGCTGTTTGTTTTCTATTTGTCCCATTTGTACCTTACAGACCCATACACTGCATAACTAAAAAGGACTTTAGAGTTAATCTAGCTCAACCACCTCATTTTACAAAAGAAACTTGGAGGATCAGAAAGATTATTTGACATGCTCACAGTCACACAGCTAAGTGTGACCATATAAACAACCAAAAAACAAAAACTCAATTCTCCTGCTTGAGTTAATCCACCACGTTTTCAACATACCATTCCTAGGTGTCATGTTAAACATGAGAATGAATAAACTCAAGGGGCCTTTCAGGATGAGAGTACCAATCTGCTGAAATATAATTTACATTTACATACAGATTGTGCCCTCTCACACACGCTACCCACTTGGGGATATATATATATTATATATATAATATGTAATATGTAATATATATAGTATGTAACATACATATATGTAATATATATAATATGTAACATACATATATGTTATATATATAATATACAATATAATATTTTATATATTTATATTTATATATATATATATATAAAAACACAGGCTGGTCTCAAACTCCTGACTTCAGGTGATCCACCTGCCTCAGCCTCCCAAAGCACTGGGATTACAGGTGTGAGCCACCACGCCCGGCCACAAATTGTTTTTAATTTAAAAAATAAAATCAAATTGAGACGAGGCCTCACTATGTTGCCCAGGCTGGCCAACATGGTGAAACCCCGCCTCTGCTAAAAATACAAAAAATTAGCCAGGCGTGGTGGCACACAGCTGTAGTCCCAGCTACTTGGGAGGCTGAGGCAGGAGAATCGCTTGAATCCAAGAGACAGAGGCTGCAGTGAGCTGAGATGGTGCCACTGCACTCCAGCCTGGGCGAAAGAACAAGACTCCATCTCAAAAAAAAAAAGAAAAACAATTTGTGGTAGAAATATCTTTGGCTAAACTATGTTTAGCCTAAAGTTTACAACAGCTTTTAGCTCACTCTGACTGCTTTTCAAAACAAAAGAAGATATACATGAGGGAGTTTTCATAAATGACAGAGTATCTTACTTTGCCAACAAGAGCAGGAATGTTCATTGAATTCGTTGCAAATCCCATGCCATACGCCATAGCAGCTTCTACTCCTAAGAACCTTGCTACAAGCTCCTCTAGTTCTTCATGCTTGTCCAGGTTTCCTGTGTGAAGAAGTTAATAAAGTCAGTATCACAAAATCCTGAATTTAAGAATTACTCATCACTTTATTAAAAGAAATCATAGTGTATGTGTTGTGTCCTTTTCAGACTAAGATCTATGAAGGAGTCAATATTATGAAGAGTAATATTCTTCATAATATTGTGAAGAGTAATATGTGCTCATAAAGAACACAATAGCTGAATAAAATCTGATTCAGCACCTGCAGTGGAATTTCCCCAAAGGGGGCTGCCAAAAATTTCACCCATTCCTGTTTGTGCATACTAGTTCCAGGTCTAGGCCTTAGGAGGCCTAGCAAAATCTGCTTTTACACTTTTAAAGTCAGCTGCTATGTAAAACAATCTAACTGGCCTGTTGCAAAAACAGAACATGGGCGGGGGGATGGGAACTGAGGGATAAGAGACTATGGAAGGAGGAGAAAAAGACGTAAGGAGAGGGGGAGACAGAGAGAAAGAGAAACAGAGATGCCCAGCCAGCCCTTAGCCCTTCCTGCCACCCAGCTGAGGTGTCAAACGTGAGTTAAGACATCTTGGATACCCTGTACACAGTCATAATTGCCTATCCAATACCACATGGAGCTAAGATAACATCAGGCCCTCCCTAAATTGCAGAATCATGAGCAAATAAATCTGTTGCTGTTTTAAACCACTAAGTTTTGAGATGGTTTGTTATACAGCAAGAGATAGGTAAAAACGTTTCTTCCTGGCAGGGTGCAGTGGCTCACGCCTGTAATTCCAGCACTTTGGGAGGCCGAGGAGGGCGGATCACCTAAGGTCAGGAGTTTGAGACCAGCCTGGCAACATGGCGAAACCTTGTCTCTACTCAAAATACAAAAATTAGCCAGGCATGGTGGCGTGTGCCTGTAATCCCAGCTACCTGGGGGCTGAGGCAGGAGAATCGCTTGAACCTGGGAGGCAGAGGTTGCAGTGAGCTGAGATCGCACCACTGCACTCCAGCATAGGCAACAGAGCAAGACTCTGACTCAAAAAAAAAAAAAAAAAAAGTTTCTTCTCTCACTGTGAACTGACTGGTAAATTTGTACTGCAATTTTATATTGGTACTCAAATCTTTAAGGACTAAATGACATTACAGAGAGAAAAGATGCGGGAAAGAAGAATGCTAAACTTGGATGCCAAGTGTCCTTAAGGCTTGCTTAATCAAAGCCCTTAGGAACTCTCTGGGCTAAATACTTCTAAATAGCAATAATAATTTGCCCTATCTACCTCATGACATTGTTGTGAGGATCAAAAGAGATAATACGTTTGAGCTTTTCTTCTTTTTTTGAGAGAGACAGTCTCGCACTGTCGCCCAGGCTGGAGTGCAGTGGCGCGATCTCAGCTCACTGCAACCTCCACCTCCTGGGTTCAAGCAATTCTCCTGCCTCAGCCTCCCCAGTAGCCGGGATTACAGGTGCGGACCACCACGCCTGACTATTTTGTATTTTTAGTAGAGACAGGGTTTCACCATGCTGGCCAGGCTGGTCTCAAACTCCTGACCTCAAGAGATCCACCCACCTTGGCCTCCCAAAGTGTTGGGATTACAGGCGTGAGCCACCGCATCCAGCCGAGCACTTTATAAAATATCAAATGCCATAAAGGCATAATGTATCCTTACTATATGTCGTCACTGCACAATGCTCCTTTAACCACAGGATTAGATCACAAGGCTTGTCATTTCTGGAGTGCCAGTTAGAAACTCTGTTTTAAAGGCAGGGGGAAATAAAAATGTTCTACTCCCATCTTCCTCTTGAAAATCATCACAAAACAACTGGATAACCAAGAAATAAAAGCTAAAAGCTCAATTTTTTATTAATTAGTGGATATCTGTAATTCTGAACACAATTAATGAAAATGGAAAATATACAGAAGGATGATGCTACGGGTTCCATTGTGTCCCACCAAAAAAGATATTTTGACGTCCTCATTCCCAGAAGAATGTGACCTTCTTTGGAAACTGGAATTTTCCAGAGGTAATCAAATTAAAATGAGGTCATTCATTGGTTTCAACTTAAAATTAGCACCTAAAAGTAGGGTCAACCTGTCTTTTGAAGCTTTGAAACCAGGCATTGACTTGTCTCTAGCTGTGAAAGTTTTAGATGGTGTCTTCTTTCAATTTAAAGCTGTTTCATCTACATTGAAAATCTGTGATTTATTGTAGCCACCTTCATCAATTATTTTAGCTGATCTTCTGGATAACTTGCTGAAGTTATCAGCATTCACTGCTTCACCTTGCACTTTTATGTTGTAGGGATGGCTTCTTTCCTTAAGCTTCATGAATGAACTTCTGCTAGGCTTAAGCTTTTCTTCTGCAGCTTCCTTACCTCTTTCAGCCTTGATAGAATTGAAGCAATTAAGATCTTCTTCTGGATTAGATTTGGGTTTAAGGGAATGTTGTGGCTGCTTTGATCTTTTACCCAGACCACTAAAACTTTCTCTCTACCAGCAATAAAAGGCTGTTTCACTTTCTTATAATTTGTGGGTTCACTGGAGTAGCACTTTTAATTTTCTTCAAGAACTTTTTTTGCATTCACAACTTGGCTAATTGCTTGGTGTAAGAGGCCTCGCTTTTGGCCTATGTCAGCTTTTAACATGGCTTCCTCACTAAGTTTAAACTCATGGAGGTAGCGAGTAAAACAATACTGGAAGGATGTGTGTTGAGATGAGGTAGGGGGAGCGGGGGAGATGAAGAAAAGCTGGTAAATGGGTACAAATATAGAGTTAGAAGAAATAAGTTCTAATGTTTGATAGCAGAGTAGGGTGACTATAGTTAAAAACAATGTATTGTATATTTCAAATAGCTAGACGAGAGGACTTGATGATCCCAACATATAGAAATAATAAATGTTTGGGGTGACAAGTACCCTAAATACCTTGACTTGATTCTATACACATTCTATACATGTAACAACACATCACATGTACCCCACACAAATGTACAAATGTTATGTATCAATAAAAAATTTTTACAAAGATTTTAAAAATAAATAAATAAATAAAATGAGACCATTAGGGGGATGCTAATGTCTTTATAGAAAGGGGAAATTTGGACACAGAGATAGACATGCACAGAAGGAATACAGAAGACAATGCTGTTTTTTTGTTTTTCTTGAGACAGAGTCTCGCTCTGTTGCCCAGGTGGAGTGCAGTGGTGTGATCTCGGCTCACTGCAACTTCTGCCTCACAGGTTCAAGAGATTCTCGTGCCTCAGCCTCCCGAGTGGCTGGGATTACAGGCGTGCACCTTCCATCACGCCCAGCTAATGTTTGTATTTCCAGTAAAGACAGGGTTTCACCATGTTGGCTAGGCTGGTCTTGAACTCCTGACCTCAAGTGATCTGCCCGCCTTGGCCTCCCAAAGTGCTGAGATGACAGGCATGAGCCACTGTGCCCGGCCAGAAGACGACAATGCTTGACACACAGGAAGACAGCCATGTGGTGAAGTGATGCGCTATAAGCCAGGGAACGTCATGGATTGCTGTCGACACCAGAAGCTAGGAAGGATTCTCCAGAGCGTCAGAGAGCATGGCCCTGCTGACACCTAGACCCCAAACTTATAATCCACAGAATTATGAGACTAGACATTTTTGTTGTTTTAAGTCACTCTGCTCTGATATTTTGTTACAGCAGCCACAGGAAACTAATACAACTGGAAAATGACAGAGTTAGAAGAAGGTCATATCTACGCCCTTATAGAGTGGAATCCTTTGAAAACCAAGTAAATTCACTGTATGGAACCCTAGAGAAGCTTAAAAACCGGAGGGAACAGGCAGCAAAGTAATCAAGGGTTAAAGTTGGGCTACAAACAAGATGACTGGAAGATGATATAAAAATGAATAGGAACCCTCATACATTGATGGAGAGATTGTAAAACAGTACAGTCTCTTTGGAAAACAGTTTAGCAATTCCTCAAAAAGTCAAACACAGAGTTACCATATGACCTAGCAATTCCACTAGTAAGTATAAACCCAAGAGAAACAAAAATATATCATACAAAAACTTGTACACCCACGTTCACAGCAGCACTGCTGACAATAGCCAAAAAGTAGAAACAACCCAAATGACCATCAAGTGATAAGTGGATAAACAAGACGTGGCACCCTCACACAAAGGATTATTATTCAGTCATAGAAAAGAATGGAGTGCTGTTACAGGCTACAACATGGATGAATTTGAAAATATTGTGCTAGTGAAGGAAGCCAGACAGAAAAGACCAAATGTTATACAATTCCTTTTATATTTAATGTCCAAAATAGGCAAATCTATAAAGACAAAAAGTAGACTACTGGTTGCCAAGGACTTGTAGGGGGAAGGGAAACAGTATCCAATGAATGCTACTGAGTATAGCGTTTCTTTTAGGAGGAATGAAAATATTTAAAATTAGATGGTGGGGCCAGGCATGGTGACTCACACCTATAATCCCAGTGTTCTGGAAGGCTGAGTTAGGAGAATCACTTGAGGCCAGGATTTCAAGAACACCCTGGGCAACATAGCCTCTTGAAAGAGATCCCCATCTCTACAAAAATCACATTAAAAAATCAGCTGGGCATGGTGGCGTGCACCTATAGTCCTAACTACTTAGGAGGCTGAGGTGGGAGGATGGCTGGAGTACCGAAGTTTGAGGCTGAAGTGAGCTGACTGCACCACCGCACTCCAGCCTGGGCAACAGAGACCCTGCATCCATCTATGCATCAATCTATCTATATATCCATGTATCTAGCTATCTAAATAAATAGATACAAAAATCTGCACAATTTTATTTCTTTCCCTGTCTTCATGTTGTTTTAAATTTCGTGAGCTGACAGAGTTGCTATGGAAGATTAAATATGGATGCAAATTCTTTGTTATTCTTCCCATTTGGAGGTGGAGGAGGGCAATCCCCACAACCCTTGAATCTGGGCTGACCTTAGCGACGCTTTGGCCAATAGAAGAGGCATAAATGATACTTTGGGACCTGTACAGCTAGGGCATAAAAAGCCTTCCAACTTTCAACTGGGTATCCTTGTTTTTGTTTTTTGACACAGTGTCTCACTCTGTCATGGGCTAGGGTGCAGTAGCACGATCATAGCTCACTGCAGCCTCAAACTCCTTGGCTCGAGGGATGCTCTGGCCTCAGCCTCCTGAATGGCTAGGATCACAAGCATGCGCCACCACATTCGGCTACTTTATCTTTATTTTTTTAGAGAACAGGTCTCACCATGTTGCTCAGACTGGTCTCGAACTCCTGGCCTCAGCTGATCTTCCTATCTTGGCCTCACAAAGTGCTGGGATTATAGGCATGAGCCTCCGTGCCTGGCTTCAGTCAGGTATCTTTGCATGCTTGCTGCTCTAGAGGCCTGCAGCCATGCATGATGAACAACTCTCCAAGACCACCACGGTATGAAGAAACCCAAGCTAGAAACATGGAGAGGCCACACAGAGCTCCAGCCACCGCAGCCTAGGTGAAACATGCGAATGAAGAAGGCTTCATGTCTCCAGCCATACAGCCACCACTGAGTGCAACCGTGAGAGGAACCTTGGGTAAGAAGCACCCAACTGTGCTTGCCAATCCCTAGAACCCTGAGAAATAACTAACAATGAACTGTTCTTTTAATCTACTGTGCTTACAGTAATAAGTATTTGGAAAGTTTTCATAACTTCCAGGGTTGTCAGTTCTCTGAATCAAATTGGAACAATCTGAAATCTTCCTCTGAATTAAAATAAATTGAATCTCTTTATATAAAGTTATTACTCTTTTATATTTTACAAACTTAAAACAATAATAAAAAGAGTTTATATTTATTGTCTACTATGTTCCAAGTGCTCTACATGGATTAGCTTACGTAAGTCTTAAAAGAGCTCTATAAGGCAGGAATTATTATTAGCCCCCATGTACCAGTATGAAAGCAGATTAACTCTCATATGCCCAACATCCTAATAAGTGGCACTCTTAACCACTAACATTTGCAAAAGCCAATGAAATCAACATTAAAGTTATAAATGAAACAAACACTGGCAGGATTTTTCGAGGGACATTCTATATGTATAACACATTGGGAAAGATAAACACATCTCAAAATGTGTTGAAAGCATTGAAATCATCCATCACACTTCAGAAAAACAAAGCATTCTTCACCTTATCTAAATGACATGACAAAGTGTAGATATTTAATACTCTAGGTCAATATTACTATTATTTGCCCCTGACTAAAACAATGTCAAAAACAGCAGCTGGCCAAATACAGCTTTCACTTACCAATTTCCTGCCGAGTACTGCACACTCCAGCTCCATACTCCTCTAGGACTTTGGCGGCTGCTTCTTGACATGATCCAGTATTCCGTGCAAATCCAAGATAGTTGTAGGAACCCATGTTTATAACACCTTTTATTATATTCCCTGTATACCTGTGCATCAATAGCATAAAACAATGAAACTCATGAGCAAAAAAGTACTTACATGTAATAGCAAATGCACTGGTGACACAAAAGGAAGCAGAGAGAACAAAGTCTATATTAAAAAAATCTCAAACACACTACCAATTATGGAAATGGAAGTTAAAATAATCAATTTTCATTTATTAATAGTGATAAAGATTTTAAAACTAATGATATCCAGTGTTGGCCAGGACAGTCACCTTATCTTACAGGACACTGCACATAAGAATATCAGGTTTGTTTTTTGGAGGGCAGTTTGGCAGTACTTATCCATTAAAAGATATACATACTCTGACTCAGTAACTCCCGCACATGAGAATATATACACATGAGGATCCTTTGAGAGCCACTGCACAATTTGCCACATCTGTTCCTCAGATACAGAGACCAGTGACATTTCATACAATGGAAGCTGAGGCAGCCTGGGCCCCTAACTAAGGACAAAATGGTTCAAGGGCCCCACCAACCTAGGATGAACATGAAGTATCGATAAGGATAAACTGTTACTGTTTTAATTCCCTGAGATTTTGAGATTATTAACACAGCCCAACCTGTCACACCATGGCACATGTATACTGTAAAATACAATGTAGTCACTACAAATAATAAACTTGCTGTGAATATACACATGAGAAGGGGTGTCACTAATATTTGACCAAGCTAAGAAGGCAAGCTGTAGGCCGGGCACGGTGGCTCACGCCTGTAATCCCAGCACTTTGGGAGGCCGCGGTGGGTGGATCACAAGGTCAGGAGATTGAGACCATCCTGACTAACACAGTGAAACCCCGTCTCTACTAAAAAACACAAAAAATTAGCCGGGTGTGGTGGCAGGAGCCTGTAGTCCCAGCTACTCGGGAGGCTGAGGCAGGAGAATGGCGTGAACCCAGGAGGCAGAGCTTGCAGTGAGCCAAGATGGTGCCACTGCACTCCAGCCTGGGTGACAGAGCAAGACTCTGACACTTTGGGAGGCCAAGGTGGGCAGATCACTTGAGGCCAGGAGTTCGAGACCAGCCTGGCCAACATGGTGAAACCTCATCTCTACTAAAAATACAAAAAGTAGCTGAGCATGGTGGTGCATCTCTGTAGTCCCAGCTACCAGAGAGGCTAAGGTGGGAGAATCACTTGAACTTGGGAGGTGGAGGTTGCAGTGGGCTAAGATTGTGACACTGCACTCCAGCCTGGGCAACAAAGCGAGACTCTGACTCAAATAAATAAATAAGTAAACAAACAAACAAATACAATGTTAAAAATACAAAAAGTTTTCCAAACTATTCAATCCATTTAAGTAAAAACACTCTATATATCATCCTTAAATCATTTGAGAAATCAAAATATCCAGAAATAAATTTGGATACTTGATTCTGATAAGTGGCATAATGGAAAGGATAGCTTTTCTTTTTTTTTTTTTTTTAAAGTCAAGACCAAAAATAAAACAGACTAAACTTTTGTATACTGTTTCTTATCAATAGGAGTTATTTTTAAAAATAAAGAAGCCAGGCTGGGCGCGGTGGCTCATGCCTGTAATCCCAGCACTTTGGGAGGCTGAGGGGGACAGATCACTTGAGGTCAGGCATTCGAGACCAGCCTGGCCAACATGGTGAAACCCCACCTCTACTAAAACAAATACAAAAATTAGCTAGGTGTGGCGGAGCATGCCTGTAGTCCCAGCTACTCGGGAGGCTGAGGCATGAGAATTGCTTGAACCTGGGAGGCGGAGGTTGCAGTGAGCTGAGATCACGCCACTGCACTCCAGCCTGGGCGACAGAGCAAAACTCCATCTCAAAAAAAAAATAAATAAGTAAGCCAAATTTTGTTCTGAACTATAATCCAACACAGTATCAAATGTAATAGAAAGATATATCTTAAAAAGCTCAACAATGAAGAATATGTAAGGAAACCAATCACATTGTATCCTCAGCTGCTACTCCTATTTTGAGAGAATACTCAATTTATAATAACATATTTTCTCAAATGAATAAACCCTTTTGTAATTGTTGTCAAGAAATAATTTCCCAACCAAGACTCACTTGAAGGACCAGTTATAATCATGAGACTGTCTCTCCATGATGTCCACCCTGGCTCCAGGCACACTACAGATTGGTCGATTCCAGTTGTCTCTTATCCTCATGTACAGATTCCTTGTATAAAAGTTTTCAAAATCTTGATACAATGACACAAAGTCCTGCCAAGAAATGGTGACATACCATAAATTTAACTGAGTTACTTTACTAAAAAATTTTTTAACAGATGACATGATCTTTTATTTATGTAAATTTATGGGGTATAAGGGCAATTTCATTACGTGCAAGATTGTGTAATGGACAAGTCAGGGATTTTACGGTATCAGTCATTCAAATAACACACATGGTACCCATTAAGTAATTTCTCATCATCCACCCTCACTCCCTCACCCTTCCAAGTCTCCACTGTCTATCATTCCACTGAGTTACTTTAAAAACAAACTTTACAACTTCCATTTTCATACTGTAAGAGCACCTGAGAATGAGAGGCCACTTACATTTAATTAACTGCTAAATCAGGACAGGCTTGGTGGCTCACGTCTGTAATCCCAGGACTTTAGAAAGCCAATGCAGGAGGATTGCTTGAGCTCAGGAGTTCGGGACAAGCCTGGGCAACATAGCGAGACTCTGTCTCAACAAAAACATTTTAAAAATTAGCCAGGTGCAGTGCACCTGTAGTCCCAGCTACTCGGGAGGCTGAGGCAGGGAGATCCCTTGTGCCCAGTAGATTGGGGCTGCAGTGAGCTATGATGGCACCACTGTACTCCAAGCTGGATAACAGCAAAAACAACAACAACAAAAACCCTGATGTATCAGGAAAACATCTGGAAAGGCATCAATTCTCTATGATTATTTTAACACAACTCTTATCAGATAAAAGTCACTTAACTTTAATAGTTGACATATATTACATGGTTTCAAATAACTGACTTCATGAATGTAGAGCACAAGAATGTAAATTAACAAAGTAGTCCTCATAAAAATAAAATGTAGTCATACAATTCTGTCATTAAATGGTTTCCCTCCCTAATAATCTCAAAAAGACGGCTCTTCCCTCCCCACAAGCCTCCTCCCACATTAATAGATTAGGGGAAATGCCATAAAAACCACATAATTCCAATTTCAACCAAGAAAAACAATTCCAAAATTAAGATTCCATCCTTTGCATATTTTTCAAGGATCAAAATGAAACAAATCCAAAGAGAAAATAATAAACAAGAAACACTATAAAATAGGATATAGGGGCCGGGTGTGGTAGCTCACACCTGTAATCCCAGCACTTTGGGAGGCCGAGGTGGGTGGGTGGGCAGATCACTTGAAGTCTCAGGAGTTCAAGACCAGCCTGACCAACATGGCGAAACCCATCTCCACTAAAAATACAAAAATTAGCTGGGCATGGTGGCGGGTGCCTGTAATTCCAGCTACTCGGGAGGCTTGAGGCAGCAGAATCGCTTGAACCCGGGAGGCAGAGGTTGCAGTGGGCCGTGGTCACTGCACTCCAGCCTGGGCAACAGAATGAGACTCCATCTCAAAAAAAAAAAAATGGTTATAGGAAGCCACCCACCTTAGGTTGTTTTCCCTTTAGAGAGGAATTTTTTAAAAAAGAAAAAAAAAAAAAAAAAAAAAGAGGCCAGGTACAATGGTTCATGCCTGTAACCCCAACACTTCGGGAAGCTAAGGTGGAAGGATCGCTTGTGGCCAGGAATCTGAAGTGACAGTAAGCTATGACTACACCACTGCACTCCAGTCTGTGCAACAGAGCGAGAACCTGTCTCAAAAAGAAAAGAAGGCAGGACACAGTGGTTCATGCCTGTAGTCCCAACACTTGGGAGGCTAAGGCGGGAAGATCACTTGAGCCCAGGAGTTCAAGACCAGCCTGGGCAACATAGTGGGACTCTGTCTCTACAAATAAATTTTTAAAAAGAAAGAAAAGAAAATACATTCCCAAAATGAATTCCTATGCTCAGGAACTTAACCCTTCCTCTGAGAGATTAAGTTGTACTAAAACTTAAGTCTGTAAAAAATCAAGTCACAGCGGAGCAGACTGGTGTGGTATGACCACTACTCAGAACACATGTGACCAGACCATATGAGATCTACTTAAACTCTTGAATGTAAAGGGTAAACCAAACAACAAGAAAACGAAACTACAGTTTTTACTGTATCAGCCAACTACTGAGTTTATAACCATCAGATCTAGGCTTGGTGCCAATATAAATTAAGCTGTTAACTAAATCAGTCAAAAACATTGAAAAAGCTTAAGCCTTATTCTGTAAAAGATTTTCATTGCTAAAGAAGGCTGCATACAACTCTAAAATTAACAACTTTCTATGACACCGGACTCTCAAGTGCCTATTGAATGAGCCTCCCAGTAGATAAATCTTATAAATAAGGCTGAGCAAAGTCAGAAGCTACTCTAAGAATTTGCAGTACCTGATACCATCTCTCTTTTTTTTTTTTTTTTGAGGCAGAGTTTCACTCTTGTTGCCCAGGCTGGAGTGTAATGGCGTGATCTCGCCTCACTGCAACCTCTGCCTCCCAGGTTCAAGCGACTCTCCTGCCTCAGCCTCCCAAGTAGCTGGGATTACAGGAGTCTGCCACCATGCCCAGCTAATTTTTTGTATTTTTATTAAAGACGGGGTTTCACTATGTTGGCCAGGCTGCTCTCAAACTCCTGACCTCAGGCGATCCACCCACCTCGGCCTCCCAAAGTGCTGGGATTAAAGGTGTGAGCCACCACGCCCAGCCACCATTTCTTTTACAACTGGTTCTAATAGTTAATTTTCCTCAGGACAGAAAATATTCATAAACAACATGTCTATCACAATTGGAAATTTTTCATTTAAATGGCATGTCCATTTTGATAGCCTTCCAACAAGTATACTGGTTGAATGAAAATGGGAATAGAGATATCCAATTCTAATTAAAACTTATTTGGCTGTTATTATCCATGCATTTATTTCCCAAAGGAAAAGACAAAAAGTAGTCTTCCTTTCATTCATGTCAAAAAGGGTAACAGTACTAACCCTTCTAACGAAGGAAATGACAGTACTGATTATCTCATTTCTTTTTTTTAATTAAAAAAAAAAAATTTTGGCCGGGCACGGTGGCTCACGCCTGTAATCCCAGCACTTTGGGAGGCCAAGGCGGGCGGATCACGAGGTCAGGAGATCGAGACCATCCTGGCTAACACGGTGAAACCCCGTCTCTACTAAAAATACAAAAAATTAGCCGGGCCTGGTGGCAGGCGCCTGTAGTCCCAGCTACGCGGGAGGCTGAGGCAGGAGAATGGCGTGAACCCGGGAGGCGGAGCTTGCAGTGAGCTGAGATTGTGCCACTGCACTCCACCACACCTGGCTAAGTTTTGTATTTTTTAGCAGAGACAGTGTTTCACCATGTTGGTCAGGCTGGTCTTGAACTCCTGACCTCAAAGGATCTGCCTGCCTCAGCCTCCCAAAGTGCTGAGATTACAGGCGTGAGCCACGGCGCCGGGCCGATCTCATTTCTTTATAACCTTTCTAAACACTGCACATTAACGTTCAAAGTATTAACTCCAATATTAAGAAAATATTTCCTTACAGACAAATTTTTATTAGCAACAAAAGCAATATTTTTTGTTTTACTATATAAAACAGAAAAATCTTAGAGTCTGCTCCAAATACCAGAGGGATTATCAAACCCCAAGATAGAAAAAAGACTGCAGGCCAGAATGAAGTAGAGCTTCACCCCTCAGCCTTGGGCTAAACAAAGAAAACCAGAGGCACAGCTGTCTGGGATTAGGAAGGAAGCAATGGGTTCCAATTTCCTGAACAAAGAATTGTGCCTGCCATGGTCAGGCATTTCCATCTCTCCTTAACAAATGATTAAGTCACAGTAGCATAGGGTAAAGGAGGAGAAGCTGTCACAACCAGGGATGTTAGGGACCAAAAGCGGGTGGCATAGAATGGTAGGAGAGAGGGACTTATGGCCGAAATCTCAGCTCCCCTTTACTCCTTAGCTAAGTTCCAGGGTAGTAGCTCTGATCTCAGTCAGTAGGTTCAGCAGAAAGATTTGATAGGCATGGCTGGGCGCAGTGGCTCACACCGTAATCCCAGCACTTTGGGAGGCCAAGGCGGGTGGATCGCTTGAGCCCAGGAGTTTGAGACCAGCCTGGGCAATGTGGTGAAACTCTGTCACTACAAAAAATACAAAAATTAGCCAGGTGTGGTGGCATGTGCCTGTAGTCCCAGCAACGTGGGAGGCTGAGGTGGACAGATCACTTGAGCTCAGAAGGTTGGGGCTGTAGTGAGCCAAGATTGGACCACTGAACTTTAGCCTGAGCAACAGAGTGAAAAGCTGTCTCAAAAAATAAATTAATTAATAAATTAATAAATAATAATAATAATAATAATTTTTAAAAAGATGAGAAAGGCAGCAAACCAAACTCCCTGCAGCTTAGCCATGAAAAAAAGGAGGGGAGGGGTCACTACTTGCAGTTCCAGTTCTAGGCAATGGGAGTGTATTTCCAAAAATATCAGGTTAACTTTAAACATTCTAAGACCACAGTTAAACTAGGGGGGTAATCTTTTCATTCATTCATTCAAATATATCTTAGTGAGTACTCGATACATACTGGATTGTATGCCAGACTTTCAGGATACATTAAAGAACAAGACAGTTCTCTCCGCAAAGAGTGATAGCCCCACTATTCCGACCCTCATTCCCCCATCTCCACCACTCTCTTCCTCCTCCTCAGTTTGGTCACTGTGAAGTGACTTTAGTTAAGGCTTATGTAATACTCATCATCATTGACCTAATACTCAGTTATTGGACATTTACTGAGCAGTACCTTCCAGGCACTAAACTGGGCACTGGGAATAAAAATGAGTAAGAACAACCTCTAAACTCCCTAAGAACTCTTAGTGTAGTGGAGAAACACACAAATAAATACAATATAATAAGTACTATAAAAGGGTGTTTGTCCAGAGAAGGAGCGAATACCTAACTGATAAGGGAGTGACAATGATAAAGTCAAGTCCAAGCAGCCTTAAGGATATACTCATAAACATTCTTCCTGAAGATCCTCACAAATCCCATATCCTAGCATATGTAAGTAGAGGGAAAACAATACCTACTCGCGACTAAATGCTGGATCACTGGGCTTGAAATACTCCTCACTTAAGAGCCTTCTCAACTCAAGAGAACAACTCAAACTCTTGGATTTGCTGCTTAGAGATCAATGAAGACCTTATCAAAAGTAGTCTAGGGACATCTCAATAAGAAGCCAATAAATATCCTTTACTGGTTAAGCCTATTTAAGGTAAGCCTTCTAGAAAATATCCTATATTGTTTAATATAATATACAAAAGTACCACCTATTCTAGCACCTATACAGGCATTAAGAACACAGGGGGCAAAGCTGGATGCTATCACTTTCTGAAGTCCACTTTCTAACAACTGTCCCTTTGTTAAGCATCATTCTGGTCCAACACAGATAGTCAAATATGTTTACATGATGATGATAAAGATGATGAATAATCACAACAGCAGCAAGAGTGCCCATCTACTGAGTATTTATGACATACCAGGCACTTGCCAAGTGCTTTACATGCACACATATTTATACACTTATATATGTAAGTATGTAAATATACATACTCTGCACATTCTTAAGGAAGATATCATTTCTTACACTTTCAGAAAGGCTAAATGGCTTTCCCACTTAGGAAAGCAGCCAGAGGCAGAGCCAGGAACTGATGATCCAGGCCTTCTAACTTTACTCTGTGCTCCTAACCCCAATGCCACACTGCCTCTTATTTGGTGATGCTACTAAATCAATCTGAAATACTTTGATAGCGTTCAAAGCACTTCAAGACCACTGTGCTATTGTCCTTCCCATTCTTTTCCTATGTTCTGCATATGACCAACACACACATAACAAACCCCCTACAAGACACACAGACACACACACACACACTTAGGAGCTGGAAGGCTAAAAACTGTATTTCCTGGACACCCTTGTGATCGGGTTGCGGATGTGATGTAGGGTCTGCCAGTGAGAAGCACACACAACAGCTGGACGGCAGGGGCCACGCTTTGCACCAGCGTAGGAGGCAAGCCCCTGCAGACCTCAGTGCTGGGTCGGCACCAGCGCGATTCTATGTGCCACTGCCTATTCACCAGCCTCTGGCAGTGCGACAGTTGTGATGCCAGCACTCAGAGTACTCACGGCAGGAGCAGTTTCCTAGTTTGGGGTAGCTGCCCAGTTAGGGGAGGGAGGCCCTAACCTCACTGCTCTCACCCCTCCACAAAGCCATAAATGCCTAATTCTCTGTTGGCTTGAATGACCTACAGTGATTTTGGTAACTCTACCAAAAATGTGATGATTTCAACAACGTGGTCATTGTAATTATTGTTGAGAAATAGATGTTTAATAACTTATTAGATGTATTTTACAGAGTCACTGAATAAAATTTAAATTCTTTGTCCAAGTCACATAACAATGCAGTGACAAAGCCAAAACTGAGACTAGTATTATTCCAAACTAACACTATTAGTGGTAGTGTTACTACTAATTCCATTAAGAATTCTCAATGTCAGTTCTAATTTAATAACTTTTACTTATTTTAGAGTCTGGGGCACCAATCTCGATATAACAAAAGAAAATTTCTCTCAAACATGAGCATTTGAGGCAAACAATCACTGCTTTGATGTTAGGATAAAAAGCTTGGAAAACATGCTTGGAACTGTCTCAGTGTCTTCTCAAGGTCAGGATGATTTAAAGTTCGACCCTTGACCTATGCATCCAGTGCAGGGAAAAAAAACTGGGACAAGTAAACCAACTCTAGCAGTCTTTAAGGAACAAATTTATTTCAGCTTTACTTTTATTCAAAACTTGCTAAGTAAAGGAAAAAGTGGGAGAAAAATTTAAATCTACAAAACTATAAAGTATTTAGACCTTCACAGATTACTTTTAAATGCCATACTTATTTTAAAAACTTTCTCACTAGGACATCCACTGGCCAAAAAAATGACCCGACCTAAACCTCACACCTTATACAATTAACTCAAAAGGAGCATAGCCCTAAACGTAAAATATAAAACTATAAGACTCAGAAAAACCTTAATACATTCCTGGTGGACATGCAAAATGGCACAGCCAAGGTGGAAAAGTGTGTTGGTTTCTCAAAGGTACATGTAGACTTTGACAACGATGAACGTGATAAATTTTTTCTTTTTTCTTTTTTTTTTTTGAGATGGAGTCTTGCTCTGTTACCCAGGCTGGAGTGCAGTGATGCAATCTAGACTCACTGCAACATTCGCCTCCTGGGTTCAAGCAATTCTCGTACCTCAGCCTCTCAAGTAGTTGGGATTACAGGCGTGCGCCACCATGTCCAGCTAATTTTTGTATTTTTAGTAGAGACGGGGTTTCACCATGTTGACCAGGCTGGTGTCAAACTCCTGACCTCAAGTGATCCACCCACCTTGGCCTCCCAAAGTGTTGGGATTACAGGTGTGAGCCATCACACCCAGCCAAAAAATAATTTTTTTAAAGGTAAATATAGACTTTCCATGTGACCCAGCAATTCCATTCTTAGGTACATACCAATTGGAAACAGAAACTCAAACAAGTACTTGTATGTGAATGTTCATAGAAGCACTATTCACAACAGCCAAAAGGTGGTAACAAAATGTGGTATATCCACATAACAGAATAGTATACAGTGATATAGGAATGAAGTACTGTTACTTGCTACAATGGTACATGAATCTTGAAAACATTATGCTAAGCGAAAGGCAAGCCACAAAAGAGGGATGGTAGACGCAAAATACTTGTAGGATACATAAATATTTCCTAAAAACCACTTAGAAAAATACACAAACCCAGTAGAAAAACGGACAAAAGATTTGAACAGAGACTTCATGAAATCAGCACTTCCCATGGTCATTAAACATATAAAAAGCTGTTCGGCTTCACTGGGCAATAGAGAATTGCAAATTAAAACCACAATGAGACACTAGTACATATATACCAATTGAACTGGTAAAAATTTTAAATTCTGGCAATACTGAGTGTTAGTAAAGAGATGTGGAACAATTCTTGGCCGGGCGCAGTGGCTCACACCTGTAATCCCAGCACTTTGGGAGGCCGAGGCAGGCAGATCACGAGGTCAGGAGATCAAGACCATCCTGGCTAACACAGTGAAACCCGTCTGTACTAAAAATACAAAAACAAAATTAGCTGGGCGTGGTAGCGGGCGCCTGTAGTCCCAGCTACTCGGGAGGCTGAGGCAGAAGAATGGCGTGAACCCAGGAGGCGGAGCTTGCAGTGAGCTGAGATCACGCCACTGCACTCCTCCAGCCTGGGTGACAGAACGAGACTCAGTCTCAAAAAAAAAAGAATTCTCAAACACAGCCGGTAGGTGTACAAACCAGTACAATAACTTTGGAAAACAATTTGGCACTATCTAGTGAAACTGAAGACATGCATACTCTATAACTCTATAACTCAATAATTCCAACCCTGGAGAAACTCATATTTACATGCAGGAAATGCATATATCAGAACATTTATAGTAGTTTTATTCATCACTGACAAGAAATGAAAAAAGCCTCAATATCCATTATTATTAAAATGAAGGAAGGCCAGACACAGTGGCTCATGCCTGTAATCCCAGCACTTTGGGAGGCTGAGGCGGGTGGATCACCTGAGGTCAGGAGTTCGAGACCAGCCTGGCCAACATGGCGAAACCCGTCTCTACTATAAATACAAAAAATTAACCGGGTGTGGTGGCAGGCACCTGTAATCCCAGCTACTCGGAAGGCTGATCTCTTGAACCTGGGAGGTGGAGGTTGCAGTGAACCGAGATCGCACCATTGCACTCCAGCCTGGGCGACAAGAGCAAAACTCTGTCTCAAAATAATAATAATAATAATAATAATAACTAATGCTGTTTGCTGGTATGATAGTACTACTAAAAGATTTCAAGACATTTCATTATAAACATAATATTGCATATCAAAGACAAGATAGTAAAAAAAACAATCTATAACGTTTTGAATTTTTATTTGGGCAACATTTGTTGTTGTTGTTGTTGTTATTGTTAGAAACAGTGTCTCACTCTGTAACCCAGGCTGGAGAGAAGTGGCATGATCACAGCTCACTGCAGCCTCAAATTCTTGGACTCAAGCTATCTCCCCACCTCAGCCTCTCAAGTAGCCAGGACTACATACAGGTGCACACCACCATGCTTGGCTAATTTTTAAATTTTTTGTAGAGACAAGATCTCTCTCTGTTGCCCACACCAGTCTAAACTCCTAACCTCAAACAATCCTCCTGCCTCAGTCTCCCAAACTGCTGGGATTATTGGTATGAGCCACCACACCCAGCTGGAAAATATATTTTCTACTAAAGAAGGAACTAGCCTTATGAGATAGATTTAGAAGTAACTGAAACATGACAAAGTTGTTTCAAAACTTAAATTAAGAATTTTTAAATCCCAAATAATTCCCACCTGAGGAAGTGTTGAAAATGGAGTCATCACACAGTTAAAATTCATTATAGTTGGACGCAGTGGTGGATGCCTATAATCCCAGGATTTTGGGAGGCCAAGGCAGGTGGATCGCTTGAGCTCAGGAGTTCAAGATCAACCTGGGCAACAAGGCGAAACCCTGTCTCTACAAAAAAAAAAAAAACAAAAATTAGCCAGTTGTGGTAGCGTGCGCCTCTAGTCCCAGCTACTCAAGAAGCTGAGGTGGGAGAATCACTGGAGCGTGGGAGGCAAAGGTTGCAGCGAGCTGAGATTGTGCCACTGCACTCAACCCTGGGCAACAGAGCAAGATCCTGTCTCTGAAAAGAAAAAAAAAAAAATCTGGCCCAGGCACAGTGGCTCATGCCTATAATCCCAGCACTTTAGGAGGCTGAGGCAGGCGGATCACTTAAACCCAGAAGTTCAAGATCAGCCTGGGGGCAAAACCCAGTCTCCACAACAAAACACAAAAATTAGCAGGGCATGGTGGTACGTGCCTGTAGTTCCAGCAACTCCGGAGGCTGAGGTGGGAGGATCACCTGAGCACAGGGAGGTCGAGGCTGCAGTGAGCTGAGATTGTGCCACTGCACTCCAGCCTGGGTGACAGAGTAAGACCTTGTCTCAAAAAAAAAAAAAAAAAAAAAAACACACAAAGAAAGAAAAGAAAAAGAAAAGGGAAAAGGAAAGCATTATAAATTCTAAAAGTATTTTAAAAACCAATAATTCTGTTTTTATCTCTACTTAATGAAGAAAAGTAGGTGAAATACTCAATGAAAGGTTTTCAGACTACAACTTTTAAACCTTTCAACCATGGTTAATTAACGACTTTCCTTACTGTTCATATAGGTCATACCACTGTCTGTCCTTTCCTGTTTTTAATGTTAAAAACAGGAAGCCACTTCCTTGCTGTTTCTATGCTGTCCATGAAAGCGTAGAATGAGATTTCAAGATAAAAAAACACTGGTTTTTCCTACATCTAAAACAGTCATTTGCATGTTTGTGTGTGCATGTGTGTACGTACACACCCACCTCGACTACAAATACTTCAAAATACTTTACATTGTTACTGTTACCACCACTCACAATACCATTCATATCTTAAACTTTTTTTTTTTTTTAGAGATAATGGCCGGGCACGGTGGCTCACGCCTGTAATCCCAGTACTTTGGGAGGTCGAGGTGGGCAGACTACCTAAGGTTAGGAGTTCAAGACCAGCCTGGCCAACATGGTGAAACCCTGTCTCTACTAAAAATACAAAAATTAGCCAGGTGTGATGGCAGATGCCTGTAATCCCAGCTACTTGGGAGACTGAGGCAGAAGAATCGCTTGAGCCCGGGAGGCAGAGGTTGCAGTAAGCCAAGATTGCGCCATTGCACTCCATCCTGGGCGACAGAGCGAGAGTCCGTCTCCATACACACACACACACACACACACACACACACACACAAATACAAATACAAAAAATTAGCTGGGCGTGGTGGTGCACGCCTGCAGTCCCAGCTACTCAGGAGGCTGAGGCATGAGAATCACTTGAAACCGGAAGGCAGAGACTGCAGTGAGCTGAGATCATGCGATTGCACTCCAGCCTGGATGACAGAGCAAGACCCTGTCTCAAAAAAAAAAAAAAAGACAAGGTTTCACTCTGTCACCCAGGCTAGAGTGCAGTGGCTCAATCACAGCTCACAGCAGCCTTGAACTCCTAGGTACAAGTGATCCTCCCACCTCAGTCTCCCAAGTAGCTAAGACTATGGGTGTGGGCCACCACACCCAGCTAATTTTTTAATTTTCTTGTTGAGACAGGGTCTTGTTACATTGCTCAGGTTGGTCTCAAACTCCTGCGCTCAAGCTATCTTCCCACCTCAGCCTCCCAAAGTGCTTGAAATTACAGGTGTGAGCTAACACGCCTGGCCTCTGGCCTTGTATCTTAAACATTTACCGAGCGTCTAATATGTGCCAAGCACTCTGTAGTACAGAGTAGTAAACAAAAAGGTAATAATCCTTGCCCTCTTGGAATCTGTATTCTGGTGGAAGAGATAAACATATAAAATACAAAGTTTGCTAGTCCAGGCTCAGTGGCTCACGCCTGTAATCCCAGCACTTTGGGAGGCCGAGGTGGGCAGATAGATAACATGAGCCCAGGAGTTCAAGACCAGCCTGGCCAACATGGCAAAGCCCTGTCTCTACTAAAAACACAAATATTAGGTGTGGTTGCACATGCCTGTAGTCCCAGCCACTCTGGAGGCTAAGGCAGGAGAACTGCTTGAACCTGGGAGACAGAAGTTGCAGTAAGCCGAGATCGCGCCATTGCACTCCAGCCTGGGCAACAGAGCAAGACACTGTCTCAAGAAAATAAAAATAAATAAAAATAAAAATAAATAAAGTATGTTAGACAGTGACAAATACTAACAGAAACAAAAGCAAAAAGGAAAGGGGGAGACATGCTGCAAATTAGCTGGGGTGCCTGGGTAGAACAGAGGATAAAATGGAAGTGAGGGAACTAGCCATGGGACTATTTGAAGGAAAAGCTTTCCTGGCATGAAAAACAGGGAAAACAGGTAACAGGGAAACTCTTGCAAACCTAATACTGGCACTAGTCCAAACGGATACAGAGGTAAACCTACTGCCACTAGTCCAAACAGATACAGTGGTAAACCTACTACACAAAACTTCTTTGAAAGGTTTATTTTGAGTATAGTTTTTTACCAGTGAGAAATCCCTATAGTAAGTAGAGATGACTGCTCCATATGATGAAATATTATTCAGCAATAGGAAGCAATGAAGTACCGATACATGCTACAACATGAACTTCAAATACATTACGCCAAGTGAAAGGAGCCAGACACAGAAGAACATACACTGTATGATCCCATTTACATGAAACGTCCATTTATATGAAAAGTCCTGAATAGTAAATCTACAGAGACAGAAAGTAGATTAGTGGCTGCCGAGGGTGGGGAGGGTGGATGAGGAAGGAGTGACTGCTAATGGTTCATGGTTTCTTTTTCAGAAGAGAAAAACATTACAAAATTAAATTGTGGTGCTGGCTGCACAACTCTGTAGATATACTAAAAACCATTGTATCGTACACTTTAAATAGGTAACCTTTATGATATGTCAATTATTTAAAAAGACTACTGCTGTCCTGTGCCCAGCAACTAACACAAAACAATGAAATACAGTGCTCTTTATTTTTTATTCTTCTTATTTTTTTTAGACAATCTCGCTCCATTGTCCAGGGTGGAGTGCAGTGGCGCAATCTTAGCTCACTGCAACTTCCACCTCCCAGGTTCAGATGATTCTGGGGGAGCTAAGTAGTGCTCTTCTGTATGTATGTATGTATGTATGTATGTATGTATGTATGTATGTATGTATTTTTAGACGGAGTTTCTCTCTTGTTGCCCAGGCTGGAGTGCAATGGTGTGATCTTGGCTCACTGCAACCTCCACCTCTCTGGTTCAAGCGATTCTCATGCCTCAGCCTCCCAAGTAGCAGGGATTACAGGCATGTGCCACCACGCCCCAGATAATTCTTGTATTTTTAGTAGAGACGGGGTTTCACCATGTTGGTCAGGCTGGTCTCAACTCCTGACTTCAGGTGATCCGCCCGCCTTGGCCTCCCAAAGTGCTAGGATTATAGGCGTGAGCCGCCGTGCCCAGCCAGTTGTGTTCTTTTTAAATGTAGAATCATACACAGAATTAAAGAAGACAAACCAAACGATCAATCCCTTAGCTTAATGCACCAAAATGACAGGTACCAGAATATTCTTAGTACGCTACTTTTTTTTTTTTTTATTTTGAGACAGTCTCTATTGCCCAGGCTGGAGTGCTGTGACAAGATCTCAGCTTACTGCAACTTCCGCCTCCCAGGTTCAAGCCATTCTCCTGCCTCAGCCTCCCAAGTAGCTGGGATTACAGGTGCCCACCACCACGCCTAGCTAATTTTTGTATTTTTAGTAGAGATGGGGTTTCATCACGTTGGCCAGGCTGGTCTTGAACTCCTGACCTCAGGTGATCCACCCACCTCGGCCTCCCAAAGTGCTGGGATTACAGGTGTGAGCCATCGCACCCGGCTGTACGCTACTTTTTGAAGGAGGCCAAGAATAAAATCCCTCTGGGAATTCCTAGTAATGTATTTGAATTTCTTTCTTTCTTTTGTATCTTGAAAATAAGCCTATTGGGATATAAACATATAATGTCCCTTCCCCGTATCCTATCCCTCCCATTTTTAATCTACTTATTTTTTGTAACTTTTATTTTAGGTTCAGGGGTACGTGTGCAGGTTGTGCAGGTAAACTCGCATCACAATGGCTTGTTGTACAGACTATTTTGTCACCCAGGTACTAAGCCTAGCACCCAATGGGTTATTTTTTCTAATCCTCTCCCTCTTCCTACCCACCACAAGTGTCGTTTTCCTCTTTGTATCCATATGTTCTCATCATTTAGCTCCCACTTATAAGTGAGAACAGGCTTGGCACGGTGGCTCACTCCTGTAATCCCAGCACTTTCGGAGGCCAAGGCAGGCTGAGGTCAGGAGTTTGAGACCAGGCTGGCCAACATGGTGAAACCTTGTCTCTACTAAAAATACAAAAAATTAGCTGGGCGTGGTGGTGCATGCCTGTAATTCCAGCTACTTGGGAGGCTGAGGCAAGAGAATCACTTGAACCGTGGAGGCAGAGATTGCAGTGAGCCAAGATCACGCCACTGTACTCCAGCCTGGGCGACAGAGTGAGACTCCATCTCAAAAAAAAAAATATTAAAAAAATTAAAAAATAAGTGAGAATGTGGTATTTGGTCCTCCCATTTTTAAATATCTGATCATGAACAAGCTGTGGAGGCAAAATGTTAGTTTAAAATTTTGTCAGTGTGTGGTAACTACCTACCATAATTTACTCCTTACGTTCCTAGCTATTTCCTATCTAAATATTAGAATATTTTTTTCTGAATTAAATTTTTTCATTTTGTAGAGATGAGGTTTCATTATGTTGTGTCAGCTGGTCTCAAACTCCTGGCCTTGAGTGATCCTCCTGCCTCAGCCTAGAACATCTATATTAATTCAAGCTTTTGCTGTATCTGTCACGTACGTGTTTCTGAACTACTAGCTTCACCTCACATCACAAAGAAATAATCCATAGATTGAGAAAAACAACATTCTCATCCAAAACACCACAAATAACAGAGGATTAAGGGGTAAAGAATTCCAAGAATTTTATGCAATTTATATAAAATAGAACAAACTCATGGTAACTCATCTTTATTGGTATGATCATGTGATTTAGTTGTATTCAAAGCAACATACGGTATTTCCTTACATCAAAGAATTAACATAGTTAAACTGGGCTCTCTTTTATAATGAAATGAGGAAGAAAACCAGGATGTGGTTATGAATACCACTCTCTCAGTGAAATGAGGAAGTAGCAACATTATGTTTGCATTTTATGATCCCAAGCAACCACTTTCCCTCACCTCCTTCCAGTTTAACACTTAATTTGCCTCCCTCTTTCCCCATTTCTAATCCAACATTAGAAAACAAACATGATCTATCACAGGAAAGGAATGACTTTTCCTTTCCCTCTAAAAGCTGAATTTTTGTAAGAAAATGGCAGAAGTTGGCTGTTTTAAATGCTAATGTTATCTACTGGGAATATTCTATTGAAATGAGTTTGAATAATTTAATACAATCCTCTCCATAAACTGCAGAGGCAAATGCTCTCCTCAGCCTCCCATTTCCTTGTATTACTTCCTCCAAGAATTGTTTCCTGATTAACCCTATGCTACTCAGATACTTTTTTTGTTCTATATCTTCATATAATCTAAGTATTATTTACTTGTATAATGGTTTTGCAAAGGCCCATAACTTTCAAATGTTTGTTTCCTCAACAAAATTATAAACTACTTAAGAATAAAATCTGTGTGTTCTAATTCTTTCACACAAAGGATACACAGGCAGCTCCCAACACTTAAACCACCAATTTACTTTCTGTAAACATGAAACAAGTTCCAAAGATAATGTACTCACAAAGTAATTCAGATACATCTTGTTGGTTTCATTCATTCATCACACTTTGAGCACTAGCTGCGCAAGCTGTATGAAAAATCCCCTGATCAAAAACTGCCCTTGGGGTCATGGTGGCTCACTCCTGTAATCCCAACACTTTGGGAGGCCAAGGCAGGAGGATCGCTTGAGCACAGGAGTTTGAGACCAACCTGGGCAACATGGCGAGACGCTGTCTCTATTTAAAAACAAAAACAAAAAAACTACTCCTCATTGCCTACCAAACTTCTTACTTTGATTTTCAAAACACAATTTCTCTTCTGTCTACATTCCAGATTCTCCCAAACATTCTTCATGCCTTTGCCTATACTATTCCCTCATCCAGGAATGTGCTGTCTGCACCACAATCAGCACTTCCCTCACCACCAGCTATACATGTCAATTATCAAGTTTCGACTATGCATCTACACTAGGAGAGGTCCCTGCAGATAAAGAGTTTTTAGTTTGAATATTTAAATAAAACTTCAGCTATCATCGGTCATAACTGCCATCGACTCAGTCTAGTAGGAGGATACAGGCCTGTGAACAAGTAACTACAATACTGTACAACCTAGGAAGGGTATGGTAAGCTGTCACTGAGGGCTATACAAAATCAACGTACTGTAGATGCACTCTGGGTGGACATGCTCAGGGGGAGAAGGGGGATCAAAACGTATTAAAAATGTGGGCCAGGCAGAGTGGCTCGCATCTGTAATCCCAGCACTTTGGGAGGCCGAGGCAGGTGGATCGTTTGAGGTCAAGGAGTTTGAGACCAGCCTGGCCAACATGGTGAAACCTCGTTTCTACTAAAAACACAAAATTATCTTGGGAGTGGTAGCACATGCCTGTAATCCCTGCTACTTGGGAAGCTGAGGCATGAGAATTGCTTGGACCCGGGAGGTGGAGGTTGCAGTGAGCCGAGATCACACCACTATACTCCAGCCTGGGCGACTGAGCAAGACTCTTGTCTAAAAAATAATAATAATAAAATAAAAAATGTTAAAAATGTGTTTGGGTTTTAAAAGATAAAAATTACTTAGGGTTACTGGACCAACTTCTGAATGCAGGGCTTGGCATTCAAAAAACTTATTTACCTTCTTTGTCAACTTAACTTGCAGGGCAATGAGTAGGATGGCCAACTTGTGCTGGGGCTCGGATGGAGTACAAGATGGTTGAGATGATAGAGAAAGGATGCCTAATCTTGAGTTCTCCCAGGAGCCACTTTTGAATCCATGTATCTACTGACTGGTTTTGTCTTCCTAGTAACTGACAATGTTTTCGTGATGTACTCTTCCCATTTGCACACGACCACTATCCATTACCTGAATAATTGTTTCTTCTACAATCAATGTTCACTGGTTCGTCTCGGCGTTGACTTTGCTCACCTCACACCTGCCTCTTTTCCTCGGACGCACAGGAACCACAAAAAAACTCTAATGTCTTAAGTCCTTCTCTAATCTGGTACATTTGCCTGGGCTAAAAGACAACCTTTTGCCATGTGGGACATGCCAAGAACACACAGGTTTGTTTTATTTTTAGTAAAATTAGGCATCTTTAACCCTCATTTTATTTATTTATGGAGACTAGGTAACACATATGTAATGTATACAACTCCAGAAGTGAGCTTCAAGTCAATAACAAGTAAAAAAAACAAAAAACTTGGCCAGGCGCAGTGGCTCACACCTGTAATCCCAGCACTTTAGGAGGCCGAGGTGGGTGGATCACAAGGTCAGGAGATCGAGACCATCCTGGCTAACACGGTAAAACCCCGTCTCTACTAAAAACACAAAAAAAATTAGCCGGGCACGGTGGCAGGCGCCTGTAGTCCCAGCTACTGGGGAGGCTGAGGCTGGAGAATGGTGTGAATCTGGGAGGCGGAGCGTGCAGTGAGCCGAGACCGAGCCACTGCATTCCAGCCTGGGCGACAGAGCAAGACTCGTCTCAAAAAAAAAAAAAATTAGCCGGGCGTGGTGGCAGGTGCCTGTAGTCCCAGCTACTCGGGAGGCTGAGGCAGAAGAATGGTGTGAACCCAGGAGGCAGAGCTTGCAGTGAGCCGAGATCGCACCACTGCACTCCAGCCTGGGTTGACAGAGCAAGACTCTGTCTCAAAAAATAAACAAACAAACAAACAAACAAACAACCCTTCAGAGGTACAAAGGAACATGCAGAGAAAAGTGAAGTGAATGAAGCCCTCTTCCCCAGACAACCATGCTCATACGTTTGCCATTCCTAAAATAAGAGTGTTGTTTACTGTAAATAGAATCGGTTGGCCACATTCTGTATTACAGCTTGTTTGCCCGGGGAGAGGAGCTGATGTGTGAATCACCCAACTATGTATAATGTATCTATGAGAAAACATATTATTAATTCCAAAGAATACAACCTTTTCAGAAAATGGTAAACACAACCTGGGATTCAGCATGCTGGTATGAACAGAAAGAGCAAGGCTTTTTCACTTCACAGTCCTCTGTCCACACAGCAGCTCTGACACCTGGCATGTTGGGAAACGTTGTTTAACTTGTGACTTTTTGATTTCTAATCCATAAAACAGGGATAGTGCCGCCCGCCTCCTTAGGTTCTTCTTGATTAAACCCATGATGAATGCTTTGATATCTTTAACCTTGTTTTCAGCTTTCTTTGTACAATGTTTTCATTTAACTGCATCTGGAATAGTTTAATTTTAATGTGTACCCAAATTTCTGAGAAAAAACTTTTGTGCAAAAATACTAAGATTTCCATAAAAGGCTTCTATTTACAGAATCAAAAACTCTCTAACAGTTACCTTTTGTTCTTCTCTTTCTGTTGCATGGTGACACTTTTCAATTCTCCAATACCTCAAGAAATCTCGAAGATATCCAAAGAGGGTGAGTACGCCATACCCCACATACGTGAGCACAGCAACCAGCATTGGTGTTTCTTCAAAAGCTTCATTAAACGGTCTTTTATATAGTCCTCCATTTTGTGTAACATGATGGATCTAAAAGAGAGGTTAAAAATGTTTATTTCCATCATGGCAAGAAAAACATTCCTACCTAAAATCTAGGTCCTTAGAGATTTGCTGAATTATACCTTAAGAATTTTCTAAGTTCCGCCGGGCGCATTGGCTCACACCTGTAATCCCAGCACTTTGGGAGGCTGAGGCGGGCAGATCACTTGAGGTCAGGAGTTCAAGACCAGCCTGGTCAACATGGTGAAACCCCGTCTCTACTAAAAATACAAATATTAGCCAGGATTGGTGGTGCACACCTCTAATCCCAGCTACTTGGGAGGCTGAGGGAGGAGAGTTGCTTGAATCTGGGAAGTGGAGGCTGCAGTAAGCCAAGATCACGCCACTGCACTCCTGCCTGGGTGACAGAGCAAGACTCCGTGTCAAAAAAAAAAAGGAATTTTCTAAGTTCCAACCTCACTGGAAACAAGAAAAAAAAAAAAAAAGAATTTTAGGCCAGGCACGGTGGCTCACGCCTATAATCCCAGCACTTTGGGAGGCCGAGGCGGACGAATCACCTGAGGTTGGGAGTTCAAGACCAGCCTGATCACATGGAGAAACCCCATCTCTACTAAAAATACAAAACTAGGCGGGTGTGGTGGCGCATGCCTATAATCTCAGCTATTCAGGAGGCTGAGGCAGGAGAATTGCTTGAACCTTGGAGACGGAAGTTGTGGGGAGCCGAGATCAAGCCACTGCACTCCAGCCTGGGCAATAAGAGCAAACCCCCATCTCAAAAAAAAAAAAAAAAAAAAAAAAGAATTTTGTAAGCAACAGTCAAATGTAACACTAAGAGATAAGCAGAGCTACTTGTTTTCAATAGAAATAACTTATAAATTATATGCCCTTTAGATGAACAGTAAAAGAAGGGGAGCAAGAAGGACTGCATAAGAACACCACCTAACACTGATTTTTATCATTATTTGATTTTCTTAAATAGATTCTAAAATGCTAGCATAATTTCTTTTGTTCTAATAAAAAAAGCAAAAAATATAAATCAACAAAGAGAAAGCCTGTCCCAAAAAAGTACTATATTGGCCTACAGATAAAGAGATCAAAAGTTCAAAAGTAAATTCAGCTTTATTAGAATGTAAAATATTTGTAAATGTTTTACTACCACACATTCTTAAAGCCACCCAGCCATAGTATTCCAAATAATTATCAGCAGTAGGCCCCTGTAGAAACACGTAGTTCAAATTAACCTTTGTTGGTAGTGATAACACAAGTAAATCATGCAAAAAACTAAGATGTTTATATAAGTGTGGTCCACGCTGATGTTTATATAAGTGCAGTGGCACACGCCTGTAATCCTAGCACTTTGGGAGGCCAAGGTGGGCAGATAACTTGAGCCCAGGAGTTTGAGACCAGCCTGGGCACATGGCAAAATCTTGCCTCTACAAAAACAAAAAACGAAAACACTAGCTGGACATGGTGGCACATGCCTGTAGTCCCAGGTCCTCAGGAGATAGGTGGGAGGATCACCTGAGCCCAGAAGGTCGAGATGGCAGTGAGCCATGATCGTGCCACTTCCCTACAGCCTACGTGATACAGAAAAAAAAAAAAAAAAAAGTGTGGCCCAGCATTATATAAAAGTAAAAAGAAAGTGAAACCCAAAACAAGGGGAAAAATTGTTAGTAACTGTCATGAATTTTTCTGTCCCCCTTCATCTTAAGTATTCATTCCCAAACACTGTAAGATTATCCCTTGTTTTAACCTTTGGGATACTTGGATTTTAATATACAAAAACCAAGCTACTTTACTTTTGATCTCATAGATGAAAACTTTTTGCTTCTTGGTCAATTTTAATGGAAATCTTGCTTTATAGAAGAAATCTGCTAGACAAGTTTGTGTGTTAACTTTAATCTTAACTTTGGAACAACTGCAGTGAGGATGGTTAAACAAAATTTACCAGGGGCATATCGTCAATTAAGCATTACGAAAAGTCCCAAAGAACTAAAAGATCCTTTCTTGCCCTCTCAGGCAATCTGATCAGAGATACGATATAAACAAAAAAAAACAAATTAATAAAATTTACATAACTATACAATCAATTGTTATACATATCCAAGGGGTAAAGATATTTTAGAATATCCTATCCTGGTAATGTTAGTTTTGGAAAGCTGCTTCAGTGTTACAAACTGGAATAGTTCGGAAAGACACAGTTGTATGTGACAAAGGACAGGCATTCAGATAGGCATGGCAGATGGATGGAATCTGTTGGTACTGATTCAACTTGATGATCTAAATAACTTCTGAAAACTATTCACAAACTCATTTGGGTCTTCATCAATCTCTTCCACACAGGAGAAAAAGTTTGGTGTCAATATTTAATACTTAAACTTTTATGCAGGAGTAAGACTGTAATGTGTTTAGAACAGAATACCTAAAATTGAGCCAATACCTTAAGACAGAAAATTGTTTAAAAATTAACAACATAACAATATAAAAAAGTTATTAAGCTGGGCAAAGCAAAATGAAAAGCAATTTAAAAGACAAGAAAAATTAACATTCTGATCATCTCTTTAAAAACTGTATCTGAAAATATTTTGCCTTAAGAACTCTGTTTAATACCAGTGCTGAACTCTCCCTAACTATGAAATTATTTAAACTATTTACTCTCAACTGTACGCATCATTAAAAAGCCTGGAAATTACAGAGCCCCCCGCCCCCCGCACCCCCCCCCACCACCGCAATCTCAATCCAACATGCAGCGAGTTTACGGTGGGTCTCTTTTAAAGATATCCGCCTTGATTTCAGGCACACCCACACAGGCAGGATCAGGTCAATTCATACTGTAGGCTGGACTCTCTAGGAAGGAGGATGCTAAACCATTATGAAGAACTGTGTGATTTTACCAAAGCCTTATTCAAAATTAAAGGTATTTTAAAGAATTTAGGTTCAACTAAGAAGTGGCTGGGGTTTCTTTTTTTCCACCTTCAGAACCTGTGAAAAGAAGTGACTTTGGAATGTGGCTTCAGTCAAAACAGAGTGACTGATGATACAGGGAGGCAGATGGGCACGCCAACTGACACGCGAGCCTCTCCAAGGTGAAAAGTCTTTAAACTCTGAGAGAACAAAATCACTTCACCTTTAAGAACTGATGCTAAACCTTATCTTTCACATGATTCAAACAATAATGGTATTACTCTCTTATACATAGGTAATAATCCATGAGGAAAAACACCAGGTCTGTTTTGCTCATTATTGCACGTCTAGCACCCAGGGTAGTATTTATGAAGTCTTAATAAATAGTTAACACTTAATAACATTCCGTATCAGTCTGTTCACAGTCTGTTCACATTAAGCAAACAAGAATGTGACACTATATTAGCATTATTAATCAAGGAAAGATTTAGGAATATCAAATGTTTGCTTGAACGGTAATATTACTGTTTAAGAAAATGTAAAAGAAAATAAAAATGCAAAGGAAGAAATTTTTTTCCGACAAGACTATAAGCACACCACCATAAAACACATTACAGAACAAGAGAAGGAAAAAAAATCAAACTAATGGGCCATTTTGTCCACATGCCTGTGGGCTGTCAACCATGTTTATTAAGCAGCTGAAAAGGCACTCCTAACCAAAGCAATAATGGGAAAGTATAATAAAAGATAAGCCATATGTGTAATACATATGTTTCCATAAGACTAAAATTGTCTGGAAGGAGACACAAGAAAATGTGGTAAGGAGTGGGGTGGGACAAGATGGTATATTTTTTGTTTATAACCTTCTAAACTGCTTTGATTTTTCTTTTCTTGTTTTTGACGAGTTTATATTGTCAGGCCTCTGAGCCCAAGCTAAGCCATCATATCCCCAGTGACCTGCATGTATACATCTAGCTGGCCTGAAGCAACTGAAGATCCACAAAAGAAATGAAAATAGCCTTAACTGATGACATTCCATCATTGTGATTTGTTTCTGCCCCACCCTAACCGATCAATGTACTTTGTAATCCCCACCCTTAAGAAGGTTCTTTATAATTCTCCCCACCCTTGACAATGTACTTTGTGAGATCCACCCGCTGCCTGCAAAACATTGCTCCTAACTCCACCACCTATCCCAAAACCTATAAGAACTAATGATAATTCCCGCCCTTTGCTGACTCCTTTTTTGGACTCAGCCCACCTGCACCCAGGTGAAATAAACAGCCTTGCTGCTCACACAAAGCCTGTTTGGGGGGTCTCTTCACATGCACACGTGAAACATTTGGTGCCAAAGACCAGGGTCAGTGGGACTCCTTCGGGAGACCAGTCCCCTGTCCTCATCCTCACTTCGTGAAGAGATCTACCTACAACCTCAGGTCCTCAGACCAACCAGCCCAAGGAACATCTCACCGATTTTAAATCGGGTAAGCGGCCTCTTTTTACTCTCTTCTCCAACCTCTCTCACTATCCCTCAACCTCCTTCTCCTTTCAATCTTGGCGCCACCCTTCAATCTCTCCCTTCTCTTAATTTCAATTCCTTTCATTTTCTGATAGAGACAAAGGAGACACATTTTATCCGTGGACCCAAAACTCCAGCGCCGGTCACGGACTCGGGAAGGCAGCCTTCCCTTGGTGTTTAATCATTGAGGGGATGCCTCTCTGATTATTCACCACGTTCCTTTGGTGTCTGATCTCCGTGGGGACGCCTGCCTTGGTCATTCACCCACGTTCCCTTGGTGGCAAGTCAACTGCGGGGACGCCTGCTTTGGCTGCTCCCCACCCCCTTTCTCCGTGTCTCTACCCTTCTCTTTAAACTTGCCTCACTATCTATAACCTCTCTAGTGAATTCTCATCTACTTAGGAGTTCTCAGCTAGACCTCAGATGCTACAAGTAAGCTCAAGTCTACACTGCAATCCCAAATTCCTTTCCAGAACTCCACATTCGCATTTCCACCTGCCTTCTACATAGCTCCACTTAGACTTCATGGGCACCTCAAACTCAACAAGTCTAAAGCTGAACTTCTTCTCACCATCCTAACCCTCCCTCTCAGTTAAAACCCGATACTCCTCTTCTATTACCTATTTTGGTCAACAGCATCACCATCCAGTCTACCCAGTCTCCCAAGTTTGGAGTCATCTGTGGCTCCACCTTATTTTCTGGCTTCCAGATAGAATTAGTAATGACTTTCTGTGCTTTAGCCCAAGAGCTTCCTGTGGGGCACAAGAGAATTTTAAGGAGGTTGAAAAGGTTTGTTTCTTTTTTTTTTTTTTTTCTATTGACAGCATCTCACTCTGCCACCCAGGATGGAGTGCAGTGGTGTGATCATGGCTTACTGCAGCCTCTACCTTTCAGGCTTAAGTGATCCTCCAGCCTCAGCCTCCCAGGAAGCTGGGACCACAGCACAATAAGAGATTAACATAAGATAACATAAGATTAATACAATAAATATTTACTGATTTATTGTAGAGATGGGATTTCACTACATTGCCCAGGCTGGTCTCAAACTCCTGGGCTCAAGCTATCCTCCTGCCTTGGTCTCTCAAACTGCTGGGATTACAGGCATGAGCCACTGTGCCCAGCCTAGTCTACAAGTTTATTCAGATTTTGTCAAACGTCCTAATGATATCCTCTATAGCAAAAGAAAACCCTGGATTATATGTTGCCTTCTGTCTCTTAAGTTTCAGGAAAATTTTTTTAAAATAATTAAAATAAAACAGTTTTTATTGCACTGTAAACTGACTCAGAAGAAATGATCCTGAATAAAGGTTTCAAGAATCCCATGAAAGGACAGGGAGTAACCATGTTATAATCCAATAACAGTGAAGTAATTATTAGGAAACAGAAGCACACATTTCTGATATGAATACAAAATCACAAAAGCATAATTTCCTTAAGCAAATAAGCACATTCCAGCTGCATGCTACAGCAGGATAACAGAACCTGCCCAGCTGGTGAATGGTTTGGAACTTTATTTTTAAAAACTTAATGTCTAATGTGAACCACCCATTATTCTTCAGCAATCAAAGAACTGTTATCATGCTTTGTCCATTAAACGAACCCTATTCATTTTCAAGTGCTATGTTTCTGTTGCTCCTTAAAATCAGTTCTGCTGAAACTGTCCTTGCAATTTTACTGAAATGTACTGGCCTCTCCCTACTGCATATCACACATACTAGAGAGAACAGTTTGGAGCTTTACACAAATCACATAGGCTATACCATGCTCTGAATGTGTATGTCCAGAAGTGTCTCCTTTTTTCAGCAGGGAAATTCTGAAAAGTAGAAGTCCATAGTTTTTTTTGTAGGTAGCATAAATTCCTTAGTTTTTGTCAGTAAGTATCTCACGTGGAATGGAATGAAAAATGTTTCCAAAACTAGCTGTGAAACACATTTATATTTTGACATTACCATTTTCCTACTGAAAACCCCCAAAAGGAGATCTTCAAGCATATATGGAGTGGAACATTTCCATTTCAGTTCAGTGGCATCCTGTACACACTGGGCACTGATGTCTGCCCAGGAGTTATCACACTAACTGGCCACCCAAGCCTCCGCTGTAACACTTTTCCATCTCTAGATAACCATCGCGGTGTAAGAGATGCAAGAGCCTGAAGACTGGAGTACAAGTGCAGCTCTGCCACAAATTCTGCATCTTCATCTGAGCTCTCCTCCACTGCTGACATGTTCTGAGCCTGTAATACCATCCCCTCCACTCTGCCCCCACCACGTGCTCCAATCTGGTTTTGTGGTGCACACCACTGGAGAGGCAATCCGGTTTGTGTCAACTTCCCTTCTCTGGGAATACTCCCTGATACGCAGGGATGGGCCCCTGGTGGTCACGTGTATGCTTTGTGACCATATTTCCTGGACCATAACTGATTGATACAGCATAGACACCTCTGCCAAAAGAAATCCAACAACCCTCTTTTATGGGGATTTAAAATGTCAATGGGGAGAGAGTCTGAAGGGCAGTGGGTCTCCAATGTCCTGAAGAAAGGGTTCACAAACTCCTGCCACTGAGGTCCCAAGAGCTGTGCCAATTCTTGCCTTTCTGAGACTTATTCAATTTCATCCCCCATCCCATTTTTGTATACCTATCATCCTTCCAATAAATCACTCTTTGCTTAGTTTAACCAGACTCAGTTTCTGTTGCTCTCAACTAAAACAGTTAACAGATGATTCTATATTAAAATCTCTTAGAACTTCTTTTCTACATTTTTATTGGGTATTTATCATGTTAGCAGAGCCTGTAAACTTTAAGGGCTTCAAGAAATTTTTAGGGCCGGGCGCGGTGGCTCACGCCTGTAATCCCAGCACTTTGAGAGGCCGAGGCGGGCGGATCACGAGGTCAGGAGATCGAGACCATCCTGGCTAATACGGTGAAACCCCGTCTCTACTAAAAATACAAAAAATTAGCCGGGCGTGGTAGCGGGCGCCTGTAGTCCCAGCTACTCGGGAGGCTGAGGCAGGAGAATGGCGTGAACCCGGGAGGCGGAGCTTGCAGTGAGCCGAGATCGCGCCACTGCACTCCAGCCTGGGCGACAGAGCGAGACTCCGTCTCAAAAAAAAAAAAAAAAGAAATTTTTAAAAAATATTTCCCGGCCAGACGCGGTGGCTCACGCCTGTAATAATACTAGCACTTTGGGAGGCCAAGGTGGGCGGATCACCTGAGGTCGGGAGTTTGAGACCAGCCTGACCAACATGGAGAAACCCCATTTCTACTAAAAATACAAAATTAGCCGGGCGTGGTGGTGCATGCCTGTAATCCCAGCTACTCGGGAGGCTGAGACAGGAGAATTGCTTGAACCTGGGAGGCGGAGGTTGCGGTGAGTCAAGATCCTGTAACCACATTCCAGCCTGGGCAAAAAAGCAAGACTCTGTCTCAAAAAAAAAAAAAAAAAAAAAGGTAAAATGACAAAGTCATGCACACACATGCTAATCTGGAATGCCATAAATCAAATTGAAAACACTGGTTATCTTGTAGTGGAATGGCTGGCCACTTTGACTTTCTACTTTAAACATTTGGCCTATTTATTTATTTTAAAGAGACAGGGTCTCACTCTGTTGCTGCCCAAGCTGGAGTAGAGTGGCGTAACCATAGCTCACTGTAACCTCAAACTCCTGGGCTCATGTAATCCTCTCACTTCAGCCTCCAGAGCAGCTGAGACTATACAAGTGCCCGCCACCATACCTGGTTAATTTTTTTTTTTTTTAAGATGAGGTTTCCCTATGTTGCCTAGGCTGGTCTTGAACTCCTGGCCTCAAGGAATCCTCCCAGTTTGGCCTTCCAAAGTGCTGGAATTGCAGGCATAAGCCACCATGCCTGGCCCAGAACAAACTTATTCTTATGTCATGTTTGTGGCAACAAAAATTCAAAAAACAATGAGACTTCCAGGTTAGCTTTAATAGAGAGAGGCAAGCTAGCGCTTTCACAGTAACAACTAGATAAAACTATACAGATTATTCAAATAAATAAATGGCTTTAAAGATTGAAGAGCTGTCTTCTATGCATAGCAAAGAGGACTAGCAGAATTAAAATTCCAGAGGGAGAAGAGGCCTCTCTAGGTGAGCTGAAAGTGCCAGCCATTTCCTCTCTCCTTGTGGTACTTGTAGAGCTTTAGCGTGAGTGATGATAACTGGGGCTTGCCATAGGCAGAACTCCATCAAGAGAAAGAAAAACCAGCAGAACTTATGACAGCTATATGGGTTGGCATGACAGATTAAATTCCATAACAGCCCTAAATTTATGGCCAGTTTTCTACACAGGACATTCACCTCCAGGCTGGAGGCCTGAACTAGAAAGGCAAAGTGAAATTAAGCACAATCTCACAGTGCTTAGCAGATAAAGCTAGAGGGAGTGGCCTGTAACAAACATACAACGGATCCCACTCTTGGGATACTACACCGAACTGAAGGACTTAAATCTTCAGCCCAGTCCAACTCAGTTGTTTGGATAGAGGTGTTTTATACCTCATTGAATCTGCCTAAGACTGCAAAATGCAAACATTAACTTTAGACTCTAAAGGTCTTTACACACATTGTCTAGAAATCGTCAAAAACTTCTGCTGCCTGGCGCAGTGGCTCATGTCTGTAGTTCCAGCATTTTGGGAGGCCAAGGCAGGCTGATCATGAGGTCAGGAGTTCGAGACCAGCCTGACCCACATGGTGAAACCCTCTCTCTACTGAAAATACAAAAATTTGCCAGGCATGGTGGCGCACGCCCATAATCCCAGCTACTCGGGAGGCTGAGGCAGGAGAGCCGCTTGAACCCAGGAGGCAAAGGTTGCAGTGAGCCGAAACCGCGTGCCACTGCACTCCAGCCTGGGCAACAGAGTGAGACTCTGTCTCAAAAAACAACAACAACAACTTTTGCTTTCCCAGGAGGGAGGGGACTGTGTGTGTGTGTGTGTGTGTGTGTGTGTGTGTGTGTGTAGGTAGGTACAGAATACAGCAGTCTACATGTTCAACTTCTTGCATCAGCACTGCTGGCCTAGGGAATCTCTCACAACTTGATCATCCCTCCCTTTAATTTCACATGCCCAGAGAAGTGGAGATTTCTCATGTTCAATTTTTTAACATTTTCAAAACTACAAAAATAATTTTTCAACATTAAAGTCTCTTCTAGGAATCCAAAGCCCTATTCCACCGAGAAACTCAAAATCAACATAATCATTTCATTTTTTTCCCACTCATTCTACAAATACTTAATTTCTATCTATATGTCAAGAACTATACTCTAGGCTGGGCACAGGAGCTCACACCTGTAATCCCAACACTTTGGGAGGCCAAGGCGGGAGGATTGCTTGGGCCCAGGAGTTTAAAACCAGCCTGGACAACATAGTGAAACCCTATCTCTATACAACATTTTCAAAAGTTAGCCGGATGTGGTGGTGCATGAATGTAGTCCCAGCTACTGGGGAGGCTGAGATAGGAGGATCTCCTGAGCCCAGAAGGTTGAAGCTGCAGTGAGCCATGATGGCGCCACTGAGCCATGATGTCATCCAGCCTGGGTGACAGAACAAGACCCATCTCAAAAAAAAAAAAAAAAATTGTACTCTATATTTCATGAAACAAATAAGAGGTAAGAGGTAATCCTTGTCTTCAAGAATTGTGCAGTATTTTGTTTGTTTGTTTTTTTAAGAGAAAATGGATGTAAATATAAAAGGGAGTAAGGAAATCATTTTAAAGAATATCACCTAAAGGAATTTATATTTAATATGTAAGATGAAAAACACATACAAAGTAATAAGCATTTCTCTTACAAATGTTTCTCAAGCTGTCTCTTCCTCTTCATTTGACTGACAAAATCAAGGAAAGTAGATTAAGCAATTTGTCAACAGTCATGGGAAAGCTAAATATCAAAGTTGGAACTAGAGTCCAATTATTTATAGGTTGGTGCAAAAGTAATTGCCATTAAATGGTTTCCGCCATTAAAAGTAATGGCAAAAGTAATTACTTTGAATGTCAAAAACCGCAATTACTTTTCCACCAATCAATACATTTTCCATTTGCCATTCCTTAGTTTATATTGCCTGAGATTTTCTTTTTTTATTAATTCCATGGCTTTCCAATGAATTGAGATTTTCTAAGAATCAAATTTTCCTTTAATTATTTCAGAGGTACTACAACTTAATCCGATTGTTTTAAAATAATCAGTGGCTTAATATTAGAATTTTACTTCAAATTCATCTTCCATACTTATTTTTGCTATTTAAATAATTAGCTATTTTTGTTATTCATGTTATTAGCTACACTTAGATGGAGACAAATGGTTATATGGGTTTCCTCTACTAAGAAAATGTGTTTCTAGGAAATGAGGTTTCGCACCAACTAATTTAGTTGTCCTGGAAATAACCTGCTTGTCTATGTAAAAGTCAAGCTTATACAGGAGGCAATAAAGACACTACCCTTTAGCACAACCTGCAGAGCTCTCCAGCACATGGTGGACTGCAGTACAACCAGGATCACAAGCCCGGTTTCTCAGCCCAGCTTCTTGGCGTTTGAAATCAATGTGAGAAAAGAGCAGAGGAAAGAGCTGACATGTTTCCCCTTCCTTGTAGCACCAACCGGCATCTCACAGCTGAAGCCCTTGGTAAGACAATGGAGAGGGTGCTGCAAAAGGCACCACTGGCCCCACTGCCCTGTAGGGAGAGCTTAGGGAGAGGTGATGAAGCATATCAGAGTGTGCCAGACCCCAGGACCTTCTCTGGCCTCTTCCTACTTCTCACAAGCTCTCCCCTCACGCTAGTAAGAATATTCAGTAAACCGCTATTGTTTTAAACCACTTGCAAACCTGATACACTATAAATTAGGCTATGGGTTTCTTTAACAGCTTATGTGTCACCACAATCCATTTCTTACTTATGTCTGTAACATTATTTTAGGGAACTAGTTTTTGTCAACCAGCAGAGTATGTATGAAATATGACACAGTAATTATCATCAAAAAATAGAAATAAAACTGTATTCAACATCTAGCTTTCTCAAAACTTAAGATTTAGCTTATATGCTTTAGATCTTTTTTCCATTAAATAAAACATTAAAGTTATCATTCATTCAATACTTATTGAGTCCCTGCTATGAGCTAGGCATGATCCGAGCACTAGAAATACACTCCTGTGAGAGAGGCAGACAACAGATAAGCAAATAGATATACCGTATCAGATCACACTGCTACAATCAGAATAAAATCATGGAAAAAGAGCATTTTAAACAGGGTGGAGGTAAGGTGTAAGCAGATGGACTTGGAGTAGGGAAGAGAACTCTGTGAAAAAGCTTTCCAGGCTGAGGTAACTGTAAAGGCTAAAGCCCCAGGGACCCCAGGCGTGGTAGCTCACGCCTGCAATTCCAGCACTTTGGGAGGCTGAGACAGGAGAATCATTTGAACTTGGAGGCGGAGGTTGCAGTGAGCCGAGATCGCATCACTGCACTCCAGCCTGGGTGACAGATTGAGGCTCCATCTCAAAATAATAATAATAATAATAATAATAATAATAATAATAATAAGGCCCCAGGGAGGGGTGCTTGATGGCAATGTGTTTGGGGAACATCAGAAAGCCCAGATTGGCTAGAAAGCAGTGACCTGGCAGGATATGAAGTCAGAGAGGGATAGCAAAGTTCATGGTGGGCCTTGTAAACCCTATTTTGTATTTTGTTATCAGTGACAGGAGGCCATCAGGACAGTGTCAAGATCTGACATGTTTAAGTAGTTCTCCAATCCTTTAAAGAAGTTTGTCCTGGGGAAATGCTATATTTCCATTCCTCCTCAGAGGAATTGGGAATTTAGTGTTTATCATTCCCCTGTATTTTTAAATACTTTCACTATATAAACACATGGCCATAAACAATGTAGTATTCACCTGCATGTATTAGTACTGCATTCCTTCAGTAGTACTGCTGAATAATATCCTTTAATATGGATATACCATATTTTATCTACCCATCAGTTGATAGACATTTGGATTGTTTCTACTTTTTGGTTATTATAAAAACGCGGGGCTAGACACAGTGGTTCACGCCTATAATTCCAGCACTTTGGAAGGCCAAGTCAGTTGGATCACTTAGGTCAGGAGTCCAAGACCAGCCTGACCAACATGGTGAAACCCCATCTCTACTAAAAATATAAAAAATTAGCTGGGCGTGGTGGCACGTGCCTGTAGTCCCAGCTACTCGGAAGGCGGAGGCAGGAGAACTGCTTGAACCAGCCGGGTGGAGGTTGCAGTGAGCCACACTGTACCCCAGCCTGGGCGACAGAGGGAGACTCTGTCTCAAAAAAAAAAAAAAAAAAAAAATTTGCCACTCATGGTGGCATATGCCTGTAGTCCCAGATACTTGGGAGGCTGAGGTGGGAGGACTGATTGAGCCCAGGAGGTGGAGGCTGCAGTGAGCCATGTCCTGCCAGCCTGGGTAACAGTAACACCCTGAATCAATCAATCAATCAATCAATGCTGCTATTATAATTAATATACAAGTTTCTGCAGGAACATATGTTTCATTTTTCTTGGGAGGAGAATTACTGGGCTACATGCTAACTCTATGTTTAACTGTTTCCTAAAGTGGCTGCATCATTTTATAATCCTACCAGCAATGTATCAGGATTCTAATTTCTCTATATCCAAATGAACACTTAATACCTGGTTTATTATTTTAGCAATCCTAGTGGTGTGAAATGGTATCTAACTGAGGTTTTGTTTTGTTGAGACAGAGTCTCACTGTCGCCCAAGCTGGAGTGCAGTGGCACCATCTTGGCTCACTGCAACTTCCACCTCCTGGGTTCAAGCGATTCTACTACCTCAGACTCCCAGAGTAGCTGGGATTATAGGCGCACACCACCACACCCGGCTAATTTTTACATTTTTAGTAGAGACAGGGTTTCACCATGTTGGCCAGGCTGGTCTCAAACTCCTGACCTCAAGTGATCCGCCCATCTCAGCTTCCCAAAGTGCTGGGATTACAGGCGTGAGCCACGGTACCTGGTCATATACCTTATTATTTTTTAATTAAATAGAGATGGGGTCTCGCCACGTTGCCCAGGCTGATCTTGAACTCCTGGGCTCAAGCAATCCTTACACCTTGGCTTCCCTTAGTGCTGGTATTACAGGTATGAGCCACTGTGCCCGGCCCTTAATACGTATTTTTTGGAGTAAGACTGGATCACACCCATAGTCTCAGTACAACCGCATATTTCACTGTACTTAGAAATTATCACAAAATAGTCTGGTACAGTGGCTGTAATCCCAGCACTTTGGTAGGCTGAAGCAGGAGGATGCTTGTGGTCAGGAGTTTGAGACCAGCCTGGGTGGCTGGGTGCGGTGGCTCACACCTGTAATCCCAGCACTTCAGGAGGCCAAGGCGGGAGGATTGATTGTACCCAAGAGTTTGAGATCAGCCTGGGCAACATAGTGAGACTCTGTCTCCCTCTCTTTCTGTCTCCCTCTCTCTTTATATATATATATTTTTATTTATTTTTGTTTGTTTGTTTGTTTGTTTAAGTAAAAAAGAGACTAGCCTGGGGAACATATCAAGACCCATCTCTACAAAAAAAAAAAAAAAAAAGGCCAGGCATGGTGGCTCAAGCCTGTAATTCCAGCACTTTGGGAGACCGAGGCGGGTGGATTACAAGGTCAGGAGATCGAGACCATCCTGGCTAACATGGGGAAACCCTATCTCTACTAAAAATACAAAAAAAAAAAAAAAAAAAATTAGCCGGGTGTGTTGGCGAGCACCTGTAGTCCCAGCTACTCGGGAGGCTGAGGCAGGAGAATGGTGTGAACCTGGGAAGTAGAGCTTGCAGTGAGCCAAGATTGCGCCACTGCACTCCAGCCTGGGTGACAGAGCAAGACTCTGTCTCAAAAAAAAAAATTAGCCCACTCTAGTGGTGCACACCTGTGGACCCAGCTACTTGGGAGGCTGAGTTGGGAGGATCGCTTGAGCCCGAGAAGTTGAGGCCGCAGTAAGCTATGACTGTGCTACTGCAGGCCAGGCTGGAGCGAGACCCTATCTTGCCAAAAAAAAAAAAGAAAGAAAAGAAATTAACGGAAAGTAGCAGATGGATTTACAATAGACCACATTAAAAAACAAACCTCCGGCTAGGCGTGGTGGCTCATGCCTGTAATCCCAGCACTTTGGGAGGCCGAGGCAGGTGGATCACCTGAGGTCAGGAGTTCGAGACCAGCCTGGCCAACACTGTGAAACCTTGTCTCTACTACAAATGCAAAAATCAGCCAGGTGTGGTGGCGCATGCCTGTAATCCCAGCTACTTGGGAGGCTGAGGCTGGAGAATCACTTGAACCCGGGAGGCGGAGGCTGCAGTGAACTGAGATGGCGCCACTGCACTCCAGCCTGGGCGACAGAGTGAGACTCCATCTCAAAAAAAAAAAAAAAAAAAACCTAACGCAGAGATTATCCCAATGCTTTATGATCCCACATTAAACATGTATTATTTCTATAATGAGAAGTAAAAATTATTTTTTTAAAAAAGGAAGAATAGCTGCCTCAAGCTTTGCAATAAAAAGTAGTCTTAAAGACAAACAAGATAAATTTTCTAACAGTAAATGGGTCAAGAGCAAAGGACTTACTTTTTTATCGGTCACAAATTGTGAATTATATTACAGAAGCTTCTCAGAAACTACCCAGAAGGGAACTGACTTTGAGTCCACAAACCATTTATTTAATCAAGTATGGCACACCCACTCAGAATGCAAACAGTGCCTCTACCCATCCCTCTGAATTGCCTATTCTACCAATAAACACTGCTTCTTTCTTCCAAAAACTGAATCTAATTAAATCAACCAATTAACTGTCTTGCTCAAAGCAGTGCAAATTTCTATGGCACATGGGCAAACCCTAAAAAGTGGGCAAGTCTGACTTTTCTGAACATCCTAGTTCTAAAATACTATCTTAAGAACATAGCTGCTTACACATTTTCCAAGAATTCCTGTTAAAGAAAATTCCTGAGTACCTCAAACAACTCTGGAATTCTTCAGATGCAGCTATGTAAGAATCAAGATAGGCTTCCCCTTAGAGTGAAAACTGAAACGAAAATCTTGTCCTCCAAGTTGTAAATTACATTATTTCTGAAAAGCCTTCAGGTATCTGAGGTATCTTATCAGGACCTGCTAAATCTAAATAGATATATGACTATTCTAACTATTTCTACAGTTCTAGCCTCATAACTATCGTCTCCTTTTCCTTAACTAACACATATAAACCCCCAGTTACTGTTTCTCCCTCAGTGGAAACAAAAGCTAGTAGCTATTTAGTAAACCAGCTTCATTAGTTATTTATTTGCCTCCTCCTAAGAAGCAAGACTAACACTTTGTTCTTTCTACTTTGCTTGTCTTATTAATTAACATAAGAACACAACTTTTGCCCCAATTCCTCGAGATAGAATTTTTTATTCTGTAAGCCAGAGAGCTCTCATCCTTCTAATATCTCATTAAAACTACACCCAAAGGGAAAAAAGTTAGGGTCAAAACTGTCTCAAAGGTAGATAACTTTTTTTCTTTCACACTTATTAACTAATTGAGGAAAGTAAAAGGAAAACCTAAATCTCAAAACTTCTATAAAGAAATGGAAGCTCTTTTAAAAAGAGCTGTTAACGTGGAGTTTTAAAAACAAACACACAAACAAACTACTATATTTCAGTGCAACCAAAACATGGCATTTATTTCATCAAATGTTAAATCCACAGGAAGAAATTTGGTAATTAAGATCATGGAATAATAATCCAATTTGCTATAGAGAAAAACTTGCTGCAAATCCCCTGGAGATCTTTAAAAACAGTATAGAATTTTCTACCAAGACTGATTTTAATAAACTCCTACAAAGAGATAAAGGACTGAATTAAATAAACTCCCAAAGGTTCTTTCCAATGCTAATGTAAAAGTTTCCCTTGGGCAAATTGCCACACCTTACCTCAAATAAAGGCTTGTGCTCCTCCCACTCATCTGAATAGCAGAGAGGAAAAATTACTGCTCTATTGTTCAACTGTTACTATTGTGAAAACTGTGTGTCTACTGTCATCACTAAACAGCAATGTGTGATTGTTTCATAACTCCTTAACACAGCATCTAGCTCATCAAATTCTAAACCCAAATCCAAGAGCTGTTCTTTTACTATATACATTCATTCATCCCTTCAAGCACAGAAACATACTCTTGAGAGTGTAAAGTGATCCTAGATGTTTCTGACTTCTCTCCTGTTCATTAAAAGACATGGTGGGAGATGTGAGGAAAAGAATTTACATCTCAACCATGTTATACTCTAAATTCATATTTTAGTAAAAGCATGACACACAGCTGTATGCGTATTTTTGATGGCACAGTTGGCAACATTTCCCCCCCAGAAAGAGGGGAAAGAAAGGTAGAGGTTGGAGCACAAGCACATCGCTTTAATTAAAAATGAAAACAACTTTTAAAAAATGTTAAGATATTGTATTGCTCTCATGTAGTTACCAAGATCTCTCTTTTGTATAAGAAAGAAAAATACTCACAGACAATATTCCTCCATCTGAGAGTGTAGAAAGCTCCAGATCTGAAGTCTGTATTAAAAATACTGGTGAGAAGTAGTTTTCTAGAAGGGATACTGCAGCCCTCACAGCATTCCAACAGACCATTCTTCCAAATGCCACCAATGTGCCTTGAGTGAAACTTTTACAAAACATGTCCCCAAAAGTCAACCAAATGTTATTCATACAGATTTTAAAATGTCATGTTAGTACCTTGATATTTCTTCACCTTATTAGTTGGCAAGCTCCGAAGAAATATCATTCTATAAATGCTAAATTGTTAGAGATTATGGGAGAAAGGTCCTTGATTTCCTATTAAATCTGAACATAACTCATAGGGACTGAAAGAAGCATTTGAACACAAAGCACCGCTGAAGTGTGAACACCTTTCTCTTGACTTCCTTTTTCATTTTAAAACATTATACCGGGCAGGCACGGTGGCTCACGCCTATAATCCCAGCACTCTGGGAGGCCAAGGCAGGCGGATCACGAGGTCAGGAAATCGAGACCATCCTGGCTAACACGGTGAAACCCCGTCTCTACTAAAAATACAAAAAATTAGCCGGGCGTGGTGGCGAGTGCCTGTAGGCCCAGCTACTTGGGAGGCTGAGGCAGGAGAATGGCGTGAACCTGGGAGGTAGAGCTTGCAGTGAGCCGAGATCGCGCCACTGCACTCCAGCCTGGGTGACAGAGCGAGACTCCGTCTCAAAAAAACCAAAAAAACAAAAAAAATCATACCTCGGCCTGGTGCGCCTGTAATCCCAGCACTTTTGGAGGTCAAGGCCGGCCGATCACCTGAGGTCAGGAGTTCGAGACCAACCTGGCCAACATGGTGAAACCCCATTCTAATAAAAATACAAAATTTAGCCGGGCGTGGTGACGGGCACCTGTAATCTCAGCTACTCGGGAGGCTGGGGCAGGAGAATCGCTTGAACCCAGGGGGTGGAGGCTGCAGTGAGCCGAGATCGCGCCATTGCACTCCAGCCTGGGTGACAAGAGCGAAACTGTCTGAAAAAAAAAAACAAAAAAAAAATCATACCTCAATGAAATTCACCTGCAAATGTATTTTCTAACTCCTACCCGTTAAATTTCCCTATTACATTCTATACCACAACAATTTTGTCTTATAAGTCGTTTACATTGCTAGGAAAACGACAAACTATTCCACTGCTTATAATGAGCTGACTGTTATCACTTCCTCCCTCACACAATTATTTCTTTAAAAGTGAAAACAAATCTTTTGATCTGTGTATTACTTCGCTTTGACACCTTACAACTTCAGGGGAGGTCAAGTCTGCTTTACTTATTTTTCCCCTCAACTCAGTCTCAATATCTCAACATGACCTGGAAAAATGCTTTATTTTCTGCTTCGCAGCAAACAGTAACAGACCTATCCATCATAACTACTCATCTGGGGAGGAGCCTGCCAGATATTTATGTTAAAGCCAAATTAAGATCACCATCCTATCAAACTGCAACAGTCACACTCCCGCTAAAGGGAAACAGAGTACTTTCTAAGCGTTCCTTAATATCTGTACAAGACTTAAACGTATTAAAGTCAACTGCAAAATTATCGCAACACTCTCTTCCAGGAACACCGATCTTGCATCTTTTTAACCAGCTCATCTTTAAAAACACATTTCAACAGAATATCTGTCAGTCCAGACCACTGTAAGGTTGATAATAAGCATTGTCTTGAATTTAGAACTTTTCAAAATATTTTAGAACTGCCTGAACTTGGTTGATGATTCAGCATGGTTAATTAGTATAGAGTCATCGCAAGTCACCACCAGGCTAAACAATCCCCTTGTGTGATAGCACTCGTGTTCAGGAAAGGGTCGAAGGGGCCACCTAATCCAACCTGGAGCCTGGGGTAGAGTCTCACCACCGGCAGAGTTAAGAGAATGATGCTTTCGAGGGACCAGCTTGGATTCCCTGCCAGATCTACGGACCAATGTCCTGGTTGGGGACTGAACGTGGTAGTCCAGAATGTGGTTGGGAGAGGCTGGGTGTGTTTCCATCTGACACCACCGCCTAACTTGCTTTGCTTCTTAAGGACCCCATGGGTGGTTTTCTTTGGACGACTGCAGGACTTTAAAAGGAAGCAACAACCTCAGAGGTTTGAGAAGGGACCCTCGGGAGCCCTTGGGCGGCTCCCACTGGGGTCCGAGGGGCCCCTCATCGCTTCCCCTGGGGACAGCACACACTTCTGGCAGAATGGGGCGGAGAAAAGTACCCGGAGCTCTGAGCAGAACCCAGAGCTCCGGGAGTAAGGGAGGAAGACCTCCAGGCGCGGAGAGGTGGGGAGCCCCCGAGCCGTCCTTGAGCCTCCAGGCTCGTGGAGGTCGGGCCAGCAGCCGGACACTGCCGCCCACACCTGCGAGCGGCGCCCGCCCCGCGGATTGCCCCGCGGATTGCCCAGCGGATGGCCCGGAGACCTCGCCCCGCCCGGCCGCCCCTCCGCCAGTTCACACCGCCACCCCGGCCCCGCCGCGCGGGCCCCTCGTACCTGGCCGGCGGCGGCTGCGGCTGCGGCTGCGGCTGCAGCGCTGCTCCTCACGTACCCGTTCCGTACTTCCCCGTTCGCCACGCAGCCATTCGCCCGCACCGTGCGGCGGCAGCAGCAGCCTCCGGGCTCCGGCCGCATCTTCCTGGCAGCAGCAGGCGCAAGGCAGGCTCTGTAGGCGGTGGCAGCGGCGGCGGCCGCTCCAAGTCCCGCTCCGCACCCCACCCACCTCCCCGAAACCGGAAATGGCTGCAGCGCCGCCGCCAATTCCCGGGCGGGCCTTCACAGAGGGCGGGGCCCTCTCCGCAGAGGACCGGGCTCGCCCAAGGCCACGCAGCGAAGGGAAAAAGCGGCGGGGACCTGCCGAGAGGGATGTGGTCCTGAGGGCCGCTGACCAATCTGGAAGAGAAGGAGGCGGACCCCATGCTGCTTCCTGGCCAATCACGGACGAGAGCAAAGCGCCTCGCCGGTGGAGAGGGGGCTTCTCTAGAGGGACTCCAGGGCCTGGCACCTGATTGGAGGCCGCATCCAGGTCCGGGGTAGGGCTTGCCTGATTAATGGTCCAGACCGAGGAGGAGGCGGAGCCCAGGGAAAAGTAGCCAATTAGAGTGTGAGGAAATAAAAGGGGCTGAGCCGAAGTCTCTAAAGCGGGTTCCCAGGTTCTCCAGGACAGGTGGCGTCCTCTCTGCCCTTGCCTCGTGGGAAGTTTTGGGGTTTATGTCCTAGCCCAAGACAGGCAGCTCGCTTATTTAATTAGCTGATTCCTCTGTGAGTGTTTATAGAATAGATTTTTTGACAATCTCTCATCATTCTTCAATATGCGCCACACATTCACTATTTCTGAATTATTATAAGTAATAATTCAGATGCCTTTTCACGTGCCCTTCACATTTGCCCTTGGCAGGGTTTTCTACACAGTCTCCTTTAAATTAAGTCTTTCCTTCAAAGTTAGAAAACCTGGTCTAATTCCAACTCTGCCAATAACTGGAAGCTAAAACTTGAGCGCTGTGTTTAACCACTTTAGAAGCCAAATTCTTTAAAATGGAGTTAATACTTCCTGCTTCATAGACTTACAGCAAGAATTATATCATTAACCCATTATGCACCTCTTATAATACTAGGCTCATAGTAGGAGTATAATAAATATTATTTTCTCACCCTTTTAGTTCCATCTTCCCATGGGGTTAGAAAGCAAGGAAATTGATCTACATTACAATTAGAGACTGTTATCCATAAAGAATTTAGTATCATAATTGAGAGTATGGACTCTGGAGTCGGTCTGGGTTTTAAATCCTAGCTGCGCCACTTACTAGCTGAGTGACCTCTATGTGTCTTCATCTGTTCAGTGGGGACAATAATAGTTGTCGTGAAGATTGAATAAGTTTATGTATGTAATGTATTTTGTACAGGACCTAGCAATTAGTAAGCATTCATTAAGTGTTGGTTACTAGTAATTGCTAAATGCACCTATGAGAATCCGTGCATTCTTTCCCCACCCTGCAGGAGCTTTAGAAAGGAGGTCCACAAGGTGTCGGTTTTGCATGACTTAGGAGCTGAATAATCTAACAGAAGGTGGGATCATTCATCCCACACATCCTATTTGAGTTGACAAACACTATTGATCCCAAAGTGAATATACATCTGTATGTATAAGGCTAAAAAGGAAGCAGTGGCTGTGCTTCATGGAGCTTACATTTCAGTGAGAGACAAGATATACACATAGAAAGAAAACAATAGTTAAAGACCAACCTAAGGCTGGAGAGATTAGGCAACAGGAGTTCTGATGAGGGAAGCTGAATGGCAGTGATGAGTCTAACCAGGTAGAAAGTTTTCAGGGCAGGAATCTGGATGGAAGCAGGGCTAAGGGATTTAACTGAAGCTTAGGGAGTGAGCTGAATGACTCTGGAGAAGGCTTGCGAGGAAGATGTGCAATGAGATAGATCTTGGAAGATGAGCGGGACTTGGAGAGCTGGAACTGAGGAGGATGGGGAGGGTGTTCTGAGGAAACCTTCAGAAACTCGGGTGTCGAGTCTAGAAAGATCAAAGCCTCACCTGCAGGCTAAGAGGAGTAAAGGAGTCTGGCTAGATTTGAGGAGTCCTGTTAGCCGATCCCTCCTCAGGGGGCTGGCCCCTTGTCTTGTTCCGCCACTTACTCACTATGTATAGTCTTGGACAAGTAATGCAAACTCAGCCCTGGTTTCCTCACTCATCTTACAAAGTGTGTACCTGTACTACTTACCTTACAGGCTTCTGTGAGCATCAGTGATATACAGATGATCTGATTACTTCACATGCCATTGCTAAATCACAAAAATGATGCTGCAGTAGGCAGTAGGAAACACCCCAGACTCCATGTAAACAGGAAAACAACTCCTTCCAGCAGCATAAGCCGCTTAATCATCATTTTACAGTGTTCATATGCAAAGTTCTATGCTAGGCACCAGGAAGACAACCCTTCTCTTCCTTCAAGTTTGCTCAAACCACTTCAACTGTGAAGCCTGTTTTGAACCCCAACCTCCCCACAAAATTAGTTGCTTTCTCCTCTGTGAGCTTTATACACACCTGTGTAAGCATGTATCACACTGCTTTGAGATTCTTTGAGAGGGAGGTTACACAATGCTTAGAAGCAAGAGCTCTGCAGTCAGATATACCATAATTGAAGACCGGTTTCAGCACCTAGAATCCTTATGATTTAGGCAAAGCTGCCTAACCTCTCTATGACTCAGTTACTTCTTCTGTAAAATGGGATATACCTCATAGAGTTGGAGAATTAACAAAAGCATTTAGTGCCAAGACCTGTTACATAATATTAAATGAGTGTTGGTAATTATTCATTGGATAAATGAATTACTTATTAAGTGAATGAATGATTGAATACATTTATACTTACAACTAGGCAACAAGCTTGGTGAGTTGAGGGGATTGTCTAATTTATCTTTGGGTTCCCAGTACCTACCACGTGTCTGTCACATAGCAAATGCTCAATAAATGTTTGATGAATGCATAAATGGATAAATGAATTAAAATTTGGCCTTGGCTGGACATGGTGGCTCACACTTGTAATCTCAGCACTTTGGGAGGCCGAGGCAGATGGATCGCTTGAGGCCAGGAGTTCGAGACCAGCCTGACCAACATGGTGAAACCCCGTCTCTACAAAAAATACAAAAATTAGCCGGGCGTAGTGGCACATGCCTGTAATCTCAGCTACTTGGAGGCTGAGGCACAAGACTTGCTTGAACTTGGGAGGCAGAGGTTACAGTGAGCCAAGATTGTGCCACTGCACTTTAGCCTGGGTGATAGAGAGAGACTCTGTCTCAAAAAAAAAAAAAAAAATCTGGCCTTGTCTCCAAGGAAACTTCTATCACATGGAGACTGTGTTAATTGAGGTTCTTTGGTTGCAGATAACATAAGCCAATTTTAAAAAACTTATTCAAGAAAGGTAAATTTATTGGAACTCTCCTGAAGACAGGGAAGTGTTGGCACTCAGGAAAATCCTAAACCTCAGCAGCAGAAAATTATAGACCTTCCTTCCTCCTAACCAAACCACTTCTGGTGCTTAGCTCTCAACAACCTACAACTTTCATATTCATAAGGTCAAACTTCTACACTCTCAGGAAAAAGAAATCTGATTGGCCTAGCTTATGGTGAGGATGGGTAAATCTGACCAATCGCAATGGCCAGAGCACAAGGTCAAACTGCTGGAGGGGAGGAATCAGTTACAGACAAGGAAGAATCATAGCAGAGAAGGGAGGAACAACCCTAACAGTGTTCACTACAGGGAGATAGAACCTGGGAGTGAAAAGGACAAATAGCAATAGCTTAGAATGGATGTTAAAGAAGGAGGCTGGCCGGGTGCAGTGGCTCACACCTATAATCCCAGCACTTTGGGAGGCCAAGGGGGTCAGATCACCTGAGGTCAGGAGTTCGAGACCAGACTGGCCAACATGGTGAAACCCCCATCTCTACTAAAAATACAAAAATATTATCCAGCGTGGTGGCAGGCGGGAGGCTGAGGCAGGAGAATTGCTTGAACCCGCGAGGTGGAGGTTGCAGTGAGCCGAGATCGCGCCATTGCACTCCAGCCTGGGCAATAAGAGCAAAACTCCGTCTCAAAAACAAAAACAAACAAAAAAAACCCCAAACAAGTAGCCAAGCCTCAGGCAATCACAGAAGCCATACTTCAACCACTCAACAGGCAGCCAACTGTTCAGTGTTCAAATAAGGCAAATGCCAAGCTATAACCATTCCAACTGTTTCTGTGTCTCACTTCTGTTTTCTGTATGTTGCTTTCCTTTTTCTATTCATAAATCCTGTCTGACCATGTGACAGTGCTGGAATCTCTCTGAACCTTCTGATTCTGGATGGGGACTGCCCAATTTGAGGATCATTATTTGCTCAGTTAAATTCTGTTAAATTTAATTTCTTTCTTTTTTTCTTTTCTTTTCTTTTCTTTTTTTTTTTTTTTTAGGATGGAGTTTCGCTCCTGTTGCCCAGGCTGGAGTGCAATGGCACGATGTCGGCTCACTGCAACCTCTGCCTCTTGGGTTCAAGCGATTCTTCTGCCTCAGCCTCCCAAGTAGCTGGGATTACAGGCGCCCGCCACCACACCTGGCTAATTTTTGTATTTTTAATAGAGACAGGGTTTCACCACATTGGCCAGGCTGGTCTTGAACTCCTGATTTCAGGCGATCCACCCACCTAGGCCTCCTAAAGTGCTAGGATTACAGGCGCGAGCCACTGTGCCTGGTCTAAATTTAATTTCTTTGAATTTTTTCTCTTAGCAACACCTCTGCCAAAATAAATGACTTCTAACTACCCCTTCCATTGTTGGGTCACTTGGTCAAGAGTCAAATACTGGAGAGAATATCTGCTTGTTTGAGTTTAGGTCGCACTGGTCCTTACAGGTGCAAACAGAAGAAAAAAGTGTCCTTCACCTTTCATGATGGGAGGTGCTTACCAAGACACACCCTCTTAAGAAGAGTACGTTAAATGAGAAGAGATGATTTCCCAAAGGGAAATGGGGGACTTAATAGGAAAAGGGAACGGACACTGGGCAGGCAAAAATGGCCAATGTCCTTTATATCAGTCAAGGCTGCAGATGAATCACAAGATAGAGCTGTGTATTGTGGTATGCACATGTAATCTTAGCTCTTCAGAAGGCTGAGGCAGGAGGAACACATGAGCGCAGGAGTTCAAGACCAGCCTGGGCAGCATAGCAAGACCCCATCTCAAGAAAAAAGAAAAAAAAGAAGAACCACAAGATGGAATGGAAAGGGCCCTTCAGAAGTAATCTGCTTTTGTACAAAAACCAGAGATAGACAATGCAGAGGTATTATTTGAACCTGACTCTGAGAGCATCATTTGGTCTTCCCTTTTCTTTTTCTTTCTTTCTTTTTCTTTTCTTTCTTTTTTTTTTTTTTTTGAGATGGAACCGCACTCTGTTGCCCAGGCTGGAGTGTAGTGGCGCGATCTCAGCTCACTGGAATCTCTGCCTTCTGGGTTTGAGTGATTCTTGTATCTCCCAAGTGCTGGAATTACAGGCGCATGCTACCATGCCCAGCTAATTTTTGTATTTTTAGTAGAGACGGGGTTTTGCCATCCTGGCCAGGCTGGTCTTGAACTCCTGACCTCAAGTGATCCACCCACCTTGGCTTCCCAAAGTGTTGGGATTACAAACATGAGCCACCGCGCCTGGCCTGGTCTTCCCTTTTCAAACTTTTCTTGCTTCATTCATTCATTTATCTATTAGGCCAATCACACAAGTATTTTTTGCTGGCCATCATGTTGGGTACCGCAAATACAATGACAAATAGAAAGAAACATGGTCTTTGCACTTGTAGAGCTTTCAGTCTTGATTTACAAGAAATGCGTCTGCTCTTTCCCCTTTCATTATTCCTAATCTAATAGAGTAAGTGAAATAGACTAATTCTCTCCCTGGGTTTCTGACCCTACTTTTGTGGAAAATCTTGGATGCTGTTTTTGGACTATTTTCAGTGGCAATATTTGCATCCACAAAACTGGGCAGGTCCTGGGACCAGAGTTTAGAATTGCATTATGATCATGAGGCCTGAGCCATTTAAATGAATGTTTGCATGCAAACATAAAGCTTTAAGAGGAATGATGGTTTCTGATATACACCTCCAGGGTGCCAGCTAAGCCCTTAGTAGAGATTTTAATCTGTACCCAACAAAGCATTTGCAATGGGAGTTCTGCAATAATACAGATGAGTGCTCCAGGAATGGGCAGCCAGAGCTTATGTCTCAATGGCAGGTCTCTGCCCTTGAGTTACCTCTGCTCCAGAAGCACCTGAGAGCTTCCTCCACCACACCCCACACTGCCACCCTGGACTTCCTCTGGGCACTCACCTGGCTGAATGCTGCAATCATTTCAGGTTCTGCTCCAGGAAGCAAGTGGACTTTTACTTCTGGCTTCAAGAGGGAGGAGAGGAGATGGTGATGCAGATTAATGGTGGTGGTGTTAGCCAAGACTCTGAGTTGCAAGTTTTGAAACTGAATTTAAATTGAATTAAGCATAAAGATGATTTATTGACTCACATAACCAAAAACTAAGGGTAGATCTGATTGGATCTAGGTACTCAAGCGATATCATCAGAAATCCATCTCCAAAAAAAAAAAAAAAAACGAAATCTGTCTCCATCTCCGGCTTGGGGTCCCTCTGAATTAGCTTTATTCCCAGAAAGGCTGCCAGCATGTGATGGCAAAGATGGCTTGCGGTGGGCAAGCTTCCATTCAATCAGCTTTAAAACTTCAGCTGAAAGACACTACCTGTTTTCTGTAGTCTTCTCGAGATTCCTAAGTAGACTTCTGTTGGCCCAGCTTGGGTCATGTGCATCAGGTGACTGTTGAATTGATTGGCCAGGCCTGAATCTTCTGCCCACCCACTCCACCAATTCTGAGCCACAGGCTCAGAGAAGGGGAGACCATTGGTTTTCCTCTGGGAGAAGATGGGTGCTGTTGCCAGAAAAAAGGGTGCTGAGTAAGCATAAGCCACAGATGTCCATTGCACTGATCATGTTAAATATGATGATGACAGTAAGAAGCAGGAAGTGGGAATGCCTTGGAGAGTCTCAACATTTTCAGATGATATTACAAGAAAGACTGCATTTAGACTGTCCCTCCTCCACAAATCTGACCTACAAAAGTTATCTCAAATTAATCCCTCCCTATGTAACTGTCTGTTCTGTGTGTTTATTTAACTGATTTAAGTGATTGACATCTTCATCTTCATCAAATCATTATCCTAAAGCCATTAATAAACATTCTTTGTATATGTAGCTGTATAAGAAAAACAGAAATACAGACAGAGCATTAACTCTCTAAGAGAGCAATAAAGGGTGGGGCACAGTGGCTCAGGCCTGTAATCCCAGCACTTTGGGACACCAAGGCGGGTGGATCACCTGAGGACAGGAGTTCAAGACCAGCCTGGGCAACATGGTGAAACCTCATCTCTACTAAAAAAAAAAAAAAATTAGCCAGGCATGGTGGCACACACCTGTAATCCCAGCTACTAAGGAGGCTGAGGCAGGAGAATCACTTGAAGTGGGGAGGCAGAGGTTGCAGTGAGCTGTGATGGTGTGACTGCACTCCAGCCTAGGCAACAGAGTGAGACTGTCTCAAAAAAAAAAAGGAGCAATAAAGGACTCATAAGACAACACACCACCAACTCTGAATATTATATATTGTGAACTTAGAATGGCGAAAATTGAATTGTACTGAATGTGAAGTATATCTCAATTAAAAAAACAAAAAAATTGCCTTTTTAAAAAAAGAAGACATAAATAAGAAGTTGCATATGTTCCTAGGCAACGTGACATACGCATTCAATGGTGTGGTGGAATTTGCATATTTAAACAGAATAGGTGAAAGGTAAAGCTGTCATTCTTTTCCACTTCATCATAGAACCCTTAGAAGATTTAGCTATTGTCGCCATCACTTTCTTTATATTTACTGTGCAATGTTACATATTCATGGACAACATAACTTCTTTTAAAATGGCCTTCGGGGTTCTTCCTCTACCCTCAATATTTTGCTAACTTTTTCTCACATTTTTTCTCTATCGTGTACCACTTCCAACACCAATAATTTTTGGTGCCTAATATCTTGGGGGGCCATTTTAACCTATATCTAGAAGAAGACTATTCTGTTGTTTATGCTCCCAATGACTCTAAAGCCACATGACAGCTTCCTTCAATAAATGTCCCAAAAAGTATGGGAATTAGAATAGGCAATGGGAATGCAACAGGGATGCCCAAAAGAGTTGACAGGGAAAGGAACTTTTTTTTTTCTTTGAGACAAAATCTCACTCAGTTGCTCAGGCTGGAGTGCAGCGGCACAGTCTCGGCTCACTGCAGCCTCCACCTCCTGGGTTCTAGTGATTCTCATGCCTCAGCCTCCTGGGTAGCTGGGATTACAGGCACTCGCCACCACAGCTGGCTAATTTTTGTATTTTTAGTAGAGATGAGGTTTCATCATGCTGGCCAGGCTGGTCTTGAACTCCTGACCTCAGGGGATCTGCCTGCCTCGGCCTCCCAAAGTGCTAGGATTACAGGCATGAGCCACCCCTCCTGGCCAGGAACTTTCTTCTATTGACATTTGAACATTTCAAAATATAGTACATTTCTCTTTTATATCAACAGCATATTTTAAGGCATAAATGACAACTTTAGAGTCACCTTTTATTTTAATCCAAACCAGCCTTTCCCATGCTGACCGCCCCATCCTTATCTACCGGTCCATATTCTGCATTTCAGGTGGTTGCTTCTCCAGCAACTTTTCCACACTTCCTTCACTGGTGAGCACTCATTTATTAGAGGGTTGACTATTTCCCAGTCCCTGACAACAGGGAGTGGTTCATGGACAGACACAAGAGCGTAGTTGATTCAATCATGCTTAAGACTTGAGATTTTGGTTCAATGACTGGGGGAAGGAAACGTATCTGTTTTCCCAGAAGGTGTGGTATGTGAATGTGAGACCTACAACTGCTACAGCCATTTGGTTACCACAAGAAAAACCCCACTAAGAATAAAAGCAACATCAGGAAGTGAGCAGAGAAGCTCACAGACACGTGGAGCTGGTGCTCTGATCAAACTACGCATGAGGCCCACACTAGACATTTCAATTATGCTGAGTCAAGAAATTCTCTTTAGTTGTTTACTCAGGTTGAAGTTTTGAGTTTTTTAAAAATTGGAACTTAAAGCACCTTAACTGTTACAATCCTTCAGTACAATATTTTTCACAGCATTATTGAAGTATAATTAATAGTAAGTAAACTGCATATATTCAAGTGTATGATTTGATGAGTTTTGACATATATATATCTACCTGTGAAATCATCTCCACAATCAGAATGATGAACATATCCATCATCCTCAAAAGATTCCTGGTGTCCTTTTGGAATCCCTCTCCTCCTTCACTGTTCTTCCAGACTTCCTGTCTTATAGACTAGTTAACATTCTCAAAAATGTTATATAAATGAAATAATGTAGTATATTCTTTCTTTGGCTTTTTTCATTCAGCATAATATTTTGAGATTCATTCATGTTGTTGCTTGTATCTTTCTTCCCTTTTGTTGCTGAGTAGTTTTTTTTTCTTTTCTTTTTTCTTTTTTTTTTTGAGACAGAGTCTGGCTCTGTCACCCAGGCTGGAGTGCAGTGGCGTGGTCTCGGCTCACTGCCAGCTCCGCCTCCCGGGTTCGCACCATTCTCCTGCCTCAGCCTCCCGAGTAGCTGGGACTACAGGCACCCGCCACCATGCCTGGCTAATTTTTGTATTTTTAGTAGAGACGGGGTTTCACCGTGTTAGTCAGGATGGTATCGCTCTCCTGACCTTGTGATCCGCCCGCCTCGGCCTCCCAAAGTGCTGGGATTACAGGCGTGAGCTACCGCGCCTGGCTGTTGCCGAGTAGTTTTAATTGTATGGATGCACAGTTTATTTATCCATCCACCTATGATGGACATTTGGATTGTTTCTAGTTTGGAGCTATTACAAATAAAGTTGCTATAAATATGTGTATACAAATCATTGTGTGGACATAAACTTTCATTTCTCTTGGTTAAATACTTAGGAGTAGGCCAGGCACAGTGGCTCACGCCTGTAATCCCAGCACTTTGGGAGGCCAAGGCGGGTGGATCACGAGGTCAGGAGATCGAGACCATCCCGGTCAACATGGTAAAACCCTGTCTCTACTAAAAATACAAAAATTATCTGGGTGTGGTGGCACGCACCTGTAATCCCAGCTACTCAGGAGGCTGAGGCAGGAGAATCGCTTGAACCCGGGAGGCGGAGATTGCAGTGAGCCGAGATTGTGCCACTTCACTCTAGCCTGGGCAACAGAGCAAGGCTCCGCCTCAAAAAAAAAAAAAAAAAAAGAAAAGAAAAAGAAAATTTTAGGGAAGGTGAACAGGATGAGCAGTGACCAAGAAATAAAACAACCTCAAAGTAGGCAGACAGCACACCACTCCTGAGCAGAGTCCTAGAGGGGTAGTCCACTTTCTGCAGTCCCATAACGAGATTATAGCACTCAATATGTGCCATTTTATATTCAAGCTATTTGTGTACCTGTTTGTGTTTGTTTTCTCATACACTAAGTAGGAACTAGTGAAACATGCTCAGTTATTCCTGTGAGGTTATTTATGTATCTTTTCTTTTCATGTATTAGGTTCATACAAAAGTATTTGCAGTCGTTGCCATTACTTTCAGCTGCAAAAACCACAATTACATTTGCACGAACCTGATATTTGTATCCCAAGGAATCAGACCTGAAAATCTTGTGTTCAGGTTGTAAATTGTTCAATGTCTTCCTGCCTTTTGGTACTTCCCAGTTTTTTAAATGAGGTATCTATTTATAATTACAATAATTAAAAACCTCAAATTGACAGAGTGAGACTGTAGGTTGTTTTAATATCCAAAAACAATGTCATCTTAATAGAATTAAGAACAAAAACTACATAGTCATTTAACAGACACAAAAAAGGCATTTGATAAAAAAACTAACACTTCTTTGTGATAAAAGTCCTCAATACACTAGGAGTAGAAGAGGAGTTCCTCAATCTGACAAAGGACATTTACAAAACATGTACAGCTAACATTATTCTAAATGGTAAAAGACTGAATGCTTTCTTCTAAGATTAGGAAGAACACAAGGATGATCACTTTCACCACTCCTATTCAACATTATACTAGGCTAGTAAGGAAGAAAGTAAAATAAGAAGCTTCCAGATTAAAAAAGAAGAAGTGAAATGATCTCTACTCACAGATGACGTAATCTTTTACATGGACTATCCCAAAGAATCTACTAAAAGAATGATTAGAACTAATAAACAATTTAAACAGGTTAAAGGATACAAGATTAATATACAAAAAGGAGTTATATTTATATTTATATTTTTTATTTTTATTTTATTTTAGTTTTTGAGATGGAGTTTTACTCTTGTTGCCCAGGCTGGAGTGCAATGGCATGATCTCAGCTCACTGCAACCTCCACCTCCCGGGTTCAAGCAATTCTCCTGCCTCAGCCTCTGAGTAGCTGGGATTACACGTGCACACCACCACACCCAGAAAATTTTTGTATTTTTAGTAGAGACGGGGGTTTCACCATGTTGGCCAGGCTGGTCTCGAACTCCTAATCTCAGGTGATCCACCCGCCTTGGCCTCCAAAAGTGCTAGGATTATAGGCATGAGCCACAGAGCCCAGCCAAGAGTTATATTTTTATATACTAACAATAAACATTCTGAAAATGAAAGTAAGAAAACAATCCAATTAGCAATAGCATCAAACATAATAAAATAGGAAAAAATTAACAAAAGAGTGCAAGATTTGTGTACTGGAAAGTATAAAACATTGTTGAAAAATTAAAGGGGATCTAGGCTGGGCGTGGTCGCTCACGCCTGTAATCCCAGCATTTTGGGGGGCCGAGGTGGGCAGATAACGAGGTCAAGAGATCAAGACCATCCTGGCTTACACGGTGAAACCCTGTCTCTACTAAAAATACAAAAAAAATTAGCCAGGCATGGTGGCAGGTGCCTGTAGTCTCAGCTACTTGGGAGGCTGAGGCAGAAGAATGGCGTGAACCTGGGAGGCAAAGCTTGCAGTGAACCGAGACTGAGCCACTGCACTCCAGCTGGGCGACAGAGCGAGACTCCATCTCAAAAAAAAAAAAAAGAAAAGAAAAAGAAAAAGAAAAAGAAAGAAAGAAAAATTAAAGGAGATCTAAATAATGGAAAAACATCCCATGTTTAGTGATTGGAAGACTTAATATTGTAAGATGGCAATACTACCCAAATTGATCTACAGATTCAGTGAAATCCGTATCTAAACCAACCTGCCTTTTTTGGAGACATTGCTGATCCTAAAATTTATACAGAAATGTGGGACCCAGAATAGCCAAAAGAATCTTGATTAAAAAAAAGAATAAAGTTAGAGAACTCACACTTTCCAATTTCAAAACTGACTATACAGCTCTATACAGCTGAAGTAATTAAGACAGTATGCTATTGGCATAAAGACAGACATATAGATCAATGTAATAAAATTGAGAATCCAGAAATAAACCCAAAGATTTATAATCAACTGGTTTTGGACAAGAATGCCAAGAAAATTAAAGGGGACGATGAATGATCTTAATTGCATATGGTGCTTGTAAAACTGGATCACTACATGCAAGAATAAAGTTAGACCCCTACCTCACAGCATATACAAAAAAACTAAGTTAAAATGGATCAAAGACCTACATGTAAGAGCTAAAACTTTAAAATCCTTAGAAGAAAATGTAGGTATGAATCTTCATGACTGTGGATTGGACAATAGTTTTGAGATATTTCACCAAAAGCATGAACATCCAAAGAAAAGATAGATAAATTGGACTTCATTAAAATGAAAACAAAATTGTTTTTCAAGGGACACCATCAGAAAATGAAACAATAACCCAGAGAATGGGAGAAAATTTTTGCAAATCATATATCTGTTAAGAGTCTTGTATCCGGGGCCGGGTGTGGTGGCTCATGTCTGTAAACCCAGCACTTTGGAAGGCTGAGGTGGGTGGATCATGAGATCAGGAGATCCAGACCATCCTGGCCAACGTGGTGAAACCCAGTCTCTATTAAAAATACAAAAATTAGCCAGGCGCGGTGGCAGGCGCCTGTAGTCCCAGCTACTCAGGAGGCTGAGGCAGGAGAATGGCATGAACCCGGGAGGCGGAGCTTGCAGTGAGCCGAGATCACGCCACTGCACTCCAGTCCGGGTGACAGAGCGAGACTCTGTCTCAATAAAAGAAAGAGTCTTGTATCCAGGATACACAAAAACTCTTATAATACTCAATAATAAAAGGATAAATAACACCATTTTTAAATGGGCAAAAGAATTGAATAGACATTACACCAAAGAAGATATGCAAAAGGAATAGAAGGAGGGAAGGAGGATGAAAAAGGAAGGCATTGATATGATTATGATATTTTGGGGGTTCAAAAGGACCAAATAAATAACACTTCCTTCCTCACCATGCTAGCAGTGGCAAATCCAAATGAGTCTGCAGCAACCTCAATTCTTGCCTCCTCAGAAGAAAGAATTTGAGCAAGGGGCATAAGGCAGAGGGAGAGACTGAGGCATGTTTTAGGGCAGGAGTGAAAGTTTATTAAAAAGTTTTAGAGCAGGAATAAAAAGAAGTAAAGTGCACTTGGAAGAGGGCAAAGTGGGCAACTTGAGAGATTCAAGTGCTCAATTTGACCTTTGACTTGGAGTCTTATATGTTAGCATGCTTCCAGGGTTGAGTTACATCTCCCCTGATTCTTCCCTTGGGGTGAGCCATCCACATTGCAGTGGCCTGCTAGCACCTGGGAGGGGCCAAATGTGCAGTGTGTTTACTGAAGTTACATACATGCTCACTTGAGGTGTTCCTCTCTTACCAGTTGGGTGTTCCTAGAAGAAGGTCATATAGCAGTTAAAGTCTGCCATTTTGCCTCTTAGTGCACAAGCTTGAGTCCACTCGCCCAACTCCTGAGATCTTATCAGGAAGCTGCTGATCACCAGTTTCTGGTGTTTCTATCTATTGGGAAACTGTCTTTCCCTGGTGCTGGCCTGCCACTACACTTGTCTAATATATATATATATATATATATATATATATATATATATATATTTTTTTTTTTTTTTTTTTTTTTTTTTTTTGAGACACAGTCTTGCTCTGTTGCCTAGGCTGGAGTGCAATGGTGTGATCTCAGCTCATTGCAACCTCTGCCTCCCAGGCTCAAGTGATTCTCCTGCCTCAGCCTCCCAAGTAGCTGGGATTACAGGCACCCACCACCACGCCTACCTAAGTTTTATATTTTTTAGTAGAGAAGGGGTTTTATCATGTTGGTCAGGCTGGTCTCAAACTACTGACCTCAGGTGATCCACCTGCCTCAGCCTCCCAAAGTGTTGGGATTACAGGCATGAGCCACCGCGCCAGCCCAGAATTAGAATATTGATCAAGATTTTTACATTACCCATTCCTCTGTGTTTTTCTGAGCTGCAGCCAGAGATCACTGGTTGGTTCATAGGAATAAGCAGAGTTAAACTAAATTACAGACAAAAACTCAAAAGCAACTGATGACACTAGAATATAATAAAAGGTGTACCATAGTTCTTGAAACATAATTTTTCTCTCTTCAGTTCTCATTTTCATTAATAACATATCATGATAGGACTGATTTCTTTGCAAAATAAGCTTTAGTCTTTTATACTTGGCCAGATTATTTGCACAAAGCACAGCAAGAATAATTATTTGACATACAGGCTCCTTTTTAAATTGGCTTTGATGGAACTTCATTCCATAAGGAATCTTACATAAGACTTTTTATTTATTTTTTTTTTTTTTGAGACAGAATCTCACTCTGTCACCCAGGCTGGAGTGCAGCGGAAAGATCTTGTCTCACTGCAACCTCTGCCTCCCATGCACAAGCAATTCTTGTGCCTCAGCCTCCCAAGTATCTGGGACTACAGGTGTGTGCCACCATGCCCAGCTAATTTTTGTATTTTTAGTAGACAAGCAGGTTTTGCCATGTTGGCCAGGATGGTCTCAAACTCCTGACCTCAAGTGATCCGCCTGCCTTGGCCTCCCAAAATGCTGGGATTACAGGTGTGAGCCACTGTGCCTGGACTCAGATAAGACTTTTCAAAGCGTTAATCCCAGCCATGGGTTGATGCCAGTAAATACCTGTATGAGTTGGGTAAATTTCTCTCCTCTTGAGATTGCAAGATAATTTGGGGCTCCTGGGCCTGTTAGAAAGTGATATTCTTTACTTACCACAGGTCAAGAATCCTATACAGGGACTGTGTAGACAAGGTATGAGGTCTGTTTTACCAAGGAGCTTTATTGGTTCTATAAGTCAATTTTGATTCCTTAAAGGAAAGCATGACATTTCAGTCAAAGCCTTGATAAAATAACTAGTTTCTCCAATTGTGTCCTGTTGCAAAAGAAACATATTCTTACTGCACTTATATAAATAATCATATTGCCATAAGTTAAGAATACTCACAAATCATTTCCAAATTCTGGAGAAATCAGGTAGAGAGAAACAAATATCCTCCAAATTTTGTTTACAGGAGTACTCAATTTTAAAAGCTGTAAATAGCTCAAAAGAACAGTTTTCTTGACTTTGAAAAACAAAGGATTAGCAATGTTTTAAGCAAAAAGGTAAAAAAGATTACTTGTCAATTAATTCCAGTTTTGCTTGACATTTATGAACACATTAGTTTTCCAAGACAATTTTGGAAGTTCTTTCCTCTTCATTTTAATGTTAAAATCTCCAAAGAGCACCTGTTCTATAGCTTATTATAAAACCACCTTTTTTTTTTGAGATAAGATCTCATTCTGTAGCCAATGCTGGAGTGCAGTGGTGTGATCTCAGCTCACTGCAAACTGCAACATCTGATTCCCAGGATCAAGCCATCCATCCACCTCAGCCTCCTGAGTAGCTGGGACTACAGGCACCCACCAGCACATCTAGCTAATTTTTTTATGATTTCGTAGAGATGGGGTTTCACCGTGTTGCCCAGGCTGGTCTCAAGTTCCTGCACTCAAGTGGTCCTCCTGCCTCAGTCTCCCAAAGTGCTGGGATTACAGGCATAAGCCACCATGCCCAGCCTGTAAAACCACCTTTTAAAAAGAGTTAAAACAAGACAATGATTGTCTGTGGATGACAAAAAGTCTTAAGGCCACCACAGTCAAAGACACAATTGACAAGGAAATGTGTTACCTCTGTGGTATGCAATAATTTAACATAACAATTACAATTATTACTGATAGCATATACTAAGTTATATCAGAATTACAGGAGTTTCACACAGTTTTGGAACACATACCAACAACCTATTTATACAAATACAGTTCAAAGAAAGCCAAATTTTACCTTTGCATTAGAGTACTATTGATGTTAAACCCAATTCTTAATAAAACCTCATAGACAAATCTATCCAATCTTAATTCATTTAACCATAGGTAAGATTCTCATAAAACTTTTATGACCCTTTGTAGTTTTCTGTTAAAGAGCAGAACAATGCTCTAAGAAAACTATGTTATGCTTTTATTCCAATGTTCAATTTATGGATAAACTGAATAATATACCCCTTTAATTTTAGCCAATATGTTCACATACAGATTAATCTTTTGCAATCCTTCCACAATTTGCTCAAACCTTTGGCTTTATTTCAACTTAAAACTATCCTTTAACCCTCTAAACGAGGCAAAAAAAATTCACATTCTCATGCCTGCTCTTTTTTGTATTACTTATTTTGTTTTGTTTTGTTTTGCTTTTTTGAGGCAGGGTCTTCCTCTGTTGCCCAGGCTGGAGTGCAGTGGCATGATCTCAGCTCACTACAACCTCCGCTTCCCAAGTTCAAGTGATTCTCCTTCCTCAGCCCCCCAAGTAGCTGGAATTAAGGGTGTGCGCCACCATGCCTGGCTAATTCTTTGTATTTTTAGTACAGATGAGGTTTCACCACATTGTCCAGCTCGGTCTTGAACTCCTGACCTCAAGCAATCCACCTGCCTTGGCCTCTCAAAAGGCTAGGATTACATGCATGAGCCACTGCACCTGGCTTTCATGCCTTCTTGTAATCTTTTACCAAAAGCACATTCTACTTTTCTTATACACCTTGCATGGAAAACTGTTTTCTCCAGTAGTCTCAAGTGAATGTTACACAGTTAACTCTTTTTTTTTTCTTTTATTTTTGAGACAAGTCTCACTCCATCACCCAAGCTGGAGTGTCATGGCATGATCTCAGCTGATTGCAACCTCTACCTCCCAGGTTCAAGCGATTCTCCTGCCTCAGTCTCCTGAGTAGCTGGGGCTACAGGCGCATGCCACCAGGCCCAGCTAATTTTTGTATTTTTAGTAGAGACAGGGTTTCACCATATTGGCCTACACTGTTAACTCCTAGCAACATTTACTTTTTGTGAAAAACCTGGTAAGAAAACAATTCTAATTATGTACTAGCTTTGGAGCCTAGGACACTAGACGGAAGTGCAGATAAGGTCTGACTTTTTCCAGCATAGTTAGGGGGCATGACTAACTCTGTATGTGCCCAGGCCTTACCTAGAATTTAATGGCTTTTTTTTTTTTTGAGATGGAGTCTCACACTGTCACCCAGGCTGGAGTGCAGTGGCACGATCTCGGCTCACTGCAACCTCTGCCTCCCAGGCTCAAGTGATTCTCCTGCCTCAGCCTCCCAAGTAGCTGGGATTACAGGTGCCCGCCACCACACTCACCTAATTTTTTGTATTTTTAGTAGAGACGGGGTTTCACTATGTTGGCCAGGCTGGTCTCAAACTCCTGACCTCGTGATCCATCCACCTCAGCCTCCAAAGGGCTGGGATTACAGACATGAGCCACTTCACCTGGCCAAATTTAATGCTTTAAAGAAGGCAAGTTGTAAATTCCTTTCACGAATCTGTTCACAACTTACACAGACCATCTATGACATGCTTGGACTTTCTGACTTGTCCTAAATATCTGTCTTTTTAAACAACCAGTTATTTTATTTTAGGACAAGAATTTACGATACAAGATCCTTTTTCATACAAAGTCTCTTTTCTTGTAACACTCTTTACCAAAAATACCTCTTTACCTTTATAACTTTTGAATTAGACAAAAGTTATTTTCTTTCTGTTAGGAAGTTATGGTTTGTTGCTGTGCAAGTCCTGTAAAATGGGAGCAGATAAAGAGGTTACCTATATAGGTAGAAGTTATCCCCCACTAAAGTGATTGCTCAGTTAGATTTCTTGTTCAGGCTTGTTTAAGTAAGTTTGGGCTATTTTTTTTTTTTTTTTGAGATGGAGTCTCGCTCTGTCGCCCAGGCTGGAGTGCAGTGGAGCCATCTTGGCTCACTGCAAGCTCCGCCTCCCAGGTTCACGCCATTCTCCTGCCTCAGCCTCCTGAGTAGCTGGGACTACAGGCACCCACCACCATGTCCGGCTAATTTTTTTGTATTTTTAGTAGAGATGGTGTTTCACCGTGTTAGTCAGGATGGTCCCGATCTCCTGACCTCGTGATCTGCCCGCTTCAGCCTCCCAAAGTGCTGGGATTACAGGCATGAGCCACCACGCCCAGCCAGTGTGGCCTATTTTTAAACCCCTAAGGTAGGACTGACCAGGTTAAAGTTATTGGTTAAAGATTTAGATCACTTTTCCATGAAACACAGGGCTATTAGAGAGAAAGATGAATTCAGACATTGGGTAAATATTAAGCAGGCACCCATCTTGCTCCAAGTAAATGTGAATCTTTTCTTTTGGGGGGTGGGTGCCATTTGTCCCCATTACCCAATAGAATTTGGAGAGTCGCTCAGAGAAGGAGGTTAGCATAGAGTAGGCAGCTCTTTTAAGGGGTGGCCTGCCCCTCCACACCTGTGGGCATTTCTCGTCAGGTGGAATGAGAGACTGAGAAAAGAAAGAGACGCAGAGACAAAGTATAGAGAAAGAAAAGTGGGCCCAGGGGAACGGCGCTCAGCATACGGAGGACCCACGCTGGCACTGGTCTCTGAGTTCCCTCAGTATTTATTGATCATTATCTCTACCATCTCGGAGAGGGAGATGTGGCAGGACAATAGGGTAATAGTGGGGAGAGGGTCAGCAGGAAAACATGTGAACAAATGTCTCTGTATCATAAACAAGGTAAAGAAAAAGGTGCTGTGCTTTGATGTGCATATACATAAACATCTCAATGCATTAAAGAGCAGTATTGCTGCCAGCATGTCTCACCTCTAGCCCTAAGGCAGTTTTCTCCTATCTCAGTAGATGGAATATACAATCGGGCTTTACACCAAGACATTCCATTGCCCAGGGACAAGCAGGAGACAGATGCCTTCCTCTTACCTCAACTGCAAAGAGGCCTTCCTCTTTTACGAATCCTCCTCAGCACAGACCCTTTACAGGTGTTGAGCTAGGGGACGGTCAGGTCTTTTCCTTCCCATGAGGCCATATTTCAGACTATCACATGGGGAGAAACCTTGGACAATACCTGGCTTTCCTAGGCAGAGGTCCCTGTGGCCTTCCGCAGTGTTTTGTGTCCCTGGGTACTTGAGATTAGGGAGTGGTGATGACTTTTAACAAGCATGCTGTCTTCAAGCGTTTGTTTAACAAAGCACATCCTGCATAGCCCTAAATCCATTAAACCTTGAGTCCACACAGCACATGTTTCTGTGAGCACAGGGTTGGGGGTTGGGTTACAGATTAACAGCATCTCAAGGCAGAAGAGTTTTTCTTAGTACAGAACAAAATGGTGTCTCTTATGTCTACTTCTTTCTACATAGGCACAGTAACAGTCTGATCCCTCTTTCTTTTCCCCACACTCTTGAATGCAAAAGGGAAATTTGTAATTTCACTTGCCACCTCTGGAGTTTCCCTTGGCTTTCTCCTATTGAAGACAATGTCTGATTTGTTCCTAGAAGTGTTCTTAGAGAAAGGTCATGTACCAGTTAAATTCTACCATTTTGCCTCTGGGCATATGTGGGCACATGCTTGAGCCCACTCACCCAACTCCCAAGGTCTTATTGGGAAGCTGATGAACACCAGTTTCAGGTGTTGCTATCTATCCAGAGACTACCTTTCCCTGGGCTGGCTCTGATTGATTATTATTTTAGAGAGACAGTTAACAACTGCCTGACCAACATCTGATGGTCTCCTGACACTCCTGGTTGGTGGAGGCCCTCTCCTGCCCCACTCATGTCTGACCAATTACCTACTGTAACAACCATAGATATGAACCAATTGAGAAATAAGACATAGGCTTTAATTACATCTAAAAAAGAGAGAGAAATAAGACAAAAGGGTCAGCATATGCAGAACTAAAGTGCACGGCTGAATTCATGGGCGTGGGACCTGTGTGAGTTGCATAGGGCCCTGCACTTGGTTTAATGCTCTGTTGTTGCCATCTTGAAATTCTTGGTAATTTTTATTTTGCACTGGATTCCACAAATTAAGTGCAGACAAAAATGTCACCTGATAAAATGTCATCTTTATTATGGATATAAGTGGTCTGGGAGAATATGGCTTGAGTGTGAGGTTAATTTCTGATCTCCAAACTAGACCTTGATGAAGCACATCTAAAAGAAAATTTGAAACCCAACAAGTACATATGCTGCTCTCCCACTTGTCCTGGTAGAAAAGAAATAAGAGACCAGATCCTCCAAGCCAGGACCATTGATAGATCATTCTTATCCAGTGGAGGAACATGTCCCACACCAACCAGGCACCCCACCCCCCTCTCTGGTGAGAAGAAAGGCATTGGGCAGAGGTCAAGAGTGATTAAGTGAGCCTGAGAAACATGGAAAGAGGTAATTCTCTTTTTTTTTTTTTTTTTTATTTGAGACAGAGTCTCACAGAGTCTCACTATATCACACAGGCTAGAGTGCAGTGGTGCAATCTTGACCCACTGCAACCTCTTCTTCCTGGGTTCAAGTGATTCTCCTGCCTCAGCCTCCCGAGTAGCTGGGATTACAGGCACCCATACCATGTCCAGCTACTTTTTGTATTTTTAATAGAGACGGGGTTTCAGCATTTTGGGCAGGCTGGTCTTGAACTCCTAACCTCAAGTGATCCACCTGCCTCGGCCTCCCAAAGTGCTGAGATTACAGGTGTGAGCCACAGTGCCTGGCTGAGTCATTTCTCTTTAACAGGCATCCTTAGTCAAAGTTCTTTTGGTTACAAGTGACAAATATAAGTAAATTAGCTTAAATGGAACAGGAAGTTTTGGGAAGGTGTGGCAGATACTGTTTTCTATGTATCACCTCTCCCTTCTTTCCCTGCTGATTTTGTTCAAGGACAGGGAGGAAATTCACTGATTTCAGAGAAGCAGATGTCCTGCCAGCCCTATGAATCATAATTGGCCTAAGGTAATCATGGAAACCCAATTTTCCTTTGCCAGGCACTTACTCTTCCAACCTCCCTTGCAGGTAGTGTAGATAAGTGACACAGTTCTATCCAATGAGATAAGGAAGTCTGTGGGGCCTCTGAAAATGAGGGATTTTCCTTCAGCAAAAATTGAGCCCTTTTACTCCTGCTGCTTTCCCAGTGACTTGATGCAATGAATGGAGGACATGATATCTGGAGCCATGGCAGCTATTTTGAGACCATGAGGCAATAAGCAAAATAATGAAGAGTCAACATGCTGAGTGACCAAAAGATGGAAAGAGCCTGATTCTTTGATGGCATAGCTGAGCTGATGAAACCCTGGCTCTACCTAACTCCAGACTTTTTTTCTTTGAGATGGGATCTTGCTCTGTTGCCCAGGCTGGAGTGCAGTGGTGCAATCATGGTGCAATCACAGCTCACTGCAGCCTTGACCTCCTGGGCTCAAGTAATCCTCCTGCCTCAGCCTCCCTTGTAGATGGGACTACAGGTGCCCACCACTGTGCCTGGCTATTATTATTATTATTATTATTATTATTATTATTATTATTTTTGCAGAGCCAGGTTCTTTCTATGTTGCCTAGGCTGGTCTTGAACTCCTGGGCTCAAGTAAGCCTCCTGCTTTGGCCTCCCAAAATGCTGGGATTACAGGTGTAAGCCACTGTGCCCAGCCCAGACTTCTTAAGGAAACAACATGTGCTAGTGGTTCAAGTCACTATCATTTAGACTTTCTTACTTGTAGGCAAGTACATCTTAATTCATACAGACTATAACACATCCATTGTGAGTCTCAAGGGACCCAAGGGCAGCTCCTCCTGAAGATCAGGAGGCAGGAACTAGAAAGCAGTCATACCCCTAAGGAATTCCTCTTTCCTCCAGCCTCATCTCTGCTTCTGGGAATCTGGATCCTTTGCACTTTCTACAGACCAGTTTTCACCAATCCAATATTCACATGGCAAAGCCCTCCCTATCTACATTTCCTGCATCCAAGAGACCAACCAACTCAGGCTGCAGCCAGCTTCTCAAGCCTAATTCTAAAGTCCACAAAAGAGAATATGCTTGACCCAGTTGTGAGTCATGTACACTCTGTCTCAGTTAATGCCATAGGGGCAAATCACACGCCCAAACATAGCTGCCTGGGGCCCACCCCTGCAGGGTATGCGTCTGTGTGTAGGAAATTCTCAGAGAAAAGGCATGCATGGTCTAAAAGAGAACCCTAAAGTGTCTACCATATTTCATGAGGCAGAAAGGAAGGGAGATGAGTCAGGTTAGGAATGCTAGGGAGTGGGTGGGAAGGGGACATTAAGCTTGAGAAGAAGGAACAGGCTCTTTTCCTTTTTTGAGGTGGAGTCTTGCTCTGTCATCCAGGCTAGAGTGCAGTGGCATGATCTTGGCTCACTGCAACCTCCACCTCCCTGTCTCAAGCGATCCTCTTGCCTCAGCCTCCCAAGTAGCTGGGATTATAGGCACATGCCACCATGCCCGACTAAATTTTGTATTTTTAGTAGAGAAGGATTTCATCATGTTGGCCAGCCTGGTCTCGAACTCCTAACTTCAAGTGATCCACCTGCCTTGGCCTCCCAAAGTGCTGGGATTATAGGCGTAATCCTTCTTGCCCCCAGCAAGAAGGAACAGATTCTAACAGCAGGTGGAAAGCTGAGAGAGGTAAGAGGTAGGTAGGAGGTAGCTGAGAAATTCCTCAGTTAAGAAGTCAAGATTCTGGAGGGTGTGGTGGCTCAAGCCTATAATCCCACCATTTGGGAGGCCAAGGTGGGCGGATTGCTTTAGTTCAGGAGTTTGAGACCAGTCTGGGCAACATAGTGAGACCCTTCTCTACAATAAATAAAATACAAAAACAGTAGCTGCCTGGCACAGTGGCTTATGCCTGAAATCCCAGCGCTTCAGGAGGCCGAGGCAGGTGGATCACCTGTCAGGAGTTTGAGACCAGCCTGGCCAACATGATGAAACCCGTGTCTACTAAAAATACAAAATTAGCTGGATGTGGTGGTGCACACCTGTAGTCCAAGCTACTCGGGAGGCTGAGACAGGAGAATCACTTGAACCTGGGAGGTGGCAGCTGCAGTGAGCCGACACTCCGCCACTGCACTCCAACCTGGGCTAGACACAGCAAGACTACATCTCAAAAACAAAACCAAAAACAGTAGCCATAGGCTGGGCACGGTGGCTCACGCCTGTAATCCCAGCACTTTGGGAGACTGAGGTGGGTGGATCGCGTGAGCTCAGGAGCTCGAGACCAGCGTGGGCAACAGCGGAACCCCATCTCTACAAAAAATACAAAAGTTAGCCGGGTGCGGTAGCACATGCCTGTGGTCCCAGCTACTCGGGAAGCTGAGGCAGGAGGATTGCTTGAGCCCGGGAAGCGGAGGTTGCAGTGAGCTGAGATTGCACTGAAACTGCCTTTGCAAAATTATGACTGAGACAGTGAAAGAGATCTAACTTAACCGACTTTATCTTGCTTCTAACCTCCAACCTGTCCTTGTTCATTCCTGGGCAAACTAACTTTGGGAGAAACCTAGTTTATAGTTTAAACAAAGATGGTAACAGCCTTTCCCAAAGCAGACCTCCTTCTTGCCTGGGAACTAGATTGCCTTTGTAGGAGTAACATTAGCCACAAAATTAGAAATTATGGTTTAGGCCGGGCATGGTGGCCCATGCCTGTAATCCCAGCACTTTGAGAGTCCAAGGTAAGTGGATTACCTGCAGTCAGGAGTTCAAGGCCAGCCTGGCCAACATGGTGAAACTCATCTTTACTAATAATACCAAAAAAAAAAAAAAAAGTTAGCCGAGAGTGGTGACGCATACCTGTAATCCCAGCTACTCGGGAGGCTGAGGCAGGAGAATCGCCTGAACCCGGGAGTCAGAGTTCGCAGTGAGCGGAGATGGCAACACTGCACTCCAGCCTGGACGACAAGAGCAAAACTCCATCTCAAAAAAAAAAAGGAAAAGAAAAGAAAATAAATTATGGTTTAGGAGTCATGCAGCTGAAAGCTACAAGACTCTGACCCTCCCTAAACTGCTCCTAAGATCAGTGCTTGAGATATTTTGCAGACCCTGCGCTTGATGGATCAGCTGACACCACCCAGATCAATAAACTGGCTTATCTCATCCTGTGGCCCCCCCCACCTAGGAACTGACTCAGCCCAAGAAGACAGCTTCCAGTCTCTGTGATTTCTTCCCTGACCAATCAGCACTCCTGGCTCACTGGCTTCCCGCCCCGTCCCCCTCCGCCCCCCACCACCAAGTTATCCTTAAAAACTCTGCTCCCCCAATGCTCCGGGAGACTGATTTGAGTAATAATAAAACTCTGGTCTCCCGCACAGCCGGCTCCGCATGAATTCCTCTTTCTCTATTGCAATTCCCCTGTCTTGATTAATCGGACTCTGTCTAGTCAGCGGGCAAGGTGAACCCCCTGGACAGTTACAGCACCACTGCACTCCAGCCTTAGTGACAGAGACCCTGTCTGAAAAAGCAAAACAAACTAATAAACAAAACAGTAGCCGGGCGTGGTGGTGTGCGCCTTTGCTCCTACTTGGGAGGCTAAAGTGGGTGGATCCTCTGATCCCGGGAGTTCTAGCTGCAGTGAGCCGAGATCGTGCACCTGCACTCCAGCCTGGGCAACAGAGTGAGGCCCTACCTCATTATAAAAAAAAAGAAAAAAAGGTAAAGTCAATCTCCTAAGGCCTTTTCTTGAATGAGGAATGAGGAAGTGGTGAGAAGAGAAATAAGGAAGGAAAGTAGTGGCCCTAGAGAACAAAAGTTGTCACTGAGGAAACACTGGGTAGGATTAGACCATCCCCCCTTCCCTCCTCTCCCCGCCCAAAGACTGAAAATCAGGCCGTCTGGTTATTTTAGGCTGAAGTCCCAAAGAGAACTGTGTTGGTATGTGTGTGTTCCCGGCAATCGCTGGCAACAACCTTTCTCTCTAGAAAAAGGTCACTGAAACAGACTGGGGTCGGCCTTGATCCTGGTTCCCCACGGGGGTCAGAAAACTGTACTGGAGGCCAGAACGTCGCCCTGAGGATGGCCGGGTTTCCACGGGGCCGACCCTGATAAGAATCGCAGGAGGATTGCAGGGCGGTGAGGGTGGGCACGGAGTCATTCCGAGAAAGGCGAGCGGGAGCCGGGGTCAGCACGGGGAGAAGGGCGTGATTTCCACCCTCTTTCCCCGCTCCCTCGTGCAGGGAAGAGCCAAGGGCGGGGAGGATGCGCTGGCGAGAGGCTAGCCCAGGAAACTGAAAGATGTGTTTACAGAAAGCGCCGGAAGGAAGTCGGAAGCAAGATAGCGGGGGCTTTGGAGGAATAGCCGGACAATTCTGGGAACCCAGGAGCTGGGGTCTGTCTGGATCCAGCTTTCCCTCCCGCCCTCCCTCTTTCCCCGAGCTCCTGGGTGGTTCAGGCCGCAGCGCTCGGCGCGGGCACCTTCAGCCACTCCTGCGCCTGCGCCGTCTGCTGCAGACCATCCAGTCCTGGCCCCGCGCACCCGAGGCGCTCAACAAACGTTTCCATCATGAATAAGCGAATGAAACTTGGAACTGAAAGGACCCAAGACACAAACAAATGCACTGACGGTCAGGAAGGGGTTGCTCGAGGAGGACAATAACTTTCACACCTGTTTCACCTCTGCCCCATGAAATGTTATTGATGGAGGCAGGAAAAACGGTTGAACCCCCGGACCAATTGGCAATTTCCCAAAAGTATTTGTAGGAAGAGTACTTTTTGTTTAAATGGAATGTTAAGGCTGGGAGCGGTGGCTCACGCTTGTAATCGCAGCACTTTGGGAGGCCAAGGCTGGAAGATTGCTGGGGCCCAGAGTTGGAGACCAGCCTGGGCAACAAAGGGAGACCTTATCTCTACAAAAAAAATTAAAAATTGGCCGTGTGTGATGGTGTTTACCTGTAGTCCCAGCTACTCGGGAGGCTAAGGCAGGAGGATCACTTGAGCCCAGGAACTTGAGGCTGTAGTGAGCTATGATTGTGACACTGCACTCCAGCCTGGGCAACAGAGTGAGACCCTGTCTCAAATAAATAAATAAGTGTGTGTGTGTGTGTGTCTGTGTGTTTGTGTGTAGGAATGCAATTTTTGGCCAGGTGCGGTGGCTAACACCTGTAATTCCAACACTTTGGGAGGCCGAGGTGGGCAGATCACCTAAGGTCAGGAGTTCGAGACCAGCCTGGCCAACATGGTGAAACCCCATCTCTACTAAAAATACAAAAATTAGCCAGGCGTGGTGGTGGGTGCCTGTAATCTCAGCTACTCAGGAGGCTGAGGCAGGAGAATTGCTCGAACCCTGGAGGCGGAGGTTGCAGTGAGCCAAGATCACGCCACTGCACTCTGGCCTGGGCAAAAGAGCAAGACTCTGTCTTAAAAAAAAAAAAAAAAGAATAGAATTTTACCTGTAAGTCTAAACAGATAAAAGAAATGAAAAACAATAAAACTACAAAACCAACAGCTTCTCTCTTGTTCCTCCCTTCATCCCATTCTTACTGATGATCTGGTTTTGAAAAACACTCATCTACTGCCACTCCAGAGTTACTGGTAAAGAACTGAGGCCTAGAGAGGCTAAGTAACTTAGTGTCACACAGCAAAGAAGGAAAGAAAGAGGGGAACAAAAAGAAGACAGGAACTTGAACAAAAGCCAACCGAAAACTATGACCTGCCAGCCAAATCCTACTTGCTGCCTGTTTTTGTACAGCCTGAGAGCCAAGAATGGTCTTTACACTTTTGAATGGTTAAAGAGAAGTCAAAAGAATAGTAATAGTTCATGAACTGTGAAAATTATATAAAATTCAAATGTCAGTGTCCAGCAATAAAGTTTCATTGGTACACGACCACATTCATTCATTAATGGCTGCTCCACACTGCAAAGGCAGAGTTGAGTAGTTACAAAAGAAATTATAAGTGGCCTGGAAAACCCAAAATCTTTACTGTCTGGCCCTCTACAGAAAAAGTTTGCTGATTTCTGGTCTGGAGTTCTCAGCAGTTCTTTTGGTTTTAAACGCTGGGGTCTGAGTCGGGTATGTGAGGGGTGAGTGGGGAGAGGAGACAGCACTCCGCAGATACTGGAGTCCTTTGGTTAAAGGCCCAGAAACTGGTGGGTGTGGTGGCTCACACTTGTAATCCCAGCGCTTTGGGAGGCCGAGGCGGGCGGATCACTTGAGGTCAGGAGTTCAAGACCAGCCTGGCCAAAATGGTGAAACCCCATCTATACTAAAAATACAAAAATTAGCTAGGTGTGGTGGTGCACACTTGTAATCCCAGCTACTTAGGAGGCTGAGGCTGGAGGATCACTTGAACACTGGAGGCAGAGGTTGCAGTGAGCCAAGATCGTGCCACTGCACTCCAACCTGGGTGACAGAGCGAGATTCTGTCTCAAAAACAAAGGCCCAGAAACTAAGGACAAGATCAGGGCCAGCTTTAAGCAGTATAGAAAAAGGGGGGGGGCCTAATGTAAGGTGTTCTGTGGTAATTACAAAATCAAGAACAAGCCAACTTTCTGAGGCTCTCCTATGTTCTAATCACTGTTCTGGGCATGGTAGGGGATTATAAACAAGTTTCTAGGATGCTACACAAGAGCTTACAATGCTGTACAATGCACACACCATAAATTATGAGAACAGTCTGGGAATTACGGTTGACACTGTCAGCTTCTCGCAAGCCCCTGATCTTCCTCCTGTTATATTAGCTAACACTGAACACTTACTCTGTGTCAAGCACTATGCTAAGTATGTTTCAAGCACTATTTCCCCTACGGGCTAGATTTTAGTATTATCCTGATTTTGCAGATGAGGGAACTGAGGCTAGGAAATGGTTGGAGTCAGGATTCAAACTCCAGTCAGCCTACTTCTAGAATGAGTTTCGTATGCAGCACACTGTATCACCAGTGACTAGAGCTAGATATATCATAGGACATGTAATGTCTGCAAGAATTATTTAGAGAATCATTCAGGGGTCAACCAGGAAAGGGGAAACCACTTTGAGCACTTGAAACAGAGAATGTTTAATGCAGAGAATTAGTGATAGAAAAGCTGAGAAGGGCCAGGTGCGGTGGCTCATGCCTGTAATCCCAGCACTTTGGGATGCCGAGGCGGAGGATCACTTGAGCCCAGGAGTTCAAGACCAGCCTCGGCAACATAGTGAAACTCCATCTGTACAAAAAATACAAAAATTAGCTGGGCATGGTGATGTGCACCTGCGGTTCCAGCTACTCTTGAGGCTGAGGTGGGAGGATCCCTTGAGCCTGAGAGGTCAAGGCTACAGTGAGCCGTGATTGTGCCACTGCACTCCAGCCTGGACAAGAAAGAGAGACTCTGTCTCAAACAAACAAACAAAAAATAAGTTCTCCAGCTCTATAAGTCACACCCATAGCTCAGGCTGTCATTACTCATAGGCTATGTGGATTGTCTACCAAGCACTCACAATGAGTTAAATTACATTTCTAAAATTGGCTGGGTATGGTGGCTCACTCCTGTAATCCCAGCACTTTGGGAGGCCAAGGCGGGCGGATCACCTGGGGTCAGGAGTTTAAGACTAGCCTGGTCAACACGGTGAAACTCCATCTCTACTAAAAATACAAAAATTAGCCAGACGTGGTGGCAGGCACCTGTAATCCCAGCTACTTGGGAGGCTGAGGCAGGAGAATCCCTGGAACCTGGGAGGTGGAGGTTGCAGTGAGCCAAGATCGTGTCATTGCACTCCAGCCTGGGCGACAAGAGCGAGACTCCATCTAAAAAAAAAAAAAAAAATTCAAGAAGGCAATGGCAGAGCATTAAATGAAGCGCGCACAGTCCTTCTGAGTGCGGAGCCTGTGTGACTGTATCGGTAACACTCCCGCGAAACTGGCCCTGATAAGAAATTCCTCACATAATTACTTCTGAGAAGTGGCACTGCGGGTTAGGGAAGGGAGAGATAATTTACTTATCACGTATCTCTGGTATGCCTTTTTTGCTATGTACATGTATTACTGCAATAATTTTAAAATATTTCACTCACAGTGGATTTGAGCAGAGATACCCATCTATGTTAAAGAGGTAGAATGGCTTCCAGGTTTGCAGTACTTGACACAGTAGGTGGATCAACGCTATGGACCTACTTCAAGAAAAAAGTTCATTGGAAAGGGGTTGACTGGCAGCAAATGCTTAGAAAAGGAGACACCAATAAAGCCAACAGCTTTTTTGATTGACAGCTCTCATCTGAGCTTTGTTTTGGGGGGGATCTGCCCCATAAACACCAGAATTTTGTCCTGAGAATTTAATGATTTTTACAAGCAGAACTTTGTTTTCAAAAATTTACAGAGACTGGCCGGGCGCAGTGGCTCACGCCTGTAATCCCAGTACTTTGGGAGGCTGAGGTGGGCAGATCATCTGAGGTCAGGAGTTCGAGATCAGCCTGGCCAATATGGTGAAACCCCGTCTCTACTAAAAATACAAAAAATAAAATAAAATTAGCTGGATGCAGTGGCACATGCCCGTAGTCCCAGCTACTCGGGAAGGTGAGGCTGGAGAGTCTCTTGAACCCGGGAGGCGGAGGTTGTAGTGAGCTGAGGTCGCACCACTGCACTCCAGCCTGGGCGACAGAGCGAGACTCTGTCCCAAAAAAAAAAAATTTATAGAGACTGTATATATGTATATGTGTGTATACAGTAGTCCCCCCAATATCTCCCGGGGCTACATTCCAAGACCCCCAGAGGATGCCTCATACTGCTTATGGTACCAAGCTCTATATACGCTATGTTTTTTCCTATACATACATAGCTCTGATAATCTTTAATTTCGAAATTAGATACAGTAAGAGATTAACAATAATAATAAAATAGAACAATTATAACAATATACTATAATGAATGTGATGTGAATGTGGTCTCTCTCCATCTCTCTCTCATCTCTCTGTCAAAATATCTTACTATACTGTACCCTGAGTAACTGAAACCATGGAAAGCAAAACTGTGCAAGGGCGGACTACTATATATGTATGTATGTATATATTATGTATCATATTATATAGAGAATTTTATTAGTATATAATTATTTTATAGTTTAAATTTACAACACTTACCTCTCAATCAATTAGAACAATTAGATCATGTTAATGATTAGGGAAAAACGAAACTGGGTTTATTGCAATCTCCTGTCCTGTCAGCTTCAGTATCAGAGTTAATAGTTTTGGTTTGCTTGCATACATCTTGGTCAGGATAGGTTAGGTTATGCCGCTGTAACAATTGGTCCCAACATTTCAGTGCCATGTAACAACAAAGGTTTATTTCTCGCTCATGCCCTGTATCCATCTGGGGCAGCCACAGCTCTGCTACAGGTCGCCCTCCTGCCAGGGCCTGGCTGTCCTTGCTGTGCCAGAGGGAAGAGAGAACCATGTAAAACCACTGCTGGCTCTTAGAGCTCTGGCTCTAACATTAACACACATCGCTCTGCTCACATTTTTTGGCCCAAACAAATCACATGGTCAAAGCCTGATGTCAACAAGCAAGGAAATATGATCCTATTCAAGAAAGGAGACAAGAGGGCTGGGCTGGTAGCTCATGCCTGTAATTCCAGCACTTTGGGAGGCCAAGGCAGGAGGATCACTTGAGGTCAAATGTTCAAGACAAGCCTGGCCAACACAGCAAAACCCCATCCCTACTAAAAATACAAAAATTAGCTGAGCGTGATCGCGCACGCCTGTAGTCCTAACTACTCAGGAGGCTGAGGCAGGAGAATTGCTTGAACTCAGGTGGTGGAGGTGGCAGTGAGCCGAGATTGTGCCACTGCACTACAGCCTGGGCAACACAGCGAAACTTCATATCAAAAAAAAAAAAAAGAAAGAACGAAAGAAAGGAGTAAAGAATACTCATAAACAACAATAGAGTCCACCACAGCAAAATACCGTAGAAATCTGCAGTAACAGAAAAGTTGTTAGAAATGATAAAAGCTAACCTTGCAATCTTAAGAAGTCTCTATTTAAATGAATTCCCAAGCTCAAAAGGAAAAGAAGAAAGTTTGTTTCAAAGTTGAATCCCTAAGCCCTGAGATTCTTACTTATCATAAGTTAGACTACAAGCATCTAATCTTAAAATGAGTATTAAAACAACCTGTATTATTTATCACCATGTGATATGATAAGCATTCACTTTTTATTGCACAATTGACTCTTAGTCTGTGATAAGAGTGGGTCCCTAGGAGATACGCCTGAACTTTGATCAGCATTCAATTGAGGGCAGGGTGCATGCACTTCATTGTGCACCCACTTGGATAATTTCTTCTAAGCCGATGTGCCCAGGCCTGGAATCTTTTTAAAGGAACCAGAGCTACAGTCTTCCTAATCAGTGACACATTTCCAAGGTGTCCAAATACACTCACAGACATGGCAGACAAATCCACCCCAAGGTGATCTCCAAAGTCTAGCTGCACTGGTTATCATGTTGTGGTTCTAAATAAAAAAGTAGAGGCCGGGTGCGGTGGCTCGTGCCTGTAATCTCAGCACTTTGCGAGGCTGAGACAGTCAGACTGCTTGAGCTCAGGAGTTCAAGAGCAGCCTGGGCAACATGGTGAGACACCATCTCTACTACAAATACAAAAATTAGCTGGGCGTGGTGGCACGCACCTGTAGTCCCAGCTACTCGGGAGACTGAAGTGGGAGAATCGTTTGAACCTGGGAGGCAGCGGTTGCAGTGAGCTGAGATCATACCACTGCACTCCAGCCTGGGTGACAGAGTGAGGCCATGTCTTGAGAGAGAGAGAGAGAGAAAGAAAGGAAAGAAGAAAGAAAGAAAAAGAAAGAAAGAAAAGAAAGAAAGGAAGGAAGGGAGGAAGGAAGGAAGGAAGGAAGAAAGAAAGAAAGAAAGAAAGAAAGAAAGAAAGAAAGAAAGAAAGAAAGAAAGAAAAAGGCCTTGGGCTTAGAAATCCAAGAGGTCAGGCCAATAACTGGAAATCCAAGATCCAAGAGGTCAGGCCAATTACTTACATGGGTTAGGAGGATGACAAAGAGCAAGTGACCCTCAGACACACAGTCCACAGGCTATAGGGAAGGGAGGACAGTGACCCAGTGATTAATGAAGCACCTGCCCCACTTCCAAGAGCAGTAACAGCCAAACAAAACACTTTTGTAGGCTGTGTTTGGAATTATCAGTCTGTAATCTCTGAGATAGTAATGAGGGTAAAATTCTGGAGGAAGGAGGAGAAGTCTCAGATGAAGCAGAGGAAGAGTTCAAAAGGAAGGAATGGGCCAGGTGCAGTGGCTCACACCTATAATACCAGCACACTGGAAGGCCGAGGCAGGAGCATCACAGGAGGCCAGGAGTTCTAGACTAGCCTGGGTGACATGACGAAATCTTGTCTCTACTAAAAATACAAAAATCAGTCAGGTGTGGTGACACATGCCTGTAGTCCCTTCTACTCACGAGGCTGAGGTGGGAGGATCGCTTGAGCCGAAGAGTTTGAGGGTGCAGTAAGCTAGGATCACACCACTGTACTCCAGCCTGGGTGACAGAGCTAGACCTTGTTTTAAAAAAAAAAAAAAAAGGAATGAGTGGGATGAAGTAGAGAGAAGGTAGAGGAAGGGCTTGTGGACAGCTGCTGGAAGGAGGAGGACTTTGGGGAAAAGATGTTGAAACAAAATGCTTAGGATGTTTTGTGATGTGTAACCTCTTGGCTCTTTCAGAAAACCTTTGGGAAAATAGACTTTTGGCACAGAGGCTTTGGGAGTCAGATTTGCGCTTTGTTTGTGGTACATTGTTGTGTTGAGACTGGCTCCAAAAAGGCTCAATTACGTCTGAGTTGTGTTTAAGAATCTCCACCTAATTTAATGTCCCTTCTGCTGAGTCCAGATTACAATCTGGCTTCCCAGATGGGAAGAGTTACCATAAGTGAGCAATTCAGAGCTTGGGTCTTGGTGGCAGGCAGAACTGAGTTTGAATTCTGGGTCTCAACTTATTTGCCCTAAACATTTCTGAACCCCATCTGCAAAGTGGGGATAAATCAGTACCCACTCAGCCTGGCCAACACAGTGAAACCCTGTCTCTACCAACAAATACAAAAAGTTGCTGGGCGTGGTGGGGCACACCTGTAGTCCCAGCTACTTGGGAGGCTGAGGCAGAATTGCTTGAACCTGGGAGACAGAGGTTGCAGGTGAGCCGAGATTGTGCCACTGCACTCCAGGCTGGGTGACAGAGTGAGACCCTATCTCAAAAAAAAAAGAGAAAAAGAAAAGAAACAGTACCCACCACATAGTGTTGTAGAGAGATTTAGATGAGAAAATGAAGATAACAGGCTCAGCCCAGTACCTAGCACATAGCATGCACTCAACGAAGAGTAACTCTTATTATTATCATATTATATACATTATTATTCTCATTTTTAATTATAAACCTACAGGAGAGAATATGATCAGTAAACAAAAGTAGCCAATCTTTTTTTTCTTTTTTGAGACAAGTTCTCACTCTGTCATCTGGGCTGGAGTGCAATGGTACAATCATAGCTCTCTGTAGCCTGGAGCCCCTGGGCTCAAGTGATCCTCCCAATCCAGCTTCCCAAGTAGCAGGGACTACAGGCACACACCACCATGCCCAGCCAATTTTTAAATTTTTTGTAGAGTTGGGGTCTCACTCTGTTGCCCAGGCTGGCCCACCACCGACCTCAAGCGATCCTCCTGCCTTGGCCTCCCAAAATGCTGGGATTCCAGGTGTGAGGCACCATGCCTGGCCCGTTTAAAAGTTGTATCTCCAGGCTGGGCATGGTGTTTCACACCTGTAATCCCAGCACTTGGGAGGCCAAGGCGGGTGGATCACAAGGTCAAGAGATGGAGACCATCCTGGCCAACACAGTGAAACCCTGTCTCTACTAAAAATACAAAAATTAGCTGGGCGTGGTGGCAGGCACCTGTGATCCCAGCTGCTCGGAAGGCTGAGGCAGGAGAATCACTTGAACCTGGGAGGCGGAGGTTGCAGTGAGCTGAGATCGTGCAACTGTACTCCAGGCCTGGTGACAGAGACAGACTCCATCTCAAAAAAAAAAAAAAAAAAAAAGTTGTATCTCTTATTAGTAAACAATGTAACGGCTCTCCCAGTTTTTAAGCATCAAGCTCTCATGAGTCTAGAAGTGTGTCACAGTAATCATTGCTCTACCCATGTCTGGCATTTTACCCTCTATTGAGTACTTTACCCTTGATGCCGCTGGCACTCTGTGGAGAAGACGCATTATTCCCATAGCCTGTGAGCAGGAACCGCATATTATCATTGTTTCCTCAGCCAATGCTTGTGGAATGAATAAATGAACGTCTGCTAAAGTGAGTCCCCGCTGCCTCCCAGTACCCTGCCATCCTCTGCTTTGTCCTGAAGGGAAGCCAGCAAATTACCTGAGTATGGTGATATTTTATTATTACAGGGGGAAACGTGATGCCAATGGATCTCTTAGTTTTGGTAAATATGAGTAAATAGAAGTCTTGTTCTGGGAAAATGGTGTAAAAAGACTTTCCCATGAGTTAGAAAAGGCCATTTTATATGTAGAGTTTTTTTGTCTTGTTTTGCTTTTTTGTTTGAGACATAATCTTGCTCTGTTGCCAGGCTGGAGTGCAGTGGCATGATCTCGGCTCACTGCAACCTCCGCCTCCCGGGTTCAAGCGATTCTTGTGCCTCAGCCTCCTGAGTAGCTGGGATTACAGGCGCCCGCCACCACGCCTGGCTAATTTTTGTATTTTTAGTAGAGATGGGATTTCACCATGTTGGTCAGGCTGGTCTCGAACTCCTGATCTCAGGTGATCCACCCGCCTTGGCCTCCCGAAGTGCTGGGATTACAGGCGTGAGCCACTTCACCCGGCCTATATGTAGAGCTTGTATGACTAGTTGCTCTAAGGACCTTAGGAGTCCTCTGGAAGGAAAGGTTCCAATACTACCTTGTCTGATTCCTCCCCAACTGAAAGCAGAGCATTCTGTCGGAATGAATCTGGGTGGCTTTTGACTAAGACCTTGTAGCAGCATTGTGATTTCAACCTAGGGCTGCTGGAATAAAATTACCGTGAGAGAGAGAGAGAGACAGATTTTCATTTATGATTCAAATTAAAGTAAAATGACAAACTAGGCTGGGCACGGTGGCTCACACCTGTAATCACAGCACACTGGGAGGCTGAGGTAGACGGATCACTTGAGGTCAGGAGTTGGAGACCAGCCTGGCCAACATGGCAAAACCTGTCTCTACCAAAATACAAAAATTAGCCAGGCGTGGTGGTGCATGCTTGTAGTCCCAGCTACTCGGGAGGCTGAGGCAGGAGAATTGCGTGAATCCAGGAGGCAGAGGTTGCAGTGACCTGAGATCCTGCAACCACACTCCAGCCTGGGCAACAGTGCAAGACTCTGTCTCCAAAAACAACAACAACAACAACAAAAAACGTAAAATGACAAACTCATACACACACATGCTAATCTGGAATGCTATAAACCAAACTGAAAACACTGGTTATCTTGTAGTGGGATGGCTGACCACTTTCACTTTCTACTTTAAACATTTGTGGTTTTGTTTGTTTGTTTGTTTGTTTTTTGAGATGGAGCTTCGCTCTTGTTGCCCAGGCTGGAGTGCAATGGTGTGATCTCGGTTCACTGCAATCTCCGCCTCCTAGGTTCAAGTGATTCTCCTGCCTCAGCCTCCTGAGTAGCTGGGATTACAGGCATGGGCCACCATGCCCTGCTAATTTTACATTTTTAGTAGAGATGGGGTTTCTCCATGTTGGTCAGGCTGGTCTCAAACTCCTGACCTCAGGTGATCCGCCCGCCTTGGCCTCCCAAAGTGCTGGGATTATAGGCATGAGCCACCACACCTGGCCTGTGTTTCGATTTTTTAAAAAATATGTTGTTTCTTTATCAAGAGAAACTATTTCTTAGCCCACACATTCATGTTTCTAGTTCAAGAACACAAGTCAGTGACAAACTTCTAGGTGATGCAACCCAAATAAATTTTTTATATTCCCAAATCACTTTGCACTCTGAAAGATACCAGCCTTCCTCATTTCCTCAAAAATCTTTCATTGAACTCATAATTACTGTAGAAATCTGTGTATGTCTTTTTTCTTGGTTCAGCCACAGCAAACTTATAGAGAGCTGCAACCCCCACAGATACAATGAGTTCTCAAACAAGATGAAAGCACAGGTGCTTGGCCAGAAGGCCACGCATCGGGTTTCGTCAAAGCACCGGAAGCCATGGCAGTTACTGTCCTTGATAGGTATGCCAGCCTTAACAACAACGTCCTTCTTGGCTGATGGGAAAATGGACGGCTGTGTTTGAATTTTTTGCAGGAAAACCATACTACTGTCATAATCCAGAAGAACAAAGAGACCTCGTATTTCCACTTTGAAGAAAAGGAAGAAAAGGGCAGGGTGCAGTGGCTCATGCCTGTAATGTCAGCACTTTGAAGGCTGAAGCAGGTGGATCACCTGAGGTCAGGAGTTTGAGACCAGCCTGGCCAACATGGTGAAACCCCATCTCTACCAAAAATACAAAAATTAGCCAGGCGTGGTGGCGGGCGCCTCTAGTCCCAGCTACTCAGGAGGCTGAGGCAGGAGAATTGCCATGCCGAGATCACACCACTGCGTTCCAGCCTAGGCGACAGAGTGAGACTCCATCTCAAAAAAAAAAAAAGAGGAAACGGATGCAACTTAGCAAATGAGCACTCCAGGTGAGCCAAAAAGGAGTTTATTTAATGCATGTTGCCTAAGTTAAAGTGAGTGAAGACAGAAGACAGGAAAGCGGTGAGAAAGGAAGTAAGGAGAGGGGACGAAGGCAGGCTGCTCCCCCAGTGGCAGGAGGAAGGGCAGCAGGGACGGGGCCCTGGGTCAGGGAGGCAGCCCTCTGGGACACGCTGGAGTCCTGAGGGAGCACCTGGGGATGAGTGCCAACTCCTGGCTGGTTTGGGGCTAATTAGGTTAGAGGTGGGGAATGGAGGATCAGCTGTTTTGATAACTAGCCCCAACTTATACCTCGTCCTTACACTGCAAACTGTGCCCACAGCTTCTGCCTTCATTTGCTAAGTATATCTGACTGGCTCTGTGCAGGGAAACAAGATTTTTGGCTGTAGGTGGGAGATTTAGAATCAGGGTTCAGACGCGAAGGGCCTGAGAAAGATGGTAGTAGGCAGAGCTAGCGCTTCCTGCCTGCCATTCAATCCAGGAAATGCGTGGTGGGTCTAGCAGGCTCCAAGCACAGGGCTGTGGTGCTTCATGCTGGGCATTCAGAGGCAGGAGAACAGGCCTCTCTCTGAAGGGGCTCTCAGCGGGCAGGAAGCAAGGGCGCCTGCTGAAGAGCCCTGGCCCAGGGAGCACGTGGGCACCACACAGCTCTTGCTCCCCGGGTCACCTCGGGCCCATGATTTAGCCCCTCTCTTCTCCTTTGCCACATCTGTAAAATGAGGATGACAGCAGCGCCTGGCGTTGAGGGTTACCGTGAGACCACATGAGGTAATCCCTGTGGAGCCTTCAGCTGGCGTTAAGGGCTCAATAGATGTTAGTGATTGTTCTGCACAAAAGTGCTTCAGGATCCAGCAAGGAGCCGCTGTTAACTCTCACAGGGGCTGGAGCAAGCCACAAAGAAGCTGTTACATGAGTCTTTATGGAGGAGTCAAGGTTTGTTTGATTGATGGACAAAGATGGGTGGTTAATTGTCAGCAAAAGAGAGGCACAAGAATTGCTCGAACCCAGGAGGCGGAGGTTACAGTGAGCCAAGATCGTGCCAGTGCACTCCAGCCTGGGTGACACAGCCAGACTCTGTATCAAAAAAAAAAAAAAAAAAAAAAGGAGGCAGGGAATCTATGGTGTGTTTGGTGTGGCAAACAGTGTGGCAGTGGAGGATGACAGTGTGTGTGTGTGTGTGTGTGTGTGTAGCAGAGCGGGTGGGAGAGGGGTTGCAGAATTCAAACGTGTGTGTGTGTGCACTTTATGTAGCAGAGATGACGTGTATGTGTGTGTGTAACAGGTGGTGGACAGAGGTCTGTGTGTAACAGGTGGTGGAGGTGTGTGTGTGTGTGCATGTGTGTGTATGTGTGTAGCAGGTGGTAGAGGGAGGGGTGTGTGTGTGTGTTTAACAGGTGGTGGAGGGAGGTGTGTGTGTGTGTGTGTGTGTGTGTGTGTGTGTGTGCTGGAAGCTGGCTCTGAGCCATCCTGGAGATATAGGCTGGCTTAAACCTGGAAGGGCCTCCTGGCTGGCCCTGGGATAACATAAAGCAGGCTAAGGGACTGAAAGGCATGTGGGAACGCAGGGAGCTTGGGAGGTTTTGCTCTTTGCTTTTGAGGTTTCTAAGCCAGGAACAACAGGATCAGATCTGTGTTCTGGAAAGCAGGTTCTGGAAGAGGTGCAGGAGAGTAGCAAAGAGCCTCTGGCTGTTGTCTCCCGACTGGTCACTAGAGGGAGGCCTGGGCTCAGAAGTGACACCACACCCACCTATTGTTGAGGGGCTGGCTGCTAGTCTTGGGCTGTGAAGAGGCATGCAGCCCCTGCATACACTTGCTAGATTACAGGTAAGAGGAGGAAGGAAAGGAACACCCCGATGTACTGTGGAGACCTAGACCTCTGTGCGTCATCTCCTTTCCAGGAGGTGAGGCCTCCTTCTCCTCCTGCCCTGCCTCAGACCCACACCATGAGTGTGGACACTCCACAGCCCAGCCTGCAGGGCTAAGCTTTGGCCAGTTCCCACCAAGAGCTGCCCTGGGCTTGGGGGTGTGTACACAGGCAGGAAGATGAACTTGAGGATGAGGCTGCAGAGGCTGAGAAGCAGGCTCGGGCCACTTGGGAAGAGGATGTTGGGGTCCTGGGTCCTCAGAGCGCAAGGGGGCCAAGGTCTCTGGGCAGGCACTTCCCTTGGGCTGATAGGGAGGGCTAGAGCAAAGGAGAGCGTCTCTCAAGGATGTGTTCTCTCACTCAGACCTCGAGCAAAAGAATCTTGTAGTATTTCTGCCTTCACAGGCTACATCCCGCACAAAGTCGAGCAGTTAGCGGGTTTTCAGTAAGAGCCGTTTGAAGGAATGGCTTTTTTTTTTTTTTTTTTTTTTTGAGACAGAGTTTTGCTGTTGTTTCCCAGGATGCAGTGCAATGGCATGATCTTGGCTCATGGCAACCTCCGCCTCCCAGGTTCAAGTGATTCTCCTGCCTCAGCCTCCCGAGTAGCTGGGATTACAGGCATGCATCACCATGCCCGGCTAATTTTGTATTTTTAGTAGAGATGGGGTTTCTCCATGTTGGTTAGGCTGGTCTCGAACTCCTGACCTCAGGTGATCTGCCTGCCTCGGCCTCCCAAAGTGCTGGGATTACAGGCGTGAGCCACCGCGCCCAGCAGGAATGGCTTCTCTTTCTCCAACTCTGGACCAGCTTCTTGTATGAGAGCCCAGTTACTTTTCCTTTATCGAGGTCTCTGTGGTTTTAAGAAAGATCTGCAAGTTCTTTGCTGCTCTCCTGAAGATGGGGAGCCTAATTCCTCTCCTGGGGTAGACTCAGAGACTGGCTTCTAAAAATATAAAGCAAAAGTGATGGTGTGCAACTGCAGAAAGGCACTGGAACTTCCTGTTCTTTCTCACTTGGATCATTGCTCAGGGAAGACCCTTGCCATGTCATGAGGACACGCAGCAGCTCTGTGGAGATGCCCACGTGTGTGGACCTGAGGCCTTCTGCCCTCAGCCAGGTTGGAAGCCAATGCCCCAGCCACATCAAGCTTCAGACAACTGCGGCCTGGACCAACGTCCTGCCTGTAACCTCCTGAGCCTCCCTGAGCCTCACCAACCACTCAGGCAAGCTGCTCCCAGAGGCACTGTGTGAGAACATAAAGATTCATCGTTTTAAGTAAATGTGGCCATATTTCCAGCAGTAAACAACTGATACAGGCTTCAAGAGGAAACTCTCTTATTTTTTCCTGGGTTTTGCGGCCAAGAAATAAAACAAAAAGTAAATATGGAAGGTGAAATATCACTTTCATTAGTGATAAGAGGCCAGATTGCAGGATGTGACTTAAGCCAATTGAGCCTGACAGTCCCAAACCCCAGAATTTAGGTGGATACCCACACAGACCCAAGGAACACTGGGTGGAGCAGAGACCTCCCCTTGCAGAGTAGAAGCATGAAGAAGGGGAGAAAACTTCTGAACAGGTGGAATCATGCCCAACAGAGACAAAAGTATGGATCTGAGCCAAAGATACCCAGATATTCTCAAAATTAACAGTGGGAACAGGCTGGGCATGGTGGCTTACACCTGTAATCCTAGCACTTTGGGAGGGTGATGTGGGCAGATCGCTTGAGCCCAGGAGTACGAGACCAACCTGGGCAACATGGTGAAACCCCATCACTACAATAAATAGAAAAATGAGCTGGGTGTGGTGGTGCATGCCTGTGGTCCCAGCTACTCGGGAGGCTGAGGTGGGAGGATCGCTTGAGCCCAGGAGGCGGAGGCTGCAGTGAGCCATGATCATGCCACTGCACTGCAGCCTGGACAACAAAGCAAGACCCTGTCTCAAACAAACAAACAACCTTCCTCCCCTCCCCACCAAAAAACCAGTGGGAACAGTCACTGCTCCTCCCCCACACCCACCAGGAGAGGAGGGAGCAGTGGGGCAGAGAGAGTTCCGGAAGTTCCACTCATTAAGCTTCCTTTGCAGGAAGGAAACATCAGAAATGAGGAAGACGGTTCCCCCGTCATATCCTTTCCTTACATCAGTGGTCCTGTCCTCTGCCCATGACATCTTTCTTCCTTGTGGGGTCAGTGACCAGATGACTTCTGCATCCCTGGTGTTTTTCTGATCGTCTTATTCTTCTGCCTGTCCCTGTGTCCTGGGAACTCTCTGTTAACTTGAGGCTTTCCACGGTGCTGCATATAGACAAGGCCCTGACTCAGGACACAGAGAGAATCACGATGCTTCCAACGAACTTGCTATTTTGGGAATAAGGTTTCATTTTCTTTTTTCCTGGCCGTCTTTGTCCAAGCCTTTTTTTTTTTTTTTTTTTTTTTTGAGATGGAGTTTCACTCTTGTTGCCCAGGCTGGAGTGCAATGGTGCGATCTCGGCTCACTGCAACCTCCGCCTCCCAGGTTCAAGCGATTCTCCTGCCTCAGCCTCCCCAGTAGCTGGGATTATAGGCATGTGCCACCATGCCTGGCTAATTTTGTATTTTTAGTAGAGACAGGGTTTCTCCATGTTGGTCAGGCTGGTCTCGAACTGCCGACCTCGGGTGATCCGCCTGCCTTGGCCTCCCAAAGTGCTGGGATTACAGGCGTGAGCCACCGCTCCCGGCCTTGTCCAAGCCTTTGAGGCTATTGTTTTGTTAAATCATCCATGCGGATGGAACAAACCAACTTTGCAAGAATGTTGTATAAATGTGAAATCTTCACTTAAAAAAAAAAACAAAACAAAACAAATACTTTCTAAGGGAGGATCCTTTTGTTTTATGGGTGGGAATGTGGTTCTGGAATTTACTTAATGTCCAGCAAGAAGAGGCAGTGAGCCAGCAGAAAATGAAAAACCTGCCATCCATTTGATAGCTGGTGATAATATATACATCTTTTGCATATGTATAGCTATTTCAAAGGCTGATTACATTTATTTCCTGTAAAATGGGAATCCAGTGAAATAGCTATACTTTCTTCTGCTGCTCTTTAAAATTCATGCTTCTCACCCACTGAATCACTAGTCAATGTCGTTGCATCTCCACCCTTGGATATTCCAATCTTCTCTTCTTCACAGTTGATTTAAAAAACAAAAAGCTTGCTATGAGTTAGTATTCAAGGCTGGTAGCCTTTAGGTCATCTTTGATATTTCTATCTAAATCATGTGTCTACAAAGTCCTCATCATTCTTCCTTTTCTCTCTTAGATTCACTCTTCCACTTATTTTTTTCTTCAAATTTACACAAGGAAAACCTGAACGCAAAGTACAGAATTGCATAGAGTAAAAAGTGAGAGGTGCCCATGACAGTTGTTTGTTTCATGGCTACAGATTCTCCCTATCCCAATCCATAGGCCCTTTGGCAACGTAGCTGTGCCATGCATGTCACCAAGAGTTTCAGTCTGTTTCCTCATCCCTTGAAACCAGGCTAACTTCTGACTTGCCTTGAACAGCAGAGCATGACAGACATGATATTGTTGAGTTCTAGAGCCTCGGCCTTCAGGACTCCTGCTGCTTCTGCTTTGGTGGTCTCGGACTGCTGTCCTGGGACACCACAGAAGCCACTCTAGCCTCCTGGGTGATGAGAGGCCATGTGGGCACCTGGGGAAGCCCAGCTGGCAGCCAGCACTAGGTGAATGCAGCTTCATCAGTGAGTTCAGGGGAACCTAGTTGAGGAGCTACCAAGCCAACCCACAGAATCAGGAGAAATAACAAGTTATTGTTCTAAGCCTCTAAGTTTGTCATGCAGCAAAGGACAACTGAAACTGTCACCATCACCCCTCTCTCGATCCCACTCTTCTTAGACCTTTTTCTTTTTTTTAATTTAATTAATTTTTTGGGGGGATAGGGTCTTTCTCTGTTGCCCAGGCTGGAGAGCAGTGGCACGATCATAGTTCACTGCAGACTCGACCTCCCAGGCTCAAGCAATCCTCCCACCTCAGCCTCCCAAGTAGCTGGGACTACAGGTGTATGCCACCATGCCTGGCTAATTTATTATTATTATTATTATATTTTGTAGAGACAGGGTCTTGCTCTGTTGCCCAGGCTGGTCTCAAACTCCTGGGCTCAAGCGATCCTCCCACCTGGGCCTCCCAAAGTGTTGGGATTACAGGTGTGAGCCACTGTGTCCAGCCTTCTCAGACCTTTTTCTTCACATTATCAATATCCATGTGTATATACTAAAGTTAAAAAAATCTTAGGAGGCTGAGGCAGGCGGATTGCCTGAGCTCAGGAGTTCGCGACCAGCCTGGGCAACATGGTGAAACCCTGTCTCTAGTAATATACAAAAAATTAGCTGGGCGTGGCGGCGTGTGCCTGTAGTCCCAGCTACTTGGGAGGCTGAGGCAGGAGAATTGCTTGAACCTGGGAGGTGGAGGTTGCAGTGAGCCGAGACTGCACCTCTGCATTCCAGCCTGGGCAACACAGCGAGACTCCATCTCAGGAAAAAAAAAAATCGGTGGGATCACACTTTACATACTGACATATTTTCACATGATACACATGGATTGCATAATTCTTTTAAACCCCATAGAGTCCATCATTATACAGATGAGCCACAGTGTATTTAGCTAGTTCCTGTTAACGGACATTTAGGCAATTTCTATTTTTTCACTACTATAAACAGTGTTGCAATAAATGATCTTGTGCTTTCAAGTCTCTCTTCTCTGATCCATCCTGTTTACCACTGCCTGGGTTAAGGGAGGGGCAGAAACAGAGTATCAGTAGGCACTTGGGGGCTTCTGGATAATTACTGCAGGGATTTGGTCCTTGTACCTGACCCCTAGAGGCTAACCTCTGCTCTCAAGAAAACAGAGATTTGTGCACTGCTGGCCACCACTGCTCCTCTCCCTCATTACCATCCTCTTGGGCATTATTAAAGGATTGGAGACGACACACAAAGATTTGTAAAGGAAGACGGAGCTACAGTTGCATATTAGGGATGCTGAAGAAGCACAGGGACCCCAGCAGCCTTCGTGGTGTGGGCCTATTTAAGAGGGTCTGCACTCACAGAGCACTCAAAATTCCCTGGAGTGGCCAGGCGTGGTGGCTCACACCTGTAATCCCAGCACTTTGGAAGGCTGAGGTGGGTGGATTGCCTGAGGTCAGGAGTTCAAGACTAGCCTGGCCAACATGGTGAAACTCCGTTTCTACTAAAAAATACAAAAAAAGTTAGCCAGGCGTGGTTGCAGGTGCCTGTAATCCCAGCTACTTGGGAGGCTGAGGCAGGAGAATCGCTTGAACCCAGGAGGCGGAGGTTGTGGTGAGCCGAGATCGCACCATTGCACTCCAGCCTGGGCAACAAGAGTGAAACTCCGTCTCAAAAACAAAACAAAACAAAACAAAATTCCCTGGAGTGTTCTGTGCTGTCTGGAGGTGTTTTTGGAATCTACCTAATTGGCCGAGGTGTCGTGGGAAAGGATATGGGGGAGTGTGGGTGTCTATGATGAGAGGAGGGTGCAGGGAATGGGCTTTGCATCTTGCAGAGGGATTTCTGCCAGAGGTGAGTGTGTGCACGTCACGGGGGCTGCTGACGGGGTGCTGTATGTGCCTGAGTGTGGATGTGACCAAACTTGGGGATATGTTGCTGTTAAATGAAGCGAGGCATTGCCATGGCAACATAGCTCTCTGCTCCCAGCCAGATGCCAAGCCCTTAAATTATATTTTTCTGGCTGAAAGCACCTCAATTGCCTCTGGTCTCCAAAGCAATGGGACCGTGGGAGCATGCCTCACTGTTGTCTCCAACCTTTCGACAAAGCCCAAGAGGCGATAAGCAGGGGAGATGGCACAGGGGGCACGGGTGAATTTTGTTTGTTGGGGGTGGGGGCCTGGGAGTAGTGTCTGGTGAAGGGGGCTGGAGAGAGCCACCGACACACTCTACTTTTATCATCTCCTGGTCCAGTCACCTAGCACTTCATTCCAGAAGTAAAATGTGTATAATAACACCATTAGAGTTGCCAGTAATTTCTTCCACTAGATGAAGGGGTGGGTTGCCCCTCCACACCTGTGGGTGTTTCTCGTTAGGTGGAATGAAAGACTTGGAAAAGAAAGAGACACAGAGGCAAAGTATAGAGAAAGAAAAAAGGGGGCCCAGGGGACCGGCGTTCAGCATAGGGAGGATCCCGCCAGCCTCTGAGTTCCCTTAGTATTTATTGATCATTCTTGGGTGTTTCTCGGAGAGGGGGATGTGGCAGGGTCATAGGATAATAGTGGAGAGAAGGTCAGCAGATAAACACGTGAACAAGGTCTCTGCATCATAGACAAGGTAAAGGATTAAGTGCTGTGCTTTTAGATATGCATACACATAAACATCTCAATGCTTTACAAAGCAGTATTGCTGCCCGCGGGTCCCACCTCCAGCCCTAAGGCGGTTTTTCCCTATCTCAGTAGATGGAACGTACAATCGGGTTTTATACCGAGACATTCCATTGCCCAGGGACGGGGAGGAGACAGATGCCTTCCTCTTGTCTCAACTGCAAGAGGCATTCCGTCCTCTTATACTAATCCTTCTCAGCACAGACCCTTTACGGGTGTCGAGCTGGGGGACGGTCAGGTCTTTCCCTTCCCACGAGGCCATATTTCAGACTGTCACATGGGGAGAAACCTTGGACAATACCTGGCTTTCCTAGGCAGAGGTCCCTGCGGCCTTCCGCAGTGTTTGTGTCCCTGGGTACTTGAGATTAGGGAGTGGTGATGACTCTTAAGGAGCATGCTGCCTTCAAGCATCTGTTTAACAAAGCACATCTTGCACTGCCCTTAATCCATTTAACCCTGAGTTTGACACAGCACATGTTTCAGAGAGCACGGGGTTGGGGGTAAGGTCACAGAATCTCAAGGCAGAAGAATTTTTCTTAGTACAGAACAAAATGGAGTCTCCTATGTCTACTTCTTTCTACACAGACACAGTAACAATCTGATCTCTCTTTCTTTTCCCCACACAAATTACTTCCTTTCCATCCATCCATTGTTCTTTGTTTGGTTTTGAAGAGTTAAGTCCTCTGTATCATCAAGGCCACAGGTAACTGATCTGGGGTAGACAACTAATCCAAAAAAATGCCAAGCTGATTTTCTTCGAGCAATCGGGATTTAGGGCATCTATATGCAAGCAACCTGGAAAACTGGGGACTGAAGGTGCCATTTAGGGGCATCACTGTGCAAGTAAAATTAACAAAGAGGGTTGCAATAAGAAGGAAGCAGACAGGCAGAAAAAAACCAAGAGGGAGGGAGAGTGGGGGAGAGTGGAATATGGCAGCTGCTGTGAGTCCTGATGTTTTTACCAATTCTAGTTCCCAGTGAGGCTTGGCTGCACTTCCTACCCTTGGTTGTTTTTTGTAATTTAGTGGGTTTGTGTCTTGTAGTGGAATGATCCCTGATTAAGGCATTAGAGTATTTGGGTTAGGTTTGGCTTGTGATGCTAGCAGTGCCTTTTGGAGCCACATCCCCACTCAGGATAAACAGTGAATCCCTAGAAAAAAGACTGCTTGTATATGTGTAAATGCTTAAAAAGATGCTGTCCCCCTTCTCCAGCCAACTATTTGCAAAGGACTTCTGTGATATACAACATCACATTAAGAGTATGATAAAATGTTCTTCATTCAACAATATTTAACTGAGCAGCTACTATGTACCAAGAACAATTCTAGGTGTCAGGGAAATAGCCCAGAACAAGACAGACAAAAAAAAAAAAAAAAAAAAAAGAAAAAAGCCTGCTCTTCTTTGGAGGACACAAATAATAAAGAGTAAAAAAAGATATAATAGCAGATAGTGCTAAGGGCTATGAACAAAATAAATGATTTTTATCATGTGAGCCATACAGAATCATAAACTATTAAGGCTAAAAAGGTCTTCAAGATTTTCCAGATGCTCTTATTCCCACAAGACCAATGAAACAATAGAGGAGATAATAAACGGCCTTAAGCCAAATAGGAGGGTAGTGAAGCTAAGTCTAGCTCCTTCTTCGTCCGCTTTTATGTCACTTCCTACAGGAAGCCTGTCATTGCCATTTCTAGGTTAAATGCCCCTCCCACTACACCTTGTACTTGGCCCATGGGAGCATACTTTTATGGCAACCCTACTTACGTAGGTGTTTTTCCCACTCATGGAAGGACCCGAGGGCAGAAACAATGCCTGTTACATTCACCTAACACAGTGACTCACTTCATAGATGCTCAGTAGTTGCTGGATGAATAACAAGGGCTTGACACCTAACTGACAGCAGCAATACTGATGTTTATTTCACTCCCTTAGGCAATTTTTACACTACGTGACCTTCCAAAGGCAAAAAGAGTTGGTTAATAACACAGACATAGCATCACTGTCTTCAAAGACAGAGAAAAATCTTCCATAGCCAGAAACACGGTTTGTTCACGCTTTTCCTGTTGTTGAGCTTGGTGCCCTTCTGCTGAGCACCTGTTAAAAATGAAGATATAAAGCCTGTAGGTCCAGTATCCAGTGGCTCTCAGGAAGTGCTTGATTATTGTGGATGAGAGCGGACGGAAGCAGACAGCCACTGGTGGCCACACTTGTAGGCCTACGCTCACTTTGGAGGATAGGACAATTAATACCTAACAAGAAAAGGGAATACACAGTGTACATGTGCACAAATACCTCTCAGTGTGCCAAAAACAGCAGATTCCACCACTCCTCCCTTGTGCCATTGCCACAGAGAAAACAGAAATAATACACCATGGGGCCCTGTGGATATCAATGCTATCTGCTAACTATGTCCCTAGGAGAATACAGTAATGTTTTTCAGAGGACTATAGCCCTCACAAGTGGCTCAACCTTAAGGTTGACTGTCTATTGCCTTAGCAACCAAAGCCTCCTATTTTTATTGGGGTTCCTGAGCACAGCAATGTACATGAATTTAGGATATAGAAAAACAAGGGGCTGCTTCTCTTGCCTGAATAGGTACAATCGAACATTCTCTGGCCAGCCCATGGTGAATCCAACTCAGAGACCAGAACTAGTGTTTATGACGGCCGCCAAAATCAGCTGCTTTTCCCATGATTTAACACACTACCAGATCTTATTTATAACAACACAAAAACTTTCAGAGAATTTGGAGAAAGATACATTTCCTCAAATTTTTATTACTGCATATGATTCTTTAAAGTTTGCTATATATAACTTAAATAATTTAAAAATATATAAGTGGCCGGGCGCCGTGGCTCATACCTGTAATCCCAGCACTTTGGGAGGCTGAGGCGGGCGGATCACTTGAGGTCGGGAGTTCGAGAGCAGCCTGGCCAAAATGGTGAAACCCTGTCTCTACTAAAAATACAAAAAAATTAGCTGGGTGTGGTGGTGGGCGCCTGTAATCCCAGCCACTCGGGAGGCTGAGGCTGGAGAATCCCTTGAACCCAGGAGGCAGAGAGTGCAGTGAGTGGAGATCGCGCCGTTGCACTGCAGCCCGGGCGACAAGAGCAAAACTCCTTCTCAAATAAATAAATAAATAAATAAATAAATAATAAAAATATATAAGTAACATGTGAATAATTCTCATAAAAAAATAAACACCAGGCTGGGCATGGTGGCTCATGCTTTTAATCATAGCACTTTGGGAAGCTGAGACAGGAGGATCGCTTGAGCCCAGGAGTTCGAGACCAGCCTGGGCGATGAAGTGAAACCCCGTCTCTACTAAAAACACAAAAATTAGTTGGGCGCCGGGCGCGGTGGCTCACGCTTGTAATCCCAGCACTTTGGGAGGCCGAGGCGGGCGGATCACGAGGTCAGGAGTTCGAGACCACGGTGAAACCCCGTCTCTACTAAAAAATACAAAAAATTAGCCGGGCGTGGTGGCGGGCGCCTGTAGTCCCAGCTACTCGGAGAGGCTGAGGCAGGAGAATGGCGTGAACCCGGGAGGCGGAGCTTGCAGTGAGCCGAGGTCGAGCCACTGCACTCCAGCCTGGGTGACAAAGTGAGACTCTGTCTCAAAAAAAAAAAATAAAAATAAAAAAATTAGTTGGGCATGGTGGTGTGTGCCTGTAATCCCAGCTACTCAGGAGGCTGAGGCAAGAGAATCAGTTGAATCCAGGAGGCAGAGGTTGCAGTGAGTCGAGATCATACCACTGCATTCCAGCCTGTGCAAAAGAGTGAGACCCTGTCTCATAAATAAATAAATAAATGTAAATTTTAAAAAATTAAAAAAAAATCTAAGGCCCCAAATCACATAGTAGAAAGTACCTTCTACAATCTTCTAATCTCTCTCCTCCCCACCCTTATCCTTGGACATATCCTTTCCCCCCATGCATTTACAAACATATGTGCATATATAGATAAGACTTGTTTAGGCCAGGCATGGTGGCTCACGCCCGTAATCCCAGCACTTTGGGAGGCCGAAGCAGGTGGATCACTTGAGGTCAGGAGATGGAGACCAATCTGGCCAACATGGTGAAACCCTGTCTCTACTAAAAATACAAAAATTAGCTGGGTATGGTGGCCGGCGCCTGTAATCCCAGCTACTTGGGAGGCTGAGGCAGGAGAATCGCTTGAACCTGGGAGACAGAGGTTGCAGTGAGCCGAGACTGCGCCATTGCACTCCAACCTGGGTGATATGGGTGAAACTCCATCTCAAAAAAAAAAGAAAGACTTGTTTAGTTTTTACATATTAGTTTATATATATATATATATATATATTTACATATATAATAGTTTTACATGTTTTTACACTGTATTTATTATTTTGCGACTTGTTTTTACTAACCAAAATATCCTGGAGCCCTGTTGATGTCAGTACATTCTTGTGAAGGAATACATATTCATAATATTCCATAGTGCATATGAACCATAATTTAATCTTTTTAGTACTGATTAACATTTGGGTTGTTTCCAGTTTTTCACTGTTATGAACAACACTGTGATAAATATCTTTTTACACATATTGTGTCCATCTATTTCTATAGGGAAGATACTAAGGAAGTAGAATTGCTAGGTCAAAATTTATGTGAACACTGATAATTAGCCTCCAAAGAGCTTTACCAATTTACATTCCCACGGTAGTACATGAGTGCCCATTTCCACACGTCCACACCTACAGTGAATATCCATTCATTCAACATATACTGAGTAACTACTATGTGCCAGGAACTGTACTAGACACCAGGGCACGTCTCTGCCATGCGGCACTTACAGCCTAGTGGAGGGGACAATAATTATTTATCATTATTTCCTTAAAAGGGTTATTTCCTTATTTAGTAAATTATGTAGAATGTTATATCAGAAATGCTATGAAAAAAACAGAGTATTTACCATACTGTGTAAAGAAAACTAGGAATGGCAGCAGAATTGAAACTTTCAATGAGGGTAGTCAAGGAAGATCTCACCAAAGTGATATTTGAGCAAAGACTGGAAGGCAGTGAGGGTGCAGATCTCTGGGAGAAGAGCATTCCAGGCAAAGGAAACAGTTCAGTGTGAAAGTCTCAAGGCAGGGATGTGCTTTGCATCTTCAGAAGTAAAACAAGGAGACCAGTGTGGCTGAGACAGAGTGGGTGAGAGGACCAAGAGGAAATGGGGGACCAGATGGGTTGGGGTTTGTAGGCAATTGACAGGACTTTGGCTTGTACTCAGAGTGAGGAGCAACATAAGAGTTTTGAGCACAAGAGTGACATGACCTGTCTCAGGTGTTAATAGCCTCACTCTGGCTGCTATCTTGAGGATAAAATATGGGGGAAGAGAGGGGGCAAAGCACAGAAGGAGGAGCTATTAGGACACTATTGTAATAACCCAGTTGAGAGATGATAGTGGCTTGGGCCAGGACAGTAACAGTGAGGTAAACACAAGTGGTTAGACTCTGGATACTTGAAAGGTAGAGCCAACATTTCCTGTGGTATTAGAAGTAGGATTGAGTGGGCGGGGCACAATGGCTCACACCTGTAATCCCAGCACTTTGGGAGGCCAAGGTGGGTGGATCACTTGAGGTCAGGAGTTCAAGACCAGCCTGGCCATCATGGTGAAACTCCATCTGTACTAAAAATACAAAAATTAGCTGGGTGTGGTGGCACACGCCTGTAATCCCAGCTATTTGAGGCGGAGGCAGGAGAATCGCTTGAACCCAAAAGGCGGAGGATGCAGTGAGCAGAGATAGTGCCACTGCACTCCAGTCTGGGTGACAGAACGGGAGTCAAAAAAAAAAAAAAAAAGTAGAATAATGTGAGTGAAAGACAGTCAAGAGATAATGTAATTAATTTTGCCAAATAAATGGGTACAAATACACATCTATTGCTTTAATTTGCATTTCTGTCTGCTAGCGAGGTTAGCAGCTTTTTAGATGTTTATTGGCTATTTGTATTGCTTTCTTCAGAGAAGTTTCAGTTTTGCTTTGTTCTCCTTTAGTTTTACTTGGTTAACACTTCATTTCCTTACCAAAAATCTTGCTGCTCATGGGGTAACTTTTGTTTGCTGTTTATCCAACCTCTGTGAGATTAACTTCTCATTTTAGAAATATAGTATTGCAGAAGTGGTAGGCAACACAAGAATTACTTGGCAAGCTCCTTATAGATGAGATAACTGGGGCCCAAAAAGGTTCACTGAGGCTCAGCTGAAGATTTAGTCAAGGTCACACAGCTAAGTGTTGGAATTTTTACTAGAATTAGCTTTTCTGGTAACCACTCAATGTTACTTTCCATCTACTGTACCATCTTATCTTAATAAGAAGTTTGTCTTTTTTTTTTTTTTTTTTAAGACAGAGTTTCGCTCTTGTTGCCCAGGCTGGAGTGCAGTGGCCCGATCTCAGCTCACTGCAATCTCTGCCTCCCGGGTTCAAGCGATTCTCCTGCCTCAGCCTCCCAAGTAGCTGGGATTATAGGCGTGTGCCACTATGCCTGGCTAATTTTTGTATTTTCAGTGTAGACGGGGTTTCACCATCTTGGCCACACTGGTCTTGAACTCCTGACCTCGTGATCCACCTGCTTCGAACTTCCAAGGTGCTGAGATTACAGGCATGAGCCACTGTGCCTGGCCAGAAGTCTGTCTTACCAATAAAATTAGAGCCAACAAACCTATCTCCAGGAGGGCTTGAATTTGTATAGGTAGCTGATCAAAATCAGTAGAAATTTACCATTCAGCCTAAGGCATTAGATTTGCATTGCTTCTACTGTGACCTTGGAAACAGAAAACAGGTGAGGTGTCTTTTTTCTAGGTCCTCCTGTCAATCACATTGAGATCAAGTCACCCCAAGGGCTCCCTTCTGCCTCATTACCATTCTAATTTGCCTTATTGGATCCACCTAGGGTAGGGTCTTTTTTTTTTTTTTTTTTTTACTCTAATAAACCAATATTTTAGATTAAGGGAAAAGAGAAATGGGGTAAGACCAGCTTATCTTAGTGACCAAAGAACTGAAAAAATGAGAACACTGGAAAGCCAAGTCTCGCTGAGTCTGTCCTGTTCAGCAGGACATCTATGTCTGAGGCCTCGGCACCCTTCCAGGAAAAACCAGACATGGGGTGCAAAAAAAGAGCAACAGGCAAGAGGCTCTACCAAAATAATAAGCAGAGAGTAGTGAGTGGATCCACCTTAGCCAGACATATTTTAAAATAAGAGGAAGTGCAGAGAAAATTCCTCTTCCAGCCTGGCCAACGTGGTGAAACCCCATCTCTACTAGAAAACAAAATAATTAGCCAGGCATCATGGCACGTGCCTGTAGTCCCAGCTACTCAGGAGGCTGAGGCAGGAGAATCACTTGAACCCGGGAAGCGGAGGTTGCAGCGAGCCGAGATTGCGCCACTGCACTCCAGCCTGGACAAGAGCGACACTCCGTCTCAAAAAAAAAAAAAGTTTTTTATTTTTATTTTTTGGCTGGGCGCAGTGGCTCACGCCTGTAATCCCAGCACTTTGAGAGGCCGAGGTGGGTGGATCACAAGGTCAGGAGTTCAAGACCAGCCTGCCCAACATGGTGAAACCCTGTCTCTACTAAAAATACAAAAATTAGCCAGGTGTGGTGGCAGGCGCCTGTAGTCCCAGCTACTAGGGAGACTGAGGCAGAAGAATTGCTTGAACCCGGGAGGCAGAGGATGCAGTGTGCAGAGATTGTGCTATTGCACTCCAGCCTGGGCGACAAGAGCAAAACTCTGCCTCAAAAAAAAAAAAGTTTTTTTTTTGAGACGTAGCCTCGCTCTGTCACCCAAGCTGGAGTGGACTGCAGGGGCGTGATCTCTGCTCACTGCAACCTCCACCTCCCAGGTTCAAGTGATTCTCCTGCCTCAGCCTCCCGAGTAGCTGGGACTACAGGCACGTGCCATGATGACTGGCTAATTATTTTGTATTCTAGTAGAGGTGGGGTTTCACCATGTTGGCCAGGCTGGTCTTGAACTCCTGAGCTCAGGCAATCTGCCCACCTCGGCCTCCCAAAGTGCTAGGATTACAGGCATGAGCCACTGTGCCCGGTCTTAAAAAAATGTTTTAAAAAGATTTTTAATGTCAAAAATATCAGACAAGCCAGGCACGGTGGCTCATGCCTGTAATCCCAGAGCTTTGGGAGGCTCAGGCAGGTGGATCACTTGAGCTCAGGAGTTCAAGACCAGCCTGGGAAACATGGTGAAATCCTGTCATTACAAAAATATTAGAAAAGTTAGCCAGGCATGGTGGTGCCTGTAGTCCCAGCTACTTGGGAGGCTGAGGTGGGAAGGTTGTTTGAGCCCAGGAGATTGAGGCTGCAGTGAGCTATGATTGCACCACTGCACTCCAGCCTGGGCAACAGAGCCAGACCCTGTCTCAAAAAAACAAAACAAACAAAAAAAATCAAATAACTCTGGTGCCCAGTAGATGGGGCAGGGGGAGAGGGGGGTGCGCAGAAAGAGAAAAAAAAATTAAAAATCAGAAATACAGAAAAGCACAAGTAAGTATCAACTGTAATTCCACCATCATTCATGTTTTGGTATTCACATCATTCCAGTTTAAAAAAATATGTAAACATTTCATCTCTGAGAGGTCTGAACAAAAAAACATAAAATAAAAATGTCAACATTCTATACAAAATTAGGTTACTATGGACAGTTTCATAATTGGATTTCTCACCTAAATATAGTATAAACATTTCCCCTTATCTCTAACTATTCTTGTAAAACATGGCCTTTAAAGGCTACATAGGGTTATGGCATATCCAGTATACGAGCTCCACAAAGGAAAGTACTTGTGCAGCCAAAGAACAGTGCTCAGTAGCCACGTGCTGAAAAGTACATGAATTTAACTCCCTGTTGCTGGATATTGAGTATATTTCATATTTTCTCTACTATGAATATTCTCACACAAAAATCTTTCTGGACAGCTCTGATTACTTTCCACAGACTCAATTCCTAGAAGTGAAATTTACTGGGACAAAGGGTATACATTTGAAAACATTATTAGGATGACCACATAAATTATCATTGAATGAAAGACCACTTCTGGGTGGAAAAGGAGATCCAGGACTACCCTGGTCAAAGTAGGATAAAAAGTCACACATTACATGATGCCAAATTATGCCTTAGGGGCTATAGCAATTTACATCCCTACTAACAGAGTATTAGAAAACCAATTTCTCAGGGCCTAACGTCTGTGACTTTACTTTTTTTTTTTTTTTGAGACGGAGTTTTGCTCTTGTTGCCCAGGCTGGAATGCAATGGCACGACTTGGCTCACTGCAACCTCCGCCTCTCAGGTTCAAATGATTCCCCTGCCTCAGCCTCCCAAGTAGCAGGGACTACAGGCGCCCGCCACCACGCCCAGCTAATTATTATGTATTTTTTTTTTTTGAGATGAAGTCTTGCTGTTGTCACCCAGGCTGGAGTGCAATGGCACGATCTCAGTTCACTGCAACCTCTGCCTCCCAGGTTCAAGCGATTCTCCTGCACCAGCCTCCTGAGTAACTGGGATTGCAGGCGCCTGCCACCATGCCTGGCTAATTTTTGTATTTTTAGTAGAGATGGGGTTTTACCATGTTGGCCAGGCTGGTCTCAAACTCCTGACCTCAAGTGATCCACCCACTTCGGCCTCCCAAAGTGCTGGGATTACAGGTGTGAGCCACCCCACGCCCGGCCAATTTTGTATTTTTAGTAGAGACTGGGTTTCACCATGTTGGTCAGGCCGGACTCGAACTCCTGACCTCAGGTGATCCACCTGCCTTGGCCTCCTAAAGTGCAGGCATGAGCCACAGCGCCCAGCCCTGTTTTTAGAGGCAGGTTTTTGCTGTTGCCCAGGCTGGAGTGCAGTAGCACAATCATAACTCACTGTAACCTTGAACTTCTGGGCTCAAGTGATCCTCCCGTTTTAGCCTGCCAAAGTGCTGGGATTACAAACATGAGCCACTGTGCCTGGCCTACTCTTTTTTTTTTTTTTTTTTTTTGAGACGGAGTCTCGCTCTGTCACCCAGGCTGGAGTGCAGTGGCGCGATCTCGGCTCACTGCAAGCTCTGCCTCTGGGTTCACACCATTCTCCTGCCTCAGCCTCCTGAGTAGCTGGGACTACAGGCGCCCGCCACCACGCCCGACTGAGTTACATTATATACATCTTCAATTATATGTGCTTCATAAAAATATATAAATAAAAGTAGAGAGAGAGCCAGAGAAAGTGGGGAGGGCTAGAGGGAGGAGATGGGGTCGGGGAGAGAGAGAGCGTGAATATTTAATTGTACGAATGATCTGTTCACCATCCCAGGAGACAGGAATGTGCTATTCTCTTGGCTGGCCTGTTTCTACCTGCTTCTCATAGCATAAACATCTCACTTCATGGAGTGAGTCTACAATTTAGTTACGTGTTTTTTGTACAACATGGTTCCCATACACAAACCAATGCCTTTATCTGACACACAAGTGAAGAAAGAATAATCTGTCTTAATGCTAGACTGTCTCTGTTGGATTTACTAAATGACAGTATGTTGGTTTCTGTAGGTCACATTTAACATACATTGTAGAAAATTTAAGGTTAACAGTGGTAATCTTATCCAGTGGTATTATTTAATTATATAAAGATTTCCTATGTATTAATTTTAGGACCTAGGCTGGGTGCAGTGGCTCACGCCTGTAATCCCAGCACTTTGGGAGGCCAAAGCGGGCCGATCACCTGAGATCAGGAGTTCAAGACCAGCCTGACCAACATGGAGAAACCCCATCTCTACTAAAAATACAAAATTAGCCAGGCGTGGTGGCACATGCCTGTAATGCCAGCTACTCAGGAGGCTGAGGCAGGAGAATCGCTTGAACCCGGGAGGTGGAGGTTGCAGTGAGCTGAGCTTGTGCCATTGCACTCCAGCCTGGGCAACAAGTGTGAAACTCTGACTCAAAAAAAACAAAAAACAAAAAACAAAGAACCTAGCTTACACACAAGACATAAATCCATAATTTTTATTCATTTAAAAAACCCTGCTATTACCATATGAACTCAATATTCAATGCCAGTAATTTAAAAAAGGGGCAGAGCAGGACAGAGGAGACATGTAAACTTAATAACATGTATTGCAAACAGTAGGTACCAAATGGGCTTCCAGCCAGTCCTCCACACAAGGAAGTTAGGATGTTTCAAAGAGCCCTTATAATAAAACAATTTTGGCACATCATGTTTCTAGAAAGGAGCACTTAATTCTCTTTCAAATACCAATATCCCTTTAGGAAGATGGTAGTCTACAGTATCTTCATTTTATGATGAGGAAACCGAGGTCCAGAGAAATGTAAAGTAACCTGGACCATGATATAGTCAGTCAAATTGTTGGGGGTATAAAGATTAAAACTTGGTGTTGCCTACATTTTCCAAGCTGCCTACCCTCAGACAGTAACAGCAGTGACTGGAATATTAAGAAATGTTCTCTCTTCTGTGAGACAGCCACGAAGAATACTTAGGGCACAGCAGAATGGTGTAGGGCAGAAACAGCTAGAGGGCTTCAATAGCATGAACAATACGGCAAAGAAAAACAGAAAAAAAACCTTAATCCCAGATAGACTAAACCCCAAAGACAGATACAGATCTTTAATTTAAAATCAAGTGAGTTTATTCATGGAGAAAACAGTAACAAAACACCCTTGGGACTTTCTTATTCCAACAATTAAAATTGCATTAAAAAGCCAACAGGGAGTTTGGAGACCGAAATGACATGTAGAGAAACTAAATTCCCCTTTCCTTGGGTTTACCTATATTTATCTTTTAGGCAAGAGAGATAGTTGTGATTAATTTCTTTTCTAAGAGACAAGATTTTCCAGTTCCATTGTTTTCATGTGTAAAGGATTCTTCCATGAGAGCCAGAGAGGTGGAAGAGAAGATCAAAGAATTTGATGATGCCTCAGGGAGTTAAGAAGATGAGACTAATAGCTGGTTCACAGAACCACAATTTTACCATAAATTACCAGATGGAGTGGAGGGAGGGGTACTGTATTTCTCATTAATAAAATCTGAGGTATTTAAATACTCTGCAAACATGGAAACTCACTTCTACCTTCCTCAAAGGAAATAGCAGAGGCTGAGAAGGCTGTTGTGGAAGAACATACCTCCTTGGACTGACTTCTCAACATACATTACAGCCAACATGTAACTAGGAACAGACCATGTCAAACACTTCTCTGAGCAAAGTGGCTGAGTTTACTTCTGCGTGGGTTCCAAGGCAACAGTGTGATCAACAATGAGTTCTTCCCTGTCTCTGTTTTTGGCTTGTCTGGGTGCTGAAGTCCACGGCAATACACAATAACATGATCATTTACGGTAAGCAGGTGCCTGAGTAAAAAGGATGGGATCTCCAAGTCTCAGCTGTCAGGGTTTATCCTGGCCCGTTTTACTTCGCTATTCTGGTCATCCAGATGGCAGAAACCTTCTGTACTGATGTCTCTTTTTTCATCCTTGATGGGTTCTAGAGGGAAATTCTGGTCTGTGGCCAGGACCTGTCGGACAGTCATGTTAACACGAGCGGTCTTCAAGTAGCTGGCACACACCTGCCAGTCCTCCATAGAACAAGGCTCTACCATTGAATCTCTCGGGAGGACAGCAGGGAGAGGTGCCTCTAGGCAGTGAGGCAGGCCTTCCCCTTCTGGATTTGGAAGGACACGAGGGACTGCGTGGTTCAAGAGGCGGCTGAAACCCGACATTATCATGATGTCACCACTGTGCATAAACATGGCCGTGGGGGCCTCATCCCTTTGAAGACCACCCAGGAGAAAGATGGCGGACTGTCCAAAGCTACAAAAAATAAGTAAAAACACACAACAATAAAAAAGTATAAATTTTGTTTATTAACTATGACTGGGAAAGTTACTGCCAACTGTGTTATTTTGTAATTTCAGGTTGATATTTATTGCTCCCAAATCCTCCTTTTTAAACTGTGCTAAGATCCTTCTCTTCTGGCTTGTGTCTATGAGTGACCAACTCATGACCTTCTCTACCTATAGTTATGACAGCCCACAGAACTGCTGCAAAATAAAATTGGATGCAGTTAAATAAGCAAATGGAGAACTTAGCTTTAATGTTATCCATTTAAGTTTTATTGATGGTTTTTTTTTTTAAAGACAGAGTCTTATTTCGTCACCCAGGCTGGAGTGGCTGGAGTGCAGCGGCGCGATCTCGGCTCACTGCAACCTCAGCCTCCTGGGTTCAAGTGATTCTTGTGCCTCAGCCTCCAGAGTAGCTGGGATTACAGGCGTGTGCCACCACACCCGACTAATTTTTGTATCTTAGTAGAGATGGGGTTTTACCGTGTTGGCCAGGCTGGTCTCAAACTCCTGAACTCAAGTGATCCACTGGCCTCGGCCTCCCAAAGTACTGGGATTATAGGTGTAAGCCATCATGCCCAGCCTATTGATGTGTCTTTGAGTCTTTCAATAAAATCATTTGAGTTCTTTACTATGTTTACCATTCCTCATTTTAAAGATAAGGCAATTAATAAAAGGCACTTTCCCGAGATACAGGTGCAAAACTTGGCACAAATTTAAACTTACTTTTAGGGAGACAAGGAGAGTAAACTACTCAGGCTTTTGTGCTTTGCTCTATAGTTTGCTCTTCTATACCAAAGGTCACTCGCTTTGCTTTTATGGCTTTCCACTTGTCTATTCCACAGAGCACTGACAATACCTTTCATTATAAAAGGTAGGTTACGGCCAGGTGCAGTGGCTCACGCCTGTAATCTCAGCACTTTGGGAGGCCGAAGTGGGCGGATTGCCTGAGCTCAGGAGTTCACGACCAGCCTGGGCAACACGATGAAACCCCATCTCTACTAAAAAAAAAAAAAAAAATTAGCTGGGTGTGGCGGTGTGCACCTGTAGTTCCAGCTACTCAGGAGGCTAAGGCAGGAGAATCACTTGAAACTGGGAGGCGGAGGTTGAAGTGAGCTGAGATCAAGCCACTGTACTCCAGCCTGGGTGACAGAGCAAGACTCTGTTTCAAAAAAAAAACAATAATAAAAAATAAAAATAAAATAAAAGGTAGGCTCCATGTGTCTTAAACAGAGATACTAACTATAATTTGTTAAAATTTCCAGAAGTGGAAGATTATAGAGTCCAACCACTTTTTTAAAGTTAAATACCTGTATTTATTTTAGAGTAAAATGCCTTAGAAAAAAGAATTAAATGATAAAAAGTAATCCCAAATCCCTGGAACTAACTCACCTGAATGACAGCAAGGGTTTGGAGTGATCTAGCTCAGATCTGTCTACGTGGATTCCCAGTGTGGAGTCCAGGCGGTAGTAATTCAGGATCCCTGCTTCGGCTCGGAAATCCTCAAATCCACAGGCAGCGGCTACTTGTTCTGAGAGGAAACCCAGGTCAGAAGGGAAAGGTGTGTAATGATCTGCTGAGTATTTCTTTGGTAAATGTAGAGAGAATAAGAAAAATAAACAATGATCTCAGGAATACAGGAAACTATAAGATTAATTACCACTTTAAAATAATCTTACTTACAAAGATATTAACACAGCATTATCTATCCATTCTTTTCTTTTCTTTTTTTTTTTTTTTTTAAAGACAGGGCCTCAATCTGTTGCCCAGGCTAAAGTCCAGTGGTGTGATCATGGCTCACTGTAGCCTAGACCCCCTGGGCTCAGTGATCCTCCTACCTTAGTCTCCCAAGTAGGTAGGACCACAGGTGCGTGCCACCATGCCGGGCTAATTTTTTTTTTTTGGCAGAGATGGGGTCTCACTATGTTGCCTAGACTGGTCTCAAATGAGCCTCCTGCCTCAGTCTCCCAAAGCGTTGTGATTACAGACATGAGCCACTGTGCCCGGTCTATCCATCCATTCTTGGGGTATCTAATGATCTAATAATGAATCATTCAAACACCCAAGTACCTGTTATATAACAGGCACTGTGCTATATACTGCATTGAGTCTATACATGAAGCAATTACTCCACCACCCTCTAGTTAGTATACTCTATCTGTAAATGAGACAGTTCTATTAGGGTAAAAATGCAACTCAAAACCGTCATTGCCAACAGGTGCCCAAGGAAACACAAGGACTAAATATAATGTAGTATCCTGGATAAGATCCTGGATATTAGAAAATTAGATATAAGAACAAAGATATTAGTTAAAAACTAAGGAAATCTAAATGAAGTACAAATGCTATTACAGTAATGTATTACTATTGGTTAACTATTTGAGACAAAGGTACCATACTAAAGTAAAATGTTAATAATAGGGGGAGAGCACGAGCTCTCTCTGTAATATCTTCTCAACTTTTCTGCAAATCTAAAACTATCCTAAACTAAAAAGTTAATTTATAAAAAGGCAACTCAAATACTATAGCCAGTTTGGTTTTGGACCTCTCAGCTTGCAACATGGCTTAGTGGCAATTTGACTAGTCAATCTGATGGGATGACATGCTCAAAACGTCGGAACTAACTCTCATTTATAGCATGGCCAAGATAGGCCTTTAAATTGGAAGTAATTTCCTGAACTTACTTCCCTGGGCTGTCTCTGTTTTTTACACCTAAGGATCACAAATATCTTTTTCCAGTTAAAAAAAATATATCAAAGGCCATAATACTCTTTTTTTTTTTGAGACTGAGTCTCGTTCTGTCACCCAGGCTGGAGTGCAGTGGTACGATCTCTGCTCACTGCAACCTCTGCCTCCCAGATTCAAGTGATTCTCTTGCCTCAGCCTCCTGAGCAGCTAGGATTACAGGTGCCTGCCACCATGCCTGGCTAATTTTTGTATTTTTAGTAGGAACAGGGTTTCACCATGTTGGCCAGGGTGGTCTTGAACTTCTGACCTCAAGTGAACTGCCTGCCTTGGCCTCCCAAAGTGCTGGGAGTACACGTGTGAGCCACCATGCCTGGCCTGGCCATAATACTCTCTATAACATCTTTCTGCATGAGTGACATGGCTGCAGTTATGATTAAGACTTTCACTTACAGGTTCCTATATGGATGAATCTGAGGGCTATTTGGGCTACATGTACCTGACAGACTCTTCTTTTGTCTTGATGCTCCTCTGCTCTCACTTCTTTCTTTGCTAAATTAACCTCAAATCTGATCAGAAAATCTACTTTTGTCTCATATCTCTACTAGTGTCTGAATGTATTCTAGCTGAAGCAGCAGAGTCATAGGTCTGGACAGCAAGTATTTACTTTGGCCAGAAGCGACCTTTAACTTCAGGGGTAAGGAAGACTCTTGATGAATGGCCTGGTCTCTTCAGTTGGAACTTTTCTGTTTTTTATTTTTTCTCCTTTTACTGAACTGTAAATTAGAAGAGTTCCTATTTAATTTCTCAAAACTCAAAGTGTGATTAAAGAACTTTAAGTTTTCCTCTATCATTTTAAGCTTTAGTCCCTCAGATAATCAAACAGTCAAGGCTGTCATTCTAGCTGTAGATAGCCTCTGCTATAATGAAATAATCACCCTTTTGGGCTTTCAACCCTGTCCAAACTGTCTCTGCATTACTCACTACTTTTTCTTTTAAAGTTCTCTTTCACTTTTCTCTGACTACTCATTGAGTTTTTGGTCATTTTTACTCCCTATTTTTCTTAGTCAATGAGGTTAACTTTGAGGTCTTGGGGAATAACAATATCAACAGTAAAAATATTATCACACACACACACAAAAAAGCTAACATTTATTGTGATAATGCATTTAACTGCTTAGAATAGCCAGACACCATTGAGATCACTTTATAGGCACTGATCACTTAATTTTCACAACTGCCTTATGAGGTAGGCACTATCATTACCGGAGGAAGGATTCAAACTCGGGCTGTCTAATCCAAAGAAAATCACATGGCATTTCCCCTCAAAAAATATCTAGTTTCCTACTGAGTCTGTATTGCTGAAAGTCAGAATTATATCACAAATATTTTTAAAACAAATCTGTCATTATTTGGAGCAGTTAATGTATCTGTTAATAAGTTGGGTTGGCTGAAACTGTGGAGCTTTTAGAAAGTAACTAGTTACTGCGAGGCTGAGGTGTGAGGATCACCTGAGTCTGGGGAGGTCGAGGCTATAGTGATTGTGCCACTGCACTCCAGCCTAGGTGACAGTGTAAGACCATTACAAAAAAAAAAAAACCAAAAAAACAGACAAAGTAACTGGTTATTAGGCAAAGAAAATGGTCTATACCAATTTTTTTTCTCATTTTATTCTTATAATCAGTATATTCCCTTGGTGGCAAATGTCTAATTGAGACAAGAGGCACTGCACTGCTAGTTACAAGGCATTTTCTAAAGCATAGAGGATAGGAAAGAAGAAATCGTAGCTCAAGAAAACACGAAACTGTCAACTGTAGGAAATTCTTTCCCACCTCCCTCCTTCCTAGTCATTATAGAGCAGGCAAATATCTTTTTTTTTTTTGAGACAAGATCTCGTTCTGTCACCCAGTTGGACTGCAGTGGTGCGATCTTGGCTCACTGCAACCTCTGCCTCCCAGGCTCAAGCGATCCTCCCTCCCCAGCCTCCTGAGTAGCTGGAACCACAGGCATGCACCACCACATCTGGCTAATTTTTCTATTTTTTGTAGAGATGGGGTTTCACTATGTTGCCCCAGGCTGCTCTGGAACTCCTGAGCTCAAGCGATCTTCCCACCTCAGCCACCCAAAGTGCTTGGATTACAGGCGTGAGCCACCGCGTGTGATCGGTATCCATATGTTGAAAGTTCTTTTGTGAGTTGACGAATGAACAACTGAAATACATGGAGCTTCTTTTACTCCAGGCAGATATTACATAGAAAAATAAGTGCTCTTGAATGTGGCTTTTGTTGCACAATAAAAATTAAAAAAAAGAAAAAGAAAAAGAAAAATATATGCTCAACGAACTCTCACTAATAATGGAAATAAAGATGGTGAGAACTGCTCTTGAAAAGAGTTCTATATTCCTGGAACCTACTGTGAGAAAGCACTGGTGACTTCTGATATAATAAAATTCATTCCTCTTGAGATACCTGAGGAGAGATTTTTTTTTTCTTTTCTGAGACAGTCTTGCTCTGTCACCCAGGCTGGAGTGCAGTGGTGCGATCTTGGCTCACTGCAACCTCCACCTCCTGGGTCCAAGTAATCCTCCCACCTCAGCCTCTTGAGTAGCTGGGACTGCAGGCATGTGCCACCAGGCCCGGCAAACTTTTGTATTTTTTGTAAAGACAGGGTTGTGCCACGTTGCCCAGGCTGGCAGCAAACTCCTGACCTTAAGTGATCCGCCCACCTCAGCCTCCCAAAGTGCTGGGATTACAGATGTGAGCCATGGCACCTGGCCCAGTTGAGATTTTTTAAGGAAATAAAAGAAAGGGATCCTCCCACAAATGTATAATCTTGATATCTTAAGCGTGGTTAGGAAGAAATACAACTATGTGGGCTAAAGAAGCCTATAAACAGAAAACAAAAGAATTAAGAAAACCTGAATACCTTACTGTCCCAGTTATAATGGTAGCCTACGGTCACCCAACGCAGTTTCTCCAGTAAACTTCGGGGTCTCCGTTTAGTTGCTTCTTTATACCTGCAAAGATTGGTGATAAAAGAGGAATTATTCATGTAAAATGGCAGCAATAGCCGTTTGTATGGACTCTGGAGTTAAAATTTAGTATTACATGGTATAAGCCGTTAGCCAAGACTCAGTAGGAGAAATTAGAAGAGATAAATGAGTACACCACAGATACATTAACAGAGAAAAACATGTTAGCACTTCTAATTTATAATCCTTTGTTCTAAATCCTCTGCTGAATGGGGACAACTATAAATCACAAGCCTCCAGCATCTTGGTAATGAGAAAATAAGAATTACAACAATGACAAGAGAAATGTCTTTACCTGTCCATGGGAAATGGTACCAAGAGCACTATGGGCAATCAAAAATTTGACTTACAGAACATTTTCAGTTTGGTTTGCTAAAAGCAGGGTACAGTTAATCACAATGATTTCTATGTCTATAATGACGGTAGCTTCCCAGAATTGCAGGTTGGGGAAAAAAAAAGTTTAGCAAAATATAGTGTATAGTACAATAAAAAATAACTGGTTTAACATGACTTCTTTAACTCTGTATAACATAGCTTAGATAACTGAGGCTTAGCTAACAATTAAGGCACCACTGTAACTGATTTGGTTTCTGACATACCCTTGTTCAAACCACAGGTGGTTTCTGTATAACCGAGAGGTGCTCTTTCTGCAATTACATCTCATCTGATCAAATCTATGTGATTAACTACCCTTTTTTTTTTTTTTTTTGAGACAGAGTTTCGCTCTTGTTGCCCAGGCTGGAGTGCAATGGCGCGATCTTGGCTCACCACAGCCTCCGCCTCCCAGGTTCAAGCAATTCTCCTGCCTCAGCCTCCCAAGTAGCTGGGATTACAGGCATGCACCACCACGCCCAGCTAATTTTGTATTTTTAGTAGAGACGGAGTTTCTCCATATTGAGGCTGGTCTCGAACTCCTGACCTCAGGTGATCCGCCTGCCTCGGTCTCCCAAAATGCTTGGATTACAGGCGTGAGCCACCACAACCGGCCCACTACTCTTTTTCTAAAGAGGAAGCTTGTTTGTTTGGCTCACCTCCAAATATCTAAAAATATGAGAATGGTAGGTCTAATGATTTAATTTTTCTCTGTTATTTACATCATTGATCAATCAAAAATTTTTTTGTCCAAAACTATGGCTGTGTAAAAAAGAAAAAATCAGATTCCTTTAAGGAATCTGATTGTGACAGGAAATGGCAAATGTAATAGAAAGTCTAAGGAGAAATTAGAGGGAAACTGAACGCAGTATAAAGTCTAGTACTAAAGTAAACAGCAGACTTTGAGGGGCACGAGAATTAAGAAAAAGGAGAGCTCAAAGTCAGCTGTCGAATCAGTTGGGGCTTCTTGGCAGAGTTGGGAGTTGAGCACGGCACTGAAGAATGGGCAGCATTTAAATAGGGAGTGATGCAGTAGGCAATATGGGCACACAGCACAAGCAAAAGCAAAGGATTTATTGAGACCCACACTGTTCAGTGGCACTCATCTTGATGTTTGCCAAAGACTTTACAGAATAGATGCTATCTGTCCTCACAGTTTACATTCTACGAAAGACATCATGACACATACCTACATCAAGACCAGCAGATAAAAACAAATGAACAAACACTGATTTATTTAGGACAGGTGTGCAGAAGAGACATAGCAGACTTGACTGATGGTCTGCTTACAAAGATGGTCCTTGGCAAGGTTCACACAATTCTCTGGAAGTGTTAAGAGTGGCTTACTGCACCTAAACTGTGCAAACAATATGGTTTATGGTCAACACCTGCTTTGCTTCTGGGAGTCTGTGATTTTGGCATGTGTCAGGCAGAGGCTGCCTACATGACAAGCTCCTAGTAAAAACCTAGGCACTGAGTTTCTTTGGTAGACATTTCACAGATTTTGTCACAACCCATTGTCATATCCGGTGTGACTTCCTTGGGAGAGGACTTTTGGAGGCATGCACCTGGTTTTTCCTGGACTTTGCTCCAGGTGCCTTTTCCCTTTGCTGATCTTTCTTTGTATGCTTTCACTGTGATAAATCTGTAAGTGCAACCATATGCTGAGTCCTGAGTCTTCCTGGCGAATCATCAAATTTGGGTGTGGTTTTGGGGACTCCCTGACACAACAGGAGACAGACAACTAATAATTTAGGGAAAAATATAAGGCTTGGCCACTGACAGCAACTAGCTGATTTGAACAATTACAATATGGATAACAACCACACATTATTTTTGTGCATAAAAACTGAAAAATGAAAAAAATGTAATGTAGTTATTAACACAACTTGAGGTCTACCAATGTTTATTCAGCTAAAGGTACAAATAAAAGAACTCCTTGATGTTCTCCTCTAGAGAACATGTTCTATTTTAGTAGCCTGAGACAGAAAAATAAGTATGACTCATGTGGACTTTGTGGTTAATGGAAATATAAACGTAGTTCCAGAGTTACATAAGCACCTTATAGAGGTGATCCATTCTATTTCTCTTTCCAAGGTATTACTTTGTAGCCAATTCCTTATTTTAAGGTAATCTCTAGGATACAAGAAAATGCTGTTGAAGAAAAGGATGATGATGATGATCTTATGAATATTGAAGCTATGTGTTTTTGAGGAGGGGGAAAAGAGAGATGGTAGAAGTGGCAGTAAAAGATGAAAGAAGTTGGTCATCTAAGACTGGAATCTAGAACTCAAAATAGATGGCACCCTGAGTATCTAAATGGCAAAGAGTCTTCTCAAAAATTTTATTTTTTGGAGACGGTGTCTCGTTTTGTCACCCAGGCTGGAGGGCAATGGCATGATCTTGGCTCACTGCAACCTCCGCCTCCCAGGTTGAAGTGATTCTCCTGCCTCAGCCACCCAAGTAGCTGTGATTACAGAATGCACCACTACGCCTGGCTAATTTTTGTATTTTTAGTAGAGATGGGGTTTCACCATGTTGGCTAGACTCATCTTGAACTCCTGACCTCAGGTGATCCACCCGCCTCGGCCTCCCAAAGTGCTGGGATTACAGGCGTGAACCACTGCACCTGGCCTATTTTTATTGTTTAATTAAAACAAAAAAGAAAAATATAGAGATGTAGTCTCACCATGTTGTCCAGGATGATCTTGAACTCCTTACCTCAAGCAATCCTTCCGCCCTGACCTCCCAGAGTGCTAAGTGAGGCATCGCACCAAGCTGCAAAGTCTTTTTTTTTTTTTTTTTTTTTTTTTTTACAAACAGTCCAGGGGTATTTTAACACCTATTATGCTATGAATCCATAGAGAATAGGTTCCAGCAGCTCAGGCTCCTTCCCATTTGTTCTCACAAAGTGTGCTTCTCTGGGTGGGGCAGGCTGGCACTTCAGTTGAACTCAGGTACCTTTCTCTTTGGGTTCTTTTTCTGATCATTTTACTACACGTTTCAGGAAGCTATCTCGGCTCTTAGAGTGCTTAATGTGCTCAATGCGCACATTAATTCTCTTGGCAAGAATCTTGCCCTTAACTTACTTGTTCACAACAATGCTAACAGCATGCTGGGGAACACTGTAGACTCTTCCAGTTTTGCCATGGCAACATTTATGGGCCATTCCTTTTTGAACAGTACCCATTCCCATTCCCTTAATGTCGACAACATCATCCTCCTTTTTTTTTGAGATGCAGTCTTGTTCTGTCACCTAGGCTGGAGTGCAGTGGTGCAATCTTGGCTCACCGCAGCCTCCACCTCCCAAGTTCCAGCGATTCTCCTGCCTCAGCCTCCCAAGTAGCTGGAATTACAGGCACGCACCACCACGCCTGGCTAATTTTTGTATTTTTAGTAGAGACAGGGTTTCCCCATGTTGCCCAGGCTGGTCTTGAACTGCTGACCTCAGGTGATCCAAACGCCTCAGCCTCCCAAAGTGCTGGGATTACAGGCAAGTGCCACTGCGTCCAGCTGACAATATCATCTTTCTTATAGATGCGCATATACATGGCCAAAGGAAAAACTCCGTTTTCTAAAAGGCCTAGAAAACATCTATCAGGTACTTCTCCTCTTTCCCTTTGTCTTCGTCATTTTCGCAAATTACTGGAAGATGGCAGTTCCAGCTGAAAGGCGCAAAGAGTCTTAAGAGCTCTACTGAAAGCCTTTACAGAACCTGTCTTAATTACAGAACCCACTTAATTTTTGCCGAGTGTTTCTCAAACTTTAGTGTACATCAGAATCATCTAGAAGGCTTGTTGAAACTCACATGGCTGGGTCCAGGCCTATAAATTCTTATTCAGCAGGTCTGGGGTGGGGGCCTAAGAACTGCATTTCTAGTAAGTACCCAAATGATACTTATGCTGCTGGTCCAGGAATTACACTTTGAAAACCACTATTCTAGCCCAAACTAAAAAACAAAACACAATACCTTCTGTTTCTTTCTAGCTCAATAACAGATTGTCTTATTCTTTTTCTTTTTTTTTTTAGACGGAGTTTTGCTTTTGTTGCCCAAGCTGGAGTGCAATGGTGCGATCTTGGCTCACTGCAACCTCCGCCTCCCAGGTTCATGTGATTCTCCTGCCTCAGCCTCCCAAGGAGCTTGGATTACAGGCATGCACCACCACGCCCGGCTAATTTTGTATTTTTAGTAGAGATGGGGTTTCACCATGTTGGCCAGGCTGGTTTCGAATTCTGGACCTCAGGTGATCCACCTCCCTCAGCCTCCTAACAGTCACAGCTTGCTGCAGGCTCAAGTAATCCTCCCCACCTCAGCCTCTTGAGTAGCTAGAACTACAGGTGTGTGCTACCATGCCTGGCTAATTTTTAATTTTTTTGTAGAGACGGGGTATCTCTATGTTGCCCAGGTGGGTCTTGAACTTCTAGCTTCAATCAATCCTTCTGCGTTGGCCTCCCAAAGTATCGGTACTACAGACATGAGCCACCATGCCCAGCCTCATTTTATGAAGAATCCATACTATTATATCAATGTCAGACTGATCTGAAACAATAAACGTAACAATAATGCTGCTTTGGAAATAATTCAAAAGGTGACAGTATTTTAGACATTTGATACGGCCGCAACAAACTGCTTTTCCACCAAAAGATTTAGTCTAATATTCAAGAACAGAGAATACATTTTATAAACACAGGTTTATGTTATTAACAATAAAAATTATCAAAATTATAGTGATAGCATGAATAGAATCATCCTGTAATATACCTTTTCTAATTTAGTTCCTTTCCTAAGAAGCCAAAATAACATCTCTCACTGGGAGCGGTGGCTCACGCCTGCAATCCCAGCACTTTGGGAGGCTGAGATGGGCGGATCACTTGAGGCTAGGAGTTCAAGACCAGCCTGGCCAACATGGTGGAACACTGTCTCTACTAAAAAACCAAAAACTAGCCAGGCATGGTGGTGGGTGCCTGTAATTCCAGCTACTTAGGAAGCTGAGGTACGAGAATCGCTTGAACCCAGAAGGTTGCAGTGGGCCAAGATCATGCCACTGCACTCCAGCCTGGGCGACAGAGTGAGACTCCGTCTTAAAAAAAAAAAAAACAAAAAACAAGGACTCTAACTGTATGATTAAAAGAAAGGCTTTGAGCTGGGCGTGGTGGCTCACGCTTGTAATCCTAGCACTTCGGGAGGCCGAGGTGGGCGGATTGCCTGAGCCCAGAAGTTGGAGAACCAGCCTGGGCAACATGGTGAAACCTCGTCTCTACTAAAAATACAAAAAATTAGCCAGGCATGGTGGTGCACGCCTGTAGTCCCAGCTACTCGGGAGGCTGAGGCAGGAGCCTGGGAGGAGAAGGCTGCAGTAGACCAAGATTGTGCCACTGCACTCCAGCCTGGGCAATAGAGTGAGACCCTGTCTCAGTGGGGGAAAAAAAAGGCTTTGAGTTTTTGCGTTATATTATAGAGGATGACTGGTCCAGGGATGTAAAACAAGCCAGAGTCGAGTCTTACATTGAAAAGCATTAAGTTCAGTCCTCATAACAAAAAGAAAAATTGTGATCTTTGAGTGTCTATGCCATTTTGGGGGCAATGACATATATATTTTTGTAACGTATTACACCCATGTAAGTGCATTAGACCCTCATTTTATATTCTCTTCTGAAAACCTGATTTCAATTCTTGCCTTTGTATTTTCTGAAAGGAAAGTAGCAACAACTCTTAATATCTGCCTTCAATATGTTGAGAGCAGGACTGGCCAGCACCAAACATTTCTTGTCTTAGTACTATTTAAGGACCCTTCTGGTTAATCATGGGCCTCCTGAGTAACAAAAATTCCAAGATTTGTTCTTGAACACTGTGAATAGTAAGACCAAAACCATTTAACATGCTTCTGGATCATTTTTAAGCATAAAATACTGAGAGAATCACTGAAGGGGGTGGGTTGTTCTCTTTTTAAACCTGACTTGTCCAAAAGGAGGTCAAGAAGGATCAGTACCAATACAACTCTCACCTTGAAGAATGCAGGAAATACGCTGGCACCTAATACATCTTTATCCAATTATCCAAAAGAATGTGTTCAAGCAAACATGACCCTAATTATTGGGTCTCACTAAAAAAGAAACATGCTATGCTCCCTGCTGCCTTCTCCAGGCACTAGCAGAAGGATGATGGATGGGTGGGTTGGCCACCTTCTCCCCTGGTGAATGTGCTCATACAGCAGTTTGCTTGGTTTCTGTCATGGGTAAGCGCCTCTTAGCAATTGTTTTTTTCTTTTTTGAGACAGAGTCTCGTTTTGTCGCCAGGCTGGAGTGCAGTGGCGTGATCTTGGCTCACTGCAACCTCCGCCTCCTGGGTTCAAGTGATTCTCCTGCCTCAGCCTCGCAAGTAGCTGGGACTACAAATGTGTGCCGCCATGCCCAGTTAATTTTTGTATTTTTAGTAGAGACGGGGTTTCATCACATTGGCCAGGATGGTCTCGATTTCTTGACCTTGTGATCCACCCGCCTTTGCCTCCCAAAGTGCTGGGATTACAGGCGTAAGCCACTGTGCCTGGCCACCCCATTCTTTCAGTGTTTGAGTGCTTCCAGTTTTCTCTCTCCCTTCTCAACTTGACACTCCCAGTCACTCACTGCAAATGGACATCCAATGCCACCGTAACTGCTAACATCCTTTTGCTATCCTGCAAATATTCAGTCTTATCTAACCGTCTTCTCTTCTAAACCTTCACCATTCATCTCAAGTCCTTAGTTTTGTTATTTCCTTCTATGTCAGTGAGAAAACAGAAGCCTGCTCAAATGATCCAGTGAACAATTTCAACTTTCCTCCCCCACACCACTAAACTTCTCTAAATTTTCACCTGATCCTCCTGGTTTCAGAGGTGGTCCTACTTCTTTCTTCCAAAGCTAATTCTCTACCTATACTATACCCTATTTCCCTGACACAGCCTCTGAGGCCTTTCTCCATTAATAGAATGTTTCTTCTCATACTTTCAAGTCCTCTTCTGAACTTGTTTTTTCCTCTTGGCCTTCAAACATGTTTAATACTCCTACATACTTAAGAATAGACAATAAAAACATTTTCTTTGTCACTTATGCAAGCTACCCTGCTTATACCTCACCTCCTTCTACCCCCTACCTATCTTTCCTTCCCTTTATAAACTTTTAAAAAATTCAGCATTTGCCTTCCTCACTCTCTCCCCTCACCATAATCTGACTTTTGTTTACACCACTACTGAATCTAGTTTCTTAGTTTTCATTACACCAATTAATTGTCAAATCCTAGACCTATTTGACATGGCTGGCCCTTCCCTTCTTGAAACATTTTCCTGTCTTAGCCTCTAACAGCATTTCTTCTGTTTTTCCTCATATCCTTCTGGCTGCTTGATGTCTTTTCCTGCTCTATTTTCTTCATCCTGTGCTGATGCTTCCTGGGGCCAACAGCCTTCTTTTCTATAGATGAGAAAGAAAAGTGAAAAGAAAAGAAGAAAGAAAACCACATCTATTTTCAGCGCTTCACTATGGCCTTTACGTGTAACTCCTCATCTCATCTCTTTCTCTTCGTGTCCCTCTCACCCTTAGTTACTCCTAAGCCCAGTTCTGTATTTCCAAAATCATGCTGGACATCTCCACCTAGATACCCTACAGGCATTTCAAAAAACAGTATGGCCCCAACTACACTAAGGATAGTCTCTGCTCATTCTTTTCTTCTTTCAATACTTATTTCCATTACAAGCCTCAGTATTACCCTCACTGCCATGTAGAAATCTGTAGATAATTGTTAACTTTCTTTTCTCTCACTTTTTATAATTGCTTGGTAACTAAGTTCTGTAGACAACATCTTTTTGAGGCCTTTATCATCTTTTGCATGGATTAAACTAAATTTTTTTTTTTTTTTGAGACAGAGTCTCAATTGCTCTGCTTTTGCTCTGTCGCCAGGCTGGAGTGCAGTGGCGTGATCTCAGCTCACTGCAACCTCTCCTCCCAGATTCAAGGGATTCTTCTGCCTCAGCCTCCTGAGTAGCTAGGACTAGAGGTGCGTGCTGCCATGTCCGGATAATTTTTGTAGTTTTAGTAGAGACAGAGTTTCACCATGTTGGCCAGGATGGTCTTGATCTCTTGACCTCGTGATCCGTCCACCTCAGCCTCCCAGAGTGCTGGGATTACAGGTGTGAGCCACTGCACCCAGCCTTTTTTTTTTTTTTTTTAAGACAGAGTCTCATTCTGTCGCGCAGGCTGGAGTAGAGTGGTGCGATCTTGGCTCACTGCAACCTCCACCTGCCGGGTTCAAGCGATTCTCCCACGTTCAAGCGATTCTCTCACCTCAGCTTCCCTAGTAGCTGGGATTACAGGCGCCTGCCACCATGCCCAGCTGTTTTTTGTATTTTTAGTAGAGACGGGGTTTCACCATGTTAGCCAGGCTGGTCTTGAACTCCCGACCTCAGGTGATCTCCCACCTCGACCTCCCAAAGTGCTGGGATTATAGGCGTGAGCCACCGCGCCTGGCCTGAACTAAATTCTTAATTGTGCTTTTTGCAACCACTGCATTTTCAGTCAATTTCCTCCACTACCACAGTTATTTTTCTGAAGTGAAAAATCTGTTATTAATCCTGATAAATACCCACTGTTAATAGGACAAAGTCCACACTCTTAGATGACATGCAGAGCCATTTATATTCTGGCTCTAACTAACCTTTCTAGTCTCATCTCCAAGCATTTCCCACAAGGTATGCTATTCTCATGTTTTTCATGGCTGTGCCTCTGACTATACAGTTTTCTCTACTGAAATGCTCTACTCCACTCTCAGCCTAGCAGATTTTTCCAATTTGTTTTTTCATACAGTTTACACTCACTTCTTCTGGGAAGTCTTTCTCCCAGCCATTTCCTATATCGCGCCCCCAAAGCACCTTGCAACTTCTATTCAAGTATACATGCTTTGGTATTGTAAATTCCTTATTTAAGTACCTGGGTTCCTCCTTTAACAGTCCCTCCCTCACTGGCTTTTATTCTTCTTCATAGCTATCCTAGCATCACATATTTTCTAAGACACAAATATACATTATTTAATAAATTAGTGAAAATAAGAAGAAAAGCTATATAGTCTCTAAATGATCCTTCTCAAATTTAGCATTGTTCTTATTGGACTAATAAAGAGGGAATATGAATTTAATTGAAATAATATTTACTGAGCACCTTCTAATATATACAAAGGACTGTGGTAAGAATCAAGGCTACAAAATTTTCAGATGGGAGAGGAAGGCAATGGAAGGAGACAGGGGTAGATAACTCAATTCACTAGAATAAATGCTATACTAGCATTATAAACAGTCTTAAGTAGAAAGAGGAGAGGATTAATTCTGCTTCCACAATGAGGGTAACAGTGGGAAAAAAGCTTTCATATACATAAAAATAGAGTATTTCATAAGCTAATTTACAGAACAAATAAAGCTAAGTTGTTATTTGGCAACTATGTTGCACTTAATTAAAAAAAAATCAAGCAAAAAATTTAGAAAACAAAAAATAGACAGAAAATTGTAGTTCCGGCTATTCAGGGGGCTGAGGTGGGACAACTGCTTGAGCCCAGAAGTTCAAGGCAGCCTGGGCAACATAGCAAGACACCATCTCTAAAAAAAAGTGGCAATAAACAAACAAACAAACCAAAGCAAGAAGATAAAGAATGAGGGGAAGTAGGAGATTCTGGTTGACTGAATGATAAGTGAAGACTTTCTTCTAAGATGATATTAGAACAAAGACTTACAAGAAGCAAGACACTGTTGATCTAAGGGAAGAGCTTCCTAGGTAGAACAGCCTGTACAAAAAAAAAATCTTGAGCATGCCTAGTGTGTTTAAGGATAGCACTGGAGGTCAATGTGGCAGAAAAGAACAAATGAAAAGGAAATGAGGTAGGAATGGTAGGAAATGAGAGTAGAGAGGTAGCTGTGGGCCAAGTCATCTCGGCCTTACAGCCATGGTTAAGAATTCTGGATTTTTTCTAAATGTGATGACGTTATGCAACAAAGAATTTGACTGGTCTTTGTCCCTGGCTCCTGGCAGGGAACTTCTAAACCCTTGAAATTTCCTGAGTGATAAAGTGTCACTGTTAATCAAGGTGGGCCCTTGGAACCACACCTGAGTTTGTGCTACGAAGAGAGGCTGGTTAGGGGGCTACTGCAGTGCTCTACATAAGAAATGATGGCAGCTTAGACCAAGGCAGTTGTGATGGAGATGGTGAGAAATGACTGAATTTATTCTGGCTTTGAAGTCTGGAATATATACTAGAGGGTTGCATTTAAAGTTTTTTTAATCCTTGCACAGCAGCTGCATTCTATGTCTGGGATATGTCACGTTATATTTACCTGGTCGCCTGTTGATGAACTCTTAGGCTGTTTTGCATGTTTTTTTTCTGTTACAAACAATGTCACAATTAAGATGTTTACACATAACTTTTTTTTTTTTGAGACGGAGTTTCACTCTTGTTGCCCAGGCTGGAGTACAATGGTGTGATCTCGGCTCACCGCAACCTCCGCCTCCCGGGTTCAAGTGATTCTCCGGCCTCTGCCTCCTGAGTAGCTGGGATTATAGGCATGCGCCACCATGCCCGGCTAATTTTGTATTTTTAGTAGAGACGGGGTTTCACCATGTTGGTCAGGCTGGTCTCGAACTCCTGACCTCAGATGATCTGTCCAACTCGGCCTCCCAAAGTGCTGGGATTACAGGCATGAGCCACCGTGCCCGGCCTGCACATAACTCTTGTACACTTTTACAACAATCTCTAGCTACGCCATTCACTTTGGAAAAAAAAGAACAGAATTGAGGTACTCTAATTTTTTGAACAGTCCTTAAGTTCAAGTATTTTTTTTAAAATAATTTTTGTTTTTGCTTAAGTTCAAGTATTTCTTCTTCATTTCCTATTTAAAGTTTTTTCTTCCCTGACCATAGAATTCTAGAAAATTAAAACCAAAAGGATCTTAGAGGTCCTTTACTTCAGTGGTTCTCAATGTCAGAGGATGTTATGATACCTAATCAAAATCTCCAGGGGAACTGTTTTGAACAACAGACTCTCTCCTGTTCTGAGAGGCTCTGGCAAAGTTGGGAGAGCTGCCATGTACTGTCCACATGACCCTGACTGCCCATGATTCAATTACCTTGAATGGCTTATCCAGTCCAATACCTTCATTTCTTACATGAGGAAACTGAAACACGTATCACATAGTGATACAATGAAAACTTGGCCTTAATCGATTTTCAGTGCTGCCAGTACAATGTCTTGAGCATATCAATTTCTTCCAACCCTTGACAACATAAGGTACGACCATCAAATTTTTTATTTCTGCTAATTTATTAGACCAAAAAAAGGTATCTCACCATTGTTTACAGGATGATTTATTACAGAGATTCATCTGAGCTATCTTAAAAGACAGCTGGGATTTCTGCAGAGTCATATATCAGAAGGAAAAAAAATTACTTGAAAACACAGGCTGGTTTAAACAATAGCAGTAGGTTCTCTTGGACTAATTTACTTAACCACGATCTTCCTTTCCACTGCTCTCAGTTGTGAAGAAGACATTACTAAAAGCTCATGGACAGGATTTTCCTCACTGCTCCTGTTGATACCATAACCTACAGACCAAGGTTTAAAAAAAAAAACCACTGAATTTTACTTCTCCTTTCCCCTTAAGAAAATCTTCTCTTTACTCTGTTAGAATCGGCATGACAGTTTCTGAAAACTACAAAATTAAGGCCACGTAACACCAAACGGGACACAAAGTTGGTAAAATGGTTTTAACAGGCACTTTAAAGGACTTCTCACGTATTATCTTGTTTAATCTTCATACTATTCAATAAGGAAAGAATTGTTATGAGACACAGAAAGGTGAAGGAACTTGCTCAAGGTTACACAGCTATTAAGTGGTGGAGCTGGGATCTGAACACAGTCAGTCTGACTCCAGAAGTGGTGCTCTACATTAGTGGTTCCCAACCTTTTTGGCACTGGGGACCAGTTTCATGGAAGAGAATTTGTCCATGGATGGAGTGGGGATGGGGGGTGGTTTGGGGATGAAAACTGTTCCATCTCAGATGAACAGGCATTAGATTCTCAATAAGGAGTGCGCAACCTAGATCCCTTGCATGTACAGTTCACAACAGGGTTCGCGCTCCTATGAGAATCTAATGCTGCTGCTGATCTGACAGGGGGCGAAGCTCAGGTGGTAATGCTTGGCTGTCTAGGTCTGCGGCCCCATGATTGGGGACCCCCCTGCTCTACATCACTAAAACCTTTACCATCTGGCCCAAATCCACCTCTCCTCCTTCATGTTTTACCAATTCCACCTACTCATGGCTTCCAGGAAGCATTTTCTATAATCTACCTCCAGCCTAGCTACTTAAGTGACCATTCCCATTATATCTTATAATGTCTATCCCTGCATCTACCAAATTGTATTTATTTATTTATTTATTTGATTAATTAATTTATTTTTAGAGACAGTCTCTCCTCAGCCTGCCGAGTAGCTAGGACTACAGGCACACACCACTATGCCCAGCTAATTAAAAAAAATTTTTTGGGGGCCGGGAAGTGCCTTACACCTGTAATCCCAGCACTTTGGGAGGCCGAGGTGGGCAGATCACCTGAGGTCGGGAGTTCGAGACCAGCCTGACCAACATGGAGAAACCCCTACCTCTACTAAAAATACAAAATTAGCCGGGTGTGGTGGCACTTGCCTGTAATCCCAGCTACTCTGGAGGCTGAGGCAGGAGAATTGCTTGAACCCGGGAGGTAGAGGTTGCAGTGGGCCAAGATCATGCCATTGCACTCCAGCCTGGGCAACAAGAGCGAAACTCCGTCTCAAAAAAAAAAAAAAAAAAAAAAAAAAAAATTTTTTTTTCAGAGATGGGGTCTTGCTATGTTGCCCAGGCTGGTAACTCCAGGCCTCAAGTGTTCTTCTCACCTTGGCCTCCCAAAGTGTTGAGATTACAGGCATGAGCCACCAAGCCCAGACCCAAATTGTATCTAATTATCTGTTTGTATGTTTTTGAACATAACTAAAGTACAAATTTCTTGAAGACAGGAACTGTTTTTTATCTGCCTTTGAATCTTTTTATCTGCCTTTGAATCTCTAACACTAAAGCACAGTGTCTGACACATAGCAGAAACTCAATAGATAACAACTGAATAAACATAAGAAAGTACATATCCTATGCTCTTGTCTCGCAGGACGATTTATTCTGTCTTAAATATTGTATCTTTGCTCAGGCTGCTTTCTCTACTCAGTAGAGACTTTTTACTTTTCTGACTGGTAAACCCCTACTCATTTTTGAAGATTAGTTCAAATGGACAGTGAAAGGAGGATAACCCAATCAAAAAATCATTTTTTCAGGCCTGGCTTGGTGGCTCACGCCTGTAGTCTCAGCACTTTGGGAATCTGAGGCAGGGGGATCACTTGAGGTCAGGAATTGAGACCAGCCTGGCCAACATGGCGAAACCCCATCTCTACTAAAAATATAAAAATTGGTGGGGCGTGGTGGTGGATGCCTGTAATCCCAGCTACTCAGGAGACTGAGGCAGGAGAATCGTTTTAATCCAGGAGGCAGAGGTTGCAGTGAGCTGAGATCGCGCCACTGCACTCCAGCCTGGGTGACAGAGTGAGACTCTGTCTCAAAAAACAAAAAACAAACAAACAAAAAATCATTTTTTCTTCGTTCACACTTCTACCCTGCCTGGAATAATTACTTCCTCCTCTATGCTCCCACAGTATTTTTCTAAACCCCATCATAACACTTTCTGAGCTCTACAGTAATTATTCTCATAGGTAATGCATTCTTGCCAGAGACTATGCACTACTGAGTGCAGGGAGGGTGCCTTTATCTTTCTGTGTCCAATGCCTAGCATCATGCCTGACACACTACTGACCCTCATTAAGTATTTGTGGAATGAATGAATGAATGTTGAAGCATGAAGGTGAAAATATTAGTTATTCTCATGAGGAACAACTGACCTATCATAAAACGGCTAGTACCACTGAATCCATCTAGGAGGGTAGAGGCAAAGAGCTTTCGATGTTACCTTTCCTAGGATACCAAAAGCCTTCTAAGGAACTCACTTTAAGTAGAAAAAAATGGCTGAAGCTAATGGAAATGGATCATGTGATGATTAATGAGGATGAACTCAATTATCTAAGCTATGATAAGCAAGTCTTTAAAATGGATCTCAATTTACTATAACTGTCAAAGCATCTGTCCAAATGTTCCTGGGGAAAGAATACAACTGTGCTGTTTTTGCTTGGAAACAATGAAGGGAAAAAAAAACCCAGCCAGTCACTTTTACTGCATTGTTATAGAACAGTTCCTTCAAAGACCTGTGATGATCTGAGCTGAGTATTAACACTTCATTCTGATTGACAAGACTTACCTGAGGAACTCTTTGCTCTGTTCCCACAGATCTTGGGTCTCTTCTTTAGACATGTGTTTGTCCAGGTTACATACATTAGGTTTCTGGGAATATAACTTAAGGCACTGTTTCACCCAGTGCCACTGGTAACCTGGGAGGAAGGGGTTTGGGATAAAAATAAACCCTATACAAAAGATGGGTGGGAAAAAAAGAAGAGGGGGAAATTCTCCATCAGTTATTCAAATAATTTTGACATCTTTATACTCACTATTTTGTTATTTACTCCCCATATTTTTTTGGTCATGCTTCAAGTTAATGAACAGGTAGGTTTTGATGAACATTAGACATCTACCCCTATGCAAATGTGTCTGGCTTTCTGGATATTCTCAAGAGAAATAAATATTCCACAACAACTGTTATCCCAAAGCAAACTTTAGAATTGGAAGTGGTAAAAGTACACCTCTAATTTTTATCAGGTCTTGACACTTAGAGTCATCCGAGACTTCTTTACCTCCCTATTTCATTTATTACAGGCATGATTACACGAAATCTTATAATGAATTTTAGCTAAAACATAGATTTGAAAGTCATCGTCTAATGAATGGCGTGCTCATTATTGGTCTATTTTCTCTCAGTTTCAAATCCACTCTTCTATACTTAGCTTCATAATATGGGGCTGAGACCCTGCCAACTACATTTCTTATTTGCCAGCTGGCTGTCTGCTAACCTGTGCCTATAAGGGTCACTAATGGAAGACTGGAGGGCGGAAGTTGGTTCTAATGTAGCTTTTCCACATCACTAGAATCAGCCTCATTATGTCCTCTCCTCAGAAGTCTAAGCCCCAGTTCCATGTAGTCCCTTTTCCAAGCTTCTCAATGTAGTAATCCCAAGCTCTTTTGTTGTTCTCAGCTGCAGAGGTGACAGTTGCTTCCTGCAGTTACTGTCTCTGTAATATCTCAGTGTTTGCAAATTCCTGCAGTTAGTGTCTCTGTATTATCTCAGTGTTTGTAAACAACTACAGCATGTGTGTTAAAGATCTTTGTGACCTTGACAGCAACCTAACCTCATTTTTCTCTGTAAAAGATTAATAATAGGCCGGGCATGGTGGCTCTCGCCTGTAATTCCAGCACTTTGGGAGGCTGAGGTGGGCGGATCACATGAGGTCAGGAGTTTGAGACCAGCCTCGCCAACATGGTGAAACCGTCTGTACTAAAATACAAAAATTAGTTGGGCATGGTGGCACGCACCTGTAATCCCAGCTACTCAGGAGGCTGAGGCAGGAGAATCACTTGAACCCAGGAGGTGGAGGTTGTAGTGAGCCAAGATCACGTCACTGCACTCCAGCCTGGGCGACAGAGCCAGACTCTGTCTCAAAAACAAAAGATAAATAATAATATTTAACTGGAATCCTACGCATGGTAAAGATTCATTCATTCATCAAACACGCAATATGTGCCAGGCACTTTCTTTCTTTCTTTTTTTGAGATGGGGGTCTCTCTCATCCTGTTGCCCAGACTGGAGAACAGTGGTGTGATCTTGCTTCTCTGCAACCTCCGCCTCCCGGGTTCAAGTGATTCTCCTGCCTCAGTCTCCCAAGTAGCTGTGATTACAGGTGCCTGCCACTGTACCCAGCTAATTTTTTTTATTTTCAGTAGAGACGGGGTTTCACCATATTGGCCAGGCTGGTCTGTACTAGGCACTTTCTTAAGAATTAGAGGTCAGTGCCTGGGAGGTCTGGCATGAACAAGGTGAGCCGGGCCTGGTCTTGTCCTACCTGGGGCCTGCCTGGCCTGACCCTAGCCCTGGCCTTGCCCCAGCACCCCTGTCTCCCATGGGAGTGGCACTGCTGGCTGAGAGCATAGGCCTGGCCGTGACTGACTTCAAATTGGACATCACATGGCTCAGCTCATTGGCTGCGAGGGAGCTACCTGTGTAGCTGTACTAGCCAGGGACCTTACCCTCATGAGAGCTCTGTTCCTGTCACCAGTGGCTGTAGCTTCTGGTAGGAGAGAGTAGTATAGGCAGTATGCAGTCAGATAAAGACCAAATACACTGACAGATAAGCAAAGATATCCTGCTGGTGGAGAGATACTCCTCTGAGGTCCAAATGGAAGTAGATGCAGATAGAAATGGTACTAAGATATTCAGGTATGCTTTCGACAAGCACTGAGGAAGAGGATTGGGAAGACTCCTTCATGAGTTGCTGTGGGAGCACAGAAGAGGCATGACCCCTGGGTTCCAGGTGGTACATCTCAATGCCCTGACTGAGACAATTGCCTGGACAACCTGTAGCTGGTGCTGTGGGGCTGGTGGCCCAAAGCCAAAGAGACCTCCAGAAGAGGTAGCAAAGCTTGTACTGGCTTGCAATTCAGCAGCTTCCCATGGACCCCAAAGAAGAGCAGTGACCTGTCCTAACTGTGACCTGGTACTATAACACCAATGGAGACGTGGTGGAAGAGTTGAATTCTTACACCTACTATAGTAGCATTACCCTTCCTGCACAGTGATTGAGAAGTAGCTCCAGGAGTTCAAAATCTGTGGGTGCTGCCAGGTGGCCCAGTACTGAGGCTCTGAGTGCCAGCAGGAGCGGGCTGGCCACCATGAAGCACTGTCAGGAGAGGAAGCACCCCTTCCAGCATGACCTCAGCTGGAGCAATGACGGGCAATGGAGCTGCACATGCTCGCAGTCCCTGGGCTCTACCTTGGACACAGCAGACAGACTGGTGGTTGAACTTGGAGGTGTTGAAAAAGCCAGCTGTGGGCTCAGAACAGCCACCAAGTGACTCTCGATGTCACTGGCAGTCTGTATGAAGATAGCATCCCCTCCATCTTAATCTCCAGCAAAGACAACCAGGAGACTCTGGCCAGGATGTTTCTCATTATTTATACGTTAATAGGTTTGTAAATTCATGTGCAGGTTTTTTGGGAGGAGGCACTGAGTGGGGTAGAAATTACAAATAAAATCATTTGCTGTAATAAAAAAAAAAAAGAATTAGAAGCCGGGCATGGTGGCTTGGCCGATGCCTGTAATCCTAGCACTTGAAAGGCCAAGGCAGGCAGATCACTTGAGCTCAGGAATTCGAGACCAGCCTGGGCAGCATGGTGAAACCCTGTCTCTACAAAAAATACAAAAATTAGCCAGGCGTGGTGGCATACACAGGTAGTCTCAGCTATTTGGGAGGCTAAGGTGGGAGGATCGCTTGAACCCAGGAGGCACAGGTTGCAGTGAGCCAAGACTGCACCACTGTACTCCAGCCTGGGTGACAAAAACAGACTGCCTCAAAAGAAAAAAAAAGAATTAGAGATAAAGTGATAAAAAACCTTGTCTGGAGAGGGGGCAATAAAGACAAGTTAAACTCCTTTTTGTAAGACCAGCTATGAAAGAAAATAAAAGCTTAGGCATAGTCATAGAAAAATAGAGTTAAGAGGGTAGTTTTTGGTTTTTAAGGACTGGCAAGACCTAAGTATGCTTACAGATTGTGAAGAAAGAGCCAACAGGGAAGAGCCACTTGGAAACAGAAGAGAGGAAAGAAATAGAGCAAGGTCTTGAAAGCTGGAAGAGGTTTAAGAAGGTGAGATGGATCAAGAGGGTAGAGAGACTGGCTTTGAACTAAAGGAACTCCTCCTCTACGACTGGATGGTGGAAATGAGAACATTTGCTTATAAGTGTTGGGGGCATTGAAGGCTCAAAGGGTTTGTGCCTGAGGGACTCAGTTTTCCCAATAAGATAAATAGCAAGGTCATCTCAACAAAAGTGAGCATGGTTGGACAGGTCCTGAGGAACAAGAAGGAATCCAAGCAATGATATAAAAGCCAAGCATCATATATTAGTGTAATGTTCCCCTTGCAAAAGGATTTTAAAAACAGATGAACAGACTAAAGCTTAAGGATTTCTGAATTAAATGCTGGCAATAATTTGAAGGTCTTCTTCAGTTCCTGGTTGAACTCCAGATCTAGTCTAGACCAGAGGTCAGCAAATGTTTTCTGTCAAGAACTAGATAGTAAAGACTAGGCTTTGACAGTTATTTGGTCTCTTTATTTTTATTTTTTTGAGACAGAGTCTTGCTCTGTCACCCAGGCACAATCTTGGCTCACTGCCACCTCCACCTCCCTGGTTCAAGCGATTCTTCTGCCTCAGCCTCCTGAGTAGATGAGATTACAGGCTTGGACTACCATGCCTGGCTAATTTTTGTATTTTAATTTATTTTCTATTTTTATTTTTTAGTAGAGACGGCATTTTGCCATGTTGGCCAGGCTAGTCTTGAACTCCTGGCCTCAACTGATCTGCCCGCCTCGGCCTCCCAAAGTGCTGGGATTACAGGCCTGAGCCACTGCGCTTGCCCTTATTCGGTCTCTTTAGCACTCAATTCTGTCACTGTAGCCAGAAAGTAGCCATACCTAGGAAGTGAACAAAAAGGTGTGGCTGTATTCCAATAAAATGTATTTACAATAAAACTGCAGTTTGCCAAGTCCTGGCGTAGACTATCAGCAATAACGACACATTTTATGGAAATATCCTTAGGGAGAATTACTATGGAAAGCAGACAGTAAAGACACTGAGCCGAGAGCCTAAAACAGAAACAACTTTGTTATTACTTAACTACTTTTCCTCTTTTCTCTTTGGCATATAATTTAGTCATAAATTAAAGGAATAATGATAAAGTTTAATAACAGCAATTAACAATAAGTAAGTTTATTCCTAAGTCGTTAATTATAGTAGCTGCTAAAAATAACTAGATGCCTACAAGCGTCAGACACTGTGCCAGCAACCTTATGCTATCTCATTAATCTTCAGTAACTCTATGAGGAAGTTATTAATCCAGTTTTGCAGATAAGAGAACAGAATTTCAGAGGGGTAACATGGCTTCACTGATTCATCCCTCTCTCCTGGCCCATCACAAGGCTAGCACACATTTGGGATAAGACAAACAAACAATCTGGGATACGACAAACAGACTTGGATTTGTGGCCATGGAACAAGCAAAACCAGTAAGCCCACATAAGCAACAAACCTATGCTCTTTGCATTATAAATATTAGGTTCTGGCTGGGCGCGGTGGCTCATGCCTGTAATCCCAGCACTTTGGGAGGCAAGGGGGGCGGATCACGAGGTCAGGAGATCACGACCATCCTGGCTAACACAATGAAACCCCGTCTCTACTAAAAAATACAAAAAATTAGCTGGGCGTGGTGGCGGGTGCCTGTAGTCTCAGCTACTTGGGAGGCTGAGGCAGGAGAACGGCGTGAACCCGGGAGGTGGAGCTTGCAGTGAGCAGAGATCGCGCCACTGCACTCCAGCCTGGGCGACAAGCAAGACTCCGTCTCAAAAAAAAAATAAGTAAATAAAAATAAATAAATAAATAAATACTAGGCTCTAACCAAACAAATCTCTGAACAATATCATCAATGGTCCACTATCAGAATTTCAAAGAGATTTAAAACCTCCTTTCAGCTGAAAGGTTATGCCATCGTAGAAATACACAGGAAATAACCTGAAGATTCCTCTACTGTACTAAATCTTACTAAAAGCACTTAAAATTCTATGTCTAGATTCTTGCAGATATAGAAAAAAACTAGACAGCTTAGAGATATTCAATGTGGACAGGTTCCTCATTGCAGTTGATTAATCCTGTTCCACCATTTAATATTATCAATAGCATACACTCCAAACTAAACCTAATGACCAAAGTCAATGAGCTTTTGGCATCAAGGAAACCTCATACAGACAAAGATTTTTACCAGTAATCTGATTTTTCATATGTCTTCTAAAGTAGCTCCAAAATACATTTGGATTTTATGTTTCATTTATCAGTAAAATTCTCCAAATAGTTTGGGAGAATGACAGGATCATCAATATTATGGAAAAAGATAGGAAACCCCCCGACAACCTACCACCTGCTATCACCACAATTTCACGAAATAAAGAATATTATAATATTCCCAAACATATTAGACTAAAGGAATAATACTTCTGGTTTAGTCCAAGCTTGAATGGTGACAGGAAATTTAACATCTCTTTAGGCAGTCCATTTTAGACAACTGTTGTCTTCTTTTTAGTGGGTTAAAATCTGCCTCCTAGCCAGGCACAGTGGTTCAGGTCTGTAATCCCAGCACTCTGGGAGGCCGAGGCAGGGGGATCACTTGAGTCCAGGAGTTCCAGACTAGCCTGAGCAACATAGTGGGACCCCATCTCTACAAAAAAAAAAAAAAAAAAAAAAATTAGCTGGACATGGTGGTGCAAGCCAATGGTCCCAGCTACTAGGCAGGCTGAGGTGGGAGGAACCTTTAAGCCTGGGAGGTCAGGGCTGCAGTGAAGCGTGATTGTGCTACTGCACCCCACTGGGTGACAGAATGAGACCCTGTCTCAAGAAAACAAACAAAACCAAACTCTGCCTATCTTGCATCTACATGTTCTCCAGATTAAAAAAAAAATCTGCCTCTCTATAATTTTCAGTCATTGGTCTTGGGTTCTGACACCTAGAGCAACCCCAAATCATTTTTAAGTGCTTGATAAATGCACTGATCTAAGCAGTTAACATATACATTAACATTTAATCCTCATAAGAACCTTATGAAGTAGGTACTATTTTTATATACATTTTACATATGATGAAACTGAGGGCAAGAGAATTTAAAAACTTGCCCAAAGTCTTACAGTTAGTAGATGGCAGAGCCAGGATATGAACCCAGGTAACCTGGCACCAGAACCTACGCCTTAACCACTGGTGTGCACTGCTTCCCACCACTTCTTGTGTAGGACAATTTTTCAATGTTTAATGCTGTCATGTTCCCCCATAAGTCTTTTCTTCCCTAGATTCTGTTTCTGGTTTCCAGGCCTATTATCCTCTTGTTCAAGAGGATGTGTCCTCACACAAGTGTGAGGACAGGTTGTAGTATACTCAGCTTCCTTCAGATTAAGTCAGATCCAGAAGTAAACACAATCCTTTTGATCAACTCAGAGTAAGAAGAGACTGTTCTCTCCTGTATTTTGGACATTATATTTCTATTAAATACAGCTTATAGGGGAAAGTAAGTAAAAAATAAATAAATAAAATAAACACAGCTTATAATGGCAAGAGAGACAGAATAAACTCTCCAAGGATATAATGAGACACCCACCCAAAAGATGTGGCTTAATTAAGCACTAAATCCTAGAAAGCCTCAGAAAGCAAGTACAGCAGTTTAGACAATTTAAAACTCAAGTGGGGTTAAGTTTGTGGCATGAACAATCTGTTAAGGGGAGAAAGCCTAGAGCAACAGAGAATCATGGCCTTAAAAATAGGTACTAGAGGCCGCGCGTGGTGGCTCACGCCTGTAATCCCAGCACTCTGGGAGGTCAAGGCAGGTGGATCACCTGAGGTCAGGAGTTCAAGACCAGCCTGACCAACATGGTGAAACCCCATCTCTACTAAAAACACAAAAAAGTTAGCTGGGCGTGGTGGCGGGTGCCTGTAGTCCCAGCTACTTGGGAGGCTGAGAGAGGAGAATTGCTTGAACCTGGGAGGCAGAGGCTGCAGTGAGCCGAGATCACACCACTGCACTCCAGCCTAGGCGACAGAGCAAGACTTTGTCTCAAAATAAATAAATAAATAAATAAAAATAAGTGCTAGAGTTGAAAGGTGAAGAGCGGCCTCCAAGAACAAGACTATTGGTGATGCATGCTCTACATTTACCCAAACTCAAGAGGAGCCAGGCTGTTATATCTTCCCAAGCTATTAACAAGTATTTCGGTGGTCATAACGTATTAAGAGCTGTACCATAGAGTCCTGGCCATTGGCACAATGAAAACTAACATTTCTTTTTAAAGATTTCTCTTACTTTTAACCCATATTTGAAATCTCAAGTGCAATGTTAACTTTTACAATGGCCCCAGGAGCCTAGAAAAAAGGTTAATAACATTACCTATTCTTCATTATTTTCTTAATTTCATTCTCTGTAAAACCAGCTACCTAACATTACTAAATTTAAAATTGCAGACGAATCTATTCTGCAAAATGAGATGGGTCTCATTTTGTCACCCAGGCTGGAGTGCAGTGGCATGATCTCAGCTCACTGCACCCCAAGCAATCCTCCTACCTCAGTCTCCTGAGTAGCCGAGACTACAGAGGCATGCCACCACACTTGGCTAATTAAAAACATTTTTTTTGGCCGGGTGAGGTGTCTCACGCCTGTAATCCTAGCACTCTGGGAGACCGAGGCGGGTGGATCACTTGATGTCAGGAGTTCGAAACCAGCTTGGCCAACATGAAACCCTGTCTCTACTAAAAACACAAAAATTAGCTGGGCGTGGTGGCATATACCTGTAGTCTCAGCTACTCGGGAGGCAGAAGAATCACTTGAACCTGGCAGGCGGAGGTTGCAGTGAGCTGAGATTGTGCCACTGTACTCCAGCCTGGGCGACAGAGTGAGACTGTCTGGGAAAAAAAAATTTTGTTTTGTAGAGACAGGGTCTTACTATGTTACCCGGGCTGGTCGCAAATTCCTGGGCTCAAATGATCCTCCCACCTTGGCCTTCTAAAGTGTTGGGATTATAGGTGTGAGACACCTCGCCTGGTCCCTATTAGGACTTTCTTTATTTATTTTTTTTTTTGAGACAGAGTCTTGCTCTATTGCCCAGGCTGGAGTGCAGTGGCACAATCTTGGCTCAACAAGCTCTGCCTCCCGGGATCATGCCATTCTCCCACCTCAGCCTGCCGAGTAGCTGGGACTACAGGGGCCTGCCACCATGCCCGGCTAATTTTGTTTTTGTATTTTCAGTAGAGATGGGGTTTCACCTTGTTAGCCAGGATGGTCTCAATCTCCTGACCTCGTGATCCGCCCGCCTCGGCCTCCCAAAGTGTTGGGATTACAGGCGTGAGCTACTGCGTCCAGCTTTTTTTTTTTTTTTTTTTTGAGACAGAGTTTCCCCCTTATTGCCTAGGCTGGAGTGCAATGGCGCGATCTTGGCTCACTGAAACCTCCACCTCCTGGGTTCAAGCAATTCTCCTGTCTCAGCCTCCCAAGTAGCTGGGATTACAGGCACGCACCACCATGCCCAGCTAATTTTTGTATTTTTAGTAGAGACGGGATTTCACCATGTTGGCCAGGCTCGTCTTGACCTCCTGACCTCAGGTGATCCACCCACCGTGGCATCTCAAAGTTCTGGGATTACAGGCATGAGCCACCACGCCTGGTGAGGACTTTTGATGTCATTAATTGTAATTCTTTATTAAATATGTTCAGCCTTGATAGCAACAAGTTTTAAGTTGTTATGCCATTTGAGAATGTGACTAGAGGGACAATTATGAATTATTCATAACTATTATATGACATTTATTACAATGATAATGATAAATTATTCTTCACAGCACTTCTGCCAAATCAGATGTTCAGAGTTGTGGCAGGGAGCCCAGAGGCAATGTCCTTATTTTTTCAATGGTCATGCCACTTTCAGCCACATTTGCAGGCACTGCTGACTCCTGTTCTATCCTTTCAAAACGGATGTCTTAGACAAGGTACAGTCTAGAATGGGTTTGGAAATGAAACATTTATCTGTTTATTATGTGTATCCTTTGTCTATTTACTTGCTCACACACAGTACCTTCTTTGAAGACATGAAGACATAAATGATTGAGTGATATTGCCTTCTCTGAGGTCAGTTACACTCACCAGGATAGCCTTTGAGTCCATAGGCTTGCCACTTGCTGACGGGCTGAAGACCTGCTCTATATGCATTCTGCTCACTGACAGAAGACACATTTAGCTGAGATTTGATCACCTGGCAGGAAGGAAACAGAAGTTAAAGGACTAAATCTATTTTTCAGGTCAACCCCGGGAACCTCAAACCTCCAAAGACATTTCTTGTATGAGGCAAAGCTAGGATTCTTGTTTAAGATACAGAACCTTGCTCTATTGCTCAGGTGAGTGCAGAGGCATGATCATAGTTCACTGCAGCCTCAAGCTCCTGAACTCAAGTGATCCTCCTGTGTTGGCCTCCCAAAGCAATGGGATTAGAGGTATATGCCACTGTGCCTGGCCAAAGCAAGGAGTATTAAGTCTGGGGTTAATCTTAGCTGTACTGCTTACTTGATCTGGGCATTTTAGATGAGTCATTTAATGTCTTAGAGCCTCAGTTTCTCATCTATATAGTAACAGTAGAGTCACCCAAAATTAAGGCAAAATGGTAATAAGAAAACTTAAGCAGACTAATTTTGGCTTTCAAAACTACTTTTTCCTATGACATCATACCTTTCCAACTTCTTATGGGGCTGAATCATGAAAGGTGCTTGGTGTACTGAAATATCTTGAGTCACAAAGCTATTTACTTCAGTTAGAGCTAAAAGTAATGCTTTTGAGACACTTGTATAGAGTTGGTATTTAAACACAGCTATAAGGAACACCAAGCTGGACAGGGTGAGAAAATGAAAAGAGAAGGCCGGTCGCAGTGGCTCACGCCTGTAATCCCAGCACTTTGGGAGGCTGAGGCAGGCGGATCACGAGGTCAGGAGTCCGAGACCAACCTGGCCAACATGGTGAAACCCCGTCTCTACTAAAAATACAAAAATTAGTTGGGTGTAGTGGTGGGCGCCTGAAATCCCAGCTACGAGGGGCTGGGGCACCAGAATTGCTTCAACCTGGGAGGTGGAAGTTGCAGTGAGCTGAGATTGTGCCACTGTACTCCAGCCTAGGAACAGAGCAAGACTCCGTCTGAGAAAAAAAAAAAAAAAAAGAGAATGAAAAGAGAGTGCTGTAAACAGACAGAAAAAATGTTTCAGTGAGACACTGGGAATCCTGTTTGCTAAAAGTAAAAGCTAAAGAATCCTGTTTGCCCTCTTCTAGATGAAATGTCCAACTGACGCTACAACTTCTGCTTCTGTTAATTACTTAGAAATGAATTTAGTATTTCAGGGGCTGAAGTTTTCTTTGTATGTGAGTATCTAATGGATGGCTCATTACATTGGTTAAGAGACCCACTATGCAGTCACTGAAGTCAAAACATTAAAGGAAAAAACCTTTATTCTTCCCTGAATAGTAAACCTAGGGTCTGCCTTGCCTTAAAATATATGAAACAGGCCGAGCGGTGGCTCACACCTGTAATTCCAACACTTTGGGAAGCCAAGGCAGGTAGATCACCTGAGGTCAGGAGTTTGGGTCCAGACTGGCCAACATGGCGAAACCCCGTCTCTACTAAAAATACAAAAATTAGCCAGGCATGGTGGCGCGTGCCTGTAGTCCCAGCTACTTGGGAGGCTGAAGCAGAAGAATCATTTGAACCTAGGAGACGGAGGTTGCAGTGAGCCAAGATCACGCCACTGCACTTCAGCCTGGGTGACACAGTGAGACGCTGTCTCAGTAAAAAAAAGTATATATATTATATATACACACACATATATACACACACACATATATATATATATATATATATATGAAACATTCTCTTTGAAAGAGAATGATCTTTTATCTTATCAACTTCTCCAAGTGTGGAGATTCCTGGACAAAATACCAAAAGTTTGCTGATGTATAACCAGTCTCTATAATAAAAGGGCTATCTGAAACCCTCTGACAGTACTATCAGCTGAGTTTTCCAGGTACCTAGGCACTGGTAAAACACTTTTAAGCATTTTGTCATGATTTCTTTAATAGGCCATACTTAATACTGCACTATAATTCAACACACTCTCGGAGGTGATGTTAGTGGACCTATTCTATCATATGCTAAACTGAACGACACCACTGAGCTTTTATAAAAGGTTTTCTCTTTCCTCCCTTGCCAGACTGTTAACCACCACTTTCCCCACCAGTCTCATCAGCTGGCTTGTAATAGTAACTTCTCTTAATTACTACTTTAATCTGCTTTGAGTTGAGGAACTAAACACCCAAGTTTTCATGTACTCAACACATACTGTACTTAGTACTGTTTTAGGTCCTGTACTAGACACATAATGGCTCATTCCCTGATGGCTGACATTCTAAAAAGCATGTACATATTATGGTAAAATGTAGGTTAAAGGAGCTGAATGAGAGTCTGAAGTGCTCTGGAGAGAAAAAGTATATTATTATTGGGGTGTAGACTTTCTGTATTTTGACAACTCTAAGACCACTTTTTTTCCCTAACAAATGAAGGTGCTGAAAAGCTGAGCTCAAGTATGCAATCATTAACACTTAATACTGTAGCATCCCAATTTTATCAGAGCTGTTAGGAAGCTTGGAAAGAATGCCTCATCTAGACATCTGTGGACAACACCAAGAGCAAATTAAGGGACTGCATATCCTCAACGTTAAAGTGGATTGTAAAGAAAGAAAATATAAATTGGACTACAGTTTTGGTTCCCCGTTTTCCCTCTTGCCTGTTATGTTCCCTTAAAAAAATAATTTTTAAAAAATCTATTTACTTGAGAACAGGTAATGAGACTGGCTAATTTTTTGTATTTTTGGCGGAAACGGGGGTCTTGCCATGCCCCAGGCTGGTCTCGAACCCCTGGGTTCAAGCGATCCACCCGCCTCGGCCTCCGAAGTGCGGGATTACAGGCTTGAGCCACCGCTCCCGGACTGTGTTCCCCTTCTTAATCTCCATGGGGAAAAGTTGAGAGAGAGAACGGTGCCTGTATTCCATATATACTTGTTTGCCATTTATTTTCAACACGGAGGGATTCTCAGAATCCTTCAATGACCTCCTTCTAAAAGGGCCAGAGAAGACAGGGACTAGTTTTACGCACAGCGGCTTAACAAACAGCGCCGCATCCCTGTCAGTTCTGGGATTCCTCGGGAGTGGTTTTTTTTAAGCTGCAGAAGTCTACCCTACCGTCTACAAAGACGTTCTATGGGGTTTTATAAAAACCCAAACAGAAATGTGAGGAGACAGTTACAGTAAGAAATAAACACGGATTCCCAGGCTCTTTTGACTGAGCGCCCCCGCCAGGAATGGCCGCCTAAAGAAACAGGCATCTCAACGCTTTATTGCTAGTGTGACGGTTAGTGGGGAGTTCGACTCTGCAGCCAAAGGAGGGCAGGAATCGTTCAATAACAATCGGTCTGGAGGTGAAAAGAGGCGAAGAAGACACGTAAGTCCCTCCAAGACGCGGGGCAAAGCGATGGAGAGACGCGCGTCACTCCTCTCTCTGTACCTTTTGGGCACCAGGACCCTTGCCACGGGCTGCGTGGGCCGCCGAGAAGTCGATGACCCCTTCCAGGTCTGCGGTCCCGGGCCGGCTCTGACGGTAGAAGCGGAAAAGTTTCCGAAAGGCGTCCTCCCCGGGCTCAGTCGCCAGAGTCGCCACAGAGCCCACGGCCGCTGCCATCTTCCCCATCTCGCGGCCTATACCCTCTGATCCGGAAGCAGATTCTCTCGTGTTCCGGATCCGGAAATTTTTTCCGGGGCCGCGACCTCGGCTCGAGAAGGTGCTTTAGTCTGAAGATGGCGGCCTCAGCAGCGCGAGGTGCTGCGGCGCTGCGTAGAAGTATCAATCAGCCGGTTGCTTTTGTGAGAAGAATTCCTTGGACTGCGGCGTCGAGTGAGTGATGGAGATGTGGGAGTAGTGGAATTTTTAGGTCCAAGTGATCCTCAAAGCTTCTGCTTTTTGCAGGGTACTTAGGTCAGCGTGGTGGCTGAATTAGGAGACTGCTCCTGAGCATGCAAGTGAGCAGAAAGAAATTTTGTTTGCAGTTAACCGTTTAGGGATGTCCCTTGAGCTTTTGGGGTCACGAATGCACCGGCTCTTGCATTTAGGAGTGATTTGGTGTAAAGATTTATTACTTGGTAACCAAGATTTACAATTTAGAAGGGATAATTTTGTAGTGTGGAGGATGGATTCAAGGTGGCAAGATTGTAGGCGTGCAGAGGAGCTAAAAGGCAATTTCATTAATTTACTTAAAACGTGAGGACCTGAATTAGGGCGATGGTAGAAGGATGGTGGTCAGATGCATTAATGTTTTAAAAGCAAATTAGATGCCGTTTCGTGATGGCTTAAGTGGGAGAAGTGTACGGAATAAAGGAAAGGGAGGAATGATTTCTGGGTTTTTAGCATTGGTGAATTGTTTGTTTAGAAGTTAGGAGCAGGCCAAGACGAGTAAAGTTTGAATGTGTTGACTTTGAGAAACTTGTGAGGTTTCCGTCAGGCAATTGGACAAAGGTTGTATATTATTGTGGCTGAGAAGTGGACTCCGAAGCTAGACCCTTGGGGTTAGAATTCCAACTTGGCCATTTAATCGTTGTATCACTTGAATAACTGAAGTTAGTATGGGAAAAGGGCTCACAACTGGGCCTCAGTTTACTCATCGATAAAATGGAGTCAATAATACCCAACTCATAGGATTGTTGAGAGGATTGAGTTTATATGCAAACTTCTTAGACTTGTGTTAGATACAGTGTAAGTACTCAGCAAATGATAGTTATTTTCACGATAACTAAAATTGAAACTTACGGGAGAGGCCTAGTCTACAGATAAAGATTGGAATAATTAGTTCTGAAATCTTTCACCACCTTCAATTTTTGTCAGCTGCGGTTTTGAGATGAGGTTTTTATATTTGCTTACCAACATGTAAACATTCGTGGTCACTCTTTTTGTAGATATTCATGTTTCAGGTCAACCCCTGGAAACAAAATGGAACAAGATTTAGTTTCTTCTAAGTTTTTTGTGGCTCATATGTGAGTAGTAGAATGGGAAATAGGTTGGTTTGTGCCCCATCTTTTAAACATGTGGTTGGTGAAGACCAAGCCCAGTAAAGTCTCCCGTAGTCCCTGTGAAACTTTATGGAAAGGCTGAGGAGTTTCATTAGCATCTTGCGGATGCAAGTTTCCAGACAATAAAGGGCTAGTTTAAAACCCTTAAAAAGAGTCAGCATTATGTACAGCTTCGAAACAGTTTCTCTTTGTTGTTCCATTGATGCAGCAAATATTTATTTGAGTATCTATTCTGTGGTAGGCATTGTTCTTGGTGCTTGCAGCTGTTTTTCCTTCACCATTTTAGGCAATTTAGGAAGAGGGTTACCTTCCAGAGCTGGTTTGTTTTGAAATCAGTGTCTTCTAGGACTTTAATTATCTGGTATACAACATATGTTTAACATTATTTTGTTCTCCAGTATCATATTCTGTGAGACCTTGATCTTGCCAGTTGGTTTGACTTAACCATTAGAGCCCTTCAAAATTTAGTCTCTGTGGATTGTTGGAAGGATTAGTGGACTTTTACTTATTCATTTAGCCAATATTGAGGCCCTGCTGTTTATTGGTCACTGTAAACATAGTGGTTTATATGCTGAGGGAGCTTACAATTAGTGGTGGGGATGAAGAGACTTAGAACAAATATAGGCAATTGTTGAACCAGTGAGGTTTTGGTGAACTAGGAGAACTAAATAGATATTATAAAAAGTAAATCAGTGAAGTACAAGCACTGTAGTTCAGAAGAGAAACAGATCGTGTAGTTTTTAGTCTTTAAGATTATATACTCTAAATCTTTGAAGTCTCACAGGGCTGGTACATTGTCTTGTACTGTGATAGGAGCCCAATAAAGTAATACTCAGTGGATGTACTTGGTTTGGGTCTTGAAGGATAGTTATAGTTACAAGTTAGCCAGGGGGAGATAGGATTACCAACATATGGAGGGGAGAGAACAACATATGAAAAGAGGGTAACCCGCAGGACAGATAAAGATAATTCAATTAGTTGTACTAGAGAGTAACTAGGGGCTAGCAGTGGGGAAATAAGGCAGGAAGGATAGGTGAGGGCAACTCAACACATTTTACTAAATTGTGAAAGACCAGTAAGTTGGGATTTTATTTGGAAATCTTCAGTATACTGGGAAACACACTGGATTGTAATTTGTCTTTTTCTTCATTGTGATCTGCTCACAGGGATCATAGTCCACATAGCACAGTAACTGGTATGAAAGCACTCGATATTTGCTGAGGATGGAGACTGCAGCCAACTCAACTACTTCTCTGTCCATCTCACCTTCTCACCACCAAGTCTGGTACATTATGGCTTTATAGTCAGTACCATAGCTGCTTCCTAAATCTTAAGCCTTTAAGGAAATGCAAAGTAGTTCCTGTCCACAAGAAATCTGGTGACCCTGGGACCACTTTTAGTTTCTTTCTACAGTCTAAGATAGAGAATCCAAAATATAGTAACTACTTTTAATGTTTTCTTCTGCCACACAGGTCAGCTGAAAGAACACTTTGCACAGTTCGGCCATGTCAGAAGGTGCATTTTACCTTTTGTAAGTATTAAGGAAAAGTAGGTGGGAGGTGGGGATGGCTAATGGGTACAAAAAAAATAGAATGAATAAGACCTATTTGATAGTACAACAGGGTGACTATGGTCAATAATGTACATTTTAAAATAACTCAGAGTGTAATTGGATTATTTGTAACTCAAAGGATAAATGCCTGAGGGGATGGATACCCCATAAGTCAAAGGATAAATGCTTGAGGGGATAGATACCCCATGCTCCATGATGTGCTTAATTTACATTGCATGCCTATATCAAAACATCTCATGTACTCCATAATAAATATATATATTTATATATAAATGTATAAATATATACACCTAATAATATATAAATATATATAAATATATACCCAAATAAATATATACACTTACTATACACTCACAGAAATTGTTGAAAAAAAAGCATAAAGTGTTTTAAAAAATTCTTATCTTGCAACAGGGTCTCGCTCTGTCCCCCTGCAGGGGTGCAGTGGCCTGATCTCACTGCAGCCTCTGCCTCCCAGGCTTAAGTGATCTTCCTGCCTTGGCCTCCTGAGTAGCTGGGACTATAGACATGTGCCACCATGCCCAGCTAACTTTTTTGGTATTTTTTAGTGGAGACAGGGTTTCGCCATACTGCCCAGACTAGAAAATTTTTTTAATTTTCATTTTCTTTAAGAGACAGGGTCTTGTTCTGTCACCCCAGGTGGAGTGCAGTGATGCAGTCATGGCTCACTGCAACCTCTGCCTCCCAGGCTTAGGTGATCCTCCCACCTCAGCCTCCTGAGTAGCTGGGACTACAGGCATGCACCACCACACCTGGGTAATTTTTGTATTTTTTGTAGAGTTGGGGTTTCGCCATGTTGCTTATGCTGGTCTCGTCGAACTCCTGGGCTCAAGCTATCCGCACACCTCGGCCTCCCAAAATGTTGAGATTACAGGTGTGAGCCACTGTGCTGGCTTATTTTTGTGGAGATGGGGGTCTTGCCATGTTGCCCAGGCTGACCTTGAACTCCTGGCTTCAAGCAGTCCTCCTGCATTGGCCTCCCAAAGTGCTGGGATTACAGGCATGAGCCACTGTGCCCGGCCTACAGTCTTTATTGATTACATTTTGAGTGATACTTGATTAAAAAGTGAAAAAGCTTTATCATAGGTATTTGTGTTAGTTTTTTTATTGTTGTATAACAAAATACCACAAGCATAATGGCTCAAAAACAACACATCTCTCACAGCTGAGCACAGTTTAGCTGGGTCCTCTCCTTAGGATCTCACATAGCTTATATATTCCAGGTGTCAGTTGGGGCTGTGGTGTGTCTCATCAAAGGGTCAACTGGGGAAAAAGACTTGACTTGCAAGCTCCCTCATGTGGTTGGCAAAACTCCTTTTTTTTTTTTTGAGATGGAGTCTTTCTCCCTTGCCTAAGCTGGAGTGCAGTGGTGCAGTCTCAGCTTACTGCAACCTCTGCCTCCTGGATTCAAGCCATTCTCCTGCCTCAGCCTCCTGAGTAGCTGGGACTACAGGCATGCACCACCATGACCGGCTAATTTTTTTTTTTTTTTTTTTTTTTTGAGACGGAGTCTCACTCTGTGGCCCAGGCTGGAGTGCAGTGGCGCGATCTCGGCTCACCACAAGCTCTGCCTCCTGGGTTCACGCCATTCTCCTGCCTCAGCCTCCTGAGTAGCTGGGACTACAGGCGCCCGCCACTACGCCCGGCTAATTTTTTGTATTTTTAGTAGAGATGGAGTTTCGCTATGTTGGCCAGGCTGGTCTCGAACTCCTGACCTCAAGTGACCTGCCCGCCTGGGCTTCCCAAAATGCTGGGATTACAGGTGTGAGCCTTCATGCCCGGCCATAATTCATCTTTAACTGTAGGACTGAGGTCTGTTTTCTTGTTGACCTTTGGCTCTGAGTTGGGAGCTGCTCTCACCTAGGAACTCCCTGCAGTTCCTTGTTACCTAGTTTATCTGTAGGCTGTCTTACAATATGGCAGCTTGCTTCTTTAAAGCCAGCAAGGGCTTCTCCAGTCTGCTTAAGATGGCATCTTATATAGAACATAATCACAGGAGTGACATCCCATTACTTTCGCTGTATTCTTTTTGAACTCCCTGCAGTTCCTTGTTACCTAGTTTATCTGTAGGCTGTCTTACAATATGGCAGCTTGCTTCTTTAAAGCCAGCAAGGGCTTCTCCAGTTTGCTTAAGATGGCATCTTATATAGAACATAATCACAGGAGTGACATCCCATTACTTTCGCTGTATTCTTTTGGTTAGAAGCAAGTCAGGTTTCTCCTACACCCAAGGAGGGAGGAGATTATATAGGGTGTAACATGGGGAATGCATGGAGATCATGGGGCCCATCTTAGAATTCTGCCTACTACAGTATTCTAATAAGGACTTGAGATTTCTAATAATTGGCAGAGGATATTTTAAGTTTTATCTTCATTGAGTACCATTTTCTTTTTTAGATTTATAACTAATAAAACTATTTTTATTTTAATTACATTTCCTTTGCTTTCTTGTGAGGGTTTAGAAATCAGCCTATAAATTTATCCTGGGCTGTATTTTTCTGTGGGCTTTTTTAGGGTGTGATGTGAGTACATAGAGTTTACACACACTTCACTGAAACCCTTTTTTCCTTGCAGCACTGTAAGGGCTGTGGTAAAATTACAACATAAAGGAACTTAAATTCTTAATTCTTGGTTTAATGTTACTTGACTCCCAAAGACTAACAGATTAGTTATATATAGTGCCGGTGAAGGTGTAGGGAATCTGGCACTCAAGTTGTTGAGAAGTTCAACTGGTACCTTCAGTTCTGTTGTGTAGTTGGCAAAATACCAAAGTTAAGAATTTATATTTGCTTTGATCTAGTGGTTACTTTTCTAAGAATTTATCCTACAGAAATGTGTGGTCAAGAATATTCCAAAGCAGCATTATTTAATGTCAATCAAGTAAGAAGAAGAAACCTAAATGTTCATTCCTGGGATTGATTAGATATTAAGTCACTGATGCAATGGAATTTTATATAGTTGAATAGAAAAGTTGGGCACATGTATTATGGACATGAAATATTTTCTGTAAGTTTGAAAACTTCAGTTTTTTCAAGAGCATTTAAATAAAAAGTTCCTTGCAAAAAAAATGAATAGATTTTTATTGGTCCATAAATAAAATAGGACCTGCAAAGAATAGATCTTAGATTTAAATAAAAGGCGGCTTTGATGTTGGTAAAACAAAATAAAATATGACCAAAAAAATATTTTTTTGTTCCATTCATTGTACTCTAGTTGGAAATCCTGGTTCCTTTTTTGAGACAGGTTCTCTCTCTCAGGCTGGAGTGCAGTGGCACAATCACGTTCACTGCAGGCTTGAACTTCTGGGTTCAAGGGATCCTTCTGCCTCTGCCTCCTGAGTAGCTGGGATTAGTCGTGTGCCACCACACCTGACTAATTTTTTGTACTCTTTGTAGAAATGGGGCTTCACCATATTGCCCAGGCTGGTCTCGAGCTCCCGGACTCAAGCAGTCTACTCACCTCAGCTCCCAAAGTGCTGTGATTACAGGCATGAGCCACCACACCTGGACGGAGTTATTTTTTTTGAGACAGCCTTGCTCTGTCGCCCAGGCTGGAGTGCAGAGGCGCGATCTCAGCTCACTGCAATCGCTGCCTCCCAGGTTCAAGTGATCCCCCTTCCTCAGTCACCCAGATAGCTGGGACTACAGGCATGGGCCACCACACCCAGCTAATTTTTGTATTTTTAGTAGAGATGGAGTTTCACCATGTTGGCCAGGCTGGTCCCGAACTCCTGACCTCAAGCCATCCATCCACCTCAGCCTCCCAAAGTGCTGGGATTGAGCCACTGCACCTGGCCTATGTTTTAATATAAACAAATTTCTTAATGCCTTTGACTGTGGAAGTGGTCACATGACAATAAAGGAATGCTTTAGAAATTGTTGTATCTACAATGAATGGATCATTGGGACATCACCAGAAACTTTCCCTGTCTTCTAGGTTAATCCTTATAAAGTTATCCTTGAAGTAGAGGAGCAATTGTAAGATTTTGTTTTTTTTGGCAAAGCACAGCATAACTTGAATGAGACTAATGAGGACCAGTTTGTCATCTACAGGGACTAGACATCTTAATATCTGTTTTCTGTTGAAGGGCTGGAGGGGCAGGGTACATCCAAGGCACTCTAGAATCTGTTTTCCGTATGCGATGTATAGGTTGAAACTTTTGCACAAGGGAAAATAGCAAAATTGTTTAAATTAACCAGAAGTCTGTAACTAGGTTGAGTAAGGGCTAAATATTATCTTTTCTTGTTTTTCATTAGGAACACGTGATAGTCGTCGTGGTGGTGGTGAGGGTGACTGGATTCAGAAATGAGTGCAACAAGGCTTTGAGGCTTAATTTTCTAGTTTCTAGAAACGAAGCTTAGAACAAGAGTACTGATCAAAATTTCCCTTAGCTATTACTGTTAGTATGGTTTGCATCTAGAATGACACAGAAAGCTCATGACCCGTATCTTCTCTAATGGCAGCAAGGAAAACAGGAAGTTTAATAACACAGGGATTTAGCTTTGGGTAATCAGGAAGGGTGTAAAGCAAGGTTACTGACACTTATAAATGTCTGTGATCCGATTTTTGGCTGGGCATGGTGGCTTATGCCTGTAATTTCAGCACTTTGGGAGGCCCAGATGGGAAGATTGCTTGAGCCCAGGAGTTTGAGACCGGCCTGGGTAAGATGGGAAGACCCCATCTCTGCAAAAAATATAAAAAATGAGGCAGACATGGTGGTATGTACCTGTGATCCCAGCTACTGAAGAGGCTGAGGTGGGAGGATTGCTTGAACCCAGGAAGTTGAGGCTGCAGTGAGTTGCATTCATACCACTGCACCCCAGCCTGGGTGACAGAGCAAGACCCTGCCTAAAAATAAAATTAAATTAAATTAAAAAGTCCGATTTTTGGCAGGTGAAAAAGTTGGTAGTTTGATTTGGAACTCATGGAAACTTTCTGAAGTTCATGATTAATCTTTTCCTATATTTTGAATTTTTAGGACAAGGAGACTGGCTTTCACAGAGGTTTGGGTTGGGTTCAGTTTTCTTCAGAAGAAGGACTTCGGAATGCACTACAACAGGAAAATCATATTATAGATGGAGTAAAGGTAAATTTATTTCTATGCCAGATACATAAATGATATACATGTAGGTACTATTTAATTATGTATCAATTAAATAGATCATAAATGTGGAATGATGGGGACTTGGAGAGATTTGTAACTGAAGCTGCCTTAATGCTTGTTAAGAATGGTGGGGTGGAGGCTGGGCGCGGTGGCTCACGCCTGTAATCCCAGCACTTTGGGAGGCCGAGGCGGGCAGATCACGAGGTCAGGAGATCGAGACCATTCTGGCTAACATGGTGAAACCCCGTCTCTACTAAAAATACAAAAAATTAGCCTGGCAAGGTGGCGGGTGCCTGTAGTCCCAGCTACTCGGGAGGCTGAGGCAGGAGAATGGCGTGAATGCCAGGGGGTGGAGCCTGCAGTGAGCCGAGATTGCGCCACTGCAGCCTGGGCGATAGCGAGACTCCGTCTCAAACAAACAAACAAAACAACAACAAAAAAAGAATGGTGCGGTAGTAGGCCAGGCGCAGTAGTTCATGCCTATAATCCCAGCACTTTGGGAGGCCGAAGCGGGGGGGGATCACCAGAGGTCAGGAGTTTGAGACCAGCCTGACCAACACGGAGAAACCCCGTCTCTACTAAAAATACAAAAAAAATTAGATGGGCGTGGTGGCACATGCCTGTAGTCCCAGCTACTCAGGAGACTGAGGCAGGAGAACCCAAGAGACAGAGGTTGCAGTGAACTAAAATCGCGCCATTGCACTCCAGCCTGGGCAACAAGAGTGAAACTCCATCTCAAAAAAAAAAACAAAAAACAAAAAAAATGGGGGGGTGGTAGAGTGCCCAGTTTTAAAAGGTCCAGAAAAGTACAAGATGACCCTTTAATGGGTAGCAAGATATGTAACACAGTGGACATAACAGTCTACTCTTCTTTTTTCTTTTTGAGACAGTCTCGCTCTTGTTGCCCAGGCTAGAGTGCAATGGTGCGATCTTGGATCACTGCAACCTCCGCCTCCTGGGTTCAAGCGATTCTCCTGCCTCAACCTCCCGAGTAGCTGGGATTACAGGCATGCGCCACCACGCACTGCTAATTTTGTTTTGTATTTTTAGTAGAGATTGGGTTTCATCATGTTGGTCAGGCTGGTCTCGAACTCCTGACCTCAGGCAATCCGCCCACCTCGGCCTCCCAAAGTGCTGGGATTACAGGCGTGAGCCACAGCGCCTGGCCAGCAGTCTGCTTTTCAGGTCAGGCAAGCTGGGGCTGAAATCTTGGCTTACCCACCATGTGATCCTGGGCCAAACTGATTTACTATTTTATTTTAAATTTTATTTTTAATGAGACAGGGCCTTGCTATGTTGCAGGGTGGTGTTGAACTCCTGGCCTCAAGCAGTCCTCTTGCCTCAGCTTGCCAAAATGCTGGGATTACAGGCCTGAGCCACTGCCCCGGTCTGATTTACAATTTTTAATTGAGGGTTAGGGAGTCATAATATCAACAAAGATGGTAAAAGGAATTTGAGGAGAAAACGAAAGAACAAGGGACAAATAAAAACTGCCTGGGTTATTCATACTGACTCCCTAATAAAGTGATTTTCAGTTTGAATGTTTTTGCAGACATTGCCTTTCCTCCCTTACAGTGCTTATTTTTTTCAGGTCCAGGTTCACACTAGAAGGCCAAAACTTCCGCAAACATCTGATGATGAAAAGAAAGATTTTTGAGACTGCAGCCTATTAATAAAGTTAACATAACTGAGAATTTTGTCTAAATGTTTTTATTTGAAACAAATAGTTGCACCAAGCAAGAGGTTACTTTGCCCACTCCAAATTAAAACAGAGCACAATAGGGGCAAAATGTATTTGGCAGGACAGTTCCAGTATGTGAACATCCTCCTCCTCACTGTGGTTGGGGTAACTTTACTCATATGCAGCTGTTCTTACACAAAACATTAACCCCAAACTACTAGTGTCACACAAAAGGAAGTGGTCTTGACTTTGTATGTGGGGCAGCATGTTCTATAAATGCTGAAAGGTGGGAGAAGCACAAACACAACCCACTCTTTAAAAAAAACTAAATAATTCAAAGTAGAATTTTCTATCCCCCCATTTCTCCAGTAATAAAAAGTAGTGCTGGGATGTGGCACCCAGATTTGGTTTTTATCCTGACCATTTACAAAGTGTTCCCCCATATGACTTGCATCATTAGGGTTATGGGTAAGAGTTCATTCACTTTGAAGAGACCTGTGCCTATTCCTTCCTCCTCTTCTTGCCTTCATGCTCATGTTCCTTGGGGCGGCTGCTATCTGAGGGTCTTTTAGAGCCACCATGCTGTTTGGCTTCTTCCAAAAACTTGTCCAAACCAAAAGGATCTTCCTCAAACTGAACTGGTCCTTCTCGGCCTCTCTGTCTACGGTCTGAACCAGAAAACTCCTTGTCGGGAACAAATCTAAGGAAAAGGAGAAAAAACTATGAACTACTTTGCTTTCACCAGTGTAAACACTGAAATTGAGTTGTATGGCTTGGCACCTGTTGGTCTTTATTCTGGCTTCTAGGTCATCACCATACATGTCCTTGTCCAGATTTTTACTGGGCCTATAAATACTCTGGGCCATATCTTTACCACCTCTCCAGGCTTGATCATAAACATTATAAATTTCATCTTCTCCACCTGCAAATCCACTGTCCATACCCTGTGGAAAAATGGATGACATTAAATAAAAGTGTAAACATTGTTTATCAAAAGCTGAATCATAACATGTTTACAGTAAACCCTTGCTAATGTACAGCTCACATTTTCAACAATCTGAACTGCAAATTAAAAAGTCTTCATTAAAAAACTGGTAGCACATAAACTTCGTAACAACTTTGGATTCTTTTTTTTTTTTTTTCAGACAGAGTCTCGCTCTGTCACCCAGGCTGGAGTGCAGTGGTGTGATCTTGGCTCACTGCAGCCACCGCCTCCCAGTTCCAGTGATTCTCCTGCCTCCGCCTCCCAGGTAGCTGGGATTACAGGAATGTGCCACCACACCCAGCTAATTTTTGTATTTTTAGTAGAGACAGAGTTTCACCACGTTGGCCAGGCTGGTCCTGAACCCCTGACCTCAGGTGATCGCCTGCCTTGGTCTCACAAAGTGCTACATAGCTCACTGGAGCTGTGACCTCCCTGTGCTCAGGTGTTCCTCCCACCTCAGCCTCCCAAGTAGCTGGGAGTACAGGTGTGTGCCACCATGTCCAGCTAATTTTTTGTAGACAGGGTTTTGCCATATTGCCCAGGCCGGTCTTAAACTGGGTTCAAGCAATCTGCCTGCCTAGGTCTCACAAAGTGCTAGGATTACAGGCGTGAGCCACAGTGCCCAGCCAGAAATATTTTCATCACAATTTTTAAATGTTTTAAGCTTAAGCTTCTAACAGGTGATTATCTTGAAAATATTTACTTATGTGAAATTTCACCCCTAGATCGCTTTGCTCAGCTGGTAAGTTGCCATTGTATAGTGGTTAAGAAAGCTTTGAAATTGGCTGGGCACAGTGGCTCACGCCTGTAATCCCAGCACTTTGGGAGGCCAAGGCAGGAGGATCACGAGGTCAGGAGTTCAAGACCCGCTTGACCCAACGTGATGAAACCCTGTCTCTACTAAGGATACAAAAATTAGCCTGGCATGGTGGCACATGCCCTGTGATAATCCCAGCTACTCAGGAGGCTGAGGCAGGAGAATCCCTTGAACCTGGGAGGTGGAGGTTGCAGTGAGCCGAGATGGCACCACTGCACTCCAGCCTGGGCGACAGAGTGGGACTCCATATCAAAAAAAAAACAAAAACAACAACAACAACAAAAAACCTTGAAATCAAGACACCCAGTTTGAATCTTAATTCCATCAGTCACAAGCTAAACCTGTGTTTCAATTTCCTCATCTATAACATAAGAGATAGTATTATTTCATAGGATTTTTGTAAGAATTGAGATAATAAGACTTAGAACAATGCCAAGAATATAAAATGCATCTAATAAATTATCACTTAGAAGAGCTTACTTAAAACCTCCAAGTCATAATTAAGTTTCCCACTCTACTTTCCAGTAGAACTTACACTTCTGTATTCTTGTGTGTGTGCACGCGCCCGTGTGTGTTTTCCCAGGCTTAAAGTGTCCTAGTTAGCTAATGGCAATTGGTACTAGAAATCAGATTTCCTGACAGCCAGCCTAGTACTTTAATCCCGTTTTACAGCTTCATTTTTAAAAGAATCCCAAATTGACATATTTCTATAGCATTAAAAAAAAAAATCCAAAAATCAACAACAAAAAAACCCAAGAGGCACTTTTGTAGGACACTGACTCTTATTTTTTTGAGATAGAGTCTCAGTCACCCAGGCTAGAGTGCAGTGGCACAATCTTGGCTCACCATAAGCTGAAGCAATTCTCGTGCCTCAGCCTCCCAAGTAGTGGGGATTACAGGCGTGCACCACCACACCTGGCTAGTTTTCGTATTTTTAGTAGAGATGGGGTTTCACCATGTTGGCCAGGCTGGTTGTGAACTCCTGACCTCAGGTGATCTGCCCGCTTTGGCCTCCAAATGTGTTGGGATTACAGGCAAAAGCCACCATGCCTGGCCTCCCTGGTTCTATTTTAGAAACAAAAGGTTGACATACCACAACACCAAGTTTTTAATCACCTAATTTCTTTCTTCTCCTAGTGTCTCAAATCTCAGCCCACTATAGGAAGTTAAAATCAGAACTGTTTCATCTTGTCTCAAGTTTCAACATACAACTTCCAATTTTTTTGTCATCATGCTGGCATTTACATCCAAATGTAAAGTATGTTAATTTTCGTTTCCCTGAGGATAGGTATTCACATCAACACACACAATATGCTGTTCCTAAACTTGTACCTTGGATTGGTTGAAGAGCCTTTGGTCATATTGAACTTCATTGGAAGTCCGAGGATTAGGAACACCGAGAGCAATAACTTCACTGATATCCCGATTTTCATTTCTCTGAAGTTTCGACCTATTTTGAAATACGACATCACTAACTGAAAACTCTTTATAGACAAGCTGAATATGTTCAATAGAAATACAGCCAATCTCAGAAGCAAAGGATGTGAATATGTCACATTCACATCTTGTGAACATATATTCCTTGATGATACATAATCAAGCTGGCAGCCCTTATAAAGCATTTCAGATTAGAGGGAGAGTTTTACAATTAGGACGTCCTGTTAGCTCAAAAGAACATCTAACAGATTCATTGACATGGAATTCTTTAATATAAGCAATCACCTTACAACCATGCTGAGATATAAAATTGCTATGGTCTATATTTACTATCATTATATGATGGTTTGGGGGTTGGGGAAGTGGATACAATTTAGATATAGCACACGAAACATTTTAAATAAGCTAGGAACAGCTCTTTTATCTAACCACATTTAGTAATTTTATCCCACTAGAATTTTGAGGAAAACATGTCAATGACTGAATTAGTACGCTTTTTGACATTCAGATTAATTTGGTTTCCTGGCTGTTGCATTATATATGCAATCTACATCCCAATGAAACCATGGTAACTGTCATTACTTGTTTTACTAAAAACTCAGGTCACAAAATGATTTCTATAGGCTATTTTATTTTCATCCAGTTACAATTTTACAGCTTTTCTATGTTGTCAATTCTGATAGCCACTTTACTCGTTTTGAGGGCCCAATTTATCCACAGAGCCATTGTAACTTTTACAACTTCGGAATTACTAACCAAGACTGTCATTAATTAAACACTTTGACACTTTGCTCCTCCTTCTACATGTACTTTACCCTCAACTCTCAAGAGTAAGAGTCTTTGCTTCTCCATGACATCATTTATCCAGGGAGATGAAATATGCCAATTAATACCAGCAGGAATCTTTTTCATGCTTATTTATTTTTATTTTTTTATTTTTTATTTTTTATGAGACGGAGTCTCGCTCTGTTGCCCAGGCTGGAGTGCAGTGGCACGATCTTGGCTCCCTGAAACCTCCGCCTCCAGGGTTCAAGTGATTCTCCCACTTCGGCTTCTCGAGTAGCTGGGACTACCGGCATGTGCCACCACACCCAGCTAATTTTCCTATTTTTAGTAGAGATGGGGGTTTCACCATGTTGGCCAGGCTGGTCTTGAACTCCTGACCTCAAGTGATTCGCGTGCTTTGGCCTGCCAAAGTGCTGGGATTACAGGTGTCAGCCACTGTGCCCGGCCTCTTTTTTGTGTTTAAAATATGACTTGAAAAATGTATTAGGCTCATGGGATGATCAGAGCACAGAAAACTGTTCATTTGGGAAGAAAATATTTTATATTTGCATTTAACCCTCACTCAGAATTCCACCTTAGTACTGCAGCATTTCCTCTACTTTTCAGAACTTTTAGTCCTCAGCCTTTGGTGAGCCATAAACTTCCCCAATTCCTACTTTACTCTATGCCCTCATATATATATTTAGTTTGTTCTATACGTTTATACTTACTAAGAATGCTTTGCAAATTTTCTCAAATTATTTTATGGATAGCTCTGTCTTTCTGAACTGTAAGTTAAACTACTCCTAAAAATGAGCTGATTTTCTACTTCTTTCAAAACTGCTCTTCTCCTCAATTGTACTAGATGCAGTACTACGCATATAAAATGATCTCAATAAACGCATGAAAGCTTATTTCCTGTCTAAAGAGGCACATAATCCATTTATCTCACCATTTGAGGTAGAAAAAGAACGGACTATAACAGTCCAAATTTACTACTACATCCTTTTCAAAAATCTGATCTCGATTCCGTTTTCTATATTCCCATCATTCTCAATTCTGACTTAAGTGATGGGAGAAAAGATTAATTCCAAAGACAGTCAACTAGAGCTAAGACAAAGTAGTTAAGTACAAGAAAATTAAGTGCTAATTTATTAAGTTATCAAACTAAAGAAGAAAGGGAGAGAAGCAAAACTGATCTTAGTGGACTAAAACTCTGCTCTAAAAGGTACAAAAAGGCCACTCTTCATGATTGGTACATATCTTTTTTTTTTTTTTTTTTTTGTGAGATGGAGTCTCGCTCGGTCGCCCAGGCTGGAATGCAGTGGCGTGATCTCGGCTCACTGCAAGCTCCGCCTCCCGGGTTCACGCCATTCTCCTGCCTCAGCCTGCCAAGTAGCTGGGACTACAGGCACCTGCCACGACCATGCCCGGCTAACTTTTTGTACGTTTAGTAGACACAGGGTTTCACCGTGTTAGCCAGGATGGTCTCGATCTCCTGACCTCGTGATCCGCCCGCATTGGCCTCCCAAAGTGCTGGGATTACAGGGGTGAACCACTGCGCCTGGCCACCATGATTGGTACACATCTTAAATAACACCTACCTCTTATCAGGAGCTGCCCTGGAAAGATTCCGGTCATGCTGTCTCTCTTTTCGCCTGTCATGCCGGATTTCATCCCTCTCACGTGCCTCCCCATCCTCTGTGTGAACAGTTGAAAAGTACTTCACTGTAATATGTATTATATGTGTGCATACGTGTACACGTGTGTATATATATATAATTTTTTAAAAAGAGACAGCGTCTCACTCTGTCACCCAGGCTGGAGTGTAGTAGCATGAACATGGTTCACTGCAGCCACTACCTCCTGGATTCAAGTGATCCTCCTGCCTCATCCTCCCGAGTACCTGGGACCACAGATGTGTGCCACCATGCCTGGCTAATTTTTAAATTTTTTGTAAAGATGGGGTCCCACTTATGTTGTCGAGGATGGTCTCAAACTCCAGGCTCTAGTGATCTTCCCACCTAGGCCTCCCAAAGTGCTGGAGTCACAGGTGTGAGCCACTGCACTCAGCCCCATTAGTATTTTGTTTGTTTTGAGACGGAGTTTCGCTCTTGCTGCCCAGGCTGGAATGCAGTGGCGCGATCTCAGCTCACCGCAACCTCTGCCTCCCGGGTTCAAGCGATTCTCCTGCCTCAGCCTCCCAAGTAGCTGGGATTACAGGTGTGCACCACCATGCCGGGCTAATTTTTTATTTTTAGTAGAGATGGAGTTTCACCAAGCTAGTCTCAAACTCCTGACCTCAAGTGATCTGCCGCACCCAGCCAATATTCTGAACAAGAGAATATTTTTTAACCTTAGAAAATTCCAAACTTCTTTGTAGTCACACTCAGCCTTTTAAACCTTACTTGCAATTAATTTAAGTCTAATAAATGATATTAGTTTAATTTTTGAATGTGAATTCTAGAATCAAGCATGCGGCTAAAATATTTAAGGGTAAAATGTATTGCTGTCTTCAACTTACTTTGAAATGCAATGCAGTAAATCGGACAGACAGATGGACAGAAAGATGGGCAAATATGTGATAAAGCAAATTTATCAATGTTAATTGCTTTTAAAATTTATTTTTGATATATAATCATTATACATATTTATGGGGTATATATATTCGATACATGAACAAAATGTGTAATAATCAAATCAGGGTAATTAGGATATCCATCACCTCAAACATTTGTTTCTTTGTGTTGGGAACATTCTAAATCTTCTAGCTATTTTGCAATATACAATAAATTATCATTAACTATTCTTCTCTTCTAGCTATTTTGCAATATACAATAAATTATCATTAACTATTCACCCCACTGTACTAGGAACATTAGAACTTACTCTTTCTAACTGTATTTCTGTACCATCAACCAATCTCTCTTCATTCCCTGTCCCCAACATCCTTCCCAACCACTGGTAACCACCATTCTACTCTCTGCTTCCTTGAGACCAACTTTTTTAGCTCCCACATACAAGTGGGAAGATTCAGTATTCGTTTTTCTGTGCCGGGCTTATTCACTTAATAACCTTCAGTTCCATCCATATTGTTGCAAATTACATGATTTCATTCTTTTTTATGGCTGAGTAATATCCCATTGTGTATATAGACCACATTTTCTTTATCCATTCACCCACTGGACACAACTTGATTCCGTATCTTGGTAACTGTAAAGAGCACTGCAATAAACATGGAAGTGCAGATATCCCTTTTTGATTTGATATACTGATTTCCTTTTGGATATATACCCAGCAGTGAATTGCTGGATCACGTAGTGGCTCTATTTTCAGTTTTTTGAAGAACTGCCATAGTGTTTTCCATAGTGGCTGTACTAATTTACATTCTTACTAAAAATGTACTAGTGTTCCCCCCCTTCTGTATCCTCGCCAGCATCTATTATTGCCTTTTTAATGATAGCCATTTTAACTGGAGTGACATAATATCTCACTGTGGTTTTGATTTGAATTTCCCTGATGATTAGTGATGCTGAACATTTTTTCATACACCTGTTGGCCATAAGTATGTCTTCTTTTGAGACTGTCTATTCAGATCATTTGCCCATTTTAAAATCAGATTATCTCGTTTCTTTGCGATTGAGTTCTTGTACATTCTGGTTATTAATTCTTTCTTAAATGGATAGTTTGCAACCATTTTCTTCCATTCTGTAGGTGGCCTCTTCAGTCTGTTGACTGCTGTGCAGAAGCTTTTCAGCTTGACGCAATCCCATTTGTCTATATTTGCTTTTGCTGTCTGTGCTTTTGAGATTTTACCCAAAAAATCTTTGTCCAGACCAGTGTCCTGAAGCATGTCCCCAATGTTTTCATCTAGTAGTTTCATAGTTCAGGCCTTACATTTAAGTCTTTAATCCATTTTGATTTGATTCTTGTATGTGATAAGAAATAAGAGGTCTATTTTCATTCTTTTGCATGTGACTATTCGGTTTTCACAGCATTATGTATTGAAGAGACTATCCTTTCCCCAATGTATGCTTTGGGCATCAGTGTTAAAAATCCACTCATTGGCTGGGCATGGTGGTGGTTCAGGCCTGTAACGCATTTTGGGAGGCTGAGGCGGGTGGATCACTTGAGGCCAGGAGGTTGAGACCACCCTGGGTGTAATGGCAAAACCCTGTCTCTAAAATAACACAAAAATTAGCCAGGCGTGGTGGTGTGTGCCTTAGTCCCAGTTACTTGGGAGGCCAAGGTGGGAGGATAGCTTGAGCCTGAGAGGCGGAGGTTGCAGTGAGCTAAGATTACACCACTGCACTCCAGGCTGGATGACAGAGTGAGACGTTGTCTCCAAACAATCAAAAATTCCATGCATTTATAGCCGATCCATTTATTTCTGGGTTCTCTATTCTATTCCACTGGTCTATGTGTCTGTTTTTATGGCAGTACCATGCTGCTTTGGTTACTATAGCCTTGTAGTATATTTTGAAGCCAGGCAGTGTGATGCCTCCAGTTTTTTTTCTATTTATTCAGGATTGCTTTGGTTATTTGGGGTCTTTTGTGGTTCCATACAAATTTTAGTATTGTTTTTTCTATTTCTTTGAAGAATGTCATTGGTATTTTGATAGGGATTGCGTTGTGTCTAGAGCTAGCTTTGGGTAGTATGAACATTTTAACAATACTAATTTTTCCAATTCATGAGCATGGGCTATCTTTCCATTTTTAGTGTGTCTTCTACAATTTCTGTTTTTAAAATTTAATTTTTTTTTTTTAAAAAAGAGATAGGGTCTTACTATGTTGCCCAGGGTGGTCTTGAACACCTGACCTCAAGTAATCCTTCTGCCTTGGCCTCCCAAAGTGTTGGGATTACAGGTGTGAGCCACCATGCCCAGCCTCTTCAATTACTTTCATCAGTCTTTTATCATTTTCTTTGTGGCGATCTTTCACTTCTTTGGTTAAGTTTATTCCTAGGAGGCTATGTGCAGTGACTCACGCCTGTAATACCAGCACTTTGGGAGGCCGAGGCAGGCAGATCACCTGAGGTCTGAGACCAGCCTGGCCAACGTGGTGAAACCCCATCTCTACTAAAAATAAAAAAAATTAGCCAGGCGTGGTGGTGTGCGCCTGTTGTCCCAGCTACTCAGCAGGCGGAGACACAAGGATTGCTTGAGCCTGGGAAGCCGAGGTTGCAGTGTGCTGAGATCATGCCACTGCACTCCAGCCTGGGTGAGAGTGAGACTCCGTCTCAAAAAAAAAAAAACCTTTATTCCTAGGTAGTTTTTGGTAGCTATTATAAATGGGACTGCCTTCTTGTTTTTCAGCTTGGGTATGCTATTTGTATATAGAAATGCTACAGATTTTTGTATGTTGGTTTTGTATCTTGTAATGTTACTGAATTCGTTTATCAGTTTTAAGTTTTTTGGTGGCATCATTAGGTTTTTCTAAATATAGGATCATACTGTCTCTGACAAAGTATAATTTGATGTCGTTTTTTTTTGTTTTTGAGATGGAGTCTTGCTTTGTTGCCCAGGCTGGAGTGCAGTGGCATGATCTCAGCTCGCTGTAACCTCTGCCTCCTGGGCTCAGGCAATTCTTGTGACTCAGCGTCCTGAGTAGCTGGGATTACAGGTGAACGCCACCATACCCAGCTAATTTTTGTATTTTTAGTACAGACGGGGTTTCACCATGTTGGCCAGGCTGGTCTTGAACTCCTGACCTCAAGTGATTTGCCCATCTCAGCCTCCCAAAGTGCTGGGATTAAAGGTGTGAGCCACTGTGCCTGGCCTTCCTTTCCAATCTGGATGCCCTTTATTTCTTTCTCTTGCCTAAATTTCTCTGGCAAGGACTTCCAGTCCCATGTTGAGTTACAGTGGTGAAAGTGGGCATCCTTGCCTTCTTCCAGATCTCTGAGTAAAGACTTCCAATGTTTCTCCATTCAGTATAATGTCAGCTGTGGGTTTGTCATATATGGCCTTAAGTATTTTTAGTTATGTTCCTTCTAAGCCCACTTTGTTGAGAGTTTTTATCATGAAGGGATGTTGAATTTTTTCAAATGCTTTTTCAGTTTCTACTGAAATGATGCTATGGTTCTTATTCTTGGTTCTATTAATGTGATGTATCACATTTACTGATTTGCATATATTGAACCATCCTTGCATCCTTGGGATGAAGGATAGTTCAGTTGATTATGATGAATGATATTTTTTAATGTGTTGAATTCTGTTTGTTAGAATTTTGTTAAGGATTTTTGCATCTAAGATTATCAGGGATGTTAGCCTGTGGTTTTCTTTTTTGTTGTATATTTGTCTAGTTTTGGTGTCAGTATACTAATGACCTTGTAGAATTAATTTGGAAGCATTCCCTTCTCTTCAATTTTTTGGAATAGTCTGAGTAGAACTGGTATTTAGTTCTTTAAATGTTTGGAAAAATTCGGCAGTGAAGCTGTCAAATCCTGAGCTTTTCTTTCATGGGAGCAATGTTAATTGTTAAAAAAAAAAAAAAAAAAAATTTAGTGTAGAATCTAGGTGGTAGGAGATACGGGTGTTCATCATATAATTCTTTCAGCTTTTCTGTATGTTTGAAAATGTTCATAATAAAATGTCAGGAAAGGCTGGGTGTGGTGGCTCATGCCTGTAATCCCAGCACTTTGAGAGGCTGAGGCAGGTGGATCACCTGAGGTCAGGAGTTTGAGACTAGCCTGGCCAGTATGGTAAAACCCCATCTCTACTAATAATACAAAAAATTAGCTGGGCATGGTGATGGGCACCTTTAATCCCAGCTACTCGGAAGGCTTAGGCAGGAGAATTGCTTGAACCCAGGAGGGGGAGGTTGCAGTCAGCTGAGATTGCATCATTACACTTCAGCCTGGGCAACAAGAGCAAAACTCCGTTTCAAAAAAACCAAATAATAATAATAATAAAAAAGTCAGAAAAAAAGAATTATGCATAATGTTTCCCTTATATTTTCAAAGATTCTATTGAATAAAGGACTGTCGGCTTATTTCCCTTAGGGGCTGGCTGGATCTTGATTTCCACTGCATTTATATCTATCTTCATTTTTTTCTACCCTCGCCAGTCTGAGGGAATGGAGTACAGTTAAGAGCATAAGATTTGGAGCAAGCCTGTCTGGATTCAAATCCTGTTTCTATAGCCAATTAACCATGTGACCTGGGCAGATTACTTAATACTATAAGCCTTAGTTTCCTCCTCTGTAAAACAGTCACAATAATAGTATCACTACATAGGGTTATCCCAGGGATTATGAGATAATGCAAATAAAGTACTCAGAGTGGTGCCCACCATAAGAAGCACCTGATAAATGTTAGTTTTTACTACTATCTGGCAAGAGATTCATTAAAATTTTTAATTTCTTGAGAACGATTCTGTTGTCTTTTTCTTATTAGTTTAGAGAACTCAAATGCAGTAAGTTTTACTTCTAATTATCTTCTATGGTTAGGTATACAACCAGGCAGGTATTTATATCTCACCTTATTAAGTCATTCATATATAACCGAGGGAAGTGGATCACTACTTAAAACCCTGGTTATTTCCCTATGGTTGAACTCTAGACTCTTGTAACCAATTACCTGGCACCTCCATCTTAAACTTAACATATCCTTAACTATAATAAATTCTTCATCTTTCCCTCCCAAACCTGTTCCTCCTGCAGTCTTCCCAATATTAGTAAATAAAAGTAATATTTACTTTTATCCTGAGCAGTTGGCAATTTAATCCTTCCCAACTGCTTAGGATAAGAGTTCTGGAGTCATCCTTAACTCCTACTTTTTTTCGTATCTCCACCTAATCCACAAACAAATTTTGTCAACTCTACCACCAAAATACATCCAATATGGGACCATGTTTTTGTTACCTCTTGTTACCATCTCTCTTACAGTTTATTTGGAAGGCATTAGCCCATGCCCATTCCACAGTATTCTATTTTTAACACAGCAGCCAGGGAGGTCTTTTTTTTTTTTTTTTTTTGAGACGAAGTCTCACTCTGTGGCCCAGGCGGGAGTGCAGTGGCGCAATCTCGGCTCACTGCAAGCTCCGCCTCCCGGGTTCACGCCATTCTCCTGCCTCAGCCTCCCGAGTAGCTGGGACTACAGGCGCCCGCCATCACGCCCGGCTAATTTTTTTGTATTTTTAGTAGAGACGGGGTTTCACCGTGTTAGCCAGGATGGTCTCGATCTCCTGACCTCGTGATCCGCCCGCCTCGGCCTCCCAAAGTGCTGGGATTACAAGCGTGAGCCACCGCGCCCGGCCAGGGAGGTCTTTTAAAAATATATGTTAGGGGAAATGGTCATATGGTACAAAGTCTCATTTATGCAGGATGAGTAAGTTCTGGAGATCTAATATACTGTATGTTAACTATAGTTAACAGTACTGCATTGTATATTTGAAATTTGCCAAGAGAGTAGATCTTAAGTGTTCTCACCAAAAAATTTAAAAAGTAACTATAAGAGATGACTGGTAAGTTAATTAGCTTGGCAGTACTGAATATTTCACAGTGTATATTAAAACATCATGTTGTATGTTTTATACAATTTTTATTTGCCAATTATACCTCAATAAAGCTGGAAAACAGTATGTCAGGTCATTACTCTGCTCAAAACCCTGCAATTGCTTCCCTTTTCACTTGTAGTAAAAGCTTTATCTTTAGGTTAAAGGGCCATACATGATCTGGCCACTACTCTTCCCACCTGCCCTAACTATTCTGACACCTCATCTCCTACTTATCCCCTTCTTTCTCATACAAATCCAGTCATATTTGCCTGTCTGCTCTTCCTTGGGCCACACTAGGCATACTCCCATTTCAGAGCCATGTACTCGCTGGCCCTTCTGTGTGGGATGCTCTTCCCCCAGAAATCCACATGGTTTGCTTCCTTACTTTCTTCAAGTATTTCTGCTAACAGCACCATCTCAGAAGTGAGGGCTATTTGACCACTCTCACCTTCTGGCAATTTTATATCCTCTTTCCCTGTATTATTTTTCCTCCACAGCAATTATTAACTTTTACTATACTACATGATTAATTTCTGTCTGTCTACACTCACCAGAATGTTGACTGTTATATCCCATCCCCCTACCCACTGTCTAGCAAAAACACTTTGTGTCTAAAAGAGAACCTTGCACACAGCAGATGCTTAATATGAACGAAATAAATGAAAGAATGAATAAATGTACCAGGTAAGAATTTAGTAATGAAAAAAAAATAACCACCCTCACAAAATTTCTTAAATTATACTTAGGACTCGACTTCCCACTCTAATTGAATTAATACACCAATGTAGACCACTAAGTAAAGTCAGAGAGAAAATACTGGCAGATTTAATGATGAGAAATGCATTGGAGCCTACAAGATAGAAAAACTCTGGATTACTTCACCATATGAAGGAGCTGAATTATTCCGTTAGATACCTAATTTCTCTTAAGTTTTGAGATTAAAATAAGAGAAAATCAAGCCTATCATTTGAGTAATAATGCAATTTTGAAAAGTACACTGCTCAGAAGTTTAAAAATTTCTGGTACAGTCCCAAACTGAAGACCCACTTTTTTCTTATCTCCTGTTGCTTCAGCTTACTAAGGCAGAGATTACTCTCCATTTCTACACTATATCTGATGTATCTAAATTTTGTTTATATGTACCTACTTTATATGCAGTAGGAAAAAGATTTTCTAAAATAAGATATATTTTGTTCACCAAGCAAAATTCAATTCAGTAATGAGAATGTCATACCTTTTTCCACATGAGTTTTGATCCCAGCTCTTCTTTCCCTGGCTTTCTGGGCCATTTCTCTAAGTTTCTCTTCATGTTTTTCCTTTTCTTTCTGAGCCATTTTTCTCTCTACTTGGGCACGCATTTCCACAGCTTCACGAGCCTGTTGGTAAAGGCACATGTTAAACAGGACAGTATCATGGGATAAATATTTATGGCTATCATCCAACTCCCTAACATCTGGCTGGTAAGAGCAATTATACAGAATTCAGATTTGTTATTGCTAATTAAAACAAAGAGTCTTGTCCACTAAAAGATATCCTGCCTGGAAGACACTGCGAGGTCAGCTTTTTTCTCTGGGAATATTTTAGTGATTGAAACTATCGTGACCCCAATTAATCTTGTAAGTCAAGTATTTCACTAATGCTTTCTCAGAAACAATCTAAAGAACAAAATTAAAGCCAGGCATAGTGGCTCTCTCCTGCAATCCTAGCACTTTGGGAGGCCAGGGTGGAAGGACTGCTTGAGCTCAGGAGCTTGGGACCAGCCTAGGCAACGTAGTGAGATCCATCTCAAAAAAATAACATTTTCAAAATTAATAACACTTTCAAAGTTAATCGAGTCAACTCAAGATAAAATCTTAACTTACATCTGCTAGATAATTTTTATAAGGGTACTCACTGTGATACAAAAGACATTTTTTTTTATGTTCCAAACACACGCTATGATGCATGTGAACTTCAATATCACATATTAATTCCATAATATTTATATTTACATATATTTTTTGAGATGAAGTGTCTTACTCTGCTGCCCAGGCTGGAGTGCAGTGGTGCGTTCTTGGCTCACTGCAACCTCCACCTCCTGGGTTTGAGAGATTCTCCTGCCTCAGCCTCCCAAGTAGCTAGGATTACAGGTGCATGCCACATCCAGCTAATGTTTGTATATTTAGTAGAGATGGAGTTTCACCACATTGGTCAGGCTGGTCTTGAACACTCAACCTCAAGGAATCCACCAGTCTTGGCCTCCCAAAATGCTGGGATTATACGCCTGAGCCATTGTGCCCAGCCTAATTCCATAATATTTAATACGTTATGTAACATTAATAGATGGCCAATGCTATGAACGCCATTTTATGTAGTATTCAATTCATTAGAATGTTTATCTGCCTTTTCCTGCAACTGCCCTTTTGGAGGACATCTACATCTAAAATAGAGGAAAATTTGAAATCAAAAATTATGAAACCTAGCAATCTTCAAAAAATGGGATCATCCTAGGAAACCATTATTCTGACATGTTGTGAGGGAGCCGGATCACCACTGTGGGGTGTATGTACACATCTACAAAAGCTGGGAGCATGCAGAGAGCTGCCAACTAGCAGCTGCCATTTCTGACACACGTACCATGGGTGAGACTCTCTTTGGGTGCTCGGTACTATAGTTAAATTATCAGTACCTTAGGTAACCAAGAATGGATTTTAAAAGTAACAAGAGCATTAAACAAATTATAACAAACCAACCTTCCGATCGGCAATGTAGAGGGCTTCTGCCAATTTGGCGAAATTTTCATTTATGTGTACTGTCTGTAGTCCTCTTCCATCAGCAGCCAGACGTTTGTCTAATGGAATTGTATAACCCTAGAGTGAAAGCAGACAGAAAACCCAGTCACAGAAGTGCTTCAATTAATTATTTGAAGTTAAATTAATTTTATTTTTTTCGAGCTGGAGTCTTGCTCTGTCACCCTGGCTGGAGGGCAGGGGTGCCATCTTGGCTCACTGCAACCTCTGCCTCCTGGGTTCAAGCGAGTCTCCTACCTCAGCCTCCCGAGTAGCTGGGACCATAGGCGTGCGCCACACACTCGGCTAGTTTTTCTATTTTTAGTAGAGACGGAGTTTCACCATGTTGGCCAGGATGGTTTTGAATTCCTGACCTTGAGTGATCCGCCCTTGGCCTCCCAAAGTGCTGGGATTACAGGCATGAGCCATCGAGCCTGGCTAAAATTAAATTTAAATATGCCCACATTTTGAGAACCACTTAACTGGAGGTTCTTTTTCCTTGCATCTTTCTTCACAATGATGCAAAACAACAGCAGCTACCAATGAGTGCTTTATGTAGAAGATCAAGCACTTACACCTATGGTCTCATTTAACCTTCACGATAACTCTATAAAGCTTCTAACATTATTGTGTCCATTTCACTGATGCTTTGGTAACATCCCCAAGGTCATACAGTTAGTAAGTGGGCGATTAGGATTTAAACTCAGACAGCAGGATTTCAGAACCCAAGCTCTGGAAAAATAGATATTTGTGTTAATAATTGTGGATTTTAATAAAAGGAAATCACTGTTAAACAGTTCAACAGTTGCTCCTCAAGTAAATGTAACAGTCAAACAAAGGTAGAATCACTATAATCTTAGCATCTATAGGAAGTTAAATCTGCTGTACTGTCTTAATGATCTGTTATATTCTTAGAATCCTGAAGTTTTAGTAAATAGAAAAAAAAAGGCTGGGTGCAGTAGCTCAAGCCTGTAATCCCAACACTTTGGGTGGCCAAGGCAGGTGGACTGCTTGAGCCCAGGAGTTCAAGACCAGCCTGGCAACATGGTGAAACCCCGTCTCTACCAAAAATACAAAAAAGTAGCCAGGCATGGTGGGGCACACTTGTGGTTCCAACTACTCGGGAGGCTGAGGTGGGAGGATCGCCTGAGCCTGGGAGGTTGAGGCTGCAGTGAGCCATGATCATACCACTGCACTCCAGCCTGGGCAACAGAGCGAGACCGTCTCAAAAAAAAAAAAAAAAAAAAAAAAAAACCAAAGAAAAAAGAAAAAAAAATGTTTGCTAAACAACTGAATTTCTACATTCTAAAACTTTGCATCCCATTTCAATAACTCAAGAACTGTATTTGAATGTCTATGTAACTTTCAGGCTTAGCTTTATTTTCCAGATATCTGACTAGTCTCTCAAATGTTGACTTTTAGTCCATGGTCTCATAATAAAATGAAGCATTACAGAACCAGCTCAAGATACCATCCAGTTACATAATACTAATCAACTCAAATCAGACCATTCGACAACCTCTTTGTTTAGGGTGAGTATATAAATTCTCTTAAGAAACCTGAAATGGTCTTCTTTATCCATCAAAAATAAAATCATGAACTATGATTCAGGGAAGATGAAACAGTAACTAGCAAATCTATCCCACAATCTACAGATTCTTAACAACTCCTAGAAACTTTGGCAATTATTAGAGATATATAGCTTAAGCCTTCACTACTACAGAGCCAAGTAGTTGAATATTAAAGCACTTAAAGTATCCAAACATTTACTCTGTTCTTTTGTCATATAATCTTTTACATCAGTTTACTTTCTTTTAGAAATAATTTTTAGATATAAATTTGAGTTTTCTAAAAACCATCTTGTATTTACATGACACTTTATTCTACTTATTCCTTCTCTATGTGCTTCTGTTAGCTACAATTCACTAAAAGAACTGATATGGGGCCGGGTGCGGTGGCTCACACCTGCAATCTAAGCCCTTTGGGTGGCCGAGGCCGGCGGATCACAAGGTTGGGAGATCAAGACCAACCTGGCCAACAGGGTGAAACCCCGTTTCTACTAAAATACAAAAAATTAGCTGGACGTGGTGGCATGCGCCTGTGGTCCCAGCTACTCAGGAGGCTGAGGCAGGGCAATCGCTTCAACCTGGGAGGTGGAGGCTGCAGTGAGCTGAGATCACGCCACCGTACTCCAGCCTAGTGACAGAGCGAGACTCCGTCTCAAAAAAAAAAAAAAGGAACTGACACGGTATTCACGTGCCTGGCATACTAACATTTCTATTACATTAAAAAAGTCACCAAATTGGGCATTCCTTTTTGAAAATGCTCAGTTAAACCACGTGTTGTTTCAACTACAGTTATGCAGGCTGTAGTTGTTTTACTGGTGTTTTCCAGTAGGTTATATTAATAGAGACTGATTTGACAACTTAATTACCTTTGCATTTTTCCAGTTAGAAATACAAGGAGGAATCTTCCACTCTTGTTGTTCCTTTACAGTCATCTGAGAGAAGAGGGAAAGAAGAGACAAGTTTAGATTTATAGTCTACAAAGTAAATCTAAGTATAATCTTTATCTTCAAAGACAGCTCCATATACACTGACATATGCACAGCCGTAGTAAAAGGCCAGCAGTCCATGTTTGCTAGCACTAGTTTACCATATAATTCTAGTAATAACTTTGAACTAGTGTGAAAAATGGAAAATAATCTAGAAATTATTCTTGATAGTTATAAATGTTGGCTAGTATTTTTCCATATTTAAAGTGATGTGACTTCTTTTTTCTTTTTTTTATTGAGACGGAGTTTCGCTTTTGTTGCCCAGGATGGAGTGCAATGGTGCAATCTTGGCTCACCACAACCTCCGCCTCCTGGGTTCAAGTGATTCTCCTGCCTCAGCCTCCCAAGTAGCTGGGATTATAGGCATGCGCCACCACGCCCAGCTAATTTTTTTTAAAGTAGAGACGGGGTTTCTCCATGTTGGTCAGGCCGGTCTTGAACTCCCGACTTCAGGTGATCTGCCCGCCTCGGCCTCCCAAAGTGCTGGGATTACAGGCGTGAGCCACCACGCCCGGCCGATGTGACTTCTTTTGGATGAAAAATTGTTCTTTTGATTAACAAAACATATCTTAAAAAGTCAAATTACCAGGGACCTAATGAACCCATATATTCACTTCCTATAACATCCTTAAACTGAAACAGCAGACCTTGTCCATTCCATTAAAAGTAGGGTTTGCATTACTAATAACAAAACTTATAGCTAACATGTTATATACATTCTCATAAGCATTCTTGAAACTTCATCTTGAAAAATAAAAAAAGAAACTACAAGTCAGTGTGGTGACATGCACCTGTATAGGCATAGGGAGGTTATCTATAAAATTAATAACCATGAGTAGAAAAAAATATTTTGGACTACAGCAAAGAATACCTTTCGGCTAGGAGAATGCATGACAGGCGCAGGAGGAGAAGGTGGTCCCCGGGGAATTTTCTTATTAATCCTGAAGTATAAAAACACAACCAGAGAGTGATATAGTTTCCTCCCTTTTAGTCATCATATCAAGTCTCTCCTCCTTTTTCTTGCATAAAAGTTTCAAACATGGACAAAAACAGAGACTGTATAATGATATACATTTACCACTCCACTTCGACAATGAATAAAACATGGCCAACTTTGAAACTGTTACTCACCCCACCTCCACAACATTATTGTCATTTTGCAGAGTAATATACTTTTTTCCACTTTAAAAAGCAGCTTTAGGTCGGGTGCAGTGGCTCATGCCTGTAATCCCAGCACTTTGGGAGGCCAAGGTGGGCAGATCGCCTGACGTCAGGAGATCGAGACCATCCTGGCTAACATGGTGAAACCCTGTCTCTACTAAAAATACAAAAACTTAGCTGGGCATTGTGGCACACGCCTGTAATCCCAGCTACTCAGGAGGCTGAGACAAGAGAATCGCTTGAACCCAGGAGGCAGAGGTTGCAGTGAGCTGAGATCATGCCACTGCACTCCAGCCTGGATGACAGAGCGAGACTGTCTCTCAAAAAAAAAAAAAAAACAAAAAAAAAACCCAAAAAAACACAACAAAAAAAAGGCAGCTTTATTGAGATAATTGACATTTATTAGCTATACATATTTAAAGCATACGATTTGATTAAATTTTGACACAAATATGCACCTGTGAAATCATCATCACAAGCAAGATAGTGAACATGTCTATCATCCCCAAAAGTTTCTGCTTGCCCCTTGCCTATTCCTCTTGTCCCTCCCAACTCCTCTCTGTCCCTACCTCCTTCCCCAGAGGCAACCACCTATCTACTTTCTGTAACTATAGGTTAGTTTGCATTTCCTGGAGTTTTAGATAAATGGAATCATACTGTATGTACTTGTTTTTGCCTGGCTTCTTTCACTCAGCATAATTGTTTTGAGATTCATCCATGTTATTGTGTGTATTAGTAGCCTATTCCTTTTCACTTACTTGAACCTTGGAGGCTCCATTGGATCTTTCTGCATTTCTACCATCCGAATAACCCTCTGTTTAGCTCCAGAGTTGAATGCCACTCCTTGCTGAGATGGTGTGTATCTGAAGAAAGCAGATAAAAACTAAAGGTGTAATTAGTTCAAACTTTCAGTAGGTATTTTCCTTCTATTACAATCTTAAGCTAGACTACATTTTCATTCCTTTCGCAAAGTATTAACAGAAAATTAACAAAATATTTAGACAAAGCAGACAGCAAGAGGGATAAAAGAACATAAATTATGAGTTACAGTCAAAATATAAACTTGAGTGGTATTAGTTTGCAAATAACCCATCCTCATATGTTTTCCAACATGGAAGGTGCCGTGTTCAGTTTCACAGATAAGCAGTCTAGAAAATAGTACCTATTTAGTATGCCTGCATCTGAGGAAAAAACACTCATAATAATCCCAGCAGGCAACTTACGGTTAGCAGTTTTTGATTAATCATAGGTTATAAAACAGAGAAAAGAATAATGACAGCAGCCCTACCAGCTCTGAATTTTCCCTCAATATCTGTATGTGATTCAATTCTCTATGCAGATTTAGTCAAGTAAAACGCCTCAAAATTTAGAAGTATTATAAAGATATCTATTACTTATAAATGGAAAACTATAAATAATAATTGTGATTTAGGTCATATACCACAAGTAACTGTTAATTTCTAAAAACAAAAAATATAATTTGAAAACAGCATAGGGCCAGGCCGGGTGGCTCATGCCTGTAATCCCAGCACATTGGGAGGCCGAGGTGGGCGGATCATCTGAGGTCAGGAGTTTGAGACCAGCCTGGCCAACGTGGTGAAACCCTGTCTCTACTAAAAATACAAAAATTAGCTGAGCATGGTGGTGCAAGCCTGTAATCCCAGCTACTCAGGAGGTTGAGGCAGGAGAATTGCTTGAACCCAGGAGGCAGAGGTTGCAGTGAGCCAAGATTGTGCCACTGCATTCCAGCCTGGGTGACAGAGTGAGACTCCATCTCAAAAAAAAAAAAAAAGAAAATAGCATAGGCTGGGCACAGTGGCTCACGCCTATAATCCCAGCACTTTGGGAACCTGAGAAGGATGGATCATTTGAGGTCAGGAGTTCGAGACCAGCCTGGCCAACATGGTGAAACCCTGTCTCTACTAAAAAAAATACAAAAATTAGCCAGGTATGGTGGTGGGCACCTGTAATACCAGCTACTCAGGAGGCTGAGGCAGAAGAATCTCTTGGGAGGCAGAGGTTACAGTGAGCCAAGATCACACCACTGCACTCCAGCCTGGGCAACAGAGCAAGATTCTGTCCCCCACCCCAAAAAAAACCATAAAAAGAGGCCAAGTGTGGTGGCTCAAGTCTGTAATCTCAGCACTTTGGGATGACAAGGCAGGAGGACTGCTTGAGCCCAGGAGTTCGAAAACAGCCTGAGCATCACAGCGAGACCCTGTCTCTACAAAAAATTAAAATATTAGCCAGGCATGGTGGCATCAAGGCAGGAGGATCACCTGAGCCCAGGAGGTGGGGGCTGCAGTGAGCTGTGTTGGTGTCACCGTACTCCAGCCTGGGCAACAGAGAAACTTTGTCTCAGAAAACAAACAAAAACCAAAGTGGACACCTTAAAAAATTCTGCTTTCAATTGTCTGCAAAGACAGTAGACAGGCTTTGAGTCATTATTGAAAACAATGCATTTATAATGGTTGCTAAGTGGGTTAGTAAAAGAATACCATGACCCCCCAAGCTGAATCAAGTTCAGAATGAAACTAAGTCTTCTAGGCATGATTCATACCGGATATACTGAGCAGGAGCCAGTTTGTCAGCTGCTCGAACTGGCATGGCTGCGGCGACCTTCTGTGATACAGATTTTTCTAAGGCTACTCTTGTCTTTTCTGTTATCTGAAATAGGAAATATCACATTGAGAGTTTGGAAGTTAATCAGGATGTAAATAGTCATCGAATATATCAATTCCCAGTTACCTCTTTAATAGCTTCTTCATCAGGCCTTTGCAGGTCTGGATCATCTGCATTCATAACCTCCTTTGGAACCAGGTCAGTGTATTTGCTATAAATGACCTAAAATGTTCAAACACAAGCAGGCTTAAGAAAAGCAAACAAGGAAAAGAAACCTCATTAGCCATTTCAGATGTCAACATGCCCTCTCAGCACACTTAAAAATTTAGGACACTCAGATTTTCTCTTTTAGATTTTAAAACCAAGGAAGCTTAAAATATATAAACAAATTGCTACCCTGGCTGTAAGTTAGTAATTTTCCCTTGACCTCATGCATTTAAATTGTTTGAGATCTTCTAATCAAGTTAGTATCCAAATAAACCATGCCAACAAAATCATGCATTGATGATCACTATTTTTGAGGCCCACTAAAACTTGAAATTAATGATAATATAAATTGCCTATAGCACCATTAACCTGGATTACAAACTCATCAGAATTTAAGTCAGGTTACCAAATAATTTCCAAATTCACTGGGCCTGAAAAATTTTATTGACCTCATCCTATTTATAACACTTCTCTTTTCTGCCATCAACTCTATTCACAGACTAAGAAAATAAACATGTGCCACAGTTAAAAAACCCAGAATGCTTTCTTCCATGAGAAGACAAAAGAAAAAAAAAAAGAAAAAGAAAAATATATTCTATATATACAACTTATTTTATATCCATTATCCAAATTGAGGCCTGTTATATGACTTATACTATGCCCAACATGGTTTCTATTAGGCTGACACTGATGTGGTAGGCTCTTAACAAATAGAATACTGGTTACTTTCAGGTCCATCTATACTTCTTAAATATTTTCATAACAAGTTACATGGCATATTTTAAAGTAAAAAAGAGATACAGAGGGGCTGGGCGCGGTGGCTCACGCCTGTAATCCCAGCACTTTGGGAGGCTGAGGTGGCTGGATCATGTGGTCAGGAGATCGAAACCATCCTAGCTAACATGGTGAAACCCCGTCTCCACTAAAAATACAAAAAATTAGCCGGTTGTGGTGGCAGGCGCCTGTAGTCCCAGCTACTCGGGAGGCTGAGGCAGGAGAATGGCTTTAACCCGGGAGGAAGAGCTCGCAGTAAGCCAAGATTGCGTCACTGCACTCCAGCCTGGGTGACAGAGCAAGACACTGTATATTAAAAAAAAAAAAAAAGAGAGAGAGATACAGAAAATTCAATAAATAATAGGCATTCTACCTTTAATGCTTTAGTCAGAAATTCTTTGAGGTACATAAAAAGAAAGGACAACTTATAAATATCAAAGAAAATCAAATTCCTAGGCACTTGAGATCTCCAGAATTTTTTTTTTGTAGAACTGTTTACCACTACAAGCCAAAGTCTTCTATTAATAAGTCTATCATACATCATTCATTAAAAAAGTTTAAAGGAAATGCATGCTATTTCTAATTTTCTACTCCAAACAGAGCAAAAAAGTGTGAGCCACTTTATGGCTTATGCAACTTGACCTGACTTTGCCTATGCCTTCAATCTCCCCTTACAACTCTCACTCTCTCACTCATTATGCTTCAGTCACACTAGCTCATCTTCTGTTTCTTGAACATAACATACTTTTCCCCAATTCTAGGCCTTTACAGAGTTCTGTTTATCATTCTTCAAGTAAGCTCTCAATCTGTGTGTCTCAGATCAAAGGTCCTCCATTATCGAGGCTTCTTCTGATTGCCTTAGTAGTAACCCCTCCCCACCCAATCATTTGCTCCATAGCACTGTTTACTGTGATCAAGACTGTTCACAGCATGAAATTATCTACTTTACATGGTTATTATCTGTCTCCCCTATTAAAACAATAAAAACGGGCAGGGCACGGTGGCTCACGCCTGTAATCCCAGCACTTTGGGAGGCCGAGGTGGGTGGATCACCTGAGGTCAGGATTTCAAGACTAGCCTGACCAACATGGTGAAACCCCGTCTCTCCCAAAAACAGAAAAATTAGCCAGGCATGGTGGTGGGTGCCTGTAATCCCAGCTACATGAGACGCTGAGGCAGGAGAATCGCTTGAACCCAGGAGACGGAGGTGGCAGTGAGCCGAGATCATGCCATTGCACTCCAGCCTGAGCAACAAGAGTGAAACTGTCTCAAAAAAATAAAAAAAAAAAGTGTCTCCTGTGCTTTATAATAATGACTGGAGATATTTGATCAATATTTTTTGTACAAATGAATAAATAAATGAATTTTAGAGATATTCTGTTACATGCTAAAGGTGTTTATAGGCCAGGAACAGTGACTCACACCTGTAATCACAGCGTTTTGGAAGGCCAAGGTTGGAGGATAGCTTGAGCCCAGGAATTCGAGACCAGCCAGGGCAACATGGCAAGACCTATCTCTATTTTAAAGAATGGATGGATGAATGAATAAATAAATAAGTTTATATTTTAGGCCCTACAGAACTTTCTATAAGCTACTGATTTCCCAGAAAAAACTATCTCATGGCTATACACTAAAATCTCCAGCTTGTTTTTCTCAGGAGTGAGAAGAGGGATCAGGTAAGAAAGCCTAAGATGATTTAGCACAAAACACGTACTACTGATATGTGAGTTATTAGTGTCACCATACTCTAAGAGTGTTGATTTTGGAAGGGACCATAAAGCTCACTCTACTGAAAAGAGTGAGGTTCAGTACATTAAGATCATACAGCTACTATCTGACCTCAAAAGTCTTATTTCCTCTCAGCATGGAAAAACCTATACAACCCTAAGCTGAAAATTATATAACAACACAAGAAAAAAATACCAATTCTATGAAGAGTTAATCATGAAGAGTTTATCCCTTCTCCATAGCAACGGTTATAAGGAAAGGATTCTAAGTAAATGGCTCCCTGGTAGTCATGTATGTTCAACATAAAGTGTCAATACTAATTTAGCATACAAGAGTCATTTGCTGCTCCTTATTTGGGCATTCCAAAGTTAATAACCCTTCAAATGAGCATCAGTAAGATTCTAGTATCTCACAAGGCTGAGTGAAGGACATCTGAAGAGCAAGATTCCTCCATAGTAATTAATTATAAAACCCCTCATTTTTTTTTTTCGAGACGAAGTCTTGCTCTTGTTGCCCAGGCTGGAGTGCAATGGCGTGATCTCAGCTCATAGCAACCTCCGCCTCCTGGGTTAAAACCATTCTCCTGCCTCAGCCTCCCTCCCAAGTTGCTGGGATTACAGGCGCATGACACCATGTCCAGCTAATTTTTGTATTTTTATTAGAGATGGGGTTTCACCATGTTGGCCAGGCTGGTCTCGATCTCCTGACCTCAGGCGATCCACCCGCCTCGGCCTCCCAAAGTGCTGGGATTACAGGCGTGAGCCACGGCACCTGGCCAAAACCCCGAATTTTTATAGTCTGAGAATTAAATGTGCTGAGGAAACTGAGTACCAGGAGGCAAATGGGCTGGGGAGCGTTTTCTGAAAAATACAATATACTCTTGAAAGTATCAGAAGCAAAAATAAGCTTTGTCAACAAGATAAAGTAGTAACTCATCTGTGAAACAGATATTTTATTACAGAAAACTGGCAAAGAACTAGACTGACTAAAAGGATAAGCCTGTCAAAACATTCACTATGTGAGGTAGAAAGAAAACGCTAATCTAGCTTAGCTAGTGTGTGAAATCATACAAACAAGATAACATATAATTTATCATGGGGTCAGTTTAAAGTTGTTACGGTTTTTTAGGGGTAATACGTTGAAGGCATTCTTTTGGGTATAGTATGTGTGTAACATTTCGTTTCTTTAAGAGATAGGGTTTCATTATATTGCCCAGGCTAGTCTCAAACTCCTGGCCTCAAATGATCCTCCCACCTCAACCTTCCCAAAGTGCTGGGATTACAGGCATGAGCCAATGCACTTGGCCTGTATGTAGTATTTCTTACATAACTATTTCAGAGGGAAAAATACATACACCAAGCCCTTTATTTCAAGATTTTTCACTTGGCTGGGTGTGGTGGCTCATGCCTGTAATCCCAGCACTTTAGGAGGCCGAGGTGGGTGGATCACCTGAGGTTGGGAGTTGGAGACTAGCCTGACCAACACGGAGAAACACCGTCTCTACCAAAAATACAAAATTAGTCAGGTGTGGTGGCACATGCCTGTAATCCCAGCTACTCGGGAGGCTGAGGCAGGAGAATCACTTGAACCCGGGAGGCAGAGGTTGCGGTGAGCTGAGATCGTGCCATTGCACCCCAGCCTGGGCAACAAGAGCAAAACTCCGTTTCAAAAAAAAAAAAAAGATTGATCACTTTCATAATTAGGAAAAAAAAAGCATTTGGTTGTATCAAGATTTACACTAAAAAAACTTTTTCATCCCCAATTTTGTATGACTAATAAGTCGTATACACAGTACTTACTTCACATGTAGAGAATTGCCTTAGACTTGTCCTAGAATATTACGTCTTAGAATCCTCACTGATTCTTCTCACCTCTTATACCTAACACCTAGTATTTTCCATTCTTACTCATTCACTATTAATATTTCAGTGAGAACTCCCTCGTTTCTGAAGAATACCAGACCTCTCGGAAGCAAATCAGAAATCTTAGTCCAAATTCATAAATCCAATAACCTGTTCAGTCTCTGGAATAACAAATTTTTTAAATCCTATTTTATATATTATGCAGTCCATTTCTATTTCTTCTAAAACAGGAAAACCAGTGATTGTCAAACAGGGCATCACTGCCACCTCTAACTCCTTTCTCCCAGTGCCTTTGTAAATGTGTGAGGTGTTTCTAGTTAAGACAATGGGGGTAGGATGGGGACGCTACTGGGATTTATAGGTAGTGCCACTTATGCTAAACATTGTACAATGCTGAAGATGGTCCTAAACAATCAAAGTGCTTCCCCAGTGCCAATGGCACATAATAGTTACTTGATTAATGTTGAATTACTCAATGCATTCCAAACTTCATGCATGAATCTATCCACTTCTAGAAAACAAACAAACAAAAAGATATAAACCTGAGAGTGGTCCCAGTTTGGGGTTTGTTTCTAGTGGCTGCATTACAGACAAAAGCAACGATCTGGCTGGGCGTAGTCGTTCATGCCTGTAATCCCATCACTTTGGGAGGCTGCAGTGAGCCAAGATCCTGCCACTGCATTCCAGCCTGGGTGACAGAGTGAGACTCCATCTCAAAAAAAAAAAAAAAGAAAAAAGAAAAAAAGAAAATAGCATAGGCTGGGCACAGCGGCTCACACCTATAATCCCAGCACTTTGGGAAGCTGAGGAGGATGGATCATTTGAGGTCAGGAGTTTAAGACCAGCCTGGCCAACATGGTGAAACCCTGTTTCTACTAAAAATACAAAAAAATTAGCTGGGCATGGTGGTGTGCGCCTGTAATCCCAGCTACGTGGGATGGTGAGGCAGAAGAATCACTTAAACCTGGGAGGCAGAGGTTGCAGTGAGCCAAGATTGCACTCCAGCCTGGGCAACAGAGCAAGACTCCATCTCAAAAAAAAAAAAAAAAAGAAAAGTAAAGAAAAGAAAAGAAAAAAAAGAGAAAAAACAAGGAACAATGCTTTGGAGACCTTATTTGGCCAAGATACTAAACTCCAAAAATAGATAGTTCAGTCTGAACAGTTCTACTCTATTTTGAATACAAAATAATCACCAATACAGACAGTGATTTAAACATCATTCCCTAGAAATCAGATAAAACTCCTGCTTTCCAGTCTTGAAATATAATGCAAAATGGACCAAAGCTGTATTTCATTCAAAATAACACAACCTGCCAATGCCAAATTGTTGCCCTTAGATGTTGTTTTTTCCTACCAAATGGGACTGGAGAGGTAGCACATACCAATAAAGAAGAGTGATTACCCCCAAGGAGAGATGCACCAAAACAAAGGCAACTGAAGTCAAGTGAAGGCCTCCATGGTATAGGGTAAATTTCCAGTATATGTTCTCCATGTATAGGGGCCTAATTTTCCTTTTGCAGGAGTGGACTATACTTCCTCACTGGCTTCAGAAGTGGTTTTGTGTTATACAATGAAAACCACTATTATTTGCTGAACAAACACTGGTGGACGCCTTATGTGTCAAACTTTCAGGCAGTAAGTAAGGCACCAAAGACGGAAATATAAATATATAATCCCTGCCCTTAAAAACATTATAGTCAAATGATATAGATTATGAGTGAACAGATAATTACAACAAAAGGTGAAGACTGCTAATGATAAACATTGAGAGTAGAGAAGAGGGACACTTAGTCTAGCCAGGGAAGGTCCAGGACAACACCCTGGAATAGTGAAGAGTGAGCTGAGAATGGAAAGCAATAGAATTAAGTCAGAGAATGAATAAGGGTAGAACTTTCTAGGAAAAAGAATATCCATGGGAAGTCTCAAGAGAGAATGTGTCATATTATGGGAACTACAAGTAGTTCCTCACGGCAAATATTTATAGGGAATGCTTGAACGTTTTTTCTTCTTGGCTGGGCACGGTGTCTCATGCCTGTAATCCCAGCACTTTGGGAGGCCAAGGCAGGTGGACTGCTTGAGGTCAGGAGTTCAAGACCAGCCTAACCAACATGGTGAAACCCATCTCTACTAAAAAGACAAAAATGAGCTGGGCCTGGTGGCGGGCGCCTGTAATCCCAGCTACTCAGAAGGCTGAGGCAGGAGAACTGCTTGAACTGGGAAGGCTGAGGTCGCAGTGAGCTGAGATTGCCCTACTGCACTCCAGCCTGGGGGACAAAGCAAGATTTGGTCTCAGAAAAAGTTTTTTTCTTCTTAACAACCACCTTGGCTAGGTGCGGTGGCACACAACTGTAATTCCAACACTCTGGGAGGCCAAAGCAGGCAGATCACTTGAGCTCAGGAGTTTGAGACCAGCCTGGGCAACAAGGTGAAACCCTTTCACTACAAAAAATACAAAAATTAGCCGGGCATGGTGGTGTGCACCTGTAGTCCCAACTACTCAGAAGGCTGGGGTGAAAGGATCACTTGAGCTCAGGAGTTCAAGGCTGCAGCGAGTCGTTATTGTGCCATTGCACTCCAGCCTGGGTGACAGAGCAAGACTCTGTCTCGAAAACAAACAACAACACCTATAATAGTATTTATTTTATAGTGAAAACAAACAGAATGGCTAAAACTGAACTATTTATTTTTGGATTTCAGTATTCCGATCAGGAGAGTTGAAGCTAGCCCAGAAAAGTGAGTAAGGGGTCAAGCATGCCATAGCAGCTTAGTCCTTACCCTAAAGACCATGGAAGCCATAGAAAGATTTTAATTGTGCACACTTGCGTGTATGTGTATATACATGATGAGAAAGACAAACAGACATGGATGAATTTGTTTGTTCATGCTAGTAAGACAAATGTCAACGAGATGGTTGCAGGCTTGGCTGCAGTAAATCAAGCAAGAAATGAAAACAGCCTGAACTAAGTAGCAGAGAGGGGAATATACTTGAGAAGTGTTAAGGAAATAAGATCGTTCACAGAGAATAAATAGATGGAAGGTCTGAGGGAAACAAGAACTAGAATGAAATCTGAATAGCCTTTGAGCCAGTAAGTCCACATCTAAGAATTTAAACAAATAATCATGTTCAACAAGATGTTTGTATGTGGATCTTGAATACATTTGTTTGTAAAACTAAAAACCACCAATGCTTAAAAAAACTAGCAGATAACCATGCCATGGAATCCTATACAGATTAATAAAAAAAAATGAAGTAGACCTATATGTACTAACAAAAATTGTCAAATGTGTTAAGTAAAAAAAAAAGCAAGTCAAAGGAAGTTATGGGCATCAAAATTCCATTCATGTAAACAACAGTTTCTAAGTTTGTATGTATACATAAAATGAGGATATACATAAATATCTAAATCCATAATAAAAATTTGGAATTATGGCTCCCCCTCCCCCCTTCTGCCCACGGTCTCCCTCTCCCTCTCCCTCTCTCTCCACGGTCTCCCTCTGATGCTGAGCCGAGGCTGGACTGTGCTGCCACCATCTCGGCTCACTGCAACCTCCCTGCCTGATTCTCCTGCCTCAGCCTGCCGAGTGCCTGGGATTGCAGGCACGCGCCGCCACGCCTGACTGGTTTTCGTATTTTTTTGGTGGAGACGGGGTTTCGCTGTGTTGGCCGGGCTGGTCTCCAGCTCCTAACTGCGAGTTATCTGCCAGCCTCGGCCTCCCAAGGTGCCGGGATTGCAGACGGAGTCTCACTCACTCAGTGCTCAATGTTGCCCAGGCTGGAGTGCAGTGGCGTGATCTTGGCTCGCTACAACCTCCACCTCCCAGCCGCCTGCCTTGGCCTCCCAAAGTGCCGAGATTGCAGCCTCTGCCTGGCCGCCACCCTGTCTGGGAAGTGAGGAGCGTCTCTGCCTGGCCGCCCATCGTCTGGGATGTGAGGAGCCCCTCTGCCCGGCCGCTCAGTCTGGGAAGTGAGGAGCGCCTCTTCCCGGCTGCCATCCCGTCTAGGAAGTGAGGAGCGTCTCTGCCAGGCCGCCCATCGTCTGAGATGTGGTGAGCGCCTCTGCCCCACCGCCCTGTCTGGGATGTGAGGAGCACCTCTGCCCAGCCGCGACCCCATCTGGGAGGTGAGGAGCGTCTCTGCCCGGCTACCCCGTCTGAGAAGTGAAGAGCCCCTCCGCCCAGCAGCCGCCCCGTCTGTGAAGTGAGGAGCCCCTCCGCCCGGCAGCCGCCCCGTCTGGGAAGTGAGGAGCGTCTCCGCCCGGCAGCCGCCCCGTCCAGGAGGGAGGTGGGGGCCAGCCCCCACCCCGCCAGCCGCCCCGTCCGGGAGGGAGGTGGGGGCCAGCCCCCGCCTGGCCAGCCACCCCGTCCAGGAGGTGGGGGGCGCCTCTGCCCGGCCGCCGCCCCATCCGGGAGGTGGGGGGCGCCTCTGCCCGGCCGCCCCGTCTGGGAGGTGAGGAGCCCCTCTGCCCAGCGGCCACCCCGTCTGGGAGGTGTACCCAACAGCTCATTGAGAACGGGCCATGATGACGATGGCGGTTTTGTCGAATGGAGAGGGGTGAAATGTGGGGAAAAGATAGAGAAATCAGATTGTTGCTGTGTCTGTGTAGAGGGAAGTAGACGTAGGAGACTCCATTTTGTTCTGTACTAAGAAAAATTCTTCTGCCTTGGGATGCTGTTAATCTATAACCTTACCCCTAACCCCATGGTCTCTGAAACATGTGCTGTGTCCACTCAGGGTTAAATGGATTAAGGGCGGTGCAAGATGTGCTTTGTTAAACAGATGCTTGAAGGCAGCATGCTTGTTAAGAGTCATCACCACTCCCTAATCTCAGTACCCAGGGACACAAACACTGTGGAAGGCCGCAGGGTCCTCTGCCTAGGAAAACCAGAGACCCTTGTTCACTTGTTTATCTGCTGACCTTCCCTCCACTATTGTCCTATGACCCTGCCAAATCCCCCTCTCTGAGAAACACCCAAGAATGATCAATAAATACTAAAATAAATAAATAAACAAAATATTTTAGGAAAAAAAAATTGGAATTATATGTATCACTGTAGTAACAGCAGTTATCTCTGGGAAGTAAAATAGGAGAAAAGTGGGCAGGACTGTATATACTTGTGATATATACTTATGGTATCTTTTACTATATTATTTGTATAACTTTTTTTTTTAATTTGAGACAGAGTCTTGCTCTGTCACCCAGGCTGGAGTGCGGTGGTGCCATCTTTAGCTCACTGCAAGCTCTGCCTCCCAGGTTCACGCCATTCTCCTGCCTCAGCCTCCCAAGTAGCTGGGACTACAGGCACCCGCTACCATGCCCAGCTAATTTTTTGTGTTTTTAGTAGAGACGGGGTTTCACTGTGTTAGCCAGGATGTTCTCAATCTCCTGACCTCGTGATCCACCCACCTCAGCCTCCCAAAGTGCTGGGATTACAGGTGTGAGCCACCACACCCAGCCTATTTGTATAATTTTTTTTAAAAAAATCAATATAATAGTAAGAAAAAATGACTCCCAGGCTTTCAGCATAAACAATTAGGGAAATATCACTACCACTTACTGAGTTACAGAAATAGCAGGTAGATTAAGTGGAAAATTATGTATTTAGGTTTGGATTTGATTAAGTAGCACTTTAGGGAAATCTAGATAGACTTGCCCTTGTAGACAGTAAGATATAAGGACCTACAGCCCAGCAGAGAATACTGGGCTGGAAACACAGATTGAACAGTCATCAGCATATGAGTGGCAAATAAATTACATTAGTTAAAGAGAATGTGCTGTGTTTTTTGGTTAAAGTCACAGAATGATTAAAAGAAAAAAAATATATATGAAGAGAATGTGCTGTAAAAAAATGTGTTAAGAGACTTTTGCCAGAGAGCACCTCATCAAACTGGTTTAGGTGAGGTCATTTTGTAGTGAATTGAAGAGTGAAAGGAAAGTGAAGAAGCAGAGAGGGCAAAAACTCCTGAAACAAGCCTGAAAAAAGTGAAGAAAATTAGGTGGTAGCTAGACAGAACACTGCGAGTAGGTACTCAGGGAAAAGCCTATCTTTCAAAAGATAAGAAAGGCCAGGCAGCCTCATGCCTGTAATCCCAGCACTTTGAGAAGCCGAGGCGGGCGGATCACGAGGTCAGGAGATCGAGACCATCCTGGCTAACATGGTGAAACCCCATCTCTACTAAAAATACAAAAAAATTCACCGGGCATGGTGGCAGGCACCTGTAGTCCCAGCTACTCGGGGGGCTGACGTAGGATGATCGCCTGAGCCCAAGAGTTCAAGGTTGCAATGAATTATGAGGGTGCCATGGCACTACAATCTAAAAAAGAATAAACAAACAAACAAATGACAAGAAAAACAAGCACATTCAAATGCTAACAGGAAAGAGCCGTTAGAAGAGGAGGGATGAAGAACTGTTGAGAAGATTAACTAGTAGGTAAGGTTCATAGAGGAAGAGGGAAGGGATTGAGATCCAGAATACATATGGCAAGATCAGGTGTAGATCCACGTGCAGTGGCTCACGCCTGTGATCCCAGCACTTTGGGTGGCAGAAGCAGGAGGACTGCTTGAGCCCAAAAGTTCAAGACCAGCTTGAGTAACATAGGGATATCCCACCTCTACAAAAAAATAATAAATTAGCCAGGCATGGTGGTGCACACCTGTGCTCTCAGCCACTCGAGAGGCTGAGGTGGGAGGACTGCTTGAGCCCAGGAGGTCGAGGCTTCAGTGAGCCATCATCGTGCCACTGCACTCCAGCCTGGGCAACAGAACAAGACCCTGTCTCAAAAAAACAAATAAAAAGTAAAATAAAAAAACATTAGGCTTAGACAGAAGAAGGCATTTCATGCAAAAACAAAAGTAAAAGTCGAGGAAAAAGGACAAGTGCAGGATGAAGAAAATTGACAATTGTCTTCCAATAGTCTTTATATTCAAATAGATGGGGGAGTCACCTGCTAAGGATGAGATGGGATGAAAGGAGTAGGAATTAAAGTTTGGCGGGAGTACCAAGGGAGCTGAGCTGAAATAGGAGATATAAATCTGCATGATTGCATAATTGTCTTCCCCCAAAGCTCAGCAGCCATGATGCAGAAGCAAAGGATGGGTTGTTAGTGCTATTTTAGAGGGTAAATTGAAAAAGTCTGGTGGGGAGAGAGAGGCCAATGATAGGCACTGAAAGCTCTCAAGTATTTTTCCAAACATCATCAGTTCTAAAGAAATCTTTCACTTCTATCTTGAGTATTTATTTACAAGAAAAAAAAAAACTAGGTCTTCTTAAAAATAGTTCCTTGGCCCTGAGTGTAGCTGTTCTGTGATGAGATTATTTTAAGCAAATTTTATTTTTGGCCTATGGATTACTTCGTAGCAGGGCCATCCTAAATCTGGATAGCAAATGCTAGTTTTGTACTTAATCTAGGGCAAAAGAAGTTTGTGTAATTTATTATACTCAAATAAACTATTAAATACTTGTAATAGAGTACATGTAAGTACTCTAAGTACATGGAGGAAATGAGTCAAGACTATAGGAAAAAACTAGAAGAAACTACAGGATAAATTAAAAGTTGATGGTAAGGCTCTGGGGTTGCAGATTTTAAAAAATTTACTGGCAGTTTTAGAATGCTAGTAATATAAAGTAACTGTTTTAAAATGTACTTTTTTTCCCCCTTTAAAACAAGGTATTGCCACCCAAGCAAGAGTGCAGTGGCTCACTGTATCCTCAAACTCTTGGGCTCAGTCAAACCTCCTACCTCTGCCTCCCAAGTAGCTGGGAATATAGGTACGAGCCACCATGCCCAGCCACTGCTACTTTTAACATAATTCAAACAGCAAGAGATTTATCGTGTCCACAAAATTTAAAATGTTTCCTAAAATATTCATCATTCAGGGAAAACATGAGAGGATTACCTTGTCTTTTGACTGTCCTTGTCGAGCAATTGCATCATATTTAATTTTTCCTTCAGAATCCACCTGAATGGCCAGCGCATTCGACATTTTTTTCTTTCGTCCCATATCCAGTGGATACTGGGCCACATGGATCTCTGGAAAAGCACCTCCATCTCCAAAATCCTACACATTAGAAGTAGTTAAATAAAATAGTTAATCATCATTTGACATTCAAGATATATTCATTCATTCAACAAGTAATTGTTGAGTCCTTAGTATGCTAGATGCTAGAGATACAGCAGAGGTCCCTGCGTCTTGTGGAGTTTACATTCTAGTAGGCAAAGATATAAAAAACACATTCTTTGGCTTGTGATAAGTACCATGAAGGTAATATAAAAGAAAAAGACTGGGAAAAGGGGCTACTTTTGATAGGGTGGTTGGGGACAGCCTTTGTGAAGAAGTAACATGTGAGCTAAAGCCTGAATGATTAGAAAGCAGTCATGGGAAGACACACACACACACACACACACACACACGAAGCATTTTCTAGATGGATCAAATAGCCAATGCAAAAGCCCTGCTGCAAGAACGAGCTTGGTATATTTTAGGAAATGAGAATTCAGTGGGGCTAACAGCTTAATAAGGACAGCAGAGCTTGAGGCACAAGTTACATGAGTAAAAAACACCAGATCACAAAGGGACTTACATGCTACAGCAAGAAAATGTGGATTTCATATATGCAGGACGAAACTAAGTAAAATGGCTAGGACAAGGCAAAATATATGTGTATATATTTTAGCATATAAATACATATTTTAGTGAGGAACAGGTAAAGCTATACTTGAGGCAGAAATATAAAAGATTTTTTCTTGGAATCAGATTTTATTAACATATTATTTATTCATTGTTATGTGAGAAGCAAATGAATACAATAGGAAGGATCCAGAAATGAGTTTACTACATTTCTACTAGTGATTATACATAATTATTTAGGAGAGAGAACTGAGACTGCTAAAGTAGAACAAGCTAAATAAAGTTTGCTGATGAAATGTAGTATTTTAAAAAGGTTTATTTGATAAATGAGGATCAAGTATAATTTTTAAGTAGTTAAAAAAAATTCAGTAGTATTTGCTTAGTACACTTTAAACATGATTCACACATGTATTATCTCATTTAATCCTTGTAACTCTTTAACATCATTTTAAATGGAAACATTCAGGCTTAGAAAAATTAAGCGGTGTTCCTGAGATCTCATAGGTATTATATGCAGCACCTGAACCCAGATCTTTTGAGACTCCAAAAAGCTTTGTATTTTCTACTACTATGAAATACCTTTCTTTTAGCTCAAAACAGCCAAATGAGTACTATTAAGAAATAATAGAAAACACAAATTAAAATTAATCATTTAGAGGGGGTTTGATGGAAAAAAAAGAAAATATTCACTTTTACAAGACCTCTTTAAGTAATACTCCATTAGATCTAAGATATATGAGTTCCTAAGTACAATATGCTTATTTGCTAAAGAGATGTTTGAAGTTTTTGAAAACCAAGAGAATAAAGCTGAGAGACATTTTCTTGTAAATGAGAAAGAGTTAAAGCATTCCTAAGAAAAGTGCTTCCCGTACCCAAGCCATCAATCTGACACATGCTTGGATTTGCTAGAGTTTTTCAACTATAATAAGTACTTCAGAACTGTAGCTGTAGCATTATGTGGTCATTAAGCTTGCCAGAAAATCATAGCTTTTATTTTGAAAACTAGAACAAAATGCCTTCTTCCACAGAACATTCACTCCCCTCAAGCAGCATCCATAGCATTTCCAGATTAGCTAGCCATTTCAACTTGATTTTCAAATAAGTTGTTCTGTTTCACCAGGATATATGAAACCACTGATAGCCAAGTAAGAATCTAAAAATCTAATAGCAACCAAGTATCGTAATGTTGAAATGCATGGATGAGATTTACATTCTATGTAAGATGATGCCTGTCACCCTCATTGTGCAATGTACTGACAGACCAAACAATATTTATAATGCCTCAACAGAGACACTCAACTGCTCTATTAGATGATGCCAGTCACTACTTTTTTGCCCCAGGTAAGACTCCTTGATAATCTTTCATCTTCCTCTGCCTCCCACAAATTACACTATCAGAGAGAACAAAAGCAACAAAAATCCCTTAATAATTGCAATATGACTGGCCTTCACACACCAGCATTCATAAGGACCAGAGGAAAGCTGACAAAAAAGCAACAAAAAGACCTACATGTGGGTTTTTTGGAATACATAGGACAAGATATGATCTAGTTGGGTGTTCCTCTTATAAACTCTAATAAAGACTGTGGGGCAGGCGCGGTGGCTCACACCTGTAATCCCAGCACTTTAGGAGGCTGAGGCAGGTGGATCACCTGAAGTCAGGAGTTCAAGACCAGCCTAACAAACATGGTGAAACCCTGTCTGTACTAAAAATACAAAAAATTAGCTGGGTGTGGTGGCACGTGCCTGTAATCCTGGCTACTTGGGAGGCTGAGGCAGGAGAATTGCTTGAACCCAGGAGGCGAAGGCTGCAGTGAGCCAAGATCGCACCACTGCACTCCAGCCTGGGAAACGGAGCGAGATTCCATCCCAAAAATAAAAAAAAAAATTAATTAATTAATGTAAAGGATCCTGAGTAATTAGAATAGGTGCTACCAAGGAAGCTTGTTCTTTTTATTTTTATTTTTTATTTTTTTTGAGATGGAGTTTTGCTGTTGTTGCCCAGGCTGGAGTGCAATGGTGCGATCTTGGCTCACCACAACCTCTGCCTCCCAGGTTCAAGCAATTCTCCCGCCTCAGCCTCCGGAGTAGCTGGGATTACAGGCATGCGCCACCACACCTGGTTAATTTTGTATTTTTAGTAGAGACAGGGTTGCTCCATGTTGGTCAGGCTGGTCTCGAACTCCTGGCCTCAGGTGATCTGCCCGCCTTGGCCTCCCAAAGTGCTGGGATTACAGGTGTGAGCCACTGCGCCCGACCGGAAGCTTGTTATTTGGCAACAAGCTAGAGATAGAAAGAGCTATTCCAGATGGTTCCTTCTCCCTCATTGCCTTCAAATCAACCAAATTTTGTCTCTTATACCCGCAAAAATATATTTAATCTATATATCAGATATATATTAACATTCTCAAATTAAAGGTAAGAAAACAGGTGAAGAGAAAGAAATCAGCAAAGGAAGTGCTACTGGAGTTTTCCCTGAAGGAAAGTTGTCTCTTCAGGGTTATGTGGTATTATCGGAGTGGGGGAGGAGGAGGAGGAGCCCAAATATGAAATCCACTTTCATCTCTCTTATCTTTTACTTTCCCATTATTTTCCGTAATTCCTGAATTTATAAAATATTAGTTTTCTTGTAAATATTTAATAGTTTGATATAGGAATAGACAAATGGTACAGTTCTCTAGTGACCACAAAGCAGTGATAGATAATAAGCAAAAAGAAAATGATACATCTTCTGAGGGAAATATACATCTTGAGAGCACATAACCAGAATTTCTATCACACTGACATTCATAATCAGAGGTTCTAACATTTAAATTTATGTTATAGTGTGCTATAATACATTTCAGCACAATTTAACAAATCTAAACTTAAGATCTATATGTACCTCTAATAACCGAGGTATCCAGCCTTTCCGGTATCCGTACGGGGGAGGTTCTCTTCGGGAGGAGACCAGTGAGGTCTGCCGCGATCTCTGGGATCTTGCCTTTTCTTCAGCCTCAAGCTGGTCCTGAGATAGCTGAGTAGGTGCAGGTAAAAAGCTATAAGCAAAGATAAAAGTCAGAAATTTAAAAAACTCTTATGTTTAATTTGACCACTGCAACTTGGCCACAGAGACAATTTTTCCTACGATGCTTTTACTTTTCAGAAAAAGAGCAGATTTTTCAATGATTTATGGTAGTACTCAATACTAGCCATTTTATAGTATGTGGAAGACAGAAGTACTCAAAGATACACAGTAAAAACATCTGACTAGGACAACAGCAAATGATGTCCAGAATAAAAAATTAACAGATATTTCACATAACAGACAAACTCTTAAGCGTTTATGCTTCCATATTTCCTTTTTTTTTTGAGAAAGAGTCTCACTCTGTTGCCCAGGCTGGAGTACAGTGGTGTCATCTCCACTCACTGCAACCTCTGCCTCCTGGGTTCAAGTGATTTTCCTCCCTCAGCGTCCCAAGTAGCTGGGATTACAAGCATGCGCCACCACACCAGGCTAATTTTTGCAATTTTAGTAGAGATGGGGTTTCACCATGTTGGCCAGGCTGGTCTTGAACTTGACCTCAAGTGATCCGCTGACCTTGGCCTCCCAAAGTGCTGGAATTACAGGCGTGTGCCACCACACCTGGCCATGCTTCCATATTTCCATATTTCTTTCCTTTTTTTTTTTTTGAGACAGAGTCTCTCTGTGTCACCTAGGCTAGAGTGCAGTGGCACCATCTCAGCTCACTGCAGCCTCCACCTCCTGGGTTCAAGTGATTTTCCTGCCTCACCCTCCCAAGTAGCTGGGATTACAGATGTGCAGCACCACGCCCACCTAATTTTTGTATTTTTAGTAAAGACAGGGTTTCGCCATGTTGGCCAGGCTGGTCTCGAACTCCTGACCGCAGGTGATGTGCCCGCCCCAGCCTCCCAAAGTGCTAGGATTACAGGTGTGAACCACCACGCCCAGCCTGTTTCCATATTTCTTATAACAAACAAGTAAACATTCCTAATACTTCAGGGATAAACTGTCCAGTATATACTTGCTATTCTTATACTCCTTTTTTTTTTGAGACAGAGTCTCGTTCTGTCACCCAGCCTTGAGTGCAGTGGCGCAACCTCGGCTCACTGAAACCTCTGTCGCCTGGATTCGTGTGATTCTCATGCCTCAGCCTCCCGAGTAGCTGGGATTACAGGTGCATGCCACCACATCCCTATTTTTTGTATTTTTAGTAGAGACTGGTTTTTGCCATGTTGGCCCATGTTGGTCAGGCTGGTCTCGAACTCCTGACCTCAAGTGATCCATCAGCCTCCATCTCCCAAAGTGCTGGGATTACTGGCATGAGCCACCACGCCTGGCTACTCCTTGTTTTTAACATTTTTACCGTTATGCTCCTTAAACTACTTCAGTGTAAATACAAAAGAACTAGGATTAAAACTGAATGTAAAAAAGAGGTGGATAAAATAAACACAAGTTGCATATTTAAGTGTCAAGGGTATCTACAGTGAAATTTAAAACTTAGAGGCCAGGCCAGCCATGGTGGCTCACACCTGTAATCCCAGCACTTTGGGAGGCCGAGGTGGGTGGATCACTTGAGGTCAGGAGATCAAGACCGGCCTGATCAACATGGTGAAACCCTGTCTCTACTAAAAATACAAAATTAGCCAGGCGTGCTGGTGTGCGCCTGTAATCCCACTCGGGAGGCTGAGGCAGGAGAATCACTTGAATCCGGTAGGTGGAGGGTACAGTGAGCCAAGATTGCACCATTGCACTCCAGCCTAGGCAACAACAGCAAAACTCCATCTCAAACAAACAAACAACAACAAAAAAACCCTTAGAGGCCAAAGAATCAAAGCAGAAGCCCTGAAGATGCAGCTTATTCTTTAGTCAAGGTAACCTTTCTACTAAATGGTTCTTAACAACTTTTAAGTATTAAAGTATTACAGTGATACTCCAAAGTATTACAAAAGGATCCTGATGGATGAATATGGAGAAAATAACCTTAGTTCCTTTGTGATTCTTGGATAGTAAGCATACCTAAGTAGCAGAGCTTATTAATTATTCAAAAATATTTATTATTTGGGTACAAGCACTATGCTAGGCATGAGACTATAAATGGAGAAAGACAGCTTAGTCTTGCAGACAGAGACCAAAAAAAAAAAAAATCACACAAATCTATAATTAGACATTATGTTAAGTTATGATGGAAAAATATAGATGCTATGACAGTCTACATGAGAGGGATCTAATCCAGTCTGGGGAGGTAAGTGATGGCTAGGCTCAGAATTCAGATCCGACCTATGCCACTTACTAACCTGGATAAGCTACTTACCTCTCTGAATCTGTTTTCTCATCTGTAATAATAGTTCATAAGAGTATCTACTTCATAAGGTTCTTATAAGTATTAAATGAGAGAAATCCATGAACCAGTTGGTATAGTATCTAGACACTTTCAATACAGGTTCTGTATGTTTGATTATTTTAGGGCTGTTCCATGACTCTTCCAGTTTCGGTTAACTGCCTGTCTCTATGCTCCCCCAAAATGCTCTATATACCACTACTACAACATTACCTTACTGTATTGCAATCATCTACTCATTTAACTATTCTGTTTCCATGAGACTGTGAGCAGCTCTGCAGGAATCACGCCTTATGCTTCTTTCATCCCTAATGCTCCAAGACTTCTAGCTCACAGCTGGAGCTCCTTAAATGTTGTAGGAGAAATAAATACACTCTTCCCCAGCACTCACCATCTTTATTTCACTACAGCCTTCTTATCTTTCCTTAAACAAGCCATCTCAGGATCTTTACATTGGCTATTCCTTCTGCCATAAAATCAATCTAATCATCTATCCATCTATCTATCTATCTATCTATCGCAATCAATCAATCACAATTTTTCTCTATCTATTGCAATCAATCAATCACAATTTTTCCGGCTGGGCGAGGTGGCTCACACCTGTAATTCCAACACTTTGGGAGGCCAAGGCAGGTGGATTACTTGAGGCCAGGAGTTCGAGACCAGCCATGCCAACATAGTGAAACCCTGTCTCTATTAAAAACACAAAAATTAGCCGGGCGTGGTGGCGGACGCCTGTAATCCCAGCTGAGGCAGGAAAATCACTTGAACCTGGGAGGTGGAGTTTGTAGTGAGCTGAGATTGCTCCACTGCACTCCAGCCTGGGTGAGAGTGAGACTCTGCCTCAAAAAAAAAAACAAAAACAAAAAAAAAACAAATTTTCGTATGCTTTTATAGAAAATTCTTCTCCAGATCTCCAGATCTTTTCTTTTTTGACTGCTCCTTGCCGGGCAGGGCTATCCCACAGGCAGTATGCCTAAAGTAGCCCCAGATCTTTCAACAGCTTGCATCTCAGCACTCTTGTCTCTGCTCAGTTACCTCTCTCTAGAGCTGTTTTCTGACCACCTTACCCAAAATAGCCACTTCACCCCAAACTTTGAGTCACTCTCTAACCCGGTCTTTATTTTATTCCTAGCATGTATTACCTGAAATTGCATTATGATTTTACTCACTCTGTCCCATTAGAATGTAAGCTAATTAGAATTCTGTCCCATTAGAATGTAAGCTCCATGTGGATAGAGTATAAAATTAAAACAAACTCAGTTTCTCCTATTATTTCACTCAACAATCAACAACACACAACACTTCTGATACCAGATGTGTGATGGTTTTTCCCCACATATCAAGCAAGCTATCAACTGTCTACTGGACACCAGTCAAGTGTCCTCTAATTCAATTCAATTTTGATGTTATCTACCTGGAGATACTGTCAGATGTTACAGGTTGAGGGCTCAGTCCCACAAGACTGCCCTTACTTCAGATGCCAACAGTAGGTCCAAGGCCACTGGCCAACTAACTACAAACCAGGGTTCCCATGACCTCATCTTCAGGTTCAACTAATTTGCTAGGGCAGCTCACAGAACTCAGGGAAATGTGTTTACTGATTTAAAGGATATTACAAAGAATACTGAGGAACACCAGATGGTAGGTATGGAAAGCTCTGGAGTCCTCAAGACTGGCCATTTAAAGATCACATTCTGCCACTGCAATTTTAAGCACACAATACCCATGACAGGCCAGATGATGTGGTGGCTCACGCCAGTAATGCCAGCACTGTGGGAGGCTGAGATGGGTAGATCAGATCAGTTAAGCCCAGTTCAAGACCAGGCTGGGCAACATGGCAAAACCCCATCTCTACTAAAAAAAAACAAAAATTAACTGGGCATCATGGCAAGCGTCTAGGGTCCCAGCTACTCTCGGGCGCTGAGGCAGGAGGATCACCTGAGCCTTGGGAGGTTGAGGCTGCAGTGGGCTGTGACTGGGCCACTGCACTCCAGCCTGGGCAAGAGTGAGACCCTGTATCAAAAAATAAAATTAAATAAATAAAAAATACCCATGACATCTCTAGAAATTTTTCCTGTGTGTCCATTTCAAATTCCACCTTTTCCACAAAGTCTCCCCTCATAACTTTACTAGTCTATGACACAGTGTCTCACACCTGGGGGGCACTCAAATGTTTGCTGCCTGTAACATTTACTAAACAAACTCTTGGCTGGGCATGGTAGCTCATGCCTGCAATCCCAGCACTTTGGGAGGCCTAGGTGAGAAGACTGATGGAGGCCAAGAATTGGAGACCACCCTGGCCAACGCAGTAACACCCCATTTCTAATTTTTTTTAAAAAAGATTTCAGATGCCGGGCATGGTGGCTCATGCCTGTAATCCTAGCACTTTCGGAGGCCGAGACAGGAGGACTGCTTGAGGCCAAGAATTCAAGACCAACCTGGCCAACACAGCGAGATCGCATCTCAAAAAATAAAGTTAAAAAAAAAAAGCAAAAAAATTTTAGAAACGAGGGGGGGGGAAGAAAACTCTCCAGCCCACATAACTTATTCCATTCAATTCTTTTTGCACTAAGGTTAGTATTACACAAATGCACATTTTGTGTTCTGTAATTGTTTTATGTCTGTATACCTTGGACCCCATCTTCCCTGTTGCCAAAGACAGATTTTCTTCTGTGTACACAACCCCCAGGACAGAGCAAGGCACCAACAGTAATTCCCAAAATAATTTTTTGATTAAAACTTTTGGATTCATACTGTCATCAGCCAGAAAAAAAAAAAAAAAACATGCGTGAGGAGAATGAAGGGGGTTAAGAGAGCTCAAGCTGATGTCCTAAAAGGATTACTTTCTCTACAACCTTCCTGAACACTAGCCTTTTCCTGTTGAGTTCGCATGGAAAGTTTTTCCACTTAAAACGGGGCAGCAAGGCTGGGGACTAGTAGGAGTAGCGTAACTTCTCGGACTCTCCCACTGAAAAGCATCTTTTTCTTAAAGGCGGAGAGCACTTTACAGACGGTTACTAAGGTAACCGGAAACAGCAAAACTGAGGTGGTTCTATCTACGGAAGAAATTCTAAGCTCCAAAGTTAAAATGCGGAGCAGTGGCGCATATCAGCAGACGGCGGTCACTACTGTGGCTCATTTAAATCTGTATTCAGCTCCGGGCCTCTTTTTTCAGGAATCCTTGTTTCGGGACACCCAGTGGACAGCGAAAGGAGAGAGACCACCACAGGCAAACGGCCGGAAAGCCGCGCAGTCGCAGCCCGCGCGCTTCACTCCGCCCAAATAAGCCACTACCGTCACCAACCCCATCTCGTTCGCCCGAGCCGCGGACCTGAGGGAGCGCTGTCCGCTCCCCGCAAGATGCTCACGCGAAAAACCCACTCTTCAGTGTCTGAGGCCACTCCGCAGCTTTCGGCCTCGGTGAGCGGGTGAACTAAACCCGGGAAACCGCTGAAAGACCCCAGCTTCGACTAGGCCTAGTCGTAGCGGCGGCCAGCGGGAGGGCGTAGCCGTAGTCTTGGCCCACGTCATTCTGTGCCCCGGGTCAGGTCACCGCCCAGAGGGTATGGGAAGAGAAATGAAGAAGACTGGTACTCCCAGACCCTTCCGTATCGAGGACCCCAATCAACAACCCACCTGGTGAGCGCCATCTTCTTCCGCTTCTTCCAGCGCGAGCGACAGCACCGCTGGGCGGGTCTTTCCAGATGATGAGGAGCGGAAAGGAAGGAGTGCGCGATGCGCAGGCGCTCTGGCCGAAAAGGCCTTCTGGGATTTGTAGTTCTTTGAACAGGAGTACCGTTTGTATTCTGACCAGACCAAGCGGTTATCAAGGAATAATCTCTTCAGCTAGCAACAAATGCATAACTCGATCGCTTATATGCGACATGATAGGGCGTTCCCTAGGCAAAATATCAAAGATACAGGGAGATGCCTTTTAGGCCGCTTTATTACGTTCCTTACTCAGTCCCGTTCCCCGAGAAGGGGTACAAAATACAAAAGCTTCCCGGGGACAGCTACTTTAAGTAAGAGTGATAGGGCGTTTAAAACGACAGGTAATAATGAGACTAGCTAATGGAGAGTTCTTGGACTCTCTGAAAACATTCACACTCGAAACTTTTCTTTAAACCGTATCCTCTCACCCCCCAAAACACTCTCTTGGGGAGATATTTCGTAATCCTTGGTAATTTACCGAGTGTCTGGGTTCTCTGCCCAGGGTATGACAAGGCTGAAATCTCATAGGAGGCTCTGGAGAAAAATCCATCTCCTAACTCATTCTTGTTGGCAAAAATCAGTTCCTGGCGGTTGTGGGCTCGAGTTCCCTGTTTCGTTTTGTGCTGTTAGTGGTGGCCACCCTCAGCTCCTAGGGGTCACTCTCGAGTCCTTCCCACCCACATGAGCCCTATTTATTGGTAGTTCACAACATGGATATTTGCTTTCTGAAGCACATCTTTCTGACTCCTCTTCTGCCACTGTTGGAGAAAAATGCTCTGCTTTTAAAGGGCTCATGTGATTAGATCAGGAGCACCTGGATAATCTCCCTATTTTAAGATCAACTCTTGGCCGGGCGCGGTAGCTCACACTTGTAATCCTAGCACTTTGGGAGGCCGGGGCGGGCGGATTGCCTGAGCTCAGGAGTTCGACAAAGCCTGGGCAACATGGTGAAACCCTGTCTCTACTAAAAATACAAAAATTAGCTGGGCGTTGTGGCGCGCTCCTGTAGTCCTAGCTACTGGGGAGGCTGAGGCAGGAGAATCGTGTGAATCAGGAGACGGAGGTTGCAGTGAGCCAAGATCACGCCACTGCACTCCAGCCTGGCGACAGAGTGAGACTGCGTCTCAAAAAATATAAATAAATAAATAAATAAATAAATAATATAAAAGAATAGCTGGGTGTGGTGATGTGCTCTTGTTTTCTCAGCTACTTGGGAGGCTGAGGTACAAGAATCGCTTGAACCCAGGAGGTGGAGGTTGCAGTGAGCCGAGATTGCACCATTGCACTCCAGCGTGGGTGACAAAGTAAAATTCTGTCTCAAAAAAAAAAAAAAAAATCAACTCTGCCACACCGCATAACAGAATCAGAATCTTCATAGTCATGGCCCCAGGGGTTATGTAGGTCAGGTACTGTGGGGGTTGGGTGAGGAGGAGATCTTGGGGGATATCCTAGAATTCTTCCTGCCACAGCATGTAAACCAAAAAAACAAAAAGAAAAAATCTTTTGGTAAATACAGGATTATTAATCACATTGTGTAATATAACCTGCATGGCCTGGGAGCCCGAAGATTAGAGTTTAAGATGTAGCTTTGACTGGGTGTGGTGGCTTGTGCCTTTAATCCCAGCACTTTGAGAGGCTGAGGCGGGCAGATCACCTGAAGTCGGGAGTTCGAGACCAGCCTGACCAACATGGAGAAACTGCGTCTCTACTGAAAATACAAAATTAGCCGGGCGTGGTGGTGCATGCCTGTAATCCCAGCTACTCGGGAGGCCGAGGCAGGAGAATAGCTTGAACTCGGGAGGCGGAAGTTGTGGTGAGCCGAGATCGTGCGTCGTTGCACTCTAGCCTGGGCAACAAGAGTGAAACTGTCTCAGAAAAAAAAAAAAAAAAAAAAAGATGTAGCTTCAGCACCAATAAATTCTTATAGGGCAAGTCATTTAATTTATTTGGGCCCCAGTTTTATTGAACTTAAAATGCTGATCATGTTATCTGCTTTACCTATATTTATATAAATGTAAAATAATTATATACAATACAGCAGAGTATGAGCCTTAAATGAGGTAATGTAGGTGGATATGTTTTTACTTAACTCTTAAGTACTATGTAAATATGTTAGTTATTACAGTTAATATTTTGGTTGACAGTGATCTACTTCAACCTCTGCTCCAGGAATGTATTATTTCTAAAAGGAGAAAAACAGAGAAGCAAATTATAGAACGTCCTGGAAGCCAAGATCAAGGAGCTTAGATTTAGTTCAGCAGGTGATTTGCAGCTGAAGGAGGACTTAAGTAGAGGGCCTGGGTCAAAGGAACAGGCAAGAAAGACAATTCTTAAGGCAGAATGGGTTTCTATGGCAATGAGAGACAAAGGAGGCTACTGAGGACAAGGTTAAAATAATTAACATGGGAAATCAGTAAGACATAGACCAAGACCTGGGATGCAGGATTGAAAGAACAGGGTGGAGAGGAGCTTTTGCAATCCACTCTCATTTTCCACAGAGGCACATCATGCAAGGCATTTCCACCAGTCATAGTCCCTCGCTGTTTTGGGGGTGTGTAAAGAATAGAAACTGACTTTAATAGCAATCCTATCAAAACAATTAAGAAAGCAAATCTACTGCAAACGTGATACAATATTATACCCAAAGGCCTAGTGCTTTCTTTGGTTTTGTTGGGGAGGGGGTTTGGTGTTAAGCTATGCTGAATCTTCAGTGCCTATCCATCCCTCATTATCATAGGTAATTAGCAGCTGCCTGCTCATGTAGAGAGCCCAGTGCATGCTGGAATCAGTAATGCGCCAGGTTGCAAGAAGCAATCAATTCACTCCAGTCTTAGAATTCTGGATAGAGAGTAGAATTGTTCTCAGAGAACCTAGGGCCTAATTTGATTCCTAAGTAGGTGTGGCTATGTAGCCACAAGTAATATAGCTTGTGAGGTGGTAGGGAGGACAAGTTAAGCACATATTCTGGAGTCAGCTTTCCTGCCTTCTGATCCCAGCTCCCTAATTTATGAGCTGCAGATTCTGGATAAGTCACTTCTCTCTGTCTCAGTTTTCTCACTGGCCAATAAAAAGGGTGAGGGGCGTGGAATCAGTATAACTTATCCTCAATAAAGCTATTGGGAGGATTAAATGAGTTAATCATGTGAAGTGCTTAGAAAAATGCCCAGCATAGAGTAAGCGCTCAAAAATTAATTATGCTTTCTGGCTTTAATGAATTGGCCTTAATTTATTAAGGTTCAGGTTTTGCATCTGCGAAGTGAGGCAGTTGAACTCAATTTTATTTCTGGGGTACCTTCCAACTAACATTTTCTGCTATAGGATGTATGTTTAAATTTACTTCAATGCCAGTATTTTATGCTCTGATGCCATTATGCTTTAGTTATTATGGCTATATTATTATAATCATTCTCTGATAAAAGGTAGAGCTGCTCCACCTCACCGTTCTTACTTTTTGGATGTGTTTTACGTGCCCTCTCAATGTTTAAAATTTTTTTTTAATTAAAATATTGGTTTGCATTAAAGCATAGTTAAAAAGGCTAGAGCCAATGATTACTTAGGAACTGCGAAAGAAATAACGTATCTTTACGATGGAGAGATTTGGCTGTCATCACTTTTGCTTCACTAACAGTGGAACAATCTGACACTAGGTGCTTTTAATAGGAAGTTCCCCAGTTTTCTTTCTTTCTTTCTTTCTTTCTTTTTTTTTTTTTTTAGACCGAGTCTTCCTCCGTTGCCCAGGGTGGAGTGCAGTGGTGCGATTTCGGCTTACTGCAACCTCTGCCTCCCTAGTTCAAGCGATTCTCCTGCCTCAGCCTCCTGAGTAGCTGGGATTACAGGCATAAGCAAGCACGCCTGGCTAATTTTTGTATTTTTAGTAGAGATGGGGTTTCACCATGTTGGCCAGGCTAGTCTTGAACTCCTGGCCTCAAGTGATCCACCCACCTTGGCATCCCAAAGTGCTGGGATTACGGGTATGAGCCACTGCACCTGGCCGGAAGTTCACCAATTTTCTGATCAAACCAGACCTAATATCCAGTTCACAAGAAATTCAGGGGATAGAGTAACAAGTTTAAAAGCATGAGGAAACAATCAGTAAAATCCAGAATGTGAGACATTCTACAAGACAACTGACTGAGACTCTACAAAATGTCAATGTCATGGAATGGATGTGAATAGAATAGATGAAAACAGATTGATGAGACATGACACATAAAATTAGTAAACCTTGATGGGATTCTGGTTCAGTTGGGGAAAACTATAAAAAATATTCTTGGGACATTTGGAGAAAGTTGCATATGGAGTGATAATAGACAACATCGTAGAATTTTTGCTAAATTTCTTAGGAGTATTAATGACATTGTGGTTAAGTAGAAGAACGTCCTTATTCTTAGGAGATGCATGCCAGAGGATTTGGGGATGAAATGTGTCAACTTACTTTCTTCTTTTTTGTTTGTTTTTTGTTTTGAGACACAATTTTGCTCTTGTCACCCAGGCTGGAGTACAGTGACGCAGTCTTGGCTTACTGCAATCTCTGCCTCCCGGGTTCAAGTGATTCTCCTGCCTCAGTCTCCCAAGTAGCTGGGATTATGGGCGCCTGCCACCATGCCCAGCTAATTTTTGCGTTTTTAGTACAGACGAGGTTTTACCATGTTGGCCAGGCTGGTCTCGAACTCCTGACCTCAGGTGCTCCATCCACCTGGCCTCCCAAAGTGCTGGGATTATAGGCCTGAGCCACTATGCCCAGCCTCAACTTACTTTCAAATAGTTTATCTCAACAACAAAAAATGTGTGTGTGTGTGTGTTTATAGTGAGAGAGTGTGAGAGAGCATGAAAGGGAAAGCAAAATGTTAACAATTATTTAAGCTTAGATGGGGGAGTATGGACTGTATAGGTGTTTATTGAACTATTGTTTCAACTTTTATATATATATGAAAATTATCTCTTTTTTTTTTTGAGACAGGGTCTCACTCTGTTGCTCAAGCTGGAGTTCAGTGGTATGATCACGGCTCACTACAGCCCGAATCTCCCAGGCTCAAGCGATACTCCTACCTCAGCCTCCCAAGTAGCTAGGACTACAGGCATGTGCCACCAGGCCTGGCTAATTTATTTTTTGTAGAGACAGGGTCTCACTATGTTGCCCAGGCTGGTCTTGAACTCCCGGACTGAAGTGATCCTCCTGCCTGGCATCCCAAAGTGATGTAAGCCACTGCACCCAGCCCTGAAAATTTTTATAATAAAAATTTAAGAAGAGCAAAGTTGTAGAACTCACATTTCCCAATTTCAGAAACCTACTACAAAGCTGCAGTAATCAAGACAGTGTGGTACTGGCATAAGGATAGACTCATAGATCAATGGAATAAAATTGAGAGTCCTGAAATAAACCCATATGTTTATGGTGAACTGATTTTTGACAAGGGTACCAAGACCATCTAAAACTATTATTGACATAGTTTTTTCAACAAATGGTGCTGGGAAACTGTATGTCTAAATGCAAAAGAATGCAGTTGGACCCTTGCTTCACGCCCTATACAAAAATTAACTCAAAATAACTCAAAGACCTAAATGTGAAAACTAAAACTATAAAACTCTTAGAAGAAAACACAGGGGTCAATCTTCATGATCTTGGATTTGGCAAAGAATTCTTAGATAAGATACAAAAAGCATAAACAACAAAGGAAAAAATAGAGAAATTGGACTAAATCAAAAGTTAAGGTTTTGTGCTTCAAAGGACATCATCAAGAAAGTGAAGGGCCGGGCATGGTGGCTCACGCCTGTAATCCCAGCACTTTGGGAGGCCAAGGCAGGCGGATCACGAGGTCAGGAGATTGAGATCATCCTGGCTAACATGGTGAAACCCCATCTCTACTAAAAATACAAAAATTAGCCGGGTGTAGTGGCGGGCACCTGTAGTCCCAGCTACTCAGAAGGCTGAGGCAGGAGAGTGGCCTGAACCCAGGAGGCAGAACTTGTAGTGAGCCAAGATTGTGCCACTGCACTCCAGCCTGGGCAACAGAGCGAGACTCCGTCTAAAAAAAAAAAAAAAAAGAAAGAAAGAAAGTGAAAAGTCCCAAGACCTTCAGGCAAACAAAGACATTCCTTTTAGGCATGACATTTCAGGAGTTTAGAGATTACTTCCAAGAAGCTAAGGACAAAAGCCAGATCTCTCTTTGGACAAGGTTAAATTTGTTACTACAGAAGCCTTGAAAACATTATGCTGAATGAAAGAAGCCTGTCACAAAAGACCAGATATTATATTATTACCTTTATATAAAATGTTCAGAATAAACAAATCCTGTGGGGGTGTTAGGAAAGGTCAATAATTGTTAATGGGTATGAGTTTCTTTTGGGGGAGGGTTGAAAAATTAGTGGTGACGGTTGTTCAACTTTGAATATACTAAACACCTCTAATCTGCATACTTTAATAAGGTGATTTTATGGTGCGTGAACTACATTTCAATAAAGCTGTAGAAGCAAAGTTAAGTAAAATGCAAAAGTAATAAAATGAATAAGTGAATAAAAAGTATAATATAGTATCTCTTCATTTTTTTCAAATGAAATTTAGAATTATTTTGTTGCATTCTATTGAAAAATATCTGTAGGCATTTTGATTGGCATTGAATTGTCCATAAATTAATTTTGAGAGAGCCAATATCTTCACAATTTTATGTCTTCTCACTCAAGAACACTGGTTTTGGTTTTTGTTTTTTGAGTTGGAGTCTTGCTCTGTTGCCTGGGCTGGAGTGCAGTGGACGATCTTGGCTCCCTACAACCTCTGCCTCCTGGGTTCAAGAGATTCTCCTGCCTCAGCCTCCTGAGTAGCTGAGATTACGGGCATGCACCATCACACCTGGCTAATTTTTGTATTTTTAGTAGAGACGGGGTTTCGCCATGTTGGCCAGGCTGGTCTCGAACCCCTGAACTCAAGTGATCTGCCTGCCTTGGGCTCCCAAACTGTTGGGATTACAGGCGTGAGCCACTGCTTTTGGCCAGGAACACTGTTTAGATTTTAACTTATTAAAATCTTCCTTCATATCTTTCAATAACATTTTGAAGTTGTCTTTATATAGATTGTACACATCTTTCAGGATATTAATTTTGGTATTTCATTTTTAAAATCACGAATGCAATCTCTGTTTTTATATGATTACTAAATAGAACAGTAATTTTTATTAAGTAAGTCAAAAATGTTCTGAAACATGTCAGTCATTTTATAGGCAGAATCAATTTTTTTATTTTTTATTTTTTATAGGCATGATCAACCAGGTACAGAATCAGTTCTTTGGCTGTAGATGACTTAAGAGTTAGGGTCAACTTGTCTTTGGTGAGATGTGCTCCTCTGTCTTCTTCTGGAATTAAGCAGTTCTTTGGGTTGATGAGTAGGAAAGCAGTTTTGCTGTCAGCTACTTCCCTCCATGAGTTCTGAGACTTCCTGTTTAAAAGCACTACGAAACCTGCTGACCCCACTTCTTTCCCGATTTAATTATTCTTTTTGAAAGTTGGCTCTAACCTTAAGGGTTGTGAAAACACAAGGATCCAGTGTGGTTGAAGCTTTAGAACTAAGAAAACCATTCCTTTTTCTATCAAACAGCCTGGCAGGGGAACAGTTTGCCCCTTGCCCTGAGCCCTGTCATTTGTTTTGATCATTTTCATTCCTATCAAATGTGCTGTTGACCCAGAAGGCAGCCATCTGATAGCTGAAGTGACTGCCTACATTTCTTCCCTCTCTTCTCCAGTAACAAGATATTCCACCAGAATATGCCTGTTTGTAGGCTAAGGCTGTGATTTAATAACCCTAAGGAGATAAACACTGGGATAATAATAATGGTTAGATTCATCCTGAGAGAAGGACTGTGTGGTAGATAGAGCTCCCTCTCCCCTCTCCCCTCTCCCCTCTCCCCTCTCCCCTCCCCCCTCCCCCCTCCCCCCTCTCCCCTCCCCCCTCCCCCCTCTCCCCTCCCCCCTCCCCCCTCTCCCCTCTCCCCTCTCCCCTCTCCCCTCTTTCCACGGTCTCCCTCTGATGCCGAGCCGAAGCTGGACGGTACTGCTGCCATCTCAGCTCACTGCAACCTCCCTGCCCGATTCTCCTGCCTCAGCCTGCCGAGTGCCTGCGATTGCAGGCGTGCGCCGCCACGCCTGACTGGTTTTCGTATTTTTTTGGTGGAGACGGGGTTTCGATGCGTCGGCTGGGCTGGTCTCCAGCTCCTAACCGCGAGTGATCCGCCAGCCTCGGCCTCCCGAGGTGCCGGGATTGCAGACGGAGTCTCGTTAACTCAGTGCTCAATGGCGCCCAGGCTGGAGTGCAGTGGCGTGATCTCGGCTCGCTACAACCACCTCCCAGCCGCCTGCCTTGGCCTCCCTAAGTGCCGAGATTGCAGCCTCTGCCTGGCAGCCACCCCGTCTGGGAAGTGAGGAGCGTCTCCGCCTGACCGCCCATCGTCTGGGATGTGAGGAGCCCCTCTGCCTGGCTGCCCAGTCTGGAAAGTGAGGAGCGTCTCTGCCCGGCCGCCATCCCATCTAGGAAGTGAGGAGCGCCTCTTCCCGGCCGCCATCACATCTGGGAAGTGAGGAGCCTCTCTGCCCAGCCGCCCATCGTCTGAGATGTGGGGAGCACCTCTGCCCTGCCGCCCCGTCCGGGATGTGAGGAGTGTCTCTGCCCGGCCGCCCTGTCTGAGAAGTGAGGAGACCCTCTGCCTGGCAACCGCCCCGTCTGAGAAGTGAGGAGCCCCTCCGCCCGGCAGCCACCCCGTCTGAGAAGTGAGGAGCGTCCTCCCTCCTCGTCCGGGAGGGAGGTGGGGGGGTTAGCCCCCCGCCTGGCCAGCCGCCCCGTCCGGGAGGTGAGGGGCGCCTCTGCCCGGCCGCCCCTTCTGGGAAGTGAGGAGCCCCTCTGCCCGGCCAGCCGCTCTGTCCGGGAGGGAGGTGGGCGGGTCAGCCCCCCGCCCGGCCAGCCGCCCCGTCCGGGAGGGAGGTGGGGGGGTCAGCCCCCCGCCCGGCCAGCCGCCCCGTCCGGGAGGGAGGTGGGGGGGGTCGGCCCCCGCCCGGCCAGCCGCCCCATCCGGGAGGGAGGTGGGGGGGGTCGGCCCCCGCCCGGCCAGCCGCCCCGTCCGGGAGGGAGGTGGGGGGGTCAGCACCCCGCCCGGCCAGCCGCCCCGTCCGGGAGGGAGGTGGGGGGATCAGCCCCCCCGCCCGGCCAGCCGCCCTGTCTGGGAGGTGAGGGGCGCCTCTGCCCAGCCGCCCCTACTGGGAAGTGAGGAGCCCCTCTGCCCGGCCAGCCACCCTGTCTGGGAGGGAGGTGGGGGGTCAGCCCCCCGCCTGGCCAGCCGCCCCGTCCGGGAGGGAGGTGGGGGGGGGTCAGCCCCCCGCCCGGCCAGCTGCCCCGTCCGGGAGGTGAGGGGCGCCTCTGCCCGGCCGCCCCTACTGGGAAGTGAGGAGCTCCTCTGCCCGGCCACCACCCCATCTGGGAGGTGTACTCAACAGCTCATTGAGAACGGGCCATGAAGACAATGGCGGTTTTGTGGAATAGAAAGGGGGGAAAGGTGGGGAAAAGATTGAGAAATCGGATGGTTGCTGTGTCTGTGTAGAAAGAGGTAGACATGGGAGACTTTTCATTTTGTTCTGTACTAAGAAAAATTCTTCTGCCTTAGGATCCTGTTGATCTGCGACCTTACCCCCAACCCTGTGCTCTCTGAAACATGTGCTGTATCCACTCAGGGTTGAATGGATTAAGGGCGGTGCAAGATGTGCTTTGTTAAACAGATGCTTGAAGGCAGCATGTTCGTTAAGAGTCATCACCACTCCCTAATCTCAAGTACCCAGGGACACAAACACTGTGGAAGGCCGCAGGGTCCTCTGCCTAGGAAAACCAGAGAACTTTGTTCACTTGTTTATCTGCTGACCTTCCCTCCACTATTGTCCTGTGACCCTGCCAAATCCCCCTCTGCGAGAAACACCCAAGAATGATCAATAAAAAAAAAAAAAAAAAAGGTTATTATTTATTGATTAGCTTCTCTATGCTGATTTATCCCATTTATTCCTTGTAACAGCCCTGTGAGTAGTTAACTCTTTTTATCCACATTTTACAGATAAGAAAATGGAGGCTTAGATATGTAAGCTGCCCAAGATGACAAATAGAAAGTGACTAATCTGGAACTTAAACCCAGAGAACATGATCTTTCTTTTTTTTTTGGAGACAGGGTCTCACTCTATCACCCAGGCTGGGGTGCTGGGGTGCAATCACGGCTCATTGCAGCCTTGACTTCCTGGGCTCAGTCTATCCTCCTGCCTCAGCCTCTCAAGTAGCTGGGACTACAGGCGAGGCCCACCACGCCCAGCTAATTTTCTTATTTTTTGCAGAGATGAGGTCCCACTATTTTGCCCAGGCTGGTCTTGAACTCCTGGGCTCAAGCAATCCTCCTCCCTCAGCCTCCCAAAGTGCTGGGATTACAGGTGTGAGCCACTGTGCCCAGCCCGGAGAACATGATCTTAACCATACTGTCTCCCAAGTGAAAGATTCTGTCTTTCTAAGACATCTGGAGTCAGACAGACCTGAGTTCAAGTCGTGCCTTCCTCCCCACTTTACTGAACCTTCAGTGAGTCTTTCTACCTCAGAAGGCTGTGAGGATGCCATGGGGTAATGAATGTAAAGTGTTTAAGTGCTTGGCTGACACTGAGTACTAAATAAATATCAATTTATTCTTCAAAAGTGTATAAAAATGTATCAAGTCCTTTCTCTGTACTAAACCCTGTACTAATTTGGGGGAATTCAAAGTTAAAGACTGCATAGTCTTGCCCTAAAAACTAGTGGGCTGGGACGGGCACGGTGCCTCACACCTGTAATCCCAGCACTTTGGGAGGCTGAGGTGGGCAGATCACGAGATCAGGAGTTCGAGACCAGCCTGGCTAACATATGAAACCCCATCTCTACTAAAAATACAAAAAATTAGCTGGGCATGGTGGCGGGTGCCTGTAATCCCAGCTACTCGGGAGGCTGAGGCAGGAGAATTGCTTGAACCCGGGAGGCAGAGGTTGCAGTGAGCTGAGATCACGCCATTGCACTCCAGCCTGGGCAACAAGACCGAAACTCTCCATCTCAAAAAACAAAAACAAAAACAAAAAACAAAACCAGTGGGCTGGTAGATCTGGGATTTGCAGGTTGAATCTGGCCCCCATACATATTCTGTTTGTCCTTCACATGCTTTAAAACTTTTGAATTAGTTCCAGACATTTAAAAGTTGGGAGATTTTGGCCGGGCATGGTCGCTCACACCTCTAATCCTAGCACTTTGGGAGGCTGAGGCCAGTGGATCACTTGAATTCAGGAGTTCGAGACCAGCGTGGGCAACATGGTGAAGCCCCATCTCTACTAAAAATACAAAAATTAGCCAGGCATGGTGGCGGCACCTGTAATCCCAGCTACATGGGAAGCTGAGGCAGGAGAATCGCTTGAATCCAGGAGGTGGAGGTTGCAGTGAGCCGAGATCGTACCACTGTACTCCAGCCTGGGCGACAGAGTGAGACTCTGTCTCAAAAAAATAAAATATAATATAAAATAAGTTGGGAGATTTTGATCTGTTCACCTGCCTTTGAACTTCCTACCCAGACACCTTCTCAAGGGGGATGGTGTCTCTGGTGATCTCATCACTGGCAGAGGAAAGATAACTGAACCAAGTCAATGGCCAAGCCTCCATATATTAGTGGCACTCACATCTCTAGACTCTTCTTGGCTCACCAGACATACATGTACCTTGGGGACCACCCTTCAAAATGCCATCAACACAGGCTCCTAAAGTAGGACTTTTTACACCCATCACCCAGTTATGTACCAACAATAACATAGGGCTATTCCTTCGGATGAAGAGCTGAGAATATGTTAGTTTTAAAATAGAAGTCAGAGTCAGTGTGGCAGGTGGAATTTACAGCCTGTGTACAAAATAAACCACCCTTAAATGCCTGTTTCTAACAAAGACCAGCTAAAAATTCCTCCCAGGGCAATAAAGAGAAGCCTCCATAGGTGAGAGTGTTTCTCTGGAGGGAATCCAGAAAAGTTGAGGGAGAATGAGTCTAGCTCCTTCCAACAGGAGGATAGAAAGAAACCTATCTAAATGGGCAGGGCCAGACTGAGTTCATAGGAAAAATAATTTCCTTCATAGTGGGTAGATTCTAAGACACCCACCCCAATTTTTTTTGAGGATATCTCACAAGGGAAAGAGCAGGCCTGGGTCTGACAGGTGGGACTGACTTAAGCCTATCCTTGCTCACAAACAGAAGCCCATTCCTACCAGGGATCTGAGAGATTTGGCAGAGGCTGGGTGAAGGTTGAGGATGAAAGGGACTTTACTTGTGGAGTTCAAGGTTAAATCCAATCTACAGTCATGAACTCTGCTCCAAACCACAATACCGCTTCTTACCCACTAGGCTAGCTATAACCAAATAGACATAATAAGAGCTGGTGAGGATGCAGAGAAATTGGAATGCTTGTACATTGCAGGTGGGAATGTAAAATGGTGCAGCCACTTTGGAAAACAGTTTGGCAGTTCTTCAAAACTTTAAACAGAGAGTTACCATATGATATGGTTTAGCTGTGTGTCCCCACCCAAATCTCATGTTGAATTGTAATTCCCAATGTTGGGGGAGGGACCTGATGGGAGGTGATTGGATGACGGGGGCAGATTTCCCCCTTGCTGTTCTATGATAGTGAGTTCTGATGTCCTATGATAGTGAGTGAGATCTGATGGTTTAAAAGTGTGTGGCACTTCCCCCTTTGCTCTTTCTTCTGCCACCATGTGAAGAAGGTGCTTTGCTTCCCCTTTGCCTTCTGCCGTGATTGTAAATTTCCTGAAGCCTCCCAGTCATGCCTCTGTTAAACCTGCAGAACTGTGTGTCAATTAAACCTCTTAATACACCATATGACCCAGCAATTTCATTCTTTTTTTTTTTTTTTTGAGACAGGGTCTAACTCTGTCACCCAGGCTGGAGTGCAGTGGTGCAATCACAGCTCATTGCTGCCTCAACCTCCTGGGCTGAAGCCATCCTCCCACCTCAGCCTTCTGAGTAGCTGGGACTACAGGCCCATGCCACCATGCCTGGCTATTTTTTTTTTTAATTTTTTGGTAAAGACGGGATCTCCCTATGTTTCCCAGGCTGGTCTCAAACTCTTGGACTCAAGCAATCTTTCAGCCTCTATCTCCCAAAGTACTGAAGGGGATTATAGGTGTGAGCCACCGCTCCCATCCTCTACTCTTAATATTATCAAGAGAAATGAAAACACATGTTCACACAAAAACTTATACACAAATATTCATAGCAGCATTATAATAGCTGAAATGTGGAAGCAGCTCAAATGCACCACACACTGATGAATGGATAAACAAAAGGTGGTATATCCATACATTGAAATATTACTCAGCAATAAGAAGAAATGAAGTACTGATACGGGATACAACTTACATGAACCTTGAAAACATAATGCTAAGTGAAAGAAGCCAGTCACAAAGACCAGATATTATATAATTTCATTTATTTGAATTGTTCACAATAGGCATATCCATCGGAATGCAGATTAGCAGTTGCCTGGGGATAGGGCCGGTGAGGTGGGGCAGGAAGCAGGGACTGAGCAAGGGAACAAACAGCGAGTGGATGGGAGTTTCTTTTTGGAGTGTTGAAAGGTAAAAAGTTCTAAAATTATATAATGGTGATGGTTGTACAACTCCGTGAATAATCATAAAAACCACTGAATTGTACACATTGAAAGGGTGAATTTTACGGTATGTGAATTATATCTTAATACATCTGTTTTTTGGCCAGGCGTGGTGGCTCACACCTGTAATCCCAGCACTTTGGGAGGCCGAGGCGGGCGGATCACTTGAGGTCAGGAGTTTGAGACCAGCCTGATCAACATGGAGAAACCCCGTCTCTACTAAAAATACAAAATTAGCCAGGCATGGTGGCACACGCCTGTAATCCCAGCTACTCGGGAGGCTGAGGCAAGGCAATTGTTTGAACCCAGGAGGCAGAGGTTGTGGTGAGCTGAGATCGTGCCATTGCATTCCAGCCTGGGCAACAAGAGCAAAACTCTGTCTCAAAAAAAAAAAAAAAAAATCTGTTTTTAAAAAATATATTTGTTCCAGGTTTCCTCAGACTACCCCTAAGATAACCAGGAACCACAATGGACTTTTCCCTCTTTCTCCTCTATTTTAAAAAAATATTCAGCCAGGCATGGTGTTGCACCTGTAATCCCAGCCACTCGAGAGGCTGAGTTGGGAGAATTGCTTGAACCTGGGAGGTGGAGGCTGCAGTGAGTCGAGATCGCACCACTGCAGTCCAGCCTAAGCAGCAGAGCGAGACTCCATCTAAACAACAACAAAAATTCATGAGCCTCTCTTTACTTAATTTCTTTAAAATGTTTAATAGTCTGTTAATTAATTTATAAAATTATTATTAGTAGTATTTGAGACAGAGTCTCACTCTGTGGCCATGCTGGAGCACAGTGGTGTGATCTTGGCTCACTGCAGCCTCTGCCTCCTGGGTTGAAGTGATTCTCATGCCTTAGCCTCCTAAATAGCTAGGATTACAGGCATGCACCACAATGCCCGGCTAATTTTTGTGTTTTTAGTAGAGATGGGGTTTCATCATGTTGGCCAGGCTGGTCTTGAACTCCTGTCCTCAAGTGATCTGCCTGCCTCAGTCTCCGAAAGTGCTGGGATTACAGGAATGAGCCACAGTGCCTGGCCAAAAAAAATTTTTTTCTTTTTTTTTTTTTTCAGAGACAGGGTCTCACTGTGTAACGCAGGCTAAAGTGCAGTGACACCATCATGACTCACTGCAGCCTCGATTTCTTGGGCTCAAGTGATCCTCCCACCTCAGCCTCCTAGATAACTGGGACCACAGGCACGTACCACCATGCCCAGCTAGGTGTATTAGTGTGTTCTCATGCTGCTAATAAAGACATATCCGAGACTGGGTCATTTATAAAGGAAAGAGGTTTAATGGACTCACAGTTCCACATGGCTGGTGAGACCTCACAATCATGGTGGAAGGTGAATGAGGCACAAAGTCATGTCTTACACGGTGGCAGGCAAGAACGTGTCCAGGGGAATTCCCGTTTATAAAACCATCAGAGCTTGTGAAACTTATTTACTATCATGAGAACAGCACAGGAAAGACCTGCCCCCATGATTCAATTACCTCCCACGGGGTCCCTCCCATGACATGTGGGAATTATGGGAGCTACAATTCAAGATGAGATTTGGGTGAGGACACAGCCAAACCATATCACTAGGGTTTTTTTTCTTTGGTAGAGATGGCATCTCACTACGTTGCCCAGGCTGGTCTTGAACTCCTGGGCTCAAGCAATTCTCCCACTTTGGCTTACGAAAGTTCTGAGATTACAAGTGTGAACCATTGCATCTGGCCTCATGGCCTAGTTAACTGCTTCTTTTTTTTCCCGAGATAGAGTCTTGTTCTGTCACCCAGGCTGGAGTGCAGTGGCGCGACTCAGCTCACTGCAACCTCCGCCTCCTGGGTTCAAGCGATTCTGCTGCCTCAGCCTCCAGAGTAAGCTGGGATTACAGGCACCCGCCACTGCACCTGGCTCATTTTTGTATTTTTAGTAGAGATGGGGTTTCACCAGGTTGGGCGGGCTGGTCTTGAACTCCTGACCTCAGGTGTTCCCCCCCGACCTCTGCCTCCCAAAGTGCTGGGATTACAGGCAAGAGCCACCATGCCCGGCTAGTTAGCTTCTTGACCTCAATTTCCTTAGTTGAAAAATGGGGATAATAACAGTTCTTTCCTCATAGGGTAAGTGTAAATCTAAAATGACCACAGATATGAACTATGTTTAGAACAGTACCTAGCACATGATAAATCCTGTATTAGTATTGTAATAATTATTTATATATTAATATATGTTATACATATTAATAGTCACATATTACACCCCTAGGATAGTATTTAGCACATAGTAAGTGCCCTATATAAGTGCTAGCTATTAATATTATCATTATTTACTTATTTTTATTAGAGTTGATAATGGTTAACTTGTCCGAGGCTTTATCTGTTCTGCTGTTGATGAACATTGAGCTGTTTCCAATTCGAGGTTACAAATGCGTAATGCTGCTTTGAATATTTGTGCATCACTTTCTCTAGGGTATACACTTAGGAGTGGATTGCTGAGGCACAGGGTATGTTTACCTCCATATTTACAGATATGCCAAACCGTTTTCCAAAATGGATGATTCAGTTTACATTCCCACCTCCAGTAAGAACCTCTCCAATACTTGATATGCTCATCTTTTAAAATTTTACCCTGGTGTGTAATGACAGCATCAATTTTAATTTGCATTTTTCTGGTTACTGATGAGGAGGAGCACCTTTGATTTCCTTCTTGTGACACTCCTGTTCAAGCCTCTTGTCCATTTACTACTGAGTTATACATCTTTTTCTTGTTGCGTTGTGAGAATTCTTCACATAGTTTGGGTACTGAGTAATTCTTTATCTATTTCAATACCTTCCACTATTCTGCTTGACTTCTACTCTGCCAGTGGTATCTTTTGTTTTTGTTTTTGTTTTGAGGTGGAGTTTTGCTTTTGTTGCCCAGGCTGGAGTGCAATGGTGCTATCTCAGTTCACTGCAACCTCTGCCTTCCACGTTCAAGCGATTCTCCTGCCTCAGCCTCTCAAGTAGCTGGGATTCTAGGCGCCTGCCAACACGCCTGGCAAATTTTTTGTATTTTTAGTAGAGACGGGGTTTCACCATGTTGGCCAGGCTGGTCTCGAACTCCAGACCTTAAACAATCCACCCACCTCGGCCTCCCAAATTGCTGGGATTACAGGTGTGAGCCACCGTGCCTGGCCCCAGTGGTATCTTTTGATGAACAAAAAAATTTAATTCAGAAGTAAGCAAATTTATGAATCTTTTTCATTGTAGTTAGTGCTCTTTTTGTCTTGTTCAAGAAATTCTTCCCTGTCCTGAGGTCTTATCTTGTAAAAGCTTTATAGTTTTTCCTTTTACACTTAGGTCATTTCCACCTGGAATTGAATATTGTGCACGATCTGATATAGGACTGAGCGCAATTTCAATTTTTTCTACATAGATGCTCAATTTTATCAGCACCATTTATTAAAAAGCCTGTTCTTTCCTCACTCATCTGCAGGCCACCTCTGTCATGTAGCAAGTGTCATGTAGCAAGTGTCATGTATTGATATGTTTGAGGGCTCTTTATTTTGTTCCTTTTACAGGAAGTCCTCCCACCTTGTTCTCCTTATTCAATAGTGTTTTGTCTTGATCCTTTTTAGAATCTGCTAATTAAGTTCCACCAAAAACAAACAAAGAAACAAACAAAACCCTAAAATGGAACAAAACCATTTTCCCAGTCAGTAGAAATCTCAAGATCTAACTGAATGGTAGTGAGCCAGGACTCTTTCTTTTTCCACCTGGACATGAACGAAAAGCATGTAGATTTAGGTTCTGTCAACAGCTGCCTTATTCTAGGCACATTAGTATAGGGTTGAAAACAACACTCACGGCCGGGTGCAGGGGCTCATGCCTGTAATCCCAGCACTTTGGGAGGCTGAAGCAGGCGGATCACCTGAGGTCAGGAGTTCCAGACCAGCCTGACAAACATGGTGAAACCCCGTCTCTACTAAAAATACAAAAATTAGCTGGGCATAGTGGCTAACACCTGTAATCCCAGCTACTTGGGAGGCTGAGGAAGGAGAATTGCTTGAACCTGGGAGGCGGAGATTGCAGTGAACTGAGATCGGGCCGTTGCACTCCAGCCTGGGTGACAAGAGTGAAACTCCATCATACACCACATACACACACACATACACACACACACACACAAACACACACAAAGGCTGGGAGCAGTGGCTCACGCCTGTAATCCCAGCACTTTGGGAGGCTGAGGTGGGCAGATCATGAGGTCAGGAGTTTGAGACCAGCCTGGCCAACATAGTGAGACCCGATCTCTACTAAAAATACAAAAAATTAGCTGCGCGTGGTGGTGGGCGCCTGTAATTCCAGCTACTCAGGAGACTGAGGCAGGAGAATGGCGTGAACCTGGGAGGCAGAGCTTGCAGTGAGCCGAGATTGTGCCATTGCACTCCAGCCTGGGCGACAAGAGTGAAATTCCATCTCAAAAAAAAAAAAGAAAAAAAAAAAGAAAACAACACTCAGAAGGGCAGAGCCAAGAGAATCACTAAGAACAGAGTCAGACAATGTCTGGGTCCTTCTTACCTCCTAAGTGCTGCAGTTATATCGGTTTAACTTGGGGTTTCTGTTATTTGCAACCACTGAAAGCATCCTAACTTATCCATAAGCTATCTTAAATACTGGCTTGGCTGCAGAAGCAAGTAAAAAGACCCCTTTGTGAAAAGGAAAATAACTGTCACAAAACTATGAATTTTATTCTATGGGGGCCAACAATGATATAATAATATAATAATGCTGGTGTTGATAGTTATAGATAACAATTACAAAGCCAGTCCCTGTGCTAAGGTATTTACAGATAATATATCATTATACTAGTGATCTTATTCAATGGCCATGATCTCCCAGTGTTACTCTTTTTAGAGAGGAGGAAACAGGTCCAGAGATCTTAAGTAACTCTCTCAGTATCACACAGTTAATGGAATTCAAAGGTAGCCTTGACTGGCTCCAGCACACTTATCAATTGGTCTTTTAACTAATTATTATTATTATTATTATTTTTTGAGACGGAGTCTCGCTCTGTCGCCCAGGCTGGAGTGCAGTGGCACGATCTCGGCTCACTGCAAGCTCCGCCTCCCGGGTTAACGCCATTCTCCTGCCTCAGCCTCCTGAGTAGCTGGGACTACAGGCATCTGCCACCATGCCCGGCTAATTTTTTGTATTTTTAGTAAGGACAGGGTTTCACCCTGTTAGCCAGGAGATGGTCTCCATCTCCTGACCTCATGATCCACCCTCCTCGGCCTCCCAAAGTGCTGGGATTACAGGCGTGAGCCACCGCGCCCGGCCTTAACTTATTATTAAATAGAGCAAATGTAAAACTTCCAGGAGGCCGGGTGTGGTGGCTCATGCCTATAATCTCAACACCTTGGGAGGCCAAGACAGGTGGATCACCTGAGGTCGGAAGTTTGAGACCAGCCTGGTGAACATGGTGAAACCCTCTGTGTACTAAAAATAAAAAATTAGCCAGGTGTGGTGGCACCTGCCTGTAATCCCAGCTACTTGGGAGGCTGAGGCACTAGAATGACTTGAACCCAGGAGGCAGTGGTTGCAATGAGCTGAGATAGTGCTACTGCACTCCAGCCCGGGAGCTGTTTCAAAAAAACAATAACAAAGACAAAAACAAAAACTTCCAGGACAGGCGTTGTGGGTCATGTCTTTAATCCTAGCACTTTGGGAGGCTGAGGCAGGAGGTTTGTTTGAGCCCAGGAGTTCAAAACTAGCCTGGTCAACATAGTGAGACCCCATCTCTATAAACAACGTTTCTCCCATGCTGTTCTCATGATAGTGAGTGAGTTCTCACAAGATCTGATGGTTTTATAAGGGGTTCTTCCCCCTTCACTTGGCACTTCTCCTTCCTGCCACCTTATGAAGAAGGTGTCTGGCTTCCCCTTTGCCTTCTGCCATGATTATAAGTTTTCTGAGGCCACCCCAGCCATGCTGAACTGTGAGTCAATGAAACCTCTTTCCTTTATAAATTACCCAGTAATTTATAACAACAACTCAGGCAGTGGTTGATAGCAGCATGAAATTGGAGTAATACAGCCTCCTAAAGTGCTGGGATTACAGGCATGAGCCACCACACGCAGCCTGCATTTTTTCATAGATAAAATGTTCTACAAGTTTTCGATTGACATTTGGAATTTTCAGAAAAGTACAAGAAGAAAATTTAAATTATCCATAATCCTACTCTGCAGAGATAATCACTATTATCATTTTATAGTATATCCTTTGAGCCTTTTAAATAATATATGCAATAGAAATCCAGCTGTGAATATTGTTTTGTAATCTGCTTTCTTTCTTTTTTTTTTTTTGATATGGAGTCTATCTGTCACTCAGGCTGGAGTGCAGTGTCTCAATCTCGGCTCACTGCAGCCTCCACCTCCCAGGTTCAAGCAATTCTCCTGCCTCAGCCTTCCAAGTAGCTGGGATTATAGGCGCCTACCACCACACCTGGCTAATTTTTGTATTATTGGTGCAGACAAGTTTTCGCCATGTTGGCCAGGCTGGTCTCGAACTCCTGACCTCAAGTGATCTGCCCACTTTGGCCTCCCAAAGTGCTGGGATTACAGGTGTGAGCCACTGCACCTGGCCTGCTTTCTTAAGATAGTATTTTTTTCTAGTCATTAAAAATTCTAAAATATTATTATTAATGTTTGCAATGGTATTTTAGTTTCTAACATTTACTTAATCAGTGCTCTATTTTCACTAAAAATTTGTTGCCATACACATTCTTGAAAATCTTTTTTTCAGACAACACTGATTTTTTTAAAAGTAGAATTACTTATTAAAGGAATATAAACATTTACAGGTGTTTAGTACTACCAAACTGCTCTCCAGAAAGGCTACATCCACTTCTGTTCCTACCAGTAGTGAGGTAGAATTCCTCTTTTCCCAAAACCTTACTCTTCTGGAAGTTTTTTTGGTTTTTTTTTAAAATAGACATGGTCTTGCTCTGTCACCCAGGCTGGAGTGCAGTGGTGTGATCACAGCTAACTGCAGCTTTGACCTCTTGGGCTCAAGCGATCCTCCCACATCCTACCTCAGCCTCCTAGGTAGCTGGAACTACAGGTGCACTCTACCATGCCTGGCTAGTTTTTTCTTTGTTTGTTTGTTTGTTGAGCCCCATGATTCAAATACTTCTACCTGGTCTCTCCCTTGACACCTGGAGATTATGGGGATTATGGGGATTACAATTCAAGGTGAGATTTGGTTGGGGACACAAAGCCTAACCATATCAGAGGCCAAGGTGGGAGGATTGCTTGAGCCTAGGAGTACAAGACCAGCCTGGGCAACAGAGCAAGACTGTCTACAAAAAAAGGAAAAGAAATTTTAAAAAGACAAAGAAAACAAAAAATAAAAAAATTTATTAGATGAATGTGGTGGCCCATGCTTGTAGTTCCAGCTACTTGGGAGGCTGAGGTGGGAGGATCACTTGAGCCTGGGAGGTCAAGGCTGCAGTGAGCTATGATTGCACCACTGCACTCCAGCCTGAGCAAGAGAGCAAGACCCTCTCAAAAAAAAAAAAAAAAAAAAAAAAAAAAGAAAAGAAAATTCAAACATTTTCAAAGCTAAAGAGAAAAATGAGATGAACTTGCCCCAGCTTTAATTATTGTCAACACAAAGCCAATCTTGCCTGTCATATTCCTTCTCCCTCACTCACATTATTTTAAAGCAAATATCAAACATCATATTTCATTTGTAAATATTTTGGCATGTTTCTCTAACCAATAAGGGCTCCTTTTTATTTTTATATTTTTTTGAGACAGGGTTTCACTCTTGCTTAGGGTGGAGTATAGTGGTGCGATCATAGCTCACTGCAGCCTTGAACTCCTGGGCTCAAGTAATCCTCCTGCTTTGGCCTCACAAGTAGCTGGGACTACAGGCTCGTGCCACCACGTCTGGCTAATTTTTAATTTTTTGTTGAGATAGGATCTTGCTATGTTGCCCACGCTGGTCTCAAACTCCTGAGCTCAAGCAGTCCTTCTGCCTTGACCTCCCAACGTGTTAGGATTACAGGCATGAGCCACTGTACCTGGCCAAGGGCTCCTTTTTTAAAAACCACAACCACAGTACCATGATCACACCTAAATTTAAAATAGTTAATTCTTTAATATCATCAAATATCCAAATAATATTCACATTGCCCTGACTGTGTTTTTATGTGTTTTATATATTTTATCTCTTTTACTTATAGGCTCCCCCTCCATCTCTTTTTTCTCATGTAATATTTTGTTGAAGAAATTGGGTCATTTGCCTGTTAGTTTGCCATAGCCTTGGATTTGTTAATTGTAGCTCATGATGTTGTTTAACATGTCCCTCATCTGTCTGTTTCCTGTAAATTCTTCGTTAGACCTAGAGGCTTGATCAGACTCAGAGTTTTTTGTTTTGTTTGTGCAGTACAGTGGGAGAAGGGACGAAGAAACTTCTCAAGGGGCAGCATTTACTTCTATCTGAAGGATCCAGTGTCTGATGGTCTTTCTTGTGATGTTAGCAACTGTTTATGATCATCGTCACACCCATACATCATTAGGGATTGCAAATTGGCGATGTTCTTATTCTATTGTTTCTTTTCCATTTAGTAGTTAGAATGCTCCATATTCCAAGAGAATTTTTTCTTCAACTATTTAGGTGCTCTTTGAAAGAGATCACAAAGGAAAGAGAAAATAAATACCTGATTCTTTCTCTTTAATGACCAGTTTTAAAAATAATTAGGTGCTTTCCTAGCATGCTTCAGTGGTGACTGATAAAATTTTTTTAGTAACATTATAAACTCACAGAGTTAAATACACTTAATATGCTTTCATCCAGTGATGTTTTTAGCCTATTGATGCTCAAATTATCCTCCTTTTAGCAAGTAGAAGTTTCTCCATGTTAGCTTCTGAGTCCTTTTTAAACCAACCCCAGTAGTCTTTGATGGCTTCCCTGCTTTCTGCTATAAAAGGTATTCCAGGCTGGGGGCGGTGACTCATGCCTGTAATCCCAGCAATTTGGGAGGCCGAGGCTGGTGGATCACCTGAGGTCAGGAGTTTGAGACCAGCCTGGCCAACATGGTGAAACCCCGTCCCTGCTAAAAATACAAAAAAATTAGCTGGGCCTGGTGGTGGGCGGCTATAATCCCAGCTACTTGGGAGGCTGAGGCAGGAGAATTGCTTGAACCCAGGAGGTGACAGTGAGCTGAGATTGCACCATTGCACTCCAGCCTGGCCAACAAGAGCAAAACTCCATCTCAAAAAAAAAAAAAAAAAGGTATTCCAGGATCATGTTGTACATTTCCATCCCCAGATATGGAATGACTCATTTCTGTAAGAGACCCTGGTTTCTTTTAGTGGGGCAATTTGCATGCTATAAGGTGGTAAGTGAATGATTTTTAAAAGTAAGAAATAACAGATACTAGATAATGAATAACAGTACAAAACTGATAGAACTATGAAGGTATTGCAGCCCAAGACCCCATTAGTGAGGGGGAGATAGTCTCACAACTTAACAGGCCCTGAAGGAATGAATGTGTCTTAATATCATATCGTACCATCACATGGATGCGAGCCTTAGTCCCCAAGAAAATCTTAAACTCTATTTAGCAAACTTATTTTAGAGGTATGTGTAAAACGTTTTTTAAAGTTTCATATATGGAAGCCTTAGCTATCTGGAAAATTAGTGTAAATAGAATGCTTCATTTGCTCATGCTTATGGTGCAGAAAAGAATCATTTAGGGAGCATGTTAAAATATAGGTGTCTGGGCCAGGCAATGGTGGCTCACGCCTGTAATCCCAGCACTTTGGGAGGCCAAGGCAGGAGGATCACCTGAGGTCAGGAGTTCGAGACCAGCCTGGACAACACAGGGGGACCCCATCTTTACAAAAAATAAACAAAATTAGCTAGGTGGCACACTCCTGTGGTCCCAGCTACTTGGGAAGCTGAGGTAGGAGGATCGCTTGAGGATGGGGGTTGAGGCTTAGGTGAGGTGTGATGGTACCACCACACTCCAGCCTGGGCGATAGAGCAACCCCGTCTCAAAAAGAAAAAAAAAAAAAAGTACGGATTTCTGGGTCCCACTCCAGACAACTTGAATCTGGGTGTAGGGCTTGGAATTTGTATTTTAGTAAGCCTTCCAAATGATTTTGAAGTAGGTAGTCCTAAAAACTAACCTTTGAGGAACATTGCCAGACAGACTGATAGAAAGAGAGAGAGTGAATAGGGGAAGAGGAGGGAAAATGCTTTAAAAGAGTGTATCTTGGTTGGGCGCGGTGGCTCCTGCTTGTAATCCTGGCACTTTGGGAGGCTGAGGCGGGTGGATCACTTGAGGCCAGGAGTTTGAGACCAGCCTGGCCAACATGGAGAAATCTCTACTAAAATACAAAAAAAAAAAAAAAGAAAGAAAGAAAGAAAAGAAAAAGAGTGTATCTTGCAGCATATTTCTGAGGATTAAGCCATGTTTTAAAAATTTAGTGATTATCGGCCAGGCCCAGTGGCTCACGCCTGTAATCCCAGCATTTTCGGAGGCTCAGGCAGGTGGATCACTTGAGGTCAGTAGTTCAAGACCAGCCTGGCCAACATGGCAAAACCCTGTCTCTACTAAAAATACAAGAATTAGCTGGGTGTGGTGGCGTGTGCCTGTAATCTGAGCTACTTGGGAGGTTGAGGCAGGAGAATTGCTTGAACCCAGGAAGCAGAGGTTGCAGTGAGCCGAGATCGCGCCACTGCCCTCCAGCCTGGGTGACAGAGTGATACTCTGTCTCAAAGGAAAAAAAAAATTGGTCATTCTCTTTTTCTGATTTAAAAGGATTTTGTTCTTCCATGGAAAACTTTTAAAAATAGGAGCAAGCAAAAGAAAATAAAAAAAATTTGTGATCTTACCACTCGGAGACAATGTTCATTTTAAGTTGGTGTATATTCTTCCAGACTTCTAAAAGGAATTGCAATTGCTCCTTTTGTAGCAGACACCATCAGACACTTGCCTGGGGCCTCTCATCTAGCAAGTGGGAGAGTCCACACTGGAACCCAGCTGCTGAATCCTGAACTTCATTGTGCTCCATTGTATTTTTTATTTTTATTTTAAAAAATTAATTATTTATTTTTGAGACAAGGCTCTGTTGCCCAGGCTGTGTGGTGCACTGGCGTGATCACAGCTCATGGTAGCCTCCATCTCCCAGGCTCAAGTGATCCTCCCACCTTGGCCTCCCAAAGTGCTAGTATTACAGGTATGAGCCACCGCCCCCCATTGTGCTTTATTGTAACAGGAACAGAGGGGCTCACACCCACTCCTAGCATTACTTTACACACATGTCTACTGTTAAAAGACAAAATTACAACAAATTTAGTTTAAAGATCTTAATTGGTTTTTATTTGCAATTATAGAATCAGCCAACACCTCATTCTAGAAAATAGAATGAGTAATGAGAGTTCTGATGAGCTGAGCAGGAGAGGTTGGCTTTATAGGTAGAAAAGGGCTGAAGAAAGCAAAAACGGGCCAGGCGCGATGGCTCACACCTGTAATACCAGCACTCTGGGAGTCCAGGGCGGACAGATCACTTGAGTTCAGGAGTTCGAGACCAACCTGACCAACATGGCGAAACCCCGTCTCTACCAAAAATACAAAAATTAGCTGGGTGTGATGGTGCACGCCTGTAGTCCCAACTACTCGGGAGGCTGAGACAGGAGAATCACCTGAACCTGGGAGACAGAAGTTGCAGTGAGCTGAGATTGTGCCAGTGCACTCCAGGCTGGGTGATAGAGTGAGACCCTGTCTCAAAAAAAAAAAAAAAAAAAAGGAAGCAAAAACAGAGAACAAAATGTAGATTGGTTGTTTTCAAGTTACTTTCCTTAAAGAGTTAAAACAGAGGTGATTACTTTATTATGCTGACTCCGGTTGACTGGAATCTTCTGTTTTGTTTTGTTTTAAAAGAGAGATGGAGTCTTGCTTTTTGGCCAGGTTGGTCTGGAACTCCTGACCTCAAGCAAGTCCCCCACCTTGGCCTTCCAAAGTGCTGGGATTACAGAAGTGAACCACCATGCCCAGCTGGACCCTCCTATTTTGTTTTGTTTTTTAAGGAAAACTGGACTGTTTTAGTTTCACAGTGTGGCACTTAGCACATGTGACTCCATTCTGGTTTGGCCTGGTCTGATGGGGCCCAGTGCAGGAGGCTAGTCCAAATGATGGCCTCCCATTAACTTTGCTTCACACTGCACATCACTTGTTAAATTAACTGCACAATTACAACAAAAAATAATGTGCCTACTACTGAACTATGGGCTTCTCAGTAGGGCAGGAACATCATCTTATTTATATCAGTATCCTTGGAACACAGCCTGGTGCTTAACTGTGGCTCAATACCTGGAACACAGTAAATACACAATAAATGATCCTTCTGGGCAGGGGGCAATGGAGTGAAAACAACTATTCTCCATTGCCTCTCACAGAACTGAATTGCAGGCATCCTAGACTTCAAAACTGATCTAGTTTTCTCCCCAAAAAACAGTTTGCAGCACTCCAATATCCAAGAAATAGAATATCCTAAACGAATTAGGGCAGGAACAAAAAACCAAATACCACATATTCTCATCTGAAAGTGGAAGCTAAACATCAGATATTCATGGACATTAGGATGACAATGGTAGATGCGGGAGACTACTAGAGTGGGGGAGGAGAGAGGGGGCAAGGGTTGAAAAACTGTTGGGTACCTGGGTGACGGGATCATTCATATCCCATACCTCAGCATCACGCAGTATACCCAGGTAACAAACCTGCATATGTACCCCCTAAAACTAAAATCCAGGTTGAAAAAGAAGGAAAAAAAAGAAGAAACAGAATATCTTCCTGAAAGCCTTATAGGGAAACATGCAGAAGAAAGCAAATCCTCTTAGCATCTTACCCCCTTACCTAAGCAACAGGGCCCCTGACATAAATGGGATGACCCACCTCCAGGGTTGGATTGGAAAGCCAGCGCATCGTGCTGCAATAAAGGCTCACCAGGTTTAGAAACAAAAGCCTGGCTGTCTCCTTTTCTCTCTTAGCCTCACAAACAGCTACTACTTGGATTCTGAGTGTTTGAAACAAAAGCATACAGGAGGAATAAAGGTGGATTTAATTGACAGTCTTTTGGAATGTAAATACCAATCAAAATGAAGAAATGTGTTTTTCAGCTTCAATACAATCTACTTTGGTTTATGAGAGTGAAAAGTCTGATGAAATACATAGTTATAAAAATGTGAAAACTAAGGAAGTAAATCTGTACAGGAGAATTGGGGAGCTGAAATATTTCCCAGTACTGTTTTACAGTCTTTTTCTTTGTTTTTCTTTCTTTTTCTCCCAGGAAACATTTTATTGGATGTGTTCATTTATGTATGCACGTATGTATTCTTCCAAATGGTTGTTTTCCTGGAACCAACTTCACGTGTGGGTAGCACTGTGCTAGGTACTAGCTGCATAATAAATGAATGTGAAAGTTGTTGACATATAGGACTGAGTTTTACTATTCATTGACCCCTTCGAACATTTATTTGGCTGCTATGATTCTATGCTTAGAAAGATACATATATCTAAACAAATACATACAATTTTGAGGAGTTCGTGATCCCTAGGAAGCTCCCCAGGGGTCAACCAACCAGAACTGGCTGGGCGTAGTGGCTCATGCCTATAATCAGTACTCCTGAGGTGGGAGGATCACTGGAGCCTAGGAGTTCAAGACCAGCCCGGACAACATTGGGAGATTCCATTTCTACAAAAAGAAAATTAGCTGGGTGTGGTGATGCTGGCCTGTAGTACCAGTTACTTGGGAGGCTGAGGCTGGAGGACCTCTTGAGCCTGGAGGGTCGAGGCTGCAGTAAGCCATGATTGTGCCACTGCACTCCAGCCAGGGAAACAGTGAGACTCTGTTTCAAAAAAGAAACCCAAAAACAAACAAACAAAAACCCAACAGAATCCTGCTCTAAGAACCTACAGTTAAAAAAGCAGCAGTGTAGGCTGGGCACAGTGGCTCATGCCTGTAATCTCAGCACTTTGGGAGGCTGAGGTGGGCAGATCACTTGAGGCCAGGAGTTCAAGACCAGCCTGGTGAAACCCTGTCTCTACTAAAAAATACAAAAATTAGCTGAGTGTGGTGGTGCACGCCGGTAATCCTAGCTACTATGGAGGCTGAGGCACAAGAATCACTTGAACCCAGGAGGTGGAGGTTGCAGTGAACTGAGATTGCGCCACTGCATTCCAGCACTCCAGCCTGGGTAATGAGAGACTCCGTCTAAAAAATAAATAAATAAATAAATAAAAAAAACCAGGCCTGTAATCATGGCTGAGTAATAAAAAAGGTTTTGGCTGGGCGCGGTGGCTCATGTCTGTAATCCCAGCACTTTGGGAGGCTGAGGCAGCAGCAGATCACGAGGTCAGGAGTTTGAGACCAGCCTGACCAACATGGTGAAACCCCGTCTCTACCAAAAATACAAAAATTAGCTGGATGTGGTGGTGGGTGCCTGTAAGCCCAGCTGCTCAGGAGGCTGAGGCAGGAGAATTGCTTGAATCTGGGAGGCGGAGGCTGCAGTGAGCCAAGATTGTGCCACTGCACTCCAGCCTGAGTGACAGAGCGAGACTCCATCTCAAAAAAAAAAAAGGCTTTGACCAATGCAAGATCAGTGTGTGCTAGAGTGGCTAGAAGAAAGTCACAGAGTTCGGCTGGGCGCGATGGCTCACGCCTGTAATCCCAGCACTTTGGGAGGCCGAGATGGGTGGATCACAAGGTCAGGAGATCGAGACCATCCTGGCTAACACGGTGAAACCCCGTCTCTACTAAAAATACAAAAAAAAATTAGCCGGGCGGGGTGGCGGGCGCCTGTAGTCCCAGCTACTCAGGAGGCTGAGGCAGGAGAATGGCATGAACCCGGGAGGTGGAGCTTGCAGTGAGCCGAGATCGCGCCACTGCGCTCCAGCCTGGGCGACAGAGCAAGACTCCGTCTCAAAAAAAATAAAAAAATAAATAAAAAAAAGAAAGTCACAAAGTTGACCTTAAAGGCTGGGCAAGATTTGGAGTGTGCAGTAGACGGAAGGGAGCAGGGGGAGGGCCAGCAAAGGAGCAAGGAGGCAGACAGCATGAAATAGGTGACGGGCCAGCCGGAAGGAGGTCATGTTCATGGCAAGTCTGGGTTCGGACTTCACCTGATAGATTGACCAGGGTTTCTCCACAGTGACACTGCTGACATTTGGAACTGGACAGTTCTTTGTTGTGAAGGCCAGTTCTGTGCATTGTAAGATGTCCAACAACACACTTGACCTCTGCCCACTAGATGCCAGTAGCATCTCCCAAGTCATGACAATCACAAATGTCTCCAGACATTGCCAAAGATCACCCTATTTGAGTATGACTGTCACAGCATATTTGAGCTTGGTAATGTTTTCCAAAGTTTAGTCATTCAGGTATCACCTTCACGAATTTTGCCAGATCTTGGTGCCTCCTTCTTGGCTATCTCCTGTATTTATTTATTTATTTAGAGACAGAGGCTGAGGCAGGAGAATCTCTTGAGCCCAGGAGGCAGAGGTTGCAGTGAGCCGAGATCAGGCCACTGCACTTTCAGCCTGGGTGACAGAATGAGACTCCATCTCCAAAAAAAAAAAAAAAAAAAAAAAAAAGTAAGGATTTACTTCTCCTCAGATGTTGGCAAAAAAGGTGGATGCCAAAGACGATTTGCCTCTTCCTCCTACAGAGAGGCCAACTCATTCCCTGTGCCATCATCATGTTAGTAGCTCTCGGGGCAGATTGCAAGACCCCTCCTCTTTCAGGATTGAATTCCCCCTTGGCATGTGTCACATCTTCATTTGCCTTTCTTTTCTGATGAGAGGGTCATCACCACTTCCTGATCTCCTTTCTTGGCAACAGAAGGGTGATGTGAGATTTAATTTCTCAAAAAAACTAAAAAAGATGCCAAGATCCCCAGGATCCGTCCCACGTGGGCCAAGATCTTCTTTGGGTGCAGAGGGTCAGTGCAGACAAAGGCACTTGGATCGCTTGCCATGGTTCCTCTCTCTCTAATTATAGAAAGTATTTAGCTATTGTTCCCTAATTGCTCACTGCAGTTGGGTTTGAGCATTTTTTTTTTTTTCTGACAAAAGGCTGGTTTCTGATGAGTTGTTCTTTTCTTTCCGCCTTGGTCCGCTGCCATACCAGTGCCTGGCTCTTCCACTGGAAAACTGCAGGAGGTGGTATGGTATTTCTGGGGAAGCCACTTTACCTCATCCAATTGCTTTCATGGCTTCCCAGTTGCCTAATAGGAAGGGAATTAACATTTACTGGGCATCTATTTAGTATGTGCCAGGCACTGTGCTAAGTGCTCACGTAGGTTGTCTTATTCAATCCTTGCAGCAAACTTGAGAGGCAGATATAATTATTCCCAATTTATAGATGAAGAATCTAAGGTGAAGGTAGTCTCAGTCAGTATGTGGCTGAGTCAGAATTCAAACCCAGGTCTTTGTGTGTGAGTCCTTTTTTTTTTTTTTTTTTTGAGACACGGTCTCACTCTGTCACTCAGGCTGGAGTGCAGCGGTGCAATCTTGGCTCACTGCAGCTTCAACCTCCTGGGCTCAAACAATTCTCCTGCCTCAGCCTCCCAAGTAGCTGGGACTACAGGTGTGTGCCACCACACATGGTTAATCTTGTTTTATTTTTTAATGAGACGGGCTCTCACCATGTTGCCCAGGCTGGTCTTGAACTTCTGGGCTCAAGCAATTCTCCTGCTGGAGTCAGTCTGGGCACAGTGGCTGAGGCTTGTAATCCCTTCCCAAAATGCTGGGATTGTGAGCTACTGTGCCCAGACTGACTCCATGTTTTCCTCTCTCAAAAGTTTTTCTAGACTTCTGGCTGATAAAACATTGGTGTTGGAGACTCCCGCTCTCTTGCCCTAAAAGTGCTTATTTCTAGGTCTTCTGCTAGTGGTAAGGCTTGGTGGGGATGCCTATAGGATGCTTAAAGGAGCTCTAGGTTTCCTGTTTTGGCTCATGACACATGAAGGAATTTCCAGTGTCATGGTAGCAAGGACGAGGAGGAAAGCCATCCCTCCTGGGGCTGTAGCAGTAAGGATCCTATGGGAAACAGAGGGCACATTCAGGGGTTTACATGCAGAACAGAACATTCAATGAATGGACTACTTAGCAGAGTTATGGGCAGTTAAAGGAACCAACAAGCAATGGGGAAGCTACCGGGTACTGGCAGCAGCAGGAAGCCATCACCACCCCTAGGTTTAAAGGGACATGGTGTGAGAATGGTGTTCCTGAAGCCCAATGACAGCTGGGGGTATGGCAGAAGCATCCAGACAGGAGCTGTGACAGGAGGGAAACCCAGCCACTGCCCGAACACCAGCAGGAAGGGCAGCAGCAGCTGGTGTGTGAGTGTGTATATATACAGACATCCAGGTCTCTCCCTCCTCTGCCTTCCCATCTGCTCATGCTACCACTGGCCAAACCCAGCTAGAAGACAGAGAGTAGGGGAGCCTAGAGATGCAGCTCTTGCAGGTCAGCCTCCTGAGGCACAGGGCAGGAAGGAAGGGTGGAGAGAGCACCTGGGAAGATACAGAGAGTGTTCAGCACAGGGGCTGACTCACCTGTGCCATCCACAGCAGTGTCTTTTTTTTTTTTTTTGAGATGGAGTCTCTCTCTGTTGCCCAAGCTGGAGTGCGGTGATGCAATCTCAGCTCACTGAAATCTTTGCCTCCCGGGTTCAAGCGATTCTCCTCCCTCAGCCTCCCGAGTAGCTGGGACTACATAAGTGCACCACCACACCCAGCTAATTTTTGTATTTTTAGTAGAGACGGGGTTTTGCTATGTTGCCCAGGCTGGTCTCAAACTCCTGGCCTCAAGTGATCCACCCTCCTTGGCCTCCCAAAGTGCTAAGATTACAAGTGTGAGTCACCACACCTGGCCCAGTGTCATTTTTTTGGTGAGTGGAGACATACTCTACAGGAAGTGGGACATTGTTTACAGGCTCAAAGAATCATGGAATGTGAGAGTGGGAAGTGCCCTTAGAGCTCTACCTGTAAAATTCCTTTACTTTATAAAGAGGATCCTGAGGCCCAGGAAGGGGAAAGGACTGGTCCAAGGTCAGTTGCTAATTCGTGGCATGGGCAGGACTGGAAGCCAGCTTGCCTAACTTCCAGTCCATACTGCTTCTTAGTTTTGAGCTGTAGTCAATTAATGGTTGGTAATAAAGGATCACTACTGAGCCACTTGACCTATTTCCTGTTAAGACCTCAGGGTATAGTTTACTTTGGCCCCAGACATTTGCCTCAAATGATTCTTTCTCTAAATATATCTATGATCAGAGTAGGCTGCCCATTTCAGAGTGTGGGCTCTGGAGTCAGGCTCATGGGGCTGAATCCCAGCCCTATCCTTACAGAATGGTCTTGGACAAGTTATTTAACCCTCCACCTTATTTTGCTCAACTGTAAAATGAGGATAATAATGATGTCTATCTCATATCTCATGACGATTATATAAGAAGATATATTTAAAGCACTTAGACTAGCATCTGCCAATAATGAGTGCATGATAAATAACAGTATACATGTGGGGTGTGTGTGTATATATATATATGATGTAAACAAATATGTGTGTGTGTGTATGTATATGCATGTATGTGTATATATATGCATGTATGTGTGTGTGTGTGTGTGTATATATATATATATATATGTATATATATTCTACCCCCCAAATTAGTTTAGAATTCTGGTTAAGAATTCACATGGTTTGGCTGGGTGTGGTGGCTCATGTCTGTAATCCCAGCACTTTGGGAGGCTAAGGTGAGCAGATCACTTGAGGTCAGGAGTTTGAGACTAGCCTGGCCAACATGGTGAAATCCTGTCTCCACTAAAAGTACAAAAATTAGCCAGGCGTGATGGTATGTGCCTGTAGTCCCAGCTACTTGGGAGGCTGAGGCAGGAGAAACGCTTGAACCTGGGAAGTGGAGGTTGCAGTGAGCCGACATTGCACACTGCACTCCAGCCTGGATGACAAAGCGCGACTCCATCTCAAAAAAAAAAAAAAAAAAGAGAGAATTCATGTGGTTGGCTGGGCAAGGTGGCTTATGCCTGTAATCCCAGCACTTAGGGAGGCCAAAGCAGGTGGATTGCTTGAGCTCGGGAGTTTGAGACCCACCTGGGAAACTTGATGAAATACCATCTCTATCAAAAATACAAAAAAAAAAAAAAATTAGCTGGGCATTGTGGTGTGTGTATGTGGTCCTAGCTACTTGGGAGGCTGAGGTGGGAGGATCTCTTGAGCCCGGGAGGTGGAGGTTGCAGTGAACCAAGATTGTGCCATTGCACTACTCCAGCCTGGGCGACAGAGACCACATCTAAAAAAAAAGAATTCACATGGCTGTGATTGAGGTCAGGCATGGTGGTGTGTGCCTATAGTCCCAGCTACTTGGGAGGCTGAGGCAGGAGAAACGCTTGAACCTGGGAGGTGGAGGTTGCAGTGAGCCAACATCACGCACTGCACTCCAGCCTGGATGACAAAGCGAGACTCCATCTCATGCCTGCACTTTGGGAGGCTGAGTAGGGAGGATGGCTTGAGCACAGGGGTTCAAGATCAGTCTAGGCAACATAGGGAGACACTGTCTTTGCAGCTACTTGGGAGGCTGAGGTGGGAGGATTACTTGAGCCTGGGAGGTCAAGGCTGTAGTGAGCGCGGCATGATTGCGCCACTGCATTCTAGCCTGGGCAATACAACAAGACCCTGTCTCAAAAAACCAACCAACCAACCATACTTTTTACCTTTATTGAAATATATCAGTTGTTCTTTTAAACATTTTTTTCTTTTAATTTTTTTTTTAGTAGAGACAAGGTCTCACCTATGTTGCCCAGGCTGGTCTCAAACTCCTAAGCTCAAGCTAACCTTCTACCTCTGCCTCCCAAAGTGCTGGGATTACAGGCATGAGCCATGGCTCCTGGCCTTATCAGCTGTTTTTCACATGGAATTTTTCCTTTCCCTATAACAGATAAGAACTCTGAAGGGCTTAGGTGATGTGCCTTTTCTGGGATTCCTCAGCAGTCAGAGGCAGATAAATCCTTGTTCTCAGGCTGGGCACTGTGGCTCACACCTGTAATCCCAGCACTTTGAGAGGCTGAGGCGGGCGGATCACCTGAGGTCAGGAGTTTGAGACCAGCCTGGCTAACATGGTGAAACCCAGTCTCGACTAAAATACAAAAATTAGCCAGGCATGGTGGTGCATGCCTGTAATCCCAGTTACTCGGGAGGCTGAGGCAGGGGAATTACTTGAACTTGGGAGGCGGAAGTTGCAGTGAGCCGAGTTTGTGCCGATGCACTCCAGCCTGGGCAACAGAGTGAGACTCCATCTCCAAAAAAAAAAAAAAAGAAAATACAAGTCTGACTCTTCACATCATAAGCTGGCTGTGGTGGCTCATGTCTGTAATCCCAGCACTTTGGGAGGCTAAAGCGGATGGATCATTTGAGGCCAGGAGTTTGAGACCAGCCTGGCCAGCATGGCGAAACTCTGTCTCTACTAAAAATACAAAAAATTAGGCGGGCGTGGTGGCAGGTGTCTGTGATCCCAGCTACTTGAGAGGCTGAGGCAGGAGAATCGCTTGAACCGGGGAGGCAGAGGTTGCAGTGAGCCGAGATGGTGCCGTTGCACTCCAGCCTGGGTGACAGAATGAGACTCGGTCTCAAAAACAACAATAACAACAACAACAACAAAGCAACAACAACAACAACAAAGCAAGTTTGATTCTTCATATTAAGCCTGTACCACTGTTGTAACATGGGAAGACATGAAGAAGAAATGATCTGAGCTTTAATCATTTATATTCGGACATAAGGTCCACCAAGATAAAGAACATCTGTACCAAACTGCCCCCTCCCCACAAAATTCAAGTATTGATAAGTGATTTTAAATAAATTTTATAAATAAAACAGTGTAAGGAGGTAGAGTGTGTCTCAGGGAATGTGGGGGTGAGTGGGGAGATAGGGGTAATTGGGGATGACCTCTCTGGAGGGTAACATTAGCACAGAGAACAAATTGCCAGGATGGAGCAGACCATTGAAGATATGCAGGAATAGCAAGTGTAACGGCTGCCCAGATAGCAGCCAGCTTGGCAGATTGAGAACAGAAAGGAAGCTGATGCAGTTGGAGTGGAGTGAGCCAGGGAAGAGAAGGGTGGGAAATGAGGCTGGAGAGAGGGAGTGGAGCCAGCCTCTGGGGAGCCAGGAGGGTCAGGCTGAAGGGGTGGGTTGCCCCTCCACACCTGTGGGTGTTTCTCGTAAGGTGGAACGAGAGACTTGGAAAAGAAAAAGACACAGAGACAAAGTATAGAGAAAGAAATAAGGGGACCCGGGGGACCAGCGTTCAGCATATGGAGGATCCCACCAGCCTCTGAGTTCCCTTAGTATTTATTGATCATTCTTGGGTGTTTCTCCCAGAGGGGGATGTGTCAGGGTCACAAGACAATAGTGGGGAGAGGGTCAGCAGACAAACACGTGAACAAAGGTCTTTGCATCATAGACAAGGTAAAGGATTAAGTGCTGTGCTTTAGATATGCATACACATAAACATCTCAATGCTTTACAAAGCAGTATTGCTGCCCGCGGGTCCCACCTCCAGCCCTAAGGCGGTTTTTCCCTATCTCAGTAGATGGAACGTACAATCGGGTTTTATACCGAGACATTCCATTGCCCAGGGACGGGCAGGAGACAGATGCCTTCCTCTTGTCTCAACTGCAAGAGGCATTCCTTCCTCTTATACTAATCCTCCTCAGCACAGACCCTTTACGGGTGTCGGGCTGGGGGACGGTCAGGTCTTTCCCTTCCCACGAGGCCATATTTCAGACTGTCACATGGGGAGAAACCTTGGACAATACCTGGCTTTCCTAGGCAGAGGTCCCTGCGGCCTTCCGCAGTGTTTGTGTCCCTGGGTACTTGAGATTAGGGAGTGGTGATGACTCTTAAGGAGCATGCTGCCTTCAAGCATCTGTTTAACAAAGCACATCTTGCACTGCCCTTAATCCATTTAACCCTGAGTTTGACACAGCACATGTTTCAGAGAGCACGGGGTTGGGGGTAAGGTCACAGAATCTCAAGGCAGAAGAATTTTTCTTAGTACATAACAAAATGGAGTCTCCCATGTCTATTTCTTTCTACACAGACACAGTGACAATCTGATCTCTCTTGCTTTTCCCCACATCAGGCAAAGAGTTTGGATTTTCTTCTCAGTGTCATGACACTCCTCTGAACAGCAACATTCAGCTTCCAAAGCACTTGCACCATTGCACTTGATCCTCACAAGCCCTTTGAGGTAGGTAGGACTGACAATAGTATTAACTCCATTTTATCAAGACAGAAACTAAAGCTCTGCCAAAATTAGAAAACCTGCTGTGAGTCACCCAGTTCAAACAAGATTCTTTGACTCTAAATCGGGGTTTTTAACCTCAGCTGTGCATTGAAATCCTACAGGGAGCTCTACAAAATACCTATGACTCAGTCCCATTCCCAGTAGTTGAAGGGGTGCTAGTGCCAGCTATGGCCCAGGAAGACTTTTAAAGCTCTCCAGGTGATTTTTTTTTTAGACTGGGTTTTTCTCTGTCAGCCAGGCTGGAATGCGGTGGTGGTGCAATCATGGCTCACTGTACCCTTGACCTTCTGGGCTCAAGTTATCTTCCCACGTGAGCCTCCTGAGTAGTTGGGATTTTAGGCATGAGCCACTGTGCCTGGCCCTTATTATTATTTTATTTTCAATTTATTATTATTTTTTGAGATGGAGTCTTGCTCTGTCACCCAGGCTGGAGTGCAGTGACATGATCTCTGCTCACTGCAATCTCTGCCTCCTAGGTTCAAGCGAGTATCCTGCCTTAGCCTCTCGAGCAGCGGGGCTACAGGCGTGTGACACCACGCCCAGCTAAGTTTTGTATTTTTAGTAGAGACGGGGTTTCACCATGTTGGCCAGGCTGGGCTGGAATTCCTGACCTCAAGTGATCTGCCTGCCTTGGCCTCCCTAAGTGCTGGGATTACAGGTGTGAGCCACTGCACCTGGCCTAATGCTCCCTTTTTTCTGTTCCTAAGCCACTTTGTTCATACCTCAATCTTAACACTTCTCACATTATTTGGAAGTTATTAATCTTCTTATCTTAATGCCTATACATTGCAAACTTTAGATGGTGGGGGCTGTGTTATTTAACTCTATACTACTGCTACCTCTGTGCTGCAATTATCTTTTTTTTTCTTTTTTAGTGACCGGGTTTAGCTCTCTCTCTGTTGCCCAGCTGGAGTGCAGTGGCAAGACCCATCAAAGCTCACTGCAGCCTTGAACTCCTGGGCTCAAGATCCTCCCTCCCTGGCCTCCAGAGTAGCTGGGACTACAGGCATGCGCCACCATGCCCAGCTAATTTTTAATTTTTCTGTAGTCTCATAGGGTCTGGCTATGTTGCTCAGGCTGGTCTCTAACTCCCGGCTTCAAGCGATTCTCCTGCCTTGGCCTCCCAAACTGTCGTGGTTACAGGGATAAGCCACTGTGCTCAGTCTATGCTGCCTTTCAATAAAGACAAGTGCTTAAATTTAATGTAGTTTAAATTTATCAAAGTTTTATTTACAGTTTGTGATTATGGCACTTAATAAACCCTACCCTGAGATCATAAGGATGTTTTCTTTTCTTGTAAAAGTTATAATTTTGAGGAATGATAGTAAGAAGAAAAAAAAAGTTGTAATTTTAAAATGCTTTAATTTCCCCTGTAAGTCTTTAACCTACCTTGAATTAGTTTTTGCATAGGGGATCCAACAGGTAACTGGTTGTTCCAGCCCATGTACTGAATACTCTATCTTCCCTCACTGAACTATAATTCCAGCCATACCTCATTTCATAGATGCCTGCATGTTTGGGCTCTGTAGGTGGTTCCATTTACCCCTCTGCCTTTCCCTATTCCAATATCACATGGTCTTAATTTGTATAGCTTTTAATACATGTTGACATGGAAGGGTGCGTCCTTGAAACACATTTTTCTTCTTCAAGAGTGTTTTGGCTATGCTTTGCCTTAAAGTGGTGTTTTTTTTGTTTTTTGTATTTTGTTTTTTTTTTTGAGACAAAGTCTCGCTGTGTCACCCAGGCTGGAATTCAGTGGTATGATCTTGGCTCACTGCAACATTTGTCTCCCAGGTTCAAGGATTCTCTTGCCACAGCCTTCTGAGTAGCTGGGATTACAGGTGTGCACCACCACGCCTGGCTAATTTTTGTATTTTAGTAGAGATGGGGTTTTACCATGTTGGCCAGGCTGGTGATGAACTCCTGACCTCAACTGATCCACCTGCCTTAGCCTCCCAAAGTGCTGGGATTACAGGCACGAGCCACTGCGCTGCCCTTTGTTTTTTCATACACACTTTTGATTAGTTTGTGAAGGTCCAGAAAAAATTATGTTGGAAATTTGATTGGAACTGCATTGGACTGATAGATTAATTCCCCCATGAAAAAAATAGCTCAAGAGACGTTTATAGAATAAACAAACGTCTGAGGCCTGGCGTGGTGGCTCACACCTGTAATCCCAGCACTTTGGGAGGCCAAGGCCAGAGGATGGCTTAGCACAGAAATTCGAGACCAGCCTGGGCAATATAGTGAGACCACACCCCCCAGCTTTTCTTGAGAAAAAAATTAAAAAATTTAGCCAGGCGTGGCAGTATGTGCTTGTAGTCCCAGCTACTCCACAGACTGAGGCAGGAGGGTACCTTGAGGACAGGAGGTTGAGGCTACAGTGATGGAGCCTCTACACTCCAGCTTGGGCAACACAGCCAGACCCTGTCTCAAAAAAAAAAAGAGAAATGTTTTTGATACATGTCTTCAAAGTGCATCTTATAAGTCAACATTTGATAATGGAGATCAGTGAATGAATGAATAAGGGCCAAAGATAACTAAGATTAGCTAGCATATTATATTTATTTATTTATTTATTTTGAGACGAGTTGCCCAGGCTGGAGTGCAGTGGCCCAATCTCAGCTCACTGCAACCTCCACCTCCCGGGTTCAAGCAATTCTCCCACCTCAGCCTCCCGAGTAGTTGGGATAACAGGTGCCCGCCACTATGCTGGGCTAATTTTTCTTTTTCTTTTTTTTCTTTTTGGAGACAGAGTCTCACTCTGTGGCCCAGGCTGGAATGCAGTGGCGTGATCTCAGCTCACTGCAACCTCCGCCTCCCGGGTTCAAGCGATTCTCCTGCCTCAGCTTCCTGAGTAGCTGAAATTCCAGACGTGCACCACCACACCGGGCTAATTTTTGTATTTTTAGCAGAGACAGGTTTCACTATGTTGGCCAGGCTGGTCTCAAATTCCCGGCCTCAAGTGGTCCGCCCACCTTGGCCTCCCAAAGTGCTGGGATTACAGGAATGAGCCACCGCACCCGGCTTAATTTTTCTATTTTTAGTAGAAATGGGGTTTCACTATGTCGGCCTGGCTGGTCTCCAACCCCTAGCCTCAGGTGATCTGCCCGCCTCAGCCTCCCAAAGTGCTGGGATTACAGGTGTGAGCTACTGCGTCCTGCCCAGCCAGCATTATTATTATTATTTTTGAGACGGAGTTTCGCTGTTGTTGTCTAGGCTGGAGTGCAATGGCGTGACCTCGGCTCACCACAACTTCTGCCTCCCGGGTTTCTAGTGCCTCAGCCTCCTGAGTAGCTGGGATTACAGGCATGCACCACTAGGCCTGGCTAATTTTTGCTATTATTAGTAGGGACGGGGTTTCTCCATGTTGGTCAGGTTGGTCTCAAACTCCTGACCTCAGGTGATCTGCTAGCCTTGGCCTGCTGGGATTACAGGCGTGAGCCACCGCCCCGCCAGCATACATCAATTGTCAGTAAATTTCTTCTTCACCTACTAGTTCCAATATCTTATTTAAAATCTATGGCCCGGTGAGGTGGCTCAGGCTTGTAATCCCAGCACTTTGTGAAGTCAAGGCGGGTGGATTGCCTGAGTTCAGGAGTTCAAGACCAGCCTGGGCAAAATGGCGAAACCCCGTCTCTCCTAAAAATACAAAAAATTAGCAGGGCGTGGTAGCACACTCCTGTAATCCCAGCTACTCAGGAGGCTGAGGCAGGAGAATCACTTGAACCCGGGAGGCGGAGGTTGCAGTGAGGCGAGATGGGCCACTGCACTCCAGCTTGGGTGACAGAGTGAGACTCTGTCTCAAAATGAATGAATGAATGAATGAATGAATGAATGAATAAAATCTACGAGGTCGGGCGCAGTGGCTCACTCTTGTAATCCCAGCACTTTGGGCGGGCGGATCATTTGAGGTCAGGAGTTCGAGACCGGCCTGGCCAACATGGTGAAACCCCATCTCTAAAAAAAATACAAAAATTAGCTGTACTGCTTGGGCGACAGAGGGAGACTCAGTCTCAAAAAAAAAAAAAAAAAAATCTACAAATCCACTTCATCTTTCATTAAACACGAACCTGGGACGTAGTTAGAATGTCTTGAAGAAAATATTTCAGTAAGATTCCAAGTCCGTCGCCCTGGCAAAGCAACAAGGCCACCTAACGGAGTAAGCCCGAGACCCCTGTGCCTCCACAGTGCTGCCCGCGGGATCGCGGCGTGGGGAACCAGGAACTACAAGTCCCGGCAGGCCGCGCGCGCCTCGGCTTCACTAAGCGCAGTCAGGTGGCTGTCCCCGCACGGTTCCCAGCTAATTCCCCGCTACCGGGTTGCGGCCGGAAGCCGGGCGCCGCGGCTCTGCTTCCCTCGGGGTGAGTAGGGGCAGCTCGCCGGAGGCCGGCGCAGAGCTCGGGCCGACCAGCCTGGCAGGGCCGCACCGCGCCTGGAGCGCGAGGGAACCGGCATGGACACGCCGGGAGTCGGCCTCTGCTCCGGTTGTGCAGCCGCCCTGGGCGCCGGGAGGGACAGCCCCATGACCTTGTCACCTGGGCCCGGCGCGCGGCCACGTGGCTCGGGTGACTCGCATTGCCCCGCCCCCCTGCAGTGACTTCTCCAGTTTGGCACACCAGTGGGCTTTCATGTGACCTGTCCACTTCAGTGGCACAGTCTTGCAGGCACCCGAGTGGGCAGAGCTGGAGGAGGGCCGGAGGTGGCTCACCCAGACGCCTTCACCCCCTGGTGGCCCTGTGAGTTCCGAGGCAGAAGCAGCTGGAGCTGGAGCGAGGTCTGGGCAAGAGCAGGGGGCGATGCCCATATCCTGGCCCTCCACCCGGTCTTGCGAACGTGCCCCAGACCGCTGCTTATCTCCAGCATCTTGCAGGGCCCTGGGCTTCCAGATCACACAGTAGATATGTGCTAACAGCAGCCAGTGTGTGTGGAGAGCAACCTTTAGATAAGACACCTAGAACAGCCCTCTCCCAGGGTTAAGTGGCATTTACTTTCTACTAACAAGAAAGTCATTCAACAAGTATTTATTGATTACCTCCATGATACTTGGCACTTAGTAGGTGCTCAAGAAATATTTGCAGAGTTGAAGTGAATTAGACTTTATCTGTGGCTTCATATGTTTTATTTAATAATTTTCTTGGGGCTGGGTGTGGTGGCTGATGCCTGTAATCCCAGCACTTTGGGAGGCCAAGATGGGAGGATTGCTTGAGGGCAGGAGTTCAACACCAGGCTGGGCAACATAGTGAGACTCCCGTCTGTATTAAAAGAAAAAAAGAAAAATAAATAAAATAATTTTCTTACTACAGTGGTTCTCAAACTTTAGCATGCACCAGAGTCACCTGGAGAGCTAGTAACAACACACAGTACTGGACCCCATCCCCAAAGTTTCTGATTCTGTAAGTCTGGTATGAGGACCAAGAATTGGCGTTTCTAACATGCACCCAAGTGATGCAGTTGCTGTTGGTCTGGGGACCATACGTTGAGTACCACTGCTTTATAGGAAAAAAAATCCTGTGAACTTAAAGCACTATCTCTTCACACCTGGTTACGGGTCTTTCTGTCTTTATTTGCCAGTTTTACTTTTTTGGTGATTGTAAATATGTGCATATTACTTTGTACACTGTTAACTCCCTCCGTATTGATTTATATACAGATTTTAATGTAGTCTATACTTGTCATTTTTCCTGGTTACATCATATTCTACCTTATTGGGTCATTCTTTGCTTGGCCATTTCTCAACTGGCCTCAGGGATGTGCGATTTGATCTGTACTAGAAGAGTGTGCATATTCTTACTTTCTGATATGCAGTCATTTTCTTGTCAGACAAAGGACCTGTAAGAATATTAGTTGGGGCCAGGTGTGGTGGCTCACACCTGTAATCCCAGCACTTTGGGAGGCTGAGGTGGGCGAATCACTTGAGGTCAGGAGTTCAATGCCAGCCTGGCCAACATGGTGAAACCCCATCTCTACCAAAAATACAAAAAAATTACCTGGGCGTAGTGGTGTGTGCCTGTAGTCCCAGCTACTTGGGAGGCTGAGGAGGAGAACAGCTTGAACCCGGGAGACGGAGGCTGCAGTGAGCCGAGATCGTGTCACTGCACTCCAGCTTGGGCGACTGAGCAAGACTCCGTCTAAAAAAAAAAAAATTAGTTGGGTCAGCCATCCATTTCTTCACCAGGGTAACTCACTAAATATGCCTCCTGGGTTAAGGTTTCCATGTTGCAGGGACTCCAGTGGCCTATTTCAGGGCCCAGCAAGCTGCTTGTTCTTGTGCACTTTTTGCTCTCTTGGTGGGAGCAGTCATACGTGGATTCAAGTTCTGCCTCCATCACTTACCAGCTCCTTGGCCAAGTTTTCTACCTTTTCTAAAACACCACTTCCTTATCCATAGATTGAAGCTCTAATAGCATGCACCTCGGAATCTGGTTGTGTGAGTTAATGAGCTAATAAGTGCTTGGTACTGTAGCTCTCCCATTGGAAGCTCACTCTCTTCTCTTACCTGCTGCTTGCTCTTTGCATCTGGCTTTGCCCTATTCTCCCTCAGTCTGCCTTTCCTAGGATGAACTGAATGGAGGATTTCTATTCCTTGCCTGGGTGAGAATTATTTTTGTTGTCTATTCTGGGACCTTGGCAACAGTCAGGGATTCCTTTTTTTATTTTTTGAGACAGAGTGTTGCTCTGTCGCCCAGGCTGGAGTGCAGTGGCACGATCTTGGCTCACTGCAGCCTCTGCCTCTCAGGTTCCAGCAATTCTCTTGCTTCAGCCTCCCAGGATTCCTTTATTTAATCAACATTGATTTAAGGACCTTGAGTGCTTGGGCATCAAACACTAGGAAAGGGAGTTTGATTAAAATTTGGTTCCTAGCTGGGCGCGGTGGCTCACGCCTGTAATCCCAGCACTTTGGGAAGCCAAGGCGGGCGGATCACGAGGTCAGGAGATCGAGACCGTCCTGGCTAACATGGTGAAACACCATCTCTACTAAAAAAAATACAAAAAAATTAGCTGGACGTGGTGCCGGGTGCCTGTAGTCCCAGCTACTCGGGAGGCTGAGGCAGGAGAATGGCTGGAACCCGGGAGGCGGAGCTTGCAGTGAGCCGAGATTGCGCCACTGCACTCCAGCCTGGGCGACAGAATGAGACTTCATCTCAAAATAAATAAATAAATACAATTTGGTTCCTGGACTACATTACTATCTTAGGGAGGGCAGACTGTAAACCTGCTCAGGCCAACTTCACACAGTCCCTTGCTATTGACTTGGTGTCTTTGGCATCTTTCCAGACTTGAGGCATGATGGTATCATCCACTTTGTGTGCTTTCTATCCATATCAGGGACCAGGTTCTTCTGAAGACCCTATCAGTCTCTCCAAGGGTATTTTTGGGTCTTTTTTCAGTTTTGGGGGCAGACTAGAAGAAATAATGCTCATTGGTCTAATAGTCTCTCTAGGAAATGGGAGGAGGCCATGGTCACTTTTCATGGAACTAGAGACCTAAGTGCCTTTTCTCTGTGGTAATTCTCATTTGTGCACCAAACAGGGAGAGGTGATTCCAGGCCTTTAGTCCTGAAATGTAGCATAGGGAGAGGGCTGCCAATGGATGGAAACTGAAAAGGCCTAGCTAGTCACTGACTCCGATGAACAGTAAGTGCTTGGTTTCCCATTTAGTTCTGTCAAGGGGACAGACATTTCGTGTGACCATCAGCTTCCCATTTGTACGTCCCAGACTCTCCTGTTGCTTCATTTTCATAACCTACTGGGGTGTTTCCTGTGGTCCAGCGAGATGGATTCCATTCTTGTCATTGATTTGACAATAAAACAGCCATGTCAGCTTTGCAGCTCTCCTAAACATTTGATAGACTGAAATGGCTTGTTTCTAGTGGGAGGCATTGGTTGATCTTGTGACATCCTGTTGATTTTGGGGGCTCCAAACAGTGCCTCCCACATGCCTGGCACTGGGTCAGAAATCACAGTCTCTGCCCACAGCAACAGTTGCATTTACTTGAGAACAGCAGTAAGGACTTTAGTGAACAGGAGTCCAGGTGTTCCTATCAAAGACGTTACCTGTCATAAAGAGAAGGGCTGAATACTTGGAATGAGTGGGAAGGCCCTGCTCAAGCTCTTAGCCATTTTACTAGCTGAGCCACCTGGGACAAATCTCTCACCCTCTCTGCTCCTTGGTTTCCTCATTTATACCTGGGGATGGTAATAATATTTGTCTCTCCTCACTGGGTTGTGTGGAATATCTAATGAGTTGAGTGTAAAGGGCTCTATTTTAATATAAAGGCTAGTTCTTGCTAGTGTTATTATCTAGTGATTAGGTTTAAGGGTTTTGGTGGCCTCAGACCCCCTGTAAGGTATGTACTGTTAGGAGAGGTGACTCAGTTGAAAGTCAAAAAGGCTAGTAAGCAGAACAGGGCAGGTGATTCATTAACAAAGGGTTTAATAAGGAAAGATGTTTTCAATTGACAGACATATTTCACGCCTGACAGGGTCTTTTACAATACCCCGAGGGAAGCAACTCATTTGCATGTTAAAGACTCAGGGACACCTTATGGAAAACTCTAGCTCCAGTCTATTTAGATGCCATTCGGCTCCTGTATCATCTATTTTATGTATTTCAATTTCCATCTCTTTTATTACTGAGGACATTTGCACGAAAACAGGGTTTTGAGAGTTGTGTCTGCTTCGCTGTTACTTCCCACCCAGAGGTGGTCTTAAGGGTAGGGGTGGCCTCATTGCATACAGGAGACAGGTGTGGAGGTTGGTGTAACAGGAAGAGGGGGTTCAGGGGAGGCAGGGGCTGGGAGGTGGTGTTGGGGTGGGATGGGGTGTTGGTGATGAATTGTCAGCCCAGGGCATGTGGCTTTCACCTGGGGACCTGCATTGTTCCTTGCTCTGCACAGGTCTCAGGCCTCACTGGCTGTAGTTTGTCCATTCATTGATTCATTCGTTCAGTAAATGCTTTTGGAGCGCCCCCTGTGTGCTAGGCTGGGGTTTGGCAAATGACAGCCTGAGGGTCAATTCTGGCCACACCTATTACTTTATACATCCTCTGTGTTTGCCTTGTGCCACAATGCAGAGTTGAGTAGATGCATCAGAGATGTTATAGAATGCAAAGCCAAGGCTGGGCACGGTGGCTCATGCTTGTCATCCCAGCACTTTGGGAGGCTGGGGTAGGTGGATCACCTGAGGTCAGGAGTTTGAGACCAGCCTGACCAACATGGAGAAACCCTGTCTCTACTAAAAATACAAAATTAGCCGGACGTGGTGGCGCATGCCTGCAATCCCAGCTACTTGGGAGGCTGAGGCAGGAGAATCGCTTGAACCCTGGAGGCGGAGGTTGTGGTGAGCCGAGATTGCACCACTGCACTCCAGCCTGGGCAACAAGAGTGAGACTCTGTCTCATTTAAAAAAAAAAAAAAAAAAAAGAGTCATTTTTGGCTTTGCATTCTTTTTTTTTTTTTTTTTTTTGAGACAGAGTCTTGCCCTGTTGCCCAGGCTGGAGTGTAGTGGGACGATCTTGGCTCACCGCAACCTCCGCCACCTGGGTTCAAGTGATTCTCCTGCCTCAGCCTCCCGAGTAACTGGGATTACAGGCACCTGCCACCACACTTGGCTAATTTTTGTATTTTTAGTAGAGACAGGGCTTCACCACGTTGGCCAGGCTGGTTTCAAACCCCTAACCTCAAGTGATCCACCTGCCTCGGCCTCCTAAAGTGTTGGGATTACAGGCGTGAGCCACTGTGCTGGCCCAAAAATTACTCTTATATGGCTCTTTATAGAAAAATATTTGTCAACCTCTGTTCTAGACAGAGAACAGCAAGTGCAAAAGCTCTGGGAGGTCAGAATATGCCTGGTATGTTTGAGGAATGGCACAGAGGCCAGTGCGTTTGGAGTAGAATGAGTGAAGGGGAAAGTGGTAGGGCATGAGACCTTAGAGGGAATTGAGAGTTAGACCATGTAAGAACTTGTCCAGGGGGCTCAGTCTGAAAAAAATCTCAAAAAACCTCCCAATCTTAGGTTCTACAATAGTGATGTTTATATATTGTATGGGAACAATTAGGAAAGTCACAAATCTTGTGACCTTTGATCACGTGACTCCTGAGCAGTAAGGGATTATAGAAACTATGCTACATTTTAGCAGAGTTCTGGTTCCTCCCATAATCCTATTCTTATGGCTTTTTTTTTTTTTTTTTTTTAAAGCGATGAGGTCTTGTTGCTGGGTGCGGTGGCTCACATCTGTAATCCCAGCACTCTGGGAGGCTGAGGTGGGCGGATTGCTCGAGGTCAGGAGTTTGAGAGATGAGGTCTCACTATGTTGCCCCGGCTGGTCTGGACTCCTGAGCTCAAGTGGTCTTCCCACCTCAGCCTCCCAAAGTGTTGGGATTACAGGTGTGAGCACTCGCTGCACCTGGCCTTGTTAGTTTTACAAAGGTGGTTTTAGGTCTCTGAGCAAGAGGGATTAGTTTTAGGGAGGGATGGTTATCATCCTTGCTTTCAAATTAAACTATAAACTATATTCCTCCCAAAGTTAGCTTGGTCTATACCCAGGAGTGAGCAAGGACAGGTTGGAAGTCAGAAGCAAGATGGAGTCAACTACGGCAAATTTTCTTACTCTCATAATTTTGTGAAGGTGGTTTCAATTATCAGTGGTATTGTTGTATTTGCTTTTAATTTGGTCTTGAGGTCTCTCTCCAGAGAGATCTAGCTCTGCCTTGCCTGGAATCCAAGGGCTTTGGTCGTGGACTTTTTCAGTGTGCCTTTCGTGGAGTACTTCTTTATCCTGCTGGACAGCCTAATGCCTGTGTCTGACTTGTGCCTAGGTGTCTCTCCCACAGTAAACTTGTTTAAACTGGCAGACGCCCTGTGGCTCATCTGACCTGTGTCCAGGTTATTCCCACCAAGATAGCCACTCTTTTTTTAGACAGAGTATCGCTTTGTCACCCAGGCTGGAGTGCAGTGGCATGGTCCCAGCTCACTGCAACCTCCTTCTCCTGGGTTCAAGTGATTCTTGTGCCTCAGCCTCCTGAGTAGCTGGGACTACAGGTGCATGCCATCACACCCAGCTAATTTTTGTATTTTTAGGAGAGATGGTGTTTCACCATGTTGCCTGAGCTGGTCTTGAACTCCCGACCTCAAATGATCCAGCCGTCTCAGCCTCCCAAAGTGTTGGGATTACAGGCATGAGCCACTGCGCCCGGCCTAAGATAGCCACTCTCTCTCTCTCTTTTTTTTTTTTTTTTTGAGACAGAGTCTTACTCTGTTGCCCAGGTTGGTGTGATCTTGGTTCACTGCAACCTCCACCTCCCAGGTTCAAGTGATTCTCCTGCCTCAGCCTCCTAAGTAGCTGGGATTACAGCCGTGCGCCACCACGCCCAGCCAATTTTTTTTTTTTTTTTTTTTGAGATGGAGTTTCGCCCTTGTTGCCCAGGCTGGAGTGTGGTGGCATGATCTTGGCTCACTGCAATCTCCGCCTCTGGGGTTCAGGCAGTTCTCCTGCCTCAGCCTCCCGAGTAGCTGGGATTACAGGCATGTGCCACCACGCCCGGCTAATTTTGTATTTTTAGTAGAGATGGGGTTTCTCCATGTTGGTCAGGCTGGTCTTGAACTCCCGATCTCAGGTGATCCACCTACCTCGGCTTCCCAAAGTGCTGGGATTATAGGCGTGAACCACCATGCCCGGCAATTTTTGTATTTTTAGTAGAGATGAGGTTTTCCCATGTTGGCCAGTCTGGTCTTGAACTCCTGACCTCAAGTGATCCACCCGCCTCAGCCTCTCAAAGTGCTGGGATTACAGGCATGAGCCACCACTCCTGGCCTGAGAGTCACTCTCTAAGAGAGACCTGACCAAGACAGGAATTGGCTTCAGGTGTGTTGGTCAAGTGAAACACAGACACAGGCAGCAGAACAAAACATACGAAATAACAGAAGCCTTTCCTGACAGATCCACTGGAGAAAAGGGTGCCCATGAGGGTGGATAGGAAGCCTGGAGACAGCAGGGAGTTCAACCAGCAGGTGGGTGGGAGCGAGGAGAGAGAGATCAAGAGAGGAGACCTGTGCACCAAAGCCTTTTTTGGGGTCAAGAGTGTTAAGCCAGGCAGATTTCTCATGGGGAGTTCTAATTGGTGGGTTTACAATAAGCAGGCATGAGTTCTGTAGAGTCACACAGTGACTGAGGGGTGGTCACTGTGGTATATCTGCACAGTCCATGGTGGGTGTGCAGGTTGGTGGGGGTGATTAAAGTAGGTTGTAGGTAGCTGTCCCATAGTGGGGTGGTCACCAGGAGGCATTGTCTAAGGCAGATTTCTGGATCAATCACATTGAGGAACTGGGAGGAGGTAGAGAACTGAAACTGTCAAGGGTTTAACATGCCTCTGGCCTTAGAAAGTTAAAACTATGTTCAAAATGGATGCCAAGGCAACATAAAATTATAGACATTCACTACATTTATTTATTTATTAATTTATTTTGAGACAGGGTTTCGTTCTTGTTGCCCAGGCTGGAGTGCAATGGCGCGATCTCAGCTCACTGCAACCTCTGCCTCCTGGGTTCAAGCGATTCTCCTGCCTAAGCCTCCCGAGTAGCTGGGATTACAGGTGCCCACTACCACGCCCGGTTAATTTTTGTATTTTTAGTAGAGACGGAGTTTCACCATGCTGGCCAGGCTTGTCTCGAACTCCTGACCTCAGGTGATCCACCCACCTTGGCCTCCCAAAGTGTTGGGATTACAGGTGTGAGCCACTGCACCCGGCCCACTGCAGTTATTTATTCATTTATTTGTTAACAGAGTCTTCCTTTTGGATCTAGTGGAGAGGGCAGATATAAGACCCAATCATTATCCATAAAAGCAGTATATAATTAGACTAGTGAGGAATGAATGAGGAATTCTGAGTGATTGGCTCACAAGAAGCTTCATGGAAGGATAATGAGGGATTGAGTGTGGAGGTATATTTTGGGAGAAAAAGGCTGGAAAGGCAAGTTGGGGTAAGAATTTGGTGGGCCTTGCAAGGAGTTTGGGCTTTGTGGTAGGTGGAGAGGTGATAAGAATGGTATGAATACACTTGAGGATGACCATGATAACTTGAGTGGCAGAGTAAAGATTAGATGGGATGTGGAGAAGTCTGTTTGGAATGGAGAATGGTTGAGTAGTTCAGGCAAGATATGATGGCCTACTTCCCCTGTTTATGTTTTATTTTTTAATACAAAAAATTTTTTGAGATGGAGTTTGGCTCTTGTTGCCCAGGCTGGAGTGCAATGGCGTGACCTTGGCTCACTACAACTACCGCCTCCCGGGTTCAAGCGATTCTCCTGCCTCAGCCTCTTGAGTAGCTGGGATTACAGATGTCCACCACCACGCCTGTCTAATTTTTGCATTTTTAGTAGAGACAGCATTTCATCATGTTGGCCAGGCTGGTCTTGAACTCCTGACCTCAGGTGATCTGCCTGCTGGCCTCCCAAAGTGCTGGGATTACAGGCGTGAGCCACTGTGCCTGGCCTCCCTGTTTATTAATTATTTAACGTTATGCCAAATCCTGGTTCCTTAGGTGCTAGGAGTTTTTCATAAGCTCTTTGACTTTTGACTTTTCAGTAACAAATAAATGAGGTTTAAAATCACAAGAGAGGCTGGGTGTGGTGGTTCAGGCCTGTAATCCCAGCACTTTGGGAGGCCAAGGTGGGCGTATCACCTGAGGCCAGGAGTTCGAGACCAGCCTGACCAACATGGTGAAACCTCTTCTCTAATAAAAATACAAAAAAATTTAGCCGGGTGTGGTGGCACCTGCCTTTCGTCCCAGCTACTCAGGAGGCTGAGGCAGGAGAATCACTTGAACCCAGGAGGCGGAGGCTGCAGTGAGCCGAGATCATACCAATGCACTCCAGCCTGGGTGACAGAGTGAGACTCTGTCTCAAAAAAAAAAAAAAAAAAAAAAAAATTACAAGAGAGTCTTATTTACTGGGTATGTCAGGCATTGCCTTAAAGTAGTATTCAGTTAATTACTTTTTTTTTTCTTGAGTCTTGCTCTGTTGCCTAGGGTAAGTGCGATGGCACTCACCACTACACTCACTGCAGCCTCGACCTTCCAGGCTCAAGTGATCCTCCTACCTCAGCCTCCTGAGTAGCTGGGAGTTCAGGGACACACCACCATGCCCAGCTAACTTTTTTATTGTTTGTAGAGATGAGGTCTTGCTGTGTTCTTCAGGCTAGTCTTGAACTCCTGGACTCAAGCAACCTTCCCACCTTGGCCTCCCAAAGTGCTGGGCTTAATGGCATGAGCCACCACGCCTGGCCAGTTAATTCTTACAATGAGCCTAGAAGGTGGGTACTCTCAAGAGCTCCCCTTCATAGATAATTATGCAGAAGCTGCAAGGAGTTGTGACTTACTCAAGGTGTTCAGAGGCTGGGTTCTTTTTTTTTTTTTTTTGAGACGGAGTCTCGCTCTGTCTCCCAGGCTGGAGTGCAGTGGCACGATTTCAGCTCACTGCAAGCTATGCCTCCCGGGTTCACGCCATTCTCCTACCTCAGCCTCCCGAGCAGCTGGGACTACAGGCGCCCCCCATCATGCCTGGCTAATTTTTTTGTATTTTTAGTAGAGACGGGGTTTCACCGTGTTAGCCAGGATGGTCTCGATCTTCTGACCTCATGATTTGCCCGCCTCAGCCTCCCAAAGTGCTGGGATTACAGGCGTGAGCCTCCGCGCCCGGCAAGGCTGGGTTCTTTACCCACGGTCTCTTCATACTGCCTTCCTAATGTGGGCTTCTCTGGATGCCCACAGGAAGGGTCCCTGGATCACTCTCATGATCTTGACTGAAGAAGGAAGCTGTGTAAGGAGCTTAAGTCACTCAGTCTAATTTAAGGTCGGTTTCTGGATCTGATTAGGGACCTGTGTCTCGGTGGAAACAAAGTAGAGGGTGAGCCTGTTGCCCCTTTCAGCAGAAAATACTCCAGGCTGAGGGTGTAGAGAGCAAGGAGAAAGGGTAGGGTTAAGTGGGGGCCACCTAGAATGTTGGAAGTAGGGTGTGCAGAATTCCTCTGGGAGCTGATAGGCAGGGGAGCATTTGTTAAAGCCTGGTACTGGGTGAGGAGATAATAATAATGATAATAATACTAATGCTAATAATGGAGGATAATAGCATCTGCCACTCTTGAGTTCTTACTGTGTAGGTGGCACCTTGCTAAGCATTTTACATGATTTATCTCATTTCCCACCACTCCATCAAGCAGGTATTGCTGTTATCCCCTTTGTGTATGGACGAGATCATGAGGTTCAGAGAGATTTAGCAGCTTGCCTATGGTCACCCAGTTCATAAGTGGCCATGCCAGGACTCAAACCTGGGCTGATTGGACTCCAGAGTTTATGATCTCCGTCAGTACACTCTCCTGTCCAGAAAGAATCCTTGCCTAGGTGCAGTGGCTCAACGCCTGTAATCCCAGCACTTTGGGAGACCGAGGTGGGAAGATTGAGTCCAGGAGTTCAAGACCAACTTGAGCAACATAGAGAGACCCTGTCACTACAAAATTGATACAAAACAATATTAGCCAGACATGGTGGTTTGTGCCTATGGTCCCAGCTACTTGGGAGGCTGAGGTGGGAGGATTGCCTGAGCCCAGGAGGTTGAGGCTGCAGTGAGCTGTGATTGCACCACTGCACTCCAGCCTGAGTGGCAGAGTAAACCCCTGTCTCAACAACAACAACAACAACAGCAAGAAAAACAACGATAACACCCAAAAATAATCCGTGGCTTATTAAAATATTGGCATAATAAAATGGGGACAGGGAAATTTTCATAAAATAAAGAGAAATATCAAGGAAATAAAGAGCATGCTAGAAAGCAAGGTTTTAATTTATTCTTTTAATTTATTATTTTCCAGCTTTATTGAGGTGTAATTGACAAATAATTGTATCTATTCAAGGTGTACAACTTGATGATTTGATATATGTGTACTGTGTAATGATTACCACAATCAATCAACATATCCATCACCTCAGATAGTTACCCTTTTGTGTGTGTGTGGTGAGGACACTTAAGATCTGCTCTCTTAGCAAATTTCAAGTAAACAATACAGTAGTATTAACTAGAGTTTCCATGTTGTACATTAGATTCCCCAGAACTTATTCATCTTGTAACTGAAACTTTGTACCCTTTGACCAATATCGCCTAATTTCCCTCAAACCCCCAGCCCCTGGTAACCACCGTTCTAACCTCTGCCTCTAAGAGTTTGACTTCTTTAGATTCCACCTAAGAGTGAGATCATGCAGTATTTGTCTTTCTGTGTCTGGCTTATTTCACTTAGCAAAATGTTCTCTAGGTTCATCCATGTTGTCACCAATGGCAGGCTTCCTTCCTTTTTATGGCTGGATAATATTCCATAGTGTGTGTGTGTATATATATATTTCACAATTTCTTCATCCATTTGTGGATGGACACTTAGGTTGTTTCTACATCTTGGCTATTGTGCATACTACTGCATATTCTTTTTTTTGAGACAGAGTTTCATTCTTTTGCCCAAGCTGGAGTGCAGTAGCGTGATCTTAGCTCACTGCAACTTCTGCCTCCTGGGTTCAAGCAATTCTCGTGCTTTAGCCACCTGAGTAGCTGGAATTACAGGAGTGAGCCACCATGCCTGGCTAGTTTTTGTATTTTTAGTAGAGATAGGGTTTTGCCATGTTGGCCAGGCTAGTCTCGAACTCCTGGGCTCAAGTGATCTGCCCGCCTCGGCCTCCCAAAGTGCTGGGGTTACAGATACGAGTCACCATGCCCGGCTGCATATTCTTTTTATTTACAAAGTCACAATCTCATTCTTGCAGAGGTAGGAACTGATCCCAGGAGTTGGGAGAGATTGAGCATTTCTGTTTAGGGAAAGAAATAAGTGAGTTTCTTAAAATTTTTTTTTTGAGACGAAGTTTCACTCTTGTTGCCCAGGCTGGAGTGCAATGGCGTGATCTTAGCTCACTGCAACCTCCACCTCCCGGGTTCAAGCAATTTTCCTGCCTCAGCCTCCTGAGTAGCTGGGATTATAGGCATGCGCCACCATGCCTGGCTAATTTTGTATTTTTACTAGAGACTGGGTTTCTCCGTGTTGGTCAGGCTGGTCTTGAACTCCCGACCTCAGGTGATCCACCTGCCTCGGCCTCCCAAAGTACTGGGATTATAGGCGTGAGCCACTGTGCTGGCCTTTTATTTTATTATTATTATTTTTTTGGAGATGGAGTTGTGTTCTTGTTGCCCAGGCTGGAGTGCAATGGCATGGTCTCAGCTCACTGCAACCTCCATCTCCTGGGTTCAAGCAATTCTCCTGCCTCAGCCTTCCGAGTGGCTGGGACTATAGGCGTGCATCACTACGCCCAGCTAATTTTTGTATTTTTAGTAGAGATGGGGTTTCACCATGTTGGCCAGGCTGGTCTCGAACTCCTGACCTTGTGATCCGCCCGCCTTGGCGTCCCAAAGTGCTGGGATTACAGGCATGAGCCACGTGCCCAGCCTGAGTTTCTTAAATTATTTCCTTAAAAATCGTTGCTTGCAGTTACCCTTGTAGAGTGAATATAGTCCTCTGGTGTTGGGGAAGGGGAGGCGTGTTTTTGGGGAATATTCACTGATGAAGTTGAACACTAAATTTCAGCAAAGCCTCTCTTTGTTTTCCTGTTTTTTTTTTTTTTTTTTTTTTTTTTTGAGGAGTGTCATGCTGTCACCCAGGCTGTAGTGCGCAGTGGTGCAATCTCGGCTCACTGCAACCTCTGCCTCCTGTTCAAGTGGTTTTCCTGCCACAGCCTCTTGAGTAGCTGAAACTACAGATGCATGCCACAACACCCGGCTAACTTTTGTATTTTTAGTAGAGACAGTGTTTTGCCATGTTGGCAAGGCTGGTCTCAAACTCCTGACCTCAGGTGATCCGCCTGCCTCGGCCTCCCAAAGTGCTGGGATTACAGGTGTGAGCCACCACGCCGAGCCTTATTTTTTTTTTTTAATTTTATTTTTCTGAGACAGGGTCTCACTCTGTCATTGAGGCTGGGGTGCAGTGGCGCAATCTCAGCTCACTGCAACCTTTGCCTCCCAGGCTCAAGTGATCCTCCCACCTTAGCCTCCCAAGTAGCTAGGACAAGAGGTGCATGCCACCACACCCAGCTGATTTTTGTATTTTTTGTAGCGATGGGGTTTCGCTATGTTGCCTAGGCTGGTCTTGAACTTCTGGGCTCAAATGATCCTCACATCTTGGCTTCCCAAAGTGCTGGGATTACAGGTGTGAGCCACTGCACCTGACCCCTTTTTTTTTCTGACCCATTGGTAGACAATGAAGCCTCTCTTTACTGAAAAAAAAACCAAAAACCAAAAATCCTTTCTGAGCATGGTAGCTCACATCTGTAATCTCAGCACTTTGGGAGGCCAAGGTGGGCGGATCGCTTGAGCTCAGGATTTGGAGACCAGCCTGAGCAAATGGCGAAACCCCATCTTTACAACAAAAATTAGCCCACTCTGGAGGCTGAGATGGGAGGATTGCTTGAACCCAGGAGGTCAAGGCTGCAGTAAGTTGAGATTGTGCCATTGCATTCCAGCCTGGGTGACAGAGCAAGACACTCTCAAAAAAAAAAAAAAAAAAAAGAAAAGTAGAAGTGTGGCTCTCAAACTTGAGCTTTCAGACAAATCACTTGTTATCTTATTAAAATGCACATTCTTGAATCTTACCCCTAGAGTTGGTAGTTCGGTGGCCCATGGGGTGGACTCTAGGAATCTACATTTATTTATTTTATTTTACTAAAAAAATTAAAAAAAAAATTTTTTTTTTGAGAAGGAGTCTCTGTCACCCAGGCTGGAGTGCAGTGGCACCATCTCAGCTCACTGCAACTTCTACCACCTGGGTTCAAGCAATTCTCTTGCATCAGCCTCCCGAGTAGCTGGGATTACAGAGGCACGTGACACCATGCCCAGCTAATTTTTTTTTTTTTTTTTTTAGTAGAGACGGGGTTTCACCATGTTGGTTAGGCTGGTCTGGCATTCTTTTTTTTTTTTTTTTTTTCAACTTCAAAATCCATTTATTTGAAAGAACAGAAATCATACAAAGCACATTCTGATGGCAGTGCAATTAAAACAGGAGTTCACCGTCAGGAAGGTAATTGGAAAAATCCCCAAATGTTTGTAAATTCAGCAATATATTTCTACATAACTGATGGGTGAAGAAGAAATCACAATGGAAACTGGACATTTTGAAATAAACAATAATGAAAACATTACATAGCAAAATTTATTGAGTGTAGGGAAAGCAGAACTTAGAGGGAAATTAAAACTTTAAATTAATATACTAGAAAAGAAAAAAAAAGTCAATTATTTAAGACAGGGATTGGCAACCTTTTTCTGTTACTGTCCAGATAATAAATATTTTAGGCTCTGCAGGCCATGTGATCTCTCACAGTTACTCAACTCTGCCCTTGTAGCCATAGACAATACAAAAACAAATGGAAGTGGCTGTGTTACAATTAAATTCAATTTACAGAAATAGGTGGCAGGTCAGATTTGGCCCTCAGGCCAAAGTTTGCCAACCCATGACCTAAACTTCAAACCCAGGAAACTAAACAGGAAAATAAACAGAAAGAAAGGAGGATGAAATAGTAAAGATAGGAGTAGAAACTAATGAAACAGGCCAGGTATGGTGACTCACACATGTAGTCCCAGCAATTTGGGAGGCTGGGCAGGCAGATCACTTGAGGTCAGGAGTTCAAGACCAGTCTGGTCAACAAGGTAAAAAATTAGCCAGGCATGGTAGTGCATGCCTGTAGTCCCAGCTACTTGGGAGGCTGAGGTACATGAATCCCCCATATCATTTCTGATTGTGTTTATTTGAATTTTCTCTCTTTTCATCTTTATTAGTCTTGCTAGTGGTCTATTTTATTGACTTTTTTTTTTTTTTTCCAAAAAACCAGCTTCTGGATTTGTTGATTTTTTGAAGGGTTTTTCATGTTTCTATCTCCTTCAGTTTCACTGTGAGCTTCATTATTTCTTTTCTTTTTTTTTTTATTATTATTATACTTTAAGTTTGAGGGTACATGTGCACAATGTGCAGGTTAGTTACATATGTATACATGTGCCATGCTGGTGTGCTGCACCCATTAACTCGTCATTTAGCATTAGGTATATCTCCTAAAGCTATCCCTCCCCCCTTCCCCCACCCCACAACAGTCCCCAGAGTGTGATGTTCCCCTTCCTGTGTCCATGTGTTCTCATTGTTCAATTCCCACCTATGAGTGAGAATATGCAGTGTTTGGTTTTTTGTTCTTGCGATAGTTTACTGAGAATGATGATTTACAATTTCATCCATGTCCCTACAAAGGACATGAACTCATCCTTTTTTATGGCTGCATAGTATTCCATGGTGTATATCTGCCACATTTTCTTAATCCAGTCTATCATTGTTGGACATTTGGGTTGGTTCCAAGTCTTTGCTATTGTGAATAGTGCCGCAGTAAACATACGTGTGCAAGTGTCTTTATAGCAGCATGATTTATAGTCCTTTGGGTATATACCCAGTAATGGGATGGCTGGGTCAAATGGTATTTCCAGTTCTAGATCCCTGAGGAATCGCCACACTGACTTCCACAAGGGTTGAACCAGTTTACAGTCCCACCAACAGTGTAAAAGTGTTCCTATTTCTCCACATCCTCTCCAGCACCTGTTGTTTCCTGACTTTTTAATGATTGCCATTCTAACTGGTGTGAGATGGTATCTCATTGTGGTTTTGATTTGCACTTCTCTGATGGCCAGTGATGGTGAGCATTTTTTCATGTGTTTTTTGGCTGCATAAATGTCTTCTTTTGAGAAGTGTCTGTTCATGTCCTTCGCCCACTTTTTGACAGGGTTGTTTGTTTTTTTCTTGTAAATTTGTTTGAGTTGATCGTAGATTCTGGATATTAGCCCTTTGTCAGATGAGTAGGTTGTGAAAATTTTCTCCCATTTTGTAGGTTGCCTGTTCACTCTGACGGTAGTTTCTTTTGCTGTGCAGAAGCTCTTTAGTTTAATTAGATCCGAGCTTCGTTATTTCTTGTCTTCTGCTAGCTCTGCGGTTTGTTTGCTCTTGGTTCTCTAGTTCTTTTAGTTGTAATGTTAGGCTGTCAATTTGAGATCTTTCTAGCTTTTTGATGTGGGCATTTAGTGCTATAAATTTCTCTCTTTTTTTTTTTTTTTCTTTTTTATTGATCATTCTTGGGTGTTTCTCGCAGAGGGGGATTTGGCAGGGTCACAGGACAATAGTGGAGGGAAGGTCAGCAGATAAACAAGTGAACAAAGTTCTCTGGTTTTCCTAGGCAGAGGACCCTGCGGCCTTCCACAGTGTTTGTGTCCCTGGGTACTTGAGATTAGGGAGTGGTGATGACTCTTAACGAACATGCTGCCTTCAAGCATCTGTTTAACAAAGCACATCTTGCACCGCCCTTAATCCATTCAACCCTGAGTGGATACAGCACATGTTTCAGAGAGCACAGGGTTGGGGGTAAGGTCACAGATCAACAGGATCCCAAGGCAGAAGAATTTTTCTTAGTACAGAACAAAATGAAAAGTCTCCCATGTCTACCTCTTTCTACACAGACACAGCAACCATCCGATTTCTCAATCTTTTCCCCACCTTTCCCCCCTTTCTATTCCACAAAACCGCCATTGTCTTCATGGCCCGTTCTCAATGAGCTGTTGAGTACACCTCCCAGATGGGGTGGTGGCCGGGCAGAGGAGCTCCTCACTTCCCAGTAGGGGCGGCCGGGCAGAAGCACCCCTCACCTCCCGGACGGGGCAGCTGGCCGGGCGGGGGGCTGACCCCCCCCACCTCCCTCCCGGACGGGGCGGCTGGCCAGGCGGGGGGCTGACCCCCCACCTCCCTCCCAGACAGGGCGGCTGGCCGGGCAGAGGGGCTCCTCACTTCCCAGTAGGGGCGGCTGGGCAGAGGCGCCCCTCACCTCCCAGACAGGGCGGCTGGCCGGGCGGGGGGGCTGATCCCCCCACCTCCCTCCCGGACGGGGCGGCTGGCCGGGCGGGGTGCTGACCCCCCCACCTCCCTCCCAGACGGGGCGGCTGGCCGGGCGGGGGCCGACCCCCCCCACCTCCCTCCCGGAGGGGGCGGCTGGCCGGGCAGAGGGGCTCATCACTTCCCAGTAGGGGCGGCCAGGCAGAGGCGCCCCTCACCTCCCGGACAGGGCGGCTGGCCGGGTGGGGGGCTGATCCCCCCACCTCCCTCCCGGACGGGGCGGCTGGCCGGGCGGGGACTGACCCCCCCACCTCCCTCCCGGACGGGGCGGCTGGCCGGGCGGGGGGCTGACACCCCACCTCCCTCCCGGACGGGGCGGCTGGCCGGGCGGGGGGCTGACCCCCCCACCTCCCTCCCGGACGGGGCGGCTGGCCGGGCGGGGGGCTGACCCCCCCACCTCCCTCCCGGACGGGGCGGCTGGCCGGGCGGGGGGCTGACCCCCCCACCTCCCTCCCGGACGGGGCGGCTGGCCGGGCGGGGGGCTGACCCCCCTCCTCCCTCCCGGACGGGGCGGCTGGCCGGGCGGGGGGCTGACCCCCCTCCTCCCTCCCGGACGGGGCGGCTGGCCGGGCGGGGGGCTGACCCCCCCACCTCCCTCCCGGACGGGGCGGCTGGCCGGACGGGGGGCTGACCCCCCACCTCCCTCCCGGACGGGGCGGCTGGCCGGGCGGGGGGCTGACCCCCCACCTCCCTCCCGGACGGGGCGGCTGGCCGGGCGGGGGGCTGACCCCCCCACCTCCCTCCCGGACGGGGCGGCTGGCCGGGCGGGGGGCTGACCCCCCCACCTCCCTCCAGGACGGGGCGGCTGGCCGGGCGGGGGGCTGACCCCCCCACCTCCCTCCCGGACGGGGCGGCTGGCCGGGCGGGGGGCTGACCCCCCCACCTCCCTCCCGGACGGGGCGGCTGGCCGGGCGGGGGGCTGACCCCCCCACCTCCCTCCCGGACGGGGCGGCTGGCCGGGCGGGGGGCTGACCCCCCCACCTCCCTCCCGGACGGGGCGGCTGGCCGGGCGGGGGGCTGACCCCCCCACCTCCCTCCCGGACGGGGCGGCTGGCCGGGCAGAGGGGCTCCTCACTTCCCAGAAGGGGCGGCCGGGCAGAGGCGCCCCTCACCTCCCGGATGGGGCGGCTGGCCAGGCGGGGGGCTAACCCCCCCACCTCCCTCCCGGACGGGGCAGCTGGCCGGGCCGGGGGCTGACCCCCCCACCTCCCTCCCAGACAGAGCGGCTGGCCGGGCAGAGGGGCTCCTCACTTCCCAGTAGGGGCGGCCGGGCAGAGGCGCCCCCCCACCTCCTGGACAGGGCGGCTGGCCGGGCAGGGGGCTGATCCCCCCACCTCCCTCCCGGACGGGGCGGCTGGCCAGGCGGGGGGCTGATCCCCCCACCTCCCTCCCGGACGGGGCGGCTGGCCGGGCGGGGGGCTCACCCCCCCACCTCCCTCCCGAATGGGGCGGCTGGCCGGGAGGGGGGGCTGACCCCCCCACCTCCCTCCCGGACGGGGCGGCTGGCCGGGCAGAGGGGCTCCTCACTTCCCAGTAGGGGCGGCCGGGCAGAGGCACCCCTCGCCTCCCGGATGGGGCGGCTGGCCAGGCGGGGGGCTGACCCCCCCACCTCCCTCCCGGACGAGGCGGCTGGCCGGGCAGAGGGGCTCATCACTTCCCGGTAGGGGCGGCCGGGCAGAGGCTCCCCTCACCTCCCGGACGGGGCGGCTGGCCGGGCGGGGGGCTGACCCCTCCACCTCCCTCCCGGACGAGGAGGGAGGACGCTCCTCACTTCTCAGATGGGGTGGCTGCCGGGCGGAGGGGCTCCTCACTTCTCAGATGGGGCGGTTGCCAGGCAGAGGGTCTCCTCACTTCTCAGACAGGGCGGCCGGGCAGAGACACTCCTCACATCCCGGACGGGGCGGCAGGGCAGAGGTGCTCCCCACATCTCAGACGATGGGCGGCCGGGCAGAGAGGCTCCTCACTTCCCAGATGTGATGGCGGCCGGGAAGAGGCGCTCCTCACTTCCTAGATGGGATGGCGGTCGGGCAGAGACGCTCCTCACTTTCCAGACTGGGCAGCCAGGCAGAGGGGCTCCTCACATCCCAGATGATGGGCAGTCAGGCGGAGACGCTCCTCACTTCCCAGACGGGGTGGCTGCCAGGCAGAGGCTGCAATCTCGGCACTTAGGGAGGCCAAGGCAGGCGGCTGGGAGGTGGTTGTAGCGAGCCGAGATCACGCCACTGCACTCCAGCCTGGGCGCCATTGAGCACTGAGTTAACGAGACTCCGTCTGCAATCCCGGCACCTCGGGAGGCCGAGGCTGGCGGATCACTCGCGGTTAGGAGCTGGAGACCAGCCCAGCCGACGCATCGAAACCCCGTCTCCACCAAAAAAATACGAAAACCAGTCAGGCGTGGCGGCGCACGCCTGCAATCGCAGGCACTCGGCAGGCTGAGGCAGGAGAATCGGGCAGGGAGGTTGCAGTGAGCTGAGATGGCAGCAGTACCGTCCAGCTTCGGCTCGGCATCAGAGGGAGACCGTGGAAAGAGGGGAGAGGGGAGAGGGGAGAGGGGAGAGGGGGGAGGGGAGAGGGGAGAGGGGAGAGGGGAGAGGGGAGAGGGGAGAGGGAGCTCTATCTACCACACAGTCCTTCTCTGAATCCTAAATTTCTCTCTGGTCTGGCATTCTTGACCTTCCTGCCTTGGCCTCCCACCAAGCCTGGCCCAGGAATCTACATTTTAAAAAACGTTTTAAAATTTTGTTTTGTCTTTTTTTTTTTTTTTTTTCTTTAAAACAGGGTTTTACTGTGTTGCCCAGGCTAGAATGCAGTGGCGTGATCATGGCTCATTTCAGCCTCGAGACCTCCTAGGCTCAAGGGATCCTCCCACTTCAGCATTTTGAGTAGCTGGGACTTATAGGCGTAGGCTATCACTCCAGGCTAATGTTTAAAGTTTTTGTAGAGATGGGGTCTCCCTTTTTTTCTTCCCCAGGCTGGTCTTGAACTCCTAGGCCCAAACAGTCCTCCCATTGTGGCCTCCGGAAGTGCTGGGATTATAGGCATGAGTCACTGCCCCCAGCCAGGCACCTGCATTTTTTTTTTTTTTTTGAGATGGAGTCTCTTTCTGTGGCCCAGACTGGAGTGCAGTGGCATAATCTCAGTTCACTGCAACCTCCGCCTCCTGGGTTAAGTGATTCTCCTGCCCCTGCCTCCCGAGTAGCTGGGACTACAGGTGCACACCACCATGCCTGGCTAATTTTTGTATTTTTAGTAGAGACAAGATTTCAGCATATTGGCCAGGCTGGTCTCGAACTCGTGACCTCGTGATCTGCCTGCCTCGGCCTCCCAAAGTGTTGGGATTACAGGTGTGAGCCACTGCACCTGGCTTGTTTTTTTTTTTTTTTTTTTGAGATGGAGTCTTGTTCTGTTGCCCAAGCTGGAGTGCAGTGGTGCGATCTCAGCTCACTGCGACCTCCACCTCCTGGGTTCAAGTGATTCTCATGTCTTAGCCTCCCAAGTAGCTGGGACTACAGGTGTGTACTACCACACCCAGCTAATGTTAATAGAGATGGGGTTTCACCATGTTGGCCAGGCTGGTCTGGAACTCCTAACCTCAAGAGATCCGCCTGCCTGGTCCTCCCAGAGTGCTGGAATTATAGGCGTGAGCTACCTCTCTTGGCCCAGGAATCTGCATTTTTGAAATGGCATCCAGGCTAATATTTTTTCAGGTGTTCCTCTGATTATACTTTAGAAATACTAGATTAGGAAATGAAGGTTCCAAAGGGAAGAGCAATGGAATTATAAAAAAGGACTATTGTGGTGTTATTATATATATTGGTTTTTGTCCGCTGTTCCTGGTTCATAACTCCCACAGCCCTTGTTACAGTTTTTGTTGGTGTGTGTTAGGCCTCAGGGCCAGGCCTTAGGAATCAGAATCTCTTTCCTGCCCTCCTCTCACCTGCCCCAAGGCAGGATCGTGGTCTTTCCCCACCTTTCTGATTGTGGATCTTAACCCTCCCTAGAGTAGGTTCTGCCCTATACACTGAGGGAAGGAATGCTGATATCATGAAGCGTCCATAAAAACCCAAGAACCCAAGAGGGCTGATAGCTGAGCACTTGGAGATTTGCGGAGTGTGGTGCGCCTAGGGAAGTCCTGGAAGCTTCACGCCCTTTCCCCGTTAACTGACCCTGCGCATCTGTTAATCAGTATTTTTTGCAGTCTCCTTTATAATAAGCCGGCAAACGTAAGTGTGTACCTGAGTTCTGTGAGTTGCTGCAGCAGCTTGATCGAACCCAAAGAAGGGGTTGTGGGAACCCCAGCTTGAAGCTGGTTGGTCAGAAGTTCCAGACACCTGGACTTGTGACTGATGTTGTGGGGGGAAGTGGGGGATGCAGTCTTGGGGACTGGGCCCTCAACCCATGGGATCTGACACCATCTCCAGGTAGTAGATGGTAAATATATATATATATATATATATATATTTAAAAAATGTGGCTATATTATAAGGCATAAGTCAAAGTAGACTTTAAAGAAAATGAGTAGGGCGTGGTGGCTCACACCTGTAATCCCAGCACTTTGGGAGGCTGAGGCAGGCGGATCGCCTGAGGTCAGGAGTTTGAGACCAGGCTAGGCAACATGGCAAAACCCTGTCTTTACTAAAAATACAAAAATTAGCTGGGCATGGTGGTGGCCACCTGTAATCCCAGCTACTCGGGAGGCTGAGGCAGGAGAAACGCTCCAACCTGGCAGGCGGAGGTTGCAGTGAGCCGAGATCGCGGCACTGCACTCCAGCCTGGGCGACAGAGCAAGACCCTGTTTCAGAGACAAATAAAATGAAGATAAGCTTGTTTGTAATAATAGTTTCCATACAAAGGGGAAACAGGCACAGAGCAGGGAGGTGACAGGCACAGACTCATTCCAGAGCAGAGGGATGAGGGTACAAGGCGTGCAAGGCTGGTGCCTGCAAGTGGCTTGGTGGCGTGCCGCTGCTCTCGTGTGGCACTTCTCTCCTGGCAGCTGCAGCTGTGGTCATGGACTTTAGTCTGACATAAATTGCTCAGGAATTGAAGGGGAAGCACTCTGTTGGGTGCACTGGCCGCAAAGAGTGACTGTGCAGCCACCTGGTGGACTGAGCAGGTACAAGTAGGGTGGGGAAAGGTCACATTGACCAGGAGTATGAATTTGAACAGATCAAATCAGCAGGTAGGCATTAAGCCTCTAACTGTAAAAAACTCCACAGGACTGTGAGTGGGCAGAGTAGTGACAGTCATGGTGTCTGCCCTCAAGGAGCCTCCATTCAAGACAAGGGGTAGTCTTCTTTTTTTTTTTTTTGAGACGGAGTCTCGCTCTGTCACCCAGGTTGGAGTGCAGTGGCGCAATCTCGGCTTACTGCAAGCTCCGCCTTCCGGGTTCACGTCATTCTCCTGTCTCAGCCTCCCGAGTAGCTGGGACTACAGGCGCCCGCCACCACGCCCGGCTAATTTTTTTTTTTTTTTTTTTAGTAGAGACGGGGTTTCATCGTGTTAGCCAGGATGGTCTTGATCTCCTGACCTTGTGATCTGCCCGCCTTGGCCTCCCAAAGTGCTGGGATTACAGGCGTGAGCCACCACGCTGGGCCTCAAGGGGTAGTCTTCTCTAACCAAAGTAAATGTTTTGAAAATCAACCATACACAGAGGGCTCACCTGGCTGCTCCTGAGTGGCCACCATTTTGGCTGTGGCCTGACCACTTTTGACCTGAGTGTAGTGGGCTAGTGATGCCTGTATGTGCATTGTGGTATCATGATAGACACAGTAGCGATGGTTAACCTGCTCTTCTGCTTTGCTTCTAAAATAACATTCTTCCTCTCTCCTGATCCCTTAGCCCTCTCTGCTTTTTTTTGAGACAGGGTCTGGCTCTGTCACCCAGGCTGGAGTGTGGTGGCACGATCTCAGCTCACTGCAGTCTCCTCCTCCCGGGCTCAAACCATCCTCCCACCTCAGCCTCCTGAGTAGCTGGGACCACAGGCACGTGCCATGATGCCTGGCTAATTTTTGTATTTTTCGTAGAAACGGGGTTTCGTCTTGTTGCCCAGGCTGGTCTGGAACTCCTGGATTCGAGTGATCTGCACACCTTGGCCTCCTAAAGTGTTGGTATTACAGACATAAGCCACCATGCTCAGCCTCTCTCTGCTTTTCTTGTCAGCATTTATACCAGCTCTGATATTCTATAGTGATCTATCTGTGTAAGCTCCAAGTGGGCAAGAACTTTGTTTTGTTCACTGTCTTTCCCCATGTCTAGAACAGTGCCTGGCACTGTTGAAGGAAGGACTTTGAGGACTGACTTGCCCCAGGTACTATGCTAAGGATTTTATGTACATTATTTCATTTTATCCCAACTACTTTTGAGGTAGGTATTATCCTGTTTTACAAACGAAGAAACTAAGGCTCAGTGAGATTAATGATCCAAGGTCATATAATCTAAGTGGTAGAGCTGGGATTTGAACTTCAGTTTGACTAACTATGAAACTCTTAACTGCTATTCTTTCTCAACTTTCCTTTTTTCTGCAGGATCTGGCGACATGGCCAGAAAGGCTCTCAAGCTTGCTTCGTGGACCAGCATGGCTCTTGCTGCCTCTGGCATCTACTTCTACAGTAACAAGTACTTGGACCCTAATGACTTTGGCGCTGTCAGGGTGGGCAGAGCAGTTGCTACGGTAGGTTTTTCCCTTTTGGGGGTAGCAGAGAAGCTGCAGGATTACTTGCAGGTGTTCATACATGTAGCAGATAGACATGCCTGCTATGCATATGTGGAGATACTTGTGTATCCTTACATGTGCAAAAGCTACATCTGCACAGGTGTACACATATGGATGTGTGTCCTCATATTCCTTTATTCCTGAACACACAACCTCAAATTCCTTTATTCCTGTACCTCAGGGGTTCCTGTGATCCTGAGGTAACATAGAATGGGACTGCACTGGGTCTGTGTTCTGAAGCCTTTACATTTTAAGTTCTGTATCTTATTTTAACAACACACCAAGAGGGGCCGTGCTCTTCAGTAAATGCATGTGCAAGGAAGACTTTACAGTTTTGATTAAATTCTACTAGAAAACTCGATCTCTCTCCAATGAGCTAGGATGAATGGTTCCTGATGCAGGACTCATACCCAGATGGTCTAGCCCTCAGACAACTTTGAGGGATCCCCTCCAGTCTCCAAACTGACAGAGAACCTGAGTTGAATATTTTATGTTTAGAGGTTTTCTCCAGTGGCTCAACAGGAACGTCATCCTGGTGTGATCAGGTCCTCTTAATTCTGCTGACAACAACTCTCCCAGACATTCCTATAGAATTGTCCCATTGGTGGGTAGATGGCCACATGCCTCATGCTTGCTTTCCTCCTTTATCTGCTGCAGGATGAGCTCAAGCTTTCTTCCCCTTCACGTAGATTCAATCTGATGCACAGTCTATTGTGGTTGTTATCTCACCATCTCCCTAATACTCAGTGTTGTCAGGTGTCCTTTGAGCCCTGGCTCACAGGGGAGGGCACTGATGTGCCTGTCTTCAAGGCTGAGCTGAGTCGTAGAACCAATACTGACAGATAGACTTTGGATAATCAGGCTACGGAACATGAAACAATTCCCAAGTGTTTACCGAATGCCTTTTTTTGATTGAGCATTGTCTTACATGCTTTGAGGGGCAGAAACAAACTGTCCCACCTAGACCCAGCTACAAAGTAGCTTCTGGTTGAGGAATGCCTACATGAATAGGTTAAAAAACAATCTAAATCCATGCATTGTGCCAAGGTGGGTGATTCAGATTGCCCGCTACTATGGTCAGACACTAGAGTGAGTGCTGTGGCCTGGGAGTCAGGATTGGTATCCTAGGGGTAGCAGGTTTTATTTTATGATATATATATATATATATATATATGTATATTTTTAAAAATCTTTATTTTTTTGAGACAGGGTCTTGCTCTGTTGTCCAGGCTGGGATGCAGTGGTGTGATACCCACTTACTGCAACCTCCACCTCCTGGGATCAAGAGATCCTCGTGCCTCAGCTTCTCGAGTAGCTGGGACCACAGATGCCTGACACCACACCTGGCCAATTTCTGTATTTTTTTGTAGAGATAGGGTTTCACTATGTTGCCCAGGATTGTCTTAAACTCCTGGGCTCAAGCAATCTGCCCACCTTGGTCTCCCAAAGTGTTGGGATTATGGGTGTGAGCCATTGTGCCAGGCCAATTTTACGTGTGTGTGTGTGTGTGTGTGTGTGTGTGTGTATACACACATATATGGTTGAGTAATGCCTACAGTAATAGGTTAAAAAACAATCCAAATCCATGCATCCAAATCCATATATATATATATTTATTATTATTATTTTTTTGAGACAGAGTCTTGCTCTGTCATCCAGGCTGGAGTGCAGTGGTGCGATCTCATCTCAGCTCACTGCAGCCTTCACCTCCTGGGTCCAAGTGAGCACATCTGGCTAATTTCTGTATTTTTAGTAGAGATGGGGTTATACCATGTTGGCCAGGCTGGTCTCGAACTCCTGACCTCAAGTGATCTGCCTGGCTTGGCCTCCCAAAATAGTGGGATTACAGGTGTGAGCCACCACACCCGGCCTGTATATATATATTTTTAGACTAGTCAAGTGCAATAGTGAGAAGGGGAGAAAGAGTAGAGCAAGGAGTTTGATCTGTGACTGACTGTGAACAATCAATTGAGATAACTCAATACCTTCAGGCCAGCCAGAAACAGGTTTTAAATGGAATCTTAGAGATTTGAATAGTTGGAAAGGAGGGAGGCAGATATGGATCAGGAATGGAATCTTAGAGATTTGAATAGTTGGAAAGGAGGAGGAAGATATGCTTTATAAACCAGCCACAAAGCTGTCCATTTTTTAAAGGCCAGAGCTCTGGTCTGGATTGTCCTTGAACACTACTCAGTGACCAAGTCTTGCTTGTGGTTGGTGTCCAGCAAGTATATGTCGAATAGGATAAAGCTTTGTAGAGTGCAAAGGAAGAAACTCTTCTTAATATCAACTTTGTAAGTCCCTGAACTTCTAGGGTCCCAGTTACTCAATTCTATAAAGGAAGGTTTGGGGTAGATAATCCCTAAGGCCCTTCCATGCCTAGGATATCGTGGAGATTGGAATTTTCTGATTCACTCTGGATAAGGGAACACAGAATCAAGACTTATGCTATTAGGGCCAGGCGCGGTGGCTCATGCCTGTAATCCCAGCACTTTGGGAGGCTGAGGTGGAAGGATCGCCTGAGGTCAGGAGTTCGAGACCAGCCTGGCCAACATGGCGAAATCCCATCTCTACTAAAAATACAAAAATTAGCCGAGTGTGGTGGCATGTGTGTGTAATCCCAGCTACTTGGGAGGCTGAGGCAGGAGAATTGCTTGAACCTGGAAGGCTGAGCCTGCAGTGAGCCAAGATCACCGAGATCATACCAGTGCACTCCAGCCTGAATGACAGAGCAAGACTCTGTCTCAGAAAAAAAAAAAAAAAAAAAAAGACTTATGCTATTAGAGCAAACATACATATAAAATAATGTTTATTTGTGATGTGGAGAAGTGGGCTAAGTTTATGTAACAACTTTATTCAAGTAGCTTTGATTGAGCATTTACTCAATGTGCCTGGCAGTATAAAAGGTGCTGTGGTAAGTGATGGACAGGAAGGACAAGCCCCCGTGCTTCTAGAGCTTAGAGTTTAAGCTTATAGGAAGAGACAGTTCATAAACAAGGAAACAAATGAGCAAGGTAATGTTGGATGGTAGTTTGTTATGATAAATAATTGAATGTTTCAGGTAAGAGGGGCAATTTTGGCGTGGGCCCCTGCAGAGGTGGCATTTGCACAGAGTCCTGAATAACAGGAGGAAGCTAGCTAGAATAAGATCCAGGGGCCAGGCATCTTAGGGGTGGGACTGGCCACTCCCCCAGACATAGCAGCTGTGTCAGGGACCTGTACTGCGAGGTTTGGGCAGAGTAGTAGTACTTAATGTCCAGGTGCTAAGCTTTTCTCCACTGCCTTGGTTCACAGACGGCTGTCATCAGTTACGACTACCTCACTTCCCTGAAGAGTGTCCCTTATGGCTCAGAGGAGTACTTGCAGCTGAGATCTAAGGTAAGTAACCCATGGGACCCATCTGAGCCAGGCCAGGACTGGATAACCGTTGAACTGCTATGCTCTAGTGATCCTCCCACCTCAGCCCCGCAAAGTGCTGGGATTAAAGGCATGAGCCACTGTGCCCAGCCTAGGATTGGATAAATCCTGAAGCAGCTGCCTAGCCACGAAGCTTCCTGTGTACAGCTGGAATTGGGCAGAGGGCAGTGTAGGGGATTGAGGCTGGGGGCATTGGCCACTGAGGGTTTGGAAGGAAGGAGAGGAGGACCACTTCCTCCTTCACATAGAGGTTTCAGTGCTTCTGAGGGGTGCTGTCAGACTGTCATCAAGCTGGATGCCATGGTACTGAGGTTATCAATTTGCAAGGTGCTGTGGGAGAGGCCAGTGTGTGTTTCTGGGGAGTACAAGGGTCTGGGATGACTCAGGAGGGATGTAGGCTCTGTCCCGCAGATAACTCAGCTGGCTTCTAACCTGTTTTGTCAGGCAAAACCCAGTTGAAAGAGGTTACTTGCTGTCCTATCCTCTGAGGGCTACTCTGGGGCCTCTCGTAGGCCTCTGAGTTGAGCTGTCAACCCCAAACTCTCTGTCGTCACTTGGAACAGGGTAGTTGATGTTGATATGTGTTTAGATATCCCGGAGACTTGGGAGATCAAACAAGAGGGCATTTTTTGTGGATGTAGGTTGAGTTTGAGGTCAAGTGTAGATACCTTTGGCTCCTCCAGAGAGAGGTTTGTGATAGATTGGCATGTCTGTGCTCAGGCAGTCCTCTCAGCCAGGAATGCAAAGGAACCCCTTTGCCCCTTAGAAAAGTCCTCGTCATCCTTCTGGACTCAGCTCAAGCTCTCCTCTGTGATGCTTTTCTTCTCAGTTTTCCTATGTGGATGGAATAATTAATTTCTAAATTTTTATTTAAACTTTTTATTATGACAATTTCAACCATCCACAAGAGTAGAGAGAACAGTAGAATGAACTCTGGTGGAACTGTCATATAGCTTCAGAAACTATCAACATTTTGCCCATCTTGTTAGTCATCTTTCCCCCCTTTATTTATTTATTTATTTATTTATTTATTTATTTATTTATTTATTTATTGAGACGGAGTCTCACTCCATCACCCGGTCTGGGGTGCAGTGGTGCGATCTCGGCTCATTGCAACCTCCGTTTCCTGGATTCAAGTGATTCTCCTGCCTCAGCCTCCTGAGTGGCTGGGATTACATATGCACACCATCACACTTGGCTGATTTTTGTATTTTTAGTAGAAGCAGGGTTTAGCATGTTGTCCAGGCTGTTCTTGAACTCCTGACTTCAAGTAATCCACCTGCCTTGGCCTCCCAAAGTGCTGGGATTACAGGTGTGAGCCACTGTGCCAGGCCTGTTTCATTTTTTTTTTTATTCATTCATTTATTTGTTTATTTTTTGAGACAGAGTCTTACTCTTTGGCCCAGGCTGGAGTGAAGTGGTGTGATCTTGGTTCACTGCAACCTCCATCTCCCAGGTTTAAGTGCTTCTCCTGCCTCAGCCTCCCAAGTAGCTGGAATTACAGGTGCAGGCCACCACGCCTGGCTAATTTTTGTATTTTTAATAGAGACAGGGTTTCGCCATGACGGCCAGGCTGGTCTTGAACTCCTGGCCTCAAGTGATCCGCCGCCTCAGCCTCCCGAAGTGCTGGGAAAACAGGTGTGAGCCACCATGCCCGGCTTCATTCACTTAATTTTTTTTCCCAAAATATTTAAATGCAAATCTCAGGCATCACATTGTTTTATCTGTAAATACTTTAGTATATACCTGCAATAGATAAGGACCTTAAAAAAATATAACCAGAAGACCATGATCATACCTAACAAAACTGACAATTCCTTAATAATCTCTAATAGATAGTCCATATTCAATTTCCCTTGTCCCCAAAATGTCTTTTCCTTTCTTTCTTTCTTTCCTTTTTTTTTTTTTTTTTTGAGATGGAGTCTTGCTCTGTTGCCCAGGCTGGAGTGCAGTGGTGTGATCTTGGCTCACTGCAACCTCCATCTCCCGGGTTCAAGCAATTCTCCTCCCTCAGCCTCCCTAGTAGCTGGGATTACAGGCACGCACCACCACGCCTGGCTAATTTTTGTATTTTTAGTAGAGACTGGGTTTCATCGTGTTGGCCAGGCTGCTCTCGAACTCCTGACCTCAAGTGATCCACCCACCTCGGCCTCCCAAAGTGCTGAGATTACAGGCGTGAGCCACCATGCCCAACCCCAAAATGCCTTTTTACAGTTAGTTTGTTCAAATCTGGATCAAAATGTCCAAATAAGGTAGATATATTAAGGTTGACATTTTCTACATCTTTAAAAATCTATAACATTTCGTCGCTCTCCCTCTTTTTTGAGTTGTTTGTTGAAGAAACCAGATAATTTATCCTGTAGAATTTCCTACCTTCAGGATTTGGCTGATTACATCTTCAAAGTGTTATTTAATGGGAAATACATTCAAATAGTACATAAATCAAAATATACGGTATCTGAAACATACAAAATGACCCTCCTACCCTTGTTCCTCAGGTACCCAATTTTCTTGCCTGGAGGCAATTATTATTTCTTGTGCATTCTTCCAGAGACGTCTTCCTATTTGAATTTAATCATTTTATCTTTATTCTTGCCACAGACGATAGTTGGTTACATGCCTTTCTTTTTAGACTATCTGTTCCTTTAGATCAGGGATTGAGTCTTTGATTTTTCGATCTGTATCTCTAGCGATGATGCGTAGGCCTGTGTTGATTTAATGTCTGTTTCAATGCCAGCCTGTATCTTGCCACCTCCCTACCTTTGGGGAGGTCCCAGACAGAGCACGAGGTTAATAGTTAGAAGACCCGAGTTTGTGACTTAGCTAAGCCGGCTTTGGGATATTCATTTAGCCTTTTGGAGATGCCATTTGTCATTAGAGATGGTTATGCCACTTACTCAGGATTATGTAGATAATATCTCAGTGCCTTGTGAAATAGAAAGCAGGTATCAAAAACAAGTCAGATGTCTCCTACAAGGTATGTTCCATGAGGACAGAGACTTGGTCTGTGCTGTGAATCTCCATGTCTGCAGCATCCATCATCAGGATGTGACAGGTCCTGAATAAAGGTTTGTTGAACGAACGAATGAATGAAATGTTAGTTCTTTTTTTTTTTTTGAGACGGAGTTTTTGCTCTTGTCACCCAGGCTGGAGTGCAGTGGTGCGATCTCGGCTCACTGCAACCTCCGCCTCCCGGGTTCAAGTGATTCTCCTGCCTCAGCCTCCCGAGTAGCTGGGACTACAGACACCGAAATGTTAGTTTTTATGGAGGATCTCAAAGTCCCTGCTTCTGAGACATAATTGCCCACTGCGCTTCCCTGCCCCTCTTTCTCCAGCTAACCGGTGCTATGGGCCTTGGCATCCACTGGTGTAACATTCTACGGAGAGCTTGCAGGCTCGGACACAGGGGCAAGGCCTCTGCTTTACGGAATCTGCAGAGGAGGCAGGTGATGGGTGTCAAAAAGACAGTTGCCTGTCACATGTCACATGTAAGTCATCTGAAAGGCAGTGACACTGTAGCTCCTAGAGAAGTTGACAGTTTTGGGGGATGTAGTAAGGAAAGTGCAGCCTGGCATTTGACAAGAGAACAGCACGTGGCGGCTGGCACCAGATAACAGGGTGTAGGCCCGTCTCTGGGAGTTGTGCCTGGGAAGGGGGAGCTGGCTGGCACTAAGAGCATGAGTAAATACCGCAGGAGTGTTTTCTTCCATTGGAGCGCTTATCCCTTCTCGTCAGCGTGGCTGATGAAGGAATGAGTGAAGGGTAAAACATAGTTATCTCAACTGTCAAGCCAGCATCTCCAGGTCTCAGAGTATGTCAGAGCCAGGAGGCTAGCTCGGCAGGCGGTGACTTCAGGAACTTTCAAGGTTGGCGCAGGAAGGCTGGGATCTCAGTGACTCAGATCTGGAAGCAGAGGGCTGAGAGCCAACGTGAAGTGTGTTCTAGAGGCATAGTGGCCCTTTGCTAGGCAGCCAAGGTGGTGGGGAGGGGCTCATGTGCTTTGGAGAACCAGATCCCTGGTGTTCAAGATGCTTATAAACTGAGATGTGTGTGAGCTGGCTTATTCATAAAGCATACAGAAGTCACTGCTGGTGTAGACATCCAGGAATGGGGCTGGAGGAGAGAAGATAGAATTGATTCTGATGAGGGTTTGTGATGTAGTAGATATTTGTTAATTTTTCAGTTTAGAAGCCATTCTCATTTTGGGGAACAGCATATAAACTTTCCTCTGGGGAGCCGCTGTATTGATGTACACTCTATGAGTTTGGGAAGGGCTTACCCGACCCTTATTAGCCAGGTGATCAGCGGAGTCTATTCTGCTGGCCCTGGAGATTGATTCAGGAAACCTGAGCACCTGAGCCAGGAAACCTGAGCACCTGAGCCAGTTCTGGCCAGTGCGCAGGACTTTTCTGGGAAGAGCAGCTCTCTCTTTTCTGCTGAGTGAGCTGAGAATGTAAGATGTTGGCTTGGAGCTGTTGGCAGCCATCTTTGCCACCATGAAGGGAAAGCCTGTCTGTGAATGGAGCTAGTATTGCAAAGAAATGCATAATTTGGCTGGGCACGGTGGCTCACGCCTGTAATCCCAGCACTTTGGGAGGCCGAGGTGGGTGGATCACGAGGTCAAGAGATCGAGACCATCCCGGCCAACATGGTGAAACCCTGTCTCTACTAAAAATACAAAAATTAGCTGGGCGTGGTGGCAGGCGCCTGTAGTCCCGGCTACTCGGGAGGCTGAGGCAGGAGAATTACTTGAACCTGGGAGGTGGAGGTTGCAGTGAGCCGAGATTGCGCCACTGCACTCCAGCCTGGCTACAGAGTGAGACTCTGTCTCAAAAAAAAAAAAAAAAAAAAAAAAAAAAGAAATGCATAATTTGAGTCCCTAGATCTAGCTGAAATTGAAGCTAGACTACTGCTGGAATTTCAGTTATAGCTACCAGGAAATTCTTTTTTTTTTTTTTTTGCCCAAGGTGGTTTGAGTTAAGTTTGCTGTTTCTTGCAGCCGAATGAGTCCTTATATACTGTGGATTCTTGGAGAAGCATACTGGGGTTATTTTTTTTTCTTTTTCTTTTTTTCTATGGCCCTCAGTTTGCCACTTAAACATGCTGGGTCTTTTAAGCATAAGTGGAGTTTTGATAGTCACAGGAGGGCCCGTAACTCAAGGGAAGAAATGAAATTCAAAAATTTTAGTGCCTAAGGAGGGTGCAGACAGGTTTGGATGGTGCTGGGTAGAATTGAAGCCATTTTGGACCTGGAGCCAGGTCCCCTGGCACCTAATCCTACTCCACTGCCAAGCACCTCTGCTTTTATTTTTTTAGTTTTTAAAAGGCTTTTTTTTTTTGAGCTAGAGTCTTGCTGTGTCTCCCAGGCTGGAGTGCAGTGGCGTGATCTCGGCTCACTGCAACCTCTACCTCCTGGGTTCAAGTGATTCTCCTGCCTCAGCCTCCCAAGTAGCTGGGACTACAGGTGTGTGCCATCATGCCCGGCTAATTTTTTGTGTTTTTAGTAGAGACAGGGTTTTACTGTGTTAGCCAGAATGATCTCCATCTCCTGACCTCGTGATCCGCCCGCCTCGGCCTCCCAAAGTGCTGGGATTACAGGCATGAGCCACTGCGCCCAGCCCAATTTTTGTGTTTTTAGTAGAGATGGGGTTTCACCATGTTGGCCAGTCTGGTCTTGAACTCCTGACCTCAGGTGATTCACCTGCCTTGGCTTCCCAGAGTGCTGGAATTACAGACGTAAGCCACCATGTTTGGCCAGCCTCTGCTTTTCTATCCGCAAAATGATGGTGGTAGCCTTTGCCCCTGTTCCGTTTATAAGAATGGAAATGAGAAGCTTTGCTTAATTTAACATTGTGGATTATTTAAACCAGCCAGAGAGGAGATCCTGAGCATAGGGTTAGCTTTGATAGCTCCTTATCATTTTAATGAACATGTTAATGATATTCTATTTTCCTCATTTCTTCTATACATTTATTAATTGGAATTCTTCTGTGAGAAAGACCTTTCCGTTCTCCCCTAGTTATTTAATTATTGTTATTATTATTGAGATGGAGTTTTGCTCTTGTTGCCCAGGATGGAGTGCAGTGGCGTGGTCTCGGCTCACTGCAACCTCTGCCTCCCGGGTTCAAGCGATTCTCCTCCCTCAGCCTCCCTGGGCTTACAGGTGCCCACCATCACACCCGGCTAATTTTGTATTTTTAGTAGAGACGGGGTTTCACTATGTTGGATAGGCTGGTCACAAACTCCTGACCTCAGGTGATCTGCCCTCCTCAGCCTCCCAAAGTGTTGGGATTACAGGCGTGAGCCACTGCGCCCAGCCATTTAATTATTTTTATCACTGTGAACTCATGGATATTTATTTTATTCTATGGGGTCTATGTCCCATATATAATCCAGGCAATACTTTTCCTTTATATCCAAAACAATCATTATTTTATTGCTCAAATGGTTCCACCTTTGGCCACTGGGAGCTCTTTCAGGTTGGCTCCTGTGTCCTTTTGATATACCCCCAACCTATTTTGAGCACTGCCTTACATTCTTGTACTGAAAGAAACTTCAGGCTTATCCTGTATTTTCCTTGCCCTGGAATCAATTACTTCTCCAAGGAGCCCTGGTTCCTGTTATTGGAGAATGGTATTTAGAAACCAAGATGTAGAGGTTAGGTATATCGTTTTGCTACTGGGGTACCATTGCTTCTAGGCCCTTCTAGGAGACAGAGTGAGGATATATATATGTGTACACTCACTCACACATACACACACTTCTGTCTTTCTACTAAAAAACTAAGATTTTTTTTTTTTGAGACATGGTCTTGCCCTGTCACGACCCAGGCCAGAGTGTAGTGGTGCGATCATGGTTCACTGCAGCCTCCAACTCCTGGGCTTAAGCTATCCTCCCACTTTAGCCTCCTGAGTAGTGGACTACAGGTGTGCACCACCATGCAGGGCTAATTTTTTAAAGTATTATTTGTAGAGACAGAGTCTCACTATGTTGCCCAAGCTGGTCTTGAACTCCTGGCCTCAAGTGATCCTGGTGCCTTGGCCTCCCAAAGTGCTGGGATTATAGGCATGAGCCACCGTATCTGGGCAAAAAACTATGAAATGATGCTTATATCTCCAATTTTAGTCCAACATCACAGAGTCCATATTAGCATTCTCCCTTTTTTAAATATCACCTCTTTCTCTGACAGTGATAAACCTGCCTCTTATCTACAATATATTTCCTTATTTGTTTGACTCTCTTACACTCTAAAATAGTTAAGACCACTGAAGCATTCATGAGCAGAGACAATGGTCTAAAATAGGTGAGGTTGAATGAGTTAAGTTGGTATGGGAGCTGAGTTTGGAAAGGTGGGTTGATTGAAACATGTAGCCTTGGGGACAGGGTGATTTTGGCTGAGCGTGGTGGGTGAAATTTTGGGGGTTGTCTATAAGAAAAAGATTAATTCAATGTTACTGGAGACTAGGAGAGTGAAGGGGCATAGTGGCAAATAGGATTAGAGCTAGGTAACAGAGGGACTCAAGGCCAGGTTTTAAGCCATAGAGAATAGGGAGCCATGGAAAATTCTCCAGTAAAGTTATTTATTAAGCCTTTGGTGATTGAGAATGCTTAAAGTTATTAAATTTTCTTTTTTTTTTTTTTAGACAGGGTCTCGCTCTGTTGCCCAGGCCGGAGTGCAGTGGTGCGATCTCCGCTCACGGCAACCTCCGTTCACTGCAACCTCTGCTTCGCAGGTTCAAGCGATTCTCCCACCTCAGCCTCCTGAGTAGCTAGGACTACAGGCATGCGCCACCACACCCAAGTAATTTTTGTATTTTTTGGTACAGACAGGGTTTCACCATCTTGGCCAGGATGGTCTCGAACTCCTGACCTCAAATGATCTGCCTGCCTTGGTCTCCCAAATTGCTGGGATTACAGGTGTGAGCCACCGTGCCTGGCCAATTTTTTTTTTAAATTAAATATGAGACAGAGTCTTGTCATGTTGCCCATGCTGGTTTCAAACTCCTGGGTACAAGTGATCCTCCCACCTCGGCCTCCTAAACTGCTGGGATTACAGGTGTGAGCTACTGTACCCAGCCAGTTATTGAATTTTTTTTTTTTAACACCAGTGCCACTTGCCAAAAATATTTTTTGAGCTTCTGTGTTGGACAGTGGGTAGAAGTGTGTGAACCTGCATGTTTATATGTGTCTGTGTGCTTATGAGAGAGAACAAGAACAGGAACCTTTTCTTTTTTAAATCAGAGTTAAATGTCGGAGGTGACCTTGATTGCTACTTTGAGTGTGAAGTTTTTTTAGCTAAGCTCAAATTCTTGTTCCCAGATAGGTCCCTGGGCTTCTGTGGTATCAGATGATTCAGGTCAGTAGTATGTTTTTGTTTGGTTAGTTACTATAGCACCTAATATTTGGACAACAAGTAATGATTAATATCTTCTTCCTTGCCTGAGAAGCAGAGTCAGGGAGATGCAGGACCCGGCCAGGTGGTGATCAAAATTCATCAGCTTCATTACTGATAGACACAGGGCTGAGCATATAGTTTGGGGTCTGGAGGAGGTGGGCTTGCTGAACTTCACCCCTGAATTTGAGAGGCTTACCTACCCAGGCAGACATGGCTGGACAAGCCTCTCAGTTGGGGGACTGCCTCTTAGAGGAGGAAGGAGCTGAAAATCAATGCTTTGCAGATAAGCAGATCCCAAACAGAGAGGAGAGAGGAAGGGGTGAGCTGAGCAAACTCTGTTTCTTCTCCTAAATTCCTTAATCTGGTTGGTGATTATCTCTCCCACAAGGAGTGAAGGAGTGGGACAGAGAGGTCAGGAGTGTTATGCATACTAGGGCTCCCTCCGCATGGTTGCGTGAAACATAGGGATAGAATGTTCTCCTGTAGTACTGATTGTGGGAGGGGAGGTAGCTGTAAATTTGCTATAAGAACCATTTGTTTCTATCAAATTCTGCTAATCTTTACATCTAACTTTGTTTAGGAACATAGCGTGTTTTGGGTTGGAGTATGGGACAGCTATTTTGGCATTACTAAAATCTGCACTTAGAGGCAAGAGTCAGACACTGTCAACTTTTATTTATTTTTTGAGACAGGGTCTTGCTTTGTTGTCCAGGCTGAAGTGCAGTGGTGTGATCTCGGCTCACTGCAGCCTCGACCTCCTGGGCTCAAGCAGTCCTCTTGCCTTGGCCTCCCAAAGTGTTGGGATGGGATTACAGGTGTGAGCCACAATGCCCAGCCTCCTGCAACCTTTAGAACCATGGGATATGGTAGAGTGTTTTGGAGAAAAAGGGACTCAAATTTCTGGCCTGTGGATATTGGTTGGAGGGGCAGAGTAAGGGGCTAAGGTCGGGTGACAACTCTATAACTATTCCACTGCACTTGAGAAAGACATCTTGGGCATCAGCAAGCTCAAGCCTCTAATGTACACATGTGGAAGTAGAGTTCTGTAGAGGTGATGTGATTTCTTTTTTTTTTTTTGAGACGGAGTCTCACTGTATCACCCAGGCTGGAGTGCAGTGGCATGATCTCGGCTTACTGCAGCTTCTACCTTCCGGGTTCAAGCAATTCTTCTGCCTCAGCTTCCTGAGTAGCTGGGACTACTGGCACATGCCACCATGCCTGGCTAATTTTTGTATTTTTAGTAGAGACAGGATTTCACCATATTGGCCAGGCTGGTCTCGAACTCCTGACCTCATATGATCCGCCCGCCTCGGCTGTAATCCCCAAAGTGCTGGGATTATAGGCGTGAGCCACCGCACCTGGCCAGTGATGTGATTTCTTACATCCCCAGCAGGTGTGTAGCACATCATGAACTTGATCTTGATGTTCAGATACTGCCCGATCTCATGTTCTTTGCACTTTATACTCTGTCGTTTCCCTGTATATCTGCTTCCAGTCTGGGGAAAAGCACCAAGTTGGACAGAAAGTAGACACAAAGATGCCTGTGCAGCAGCTCTTGCCAACTGGCTGCTGCTGCTGGAGTCGCTCCTCCTGCCTCTTCACCCTCCCTCCTCTGAGCCTGAGGCTCTGCTGCTGCCTGGGATGGATTTGGGAAACACCGGAGGAGGAAGAAGGGCAATAGAGCCACCTCCCTGAAGTTCCTTTACTCATTTAATCAATAAAACAGTTAACAAATATTTAGCATTCTCCTATGGAGGGGAGGGTAGACCCTTCAAAAGGAATTGATAGGTGCTGGCTCTTTGCTTCAGGAAAGAGTTTCAACTCTGAAGCTATTGAACAACTGCCAGTTTTGAGGATAACCATCCTACCAGTCTAGTGAAGGTATAATTCACTAAGCATTTTAAAGATCCTGTTTGTCTGCAAAGGGAACTGTAGCAATGTCTGGTTCTTCAGGAATATTCCCTGAAACCTGGGATCTGGTCTGGCCAAACCAGGACATTTCCTCACCATCCTTCCATCCGTCTATTACATTAGCTAACGTTAACTGAGCCTGCTCTGTGTCAGGTACAGGGTGAGGCTCAGAGGAGAAAATGGGAAGTAAGACTCAACCTCTGCCCTCAAGTTGTCATAGTTGAGGGTCGGGGGTAGGGGGGCAGAAGGCATGAAATCACCAGCTACAGGACTGATTTGTCTATTAGAACTCTGGCCCCTGGTCTGGAATTACTTCTCCTGATCCCTGACAGCAGCTAACTTCCAGGCAAGGTGGGCATGTTCAGGGGTAGCTTTTCTTGGGAGATGGGGCTGGGATGCGTTCTTCCTGGAGTAGTGGTCTGGGTCTCATTGAGCTACAGCTCCTTTGCACGTGCAGCACCTGTCGACCTGGCATGGAATCTTTTCAGTGAGTTTTCAAGCACTGTGCGTCTAGACCCGCTTTTGCTGCTTTTGTTTGTCATCACGGAATGTTTGCCTGAGAGTGTTCTGCATAGAGGAGGAGAGAAATTGAATCCTTGCTATCTTGGTGACTGGCTTTCTCGGAGTTTGTGATAATTTCTGCAGGAGCATGAGCTGCATTTAATTCTCTCTGGTTGGGTCATCTAAGGACCAGTTCTTTGGAATTAGGGAGACAGAGTCTGTGAGTCTAGCACCTCCTTTTTAGCTTTCTGAATACTGCATCGAAATCTGTGCAGTTTTCCACAGTGGCCCTGACCTCAAAACCGTTCTGATTCTGGAGGATTCTGTAGGAGTAGGTTCTTGAGCCTTGATGTGACCTGGGGAGAAACTTGGTAGGGCCCATGGCCATCAGTGGGAGTCCTGGGGGTAAATGTGGGCCTGGGAGAAAATGTGATTCTCCCTGGAGATTGGGCTCACTGTGTAGTGGCTTCTCTGTAGGTCCTAGGCAATCAGGGAAATGCCAGCTACCCTCTCAATTGGTCTAGACTTGTTAGTTACCTAGGGACCATGGCCAACACCAACGTTTTATTTTTCCATATCTGTATACAGCTTGTATTTTAAAAAATGTGTAATATTTAAGACCTAAGACAAAGTGTAAAAAAGAATTCAGTGATCACCCTCATGCTTATTGCCCAATTTCAGAAATAGTACACTTTACCCATGCAGTTATAGCCCGTGGGTACTTCCTCCCGGACTCCAACTTTCTTCCTGCATATCCAGAATTAAGCAGTATTTTCAATTTATTGTTTATTATTCCCATACACTTCTTTATAACCAACTATTCAGGTATTTCTGTGATATTTTTCATCCTGTCAACACGTTTTCCTTTCTTGGCTTTGTTCTAAGCAAAAATATCTGTGAAATTACAGGTTTGATTTTCTCTCTCTCTCTGTCTATCTAATGCATATGCAAATAAATATTCTGGGTACCAGCTGAAATTGCCTCTTGTACCACCTTTTGCATACCATCACTGCTGCAAGGTCGTACTTTGAGAAACAAGGCTGCAGCATCCGTAGCAGATGCTACTGGGCTATGCCCTGGCTTGCACCCACTCTTGTCTCGATCTTTACCCCGCTGTTTTTGGCTACTCTCTTTCCGGCTCTTCTCTTTTCCTAGCTCACACCATTCATCTCCTGGGAATGCTTTAGGATTGGAGATGCCTGATGTGATGGTGTTTGCTGCTGTGGTTCTAAAGCAGTGATCTTTTCCAAAGGCCACAGCTATAATGAAACAAAACAACCCCCTGGGTTTTTGGTAGTATGAGCCCGTTGCTGTGTGCTGGGCATCTCTCCATTCTGATCAGCACACAGTTCCTCTCGTGTGCATGTCTGCAGCTCCCTCACCTATGTGGACTGCCTGGACACATGGGTGGGCTTCCTGCTACTTCAGAGCTGCCCTCCAGTTGCCCCTACCACCTGGTTCTACAGGGTAAGTGGAGCAGGCACAACACCCAGCTCCACAGAGAAGGTCCTGCATTGTGAGGACCTACACTTCTAACAAGGCCCTCTATGGGGCAGGAACTGGAGTAACCCTGGTTTCAGCCTGCCCTTGCCCATCTCAGACCCTATCCCAGACCAACCCAGGCTGGGCTTTTCATTGCTGATTGCTTTTCCCACTGAAAACCTCCAGCAGTTTTCTGACCCGCCCTGGACTGGGTGCTTCGGAGCTGTTTCCACCTCTGCTGGAAATGGATGTGGCAACATCATGAGAGATGCGGGGTAGGCATAAGCTAGGACTTCCCTGTGGCTGAGGCAATTTAGTACTGGAGTGCATAGAAGTATCCTTGGTCTAGACTTATTAGTTACCTAGGGACCATGGCCAATACCAGCATTTTATTTTTCCATATCTGCATACAGCTTGTATTTTAAAAAATGCAAAATATTTAAGACCTAAGACAAAGTGTAAAAAATAATTCAGTGATCACCCTCATGCTCATTGCCCAATTTCAAAAATAATACCTTACCCATGCAGTTGTAGCCTATGGGTACTTCTTTCCTGACTCCAGCCTTCTTTCTGTATAACCAGAATTAAGCAGTATTTTGGATTCATTGTTTATCATTCCCATGCAACAAAGCCAAATGTCCTTCACCCAGAACAGCTGTAAAGCAGCTTTCCAGAAACAGAAGAGATTTTATGTCTGTCATCAAGGTGGGAATGGGACAGCACCCAGGTGGTTCACAACCTGTCAGACAATCAGTCACCTGGGGAGCCTTATAAAGCACACATTCCTTGGTCCTGTACACTAAAGATTTATTGTCAGTGATTCTGAGGTAAGGCCTGGAAAGCCTCACTCTGGTGTCCAGGCTGGAGTATAGTGGCTTGATCATGGCTCACTGCATCACTGCATCCTCTACCTCTTGAGCTCAATTGATCCTCCCATCTTAGCCTCCCGAATAGCTGGGACTGCAGGCTTGCACCACCACGCCTGGCTAATTTTTGTATTTTTTGTAGAGACAAGGTTTCGCCATGTTACCCAGGCTGGTTTAGAACTCCTGAGCTCAAACAATTCCCCTGCTTCGGCCTCCCAAAGTGCTGGGATTGTAAGCATGAGCCCTGCCAAAAGCCATATTTTTAATGAGTTCATCAGGTAGGCTCCTACTAATGGGTATCTCCAAGTTCGTGTTTTAGAAACTTAATCTGCAAAGCAAGAGCGTTGAGAAGTAGGACCTTCAAGAGATAATTAGGTCATAAGAGCTCTGCCCTCATGAATGGAATAATGCTGTTACCGTGGGAATGGGTTCATTTTGGGTACCTTCCCTCTCTCCCTCTCTGTCTCCACCCACAACCCCCACCCTTTCATGGGCTCTCTGACTCTTCTACCTTCCATTATGGGATGACCCAGCAAGACGGCCCTTGCCAGATGCGGGTCTCTTGGTCATGGGCTTCCCAGCCTCTAGAACTATTTAAAACAATGTTTTGTTTTGTTTTTAAAAAGTGATCCAGTCTCAAGGATTTTGTTATAGAAGCACAAATGGATGAAGATGGCTTCTGCTGCACTGTACTTAGGGGTCTCTATTATCTCATTTAATTTTTACAGTAGCCCTATGAGGTAAATACCATTGTTATCATCCCTGTTTTACAGATGAAGAAAGTGATGAACAGACGGATGGAGTGACTTGTTCAAGCGTCCACAGCTAGCAAGCGGGTGTACTAATTTCCTGTGATTGCCATAACAAATTACCACAAATTGGGTGGTTTAAGGCAATAGAAGTTTATTCTCCTACATTTCTTAAGGCCAGAGGCCCAAAATCAAAGAACCCCCAGGACCATGCTGCTGGTGGGAAGCATTCTAGGGAAGAACCCTTCCTTGCCTTTTCTGGTGGCACCAGGCATTCCTGTGGCTGCATCATTGCAATCTCTGCAATCTAAGCCTCTATCTCCTCTACCTTTTCTTTCTTTCTTTCTTTTTTTTTTTGAGATGGAGTCTTGCTCTGTCATCTAGACTGAAGTGCAATGGTACGATCTTGGCTCACTGCAACCTCTGACCCCGGGTTTAAGCGATTCCCCTGCCTCAGCCTCCCGAGTAGCTGGGATTACAGGTGCCTGCCACCTCATCCGGCTACAGGGGAATCAACTAATTTTTTGTATTTTTAGTAGAGACAGGGTTTCACCATGTTGGTCAGGCTGGTCTCGAACTCCTGACCTTGTGATCCACCTGCCTTGGCCTCCCAAAGTGAGCCGCCGTGCCTGGCCTACCTCTTGTTTTTAATAAGGACAACTGTCATTGGATTTAGGGTCCACCTGGGCAATCCAGGATGATCTCATCTTAAAAATTCTTTTTTTTTTTTTTTTTTTGAGACAGTCTGGCTCTGTTGCCTAGGCTGGAGTAGAGTGGTACAATCTCTTTTGCCTCCTGGGTTCAAGTGATTCTCCTGCCTCAGCCTCCCAAGTAGTTGGGATTACAGGCATGCATCACCATGCCTGGCTAATTTTTGTATTTTTTTGTAGAGACAGGGTTTCGCTGTGCTGGCCAGGCTGGTCTTCAACTCCTGGGCTCAAGTGATCTGCCTGCCTCAGCCTACCAAAGTGCTGAGATTATAGGCGTGAGCCACCATGCCCAGCTTCATCTTAAAAATTCTTAATTATATCTGCAAAGACCCTTTTTTCTGAATAAGGTTACAGTCACAGATTCCAGGGGTAGGACATGGACATATTGTTTTGGGGGCCACCATTCAACCCACTGCAGGAACTTAGAATTAATGCCAAATGGTGCAGCTCCTCAGGCTGTGCCTGTAACCACTCTACTCCCCGGCTCACTAATCTGGACTGGATGAGCTCCCAGGGTTCCTCCAGGCCAGTGGTCCATACAGCATGGGGTTCCGTGTTGTATCAGGGCATCAGAGCCATCTGTCAAGCCTCGAGACATCAGTGTTTTTTTCTCCACCTCTCTCCCATCCCCTCAGCCCTCTGCAATTTTTCCTGAAACCCTTTGGGCTGTTCATCTTGGACTCAGAAAATTCCCATGTATTAACATGTTGACAAAGTTAGGCTGCAGGTGCTGTGAGGACAGACTCATACTGGCTTGGATGAGATGTGTTTCTCTTGCCTCAGTGGCCACAGCCCCAAAATGGGAATTGCTGGAATAGCAGGGCTAGATGGAAGGCCGTAATATAACTAATAAAATTGACGGAAGGCACTCCGCAGCCATAAGGGTGATCGAGATGCTTGTTAACAGCAGTAATAATCTAATAGCCTGTTCTTGATTTCCCACTTCTCACTGTCTTGGCCCCAAGCAGCTATTTTCTACCAAATTAAAATCCACTCAGCTCTCTTCCTGTCCCTGAATAAAACTACTCTAAAAGCTCTTGCCTGTTACAGCAAGACTTTTTAATAGACTTTTCCCTGTAGAACCGTGAGACATATGTCCAATTAGCGGAATAACTTCACTTAAATATACAAATAAACTGTTGACTGATAACAGCAAGACATATGTGAAGCTAATTTAAGGCAAGGTGGTTCAGGAACTGGGGTGCTGTACCTCCCACAGCCCCAATCTGTCTTTAAGCTTCTCTTCCCTCCAATCTATTATTATTATTTTTGAGACAGGGTGTCACTCTTGTCGCTCAGGGTGGAGTGCAGTGGTGCAATCATGGCTCACTGCAGCCTGGACTTCCCAGGCTCAGGTGGTTCTCCCACTTCAGCCTCCCAGGTACCTGGGAATACAGGCACGTGCTGCCATGCCCGGCTAATTTTTTGTATTTGTAGTAAAGATGGGGTTTCACCATGTTGCCTAGGCTGGTCTCGAACTCCTGGGCTCAAGCTATCCACCTGCCTTGGCCTACCAAGGTGCTGGGATTACACTCGTGAGCCACTGCACCTGCCCCCGCTCCAGTTTTTTGCTTATGGAAAAGATCTTTACCCCCTAACCCCCAACATGTTATAGGATGAAGGGGGATGTCTCTCTGCTGTGCCTGGCCACAGTGCAGACTATCTAAGCCACTATTCATTCAGCCAATTGTTCAGTGATATTTATTGAATGCCTACTATGTTCCAGGCACTGTGTGGGGTGCTGGGTGTACAATGGTCTGTTCTTGGGAGGACAAGAGGTAATTCACAATGATGGGACTCAAAAGCACATCCGCTCCAGGAGGATAGGGGACTTGTTTGTATTGCTTGTTGCTGTGTCTGCAGCACTAAGAACAGTGCTTGCCACACACAGAGTGGTCTCAGTGTACACTTTTCAGGAAATCAATGTGGGTCTAAGTAAACAAGGTCATTTCAGCTCTTGCTGAGTGCCCTAAAGGAGATAAAATGTAGTCATGGGATAAAGAGGGGCTGAGGGAGAGTCTGGGAAGGGCTCTCTCGCATGATGTTTTTCAGCTGAAACTGAAGAATGATCAAAGGACTAGCAAGTGAAGGGCTGCGGGGAGACTGTTAGAGGAAGAGGCAGGGCTGGCCATGTGATTACGAGGACTAGTGCAAAATGAAAATGCTGGGCTCTGGCTGGGCGTGGGGAAGCCTCCCTTCCCATGGCCCTGCTGCCCCAACCTTCAAAGGATGGGCAGGTCCCGGGAAATGGCAAGCTGTGTGCTGGGGCGAGCTCAGGATCTGGATGGGGGTGGGTGAGAGGTGCCTGCCAAGCTGTGTGCTCAGCTTGCTGTGGCTGTTCTAGTTTAGGATGGGGCTGGATAACATGTGGCACCTGTGTGACCCCAACCCTCCCCATGCCTGTGTCAAGGCCACCTGCAGGGATAGAGAGCAGTGCACAATGCAGGCCTCCCCTTCCCGGTGCACTGCTTGCAGAGAGCAGCAGTGATGGCAGGTAGAAGTAGGGAGATGGGGCCCGATGTGGTGGCTGGCCTGTAATCCCAGCACTTTGGGAGGCCGATGCAGGTGGATGACGTGAGATCAGGAGTTTGAGACCAGCTTGGGCAACATGATGAAACTAAAAATACAAAAATTAGCCAGGTGTGGTAGTGCGCGCCTCCTCAGCTACTTGGGAGGCTGAGGCAGGAGAATCGCTTGAACCTGGGAAGTCGAGGCTGCAGCAAGCTGAGATTGCACCACTGCACTCCAGCCTGGGGGACAGAGTGAGACCCTGTCTCAAAAAAAAAAAAAGGAAAAAAGAAGTAGGGAGGCGGGGAGGAGCTGGGGTACTGGGGGCAGGGAATGGTCAGCCAAGGAGGTGGGACTGTGTGGAGCTGAATCTCCTGGCGCACCTTCCTTTGTCCTATCAGACTTCACTTCCAAAACACAAATTCAAAAATTTCAAATTCAAGAATAGCGTGAACCAGGGAGGTGGAGGTGGCAGCTACTAATACAGTAGCTTCCTATGACTATTAGTTTCCTGTGACTGCTCTAACAAATGTTCACAAACATAGTGGCTTCAAACTATAAATTCATTCTCTTATAGTTCTGGAGGTCAGAAGTCTGGAACGGTTCTCACTGGGAGAAAATTAAGGTGTCAGCAGAGTTGCGATTCTTCTGGAGGCTCTAGGGGAGAATTCTTTTCCTTTTTTTTTTTCCATCTTGAAAAGGCTGTCCACATTCCTTGGCTCATGGTCCCATTCCTCCATCTTCAAAGCCTGTGACATCTGGCTAAGTCCTTCTCCCTCTCCCATCTCCCTGGCTCTCTTCTGCCTTTCTCTGCCACTTATAAAAGCCATGGTGATTACACTGGGCCAATCTGAGTAATTCTGGATAATCTCACTGTCAAGGTCAGCAGATTAAGAAATTAAACTGGCCATGTGTGGTGGCTCACGCCTGTAATCCCAGCACTTTGGGAGGCTGAGGGGAGTGGTTCACTTGAGGCCAGGTGTTCAAGATCAGGCTGGACAACATGGTGAAACCCCGTTTCTACTAAAAATACAAAAATTAACCAAGCATGGTGGTGTGTGTCTGAAGTCCCAGCTACTTGGGAGGCTGAAGCACGAGAATAGCTTGAACCAGGGAGGTGGAGGTGGCAGTGAGCTGAGATGGTGCCATTGCAGTCCAGCCTGGGCGACAGAGTGAGACTCAATCTGAAAGAAAGAAGGGCGGCAGGGAGGGAGGGAGAGAAGGGAAGGGGAGGGGAGGGGAGGGGAGGGAAGAGGGAGGGAGGGAGGAAGGAAGGAAGGAAGGAAGGAAGGAAGGGGAAAGAAAGAAGCCTTCATTTCTTCTGCAATCTTCATTCCCTGTGCCATGTAAGGTAACACATTCATAGATTCCAGGGAGCTGGACATGGACATCTCAGGTGGCAGGGGCATTATTCTGACTTCCACAGTGACTGCAGGGCATTAAACCACACACGCAGGCCTTCCCAAGTGCAGGGCAGCTGCATGCCCTTGAAGCCAGCCCTGGAGAGGGAAACTGCAAGCCTAAAAGCCCCGATGTGGCAATGAGCTTGGCTCACTGAAGGACATGGAGGGAGGCCCGAGTGATAGACTAGAGTGAACGATAGGGCATGTGGTACAAAATGAGACGAGAGAGACTGGCACAGGTCAACGGAACAACACGGAACCCCATGCTGTATGGACCACTGGCCTGGAGGAACCCTGGGAGCTCAGGTCAAGAACACAGGGCCTCCTAGGTGACAGTGAAGAGTTAGGAACAGCAGGCTGGGATCTGCTATTGGATCTTTAGGGGAAAAAAAACTCTATATAAAAAATTTCAAACGTAATTAAAAAGTGTGGAGAATAATAGGCTGAACCCCTATACCTGGCACCTAGATCTGAAATTTGCCAGGCCAGGCTTAGTGGTTCAGGCCTGTAATCCCAGCACTTTGGTTGGGAGGCTGAGGCGGGTGTGTCACTTGAGGTCAGGAGTTCAAGACCAACCTGGACAACATGGTGAAACCCCATCTCTACTAAAAATACAAAAAAAAAAAAAAAAAAAAAAAAAAAAGCTAGGCGTGGGTGTGTGCCTGTAATCCCAGTTACTTGGGAGGCTGAGGCAGGAGAATAGCTTGAACTTGGGAGATGCAGGTTGCACTGAGCCGAGATCACACCACTGCACTCCAGCCTGAGTGACAGAGTGACAGAGTGACACTCTTTAAAAAAAAAAAAAAAAAAAATTTGCCAGGCCAGGCATGGTGGCTCATGCCTGTAATCCCAGCACTTTAGGAGGCTGAGGCAGGGGTGTTACTTGAGGCCTGGAGTTCTAGACCAGCTGTAGTCCCAGCTACTTGGGAGGCTGAAGCAGGAAGATCGCCTAAGCCCAGGAGTTCAAGGCTGCAGAGAGCTATGATGGCACCATTGTACCCCAGCCTGGGCGACTGAGTGAGATCCTGTCTCTGTAAAACAATCAAAGATGACACACAAACAAACAAAAAATTTGCCATAATTCTTTCATTATTATTATTATTTTTTTTGCTGACAAATTTAAGCAAATTATAGAAATCATGGCATGTCACCTGTAATTTCAGTGTGCATCTCTCAAAACTGATATTTTTCTAAGTTATCATGTGATTATCTCAGCTAATGATATTAACAGGAGTTCTTTAATTTCATCTAATTTCTATGTGTGTTCACTTGTCCGCCAAATGTGCTGCCTGTTGGTCTTCACATTGTCCCTGAGCTTTGTGCCTATTTTAGCCGTCTCTCTGAGGTTAGAGTGAGGCCTTCTTCCCTGTATCTTTCAGGGTATTTTTTTTTTCTTTCCTTCCTTCCTTCCTTCCTTCCTTCCTTCCTTCCTTCCTTCCTTCCTTCCTTCCTTCCTTCCTTATTTCCTCCCTCCCTCCTTCCCTTCCTCCCTCCCTTCCTTTCTATTTTTTTTTTTTTTTTGTTTGTGATGGAGTCTCACTCTGTCACCCAGGCTGGAGTGCAGTGGCACAATCTTGTAATCTCCGTCTCCTGGGTTCAAGCAAATCTCCTGCCTCAGCCTCCAGAGCAGCTGGGATTACAGGCATGCACCACCATGCCCAGCTAATTTTTGTATTTTTAGTAGAGACAGGTTTCACCATGTTGGCCAGGCTTGTCTTGAACTGCTGACCTCAAGTGATCCACCTGCCTTGGCCTCCCAAAGTGCTGGGTTTACAGGTGTGAGCCACTGTGCCTGGTCGAGGGTATTTTTTCTTTTTCTTTTCTTTTCTTTTCTTTCTTTCTTTTTTTTTTTTAAGACTAGGTCTTTTTCTGTCATCCAGGCTGGAATGCTGTGGCTGAAATATGGCTCACTGCAGCCTCCACCTCCTGGGTTCAAGTGATTCTCCTGCCTCAGCCTCCTGAGTAGCTGGGATCACAGGTGTGTGCCACTACTCCTAACTAATTAAAAAATTTTTTTTGTAGACATGGGGTCTTACTAAGTTGCCCAGGCTGGTTTCAAACTCCTGGCTTCAAGTGATTCTCCCATCTCAGAATCTCAAAATGCTGAGATCACAGGCGTGAGTAACCTTGTCTGGCCAGAGTTTTGTTTTCTATTCTTTCCCACCAGCCCCCAAGAGCCCCAGGCTTTGAGGAAATGAAAAAGACTCCTGTCCCACATTCAGGCCTGTGGCCTGAGCAAGCATGGTGGGGAAGGGAAGCAGGCTGGCTGCTGCATTCTGCTCGCGGCCTAACACTTGTTTTTCTTGACTGTAATTGCCATTCCAGAGATGCTCTCACTCTTCTAGCCGCTGAACAACTGTTGAGAACAAATTAATTATGCATCTTCTCAGTGTGTGTGATTAAGGGGCAGATGGAGGGAAGGGTCCTCTTCAGCTTTTCTGGCAACTGGGTTCCCAAATGGATGCTTTCCAGACCAAAGAGTACATGTCCTGGGCTCCTGTGGGCATCTGGGTTTGTCTGTGTGATGGCAGGCTTGCTCACTGGCAGGCAGAGTCACAAGTTGCCAGTAATAATATTATTAATCCCTTAAATTTGCAGCCCATTTGCTGTTTGCTGAGGGCTTGCACAGTCACATCAGCTCATTTGTTGGGATTTCAGGGATGCTGGAACAACTTTCTTTGCTTAATTCTTCCCTAAATCATTATTGATGCTTGTAATTCCACCATTAGAAAGTAATTCCTTTGGCTTAAACTCTGTTCTCTATTAAAATGCAAGTATCCTTGGCAGCTGTGTTGTATGTTTTATTCATTAAGCTTTCTTAGCACTAGCAACTGCCCTCTCCAGATACCCCCATCTGCCACCTTCCTTTTAGGATGGGCTTCTCTGAAACAGAACTTACATTTGGAAACTGTCCCATTTCATAGAAATCTGCTCTAGGTTAGTTGCTCTGGCTGGAAAGAGACAGGTAAAGAAACTCCTGCCAGGATGTCAATGACTGATCATAATTTCTTTCTTTCTTTTTTTTTTCTTTTTTTTTTTTTGGAGACAGAGTCTCACTCTGTTGCTCAGGCTGGAGTGCAGTAATATGATCTCGGCTTACTGCAACCTCTGCCTGGAGGTTCAAGCAATTGGGTTCAAGCAATTCTTGTGCTTCAACTTCCCAAGTAGCTGGGACTACAAGCGCACACCACCATGCCCGGCGAATTATTTTTGTATATTACTAGAGACAGGGTTTCACCATGTTGGCCAGGATGATCTTGATCTCCTGACCACGTGTTCCAACCACCTCGACCTCCCAAAGTGCTGGGATTACAGATGTGAGCCACCACGCCTGGCCTGATCATAATTTCTTATGTTACCACCTCTAGGGGAGATTCTTATTTTGACTGGAACCTTCTGGAAACAGTGCTCAATGCAAAGGAACCGGTGTCCCTTCATCCTATCATGTCAGTGGCGTTGGTCTTAGCTCTCCCCTCTGTTGGACTCCCTTAGAGAGGCAGTGTGGGGAGCCGGCCCCGTCAGGTCCACCAAGAGCAGACTCGGTCTGTGTAACTCAGATTGGGCGTTGGCCTGGAGTGTAGTTCATTGGGACAGGGGAGAAAGTGGAGCTGACCACATAGATGATGGTGTGACAGACTGTCCATCTTGCAGAAGGAAGACTGAGGCATAGAGACAATAATCTACTTGGAGTTGGGGCTAGAATTAAAATTTTGTCTTTAGAACCCCAGTAACAGTTATAGGTTTTTAAGAGTCAGAAGACACCTTAGAAACATCTAGCTCTGGGAAAGCAAAGACATTTCATTTGCAAACTCCAGTTGATTAGTAGTGGTTGTCTGAGTGCAGGTTGGAGAATAGGCAAGTCGTCACCTGGACTCAGAGTGCGTGCTGTGGTTGATTAGTGATGTCTGATGTGTGCCAGGGCACAGTAACAGAGGAGAGGCGCATATGCACTCACTTCCTATTCCTGACTCTGCTCAACTTCTCAATTTACAGATGAGCTGAGGCCCAACAAGCTGAGATGATTTGTTCAGGATTGCATAAGTAGGGGCAGTAATTGGCAGAATTGTCCCAGAATCCAGGTCCCTTGAGTCTTGATTCAAAACTTTTTCTTCTGAATTATACTGGTATTCTAAGAGGTATTTCATTATGGTCTTGGAGTTAGACTGCCGGGATTCAGATCCCAGCTCTGCCACTAATAAGCTGTGTGGCCTTAGCCAAGCCATTTAACCTTTCTGAGCCTTAACTTCATCTTTAAAAGAGAGGATAATAATTATGCCTACCATATAGGATGGTTATGGAATTAAATGAGAAAATACATGTATAAAGGGTTCAGAGTAGGGCCTAACACATAGTAAATACTTAATCCATGATAGTAGCTCAATTAAAATGTTCCTTTTTTTTCTTCCTTTTTGTTGAGACTGGGTCTTGCTCTGTCACCTAGGCTGGGGTGCAGTGGCACAATCTCAGCAACTTGCAACCTCCATCTCCCGGGTTCAAACAGTTTTCCTGCCCCAGCCTCCTGAGTAGCTGGGACTACAGGCACATGCATCACCACACCCGGCTCATTTTTGTATTTTTAGTAGAGATGAGGTTTCACCATGTTGGCCAGGTTGGTCTCGAACTCCTGGCCTCAAGTGATCTGCCCACCTCGGCCTCTCAAAGTGCTGGGATTACAGGCATGAGCCACCGCACCTGGCCAAAATGTTCCTTTTTAAATTGCTTTATCTTTCTAGATTCTTGGTGGACACAGACACAAAATCATCCCCTGCTCACTCCCTCTGCAGCATCCCTCAGAGTTGCCTGTCAGAAATACCTGCTTCTCTTTCTTTTCCATGGTATGCTCTGGAATCATTTGGGTTTGAAGTGCTCCTGGAATTTGTAATTTCATAATGAAAAGTCCCACAGTACTAATAACCAGGTGTGAGATGGTGCTGGATCTGTAACTACCTGTGGCTCTGGGGCAGCTTTTGCTATCGTACTTCACACTCCAGAAGTTCATTTTGGTTTGGGTGTGTGATGCAGCCCTGGAGGCTTGGCTGTGGTTCCCCAAGAACCAGCTGCCACATGGGGCCTCTCTTGGCCATTTTGCTTAGTTGCTCCTCTGACCGGAACATCACTATAATATCTCCTTCCGACCATCTCTGCTCCCCTAAGCCAGTGTATCTTCTCCCACCTACCCTGAACCTCGTTCTTAGACTGGACTTCAATAGCCAGCTGGTGCCACCCCCGTCTTCTCACAGCTGCCTCTCCTATAGGCTTAGAAAGCAGGGCCTAGTCAAAGCCTAGACCCAAAGCTATGCTATGGTCCTCTCCCCATCTTAATCCAGCCATGCAGGACCCTGGGTAACAGTTCCCTTTGGGTGACCCTGAGGGGGACCCAGGGAAGCCTTGAGAAGCAGTAGGAGTCCATGACTGTCCTGGAAGCCAGGCCTGGTGTGATGGGGCTTTGAGCTGACCCCTGCATGATTCAAGACAGGACTGTGGAGGGCTTTCTGGGTGTCTTGTGATGGGCAGGTGGCTCTCATTGAGTGAATCATCTGTGATTCCACATCCTGACTGGTTTTTGGGAAAAACCCCTGTTCTGGATCCTCCAACAGAGACCCTCTTGTGATCTGCCCAGCTGATCCCTGCTGAGAAAGGGCAGAGTGGGGGCTGGTGGGAAGGAGGCCTTCCCACTGGGGAACAGTCAAGTCATTGTCCCTGACATTGGGAAGCTCTGTTGCTCTGGGTCTCTCACTGGGTCCCAGACTCGTTTGGTTGCAACCTGGCCATGTCTAGGGTTGCTCCCCTGCTTTTTCTTCTGTGGGCCCGAAGCGGAGAAGCTGATCATATCCATGGAGCTGCCGCATGGGCAGAAGCCCCATCTTCTCCAAGAGAGGCTCAGACAAAAAGAGGATTTTGAGCCACACTGGGGGGAAAGGAACTCCTTGCTCTGCCCTTCATCCTGGGATTGTGGAAGGCAGTAACGTCACTTGTGAGAGGGGAGAGGTGTGGCACGGAGAATGGGTCAGGTCAGGACTAGGAGGAGGTGAAGGGAGGCAGGCTTGGGTCCAGGCTGAGAGGATTTTTCGCAGGTGAAAAGGAGAGTGGTGTGGTGAGATTATGGAGATGCTATGCAAAGGCCTGGGGGCAGGGGATGGCACAGGAGAGAGCTGATAACTGTGGTTGGAGGGTAGAGAGTGAGGTGGGGAGTGTAAGAGATGAAGCCGCAGGACAGCTGGGCTGCCTTGTATGGGCCTGTCAGGAGTTTAAACTTCATACCAGGCCGGGCGCTGTGGCCTACACCTGTAATCCCAGCACTTTGGGAGGCTGAGGTGGGTGGATCACTTGAGGTCAGGCATTCGAGATCAGCCTGGCCAACATGGCAAAACCCCATCTTTACTAAAAATACAAAAATTAGCTGGACGTGGTGGCAGGCGCCTGTAGTCCCAGCTACACAGAAGACTGAGGCAAGAGAATTGCTTGAACCCAGGAGGTGGAGGTTGCAGTGAGCTGAGATCCTGCTACTGCCCTCCAGCCTGGGTGATGGAGTGGGACTGTCTCAAACAAACAAAAAACCCCACAAAAAACCCACTTCATACCAGGGCCAGTGAGGCAGTGAGGACCTTTGAAGGGTTATCGTTGAAGATTGTTTCCCTTTTCCCACTGTGGCCAGTGTGCTGCCCTTCCTGGCCCTGCCTTGTTGGGCTGCACAGTCCTCTAGTGTGGCCCAGTTGCTGTCATCAGAGACCCCATGCTTCTAGGGCTTCCCTGGCTTCCTTCTCACAATGATTCCCAATCTGTTTCTATAACGAGGCCTTCCAGATCCCCCTGTGTGTTCATGAATTTGTTCCCAATCTCAGAGTTTGTTTTCTGGCTTACTGGAACAGTTCCCGGGAGCCCAGACGTGGCCAGAGCCATGGTGGCCGTGTGGCCTAACCCTGAGACTTAGCTGGGGCTCAGCTGGGGACCAGGGTGAGTGGGTGTTGTGAGGAACCGGGGAGGGCAACACTGAGGGCCCCATAGTGGGTAGTGGCCACCTGGATGTTTTTCTTCTTCTTTTAAAAATTTTTAAAAATAAATAGAGATGGGGTCTCATTATGTTGACCAGGCTGGTCTTGAACTCCTGGCCTCAAGCAGTCCTCCTATCTTGGCTTCCCAAAGTGCTTGGATTACAGGCATGAGCCCCGGCCTGGATGTTTTTCTTCTCACTTACAAGGAATGTGTAATGGTGTGGATGGGCAGCAGAGTGTAGAGAAAGACAGATGTTTTGCAATTAGAGGGCAATGTTTCAAACCCTGAATCTACTATTTACTGGCTGAGTAAGCTTGGTAAGACCTCTAACTTTTTGGAGCCCAAGTTCTTGCATCCGTGCAATGAGGAGAATGATAGTACCTATCTCAAGGGCTTTTACCTGGGTCAGGTGAGATAATGTGTGTGAAAGACTTCATGCATTTTATTTTATTTATTTATTTACTTTAGATGGAGTTTTGCTGCGTGGCCCAGACTGGAGTACAGTGGTGCGAGCTTGGGTCACTGCAGCCTCCACCTCCTGGGTTCAAATAATTCTCCTATCTCAGCCTCCTTAGTAGCTGGGATTATTGGCACGTGCCACCATGCCTGGCTAATGTTTTTATTTTTAATAGAGATAGGGTTTCGCCATGTTGGCCAGGATGATCTCCAACTCCTGACCTCAGGTGATCCTCTCACCTCGGCCTCCAAAAGTGCTGGGATTACCAAGGCATGAGTCACCGTGCCCGGCCTATTTATTTTTTTTGAGACAGTGTCTTACTCTGTTGCCCAGGCTGGGGTGCAGTGGTGTAATTTTTTTTTTTTTGAGACGGAGTCTCACTCTGTCGCCCAGGCTGGAGTGCAGTGGCATGATCTCGACTCACTGCAAGCTCCGCCTCCCAGGTTCACGTCATTCTCCTGCCTCAGCCTCCTGAGTAGCTGGGACTACAGGCACCCACTACCACGCCCGGCTAATTTCTTTTTGTATTTTTAATAGAGACGGGGTTTCACCATGTTAGCCAGGATGGTCTCGATCTCCTGACCTTGTGATCTGCCCGCCTTGGCCTCCCAAAGTGCTGGGATTATAGGCGTGAGCCACCGCGCCCGGCCACAGTGGCATAATTATGGCTCACTGCAGCCTCAAACTCCTTGGCTCAGGGGATACTCTCATCTCTGGCTCCTGAGAGTAACTGGGACCAAAGGCATATGCCACCACGCCCAGCAATTTTTAAATTTTTTGCAGAGACAGGGTCTCTCTATGTTGCTTAGGCAGATCTTGAACTCTTGGCCTCAGCAATCCTCCCGCCTTGGCCTTCCAATATGTTGGGTTTATAGACATGAGCCACCTTGCCTGGCCAACTGGTACTCTCTAATTTACCTTTGATTCTTCTTTGCCCTATGAGTTCTTTAGAACGGTGTTATTTAGTTTTCTTTCTTTTTTTTGAGATAGGGTCTCGCTTTGTTGCTGAGGCTGGAGTGCAGTGACATGATCATGGCTCAGTACAACCTTGACCTCCCGGGCTCAAGCAGTACTTCCACCTTTCAGCCACTCAAGTAGCTGGGACTGCAGGCATATGCCACCATGCCTGGCTAATTTTTCTTCATTTTTATTTTTTGTAAAGATGGGCTCTCATTATGTTGCCCAGGCTGGTCTTGAACTCCTGGCCTCAAGTGATCCTTCCAGCTCAGCCTCCCTAAGTGCTAGGATTACAGGCATGAGCCACTGAGCCTGGCCTTGGTTTTCAAATATTTGGGAATTTTCCAGAGATTTCGTGGTTATTGATTTATACTTTGGTTCTACTGTGGTCAGTGAAAATATTTTATACATTTTGATCCTTTTAAATTTACTGAGATCTGCTTTATGACTCAGAATGTGGTCTGTCAGCTGCATGTGGTGGCTCATGCCCGTAATCCCAGTGCTTTGGAAGGCTGAGGCAGAAGGATCATTTGAGGCCAGGAGATTGAGACCAGCCTGGGCAACACAGTGAGACCAGCCTGGGCAACATAGTGAGACCCTGACTCAACAAAAAATTTAAAAAAATTACCTGGGTGTGGTGGTGTGTGCCTGTAGTCTCAGCTACTGGGGAGGCCAAAACAGGAAAATCCCTTGAGGCCAAGAGTTCAAGGCTGCAGTAAACAACGATGGTGTCACTATACTTCAGCCTAGGAGACACAGTAAAACCTTGTCTCAAAAAACAAACAGAAAGAATATGGTCTCTCTTGGCAAATGTTCCTCTTATACTTGAAAATAATGTATATTCTGCTGTTGTTGGACAGTGTTCTATAAATGCCAGTTCAGATTGGTTGATAGTGTTCAAGTCTTTTATATCCTAACTCATTTTCTATCTATTTGTTATATCACGTATTGAGAAGATATTGAAATCTCTGCCTATAATGTGGATTTTTCTGTTTCTCTTTGCAGTTTCATTAGTTTTTTTACTTCATGTATTTCGAAGCTGTTATTCGGTGCATAAATGTTTAGGATGGTATATCCTCTTGATGGATTGATCCCTTTATTGTTATGAAATAATTTTCTTTATCCCTGATAATATTCTTTTCTCTGAAATCAATTTTATCTGCTATAAATATAGCTGTTTCAGCTTTCTTTTGGTTAGCATTGGCATGATATATCTTTTTTGTTTGAGATGGAGTCTTGCTCTGTTACCCAGGCTGGAGTGCAGTGGCGCAATATCTGCTCACTGCAAACTCCACCTCCCGGATTCACGCCATTCTCCTGCCTCAGCTTCCCGAGTAGCTGGGACTACAGGCGCCCACCACCACGCCTGGCTAATTTTTTTTTTGTATTTTTAGTAGAGACGTGGTTTCACCATGTTAGTCAGGATGGTCTCGATCTCCTTGTGATCCGCCTGCCTTGGCCTCCCAAAGTGCTGGGATTACAGGTGTGAGCCACCACACCCGGCCCGATATATCTTTTTTTTATCCTTCTATTGGGTTGGTGCAAAAGTAATCAGTTTTTGCCATTACTTTTAATGAAGACAGCTATTACTTTTGCACCAACTCCGTACATTTAACCTATTTGTGTTTTTATATTTGAAGAGCGTTTCTTTTAGGCAGCATACATTTGGGTCTTTTTTTTTTTTTTTTGAGACAGAGTCTTGCTCTGTTGCCCAGGCTGGAATGCAGTGGCACAATCTTGGCTCACTACAACTTCCGCCTCTTGGGTTCAAGCAATTCTTCTGCCTCAGCTTCCCGAGTAGCTGGGACTACAGGTGCGTGCCACCACGCCTGGCTAATTTTTGTATTTTCAGTAGAGACAGGGTTTCACCATATTGGCCAGGCTGGTCTTGAATTCCTGACCTCATGATCTGTCCACTTTGGCCTCCCAAAGTGCTGGGATTACAGGTGTGAGCCACTGCACCCGGCCATATTTGGGTCTTTTTAAGAGTAGTTTGACAATCTCTTACTTTTAATTAGGGTGTTTAGGGATAGTTGATAAGGTTGGATTTAAGTCTTTGTTCTAGTTATTTGTTTTCTGTTTGTCCTATTTGTTCTTCATTCCTGTTTCCTTTATCATGCCTTCTTTTGGACTGGGTATTTTTCATGGTTGTATTTTACCTCCTTTGTTGGCTTATGAGTTATAATTCTTTTTGTTAATTTAATGATTGCTTTAGTTTATAGTATACATCTTGTCAGTCTATATTTAAGTGATATTATAGTACTTCAAAGAGTATAAGAATCTTAAAATCGTATACTTTTATTTCTTCTGAAGTTTTATGCTATTGATGTAATACATACTTTTATGTTATAAACACCACATTACATTGTTAATAATTTGGTTAAGCAATCATTTGTCTTTTAAAGAGATATAAAATATAAAAAAGTTCTTGTATATTTACTCATAAAGTTGCCATTTCTGGTCTCTCTGTTCCCTTATATAGATTCATATTTTTATCTGGTTTCATTTTTCTTCTGCCTGATGAAGGTTCTTTATTATTTATGTATTTATTTATTTAATTTTTTTTTTTTTGAGACGGAGTCTCGCTCTGTTGCCCAGGCTGGAGTGCAGTGGTGCAATCTCGGCTCACTGCAACCTCTGCCTCCCGGGTGCAAGTGATTCTTCTGCCTCAGCCTCCAGAGTAGCTGGGACTACAGGTGCGCGCCACCACGCCGGGCTAATTTTTATATTCTTAGTAGAGGTGGGGTGTCACCATATTGTCTAGGCTGGTCTCAAACTCCTGACCTCGTGATCCACCTGCCTTGGTCTCCCAAAGTGCTGGGATTACAGGCATGAGCCACCAAGCCTGGCCGGTTCTTTAACATCTCTTGTAGTGCAGGAGATGTTATCTCCTACAGTTTTCCTACATCTGCAAGAACTTTTATACCTTTATTTTTGAAAAATTTTCTTTGCTGGGTTTAGAATTCTTTGTTTTCAGAGATGTTGCTATACTAACTTCTGCTCATATTGTTTCCAGTGAAAAATCTGCCATCATTCATATCTTTATTCTTCTGTCTGTATCTTTTTTCTCTGTATAAATTGTTTAAAAATATTATGTAGCTTTCTTCATGTTTCTTGTGCTTGGGGCTTGTTGAGGTCCTTGAATTTATTAGTTTATACATTTAAAAAAATCAAATTTGAAAAAATTTCAGCCATTATTTCTTTAAATATATATATATATATTTCACTCCTCATCTCTTCTCCTTTGGGGACTTCAACTACATATTTACTAGGCTGCTTGAATTTGTTCCACAGTTCACTGATGTTCTTTTCAGTAAGAAAAAATTATTTTTACTTCTATGTGTTTCATTCTGAATAGTTTCTATTGCCAGGTTTTCAAGTTCACTAATCTTTTATATATATATATATATATATATATATATTTTTTTTTTTTTTTTTTAGAGACAGGGTCTTGCTGTGTTGCCCAGGCTGGTCTCAAAATCTCTGGCTCAGGCAATTCATCGTCCCCCTTGGCCTCCCAAAGTGCTGGGATTACAGGTGTGAGCCACCATGCCTGGCCTGATATTTTTTTCCCCCTGCAATGTCTAATCTGCCATTAATTGCATCTTGTGTGCTTTTCATCTCATGCATTACATTTTTAATTTCTAAAAGTTTGATAGGGTTCTCTTTCTGTCTCTTTTATGTCATCCATGCCTTGGCTTACTGCAACCTCTGCCTCCTGGGCTCAAGCAATTGTCCTGCCTCTGCCTCCCAAGTAGCTGGGATTTCAGGTGCATGCCACCATGTCTAGCTAATTGTTGTATTTTATGTAGAGATGGAGTTTTGCCATATTGCCCAGGCTGGTTTTGAACTCCTGAGCTCAGGTGATCTGCCTGTCTCGGCCTCCCAAAGTGCTGGGATTACAGGTGTGAGCCACTGTGCCTGGCATTGTGCTTTTATTTTTAGGGTGGTAGATATTTTTGTATTCTTATAAATATTGAGCTTTGTTCTGGGACACAGTTAAGTTACCTGAAGTAGTTTGCTTTTTTTGGATCTTGCTTTTAATATTTGTTAGATGGGAATGGAACAGTATTTGTTTTGGGATATATGCCATTACTGACGCAAGGCCCTTCTGGGTATTGCCACAAATGTCCCATGAATTATGAGATTTTTTCAGCTTGGCTGGTGGAAATAGGTCCTGTGTGAATGCTGGGTACTGTTAACCCTAAGCTTTTTGGGTTGTTCTTTTCCTGGACTCAGACAATTTTTGGATATGCAGGTGCTGATTGGTACTCAGCTGTATATGCGGTGGGGTCTCTGCAGATCTTTAGTGTTCTTTTTTTGTACAGCTCTCTCCTCACTGCTCTGTCCCTTGAACTCTTTCTGGACTCTCAGCTGTATCTCCTCAATTGAGGAGTCTTCTGGTCACTGCCTGGCTTCCCCTCCCTGCCACTTTAGCCTGGAAACTCCCAATGCAGTGAACTGGGGCATTCATCATGTTCACCTTGTCACCTTGTTTCTTTCTCATCTTTCAGGAATCACTGTTCTTCCTTGCCTAATGTCAAGTGTCTTGAACACCATTGTTTTATATATGCTGTCCAGTTTTTTCAGATGGGAAGGTAATTTTAGCTCCTGTTTTGGAAGAAATGTCAAGGTTGACATCATGATTTATGGCCTGAAAAAGTCCAAGTTTAGCCTTGCCATTTTCTAAGATGGAGAAGACTGGGAAGAACAGGTTTGGTGGTGGTGGGAGTGGTGGGAAAGTCAGGCTAAGTTTGAAGAGCCTGTTGGATATTGGAGTAATTGATGTTAGAGAGGCAGTTGTAATCAGCAAGCTCCAGTAAGAGGAGAGGTCTGGGAAGGAGATACACATTTGTGTGTATCAATGTGCAGATGGTATTTACAGCCATGATACTGGATGAGATCCCCAAGGGAGTATAGTTAGAGTATTGGATTAATCCTGTTTTTTATTTTCTATATTTTCTGGTGCTTTGACATCTTGAAGTTTTGCTGGCATTGGAGGGACTGCTCCTCCCAGGGTCAACTAATTCTTAGAGATAGGTAGCAGCTCTCTTCGGAGTGGGCTTTTTTTTTTTTTTTTGAGATGGAGTCTCACTCTGTCATCCAGGCTGGAGTGTAGTGGCGTGATCTTGGTTCACTACAACCTCCGCCTCCTGGATTCAAGTGATTCTTGTGCCTCAGGCTCCTGAGTAGCTGAGATTGCAGGTGCCCTCCTCCACGCCCAGCTGATTTTTTTATATTTTTAGTAGAGGCGGGGTTTCACCATGTTGGCCAAGCTGGTCTTGGACTCCTGACCTCAGGTGATCCACCTGCATTGGCTCCCCAAAGTGCTGGGATTACAGGCGTCAGCCACCCACTCACAGGAGTGTGCTTTTCATATGCAAATCAACAAATTCAGAGCCCTACCTCACAACCACCTACTTTATTAGGCTCTTGAACTCTGGACTACTATTCTCCTGCCCTAATTGCCCCATCATTAGGTAGTAGACAAGTAGGGAGAGCTCCCATGCCAACTAACCAGTCCTAATCCTGTTTACCCTGCCTTGACCTTTCCTTCGCATGGAATAGCAGCGAAGACTCTTGTCCACATTTTCCTGCTTTCCCCCTCTGCCTTTGACTCTGGTGCTTCTTTCCCCACGTGGCCTGGCATGGCATGCCATCATGCCGTCTATTTCTAGAGACTTGTGAGTAAAGGCTTCTGCTTTCATGGTAATCATTTCTGTGTTTGTGTGTCTTACCACGTGTGATTGAAACAAATCCCAATCCCCTTGTAGTAAGTATAGAAACACCAGCCCTGGCTAAATGGATACCCCATGTAATCTTCGTAGCAGCCCTATGAGGTGTAGGTACTATTATTATCTTACTTTTATAGATGTGAAGACTGAAGTAGGGGAAGGTTATGTAACTTGCCCAAGTCCACCAGCTTCTATGTGGTGAAATTGGGATGTAGTCTGAGACACTCTGAAGTCCTGTGTTCTTAACTGCAGAACTATCCCATGTGTGGTCAGGGTGGGGTTCAGTCTGAGGTTAAACTCTTTTAATATGTTTACAAACTGCAACTTGTTTTTTCCCCTAAGACATGATAAGCTTTACTTTGCTGTCTAAATGACAACGTAAAGATTAGCATCTAGAAAAGAGACCTTGCGGACAGTGTGGGCCTGATTTCTTGGGGATGAGGGGTTACAATTTCATTTTTCTGATGGACAGTACACATGTGTGCCATGGGACCCTGCCAAATTAGGAAAGAGATGCTGGATTCTCTCTAATCAAAGCTGGTCTAGTCTGCGTGGCAGAATCTTGTCCATTTAGAGCTGAAAAAAGTAATCAGCTGGACTTTCCATTTTCAGAAGATGCTGAAAAGGGATGATAAAAAAATTTCCCCCATTATCATAATATTTATTATTCATAAGAAATTTGGGAAATACAGGTCAGGTGTAGTGGCTCATGCCTGTAATCCCAACACTTTGGGATTACACCCACCAAGGTGGGTGGATCACTTGAGCTCAGGAGTTCGATACCAGCCTGGGCAACATAGTGAAACCCCTTCTCTACTAAAAATACAAAAATTAGCTAGGCATGGTGGCGGGCCCCTGTAATCCCAGCTACTCAGGAGGCTGAGGCAGGAGAATCATTTGAACCCGGAAAGCAGAGGCTACAGTGAGCCGAGATCACGCCATTGCACTCCAGCCTGGGCGACAGAGCAAGATTCTGTGTCCAGAAAAAAGAAATTTGGGAAATACAGAAAAACTTATATAGAAGAAAAAAATACTCTTATAATTTCACAGCCCAGAGATAACACTGTTAATGTTTCATTCCTTTAGGGCTTAAGTTTCTGACTAGAAGAATTAATCAAAGGTCAGTTTGGGGTCTGTTGCCTTCTCTTTCCATGTCTGCCTGTCTCTCTGTGTGTGGGGTGTGTATGTATGACTGTCTGATGGTCTCTTTCCACTCTGTCACTTACACACCCCTAAGCCCCTTTGGAGATATTGCCCAGTTCTGAAGGGGAGTCCCATGGATTCAGTGTGACATTGATACCTTTCTGCCTAGCTTGGGGACTAGGGCCCCTGCTCTTGGGGCTTTAGATATGGGTAAAGGATTGCCCTCCTTGGGCTTTGACTCCATCTGACCTAATCAATAACTAATCAACACTGAGTTGATCTTATTAGCTATTCACTGCCTCCCTCCCAAACCCCAAACCAAGCTGGCTATGACAATGCTTTTAATTAATATGAGGCAGGTTAAAACTCATTACATAATCCTAGCACTTTGGGAGGCCACGGCGAGTGGATTACTTGAGGTCAGGAGTTCAAGACCAGCCTGGCCAACATGGTGAAACCTCATCTCTGCTAAAAATACAAAAATTATCCGGGTGTGGTGGTATGCGCCTGTAATTAGTTACTCAGGAGGCTGAGGTAGGAGAATCGCTTGTATCTGGGAGATGGAGGTTGCAGTGAGCCGAGACTGCACCACTGCACTCCAGCCTGGGTGTCTCAAAAAAAAAAAAAGTCCAGCAAAGCTTGAAGTGGACAGGCCCCTGCGGGCCTAAGGATGGCCTGCTAGTGCCTGGAGTCTGAGGCAGCCCCTCTGCTGTGTCGGGAGGTGGGCGGATGGGCCCTCTGGCTGCTGGGTTGAGGGTGTTCAGGGCTGCAGCAGTCTCTTCTGAGCAGCAGCGATCTGGGCGTGGTGGCTCATGATGGTAATCCCAGCACTTTGGGAGGCCGAGGCGGGTGGATTACTTGAGCCTGGGAGTTGGAGACTGCTGTGAGCCATGATTATGCCACTGTACTTCACTCTGGGAGACACAGTGAGACCCTTTCTCAAAAAAAATTGTGCAAATTTATGGGGTACATGGGAAATTGTTACACATTTATAATGTGTGGTGATTAAGTCAGGGTATTTAGGGTAGCTATCACCTGAGTACAATACAGTTTTCTAAATATAGTCATTCTCCTCTGCTATCAAACATTGAATTTATCCTTTCAAGTTTACTCTATGTTTGTACCCTTTAATCCACTTCTCTTCATCCTCTGCCTGCCCAACACCCATGCTGGCTGGTTTGTTATCTGTTTTTCCACTCTCTACTTCCAATATCACATGTTCTCTCTTACATGTGGGAGCTAAAACAAAAACAAAAACAAAAAATCTTCTTAATTTCTAAATTTCCTGTGTGGTTCACTTGGCAACTAATTATACAGGATCTTTGAATGCTTTTTCCACCTTTGTTGTCAACTGTTATTTAACTCCTCGCATGATTTTATGGCCCCCAATATGTGTTATTACATCAGCGTCCTACGTGGCACTGAAGAGTATAAGTCCATCCTCGTGGTTCACTCTCTTGGTTGACTGAGTTGGGAGAAGGCAGGTACCAGGTCCCCACAGGGTACTGGGGTCCCTTGTCTTCTGCATGTGCCCATGGCCCCATCCTGCCTCAGAGGCTTTAGCTCCTAGAAGGTAGGACCTTCATAGTACCAAGGCCCTCAACTGGGCAGGGGGGATGACTGTGGATATGCAGCCTGGCGGCAGATGGGGCCACCTCCCAACTCTGGAAGGACCGGTGAGCATCCGGATGTTAATTAAGGCTACTCTGTCCTAGGCAACCTGCCCAGATGCCTTCTCCATGTGCCTCATACCCCCCACTACAGTGACTCCTCCAGTTAATAGGAGACCCCTGCTAAAGTTTGCCGCACTAAAGAGCCCTAGATTTTGGAGTGTTTTCTAGACCTTCCTTTGATATTTATTAGTGATTTCTTTCTTTCTTTTTTTTTTTTTTTTTGAGACAGAGTTTCACTCTGTTGCCCAGGCTAGAGTGCAGTGGTATGATCTCGGCTCACTGCAACCTCCGCCTCCTGGGTTCAAGCAATTCTCTGCCTTAGCCTCCCAAGTAGCTGGGATTACAGGTGCCCGCCACCATGCCTGGATAATTTTTTTTTGTATTTTTAGTAGAGATGGGGTTTCACCATCTTGGCCAGGCTGGTCTTGAACTCCTGACCTCATGATCCACCTGCCTTGGCCTCCCAAAGTGTTGGGATTACAAGCGTGAGCCACCGCGCCCGGCCTAGTGATTTCCTTAGCAACAAAACGACGGAGTTTATCTTCTTTAAAGATACCAAAACTTGCTTCCCTGAGGTGCTGTGAAGATTAAAAGATACCATACATATGACCATGTTTTATAAAACATAGCAATCTAAACAAACAAAGCATAATTGGTATGTCTGAGGGGTGGGTGGCAAATACTTTAACTCTGTGTCCCTTGAATGAGTCATTAGTAGGTTAGACTTGGTTAAAAGCCTTGAATGCTTATTTCTAGGGAGTGGGACCCAGACTAGGTAAGTTTTGATGAAGAGGAGGAGATAGGAAGCACTGGGCCGTGTTTGAAGGGCGGCCTCTGTATGAGGTTGGAGTTGACTGCCCCGTGTACCAGGAAGCTGAACACCAAGGGAGAAGGTGTGTGTGTGTGTGTGTGTGTGTGTGTGTGTGTGTGCATGCACCTGCCCTGGGCATTGTGGGGTAATGAGGGTTTTCAAGCAGAGCAGGAAGGTGAAGGGAACAAGGTGTAGGGAACAGTCTGCACTCACACCTCTCTGGTCCTGGCCTGTCTTCCTGCAGGTGCACCTTCGCTCTGCCAGGCGTCTCTGTGAGCTCTGCTGTGCCAACCGGGGCACCTTCATCAAGGTGGGCCAGCACCTGGGGGCTCTGGACTACCTGTTGCCAGAGGAGTACACCAGCACGCTGAAGGTACTGCACAGCCAGGCTCCACAGAGCAGCATGCAAGAGATCCGCCAGGTCATCCGAGAAGATCTGGGCAAGGAGGTACCCACCTTTGCAGGGGGGATGGGCCTGGGTTGGGATGCTTCAGAAAAGGCTCCGGCCGAATTCTTGCAGCCTCGGCCAGGGTGCTGGGGATCCACCAGTGACACAAAACCAAATGTCACAGCCACTCTCAGTGCTGAAATCAAAGAGGTTAGAAGGAATCTCAGTGGCCCTCAGTGAAACATACCAGTTCAACCATATGAAATAGTTCATATGAGACTGTTATTGACCTGAAACCTATATATCATTCATATGGTTCAACCTAATAATATCTGTCACTTACTGAAAGTTAAAGGCCTTATTGAAGCTTTATCCTCAGCAGGGCTTTGAAGCCCCATCCCATCTGGTTTCAACCTACCTGTCTGTAAGTTGGTGGGGCAGAGTGACACTGTGGTTTAGACTCTAGAGCCAAGAGCTTGGACCTTGCACAAATGATTGATCTTGGCACCTCACTTTCCTTATCTATAGCCCACCACATAAGGTTGCTGTGCAGATTACATGGGATAATGAATAGAAGGTGCTTAGTATAGTACCTGATGTAGAGCAAGTGCTCAACAAATATTAGCTATTATTTGTATAGTAATGGTGTTCTATACTATTGTGGTTGTTGTTTCCCTACGCTCTAGTCCCATTGTGCTACCTGTCTCAAACTCACTGTGTTGTCTTAGTCCTCAGTGCTTGTGCCGTGGTCTACCATCTGCCTGATGTCTTTGCTTCATTCTCTACTTGTCAAGTGACTTCAGGCCATCTGCCTATCTGTCCACCCAGCTAGCAAATCCCAGGCAGGGTGCTAGGTGCTGGGTTTCCCGTCCAAACCCCAGCTCTTCTAGGAAGTCTTCTGTGACCCTCCCTTGACCGATCTTATCCCTCCTTTGGGCTCTGCAGAACTTTGCTCCCTGCACTTGTGCAACTTGTGGCTTGATTAGTTGTGTCTAAGGATTTCCCTGCAAGTCATAGTCTTTGAGGATGAAGACCACGACAGTCCTTTTACTCTGTATTTACAGCTCTGGAACAGTACCTAGCAGGTGCCCTGGGTCTGCTTAAAGAGCCAATGGATGAACTAGAAATAGTGTCGTTAGGCTACTTGGCGCAGGGCCAGGAGAGTAGGGCAGAGGTTTGATAAAGACCAGTGGTTCCCTTTTTACAGGGAGCTGGCACTGACTATTGGTCCCTTAATGTGGAGCTGGCCCCAGGTACACAGCATCCATCCAAAGGTGTCCCACTTCTCAGTGATATCCTGGCCTGGAGCGGGGGTTGGATCACACAGCGGGTGAACATAGAAACATCTCTGAGTCCTCTGCCACTGAGGAACATGTCCTCCAAAGGGAGAGACATTGAGTGAAAGGTAAACCCGAACTGTGACTGGAGTCAGGGCGCAGGCTGCAAGCTGGGAGGAGCAGGGTCAGGAGAGAAGGACCCCAGGCAGAGGGGACTGAATTGGCATAGTGCCGGCCCACTCATGGCTTTGCCTCTTGCCAAGACTCTTGGCCCCCAGCTTCTAACAGCACGAGATTCACCCCCAAATTAAAACTAAATAAATCACGGTAATAACAGTGTGAAGTGCATCATTGCTGGCGTGTGGCAGCTCTCTGGGGGTGGAAACAAGGAGCAGGAGGCAGCAGGTTAACCCTTGGAGGCTGATTTGTCTGGAGAGCTGGGGAGGGAGGTGGGACAAGGGCAGGTCAGTGGCTGTCCCCAAGCCAGGGTGGAGTGAGGGAGGTTTGGAGTGTCAGCAGTCATGGTGGCCCACCCAGCTGGCTAAAGAATGTTTGGGGTTGGAGGATGTTGCCTGCTCTTCAGGGCCCCTTCTCCAGTCCCCTCCACCCCCTGCCAATTAGCCCTGAGCACAGTGGCCATGTGGCTCCTGCCCCACAATGCTTCTTTAGACCCCTGAGGAAATGGGCTACTGTCCATGTCGTGGTTCTGAGGGGTGTCCCTCGCAGCTGGGGAGCTTCTTCAGAGCCCTCTGGGTTCTTACCAGGGCCCCACAGGCACACACTCTGTCTTCCCTGCCCTCTTCCTCCTCCTCCCCCTGGGAAGATGGCATTTGTTCCCTGGTGACACACTTTCCCAGTGTGTGGGTGGAGGGAGGGGAGCGGGGCCATGTGGGAAGAAGGGTGGGTGCGTGTGGGGGTGTGAGGGCGGGGTAATGTCACTCACTTGGCATTTCCAGCCTCCTCCAGCCCCTCCCATGACACTTCTCGGGAGCAGTCTCGCCTCCAGGATGCTTGAGTGGGCCCCACTCATCCTCAGCTCCATGCCAGCCCTAAGACCTTCTGCAGAAAGCTCCATTTCATCCCTGGCTTAAAAGACGCTGTCAGTTATGCCTCACCACCTTCCTAGGTCCCAGTCCTCGGATAGGCTTTGAGGTTACCTTGAGCTCAGAGATTCCATAAGTGCTCCTAAAGCTCAGACTGTAGAGAGTGGTGGTGTGGTGAGGGAGGCGCTTGGATGGTCAACAGCAGTGTTAGAGGTCACTATGTCCTCAGACCCATCCCTGTTGCAGGCAGGTGGGGCCCGACCCTGTGGGGCATTCCCAGCATAGGTGTGGGGGTAAGATTGAGGGTGCAGTACTTCTGGACCCCACGGTTCATATGCATTTCTGGATCAGTCAGAATTTCTGCACATCAGCTGGCACCATCAGTGCAGAGGTGAGGGCACTCGAAGGGGCACTATCCTTGCATAGCATTGGCTCAGGCAGGGAGTGTGCTGGGGCCACATTGCTAAGGGAGGGCTGGTGACAAGCAATGGGATGAGGCCTCATGTCCTCTAATTCCCAGGCTGGTGATTCGTCCCCTACATAACAGCTTCTGTTTGGCAGGAAAAAAAGCAGTTGTGTGTGTCTGTGCGTATCTTGGAAGTTTCTCAGCTAGTATTACCAGAAAGAAACTTACTTTTTTTCCTTTATTTGGATGTTAGGCTTATATCCTGAAAGACAGGTTCCAGGAAGCAATCAGGAGCCCAGCCTCTGGGAGGTGGGGTTGTTTCTGCCTCCTCAAAAGTGACCTCGTTCTGGACTGGGTCAGGGGTGGTCCCAGCCTTGGTCCCCTTGACTGCCCTTGGGGCTGTGGGTCCAGATGCAGTGCTGACCTTGGCCAGCAGATGGCGCCTGAGCTTGCAAGTCAGGGATGGTTGTAAAGACCTGGCCCTTCTCTTTGTGGGGGGATCCCTGACCAGGTGGATGAGACTGGGGCTCTTTCTGCTCTTGGGCATGGTTCGTGCTGTTGAAGGAACGCAGGCTGACATCTCTACACCCTGAATGGGCATGCACAGCCTCAGCCACGAGGCTGTTGACCACCCTGGGTGCCTCAGCCCTTGACTCCATGTTGGAGGACGTGGCATTGGAGTCAGGAGTTCTCTGATGCTCTGCAGTCTCTGATGGCCAGTGATTCTGTGCTTCAGCACCTTTTCCTTCATTCCTTCTCTCTCCTGCTGGTCTACACGGTTGGCATTTAGTGAAAAAGGACAGTGCCGGACACTTGGGTGTAGCCAGGGATGGGTACGACCTCATTCCAGTCCTCACAGTCCAGGGTCATGGGAGGTTCACTCATCATGGTAATACATGGCCACGTAGTGCCCAACGAGCTTGCAGAGGAGAGAGAGGTTGCCTTGGGCAGATGGAGGCTTTCTGAAGCAGGTGGCCTCTGACCCAGCCCCTTAGAGATGGATGGAATTGGAGGAGGTGGATGTTGGAGGAAGTGATTACTGATTAATAAGCTGCGTTCAGCAGAGGTGCAGGGACAGGAAAGCATAAAGCATGGAGGTGAACAGTGAAGTCTTGTTGATTACAATGTGGCGTTCAGCCGGTGAATAGTGGAGCAAAGGTTGTAGGATTGGGGCTGAGGTCACATTATGAAGGGCCTAGAATGTTCTTTTCAGAATGTGAGCCTGAGGGAGAGGAGGACTTGGGGAGGGACCTGATCAAAAGAAGGATGAAGAGACTGAGATATACGGAGTGGGGTGGGGCATGTGGTCGGGTGGTTGAAGGAATTTGCCTAATAGGCTGAATTTTTAGTAATGTGGGAGATGAGGTCATCTTTGAAAAGTGGAGGAAGATATAGATGGGGAGGTTTGAAGTGGGTGGGAAGCTTGGGGATAGAGTTATCGTGGGAATTAAGGGATGATCTTTGAATTGTCAGCCACGCTGTGCTGTTATCTTTGGTCATGCACACACATGCACACACACACACACGCACACACACACACATCTATACCTGCCCCCATGACATAGAGACAAGTCAGATCTTGTTACAGCCTATTTCAAGAAATGGTCCAAGCCGTGCATGGTGGCTCATGCCTGTAATCCCAGCACTTTGGGAGGCTGAGGTGGGCGGATCACTTGAGGTCAGGAGTTCGAGACCAGCTTGGCCAACATGGGGAAACCCTGTCTCTACTAAAAATAGAAAAATTAGCTGGGTGTGGTGGTGGGCGCCTGTCATCCAAGCTACTTGGAAGGCTGAGGCAGGAGAATCACTTGAACCCGGGAGGCGGAGGTTGCAGTGAGCTGAGATCAGGCTATTGGACTCCAGCCTGGGCAAGAGAGTGAGACTCTGTCTCAAAAAGAAAAAAAAAAAAAAGAAATGGTCCAGTTCTGTCCTAGAATATAGTTATATCAGATAAGGTTCTGTCCACCTCTGAAATCCCATGAGAAACTGAAGGAAATGAGGCCAGCTGCTGGCATGGAGCACAGAAATACCTCTGTTAGGGGCAATGCTTATATTGGTGTCTGGGTGGTGTGGTTTGGCTTTTGTACTCTGAAATTTGTTTTTATCAGTTTTTCACCCCCTGGTCTTTCCTCCCAGGGGACCTTATTTTACAGCTCCCCATAGTACGTAGGGACAAGCATATGCTGCAGGTGCTCTGTGTTCTTGATGCACCATCTGACTGGAGTTTCAATGAGAATGAAGGAGAGAGCAGGTGCAGGGGTACCGTTGTGCAATGGGTAGAATAATTCATATCCAGTTGTTTTGTAAGAGCCTGTGGGTGCAGTGGGAGGGCAGCTTGTCTTGTTTGCTCAAGGTTTAAGCAAATGTTCAGAAAAGAGATAAAGAAGCCTTTCCTCCAAGAATATAAACTCTTTATCCAACTTGTTGGTGGTAGAGGCAGAGAGAAGGCACTGTAGGCGCAAGGACCAGCATGAACAAGGCAGAAGTGGAGAGATGAGGCAGGAGAAGGCCTGCCTGGGTGAGGGGCACACAGCACCTCTGCTGTCCCATGGAGAACTTGATGGGAGGGGGTAAAAGGCATCCTCTTTTTGCATCTCTTCCTCCAGGCTATGGCAGGTTGGCCAGGGCTGGGCTGGATTTCATTCCTGTATAACTCAGGGCTCTCTAGAGAAACAGAACCAATAGGATATGAATGTGTGTGTGTGTGTGTGTATGTGTGTTTGTGCATGCATGTGTGCTTGTGTGTGTGTATGTAGAGCTAGAGAGAGAGAGAGAGACTGATTGATGTTAAGGAATTGGCTGATGTGGGTTATAGAGGCTGGGAAGTCCAAAATCTGCAGAGTGGCCCAGCAGGCTGGAGACCCAGGAAGAACCAATGGTGCAGTTCAAGTCTGAAGGCTGTTTGAAGGTTACCTGCTGGCAGAATTCCTTCTTGCTTGGGGAAGGTCAGTCTATGTTCTGTTCAGACCCTTATCTGATTGCATGAGGCCCACTCATGCTATGGAGAGTAATCTGTTTTATTCAAAGTCCACTAATATAACTGTAAATCTTGGCTGGGCACAGTGGCTCATGCCTGTAATCCCAGCACTTTGGGAGGCTGAGATGGGAGGATTGCTTGTGCACAGGAGTTCGAGACAAACCTGGGAAATATAGGGAGACCCCATCTCTGTTAAAAAAAAAAAGTTAAAAAAATTGAATTAAAAAAACAAACAAACTGTAAATGTCACCTAAAAATACCCTCACACAGCTGAGTGTGATGGCTTATGCCTGTAATCCCAGCACTTTGGGAGGCTGAGGCAGGCAGATCACCTGAGGTTAGGAGTTCGAGACCAGCCTGGGCAACATGGTGAAACCTCCGTCTCTACTAAAAAAAATACAAAATTTAGCCAAGTGTGGTGGTGCACACCTGTAATCCCAGCTACTCAGGAGGGTGAGGCAGGAGAATCCCTTGAACCCGCGAGGTGGAGGTTGCAGTGAGGCAAGATCACTCCACTGCACTCCAGCCTGGGTGACAGAGTGACACCCCGTATCAAAACAAAAACAAAAACAAAATCCCTCACAGAAGCATCCAGAGTAATGCTTGGCCCAGTATCTGGGTGCTGTGGCCCAGCCAGGTTGACATGTAAAATTAACCATCATGATTCCCTATGTGGCCCTCAGCCAGGATTGCACATGTGTACCCTCGGTCTGCTTTCACACGGCCTGGAGCTTCATAGCGAGCCTTGGCGGTAGACAGGAGCCAAACTGCCTGTTGGTATATTGGCTTTGTGGCCTTGGGCATGTTACTTACCCTCTCTGTCCTGTCCCTCCATTTCCCGATCTCTAAAATTGGAATCATAACACTACCTGCCACCTAGGCTTGTTGTGGGGATGGATTGAGTTAATGATTGTGGAGCATCTAGTGCAAGCTTGCTGCAGGGCAAGGGGCAGTAAACGTTAATAATTATTTCTGTGTATTGTGCTGTGTGCTTTTTATGAGCAGGTACTGGGGTTCTGAGAGACTCGTAAATGGCAGAGTTCCATCTTTACCTGGGCTTTCTGATAACTGGTACAGCTCTCTGTCCCATATTCAGTCATATGTTGCTTAATGATGGTGATATGTTCTGAGAAATGCATCATTAGGTGATTTTGTTGCTGTGTGAACATCATAGAGTACTTACACAAACCTAGATGGGACAGCCTACAATATACTTTGGATATATGGTATAGCCTGTTCTTTTCAGAATATGAGACTGAGGGAGGCTTGAATCTAGGCAATTGTAACACAATGGTGCTTATTTATCTGTCTAAACATAGAAAAGGTTCAGTAAAAATGTGGTATTATTAATATAATGGATCGCTTTTGTATATATGGTCCGTTGTTGACCGAAATGTTGTTATGCGGCACATGACTGTACTGTTTTGCTAGAATAATCCTCCTTTCTCTTCCTCTTCCTGATCAGTACCCAGCACTCTATCTGGTCAGCCTCTTCCCGCTACTTTTAGAAATCCCCACAGGCTCCCAGGCAGCCTGGGTTTCTAGGGCTCTGTCTCCCACTTTGGGGGGTTACCTGGGGGGCAGCTCAGCTGGTTAGGGTTAATTGCTGCAGTTTCCCAAGGCCCTTTGGCAGCTCTCCTCTGGATTAGGGACTCTGAAGTATGTGCTCTTGGTCTTCAGGCAGGGCTAATTCCATGGATGAGGGGTGAGAGGAGGTGGAAGTCTGGCCAGATCGCCAACAAGGAGTCACAGGTGCCCGTAGTCATGGAGTTGGTGGTTGTGCTGTATTTAGGACCCACTCACCTAACCCTCTTCACTTGCAAGGTGGCAGCCAGATTCAGCTTCCCTTACAGTGTCCTGGTGGGGCCGGGTGTGGGCTATATCCAGGGCTGAGCATGCCCTGGGCTGGACTAGGAGTAGGGAAGTGGTTAGAGCAGAAGCGGGGCAGGAGAGCCCCTCCTACCCTGGGGTCTGACTCCACCTGTGCCTGCAGCCCCCGCAGGGGAGAGATGCCTCCAGGCTCTCATATTGTTTGCTTCTTTCCAGCCCTGGCTATGCCCCTTGGAGTGCCATTCTCCCATGCTGGCAGGGTCCAGCTGAGGTCAGCTCACCCTCTAGCAGCCCAGGCTGCATCACGGGCCCAAAGCTACCTGGAAACCTTTGGCGGTCTGTAGACTTGCTTCTCCTGGTCCTGAGCACCACCTTTGTTTGTTCAGGCATCTGGTTTGTCTCCCCAGACTGTCCCCAAGAAGGCTACCAAATGAATATTCTGGGAATGGAACAGAAGGATCTGGTGGCCATGAAGCCATGTACAGGAGGACTGGGGGCCAGGGAGTGGGATCACCTCCTCCCGGCTGGGCCTCATCCTGCCTTCCCAGCAGCTCTCAATAAAAAATACATTTGTATTAAAAACATAATGAAGAATAAAAAAACCCATTTCCCCCCCAATAATGCTGACATCAAAAGAAGATTTTTATCAATTATGAGAGAGATTTCGGCCATAAAATTGCAATTTAACTAGTGGGAGATGGATGGCAGGAAGCATTGCTGTCAGCGCGGACGGATGGCCTGCCGTTAGTCACTGCGGGAGAGGCAAGGCAATGGTCGAGGTGGCCCTGGCTTGTGCTTCCTGCTGATGCCCCATCTGGCCCGACCTTCTCCCTGTGACCACTGCCCTCCTGCAGGCCTGTACCCTGTCTGTGACCTGCTCCCGGCCTGTGTCCTGCACCTTGAATCCTGGTGTCACCATGTTCTATGTCATCCTGGGTAAGTTTTGTGATTTTGCTGAGCCTTGGTTTCCTCATGTTTAAACAGGGATGATAAGAGAGCCTTCACATGAATAGGGCTGTGGTGAGGATTGAATGCTATAGCCCAGCCAAAGTGCACCGCCTGGTGAATGGTAAATGCCAGTTCACTGTCAGCTGTGCTTGTTACGTGTCGAGTTGTTGCGAGAGCGAAATTTGGCAGTTAAGACCAGCACCCTCATCTTGTATCCAGCACCTTGCCTGGTGCCTCGATCTTCCTGAGGTTTAACAAATACTGACTCTGTTTGTTCACCTTCTGTTGTTCAGTGGCAAGTGCTTTGCACAAAAGTTATCTGGGAGAATCACTCACAGGTTGTGAGGGCTTATAAATCATTTAGTGCGACCCCCACATTTCACAGGTGAGGAAACTGAGGCTCAGAGAGGGGCAGTCACTTGCTTAATGACACAACTGGTTGGTGGTAGAAACAGGACTAGAACCCAGGTCTCCTGATTCCGGATCCAGTGCTCTTTCTCCTGGACTATTCTGTTTCAGATGGAAGCTCAGTGCCCGGAAGAGAGGGCAGCACTCAATCGAGCAATCGGGCTGGCCTTGCTCTCAGAGCCACCCAGTGGGCCTCCGTAGCTTGCATTGTCCTTGGGACCTTGTAGTTTCCTGCGGACTTTGAGGAAGCCATATTTTCCTAAGTCCAGGATCCTATGGTTCTTTTTGTCCTTCTTCCAGTCTTTTGTCTTGCCAGTGGTTTGGGGTGATTATACTAATGTGCTCACCAGTTCACTCTCAGTCCACAGGCTGCACGTGGGGTGCCTCCCCTTTGTTGGGATCTAGTGCTCAGGGTCGTGCCCAAGCCCTCTGATCGGCTGGTGCGTCTGGATTGTTCCATACCCACTTCCTGCAGATAAAAGGCCTCAACCCATGGTGGCCCCATTCACTAACCCCGGGAAGGTTGGGACCCACCACTTGTTGGTTTGCTTACCTAGAGAATACAGATTTGTAGAGCAACTGCTATTCTCTTACCCATGTGCCACTGCAGTGGGGAATATACAGAATGTTAAAGCTGTGCCCCTCCCTCCAAAGCCAAGCAGGCAGAACCGTGCACAGAGGGAGTAATTAGAGAACAATTAAGCCCTCAGCTGTGGGGCTGATGGTTCGGAAGTTCAGGGGAAGTTCAGAGGCGGGTTCCTGGTGGTGGGGGTTTGGGCTTTGAACTGGTCCTTGAAGGGTGGGTAAGATTTGAGGAGGGGAATTCTGAGGGCACACAGGGTTGGCAGTTGGTGGTGAGTGATGACCACAGGTAATTCAATGCCCAGAGAGCCGACAAGCTGGCCTGGAGTGGCAGGGAGCTTTGGTTGGATGGCGTATTGGTTTTCTCGGGCTAGCCGCAAACCTGTGGCTTAAACAACAAATGTATTGTCTCACAGTTCTGGAGACCAGAGGTCTGAGATCAAGGTATCAGCAGGGTGGGTTCCTTCTGAGGCTGCGAGGGAGGATCTGTTCTAGGCCTCGGCCCTAGCTTCTGGGGGGTTTGCTGGCAATCCTTGCTGTTCCTTGGTTTGGAGATGCATCTCCCCGATCTCTGCCTTCATCTTCACATGGTATCCTCTTTATGTGGGTGTCTGGCTCTGTGTCCAAATTTCCCCTTTTTATAAGGACACAGTCATGTTGGATTATGATTGTGCTATTCCAGTATGACCTCATCTTAACTAATTATTAATATATCTGCAATGACCTCATTTCCAAATAAGGTCACATTCTAGGCTGGGGTTAGGACTTCCACATATGAATATTTATGGGGCACAGTTCAACCCACAACAGATGGGTGCATTAGGTCTTCTGTGGTTGTAAGGATCTTAACTCCAACTTGAACTAGCTAAGGCAAAAAAGGAGATGTGTTACATTGTAGTTAGGGTTGGGCTAGAGTTGGGCCTTGGGGTGTCTTCTGGGACTCTTGTATCTCTCCCGGCAACTTCTGTCTGTGGGTCAGCCTCATTCACAGCTGCTTCCCTCCATGACCAGCGGCCATTGACAGCTTTTAGCCTCACCTCTTCTCAGCTTCACACCTAAGAGGGCCTGACCCTGCTCCCCAATTTCAGGACTCTGATTGACTTAGCCTAAGTCAGATGTTGTACCGGGTTAAATAGTGTCCACTCCACCTAGCCCCACTTTTCTTTATAAATTACCCAGCCTCAGGTATTTATAGAAACGTGAGAATGGACCAACACAGATGGGTAAAGGCAGACAAGATGGTAGGTATTAGTGTTGGTGGATAATATATGGTTGTGTTTATTTGGTACTTGTTATGTAGTGTGCATTGGCTGGATGTGTTACAGATATTGTTTGTAACCTTTACAATAACTCTGTAAGGCTGGTAGATTACCATTCTGGTTTTCCATCTGAGGAGGCAGAGGCCCTGAGAAGGTAACAGCTATGTTCATGTAGCCAGTAAGAAGCAGAACCAGGATTTGAGCTCTGATGACATCTCCACTCTTCCTGCTATGCAGCTCCTAGCCCTGCAGAAGGGCTGGTTTCTGGGGGACGTTAAAGAGAGCCATAGGCATTGGGTCTTGCTGTGGCAAGTTTTAGGATATCTTCTTAGGCCCCAGGTCTTAGAAGTAAAGTCAAATCAGCTAATAGCCTGTGTGTTCTTGTGTGTGCCCAAGACTGATAAAGAGACATTTTAGGCAAAGTGAGCTAATGGTGTAGGACGGATGGAGGGAGCCAAAGGAGGGGCCCTGCGAGGAGGCTCTTTCCATCATCCATATCTTGCAAAGGTGAGCTCTCCCTGTGGAACCTTTTTAGCTGTCTCCCTAAGCTGGGGCAGGTGCCATTTTTTTCTCCCCTCAACATCCCCCTGGAGCTCAGAGCGTGAGTGTCCCAGGTTGGGCAGTGAGTCAGGAGGCCATAGCCTGGAGGACAAATGCCATGGTTATGGCTCTTGAAGGACTTGCCCTGGCAGTTGGCCCCATGCCTTCTAGGACTGCCACAGGGGTCACAGAGTCCTCATTTCCTCCCTGACTGGAACTCGTGGCCTTCCCTCTCTTCTCCAGGGAGAAGGGGAACAGGTCTCCCCTGCAGGCCACTCAGGGCTGGGGCTGTCAGTATGGGCAGGGTGGATGTGATTGCAGTGGCTTCTGATGCCTCTCCCTGTCTCCTCGTGACCCAGAGGTCTGTTCTTCCTCGTGGCAGTCCTGGGAGAGGGGATGGCTTTTTGGAGGAGCCTCAGGCCTGCCCAGATGTACAATGAACATACTGGCCAACATGGCCAAATGAGTGAGGAATACGTGCTTGTCTTAGTTTGGGCTTTCCTAAAAACAAACAATAATTTGAGTAAAAGTGATGTTGTGGGATGCTCAGATGTTGCCAGTAGGGAAGTGGGGACGTGGTTCAGGAAGGGGGAGGCAGCTGGTAACTCTCTGCTCTTAAACCAGTGGCTACTGTGGGCAAAATCAGGTTAGTCCTGTGGGCAGACTGGGAAATGGTGTCAAATACGTACCTTTCACCCATCCCACCCAAGGGCCAAGGTAGGATATTCACTCATACACCAACTTCCTAACTTCTTCTTTTTTTTTTGAGACAGAGTCTCACTCGGTTGCCCAGGCTGGAGTGCAGTGGCATGATCTCTGCTCATGGCAACCTTCGCCTCCCGGATTCAAGCGATTGTCCCGCCTCAGCCTCCCAAGTAGCTGGGATTACAGTCATGCGCCACCAAGCCAGGCTAATTTTTGTATTTTTAGTAGAGGCAGGGTTTCTCCATGTTGGCCAGGCTGGTCTCAACCTCCTGGCCTCAGGTGATCTGCCCATCTTGACCTCCCAAAGTGCCCGGCCCTAACTTCTTTAACTGACAGCTGCTCCTGGGAGCTGATACTTCCTGAGACTTGGAAGTCCCAGGGAGTCTCTGGTACAGATGCAAATCCTGGGGATCATGCAGGAGCTGAGGGGGAGGTCTGAGGGGAGCAGGTGGAGCACTGTCAGGGCTAGGCCAGCATCATCTCAAAGAAGCCTCACAACTGCTCTGTGAGAGTAAGTACTGTTTTTATTATTCCTATTTCACAGGGGTGCAAACTGAGGCCAGAGATGTTAGGTCTCATGCCTAAGTCACTCAGAGAGCATGAGCAGAGTCAGATCTGGCTTCAGAACCCAGGCTTCTAACCCCGGCATTCCATGGCTCTTTGCAAAGGGTCCTGCGCTTTTCACAAAGTTTTCTCATCCTAGCAGCTTACGCCTTCTGTCAGCATTCCCAAGCGGGAGGCAGGGCAGGCAGATGAGGAAACCTCGCAGGTCAAGGAACTGAATATTTAGCATTTCCTCTGTCCTGGGCATGAATTAGATGTTTTCAAACACATGGTCTCATCTAGTCCTCACAACAGCTCAGAGAGATTGGCGTCCCTTTCCCATCACTTCCAGACATAGAAACTGAGACTCTGAGACGTTAAGTAACTTCCTCAGGGTCACACAGCAGGATGGTGGCTGAGCCAGGAACTGAGCTTGAGTGTCACCGGACTCCAGAGACACACACTTCAGTCACACAAGCTGCTTCTGGGAGGCGAGTGACCCGAGAGATCTGTCTGCGAGGTTGGGTGGGGCCAGCACCTTTCCTCTGACCCCACATCTTGCCTTCCGCTCCGGGCTGGCCTCTGACCTGTGTTCCCTAAAAGCCAATCATAAGGTGGCTGAGGAGGTTCTTGAAGAAGAGGGAAGTGGGGTGTTAGGCTCTTCCCTGTCTTACCCCTGGGAAAGGTGCTGCCTCTCTGTGCTCTCAGATGCGGGGCTGGCCTTGGGGGGAGAGTGGGGGTGCCCTCTTGCTCTCCCGCCTGCTTCCTTAGAGCTGGATCTTCTTGCTCTGCCGCCCCCAGGTCCCCTTTCCCCACTCCTTTTTTTTTTTTTTTGAGATGGAGTTTCACTCTTGTTGCTTAGGCTAGAGTGCAGTGGCATGGTCTTGGCTCACTGCAACCTCCACCTCCTGGGTTCAAGTCATTCTCCTGCCTCAGCCTCTTGAGTAGCTGGGATTACAGGCATCCGCTACCACGCCCAGCTAATTCTTTGTATTTTTAGTAGAGACGGGATTTTGTCATGTTGGCCAGCCTGGTCTCGATCTCCTGACCTCAGGTGACCTGCCGGCCTTGACCTCTGAAAGTGCTGGGATTACAGGAGTGAGCCACTGTGCCCGGCCTCCCCACTGCTTTTAAAAAAGTTTTAAGGTTTATTTTAATAGTTTTTAGGGTACAGGTGGTTTTTGGTTACATGGGTAAGTTCTTTGGTGGTGATTCTGAGATTTAGTGCACCGGTCGCCTGAGCAGTGTACACTGTAACCAATAAGTAGTCTCTTATCCCTCACCTCCCTCCCCACCGCTTTCTACCTGCTGCTGCCACTTGGCAGCAGAGGGAGCTGAGCCCTCCATGTCTAGCTGATTTATGTTCACTGTTAAAACAATAATGTTTAATCTGGAAAGGGCTAATCAGTTTTTTATGCTGATTATGAATAGGCCAGCTGTGCCTGCTTCTTTATTCATGGAGCTTCAGAAACAAGCCCATTTCCCAGGCCAGGCCTCCTTGGTGATTTATGCCATGGGAGGCCCTGTTCAAGGGGAGCTCAACAGTGGCTTTACCTGTGCCACTTTGGAAGGGAAGCCTCGGCAACTGCTGGCATGTGCATAAGTGTGCGTGTGTGTGCCTGCATGTAACCGGGCAGTGTAGCCTGACCCCAGGTGGAGAACTGGACTTGAGTATGTACTTGTGTTTGAATGTGTGCACTTGTGTGTGTGTGTAGGTTGGCTGGGATGAGGCTGGGTGATATGCTTTGGCTGTGTCCCCACGCAAATCTCATCTTGAATTGTAGCTCCCTCATCCTGTTCTTGTGATAGTGAGTTAGTTCTCACATAATCTGATGGTTTTATAAGGGGCTTCCCCCTTCACTGGGCACTCATTCTTCTCCTTCCTGCCGCCATGTGAAGAAGGAAGTGTTTGCTTCCCCTTCTGCCACAATTGTTAGTTTTCTGAGGCCTCCCCAGCCACACCGAACTGTAAGTCAATTAAACCTGTTTTCTTTATAAATTCCCCAGCCTTGGGTATGTCTTTATTAGCAGTGCGAGAACAGAATAATACAGTGGGCTACCATTAGGATGGAAGGTAGGAGTTACAGGATCATGGTATTAGAAAGGCTAATCAGGATCAAGTACTCTAACACTCTGCTTTTACAAGTGAGGAACTAAGACCCAAGGTGAGGTGACTTCGCTGAGGTCCCACAGCTGGGTGGTGGCAGAGGGGAGACTGGGACTAGACTGCCCCCCCATCCCCGTACTCTTACTGAGAGTGCAGAACTCTTTCCACAGTGGTACAAATGGGGCAAGAGGGTTGGGAAGGAACTGCATGGGCTGCTTTGCTTGAGTTCTCTTGATTCATCACAACCACCCTGATGCCTCTGAGGAGCTTACATTTTATGGTACAGAAAGAGCTATAGACTTAACTTTGAAAGAGGTCAGCACAAGAAGAGAGAAAGTTATCTGAGGTTTAGGTTACAGCATTTGAGTGTTCTTGGAATCCGCAAATAGGGTTGTAGGAGGGGTGGATGGGGCTTTCTGGAGGAGGTGAGAGGTGAGCAGGACTTTAGTGTGGTCAAGAGGAGAACGTACAGAAAGGCATGGAGAAGGCCTTTGGGGCAGGACTGAAGAAGTCCTTTATGGTGTCACCTGAGGGTGGGGTCTGAACCTTGAGGCCAGACTAGGGAGGCCTACGTCTCCCAGGCCGGGGTGGGGCAGGTGCTGGGCCTGGATGGCTTGGGTGTCCACAGGCAGGGGCTACTGTATGTGGACTCTGCGTGTCCCCTCTCCCTGCTGGGGCTTCACCAATCATTTGTGTATTCATTGTTTGACTTTGCAGGTATTTAGTGCGCTTCTATGTGCTGGCCCCAGGGGTTATGAGGGTGAACAAGCTACCATCAGGGCACTATGATCTATTTATAGGGGAATAGCAGCTGTTAAATGTGTGAGGAGAAAAATAAAGCTTTAATAACACCTGTGGTAAGTGCCCTAGACTTTTCCTCTTGGCATTTGAGTGACTGCAGGGAGGTTGCAGTATTGAAGCTGAGACCAGAGGATGGTTAAGGGACAGGTGGATGGGACAATGAGAATGAGAATGCAGAGACCTCAGGATGGGAAAGAGCCTGGGTTTGTCCAGGGACAGGAGGGGCTTGGTGGCAGCAGGGCAGACAGAGACCCTGAAAGATGAGGCTGGAGAGCTGAGCTGGGTGTGCTGAGGGGGTCTGAGGCTGGTGTGGGGAATAAGAGTAGAACTCACTGGAAGACCAGTTATGGGGCAGTTATGGTCATCCAGGCAAAAGGGGACGGTGGCTTGGACATAGGGAAGTGGAGGGGAGAGGACTGACATATTTGCAGATGGAAACCACAGGACTCAAGGATGGGTTACATGGAGAGGTGTGGAGGAAGTGAAGGTGCCACAGTCACCTCCCCGGGTTCTGGCATGGACGGTTGTGGGTGTTAGCAGGTCATCCTACTGGCAGTTGGGGAAGGAATTTTCTATAATGCTGGAATTTGCATAGTTGCCCCCTCTTTCCTCAGGGTAGGAGCGAGTGGGTTGTGGTCAGAATGTCGGCAGGTGGCACCGAGCAATGTGGGGTTCAGCATTGAGAGGCTGAACAGCCTACGGTCCCTGGTTTCTAGATATTAAAAAAAAAAAGAAAACTCCTCAGCACCCTGATCTAATGAGAGCTCTGGGGTGTGAGTGTTTCCCTGTCACCGGATTTGTGGATGGAGAGGCTGTTATTTCAACAGCTAGAGCTGCTCCTGCACGTCAGCCACGAAGTCCTCATAGTGATGAGAGTCTGGCCTGGCCCCACTGCTGTGTGTGAACTATGGACTGTTGCCTGCACATGAGCGGCAGAGGAAATTGGGCTCCTTGGGAAGAGAGGAAGATGTCGCTTCAACTGAGCAGGGCTGAGCATTTGGCCCTGGTGCTGGGAAGGAATGACATTGAGGAGGAAGCCCGGGAGGGAAACAAGGACTGGTTTCAAGTGTCCTCGCCTGGCATGGCAGAACTAGGAAGCTGTGATGTTCCCCTTCCTGGTCTCACATCTTGGGGTTCACACTTGACCTATGTTCCCCTCATCTCATTCCCCAGCTTTCCAGCCCCACCACGACCCTGCAAGATATTGCAAAAGACTAACACTAGTGCTGTAATCACCGGTCTGTAAAATTTGTAAAGGGCCTGTATGAGGCTCCTATTGGCTGCTGTCACAAATTACCACACATTGCATGGTTTCAGTCAACACACATTTATTATCTTATCCTGCAGGCCAGCAGTCTGAAAATTAAGGTGTTGACTGGGCTGTATTCCTTCTAGAGGCTCTAGGGGAGATTCCCTTTTCTTGGCTTTTCCAGCTTATAGAAGCCACCTGCCTCCCTTGGCTTATGGCCCCTTCCTTCATCTTTACAGCCAGCGGTATAGCATCTTCCAGTCTCCCTCTGCCTTTTTTACCCTGTCACCTCTGCATCTGTCATGTCATCTCTTTCTCTAATTCTGCCCTTCCTACCTCCCTCTTGTAAGGATTCTTGGGTTGATATTGGGCCCACCTGGATAATCCACATTCATCTTTCCACCTCAAAAGCCTTGCCTTTGGGGCACCTGCAAAGTATCTTTTGCCACATAAGGTGAACATCTTTGGCGGGCTCATTTTCTGCCTACCACAGTGTCAGATAATAAATGTTTTAGGTGTTGCAGGCCATACCATCTCTCTGTCACAACTGGTTACCTCTGTAGTGGTGGCACAAGCGCAGCCATAGGCAACATGTCAACGAATGAGCATGCGCCCCAGTAAACCACAGGTCTACCAAGGCAGAGAGAGATGGGTCGCTGATCCCTGCGCTAGTGTTCTTAATCACTGCTCTGCTTGCTGAACTGAGCCAGTAGAGTTATGTTGACTGCCACCCCCCGACCTCCCAAGTGTGGACTTCGTCTCCCCAGTAGATCCATGGAGCCTGGGTTTACCTCCCTTTAAAATTCCTGGGCACTGCTGGTATCATATGCCAAGTGAATCCAGAAAGCTTTTTACTGGGTGCAACATCCTTGCGTGTACAAAGAGCTTTGGGGCTGGGTGCAGTGGCTCACGCCTGTAATCCCAGCACTTTGGGAGGCCAAGGCGGGTGGATCACCTGACGTCAGGAGTTTGAGACCATCCTGGCCAACACGGTGAAGCCCTGTCTCTACTAAAAATATAAAAATTAGCCGGGTGTGGTGATGCGCACCTGTAGTCCCAGCTACTTGGGAGGCTGAGGCAAGAGAATCACTTGAACCTGGGAGGTGGAGGCTGCAGTGAGCTGAGATCATGCCACTGCACTCCAGCCTAGGCAACAGGGTGAGACTCTGTCTCAAAAACAAACAAAAACACAAAGAGCTTTGGTATTTACTTGCTTTTGGCTCTGAGGCAAGCATCATAGCTTAGGCACATTTGCTGTGTGGCATTTTGCTACCTCCTGAAGCCCAGGACGTCTGTCCTGATAGCAAATGGAGCTGCTGTAAGTGAAGAATGCTATGCTTTGTGGATGCAGGAACAACTGAGGGTTGTCGGAAAAGGCCTTTGGGGTTTTGTGAGGGTGAGCTTGTCAGGTTTTAGAATTCACGGCCCTCATCAGAAATGAATGTGAGCCTTTGTGGCTGGGCGTTCACCTCAGTGGGCAGGAGCTGTGGATGGGGACCCCTTCCCAAGGGGGAAATGGGGAAACCAAGTCTGGATTCCTAGTTTGGGAGTTGCTGGCTTTTGTATTTCTGGCTCTCTCCAGTCTCTGTATCTCATTCTCCTTATTCGTGGTTCACACATGCTGTTCCCTTTGCCTGGAAGGCTTCTCTACCTCCTGGGTTCAAATGATTCTCCTGCCTCAGCCTCCCAAATAGCTGGGACTACAGGTGTGTGCCACCATGCCTGATTAGTTTTTTATTTTTTTATAGAGATGGAGTCTCGTTATGTTGTCCAGGCTGGTTTTGAACTGCTGACCTCAAGTGATCTTCCTGTCTTGGCCTTCCAAAGTGCTGGGATTACAGATGTTGAGACACTGCACCTGGAAAGCTTCTCCTTCCTTTCTTCAGCTAGTTAACTGGCTCCTCAGCCTTCAGATCTCTGCTGTTTGTCATCTTCTCAGAGAAGCTCTCTCTGCTCTCCCTGAGCAGGTTCAGCCCCTGAGCATAGGCTCTTATGGTGCCAGCTTTCCCTTCATTGCACTTGTCAGAGTTGGCCATTTTACTTTTATTTGTGATTATGTGGTTACTTTCTATCTCCTTCCCTTGACTTTTAAGTTCTAGCTGTAACTCCGGAGGCTGGTGGCTGTACCCACTTTGGATTTACTCCTCAAATGCCCAGTGATTAGCATCGTGCCCTGCACATATTAGTCACTTAGTAAACATATATTGGATAGATAAATGAATGATCCATAGCGAATATATTCTCCTTTATAAAATGTAGGCAATAATCTCTCCTCTAACCTCAAGAGAGGGTTGAGAATTACATACGAGCATTTTGAAGGGACCAGACCTTACCCAGATATAAGGAACTACCCATGGTTGAGCATTCAGTCCGTGCAGGGCAAAGATATCCTGACATTCCCTTGTATTGACCCAAGCTCAAATTCAAGGGGGAGGTGGTGGGTTCTCACGTGGGCAGGCTTGCAGTGCTGGGTGCAGGGCCCATCTTGCCTGGGTCTAATCTCCTGGTACCACCTCTCTCAACTGTGGTGGGGCATAAGCACTTGGCCTCTGGGGCTCAAGGCTGGCTCATTGCCTCAGTACTTGGATCACCCAGGGGTTACCTGCCTGGCCTGGGCCCTGGCTCTGGGTGTCTCTGGCTTCATACTGTACTCTGTCCAGGACCTCTGGTCTCTTTTACCCTAGAGATCTCTGTTACAGGCAGGGACATAGATATGTCACCCTGTGAGGCTATAGATGTTATTAAGATGGGGAATGCTGAAAGATTAGATTTATGATAGCCAACAGTGGATTATGAAGAATAATTTATCAAATGTCAGTGCCTGTGGCCTACAATTTACAGAAGGTTTGCTTAAACTGGGAGGTCTGATTGGACTGTCCCTTCCCCCACCACGAATGAATGACAGCTCTACTGGATGGCTTCCCAGGCTGGCCAGCCACACTGGGTGTTTATCTGCTTTTTATTAATCATTATTATCACAACATTTCCATAGAGTCCCTTCATCCACAGCTCTCAAGGTACCCAGCACCTAGGAGGCTCCCTCAGCCACCGTGAAGGAACTGTAGCCACTTCTGGGAGGTGTTTCAGCTCCCCTGGATCAGCTGGAGGGCCCAAGGTCCCCTCTCCCTGATGAGGACAGGGGAAATCTAACCTGAATTCCATTCATCTGTTAGGAAATACTTACCGAGTACCATCAGGTGTAAGGTGCTTTTGATGCAGTGCTGAGCAAAAGCAGATGTCTATAGTCTAGAAGAGAAGAGGGAGATTAAGCAAATATGAAGAGGTAAATGTGCAGCTGTGGCGATTGCTCTCAAGGAAGGTGCATGAACCCTGAGAATGTACGCAGGGGAGACTTCTCTGAGGAGGTGATGGTTCAGCTGTGATTGGAAGAATGAGTGGGGGAAGGGAGCCTTTTGGCCAGAGGGGACATTGTGTGCAAAGGGCCCATGGTGCATGCAGAGAGCATGCTGGTGGCTGAACGAGGTCATATGTTTCTAGCAGAGGGAGGAGGGTGGGGCAGGAGAGGTAGGCCGGGTCAGACCCCATGGGTCATGTTCAAGATTTTGGCTCTGGGAAGCTGGTGTAGTGACTTATGCAGAGAGAAGTGACATGATCAGCTTATGTTTGGGAAACTCACCCTAGCTGCATGTGGAGGCTGGATTGGAAGAGATAGGGCAGGCTGGTGAGGAGGTCATTGCAGTCTCTGGGGAAATGAGGGTGGTGGCTTACACTTACTGATGGAAGCAGACTGAGAGCCCGAAACTGCTGACTCTGTGCCCAGCACTCTTCACTGTAGCACTCTGCCCTCATAACTGGAGGTGTCATGTGAGGCACCCACTACTATGGCAGTTATTGGGGGGCTACTATAGGCTCTATTCTAGACCCTTTATGTATGTGGTTTCATATGACCCTATGAGGTCAATATTAAAATAACCATTTTACAGATAAGGAAACTGAGGTACAGTGGATTTGAGCCTTGGCAGTTTGACCTAGAGCCTGCTCTGGAATCACCAAGCCTTACAGCTTCTCAGGCTAGACTGTCCTGATGAGCTGATGGACGTGTCTCAGAGTGCGCACACAGCCATCCTAGAGTATGGGTGCCCCTGGCTTCTTTTCTTCCCTACCTGTCAGCCGCTGGTCATCATCTTGAGGGAAGAAAGAAGCTTGGTCTGACCTGTGATGCCCTTGACAGAGCCAGGTGGGTGATGGCCTTGTGCCAGGAGGCCGTTCAGCAATTGGCAAGCATTGTGCCAGCCTCAGTGCAGGAACAGTTTTGTAATTTCTGGGGTTGGCCCTTGTCAGGAGGGCCTCAGGTTCTGCTGCTGGCCCTTCATTTTCTTTTCGGCTTGGCAACAGCAATAGCTAATGGCTCTGCAGAACCAATAGTTTGATCTTTTGGAACCCCAGAAAGAACACAAACTCCATGGAAGACAAGGTCGGCGTGTCCTTGAGCTGTTATTGCCATTATTATTTTTATTATAATAAATTGCTCTGAGTGGGAAGCTGGTGGTGAGGGTATTCCCACCTTGAGGCAGAGCAGCTGTTGAGTGGGGCGGAGGCCCAGACAAGGAGTGAGGAGGGAGAGAGACACTTCATGCCTGTTCTCCCCTCTGATCACCATGGTCACATCAGAGGTCTCCTCTTCTTACCTTGCCGAACATTTCTTTCAGGATTGGAGGAAGCAGCAATGTGCAGGAAGCACTGTCTCCAGCAGGCCCTGCTAAAATACAAGTGTGTTTTTCTGAGAGGCTGTTGCCTTTGGACGTCTCCTCATGGCCAGAGACTGTGTTAAGTACACCCTATGTAATTAACGTGGTTCCTGTCATATGATGGTCCTGCAGTAAATATGTGTTGACTGATTGGCTTAGGCTAAGGAATAGCAAATTGGTTTCATTTCATATATGAACTCTGGTCAATTTGTAGTGGCTGCCTGGAGCACTGTGTTGAGATTCCAAGGCACCATCTGGGATCATCAGGAATGGACTAGTGATGTCTGGCATGGGTGTGCTTGGGGTGTGTTAGTTAGCTATTTCCACATAACAAATTACCCACGTCCCACCTACAAAACTTAGTGACTTAAATCAATAAACATTTGTTATCTTACAGTTTCTGTGGGTCAGGAATTTGGGAGGCTCTGGCTGAGTCTCTCATGAGGTTGCAGTCCTATGGAGGCCTGGCAGGGGCCGGAGGATTGTTTCCGAGACGGCTCACTGTTGTCAGGAGGCCTTGGTTCCTTGCCACATGGACCCCTCTGCAGGCTGCACCAGTGTCACCATGCCGTGGCAGCTCACTTCTCCCAGAGCAAGCAGCTCACTTCTCCCAGAGCAAGCAATCCAAGGGCGAGTGAGAGGCTCGTCACAGCCTTTATGACTAGGTCTTGGAAGTCCCATGCTATCGCTTCTTCCATGTGTTCTTTGTTGGGAGTGGATCATTAATTCCAGCTCACACTCAAGGGAGGGGAATAGGTGCCCCCTCTCAAAGGGAGGAGTATTATTTAAAAGTTTATGGACATGTTTTATTTAGTTAATTAATTAATTTTTAACATCCAGTTGGTACTAAAAAGATTCTGTTAACACCTATCAGGGCATGTCACTTCCATGCTTAGGACACTGCAGTGGTTTCTCACCCTTTTCCCCCCTAATAATTAATTAATTGTAAAGACAGAATCTTGCTATGTTGCCCAGGCTGGTCTTGAACTCCTAGCCTCAAGCAGTCCTCTTGCTTCAGCCTTCCAAAGTGCTGGGATTACAGGTATCAGCCTCCATACCTGGCCATTGTGAACATATTTTAAAGCTATCACGGGGAAATGAGTGTGCTTGTGCCACTTGCTGTTACCGTCAGGTCACCTTGGAAGATACAGGAATAATTCTGAAGAGGTGGGTTACAAATCAGACATGTTTAAAGGAGAGGGGCAGGAACTGCAGCAAAAGCAGGTATTGGCTGGTAGGGCAATGACAAGATATAGGGGTATCTGGGGCAGGTCCCTGGGAAGTGGTACAGGGAGAACTGGATGGGTTCCAAACAGAGGTGTTGGAGAGGTGGTGGTGGGTTTTCTGCCCAAGGCAGACATCTGAGTTTTGCAGAGTCCTAGATAGCTGGAGTTATTGTGTCTGCCTTAGGCTGGGGGTGGGAAAGGGTGGGTGAAACTCTCTCCAACCACTTCCATTAGTGTGGACAGATACTTGTCTCTCTGCTCACCAGGCTCCAGTGGATGGCAGCTGGCACCCAGCCAGGTGTAGGGGGGGCCAGCTCGAGACTGCAGGAGCCAGATGTTGTTTGCTGCTGATGCCATGGTAACCTGCCCTGAGTTGGTTCTGCCCCAGGTGCCCTAAGTGGGAACTGCTTGGTCTTGGCATCTAGGCCTGGGCTTGCCTGCTTTGAGGCAGGCTTCCGTCTGCATCTGGAGCCAGGCATTTCAGTGTTTGTGAGACGCATTATTGATACGGTGATGTAGTTTCTAAAACCAAAATCGGCCTGACGTGACGGAGTATGGGAACAGCAGGCTGGAATATTTGAAAGTGGGCCATCTTGGAAGAATTCAGCCATCCCCCATCCTGTGATTGGGGAGCCCCTTCCCTGAGGGCCCTGAGGCTGGCCACGCTGCGGCATCTGGAGGGGCTGTTTAAGGTACTCCAAGCAAAACTCCTCAGGAGGCGTCGTGTGGTTTCTCCAGAAGATCCTGACTTCCTGTCACCTTATTTTGGTCTTGGCCAGTGCTTGGCTGCTCAGTGTGGCAGTTTGGAAACATTGTCCAGTACCCTGGCTTCATGGGACTCTGCAGGGTGGAGTTTCTGGATAGTCTCTTACTCTGCCCTTTGACTCGGGTATGAGGTCACTTGGTCTCCTGATTCCCAGGCTCATGAAGCCAGACTGCTGAGGACTTAACTGCCCCAGATTTGTCAAGCCCCTAGGGGATGACACATTTTTTCTTACCCCACCCTCCCCGTGCTTTTTTGCTCATTAAATGACAAATACTTCCCCCCTTCGCACATGTGTGCACACACACATAGAGAAAGAAACCAAACGATAAAAAGCCAGAGAAACTCTTTTTCTGATTATTTTTCCTTTTCCAGACAGGGACATCGATATATTTGAATCACGGGCCGACAGTAATTAAAAAGCACATAACTAGTCATATTAAAACGCAGTTGTTTTACTTAACTGATTTTGCCGCTAGACCCAGAGCGGGGGGAAAAAAAGAAAAGGGGAAAGAAAGCCTTAGAAAAGGAGGCAAGTTTCTGTGAGTGACTGGAGGCAGCTGAGGGCCCTGCTTGAATCTAATTGCTGCAAATGCTGCAGTTTGTTTCTGGTAATGGTTTTCTGCTGAAAGGGCTGGGGGACGAGGCCTGATTGGAGGGGGGTGGTGTTTGTTTCAGCTGCATGGGGGGTTTAATTCTGCTTTCGGGACAGGGTCTATTTTTCCTTACCATCTATCAGCATAAAGTACTTCCACTGAATACTTTGAATCAAGGTTCCATTTAGAGATACTTTATTCATATTTAATTACAGGCTGCAGCACCAATCTTTAATTACCTTTTTTATAAGCCAGCTAGGAACATCCACTAGCAATCAATTATCATGTGTGTGTATGTGTGTGTGCTTGCTTAAGCACAGGAGGGTGTAGGCGTGTGACTTGCTTCCTGATAGAGAAGGAAAAGATGGCTGCAGGGACACTGGGGAGGTGGTGGGGTGGGGTGTCTGTGTGACAGGTTTCTGGTGCCCAGTGAGGGGTGCATCCTCATTCCCCATGCCTATCTTTGCTTCTCCTGGTGGAACTGGGGATGTGGGCAAGTCCTCACAGCTGGCTCTTGTTCAGGGTGCTGAGTTGGCCACTGGGCTTGGGTGGTATCTTGGGGCCCCCTTGATTCCCCTGGTGGGGATGGGGAATTGTGGGAGGCCTCCTTCATGTCCTCTGGGGATGTGGTGGACCAGGCTTCCTCTCGCCCTGGAGATTAGGATCTGCTCGCCTCAGCTCTTTCTTTCCCTCACCTCCCTGTGGGGTGCTCTTGGCAGCTGTTCCTGCTACACAGCCCTAGTGATGCCATGCCACTCTTCAGTTGCAATGACTCTGCAGTGCCCCTGCAATGACACTGGCTTGAAGACTGGTTGTCCTTCTCAGACAATGAGCACATGTTCCTGGGAGTCAGGTGGAGGCTTGGGGTAAGGATTGATGTCAGATGACCCCCAAATCCCTTTTCGGTGGGAAGATTGGGCCATTTTAGCTGCTTGAGAGATGAGGGTGTGAGTTCACAGCTCTGCTCCAGAAAACCCTCTGCTTGGTGCTCCTTCAGGAACTCCAGAGGGCTTGCAAAGGGACTTGGTGTTGATCTCATTTTGTAACAGCTGGGGACATTGCCGAGGCTCTGCCTTCCCTTCCATTCCTGGGTCCCTGTCCCAGCAAGGGGGTGGGGAAGGGATGGAACTCACATTTACTGGGTCTTGTGGGGGGCCTGGGCACCAGGTCTGTGTTTTTTTCACTTATCCCTGCTGGGGCCTGAGAACACTATATCCATCAGAGACCCTTCAGTTGTGTGTGGCAGATAACTGAGACTGACCTAAGCAGGAAAAGGAATCATAGGGTGGGTACTCAGGCATGGCTGGATCAAGAGGCTCAAACACCGTGGCCCGGGTTCACTCCCTCTTTCTCTTGGTACTCTGCTTTCTTCTTTGTTGCTACTATGTGACCCTCAGCAGTTCTACCCCAGGCTTATATTTTTATGTTCAGGTTCAACTGAGAAAAACATCTATATCAAACGAAAGTAAAATGATTGAGTCTGATTGGACCAGTTGAGTTACCTGTACATCTCTGAACTAATGCATGTGGCCAGAGATATTCAGGGTCCTGATTGGCCAGGCCAGGGCCTCACACCTGCCTTGGAGGAACAGGTGTGCTTTTTCTATTTTGGAAAGCTCCATGTTTGAGGTCTTTGGATTCATAGGAATGTGGGGACAGGAAGGTCTAGCCATTTCAAAGGGAAGAAAAAGTTGATTCAGTTCTTCTCCAGTGGAATAGTGGATTCAGTCATTCAACAAATTTGTTTGGCACCAACTAGTTCCAGCCCTGTTCTAGGGAGTTGCAGGGAATTCAGCAGTGAACAGAACAGACAAAAATCTTTGCCCACTTGGAGCTGATGTCCTAATGGGGTTTATAGAGATGATGATCCCATTGTTTCCCCATCCCAAACCCAGGCCCAAGATAAAGGGCTCTTATGCTGAGAAACTCAGGGTGATTGGGTGGATGACAAGGGAAGAATTTTGCCATTGGGAGTCTAGAATTCACGAAGGAGGAGAAAAGACAAGTGTGTTTTTGGTGGAGCAGGGAGAACCAGACGCTGGGAGAGACACAAATAACAAACCAACCAGGATGAAGGGGGCCAGGGAAGCGAATCCCATACCCATCTCTCCTGACAGAGAAGCGTAGGCCTTTCCTCATGTGGCCTGGGCCTTTCATCTGGGCAGGTTGTTGATAAATGGGGATGGAGTTTAGTGAAAGCTACAACAATGATGACAGGGCTGGAGGGAGTGATTTATGAGATGAGATTAGGAAAGTGATGGTGTAGCCTAGCAGATGGGGTGGGATGGTGGCTGTGGGTCATGTGACATCTGAAGTCCAAGGAGAGGAGTGGAGGGGCAGGGCAGAGTGGCTGCTGCAGTAGCAGGGACAGAGGGAGGAAGGGCTGTGCAGACTGAATAGACTTCAAAGCATGAGGGCCTAGGAGGGTGGGCCAGGAGAGCAGGCAACTATACATGCTTGTGCATGTGTGTGCACATGTCTGGACTTTCCAGGATTGTGAGGCTGCACAGAGGCTTAAAGAAATGGAGAGGATTAGGATTTCAGCCTTGGCCAATCTTGGAAAAGACCTTTAGGGGCCTCTTTCCTAGTTGGCAGAATATTTGGATCTGGACCATGTAGGTGTGACCACTCAAGTCAGGGAATTTTATTTCCGTCAGGAATATTGGTATGGCATTTCTAAGAGGGAAGGAGGGAAGGAAGAAAGAAGAAGGAAGAGTGAGGAGTATATTTTCTACTTCATAGAAAAAGAAAATTAGGCACAGAAAAAGCAAGGGGCTTTGTCCAGGCCTACCTTCAAGTGGCATTGCAGGTGATGACCTAGAGCAAAGTTCTGGCTTGCAGCCCTGGGGTTGCTCAGGCCGGAACAAAAGGTGGTTGTTGGTCTGGAGCCTCTGCCCAGGATTCTTTGAGCTCCCCTGGTTGGTAGAATGGAAACATCCTCTGTCTGATCCCTGAGATACTGGGGCTGCCCCGGGCCCACATTCTGTTAATGCTGGATTGTCCATATGTAAGAGCCTAGAAGGCACAGTGGTGGATAGTTCAATGGGCAGATAAAGCTCAGTTCTGAAGAGCACTTCTTTGGCCTTTGATGGAGGTGCTTAGGGGCCCGTGCACGAGTATGAGGATGCGCCTTCCATGTACGTCTTCTGTCCCCCTCCCTCTGTATGCTTACCGTGAATGTCCAGCAGTGGAGGACCAGGCAAGACCCTGGGCTGGTACACAACTGATAAAGCACAAAAATCTGTCCTGGAGGCTGGGTGCAGTGGCTCACGCCTGTAATCCTAGCACTTTGGGAGGCTGAGGTGGGCGGGTCACTTGAGGTCAGGAATTTGAGACCCCATCTCTATTAAAAAATACAAAGATTAGCTGGGTGTGATGTCACATGCCTGTAATCCCAGCTACTCAGGAGACTGAGGCAGGAGAATTGCTTGAACCTGGGGGGCGGAGGCTGCAGTGATCCAAGATCATGCCACTGCACTCCAGCCTGGTCGACAGCGTGGGACTCTGTCTCAACACACACACACACATGCACAACACACACGCACTCTCTCTCTCTCTCTTTCTCTCTCAAATCTGTCCTGGGGGCACTAGGCAGCCCTGACTCTGGCCCATCTTCCTGGCTCCCTCTCACTGAACTGCGTCACCTTTTTCATTGCTCTGTTCTCTCCACTCCCGACAGATCCATGATTTGTTCCAGAGCTTCGATGACACCCCTCTGGGGACTGCCTCCCTGGCCCAGGTCCACAAGGCAGTGCTGCATGATGGGCGGACGGTGGCCGTGAAGGTCCAGCACCCAAAGGTGCGGGCTCAGAGCTCGAAGGACATTCTCCTGATGGAGGTGAGAGCCCTCCCTTTCTCCTTCCTGTGTCCTCAGTCTATATTTCCCTGGGATCCAGGCCGCCTAGGTGGAACTGGTTCAAGCTGGTGAGTGGAGTGTGGCCCTTCAAGCAGCAGAGGGAGAGGAGAGCTGAGATTATGACAGAGGAGGTGTTATGACAGCTCCGTGACCATGAAACCCTGTGGCAGCATGGGTTAGTTCTCGATTTGTCCCTGGAGTTCCCAGAAACTGCCTGTGATGGTCTCAGAACACACTAAGTGGCTGCTAGGGGCCAAGGGGACCTCAGGGAAGGGATGTTGTAGAAATGAGCTGAACCAAAGGTGTGTTTTTTGTCTACCAAAGGGATAGACAAAATTACATCTTAATTTGTTAAATTGTAACAAAAGGGAGCATGTGGTCAACAGGGATATAAAAATGACATACAGATCACATAGAAACATCTCTGCAGGTTGCAGGTTTGCTTCTCTGGTACTTATTTGGAATGAAGAAATTCACGTGTCTGAACGGTCCTAGGAAAACCCTTAGTGGAGTTTTCTAGCTCTGTGCTCAGAGTAAGGGTGGAAGGGGCTGAGCAGCCACTGCTTGAGTCAGTAGCCATCACCCCCTACGGGGAGGTCAGCAATCTGTTTAATTTGTCAGTATGTCCCTTTTCTTCCTTTTCTTGTTTCCCTTCCTTTGCTCCCCTTCCTCACTCTGGACTCTTAGTTTATTCTTTCAACTCTAACCAAACTTGATGCATATATTGAGGGTCTTCTGCACCCTATGCTAGCTGGGTGCTGGGGACATGAGAGTGAGTGAGCCCCATCTTCATCTTGGGGTAATCCTCATTTAGTGGAGACAGGCGTGTAAACAGTCACAGCGTGTTTGCACAGTGCCATGTAGCACTGTGCCTGGATGGATGGGGCACCAAGGGGGCTGCAGCAAGTTGGTGACTCTTGAGATAGCCAGGCAGCGGAAGGACAGCCCCGCGGGTGTGAGGGCCTGACTGCTTGGAGGACAGAGTGTACTTGGATAACTTCAACCTGTTCAGATGGTATGAGCTCGAAGTGGAGATGAGGCTGGGAAGGTAGGTAGGACAGAACACGGGGGGTTTGTATTCCAGGCTAAGGCGTAGACTGGTATATATGGTCAACACTCACTACATATTTGTGGATCTGAGCAGATCTGATTTTTTTCCTGTAGTCAGTGGGGAACCATTTAAGAATTTTAATCAGGGGACTGTCATGATCAGATTTGCATTAGAAATAAAAATCTGTTGGGAGTCTGGAGAATGGATCGGAAGGCAGAAAGACTGTAGCCAGGAGACGAATTGAGCTGCTGCATGGGTCTGAGAGAGAAATGATGTGAAGTGAGGAGTGTAATGGGAGTAAGGGAGATGGATGGGTTCAAGGGGCAGAATCATCAGGATTTGTGATCAGCTTTACACATGGGGTGGGGGCAAGGACTGGTATGAATGAGAATGAGACAAATATCTTAGGTTTCTGGCTTAAGTGATTACGTTTAGGTATATTTAACTATATACAGTAGTTCCCCCTTATCTGTGAAGATACATTCCAAGACCCCCAGTGGATGCCTGAATCCTCAGATAGTGCCCAACCCTATATACGCTGTTTTTTCTTATACACACTGGTATGGTTTGGCTATGTCCCCACCCAAATCTCATCTTGAATTGTAGCCCCCATAAGCCCCACATGTTGTGGGGGGGACCTGGTGGGAGGTAATTGATTCATGGAGGCATGTCTTTCCCATGCTGTTCTCATGATAGTGACTAAGTCTCACAAGATCCGATGGTTTTATAAAAGGGCAGTCCCCCTGCAAAGGCTCTCTTGCCTGCCACCATGTAAGATGTGCCTTTGCTTCTCCTTGGCCTTCTGCCATGATTGTGAGGCCTCCCCAGCCATGTGGAACTGTGCGTCCATTAAACCTCTTTCTTTTATAAATTGTCCAGTCTCAGGTATGTCTTTTTAGCAGCGTGAGAACAGACTAATACACATACATACCTATGATAAAGTTTAATTTATAAATTATGCATAGTAAGAGACTAATAATAAAATATAATTATAACATATAATTATAATAAGAGTGAGGTGAATGTGGTCTCTTTCTCAAAATATCTTGTTGTATTGTACTTACCTATTTTCAGGACACAGTTGACCTTGGATAACTGAAACCTTGGAAAGCTAAACTATAGAGAAGGGGGACAACTATTTATCAGTCAGGGTACAGTTGGGGAAAATACCTTGCTCTGTGTATTTCAAACAGGGAATTTAACACAGAAAATGGAGTTTACAAATGATGTAATTGCCAAAAAGCCAAATGGGATGGAGAGACAATTGCCAACAGCAGGAAGCCAAGGCCACCCTCAAGGCAGAGGGACAAAGAGAAGATGTAGTTCTCTAGTGCCCAGGGGCAGGGACCACCAGGTAGTAGCTGAGACTGTGGTGAACTTGTTCCCTGGGAGCCAGATCACAGACATAGGGCCCGTCACTTGGGAGTGGGAGCCGCAGATGCTGTTTGAGGCAGAAGAGTTTCCATCTCCTCTTGCCCCCCTAGTATGCCAGTATCCCTCAGTGTTGCCTCTGGGCAAAACCTAGCTGGCAGCAAGTTGGCAAGGGAGCCTGGGAAATGGAAGTTCTTATAAGAGTAAGGGGATCGGGATGCCTCTCAGAACAAAGTGAAATGGTCAATGCAGCAACCACGTAGGGTAAAATAATGCTCTTGGCAGTTTTGGATAGGGATATCCCTGTTGATCTGGAATCCAGGCTGGAATACAAATTCAGCATTTGTGAGTAAAGATGCTTTTGATAGATGAATGTGGTGGAGTAGTTAAGATCACTAGAGAAGGTATATAGAGTTCAAAAAAAAAAAAAAAAAAACAGAAGAAGAAGAAAGAAGGCAAGGAAAAAAAACTGTGCAAAACATTGGGGGGTGAGCCCAAGAGGATAAGTTCATGAATCGGACTAAGAAAGCATGGTCAGAGAGATTGGAGGAAAACCAGGATTGAGCAATGCTGCTATATTCAGTGGAGAAAAGTTAAAGATGAAAGCACTATATTAGTTATCTAATGCTGCATAATGAGTCACCTCAAAACACAGTGAGCTTAAAACGACAGTCATGTGTTTTGCTCGTGAATTCGCAGTTTGGCCGGGGCTTGGTAGAGAAACTCATCTGTTTTATGCAGCTCTAGCTGGAGTAGCTTGACTGGGGGCTGGAGTGGCTCATTTCCTGGCTGGCAAGTTGGTGCTAGCTGTTGTCTGGGAGCTTAACTGGGGCTGTGGGCCAGGGCCTTAGTTCCTCTCCATATCAGCCTCTACATGGCTGCTTGGTCTTCCTCACAGCATGGCGGCTGGGTTCTAAGAGCAAGTGGCCCAAGAGAATAAGGCTGAAAGTACATCACAGTTTTATGACTCAGCCTTGGAAACTACATAGAATTACTTCTTTCTTACTCTTTTGGATGAAGCAGTCACAAAGGCCCCCTTAGTTAAGTTCAGGGTTGGGGAAATAGACTCTACCTCTTAATGGGAGAGTGGCAAGGTTCTAGAAGTGAATTAGAATGGGAGGTACTGTTGCAGCCATTTTGGAAAACATAGTCTGCCAGAATTCCTCAACGTTGTCATATGGGAGATCAAATCAGTAAAGCACTGGAAAGGGTATTTTGGATCTGGCGATTTAGGGTGGTTAGAAGGAGCAGCTACAGTGGCCTGATCAGGGTGAAAAAGAATTGAGACTCAAGGAAGTGGAGACTCTTCATGGAGAATGTACTGTTTTCAAATATTTAGCTGTGGAAGGTTTGGGAGAGTTAGGGTAGTGGTCAGAGCAGAGCATAGGATTAAATACTGAGGAGACTTCAGTGGAATCGTAGCTGATGGGGAAGGGGGCAGGTTGGGGATTCAGCAGAGAGAAGTAATTGCTAGATCAAGTCCTAAGGGAGATTCAAGTGACTGGGAATGAAGAACACAGGTGGAAACCTTAGCCTTTGTTTCGAGCCCAGTGGAAGGTGGGAAGGCTGGGTACAGATGAGTGTGTGGGGCAGAGGAGAGGGGGAGGGAAAGTGGGCAGCAGAGTGTGTAGCAGCCTGATAGCCTCTATTTTTTCTCTGAAGTGGGAGGTAAGACCATCTGCTGAGAATGAGGGGGTAGAAGGTAGCATTGGAGACTCAAGGTGGGTGAAGGTTTGGAACAGCTACTGTGTGCAGTGGAAAGGGAGCTGACCAGGGCAGGAGAGCAGGATTGCCGGGTGGCCCTGAGCATCCACCTACAAACCTGATTTTTCTAGCACACCTGTCAGCAGCTGTGGAGCAGCCATAGCTAGGAGAGACCTGGGAGACTTGGAGGATCCCAGGGTTTCCTGAATCCCAGAAGCCACTCCTGAGTCAGGCAGGAAGCTGCCTCTGTGTAGTAAAGCCATCAGGGCTCACTTGGACAGGGAGGACAGCTGTCACTTTTTCTCTGCGTTTTCTTGCTGGCTCCCTAAGTAATGGTTGCTGTAAGGTCAGAGCAATAATAGCAGTAATAAAGATTTGGCATCTTCCTCCCTGAGATAAGCATCACGTTTTTCTTGGGAAGCACAGCCTGGCAGGCTGTGTGCAGAGTACAGAGTGGCTCCTTAGTAGTGGCTGAGGCAGTTCTGGGGCTGGGACCACAAGGCAAACCTGAGACCCGCACTCATACCCTTCAGGAGAACAGCTGGAATGGAGGCCTGAGGCCACCACCCCATGGACCGTCAGGATTAGCAGCAGCACTGGGTAACACTGTCATCTCACTGGGCTTCGTCTCTGGTGGGAAAAGTCCTGCCTGGGTCTTTCTCTGGTACAAAACCAAGAAGGGCCCAACTGGAAGGCTCGTACTTGAAGTGAATATTTTGTTTTTCTGTGTTGAGACCGAAATGGTGTCTTATATTTAGGAATGACAATCCCAGAAAGGTATTAAGCATTCTTGGCTTGAAGAATGATTTCTAGGGGACATTTAGGGCTACCAGAAACTTAGGGACAGAGAGGAGGAAAAGCTACTTTTCTGCATAGCCTCTACGTCTCCTTTCATGCCAACTCCAGGTGTGGTGTGCCCTTATGCTTCTCTCCCACTGTTGTGCACTCTCCTCTGCCCCATAATTGATCACAGCCTGGTCTTAAGAGGAAAGCAATCTGATGAAAGCAATTCACAGTAAAGAGAGTGACTGATAGGCTTAACCTCTTTATATTTGCATCTTAAGAGGTGACCTTCTACACCCAAACTCATAACTACTGTGCATTTACAGGGTGATAGAGGTCTACAGGGGTGAGACTTTTGAGAGCAAGGGGGTGGTGACTACTGGTTGTGTCAGTTGGGATGCTTTCAGTTGGCTCTAAGAATCAGAAAATCCAACTGAAAGTGGTATAGCTAATATTAACCCATATTATCTCACATGTGAAGATGTCTGGAACTTGGGTCAGCTGTTCCAAGGCTGACAGCCCAGCACCTCATTGTAATGACTCAGACTCTTTCCATGTTTCACTCTGCTATCTCAGCTTCCTGGCTCGCCCTCCTGAGCGAGCACCGCACATAGTCCCAACACAGCTGCAACAGTTCCTGGTGTTACAAGTAGGGGACATCCTCATATTCTTTATCAGAAAAAAAAAAAAAAAGATCCCTATCAGAGTTCCCTTCATTTGTTATTGTCCAGAAGTAATGCCCACTCCCAAATCAGTCTTGGCAAGAAAACTGAGACCACCTTGATTGGCTTAAACCAATCATGACTCACCTTCTCAGACCTGCTATCCTTGAAGGACATGAAGGATGTACAAACTTGGGGTTGTGTTAGCCAGGATGATGGGGGAGATGGCTGTTGGTTTGGCCTCCAATAGCATGTACTACCCTAGAGTTTTGTGTCTACTGTGAACCTGGCAGTTTTGTGTCTCCTGTGAACCTTCTCCCTTGGAGAGGGGAGAGAGCCTCTAGGATAGACTGTTGAAGGATGGCAGGGAAGGGAGGCTGATTCTCAGTAAATGGTGTTCAGTGAATCTGATGGTGTCGATGACTTTGCACAAAAGAAAAAGGCAGAGCCAGGGATGTTTTTTCAGCTTTGTCATTATCACCTGATATTGTCCCTTTAATAGTTGGGGCAACTCTACTTCTAGATGCACGGCCAGTGACTCTTATTGATTTGAATGGCTGTCCAGAGCCAGACTAATTGGGCCCAGAGATTGGAATAATGATTCAGCAGGAGGGGGTGAACTGATGAAGCATAGTCCATCCGTCTGCTGGCGGGCTGGCTTTGCAGCAGTTCTTTTCTACCCACAATATTGGGGAGCTTAGCGGGCCATATCTCACTGCCATTCTCACTGCTTGAGGGCAGGGTAGGACTCAGATGATCCCTGAGCTGGGGGACTACCATAATCTCCAGGTCCTAATCACCCTGTATCACTCCCAGTTATTTCTCCAGCTTCTGAATTGATGAGGAACACTCCCTTGCCCTCTCACCCTAAGGAATCTAACTCATTGCCAAGTACTATGCCCTTCATGCACTACTGGGCCCCAAGGTGCTCAGCTATGTTGGGGTGGGACTCTTTGGCCTGAGCACTAAATCTGATCTATTGCTTGATGTCATCTGGCCCATCCCAAGGGTCTCAAAAAGTGAAAACCCATGGCAGTCATGTTTTTGACCTTTTCTGAGCAGCATTTTCAGTGCATTCTGTCTACCATCTTGTTTCTTCCCTTCCTTCCTTCCTTCCTTTCTTTTTTTTTTTTTTGACAGAGTCTCACTCTGTTGCCCAAGCTGGAGTGCAGTGGTGCGATCTCGGCTCACTGCAACCTCCACTGCCTGGGTTCGAGTGATTCTCCTACCTCAGCCTCCCAAGTAGCTGGGATTACAGGTATCTGCCACCACGCCTGGCTAATTTTTGTATTTTTAGTAGAGACGGGGTTTTGCCTTGTTGGCCAGGCTGGTCTTAAACCCTGACCTCAGGTGATCTGTCTGCCTCGGCCTCCCAAAGTGCTGGGATTACAGGCGTGAGCCACCACGTCCAGCCTCATCTTGTTTCTTTACTAAATGTGTTGTTTGAACAGTGGGTGGCTAGGCAATGTTTATGTCGGCACAGAATCCAACAGCGATTTTATTTTTTAAAATATTTATTAAAAAATATCCAGAGACGTGGGCCACCCAAGGAAACTTCTCTTCACCCTATAAATCTGTTTTCTAAAAAGCGTGTACTTTAATAACTTATCAGAACAAAGATAAACCCCGTGAATGGCAAGCTATGTACATCACTCTGAATTGATTTTCGATCCTTGTTGAACGTTCATTTTTACCAGTTTGGATCGGTACAGGCATTCTACTTAGTGTGCTGTTTTCCCATGGAACATTATTTCTTTTATAATGTACAGTAACTTGATAACAGTAACTTGCATTTCCAGTTGCATTTTACAGTTTACAAAGCTCCTTCTCTGCCTTATCTTGAGCTTCCTATTGTATTGTCCTATGTCGTTGTGTTGTGTTGCATGAGGCAGGGCTGCATAAAGAACGAACAAGAAAAGCCCAGGTCAGAGTTTGTTTTGACAATTCCTGTTTTCTACTATGTAAAATTGGCAAGAAAAGGATTAAATGAAAGTGTATGTGTAAAGTGTTCGTAGCACAGTGCCTGGCATGTAGTAGGAACTAAATAATGATAATTCCCTTTCTCTTTTGCTATTGTAAATAACAGTCAGTCGTTTTATTTCTTTTTCTTTTCTTGTTTTTTTTTTTTTCTATTTATTTATTTATTTATTTATTTTTTTAGATGGAGTCTCACTCTATTTATTGCCCAGGCTGGAGTACAGTGGCATGACCTAGGCTCACTGCAACCTCTGCCTCCTGGGTTCAAGCAATTCTCCTGCTTCAGCCTCCTGAGTAGCTGGGATTACAGGCACATGCCACTACACCTGGCTAATTTTTATATTTTTAGTAGAGATGGGGTTTCCCCATGTTGGCCAGGCTGGTCTTGAACTCCTGATCTCAAGTGATCTGTCCGTCTTGGCCTCCCAAAGTGGTGGGATTACAGGCGTGAGCTACCACGCTTGGCCCATTGACTAGTTTTCAAACTTATGTGTGACTCTTCATTTTTTCCATTATATTTCTGTGTGGCCCATGATTGATTTTTCCTCCTGCAAGCCAATGACCCTATAGGAAGATAGTCTTATTATTTTACCTTGAAGGAAGTATTAATTTTTAAATATACCTTGATTGATTCATAAGGTTCTAGATCAAGTAGAGAATTCTCAGGCATTCTGAAATTACGATTCCCCCAAATTCAGAAGTTATGGCTCTTTCCACTAAAACCTCAGAAATAGAAAAACTCATTTTCTTTGGATAACACATGTGAACATATAATTATCTCAGAGAAGCAGACAAACTCTTTGAAATATTCATTTGTTCATTCATTTACTCATTCATTCATTCATGTGAGTATTCAATAAACATCTGTGGAGTGTTGAGTAGGTGGTAGGCACTGGTGAAAACATTGGCTGTTAGAAGAATTTTATGGAGAAGATGCATTTTGGGAGAAAAATCAAAAAGTCAAATTGATAACAACACCTGTTTTATTTTAGTTGATTGCATGTGTTGTCAAAAAGAAAAATTGAAATGAATCTGCTTAAGGTGGGCTAAGTAGATTCATTTAAGAAGGGAGTTGAATGAAACCAGACGGTGAAACTGAGTTTTATTTTACTTTCTTCAGCCAAGAAAAGTCTAAAATGGCAGCAGCCCGAACTACTTGAACCCGACGACTCTTAACCTGACCCCCTCCCCACCCACTGAATTTCAAGGGGTTGGTGAACCCCTTGAATTATGTGCAAAATTATGTATGTTCATTTTCTGGGCTTCGTAGCGGGTATCAAGTTTTAAAATTGGTGACCTCCTATAAAGGGGATGATGACATTCCATAAATCTGAGAACCACTGACTTCTATTCAAAGAACCCCCTTCATTTTAAGTAACCAAGGAAGTGACCCACAACCCACAGGATGCCTTAGAAACCAGTTCGATGAGCACTGTAAAGTTTTCTGTGTTATGAATTAGCTTACTAATTAGTTACTAGCAATTAATATTAGTTAATATAATTGACTGCTTATGATTAATGATGTCAGGTATTACCAAGTGTTAATAATAATGAATAGTATTAATAATGACTAATTATGTAATTGATTAGTAACTGGAAAATCTTTAATGTGCCTTTCAGTGCTGCTTGGATATCAATGATAATTAAAAATTCCACAAAAAACAGTGACCATACAATAAATGATGAGGAATTACTGTTTGGCCAGAAGCTTCACCCCCAAGTAGAGACCTCACTGGGCTACAGGTAGCTCTCTGTGCATATCCAAGTCTGGCCTATGGTAATTACCTAGAGGGTAATCAGTAAATATTGATTGGACAAATGAGAGAGCCTCATTGTGGCCCCTTTCCTTGCCCCTCTCGGGCGAGACCCTCTGGAGTTGAGATTGGAACAAAATGCTGGAGAGCTTTTCTTGCCTGCATTCCAAGCCCAGAAAAGTGGAATTCAGGTGACTTAGATGGCATGGCTGGCCTCCGCCTGGGCCTGGGGGAATCACTTCTGTTTCCCGTTCACTTGCTCTGCATCTGCTCTGGTTGCTGCCAAGGGCCATCTGAGGGCACTGTGACGAGATGTGATGTCTGGAGGCTGCGGTGCCCAGGTGCCAGGGCTTGAGGCATACACTCCAGGCCTCTCTGTTGCCCCCTCTCCCTTCTAGTCTTGCGTGATACAAACAAAACATAAACTAAATCAATTATCATAAGGTCACAGGTCTAGCCCATGAAAGACCAGACAAAACTCAAAAGAAATTAAACTACAGCCAAATGTAATTAAAAGAAGTTTTGGTAGAAATTGAGCATGATAACACGGTGCGATGACTCTTTTTGGAATGGCGTCTGGTACATCACCCAGGACATAGGGCTTGAAAACAAAGCTGTAAATGCCTTGTAGTTAATAGTCTGGCTTTAGATTGATTTCTTTTGCCAACACAGCATTGGGCAAAATATCACAGAACAGGGCAAAAAGAAGCATGAGACAAGGCTTTTATTTGGGGCTCAGTAAGTCTTTCTGGAAAGATGGGAAGGGGAAGGTCTTTTGGTACCAACAGGCCCACAGCTTGTTAGTTCTTATTGCCATCTGCTATAGCCAGGGTTAGAGATGGTTGTTCTCAGGTAACTCGGACTGTCATTTATACTAAGAATTACTGGGTCAATCAGTCAATGTTCTCCCCAGGCCTGGCTTCGAATGCCAGCAGGAGAGCTTATGGGAGATCAGGGCCCTTCTGTTTCCCTCCCAGAATTCTGGAACACCTCCTATGTCCCTGGTATCACCCTTGCTCACCCACTACAGAGCCATCATCCAGGAACTTGGGCACCCATCTCAAATCCAGGGCCCTGGTGGTGGGGCAGCCTTAGGATTGTGTCCCTGCTCATGGCAGGGGCTGTGGTATGCTGTGCACAGATCACTAGGCCCTTCTTTAATTTCACATCATTAAACTGACCCCTGAATGCCAGATACATCTTCTAAAACCCCCTCTTAACATGTCATCACTCAAGAATCCACAGTGGAGTCAAATTGCCAAAAATCTAAGCTTTTCATCCAAGTGGTCAAATTCCTTCTCTCTGTCTCCTCTTGTCTTATCCAGCCTTGTTTTCTTATTCCAATTTAGTTTTTTATTATGAAACGTTTTAGACGTACAGAAAGTATAGAAAATAGTATTATAAATGTTCAAGCACCAAACATTCAACTTAAGAAATAAAGTAATGACAGTTACATTTGCAGCACCCTCCCAGTGCTTTGTGAACAGAGCAGAACAGATTGGGGAGCAGCCACAGCAGCAGTTGAGCTAAGTGTTTCAGAGCAAGGGCTGTGGAGTTGGCTGTGGAATTCCCAGGGGGAATTCTAGCTCGGTACTTCCTTGCTGGGCAGATTTTGTGAAAATCATATAACCCCTCAGAGCCTCAAATTCCTCATCTATAAAATGGGATAGCACTTTGGTAGGCTGAGGCAGGAGGACTGCTTGAGGACAGGAGCTTGAGACCAACCTGGGCAACACAGTGAGACTCTGTCTCTCCAAAAAAATTAAAAAAATTAGCTGGGCATGGTGATGCACATCTGTAATCCCAGCCACTCAGGAGGCTGAGGTGGGAGGATCAATTGAGCCTTGGAGGTGAACTGTGATCGATCAAACCACTGCACTCCAGTCTGGGCTACAGAGTGACAGCTTGTCTAAACAACAGAAAAGGGATGATAAGATGTGTATCTGTGTGCCTCCCAGAGTTGTTGCAAGGATTAAATTTAGTAGTAAGTAAAGTGCTTAGTTTACTATTCACAGTAGCAAAGATGTGGAATCAACCCAAATGCCCATCAATGAGAGACTGGATAAAGAAAATGTGGTAGATATACACCATGGAATACTATGCAACCATAAAAAGGAACGAGATCATGTCCTTTGCAGGGTCATGGATGAAGCTGGGAGCCATTATCCTCAGCAAACTAATGCAGGAACAAAAAACCCAAACACCGCTTGTTCTCACTTATAAGTGGGAGCTGAACAATGAGAACACATGGACACAGGGAGGGGAACAACACACCTGGGGCCTGTTGGGCGAGGGTTGGGGGGTGGGGGAGAGCATTAGGAAAAAGAGCTAATGCATGCCAGGCTTAATACCTAGGTGATGGGTTGATAGGTGCAGTAAACCACCATGGCACACGTTTACCTATGAAACAAGCCTGCACATCCTACACACATATCCCAGAACTTAAAAAATAAAATTAAAAAAAAAAATAAGTGCTTAGTTAGTGCTGGGTACGAGGGGAACCCTCAGCAAGTGGTAGTCATGGTTACCGATGCTGGCTGTTGGGCTATCATCATCTTGGACTTGGTGCAGAGTACCAAGCTTATGGGAGAGCAGGAGCCTACTATGTTTCCCTCCTGGAATTCAGAGGAGGGATGGGCCCCAGGGGAGCAGTTTCCCTTACTCTAGGGGAGAACCAGGCAGGAAGTAGGGAATGTCCCTTGGTGTGTGCTGTGGGCCAAATGACTGGGGTGCTTGTTGGATTTCAGGTGCTCATTCTGGCTGTGAAGCAGCTATTCCCAGAGTTTGAGTTTATGTGGCTTGTGGATGAAGCCAAGAAGAACCTGCCTTTGGAGTTGGATTTCCTCAATGAAGGGAGGAATGCTGAGAAGGTGTCCCAGATGCTCAAGCATTTTGACTTCTTGAAGGTAGGTGGGACGATGCAATGCGGGGTGTGGTGGTCTGGTGGAAGAGTGTAGCGGTATATGGGTCCCTGCCTTGAGCATCCCTTTCAGGACATAATTGGGACATCTTCTTCCTGAGTCCTCTTACTGAGGATGAATGACGTCACTGGTGATGTGCATTAAATCCCTTGAAGGCAATTTGCAAAGAAATATCAAGTGTGATTGTTGACCCATTAGTCAATTAAACAGATGTTTATTGAATAATCGACAACTACAAGACACTGAGCCTTAGCCAAGAACCTATATGCCGTGGTCTCTGCCTCCGTGAGGCATGGGATGGTGATGATGATGGCGATGCTGATAGCTAACACTACTGTACGCTGGGACTGTTTTAAACACATGTGTTTTACCTTGGCTCATACAGTTGGTTCTGCTGTAACAAAACATATGTGTCCCTAGAAATACTGCAGTTATGGAAAATCACATAACAGAAACCACAGAGCTTATGGGGAAAATAGAGTTAGGGGCACAACACTCAAAAAAATTCATCAGTGGCTGGGCACAGTGCCTCACACCTGTAATCCCAGCACTTTGGGAGGCTGAGGCAGGTGGATCACCTGAGGTCAGGAGTTCGAGACCAGCCTGGCCAACATGGTGAAACCTCGTCTCTACTAAAAATATAAAAATTAGCCTGGCGTGGTGGTGTGTGCCTGTAATCCCAGCTGCTTGGGAGGCTGAAGCAAGAGAATCAGTTGAACCCGGGAGGTGGAGGTTGCAGTGAGCTGAGATCACGCCACTGCATTCAAGTCTGGGCAACAAGAGTGAAACTCCGTCTCAAAAAAAAAAAAAAGAAAAAAAAAGAAAAAAAATTCATCGGTAATACAGTAATATAGGAAAGAAAAGAAGATAGGAATGAATAAAAACCAGTAGCATAGTTTTACACATGTTAAATGGCTAAGAAATACATAAGACCACAATACACATGGCACTTTACCTTGAGCCTGCTGTGGAAGTGGGCATCAGAAGGGTTGCTGCTTGTTAGTTTTGTGGGGTGGTGGGAGGAGTCCTTTGAAATGGGACGGAGGCCGGGCATGGTGGCTGATGGCAGTAATCGCAGTTCTTTGGGAGGCGGAGGTGGGCAGATCACTTGAGGGAAGGAGTTCAAGACCAGCCTGGCCAACATGGTGAAACCCTGTCTCTACTAAAAATACAAAAAGTAGCTGGGCATGGTGGTGCACTCCTGTAATCTCAGCTACTCGGGAGGCTGAGACAGGAGAATCGCTTGGACCCAGGAGGTAGACGTTGTAGTGAGCTGAGATCATAGCATTGCATTGCAGCCTGGGCAACAGAGCGAGACTGCGTCTCAAGGAACAACAACAACAACAACAAAAAAGAAATGGGACAGAAAGTTGTAAGGCCAGATGTGGGTGACTCACCGACTCGCAGCGATGTCGAGGTGTGTTTGTTTTGTGTATTCCAATGTGGCACGGCTCTGCTGGATGCAGCTTTCTGCATTCACAGTGTTTCTCGCGGATGATAGTACACATAAGCACATCCAAAATTTGCATTATGATCAAACTGTTCCCTAACATATCAATTGCATTGGAACAAATTTGTGTTTTCAAAACAAGTATTATAGCAGAACTGTTCTATGTAATAAGAGACACTTAATGTGGGAAACAATATCAGATAATATGAAGTCGCAGCTGTCAGTGCCCCATGAGAAGTACGGCTTCTACGTGCTCTGAGGATTCAGAAGTAGGGACTCCCATGGCCTACTGGGTCAGGGCAGGCTCTGCTGAGAAGTTGGCACTAGAGCTGGTGTTTTTTTTTTTTTTTTTTTTTTGAGACAGAGTCTCGCTCTGTTGCCCAGACTGGAGTGCAGTGGCGCGATCTCAGCTCACTGCAGTCTCCGCCTCCTGGGTTCAAGTAATTCTCCTGTCTCAGTCTCCCAAGTAGCTGGGATCATAGGCATGTGCCACCATGCCTTACTAATATTTGTATTTTTTTTTTTTTAGTAGAGATGGGGTTTCACCATGTTGTCAGGCTAGTCTTGAACTCCCGACCTCAAATGATTTGCCCACTTTGGCCTCCCGAAGTGCTGAGATTACAGGTGTGAGCCACTGCTCCTGGCCCTGGAGCTGGTCCTTTTTTTTTTTTTTAATTAATTATTTTATTATTATGATTTTTCTGAGTCAGAGTCTCACTCTGTCACCCAGGCTGGTGCACAGTGGTGCAATCTCTGCTCACTGCAACCTCCACCTCCCGGGTTCAGGCGATTCTCCTGCCTCAGCCTCCTGAGTAGCAGGACTACAGGTGTGTGCCACCACACCTGGCTAATTTTTGTATTTTTAGTAGAGACACGGTTTTGCCATTTTGGCCAGGCTGGTCTCAAACTCCTGACCTCAAATGATCCGCCTGCCTCGGCCTCCCAAAGTGCTGGGATTATAGGCGTGAGCCACCGCGCCCGGCCGGAGCTGGTCTTTAAGGACCATCCTGGTGTTCTCTCAGGGCACACAGGAACTGGGGAGAGAGATGTATGCCACACCACTGTTCTTCCAACACATTTGTCCTTCCTGAGGTGTATGCCTATTAAAACAGGGTTACCCCCTTTATCCCAACAGTGCAGGGCTTGGAGGGCTCTTCTGGTTGTCTACACTGAGCTTAGCTTCCAACTCTAGGACGGATCACCCTTCCCTCTTCTTTACCAGGCCTGGAGAATGCACGAGAGGGGTCACCAAGCCCTCAGGAGCTCCATGTGCAGGTTCTAGAGCCAACAGTCAAGCTGTGCTATTCTTGGGGAGGATGGCTCAGAACATTGGATCAGGGAGAAGGGACTCTCTCATTCTTCCCTAACGTGTCCTTTTGGCTTTTGAAGACATCATGAGAAATGGAGGAAGTGTTTATATTTTTGCTCTCCTGATTGACTAACAGGGATGGAATGACTGAAGATGTGTCTATTCTAACCACTTGAGAATCCACGGGAGGAAGAACCGCAGCTGTGTTGATCAGTGCAGTGTATTGACACATTGACTGTGGTGGAAGATAGAGCCCATGAAGTTTAGCTCTTTGTGTGTGGTGAGGGTTGGGTACGTCTCCATACTCCCAGTATGCTTGACTGGCATTTTGTTGGCTGCCATTGTCGGTGTGGATGTACAGACCCTCTTGTGTGTGTAAATCCAGGAGTGCAGCCTAGATCTGGTGTCACTGCCCCAGCCTTGGAGCTCAAACCACCAGTTCAGTGAAAACTTGGCTCTTTGAGACAAGTGATAATGTTAACTAATTAGCATAATGCTATAGAGTCTAAGACATGCTTCTACTTGCTTATTCCATTTCTTTTATTCCCGAGCTTGTTGCTGTGCTGGGAGCTGAGGTTTGTCCCTGCTCTGGAAAACTTCTCATCTAGTGGAGGGACAGACACAGCAATGTGTTGTTGTAGTGCAGGTTTGTTAGCACCATGACAGGCATTCATCTGTGTTTCTGTGGATTCCCAAGAGGAAGTACGTAATTCTACCCAGGATAAAGGGCTCTGGTGAGTGCTTCTAAGAAGTATTGACTATAGGCAATATATATTGATTATTTCTTCTTCATCAGGAGCTGCTGCATTGAACAGTCTGCAGGTACTATGGTGTTGAGTCCTTGCAGCAGGCATCAGCCCATATTGCAGAGGACAGTTTGAGTAGAGGAGCTAGGGCAACATCCCAGATTTTCTGACTTCAAGTGTGGTGCTCCTCTCAGGATACTCTGCTGCCATTTACCGGCAGGGGTGCCCCTCAGAGCCAGAACTATGAGCCAGACAGAACCGTCTCCTCTACTGTTCCCATGGAAACAGCAAAATTGTCTCCTGGCTGGGGCCAACTGGCAAGTGCCAGACCAAGACATGCAATAATAACAATAACACACATTTTTCAAATGAAGATGCCAAATGGGTAAATAATGAATATACCAATTTGACCTGCTGTTTCCAAAACTTGCACACCCTTCCTAAGACAGTGGTGGAATTAAGGCTCTTGAGTAATTAATTTTGCCTAAACACATAACAAGGGGGAAGTGAATTTTGCACTGTGAACCCAGTTCAGCTCTTAAAACTGGAGATAGACTGCTTTTGCACACTGGCTCCCGAACACAACATCTGTGCATAATTAAGCCTCAGCAAAGACTTTACCTCTCAGTGTGTGAGGCATCTTCTGGTGCTTATGTGCGGTTTAAGAACCTCAGCCCTGTGCTATAAATCTCCCAGGCTCAGACAAGCACTGAATGCAAATATGGCGTCAGGGGGACTGGGAGAGGGTGAGGGGGCAGCTAGGCTGAATGATTAAGGCCAGGCTTAGTGGATCTGGCAGCAGAGCGTATGTGCCAGGGGATGGAAACAGGACAAGTGGTAGGGTTTGTGACTCACCTGGGGACAAGGTGGCAGGGGAGAAGCTTTATAACCACAGGGTTTGGGACTGGAAGTGATGAGAACATTTCTATATGTGTGGAGGTGGGGATAGGTGTGCAGGGCCATGCCAGGGTTCCTTAGTGTGAGGTAAGGAGCCCAGGACTCTAGAAATTGTGGACAAACCCTGAGGAGATGTGCATGCTTTTTGGGAAGTATGATAACTTCCCATGAATCTCACAGATTAGGAACTACAGATGGATAGTAATTAACATATAACTTTTTTTTTTGCAGAGTGCTTTATATTCTTTAATTCTTTAATTCTTACAACAGCCTCACAAGGGAGGTGCCATAATCACCCCCATATCATCAGTTGGGAGACTGAGGCTCAGAGCTATCAACCCTTTGGGCAGGGTCACAAGGCTTACCACTAAGGGGAGGGAATAGAGGTAGCCTGCTCCAGAGCCTGCATGTTCACCCTCCATATGGTTTTGCTCTGTGGGGAAGTTGTGAATTCCAGTGAACCGTCTAGAGCATACCTCTCAGCCCTGGTGTGTATCAGAGCCCTCTGTGAAACTCGATGTGGCTGTCCTAAGAGCAATCGATGTTTTTTCCAGCAGCTGCTAGTGTCTGGTTCCATGTTGAGTGCCAGTACTCTGCTCATAGTAGTGGGAAATGGGGGCGGAGGTGGGGTTGTGCTTCCACTGTAACCATTATCACCATATTTTTGGTGGAGAAACTGGTGTTCAGAGAGGTTATATAACTTACCCACAGTCACACAGCTTTTAGGTGGCAGAGCCGGGGCTCCAGCCAGCAGCCTGACTCCAAATCTGCCGGTCTGACTGCAGGTCTCCAGGCCTTCTGCTGTGCTGGACTCAGGCTCCAGGAGGACTGTGGGCCTAGGGTGATGGGCGCTGTCTCAGACAAGCCAGGTGCAGCCTGTTTCGTGGGCACGTTGACCAAAGCATAGAAACAAAGCAGAAATGTGAGGTCAGGGCCAGACTGTGAGGCTGAGGCCCAGGGTCTTGGGCTAAAACTTCTCTAATTGGTGCCCTCCTTCTTGGGGTCCAGATTGGCATCCGTGTGGGAGGCAGGAGGAGCCCACAGGAGGGAGGCCTCTGCTCTGTGGCAAAGAGGTAGAACCTGGACCCAGGGGTCCTAATGGTCAGGGTGTGACCCTGCTGGTGGGGCTGCTGAGCACCCTGGCCATGAGCTCCTTAGAGTTTCAGTTTGCTTTGTTTGGGGGTGGGATGGGGGAGTGCGGGGTGCTTATTGACTCTTTCAAATTTCTCTTTTTCATTTTTTCCTTCTTTGATGGAAGAAGCATAGGACAGGAAATGTGGGCGCTCACTTCACCCCACACCCCCAGGTCCTCCTGCCCATCTGGTGATTTAGGCGCAGCTCACTTTTTTAACTGAGCAGGAGCAGTTTGGCATTTTGCAGTCATGTCCACGTTATGTCTGTCCAGGGGCACCTGTGGTTCTGAAGCTCCCATGACAAATTCCACTGTTTCCCAGGTTTGATATTTTAGTCATTTCAGATTTAAGCAGCAGAAGCAAGGGGCACATTCTGTGGTTAGACTGGAATGGTGATGTTTGCAGGGAGACCAAAAAGGGGGAAACCGCAGTACACCCAGGACCCTGATGCACAAGCACAGAGAAGCTCCAGCCTGTGGGTTTTCTGTTTCCACCTGTGACTCTTTACTAGCTGGTTTTTTTTTTTTTTTTTTTTGAGATGGAATCTCACTCCCTCTGTCACCGTGGCTGGAGTACAGTGGCGTATTCTTCACCCACTGCAACCTCCGTCTCCCAGGTTCTAGCGATTCTCTTTCCTCAGCCTCAGTGATCTGCCCTCCTCGGCCTCTCAAAGTGCTGGGATTACAGGTGTGAGCCACTGCGCCCAGCCCCTCGCTGTTTTTTAAGCTGCCTCTGGCGGGGCTGGCTAGAGATTTGACCTCTTGTCTCCAGAGCCTTAGGGGCCCACTGTCAAACGTAGGTTTACAAACAAACCCAAGGGAAGAATTTAACCCGAAAATATGTCCCATTCATTTGGAAGCCATGAACAAAAACAACAGGCAGGGCACGGTGGCTCACGCCTGTAATCCCAGCACTTTGAGAGGCTGAGGCAGGAGGATCTCTTGAGTCCAGGAGTTCAAGGCTGCAGTGCGCTATGATGATGCCACAGCATTCCAGCCTGGGTGACAGAATGAGACCCTGTCTCTAAAGAAACCGACAAAGCAACAATAGCAAACATGCACTCACTTTTTTAAAAAGAAACTTTTTGAAAAATGCCAAGCAAGTCTAAATTTTAAGTTCAAAGTATCAGTTTCACAGATTTCTCTATTGGCCCAGATTTTCAAATGGCAGAAACCGCAGTCAAGCAGCAAACCAAAATAACACCTTGCTTTCTGGTGGAAACTTTGTTCCAACTAGAGCATTTCACTTGTATGTACAGCCCCCATTTATCCTCAGAGGTCCTTACTGAGATAGGGCAGAAACAATTCTGCTTTCCAGTGAGGAAGACTGGGATGTAAAGAAGTTAAGTGGCTAGTCTAAGACACAACAGTATTAGCAGAATTAGGAACAGGAAATAGGTCTGTTGACTTGAGGGCCACTATGTTATTGCTAGATGAATTTGGGTGGTCAGGGTAAAGGAAAATCTTACTCTCCAAAACATTTGAAAAAGCTGCCCATGTTTCTTTATTTGTAAGAGGAAATAAACTCCTCACAATGTGGGGGAAACTCGGCATGCTGGAAGCCCAGTAACCCCTCCCTCCTGGCTGTGGGGGTACTGGTGGGTGTCCCTTGCTCACATGGCAGCCTGGTTGCATTCTAGTCTCTTGCCTGCTCCTGGAGAAATCTGTTCTCTTTTTGGTTTTTGAGTGTTGTGAGAGTCAGAGAGGGTTGGAGAGTGTATGTTAGTAATGCATTTGTCTGTAGGCAACTGAAAGCCTCATTTAGAGTGCCTTAAACAAAAGAATTTGTTGTCTTCACATAGCAAGAAGGTTTGCAGTGGTTGCCTACTGACATATGGTTTTGGTGGTTTAACAGTACCAGAGCTGGCTTCTCAGATTTTTAAATTTTTTTATTTTTCCTCATTGTTGCAAGATGGCTGCTACAGCACCAACAGTCACATTCACATTCACTTTTGAGGCAGGAAGAGAAGTGGAAGAAGAGTAGCACTATGCAAATTCCCCCCTTTTTTTAAATCAAGGAAATAAAAACCTTCCCAGAATCCCCTAGCAGGTTTCCATTTTTGTTCATAAGTCAGAACTATGTCACATGGCCATACCTACTATAAAGCAGGCAAGGAAAGTATTTAGGTTTTTTATTTGTTTGTTTGTTTTCAGACAGGATCTTGCTCTGTTGTCCAGGCTGGAGTGCAGTGGTGTGATGTATAAGGTCACAGCACACTGTGGCTTTGACAGCGATCCTCCCACCTTAGCCTCCCAAGCTGGGATCACAGGCACGCACCACTATGCCTGGCTAATTTTTGTATTTATTGTAGAGACAGGGTTTCGCCACGTTGCCCAGGCTGGTCTTGAACTTCTGAGCTCAAGCAATCCACCTGCCCCAGCCTCCCAAAGTGCTGGGATTATAGGTGTGAGCCACCCCGCCTGGCCCCAGTATTTGGTTTTTTTCATCTCTAGGGAAGAGGAGGGTTGGGAATAGATGTTGGGTTAATATCCAATGTTGTCTGCCCCAGGAAACATGTTTTCCTACAGGAAACAGGCATGAGAAACAAAATTTATCATCTGGTTAAAACTCAGTCATTTGCTCAATACACACAATGCACCCATTACCTGGGTGAAATATTGGAGGCAGAGGGAGGAGTCCGAAGTAGGCCTGGTGGCGGGATGGGGAGAGGAAATATCCTTAACAGCAATGCCCAGGTGTGAGGTGTTCCAACATTTTCCTCCCAAGTCCCAACTTTAGTTTTGTCTCTTAACAGCATTAGAAGGCACTGAGGAGAGTTGGCAAAGCCGGTATCTAAAGGAGTGGGCGGAGGCCTGCTGAGCAGAGGTGGAGTAGCCGGCCTCCCTCTTGGCCTGGCTGTCCCATCCCCACTGTCACCCCTGAGGTCCCTCCCGGGCCTCTTCTCCCTTGCTCTGGGAGGAGCCTCTGTTGCTGTCTGGCTCACTGTGCCGCATTGTCATCCTTGCCCGATCCCCAGCTTCCCCAGACCATCTGACCTGTCCCTTCCTATCCCAGGTCCCCCGAATCCACTGGGACCTGTCCACGGAGCGGGTCCTCCTGATGGAGTTTGTGGATGGCGGGCAGGTCAATGACAGAGACTACATGGAGAGGAACAAGATCGACGTCAATGAGGTGAGGTCAAGAGCTCAGGGCTGCTGTGCCGGGGAACGTGGGCTTGGTCAAGGCTGCCCAGGAAGTGCCTGTGTGTCCAGGTGAGGCCTCAGAGTCTGGCCCCCTTGTCTTTAATGGGGCCCATTGTCTGGAGAATTATAAACTTTGAGCAAGAAAGATTCTTTCAGGTCATTTAGGCCAACCGTGTGCACACAGCGGCCTGCAGGGACATGCTGAGCCCCTTCTGCCATTACCTGCTTTTCCTTTGTACCATCTGAGCCCCACAAAGCTAAGCGGCCACAGAGAACAATGATGCAAAATCAGTGGGACTTAATCCTTTTGGCTCTGTGGGGCCTGTCTGTTGTCTCTTCCCTCTTCCTGCCCTTCTCTCTCCTTCCCACTTCCCAGATCTCAAGGGATCAGGCAAAAAGGGGACAGCAGCAACCAACTGCATCAGCCTCCTAGAGCAGGAAAAAAGAGGTGGGCTTTGTGTGTCCCCCCTCCCATCCCCCTTGTCCCAGGGAATACTGGCCAGTGGGTAGGACCTGTCCCTCACTTTCTGCTTCTTGGTGGCACAGGGTCCCACAGGAATGGGTGGAGTTGTACTTTTTCAACAACATTCATAATTTCATTTTTATGTTTTCAGAGATGGGGTCTTGCTCTGTTGCCTAGACTGGCGTGCAGTGGCACAATCATAGTTCACTGTAATCTGGAACTCCTGGGCTCAAGCAGTCCTCCCACTTTGGCCTCTCAAAGTGCTAGCATTACAGGTGTGAGCCACGTGGCCAGGCTCAACATTGATCATTTTAATAATGTCTGCTATATGCTAGGTATGGGGGCTCGCAGGGGGACCAGACCTAGTCCCCAGAGCTTAGCATCAGAGTCAGACACACATCTAAATCCTTGCTGTATCTCAGGCAGCGAGAGGGTGTGAGGAGAACCCCAGGGAGAGTGAGGAAGAGGCACTGAGGCCTGCCACAGGTTGGCGTCCCCAGCAGGATGAGTAGGAATTTTCCAGGGAGTGGCTTTGCAAGAAGGGGAAGGGAATGGGTGAAGTTTGGCAGGGCTGGGGCAGGGTTCCTTGGGGTGTGTGGGGAGATAAGGTAATGGTCTTGGGTGTGACCTTGAGGCACTGTGGAGTCACTTCAGGGTTTTGGGGAGTGCAGCAACATGTTCTGCCCTCTGGGATGGAAGGAAGGAAGTGGGCCACGCCCAGTGGAGGTAAATGCTTTTTTTTTTTTTTTTTCCTGAGACGCAGTTTTGCTCTTGTTGCCTAGGCTGGAGTGCAATGGCGCAATCTTGGCTCACTGCAACCTCCACCTCCTGGGTTCAAGTGATTCTCCTGCCTCAGCCTACCAAGTAGCTGGGATTACAGGCATGCACTACCATGCCTGGCTAATTTTGTATTTTTAGTAGAGACAGGGTTTCTCCATATTGGTCAGGCTGGTCTTGAACTCCTGACCTCAGGTGATCCGCCTGCCTCGATCTCCCAAAGTGCTGGGATTACAGGCGTGAGCCACCGCGCCTGGCCGTGAATGCTCTTTTCTATTCCACTCCCCATGTCCACAGGCAGTGCACGAAGATGAGCGTGAGCATGTGGTCCCAATGGGGAGTTGGCCCACAGGAGAAAGCCATACCTTGGTTCAGCAGATGAGCCCAGGGGGGTGGCAGGGGAGTGTGGTGGTTGCACAGGCCTCCTGGTGGCCATGTGACCGCTGTAAATGGGGTCAGTATCTGCCTCTAAGAGGGATTGTGAAGACTATGTGAGTTAGGTTGCAAACAGTGCTAAGCACAGTGCCTGGTGTGTGGCTAGCGTTCCAGAAGAGTAGCTGGGTGGTGGTTGTTGATTTCCTTATATTATCTTTGGGCTGTGTTCTTTCTTTCTCCTTTTAACATTAGCATTTATTGCATGCCTAACTTGCCTGTGCCAGGCCCTTTTCTCCATAATAAACTTATGAGGGTGGTCTCATTGTCTCCATTTTGCAGACCAAGAATCAGAGTCTCAGAGAGAGGTCACACAGCTTAGCAGAGGTGGGATTGAGACCTGAGTCTCCCTGATTTCACTCTTCCTGTTAGGCCACAAAGGAGGGGCCGCATCAAAGTGCACAGAGCTGCTGCCAGGAGCATGGTGGGAACGTTTCTATGTGGCTGGCTCAGGCCTTCTAGGAAAGCTGTTGTCCCCTGACTTAGGGAACAGTGCTTCAATAACCCATTCAAGGGCCTTGGGGTATGTGGGATATGGGCAGGCTACATGAAACAGATACCACTCTGTTTTACCCAGGGCAGCTTTGCCAATGCGTGAGCTGCCTATTGGACTTTTCTGGAAGAGTTCTGCTGCTTGGAGGGAAAGGGATGAGAAAAAGAGTTCATCCTTCTATTTTACAGATGGGGTGAAAAGTTCTGAGAGGGAGCAAATGTCTTTCCTGAGGTCACTTGGCCAGTGACACAAGTCAGGGCTTCTGACTCTGCTGCCTTCACTGGTGGCTTCTAGGGTGGTACATGGGAGGTGTTCAAGCAGAATACAGTCTTTGGTTCCAGTGGCGAAGGGATTCGATGGGATGGGAGGCCACCTCTGGCCTTTCCTGAATGGCCTTAAAGGGAAACAGGGTCTGTCGCCTGCTGATCAGGAAATATCCCAGAGGCCTCATCCCCGCCAGATTCCTGGCATTTACTTACTACCAGCTGTGGAGGCATTTTCATTCCAGCAACACCCTCAAGTCCATTAATCTCTTTGGATCCAGTGAGCCCAGAGCCGTAATGGCGTTTAATCAGAGGCAACGTTGATTTTCCAAACAAATGCAAACACAGAAAGGTGCGCTCTGGGTAGTTGTTTGCTTATGGCTGAGTGCTGTGCCTGGCCAGAGGGGGCAGCTAGGCTGGAGCTGGGCAGTAGGAGCTGGGCAGGGCGTGCCCTCTGAGGGCTGGTCTCATCTGCTCCTGCCTCCCTGCTCTTTTGATACCTTGTAGATAAAGCCAGTGGTCTGTGCAGAGCAGATCCTTGGTAGACATCCTTAAATTAGTGAATGGGTAAACAAACCAGCCTCACACCCTAGATTGGCCTCTACCAGGCAGGCCTAGGGGAGAGTGTTGGTTGTTTTCTTGTGGACATGCAGAATGGGGCAAGCTGATATCAGAGTTATTTGGGGAAAAACAATAACTAATAATAATTATAAGCAACTAATATGTGCCAGGCATATGACACACATAATCTCTACTCATTACAGCTCTCCTATACAGTATATATTATTAACCCCATTTACAGATGAGAAAGCAAATGCTCAGAGAGGTTAAACAACTTGCCCCATATCACACAGCTAGCAGGGGTAGAACCAGGGTTTGAACTCAGGTCTGCATGACTCCAAAGTCCTTGCCCCTCTACCTTCTCCATTTCCCTGCCAGGGATCTATAGGTTGGTGCAAAGGTAATTGTGTGTTTTGTTTTTTATTTCGGGCCATTGCAAAAAGCACAATTCTTTTTGCACCAACCCAATACCTTGGGCTGCTGGAACCTGGAGCCACTTGGTAACTAACTACTCAGAGGAGCTGGAGCACCATCTGAGAAGCATTGCTCTGCCCCAAGGCAGTGTCTGAATGTAACACCTCTCTCTCTGGCTTACATCAAGGATCACTTCATAGAAGCATTTTTCTGTTTTGTCGTACCTATCTCTAAGTAAGTGATTTTGTGAGGACTGTGTGAGTTAATGCACAAACAATGCTTTGCACAGTGCCTTGCATGTGCTAAGTAAGTTCCCCAAAATGATAGTGAGATGAATGTTGTTGTTGTTGTCATTGGGCTATTTTTTTCTCTTCTACCTCCCCAGCTTTCTTTTTTTTTTTAAACCATTAATGTTTACTGACTGCCTGGCTCTATGTACCAGGAGCTTTCTGCATTATCAACTTATGAGGGAGGTCTTATTGTCTCAGATTTGCAGATGAAGAATCAGAGACTCAGAGAGGGAAGATAACTTACCTGAGGTCACAAATTTTAATTGTATACCTCAGTAAGTTTCCATGTGAATATAATATGTAATCACTGTCCAGATAAAGTTACAAGTCATTTCTAGCTCCCTGGCAAGCTCTCTCACGTCCCTCCCAGAGCTAATGATCTTCTGAGTTCTGCCACCATAGATGACCTGCACCCATATTGAACTTCACATAAATGGAATCATACAGTTTTGGGATCTGACGTCTTTGTCATCAATGTGGGGCTCTTCTGGAATCTATTTTGTTTCATTGGTCTATCCTTGTAATGCCACACTATGTTAATTTCTTGATCCCCAGTCCCTGGCTTTTAGGCTTTGCGTGACTTGGTAGCTCTTTGGCAGTCTGAGATGATGTTATTAAATACTTCTGCAGAAACCCCCACAGTGGGCTATGGGCCACTGTGGTGCTCTAAGTACTGTCACTTACCATCAGTGGTGTTGGGAGTAGATTACGGACAGGCCTTACTCTGAATAAATTAATCTATCATGTCTCTTACCAACCAACATCAAAGCCACGGCCTTGAAGACTACGGAGGAGTGTGTGTGTGTGTGTGTGTGTGTGTGTGTGTGTGTGTGTGTGTGTGATGAAAGAGTCCACAATCCTGAAAGTTTCAGATAGACTCCTGAGGTTCTAAAGTCTCCCTAGGACTGTGGTACTCAGCGAGCCAGCCCTGGAGTGACTCCCTTCTGAGGGCAGCCTGGCTGTGAGCATTCCTTGGGGAGGGAGGTACAAGGGCTAGATAGGAGTGACAGGGGCGAAAGTCTTACTCTGAATCCTAGGGTGTAGTGTGATTAGTGGCATCTTAGCTGCTATAAGCAGATGTCTATCCTGGAAGATGGCTGTAGAAGGGACCCCTCTTGAGGTGGGTGGGGATGGCTCCAGAGCCCCCAACCACTTGTTGTATCAGCCTCACTCCACTTTGAAGAGGCCTCCTCACCCTACAGCATCCCAGTCCCACTCGGCCCAATAGACTTGGATAGGGAAAAAACAGTTTAGCAGGCAAGAGGGATAGGTTCAATCTCTGTCCTGCTGGTAGCTTGCTGTATAACCTTAGGCAAATCACATCCTCTCTCTGGTCCTCAGTATGCTTATTGAAGGTGTGGAACTAGCTAGGCTCTAACCAAGAACATTGATTCTTCAGCTTGGTGGGAGCTAAGACTTGTTCACCAACCATCTCTTTTAGAATCACTATAGGGGAAAAAAAGGAATCACCAGGGGAGCTTATTTAACAATGCAGATTCCTGGGCCCTACTCCAAACTCACTAATCCAAATCCGGGGTGGAAAGGATTGTAGAAGTTTGCAAGAATCTGCATTTCAACAGACTGTCCAGGCGGTTCAGACACTCACTGAAGTTCAGGACTCCCCATAATCAAACATGAAGCCAGGGGCCCAGGCCTTTCCAGAAGTGCCATCTGCGCTCACCCTGCTGATCTGCACCTCCAGGCCCGAGACAGCCCTGCCCAGGGGTGCCCACCTGCCAGCAAGCATGGGCCTCGGGAGCCAGCAGCCTGCAGAGGCCCTCATTTGTTTGTGTCTGTGAGCCCAGAAGCAGATATTACCAAGGGCCTGACCTGGTGATCATATTTGCCAGCCACTTTAAGAGCTGGCGACAATGACTGTCATTGATCTCATTAAAAGTAAAGGTCGTGCAGGAGTCCTCTTTCCCGGGCTGGGTGGCGCCTCCCCAAGCCACAGAATGACTATTGATTGCTGGACCTTTATCGAAGGTTAATTGGATTTCAGTGAGTGTGTGTTTAAGATCCTGCCGAGGCTGAGGTTCAATGTAATTTGTGTGAAATTAACCAAGAAAGAGGTGACAGAGACGGGAGTGTAGGGGCAGCAGGGACGGATGACTGGAGGTCTGGTGGGCAGACACTGCTGTCCGTGAAGATTGGGGGTAGACCTGGGATGGGGTTTTAGAAGGGACACCAGCCTGGCTGTCCCAGAGACGTGGGATCCAGGAGGCGAGAGTGCCAGAGCTCCTCAGTGGTCATTATGTGGACTTAGGTTCAGTCCCCTGTCCTTGGGTTGGTGCTGCTGGTGTGTGGTGCAGCCTGCAGAGCCTGTCTGTTCCCAGAGCATCAGTCTCCATCTTCTGTCAGGGTCGGGTGGGGATCTGGGGGTTTAGCTGGTACTTTTAAAGTCTTTCAATTAATCTTTCTTTTTCAGAACCCCCAAATCTCATTTTCAGAGGTGCCAGAGTCCCTCAGTTTCTGAGCCTGCTTGAGGCTCAGCAGTAATAATTATAAAGCTCTCCTATTGCCAGCTTAGGGGTCCATGTTTTCTAGCCTGCTGAGTCACTTCTCAGTAGCTCCCTGCAGCAAACACAATTTTGCTTATCTCACTTTGCCTTCTGTTGTTGCCTCTCTATTCTTTTCTTGTTGTGGTGGGGTCTTTGCCTTCTTTACTACTTTTAGAGTCACTTTAGTGGGGTTTGTGAAGGAGTAGAGTCAGTGGCCTGGGTTCCACCTGCCATGCTTAGCCAGAAGCCCTTGCTATGCTTCTTCTAGTAGTTCTTAATTCCATTCTGTGTCATTGCAGGAGCAGCGAAAAGGTCTCACATTTGCTTTCAGCAAATGATTTCTTGAGCAGCTACCATGTGCAAGCACTGAGTGCACTTGCTATAATAGAGGTGTGAGCAGAGTGTGGGAGAGGGTGGGGCTGGGTGAGGCTTTATAGAGGTTGGGTCCTGGGTGGGAAGAGCAGAGGGTTTCAAAGTTAGGGCTCCTGAGATTGTGTATTGGCTGGTGCCCTTGGGTAAGCAACATCCTCTGAGTGTGAGTTTTCTCATCTATGCAGTTGGAGAGATAACATCACTTACTGCATAGGGTCATTGTGTGAATTTTGCAAACTGTGAAGTTTTGTAAAAACAATGTTACTGTTACTTATAATTCATGAGTTCATGGTTCACAGAGGCATGTCTTCCTCCATAGAATCTTCGAGAATCCTCTTTGCCCCCCTTCCTGCCCACTTACCTCTATTTTCTGAGTATAAAGACTTGGAGTTGGGTAATAGTCATCTATTAAGCATATGGTGAACCCCCCTTACCCCCACTGTAAAAGCCATGCTGAAGTTTCTACCTTTCCCCTTGTCACCACCTCCAGTTGAATAGGACATTTGCATTTTGGCTCAGTGTCATTTTTCCCCTGCTGGGCCTGTCTGGCTCTCTGGTAGAAGATGCCCAGACCAACATAGAGCAGCTGCGGAGGCATGAAGACCTTCTACCAAAATCACCAGAAGAAAACATCTTCTTCCATTGTCCATCCCTTCATTGCTTCTTGGACCAAATCTTTTTTTTTTTTTAATACTTTAAGTTTTAGGGTACATGTGCACAACGTGCAGGTTAGTTACATATGTATACATGTGCCATGTTGGTGTGCTGCACCCATTGACTCGTTATTTAACATTAGGTATATCTCCTAATGCTATCCCTCCCCTCTCCCCGCTACCCCCAGCCTACAACAGGCCCCAGTGTGTGACATTCCCCTTCCTGTGTTCATGTGTTCTCATTGTTCAATTCCCAACTATGAGTGATAAATCATGCTGCTATAAAGACACATGCACACATATGTTTATTGTGGCACTATTCACAATAGCAAAGACTTGGAACCAAGCCAAATGTCCAACAATGATAGACTGGATTAAGAAAATGTGGCACATATACACCATGGAATACTATGCAGCCATAAAAAATGATGAGTTCACGTCCTTTGTAGGGACATGGATGAAATTGGAAACCAACATTCTCAGCAAACTATCACAAGGACAAAAGGACCAAATCTTTCAAAGAGCTCAGGGATATTAGAGGGGTCCAGGTGTATGAGATGAGTTCCTGGAAATTTATTTCCTCCACAGCAAAGGTGTCAGGAGTGGGTAACTGTGTTGTTGTGGAGTTGGCCTTCCTGGATTCAGCTGTTGGCTCTGCTACTTATAAGCTGTGCCACCTTGGTGAAGCTACTCACCCTTTTGGAGCCCCAGTTACCTTTTGTAAAGTGGGATACAAGAGAGTAACCCACTGAATCGTTTGATGACTGAAACAGAACGCTTGGTACGGTGCCAGGCCCAGCATATGTCCTCATCACATGTTGAATTATGCTGAATTCCACCCCTTGGAATTTTGTGGTGTCATGTGGTGCTAGTAGTACATTATGTGCCAAAAGATGGGGGAAACAGGTAGGGAAGAAACCCTTTCCCCATTTTTCATATTGACCCAGGTAAGGTGGAAAGATAGGAAAGTATTTCTTTGGACTGAGTTGTTGTCCAAGGCCAGAGATGCCAGATGTCTCTGCTTTTCCTCCCTTTCTCTGTGTCTTCCCATAGCCAAGGTCCCTAGGACCCCTCCCACCTGCTCTGGTATCTGGGTAACTTTAATGAATGTCTCTGGCCAGAGAGACTCATTAAATACCCCATGCCATGCCTCTCTGTGATGTTCCTTTTCAATCCTAACCTAGAGAAGCTTTCACTAGGTACCTAGAAGCTCCAAAATTAGAGTAACTTCCCAGTTTCCTGTGATTTTACTCAGCATCTCTTCTTTCTATTTATTTATTTATTTTTATATAGGTTTTCACTCTCACCCAGGCTGTGGTGCAGTGGCATGATCTCATCTCACTGCAGCCTGGATCTCCCCAGGCTCAGGTGATCTTCCCACCCCAGCCTCTGGAGTAGCTGGGACTACAGGTGCATGCCACCGTGCCTAGATAATTTTTGTAGTTCTTATAGAGGTTTCACCATGTTGCCCAGACTGGTCTCGAACTCCTGGGCTCAAGCCATCTGACTGCCTCGGCCTCACAAAGCCCCTCTTCTTTCTTCCTCACTATCTCTCCCGACACCATGTGTGGTCGAAGAGGTTCCCAGCACCTTTGCGCTTACAGACTCCACCTCAGCGTTTGTTAGTCCAAGATTGCTCCACCCATGGACAAGTTTGGACGCCATGCTGGGCAGCTGTTTTTAATCGAGGCTTACAAATCCCAAAGGTGGTTCCTGGGGACAGGGGTGGAGATTATGGTAAAATGCTCTAGGGCCAGCACTAGTGGCTCATACCTGTAATCCCAGTGCTTTGGACAGGGCTGAAGTGGGAGGATCAATTGAGGCCAGGAGTTTGAGACCATCCCATCCTGGGCAACATAAAAAAATAAATTAGCTGGGCATGGTGGCACATGCATGTAATCCCAGTTTTTCTGGAGGATGAGGTGGGAGGATCATTCGAACCCAGGTGTTCGAGGCTGCAGTGAGCCATGATGTTGCCACTGCACTTAAGCCTGGGCTACAGAGTGAGACCCCGTATTTTTTTTTTAAAAAGCTCTAGGTCTGGTCTAGTCTTTCAAGCTGTTATGCCTCAAAAAGCCTGGGCAGAAACTGGAGGAAAGGCAGAGAGAGTTTGAATGATTAACCTCCTTATAGTTAATATCAGGCTACTCATGTGATTATCAATATCCTGTAACACCAACCCCCTGTTTCCTTCAGAGATCTTGGCCTTTCTTTTAAGACGCCCCCCAGGAACATGAATAGATTTTCTCTTGAGGGTGGGAATAAATTAATCCATGTAATTATAGAATAATTAAAGTACTTTTAGTCAATTCAAGTTTTGAGAAAAGTCCAAAAATAACTCATTGATTTAAATATTATTTACTAAATTAATTCTCTACTCAGTCTTTTTATAGATTCCTGGTTTTTTTCCCCTCCCTACTGTTAGAGAATAAAGGCATTGCATAATAACTGAAATCACTTATCGTGAAAGACACGTTCTTTTTATGTGGAACAATTAAAAGATTTCTCATTGACTTTTTTTTTCTAAATGGCACTGTACTGTAGCTTTAGTTAACAGTGTGGTTTTGGTTAGCTGACAGTCCTGGATTTCCCACTGAGACTCTTTTTTTCAAAACGGAACATTTTGCCGGCTTCTGGGATTGGAGTGGGTTGGTGTTCAGACGTCTTTGGTGCAGTCTCTGTCTCCAGGAGGAGCTTGCCTGTGAGTGGAGAGGCAGGATAACGGGGCGATTGAGGCCCGTTCTCTGGAGCCAGTGCTCCTAGGTTTAGACTAACTGCCGACCAAGTGACCGAACTTTCTATTTTGTGTCCTGATTCCTTCACCTGTTTAATGCAGAGGATGGCGGTGAGTGCTGAATCTGTTAGTGTAAAGTGCCTGGCATGGTGCCTGGTATAGTGTGTTAGCCATCATTATTTGTCATGCTGGACCCCTGTCAACTTCAGTAGGGATGGCACCAGGTTCCAGAGGCCAAAGAAGAGACGGTGAGTGAAACATAGATTTAAACAAATGGTTTATATGGGGGAACTTACAAGACAGTTCAGTGGCAGCAGGCTGGACAGGAAAACCACCACCACTTGTAAAAAGCATGCAGTTCATATTGTATTTTCAGTTAGTACCCTGTCCTCAGCAACCTTCACCTAGCAACCCATATTTCTGAAGTTAAGTCAGGTGTGTCTGCCTTAATTGTCTGCTTAAGTTAAGTTATTACTGTAGGATATGTCTATCATGCCCCATTCTAAAAAGATGGTGCATCCTGTCATTATGCAGATGCCACCGTTCACAGGGCATGGGGCAGTGTTAGGGACACAATGATCTGTTCTTAAGCAAGACACATACTGTATTATAGAAGGGAGAGAGGGTCGTGTGCCCAGTAATGGCCTTAGGTTGCTCCTCAATGCCTCTGAGTAGGAGGGGGCTGGCTTCCCTCTTCTGGGAAATTCAGTTCCTAGAAAGACTAACACAACTCTAAGAGCTGTTATCCAACACTTAGAAATAAGGCCAGGAGAGTGTGGTGTGACATTCTTGGGCATTGTTCAACCAGCTCCCTAGAGGATTTATTTTAATATCTAGGGAAATGTACTTTTGTTTGACTTTGCTATTGACAATTAATTAAAGGCACAGACTGGTCATACATCAACTTGAAGATCTTATCCAGTAGAGATGCAAATAATTTCTGTCTAGTATAAAAGATAACCTCAAAGGTTGTGACTTTTTTTTATGCCTCATAGAACAGTAACCTGTTTTTCAGCTAATCCAGAAACCTTAGTCTCTTATTCCTCTTTAAATGCCCATAAACACCTACTTCCTCAAAATTCTCTTTGAACCAGCTCTACCATCTTACTTGCCCCCTTACTTATTTATTTATTTTGAGATGGAGTTTCACTCTTGTTGCCCAGGCTGGAGTGCAATGGTGTGATCTTGGCTCACTGCAACCTCCATCTCCTTGGTTCAAGCAATTCTCCTCTGCCTCCCAAAGTGCTGGGATTACAGCCGTGAGCCACCGCGCCAGGCCCCAATGTGTAGTCTTTTATCCCTCACCCTTCTCCCCAAGTCCCCATAGTTCATTGTATCATTCTTATGCCTTTGCCTTTGTGTCCTCATAGATTAGCTACCACTTATAAGTGGAAACATACGATACTTGTTTTTCCAGTCCTGAGTTACTTCACTTAGAATAATGGTCTCCAATTCCATCTACGTTGCTGCAAATGTCATTATTTCATTCCTTTTTATGGCTGAGTGGTACTCCATGGTCTATGTATACCACGTTTTCTTTATCTACCTGTTGGTTGATGGGCATTTAGGCTGGTTCCATATTTTTGCAATTGTGAATTGTGTTGCTATAAACATGCATGTGTAAGTGTCTTTTTCATATAATGACTTATTTTCCTCTGGATAGACACCCAGTAGTGGATTGCTGGATCAAATGGTAGTTCTACGTTTAGTTCTTTAAGGAATCTCCACACTGTTTCCCATAGTTGTTGTACTAGTTTACATTCCCACCAGCAGTGTAAAAGTGTTCCCTTTTCACCACATCCATGCCAATATCTATTATTTTTGATTTTTTGATTATGGCCATTCTTTCAGGAGTAAGGTGGTATTGCATTGTGGTTTTGATTTGCATTTCCCTGATCATTAGTGATGTTGAGCATTTTTTCATATGTTTGTTGGCCATTTGTATATCTTCTTTTGAGAATTGTCTATTCATGTCCTTAGCCCACTTTTTGATGGGATTGTTTGTTCTTTTCTTGCTGATTTGTTTGAGTTCCTTGTAGATTCTGGATATTAGTCTTTTGTTCGATGCATAGCTGTGAATATTTTCTCCTACTCTATGGATTCCTTCCACTCTGTGGATTGTCTGTTTACCCTGCTGATTATTTCTTTTGCTGTCCAGAAGCTTTTTAGTTTAATTAAGTCCTGTCTACTTATCTTTGTTTTTGTTGCATTTGCTTTTGGGTTCTTGGTAATGAAATCTTTGCTTAAGCCAATGTCTAGAAGAGTTTTTCTGATGTTATCTTCTAGATTTTTTATGGTTTCAGGTCTTAGATTTAAGTCTTTGATCCATTTTCAGTTGATTTTTTATAAAGTGAGAGGTGAGGATCCAGTTTCATTCTTCTACGTGTGGCTAGCCAATTATCCCAGCACCATTTGTTGAAAAGGGTGTCGTTTTCCACTTTGTTTTTGTTTGCTTTGTTGAAGATCAGTTGGCTGTAAGAATTTGGCTTTATTTCTTGGTTCTCTATTCTGTTCCATTGGTCTACGTGCTTATTTTTATACCAGTACCATGCTGTTTTGGTAACTATAGCTCTGTAGTATAGTTCGAAGTTGGGTAATGTGATGCCTCCAGATTTGTTCTTTTTGCTTAGTCTTACTTTGGCTATGTGGACTTGCCCCCTTATTAACGAGTTAAAAAAACTTTGACACATGTTCATTCTGTATTTATTTAGTTTTACTTTTTATTTATGTATTTAGAGAGAAGGTCTCGCTGTATCACCCAGGCTGGAGTACAGTGGTGCCATCATAGCTCACTGCAGCCTGGAACTCCTGGGCTCAAGTGATCCTTCTGCCTTAGCCACCCAAAGTAGATAGAACCATATGCATGCTCCACCACACCTGGCTGAATTTTTAATTTTCTTTAGAGATGGGGTCTTGGTATGTTGCCCAGGCTGGTCTGAAATGCCTGTCCTCAAGCAATTATCCCTCCTGAGCCTCCCAAAGTGCTGGGATTATAGGTGTGGGCCACTGTGCCTGGCACACATTCTATATTTATATGAGCCGTGCTTTAAACTTTGAAAATTAGGCTTTGAGGGTGATAGTGGGTATGTATTTTTTCTAAGTTAAATATGATAGGCCAGGCGCGGTGGCTCACGCCTGTAATCCCAGCACTTTGGGAGGCCGAGGAGGGCAGATCAAGAGGTCAGGGAGATCGAGACCATCCTGGCTAACACGGTGAAACCCTGTCTCTACTAAAAATACAAAAAATTAGCCGGGCGTGGTGGCAGGCACCTGTAGTCCCAGCTACTCAGGAGGCTGAGGCAGGAGAATGGCGTGAACCTGGGAGGCGGAGCTTGCAGTGAGCCAAGATCGGGCCACTGCATTCCAGCCTGGGCGACAGAGCGAGACTCTGTCTCAAAAAAAAGAAAAAAGAAAAGAAAAAAGTTAAGCTACTGCATGAAAAACAAACTGTGGTGTGTGTCTTATAGTGTGTAAAGTGCTTTCTCATATGTGATCCTATTTTGACATTGAATCTCAAGGTTGCTCTGTGAGCAAGTAGAGCAGGTGGGGTTAGTCCCACGTAGTTGCTAAGGGAACTTGGACCCAGACTGAGAAGAGAGGTGCCTTATCCCCAGATCTCCCATGCCCAGAGTGACAGAACCATGCCATTGGCAGGGACTCCCCCTCCTGTCTCTGTCTATGCTGGTGAAATCTGGTTAAAACAAACATTAGGAACAGCCCCAAATGGAAAGATACGAGTTGGAGGCAGGTGGATTGGGGGTGTTGAGATGGAGCGGGCCACTCTGGTGGCTCTTCTCATGTGGATATGAGCAGCAATTGGCAGCCCCCACCCTTCCCAACACCACCAGCAGCAGCTCACTCCTCAGAGGCAAGGGCTCCCAATCCGGAGCCCCCAGACCCTTAGGGGCCATCTTTCAATGTAGTAATAGGGGGCCCAGAGCGATTAGCAATATTTCAGAAAGCTTAAGGGAGATCATACATCTCCCCATGACAGGCCTGCCCAGACTAAATGAAATGTCATTTCTCTCATTTTTTGGCTGGAATTCTGTCAGCTCAGTCTGGCTGCACTGCTTATCTTGGGCTGATCAGGAGCCCTGATTGGACCTTATATGCGTCCTTGACAAATAAAAATGAATGATTACTTAATAAATGCAATTGGTTTGGCAGATACAGCCTTTCAAAGCATGGCTCCATGAAGCTCCAAAGAGCCTCACAGAAGAGGTTCTTGGTGGCATCGAGATGGGGACTGACTTGCTGGCCCACCCAGGACCAGCCCTGGCTGCGGGCCCCCTCTCCAAGGAAGCAGACAGTGGTGGCCCTGGGGCATCTGGCATCTCAGCCTGAGTCTGAGAACTTGACCTGGGGCAAAGTCCTGCTCCTAAGGCCAACAGACACTGAGTACTGGGATGTCTGTTTCACCCCAGGAAAATGGCAGGAGCTGGAGGGCTGGCGTGGTAGCGGGCACAGTGTCTTACATCTCTTCACCTCTTATAAACGTACAATGAAAGCTAGTCTGCTCACCTTCCAGGGGTGTTATGAGGAATCGGGGGCGCTTATGAGAGTCACCAGGGCACAGCACCGTGGCATTCTCGTTTACCTTCCCAGTGACCCCTGAGAGTGGGACTATTATTATTTCCATTTTACTGAAGCTGATGGCATAAGGAACTTGTTTAAGGTCACAGCGCTCAATTGAAAAGTGCAGAAGTGGGTGCAAGCCAGCGTAGAATAGCAGTTACTAGAAGGCTGCGGGGTCAGCTGGTGTGAATCTTGGCTCGACCCTTTTCTAGCCATGAGTAAGTTAAACCTTGATGAATCAGTTTCACATCTGCAAATGAGGATCATAATTGTCCCTACCTTTGGGAGGCTAATAAGGATGTCAGCTGGTTGTTACTAAAGTAGGGTCATTCTTGATGATTTAATTTGGGGCAAATTATAATTGATTGAGATTCAGAGGAGATGAATGGGGTTAGAATAAACATCGAGGCAGGAACCACAGCATCTTAGGAAAACAGAGAGATGAGGGTCTCACTCATGTTGAATGCAGAGTCGTAGTCACGTGTTTGCCACTGTTACAAGCAAGTGGATACATAATAGAGCCAGTCTGTGGTCCATAAATTATACCTCAACAAAGCTGTTTAATAAAGCAGAGCGAGTCCTTCCTATCTTGGGAGTTTATGATAGTGGGATAGATGGTCATTAATCAAATAATCACACAAATAGTGAGTTAGTGCCCTGAAAGAAAAGGCCTTTGAGAATATATGGCAAGGGAACCTCATTTTGCCTGGGAGGCCGGGGAGGGCTTCCTCAGAGAGGTGATGCTGATCTGGGATGGGAAGGAAGAGAGAGGGTAAGCCAGGTGAAGGGGAGATGGCAAGAATGCTCCTGGCAGCAGGAATAGCATGTGCAAAGGCCCTGAGTCCAGAAAGCACAGGGATTGCTGGGGAAGAGAAAGAGTGAATATGGCTGGAATGTCAGTGTGGTGTGAGATGAGACCAGGCAGGAGGCAGGGCCTGGCCAGGTAGGACTTTGTAGGCTGGGGGAAAGAGGATAATTTTTAAGATCCCAATCCTGTGTTCCCCACCCGTGGGCCCCAGCTCCTCTCCCCTCTGACCAGGTTAGGTTTGTTAATGACCATGGGGTCTAGCCGAGGCCGAGAGGGTTGCCTAGGGCAGCTTGTGTCCTGGCGTGTCAGCTTTCTGGGTCGAGCATCTCTTTGTTCCCTGGAAACCTGTCAACAGACCCTCTATGGGCCCAGGTCTGGCTTTATTCAGCAGCTGTTCCTTAGCTGGGAAGAGGCTTTTAGCTTTAATAAAAAAGGGACTAGAGATAAGAAGACTGCCTCGTCAGGGAGAGCAGCAGTGACAGGATGATTTAAACGGCTTCTCTAGTGTCATTTCTTCTGTGCAGACATCATAAATCAGATTAGCATTGGGCTCTGGCAGGGAGGGGAGCAGGGAGAGGGGAGGCGGGCCTGTGACTCTGGGTCCACCTAGCACAGGCCTGGAGCAGGTGGGGCAGCCCCAGAGGAGGCGGTGGGGTCACCTGCTCCTCATCCTCAGCCCCCTCACCCTGTTCTTTGGAGAAGGGGTGAGTGGAATGACTCCCTCAGCCCAGCTGTTCAGCCCATTCTCAGTTTTGGGGGAAAAATGGAGAAGGACTGATAAAAGGGTATGGAGGAGAGAAATGGGGGACAAGTGGAGGGGCGGGTGTGGGAGGTGGAGAGTGCAGTTCTCCTACCTAATCACATGTTCACATCACCTCGAACTTTAAAAAATACTGGTGCCTTGTACCGCCCACATGGTTTCATGATTCTAAGGTGCAGCTAAAGTTAAGAAATCTTAAACTCAAAAAGTATGTCATCTCAAACAATCACTCCCACCATAACCGCTCCGGCCCACCGATTTTCTCTGGCCTCCCCTTAAAAGTGACCACATTGAGAGACCAGACAGAGGTCCCTCAGATAGATGTGAGTGGAGAGGAGCTCCCACCTGCCCCTCTTCTCTTTCAGATCTCACGCCACCTGGGCAAGATGTATAGTGAGATGATCTTTGTCAATGGCTTCGTGCACTGCGATCCCCACCCCGGCAATGTACTGGTGCGGAAGCACCCCGGCACGGGAAAGGCGGAGATTGTCCTGTTGGACCATGGGCTTTACCAGGTAGAAGAGGCCTTTGTTACCCAGCCCTGGGGCCTCTGGGGTTAGAGTCTGCTGACCACTCTAATTAGCTGCAGAACCGGGAGGGAGATAGCGAGGGTAGCTGGAAAGGACCCTTCCCTCTCCCTTGGAGCTGTCATTTTGTGCAAGTCACTGTCACAGAGCTCTCAGAGCTTCAGCTGCCTCCTCATGAAGGTGAGGGTGACGGTACCCCCTTTACAGGCTATTGTGAAGAGTAGATGGAAATAGGCTTGTATGTTAGATTATACTTTCCCATGGAGCCCCAGGCCAGCAAGGATCCTCAGAAGTGAGCTGTCCTCTGCATGAGCTGGGACTTTACGGGGAAGGAGTAACTACATGTTTAGGCCTACTGAGGATATACTACCTAGTGGGAAAGGGGGCAGGCAGCCAGTGGGGGCTGGAGGGCCTCAGACTGTGTCCTCAGGATGCAGATCTGGTTCAAAGGAGCCAGGAGCTCCTACTTGGAAGATGGGAAGTTCACTGCCAATCTGGGCCCCAGGGGATTCTGCTCCTTCTCTCAGTGACCTGATCCCACATCCCAGAATCTTGGCCTCTTCTGAAAGGCTTAACGAAGTAGAATGCATTAGTTTAGGGTAGGCTAGCTGTTTTCACATGTGGCCCCAAAATGATGGACCAGATACAGCAGAAGCTTAATTGCTTGCTCACATGCCAGTCCTGGATGGGTGGAGGAGACTGCCAGGCTCTGCCTCCCAAGCCTCACCAGAGGTGATGGTGCTGGCAGCTGGCGGCAGGGTGAGGGCTTGGAGGAGACTGCCAGGCTCTGCCTCCCAAGCCTCACCAGAGGTGATGGTGCTGGCAGCTGGCGGCAGGGTGAGGGCTTGGAGGAGCCTGCAGGGGAAAGTTTCTGTGGGCCAGGCCTGGAAGTGGAGCTTCTGCCACATTCTGTCAGTTGGGCTCATGCTGAGGACCACATCTAACTTTGAGGGAGGCTGAGAAAGGAGGCTGTACCTGGGAAGAGGAGGAGAATGTAGACTTGGTTGGGCAGTTAATAGTCACTACCACTCAGGGTCAAGGCTTGCCAAAGAGTCGCTTTGAACTTGAAGCTTCAGGGATGGCAGAGCTCTAGGGGAGAAACAGATGTCGTGGGAAGGCACAGTCCTCACCGTCATCTTTTGCAATGGTTGGCATCAGCCAGGGACTTGGGCCTTTGGTGGGGAGACGAGGCTTAGGTCCCACCGCTGCCGCCTCCACCCTAGGTGCTCACGGAAGAATTCCGCCTGAATTACTGCCACCTCTGGCAGTCTCTGATCTGGACTGACATGAAGAGAGTGAAGGAGTACAGCCAGCGACTGGGAGCCGGGGATCTCTACCCCTTGTTTGCCTGCATGCTGACGGCGCGATCGTGGGACTCGGTCAACAGAGGCATCAGCCAAGCTCCCGTCACTGCCACTGAGGTAGGGGGCCCCTCCAGGCCCTGCCTTTTCCTAAATGCAGAAGGCAGGGCTAGAGGTCGCCTGTGGACCCCTTCCAAGTAAGGTCTAAGAGTCTAGACTGGTGGGCTGTGTGTTGGGGGAGGGGAAGAATTGGAGCTATATTGGACAAGAAGAGAAAGACAAGGAGAGATAATGCCCTGGATGGAAGGAGGGAAAGGGGGTGATACCTCCCGAGCTCCCCTCCAAGTCTTATCAGTCTGGAGGAAACAGGGGCACATTAACCATAATAACTCAGACTTCTGTAGCTTTAGCTCTGACCTGCTCACACTAGATTCCAGGCCTTCCCCAAGTTCTCCCACAAGACCTCTGGGAATCCTTAGGGACTATCTCTTAAATAAATCTGGCAGTACTTCTGCTGTGTCCTGCCTGGCACTGTCTCCCATCACATGGCTCCTCTAAGGCACCAAGCTGAGAGAGCCCTTCACTTCTCAGGTGGCACTCAAGCAGGGGTGCTCGTCTCATTGCAGACTTTTTTTTGTTTGTTTGTTTGTTTAATGAGACGGAGTCTCGCTCTGTTGCCCAGGCTGGAGTGTAGTGGCATGATATCGGCTCACTGCAACCTCTGCCTCCGGGGTTCAAGCGATTCTCCTGTCTCAGCCTCCTGAGTAGCTGGGACTACAGGTGCACATCACCATGCCTGGCTAATTTTTGTGTTTTTAGTAGAGGCCGGGTTTCGCCATGTTGGCCAGGCTAAAGCAGCTTTTTTGTGGTCATTATTTGTAGCTCATTTCTCTATTTCACTAGACAAGAGTCTCATGGAGTCTGGGCTAGGAGACACATCGGGAGCACCTCCACCCGGTACTCAGACCCACCTCTGCTTGCACGACAGAAGCTTATGGGGGCGAGCTCATTCCTTCTGACTCAGGGTGGGCTCCCTTCCAGGGGGCTTTTCCAGCCTCCAGAATTGGCTGCTGTCTTCACAGCCTATTAATTTGCCAGACCCACTTAGACTTGCCTGAATCCACGTGGGGGATGGCCTTGGGCTCAAGCTGAGGCCCCTGCTCACCATCAGGGACAGGGTTCTGCCGGTGCAGTCAGAAAGCCCTGGGCTCCAGCGCCTCCTCTTCCTTACAGTGTGACCTTGGGTGGTCCTCATCACCTCTTTGAGCCTCAGGGTAAGCTGCTTACCCTGTAAGCTGCTTTGTGATAGGCAGCTTTGGGAATGGCTAGATCCAGATTCTCAAATGATGTCATCAAAGAGACCATCCGTCCCCATCTCTCGGCTCCGCTTTCCTCCAAGTTGACATCCTTCTCCAGATAGCTTGGTGGCAAAGATGACGACCAACTCTCGGCTTCTACAGCCTTGAAGCCTGTCATCTCAAAGGAAGACAGACAATTTTCCTCTTTTGTAAAATAGGGATAGGGATGATAAGGATAATTTCCGCTTTATTGACAGTGCATGTAAAGTGCTTACCCATAGTTCCTGAAGTTCGTTCTTTTGACAAACATTTGTTTTTGTTGGGCTGTGGGTATGAGCTGAGGATCCCCTGATGAACAGGCAGACAGGCCTTCTGTGTAATTTACACTTTGGTTGAGGGAGACAGACAGTAAACAAGTGAACAAATAGGTGAATGGAATAATTGCAGGTTGTCAGTGCCCTGGATGAAACAAGTAGGGTGCTGTGAGTAAGGGGGCGGGGCAGCACTCAGAGAAGACCTCGCTTGAGGAGGTGACATTTCAGCTGAGGCCCAAAGGACAAGAAAGGCACCAGTTCCAGGAAGAACTTGAAGGACACATTCCAGGCACACTCAAGCCAAGGGGGAAGAAAGCGTTTGGTATGGCCCAGAGCGTGGTGAGGAGGACGGTGGGATGAGAAGACGGAGGAGCCGTGGGCAGGAAGATCATCACGCAGGGTCTTAAAAGCCACGGGAAGATGTTCCAACTAATTCTCAGCACAAAACAAAGCCCTTGATAGGCTCTGAGCAGGAGAGGGAGATGCCCAGGCTTGCTCTTTTTAAGTATCTCTCTCGAGTGGGGTGAGATGAGTGGTGGCGATCATTTAGGAGCCTAGGCCGGGACTCCAGTTTGAGAGATGACAGGGGCTCAGGCTGCACTGGTGGCAACAGAGATGGAGAGAGGCAGTGGAGCCAAGGTGTGTTTTGGAAGTAAGATTGAGTTTCTGTAGGGTTGGATGTGGAGAGGAGGGAAAGGGCAGGGCCAAGGCTGCATCATAGCTTTTTGGGATGAGTTTTATGGTGGGGGATGGTGCTACTTCCTGTCGTAGGGAAGACTGGGAAGGACATATTTGGGGTGGGGTAGTCAACGGTTCTCTTGAGCAGGTAGAGATGTCATGGGCAGCTAAGACTGGAGTTCACAGAAGAGGTCTAGACTTAAAATACAAATTTAAGAGTCTTCAGGGTAAGGTGATATTTAAAACCTCAGGCCTGGATGAGGTCACGTAGCATGTACTAGGTTCTCAGTATATTTGTTTTTATTAACTAAGATAGAATTTTGTTTTTGCATTTTTTTTTTTTTTGAGACAAAGTCTCTCTCTCTTGTCCAGGCTGGAGTGCAGTGGCACAATCTTGGCTCACTGCAACCTCTGCCTCCCAGGTTCAAGCCATTCTCCTGCCTCAGCCTTCTGAGTAGCTGGGATTACAGGCATGTGCCACCACACCCGGCCAATTTTTGTATATTTAGTAGAGATGGGGTTTCGCCATGTTGGCCAAGATGGTCTCGATCTCCTGACCTTGTGATACACCCATCTCGGCCTCCCAAAGTGCTGGGATTACAGTCATGAGCCACCGTGCCCAGCCTGTTTTTGCATTCTTATTTATTGATAAAGACTCAGTTTAAATGCCAGTCCTTTGAAAAAGTCTTGTCTCTTCCAGAAAGCCTGTTCTTATCACCTTTGCCAAAAGTCACCCCTTAATACTTGTATTACTAACAAGGCAAGTACACCATGCCCCTTGTAGTTATTTGTCTGCACGCCTTAACTCTCCAACTATGTGGTGAGTACTTGGAAGACAAAGACCCCGTCTTGTATATCTTTTTATAAGGTCCCTGCCATCCTGGGACTGGGTCTGGTAGAGGGGCATTTGTGAACGTTCTGGAGACACTTCCTCCATTTGCTCACTTTGGACAACCCAGATAGATCATAAAGTTAGCTACTCCAGGTCAGCCTGGTCTCAGGGATCCACAGGCTCAGTCTTTCTGAGCCCTGCTCTCATTGAGGATTAGGGGAACCTCCAACATTGTATGAAGGAGAATGTTTTCCCCAACTAACTGTGGCTTAAACATAAGGAATTTGTTCTTTCTCCTACAAGAAGCCTGGAGATGGGTGGGTTAGCTCAGTGGATCAACAAATTCAGGTCCCTGGGCTAACTTGTGATTCTCTGGGCTTTCCACCACAATTTCAAGATGACTGTGTGGTTCCAAGCTTTACATCTTCATTCAGTGTGGCTAGAGGCAGGAATAAGGCGCTATGTCTCCTTATATCATTTAAGAGCAAGAAAACCTTTTTTAGAAGTGCCGGCCTCCCTCCAACAGCTTCCTCTTGCCTCATTGGCTGACGCAGGTCACGTGTCCATGCCTAAACCAGTCATGTGGCAAGGGACTGAGAGCTCAGAGCTAGCCCTGGCTGAACTCAATCCAGATTCCCTGCTGGGGCCAGGGAGGGGCTGCACCTCCCTATGGAGCATGACCCCAAGGGATCAAGTGAACAAATTTTTTTTTTTTTTGAGACAGAGTCTCGCTCTGTTGCCTAGGCTGGAGTGCAGTGATCTCAGCTCACCACAACCTCTGCCTCCCGGGTTCAAGTGGTTCTCCTGCCTCAGCCTCCTGAGTAGCTGGGACTACAGGTGTATGCCACCATGCCTGGCTAACTTTTGTATTTTTAGTAGAGATGGGGTTTCGCTATGTTGGCCAGGCTGGTCTCGAACTCCTGACCTCGTGATCTGCCCATCTTGGCCTCCCAAAGTGCTAGGATTACAGGTGTGAGCCTGGGTTCTTTTAATAAAGGAGATTGGGGTGAAGACTTAGGTAGATACCCAACAGGGTCTACTGCAGACACCCACCATCAGGATGTGTCTTAGCTGGAGACTCTGCTGCTCTGAGAGCTGTCCCCCGCTAGTAGCCTGGGTGACTGAAGGAGCTGAGAGGCTGTTGCCAGGCCAGTCCTGACCGTGCTGAGAGGGGGGTCCCTGTGGTGAGCAGGGGACTTGTAGCTGTGGCCATAGGTGCCTCTTGAGGTCTGGCATTGTGTTGAGATGTTCCAGTCTGATAGTTCCTGCCTGAGAGGCAGTTCAAGACATTTCAAGTTTTGCAGTGACTCTGTTCTCAGCAGCGCACACGTGCTCCTGAAAGGACTGAGAGCCCTGCTGCTTCGGAGAGGAGTGGGGTGGTACAGCCTTTCAGCAGCACCCCAGGTCTCCTCATTATGACTTGGCACTGATTGCTTCCTCAGACCTTATCTCTGGTGACCTTCCCAGTGCTGCTGGGAGGCGGGCACAGAGGGTATTGGCATTCCCAATTTTTGGGTGAGGACACTAAGTTGAAAGAGATTAGAGGACTTACCCAGAGTCGTGGAGTCCTGCGATGAGGTGAGGAGGTGTGGCAGTGCCAGATGGTGATGGCACAGGCTCGGGAGCTGGACTGCCTGGGTTCACGTCCCATCTCACCACTTACTAGCACTTAACTTCTCAATGCCTGTGTTTCCTCATCTTAAATGGGGATAATATACCAATAGGGTTGTTGTGAGGACTAAATCAATTAATACGTGCCAACATTGTCAAAGTGCCTGGCTTCTTTAGTAAATGCTCAATATATGGTGCTTATCGTCACCATCATCATCGTATCTATGGAGACTGAAAAGGGGTCAGAACCACACTTATATTTAAGATTTGGCTGGGGGCATTTATCTGCTTAGAGCTGTGAAGAGTGTAGGGACAGGGATCGTGGGGAGGCCAGACCCCAAACTTAAAGACCAGGTAGGTCAAGGGCTGTGGTGATGACCAGCATGAAGGGCTAATCCTGGATCCTAGGCCAGGGCATCAGACCTTGGGCCACAGGTGGGATGAGACTGGCTCTCATGCGAGGACAGTGGTAAGCAATGGAGTGTGAGCAGCAGCATGGTCTGGCAGGGTGCAGGTTATGGGGCAGGACTTTGGAGTTGGGTTGAAGTCAGGTCAGCCTGAGGTAGGCTTGGAGGGGTAGGAGACCAGACTCAGCTGGTACTGGCTTCTGGGGGTCCTTCCAGACCTGATCTAAAATTGCGGCCAGTGAAAAAGCCTTGGAGAATAACCTGGTCTCTCGCAATGTATACTGTGTCACATCCAACGCTTTCCTAGAAGTTTGGCTGAGACATCCCCTTCCGGGTTTGTCAGGCTATACAGTGCCTTGTGCTAGACTTCTCTATGGGGAGTGCTCCTAGCAGTGCCAAGACAGCGGTGCCTGAAGCTCCCTCCTGGGGCTTCTTTGCAGCCCTCTGGTCACAGCCTGCCAGACCCCTGCCACCCCTGGCCCCACTGCCCATACCAACCATCTGTTTCTGTTGCCCCATTGCTGCCTCAGGACTTAGAGATTCGCAACAACGCGGCCAACTACCTCCCCCAGATCAGCCATCTCCTCAACCACGTGCCGCGCCAGATGCTGCTCATCTTGAAGACCAACGACCTGCTGCGTGGCATTGAGGCCGCCCTGGGCACCCGCGCCAGCGCCAGCTCCTTTCTCAACATGTCACGTTGCTGCATCAGAGCGCTAGCTGAGTGAGTGTGGGCTCCTCCTTCTCCTCCCCTCCTAGCCCCCTGGCCTGCCCCAGGGGTCCTGCTTTTGCTGCCACCTTTCCCCACCAGTCTACAGGGCCCTGCCTGAGCTTCCCAATCTCCAGATATCCCTGCAGGAAAAGTTAAAGTTTGAAATGTTTTCTGAGAGTCTCAGCCCCATCTAAGTATCCCAAGTTTGAAGTCAGGAAGCCGTGATGTGTATCTCTCCACTAATTGGTCCTGGGACTTGTCAGCCAGGCCAGTGATCCTTGTCCTGTAGGTGAGACTGTGACTCAGGTTCTCTTGATCTCAGATCTTTTTATTTATTTATTTATTTAATTTATTTATTTTGTTTTTTGAGACACAGTCTGACTCTGTCCCCCAGGCTGGAGTACAGTGGTGTGATCTCGGCTCACTGCAACCTTCATCTCCCGAATTCAAGCGATTCTCCTGCCTCAGTCTCCCGAGTAGCTAGAATTACAGGCGCCCACCACCATATCCAGCTAATTTTTATATTTTTAGTAGAGACGGGGTTTCACCGTGTTGGCCAGGCTGGTCTTGAACTCCTGACCTCGAGTGATCCACCTTCCTTGGCCTCCCAAAGTCCTGGGATTACAGGCATGAGCCACCATGTCCAACCTCAGATCTTTTTAGATGCCTCAGCACCTTTGGGCATTAATGAGGAAGAGAAGTGTGCTTCCTCAGGGAGCTAGTTCCAGAGGAAAGAGGGTTTCAGGCTGTATTACTGAGTGTGACGAATACGTCGGAAGGGCCCCGCTCTGGATGATTGTTCTCACTCAAGAGAGAAAGCCTAGGTGATGCTCAATTTCCAGCCCTTCCGTGCTGGGAATGGACCATTCTGGGAACCTATCTGGTGAAAGGAGATTTGACCATGTATATCACGTACCCACTATCAAATATTGAATTAGTTTACAGCATAATATACTGCATACTGAAAGGGCCAACTTTGATTTATTCTTCCTCTGAGGGTTCAGGAAATGAAGTCTTGAATAGGTCATCATCATAAACACCAGTTTTCATCATGTCCTTTTGTTGGTGCAGAAGGGATTGAGCTGGGCTGAATTCATAATGGCCTTAGCCTCCCAGGACCACCTGACCAGGTTTCCAAGTGATTCTTATCCTTAGAAAGTTTGGAAAGGCTTTGACTATTTTTGAGTTTGGGGGATTCTTGGTTGGCATACATTTACTATGCTTTTGGAGAAAGAAACATTGGAATGTTCTACCCAATGGGTTTATTAGACCATTGATGCCCTGTGAAACAGCTGCTTTTGTTTATTCCACTTATTTGAAAAACTCCTTTGAAATATTTGATTTCCTCTGGCTCCCGATTGGGTAGTGGTATAGTATGAGCCTGTATCCAAGAGTAGTCCCTAGGGGCAGGGAGCTGGTGAGTTGGCCAAAGCCACCATCTTTAGTTTTTCTAAATGATACAGAGCTAGTGTTTCTTGCCTCTTTATCTCTTTTCTCCTTTTTTCTTTCCCTTTTTCCAGGCACAAGAAGAAGAATACCTGTTCATTCTTCAGAAGGACCCAGATCTCTTTCAGCGAGGCCTTCAACTTATGGCAGATCAACCTCCATGAGCTCATCCTGCGTGTGAAGGGGTTGAAGCTGGCTGACCGGGTCTTGGCCCTAATATGCTGGCTGTTCCCTGCTCCACTCTGAGTGGAATTGCTCTCCCTGCCCCATTCTGGTGTCTTTCCACTCCTCAGCCCCTCATCTTGCCTCCACCCAGCTGCTCCATTTTTGCCACATCGTGGCCCACAGCCCCAGAGTCACTGTCCATGTCACCATCCTCCTCCTTCTTTGGAATCCTCTCCGCACACTGTGGCCCTTGTCTCAGGGCCCACAAGCTGAACTGTGGCATAGCTCTCTCTTCTTCTCCAAGAAGACTCAGCAGCCTACATTCCCATTCCTGGTATGTGCCATTAGGTTGTATGTCCCCACTACTTCCGTTAACCCTTCCCATTGTCAAGATGTGCCACGGGTGCCACTGGGGGCACACTGAACTTGTAGGGAGTGTGATTTTGTTGGAGGTGAACATGGTCTCTGAACTTGACAGAGAACACCTTCCCTTTCCTTGCCATGTCACCCTCCAGAGGAAGTCACACCTCAGCGAGGTGGTTTGGCATCTGGGGCCAACTCCATTACAGCTATGAGCTCACTGCTGTCAGTGACCTTTGGTGTTTTCTGTACTGTGTTTCAATAAAAACTCCTTCAAGGTTGCAGGATTTGTCCATGATAACTCACTGGCCTCCCACCTGACCCCAGGCACGTGCCCTTCCAGAATGTGCTCATGGTCCTCGCCAAGGGCTTATGGTTCCTCTTGGTTGCTGCTTCCTCAGGGTTTCCCAAGGAGATCTAGGGAACAGAAGGCCAGGGGCTGTTTGGTGAGATTTTCCTTATAGGTTGGGAGTTCACCTACAATGCCCATTAGGTCAGAGTGGACCTGAATCGAGTATTGGTGTGATCTTCTGCTTGGCTTCTTGCTCCTGTAATCCTTCCAACCTGTGGGGCCACTTCCATTATGGGGCCACTTCCTGCTTCTTGGGGGTTTCTCTTACCTTCCAAGACTCAGACTCTGGTTGGAGGAGTTAAGAAGCCCAAGGCCAGGAACTCAGAGGCTCAGCTGAAACCTTGGACCTTGTTTTTCTGTGACCTGGGTACCAACCTTGTTCTACTGTTTCCTGACTTATCCCTTTGGTTCTCATTCAGTGGCCCCAGTTTTAGGCCTGGAATTCTACTTGTCTCACCCCAGTCCTTCTGGAGACCTTAGTCCTCTTGCTGAAACCTCCGTCACTGTGGCTAGGTTTTCACTGGGAAACTTCTGTGTTTCTACCCCATTGCTTGCTGCCAGCACTGCCTCTCCCCCAGCCTGGTTGTCTGCTTCTGTTTCTTGGACATCCCTAAGCTCCTGCTCTAATTCCCATGTCTTTGTCTTTGGCAGGTCCTACTGTCTGCTTTCACGGACAGTAATTGTATTTGAGCCTCTCTGATCTTACTTCACCCAATTCACAAGGGCAGAAAAAATCCTGAATTTGAGCCTAATTTTCTGTACTCTTTATTCATAGTACAGCAAGCAGATTTTTCAGTGATCAGTGACAATTCACAATCCTTTTATTTCCCAAAAGAATTAATTGTTCTTAGTGACCAGTTGGATGCACCAGGGACCTGAGAGTATAATTTGCAATATCTGATTATTAATCATGAGGATGTGTGCTGCATAGTATATTTTATGGTGTCTTTTATAGCCACTGAAGTAAATATAAATGTCCTTTCTGTTCAAGGTCATGGTTACTTGCTTTTTAGTTTGGGTATGTGTAATGGTTGGCTTCCTGCTGTCCTGGGATCTAAAACATCAGCATGGTGCCAGTGGGCCCAGCACCCAGAACAGTTAGCTGGGGTGAGCAGAGAGGCAAGAAGAGTTGGGAGTATGGGACTGTGTGAGGGTAGCAAGGGAGGAGGTAGATGTTTACTGAGTGCCTTCCATATGTGAGAGTCTGTGTTAGGCTCTGCAAATATGTTACATCATTGAGTTGTCCCATCACCTCTGTGATGGAGGGGTTATTAGCCTCTTCTTACTGAGGTGGGAACCAATGCTCAGAGAGGTTTAGTAATTTGCTTGTGGTCACACAGCTGCTGAGTAGTGGCCTGTGGTTTTTAGTTTTTTTCTTTTAAATTGTACAGTGCTATAGAGATGGAATACATTTGCTCCTTGGGCTGTCTTATATGCCTGAGTTTGGGTCTCAAATGTCCTGAATTCAGAGGAAATTGGATTTACAGGAGTAGGGTAAGGGGAGGAAGTAGATGGGTAAAGAAGGCAAAAGCCCTGGAAAATGCAGACCACCACCAGATGTTACCCAGGGCCTCAGACAGGATGGACCTGGACCACTACATTTCTGCAGTGCAGTTCTGACACTAACCAGCTGCAGTTAGTGCAAACTCTGCAGTCTTGAGGACACAGTTCCCCACCAGACTGCCCTCACTTCAGCCACAAGCTTCAGGTGTGGGGGGCCTCAGACCACCTGTACCTCTGACCAACTACAAATTTGGGGATTCCCGTAGCCCCTTCGTGTTTGATAGTTTGCTAGAATGATCCACAGAACTCAGGAAAGCACTCTACTTGTAATTACACTTTTAATATAAAGGATACAACTCAGGACCAGCCACATGAGCCACACAGGGGAGATCTGGGAGGATCTTGAGTGCAGAGCTTCCGTGTCCTCTCCCCATGGGATTAAGGGGCTTCACCTTCTTGGCACATCAATGTGTTCACCAAGCTTCAGTGTTCAAAGTTTTTATTGGGGTCCCATTACACAGGCATGATTGATTGACTCATGGGCCACATTAAAGGAACTCAATCTCCAGTTTCTTTCCCCTCCCTAGAGGAGGCTGGGGTGATCTTGCCCCCATTCAAAGTCATCTAGTTAGTATAAACTTAGGTGTGCCACAAGGGGCACACCATGAATAACAGACATTCCTATCCCTTGGGAGTTTCCAGGGATTTAGAGGAACCAGCACAAAGAGCAGGCAAATTCTTTATTATTTGACAACCACTGTGGTGTGTTCTTGACTTATCCTGGGGCTGTGGTAAGCTTTTATTGACTGGCTGCTGTCCTGGGCCTTCTACTTGGCTTGGGAGGAGTCATCTCTGGAGTTCAAATCCATAGGAGAACCCTCTCTCCTGGATCTTGTTCTGCAGTTCAGAAACACTCGGGTGAACTTTGCACTGATCCCTTCTCTCTCCTGTGGAATTTGCCACGAGGGCTGGCCATTGATTTGGGTTTGGTGCTTTTCAACAAAATTCTGCAACTTCCCCCACCCCCCACCAGTGATAATGTCTCTCTGCAAGGCATCGCCAGTTTTGATGAATGTTTTCTCTTAACAGGTGGATACTTCTTATTTAATCTAGTTGTTGGCCTCTTTGATTTAGGCAACACAGCTATTATTCCTCCTCCCTCTTCTTAGGTGGAAGGAAGAGGAATTCTGACCCTGGCCCATTTGGTCCAGAGCCTCTTAGATATGTAAGTGTAGATGTCCTGGCTTATGATACAGTGCTCATAAGCATGCAAGTATTTAGAATTGTACCATTTGGCTGGGCATGGTGGCTCATGCCTGTAATCCCAGTACTTTGGGTGGCTGAGGTGGGTGGATCACGATGTCAGGAGTTCGAGACCAGCCTGGCCAGTATGGTGAAACCCCATCTCTACTAAAAATACAAAAATTAGCCAGGCATGGTGGCGCGTGACTTTGCTGTGGAAGCAAGGTCTATTATAAAAATAAAAAAATTAGCCAGGCATGGTGGTGCCCGCCTGACACCTCCCCAGCTACTCTGGAGGCTGAGGCAGGAGACTCGCTTGAACCCGGGAGTTGGAGGTTGCAGTGAGCTGAGATTGTGCCACTGCACCCCAGCCTGGGTGACAGAGCAAGACCCTGTCTCAAAAAATAAAAATAAGAAACAGAATTGCACCATTCTTTGTGTTTTTCAGGGGTGTTGAAATCTGTGTATTTAAAAAGCGGCGCATGCTCTCATCTGTCATGAAGTGCTGCTTGGTCTTCAGGTTAACTTCTGCAGCATTCCTAGCCTACTCTCAAGATCAAAGATGGTCTGTTTCAGCATTACAGGATGCCCAGGGCCCTGCTGCCACAGCTGCAGGGCTCTAAAACTGCGAGCATCTAATATCATCTCAGAAAACATAGTGGCTCCAAGAGGCACCCCAGCAAATCCTGGGCAATGGAATTTGTTGGGAGGTTTGGAGTAGCCCTCAGTTTAGGCAAATGTGTGTCTTAAGTGGAGTCACACAGAGTGGCACTTGGACTTAAGTGGTTAGGAAGAGTGTAGCCACGAGGAGCTAGGATCCAAGCTGGGAGCTGGTGATCACGTATGATCTCAACAGGATGAAAGAACCACAGAGGGTGGTGTCTTCCTGGCAGCCTGCCCCAGTGGAGCAGTGCTATTTCTTGGGCTAGATCAGGAGGGCCCATATTTAAAGAGAGGTCCTGAGTGCCGAGTGACCGGGTGCCACTGCCACTGGTAACTCGTCAAATGGGAACTGTGGGAAGACCAGCTCCCGTCACCCGCCCCCCACCACCCCCCGCCGCAGCCCACCCTACAAGCCTTAAGTCCACAAAACATTTCGGTAAAAGCTGTTTGGGGCTGGGGGTGGTGGCTGACGCCTGTAATCCCAGCACTTTGGGAGGCTGAGGCGGGCGGATCACTTGAGGTCAAGAGTTCGAGACCAGGCTGACTGACATGGTGAAAATCCGTCTCTACTAAAAATACAAAAATAATGAGCTGGGCATGGTGGTGGGTGCTTGTAATCCCAGCTACTCGGGAGGCTGAGGCAGGAGAATCGCTTGAACCCGGCAGGCGGAGGTTGCAGTGAGCCAAGATGGCGCCATTGCACTCCAGCCTGGGCAACAAGAGTGAGAAACTCCATCGCAAAAAAAAAAAAAAAAGCGGTTTGGTAAGGAGCCATTTGTTCAAAAAGCCTCTGCCCTTCTTCCTGTTTTTCCTTTTTGTCCCCTTCCTCCTTGCTTCCTTCTCCCTGTCTCTCCCACTCTTTCCTTCCTGGGAAGCAAAGTCTATTATAGGGCTGCACAGGCTGACTTGGTTTTCACTCCTTTACTGAAGGAAGGACAGGATCAGCCCTCGGAAGGGTAAATGTCAAACCCCGGACTCTACCTGCCGTGTCCTTTTCCTTGCAGTCAGTACCTCCTGGCCTGGTTTGCTTGGTTTCTGCAGAAGCTACCTCAGCCCTGCCATCAGCTAGGTAGGACACCCTCCCAGCCAGGTCACTGTGCTCCTGGCCAGCACTGCTGGGGGCAGTGAAGGCTTTTTCTGCCCATTTCTGCTTTTGGCTTGATTATTGCAGAGTTCCTCTGATGTTTGCTCCTATTTTTCACTTTCCTGTGTGCGAGAAGAAAGGATAGACTCTTCAGACTGGTGAAATGATGGATATTAAGCCTCCCTGACCCCTACCATTTCAGCTCCTATTTTCTCATTCCCTCTCCCTGCACGTTCATTCTAGAGCAATCCCTCTCAGATTTTCATGCATAAATGCATAACTTGGGATCTTGTTAAAATGCAGGTTCTGACTCAGTGAGTCTGGGATGAGGCCTGAGGTTTTTGCATGTCTAACCAGCTCCCAGGTGATGCTGATGCTGCTGGTCCATACTTTGAGTTGCAAGGATCTAGGTCAGTGGTTCTGAACATGTGTTCCCAGGACCAGCAGCACACTCATCACCTGGGAACTTGTTGAAACATGCAAATTCTCAGGCCTCACTCCAGACTCACTGAATCAGAAACTCTGGGGGAGACCCACCCATCTGTTTTAATAAGCCTTCCTGGGGATTCTGATGCTCACACTTGGATTCAAAATCACTGATCTATGGTTCTCAACCCTCCCTGCCCAGAGCAACCACCTGGAAAGCTTCAAATGCTCACAATTCTGATTTAATTGGTTTGATTTGGGGCCAGGCATCTTTCTGAGACAGGGCCTCACTCTTGTCACCCAGGCTGGAGTGCAGTGGTGTGATCACAGCTCACTGTAGCCTTGACCTCCTGAGCTCAGGTGATCTTCCCACCTTAGCCTTCCAGGTACCTTGGACTACAGGCATGTGCCACCATGCCTGGATTTTTTTTTTGCATTGTTTTTTTTTTGGTAGAGATGGGGTCTTGCTATGTTGCCCAGGCTGGTCTTGAACTCCTGGGTTCAAGTGATCTGCCCGCCTCGGCCTCCCAAAGTGCTAGGATTACAGGTCTGAGTGGCTGCACCTGGCCAGGGGCCAGGCATTTTTTTATAATTGTGTTTTGTCTTTAGATTGCATCAATTTCCTCACTAATGACCTCTGTGTCCCAGGACCCCATCAAGGATTCCCCCTGGCATTCCGTTGTCATGTCTCCTTAGTGTCCTCCTATCTGTGACAGTTTGTCTGACTCTCCTTGTCTTTCATGGCCTTGACACTTTTGAAGAGTACTGCTCAGGTGTTTTGTAGAATGTGTCTCAGTTTGAGTTTGTCTGGTGTTTTCTCATGATTAGACTGGGTTAGGGGTTTTGAAACAAACACAACACAGGTGAAAGTGGCCCTCTCATTGCATCCTATCCAGAGGACAAGATATCAACATGACTTACTGCTTTTGTTCTTTAATGCTCACCAGTCAGGGTTGGGACTCCTGCTTCAGGCTCTCACCCCTTCCAGGTGTCTTCCAGAGAAGGAAGAAATGCAGCTCATGAACCCCACCTGTGGGCATTAGGCAGCACCTCTTTGAGATTAGGAGAGGCTGGCTACTCCCAAATTAAAAGGCGCTCTGGAAACTAAAAGCTGCAGATATGCTGAAGAAGGTAATACAAAGGGTGGTGTGGCTTTCATATTTATATTGACCACAAATTCACTCTTTATGCATACACACAAATGTAATGACAAATGGATGTAACATCAGAAACATGACCATTGAGCCCTTCTTCCCAAAAGGTAGGTCTGGCACTACGGATTTTGTTTTCCAGGCATATTTGCGGTTCTAGAAATGGGATTCCCCAGTGGGGTGTTGGCATGGAGCTCTCTGATCAGTCCCCATGAGTAGTGGGCTTGGAACCATCTGCACCAACCCAACCTGGCAGCCACCTGTTGGTGCCCAGCAGGGGCCAGCCAGCGTCTCACCTGAGCTGGTGGCCAGCTGTATCAAGCCCATGAGCCCCGGGTAATGAATGTTGGAAGTGGTCGGTGGCCCTTTCTATAGGAGGGTAATCATGGAGAGGGATGGCTGGAGGGACAGATGGTCAGCAGTGTGGACTTTTCTCTCCAAAGCTGACCTTGGGTGGGACATGAAGCCCTTCCTGTCTCCCCAGGCTGCTGAACTGGGGACAGAGGTCAGGGGCTCTGGCTGTTCCCCATCCTCTTGGAGCTGTCAGGACAACTCAGCTGTCAGGGCTCTGTAGTGGGTAGGAGGTCTCCTTTCCTGCCCACTGCTTGCTTGTAGTGGGTGGGCGGTCTCCTTCCCTGTCCACTGCTTGCTTTCTCTTGCTAAAAGTAAGCATGTACACATCAGCATCTACAGACCTCTGTTGATGGATGGTGAACTCAAGGACCCAGCCCTTAATTACGACCCCACACTGCCTGTCTCTGAGGCAGCATAGGGTTGTAATTAAGGGCTGGGCCCTTGAGTTGGCCTAAGCTCAAATCCTTTTGCCCTCAGGGTTCTGTGTGATCTTAGGCAAGTAACCCAACCTCTCTGGGCCTCAATTCCCAAATTTGAATGGTGGAGATAATAGTACCTGCCTCATAGGGTACATTGGGAGGATCAAGTTAGATAATAGATACTGTGTACTTGGAGAAGTGTTTGGAGAAGTATTTGGAGAAGATAAACCATAGTAAGTCCTCCATAAATATGTTTTATTTTTATTATTAGCTCCTGTGGCAGACTATTTCCAACCCCCTTAGCTCTTGCTTTCCCAGCCTCCCTTGCAGCTAGAAGTGGCACGTGACATGTGAGGTGAAGGGGAATCTTATGGAGGGCTTCTGGAGAAGTTGTTCTTTTCTTTTTTTTAATTAGAGATGGGGTTTCATCATGTTGGCCTGGCTGGTCTTGAACTCCTGGCCTCAAGTGATCTGCCTGCCTCAGCCTCCCAGAGTGAGCCACCATGTCCGGTGGAGTTTTTCTTTAGAAGTTGATAAAGGTATAGTTTGTTAGTGTTGCCCCTTGCTCTTTCTTCCTGTAGGGGAGACTGATGTGTGGTTTTGGACGTCTGGAACTACAGCAGCTATTTTGTGACCTTGAGGCAATAAGCACAGCATGATGTTTTGTTCGGCCACTGTATGGACTGAATTATGTTCTCCCAACATTCTTATGTTGAAGTCCCAACCCCAAATGTGACTATTTGATTAGGCCTTAAAGGAATTAATGAGGTTAGATGAGGTCATAAGACTGGGGCCCTAAACCAATAGGATTGGTGTCCTTGTAAGAAGAGGAAGAGACACCAGAGCTCTTTTTCTCTCCACACGTGCACAAAGGAAAGGCTCTATGAGGACATAGTGAGAAGGTGGCTGTCTGCAAGCCAGGAAGACGGCACCAGAAACCAACTGGGCTGGCACATTGACTTTGGACTTCCAGCCTCCAGAACTGTGAGAAAACAAATTTCTGTTGTTTAAGCCATTGTGCTTTATGGTACTTTGCTATGGCAGCCTGAGCTCATACAGGTACTTGCCTTCTCTGCTCAATGCTGGGTGGTCCCCCCTCCCAGAATTTATGGATGTTGGACTGAGGCCTCATAGGCACCAATGAATTAATGTGAAATAAATTTTATTACTTATGTAGTAAATAGCAAAAGGATTTCCCAAGGAGAAGGGCTCAGGTTCCGTCTGGAGTGAAACCTGAATGAGAGGTACTTGAGGTAGAATCGTTCTGGTTTTCTATTGTGGCTGGGGTGGAACCAGGATGGGGGTTCCCATGCATGGCCAGGGTTTGCCTGGCTTGAACTTCCTCACCAGCAACAAGTGGGAAGGCCTTGAGCTTTCTTATGGGCTGGCCAGACCTGGGCAAAAGAGTAAGTGGGAGAGGCGCAGGGCTTGAAAGCGGTCAGAGGTCAACATCAGAAATGGAGTCAGACTCTATTGTACATGAGAATCCAACAGGCTCGGGGAGCCCACCAGAAGGATGGGAAGAGCCTGGGTCTCTGATGATCCCTCCTGTCCTCTGTCCTTGCTCAGTGTAGCTGTGGGCATGGGTTACGTGCAAGAGTAGACACATGATAAATATCTGTTGAAGAAATGAACATGAAAGGGATGCTTTTAGATGTGAGGAGCTTCCTTCTGAGTGTTCTTTAATCAAATGCTCCCTACACCTATGGCTTGGAGGAGGTGGTCAGGAGGCCTGTGTCAGGACACAATGATCATTTGTATTAGTTTGTTACTGCTGCTAAAACAAATTACCACAAACTTAGTGAGTAGCTTAAAACAACACAAATTTATTTTCTTATAGTTCTGGAGGTGAGAAGTCCAAAAATTAAGGTATCAGCCAGGCTGCTTGCTTTCTGGAAACTCTGAAGGAGAATCTGTTTTGTTGCCTTTTCTAGTTTGTAGAGGCTGCCCGCATTCCTTGGCTCATGGCTGCATCACCCCAACCTCTGCTTCCCCTGTCACCTCTGACTCTGACCCTCCTACCTCCCTCTTAGGAACATCCTTGTGATTAATTTGGGCCCACCTGGATAATCCAGGAAAATCTCCCAATCTCAAGATTCTTAATGTAATCACTTTCCTGAAAAGTCCTTTTGATTTTCCTGTAAAGTCCTTTGGCCATGCAAGGTAACAGTTACAGGTGCCAGGGAATAGGAAGTGGATATATTTGGGGGGCAGGGAGGCTTTATTCTACCTGCCACACCACTGAATCCTGTGGTAGGCCTGGGAATGCTAAGGTAGGCTTCATTCTGAGTGGAAGAATTAGCTATCAACAAATGACACAGTAATAATAATAATAATCATGACAGCTAATACTTACTGAGCACTGACCACATGCTAGCTTCTTTGCATGGATTCAGTTTCAACTCATGTGAAACTCTGTGAAGTCAAGAGACCACCATTGTCGCCTTTGTACAGGTGAGTAAATTGTTTTCAGGAGGCAACACAGGCAATGAATGGCGGGCTCAGGCTTTGAACTGAGGCAGACTGTAGCCAAAGCTTGGCCTCTCACCCTCTGACCACATGCGATGTGTCCTTGACTTTCTATTTTCCTTTGCTGGAGTAGGCTGCTTCCACAGAGCCCAGTCCTGCCAAGGCTGCTAGAGGTTGGATGCTTTCTACCTTCCCACTGTGTCCTCAGTCTGGAGCTGGTGGGCTCCTGCAGCAGCGGTGGGCTTCTGTGGCTCTGCATGTTAAGTCTGTTCTTGCATTACCATAAAGAAATAACTGAGACTGGGCAATTTATAAAGAAAAGATGTTTAATTGCCTCATGATTCTGCAGGCTGTATAGGAAGCATGGCACTGGGCATCTGCTCAGCTTCTGATGAGTCCTCAGGAAGCTTATAGTCATGGCTGAATGCAAAGGGGGAGCTGAAACGTCACATGACCAAAGCAGGAACAAGAGCGAGAGTGGGAGGGGAATTGCCATACCCTTTAAATGACCAGATCTCGCGATAACTCACTATCACGAAGACATCACCAAGCTATGAAGGACCCGCCTCCATGACCAAAACACCTCCCACCAGGCCCCATCTTCAGCATTGGGGATTGTAATTCAACATGAGATTTGGGCAGGGACAAATATCCAAACTATATTATTCCTACAGTGGGTGCAGCTGGTCAGGGGTACCCCCCTGAGCAGTCATCTCTTTGCACAGAGCAGGGGCCTGTATAGCCCAGAGCTCACCCAGCCAGCAGGGCATCAGACCCCCACCACCCTGGGCCTCTCTGGATGCTGGGACATGCCCCTTTCTAGGGAAATCTTTGTAAGGGGAGTTAATATTGGCAGAAATTCAATTCTGCCCAAAAGTAAGTAGGAATATAGAAGTTCTTCCTTTTTCTTCGATTTCTCTCCCTCCCAAGTGTTTAGGGAGAAGTGACAATACTGTGAAGGTATTTAGGGGAGAAATCATAAACATTCAGATGTTTTGATGAGCTGATTAGAAGTGAGTTCTGATTTGTAGTAGTTTATATCCAGAATAATCTGATGGCAGGAGGTGTCCCCAGTAGGCTCTGATCTTTCCCTACCTTTGGCCTGGAATGGATTCTCTGGGCAGTGGCCAGTGTCACCCACACTGGGCCAGGCAGCAGGAGGTCTGGTCCATCATCCTAGTTCTACTACCACTGGGAAGGTGGCTTTGTTCCCTGAGCCTCCACTTCCCCTGCTGTGAAATAGCCATGGTTATCTGCAGGTTGGCCTTCTCAGAGGGCTATGGTGAACATGAATAGATAGTGCCAGTGCCAGTGAGCGTGACGCTAAAAGCAACAGTAAAAAACCAACAGATACACAGCTTGGTAGTGGACAGTTTATCTACCTAGCATCCCTTGCAGCTTTAATAGGATTCCCTTCCATTCCTGCAAGTGTGCTGACGTCTGCATCTCCCACAGGCCAGGGGAGTATACAGACAGCCACCCCTCTGGCCACAGAGATTGATTTCAGTGTGGGCTCATGCCTTCAAGCAGAACTTCCTGTATCTTTCAGCTGGAGCTCTGAAAAATAATTAATTTTCTGCTGGTTGTGAAGATCCAGGGACTCTCTCACCTTCTTCATCGTTTGAACCTCTGGATGTAGTCATTCCTGCAGGCCAGATCCACCCCTATTTTTTCAATAATATGAACCAATAAATCTGCAATCTTTCCCACACCCCCATTTTTTTGTGTAAATTACTTTAAATTGGTTATCTGATTTTTAACTGAAAGAGCCCTGAGCATTGCAGCTATTATCGTTAAGGGCCCTGGATCCATCTGGGAACTGTAAGAGCCTGGAGAAGTCTAGAGGAAAATCTTCATATGTCTACAGGGATAGAAAATAAGAAGACATCAACAGACTGGACACTCTCCAGAGAGCTGAATAAGAGCAAACAGGGTTAAATTGCAATGAGTTCTTATTGCTGTTGTTGAGATTATGAGAGTAAGGGCTACTGATCAGTTACTTTATATTCTCCATTTTCTGGTCAAAAACAGCAGAAAGGAAAAAAAAAAAAAAGCAGAAAGGCCCATGTAATTCTGGCTGGATGCCAGTTGTGTGGATATATTTTTGTCAAATCATGCCTGTGTTCAAATGACCCATGGGGTTCTTAGAGCTGGCTATTTAGCTGGAATAGGCTTACTTTCTCTTATTGATTCTGCTAGTTACTGTCCACACTGGTCACCCCCTAGAGAGTTGCCAGGAGCTGTTTTCTTAATCACAGTATTACTTAGATATAGACATCCCTGGGAGCATGTAACATAAGGACAGTCTCACATGGGTGTTCTCTATCTGCCTACAAGCGAGGCTGGCTGGTTCGTAGGAGCCATACTGAACCAGGGACAAATTTGGGAACTTGGATTGTAATTGTGTTGTGTGGAAACCTCTCTTTCCCACTCTGTTCTTCTTAATCTCATATGTCTGGTTGAGTAAAGTGAGAGCTTGAGTGAGGGTGAGGGTTGTCACCTCTCTCTCTCTGTCCCCGGTTATGCCATCATTTAGAGATTCCTGAACAGGCTGGTCTTGGTGATTTATAGACACCAGGCTCACCCACATCTATGGTCTGGCTCTTTGCTTTCTGTACTGGTGACAAGTCTCAAATCCTGCCTTCTATGGGGAACCTCCAAGACCACTCTGCCCTTACTGCCTCCCATCCTGGTTCTCTGGACACTTCTTTCCGCTCCCACCTTCCACACTCAACTGTCTACCTGCCTGGTGCAGTCCTTGGAGAGCAAGGGTTGTTTCTTCCTTGTCTCTTGCATGCCTTTTTACACCATGATAGTGGAGGCTGTAGTCAGCCTTTCATTCATTGTGTGGCCATTTATGTATGCCTCAATCCATTTCAGTGCCCATTTATAGGAGAGGGAAGTGGAGAGACAGGATGAATCTGGCACAGTGCCTGCCTTAAGGAACTGTAGTCCCTGATGAAGGGATGCAGGGGTGAGCCAGGAGCCTGGAGTCTGGGAGGAGAGAAAGGGATTTAGACAACTCTTGGGGACCAGTGTGCTAGTCAGCAGCCCTATCTGGAAGAAAGATTTGAGGAGACCATCTCTATATTTCTCTTTAGTGCCAGGATCTCCCAGAATTTCATTTTGACCAGGAGACCTGCTTTCATTATCTCAGTGGATGGTGCCACCAGCAGTCATGTGGTCCAGAAGCCAGAAGAGTCAGTCTTTACACCTCTCCTTGACCTTTATAGCAACTGATATGGTTTGGCTCTGTGATCTCACCAAGATCTCATCTCCCTGACACATGTAAACCCTATGTGTCGAGGAAAAGAAGTGACTGGATCATGGGGGTGGTTTCTTCCATGCTGTTCTCATGCTAGTGAGTGAGTTCTCATGAGATCTGTTGGTTTTATAAGTGTTTGGAAGTTCCTCCTTCTCACTTTTCTCTCCTGCTGCCTTGTGAAGAAGGTGCTTTGCTTCCCCTTTACCTTCTGCCATGATTGTAAGTTTCTTGAGGCCTCCCCAGCCATGTGGAACTGTGAGTCAGTTAAACCTCTTTTCTTTGTAAGTTACCCAGTCTCAGGTATTTCTTTATAGCAGTGTGAAAAATGGGCTAATACAGAAAACTGGTACTATGGAGAGTGGGGCACTACTATAAAGATAATTGAAAATGTGGAAGCCACTTTGGAACTGGGTAATGGGTAGAGGTTGGAACAGTTTGGAGGGATCAGAAGAAGACAGGAAGATGTGGGAAAGTTTAGAACTTCCTAGAGACTTGTTGAATCATTTTGACCAAAATGTTGATAATGATGTGGACAATGAAGTCCAGGCTGAGGTGGCCTCAGATGGAGATAAGGAACTTCTTGGGAATTGGAGCAAAGATGACTCTTGCTATGCTTTAGCAAAGATACTGGTGGCATTTTGCCCCTGCCCTAGAGATATGTGTCACTTTGAATTTGAGAGAGATGATCTGAAATGGAAACATATGTTTAAAAAGGAAGTGGAGCATAAAAGTTGGGAAAATTTGCAGCCTGGCATGCAATAGAAAAGAAAAACACATTTTCTGGGGAGAAATTCAAGCTGGCTGCAGAAATTTGCATAAATAATGAGGAACCAAATGTGAATCACCAAGACAATGAGGAAGATATCTCCAGGGCATGTCAGAGATTCTGGTGGCAGCCATCCCATCACAGACCTGGAGGCCTAGGAGGAAAAAATGGTTTTGTGGGCCAGGCCCAAGGCCCTGCCTGTGTGCAGCCTTGGGATTTGCTGCCCTGTGTCCCAGCAGCTCCAGTTCCAGCCATGGCTAAAGAGGCCAAGGTACAGCTTGAGCCATTGTTTCAGAGGGTGCAAACCCCACGCCTTGCCGGTTCCATATGGTGTTGGGCCTGCGGGTGCACAGAAGTCAAGAATTGAGGTTTGGGAACCTCCACCTAGATTTCCTAGGACATATGGAAATGGCTGGATGTCCAGGCAGAGGTCTGCTGCAGGGGTGGAGCGCTAATGGATAACCTCTGCTAGGGCAGTGCAAAGGGGAAATGTGGAGTTGAAGCCCCCACACAGAGTCCCCACTGGGGCACTGCCTAGGGGAGCTGTGAGAAGAGGGCCACTGTTCTTCAGACCCCTGTAGATCCACCAACAGCTTGTACTATGTGCCTGGAAAAGCCATAGGCACTCAACACCAGCCTGTGAAGGAGTTGCCCAAGGCTGTGGGAGCCCACTCTTTGTATCAGCATGCCCTTGATGTGAGACATAGAGTCAAAGGAGATTATTTTGGAGCTTTTAGATTTAACGACTGCCCTGCTGGGTTTTGGACTTGCATGAGGCCTGCAGCCCCTTTGTTTTGGCCAATTTCTCCCATTTGGGACAGGAGCATTTACCCAATGCCTGTATCCCCTTTGTATTTAGGAAGTAACTAACTTCCTTTTGATTTCACAGGCTCATAGGCAGAAGGGACTTGCCTTGTCTCAGATGAGACTTTGGACTTGGAATTTTGAGTTAATGCTTAAATGAATTAAGACTTTGGGGAATTGTTGGTAAGGCATGATTGATTTTGAAATGTGAAAAGATATGAGATTTTGGAGGGGCCAGGCGTGGAATGATATGGTTTGGCTCTATGCTCCCACCCAAATCTCATCTTGAATTGTAATCCCCATGTGTTGAGGGAGGGAGGTGATTCAATCATGGGGGTGGTTTCCCTCATGCTGTTCTCGTGATAGTGAGTGAGTTCTCACAAGATCTGATGTTTTATAAGCGTTTGGAAGTTCCTCCTTCGCTCTTCTCTCTTCTGCTGCCTTGTGAAGAAGGTGGCTGCTTCCCTTTTGCCTTCTGCCATGATTGTGGGTTTCCTTAGGCCTCCCCAGCCATGTGGAAGTGTGAGTCAATTAAACCTCTTTCCTTTGTAAATTACCCAGTCTTGGGTATTTCTTTATAGCAGTGTGAGAGCTGACTAATACAGCAACCCTTTCCCCACCCCCACCCCCTCCTTCCCTCCCCACTACCTGGCTGAGATCTGGTCTCCTTACAGGTCTCCTGGTCTCCTATCTTGTGCCCCTTATCCTCCTTCCCCCTCCCCCTTCCCCTACCCCTCTGCCACCAAATTGGTTCTTCTTCACCTAAAGGCAACTCGCCTATAAGCGCATTGCCAAAAACTTGTTTGCCTAAGGATCAATTCTCCCAAAGGCCAGTTTACTTAAAATCAAGTTTGTTTTTGTTTTTTTAAGACAGAGTCTTGCTCTGTAGCCCAGGCTGGAGTGCATCTTGGCTCACTGGAACTTCTGCCTCCTGGGTTTAAGCGATTCTCGTGCCTCAGCCTCCTGAGTAGAGGGGATTACAGGTGTGTGCCACCCCATATGACTAATTTTTGTATTTTTAGTAGAGATGGTGTTTTCCATATTGCTAGGCCGGTTTCAAACTCCTGGCCTCAAGTGATCCACCTACCTTGGCTTCCCCAAGTGCTGGAATTACAGGCATAAGCTACTGTGCCTGGCCAAAATAAAGTATTTTTGATTATTTTTAGAGCCATTCACCCTTCTATTACTTCTTGCCTTGCCTTTGTCCCCCCTTTGGCATTTTAAAGGTTTTAAAAACCAATTCATGAAAGAGCATTTGATTTAATTTTGTGTTTCTAATAAATATTTATTAAACATGCAGCTTTTGGTGAATGATTATTGTATATTCTGTTAGATTTTTTTTCTAAGTTAGCAACTTTAATGAACTTTAAAGATAACCAATATTTAGCTATTTTGTTTAAAGACACTTTCCTCAAAATATAGCTGTCCAAGCAATAAATATTCAAGACACTAATTATAATCAATTGTTATACACTGTCATTATTGGTCCCTTAACTGAGGGTATGTTAATTTCAGATAGAAAAATGGTGGGTATTAATGTTGAGTTTTGTGTGGCACATAATATTTTATGAATTAGCAACCTTGAAAAATAATTATTCTTATATGCAATACCACTGGTTTGCTAAATCTCTCCACTTCCAATGACTGGCATCTAGCGGACACTCAACTTGTGCGTACTGAGTGTATGAGTGAGTGAGATTCTGAGATGAGGTCCTAGTACCACCATACATAGCAAAGCAGTTTATCCCGCAGTTCAACAGTGTCAACTATCACAAAGGAGACATTTGCCTCAGATTTTATACAAGGAAACTGATGGAATGAAACAGACTGGCATTGGTGGAATGAGTGAGCGTTTGTCCCAGGAAAGTAAATCAGATTTGTTTGGGGTTCTAAAAGAGACATGGCAAATGCCTGGCATGGTGCTGCCACCCTTACCATGGCCAAAGCAGACTCCACATATTGATCACTGCACCCTTTCAGGTTGAGCTAGGACAGGACCCCAGAATCCTACCTAACACAGCAGATCAGTCAACTGCTACTGATTGAGCAGGGTTGGCATGTAGTGCTTACTTGCTGTTTTTGCTCTCTAACTGGGAGCCTTTCTTTATCTGGGATAGTTTTAGGGCTCTCATAAATGAAGGTAGGAGGATGTTCTGCTTAATTTCTCCACCATTCCAGAACATTCCTAGCTTTCTGATGATGTGGAGCAGACATCTTGGGCTCATTTAGGAAGATTAATTTAATGCGATAACATTTCCTAGTTCAGAGGACTTTCCCACCAACACTTATAGCTGTGTTTTCTTTTGTAAGGAGTTTGATTTTCTGGGGTATAGGAATCCTCCTGAGTCATTTGCACTGAAACCCAAAAGAGCTCTGAGCAAGAGTCCAGTCTCCTCCCACAGTGTTCAGCTTGGCAAGCTGCCTCATGGAGCTGGGAAGCATCCTCAGATGGGAGTCCAGAGAACTGTTGATGCTGGCACTTAGGGAAAATCTCCCCCTCGCCTGTTTTCTGATTTCTCACCTGCAAATTAGGAAGATTGGGTTAAATCAGTTGTTCTCAGTGGGGGTTGTACTGCCTCCAGGGACTTTCTGGAAATGTGTGGGGACATTTTTGGCCATCACAATGATGGGGAGTGCTACTCTCATTGAATGGGTGGGGTCAGGGATGCCAGATGTCTTCCTGTGGGCAACACAGCCTCACTCAACAAAGAATTTTCCTGTGACCTGTGTGGTTTCCAAATGCTCCACCGGATATGCATGTAGTGAAAAATCCTGGTTGTAATGAACTAAATCAACAACCTAACTCCATTTTACATGTAAAGGCAAAGGATTTTTTTGCATGGTTTTAGTATCTGTTGAAATTTTCAGGAATGCAATTACCATGAAAGTTGGATGATTTGTTTCTATGGGAGTTATTGTTCACCATTTTGGGAAACCACATAACCAATGGCAAGGCAGAGCCTACACACTTGAATGGCCAGTGCAACCTGCTGTATCAATGTGACTTTAAGAATTATGTGTAGCCAGTCTGGGTGCAGTGGGGCTTATGCCTGTAATCCCAGCACTTCGGGAAGCTGAGGTGGGCAGATCACTTGATCTTAGGAGTTCAAGACCAGCCTGGGGGACATGGTGAAATCCTGTGTCCACCAAAATTACAAAAAATTATCCAGGTGTGGCAGCACACAACTGTTGTCCCGGCTACTCAGGAGGCTGAGGTGGGAGGATCACTTGAGCCAGGCAAGTCCAGGCTGCAGTAGGCCATGATCATGCCACTGCACTCCAGCCTGAGCGACAGAGCCAGACCCTATCTTAAAAGAAAAAAAATTATGTGTAGCCAGGCACAGGCTACTGGAGAGGCTGAGGCAGGAGGATTGCTTGAGCCCAGGCGTTCAAGACCAGCCTGGGGCAACATAGCAGGACCCCATCTCAATAAAAAACTAAACAATTATGTGTGTGGGTACATTGCCATTTTTATGAATTTCACTTCAGGACCATAAGGGGACATTACCAAACATTTGTTGTAAAAATGGTGTGTTAGGTCTGATTGGGCTAAAAACTACTGGTCTAAAGATGCCTGAAGATCCTTTTTCACTCTTACATAGTCTGTGTCTGTGAGAGTGGAAGGGAGATTAGGTGGCATGAATAATGGAAAACATTCAGTGGTGGAAATGGGTCAAGGCACAGAGTGTCTCAGAAAACATATCTCCCATCATTAAATCCCTCCACAAACCAAGAACTTTAGAGACGATTGCCCTTAATAGGTGTCCAGGATTAGAGGATGAACTGAAAAAACATTTACAGGGGATTTGAGTGGCAGCTGACCCCTGAGGACAGTTTCAGAATAAGGTTGAAAAGTAAAAAACCCAAAATAAATAATTTTAATATGTCATTTTCATGATGTAAACTTCAGCATGCTATAAATTCTTAAGAATATTGGATGGTGGCTGGGCACGGTGGCTCATGCCTGTAACCCCTGCACTTTGGGAGGCTGAAGTGGGTGGATCACTTGAGGTCAGGAGTTCGAGAACAGCCTGGCCAACATGGTGAAACTCCATCTCTACTAAAAATACCAAAATTAGCTAGGCGTGGTGGCAGGCACCTGTAGTCCCAGCTACTCAGGAGGCTGAGACTGGAGAATTGCTTGAACCTGGGAGGCGGAGGTTGCAGTGAGCCAAGATTGCACCATAGCACTCCAGGCTGGGCAACAGTGAAACTCCATCTCAAAAAAAAAAAAAAAAAAAAAAGAATATTGGATGGCAAAAATGAAAGAAATGTATCAATCGAAAAAAAAAAAAAAAAGAAATGGGTCAAGGTAAATTTATGTTCCCAAATTGAGCACGTCCACTGCTGAGAGTGACCACTGCTGCATAACCCGGGTACTGATGTATTTGGTTTTGGACTTCATGTCTAAATGGGCTTCAGGATCAGAACTCCCTTGTTATGCAACTCTGTGAATTTTGTATTGTTGGCAAGTGTTATAGACTGAATGTTTGTGTCTTCCCTAATTTGTATGTTGAAGCTTGAATACCCAAAGTGATGGTATTTGAAGTTGGTGTCTTTGGGAGGTAATTGAGTTGTTAGAGTGGAGCCCTCATCAATGTGATTGGTGCCCTTTTAAGAAAAGACACAGGAGGCTGGGCATGGTGTCTTATGTCTGTAATCCCAGGGTTTTGGGAGGCCAAGGCGGGAGGTTTGCTCGAGGCCAAGGGTTCGTGACCAGCCTGGGCAATATAGTGAGACCCCATCTCTATATAAAGTTTAAAAAATTAGCAGGGTACAGTGGTATGTGCCTGTAGTCCTAGCTACTTGGGAAGCTGAGGAGGGAGGATTGCTTGAGCCCAGGAGTTGAAGTGAGCTATGATCGTGCCATTGTAGTCCAGCCTGGGTGACAGAGTAAGACCCCATCTGCAAAAATAAAAAATTAAAAGAGAGATGAGTTCTGTTTTAGACATACAATGAACAGGCTGCTGTCTATAAGCCAGGAAGCAGGCCCTCACCAGACAGTGAATCTGCTGGTGCCTTGATCTTGGACTTCCCAGCCCCTAAAACTATGAGAAATAAATATGTGTTGTTTCAGCCACCTAGTCTATGAGTTTATGTTTTTATTTTAATTTTTTAAACAGATGCGGACTTGCTGTACCACCCAGGCTAGAATGCAGTGGCACCATCATAGCTCACTGCAGCCTCTAACTCCTGGGCTCAAGTGTTTCTCCAGCCTTGGCCTCCTGAGTAGTTGGGAATACAGGCATGTGCCATCATGGCCAGCTAATATTTTCTGTAGAGATGGGGTCTCACTATGTTGTCCAGGGTAGTCACAAACTCCTGGCTTCAAATTAACCTCCTGCCTCAGCCTCCCAAATTGCTGGGAATACAGGTGTCAGCCACTGTGTCTGGTCTTAGTCTATGGTTTTCTTGTTATAGCAGCCCGAATTGACTAAGACAGCAAGGGATCCAATTCAAATGTGTGCCTACTATGTGGAAGCATTACTGATAGCTTTTTTCCTTTTATTTGTAATCCTTCCTCATGCCCTGTTTCCATGAGGTAATTTTAGTGGAATTAAACTTGAACAGCCCCAAATTATATAATTAATTACATTCAGCTTCAATTACAGTCACTAATTGATCCGCGCCTGCTAGCACAACACTTTCATTATTTGGCACACAATTATTGAGCGCCTACTCTGTGCTGGGAATAAAGGAGGAAACGGTCAATTTCTCCTGTGGAGGGAGGATGGGGGTGGGGCTGGGGTTGTTAAGAAAAGCCTCCTAGGGACAGCTGGTAGTAGTCAAGGACTTAGTGAGGGAAGTGACAGGTAGATAAAGTCCCACTGGCCTTCTAGATCACCCGTGAATGTCTGTATGCTAAAAAGTCTCAAGTGCACCACACTGTGGGATTCAGCAGGCTGGTTTTGGCGCCAGATGTCACATGTACTCTAGGTCTCTCTGGTTTTTTCTTTCATTGACTCTTGAATAATAATTGGTTAAAGAATTAATAGATACAATGATCATCTGCCGCCCAAAGTACTTTCAATCTCCTCACTAGTCTTCTCACTGCTAACCCCCTCTCGGGGCTCTCCCCATCACACTGTAATCTGAGGCCTTGCTTCTCAGCCCTGAATATGCATTTGGATCATCCAGGCCTCTATTTTTCTTTTCTTTAAGACAGGGTCTCACTCTGTTACCCAGGCTGGAGTGCAGTGGTGTGATCACAGTTCACTGCAGCCTCCCAGGCTCCCGAACTCCTAGGCTAAAGCAATCCTCCCACCTCAGCCTCCCAAGTAGCTGGGACTACAGGTGTGCACCACCACACCTGGCTAATGTTTCCATTTTTTGTAGAGACAGAGTCTTGCCATGTTGCCCAGGCTGGTCTCAAATTCCTGGGCTCAAGTAATCCGTCCGCCTCAGCCTCCCAATGTACTGGTATTATAGGCATGAGCCACCATGCCTGGACTGGGCCCCTTGTTAAGTGCAGAGTTTCCTGCAGCAAGCCTCGGGTGGAGTCTGAGATTCTGCATCACTAGCAAGCTCCCGGTGCGGGATGCTGCAGTGTGCAAGTGATGTGGATGCTGTGGTCTGCAGACCACATGTCTAAGTCCCAAGGTGCTAGGGCCACTCGGTGACCTTTCCGGCAGGAGTTGTCATTCCTTGAGGGAGAAGTCAAAGCGAGGTTATTAAACACTGAGGGTCTTAGTCCGCTCAGAATGCTATCACAAAGTACCACAGACTGGGTGGTTTATAGACAACAGAAATTTATTTCTCACAGTTCTGGAGGCTAAGAAGTCCAAGATAAAGGCACTCACAGATTTGGTGTCTATTGAGAGCCCATTTCCTGGTTTGTAGATGGTGACTTCTCACCATGTCCTCACACGGTAGATGTGTCAGGCTAGCTCTCTGGGGCCTCTTTCTTTTCTTTTTTTTTTTTTTAATGTATTTTTTATTATACTTTAAGTTCTAGGGTACATGTGCACAATGTACAGATTTGTTACATATGTATACATGTGCCATGTTGGTGTGCTGCCCCCATTAACCCATCATTTACATTAGGTATATCTCCTAATGCTATCTGGGGCCTCTTTCATCAGGGAACCAGTCTCATTCATGAGGACCACACCCTTACGATCTAATCATCCCCCAAAGGCCCTGCCTCTTAATGCCATCATTTTGGGGGTTAGGATTTCAACATATGAAGTTGTGGGGGTGGGAGACACAAACATTTAGACCACAAAACTGAGGTTCTGTTGTGGAGGAGACCGCACTGTCCTGATTCTCCAGAATGGGACAATTACTGTCTCATTGGATTGGGGATTACTTCCTTCTATCCTTCTATGTTCTCTTTTTGGAGGAGGGCATGCATTCTTACTTTTCTTGGTAGTAGTTCACCAAGTGAGTTCAGATGTGGTAAGAAAGGTGACATGTCCTAGAGATTGGCTAGGTTTTTTTTTTTTTTTGAGACAGGGTCTCACTATGTTGCCCAGGCTGGTCTTGAACTCCTGGGCTCAAGCGATCCTCCTGTCTTGGCCTCCCAAAGTGCTGGGACTACAGGCATGTGCCACCATGTGCTGGGCTTGGTTAGATATTTGTTAAGTAATTTATTCACGTAGTATTTATTAATACTTCCTGTCTACTTAGAAGGAGCTGGGCCCTAGAGAAAAAAAGGAGATACAAAAGAAAAAAAAAGATCCCCTCTGGAATAGGAGAAGTAGGCGTGTAACCAAACACATGGTGGTACAATGTGATCTGCATCCTACGTGGAGCAAACTGTCCTGGTCGCTCTGTTCCAAGGAACGTGAAGGGCCAGCTACGGCTGGCGCCCGGGTGATTGCATATCCACTTTACCAGGGATGCAGGCAGCCTGGGCTGTTTGAATGAGAGTCAGAGGACCCTCTGGGAACCAGCCAGCCAAAAAGGAAAAAGCCCTACTCCCAGAGCTCTTCCGCCTCAGTCTCTTTCACCTTTATCTCTGCTTTTCTCCTTGTCCTTGGTCCCCCTTCAGCTTCTAGTAAAACGGAGGAATCTAGCTGCTGGGCAATCAACAAAGAAAGGGGATTGGCAGTGGGCTGTTTCTCCAAGAGGAGAGAGGAAGAGCTGTAATCACGTCTATTGTCATCACAGCCTGGTCTGATAACAGCTCATCAGGTTGAGAATCCCAGGAGTGGTGGGACCCCCTTCTCCCGGCCTCTCCTCTCAGATGCTGCAGCACAAACAAGTGCTGCTTTTCACGGGGAATGCATTTCATCCCCCCACTCCCCTGCCTGCCCGGGCTCCCTAAGCAGTGCTACAGAGCCACGTTCTGAATCAAATGAGGCTAAGGCCACTGGATCTCCCCACTTCACAATCAAGTTCACTCAGCCAGGAAAGAGATAGTCATCATTTCTCCCTGCTCTTCCCTTGGATGACATTCTGGTCCTGCAGGTTTCCATCTTGCCTTTGATGTTGTCCAGCCGTGCAGACATCCACTGGGGATGGTCTGGTTCTCAGTCAGATTGAGCATTGGTTTTGCCTTTCCTGGAGACACTTAGCTTGTAAACCTCTAACACTGTGCTTGCCTGGGTGATGTTCCTCATTCCTCTCTGCTTAACCTCTTCAGGGAAGGTGACTCTATTACGACTTCCGCGCACAGCAATCACAGTAGCACTGTTCCTGAAACATGCTGGGACATGGGGAAGCTCTGAGACCGTAAATCTACACATGCCACATAACCATTTCTTGTCTGGGGTCTCACCTCTAGTCCAGAGGCAGTTCTACCTATGAAGTGGCCACAGGTGTTCTAGGACTTCACACCCCTCTGGATTCCTGAGAGTGCGAGGGTAGAGAATTCCTTCTTTAGGATCCACTGATGTCCCAGCTTTCACAATTTTCCCCCTGACTGTCTCCCTCCTCCCAGCCTAGAAAAAACTATATGTATATTTTATATATGTTTTTGGTTGGAGTTGAGGATGGGAGGTGGTAGTGAGCGTGGGGAGGGGAGAAAGGAATCTCCATCGTGTTTTTGCCCAAATCTTTTGCTTCCATTATGAGTCTATTCCATTCTCTTAAGAAGGATCCAAATAAGTAGATTTTTGAAATCAAAAGCCAGTAAGAGACTCCTTCTTGTTCCCCCATCCCCAGCCTTCTGCAGCCTCACCTCTTCCTGAAGAAAATGCAAAGAAAGGCCTGGTTGCTGCTGGATAATGGGGAACAAGAAGAAGGAGGTGAAAAAGGAAAAGTGGGAGGAGGGGGTCTCATCACTGAGTTGTGAAAAAAAATCTGAATCTGTCATAATTATGTCAAGTCTTCCATTTGCTAAAGAATCTCTAGTGAGGTATTCCTGATGTTTTGGTTCTTTTTTGGCTTGTGGGAGGGTCCAATTGCCAAAGGGTGTGTCTCTCTTCCTTTTTGCCCTTTTTATCCACCAGATGATATGCCATGCTCTATTCTAGTGGGACACCCTTTATTGGTTTGCATTTTCATGCTCTTTTGACAGCAGTTTTAGATCAGCCTTAGGTTGGTCGCTGGCTCCCCCCTTCCTGTCCCCCAGTTTTTCCAGGCCAGCCCATGCCCACAGGAAAGCCCTGTGGTGAGGCAGGATGGGCAAGATTGCTCACTGGGTCCTTCTTTCTTTTCTTTTCTTTTCTTTTCTTTTCTTCCTTCCCTCCCTCCCTCCCTCCCTCCCTGCCTGCCTGCCTGCCTGCCTGCCTGCCTTCCTTCCTTCCTTCCTTCCTTCTCTCACGTTATTTTGAAGCTTAGGCATTCCCTATCTTCACGTTATGCTGAGGGTGTGTTTTTTGTGTAGCTTTATTCTTTCATCTTGTTCTTGGTTGGTTTTGGAGGAAACATTGAGAGATGACGGGACATGGCAGGTGCCATCGTCTCCATGAGATGGAAAGGAGAGGTGTCCCCTGGAACTTGGGGATGAAGGGGACGAGAAACAAAAAGGGGCCATTTAAGATTCTACAAGACAAAAAATAACCCCCCAAATCAGATGGCATATAACCCTCCCTTCACCTCCAAAAAGAATCCACTAAAACCCTGGACTTTGTTATACTGGTAGAAAAGGTGCCATTGAACTAGACATCTGGTAAACCACTCCCAGATCACTGAAATGAACAGGGGGAAAATGAATAAATCTATACGGAGTCATTATATAAATCAGAAAACTAGATTCAACATGCCTGAACTCATAAAAATTACTCCCTGGGCCGGGCATGGTGGTTCACACCTGTAATTCCAGCACTTTGGGAGGCCAAGGAAGGTGGATCACTTGAGGTCAGGAGTTGGAGACCAGCTTGGCCAACATGGCGAAACCCCATCTCTACTAAAAATACAAAAATTGGCCAGGCGTGGTGGCGGGCATCTGTAGTCCCAGCTACTCAGGAGGCCGAGGCTGGAGAATCACTTGAACCTGGGAGGTGGAGGTTGCAGTGAGTTGAGATCGCGCCATTGCACTCCATGCTGGGCGACAGAGTGAGACTCTGTCTCAAAAAAACAAAAAACAAAATCAAACAAAATTACTCCCTGAAAAATCACCATGAGGCCGAAGAAAACTGTAAGACATTCCTCCAAACTGATTTAAACAGACTAAAGCCAGCATTTGGGGATATGAAAAACCACTATGAACCAGAAATTCAAAAACTAAGAACAAAAATGGACAAAAGCAGAAACTTTCTGTATAGCTTTGACTTTTAGAATCATGTTAATGGTTCACATACTCAAAAAATAAATAATTCAAACCAATCTGGATGTGGAGGAATCCAAATGGGATACTAACAGTAACAAATGAACCTAACTCTATCACTACTGAAAAATATAACCACACCAAAGGGAAAAAACTAACATAAATAACTTAGGGAAACAGAATTTTGACTATATACTTCAGGGCTACAGATGAAAAAGAACTCTACACAAATACTGTCCTCTAGTTAGTAAATTTATTTTTCAAAGGGGATATGAGTTAGTGATGCTGAAGCTAGTAGGATTGAACAAATAAATAAATATATTGTGGATAATGAAAGCCAGGTTTCTTACTGTCAGAGAAAGACATTACAAATGAAAAAAGGGAATGCTAAAATGAGCCCTGAAACTGATTGATGGTAACCATATTAACTAATAGTTGTTAATAGGTATATAGATATTGGTACATGTACATATACATATTTTTCCTGACTATGCTAATAAAGTCTAGAAGCAATGACATTCCAGTAGCAATGAGCACAGCTAATATCTAGATGCTGGTTTCTAAACCATTCTCCAGTTTAAAAAAACCCTGTACCTCTTAGAGTAATGGGTGATTCCAGGGCTGGGGTAGGGAAACTCTAAGAAAAGACTGGAACAAAATTGTGATGCTAAATAGTGAGAAGTTCTCTATAAAGTGATGGGGGCACATTGAAAGGACACAGAAGCCAACATGAAGGAGCTCCCAATGGCTAGATGTGGTCAATCTGAACAACCAAGTAAATAATGGCAGTATTGGATTATAATTTGTAGAATAAAATACATGTCCATGAGTGTGTACTGATATAAATAACTGAATGATATGGTTTGGCTGTGCCCCCACCCAGATCTCATCTTGAATTCCCACATGTTGTGGGAGGGACCTGGTGGGAGGGAATTGAATCATGGTGGCAAATCTTTCCCATGCTGTTCTCGTGATAGTGAATAAGTCTCATAATATCTAATGGTTTTAAAAAGAGGAATTCCCCTGCACGAGCTATCTCTCTCTCTTTGCCTGCTGCCATCCATGTAAAATGTAACTTGCTCCTCCTTGCCTTCCACCGTGATTGTGAGGGTTTGCCAGCCACGTGGAACTGTAAGTCCATTAAACCTCTTTCTTTTGTAAATTGCCCAGTCTTGGGTATGTCTTTATCAGCAGCATGAAAGCAGACTAATACACTGAACAAGAAATAAACGGAGGAGAAAGGACAGCTCTTACAGTAGAATTTGAATTAATTGTTATGGACTATTATCATTTTGGTATACTTTGGTCTTGATTTTTTTTCCCCTTAAATAATCTTTTACCTCCCCATCTCCCTCACTGTAACATAGGCACTTTTCTTTCTGGTCTTACAAACCTTTTATATACATGTTTATTTCTCATCAGATAGATGTAATACACAATATAAGTCTTTTTAAAAATAGATATTTCCCTCTATTCCAGAAATGCCAAAATTTAATCAAGTATATTTTTATCTTTTTTTTTTTAGATGGAATCTTGCTCCTGTCACCCATGCCGGAGTGCAGTGGTACGATCTCGGTTCACTGCAACCTCCGCCTCCAGGTTCATGCAATTTTCCTGCCTCAGTCTCCCTAGTAGCTGGAATTACAGGCCCAAGCAACCACACCCAGCTAATTTTTGTATTTTTAGTACAGATGAGGTTTTGCCACGTTGGCCAGGCTGGTCTTGAACTTCTGACCTCAAATGATCCACCTGCCTCGGCCTCCCAAAGTGCTGGGATTATAGGCGTGAGCCACTGCACTTGGCCTGGAGCAAGTATCTTTAATGCCATATTTGAGCTATATTTCCATTTAAAAAGTCCAATTCCTTCCAAAAAATAAAGAGTCTATATGACTATTAGGGACTAAACTGTGTTCCTTCAAAATTCATATGCTGAGGTCTTAACCCTCTATGTGAGTATATTTGAAGATAGGATCTTTAGGGACATAATTTAAGTTCAATGAGGACATAAGGGTGGGTCCCTCATCTGATAGGACTGATATCTTTATAAGAAGAGAAAGAGACATCAGAGAGCTCTCTCTGTCTCTGAGCACACACAGAAGAAAGACCCTGAGAAGACCCAGGAAGAAGGCAGCTGCCTGCAAGAAGAGAGGCCTCACCACACACCAACCCTAATGGCACCTTGGTCTTGGACTTTTGGCCTCCAGAACTGTGAGAAAATAAATTTCTGTTGCTTAAGCCACCCAGTCTGTGGGTAGCACAGACTCATGGTAGCCTGAGCCAACTAATATGGTGCTATTCCTCACTCCTATCCCTGTTGCCCATCAAGTTAAGATCTCGGCCTGATTTCAAGGCTCTCCAAATGGTCCACTCTACTTCTCCAGTGTCCACCTCCTAATACTCCCCTGGGATCGTCCTGCCCTCCATGAGGCCCATCTTCATGCTGCCTCCCTTATTCACCAAAGATGGACCTGCCTCTAGGCCTCTGGGTATGCGGTTCTCCCTTTCTGGGGTCTAATCCTCCACCGTCCAATCCCTCACACCCCATCTCCATGAAGTAATCTCAGACTTTCTGGTCCACACTACTACTGACCACCTCCAATTTCAGCCCTAACGCACAGTCTGGCCAGAGCGTTAAACACAGAGCGGCCGTGTCTGGTAGTCTTCTAACCATAGTGTGTGTTAGTCTTATCTTTATAATCGCTTAGTTGTAACTTAATAACTTTTGATATCTCAGCGCCTTCTAGGAAGGAAGGAGAGGGAAATTGGACTTTCAAAGCTTCTACTCCTGTTGCCAAATATGTGGCAGAGGTGACACCACAGTCTACCCTTTGCTCTGAGTAGACAGCGCTAATTGATCATGGCACGCATCCATTAAGATGACAGCAAGAATAAGGAAAAACACCAAAAGATTCCGAATCCCATCTACCTTAGAGCTCCATGTAGCCATTACTGGTTGGTCCAGGCTGATGAGATGAAAACTTGTTTGCTTTCCCTCTTTTGTGCTGGACATTTTGCAATACACTGATTCAATGTCATCCTCCCATTTCACATAGAAGGAAGCCCAGCTTTACAAGTAATTGTTACTGTCCAAGAGTGTATGGCTTGCAAGTAAATAGTGGACCCAGGATCTTATCTCTGGTCTCTCTGAGATAACCTCTGTTTTCCTCCCCTCTATGCTGTGTTGTCTTCATGGGCAGGGCCAAATGACTTACACTTTTGTTGAACTGCTCCCTCTATCGTATGTGCAGTATCTAATTATACAAAGTGTTGGTTGGTTAGTAGGCACTTTTTTTTCTTTTTTTTTTTTGACACAGGGTCTCACCCTGTTGCCCAGGCTGGAGTGCAGTGTGCAGTGGCGTGATCTTGGCTCACTGCAACTTCTGCCTCCCGGGTTCAAACAGTTCTCTCGCCTCAGCCTCCCAAGTAGCTGGGATTACAGTCATGTGCCACCATGCCTGGCTAATTTTTGTATTTTTGGTAAGGACGTGGTTTCACCTTGTTGCCAGGCTGGTCTCGAAATCCTGTTCTCAAGTGATCTGCCTGCCTCAGGCTCCCAAAGTGCTCAGCCCCTGCACCCAGCCGAGTGGGCACTCGTAAGTCCTGCTTAGCAGGTGGTTCATCTGAACAATGCTTTCTGAATATGCCTTGCTTGGTCCTCCTGCCATACGTTTAACTGTGCATGGCCTTCCTGTTCCAAATCACTGCCTGTTTACATCTTATCCACCAGCCAAAGCTACCTCAGATCCCATCTGCTTCATGGAACCATTCCTGATTCCCTGTCACGCTTCTCCCCACACCAATAATGAGTATGACAGTTACTGGGGCTCAGAAAACAGTACCGTGAAGTGAAGGCCTTGGGAGTAACCTCAGAAGCAAAAGTTTTCTCTGACCTTCTCCTGCCCTCCTGTCTCTCCATCCCATTCTCTTCCAGGCCAGCTATAGAAACTAGAATCCCTCTATCCCCAAGGCGGGTCAGAGAAACCGGAACACTTTTCTTGAAAGCCAGCCATAAAACCTAGAAATGTTCTGTGTAAAAACTGGTCATAAAGAAATTATGTGACTTACATTTTTTGAGTGCAGATTATTCCAGAGGTCTCATTCCAGAGAGGGCCTTAACCCCATAACCAGAGAAAGAAATGCAGGCTCAGAGAGGCCAAGAAACATCTAGATAGACAGATCTTGCTGGGTTTCCCCTGTGTTTATTACCATTAGATCATAGTCTTTTCATCCAATCATATTTCTACGGGGCTGTCCATACTTTGTTGAACCTGAGCATAAAAATGAACAATTTCCCCTGTATCTTTGGGTCTTCATTCTGAAGGCTCTTGTGTCCACATTAAATAAATGTGTGTGCCTTTTCACCAGCTAATCTGCCTTTTGTGAGTTGATTTTTCAGCGAGCCTTTAGAGGGCCAAACCCTTGGCCCCTATCCTGTGCTCTCCTCTAAATGCCTGCACTCTGGGTGTCTGTCGAAGAGCATTTACTTCATTCCATTGTGTGTTAGTTATTCGTGTGCTTATCTCTTCTGGTGGATAGGGAGCTCTAAGAGGTTATGTTCCACATCTGGGTCTTCTCTGATTCTCCCACAGCATCTAGCATAGGATCTTAAACATAATAGGTGTTCAACAAATGTTTGCATGGAATTTGCTACACAGAGCTGGACTAAAATTCTGGTTCTGCTTTCTACCAGCTATATGAGTCCTTGGGCAAATCACTTGCCCTTTTTATTCCTTTATAACATGAAAATAGTAATGGTCCCCACTTTCTACCCTCTTAGTGTTATTTGAATAAGGACTGAATGAGAAGAGGCACTTCAACTGCTTAGCACATTGCCTGGCACAAACTAAACACTTTAGATTGGCTATTATTATTATTATTACTATTAATATTATTGTTATTCATTCCCTAGCTCAAAGAAACCTTTATCCTTGACAAATATAAGCTGTGATAAGAATGATTTAAGGAGACCTTATATTTCAATGTTAACAATTTTCCCTTTAATTCTTCTGGGTAGTATCAGTAACATTTTCTGGTTCCTTTTCTTTTTTTTTTTTCAGACAGGGTCTTGCTCTGTCACCCAGGGTGCAGTGCAGTGGCAGGATCATGGCTCACTGCAGCCTCAATGTCCTGGGCTCAAGTAATCCTCCCACCTCAGCCACCCTTGTAGTTGGGACCACAGGCATGCATCACCATGCCTGGCTAATTTTTAAAATATTTTTTAGACACAGGGTCTCCCTGTGTTGCCTAGGTTGGTCTTGAACTCCTGGGCTCAAGAGATCCTCTTGCCTTGATGTCCCAAAGTGCTGGGATTACAGTCATGAACCACCATGCCTGGCCTCAGTGTTGGTTTCAGATTCTGATTAAATTCCCAGTCCACTGCCTTGCAGGTACTAAGTAGATGCTTAATAAATGCCTGTTGAATGGATGATACTTCACGTTTTCAATCACAAGAAAACATGGCCATGTTTTTATTCATATTTTCTCTCTCTGTCTCTCACCCTTTAAGCAGAATTTAAACAGTTTTTAAGCAGATATAGAATGCATACTATTTTCTTTTTTCTTTTGAGATGGAGTCTCGCTCTGTCACCCAGGCTGGAGTTCAGTGGCACTATCTCGGCTCACTGCAACCTTCGCCTCCTGAGTTCAAGGGATTCTCATACCTCAGCCTCCTGAGTAGCTGGGACTACAGGTGTGTGCCACCACGCCTGGCTAATTTTTGTATGTTTAGTAGAGACAAGGTTTCACCTTATTGGCCATGCTGGTCTCGCACTCCTGACCTCAGGTGATCTGTGTGCCTCAGCCTGTATAACAAATTAGCAGTAACTCAGGGGCTTAAAATAGCACAAACCTGTCTACAGTGTCTGTGGGTCAGGAGATTGAGCACAGCTTAGTTGGGTCCTCTGATCAGAGAGGGTCTCACAAGGCTGCAGTCAAAGCTGACTGGATGTGCTCTTATCTGAGGTGCCAAGTTGTCTTCTGAGCTCATTCAGATTGTTGGCTGAGTTCATTTCCTTGTGGTTGTAGGATTGAGGTGTTCAGTTCCCTTTTTTTTTTTTTTTGAGACAGAGTCTTGCTCTGTTGTCCAGGCTGGAATGCAGTGGCGCAAACTTGGCTCACTGCAACCTCCGCCTACTGGGGTCAAGCAATTCTCTTGTCTCAGCCTCCCGAGTAGCTGAGATTACAGGCGGGCACCACCATGCCCAGCAAATTTTTGTATTTTTTAGTAGAGATGGGATTTCACCGGGTTGGCCAGGCTGGTCTCCAACTTCCAACCTCAGGTGATCCACCTGCCTTGGCCTAAGTGCTGGGATTACAGGTGTGAGCCATTGCACCCAGCGGGAAGTGTTCAGTTCCTAAATGCTGACCCCTCCATAGGCAGTTCACAGCATGGCTGCTTCTTCGGGGCCAGCAGGAGAGGGTCTCTCCAACCTCAGGAAGGACCCAGTTCCTCTCACCTGATTAAGCCAGGCCCACCCAGATAATCTCTTTTGATGAACTCCAAATCGACTGTGCAGCAAAATCTTTTCACTTTTGCCGGGTAACATAAGCCAATCACAGAGTGACATCCCATCCTATTCATAGGTTTGGCCCACATTGAAAATGAGGTGATTATACAAGATGTGTAGGGGTGGGGTGGGAGGGCAGTAGTGTGGGGATTTGGGGGGCCATCTTAGAATTCAGCCTTATCACAGGACATGTTTTCTACGTCTCTATTTCAGCCCAGCAGATATTTTTACAAACAGAAATTCCAAAATGTGTTTCTATACCTGAGTTGGTATAATAAACTCAGAAAAGGTAGCACCATGTTGATGGTAATTCCTGACTATAGCACCATAAAGTCAATAATAATAATAGTTAGGTGCTAAGTACTTTAACATACTTTGTAAAAACGACATTCTAATTTTCACAACTACTGTACCTCATTTCACCGAGGAGGAAACTGAGGCACAGACAGGCTAAGTACCTCGCTCTAGGAGGTGGCTGGGATGTGTGCAGTCCCACTCTGGGCTTGCTCTCCTAACTCCTGTGTCCCAAATATAGTTTAGAAAAATAGCATGCACCTGACAAACATGCATGTAAATGATTGAACGTGATGATGGTGACGGCACATTTTATGCCCATGCTTGATTTCTGTCTCTGCTCCCTCTCTCTCCCCCTTCCCCCTCTCCTGCTCTCTGACGTTAAATGCTTGGTTACTCAAGGCCGCAGTTACAGGATGTTAGGTAAACAGCCCTCCGTCCCTGCCCCCGCCCTTTTACTTTCAATACTGAGAAAATGCAACAGAACGTTAGGGAAGGAGGCTTCGCGGGCTGTGCCGGCGCCTGGCTCAGCCCCTCCCGGCGGCCACGGTCGGCTGCCCGGCTGCTCTGACCGCGAGCGGCTGGGTGTCGGTGCCCTGCTCTCCTCCGGGCGCCAGGATGTTCCTGCCCAGTGCGTGTCCAGAATAGCCGCTCAGACACCGGCTCCAGGTTCAGCCAGGCGGGGCGCGTCCCTGCCTCCCTTCCCTTTGCATGCCACTGCCCTCCCTCTAACGAGGGCTCAGCTCCGACTACCCCAGGCCTCCGGGGACCCTCTCCAGATGCGCTCCCCGCTTTGCGCTTTGCGCTTTTTGCCTGTTCCCTGGGGTCGCGGAAGTCCCGCTTGCCGGGCCAGCGGGTACCACTCCCCTAGTCAGCGGGTACCACTCCCCTAGTCAGCCTAGGGAAGCTACACACACACACACACACACACACACGTGTACACACTCTGTGTTCGCGTTCGCATACTATATATATATTTTTTGAGACGGAGTGTAGCTCTGTCGCCAAGGCTGGAGTGCAGTGGCACGATCTTGGCTCACTGCAACCTCCGCCTCCTGGGTTCAAGCAATTCTCCTGCCTCAGCCTCCTGAGTAGCTGGGATTACAGGCGTCCGCTACCACGACTGGCTAATTTTTGTATTTTTAGTGGAGATGGGGTTTCACCATGTTGGTCAGGCTGGTCTCGAGCTCCTGACCTCGTGATCCGCCTTCCTCGGCCTCCCAAAGTGCTGGGATTACAGGCGTCCGCTACCACGCCTGGCTAATTTTTGTATTTTTAGTAGAGACGGGTTTTCACCATGTTGGTCAGGCTGGTCTCGAACTCCTGACCTCGTGATCTGCCTTCCTCGGCCTCCCAAAGTGCTGGGATTACAGCCGTGAGTCAGCCTATTTTTTGTTTCTGTAAGGAAATATGAGCTTTCCCATTTTTCACCCTGGAGAAACAAGCAGTTCTCACTTTTATTAATTTCTTCTGAGTTTACAGAAGAACTAGGTAGCCTGTTCCCACTCAGAAACTCATTCCACGTGGTTTGGGTGGTCCTACCACTGCCCTCACCCGCGTCAACAAAGGAGTGGGAACCGAACTCAGGCCCTGCCCATCAGATCATCGAATTCCTCTGGCCACAGTGATTGGGTAAGGGATGATGCATGAGCTGATTTGCACCAATCAGAGACCTCCTGGAGACTTTCGTCCCCCAATTTCTGGGAAGAGGAGCTCCTTCTGGGGTTAACCTGGACTCAGGTTGCTGCTGCCTATTCTTACCTCTAGAGAAAGCTTGTGTGAGAAATGGCAATAGAGGCAGAGCCCTGGTGACATCATTTGAGCTCCTGGATCCTGCTGTGCCTGAAGCCTATTTATTGTTGCACTTTGGGGGTTATATAAATCAATAAGTCATGTCCCCCCACTCCCCACCCCACTTTTGTGCTTAGGTTGTGATCAATTAGGATTCTGCACTTGTGACTGAAAAATCCTTGTACAGGAACCAACCTTCTGGAAACTTCTCCCATGTGTCAGGTACTGTTATGTACTTTAAATATCTGTTTCAATCTGCTGTCTAAGGACCTGTGTCCTAAAGAGTTTAGTCCGTATCTTGCGTGGCAGACATGATTACCTGTCTTACAAACTGGGACACAGAGGCTCAGACAAATAAGTTGATTTCTTATGAACATATAACAAGTGGCAGAGGAGACATCCTGTGCTTTCTGCCATGGCCTCTGGTAACACTCACCATTTTTGCTGTTCAATGGTATTTGGGTTCATACCACTTGGCAGCATTATTCTACTTTTTATATGAACTTACATGTGACCAAACCATCTAAATTGGAAGATCCTTGATGACAAGGACCACAACCTGTGCTCTGTTTGCTGTCCCCACTGCCATCACCATCACACAGGCCCACAGCACCTAGCACTGGATGAGACACATCACAAATCCTGGACAAACTCTTGCTGAAACCATGACATGTCGATGGCCCTTCACAGAAGACTTCACAAAAGGCTTCCCATAACCCTATTAATGGAAAAAGGCGACATGGGGCAGAGTATGCAGTTGTACCTGTTGAAATAAACATGCTCTTTGCAACGATCACAACCCAATTATTCCTTCCAGGAGCTGACCCCAGGGAGTCATTCATTCAATATCAATATCAATCCATTCTTGTTTTTTTTCTTTTTTTGGAGAGAGGGTCTCAGCCTGTTGCCCAAGCTGGAGTGCAGTTACGTGATCATAGCAGCTCACAGCGGTCTCATCCTCCTGGGCTCAAGTGATCCTTTTGTCTCAGCCTCCTGGATAGCTAAGACTACAGGTGTGTGTCACCATGGCTGGCTACTTTTTAAAAATGTTTTGTAGGCTGGGTGCGGTGGCTCATGCCTGTAATCCCAGCACTTTGGGAGGCTGAGGCAGGCCGATCACGAGGTCAGGAGTTTGAGACCAGCCTGGACAGCATGGTGAAACTCCTTCTCTACTAAAAATACAAAAACTATCCAGGCATCGTGGTGGGTGCCTGTAGTCCCAGCTACTCAGGAGATTGAAGCAGGAGAATTGCTTGAAGCTAGGAGGCGGAAGTTGCAGTGAGTGAAGATCGCGCCACTGCGTTCCAGCCTGGGCAACAGAGCGAGACTCCATCTCAAAAAAAAAAAAAAAAAATTGTTTTGTAGAGATAGGGTCTCCCAATGTTGCCCAGACTGGTCTCAAATTCCTGGGCTCAAGCAGTTCTCACTTGGCCTCCCAAAGTGTTAGGATTACAGGCATGAACCACCGTGCCTGGCACCATCCACTCACTATTCATCTTAAATTCAACAAATGTTTTCTGAATATTCATCACATACCAAACATATTGCAAGACTGGGATACTAAGATATGAATAAGATATGGCTCCTTCCCTCAATGATCTTGTTTGTAGTTGCCTTTTAATTACTCTGAAGCAAACTTCCCAAAGCACTGGCAAATTGCTGTTAGAACTGTTGACTATCTCCTGGATGGTCCATCATTAAGGCTCAAGCATTGTCCAGGAGAAGAACATTAGCTCTCATATTGGTCTTTATCAGTCAACTGGGCCCATTTCAACCAACAGGACTGCCACAATGCACAACTCCAGGGAGCATCATTCACATAGACTAATGACATTCTCAGAAGTTGAACAGTGCATAGTCTACGGCTGTAAATGGCAGCCCTGAGAACACAAACAGGACCCATTAATGCTATCCCCTCACATTCACAGTCACATTTGTGGAGCACTTTACAGTTTATAAGGAATTTCACCTACATTATCTCAGTTGAACTGAGAAATTCTATTTTGGTTCCCATAATGTAGTCTCTCTTCACTGCCCTTCACCCCATGAGACTCTCTGTTGGCTCCATGAGCTCCCGGAGGCCCCTTCTCAGATGGTGATGGCCCAGCTGAACTAGCGACAATTACCAAGCACCAAGTTACATTACAGCTCTAGGCTTTCTTCTACCCTGAAGCATTTACCTGGAATTAGCAGTGGTCGCAGCTCGGCAGAGGTGACTGTGCTGGTGATTATGAACGCATTCCTTGTTTGTCTTTTCAGCCCTGAAATCCTGTCAGTGAGGAGAAGTGATAATAACATGTTATTAAGTTCTTTCTGGGTAATGTAATTCAGGAGTCAGGAGGCAGTTTGGTCATTTATGTCTCTGAAAAGCTTAGAATAATTTCCAGTGTCATTATCCCCCATTTTAAAGAGCCAGGCTCCAATATGTGAATGTGTGTATAGGCATGTACACCTAAGCACGGGCATATGGCCAGATGTGTCTATAAACCAACACAAGCTTCAACTTATTTATAGATCCGTGTATATGCACGAAACTCTGCCTTTTTAGCATCATGGCTTCCTAAATCTAGGTTTTCAGGAATTAAGTTTATTCCTAGCCTTTTCCCTGGCATGTTATGGAGTCTACATTTTTGCTTGCCATTATCATAATTGTTACACAAAAAGAATGAGCACACTGGTTATAAACACATCTGTGAGGTGAGTAGTGCCAGCCTTTATGGACAGCCTTTCAGTCACCCAGTTCTCTTTATAACTCCTCCTTTCCAAGTAATTTTCTTAGAGCTTCTGCTTCTCCCAGAAAAGGCCTTTCTAGCAGGCACTGGTTATGTGTTTATTTTTCCTTTAACACATTGTACTGGTAACTCAGATGCTTTAGGCAGGAAAGGTGTGTCTATGATATGCACTTATCTCCCTTGTTAATGGAGTTGGCACCTTGATTGTCGATTGTGGAATTTCCAAGCTGGAAGGAACCTGTGAGATTATGTGAGCCAGCTGTGTCTCTGCACAATGAAGAAAGGGATGCTTGGAGCAGGCAATAAGTAGTTCAAGGTCCCTAGAGTTAGTGGCATAGCAAGGATGAGAAACCAAGTCTGCTGCTCCTACCCCGAGAGCTCTCTCTGTTATCATGGTTCAGTCCCTTGGAAGACCGCTTTGCTTCGCTCCCGGTATGCTCTTCCTGTTTTCTTTTATGAGCATGGAGATGGTAACTGGAGACTGGACCTGGCATAACCCTCAGATTCTGGAGAGCTTTGTAGGCCATTGCAAGAGCTGGCTGTTACTATAATATCAGATTCCAATGAAGGACTGTGATCGGACATGTCACATAGTGACATGATACGACATGCTTTAAGGAAATCATTCCAACAGCTGTGTTAAGAGTAGATTTAGGTGACGAGAATGAAAGTAGGGAAGACAGTTGGAGGCTGCTACAATAAGCTGGGGACGATAGTGGGGCTGTGGACATCATGTTCTAGATGAATTTTAAAGGTAGAGCCAATGGATTGCTGAGGATTGGATGGGGAGAGAGGGGTGCTGAGATAAAGAAATGAGTCAGAGGCTTGCTAGTTTTGTGGCCAGGGTGACTGGTAAGGCAGTGCTGTGCTCACTCGGAAACACCCTCAGAGACACATCCAGAGATAACATTTAATCTGGGCATCCCTTGGCTCAGTCAAGTTGACACAAAATTAACCATCACTAGGTACTAGTAGGCATTCCAAAGAATCCTCTGGGTTCCAGATGTACTCCCTCAAGTCACCACTGAGCAGCATCAGTCAAAATTTCCCTTGACCAGGCCGGGTGCGGTGGCTCACGCCTGCAATCCTAGCACTTTGGGAGGCTGAGACAGGCGGATCACGAGGTCAGGAGATTGAGACCACCCTGGCTAACACGGTGAAACCCTGTCTCTACTAAAAATACAAAATATTAGCCAGGTGTGGTGGCAAGTGCCTGTAGTCCCAGCTACTCGGGAGGCTGAGGCAGGAGTGAACCCGGGAGGCGGAGCTTGCAGTGAGCCGAGATAGCACCACTGCATTCCATCCTGGGCGACAGAGCAAGACTCAGTCTCAAAAAAAAAAAAAAAAAAAAAAAAAAAAAATTTCCCTTGACAATTAAGATCAGTCGAACTGAATTCTGCCTCCAACCTTAAAGAGGTTGGAAGAGGACTCCGAGCTCCAAATGAAAATGTAGGCCAGGTGTGGTGGCTCACGCCTGTAATCCCAGCACTTCGGGAGGCGGAGGCGGGCGGATCACATGAGGTCGGATTACATGAGGTCGGGAGTTTTAGACCAGCCTGGTCAACATGGTGAAACCCTGTCTCTACTAAAAATACAAAAATTAGCCAGGCATGGTGGTGCATGCCTGTAATCCCAGCTACTCAGGAGGCTGAGGCAGGAGAATTGCTTGAACCCGGGAGGCGGAGGTTGCAATGAGCCATGATAGGGCCACTGCACTCCAGCTGGGGTGACAGAGTGAAACTCGCTCTCAAAAAAATAAAAAAAAAAAAATGTAGCTGCCAACACCCAGATTTTAGCTTTGTGATAGCCTAAGCGGGAACCTAGCAATGCCGTGCCTGCCTTCTGACCTATAGAACTGTGAGCTAATAAGTAGGTGTTGCTTTAAGCCACCAAGTTTGTAGTAATTTTTTGCATAGCAATAGAAAACCAACGCACATTCAGAGATCAGAAAGCTATAAGAACTAAATGTTCTAAATTAGTATCATTAATAATAGGACAACTAGACATCATGTGCCTGCTCATGTGATATGAAATCCAATAGGAAGTTCATAGCATCATTTAAAGTATTTGATCAATTGCATTAAATCTGAATTAAACCAAGTTTTTAGATTACATGACTATATGCATTTATCAAAACAAATAAAACTGTAAACTAAAAAGGATGAAGTTTACCATGCCTAAGTTTTACCTTAGTAAACCTGGCTTTAAAAAAACAAGCCATTAGATCTACCTCAATTTGTAGAAGATACTAATACTGCTTAAATGAGAGCATGAGAAAATAGAGGTATTTAGAATGTGGGATATTCTACATGACAGTGGGCCTGATCTCTTCAAAGACTCAATGTCATAAAAAAAATGATGAAGGGGGATTGTCCTATATTAGGCAAGACTTAAGAGACATAATAAATAAACTCACTGTATGAAACTTATTGGATTCTGGTTCCAAAGAAAAGCTATAAAAGACATTTTTAGGACAATTGTAGAAATTTGAATATAAAGTGAGTTTTGGATGATATTAGGGGACTATTACTATTTTTGTTAGGTATAATTCTGGTATTGTTAATTGGAATTTTTTCTCTAGGTTTTGGAGATACATGTTGAAGTATTTAGGGGTGAAGTGTCATGATGTTTTTAATTTACTAAGAAATGATTCAGTTACAAGGCAAAAAATGGCCAAATATTAACAATGGCTGAGACCGGGTGGATGGTACATGAGTGTTCATTGTATTCTTCTCTTTTCTTTCCTGAATGCTAAAATGGAAATTCCATTAAATCAAACAAACAAACAAACAAACAAAAAACAGGTGAAAGCTGCTGCAGGATCCTCATAGCTGATTTACAGCCTATAGCTCCAAAGTAGGTGATGAACTGAGGAATATGGAGCCCAGTTGCCACTCCACAAACTCAGGTCTGCTGAAGCCAGCCACACCTACTACCGCTGCTGTGGAAGAAGGGCTTCTGCCTCCCTTCCACCTTCCAAATCATGCATGAGTGATTGACCAGACTGTATGTAGAACCCTGCTGGCCAATGGCATCTAACACAGGGTAATGGCGCTTAAGCTGCTAAGCCCCTCACTTGCCTCTAGAAACCTCTCCCATGGCCTTGGGAGGGCCTAGCAAAGTATCACATGGTCATATGCTTTTGTAACCATCTTTGCAAAGGTATATTTCAACTGCAACTATTAAGACTGCTGTCTGTTTCTACCCTAATTTTCCCTGTATCATACTTTCCTTATGTTGGATTGTTTTGGAAGAGCCATGGGGATTTTTGGGATCCAGCTAAGAGGAAGTTGAGCTGGGATGCATTTAGCCGGTGTTTGGCGGGTGTTTCTGTAATTTGCGGTTATTTGCTAGTCATTCTCTCATAGGAATGGTTCTATGAGTACCTCTACTGCTTACAGTGCCAGCTCACCTGGCTTTATGACACAAAGGTGCAGGGCGAGAGGTCAGATCACAAGAAGAATGTGTTCTATGTACAGCATCAGAAGTATGTTGGTAGTGGAGGAGGAAAGAGATTAAAATGCATGATCTGGAAACCAGTCTGTGTAATATTCTCCACTTATCAGTTGTGTGAAATTCTAAGTAGACAATTTGCTACTCATTGATGCCTAGTCAAAATGGAAGCTTTTTCCTGTGAGAAATATGCCCAGTAGTTTAGCTTATACACTTATAAATATACCAGTTTTTTAAATGGGCATCATGAATTATAGAGTTGATCAGAATTCTTATATTTGTAAGGCACAAACCTGTCACGATACTATAAACAATGAATATGTCTCATATGTTTTATACATAACAGCTGTCAATAATAAAAATAATAAGCTATGCTAGAGGAAAACATCAATTGTCTTTCTATTTCTTCTCCAGAAGATAATATTGCAAAATCTTGTCCTGTGAAAAAGTGATCAAAGATAATATAACCCCCAAAGTGTGGGAAAAAACCCTATTATAAAGGTATATTGAGCAGCTGAATAAATATAACATTATTTTTCCTGGATTTTGTGATGTTTGTAGTCTTACAGCTTTTTAAAATTTATAATATGTTGTGATTTTTTTTCTCATTCCATGTAACTATTTGCAATTTTGTATTTTGTTATTAGGTTGGTGCAAAAACTGCAATTACTTTTGCACCAACCTAATACTTAAAAAAGGCTTCTGCAGTTGTATAAACTTTGGACAGAGAATGGCAGGGCAAAAGGATAGAATTCTTGTCCCTCATGACATTGGGAAGCCTCATGGCAGCCCTGGATTGCCTACCTCCAGACTCCTTTTATTTGAGGGAGAAATAAACCTCTTTCTTGTTCAAGTGACTGTTATCTTGCCTTTTCTGTTGTGAGCAACCGAACAGAATCCTAACTGATATATGTATTTGTCCTTTGACACGGCAATACCACTTCCAGGAATTTGCCCTGCAGGTATTCGGGCACATAGGCAAAATGATGTATGGTCAAGGTCATTCGTTGCAGCAAAAGATGAGAAACAATCTATATGTCCATCCATGGGGACAGGTTAAATAAATTATGCATATCCACAGTGAAATAATATGCATCATATATTAGGAGGAAGCTTGTTGTATTGATACAGAATTATCTCTAATGCATATTGTTAAAAGAAAAAGTAAATGCAAAATAGTGTGAATGCCGTGCTAATATATATATAGTGTTGTATTCCTCTCTCTTATTTCCTGCATGCTAAAATGGAAATTCCATTAAATCAAACAAACAAACCAAAAACAGGTGAAAGCTGCTGCAGGACTCACATAGCTAATTTACAGTCTATAGCTCCAAAGTAGGTGATGAATTGTGGAATATGGAGCCCAGTGGCCACTCCACAAACTCATATCTGCTGAAGCCAGCCTCACCCACTACTGCTGCAGTGGAAAAAGGGCTTCTGCCTCCCTTCCACCTTCCAAATCATGCACAACTGATTGATCAGACTGTATGTAGAACCCTGCTGGCCAATGGTGTCTACCACAGGGTAATGGCGCTTAAGCTGCTAAGCCCTTCACTTGCCTCTAGAAACCTCTCCCAAGGCCTTGGGAGGGCCTAGCAAAGTATCACATGGTCATGTGCTTTTGTAACCATCTTTGCAAAAGTTTATTTCAACTGCAACTATTAAGACTGCTGTCTGTTTCTACTCTGATTTTCCCTGTGTCATACTTTCCTTATGTTGGATGGTATTGGAAGAGCCATGGGAATTGAGCCAAGCACATATATATGTGTGTGTGTGTGTGTGTGTGTGTGTGTGTGTGTGTGTGTGTGTGTGTGTGTATGCTTGAATATGCATTAAACATCTCTGGAAGGACCTGCAGGAATTTAGTGACATTGGTTGCCTCTTGGGGCAAGTGAATGGCTGAGGACAGGACTGGGAGGAGGAGTTTTCACTTTTGAATAAACAGTGAACTTTTAATCTATTTTAAAATAAAAGTAAAATGAAAACCAGAAAACATTTTTACATTTAAAACCTGTAGAGCAAAACCCATTATTTTCTTTAAAAAAAACCCTTCTTTGTATTTTTAAATTTATTTTTCATAGAGACGAGGTCTTGCCATGTTGGCCAGGCTGGTCTCAAACTCCTGGCCTCAAGTGACCCTCCTGTCTTGGCCTCCCAAAATGTTGGGATTGTAGGCAGGAGCCACTGCACCGAGCCTCTCTTTTTAGATTAAAGAATAAATAAATAAGAATCCCTTAACTCACCTACCTGTGAAGATGGATGCCCTATGTGTGGCTTTCCCAGGACAATCTGTTTATGCCTCATCTTCTGGTGTAATTATTAATAGTGCCTCACTTCTCTCTCAGCAGTTGGATGATAAACTATCTGGTTACCCTACCTGTTAAATACATCACAGCCCATGAGAAGTCCAGTCCAGCCAGTGATGAAACAGATGCCTGATTCTTTGCCTGATTGCTGGATGCAGTAGTGCCTTGAGCTTAGGGACCCTTGTATGGAGAAAAAAATGTGTGTTTTCAATAATAAATGAATGTCGGCGAGGTGGGAAATGATCACACCAAGAGAGGTACATGGGAACTGGAAAATACTGAAGATACACAAGTTTCACCTTTGCTATCTCAGGTCAATGCTGGGGCATTGCTTACTGAAAGGAATGGTAGATGAATCACTGTGTTACTTAGCTGATTGCTTTCTCTCTCTCTCTCTCTTTTGCTGTTTAATGCATGCACAAATGTTACATGCACTTATGTCATGACTGAACTCTGCAGAACTTACTGTGTCACGTTGGCATTCTGCATTTGCCTCTTGACTCTGAACTCTTGTCTGAGTTTTCCTGTGTCCCAGCAACAGTCACATTTACTAAATGTTTGCTGAATGAATGCATGAACCCCATGGAGACCTAGGCTGACATCTGGTCCTCTCTTCTGCACAGAGTCTGACTGTCATGGGTATCATCATCTTTGAGACTGTAATCTTTATGAAGGCAGAGACTAGGTTTACTTGAATCAGCAAAGTAACCCCAATGCAGAGTACTATGTCTGCTACATAGCAAGTGCTAATAAATATCAGTTCAGTAAATAAGTGGGTGAATAAATGAATGAATGAATGAATAAATGTTTGCATCAGTCACCTGAGGACCAATTGCACACTAGTCATTCCCATTGCAAGTCTACTTGGCCCTGGCATGTAATGACAGAATATAGAGGAAGATTTCATGGAAGATGTAGGGTCAGGGACCTTCTTGAATAAATACAAAGTGCCTTACCCACTGTCGGGGCTTCCTATATAGCTCAGCAAAGAGCCTTCTGTGCCTGCAGTTTTTTTTTTTTTAGGGCTTCTCTTTCCAACTGCCACATGCATGATGGATGATGTTCCCATGTCAGGGAATATACTCCCATGGGGATACTCAAATTTTGATAAAGTCTAAAAATATTGGGAGAAAGAAAATGCTATACTACTTTCTAAATGCCACAACTATTAATAATACACCTGTCATAATTACTCACTTGGATGTGCCATAATCAAAATGGGTTGTGGGTTATGCAGTTACCAGCGAACTAGCTGTCATGCCATCCTCTTGCTTCCACTCAAGAATACGTGTCAAATCCAAGTGACTGTGGGGTTTTAGAGAGGATCTTGAACTCACTCTAGTTTTCCAAAAAGCAGCTAATGCCCAAATTTTAGTTCCTTCGCTGTTAATAGTAACAAATTACAACTGGGACACTCTAAGGCAGAGAACCACCCATTCTTTGGTTAGTATTGCCTCTTTAGACATCCACTTTAAAACTGTAAATGCTCTAAAGAAATACACCCTACAGGACACACCACTAACTCCCTATCCACTTCTCTGCATTACAATGGGGTGTGTGTGTGTGTGTGTGGGTGTGTGCGTGTAAAAGAGAGACAGAGAGAGCAAGAGAGTCAGTCTGGAGAGAGGGGAGGGAAGTGGGGGTAGGGCTGCTAGGAAGGAGATGGAGCTTGATTTCTAATACTTTCACCTGTGAGCTGTGTGGCCTTGGGCAAGTCACTTAACCTCACTAAGCCTCAGTTTCCTCATAAGTAAATGGGGCTGATAATAAAAGTACCTACCTCATAGGATTGTTGCAATAAAACCAATATAGTGCTTACCTTAGTTCTTGGCACATACTAAGACTTCAATACATGTGGGCTATTTTTTTTTTTTCTGTATGTTTGCTCATTCTTCTGATACACTGAAGACAAAGTATAAGAAGACTGGTTGGGACACTTCCTAGTCGTCACTGACAATCTGCCATTCAGTTTGGGCTGAGGCTTATTTCTGGGACAAAATCCAAAAGAATGGGCAGAACCTTGTACACTGTCAATGAGGGAGGCTTGCTTTTATTGTCCAGGTCACATGTGGTATGCACAGACTCTCCTGGGGACACTGAGCTTTTTTGAGGAGCCCTAAATGTGGGAATAGGGCAAGAGTTTGAGAGGGGTTGTTGGAATCCAAAGCATAAGTTCTAGAAAGCAGGAGTCTCCCTAGAACAGTCTTTTGTGGGGAGCAAGGAAGGAGAAAGATGGCAAAGAGAGGGGTTTGCCATCCTATGAGTCACTGATTGCTGATGCATAGCCTGGAAGCCCTCTCCCCTGGAACAATGAACTTCAAATGGCTAAGGGCAGTGGCTTGAGAGGCTGTGCCTATAGCCCTATCTCAGTCCATTCCGGCTGATATAACCAATTACCATAGACTGGGGGGCTTAAACACCAAACATTTACTTCTTACAGTTCTGGAGGCTGGGAAATCTGAGCTCAGGATACCAGCACGGTTGGGTTGTGGTAAGGGCCCTCTTCCAGGCTGCAGACAGCTGCCTTGTATCCTCACATGGCAGAAAGAGAGCTCGCTAGCTCCATGGGGCTGCTTATGAGGGCACTAATCCCATTCATGAAGGCTCCACCTATGTGACCTATTACCTCCTGAAGGCCCCATCTCCAAATACCATCACACTGGGACCAGGGCTTCAACACATGAATTTTGGGAGACACAAACATTCAGTCCACTGCAAGCCTACAATGGACCACCTTGAGGCTCAGATTAGCAAGCCATGAGCTTAGAGTTTGGAAGCTTGTCACTAATCGTAGGCCCTTCACTAGGCCAAGGGGCCTGTAGCCTTGGTCTTCTCACCTGTGAAATGAGAGAATGGATGGTCTCTGAGCTTCCTTCCATCTCTGACATTCTGTGGCTGGGAGATGGTGAAGGAGAGAGATACGCTTTTGATGACCTGACCTTTCTGCATCTTGCTGTTTCTCCTTCTTGCCACTATTTCCAGGCCCTAGGGACATTCCTGATGCTACCAGATGGTCTAGGACTCCAAAATTTGTGGTCATCTCAGCCTTAGTGCTGTCCAAGTACTGGTCATTGTGAAATTTTCCTCCTTGACTGCCTCTCCTTATCCACTCATGAGGATGAGTTTCTCACTTCTCGTCTCATCTTTCAGTCACGACAATGGTGGCATTAGTTCGTTCATTCATTTATCATTCCAATGTTTTCTGAGCCCTAATGGGGCACCAAGCATCATGCTAAGGGCAGAGGGTACAGTGGGCATTGGGTTACAGAGGCATAGCCCTGTGCTGATGGAGTCCGTATGGTGGTGACAGAATCATCACGTGACAGATACAACGTGCAAGTACTGAGCTCTGTGGGGGTAGTTATTAGGGGATGTTAGATGGGGGAGGGGCAGGACAGGTACAATGACTTTGAGGATGGGATGCTGAAGCTGAGACTTAATGGTAGATGGACACCCTCAGTTCCATGAGGGCAAAGATTTTTGACTCTTTTTTGCTGCTGTATCCCAGTGCCTTGAACAGTTGGCACTCCGTGAATAGTTGCTGAATGAAAGAATACATTGAGTCGCACAATTGAAGTCCCTGTGGCATGAAAGAAGCTGAGATAAGGCCAGTATCTCTGCAAGGCTGTCTTCTGGAGGCTCAAAGCAGCAAAGTTGAAGAGACGAGGCTGGGTACGGGGCTGGCCTCGTGCGGATTTCCCCAAACGCAGACACTGAGACACGGACTGGGGTGCAGGTGGTTGTTATTTGGGAAGCACAAGTGAGGAAATGTGAGAAAGGAGGAGAGAAGAGAGAAATGCCAGTAAATAAAGGGCAGATTAATGATGGGTTGCCGCTGTGGGCACCTGGGGCTGAAGCCCACTTTGTGGAACGTGAGGGATGAGATGGGGTATTTATCTATTGACTCTTGCTCCTGTGGGTTGAGGAGCGTCCCTAGGGGTGTTAAATCCCTAACCCTTGTGGGCTGCCCTGCTTAGAGGCTGAACAAGCTACTGTGGTGCTGGAAAACGCCCTCAAGTGGAGGAGCAATAGAGGTGGGAGCTGCCCCCTAGGGGTCTCAGTAATCCTCCGCCGCAGCTGCAGGTGAGCTCAGAAGAGGGTGGAGGAGGTCTGGGGCGGGCATCAAAAGTGGCTGCTGCAGAGGTAAGCAGGGCACCAAACAAGAGAGGGTGGTGGCTTTGATTATGGTGGTGGCATTGGATGGGGAGAGAAGTACACAGATTTCAGGTACTTTTTGGATGTGGGAGGTGATCAACAATAAAGAGTCCTCCAATAAAGAGAAAGCCCTTTCTCCTCCAGCCCCCACTTTTATTCCACAAATATTTATTGCTGTGGTTTGTGGTTGGGCTTCCTGGGAAGCCAACTGAGACAGAGTTTGTTGTGCAGGCTGTTTGAGGAGCAGGGGACAGATTTAAGAGTGCACAAAGGGAGACCACGCAACAGCCTCAGCTAACCCCACAGAACGCTCGGGAGCTAGACCTGCTCCTCAAAGTTGTTCGGAATTGGAAACAGATGCTGGACCTCCATCAGTCCAACCTGGGGAGGATGCCGTGACTTGGGCCAGGCAGCTCTCTTCAGCGGAGGCAACGCTATTATAGCGTCCACCACAATGCTGAAGAATCTTTTGTATGTCAGGTACTGTTGTAGGTGCTGGGGGTGTTAGAAGGGGCCAGGTGAGAGAGAGGCAATAAACAAACAAATATGTACCATCAGGTAGTGCGAAGTGCAAAGCAGAAAACAAAACAGGGTTAGTTGAATGATGGCTGGACTGGGAGAAGGAAGGTGGGGGTGGTAGTGAGGGAGGCTTGGAAGACAAGAGCAACAGGACCCTGACAGTTTAGGGGCGGGGCATCCTCTCTTTGCACTGGGCTCCCTGGGAACTGCCCCTTGTGCGTGGTCCCATCTTTTGGCCACAGTTGCTGGCCTCTTTGCAGGAGGTAGAGGCAGCCCCTCTTCTCCCTGAATAAATTTGCTTTGATGTTGACCTGCAGCCTGGGGTTTCAGGAGTTAGGAAATTGTGCGACAGGCGGAGCTGGAGGTTAGCGCGTCTTCGAGCTGTCGCCTTCCACCCAGAACAGCTGGCCCTGCCTCAGGGCTGACTGTTAACCCTAGGAGGTGGGTGGATTGGCAGAGAGGGCAGCTGGGCCCAAGTCAAGGCCGGGCTGTGTGTGCGTGTGTGTGTGCGCGTGCGTGTTCCTGTGTCCGCGCGCACGCGCTCCTGCGTACTCGGCTGCCACGCGCTTCCTCCGCCCCTTTCACCTGGGCAGGTGCCTGCAGGGGCTATCGCGCCGCCCCAGATTGGGATCCGGGGAGGGCAGAGGCTCCCTCAGCCAGGCCTGGGCTCCGCCTGCTGCCCTCCCCCAGCCCAGGCCTTTGTGGTTGCCAATGAAGGCCGAGAGCCCTAGCTGCGGGGGCAGTTCCGCTGGGTGTCTGCGCCGTCCACGGCCCGGGAGCGCGGGAGCAGCCTCCGCCTGGGCAAAGGCTGGGCGGACCGGCGGGCAAGCGGCCCTGGAACAAACTCAGCCCGCCTGCGGTTCCCAGGCGCAGCGGCTCCCGGGCCGTCTCGCCGCTCTCGGCAGGGGAGGGCGCAGTCCAGGGGCCCCTAGAAACTCGCCTTGTTCTCAGCCCACGAGGAATTTAGCATTGATAAAGCCTCAAAAAAAAAAAAAAAAAAAAAAAAAAAAAAAAAAAAAAGGCAACCAATTCCGCCCCTCCCAAAAACCTGAATCATCTGGCGACCATCCCCGCTGTTTCCCACCTCTGGTAGGCTTCCTGGTGACTGCAGAAATGAGGCAGCGGCAGGGCTGGATGAAGACCCTTGGAGGCCTCATCACTGAGACAGGAATGGCGCCCACAATACGAAATAAAAACAGCACTGACTTGGAAAATAAGTGTCAGGAGGACAACAAAAGTTCTGATTTTGGGTGAGGATGAGGGGTGGTGGGCTGCTTTGCTGCTGTCCCTCCCAAGCCAGAGCTCCTAAGCAGCCGTGGATTGAAGGTCCCTACTCTTTTCCCCCTCAGGCTTTTGTATGGCTGTGTTGCCAGATTTAGCAAATAAAAAAGTACAGGGCACCGGGTTACGTGTAAATTTCAGATAAATGAACACTTTTATTTTAGCATATGGAAGCCTTATGCATTTGAAACATAGTAAAATAATTCATCGTTTATTGGAAATCAATGAAATTTTTAGTATAAAAATTTAGTATATCTTAATGCATGGGATATACTTATATTAAAAAATCGGTCATTTATCTGAAATTTATATGAAATACAAATTTAATTGGGCATTTGAATTTTATCTAGTAACCCTACTTGATAGTCAGCTATCTTGGCCCCTAGTGTCCATAGAGCCAGGAAGGGTGGGCAGAGCCCTCAGGTGCCCCCTCCCCCTGTCCCTGCTTTTTTTTGAGACAGGGTCTGGCTCTTTCACCCAGGCTGGAGTGCTGTGGCCGAATCTGGGCTCAAGTGATCCTCCCACCTCAGCCTCCCCAGTCGCTGGGACCACAGGCATGTACCACCAAGCTGGGCTCATTTTTCTATTTTTTTTGTAGAGATAGGGTTTTGCTATGTTGCCCAGATTGGTCTCGAACTCCTGAGCTCCAGTGATCTGCCTGCCTCAGCCTCCCAAATTGCTGGGAGTATAGGTGTGAGCTGCCGGGCAGCCCTCAGGCCTTTTCCATCCCACCCCACTGCCAGCACTGAGAGTGCTCCCTGAGCTGCTTCTGAGTCAGGCTTTTGCCCAGAGGTTGGTGAAGGGTGTTGAATCAGGAACCAAAGACCTGGGCTCTGAGGCTCTGCTCTTTCAACACTGAGTGAGTTACCCTTTCTGAGATCAGCTTCCTCATCTTTAAATGGGTGAATAGCAGGTGTGAGGCCTGCCAGGTGAATGTGTGGCTGGCACACCATCCATCCTAGTACATTCAGCCTGTGCATTTTAAAAAGCAGAAAGCAAGGGTCTCAAACTCAGATGCCTATGGGTGCTGAGGAGTTAAAGGAAATGAGAGCAACTCCCTAAAGGGCATAAACCATGGAGTGGGAGTACCCAGCTGTGATCCAGATCCAGCTCCAGCTAGCTATTACCGCATTAGGTAGAATGAGGGCAGATCTTATAACTTTTCAGAAGAATCTGGACGTCTGGATTTTCACACAAAAACCTGATTAAGAAATACTGGCAACTAATTCATATTTTTCTTTAAACAAAACATTTTAAGCACTGAGTAGCTATAACAAATGAATCGAAATACTTGCAGCCACGTGCCAGGTATTATTCTAAGAGCCTATGGGTATCAATTCATCCAATTACCCTATGAGGTAGATATTATTATGATTTCCATTTTACAGATGAAGAAACTGAGGTACAGAGAGGCCAAGAACTGATGCCATATTTGGGATGCAGGCAGTCAGTTTTTTGTCTTTGAAGACAACTTCCTTTCTGGATTTCCTGGCACTGAGCTTTACTGAGGGCAGCACTATGGCTAAAAGCACAGGCTCAGCAGCTCATGTGGTGCTCCTCTGTGGTTTGCCCTGCATACTTTCCTTTGGAAAACTGTTATTCCCCAATACCTGTGTTTCAGGTGAGGCTCTTAACCAGAGAGCTCTGCCTGTCCCTGCTCTGCAGTGCACGAATGACCCAAGCTGGGGAGAATGAGTCATTTTCAGGGACCAATATGGAAGATGAGGGAGAGAGGGCCTCATGAGCTATGTGAATGGAGTAAGCCTGGGACTGCTTGGGATCATCGTCTTTGTTGCCACATGGAGAGTACCTGCCTGAAAATGGAGCAAACTCAATGGAAAGCAAAATAGAAAGAAAAGATCCCAGTGACATAATTTGAGCTCCTGGATGCAGCCATGCCTAAAGCCAGCCACCCTTAGACTTCTCATTTATTTGTACCAATATATTTCTCTCTCTTTATTATTATTATTTTTTAAAACAGGGTCTCACTCTATCACCCAGGCCGGAGTGCAGTGGTGTGACCACTGCAACCTCCAGGTTCTGGGTTCAAACGATTCTCATGCCTCAACCTCCCCAGTAGCTGGGACTACAGGCATATGCCACCATGCCTAGCTAATTTTTTGGTATTTTTAGGAGAGATGGGGTTCACCATGTTGGCCAGGGTGGTCTCAAACTCCTGACCTCAAGTGATCTGCCTGCTTCGGCCTCCCAAAGTGTTGGGATTACAGGTGTGAGCCACCACCCCCAGCCATATATTCCTCCTTTTGATGATTCCAATTTGACTTGAATTTCTACTGATTGGAGTGGACAGAGTCCTGGCAAATACGGTGTCAAAGAAATGTCGCATCACTTCAGGATGTTAGATCCTTTCTACTCAAAGTGGTTCAAGGACCAGTAGCATCAGCATCCCCTGGGAGCTTGTTGAAAATGCAGAATCTCAGGCCCGTCCCAGACCTACTGAACCAGAATCTGCATTTTTAACAAGATCGCAGCTACGCATATACACATTCAAGCTTGAGAAACGTTGCTCTAGACTAGCGTTCTCAGCTCTAGCTGCACATTTAGGTCTCAATACCCAAATCACACCCCAGACCAACTGACTCAGAATCTCTGGGGGTGGGCCCTAGGAGCCAAACTTTTAAAAGCTCCCCAGGTGATAATGATATACAGCCAAGGTTGAGAACCACTGCTCTGATGTGATATGCTTGGTGGCAGCTGAAAGCCTAATTCTTTGCGATTTATCCTAGAGCCAAAGCTTGCTTCTGAGGAGGATACAGCAGAAGGTCTCTCTCTTTCTATCTCTGTCTCTGTCTCTCTCTCATCCCTTGGGAATGAAGAGGGAGATGCTGTATCCCACAGACAGAACCCACAGGGACCCCAAGGGGGATTTTTAAAAAATACCAAATCCTAGAATACTTTCATTTTCTACCATTACAAAACATCTTTCTTCCATCTGAGGTCACAACACTGGACTACATGAAAATCTTTTAAACTTTCAAAAATTCAAGTCACTTCTCCACAGGGCCTTGAACATAAGTACAATCTGAATCTCAAACTAAACTCAAATATGTGTTTTTTTATTAAACCATGAACTATCCCCAAAATATGTTTTGAGTTTTCATTTTCCTTCTAAAAATCTTCATTGTGGTGGATCAATTCACTCTGGAACTAATCCAGATGCTTTCTAAAACCAGTCAACTGGAAGAAAGTGGGAATATCAAAATATTCTCTGAATTGACACTGAGCAAAATTGTTTGCATTTTGGGATTTTGCTTTGTCTGGCCACTGTGGGAATTTGGCTGTGGTCTCTGTTTCCAGTGGTTCATCAGATGCTGTATTCTCCCATCTTTCCCTTTCTTTTTGAGTGAGGACCTCACCAGGACCTGTGGGTCACCAATTATAGATAGGTCCAGGTGGCATCATTAGGTTGTTAGCAGGTGTCCATGGACGGTGTGCATGAAAAAATGAGTAAGATGGAGTCTTTCTTCTCATGAGCAGGAGAAGGGGGACTGGGCTGAGGGTTGCTGGGGCTGTTTTGTGTTTGTTTTTGTGGTTTTAACTGCTGGCAAAGAACCCTTTCCTGCCTGGACCTCTGCTTGAGAACAGGAAGAGGTGTGGGCGGGGTTGAGGAGAGATCTGGAAGTCGGCCTTTCCCTGCTCATCATAGTCAGCAGCTCATTAGGGATTCTAATCAGGCAGAAATATTTTCCCGTCAGCTTATTACAAACTCTAACAAGGTCCCAGCTCCAGGTCATGGCTGCTTTTCTCCTGCTGGGGATAACGATGAGCAGCTTGTCGGAACCTTTGGTATCTCATTTGTTACAACATGTGATTCACAGAGGCAGGAGGGCTCTGGGGTGGAGGAAGTGGAGACAGCCAGGGAAGAGATGGAGGGAGAGTCCCTTTTGTGGAGGACCTGAAGACACAAATGCCCATTGCTTTAGGGAAGCCAAACCCAGACCTTACTGGACACTTGAAATCTTCTGAGAATCTGGGCCCAGCTATGTGTGAGGTACAGACTGGCTCCTTCCTTGTGTATGGAAGCAGATGGCCACTAGCTGGCCAGGAGATAAAGGGCAAGGTTTTATGTGTTTTATTTTATTACTTTATTTTATATTTTTTTGAGAAGGAGTCTCATTCTGTCACACAGGCTGGAGTGCAGTGGCGCAATCATGGCTCATTGCAGCCTCAACCTCCTGTGCTCAAGAGATCCACTTCAGCCTCTCGACTAGCTGGGACTATAGGCGTGCACCACCACACCCAGCTAATTTTTAATATTTTTTTTGTAGAGATGAGGTCTCACTATGTTGCCAAGGCTGGCTTCAAACTCCTGGGCTCCAGTGATCTGCCCACCTGAGCCTCCCAAAGTGCTGGCATTACAGGCATGAGCCACCACGCCCGGGCAAATGGGCAAATTTTTAACTTTGAATTTCACCTGGCCGGGCGTGGTGGCTAATGCTTGTAATCCCAGCACTTTGGGAGGCCAAGTTGGGTGGATCATGAGGTCAGGAGTTCAAGACCAGCCTGGCCAAGATGGTAAAACTAGAAATACTGTCTCTACTAAAAAGACAAAAATTAGCCAGGCGTGGTTGCGGGTGCCTGTAATCCCAGCTACTGGGGAGGCTGAGGCAGAGAACTGCTTGAACCCGGGAAGCAGAGGTTGCAGTGAGCCAAGATCGTGCCACTGCACCCCAGCCTGGGGGACAGAGTGAGACTCCATCTCAAAAAAAAAAAAAAAAAAAAAAAAAATTCACCTTTTGTATCTCCTGGATTGCGAGGAAAGGACTCAGCACCCTTGTTTTGCATGCTTCATGGCCCCAGAGGCCAATTCTTGAATTTAGTGATTTGAAAAATATTTGCATGCCATCATTTTCTAGTTGAAAAACTCTCAGTGTCTCCCTAATTCGCATTGTCTTAGCCTAAACTTCTTATTTATCTATCAAAGCTTTCCATAAAACCACCCTACTCAAACTAGTTCTACTTCAAGCATTTTCCCCTTCCAAAATTCTCCATTTGAAACTCTTGAGGGCCTGGTCTCTTTAATATCTCACACAAATTGTTAATTGCACCTTTTTTATGATTGTTCTTGCTGCATATTCCAGTTCTGTTTTTTCATCAAAGCTTAACCAAAGCACTGTATCGTTTATAAATCTGTTCATGATTATGCTAGCTTTCACTGGGTGCTACAGCATGCCTTAAAACAGGGATCAGTAACTATAGCCTGTGGGCCAAATCTGACTCAGTGCTTATTTTTATAAATAAAGTTTTATTGGAACACAGCCATGCTCACATATTTACATATTGTCTTTGGCTGCCTTTGCATTACAACAGAAGAGTTGAATAGTTGCAGCAGAGATCATATAAACTGCAAAGCCTAAAATATTTACTATCTGCCCTGGCTTAAACCATAAAATTCAGCACTTAAATTTGTTTTATGCTTCATTGAATTCTTTCAAAAAGCCTTCTCAGATTCTTCTTCTTGGTTTTTTATTTTTATTTTTTTTAAATTGGGGCAGGGTCCCACTGTGTTGCCCAGGCTGGTCTCAAACTCTTGGCATCAAGGGACTCTCCTGCCTTGGCTTCCCAAAATGTTGGGATTACAGGTGTGAGCCGCCATGCCTGGCCTTTCAGATTCTTCTTTATTCCTCCTCTTCTCTCTAGCCACTCTTTACCTTTTCCATCTTTTCCTGCTCTGAATTTCTGTCACAATTTATCTGTATTTTTTCTGTGCTTTTCTCCTTCTAAAATTGTAAATAGTCATTTATTTATGTATCTGTTTTGCATAATGCTCTAGCCTGTAAATGCTTTGAGGGCAGAATGTCTTTAGGATTATCTCTGTACCCTGTCAGCAATTAGTGCCCGAATTCAGTAAACCAGGATAGAACCTTGCTGGTTGTAGAGTCTAACATGGCTCCTGATTGGCCCCCCTGAAATTGCCACAAAGGGTATCACCAACTTCTGGAAGTTCTATGCAGGGGTATGGCATCATGAAGAGCTGTGTTTCTTCTGGACTAAAGCTATCTAATCCTGCCTTTGAACTGATAGCCAAATCCTGCTTCCTTAGTAGTAAGATCACCATCTTATGGAGGGAGAGAAACCTTGCAACTTTGTGGATGAATTATGGGGTCTTATTGACCCTGGTTCATTTCCATCCCTCCTGTCTTTTCCAACATGAGCCCATTTTATAGAATTCCAGGTGTAGGCCCATCAATTCCATGGAGATGTCCAAGAAAGGAACAGCTTTCCTTTCTCTCAATTCTTGTTATACAAAGATTCAATAATATTGTGGTAGTCAGGATAATGGACCCCCCAAAAAATATCCATGTCCTAATCCCTGGAACCTGTGAATATGTTACTTTACATAGAAAATTAGATTTTGCAGATGTGATTAAGGTTAAGGACTTTGAGATGGTGAGATTATCTGGGATTATCCAATTGGGTCCAATTTAATCACCTAAGTCCTTAAAAGTGGAACAGCCGAGGCAGAACAATAGGTCAGATAGATGTGATGTGAGAAGAACTTGATCCACTGTTGCAGGCTTTGACAATGAAGGAAACAGGTCATGAGCCAAGGAAGAAGGGCAGCCTCTGGAAGCTGGAAAGACAGGGAAACAGATTTTCCCCTGCAGCTTCCAGAAAGGAATGCAGCCCTGGTGACACCTGGATTTCAGCCCAATGAGACCCAGGTTAGACTTCTGATCTGTAGAACAGTTAGATAATAAATTCGTGTTGTTTAAGCCACCAAGTTTGTGGTAGTTTGTTATGACAGTGACAGAAAACTAAGACAGATACACTTATGTTTTTGGCTTGGAATGGCTGGCCCCTGCCACTTAATCCAAACGGTTCAGTGACTCAGAGGCAGAGTGGGGAGGTGGAGGCCAGATGGACATTTGCCCATCCATTACAGAAAAAAAAAAAAAAAAAAAAAAAGGTGGTGTTGTCCAGAGTCCTGGAACTAAAGCTGGCTGGTTGTCTTGGAAATCATGACCTTTATCCCTAAGAAGAAATTAAACTGAGAGAATGTGAATGACGACAGCAGCCTTTTTGCTGGCAGTCTATTTGGGGAAGGGATGGACTGGTCTTGTGGGTTGCTTTTCTCACATGTGTATACAAGCTTCAGGCTTTTAGTGCCAGCTGGTAGAATTTTGGTCCTCAAAGAATCAGAAACCCTAAGTCCAGGGGAATGGCTCTGGTTACGAAAACAATCTGATGAACTCTGTATTAGTTATCTATTGCCACAAGAACGCTCAATAGAAAACTATCCCCCAAACCTCACTGACTTAAAACAATAATTATTTATCATGGCTCACGGGTTTATGGACTGGCTAGCCCTTTCTGCAGATCTGGGCTGGGCTCAGCTGGTCTCAGCTGGGCTTGCTCATGCATCTGTGGTCAGTTGGCAGGTTGGCCAGAGGCTGATTGGTCTAGGATGACCTCAGCTGGGGTGATTCAGATCTTCTCCACATGCTAGGTCATACTCCATAAGTCTAGTTGCTTTTGTTCTTATGATGGAGGCAAGGGGAGCTAGTGAGCGAGTGTGTGTATGAGAGAGAGAGAGAAGTGGGCAAAGGTCTTGAGGCCTTGGCTTGGAACTGACATGCTGTCACTTCTGCTGCATTCTATTGGTCAAAGTAAATGACAAGGCAGCCTAGATTCAAAGAACAGAGTAATAGGCTGAACCCCTTGATGAGAGGAACTATCAAGTCACATTGCAAATGCTGTGGGAGGGATGAAAGATTAGGGCCATTTTTGTAGTCAATCTGCCACAAACTCTCTGGGAAAGGAGAAGCCCTTAGCCCCAAATAGCTCCTGAAGGCTGAAGTGAATAGGCCACTGCCCACATCTGGCTCCTCTCTGCAGGTTGTGAAAACATCCCACGGCAGTCCTAAGGGAGCCATCCGAGCCTCCAAATCCTGTCCCCTCTTCACTGCCTGCCCCCACTGCCAAAGAAAGCTACAGTGTTCTCTATGAATTGCCAGCCGCAGTCCCCTCCCTTCTCTGCCTCTCTGTTCCAAGCCCGAGGGAGGTCGTGGGTGACCAGCTGGCTTGATGAATGCGGCTTCTGTAAACCTTCCCCTGGCCTCTGTCACTGCATCAGCGTGAAATGAACTTGCTAATACTCTAAGAGCCACAAACCTTTTCCTCCACCCCAGCACGACACATCGAATCGATCTGGCTGGGTGAGCCGCGACAAACCCCACAGAAAAAAGCATCAGCAAATTTAAAGCCTCATTCGAGGTCTTGATTCACCATAAACTAAGTTGCCGGCAGCAGGCATTGACACTTCCACTGCGGTTGATACTGCGATTTATTGACTTGCCGTTAAGATGTTGATATTGACCAAGACTGAGTTCTAAATGAAAAGGCCCATGGCAATATATCTTTATTGCTCAAGTAATCCGAGGACTTGCTAATCCTTTCCTGTCCGCCAAGATGGTCTCACTCAATGTTGCAGAAATTCTCTAGGAACACAGAAACCATCACTTAGATACAACAAGATGTTCTTTCCCCACAAGGCCTCCTGAAAGAGGAATGGTGGTACAAGCAGTGTGTTTAGTAACAGGACCAAAGTGTTGGAAATCTGTTCTTGCCCCCACAGCCCAAACCATTATATTTTTTTAACTTTTCAGAGACCTAACACCTTCCTTTTCAGAAACCCAGAAACAAATCACAAAGGACTTTGTATGGGACTTGCTCATGATGAGTATCTGCTTCCCTTTCTTCACCTGGCCCATGTTAGGGCTTCAGCCTTGCCTACCTCCAACCCAGGCAAATGAATCCTGGTCCCAAGGGGCACTATGATGTCACTTTTAGTGCTGGCTCCAACAGTGAAATTAATGTGACAGTTGGTTCTTGCTAATTTCAAGGCCCAATAGGAACACAGAGAAAGAACGGAAAATTTATTACCTGCTAATTTATTTTCTCATTGAAATGTCATCTGCCGCCTTCACTTTAGGGGAAAATATGTTAGCAGTAGAGTCATATAGGGCGCCTTTTGAATTATTTTGGGTGTCAGGGTCCCTGCGGAAATCAGCAGGGAGAAGAACCCACACAACAGGGTCAAGGAAGCAGCCCAGGGTGGCTGGGTTAGGGAGCGAGCCAGAGGGGCAGAATTTTCCAGCCCAGCTTCTTTACCCAGCTCTGCAGTGGGGAGAGGCCCAGACAGGTGGAACCACAGGAAGACAGAGCTTTCACAGATGTACTATCTGTGTCAGGAGAAGCAGGTGCACCCCAGACACTGATCCACAGTGTGGCTGTTGTTCTTGTCTCTCTAGAACAACTGATGACAGTCTCTGCTAGCCCTCCTGGCTTGCTGTTCTGGGGATGAAGGGATGGATCACAGCCTCAACCTCATCCCAAAGAAGCACTGTCACATAGAGATTCAGAGTGCAGGCATGGCAGTCACACAGTTTTGGGTTTGAATCCTGGCTTCAGTGCTTACCAGCTGGGTGACCTTGTCACTTATCCTTTCTAAGCCACAATTTTCCCATCTGTCAAAAGGAGGAAATAATAACGACACCATGGCAGACACTGTTTATTGGCTCCTGTGTTCCTTGGCAACAGATGATCAGTTTTGCTCAGATATCACTTCCCACAATTTCTGGAGGAGGTGGGCTCCATTCCTGGTCCAGGAGTGATCCTGTGATAATTTCTGGCCAATGAGATGAAAAAGGAAAATTTCCGAGGTGGTTCTGGGAAAGATTCCCCTCCTGGTAAGAGAAGAAGGACAAGGAGTATCTTTTTGCTTTGTGTGACCCCAGTCTCCTTCTTGATATGAAGTCAGAGGGTGAGAAGAGTCTCCCTGCTGAGGTTGCCCCCTGCTGCCTACCGGGAAACTTTGCTGAGTTTATCACCAAGAGACCAAGAGAATGTGGGGACACCTGTCCATACTCCTGCCTTTGTAGGGCAGCTGAAACAAAGCCATTGACTGCCTATGTTTTATGTGAGAAGAATGGACCTCTGTTTAATTAATTAATTTTTTGAGACTGGGTCTCATTCTGTTGCCCAGGCTGGAGTGCAATGGCACGATCTTGGCTTACTGCAACCTCCACCTCCTGGACTCAAACCCACATCAGCCTCCCAAGTAGCTGGGACTACAGGCATGTGCCACCACCTTTGGTTAATTTTTTTGTATTTTTGGTAGATATGGGGTTTTGCCAAGTTGCCCAGGCTAGTCTTGAACTCCTGAGCTCAAGCGATTTGCCTGCCTCGGCCTCCCAAAGAGCTGGGATTACAGGTGTGAGCCACCATGCCAGCCACACCTATTTATTAAAGCCAGTGTGAACTGGTAAGTTTGTTCCTCATAGCCCAAATCATTCCTAAATGATACAGGTACCTATGTTGTGGCTGTGATTAGAGCATTAAATGAGATTGTCAGAGGCCCTTCTGGACAAAGACCTGAAAGTTTCTCTAGTTTCTCTGCAAAGACTTTTTTTTTTTTTTTTTTTTTTAAATTTCTTTATTTTTTTTGATTCGGAGTCTCACTCTGTCGTCCAGGCTGGAGTGCAATGGTGTGATCTCAGTTCACTGCAACCTCCACCTCCTGGGTTCAAGTGATTCTCCTGCCTCCGCTTCCCGAGTAGCTGGGACTACAGGCATGTCCCACCATGCCTGGCTAATTTTTGTGTTTTTATTAGAGATGGGGTTTCACCGTGTTGGCTAGGCTAGTCTGGAACTCCTGACCTCAAGTGATCCACCCACCTCGGCCTCCCAAAGTGTGGGGATTACAGGTGTGAGCCACCATGTCTGGCCTCTCTGCAGTCTTGACATAGATTTGTGAGATCTGCTCCCTGGGAATAATGATGAAAGAGAGAGACTGGGGAAAAGGAACCGAGGAGCTGGGTCACTCCACTTTTCTCTTTCTGTTTTGGGGAGAAGGCAATTCAGGCCTTAGCTGGATGATTTTCCATCTACCACACATGTGCTTTCCGCTGGGTCAAGTATCTATTGAACACATCCTGTAGGTAATAACTGGATTTTAAAATCTGTAGACCTGAAATTTTGATAAATTTTATTTTGTTTTCTTATTGCTTTATCTTCTAATTTTAGAACTGTGGATGGCATCATTTTAGCTTGAGTTCATTAAGCAGAAGCTCCCATTGTTTTAGTTTTTGATTTCTTTACCATTAAGTCTGCCATTATGCTCTCAGGGGGACTAGATAGTTCTCTATGCAAAGGGAACCTTTGGCTAAGTGACAAATCATTTTTTTTAATGCCAAGAATCACCTTCCAATTAATTTATTTTCTAAAATTATTCCAATGATTGTCTGAACCCTGGAGCTTGCTGTGTGGTAACAGCCCATAACCTGATGGACCTTGCAGGCCTTTTGCAAGGATGATAAAGACAGGGGCTATGGCTAGGCATGGTGGCTCATGCCTGTAATCCCAGCACTTTGGAAGGCCGAGCTGGGCAGATCACCTGAGGTTAGGAGTTCAATACTAGCCTGGCTAACATGGCAAAAGCCCAGCTCTACTAAATATACAAAACTTAGCCAGGCATGGTGGTGTGCACCTGTAATCCCAGCTACGCAGGAGGCTGAGGCAGGAGAATCACTTGAGCCCAGGAGACAGGTTGCAGTGAGCCGAGATTGTGCCACTGCACTCCAGGCTGGGCAAAAGAGTGAGACTCCATCTCAAAAAAAAAAAAAAAAAAAGAAAAAAAAAGACAGGGGCTACAAGGCCATGCATTCTCAGCTTTGAGTTAATAAAACTTGTTTGTCTCATAGGTTAAATTAATATATGATAAAGTTGATCTTTTGTGTGTGCACCGTTCTATTTTTAACACATAAATGGGTTCGTGCAACCATCATCACAAAAAGAAGTGTGGTGAAGTCTGGGTGTGGTGGCTCAGGGCTGTAATCTTAGCACTTTGGGAGGCTGAGGTGGGTGGATCACTTGAGCTCAGGAGTTCGAGACCAGCCTGGCCAACATGTTGAAACTCTGTCTCTACCAAAAGTACAAAAATTAACCGGGCGTGGTGGCACATGCCTGTAGTCCCAGCTATTTGGGAGGCTGAGTCAGGAGAACCGCTTGAACCCAGGAGGTGGAGGTTGCAGTGAGCCAAGATCACGCCACTGCACTCCAACCTGGGTGACAGAGTGAGACTCCGTCTCCAAAAAAAAGGACTTTGCAGAGAAACTAGAAAAACTTTCAAGCCTTTGTCCAGAAGGCCCTCTGACTATCTCATTTAATGCTCTAATCACCGCCACAACATAGGTACCTATTTCACTTAGGAATAATTAGGGCAACGAGGAACAAACTTACCAGTTCACGGTGGCTTTAATAAACAGGGGTGGCTGGACATGGTGGCTCACACCTGTAATCCCAGCTCTTTGAGAGGCAGAGGCAGGTGGATCACTTGAGCTCAGGAGTTCGAGACCAGCCTGGGCAACATGGTGAAACTCTGTCTGTACCAAAAATATAAAAAGTAGCCGGGTATGGTGGCGCATGTCTGTGGTCCCAGCTACTCGGGAGGCTGAGGTGGGAGGATTGCTTGAGCCTGGGAGGCGGAGGTTGCAGTGAGCCGAGATTGTGCCACTGCACTCCAGCGTGGGTGACAAAGTGAAACCCCCATCTCAAAAAAAAAAAAAAAAAGTGAGATGATGAATATGTTAATCACCTTGATTCAATCATGCCACAATGTATAAATATATCAAAATAGCACATTGTATCTCATAAATGTAGACAACTATGATTTGTACATTAAAAATAATAATAATTCAAAATATAAAGAATAGTGCTCCTCATGCTAGTGCTTCCTTTTCGCATTCTTCCCTCACCTCTGCTCCCGGCACTCAGTGTCTGTTCTCCATCACAATAGTTTTGTGTTTTCAAGAATGTCATATAAATGGAATCATATTATATGTAACCTTTTGAGACTCTCTTCTTTCACTCAGCATAATGCCTTTAAGAGCCATTCAAATTGTGTGTATGAATAATTTGTTCATTTTTATTGCTGAGTGGTATTCCATTGCACGGCTGTACCACAGTTTGTTTATCCATTCAAGGACAGTTAAATGTTTTCCAGTTTTGGGCAATTATGAATAAAGCTTCTATACACATTTGTATTCAGGTTTTTGTGTGAACATAAGTTTTCATTTCTCTGAGGCAAATAAATGGGATTTGCAAGATCATATGGTAAGTGTCGATTTAACTTTATAAGAAACTGACAAACTGTTTTCCAGAGTGGCCACACCATTTTGCATTTCCAATTGCAAGGTGTGAAATTTCCGGTTACTCCACATTTCCATCAGCCCTTGGGATTTTTGATACACACACTACTTGCTGAAAAGACTGTCCTTTCTCCATTGCATAGCTTTTGCACTTTTGTTAAAAATCAGTACTTTTAGATTTTATCTTAGTCATTCTAATAAGTATGTAGTGGTATATCACCAAGATTTTAATTCGTATTTCCCTAAGGGTGAATGATGCTGAACATTTTTTGTGTGTGCGCTTATTCACATTCATATATCCTCTTTGGTGAAATGTTTGTCATAGTCTTTTTTCCGTTTAAAAATTGTGTTGTTTTCTTATTGTTGAGTTTGATAATTCTTTATATATTCTGGATATAAATCATTTGTTAAATATGTAATTTCAAAATATTTTCTCCCAGTCTATAGCTTGTCTTTTCATTCTCCTAACAGTGTCTTTTGCAGACCAAAAGTTTTTAATTTTGAAGTCTAATTTTCAGTTTTTAAAATATAGATTATGCTTTTGGTGTCATATCTAAGAATGTTTTGCTTAACTCCAGATCTAAAAGATTTTGCCTATGTCTTCTACAAATTTTGTAGTTTTACATTTTATATCTGTGACCAAGTTTTTATATATAATATACAATATTTGCTAGTTTTTATGTAATATGAAGTTTAATTTGAAGTTCATTTTTTTTTAGCATATAGATGTCCAGTTGTTCCCATGCAAGTTGCTAAAAAGACTGTAATTTTCTCTATTGGATAGCTTTTGCACCTTTGTTAAAAATCAGTTGGCCATATTTGTGTGGATCTTTTTCTGGACTGTATTCTTTTTCATTGATATGTATGTGTGTATTTCTTTGTAACAGCATGTCTTGACTACTGTAGCTTTATTGCAAGTATTAAAATTGGGTAATATGATTTCTACAATCTTATTCTTCATTTTCAAAATTGTTTGGGCTATTCTAGTTCCTTTCCATACAAATTTTAGAATTATCTTGCCTAAATCTATAAAAAAACAATTCTAATAGAAATTTGGTTGAGATTGTATTAAAGATCAATTTGGAAAAAATGGACATCTTTATGTATTGAGTCTTCCAACCTGTGTACATGGTATGTCTGTCTCGCCATTTACTTAGGCAAAATTTGAATTGTTTCATCAGCATTTTGTAGTTTTCAGCATGTGGATCCTATGCATATTTTGTCAAATTTATGCTTAGATATTTCATTTTGGGGTTTCAATAGTATATGGTATATATTTTTTAAATGTTGAGTTCCAATTTTACATTGCCAGTATCTCAAAATATGATTGGTGATTGATTTTTGTGTGTTGACCTGCTGGCCTATGACCTTACTAAGCTCACTTATTGTTTCTAGAATTTTCTTTATTTGCTTGTTTTTTGTTGATTCCTTAGGGTTTTCTACCTAGGAAATTATGTTGTTTGTGAATGAATAAAGACAGTTGTGTTTCTTTTGAATCTGCATGTCTTTTATTTCTTTTCCTTGCTTTGTTATGTTAACTAGGATTTCTAGTATGATGTTGAATCAGACTGGTGAGAGTGTCTTCTTCCCAATCTTAGGCAAAAATAATTCAGTCTCTAACCACTGAGTATGCTATCAGCTGTAGGTTTTTTGTAGATGCTCTTTAGTGGACTTAAGAATTTCCCTATACCTAGATTGCCGGGGTTTTAAAAAAAGACGTGATCATTTGTTGAGTTTCATCGAAGGCTTTTCTATATCAACTGATGCCAATGTGTGGTTTTTCTTTCTTAGACTGCTGATGTGATGGATCGCATCCATTGATTTTTAAATATCAAACCATCCTTGCATTTCCAGAATATGCTTCCCTTGTTTATGGTGTATTATTATTCTTTCTACATTTGCCTGGATTTAATTTGCAATATTCTTTGAATATTTTGCGTCTATGCTCATGAGGGCTATTGGTCTTTAGCTTTCTTTTGTCTTTCTTCCTTCTTTCCTTTTCCTGCTCCTTCTTTTTTGGTATTGTCTTTGGTTTTTTGGTATTGTTTTGGTTTTTTGGTATCAGGGTAATATGAGCTCCAAAAACTGAGACAAAATGCACCCCCTTCTATTGTCTGGAAGAGATCCTCTAGAGTTAGTGTTATTTCTTTTTTAAATGTTTGGTGGAATTTGCCAATGAAAACATTGAGCTTTGTGGATTATATTTTTGGGTAGATTTTAGCTAGAAATACAATTTCTTTAATAGTTACAAGACTATTTGGGTTATCTATTTTATGTAAGATGAGTTAGGGTAGTTGGTGGTTTTTGAAGCATTGTGGTCCATTTCATCTAAGTTGTCAAATTTATGCATGTAGAATTGTTTGTATTATTCCCTTCCTATCCTTTTAGTGTCTGTAGGGTCTATAATGATAGCACTTTCTTCAATGCTGTTATTGATAATTTGTATCTCTTCTCTCTCTTTTTTCCTTTGTCAGGTTTTCTAGAGGCTTTTCAATTTGATCAATCTTTTCATATAATCAGATTTTGGTTTTATTAATTTCCTTTATCTTTCTGTTTTCAATTTCCTTGATAATATGTTTTCTTTATTATTCCCTTTTGTTTGCTTGCTTTCAATTTATTTTGTTCTTCTTTTTCTAGTTTCTTACTGTGGAGACAGATTATTGACTTGGAGCCTTGGTTATTTTCTAATATAATCACTGGATACTATAAATTTCTGTTGATGTACTGCTTTAATAATATCTCAAAAATTTTGATATATTGTATTTTCATTTTTGTTTACTCTCAATTCCTAATTTTTCATGGGATTTCATCTTTGACTTATATATTATTTGAAGTGTATTTTAAAATTTCCAACATTTCCAACAGGAGATTTTCCTGTTATCTCTTACTGATCTTGTTTAATTCTATTGTGGTCAGAGAACATACTTTGTATGATTTCAGTTATTTTTAACTTGCTAAGGTCTATTCTATGACTTGCAGTATCATCTATCTTTGTTAATCTTCCAAGAATCTGTATTTTGCTATTCTTCTGGGAGAGTATTCTATTGAGAAGAATGTGTATTCTTCTATTGTTGAATGGAGTGTTCTATAAATGTCAGATCCAGTCGTTGATAGTAATATTCTTTTCTTCTATATTTTTGCTGAATTTCTATCTACAAGTTCTATTTATCATTAAGAGAAGAATATTCAAGTCTCCAATTATAATTATAGAATTTCCTACCTCTCCTTTCAGTTATTATTTGTTTTTGCTTCAAGTGTTTTGAAGCTCTCTTGTTAGAAACACTTTTAGAATTGTCATTTCTTTTTTTTTTTTTTTTTGAGATGGAATCTCACTCTGTCACCCAGGCTGGAGTGCAGTGGCGCGATCTCGGCTCACTGCAACCTCTGCCTCTGGGGTTCAAGCAATTCTTATGCCTCAGCCTCCTAGGTAGCTGGGACTACAGGCGTGCACCACCATGCCCAGCTAATTTTTGTATTTTTAGTAGAGACAGGGTTTCACTATATTGGCCAGGCTGGTCTCAAACTCCTGACCTTGTGATCCACCTGCCTCAGCCTCCCAAAGTGCTGGTATTACAGGCATGAGCCACCACGCCCAGCCTGTCATTTCTTTTTGATAAATTGAGTCTTTAATTTTTTCAGTTCTGCATTTTTTTGGTCTCATTTTAATATGGCTGCCACTGTTTCTTTTTTTGTTTTGTTTAATGTTTGCATCATATATCTTCCCCCCACCTTAATTTTTACCTACCTATATCATTATACTTGAAGTAGATTTCTCTATACAGCATACAGTTGGCTCACGGGTTTCAAAAAATCTATTCTAGGCTGTGTGTGGTAGTTCATGCCTGTAATCCCAGCACTTTGAGAGGCTAAGGTGGGCAGATTGCTTGAGCTCAGAAGTTCTAGACCAGCTTGGGCAACATGGTGAGACCTCATCTCTACAAAAAATACAAAAATTAGCTGGGCACGGTGGTGTGCACCTGTAGTCTAAGCTACTTGGGAGGCTGAGGTGGGAAGCTGGCTTGAGCCCAGGAGACAGAGATTTCAGTGAGCTGAGATGGTGCTACTGCACTCCAGCCTGGGCAACAGAGCCAGATGCTGTCTCAAAAAAAAAAAAAATTCTGAAAATTTAACTGGTATGTTTAGACCATTTTTATTTAATGTAACTAATGATAAATTACAATTTAGGTCTACCATTTTATTACTCATTTTCTTTTTGTGTCCTCTGGTTTTTGTTCCTATGTGATATGGTTTGGCTGTGTCCCCACTCAAATCTCATCTTGAATTCCCATGTGTTGTGGGAGGGATTGTTGCGAGAAGTCAGAGACCCCAAACAGAGGGACCAGCTGGAGCCGCGGCAGAGGAACATAAATTGTGATTTCATTTTAATATGGACATTTATCAGTTCCCAAATTAATACTTTTATACTTTCTTATGCCTGTCTTACTTGAATCTCTTAATCCTGTTATCTCTGTAAGCTAAGGATGTACATCACCTCAGGACCACTGTGATAATTGTGTTAACTGTACAAATTGATTGTAAAACATATGTGTTTGAACAATATGAAATCAGTGCACCTTGAAAAAGAACAGAATAACAGCAATTTTTAGGGAACAAGGGAAGACAACCATAAGGTCTGACTGCCTAGGCGGTCAGGCAAAAAGAGCCATATTTTTCTTCTTGCAGAGAGCCTGTAAATGGACGTACAAGTAGGGAAGATATCGCTAAATTCTTTTCCTAGCAAGGAATATTGATATTAATACTCTGGGAAAGGAATTCATTCCTGGGGGGAGGTCTACAAACAGCCGCTCTGGTAGTGTCTGTCTTATGTAGTTGAGATAAGGACTGAAATAAGCCCTGGTCTCCTGCAGTACCCTCAGGCTTACTAGGATTGGTAAAAAACTCCATCCTGGTAAATTTTTGGTCAGACAGGTTCTCTCTTCTTGAACCCTGTTTTCTATTAAGATGTTTATCAAGACAATACGTGCACCCCTGAACATACGCCCTTATCAGGAGTCTGATTTTGCCCTTGTCCTGTTTCCTCAGAAGCATGTGATCTTTGTTCTACTTTTTGCCCTTTGAAGCATGTGATCTTTATACCTACTCCCTGTTTGTACACCCCCTCCCCTTTTAGAATTCTTAATAAAAACTTGCTGATTTTGAGGCTCGGGCAGTCATCACAGTCCTACTGATACGTGATGTCACCCCCGGCGGCCCAGTTGTAAAATTCCTCTCTTTGTATTCTTTCTCTTTATTTCTCAGCCAGCCGACACTTATGGAAAATAGAAAGAACCTATGTTGAAATACTGGGGGCAGGTTCCCCCGATAAGGGACCTGGTGGGAGGTAATTGAATCATGGGGGCAAGTCTTCCTTGTGCTGTTGTCATGATAGTGAATAAATCTCGTGAGATCTGAGGGTTTTGAAAGGAGGAATTCCCGGCCGGCCGCAGTGGCTCTTGCCTATAATCCCAACACTTTGGGAGGCTGAGGCAGGCAGATCACGAGGTCAGGAGATTAAGACCTTCCTGGCTAACATGGTGAAACCCCTTCTCTACTAAAAAAATACAAAAAATTAGCTGGGCATGGTGGCAGGTGCCTGTAGTCCCAGCTACTGGGGATGCTGAGGCAGGAGAATGGCATGAACCTGGGAGGTGGAGCTTGCAGTGAGCCGAGATCGTGCCACTGCACTCCAGCCTGGGCGACAGAGCAAGACTCTGTCTCAAAAAAAAAAAAAAAAAAAAAAAAAAAGAATTCCCTTGCACGAGCTCTCTCTCTTTGCCTGCTGCCATCCATGTAAGATGTGACCTGCTTTTCCTTGCCTTTCATCATGATTGTGAGTCTTCCCCAGCCATGTGGAACTGTAAGTCCAATTAAACTTCTTTCTTTTGTAAATTGCCCAGTCTCAGGTATGTCTTTATCAGGAGTGTGAAAAAGAACTCATACACTTTGGTTCCCTTTTCTACCCCTGCTTTTTATAAGGGTTTAAAAATTGTTTTTAGTATTTCATTTTAATCTCTTTCTTTTGAGTCTATGTCTTTATATAATTTTAAATGATTGTTTTGAAGATTACAATATACATACTTAACTTCACAAACTGCTTGGAGTTTATATTTTACCATTTCAGGTGGAATGGAGATATCTTTCTGCATTAGTCACTTTATTCTCCCCATTTGATCTTCAAGTTGTCTTAGTAGTACATGTACATACATTGAGAAAGACTCACTAGAGGATGTTATAATTTTGCTTTTCATCATCAAAGACATTTTATGTATTTTAACGAACTTAAGAAATGAGGAATAGTTTATTATACTCTACCAGATTTTTACCTATTCTGTTGCTCTTTTAAAATTCCTGATGTTCTAAAATGTCATCAGTATTATTTCTCTTTTTTTTTCCAAAAAGCTTATTTTAGCAATTCTTTTAGAGTAGGTCTGCTGGCAATAAATTCTCTTAGTTTTTCTTTATCTGAGCAGGTCTTTATTTCACGTTAATTCCTGAAGGATATTTTTGTTGGATATGAAAACTCGAGTGGACATTTATTTACTGTTAGAACTTTAAAAATAGTGTGCCACTTCTTCCTGGCCTCCATGGTTTCTAATGACAAATCCACAGTCATTTAAATTATTGCTGTCCTTTAGATAAGGTGTTTTTCTCTGGTAATTTTTAAGACTTTTACTTTGCATTTAGTTTTCAGCAATTTGATTATGATGTGTCTGGGCATGGTTTTTGGGGGTTTATCCTGTTTTCAGTTTACTGAGTTTCTTGAGTTTGTAGGTTTTTTCTTTTTCCAGATTTGACAACTTTTCAACCATTATTTCTTCAAATGTTTTTCAGCAGCTTGTTATTTCTTTTCTCTGTTTTATACTATAATAATACAAATATAAGACATTCTGGTAGTGTCCTCCAGGCTCCTGAGGCTCTGCTCATTGAAAAAAATAGTTTATATCTATTGTTCAGTTTGGATTATTTTTATTCATCTACATTCCGGTTTGTTGACTCTTTCCTCTGTCACTCCTATTTTGCTATTGAGGCCATATTGTATTTTTAAGTTCTCAACTTTCCCTTGATTTTTCTTAATGTCTTCTATTTCTTTGCCCAGACTTTCTACTTTTACATTAGTTTCCAGAGTATTAGTGATTATTTATTGGAGCATATTTATAATAGCTGCCTTAAAGTCTTTATCAGATATTTCCATCATTTCTGTCATCTAGGTGTTGACATCTATTGATTATCTTTTCCCAAATGAGTTGAACATTTTCTGGCTCTTCACATGTCAAGTAATTTTTGATTGCATCCTGAATGTTTTGAATATTTCGTTATGAGACTCTGGGCCCTGTTATTTTTTATTTTTTATTTTTTTGAGATGAAGTTTCGCTCACTCTGTCGCCCAGGCTGGACTGCAGTAGTGCGATCTTGGCTCACTGCAACTTCTGCCTCTCTGGGCCCTTTTACAAGTCCTTGGAAAACATTGATATTTTTGTCTTAGTAGGCAATTAGTAGCTTGGTCAGGTTCAGGCTGCAAGTTCCAACTCACTTTTTGTGGGCTGTTGTTCCCATGTCAATTTAATTGTTAAATCCTTTGTGTGCTATTTGACTCTCATCCATGTGTATGCTACCCAGTGGCTAGTCTGGAACCTGAATGTTGGTCTAACTGTTAGCTCAGTGCTCACTGTCTTTGGTATGCTGATTGGGATCAGATCCATGCATCCACAGTTTAGGGGTGAGTCCAGGAGTTTATAATCAATTTTATGGGGCCACTTTCCTAACTTCTTTCCTTTCCACAACCTCCTTATTATTATCTGGATTCTTAAGACTCCCTTATCTATCCTCCAGGCAGAAATCTGGGGCTTTATCTATCCAGTTTTGCTACCCACTTTTATAAATGTGCCCATGCCTAAGGCCAACCAGTGGGTGGACATAGCGAGAAAAAAAGCAATGGGGATTCATTGCATTCTCTTAGGATCACATCTTCGTTAATCATAGAGGAAGGTTCCCCTTCCTCTGAGTTTTGATTTCTTTGGGATTCTGTTGCTACCACTGGATTTTTTTGTGGTGGGTTGTGGGGGGCAGTGGGGGGGGGCAAACTGGAATGTGAAATAATGGAGGGAAAAATTTAAAAATCTGGAGATTTCTGCATTTTCACTGAACATTAGGAGCCCCATTTCTTGATCTCTTAGCCAGACCAAGAGGCTTCTCCTGGAGCTCACTCTCTGTGCCCCACTGCTTCTTCTGAGGTTTGGGCTACATTAAGTTCAGGCTGGGGAATACTAACTGGAAAAAATGGTAAACTCACAAGCAATGAGATAGCTGCTCCATACATTCTAAGATTTGTAGCTACACTTGATAAGAGAAATAGGATGAAATGTGTTTACTTGATCTTCCCTGGGACTGGAACTCTAGTGTTCTCTCAAATATTTAATAATAATTACCATTTCTACACACCATGCTGAATGCTTTATGTGGCTTATTGTGTGTTTCTCCAAATTAACTCATATGTGGCCTCCTTTAAAAGGAAAAGTATTCTTTCATGGGCTGCTAAAGTGTATTTTAAAAATTATTTGTTCCTTAAATATGTATTGACACACTTTGGACTGATGTAGACCTATGGAAAAACAAAACAAAACTAATAAGTATTGACACACTGCTAGGTCAAAACTTCTTATGCTTACAGTGCTTAAACAACTATAAAACCAAATGAAATTTATAAATTAAATGCAAACAAAAGTAGGGCACAAAACAATGCAAATCAACATCATTTATTTAATGTGACAGATGACAATGTTTGTTGAAACTAAATAGCTGTTCAACTGTGAATTGCAGTGTTTGACTGTGGTGTGGGGTTTTTTCTTGCCATATCAATGCTTCCTCATGCTGAGTGATGACTCAATTCTCCCATTAATTCCTCTGCTTAACCACTGCCCCACCCTGAAGGCTTCATTTGTACAGTGTGCTATCACGTCATTTGGCCTATTGTTGACTCAAAGCAGTATTTACATATTAACTCTCTGTCTTTTAACATATTAAGATATTAGCACATTTACATATTAAATCTGTCTCTCATTAACATCCCAAGGTCATAAAAATAGTAGTTGCTGGTGCCAACACTAGTGCAAATGCCTTTGAAAACTTTGATAATTAAATCTCCCAGCAGGACTTAGTTATGAGGTAGTCATTCAGATGATCTGCAATGTGTTAATATTAGATTATTTAGCCTGCTCTCCAAATGAAAACCTCATATTAAAAAATGTAGTTAAAAAATCCATAAGACTCAGAAAATGTATTTGTGGATCCCAATTGGAAAAACACTGCAATACTATTAAATTTAATCTTTTGACAAAAATCATTATCACCAGTTTACAATGAGGAAACTGAGGCTTAGAGAGGTAAGTTGGCCAAGGTCTCATAGGTGATCAGTGGCAGGGTCAGGGTACACAGAGAGCAGCCAAGTTTATCTCCAGAGCCTCCACTCATAACTGTGACTCACCTAAGGCTACTGTTCTCCGTGAAAACTCGTGCCTTCATCTGGTTTTCCAAAGTGGGCAAAGGCTACATGGAACTCTCCAAACTGCCTAATAGGACCTCACTTTACTCTTTGATCTAAGACCTTTATGTTACCCTAAATTAAAGAATGAATTATGAATTGTTTTATTATGCCCTGAAGACAAGAAAGAATACAAGGAATATAGAACTGTATTCATTTTATTACTCTGAATTCCCTTTATATCCTTGCCACTGCATGAAATGTATTTTTCCATAGGTGTGATCAGTGTGCACATTCCTGTCACTCCCTGAGAAGCTTCTCTGTCTTCCCAGGCACAATAAAGCACTTCCTTTTCTTTTTAACGTATAACACTTTGCTCACAGGTCAAATGAACTACAGAATACATTTTGCATGTTTGCCTGTCCTCCCATAAACTGTGAGTACCTTGAGGACAAGGATCTTGTCTTCCTCATTTTTGTAGTATTAGAGAAGTACCAACACAGTTCGTTATGCATTTGCTATGTCGTGCTTTTGTATATTAACTGACCATATATTAAAATAAAACTGATCTCTTGGTTTTCTCCCTGAACATTTTCCTCCTTTAGTCTTCTCTTGCAGAAATAGGCATTACATCTGCTACCATCATCTCTTGCCTGAATGACAGCAATTGCCTCTAATTGGTCTTGCCACATCAATCCAATCCATGGAGAACCGTGACTTCCAGCTTTCCCTCTGTCTTTCATTTCTCCTTCCCTATGTGCATCTGCTCTATTGTCTTCTCTTTTCAGCGTGGCTTCCCTTTTCTTTAACCTTAGACTATGTATTAGTTATCTGTTGCTGTGTAACAAATCACCCCAAAACTTAGTGACTGAAGATAACATTAAGAATGTCATAGTTTCTGTAGATTGAGCATCCAGGTGAGGCTTAGCAGGGTCTTCTGTTTCTCAGAGGCTGCATTAAAAGGTGTGAGCTGGAACCGCAGTCATCTCAAGGCTCAACTGGGGAATGATCTGTTTCTAAGCTCACCACATGGTGTTGGCAGGATTTAGTTCCTGGACAGTTGTTAGACCAAGAGCCCCTTGCTGGCTGTTGGCTGGAAGCCATCCTCAGTTCCTGGCCATGTGGGCCTCGCCTTACAATATAGCAGTTTGCTTCATCAGTGCAAGTGAGAAGAGCCAGAGAGAAGGGAGCAAGATAGAAATGACAGCCTTTTACTTTCTAATCTCGGAGGTGATATCACATTTTCCATGTTCTATTTGTGAGAAGCAAGTGACTATGTCTAGCCTACACTCAAGGAGAGGAAATTACACAAGAGTGTGAATACCAGGAGGTGTAGATGACTAGGAGTCATTTTAAGAACAGCTGACCACAGACCAGACCATAGACTAGAAAACAGTGGCTGTCCCTGAGCTCTCAAATTTATATCTATACATGCAGTTTTGTGGAACAATCAGGTTCTGTCTTATAGTTTCAATTCCAGATTCTCAGAGGGATGTCTCCGATTGGCTAGCTAAAGTCATGTGCTCACCCTTGGTTCAATCGACTATGGCCAAGGTGGGTGAGTTAAGTTTCTGAGCAAAGATGGTGACGGGGAGTCCATTTCTGCCATGTGGATTGAAGGTGGGGAAGAAAGGGAGAGTGTCAGCTGTGGACAACTTGGCAGGTATCTATTTTATTTTATTTTTATTTATTTATTTATTTTTGAGACAGAGTCTTGCTCTGTCACCCAGGCTGCAGTGCAGTGGCACCATCTCAGCTCACTGCAACCTCTGCCTCCCAGGTTTAAGTGATTCTCCTGCCTCAGCTTCCTGAGTAGCTGGGATTACAGGCATGCACCACCATGCCCAGCTAATTTTTGTATTTTTAGTAGAGATGGAGTTTCACCATGTTGGCCAGGCTGGTCTTAAACTCCTGACCTCAAGTGATCGACCTGCCTTGGCCTCCCAAAGTGCTGGGATTACAGGTGTGAGCCACCACGCCTGGGCACAGGTATCTACTTTAGATGTCCTGGCCCTTGGGGTCTATAATCACTCTTTTTGCTTGTCTCAACTACCTAGCTTAAATGGCACCTAAACAGGAGAAACCTCAGACTTCTATTGGACTCCCTGATACACAGGAGGTCATTTGCAAAGCTTCCCAGAAGAGAAATGAAGAACATTGCCTTTAAATTGCAACATAAGCTCCTGGCTTTGGAGAAGTTTGCAAGTTGGCAGGTCACCCCTGGGCTAGGGTCTCTCAGGCCAGAGGAGTGAGGGCAGAAAGGCAGGGGCTGGTTCAGAGCAATGCAGCCTTTTGAAACACTTGGATAGAGATCCTTCTCCCTCCTGGTGTGTCAGGCCCATAGTAATGTGTCTTGTCCCAAGAGGATGATCCTTCACAAGCTAAGTGACAGCTACATTGATTTTAAGACTATTGGGCCAAGTCTGTATTAAGCTGGGGCACTTAGAGTGCTTTGTCCCTGGCCCTGTATTTTTTTTCTCACCTAATATTTTTGCACTCAGCTATGGTAATCATATCCAGGAAGGGAGTCCCAAGAATGCCCTCCGGGTGTCCTCAAGCCTATCTCTTGGGAGTAGAGCCTATCTCTGCAGCCTCTGCCCTGTGTTCCTGCCCTAGACACTGCCCTGGACACCAGGGCAGGCATAGGGTGGGCTCCCTATACTTGACAAGCTCACAGTTGCATGAACAAGCCTCTTAGGGTGGGTCTGGGGATCCTTTCTTTTATTTTTTAAAAAATTGAGGTGAAATCCACATAGTATAAACTTAATCTTTTTTTTTTTTTTTTGAGACAGGGTCTTACTCTGTCACCCAGGCTGGAGTACAGTGGCACAATCATGGCTCACTGCAGTCTTGACCTCCTGGACTTAAAGCAATCCTCCCATCTCAGCCTCCTGAATAGCCGGGACTACAGATGCACAGGTTAATTTTTTATTTTTTATAGAGATGGGACCTCACTTTTTTGCCCATGCTGGTCTTGAACTCCTGGCCTCAAGTGATCCTCCTGCTTCGGCCTCCCAAAATGCTAGGATTACAGGCATGAGCTATCATGTCCAGCCATATTAACCATTTTATTTTTACTTTATTTATGTTTTTTTGAGACAGAGTTTTGCTTTCGTCGCCCAGGCTGGAGTATAATGGTGTGATCTCGGCTCACTGCAACCTCTGCTTCCTGGGTTCAAGCGATTGTCTTGCCTTGGCCTCTCAAGTAGCTGGGATTACAGGCACATGCCACCATGCCCAGTTAATTTTTGTATTTTTAGTAGAGATGGGGCTTCACCATGTTGGCCAGGCTGGTCTTGAACTCCTGACCTCAGGTGATCCACCTGCCTTAGCTTCCCAAAGTGCTGGGATTACAGGCATGAGCCACCACACCCTGCCCCAAATTAACCATTTTAAAGTGTACAATTCAGTGGCATTTTGTGCATTCATAATGTTGGGCAATGACTTTCTTTCTCTAGTTTCAAAACTTTTTCATCTTCCCAGAAAATACCCTTTAAATAATCCTTTCTCATTCCCTATCCCACCCCCGGCCCCTGGCAACCACTAATCTGCTTTCTGTCTCCATGGACTTGCCTATTCTGGATATTTTATATAAAAGGAATCATACAATATGTTGGTCTTTTATGTCTGGCTTCTTTCACTTAGCATAATGTTTTTGAGGTTCATCCAAGTTGTAGCATGTATTGGTACTTCATTTCTTTTTATAGTTGATTTTTTTAAGTGCAGCATCTGTACTAGTATTTTGACATATTGAAAGAGACCTCCTCTCCATTTCTCCTTCTCTTTAACCTTTCTCTCTTGAAGAGGCTGGGGGCAGTCTCTTTTATCTAGACAGGAATACAGAAATATTTTATTGTTGCTCTCGATCAAGATGCGTTCTTAAAATATTGGACTAGGTAGTACAGCAAGATTACTGTCAACACAGTGTTTCTGAAGTCCCTTCACCAAAAACTATGGAGGGTACAAGGCCCTCATTTGATTGTACATATGTACTGATATGTTTACTAGAGGTAGGAACCCACGTTGGTTGGATCACCAAGTGGAATAAAATACTAACCCTGTCCTCACAGAGCATGTAGCTCAGAGGGGTGGTGACAGAGACACCAACCAACCGTGACAATTCAATGCAATAAATGCTTCTGTTAGATGTTTGCTGAGGGTGCTGTGAAAGCAAGGAGCCAGGGCATTTAATCAAGCAGGAAGACTTCCAGAAGAAACTGATGTTTGAATTGAGTCTTGATGCCAAAAGAGAATTACCCAGAAGGAGAAAGCCAGGAGGGAAATAACTATAGGAAGGTTCAGAACATCATGGTGAACACTCTAGGCAAATGAAGATACCAAATGAAATACCTAATAAAAAGCAACAAGAAAAATGCCAAGCAGTTCTGATATCTCTGCAGCGAGACAGCATGGGGAGGCCCATTCATTGGCTGGTGAGCTTGTTTTCACCAGATAGGTCAGTGGGACAGGTGTGCTAATGTGCTTGATGGCATGAACATGGCTCTGCAATCACTAGTTGCTGGGGTATTCTACTAGATGTAGTGGAGCGTGGGGGCTTTGAGCTGGACTCTAGAGCCAGATGCCTGAGCTTGAATCCTGATTCTGTCACTGATTTGCTATGGACCTTGAGAGAAATATTTGCCATCATGGTGCCTCAGTTTTGACATCTATAAAATTGAAATCATAACGGTATTTACCTCTTCCAGTTGTTATGAGGATTGCATGAGTGAGCATGGTGCACTGAAGCACTTGGAACAGTGCCTGGCACTGAGTCAGTGCTGTTATTGAAGAAGTAATAAGTCAGTCAGTCTCAGCTTTTGTTGTTCCTCTGGGAACTACTCATCGGGGTGAGTACCCTATGGCTACCACGTGCTAGGCACTGGGTAATTTACACATCGTCTCATTTAACTCTCCTGACAACCCAGAGAAGGAAGTTAAAAAGAGAGACTTGGCAGATCAGTCATCAAGTTTGAAGAAACACTCTCCCAAGACCCACAGCTAATAAGGGATGTTGTCAGTATTTGGACCCGGTTTGCCTGATTGTCAGGGCCTGCTCTTAATCATGCCTCTATTCTGCCTCCCTTAGCTGGGGGTTCCTACAGAATGCAAATGGCTCACATGCCTTGGGGACTGGGGACTGTGTTGGAGAGGTAGGATGACTTCTAAAGTCACTTGCTATTTCAACACATGTTTAGGACATTTGGGGATTTATCCTCTTTCCTTACAACTCAAGAAAAATCCAGTTTGAATGTGCACCCTTCTGCACCCCACTCTCTCTGTGTATCAGTTTAGTTTTATGTTTTCTTGATAAACCAAAATGCAAGGAAGTGTCTTTCTTGGAACCAAATATAACTGGGAAGAAGTGCCATGTTTAGATTCTGGGAGGGTGGTGGGCCATGCCAAGTAGATTTACACTTACCCTTGGGATATAATCACATTTTAAGTGGGAATTCAACCTCAATCTGTGGCCGCAGAATTGTCCTGTAAAGGAGTGGCTTTAGATAGGAAACCAGAGGCAGTCACCTAACTGAAGAGCACACAGCTCTTCTGGGAAAGTTGTAGGAGCAACCTCTGGGGGTGTGGGCATTGGCGCCTTTTGGAACCTCAGGTTTCCCAGCTATTAGAGGTATGGGTCACAGATTGCGGGATCCCAAAGGTTAACCTTGCAGGCAATGTGCTGCAGCGGTTGGCACTCATTTGTAACTTCTGTTTCTGTCTTCATCATGATGGAGGGGTAATTTTTTGCTAAGAGCTATTAGAGTGCCTGAGCCAGTAATTGCCAGAGAGAGTGGTCATAATCACATTTCCTGCTTCTATCAGGGCCTTGGATTTTGCAAGGCACCAAAATACTCTGCTGGAGGCCTTCCCAAGTGGGAGCTCTTAGGAAAAAGGTTATAGGACTTTGCCTGCCCTCTTTTATGGGGTACTGGGTGGTGGCCAAAAAAATCCCCAAAGCTCTTTAGAAACTTGGAGGTTGAGTTCTCTCCATTTCATTACTCTTCGTTTTAGGATTGGAGGAGGGGAAGAAATGGGAGTTCTATGTAGGAAGCTTACGCCTGCTTAAAGATTGTCCACCCTGGTGGGGCATGAGCTGGGTGGGCAGTGGGTTCCTTTCGATGCTTGATATGAGCAATAAGGGATGAAGTGCTTCTGGGCCCTCAGAGGACACAGGTACTATGTGAGGAGTCTCTGCAATTAGAATAGGGGAGAAAGAGAGGTGAAACCAATCCTTCCTTCCCTCCCCTCTCTTCCCCTTCCCCTTCCTTCTTTCCTTCTTTCCTTCCTTCCCTCTTCCCTCCCGTCCTCATTTTATCTTCAAGAATTTATTAATCATTTACCATGTGCTAAGGTTGGGTGATATACACACCAAAGAGTTCTCCATCTAGCTGGCGAGGCAGCTGACATGACTCAGAGTGGTGATAAAGTCGGGGAGCACAGAAGAAGGAGCAGCTGACCCTGCTTAAAATGGCAGATGAGGGTCAAGGAGGAGAGGTCATAGGAAGGGTCATGGAGGAACTGGCATTTGAGATGGACATTGGAGGAGCTTTCCAGGTGGTGAAGTGGAAGAATGGCACCCAGAAAGCAGAAACAGTATGAGGAAAGGTTTGGAGATACGAAAGAGGATTGGATAGGTGTTCAGAAAATGGGGTATACAGTGCTTCAATAAAATGTATGCATTAAGAACACAAAATAAATGCTGCTCTGTTACAGACTGTTGTCAGCAATAGACTGGTGTTAGTTGTGGGCATTTTGAATATGTCTGACTTAAAAAAAAACCCAAAATAGATATTAATTAACATCTTGTTAAAGTATGCATTACTAAAATCATGTATCTATTTTATTGAATAACTGTTAATTTTGGAGTATCTGGAATATAACATGTTATGAGGCTGAAAGAGAAAAGACTGAAATGAAGATAGAGACAGCTTCACGTTTTGTGTCCGGAATTGGTGGGTTCCTGGTCTCACTGACTTCAAGAATGAAGCCGCAGACCTTTGTGGTGAGTGTTACAGCTCTTTAAGGTGGCGCGTCTGGAGTTTGTTCCTTCTGATGTTTGGATGTGTTCAGAGTTTCTTCCTTCTGGGGGGTTCATGGTCTCGCTGGCTCAGGAGTGAAGCTGCAGACCTTCGCGGTGGGTGTTACAGCTCTTAAGGCAGCGCGTCTGGAGTTGTTCGTTCCTGCTGGTGGGCTCTTGGTCTCGCTGGCTTCAGGAGAGAAGCTGCAGATCTTCGTGGTGAGTGTTACAGTTCATAAAAGCACCGTGGACCCAAAGAGTGAGCAGTAGCAAGATTTATTGCAGAGTGAAAGAACAAAGCCTCCACAGCGTGGAAGGGGACCTGAGACGCTTGCCACTGCTGGCTCGGGCAGCCTGCTTTTATTCTCTTATCTGGCCCCACCCACATCCTGCTGATTGGTAGAGCCAAGTGGTCTGTTTTGACAGGGTGCTGATTGGTGGGTTTACAATCCCTGAGCTAGATATAAAGGTTCTCCAAGGCCCCACCAGAGCAGCTAGATACAGAGTGTAGATTGGTGCACTCACAAACCCTTAGCTAGACACAGGGTGCTGATTGGTGTGTTTACAATCCCTGAGCTAGATACAAAGGTTCTCCACGTCCCCATCAGATTAGTTAGATACAGAGTTTCGACATAAAGGTTCTCCAAGGCCCCACCAGAGCAGCTAGATACAGAGTGTGGATTGGTGCACTCACAAACCTTGAGCTAAACACAGGGTGCTGATTGTGTATTTACAATCCCTGAGCTAGACATAAAGACTATCCACCTCCCCACCAGACTCAGGATCCCAGCTGGCTTCACCTAGTGGATCCCGCAACAGGGCTGCAGGTGGAGCTGCCTGCCAGTCCCGCGCCGTGCGCTCGCACTCCTCAGCCCTTGGGTGGTCGATGGGACTGGGCGCTGTGGAGCAGGGGGTGCTGCTCGTCGGGGAGGCTTGGGCCGCACAGTAGCCCATGGAGTAGGTGGGAGGCTCAGGCATGGCAGGCTGCAGGTCTGGAGCCCTGCCCCGCGGGAAGGCAGCTAAGGCTCGGTGAGAAATCGAGCGCAGCGCCGGTGGGCTGGCACTGCTGGGGGACCCAGTACACCCTCCACAGCCAGTGGCCCGGGTGCTAAGTCCCTCATTGCCTGGGGCCAGCAGGGCTGGCCGGCTCCTCCGAGTGCGGGGCCTGCCAAGCCCACGCCCACCCGGAACTCCAGCTGGCCCGCAAGCGCTGCACACAGCCCCGGTTCCTGCTCGCGCCTCTCCCTCCACACCTCTCTGCAAGTTGAGGGAGTGGGCTCCAGCCTTGGCCAGCCCAGAAAGGGGCTCCCACAGTGCAGTGGTGGGCTGAAGGGCTCCTCAAATGCCGCCAAAGTGGGAGCCCAGGCAGAGGAGGTGCCGAGAGCAAGCAAGGGCTGTGAGGACTGCCAGCACGCTGTCACCTCTCAGTTTGACTTGCTACATGTGTTATGATTTTTCCTTTTTTTGCTTTTTATAATGGAAAATTTTCAAACACACAAAAATAGGACAATGAAGCCTTGTGTACCCATACCCAGCTTTAATAGCTACCAACTTTCTCCCATTTTTGTTTCATGGTTTCTCTCAATTTTCTTTTTAAAATTTTCTTATATTTTTAAATTTAGAGATGGAGTCTCACTATGTTGCCCAGGCTGGTCTTGAACTTCTGGCCTTAAGCGATCCTCTTTGGCCTCTTAAAGTGCTGGGATTATACGTGCAAGCCACCATGTCTGGCCAAATTTCTTTTTTAATTTCTGGAGTATCTTGAAGCAAATCCAGTACTCATGGACACTTCAATATAATTTCTTTTTTAAAAAAAATATAGCCATAAAAACATACCAGATAATTTCTTTTAAAATATACAACCACTGTTTCATTTTCACACCCAAGAAAATAAACAAAAATTCCTTAATAGCATTTAAAATACTGCATATGTTGAATTTTTCCTGTCTCAAACATGTCTTTTTACAGTTGATTTGTTTAAATCAGAATCCAAACACAGTGCACATACGGCATGTGGATGGTTCATCTCTTGATTCTCTCTTAATCTACATTCTCCACATTTCCCCCCATAGTTCCCCCCGCTTAAATTTTGTTATTGTTTTAGGAAACTAGGTTGTCCTGTTGTCTCCCAAAGTTTGGATTTGGCTAATTGTCCCCTCATGGTACTACAAGCTCCTCTAACTCCCTTACTTTCTACGCACTAGTAGTTAGAGCTAGAGGCTTGATCAGATGAGATTCTCTCTTTTGGCAGGAAAACTTCATCAGTGGTGCGATGTGTTTCCTGCAGAATCACATTTGTTCCATGATTAGTGATGTTACCTTTAGTCACTGAATTCAGATGATGTCAGATTGATCCATCCATGATTGAGTTTGTATTAAGCTTTTAAAGCAGGAGTGGCAAAAATAGATTGCTGTGACAAAGATCCCCCCTGGTGACTGTATATGGAGAATGAGCTAATGAAGTGACCTTGGAGACAGTGAGACCAGTTGGAAGCAATTGCAGTGGTCTAGGTGAAAGATGAAGACTTTGACTAAGACAGTAGTAATTGTAGGAATGACACAGGAGGGTCCACATTTGAGAGCTATGAAGAAGGTAGTGGGTGTCTACCAGATGGAGAGGTCAAGGAGTAGAACACAGTTAATTGGTTAGACTGTCATCATCTTTTCTTTACATGCATCGTAACTTAGGTGATCTCTTCCATTCACATGGTTTTAAATAGCCTCATTTATTGATAGCTGTTAAAGTTATATCTCTAAACTTAAACTTTTCCCTGAACTTTACACTCTCATATTCAATTACCTGCCAAGCAGCTCCACTGGGATCTCAAACTTCCATGTTCCAAAACCGTATTCTTGTTTTATGTGCCAAACCTGCCCTCTCTCTGTTTTTCCCGTCCTAGTAATGGCGCTCCTCATTGTTCAGGCAAGAAACCTAGGAATCTCCTTGTTTCTTACCTGTCTGTCATACTCCATCAAAGTTCTATTAGCTTGACCTTTAAAAGTTATCTGAATCTGAACATGTCTCAGAAACTCTATCACCTACCAGCCTAGGACAGAATCTAGTCATTCTTCAAATCATCCTAAGATCTTGCTGTTTCCATTCTTACAGCAAGTAGTCCAGATAAGACATGCAGACCATCAGAGTTAAGTCTCAGAGGATGGTGCCGGTCATTATCCTCTTTGATTCTTGGCAAAGACAGATAGTGGTCATCTGTCTTTGCATCTTCTATACTTTCCTGTTAGTCCCAAGGCATTAAATACAATCTCTACACAGTTGTGATGTGGCAACTACAAAAGTGGCTCCATTTCTTCACCTCTTTGCCAAGTAGCTTTGCAATGCTTCCCCACTCTGGTCTCTGGGCGAGGCCCTGTGACTAGATTTAACCAGTGGAATATCAGCAAATTTGATGCAAGTAGAGGCTTGAAAAACGCTTGGACAATTAGGCTTGGTCTTTATCTCTTGCAGTTCTATCAATTCCATAAGACATCGTTGGACTAGTCTATGGAGGATGGGAGATATGCGAAGCAGAGAGGTGAGGCTGGCTTGGATAAACAGCCAGCTAGCTGACTCCCTGATGTGTGAGTTTAGCCAAGATTGTCAAAGCTATCTAGTCAGCCTTTCTCCATGCATGAGCAATTAGGGTTTTATAGTTGTTATGCAGTATTGTGGCAATAGATAACAAGGGAATTCCAAATCTACCACATGGTTCTTTCCTCTTAACTCCAGGCTTGTATATCTATCCAGCTACTTGTCAGACAACTCTATTTGGATATATGATAGCTTCCACAAAACATGATAAAATCTTCTATAAATCAGCTCTTTCCCTAATTGTTGCCATCTCATGATGGTACCACCAGTCCTCTAGCAGCTCGGGCCAAAACAATAGGAGTCATTCTTTATTCTTTTTTTTCTTTGTATCTCTCATCCAACTAATCAGGTTGTATCTATTTTATCTTCAAAACGTATCTCAAAATCTATCTACTTTTCTCCATCCCCACTATAGACCACTTTAGTCCATAATCCTATAAACTTTCCTCTGTCATTATAGACACTTCCTCTCTGTTTTCATTCTTGATCCAGTATAGTCAATTTTCAAAATGGCAGTCAGAATAATTTAAAAAACATTCCTTAGGTGGGAAACAAAAAGCTTAGACAACAAAATAAAAAATAGGTAAATTATACAAAAATTAAAACTGTGTTTTGTTTGTTTGTTTAAGACGGAGTCTTGCTCTGTTGCCCAAGCTGGAGTGTAGTGGCATGATCTTGGCTCACTGCAACCTCCACCTCCCAGGTTCAAGCGAGTCTCCTGCCTCAGCCTCCCAAGTTAGCTGGGACTACAGGTGCGTGGCACCACACCTGGCTAATTTTTTTATTTTTAGTAGAGACAGGGTTTCACCATGTTGGCCAGGCTGGTCTCGAACTCCTAACCTCAGGTGATCCTCCTGCCTCAGCCTCCCAAAGTGCTGGGATTATAAGTGTGAGCCATGGCACCTGGCCTAAAACTGTTAGTCATCAAAATAAACTGTCAACAGGGTGAAAATGCAACCCATGGAATGGGAAAAAATATTTGCAAACCATATATCTGATAAGGAGTTAATATCCAGAACATATAAATAACTCATACAACTCAAAAACAAAAAACCAACCTGATTAAAAAATGGGCAAAGGACTTGAATAGACATTTTTCCAAAGAAGATATACAAACAGTCAACAAGCACATAAAAAGCTGTCCAGCATTACTAATCACTAGGGAAATACAATCAAAACCAGAGTGAGATACCATCTCACGCTCATTAGGATGGCTACGATAAAAAACCAACAACAACGGAAAATAACAAGTATTGTTGAGGATGTGGAGAAATTGGAACCCTTGTGAACTGCTGATGAGAATGTAAAATAGCCACTATGGAAATAAGTCTGATTGTTCCTCAAATAAATTAAAAGATAGATTCAGCAATTCAATTTCTGAGGATATACCCCCAAATAATTGAGAGCAGGGATATGAACAGATAATTGTACACTCACATTCATAGCAACATCATTCATAATAGTCAAGAGGTGGAGGCAACCCAGGCATTTGGTGAGAGGTGAATGGATAAACAAAGTGTGGTCTATACATCCAGTGGGATATTATTCAGCCTTGAAAAAGGAAGGACATTCTGTCACATGCTAAACATGGATGAACCTTGAAAACATTGTGAAATAAGCTGGTCACAAAAGGACAAATACTCTATGATTTCACTTATTTGAGATGCCTAGACTAGTAAAAATCACAGAGACAGAAAGTTAAAAGAGGATTGGGGGTGAAATGAGAATGAGGAGTTATTGTTTAATAGGTTACAGAGTTTCAGTTTTGCATGACAAAAAAAAAAAGGTCTGCAGGTGGGTGATGGTGGTGGTTGCACAACACTGTGAAACTGCTTAATGCCGTTGAACTGCACACTTAAAAATAGTTAAAATAGCAGATTTTGTTATGTATATTTTACCACAGCTCAAAAAATAGCATAAAAAGTATTTCTCAAGGCATTTAAAATACATTGTAATATTTTCTTTTGAACTCGTCAACAATCTTGCAAAAAAGAAATGAATTCAAAGATTATGAAATAAATTATTGGCCTTTTATGGGCTTGCAAGGAACCATACCTGTTTTCAGACTATTATTCTAGATCCAGACCCTATTCTTTATTTAGAATATACTATAGCTAGTTAGCGCCTACTTATATTTAAATTATTTTCCCTGTCATATGAAGACTGACAATAGAAGTGTGCCTCATGGCTAATTAGTATTCCATTCTGAATATTTTGAGTTAAAACTTAGATTTTAAATTCCAAATTAAGTAATATTTGATATGTACAGTGGAATATATGTAAGTTATACATATATTAATATCTATAATATATGAATATATGCAAGTCATGAAAATATGTGTTATATAAGAATATACATTAGTCACAAGATATAATTATCTTCTAAAATGTAAGTCAGATCATTTCACTCCCTGATCAAAGCCTTCAAAGACTTCCAGTCTTAGTCCTTTCCCAGGTCTTTGGGCCCCGCAGGACCCTACTTGGCCTATCTTTCCAACCTCATCTCCTACTGTCTGTCTCCTGGTGCATTCTGCTCTGGCTATCTTGGCCTTCTTGTTTGTACTCAAACTTCCAAGTTGGTCCTGTCTCAGGGCCTTCATACTTGCCATCCCCTGGAATATTTTCCTTCTGAATATCTGAATATCTCATATCCTCCTCCAACTTGGTCTCTGCTCAAACGTCACTCCTCAGAGGGTCCTATCCTGACTGCTCTATCTAAAACAGACCCCTCCCTCCACTTCACACTCATCTCCCTCTACCTCCTTATTCTGCATAACTTTCTTTTTGTACTTAAACTACACAAAGTTATATTACATACTTATCTCTCATCTCCTTCTCATCCTTCATCTAACTTGTTTACCACAGTATCCCCAGCTCCAAGAAGAATGTCTGACACACTGATGACCTTCAATCAATGTTTTTGTTCAATGAATGAACTTAACAAGTGTTTATTGAATCCCTACTATGTGTCAGACACTGTGGAATTTGCTTTGGTGCCTGTGTGAAAGGTCATGCTATTGACTGAGACACTTTGGTTGTTTAGAGGGTTTGAGTTTGAGATACCTTGGGACTAGCAGGTGGAGATGGAGAAGGCAGTTGTTTTCCTGGCATGGAATTCAGGGGCTCTGAGAGATTGGTGAAGTATTAGTCCATTTTCACGCTGCTGATAAAGACACACCGGAAAATGGGAAATTTACAAAAGAAAGAGATTTAATTGGACTTATAGTTCCACGTGGCTGGAAACCTCACAATCATGGCAGAAGGCAAGGAGGAGCAAGTCATGTCTTACCTGGATGGCAGCAGGCAAAGAAAGGGAGAGCTTGTGCAGGGAAACTCCTTTTTTCCAAACTATCAGATCTCGTGAGACTTATTCACTATCATGAGAACAGCATGGAAAAGACTTGCCCCCATGATTCAATTACCTCCCACGGGGTTCCTCCCACAACACATGAGAATTCAAGATGAGATTTTGGTGGGGACACAGTCAAACCATATCAGATGGGAATGCATAATAGAACATAATAGAATTCTACACTGGGACTGACAACTGGTTTATCCATCCTGGGAGTCCATCTCTGATGGGCATTCAGGGGCATTGTAAGAAGAATGGTTATAGTGGTCCATAATAGGAACAGTAAGGTCCATCCTAAATGGAGCCTGTAGGTGATGTGGCTTTGGCAACTATGAGAACATCTCTGCTCCCAGAAACCACAGGCTTCTTCAGCTCCTTGGTGTTGGGAATTCCCTTAGAAGGGAAAGCGATTCACTTGGCCTCTAGAGAGAAATTAGGAAGACAGGCAGTCCCATGAGAAGGCCCCTTCACTTCAGGTTACAGAGACATCTAGACAACTCATACTGGAACTTTCCAGGACCCAGAATTGGGGGCTTTTGTCGGAGAGAGAATCTGAGGTCTAGGGCAAAGAGCAAGGGAAGTGGGAAGAAGGGCCCAGAAATTTCACATAAAAATTTCCTAGATAAAAACTCCCCTTACATTTTTATGGTATTTTATTAAATATTGTATAAAAAGTCAGGTGCTCTTAAATTTAAATTCCACCTACTAATGACTTGTGGGATCTTTGGAAAATTTACTTCTGCAAATGTTCTCATTTGTAGGGTGCAGGTAATAATATCGTCCTTATGGGATTAAAGGAGATGGTGCACATAAAGTGCTTAGCCCACTGCCAGCACGGACACATTCGGCCATTAGGCTCCTTCCCCATTTCCTTGACCTGATCTCATTTGAGCCTTATACAACTCTGGAAGATAGGTTTGGCAGGTATTGTTATAATTCCCATTTTACAGATTAAAAAACTGAGACCAGAGAGATTTATTCTCACTTTCTGAAAGTCAGAGCTTTCAAATAGGAGAGTTAGGATTTGAATTCAGGTCTTTGGTCCCATGTAGTCTTCTCACACCATGTTGTCCCCAGCTCCTTTTTGATGGTGTCAGAGGGTGTCATTTCTGGGGAAACGGAGTCTAAACACTTACTGCTTGGCCTGCACCTTGAAGCCGGGAGGATACTGCTACCTTTGCTTTGGTCATAATATACTTTCAGATAAAACATATAGAAGCAGAATATCTGAAAGCTGGCCAGGCATGGTGGCTCACGCCTTTAATCCCAGCACTTTGGGAGGCTGAGGTGGGCGTATCACCTGAGGTCAGGAGTTGGAGACCAGTTTGGCCAACATACTGAAACCTGTCTCTACTAAAAATACAAAAATTAGTGGGGCATGGTGGTGGGTGCCTGTAGTCCCAGCTACTGGGGAGGTTGAGGCAGGAGAATCACTTGAACCTGGGAGGTGGAGGTTGCAGTGAGCCGGGATCATGCCACTGCACTCCAGCCTGGGCAACAGAGTGAGACTCCATTTCACACACACACACAAAGAATGTCTGAAAGCCAAACGATACACTTACATGTTATCAAGGGTATTCATCAAATTATATAAGCCCTAGTTACTTCTTGCCTTTCAGATACCACATCTATTGCTCTATTTCTAGCACCCTAGAATGTCTTTAATTTCTCTTTTTGCCTTTACAGTTGAACACAGACTGGCTGGCTGGCTGGAGGAGCTGGGTGGCCAGTCAAGACTAATGATTCAACACTTTGGACAAGCCTGATGATATTCACCTTTGATTCTGTTGTCCTAAATTTGTAAGACTTTTTACCTTCTCACTTTCCTCTTTCTTTTCCCAGTTATTAAAAAAAATACAGCAAATTCAATACAATGTTAAGACAGTTGCCCAACTAAACATGGCTGTGCCGACAAGGATAGTGATCTTGTTGAATTTAATTGTTGAGTGGAGGCAGGGTCATCTTGTCATGGCTCAACTGAGTCTGCTAATTTCCAAGGCCTAAAAGGGGCCATGGGTGACAGTAGCATAGGGCAGTGAAGGTTGTGCAAAATTGCCCTGCAGTAGGTGTGACTTGGCTCATGAACTGTTGGTCCTAAACTCGTGTCTTGCCAGGAGGTGGCGCCCTTTCTCTGCCCAGTTGGTTGTGGCTCTTCATTACTGTGGGGAGGGAAAATGATGCGCTTCCTGCAGCTTGGGCAGCCATTTCAGAGGCTCTCAGATGCAGTGAACTGTGTTTCTTTCTTCTGAACAGTTACACAATTCCCATAATGAGGGAAATTGCATGGGAATTCACTTCTTCAGCTGTCAGAGCCACTTCTCTGCCCAGGGTTAGGCTTGCTTCTCTCTTCCCTTTAGAGGTGCCGCTACCACCTCTATTTCTTTGAGTTTCTGTCCCCTTAGGATAAGCCGTGGGTTCCAGGAGAATAATCGTAACAGGATTATAATGAGGGTAGAATGGAAATGAAAAAAGAGGACAGGATGGCTGAGGGGGCTGCTTTTGGCAGTGCTTGCTTCTCTCTCTCCCTATTAGGGGCAGCTCTTCTGCCCTTATTCCTGGAGTAACAAAGTTGTCCTGTATTTCCACACACACAGCTCAATCCCCGCCAATGGCAATGGGAGTTGGAATCGCCTTGGGCTGCTAATTACCCTAAGCCCCTTTTGTTTTAGATGGATTGTGGGGAATCCAAGGTCTGAACTAAGAAGAAAGAGAAAGGGAAAAGAGAAAGAAAAACGGCTGGGTGCAGTGGCTCATGCTTGTATTCCTAACACTTTGGGAGGCCAGGGCAGGTAGATCACTTGAGCTTATGAGTTCGAGACCAGCCTGGGCAACATGGCGAGATTCTCATCTCTACAAAAAATATAAAAATTAGCTGGACATGGTGGTACAAACCTGTAATCCCAGCTACTCGGGGGCTGAGGTGGGAGAATCGCTGGAACCCAGGAGGCTGAGGTTGCAATGAGCTGAGATTGTGCCATTGCACTCCAGCCTCAGTGATAGAGTGAGACTCTGTCTCTCAGAAAAGAAAAGGAGGAAGAAAGGGGGAAGAGAAATGAAAATTAGAGAAGAAAATGTGGGAGAAAAAGACAGCCAAATAGTCATCAAAAAGAAAAAGGGACAGAGAGAGACATAGAGAAAGACAGAAAGAGACACAGGGGACCAAATGAGACATACACATGAGAGGGCCATTGATTTGGGGGAAGAACATTGGGTTTGCTTTTCATCTCATCTGCATCAAGCTCTGTGAAGTTGGAAAAGTCACGTGACTGTTCTGATCCTCAGTGTCCCCATATGAAAAATGGGAATAATTACACTTCACACCACTGTGATGTGGGCCAAATGGACCATATGGAGGAGATCTTTTGTAAGTGATCAAGTTCTAGTTAAATGATGTTACTTGATATCAACCAGACTTGAAGAGAGAGGATGTGTCCTGGCCCATGCTGAACCCTAGGGGTGGGGCATAGGTGCCCTCAGTAATCCAGGGAGAAGACCCCTGTCTTCTGCACCGCAATCCTATTTTCTCAGAAGATTTTTTAAGAGGGAAAGTTTCCTTGCCTCCAGCTCCTGGAAAGAGAGGCCTCCCCTGCCCTGGGTAGCAGTGGGGGTGGGTGGGTAGAGGTGCTTCTAGATTACTCTCTTCAAGAAATAACAGTTATAGCTAACATTTTATTAAGCTTACTATGTGCTAGGTGCTTTCCTAAGTGCGCTTTGTGGATTAACATTTAATCCTCATAATGAAGTAGGTACTATTAATAGCTTCATTTTACAGATGTGGAAACTAAAGCAAAGAGAGATAAAAGGAAATTGCCTAAGGTCACACAAGAAGTGGCAGAGGAGATGAAAACCCAGGTCATCTGTTGCCAAGTCGCTCGTCCTAATCACTGTGCTATACTGCCTCCCCAGTTAGGCCCATGTCCCTCACTTTTCCATGTTCTGAGCAGGAAGCAGGAGGCTGCCTGCTGATCTGCTTTTTTTTTTTTTTTTTTTTTTTTTTTTGAGACAGGGTCTCACTCTGTCACCTGGGCTGGAGTACAGTGGCACAATCTTGGCTCATGGCAATGTCCGCCTCCTGGGTTCAAGTGATTCTCTTGCCTCAGCCTCCCAAGTAGCTGGGATTACAGGCATGCAACACCACGCCCGGCTAATTTTTGTACTTTTAGTAGAGACAGGGTTTCACCACGTTGGCCAGGCTGGTCTTGAACTCCTGACCTCAGGTGATCTGCCTGCCTTGGCCTCCCAAAGTGCTGGGATTACAGGCATGAGCCACTGTGCCTGGCCTCTGATCTGTTTCAATGGTAGGTCAGTCAGGGTTCTACTAGAGAAACAGAGGAAGGAGGATACACGAACCTCGTGACACCCCTGCTCCCTGCTGCTGCCTGCCTCCACGTTTGCGCACATGCTCATACACACACGAATATCCATGTTGATTTCTCTATATCTCTCTGTTTCCAAGGAATTGGCTTACATAATTGTATTAATAAGTTCTGACTGAACAATCCCAAAACATGTAGGGCAGGTGGGCAGGCTGGAAGACTCTCAGGTGGAAGCTGTGCTGCAGGCTATAGGTGGAATTTCTTCTTCCTTGAGGACACTTCAGTTTTGCTGTCAGGACTTTCAACAGATTAGATGAAGCTCACCCATGTAATCAAGGCCAATCTTCTTTACTTAAAGTTGCCTGATCAGAGGTGTTAACTATTATATATCTACAAAATACCTTCACAGCGATATTTAGCCTGATCAGAGGTGTTAACTATTATATATCTACAAAATACCTTCACAGCAATATTTAGATTAGTGTTTGATTGGATAACCGGGTACTCCTACCTGTGTAAGTTGATACATAAAACTAACCACCATGATGGGAAGGGGAGAGTAAGAAAGGGGAAGGGCAAAATACCAGGAGTGGGCAGGCAATTTACTTCTTAGAATTTAATAGACTGAAAATATGTTCCTGCCCCTCTACAGACATGACTGACAGTGAGAACAGTCACATCACATAATTCACAAGGGAGTTCCTTGGAAATGCTTCACTATGAAATTGTGCACGAGAAGCTGTTCTATGGGCAGCTCTGCAAACCAGGTCTTCTGTTTGAGATTCATAATGCACATCACCACATTGAAAGCTCTGAGAAATCCCGCAGCAAAGAAACTTGTTTATAGTTTCTAATTAGGCTTTTCCCAAACTCATTTGACCACGAAACCTTTCCTTTCTTTTCCCATGTAACATCCATCAACAGAGCATGCTTAGGCTAAGGCTGGCTTAATCTCCTCTCCCTAAAGCAATAGACCCAGTTCACCGGGATACTGCTGAGGCTTCACTGATAACATAAAAAGAACAACGCTTTCAATCATTCCTTACACATAAATGCTTCCTGCTTTCCTGGTGTTCATGGAAAGTACAAGATTGGCTGATACTAGAAAGTAGAATTCTGTGGCTTTTGTCTTGTGCATATTAAAGAAAAAAAAACCCTTTTAAGAGATGAAGAATTCAAAACTATTTTCATCACATTTTGGAGCAAAATGGTCTCTAGGAAAGAGGTACTTTGCATATCACATGACATACTGCCAGCAGGTACCCTCAGGGGCATCAGAACCCTGTGGGAAAGATTAATCTTGCACACTTGGGAGCTGGTACCCCAGAGAGCAGGAAGCATTGATGCTAGTGACTGTGCCATTGATCTCATCAAACAACAAATTCTTCAGTTCATTCTCGAGTGTCTACTGGGAGCTAGGGCACAGTGAGTGCGTGTGTGTGTGTGTGTGTGTGTGTGTGTGTTGGGGGAGGAGGGGGTAGGCATGCACACAGGAATAAATAGCTAATGGTTTAAGTTAATGGACAATTTTTGTTAGGAGTTGATTTAGTAACACAGACCCCTGTGATGGTAAATCTTATGTGTCAGCTTGACTGGGCCATGGAATACTCAGATGTTTGGTTAGACATTATTCTGGATGAGTCCCTCTGTGAAGGCGTTTCTGGAGGAGATGAACCTCTGAATTGGTAAACTGAATAAAGCAGATGGCCCTCTCCAATGTGGGTAGGCATCCTCCAATCCATTGAAGGGATGAACAGAATGAAAGGCTGAGGAAGAGAGGATCTGCTCTCTGTCTTGGAGCTGGGGCATGGGTTTTCTCCTGCATTTGGACTTGGGCTCAGATTTAGATTGGAACTTACACAATTATCTCTGCTAGTTCTCAGGCCTTTGGGCTTGGACTGAAACTTCCACTGTTGGCTCTCCTCATTCCTGGGCCTTTGGATTTGTGCTAGAACTACCTTATCAGCTCTCCTGGGTCTCCAGCTTGCCGATACAGATCTTGGGACTTCTCAGCCTTCGTAACCAAGTAAGACAATATACATACCTATCTCCTGTTGGTTCTGTTTCTCTGAAGAACCCAGACTAATATAACCCCTCAAATAATAGTGTCTTAAATAGGACAAGGGCTTATTTCTCTCTCATGGAATAGCAATAGTCTGCTGCTAGGCAGGCTAGAGCTGGAACAGAGCTCTAAGGTACGAGAAACCCATGTTTGGCCATTTCTAAGGCATTTCTTTCATCTGCATCATACAGAATAGCTCAATACCATGTCCTTATTTCAGGCAGGAAGGAGGAGGAAATGGTGTCAAGAAGGGCATGTTCCCTCCCTTTAAGGACACAACTCAAAAGTTTTATTTATCACCTACTATACATCTCATTGGCCAGAACTTGGTCATATGGCCACATATAGCTTCAAGGAGGGGAGGCTGAGAAATGTAATCCCTATTCCAGGTGGCCATGAAACCCAGCCAAAAAACACAGGGGTCCTGTTATTCTGGAGAATGGGACAGTAGATTTTTGGGGACAACTAACCCTGTCTTCCACAGGGTTATATAAAATGTAAAAAGATATTTATTAAGCCTGGACTGTTTCTAAGCAAGGGTGTACCACAAGCCTTTAGTTCTAGGGATTGGACTAGGGATTTAGATTCCAAGGGCTAAAAACCATGAGATGACATTTACACCTCTGAATGGATAGGAACCATCCCAGACTAAACATTTGAGATTGATACTCCTGACTGTTCCCAAAGTACCCCAAAACTTTTATTTTTAACAGCAACTTAAGTTATTGCATTATAATTACTTCTGAGTGTGGATGTGCCTGCCTCCCCAATTATACTGTGCTCCTTTAGGGCGGGGACTCTGTTCTGTGTCTGACTCATGGTAGGCACTCAGTAAACACTGGCTGAATCCCAGGTGGGAAATTGTCATCTGGAAGAGTTGATTTGTAGGATGTTCTTGACACCCACTCCCATTCCCACTTCCACCTCCAAATGGTCCTGAACTCTGACCTTTCCTGGTGAATTAATAGGAAATTCTGCCAAGTTAATCCAAATAATATCTGGAAACTATATAACAGGAGTATCACTTCTGCCATATTTTATTCTTTGTGGCAGTCACAAAGTCCTTGCCAGTCTCAATAAATGGAGTCTACCTCTTTGTGGGTGGTAGTGGTGGTGGCCAGGTTCTAAATAGAGAATGTGGGAAATACAGTCGCAGCCATTTTTGGAAAACACGCTCTTTGCACACCACCTATCGAGCTCATTCAGAGGACAGAAGAGCAAGACTCCTGGATTCACCAAGGGCTTCTGGCAGGACGAGGCCAGCAGTCACATTCCTCTCTTTCCAGAGGGACCCAAGAAGAGCCAGGGGCTTTGGGAAAATCCCCGGCATCCCCTTGGCATCCAAGAAACAGCATGGGGTGGTGGAAATCCCCCTCGACTCAGAGTCAAGAGGATTGTGGTCTGATTGTTGTGTGATATAGGACATGCCACTTGACCCATTTGAGCCTCAGTTTCTTATACCTGACAGATGAGATATTTGCATTAGATCAGTTGTTTTCCAATCTGTTGATAGCAGGGAATTCTTTTTCTTTTAGTTTGTATTATTTTCAAACAAAAAGGTTGTTGACAGGGTGTTGGGAGGATATAGGTACCCACTTGTCGTTCCCTCTCCCTTCCCCTTGGGGATTCCTCATGAAGCCTTAGAGCTCCTTAGAGCACGTTTGGAAAATCCTTGGACCCGGATTTTCCCTCCCCTCCTCTCCCCTCTCCTCCCCTCTCCTTTCCTTTTCTTAGATAGAGTTTCGCTCTTGTGGCCCAGGCTGGAATACAGTGGTGTGATCTCGGCTCACTGCAGACTCTGCTTCCCAGGTTCAAGCAATTCTGCCTCAGCCTCCTGAGTAGCTGGGATTACAGGTGCACACCACCACACCCGGCTAATTTTTGTGTTATTAGTACAGGCGGGGTTTCACCATGTTGGCCAGGCTGGTCTCAAACTCCTGACCTCAGCTAATCCACCCACCTTGGCCTCCCAAAGTGCTGGGATTACAGGTGTGAGTCACCACACCCTGTTGGACCTGGATGTTTTCTACGGGTTTTCAGGAGAGGGGACTGAATGAGAGAGGAAAGACCTACCACTGCTGTCTCAGATTTCTCCTTCCTGGAATATTTTCAGCTTCCATCCTGCTGTGTGTGTGACTTCCCCACTTTGGCCTCTCAGCCATCTGACACTGAAGTGTCTGCCAGGTGTTCTGAATGAGCCAAAGTTCCACAGATTCTTGGGGAGAGCAGTAATGAAGGAGCAGGGACATCCTCTGGTAGTGTTTGAACGCAAGCCTCTTTCCAGCTTCCTGTCATCTGTGCCAGGCTGGTGTAGGGGAGGAAGATTTCTCACCCATTACAAGATTCCTGGCTGAGGCACCCATAATAAAAGACAGACTAACAGGAGAAAAGCATACATATTTATTTAATATAAGTTTTATATGACATGAGAGCATTCAGAAATGAAGACCCTCCCCAAACAGGGACAACTCTATTTTTATGGATGGCCGTGCAGAAGTATGGCTGGAGGACAGAAGGGTGTGATCTGATGGTGGGAAACTGGAGGGAGCTTAGCAAGGCCTGTTTATTCAGATTTTTCTTAGATAAGTGTCTTTGAGGATAAGAACATTCTTTTCTTTTTTTTTTTTTGAGATGGAGTCTCACTCTGTCACCCAGGCTGGAGTGCCATGGCACAATCTTGGCTCAGTGTAGCCTTTGCCTTCCTGGTTCAAGTGATTCTCCTGCCTCTGCCTCCTGAGTAGTTGGGACCACAGGCAGATGCCACCACGCCTGGCTAATTTTTGTATTTCTAGTGGAGATGGGTTTTCACCATGTTGGCCAGGCTGGTCTCAAACTCCTGACCTCAAGTGATCACCCACCTCAGCCTCCCAAAGTGCTGGGATTACAGGTGTGAGCCTCCACGCCCACCTGAGGATAAGAACATTCTTTTCTTCCAGGTACAGGGAGGACTCTGCTGGAATGAGTGGCTCATAGCTGGGTTTTATGGCCTCTTCTGGGGTGTAGGGATGAGAAGAATTCTTTCTAGTTTCGATGGCCTGCTTCTGCTGTGTCCTGAAATGCCAAGGTGCCATATTTTGGGGGAGCATGTCCTAAACCCCATCACTACCATCACTAGCCTGGGAGAAGTCGGGGGACTGAGCAGAAAGCCCAGAAGACCATGGAGAATGTGGTCTCTGCAGTGCTACCTTCCCAGCCTCCACTGGTGACTCTGGGGTTCCCCCTGCCGTAAAGGAGAGGTGCTTTGCTGCTCCCAAGTCCTGTCCCTTCTCTGATGCTCCCGTCCATTTTTTCCACCACTGTATCTCCGGCGGGCCCCTCCCCACCCCCATCTTTTCTCTCCCACATTTTCTGCTCTCTCTCTTTGTTTCTCCATCCCCCTTCTCTCTTAAAAAAAAATTCAATCCCCAGAGCGATTAGATTTGCAAATGAGCGGGCAGGAAACTGGGAACAAAGGGAACCAGAGCCGAAGAGGGAGCAGGTATAATTACTGTAATTAACTCAAGCAGCAGGGACAAATCCCCTTGGCTGCGGCTGCTGTGAGGTGCTGAGAGGCACTGTAAGAGAGACTGAGGAGTGCCAGGAAACTCAGCGCCCCCTCCCCAGGGCTGGGGTGTCCTGGTGGGGGACCCTGGCGGGGAAGCTCCTCTTGGACCTCGCCTGTGTGAGGATCCATTTCATCTCCTGTCCCGGGCTCGGCGGGAGCAGGGAGGAGGGGACCCAGGTTCAGAGATAGGATGTAGTCTCTTGCCCCACGGAGTGGAGCCAGAGAACAGAACCTCCGTCATTTCTTAACTGGACACTTAGCTCTTTACTTGCTTTGTGACATCTTAGGAGCCTGCTCTGGTTTCCCTAAGATACAAATCCCATTACCGGGTATAGACCCAAAAGAAAATAGATCATTCTGCCAAAAATGTACTCACATGTTTATCGCTGTGCTATTCACAATAGCAATGACATGGAATCAACCTAGATGTTCACCAGTGGTGGACTGGATAAAGAAAATGTGGTACAAATACACCATGGCATACTATGTAGCCATAAAAAAGAGTGAAATCATGTCCTTTACAGCAGCGTGGATGGAGCTGGAGGCCATACCCCTAAGCAAATTAATGCAGGAACAGAAAACCAAATACTACATGTTCTTGCTTGTAAGTAGGAGCTAAACATTGAACACACATGGGCATAAACATGAGAACAATAGACACTGCTGAGTACCAGCGTGGAGAGGGAGGGAGGGGTTGAAAAACTACCTACTGGGTTCTATGCCCACTACTTGGGTGCAATATACCCGTGTAACAAACTTGCACATGTACCCCCTATATCTAAATAAAAGTTAAAATTTGGCCAGGTGCGGTGCCTCATGCCTGTAATCCCAGCAGTTTGGGAGGCTGAGGTGGGCAGATCGTAACATCAGGAGTTCAAGACCAGCCTGGCCAATATGGTGAAACCCCGTCTTTACTAAAAATACAAGAATTAGCTGGGTGCGGTGGCACACGCCTGTAATCCCAGCTACTTAGGAGGCTGAGGCAGGCGAATCGCTTGAACCTGGGAGGCAGAGGTTGCAGTGAGCTGAGATCCCACCACTGCACTCCAGCCTGGGCAACAGAGTGTGAGACTCTGTCTCAAAAATAAAATAAAATAAAATAAAAAGTTAAAATTCTTTTTTAAAAGTCTAGAGGCCATAGAGGAGGAGCATGTCTCTGATCCCATGACACTGTCATATCTGTGTCCCCAAACATCCCTGGCATTTGAGGCCTTCTAATGCACCTTTGCAATCTTACCTTTCACGATGGCCTCTCATCACTTTGTCCTCTAGCCAAATCCCACCGCATGTGGCACCCTGAACATACTCTGTACTTTTCTATTTCTCTGCCTTCACATGTGGAGCTGTCCTTTTCCTCCTGCATTACACCTTCCCCAGTGCCATTTGGTGAAATGTTTTGAGATACATTTGAAACTACAACCCCTTCTGTGAAGTCCAAAGTAGTCTCACCCTCCACAGAAGCCTTTTCTCTTTCATGGCCCTGTCAACCAAACTTGGAGAAATCATGGTTAGATTTATTCTTGAGGACTGAAGCCTGGGAACACTGACTCAGTACAGACTGAGAATGTGTCCTGAAGTTGGTTCCATGATGCACAGCATACACGTTTTCTAACAGGGGGCATGTGTGGCACAGAAGGTGGGAGAAGCAGGAGGTGTAGCAGGAGTTATGTTTTCATTGCCGGCCGGATGCGGTGGCTCACACCTGTGATCCCAGCACTTTGGGAGGTCAAAGCAGTGGATCACTTGAGGTCAGGAGTTCCAGACCAGCCTGGCCAACATGGTGAAACCCGTCTCTACTAAAAATATGAAAATTAGCTGGGCATGATGGTGCGTGCCTGTTGTCCCAGCTACCCAGGAGGCTGAGGCAGGAGAATCACTTGAATCCAGGAGGCAGAGGTTGCAGTGAGCTGAGATTGGGCCACTGCACTCTAGCCTGGGCAACAGAGGGAGACTTCCTCAAAAAAAAAAAAAAAATTCTCGTTGCTGCTCAGTGAGGCTGTACCTAAGATAGGGTGACTATGAGGTTCAGTGGGTAGAGAGAAAGAAAGGTTAGGCATCTTAGGATCTGATGGAGGGTGACTAATTCTACTTTTTGTTCTACAATTGATAAACAGGTTTATAATCAGTACCAGTCAATGAAGTATATAACAAACTCCAGTTACACAGGCAAGAGGTCAGCTTTAGTTTACAGACCTAGGTTTTATTACCCATGTGCTTGACTACAACATCATGGGTCATTGTTAAAATTTTCTTTTGCATTTTCCTTTTTCTGATAGCTTTTACTTCACTATACGCCCTTCCCCAACTCCTATCCTTTCAGTAGGGTGGACTGATGCTGGCTTGTTTCCTGGAGCATAATACCATCTTTGGGGTTCTGTGGCAACAAAACCCCTTTCACTTGCCAGTGACAGAAACCCTGACTTATACTGACATCAAAAATGAAGGGAATTTATTGATTCAAATTACTTCCAGGGATGTTTGCAGTCAGGTGTGGCTGGATCCAGTGGCTCAAACATTAGATCTCTCACCTTCCTCTCCCCTTTCCTCCATATGGGCCTTACTCTCAGAGAGGCCTTTCCACAACACCGGCCCAGCACCTCCAGGCTACCTTTACTTCTAGATCCAGCCATCCAGGAGAGAGGGTTTCCCCTTCTCCATGTTCCCAGCACCCACCTGAGTTTGAGCCTTGTTGGGCTGGATTGAGTCCAGAGCCAATCACTGGGTTGAAGGGAATGAAACCCAGTGACTGGCCAGGCTGGCATCTAGTGCCCACCCCCTGCACTCTGAGAGATGAATGAGGTCAGCCCTATCCAAACTGTGTGGATTCCCAGTTGGGCGGGACACAGCAGGGCTGCTGCAAAGGCAGAAACAGCAGATGCCCACTACCAAATCAGGGCACCTGGGGATGGCCCAGCCCAGGCAATCCCTGTATTTCCTTCAATGCCCCACCCATGTCTACCTCACCTGCCACCACCAGAGCACCGCCTTCTCACCTGCTCTAGGCACTCGGAGTCTGCACCACTCAGCCAGGTGCACACCTCTATGTTGCCTTAGCGCTATCCTAATGCTTTCATCTGCTGTCACCTCATTAGAGCGAAAAGATTACAGACCCACTGGGAGCAGAGGATGTGACCATCCTTGTATGCCCCTCTTCTACCCAATACATCCCTGGGGCCCTGGACGGCACTACAGTGAACTGAGCTTGGCACACAGGTCATATCCAGGTCACTTATTAGCCCTGAGCTCTCTGAGCCTCAGTTTCCACATTGCTAGGGTGGGGCTATAAAAACATCTCTTTCATAGAAATGTAAAACAAAAGAGAGAATATGTGAGAAAATACTTCCCACTCTTCCAAGCTAAGCCCAGCCTGTTTTTCTCCAATTACATGATTGGGTATTTAATTATACCTGAGTTAAGAAATAAGCTTTCTCCTTCCTTGTTTCAGTGACAATACACTGTCCAGGCTACACCCTGCCTCTTCTGTTGTTTTTATTCTCTTTTGCTAGCTCCTCTTATTTTTTGCCTACCTTTTAAACAATGGGCATGAGAAAGGCAGTAAGTGTAGTGGCTTACAGCATTGGCTGGGGTCCTGAGTTGCCACCATTCTGAATGCAATTACATCACTTGATAGAGTATAACCTTAGATTGGTTAATTTCACCTCTTAGTGGCCCAGTTCTTCATCTGTAAAGTAAGAAATCACAATAGTATTACCTCATGGGGCTGGATTGAAGGAGTTAATTTATGTAAAGCATTACAGCAGGACTTGATGGGGAGTAAGTACTATAAAAACGTTAATTATTATTCCTATTTTAATATTCCAAACATTATCCTTTAGCTCCAGGTCCAGTCAATTTTCCTCCTTAAAACATCTCAAATTCATTTTTTAAAACACTTCTTCATCCCTACTAATTTCTTAATTCAGTCCCTTTTAATTTTAAGCATGGATTACTCCCACCTCCTCCTAATTGGCCTCCCTTACCTGTGTTGCCTTCCAATCTATTCTCCACACAAAAATCTGATCTTATTTCTCCCCTGATTTAAATCTTTGAATGGCAGCCCATAATGATCAGAATATGAAGTCCACACTCTTGGGCATGAAGTATGAAGTGCTTCGTGATTTTCTCCTTGCTCATTTCATTAGCCCCTGTCTCTTCACTGCCCCCTTGTCTCGCCATCTTTCTCTCACCTCCTTGTCTGGTATTCTCTTACTTCCTCTTTTCTCCTGACTGCTTCTTCAGCATCCATTGAGCTTCAGTTTAGGCACCTCACCTACTGCACCAGGGACTATCTATCTCAGTAGTTGTCACTTTGCACCTTTAGTGCAAACTTTTAGTGTCTGTTGCCTCCACTAAACCTCTTGAAGGAAAGGACCTCATGTTTGAATGTCTAGCTCTTAGCACAGTTCTGGCGTCTTGTCTGGGCTCAGTGTTTTGTTGAATGAATTGATTAGTGATAACTACTTCTAAAGTTGTCAGGCCTCTTCTGGTTGCAAATGACAGAAACTGGCTTTAGGCATGGCTGGATCCAGATACTCAAACAACATCATCCGGACTGTGTCTCCCTCCATCTCTTCTTCTTTTTGTTTTGTTTCGAGATGGAATCTTGATCTGTCGCGCAGGCTGGAGTGCAGTGGCGTGATCTCAGCTCAGTGTAATCTCCGCCTCCTGGGTTCAAGCTATTCTCCTGCCTCAGCCTCCCAAGTAGTTGGAGCTACAGGCATGTGCCACCATGCCTGGCTAATTTTTGTATTTTTAGTAGACAGGGGTTTCACCATGTTGGCTAGGCTGGTCTCGAACTTCTGACCTCAGGTGATTTACCCACCTCGGCCTCCCAAAGTGCTGGGATTACAGGCTTGAACCACTGCGCCCGGCCCCCGACTTTTTTTTTTGAGAGGGAGTCTCTCTCTGTTGCCCAGGCTGGAGTGCAATGGTGGAATCTGGGCTCACTGCAACCTCCGCCTCCCAGGTTCAAGCGATTCTCCTGCCTCAGCCTCCTGAGTAGCTGGGATTACAGGCGTGCACCACCACGCCTGGCTAATTTTTGTGTTTTTAGTAGAGATGGGGTTTCACCATGTTGGCCAAGCTGGTCTCGAACTCCTGACCTCATGATCCGTCCACCTTGGCCTCCCAAAGTGCTGGGATTACAGGCGTGAGCCACCGTGCCTGGCGTCTCCATCCATCTCTAGGCTCTGTTTTCCTCTGTCTTGGTTTCATTCTTAAGCTGGCTTCCTGAAAATGACCAGCAGCAGCTTCAGTCTACTCATGTAGCAACCCTAGTGGAAAGAGGGTATCTCTTTCTCAACATTTTCAGCTAGAGTCTCAGTACCACGTTCATTTGGCCAATTTACTTCCTGTGCTGGGGCATGAAACGTGGTGATCGGTCAGGCCTGGGTAACACTCCTATCCCTGGAGCTGGGATGGAATCATGCCCTCCTGAAACATGTGGACTGAATGGGGCAGGGATGTTCCCCAAAATAAAAATGGGGTGCTTTTGCCAGAAACATGAGAAATGGATTAGAGGGAAGCAAAAACAGCATTTGTACAGAAGTGCCAGGCACTTCTAGTTCTTCTATGAATATTTCAATTAATCTTCACAACAATCCAAAGAAATCCACTCCACCAATGAGAAAACCGAGGCTTGGGGTGGTTGAGTGACTTGCCTGAGTGTACATAGCTCACAAGGACTGGAGCCGGATTCTCACCCTGGCAGTTTGATTTTAGAGTTTTCCTCCTGTAAAATGTTTTTAAAAAGAAATGCACACAGTAAAAATTCCGAACAGCACAAAAAGATGTACAGTGACAAAGTAGTTATACTTCAAGTGCTGGCCGTGAGCACCCCCTTTCACTCCTGCCCCCTAATCATCCGCTCCTGAAATCCTACTTTGAAGCTTCATTATGCTGATCCAGAATAGTCTTTAGTCTAGGGCTAGTGTACCCCCACTTCTGAGTATTCTACCCAATGCCCCGCGTATTATGAGGTCTTTCATCTCTGGCTGTTGGGAACACAACCTATTTCCAGACCTATGTGATATCTGAAAATTGCTTGGCTTCCTGTTCTCCAGTGGTCCTTTCCCAGCTGCAGGTAGCTGCTTCTTACACATGTGCCAGTCAGCACCCAGGCCCAGACCATAGGGGACCCCTCTGCCAATCACTGGAGTGCTTCTGTACGCAGCTTTCTCTTCTCTGATTCTTGGCTCTGCAAATTTAGCTGCTTTGGCCACGCTGAACTGCAATCTCTGTCTTCTTAATTCAGGGAGACCGCTGAGCTCTGCCTCAGTTCCTCCTCCCTGCGTCGTGGCCTGGAAGCAAACTTCAGGCCGTAAGCTGAGGTTATTGTAGGACTCTCCTCTTTTGTTTCCCTTCTTTTACCTTCTCTTAGCAGTCCTGTACTGTCTGACGTTCAGTGTCTTAAAACTATTGTTTTATTTTGTCTGTTTTTTTTTTTTTAAGTTGTTTTGCTAGGCAAGGGGATAAATCTGTTCTCTATTATTCCATTGTGGCCAAAAATAGTGTTACTTTTACTAGGTTTTTTTTTTTTTTAATTCTTCCGGAGATATTTTTACTTGGCAAATGGGCTCACTGCCCAATGTGCACAGAAGCTAATAACTATGGCACTGGCTTTTGAGAAAGGAAAGGCTTTATCACAAAACCAGTCAGCAAGGAGACAAGAGTGGGCTTAAATCTGTCTCCATCATTTGGGGTCTAAGTTTTAAGGGATTAGAGGGAAAGAGAAAGGATTTAGGAATTATTTTATTGTATTTTATTTTTTGAGATGGAGTTTTTGCCCTTGTTCCCCAGGCTGGAGTGCAATGGCGCGATCTTGGCTCACTGCAACCTCCGCTTCCCAGGTTCAAGCAATTCTCCTGCCTCAGCCTCCCAAGTAGCTGGGATTACAGGTGCCCACCACCACGTCCGGTTAAGTTTTGTATTTTTAGTAGAGATGGGGTTTCACCATGTTGGCCAGGCTAGTCGCGAATTCCTGACCTCGTGATCCTGCCTTGGCCTCCCAAAGTGCTGGGGTTACAGGTGTGAGCCACCATGCCCAGCCAGGATTTAGGAATGTTAAATTGGCAGGGTCTGGTTGGAGGGCTTCAAATTTGACCATTTGTGGTAAGGGATGCTGAAGCAGATTTTAGCACCAGATCTTCCAGGCCAATGGACTCCTTGCTTCTGAAAGAGTTCTGGTGTTCAGGTTCTGGTCATGTCCCAGTTTCCTTGGTTCTGAGGGGAGGAATTGTTGATCTCAGGTGTTTTTAGAGGCAAAGTCTTTTTCAGTTGCATGCACTTGCAGTTTCTGGCTCTGTTTTACCTAAAAGGTAACTGGACATTTTGTTAACAGGATAGGTCCAGTTTGGGCTGGTCCCATGGTTACAATATTCTCTGCATAAACAAGCATATATATCTCCTGTTCTTTCTAGAAATACCCTTTGCTACAATACTGTTTCGCACCTAATTTTTGTCACTTATTATCTTAGAGATTGTTCCATATAGCTTGACCTCATTCTTTCAAAGGTAGAGCCTGCCCTCCTAACCCCTTATCAATTCTGCCTCAGGGAATGACAGCTTTGCTATTATTGGTTATAACTGATGCTTGGTAAATAGTTGACGAGTTGAATAAATTATGTTGAAACTGCACCCAGGTGGCTGGATTCTCATGTTCTGATGACTGGAAGAAACGTGTGCTCTATTTTCAGTTTGGGGTCCTTTGTCTTTCAGGTGGTTCAGTCCCCTCCTTTCACTCTTCTTCAGGGGTTTTTCTCTCATCTTGGTCTGTGGTAGACTAAGGCATAGAAATAGTTAAGCCTCAGTTCTTTTCTCTTTTCTCCCATTTCATAAGAATTCAATTTACAGGACAAAATCCCATCCATTGTCTTAAAAGAGGTACAACTGTATGAAGAATCACTAGAAGGCGATATGAAAATGTGCCTGGGTAGAGCCTGGTGTCCAGATGCCCAGCAAATGCATTTTGGATAAATTTGGGGTTCACTTGTGTCTTGTGTGATTATTACCTAGCCCCTTGTAATGAATTGAATTATATTTTTCCCCTAAATTCATATTTTGAAACCCTAACCTCCAGTGTGACTGTATTTGGGGATAGGACCTTTGAAGAGGTGATTAAGATGATATGAGGGCTTAAGGGTGGGGCCCTAGTCCAACAGGACTGGTGTCCTTATAAGAAGAGGAAGGGGCACTAGGTATGCTCACACACGGAGGAAAGGCCAGATGAGAACACAGCCAGAAGATGGCCCACAAGCCAGGGAGGGAGGCCCCAGGAGAAACCAAAACTGCTGACACCCTGATCTTGGGCTTCCAGCCTCCAGAACTGTGAGAAATAAATTTATTATATAAGTCACCCAGTCTGTAGTAGTTTATTACGGCAACCCTAGCAAACTAATATTCTACCCACCCTAAAAGGCCCAACCTTTTAATACCATTACAATGGGGATTAAGTTTTGTGTTTTTTTTTTTTCTTTTTTGAGACAGGATCTCACTCTGTCACCCACGCTGGAGTGCAGAGGTGTGTTCTTGGCTCACTGCAACCTCCACCTCCTGGGTTCAAGCAAACCTTCTGCCTCAGCCTCCTGAGTAGCTGGGATTACAGGTGCACACCAACATGGCTGGCTTTTTTTTTTTTTTTTTTTTTTTGGTAGAGACAGGGTTTCACTATGTTGGCTAGGCTGGTCTCTAACTCTTGGCCTCAAGTCACCTGCATGACTTGGCTTCCCAAAGTGCTGGGATTACAGGTGTGAACCACCCCACTTGGTCAGGAATTAAGTTTAACATGAGTTTCTGAGGGGACATTCAAACCGTAGTACTTAGATAAGCTTGTTCTTCTTTTGCCTCAGTTTCCTCACTTATAAATACCCAGGGGATTTCTGGGTCATATAGTAAGTGAGTATTTAACTATACAGGAAACTGCCAGGCTTTTCAAAAGTGCTATATGATTTTGCATTCGTTTTTTTCTTTTTGTCGGGAGTCTCGCTCTGTCACCCAGGCTGGGGTGCATTGGTGTGATCTTGGCTCACTGCAACCTCTGGGTTGCAGCCTGGGCTCAAGCAATCCTCCACCTCAGCCTCCTGAGTAGCTGGGATTACAGGTGTGTGTCACCATGCCCGGCTAATTTTTGTATTTTTAGTAGAGACGGGGTTTTGTCATATTGGCCAGGCTGGTCTTGAACTCCTGACCTCAAGTGATCCGCCTGCCTCGGCCTCCCAAAGTGCTGGGATTACAGGCATGAACGACCATGCCCAGCCCTGTTTTGCATTCCTACCAGCAAAGTATGAGATCTCCAGTTGCTCCCCATACTTGCCAACTCTTGGTACTGCTCGCTTTTTAATTTCAGCTATTCTAGTGGTGGTAGCAGTATCGTGTGGTTTTAATTTGCATTTTCCTAATGACAATGATGTTGAGCATGTTTTCATTTGCATATTTGCCATTTGTATTTCCTTTGTGAAGTGTCTATTCAAATCTTTTGCTTCTTTTTAATTGAGTTAATATCTTATTATTGAGCTACAAGAGTTCTTCGTATATACCAGATATAAGCCTTTTTACAGATGTATGTATTGCACATATACTTTTTCTGTTTATGGTTTGCCTTTTAAAAAAATTCTGTCTTTCAAAGAATAGGAGGATTTTATTTTGAGCTAGTCTGATTTATCAAAAATTTTTTTCTTCTAGAGTACATGTTTGTATGTACTAAGAATTTTTGCCTTCACTAAGGTCACAAAATTTTTCTCTTACGTTTCCTTCTAGTTTTTAATTTAGCTTTTACATTTAGGCCTATGATCAATTTTAAGTAAATTTTCATTCATAGTGTGAAGCAAGTTTCAAGACATATTTTTTGCTTGTGGATATTCAATTGTCCTAGCAACATTTGTTGAAAATCTTTTTCCATCGGATTACCTTGGCATTTTTGTCAAAAATCAATTGACCATATCTGAGTGGATCTATTTCTGGACTTTCTATTCTGTTTCATTGATCTATATGTCTGTCCTATGTTAATAGCACATTATCTTTATTATTGTAGCTTTATGGCAAATCTTAAAATAGTGTAGCTCTTACACTATTTTAGCATGCAGTGTAGGAGGTAGTCTGAATCCTCCAACTTCGTTCTCCTTTTTCAAAGTTGTTTTGGCTATTTTAAGTTCTGAGCATTTACATATAAATTTTATTATCACGCTGTCAATTTCTGATAAGGAAAAACCTGGTGGCGTTATGATGCAGATTACACTGAATCCCAATAGTTTAGGAAGTACTGGTACCCTAATACTGAGGTTTCCAATCTGTAAACATATATGTCATCACTTATTTGGGTCTTTTTTTTTCAGTGGCTATTTTGTTGTTTTCAGTGTAGAGGTTTAGCATACAGTAGCTCCCCCTTATCCACGGTTTCACTTTCCAAGCTCTCAGTTACCCATGGTATAATAAAAGATATTTTGAGAGAGAGAGAGAGACCGACCGCATTGATGTAACTTTTATTACAGTATCTTATTATAGTTATCCTGTTTTATTATTAGTCATTGTTGCTAATCTCTTACTGTGCCTATTTTATAAATTTAACTTTATCATATGTATGTATGGAAAAAACATAGTGTCTATAGAGTTCAGTACTATCCACAATTTCAGGCATCCCCTGGGGGTCTTCAACTATATCCCCTGTGGATAAGGAAGGACTACTGTATATTTTGTTAAGTTTATCCACAAGTGTTTCATATTTTTTGATGCTATTGTAAATGGTGTTTGTGGCAACCAGCCTCCAGATTGTCCCCCAGTGATCCTTCCCTCCTGATATTCATACCCTTGTATAGTCCCTCCTATCCCCCACATGGTACCAGGTTTGGTCTGTGTGACCAGGAGAATATAGCAGAAGTGATAGAATGCTACTTCTGAGACTAGGTGGTACTAAAAGACATAAAAGACATCATGTCTTCTTTGCTCTTATTTGAATTGCCTGTTCTAGAGGACACTGGGAGCAGCTCTATTGGAAGGTCTATGTGGAACTAGATTTTCCTCAATGAGGAAACTAGAACTTTCCTCAACGAGGAACTGAGGTCTCCATCAACACTGTGCAGGAGTCTTCTTGGAAGTGGATCCTCCAGCCCTGGTCAGGCCTTCAGATGTCAGCAGCCCTCGCTGACATCTGGACTACAACCTCAAGAGACCCTAAGCCAGGCCACCCAGTGAAGCTGCTCCCAGATTCCTGACTCTCAGAAGCTGTGTGAGATAAAAAATACAATGTTTATTGCTTTAAGCTGTCAAATTTTAAGGTAATTTATTATGCAATAATAAAGAACTAATACAGTATTGTAAAAAATTAATATCTTTTAAATTTTAATTTCTAATTCTTTGTTTCTGTCATGTAGAAATTATTAAAATATTGACCTCGATCCTGTGTTCTTTCTAAAATTGGCTCTTTTGCAGATTTTAAAGGATTTCTACATAAGCAATCGTGTCATCTGTGACAAAGATGGTTTTACTTCTTTTGATATCTAGATGCCTTTTGTTTATTTTGCTGCCTTATTAAAGTTGTCAGGACCTTCAGTATAATGTTGAATAAAAGTGGTGAGAGCAAATAGTCTTACCTTGTTCTTGATCTTAAGGGGAAAGCATCCAGTCTTTCCCCATAAGTATAATGTTAGCTGTAAGTTTGCCAGAGATATCCATTATCAGATTGAGGATTTTTTTTCCCCCTGTTCTTAGCTTACTGAGAACTTTTATTATGAACCATTTCCTAATATTTTTCTGAACCAATGGAGATAATCATATGGTCTTTTTTTTGGTTATGTTAATATGGTGAATTACATTGATTGACATTTGAATGTTAAGCCAGCCTTGCATTCCTAGGATATACCCCACTTGGTCATAATGTATGAATTGTCTTGGGAAATATTTGATGAATGCTTTTTTCTTTTCTATTATTTGGAACACATCTGCATTTCACTTATCTGTCAGAGCCCAGGAGACTTTACTCCCTATTAGCTGCTGCTTGGGATCACAGTGGTCCCTTGGTGTCTGAAGTCTACATAAGTGAGCTTTGGTAACCCTCTGAGATCTTCAGGTGGGGTGCCCAGACTGAGACATGTGGGAATCTTGGTAGACTGGTGACAACATCTTGCCCTCCTTGAATCAGTATATTTGTTCAAATGAAATGTTCAACTTCAATTTGGGGGAGGAGCTGAAAACTGGGAGAGTGAGTAGAAGAGTGGGGAAGGAAGACTACTGGTGGAACATCAGTTTCCCTGTCCTTTAACCAATTTAGCCCCTGCCTGAGATGAATGTCCTGAAGATAACTGGCCCCATTGTCCTTAGAAGGCAGCTTCTGTTGATACTCAAATATTCTTCCAGTCTAGAAGAAGAAAAACAGAAATTTAAACAAAAATTTAAGCAAAAAATGGTTTTATTGATGGCAGTTTTACAGAATCTTGGGCATATGGTGGAGAATCAGAAAATGTATAGGAACCAGAGAAGGGTTACCTTAGCATGTCACTGTGGATCCTGCCATCCCCGGACCTCACCATAACATGTTGGGGCCCTTGATTCTGCGGTGGCTGGTGCATCATCTCTGACATCTTTGATTTGCTCCATGTCTTGACATCACTTTCTTCCATGATTCAGGGTCCCGTGTAGAAGCATCCAATTGGCCAAGCCTGGGTCAGTCTCTCAGGCCGTTGAAGAATGGGAGAGGGAATATCTGCCCCTCAGATTTCTATAGTGAGATATGGGCCCCTCCTTAAAATAAGGAGAATAGTTAGATAGCGGCCTCCCTAATTTGACAAATATCCACTATGAAAGCACAGCCTTTAGGGGTCTTAGCCACATATCCAGGATCATTTTACAATATTCCTTCAACGCTTACTCTACATTTCCTGAGAAGAGTTTTGAGAAGTACATTTTTCCCTCCATCTCCTTGTTTGCAGTGACATACTAGCACCCTTGTGATGTTTGGTGCACCTTTCCTTATGCGCTGGTGCTCCAGGCACCTGCCTGGCAGACTCGCCCCTTAATCTGACTCTGAACTATCTTTTCATAGTGCTTTGAGCTCAGTAGGGGTTTGATCAACATTTTTTGAAAGACAAGTGTCCTCCTTGGGACTCCAGGCAGATGGATATGAGATAGTACAATAATTAGTTTTCACTAAAGAGTGATGAGGCTATGGGGAGTCTGTCTTTGGCCTGCCTGTGAGCTGGGGTGAGTATCCACATGCTCTGAGTAGGGAGACTGAGCTCTGGGACTCTAGAAGGGAAACTGTCAATGGATGAGATGATAGAAAAGAGCCTGGGTGTCTCCACTGAGTCCCAAACAGCTGCCAACTTCTCAAGGTTAATGAGTTGAAAAGGACTAGAACCTCTGGGCTTTCTCCTGTGTGCAGTCTACTGTGGGTCTTGGAGTCTGTGAAATAGCTAGTGAGCTGACTAAAGAAATACAGTCTCTCTTCTGTTCTCTCCCCATTCCATTTTTTATTATCGTCCCTTATCTGCATCTCATCTAGACTGGGACAATCAGATGACAAAAGAATTCTACTTTAAAACAAGTGCACTCAGGTATTTATAGTAAGGAAATGTGACTGAATGAGCTAGCTACTAAAAATAGAAGGTCTGACTTAATCCATTCAAGAAGATTGTGGCCCAATGTGTTTAGGGATAAATCAGTTCAGATCTAATATTTAGAAAACTTATCCCAGATTTGGATGGTTGACCTCTTGTGAAAAAATGCTCTAGATTTTTCCAGATTGGTAGCAATGCTGGGATGGGCTTTGCATGAAAAAACCTTGACTCTTAGCCTGGGCACCAGGAGATCTAAAGTGTGTTCCAATTTTACTAGACAAAAATTGGTCCAAATACTCTAAACTTTGCACCATATCAATTTCAGTAAGGCTTGCTGAGATCATAAGGGAGATTTGGGGCTCTGACTTACATTTGGGGAATACTATCTCTCTGTCAATTTTCTGTTTGATGCTCATTTAATTTTCCCACATGTGTATATTCCTTGAACGTCTAAACAAATGTACAACATTTATTGAGCATTATAGATGCCATGCACATGCTAGGCCCTTCTCATGCTATTTATTTAAGCCTCACCATAACCGTGATACATGCTTTCAATTTTGCCATTATAGAAACTGAGTCTGAGCTAGGATTTTCCAAAGCCAAGTTACTTGTGAATATTAGATTGAGATCTGAACTCATATTTAGCGTTAGAGACAGACATCGAGTCTTGCCGTATTTCTTCAGACATTTTATTCTGGGCTGTGTACCTGCAGACCCTCAGTAAATGTTTATTTATGATGAAGGCTTTCTTGACTAATTCTCTCATCATTCCCTCCTCCTTTGAGCTCAAACAGCACAACTGTACTGTTCAACTTCATGTACATTTTATATCATCCATCGTATCAGTTAGGAATGTGTTAAGTTGCAAGGAAGAAAACCCCAACCAATGTTGTGGTTTAAAAAAAAGGATGCATAAAAACCAAATAGTCCAATTAAAAAATGGGCAAAGGGACCGAATAGAAATTTTCTTCCAAATAAGACATACAAATGGCCATAGGTCTAGGAAAAGGTGCTCAGCATCACTAACCATCAGGGAAATACAAATGTAAAGCATGATGAGATATCACCTCATCACTGTCAGGATGGCTATTATCAAAAAGACAAGAGATAAATGTTGGGAAAAGTGTAGGGAAAAGAGAACCCTTGTATACTGTTGGTGTGAATGTAGATTGGTACAACCAATACAGAAATAGTATGGAAGTTCCTCTACAAATGAAAACTAGAACTACCATATGATCCAGAAGGCATATACATGAAGGAAAGGAAATTAGTACCTTGAAGAGACATCTGTACCTACATGTTCACTGAAGCACTATTCACAATATCCAGGATGTGGAAGCAATGTGTCTATCCATGGGTGAATGAATAAGGAAAATGTGATATATAAAATGGAATATTGGCTGGGCATGGTGCTCACACCTGTAATCCTAGCATTTTGGGAGGCTGAGGCAGGTGGATCACCTGAGGTCAGGAATTCAAGACCAGCTTGGCCAACATGACAAAACCCTGTCTCTACCGAAAAAAAAAAAAAAAAAAAAAATACAAAAAATTAGCTGGGTGTGGTGGCGGGCACCTGTAATCCCAGCTAATTGGGAGGCTGAGGCAGGAGAATTGCTTGAACCTGGGAGGTGGAGGTTGCAGTGAGCCGAGATTGTGCCATTGCACTCCAGCCTGGGCAACAGAGCGAGATTCTGTCTAAAAAAAAAATAAAAATAAAAATAAAAAAATAAAAGGCCGGGCACGGTGGCTCATGCCTGTAATCCTTGTACTTTGGGAGATTGAGGTGGGCGATTGCCTGAGCTCTGGAGTTCAAGACCAGTCTGGGCAACATGGTGAAACCCAGTCTCTACTAAAAATACCAAAAATTAGCTGGGCATGGTGGCATGCGCCTGTAGTCCCAGCTCCTCTGGAGGCCGAGGCAGGAGAATTGCTTGAACCTAGGAGGTGAAAGTTGCAGTGAGCCAAGACTGTGCCATTGCACTCCAGCACGGGCGACCAAGCAAGGCTCCATTTTGAAAAAAAAAAAAAAAAAAACAGGTATATTATTCATCCTTAAGAAAAGAATTCTGCCATTTGCAACAACATGGGTAAACATGGAGGACATTATGCTAAGTGAAATAAGCCAGACCCAGAAAGAAATATTATACAATCTCACTTATATGTGGAATCTAAAATAGTTGAATTCATAGAAGCTGCAGAGATTAGAATGGAGGTTGCCAGGGGCTGGAAGGTGGGGGAAATGGGGAGATGCTGGTCAAAGGGAAAAAACTTTCAGTCATAAGAGGAAAATGCTCTGGAGACTTAATGTACAGGATGGGTGGTAATGAATTTGACTGTGCTAATCATTATACAGTATACACATAAATCATTACATCATATACCTTGAATATATTTAATCTTTATTTGACAAATAGTTTAAAAAATGGCTGCAAGTTCTTTGACACCCCTCCAATTGAGAGGTGGGGGTCCATGTCTCCTCCCCTTGAATCTGGGGACTCATTGGCCAACTGAGTACCACAGAAACAATACTACATGACTTCTGCATGAGTCTAGGTCATAAAACATCATGGAAATGACTTTTTTATGTCACCAAGTTTTAGAGTAGCTTGTTACACACCAAAAGTAACTGGAATGCCCAAGGAACAGTAGTTTACAGCAAAAGAGGTACATGAATGTATGTATTTAATATAGCTGGAGATCCAGAGGTGGGCTCTTGTTGGCATTAGTTCACTGTTGAACAGTGTCATCAGGGACCCAGGCTCTTTCCACATGCTCAGGTTGTCATCCTTCATGCAATGGCTTCTGTCCTCATGCTTGTTGCTTCATAGTTTCGCATAATTGCTGTAGCTCCAGGCATTGTGTCTGCATGCAAGTTAGAAAAAAGGACGGCCAGAGCTAGCCTCATCTCTATGATTTTATTAGGAAAGCAAAAGCTTTCTCAGAACTTCCCAGATGTTCACTTGCATCTAATTGGCTGGAATTTTGTCATATGACCGTCCTTAATGGGAAGGGAGGCTGAGAAAAATGAGTACTTACCTGGGCACATTGCTGTCCTAAACACAATCTGGGTTTGCTTAGCAAGGACACAGGAGAACATAAATATTGTGTGGGGAAGACCAGTGTCTGGCACATACCTCAAATGTTTTACTTGTTTTCTGGTTGGCTCCACTAAATGGCCAGTCTTTGACAGAGACAAACCCTGTTACTTCTCTGGAATGCTCGTTAGCATCTAATATAGCACTGAGAACGTAATTCCTGTTTACTGTGTTCAATTGTTGAAAAAAAGGATAAAAAAAGGAAGATGTTTTTCAGAGCAAAGGTCTTTACATTTTTTTCCTTGCATAGCTCTTGAAAAAATGTTGAAAGACAATGTACCCCCTTGCATATTTTAGACTTGATATCTACTTTTTAAATTGTAACTATGCATAGTTGAAAAGGATGTAATATTTGGCATATTGTAAATACTGACATTTAAAAATGAACCTATTACATTGTTCTTTTATATGTTCCTAATGAAGGCCATATATATGTATAAAATAGTAATTTGATACTGCTACCTTCTATTTAAAAAGACACAAACAAGCTTTTCTTTAGTAGTTATAAATTTTCCCATCATTCCTTTTTTCTCCTTGAACTTGTATTTTCATTCCACTTTCCCTACCAAATTTTATCCTAATGTAATATATTTTATGCTTGAAAGTGTTTTATTGATTTCTGCATCATTCTTCTCTGCAACAAAAAATGTGCATATAAATTGAAATAACATTTTAAAACATTTCATGTGACTAAAAGGCTCTGAGTATTGAAAAATTTCTTCTGGATTGAATTATGAAAATTATTACTACTACACAATTGAGAAAAACAACATAACTATATTATATATTTTGATATATAATTATTAGACACAAAAAGTAAAATTACATTGGAAATGCACCTGCTATGAGATGGGTAGGATTTTTAAAAATTGTTTCATGTGTCTGTGGGCGAATATTACTTATTGCTAGAATGAGACAAATGTTGGCATCAATTACAATTCTATTTTTTGTTTATTGAGACACAAGTGCTGAAAATGTTGCTCACGTAAGTAGGTGGAAATGTTAGGAATATTGATACATTTGAATTATTTGAGCTGCTTTCAAGTCATATATTTAAAAATCACAGTGATCTATCATCAAAAATTATTTTTAATCATCTATCAACTTACAGCTCAATTAGGGCTTCCTTCAGTTATGTAGGAACCACTTGACTTGGAAAAGAACTTGTTACCCCGTCATTTGAGCTGTTCACTTGCAAATGGATTTGCTATCTAATCATTGTTCACAACCTCAGTATTTCCGTTTATTCTCTGTTAGAGCCCTGGAAGTTTATATTCCATGATGCATCGTATTAAGATTTGGGATAGCTGAGAACTGTGGCTTTCTTCTGTTACGTGGGAGAAGGGCTCCTGTGGAAAGAGAAGGCAGGGAAAGAGAATTTGCTTCATGTCCCCTTTGCAGGCAGATCAGTTTCAGGAGAACCTGTAGGAAAACTGAGGATCTGGAAACTGAGCTTCACAAATCTATTCATGCCCCAAAACCAAGTCTGCTTGTACCCACTAGGGTATGAGTACCCCATTTAGACTGCTGTTCCAGAGGATGTTGAACTCATAGAGATGTTAACACTTTTGCAGAGGATGGATTTGCTTGAGTTTCCCTTCTGGTATAGTGGCTTTCACTTAATGTGCTGCTCTGTGCTAAGTGCCTAACAGATAAGGTCTTATTGAGTCCTTAGAACAACCTTAAGAGGGAGGAATCATTATCTCTATTTTGCAGATGCAGGGGCTAAGGGAAGTGGCAGCCAGCAAGTGTGAAAGCTGGGGTTCAAACCCAGGGCTGTGAGAATTGCAGAGCCTGAGCTCTTCAGCCATTGTATTAAATTGTACCTTTCTTTAGGTACTGTGAGCATGGCTCTTCAAACCAGGTGTTGCCTGGACTGTTGCTGCTGTTGCTGCTGCTGGTGGTTTTCTGTCTCTTTCTTGGCGAGTTTCTCTAAAGCAGCAGTTCTCAAACTGTGGTGTGCATCAGGATCAGCTGGAGGCTTTAAGACACAGATGGCTGGGCTGCGCGTCCAGAGTTTCTGATTCAGTAGGTCTGATTCAAATGCTGAGAATCTGCATTTCCAACTCCCCAGGTTTGGGAACCACACTTTGAGAAACACTTCTCTAAAGAATGTCCAGCCTCATGGGAGAGATTCCCTTTTCTAATGCATTTGGGGACTTTTTATATATATATATATATTTTTAATTATTATTATACTTTAAGTTCTAGGGTACATGTGTACAACGTGCAGGTTTGTTACATATGTATACGTGTGCCATGTTGGTGTGCTGCACCCATTAACTCATCATTTACATTAGGTATATCTCTAATGGCAACAAAAGCCAAAATTGACAAATGGGATCTAATCAAAGAGCTTCTGCACAGCAAAAGAAACTACCATCAGAGTGAACAGGCAACCTACAGAATGGGAGAAAATTTTTGCAATCTACTCATCTGACAAAGGGCTAATATCCAAAATCTACAAAGAACTCAAACAAATTTACAAGAAAAAAACAACCCCATCAAAAAGTGGGTGAAGGAGATGAACAGACTTTTTTTAAAAAAATTTCTTTTAGGGCTGAGATTTTCACCTGCCTAGAAATGAATATGTATATATATGCACATTACATGTATATTTCAACATCTGAAACAACTTTGGAAAAAACTCATGCTACAGGAGTTTTTGCTGGAGATTTTTTGAGTGATTTTGTTCATGGGCATGCCTGCATTAGGGGGAAATTGTGCTGACATATTTTTATTCATTTATTCTTTGTTATATATTTTATATATATTTTATTCATTTATACTTTGTTCATGAAGGTCCTCTTTGTCTTTGCCAAGTTATTCCCTCTATTTGGATGGAATGTCCTTTTTCCCATGCTTCACCCATTGGTTTAATCTTCAAGACTCTTTTCAAGGTAATATCTCCTCTGTGAAGTTTCCTGGTGGAGTTAAGTCTCTTTCCAGAACTCCTCCATTCTGCATAGCATTCTACAGGTGTGATTGGCTTACACATTCTCTCTCCCATTGGTTGAGTTCAGTGCTAGTAAACACTAAATAAATAATAACACTTTGCTGACATTAAGTGGGTGTTTACTATATGCTAGGCATTTGCTAAACACCTTACATATACTATTTCATTAAATGCCTACAACTACCTTATGAGGTAGATATTGTTGTCATCCCTCTTTCACGGTGGAGGAAACCAAGGCACAGAAGGGTAACTGCCAAGGGCACATAACTGTTGAGGGGCATTTCCTTGTTGCAGTCCCTGAGGTCCAGGACTGAACCTCAGGCTTACAGCTTCCAAGTACTGATCTATCAGCCCATGAAGCTCATTGACATTGAGGTATATAATTCCTATCAAGAGAATGCTAGTCCATCAATTGGTATAGGGAGAAATGCCAAAGGGAATGGACATTCTGGGCAGTGTGTTCTCTCTCCTATGGCAGGTTTCTTAGAAGCCAAACCATAGCCTCCATTTGACCATTCAGTACAAGTTCACACCGGGGAGTTAGTAATATGTGTCCAATCTGTGGTGGTCTTGGGTTCAGACGATCTACTACTGTGACAAGGATATTGCTGGGAGCCATAGGGCAAATCCTTGGGCATGACAGCTTCATGGAGAAGAGCAGGGACTCTGCAGCTAGCCTGGGCAGTTTCACATTTCAGCTCTGCCACTTACCAGCTGTGTGACCTGTAAGTTACTCAGTTGCATAGTACCTGTTTCCTCATCTGAACAAAGATGTTGATGATAACGAAGCCTATCTCATAGGCTTGTTGTAAGGGCTAAATTCTTTAGCACAAGTAAAGAACTTAGGAGAGTGTCCAGATATAACCAGAACTGTGAAAATACTATTCACTATTGTGACTCTTTTTTAAAATTATTTTTATTTTTATTTTACTTTAAGTTCTCGAATACATGTGCAGAATGTGGAGGTTTGTTACATATGTATACATGTGCCATGGTGGTTTGGAGCACCCATCAACCCGTTATCTAGGTTTTAAGTCCTCCCTGCATTAGGTATTTGTCCTAATGCTTTCCCTCTTCTTGACCCCCACCCTACAACAGGCCCCAGTGTGTGATGTTCCGCTCTCTGTGTCCATGTGTTCTCATTGTTCAACTCCCACTTGTAAGTGAGAACATGGGGTGTTTGATTTTATGTTTCTGTGTTAGTTTGCTGAGAATGATGGCTTCCAGCTTCATCCATGTCCCTGCAAAGGACATGAACTCATTCTTTTTTATGGCTGCATAGTATTCCATGGTGTATACGTGCCACATTTTCTTTATCCAATCTATCATTGATGGGTGTTTGGGTTGGTTCCAAGTCTTTGCTATTTAAATAGTGCTTCAATAAACATATGTGTGCATGTGTCTTTGTAGTAGAATGATTTATAATCCTTTGGGTATATACCCAGTAATGGGATTGCTAGGTCAGATGGTATTTCTGGTTCTAGATCCTTGAGGAATCGCCACACTGTCTTCCACAATGGTTGAACTAATTTACACCCTGACCAACAGTGTAAAAGTGTTCCTATTTCTTCATAGCCTCGCCAGCATCTGTTGTTTCCTGACTTTTTAATGATTGCCATTCTAACTTGCATGAGATGGTATCTCATTGTGGTTTTGATTTGCATTTCTCTAATGACCAGTGATGATGAGTTTGTTTTTATATGTTTGTTGGCCACATAAATGTCTTCTTTTGAGAAGTGTCTGTTCATATCCTTTGCCCACTTTTTGACGGGGTTATTTGTTTTCTTCTTGTAAATTTGTTTAAGTTCCTTGTAGATTCTGGATATTAGCCCTTTGTCAGATGGATAGATTGCAAAAATTTTCTCCCATTCTGTAGGTTGCCTGTTCACTCTGATGATAGTTTCTTTTGTTGTGCAGAAGCTCTTTAGTTTAATTAGATCCCATTTGTCAGTTTTGGCTTTTGTTGCAATTGCTTTCAGTGTTTTAGTCAAGAAGTCTTTTCCCATACTTATGTCCTGAATGATATTGCCTAGGTTTTATTCTAGGGTTTTTATGGTCTTAGGTTTTACATTTAAGTCTTTAATCCATCTTGAGTTAATTTTTGTGTAAGGTTAAGGAAGGTGTCCAGTTTCTGTTTTCTGCATATGGCTAGCCAGTTTTCCCAGAATCATTTATTAAATAGTGGAATCCTTTCCCCATTGCTTGTTTTTGTCAGGTTTGTTGAAAATCATATAGTTGTAGATGTGTGGTGTTATTTCTGAGGTCTCTGTTCTGTTCCATTGGTCTATATATCTGTTTTGGTACCAGTACCATGCTGTTTTGTTTACTGTAGCCTTGTAGTATAATTTGAAGTCAGGTAGTGTGATGCCTCCAACTTTGTTGCTTTTGCTTAGGATTGTCTTGGCTATACAGGCTCTTTTTTGGTTCCATATGAAGTTTAAAGTAGTTTTTTCTAATTCTGTGAAGAAAGTCAATGGTAGTTTGATGAGAATAGCATTGAGTCTGTAAACTACTTTGGGCAGTATGGCCATTTTCAGGATACTGATTCTTCCTGTCCATGAGCACAAAATGTTTTTCCATTTGTTTGTGTCCTCTCTTATTTCCTTGAGCAGCGGTTTGTAGTTCTCCTTGAAGAGATCCTTCACATCCCTTGTAAGTTGTATTCCTAGGTATTTTATTCTCTTTGTAGCAATTGTGAAGCAGTCTCTGTGGCACAACTGGTTAGTGTGTTCCCTATTGTGACTCTTAGCATTGTATCCCCAGTGTCCAGCAGAGGCCTACCACTGAGTAGGTACTCAATACATATTTCTGAATGAATAAATGAATGAATGAATGATTTATTTGACTAGAAATTTGTAAGAGTTTACCAAAGTTTACTTGAGAACAGTGGCTTTTAATTTCTTTTTGACAATAATCTGCAGTAAATGAATGCATTTTATTATTATTATTATTTTCCCTAGAGCTGACATATTTTTAAAAATATTATTTATCTTTTTTCTTTTTTTAAAAAATATTTTAAATTAAGACCTAGTATACACATAGACACAGAGACACTTCATGAAACAATACTCACCATTATTACATGTGATGCAGTCTTCTACTTTCTTTTCTTTTTTTTTTTTTGAGAGTGAGTCTCGCTCTGTTGCCTAGGCTGGAGTGCAGTGACAGGATCTCAGATCACTGGAATCTCTGCCTCTGGGTTGAAGTGATTCTTCTGCCTCAGCCTCTCAAGTAGCTGGGATTACAGGGGCATGCCACCATGCCTGGCTAATTTTTATATTTTTAGTAGAGACGGGATTTCACCATGTTGGCCAGGCTGGTCTCGAACTCCTTACCTCAAGTGATCCACCTGCCTCAGCCTTCGAAAGTGCTGGGATTACAGGTGTAAGCCACTGCACCCCGCCTAGTCTTCTATTTTCTGTTCTATGCTATTTTGGTTTTTAAAAAGGCTTTTAACCTGCTAGTTGATTTTACTACCTATTAGGGAGTCAGGATCTATGGATATGTTAATATTAGCAGGAAGACTTTGCATATTTTTGCTTCAACTTTCTTTTTTTCTTTTTTTAAGAGATGGGGTCTCATTACGTTGCCCAGGCTGGACTCTTGGACTCAAGCAATCCTGCCACTCCAGTCTTCCAAGTAGCTGGGACCACAGGCACGTGCACCATGCCTGGCTTTAAAGGACCTTAAAAGACAAACCATTCCTCTCATCTTTGTGTTCTTGGGCCCCATGTCCAGATCAATAGACTGTTTCTCATTTCTCCCATGTTGCGCATCTCATGGCCTGGGCTGGCCCTGAGGTCTGTACATCTTTCCAGGGCCCATGAATAGGACTCTTCCATGAAGCTCTGATTTTCCAGCACAGGATAGACTAGAGCTGTGGCCTGAAAGTAACTGCATCAAAGGCTTCGTCCCTATTTGGCAAAGTTTGGACTTGTCTGAAGAAGTGCCATCTTCTCTTTAAGACCTCTTGGTCTTCATTTGAACACTTTTGCCTAACAATGTCCACCACCTGGTGTGGAGATGGTCTTGGTCTTTCCCTGCCCCTCGGGCCACCCAGCTTTAATTTGCCACCACTTCTCCTCCTGCTGTGGGCTGCTGGCTCCTGGGCTCCAGTTCTGTGCAAGGAAAGCCTTTGGCTGCATTTAGCCCGGATTCCTGAGTTTTCTATGACTGGCAAGGGTGAGGAGGAAAATGTGTTCTGGGGCTGGAGAATGGTGATGGGGCAGGATGGGCTTTGGTTGTAGAGGAAAAGGCTGAGTGGAGTGTGTCCTGATGTGTGTTTAGATCTGTATAGGCCCTGGGCAAAGGGGTGCTCTCAAACCAGAAAAGCATGAGTTCCATTAGCCACCCGGCGTTGTGCTTCCCTTTCTCTGGTGCATGTTAAGGACAGAATGTTTAGAAATTTCCTATAGCCACCAGCTTGGTTCTTTTCAAGGCTTGCCTATAAATGTCACATGTGATCTTAGTTCAAGTCAAAAGAGAGGAAGGGAAAAGCCTGCAGGGCCAGGTGAAGCTTGCTTTGTTCCAGGTAACTCTTTTTTTTTTTTGAGACAGTCTCACTCTGTCGCCCAGGCTGGAGTGCGGTGGCGCAGTCTCGGCTCACTGCAACCTCCGCCTCCTAGGTTCACGCCATTCTCCTGCCTCAGCCGCCCAAGTAGCTGGGACTACAGGTGCCTGCCACCACTCCCGGCTAATTTTTTGTATTTTTAGTAGAGATGGGGTTTCACCGTGTTAGCCAGGATGGTCTCGATCTCCTGACCTCGTGATCCACCTGCCTCGGCCTCCCAAAGTGCTGGGATTACAGGCGTGAGCCACCGCGCCCGGCCTGTTCCAGGTAACTCTTAATGGGACAATAATAATATTATTAACTCCCTCTGCTATTTATTCAGCATCTCTACGCTTTGACACTGTAGATTCTGCTTGCTGGCTCAAACTGGTGGCTGTGCCTCTGCTCCATTGCTCCTGGTCCCACAGCCTCTATTCATCTTTGTTGTTTAAACATTTTAAACTCTATTTCATGGTTTCTTAGAAATGCCAAAGCCAACCTTCTTGAACCATGGCCATTTAGGGCTCTTGTTTTTTCTGCCTTAAGAGGGTGAATACCTCCACCTGCCTTCCTGCACACCTTTTGTCCCTTTGTTCTCCATCTCTTTTAAAAAATGTTAGAGTGTCAGCATATCCCTCAAAGACTCAGTAATGCAGACTCCTGTGATTTGTTGCTTTGACATGTGCTCACATATTCCAAGTATTCCCTAGCCTATTTGTTGTCAGTAGTTATTTTTGCAGTCTTCATTACTTCCTATTTGTCTAAAAGGTATTTCTTAGTCCCTTCCCTTCCCCTTCTCTTTTTCTGTACTTTCCCTATTATAGCTATGGGTCACAGACATTTGGATTTCATAGAGTAAAAGTTAAAAAAGAAGGCTGAGTGCAGTGGCTCACACCTGTAATCCCAGCACTTTGGGAGGCTGAGGTGGGTGGATCACTTGAGGCCAGGAGTTCAAGACCAGCCTGGGCAACATAGTGAGACCCCTGTCTCTGAAAAAAAAAGATTAGGCAGGCATGGTGGTATGTACCTGTTGTCTCAGGTACCAGCTTCTTAGGGTGTTGAGGTCGAGGATCACTTAAGCCCAGAGTTCGAGGCTGCAGTGAGCCATGATTGCACCACTGCACTCCAGTTTGGGCAACAGAGTAAGACCCTGTCTCAAAAAAAAGACAACTACCACCTACGTTTACCATCATTTCATAAAAGAAGTTGCTCAATGTGGTCCTAGAAGGATGTCAGTTGCCCTTGTGGAGATGTGCTTTCATTGAAGCTTTTTGGTTCTTTTGGTGTGATCCAGGTCTGCCTCTTCTGATCCCAGTTCAGTGCAATCTCTTGGCACCTACTGCATGCTCAGCACTGTAGTGGACACAAAAGAAGAACTGGACTTTTGTCAAAAGACTTTTGCCTTTACCCTCAGGGACACATGTGTTTCCTGAGAGAAGACACATGACAAACAGCTGTGCAAGACTGCAACTTTTCGGTATACCTTCCTATGAGACTGTGAACTTCTTTTTTTTTTTTTTTTTTTTTGAGATGGTGTTTTGCTCTTGTTGCCCAGGCTGGAGTGCAATGGCATGATCTCAGCTCACTGCAACCTCTGCCTCCTGGATTCAAGCGAGTCTCCTGCCTCAACCTCCCGAGTAGCTGGGATTACAGATATGCGCCACCATGCTCAGCTTATTATTATTATTATTTTTATTTGTATTTAGTAGAGATGGTGTTTCACCATGTTAGGCTGGTCTCGAACTCCTGACCTCAGGTGATCCACCCACCTTGGCCTCCCAAAGTGCTGGGATTATGCCAAAGACTGTGAACTTCTTCTTCTTCTTCTTCTTTTTTTTTTGAGACAGAGTCTCCCTCTGTCGCCCAGGCTGGAGTGCAATGGTGCGATCTGGGCTCACTGCGAGCTCTGCCTCTCAGGTTGACACCATTCTCCTGCCTCAGCCTCCCGAGTAGCTGGGACTACAGGCGCCCGCCACCAGGCCCGGCTAATCTTTTGTATTTTTAGAAGAGACAGGGTTTCACTGTGTTAGCCAGGATGGTCTCGATTTCCTGACCTCGTGATCCACCTGCCTTGGCCTTCCAAAGTGCTGGGATTGCAGGCATGAGCCACTGCACCCAGCTGACTGTGAACTTCTTAAGGGAAAGGATGGTATCCTATATGTGTCTACATGTGGTGCTGCACCAGCACGGTGTCTGATATATCATACATGTTCTATTGATGTTTGCTCACTCAAAATGAATTACAGGACATGATGAGGTTTGGATCTGTACCCCCGCCCAAATCTCGTGTTGAATTGTAATCCCCAGTGTTGGAGGTGGGGCCTGGTGGGGGGGTGACTGGATCACAGGAGTGGAGTTCTCATACATGGTTTAGCACCATGCCCTCTTGGTACTGTAGAGTGAGTGAGTTTTCACAAGATCTGGTTGCTTAAAAGTGTGTAGCATCCCCACCCACCCACCTCGCTCCCACCATGTGAAAGCCTTGTTCCCCCTTTCCCTTCCACCATGGTGGTGAGTTTCCTGAGGCTTCCCCAGAAATGAAGCAGATGGTCAACATCATGCCTCCTATACAGCCTGTGGAACCGTGAGTCAATTAAACTTCTTTTCTTTATAAATTACCCAGTCTGGCTGGGCATGGTGGCTCACGCCTGTAATCCTAGCACTTTGGGAGGCTGAGGCGGGTGGATCACTTGAGGTCAGGAGTTCAAGACCAGCCAGACCAACGTGGCAAAACCACATCTCTACTAAAAGTACAAAAAATTAGCCAGGCATGGTGGTGGACACCTGTAATCCCAGGTACTTGGGAGGCTGAGGCAGGAGAATTGCTTGAATCTGGGAGGCGGAGGTTGCAGTGAGCTGAGATTGTGCCACTGCACTCCAGCCTGGGCAACAGAACCAGACTCTGTCTCCCAGTAAATAAATAAATAAATAAATAAATAAATAAATAAATAAATAACCAACCCAGTTTCAGGGATTTCTTTCTAGCAGTGTGAGAATGAACTAATATAGGACAGTACAAGATAAAAGACATATAGCTGCTTAACTGAAGTCAATCATGTATCAATAATGGATAACACAGTACAACGAAAGGTAGGATAGAGTGGGAAGAGGAGGGATCATCACTGACTTAAGCTGGCAGGAAGACTTAACGGAAGCAGGTGGTGAGATTTGAGGTGGGCCCTCAGGAATGAGTAGAATTTGGCACGAGCTGGCAGTAACTAGTGGGTTCCTACTGAAAAGCAGCCTGGGGACCAGGTAATAATATTCAGGAACGGCTATGTCTTTGTTCTGCAAGCTAATCTTTCTGATTTGGAGATTATGGGATGATGACAGACACCAAATAACCATTTAGGCAGTGGTTTGAAATTGGGAGAGGACATTTGGCAATGTCTGGAGACATTTTTAGTTGTTACACCTGGGACAAGGGTGCTACTGGCAAATAATAGTGGCATATGGGAGAGGCTAGGCATGCTGCTAAACATTTTACAATGCAGAGGACAGCTGCTGCCTCACCCCCAAACAAAGAATGGACTGGCTCAAAATGTCAGTGGTGCCATAGTTTAGAAATCCTGATTTAGGGAGATTGATAAGAAAAAGGAAATAATTCCGGGCGCCGTGGCTCATGCCTGTAATCCCAGCACTTTTGGAGGCCAAGACGGTTGGATCATCTGAAGTTAGGAGTTCAAGACCAGCCTGGCCAACATGGTGAAACCTCATCTCTACTAAAAATACAAAAATTAGCTGGGTATAATGGCACGTGCCTATAGTCCTAGCTACTCGGGAGACTGAAGCGGGAGAATCGCTTGAATCTGGGAGGCGGAGGTTGCAGTGAGCCGAGATTGCGCCATTGCACTCCAGCCTGGGCAACAGAGTGAGACTCTGTCTCAAAGAAAAAGGAAATGAATATGGTGTTATCAGTAGCATTTCATGATCACAAATAGTACCTGGAAGCCAAGGCTGCAATGATAGGATAACATTGCCCCTCTCCTTTCCAAGGAACTTTTCCAACCATCTTCTTATTGCTCTCCTCCTCCTTCTCTTCCTCCTCCTCCTCTTCTTATTTTCTTATATTGCCATGTGCCTTTCCCCTTCCTTATCACCTCCTCTTTCACTTAATACCTCCTCCAGTACTTTTATTCATTGGCCTCCTGCAAGTCAAGGCCTCAGAGCTACCCAAAGAACTCTGGGAGGTCGTTTGGGTAAAGCATTTGGAGCTGAACCCAGAGGTCTTGGCCCAAGGCATATCTTTACCTTTATGCCATCTAGACTTAAACTCCTGTTAAGTCTCATGGATTATGAATCTATTCAGAGGGATACTTTTGGCTTTGTCAGTTCTAACATGTCAAGTACAAGTTAAGCTTATTTTTACAAGGGCATCATAATTGCATTTGTTTACCTTATGGTTGACGGCAGGGTATAGAGGTGAGTTTTCCAAAATACAGTTTCTGTAACATTAGTTCACTATATCTGAATAAGTATTCTCTGAAATAAAGAGTTCAGAAAAAATATTTAGGTGGGCATTTGTAACATATTTTAAATTGTAAATAGATGTTTTATTGCAAGACTTCTTAGAGCCATATGGACGTTTTGAATTTCCTAGACAAAGAAGTACTATACTAAATTCTCAAACTTAATTGACCATGGGACACATTTTGCAGAACACGTACCAATAACTTCGTTTGGGAAACGTTATTCCACTGTAACTGGAAAAGTATGGATTCTGGAGCTATGTCATCCTGACTTGAAATTTCTACCTCCACCATTGAGTAACTTGTTTCTTTGGGCAAGTTATTTAACTTTTTGAAGCCTGAGTTTCCTCATCGGGAAAACATAACCATAGGCAAATAATACTTCCCTCACAAAGTATTGGGGGTTACCTCCTAACCTCATGCTTCCATTGTTTCAGTCACATTGTTGTGCAATTTATTGTTGACATGAAAGTCTTTCCGACCAAACTGAAATCATCCAGGGCATGGATGGTATCTTATGATTTTTGTATCCTCAGTTCTTCCCCCAATTCCTGGCACTCGATGGCACTCTATAACAGCTTATTGAATTAGTCAATGGATAACATATGTAATGCACCCCGTGCAGTTCTCATCTGGCTCCTTCCTTTATCCCTTCTCATTGGGTAAAAACTTATTGGAAGAAGTATGAAGGAGGCGGACATGAAGTGCTGGTGACATTGACCCTGATGATTTGGTTGGCTAAAGGCTGCATTCAGACCCATGCTTGATGTATGTGATCATTAGCCAGTGTGCACGTGAGGCTCGCTTAGGGATAGTGTGTTTATTTATTTGTAACTGCATGCCACAGAGTTACTACATTGGTTAGCTGTCATTTGCAGTATTCAATTTTGGGCATCAACTGTTAGGAGGGAGAAGATACTGGTTCCTTTAACATCCCTAACTCTGGTCTCTTCTTCTTCTTCCTTTTTTTTTTTTTCTCCTCCTGGAAGTTGTCCTTCTTATTTTGCTTTTTTAAAGGTTATTTTATTCATTAAAAAAGATAAGGGATATGGTGTGAGGGAGGGAGGAAATCAAATAATTAATCCAAAAAAATCTGTAGAAATTAAAAATCAGAGCTTGGGGGCAAGGTGGGAGGCCACACATTCTTTCCACAGAGCCATTACCCATTGCCCAACTGTCCTCAGAAGCAAGAATAAAACAACAACAACAACAACAAAAAAACCCAACAGACCTCAGCTGTGTAATGAAGCTGGGGTCTTGGTCTGTTAGCTTTTAATATCTTTAAAACTGGGCTGGGCATCAAGTGTCTTTTCTGGAATAGGCCAAGGAAGACAAGTCCAGTTTGGTTTTCAAGACTTCAGTGAGCTCTGTGGCCAGCAGCTCATGGAGGGACACTCTGTCATGGGAGTACATGCAGTTTTTCCCAGTCCCATCATAATTCTTGGGCCCACTGGATGGAGAAGATAACCAGATTTGCTTGTTTGGTGCCTGCCTGTTGATCAAATAGGTTCCTAGATCTCCACCCAGTTTAATAGTTAAGACACCACTCCCAAAGGAAACATCATAGTCCTCAAATGCATATGGCTCATCTGCAAGGTCTTCAAAAATTTCTGCTAAGGAGTCCAGCGTTTCCTCCGCTAGTCAGTTTCTTCTTAAAAATACTTGGGGGAGGGTAAGGGAGACATTCACAAGCTGATGAGGGTCCTCCTGGGAGGGTTCTGGAGCATCTGGATGTCCCAAATTATGATGAATGGTGAAGGAAATAGTGATGTGTACTCTCAGGAGCAAACCGGGGCACATGTTAACTTTCTTCTTATGAGCAGAATCTTCTAAAAAAGAGGGCTATAGACTGGTGTGAGCAAATCTGGGTGTCAGTGTCTGTATGACCATAGGTGAGTTTCCTGTTCCCTGGGCCCATGTTTCCTGTTCTAAAATGAAGGTTTGGGAGTGGAAGATGTTTGCAGGTCTTCTGTGGTTTGATGAGACATGACGTTGAAATATTTGGGGGCTGTGCTGGAGAGAAGTCTAGACTCCAGACTTTTTCTGTGGATTTTGGAGAGCAGAACTCAGACCATGGGTGGGAAGAGAAGGGGCCAGTGGCTGTTCAGTGTAAAAAAGTCATTTCAGAGGGAGGGAGAATGTGGACAATCCTGTTGTCACAAGTATAACCAGAGTTGCTGGCCAGGGCTGTTCTTCAGGTGACCCATAAGATCCTTGCCTTTAATTTAAAAAATGTTTTATTTCAGGATAGTATTAGATTTACAGAAAAATTGTGAAGATAATACAGAATTCTCATATACTCTAGGGTGTGGTCTGAATCTTGGTGACCCACACCCCCAGCCCTGCCTTCAAATTCGTTTGTTGAAATCTTACCCCTGCAGGGTGATGGTATTAGGAAGTGGGGCCTTTTAGGAGGTGATTAGCTTCTGAAGGCAGAGCCCTTATGGTTGGGATTAGTGCCCTTATAAAATAGGCCTGAGGGAGCTCATTCTCCCCTTCCACCAAGAGAAGACACAGCAAGACTGCACCATCTATTAACTGGGAAATGGATCCTCACCAGATGCCAAATCTGCCAGCACCTTGATCTTGAACTTCTTGCTTTTCTAATTGTGGAAATAAATTTCCTTTGTTTATAAGGTACTAGTCTATGATATTTAGTTATCACAGCCTGAATGGATTAAGACCTAAATACGATTTCCAGTAGTGTTAACATTTTACATTAGTATGGTACATTTGTTATAATTGATGAGCCAACATTGATACATTATTATTAACTAAAGTCCATTCTTTATTCACATTTCCTTATCCCTTCCTATCTTTTTTCTGTTCCAGAACCCATCCAGGATATCACATTACATTTAGGCTCCTCTTGGCTGTGAACATTTCTTAGACTTTCCTTGCTTTTGATGACTTTGACTATTTTAAAGAATACTAGCGTATTCTTCAGTGCAATACGGTGTAGTTGCTGACCAGTAGCTGCTGGACACTTGTAGAATGACCCTCAATTAAAGTTTGTCTGAGGTGTCATATGATTAGATTGGAGTTGTGTGTTTTGGAAAAGTAAATCACAGAGGTGAAATGCCCTTCTCATCACATCATTTCAAGGGTGCATGCCATCAACATGACTTGTCACTGCCGTTGAGCTTGATCACCTAGCTGGGATAGTATTTGTCAGGGTTCTCCACTGTAAAGCTATCCCCCCAGCCCTTCCATCTTTCTGTACTGGACTTTTTAGAAGGAAGTCTCTATATGCATGCAGCCCATGCTTAATGAGTAGGAAGTTATGCTCTACTTCCTTGAGAGGAGTTCTCAGTTTTAAATGAAAAAAATTTTATTTTGCCTTTTGCCTGCCCTCCAAGTCTCATGCAGAGCCTCAGGCACAGTGAGTGAGCCCATTCTCATTTCTTTGTCAGCGTTGGACAGCTAATCAAGATCCGGGGATTTACTTAAGCTAACAGATGATTATTCTTCCCTGTAGAAGAGTTACCAGAATGCTGAATTTGCTAATTACTCTTCTCTTTGCTTCTCCCAAGCAGGGATTTGGAGAGAGATGAGACAAAGTTACCTTAAATGAGGACCGTGATTGAGGAACCTGGGAGCCTGAGGAAGAGGGAGGAGCAGCCCCTTACCAAAAATGGGGCAGGGGCTGATGCAGAACTGAAGTGGCCAGAAAGGAAGTGATGCCGGTAAGAGGGAATTAATGAGGGAGTTTGGTCCCTGGGTCCCATTGAAATTTCTCAGTCTGTGCTACCCATCAGCATCTCTTCCAAATTCCTGCTTGTACCCTGCTCATAGGGGTGGAGGAAAAATGTTTATCCTGGGACCATGGCTGGAAGGAAAGGCTGCTTAGAGTCTCTGTGACCTTTTGTTCCCAACTTGCTCTCATTATCTTGCAAATCAGACCTTTACCGGTATTTTTTTTTTTTTTTTTTTCTGCTGCTCACATCCAGAGTTGAGTGTTGGAAGAGGTGGCTTTGTGCCCAAGTCAGGCACTAACTGGCTGTGTGATCTTTGATCTCCTGTTTCCTCATCTGTACAATGGTGTGTTAGTTTAGACCAAAGAGGGTAAGTACAGGTACTAGGGATGCTTGATCCCCTTTCACACCTTTGCCAGACATTGCTAATTAGTCACACCACTCTCACCTAGTAAGGACAAATGTGGCCTCAGAATGCTTCTTAACACAGTGCCCTAGGCATTAACTACATATAAGTTGGAGTGGACAAACAAGTAAGTGATAAACCATCCCTAGACTAGATGCTCTTTTAGGGCCTTTTCAATGCTACAATTCTAAGATTTTATGATTCAAGTTTGCATAATTCATTTCGTCATTCAATCAACAAATATTTCTGGGTACCTGCATGTGCCGGGCATTGTTCTAGATGCTGGGTGTACACTGGTGAACAAAATAAACATAGTCCTTGTCTCTGTGGAGCTTACAGATTGTAATTGCTTTCACAAGTGTCATAGATTGTATCCCAGTAATGCTTAGTACAGGGCAGGGCAATCAAAGTCACCTGATGGTGGGAGATGAAGGAAGTAGATTTTGTTAAGCACCTTGGGCAAGGTTCAAATATATGATCCCATTTAATCCTTACAACCACCTTATAAATTAGATAATATTCACAGTCCTGCAAATGAGAAAAGCAAGGCATACAGAATTAAGTTGCCCGTAATGCAAGAGTGATAAGTGGTAAAGCTGAGATTGGGCCTGTAGCCAGTCTGACGCCAAAGGCAATAATTTTTATACCACATCTCACTATGGTACCCAACTTTTCTGTTCTTCAATAAAGACAGAGTATCTCCAATAAGTAGGGAGGGGCAGATTAGATTCCATGTGAGGGAGAAGAGGAAAGGCTGGGACAATGTAGTTGCTGACCTGTAGCTGCTGGAGCCTCTGGGTAAGGATGAAGCTACTGTCTGGGGCTGATGCAGCCAGTCGGCCCAATTAAGCAGGGTAATGGCTAGAATGATGATATAAATGAGACCAGTCCAGAGGATGTGCCTCTTCCTGCACCCTTGGATCATTTATCATATCACATCAGCCTGATTTCTTCCTAGGCCTAAATTGGACTTGCAATGAAACCAATCTTTTCCCAGTTTCTACCAGCTGCTTAAAGCTCTAAGACAGGGGTGTCCAGTCCTTTGGCTTAACTGGGCCACATTGGAAGAAGAAAAATTGTCTTGGGCCACACATAAAATACACTAACACTAATGATAGCTGATGAGCTAAAAAACAAACAAACAAACAAAAAACCCTGCAAAAAAAAAAAAAAACTCATAATGTTTTAAGAAAGTTTACAAGTTTGTGTTGGGCTGCATTCAAAGCCATCCTGGGCTGCATATGGCTTGCAGGCTGCAGGTTGAACAAACTTGCTCTAAGACCTCTCCTTATGTTTTGTGCTACTTTGAGATGGGATGTGCCCTGGAAAGTAGTGTGCTATGGTTTAAAGTTTGTTTCTCTCCAAAATACCTGTTGAAGTGTAACTTTCAAGGTGATGGAATTAAGAGGTGGGGCACTTAGGAAGTTATTACGCCATGAGGGCTCCATTCTTATAGATGGGATTAGTGCTTTCATAAAAAGAAGTTGAGGGAGCGCCATGGTGCCTTTCTGCCCTCCCATCTCTTCTGCCATGTGAGGACAGTGTTCATTCCTGTTTGCCTTTACCACATAAGGACATGGGAAAAAGGCTCCATCTTAGAAGCATACAGAAGACCTCACTAGACACTGAATCTGCTGGCACCTCACCTTGATCTTGGATTTCCCAGTCTTCAGAACTGTGAAAAAATACATTTCTGTTGATTATAAATTACCCAGTTTATTGTTATAGTGGCAGAAATGGACTAGGAAATTGGTACTGAGAAGTAGGGTGTTGCTATAACAAATACCTGACAATGTAAAGGTGGCTTTGGGATTGGGTAATGGGTAAAGAATGGACCACACAGGGCTATTCTGGGGAGGGCTGAGAAAAAAGGAGAGCTATCAAGAAAGCCTTAATCTTCTTAGAGATTGCTTAAGTGGTCGTGATCAGAACATTGGTAGAAATATGGACAGCAAAGGCAATTCTGATGAGGTCTTCGAAGGAAATAAGGAACAAAGTATTGAAAACTAGAGGAAAGACCATCCTTGTTATAAAGTGCTGAAGAACTTGGCTGAACTGTGTCTGTGTTCTGGTGCTTTGTGGAAGGCAGAACTTAAGAGTAATGAACTAGGATATTTGGTAGAGGAAATCTCTAAGCAAAGTGGTGAGGGTGCTGCATAGCTTCTCTTGACTGCTTACAGTAAACTGTAAGGAGAGAAATGAATTAAACATGGAGTTCAGAATCAAAAGGAAAGCAGAACTTAAAGGCTTGGACAATTCTCAGCCCGGCCATGTAAAGAATAAAAAAGCATTTTTGGGAGAAAACATCAAAGTGTGTGGCCAAGTGAATATTTGATAAGGAGATTAGCATGAATAGACGAAAGTCAGATGCTATTCATCAGGACAATGGAAGAATGGCCCCAAAGGCATTTCAGAGATCTTCATGGCTGTCCACCCATCGCAGGCCCAGAGTGCCAGGACCTCGATGGCAGAATGATTTCAAAAGAGGGGGCCAGGGCATAACTTGTTTGATTGCATACGTCCACAGCTGCAGGGCAGTTTGCCTCAGGCTGAATTGTACCTTGAGTCTCACCCATATTTGATGTAGATGAGACTCTGGACTTTAGACTTTTGAGTTGGTGCTGGAGTGAGTTAAGGCTTTTGGGGCTAATGGGGTGGAATGAATGTATTTTGCATGTAGGAAAGACAAGAGTTTTGGAGGCCGGGGATAGAATGCTACAGTTTAAATGTGGCTGTCCTTCCAAAATTCATGTATTGGAACTTATACCCCACAGTGATGGTGTTAGAATGTGGGGCCTTTGCGAGGTGATTAGGTTATGAGGGCTCCACCCTTGCAAATAAAATTAATGCCCTATAAAAGGGATAGAGGGAAATAGGTTCTTTTTTGTCCTTCTGTCTCCCATGCTACCTATGAGGAACAGGCCCTCACCAGACCCCTGACCTGACAGTTCCTTGATCTTGGAGTTCCCAGCCTTCAGAACTGTGAGAAATATATTTCTGTTATTTATAAATTACTGAGTCTAAGGTATTTTATTATATCAGCAGGAATGAACTAAGACAATGTGTCTAGGAAAGAGGAGGAGAAAGGCAAATATGAGGCACAGTTGGATTGAACTTGCCTTCATGGATGTAGTTCCACTCCAAGCCTAGACCACTATCAGGGCCTAACCACACAGCCTGGCCTTGCCCTGTTCTTATGTATAGTAAACCTTTACATGAGAACTTTGGAATTTGATTCCTCAATGACCAGCATTCTGTTCACAGAGATTGATGTTCAGTGTTTGGAGGCCCAGAGAGTCCTCCTTGAGTGAGTATGTTCAAGCTGGGTGAAATAAAGGACTTTCCTGGAAAAGAAATATAGAAAAGAGTCCCAAAGGTTTCATGCATTTCTTTTCTAAATAACAATTTAGTGTACTATGGGAATTTCTCCTGCCTTATGAGTGAACTGTGCATCCCAAATGTTTGCAGTTGTTCTTGTTTCAGTTTCCCTGAGAGTAAAGGCTGAAGCCAGCACTTGGGTGCAGGTAGCTTATTTTTGGGAAGAGTGGTGGATGCTGTGACATGCTCAGCTGCCAGCCCTCCTGGGATGGCCTCAGTTGCAGAGAGCTGCCTGGTTCAGCGTCCGACCCAATTTCTGGGGTGGCTATATCCAGTGACTGATGGAAGCCAGGGTATAAAGCTCTGGCATCCTCCCCCCAAGTCAGGATAACTCAGAAGTGTCATCGTAGCCTCAAAACTGACCTTGGAGAGTCAGCAGAAGCCTGCATTGAGACTACATCCAGATTCAGCTGCTCTGTCTGCCCAAGCTGCCTCTTTCCCCTCCCCTCCATGGGTGTTGATTCTAAGTGCCTCCTATAATAAACTTCTTTAGTGCTAATCTCCATTTCAAATCCTGCTTCTCAGGGAAGCTAACCTCTGACAGTAGGTACCAGAGATGGTCAGGGAAAGCAGATGCTAGGATGAGATTTTACATATTTATTTATTTTTTCACCTGCTATTTTTTAAACCTTTATTTTAGGTTCAGGACTACATGTGCGGGTTTGTCATATGAAAACTGTGTCACGGGGGCCTGTTGTACAGATTACTTTGTCACCCAGGTAATAATCATAGTACCTGATAGGTAGTTTTTCAATCCTCACTCTCCACCCTCAAGTAGGCCCTAGGTCCTGGTGTCTTTGTGTTCATGTGTACTCAGTGTTTGGCTACCACCTGTAAGTGAGAACATGCGGTATTTGGTTTTCTGTTCCTGTGTCAGTTCTCTTATGATAATGGCCTCCAGCTCCATCCACACTGCTGCAAAGGACATAATGTCATTCTATTTAATGGCTATCTTTTAAATGTCTTAGGATCCATAGTGATGTCAACTCTTTCATACTTGATATTGGTATTTTTTTTGGCCTTTTTCCCTGATGAGTCTCTCTAGAGTTTTATTACTTTTATTGATTTTTTAAAAAAAATCTATTTGTGATATTGAATTTTAAAAATTGATTTTGTTTTCAAATTCCTTTATTTCTTCCCTTAACTTTGTTGTTTCATGTAATATTCCATGGTGTATATATACCACATTTTCTTTATCCAGTCTACCATTGATGGGCATTTAGGTTGATTCCAGTCTTTGCGATTGTGAATGTTGCTGTAATGAACGTACATGTGTCTTTATGGTAGAATGATATATATTCCTTTGGATGTATGCCCAATAATGAGATTGCTGAGTTGAATAGTAGTTCTAAGTTCTTTGAGAAATCCCCACATTGCTTTCCACAATGGCTGAACTAATTTACATTCCCACCAGCAGTGTAAGAGTGTTCCCTCTTCTCTGCAACCTCACCAGCATCTGTTATTTTTTGAATTTTTAATAATAGCCATTCTGACTGGAATGATATAGTATATCATTGTGGTTTTAATTTGCATTTCTCTAATGATTAGTGATGTTGAACATTTTCTCATCTGCTTGTTGGCTGTATGTATCTCTTTTGAAAAATGTGTATTCATGTCCCTTGTCCACTTTTTTAATGGGATTGTTTTTTGCTTGTTAGTTTGTTTAAGTTCCTTATGGATTCTAGATGTTAGACCTTTGTTAGATGCATAGTTGGCAAATATTTTCTTCCATTCTGTAGGCCGTCAGTTTACTCTGCTGATAATTTCTTTTGCAGTGCAGAAACTCTTTAGTTTAATTAGGTCTCAATGTGTCAATTTTTGTTTTTGTTGCAATTGCTTTTGGTGTCTTTGTCATGAAATCTTTGACAGGGCCTATATCCAGAATGGTATTTCCCAGATTATATTCCAGGGTTTTTTAAAATAGATTTTAGGTTTCACAGTTAAGTCTTTACTCCATCCCGAGTTGATTTTTTTTTGAGATGGAGTTTCATTCTTGTTGCTCAGGCTGGAGTGCAATGGCATGATCTCGGCTCACTGCAACCTCTGCCTCCTGGGTTCAAGCAATTCTCCTGCCTCAGCCTCCTGAGTAGCTGGGATTACAGGCATGCACCACTATGCCTGGCTAACTTTTGTATTATTAGTAGAGACGGGGGTTTTTCCATGTTGGTCATGCTGGTCTCGAACTCCTGACCTCAGGTGATCTGCCCGCCTTGGCCTCTTAAAGTGCTGGGATTACAGGAGTGAGCCACCACGCCCGGCCCTCAGTTGATTTTTATATATGATGTAAGGAAGGGGTCCAGTTTCAATCTTCTGCATATAACTAGCCAGTTATAGGATGGAATTTTAGAGCTGCCTAGATGACCATTGCCTGGGTGGCAGTGAGGATGGGGTTACTGGTGGTAGGTGGAGCACAGTGGTACAAACTTTAATTTGTGGTGACTTGGTATGGTATACCAGTGGACAAGAATTAATTGGTATTTTCTTTGTGGAAAGTCTTTACTTCAATTTTTTAAATTGAATAATTTAGTTTTATTAACAAGAATAGAATGAAAACAGTTCAATTTCTTTAATAGGTGTAGGGATATTGGTACTTTGTGTCTTTTAAGAAATTTTTTCTTTTCATCTAAGTTCATAAATTTATGGCATAATGTTCATATTTCCTTAATATCTTTTAAATGTCTTAGGATCCATAGTGATGTCAACTCTTTCATACTTGATATTGTTTTTTTTAATCTTTTTCCCTGATGAGTCTCTCTAGAGTTTTATTACTTTCATTGATTTTTTTCAAAAAAATCTATTTGTTATATTGAATTTTAAAAATTGATTTTGTTTTCAAATTCCTTCATTTCTTCCCTTAATTTTGTTGTTTCATTTATTCAGATTATTTTAGGTTTAATTTTTTTTCTTGTTTCTTAAGATGAGTAGCCTAGATCATTAAATAAAGCTTTTCTTCTTTTATGCTGTAAGCATTTAATGTTGTAAGTTTTCCTCTAAGAACTCCTTTAGCTATAAGGTATTTTCATTTTTATTCAGTTCAAAATATTGTCTAATTCACTTTTGATTTTTTATTTGACTTGTGTGTTATTTAGAAGTATATTATTTAATTAATTTCTAGATATTTAGGGATCTTCCAGATATTTTACAATTTTTGATTTTGGTTTAATTCCATCATGATCAGAGAACATTTTGTATGACTTCAATCTTCTTAAACTTATTGAGACTTGTTCCATGGCCTAGAATACAGTCTGTTTGGTGAATGCACCATATATAATTACAAAGAGTCTGTATTCTTCTATTGCTGGGTGGCTTGTTCAATAAATATCAATTAGGTCAAGTAAGTTAATAGCATTGTTAAATTATTCTATATTCTTACATCTTTAAGCAATCTTGCTTTACTTTCAAGCAACATTATACCTCTTGACATATAGCATAAAAAATGTATAATAGCACTGTATTGGGCTGAATGGTGGCCCTCCTAAAATATGTCCACGTCCTAATCCCTGTACCTGTGATTGTTTAGAGTGAAAAAGAATGAATGATTACCTTTTGTGGCAAAAGTTATGATTAAGGTAAGGACTGTGAGGGGAGGAGCTTATCCTGGATTATCTGGGTAGGCTTTAAATAGTCCCATACATCTTTATAAGAGTGAGGTAGAACGAGTTTTGGGACAGGCACACAGGGAAGACATACAGAGGAAGAGGTCATGTGAAGATGGAGGTAGGGAGATTGGGCTGATGCTGCTAGGAGCCAAGGAATGTCAAGGACTTCCAGCAGCCACCAGAAGCCAGGAGAGAGAATCATGGAATGCATCTCCCTCAGAGCCTCGGGAGGCAGGGTGGCGGCATGGACACCTTTCTCTCAGACCTCTGGCCTCTGGAAGTGTGAGAGAATACATTTCTGTTGTCTTAAGCCTCTCAGAATTTTACATAATTGGTTTCTGGATTTTGTTTTGCTCCTTTAAATAATATTTAATTTTGTGTTGGCACTGATAAGTTCCTTGGATTCAATTGGATACTTTTGATGCCTTTGAAAGCTGCATTAGGGTAGATGTAGAGCAGCCTTTAGGGCTAATTTATTCCTGCTATTAAAGCAATCCCCCAATGCTCCAGGTGTCACTACAATTTTCTTCTCTGGCTGGTTGGAACATGAGCTATTTCAAGACCTTTGGATATTTTGACTGCTCTTTTCCAGTGGGTCTTTCTCCAATCTCAGATAATTTCCTCTTCCGGATGTGCAGATCAGTACTCAGGAACCTACTCATGGTGGCCTTTTTGCAGTACTTCTTTTCTGGTACTGTACCTCACCATGGCATCCTGAACTTGGATTTCCATCTCCTCCACTCAGAGAGACAGCCAGGCTTTGTGAATGTACCCTCTTTTCTTGTGGTCAGAAACTGCCTTTATGCAGTAAGCTGGTGGAGTGCTAGGGCTCACCACGTTTCTTTTCTTTTCTCAGCAACTGCAGTCTGATCTCTGAACACTGATGTTCACATGTTCTGTCTGGTTTTTTAAGTTGTTTAGGGTGGGAGGGTAAATCTAGGCCCTGTTTTTCCATCTTTTCCATAAGGACCAGCAGGGTTTCTAAGAACTTCTAATGTAATAATGACTCATCATGGTGGAGATGCAGAATGCAGTGTTTCCCACACTTATTTGATAAAGGAGGGAAACCACCTCCCAGGACGATGCTTTAAGAAATTCACTTCTGGAAGACCAAGCTACACTGGATACAGGAATGACACCTTTCCCAGCCTCTTGGGGAAGTCCAAGCTGCTTCAGAGGCTTCTGAACTAAAGTCAGTGCTCTCTGGGAAAGCTCAGACTTAGAAGGAAAAAGATAAAGGATGTCCTCAAGCCAGAAGAGTCAAACCCAGCTCCTCAGGCCCACCCTTCCAGCATCTCCCTGACCCTGCATCTTTAACAGGACTCTCTTACCCTCCCAGGAAGAAAGAACCTCTGGAGTTCCAGGCCTGGGCGAGGCAACAGTCATGCAGCCTCTGTCCCTGCTCCCTGCCTCTGCTCCGGCTACCTCCTTCCCTCCTGTGCCTACCTGGCTCCTGGCCATTGGGTTTCATTTCCTCTTGTATGTCCCACACTCACCTCTGTGGCTTTTTCAGTTTTAGATACACTCTTGCTCCTGCTGCTGCTGGGCATCCTTTGTAGCTACTACTCAGACCAAATAAGCCCCAACCCCTGAAATAAAACTGAGATGTCAGCACATTCAGCTGCCCACAGTGGAGGTGGGGTGGGGGGTACTGGACATACCAACGGGGATACTCACTCCAACCACAGGGACACCAGCCAGTCTCCACTGATGTCCATTATGAAAAGAGAGGTGCGCTTCCACAGGGCAGAAAAATCATCCATTTTGGTTGAACAATTCCAGCATGTCTTGGTCAAGTTAATGGCTAAGCCGCAGAACTCTGACTGCTTTATTGTCTGAGGAATCACTCACCACAGCCACCAACCATTTTATTTTGCTTTTCACTTACAATCCTTTGTGTTTGTTGATAGAGTTGCGTATTAAGTTTTAAAAAAAAGTGAAGAAAGCCATCCACTTCTACCTAGCTCTTTCTCAGTTTACATTGCCAAAGGAAACCAGGAGCCCCTCTCTGATAAAGATCTTTAAAGGGGACATTGATTCTGCATAGAAAACCTTGGGCCAGATGTGTTTAGGGATTCAGAATTTTTTAGATTTTAAAAAGGTAATACAGTCTACATACCATATATCCTCTAATACCCCAGCAGGTTCTGGGTCAAAAAAGTGGGTCAATAGTTCATCAGTGAAATGTACAAATATTCACATAAAATTGGATAAGTGAAGAAAATAAGTAGACTCATATCAGGTCAGGGCAGGTTTGTTACTAACTGAGTTTGTCCCAAGCTGATAAAACACTTTAATTATTTTTCAGAATTTTTGGTTTTGGAATTGTATTACTCTTGCTCCAGCTGCTATAACAGAATACCACAGAACTGTGTGGCTTAAACAACAGAAATTTATTTCTTGCAGTTCTGGAGGTGTAGGAAGTCCAAGATCAAGGTGCCGGCAAGGAAGGTTTCACTCTGGGGCCTTTTCTCTTGCCTTGGAGATGACCATCATCAATCTGTGAGCTCAAAGGAACTCTTCTTTATGTGCCCGATGGGGTTGGGGTAAGAATACTCTCTGGGTCTCTTCTTTTTTAATTTTTGAGACAGGGTCTCACTCTGTCACCCAGGCTGGAGTGCAATGGCATGATCACGACTCACTGCAGCCTCGACCTCCATAGGCTCAGGTGATTCTCCTGCCTCAGCCTCCTGAGTAGCTGGGTCTATGGGTGTGCACCACCATGCCTGGCTAATTTTTGTATTTTTTGCAGAGAAGGGTTTTGCCATTTTGTCCAGGCTGGTCTCAAGCTCCTGGGCTCAAGTGATCCACCTGCCTCAGCCTCCTAAAACGCTGGGATTATAGGCATGAGCCACCATGCCCAGTCTCTCTGCATCTCTTATAAGGACACTAATTCTATTACATCAGAGCCTCCTCCTTATGACCTCATTTAACCTTAATTACTTCTTTAGGTCCCATCTCCAAATACAGCCACACTGGAGCATTAGAGTTTCAGTGTATAAATTTTTTGGGGGGATGGGGGGTAGAAGGGACAGACACAAACATTCAGTCTCTTACAGGAATTGTGAGTAAGAGCTTGCGGGTCAGTCTTCATATCATGCTCACTACCAGTCCAGCCATCCTGGTCTTTTTGTTTCTTGAATTCCCCTACCTGTTCTAGTTGGAGAGTCTCATTGCATGGGCCTGTTCCTGGTCCTAGCACACCCTGTCCTGGCACCCTGCTCACCTCCACACACACCTGCTTCTTTAATGGCTGGCTCATTTTTGCCTCCACCCTCAGCTTACCTGCCCATAGAGGCTTTTCTGACCACCCTGTCTAAAGATGGCCTCTGCTAGTCACTTTATTTGTAGTGCTTCTCTTCTGAAATGATCTTCTGAACTTCTTTACTTGTCCTTCAGCTAGAATGAAATTTTCAGGAGGGCTGGGATCTTATCTTCCCCCTCATTGCATGCCCACAGCCTAGACCTGTATCATGGTGTGCGTCAGGCATGATAATAGCTAATGGCTGTCAGGTGTGATGGAGCAATCTCATGGGACACTCACTGGGTCTTGGAGTTTTGTGTAATAACATGTTTTAGGTTTTATTGGATAAATTAAATAGAGGGGCTCTCCCCCTCTCCCCTAGACAGTTCTGGCCAGGTCTAGCCCTACCTCAACTGGAAAACCTTCTGTAAGTATTCTGGCCGACGAGTCCTCTGTCTCTACCACATCATTCACCCCATGAGAGACCCACATTTCACATGCAGCTCATAACTCACCTGCTATTGATTCCTTTGTTACCAATGGTTAAAATTAATTGGACTTTTTTTTTTTTTTTTTGTAAATACTAACTTTACAGCCTGTTTTGTAAAGTTTATTACGGTAGCTTTGCTGGAAAATTTCTGAACTGTGCTGCAACGTTGCTGAAAAGGCCCTCACTGAGCTCATCCTAAATATGGACTCCTTGGCACTAACTTTCATCCATTCAACTCCACCACCAGGTATTCCCAAAGCATGAGATATGTGCCAGGCCAAGTGCTGGGGACAGTGTTTAACAGGGCAGGCAGTGCCCTGGACCCCATGCACACACATTCCAGAGGACTGTTAGGGTTCTTCTGCATATGTCAGGGTGCTGACACCTGCTGGGCATTCATTCATTCACCTCTTTACTCATTTACCAATATTTATTGAGTACCAATCAGGTTCCAGGCACTGTGCCTGGTGTAGAAATACAACAGTACAACAGTGAGTTTCTTTTTTTTCTCTTTCTTTCTTTCTTTTCTTTTCTTTTTTTTTTGATAGAGTCTCTCTCTGTTGCCCAGGCTGGAGTGCAGTGGCGCGATCTTGGCTCACTGCAGCCCCAACCTCCCGGGTTCAAATGATTCTCCCACCTCAGCCTCCTGAGTAGCTGGGATTACAGGCATGCACTACCATGCTCAGCTAATTTTTGTACTTTTAGTAGAGACTGGGTTTCGCCATGTTGGCCAAGCTGGTCTCAAACTCCTGGCCTCAAGCGATCTGCCTGCCTCAGCCTCCCGAAGTGCTGGGGATTATAGGTGTGAGCCACCATGCCCGGCCATAACAGTGAGTTTAAACAGAATCATAACTCACAGGACAGTGTATGGGGAAGGAACATATTGTCAAAAATCACAACAGTGATCAAGCCGTATGAGGGGATTTGGTACAGTCTGGGGTGCAAGGGAGGGCTTCCCTGATCAGAAAGATGAGGAGGTATTCAGTAGACACAGGGGGACTCTTTTCCACACAGTGGGACAGAAGTGCCCTGGGGTGGACGAAGCAATGATATTCTGGAAACCAAGAAAAGGAGGCCAGGGAGCTGGGTGCCAGGGAAAATGGGTGATCTAGTGGGTGCCTGTTTAACATTGGAAGAATAGAAAATCTAACCATAGCTTTCATTTAAACAAATATGTTTTCCCCTCAGTGTAACTCAATCCCAGGCCTGCAGCAAATGGTTCCCCTGCCCAGAGTGAGACAGACATGCCAAGGGCCCTTTAAAGCCAACCTGGCCTGTGGCCCAGTGTGCTTGGTGTCTGCAAGGAGCCCAGGGCTAGCGCTGGAGCTGACACTGAACACCACAGGCTCGTAGGGAAATACCACCTAGTAATAGATTTTTATCCATGCTCTCCACTGAATCCTTTCCAGATTGTAGTGGGGTGGCTGTTGGTACAAGTCAAACATGGATTCAGCTGGCAGTGGGAAGGGATTCAGAGATGGAGAGGAGGAGGCCACAGGCAGGGATGGGGAGGAGAGGAGGCGGGGAAAAACCTTTAGGGAAAGAGAGATGGGGGAAGGCCCATTGAAGGGTTAAATCTTCCTGCCAGCATCTCTGCCCCTTCTCTGCTGAGAGGCTGTATTTATAGATGGGATAATTGAGGAGGCTTTGAAAGCAGTTCTGAAGTGTGGGGCTGGTGTGTGGGGGTGGGGAGCCTGGGTTCCACCTGCTCCTGGGAGCTGGCCTCCCCCACCCCCTTTGCTTCTCAGGCCTCCTAACAAGATCCAGCGTGGTGATGTGATGGCACCACTAGCAGCATCCTGCCCAGGTGCGGGACATTGTGCTTGTGAAGTGCTTCACTTTTAATCCCCAAACAGCCCGGGAAGTGAGTACAACCACTTTCCCCAGCTTTTTCCTGACCCCCTTAGCTAAAGTGGCCCCTGCAACCCAGACCCCATCACTGACTCTCTGGGACCTCACCTGGTTTATTTCTTGCTAGCGAGATCACAACCGGTAAATTATCTTGTTTATTTTTTCACTTGTTTAATGTCTGCTTTGTCTATCTTGTTTGCTAAATGCTTGGCCTAGAATGAGCATTCAATAAATATTGATTGAATAAATGAATGCTTATTTAATAGACTGGGAAACAGGCTCAGAGGGGTGAAGTAATTCTCACAGTCACAGGGTCAGTGGTAGAGCCGCAGTGAGCAACCAGGTGCAATTATCTTCAGAGCTTAAGGTCTTGGCACTGAACCAGAAGGCCCAAACTCAGATACACGGAGGGGCCAGGCCACTCAGATGAATGAGTGAAGAGGGCTGTGTGTGTGTATATGCGTGTGTGTGTTTGTTTGCACAGAGGAAGCCTGTGTGTGTAGGGCTCAGAGTGCAGACACCGTCTCTGGTGGTGGACTGGAGCTTCCTCTCAGCCCCGGTTGAAGGGGCAGATACTGTTCAGCTGTGGCTAATTGTTGCTGGATCTTCTGATTTTTCAGGACAAGCCAGAAATCTGGATTTTTATGTGAAATTTCCTGGTTTTTAAATGCTGGCAACAAATCTATATTTTTAATGAACATACCACACAAAGCACAGGCCAAACACAACACAGCTGTGGGCTGCGTGGGGCCTACAGATTGCAACCTCTGCCCTCAGTGCACTCACTCTGTCTTGAAGACCAATGTGGATGACACTTATCCTTTCCAGGGACATGGCACTTTGGGGATTTCAAAGCCCTTCCTTGACTAGTATTTCTTTTAATATTCACAATGTTCCAGGAGGGATGTCGGTTAGACTACTACACTCGTTTAGTTTAAAATTTTTTTTTAAAGAGATAGGATCTTGCTCTGTCACTCAGGCTGGAGTGCAGTGGCACCATCATAGCTCACTATAGCCTCAAACTTCTGGGCTCAAGTGATTCTTCCACCTCAGCCTCCCAAGTAGCTAGGACTACGGGCATGCACCATCACACCTGGATAACTTTATTATTATTATTATTTTTGTAGAGACAGGGTCTTGCTATGTTGCCCAGGCTGGTCTTGAACTCCTGGCTTCAACTGATCCTCCTGCCTCAGCTTCCCAAGTAGCTGGGACTACAGGCATGCACCACCATGCCTGGCTAATTTTCATTTTTTGAGATGGGCTCCTGCTATGTTGCCCAGGCTGGTCCTGAACTCCTGGCCTCAAGTGATCCTCTCAGCCTCCTAAAGTGCTGGGATTATAGGCATGAGCCACTGCACCTGGCCTATGCCTGTTTGGGATTAGCAACAGAGACCCTAGTGGGTTCCTGTGAAGCCATGGGGAAGTGGCAAAGAGCCCTTGCTCTCAGGCCTTTCCCTTCTGGCCACTGTTGTGGTCCTGCCCGGGGCCCCCTCTCTCCAGGCCTTCCATTCTTCCCCCTCTACTTGGAATATATATGGGGATGAAGAAATCCAACTTGGTGCCACCCACAGGTTTGGGGTGCCCCCAACAGAATTTATTGCCAGCTCCATGGAGCGCCTATGCTGGTTCTTGTTTGGAGATACAGTTATCAAAATATTGTCACACTGAGTAATGATATAGCTCTGCCAACACATTTTAATTCTGGTTAGGCTTTAGCAGTCATTTATCAGCCCAAAAAGGGAAGGGGAATGCTTGGCTAGTCTGCAAGCTCCTCTATAGCATAGTGCCTCCCCTATTCCAGCCTGGGCCACCCCAAGGTGGACAGGTGACAGGTAATTGCTGAGTGAGTAAATGAATGAATGAATGAATGAATTCCCATTTTCCCATGGGGTGAGGGGAAAAGGGGGCTGGGCATGATGGCTCACGCCTATAATCCCGGAACTTTGAAAGGCCGAGGCAGGAAGATCACTTGAAGCCAAAAGTTGGAGACCAGGCTGGGCAACACAGCGAGACTCCGTCTCTACAAAAATAAATTAAAAAATTAGCTGGGCGAGATGGCATGCACCTGTAGTCCCAGCTACTCAGTAGGCTGAGGTGGGAGGACTGTTTGAGCTCAGGAATTTGAGGTTGCAGTGAGCTATGATAGTGCCACTGCACTCCAGCCTGGTTGACAAAGTGAGGCCCTATCTCTAAACAACAACAACAAGAAAATAATAATAATTTCGTTAACCACAGCTAACATTTTTTGTTCACTTATGTATTCTGGACACTGTTTTAAGCCTTTTATGTGTCTGTTGAGGTAGAATAGTTAATGCGTCTGTAGAACAGTGACTGTCACGCTAAGTGCTTAGAATATGTCCCTTCTCATTTAAGATTTCATTATTATTAAGATTTCATTATTAAGATTTCATTTAATTTTCACAGCAACCCTGGGAGGGAGGCATTATGTCCATTTTGCAGAGAAGAAAACCAAGTCACTGGGAGGTGCAGTAACTTGCCCAGGTAACCTAGCTAGTAAGTGGTGGTCCCAGGACTTCAACCCCCGCTGTCTGGCCCCAGAGTTCATGGTCTTACCCATCAAAAAAAAGCAGCGAGGACATGGCTGGAGGGGAGACAAGAGAAGTGACAAAAAGCTGCCAACAGAGTTGAGAAAGGAAGGGTGTATATGGGGACCAGGCTGAGAAAGGGCAGCACAGGGGGGCCTCTGGGAGAAGAAGGGCAAATGGGAGCCCAGAGTCGGAACTCGGTTCAGGGTACCCACCTCCCCCAGGGCTGTTTCCCTGTGAACATGGTGGAAGATGACAGATTCAGGATTAATGGAAAGGTTTCAGCTCTCCGAGTACCAGGTGGAAATTTGCCTGAAGCATGGCCAGAGCATGATTTGTAAGCAGGCCCTGACCTCGGCCACCAGCCAGACCCCATTCCTTTCACACTTCTCCACAGAGTCTGGCTGGACCAGGGTCCCTGCTGAGACAGGTTAAAAGGGCTTAAAAACAGGCAAGAAACAAGAGGATGAATCAATTTTTTCTCAGTGAACTTAATGCTCTCTGAAGGAAGTGTGTAGTTATATGAATTTAGGTATGGGGGAGAAACCTAGAGCTGTCTGTTTCTCTGTCCCTCCCACCATTTATTACATGGGGACATTTGCTAATACGTGTCTCCACAGCTCATATTTTTGGATGAATAAGGTGAGTAGGTGCAGGTGAGCATCTGCATGGCCCATAGTGAGCAAAACCTTTGATATCATTGCACAATCTACAAATATAAAATGGTGGTAGGAGCCATAGTCTCTGTGGTCCCACAGGCCAGGCTTGAGGGCCAGAGCTGCTGGTGGGTCCATTGGAGGTCACATCAAAGCCCAGCCCTCACCTTCAGGGAGGCTGAGCTGGTTTGGTTGTGTTAGGAGATGGGTTGAAGGGAGCTGTGGCCAGGGTCCTCTTGTTGAGCAAGCCAGGCCAAGTAAATCTGAGGAGTTGCTTAAAATGGGATCAGGGTAAGGTAATTCTATGATGACCAAGTTTTGGCCAAAGAGCTGCAAGAACAAGACTGTTGGGGGCTTCTGGGAAAGATATTTCCTTCCTAATAAGTGAAAAGCAGGAAAGGAAAATGCCATTTTTTGCTACTTTCTTTTTTTTTTTTTTTTTTTTGCAGTATGGTTTTGGATACTGTTGTGTGATAATGTGAGGCTTGGAATATGGCAGCCATGTTGTGACTAAGAGGGGGAGTGTAGTATAGTGAGGATGGCAGAGGATTGATGGAGTTGGGTCCCAAGGACATAGATAAGCTGCTATGCTTACCCTGGGACTGCCCACCTCTACCTTGTGTCCAGTAAGTAATAACTGTCTACAATTTAAGCCACCGTTAGTGATATGTCTATTCCTTGCAGCTGAGGTAATTTTAATTGATGTAAAAGCATAAACTCCTGAGCTGTATTCCTGGGTTTTAGGAAGTCCGGACTTTTTGAGCTGGTTCCTAGGACCACTGTGGATGCTTTAGACCCATGGGTTGGCTTGCATCTTTTTGTGTGTGAAGGAAGCAGAGAATAAAAGAGTTCCGGTTCGTGTGGGAACCATATGGTTTTGCTTCAGGTTGTGTATTCCTTGGTGTGTTTTGTTCTATTTGATTTCCTTGCTTTTCCTTTGGGAAATTCCTTTGAAAATGAAACAAAAACTCACCCTATCAATTTGATCAAGAAATTTTCTGGTCTAATTCCTTGGAAAAGCCACATATGAGGAGCTGAATCCCTAAGACCCATGGTGGGAAGGGAATGGGGGAGAGGACCTCAAAATCAATAACACTAATTGTGTACCTATAAATGTCCAACATTAAAAAGTTTATTTCTGGACTGTCAGTTTTATACCATTAATCTATACATTTATTCTTATGCCAGTGCTACATTGTTTTGATTACTGTAGCTTTGATGTAACTTTTGAAATTGGGAAATATAAGTCCTTCAAATTTGTTCTTTTTCGAAGATGGTTTTAGCTATTCTAGATCCCTTGAATTTTCATTTAAATTTTAGAATTAGCTTGTCAATTTCTGCAAAAAAGATGGCTGGGATTTTGATAGAAATTATATTGAATCTGCAGATCAACTTGGAGAGTACTGCCATCTTTTTTTGGTTTTTTGTTTTTTTCTGAGACAGAGACTCACTCTGTCTCCCAGGCTGGAGCACAGTGGCACTATCAAAGCTCACTGTAGCCTCAAATTCTTGGTCTCATGCAATCCTCCTGCCTCAGTGTCCCAAGTGTCTAGGAATACAGGTGCATGCCACCATGCCTGGCTTATTTATTTATTTATTTATTTATGAGATGGAGTCTTACTCTGTTTCCCAGGCTGGAGTGCAGTGGGTGGCGTGATCTCAGCTCACTGCAACCTCCGCCTCCCAGGTTCAAGTGCATCTCCTGCCTCTGCCTCTCCAGTAGCTTGGATTACAGTCATGAGCCACCGAGCCTGGCTAATTTTTTTGTATTTTTAGTAGAGACAGGGTTTCACCATGTTGGCTGGGCTGGCCTCAAACTCCTGGCCTCAAGTGATCCTCCTGTCTCAGCCTTTCAAAGTGCTGGAATTACAGGCATGAGCCACTGTGCCCAGCCGGTATTGCCATCTTAACCACGTTTTAATTCTTCTGATCCATGAACATAGGATGTCTTGCCTTTTTTTTTTTTTTTTTGAGATGGAGTCTCGCTCTGTCACCCAGGCTGGAGTGCAGTGGCGCGATCTCGGCTCACTGCAAGCTCCGCCTCCCGGGTTCATGCCATTCTCCTGCCTCAGCCTCCCGAGTAGCTGGGACTACAGACGCCTGCCACCGTGCCCAGCTAATTTTTTGTATTTTTAGTAGAGACGGGGTTTCACCGTGGTCTCGATCTCCTGACCTCGTGATCCGCCGGCTTCGGCCTCCCAAAGTGCTGGGATTACAGGCGTGAGCCACTGCGCCTGGCCGTCTTTCCATTTTTAAGGTCTACTTTAATTGATACCAACAACATTTGGTAGTTTTCAGACTATAAATTTTACACTTTTTAAAAGGTTTATTTCTAAGTATTTTATTCTTTTTGATGCTATTATAAATGAAATTTAAAAAATTTTATCTTTGTTCATTGCAAGTTTATAAAAACACAATTGATTTTTGTATATTGATCTGGTATCCTGAAATCTTGTTGAATTCATTTATTTCTTCTGGCTAATTCTTAATGGGAAAACTTTTTTCCCCCTTTAATTCCATTTCTTATTTCTAAGTTTTCTGAGCCAACCTTGGCTTTGTAAGTGCTTCCCCCTACCGCCTGTAAGGTGTGAACCCCATTTTTAACACACGTAGGCTGAACATTTCAAAAGCAGATAAATCTGATGAAACTAGATAGTCCTCCATTCTTTATTGGTTTCACTCTTGCACTGAGTCTAAGGTATGAAACAAGATGGGGAATAATTTTAGGTATCAGGGCAAGGCAGGAAAAGGAGATCTATTTATCCTGGGAGTGGGAAGAGAGGGTCTGAGCAGAAAGAAGAGTAAAGGAGAGGGAGCAAGAACAAGGAAATGCCCAGCACTCTGAGGTGAGTTCCCAGAGAACACGTGAGAAGCAAGCAAAAGCTCAAAGAGGTGAGGGAACAGTGAAGAGGGTGCAGTGAGGACAGGATTCAGACAAAGGCACATCAGGGTGTCTTTGAGCCTGTTTGCCTGGGATAGGAGGTGCCAGCAACTCACCTAGGAAGGGCTCTTTAGTTTTGGTGAGGCTGGGTGTAAAGAATATGATTGCCACCAATATATCAATAGTGTGTCTGCTCTGTGTCAGGCACTGTGCTGGTACTTACATTCATGACTCCTTAAAATGACCCTGGATTGTAGACCGTGATATATCCATTTTGCTGGCAAGGGAACTGAGTCTCGGAGAAGTTCAGGAACTTTCTCAGTTAGTAAGGGACAAAGGAGCTCAGAGTTGGCTTCTTTGACTTCTAAGTCTGCCTTCTTCCTGCCCTGTTCCAAAGCCTCCTGAGCACTGGGTTGGGGGAGTATGCTCTGTGTGCCTGCTCTTTTCTTCCTTCCTGTAGAGGTTGCCTCCCTAGCCTCCTCTGAACATTTCTTTCTTAAGGTATAGTGTGTGGGTGAGTTGCTTCTAGGTCTGCTCTGTATCACCGTTTTGCAAGCTATTCTGAACTGAGCTTTACCCTGATGGCCAGAGTTTGCTGCCTTATTCAGGCCTTTGCTGGGTCCAGGTGAGAGAGCTAGGAATGGGAAATGTGAAACACACACTCCCTTTTGCACTCAGAGTTCTATGACAAGTTGGGAGATGAGCTTTCTTTGTCTTTGGGCAGACTTACCTGGATTTAGTTTTGTAGCTATAGGAGAAGCCCATGGCCATCCCACCAACACTTTGGCTGGGCTACTAACACTTGGCCACCTAGAAAAGCAACTGGGACATAGTTGGATCTCAAAATATTTGTTGAATGTTGAATAAATGGTTTCTAGTCTTTGCCCCAGCACCAGCATTACTGGGGGCTGTGTTCAGTTAATGATTTTCACAATGGGAGGCAGTTCTAGTTTAGGTGAGGCAGTGGGACCCCTTGTTATCATAGATACCACGTTCACAAGCTCGTCTTTCTGTTAAGTGAGCAAATATTTATTGCTTTCTGAAGAGGTGCCAGGGACAGACCAGCCAACGAATCCTGGTTCTCATGGAATTTAGAATTCAGAGGGGTAAACAGACATAAAATAACTTCATGTGGCCAAATCCTGGGCACGGCTGTCTTTTGTCTCCATGTGGCTTTTTATGTGGCTTTTCTTGACAAAACAACACCTATCATTGTACCAGCTCCTTCCTTCTCCCTCTTGCCTTCCCTAGGCTTTCAATGTTACATCTCCATCTCCAGCCATCCTTTCCTTCTGCCCCTCACCTCGGCACTGGGTATCAGTTTACCCTTTTCCCTGCAACAGTGGCTTTCCATGTCTGCCTCTCTGAAGAGCTCCAGGCAAACAGCACAGGGCTCTTATTAATCTTGATCTGTAAATCGTTCTCCCACCCTCACCTCCACTCATAAATTCTGGTCCTCATGTGGAGCACCTCTTGGTTGAGATGGGTTTTGCAGAGCACTTTCTGCCATCAGAAGGAACATTCCAGAGAGAGAGAGAGAGAGAGAGAGAGAGAGAGAGAGAGAGAGAGATGCTGTGGGAAAACATCCTCTGAGTCTTAATTCTTCCTGGGTGAATTGCATGTGGCCGAGTTCCACCCCAGGAGTAAAAACAATTCTTATGTTTATTTCCATCCCTGTCTCCTTTGCTGAACGTGTCTTTAAGGACATTTAGTGGGTCAGATGCAGGGTCAGGGGCTGGAGATGTATATAGTGAGCAGACACAGTCCCTGTTCTGCCCTGTAGGAGAGACAGGATGTACCTATCAAATGTTAGCTAATGAGATATTATGGAATTATAGAATGTCAAAATTAGAAGGTACCTTATTTATTCTAATACTTCGCAAACTTCTTTGATCATGACCCACAGTAAGAAATATGTCTTATATTATGAACCAGTATGTATGTATTACATTATCCATACATATGTATATACACACAAATATATATGTCTGTCCCTATCATTTATCAGTCATCTCTCTATTTATCATATAACTGTATCTTACAAAAGTTTTACAAAGCAAGTGTTTCAAAATAGTAGTTGTGTCTTCTTCCATCTCTTGGTCTTGTGTAATGTAGTACGTCTGGATCAGTGGTGTGCTTGATTCAGCATGGACCAGCTCATGAGAGTCAGTTTCCAAATTTTCAGCAATGTTGGGAGCTGATTATTAAAGTTGTTATTAAAAATTAAATTCTATAACTTACAGATAAATTATACTAAACACAAGGATAATAAGTACTCAAAACTTATTTCTGAATTATTTGACTACATTTTACTGTTATCTGTGCTCTTGAAGTTATTCATGTGTATTGTACCTGCATGGTGAAAATAATATCTGATGTATTACTTTCCATCTTGTCCCAATTCTGTGCTCAGAGAAGTCTCATTGGTAACTTGAAACTGGTCATGGGGAAAATATTTACATTACAGGGACTGGCAAATGCAATAGGGTTCCATCCCCTGGAAAGACAGTTGTTAAGCATTTACCAGCATACCATTGCTCTGGAGTCACACTAGTTGGGTTTAGTCTTAGATCTAGCACTTGCTAGCTGTGTGACTTGGGCAAGTTACTAAACATCTCTGGGCCTGTTTCTTTGTACAATGCACATCCTTCTAGGGTTGCTTTGAGGATTAGATGAGTTAATACACAAATGCTTAGAACAGTGCCTGGCAGATGGTACATAGATAGGTGTTACCTGTCGTCTGGGCTAACTGTTGCTAGGTTATCCCATTCACTCTGGTAGGGTATGGTTTCCTGTTCACTGTCTCCTTACCTTGGCTTCGGACTTGACATATGTGTTCGTCTTCTCTTCCCAGCCAGATCATAGGTTCCCTGAGAGCAAGAGTGATTGGCTTCTTTGTAAACTCTAGGTCTCAGTCTTAAATCAGGTGCAATCTAGATGCTCAGTCTCATTGACCAAATTACAAAAAGCTTGTCTAATATCCAATGGGAACCCTCAGAACTTAAGGGCAATACTTTCCATTACTATGCATATACTTTCTATTCTATTTCATGTGCTGACCCACAGCTCACCAAATTAATTTTGTGACTCAATATTAAGTCCAAACATTGCAGTTTGGAAATGCAGTGTTCTAACGATCTACCTGGAGCTTGCACTCTCTCCAGTTGTCAAGCAGTCCTTGCTTGAATTTCTTTGGTGATAGGGAACGTGGTGTCTACCTGGGAAACCAGTTCTATCTTTGTGAGCTTTGGCTGTTCATACATTTTCCTTATAATGATACTAACCCTGGTCTTCCACAGACAACTGACTCCTTCTTCCAGGTAAAATCTCTTCCAGTGTTTCAAAATAGCAGTTGCCCTGCCCCTCTGTGGCATCCTTCTTCTCCTGGTGGAGGGCTCTGGGCTTGGATGATTGACTTGAGGAAGAGTAAGTATTTCTGTTCAGGCTGCCCTAAACTGGCTTGCTGGCACAGGCTGCCCAGCAGGTGGTTGGCCTATAAATCACTAGGCCTTACTCTCTCTGCATCTCAGTATCCTGTGTCAGTGATGAAGCATCTGGCCCCTCCCCTTCTTATCCCTCCCCAACTTTGAACAAGTCCTCATGGAACTCATTTAGGCCCTGATTCTTTCTTGCATATAGCAGCTGTGTTATTTGAAGAAGTCAGGAGACTCTCCTGCCTCAAAACAGCTCATCTGGGGACTATATTTTACCATTAGGGATTTAGTCTTTTGGGGGTAAACAGTGCTGTCTCCATGACATCCTAGTTTAAAATGGTGGCACCTGGGGAGAGTGGTGTACTATGAATATGAAGCCTCTAAAATCTTAGTGTGAATGGACTTGTCAGGTGCGTTGCTCCCTACTCTACTGCGATGCTTCTCACAGTGTGCATCAACTCCAAAGAAACACCAGAGGCAGCCCTGTGTTGTGTCGAGTTCTCAAACCTGCCTGCACTTTTGGAATTGCCACGGGAAGACTTCACTTAATTAGAAAAATGTTAATTTGATAACTATTGACTCCCGCCTTCTATTCAAGGTAAATGTCACTCATACAATCTCATATTTAAAAGCATACAAATCTCATATTTAAAAATGTTTATATATATTAATAAGAACAAAAGGAAATTCCCCCTTGGCCTATTTGCTTCCATCTTGAGAAATCTTTAAAATGTAAGGATTTCTTGGGTCTCTCTCTAAACCTGCAGAAATAGAATCTTCCGAATGCAGACCAAAAATCCTTTAAAAAATCCTCTCCAGGTGATTCTACCTGTGCAGAGAGGCGTGGACACTCGTGGAGTCATAGACTGATGTTTCTCAGTGATAGGTACCGTATTTGGTTCATTTCTGTACTCCCACAGCTCTCTGCCCAGGGCTTGGTGCATAGCAGGCATATAGTAGGTGCTTAGTAAGCAATGTTTATTTAAACTAAACTGGAAGAGGTTGGGAGCTGGGCAGACCTGGATTCGAGTCTAAGCCTCTGCCGCTTACTGTGTACATCAGGCAGGTGACTTCCTCCTTATCTGGGAAATGGAGATGAGAATGTCCACAATAATGGGGTTAAAAGCCAGTAGGAACTTCCTACCCACTTCCAGGCCTCCCCTTCTTTGGGCTTTCAGGGGAGGGAAAGGCAATCAATTCCAGGACAGTAGGTCCCAGGGAGTTCTGTATCAATCACACAGAAGGCAGCTTTTAAGCCTCTTTCGAGCACTGTCCTTGCCCTGCTTGCCACGGGTCTGTATCTTGGGACACTACCTTCGGGTTGTGCAGATGAAAAGCTGGGGACCTTGGTAGGGCTGGAATCGATCCCTTCTGTGCCTGCTTGTGGCTAGATTGATCAGATTTCTTGATAGTTGCAGTAGGGGACGAACTGAAGCGAATTTCCAGCTGGACCTGCCCTAGCTCCTGAGGACTATGAGGGAGGTAGCATTGGAAAAAGCTGAGTGACCAGCAGGGAGCTTGCAGAGGAAAAAAGGAGGGTCTTGGGTGGAGGTGGCAGTAGCAGCACAGGGGTGTTATTCGGGGGTAAGGTTGCAAAGGGGTGTGGCCTGCCATTTTGATCTGTAGAGGACGGAGCTATGACCTTTCCAACAGTCTTACTGTGCTTTGCTGATACTTGCTTCCTCCAATCCTTTTTAACCCTCATTTTAAGAGTCATCATGTGAGTGTATTTTCATAAACATTTTATTATTAAATAGTGGAACTTCGGAGTGCTTAGGGGGAGGCGCTGCTCAGCATTAGTTCCCACAGGCCCAGCAGGCGTTCGCACTCTGTGGCCTCCTGTTGGAGGAAGGGATTGGGCTTTTCCACTCCTCCTGGGCTAGTCTCACTTCAGGGAACTGGCTTCTGGCTGAGGTCTCTGGTGGGACCCTGGTGCTCCATTCTTGGAATGGTAAGATACAAAAACTCTTGGAGCTCTGCTGCTCTGAATTTGGTTACTTTGGGGCTCAGTTGTCTAGATATCAAGGCTCCCTGAGTTTTAGTTTCTTTATCTGTAAAATGAGATAACAATATCTTCTTTACCATAGCATGGGAATTCAGCAAGAAAACCGAGAGAAAGCCCATTGCATAGTCCCTGGAACATAGTAGTTGCTCAATAAATGGTAGCTATTGTTGCTGGTGGAATTTAAAAATTTTTCTCCTCTATTGTAAGATCCACCCGCTACCCCTGCCCCCCACATTTTAATATATTTGCATCTTGTTATGTCTTAAAGTCAATATGTACATTTTAGATACGGTGGTTCCCTCAAGAGCTGTTATTAAACCAATGGTAACTTTTTTTTTTTTTTTTTTTTTTTTTTTGAGACAGAGTCGCCAGGCAGGAGTACAGTGGCACAATCCTGGCTCACTGCAACCTCCACCTCCTGGGTTCAAGTGATTCTCCTGCCTCAGCCTCCTGAGTAGCTGGAGCTACAGGTGCAGGCCACCATGCCCAGCTAATTTTTGTATTTTTAGTAGAGACAGGGTTTCACCATGTTGGCCAGGATGATCTTGATCTCTTGACCTCGTGATCCACCCACCTTGGCCTCCCAAAGTGCTGGGATTACAGGTGTGAGCCATCGCGCCTGGCCAATGGTAACTCTTATAACTAAAAGTTTCTCACGTCTGAGAAAATGTAGTATCAGAGTTCTGTTCCTGATCCTTAGCTGGGACTACAGTAATTGCCAGGCTAGCCAATAACCTGCTTTTAAAAAGGGAGATTAACAGGTGTTAAAAATGTATTAGCAGCTACTTGCACAAAATTAAGACAATATTGAAGAAAAAGGGAGAGCTTGCAGAAAAGCAGCCAACCATGCAAAGCGCTTCATAGAAAGGAAAATTATTTTGGAATTTCTTTGATTAGGTATCTCCACAGCCACGTCTCCGGTTCCATCCTATTCTCCTGCCTGCCTCTTCTATAGGGGAGCTTCTCTCCTCCTTTGGGGTTATCTGCCCTAGGAGCTTTATTAGAGTCTACAGGATGAGGATGTCTGCACATTTGTGACTTAGGGTGTCTTGAATCTCCCCACACAGATCAGTCTACAAAATGCACTCAGTTAAAAAACCCAACAACCTAGGGCCTAATTTAATGATCTGAAAGACATCAGGAAATAGCAAACTGTGGTGTACTTCTGGCCCCTCTGTTCACATCCCTTCCTTTTTACTGTGTAAAGAGTTTGGAGATGTCCTAAGTCTATTTGGTTTTGTGTATGTGTGCTCATGTGCGTGTGCTGTTCAATTAGGGGAACTGATCGATATTACTGAGAAAATCTTTTACTGAAATCATTCCAGAGAATTAACAACTTGCTGTAGCCAAAGGAAGCTTCCAATGCCATCATGGTGTCTGGGTGCGAGGCTATGAGCAGAGCCCTTCTGGGGTCCTACCTTTTATTCCCACGATCTTGTCAGAGTAGCAAGCGGATGGCTGCTTCCACTAGAGTGAGGCAGTGTGGGCTAAGGACAATGCTTTGGTGGATACTGCCACCGTGACTACTCCTTATATCTGTCGAATGCCTCCTATGCGGCAGGTACAATGCTAAACATGCCACTTGTGTTTCCTAATTTGATTCTCACAACATTCCTGTTAGAGAGATTCTATCATCAATACCATTTTGCAAATAACAAAAGATAATCAGAGACTTGCTTTATAATTCCCAAATCTACCGGATGCCACACTCCAGAGTTCTCAGTTCTCTGCAAAGGTCACTGCCTTTTGGTGGCCCTGGGGGAGGGTGCTGAGAATGAGGACAGTTGAGCCAGGAGGATTCTCTGGGTCCTGAGCTGTGTCTGCCCATCTCAGTCCTGCTCTGTCCTGTGTAGCCCCTAACTCTAATCTCCCTTCAAAGCTGCGCACTGCACAACTTGAGGGGAACCATTCTCATCCTGGTCTGTAGCAGGAGGTGGCAAACTTGCAGAGGGGCCAGATAACATTGTTGGCTTTGTGGACCATACAGTCCCTGTCACAATGACTCACTTCTGCTGTTGTAGCATGAAAGTAGCATAGACAATTCCTAAATGAGTGGACATGGCTTTGTTCCAATAAAACTTTACTTACAAAAACAGGTGGTAGGCTGGATTTGGCCCATGGTCTGTGGATTGCTGGCCTCTGGTCTGTGTCACTCGAAGAGGTGACATTCACAGAGACAACCACTTGGAGGAGTGCAACATGAGCCGCCTGCTTTGTGGTGGCTGAGGAGTATCTCCAAGAGACATAGTGATTAGCTGAGGTGAATGACGCTCCTGTGTGTGTGTGCCCATATGAATGAATCATGCTTTTTATTAAAATTCTCTTAGTTTAATAATCCTTACAACAGAAGCAAACCTTTCAGCATTCGCAGGACAGCTTTGCAGGCAGGGAAGGATGATACGACTCAAGGGCTCTTTCCTCCCTGAGTTTCAGTGGCCTTTGGGGGAGGGACCCTCACACACTATGTCCGTGGCCAATGAAATAGTCATTCATGGGAGGTGCTATTTCCCACTTTAAAGATCAGGCCCCCGTGCAGGTAAAGCTCTTTTTCCTTAATCTATTTTGGTGTAGCCAAAAGATGTAGACATTCAAAATATATCAGAGCATTTAGGGGAAACCGAAGAGAAAAATGCATACAGTATAAGACATAAACACATCCAGTTTACCACATGTGGGTTTCTGATCCTACCTCAGCCAGCTTGTCTCCACTGGTTTGAGTCTCTCTTACTCCCAATGCTCTTCTAGTACCTTCTGATGAAGTCCTGCTTCAGGCCCAAGGGTGTTCCCTGTTCCTAGGTAATCAGTGGCACACGGAGCTTGTCATTGTGAATGACCTACACGGAGGATCTCATTCTCAACATAAAAAGGGAGCCCAGGGCCGTGACATGCGGATTAGCTTTAAATAAATAAGAAAGCATACAAGCAGCACACGGAAAATAAATTACAGAGAGAAAGAAAAAAGTGAAAATCGGGTGTCATCCTCATATCCAGGAACAATCACTGTGCATTCTGACACATCTTTCCCCATGCCTTTTCTGTACCAGGCTCGGGGCTTTTTTGGACAATAATTATAAATCCATACAACAGTAATGACAGTGCAGCAACAGAAGGATCATTTTGACACAGCAGAATAAGCACTGGAAGGTGTTGGTGAGGGGATAGGGAGGGGAGAGAAAATCCAGGGGTGTGCAAGGTTCAGGGCTGGTGGCTGTGGCTTCCGTGGCTTTCTGGTGCCCTGGCCTGGGTGCTCACCCCAGCAGCAATGGTGGGGAGGGTGGTCATGTTCAGCTGTCTCAGGTGTTCTTGCTCTCCCTGGCCTCAGAAGGTGGGTGGCCACTATCCTGCAGATGGAGATGGGGTGGGGGTGGGAGCTGGTGTCTCCTCCTCATTCTCTGCAGCTGCCCATCCACCCTGGTCAATGATGCTTGTCCATCCCCGCTGAGATCCAAGTCCAGCCATGTGCAAGGGGAACATCTGCTCCCACAGCTGCAGGGCCCTGCAGTCCTGGAACCAGAGTGACTTCAGAAGCCAAATGTGGGGCCCTTGGTTATGTGTGTGTGTTGGTTAGGGTAGGCGATGCGTTGCAGGGTGGTGCAGAGTGGAAAGCAGGGGTCTGGTGTCATTGGGGGCATTGCTTTTTAACCTTCTGGGCGCAGCTGACCCATTGGACATGCGGGCTACTGAGTCTCAGGGCAGGGTCTAAGCAGTGGGAGGTTGGCAGTGACTCCTTAAGCTCAGCAGGCTGTGGGTAGAGAATGGGGCATAGAATGCGCTTATCTCCTGGTTTCCTCACCACTGGGCATCGGCAATGTGAGAGTAGATTTCTCCTGCTACCCTATTATGAGGGCTTTCTGGACACGGTTCTTCAGAGCCTCAGAGCCCAGATCTTCACAGCTGGCCCTCCTTCCATCCCTTTTATTAGTTCTGCCTCTAGAGCTGCACGGATAGCACAGGGGTTGGGAACCTGCTCTCTGATGTCAGACAGAAGTGGGCTCAAATACAAGCTCCTTTGTGTACTGGCTGTGTGACCTTGAGCAAGAGATGAATCTCTCTGCCCTTGTTTGCTTGCCTGAGAATGGGGATAACAATGCCTGCCTTTGGAGGCATGGGAAGGATTCACTGAGTTAATGAACGTAAATCACCCAGCCCGGGTCTGTAGCTGTCAGCAGGTAGGTTGGTTGCTTCCTTTCTCTTGGTTTTGTTCACATCTATGGACTCTGTGACTGAGCTCTTTGCGGGATCCCGAGCATCTACCATTTGGGGCAGAATCAAAGTCAGTGCCATTAAGCTCCCTCTTTGATCTGGCCATCTGGCCATCACCACTGACTGTTCACCCTGGTGACCTATTTCTCAGACCTTACCAATATGAGAGTGTGAATCAGTCACACGGACAACAATGACCTGTTTCCCTGGCTTCTGACTTTACCTACTTACCTGGAACCTCACCCCTGCAAAGTTCCTTCATCCCTGAGCTTGCTGGAAGTGCCTGGGGGCAGGGGGTCTTGCGTGATCACATCTGAGCTGCTCAGCAGCCCATCACACTGTGTTCCCCAGAGCCTGCCGGCCCCTTCTCTCACCAAGCTTCCAGCTATTTCTTAGCAGACACCACCACCCTTCCCATCGTCTCTCACCAGGCCTGTCCATCCTGTCTCTGAAGGCTTTGTGCTACCAAGGTTGCCCTCTGTGTCTGTGGTGAAGCGTGGATTGCTGGGGGTGAGGGTGAGGGCAGATAAGTCCTTTTAGTGTATTTTGATGGTCACACTCTGCAGGGAAGTGGTGTCCTCACACAGCTCTGCATCTGCCTTGCCCGCATAGATTTTCCCTTGAGGTCTGTCTTTTCACTTTTTATGTACAGCATCCCCCTACCCTCCAGACTTCTGACCTGGTTTCCATGAGGAATGGCCGGGAATAGGTCTGAGAGCCTGACTAGATTCATCCCTGGGGTCTGGCCCTGGGCTTCCTCGGATTGCAAGATCCCCAGGAAGATCATCAGACTTCCCAGAGAGGTTCTGGCAGGCCTGCCCTGTCGGGACCCCCTCCAAGACCACAGGCCCAGGCTCAGGCGGGAAGGCCTGTTCATGCGATCATTCGCTATTGGTTTGGAGATCATCATGGGTCATCTGGCCCCCTCTTTTCCAAATAAATAACCCTGTTTTCTCTAACCATCCACTTCCTAGCTGCTCATGTGCTTTGTAATGCTCTTCGGATCCTTTCAAATCCTGCTGTTTGTTTTGGTATGGGGCCAGTCGTGGCCCCAGGGGCATAGTCTGAGCAATGCCGATGGAACAGGGTCTTGCAGCATTCCCTACACACCACCGTTTTTGTATTAGGTGATCCTCAAGGGGAATGTGCCCTGCTCAGAGGGCTTCTCTGGAATCACAGGGTGTGCCTGCCGGTCAGTGGAGCTCTAGACTCCCTCCTGCTCCCAGCCCTAATGGCTCTCCATCCAGCCTGCCAGTTCGACTTCAGGCTTGCCCCAGAGATCCACCCTCATCTCTCTGAAGGCCAGTGGTCTGGAGACCACCTCACCAGGGCCACCTTGGGGGCTGTTGTTAAGACGCAAAGTCCCAAGCCCTCCCCAGGCCTACCCCCATCTTGCCCACTGAGTGTGTTAGGGGTAGTGGCTTGTGGAAGAGCTTATAAACTAGCTCTTCAGGGGCTGGAAGGAACAGTTATCCTTGAGGAAAAATAAACTACTGGCCATAGTAAACAAAAAGAAAGTTGCAAAATCAAAATTAATAAATGCTTAATTAAATGTCTAGGAAATATAACTACGTCAACTCATCAACCACAAGTCAACTCACTCTCACATAGTTACATATCATTTATATTTAATGTGGGATGCAGATGGCTTTTCATATGTTTGTTATGATGTGGGGTGGTATTCCCCACAGCAAGAGTACTGGGGCTTCCTGAAGTCCTAAGATAGCTCTGTCCAGACCTTCCCAGCCAGGCTCTGGGGGTGAGGCTGGGAGTCTGCGTTTGTGTCAGGTTTCTGGGGTGATTGGCCATTGTCCCTGGAGTCTGGTCTTCTAAGATTCCTGAGTTTGCTGTAATGCTGATTGGGAGGCTGGTTACTGGAGGACAAGAGCTACACACTCTAGGATACCAATTCCCAAACCTAGCTGATCACAAGAACCGCCAAGGAACTTAAACATGAAAATACAGATGCCTGGGCCCTACTCCATTACCCCAAGCCTATTAAATAATTTCATCTGGCCAGGTAAGGTGGCTCATGCCTGTAATCCCAGCACTTTGGGAGGCCGAGGTGGGCGGATCACTTGAGGTCAGGAGTTCGAGACCAGCCTGGCCAACCTGGTGAAATCCCATCTCTACTAAAAATACAAAATTTAGTTGGGCGTGGTGGTGGGCACCTGTAATCCCAGCTACTCGGGAGGCTGAGACAGGAGAATCACTTGAACCCAGGAGGCAGAGGTTGCGGTGAGCCAAGATAGTGCCATTGTACTCCAGCCTGGGTGACAAGAGTGAAACTCCATCTCAAAATAAATAAATAAATAATAAATAAAAAAAGAAAAAAAATAACAGGGCTTGGGAATCTTTATTTTAATAACAATCTCTATGGGATTCCAACAATTAGCCAGACTTGGAAACCATTGGAATTAAGGAAAGAGCAGCAGACCAGAGCATCTCAAAATTCTGTGCCTAGAGATCACCTGGGCATCTTGTTAAACTTTGAATTTTGGCTCAGCTGGTCTGGGTGGAGCCCCAGATTCTTCATTTGTAAGAAGCTTCCGGTAATGTGGACACTCCCTGTCCACAAACCAGGCTTTGAGCCTCAAGGACCCAGATCCTGGGCTGGAATTCTGCTTTAGCTACTTACCAGATAGGCAGGCTCCAGAAATTTTAATAATAGCTGAAGGCCTTGGAAAAGAGATACTAATCAGTTTTCCCTGAAGGGTCTGGATTTATAATACAGGGCCAAGGGGCAGGTGAGGTTTGGTTGGCTCTATTCCCTGTACTTGGCTCAATAACAGAGTGGTCTGTGGATTCAACAGAGATGGAAAGGCTCAGTTTTCACGAGAGAAAAGACCTTGGGGGTAGAAAACATTTCACTCTGCTACTAGGATCTGGAAACCCCAGAATTGGCATATCATATTAAATAATTTTGTTCAGAGAGACCACCCCAAGGCCAAAGCTGCTTTATGTATTTCTTGAATTTCCCAGATTACAGCCAGGGACTAGTTTATTCACCCAGAAGAATCTGATTTGTGGCTAATTTTTTCCCCTGGCTTTGTATTTCCCAGAGATACCCTTATGAAGTGATTAGATATTGTTCTTCTGAGACTGACTTTCTTGGAAATTCTTTAAGGTCCCTAGTATCCTTTTTTTTTTTTTTTTTTTTTTCTGTAGACAGAGTCTTGCTCTGTCACCCAGGCAGGAGTGCAGTGATGTGATCACGGCTCCTCACTACAGCCTTGAACTCCTGGGCTCAAGTGATCCTCCCATCCCAGCCTTCATAGTAGCCAGGGCCACAGGCATGTGCCACCAGGCCTAGCTAATTTTTGTGTTTTTTTGTAGAGATGGGGGTCTCACTATGTTGTCCAGGCTGGTCTTGAACTCCTTGCCTCAAGCTATCTTCCCACCTTGGCTTCCCAAAGTGCTGAGATTACAGGTGTGAGCCACCACTTACCACTTTAATACATTTCTTTACTTCTTAAATCAGAGTGGGATTGTGTTGTTTGTGGTTAAAAACCGTAACTGATACGTGGGTGGAGAGAAGCAGTGATAGAAACCACTGAAAATTTTAGAAATTGCTGTTCCACCTTACCCTGTATGCTGAGCCAGTTAGCTAGGAATTTCAAATACCCCTATAATTTATTCTTTAAATTGTGTTTGTTAGCAATTTGACTGAAAGCTTCTTGAAGGTGGGATTGGTTCATCATTCATATCTTCATTCATTTATTCAGTCAGCCAATAAATATTTATCAAATGTCAACTATATGCCAGGTAAAATCTATTTTAACCTGGTGTTCTGTCTGGAAGAACCTGTGAATGGAGTTGCCACAAAAATAGTATTCCTGCAAGGGGCTGCCCCAAAGTGTCCTGAGATGGGGCTGGTTGGGAGTTCAAAAACAGAAGCACTAAACACTGGGGTGATCAGTCCAAAGCATTTGTTAGAGGAACTTAGCGCTTCTAAGTTAGTGCTTGCAGTAGTCCTCACAACAGGCATCCAGAGAAAGGGATGGTCTACCTAGGTATGTCTGTAGCCAGGGGGTTAGGCATGGTGTTTATCTGTGGGTTTCAGGATTTTGGCCCAGGGCCAGGGCTAGTTTATTCAGTGTTTTGGGCAACAACCTAAACAGCTCTCTCAGTGTCTGGGAATATTCAAGGTCCTGGCTGGGCTTGAAGCCTGCATGGGGAAACATGCAGCTGACCAGCTAACACAGAGGTCATGGCAGTCTGTATTAGAGAAAAACATGGGGAAACTGGAGGACCCTATACCTGAGTTTCCCAAAAAGCAGAACCTGAGACAAATGACTTATTGGGGAGTGATCCCATGGGGCAGGGATGAGGGGCAAGAAGAACAAATCAAGGGGGAAGGGGGAACTAAAACAAAGATGAACTATTGTGTTGGCCACAGCTGTGGGTGACTGGGTGATGGATCCCTAGGGAGATCTGAGGCACCATATGAAACATGTTCCTGGACCACCTGTCCCGGGTGGGTGAGGAAGAAGAATCCATCTACCCACTTCTATCCATCATCTGTATTAGCTTCCTAAGGCTGCCATAACAAATTACTGTAAACTGGGTGACTTAAAACAACAGACATTTATTCTCTCATAGTTCTGAAGGCCAGAAGTCTGAGACTGAGCTGTCGGTAGGGCCATGTCCCCTCTGCAGGCTCTAGGGGAGGTTCCTTTCTTGTCTCTTCCTAGCTCCTATTGGCTGCTTGCAACCCTCGGCATTTATTGGCTCATAGTTGCATTACTGTAATTTCTGCCTCTGTCTTCACTTGGCCATCTTTCCTTTGTGTCTGTGTGTCTGTAAATCCCTCTCCTAAAAGGACAGTAGTCATTGGACTTAAGAATTATCCTAATCAAGTATAGCCTCATCCTAACTTGACTACATATGTAAAGATCTTGTTTCCAAGTAAGGTCACATTCACAAACACAGGGGTTAGCATGTCAGCATATCTTTTTGAGGGATGCAGTTCAACCACAACACAGTTATTAAAGGTTTTCCCTACCATGCTAACTGCACCATAGTTTCAGGTTGCAGAGAGACATTGTATTAGTTCATTTTTACACTGCTGATAAAGACATACCTGAGACTGGGTAATTTTTAAAGAAAAGAAGTTTAATGAACTCACGGTTCCATGTGGCTGGAAAGGCCTCATAGTCATGGCAGAAGGCGAAAGTCACATCTTACATGGTGGCAAACAAAAGAAGAATGAGACCCAGATGAAAGGGGAAACTGCTTATCAAACCTTTAGACCTCATGAGACTTATTCACTACCACGAGAACAGTATGGGGGAAACTGCCCCCCATGATTCAATTAACTCCTACTGGGTCCCCCCCATAACACATGGGAATTATGGGAGCTACAATTCAAGATGAGATTTGGGTAGGGACGCACCCAAACCATATCATTCCACCTGTGGCCCCCCCCAAATCTCATGTCCTCACATTTTAAAACCAATCATGCCTTCCCAATAGTTCCCCAAAGTCTTAACTCATTTCAGCATTAACTCAAAAGTCCACAGTCCAAAGTCTCATCTGAGACAAGGCAAGTCCCTTCTGCCTATGAGCCTGTAAAAACAAAAGCAAGTTAGTTACTTTCTAGACACAATGCGGATACAGGCATTGGGTAAATAACAGCCATTCCAAATGGGAGAAATTGGCCAAAATGAAGGGGCTGCAGGCCCCATGCGAGTCTGAAATCCAGTGGGGCAGTCAAATCTTAAAGCTCCCAAATTATCTCTGTTGACTCCATGTCTCACATCCAGGTCGTGCTGATGCAAGAGGTGGGTTCCCATGGTCTTGGGCAGCTCCACCTCTGTGGTTTTGCGGGGTACAGCCTCCCTCCTGGCTGCTTTCATGGGCTGGCGGTGAATGTCAGCAGCTTTTTCAGGTGCACAGTGCAAGCTGTTGGTGGATTTACCATTCTGAGGTGTGGAGGACTGTGGCCTTCTCCTCACAGCTTCACTAGGCAGTGCCCCAGTAGGGAGTCTGTGTGGGGGCTCCCACCCCATATTTCCCTTCCACACTGCCCTAGCAGAGGTTCTTCAAGAGGGCTCCATCCCTGCAGCACACCTCTGCATTTCCATACATCCTCTGAAATCTAGGCGGAAGTTCCCAAACCTCAATTCTTGACTTTATGTACCCAGAGGCTCAACACCAAGTGGAAACTGCCAAAATTTGGGGCTTGCACCCTCTGAAGCCACAGCCTGAGCTATACCTTGGGACCTTGTAGCCATGGCTGGAGCGGCTGGGATGAAGGACACCAGCTCCCTAGGCTACACAGCAGGAGGGCCCTGGACCCATTTTTTCCTACTAAGCCTCTGGGCTTTTGATGGGAGGGGCTTCTGTGAAGGTCTCTGACATGCCCTGGAGACATTTTCCCCATTGTCTTGGTGATTAACATTGGGCTCTTTGTTACTTATGCAAATTTATGCAGCTGGCTTAAATTTCTCCCCAGGAAATGGGTTTTTAGTTTTTATCGCATCATCAGGCTGCTAATTTTCCAAACTTTAATGCTCTGGTTCCTCTTGAATGCTTTGCTGCTTAGAAATTTCTTCTGTCAGATCCCCCAAATAATCTCTCTCAAGTTCAAATTCCACAGATCTGTAGGGCAGGGGCAAAATGCCACCAGTCTCTTTACTAAAACACAGCAAGAGTCACCTTTGCTCCAGTTCCCAAAAGTCCCTCATCTCCGTCTGAGGCTACCTCAGCCTGGACTTCTTTGTCCATATCACTATCAGCATTTCGGTCAAAGCCATTCAACAAGTCTCTAGGGAGTTCCAAACTTTCCCACATCTTCATGTCTTTTTCTGAGCCCTCCAAACAGTTCCAACCTCTGCCTGTTACCCAGTTCCAAAGTCGCTTCCACATTTTTGGGTACTTTACAGCAGCACCCCAGTCTACTGGTACCGTAGACTGTAATTTACTGTAACAGCCCATTTTCATGATGCTGATAAAGACATATCCAATACCGGGTTATTTATTAAAAAAAAAAAAGAGATTTAATGGACTCACAGTTCCATGTGGCTGGGAAGGCCTCACAATTATGGCAGATGGCGAAAGGCAAGTATTACATGGTGGCAGACAAAAGAGAAGGAGAGCCAAGTGAAAGGGGAAACCCCTTATCAAACCGTTAGATCTCATGAGACTTATTCACAACCACACTACCATGAGAACAGTATGGAGGAACCGCCCCCATGATTCAATTATCTCCTACCAGGTCTCTCCCACAACACATGGGAATTATGGGAGCTACAATTCAAGATGAGATTTGGGTGGGGACACAGCCAAACCATATTGGACACTGACATCAAGACAAGAGGCTTCCTGCTTGGCATGAACACGCAAGCGTTGTGGTGGGAGGTGAGAAGTCCTAGACGTGAACCTAAGGTGGCCAGGCTGTCAGTTTCACCTGCGTGAACCTGTCAGCAGGCACACTGAATTGCTTGCTGCAGCAGTGGCTGGAATGAGGTGAGGCCAGAAGGATCTGAAGTGGTGCATAGGAGGTGTCCAATAGGAAAACTGGCAATGATCATGATAGCAGCTGACACTGAGTCCTTCCTGTTTGCCAGGCCCTGTGCATTAGAGGAATTTTCTTATTTAATTTTCACAACAACCCCATGAAGCAGGTCCTATTCTCTCCATCATACTGATGAATAATCTGCCATTCAAGAGATACAGCTTGCTTGGGGTCAACCCCTCCTACCCTAGAATGTAAGCTCCAGATGGCCAGAGACTTTGCTCCATGCCTCAGCACCAAGAACAGTTCTGGTATACAGTCAGTACTCCATAAATGTGTGCTTACTGTTTAAATGCTGGATCTGGGATTTGAATCCAGATTATCCAATGCCAAAGCCTATGCATTTAGCCTATCTAAGGAATTGGTGATGATAAGAACACAGAGAGATGCTCTCCCTTTCACGAGCCATAATCCCATTTGGGAGACAGACCTAAATAGGTAATTATAAGTATTCAGTCCTGTGTCCATCCTAGCCTGGTGGCAAGCATGCAGTAAGTGCTGCATATACATTTGGTGGGCTGGTGCTGGGCTTGCACACCACAGAATTTGTACTTTCTGCCCAGTATAGCCCATCCTCAGCAATTACACTTTCGTCTCTTCTGTGAAGTCCAGATTTTTGCCTGCCAGATGCATTTCATGACTCTAATAAACATTCACACCTACTCGGAGCATTTAGTCAGAAAAAATGGAGCCTAAAAGCTCCATGAAGCAATGTGCTTCCCCTTCTGCAAGCTGAGGGAGCATTAACCGAATCACATGCTCTATGGAAACTGGCTGCATCATTATTGGAACTGCTGCACCCTCACTCTAACCAATCTATTTTTATTTGAAGCGCTTACATTGCATGAAACTGAGCATAGTAACTACAGTCAGTGGAGATGTATTTGTTTTTATTTAAACTCATATAAATGTGCTAATGCCAATAAAGGTTTTTTTCTCCTCTGGAAAGTAAGACATATATGGAGGAGATGGAAATTTACACATCCATCAAACCAAGAGGGCCCATTTTCTCTGAAACAATTTTTTGGGTTGCCAGTGATTTATGGTGGCAAACTGAAGACTGAGTTGGGGAAGTAGGGAGGAGGAGAGAAAGAAAATGCATCCATGTGGTTCGTTTATCTCACTTCCTTTAAAGAACAGAGGAGTTAAGAGTAGAGAGAGGGGACAGAACTGGGGAGTCTAAGCTAGAGTTGGATTTGAAGACTAAGAGGGCAGCTGGATCCTTACGATTCTCATTTGCTGTCCAAATGTGCTTTGGAAGCTAGGCAATCGGGTGCAGTGTTGGGGAAATCCCTGGCATCATGAGATCTGGATTTGCTTCTATCTAGCCATGTCACCATGACCAGGTCTTGGGCTTCCTCATCCCTAACCAGAACACCAGTATTGGCTTTGCTTGCTGGTTAAGATCATAGCTTCTCTAGGGCCAGACTGTGGATTGAAATCCTCACTCTGCCATTTACAACTGTGTGACTTTGGGCAAGTGACTTTACCTTCCTTGGCTTTGATTTTCTTCTTGATCTGGGAGGAGAAGCTAATGGTGCCTCGATTACAGCCTTGTTTTGAGGTTTAAAGAAGTAATGCATATTAAGGACTTAGAACAAGACCTGGCATGTCTCAAGTACTCAATTAATTTTTCTCATCAGGAGAGCTAGAAAGGAAGTAAAAAAATTAATTGTGAAAATTGTATCCTGACAACAGTAATAAAAAAAAGTATTTAGTCCAGGGCCTTTCATCTTGCAGAGGAGGAAACAGACCCAGAGAGGTCTTGAATGTGTTTTCTATTTCTTCTGTAGCAAGTCACTGCAACACACATGGCTTTAAACAACACACATTTATTATTTTACAGGCCTGGGAGTCAGAGGTCTGAAATGATTCTTTTTTTAAATTTTAATTTTTAAAAAAAGACTTTACTTACTATTACCAGTTTATCATAAAGGATACAAGTCAGGAACAGCCAAGTGGAAGAGATGCAGAGGACAAAGCATGAGGGAAGGGGCACAGCACTTCCATGCCCTCTCCAGGAGTGCCACCCTCCCAGCACCTCCCTGTGTTCACCACTTGGTAAGCGCTTGGAACTGTGTTCTATGGGGTTTTGATGGAGGTTCTATTATGTAGGCATAATTGATTAAGTCTGGTCATTGGTGATTAGCTCTATCCCCAGCCTCTCTCTCCTTTCCAGTGATCTAGGGGTGGGGCTGAAGGTCTTAAACCTCCAATCACATTGTTAGTTCCTCTGGCAACGGCCCCCATCCTCCAAGAGTCACCTTGAAATGAGTCTTAATGGAGCCAAAGTCAAGGTGCTGGTAGGTTTGGTTCCTTCTGGGGGTTCCTAGGGAGTCTTGGTTCCTTGGCCTCTCCAGCTTCTAGAGGTTGTTCATATTCCGTGGCTTGTGGCTGTACCACTCCCCTGTCTGCTGCTGTTGTCTAACTGCCTTCTTCTCTCTCTGATTTCTGCTTCCCACTTATAAGGACTCTTGTGATTTTATCAGGCCCACCTAGATAATCCAGGAAAATCTTCCCTTTCAGGATCCTTAGCTTCTTTACATCTGCATATAAGGTACATAGTCATAGGTTCTTGGGATTAGGCTATGAACTTGTTTGGGGGTGGATCAGTGTTTTAATCTTCTGCAAGTCCTAAGGTCAATGGCTGGTTAGTAGCATGGAATGATTTTCAGCAGGAGATTACTGGACTTAAATGCTCTTTTCATGTCCTGGTGCTGCCTTGGCTCTTGAGATGACCAGGTGTCTGGCCTGGAAGCATCTGGCCAGGACGAGGAGGTATCCTGGAATGTCTGAGGCCTCTTATCTCAGAGCGGTGGCTCCTACATCAGGTTACCACCCTCCCAGTCAGGAATTCCTAGCTGCCAATGCCTCTCCACTTACTGAAGCTGCAGTTTGCAGCTTCTTGAGGGTATGCAGTCTAAGTGGCCTGCTAGCTAGGGCCTCAGTGGCATGGGGTGGGCAGGCTGGATCCAAAGCCTGGCTGGTGTGGAGCTGGGAATCTGCTATGATACACTGATGGCGTGGAGGGTGAGTGGTAGGAAGGAAGAGCTCACTCAGCCTGGGTCTGCTGGGTCAAACGGTGTGGATGGATGGAGGGTGAACGGGGACACAGGGGGGACTTGGGAGGGTAATAGAGATGAGTGCTTTAGAGCAGTGTTTTCCAAACCTTAGCAGTGGAGGCTTTTTTATTTTTAATTTTTTAAAAGCATACCCATTAGGATGGCCATTATAAAAAAATCTTAGAAAATAACAAGTGCTGGGGAGGATGTGGAGAAATTGAACCCTGTGCATGGTTGGTGGGAGTGTAAAATGGTGCAGCTGCTATAGAAAGTATGGAGGTTCCTCAAAAAAATTAAAAATAGTATTACCATATGATCCAGCAGTCCCATTTCTGGATATATACCCAAAGGAATTGAAAGCAGTGACATGAACAGATATTTGTACACCCATGTCCATCACAGCATTTTTTTTTTTTTAAGACAGAGTCTCACTCTGGCACCCACGCTAAAGTAAAGTGGCATGATCATAGCTCACTATAACCTTGAACTCCTGGGCTCAAGCGATTATCCCATCTCAGGACCCCCCTCCAAATAGCTGGGACTATATAGGCACATGGCTACCATACCTGGCTACTTTTTTTGTATTTTTTGTAGAGATGGGGTTTCACCATGTTGTCTGGGCTGGTTTGAACAACTAAACTCAAGTGATCTGCCTGCCTCAGCCTCCCAAAGTGCTATGATTACAGGCATGAGCCACCCTGCTTGGCCAGCACTTTTTACAATAGCCAAAATGTGGAAGCAACCCAACGAAGCATCGACTGGTGAATGGATAAGCAAAATGGATAAACAAAACACACACACACATACACACACACAAAATCACACAATGGAATATGATTTAGCCTTAAAAAGGAAGGAAATTCTGACACATGCTACAATATGAATGAACCATGATGACATTATGCTAAGTGAAATAAGCCAGTCACAAAAAGACATACTGTACAATTCTGCTTAGAGTAGTCAAATTCCTAGAGACAGAAAGAATGGTGATTTCCAGGAGCTAGGGGGAACAGGGAATGGGGAGTTATTGTTTAATGGGTACAGAGTTTCGGTTTTGCAAGATGGAAAAAGTGCTACGGATGGATGGTGACAATGGTAGCAAAACAATATGAATGTACTAAAAAATAGTTAAAATGCTTAACACAAAACAACTCCCCACCCTGCCCCTGCCCCAAATCAGGAAGCTAAGATAGCCATAAGTGGAGCTGCTGAGGCTGAAGTGGGATGTGGATGCACACAGCTCTGACTTTTCATCTCCTTTCCACCCTCTGCAGAGGCACCAAGATATCTACTTGCAACCCTAGAGCTCTTCGGACAGCCCTCGGGAAACCCTGTTTTAAACCCTTGCCAGACTAATAGAGTAATGGACCTGGGCTACCTGTAACTTACATCCAGTGCACCTCGTTGGCCTCACAAATTCTCTTGCTTTTTTGTTCTCAGATTGTCTCTGAGTTGCAATGATGGTGGGGAAACACTGTCCCGGGAGACAAATGCAAGCCGTGGTGTGACTACCAGGAATCCACCTTTGGGCTCCTGAAGTGCCGTGTGGTGGCTGCATCAGGTCACCTGAGCCTCTAAAGGCAGTGAGACTCCAGGCCTTTGCTGGGGGAGGACAAAATGAGGACATGCCCAGCAGACTTTTGCTGACAGCTGGAGCTTCCCCTATTGCACCTGCCCTCTACGGGAGGTCTGCCCTCTGAGGGCTCCCTTGCAGGGTTGTCTGAGGAGCAGCTGGGGATTAAGTGGAGGGATGGGCACTGTAAGCAGAAGGAGCAAGTCTTGCTCCAGTAGCCTGGCTTGTGGCTTCACTCTTGGTCCGTGTGTTCCTTGGCCTCATCTCACAGGCTGTGCCCATCAGTAGTTGTGGCCTTTGTGAGTCTGTGGCTTTCTCTTCCTCTGATTTTCATCTCTCTTTTCTTCCTCCTCCTACCCTGACATCTTCTTTCACCTTCTTCCCCCAGCTGGTCCCTGTGGGCAGATAACTTGACCAGACTGGCTGCTGGAAGCTGTCCAAGGCTTAGCTGGAGTGGGCTCTGAAAAGAAAATGTGGGTCATTAGCTCAGGACGATTGAACAGTCTCTGCTCCCCCTGGTTGCACCTTTTGGCTGTTGTGGAAAATGCTGCTGTGAACTTGGTTGTACAAATTGCCTGTCCATGTTCCTGCTTTCCATTCTTTTTGGGATATGCCCAGAAATGGAACTGCTGGGTCATATGGTCCAGCCTGCCCCTCTGACCACTGAACCAGGCATCGGCTTTAGCAAGTTGAGATGCATGGGGGTTGGTGAGAAGGGATTGGTAATAATAAGAGGCTTTTACCTGTGTAAAAGGGTCAATAAATAGCTGTCACTATGCGGTGTGTGGCAAGGCTCATGTGAGTGACACAGACCATAATATTATAGGAATTGGAGACAAGAGCCATTGCCCAAAATAGGGCATATGGGGTAAATGGATGTACTAGTAATCTTTCCATTGTGAGGACAAAAAGGCTCAAGTAAAAAACAAACGTGGGAGAGACGTTATAGCCAGGAAATCCATATGTAGACTTGAGACCTGATCTCTGTTCTCAAGTGACGTCACTGGGGATCTCTGTCTCTCCATCTCTCAGTTCCGCTTTCTCTACATTGGCTTCTTTTTCTCCGTGTGTTGGCAATGTGGCTTTTGGAAGCTCCAGGCTTGCACCCATCTGCTCAGCAGTGAGGTGACCAGCAGGCTGTTTCTGCGAGACTAGAGGTTTCCTGCTGGACATACATTTGGAAGAATAAAGATAAAAGTTTAAAAAATAGATTGGGTTCGGGTTTGGGTGTCCTTGAATGTCAAGGTAAGCATTTGGGCTTTGGTGAGGGTTTTTGAGTAGGAAACTGTTGCGGTTAAATTGGCATCTGGGGAAACTAATATTGGTACAGTGAAATTTGGACTACAGAAGGGAGGGGTGGGGAATAAATGACCATTGAGAAGGAAGCTATAGATCTCTAGGGGTGAATGGAGGGCTTGGAGTGACCCTAGAGCATTGTCCATCCACTGTACTTCTGGGACTGGCATGGTTACTGAGAGGCATGGCCAGGGACTAAGTGAATACGAAAGCTGGAGTGGGTGGCGGGTGGGTGGGTGATGGATGAAGACATGGGTGGAGGGATGGCTGGCTGGGTGGGTGGATAAGAGATGGAAGTTGTGTAGAGAGAATATACACACATGAGGAGCCCCAGTGAGGATATAATGAGTGAAGTTCCACCTTCACTCAAGTAGGCATATCAGAAAGGGAGGAGACTTTTTTTTTTTTTACAGTTGCTGATCCCAGCCAGCCAGTGAAGTGTCCATCACCTCCAAGAAGTTCCCCTTTTTCTCACTGCAGATGTAACCTACAAGTCAGCAAAGATTAGGGCCCAATATTCTCCACGTCTGACCTGCTTTGCATCTCGCATATCAGGTTATTGTTTCTGCTAGAAAATTTTAGAGTGTCTTGCCTTATCAGGGAAATCCTGAGTCTTCATATAACTTCTGTTAGGAGAGGTTGGCACCAACCAATATTTTCCTGTCCGCCACAGGAGGTTCTATTGTATCTCATGTGAGGTTGATTGGTGGGGAGGGATATTGGGCATTCATAAATCTAAAACAAAGTAATTGAATGTTTACCGCATATTAAATCTTGTGGTAGGTACTGGGACCAAAAGATGAAAAAAGCGAAATAACATTTGTGATTCCTTTGATGGTAATGAACAGAAAGCAACCCTGGCAAATATAAGCCAAATGGGCAATTAATAGGAAGGATCCTGGGGTGGTTTCCAGGATCAACAGAAAGGGAGACTAGCCAGGTGTCTGGAAGAGCAGGAGCCAGGCCTGCCAGGGTGCCCTGGTGCCCCCTTATCAGGAATCTTTAAGAGACTCCAAAGATCTCTAGCCTTTTATAGCTCCTTAAGACTTACATTCCCGAGACAGAATCTAATTGGCTCAGGCTTGAATCAGGTGTCCCTCTTGGGAATGATATGCCATGCCCAGGAGGTTAAGGGTCATGAAGCAAAGACACAACTGCCCTTAGGAAATGGACCATTCCCAGAGAAAAGAAAAATAGACTGCTATTGTGAGCCAGGCAGCCACACAAATTGGTATTTACTATAAAAGGCTCTATTCCAGAAGCTTCCAAACTAATTGCATCCATTCTTGGTCTGGGGAAATAGAGAAGGCTGACCCGATATTCCTCTTGATACCTCGGTGTTCACACCTGTGCATTGGGTTGTCCCCTGTCTTGGCAGGAAATCATCTGCTCTAGGCATCTGGAGATGCTCATCCCATCTCTGAGCAAAACAAGGCACAAGGACCTATTTCATTGCTTTCTAGGCTGCTCACAAGGCTGGCAAACCCCACACAGTGCATGGATACCAAAGGGAGCTACCTGGGTATTGTCCAAATTTCCTTGGCAGCTCCCCTTCAGGATATTTTGCAATGGCATCAACAGCAGGTGTACCTGCGAAGGCTTGTTCTCCACCATTCCTTTTTACTTACAATCAGTTACATTTGTGGTCATCTGTTTTTTTTTCTTTTCTGGACAGAGTTGGTTATTGGTGTTTCTGTTGTAAGTGGGTCAGAACCTAAATAGGTCATCTTGGTTTCCTAGATGTTGTAATCGTGAAATGAACTGAGCAAGGGAGGGTGAGGGAGAAAAGCCTAACTGGCATCAGGAGGGAGAGGGAAGATGTGGTTGGAGCTCAGGGTCCCGCTTTTAGGGGTGTGAAACCTTGGTGATAGGCGTTAAGGATCCCTAAGTGAATTGATGGAGAAGTGGCTGTGGGTTTTGAACCAAGTGGAAGATGGTGTGTGTGAGAACAACCCTGCATCTGTCTGACCTCATTTGTGAAATGTGATAAGAACTGACAGGGATCGTGTCTTTCAGAGGCTGGAAATATATGGGAGAGGGTAGAGGCAAGAGGAGGGATATGAGGGGTGGTTATGGGCCAAATTATGTCCCTCCAAATTTATATGTTGAAATTCTATTCCCCAATACCTCAGAATGTGACTGTATTTGGGCATAGGCTCTTTAAAGGGGTAGTTAAGTTAAAACGAGGTCATTAGAGTGTGCCTAATCCATCATGACTGTTGTCCTTATAAGAAGAAGAGATTTGGACACAGACACATTTGGAGGCAAGACCACGTGAGGACACAGGGAGAAGACAGCCATCCACAAGCCAAGAGAGAGAGACCTGGAAGAACAAGCCCTGCCCACCCCTTGATCTTGGATGTCTAGCCTCCAGAATTAGGAGAAAACAAATTTGTATTTTTGAAGCCAAAACCCTTGCCAAACTAATTGAGTTCGTGGCATTTTGTGATGGCAGCCCCAACAAATTAATAGAGTGGCCCTCTGTGAGGTGATAGGGTTGCATTCCCCTGTGCTTCCTTACCCATGGAGCTGGTTTTTTGAATCCTCTAAGTTTTTTGCATTGGCCTCTGTTCTGGGAACTCATTGGCTCAGAACTTCTGGAGGCAGCTTCTGCCTTGATCCTCAGTCTCCTTTCTCCTTGGCTTAAGGAACTTTCCTATTTGACAACTGAGGCAACTGAGAGAGATTTTTCAGGGCCAACCTCAAGTTCAACCATGGGGCACTTCCTCATCTTCCTTCTCTGCATTCTTGGCATTCTTTCACACTGAATGGCCACTTCAGAACAACTGTCCTCTTATGTAGGGATGGCCGGGTCACCTCATTTTTGTAGGTAGAGAGACTAGAACCATGAAGGTATCTCCCCTGTCAGTGAGGTGGAGACTTCTTTGAGCCCCTGGACTCAGTGTGGTGAGCTTAGAAGATTACTCTGCGATCAGAACTTGCCTCACTGACAATCTGTCTGGCAGGGCAGGATAATCTGAGGACAGTGGGGAATGTGACCCCTGTGAAGTCTGTATGAAATGCCACATTTATGCAGTTCTTGGGATAAGAGGCTTTTGAAAACCCTGTGAATTATCTGGGAGGGGTGTGAAGTGTTTTTCCCCTACCTGGAACATTTTTAAAATTTTAGTAACTGATTGTTCATTGCTATCATATGGAAATACAATTGATTTTCATATATTTTGCATGTGGCTTATTAGTCCTTGTAGATTTCTGTAGATTCCATTAGGTTGTCTACATAAACAATCATGTTTTCTATGCATAAAAACAGTTTTACTCCTTCCTTTCTAATTTAATTGCCTTTTACTTCTTTTTTGCCTAATTGCACCAGGTAGGCCCTCCAGTGAAATACTGAAAAGAAGTGGTGAGAGTGGTCTTTCCTGCCTTTTTCCTGATCTTTGGGGAACACTTTCAGTCTTTCGCCATTAAGTATGATATTGGCCATGAGTTCTTCATTGATGTCCTTTATCATGTTGAGGAAATTCCCTTCTATCCCTGGTTTGCTGAGAGTTTGACTATTTTAAAATCAGGAAAAGTATTAGATATTACCAAATGCTTCAGCATCTATTTATATGATCATGTGGTTTTTCTCTTTCAATTTGTTAATATAACGAATAACATTGTTTGAATATTAAACCAACCCTGCATTCCTAGGATATATCTCACTTATATTATCTTTTTTCCATATTTTTGGATTCAATCTGCTGAAATTTTGTTCAGAATTTTTGCATATATGTTCATGAGGGAATATTAGTTTGTGGTTTTCTTTTTTTTTGGTCTGATTTGGTATCTGGACAATTCTGGCTTCATAAATGCTATGGGAATTACTCCCCCTTTCAGTCTTATGGAAGAGTTTGTATGTATAATAATCAGTAGTATTTCTTTCCTAAATGTTTGGTACACTTTACCTTTGAAGCTGTCTGGGCCTATTTTCTTTGTGGGAAGATTTTTAACTACAAATTTAATTCCTTTAATACATAAAGGGCTATTCAGATTAGTTATTTCTTCTTGAATGAGCTTTAGTAGATTTTGTCTTTGAAATAATTTGTCCATTTTATCTAAGTTGGTGAATTTATTAGCATAAAGTAATATATAATATTCCTTTATCATTTTAATATTTGTAGAATATATAATGAGGTCATCTGTCTCTCTCATTCCTGATATTGGTAATCTATATCTTCTCTCTTTTTTCCTGATCAGTCTGATGAGTTTTATCAATTCCTTTAAAGAGCCAGCTGTTGGTTTTTATTGATTTTATCTTTTTTTCCTGTATTATTCATATCTGCTTTATTACCTTGTCTCTGTGCTTACTTTAGGTTTAATCCCCCCTGCTTTATATAGTTTGTTAAGACAAAAGCTGAGGTCATTAATTTAGTTTGTTTTTTTCTTTCCTAATATAGATGTTTAGTGCCATGATATTTCTCCTAAGTACTGCCTCAGTGGCATCCCACAAATTTTGATATGTTGCATTTTCATTTTTATTCATTTCTAAATACTTTCTGTCTTTCCTTTTGATTGCTTTGTTGACCCATGGGTTATTTTGAAGTATGCTATTTAGTTTCCAAATGTTTGAGTATTTTTTAGAGATTTTTTAACACTTTGCCTGGCTTGAATCCTTTAAAATTTATCGAGGAACATATTTTATAACACAGAATATGGTTTATCTTGGTTAATGTTCTGTGTGCATTTGAAAAAAAATGTGTATTCTGCCATTGAGTGGAGTGTTCTTTAAATGTCCGTTAGGTTAGGTTGGTTGATAATGTTCAAGTCTTTCATATTCCTATTGATTTTTTTGTCTATTTGTCTTATCAATTATTGAGAGAGGTATGAAATCTCTGACTATAAGTTTTTTCATCTATTCTTGCAGTTCTATAAGCTGTTGCTCATGTATTTTGAATATCTGGCAATATTATTTGAATAATAATGATATTATGAATAATTATTAATATAAAATAGCTATTATTAATAGTCAAATATTATTAATAGTCAAGTATTATCGACTCTGAAACTTACTTTGTTAGATATTAATACAGCCACTCAAACTTGCTTTTTATTAGTATTAGCATGGTATACCATATTCTATCTTTTATTGTTTAGCCTATTTCTGTTTGTATATTTAAAGAGCATTTCTTGTAGGCAGCATATAGTTGCTTTTTAAAAATCCAACCTGACAAAATCTCTGACTTTCAAAATAAATGGTATGTAGATCATTTATATTTAATGTGATTATTATTCTGGGATATAGCTAAGTTACTTGAAAACAGTGTGATGCTTTGAGGTCTTACATTTTTTCTTTTCTGAAATGTAATGGCGCAATCTCAGCCCACTGCAACCTCTGCCTCACAGGTTAAAGCAATTCTCGTGCCTCAGCCTCCTGAGTAGCTGGGACTACAGTCATGCACCACCACACCTGGCTAATCTATTTATTTATTTATTTATTTATTTATTTATGAGACACAGTCTTGCTCTGTCACCCAGGCTGGAGTGTAGTGGCACAATCTCAGCTCACTGCAACCTCTGCCTCCCAGGTTCAAGCGATTCTCCGGCCTCAGCCTCCCAAGTAGCTGGGATTACAGGCGGCACCACCACGGCCGGCTAATTTTTGTATTTTTAGTGGAGATGGGGTTTCACCATGTTTGCCAGGCTGGTCTCGAACTCCTGACCTGAGGTAATCTGCCCACCTCAACCTCCCAAAGTGCTGGGATTACAGGCGTGAGCCACCACGCCCGGCCTAATTTTTGTATTTTTAGTAGAGATGGGGTTTCGCCATGTTGGCCAGACTGGTCTTGAACTCCTGACCTCAGGTGATCCACCCACTTCACCTGCCAACTCCCCACATAGTCAGAAATCTGTGTATAACTTTTGGCTTTCCAAAACCTTAACTACCAATAGCCTACTGTTGACTGGAAGCCTTATTGATAACATAAACAGTCAATTAATATGTCTTTTATATGTTGCATGTATTAGGTACTTTATTCTTACAATAAAGTAAGCTAGAGAAAAGAAAGTGTTATTAAGGAAATCATAAGGAAGAGAAAATATATTAACTATTCATTAAGTGGAAGTAGATCATCATAAAGATCTTCATTCTCATTGTCTTCATGTTGATTAAGCTGAGGAGGAGGAGGAAGAGAATGGATTGGTTTTTGTCTCAGGGGTGACAATGGAAGAAAATCCATGTATAAGTGGACTGGTGCAGTTCAAACACATGTTCAAGGGTCAACCTTGTTACACAGGACTTGAGCAGTGTTTAGTTTAGGGCAGGGGTCCCCAACCTCCAGGCTTTGGATCAGTAGTAGTCCATGGCCTGTTAGGAACCGGGCCGCACAGCAGGAGGTAAGTCAGGGACCATTACCAATGATGGTAAGCATTACCGTCTGAGCTCCGCCTCCTGCTGGATCAGCGGCATTAGATTCTCATAGGAGCATGAACCCTATTGAGAATTGCGCATGTGAGGGATCTAGGCTGTGCGCCCCTTATGAGAATCTAACGCCTGATGATATGAGGTGGAACAGTTTCATCCCAAAAGCATTTGCCCTTACTGCCCCCAGTTTGTGGCAAAAATTGTCTTCCATGAAACTGGTCCCTGATGCCAAAAAAGTTGGAGACTGCTGGTCTAGGGCTAATTATTCCCCACTACTGAGTATTCTCAGTAAGACACTTCAGAAAGACCCTTCTGGGTATTCTACTCAATGTCCCATGAATTCTGGGCTTCTCTGGTCTGGCTAATGGGAACAGGCTCTATTCTCATCCCTGAGTGAGTGTTGGGTCCTGTTTCCTCTAATCCATTTGAGCAGTTCTTTCCCTAGCCTCTGTTAGTTTCCTCACTTACATGAAGACTTGAGAGGGACCCTTTGGAGATCTCCGGTGTTCTCTGTCTTCCAGGCTCTCTTCTCTCTGATCATCTGACTTGCAGACAATAGCTACCTTAGTCTCCCCAGACTCTCAGATGTCTTGGCAACTCAGGGAGTCTGCTGGGTCCCACTTGCATCAGGGCCTGGAAACTTTCTCAAGGCGGTAAGCTGGGGATAATCTTAGGGCTTATCTCATTTGTTTCTGCTCTCTCAGGGATCACTGGCTTTGGTGTCCATTTTCTCCTTATATATTTTCTGGTTTCCTGGTTATTTCAGTGGCAGGGTAAATCTGCTTCCTGTTATTCCATCTTGGATAGAAGCAGATGCCTTAGATAACTTTTTTTTTCTTTAAAACAATACTGTTTTTTAAACTGCATTTGAACACCTTAAAGGGGGCTTATGTTCTCAATGTACCACAGCCCCTGACATTTCCTAGTTAATTATTTTAGCTCACTTCTTTCATTTGTGTTCCTTGCTGGCCCTTTTAGTCATTTTAATTTACAACTCTTTAAAGACATGAGACATAGAATAGGTAAGTTTTGGTGATGATGGGTGTGGCAGAGTGTAGACAGGAGGTTCCATGAGTGGGGATAGCAACATGATATTTTAATCTTTGTCTCCCTAATGCCTTGTAAACATACATGTTTATTAAATGAAGAAAGAAAGGATCAGGAAAATCTGAATTATTGCTTGGTTGGGCCAGTTGGTTTCTGGACTTTTAATTTAAGTAGATATTTCTAAATGCCCTCCAAAATGCTTGTAGTAATTTATACTTCCACAAACTCTGTGTGAGATCATTACATATTTGAAAATATTGTTGTATTCTTCCATAAGTCTTTTCTCCTTCAAGTTAAACCTCTTGAGCTCTGAGTAGGGCGAGTTATGGACTGAATGTTTGTGTCACCCTGAATTCATATATTGAAGCCTGAGTCCCCAGTGTGATGGTATTAGGAGGTGGGGCCTTTGGGAGTAATAAGATCAAGAGGGTGGAGCCATCATGAGTGGGATTAATGCCCTTATAAGAAGAGACATGAGAAAGATGATCTCTTTTTCTGCTATGTGAGGATACAGCAAGAAGGTGGCTTTCAAGCCAGAAAGAGAGCCCTCACCAGACACGAAATCCACTGACACTTTGATCTTAAGCTTGTAACCTTCAGAACAGTGCTACTGAAATGCCAGGGGTTTGGTCTAGGTCCTGCTGCTTGCTGCACAGAAAGCCAATCACTGAGACAACAATTATTGCCAAGGAAGAAGGTTTTAATCGGGTGCTGCAGCTGAGGAGATGGGAGATCAGTCTCAAATCCATCTCCCTTACCCAGTAAAATTAGGGGTTTATATATCAGCACAGAAAAGTAACAGTGTGTAGGAAAAAAGGAACTCGGGAGGGGTAAGGAAGCAATCATGATGAATGAAGGGCCTGGTGTCTCATTGTCCAGATGCCATTATCCGTTGAGCTTCAGTTCTTTCATACTTTTGGAGATGCCTGGGGGTCCTTTTCTGAGGAAGAAACTCAGAAAAAACAAGTGTAAGTTGCAAGCTTTAAACCAGAAAGGTCAATTTCTATGTTTATCCAAAAAAATCCTGTCTATGGGACTGTTGGGTCAGTTTCAACAGTGAGGAATGAATTTTTGTTGTTTGAGCTGCTCAGTCTGTGGTTTTTTTTTTCTTTTTTTTTTTTTTTTTGAGACAGAGTCTCGCTCTATCGCCCAGGCTGGAGTGCAGTGGCATGATCTTGGCTCACTGCAAGCTCCGCCTCCCGGGTTCGCGCCATTCTCCTGCCTCAGCTTCCTGATTAGCTGGGACTACAGGAGCCTGCCACCACACCTGGCTAATTTTTTGTATTTTTAGTAGAGATGGGGTTTCACCGTGTTAGCCAGGATGGTCTCGATCTCCTGACTTCGTGATCTGCCTGCCTTGGCCTCCCACAGTGCTGCGATTACAGGCATGAGCCAGCACACCCGGCCAGTCTGTGGCATTTTTGTGATAACAGCCCCAGCCAGTGTAGACTGGTAGTGTAGAAGATGCTGAAGGTTTATTGCCATGTCCCCTTGGCTCACTGAGGTCACTTTAATGTAGTTCCTGGACATGGTGTCTCCTCTCTCTGCCTTCAGAATTCTCAAGCCCGATAAGCACACCACTTACTTGTACAAGATGGAAATGCTGGGAAAATGACCTGCCAGAATGTCCTTCAACCAATGCGGGATGAGAGTTGGTGAATCAATATCCCAGCTCCCTCCTCCAGTGGGGGGACCAATCCTGCCATGTGTTTTAAACAATCTCTCAGAGGTTCCTGGGGCAGGATTGAGCCCCAGTTTTCCCACAGTGGTGACCTGCTCCTTATCATGTCTTTAATTGGGATTCCTCCCCTCCTTGTTTTACTTCTTTAGGCCTTAACTGTGCTTCCTGGAATCATCTCCCAGATAAACTATGTGTACCAGAGTTTCTGTCTCTGGGTTGGCTTTGAAGGAGTCCAAACTAAGAGATTGTTTTGGTAAGGAACTTTCCTGGGACTCAGAGCATCTGCTATGCTGTCCCTGCCCCTCACCCCAATACAAACACCTAAGTATGGTAGGGGAGGTGGCAGGAGAAGGGGCTTGGCTGGGAGGCTGGGTTGCCAGGGGGCCCCTATCCATAGAAGCCATGTTGACACCCTTTCTGTGTTTCTAAAGATGGGCAGATCTGTGCATCTTGGAGGAGGCCTGGCTGGGCACTTGCTCCTCAGGTGGCCTTGGTGTGTTCAGATACACAGGTGTTGACATTGAAGTCTGCAGTCAAGGAGAGGTGTGGTGGGACCAAGACATGCCACTGGGCTTGATTATTTCACTTGCTGCTTGGAACAAGGGTTGTCATTTCTAAGTCATAATTTAGCAGAACTTCAGTAAATCCTTTGGTGTGCAGATCTGTAGGAGAACCAACAGGTAACCTGTAAGCTCTTTGAGGCAGGGTCTGTGTCTTACTTTCTTTTCTTTTCTTTTCTTTTTTTTGAGATGGAGTCTCACTCTGTTGCCCAGGCTGGAGTGCGGTGGCGCAATCTTGGCTCACTGTAACCTCTGCCTCCTGGGTTCAAGCAATTCTACCGTCTCAGCTTCCCAAGTAACTGGGATTACAGACACATGCTACCACACCCAGCTAATTGTTGTATTTTTAGTAGAGACAGAGTTTCACCATGTTGGCCAGGCTGGTCTCGAACTCCCACCTCAGGTCATCTGCCCACCTCAGCCTCCCAAAGTGCTGGGATTACAGGCATGAGCCGCCCAGCCTATGGGTCTTACTTTCTTAGTACCTTTTGTAATTTAATTTTTCTTGAATAGATAATATAATTCTTGTGATTCAAAATCTTCTTCTCCCTCCTGCCCTCATCCACTCAGTTTCAACTCCAGCCCCATCCCAGGCACTTCTGTCACTGGTGTCTTAAATCAGCTTCTAGAGTTTCTTTATGCTTATGCACATATGAATCAATTCTTATACTCTGCCATCCCACTCTTCTTCATAATAAGAATTATTATACAGCATCTAATTTTCTGCTTATTTCTCCTCATGATATATCTCAGTGATACTTTCATATCTGTGGATAGAAAGCATCTTTATTCTTGAATAGCTTCATAGAATTTCATAGTGTGGGTGTACCATAATTTATTTAGCCAGTCCTTATCAATGGTGATCTGGGTTGTTTCCAATCTTTTGCTGTTACTTCAATATTGCTTCAATGAATAACTTTGTTCATATGTTATTTTGCGCACATATAAGCATATTTATAGAATAAATTCCCAGAAATGGAATTGTAGATCATAGAGCTTATTCATTTATAATTTTGGTAGGTTTTACTCAGTTGTCCTCAATCAGGATTGTATGAGTTTATATTATCACTAGGAATGTATTAGGGTACCTGTTTCTCTATTGGTTCACCAACAAAGTACATAAGTAATCAAATTGTTGGAGTTTTGCCAAGCTGATGGGTGAAAAATGGCATCATAGTATATGTATTTTAATTTTTATTTCTTTTATACATTTAAGAATCATTGAATTTCTTTTTCTGTGAATGCTGTAATATTTCTTTTTCCATTTTAATGGACTTTATTCTTACCTATTCTCATGGTCCTTTTTCCTACAGATTTTGATAGTTCTTTATGTATTATGAAGATAAAGTTTTTATGGCATGAGTGAAAAATTTTTTTGCTGTTTATTACTTGTCTTTGACTCTGCTTATGGGTTTCTTTTTGCTAGGAAGAAGTTATTTTCATTTTAACGATTTCTTATGTAGTCATATTTATCAATTTTTACAAAATGCCTTTTAGATTTTTAAGCATAGTTAGAAAAGACATCTTCCACTCTAACTTGGTATCCTTAACATAGTGCCAAGAGCAGTTTATTTCTTATTTCTTTTTTTTTGTTTGTTTGAGACGGAGTCTCGCTCTGCTGCCCGGCTGGAGTGCAGTGGTGCGATCTCGGCTCACTGCAAGCTCTGCCTCTCGCGTTCCTGCCATTCTCCTGCCTCAGCCTCCCGAGTAGCTGGGACTACAGGTGCCCGCCACCAGGCCCAGCTAATTTTTTGTATTTTTTAGTAGAGACGGGGTTTCACCATGTTAGCCAGGATGGTCTCGATCTCCTGACCTCGTGATCCACCTGCCTCGGCCTCCCAAAGTGCTGGGATTACAGGTGTGAGCCACCACGCCCGGCCAGTTTATTTCTTAAAAATGTTATAATTAATAGGTAACCGAGGCCCTTCTCCATGTATTTTTATTCTAAAATTTCTGCTTCCCCCTCCCTCCACCTTCAAATTAGGCAGTTTGATCAGGTGAGTAACAGTAACTCATACTCAGGTGTGACTAACTGGTGAATTAACTTTCCCAAAAGACATTTCTATTTTAAATAAGGAGCTGAGTCAATTGAACTGACTTTCAAATTGCTGGAAGTTGGAAAACTTGGGAAAGCCATCAGGGACCCTCTGTAAGTGGCAATGATGGCTGTTCCATACTCCTGGCTCCTGTGTCCTCATCCCACCAGTATAGGATCCCGAGAAAAACTCCTCTTGGGATGGGAAATGATTCTTCCATTTTGGACTCCATTTCTGAACATAGTAGCTGTGATGTTTATATGGGCTGGTGTCAGTTGGAAAGTAGGGAGGTTGGGCAGCATTGGGTAAAATGATTAAACTGAATTTGTCTTTTACCTTGCGATCTGTCTGTCTCCCTCCTCCTCCTTATCCTCATCCTTTCCCCTAGTCCAGGGGCCCAGTGGAAGTTACTGGATAAGAGTTGCACGGCGGTAAGACAATTTTGTGGAGTTCTACCAAGGAAGGAAACTCCATATTCATCTGGGCCCATAGTCTGTCACTAATTGGCAGTATGATTGTATATATGTTGCTTGATCTCCCTGCCCTCAGTTTCCTGACTTTATAAAATGAGAGGGAAGGACATTAAAGACCTTAAAATGTTCAGGCTTCCAAGTCTGGCAGTTCAAGGTACTTGAGTTCTCTTGGCTGAAGGTGGGTGGGAAGGAAGTTTAAAGTCCTCCCAGATGCCTCATGCTCTTGTTCCTCAAACCTTACCCCTTGATGACCCCAGAGGGCTTAATCAGTCTCCACATCTGCTTCCACTCCCTGTCCCCTACCTCCAGTTCCCTCACTGAGGCTGAGCCTCAGTAGAGCCAGATGCAGGCATACCTCAGACATACTGTGAGTTCAATTTCATATGACCACTATGAAACTAATATTGCAGTAAAGTGAGTCACGGAAACTTTTTGGTTTTCCAGTGCATATAAAATTATGTTTACATTATACCATACTTTATTTAGTGTGCATAGCATATTTTATTAAGTGTGCAATAGCATTATGTCCAATAAACAATGTACATATCTTAATTAAAAAATACTTTATTGCTAAAGGATGCTAATGATCATCTGAGCCTTCAGAGAGTTGTAATCTTTTTGCTGGTGGAAGGTCTTGCTTGGCTATTGATGGCTGCTGACTGATCAGGGTGTTGGTTGCTGAAGGCTAGGGTGGCTGTGGCAATTTCTTAAAATTATACAACAATAACATTTGCTGCATCAATTGACTGTTCCTTTCATGGAAGATTTCTTGGTAGCATGCAATGCTGCTTTATAGCATTTTACCCATAGTAGAACTTTCAAAATTGAAGTCAATCCTCTCAAATCTTGCTGCTGCTTTATCAACTAAGTTTATGATTTTTATTTATGTTCTATATCCTTTGTGGTCATTTCAACAGTGCTCACAGCATCTTCACCAGCAGTAGATTCCATCTCTCTTTCTTTTTTTTTTGAGATGGAGTCTTGCTCTGTTGCCCAGGCTGGAGTGCAGTGGCATGATCTCAGTTCACTGTAACCTCCGCCTCCCAGGTTCAAGTAATTCTCTTGTCTCATCCTCTCAAATAGCTGGGATTACAGGCGTCCACAACCATGCCCAGCTATTTTTTTTTTTTTTTTGTATTTTTAGTAGAGACGGGGTTTCACCATGTTGGCCAGGCTAATTTTGAACTCCTGACCTCAAGTGATCCACCCACCTTGGCCTCCCATAGTGCTAGGATTACAGGCATGAGCTACTGTGCCTGACAGTAGATTCCATCTCAAGAAACTGCTCTCTTTGCTCATTCATAAGAAGCAACTCCTCATCGGTTAAAGTTTTATCATGAGATTATAGCAATTCTGTCACATCTTTGGGGTCCACTTCTAATTCTATTTCTCTTGTTATTTCTACCTCATCTGCAGTGACTCCCTCCACTGAACCCCTCAAAGTCATCCATGAGGATTAGAACCAACTTCTTCCAAACTCCTGTCAATATTAATATTTTGACCTCCTATGAATCACAATTGTTCTTAATAGCATCTAGAATGGTGAATCCTTTCCAAAAGCTTTTCAATTTACTTTGCCCAGGTCCATAAGAGGAATTAACAGACATGAAAACATTAATTTCCGTGTCTGCTAACACAACATCCATTCTGCAGCCCATGGATCAAGGAATAATTTTGACTTTCAAGTCTTAGTCTTTAAGAAATGTAATCCCAGCTACTCAGGAGGCTGGGGCAGGAGAATCGCTTGAACCCGGGAGACAGAGGTTGCAGTGAGCCGAGGTCATGCCATTGCACTCCAGCCTGGGCAACAGAGCAAGACTCTGTCTTTACAAGGAAAGAAAATAAAAGAAAACATTAATTTCCTTGCACATCTCTGTCAGAGCTCTTGGGTGACTAAGTGCATTGCCAATGAGCAGTAATATGTTGAAAGGAGTCTTTTTTTCTTAGGAGTAGATCTCAACAGTGGGCTTAAAATATTCAGTAAACCATGGTATAAACAGATGTGCTGTCATCTAGGCTTTATTGTTCTTTTTCTGGATCCCAGGCATATTATATTTAGCATAATTCTTAAGGGCCATAGGATTTCAGAATGATAAATGAGTATTAGTTTCAATTTAATGTCATCAGCTGCATTAGTCCTTAATAAGGGAGTCAGCCAGTCTGTTGATGCTTTGAAACCAGGCATTGGCTGGGTGTGGTGGCTCACACCTGTGACCCCAGCACTTTGGGAGGCTGGGGTGGGCAGATCACCTGAGGTCAGGAGTTTGAGACCAGCCTGGCCAACATAGTGAAACCCCATCTCTATTAAAATACAAACATTAGCCGGGCATGGTGGTGCACATCTGTAGTCCCAGCTACTTGAGAGGCTGAGGCATGAAAATCGCTTGAACCTGGGAGGCAGAGGTTGCAGTGAGCCAAGATCACACCACTGCACTCCAGCCTGGGTGACAAGAGTGAGACTCTGTCTCAAAAAAAAAAAAAGAAACTAGGCATTGACTTCTCTGTAGCTGTGAAAGCCCTAGATGACATCTTCTTCCAGAATAAGGCTGTTGCATTTACATTGAAAATCTGTCTAGTGCAGCCACCTTCATCAATAATCTTAGCTAGATCTTCTGGATAACTCATAGCTTCTCTATCAGCACTTGCTGCTTCACCTTGCACTTTTATGTTACAGAGATAGCTTTTTTCCCTTAAACCTCATGAAACAACCTCTGCTAGCATCAAACTGTTCTTCTGTAGATTCCTTACCTCTCTCAGCCTTCACAGAATTGATGAAAGTTAGGGCCTTGGTCTGGATTAGGCTTTGGCTGAAGGAAATGTTGTGGCTGGTTTGACCTGTTCAGACCACTCAACGTTTTCCGTATCAGCGGTAAGGCTGTTTCGCTTTCTTATTCGTGTGTTCACTGGAGTAGCACCTTTGATTTCCTTCAAGAACTTTCTCTTTGCATTCACAACTTGGCTAACTGTGGTGCAAGAGGCCTGGCTTTTGGCCTATCTTGGCCCTTGACATGCCTTCCTCACTAAGCTTAATCATTTGTACCTTTTGATTTAAAGTGCGAGATGTATAATCTTCCTTTACTTGAACACTTAGAGGCCATTGTAGGGTTTTTAGTTAGCCTAATTTCAATATTGTTGTGTCCCAGAGAATAGGGAGGCCTGAGGAGAGGGAGAGCAATAAGGAAACAGAGAAGTCTAAACATGCAGTGTTTGTCAATTAAACTTGCCACCTTCTGTGGGCATGGTTGGTGGCACCCCCAAACATTTACAAAACTAACATCAAAGATCTTTGATCACAGATTTACAAAAGTTTGAAATATTTTGATTATGATCAAAATGTAAGACAAGGAATGAGCATGCACTGTTGGAAAAATGACACAGACTTGTTCTACACAGGGTTGCCACAATTTGTAACAAACACACTATTTGTGAAGTACAATAAGCAGAGCACAAGAAAACAAGGTATGCCTGTAATCCTGTGACATGCAATAAAATAAGGTATGCCTGTAATCATTCGTTTATGTATTTGTGAGTAGTTTATACACTTCATTGCATTTATTAATTTGTAATTTCACTGGGCTACAATTAGTGACTGAAAGTTTCAATAAGACTATCAATCCCATTAGTATACTTTGTGCTTGAATATTTAAAAAATCTTTTTTTAAAGAAAGAAATAATTTTATGGGGTCTTGGCTGCTGGTCTCTTCCCTCTTATTTACCTCCCGGTCTTGCAGAGATTCAGTGCTGCTGATGCTATAGCTTCAAGTTACAGAGCGTTTTTGTAACAGTAGGTTTAATAAATAAGCTGCATCTATTTTGTTTATATGTCAGCTCTTGAGTTCCTGGGAAGCCATGAAGACAAAGAGTTGCTGCAGTTATCTGTGACTATTTCCCACAGAGGCGGGGAAGGCCGGTTCTTGGCACTGGCTATAAGGCCTTTGACACTATGAATCCTGTAGGAGAAGTAGAGTAGGAAAGTTGAGTTTTGCCTGCTCTGCTCCAGTCTTGTTGGTGTGGAATATTTCCAAGGTTAGGATTAGGATAGCAGGTGCCTCTGAAAGAGAAAAGTTTTCCCCAACGTCACTGGCCAATTGGGTTTCCTGGTTTTGCTGCCTAAATCCATAGACTTTAAGCCAATGAACTCTTTTGTGCAAAACAAGGCTTTGGTCTTGTAGGAGGCAGCCCCCGTGAGTTCCTGTGGTGCCAGGATTCTGTTCCTAGATATACGCACCCATTCTCTAGAACTGAGACTCTGCTGTGGGGTCTGTCTCCAGATCTTAGGCTTGAGGGGAGAATATGCTGGTGGCCCCTCTCTGACTTCCCCAGAAAGAAGGGAGGAGGGGATATACCTAAGGGGGCAGATTTGTGCTTAAGTGATAGCAGGACCCAAAGAATACACCCCTTCCTGGACAGAAACAGAATGATTGCCACAAGGATGGATTATGGCTGGCATTTCAGTGGTTGAAATTTACAAATCACATTGGGAACAAGAGAGATTATTATCTCACAACAAGTCTGGGGCATAGTCCCTTTGACACACATGCATATAGGATGCCAGGCAAACAGCATCTCTTGTTGCTGGGTCTATAACTTCTCCCTGGATCCTCTTCAAATATTTGTTGAGGGCAGGTATTGGTGCGGCTGCAGGCCTGTGAACCATGGGGTGCTTCTGGAGATATTCTCAATGCAGAGAAACAGAGGTTATGTGAGGGCTGGGGTGTTGGTTTTTTCCCTCTGGTGGGCAAGTGGTAAAATCATCTGAAACTCTGTGTGCTGAGTAGCTTTAACCCAAGAGTTCAGAGGTTGATAGATTCCCTGACTCCTGTTCATAGGTAGCTTCAAAAACCTCAGAGCAAGCCCTCAAATGGGTCTCTGCTTAGGGATGGATGAACAGACTGTCTCCAGGGTTAAGTATCTCTTCACCCAGAGAGTAAGTACATCCTGCTGAGGTATACAGAGTTAAATAATATCAAAACAGAACTTTGCAGGGCCTTTGCTAGCAAGTGTAATGTACACATAAAGTATGTAGTATTTCCCAAGCCTACCTAACCTTGATCATAAACGTCTTTTTCTCTTTCTTTCTTTCTTTCTTTCTTTAAGGAGCATCACAAGGGGTTTACATTCTGCAAACCGCATCTGGAAACAGCAATCTTGTCCACTTGGAGTGAATTAATGGTAGAGTCAAGGCTTCCTAACCCATGGGCTTTCCGCCTTCATTCTTGCTACTCAAAGTGTGGCCCGTGGACCATCAGCCTGGCCATCACCTGGGAATTGGTTAGAGGTGCAGAATCTTTGACCCCACCCTGGACCTACTGAATCAGAATCTGCATGTTAACGAGATCCCAGGTGGCAGGTTTGTACACTGAACACTGACATGCCCTGCCCTGCTCCGTGTTGCTGCCTTTCTGCTTCAGAACCTTCCAGCCCCCTGGACTTAGAGGTCCAAGGTGAGAGTCTCAGGGCAGTAACAACAATTGTGCTTGGTTTGGGTTTGGATAGGGGAGATTTCTGGGCCTTCCGGTCCTATTGAGGTGGCCTCTTCTTGGCTTCCAGGTGGAAGTAATAATTTATATTAGGAAGAGAAGCCAGCTCTATAAAAAGATTCAGAAGTAATAGAAAAAATTGTGAGACCATGGGAAAAATAAAAAGCGATATATTAAGCCCAAAAGGATGAGGTCCCTGGGGGGGTAAGCACAGACAAAATTAGAAGGAATTTTAGGCAGATTTATGCCAAGGGCTGTGCTGTATGTGGAGAGGGTGGTGGAGTGATGCCCTAAGCCCTCCACCCTCATCCCCTCTGACAGGAGCCTGGGAGAGGAGCCCAAAAGACATCTTTTTTCAGCTGAGTGTGAGAAGTCCCTGCCAGATCAGATGTTCAACTTTAAAACAAATGGAGGAAAAACGATCAAATGCAGTCAACTAGAAAAATCCGCTTTTCCTATTTCATAAAAAGCAAGAGCCCGTATGATAATCCCTCCCTTGGCACATGTTAGAGATTTCTTTATTGTCTCTTTGCTTGCAGCCAATTCTGCCACACCCAGCTGGTGGCCTCGCTGCAGCGATTCATTTGCACCAGGTCAGCACGCCGGTTCCAATCCAGTGGGTCTAGAGCTGGATTATAGCATTTTCCAGGGAGAAGGGCCTGCCTACCTAGCTGTGTGGAAGGGCAGAGGAAAAGGAGGGTGAGCGGAGCACAGAGGACACATTGTTCCTTCCCTCCCCAGAAAACAGAGGTGTGGACTTCCTAATGTAGAGAGTGGAGGTGGCTGGGTCTGTCTCCCTCCCAAGTCATGGTTGAGATGCCTTAAGTGCCAGGATTGTAACTCTCCTGCTATGACCCAGAAATAAGCACAGCGCCTGGTATTTGCCCTAGAGATGCTTAATAATTATTTGCCGAATGAACTTTGACAAAACCAAAATCATTGAGGCAGCTATAGGGTAATAGTAATAGAAAGTTCATGAGACACGCTATCAGGAGATCCAGGCTTTGGGACCAAATGTTGCTGTGTGGCTCTGGACAAGCTGTTTATCTCTCTGAAACTTAGTTTATAACATGATGATTGCAGTGTTCATCTCCTGGAGGTGTGGGGAGGATTAAATGAGGTCGCATGTGAATGGCACATAATTAATGGGAAGGATTTAAATGTGAAAGGGGATTCCTTTCCCCCATACATTGTTATTCCCATGACATCTCCAGTTCATGCACTTACTGTAAGGAAAGGAAACAAAATTGAAGAATAAACTGTCACTCAGATATCAAGGAGGCTTAGACGTGAAGTCTCCATAAGAATTCAGCTAAGAACTCAGAGCTGGGTGTGGGCGACTTTGGAGTCAGTCTTGACTCCTCTTACCCTCACATTCCTCATTCAATCCTTTGGCCAATCCTGATTTGGGTACTCTAATGGCCTCTTCTGCCACACCCTGATCCAAGCTACTATTATATTTCACCTGGATTCCTACAATAACCTCTTGACTGGCCTCTCTGCTTCCTATCTTGTACCATTTAAGTCTATCCTCAACACCCAGAATGATGCTGATGAAGCATAAATCTCTTCATGTCACTCCTCTACCCAGAAACCTTCCGTGCTTTCTCATCTTATTTGGAATAAAAGCCAAAGTTCCTACAGTAGCCTCAGACATCCCCACTCCTTGATCTTGGTGTCTCTGGCCACTCCACTTCTCTTTCACTCTGCCCTAGCCACCCTGGCCTTGGAGGTCATTGACTGTGCCAGGCATGTTTATGCCTCAGGGCCTTTGCACCTGCTGTCCTCTCTACTTGAAAACCTCCCTCCTCCATTGTTCCCTTACCATCTTCATATCTTTGCTTACTGTCACCTTCATGTGAGGCCTTCTCTGACATTCCTATTGAAAGTCACTCTTCCCATCTCCCACCTGATACTTCCTAGCTCCCTTTTCTATTTCTCTCCATCATACTTATGACCATGTAATATACCTTATATTTTACCTCTTTGTCTGTTTCCTCTACTAGGAGTTACACCCTGTGAGCATTTTGTTCGTTGCTGCATCATCCACTCCCAGCTCATTGCCCATTACAATAGTTGAAATATTTGTTGAATAAATAACATTAATTAATAAACTCTTCAGGCTTTGCCCTTATAGAATCTTGTCTTGAGGCTTGGGTCAGAGGTGTGGAGTGCAAAGGTCCCAGGCTTATTTGGGGGATACTGCAGATCTTATCCTGAGTGAGGCAGCTTCTGTAAGATGTTATAAAGTAGGTATTGGTGTTCTGTTTGCTTGGTTTGTCTCAAGGGCTTCTGGGTGAGGAATATGTCATTGGGTGGAATTTATTACATTGCCCTAGCAACTGCTTCCTGAGTTTCTATTTTCTGAAAACTTGCTAATTTCCCTTATGTTTCTCTTTGTCTTACCCTCCCTTCCTCTTTTTCTTCCTCTACCTTCCACCCCTCATTTAATAGGCATCTCTGTGTTGGTCTCTCACCCACCACCCAGGCTATGGATGGGAACTGAAACAGATGCCTACTTATTTGGTTTTCAAAGTATTGCTCCTGCAAGCCCCACATTCCTACTCTTTCCAGCCCAGTGGCACTGGGCATGATGAGCTCTACCCACAACTCCAGAGAATCTGCATCCTGACTCCTTAGAAGCCCCCGCTTGGAAGTGCTTTGGGCCTTGTGGTCCAAACAAAGAACAGCTCTCACTGATACTAGCAGGCTCGCTTGAGACAACTTCTGGTTTCCAACATGCACCTGCATCCCTTGGCTTCGGGCTTGAGGCTTAGCTTATTAGCTCTGTGTCTTCAGCAAATTACCCTACCTCTCTGAGCTTCAGTCTGTCACTTTATCTAAAATGGGGCAGTATAGCCTACCTCATGGGGTTGCTCTGAGGACTGGGTGAGAACCTGTATGTTTAGCACTTGGTATAGACCTGGCATGCAGGAACCATTCACTGAATTGTAGCTTCTATTAGTATTGCCATTATTGTGTTGTTGTCACTGATACAATCGACTCCATAGCTTATCTTTCCAATTAAACAGCCCCTGTGTGTGTGTGTGTGTGTATGTGTGTATGTATGTATGTGTGTGTGTAGTAGGTAGGTAGGTGCGGGGAAATTTACAAGTTGTCATTGTAAATTCATCAAGAAATGAATAGGAGATTTATAGCTTGAGGGTGATTAATTCTGCAGCTTTTCCAAGCATCATCTCAGTTCCAGAACAAATACATCCCTATAATGGATATAATCTTTAGGTATTTGGAATATAAAACAGCCTCTTGGGTTCCCTGTTGTGTTATGAGAAAACAATAACAGTTTAAAATGCAACCCACAGGCAGGCCTCTGGATGGAGTCGGCTCTCCTGCTATTGGCCCGTGATGGCCTTCAATGAAAAGTTGGTGAAACATATATTCTTATCCTCCCCCACGGTGTCACAAGAAGAGAAAACAGAATCTAAGTGCGGGGGCCAACCTTGACAGTGGCAGCAGTAAAAGGCTTTCAAGTTAGATGGAAATATTTTCTTTCTTCTCTCACCTGGCAAACTTCCATTCAGCATGCAAGATCCGGATCCAATGACCGACCCTCCCAGGCAGAAGAAATCACCCTCTCCTGTGTCCTCTGTGGCCCTGGGTTCATGTCTCTCTCACTCTGTGTCTTACCTTATATTGCAATCCTGTTTCTAGGTCTCCATCAAGCTCTGCAAGGCAGGCAGATCCTTGTGGGCAGGGCTGAGGTTTGGGGTAACTTTGTGTCCCCAGGGCCCTACGCATGGCCTGGCACTGCAGTATGGGATTGGGGACAACATTGATCGACTTCCTACCACATTCCTGTGAACTTGGCGTATGTTACATTACCGAATTCTCACCACAGTCCTATGAGGGAGTTTGTACACAGGAGCAAATTGAGGCTCAGAAATTGTGTGCAACCTGCAATGCTTTACTAATACATTTGCAGAGATAGGATTTGAAGTTGGATCTGATGTCAAAATCTTTGCCTGCTTGCTTCCTTTCTTTCAATCTCTTTCTTTCTCTATTTCTTTTTCTTTCAGTGGAGTGAGTGGTTAAGGGCATGGCCTCTGGGGCCGACTGCTTGGATTCCCGTCTCAGCCTCATCATTCACATGCTGTGTGACTTTGGACATGTTACTTAGCTTCTCTCTGTCTCAGCTTCTCCATCTATCAAGTTGGATAACAATAGGACTTCCCTATAGGCTTGCGGTGTGGATGAAATAATATAAAATAAAGACCTTAGAACAGTGTTTGGTAGTATGCAAATCTTTGCTATTACTAATATAATTCCCCCACCCAAGTCATATCATACATGCTTTCCGTAGCTGCCCGTGTTCTTTCTGTGCTACGCTACCTCTGGTGTTGAATGAATGACTTAGGATGATGGCTGAGTGTGTCCAGCAGACAGCTGGGCTCTCCTCCCGGTGGGTCTACCAGGTGGCTTTGGATACACACTCATCTGATATTTCACCCTGTGCCTTTTGTCTCTCCTGGCTTCAGAGGGTTCTTGAGAATCATTTGAAAGCTCTGGGAGGTCCTGGCCGAGTATGAGAACTTGGCTTAGCACATAGCCTCCAGTGTGGCTTTCTAAAACATACCCCTGAGTTTAACATTCCCCCAAACTGACACCTCCTTCTTAACAGTGTAACAAGAGGCAGCATGCACAGAGGTTCGAAATGAGGCCACTGGAACCAGATTGCCTGAGTTCAAATCTTGTCTCTTCCACTTGGTGGCTGTGTCATCTGAAACAAGTTATTTAATCTCTATGAATCTCTGTTTTCTCATCTGTAAAATAGAGGTAATGATAATAAGGTACCGTATAGGATGTCATTGTGAGTATCAAATGAAATACCCATAAAATGCTTAGGAGAGCAATTGGAATATTGTAAGAGCTCTGTAGGTGTTGATTGTCATTGTTGTTATTATTGTCATTACTGGGGAAGATCCTGGTAGATTTACTGCATGGACAAGCAGAGAAAAATTTGTGTCTAGAAGTCAGGGTTCTCTATAAATGAGAGAGAGACAGGGTGGGGTGACTGGAATGAAACATCTTCAATTCCTTCTCCCACACTCACTGATCACATAAGTCATGACTCTGGAAGGAAGGAACAGGGAGTAGGGGCAGAGAGAAAGGGGCGGAGAGCATTCTTTTACTCTGTGGAAATTTGATGCCTTGGAGCCAGGGTTCTCCCAACATCTACCATGGACCTGGTGCTGTGCTTGATCACAAAGGGAATACAGCAGTAATAGTTCTCTGTTCTCATGGGGCTTGCATGAAGTGCAAAGTTACTCTTGCTTTAAGTCATTCTTTATATGTATATATATATATACACACACACACATATATATATATATACACACATATATACATATATATATACACACACACACATATATATTATACTTTAAGTTCTAGGGTACATGTGCGCAACGTGCAGGTTTGTTACATATGTATACATGTGCCATGTTGGTGTGCTGCACCCATTAACTCGTCATTTACATTAGGTATATATCCTCTGACTTTGGAAGAATGTAATTAAACCTAATGAATGACCTGACCCAGGCAGGAGACCTGAGCTATGGAAAGCCTGGTTTGTTGTCACTTGCCTGGCTTGGGTATCTTATGGTTCTCTTCATTATTCATTCTGCAGATCTGCCTCTGAGGATGAGGAGGTCCAAGGACCTCAGAGGGGCCTAGGACAGACACTGACTTCACCGCTTCAAGTACGAGCAGGGGCGGCACTGCAGGTGGAACTGGCCCCCTCTTCTCAGCCGGTGTATGAATCACCAGGGAGGGAAGGAGGGACTAGGACTTATTATATCCAGGCCAATTATGAATGGTATTTCTACTGTACAGATGAGGAAAGTGAGGCTCGGTGGGGGGTTAAGCAGCTGAGCTCCAGGGATCTTACCCAAGGTCACTCAGCTATGACACTAGAGTTAGGATTAAACCTGGGTCTGCCTGATGCCAGAGCCACGCCCTTCCTACTGTGTCACCTTTGCTTTTCCAGAAAGAGACACTTCCCCAGCGGTCCCTGTGCTATATGCACGAATGGCAATTATTACACGTAACAGTGTTGCTCATAGTAATCAATTAAGCAACGAATTTTTTTGTTCTTATTGGCCTGAATGGAAGCATATGTGGGCAAAGTCAAGTCAATTTCACCTTAAGAAATGTAATAATAGTGACTCTAAAATATGTTGTGTGTATTTGTGTGAGGAAGCTCTCACTTTCCCATTCTCCATCTGGCGTGCATGCATTCACTGTGGCTGGTCCAGTAACAGAGGTGGTTTTGCAGGAACAATGACAAAGGGACCTACTGAGTTCCAGGTTACTGCTTGTGTTGGCAGAAAAGATGTGCAGCCAGTGTGAGAATTCACTTGCCATCTGATTTAATGTACTAGCTACAGTGGAAGGATGGCCCTCACTCACATAGAATGATGTACAGTTGCAAGCACCCTAGAGTGGCCCATTGGCAGCTATGAGGCTGGAGTGGCCCATTGGCAGCTATGAGGCCTGTAAATTCCAGGCCATTTACAATGATTTGGAACATAATTACAAAGTATCAGCCCTGTTCAAGCCACTCTGCTTGGGCTGTGTTGTGGGTAGCATGGTCTAGATTCTCTAGTATCCCAGGAATTTTTGGCAGGAAGAAAAGAGTGAGCCAAGACTGGCTGGGGAGAGTAGTGCTACCAGCACTTAAATTGTCAAACATCCAGGGCTTAGAATATTGGCTCTCAAACTTGTGTGTCCAAAAACATTCTCTAGGAAACTTGTTAAAAACGCAGATGTCTAGGCTCCACATTGAGAAGGTCCAGGGTGGACCTGGAAATCTGCATGTATGAAGTATCTCTGGTGATTCTGATGTGGATGCCTCATGGACCACTTTGAGAACAGTGGCTCAAGGTCTGAGGATGGCTGGCATCAAAATCCTAGAAGAGGCCAGGCATGGTGCTCACACCTGTAATCCCAGCACTTTGGGAGGCTGAGGTCGGAGGATTGCTTGAGGCCAGGAGTTTGAGACCAGCCTGGGCAACATAGACCCAGTCTTTACAAAAAATTCAAAAATTAGCCAGGTTTGGTGGTGTGTGCCTGTAGTCCCAGATACTGGGGAGGCTGAGGTGGTAGAATCGCTTGAGCCTGGGAGGTTGAGGCTGCAGTGAGCCGTGAACACGCCACTGCATTCAGCCTGGGGAACAGAGTGAGACCCTGTCTCAAAAAGAAAAAAAAAAAGTCCTAACAGCTGAACTTCTGATGTGGGAGCAGCCAGCACTAATGGTCATAGGACAGCAGAGTGGCCAGGGGCCTCAGGCCTCCAGGCTGGGATACAGGACTGGGCTTCAGTCCCAATTGGTGAACGGAGCAGCAAGGAGGAGCAGGGCAGAAGGTGACACAAAGCAGCTGGTCACATGGTGGAGTTAGACAAGAAGGTTTCAACCCACAGCTCATGAGGGTTTGCAGGGGTCAAATTCATCTCTGGTACCTTGAACATGGAACATGGAATCCGTAGACACCGATGGAGAAGCTGTCACCGTGTAGCTCATGGCAAACGGCCAAGAGACTAGGGTTTGAGATAGTGGTGTGGAAGATCCCTGGAGGAAGGGGGTGCTATAGTTGACTTAAAATTTGTTGGTGGCCTTCCATCACACTTAGAATGTAGCTTGCAGTAACCTGGCCCCTGCCAACCTCCCCAGTCTCCTTTGGGTCTTTGTCCCTCTCAGTGTTCCAGCCAAACTTTGAAAACATGTTTTTTTTATAGACACCAAGGTTGTTCCCCTCAAGGTCCTTCCCCAGTCTGTTCCCTTTGCCTGGAGACCCTCTTCCTCCCTTTTCACCTACTCATTATTAAAGGGCTGATGACATGCATGTCTATCCCTCTTCCCACATGCTCATTCCCAGCCCCTTCAAAAGCAACTAAAGGAGGCACAAGTCTCCTCCGTAAGGTGAGTTCTCTGCCGCTTGCCAGGGCCTGTCCTAGGGGACTCCTGTAGCTTTCACTTCTGTGCCTGGACATAGAATTTAGAGTAGCAATGGAGAGTGCATAGGATCCACTTAAAACTGTTGCAGTCTTGGCAAGGGTGGTGAGGCAGAGGCCAACTGCACTCTCCCTGCTGAGGAACCAGAGATGTCTCAAGGATTGGTCAAATTTGGGGGACATTTGGCTCCAGTTGCACTGTGCCTGTAAGTCCAGAAATGGTGTGTGGTTAGGAGTCAGGAGCAGAGAATGAGGAAGGGTTGGAGATTAACAGAGGCTAACTCTAACATCCTGTATCCCTAGTACCTGCCAGCACATACCTTTACTTCCTTACATACACACACGTACAAAGTGCTCCTTGATTTGTGTGTGTGTGTGAGTATATACAACATACAAAGGAGTAAGAGAGGCCAGGAAACATGCCAGGAGCATTGGGAATGTCCCAGTAGTTCTGAGTGAATCAATACGCAGGTTGTCCTCCTGGTCACTGTTAACTAGCTGGCTGTAGGTTATTTATTCGATGGTGTCACCATCCACTGGCTTAACCAGATCCGTGATGGAACAGGCAGTACATCTTCACAAGTCCTCTTATGCTTGCAAAAGGGACAGGTAAACAATGTTTCTGAGTGTGTATCATCTCTTTGGAGACTGGCTCCTGCTTTGTCTTTCTGTACTCTAATTTCTCAGGAGGTCAGACCCACCTCTGCCTCCCTCACCACCTCTGGAGCCTTTCATGACTCCTTATCTTGAGTGGTAAAGGCCAACTCACTTTTCAGCTCTCAGTTCTGATGTCGCTGCTCCAGAGATGGCCTCCTGACCTCCCATTCCAAAGGAGGTGGCTTAATAATTCTCCCTCCATTTTTCTCCTGACTAACCCTTCTTGCATTTATGGGTAGGCCATTATTGCATTTATGGATATTACTTTATATTATTTGTATATTTCTTTATTTCTCACTGTCACTAGACTGTAAATATCACATCTGCCTTGTTCATCCACTGCTTCCCCAGCGCTTTGGGAGAGGCAATGTGCTTCTCAGTCATTCTTTGCTGAATGAAAAAATGGATGAATGAATACAGAGTTGGTTCTTAGAGAATCAATAGGGCTTTGATGGAAGACAGTCAGGAAGTCATTAAAGACAAGTGAAGTAACATGAGTAAAATTTCAGAAACGGGAAGTGATGTGTGACGTCTTTGGGATACGTTGGGTGAATCTGTTGGTTAGAGCACAGGGCTTGTTGGGGGTGGAGTGGAAAGGCAGACTGGGCCCAACACACAGGGTTTTAATTCTGAGCTAAGGAGATGTGACTTCATACATTAGGCCATGGAAAGCCACTGGAGGTTTCTGAGCAGGGGAGTGATAAAGACAGTGGGGAGATGGCTCGAATGTTGGTATCCTGGGTGGATCCAGAGGGAAAATCCAGAGGTGGGAAGGGCAGGAGGAGGCTGTTGCAGCAGCCCAGGCAGAAAGTGATCGAGTCTTGAACCAGAGCAGTGACAGTGGCAGGGGAAGGGAGAAACAGATGCGAGAGACATTGGGAAGGAAGAAATGGCAGACTCCAGAGGCTGATTGGATGTGGGGGCGAGGGATTTTCTCAGCCATTCAAGGGAAAAATGCCACCTCCATCCTCCTGCTAACTTCAGCTCAATGGCAGGAGTGTATCAGTGACAAAGAGCTGGCGTGATCAGTGCCTGGAAGCATCTGTAGAAAGTCATGAAGTCACATGCCTGTAGGCAGCTGAATGTGAATGGGAAAAAAATTTGTGTCACTAAATGGTCCTCTTGCAAAATGTGAAAGGAAATGAGCATTTATTTTAAAAAAATCTGCTGGGAACACGATGCCCCATCTCTTCCAGTGGCTGAATTGCTCTGGAGGAGTTGCTCCCACCCACCTGGCTGTGGTATGTGCTGCATGTCCTTGAAAAAAGGATTAAAATAATGGCCAGAAGCAGCCTCAGGAGGTTTCCTTCAAGCTTTTTTGCTCATTAGATCAGCCTGAACTTCAGCCATGTCTGAGGCGGGACTTGCTGTTCTGCTAAAATATACAGACGGCTTTCAGAGAGATTTAAAAATGGAATTTATTAAAGCAACAGTTGGACAATTCCATAACAGTGGCCCCACTAACTGTAAATTTCTGCAGTCACTTGATCATTCTGCACCTCCATCTCCTCACTTGTCAAGATAAGGGCCTGGACAAGATAGAAACTCCATTGTTTCTCCCTGGGCTAACATTCTATGATTCCGTGTGCCTGATGGAACCTCTTGAGGGTGGCTTCAATCAGAATGAGGTTGAAAGGAGGGAGATCTTACAGATTTTTTATTTAGGTGCCAAGTATTTGGAGTCAAAGCTTTTGGGGGAACAGCTGTTTCCTCACTGAGCTCCAGTATAAATACTATCCTCTGCCTGCCCCTCATTACTTTTCCATTAAACAGAGCTACTCGCTAATAGATCACCTGGTTTTTAGGCTGAGGATATTTTATATTCATCTTCAACTGGGTGGTATATAGGGTTAATATAATTTTGACATAATTTATATTCATTGGAGTCATTTGCTGTTCATTAGACAAGCAATAGAGCATCATGGTTAAGAAGCTAAGGCAGGGGAGATGCAGAGATATTGGTTAAAGGGTACAAAGTTTCAGTTATAAAAAATAAATTCTGGAGATTCAGTGTACAATATGGTGATGATAGTTAACAAAACTTTGTTGTATTCTTGAAATTTGCAAGTGTTTTCATCGTTCATATATACAATACGATGGGAGGTGATAGATGTTAATTAGCTTGAGCATGATGATTATTTCACATTATATATCAAACATCAAGTTGTGTACCTTAAATATATGTAATTTTTATTTGTCAGTTATACCTCAATAAAGCTAAAAAGCAATAAAACAAAACAGAAGCCAAGGAAGTAGGTAAGCTATGAAGTGTGAAGCTGGGGTTTGAACTCAGGAAGTCTAACCAGGAGGACCCTGTTCTACATGCTATTATTATTATTATTATTTTTTGAGACAGAGTCTCGCTCTGTCGCTGAGGCTGGAGTGCAGTGGTGCGATCTCCGCTCACTGCAACATCTGTGCCTCCTGGGTTCACACCATTATCCTGCCTCAGCCTCCCGAGTAGCTGGGACTATAGGCACCCGCCACCATGCCAGGCTAGTTTTTTGTATTTTTAGTAGAGATGGGGTTTCCACCATGTTAGCCAGGATGGTCTCGATCTCCTGACCTTGTGATCCACCTGCCTCGGCCTCCCAAAGTGCTGGGATTACAGGTGTGAGCCACTGCGCCCAGCCTCTACATGCTATTTGATGCAGGTACCTTTTTATTAGTGTGCTCAGGCTGCCCTAACAAAATACCATAGATTGGGTGGCTTAAACAACATAAGTCATTTTCTTACAGTTCTGGAGGCTAGAAGTCCAAGATCAAGGTGTCATCAAGTTTGGTTTCTCCTGAGGCCTCGCTTGTTGGCTTGCAGGCCATCTTCTCTCTGTGTCCTTTCCTGGCCTTTCCTCTGTATGAACATAGAGGGAGAGAGAGCTGTTTTCTCTTCCTCTTCTTTCTTCTTCTTCATCTTCGTCTTCTTTTTTTTTTGTAACAGAGTTTTTGCTCTGTCACCCAGGCTGGAGTGGAATGGCACGATCTTGGCTCACTGCATCCTCTGCTTCCTGGGTTCAAGTGATTCTCCTGCCTCAGCCTCCTGAGTAGCTGGGATTACAGGCGCCTGCACCACACCAGGCTGATTTTGTATTTTTAGTAGAGATGGGGTTTCACCATGGTGGCCAGGCTGGTTTTGAACTCTTGACCTAGGTGATCCGCTTTGACCTCCCAAAGATTGCAGGCGTGAGCCACCATGCCGTCCTCTCTTCCTCTTTTTATAAGGACACCAATCCTGTTGTATTAGGACCCTACTCCTATGATCTTGTTTAATCTTAACCACCTCCTTAAAGGTCCTATCTTTAAATATAGTAACATTGGGAGCAGAGCTTCAAAATATGGATTTTGGGGAATCACAGCTCAGTCCCTAACAACCTTTCTCATGGATTCATTGAGAAGATGAAATGAGATTGCATGTGAAAAGGATGTTATGAGGACAGTATCTGGCATACAGTTACTGCTCAGAGCTGCTGCTCTTGTGATTATCATTATTACCTTTTGATGTGGACACAGGGAAGGGACTAAAACTCTTCCAAGGGCTAAGAACCCCAAAGGGGGGTGGGTTTCCTCTTCTTTCCATCCTTACCACCTAAGCCACCAATATCTCTTGCCTGGAGTCCTGTAACAGACTCCTGTTCCTCCTGGCTCCTGACGTCTTCTGTGTCCACCTTAGCCACACGAGCATGAGTTTTTAACATGTAAGTCAGGTGATGTCACTCATTTACCTAAAATCCTCTGGCTCTCCATTAAACTTTGATGACTATGCTAACTCCCAGCCATGGCTTCCGACCCCTCCTCGAAGCAGCCCCTGCCCTCCTGTCCCACTTCTTTTCCAATCAGGGTTCCCCTTGCTCACTATGCTCAAGTGACACTGGACTTCTTTTAATTTCTTGAAAACACCAAGCAAATTCTAACCTTTAGGGCCTTTGCCCTCATGTGTTTTTAAGTTCTAAATACTCTTTCTTCAAATATCTGCTGGGTTTGCTATCTTATCTCATCCAAGTCTGAGCTCAAAATATACTTACCTGCCACTCTCTCTAAAGCTTCTCCCTCTGCCATGGTTGCTGTCTACCTTATTGCCCTGTTTTATTTTCTTTATGGCACTTAGTACCGTCTAAAAGACCCATCTTATTTGTTTATTTGCTTATTATCTTTCTTTCTTAGTAGACTATACACTCTCAGAATGAAAGGATCATTTCTTTTTGGTTTATTGCTGTAACTTCAGTGCCTGGCATGGAGTATAAGCTCAAAGCACATTATTTGAATGCAAGAATAAATGAATGAGCTTGAATCTGGAGATTCAAAGTAGATGGGGACTTCTTGGGATAAACATCCACAAATTGAGGGCAAAGATCATGATGGCAAAGTAGGAGAAGGGGTATTTTTCCCCCCTCATATAAGCCTTATTCAGAATGCCTATTTTAGGACCAGGTACAAGCATTTAAATTTTGGTCCTCATGGTAGAATGTGATATTAATAAAATTTTTTTAAGTTGTGGAATTTGGATTACTTTGGTCTTTGTTTAATTTATCTCAGGCCCCCAAAGGGTATGGCTGCTGAAAAAAGTATCCAGGCACGAGTCACAGAACCTAAGTCTTATCTTATGAGTCTTGGCTGTGGCTGTCTTGATTCTTCTTTTGATCCGGTGGCTTTCCCCTGCATGCTTAGTCATGCCCATGCCCAGGGGTCATGCTTTCCAGACTAGAGAGTATACTATGCACTCTTTCTAGGGTGATATTCTAAGTATTTAATAACCGGTATAACAATGACGCTGACCATTCAGCTATAAACAACCAGTACAGCTGATCTAATGTGTATTGGTTGAAAGTCACCTCTGACTACCCCATCAATCCCCTCCATAGTAAATATTTTCATAGAGAGTTTTGTCTGTTGCCAAAGAGGAAGTGGCTGTTTCTACGTGCCCATCAACCCTCCCCTCCCCACCTACACCAGCCCAGCCTTTTCCTGTGAAATGCTTCACTTTCTCCATTGTAGCCAGAGTCCCTTTTTCTTTCTTGGGATCTAGTATCAGCAGCCTGCCAAGTACACTCATTCATTCAATGAGTATTATTGAACACCTTTTATGTTTCAGATGCTGTGTTGTTTGCTGGAGATAGAGCAATGAACAGGCACAAGTCGCCTCCCTTGTGGAGCTTACATTAAGGACATTCCAGTATTTCTGCATAGTTCTTTATAAAGTACAATCAGTCCTCCATATCTGTGGGTTCCGCATCTGTGTATTCAATCAAAAATATCCAGTTGAAAAAAGTTACACAAAGTTCCAAAAAGCAAAACTTAAACTTGCTGTGTGCCTAGTACTATGTTGAATCAAACAAATGAAATGATGTGTAGGTATCATATTAGGTATTATAAGTACTCTAGAGATGATTTAAAGTGTACAAGAGGATGTGTGTAGGTTATATCCAAATACTAAGTAATTATATAAGGGAGCACCTGAGGATTCTGGTGTCCATGGGGGTGGTCCTGGAACCAATCCTTCACTGTTACTGAGGGATGATTGTGTAATATTGAGTTACTAAGTTATTGAAGTGTTGGAGATGGAAGTGAAGAAGGAGAAACCATACTAGAGATGCAAGAGGAGGGGTTTACTGCACAGTTCTCATGAACTTCAACCTTTTGCCCCAAGAAGTGGCACCCTTCCCCTTGTGCTTCTCAATTTGCCCGGGTCTTACCCACAAATGGATTACCCACCTGAAACCACACCAAATCATCTGTCTGCATGTATTGCTGCTGCCTGGAGGCTCCTACCCCATAGTGCTGGGCACTGTGGGTCATATTGGACATTTGCAGGCCTTTTTAAACAATGATCTAAAATTTTCATTTATCAAGCCTTTTTACCTTCTCTTATTTTCTCTTGACAGAACATGGGGTTTTGATACAACTCTCAGTGGAGTTGCTCCATGCTTTGGCAGATTGAGAGTCCCACAGGCGTCCTGTCTGTACTCCTCCCACATAAGACATCCTATTACACCAGGAGAAAGTGTGGGCCTGCTGTTTTAGGTGGAGACGTGAGCCAGCTACTTCTAGTGGAATTCTATCACCCCCCTTTCCCTCAGGCCTGCTCTGCTAGTTCTTTTCTGCTAACTCATTTGCTTTTGGTAATTTTGTCTCCTGAATCACGACTGAATCTGATATGCAGTCTCATTTGGCGGTTAATATTCTCCATTCCAACAGACAGGAAGTATTTCAGTTAAGAAGTTTTTGGTCTCAAATAATGGAAAACTCAATCCAAATTGGCTAAAGCTGAAAAGGGGACTCTATTTGCTTTGGAACTGAATGGTTTGGGCAAGGCTTTAATTAGGACTCAAATGAAGTGACCAGAACTTGGCTTCTTTCCCCATTTTTTGGCTCTCACAATCCTTGAGATTGGCCCCATTATCAAGTAGGCTTTCCCTTTGTATGAGAAGATGATTGTGACATCTTCCCGGGCAGTTCTGTCATTAATATCCAAGAGAAAGAGAAACTTTGCCTCTCTGAGCTTTCAACCCAAGACTCAGTCTTCTTAGCCCTAATTGGCTTGATTTTGATCATGTACCCTTTCCTCAACAAATCACTGTGGCCATGGGCTACATAGAATGGCTTAGGCCAATCAGGACTCAACTCCTGTTGCTGGAGGTTGAGTCAACCATGCCAAATTGCTTGGCTCTAAAATTCTCAACAATGTTGGGAAAGGCGAAGTGGGAATAGATGCTGGGGCAGCAACAGATGTTTTCTACAGCAAGCAACTTGACTTTGTCTTGTAAGTTCGCTCTTGCCTCCAGAATTGATGTGGCATTCACTGTGGTTTCTCTGATAGAAGTTTTGTGCACACTTTTAATTTCCATCTTGCAGGTCTTTCTAATCACTTCTCTCTACCTTATTTTTCCTTCTGGGGAGTATGGTCTTGGAGATGTGCCGTCTTCCCTGGCCCCATACCAGGTCATTGCAATAGCTTAGATATTTTAAATGCAAAAGACACCATTTTCTGCAACAAGAAGTTGATAATCATGGTAGAAACTAAACGCAAGTTAATAGCGATAGGTACATTAAAAGTAGGTAAAACAGTCCAAGTTTGTCAGGGTCTCAAGGATAACCTTATTGATATTATTTGGCTTGATATCTGTGACATTTATCACAATTTATATCCTATAACTTTTAATTTTATCCCAATAGAGGATTTCTTAGAATCACTTGACTTAAAGAAACCTTGGTAATGATAGAATTCAAGTCCCTCATTTTTCTTGTTAGAAACAGACCCAAACAGGTCACATGACTTGCCCAAGCTCACATAGCAATACCCAGTGCCTAGAATTCTGATCTTAGTCTCCTGCCCTCATTGTCCTTGTGAGTGTCCACCAAGTGGCAGTAAGATGTCAGGACTCAGTCTTCTGAGCCCAGGTGCTACATATGTCCTTCCATTCTCACTGGAGCTACTAAGCCTCCAAGTACAGATTTATAGTCATTCCATCTCTTTTAAAAGGAAAAATATAATTTTATTATTAAAACTAATGTAAACACTGTATTTTTCTAGCAGATCACAAAAGAAACATAAGCCAGAAGTACAATTACATATTTTCTTACTATTCACTAATAGTAATTTGTAGCTAAAGTAATCTTAACCATATTTGCAAACTTCGACTAAAATTTTTGTCTTCTCTGTTACTCTTGGGTGTCTTACCTGAGATTTATAGGAATCTGGGACATCAGGCCTGTTAAGCACTAAAAACTGTTGTAGCTTTTTTTGGCTGATGGTATTCATTCATTCATTTAACAAATCTTTGGTCAGGTCCTTCAGATTAGAAAGTCATTCATATGGGTGCTTTTGTTCTCAGCTTGCTAAAATATCCCTGGAGACTTGGGTTTTCCTTTTCTTAGTTTTCCATTTCATGTGATCATGGCTATCAGAATAATGATAACATACATGTATGTCTATGTGTGTCTATGTATATTTCTAAACACTTTACATAGATTAACTCAGTTAATGTTCACGACAACCTTATTAGTAAGTATTACTACCACATACACCTTTCATAGGTGACAAAAAGGAAGTGCAGAGAAGTTATGTAACTTACCTAAGGTCATACATCTGGTAAGTGGTGGACCTGGGATTTGAACCCAGGCATCTGGCTCCAGAGTGGATGTCTTGAGCCTCTAGAGATAGGGAAGGCTCTGTACAGAGACTGTATAGACTACACAGACAAAGAACTGTCTTTTGATCAATTTTTCTCAAATAAGAAGTGGGAAATTTTCCACTTTATATTAAAGAAGAATAAAATCAACACAATTTCCAGCTTACCCTGGGAAGACTGCTAAAATAATTTAATTAACAGTTGTTTCCGACTTCTAGTTATAGAGGTCCATGAGTGCTTGTCTGCAAGAGAAAGGACTATTCTAATAGGGTTTTTGAATACGTCTCTGTCCAGCTACTGAGTCTGGCCTATTCTCACCCAGAGTTGACTTTTATCTGGCTACCCAAGAGACAGTTCTCTTTGCAGTTCATTCCAAACTCTAACTCTTCGGGGCAGGCAATGTGGAATGGTAGAAAGAACAGTGGACTGAGAGGGGTTAAGAATGACTCTAACCTGAGGAATTTCCCTTCTCTAGTCAGCCTTGCTTTCCTCATTTTCTCAAAGAAGCATTTCTGTTAGATGACCTCTATAGTGTGTTCAGCTCTAAACATCCCAAGTCTTGGTTACCTTGTTTAGTGTACCCTCCAAATCTCTCTGATGGCAGATAATAGAAGTTCTGATTATGATGAATGAAATGAAGTGGGCTATTTCTGTTTACACAGAGAAGCCCGGAGGTGATGGATGGGGCTGTTCATGGCTGGTGTAGATGCCCATGGTTGTCATCCAATACCATGGCTTCTTCCATTTTTTCCGGCTTTGTCGTTCATAGTATGTGACTTTCATCCTCATGACTACAAGATGGTTGCTGTGCCTCCAGGAGTTGTGATCATGCCCCCAGCAGAAAGAAGGAGGAAGGAGAAAAGAAGAGAAGGTGCCAGTATTGAAAAAAAAAAAAACAAAAAACAGAAGTTTTCCTCAGAAATCCCTGATAGACTTCTGCTTTTGTCTCAGGGGCCAGAGTTGGGCCATATGACTGCTCCTTTTTATGAAGGTCTGGGAAAATAAATGTTTCCAGCTGAGTATATTGTAGCCCTGAACAAAATTGAAGTTTTGTGGTGAGGAGGAAAAAAGAGACTAGAATGGGGAAATTTCTAGCAGTTCTGGCACATGCCATGGTCTTCTTGTTTCTTCTAAACTTAAAAACAGACAGATAGATGAACAAACAACAAATAAACAAATCTCTTTCTTTCTCCATTTTCTTCCTCTCTGGCTGGGTATAGACTTCCTCCTTGACTAACCTCTATTATTGTTAAACATAATTAATTATTATTAACATATAGTTATTAAAAATTATTAACTGCTAATTTATGCACAAAAACACAAACAATTAGACGAAGGAGTTCTAGATTTCACTCGTCAAGGCAAGGGATGGGCATAATTCACCACAGCAGGTAGAAAAGAAACGGAAGAAAGAACAAGTCTGACCCAAGAGGCCCAATCGCCGGGTTTGGATTCTAATTTCAGTTTAGTGTGTCACCTGGGAGATGCAACTTCACCTATGGATCACAACTTATCCTACTTTATTATATAAAAGTAAATGAGATGATGGGCTAAAACTATTTGCATTCCTTGAAAAAGAGCTATTTAAAAAAGTAAATCTGAGATAAAATATGTATTCACTAATATAGATCCTCCTGGGGAACCACTAATTTAGAGTTTGTCATCATTCCGGCAACAGTTGGATTCCAGAGGAGCTCTTTCATCTTCTTAAGAGAATCAACTGTTTGCAGGCACTAGAAAAACACTTTTATTTTGCAAAAGTAAGAGGAATGATAAATAGAATTTTTCTTAGCTATTCAGGAGTTTTACTTGGCAATGCATCGTTACCTTAGTCTAGTTTTATGTTTTTTCTAAAAGTGAAAAAATTATATTTCTTTAAAAACGTTTTATAATTCAGACTTTTAAAAATGGATTCAGACAGAGTTGCTATTTATGTATCTCAGTGAGTTCTTGCTGCATTATTATCCCAATAGGAAAACCCATCATGGTGCTGTCTTAGGATTCACTTTGGGTCAGTAGGAAGAATGACAACCTTCTTGGGAGCAGTGACCTTTGTTTCCTTTCTGCTTAGAAAACATCTTGGCAAAGTATATAAGGTCAGTCCTCAGTAGGCTAAACAGTTGCTGAATTACTCTCCGTACTACATTATGAGATGACATGTATCATCTGCCCATCATTAAACATGGCATGTAAGTACGTGTTTAGTAGATGGTAGCTATAATTGTGAAAGGCAGAATAGTAGAGTGATTAAGGAAACGGGACCTGAGATCTCATGCCCTGAGATTGGAATTCCAATGCTAACACTTACCAGCTGGACAACTCATTTCTCTCTGACCCTCAATTTCTCATCTGTACAATGGTGATAATAATACATCCACCACAGGGTTGTTGTGAGGATTAAATGAAATATGGTAGGTAAGGTGCCTGACACCAGGTCTGGCACATAGTAAGTCCTCAGTAAATGGTAGCTAGTAGTAATTCTGCTGTTGCCAATATGAATGTGTCTCATCTAGACAGTGATGGATTCAAACTTGTCTGCACAATCCAAATTAGACCAACACAACACAGGGTGTGCCCCTGAGTGCTTCCCAGACCATTATTTGGGATCTTTGGAGTCGAGAAACTTAATGCTGAATCCACCTTCATTGTCAAGGATGTTGGCTTCCACTGTACTGAGGGTCATTTGAGAAAGTCTTCATTTGCCTTCTGAGGAAGGGAGAGAGAAAGGTGCTTTGGCTGTTAACTTTCTAACACCAGGTGGCTCAGTTGTCTTGAGAAACCATGATATGCATTTTGCAAAAGGCTCCAACAGAGCCTTTTACTTGTTGCCCAGTGTGTGTATCCTATCTAGATTTTGTCTGAGCCCCATCTCTTGATTGTAAAGGGGAGCCATTTACTTATAGTAATAAGCTGAATTCCCTTTTGATTCCTAACACAGTTTTGAGCAAAGGGATGGTGCACCTTTGCACATGCTGCCGAGGGTGAAAACACTCTAATACCACACTGGGAAAGAGGTATAGATCTGCTATTGATTGGCCACATTTTCCTTCCATATTAGGCAGCTGCCTAGGTGAGCACTAGTCCCAATATGACTGGTGTTTAACATTGGCATCATACTTTGTGTTTTTAAAAAGTTTCAAAAATCAATTCCACATTAACCTGATTGAAAGAGAAGTTATGCCTCCTCTGCTATGTTCTGAACAGGACATAGATCACTGCAGGTGCTCGATAAATATTAAGCATTTAATCCTTACCATGCCTCCCACCTAAATAGGTCACTGGAATTCATTTTCCTAGAGATGAGAGTCTTCACTTCTAAACCAATGTGGCTTCCTGTAAATCTCAAATGTTCCAAAACATAAGGACTCTCTTGTAGACAGTGTTAAGACCTGCTTAGTGGTCATCCTTTTCAGAAGGTCGTGGGGTCCATTTTGCTTTCCGCACTCTTTCTGGTAATCTCTGAAAGAAAGGAGGCTGAGCAATGGAGTTACCTTGAATTACTTGGAGCATATTCCTATAGTTGAGTAGCATCTCTCCTTGAAGGAAGAAGCTTATATCACCGCGGACAGGATAATAGGAAGTGGAAGCCTCAGTCACAATGCTGCCATTCTTTTAAAACTATTCACATATGCACAAATGACACAGATATGTCCTATCTAGTCATCTGGATGCAAGCATATTTTAAACTTTGCAATATTGTCCTACATAAGGAACCATGATATTCATTTTATTCCTTTGAAGATTCCATAATGGGATCCCTCAATTTGGAACATCTACATGTTCAACTTTCAGAAAATGCAACTGTAGAAGAAAGATGCGCTTGTGCAGGAGTCTGGGAGGGCACTATGCAATCTTGCTTTCTGGCCCCCAGTCTTCATTTCTCAGAAGAAGATTAAGAGGGTGACTGAGGTGGTGATAAGACTCAGTCTGGAGGGGAAGATACATCTGGATAAGATGCCTGCTTAAGGCTTAACTCCTCCAGGGAAATGCAGAAGCCGTGCTGCCAAGGCATTTTCAGGCTGCCTCTGTGGTGCAGCCGAAGCAGCATATAATATGGAATAAGTGATGTTTGCTTACCGAAAGGACACTGATAAATATCTGGCCATTAAGTTCAGACCATGGAGAAGAGAATGGCACACAGCTCTGAAACAACTGGCATAAAATTTCGCAATGGATGGAGACACTGTCTTACATTCTGGTTTAATGCAGTTTGGACAAAGCTTGAATTCAGCGAATGATGTATCCGAGTGAAATATTATGATTTATTTTAAACCTTCCATTTTTTTGTTTGTCTACCAACTGGGTCTAACCACCTGTTTAGAAAGATCCAGAGAACAGATTATAAATTCTTTACTATAGGAATGCAAGAATATTCTAGATTTTGGTAATGACTGGTAATGACATCATTTCACACTACAGTGATGTTTTTCATGAGAAACTTTTCGAGGACTTTCAGAATGATAATTAAACTACACAATATACACACAAACTTAGAATTGTCTTTAGTTTTCTCTTTTTTCTTTCTCTTTTTTTCTTTCTTTCTTTTTTTTTTTTTTTTGGCAGAGAGAAGAAGAAAGGGGTAGCTAAGAATGATTAAGCCAGTCAGCGGTGTTGGACGTGTAGCGATGACTCAGGACCATGACTCAGGACCCAGATGTCTCTCTGTAAACATCCCTTTTGATAGCCACTTATCTCTGTGAAACCTAGTTTGATCATCATTTTCTATGTGGTATCACATGGGACTGTCATATATATCTAGATAAAGTTGGAGAATCGTTTTGCCAAGGACTCTTACATCTAGTGCATTCTTCCATTTTTTTCCTGGCATTCATTCTGGGTCATTGTATGGGATTAAAAATGGCCATGAGCCTTGCATTCTCTCCAGGGCCACGGTCTTCTGTTGCTCAGTGATTGATTCTCTTGCTATGATTATGTAGCTGTGCCTTTGCTCACACCACTCTGTCTGCCATAAGTGCCCTTATTTCTCTTTACTTTTACCTAGATACTTTACACCTTTAAAGCTTAGATCTCTGTTTCCTTTGTGAAACACAAGCCCATAACATGAATTACATTATGCATTTGCCCATCATCGTATCCTATGTGTGACACTGCTTGTACCCTCATTTTAGATTACATAATGATGAGACAGGGTGATTAACACACCCTTCATAGGTATATAGGAAGGGTTGAATTAATTTATGTGAAAGTGATTATAAACTGTCAAACTATTAAAGTATTCAGCGTTTAATGAGTAAGTTATCTCACCAGGAGTGACCAAAAAGTTAGTAAAGGCAGAACCTCTCCCTCACACTTGGTCTCCTCCAGTGTCTAGTACTATGTGTCTAAAGAACATATGCTCAGAAACTTCATTGCTTTGTTGATTGGTTGATTGTTTTCCATATTTAAAGTTCTACCATCTGTTGAACTATTATCAGGCACATCCCATGATGCTTTCCTGATTTTTAGATAGACAGGTAGCCCAGTGAAGTGTGGATGAATTCATTTTTAAAAGGTTAGGTGGTGATTGAATGATTAGCTCCTTGGCAAGGAAAGTATTTCTCTTTTACATCATTACAGATGCACAGTGGTATCTTTCAGGAGTCTGTTTTTGAGAGGTGCAGAGCAGTTTAAAGATGTTTCACAGTAGGGAGGCTTTTATTGCCAAGGAAGACATTTAGTGGCTTCAAGGCTCTGTCAGAGCGTCCCAATACCTAGGCCAACTGGAAAGGGAATCCTCGTAGAGGATTCTATGACACTCACCATCTCTGTGAAGCCGGAGAAGCCCAGAGTGGGGTTCTCCCATGCACTTTGCTGTTCATTACTAGGAGCTGGTTACATGGGGAGGGGGCAGAATTCTATAGAAAAATTTCTACACTCTCTGCATTTGGGTGTCCTCTTTTTTAAATGTCAGGTACAGTCTATATACAGCAAAATTACATATCCCCCTTTTAGGGTTCACCTTGTCAGCCAAGATATAGTGATGCCAGGTAGTTTCTGTATCCCTTGGTGGTGGTGGGGGTGGGGAGTCCCCCCCCCCGCCCACTGCCACCAACCCTATGGTTTTCTCTGGAATCTTAGGCTTTTGTTAAAAGTTTTTGTAGTTAAAAATAATTGACAGATGCAATTCAACCATTTCTGTTGGCTTCCTTCTGCCCATCCCCTCCCTGACTCCTCAGCTGATCTAAGCTGCTTCTGGGTGCTATCACGTAAGAAGGAGGTACCTCTAAGTTTCAACTGGCCAAAACCACGCAGGTCATTCTACAAGTCATGGTAATGATCACTTTCTTTCCTCTATTCCCTTTTTTCTAAGTAGTATGCACAACTTTGTTGTCATTGTTATTGAATATTTTTGGTGATTCCACATCAGAAAGATTAGAAGAGATAATGTCATGAATTGGGTAAATGTGAGGCACCAAGAAAGGGAAAATTTGGTTCCTGTAAAAAAATGTGATTTGGTGGAAATCTTCAGAACCCATCTCGGGAATCCAATTTCTCCATTTTCCTTATTGCAAGAACCTTGCCTCTTTCTTGCCAGTGTGGCTCTATCTCACTGCATTTTACCCTCCCATTTTCAGTGAGCATCAACTGTGACATCATAAAGCAATTTGGGTCTGGGGCAATTGGTCCCTGAAAAAGGAGCAGAAGTTCTTATTTGCGTATAGTACCTGAAGCACTGGGGACTGCCCTGCCACTCCAACCACTGTTATTGTTATTGCTGTTTCTTGCCAATACTCTTGGAGATCTTGTGAAAGAGAACATAAGAAATTACATTTCAGATGGGGTTATGCCTTTATTCTCTTCTCCTTTAGAAAGGTTTCTCAAGTGTGGTGTAGGGTTTTTCAAGAGAAATTCACAGGGGCCTTGCTCTGGACCACGACCCTGTGTAGTGGGATGGTATTTGGTACAGTGCAGGTCTGTCTTGGGCTCTGTCCACTGGGGTTAATGACTGCATGTACCCGAAGGTCTTCATTACAATGCTTACTTGCCACTGGCACAGATGGAATGACATTATACGATATGGCCTTAAGTTAATGGAGAGTGATTTTTTTAAAAAAACAAACATAATAGAAGTTGTACCTCTAAATGAGGGTTGTGCCCTTCAAAAGTGGTAGCATGGAAAGCAATGTATTTAATCCATTGGCGCTTTCCTGAGCCAAGCATTGTTATAACTGCTGATTTCAAGTTGCCTTCAGGGTCTGTGGCACATTAAAAATATATTTATAAAATATTTATTGTGTTTTTTTCCTGATGACAAAAGTTATACAGGTTTGTTGCAAAAAGTTTGGAAAGTACAGGAAAACACAATTAAAAAATAAATTATCCATAATTTTGGTTTCCTGAGAAGACCTCCATCAAAATGCATGTATACCTTTCTGGTAATTTTTTGTGAATCTGCAAATATGGATGTAAATACACATGTGGTTACATATGTATGTTTATTCATTGAATTGGGGGCAATAATCTTTATACTGGCTTCTTATTTGTTATTTAGGCTGCTTACCAACATGTTGTGGCACATTGCTTTGAACATTCTCAGTGGTCCAGATATTTTTCTTTAAGGGGGTGGATTTTATATTTGGAAATAGCTGGAGTCATTTAGAGCCAAGCCAAGGTATCTCTGTTATCAAACTAGCTAATATTTTTTGGGAAAACAAACAGACTCAAGTGACTGTAGAATTATAAATCTAGTTTTGTTGGGTGGATCAATCTGACTTAATGCTATATCCAAAAGCAGAGTTCCATGAATGTTTTAAGCCATGGTATATCATTGGCTTAAGTGTGTGATTTCAAAGGTGAATAATTCGAAGAAGGCACTCTTTTAGATATAAAGCTTCTGTATTTAAAGGAACATGTATTCAGTCACTGGAAGCAAGTCAAGATATTTTCTCCCAAAGTCTTGAGCTTCTGTGTTTTAAATGGTATGGTGGCCAGGTATTAATAGGATCTTTACTTTTTTGAAAGCCAACTTTGGCAGGATCCTGAAACTTTCTTAGCCTGGCATGGATGTTAGTCTGATAGTTAAGACTGCTCCTTACCTCATGATTGTTAGCTGGGGTTAGTGCTCCTTTTCTTTGTATAAAGCTCTGGTATTCCTTGTCCTGAGGCAGTCAAACAGATGAGCTCAAGGAGGCTGCAGTTTTCAACTAGGACCCGTTAAGTACTTTACAATTTATCCATTCTGAAATAATGAAGTTTCCAGTAAGTTGATTAATATGCATTAATAATTAAATGCAATTAGGGTTACTTTATAATAGAAGGCAGAATGTATCAGAATCAGGACTCTAAACTTTCTTGTCACCATCCACCAGCCAGGGTCTGTTGCGCTGATGATGGTCTCCTTGCTGGCCTTCTGGACAGTTACTGAGATCCTAGCAGGCCAGACGGGGCTTATTAATGCAAATATATTGGTAGCCTCTTCTGTATCATGAGTGGTGATTTAACACCAGAAATTAATATCTTGTCCCCAACCTTGCCAATCCCTATTTTGTCTCAAACAGACGTAGATGTAGATGTTTGGGGAAAATGGGAGTCAGGAGCTGGCTTGGCTCTGGAGTCCTTCTAGTCCAGGAAGATAAATTACCCTTTTCTAATTTACCAATTAAATTTTCTGTAGATTCTCTCAGCCAGTTCTCCAATTCTAAGACTCATCTTGTTTCTCTTCATGAGGCTCATACTTTGTGGGGATCCAGATTCAAGTAACATTTTATTAAAGCCCTAGTATGTAGCAGAGAAGGTGAAAGCCTGTTTTACAAGTATCCTCATTTTATTCCAATTTACAGCTGACTGATGGAATTGAGGTTCAGAGGGGGTTAGTAACTGGCCCAAGGTCATATTATCGTGTAATGGAGGAGGCAGGGTTTAAATCTAAGTCTGGAGACTTCAAGGCCAGTGTGTATTCCACACTGCTTTACTTTACATCATGCATTGCCCGTTGCTCACTCATCCATTCAATATATGTATGCATGTATTTGCTTACTTATTATCATCTCCTCCCATTCAGATGGAAGCACCTCAAAGGCAGGAACTTTGTCTGGTCATACTGTATTTCCGGCACGTAGAGCTATGCCTTGGATGTGGTAGGTGCTCAATAATTGTTTTGTATTTCGTGGTGGAGGTAGACCACCTGTGTTAAAATCCTGGCTTAGCCACTCTCTAGCTGTGTGACCCTGGGCAAGTGACTCAACCACTGTGTGTCTGTTTTCTCACTTCATTGGTTGTTGTGAAGATTAAGGTGTTTAGAATAGAACTTCGTTCATATAAAGTGCTTATTAAGTGTTAACCACTATTATTATCTGTCGAATGAATAAAATCGTTGAGTGACAACTGTATGCTAGACTTGGGATAGAACAGTCAACAAAACCTTTACTGTCCCAGTCCTCATGGAACTTACAGCTTAGGGAAGGGTAGGGTCAAACAGTGGGGTAAGCACTGTGAGAGGTGAAGTACAGGATGCTGGGAGAGCAGAAGTGAGAAGGTCAGGGATGGCTTCCTGGAGCAGCCTATATCTATGCTGAAACCTGAGAGATGAGAAAGCACTATCCAGGTAGAGGAGTGATTGGGAGGAAAAAGAGCCCAGATGGAAGGAAAAGCATGTGCAAAGGCCCTAAAGGTGAGAGCAGTATGGCATGGCTATCAATGAGCATGCTTTGAGTTGTAGGTAACATAAGACTCAAAGAAAAATGGCTTTAATAATAAGGTAAATATTATGCCATTTCCAAGAACAAGAAGTCTATATAGGCAAACCAGAGTTAGTGAAATCTGTGGCTCCAACGTGCTTCCAAATTGTTTCTCTCATTCTACTCTGCCATCCTTTGAGTCTAGGCTTATCCTGTTAGGCTGGCTTCTCCTCACGGTCCCAAGGTGGTTTCAAGATGGCATCACATGAAGATATGCTACATGGCTATTTTGAAGAGGAAGGAAAAAGTTTCCCAGAAGCCCAGGTTTCTCTTTCAAGTCTCATTGGTCAGAAAGGCATCACCTGCCCCTTTCTAAACCAATCACTAGGAAGAGGAATGGAATGACCACATTGGCTTGGACTGATCAAAATTCATTCTCTGGGGCTGGGGTTAGCCTTTCATAAAGCTGTGGTTGCTTGATATTGGAACAAAATTGAGCTTATTTAGGAGACATGATGGGAGGTAGGGTGGCAGTGCTACTGGGCAGACAAGTACCAGGAACTCCACAGTTCCCTTTGAGCTCTGAGCTACAGAGCTCATATATCAGAAGGGGAGCCCCTTATAGCCAAAGAGATGCTGACCAGAATGTCTTGTCCCCCCGGGAGGGCATAAGAACTCTGTGGCAACACCCAGATGGTTATAATCCAGCGGAAAAAAACAATCTTAGGTTCTGGCTTTTGGACTATGGCAGATCTCAGTTTTTATTTGATAGAATGCTTCCTTGCATTTCAGTGGACTTGCATATATGTTTGAAACATTTCCATTATCCAACCAGTTTCTCCTATTAATTTGATGACAGGAGTGGTGGAAGGTAACAATATGTGTGTATGGGGGTTAGATTGTGGTAGCATGGGTAGGGGGAAGAGAAATGTCATGGAGTCATGGGATCTTCAGTTTTCATGTAGGACAGCTGTCACCTTGATGTTGGAAATCTCCTCCACTGAGATGCTACTTGAACACTGCATGGATGGGGACACATGTTTCCCACAGCAGCCTTTCTGTTGGAAGTTTAATTTTCTGTCCCTTTGTCCTCTCCCCAAGCTTCCAGTAAGAAAAGCTCCTTGACATCCCATGTCCCCCATCCTTCCTCTAGATCCCTGTAGTCCTACCTTCACCAAACATTCCACTCACTTCCTAACTCCCTGGATCAATTGCCCAAACCTGAAAACCCAGGCTTGCTCCGTTCAGTTACAAATGCCGGCTGAGTCCACTGTGGAAGCTCTGCTACAGCCTTATCATCTGCTTATTTTATCTTAATGTACTTGGTCCATCTGCCTGGACTCCACACCTTCCTGTATTTCAGGCTCTGAGTCCCACACATCTCTCCAAATCTGCATTCCTGACCCTCAGCTTGTTTTGACTAGACGACTATAACTACAGCTCCAAGACTGGTTCTCCACTCTGCTCTGCTGCCTCCCCCATCCCAGCATAACACAGGTTACAGTGGCGAGGAGAGTTCATGCATCCCTGAAAGGATGGAGAGGGTATATCTGTGTTTCACTTAGTCACTTCTTTATCAACCATGGTCCTGAATTTGTGTTTCTTGTCTTCCCTCTTCTCATGTCTCACTGAAGATTTCATGCTGAGCCATGCACGGCCCTTGGAGGCAGAGATATTGTGGCTGGCCCACACTCTGGTTTTCTGATGCTGTAGTTGGGCTTCACTGCCTCCTCCACATTTCTGCCTGGTCCCCTTAATGGCCAGTGATGTGCATTTCAGAGGCAGTGGGCTGGGGCGACAAGTACAGTCTGGCCCACTAAACAGAGCCAAGCTCCACAGCCCACATAGGCGCTGTGACCTGGGCTTGCTGCCTCAACTCTCCAATCCTCAGAGATGAAGTTCATCCTTTCCTTGGATACATCCGGCACGCAGCATGTTGGTGTGGCATGGCCATGACACCCACGAAGCTGGAGACGAAAATGCCCTCCTCTCACAGACTGGCTTCCTGCCTTGTTTACAGAATATTTTAATCTCACTTTCAATTTTACTTTTTTCCTTTATCCTCCATTTCTGAAATTTAAATATTTGATGTCAGTTCAGTTATTTTTATGACAATCCTCTTTCCCTTCCAGAAACAGAAAGCAAAAGAGATGCAAAACCCACTGGGGCATCTGTCTCCCACTTTTAATTAGTCCTTTTTCCTCTTGCGTGACACTAGCAGTAGTGACTGCAGCGTGCTCTATTCTAACCCCGCTGCCAGACCCTCATCATTTTTCTCCTCCCTGGACCCCCAGGGGTCTCCAGTGTTCCCAGTCACCCCCATATGGTCTTGCTGAGCTACAACAGGACAAGGCTTCAAGGAAGATCCTGAGCTCTTCTCTTAACCTGGAACAAAAGGCAGATCTTGCAGCATGAATTTTATTTCATGTCTTTTCATTCATTGTAGACAGCCCCATCTGATTAATAGTTTTCCTTAAATGAGAGCTACCTCTAAATATTCCTCTTCAAGACCTGGGTCCTAAGGAAAGGAGTCTGGATTAGAGGCCAGTATCTGTGTGTCCTAGTCCTGGTTTTACCTCCTGACTTAGATAAGCCATCTGTGTCCCACCTATTATACGGGTAGAAGACTCTCTTACTCCCTACCCTCCATGGAGATTAGAGAACATAAGGAAGGGGCTCAGTGCTCTCTGGTTGAAGGGAAGGTTATGAATTTCAGCAGGATTATTTTGTTTAGTGCTTCCCTTTCGGAGCCCACATCCTCTTCCTTCAAGCCTTTGTGAGCAGAGGGGCACTGGGTTTTCTTTTTCACTAGTCTAGTTCTACTGTCCTGCTTGTATCTCCTGGGCCTGTGTGAAAAGAGCCTGGAGTGTCCCATTTTGTCAATTCCCTTCCAAGCCCTGGCAGCTCTGAGCAGTAGGGGATACCTCCCTTCCCACCCTCAGTCCCCTGCTCTGCTGAGCTAGAAGAAGGTGTTGCATCTGAGCCCCGTGGTGGGCTGAGAGCTGAGGCCCCTTCCTCCTGAACCACACCCTGGAGAAAAGGACACGTCTCTTATGTTGGGATGGCACATCTTAGTTTTCACAACATTTTATATTACCTGCCTTATCTTGTTTCATCCCCTGCCTCCCACCCATAAATCTTGTGAAACAGGGAGACTAGGACTATAGAAAACATAATTGGGGTTGTGAGAGGTTAAATGATATGCTCAGGTTAATGCCTCTAGTTAACAGTTGGACCTGGACAAGAATCCAGGGCCCCTGACTCCTAGTCCAGGCCTCTTTCCACTGCATCCCATAGGCTAAAGGGCCTGGAATCACAGCACGATGATCCCTTTGTGTCTGCACATTTTGCCTTGGACACCGCCTGGCCTTCCTACACCTCTTCTCCTAATGGTCACTCAAGTTCTGTGTCCTATATCCTATCAAGCCCTGACCTGTAGGCAAGGCAGATAGGCCAGGGAGCTTGATCCCCAGGTGTTTATGTGGGGAAAAAGGTATGAGTTGTGGGGTGTGTGGGTGGGAGGAGGCTGAGGAACACATGCTCCATATTAATCTTTATTTCAATGAAGTTGTTTGAGTTCATGCTTTATTGCAGTGCTTTAAAATAATGTGTTTCTAACGGTGCCCCCGGGGGTAGCACTTGCACTTTTGAGATCCTATTGCCGGAGTGGCTCACGAGACCAACCACAATAATAGAAAATGAGGCACCCCCTGGTGCACCATCTGAATTTATAATAGCAATTTCTACGATGCCCCGAGGCCAGCTCTGTTTGTATTTGAGAACATGCGAGAGCTTGGCAGTGAGGGGGTGGCTCCTCCCTTCCTGCCCAGCGTTGATCTTGGCTCCTCTTTTACCTGGTGAAAACTCCTTCCTTGGCTTCATACATTTGGGTCTCATTTTTAATCTCCAAGGAAAGGACTCATCCTCTGCCACTTTGGTGTTGGTGTGGGCAGGGAGGCTGATGAAGGGGGAGTGGTCTCCTGCCGTCTGTCAGCCACTTCCCTCCTTCTTCCTGCCTCTCAGCACCCTGCGTGCAAAGCAGAAAGTTGCTCTGGGGCCTCTTGAGCCTTCATATCATAGCGGTGAAATATGAAATGACAGCATCATGAAATGGACTTGGTCTCGTTAAGATTCCAAATGGCAGTCTGTTCCTCTCCCCCCACCCCCACAATTCAGTCACAGACCTACACCACGGTGCAGAACGTAGAAATGGGTCAGTGCTGCTGGGGATGGGGGTGGGGGGTCTGGCAGGAGAAGCAAGGTTAAAGGGCCAGCATGGTCAGGCTGGGACAGCAGGCCCAAGGACATACCAGGGGACCGAGAGAGCTGAATCACCCGCCAGAACTTCTGGAGGCAAGAACACAGGGTTTGGCTGGTGCCTCTGAAAGCTCACCCACACAGAAAGCTTTCCTGGACCCAAAAGAGGGATAGAGGTGGGGTGGTTACACAAAGACAAGAAATCCCCATTTCCTTGCAAACTGCTTAGTGATTTCTGGGCAAACTGCCCAGAAATATTTGATGTGAAAAATGAACAACAGCACCCCCTTCCCTTCATCCAATAAAAATAAATCCTTCTTTACAGAAAGTGTGAGCAGCATTTGCACACAGGTTATGCATTCTCCATGAGGCTGTGTGTGTGTGTCATTTTGCCTCATGGCAGAAGCCCATGAGAAAGCCAGTGCCATTCATTCATTCAGTCATACATTCATCAGATGCATTCAACTCCTATGTGCCAAGCACTGTGAGAGGCGGCGACACTGTGTGTCTTTGAAGAGGAAGACAAAATAGTTCCTGCCCTCAAAGACCACATGATCCTTTGTGTGTGTGCCTCGTGACCAAAACCCCATCTTGATATCTTCGTCAGTGCAGACAGAGCTTCTTAGGCGGGTTTAGTTGTAAACTGCTTTCATGCCTGGAGGAGCCTCAGTTACTGGATATTTACCCAGAGGCAAAGTCTGACCCAATGTCTCACCACTCTGCACATTAGAATCACCTGGGCTGCTTGACCAACCACCCCCGCTTGGCTAGGTTGACACCCAATTTGTACTTGCAGGTATGGTGTACCTGCCAGCATGCCCCAGAGTGGTTGGGGCTCATGCCTTACTGGTCAGTAGATATTTTAACCATTATTCTTGGTCCTACACCAGACTTAAAAAAAAAAAAAAAAAAAAAAAAAAAATATATATATATATATATATATATATATAATAAAGATTCCTGGTAATGGAGGCCTAGGCATAGATAAGTCTTTTTAAAAAGCTTTCCTTGCCAGAAGTGGTGGTTCATGCCTATAATCCCAGCACTTTGGGAAGCCGAGGTGGGCAAGAGTTTGAGAACATCCTGAACAACATGGTGAAACCCTGTCTCTACAAAAAATACAAACATTAGCCAGGCATGTGCCTATAATCCTGGCTACTCAGGAGGCTGAGGTGGAAGGATCCACTGAGCCCAGGAGGTTGAGGCTGCAGTAAGCCATGATCATGCCACTGCACTCCAGCCTGGGCGACAGAATGAGACCCTGTCTCAACAAACAAGCAAACAAATGAAAAACAAAAGAAGCCCCAGGATCTAATGTTGGGGCAGATGAACTACTCTGATGCCCGCCCCCCCCCCCCCCGCCCCAGTGGAGAGTCCCTGGCAGTAACATAATGTTATTTCCTAAGCAGATTGCTCAGTGTGGAGCTGCTGCTTAGCACAAGGTGAATGAAGGAAAATCAGAAACTCTCAGCTTTTGAATCTTAGTGGTTTGAGAAGCGGAAGAGTTCTGATCCAGCACCCTCTTCTTATATGTGATGCAACTTGGGTCCAGATGTCTGGAGGTAGATATTTGACACTTTCCTCAGGACACTTGAGATTTATTTCTGTAGCTGGAAAATATGAGACAAGGAAGCTGAAAGTTTGGGCTTTTTAGCAAGGGCCTTAAGACAGGGGCATTGTCAGCCCAAGAGAATCTTAAACCTTTATAGTTGGGCTAAGGGTGTAAATTATTATACGTTAAAAAAAAAAAACCTCTCTCAACAAAATGATTCTGCTGATGTGGGCTGCCTGTATTGGAGCTGACAAAAACCTGTTTTCCATGGCATGGTGGCTCTGGGAGGCACTCAAGGGGAAATCTCTGTGACTGCAGGGTTCTTGGCCTCTGTCAGGTACCCCCAGGCTCTCCAGCTGGCCTAGCTGGCTCTGTGTTGCCAATCTCTCATGAATTCCAGACATCTGACCTCACAACCCACTGACCTCAGGTAGACCTCTGTGTGCCTACCTGGGCCTCTGCCCTACCTGGTTTCTCTTCTCTATTTTCTTGTTAGAGGATCCCACTCACCTCGATATGTCTGCTCCTGGAACCTGTCCCTTGGAATCAAGGATTCTGAAGATCCAGGCCTCTTAGGCTTATCTCCACTCCCCCAGTGGCCCTCTGCTGCCCCCACTTGCCGCAAGTTCACACTAACCACAGAAGTCCTGCAGGCCTGCACCACAGGGCTCAGCACACACTGTTTTTGCTCTGTGCCTGGTATTGTATTGCCTTAGGTCATCTGATTTATAGTCATTGCAGTCCTCAGTTAAGTATGATTTCCATTCTACAGATGAGAAAACTGAGTCTCAAGATAGGTAGGGCCCAGAGCTTGAAGAGGCAGTGCTAAGTTTAAACTCAGTATAATGCTACATGTGGGCTGCCTCTCTTAACTCTTTTGGTTCCAGAGGAAACAGCAGTTACTGTGAATAAAATGAGAAATGATCTTGGAATAATGCAAATTAACCACTAAGTCCTTAGAAAGTGATTGCAGTGAGACTTGATCATTCAGGATGCAGGACTGTTACATCTGTTAACCTATTTATGCCTGGGGTTGCAATTTTTTGAATTTTTGCAATCAGACCTTGGCAATGACCTTGAGCAGTAGGATATAAATAACTCCCACATGCTTAGTGTTCCAGTAATGGAACACTAGGCATATTAAGCACAGTGCTACCTGCCCCCACTCTTCCTTCTCATCTCAAGTGCCCTGCATGCCTCTCATCTTGCCATAGTGTAGGTGGCAGGAAAAGCAAGAATCTTGCGCTATCTCAGAACACAGAGCCCACTTAGAGTTCAAGAGTCAGGAAGTAGATAAACGAAAAGCAAAGGACGCAGACTCCAGTGAGCTAAGCAAGATAAGAAGGTGATAATCCACCAAAATTCAGCCAAGAAATCTGAAAAGAACTGGACAAGATGAGGTGGGGAGAAGGATGCATGAAAAAACCAGTGATGTGAGGTGCATGGGATGGGGACACTGGGAATCTGGGAAAGAGATCCCAGCACCAGCCTCTCTCGTAGGATCCCAGTGATGAGGCAGCCTCTCTCGGAGACTCAGCAGCCTTCACTTTCTCCTCCCATTGGTCAGACTCCATCCTGAGAGTGCTGGATGTAGAGGATGCAGGTGCTGGGAAATGACAACTGCTCCTAGATAGAGAGGTTATGAGGGAGGCGATGGAGGCATTTCTCTGACATCAAGTTTATCAGTGTTCTTTCTGTAAGGAGTTGTGAAGTGCACCATTCCTAATGGGAGTGTGCACTGACCTCTGTATAATAGCACTCAGAGTGATGTTCTGAGTGTAAGGAATTGAATATATACACGTTGTGTCTGGTCATGTTTACATCTACACTCACACATATAGTTACTCTGGAATGATACATTGTCATGTGGCACAGAGGTACTTTGAAGGATTCAGCACCTGAAGCTCAGTGAGGCGGTAGATAGCTAGAAGGTAAGAGTAGGAATTTTGAAGGAATAGCTAGGACTTGTAAAATCAGGGAGACACCGTAACTCTTGAAAGGCTAGAAGTCAAGTTCAGATAAGTTTGCTAAGGGTAGGAGATTTCAGACAAGTTTGCTAAGAGTAGGAGATATAACTCTTGAAAAGCTAGAAGTCAAGTTCAGACAAGTTTGCTAAGGGTAGGAGATACCAAGTGAGCACCTCCAGGCCAAAGTAGAGTCCAGAACCTGAGTATTAGCTGGACACATGTCACCAGTGGCACAAGTGAGAGCCACCAAAGTGTGCTCTAGTTTTATGGCAAAGCTTTGTCTTAGCCAGTGACACCAGACACTTCAGGTCAACTCCTTTTCCTTTCTTTCCTAATTGTTAAGCTAGTGGAGAAAACCAGCACAAGAAAAGCCTTGGCCATTTGCAGAATACAAGATTTCAGGTGAAAGGTGACAGAGGAAAATATTATGCTTTATATTGTTAAGTTTTATTCAATTATTTATTGACTTAAAATGTATTGTGATGTGTCTGTGATAAGCCAGAAACTGTCTGCATGAGGATGGGATACATACAAAGATTAAAAAGAAAAATCCCTGCTCTCAAGGAGTTTAAAATCTAGAGAGGAAGAGACAGAGACATGCAAACAAATAACTCTAATAGGAGTTAAAAACAGCTCGCTGTGAGAACAAAGAGACAAGTAATTATGGAGGGAGAGTTAGAGACAACACCGTGAGGAGGTGAACTTTGATTTAGGCCTTGAAACACATTTTTTAATAGAAATATACTTTTTAACAGAAATATATTTTTAATTGGGTAAGGAGATGGAGAGGAGGAAGTAGGGAATTTGGGGATGAGGGAACAGCATGAATAAAACATGGAGGCGTGAAAGTATGTAGCAGGTTCAAGAAAAGGCAGTTAATGCAGTGGACTTGCATTTAGGAGGTAGCTTGGGAAATGAGACGAAATAATTAGTATCCCCAATGAGAAGATTCCAGGTAATTATATAATCTTCTCACTGAAGCTGGCTAGTAGGTAGGGATCTAGAGTGAGGACCAGGTCTAGAAATAATATATTATCTTAAGCACACACAGTTGCTTCAACACATTTCCTCTTTACTTGCCCTCTTGCAGCAAAGCAGCTCTATTCTTTGTGAGAGTGCATACACCTCTTCTGTGCTTGTACACTCACACTCCGTTTTCTTTATGTACACACACTCAGACCTTTGTGAACACCTGTGACCCACCATGTGACCTCCAGCGTGTGCACCTCCTCACACCAGCTCAGTAGGATATGCAGAAGGCCAAGTGGCCATTAAACAAATATCATTGAGCTTAGTAGAAAGAAGCAGAAATGGATTGCAAATCAGGTGCAAAGTGACGCATTCTGCAAGTCAGCTAGAATAATTTCAGACCCTGGACCTCCTGCTAGAGTGAAGAATGACGTTTATAGAAGGGAAGCTTAGAATTAATCCTCCAAAATGATAGTAAAGTGAATTCTTCCCTGGATCTGCTGTGATTGCTCTTCCTCCCATTTCTGTCGCTCCTTATTATTGTAATGAGTTCTGCTCTCCAAAGTGAATAAAGTCACCATTCAGATAAGATCAGTTTTGTCTGGTGCAGCCAAGTTGATCTGATCACAATTTGGACTTCGGCTTTTGAATTCACCTTGGGCATTTAACTGCTGGGGGCTGGGGGGAATAAAAATGCTGATCTGGCACAAAAGCTGCAATCATTAGTCGGCTGCCTTCAGGCCCGCTCTCTCCAGCCCTGCTGCAGGATAGTAGATTCTTTTGATATTTATTGGACGTTAGGGTACTTTGGGAGACTTCAGTTAGGTCCTGTACACCTGCTGAGTCTCCTGGTGTTCTCCGTGGTTCTGAGAAGACGGAGCCGGCCCCACGGAGAAGACGGAGAAGGCAGCTGCCGGGAGCTCTCCGTGGTGCTGGAAGCAATGCACTTCCACCGGAAATTTGAGGGGAAATTGCCCACAAGAGTTCTAAGGATCATTATTGCCCTACAGGAGGGTTGAGATGGAACCAGAGTAGCAAGCTTTTGAGGGCTTGCTGGATGGATATCCATCGTACAAACTAATGACCACTTTCACATTTGTTCTTATTCTATGATGTCAACTGATTGTTTTATAATGCTTCATTTGGTTTTCTCCCTGGTGGTGAGGGGCAAAAGTAGATGCTTTATATTATTGTCCACTTGAAGCACAAACATAATGAAAGAGCTACAATTTATTTATTGCACAGGCATTTGTCAGGCACCTTTAATATGCTGGCTGATATGTGCTGGGAGTTTAGCCTTGGGCAAACTTATAACTCACACAGGAATCAGATGAGTTGTGACTCCAGGAGAGCTGCTTTTTGCCCTGACAAATACTGACATCTGGTTACTGACAATGCTGGACCTTAGATAGTGACTGTGGTCAAGAAGAGACCTGGGAAAAAGTCCTGGAAATGCTGGGCCTCCCTATGTGGCTTCTATAAACTAAATGTGAGTGTTATTAGTACAGAGTGTTATTAGTACATTGTGTGCCTTGAGGGGGTTCTAAAGGAAGCAGAGGTTTTAACAATTTTACACACCCTGATTCTTCATTTCTGCCTGTTTTTTAAACCTCTTCAAGCTTAGGCCTGAAATCAGCTTCCTGCTGGGATCTGCCTCCCTCAATTTGCACAGGGGTCTTTGTAATGATTGCCATGAGTAGTGATCTGGGAGAATGCCTGATGTTGTTGTGTGCATGAGTGTTCATGAAGGATGAATCTAACAATGAAGATGATAATATTTATATATTATTATTACTTATTACTCTCTGTGATTTGTTCTGAGTGCTTTACATATATTAAATCATTTAATTCTCACAAAAATGTTATGAGGTAAGTATTATTATTATAACTATTTTGCAGATCATGAAAATGATGCACAGAGAAGTTAAATGACTTTCCAAAGGTCACATAGTTAGTAAGCAGTAGAACCAGAATTTGATACTAGGTAGTTTGCTTTCAGAGTCCCTTCTCTTAAACATGATGCTATAAAACATTGAAGATTATGACTTTCTGGGAAGTAGTTACACGTTTCCTGAGGCTAAAAAAAAGTTGGTTCCTTGACTCTCCCCTGTTCTCATGTCCTTCCTATAGTAAATGTCTCCCACCTCATTTTTTTTTTTTTGAGACGGAGCCTTCACTCTGTCGCCCAGGCTGGAGTGCAGTGGCATGATCTCGGCTCACTGCAAGCTCCACCTCCCGGGTTCACGCCATTCTCCTGCCTCAGCCTCCTGAGTAGCTGGGACTACAGGCGCCCCCCACCATGCCCGGCTAATTTTTTTGTATTTTTAGTAGTGACAGGGTCTCACTATGTTAGCCAGGATGGTCTCGATCTCCTGATCTTGTGATCTGCCCACCTCAGCCTCCCAAAGTGCTGGGATTACAGGCATGAGCCACCGCACTCAGCCTCCCACCTCATTTTATAGACCAGCTTCTAAGAATGACACACCTTAATGCTATTTCTGGAATTTTATTTACCTTTTAGCTGGAATTTTACCAAATAATATTTGTCTTATCATCCTGAAAAAAAAATATTCTTGCGTGATATGCTTCTTCTTGTCAGTCAAGATTCAGGTCAATTTTTTTTTTTTTTCAGTGAGGCCTTCTCTGACCATCCAGTGCAAAATGGCTCTTCTTTCCCCTAGCTATTTTTTCACCACATCTTATGATTTTGTTTTCCTCGTGGCAGTTAGCACTATTTGAAAGTTTCTCATTTGTTTATGTGTTTTATTGTTTTCTGTCTATCATGTCTACTAGAATATAATGTATGTGAAAACAGGAGCTTTGCCTGTCTTGTTTACTGCCGTATCCCCTCTAATCAGAATGTGATATAATTAATAAATAAAACCGTGCCCAAGAATAGTTTGGCAAACACTTGGAGAAAAATTCAGAGAGAGAGAGAGAGAGAGAGAGAGAGAGAGAGAGAGAGAGGAAGAATTAATAAAGTCCTTTGAATCAGGATAGATTTTTCAAGAGCAAGTATAAACGGAGAAAAGTTCAGCACATGGCTATGAAAGACATCTGGTAGGGGGATCACTTCCAATCAGCAAGGACTACAGACTCTTGGTAGCCAAAGTAAAGAGGTCTTCCTGTCTGTATTTGTGAATCTGCTATGTCTCACCCTTCCACTGGAGTTGTTCTTACATTACATTGGAGATTGACATGAAGGAGGATGGGGTGTGCCTTAGGAGAGTAAGACAGTCTGACCCATGAGCTTGTCATCTATTTTCCTTGACTTCTCCAGAAAATAAAAAGGGCATCTTGTATTTTTCCCAAGTCTCTACTGTACCAGTCTCACCCACACCCAGCAGCATGTTCCTCGTGTGCTTCAAGCCTGAGCTCTAAGGGAAGTGGGATCATCAGTGTTCAAAGTGAACCATACTTGTTATGTAAATTAAAGATTAATTGTAGACAAGGTGATGGGGCATGGAAGAACAAGATAGAGAGCTAATATTTAAAAACTAAGAATGTGAAGCTCTTGATATATTTGGATTCTTCAGAAGGTGATTTATTCATGTCTGGTTGATTTTCTAGACTTCTAGGTAATTTTCATCTCAGTTTCTGGCATTGATAGTGCCCATTTACTCATTTATTAGAGGCTGCAAAGTAGAGAGAAGACTTGAACCAGTTAAGTTTGAGTTTGGAAACAGATGCATCAGAGCATTTGGTGGGGGAAGAGGTTGATTCCCTGGTCCCCATAGTTACATGCCAGATTTTTATATTTTGAGGTTTTCTTAGTCAACAATTGCTTAAAGTCTATATTCATCACCCATGTGCATAGGGCATTAATCACTGAAATCTGTTTCTCACAGTTACCCTTCACATAGGACTCTGGTTTGCTTCCAGAGCAGCCTTTAGTGCAAATATTCTGTCTGCTGATGTCTGCATTTACTACATATCCAATGGGGAGTAAAGAATGGGAGGTCTGGGAGGGAGAGCTTCTCAAAGGACTGGAGACATGGAAGGCAGTGGTCAGAGAAGAGAGTAACTACTGATGAGGAAAGGGGAGAAAGGAAGTAGGAAACAAACTGGTATCTAGTAAAGGAAATGAGGAGATGAAGGATATAGGGCTGGGCTCCTTTGATGAATACTTTTGGTTACAGGAGGGAGAGGGAAAGGCACAGATGTGGAAGCCAGAAAGCTCGAGGTCTAAATCCCTTCTCTGAGCCTCCTTTTCCAGCTGTATAGAATTCTTTTGAGTATTAAATGAGATAATACATGTGAAATGTCTTGCACAGAATAGGAGCCAAACAAGTGGAAATTGCCACGAGCTTCAAAAGTGCCCATAGCTTTTTTTTAAAGTCATTTCTCACATATTTATTGAGAACTTTTAGATATAACCATGATTGTCTAAATGTGATCACTGTCTTCCTATAGTGCAGATCTCTGTAGTGAGGAAAGAAGCAGCCATCATCTTTAGCTTAGAGGAATGTTTCTTAGGGGCCTGCTAATATCAGTCTGCATTTACCTAACACCTATTGTATATCCAGCCCTTGCCCCCTTTGCTGGAAAGCAGTATTCTCGTAGGAAGGCGGAGACTAGTGGGCTTAAATGATGATATTTCAGTATATGGGAAGCCACCCTGGGATAAAAAAGGGACAGGAAGAAAGAGCCTCATTTATTTATTTGGCAGACACATATAGCCTAGTGGCGACATATCAGCCCAAGCAATGGGCTCTGGTGGAACTTCCAGGTTGGTGGGGGCTTGACATGAGAGGGAGTGAGGAAGCGGGAGACTACAAACATGCAAGTTCTTGATATTGTGGACTGAGGAAGTGAAGGTGGAAAAGGAAAAGAAAAGGAAATTCACAAGTTGCAGGGAGAGTGGCTCAAGAAGTGGGCTAGGAAACTGAGCAAAGTGCTGGGGCGGTTGAATGGTATCAGGAAAGCAGATGGTGATCCTGGAGAAGGAGGGTGCAGATGGCAGTGGTGGTGAGGAGGCAGCGTGGGGTGAAGAACAGTCCCAGCTCGGCCACTCCAGGAGGAGAGAGGCTGGAACACAAAACTCCCCACGCTGGCTGAGCTCTGTGACTCATCTGGCCCCCAGTGTGGCATCTCACAAGGTTCCTAGGAGAAGAATGTGGGAGGTCCTGTGGTTTTCTGTGATGGCCCTTGGAAGTTAGATATGAACCTCAGGCATTGAGAAATTTCTGGTGGGGAAAGAAAGGTCTCCTACCAAGAAAAGAACAGATGAACCGTGCTGTAATTAAATCCCACCTCCCAGGTTAAGTTTCCACTGCCTGTTTGACTTCGGGCAAAGTATGTGGTTGCTCTTGGACATGGTTTCCTCATCTGTTAAATAAAAGGGTTAAATTAGATGATATCTAAAATACTTTGACGCTCTAAACTTCGGCGATCCTGAGAAAATTGGAAGGTGTGAACTGTAGAGAAGAGGATAGACTTAGAAGTCTGCTGTTATCAGAGTCATATGTAATGGGTAACTGTGAGAAACAAGAATTAATTCCCTATACACACTGGTGGTGAAGGTAAACTTTAGGCAATTCTTGCCTAAGATGTTATGACAAGGATGATTTCAGCCTAGTGTAATAATGTGTCTAAATATTGGAACCATCCAACAAGGACTTGAGTTGCTTTGTAAGGTAGTGAGCTTTCTGTCGCAGGAAGTGATCAATCACAGATTGAATAATGACATTTTGGGGGTTGTTATTAAAAAATTCCTCCCCTGACCCCTACCTTCTTCCTTTAAGAAACATTATGTTTTCCTGCAGACTAGTTGAGCATATAATGATCAAGTGGGAAATACTGGTGAATCTCAATATTTATTTCTCAGGAACATAAAAAAAATCATGTTTTTCTTAATGCTATTAGGTCCCTGGTGGGGAAAAAAGAGTTTAGTGTTGAAATAAGTTTGGAAAACTCAAGAGTAAATAGTGTTATGCAGGTTTCTTTGCTGGAGGACATCTCAGAGACTTAAATATATTAATTTTAATGTTAAAATTCCTAATGTTATGAATTTTCTAAGTACATTTGATGATAGACTATTTTTCTCAGAGTGTCTGATGGGAATAATGATCTACTGAACATACTTTGAGAAATGTTGCTTTGAGCAATAGACTTATGTTCTAAGCCCTTCGCCCCCAGGAAGCACACATCACAACTTCTCTGTTATCTTTGGGTAGGGCTGATGATGAAGGCTAATTTGGGCCTTAGGAGATGGAGCAGGGCTCTGGATGATAACCATTAGACCTGACTCAGCTGGTGATCTTAGATGGATCTCTCCATGTGTCTCAGTTACCTCACATGTCAGATGGGGAGAAATTGTGCAAGTCCAGCCCTTTTAGGGTTAAGGTGTCACGATAAAGTCCAGGGTAGTATGCATAGGATTAGAATTTGAATCTGAATCTCCTGACAACTTGCTAACATTCAGGTTCTGGTTTGGCAGGTCTGCCGGGGTGGGGACCAAGATTCTGCCCTGCTCACATGCTCTTAGGCAATGCTGCTGTGGCCATACTTTGAGTTTTAAGGGTCTAGGAAGCCACACAGTGTGGCCCTTATCAGGAGCATCTGCTCATATGGAGCAGCAGCAATAAGCCTTCTGGTGTTGCTCCTTTCCCTGGAGATCTGGTCTGTGCTTCTGAAAGGTATTATTCATGAGGGAAAACAAACCAGGCATCCCTCAGGTATCCCTGTAGTGAGGTTTGCTGTGGGCCCCTCAGAAGGGAATCCCTCTTCCTCTTCCACTTCCCCACCCCCACTGCCTACAGCTCCCCAGTTAGTTAAGCTATTTTTTGAGTTTGAGTTAAAACCGTTTCAGATATATTTTTAACTACGTCCTGTTTGAAAAGCTGTTAGCATTTGGCAATCATTCCATCTTCAGCTTGAATCCTGGGGAGGGTGGTTTTTTCTGCCCCCCACCCCCCACAACCAGGCAAAAGTATATAATTTAAAAATCGTTTTAGTGCATGGGTCAGAGGATGGTTGATAGGGCTGGGTCTAGGGTATGTTTTGGCCTCCACAAAGCTGCCACTGCTGGGGCTGCCTTTCTGTGCTTGCACCTGAGGCTAAGCAGGCACTGCTGAGTGAATGTGAACGGGTCGGGCTGGCATGAGTGCTGTCCAGCAGGGGGAGAGAGAGAGGCAATGGGAAGGAGAGGCGGAGGCGGAGATGGGTCAAAGGCATCAGAACCCGGCCTGGTTGAACCTACATCAGCAAGGTCATCACAAATAGTAGCAGAGTTAACATCTTTCCTGCCATGTTCCTGAGATATTTCAGGAGCAGCGCATCACCATTGTCATTATGATGGGGGATTTATTAAGGGTAAGGATAGTGGAGTAATTGAAAGAGTAGTGCCTTTGGGAAATTGTTTTATTTATTGTTTTATTGAACAAACACTTATATAGCCCTTACACCATGACATCAACTGAGTGCTTTACAAATATTAGCTCATTTAATCCTGATAACAATCCTATGAGTAAGTACTATAATTATCCCCATTGCATAGAAGGGAGAAGTGAGGTGCAGAGAGAGGTCAAGCAACTTGCCTAGGGTCCCAGTGCCGGTAGGTGGTAGATCTGGATTCCAGCCTTTAGGGTCTGGAACTGGAGCTTGTGCCCTTTGCCATCACACTGTGCTGTTCCTTCCAGCAATGTAGGTTCTGCCCTCTCGGCACTCAATCTAAGAATGGTTGTGCCAGCCCAGGCTACTCTTACCTACTTCTTGGGAGAAATGAAATTGAAAACAGATGAGAACTTTCACCATAGACTGGAGAAATGAATAATTTTTTGAAAGCAGTTATCAAGTATTAATAGTTAACTCCTTGCTTCTCAAACATTCAAGCCCATTAAACACTCCAAATATACCTGGACCATGTTAAAATTTGATCTCCAAGTAGGAAATTCTAGAATTGCTTTGAAAATTATTACTGAGAAGAAATTGTTTCCTCCTCATTTTTTTTCTCATAAAGTTGTTGTTGTTGTTTTTGTTGTTTTCTTAGTGAAATATTCTGTCACCATCAGTCTAGATGAGTTGCTTGCTCCTGAGCACTCAGGGAGAAGGATGCAGCCACTGGGCAGGCATTCTACCTCCTAGCTTGGCTCTCCCCAAGGCTGGAGTTGGTAGTCCTGTGCGGAGGGCTGGCAAAAGGCTGCTGAATTCAGGGAGTTGGCTGGGTGGCTTCTACTGGCTGTGAGCCCCTGAGACTATTTTATTCCCATGGAATAAGCAGGATAGGAACATGAAGGTAGAGAGTTCCCCATTGGAATTGGAAGTTGGAGACCCTTGCTCTTTCCAGGAGCTAGCCTTTCCTGCAGCCTCTTTGGGGGCAGCAGATACCCTGGTAGAAGGGGTGCCTGGAGTGAGAAACATTTCATGGGCGGTGACCTCCTTAAGGCCTGAGTGCTCAGGCTTCTCTTTGGGCTTGTGTTCTCACATGCCTGTAAGTCTCACATTCGCTTCTCTCTCCTTCCCGTGCCAGACACAGTTGTCTGGATTAGGTGCCTGGCTTTTAGAATTTGGGAAGCACTGCTGTTGACTCACTGCTGGGCCTGTGTCTTTTCACTGGGCCCCAGGGACAAGTCTTTTTGTACAAGTCTTCTCCTTGAAGGATGCCAGGCCCCTCTGTGGTATTGTCTGCGCTGCATGGCCCATGTCTAATAATACTAATTAATAAGCAGTCACCTATTAATAACACTGGAATCATCATCACATAGGTGACAGAAAGCCGAATAAACTCCAGCAGGCCAGCATTGCAGCACAGCTCTTGGGGGAAGAGAGGAGAGAAGAGCACGAGGAACATTTGAAGGGGCCTTAGGCAAAATGCTTTGGGCCAATAGCACTGGGGGCTGAATTTGAAATCTGCTTAGGAATAAGGCATGTGTGGACTTTAATGACTAAAAATCCAAGCTTATGGGGCAGGTTGGGAGCCTGGAGGGTTTGACTCAATTGAAGTGCTAGCTGAGGGATTAGAAGAACTCTCTAATGCCTGATTTCTAGTGACTTGGTCTTGGCTGGAGAAGACTGATGTTCTCAGGTTTGGTTGGGGTCGAGCAGTGGGAACTTAGACAGAAACACTCATTTAATGGATGAATAAACTGAGACATGGACCGTAATTTTTTAACCCAAATGTTATTGAAAGAATGAGTAAGTAAAAGAAGGAACCTATGTAATGAGGCTAAAAATGTCCCAGAAAAAGCAACCCTTGAAATTCACATCCTAAGAGTCATTAGGGTGGCAGGAATGGATATGCCAAGTCTTTTTATGCAGAACTCTGATTTTATAGGCATAGTCTTATTTATAAATGTGCAATTGCATGTATTTCAATACATAACATAATAAAACCAAGTTGCTGTGAGGATTAAATGAGATAATGCATTAGTGCACGCCAAATGCCTAAAAATGCCTAACTTAGTAGTACCTGGCAGCTGGTAAACGTCCTAATAATCAAGGCTGGTAGCTGGTATACCTTGGTCAGGCCAAACCACTTGCTCTTGGTCACCTTCCAATCTGATTGGTTGCTGACTGGACCATCTCAGATATTAAATATTTTAAATTCCACTCTGTTAGTAATGACCAATACTCTCCATTGTGGACTTCCCAGGTGCCATTTACTATTGTCGGTGCTTTTGATACAATTCTCACAGGAAGCATTTGATACCATTATTCCCATTTTATAGATGAGAAAGTGGAGGCTTGAGATGTTCGAAATTTGGCTGAGGTCTCATGGCCAAAAAATGGTGGAGCTGGGATTTGAACCCAGATGTCCTGTTTGCAGAGCCTTGGGATCTTAATCATAATGCTTCTAAGTAGAGGGTTGGCAGGGGGTAACTTGTGGTAGCAGTTGTTATTATTGTTATTATCATCACTGAAATAACTTTTTTTTTTCAGAATGCCATGGGCAATGTATTCTTTTGATTGGTAGTGAAATTTTTTCTTGCTACATGCTGAAAGCACTGGTCTGGCACATTTGAGAAAAGCTGAAACAGTCCCTGGTCTGTTCTGTCCCTGAACTGAGTGAAGATGGAGCCCCACAATCTAATCAAAGGAAGGAAGATAGGCCTGTGAGAGAACCTTCTAACTTAATGACCTCTGATAATGGCCTTCCTTATCCCAGGACAGAGATGAGAGCTGAGAAGGCCTAGGGTCTCTGAGGGTTTCATTTGTACCCATTGAGTCCTCCCTTAAAAAATAAAAATTAGTACCATTGCTGACATGGCACCATCATTTGGGCAAACAACTGATATTGCTTTTTGCTTATGGTTGCATTACACGTCTGCAAGGAGACCCATCTTATTCTCTTTGATGTTGTCTTTCCCTGCTATTTTGTACATAACCATCTTCACAAATTTGGAGCTATCTGGGGAATGCTGGATCACTAGAAAGAGCCGAATAGTAGTTAACTAAAATGGTATGGAGGAATGAGACAAAATAAGCCCACAGATTTCATGATAAAAGGCAAACTAAAAGGATACAACTGGAGTAATTGAAAGATAAATAACACTTAAGGAGCCTAAGAAAGTACAAAACAGAATAAAATGATAATAACAAATATATTCAAAATATATAAGTTAAAGTAGGTTAGACATCAAGGGGGTAAAATGAAGTAAATAATAGTGACTACAGTGATACCCTAAATAATAAGCTAAATTATTAAAAGGGATATAATAACTTGAAATAAAGGAATGCCAACTATAGGGGGCAGTCCAAAGTTAATAATCCCATGCAGGGGCAAATGCAGACCTGTGGGCTGGGGTAGCGAACATCTGTTGAGTACTTCTGTGGGGCAGGCATCCTACGGGTATTTTATTACTTGTTTCTCAAAACAACTCTATGAAGTAAGTACAGGTGTTACCTCCATTTTATAGGTGAGGATGCTAAGACTTGGAGAGGGTAAAGAAAGTTATTCAAATCACAAGGAATTTAGGTGGCCCAGAAAGGACTGGAATCCAGGCGTGTCCCTTAATCTCTAGGCTGTTCTGCAGACGCACTTCTCACGGGGATGTCCTTCCTAGGCTGGTGTTTGCCACAGGAATCCCACAGGCGCTGACATCTGCAGGGCACTGAGTCCTCAGGCTCTCCCTTGAGGCTTCCGCCCCCTCATCCCTTAGGTCTTTCAGGTCTCTTCCTGCTGCCCCCGAGATGAGCGTACAGTTTCCCCGGCTATTCCCGATGTCCTGCTGGATCATGGTGGCTCCTTTACATGGTTCTTCCCTCAGGAGCTCCTGACATCTAGAGCAATCCCATGCACTGTGCCTTCTGAACTTCCCTTCCACATTCTGTGGACAAATTTGGTGCAGAGCCTTCTAGGAAGGCCAGGTAAGGAGGATATGGAACTGGTGGCCAGGGCAGTTCAGGTCTAGAGTAAATAGGTGGGAGGTCAGATGTCATATAAAATTAATCCATGAAGGCATGTTCGTTTGTGTTCCTAAAACTGCTGGATACCGTGGAGGTGTTGAAGGCTGGAGACCCGAAGACACATAAGAAAATGAGATTGTGATCTGAAAGGTAAAACAGACTGAAAAGTAGGCTAGTAATGATGGAAGTGCATATGTCCGTCTAGTCCCAGCCCAGATGCCACTTTAGTCCACCAAGCTTGCCTTGATATCCCCCACCTCCAAATCACAATTAATCACTTGCTTATCGACAATCCCATAGAGCTTCCTTTACATTGCTCTCACGGTTATTTTCCCTTTGCTTTATAGAAACACATTTCTGTCCTCCTCCAATGCTTAGTGGAGTCCTTGGGGTTCAGACCTTGATAGATTCATTTTGTTTCTCATGAGCATGATGCCGGGTACATGTGCTATTAAAGTTTGCTGGGTCAGGAAAGTGCTAGGATGCTGCAAGAACATCCAGTAAAGGGCAGAAATATAAGAACTACCATCCTTGGCTGGGAGGCAATAGAGTACTGTGGCTAACAGGCAGGCTCTGGAGTGGGATAGACTTGAGTTCAAATTCATTCTTAGCAGCTTCCAGCTGTGTAACCTTGGGCACCCTCTCTAAAGCTTCAACTTTTAAGACTGTGAAATGGATCTCAACTGTCAAATAGCACAAACCTCACTGGACTGAATGAAATGACCCACGTAGTGGCATATGGTAAGTGCTCAACAGCTATTAGTGGATTGGTGCTGGTCCAAGGGAGGACATGCCAGTGCAGCCCTTAAAAAGGGAGCTGGAGAAGAAAGGAGTTTGGGGCTGCATTTTCACATAAGGTGCCAGGGCCTGATGCTGAGCAAAACCTTTGTATTGGGTGCCACCGACTGTCATCACTTGTTTAGGTTTGACTGGGGAAACGTTTCCACAGACATGAACTAGTTTGTCAAGGCTGGCAATGGATTTTCAAGGGTTTAGGGGTGCAGTCTAGGCTCAGAGTGCAAGCCACAAAAGAGAGCCATCTTCCTGAATCACCAAAACACTTGATTCGGGCCTCTGACCCTTAGCTGGCAGCGCCTTAGGATAGGATGGGCTGTGCCTGGGTCTGTCTTTGCTGCTAGGGGCTCTGAGAGAGGAAGCCCCATTTGTCACTTTCATTTCTATGTCCCCAGCCCCTTGCAGTATGCTTCATCCTAAGCAGGCATTCAAAGTGCTTGTTGAAGGAATAGATTTGTGTCCTAGTTACAGCCCTGACTTCCACTAGATGCTCAAGGATTGCCCTGATTTTGCAAGGAAGAGCAACTACTCAGGGAAACTGAGGCACACTTGTAGGTTAGAGTCCCTCAGTCTGCAAGGAGACACACACATCCTCAGCAGTGGGGAAGTGGTTTGGTTACTGAAGCTGTAAATGAGAATTTTGTCTTTATATTAATTCCTACTCTGATTCTAGGGAAGAACTCTCCTCTCAGGCTGGAGTAAGGGGAGAACTGAGCTCAGACACTGCCTCTTAGTTGTAGGGGCTGCAGACTGCCCCTCCCTCATGATATCTTCTCAGCTGTTTGCAAAACAGTCAGGGAGGAGGTGAAGCCCTGAGCCAGGCGGCTTGACTGTCTCTTTAAATGCTGGGGTCTGTGTGGGAGAGGGAGGGGCCGGCTCTGGAGTGCGTGAAATTCCTGGGCTCCTCCGGCAGTCTCAGGCTCAGCGCTCAGCCCTACACATCGCCTCTTGCATGCAACTCACTGAGGGGGAGAGGCAACCTGTCCTCCCCTCTCAGCCTCGGCGTCTCCAGCCACCAAGGACCTGCTTTTCGCACCTCCAACAACCCCTCCCTTCTACCCTGCCACTCCCTCCCAGAGAGAAAGGAAAAGGAGAGAGAAAGATTCTGGAATTTGAACCTACCCAAAGAGGAAACATACCCAGCAAACTCAGTTGATTAAACATCAAACAGACATACAGACAGATCCCAAATCTTCTGTTCAACTGGAAAGGTAAGGTTTGCGGGGAAAGGAAGGCAGTCAGGGTATGAAACAACTCAAGGTTCTTGTCCGTTCTGGGAAGAGGTTGCTCCTGAGAGGGTAGAAGTTTTCAGTTGGGAGCAACCAACCTAGATTTTTTTTTTTTTGAATACTGTATACATGAGCCTTGGCTGACTGTGGAAATGGCTTTTCAACGGCCTTTCTTTTCCTTCAGTTTCTCCTGGAAGTTGGGTCCTTTTCCTCCAGATGTTGGAAAAGTCAGAGAATGTTTTAGATTTTTATCTTCTTCTTTTTTTTTTTTTGAGTCTTTCTCCTATTTGCTTGAATTGTTAGTCTGAAATGATGTGTGCTCATCACTTCATTTTGGGCAGATACTTTTTTTTGACATTTTGTGGTCACTTCCCCCCTCATTTATTCATTTATTTATTTGGGCTGGTTAAAATGAGAAACAGAAAGGACGCTCTGAGGATCACAAGAAAACAAAATTGAATTGAGACAGGGATTTCCCTAGCTGTTGAGGAATTGAGGTGTACGTGAGTGTGTGTGTGCTTTTTTTTTTTTTTTTTTGAGGGGGTGTGAGGAGGTGGTCCTAGAGTCTAAAAATTCAGGTTGGACTCCTGTCTTGTGAAGGTGGGCATACTTGGAGAAGGTGAAAAGGGAGTGTGTGTGTGTGTGTGTGTGTGTGCGTGTGCGGGTGTGTGCTCCTGTTTGGATCGGTTACAAGGGAATCTTCCTCCACTGCCTTCCATTTGTTTATATTAATGATTTAGTAGCAGGCTTGCCTGAAAACTTCCACTCTGTGTAAGCACTGTGGGTTTTGCAAGCTCTCAGTGACCTTAAAGCCTGGTTCGATGTATTGTTTTTTCCAGGCATTGTGCTGTACCCAGAGTTTCAGCTCTTTCTCTCTCTCTTTTTTAACCACAAAACTTAACTGCTTTAGAAACATCATTCTGATGACAAGGAAAAAAATGTGTCCCCCCACCCCCCATCCCTTCTTAGGCCAGTGATGTAATACCAACCTAAGGGCTCGGCTGCTTTGCAGGTGACTTACCCTGTGATTACTTGTTAAAAAAAATAAAAATTTCCCTTCCTCCATTAAATGTCTGCCTCTTTTAATTTGGATGTAGAAATATCATCATGCAATGAGAACATCATATTTTTGCTAACCGTTATTGGGGTTTAGGTAAAGTAGGATTGCTCTTCTCTGATCTTTATTGTTAATACTTTTTTTTTTAATGCAAAGGTCAGAGATCATTGAGAGCTAGCTTAGGATGGAGCAAGACAGAGTCAGGGCAAATAAGAGAGCTGGTAGGACAAGAGCTGTCTTCTCCCCGCTTCCTTCGGTTCCCGCTTTGGGGAGATAGTTTTTCTTTTACCACTACAAGCCACCCCAACATTCTTCTTTCTTCCTCTCCGCTGGGTCCTGTGGATGGCCCTGGGAGGGAGAGGGGGCACTCCTTGTCACACCTGGAGGACAGTGTAGTTTTGGGGGTCAGATGACCGTTTGCCTTTGTGATGAAGGTTCCAATGGAAATTTGAACTCCCAGCACGCTGGGTGACTTCGTACCCAGGATAGTCTATCTGGGGGCACCTGGAGGTTAGTCTGGGGAGGCTGGAGAACTGGCTCTTTATTAATTTGCCGTTCTGGGTAGAGCCTTCCTTCATCGTTCAAGGGCTTCTGCATTGCCTTTCAAGTTAAAATGGTCCCGCTGGTTATGATGGGCAAGTTTACCTAAGGGCTACTGGGTATGTGGCGGAAGGATGGAGGGGAGTGAGAGGAGGCAAGGCTGCTATTTATTTTTTAATCTTCGGGCTTAATCTGCCTAAGTCATATGGGGCAAACGATATTTCAGACGGGTGCTGGTTGTGCAGATATTCCTATTGTTTGATTTTTTGTTGTTGTTGGGGAGTGGAGTAAGGGCTCTTGGCCCATTTTCTGCAGCCTGGGGTTCATCCTGCGAGTCAGTCTTCCTTCTGGAAGAGGGGGAAAAGGCTGGACACTGGAAGTTCGCTATTAAAGTGAGCAACAGGGCTGGGTTTATTTTTTAAAAACAACCGGACTGTGCGAATGCCCTTTTCTGGAGCTTTCTGGCCCTTTCTAGTGAAATAATAATTTAAAAAAATTGCTTCTTGAGAAGAGGAGGGGGCAGAAATTAAAGGGATTCTAGATTTTGAGAGACAGCTACGTCTTTGCTTCTCTGGTAGTTCCCTATTATTAATTATCGGGGATTTGATGGTGTTCTGGCCTCCGTTTTTGTTGATTTCATTTTAGTGCTGCGTTTCTCCTGACTATGTTGATGATTTGCTGCTTATATAAGGGAAAGGATGTATTGAGGTGGACTGATGCTTGGGGTTTTGAGATCGGCTACTGAGATTGGGTGGCGGTTGGTGTGTTTGTCGATATGCATGGTAGGAAGGTCTTTTCTTTTGGGTGGTAGGGGATGAGGGAATGGTGGGAGAATGGTAGATGAGATGCTACAGCAAACGGGGATGTGGGGGGAGACGGAGGTGAGGTTGGAAGTCACCGGTTTGCAGAATTTCTATTCTGCACCCCCCTTTCTCTCGCTCCTGGAAAAAAAAAATCCATTATCTATAAAAACACATTATTCTTCAATTGGCCTTTTAGAGAAAAAAAAGAGAGAGGGAAGGGAGGGGTTAATTTGGTGAGGGGTCTTGGTCGTAATTAGCCCACTGCTGCAAAACTGAGATACAGAAATCCATCGGCACCAGCTTTGGGGGCATGGAGAGGCAGCGGAGAGATGGGGGACGGGTTGTCAGTCTTGGATGAACAGTGGGGCGGTCGGGTTGGCATCTGGGTATTGTGTGTGCTTGTGTCTCTGTGTGTGTGTGAAATTTTTTCACCCCACCACCAATTTCCCCCTCCATCCTCCCCCAATTCTGCCATGATCTTGCCTTCTATTTCCACACAGTGCTCCCCCCACCCTAGGTGCACCCCCCCTTCCTCCAGCCCTTTCCATCTTCATGAAAAAAATTCTGATTTTGATGGCTCTGCAGCTCTTTTTTCCCTTTTTCCTTGCTTTTTTTTTTTTTTTTTTTTTTTTTTTTTTTGCAACACAACAGTGGTGCGATGGCCTTTCCTACATGCCACACGGATGCAGCCTTCTGATAGGAGGGCAGAGTCGGCACATCCACACACACACTGGCATACGCTCTTGCACACACAGTCTCTGTCACATACACAGGCGCCAAGGGCTTCATTTTGCTTGGTTTCATTCCCCTTAACCTCTTTCCCCACTCTACCTCCACCATGGCTCCTTCCCCCCATCTTTGCATGGGGACTGCGGTCACGTTAGAGCCTCTTTTCCTCTCCGCAACCGCGGTCTTCTTTCTTCTCGCCATTATTCTTTCCCTAAAGCTGTCGTGTGTCGCAGTTCATGGGATTAGCATGTTGGAGAGTCTTTGTGGGAGGGGACCTCACAAGCAGGGGATTGGAATGGGGGTAGATAACATTAATAATTTTTTTTGACCAAATAAGCACCCAGTGATAATGATCCAATTTAACCATCCATGAAGTATATGTTTGCGGTACATTGGAGGAAGGTTATGTGGGGGAGGCAGAGTCTGACGGGGTTACCTCCAGGGAGATTTGATGCCTGGACAGTAGAGCCACAGCCCCCTCCCCCGTACACATGTGTACACTCTCTCACACACACCAACACGCACAGCTCCGATCAGTGGGCTGTGTCGAACCAGAGGGCACTGCAGAATATCCCAGAGAGTTGTGATGGTTAGTTGGGAGGATGGAACAATGTCTTTGTCCAACCCAGTTCTCCTCTCTACAGATGATGCTGGGTCTTGAAATTCTTGGTGGCCTTTGTGTTGGTTTACGGGTGGGGACTGGAAGGGTGTTTGTGTTTTGTCAAGCACCAGCGTGCCTCCAATTGGACAACATAGGATTGTCAACACTGTGCGTGTGGTTCAAGCAGGAGGCTGCCTGCCTCTTTGTGTGGTGTGGCTGTGTTTGTTGGATATGTGCGTATCCAGCCTCATACGGTGGCTCTGGACAGGTGTGGTAGTGACAGGGAAGGAAGGCAAGAAGCAGGGGTGGTCAGTGGGGAAGAGTCCTCAAGGTAGCTGAGAGGAGGGTAGAGGGGAAGAAACTGCTCCTGCCTCCAGCAGGAAACCTCAAATGAGATCCCCACGTCCACCAAGAGAACCCGTGGGTGGGTGGCTTATGGATGACTGGTGGGCGGATACAGATTGAAGGGGGAGAAGGGGATGAGGTGGGTGAAATTGAGGGTTTTCCCTGCTGCCTTAACAGAGCCTGGGGCTGAGCTCGGGAGGATGGTCTTGCTCCCCCGGCATCAGCCACCTCTTGGGCGGCTCGGCCTTGTTGGAGGCTGCAGCCTGAAGGAGCTGAAATCACCCTTGGCCGTGAGAGCAGCCGAGCCCCTGTTTTCTCCTGGGCTCTGGCTTCCTTAACTACCGGACGCCATTTTCCCATCTTCAGCTGAAGGTGTGTCTCTCTTTATTAGTAATTATAAGTGAAATTGGAAAACATTTTGCCTAAAAGAAAAAAATCACAAAATCCTCAGAGCAAAATGCTGATGGTCTTACCTTTCCAGCGTCCCTCTCCCTTCTTGGGGCTGACCCTGAGGAGTTAGGGAGACAGGGTTACGTCACTGCCAGAGAAAGGGGATAAATGGGGAGTAGGATGCCTTGGGGGCAAATTATTGTGCCCAATGCAGAGAAGAGATTGCTCTTGGTATCCCCCGGCCGTGTTCTCCTTACATGACCCCTCAGGTGTGGATAGGAGACTTGCAAAAGAAGAAGCATTCCTTCTAAAACCTCACTGCCTAGAAATGTGCTGGCCCGTGGTCGGCTGTGGTCCGGGACCTGCTGTGGTCCGGTTCCTGCTGTGGTCCGGTTCCTGCTGTGGTCCGGGACCTGCTGGGGGAAGAACGGTTGCGCTGCAGCTCTGAGCCTTGAGGGCCAGCTCTGTTGCTCTGAGGATGAAGCAAGTGCGGTGCTGTGGCTGGGCCAGCCACAGGTGGCCATGCTGGGCTCGGGGCAGGTTGGCCATGCTGAGCTCGGGGCAGGGACTATGGATGGGGCCCACTCCCAGCCCTTTCCTGCAGGTTGTTCCTCAAATTATACTCCTCAGAGAGACCTTTCCTGACCAGCTTTCTAAAATAGTCCCCTTACCCCAACCTCCTGGCTGCTTTCCAGCCCATGACACTGTCTTTAATTTTAATTGGTGAATCATTATTTAATATTATATTATACGATGATATATTGAAACATTTAAGATGGATCTCGTCTCTTTACCCCTCTAGAATGCAAGCTCTGAGAGGTCAAGGACTTTGTGTTCATTGTGGTGTTCCTAGTGCATAGGACATTTCCTGACACGTAGTAGGTGCTCAACAAATGTTTGTCGATTGGAGGAAAGAACCACATGGGTTTAGTGTTGGAGATTTCTTCTCTAGCACTTGGGGCCTGTCTTCTGGGAAGGGTGGACTTTGCCTCTGGTTGTCTTAGCCCTGCCTGAATGTCTAGATCTGCTGGAGGAATTGCAACATGCTCAACTTCAGTAGTTTAGTAGAAAGGGCTTCTCTATCCCTGGCTCAGATGACTCTGCCTCCTTTGAGATCCCTCTAATATTAGTAATCACCATTCTCATCATCATCATAGTAGTGGTAGTAATAGTCGTGATATAGCTATCATTTCTGCAGTAGTTACTATTTACAAAGTTCTCTTCCAAGTTTTTTTTTTTTTTTTTTACACTCTGTATCTCATTTAATTCTCCAAGCAACTCAATGCAGTATACTATTATTACCTGAGGAGACTGAGACTTAAAGTTACCTAATAAAATGACAGATTGAGGATTTGAATTCAGATCTGTCTCATGCCAGAGCCCAAGCATGGGACCCTTATGTTATAGTGTTAGAGGAAAAAGGGAGATGAATCATCTGTCATCTTATTCAGTGCCCTCAAGTACAAATGACAAGATGGAGGCCCAGAGAGACTACATGGCTTTTCCAAAGTTATGCACCACGTTTGATGCAGAGACAAAACTAGAATCAAGGTTTCCTGGCTGCCAGGGTAGGGCTCTTTCTACTCCATCATGCCGCCTCGTGGGCTGTGGGCCCTTTTCCAAGGGTATTGCAGCTGCTGCTGTGGGGGCTGCCTGGGGTGCCTTCTTAGTTCTCTTTCTTCAGAGGGGAGTGAGGTCTTGGTGGGGCAGGTGGGTGGTAGGTGTGTCTCTAAGGAAGGCACACTTGCAGAGCTAGAGGTCAGGGTTTCATGGCTCGAAGAAGACTGGTGGGCTATATTCCAGCTGAGTGCTGGTTAAGGTTGTCTTCTGACCTTCCTGGGGGAGGAGAAACTGGAATGGAGGAGGACCCCCATTCCAGTGGGGTGCTAAAGGTTCTCAATCCCATATAGCCCTGCCCGTCAAGGGTACTTTCAGGTCCAGCAGAGGCTCCATTCAGAGAACCAAGCAGCTGGTATCTGGATGCTGACGACTCTGGGAGCCTGTCACTTCTCCTAGACTGGCCTAGCCTTCTTTCTCACGAAGGGAGGCATGAATCCAGACATTGGCCCCAGTGTGCTTCATTTGTGTTTCCAGAGGCTGGTTGGGGGGCATGATGTCATACAATATGGGTGAAGGCCTTCTACCAGTGTCTCTGTTCCACTCTAGGGTTGGTCTTGACCTTGAATGGGAGAAGGATTAGTCATTCTAGACAAGTATAGAATGTGTGTTATTTTTTTTCAGGGGTGGGGTGGGGCCAGAGAAAATTGGATTCTGAGAAGCAAGGAAGTCTTACCTTTAGCCAAGACCTTGAAGCAGAGCATGAATGCATTTCTGCATGACCTTGAGATGGTGTAGCCAGACGCCCTGGTGTGGGGAGACAGTGTCTGTTTAGGCCTTTGTCCTAGTGTAATTAGTAACTCTCAAAAGTGTCCCAGTTTGGATGATAAAATATATGGCCATCCTTCTTTAAGACGACATCACACACTTTCTCTTAAAGGAATAGAGAGAGGAAGGGGGCATACTAGAGAGAGAAGTCCAATTTTAGGGCAGGAAGGTGACTGAGAGTACAGCCTTTCTCCAGCTCTACTTTCACTTACCCCCACTTTCTGAAGGATAAAAACCTGGATCTTCTGAGTATTCCTACTACCAACATGACTACGACTTCTCTCTCAACTACTCTTATTCCCATCCAAGAACTAACCAGGCCAGACCCTGCTTAGCTTCCGAGATCAGATGAGATCGGGCATGTTCAGGGTGGTATGGCTGTAAACCCGACTACTTTTACTAAAGCTTCTATTGGCCAATATTTGAGACCTGACTATGGGCCAGATACTATGCTAAGCACTTGACATGCATTATCTTACATAATCCTCCAACAATCCTGTGAGGTGGGTACTGTTATCATCTCTGTCTTACAAATGAAGTAACTGAAGCCTAAGGAGGTTAAGTAACATGTCCAAGGCCACTCAGGTAGGAAGTGATGACATCATGATTCAAACCCAAAGGGCCTGGCTCTGCTCTGAAGCCTCTGGTCTTAACCACTGTTTCGTACCACCTCCATGGGCCTGTCCTCTGGTTCCGCAAGTCTGGAAACTTGATTCTAAGAGCTGGCCCATTTGCCAGGCAGTCAGCTGACTCACAGCTCTGGGACTTGCTGAAGGTGCTGCTGTCAGTTAGAGGCATTTCAGGCTTAGGAGGAGGGGGCTGCTGGTTGTAGCACTGCTGCTTAGGAGTAATGCTGCTGGTTGTCTTTTGCATGGCACTAAGGAAACTCTGTTTCCCAAGGTGTCCCCGTTACCTTCTTCCTTGCTTCATGCACCTTGTCTGAGGAGGGAGTTGAGGTGATTTGGGGTGGTGATAGGTGGGCAGAAGGTAGAGAACCTGAAGCCTATTTGTCTCTGCTTTGCTGTGTGGCCCTAAACCTGCATGGGACAGCCACACTCCCCATGGCCCTTGCAGCAGGGACTGGCCCTCAGCGTGAGATTTCAGTGAAAGGACAATTATCCAGCACCTGCTTTGAGCAGGGCATCATGCTCTGCTATTTTTCACTTAGGTGGGTAGTGTCCTCATTTATCTGTTGAGGAAATTGGTGATCAGAGGGGTTAAATCGCTTTTTTAGGATTACACAGTGAGATCCTGGGTCAACACTTGGGTCTGAATCCAGGGACTCTGCACCACCCTCCATCCTGAATTATGGAGAAGAGGAGCTGGGAATTGGATCATCTAAAACTGGGGGTAAAAGAGGAAATACTCTAGACAGAGGTCTTCCAATCAGCTCCTGAGGTCTGGATAGGAACTCTGGGGATCATCATCCTTATCAGCCACCTCTAGGCCTGCCTCTACCCCACACCCACAGGGGAAGACACCTGCTGACCCCTGAGCTGGAGGGGTGCTGGTTCTGGCCTGGAGAGAAGGAGGAGATGGGATCATGCACAGCCTCACTGGTGGAGGCAGGATGTTCAGAAGGAGTTACCTCCTTCCCCCGTGGAGCAGGAACATGTGCACTGAAAACATCCCCCTACATCTGTGTCACAGGATAAAGGGTGGGAAGGGATGCCAGGTCTGCTGCCTAGATACAGGCAGGGAGGATGCACGGAGGGAATGAGCGGGATCCCCCAGGCTGGAGGACTCCAGGGAGGAAGAAGGAACTTTTTCTTGGTGGAGAGGCAGGGAATAGGAGAAGAACAGTTTTCTGACTGAGAGGATGGTCTGCAGCCCCTAGGCTGAGCTGCATCAGCTTCATTGCAGTCCCATTGAAGACTGTGTTTATTTTTTCCAATAATGTGTTAATTAAACATCGATTTCTGGGTGGAGGAAAGGGAATTGGATTGCCAGAGCTAAATGGAGTGTGGCAAATGGGGAGCGGTTGAGAGGGGCCCCAAGCTGGAGTCAGCATTCTCCAGTGGCACCCCAGGAGGGTCGGAAGGGAACTAGGGCTGCCTCTTCCCCTGGCTCCAAATTTGGAATTGTCAACTCTCCCAGAGCCTTCAGGAGGCACCTCTCCTACTTCTTGGGTGCCAGGGCAGGTGGAGAGGGCTCTTTGCTGAACCCCAGTTCAAGGAGGGAGGAACAATTATTCTCCACCTTCCTCAGCATCTTTGGTTTATAGAGACTGTGTACCCAGTCTCGTGTTCAGCATGTGACATATATTTGTTCTGTTTTTTTTTGTTTGTTTGTTTCTGTTTGTTTTTTTTTTTCTTCTTTTTTTAGACAGAGTCCTGCTCTTGTTACCCAGGTTGGAGTGCAGTGGCTTGATCTTGGCTCACTGCAATCTTTGCCTCCTGGGTTCAAGGGATTCTCTTGCCTCAGCCTCCCAAGAAGCTGGGATTACAGGCATGTGCCACGACATCCAGCTAATTTTTTTGCATTTTTAGTAGAGACAGGGGTTCACCATGTTGGCCAGGTTGGTCTCGCACTCCTGACCTAAGGTGATCCACCTACCTCGGCCTCCCAAAGTTCTGGGATTATAGGCATGAGCCACTGCACCTGGCTTGGTTTTTAAAATAAACACGGGGGAGGGCGCTTTTATATTCCTACTTTGGAGATGTGGAAACTAAGGCTTAGAGAAGTAACAAGTTCAAGGTCAAAGAGTTGGCAAAGTTTCACAAGAAAAGGGGTCCTAGAGGAGTTGAAAATATCTGAGGCTGGAAGAACAGCCACCTAGAGTCCCAAGCCCCTTTAAAGGGAAAAAAAGAAAAAAAATGAAGCATCCAGTAGTAACAAAAAGAACCATTTGATATTTTCTCATTGGCTAAGATTGGCTGAGCTGCGGCTGCATTAAGTTAAGTGCTTTGCATATGAAGTTGGGAGGATTCAGTGAATAAGTGTTAGGCAATCATTCTCATTGTACAGGTGAGGAAAGTGGAGCTTGGGGAGGTTAACTATCTTGCCTGTGGCCGCAGAGTTGGTAAATGGTGGAGCTGGAATAAATTTCTGTAAGAAGGATGTTGAGACTTCTACAGCTGTGTTCTATTGTCCCATATACACTGAGGACATAGACACTGGCTCAGGAAGTCTCCCATGACTTTTAGGAAATAAAGATGTGGAGGTCTCAGGATGGACCCTCTGGCTAGATCCTGGGCCCCATAAATCCCAGGGTCTTGCAGTGTGGACTCTATCATCCCTTCCTTTCTCAGCCCAGGGCAACTCAGGCCCAGCCTCTGGTGGAGAAAAGCCTGTTTTGGGGTGTTTGTGGTGGTTGGAGCTGGGTGATGAGTATAAGTTCGAGCTGTAGTTCTCAAACTTGCTGCATATTGAAATCACCATATTAAAATTCCAAACCCATGCTGCACCTCACACCAACTAAATTAGACTCTTTAGGGACAAGAGCCTGTCCTCGGTGTATTTTAAAGCTTCCAGGTGATCCCACCAGGCTTGCTAACTGATAGTTTGGAACAGCCTCTCCTGCAAAGCAGGTGTTGGGAGGCTGGCGTCTCTTCCAGAGTTAGGTAAGTGTGGAGGTAATTGGTCACACACATGTAATATCCAGTGGGGCAATGTTTATAGTGTATTAATCAGTTTTCTTCTCATTAGAATAACAGCTTTCAGACTTCGATATGCCTCGAAATGCCTAGGGAGTTTTTACAAAACGGGTGTGTGCAGGCTCCACCTATAGACCTAACTTAAAAGTTCTGAGGTGGGGCCCAGGAATCTGCATGATAAGCAAGCATCTTCTGTGGCCAGGTGAGGTGGAGATCTCTAGGGGTAGCCCCGGGTCTCCTTTGTTCCATGCACTTGTGAAGTCCTCTTTCCTTGGAAGGGAGTGCAGGCTGAGGACATGGGTTGCCATGGTCACCTGTTGCTCTGTGAGGTTTGGTCTCCTTTGCTCAGGCCTGGCAATCCATTGCTGACAAAGAAAGCTGGTTTGCCTGGCCTGGGTCCCTGCTGCCCACTGCAGTGACTCTTGCTTAGTGCCTTGTGTGTGGGCAGCCCTCAGGGAGGAGGGGATGATCCCAACTTAGAAATTCGGCAGACTGCCTTCTCAGTTTAAAAAAAAAATCAGAGTAAATCTCCGCACAACTTGAGTGTTCAGGAGCCTGTCAGCAGCAACTATCCTGAGTCTTCCCCCTGGGATTGGTGAAACAGCTACTTTGGGGCTCATTTTAAATTTTTCTTCTAAAGCTGTCAAAGAATAGAGAATAGTCGGAGACTCTCAGAGCTGGAAGGGACCTGGGTGATCACTGTGCCAATGCTAATATTCTATTCACTTTTTCATTCATTTGTTCATCCAGCAGATATTTATTAAACACCTATTATATGCAGGCACTATACCAGGTACTGGGAATACAGCCACCATCAAGAGAGACGTTTAGTTTATCCCTGATGGAATTTAAGCTTAGGTGGAAGGGCAAGCAGTAGACAACACAAGTATGTCTATAATTACACATTATGATGAGTGTTCTGAAGGCAAAGTATTGGGGGGCACTGGGAATTAGAGAGACCTAATTTAGAATGATGTGGCCGGGGGGGCAATGACAGCTAAAATTCGTTGAGCACTCACTGTCTGCAGGCCCTGCTGCAAGGGCTTCACAAGTATCACCTCATTTAATTTTCACAATGAGTCTTGCAGAAGAGCTAATGTTATTATCGTTGCCTTGTTACGGAAGAGGGAACTGATACATGGAAAGGTGCCCAGTCTGGAACTAAAACCAAAGCTTATAAGGCTCTCCTACACTTAACATCCCACCGAGATGTTTTTGCTGAGAACTGAAGGACAGATGGGGGTCAGAAAAAACAGAGAAATTAGGAAAGTACTGATAATCCTGGCCATGTGTGGAGCTCTTAGATGCTAGGGACTGTGCAAAACACTTTATCAAAATTATCTTTTTTTGAGATGGAGTTTTGCTCTTGTTGCCCAGGCTGGAATGCAATGGCGCGATCTTGGCTCACCGCAACCTCTGCCTGCCGGGTTCAAGCGATTCTCCTGCCTCAGCCTCCCGAGTAGCCAGGATTACAGGCAGTGCCACCAAGCCCAGCTAATTTTCTTGTAGTTTTAGTAGAGACGGGGTTGCTCCATGTTAGTCAGGCTGGTCTGGAACTCCCAACCTCAGATGATCCACCTGCCTCGGCCTCCCAAAGTGCTGGGATTACAAGTGTGAGCCACTGCGCCTGGCCTATCAAAATTATCTCACCACATCCTTTCAGCAGCTAGGATAAGTAGGAATTCTTATCCCTTTTTTGCAGGTGAGGAAAACAAGTTTTTGGGAGGTTCAGTGACTTTCGATAGGAAGCAGCTGGGTGTGGCAGAGCTGAGTCTGGAGCCAGGGCCTCTTGTCTCTGGGCTTCTGTCTGTGCGATGGCACAGTTCCCAGGCGGTGGACATCTCTGCATCCTGCCCGGACATCACCTGCTGGGTAATGCTAACAATGGCAGGTTGGGAGGCAAGGAGGATCCCCCACAGTCCATTGGCCTCTTGCTCTGGGCCTGGGAGAACCCAGAATAAGGATGAAACAAAGGACGTTTTTAGGGCATGCCGGCCCCTCTGTGCTGAAAGGAAGCTTCATTTTTCTTCCTTCTGGCAAGAACCATCAGGCCAGCCCTCTTCCTGGTCTGCTGGCCCTGGAAACCATAGAAAATGACTTTTTCAGGTAATACCCTCCATTGCCTTTTTTCTCTCCTCTTCCCTTTCATCCCTAGTTGCTAATTAGTGAGATGCTTGTTACTTGCAGTTTTGTGTCTCACCCTCTGCGTGGTGCCTACTGGAACACCGTCCCTACCTGCTCACCCAAGTTGTGTGGTCCCCTGGCCCAACTGAGATGACCAGTAGATATGAGTGTAGGTAGGAAGAAGTACAGGGACTTAGTTATGAACTCCGTCTAGAGCCAGGAGAAGGAGGCAAGAAGGTGAAGAAAGAGAAAGGAGATGTGTCAATGGGGCATGATAAAATATTAAATTCCTGAAAGGTTTGCCAGGATGTGGAGTTCATTTCTTTCATATCCATTCCGTGTCCTGCAGGTGAGTGAGTCTGCACATGGGGGCAAGTGCCCTGTGAGATAGAGGTTCCTCTATGTTCTCACTGAAATCTCTTCTGGGGTTGAAGGGCTGGTTCTGGCAAGGGGAGAAGCTAGAAGTGGGCAGGCTGGCTTTCTGTCTGTTTTTCTTCAGGTCTTGGGGTAAAGGGAGCTGCCTCCATACTGGGCTCTGATTCTGATGAGACTAACATTTGAAAGCAATAGCTTGACTCTACAGATTTCTGAAATCAAGATAGAAAAGGGAAGGTGGAGAAGCTTTCTCCAAGAAGGGGCGGATGTGTGGGAAGTAAGAAGGTTGCCTCGTGTGTGGGTTGTAGAGTTTGGATGACAGTCACTTTTTCCTTTTTTTGTACATGTAGTTATTTATTTATTTTACAACAATTAACTCCTTACAAATGTGAGTTGATGATTTTCTTATTACAAAATAATATATGTTTGTTATAGAACATTAAGAAAACACCAAAAACAAAAATAAGTCACCTATAAATCTCCCCGCCAGAGATAACCAATGGGAGAATTTTGATATCTATCATTCCAGCTTAATTTCTAAGCATCTGCAATCCAGGGTGTGTTATTTTGTTTTTAAAGAAGTTCATTCACTCATTTAACAAGTACTAATTGAGCGCCCACTCGATGCCAGGCACTGGAATCGCATTTTGGAAGCTGTCACACTAGCCTGATTTTTCACATAAAGATGCATCACGAACACTTTTCCACAACAGCCACTCATGTCTTTGAGCTTCCAGATTTAGCTTTTGGGTGTAATGAGGCAGTTGGCAAATTTTGGCATCTCAAGTCTTATGTCTTAAGAGGGAAGGAAACACTGCAGGGCTTCTCTCTCTTTGGCGTCTATGGCAGTACCATATTAGACTCCTGGGGAGAAAATGTGTCTTTTTACTCAGAAAATGAGAAAGGGAGAGAAGCTGTTTTAGACAGTGGGAAAGACTCTAACCTTTTATTTAATATTGGCATCTGGCATTTCTCCAAATGAGAGGTTTAGAGAGGGAAGGTTCCATTTTCCTCACAGAATCTTGACTCCTTAGAGAGTGCATAGAAATGTAAAGCCTACGGCTAGCTCACCTCCAGCGTAGAGATGAGGACCAGGAGTGGCTAGATGACTTGTCCAGGGACACACATGTGGTTGACAGCAGAGCTGTGTCTGGAGCCTGGGGAGCTGAACTAGGGAGTTGCGCAGGTAGTTGGGGCAGATTTGGTAAAAAGTGGTCCAGCCCTTGCTGGGTGGATGGAGGAACCCTGCTGGTGTTGCTCGAGTTTGGATGCTGTGCTTAAAGGAGGTTTATGATACAGATTTGATTTCTTCATCTCTGAGATGTACATCTGGGGCTGTATAGAGGACTGAGGAGTGAGAGAGAAGAAGGGAATGCCTTCTGCAAAGCCACTGCTATACACGGACCAAGCTGGTTGAGCTGGCACTGTGTGGGCTTCCACAAATTCAATTCTGCAAGTATCTATTGGACACTTCCTTTGCCCAGGGCATTGCATTTAGTGCTAGGAATACAGAGAAGAGTAATGGTTGACATTCTTTAGTGGAGGATGATATGAATGTACATAATCACTGCAGGAGGCCTCGATCTATTGTAGGATAGAGGGAACCCAGGGGTTTCCATGGAGGGAGTAACGACCTCCTGCCAGTGAAGGGAGTGTGAAGAAGGCTTCCCCAAGGAGGTGGAATTTAAAGAATATCAGCAGATGTGGAGAGAAGGACTAAGGATGACAGGCCAGGGAAGTAGCATGATGAAAGGAAAGAAATGGAGAGATTCCTCCAAATACACAGGGGATCAAAATTTCCAGCACATGGGTGGAGGGCTGAGTAAGAAATGGGGCTGAAAGGGTATGCTGAGGCAGGGTTTTGAAGAACCTGGAATGGTAGGAGATTCAGTTAGGATGATCCCTATTATAAGAATCCTAACTTAATCTGAATCCATTGAGGAATTTGTAGGGGATGGGGTTCACATGAGTAAAATTTCAGGTGATGGACCTCAGCTTTGGGTCACTTAGGGGTGCCTGATATAATCTCAGCCTAGGCTGGCTCTGCTCATGGGAGTGAAGTGGTCTGCAGCTTGAGAGCTCACACCAGCACACCTCACAATGACGATCTGGAGAGAATGGCTTGTCCACCAGCCACTGAACAAAATTCTCAGGCTTTATTTTGGTTGGACCAACATGGATCAAATATCTGTCTTTGGACCAATCACAATGGGACGCTCCTGTAGCTAGACCATGGGTGGGGACTAGAGTGGACCTGGGGAGATGCAAGAGAGTGAACACAAGCATTTGGACTTTAGTCTGTGTGTCCTTGGAGCATGGTATGTATTGGTGCATGGGGTGGCTTGTTCATCTTTGTGGTAGTAGAACTCCAGGGGTGGTAATGTCCCTGGATTTGGCAGAATCAGGGACAGGAAGGACACTGCCTGGCTGACACTGGCTCTACTGTCTCAGCAGAAGCCACCAAGCTGGGCCATAGAGCCAATTCCAGAATCTAGTCCATGGAGGTACATTTGACGCATCTTGGCATTGGGCAGGAAGGAGGAGAGGCAGAGTGAAAGGGTGACAGTAAAGGACCCAGCCAGTCTTCGTTGGTCAATGTTGTTCTCCTACGGTTTTCATCACTCTTCAGAGAAAAGAGGCTAAGAATCTTTTAGGGGATCCTGAGGGTTGGTGCTTTCTGCAAAATACCTCTAAAAGGCCTTGTGGCTTCCCAGGCAGAGCCTGAGGTGCAGGAACCTGAGTTCATGCTTTATGGATTTGAGTCTTTTATTCTTTTTGCAGCGTGTACATGCGTAGCTCCTCTAGGATTGGCTTTGATTGATAGTTGCCTTTGCAACATTACCATTTCCTCAGGGATCTGATGTCTTCAGAATCGCTGCGCTGGTTTCCATTTGTATTTAGTGGGCCCTCACTGGGCGGTTATGCGCTCTGGACTGTGTTTGGAGAATTAATTTGCTTTATGCCTCAAAGTCAATAGGACGCTTTTTGTTTCTGCTCCTTGAAATGGATGTAGAAGCCTTTTTAATAGGGGGTCCTCTCCCTGAGCTGGCAAAAGAGGGCTTTTCTGACTTGGTGATTTTCCTCCTGTGTGTGGATCTGTTGGGGTGGCTGAAAACTAAGCTGCAGTAGGGGAGATAAAAGGGACAGGATAGTGGTGGGAACATGATGCTCCCTGATTTCAGATGGTCACACTGCTCTAGCTGGCTTTTGGGGGAGCCCTAGACTTGGAAGAAAGGGGATGCTGGCAAAAAAGCTTTGATTATCAGCTTTGTCATTCCTAAGCCATATGACCCTAAACACTTGGCTTTTAAATTTCAGAAAACAGTCATGGAATACCTGCATGCCAGGACTATCTTGGACATGTGCGTGCTTCTTGTTTTTGAAGTAGCCCTAAGGTGACAGTGAGCATGATGCTCGGAGTTATCGAGGGGCTACTTTGTGCATGGATTGTGCCCAAGCTTTTCGTGTGCTGTTCAGATTGTCATGAAGCCCCATGAGGCAGGTATTAGTGTCTTCACTTTACGAATGACAAAAACAGAGGCTCTGACAGGTTAAGTAATTTGCCCAAGATCTCTTAGCAAGTATGTGAGGTGTAAATCTGAGAGATGTTTTGGTGGTGTGTTTTTTTTTTTTTTTTTTTTTTCTCAAAGCTTGCAATGCTCTGGGTTTCAAGATGTGGAGGGAAAAGCATGAGCTTTGGGGTCACTCATGCAGACTTGGGTAGGTAACTCCCTGCTTTTTGTTTACTAGTTGAGTGATTACCTCCTGAGTCTACATGCCATTCAGAGGTAATACCATCATCTTTGTAGTTGGGGATGGCTTAGAATCAAGTGAGCTGTGCAAGCTCATCTAATCTAGTAGTTGGTGCAGCCAGGATTGGTACCCACATGGTCTGATGTCAGAATCCACACTCAACACTTCACATCACTCTGGTTCTGGTATATAGGAGCTGTGGCCACAGTAATAACGATGGCCAAATTCTGCTAATAGGAAGTCTTTGCTTCTGGTGATGGATGGAGCAGGCATGGAGATTTTCTTTTCATTTTTCTCTTTCCTTCCTAATAACCTCTACCAGGGTTTTCTTGGAAGTAGGAGCTGAAGAAGTGAGAGTCGGGGCTAACTGAACTATTAGGATTTTAGTTTTTTTTTTTTTTTTTTGAGGTTGGGTGGGGATGTGGGATAGGTTGAGGCAGGAGGTACGAGAACTCATCAGATAGCTGAGTGGAATATGCTAGAAGCTTTCATGTGTACTGTGGAGGAAGGGGAGTCCCTATGTAGAGTTGGGAAATTTGAGCTCTAATTACAACTTCACTACCAATTCACTGTATGCTCTTTAACTTTTCTAAAATGAGTATTCGGTAAATTAACACATAGGGAGCACTCGGGCCATGTGACAGTCCTCCACATACTCCTGCACAGCTAATATTGTCACCCTGGCTTTAGAGATGGAGAAACAGGATGGATTAAATGGCTCATGGCTCCCCAGCTAGTAAGTGTTATATCTGGGACCAAAAACGGACTGCAGGATTCAAGGTTTTTCCCCTATAGGATACTCGTGTTTAGAAAAACTTGCCCTTTCTACATACTTTGCAGACTCTTAAAAGATTGTAGTCTAACTCCTTTTCCACCCCATGACAGTTGGGGAAACTGAGGCTTAGAGGTCAAGTGATTTGATCAAGATCCCACAGTGTGAGGAGCCATCTGAGATCAAGGTCATGAGATCTCCAGGTCAAGGTTTCCTCCCACCTGGAGTGCAGATGTGATTCCAGGGAGGGAACTGGAAAGACTGATAGGGCATTAGGGATACAGTACTGTGTTTAGAGCCTGATTTCTGGCTCATTGGAAGACTGAGGGGCAAATCAGGAAACCAAGGCAGAAGCCTATGTGCAAGAGCTAGACAATCACTTTGGGGTCAGATGCCATGGAAAATTGGGCAACAAGGATAATTGCGGATCTTGTAAGTAGGTGCAGCTCTGCCTACAGATGGGGGAAGGTATAGGCTGCTATGTTCATTGAGTTCTTGGCAGTGTGGTTATTATAATTTGGATTTCTTAAGGCCTAAGACATAGACTTTGGAATCAGAGCAGCCAAATGTGAATGCAGGTGAGTTCTGTGTGTGCAAACTTGGGCAAGTAATTTCCACTCTCAGAGTCTCAGATTTGTCATTTACAAAATAGGAATGGCATCATACCTACCCTACAGATTCCTACAGCTTGGTTGGGAATATTGAGGAGTTGTCAGTAAATTATCTACTTTAGTGCTCTCAGAATGGTGTCTGGCCTGGACCTCTCGCCAGACTCACTTTGTGTATGCATCTGCTTGATCACCATCTCTACTTGTGTGTCTAATTCTAATTCAAATCAAATCTTTCTTGCTTTAACATCTTTTGATTTTACCTCCTGCCCCAATCTGCTCCTCCCAGACTTCTCTATTTTAGAAATAGGCAACTCCACCCACCTAGTTGCTCAGACCTAACAGACTTAGAACAGTTTTCAACTCCTTTCTTGCTCTCACATCCCACATCCAATCTACCAGCGAATCCTGTCAGCTCTGCCTTAAAAATGGACCTGGAATATGACTATACTTCTTACCTCTGTGGTCCAAGCCGCCCCCACCACCACTTGCCTAGATGTCTGCAGTGACCTCCTTACTGTGCTCCTGCTCCCACTCTTGACTCTGTGCATTTGTTTCTCCACTCAGCAGGCTGGAGTGATCCTTTAATAAGTAGGTCAGATCATGTTATTCTGCTCAAAACCCTCTGCTGGCCTCCTGTTCCACTCTGAGTAAGCCCCAAGGTCTTCACAACCACCTGCAGTATCCCCTGGGCCTGGCCCTGGCACCCAGCACCTTCCTTCCCTTCTGCCTCCTCTTCCATTCTTTTGCCTCAGCCATGCTGGCCTCCTTGATGCCCCTTAAACTCTCTGATCCCAGTCCCACCTCCAAGCCTTTGTCCCGGCAATTTTCCGGGCCATTTTTTTTTCTTTTTTTGAGATGGAGTCTTGCTCTGTCGCCCAGGCTGGAGTGCAGTGGTGCAATCTTGGCTCACTGCAACCTCCACTTCCGGGTTTGAGCAATTCTCCTGTCTCAGCTTCCCAAGTAGCTGGGACTACAGGCATGCACCACCACACCTGGATAATTTTTGTATTTTTAGTAGAGATGGGATTTCACCACGTTGGTGAGGCTGGTCTCAAACTCCTGACTTCAGGTGATCCATCCTGGCCATTTCATGTTCCCAGGTCTGTGCATAGATGAGCCTCATTGTGGAAGTCTCCCCCAACTACCCTTTCCACAACAGCACTTTCCTCCCCCAGCACTCTGGCCGTCCTTACCGTACTTCGTATTCATAGCCCTTGCCACCATCTGACGTGTTACACATGTGTTTATTTTGCTTATCACTTGTCTCATCTGAATAGGGTCTCATCACCCTGAAGGCTGGTTGGGGCTTTATCTGGTTCACAAACAGCACCTTGTACATGGTGAGCACTCAGTGAACACCTGCTGAATGAACAAACACCTTTCCTTCCCTCTTCCACAATTGAGGCACATTGTAACATTGGGCCACTTCTTGCCTAGTCCTTGAGGGCCAAATGAGAGTGTCTCACCCTCCTATCCTCAGTTCTCTTTCAGGAACTACCTTCCACAGACAAAGCCTGGAACTTTCTCATTTTGAACAGGAATACCTGTGCCATGTGCATTGCAAAATAACAACACAAACTAGAAAACAACAAAATTCAGAAAACAGAGAAATTCATAGAAAAGAAAATGAAGATCACCTGGAATTCCACCTCCCAAAAAGAACCACTGTGACAGCCGATGCCCATCTCTCAGGCTTTCCTCTAAGTCACAGATTTCTTCTCGGGAGAGGATTGGGAAGAACATTATACAAATGAGCATATCATTGAGAAAGCTGGTGACAGAATGACAATGACAACCAGCAGTGTTGTCTGATAGTGGTGGGACTGGGAATTGGAAGAATGCAGCTTGTGTCAGTAACCTTTATTTATGTATTTATGTATGTATGTATGTATTTATTTATTTACTTACTTAATTACTTACTTACTTGCTTACTTACTGAGTCTCACTCTGTTGCCCAGGCTGGAGTGCAGTGGTGCGATCTTGGCTCACTGCAACCTCTGCCTCCTGGGTTCAAGAGATTCTCGTGCCTCAGCCTCCCGAGTAGCTGGGATTACAGGTGCCCACCACCACACCTGGCTAATTTTTGTATTTTTAGTAGAGATGGGGTTTCACCATGTTGGCCAGGCTAGTCTCGAATGCCTGGCCTCAAGTGATCCACCTACCTTAGCCTCCCAAAGTGCTGGGATTACAGGCATGAGCTGCTGCCCCCACCCAGTGACTCTCTTTTACATATGAAAGGAAATCGATTTGTTTCTAACCAGGTAAGGGTCCTACATAAGGGAAGACAATGAAATTTCCTCAGAAAAGTACAAGGAAAATTCATTTTCCCTTATTTTTCAAAGCATCTGCTTGGATAGAGCTGTAAAACCAGAAGAACTGTGTGTTTCATTATAAGCAAATTCACAACCGGTGGGGTGTGGGGCTGGGCCAGGGGGATGACCATTGGTGAAGGACTAACTTACATGTTTCAGAAGCTTTACACATGGTAGTTAACTCATTGCCTTCTCATGGTGATCTTGTGAGGTGGACATCATGGGTTGCATTTTGCAGACAGAGCATGGAGGCTGAGAGAGGTTTTATGGCTTCCCTCGGTATACCCCTTTACAAGTGTGATTTGAACCTAGACTGACTCCAGAGCCTGTATTTGTGACTGTGATGAAACATGCTTCAGAGCAGTCAGAACGGAGGGACAGACGGGCCAACATGGAAGTGCATTTGATGAGGCTGTGGGAGGAGGCTGAGACCTTCCCAGGGAGGACCCCTGCAGGCATTGGCCTCCGCTGCAATAGTCCCTTTCCCATAGCTCCCCACCCTGATCTAGAGTTGCTTGGCTGTGTGGCCAGATAGACTGGGAAAGCCTGGTTTCATCACTTTGGCTTGGAAGTTTCCTTCCAGACATGTCTAGGGCTGGTGTGATGGAGGTGGGAATGTGGGAGTGGTGCCACCAGTGTGATTGAATGAGGAAAATCTTGAGATGGAAATGATGGGGGAACCAAGCAGACACCTAGGTCAGTCTTTAGCGCAGGGCCTCTTGTGGCAAGTACCGCCATGCTGATGGGTCAGAGTTCCAGAAACTGGGATGAGCAGGGGATATTAAATCATCCCTTCACCTCTTTGAGCTGTGTGCCAGCTCCTGGGTATCTGGCCCTGGTGAGGGGGGGAGGGTGGTCTGTTGCACTTATTGAGATCATGCTAGCTGGGCCAGTGGACTGAGGTACAAAATCCTGGTATTCCTGTGTGGGGCTGCCACGAGGCCCCTTTGGAGAGATCTGAGCTATATCCCTGCCCCCTTCGGCTGCCCGAAAGTGTGTGTGTGTGTGTGTGTGTGTGAGAGAGAGAGAGAGCGAGCATACATGTGTGCAAGTGTGTAAGTGCAGGGTGTGTGTTGTCAGGATATTGTTACACTGCCTAAGGGCAGGAGATGGCTCCTGGCTATTAATACTGCTCAGATGTTAAACTGATACGGGCACTCAGATCTTATCCATAGAGTGAGGAGATGCCTGTGGTGTCATTGTCACTCCTGAATTTTGAAACCTGTCTGGGAAGGAGGCAGAGAGGGACTCAACTCAGGTAGTGGTACAGGGCTTGGGGTGGGGTGCTTATTTATGCTTTAGCTGGATAGGAGATACTGAACTCACCATTGCTCCGCAAAAATAGCGTCTCTCCGTTCTGTTTCTCAGAGAAAAAGAAGGCTTCTTGGATTTCATTCAATTCAACAAATCTTTATTGAGTACCTGCTGGGTTCAGACAGTGTAGTAGGTACTGGAGATGGAGTAGGGGTAGCAGTTGTGGGTGACAGCTGGCAGAGTCAAGACATATTTTGGTGATACTCTCTGAGCAGAGTTGATGATGGATTGGATATGAGGATGAGGGAGAGATCGGTGTGAAGAAGGACTCCCTGGGTGTTGATGTGAGGAGCCATCAGACGCTTGGCACCGAAATTCCTCTCCTAGAGAGGGTGGTGTGGCTCCAGAATGCTGGGGCAGACTTCAACGCAAAAACTGCACAAAGAGGGCAGGGGTAGGAGAGGCCCTGGGAGGTGTTAGCCACTGAGCTTGAACCTTTGCATTTTTCTCTTTCTTAAAAGAAGTTACCATTAACCAGTGCTTTCAATTTCTTCTCAACCTACCCAATGCCTTCTACCTTCCTGATACCCCACCTCTAATGGAATATGGGGAGAAGAAATTGACTTATTTACAATATTTAGCAAGCTGAGATAAAGTTTAGAAAGCCTGTTTGGCTTGGGACCCCAGAAGGCAAAGAGGTCCAGGTTCAATTCTGAGATAGCGGATATTATTGTTGTGGACAACTCCTTAAGGTCCTTGGGTAGAGCTTTAAGGCTATGAGACCTGCATGATTCAGTGCAAGCAAATTCATAACTAGGGGGGTTTGGGGCTGGGCCAGTGGATAAACTTTTCTTTCAAACAATTATGGAAGATTAGTGCTAAATTAAACTTTGGAGCTTGTCTCATTTAACCCCTCATTCTGGAAATACTTGAACTGAGGCTCAGAGAGGTTTAGGATTGCATAAAGTCACACAGCAGGTTGGTATGGCTTGGCATCCAGATGCGATTTTGCTTAAATAACTGTAAGTTTGGGTAGGGGAGGCTGGAAAAGCACCACATGAAAGGCTTTTAAAGAGTCAGGGCAGTGTTAGGAAACACAGGCTAGCTAGGGAGTCTGCTGGAGGGTAAGGGCCTATGTTTTACAAACAGAATTAGCTCCTTTTACTAAGAAACTTGAATATCAAGCACAAATGGACTGAAGAGGCCAAAGTTAGGTGTGATTCAAGACCAGCCGGGACAACATGGTGAAACCCCATCTCTACTAAAAATACAAAAATTAGCTGGATGTGGTGGTGCACACCTGTAACTCCAGCTACTCAGGAGGCTGAGGCACGATAATTGCTTGAACCTGGAAGGTGGAAGTTGTAGTGAGCCGAGATTGTGCCACTGCACTCCAGCCTGGGTGACAGAATGAAACTCTGTCTCAAAAAAAAAAAAAAAAAAGTTATGTCTGAACTGATCAGAAGACAGAGTTCAGAGTTCAAGGCATCTGGCAGCCCCTGCCCTTGGAAAGCCCTCCTGCCAGGCACTGGACCCATCAATGCATGGTGGCTTGAGGGCTCTGCCTTTCTCTCTCTCTACCTCACCCACCTGTCCTGCTAGACATGGTATCATAGTGCCCATCCTCTGTGGCTGGCTGCTAGGCTAACTCTCCCCCTCTGCATCTGGACTCTGGCCCACAGGCATAGAAAGGGGGCTGTGTCTATACTCCATCTAGTCCAGTGGAGGTAACGCATGCTGGGTTTGGAGCGAGGACATGATGTGCGACCCACATCGGTCCCTTCCATCTGTGTGAAAAGGATTTTCTAGACGCAGTGGGCTGAGCACAATCATGAGAAACCACAGATTCATCCCATTGCAGCCTTGCTTTGGCGTTTTGATAGGCAACGTGGTGTTTGAGAGTACAGGACTGCAACATTTTTCTTTGACATTTACCATGGAGGCTCATATCTGGTGCTCCTTATGTCTGCCCAGGAGAGTTGGGAGAAGGTCAGGGCAGTAAGCTCTGGTGAACATCTTGAGGTTAAACTCAACCCATTGCTGGGGAGTCCAAGCTCTGAGAGCCATCTGTGTGAGTCTTTTGATCTCTGATGTGCTACTTCTCTGAGTTCCAGTGAAGCTGTTGCTCAGTGGCTCAGAGTGTGGGCTCCTAGAATGTGTGATCTAGGTGAGGTCATTGCCACCTTGACGCTTTATAGTCAGGGCCTGGCCTGCCGGGTCTGGCTGCATCTGGCAGAAGAAGGGAGGACACGCTCATCTACCACGGTGGCCTAGGGCCTTGGGAAGAGTGGGAGAGCTACCTATGCTGTGGGTGGGTTAGAAGGAGAAGGGTGGGGTGAGCCAGAATGAGCAGAGGGGCTCCAGAGGCGGATGGCTACGGACAGGTGGCAGTAGTTGCAGAGGAGAGAAGGATGATCCAGCATGCTAGAATAGATATCTCAGTCTTGGTCCTGGTCAGGCCAGCATTTCAGCCTTGAGCCCACTCAGGGGCCCAGCCAGCAATCTACGCCCCGGCTGGCGCTGACCCCCTTGGCACTGGTTTGAATGCCATTTGTCTTTGTGTCTAATCTGCAACATGTGCAGATGCAGAAGTGGCTCAATTGATGACCTGTCTTCTGGAGCACTCAGGGGATCCTGGGAGGCTCTGTTGCTCAGACATTTCAGAGGTGTTAAGAAGCCCTTGGTGGAGATCTGTGTGGGGAGGTTAATTATGACTGTCCCCCCACCCCCCAACCTTTTTTTTCCCCTGTCTGGTAACCTTGGCTTAATTTAAGTAAGTTTTAAATTTCAAGCTGAGATGATGTTTAAGAACTGTAGTTCTTGAAAAATTAGCTCTCAGGGAAAGAAAGAAAAATTAACCCGAAGAGGCCATGAACCAGGCACTGTGCTAGGCATTGTTCCTGGTGTCATCCATTTGTTTCTTCACAGTGACCCTGGAGGGTGTTTGTTTGTTTAATCGCTCGATTGTTGGTTTGTTCATTCGTTCGTTCGTTCATTCATTCATTCATTCAATGTTTGTTGAGTGCCTAAGATGTAGCACTCAAGGCACCATGGTGTAGTGAGTACAGGGAAGATCAGGCTTTCTGCTTTCACAGAGCCATGATTCTAGTGAGAGGGGTGATAGACAATAAACACATAACAATTAGATAATTTCAGACAGAAGTGACTGCCAGGAAGGAAATAAAACAAAGTAAAGGGTGGGTGTGTGACTTTAGAGAGGTGCGGGGACAGCCCATCTGGGGAGATGACATCTGAGCTAAGACTTGAGGGATGAGAGAGCGAGAGCAACGGAAGAGCTGAGGAGAGCAAGTGCGGGCGTCTTGGGTGGGCGTGAACTAGGCTGGAGTGAGAGAGACTGTTTTGTTTGCTCCATTTTCCAGACAAGGAAACTAAAGCATAGAACCCAGCTTGTCCATAATTACCCAGCAAAGTGGAAGAGACCTTTCTCAGTCCGAACCCATGGTTTTTCTACTATAACCTGTTGCTGTCAATAAACTGCTAGCTGGGCTCCATTGTAACCAAGTGCTTTTCCTGCATCATCTTATGTAGTCCTTGTAAACTATCCTCAGACCTATTTTACAGATGAGGTAACTGGGCTTTGGGTCAAGCACCTTATCCATGGTCACACAGCCAGAAATCAGAGAATGTGGGATTCAAACTCGGATCTGTATGACGAACCCGCTGTGGCTTGTCACCACAACATAGGATGAGAGATTCGTTTCCCATGGGCCAAGGGATATTTCCTCTCCTTTTAGAGTTGTGGGAGTTTGAGGCTTTTCCCACATCACCCAGCCAGAAAATGTGGGTCTCCCACCTCCTGGGCAGGGCTCCTTCATCTCCGAGTACTGCCTTTGTCCATGTCTGGCGGTCATGAGGGACTGTTTGGCCATGCCAGCACCACTCAAGGGCCTATTTGCGAATGTTTGGCCATAGAGGGCAAATTCTCAATCTTAGACAAGGGCTCCTTAAAAGGTAAATTATCAGAAAATAGACACTGAGCACCTGTTATAGGTTAGGAATTATGCTAAGCATTGGGAAAGAAAATAATGAGGTGAGTTTGGTTTATCTTGGTGATGAAAAGTATAATCTCCAAGGGTACCAGAAACACTTGACCCCACTGCCCTTCTTGTGCTGGGTAGAAAAGACCAGCTGCGGTCTCTGTGCCCTAAAGGATCTCACAGGCTAGGTGGCAACAGAGAGCAACACATATGACTGTAGTATGGTGTGGCAAATCTCATTCCTTTATCATTTTAAAAATCACTCTCTATTGAGCTTCTCTGCAGGGAAGGTGCTGCAGTAGGTGCAGGAGATACAGTGGTTCAAAGGGCAGACAAGTTCCTGTCTTTATGAAGCTCACATTTGGGGGAAATGAAAATATAAATACAAATAGGGATGAAGATATAGAGGAGAGGTATATGGCGCTATTAGAACCTAATGGGAGGTCCATCTTAGTTGCACGGGAGAAGGCTTCCTTATAGATGTGCTTTGACCTGACGGATGAATTGGAAGCCTGCGATCAAGGCAGCCCTAGGTTATTGGGGGAGCACCAACAAAGGCACCTAGCCCAAGCTGGGAGTATAGGTTAGGCTTCCTCCAGATGGAGAAGTCAAAGTCTACTGGTGAGAGGATGGCTTGGGTTTGGAGCTGGAGGATGTTATGACAAGTGGGAGCCATGTGTCATTTGGGTACCATTCCTGCTTGCTCTCTTTAGGAGACCCTCCTGCTCCACAAACTGGAGCTGCGGAAGTGTGGCAGTTTGCTTGTATCTTCTGTTCTCCACCTCTTTCCTTTGAGCTCTGCCCGTGGCTCTGTGAATACCAATGCCAGCATATAAATTATCCAGCAGGCCTCAGCCCTTGCCCAACCAGCCTCTTCGCTCAGTGGCGTGCATGCATAATCAATATAGGAGGCTGTCACTGCTTTTAGCTGGGGTGCTAGAAAAGAACTTCGGCTTTCAGAGCTTGGCTGCATGCCAGCATTTACTCCCCACGCCTCCCTCCTTCTTGCTTCTCTGGCTTTCTCCCAGTTCTGTAAGGCTGCATGGCAAAAGGTTGCAGGTGGGCCATGTGACTGACCCCAAACCCTCCTGTCCAGCAATTGGGGAGGTTCTTGGTTATGCCGTGGCTCAACCCAGAGAACTCTTAGGCAACCGGCAGGCTGGGCCTCTCATGCTGCTTTCCTCTTGCTGATCTTGGCACTGCCAGAACTTCTGACCATGTCTAAAGTACCCAAGTCTTGGTAAACAGGCTGGCAAGAGTGGGTGTAAGCTCCCTTGCTTCCTTCCTGGTGGAGCGGTATTGGGTGGGACATTCTTAGCTCCTCACATCTTGATGGAAGGAGCTGGGTTGACCCTGACATGCCCCTCCATGGGGTATTCATGACCAAGTATTACTCCTTGGAGACATTACTGGGGTCATTTTCTTCCAGCTTCCTTCTCCTCTCCTGCTCAGATCAGGGAGGAGAGGGGATGGCTTCTAAAACACCTCCAGTCCATGGGGGATGTAGCTGTCTCCTGACACCTTCTACTTTATCCTTTTCTGTTGTCCATTCCAGAACCTTGATTGAGTGCTGCCTGTATATAAAGCAATATGAAGCATGGCACATGGTTCCCTACCCAGAGGCAGGAATCATTTGAAAATGTTTTCAGTCAAGAGATAAATATAATTCCGAAGGGATCTTTGCCCATCTTGGAAAGACACGACCAGGCCCTGCTCTCCACACTCATCCTGCAGCCACTGCCCTGTTGGTCACTGTATTGGCACAGCTCTGGGTGGGGAAATGCTCTGCTGGGATGGTTTCTATCTGGCACATGAGTTTGATTTTCTTTTTCTGTTCTCCTCCCTGCTCAGCCACAACCTCTTCTGAGAGAAGCTGCTCTTCGCATCATTCCGGATGAGTGAGCAGCTGCTTTGCTTTGTACCATGTCACCTGCCCCTGCCCTCCTCCAACCCCGTAATAGCCATGGCTTATTATGGCAGAGGTGAGCACACAGAACTGCCCAGCCACATCCTGGCTTGCAATTGAGAGCTTAAAAAAAGATGAGTCAGGTTGATTGTTCTGCTCCCTCAGGAGTTTAGAGTTGGAAAATTGAGCTGCTAGTGGGGATTCTTAAGCTCAAAGATCATGGAAAGGACTTAGTCCGAGTTGAAGTTAGGAGATGGTGACCCTCAGAGAGGGGAGGATGGTGCATGCTGCGAAAGCAAAGTGGCAGTATCATAAAGGAAAGGAAAGAGAAAAGAGGGTGCAGCCAACTCCTCTGCTAATGACTTATTGTCCTAGCCTGTCCCATTCCTTATATATGCACAACAATCTCTTATCCTAACTGTAGCTGGAGGGGACCTTTGCTTCTTGCAAATAAAAAGTTTATTAATAGTTCAAGTCTTCTTTGAGGTGTCCAGCACTTAGATGACACCAATGGAACAGAATTTTCTCAAATGAATGGGCTGAGAGTAAGATTTTGAGTTGTGTTTCCTTCCAGGGAGCATTCAGTCAAACCTCAGATGTTCTTTTCCTATAGCTTGAGAAAAATTCCTGGAAGATTCCTTAGCTTGGTTCATGGCTGGCAGATTCCTGTGAGGGCCAGCTAATGGGCATGTCTTGGTTATATGGTGGCAGAGAAAAAAACCTCTGACCAGTTTCTGGCTGAGGAACAGGGCTCCTGGCTCCAAGGAACGTTCTAGTGATGGCAGAAATGGGAAAAGTGTTGAGATCAGCAGAGGCACATTGTCAGAGCTGCATTGTGGCTTAAAATGGACTTTGATGAGAGGCCAAGAGTAGATATCTAGAAAACATCAGGAGAGGCCTCTACTAAGGGAAGCAAGTGCAGCAGCCAGAGGGCAGGTGAGAATCTTGGCCAGAGCTGTTGGAGGTTGGATAAGGAGAAAGTGGGCACCCAGGATGTTCACTAAGGTGGTCCAGCCAGTTTGTCTGCAGAGGCCCATTTAGAATCTGAGACACACCCCCACCCCCACCAAACACACAGCCTTAGACACATGGCACTTTGAACTAGGTGTAGGGCATTCTTTTTTTTCTTGAAAGTAGCAATAATAAGAGCCTCTAACATTTATTATGCACTTACTATGTGCTGGGTGCTCTGCCAAGTATTACATACACATCTGTATTTTTTTTATTCCTGTGAACAGATCTGTAAGGTAGGTATCATATTTCTCCATATTACAGATAAGGAAACTGGTGTTTTGAAAGCTTAACTGACTGTCCCAGGGCCACACAACTAGCTCCAGGTGAACTGGCATAATGTGGTTCCTGGCTTCTCTGACCCCATGCCAAGCTCTCAATGAACCCACTCTGCTATTTGGTTGGTTAATGTGCACTGGGCCTGGAACCTCAATTGGGGTTTGTTTCCTGGCTCTATCTGTGCCCCGGTGAACAAACCAGTCTCCCAGGAGGTTTGATGAACCCTGAAGGCTGTTGTGTTGGAAGACACCTGCTGATGCGAGCAGCTGCCTTGGCCTTTTCTGAGGTGGAAGCATTCCAACCTGCCGTGAGCCAGGGAGGAACTCCATACATTATGTAGGAGTGGCACTCCCCCTGCAGTGGATATTGTAGACTTTTGTACCTGCAGCAGGCGAGTGTCAGCTGCTTTGGAAATGAAGCAAAGCCCTGGAAGAGGGGAATGAATGGAGAAGACCAAGGGTAAGTGCTGCTTTAGGGTCCCTCTCACCAGATTGTGACAGCTCCTGGCATTCAACAATCTCTGGCAAAGCTGGGGCAATGGGGTGCATCTCAGGAATAGTTTACTGTCAGAGTAGTGGTTGGAAAATCCTTGCTGGTTCATCTGCTTTGTCTGGTTTGGGGGAACTTGGTACAGCACAATGGCAGGCGATCTTGGGAAGGAGGCCAACCCAAATCTTCAACCATCTGTTAATGGGGTAATAGGTTATGTTGTAGCATGAGTGAGTTGTCTTAATTGGGCAGAAACTTCAGATATGGTTGCCGATGCGGAAGGAGACTGAGCAACTGTGCGTCGGTTGTGAATGTGCAACTTGGGGGATGGGGTTCATGGAAATGGATGTCAGTCTTACTGAAACTCCAGTGCATGGTTCTCAAGGTCACCTGGGGTCCCAGAGTCTTCTGGGAACTTGTGTGAAATGCAAATTCTCAGGCCCCACCCCAGACTTCCTGAATCTGACACTCTAGGGGTGGGACCCAGCAAGTTGTGTTTTTAAAAGCCTTTCAGGTGATTCTGATGCACATGGTTGAAAACCATAGCTGTAGAGTATGCTGGGGTAAGTGATGGTATGGTGTCCTAGACAGATCTTGCAGCTCTCAGGATGAGAAGAGAAAATCCTGAACTGACTTGATATTATGTAATTATTATATAATTAAAAGTGTGCTTAATACATCCTTTATGGATTAAATCAGATTAATCACAATGGTTCTCCAATATCTCAGGCAAAATTCCTGGGTGTAGCTACTCCCCTCATCCTTGTCATGCAAAGAACCTTCCCCCAGACTTCAGTGGGAGATCTATTGTTTGATCATGGGGTTTGGCAGGCACTTCGTTAAGGTGGTGTGATATAATTTTCTGGACCTAGGTTCTGGCCCTACTGTGTATCAGTTTCTTGAGCTATGGGGGGCTTCTCCCTGGTTCCAGGGCTCAACTTCTTCATCCGTGAAATGAGGCTGGATTTGGAGCTCTTGAAGGTGCCTCCTCGGGGTGACACTCCATGGTTCTCAGAGATGTCCCAAGGAAAGGCCATGGTTACGTCATGCTGGAAGCAGAAGTGTTGACACTGCCATATTTTCAACATTAATATTGGAAGCGACAGCCTGCTGACCATCTGGAAGAATCTCTCAGGGCACTGAAGGTTCTGGACCCTGATTTCAGAACTGCATTTTAGGACAGGTGCCTCATTAATAGGAATGACTTCTTCCTCGAGATCGTAGCCAAAGCAGGCTCCCTGACTTTGTACAGCCTAAATTCTCCACACTGTCAAGCTGTTTGAACTCTGTGGTCAATCTCTACAAAAGGGCAGGCCCCTAACCCCATATCTTCTCCATCTGGCCGCTCTGGGGCTTACAGATCTGATGGCTTCTGTTGGGCAACTTTGATGGAAATGCATGTCCAGATCTCGAGCTGGTGCAGAAAAGGTGGTGAGAGGCACCCAGCCTGCTCACGTTCTGTCCTTCCTTGGCCGTAGACACTGTTCAGGCATGGGGGCGGTGGTGAAGGAGCAAGAAGCTGGGAGTTGGAGCAGGGGGAGCCTGCATCGAGGACTGGTTGTACTCCCTTGGCTTGCATGGGACTTCTACGTCAGAGTGAGAGAACACGCACAAATCTGCTGCAATTGACCTTTTAAGTCAACCCGTTGCATATGTTTGCTACACGAAGGGGCTGCTGACAAGTCTCGGGCTGGAGACAGAAGGTGGAGAAGAAAGGAGAAATCTCACCACCACGGGCTGGTGAGACAGAGCAGTGGGCAGAGACAGAGCCGTGGTGATACTGTCAGTCGCTCCGACATGCTGTTCTTCCATCTTCTCCGATGACGCGCGTCTGAAGTGTGACTCGGAGGCCGCAGGAGGAAAGTGCAATGAGCCTGCACCATTTAAAGCCTCTCTCTGAGCAAGGTCGCCAGGGCGGAAATTGGCTACAGCGACCAAGGCCGTTGAATCTAAGGTCCATTTCTGGCTAGGGCTTCAACCGAGGGAAGAATGGGTGGCTGGTTCAGGTGCAGCCCAGAATGAAAGCAGTGGGGAGGGAGAAACTCCCATAGCTGCCATGGGTGAGCTGCCATGGGTGAGCCGCGGCATGCCTTCCAGGATCAGAGAGCCAAGTGCCATCCTCGGTGAAGTAGGAGGGGGAAACGAAAGGCTGGGTCATTTGAGACAAGCATGCCTCCATTACCCTGCCTGAAAACGAAGGGAACACCTGTTCTTGTCTGCAGTCAGAGAGGATTTGACAGAATTTTTAAAGTAAAAAGTGAAATGAAATTTAGATCAGCCTCTGCAAAAGGACTTTGTGGATTTCCTGTCGGTTAAAGATGTGGCAGCATTATTGTTCCTGTTTCTGGAGATGTCAAGAGTAAAATGGTGTGACGTTTGTCAAGTGCTTGGACTTACTATAACCAGACATGCTGCCGGGGGCCTTCCCTGAAGGTCACCTGTCAGGGCTGTAAAGTCGGGGGATGTGGGGATGGGAGGAGGTCAGCTAGGTCACCTGAAAGTCCCTCCTAGGTCTGTGAAAAATCTGTTAGATGGAAAAATAAATGGCAGGGATGGGCTTTCTGTTTCTATGTGTGTTGGCCAGGTGGGCTAAACAGATCTCTCATATCAAGGCCAACCCCTCACTGACACCCTGCGAGGGAAAACTTGGTTGCTGGGGGTGGGGACAGTGTCCCTGCCAACTGTTAAGAGTCCCTGCCCTTTTCCAGGGACAAGGGCAAGACAGGAAAAGGGGACCAATTTCCGAGTACTGTGTGCTAGACTCAGGTTTGTGATGTATATTATTTTAGTTTTATAATCCTAACCCAATGCCATAGGTAGAATTAGCATTTTCGTATTACATATGAGGACACAGAGGGGCAGAGCCATTAGAACACTAGAATAAAGCAACACAGCTAGCCAGCAAGTAGAGATAGACATCCAGGACCACAGCCTAGTCGGGGCTACCATCCCCCTCTACTTCTCTGGCTGGGGATGGGGCTTGTTGGCTCTTTGAATACATGGGCATGTCAAGGCTCATATCTGAGTCCCCATGCCTTTCTCTTTATACATGAGATGTTTCCTCTTACGCTTATGTCCATAGAGAGGGCTTTCCCCTGGGAATGTGCCCTGGGGGCCTGAGGCTGTGAGTTACTGTGCAGATGTGAAGTACCAGGTGTGCTGAAGGCAGGTTGGTTTGTGAGAGGGGGCAACTCCTTTGTTTCACCCCCAACCCCCATGTGAGATGAGCCTTCCTGGGGCCCAGGGGCAATATTACTAATAATTACTCATTGTTGGCATTTTGGAGCTAGGTAAAGCATTCTCCCATTGCTACTGTTTCAGGGTTAGACATCAGTGACGAGTAGCCTGGGATATGGCACTGGCTCCCAGGTATGATGTATTTCTTTGATCCTAGTCTTTTTCAGCTGCTCGGCTCAGTTTCAAAACTGGGTGGGAAATGTCACAGGCTCATTTTCTTGTTGTTTTTCTTCTGTCCCCTGAGGGGTATGGCCACATGCAGAGAGGTAGAAAGGAGGGACAGGAAATGGGACCAATCCACCTGTGTTCGGAAACCTCAGTTAGTGTTGCTTTATTTCCTTCACCAATCTGATAAGGTTTTCCGTTACCACTATTAATACATAGTACTTTATGTGATTCAAATGATAAACACTAATACCGAAAACTTTAAAAAGTCAGAAAAGCACAGAGACAGAAGCAAAAAAGTCACTATTTTCGTACCACATACCATTGTTGACATTTTGGTGTAGGTACTTTCAGGTGTGTGTGTATGTGTGTGTGTGTGGTTTGTGTGTGTGTGTGTGGTTTGTGTGTCTGTATTAGATTGTATACACTTCTTTTTTTATTTGTTTACAGAAACACACTGTATTGTCTGATTTTTTTTCCTGATTTTAGTGTTATAATGTGAGCTTGTTACTGCGCCAGTAGGTATTCTTTAACCTTTTATTGAAAGAGTTGTAAAGGTATAAAGTACTCCATTACAGAGATGTAACAATTTACTTTATTCCTTATTGTTGGATATTTAAATTCTACATTTTCTATATTTAAAAATAATATTGTTCCTCCTGCTAAAGTTTATGCCGTATTACCATCCCACCTGCAGAGTATAAGAATTAACATTTTCCAGCCCCTTTATAATGTATTTTTGCTAAGCCTGGCCTATTAGATAGGGCTGAAAAAATGACATTTTTTTTTGTTTTAACCTTGGCCAGTTCTAAGAAAGAGCACGTGCATGTATGAATGGGCTCTTCAGGGGTGTGAGGAAAAAATATGTTTGCCACCTTGGTTTGTTTTTCTTTATTTGCCTCTTGGTTTTTCCTTTGTCAGTGTAATGCAGAAACACTAGATCTCCACCCTAAGAAAAAAGGTATATAAAAATATATTTAGGGATATTTCTCACAGTTTTATTTATAATGTTACTGTGAGAAAAGTTTTAAAAAGTTGAAATATCTTAAGTTCTTAGGATGGGGAATTACTTAAATTAATGGTGGTAATGAAATATTATGCTATCATCAAAATAACTTAATGGTGTAGGGAAAAATCAAGCTATAAACTATGTATATTATGATCTAAATTAAATAATACGTGCATAGAAAAAAGACTACAAAGGTTAATGTTAATCATTTCTAAGTGGCATATTTGTGCTTTTTCTCTTGTATTTTCAAAAATTTCTAGCAGGCACATGTATTATTATTATAATCCTACACAAAACAAATGTTAGCATAAATTCTAAAATATCATACATGGCAATAAAGAGCCGTAAGTAACTGGGTTTTGGGTCACTTGGATTCTACTGAGGACTTTGTAGGTGATGGAGCCTTTTCACGTTCTTTGAGGTTTGTGGAGTTCTTTGGAAGTTTTCAGGACCATTTCATAGGAGGGGCTTCTAGGAGGCCAGAGTCAAAGTGTGGAGACCAAGAGTAGCTTTCTATCTGACCTTCTGCCCTTTGTGTTGATGGGGGCACAGGTAGTGCAGGAGAAACCTATTTAGGTGCCCGCTGCCCCAGCCCACAGGGCACGCTGAACATGCCACCCAAGGTACCAGTGGATCTCAGGATCACTGCAGTTGGAGTTTGGAGACTGAAGGGCTGGGGATGCCAGAGGGTTAATGTCTAAATATCATTGCGAGGACTGATTGGATGTGTTTAAGTATTTCTGACAATGACAAGCATAATGGGGACAGAATTCTGTGCCAATCCCTTTACCTACTGATGAGGAAATGGAGGTCTGGGGGGGATTAAGTCACTTGCCCATGCAAGCATCTTTATTTTTCTTTCCCAACCCAGAGTACCACTGGCATGGTGCAATGTGTCATGTGTTGGGTCTTTTCAGGTTGGCTGAGATGATGCACGGCACACTTGGATGTTGTTGAAGTACTTACACTTTGCTTGGGTAGAGTTTGCATGAAAGAGCATTATTTAACTCTTTGAGTAGTAGGATTGGGCTTCCTGGAGGAATTGAGGTGAAAGATCAAAAAGTTGATTGTGGCTTGGCTTAGGCCAAGAGGGTAAAGAGGAGTATTCCAGGTAGAGGGAACAGTCTGTGCAGACGTGGAGGGACAGCAGGGTGCACTAGAGACAAAGATTGCTGAGGGAAGAGCCAGCTGCAGGATGAGAGGGATGCATCTAAAGAGGTGGCAGACAGCTGGGAAAGGGCCTCGCCTGCCAGGCCAGAGTTTGGACTCCATGTTGAGAGCCACCAAGAGTCACTGAAGAGCTCTAAGGAAAGGAGTTGTGTGCTCGAACTGAAATTATGCCAAGATCACTTTGGCTCCAGTGTGGGAATGGGTGAGAGAGGACCAGGGCTGAATGCAAGCAGATAAGTGAAGAGTCTAGGTCAACAATTCAGGTAAGAGATGGTGATGGAGTTAAGTGGCAGTGAGGATAGAAAGGGGTAGGCAGGCAGAAGGGAAGAGTTTGTATTGAGCAATTGGGAGGTTGTGGGTGCCATTTGATGAGGCCAAGAAACCAGATCACAAAGCAAATGTGGAGGCTGCTGGGAGGTTGATGAATCCAGGTTGGGGCATATTGTGTTTGCGGTACCTGTGGGGCACAAAAGTGGAGATGCCCTGTCTTTTTGTTTTGTAAAGTACCCAGTAGAGGCTCACTTTTTTCCTCTAACACCATGGAGGAGTTTCTCTATGTACAATGAGACTTGTCTTCCAAAACCTTTTCATGACTGCTTTTCCCAGGTGCTCACACCATTCCTGTGAAGTGGACTAGGGGAGCTTTTCTCAATGCAGAGTGTTCAGACACAGTATCCCATGAAATGGTGTTCGTGTTTTCTTGGAATACAGCCATGCAGGGGGTTTCCACACTGTGGTTGGATCACTCATACCCCAGGAATGGCAGGTTTCTCCTCCTCTGGTCTGCCCAGAGGAGGGGGACCTGAGTGGGGAAGAAACTCTCTCTTGTGCCCTGAGAAGAATGCTTCTCTCTCTGTAAGTAAGGAGGAACAAAGGCCCAGAGAGCCCAAGAGAGAAAAAAGAAGAGTGAAAGGCTGAGATGAGATTGCTCCCATTGCTTAACTAGTGGCCTTGGTTGGTAGGGCAGCTGGCAGGACTACCGCCTGCACTCCTTCCCTGGAGTTACTGTCCTGAATGTTCTCAGGGTGGTTACACAGACCCATCTTGAGGTCATTTCATGGTCCCGTTTCATAACTGGCAGGGATGTTGGAGATTATGGAGTCCAAACTGTGGCTCAAAGTGGGTGGTGAGCAACTTGTCCAAGGTTACACAGTGAGTTGGCCTCCAGGCTTCTTTTCCTGTTTTACCACATCGGACATTCTTTTTTTTTTGTTGTTTTTTGAGATGGAGTCTTGCTCTGTTGCCCAGGCTGGAGTGCAGTGGTGAGATCTTGGCTCACTGCAACTTCTGCCTCCCGGGTTCAAGCGATTCTCCTGCCTCAGCCTCCTGAGCACCTGCGATTACAGGTGTGCACCACCATGCCTGGCTAATTTTTGTATTTTTAGTAGAGAAGGGGTTTCACCATGTTGGCCAGGCTGGTCTCGAACTCCTGACCTCAAGTGATCAGCCCATCTTGGCCTCCCAAAGTGCTGGGATTACAGGTGTGAACCACCGCGCCCGGCCTCCCCACATTGGACTTTCTAAGGAATATTACCTAGCCACAGATCTACAGGGTGTGTTTGTTTCTTAAAGCCTATGAAAACCCACCCCTTCTTTTTGGTTTGTTTCTTTTATACGACCCTTAAATGTCTTTCTCCAGAGCCCTGCCACCCACCTTCTTCCTGTGCACTCTACCTTTTCTCTCTGTGATATCTTTTCTAATCCTATGCTTTTCACTGCTGTTCAAGGGTGGATGACTCCCCAGTTGATACCTCTAGCCTTGAACTCTCTCATACACCTTGTATTACTGGGCTTCTGGTCCTCTCCACCCACAGGCACATCAGGATTGACAGCTGCAAAACCAGCAGTGTTGGCTTCAGAGCTACACAGGCAACTCCTACTTGTTCTTACAATAGAGAATCCATAGTAAGTTGAGAATTAAGCTTAACACACCCAAGTCTGCGTGTCATCATTTTCTGCGTATCTGAGTGGGTAGCATCTCCATCTATCCAGGAATCTGAGCTGGAAAGGTGGAAGCCAATTTCAATATCCCTCTTTCCCCACCACGTTAGTCATCACGCCCTTTTGGTTCTTCTTTTAAAATATCTTTGAACTCCACTTGTTCCTCTGTGTCTTTCTTGCCAATGGGCCATTATCAGCTTTCAACAGAACATTTTGGTGCCTTCTTGGGGGGTCTTCCTACCACCCATTCTTTTTTTCTTCCATTTTCTTTTTTCCTGACATATGGTGGTAGAAATCTTAAGGAAATAAAACTATGCACAGCATTCCTTGTGTGAAATACTGCCTTGCCTGTAAAATCTCATTAATGTAGCCTAGGCAGTGGCTAATAGCCTGGACTCTGGAGTCAGACTGCCTAGGTTTAAATTTCTTCTACTTGCTGAGTTAGCATAGGTGGGTTATATAATCTGTCTGTTCTTCAATTTTCTCACCTATAAAATGGGCGATAATATTAATACATAATTTGTAGGGTGTTAGAAGGATTCAATGAGTTAATATTTGTGATATGCTTAAAAAAGTGCTTAGCACATAGTAAGTACTACTTATGTAGCATTTACTATGTGCTTTGTTAGTGTGTGCCTTATTAAATAAAATAAATATATATCCTTAGCTTGACCTAGAGGCCTTTCAAAACTGGACACTGTTGACCTCTCCAAGCTCAAGTTCTCTATCCTCCTGCCCTTGACACTGTGCCTCCAATAAAACTCAACAGTTTGTCATTGTTCAATACCATTGTGCTTTTCCTTGTGTTTCCTTTTGTCCCTGGATTCTTCTTCTTCACTCTTCCTTCCCACCTCTCCTCCCCCTTATAATCCTTCAAATCAGTTATTCATCTTTTAAAATTCAGATCAAATGCCTCCTATCTGAGGCCATCCCTATACCAGTGGACACAGATAACACTTCTTTCCCTGAGCTACTTCTGTGCCCATGTGTGTTTTATTAGAGTGACGAGGCTGGAGCCTCTGGAGTGGGACAGACATAATTCTAATTCTGATTTGACCACCTCCAAGCTCTGTGACTCTGGGCAAGTTACTTAACCTCTCTGAGCCTCATCTGTAAGATAGGAGTAGGTTACCTACTTGATGAGGCTATGTGAGGATTATATGGCCGTGTGTGTACTAAGTGCCGGGTCCAACTCTCAGCACATGGTAAGCTCACAGCAAGTACTGTATTGTTATGATTTCCACTAATACAGCCATTATGTGTTATTTAATTTGTAGTTCGCATATGTGTCCCCATGACGGTTGGGGCCCTGTTTTACTAAGCTTTATAATCCCAGTATCTCCTGTAGTAGATGATCACTAATATTGACAGTTACCTGAACTTCTGGGCCTCAACACTCATCATCCCACTTGAGATAAAATCAGTGTCTTGGCCACACAGACCTCCCAAGCCCTGTCCCCAGCAGGTTGGTTTTGTTTTCTTGAAGCTTGTCTGAAGGAGATAAGTCTGCACCTGGGAGGTGACAAGATGTTCTAAACCAAGCAGGTGGTGTGCAGCAAGGTGTGAAGGCTTGCTTGGGAGATGTGGCTGGAGGTGTGAGGGGGGCCTGAGACCTTGGTGGGCAGGACTGTGCCAGCTGTGGGAAGAAGAGGCAGGTGAAACAGGAAGAGCATGGAGAACCTGAGGTAAAGGAGAGGGCAGCCAGGGGTGGAGGATTGTGGAGCAGGGCTGAAGGAGAACACAGAGGCTGGACAGGTCTGCTCTCAGGGCCGGTGCGATTACCTCGTCCATCTTCCTATCTGCTCATGTGCTATATTAGTCTGTTCTCACACTGCTATAAAGACATGTCTGAGAACAGGTAATTTATAAAGAAAAGAATTTTAATTGACTTACAGTTCGGCATGGCTGGGCAGGCCTCAGAAAACTTACAATCATGGCAGAAGGGGAAGAGGCACATTTTACATGGCATCAGGTAAGAGAGAGCTAGCAAGAGCAGGGAAAACTGCCTTATAAGCCCATCAGATCTCGTGAGAACTCACTACCATGAGAACAGCATAGGGGAGCCACCCTCATGATCCAGTCACCTCCCACCTGGTCCCTCCCTCAACATGTGGAGATTATGGGGATTATAATTTGAGATGTGATTTGGGTGAGGACACACAGCCAAACCGTATCATGTACCTTGCTGAGAAGGGGGCTTTCCCTGAACCCTTTGTTTTAAATTGCAATCCTCTCCCTCAGCACTCTTAATTCCTTCTTATCTACTTTATTATTTTTTCCTGAGTACTTGTCACCATTGGGCATACTATTTGTTATATTTATGTATTTGCTTATTATCTGTCTCTCTCCACTAGAATTTAAGAGCCACAAAGGCAAGTATTTTAATCTGTTTACACTGATGTGTCACCAGCACCTAGAACATTGCCTGACACATCATAAGTGCTTAATAAATATTTATTGAATGAATGAATCCCACCATACAAGGATCACTGCCTGTCTTAGTCCGTTCAGGCTGCTATAGCAAAATACCTGGGTAATTTAGAAATGACAGACATTTTTTACTCATGGTTCTGGAGAGTGGGAAATCCAGGATCAAGTTGCCAGCAGATTCAGTGTCTGGTGAGGGCCAGTTCTTCTAGGTGGTGTCTTCAATGTGTGCTCACATGGCAGAAGGGCCAGAAGGGATAAATAAGCTTCCTCTGGCCTCTGCTGTAAGGGCACTAATCCCGTTCATGAAGGCTCCACCCTCGTGACCCAATCACCTCCCAAAGGCTCCACCTCTTATTATCACACTGGGGATGGTTTCAACATATAAACTTAGGTGGGGGAATGTGAGCATTCAGACCATAACACTGCCATTTATATTTTTGTGTTCATTCATTTAGTAAGTAGGTTTCCAAAAATTTGTTTGAGGTGTAAGCCATGTACAATAAAGTACCTCAATTTTCTAAGTGTACAATTTGAGTACTGGCAAATGCATACACCTGTGTAACAAACACCGTAGTCAAGATAGAGAACATTTCCATCACCCCCAAAAAGTTTTTCTGTGCCTCTTGGTGGTCAGTTGCTGTCCCCACCCCTGGCCTCAGGCAACCACGGATGTAGTTTTTGTCATTATTTATGGACTTTTCTGTTTCCAGAATTTTATGTAAATGGACTTATGTCTTGTTTTGCTCAGCATAACATTTTAAAGATTTATCTATGTTGCAAGCAGCCGTGGTAAATCTGATTTTATTGTCGAGCAAATCATTTTTTTAATTTGCTTTGTGGTGTTTTGTGACCACCAGGGAGCATGTGCTGTAGATCCAGGCTACCTGGTTAGAGTTTTGGCTTTACCACTTACCAGCTGTGTGGCTTTGGGCAGTTTTATTCTCCCAGTGCCTCCAGCCTCTCATCTGTTAAATGGGGGAATGATCATACCTACCTTATAGTATTCCAGAGAGAAGAATTAAATGAATTAGACACATAAAGTGCTTAGAATGGTGCCTGGCACATAGTGAGTATTCAAAAATTGTTAGCTGTTATTACTTCCATTTTGCAAATGAAGAGAAAAACTCCTGAGGCACAGAAAAGTTGTTTGTCCAGTGTTATTTGGATTGTAGGAAGAATTAGAATTGAGATCTGTCTGATTTCACTCTTTGTCCTGTCACCTCCTAGAGTCTAGTCTTTCTCTTTTGGGCTAGGCTCTTGTGGGTGGCACACACAGAAGGGGGATGAAGGGAAAAAGCAGGTACTCAGCTTGGCGGATGTCTGAATCCTACCTCAGTGTTCACTTAGTTTTTCTCTACCATTTCACCCTCCCCACCACTGTGGGTAGAGTTTCACCCCCTCCTCTGGTCTGCCAAGGGAGTGGAGTTGGGCCTTCTTGCCCTTTGCTCCCCTCCTGGGCCCTCTCAGGCAGCTGAGCCTTCCATCAGGAACACCTCTTGCAATCACACAGCATCAGCCCTGTGAGAAGCTAATTTGATAAACCCCACTCCAAAGCTCATTGAACCTGTCTATAACGATGCTTAATTAAAGTGCAGAAACTTTGAAGAGATAGCAAGTTACTGCTTAATGCAATACCAGAGTGCCACTATTCTACCATCTGCCTCTTTCTCTGCAGTAATTGCTTCCTGACATTTGTTTATTTGAATTAGGAGAGCAGTCTTGATCAAGAGGGAGGGCAGGCAGGGTCAGAACTGTTAGGGAGGAGGAAGAAAGTGGAAAAGGGGGACTATGCTGTTGTGGGGGTGGCCTGAAGGGGAATCACTGTTGTCTTCATAGTATAAGTGGTTTTATCTTTCCATAGGGATGGAACTGTAGAACTTCCTCCCTACAGTGAAAGCATAAGGCTGACTCTGGGATCATATGCTTAGGGTCTGGGGGTGTCCTTTAGAAAGTATGGGAGCTTCTTGGCTAGCAAATGGAGCCTCCTACTTTGTTAGAAGGGAAAGTATAGATGGAGCTGGCAGATCTCAGAGTGGTGTTCTGAGCACAACTAACTAGATTACTGTGACTCAGTGGAGACACTTCTAGTACCAATAGGGTCTCAGAGCTGAGAGAGAGAGATGGTCATTCATATCTGTTCTAATGGTTCTCACTGGTGGTTTCACAGTGTGTCTGGTTATCTTTGATTGCATGCTGGTCATTGTACATGAAAATGATTTATAAGTATAACTTAAGCCTGAGATGATGAAGGTGCCTTCCTTTACAGAACAATTTTATTTTATTTTTCTGGCAGACACTTGAGGGCACTATAAATCTTGCCCCCTCCCTTAAATGAAATTAATGGCTTGAGGCTTCCTCAAAAACAAGTGATTCAAACCCAGTCTGTAGATTCTCTTGAGGACTAGTCAATTTCTGATTTATCCTTACCCTTAGGGGCCCAGCTTATTGTGAGGAGGGTCTACTTTTGGTCTCCCCATTTCATGTGGGTTCTGGTTGTGGATTTTTTTCTCTCTTGCCCTGCCAGGCTGTCAAAATAAAGATCGAATTTGCCAGACTCACAAGATGTCTTCAGGGCAAAAGTGATTTTCATACTTGTCTGGATTCCTGTTTCTTTTCACTTTTAGACTAGTCTTTCCTTACTATCTGATCAGCATTTTGGTGATTTTAAGAAGATACGTTGTGCTTTTTAATCCAGATCTTTAGTTGTTTTTAATGGTAATAGCCTGCCATTACCAGAAAGAAAAAGTCCCCTGGTAGCAGTTTTTCAATTAGATATATTTTTACTTTTGGTAGTGGAACTTTTTTTTGGTCAAATGAAATCTTACATAGAATCTCAATACCAAAAACAAATCAAAATGAAATAAAAAAAAGTGGAGCTTTTCTGGTTAAAATGTGGTTTGGAGGTCTCCAGGGCCTGCCAACTAGGCCTCCCTTTTGTTAGACCCACTTAGAGCATCTCTAAGGACCTGGGTTTTATGGACATGGCTTAAAAAACTGTTCTGAGGAGCTCCCTGGTTTGGCTGATTTTGAGGAACCACAGCTTTGGCAAAACTCATCTAGTGCTTTCCTTGGAAACAAATAGTTCTTGATAGTTTAGGATGGCTAGAAGCCTAGGCCTTGGGCAGCATGCTACAAGAAAGGACAGGATGTGCTGCTTGAGTCCCAGAGAGCCCCTGTGGAAGTCAGGCCAGGTTAGTGGGGATCGTCTTAGTCCTCTTAGGAAGACTGATCTGAGATGGGGGGAAGAGAATGGAAGGGGAATTAGGATGAGTTCTCCAAGAAGCAGACATCAAAACAGGATTGATTAGACGTGCAAGAATCTTACTGAGGGAGATGCCTATGTAGGATTAAAGGGGAGGGAGCAGGAAGGAGGGAGAGTGTTCAGACCTTGATGCACACCTGACTCCGGTGAAAGGAGACAGCAAGGAAAGATTGAGTAGGAAGAGCCTCCTCTGCAGCCCAGCTCTGAGAAAGTCTCAGCCAGGCTGATGGGAAGTCCCCAAGCAAGAGTTGATTGTTAGAGGAATCCTGAATTGGATGGGAATGGATTGGCATGAGTACTCCAATGTGCTTGGTTGTTGGCTGGAAGCAGCTTTGGGGGAGTGGCCGCAATGTGAATGCAGTGATGGATCCAAAAGGTGGTAGCTGTGCTGTTGTCAACTCTGCTCTCTGTGGCATGTCCTCTTGAAAGAGATCTCAGTGGTGCACTTCCATGGCTACCCTCATAGGGGAGGGCCAGGCCACCCAGAAAGCAATGAGGCATTTGCTGAAACACAGCGAGAGGGGAGGGAGAGCAAAACATATTTTTCCAGACCCGGGGACAGCTATAGTGAACTGTTGTCTGTTTATTCGCCAGAAACTCAGTGTCCAGGCAAGTGGGATTTGCTCAGCTCATGTGAGCATGTTATCTGAGTTTGCTGGTGGCAGGCCCATAGTAGCAGATCCCTCTTCATTACCTAAGGATACCCTGATGTGTCTGGTCCTGTGGTCTCTTCTACCTTACCTCCAGCTTCCTAAACCCTTCCAGTGGTTTCAACTGTTCTTCACATAAAGACTACACCCTTTATCCTTGCCTTTTGGGCCTGGTCTGGGCCCTTCCTAGCCCTCCATTCTTATTGCCTACTATGCTTTCCTCCCTGTCCCTGTTCCAGCCCCACTGGCCTTTCAGTCTCTTGCACTTGCCTTGCTCATTCCTACCACAGGGCCTTTGTCCATGATGTTTCCTCTGCCTGGGGTGCTCTTCCAGAAGAGTCTCTTTCCTTCATATCTCTGCACAAGAGTAACTTCTTCAGGGAGGGCTGGAGTCCCCTCCTAGTGCTCTTTAAGTACCGTGTTCGGACATGGTACATTGTGCCTTGGTGGCATTTGTCACAGTCACAGTTTCACATCTTTCCTGGCTGGAATCAGAAATTTCCAAAATTCCTGATTTTTCCAATAGGCTAAAAGCTCCACAAGGGCAGGGGCTGCCTCTGTCTTTGCTGATCATTGTGCCTCCGTGCCGGACACACTCGGGATGCTTAGTCATGATGTCTTGGTCTAGTGGATAATCTACAAAGAGGGTGGTAAAGAGAATAAGTGGATATTCGATCAATAAAAAGAAAATAAGTGTTGAAACAAAATACAAGGCAGAGCGAGGCACACTACTCCAGAGGTGGGAGTGACTTTCAAAGTCCTTGTTTGCCCAGCCTCCTTGTCTTGCATTAGAAGAGACCAAGCATCAGGAGGCCAGTGACTTCCCCGTGTTTACATGGCAAGGGGCGCCAGAGCTGGGGCTCACACCTTGGTTTCTCAATTCTGACTTGAGTGCACTCTTTGCTGTGGGGGGCCTTGCGTGGTCACGGAGCATGAGATTTGAAGGCAAATGCCTGGGTTCCATATGGGCTGTCTTCTCAGAGTTGATTTGACCTTGAATAAACCATTAACCTGTAGGACTCTTTCTTCGTCTGTAAAATGGGGGTGATCATGTGCATTTTAAATGGAAACTTTGAAGATTAAATGAGATAATATGTGAAAGAGTGCTCTTTTGTAAACTCTAAAGTATTTTACAAATGTCAATACTGTGCCACGTCTTAGTATTTTCAAAGAAGCCTAAACCCACTGGAGATGGGGGTGGATGGGGGTACTGTCCAGACCCTGTTGCTGATCCTGTTCCCGAGCCCACTCTGGCCCTCTCCCCCTGACCCTGTAGATGAGATCTTTTTATGTATTTCTAAAAAGGAGCTAAAACGTTTTTGGAGCATTGGCTCTATGGAGGAGAGAGGAGACCTGTGGGATGAACCAGTGTTTTAGCTTCTGGGTCCCTGCTCCTTCATCAGTGGAAGGAAGGGGTTGCCTCATGTCTAAAGGCTCCTTTCAGCAGGAAGCTCCATCAGTCTTCATGAACAGGACGAGCTCAAATCAGGAAGGGGAGGCTATTAACAGACAGGCTCCCAAACAGGGCACAAAGCAAGGGGAGGCGGCATGGCCTCCAGCTTGAAAGATTTGTTAGATCCCAGAAAGAACTTTCTGGCATTCAGAATGGTTAAATGCTGGACATAGAGAAGGCAACAAAGGTTGTGGAAATTGCATTCTGGAGGTCTTTATAAAGAGAAGAAAAATTCAACTGGAGTTCTGTCGGAACTGGGGAAATAGACTAGGAAGCACCCTTGTCCACAGCTGTTTCCTGCCGCTGCTTTGTTGGTGCTGGGAAGTTTCATTTGTGCTGGGGGGTTTCGTTTGTGCTGCGGGGGGTGGTGGGGGGGGGCAGGGGTTAGTTTGTGCACCTAGGTGGCCACTCTTTGGATCTCCCACATCTGTTCTAGGTTCTGAACTTTGACCCCGTTCCTGCTTCTTCCTTCTTAAGGGCATCCCTCCCAGGGCTTGGTCTGGGTGCCATAGCTCCAGATAATAAAAACTCAGCCTCAGCAGTGATTGATAAACTGCTCTGTGTGTAATGATAACATGGGGAATTTCCTGCCAAGATGACCAATCAAAGAGGAAACAGAGGAGAAAGTTTTGTTAAAAATTTTTAGGGAGCATGGTATAAAAACTTTAATTGGTTTTATTTTTGCTGCCATTTTTCCGTGTGTATCTGTCTCCCTTCCTCATTTTTAACCCTCTTGAGACTGGATAGAGATTTCCCAAGCAAGTATAAAAGTAATTATATTCAAAGACAGATTTTTTTTTTCTTCCTAAAGTTATCAAGTTAATTGTCTTTTCTGGGGCTAATTGTCTTTTCTTTGGTCCAGGTGTGAAATGACAGCTTAGTGCCGATGATAGTTTGCATTTGTAAGTCCTTTTCATATACATGATCTCATTTTGTCCTCCAGATGTCTCTGTGGCTTGTTCTTTTTGTTCCATTGCTCAGATGAGTAAGCTGAGGTCCCACTTGGCAAAGCTCACAGAACCAGTGTCAGCTCTGCTGTGAATGCTGCTGTTTTCCCATCTTGTTCTACCACTACACAACACAGCAGTGGGGAAGCTACAGGGTTCCTTGTTCTCTAGCTGGCCAGAGCCCCTGAGCTTCCCTGTGGCTGGCAAAGGCAAGTTGGCTTGAGACAATGTTTTCACTGGTTGGTAGGAGAATGAAGACCTCCCCAGCAATGCAGCGAGTTTGAAAAGGAGCATAGCTTTATGCATTAGTTTCCTGGGACAGCTCTAACAAAGTACCAGCAACTGGGTGGCTTAAGACAACAAAAATTTATTAGCTCGTAGTTCTGGAGGCCAGAAGTCTGAAACCAAGGTGTTGGCAGGGCCACGGTCCCTCTGAAGGCTCTAGGGAAGATTCCTTCCTCGCCTCTTCTCGGCTTCTGGTGTTACCGGCAATCCTTGGTGTTCCTTGGCTTGTAGTGGCCTCACTCCAGTGGCCACTTCCATCATCACATGGTTGTCTTCCCTGTGTCTCTGTGTCCACATCTCTCTATCCCTCTAAGGACACTAGGGATTAGATTTGCAGCCCGGCCTACTCCAGTTTGACCTCATCTTGACTTGATGACATCTGTAAAGACCCTATATTCAAATAAAGTCACATTCACAGGTACCAGGTGTTAAGACTTCAACATGTCTTTCTCAGCCCACAACACCTCATCTTAGTCTAGCCTTCCTGCTTATTTGATTTAAAAATTACCCTTTTAATACACAAAATTATAGTTCTCATAGATGGTAGTTTTTATTTTATAAATGTATGAGACTCAGAAAAATAGCAAACCCTCGTATTTTTATCACTCAAATGAACAATTGACATATATTTTCTTAACAATATTTTTTAAGAACAAAAATATTACAAATGTAGATTTAAAAATTATTGTTAACCATCTTCTCACTTACATTATCTTCTCTTTTTGCTGAGAGCAGTGGTTCTCAACCAGGACAGTTTTGGGGGTGCTACTGTCATCTAGTGGGTAGAGGCCAGGGATGTTGCCAATCATCCAGCAATGCAAGGAGAGCCTGCAACAAGGAATTATCTAGTCCTAAATGTTAATAGCACTCAGGTTGAGAAACTCTATTTTAAAGAGAAGAATAATCATGATATTGACCTGCATCCTTCTAGAAATAGTATTCATTCTTTTTCATACATTTACAAGTCTGAATGGTATTGTATTGTGGTATTGTATTGTGCATGAGTATTCTCTTAATGTATATAAATAGTATTTCTTTTTTAGTTTGAGATGGAGCCTTGCTCTATCGCCTGGGCTGGAGTGCAGTGGTGCGATCTTGGCTCACTGCAAACTCCACCTCCTAGGTTCAAGCGATTCTTCTGCCTCAGCCTCCCAAGTAGCTGGGATTACAGGCGTGTACACCATGCCTGGCTAAGTTTTGTATTTTTAGTAGAGACAGGGTTTCACCATGTTGACCAGGCTGGTCTTGAATTCCTGACCTCAAGTAATCTGCTTGCCTTGGCCTACCAAAGTGCTGGGATTACAGGCGTAAGCCCCCACATCCGGCTTAAATAGCATCGTCTTAATGTGTATAAACAGTGTCATCACATATTCTGCATCTTGCTATTTTCCTTTCTTTAACATTTTTAAAGATTTATCCATGTTCATATATGTATGTGTATATAATATACTTATGTGATTTCTTTTAACTGGTTTGTAGTTTGTTGTTTTATAAAAAGGCCTTTATTTGAGGCCCAGTGTTCAAAACCAGCCTGGGCAACATAGCAAGACCCTGTCTCTACAGAAAAAAAAAAAGTTACCTAGGCGTGGTGGCGCACACCTGTAGTCTTAGCTACTTGGGAAGCTGAGGTGGAAGGATTGCTTGAGCCTAGGAGTTGAGGCTGCAGTAAGCCATGCTCACGCCACTGTACTCCAGCCTGGGCAACAAAGAAAGACCCTATCTCTCTCTTTTTTTTTCCCAAAGTCTTTACTTGATGAAATAAAAAATTAATCTTATGTCCTTACTAGGCACATTCTCTTTTTGTAGGGGGTCAAATTTTATTTCCCCATGACATCTATAAGTCTAGAAACCTGGCCAGATGCCACAGGGTAGACCCCCAGTCCTGGTTAGAAAGCATCTCCATTTTCTGGGATATTAATTCTCTCTAAGAACTTAATCCTTCTAGAATAAAGCAATACCAAAGGCCCCAGGAGTCCTCAATCAGTTGCTAAGAAGAATGAAATTGCATCACAATTCTAATTCATAGCATCTGTAAGGCAGGGCCTTCCTTGGCTTTTCAAATTTTCTACCTTCCCTCATTTCTTTTTCTTACCTTTGGGATTGGAAGAGTCAGAAGTGCTGGGGTACCTAAGCTGTGAGAGTTTCCTTTAATCCTTGAGGATTTCTGAAAGAGAGCCCTTCTGTATTGGTTTGAGGGCTGCCATAGCAAACTACTACAGACTGGGTGGCTTAAACAGCTGAAGTTTATTTTCTCACAGTTCTAGAGGTTGAAGTCCAAGGTTTTGGCAGGACTGGTTTCTTCTGAGGCTTCTCTCCTTGGTGGGCAGATGGCTGTATTCTCTCCGTGTCATTACATTGCTTTCCCTCTGCGTGTATCTGTGTCCAAGTCACCACTTGTTATAAGGACACCAGTTAGATTGGATTAGGGCCCACCCTAAGGACCTCATTTTAACTTAATTAGCTCTTTAAATAATCTAACTCCAAATACAGTCACATTAGGTACTGGGGTTAGGAGTTTTGGTGGGAGGGGGGATGCAGTTCAGCCCCCAACAATTCCTGTCCAATATACAGGGTGACTATTTCCAGGGGATGGGGAGAATCAGTGGAAATTTCATGTGACATCTGATGCTGAGATTTTTAACCCAATGTTAAATTTAAAATTAGTAGGATTGGAAAATTAGACCTCTTAAAGTGAGGTCCACTGAGATTTCGGTTTCCAGGAGACATTGAATAGGGTGAGAAATTTCCAAAAGGCCACTGTTGAGAAACCTCATCAGATAAACACAGAAGACCATGTAGCCCAAGTCCAAATTATTAATCTCAAAGGCCGACCAATAAAGGACTCAGTGGAAAGCACCCTGATCCAAGTTAGAAGGCTTGGGTTTCATCTTGGCCCTGCCTCTTAGCTGTGTGACCTTGAACAAGTTACTTAGACTCGACGTCTTAATTTTCCCCACCTCTAAAGTGGAAGTAATAATACATCAGTGGATTTATGCAAGGATAAGATGAGCACAGTGCTGGGTATCTGGTGAGTTTTCAAAAATGTTATTTGTTCCTAGAATCTGAATCTAAGGAGCTTGGACTCTTTCCTATTGGCAGCAAGGAGCTTCTTTAGAAGCCTGGGAGTGATCTCTTTAAATGTGAGTTTTAGAAAGTTAATTCTGGCTTGGAAGCAGTACATTAGGAGAGTTGGAAGGAGAGAGAGGTTGGAAGTACAAAGATCAGCTATTAGGCTTTTGAAATAATCCAACTGATGAAGACCTGTTTGAACTGAGTTACTGAGGTGGATGGGGATGGAGGGTAGAAGGGAAGAGGGGTATAGAAAGAGAAAAGGAGAGAGAAGGAAAGGAGGGATATTGAGAAGATAGCATCAGAACATAAGAAAATTGATTGGATGTGACAGTGTGAGAGAGAGGAGATGAAGAGCGTGGGATAATGCCCAGGTTGCTAGCTGGGCCTGCTGAGTGGATGAGAATACTAAGGAAGGTAAATTCAGAAGGAACAGTTAAGAGAGGAAGTGGAGGAGGAAAACAATGAGTTTGGTTGTAGTCAGAGTATGTCTGAGTTGTCTGGGGGGCATCCAGGACTAAGAGGGTCAGGGAGAGTGGGTAGTTTGTGAAGAGATCTGGAGATGGAGCTCCAGGGACCCTGACATCTGAAGGGTGGTGGGGAGAAAAGGAGCACCTGAGAGTGACTTTCAAAGGTGTGCAGAGAGGGAGGAGGGGAAGCACCCGAACATGCCAGGAAGGGGGCCCGAAAGCAGCAGATGCAGCAGGAAGGCCTGGGAGGTGGGAACTGAGAAGAAGCTCTGGTTTGGTATTTTGGAAGCCACTGGTAACTTTGGGGAGAGCTGTGTGAGTCAGGGACATGTGGGGGCAGAAGCCGGAATGCAGAGGATGAGGATAGAAAGGGAGAGATGGAGATGATGAGTTTTGATGGAGAAAAGGATTACAGAGAATATCTTCAAGGCGAGGGAAGAGAGAAGAGTCCCGTTTTCTTTTAAGGTAACTGGCATGCTGCTGGGGGCAGGGGGTGAGTGGGGAGCCTATAGAGGTTCGAGAAAGTGTTGATAGAACAGGGTCCCAGGGAGGTGGCAGGGCTTGGAGAAAGAGCACTGGGGATAAGTCAGTTTTAAAGGGACCATTTTTCATTGAGAAGGGAAGTAGGGAAGGTAGGTAGGAGAGAAAGTGAGTAGCCAGAGGGGAGAGAAGCACAGGCCTTCATGACTAAAAACCTCAATTTTTTTTTTCAGTAAAAAAGGAGCCCCTGTGGCATCTGAATGAGGAAGGGGAAAAGGGTTTAGAAGAGCTGGAGAAGGGAGCATATTGGGGAAAAGTTGAAGGATTGCTAAGTAGCTGAGGTTGAGAGTGACAGAACCATATTGTAGTTGCATTTGTTGGCATAGATGGGGTTTTGGTTTCTAGTGCCTATCTGTTGCTCAGGAGCAGGGGAAGTGGTTGCTTAGATTCCTCAAGATAGAGAACGGGTGGGGTGGTGGAAGTTCAGGGGATGAGGTAATGATTGACTATGAAGCCTCTTCTAGGTAAGAAGTGAAGAGAATGGAGTATGGGAGGGATGATAGACTGTGAGTGAAGAGATTAGGGTGCCGTATAGCTTTGGTGAGGTTAGCAAGGAGGGTTAGGAGGAGACAAGAGATAGAAATAAGATTTTCCTGAGATAGGTATTTGCTGGAGAGGTAGTTCTGGGTTGGGTTGAAGTCCAGGTCGGTGATAAGGGAGTAGGAAAAAGGGTGCAGGTTACTGGAGCGGAGGCACAAAGGCCATGAAGCCAGGGCATTGAGCACATGGGCATTGATCACAGTAGTGGGAGTCAGGGTACACAGGGAAACATAGCCAGTTAAATATCTCAGTGGATGTGGGAGAGTAATCTTGGGGTGATATATTGGTCAGTTATTACTGCATAACAAACAATCACAAAAAACTGGATGATACGCAATAGTAAGCCTTGATTTAGCTTCCACATCTGGAGGCAGTTTGATCTAGGCCTTACTCATCTGGGTAATTCCAGTGATCTTGCACCTGCAGTTTGGATGGGATTTGGCTAATCTAGGTTGGTCATAGTTGGGGTGGGTGGCTGGAATAGCTCTGGTCATTGACCTGTTGGGACTGGTGGGCTAGAACAGGCATGCTTATCTCATCATGAGGGCAGAGGTGCCAAAGAGCAAGCACTTTTCAAACTTTTGGTCATGTCACACCCACTAATATTTCCTTGGCCAAAGCAAATCATGTGGCCATGCCAGAATTCAAGATATGGGGAAATAGACTCCACCCATGCAGGCAGGAGGCGACAGTGAGTGAATATTTCTGAACAGTAACATAATTGACTACAAGTGGTAGGTAAGAGCTGTGAAGAGGAAGAGAGGTGGGGTTGCAGATGGCATGAGGCCCTTGAATGATGACATAAGCACAGAGGGGAAGAAAGGATACTGTCTACTCTGCTCCCATCCTGAGATACACATGGCCCCAACACAGAGTGTTTGGCAGAGACATCATTTGATTAGAGAAGGCATAGCTTTCTGTATTGTGAGGAGTCAAATATGAACAGTGGGAATTCTGGAGGGCACAGAGGGAAGAATTCGAAAGAGGCATTGGGAGGCAGTTGGCTACCCAGGGCCAGAGAGCAGCTGCTGGAGCAGGGAGGTCCTAGCCTTAGGAATAAAGGACACACACACACACACACACACACACACACACACACAGCTGCTAGAAGAGTGTGGGCTCACCCGAGGTAAACTCCCACAAAGCCTTATTATTTTGGGAAGGTGTTGTAAAGACCAGCCGCCACATCGCCTTGAATGAGGCTTTGGGTGCTTCTCCCTTCCGGACTAACTGAGGAGGGCAGATGCTTCCCGGGGAGGAGATAGTTTTAGGGGGAGGTGGTCACAGATCCGTACTATACTTGGGATTTCACAATTGCTTTTACTCTGGCAGGGTGTTGGGAACTTTTTTTTTTCCTTTTGGCACTACAAATAAGGAAGCCAGAGGGTGAGTGTGGGAAGAAAACTATTTAAATGGAGACACAGTAATAGAAATAACATCCATCCTTGGAAAGAGAGGCTCTACAAGAAAGGTGGATGAGGTGGGGCACATCAGACCTACACTTTTTCTCTTTGCAGAGCCTCTCACTACTTTTTGAAGTTCTTGATCTTCACTTTCCCACTAGGCTCTAAGCTCCTTGTAGTCAAGGCTGGACTTGTCTTATTCATAGCTTTATACCCAGTGCTAGCAGCACACTCAGAACATAATAGGTGCTCAGTAAATACATTTGAGTGGATGAGTAAATGCATGATGAAAAATTTACAAGTTAGTATATCCATCTCCACATAAAAGAATTCCAAACTTATTTTTGGTAATGTCACTCAACAAATATTTAGGGTCCTCTTGAATATTAATCAGGATGACTAGGCATTCATGAAGTGTGAGACACAGTGCTTGCCAGAGGGTTGCATGACTTCACTTGCAGCTTTGGGAACACTAACTAACAATGCAGAGTCACGTGAAAATGTTTCAGACCTCAGTTTGTCCACCTGCAAAAGGGGGAGGCTGAAGCATTCATTCAGATTTCTTTCCTACAAGGCCTCTTGGAATCTTTAATATTCTATTGTTCATTGTGATCTCTAAAATGGGGAAAATAGTCTGATGCTTCTAAAATGTATGTTTTTCTTTCTTTTCTCTTTTTGCCTTCAGGGCATTTTGTGGGACTGGTTTTCTATGGAGCACATGTTTGGAAATGTGGGCTTGACTAATTCTGCTGGATCAATTCTTGTTGAATTTCTTTTGAAGGTCATTCCCCTCCCACCCTCCTAGATGTGCTTATATCAGATGTAATAGTGCTTTTTCCCCCTTATACTTAGGATGGGATGGCTGCTTTTTAGAGCACCCAGTGGATTCAAACATCTGGTTATCCTTTGTTCTGATGATGTTGGAGGTGGATGTTCAGGTTTCAGCGTTGGGTTGTGCCTGTTCTTCTACTTTGGTCCACTATCCCCAGAGCACCCTGAACTCCTTGGAGGATTTGAAGCATCCAAGATAACTCTTTCCATGAGGGATAGGGGGACAAAGGGACTGGCTTATGTAGAGATGTGGCCAGAGGTTGGGAGGGCTGGACATGCTGACCTGGGACAGGATCAGGAATTCTGAAAATCAGGCAGTTCCAAGGTAAGGTATGGAGTCTAGAAAGGAGGCTATTTGCTACATTCTCACTCTTTTGGATTATATATCTGGATAGGATGTGGCTTCAGGTATTGGGACACTCTGGCTGCCCAGGCGTATGGAGAATGGCCATGGATGGTTGAGAACTAGGCATGGGGATCAAGCCCGGGCCCCTCTCCTATCTACCCTGGATATGAGCCATGGCCTCCTTATTAGTCTGTCTGTGTCCTGCTGTATTCCTTTCAAAACCGGGTCCCACACCATCGAAAACACAGACTTTGTCTCATCACTCCCTCTGTTTAAAATCTTCCAACGCTCCCCAAGACTTTCTTAGCTTGGCATCCAGGACCTTTGGAACTCTGCCCTCAACAAGACTTTTTTTTTTTTAACTTTTAAAGTTATCTCTTTATTAATATTCTGTATTTGATGAGACATTGTCATACCTACATTTAATTTTTTTGTTTTATTTTATTATTATTATCCTCTAAGTTTTAGGGTACATGTGCACAATGTGCAGGTTAGTTACATATGTATACATGTGCCATGCTGGTGTGCTGCACCCATTAACTCGTCATTTAGCATTAGGTATATCTCCTAATGCTATCCCTCCCCACTCGCCCCACCCCACAACAGTCCCCAGAGTGTGATGTTCCCCTTCCTGTGCCCATGTGTTCTCATTGTTCAATTCCCACCTATGAGTGAGAACATGAGGTGTTTGGTTTTTTGTTCTTGTGATAGTTTACTGAGAATGATGATTTCCAGTTTCATCCATGTCCCTTCAAAGGACATGAACTCATCATTTTTTTATGGCTGCATAGTATTCCATGGTGTATATGTGCCACATTTTCTTAATCCAGTCTATCATTGTTGGACATTTGGGTTGGTTCCAAGTCTTTGCTATTGTGAATAGTGCCGCAATAAACATACGTGTGCATGTGTCTTTATAGCAGCATGATTTATAGTCTTTTGGGTATATACCCAGTAATGGGATGGCTTGGTCAAATGGTATTTCTAGTTCTAGATCCCTGAAGAATCACCACACTGACTTCCACAATGGTTGAACTAGTTTACAGTCCCACCAACAGTGTAAAAGTCTTCCTATTTCTCCACATCCTCTCCAGCACCTGTTGTTTCCTGACTTTTTAATGATCACCATTCTAACTGGTGTGAGATGGTATCTCATTGTGGTTTTGATTTGCATTTCTCTGATGGTCAGTGATGGTGAGCATTTTTTTCATGTGTTTTTTGGCTGCATAAATGTCTTCTTTTGAGAAGTGTCTGTTCATGTCCTTTGCCCACTTTTTGATGGGTTTGTTTGTTTTTTTCTTGTAAATTTGTTTGAGTTCATTGTAGATTCTGGATATTAGCCCTTTGTCAGATGAGTAGGTTGCGAAAATTTTCTCCCATTTTGTAGGTTGCCTGTTCACTCTGATGGTAGTTTCTTTTGCTGTGCAGAAACTCTTTAGTTTAATTAGATCCCATTTGTCAATTTTGGCTTTTCCAACAAGACTTTTTAGCCTTACATTTTTTTCCCACTATTCGCTCCCACCCATCCTGCATTCCAGCTAGATAGAACTTCTTATGGCTTCCCGAACACCCCATGATCTTTCCTATCCCACTGTCTTTACTTGTGGTTTTCCTTCTGCTGGGACACCTCCCCTGTGGCCGGGTCTAGCAAAACCATTCATTCTTTAATCTATCACCTCCCCTTATGGTTACTGCTCACATGTCTATCTCTCCTCACCCACTAAACCCTGGCTGGGATCTTTGGGACTCCAGGAACTTACAGGGTGCCTGGCAAGTAGCAGGTGTTTTTTTTGGTGTGTGTGTGTGTGTGTGTTTGTGTGTGTGTGTGTGTGTGTGTTTTGAGATGGAGTCTTGCTCTGTCGCCCAGGCTAGAATGCAGTGGCCTGATCTCCGCTCACTGCAACATCTGCCTCCTGGGTTCAAGCGATTCTCCTGCCTCAGCCTCCTGATTAGCTGGGATTACAGGCGCGTGCCACCACGCCCGACTAATTTTTTGTATTTTTAGTAGAGATGTGGTTTTACCACGTTAGCCAGGATGATCTCAATCTTCTGACCTCGTGATCCACTCACCTTCACGTCCCAAAGTGCTGGGATTACAGGCGTGAGCCACCGGGCCTGGCCCAAGTAGCAGGTATTTATTAGAGGTTTGTTGAATGAATGAATAAGGGCGCGTTGTGTTGAATGAAATGGAGGTTGTGACCGCTTAACTCCCTCTTGTCACCTTCACCTTTCTGTGTATATTAAAAGATTTATCTAACCTGGAATAACAAATGCCCATCCTGGCATAGCAGAAAGATGGGTATTTTAAAAAGAGAGACAGTTTTGTTACCTTTCAAGCATAGCAGGTTTTTGAAAGCTAAGATATAAATAGGTACTAATAAGGAAAGTGGGAAAACTAATGCAAAATTACAGATTGTATTATTCCTGATTGTATAATAATGAATCATAAATAAAGGACCATAAACATTCCAGAATCATCCAGTGAGCCCAGAAGTTGAAGCCATGCTGATAGAATAATTTTTTGAGTCTTGGGTTTGAAAAATATACTGACTTTTTAATTAAAAAAAAACTTTGAAATTTTTTTTTGCTGTTAAGTAAAACCTGAAACTTGGTAGAGAAAGATGTAATTGGGGCTTCCACCTTTTGAGGATCATGGAAACCGTATTCAAATTATTACAATTCTGGATTAGCATCCCTAGATGAGAAGGTTTGATATTATATAATAACTCACTGTGACAGGGCAGAGTCTGGCATAGGTGGGCCCATTGTGTGCCATCCAAATGCATTTAATTACTGCAGGATGAGCCCATAGGTTTTATATCATATGCCCGTTGCAACTGATGGGAAGGTAGCACTTCTTAGACTGTTGGTTGAGAAGGATTCTGAAGCTCCCTCTGGGCTCAACATTATGGTACCATGATTAATTAATGATTGATTAGTGAAGTGTGCTGTGAACACGTGAAGGGAAGATTCATGTATTTTGCCACCTTATCTAACATATCCCAGAAACAGTGGTATAATACTAATCAGTGTGATATATGACAGAAATATGGGACTTATTCAAAAGCTTGAATTTAAGATTCAATTGCATCACTTACGGTTTTGTGACCCTGAACGAACCATGTTCTGTCTCTGAGCTTCAGTTTCTTCATAGGTAGATGGGAGTTGAAAAAAAATAACACCTTATTTGTCATATGGAGGTTAGATGAGACAGAGTTACTTTATACACATTAGTGCCTAGCTTTTCTAATCAGGCTTATGAGATCATTGCTGTATGCAGTCAGTACTTACTTGTTTGCTCCGTGCATGTTACATATGATGGTTTCTGTGCGTATTGCCTGTTTTCCATTCTCAGCTCACAGCACAGGAAGCTTTGCTGGCTCACTGACTTTGCACACCCACTAGCCTAGGGCTCTCACCAGAGCACCTCCCACCTCTTTGGTTCTCTGTGGTGACGTCCTTCAGCATAGGCAGTTAACACCGAAGCAGATGAGGCTGAAGTACATCGTGGTGCTTATAGGCTTGGAAGTTCCATTCTACTTAACTTACTATGTTAAGTGCTCGTAGTAAATTTGGAGCTAAGACCTGGACTTAAGTTTCCTTAGCTGCCTCAGGACTGCGTCTCTAGAACGTCATAGAGTTTAAGCCTTGGCCAGGAAAACTGGGATGACAGTTCTATTCTATGTGTCTCATCCTCTAGGAGGCGAGCGTGGGCATGTTCTCATGGCAAAGGAGCAAGAGTGAGCAAGCAGAAAATACGAAAATGCTTTTCAAGCCTCTGCTGGTGTCATTTTTGCTAATATGCCATTCAGCGAAAGCAAGTCACATGTCTGAGCTTAGTGTCCAGGGCTGGGCTCAGTGATGTTAAATTGCCAAGGGTATGGAGATGGGGAGAGTGAAGAATTTGGGACATTAATACAATCAAACCACTACACAACATTATGGGAGAGATCGCTGAATTTTTTTTTTTTTTTTTTTTTTTTTTTGAGACAGAGTCTCACTCTGTCGCCCAGGCTGGAGTGTAATGCGTGATCTCCGTTCACTGTAACCTCCGCCTCCCAGGTTCAAGCGATTCTCCTGTCTCAGCCTCCTATGTAGCTGGGATTACAGGTGCCTGCCACCACACCCAGATAATTTTGGCATTTTTACTAGAGATGGGGTTTCACCATGTTAGCAGGGGGATCTCGAACTCCTGACCTCAAGTGATCTGCCTGCTTTGGCCTCCCAAAGTGCTGGGTTTACAGGCGTGAGCAACTGTGCCCGGCTAGATCTCTAAAATCATAGCGTGAGTAAGGTGAACAGAAACATAGTAATGATGATAATGGTCATGGCTAACATTTACTGAATGCTTGTTATCTACCAGTCTGTGCTGGGAGCCTATTGCATTTTATTCTATACTGAATCCTCACAATACCCCTTTCATGTAAGTGCTAATATTACCTCTCGCATTTTACAAATGAGAACACTGAGGTTCAGGGAGATTAGGTAATTGTCAGAGGTTACAAAGCTCCTCAGTGGTAGAGCTCTGGAATAAGGATCCAGTTTTATCTGACTCTACTCTAGCTCTTAACTGAATCCCAGAATACCAGAACCTTGGGGCAGGGACACCCCTTGAAATGTACTACAGGGGAATCTAGGGCAAACAGTGAGCAACTCCCTTTCATGCGGACGGTGATAACCTCAAGGAATGTGTCCCCCAAATGAGTATTTACTGATGGTTCCCTCATGCTCAGATGTGTGAGGTTGGCAAAAGTTATGAGACTCAGTCTCAAGCTAGTATGAGTAAAAAGGAAAAATCTGTTCAAGAATTTTTTTGCACATTTGTGCAAATGACAGCTCCTCTGTGGCTTTTTGAGGGGAAAGTAGGAGATTCTAGGGATGGTCCCTTAAATGTTGAGGTTGGTATAGGTGCAGTGGTTTTGAAACTGTTCTTTGGGACTCTGTAGAGTTTCACACTATAAAATCTTGATGACTATTGTGGCCGTCATGGGGGAGGCTGGGAAGCAAGATTCCACCTCCTACTTCTGCAGAGAAGCTCTGCTTTTAACTGTCTTATATTTTGGGGTTTACTTCTTTTTTTTTTCAATCAGAGTCTTGTGGCTTAAGAAAGGAAAGCCCTGTTATAATGGAAATAAACCTGGTCAAAGGGTCCTGATAGTTGAGCTGTAGTGCCACTTCCGCCACCGTCCAGTCATGTAATCTTGCACACTTGCTTGATGATCCCTGGGGTTCTTCTTTTTTCATCTATTGAATGAGGGGCTTGGGCTGGCGATCTTCACTGTCCTCTCCAGATCTGGTATTCCTCATCTTCCAGGAGGGGCATCTGTGATCTATTCTACTGCCAGGGGTGAAGTTCTAGAACTGGTCTGCTAGTGATCCGAACCAGAATCCCTCCCTTGAATCCTTCAAATTTCCGTCTGCTTCCCACCTTAGTCCAGTCAGCAAGCACATGTCTATGATCGACTCTGTGCCAGGCACTAAACCTACCATCGTTCTAAGCTCTGCAGGTCCTAATACTTGCCCTGGCCTGGGAGGGTCTGAAGTGTGCCCTCTTGCTGTGTCTTTTCTTTGCCACTATCTTCCTTCCTTTTCTTTATGCCTCACATGTTTATGTCTTCCTACAGGACACAGTGTGAGGGTTGGTAGCACCATATACTCTCTAGGGGTTGGCAGTGGAGGGGATAATAAGTGGGGACCTAAGGATGTTGCAACAGATGGGCTCACTGGGTCACTGTTCCCTCTCCAGTTCTCCTCAGCCATTGACAAGGATGCTAAGTTCATCTGACCAAAGTGCTTTTCCAATGTAGATCCCTTTATTTTTATTTATTTTGTATTTTTCTTGAGACAGGGTTTCCCTCTGTCACCCAGGCTAGAGTGCAGTGGCACGATCTCGGCTCACTGCAACCTCCGCCTCCTGAACTCAAGTGATCCTCCCGCCTCAGCTTCCCAAGTAGCTGGAACTACAGGCATGAGCCACCACACCTGACTAATTTTTGTATTTTTAGTAGAGACAAGGTTTCACCATGTTGTCCAGGCTGGTCTCAAACTCCTGAGGTCAAGCAATCTGCCCATCTTGGCCTCCTAGATCCCTTCTAGCCACCTCTGTCTCTGTCTCTGTCTCTGTCTGTCTGTCTCTCTCTCTCTCTCTCTCTCTGGCAGTGACTTCCTCAGCAAAGGGCAGAATTGAAGTCTAGTTGTTTGTTGGGAGGACCTGCATCTTTTATTCTTCTTTCCTAGGTGATGGAGAGGCTGGGGTGACATGGAGGGGTACAGTTTCTGTGGAAGGAGAGAAGGCTGGGGAATGCTAGCTGTGTCAGGCACTAAACCTGCCATCCTTCTAAGCTCTGCAAGTCCTAAAACTTGTCCTAGAGGAGACACTGGAGTGTGGGGACCCAGAGAAGAGGGAGTCAGCCATGAGAAGGTTTGAGGAAGGGCATTTCAGGCAGTGGGAAAAGAAATTGCAAAGACTCTGAGGTTAGGCTGCACTTAGTGAGTTCTGAAAACACCAAGGAGGTAGCATGGCTGGGGCACAGTGAACAAGGGGAAGAGGAGTAGTAGATGAGACTGGAGAGGTGGCTGGTGTCAGACCGTGGCCATGTGGGGTCTCAAAGGCCACAGGGAGGGCTTTGGATTTCATTCTGAGTATGTTGAAAACCACTGGAGGGTCTTGGATGAGGGAGTGATGACTTCCATTTTAAAAGGTCATTCTGACTGCTGTATGGAAAATATTCCATAAGGAGCAAAGGTGAAAGCAGGGATACCTGTTGGGAGAACCGTATATAGTCCAAGAGAAAAAGAAACACTGGTGTAGTAGAATTGATTGGAGTGCAGCTTACGGCCTCCCCTGTGAGGTCTTGGGATGCAGGGCCAAACCTGGAACATCATGTCAACGGGTAAGGAAACCCTGGGGAGCCTGAAGGTAGAGGAGGAGAGATGGTAGATTGGGTGAGGGGCATCACATAAACTCTGGAGCTAGACCCAGTTCTGCGGTTATTCATTCATTCATTCAACATATAGTATCCATATTCTTTTTCTCCCCCAGAGAATAGATTTTCTTCAGTCCTTGAGGACTCAGCTTCTTACAGGGACTTTGGCAGAGGTCAGGGGTGTAGTGCCTTGGCTCTACATTGGGGTAAGGGTGTTTGGTCCTTCTAGGCATCACAGTGATTCCTGACTACTTGCTATGAATGGTACTACTCATGTAGTAATGTTGTTTCACATACAGCTTGGGAGGCACAAAAGCCTTGAAGATACATGATTCATGCATGTCCTGATGGCTGCAGTCTCTGCTGTATTTTGGATGATGAGCTTCTTAATGGCCTTGTCCTTGGCTACACATAGGGCCAAATTCATGCAATAAATAGGCTGAATATGGCTGTGGTCCTTTTTGCCATGACTGTTGTTCCTTCTCCTCATTGTCATTTTGGAAGTGAGGAGCTGAGATCTGCACCCTTATTAGCATATGACTTTGGAAAAATGACTTCATTTTCCAGAGGCCTCAGTTTACTCATCTCCAAAATAGGGATAATAATAGTTCCTACATCATAGAGGTTTTGTAAGGATTAAATGACTTCACGTGTACCATGCTTGGCATAGCGTGTTGCCCAGAGCAAGTGTATTATGAGTGTTTGCTGTTGCTGCTGTGTTGTAAGATGTGTGTGCTGGAAGAACTGTGTAGCAGCCTTTCCACTGGCTTTCCAAAATCACAAAAGGACCAAATTGTCAAGGGTCTGGGTCCTGAGCACACTGATCTACACTGTCCCCTTTCTAGGGGCCGTGTGTCATCTGCTCCTGGCTCCCAGGCTCAGCCTTCACCCCCATTGTAACCCTTCCTGGAAATACCTTTTGTGGGCACATTGCTGCCCCTGCTTCCTGCCCCCTGGCATCACATTGCTCTGCAGGAGGTGTGGTCTGTGCCTCATACCTGTGAGGTGTGCCCGGTAGATGGGGCTGTGCCAGGCCCCACATTCACCCTGTGGTGAAGCTGGGGGCTGTCTGGTCTGGGTTCACACAGTTCAAATCTGTCCAGAGCCTTTGCCAGTTTGTTCTGTTCTCCTCACCAGCTCTGGCACCTCTTGCTCCATTAATGGATAATTTGTCAAGTAATGGGAATAATTAGCACAGTGGGGGCTTTACTGTGTCCTGGAAAGAGAACAGAGAGAGCCCTCCCAGCAGCCCCAGACATGATTGCTGGGCAGGCTTATTTTCTCTTGTCTGCGCCTCTCTCCCCTTTTCTTACATGTGTTTGATTTTTTTTCCCCCTCTTTGTGTGGAGAGAGTTGGCTAGGAGAAAAGACTCGTAAATTGCACTCTTGCTGGGCTGGTGCTGCAAAAGCTGGATAAGATTGTCCTCTAGGGCTGAATAATTTTCCTCTCCCCTTACCCCCTTTGTGGGGAAAGATCAGCTAAGCACCTAGTTCATTTTCCCCTCCTTTTCCCTCTCCATTTTTTCTCTCTCCCCCAGCCCTCCCTGCTTCCCTTCCCTATCCCCTCATGTAAAGAATTCACTGGCTTTCAATTGAATCTTTTTTAATGGTCCCAAGAGGGGAGGATCTTGAAGGGTGATTATCTTCATTATAAATTATTAACTCGCCCAGCAGCCAGATGGCTTTCCAAACCATGGCTGGGAACTCCAGGCTGGGGAGGCCCACTGGCCAGGGAGGAGGGGATGAGAGAAGGGAGGAGGCTGAAAAGTAAATGGCCACAGCTTCTTGGGTTCCTGGCTGTACTGAGGTTGCTGGGGAGCCTGTTGGCACCTTACAAGGCCTGAGTTCTTTGGTGTGTGAGAGAAGAGTTTGTTGTTGTTGTTGGTTTTCACCCACTAGAGAACTCAGGGTGCAACAACTAGGCTACCTTGGGGATGGAGTACAGGTAGTAGGTGGAAAAGAGACTGTTGCCATGAGTTGCTTTTGGTATGAACCTTAGAAGATTGTCAAGGCATGGTAAGAAGGCATGATTATTTCTGTCCTTTGTGTAGTCTTTGATGTGCACATCCTGGAAGGTGTATTCATTGTTCTTCCCAATTTATAGGAGAAGAATAAAAAATTGAATAGATCCAGAGGTATCCATATGGTCGCTTGGCCAATAGTTAGTGAAAAGACAGTCTGGTTCTGACTTCCAATCTAGTGGTCTTTCCCTGACATCAGATTTCTCTTCCGCAGTTGCTTATGCCCTACTTGTCCTTCAAGTTTCCTTGCAGGTTCCTCTCCTCTGAGAAACCTCTGACCGCACCAGCCCTGAGTCATCTTGTTCCTCTGGATTGTATTGTACTCCATGTATAGACCTACTTAGTACTGGACATACAACCCCTAAAGATGTCCAGTCTCTTCTGGGTCATCCCCAGTAACAGGGAGCCCGCTTCATTTGGAGGTAATCTGCTTCTAAGATAAAGACATAAATACGCTCTGTAGAACTTCCGTTCACTAGACAAAATTCTATCCTGGAGGGCAATAGAGAAACTGTGGGATCTTTCTTCCAATTTAAGTATGCTTCAAAAAAAAAAAAAAAAAAGAATGCTTCCTACTCCTGTGGACACTGCTCCTGCCACTGCTGCATTGCCTGTGTTAGCCCAAACACCCTGACACCTCCAAAAATTTCTCCTATAGAGACTCATGTATGACTCTCCACATTGTCTGTGACATTGGAATGAAATTTAAAGAAGTCCATCTACCCAGCCTATTCTCCCTAAGCAGTCCCTGTGATATGGCTTAGCTGTGTCCCCACCCAAATCTCATCTTGAATTGTAGCTCCCATAATTCCCACATGTCATGGGAGGGACCTAGTGGAAAGTAATTGAATCATGGGGGCAGATCTTTCCCAAGCTGTTCTCCTGATAGTAGGTCTCATGAGATATGATGGTTTTATAAAGAGGAGTTCCCCTGCACAAGGTTTCTCTTGCCTGCCCCAATGTAAGATGTCCCTTTGCTCTTCTTTCATCTTCTGCCATGATTGTGAGGCTTCTCCGGCCATGAGTCCATTAAACCTCTTTCCTTTATAAATTACCCAGTCTCAGGTATGTCTCTATTAGCAGCTTGAAAACGGACTAATACATCCCATGAGACACCAACATTAGCCATGCTGCTAGCATGAAATAATAAGCATCAAGGACAACAGTGGACAGCAACAGTAGATAACATTTATTTGGTACTTATCTATGCTGAGCGTTGTCCTAAGGGCTTTCACTTGTACTAAGTGCCTACGTATGATAATTCATTGTTATCATCTGTTTCACAGAGAAGACAACGGAGGCACGGAGTGGATAAGTGATGGGCTCAAGGTCACGTAGGCATCAAGTAGCAGGTCTGAGATTTGAACCCAGGAAGTCTGGCTCCAGAGCCCATGCCTTTAACCACTACATTATCCTGCCTGCATGAGAGGGGCACTCATCCTAGTACCAGTGTTCTACTTTGGACTCTAGAGGCTAACCATCACCATATCAAGCCCACACTTGGCAGAGTCTGCTTCTCACATTTGGTTCACCTCCTTATATTATTTAGGCTCGTGTCTTTCCTTTCTACTAACATATAAGTGCCTTTCAGGGCTTGAGCTATTTTTATTTATTTATCTGTATGTCTGGAACATGGGTGCTCCATGGTTAAACAAAATAAATGAAAAACTTTCTTTCCATTTACTATCTTTCAGCTTACCTACACCTTTCTCAGAGTATGACTCAGAATAAAAATTCAGTGACTGGTCAGATTGACACAGATGATGATCTCTTTCTTCCTATAAGTTATATTTCAATTAATATAGTCTAAAATTACATTTGATTATCTGGCAGCCACAAATGCTTTCATACGTATATATATATGTGTGTATATATATATATGTGTATGTGTGTGTGTCTTTTTGTCAATTTAATTTCTCAATTCTTGTTTACTATATAGTTACAAATTGTGCCTTCCATCCTTATGGGTTGTTTATATTGGAGGATCAAGTTGTATTACTTTCCATTTATCTCCATCAAATTTTGTCTTATTAGATATAGGCTGTAGTTTTAGCCTATCGTGATCTCTTGGAGTCCCTTCAGCCTCACCTGACACACTCATAACTCTGTGTCAGTTCATCTACACACATGATTATTTGGCTCTCTCCATCTTCACTGGGGCTCTTGATAAACATGAAAGATGAGATCAGGCCTGACCTCCCACAAGAGCCTGTGTCCTAATGGGTTCGTGCCTTCTTTGAATGCTGTTCTTTAGCCAGTGACAAGTCTTCTTGGTCTGTCTGCCTCACAGTTCTCATATCATGAGAAGATCTGCTGAAGTCCATATATAACTCCTGTGTATCTCTACCATAACAGATCAGTATTCTTGACAGAAAAGGAATTTAGGTTAGCCTGACATGACTTCTTAGTTCTTGGGAAAACTTAGTTTTTAGTAAAAAAAAAAAAAAAAAAGTGTTATAGTTAAAGGTTAAAAAAAAAAGTCTCTTCCTGTCTCTCCCTATCTCCATCCCACTTTCAGCACAATATAAACTTCAAATGCTCTTTTCTATGTGTCCATTTGTTAAGAACGGAATTAAGGTCCTTGGAGGCTGTTTCCCCTTCTTTTTCCTAAAGGGTAAGGCTTGGTGACTAAGACTAGGATCAGCTCCGCAGATTTCAGGAAAAGAAGAGAAGATGCAAGAAGGGTGGTATTCCTAGACATGACCAAATTATGGGAGAGAGGACTAGGGTATAGAGTGGGCTGAAAAGAGAGGGCAGTGAGCTTCCTATTGCAAAGCATGGTGGATATTTGCCCTTAGTTTTCTAGAAGAGAGGTTGGTTTTGACTTGGGGAACTGTAAGAAGGAAGTTCCAGCCTACAAAACAGGAACTAGTAATAATTTTCTTTAAAACCCTTCTTCAAGTGACATAACAAAAATAATAGATTAACATATATATGTATCAGGAAGTGCATTAAGTTGCTTTTATTGAAATATAGCATACATAGAGAAAAGCACATACATTGTAAGTATACAGCTCCCTTGTTGCATTTTCACAAACTGAACACATTACGCAGAATCACCCAGATCAAGAAACAGGATTCCTTCACCCCTTTGCCTTCTTCTAATCATTAACCACTATTCTGACATTTAACAGCATAGAATAAATAATTTTGCCTCTTTTCGGTTTACATAAATGAAGCACATACGGTATGTGTCTTACTTTGCTCAATATTATGTATGTGAGATTCATCCACGCTTCTGTCGAGATGAAGAGCAATCATTCTCAAAGCTGTATAGTATTTTGCACGAATAGACTACAATTTATCCACTCTACTGCAGGTAGACATTGGGTGATTTTCTAGGTTTTGTCTATTATGAACAGTGTTGCCATGAACATTCTCATGCATATTTTCAGTTGGACATTTGTAAGCATTTCTGTTGGTATATACCTAAAAGGGTAATTGTGGAGTCCTGGGATAAAAATGTTCAGCTTTAGTAGATACTGCCAGCATAATTTTCCAAAAGTAGTTACATTTTTATAAATTTTTAAATTTCATAAAGTTCAAAACTGCCCTATGAGATAGGTATTATTCCCCCCCCCCTTTTTTTTTATGAAGAAAGACTCAAGAGAGTTGCCCAAGGTTAAATAGCTATAGGAATGAGAGTCTGGGTTTAAATTCAGCTGTGCCTGCCTCCAAAGCCCATGTTCTCTCTCACTAGCCTGAACTACTTTTATATCTTTGAGAGAATTCATGCCTTAACCTCCCTTACTACATGCAGTAGAGCCTTTGCTGTTGTATTAAGATAGATAGTGCTGACTATGTGAGCTTGCCCTAATGGTGTGGTGTCTGGAGGGGTACAGTTTAGTTGAGGGAGCACATTTCTGAGGTTCTTGTATAAGAACAAGCCTCTGTCCACCTGCAAAACACACAAGAAGAGAAACAAGCCCATATCCTATGCCTTTGTTCAAGTGCATGGGCAAATGGGTGTGGAGAGCATTGATGGCGAAGGTGGGCAAGACATGAGGCTCAGGTTACAGGGAGTTCTGGGTGTAGGTGGCCATATGAGATGGAAGCTTCTGCTAGTTTGTCAGTGACAACAGTTTTTTATGGTCCAGTATTAGGAGTGTATGAGTCAGGACTCTTGGTCACAACCCAACTCAAACTTGCTAAAGGAAAAAAAGTTTTGGTTCATGAAATGGAAGTCACAGGATTCATTGGGCTTTAGGTCTGGCTAGATCTAGGTGTTAACACCACTAGAAATCTGTTTGTATCTATTTCTTGGCTCTGATTTCTTCCTTGTTGTTTTCATTATTAGACAAAATCCTCTCCAATGGTGGAGATGGATCATACTCCACCAGTAATGATGGTGTCTGTCAAGTTTGAGCTTCACTCTAATAATTTATTGATGTGGTAAGAAGAGAGAGGGGATCCTTTTCACGATAATTCCAGTGAAAGTCCCGGCATTAACTCAAATTCAACTTCAAGTCTGGGTGAGAGACCCATCTTGAAACTAATCATTGTGGCCAAGAGATTGGAATGTCCCAGTTGACTAAACTGGATCATATGATTTGGGATTGGGATGAACCTCACCTTGAATGACACAGAACGAGATTGGTGGTGAAAATCATTTACCTGCAAAGTGGGGTGAGGGGAGCAGTGAACATGGGGCAAAACCACCAGAGAGCCACTGGAGAGATTTTCCAGTCCTGGTGAGGGCAGGTCATAGGAAGCTTCTGGAAGAAAACCTGGTAAGCCCCACCTGGGGACTGTGGGATGCCCGCAAAGGCTGGGCACAAGGACAGTCATCATTGTGACTTCCTAAATCAAACCCACTTGTAGACAGTCCGACTTCCTTGAGTTTGTCTCAAGCTCAGCTAAAGCTCCAGGCAGTTGGAAAAGGGAGGAATGGAATTGGAAGGAGGGGTGGGGAGGGCAAATGGCAGCCAGATCTTCTGAGCCACACCTTGTGGCAAATAGCCCACATGTCAGAGTTGTGTAAGCCCCCCCACCACACCACCCTGCCGCCTCCTAAGCAGCCGGCTTATGAGACATTTGCAAAGATGTTAACCCCACATAAAAAGTGTGCCGTTCGATAATTATGTAAATTAGCTGGCAATTAGATAATGTCACTCACTTTCCCTCTCTTGCTTGATTCCCACACAACAGAGAAGTGTTCTGAGCTTCTGCACCAGCCCGGGCCCTGCATGCAGGCTCTGGGGCAAACCACCTGTGTGCGTGGCTGCCTGCGTTCTCCTATGGTTCAGTAGAGGGTGGCAGTTGTCTGGCCAGGTGAAGAGGGCTCCCTGGCTCCCGTTTTGCCATTTCTTGAGTCTAGCATGCCCCACCAGAGGGGCAAAGAAGGCTGAAGGATAAACGCTGGCAGCAGTTGGAGGCCTGCGATATTTAGTGTAAGGGCATCTCTAGCTTTTGGCCATTTTGGCAATTTCCCAGAGGCTGCAGGAATGTCCAAAACTAGGAATGAAAAGGAAGGGCTGTAGGAAAGAATGTGGATAGACCATAGAGGGTTAAGTCTACATAAGCCCACTTGTGATGTTATCACTTCTGAAACTGGATTCTGCCTGTGGGAAAGAAAGCTTGGGTTTCCTCAGTCAGCCTTTTTGATCCCCCACAATGCAGGGCAGGGAATGGTGGTATCCCCCAGTGCTGGTCTGGGCTGGAGGGGAAGGATGAGGGACTGAATGAATGGGGAGGCTCAGCCTGGAAGGGGTGTGTGGCCCCGACAAAGCAGGCTAAGTGCCCATGATCTTCCCCCACAAGGGAATGTTTCTGGGCAGTAGAGTTTTTCATTCATGGGTTTCCCCAGGTCACTAAGCATGTGCTGCTTTGCTCATTGGGGTCATGTGAGGTTGGCATCCAGCGAGGCATGGGGGTTCAGGATTGATGTCCTTGTGTAAAGTGGGGTTGTGTGGAGGCCACTGCATGGAACAGAAGTCAAATAATCCACAGGAACATTCTTCCACTTCTGCTTTTACTGTTCATTCTATCTACAAGTGCTTCCCAAACTCCAGCTCCATGACGAGGCCCTGTGGCAGACACCGTGTTGAAGCAGTCATTGCCTCCAGGGAGCCCCCCATCAGCAATCTGGTTCCAGAGCCTGGGCTCTTAATTGCCGTGCTTTACTGTCTCTGAAGTAAACTTGTCCCCCACTAGTTTGTGATGCCCTGGAGGGTGAGATTGGTGTCTTTATTTTGCTTTGATCCAGTAGTGCCTGGAATGAATTGGAGCTCAATAAACAGTTGAATTGAAGGGTTTTCTCTTTTCTTTGAGATGTTGCCCTTTGACTTGGTTGGCATACCTCACCTCATACAAGGAATCATATTCTTAGAAATTGTGTCACGTTTCATGTCCTACCCTCCTGTTATCCATGTCTGGCTTCATGTCTTCCACTCACTCCACTCCAACAGCACCTACCTCCTGCTGTTCTTCAAGTATACCAGCTTGCTCCAGCCTCAGTTCTTTTACATTGACTATTATTTCTGGAACATTCTTCCCAGATACTTACATGGCTGATTCCCTAACACTCTTTCAAGTCTTTTCTTTTCTTTCTTTCTTTTTTTTTGAGACAGAGTCTTGTTCTGTTGGAACAAGTGGATGGAGTACAGTGGCACGATCTTGGCTCACTGCAAACTCTGCATCCCAGGTTCCAGCAATTCTCCCTGCCTCAGCCTCTCGAGTAGCTGGGATCACAGTCGCCTGCCACCGGGACTAATTTTTGTATTTTTAGTAGAGATGGGGTTTCGCCACGTTGGCCAGACTGGTCTTGAACTCCTGACCTCAGGTGATCCACCCGCCTCGGCCTCCCAAAGTGCTGGGATTACAGGCGCAAGCCACCGTGCATAGCCTCAAGTCTTTACTTAAATTTCACCTTCTCAAATACTCTTTGTGGTGTTTGCCTTTTTTCTGGGGTGTAAATACTCCTTGCCTGTTTATTTCATGCTACCAAAGTCATGCCAACCAGTCAAAGTTTTTGAAATTTTAGCAGTTGGCTCTCACAAGCCTGTATGAGTTGGCACCAGCATACTCCTGTGTCCATGTCTCAGCTGAGCATCCCTTGAACCACTGGGGGTACCTGTGTGTATGGTAAAAGCACTTGATAACAATAACTTGAGCATACCCTGAGAATGACCCTGCATGGCAGATGCACTTGAATGTGTGTGTCCTACACCAGGGAACCTGGGAGTGGCCAACCAGGAGATTCATTCCTTCTCTATGAGGAACATATAAGCCCCTGGCTGGTCCCATGGAACATGGGCTATACAGGGGATCAAGGCCCTTTGTTTTAGGGTAAATGAAGGTTGCCAGATAGGGACTGTTATAGGGAGGGTGCTAAGTAAATATGCTGTGTAAACTGCATGCCTTTTGCAAGCAGTTGCAGCTCTCCTACCCAGCTCACCACCACTGGATTCTCTCCTCTGGATGTAAGCTCCTCGTTAAAACCCATTTCTCATTTGTCAGCTCTGGGATTATTCTTCTGCCTCTTGAACCTGGTACCTTCCTTATCGGGGTCTATGGAAGTTTGGCACAGCACCTGTGCCACACTTTAGGGAACATTGCTTGGACAAAGCCTTTTATAGAACAAAGCCTTTCCTTATAATGGATTTAATCAGCCCCTTGTTCGTTGGGTTTGTTTGTTCATTGGGAATAGGTGTTTGTTCCTGGTTAAGGAACAGCAGCTTCCTCTTCAAAGAAGGGGTAATAACTAGCTTTGCTGATGTGGTTATCATTAAAATAGGGGATAGTAATGTTCTGATGGAGCCCATGGTGAATTATCAAATGTGCCAGGTAATAAGCAGCAACTTGCACAGCTCCTAGAAATCACACTCACTGTTTGATCTGAACAGAGAACTCAGGCGGGCCAGAGTCTGCCCTCAGAAACCAGACTGCGTGCTGGTGCATTTCTAACTGTTTCTACACCATCATAAAATACATGTAATATACTCTAGGTCATTTGGAACTATCCAGTGTCACTCTAGGAATTTCTTAACTATTCAGTTGTCATCCATTCTGCAGTTTTCATAATCTTTTTTAGTACTTTTGTTTTTACACATTGCTCACTCTATAGCCATACATACATCCACACATACACAGACATAACCCCTCCTCCTGTCCCTTCCCACTTCAGAGATAAAGGAAGAAACCTAGGATTTGTTGTCACCTACTATGTATAAAGCCTCATGTGGCCAGCAGCTGTGGCTCATGCCTGTAATCCCAGCACTTTGGGAGGCCTAGGTGGGGAGATCAGAAGTTTGAGACCAGCCTTGGCAACATGATGAAACTCCATCTCTACTAAAAATACAAAAATTAGCTGTGCATGGTGGTACATGCCTGTAATCCCAGCTACTTGGGAGGCTGAGGCAGGAGAATTGCTTGAACCCAAGAGGTGGAGGTTGCAGTGAGCCAAGCTCATGCCACTGCATTCTAGCCTGGGCAAAAGAGCAAGACTCTGTCTCGAAAAAAAAAAAAAAAAAAGGCTTATGCTAGGATCTTCCTATACCTGATTTCATTGATTCCTCTCTTCAATCTTGGGAAGAGGCTATTATTTTCTCTACTTTACAAATGAGGAAATAGAAGCTTAAATAGGTTAAGAAATTTTCTCAAAGTGCCACATACAGGAGCTAGGATTCAAACTCAGCCTTTTTTTTTTTAGAAGGAATAAAATAATCCTCCTCTCTTAGAGAGGAGGATTATTTTACTCATTACTCACCTTCCAGTTTATTTTCACTGATTTTTATAAACATTTCTTTCACAAATTTAGGGGTAGCAATTTGCCTTAGGCTTCCTACAGTGAGTTGTCAAATTGAAAAGGAAAAATCTAGAAAAAAGTTAATGTCATTTGCAAGCTTTTAATAGGTAAATAAGTAAAAATTAGGTGTGGGTATTTGAATATATAAAATGTTAGCACTTATCTTAAAAATACACTTTGACAATGTGACCTTGTGATGTGAATATTCTAATAATGTGCTGATATGGCTTTGGGGATTTTTATTATTTTTACATATGGAAAACCTGAGTGCATCATTAGGACCTGGTCGTCTTGTAGTGGCTCTGGAAGAACCCATGGCCTCCCTCCTGTTTGAAGCACTAAGCACTGTAAAAATCACTAGAATAGCTTGGCTCAAAGTCAGCATTCCATCAATACTTGTGAAATAGGATGCAATGTTTTCCTGATATATGGCCCTAATCTTCCTCTCCTTCTCCCTCCCCTTCTTCCCACAGGTCTTTTCTCTGGAGTCCTGGGAGGCAAGTTATGGGCAGCACTGCTTCTGGCCGCACCATGAAGCCTGAGTCTGCTTGCGCTCTGCCCAGGGCCCTGCTCTGTCTGAGCATTGGGCTTCTAGCTGCCCCCCTCCCCACAGCCTGCCGCTGCTAGGAGGTAGAACTTTAGGAGTGGTCCTTGGCCTGTTTCTACCTGTCACCTGGCTCACCTCACCACTCACTCCTCCTCCATCACAGCACCCCGGCCCTCCCTGTCCCTGGCCTCCCTGGCTGGGGCATTTGGGGGTCCGTTGGGAGGAGTGCATCGCTGAAGGCTTCTTCCTACTCTCCTGCACCTTCTCCTCCTTGAGTCAAGGCCTCCGGATCCACATGGATAGCTGAGATCTTTTCTTGGAGAAAGACGCTTTCCTCTTTACTCCAGTCCCTCACTTCCCCACCTGATTTTCCTCCTCTTCTGCTGGTCCTGTCTTTTTCTACTGCCTCTTTATTCAATTTCTTGCTTGTGTGCCCCTCTGGGACTCTCTTGTACACTTTCCTCCATCTCCACCATCTCAGGATCTGTGTGTGTGCTGCCTTCCTCCTGTGTGCTTTCTGTCCCCCCATCTCTGTCTTGTCTTTCTCTCCCACTTCTATTGCCAAAGGGAGAGATCCTCTCCGGGCTGTTCCCTGGCCTGTCTGCTCCTCCGGGCTCTGTCCCAGCAGCGACAATGAGCTCCACACTCCACTCGGTTTTCTTCACCCTGAAGGTCAGCATCCTGCTGGGGTCCCTGCTGGGGCTCTGCCTGGGCCTTGAGTTCATGGGCCTCCCCAACCAGTGGGCCCGCTACCTCCGCTGGGATGCCAGCACACGCAGTGACCTGAGTTTCCAGTTCAAGACCAACGTCTCTACGGGGCTGCTCCTCTACCTGGATGATGGCGGCGTCTGCGACTTCCTATGCCTCTCCCTGGTGGATGGCCGCGTTCAGCTCCGCTTCAGCATGGACTGTGCCGAGACTGCCGTGCTGTCCAACAAGCAGGTGAATGACAGCAGCTGGCACTTCCTCATGGTGAGCCGTGACCGCCTGCGCACGGTGCTGATGCTTGATGGCGAGGGCCAGTCTGGGGAGCTGCAGCCCCAGCGGCCCTACATGGATGTGGTCAGTGACTTGTTCCTTGGTGGAGTCCCTACTGACATACGACCTTCTGCCCTGACCCTCGATGGAGTTCAGGCCATGCCCGGCTTCAAGGGGTTAATTCTGGATCTCAAGTATGGAAACTCGGAGCCTCGGCTTCTGGGGAGCCGGGGTGTCCAGATGGATGCCGAGGGACCCTGTGGTGAGCGTCCCTGTGAAAATGGTGGGATCTGCTTTCTCCTGGACGGCCACCCCACCTGTGACTGTTCTACCACTGGCTATGGTGGCAAGCTCTGCTCAGAAGGTAAGACCCTCTCCCTCTCTTGCTAGAGACCCACCCACGGGATGGCTGAGGCTGGGGCTCCTGATACAAACCAGTTCTATATGGATGCATATCTTTAGCTGCATGTTAGATCGCTGGGCCCCTTGCCCTAAGGAGGCAGTGGAAATCCTTTGCCTACTCTTAATGGAGAATCTGTCAGATCTCAGCAGGAGTAGAATCCTGGCCCCTGAACCCTGGGCTCTGTACCCTACTCAGAGGGTTAGATGAAGTAGGCTGCAGGGTCTGCCCCAGCTTGGCCCCTCTCACTGCAGCACCGTTTATCACAGTCAACCCAGGGCAAGAAATCAGATAGAAATTGGCAAATTTCGGCTAGGCAAGGTGGCTCACACCTGTAATCCTAGCACTTTGGGAGGCCGAAGCGGGCAGATCACTTGAGGTCAGGAGTTGGAGACCAGCCTGGCCAACATGATGAAACCCTGTCTCTACTAAAAATACAAAAATTAGCTGGGCATGGTGGCGCACGCCTGTAGTCACAGCTACTCGCAAGGCTGAGGCAGGATAATCGCTCTAACCTGGGAGGTGGAGGTTGCAGTGAGCTGAGAATGCACCACTGCACTCCAGCCTGGGTGACAGAGTGAGACTGTCTCAAAAAAGAAAAAAAAAAAAAAAGAAAAGAAATTGGCAAATTTCTACCTGTGTCTCTCCTGAGCCCTTGAGGTTTGGACCCTTAGGGATAGCTGGGAAACTCCCCATCACTTCCTCTTAATCATCCCTCACATAAAGAATGCCTGTGTAAAGAAAAATGAACCCAGTTCTTCTATTGGGGCCCACCCCACCTCCCAACCCTCTGGGAGGTGTCTAGAAGGTGGATGAGGCATCTGGGCCAGGCCCCTCTTACCTTTTTGTTTTTGGCAATGAGGATTTCTCACATGAGGTACCTCTTTAGATGTGGTTCCCTTTCCCATCCTCTCCATGTACTGAGAACATTGCAAAGAGGCACAGAGATTGACTGCAGTCTTGTTCAGCCAAGCCTCCAAGGGAGCTGAGAGTATACAGCATAGCCTGGAGAACCTCCCAGGTTCAACCGTGACTTCCCAGGGAGAAGCAGGGAGGCACAGAGGCTTAGGTTGCCCTCCCTTGCTCACCAAATCTGACTGTTTGGGATTAGATCTAAGAGAGGTGGCTCAAACTTTAACTTGACAAATACTTAAAATCCAAATTCCTGGACTTACTCACGGCTTAGATTTGGGTAGCAGGAACTGCTGACGTGAGAAGCTGAGAACCAACCATACAGGTATGTATGTTGAGAGGTTAGGGTGACAGGAGGCAAGGAAGTCACATTTCCTTCTATCCTTTTAGGGTTAAGCCCTGGTTTCTCTTAGACGGGTTTTATGTTGCCATCCCCTACTGGTCTCTTCGTGGAGGTGGTGTAAGGTATAGGGCAGAACAGTGGTTCTCAATTTAGCTGCATGTTAAGATTGTCTTGGGGGAATTTAAACTCCAGACCACACCCCAGGCTAATTAAATCAGAATCTCTTGGCATGGGATCCAAGCATTTGTATATTTTTAAAGCTCTCCACATAATTCCTGTGCACAATCAAGGTTAAGGACTAACTAGTACAAGATCAAGGGAGGCCAGATGGCTGGTGCCAGGTGGGTGTGGCCAGGTGAGTGCCTTGCCACCGATTCCCAAGATCTCTTCATTCAGATAAGGCCCTGCTATTGGGATGTGTAATTAAAGACTGCAGGTGTTCCTTAAGTGTTTCCAGAACATCCCAACCCCTAAAGCAGGTTGTGCTTGATGTGAACCTTAGCTATCAGTGGCTATTTAAGAATATTTAAAAAAATTAAAACAAAATTTATTTCCCAGGTGGTACCTGCTGGAGACTGGAACATATCAGAGGTCTTGTCATGCATGGGCTATTGCAGGAGCTGCCTGGGTCTCCACTCCTTTCTTCTAATGGGTTGGGCATCACATCTTTCTCCCTTCCTGTGGGTGGGCTGTCAGAGCTGGAGATGCCAGGCATATATATTGTCCTTATTTGGCTTCTGTTTTTCCTCCACTGAACCCACTGGGAGAAGGGGTGGGGAAGAGGCAACCCCAGTCTACAAACCATTTTGGGAATGTGGTTATTGAAGTGCTTCTCACAAGCAGGTGCCTTCTGGAGCTGACTGCTGTTCCAGAGCTTCTTGGCTTTGGAGAAAGTTCTGCCTGAAGACGCTGACATGATCACTTGTTTTCTCATTCGCCCAAAGGATCTGTTCTGTTCTCAAAACTTGTATTGAAAGCTGGCATTCTTCCTTTCTAGGGACCAGGGTGTTTGCAAATGTGTTGTTAGCTTGCTGATTATCCCTGATTGCATTTTTGTGTTTAAAAAGAACTCATTTCCTTGGGGCAGGTTTGGATCAGCACTTTTCCGCAGGAAAAAAAATCTCTATACTGTATATGTATACAATTTGCTTTTCTCTTCTTTTTCTTTTTATATTTTGTGTGTGTTCCAGCTCCCAGTGGAATTTCTTCAGAGCAGATTGTGTGCCATTGGTTTTTTAATAGCTAAATGCAATATGTATATTTTAATAATTGTTTTTTTTTCCTACAAGGTTCAGATCGTCTCCTGGCTACGGATTGATACCCCTATCTGTAGAAGGCAAACACACATCCTAACTCATTTATTCTCCCCATACATAAATAGAGTAAATAAACTGCCATAACAGTAACACTTGGCTGGCTTGGAACAGAGCAGTGCAAAGGTTGAGGTGAGAGAGGATGTTGCGGGAGGTAACAGAATCTACTGTTGATTTCTTGGAGCCTGTTGATCCTGGTAATTGTCATCATGTCTAATCAATCACAAAAATGCATCACAGACTATTAGAAAATAACCGTTGCCTCCACATATAGTTAATTTTTAGAAAGTAAGCGGAAAAAGTCACCTGTAAAATGGAAGGGAAAGGAAATCACAGCAGCTGCTAAGTGTCAAATAGATCTACACAAAACAAGATAATGTCTGCCCATTTTTCCAAAGATAATGTGGTGAAGTGGGTAGAGAGAAATGCATCCATTCCCCCCACCCAACCTCTGCTAAATTGTCCATGTCACAGTACTGAGACCAGGGGGCTTATTCCCAGCGGGCAGAATGTGCACCAAGCACCTCTTGTCTCAATTTGCAGTCTAGGCCCTGCTATTTGATGGTGTGAGGGCTTGCACCTGGCATGGAAGGTCCGTTTTGTACTTCTTGCTTTAGCAGTTCAAAGAGCAGGGAGAGCTGCGAGGGCCTCTGCAGCTTCAGATGGATGTGGTCAGCTTGTTGGAGGCGCCTTCTGTGGTCCATTAGCTCCAGCCCCCCTGCGGTGTTGCTGTTTGCTTGGCTTGTCTGGCTCTCCATGCCTTGTTGGCTCCAAAATGTCATCATGCTGCACCCCAGGAAGAATGTGCAGGCCCATCACTTTTATGTGCTTTGCGCTATTTTGATTCCCCGTTGGGTATATTCCCTAGGTAAGACCCAGAAGACACAGGAGGTAGTTGCTTTGGGAGAGTTTGGACCTATGGGTATGAGGTAATAGACACAGTATCTTCTCTTTCATTTGGTGAGACTATTAGCTCTGGCCGCGGACTGAATTCCACACAGCTCACTTGGGAAAACTTTATTCCAAAACATAGTCACATTGAACATTGTGGAGAATGAGGGACAGAGAAGAGGCCCTAGATTTGTACATCTGGGTGTTATGTCTATAAATAGAATGCTTTGGTGGTCAACTAGACTTGTTCATGTTGACATTTAGTCTTGCCTTTTCGGTGGTGATTTTAAAATTATGTATATCTTGTTTGGAATATAGTGGAGCTATGGTGTGGCATTTTCATCTGGCTTTTTTGTTTAGCTCAGCCCGTCCTGTTATGGGCAGCCTTGAAGCTCAGTGGCTAATGAAGAGGTATCCTCACTCCCTCCAGAGAGCGGTCCCCTCACGGCTCATTGAGAGTTTGTCAGCATCTTGAAATGAGTTTAAACTTGTTTATTTTTAAAACATTCTTTGTTATGAATGTGCCTGTATTGAATTACTGAACAACCTTATGGTTGTGAAGAATTGATTTGGTGCTAAGGTGTATAAATTTCAGGACCAGTGTCTCTGAAGAGTTCATTTAGCATGAAGTCAGCCTGTGGCAGGTTGGGTGGAGCCAGGGAACAATGGAGAAGCTTTCATGGGTGGATCTCTACTCCAAATCTACCTATGTCACATATCACTCATGCCATCACATTTTACGTTGATTCAGTAGAGGGAAAAGGTTCTAGTCTACTGACAAAGAAAAAGTTGATTACTTGTCTTCTGTCTTCTCCTGCGGACTTGAGTGGGTGCCCAGACCAGAAGCGGTTTGTCTCGATACTTAGCTGTTATGTTTTCAAGTGTTGGAATCCTCTAGTGAAGTGTCGTGGTGGGTGTTGGTGATAGGGACCACAGCCTTATTATAAGCACACTGTTGTGTGGTCCTCAGTAGTGACTAGCCACCGCCCCCCCCCCCGCCCCCACCCGCCACCTCAAGTTGTCTGAAGCTCAGATCCTACTCAGGTCAGTTTGACTGATGGCTCAACACCACTGTGTGGCCTTCGCATGCCTTCCTGAAAGTGAATTTCAATTTCTTTTTTTTTTATTGAGAATTTATGACTTTTGCCCCATCTCTCAAAGCCAAGACTAGGATGGAATGGTATATACCAAGAGGAGGCTGCTTATCCCTGAGCATTTACTGAGGTCCAGAGACATCAGATACTGTAGTGAAGGGACCAGTGGTTGCCTCAGTTGGATCCTCCTGTTTTGGGCACTTGTGTAAGAACCCGGTCATTTCCTCTCCCTCTCCACAGTGCACATGCTGCTTGAATTATAACATGGCATTGTTCCCAATCTGTGTCAGCTCTGAATGGCTTTGAGAAGGGGTGGTGTCCTGCAGGGAAGTGGTGCATAATCAGAGAGTAAAGGATTACTCCTTTCTAAGTCTTCCCTGGTTTGGGAAGGAGAGAACAGAAGCAAGGCCTTAAAATGTACACAAAGGAGGGACTGCTGCTTCTGAGACTTGATTCCCCACCCAGCATTCAGGTTTTCCATGGGACCAGCCTGACTCTCCACCAGCCCAGCCAGCAGGGGCTGTCACTAAACGGAGCCTGAATAGGGGTCTGATTGCTCCTTTTTCCTCCTTTCCTCCTGATTACCAAGTGAGATTTCCTGGGTATACTGTATGCTAAATGGCAGAGCAGCCGCCTGCCACTTGCTTCAATTATCCCTCTTTTAACTGCTGAGGGAAAAGCAATTTTTTAAAATCTCCCCCCTCCCCTAACATCTCTGCCTCCTTTAATGAAATAAGACCCTTCTTCCATGTTCCCCCTTCAATGAGGTGAAAGCAGCCTTCTCCTTTTGCAGAAACCGCACACCAGCTGCAGGCTGCAAAGAGGGTGGGCAGTGGATAATGCTTTGGTCCAAATTCAGCAAGGCTGAGGGTCAGGCAGACATTTTGCCAGGAGCCTCAGAGTAGCACGTGAACTTGCATTTGCATTTGGTAATGAGATACCACAGGACCAATGCCGGGGGCTAATTATTTTCAAGACCCCTATCTCCATTTGCAGGCTGCTCCAGAAAGATGGTTTCTAGTTTCTGGGGCAGCTGTCCTTCAGCTGGGTCCTCTTTCTCCTTCACAGGGCAGATGAGGTGGGGTGTGTGTTGCAGGCTGCACTTGGGGGATGGGACTAACATCACCCCCTTTACTTGCAGTCACTGGCTCCACAGTATGAGTCCATCACAGTGAGGCCCCAGAGGCAGAGCTGGAGTAAGGGAGGCTTTAGGGCAGGGCTCCAAAGGTCGAGTGCCCTTCCTTACACAAAATAATAATGATATTATTACCATTGCTCTTATTAAATACCACCCTGTGCCTGACATTCTAGGTGCTTTTTATATTCATTGGCTCATCTATTTCTCACAAAACTCCTACGAAGTTAATACCATTGGCTCCATTTTACGGATGAGGAAACCGAGGAACCGAGAAATTGGGAACTTGAACCCCCCGTTTGGCATAGTGGATAAGAGTATGGCTGCTGGAGGGAAAATGATCCGGACTTAAATTTGGGCTTGTCTACTTACATGTTGTATGGCTCTGGAGAAGGTTTTTGAAGCTTCAGTATCTTCTTTAGTAACAATGATAGCTAATAATCACAGAGCACTGGCTCCAGGCTCACAGTGTCTTAGGTGCTTTTCATGCACTGGCTCTTGAAACCCTCGCAACCACTCTTGACATGCGATTATGATTCTCATTTTTTTGGATAAGGAAGCTCGGGGCAAGAGGTTAAATAACTTGCCCAAGATTGTGCAGGTATTAAGAGGCAGAGCTGCAATTTGTGTCTAGACAGTCTGGCTTCAGAGCCTACACTGTCAACCACCATGCTATCTTGACTCTCAGTGAAATAGGAATCATAAAAAATCATACATCATGGAGTTGTTGAAAGGATTTAATGAGATAAAACATGAAGTTATCTGCCTAGACTCCAGGAAAGAGCAAGTTCTGACTCTGGGCTATTGGTTTCCTGGCCTGTGTAAGAACAAACTGCACATCAATTTGGTTTCACAGGAGATTTGATGCTTCCTTTTGAGCGACCCCTACCTCCACCAGTTTCCCTTATCCCAGTCTGAAAGGTGGTAGAGATAAAAGGAGGGGAATTTTGGAAGTGTACAGAATCCAATTTCATTCCATTTGCTCCTGCCCAAGAGCATGGGGCTGCTGACAATGGTTATGACTGCGGGATGGGATTCAGGGCTCTGCCGGCAAACGTGTGGTGTTCTGGCCTCAGCAGCCACCCAGTGAGGCAGGTAGGGCAGGCCTTAGCATCCCACTGAATAGATGAGGAGACCCAGACCCTGAACGTGTCATGGGTACAAGGGTATGAGGGCAAGTGTGGGTGCTGCCTTTGGGCAGCCATCTCTAGGACCTGAGAGCCCAGGCCCTCAATGTGGCATTTTACCTCTGCTTCTGGGCTCCCTCAATAAACACAAATGGCCTGTGTCTCTGTCGTGAGATGGAGCATTGCCTCCCTGGATGCGGATGATAAGCAAAATGTCAAGTTCCTGGTGCAGGAGGTTATCAGCTTGGCCTGTCCCGGGGGCTTTGTTCCTTCTAGCCAGAGAGAGAGAGAGAGAGAGAGGGAGAATAGGAAAGAAAATGAAAATGAATGAATATGAGTATAGTATTCAATTCCCAGCCTCAAAACTCTGGTTTTAGTGAAGTGACTGGGATTGGACCCAAGGCTCTGGAGGTAGTTGGAGCACAGGTGCACCACACCGGAGCTTCGCTGGACAGGACGACCTCTTCAAACTTACCTTTGGTTTCCCAGGTACCAGGCAATGCCCATTACCTCACTCAGGGTTGGTGGTGAGAGTTGGAGCTCCTGGATTCCTCTGTCAAACTCCTCCTAACTTTTCTGCCTTCAGCTTCTCTCTGCACGTAAAAAAAAACAACCTTTCTCTGTTTCTTCTTGTCTATTCCTTTGTGTGTGTGAGAGGGGGAGATGATTACAGAGGTGGATTTACCATGAAACTAAGCCTTTTGTACATTCTCAGTTGCACGGGTCCCTTCTAAGTCTCCACACCTAATTTTGTATTTGCAATTTCTTTTTCTTAAGGACTCCCAAATATCATAAGCAACAGGTCCCACCTCTGTGGATCCGCCTCTGTTAACACAACTTATTGCTGTCCAGTGACAGCAATGTTGCTCTGGGTGTATGTGTGATTTCCTTTTTTTCTTCTAACCAGTGACCATTCATCACAGACACATTTTCTACTTCATAACCACCATAGGTGGACGAATCAGAGCTAGGGAGTACAGGAGGGTGCAGGGAATATAGGAATGTCATTTGGGAAGGTGTGGTGGGAAGAGGAGATGTCTAGGATATCCACTGGGAAAAGGGAGGAAATGTTTGGAAATATTTGCAGTAGATTTAGAGGAACAAGGTGGTATTTAGACAGAGGGATCACTCTAGTCATCCTCCTGAGGGTTTTTTCCCTGCTGAAGTTGGGAGGTTTAGTTTGCTGTGGCTCACAAGGTAAGGGGGAGTGGGGGGTTTGCTGGGAACTGTGTTGCAGGTATCAGGCTGTGGCTGGCAGAGGACGACAAAATATGGCTCTGCAGGCCTGTCTCCCTGGTCTATTTGGGAACTGACATTGCCAGTGGGTTGTCATTATTGCTGTTGTTCTCCAGAAATTGATGTCTTTGAGTGATCTATTTAAAAACAATACGGGACTCCCTTTAAATGTGTCATCGTCTATATCTGCTATCAAACCTTGACTGTGGCCACAATGTTCCTAAATAATGTATTTTCCAAAGTTTTTTTCTTTCTTTTTTTTTTAATCCTGGAACTGGTACCAGTAGCTTTTAAAAGCAAGCTGACCTCATAGTCATCCAGAGAAACTACCCAGTTGCACTCTGTGACAAAACTTACTTTGCATCTAGTCCTAGAAATTGTGAACTCTTTGGCTCTTTGGGGGAAAAACAGTGCACCATCCAAAGGTATGCAAGGGCATAAAGAAGGTAAAGATGAAAGAGAGGGAGGGACAAGAACTGTAGGCAATGTAAAGCTCCTGGCTCAAGTTTTCTGGCTGTGAAATGCATATAGGATCCTTTTGGTTTTACTGAGAGCCTTCTTTAAGTACGGTGTCTTTGTAGCTAAGAAAATGACTCTGGGGAGTTTTCCTTTAAGTTTCTCAATGAGATGCTATTCATCCGATCCTCTCCTGACACTTTTGCCTCTGATCTGCTAGCTTGGTTCTCTTGAAGTTGTTCTGTTTGCCCGTGTGAAGTCCTTAGAAGACGGAGTCCCAACAGTCCTGTGGTTGATTGCTGGTAATGTAGGACTGGTGTCTCCACTGTAGCAAGCAGTACATTTCAGGCAATTCTGCAATCTCTCCTCCAGGTATGATTGGAAATGTGTTGCCTGCAGCTCTTGGAGAATAGAAAAAGTACAGTGAGAGTGTGTACAGCTTATTTACTTAATAGGTTGCTTTCAAATAGAAAGGAGTACCCACTTGCGAGGAGGGATACGCTGGAAAGCAAAGCTGAGATCACTTCTTTGTGATCCACATCATGGGGAAAGGGCTGGACAGGCTGGGAGTTTACCACACACTCAGTTTCTTCCTTCCTCCTCATTCTCTCAGGCTTCTTTTCTTTCCAGACGGGGCCCTGTATCTTGCATGGTTAGCCTTGAGAGTTAAGAGAATGGGAAAGAGTGGGCTTGGAGGGCACTGAGCTCTGACCTGTGGAATCCTTGAAAGACAAATCCTCCCACAGTATGTTTGCTCTGTCTGGGCCAGAAAAGACAAGGCTGGAGTTTAGGCAGAGGTGTTGTACAATCACATGATGTGCTTTGACTCACGGCTTAGTTTTAAGGAAACACACTGAAATTTGGGGAGATTCTGGTGTTGCAGGAGAAGTCTGTGAAAGATGAAGTGTGGATCATGTGGCCCTGTTAGAGGATGCTAAGACATTTATTATAATGTATTACTTTCTAGCTGTGACTTTGCCCTAGGTAATGTACTGGAAACCAAGGTACATTATAAAGTATCATGGGAGTCTGGGCGCTGTGGCTCACGCCTGCAATCCCAGTACTTTGGGAGGCTGATGATGGAGGATTGCTTGAGCCCAGGAGTTTGAGGCCTGCCTGGGCAACATAGCGAGACATCATCTGTACAAATAATTTAAAAAATTAGCCAGGCAAAGTGTTGCATGCCTGTGGTGCCAGCTACTTGGGAAGCTGAGGTGGGAGCATCGCTTGAACCCAGGAGATAAAGGCTGCAGTGAGCTGAAATCACACCACTGTACTCTAGCCTGGGCAACAGAGTGAGACCCATCTCAGAAAAAAAAGAAAAAAACCAATCATGGGATAATAAGTTTAAAGGGGACTTCAAAAGTCATTGGATCTAAGTACTCATTTCTCATCCTCCTCTGCACTATATAAAATGAGCCTCCCCATGCCCCGCCCCCCCCCCCCCCCCCCGCCCAAAGAAAACCTGCTAGGCATCTGCAATAATGGGAGCTTGGTGCTTTTCAAGGCAGCCTAATGTATCTCTGGTCAATACTGAGTATCAGGGAGCTCTTCTTTATATCAGCCCCAGCCACTTTCTCATTGGTCCTCATTCTATTTAAAGTATTCTGACCTTTGCAATGGGCCATGTGGGTGAAGAAGATGGGTGGGTTGATTCTAACAGTTCTGAATGATGCTTTGCAGGAATTAACCCTTGTGCCAAGGTAAAATTCTTAAGGGATTCTCTAATATGGTGCTAGCAGTACACATACCACTGAGTTATTTAGAATTAACTGCTTATGATTAATCTTAAACAGTGTGGGAGGGCTTGATGTGGGAAGAGATTTGATGTAAGCAGGTGACTCATACTTCAGTCATTTTGCTTCTGGGGAGCTTGCACTGTGAAAGATTCATGGTTAGCCCTATCTCTGGCTCTTTTGTCAGTGCCTCATTTTATCAACCTGTGATGTCCCATCTTCCCCCATACCCAACTAGGTTTTTAGCGTCTCTGAATTTCCAAGGAGCTTCCTGGAAATCCTGAATTTCTCTGCGACAAAAACATGGGGGCTGGGGGCGGTGGCTCATGCCTGTAATCCCAGCACTTTGGGAGGCCGAGGCAGGCAGATCACGAGGTCAGGACATCGAAACCATCCTGGCCAACATGGTGAAACCCCATCTCTACTAAAAATACAAAAATTAGCTGAGTGTGGTGGCAGGCACCTGTAATCCCAGCTACTTGGGAGGCTGAGGCAGGAGAATCATTTGAACCCAGAGGTGGAGGTTGCAGTGAGCCGAGATCACGCCACTGCACTCCAGCCTGGGTGACAGAGCGAGACTCCATCTCCAAAAAAAAAAAAAAAAGATTGGAAGTTCTGGAATACATTGGAGAAGATGAAAAGGGGATTGGATTAGACTTGCCTAACAAGCCCATCGTGGTAGCCAGAGTCAGACACACCAACAGAAATAAAGATTTCGCTAAAAGGCCTAGCAGTATTTTTTTTCTTTTCTTTTCTTTTTTTTTCTTTTTTTTAAAAGATAAGGACATGACATGAAGCAGTATTGAGTAGCTGCTCCTGGAGACAGGCCTTGGAAGCACATTCCCTGTGCGAAAATGCTTCTTACTCTGCCAGGTTGTTCTGGGTATCTCATGTTTTTGGCACTGTTGGGCAGAAGTCTCCCAGGGAAAGGGCTTAGGCAGGGCTGGAAGATCTTGCTCTCACATTGGCATAGACTGGAAACCTGCCAAGCAAATTTGCTCCTGCACCCTAAAGGGGATGAGGCTAGTCTTGGCCGTCAGCCATCTCCCCATTGACAGTCATTTACCTGACACAGCAGCAGAAAAAAAAAAAAAAAAAAAAAAGGAACCCGTCTCATCATTTTGTGGTTTAAAATAGTTTACTTTTAAGAGCAAAGCCCACAGACATCATTTTGAGTCCAAGCACTGAAATGGAATGAGAGTCACCAACTCGTCTGTGGTTTCATTGTGCAGCCAGGCCTCGGACCACACGCATGTGCTGGGAAGTGGGCGTGACCACCTCACACCATCATGTGGTCATTGCCACGTGGGCAGAGGATGGTTGGGTTTTAGTTGCAGTGGAAACTTTGCTATTTGCTCTTCCTGATGTTGAGTTTTCAGCCTTGTGTTAACACAGATTGGGGCTATTTTTTCCTCGTGTAGAATATATAACCAGTGGCTACATTTTAATGTGTCTCTTGGCTCCCTTTGGCTTTTCTATCCTTAATGCAAGTTGCGATTGCTCAACTGGGTTTCCTGATTCCTGTGGCAGGAGTATGTGAGGAGGTATTCTCTTTAGGAACTGTAAGACGTGAAACCAAGGGTGGAGGACTCTGTTTCCCTTAGTTAATGCACTTACAGGCTTGTTTGCTAAATGTCATGTCTCTGACAAAAAGCAGGTACTCAATAAATGTTTGTTGCCTTAATCACATTGTGTGTATATGCAGGTTTTATATGTGCACATATGTGTCTGTATTCATATATGTGTGTGCATGTGCTCCCTAATGTGTGGTGGATGGATGCAGGTTCCCAGGAATATGAGCTCAAGTATATCTGTTGAATAAATTAATCAATGAAGTCAGGTCCAATCGGACCACACTGGCCACTGTTGGAAACACCTTCTTTCTTTTAATGGGAAAAGCGTCAGTTTTATTGTGGGACAGTTTTTGTTGAATCTGTGTCAAGCACATACACATTCCGCTTGGTTTGATCTAGTTGAGGATGAACTAGAAATACTTTTTTTTTTTTGGTTTGTTTACAAACCAATGATTTCCTATAACAATTATAGGCAGTAGCCAGCCTGGGACCATGTCAATGCAGTGGAATGGCTGTTTGAGGCAGGCACGTTGTTGTCACTGGAGATGGAGAGGCCCCACTCGCTCATGTGGATTCCCTGGGGAAGATGGAGCTCACTAGAGACAGGATAATTATCCTCAGATATTGGAAGTGCTGCCATGCAAAGGAGGATGATGATACACTGGCAGGAAAGCCGAAGGAATCCGAGCCACAGAGGAAGAATTCTCTGATGGTTGGAGGTGTTGGACCACAGAACGCACAACTTTGGCAAGCTCTGTTCCCAAAAGGGGCACAGCAGGTGCTTTCGTGAAGCTATCAGGAGCATGTGCCAGCATGTGCATGCCTTCAATCCAAGGACTCTGTGGTTTTGGGGTCTTGGTAGCCAGGCCCACCCTCATGTTTGATTATGCACATCATGCACCCCCTTTTAGGGGGTGAGAAAGATTATTCTCTAGATCAGTGGCCTCCAAATAGGGCACAGGCCAAGACCATTCTTTGGGGATGCAGGACCTGACTTCATTGATTAATTTGTTCAACAGATGACATTGAGCTCATATTCCTAGGAACCTGCATCCATGCAACACACATAAGTTAACAATGCATTGATAACTCATATGCAAGTTTTTAAATAAGTAAATATACATCTGTTATGAGAGCGTAGTAAATTTTTCTTTCTCATGGGGAATTTGTTCAGAGAGGGTGGGAGGCCACTGATCAACACTCAAATCTACCTTTATCTCTCTTTAATTAGTTATAGTTACTCCTGACTGCCTGTAGCAATCCCTTATCCCCAGGGCTTGCAGCTTTCAGGATCAGGTGATACCTAAGGCATTCCTGCTGCCAGTGGTGTATGTGTTGGGCTCCTTACTTCTGCCTTCAGTTCTGCCTGTGGTGGTCTTGATTGACCTGCCAGGTGGCTCTGAGGGCTTCATGGGGAGATACTCCAGTTACAGTTCCTTCTTCAGAGGCCTCACTCTGTTCAGGATTACTAATGCTATCATTTTTGGTATGAAAACCATGGTATGAACATTTGTTGGGGCAACTTCGTTTTGTGTAAGAGAGCAAAGTCTCTGAACTATCTCCAAGCTTTTGCAAAGCAATCCTTGAAGTATAATCATCTACTTGTTGGAACAGGCCATCTCTTTATTGGAATAAGTTTATTCACCTGACATTCACTACATGGATATCTGTAATGTACCAGTGTGATCCCTGCCCTTAAGGGGCTTATGGTCTAGTTGGGAAGCTTGTCAGGCAAAGAAGTATATAGCACATATCAGAGTTGCTCTAATAGCAGGTAGAATGTTTGTAAAGCAGCTTAAAAGGGAGCATGTTACCATACCTGGGTGTGGGTGCGTGCCTGTGCACTTGAAGTGAGAGTTAGGGATTGGAGGCAACTTTGCAGAGCAAATTCTTGGGCAGGACATGGAAGCATTAATTGGGAGACTGGGAGGAAAGGACATCAGGGCAGCTCTGTGAGAGAGCAGCTTGCTGTTTCCAGCTGTTTGCGGTAGTCAATGTGGTTGGACCAAAGAATTGAGGCCAATGGGATAGTAACGAGAGGATGAGTTAGGGAGGGAATGTCTTAACTGCTTTGTAGGGATTTTGGACATTATTTTTTCCACAACCGGGAACCATTGGAAGTTTTTCAGTTGAATTGTGACACAGTCAGATTTGAATTTTAGAAAGATGACTCTAGGGCCAGTTTGTACAATGGATTTATGATAGGAAGGCTTAAGGAGGGAAGCTAGATAGAAGCTATTGTACGGTTTTGGTGAGAGAGGAGTCTGTATTAAGGGGTGGGTAGTGATGGAAGAAGGGCTGATTGCAGAGATATCAAGGAGAGGAACTTAATAATTAGGTATTAATTTTAGTTTTGGAATCAGATTGCCTGTCACATACTAAACTGCAAATTTGGGCAAATAATCTCACTTCTCTGTGTTTCCATTTTGCCATCTGTGAAATGGGGATTATAATAGTGTGTACCATTTAGGACTGTTATGAGGTTTAAATGAGATAGTGCACGTAGAGTGCTCAGGACAGTGCTTGGCACATAGTAAACCCTTAGTGAATGTTAGCCATTATTGTAATTGAAAAGAGAAAGACAGAGCTTCAATAATATGCCCTTCTGGTTGTAGGAATGTAGAACAGGAAAGCCATTGTGAGGAGCAGGTTTGGGGTGAAGATGAGAGAGGAGTAAAAATAGATTTTGATTTGGCCATTATCCTGCCTTCCTTGCAGATCCTATAGGACCCTTGTCGGGAGATGTACAGGGGCAGGTGGGGGCAATGGTTGGCATTGGCGGGGGGAGGATGGGGGCTGCCACAAGTTTCAGGGTGGTTGTTGTCGTGGTGGGAAAGACTTGGACATGGATGAGGCTGCCCAGGGAAGGAATGTGGTTTAGAGGAAAAGGAGCCTAAATGCAGAAACTTTGGGAACTGTAATATTTAGGATCGTGGGGGAAAGGAATCCATAAGATAGACTACAGCAGATACCCAGACATGTAGAAGGAAACTAGGAGTGAAAGAAAATTCTTTAAAATTCTTCACTGGTGAATAAATGAAAGAGTGTACCTTCTTAACCTGCTTGAAATTGGGGCTTGCAGTTGAAAACAATAAAATGATGAAGAATTGCATTGTTTAGTTTCAAAAACTATTCATGTTGGTTTTTCTTCTACCTTCAATGTAGTGAGGTCTGTTCATTTAAGAACATTCCTGGCCGGGTGCGGTGGCTCACACCTGTAATCCCAGCACTTTGGGAGGCTGAGGTGGGCAAATCACAAGGTCAGGAGTTTGAGACCAGCCTGGCCAACATAGTGAAACACCGTTTCTACTAAAAATACAAAAAATTAGCTGGGCGTGGTGGCGGGTGCCTGTAATCCCAGCTACTTGGGAGGCTGAGGCAGGAGAATCACTTGAACCTGGGAGGTGGAGGTTGCAGTGAGCCAAGATCGTGCTACTGCACTCCAGCCTGGGCGACAGTGCGAGACTCCATCTCAAAAAAAAAAAAAAAAAAAAGAAACAATCCTACAAGTAGAAACTTAAGTCTCATATGCGGTGATGACGAACCTGAGGGTTTTGAATGTTTTTGCACATGACAGAGTTTCTGGCTCTTAGAACATCAGGTCCCATAAGAGCAAGAACTCAAAGATCTGAAAGAAACAAACGCAGAGAAATGAAGTGACTTACCCAAGATCAGCAAACTGGTATTCTAATTTGAACCTTGCACTTTTTTGAGACCACGTGAGTTAAACATGATTAAACATGAAATGCTTTGGCTAAGTTTTTCTGAGGGTCTGGCGTAGAACTCTTGGGGGTGCCAGTGCTAAAGCTCCCCTCAAAGCCATATACCTCTAGGGATCGAGGGAAGAAATTCTCCTACCTCTGGTCTCTGTGGGCTGAAAGAGTGAGATGCCCACACAAGAGATGCTGGAAGCCCTGGCTCAGCTAGCAATATAAGTGCTGGTAATTAATTCACTTGTGGTTTCTTTATCTCTGCCCAGAGGTGGGATGCTTGGAAAGACAGCAAAATAATTTAAGGAAATTGAGGCTCAGCTCTGGTTGCCTGCTTGCTGCCCTTCCTTCTGCCTTCAACTCTCTAGGACTGGGGGTGGGGGCTGTGTCTGTGCTCTGAATGCTTGCTGTGCATCAGTTTTCCAGGAATTTTTCAGGACACAGGAATTATCACCCAGCTGTGTTGTGTGTTGCTGTTCAGCAATCTGAAGTTGCTTATCTAGCGTAAGTCAGAACGGGGAGCCTAGGGAGGAGGGGGAATGCCTTCATTTTTCTAAGCAGAAGAGACTGAGGTGTTAGGGGCCCAGCTGGTATGCGATGGGAACCAAGAAATGGAGCCTATGTGGACATGCATGCTTTACACAAATTCTCTCGCTGAAACTCGGGAATGTTATCAGAAAGCTATGTCCACCTCATCCAGCAACAATGCACACTATTTGAGGTTCACTGTGTGTCAGGAGAAGCACTGGCGGTAAGACTGGTGAGCAAGACAGGCACATCCTGCAGCTTAATTAACCAAGCAATTACAGAGTGGTGTATGCATTAAAGGAGACATATGTGTAACAGTGGTCTCTATGGGTTTATTGGTCTCTCTTCACATATGGCAGAGAAAAGACCCTGTGAAGTGTGATTAAGGTACTCCAAGAAGTCACACACAGGAAGTCCAGGGCTTTTACTGGACTCACTGTTCTTGGACTGGCTCTTCTAGCCTGGGTCTGTTGGCTGAGGACCACAAATGAAGCCAGCAGACTTAGGACTTACCCTTCTAAGTTTAGTGCCCAGCTCTAATCATGCTCCTGAGTAGGCCTTGATGATGCATTTTAATTTCATCCAAGTTGAAATGGTTTGGCTCTGTGTCCCCAGCCAAATCTCATTGTAGCTCCCATAATTCCCACATGTTGTGGAAGGGACCCGGTGGGAGATAATTGAATCATGGGGGCAGGTCTTTCCCATGCTATTGTCATGATAGTGAATAAGTCCCCCAAGATCTGATGGTTTTAAAAACGGGAGTTTCCCTGCAAACGATCTCTTCTCTTGTCTGCTGCCATGTGAGATGTGCCTTTCACCTTCCACCATGATTATGAAGCCTCCCCAGCCATGTGGAACTGTAAGTCCAATAAACTTCTTTCTTTTGTAAATTGCCCATTCTCGGGTATGTCTTTATCAGCAGCTTAAGAGTAGACTAATACACAAGTCTTATGATTTATTACCTTCTTATTTTGATTGGGTAAATTTAATAATAATAACAGTTAACTAATTCTCATGAAGCACTTACTATGTGCTGGGGACTGGCCTAAGTATGTTCATGTGTGACTTCTTTCATTCTCCCAATTGCTTCCACCCAGGAAGGAGGTAGTGGTTGTCCTGGCTTTACAGTTGAGGAAACTGTAGCTGAAGAGAGAAAGCATCTGTCTAAGGAAAGAGCCCAGGCAGTGGATGTGGAATTTGAGCTCTTTACTCATCTCTCTCTGTCACCCCCTGTTCAATCTGGCATTGAACGGAGGCTCCTGTGGATATCAGTGACTGAACCTTGTCCTCGGCTGGCCCAGCTGGGGGGTCTCTAGCATGCAAAGACACTGCCAGTATTCATTGACCTGTCTTTTGACCTTCTCCCTCTCCTGCACATAACTGATTTTGCTCTGCTCTGATCCTGATTCAGACACATGTTCTGCAAAGAGAAACATACAAGCTGCCCTGGACTGCTTTTTATTCTGTTGTCTTATTCCATCTCATTGGCCATCATTGAGATGGATCTAGAACGATGCTTGGGCTGGAATCCCATATTCTCTCCATCTTTTAAAATCTATGATCTCCAGGTAATCTTTGTTACTGTTTTTGTTAGTCTGTTGTCCACCACTATCCAAAAGGCTTTTTGTCAAGATTTAGTGAAAATCTTTTACTTGTATTAAATTGTAAAGTGAATATTATTTCAATTACATTGTAAAGTGAATATTATTTCAATTTATATATTTCCCCAACTCATGCATTTTATTGCTTTACCCCTTCCCCCTCTTAAGCATCACAATCCAATCTCCTTTTATGAAACTGACTTAGGGAGGCAAGGTGACTTACAGTGGGCCACTCAGGTAGCAAGTGGCTTGGGACTGGAACTAGAACCCAAATATCCTAACTCCCAGCCTAGTACTCATTCTCCTACATCACTCTGAAAAAAGATTTTGGCTAAGGAGAATTGATTGATTCAAAAGAACATCAATTGCCAAGCACAATCAGGGGTGATCAAAACAGTTATGGTGCCTGTCTGCAATGAACTTACAAATGAGTGGATTTTTTTAATGGAAAACATAAACCAATAAGTGTGTAATTACTTGTGATGAGTGCTGTAGATGGAAAGAACAGAGTGAGGGGAAATCTAATGAAAACAAGGGTAGTCAGGGAGGTGTTTCTGAGGAGGTGACATCCAAAGATGAGAAGGAGCAGGGGAGAAAGCCAGGCAGCGGGGCTGTATGTGTTCATTGTCATTTGCTTGGCTGAAGAACAAGATTGGTTAGTTTAATATCCTTGGCCAGAACTATGTCTTTCACTTTTATATATTTACTTGGAGTATGGTTGATGGGTAGTGATGGATGGATGGATAGATGGATGGGTGGAGGACTGACTGGGGTTGGGGAAAGAAAGAGAGAAGCCTTCAGTGTGATAGGATGAGGGCAGCTCACCTTGGCTGGCAAGTGGACACACACATGGCCCTCTCCTTCCAGAATGCAGAATCTTGGAGGTAAGGATTCGGGGGTAGAATGTCTATGTAAAGGAAGCTCTGTTGTGGGAGAAGGGTAAAAATGAAGGGCTGCTGGGACTAGAAAGCAATAATGTAATTTGCCACCAGCCTTGAGGAACTTATTGCTCGAATAGCTGCACCGTGTGGCTCCCACCCATAGTGCCATAGATCAGCCTGAAAATTCCCAAATAGCTTCTCCTCCTCCTTAATGTCTCAGTCCTGCCCTCCCAGGTACTCCCACCTGCCACAGTTTGTTTTCTCGGTACATGAAGAGAAAGGGGTTGTTGTCTTGATAGATCTATGCTCTTCAGCAGTTGTTGCCAGGGACGTTTATGTTCCAGAACATCTAAAAGGTTCTCAACTTAGAGGAGTAGTGGAAAATCTGAGGCTGGGGAGTCAGCCTGATTCTTGATGGGCCATTCTTCCTTGGTTTTAGGCTAGCATCTATTGACCTCTTACTACGTTTTGGGCACTGTGAATAGCTTCACCTTTTATTCCCATTTTACAGATGAGGAGACGGAAGCTCAGAGACTTCCCAATCTACCCTCCACCCAGTAGTACAAAGATACACAAGGCGCTAGAGTGAAGTTTTTCCATCCTGCATGAAAACAATGAAAATAAACAATGTAGTACATTTTTGGTGAAGTCACTTTTTTTTTTTAGTTTCTGGGATATGCCCTTTTATTTTGGGGATGTGAAAAGACCTTTTCTTTTTAAGAGAATGTGATGATATAAAGTGTCAGTTTTTAGTTTTTGTTCTTTCTTGGTAGTAGAGAAATACAGTTAGCCAATGTTAGTTTCCAAAATTGCTTTAAATATATTAGAGGTAAATAAACTCTGTTAATCTGAAGATGACTGTTGCAGATGTTAGCTTAGTTTCCTTTAGGAGTAAAGTATTTGTATGATTTTATCCACTTTTTATTCTGATCATTTATCAGAAAAAGTTGCAAATAGTAGCTCTGAGACCATATAATTTATTTTTATTCAGCATTAATCAAGATACTTTGATCGTACAGTTTTGACCCTGAGGCCCTTTACCTCTATGTTGGCATAATCAGAATTAGACAAAGACTGCAGCATTTTTATCAATGGAGTATTTTTCAGAAGCAAACAGTACGGGGGTCATATAATTCCTCGATTCATTTTTTCTTCAGCACAGTTAAACCATTCCTTATTTTTTCAATTCAGTTTTATCTTACTGAATTATTTTTAACAAGATCGATTCTGCTCCATATGTATTCTATAGTGAAGATTTGATTCATCAATCAGTTATTTTTCGTGTGCCTATCAAATTTTACCGACACGGCTTCTACTATTGTGAATGTTCTTTTGTGGCCATTATTTCTACCACATCCAATTTTCTCACATCAGATTTGCAGGTCTAAATTTTGTCAAGAATGTTTGATCCTTCCTTCAATTTTTTAGTTAATAACAAATTTCACCATGCGCATTTTTAGCTGCTGTCAGTTCTATTGTGTGTGTGTGTGTGTGTGTGTGTGTGTGTGTGTGTGTGTGTGTGTGTGTGTTTTCCTGACAGGTCTAATTTTTTTCCGGGTCAGTTTTTGCAGTTTGAAAAACCAAATCTTTTTCCTACAACTAACGTCAGTCCCTTTCCTAATAGTTTCTCAGGAATGTGTCCAAAACATATTCATGAAGTCAAAACGTCAGGACCAAAATAGCCTGTGTTGTTTATAGAGACCAGCCACCCAGAAGGATTAAGAAACTTACCCGAGGTCATACATAAAGTGGGCAGCAGATATCTGTTGGGTCACTATAGAATATAAAGCCCCTCTTGTTCAGTGAGGGGCAGAGTAAGGATGTAAAATTGGGATGAGCTTGACCTTGTGCCTTCCTCCTTCTAGCTTCTGCTTCCCAACCCCTCTGCTGAGCTAACAGAATTTCCACTGACCCAGCCTCCCCAAGAAATGGCAGCTGGGGCCACAGTTCCAAGCCTCTTGACTTCTCCATGCTTCCTAGCTAGGTCCGCCTTAAGCTGTATGTGCAGTGGGGTGGCATGATTTACAAATAAGCAGGACCAAAAAGGAAAAATCCTCTCTTGTGGAAAATTAGGTCAGTGGCAGAGTTGGGGAGGGGAGGGAATCTGGGCCCTGTTCTTCTATCCTTCGGTTCATTCCCCTTTCCTGAAGCCATCAGGGCAGAAACTGATGGTCCTGTTGGGAGCAGACATCTGGGGATGAGGGGGTGGGGAGCAGTGCCCGTGCACATGTTCTTGTGTGGATATGTGTGAGCATGAAAGTGGTCTGTTTTGCAGCCACTTGGGACTCCCCTCTCTCTGAATGTATTTGTCTGGATTACTCTAAGGGGGATATTAGTGTTGTCTAATAACGGCCTTAGATTTATCAGGGGATTTGTTTGATTAATTCCAAAGCAAAGTACAGCAGATAGATTAGAGCTCAGCCAGTGTAGTGGGTCTATACCACCCATCTCTGCCCTTTCTAATTCCTGTTGCGGGGGCTTCCCTCTCTCGTCTTTGTTGTCTTGATGGTTGAAGGCTCTAGTGTTTAAGACCCCACTGTGTGATAGTTAAAACCATTTCCCACTGCTAAAATGCATGAGTGAGTGTCTGGGCTTAGAGATAAATCTCCAAGTTCACACTGTTGTTTCTCTACAAAAGCTGCAGAAATTTGGCTACTTGCTTTTCTTTCCCAGTTGCCACTGCCATACTCTTTTTCTGAATACTAAAAATATTTTATTGCATTTATAAACACAAGCTTTTGGTGATAGGTTGGCACTGAGTCTTTTCTTTATTGGGAAGTTGTAGGTCAGGGGCAGGAGTAGAGAATCCTGTATGTTTGCTTTACAATTTTTTTTCAAGGTACACCTGTTTAAAAGTGTGTAGAGAGGAATGAACTAGGGGAGGTAGAAGTAGGTTAGACTTAATAGGTTTTTGTTAAGTTACCCAAAACCAGTGGTGGTAGGTGGCATCCTGGTGCCTGCTAGAGTTGTGGAGAGGGGAGAGGACACTGATGAAGTGACGAGACAGATGATATATTAAGAGTTAGCAATAAAACACATTTGTATGGCATTTTATATTTTTAAAGCATTTTTATATACATTATCTCATTTGAGTATCAGCCCCCTAAAATATATTCTTCTATTTAATATAGAAGAAATACTGGCACAAAGAGTTCAAGGTCATTCAATGAACTAGTGACTTTTAGAACTGAAACCACCTCTAAATCCAGTGCTTGCTCTCACCATACTCTTAATGTTGGATTCTTCTCCCAGACTCCCAGTCCAGGGTACCAGTACCCCAGCAGAGGCACAGTGGGAAAAGCAATGACCTGGGATGCAGATGACCTCAATTCTGATTTCAGCTCCAAAATTGTCCAGCTGAGTGTACGTGTTAATTCCTCTCTCTTGGATCTGTGTTTCCTCTTCTGTGCCTAGAAGTGTCCTGGACAACTCTACAGCACTGATCACAATGATAATTAATTAATTGCTTGTCTGATTATTTGTGGCCCATCTTCCTGGCTAGACTCTAAGTTCCAAGAGTGCAAGACCTGTGTCTGTCTTGTTCATCTGCCATCACCCCAGTGCCTAGCACCATCCCTGGGACATAGATAATGTGAAATGAATATATGTCAATGAAATGAACCTGTACAATGAAAGGAATGGACCTTACTTGAAGTCCTAAGACTCTTCCACTTTTCAAATTCTCTGCTTTTTCTCTGTTATCTCTGAAACAATCTGAGAAACGCCTCCTTTTTTTGTTTTTACTGTTTTTAAACTGTCTTTAGAGTACAACAGAAATTATAAGATAAAAATAGTGATTAATAATAATTCTAATTATAATTCACAAACATATTATTAATATGTGAATGTGAAATCGAAATGCTTTTTAGGGACTCTCTCTCCTCTTACTTAATCTGTGTTTCTTTCTTTCTTTCTTTCTTTTTTTTTTTGAGATGGAGTCTCACTCTGTCGCCAGGCTGGAGTGCAGTGGCGTGATCTCACCTCACTGCAACCTCTGACTCCCTGGTTCAAGCGATTCTTCCACCTCAGCCTCCTGAGTAGCTGAGATTACAGGCACGTACCACCATGCCCAGCTAATTTTTGTATTTTTAGTAGAGACAGGGTTTCACGTTGTTGGCCAGGATGGTCTTGATCTCCTGACCTCATGACCTCCGCCCACCTTGGCCTCCCAAAGTACTGGGATTACAAGCATGAGCCACCAAGCCCAGCCTAATCTCTGTGTTTCTTGGAAGCAGAAGGTCTCCTTATCTGGGTTTCTGAGCTCCCTCTGGAAGGGCCTCTGCAGACTCCTGTTGAGCCTTCAGAATGGGACTGGTACTCATTAGTAGGCAATATGCATGGGCCTCAGACTCAAAAAAAGATTCTTTTAGGTCCAGAGCTTTACAACACCTCCTTACTTTACAAAGAAGAAGAAATCAACCTTGCTTATTTTTTTTTTAATGGGAGAAATGGAGGGGTACAAAGGAAAGCTGAAAAGCTGCCAAGGGGCTTAGAAGTAAGAGAGTCTTCTAATAGGGCTACTGACTTTCTTCTGGGGTTCCCCAGGTCACTAGAAACTCATTCTGTCAGGGCAAGGATCCATTGGGAGGCATTCAGTTGAATGCTGTCTTGAGCCACTATGTTACCCCTTCCTTCTCAAGTTCATTGCAAACTGTGCTAATCAACCATAAAGTTCTTTCTATCCCAGGCCCATGTGTAGCTTCAAACTCTTTCTTAACACAGTATTCCAGGATGTCAACAATCAAAGAACAGGGAATTAGTATGTGCTGAGCAGGGTGTCAGGCAGGTCATTAGGCATTTTATATACAATTGATTCTTTTGATAAGCTTGACAACTCTGGAATTGATACAATGACTCCCAATTTATAGATGAAGTTTAAGGGACTTATCCAAGGTCACATAATGAATAGCAATATTGGCATTTGAGCTCAAAACTTTCTACATACCTCTCAGTGAGCCCAGCCCTCAGGGGTGTCCATCTGCCCATGGGCCCATATGGTGAAATGTCTTTACAAAAAATTCCTCAGCTAGGTACAGTGTCTCACATCTGTAATGCCAGCACTTTGGGAAGCTGATGTGGGAGGATTGCTTGAGGCCAGGAATTTAAGAACAGCCTGGGCAACAAAGCGAGACCCCTCTCTGTACCAAAAGATAAAAAAAAATGTTAGCCAGGCATGGTGGCATGTGCCTTTAGTCCCAGTTACTTAGGTTGAGCTGGGAGGTCCACTTGATCATGCAGCTATACTCTAGCTTGGGTGACAACAAGATACTGTCTCTTAAAAAAATAAAAGATCTCTCTCCACTCAGTTGTTGCTGTCCATCCTATGGGGGCACTTTGAGATTTCTCCAATCAAAGACTTTGAAGCGTTCTCTGTCAACTCTAAATCCCCCATTAGTGCTAAGTATGATAATAGAAGACCATGTAGGACCACACTATCATGTTTACATCGTCTCTTGGTTCATAAGATTGGTGACTAACAGCAATGCAGAGCCGTCTTTTTGAGTCTCCGGTGCCTAAGTCAGTGTCTGGCATGTAGCACCTGGTCAGTAAATGTTAGCTATTTTGAATAGAACCAGACACAAAGGCTCGCGATGAGAACAAAAAAAGGGTGAGGATAAAGGCTTGTGGTAAATTGTAAACCTTCCCAGCTTTTCTGAGAATCCCAAAGCCAGCCCTTCTCAAACTGTGTTCTGTGAGATGTTACTAGATGTTTAATGGGGGGATTGAGGGGGAATTTTCAGTGATCTAAAAACATATATCCCCTATGGACTATATCTCCTTTTGGACTCCACAGTGTATCTTAGTATGGATGAAATCTTCTGAAGACTTGGGATATTAAAAAACAAACTTGGTGTGTTCTAAATTTACTGGACCACCATTTTGTTTTGTTTTGTTTTGTTTTTTTTCAAAGAACAACTGTTCACATCTTGCTGGATGTTGTGATGTTGTATTTTTATGGAATTTAGTTTTGGATATGCTACCCCAGCTTTTAATCCTTTCTCTGAAATATGGCTCCTGAGATCCCGCGCAGCACTGGACGTTGTACATACAACAATGCACATTATACTCTAAAATACTTCATGACCATCAGTTCCTTCCATACTTTCCAGTGGTCTCAGCGAGCACACACTAATTTCTTGAAATTTGTCCTGGTGTCCCAGAGGATGATAGATTTGGGTGGTGAGACCAGTAAGGGAAGAAATATTTGTGGATGGAAGTATGGTACTGTGGGAAGGAAAACGAGTTTGGAGTCAGAGAAATCGGAGTTCACATCCTGGCTATTATTTATGAGATGCCTGAACTTGGGGGATATTAACTTCCCTGAGCCTTAGTTTCCTTGTCTGTTAAGTGGGATAACAACAGTATCTACATCAGTAGGATTAAATGAGGTTATTTACATACACTATAGTTGCAGGGGCCTGGTATACAGGAAGCACTCAGTAAATGGCAGGGATTATAATAGATAATAATCCCTGCCGCGCTGTCTTCTGGGTCATGTTTTTCACATTTCTTTTATGATGTTATTGTGAATAGGGATCCCACTAAAACCTTTTTTTTGACACTAAGATCTAGCATATTGGCTAACAAGGAATTGCCCCTCATTAGTATTTCTGGAGTGAATAAACGAATGATATAGCACTCTGTTGTTTACAAAGCACTTACATATTTGTGGCCTCATTCAAACCTCACAGCAACCTGGTCATGTACTTACTGTCATTATTCCCTGTAGTTGGGGATATGGAAAATGAAGCTCACAGAGGCTCAGTTGGCAAAAGTCACACAGCTAGTAGGAAGCTGGAAAGTCAGGCCTCAAAGCCAGGGCTTCTGTAACTAAAATGTGGACTGTATACACAATGGAATATTATTCAGCCTTAAAAAGGAAGAAAATTCTGACACATGCTACAACATGAATGAACCATGAGGACATTATGCTAAGTGGAATAAGCCAGTCATAAAAAGAAAAACACTGTGTGATTCCACTTATATGGGGTACCTAGAATGGTCAAGTTCATAGACATTGAAAGTAGATTGGTAGTTTTCAGGGGCCAGTGGGAGGGGGTAAAGGGAATTAGTTTTAATAGGTAAAGAGTTTCAATTTTGCAAGATGGAAAGTGTGGAAGTGGACAATGGTGGTGGTTGTACAGCATTACGAATGTACTTAATACTACTGAACTGTACACTTAAAGATGGTTATGATGGTACATTTCATGTTATGTGTATTTTATCACAATTCAAGAAAACTGGGAAAACAAAACTAGCACCAGGGCTTCTGACTCCAAACTGAGGTTTCTTTCCCACACCCCGTATCAGCATCCCCTACAGAGCAGCTATAGTATGCCTCCTCTTCTAAGACACTTTATTTTGTATTGAATTGAAAAGTTTGCAGAACTCACCTCCTCTGAAACCCTGGAAGACCCACCTGCTTCTCCTAGAACATTCATCCTATTGGCCTAAACTCTGGGAAGTCGGAGTCTTTCCAGAGAGTAGGGAATTCTTGGAAAGAGGGCAGATCCTCTGTCTCAAGGAAATCACTGGGGTCAAGTAATGCAATAATTGTGATTGCCAGCCTCAATGACTACTTCTTTTGTGCCAGACGCCTTGCTAAGTGCTTTTGCATACATTAGTTCTTTATAATGCTTACATCAGTCCTACCAGGCAAGTAGACTGTCCCCATTTTACAGATGGGGAGGTTAGGGCTCGAAGAGATTGGCTAACATGCCTGAGCTCATGTGTGCAAGAGCCAGGATTGTCATTCAAGTCTATCTGACTCTAGAACCTGCCTCTTAACCTCTATGCTATCTAAGGTGGGGGCAGAGAAATTGGAGATGTCTGTGTCTAGAGTGTTTTCCAACATAGGAGTTGACAGATTTCTCTCTCCTCCTGTGATACGCTTTTCTCTCTCCTACCAGATGATGGGACATCTCATTTAGGCCAGTTTCTGTTTTGATTTCCTGGTGTCCTCTGAGATGCAGATGTGTATTCCTTTCCCTGGTGGGTCGTGCTGCAGTGTGAGAAGGACAGCATCCATTTCTTTCCCTAGGAAGTTGATACATGCATCCTGTTTCCTGGCAGTGCCCATCTGCTATGAGGACTTTCCCAAGGCCCTCACCCTGTCGTGTGGGAGACTACTGCAGGTGCCAACCTCATGGCCTAAGGCTGGGAAATATTATTGGGCTGGAAATGCCTTTTGTTTGCAAGGCTTAAACAGGTCAATAGAAGCTCAACTTGTCATTTTCAGTTTACAAGAGATGTGTCAACAAGCCAGCAGAAACAGTAATAATTTCAATAAGTTTCCTGAATGTTTACTATGTGCCTGGCATTGTGCTGAACAACTTTATATGGATTATTTCACTTAATCCTCACAATAGTCATATAAATTAGGGACAATCAGTTCTGTTATAACACTTGTTTTGAAAATGCAAATTTGTTCTAATGCAACTGATGTATTAGGGAACATTTTGAGCATAATAATTTTGCTTTTGATTATGCATGATTTTGTCCATAAGAAACACTAGGTGAAGGCAGAAAACTGCAGCCAGCAGAAGCAAGCTGTGTAGGAACACTCAAAGTGCACACATCTCAAACTTGTACCAGCAACTTCAGCTACCGTGTGTGTTATGAGTCCCACCCCACAAATGATGTTTCAACTTTGTGTCCAATTCCAGGAGATCCTCCTCCTACACTTTACAATGATTCATAAGCTTCCCATTTTCACAGACAAACTTCAGGTCTGTTAAAAGTGCCATATTTATTGTAGTACTTACGTACTTCTTAGTGATTTAACATGTATAGAACTGCTTCCTCTGTTATGTGTCACTGATGAAGTTTATAGGTGTTGCATCCCAACTTCATCTTTCCAGTTAAGCTCTGTGATTTTTACTGTATGATTTTGCACAGCAAAATGACTTTTAGGATTGCATACATGCTTCTGGCAGAACTGACTTTACTACCATTATTCCTGTGTGGCAGAAGAGGACCATGAACCTAAGAAATTTGCCAAAAATATTTTAAGTGACAAGTGGCAAAGCTGGGATTCAAACCCAGGCTACCTTACTCCCATGCCTGTTCTCAAAACTTCTAAAGCATTAAAAAAAAAAAAAAAAAAGGGCTGTCTGCACTGATCTCTGATTATATCTGTAACAACCAGATTGCCTCTTCTCGCAACTGTCAAACCCTGGTTCCTCAAGCCAGAGCCACTGCAAGTATGTGAGAGCCCCTGAAGGTGTTTGAGTACAGCAGTGACCTGGCCCACAGAAATGCTTGCCTTGGTCCTTCCTCTTCCCCTCCTGGCCGCTGCCTGCCCAGGCTGACTGGTGCCTGATATAGCTGCTACTGATGCTCCATCTTGCAATCTGGAGTTATTAGCATCAAAGAACAAAAGCAAACAGCACCAGGGCTCTGGGGCTCAGTCCTCTATGAAGGTAGATGAATGGACCCTTATGTCGGGGATAAAGCTAACACCACCCGGCCTTTTATGGAGACAACTCTTCCTGTGTTTGAAGAGCTCAGACACTGAGAGCCAGAAAGAGCCCTAGAACGAAAGAAACAACCTCCTCACTGCTGGAAGTTTGCTTTAGTTCTTAACTGAAAAAATTGTTTCTGTGTTTGTTCTTGAAGAAGAAGGGAAAACCTTATGCTCATCTTTCCTGGGGACAGGAGTCAATAGGCCACTGGGGAGGTGCAGTCTTTGCCTTTTTTTTTTTTTCTTCTAATGTTATGGCTCAGTGTAATCCTTAGCAGAAGGCCTGCCCTGCTATCTGAGGGCCTGAGGCAAGACTATACATGGAGGCCAGTGGCCAGCCTCCCTTCTCTCTTTGCTAGCACCAGGAAGGCCCTCATGCACGTTTATGTGACGCCCCAGCCTGTAGAAGCCCACGACTCCTGCAGACAGCTTCTTCTTGGCCACTTTTTGACACTAGAGTGCACATACCAGTAGGTTGGTCTGCTTTGAGAGAATGGACCCTGGGAAGAGGCCCATCTAGATTTGGAGCAATTGGGCGAGGAATTCTGGGTACCAGAGCATATTTTATAAGGGTGGGGGCAAGTATTGCTGGCTCTAGGTGGAAACATCTATTTGACCTGTGGACTCTTCAGTTCCTGGGCTGGGATGTGGCTGCAGAAGGAACAGAATGGGCCCCTCTAAAACATATAGCCCAGGGCAGGGGCTCCAGTTGCTCAGGCCTACGGCATTACTGCATTTTACCCCTTTCCTCTGTCCCTTGCAATACCTTTTTCTTACTTCCGTGAGATGCCCAATATTCTCATACCTAATTTGTAGCTCCATGGGTTAGATGGTTTCTGTCCTGGTTTGCTCTTACATTCAAAAATATAGTTTGACCCTTACCTGATGTGCTGCTGAGTCTGAGAGGTATAATCATAGTGCATCCTCTCTAGGTCTTAGTTTCCTTATCTGTAACATAGGATGAATAATGTTTCTACCTGTTAGGGTTTTAATGAAGATTAAATAAGATGATGCATATGACCTAGGGGAGGATGCCAACTCCCTTAAATCAATCTTATCTAGCTGTAAACTGTCTTTTCTTCTGCAATTTACCCCCACTTTTTGTCTATTAAAAAAATCAATGTACACATATGTATACACGCATATTTGCATAGATATTTCCTCAGGCCAGTCCTGGGGCCCAGTGCTGCTTCCCCATACACAGACCCCAGCCTGTATAACAGCACACAGAGAATGCTTAATAAATATGAGCTTTATTAGGATTAATATTGCTTTTATCCCATTTTGTCCTCACGTTCACCCTCTGATGGGCTGATACTGCCAGAATGGTAATTGACAGAAAGGGGAATCCACAGCTGGATGTCCATGATTCAGGTTCTGGCTCCACAGGCTGTGTGACTTTTGGCCAGTTACCTAAGCTTTCTGTGCCTCAGTTTCCTTATCTGTAAAATGAGTGTGGTAATAGTTCCTACCTCATCGGGTTGTTGTGAGGCACTTAGAACAGTGCCTAGCACATAGACAGCCCTCAGTCAATGTCAGCTGGTGATTTTATTACCTTCATATATGAGAGGATAAGAGTATTATAAAAATCAACCCCAAACCCTTCCTCTTGTCACACAGAAGGAAGGCAGACAGACACAGAAGGGACGCAGCTGCAGGTGTTTCTGACTCCTTGCCTTGCTGCCTCCCCATTTCCGAGGGTCTCATCTATACAGCTCCCTCTGCCTGTGGATGCTCCTGTTAGACCAGCTGGGGTCTGTGTATGCAGGAGCAGCCTAGAGCCCCAGGACTGGCCAGAGGAAATACATAGGTAAATATGTGTGTATACATATGTGTGTATCAACTTTTAATAGACAAAAAGTAGGGGCAGATTGCAGAAGAAAAGGCAGTTGACAAACCAGGTAAGATTGATCTAGGGGCGGTGGCATTTTCCCCTGTGCCAGCACACTTCTTCAGCTACCTCCTGCTGTTTTATTTTCTCATACTGATGGGCCTGTAGTTTTCCAGAGCGCCACTGCATTTAAATCTGTATTCTATTTTCTCTCCTAGAAAATAGGTCAGACTCAAGGCAGAGTTCACCAGGTGGGGTCCCAGAAGGTTTGACTGGGACTCGCCTACAGGAGGCTGGCTGTGCAGCCTGTCCCATGCTCCCCAGAGCTCCTCCAGAGGCATGGGGGAGTTGAAGTAGCAAGTCGGGAGAATCTTGGACTCATACCTGTCCAAATGATCTAGTACAAATGAAGAGTGAGGTGGGAGGACTACCCCGGCTGAACTAGCTTCTGCAAGTGCAATAGTGGTGAATGATGGGCCCTTTCTTTTCCTCCCAATGGTTATGTATTAGTCTGTTCTCATGCTTCTGTGAAGGAATGCCTGAGACTGGGTAATTTATAAAGAAAAGAGGTTTGATTGACTCTCAGTTCTGCAGGGCTGGGGAGGCCTTAGGAAACTTACAATCATGGCAGAAGGGGAAGCAAACATGTCCTTCACATGGTGGCAGGAAGGAGAAGTGCTGAGCAAAAGGGGGAAAAGCCCCTTATAAAACCATCAGATCTTGTGAGAACTTATTCACTACCACAAGAACAGCATGAGTGTAACTGCCCCCATGATTAAATTATCTCCCACTGGGTCCCTCCCATGACTTGTGGGGATTACGGGAACTACAATTCAAGATGAGATTTGGATGGGGACACAGCAAAACCGTATCAGGTTAGAAGAACCAGGTTCCCCAAACTGCAGAAAATTGTTTCCCTTGGACTTGAGGATGACCATGCTGAGCATATGCACTTGTGGCTGAAGTTATTGTTGAATATGCAGTAAGTGTCTGTGGGATTCAGAGTGGAGGCAGGAATACTCTAATTTCCTTCTTCCCTGGTTGTGATGCTGAAGAGAGGGGGTGAAAGATGGAAGTGGGTTTCCAATTCTTTCTTTCCTGTTTTGTTCCTACTGTTTAGAGCATGGAGATCCTAAGGGAGGTGGCTGCAACTGGGACAGAGCTAGTTTTCATCAGGGTTACTTTTTCCCCCTGAATATTTCTTGAGTACCTGTTACCTACTGAGGACGTGTGTGAATGGTAGAGCTAGGAAGGTGGGAGTAATGTGAGCCAGTCCTCGGTTTTTCTATCATAACGTAGAAATAACTAACTGAACAGATACAGCCTAGATCTTTTGCATTTGCTATTCCCCTGCCTAAGTAGTCTTTGTCAGGTATACAGAAGAGTGTTTCTCACCTTCTTCAGGTATCAGCTCAAATACTACTTCGTCAGAAAGACCTTCTTTAACTACCTTCTCTAAAATGGGGATACTCTGCTGGCACTTACTCTACTTTTCCTTTCTTCATGGCTCCAATCGCTATTTGACATTATGTATCTGTTTTTATTCCCATTAAAACCCAAGAGTATTGTCTGTTTCATTCACTGCTTGTATCTCCAATGTTTAAAGCAGAGTTCAGCCTATGATAGATGCTCGGCCAATATGTATTGAATGGTGAATAGATGATCTTCATTGATAAAACTCGCAGAAATACTTTTAGTATCTCCATTTATACATGATAAGTTTGAGGCTCAGAGAAGCTAAGGCAGTTGCCTGTAGATGAGGGGGTAGAGCTAGGATTTGGTTCTAGATCATCTTAATCCCCTTATTAAGAAAAGCTGTTTTCTTCTATGCTCCCCATATTTTTAGGTAAGCTGCCTTCACATGGTAACAAAAATGGAATATGGCAGCTCTAGAGAAATGAAAGCACCCCATTTCCTGATAATTCCAGTAAAATTCTCTGGGAAGACTCTCATTGGTTAGGCTTGGGTCATATGTCTGTTCCTGAGCCAATTATTGGAAATAGAATATTCTCAAGACCTGGACTGAGTCACATGACTACTACCCTTGGAGCTCAAGTGGGAGTGGGGGTCACCTCTAGCAAACCACGTGGGCTAAGGCTGGGAAGGGGGCTTTCCCTGGAAAACAGCTGAGGATTGTTACAAGAAGAAGAGGAAAGGGATGCTGGATAGACAGTCTGGCAGATAGACACTGCTAAGGTTTTGATCCTTACCTGCTAGCCATCCCCCTCCTTCGTCTACCTCTTACCTTTGCCATTTCGTTCTGTCAATCAGAATTGAGTCCAGAGATTCAGGTCACTCACTGCTTCTTGGGCCAGGGGCCAGGTGATAATGTGTCTCTATTCCTAAAGTTGGAATAATGCTCAGACCTGCCTCCAGGTCAGTGCCACAGCTAGGAACTGAGCTTGGACCTTGATCCCCAGCTGGAAGATTTTGTTCATTTGTTTGTTTTTGGTGGGATTGTTGCCCCTCTTTGACAAGAATAGGTGCAGTATTTTTACATACAGGACTAGAACTATGCCAAATTGAGACTTGAGGAGGGAAAACAAAAGAAATAAGGATGGAATTTGTTTTGATCTTTGCTTCTGTTCGCCCCCTCACTTCACACTGAGGAACGGGGTGGGAAAGAACCAGAGGGAGGGGAGATCGGGAGCAGATGTCCTTATTCATAAGTAGAAAAGTGGAACCAAAATCACTGGCTTCATTCCTGTGATCTCTTGGTGTTTCCAGTGAGCCATCTGGTCAATATTTTTTGATATTTCCGTCTGTGGTAATTCAAAGTGATGACAATCAGAGTCACTAACGTTATGTAGCATTGTACTTAGTTCAGTGCTTTACAAGCATTTAATCTCATTTAATTCTCATAACACCCCCATGAGGGAGGCTCTGATATCATTCTCATTTTATAGCCAAGGAAGATGACTCTTAGAAGTTAAATGATGGGTCCAAGGCCACAGAGAGGCTGGGATTTGAACCCAGACCTGTCTGCCTCTGAAGTTTAAGATTGTAATCACATCCCCAAATGGGCAAGTAACTAGTATCGAAAAACCTTTGGAGTTCCAAGGAATTCTGTCTCCCTGTGACTTGGTGTCCCCAAAGAGCCTATTTGTATGAACAATGGTGTTGACATTCTTCTGCCACAGAACTCGGCCACATGTAAATAGTTTGATATCCTGTTTAATTAAGGGGTATTTTAACATCTATTCCAGGCAATCCATCAGTAACAGTTAATGGCCCCGCCTAGTTATTTACACAATTTTTCCCTTTCCACCTCTTCTCTTCTTCCTGCCATTCATCCCTAAATCTAACACACTAGAAAACCTGAAGGGGCGGTGTGGCTGAGGCATGATTCAGAGCTTTCTAGAAGTTTCTCTGGGCAGATACAGCTTCTAGGGGAGGCAGGGTGGGGGCTAGAGAAGTGCTCAGCTGTTGCTATGGGTATGTTTATTCTGGGGCACAGCTTAGTTGGTCAGCACCTGGATTTCCTGGGGCAAGGGCCCTAAGGACACACTGGAGCTTTACAAATCTGATTGCAGGTGTTTCATTATTGGTTGGCATGAAGAACATTACCTATCCTGTTCAGGCAGCAAATTAGAGGCACAGAGAATAAACCATGACCCACTCATAGGGCAGGTGGGAAACGCTCACCCAGCTTCCCCATGGCTTCAGCATGATCACTTTAATCTGCAAACCAAATTCAGGTCCTGTATGCTCTTGAGGGACCTAGGCTTCAGTCGAATGAATGATGGACTGGGTGGTATGCAAGAGATCTAGGATATTTTCTAGTCTCTGCCCCTGAAGTAGCTGTGTGACCTTATACAAGTCTCTCTACTTTTTCATCCTCCATCTTAACAAAAAAGAACTAAACTAGGTACTTAGTGTCTATGGCTACTCCAGATCCACCATTCAGTGATTCTAAGTGAGCTATCCAAGACTGCCAGGTTGGTCATTGTTTCCTGAAGCAGCCCCTTGTTCCTTCTCCTCTGCTGTGGTATATCCTCTCAGGTTGGGTCTAGGGGTTTTAACAGTGCCTTGGGCTGCTCTGGGTTATGCTTCCCCAGCCCGATTCTATTTCACATCTGAGGGAAGGAGGAGGAGATTATGTTGTTCATGGGGCTGATTGGAGCGAACCGTTCTTCATTTTCTGAAAGTTCATTGGCTTAATTCAAATGTCAACCTTCCTAGGGTTGGGTGTTTATTCGTAGTTGTCAAAAGTGATTTCAAATGGCAATTTCTGTCATTAGTGTTAGGGTGAAAAGCAGGGAAAAAAATTAAAGTAGGAGGCAGGATTTCAATTTGTTTGATGAATGATCTACTCACACACAATCTCATGCACACACACTGCTGTCTGTGATGAAGCGTGGTCACTGGGTATACTGGGGAGGCGGGGAATTGTAAATATTTTGTGACCTTATGTCCTTCAGTCCTATGTGGTGAATAAATCTGTAACTTGCTCTTAATTCTTATGCCTCTTTTGCTTTGTTTCTCAAGGGAGTGGTTCATTTTTACTTTTTCTCTCTGCTGGGAAACCTTGCTTGACTTCATGTCCAGTGTTTGGTATCCAAAGACGAGGAGGAGGAGGATTTGCTTTGGTGTCAGTGTGCAGAAATCAACCAGAATATTTTAACCAATATTCTTGCAGGATTCCAGTCTGCTTGGCTCTTTGAAGCCCTATCTGATTCCAGGATGATGTCTTTCCGGACAGATGTGAAGCTTACCTCTCTTGCTACATGCAAAGTGAAAAGGGAGCTTGGCCCCTCGGCTTGCATGGGTGGTTTTTGGGTGAAGGTAGAACTAAGTGCTCAGAAGCTGAGTACCTCTGGAGCTTGCATGAACTTGATAGTCATGCAAGAGCACATTGCATTGTGTGTGTGTGTGCTGCTAACACTCTTCTTCCTTTTTCTCCCCTTTTCTCTCCTCTCTCCCTTTCCCTCCCTTTGAAAATGCTGCCACAGATGTCAGTCAAGATCCAGGTGAGTCTTTGTGTTTGCACAGCTGCTGTGGGAATTTCCCCTCTGCTAGATTGTGCATGGTTTGAGTCTGAGTGAGACTTTTATAGAGACAAAATTCTGAGTATATTGCATTTTCACTGATCTAGGTTTAGAAGAAGAAATGCATTGAATTAATGGATTTGTATTGGTTTTGAAGAACCATTTTAAAGCCAAAGGAATATGGTTCTCATACTTAATATAATCACTTCCTTCTCATTAGTATTTCTGGGTGATTCAGAAAATGAACATTTTTGGGAAAGTATTTGTAAAGATGTTCTTAGATATGTATTCTCCAATTTAATGAACAATGTTTGCTTTGTCTTTCACACATCTGCTTATCTTCTCTAGCTTCATGTGGTTGAAAGCAGAAGATATGACATATGTAGCATGGAAAATATGATGTGGGTGAAAGGAGGTTTCTTTCTTTTTATTCTAAGAAATGTCTTTTTCACAATGAAATCAGCAATATTTATTGTTTTTCCTGGTTATGTAAATAATACATGCTCACTGTGGAAAAAAAAGCAGGATGGTTTGAATAAATGGTTTTTGTCAATGGAAAAATTAAAGAACCACCTTTATAATAATTATGCATTTCTCTTTTTAAAGTGTGTCTTCATCCAGAGTCCTGGTTTTAAGCATTGTGTGTGTGTAGACAAATATATATGCACACACACATACATAGAATCATGTGAACTGATGCAGGCATTTATGGATAAGTGTCAGATGACTTAGAATGGTTTGGAGACTATTCTGAACTGGCTAGAACTTTGAGTTAAAAAGAATAATTAACTTGACCAAATAGGAAGGGAGCGTCATTTCAGGTGTTTTCACATGTTTTCTTGTTTAGTCCTTTTAACATTTAATTTTTATAGCATTAATACAAGATAAGTATCATTATATTCATTTTAATGTACAGGAAATTTAGGGCCTGTTAGGTTAAGCAGTTTTGCCTACGATCATAGAGCTTGTCAGTGGTAGCACTGGGATTTGAACTTCTGACTCTCCATTGGAACATGCTGGGACCTGTAAGTGAAAATTCTCAGTGATTAAAGATTTTATAAGTATTTCCTAATGAGACTATTGCTTATTTGTTTGTTTTTGCTTAGAGATAATTGACATTTTCTTTATTAGCAGCCTTCTTTCCAAATGAATTTATCTTTTTATTGTTCTTAAATGTCTAAAATAATCAACCAGACTTAAGTAGGGTTCTTCTGATCATTGTTCTGTGTGGGATCTTACACAACATAAAAGTAGAATACAGTTATTCTACTTAATGCAGAGAGTTTCTCTCCATTTCTTCCTGCCTGCTCCCTACCTTTGAAAATAATTGGTGTTTGAACCAAAGCCCAGGACAGCATTTCCTAGGAAGATGCCATTAAGTTTATTATTTCTATTTAATAATATTTTAGTTCAATCACTCACTCAACAAATATTTATGTTCCAGGAACTGTTCTAGGCCATGGGGACAAAACAGTGAACAAAACAGAAGACATTCAGTGCCCTCATGGACCTTTTACTTTAGACAGAGGCAGACAATGATCTAAAATGTACACGCAGACACACACATATCTATGTATATATACATATACTTTATATGCATACATATATACACACGTATATGCATATTATGTATATGCATGTTATGTATATATTACATATATATAGTATCGGGGGTGGATGGGAAGTGCTGTGGAGAAAATTGAAGCAGGATAGAGGAGAAGTCCCTAATTTACAACAGGTAGTCAGGGAAGTACCCTCTGATAAGATGATATTTGCTGGGGAACCTCAAGGAAGCGAGGGAGTAAGTCCAACACCTCGTTTTGTTTGTAAAGTGCCACGTGGCGGCTTCTCTTTCTGGTTCCCAGCAGAGAAGTGACCAGGGGTCACCACATAGAGCTGGGCCCTGCATAGGGTCTCCCAGCCAAGGGGGTGAATGGGGGTATGAATCCAACCTGTGTTCCTCTTGCCAAGCTTGTGCCCATGAGGCTGCCTCTGACCAAAGGGGCATCTTTTTCTAGTGCTCACACAGGCGCCATATTGGTCCTGGGTGAGATAACATGGTGGAGTGAAACGCAGTGGACCCATAGGCCTTCTGCCATCCTTTCAAAGGGGTAGAGGTCTGAGGAATACCCTTCCTCAGATAACAGCAACTATGACCAGCCTGACCCACACCATTTCAATTTCATGGCTGTTGTCTCATTTTGTTCTGTTATCCCTCTGAGGTGTGTAGCCCGAGTGTCATTTCAGTGCTGAGGAAGTTGGGCCCAGGGAAGTTAAATGATGTGTGACGGTCACCCAGCTGTTGAGTGGCAGGGCCAAGAGGGGATTGCAGCCTAATTTCAGATCTTGTGCTCTTCATTCTTTCCTTGAAGTGTCAAGGGCTGATTACCAATCTTGTTGCCCCACCAACCCCTTGCTTTTTTGTGGTTTCTGAGCCTGAAGCAAATCACTGGTTTGGACCCTTCACTTGTGGCCCTGGACATGGCAGGAGGTGGCCTGAGCGTGCCCGGCCCTGGCTGAGGTCAGTGGGGGCCTCCTGCCTCTCTGAGCCCCTTGCCAGGCATTCTGGAGCCAGCAGCACTGTGGTTCTGAAACAAGAAGCCTTCAGCAGTTCTCTGACTCTTTTTTCCTTCCCCTCAGGAAGTCAAGTTGGGGATTTTATGAGCTAATGTAACTATTTACCCAGAGGCCGCTGGAAGACTATAAAGGGATGATTGATTAATTGATTAATTTTACATGTGGAGGAGATGAGTTAGAAGTAACCCTACTGTAAAGCAGTCTGAGATGGGGCCTGGTGGGCAACACCTTTCCCAAGGTCCCAGAGACAGGTTAGGAACTTGGAGCAAGAGCCCAGGGCACCCAGGAAAAAGGGGCAGGCACATTTTCTTCCACTTCATGGGGTGAAATCCACATTCCCTGCTTGTAACCTTTGGGGAGGAGGTTCAGAATAATAACAGTAACAATAAGCACTTGGCAGGTGCTGAAGAGGGCCCGGGAGCCCAGCTCTGACATTCTCTTAACCCTCCATGTCAGCTCCTCCAGGTTGGTGTTACTATCCTCAGCACAGATGGAGAAAAGCTGCTGCAGGGAGCTTCAGTAACTTGCCCAGCTCACCTCTTGCTAGTGACTAGGCCAGGATCCCGGATCTGTCTGCCTCCAAAGCTTGTGCTCTTGTTCTTCCAGACCCTGCCTTTCACACGACAGAGCTGTGGGCCAGGCTGTGTCCTATTTGTGTCCGCATTCCCAGCTCTTTGCACAGCACATGGCACAGAGCTTAACCTCAAAAATCTCTATTGAACAAGAAGTATGGCCACAAGCACATGGGGAGTTTTGAGTTTGTAGGGTTCCAAGACATGGTGGAGCTTAAAGGGTATCCTGTCCAAGGAGTGCAAACTGAGGCCCAAGAAGGGAAGGGACCTATCCAAGGCCATGTTACCCATTTGTGGCCTGGCAGGGACCCCTGTCAGGTGCCTTATCCCATGCTTTTGTACATTGGGATTTGTCACTGGTCTTCCTGGGCTGCTTGTAGGGCAGAGGTGGGCATCTCTGCCCTGCCTTTAACCTTCCCCTGCCTTTTGCCTGTTCTAGAACTCTCTAGAAGCCATTTGGAGGTGAGGAAGAGGGAAGAGTAGTGGGTTAGAGCACAGGGAACAATTCTGGGACCTCTGGGTGTGAGACCCTTCTTCTCTCCTCCCCCAGTGCTTCTCCCTCCTGCCTGGAGGGGCTGTTTATGGTGCTCCAATGACAGCCTCTCTCCTCCGAAGGGATAATTTCTCAGGCTCTGCCTGCTGATTAGACCTGGAATTTAAATGAATAACTGTGACCTTGTGGAAGTGCCCTAGTTATTCAGAGGCCCGATGAGGAAATAGGCCTCCTGCTTCCGTCCATCAGAGCCCTGGTAGGCACGGCGGGAGGGGCTCCTGTCTGCTGGGCCCCCAGGAGGCCTCCGTCTGCTGTTGCCAAAGGAACAGACGCCTTTGCTGGAGCCTTCCCCTACCCGCTCTTGATCTCCGCCCCGTATTGTGTTCCTCCTCCATTGTAAGTCATCTCAGGCTGTCCTTGGGGAGGGGACCTGATTATGTGTCCTGGGCCTTGCCCTGTCTCCAGGGAGCCACTCAGTCCAGCCTGAACCCAAAGCTTGGAGACAGCTCAAGTCTGACTTTTGTTTGTGGGCACAGAGGGGATGCACTTGAAGCTTGTTGCTCACAGGGCGACCTGCAGAACCGACCAGCAGATTCTCAGGCCTGCTGAATCAGAATCTGCATTTTATCAGGACCGCTAGGTGTATACTCATTAAAGTTTGAGCCACACTGAGCTCAAATTCCCACTCTCTCCTCCCATTTGGGACCAACAGGGCTGTCTTTACTGAGAAGTTGCGGTTCACCTCGTGAAAGCCCTCGTCTTCCTCTCTTGTGCTGGGCACAGAATGAGATATCTGATGTGGTTGTGGGGAGGAAGAAGGAGAACGAGATTAGGGAAGGGAACGAGAATGAACACTTACTGACCACTTAGTCTGCGCTGGTCACTGTTCAGGCACACTCTGTCTGACATGTTACATCTTTCATGTAGACGCAAGGCAAGGTAGCATCGGATGGAGCAGGAGTTGGCAAACTATAGCTTGAGGGTCAAATCCAGCTTGCAGCCTGGTTTTGTATGGCTTGAAAGCTAAGAATGGGTTTTACATTTTTAAATGGCTGGGAACGGTCAGAAGATGAACAATTTGTAAGACAAAAATTTTATGAAATTTGAATTTCCATGCTCGTAAAGTTCTTTCGGAACATAGCCACACCTGTTCCTTTGTTCCTTTATGCACTGTCTCTGGCTAACATTTTTTTTTTTTTTGAGATGGAGTTTCACTCTTGTCACCCAGGCTGGCATGTAATGGTGCAATCTCGGCTCACTGCAACCTCTGCCTCCCGGGTTCAAGCAATTCTTCTGCCTCAGCCTCTCGAGTAGCGAGGATTACAGGTGTGTGCCACCACGCCCAGCAAATTTTTGTATTTTTAGTAGAGACGGGGTTCCACCATGTTGGCCAGGCTGGTCTCAAACTCCTGACCACCTGTGATCTACCTGCCTCAGCCTCCCCAAGTGCTGGGATTACAGGTGTGAGCCACCTCACCTGGCCTGTCTTCGGCTACTTTTGAGCTGCACAGGCAGAGTTGCATAGTTGTGATGGAGCCTCACAGCCTCTAAAGTGTTTACGATCTGGCTCCTTATTAAACAAAAGTTTGCCACCTCTGTCTCTATCATGGCACTGTGACCTATTCAACTTACTTTACCTTTGTGGGGGTTCCACTTCTTTCATCTGCAAAATGGGGACAATAAGAGAACCTACCTCATGGAGTTGTTTCGAGCTTGTGTTAGAACAGTGCCTGGCACATAGTTAGCCATATATAAAATAGCTATTAGTATAAATGTGAAAGGAAAATAAATCTTGGGGCCCCCAAATCACTAAAGGGAAAAGTCAAGCTGGGAACTGCTTGGGGGAAACCTGCCTCCCATTCAATGCCACCCCTCTGCTCACTGGGATAGATGCATATCTGATTGCCTCCATTGGAAAGGCTAATCAGAAACTCAAAAGAATGCAACCCTTCATCTCTCACCTTTCTGTGACCTGGAAGCCCCCTCCTCTCTTCTTGCCTTTGCTTCAAGTTGTCCCGCCTTTCCAGACCTAACCAATGTACTTCTTACATACATTGATTGATATCTCATGTCTCCCTAAAATATATAAAACTAAGTTGTGCCTGGACCTCCTTGGGTACGTGTCCTGCTGACTTCCTGAGGCTGTGTCAGAGTGGGTCCTCAACTTTGGCAAAATAAACTTTCTAAATTAACTGAGACCTCAGATTTTTGGGGTTCACATAAGTTATCCATTTGATCCTTTAAGCACATGTTTCCATTTTATAGATGAAAATACTTTGGCTTAGAAAGGTTTTTTTAAAAACGGAAAATCAACCCACCGTTGTAGCTGTGTCTTGGTCTCCCTAATTGTCTTGAGGCATGCTCCTGTGCAGTGCTGTAGAACCTCCCCAAACACACCTGCTGTTCTCTCCTGTCACGTATTCTCTCCCATCTGTCCTGCCCTTTGTGCTTCCAGTCAAGAGGTCCCTCAAACTTAGATCCCAGCCATTGTTCTCAAGTGGGGCTTAGGAACCAGTAAAAAGGGGCAAAGGAGACCAATAGTTTGTAGAGAGCCCACAGTGTGCCAGGCACCTACCACTTCACCCATGAAGAACCTTGAGCTCCAAGACATTGCATCCTTTGCCCAAGGTCAGAAGCAGGTATGGTAAGTTTCAGAATGTAAATGCAGGTCTGGAATTCTGCTTGGTAGTTCTGCCACTTTTCCCAGGAGGTGTACGCCCTTGGGCAAGTCTTGTAACCTCTCTGGGCAATAGGCTTCTTTTCTTTAACCTGATAGATTAGAATCAGATGACCTTTCAGGCTTCTTTGATTCTGAGGCTGTATGCTTAGACCATCTGACTGAGATGCCTTGGGGAATAGCAACCAGGAGAATGCCTTCTCCATTACCAAAGACTTCAACCTCCTAACTCTAGTAGTACCTATGAGATATTTTGTTTTTTCTTTGCTATTCTTTGGGGCAATACTCTTACTTGCTTTTCTTCCTTATTACTTTATGAGAAAAAAACACTTGAAATTGTTGAGCTTGTATTTTAAGCCAGGCATGGAAATATTAAGTATTACATGCCTCATTTAATGTTTTTGACATTCCTAGGAGGTAAATTGCTATTTGGCCCATTTCACCCATGAACCAATTGAGGCTCAGGTACAATAAGTACCTCACTGATACAACCCAGTAAAAAGTAGTGGAACAGAATGCAAACCCTGGTAGGTGCGGCCCAGGAGACATCTCCTAGGGAGTTCCACTAGAGTGTACACTTCACAAAGGTACACTGGTGTTTACAACTGTGCCCTCTTAGCCTAGAACTCTGACAATACATTGCAGGCACAGAAAAACACTTCCTGAATGAATCAACAGTGCTTAGGACTCAGCTCTTTGTTTTATCCCACATCCTGCTGAAAGAAAGTCCGCTTTTTATTGGGGTTCACCCTGAGACAGAAGGTAATTGAATGAATCTTTATTCAGTGCCCATCTTGGGCTTGGCTCAGTGGGAGATGGAGGCTGCAGGGAAATCTACCTCCATTGCGTGTAATTAGATTGGAAGGGGGCCCTCAGCTGGGCTAGCAGTGCTCAATTCCCAGCCAATTGCCTGGCTGGGGCCCAGGAAGACCCCCCTGCCTCCTGTAGCTGTTCTCGATGAGTAAGTGTGAGTAAGGAGCTGCTTCTCAACCTGCCTCCAGCTTTGGCTCACTCAGGGATGCAGATCACTGGGCCTTGGTGCTTTTTTCTAGAGCCGTTAGAAATCCCTCCTTTATTGTCTTAGGCAGACCCACCGGGGTATTGGTTATGGTCACATTTCATTTCCCAGTTCTGGAGGGCAAGGCCAGAGTTTTAGCTGGAAAAATCATTTGTGGTATCCTGCCCCTGACCCTGCCAAATGGGCGGAGGTGTTTATTTGTTGCTCCAGTGTTGAGGGCAGCAGTGGCATTTAGAAGGAAGGGATAATGAATGTTAAATGTGCTGTGATATGCAGAAGAGCCTCATTCAAAGTTTTGTGCTGCTCAAAATGTCATTGATGAGACCATTGCGAGACTATTCTAGACCAGTTCCCTCCCTGTCCAGGAGGGGGAAATGAGGCAACAGACCTCCCACACGACTCAGCTAAGCCACACAGCTAGTTTGGGACAGCCTTGGAGACCCTCCCAGTCTGCAGACCTGCCTAGGGAGGTCTGGTAAGGACGAGGCTAAGCTTGTCAGTTTGCTAGGCTAGGCCTCAGGAGGGGTGAGGAGGTGGAATGCAGCTGAGAGTCCAGGGCAGTGGGTCCCTTTATGGGGTAGCTTAGCTGACTGTGACCATGTAGGGAGGCATCTGAGGATGCACTGGGCAGGTGGTCCGCTAATGCTGCCAGCTTATTAGAGAAATGGTGTTGGCAAGAGATGGAGGGCAGGGCAGAGAGAGGACCTAGATAGACCAGTCCCCTAAATAATGGCAGCAATAACTACATGCTTTTGAGCCCTTCCTGTGTGCTAGGAACTGTGCTAAGTGTATTCCATGTGTGGTTACATGTGACTGTCACAGTGATTCTGAAAGGATATTTTGCAGATGAGAGGCAGGAAATTTTACAGGTATTTTTCAGGTGAGAGGCAGAAGGAAGTGAAAAGTTAACTTGCTCAGAAGTCCCACCATTAGTGAGAGGTGGAGCTGGAATTTGAATCCAGGCTTTGGATTATTGAGAGCAGTGTTCTGCAAACTCTGGTATGCATCAGAATCACTTGGAGAGCTAATGAATGAGATCCAGGCTCACTAAACTAGGATAGTTCTCCCAGGTGATTCTAATACAACCAAAGTTTGAGAATCACTGTTTTAAAATAAAGTCATCTTGAAGATGAAGGGACCTGAAAACTTCACTCTTCACCATAATTTTATACTCCCACATATATCATGAGTAGTGTGGGAGATTGTGAAGAGGAGGTAGAAGGGAAGATGGGATGATGATCTTCCTTTGAGTTCCCCATGGCTTTTAGGCCATAGGTCTAGTAAAGCCATCATGATGATACACCATAGTCAGCTGTGTATTTTCTGGCCCCCTTATCTGCTACCGTGGGCACTTGAAGGACAGCAGTGTCTTACTGTTTGAGAACAGAGATTTATCCATGCATGTATTCCTACTACCTGCCACATTGTAGGTGCTCATAAACCTGTGGTTAGAATCAGCATTTCAAGGAAGGAAGAGGCCCAATAGATTGTCAAGGCTGTCTGTGCACCTAATTTTTGAATCTCTTCTGTAAGAGTTAATTCAGACTTGGCTTGGACCCTTTCAGAGTTGAGCAACTCATTGCTCCTTTAGCTTTTCCATTCCATTCCAACAGCACTGAACGTTTGAAAGCTCTTTCTTATCTCTAGTTGCTATAGCCTCCACCACCTGTATGGCTTCCAGCCCTTGGAGACACACAGAATAGCTCTAATTACACTCCTAGTGTTTGAAGACAGGGCTTTTGCCTTTAAGGATCTTCTTTTCTAAAGGCTAAAACATCTCCAGTTTTTTTTTAAAGCATTCTCCTACAAGGGGTTTTAATTCTTTCTTCCAGGTCATTGTTCTCTGAAAAATGACACATTTTATTTTTTGCATCCTTTCCAAAGAAGGATGCCCACACCACATACAGTATTATGAGTATGATTGGGATCAGTTCAATTCATTATAGAGTGGTCTCAGGACTCCCCCTTTTTTTTTTGAGATGGAGTCTTGCTCTGTTGCCCAGGCTGGAGTGCAGTGGCGCAATCTCAGCTCACTGCAACCTCTGCCTCCCGAGTTCAAGCGATTCTCCTGCCTCAGCCTCCTGAGTAGCTGGGATTACAGGCACCCACCACCACACCTGGCTAACTTTTGTATTTTTAGTAGAGACAGCGTTTTGCCATGTTGGCCAAGCTGGTCTTAAACTCCTGCCCTCAGGTGATCCACCCGCCTCGGCTTCCAAAAGTGCTGGGATTACAGGTGTGAGCCACTGCACCTGGCCTGGACTCCCTTTTTCTAGACTAGATATCTATTAATGACAGCACCAAGCACCTTAGCCTTAATAAAAAAAGATTATAGTATTAATTGAACTTAATGTCAATGAAAGTCTTTACTATTGTAATGTCAGTGGAAGTCTTTACTATTTTTGTGCCCATTTCTCTCCCTTTCCTGGACTTGTGCAGTTAGTTTATTTAACTAAAGCTTGGGATCATTCTTTGACTTTGTTAAATCCAGCTTTGGATTTTAAAAATCCGTCACACCATGATCTATTTGGGTGCAGTGCTTTTATCTAGCACATCAGCTGTCCCTTCTAGCTTCATGTCATTCATGAATGAAGAACTATTTTAGGGAAGTTCATGACGGCTGGAGAGCAAAGACTTTCTTTCCTTTGGAATGATTCTTTTCTAAAAGTCATTACTGCTGCTCCTTTGGCCCTTAGAGTGATGGCATAACTACCTTTGTCTCTCTGTCTTCCACAGCATTAATGCATGAGGAAGCCTCACCACTCCTTCCCCACTAAGAGATGGAATAGCTTGGGAATATGCTGGAGACATTCTTTCCCCTACACTGTAGTTAGGCCATACAGAAGCTGTTGGTTACTCATGGGCATGATAGGAAGAAACCCTTTCTGTTCAGTCCAGCCACCTTGCCATAAGAACAATATTGGTCTAGTGGCAAACAGTGAGTGGGCTGGTATGATTACATGGTACAAAAGGCTAGGTGGTGAGGACTGAACATGGTAGTATCATGGAAGGGCAAAACCCAGAGGCTGGAATCTGGGCAACCCCTATCTTGGAGAATTAGCAGCAGGATCTCTCTCTTCTGAGTCTCTGGAAATCATCATCATCATCAGTCCAACAATTCGATCCATTCTCAGTGCTGTGTAAAGCTTGCAGAAAAGCCAAAATCCTGTATGTAAATCCTATATGATTATCCTGAGTGTTAGCTCATAATTGCTGTTAGGTGATTATTTGAAGCTTTGTATAGCTTGGCTGTAGTGGTGGCAGGCTATTGTTGAAGTCTGCCATTCTGATTATGGGTAGCATTCTCAGGGGATTTCAGCCATTTAAACCACCATTTTTATAGGTCAAAACAAGTCACCTATCAGCAGTTTAATACAGTCCTGCCCAATATGTTGCTTGGTCTCTTTGGAGATCATCGGAATTCATAGAGGCAAAGAATCTTAGAGTTGGGAGGACTTTCTGGTAATTATCTCCTACAACCTCATTCTGACTCTTTTTTATGGCATTTCTGGCAAATAAAATTTCCCTTATTATTTTACCCTCTGTTCATGCCAAACGTGCTTGTTTTTTTTTTTTTTTTTCCATCATGCATGTACAACTTTAAAAACGCTTGACAGGGGCCAGGCGTGGTGGCTCACACCTGTAATCCCAGCACTTTGGGAGGCCGAGGTGGGCAGATCACGAGGTTAAGAGATCAAGACCATCCTGGCCAACATGGTGAAACCCCGTCTCTACTGAAAATACAGAAATTAGCTGGGCGTGGTGGCAGACGCCTATAATCCCAGCTACTGGGAAGGCTGGGGCAGGAGAATTGCTTGAACCTGGGAGGCAGAGGTTGCAGTGAGCTGAGATTGTGCCACTGCACTCCAGCCTGGCAACAGAGCGAGACTCCATCTCAAAAAACAAAACAAAACAAAACAAAACTGCTCAATGGTAGCTCTCATGTTCTTACATGAGTTTTTTACAAAGTTAGCTGCACATAGTAGTAGTTCCTTAAGCTGTTCTGCATGTTGACAGGTTTTGGGTCCCTCATGGTCCTAGGTATTCTCCTTGGGAATTAATACTCCACTTGACTAATGCCTCCCCTAATGTATGGCAACATACACTGAACCAAAACCCTATATCTGGTATAGACAATGCTGAGAAAAGGCAAGACTTTTGAACATTTTTATTCTGGTAGTTAGAGGATTGCACTTAAGTGCCAAAATTTATGTTTAGCCCTTAAAATTAAATTTCACTTTTGCCTGTTCTCATCCTTTTGGACCCTAATTCTTATATCTAACAAATTAGTTATTTTCAGGTTGAGGTCATCACAACATCCAGACAGCATGCCATGAATGTCTTCAGACACATCATTGATCCAAATGTGGAGCAGGCCTAGGCTCTGCTGTAAGGAACTAGTGAACCCTGGGCAGAAAAAGTAGATTCAGGTTCACAGTGAAGGTCAGGGAATTACTCAGGGAAGGGCTGGTCTGAGACAAAATTATGGATTTCACCTGTAATCGCAACTACTCAGGAGGCTGAGGTGGGAGGTTCACTTGAGCCCAGGAGTTTGAGGCTGCAGTGAGCCACGATCCACGATTGTGCCACTGCACTCTAGCCTGGGCAACAGAGTGAGACCTTGTCTCAAAAAAAAGGGGGACTTAGGTAGAAGGTTTCTTCTAACCCTTCCCCTTTCCTGTAAGCATTCTTCTCAATCCCACGCTGTCTCCTGTGCCCTGCCTCCTGCCCATGGTGGCAGACTTCTTCAGTCTGCATGTCTCTTGACTTTCTCCATTCAAAAGCTCCTGTGCATGCCCCTGTCTTGGATGAGAGACCTTTAACCTGGCTGGCCTGATGGTCTCATACATGACAGTATCCATGATTGAGGAGTCTGAGTGGATCTCATGTTTAAATTTGCGTTTTAAAGACAGAAGTGGCTTTATACCACTAGATAACTTGGGGAAGGAAGAATTTCATGTTTTAGTAGATTCTGTGGATGAGGATTGAGGAAAGGGAGAAGACGGCCATTTAAAAGGGCTTCCCAGGGCCCTTTAAACCATGCTGAGCCAGGGTCATAAATGAAGCTGATGTCTAGGCATGATTTTCTGCTTCTGGATTCTCTGAGATATGTCTCCTTTCTTCTCCATTAGCACTGAACTAGAGGGGGTAACTGGTGTCATGGTTACCATCACAGGCTGGAAAGTCCATCTGCTGGTGCAGAGTCCTCACTTCACCCCTCACTAAGGTAGTGTGACTTTAGCTCTCAGCCTCGGTTTTCTCACGTGTAAAATTAATGGTATAGCAATGTCTTTCCCATAGAGCTGTATCTAATGAGATAACACATAGCCATGTCTTGTCTGTGATAAACAACCAACAGATATTAGCTGTTATTGTAATTCTCTTTACCAAGTTAACTGAATTCCGTCTCTTTAGTGCTTAAAATGCTAAGATGTGTATTTCAACTGGAAGATGAAATTCTTACTTTCCCAGGTCATTTTTGGGAGGGTTATCAAGCCACTTTCCTCTTTAAAATGCAAATTGAACAACATGACTTTTTTTCCCTTTTCTCTCTTTTCCAAATTCCTGGTCACCCTACAGACACTTTTGGCTTCTGCAAATTTGGGGGCCCACCCTCTTCCCCCTTCAGTATCTACTGAGTTCTTCCAGAAACATCAGGTGAATGTTTCTATGACCTTCTGATTTTGCGTAATTACTCTTTTAAAAAGTCCTTGTGGCTTCATAAGAATTCATCGTTGGCACTTGGCACTTGCAGCAATTAGTGACATTTAATTTCTCTACTTCACTATGAAAAAAAGAGATGATATATGTGGATTTTTCACTGAGATAAAAGTTACTCTGAAAGCGAGTGAAATAAAAGTCTTGGCAGAGATAACTTTTTTTTTCGTCTTTTCTGAATCTTTTTCTTTTTTTCTCCCCTTGTGAGTGACTTCCTTCCTTCCCCGAAATGCTTTTGCCAATTACCCAGCCAGGGTGAAGGAAAGAAGAATGGATTTGAAAACCATCTGAGGTGGGTGGGATATTATAGATTTAAGGGGGAGACAATATTAGCTTAAATGATGGAGGCCTTCAACTTCTGGCCTGGTTCCTGAACATTACATCTTCCTCTTGCCTGTTTCAGTAAATGGTTTCTATTCTCTGTATTAGTCATTCTCATGACAGGCTTCATGATGGCCACAGCCGCTTACAAATGACTTTGCTTTCATAGCCATTTCCATTTTCCCGAGCTGCAAAAGCAGCTATAGCTATCTCCATGGGGATTTTCCCAAAGGGTGTAACATAGTTTAGAGGGCCTTACGTGTACTTTGCATATAATTTACATATGATTTGCAGTCTATTCTAAGGCAGTTTCAACTTTGTATGCCTTATCTCCTGGTGATCTTTTTCTCCTCTTATTCCTCTATGTACCCTGCGAACCTGTGCGCCACAGATAGGCAGGTACAAGAAGGGTGGAATATATTAACAGGACTAGAAAGAGGGAGGTGGAAGGGTCAAAAGTATCAGACATCCTGTTGGGATCCAGCTGGAGTAGCACTTTTTCAGGGTGTGACATCAAACAGGAGACACTTCCGTTGCTTTCTTATATTTTTGTAATTATTTTTTAAAAAAGGAATTGTAGTTCCGTAAGAATTTGACATTGGCAATTCTTAATTTCCTTAGATGAACTTTAATGGTGCTGCATTTTGAGTCATAGCTGAAGATCTGTTCAAAGCCAGAGCCGATGATGAGACTGTTTTGGAAAGGTGTGGTCCCCTCTGCTTCCATGAGCCCCCATTTTAGCCTGTGCCTTTTCTTTTGGCAGCCCTGGAATATCAAACCCAGAATAAATGCCAAACTCCAAAACCAGCCAGGGTGCTTGTCCTAGGGCTGGCAGTGTGGCCTGGGAGATTGCTGCTGATGGGCATGCATTTTGACCCCGTTTCTGAGGTCGACTAGAAGGTCCATCTTCATTTTTACCCCTTCCTCATCTACAACATACAGAATGCATGCCTAGCATAGACTCTGTTTCCTTTCTTGCTAATTATATCCTACTCAGTTAAGATTTTTTGAGCATTATTTTCTATAATTTATGTTGGAAAGCCATATAGTTCCTTTTCCTTTTTTTTTGAATGTAAAATTATTTCAACATTTATATCTTAATGTTGAATATGCTTGGAAAAAAGAACCTCCAGGATATCTTAATATTTCCCCACTCCTCCCAGGTTAAGACTCAGGGCTCCAACCCCTTTTCCTTTGAGGTGTCATTCACTGACACAGGTGCTGACCCTCTCATCTACGAATGGGGTTGTGAGAAGCCCTTATATTAATATTTGTCCTGACTCTCTCTCAGACTGTAGTCTTACATTGTTAAGGGCACACTGGATCTTTTGCTTGACTGATTCCTCCTTTCAGTTCTTTATGTGTCAAACAGAACTTATTATCCCCACCACCTTGAATCCACCCGCCTACTCCATCCCACCTTCCTATTTCTGTTACTGTTTCCCCCAGTCTCCCATCCACCACTCTCCTAAAGGATCTCATCCATCACTGAAGCCTGTTCAATCCTCTTTTTTCTTTTCTTTCCCACTGCCATGATACTAATGTAGGTCCTTCCCCTGTAACTGAACTCTGTGCCTCCGTCTCTTTCCCCCTGATCCATCTCGTTCACAGTATTGCAAAAATAATCTTCTTTGATAACATCTTCCTTGGGTTTTTCTTTTGCCCATGAACCCTCAATGTCTCCCATCAATGACAAGATCAAGTCCACTTTGCTTAGCCTTGAAACTCCAGACCTCCATACTCTGATTCTTAGGATCATCTTTCCCTTTTTTCTTATATGAACTATGCATATGTATTCATTCCTTTATTTGTATAGCATGCTGTTATGTCTCAACCATGTACCTGGCAGTGTCCTGGTTGCTTCTGAAAAGCTAAACAGAAAAGTCCTTACCAATGCACTTTATGATCCTGGTAGCTCATGCTGCTACCTGGAATGTCCTCCATCTAAACCCTAAACCATTTTCCAAGACCTGTTAAAAATTCCTCTGTCCTCCAGAAAGCTTTTCTGAGCACCTGGAACCCTCTTTATAGTCCCTACTGGTCTTATTGTCTGAATTAATCATTTGACACTTAGGAATTATCCATTCACTCCTCATTCAATCATCAAACACACACTGAACACCTATTGTCTGTCAGGTACTATAATAGGCGTTGCCTTACATGTCAGTATATTTCCATAGCATAATAAAAATAACATCAACAACAACTGTTATAAAGCTCGTGTCAGGCTGGGCGTGGTGGCTCATGCCTGTAATCCCAGCACTTTGGAAGGCTGCAGCAGGCAGATCACCTGAGGTAGGAGTTCGAGACCAGCCTGGCTAACATGGCAAAACCCCGTCTCTACTGAAAAATACAAAATTTAGCCAGTCATGGTGGCACACACCTGTAATCCTAGCTACTCAGAAGGTTGAGGCAGGAGAATCACTTGAATCTGGGAGGCAGAGGTGGCAGTAAGCCGAGATTGCACCATTGCACTTTAGCCTGGGCAACAGAGTGAGATTCCGTCTCAAAAAAAAAAAAAAAAAAAAAAAAAAAAAGAAAAAGCTCCTGTGTGTAGGCACAAATTTATATATGTTAATCCTCAAGGTAACTTTTGAGGTAGGCATTATTGTTAGTCAAATTTTATGATAGGAAAATCAAGGCAAAGAAATGTTTAACAACTTTCCTAGCGTCACAAGTTAGAAAGTAGCACAGATGGAAATCAAACCTGGCTCTGAAGTCCTTGATCTTAACCCCCATGCATCACTGTCAGGTATGAGTATATATGGCAAATCTGCGTGTGTGTAAATATAAGCACATGCACACCTTCACAGCTAGACTGAACTCTAGAGGTCAGGGATGATGTCCCACACTTACTTGTATCCCCACTACCTTATTCAGTCTATGCATGTGGTAGATACATGAATTGTTTGGATGATTGGTTGTTGGTACTTCCATTCACTGTTGAGGGGCTTGAGATTTTTAGCAACAAGTAGGAGTGTTTTGAGGTAGAAGGCGGAGAAGCAGGATTTCAAAATAGACCTGGGCATGATGGAATTCTTGGTTTCCAGTTTTTAACTCTGCAAGCTCTGAGGACAGGTTTGTGCAAGAAAATGTACTGATGTAAAAGCCCTTGAAAGTGGAAGATAATTCTTTTCTCAAAAAGCAAAATAAAACAAACCGTATTATGGTTACATGGTTTCTCCCCCCAGTCCTGTTTCCTGTCACACTGATTCATATCCATTTTGCTTTATTGGCTATAAAACCAAAGTTTTGGCATCAGGATCGTGTATCTCGTTTTCTGGCCTAGTATTTCTATTTAAGGGTTTTATAAGTTGAATATGAACATTTTATTTGAGTGGCAATACTGCAACTACATATGTAGTTTAATAAAACCTGATAAGTACATATTTGAATTTTAAAAACACGGGTGGTGAGTTATTTGCATTTTAAAAGGATTCTTCCCTTTACAAAAGGGTCCACTGCAGGGTTCTATTAAATATCCAATTCCCCTTAGTGCATTTATTATACGATTTAATTTACCAAAATTTGATTTATATGCCACTCTAAAGGGGTAGCTCTCAAGTTCCAGTAAGCATGGGAATCACTTGGGCAACTTGTTTAAAATTCAGATCTGGCCCCCACTCCTTCCCAAAATTCTGATTCATTAGGTCTTGGTTCGTGAAGCCCAGGATCTTCGTTTTTTAATAAGCATCTCCAGGTGGCCGATGTAGATTGTCAGTGAAATACACTCTGGGAAGCATATAAGATAAAGCACAACGATAGGGGTTTTTACGAGGCTTGAATCCCCTCTTACTACCAAATGTCCTGTTCACTCTTTATTTAGTAAATTTAAAAAATATTCACGTGGGTCAAATAAAGACTCTTCCATCTCTTTCCTACTCACTTCTTCCTGCAGCTGCCAAACATCTTTAATCTCAGGGGTAAAATGTTTGCCCTTTTTAACCCTCTATTGGACTCTTAGGTAGCTCTTCAGATCTTCCTTATTCTTTTCTTTTCTTTTTTTTTTTCTCTCTCTCTGTCTTTTTTTTTTTTTTTTTTGAGACAAGGTCTTGCTCTGTCACCCAGGCTGGAGTGCAGTGGTGCGATCATAGCTCATTGTAGCCTCAAACTTCTTGGCTCAAGCAATCCTCCCACCTCAGTGCCCACCCGAGTAGCTGGGACTACAGGCATGCACCACCACCCACAGTTAATTCTTTAATTTTTATTTTGTAGAGACAGGGTTTCGCTATGTTGCCCAGGCTGGTTTTGAACTCCTGGACTCAAGCTATTCTCCTGCCTTGGTCTCCCAAAGTGCTAGGATTACAGGTGTGAGCCACTCTTGTGAGCGTCACCTACTGAATTCATACACCTGTTGTGTTCCTGTTCCCCTTGCCACATACTCCAACAGACATTTTAAGAACCGTTATTTCTATGGAAGTTTCTTTTAACCAAGTCTAGGGCCTTTTCTCCTCTCTTCTTACTATACCCTTCCCCCACAAAAGACCCAAAATGAATTTTTTGAACAAAACAAATCATGAGAATGACTTGTTTTGTCTTGATTTCATTCTTCCGTGAGTATTTATCCTGGTCCTAGAGCAACAAATACTAAAACTATCTATTTAAAATATTATAGTTTAATGAAACTTGTTTAACAAATAGACCCCCTGACATTTATGGCACATGTATCTGTGTATTTAATATATCATTGATCTTTTAAAAGTCAGTTGCTTGACCTATATTTTGTCTCTGATTACTTTTCTAAATCTCTAGTAATCTCCAAAAACATTTAGAGATTTCCATACTTTTTTTTTCCTTTATTAATCCCCTATATCCCTGAATTTTGCTCAGAGTAAGGTTCTCTGGAGTGATTTGGATATGTCAAATATCTCCAGTAATAACAGAACCAATACAAGAGCAGATAACTGGTACAATTGGTTCCTGGTTAAAAATTTTTTCTTCTTAATAGATTTATCAAGGCTTGTGCTTTCCTGAACCAAGGAGCTCTTGATATCCCTGTTTGCCTTCCATAATAATATAGCCAGAGGTTCTGTTATCTATTTATTGGGACTTTACATACCTTTTATAACCATTCAGTGCTTGGCTAGTCCTCCCTGATCAAGTGTGGAGGCCTTTCTAGGAAAGATGGTGGGGGAGAAGTGGGAGAAGTGGAAGAAGTGGTATTGTTGTCCCTGGGCTAAGATGACAGTGATAGAAACAGTTCCAGGTTGTCTGAGCAACTCTTGTAAACAGGAACTTATTTGATACATTCCATATGATTCAATTTTTGTAGAAAAGACTATCTAGAGAAAAAAAAGTTGGATGGTAGTCTCTGGAAGGTGGGATTGCCATTGATATTTTTATTTTTGTTCTGATGATTTTTCCCAAGTTTCTACAGTGACCATGTATTGCTATTACAAGTAATTTAAAAGAAAGAAACCTACTTTACCTGGCGTCTTAAGTCTGCTTCCCAAGGGACTTAATCTTTAACAGATTTATCACAAATCCTACCTATTGCACAGAACAACGGTAAAAGGAAAGTTCTCGTGATTAGGCCCAGAGCAGTTCCGCAAACACAAGACTGTAAGCTAGAAAGCCAGGCTTTCTGCCCAGCAGCAGGAAGGCTGGGGTGTCCATGTTTGTTGCATGTCCCAGGGTATGTGCATGTGGAGTCTGACATGTGAGCAAGCGTGTGGCCCGTGTCACTCCTTTTTCCACTCAAGGATTAAGATTGTATTGCATTTGGGATTTTAACTTTGTCTTCTTTCTTTTTTTCCTTACCCTTCCCCACTCCTCTTCCCTTTCTCCCTCTTTCCCTTCCTCAGGCCTCTCCCACCTCATGATGAGTGAACAAGGTAGGTGCTTTGTGCTTGTGGTCCTGCAGCTGCCTGAACTGCTTGCCTCCGTGCCTCTGGCTGGTCACAGAGCCTCATCGTCACTGGCAGGTCATTCGCTGCCTGTCCTTCCTGTGTTGGGCCAGGCTGGCTGCAGGACCACCCTGCAGTGGGGGTGGGGGCACCTTCCTCGATGCATCGTGGTTTCCCACCCCTATTGTCCCCTTGGCTTCTCCATTCTCCACCACCATTTGTCATTTTGGGCGCTGGCCCTGCTGGGCTGCATCCGAGAGGGAAGCATGAAACCAGGCATGACGGTGTCGATAATGGGGGTGAATGAAGCTAATTTCAGAGCAACCAAGCGGTTAACTTCCTCCTGCTCCTCCCCAGGCCCCATGCCGGGGCTCCAGGCTGGGGGAGAGGAGCTGGGCTCCTCCCTGAATTTCCCTCTGCTTTTTGTCTTCCCCTCCATTACACTGCCCGTAATGATCTGCCTTCCATGGTCAAAGGAAGCCCTTGTGGGTTTGACTGTTTTCAGTTTTATATAAAAGCAAAAACCACCTAAAGAACATGCTAATGTCCTCATGGCAGAATACTAACTCATTATACACCCTAAAGAAAACTGCATATAAAGATCTGTAAATTCAGCATCTGCAACCTAAAATATTCAAATATGCAAGGAATGAACTGTGCAGGAAATTCAGCTCAGCTAAGCACAGGGTGGGATGTGAATGAAGCCTTTTTCTCCTAAATAAAAATTTTCCACATTATCAGCCTAAATCAGGAGTTGAGAGCTGAGCCTACTTAAAATTGTCTTTTCCTTCACAGTTCAATTGCTGCTATTGTGTTTCTTCTGAGCCTTGGGATGATTGCAAGATTGGTCTACCTGCCTTGCCCTGTAACCAAAAACTCTAATTTTTCTTGACTATGTCGTGTTGAAATATACATGGGACTCAGCACCTCTTCTGGAGGACCAAAGAAAAGGGGAAAGAAGGATAATTCCATATATTCCTGTTTTTCTTGAGCTTTTGAGGAGGGTGGGACTTCCCCTCCCCTGCTCCCTGACATTGAGTCCATCAGACATTTTTGACGTAAACGGCAGTATCATCAAATCAAGGAACTGCCCGAGGCTGGAAGAAGTTTGTTTATGGCATCCAGTTAGCTGTGGAAGTGGGCAGTCGAGGGCATCCTGAACTGACAAAGCAGGGTAAGGAGGAAGCCTACTTTTCCAATGTAAATGTATCCTCCAGACCTAAGCCAAGATCAGTGGTGTGGACTTCAGAAATTTCAATAAGGAGATGGTTTGGTAGAGACCATATGTCAAAAAATAGAACTGGGAGAGGAGATCAGGTGACTTCTCTAGTATTAGAAGGGGCTCCAGAAGAGGCTGAGATGAAGTCTCTGTTCTTGCAGTTTAGTGAGGGAGGGAAGGGCCAACAGCAAGTGACTATGAGGTGGACATGAGTAGGGGATGTACCTGATGTTGACCAGTGTGCAGGTAGCTTGAGAGAGTTAAGCACATCTCTTTGAGGAACCGAGCTCTATGAATTGCTGGAATTCGATGGCTCACCTTTGGTGACAAGTTACACCAGCAAAAGCAGACTCTTAGAGTCCCAATAACCCCCTCCTACATTCTTTTTTCCCCTCCTACATTCTTTAGCCTTATGCTCCCACGTGCCCCTTGGGAGTTCTCCAAGCTTTTATAGTGGCTTGGAGAACTGAGTGCATCACATCATAGGGCAGAGTGTGGCAAATGGGATAGGCTGATGGGGACTTCCTTGATCTTGATTTAGCTTATTGCAGACACACTGATGCAGCATGGATATCTTGGAAGGCTAAATCCCAACACTGGTATGAAAAGCATTTGGAGAGCCTATATTATATTCCTTATGCACACACACAGAGCTTCAGATACAACCATGCTCCGGGGGAATAAGTCTGGTACCTTCTAGAAAGAGAGAAAGACATAATGACAGACATGGATGTTGTGAATTCCTCTTTTGAGAGGTTTTCAAGAAAGGATGCAGAATTCTTCTGGGTGACTGGTGCTACTAATATTTTAAGTTGCAACTTGAAGTTTAATCTGTTTTTAAGACAGTCCTTTGACTGCATTCCTCTTCCTTTCATTCTTTCCATTTCCTATCCCCTTATCTGTTCTCACCCATTTGATGATTACCTAAAAAACCGATACTCTTCTTCTCACCAGTACTCCTTTCCTTTTCCTTATTCCTTCAACATGAAAAAAGGAGGCTTCTGTCTGGTTTCTGCTGAATCTTAACAATTTATTTTTGTGCCCATAAATATGTGTGGAAATATTTATGTATGTTGTGTGTACACCACCTATACATGTGTGTTATACTCTTGGTCCTCATAACTCATATTAATGTTAGGAAAATACAGGAGAACCTAGCTTCTCCGAGATGTCCCCTAATCATTTTTAGATTAAGTGCATGCAATTTCACATACATGTGGCTGTGCAGTACTTTTGCATGCAGACTTTGTCATGTTTCTGAGGATGGGACTGAGAAGAAATGAATGGGATGGAGCTTGAACATGAAGCTGAGGGAGCAGCCTTGCTGGTCACAGCGTTTACTGCTTGTTTAAGCTTCCACGTTGTATGTTTGTTTTGCGCTGCCTCCTTAGGATGTTGCAATGCTACTGCCTTTACTGTTGTGAGTTTTTGTTTTGTGTGTTTTATGTCTCTTTGTGTGTTTGCAGTGTGCTGATGTTTGACTCTCCTTGCTCTCTCTCTGTCTCTCTCTTGCCGCCTCCATGGTGAACACCATGCTTCCTCTACTTAATTGGACCTTCATTTCTATAGGTAGAAGTAAAGGTAGAGCTCACTTTATTTTTATCATTATAACTATCAATCTGCCTTTTGAAATATTCATGCATCCAAGAGGATTGTCGATTCTGAATACAGTCCAGATTATAAATTAATGCTTTTAACAACAACTGAAAAATAAGAATAAAAATAAAAAGCCAATGCTATCATTTCCCTTCAGTGCATTTCATGTTCAGTGTTTGGGGATGATTCTGTGTTGGCCTGCCTCCCTCTAAACTGAGGGCGGGCCTTCTGCATGATCTTGTACTCTTTCTAGCAGGAACAGGGGAGGGTGTTCTAAGATCCCCTCCCAGTAAATATATTGAGGGAACAGGGGAAGTATGAAATTATGTGTCATTGTTGCTATTATTTGGAATAACTGAATTTGGGGATAACATTGGTGGGGGAAGGATGATAGATGAGAAAGGGAGAGAATTGGTGAATTGCCTGAAATTTTATTTAATGTGGAATTAGGGGGGATATTTATTTATTTCTCTTTTTTTCCTGTGTTGTTTTTCCTGTATATGTGGGATTCGGAATTTTCTGATGGGGTGATGGGTTCAGAAGGGTGGAACTGGGAGGGTGTGAAAGAACACAGGAATGAAAATGTGTTACACAGTCAGGAGGAAGAGGAGAAAGAGATAACGTAGGATTTTAACTTACAAAGCCAGCCTTTTGCCAGGTAGGCAGAGAAAAGGAGAGGGGCTGAGTGTGCAAACTTGCGCCAACACTCTGACATGCCTTTCATCGCACCACACCTTTGGGTAACGCATCCATTTCTAATCAAAGCTGTCGGAGACCCGAGCCTAGAGAACCTGGCTCACCAGCTCAAATTGGATTAGTTGTTCAGGAGTGAAGGGAGAGGTTAATTGATAAATTATAAATATGTATCTACATCTAGTCTTCCCTGTTTCCTCCCTAATTCTCCAGCCCCTATCTCAATGAGTCTGTGTGCTGTCTCTTCCTTCAAAGACTGGCAAGTAACAGAAGTAGGAAATGTGTTTTATGCCATGAGGATGTTGAAGAAAGAAGGGGCTGACAAGTTGTTGAAAACATGGATTCAGTGACACGTCTGTGAGATGGCTATCGCTTATTTGAGTTTTATGCTTTTCTGGGTCTTTGAAAAGTTATGTATGGTTGCCTTGGAAGCAGTTCAGTCCTTTCCACTTTGGGGTTGGTTGATTGCCTGTTCCTTTTATGCTAATCCCAGGTGGCTTCATTCTCAGAAATCTGTCATGGGGAACCCTTACCCCATTGCTAAGTTGGTATCTTTTGAAAGGAGGTGGGTGGGAAAGCAGGGAGAGGAAGAGGAATAAATGATTAAAGGGCTACATCTGGCTGTATCTCCACCTCTCCACTGACGCTACTTAGTGGAAGGCACCGGTGACCTCATAGGCACAGCCACCAATCTGCCTAGGACTCAACTTTTCTGATGCGTGTGGCACTGTTGCCTCTTCTCTCATTGGCAATACATTAGATTCAGTCTCTGTCTCTGTCTCCTTGTCTTTCCCTAATCCCCTACAACATCCCATAAAATAGATGTTTTGAGTGTTTTTTAGATTTTGCATGTGAGTATCTTATTTTCTTTCTCGGAGTCACTGCTACTACCACTACTAGAAGCTGCTGACACTTTCATGCACCAGCCATTGTGCTATATGCCTAATGGGCTTGTCACACTTAATGCTCATAACTCATCTGTGAGGTAGGTGGTGGCATTATTCTTGTTTTATGGATAAGAACAATAAGGCTCAGAGTCAGATAACATAAGCCAATGACTACTAAGTGAGAATCAAACCCAGAATCTGTGCCCCTAACCCCTACTCTATACTGTCTTTCCCGGATACAAGGGTGACCTCCATGTTTAAGCCTTCTAGCTACCTCTCTACACTGACCTGTCATAAGTTCCAGCCTACCACCTTGCATTCTCTGTAGCATATGTCTATGTAAATGCCCCACTAAGGGAGGCACTTCAGTAGGCTCAAAGTCAACCTTCATGTCATCTGCCCACAAACCAGCTTCCCTTTATGATGTCTCCCTGTTTGTTAACGCATTTCCCACCTGTCTTATCACCGTGGGGTGTGAAACCCAGGAATTACTTTCTATCATTTTCCTTCCTGAACCTTCCTACTCCTAGGCAATTGGTAGAGAGAGAGAGCTTGTTGAGACTCTTCTCCAGAATGTCTCTTGCATCTCTGCTGTCAGCTCCCTGGATCAGTTTCCAGTTAGCACTTACTCAATTATTGCCCTCTCCTAATTGGTCTTTCTGCCTCTGTTCTCTTCTAGTCTATCCAGTGGTTGAGAATTGCTTAAACTCTGCTGCCCACAAATGGAGTGCAGGATTAGCTATCTCCCTTTCAAAGCCTTCCCTTATATGGTCGTGTTTACCTTTATCTTGCTCCTCTGTTAAGCTTAACTACAAAATTTCTGCTCCAGCCAAGTGGAATACCAAATAACCTCTCTAGAATTTCCTCATCTCTTACCTTTGCTTATTCTGTTTCTCTACCTTTTAATAGTCCCTCATCCCCTTTTTTCTGCCCATTGAAAAATACATATATTTCATTTCTTATGTGATATTTTCCTTGAATGCTCCATTCAGAGTTGGTTTCTTCCTCCATGTACCTCTCTAACAATTTATATGGAAATTAATTGGGACTTGGACCACTCCCCTGTACTAGATTGCACATACATTGAAGACAAATGTATTCATTTGTTAACATCCAGATGTGTCTAGCATAGTGTGTTCCATGCAGAAAGGACTCAAAATCCCTAATCCTCTTATCTTGCTGTCGTTTATCTTCCTAAAAGTGGAAATAAAGCAAAATTAAAATTAAATCGGGTCATGTAGCTCATCTGTTCCAAAGTTTTGGGTAGATTCTTCTTGTATAATTGTCAAGGTGCCTTCCCTGCTTTATTTTCAGTGGGCATACCCCCTCTGCCCACCTATCACCCCTGCCAGCTCCCCCATCTCCAAAAGTCCCAAAGTCACTCTGCTTGCATCCACACTGCATTCTCCTGCCTTTGGACTTTTGCTAAAGCTCTATTCTCTTTCTTAAATGTCCTTGAACATGCTTCTCCCTCTTATCCTTGAAGATCCAAGCCTCCTAAGTCTGCCAGACTTTGTGCTGTGTTATAAGGTACCTATGCCAAACTGCCTTGAGTCACGTTTACTCATGTATTTCAATCCACTCCCCAACACCTGTCCCACAAAGGACCAAGACTTGTGTCTTTGCCCTCTCTGTCACTCATTCTACACAAGCTCAGTACTAGGGCCAGAGTCGTACTTAATGAATGCTTACAAAATTAAGTAATGGTTTAACTGAACTAAACAACTGATTTTAGATATGGGGGGAGGGGAGATAGACAGGATTAGATTTTCAACACTGATGTTAGTAATGAAATCTCTCTACTTACTAACATGTGCCCCTTATCACAACCCTCATGACCCCAAATCACTGAGCAAAGGAGTCCCAATGGGTCATGAAGTAAGACCACGTGTTCTGGCTCCACTTCCCTCCTCACTAAGGCCTTCTCTTGGCCCTGTGTGTGCAAGTGTCAGAGGGAAAATTTTATAGATTACACCAGAATAAACGTGGGAAAGGTCTTGAATTTATTCTTAGACATTTGTCAGAGAAAAGAAGGACTATGCCTCAGACGTTGTCATTCTTTTAAAGCTGAATGATGAAGTAGTAAATCCATAATGGAAAGAATTGTCAAGTTAAATCTACAAAACTGAGCAGGGTGGGTAGGCTATAACAAAAAACACTCTGTTGAGGAGGCCGTTGGGCAGGACATGGCCAGAAACAAGCATGAACTTACCTAGAAGTGGCTCACACAGAGGACTTCAGCAACCAGCCTTGGTCAGGTATTTCGAAAGCCCCTGTTTAAGTGTTGAGAGTATATTTTGGCCTTCTTCCCCTTCTTCTAGTCCATTTAGGGATTGCCCGTTCTGGATGAGGTTACCAAATACCTTCCCTTGAAACTGAACTCAGGGCAGGGGTCACAGACCCAAAAGCCAGCAGGGACCTGACCAGTCTTAAGAAGTAGACCTGGAGATAAGTAGTGTCCTAGTGTAAGAGAAGCAATAGGTCATGGTGGGAATCATGGCAAACTGGAGAGTGCAAGTCCCATCAAAGGCAGTAGTCTCCACTCTGCTCCAGCTGATCGCTGCCATGCAAGGATGCAGGCACAGTCACCGGATGCTCAAGAAAAGCCAGAAGTGGACGTGATAAAAATGTCATCTGAAGGTATCTTCTCCTCTGTATGTACGTATGAACACACACACACCTGCGTGCCAGATGATTTGGTGCATGAGTCATAAGTTTTTGACCTTTGGCTTGAGAAGACAGGAGGAGAAAAAGATTCCTTCAAGATTTCTTACTGGATGTCAATAGTGGGAAGTAGTTTGATTAATTTTCTCTTTGACCATTGCTGTGATCAGTTACCAAGAATCCTTCCTACCCTTGGCACTACCTTCGGAGAGGCTGGTCTGTGTGTTGGGTAAAGTTGCTTTTGTAGAGTGGTGTGGGAAAGTGTGGGGAGGGTATGGAGAATGCAGAGAATGACCTGGGAGAGAGGTATCTGACATCTTTAATAACGATCAAGAACTGATTTTTAAACCTTTAGGGCGGCCGGGCAGCAGGGAGATTTAGTTTCTTTTTCCTTTTGCTCTACAGAGTTTTGTATTCACTGGATTGCATAGTGTTGACCCTAAGATCTATTCTAGTCCTTTAAAGTTCAGAAGCCCTTTTTGATTTGTTTATGTGTATTTTTCCCATGTAGATTTGATCACTGGCCTTCTAATGCTGAGCTAATCAACACTGGCCAAACTGGAAAGATATAATCAAGCTACATGAATTTGAACATGATTTCATGTAGATTGCATTTTACTGGTAATAACATTAAGAAAGCTGATTTGAGGAGCTGAGCCCCCTCTTGTCCCTGCTAGGACTTGAGAGCCTTGAAAATAAGTTACTGCCTTGATAGCCAACTGTGTATGCAAATTCGTTTACTAATGCCAGCTACTAATTATGAAAATAAACTCATCTGTGCTCTATAAATATCTAATTATAACAAAATAGGGGCAGTATTACATTTCCATCTCTTGTCTCATCTGTTTCTCATCCACCACTGATTTGTCCTCTTGACAGTGAATATAAAATCGCTTTGTTTTTTCAAGAAGCCTGTTTTCCATGTATTTTTTCTTTTAATGTTTTGAAAGTCTGTGGGGGAAAATAGATTTATTTTAAACATAAAAAGTAAATTGCCTGATTTTAGCAGCTCTGTGTTTTTGGCAGTGATGTCTTTGAGACGGTGCTTGAAAAATATGGAAAGTGTGTTTTTTTCTTGTTTAGAAATTTTGACTGGACACCAAAGACATTTTTTGCATGGATGTTTCTTGGAGCATTCCAAAAAGTGTTAATGTGAACAGAAGATTTATTAATAAAATGTACAATGTATCAGCAGAGCATTTTAATTAAATTCCAACTGACAATACATAAAAGAAATTATTTCTCAGATTTTGAAACAATGTGTCTGTTTCCTCCTCCTCAATGATCAATTTGGATTTATTGATTACTTATAGATTTTATGTCTGTGTATATATGTCATAAAATACTTTCTCCTCTAAGGTATGAATAATGATCTATCTGTTTGTATAGACCTTTGCTTATCCAGTTGAGTTAGTTAATCTTAGAAGATATATAATTTTCAACTGTAGATCAATATGTATACACACATAAACTTGACTTTGATAGCACCTACAGGCAAAGAATGTTTTGAATTGTGTTGTCTTTAAGATACATCTCATTTGTAAAGAATTCGAAAGAGTAGTCTGATGGAAAGATACTTAATGAGAGAACAAGCAAAGTGCATTTCCCCTTGTGCTTAGGCTTGTACATGCCATGGTCTGTTTCTTAGGTGTGTAGGGCAGTGTATATCTGAGTATAGGTACAATTTGCACAAATACATATTAATAGGCTTATACTGGTGTATTGTGTTTTTATATGTAGTTGCCATTTGTAGGTGTACTGAAAATAATAGATTCCAGGGTGACATGTATCAGAATTAAGCAGATCCTCTGCTTCAATATTAGAAAAGCAATGCTTATTTGGCATTCAACAAATATTGATGGAGAGCCAACGATATGCTAGGTGCTAAGTACACAGAAACTGAGCAAACATAGACCCAGCCCTCTGACACCTTGCTCACAGTCAATGGGAGTCTGAAAATAGCTTTCAGATGTAACAACCACCTTTCCTCAGTAAAAAGTCTTAAATGCATTGTTTTTAATGTATTTTTATATATGCAGTTTTTAAATTAAGTTTTTTATTTTAAAGGGAAATTGTTAGGTAATCATTTAGTCAGATCACCCACGCTTTACATTATCAGAATCAGAAGAGAAAATGTGCTTTGTGTGTGAACACATAGGGAATTTTTTATTTGCTTGTCATTTATTTGTTTATTGGGGATAGCATACACAGTGCAAAGTGTATAAAATGCATGCTCTTAAGCATACAGCTTAAAGGTTTTTTTTTAACCTGTATATACCCACATAAATACCATCCAAATCAAGAAATAGAATATGCCCATCACTATAAGGTTCCGTTGTGACCCTTTCTGCTATTACTTCTTTTTCTTTATTGGTTGATTTATTTTTTAAAAAATTACCATTTATTTTTAATAAATACATGTATTTTCCCCACTCAATCCAAAATTGTGTTTATCCATGTAATAATCAGTAGGCAGGCTCTAGATTGCTTAACTTTCATTAAGAAGGATTAACCTTGTGAGACACCCAGGCAGTGTGGTTTTTCACTGTGTGTAAATAGAAGCAAAAATATTGTCCTCTTGTGAGGTAGCTTTGCCCTGTTTTTGATGAAGCGCAGGTTTCCCTCTATACAAAGAGAATATCTAATTGATATTATTGAGTTTTTCTCTTTTTTCCTAAGGCATTTAGTGGTAAGCAGAATAGCAGAGGTGGAAAAGACCATATGCTTTGTAAAAAGCCAGACTAATAACACTTTTTGATGGATGTCTGATTGTTAAAGTGCTGCATCTTTCATTAAAATTTACATGTAAAGCAAGGGCAGAAGCGATGACATGAAACCTAATGCAACTTGCACATCTTGACATAATAACAATCACAAGAAACTGCAGATCCCAGATGGCAGCTTGGCCTTTGCCATCCTTTTAATAAGCTACTAACTGCTAATTATTTCACTCTTTTGGGCAAGTTAATTTACTGTTGACTCTTAAAGAGATACTGCTCTTTCTTTTCCCCAACCCACACAAAACAGAGACCTTCCACCTGGAGCTTTGAAAAGTGCTTCCGTGCAGGTTGGAAGCTTTCCAGTCAGTTGTAACAACGATGGCAAGTATTGGGATGAAAAATGTTGCTTAATAACATTTTCTTGTTTTTTTTTATGAATACAGAGAATTTAAAAAATTTGTTCGACTAAAGAGCCATTGTGTGCATGTGCATGCATGTGTGTGCGTGTGTAAGAGCAATAGATGGAGCAGCCAATGCAGGGAGAAGATCTGAAATTTGGAGCCTATTTAAGAGTGAAAGAACAGCTGCCTTTTAAATGGTTGCTAATTCTGACAATTAATGCTGTTCTGTGAGTGTGTGATTTTCTGTGATAGCAGTTAGGAGGGATGATGGTGTGTAATAGCTCATTTCCTAAGCTTTATGGTAATGTAGCATAGTCAAGACCATAGAACTGAAAGAGAACTGGGTCCCACATGCTCTGCAGCCCTTTTAAATGAAACCCTGCAAAGCCTGCTTTTCTCTGTACTTTGATCTCCTTAGGATGATTTTATATTTTAGCACAGACACAGATTATTAAACGAATGATGTGCAAGTGGGCTTGGATGCATCAGAAGTGAGTTCGGAAAGAACCTTGTTTGCAGTGAGCTGTCTGACAATCAAAATATTTACTTAAAGATAAGCTGATGACTATGCCTCTCAAATGCCTGCAGATCTATTATTGAAATGAGAGTCAGTACATTGGCTTGATACTATAAAAAATAAATCTCAAACCTCAAATACTATTGTGTGTGTGTGTTTGTGTGTGTGTATTATACTTCTCTCCAAATAAAAGTCTTTCAAACAATAAAGAAATATAGAAAAGTCTCTCAACCCATTTTCTTGAAATATTTGAAATAAATTTGTTACTGTAATCCATTGTTCCTTGTTGCTGGTAAGAATTGCTAAATGGCAAATATGCATTGAGCAACACACTCTTCTATTATTAGTGATATCTCTGAACCTGAACTTGGTAATGTGAGTTTTGTGGTCCAGTATTTTACCTATAATGGCTTGTGTGCTATGAAGTTGATGAAAGGACTGTGAAACTCAAATCAAATAGAGGCTAATGCCTCTTGCTTATTAAACCTAGACTTATTAAACCTGTTTGCGTATTGACTGGGGAAGTTTTAAACGTTCTGTTTCTTTAAAAACAATGCATTATATGGTTTCAAAATAGGCCCAAGGAAAAATAGAAATCTGGGTGAATTTGAGGAAGTTTTGTCGTCTTGTAGAACCTGGTATTATACAGCACATTCAGCCAGATTGTCATCTTCTGAAAAAAATTTGAGAAATGCTAATAATGTTTTTTTTTTAACTTTTTCTTTAGGTTTGGGATATATGGGCAGATTTGTTATATAGGTAAATTGTGTGCCATAGGGGTTTGGTATAGATTATTTTGTCACCCAGGTAATAAGCATTGTACCCGATAGGTAGTTTTTCCATCCTCTGTCTCCTCCCACCCTCCATCCTCAAGTAGTCCCTGGTGTCTTGTTCCTGTCTTGGTGTCCATGTGTACTCAATGTTTAGAGATGCTAATAATATTTCAAGAAAACAAAACTACTGGGAAAAGTAAGTTCTGAAAACATAGTTCTAAACTAAGCAGGTTTATTGACTGTGGGACTTCTCAGAGCCTTTGTTATGGCAATGCAAATTACAAACCTCTGAGAAGGAAAATGTACATTTCAAAGTTACCAAAATTTATTTGACATGAAACGCTTTTTTATGATTTTCATTTTGGATGAAAATAGCTAGAATTAGAACTAGTTAGTGTTCAGTTAAAAACACTTTGGACAGCAATTTTAAAGTAGCTACCAAAGCTAATATTATAAGGCTTAATGACTCTAAAATTTGAAGGAACTTTTGGATTGGCTTAACTCAAGTGTCTTTTTAAGTACATTTTCTATTTTGATTGGGAATAGTTTTTTTGGAAGGGTTCGTTTAAATAGGGAAATTACTGCTTCCTGGTAAAATACACACCACAGATGTTAAAACAACTGCAATTTTAAAGATACTAGTCTAGTTAAAACACTTCCAGTTTGTATTACCTGAGTACTTAAACAGATATCCATATAGTGAGCATAAACAATACTTCTGAGAATGGCTGCTTAACTCTAGGAAGAGCTGATCTCGGCATAACATGAGAAAACTGCTAGGAACTTTAGTCTTATTTGCTTTCAAATTTGGAGCAGGTCAACAGTCATCATGGTTATTTCTCTACTGTATATCTAAGGTCATTCATCCTGAGAGTCTGGTTATGAATGGCTTTTTTTTTTTTTTTTTCCAGACAGTGAACATGTAGGTGAAGGAATTGCTTTCTGGTAGGAATTACTTGTTTAGAAGTCATTGGCTCAGCTAAGGATTTTGTGGGTTGTCACAGTGCACAGCTGAGGACTTTGTCCTATTTATGTGCTGTCTGTTCAGTATGAAGTGGCAGCCATTGATCCATCTGTAGTACACCATTTTCCTGGGGCTATTTATCTGGTTGTGGAGATGTAGTTTGCTGAGCCAGGCATACGCTCCCTTGTTTCCCCAAGTGACCAGTAATGAGTCTTTACAAATGCCTTGGCCCAAATTGTTACGAGTGAGGTTCTGCAGTTCTAAACTAATTGATCCATGTGACAACTGAACCTGGAATACTAGATCTCCAGGTGTGAATAATTCTAACCTAGGGTCAGCATTATGGAACAAATAGAACAGTGAGATAAATGTGAGGACCTAATTCAGAATGCTGGGGAATAAAACATGGTGGGTTAGAGTACTGATGTTAGTGTTTGACACTCACAAGCTATACAACCTTGTTAAGCTTCCTTATCCTAATAAGCAAAACGGGAGCAAGAATACTACACACTTCACAAGGCTGCTGAGAGGATCTATTGAGACAATAATATTAAAGGCTTATGGTAGAGCTTAGCTAACATACATAAGCATTAGTTTAGTTATCATAAACATTAACAACAAACATCAGTTATCATAAATACATTTTGTCAATATCAGCATCACTCATTAAATATGGGAACTTTGAACATATTATTCAATCTTTTTGACTATCTGTGTTTTTACCTGTAAAATGTCTACTTGGTACGTTTGTTCTGGCTAAGAATTGATACAATGCAGGTGAAAGTGCTGTGCAAATTAAAATAGTGCCACACAATGTTAAATAATAAGTAGTTCATGAGACTATAAGCACCATAAAATCAGAGGCAGTATCTGATTTTGTTCGTCTTGGTATATCCAGTGCCTGTAACATTGCCTGCCCCATCATAGAAACAACTTAGTAAATACTTGTTGATGAGTTAAGTAACTTCTTAGCAGAGTTCTGCAACAGGGCCAGCCCCAAGTCTTCCTGTGATCCCATTATGCTTTCAATAGAGAGGGTCTTTGGGTACCTCCATTGCAAGAGGGAATCATTAGTCTCTTCCTTTAGAACAAGTTCGTCCAACCCCAGGTCTGCAGGCTGCACACAGCCCAGGATGGCTTTGAATGCAATCCAACACAAATTCTTAAACTTTCTTAAAACATTATGAGATTTTTGTGTGTGTGAATTTTTTTTCTAAGCACAGCAGAAATCATTAGCGTTAGTGTATTTCATGTGTGGCCTAAGTCAATTCTTCCTCTTCCAATGTGGCCAAGGGAAGCCAAAAGATTGGACACTCCTGCTTTAGAGCCTGCCATACTAAAAATAGTAATCCTCATAAAACCTGTTCGTTCTTAGGTTTTTGATAGGTGTGTCTGCTTTTTTTTTGTGCACACAAAGAGCTATAGGATTTCCTTGTATTACTTGATGGAACTATAGGAGCCATGAAGAAAACAAAAACATTTGGTTGGGTTACTTTTAAAAAATGCTGATTTGCTTCCTCAAATCTTAGAAGCATATAATTTCAGAGCTCAAAGGAGACTTAGAATTCCTTTAGTCGATTCCACTGTGATTTTGTGGATGACAGAACATGCTAAGAGGGCATGAGTGATGTGTTTGTCACTGCACAGAAAATTTGTAGCACAATCGGGACTTAGACCAGACTTTCTGACTTCAGATGCTGTTTTCTTTCTCCTCCCACCAAGTTGCCTCTAAGTCCTGGTCATCTTCACTGTTGATGGTATTTGTTATAGATCATTCATAGGCTGCTGAGATCACTGTTGATAATGCCATATAAGGAAGATTCTGGAAGTTTCAGTGTGCAAACTTTCTAAAAAAGGTTATCTCTTAAATTACTTGTCTGCCTGGGAACTGATACAACTCCAGCTTTCAAAGTTGTCAGTAAGCTGCTTTGAATTTCAGTATTTTATGATGCTTTGTACCACTTACACAGACTTGCTTTGTTGATGGCTTTGTCTTGGCTGAAGTAAGACGGTGACACCAGTTGACTTTTAAAAAGTTTTTATACCCATAACTTTTTCTTTCTTGCTGTCCCATGTTGACTATTTATAACAGCGTGGATGCATGTTGAGTGCAATAAAGATGAGCTGTGATGATATTCACCAGGGACTGATTTACAAACTGTTGCTTAATAGTTGTTTGCACTTCCTTTCTTCCTTTAAAATTAGTTGTCATTTTATTTGTAATTTTTTCAACTAAAAAGAAACTTTTTTTTTTTCAAGTGAGAGTGTATTTATCTTTAAGCCAGTATCATTTCTGGGTTTTCTTTTTAAAAAACAATTTTTTCGGGGTTCTACCATGTGTCTGATGGGTTAAGTTTAGTGCCCGTCCGTGAGACAGCCTTGGGGGATGTTGATGGGTGCAGGAAATCGGTTCTTAAATTGTTGCAAAATTGCCTTCCTTCAGACTCTTTTGATCATGAGGGCTCTCAAGTGTCAAAGTCATTTGTAGAACTAGATAGATAAAATGCATGAGCACTAAGCTTTTTTTCCAGGATAGAATAAATAAGTGTGTTTTCTACTATGTGCTCCGCCTTTGATAGTGATTTGTTAAAAGGAAAAAAGAAAGGCAATGATATTAAATATTTACAAGAGTGATTTAGTTCTGTTATCCTGTGCGCTGCATCTCTGTTTTTTATAGTGAAATCAGCTACTGTAGAAATAAATGCCATTAAACCAGTGGTAATGTGAAGGTCATCGCCTAGGCAAGGTTAGAGTAATTTGTGGAGAGTAATGACTTTTGTCAACTTTCCAGATCTCTTCCTGTTTTTAGCCGGCTTCCCTCCAAAAATTATAGGAAAAAAAATACATTTGAGGATTCACAGGCTTACTGTCTCTCTTGCATCCCTTATGCCCTTTCTGGCCAACCTGATAGTTGGAAGACTTTCGTGCACTTTTTTGCTTGTTTCATCTGTTTAGTGGACAGAGACAGGTCTGTTCTCCCTGGAGATGAGCAGCTGCATTCCCGTTTACTGGCTCTTCTGTTGGTTCTTGCTTGACAGTTTGTTTTGGAGATCCAGCACTACTTTCTTAGAAATGGTTTATCTTGTCTGAAATAATCCTCCAGTTTCCCTACTTTTACCTCTGCCTTTCTTTAAATAAAGGTTTTTTTTTTTAACAAAACTTTCTCGTATCAGTTTAAATACATTTCTGAATGATTACATGGCATTATCCCCATTTTCACAGGCAAGAAAACAGAGGCCCAAGGTTACAAAGCTAGTTACAGAGCTAGCAGCAGAACCAAGATAAACTGAGCTTTGTCTGACCCCAAAGCCTGAGCTGACACTACTACATACGATACCATCATTTCAATTAATTTCACTGAACCTCAGTTTTCTCTTCTGTAAACTGGGGATGCTAATATATTATTCTAATATATTCTGAATTCATATAAATAGTATTACATATGATGTATTATAAATAATAAGACATTATTTTACTTTTGGTAAAATTGAGAAGTATATAAGCTAACACATATTAAATGCCTAAAAAGATGTCTAGCTCTTGTTATGGTTTTAATATATTCCCTTTCCTCTCGACAGTAACAATAAAGTGTAATTGAATTTAACAAGTATTGAGCACAAGGGATACACAAAATGGGTAAAAATCAGTCTTTGTTCTTGAGCAGCTCACAATAAAGTGGGAAGAAAACCCCTATATAATGAATTCCAAAAGCGATTCACTTTTTTTTCTTTTGTCTTGGGCTTTGTCTGTACCAAATGCCACTTAAAATATGAAAGCCCTTTTCTGGGTGCAAGTAGTTTGTTTCCTATAATGTTGAGATAGCATGTTGACATTGCAGTGGTAGCGACTTGTGGTTTGTTTCTCTGTTAGTCTGTGTTTACTTCATCCCAAAATCCAGAAGAGTGGGTTGAAAATGGGGGAAAAACAGGGATACAGGGAAGTAGCAATGTATATTACTCAGGGCAGGCTAACTGCTATGACAATTCCCAAATCACAGTGGCTTAATACTAACAAAATTTTCTCACATTCCAGTTTGCGGTGCAGATTGGTGGGTGGTGAAGTGGGGGATCTCTACTCCACACAGTCATTCAGGCACCAAGACACCTTCCGTCCTGTAGCTTTGTCATTTTCTGGAGCCTTGTCCTTCTTTGCAGTCTACTGGCAGAGGAGGAGAGAGCGAGCTTGGAGGATTTTTCCTAAAGGGCCATGCCTGGACATAGTGTGCATCACCTATGATTGGCCAGAACTCAGTCACGTAATCCCATCCAATTGCAAAGGAGATTGGGAAATGCAATTTATCTCTGTGCTCAGGAGAACAGGATAAGGGGCCTGGTGGCTACAGTGACAGTCTCTGCCCCAGTGGATGAGTTGTGTTCTGTGCTTCTGTGTTCTGATCTTGTGTCATGCGTATTAGCTTTCTTCAGCTCACCTTCATTCAAACAAAGGTGAGTATGGTTTCTATGAGATAGAGAATCACTTCTCATTCGTTTTTCTATTACACACATATATCTGTATTTTGTGTATTTTTCTTTTCCTTTCTTCCTTCCTTCCTTCCTTCCTTCCTTCCTTCCTTCCTTCCTTCCTTCCTTTCTTTCTTTCCTTTTTATTTTTTTTTGAGACAGGGTCTTGCTCTGTCACCCAGGCTGGAGTGCAGTGGCATGATCTCAGCTCACTGCAACCTTTGCCTCTTGGGTTCAAGCAATTCTTCTGCCTCAGCCTCCTGAGTACCTGGGATTACAGGCGCTTACCACCACACCCAGCTAATTTTTGTATTTTTAGTAGAGACCCTGTTGGCCAGGCTGGTTTTGAACTCTTGACCTAAGTTGATCCGCCCACCTCAGCCTCCCAAAGTGCTGGGATTACAGGCATGAGTCACTGCGCCCAGCTTGTATGTGTATTTTGTATTAAACAAAACCCTTCAGAGTTACTTACATTAGTGTTTCTCAAATTCATGAGAATCACCCAGGGAACTTGTGAAACTATAGACTTTAGTTCCTGCCTCAGAACTGTAGGACCTGCAGCTCTAAATTATTCTATGATCAGGTAAATTTGAGACACACTGTGTTAAAGCAAATTCCAAGGAATAAAATGAACCGAAAGGAAGTGTATGAGACTTTAATAGAAGTATTTTGTTGTATTTTAAATATTTAAAACAAGCTGCGTTTATGTATACCAAATCTATTTGTTATACATAGATTTTTGTTGTAGTTCTTGTTTTAAGGGATGTGACCTCTATCTTGCATCCATAACCCAAAAGTGATTGGGATCTTAGCTTGAGTTGATGGAGTGGGGCCAAATGCCTGATTCAGTAGGATTTTGTTTTATTGTGATCACTGGGTAAAAATATCTCAGCATTTTTTTTCCTCTTTATCGTCTAAAAAGGGACACTTTTGATTAAGATAATTTTCTTGTTGCATTAAGACAATAATAGGAGTACATGTTTGATAGGCCTGCTTATTTTTTGTGACTGACTTGTGAACGGTTAACTGATGGCAACTCATTTTAGTTTGTAGATGTATCTTAATCTCTTGTACACATGGTAACCATTACCTCCATGATGTTCTGAAATGAAGCCCCTTCCTGTAAAGCTGTGCTTTTTTCTCTTGTAGCGAGAGGTTGGCCCATTGTACTATTGGAATGGATGTCAGAGTGTGGATAATTCTGGGCTTGTGATTTTTTTCTTTCTCCTATTTTATCTGCCTCTTTTTGTGTCTTTGTGAGCAAGTCTGTGATTACTATTGAGTTTTTTTCCCTAAATGCCAGCAATTATCTCACAGGTGGAGGGATTAGGAAAGAGCTGAGAGAAATGCACTGGGTTTAGAATAAAGGCTCCCCACCCCCACTTTAAATATGGTGACAGGAGGGAGTGTAGAGTTGGGGGCGGGGGTGGCAGACAGCTGTGGGGGTAGGGTGGACAATTTGCTTCTGATATTTAAATCCCTAGAAGGAGTAAAGGAAGAAATTCCTAACGAAAGAAAGAGGAATTAAAGACCTATAATAAGATATTTTGGGGTTATTGTTTCAGGGAGCTGGAGACGCAGGAAGGGAGGGGCAGCCACTTTCCTTAACTTGCTTTACCTGCCTCTTTATCTGAAAGGTGTTTGTTTGTTTGTTTTTTTCCTTTGGTCTGACAATTTATTTTTGGAGGAGAAGGGAGCTGGGAGGGCCTAATATATATGCCCAGGCCAAGAGAATTTTGGTGAGACATTCCCTTTCTTCCCAGCAGAGAATGATTTATTTATTTGATATGTCAGTTAGAATGCTTTCAGCTGCAAAGAACAGAACTTTCAACTCAACTGCCTTAAACAACAAAGGGAATTTGTGGGCTCAGTTTCTAAAAAGTCCAGTAACTCAAATGATATGACCAAGACCTAGTGTTTGTCTTCCCCATTTTTTGGCTTGACTTTCTTGGTGTTGGCTTCATTTTTGGCAGCTCCTGCCCATGTGATTTTAAGATGGCTGATGGCCATTCCCAGGATGATTTGGTTTTTGGTTCTTGTAAGTGAGAGAGAGTAACACTCTTCCTTGACTGTATTAGTCAGGGTTCTCCAGGGAAACAAAACCAAGAGGAGATATATATGAACATGATGATTGTTATGAGGAACTGGCTCATGTGATTAGGGAAGCTGAGAAGTCTTATGATCTGCCATCTGCAAACTGGAGAGGAAGCCAGTGGTATAGTTTCCGTGTGAACCCTAAAGCCTGAGAACCGATGGTGTCAATCCCAGTCTGAGGGCAGGAGAAGACTGATGTCCCAGTGTAAGCAACAAGGCAGAGAAAGCATATTCCCCTTTCCATAGCTTTTTTGTTATAGTCAGGTCCTCAGTGGATTAGATCAGGAGTCTCCAACCCCCAGGCTGTGGACCAGTAGTGGTTCATGACCTGTTGGGAACCAGGCCGCACAGCAAGAGGTGAGTGGCAGGCGAGTGAGCATTATCGCCTAAGTTCCGCCTCCTGTCAGATCAGTGGCAACATTAGATTCTCATAGGAGTGCAAACCTTATTGGGAACAGTGTATGCGAGGGATCTAGGTTGTGTGTTCCTTATAAGAATCTGACTAATGCCTGATGATCTGAGGTGGAACAGTTTCATCCTAAAACTATCATCTCCTCCCCTCTTCTGCCTTCCCCCTGCTACTCCATCTGTGGGAAAAGGTATCTTCCATGAAATTGGTCCCTAGTGCCAAAGAGGTTGAGGACTTCTGGATTAGATGATGCTTGCCCACATTGGGGAGGGCAATTTGCTTCACTCAGTTCACTGATTCTAATGTGAATCCCATTTAGAAATACCTTCCCAGACACACTCAGAACAATGTTTTATCAGAGTACTGGGACTCAGTTAAGTTGACACGTAAAATTACACTTCACAAGTCCACCCCTTGTCAACTCGACACTCATCTATATCTCCTTAAATGATACTTAATCTATAAATAAAGATAAAAAGATCATAATTTCACCTAACATGATACACCTATCCTGAGTATAATTGAAAATGCACTAAAGAGTTGGTTTTCCTCCTACAGTATATTGGATTTAGGGGGAGGCTGGATATTTGACTCCAAATTTTGGGAATAGGGAAATGGATATTGAGTTGCAAATGCCAGCTCTACCTTGATAGAATAACTTTCAAAATATGAAACCAAACCCAACTAGGTTCTTAATAAGGACTTGGGAAATTTGGGGGTGTATATTTTTCATCCTTACTATCTGGCTGTGAAATCATCCTATTTCCATGAGAAGGGGATGTCAAAGAGGGAGCTTGTGTGCCAGCATAGGTAACATTTGGAAGCAGAGAGGTGAAAGGGGAAGGCCATTGGTATCCTAGCATCTGTGGAATCAGGGACTCAGCATCTTAGGATCTTAGTTCATTGACATGAAAAGAGGCAGGGAAATGTCTATGGGAATGGAGTGAATGCCAGGCCCAACTTTCTTAAGTGGAAACTGCTCTGATGGCATCCTTTCCTTCTGCCTTGATCTCAGGCCTCCACTTAGGTCACCTGACATGGATTGCTATTGATGGATAGCTGACTGAGGCAGCCCTCTAGTCTCAAGTGTGTTTTTAACAGAGTGGCTCTCAGTAAATACCGGTTTCTCAAATGCCTCACCTCATTCACAGAGTCTTTCTTTTTAGCTGCTGCTCAATCAGCTGCTATTTCTTAGCACACTGACCTAATTTCCAACCACACATTTCATCTAGGATTTTGAGGCAGCAACATCCCCCCCAATTCCCCCAATGTCACTGCTGGTGTTAGCTCTACCTTGACCTGTAGCCACAGTTCTTATTACCTGCCTTAGCTGTCAGTATAACAAGGGGCAGCCAGTGTGGCAGGTAGAACAGAATGAGTTCCCTAGGGTGCAACAACTGGAAGGATGTGGTTGTCAGGTTCTTCAAACCAAATACCATGAGAGCAAAGGCCCTTCTTGAAAGGCCTCTTAGCACCAAGGTTGCATTTGACCTTCTCAAACTGCTTTCTAGGCCAGTGTGTCTCACAATCTAATGTGCAGCACACGAATCATCTGGACATCTTGTTATAAGCAGGTTCTGTGTGGGGAGGGTTGAGGTGGAGCCTAAGATTCTGCATTTTTAACAAACTCCCAAGGGATGTCCATGATGCTGCTGGTATGTGGACCATTCTTTGGAGGGACAAGTCTTTGAGGCCATCACTTTGAATGATCTTGCAAGTGAGGGCATCTGCTTCTTTCTCTCTAATGAGTCAGAATGCAAAGATCCAAAGGAGGAGAACAGCACTCCTTGGAAGTAGATGGGAGAACTGGGACTCAGATTCTTAGGAATTAGTTGTTATCTTCAGGCAACCACGCAAGTGCCTGCTGAAACTCAAGCCTTCTCATCCCCCTTGGATAATAGAAGTGGGGCGTCAGTCTGCCTCTGTCTCCGTGTCTGTATGGGAAACATGGAGGTCATGGCATATATGACAAGTGCACATGTGCTGTTCCATTCCCACAAGGAGAGAAACATGGGGAGTAGCCTATAATTCTGTGTCTACCAGACTCCTCTTCGTGCTCCTAGAAAGGCCTGTTTCTGTGACAAATCATCACCATGAGGACACATTTCTGGGGGCCTACATGATTCACAGACTGCCCATTGTAAGTTGCTTGTAATTATCGATAGGTAGGAAACTCATGTGACCCGTGAGCCCCAAGTCCCACCCCCTTGCCCAAATTTATCAGGGCTTGCCTTACACACTGGTGGTTGCTATGGGCTTGGGTGACTCCCAACAGCGATGACAATATACATTCTCAGTAACCTGGAGCTGGCACTGAGGCTGCAGCCCTGGACATGGGGTGTCCTCTGGGTATAATCTCACTTAACTTTACTCCACAAATGCAATGTTGGTCTTGCCATCCCTGTGTTGTGTTCAGTTTTATTTGATCTCACTCTCCCTGTTACCCGTCTGTATAATCCCCTGGGAAGAATGAGATCTAAACAAAAACAAAGGAGAAAATGCTTAAGAAATATAATCTGACTGTCTAACAAAGCAGATAGTTAAGTCTCTGGTTGACTCCTTTGTTTTATTTGGACTAGAGGGAGGAAGAAAAAAGCTTGGGACTGCTGCTGCAGGAACAGAAGCGAATTAGGAGGCTCATATTTCACAACTGGTTGCCAGTGTCTATATTGGCTGATGGCTCTGGTTTCCAGCTGGCGGTAGCCTTGGTTGAAACATTTACCTGATGTCTTCAGGGATGCTGTATCAACAGCTGTAAGTAGAGCTAGTTATTCAATCTGCTCTGAGAAAGGTTAAAGTGTGTGTCTTTGGCTTCCCCAGGGACTAATCCAGTAACAGGAGAGTCAGAGAGAACACGTACCACTTGGGAGGGGGGGCCTTCACCGGGATTTTCGTTGTTATTTTAGTTACAAATGGAAGCATTTAAAACCTAAATCTGTATTTAGGCAGTGAGAGGAGAAACAGGGACAGAAATGAATTATTTATTTCATCACTGGGGTCCTGGAAGCATAGAGTGGGCGTTAATCTCCTTTGAACAGGAGCCTCTGGGTCGGGCTTGAGGTCGTCTGTGTGAGATCTGACCTTATCTGCTCCTGGCCAGACATCTCGGCTTTGGTGAAATTGACTTGAGAATACTCCAAATAAACCCTTTACCTTGTTGTTCAGAAGGATGTGAATATTTACCTAGCATATAGTCAGAGGAATCGAAAGTGCTTGTGTCTGTGATTTCTTTTAATCCCATTATTTCCCAGTAGATCTGACGGGAGACCTAGAAGCAAGGGAGGAGTGCCTCGCGCTGGTGGTCAACTGGGAGTTGGGGGTACCGTGTGGCTTTCCTGTGTGTTGTGCTCAAGGAATGTGTATCTGCACATTTATCCAGTGAGAGAGCTGCTTTTGTTCCCATTTCACTGATGAGGAAATCGAGGTTTAAAGAGATTCCGCATCTCACCTAAGATCACCCAGCCCTGGCTGGGTGCGGTGGCTCACGCCTGTAATCCCAGCACTTTGGGAGGCCGAGGTGGGTGGATCACAAGGTCAGGAGATCAAGACCATCCTGCCCAACATGGTGAAACCCCGTCTCTACTAAAAATGCAAAAATTACCTGGGTGAGGTGGCGCATGCCTGTAATCCCAGCTACTCAGGAGGCTGAGGCACGAGAATCACTTGAACCCAGCAGGTGGAGGTTGCAGTGAGCCGAGATCGTACCACTGCACTCCAGTCTGGTGACTGAGCGAGACTTCATTTCAAAAAAAAAAGAAAAAAGAAAAAGAAAAAAGATCACCCAGCCCTAAATTATCCCTGCTGGGATTGCTGGAATTCAAGTCCAGGGTGCTCTTCATAACCCCATCTTGAGCTCTTTCCAGTGTCTCATGCATGCTGCTACTTTCCATCTGCCCCAAGGCAGCATATCTAATAAAAACATTGAAAAACTTTCCCAAGGCCAGGAAGGGAGAAGTAAATGGGTCAGGGGTTACAATCATTGGTAAAGACAGAACAAAACCCATCTTCATAAAGAACAGTGATTTGCCCTTTTACCCTCTCCTGTCCTATTTCTGTTTTTTTCTGGATTCATAAATATTTGTATGTGAATACTCTTGTAGGTGTATACCCTCTCTTTCCTTTCGTCTTCTCTGCTCTTTAGAGGGCACAATGAGTAGTTGTCATTGTTTTTTAAAGGTTCCTGCAAGGCTCTCTGTTGGATTTAGTTTATTCTTGCTAAAACATTTCTGAGACAGCTGTTGAAAGCAACTGGTGCTTTGTACATTTCTGTCTTCAGTCATCAAGGTGGGGTTCTTGGTTCCATGGTAGAGAGAAGGAAGGGTTGGGTGTACTTCTTCCTTTCACAGTTTTGAAGTTTCAAGGTCCCTAAACCGAGTCAACAGAGGTATGTGTTTGAAAATGCTTTATGCCTCCAAGGTCTCATAGGCTTCAAAACATTGCTGGCTTCCCCTTCCAGATCCATTGCTTGAGTGTCTGTTGTGTGCTGGGCGTTGGAGATTCGGAGACCATGTTCCTTGATAACCAGCAGTTACCTTCTGAATGGTACCTGAGTGCAGATGAGGAAGGGCTCTGAAAGCATACAGGGTGGGGGCTTCCAATACACACTCCCTACTTTGGACTGTTCACCACTTTGAATAAAACTAGGATCACACTCCCATTCCTTCCAAAATTCTTACTCCTTTCTACTGCACTACCCTCAATCTGCATACCAGCCCTTTTTTTTAATCAGCTCTTAAATTTTACTCTAATCCAAGCCAAAAAATTTTATTGAGCCTCCGTGGGTTATTAGGGGCAGGGGGATAGCATAAATGAAATAAGCCAAACCCTCAGCTTCTGAATCTTTACCATCCTTTGGGGAAGATGCCTGTCAAATATGTAATTGGGAAAGCCACAGATGTTAGGAAAAGGTGCAAAGTGTACTAGGGAAGTTGAGTAAGGAGGTTGCACTCCCTGGCTATTCGGAAAGGGGTGATCATTCCTCCTGGACTCTAGTTTGAACATCCTTTGCCTTGCTCTTGCTACTCCATGAAAATGCGCTCTGGAGTCCAAGCCCTCCAATAGTAGTATTGTGTAATGTTGTAGCCTTATTTAACGTCTCTTTGTTTTCTGATTGTCTCTGTCATGTTGCTTGCCATGATATACCACCTTCTGTGGGGCTGCAGACAAATAAATCCTCCCTAAACTCTGTGCTCCATGTGTCACTCTCCCAATGAAAAGACTTTTGATGGCTGCCCCCATTCCCTAGAAGATAAAGTTCAAGCTCCTTAGCCTGGCATTCGGTACTTCACAGTTTGGCTAACCTCAGCTCCCATCCCACTTGCTGAAACCTTGGCTAGAACCCCACCCTGCTAATCCATGATGCTTCACTATCCCAGGTACTGTCTTATCTCTGCTCGTGCTCGCCCATTTATCAGGGACATTTCTCCCATTTGTACCCATATCTTGAAGTTTAATTTGAGCCTCACACCCTCTGTGACACTTTGCCTGGCCACCTCAGCTCTTTAGAATGCCTCGCTGCTTTCTAGCTGCACCATGCATTAGCTATCTTCCCTGCACTACGCCTTTCTGCAATGTATGTCACCTTCGTGTCTCCCCAGCCAGTCTGAAATGAGGCTGGGCACCTTATTTCTTACTCCTTATGGCCACCATAATGCCTCTACAAATAAAGGCTTGATGTTATAGGAGAGGAGATTGACTGTATCTGATTAACTAGTATTTCACAGGGTTTAACACAACGCTTGGGTGGGGGATAAATAGGAAAAGAACTTGAAGATTTAAAGTGAATTTAAAATTTTATATATCTTCCCAAATATCAACCTACAAACATGATAAAAAGTATTATTTTCATTTTTGTGGGGGTTGAGGTACCGTGGTATGGGCTACAGAAATTGAGATTGGGGCAGAGGAGGAACAGTAACACAGAAGGAGGTGAGCTGGGAAAGAATGAAGAGAGACCTAAAATCAAAGTGCCCTGTGTGTGGATTGAGAAGCCCTGGATTTAAGTCCTAACTCTGCATTTCTGACTGCATAGCTTGGGTAAGACGCAGCACACCTGGAGCCTCATCTGTTGAAGGGGGATTTAAACCCTGCCGTGCCTGCCCCAGGTTTGTTGGAAAATTAAATGTGTGCAGTTTGTAAACTGTAAAGTGTACTGTGAATGGAAGGGAGTGGTGTTACTATAAACAGCATCATCATTTATCAGCTGAATCCTCCCTGAGCCATACTGTGGCAGGGGAATAGATCGATGGATAGGTCTGCTGTGACAGGCAGGAAAAGACCAGACTGGAGGGAGCCTGTGGTCAGATCCTGTAGGCCCTCCCATCTGTACGAATATTCTCATGCCAAGGAAGTGCTTCCCTAGGCCTCGTGAATAAAGATAAGGTGCATAGGTCCTAACCTTACCTGTGACAGGTACAAGTGGGAGCCCAGTCCCAGGATCCTGATGGTCAGATATCAGGTTTTGGGGTATGAATATGAACACAGGAAATAGCAGGAGAGGTGGGTTGTGGTTCTAGATCTGTACTTACCAGCCATGAGCAGTTTCTCCAAATGTAGTATTATTAATACAATGAGTGCCAAGGATGGAGTACTTCATGGCCATTATCTCACTTCATCCTTGCAACAACACTATGAGCTGGGTGTATAGCAATATGTGTTATTATCCTCCTACTACAGACAGGAGAACAGGGTCAGGGATTGAGACTAGCCCAAGGTAACTAGCTAATGAGAAACCCGAGCTGGGATTGGAACCCAGGCCTGAGCTCTTAACCACTATGCTCTGCAGACTTCAACCTCTTGGAGCCTGTCTTTTCATCTGTATTATGGGGATAAACCCGCTTACCACATGGGGTATGAGGATCTGATGAGAGAATGGACATGGAAGGACTGTGCACACTGCAAAGTGTCTATGGTACATTCACTGAGCACCTACTGCATACCTGGCATTGCTGTGGGTACTAGGACATAGTGGAGCATAGGACAGCTGAGACACCTGCTCACAATGAGATATGTTCTACCCATGATCTGTTAACAGAGGAAGCTGTCAGAAAGTGGGAAGAAAAAAATGCAGTGATCTGAGAATGTTTTTGTTTTCAAAAAGGAAGAAGTCCTGTTAATTGCCAGTCATTGCCCTTTAAGTCTACCTTCATTCATTCTGAAGTATAAATAACAAAACCAAATTAAGAGATTACGCAATGTGGGAAATTTACAGAGACAGTTAAACAGAGAAAAGCAAAGAGAGTGCATTAATAAAAGGACAAATCATGTCAGGACATTCTGATCACTACAGAAAAGCAAATCACAGTTCTAGAAGGTGAGAAGTATGCAGTGGTTGTAATATATCTGGATTTTTAGTAAAATCACTTGAAGGAGAAATGGCCTGAAATCTTGCCTGAGAAATTAATTCAAGTTGGCCAGGGGGGAAGCCATGTCACTCAGAATGAGAACTGGCTGGGAGATGGGAGTGAAGGTTGTGATTACAAATGGCCTTAGCTTTCGGGGTGTGATAGGGTCAGGTGAGAAGACCCAATTTGGCCATCATCACTTAATGATCTGGAAGAACAACTAAACTCCTGGTACTGACATTCATACGTGATGCTAAATTGGGAGGTGTCATGGTGATGGCTTGTGGAAGGAAGCATAGTATAAGAGGTCAGCAGTCAAGGACAGGAGGCCGAGGCAGGCAGGAACAATGCGGGAGAGTACAGGCAAGGACAAATGGAGGGAATTTCCTTGAGGACAATCTGCAAACATTAAAAAATTTGCAAATATATAAAAATTAGCATCAGGACAGGAATGAGACAAAGGTCCAAGGCCATCCAAGGATTTATCCTTCCATAATTTGAACTGAACGTGAGGAGTGGACAGGGGTTATGTTTCGGGGTGTGGGAAGGCACCTGAGCCATGGTGGTCCTCATAGCCACAGTGTTGCATAGGACTATCCCTTCCTCTCTCTTCAGTGTGATAGGGTCAGAGGCAGAAGTACTCTGCCTTTCACAGTGTCACAGATTGCTTGAATGAATGTACACTGTGCACATTTGCATTCTGCCTCTACTACTGAATCTGTAAAATGGGAGAATAATAGTCCTTACTTTGGGAATTTTATGAGGAATAGACAAATGTGATACCCTAACACCATGCCTCATATATGGTAAGTGCTTGATAGATGTTATCTATTATTATCGTTATTTTTTATCATTATCATCATTGCCCTGTGTGCCCAGTCTGTACCTGATGGAATGGCCTTTCTCATTAAAGTGGGGGAAGAAACATCCAGAGAACAGTTTGAAAAAAAGCGTAGGGTATAAAAAAAGCCTAGGGTCAGGGGATCTGGATTCTTTCCCAAGCTCTGCTATAGCTGACCTTGAATGAGTTGTTTCATCTCTCTGCCCCTGTTTCCATTTGTACAAACATCTGGGGCTTGACCTGGTGATCTCTGAGGTCCCTTCTAGCTGGAAAAGTTTGCAAATCTATACAAATATACAAAGTGAGTTGAGCTTTGTATTATTCAAGTTGTCATTTTTGAGGGATATCTTCTAACACATCTCACTCTATAGACTTATTCTTTACCCAGCAATTGCCATCCTGGAGAGGGTGACAAACTTGTATACTTTTAGCACTGAAAGCCCTGTCTTCCAGAAAACCCATTAGTCCTGGGCAAACCAGGATGATTGGTTAGCCTGCCCATAGGATAACTGCTAGCCTGTTGGAGTGTTGCATGGAAGTCTAAATACACATCTGCAAGAATGCAGGAGTTTTACTGAGCTCAGGGGAGCCATCCCTAGAAGGCCACCCAACATTTTTTATGGGGAGTAGAGTGATCAAAGTTGGGGAAGTGTGTGCATTGGAGGTGCCAGAGACATGAGTACCTATAGAATGATATCTGTGGCCATACCTCATCTCTACACTGACCCAGTCCCACTCAGGGTTCTTTTGGCTGCTTGCAGCCTTTAACATGTGCTGAGAGGAGAGTTATGAGTCTGAGAAGGGCACCATTTCACAGGATAAGTAAATGTGAAGTTACTCTGTGAAAAGAATGAGCTGAAACAAGAAGTTGGTTGTGTTTTCCACAGCTCCATCTGGAATAACATGTTCCCTTTTGGATTCCTCAGGGACCAGAAAGGTGACAGGTTAAAGGGACTGTGAGGGAGTCACACATGTGATTGACAATGTAGAGGAAGTAATTGAAGGGAAAAAAAGAAAAGAACAAAAGGTATACATCGTGGTGGGGTGCACATGTTTGTGCAGGGAAAGAGAAGTTAACTAGGACATCCAGGAGCAGAAGTAAGATGAAGCGTGGTGTTCACAGAGCAATGGAGGTTGAGGCAAAATTCGCTCTGAAGTTACACATTTAATTCTGCAAATATTTATTTAGCAGCTACTTACTCTGTGCTATGATCTGTTCTAGGTGTGGGGAACACATAAAGATGATTACCGCCCTTTCTTTGTTCTAGTGGAGGAGACATGCAGTGTGTGTAATTGTGAACAGAGTGGATCTGAATTTGAATCCGGTTAGTCTGCTTACTCACACAACTCGCTGTGTTGCCTTGAGTGAGTTACAAAAAAAAAAAAATCTCTCTGTTCCTCAGTTTCCTCATCTGTAGAATGGGCATAATCATAGTACTGCCTGTTATGGTTGTGAGGATTAAACTAGTTTATGTATTTTAAGTACTTACAAGAATACTTGGCACATGGTCCATGTTACTAATATTATTATTAAGTGAACTAATGCATTCAAAGTGCTCAGTGCAAGACTCAATAAATGTTAGATATTATTAGTTATTATTAATGGTATATCGAAATGAGGCATAATAGAACCATGTTTAAAGTGCAAAAGCAACAAAGACAAGGCAAAATCACTTGGGGTCGGGGAAAGAATTAATATTACAGAAACCTACTGTCAACCTACAGGTGATATTTGAATGGGGATAGGAAGGATCAGTAGAGCTTTGCCTGCTGGGAAGAAAGGGAATCCTAGGTGAAGCAAACAACATGAACACTGGCTCATCTCCTGAGGTTGTAGCTGGCAATTTGATCTTTTATTTTTTAGCTTCTTAGGAGCTTTTTGTAGCAATTCCTGCTGCATTTGCTGATGAATACAGCACCAAAGAGAGTAAGTTATTTACCCTACTTATTATTTATAGCTCAAACTCCAGGCTTGAACTCAACGCATTACTTTATTGTACTTCAACTATAAGGGATTTTTGTTGTTGTTTGGCAGACGCATTGACTGATTCATTTATTCACTCATTCAGCAAATATTTATGGAATGCCTATTATCCGCCTACTGCTCTTGTAGATACTGGGCATATAGCAGTGAGCCAAGAAACTGCTGCTCTCATGGAGCTTCCATTTTAGAGGAGGAAGCAGGCATCAGAAGAAGAAGTATATACTACATCAGGCGGTGATAAATGCTACAAAGAAAGATAACAGGAGTGGGAGCCTCCCTCACAGAACTGAAAACACGCACTCAGCCTAGGCCTGGGCTCAGGATCTGGAGGTGCTAAAGGAGGATCCAGGGGAATGTAGAGCAGTTGGAGGTCCAGCCGCTGCTTCATGTCAGTGAGGTGAATCAGCAGATCAGCAACAATGTGTATGGGCTGCAAAATGGGGCTAGTGCTTTTCTTCTATCCTCCAAATTGCCCAAGAGTCTCCCTTAAGGCCCTCTCTAAGCAGAAACATTCAAGAAAGAGAATTCTGGGAAACGTAGTTCAGCCTAGCCAAGTTGACACATAACAAAGCTGCCACACAGGGGATGGGGTGGGTGGAGGCTCCTAAGACTCATCTTGCTCTAAATCATAGCTCTCTACAGGGAAGGCGTCTGTGAGTTAAAATCCCAATTGTTCCTAGGCAGTCTAGGAAAAAGTAATTCTCATGAGACGTTTTTGACTGTTCGCTCAATAGACGATGACCCTCCAGTTAAAGCTATTTCTCAGGGTAAGCTTCTTTTGATTTTCCAGCAACTACTCAAGTTCCCAGATGGTAACAAATAGGAGATTTGATTCATGTTCCCTGGGGTGGAAGATGTGAGTTGCATCAATCATCATTAACCACAGCATCATATTCAACTATTTGACGCAATAGAATTCAATTGACATAATTATTCCATGTAATAGAACTAAAAAATGAAACAAGAGCTTGTCTCTGGGAAATAAAAAAAGCTAATGCAAACGTAAAGACAGCTATCCAACTGAATTTGATCATTTATTTAGTCACTCATTTCACAGGTATTTGTGTTCAACATAGGCACATTAATGGGCTAAGCATGGAGGTGATGCATAAATATCCACACCAGTCCTTCTTGATATCAAGAATTTTCCAGATATGTAATTTTAATCCAGCTTAAGAGCTAGGGATGGAGATGCTACAAGAGGAAGTGTGTAAGTCTCTCTGGGCAAAGAAGGAAAGGCTTTGAGATAATTTCTTACCTGCATATAAGATGATATCCCCACTTTCAAAGAACTTAAACTCTAGTTGAGGATTGACATGTATACATGGCAAGGTACTATCTTACAACTGCAAACCTAGGCTGCCGAGGAAGTGCAGCAGGCATTTGGGGTAGGGGTGGGGACAGGATTCTACCACATGGTCTCCATCACAGCTTTAAAAAAACCAGATCTTTTTGTGTTCATTCCAGAAGCTGCACAGTTTCTAGAGACTTGTCTTTTCACAGGAAATATCCTACTCAGAAATAGTGTATTTGGCAGGGGACTATTCTCCTGCAATCTTTGCCTTTGTCTACAGCATGTTAAAATGAGAGAGCTTCTGATTCATAGGAGTTATAAAAATAATATAGTAATTACAAAGTTCACTTTCGTGACTCACTTTGCTCTAAATTCTGGCACTCTACAGGGAAACCTTCTCTGAGTTAAAATCCCACTTGCTGTTTCTAGTTGAAAGTGTCAATGGGTCCACAATTTTGAGGTTGAATCATTCTGCAACATGAGGGCTTGAGGGGGAAGCTTGGGGGCCTGAAGAATGACAGTTTTCAGTGTTTGTATATGTCTCTTTAAAAAAGTAGGAAATAAATTGGCTGATTTGTCATGATTACATCATGTGTAATACTTGATCACAGAGTACCTTGTTTTGGATTTGTATTTATTTTTCTCCCTCCTGCTCCTATCTAATTGCCCTCTCCAGAATGAAGGCTTCCACTGCCTTTTGGCTTCATTAACAGCTTTCATTTTCATTAAGAGCTTTGCGCTAATGGACTGTTATAAAATGCACAGTTGTTTCTTGCAGTCACTGCCAAATGCCTCCCATTCTACTGACAGTTTTGTGCATTAGGCCAAAAAGAAGGGGGAAAATTCCAGTAGGAATTAATATCCAAGGAGAAGATATAACTACCTCTGTCCTTGAGGTTTTTTGGGGAAGTTGGGATCAGCACCTGGAAGCCCATGACTGTTTTCTCTCTGCTCTTTAAATGTTTCTTGATTCGACAAATGAAAGAAGACAATAGGAAGCTCATTTTTCTCATAATATTTTGGAATTTGAGGGTTGTTGAGAATTAGACTTACAGAGGCTTCACAAGAAGGAACACTGATAGTGATTAGATTTCATCAACCTGGCTCCGATTACACATACATTGGTTATTATTGCAGTTACGAGCATCAAAACAGCAGATGCTCCCAGGGTAATACTTGGTGTACCGTCCACCATATGCAATGGAAGGCTCAGTATTGATGTATGGTTGCAGAGTTTGATTTCTTTATACAGTAGGGTGGTTTCTGTACTCCTAGTGACACAGTTAAACAGAGAATATTTTAAAATCTTAGGAATTTAAGGATGCTTAGAGATAATTAATCCAATCTCCTCATGCTTTCATTTTCTTGAAACAGAGAGAGCTTGAGGAATGGGTAAGTGTGACCTAGATGTCAGCTGCAGTCACCTTGACCCTAAGAGATTTGGCTAAGCTTGACAGGAGTCCCCACAATGTGCCTTATGAGTTAAACTCTACATTCCCACCCCCATTCTCTTTCCTGTTCTCTCCTTCTGGTGTTTTTTTCCTCCAGAACACTAAGAAAATTCTTCCTCTCATTTCACATGGAAGGAGCCCACCTAATTTAGGTGGGCTTGGTACACTGTTCTTCCACTCTAACGCCTTTCCCAAACAAATTTAAATCTTTCTCAGACAATTAGTAGGGAAAAAATTACTCCATCATATTACATTAATCTCAGAGCTAATCTAAAACTCAGGTTTTAAATTTTTGAATCCATGCTGTTTCTACAATATAATGTATTTCCTTGAAATAAGGTATGCCATAGTGCTGAAAGCCATTGCCATGTATGATATACTTGGGTTTTTTGAATTTGTCCAGTCTTTTCCACTTTGTAGGAAGGTTCTAAGATTAGCCAACTCCTTAATGGGCTGATATCTAGAATCAAGACTTAAAGTTTTTATATTAACTAATGAAAATCTTTGTAATTATACACTTTTATGTAATTGATATGGATGTTAATATAACCTCATTAATATCTTTGCAAATGAACTGATAGTATATACAAATTTACTAGCAGTTTTTCATTACTGTGTAAGTACATACCTGTTGCCCCGTATTAAATAAAATATATCAGTAAATTTCCTAACATTTCCCAGTTTTATGTTCTTGTATATTTGAAACATTGGAGTCAGAATCTGTTTGCCTTTGTGTTTGAGCATGCAAATTTTAAAGGGTCAGGGCTCTAGTTCTTAGATTTTATGCAGGATATTTTGCTCTTCATGAGTCTATAATGTCAAATAATAACCACAAGGATTTACAAAGCCCAGTTTGAGAAAGGTCACCAAAATATATGAGTTGACTTTTAGAGCTGATACTCTAGGCTTGAAATGAGCATGATTAAATCTTAAACCTTCACTAAAGTTTGGAAGAGCCTGGCTGGATTTGAGTTTTAAAGACCGAGGCATGATTAGCCTTCTTTTTCTATCATACCCTTCTCCCAGTTTAGCTACTGAGCACTGTCTTTAAAAGTACTGTTGTTTTAATAAAAAAAGGAACGAAAGTATTACCTCATCAGCATTTAAAACATGAAAAAATGGGATGGAGAAAAGACATGAGATGAAAAGACTAGTTTGAAAATGTTCCAAGATCCCAAGATGCAAACATGCAAAGCATCATGGGGGCAGAGAACATGGCCGCATGAGGTGGCTCCAATCTCAGCAACATAAAAAGGCAGAGTGTTTACCAAATCTTTGAAACAGCTTTATTCCCAGAAAGGACCAATTATAGTTGAATATAATCCAGAAAATTGTGACTGAAGGCTACTTCCTGGAACAGGTAGCCTGAGAGTTCCAGGATGTGTGAGTTGAGGAGGAAATGCTGTTCACTTCCAAAGAAATGACTGGTGAGTAGAAGGCATCTGAAGGACAATGACTGACATCCTAAAGACTGGGGAGGGTGCAAGAGGGTAAGCTGTTATCATTTGATGTATTGGAATGAGAGTGCTTGATTACTCAATATAAAAATAGTTTTGTCCTGAGATCTGGAATTTCACTCTGCTGCATCAATATACAGTTTTACGGGCAACCTTAAAACAAGGACCACGTAATTATGGCCAGCCAGGCCAATTAGAGAGAAAACCATGAAACAGCTGGATGTTAACTATCTCTGGAGGTTGATGTTGAGAAAAAACCATGAACTTCAGAGCTCAGTAGACTTGAGGTTAGAGCTCTGCCTCTATCCTTATCAACTGTGTGACTTTGGGCAAGTCATTTAACTTCTCTGAACCTCAGTTTCCTCTTCTAAAAAGGGAGTAATAATGAAGACCTCATCATGGTGTTTTCATAGTAAATGAATTGGCATACATAAAGCAGATAGTGGAATACCTGGCATAAGGCAAACCCTCGATAAATATCTTTTCCCTTATTTCCCTTCAATTCTTTTCTTCCTCCCCATCATTGTTGCCCTCTTTGCCTTTGGCCCCTATCTTTTACCGTATTTTCTTTTCTTCTTCTTTTTTTGTTTTGATGGAGTCTTGCTCTGTTGCCCAGGCTGGAGTGCAGTGGCATGATCTCAGCTCACTGCAACCTCTGCCTCCCGGTTTCAAGCAATTCTCCTGCCTCAGCCTCCTGAGTAGCTGGGATTACAGGTGTGCGCTACCGCACCTGGCTAATTTTTGTATTTTTAGTAGAGATGGGGTTTCACCATATTGGCCAGGCTGGTTTTGAATTCCTGACCTTGTGATCTGCCTGCCTTGGCCTCCCAAAGTGTTGGGATTACAGGAGTGAGCCGCTGCACCCAGCCTGTACCATATTTTCTTAGAGCTGTCACACTGCCCCCTTCCATGGAACTGGCTGATAAAGGCCTTAAGTGTCATCTAACCCAAGTGTACTTCCTATACTGTAATCCTTTAAAGGCAACTTTGAACACTTTAAAAATTATTGTGACTTAAAGGAATCGATCTCTAATGATAGAATTCTAGTTCCTGGCTTACTGGTATGGGAGACAGTTTTGTCTGGGGCCAGTCCCATCTTGGTATCACACTTTGTAATTTTCTGAGCATTTGACCTTTTCTTCATGTGGTCTTTGTCAACCTACTTGTAAGGCCAGCCTGCCTATAAAATGGAGGACTCTCCAGGACCACTTTAATCAGAGGTCAGAATAATTTACAGTTACTGTGCCAGTGGTTTGTGTGCAATGAGATCGTGCATAGCTTCATTAGTGAGTTTACTGTGCTGGGCCTTTCCAAAGATTGTGTTTCTTGATTTGGTCCCTGGATAAATTTGCAAGTGCTAATCTAGTTGTTGCTGGAGAGCATCCAAACCTAAGGCAGAACTCTTGCTCCTTGGATTGTTAGGCATTAGATTGGCAGGGTCTTGGACTCTGGTAAATTCTGCAGGCCTAAGGGAGACTGGTCATCCAGCCAGGTGTAGGGTAAAGGAATTATTGGGAAATATACAGTAAGGGAGGCCTGTGAGGTCAGTACCTTGAGGGATTTGTGCTGTGACTTCCAAGTCCAAATTCAACAGAGATTTAGTGTGTGCCTACTGTGTGCCAGACACCATTCTAGGAATTGAGGATGTATCAGAGAATAAGATGAACAAAAATATTCCTGCCTTTGTGGGTCTTATATTCTACTGGGAGAGTAGGGTAGAGAAGTACACACGTAAAGAAAAATCACAATAAATACACTAGCTAGATACATAGATAGATGCTGGTAGGTGATATGTGCTATAGTAGAAACAAAATAGATCCGAGAAAGGGGGATTGGGAATGTGAGTGAGAGATGGAAAACAATTTCCTATAAGGCAGTTAGAGAGACCTCACTGAGGATATGATATTTGGATATTTGAATGATGATGACATAGGGAGGGACCTACAGATTAGGAATTAGAGTGGGAAGTGGTTGAGGTGTGTGTGGGGGGCATATTTTATAAGCCTTTGATGGCTTCTGTGAGGACTCTGGTTTCTACTCTGAGAGAATGGGGAGTCAACAGAGGGTTCTGTGTAGAGAATCTCTCTTGTATTTTAATAGGATCCCTCTGGCTGCAGCAGGGCCATTTCGGAGGCTCCTGCCGTAATCCAGGCGAGAGATTGAGGAGGTGGGTGTTGGGCTAGAGTGGCTGCAGTGGACGGCGTGAGAGTGGTTCTATTCCAGTTTTGTTTGGAAGGTAGAGCCAGCAGTATTTGCTGCTGGATTGAATATGGGTGTGAGAAGAGAGGGATCAGTGAGAACTCCAAGGTATTTATCCTAAGCAGCAGGAAGGAAGGTATTGCCTTTCAGCAAGATGGGGAAGACTGGAGGAGGAGACAATTTACAGGGAAAGGGCAAGAGTCTAGCTTAGTCATATTATATCTGAGATGCCAGATTTGGGTTTGCTAACCAAGAGGAGATATAGAGGAAGCGGTTGGGTTTGAGCTTACAGTTCAGGGGAGAGGGTCAGGCTGGAGATATACACTTGAGGGTCACCAGCATACAGACGGTGATTAAAGCCAGGGCACTTTCCAGAATCACTTCTTTCCTGTGGGAGTTTCCTAACTTTGTGTCAGAACTCATATTCCCTAAGGGTGGATTCAGATCAAGCTTCTAGCCATAGGTCCCTTCCACTTGCTTCTCCATCTATCTGAGGTTCATACCTGGATGGGTTCCATTGTCTTCCCATGGAAGACGGGAGGGCTCCTCCCCGAGGATGATACAAGATGATCCCCTGGGATGTAGGATGAACACGTCAGAATCTCTGTCTTTGATCTCGTCTGAAGTTGTGTGTGTGCGTGTTTGTTTTTTAATGTGCTTAATATGTGGTTATATTTTATAAATTATTTGTTCATTGAGAATGTGTATTTAAAAACTTCTTACTAGCAAAGTGGGAGATTTGAAAAGTTTACGTACCACAGTCTGAATGAAGAGGAGAGGGAAACTTTGTTAATTCTGGACCTCTCAGTGGGGATGGGTAGTAATTAGGGAGTCCTATTTCTTTGTCCCTGTTGGAGTAAGAGGGACACTGAGCTTACCTATTGTAGAAAAGCTGCCTTTTTAATGATTCTGTAAACACTTATTGAAGCACCTACTAGGGCTGGACAGAGCAGTGGAAATTTTTGCCAACGTTATATCCTCAGAGCAACCCCAGGAGTTTGGACCAGAGAATCGCTCTCCATGAAGGAAACAGGAATGGGGAGGTGGATTGAAGGTGGGTACAGGGGATACCCCTCACTTCATAAATGAGGGGAGGCGTCATCCCAGGCTCTCACCCCAAGGCCACTCTTCTCTAGTTTCAAGCCCACCCTTACCCCATGAATTCCTGATTTGAGATGTTCAACTTCTTTCCCTCTAAATCCCTTTTGAGTTTCAGAAAACATTCTCCTGAAGTCTGCACTTGAGATGATAAAAATAATTGGGCAATGTTAAGTGGTGGGCAGTGGCTCCCTTGGGAGGAAAAAGGCTGTTGCGTTATTTTCCCTTTTTTCTCTCCCTTTTAAGACTTTTATAGGAAAACCTCAAGTTTTGACTGTGGCCCTCTGGCACTCTGTCAGCTCTTTTAAATCATCAGTTATCTTTTCATATGTTGATCTCTTATTTCTCAAGGTAGATTGTAAAAGCCTTGAGGACCAGGACTCTGCCCAAGCTGAGCCAGGCTCCCTTTCTGTCACTCTCCCCTATCTTGGTGCCTTGCACCTGGCAGGTGTTTAGTAATGACTGATTGATTGATTGATATTAATGTATAATATATTAATTACTAGTATCATTAGTTCAAAAGCTTTGATTATGAGTAAAATAAAGTAGACACATTAATTCAGCAGTTCCCAATAGCCAGCAGCTGAAAGGAAGGCAGCTGTGGCCTGATTCCTTCCTCCCACCTGCCTTTAGTTTGCTGAGCATAAAGGGGAAGTGTTGTCTGCAGCTCTTGGAGGTCTACTGAGGTCTCTGAGTCATGACAAAAATGACTTCAGAGACCGAAGCACTCTCTGCATGAAAAGCCCTGTCTCCAGCTCCATGAAATGTAAATCTGGGAACTGTTGGGGAAGGCACAGGCAGTCAGGTGAGGCTAATGGGAAAAGCCTGAGTCTAGAGAGAGCGTCGCTAAGGTAACCAGAACCCTAACTCTGAAGGTTTTGCCTGGGTTCACAAAAGCCTTCCAGCTTTCCATTTTAAAAAGGAGCTCCACAAAGTAGACTCAGGAAAATGTGCTTTGGAGCTGTGGTCTTCAAAATCCAGAGCTCCTCAGAATCATTGGAGAAGCAAGTTAAACTCAGATTCCTGGGTCCCTCCTCCCCACCCCCATAGAGTATGATTCAATAGGTTTGGAGTTGTGGCCAGGTATCTGCACTTAAAATGGAAGTTCATTTATTTATTTTTGGGTGTGAGTGGTTCTAGAGACCACGCTTTAAAGAATTCCTGTATTTGACTTGGAGTTGCAGTGAGGCTGGGACCTGGGTTCTTGGAATTGGTCTGATTATCTTTAATGTGTTAATAATCTCTTTGCCGGTAGCTGCATTTTCTTATGCGTCCTTGGTCCTGAGTTGACTTGAAGCTGTGCCTCTCTTCCCAGGCCTGAGTTTGAACTGGTATTTTAGAAGGAAGACAGGAGACAAACTCATTATTTAGCAAGTGTGTACCGAGCATCTGCTTTGCTCTTGGCAGTGTTCTAGGTACTTGGGATGAACAGGGGATTAAGGTCAAGACCCTGCTCTCATGGAGCTGCTTCTATTCTAGGAGGCTCCTGGGTTTATATTTATGGTCAAGAAGGAGTCCCTTCTCTGAAACTGAGCAAGTGTATACTCCACAGGTCTTAAGTGGACATCCTCTGCTCATTGTTTGATAGATGAGGAGAGTAAGTGCCTCTAGAGGTTGAGTGACTCATCTGAGATGATTCTTAGTAACAGAGGTGTAATGGGTGGGGTGTCTTTTCAGCTCCCAGCATGTTCAAAGGGTCAGTATCCACATATGACCACCCCCAGGGTTCCCTCTTATCTGCTCTCCTATGAGAACAGTTTTGGGGAAGATGGCTAGGGGACAGCATCCTGTTGTGATGCAATTCATTGGACTGGGACAATGACTTTCTGCTAGGCTCTAAGCCAGGTCATTGAATCCTATGGGTCTCTGTTGCTCCTTGTGCAAATTTTGGTAGACTTTGGATCATCTGTATGTTTATAGCACAGGTCCTCCCTGATGTTCTAGAATTTCTAATTTTTTAGAATTTTCTAGAATTTAGTCTAAGCCCCTTTCTAATTTTTTTGTATTTTCTAGAATTCAGTGCCCAGACTTTTTTCTGAGCACGCCTGGTGTCTGCCTCAGTGGTGTCTTAAGGTGCGAAATAATAACTAGCAGTAATTTCACTTACTGGGGGAGGCAGCAGGCATGCCTTCACAGTAATGGACATGTATGGAGGTGGAGAGCAAAGAGCCAAATGGAAGAGGGAGATGCAGTTTCCCTGACTGTACAGAGGGAATTACATGACCTCCCTGCCTTTAACCTTGAGCTCAGGGATACCACTTATTTTCACACCATCCAAATTCTAGCATTCTGGAGCAAAGAGCTGCTCACTTATCCTAGTTATGGGTTTTGCTGGGTTGTAGGTACCAGGGATAATTAGTGAAGGTGGCAATGGGGGTTATGAGAGAAAAGGAAGGTAATGGGAACAGCAGGGACAGAAAGGAAGGGAAAACAGCTAACCAGCTTTGGGGATGATAAAGTAAATGCTCACCTAGGCTTAGGGACAGCCTCCTGCCTCCATCACAGTGAGGGAACAAGGGAGTCTTTAAGATATTGGTGGCTGTGTGCCTGTGCATAGGGCTTGCTCTGGGGTTTCAAAGGCTGTCTCACCCTGTGTGTTAGGCAGAGCACTGGATATTTTCTCTAAGCACTGAAGGTCTAAATGAAATTTAGCTTTCTCAAACATCCTAATTATTTCTACATTCCTAAAGCTCTGAGAAGGCCGTATGTATAGTACTGATATTGTTCTCCCAGGTGGTTGGCGACATGATTTTTAAACTTCCTTTGTTTGGAGGAACCAGAGATGAATAGATGAATCTGGAATGTTTGGGGCAGCAATGAAGTATATAGTTGGGTGGACTCACAGTCAAAAAGTCTAAGATCCTGAGGGTCATGACTGACTCAGCTTAGGCTGTCATGGCACTGAGTGACTTCAGAGTACCCAGTGGGAAGGTGGGCTGGAGGTGCATGGATGGGGGGATGGAGAATGGGGTGTGGGTATTGTGTATTTCTCTCTTCCCTTTGGTGTTTAGGTTGTTATTGCTAGGAGTGAGCCAGGTCTTTCTGTCCTCAAAGACTATATTATTCCCAGAAGAGTAAATGCCATCCACAGACATATTGGTGACTTCCACCAGGGCTGCCCTTAATGCTGTATCTCTGTAACATTTCCCTCAAAGCAACACCATCTGACATGGTAGCCATTAGCCACATGTGACTACATTTCAAACGATTAAAATGAAAAAAATAAAATTCACTTCCCCAGTCTCACTAGTTTAATGTGTGGCCAGTAACTAATGTGATGGACAGTGCAGAATGGTAGAACATCTCCATCACTGAAGAAATTCCTATTGAACAGAGCAGTCTTAAAGTCCTTTCTAGTCCAAGGGTCTAGAGCCCCTTTGGGCCTGTGTTTGCTGGTGGAGGAATGGGGACTCTTCCTTATCAATGAGCCCTGTAGTTGTCCCATAGCAAGCCACCTGATGGATAGCCTAGAAGTGGAAATGACAGAAAGGGCAGAGGTTGGTACAGACTAGCTAGGTTTCCAAAAGTAGATAAAATAAACTACAGTGCAAGTGGGACAACCGACCCACTCAGATGCTTTGGGACAGGGGAAGTATATCAGTTATTTATTGCTGCACAACGAAGTGATGGCTTATAACAACAATTTATTTTTCATGATTCAGTGGGTTGACTCAGAAGTTTACCCCAAGTTAGACTGAAAAAGAAATGAGAGCAGAATCCAGGACCACAAAAATTAGGCTTTGGTACTTTTAGGTGAAAATTTTGGACTTAACACTTTAACACTTGAAAGGGCCTCTTCATTGTGGTTTCATTCACCTTATTTAGAAATGAGGAAATCCAGTTTCTGAGAGGTTGTGTGACTTGCCGAAGGTGGTGGAGGTGGTTAGGCTGAGCCTCGGATCTAGGCTCCTGACTTTGAATTATTGGCTTTTTGTATTGGACCAAACTACCTCTCAACAAAAGGGGAATATTATGGCCCCATTGGGTCTGCAGTCCTCTGTGGTCAAACAAGTTGCTCTTCTTACCTGAGAAGGACAGATAAGGGCAAATAGACTGCCTAGGGGCTGGCTGCTCCCACTAAACCTTGTGACACCTTAGTTGGAGAAGCTGAAGGAAAGAGGTAAATATTATTTGTTGAATCTTTACCACACATGAGGCACTTTGCCAGGCCTTTTAAATATATTTTCGCATGGGAGCAGGCATTATTTTTTCATTTTAACTGATGAAGAAACTGAAGCACAGAAATGTTTAGAATCTTGCTCAAAGTCTCAAAGCTAGTAAGCAGATGGGTTATAAATCTAGGTCCATGCTACTCTAGAACCTGGTGTCCACATCATTCCATAGCTCTGTGACAAACAGACACAGGCCCTTAGAGAGGAGGTGCACATATAGCATTGACTGTGTCTGGTGGTGTGTTTGGGAAGGGTGTCAGCAGAGCCTGGGTCACCCTTCCTTAGACATAGGATTATTTTAACCATAAGTGTGAGGAGAAAAAATAGCTTTGAGGTAAGGTGGTCAAATAGGACTGCCGATTTCTTTGGAATCCAACTGCTTGAGTCAAGAAGGGATTGCCTTTTTGAAATTGCTGGCAGACAGGAGCTCCCAGCTAATCCCTCCTCTGTACACATGTGGACCCTTAAGATGAGTTCCTTGGATGCTAGGATTCCAGATAGAAGTAAATATCTTTAGGCAGCCATGTTGACCCCAGAAATTAGTGCCAGGGACTTTCTTAAAGAGGATTCTAAGATTTTCTGGAATTCCTGAAGAAAAGTAGATGGGGAGCACTGAGAAGAAGAAGTACGTCTCAGGTCACCCAGTTAAATTTGAATTTCAGTGCTCCTTCTCCTTTTCAGTGACACAAAGGGAGACAGAAAGAGAGATATTAGACTCTCCCTTTTAATCCAGAATCTTCGGTAACTGGAAGACAAGTTGTATTCTACCAACAGCTGAAATTCATGGAGGCAAGAATGAGTGGGAAGATAGCAAAAAAGAAAGCTGTTCATGGCTTAGAAAGCAGGTCTCATCCAATGGACTGTACGGGTTTCTGGGAGAGAATCATGCCTTGGAAATATCAGTTCATCAAAAGCATAGTTTGCATCTGCAAGCCCGAAGGGAAACTGAGAAAACCAGCCACCAACTTGGCAGGCAACAGAATTGTCTCCTCCAAGATAGTGAGTGGAGGAGAGAAGGCTGCCTTTTCCCAAGAGGACCAGTCCAGCCCTTGTTAGGCCATCTCCGAAGATGTATGTTTCCTTTACCAGGTGTAGCCTTACAGGAAGGGACTCTTTGGAGTGAAGCCAAGTGTCTACTTTGGGACAGGGGAAGTATATCAGTTATTTATTGCTGCATAACAGATGGCTTATAACTACAATTATTTTTCATGATTCAGTGGGTTGACTCAGAAGTTTGCCCCAGGTCTATTGCTGGGGTCACTTATGCAGCTGCATTCATCTGGCAGATAGGCTGGGTTTCATCAAGGTCTCTCTCACACATCCAGGGCCTTAGTGTTGACTGGAGGCTGAAACCCTTGGTTCTCCTCCATGTGGCTTCTCGTCTTCCAGGGTCTCTTCTTGCGGCTCCTCAAACCAGAAAGATGGCCTGGGTTTCCTGATAGCATGTTGGCTGGGTTCTAAAAGAATGAAAATAGAAATTGTTAGGCTTCTTCAGGGCAAGACCTGTAACTGACACAGCATCACTTAAGCCCACTTCTGTTGGTCAAAGCAAGTCTAAAGGCCCAGCCAGATTCATGGAGAGGAGAAATAGATGATATCTCTTGATTTGATGGGTGGTGTGATTGGCAGCCACATTCGAAGGCAAACTGTTATAGGAAGTAAGTACTTTTATACCTGCTTAGCCCAAATAAACGATAGCAAGCTTTCCCTTTGGTAGGGTTGCATTATTTAGCAAATAAAAATATAGGACACTCAGTTAAATGTGAATTTCAGATAAATAATGAGTCAGTTTTTTATTATAAGTATATTCCATGAAATGTTTGGAACATGCTTGTAGTAAAAAAGTATTTGTTTTTTATTAGAGATTCACATTTAACTGGACAGTTTGTATTTTATTTTGCAACTTTGGTAATAGTGGCTTTCCAAGGGTGAGATTCTCATGAGGGCATAAGTGGGTGTTTTGGAGGGAATTGGTCCCCAGAATTTGTAGTCCAAGACATGGGTAATTTGAAAAAGCCTCCTAGGGCAATGCTTTTCAGACTCTCATGTGTGCAGGAATCACCTGGAGATTCTGGTTTAGAAGTTTGGGGTAGGGCCTAAGATTTTCCCTTTCTAACAAGCTCCCAGGTGATGCCCATGCTGGTCCATGGAATACAATATGAGTAACAAGAAGCTAGGTCTGTAAAGGCCCAGATAGGAAATATTTTTGGCTTTGCGGGCTGTAGAGCCTCCTTTGCAACTACTCAGCTGGTGTTTTATCAGGAAAGCAGCCATAGACAATATGTAAAAAATGAGCGTGACTGTGTTCCAATGAAATTTTATTTCCAAAAGTTGACAGTGGATAGAATTTGGCCTGTGGCTGGCTGTCATTTGCTGACCCTGAGTTAGGTGATTCTCATGTGCTCCCTTCTGTAAAGATAATCTCTGGTGCAAGGAAGGGAAGGCTTGTACTAGAAGTCTACGATTTCAGGAGTTCAGAAAGGATTGCACTAAATCCCTTACTGCCAAACACAGATTTCTCTCTGCTCGTAATTATTCAGATCTTCAGCTAATATTTGGTTCTCTATTGAAATGCAAATTCCCTGAACTAGGAATCCTGTTAAGCTGATAAACAGTCTTTACATCCCAGAGTAAATGTATTTAGGATCCCTTCTTGAGGGGACAGAGAACCCCAGAATAGGGAAGTTGGGCTCTAACTCACTCATATGTTTGCCTAGAGTAGGCCAGCTGGTTTTTACCTTGCTCTCTACACGTAAGGTGTGCTTGCCAATGTCAATAACTAAAATACTCATGTTACTGAAAGGTATTTAGGTGTGTGAACAAGATGTTGCTTTATCAACTGTCCAGGTTTGCCTGGGCCTGCAGGATTTCCTGAAATGTGGGACTTTCATTGCTGAAACCAGGACAGTTCCAGGCAAACCAGGATAGAGAGAGGGAGAGAGATGTCACTGAGCTCTCAATCAATTCCCACAATAATGATTTGGTGACAACACAGCGTATTTCCACTGAACTCAAAGGCAGTTAGAAGAGTCTCAAAGGAATATCCATTTTATTTTAGTTGAACTTGAGAAATACATGCAATTCTGTTCTGTGCTTTTAGGGAGGCATTGTTATAGGGAATACAAGCACAGTGTTGGGAAGTGCTTGCTAGGGCCACATTTCGTGGCCCTCTGTAATTAGGTGCCGAGATTGCCGAGGGTGACATTAGTGGAGATGGTGATAGTAATAATAATAGTTATTATAAATAACCACTAACATTTCTTGGGTGCTTACATATATGTCAGGTAAATTGTATGTTTCACATTCATTATCTGATTAAATGTTCTCTCAGCAAACCTGTGAGCTAGGTACTATTATTTTCTCAATTTTACAGACAATTAACTTATGGTTTAGAGAGTTGTGTTGACTTGTCCAGTCACATAGCTAATACATTGGTGTTCAAATGCTTAAGACCTTGAATTCTTAATTACTCATTACTCATGTGTCTACAGCACCAAAGCCTTTCCTAGATTTTCTCTTGCCTCTAGTACCCCTTTCCTGGTCCCCACCCATCTCTGATGTGATGGGAAGCACACTTGCTATGTGTTTTTGATAGGATATTTTACTTCACTGAGCCTGTTTGCTCATATGCTTAAAAACAGGGGGTGGTTAATAACACTTTAGATTGTTCATTTCTTTATCTACTCCCCCTGCCTCCCACTTTTTGCCACAGTCATAATTATTTCATTCTGCAGGGTGATTCTCTACCATCAGAGAAAGTTTGGCATAGTTCAGTCGTTCTCAAAGTTTGGCTACCAGACTAGCCACAACTGGGAACTGTTAGAAAAGCAAATTTCTTGAGCCTCACCCTAGATCTACTGAATCAGCAAATCTAGAGGTGGGGTCCAACAATCTGTTGCATGGTAAAGCTTGAGAACCATGAGTATAATGAAAAGAGCTTGGGGTCTTAAATCAACACAACCAAGTTGAATTTTGCTTCTACCACTTGGGTGATGCTTACATCAACACCACACTGTAAACTTTTTGAGCCTTTGTTTCCTCTTCTCTAATATGGAATATCATAATCTCACAGTTCTATCTATGATGAGGGTCAAATAAGAAAATGGCACAAAACTGAATTTAAACATTAAAGCATCACTGTTGACATTATCCATCTGTGGGCATCTCTGTCAAATCGCTCATGTTCTACCTTCCTACTGATGTGTAAATCCTGTAGAAACTGATTTTTGGCTAAGAAAGGGTAAAAACAGCCAGATAAGTAATATTTATATGGCAGGCCACTATCTTTAGAGTACTTTCAAATGATTTTATTTAATTCTTACACCAGTTCTGTGAAATAGAATTTTAAGGGAGCTTTGAGGTTCAGAGTGTTAATGACTTGCCTGAGTTGCCACTGCAAGAGTGTGTGACAAAGCTGAGGCTTAAATTCAGTCTCAATTAAAAATCTGGTGCTTCCTCTAGATCACTCTGGTTAAAGCCAGAGACAAAGGGCAGGCAGCTGCCAGCACAAAACCTCCTCTAGCCCACCGTTCTCCACCTTGGCCGCACATTGCAATCACCTGGGGAGACTTTAAAAGTCTCCCAACCAATTAATCAGAATCTTTGGGCATGGGACCCCAGCATCAATGTATTATAAAGCTCCCCAGGAGATTCAGTTGCAATGAAGGTTGAACACATGGCTTTAAGCTCCCTGGCAGTTCTATTAGGCAGTGATGCTTGATGCTTGCTGCACATTAGAATCATCTGAGGAACCCTAAAAAAATACCTGTGCCTGGCCTCATCCCCCTGGGTTGCAACGTCTGCAGTGGGTGGCTATTGTGGCTATTGTTATTTTGAACTTTCCTGATGATTCCACTAGATATCCAGGGTCGAGAAGCACAGCATGTCTTTGGCTCCAAGCAGGCTTGCTAGCCCTCGGAATGAAGCCCACCTCTCTACTTCTGGCTTTATCACTTGGCAAAAAAGCACTTGTTAAAAATGCACGCACATGTGGGTTTGCCCTCTTCATGGTTCAGCACCAGAATTTAAGCAGCTGGTGGACAAGACTTATCCTTGGAACAACATCCAACATTCCTACCCTAGGGCATATTGGAGTCTCTCAACCAATGAGGGCCCACAAATAAAGCAGTCAGCATTTACCTCCAGCAACTGCATTTAGGATTCTCTCACATGACAACATTTCCTAAACAGGTAGTCAAAGCCAGAGAAAGAGATGCTGACTTTATTAAAATTCCTCTGGGCATGTCCACTGACTCACAACACATGCTCATTAATACAGCTGAGCAGGCATCCTCCCTTCCTCCTGCACGTGAGGCACATACACAGAAAGCCGGGCTGCCACTGGCATTCAGGATGGGGGAGCTGCTGCTCTGGCGTGGCTGCTTTCGTTTGAGACTTCTTGGGGGCACTTTGATAACCAAATCTGAAATGGACACTGAGTCTACCTGGCCTTGTTCTGAGGTCCACTTTTCTCTGAATGATGGTACATGGACACGACATTGCTTATCATCCTGTTCACTGTGCACCTGCTAATACAGCGTTCATTGCTGTATGGTTTTTTGGACCTCCTGGGAGTGCTTGTTACAAATGCTGGTACCTAGACCCCATCTCAACTCTCAGATTCTTTGAAAGGGGGTTGGGAATTTGAATCCTTAGCAAGCTCCCCAATTGTTTCCTAGGCCTTTGAAAGTGTGAGAGCCACTGCACTAACAACTTTGTCATGGTTTAGAAAGCCTGGTTCCACCAGTTCTTAGGAATAAACCAAGTGAGAGCCTTGCACTGTAGAGAATTGTGTTGGGAGGGTATGAATCAGGTAAGTCAGGAGAAAAGGGAATTGTGAGATGTCTAGGGAATGGGATAAGGGAGGGCATGCACATGCGCATGCGTGTGTGTACATGTGTGTGCCTATGTGTGGGTACATGCCTGTGGCCCACACTTGGGGGGCAGCTGTTATATTTGCTGCTTAGGTATTCATAGCCAATTGTTTTAACTGTTCCTTGCTTTATTAGCTTTTGCCAAGTAGTTCAGCTTTTACTAAGGGCACCCGGGTTTATGGCAGCAATATTTCTCACAGTGTCAGAGATAAAATATCAAGCTAATAACAGACTCCCTGCTAATGTAAATCGCACAAGGAAGGCAGTCTTGTTCAGGAGGAAGTCCTACCAGGGAATGCTAAGTCTTACGATTTTGAAACAGCAGTCGGTGGGATTGGATACACTTTGCACTTGCTAAGAAGATAAAATTAATGATTTGTGTTAAGTGGTAGCAGCTGCAGAAAAGAGCATTTTCCTACACCTGCCTCTTCCCAAGGGACTTGGGGGCTCCCAGAGGCTCAGACAAAGGGGCAGGGGCTTAACTGTGGGCCTTAGGGAGAGATTTCCTCTCTCTCCTCCCCTCTCTTTTATTACCACTTCTCAGTCTCGATGGATATAGCAAACCAATTGGTTTCCCTTATGGGTTATAAAGAGGAACCCGTTTTGGGATGTTGAGGGATCTGGGAAATAAGTCTCCTGGCAATTTCTGAGATTTCCTCTCTTCTTCCTGGTTACATCCAGGCACCTGCTGGGCAAACCTGCTGCCACTTGTTGCAAAAAATGTTGACAATACCGAGGGAAACTGAGACTTGAAAGAACTGGAGGGAGCAAAGTGCTGCTTTTCTGTAGCATCAGGTCCCTGGGGACAGGCCCTGAGTGTTGCACCTACTCTAGCTCTGAAGGGCCTGGGGCAGATGTGTCAGGGACTTCTGAGAAGATGGGGTTGTTTTCAAATGGGAAGGCCATTAAAGGCTTTGGGACACTTGGGAGGCTGAGAGGGGATGCTCAGGAGAGGGAAAGGCCATGGGTGCTGGCTCAGCAACAGGGATCTGAAACTGCTGATGCTCTATTGAGACCTGAAGCACGGGTGATGGGGAAAAGCAGGCATCTTCTGATGCATGATTCTCCCAGCAACCAGAAGGCCCTACAACCTCTGGCTGATCTCTGACTACAGTCTTGACTGCGGCTCTTGCCCATCCTAGGGTCACTGGAATCAGATGTCCATCTTCCCAACTCCAGAAGGTTGGCCTAAGTCTCATGTCCTTTGTATTTGCTCCTAAAATCAGGCCCCACTCTTACGACCTCCTCCCTACCTGGTCTCCTGGTCTGCCTCAGTAATTCTCATAATCACTTGCTATTTCCACTGGGGAAAAATTGGAGGGAAATGTCAGCTCCGTGTGAATCAAGTCAGCTTCATTGACTCCTTGAAACAGTTGCAGTGGCCCTGTGGAATAGGGGACAGGTATTAGGGCCCCCATTTTCTGGGTGAGGAAACAGGATCAGGGAAGTTAAATGGCTTACTCACATTCACACAGAGAACACAATACAACTGGGGTGAGATGAGCTCTTCTGACTTCTCAATCTGTGATCCTTCTAACACCCCACCTTACCCAGGGGAGCCTTGCACTGTTACTGCACTGTCTGCACCTGCTCAGATAACTCTGCCCAAACCACCTAACCCACCATGCCTCCATGCCACAGGACATGTGGTTGAGACACAAACAGCTCTGAGACTAAATGTCTGCCCCCAAGTGAGCTGGAGACAATGAAAATCTCTACCTGGTAACCCAGTGGGAGGGAGCAGGAGCAGGTGGCATGTGGGCAGAGGCTTGTCCACTAAATGTGGAAAGAAAAGCAGTCATGTTTTTACGTGCAGGGAAGGAATGAGGACTTTGCTGACAGCAAAGGGTGATGGATGGTGTGGGAGACTGCGTGGGGCGTGAGTAGTAATGTGATAGAGGGTGCACATTACAGGCAATTACAATTTGAATAAGTTATCAATGGAAAGAAGTAGAGGAGTGGAAAACTGTTTTATTAACCCCCTGAAGTTACTTTCACAGCATTTTGAAAAAGTTTATGAATTGCCGTGAATTACAATCCTGGCGACAAATGCGGATGCTGGGAGAATCCCTGATTGCAGCTTCTGTAGCAGGCAATGTTTTATGGGGACAATTTAAAACAACAGTCTTATGTATTTTAAAACAGCAAAGGAGGAAGAAAAAGGAAGTGCTCAGGGAGCATAGTGAATTTACCTGCTCGTGAGCAATAAATCTTACTTATGATTTTTCGGTGTTATCTGTTTTTCTTCTTTTGATAGTGTACATTTCTCCAGGCATACTGCCTGGGGCTAAGATGTGTCCCGTATGTTTTCCCACGGAGTGTTTTACCAAGCCACTCCCTGGATGATAATAGAGCTCCAAATAGAGACAAGACAATGTATACTTTCTAAGCTGTTGCCACGCTGAAATTTCCCCTTCATTCCCCTACCCATATTCCCATTTCCAGATAGCGAAAGATAAGGTGGAATACAAGACATGCATCCCTGCTTGAGGACTCCCACAGAGCTCTGTTGTCCTCCAACAGACCTGACCCTGTTGTGCCACAAAACTCTCTGATTATTTATTATCTTCACCACCAAACTAGAGCCCCTTGAGGCCTTAGTCTCTGTGACGTTGGGAACAGCATTTAGCTTGGAATCAGGAGTCCTTGGTTGTATTTTGAGAGCTGCTGCAGGCTGGCTGTGTACTTAGTATATCAGAAGCTCGTGATTTCCTCACCATTGAAAGGGAGATAAAATTGCCCAACCTCCCTGGGTCAAAAGGTTGGATAATAAGAAGTGAGAGAAGGGAAATACAAAGAAGAGTGGAGTCGTTGCAGAAGGGTTTGTGGAGGGGGCGAGAGGGTACTAGGATGCTATGTGGTTTCCATGTATTACCTCATTTAGCTCATAAGTATATGGCGTAGGTATTCCCATTTTGTAGATGAGGAAACTGATGTTCTGAGAGATTAACTGAATCACTCTAGGAAAAACGTGTCGGAAGTCAGTTGAGCCCAGGTGTGCATGGCATCAAAGCTCATGTTTTTCACCACACCAGGTCCTCTGTGTTTTCTCAGATACAGAACTATTCATTACCGTCACCTGGGAACAGCTTGGAAATGCTAATTCTTGGCTCAGCCTACGCCTATGCATTCAGAGGCTACGGTTAACAAGATTCCCAGGGGATTCCTGTACACATTCTAAGTTGAGAAGCATAAAACTTGGGGACAAAAGCCTCCCCTATTTGAATCTGACCCCTCCGTTTGTTAGCCAGTTGACACTGAATAAGTCTGTACTTTAGTTTACTCTTTCAAGGGCTTGCGATAAGGATTCCAAGATGTGGAAATGCCTAACACAACATTCAGCTCAACACATGAGACATGAAGTTCACTGCTCATCTCACTAGGTGTGGCCTGTAAGTTTGCTCAGGAAGCATGGGAGAAACTAACATTCTTAATCTTCACTCTTCCCCCATATGGTTCTTGGGGATGAGGAAAATGTTACCTCGGAGTGTAAGGCTGCGTATCATTCTTTGGGGCCATGCTTCTCAAAGTGTGGTCCCCGGACCAACAGCATCTGTATCACTTGGGAACCTACTGGAAATGCAGAATCTCAGGCCAGCACCCTAGACCTGTTGAATTAGAAACTCTGGGGGCGGAATCCACCTCTCTGTGTTTTCATGAGCTCTGTGGGTGACTGTAGCACCACGACTTTAGGGGTTTGGAGGTCAGACACCTGAGAAGTAGCTGGTGAGGGTAGGATATTTGCAGGTGCTTGACTCCAGAGGCTGTCCTTTGTGGCAGACCCCAAGTGCTCCAGTGGGCACCGAGGTCATGTTACAACTAAATGATCATGTGAAGGTGGTCACTGTGCAGAGGGCACACAAGCAGCCAATTTATTAACCAAGAGCAACTTTCTGTAAATTAAAAATTGTTAGTGATCAGTTTTGAAGCGTTGAGAGCCTATCAGGGACCACATGCCTGGAATGAGCATTTACCATGTGGTGCCTTTAGAAGCTAATATTGATTCTCATTATTTTAAATGATTACAAACATTGCAGGTGTTTTGTAATAATCTCCATTGTCTAATTAGAACATGCGTGAAATGAGCTCATTGTGCCTGCTAACGAATATTGATTCGAACAGCAGAGCTCTGGTGCAGGGGCAAGACTGGGGCTGTCTGGCCAAGTTGCCGGCCAATGTTACCCCTTTTTCTCCCTAAATTATGAATCCTGGGGATACAGGACATTTTGACAGGCAGTTATTCATGGGGAGGCCTAACCTGATTTGGGCCTGCTCCAGCCTTCAGTGCCTATTCCCATCAGGATATTAGCTGGGAAATGTGGAATGAGTGTCAGCAATTTTGGAGCCCTTTCTTCCTTTCCGAGTCCCCATTTATCTTCTTCCACAATTTCTCCCACATGTTCATTTTAAAGTAGCTCTCTATCTAAATGCTTTAGGATAAATCTGGATTATGTGTCACTCATTTTAGCTTTCAATTACATGCGGTCTAGTTATAGGCTTTCAGTTGCTTCATGTCTTAGTATTATTTCTCCAGCAGGACTGTAAGCTCCTTGAAGACAAAAGATATGTCCCATCCTTGCTTTGCATTCCCCTTCAAGGACTAGCAAGTGCTTCATAGACACTCAATATAGGATAGCCGTTGTTACCAGTATTATTCCTAGTCATTGTCAAATGAATGAATAACACAACTCAGGGTGCTACTGTGTGCTCAGTGGGTGTTTCATATTTGCATGCATATTTTAATTTACTAATTGAACAAAATTTACTGAGCACTAATTATGGCATGGGGAAAGTGCTTTAGGACACCTAGCTCCTGCCAACTTGAAGCTCCAAATCTCCCTAGGGAGAAGGCAGTTAGAGAGTGGTATGGTAACTATTGAAATTGTTAGAAGAGGGGTGGGGCATGGTGGCTCACGCCTGTAATCCCAATACTTTGGGAAGCTGAGGCAGGTGGATCACCTGATGTCAGGAGTTTGAGACCAGCTTGGCCAACATGGTGAAACCCTGTCTCTACTAAAAATTCAGAAAATTAGCTGAGCATGGTGGTGCGTACCTGTAATCCCAGCTACTCCGGAGGATGAGGCAGGAGAATTGCTTGAACCAGGGAGGCGGAGGTTGCAGTGAGCCGAGGTCATGCCATTGCACTGCAGCCTGGACAACAAGAGCGGAACTTCATCTCAAAAAAAAAAAAAAAATTGTTAGAAAAGGGTTCTCTGGGAGGCTGGAGAAAGAGCCCTGAATGCAGGCTAGGATGACCAGGAAAGATTGCTGAGCCCAATGCTGAAGGACAAATAGTAAGGGGAGGGGGAAAGGGCACCCCCACAAAAGCATGTAGGAGTTGGGGCTTTGGGGCAGTGAATGTGGCCAGAGCAGGGTATGCATGGGAGACAGGCAGGGACTGGTATTTGGGGCCAAAGAGGGAAGCAGAAATTGGCTTATGGAAGGTTTTGTCTACCATGCAAAGAAGCTAGGATTTTATTCTGAAGGTGAAGGTGAAGGGTCTATATTAAGACAGTTAGATTTGCATTTTTTCAACTATTTAAAAAAGATTTATGTTTCAGAAAAATCACCCTGGTAACAATGTAGAGGTGGAAACATGAGGCAGGGAGCTCATTAATGACCTGTATGAGAAGGGATGAAAGTCTGAGCTCAGGCAGTGAGATGGAGGGAACAATGTAGACATATTTAGGGTGTGAGGGTTTCTATACAATGTGAGAGCATTATATGCTTTTCTTTCCTTGCTTCTGAAAACATTAAAATAGAAAAATCTGGAGAATAATACAAACCCCTAAAACCCCATTACCCAGAATGAACAAATATTTACATTGTATCTTATGTACTTCAGATCTATTTTTATTATAAAAATTAAAAAAAATTACAGGTAAAGTTTCTCCACTTGGTTCCATCCACTACTCCATTGCCAGAGGCAATCTTTGCCAGGAATTGGCATTTATCACAGTAGTCCAGACTTTCCTATGTTAGTCTCATACTTAAGTGTTCATAAACATTATATAGTACTCACAGAAATGGTTTCTATAGTTTTCTACAAATTGTTCTACATAGTGTTGATATGTTTAGCTCTAGGGCATCTATTTTTGCCTGCTGTATAGTGTTCTATCAATAAATATACTACATTCCTTTCTTCTAGTAGTAGACATTTAGATTGTTTACAGTTATTAGCTTTTGCAAACATTTCAGTTTTTGCATACATGAATGAGGACCTTTCTAGGATGTATACTAGAAATGGAATTTTTAGTCTTAAGGAATACATATTTTCAAATTTATTACATACTGCCGAAGACTTTCTGAAGTGATTGTACCAACTAAAATTCCCACCAATTGTAGACGTTCTCTTTCTCCATGTCTTCTCCAACACTTGCTATTATGGGCCTTATAAATTTAGCCACTCTGATGTGGGTGATTTTTCTTTGCATTTCTTTGATTACCAGAAAGAAAGAGCAACTTTTTATCTGGGTATTGGTCTTGAGGTTCGCTTTTCTGTGAGTTATTTGTTCATATGCTTTGCTCATTTTTCTCTTGGGTTGTCATTATTTTTCCTAGATTTGTTGGAATTCTTTATTATTCTGGATAACCACTCCTTTCACTGGAAAGGATTATATAATATCTTTCCCAGTGTATCTCTTGTCATTTAACTTTTTGGTATTTTTTTTTTTTTTTTTTTTGCCAAAAAGAGGTTTTAACATTTCGATGTTGGCAAATTTATTAATTTGGCTCTCCATAGGTTGTATTTTTTATGCCTTATTAAAAATCTCCTCCTATTTCAGTGTCATAAACATAGTAGGCATTGCCATACAAAAATTAGCCAGGTGTGTTGGCGAACACCTGTAGTCCCAGCTATTTGGAAGGCTGAGGCAGGATAATTGGTTGAATCCAGGAGGCAGAGGATTGCAGTGAACCGAGATCGCACCACTGCACTCCAGCCTGGGCAACAGAGTCAGACTCTGTCTTAAAAGAAAAAAAAAAAAAAAGATAGCAGGCATTGCCTTATATTTTCTTCTAATAGTCTTAAAGTTTTTCTTCTGACCATTAGGTCTCTAGTGCAGCAGAATATATTTTTGTGTGTGGTGCAAGAAGTAGGGAATATGATTCTCTTATTTATTTTCTTCCTTTAAAAGCCAATTACCCCACAGTATTTGTTGAACAATCCATCCCTTGCTCACTAACTTACAGTGCTCTTTTCACTATGTTCCCAGCTCCTCTGTATGTCCTTATCTCTGGAAGGTCTCTTTCCTGGCTCTTGCTCTGTGTGTTTCCACTGGGTAAGCACTACAAAGAAGCCAACACTTTACCCTGCCCCCATGCCCATGTAGCACCATTGGTGACCTTCTCCTAGTAACTCTAGATAGCTCCAGTTGAGTCTGAGCCCACCATGACCCCTGGTTGAAGAAACCTGGTCTCCTGGCTGGGCTGTTTATTGGCGGGGTTGGGGAGGGGTGGTGGGATTTACCCTCCACACTGTCAACAGGCTTTGTGCGGACATCAGGGCACAAAAAGCAACTCCTTGGATTTTCTGCCATCTCAGAAATCACTTTGAGATAAGAGAGATTTGTATTTAACTGAGAGACTGAGTGAGGACATAAGGGGAAAACATCTCAGTGGTTGCAAGCTTTGTGGCACCTGAGACCTAGATGTAAGCAGAGAGCACGGCTATCAGCTGGGCAGGCCCTTGAGGGGCTTGTTGTCATCAGGAAGGCTCCGCAAAGGCACAGAAGTCAGGCTTCATCTTTCTCTAACTTGGGGGAGAGAAGCTGTTTTGCTCCCCGCAAATCTGCATGCAATCTGCTCCTGTCAACACAGTGATCCAAGAGCTTCAGCCATTGAAAGGAGGATGGGATTGGGCTGGGAATTTCTGACTCTTCCTTAAGGTCATGAGCAGGGAGTAAGGATCTATCACATTCCCTGCAAAAGGGGTAAAATTCTAGATTCTTAGGACTAGAAGGACATGCCAGATGATCTTGTCCAACATGGATTTTTATTGTTATAGATGAGGAAACTGGACTGGAGAGAGGCTGAGTAGCTGGTGCAAGTTATAATGCTAAGGAAAGTCAGGGAAAGCACAAGACCCCACGTCTCCGGTTCCCACACACGTTCACTTTTCACTGCAGTGCTCTCTTTGACTGGGGTGTCTTAGTCCATTTGGGCTACTATAACAAAATACCATAGATTGAGTGGCTTGTAAATGACAGAAATTTATTCATCACAGTTCTGGAGGCTGGAAAGTCCAAGATCAAGGCACCAGCAGATTCTGTGTCTGGTGAGGGCTTGCTTTCTGGTTCATAGCATTTTCTTGCTGTGTCCTCACATGGTGGAAAGGGCAAGGCAGCTCTCCGGGGACTGTTTTATAAGGGCGTAGTCCCATTCATGAGGGTATTACTCTCGTGATCTAACTACCTCCAAAGGCTGGGGTCACATTGGTGATCAGGTTTCAACACATGAATTTTGGGGGAACACAAACATTTAGACCCTAAGAAAAAACTATTTTGAAGAAAAAAAAATCTGCAAACATTTTAAATGTATATCCCTTCCTCTGGTGGCTTGAAGAGGATAAAGGAGTCTAGGCATTTGGGACTAAGGGAGAGACAGCAATTCCAGAGATGTTTGTACCTGGAAATGGGCAATTTCTATATCTTCGGAGATGAGCCTCAGGGGAGGTACAGATTGAAATTCGTAAGGGGATAAAACAAAACTACAGTCCTGAACTTCTGGTTCCTCATAGAAAAAGGCAGTCAGAGTGCACTGGGTAGTTTATGAAGGCTGACTTCAGTTTATGATTATATTCCTTAAAAAGGCCATTCATAAACCAGACCTTTAAAAATGAAGTCCTTTATTTTTTCTCAGTGACCTGCACTATTATTTCAAAAGTCTTCTAGCTTCATTTCTGATTGACATTTACTTGTCATTGACTGTTCACACTGTAGCTTTAGGTTCTTTTGTTGCCATCTAATAGATTTGCCCAAAAGGAAAGCTACTATTAATGAAAATCTGTTTGAAATAGGAAGCATCCATTTGAAATACGAATGATCATCTAATTTACTTATCTCTGTATCTTCAAAAGGTGGAAACCTCTGTAGACATCTGGAGTTTGGAAGAGAAAATGGCATAGTATCACATCCATTGTATTCCACTGGTCAAAGCAGCCATAGGACCCAAAGCAGCCATAGGATCCAGAGGACACAGACCCTGTCTCTTGATGAGAGAAGTATGAAAGAATATGTGGTTGCCACACTTCCTTTCCCTGTGAAATTCAGAGCAGACATTTGCCCCAGACTGTTGTCCCAGCCTCTCCCATCTAGCCACTCCCAGTCTATTGAAACCAAATCATTCATCTTTGAGAGATGAGATGCCAAAGTCTCACTGCCTCTTTCTGCTCCCCATGCAGCTGAATGCTTAGTACTCAGTCCTAAGACAGATACAATCTCGAATGATCATTGGGACAATTTTCTAAAGAATTGTCCCTCAGCTGTTAGAATACTTTTGGATACATGAAGAGTTCTAGGACTAGGTTTCCCTGTTTCTAGAAGAGCTTACATCACCTTTTGGCATCCAGTGTCTTACCATGCCTGAAAGATGTGTGTTTGCTAAACATTCTCTCTTTATTGCAAGTGACTGTTATGGAATAAAAATTCAACAACCAGTAAGAAGGTTTATGTGCTCTCTGAAGGAACAAGGACTAGAAAATCTCTGCAGGGACCAGGCTTTTAATTGAGTAAGACATCAGTGTAAAGTAAGAAAACAGGTAGTGGCTACCAAGGGGCTGAGGGAATCTGCTCTCCAGGTTGAGACCTGAGTGGTCAGCACACAAGTCTCAGGGAGTGACACCGAACAAGGTGAGGCAGAGAAACCAGGAGACCCTACCTTGAACCAGGTAAGAAGAAAGAGGCTGCAGCCACTACATATGTGTGAACCCTCCCCACCTTTTGAAAATTATCCATTAAGCCAACATTATCTCTTTGCCTGGATCATGACCATAGACTCCTAATTGGTTTCCTCATGTCCTTAACTAAATTCATGTTTTCAAAATAAAATATTTTCACGTTATATCCACCTTTCTCCCCTGCCAAAATTTACAAAACGCTTAGGATGAAAACAAAACCATATAAGGCTGCCTATCTTGTTCCCTTATCTCTCCCTTTGAGGGAGCACAGTGAGAGATGGGAGAACAAGATAGGCAGGAGCTGGCTTGTGCAATAGGCTCTAACCATATTGACTTTTTTTTTTTTTTAATCAGGCCTCATATGAACCCATTTCTTTCAGTCATAGAGTCTTTTTTGTTTTTGTTTTTTTTTCTCCTGAGACAGAATCTCACTCTGTTACCCAGGCGGGAGTGCAGTGGCACAATCCTGGCTCACTGCCACCTCCGCCTCAAACTGGGTTCAAGTGATCCTCCCACCTCAGCCTGCCAAGTAGCTGGGATTATAGGCACGTACCACTATGCCTGGCTAATTTTTGTATTTTTTAGTAGAGACTGGGTTTTGCCATGTTGGCCAGGCTGGTCTTGAACTGCTGGCCTGAAGTGATCCACCCACCTTGGCCTCCCAAAGTGCTGGGATTACAGGCATTAGCCACCACACCCTGCCAACAGAGCCTTTACATACGCTGTTCCCTCTACCTAGAATGCTTTTCCTTTTCTCCTTTTCTGAGATTTCACGGATACGTCATTTATCAATCTTTAATACATGATTGGTAAGGAGAGTTGAGGCATTCAGAGAATCATATAACCGTAATAGGAAAAGGGCTAGCTCCAGCTGCTTCCAGCACTAGGCAACAGTTGAGCTCCTTCATTCATTGTAGCATTCAGGTTTGTTCCATTTGTGGTGGAAGTTGGCTAAGTCTGAGGGCAACTTTAAACTTTCCTTTAAAGGCAGCCTCAGAAACAGGTGGCGAAAAATCTTAACTTAGTTCTGGAGAATGTTTGATGAGAGAGGAGAATTTTACAACTGTGATTGCAAAGGGAAAGGCCAATTGTTGACACAGAAATTCTCACCCACTTTGCCTTCATGGGCTTGGTTGGCCCTCTCTCTTCTCTGATGATCTTACAAGCCTTAAAAAATCTCTGGATCCTAACTTTCTGGATATTACGTAGATGTGATTTATCCAGGGTCACCCAGTGAGTTAATAAGAGAGATGGGACTAGAATCCAAGCCTCTTGACAACTAGTCCAGCTTGCCCTTATTCTCCTGATGAGGAATATGGGCAAGTCAGGAATAGATATGAGATATTTCAATTCTATGCCTCACCTCAAACATCCACAAGGAACCAAATATACATTACTTTCCTCACTCCTAGAAAGGGACAAACCTGGGACTCCTCCCAGGTCTTCAGTGACTCCCATACCCCTTTAGTCCCTGCTTCCACCTTTGAATTCTCTGCTTTTGCATTCACCCAGTCTCCCTCCAAGTGGAAACTCATTCCTCGGGGTAATCAATGTCCCTCTCAGCCAGAACCCCGTTACCAGGGAAACCATTCCAGGCAGCCGACTTCGACTCATTGAGATGCAGCTGCAGAACCCAGGGCCTGTGTAAGGGCAACTGCTATCAGAGTGGGCAGTTTTTGGCAACTCTGGAGTGTATTGTACCAAATGGGACATAGTAATTATGTATTTGTGGCTTTCATTATATGCCAGTTTAATTGTCACAAATTCATTGTTGTTTCTAAGTTTTTATTTTATTTTTTTCTGGACTACTCAGCAAAAAAGGGAAATTGGTGCCATAGGGCAGGTGTCTTTCTGGAAGAGACACTCACTTGGATGAAAAAATAAATGCAGTGACTTAACGTCATTTGATTGGTCAGGAAATTTTCCCTATATGGCAGGGGAACAACCCTGACATGGGTGCCTCTGGGCCCTCACCAAGGGCCTAGAGCTGTGTCAATATGAAAATCGACAATAGAAGGTGAGTTGGGTTTGACATGATGGGCTGTCATCCCCCTTGAAGACAGGGGTGTATTAGTCAGTTTTCATGCTGCTGATAAAGACATACCTGCGACTTGGCAGTTTACAAAGGAAAGAGATTTAATGAAGAACTCATGGTTTCACGTGGCTAAGGAAGCCTCACAATCATGGGGGAAGACAAGGAGGAGCAAGTCACATCTTATGTGGATGGCAGCAGGCAGAGAGAGAGAACTTGTGCAGGCAAACTCCCTTTTTATTTTTAAACCATCGGATCTCACGAAACTCATTCACTATCAAGAGAACAGCGCAGGAAAGGCCCGCCGCCATAAATCAGTCACCTCCCACCAGGTTCTTCCCACCACATGTGGGAATTGTGGGAGTTACAATTCAAGATGAGATTTGGATGGGGACACAGAGCCATATCATATCAAGGGATCTTAAAAAGACATGGAGGTCATGGTCCCTTTTCTTTTTAGGCTTTGTGTCCCTACTGGTGGATTTCTGGTTGTGGGACTATAGGTTTCTGAAGTTGGACTTTTTTTCTAAAATCACGTCTTTGCCCTGTCCCTTGCCCATGACAGCTTGGAAGCATGTCTTCTCTTATTTTAAGCATAGCCAATACAGAAGGCCTCAATATAGGCATGGAATAGTTAAGCTAGGTGATTTTAATCATTTCACCAGGAAGAATTCTGTTTTTACCAAAGGGCTTAACATTGGATTCACCAAGATAGCCAGCTCTTCACATGAATCTATGATATGGTGAATATGGTCATCTTAAATGCAATTTTTCTGGAAGTTTATCAATTGTATGTTAACAATATGTTAACAAGAGCAATAATAATAGCAGTAGCTAACTTAGATTGAGTGTGTATGATATGACAGCATCCTACATCATCTTCTTCAGTCTTAGAGCAAGGTATGGTTGCACTACATCTCATATATCCCATAGAAAGGCTGCAGAGAGAGAGAGTCTCTGCTCAGTTCTCAAGTCAGGTGAGTTGAGGGGGTTGAGAATATAAGACAGAAAACATGAGTTCCAGTCCTGGGCACTACTCTTACTGGTTTTTGGGTCCTGGAGCCCATTGCTTAAGCTCTTTGAACCTTGGTTTCATTTTGGAAAAAGAGAGACAGAAAGTCAAAAATGTTTTGTGGAGTGCTGTAGGGGTGGTGGTAATGAGGATGGTAGCTAGGCTAACATTTACTGAGTGTTTACCATGTACTAAGTGTGGTTGTAAGCACCATATGTGGATTATCTCATTTAATCATCACAGTAATTCCATGGTACTTTATTAGCTCAATTTTCCTGATAGGAAACTGAGGCACAGAGTGGTTACACAGCAACAAAGTTGTGGAACCAGGATTCTAACCCATGAGATTTACCTACAAAGCATTCCATGTCTCTCTGTTGCTGATTGCATCAGAATTAATAACTTTAGTCCTTGCTGCTATTCTGAGAGGGCTGGTATAACCGCTTGCTTCAAGAACACTAAAAAGAGATTGGCTTCTCCAATGCATGTTGAGTCTAAGATTCCTGGGGGGATGTCTCATTTTTCCTGTCTTTACTACGTCAGCTCATCTTAGTGGCTGCATTTGTGGCTAAGAACGTTTGGGTAGCTACGCATCCAGCTGGTTGCTGCCCAGCTAGGATGCTTGGATGATCATCCTCATTTGATCCTGTCTCTTGGGATAAATCTCAGGCTTTGGGCTTGGTGACAGTCAGATTCTCCTGCCTTAACTGAGCATTCTGTTCAAAGATCACTGTGGCTTGGAAGGACCTTGTGTCATGCATTATTCAGAAGGGTAGACAAGCTCTGGGCCAGTGCCCAGACCTTGGAAGAATGCATCTGGTAGAGCCAAGAAAATTCAGGAAGGGGCCTCGCAGGAATTTAGCATGGTCTCCATTGCTCAGGCCATCTCTTATTTTTGGTTTGTATGGTAATACATGTATTTATTATAGGAAGAGATTTACATTCTTTTCCTTTATACTAATAACCTAAGCCAGTTTATGGGCATAGGTAGGTGGAGAAATGTAATTCATTACTGTGTAAGTGGGTCTACAGCCCATTTAGTAGGGCCATTATATATTTTTTTCCAGATAGAACTTATTTAAAGAAAATGATTTTCAAAGCTGATATTAAGTCAGATTCTGTGACAAGTACGCAGTGGTTCTCAACCTTGGCTGCACATTGGAATCAACGGGGAGCTTTAAAAAATTCTGATGTATGGTTCTCAGCCCCCCAGAGAGTCCGGTTTTAATTGGTCTCAGGTGTGGCCTGGGCAGTGGACGTCGTAAAGGCTCTCCAGGTGATTCTAATGTACAGCCAGGCAGGGCAGGCTTTGTGGATAAGCAACTGTGCAGTCACAGAGGGCCCCGTGCTCAGAAGGGCCCCATACTTGGCTTAATGCTCTGCCATTGGCTTCTTAAAATTCTTAATAATTTTCCAACAAATGATTACATATTTTCCCTTTGTGCTGAGTCCTGTACATTATGAAGACAGTTCTGCAGCTAGAGTTGAGCTACTGTATTAGAACAACATCCCCATATAAGAAACACTCCTTGCATGCCAGCTGATGGTCCTCTTAGGAGCAACATGTCAATCAAGCAAAGCCCAGGAGGGTGTGGACGATGCCTTGATAATATTGTACCCTGCGGTACTTACTTTTCAAGAGACTTTGAAAAAACTGTTCCTTAGTTGTTAACCTTGCTCTGAAGTACTGGTTGGGAAGTACACACTTGTACTGCTAGACACAGTGCCAAGGGCCTGGTGTGAGTCTGTCTATCTAGGCGGGTCTCTCTCTCCGTGGAGGTGTTGGCAGGTGGACTCGCTGTGGTTGCCCTGCACCCTCCTGCCTTCTCCAGAACCTTATTCTGTCATCAATATCCCCCTGTCTCTCTTGAATTTTTAATCTCTCCCTTTCTTCTGGCACTTTTCCCTCACCTAAAAATAACTTTTCTCAAAGTACTATACCCTTCACCAATAAAGTTTTAGGAAGAGGAGCTGCCCCTCACCAACTCCATGTCCTCATAACCATTCCTTAACTCTTTGCAGCTTAGCTCACAACACCCCAGCTTCCTGAAAGGGCTTTCTTCAAGGCATCTAGTTCCCTCCTGATTGTGAAAATTCCTTATCTCAGACCCCATCCTGAGCTTCTCTAGGGAACTTGACAGTGTCAAATGACTTTTCCACCTTCTTAAAGATGCAAGTTCATGGGCCCCATCCAGGCTACTGAATTAGACCGTCTAGGGGTCGGGGTCCTTTCACTGTTTAAAAAAAATCTATTACAGTGATTCTTAGGCATACAAATATTTGAGACCACTGCTTTATATATGTTTATTGAATAAATTGCACCCTAGCACTTGTAAGACTTGCTTTTAGTTTTTAACATAAGGTGTTTGCTTTGTGTCTAAGTTATGCACTACTGATAGGTGGTTAAGAGTAATGATTAAAAGCATGAGCTCTGGAGCCACTCTGCCTAAATTGGAATTCCAGCTCTGTCATTTACTACCCATGTAGCCCTGGGTGCCTAGTTTCTTTATCTCCACAATGGGATAGTAATAGCGCCTACCCCACCAGGTTATGCTAGATTTGGGTAAGTTAATACATGTAAGGTACTTAGAACAATGCCTGCACATAGTAAGGGTTCAAGAAAAGTTAGCTTTTAAATTGTATATGTATGCTTTTTAAAATATATTTACATTTAAATTTTCTTTCTATTCTATTCAAAGCTAAAGTTAAGATCAGCAGAGGAACTCCAAATCTGATGGATTTCTATTTTTGGCAGCTCTCCATCTAGTTAATTGCTCCTGATGCAGTTACTTGGGAAAGTTGTCTTTTCCCTCTGAGTTTAAAGCCATAAACCTCAACCACTTTTTCCTCAGGTACCCCAATCCACTGAGGTATATGTCATCCTCCCAACAGTGATGATGATTTCTCACCACAGTGGTTCTCAGCTGATGCTCCTCAGCCAACTGGGATTCACTGATTTATGATCATCTATGATATTACAGAGAGCCTGGTAGTGTTGGGTTAATTTTAACATGGCCAATAAGAAAGCATTCAAAGCTGGAGAATGAATAACTGTAACTGAATCTTAGCCCTTTCTGAACTAACCACTTTAGGATCACTTGGCTGTTACAAAAAATACCAGTAGCATCCAGGTCCCACCCCAGATCAATGAAATAAAAATCTCTGGGCATGAGTCCTGATACAGGTATATATCAAAAGCTTCCTGAATGATTCTAAAGTGCAATCATTGATGTAGAGTAAGACATAAGATTCCATATTGGTAAGGAAGGAATGGGACTAAGTTTCTTGGGAAAAGGAACAAGCCCTGTATCTGTTGACCAGTACAACTTGCTTAGATAAAGTGGCTCAAATACATTGAAAGAGAATAGTCTGCAAGGGGCCAAGAGGGAGATGCGGATGAAATGGATGATTTAATGGGTCATCTCTCCTGTAGTTAATTTCTCTAGATCTCTTGTGCTATATTGATTTTGTAAATAGCTATTGTCACATCTGCCCCTTCTGCCTGTGGGAACTAGTGGGTCTTAAAAAATTGAATTGGGTGAGAGTGTAGATTAATCAATACCAAGATTTATTGACTCGGGACATTTATATTAACTGTTGTGAAGTCAAGAATAATTTGAACCTTTTCAATACTTCATTAAGTGGCATAGTGTATTATCTATGGTGTATTTTGAAAGTATCCTTCATGGATTTGGTACAGCTCTCACCTCGACTTCCTAAAACGGCTCCCTTTATTTGTCAAGCTATTAGGATTTATATTATAATAGGAATCACATCAAGGTACTTTTCAAAGGCTTAGTAAAAATCATAAGAAGAAACTATAGTTTCTGCTTGCTCATAACTTCTTTCAGATTCCTCCTTTTGAAACACATTTTTTTGTTCAACTGGGGTTAGGTTTTCAGTGAGATCAAATTCAGGCATGGGAACTAGATATACGCATAACTTAAAATTTTGTTCTTTGTGGAATATTTGCCTATTGCACTTTAAAAAGTCAACAACTACTTTGTTTAATTAAATAATTAATGCCTCTCCTTTTTACAAGAAGGAGTTACATCATCTTTTTCCAAAGGGCATAAATTAGAACACTTCAGACACAACCTGTTCTTAACAGGGATGTTTTTCATATCTATTAAGAAGGAAATAATTTTGAGTTGTATAGTCATGGTGAGAAAGATATATCAATAATTATTAACTTATCCTATCTCTTTTGGTGCTCTTATAAAAAATTACATAAATCTATAAGAATTTGGTTTTGTTTTAGGGATATGGTTCATGGCTATCAGCTAGATCAAAGCTCACTGTTTTCCCTAGGAACAGTACACATGACTTTGGACTTAGTAAGCAGCTTTTAAGACCCTCTAAAATGATGAAAAGATGCTATATTCACATGAAGGATTGTGGTAGTGGGGGATACTGTTGAGGGACGCGTTTTGGTTGTTTCTTCAAGAGCAGAGTACCACAATATAAGGTGTGGAGAGCCAGGTTGCTTAGGCATGGCTTGAGTCCATAGGTATTGCATGAGAAAAGTTAGATTGGTTCTAATGATTTGCACCAAGTGAGTCCTCTTTGTTGATAAAGAAGTAAGATCCTATTGTCAATCTGCCAGGCCTCCTGTCTTCTTCTTTGCCCTTCACCCACCTCATTTAGGGAATCCTTGAGTCGGGAAGGTCATTCCTGCTGCAGGCTGCCAGCTGCCTACCTGCCCTTCTTCCAGCCTGGCCCGGTTTGTTGCTTTGTTTTCACTGCTCATCATCTGTGACTTCTTGGCAAAGTCTTGCAGGGCGTGAGCATCCACTCTGCATGGCCCGTCATGAAGCACTCCTCTAACCTCTGATGTAGATAAGCACTTGCCAAGCCTAGGTCTTAAGTACTTGGCAAATGATAGCTATGCCTCATTTATTTCCTTTTAAAGATGGGCTAAGCAAGGGCAAAAAGAGTGATTAATGATTGTGAAGAAGAGAACTTTTTATTGAGAACCTATGACATGCCAACTCCTGGATTCTATCAGGTATAGCTGCTGTTTCATTAAATTATCATAAAGATGACACAAAGTAGCTATTATTATCCCCACTTTAGTTATGATAAGACTGAGGCACATACAGGTTGATTAAATTACTCATACAGTTAGTCAATGTCAGAACCTCAACTTGAACTCAGCCCTGACTTCCAAACCCATTGCAGTGCTCCACTCAGGTCTTTCCTATTCGGCCCATGATTAGGTGCTATCTGGCTGGAGAATCTGCTGTGTGTTCTGTCCTCTGAGTGCCTAGGGAGGCTTGCTCTTCCATGCATCCACTGTGAACTTACCTTCTCAAGGCTCCTGATTAAGGGCATACGATTCTGAAATCATCTAGGGCTTCTCTTATCCTGTGTTGTCCTAAGCTGCCCTCATGATTTTCCTGGAGGATAAAATGCTCATCAGATAAAATGCTTATTGTTTTTGAGAACCTCCCTTCTCAAATTCTTGTGAAGATTTCCTCTATGGAGCCCTCATGTGGCCCACTCAAGCCAGGGCTCTCAGGAGCCTCTTCTCCCACAACGCTTTATTCTTTCTGAAATACAAGGACTATGTTGACTTCACCAAAGGGATAGTCAGGTCGCACCTGGATATCATAACTTGTAGCCCTGGGACCTTGTCACCAGTCATACTGCCTGCCAGTCACCATCTTTAGCATGTGCATGTACTTGAGTGGATAAGATAGGCTTTTATTTCTTTTATGATTTGCCTCAGGGCAAATCAAAGAGAGCTTCACTAATAACTTGTAATGTTACTCGGAAAAGAGACCAGGGCTTCTAGCCCATGTAAAGAAGTAGAACTCTGGCCTTGGGATAGGTAAGGTAGGAGGCTACAGTGGGAGAGAGTTTAAGCAGAGTGACATCAGCCATTTTACTGTATGCATAGCTGGGAGGCAAATCATGGACTTCAAACTTCAAGAGTAATGGAACTTGCTGTCCAAAGCACCTGCTGAACAACAGTTTCAAAAACAAGGCGTGCCTATTGCAGGGTTCCTAGGTGCTAAAACTTCCACTTATTTGATAATGAAAAAGAAAAATTTTAAGATGAATATATTTTTACATATTTTTATATGTGGATTGACACTGGCATTTTCAAATAATCTGATGTCAGATGTATACATGTGTCAGATGGATACATGTGTCATACGTATCCTGAAAGGAGGGCATGTTTGATGTCAGTACTTTCATATGTTCATTGACCTTCAGTGAACTGGCACTCGTCACGTTTTGGTTGTGCCTAGGTAAATGGATTTATGTGTTAGGTGATCTAATTTTCATGAAACAACATCCACAAAATAGACAGGTGTCTTATACAAACTCCCAAAGAAACTGTGGGTGGAGGAGAAACCAGCACTGTATGAGAGCAACAATGAAGTGGCCGAGCTGTCACTTCTCCTGATTTGAGTTCTTTGTCCAGCCACATTCCACGGTGAAAACACTAAAGGTACGTTCAGAACCGACACAAACTCATCCACCACAAATATCAAGAAGACCATTTGAAATATAAATTTGTTTTCACTATTGTTAATGATTAACCTTTCCCTAAGTTCCACTGTACCTGGAAATGTTGCCTAGTAATGCAATGGAACCAACAGGATTAGCAAGAAATTAAAAAAAATTAATCTACATCTCATTCTTTTTACATTTTATATTTTGATATAGGTTTTATAGTTAATGTAATGTTGCAATAGATCATGTACATGATTTATAAATTTATATATATATGTTATTTGAGCAGGCTCTGTATATATTTTTTTGGAATAGGTCATATATATATAATATACACAAACAATTTTTAACTGATGTGGATGTGCATTAGTTGGGGAAGACCAATTGCTTTAATAAATGACACCAAGATCTACTGGTTTAACAAAACAAAGGTTTATTTGTTGCTCACATCTTGTCCCAGTACAGGTCAGCTGAGCAGAGTAAGGCTTTACTCCATGCAGACATTCAGATCCTAGATTCTTTCATCTACTGTCTCTGTCATGCCTCCAGCTGACAAATGAAAAAACAGAATGTGGAAGATAAGGTTTTGCAGGCCAGATCTGGAAGTAGCTATATCACTTCTGCTCATATTCTATTGGCTAGAACTCAGTCATGAGCTCATTCTCAACTGCAGGGAAAGCTGGGACATGTTGACCGGCTGTAAGTCCAGTAGGTAAAGAAAAACTGTTTGGAGAACAATTTGCCAGTCTTGATCAGAGTGGAAGATGAAAAAAATGTGGAGACTAATTTGCTCATATGAGGTTGAAAACTCAAGGATAGAATATTGTGGTTAGAATTTGATGTACTGAAGTGTGTTCATAAATCTAACAAATGTTTACTGAGTATCTATTATATGCCAGGCACTCTTCTTGGCTCTGGAGATGTAGCAGTGAACAAAACAGATACAAATTTCTACCAAGAATCTTATGTTTGAGAGGGTACCCCGAATGAAAGAGGAGCAACCAAGAGTGGAGAAAAGCGTAAAATATAATGTTTGGGAAAGTTGCTTTGATTTGAACCAAGTGGCTTAAAACTATGAACTCAGACAGATCTGGCTTTATATACTGGTTTTGATAGTTACCTAATTGCTGTGTGATCTTTTAGCCAGTTATCTAACCTCTCAAGCCTCAGTTTCTTCCTCTGTAAATGGGGATAATGATAGTGCTTATCACATAAGGATGTTTTGAGAATTAAGTAAAGAGATTAAACATAAAGTACTTGGTACAGTACCCTAACACAGACTCAGCTCTCAGTAAAAGCTAGCTATTATAATACTACCAATAAATAGTAACAATTATTAAGAAAGATGATTCCATTTCCCATGCAGGTTACCTGGGCTAATGGTGTGTCCAACTGAGGTAGCTCTGAGAGAGCTTTCTGTCTCTGTCTTTTTGCCGCCCAGATGGTTATCAGGTCATTATTGTGCTTGATATTTAATTTTTTAATTAAAGTGCACATTTAATAAAAAATTTGTGTTTAAAATTAGTGCCCATCTGCTGAAAATATTAGAACTTATAGAAAAACATAAAAGAAGTAATTTCCCATAATTCCACTATTCAGACACAATGACTTTTAGCATGTTGGCTGTATTAGTTTGCTTTCATGCTGCTGATAAAGACATATCCATAAGACTGGGAAGAAAAAGAGTCTTATGGCTGGGGAGGCCTCACAATTACGGTGGAAGGCAAAGAGGAGCAAGTCACATCTTACATGGATGGTGGCAGGCAAAGAGAGAGAGCTTGTGCAGGGAAACTCCCATTCTTAAAACTAATAGATCTTGTGAGACTTATTCACTATCATGAGAACAGCGTGGAAAAGACCCACCTCCATGATTCAATTACCTCCCACTGGGTTCCTCCCATAACAGGTGGGAATTGTGAGAGTTACAATTCAATATGAGATCTGGGCGTGGACACAGCCAAGCCATATCATTGGTGTATTTCCTTACTGTCTTTAATCTGCATAGGCTCAAGAGTGAGCTCCTCAGCATGGCACCAGCTCTTCAGGGATGACAATCAATGTCGTCTTTTGCCCCTTCAGAGGCCTTTAGTGAAGAGGTTCTCTGTAGCAATAGGGGCAGCTCTATAACCAATCCAATAGACTCATTGCCCACTCTCTGATTCTCATTCCTGATGCTCTCTGATTATACAATTTCAGCTACTTTATTTTAAATGTGCTGGAAACTTCTGTTCTCTGAATACTAACTAGGGTTTTTCTGCTGGTTCTGTGCTTCTGGGCAATTGGTGGAACCAGGTGCACTCATAAAAATGTGCATCTCTCAAAAAACAGAGGTATAGTTTTCTGGCTTTTTCTTGCTTAGTCTGTGGTTGTCTAAAACTTGCACTGGGCTGTGGGACTAGGTATGAAAGGAGAAAAATAACACCATCAAGAAAACCTGCATTGTCCCTTGGAAGTTACTAATTTCCATGAGCTAAATTAAAAAATCAATCAATCAATTAATTAATCAATCTTCATCTTTTGAGGAATGAAGCAGCCCAATACTTAACAGTGGTCTGATAGTGACCTTATTCTCATCCTCCAGTAATACTGATTATATGCTTACAATTCACAACCAACCAGCATTTATTTGCATGTCACCTACTCTGCTGACCCTGTGTGTGAGGTCTTTCTCATGTATGTGCCATTATCTCCTAAGAGAAACAGAGACCACAGGATAGAGGATTTTGTTCCCTTGGAATCAAACCTGCCTTTGGGAAGGACTTTTTGGGGGAGAGATTTTAAGAAAAGTTTTGGAGAAAGAAAGAAAAGAATAAGCTGGCAACTGTGCCTTGGGAGCTCCTTGGCATTTTTCTGAATCTGATTCTGATTTCATTTAGATTTCCCCTATCTGAGCTGAAGTTTACTTTTGCTTCTCAAAGGCTTGCTTCCAGGGTCTGGATAATGCAAATTGATAATGTAAACAAAGCTGTGGGAGAAAGATGGGTACTTATTGTAATACTTTAAAGACAAATATTTCCTTCATTTCTATCACTAACTAGGTTTTCAACAAAAGTCTGGGGGATGACTTTAAAAGGCCTGGTAATTGCTTATTGCTTACAAACAATTCATATGCTAATTGAAAGCTGCTCCTATCTATTCATTGAAGCCCTTACTTCAAAAATTTTACTAATGCTTTGGCAGTTTTAGCAATGGGAAAGTAAGAAAACTACCGTTTAAAATGCCATTATTTAGTCTTTTTACTAAATTAGGCTGGCCTTCCTTATCCCCTATCCCATTAAGCTTGCTTGAAGATTTTATAATTGAACATGCAAAGTGAAACATGTTTTACACAGAGAAAAATTCAAGAGCATTTAAAAACAATGTAGAAAGTAACTGCAGTTACTGAGGTATGGAGCGTGGAAATAAATTTTACTTGCAGGCGCAACACCAGATTGTGGCCAGGGTTGTCTGGGGTTAAACGTGGGTGCCCTGGTGGGATTTTATTTCTATCATGTACATGTTTTATAAAATGGGATGTAAAAAATTGGAGATGGCCGGGCACAGCGGCTTACTCCTGTAATCCCAGCACTTTGGGAGGCCGAGGTGGGAGTTCGAGAACAGCCTGGCCAACATGGTGAAACCCCGTCTCTACTAAAAATACAAAAAAATTAGCCAGGCACTGTGGCGAGCACCAGTAATTCCAGCTACTCAAGAGGCTGAGGAAGGAGAATCACTTGAATCCAGGAGGTGGAGGTTGCAGTGAGCTGAGATCACACCATTGCACTCCAGCCTGGGTGACAAGAGCAAAGCTCCATCTCAAAGAACAACAACAACAACAAAAACTGGAGATGTAAAAATTCCATGGGTGTGGCCCCATGCTATGGATTTAGACAATATTAAACTGTTATGAATTCTTAAGTCTGTAAGAATGGATTTATGAGGTTTTAAGGGGTCCTAAGAAAGACTTACAATATGGTCATGAGAGGTCACATCCTGACCACTAGAACTCCTAGTTTAGCTGAGAGGCAGGGTTGCCGAGTGAACACCATTTGTCTGTGTTCTACAAATTATTTCTTACCTAGGGTTACTCACTGGTCTTCTGGGCTGGACCAGCTCCACAAATGAATGGGAATACTCACTGAACTAGGAATCAGAGAATCATAGCTCCAGTTTTGTTTCTGTAGGTTCTTGGGTTTCTGGATTAATTGCTTAATATGGGCATCTAAATTTACCTGTGAAATGAAATTGATAAGGTTTACTCTATGAACCTCAGAAGGATTTTAAGCATCAGTCTTCATCTCCATTTTATAAATGAGAAAAATAAGGCTCAGAGAGTTTAAATCATATATCCAATGCAAGTGGTGGAAATACCAGATGCAGTAGTGCTTTGCCAATAAAGGTTTTTGCAAAAAAAAAAAAAAAAATGCTATTACTATATATGTGAAGACAGCCTTCAGAATTCCAGGTATCCTAGACTTCTTTGCATGTGGTCCTATTTCCTACTTTTGGGGATTTGTTTCTTCCCAAGTGCCTCATGTCCAATTGCTGTTCCCATCTTTTTCCCTCATCCCATGCTCTTACCTACCTTCTCTTGGATCTGCTGCTTTGGAAAGTTTTTGGTGTTTCTAATCATGTTAATGAACTTATTCTGTGTGTTCCTTCAGTATGTATGCTCCTGGCCTCCTCTTTGTTTTTCTGACACTTGTTTAAATGGAATAGTGTATTAACCACCCTAGGCGATGTGTTTTAACAGTTACTTATTGGAAAGACTGCTTTGATCCAAGGTCTAAGACAGAGCTGTTTCTGTTTGGGAAGTCAAGGTTACATTGAGTATAGTCAGTTTATAAGCCGGTGTAGCTTCTGGTAGAGAAGAGGGTCTCACTTTGCTGCAGGGCTTAATTAAGTGTTATTAATGATGTAATGAGACTGGGTCAAAGAAGAAGAATGTGTAAGCAAAAGCCAAAGACACTGTGGAAAAAGTGAAACTCAATAATCCCAAGTGGCAAATTTTAAGATCAGCTGGAGAGGGATTCTATATACTCATTAGCCTGGTTAAAAAAAAAAAAAAAAGATTAACCTTATTTGTCTGCTCAAGTTAAATATATTACCAAGAATGGCAAATTAGGGTATTTGAGGTTCGTCTTTTTCCCTGGTCACTGCTCATTTATCACCAATCCAGCCAATGCCACTTACTGAAGATCTGTCATAGTCATTCCCTCCTTTCCAGCCACAATGCCAAGGCTGAGATCATGCCACTATCCTATCTCCCCTGGTCTCCTCACACATTTCCTTGTCCCCAGTCCATGCTTACTCCAATCATTCCAACATAGTGATCTGGAACCCAAACCCAGCTTTCTGGCCTCAACTCTTGAAATCCACCCAATGTTGCCCATGCACCAGCCACACAGAATTTCCCAATTTTACTGAGACACTTTTTTTTTTTTGAGTGCTGCATACTGTTTCCTCTTGAAATGTCCTTTGGCCTCTGTTTGGTAGATGCCTCTTCATCCTTCCAGATATTGCTCAAATATTAGTTACTTCTTTAGGATACTTTCCTTGAAATAGTTGAAGAATTCTTTAAACTTTTACTTCATTTGTGATAGCACTTATATAATGTTGTATCATTATTTGTTTTATTTATCTTTACTCATCTCTAGACTCGAAATCTTTCCTAGTACACATCATAATGCCTACTAAAAAGCCAGTGTCTCTTGACTGAATGAATACATGAACATGTGAATGAATGGTGAACAATGTCAATTTTATACCACTCTAATACTTTGAGCAATGCCAATTATATTGTTATTGCCATACTAAATTTAAAGTCTATGATCTTTACATATAAGAAGAGGAAGTTAATGGGAAGGGTGAAAATCACTGGTCTAACTTGTTTAAGTATGGATGTCTAAGATTGAACTTCACTGTAAGCTTTGGAAACAATGCTTACAAGCCTGACAATAATGGTCTTGATGGATGAAGCTGTTTCTACATTGTGTGGTAAGGGCATTAGTCAATGAAAGAATTAATTCATCAAACTACAGAGTACATGTGTGATACTAGTGTGAATACAAAAAAGTAGATTAACCTGATTTTCCAAGAGCTTATATGTATCTGGGAAGCAATATTTACCAAAATGATGAATACTTGTGATATGGGTAGGAGGCAGGGAAATACTGGGTAGAAGAGGGCAGTTCCCCAGCCAAGGCCCCACTCTCAAACCTGGAAACTGCCGCCCTAAATGAGAACAGTTATCCCCGTTTTCCTTCCCAAATGCTACCTTTTTGGCCTGCCCTGCCTCCTATCCTGTGCCCCTATAAACCCCAGACCTCAGCTGGCAAAGAGACAAGTGGCTGAACGTAGAGAGGAGAAGAAGCAACTGGGTGTCAGATACTTTGGATAGACGTGGCTTAGCTTCAGATGGCACAACTTCGGAGAGGAGCTCAGCAGTCTCTGGCTGGGCTTCCAGGAAAGATTACTTTCTTCCTGCTCCATCCCCCTTCCACCTCCCCTTCTGCTGAGAGCCACTTCCACTGCTTAATAAAATCCTCTGTATTCATCACCTTTGAGACCGTTTGTGTGACCTGATTCTTCCTGGACACTGGACAAGAATTCAGGATGCCCTGGATGTGGGAACCCAAAAAGGCTGTCACACTGACTCTTCACTGAGCTGTTTAACACTTAAGCTGTCCATGGACAGCAAAGCTAAAAGAGCATTAGTTGTAACACACCCCTAGATTGCTGTGGGGCCAGAGCCCAAAAGTGCTCACCCTGGCCCCGACACCCACTCGCCTGTGTGCTCCATCCCATGTGGGGTTGAGTCCAGAGGGTTTGAGCAAGTGGTGTTTGTCCCTGCTGTAGCCGAAGTGGCGAGACGGGCCAAGAGCCAGTGCACTCCAGTTCCTGGCCATGAAAGGGTCAAGGGAACTATTCTGTCTCATTTGTATAGTGCTAAGTATGCAGTAGGTATTGTTCTAAGCCATAATTTATGTTAACACTTTTTATCTTCATTGAAACCATAGAAGACAGGCACTAGTATTATCCCCATTTTACAGAACACAGAGGCACAGTGAGTGACTTGTCTACAAGTCATGGGTACCAATGACTAGACATTCTGGCTTCAAAGTCTATCCTCTTAATATTGTACACACAATGACAGAATTACAGTCTACAGAATTGCAGAACAGTATGAGAGAGTTTGTCTTAGAAAAAAGCATATTTATTTTCTTTCTTTTTTTTAAAAACAAGGATATCCACATTTTATTGTTTTCCTTTTATCTGATTCTGAAAAAAAAATATTTTACCAGAACTATATATTTTTTCCTGTGGATATAATCATCAGGCTAATCCCTACGATGACTAAAAGTTGTGGTGGTTGCATGGTCACCAACTTCTCTCTTTTTTCTTTTCTTTTCTTTTTTTTTAATTTTATTATTATTATACTTTAAGTTTTAGGGTACATGTTTGTTTGTTTGTCTGATGGAGACTTGCTCTGTTGCCCAGGCTGGAGTGCAGTTCACTGCAGCCTCTGCCTCCTGGGTTCAAGCAATTCTCCTGCCTCAGCCTCCTGAGTATCTGGGATCACAGGCACCTACCACCATGCCTGGCTAATTTTTTTGTATTTTTAGTAGAGATAGGGTTTCACCATGTTGGCCAGGCTGGTCTCCCACTCCTGACCTCAAGTGATCCACCTACCTTGGTTTCCCAAAGTGCTAGGATTATAGACATAAGCCACTGCACCTGGCTGAAAAGCATATTTTCTGAGTTAGAACTTCCTGGATTTAATTTCTGACTCCATCACTTGCAACATATTGGTGCTGTGCATGTTATTAGAATGATTTGAGGTCATCTAAATATTAAGGATATGCTAAGGTATGTTGAAAACATCATGCAGAGTTACACATAGTAGGGTTCAAATATTCATTTCTAACTTTTCTTTCATTAAAGAGTTCCTCTTCCTCTTGAATAAAATTAAGTAAAATAAGTATGCTATAAAAAATAAAAGGCAATGTATCATAACACGGTAGACATTAGAAGAAGACAGTTGTCACTAGTAGGGCAAGAAACCTAGGTAGAATAATGAAGCTGAGGTAGAATAATGAAGTTCTGGGTTAAAGTACCAAAGGCTGTCAAATATTCATGGCATCACCATGGCTCTGGGCTTACTGAAAAGGAAGTATCTAAAATTGGTATGCAGGCTCAAGGCTCAGACAACCTTGTCCTGTTCAAACCTTTAACAGTTGAAGTATCTCAAATATATTAAACATTGGAGGTCGAGAATGCCAAGTCAAAAGCAAAAGGGAGCCTTTTACAGTGGATATGTGTGTTTCTCTGAAGTCTAAAGTCAGAGGGACAGTGGTTGTAGGTAGGTTGGGAACAAGAAAGATGAGGTGGGGAAGATGTCGTTTAGAGTGTGGCAACCTCAGGCAGTTAGCCTCAAAGCATTTACCAAAGAGGAAGAACAAACACTATAGCAGTAGCCCAAGGAAACTCTTCTTTCTGGATCCTCTTTTTGAGCTGCTGAGCTGATATTCCACCTGTGTGGAGATAGCTTAGTGCAAAACAGCTGGGTTTTGAATATGTAAACACTCACCGGAAATCTGTAAATCAGGGGTAAAGCCATGTGGTTGTGTATCTATGGTACCTGCAAACTACAGCTGTTCATGGAGACAGTGCTTGTATTGTGTGGCTGTGGGTGTCTCCTGGATGGAACATAGATAGATAGTGCCTATTCTTTCCTCAATGTGGTGATCCAACAGCAAAGGAAGGACTGCTGGATGTGTAGGAGTGGGAGGAGGAGAAAGTGGTGTGATGGAAACGCAAGGCAGAAAGGGAATGGCTGGTGCCATCTGCAAGGGAGATGGAGCCCTCCTGAATTCCTGGCAGAGCTATTGAGATGAAATTGATAAGGAAAGTGAGAACTCATCACCCACATATACTGTATTTTCTCTGAGAGAGAAAAAAAGACCTGTCTGTAATGAGCTTTTAGCTTGCATCTGAAGGAGTCTGCTAACTTGAGCTACCAGAATAATATTTGCCATATTCTTTTTAAAAAATATTGGTTTTTATTTTGTGCTTTAATTCAGTGTTAAGTGAGTTGTTGACTTTTTTGGTTTGTTTAAAAAAGAAGTTAGACAGTTGGAATCCCTTGGAGGCATAAAAGTGGGGTTCTAAAAACTAGGTCCGTCCTGGGTCCTAACACTTCCCACATATAGATACGTGTTTAGTGACAGTGGGCATTAGAGCAGCTAATTAATAACTAATACCGTAAATATTATATATTAGGATCTAGGATTCTCTGGTCATGTACCATGTTAGAGAAACAACTTCTGAAGTGCTATAGGTTGAGCTAGAAGTGTTTATGTGCCTAAGTGTGCTTTAGGTACTCCAAGCAAATCTTTAGTATAAGTTTTATGGTTGTTTATTACTTAAAATAGGAAAGCTTCACTAATAGAGTGGTTGTTATAAGTAAGGGTTAGAGAGAGCATATTAAGTTATACCTGGGAGTTTATAGTTCTTTAAATCTTGTCAAACTGTATTATTCTTTTAAATATGTCATATGACAGTTTATAATTATTGTGAATACTTTAAAAAGCTGGTGGTGAATACGTTACAGGTGGATCACACCTGTAATCCCAGCACTTTGGGAGGCTGAGGCAGGTGGATCACTTGAGGTCGAGTTTGAGACCAGTCTGGCCAACATGGTGAAACCCCATCTCTACTAAAATACCAAAATTAGCCAGGTGTGGTGTCGTTCGCCTATAATCCCAGCTACTGGAGAGGCTGAGGCAGGAGAATTGCTTGTACCTGGGAGCCGGAGGTAGCAGTGAGCTGAGATTGCGCCACTGTACTGCAGCCTGGGTGACAGAGTGAGACTCCATCTCCAAAAAAAAAAAAAAAAAAAAAGCCATGCTGCTTAAAAGGTGTAATTTTCAGAAAAATTGTGCTACAACTAGGATGTGATATTTAATTATTTGAGACATGTTCTATAATCACAATCACCACTGATTAGTAGTCAACCATGTTGAAGTTATAGTACCTGTGAGGAAATAGCCTTAAACACAGAATCACATAAATATCAGAGCCATACTGGGAAATACCTTTATTAATTAGAAAATGTTTGCCATTCTGGCTTCTAAAGAAATCCAACTATTCTTGAGTTGCAACTGTAACATACCCTTAAGTAAAAATCAGTTAGTTCATACTTCATGGTAGCAAGGACTCCAACCTTTTGATAGACTTACTTTTCCTAAATTCCCTGCAATTAAGCCTCTACTTAGTCTTAGCTTAACCACCTTCAGTGATTGGGAGCTCACTCTTTCGCTGTTAAAGTGTTTCTATTTATTAGAAAGTCTGTCTTTATAGTAGGAAAAACTTTGCCTCTTTGCAAATTAACCGTAGGGATGCCATTTGGAACAACATGGCACATATTTATTTCCTCCTTCTTCCAATAAACAAAATTTTAAATATTTTAAGAGAGCCATCGTCTCACCTTTCAATATTTATAGTCCCAGATTCTCAGTTGTTTGGCAATTCCATGACTGTAAGCTTTTTAATCATCCTATTTTGGATACTTTCTAGTTTGTCAGTGTTCTGATTAAGACATTTCAGGACATGATCCATCCACTCATTACATACTTAGTAAGCTCCTATTATGTGCCAGGAACTAAGGATACAATGGTGAACAAGAGAGACAATCCCTCCATGCTCTAAGGGATAGGCAATAAACAAGTATATATATGTATTTTGTTTTCAGGTAAATGTTAAGTGCTGTAAAGAAAAATACAATAAATGTATAGAAAGTGTTGGCAATGGAAGAGGTCTATTTTAGATAAGGTCATTAGGGAAGATCTTTCCAAGTAAGTGGCATTTTATCTGAAATTTGAGTGCAATGCAGTGCACCTGCAGTGATCTCAAAAAGGAGGTTCAAAGAAGGAAAACAGCAATTACCAAGGCTGTGAGGTGGGGATGATGTGACAATTTATAATAAATTAAGGTCCCCAGCTTTTCCCCTTCTCATGACTCCCAAGGAACCCTAAAAAGGATAAACCTACATGGTTCAGTGTTAGTGAAAATTCTTTTTTAAAAAATTTTTGCTGGTTCAACTTCTTCCTCCTTGATACACACACACACACACACTCATTCTCCTAAAGATAATATCATCTCTGCTAGATCCATTCTTTGAGATTTGTGATACAGCACTGAAAGACTGAGAAGAAAGAGAGAATTAAAGTAGCAGGACTAAAAATGGGCATGTTTAGCCAGGGAGGCATCACTGAAAGTTGCAAACTCAAAGTTCTACAGGAACTAGGGCTAACATAAATGAGTGATGCAGGATGGGTATAAAGCAATGAAGGATCATGGTTCCCACTGTGGCATACCCCATCTAAAGAGGTCAGCTTCTACTCAGCTAGAGCAAATTGTTGGAATGCATAATGCAAACCCACTGTTGCCACATGTCCCAATTTTTCAAGAATAGTAACAGATCTGGTTTTGACATTAGATTTTTCAATTTTAAAAACACTGCTACAGGGACTCCCACTCCCAAAAAATTGGATAAACATATTGGTCCCTGTTCCATCCTTAAGTACAATTAAAACCCAATGACATTATATATAAGAAGACTCTGAAACATGAGAGGGAAAAGGGAAACCAGTTAGGAACCTTGGGACTCGTGGGAATACATGGTAGTAAGTTTCTTGAGTTTTCTTTTGCCTCCTGTATTCCATATCTGGAGCTAAAGAAGCTGAAAAGCTGGAAACATCAATCTACACAGGCAAAAAAGCCCAAGAAAAGCCTGTTTTCTCTAGCCCCAAAACTGGAAAGGGGAAGCCTACAGGACAGAAAACCCTATTCCAGCTGAATAGCCCAGAAATATTTGACAATTATATAATTAACAGGGGTAGGTAAAGGGAGATAAATTTCACTTCACTGGAACTGGTAAAATGATGACACGAGTAGATTGTGATAAGTTATGTATATATAAGGTAATAACCAGATAAACCATTAAGAAAGCTACACAAAAAGATATATAGTTTGTATGTAAAAACATTATGGACAAATCAAAATGGAATTCTAAAAATTGTTCAAGTAATCAATAGGACAGCAGGAAAAAGAAAACAGAAATAAAGAACAGAGAAAATAAAAGAAATAGTAGACTTAAGCCCCAACATAACAATAATTACATTAAATGTAAATGGCTTAGTAATTCCAATTAAAGAGATTGGGAGAAAGGATTAAAAACATGACCCAACTCTGTGTTATCTATGAGAAATACACTTTCGATATAATTATGTAGACAAAATGAAAATGATAGGAAAATATATATTATGCCAACATTAATTGAAAGAAAATAGGAGTGATGATACTAATATCACATAGACTTTAGAGCAAAGACTGTTGCCAGAGACAAACAGGGACATTTTAAATGATAAAATGGTCAGTGTACCAAGAACACTGCAATCCTAAATGTACATGTACAAAATACAGAGTTGCAAAATGTGTGAAGCACAAATAGACTAAAAAGAGAAATAGACAAATTCACAGTTATGGTTGGAGGCTTCACAGTCTTCTCAAAATTGGTAATAGGTAATTGGTAATAAATTGATATAGGAAATCAGCAAGGATATATGTATGAGTCTGCTAGGGATGCCGTAACATAATGTCACACACGGAGTGGCTTAAACGATGTAAATTTATTTCTCACAAGATAATGTGGAAGCTGAAAGTCCAAGAGAGAGGTGTCAGAAGTTTGGTTTATTCTGCTGAGGCCTCTCTCTTTGGCTTGCTTTCTCAATATGTCCTCACATGGCCTTTCCTTGGTGTGCCTGCACATCCCCAGTGTCTCTTTATAAGGTCACCAGTCTTACTGGTCACCCTGATCACCTCATTTAACCTTTTAAAAGATTTTATCTCCAAATAAAATCACATTGGGAGTTAGAGCTTCAACATATGAATTGGGATGGGGAAACATAATTTAGTCCATAACAATATAAAATAACTCAAAACCACTACCAACTAATAGGAACTAATTGACATACATAGAATACCCAACAGCAGCAGAATACATATTTTTTTGCAAGTGTCCATAGAACATATACCAAGATAGACCACATCCTGGGCCATAAAACAAACCTCAATAAATTCAAAATAATTGAAATACACATTGTGTTCACTGACCAAAATGGAACCAATCTAGAAATTAATAACAGATTGATAGCAGGAAACTCTAAATACTTAGACACTATACAAGAGACTTCTAAATAACCCATAAGTTAGAGGAAGTTTCAAGAAATCAAATAATAGGCCGGGAACGGTGGCTCACGCCTATAATCCCAGCATTTTGGGAGGCCGAGGTGGATGGATCACCTGAGGTCAGGAGTTCGAGACCAGCCTGGCCAACGTGGTGAAACCTCGTTTCCACTAAAAATACAAAAATTAGCCAGGCATGGTGGTGCACAACTATAGTTCCAGCTACTCGGGAGGCTGAGGTGAGAGAATCGCTTGAACCCGGGACGTGGATGTTGCAGAGAGCCAAGATCGTGCCATTGCACTCCAGCCTGGGCAACAGAACAGGATTCTGTCTCAAAAAAAAAAAAAAAAAAATCAAATCATTAAACCAAATGAAAATGTAACATATTAAAATTTGTGAAACTCAGCCAAAGCAATGCTGAGAAAGACAGTTATGTAGCTAAATACATACACTAGAAAAGAGGAAAAGTCTCAAATCAATAATCAAACTCACATCTTAAAAGCTAAATACATACATTAGAAAAGAGGAAAAGTCTCAAATCAATAATCAAACTCACATCTTAAAAATCTAGAGAGCAAAGAGCAAAGTAAGTCCAAAGAAAGCAGAAGAAAGGAAAGAATAAAGAGAAGAGCAGCAATCAATGAAACTGAAAACAGAAAAACAACCTAGAACATCAATGAAACAAATGATTCCATGAAAAGAACAACAAAATTGACACAACTTTAGCTAGACTAATAAAGAAGAAAAGACAGAAATTGCCAATATCAAAAATGAAATAAAGGATATCGCTATAGACATTGTAGACAATGAAAGGCAATAAAAGAATACTGCAAAGCAACCCTACACACAAAAGTTTGATAACTTAGAAGAAACAGATCACATTCTGAAAAAAAAAATCTGCCGCAACTTGGTAATATAAAATAGATAATATGAGTAGCCATACAACTATTAAGGAAATTGAATTCATAATTTAAAAACTCCCACAAAAGAAACTTCTAGGCCCAGATGATTGTACTGAGAATTCTACCAAACAGCAGAGTTGACACTAATTGCATATAAGCTCTTCTAGAAAATAGAAAAGGAGAAATCTCTTCCCTATTTATTTTATGAAGTTAGTATTACTCTGATACCCAAAACCAGACAAAGATAGTACAAAAACCCCACTACATACCAATGTCCTTCGTGAATATGACACACAATCTTTAAAAAAATATTAGCAAGTACAATTCAGCAATATGTAAAAAGAATTATGTACCAGGAACAAGTAAAGTAGAAGGGTGCAGGGAATGCAAGTCTGGCTCAGCATTCAAAAATTGATATATCCCACAATATTAACAGGCTAAAAAGAAAAATCATATGATTTTATCAATTGATGCAGAAAAAGCACTTGACAAAATTCAACACTTCTTTATGATAAAAACTCTCAGAAAAATAGTAATAGAGGGAAACATTCTCAATAAGGAGCATTCACTGAACACCTACAGCTAACATTATAATTCATGTGAATGGCTAAGTGCTTTTGCACTAAGATCATAAAGAAACCCAGAATAACTGCTCTCTCAGCTCTTATTCAAATAGTGCTAGAAGTTCTAGCCAGTGAAATAAGGCAAGAAAAGGAATAAAAGGCATATAAGTTGGAAAGGAAGAAATAAACTGCCCCTATTTTCAGCAGACAGAGAAATCCCAAGAAATCTACCATAAACACTCGCAGAGCTAACAGGTAAGTTCAGCAGTGTCACAGGATTCAATTTAAATATACAAAAAACAATTGTATTTCTATGTATTAGCAGTGAACCACATGGACATCAAAATTAAAATATGATACCATTTATAATGGCTCAGAAAATAAAATACTTCAGTATAAATCTAACAAAATGTGCACAACTTGTATGCTGAAAACTGCAATGCTAAAAGAAATAAAATCTAAAAGAAATAGAGGAAATAAAAACAATCTAAATAAATGGAGAAGCTAACATATCATGACTTGGAAGACTCAAAATAGTAGAGATTTCAATTCTCCCTGAATTGATATCCAGGTTGTAATGGGTAGAGTTTGGCCCCTCAAAAGATGTGTTTACATCTTAATCCCTGGAATCTGTGAATGCTACCTTACTTGGAAAAAGAGTCTTTGCAGATGTAATTATTTTAAGAATCTTGACATGAGGAGATCATCCTGGATTATCTGGGTGGGCATAAATCCAACGACAAGTTTTCTTACAGGATACACACACACAGGAGTACACAGACACAAAGGAGAAGGCAATGTGAAGACAGAGCAGAGGGAAATGCAGCCACAAGCCAAGAAATGTCACCAGTGCCAGAAGCTGGAGGAATTAAGAAAAGATTCTTCCCTAAAACCTCCAGAGGGAGTGCAAACTTGCTTGATCCTCTGATTTCAGACTCCTGGTCTTTAGAACTGTGAGAGAGTAATTTCTGTTTTCTTAAGCCATCAAGATTGTGTTAATTTCTTACAGTAGTCACAGACACTAATACACAGGTTGAACACAATTTCTTTCAAATCTTATCAAGTTTTTTTTTTTTTTTAGATATAGACAAGATTATTGCAAAGGAAATGCTACCAGAATAGCTAACCTAATTTTTAAAACGAAGAATGCCATGGGAGAAATGAGACTACTCAATTTTAAAACTTATTATATAGATACAGTAATCAAGACTGTGTGTTATTGGTAAAGGGATAGACACACCGATGAACAGAAGATCCAGATATGGCCACACGAATATGCCTAACTGATTATTGAAAACAGTGCAAAAGTAATTCAATGGAGAAAAGGTAGCTTTTTCAACAGATGATGCTGGAGCAATTGCATATCCACTGGCAAAAAAATGAACCTCAACCTAAGTATCACTACTTATTAAAAAATTAGCTCAAAGTGGATCACAGACATAAATGTAAAATGTAAAAACTTTTTGAAAAACATAGGAGTTTTCTTCAAGATCTAGGGCTAACCAAAGAGTTTCTTAGGCTTGTCCCCAAAAGCATAATTCCTAAGGGGGAAATTAATAAACTTCATAAAAATTAAAAACTTTTGCTTTAAGAGAATCCCCAATAAGAGGATGAAATGACAAGTTATGGAGTGGGAGAAAATATTTGCAATATCCAGCAAAGGATTATTATCTAGAATATATAAAGCACCCTTAAAAGTCAACAGTAAAAAAGCTGTAGTGAAACTGGATCACTCATAGATTGCTGGTGATATGTGAAATGGTAAACCACTCTGGAAGAGAGTTTGACAATTTTTAAAAACTAAACATGCAATAACTGCATGACCCAGCAATTGCAGTCCTGGTCATTTATCCCAGGGAAATGACGGTATTACAAAATCGTGTACACAAAATCCTATACAAGAACGTCTATAGGAGATTATATTATAATAGCCCCAAACTGGAGATAACCCAGATATCCATCAATGAGTGAATGGTTAAACAAACCATGGTACATCTATACTTTGGAATACTTGCCAGTAATCAAAAGGGTTAAATTATTGATTCATTCCATAAACTGGGTGAATCCCCAGATAATTATACTGAGTGAAAAAAGCCAATTCCCCAAAGGGTACATATTATATGATTTCATTCTTTATTCTTTCTTTAAATGACAAAAATATAAAACAGTGAACAGGTTAGTGGTTTCCACTATCTAGGCCTGGGGAGAGGGAAGAATGTGTGCGGCTGTGAAAGGACAACTTGAAGGGTTCTTGTGATGGAAATTTCCTGTATCTTGATGGTATCAACATCAATATTCTGCTTGTGATATTGTACTATAGGTTTCACAAGATGTTACTATTGGGGGAGACTGGATAAAGGATCCTTTGGAACTCTCTGTATTATTTCTTACAACATTCATGTAAATGTACAATTAACTCAATATAAAAAAAGTAATAAAAAACTGTCAGCCAATCAGAACATGTGTTCAGGCCAGATATTGCCTGCTGGCTATACTTTGCATACTTTGATATGCATAATAAAGTACAGTGAAGGCAGAGATAAAGGTGAAGAAAAAAGTTCAGTATGATGAGGTGGAAGAGAGGATTTGTGGGCTGATGGATAGAGATACTCTATAATAGCTGTGGGACATGATGAAAGTAGATAGAACAGAGAGAGGATTTTTGTTAGTGATGCATTCTATGTATGTGTTAGGGGGACCTTTCTTGTTTCCAAGAACTTCAGGGAAAGATATTAACCAATGTGTTTTCTTAAGCAGTGCTATTGCAAGGCGACTGAGCCACATAGATCTAGCATTGCAAGTGTTACAAGTCAATGTTAGGAAACCCTTGTGGTTACCTGGAAGAGACTGAAGTAGTGTAAATAAGAGATTTAAGTGAGATATGGCTAAATGTCCATATACTAACAATAGTGCGTGTTGCTTGCCTTGCAGATCCCGCTATCCATTTTCTCTTGGCACGTACTCATGGCTACTGGCACCTATTCCTAGTAAGGGGAAGCTTGGCTCTGAACAGGCCCCTATTCCCTCTCCTTGTTTCCAATTTGTACTTAGGATTCTAAAGTAATAGTACTCAGGATATGTATGGAGACATTATCTCCTGGGGCTTGTGAGGCTGGATAGAGGGATTTGATAAGGTGCTGCAAGGTCTGTACGATCTCTCTGATCTGAGATCACACTGCAGGAGTGTGTGTGTGGGGAGGAGGGGGGCAATCTCCCTCTGCTTATTATGGTAAGTTTGGGTGTTCTCATGCCATTTAAGCCACCAACTGCTTATTCTGGGCCAAGAGCAAATGAGCTCAGGTGCATGGAATTGAAAGGTAATGAGAATGATTAATCAAATTCCTTCCAGTAAAGAATGCCACTTGCCAGACTCTGTCCTGGATAACCCTCCTACAAGTGAATCAGGGGCTGGGCTCTTCCCTCAGGTGTCTGGTATCTGAGGGTAGACATCTGTGCTTGGAGTGAACTCGGAATGACTGGAGGCCACTTTTGGCATGGTGTCTTTGCTTTATCAGGCTTCCCTGCCAAGGTCTGCTCACAATCTCCTCTGGCCATGCTCATTTCGTTATGGAAAATAGGGTGAACATGAGTAATGGGAAATGCAGTTAGCTGTTGGGGCGAGATGGGCCCAGTGATTTCCTCCTGTACCATGGAAAGCTCTACATGGTGACTACAATGGTTTCAAACCAGTGCAGAGAGATACCTGGGGAGTGAATCATTCTGTTGTTGGCATATTTATTTATCTCATTATATCTATTTATCTACCTTTAATCTAATTTTAGGTAAATAGAAATGAGTTGATCTTGGAAGACTGGGATTTTAACTTTTAAAATTTCTGGATAAGATGTTTACAATAGGCATATCATCTACTGTACAACTCTTAAACAATAATATAAAACTGTATAAGATACATGAACTTAAGCGTCTTTAGTTTTTTTGAGTTCTATTCCTGACTTGGCAACTAATGAATTAGCCACTCATTGGGGTGTAACTTTCCTTACCAGTAAAATGGGGCTCATAATGTCTACCTTGAGAGCAGATAGGATGGAGAGTGATGCCTGATGCATAGAAGGTGCTCAGTAAGTGTTAATCCTTGCCTTTGCCCAATTTCCCACCTAGGAGAATTTTTGTACCTTGACCTTATAAAATTCCCTGATGAGGAATCTATCCCAGTAGCAGTACCTTTTTGCCAACTGAAGGTATTACTTTGGTCTACATGGAGTCTACATGGTAAAAGCCAATTGGTCCTGTGGCACAGAGAAAAGAGGAGTTGATTATCTGTAAGGAGTAATGGGTTCTCATATACAGTCTATGTACCAGGAAGTGCTTCATAAAATAAACATTGGCTTATTGGAAGGAGACAGAATTACTGGGAACCCAGAGGAGCAGGTGTTGAAAACAGGTAGGAACCAATGGGACTTTGGAGGACTAGGCAGAAGGAGGAACCTGGCCAGATCTCTGCCACTCTGAATATATTTGAGAATCATTTTCTCTAGATTTAGAATTAGGCAAGAAGTATCCAATTGGTTGAGCCTGTCACGTGTCTATGCCTTGGCTGCTTGAGCTTGGGAAAGGAAGAGTCTTCCCAATTATGCTTCTATAACATACTCATACTCCAAGATGAGGAGAGGCTGGAATGTTGGATAACCATCCCCAACCCCCAATGACAGTCATCCACTAAGCTCTGCGTTAATTAGCTGTGTGACCATGGATAAATCATTTCATATTTTTGACCCTCAGTTTATTCATGTGTAGCATGAGAGGTCTCAAACACACCAGCAATTTTCAACTTTTATTTTTTAAACAATTGCTTACTTTCATAAAATGAAGTTTTATTTAGATACCCAAGATGTAAAACATGAAAAATGTAGACCCACTATAACTGGGGGAGTTCTTGAGGGTGGAAAGAGAGAACTCTGCTCAGCCTTCCTATTCTGCCCCCTCCCCAGATTCCCTTGCCTTTGCTACTGGCTTTCCCAGCCTTGGAAGCTACTGGGGTACGTTAAGGATCCTCCAGGATTCCGTGGAGCACAATTAGGAAACAACTGGATTCTGCAATCGCTCAGGTCTCTTTCAAATATACCATTCGGTGATTCCATAACTCTAAGATTTAGAATGCTGCTAGTTTTATCCGTATGTATTTTTTGCACCCCACTCTAGACTTTAAGACGTTGGATCTTGATTCAGCATGTAGCTAATTAAGAAATTTGATTAAACTTTATTTTCTTTCACCTTAAAAAAAATTAAACCAGGGAAATCAAACACTGCAGAAGCCTCAACATTTTCTCTGTCATTCTTTATTAGTTAATGGTTGTCCCATATGCAAACTGGCCAGAAAAATCTACTAAAGAATTGAGAGGAAATTTGATTGAAGTAAAACAAGGATTCACTCCCTCCTAAGAAACAACATACTTTATATATGTCATGTGGTTTCACACACACAAATATAAAAAATGAAAGGAAATAAATCAAAATGCTAACGGGGGATACTTTTGGATAATAGGGCTATGGGCAATTTTGAATTTTTTTTTAAACTTCTTCCTATTTTCTGAACTTTAAGCAACACACACACACACACACACGCATATAAAACTTCCTAATCATAAAAAATTATGAAAAGTGAACACATTTTCGAGCCAAAGTAATTAAGTTAATTTAAAAAGTTATTAAGTCAGCACAAAAAATTGAAATTAATTGTGTTAAAAATAGTGTTCTATTGACTTTAAACCCAATGAGCCAGCACAGTTATAAATCTAAGCACCCACAATTCCTGAACTTATAGAGAATAACCTCTTACCCCTTCTTATGATGAATGTGCCTTATTTCTCCAGGGACAGAAGGCCAGTGATTGGGAAATATTCTATGTATGAAATGGCCGTTCTACTGGCCACCCATACAGGAAAGGATTCACTATTTTGGATGACGTTTGGCTTAGTGCAGATGTTTAAATCAGTAATAGATTCAACTTACACATCTAAGAATCCTCTTCTTTCTTAGTACCACACCCTGGACCTTCTCACAAGGTTTAGAAGGTAAGACACTCTTTATTCCTCCATTTACTGCAGTCTTGTCCTAGTGACACCTACAAGGAAGCACTTGGTAAATGCTACGAGATCCAAATGTCAAGACTGAACCTTTAGGACTACCTGTGACAATTGTTAGACCACAGCTTACCCTTTGACTCCTGTGAAAATCAAAGAGGGTGAGGAGCAACTGAAGAAAAGTCCTCTGATTTTTATTCCTTTTTTCCTTCTATAAGGAGCTCTAAGGTATTAGATTTTTTTTTTTAACCGGCAAAACAAAAGAGCAAAAAAAAATCCCATTTTCAGTATCTGACTGTCTCCTTAAAGAGAGACAGGAGGATAATAGAGGGATAGATAGAGGCGGGCAGACAGAAACAGTTACAGTAGCCAGACAGATCTATATTCAGTTTATTATATTTGATTTTCAGAGTTAATTGAGTGTTTTGCCTTAAAATTATCTTTTTCTTCCTCTTTCTGTCTTTGCTGTAATTTAAAAGGAGATACATAAAGGCAAAGAAAAATCAATTTAAAAGTTTGCTTTTCAAAGTTGTTCCATGGTCTTAGGGGTCATTAATTCAAAGCTAGCACCAGGTAGTCAGAGGCAGATGGCTTTATTGTACCCCTGTGATGAAGGTTCTTTGTGACTGTAGGTGAAGGGAAGAACAGGAAGGTGGAAGAGTGTTGCTTATAGCATCTTACCAAGGGACCCAGAAGTCTTATATATTGTCTCTTATGGGTCTTAGTTTAACATCAGATCTTCATGTTCTGCCTAGCATGATGATGCCTTACATTTGTTTAAGAAAACACATTATCTGCAAGGTAGATATAATTATTCTTACTTTATGGATGAACAAACCAAAGGCTAGAATATGTAAGTGACCTATGTCACAAAGCTAGCAAGTGGCAGAGGAAGAACTTGAATCCTGGACTTCAGATTCTAAGGGTGGTGCCATGTTCACTGCACTCCTTAGCTATGTTGATCAGGTTATAGTTTATATTGTTTCTCTTTTTTCTTTTTTTTTTTGAGATGGAGTCTCGCTCTATTGCCCAGGCTGGAGTGCAGCGGTGCCATCTTGGCTCACTGCAACCTCTGCCTCCCATTTCAAGCGATTGTCCTATCTCAGCCTCCCAAGTAGCTGGGACTACAGGCATGCACCACCATGCATGGCTAATTTTTTTGTATGTTTAGTAGAGACGGGGTTTCACCATGTTGGTCAGGCTAGTCTCGATCTCCTGACTCAAATGATCCACCCTCCTCAGCCTCCCAAAATGCTGGGATTACAGGTGTGAGCCACCGCACCCGGCCTATACTTAATATTGTTTTTGAGGTTATCTGCAATGCTCACCCCCAGATCACAAGACCAATGTAGTACTTTATGTATAACAAATGTCAATAAAATGACATTTTATACTTCAAGTCATTTCTAATTTAATATTGAAAGAAATAATGATTTACTTAGTTTGGAGAATGTCTTTCATCCTCATAAAAAAAGTACCAAAGTATTTGATTTTTTTGGGTTAGCATCATGATTTCTTTTTTGAGTTATGCTGGGAACCAGGTTATAGGGCAGAAGATGGTCTTGAATATCAAAGAAAAGAAACACTTATCTAGAAGACGCTATGTGACCTTGGGGTGACCTTAATAAGTGACTTAACCTCTTGAAATCTTGTTTTTCTCCTTTCCATAAAGAGCTTGATAATACCTGCCCTACATCCTGAAGGGGCTGTTTCTAGAGTCACAAATCATAATTGTAAAGCATTGCTACATGTGAAGTGTGATTCCTTGCAGGACTAGGGCTCCTGGCTGAGATGTGGCCTAATTGGCCCCTCTCTTGGGAATGAAGACAATCAGTCAATGAATAGAGAGTTCCTGGGACATTCTACAACAGGCTTCTTTCTTGCCATCTTCCATCCGTATTCCTTTCCCTCCCTACTCCCAGAACATCTCTGATCCAATAAGGACTTCTTAAAGAGAGATATGGGAAGTGCAGGCAAGTGACTGCCTTCTTTCCTATGGTGATAATGCTTATAATGTAGTCTTATGTTTTTGTGGCTGATATAAAGTATTTGGCCTGGCAAGTAAAAACACATAGGCATGTCATGGATGTGCCAGAGCTGCATTCTTGGACCACATGGTGGCTCTGTGGCTCGGGAAGAACAGGAGTTTTCTCTGCCTTTTCTACCCCTGTGCCACATCCTCCCTCCTCAACAAAGTGTAATTTACTCTTAAAGCAGAACTCACTCTCATACTTTTCAAATAAAAATATCACGGATCTTTAATGAGTGCCTAATTTGTGTCAGCCCCAGACCAGATACTCCCATATGTGACCTCATTGAATAATTGCGCAGGTGGGATGGATATTACTATTGCTATTTCACAGGTCAAAAACCTGTCACTTCAGTTACATAATGTGCCTGAAATCACCTAGAGAGTAAGTGATTGAGCCAAAACTGAAATTCGCACTTCTGACTCCAAGTGCGAGGCTCCTTTGACTATATTTAGGCTTATTGAGTGTATGCGCAGCTGCAGGAAAATGGAGCCTACAGCACTGTAGTGAGCCATTGTCTTAGTCATGAGTGAGAAACCAGTTTGTAACCAACATTGAACTACTGATAAGGAAATTTTGAGGGAAAGAAGAGAAAGTTCTGTTAAGAAATTAGTAAATAAAATCCATTAAAAACATTTTAATAAGCACAAGATTTTTTTTTTCTTACTAAAGAAAGTAATTCATGTTCATATGGAACAGGGGTTGGTACACAGAGGTCTGTGCAAATAAAGTTTTATTGGAACACAGTCATGTTCATTTGTTTCCATATTTTTTCTGGCTACTTTTGCTCTACGATGGTAGAGTTGAGTGATGGCAATAAAGACTGTGGCCTGCAAAGCCTTAAATATTTACTATCTAACCCTTTATAGAGTTGGCTGACCCTGAAATAGAACACTTGGAAAACAGAAGTACAAAGGAAGTAAAAAAGGATTAATCTAGAAATAAACCCTACTGCATTTTGCTGTGTTTACTTCTTAATTTTTCCTTCCCAATCATTAAGTTTTTGGAGAATTTAACTTTAATGGTTGAATAATAGTCTTTATTATTAATTATTATTAATATACCATACTTCAATTCATCATTTTTTATATATATTCAACTTATTTCTATTTTTTTCTGTTATAAATAATGCTGTGATGTATATATGAGTACATAAATCTTTGTTTTGCTGTTTGACGTCAACTTCTAGTAGTGAGATTACTGGATTTAGTGATATAAAAATGTTTAAGTTTCTTTTTTTTTTTTTTTTTTGAGACGGAGTTGCTCTGTTGCCCAGGCTGGAGTGCAGTGACACCATCTCGGCTCACTGCAAACTTTGCCTCCTGGGTTCAAGCAATTCTCTTGCCTCAGCCTCCCGAGTAGCTGGGGTTACAGGCACCCACCACCATGCCTGGCTAATTTCTGTATTTTTAGTACAGTCAGGGTTTCACTGTGTTGGCCAGGCTGGTCTTGAACTCCTCACCTCAGGTGATCCGTCCTCCTCAGCCTCCCAAAGTTCTGGGATTACAGATGTGAGTCACCATGCCAGGCCTAAGGTTCTTGATATATACTGAAACATTGCCTTCCAGGGAAGTTACAGCAATTCACCCTTAACTTACCTGCAGAGCGTGAAAGCCAATGCCTGTCTCAATAAGCCTTCATTACTGCTGAGGGGTGTGATTTTATCTTTGAAATTTTTATCATTTATAATGTGAACTTATTCTCCTTTTAAATTTATTGTTATATAAAATGTTTATGTCATAGACCTATTATTTTCTATCAAGTATTTAAGTTTTCCTCTTATTATTTTGATGAGCTTTTAATTGATTAATAGTATTGTTGCTTGGTATTATAAATACATACTCATGGCAAACACTTTTCTTTCAATTTTGCCTCAATTTTGTTTATGATGTTCTTTGAGGGGCAGAAATACTTGATTTTTTTCTCTAGTTAAAACTATTGAGACTCTTTCCTTTTATGATTTCTTCAGTTGCTTTTTTAATATTAAAAACTTTTCCAACTCAGAGATTAGATATTCATTTGCGTTGTGTGATTTTTAAATTTAACTTTTTAATCTTTATGAAATTGATTTTTGCATAAAGTACTAAACAAAATTACTTATATTTGCTTTCCAAAGTATAAACTTTTCCAGCATAAGTAATTCATCTTATCCCTCACTGATTTTCAAGGATTCCTGTATTACACAAGCTTTTGTATATATGAGGTTCTCTACTATGTTCAGTTAATCTTTCACTGATGCTTGTGTCAGTATTACACTGTTTTAGTTATTGTAGCTTTACAGTAAAGATTAACACCGGGTACGGCAAGTCCTCCTTTATTATTATTTATTTTTATGCATACTATTTTAAAACTGTAAGTGCTTATTGGGCTATACCAGTAAGTATCTAGAGCAGTGGTTTTTAAGCTCCTAATTTGGCCCACTACCTATTTTTGTAAATAAAGTTTTATTGGAACACAGCGATATTTATTTCTGTATTATCTATTGTGTCATTTGCAGTACAGTGGTGCAGTTGAGTAGTTGTGTTAAAGACTATATAGACCACAAAGCCTAATCTGCTTTGCTGCCTCCTGATCTAGAAGATTTAGACTAGGAATTCAAGTAGACAGAAAACCGGTGTTACAAGGTTTAGACCTTACTTCTTGGCACACCCCACTCATTCCAAGTGGGATTTTAGCTGTTCGCTCCAACTTTTTGCATCTCTGCCTTTACCTTATTAGTAAGGAGAAAGTCAAGATAGAGCAAAGACTCTCTAATCTGCCATTGGCCTTCCCATTATTTATATTGCTGTATTGACAACAAGTGTTTCTTCCGAGTCTAACTTCTCTCTACGATCCTAAGCATTTTTTGTAGGGGGTACCAATATATAATGTTAAATACTTCCATGTACATCTATTGCTTGAAAGAAAATCATTTCATTGCTGGTTAAATGAGTATTTTAGATAATCTTTTTAAAAATGTTATTATTTTTAAGTTCCACGATACATGTGCAGGATGTGCAGGTTTGTTACATAGGTAAACATGTGCCATGGTGGTTTGCTGCACCTATCAACCCATCACTAGGTATTAAGCCCAGCATACATTAGCTCTTTTCCCTAATGCTCTCCCCACCTCCATCCCCCGACAGGCCCCAGTGAGTGTTGTTACCCTCCCTGTGTCCCTGTGTTCTCATTCTTCAGCTCCCACTTAAAAGTGAAAACATGTGGTGTTTGGTTTTCTGTTTTTGCATTAGTTTGCCAAGGATAATGACTTCCGGCTTTATCCATGTCCCTGCAAAGGACATGATCTCATTCCTTTTTATGGCTGCATAGTATTCTATGGTGCATATGTACCCCTGTTCTGATTATCTTGTCACTGTTCCTCTGCATTTACACAGGAGTGCAGAAGTTGACCACACATCTGGATTAGCTGAGGGCTCAAGATAAGAAAGTCTGAGGTGCTTTGATGGGAGGAGTAGGAGGTATGAGCTCATGAAAGGCAACAATGTTTACTAAGAAGGTTAATTCTTCAAGTGTGAAGGTGTATCTAAAAGTTCCTTCATGACCTTTTTTTGTGGCAGGTGTGGCTATGTGCTCATGGGCTACTAAAGCGAGGCTTCAACAGACTTTTTAAAAATTGGATAACCATATCTCTCTAAGGATAGACCATTTCCCACAGAGAACACTCACTCAAGCCTGTTTGGTTGTTTATTTTTATGACAGTTTTGGAACTCTGGCATATCTCAGTGGGACATGCTAGCCTTCTCTTTGTGTGGTCTGGAATGACCTTTTTATGCACTCAGCAAGGTGCTATAAAGGATTGCTGTAACTAGTCAGGGCTCCATGAGAGGCTGGCAGGAACACCTAAAAAGTTGCTAATATGTGCACACATGAACACATACACCCAATGAAGAGAAAGAAAACAGAAAAGCAAAGGAATTATTTTAAAAGTCATATATATATTTTCTCATATAATCTCAGAATGATATAGAGAAAAATGTATTGGGTGTTGGCTTCTATAATTCTCCCATAAAGAACTATTTTCACAACAGCCAAAAATTAAGAAAAATGCTTCTAGTATTATTTTTCACCTTCTCAGAATGGAAGGATGAGGTGTGGTTCTTCCAGCCTCACGATATTTCATCCCTTCAAACCACAAAGATTGATTCAATAAGGTTGTGACAAGTCCTGTGCTAAAGGAAAAAAAAAATCTAGGATATGAAGTAACCAAGAGAAAGGAAAACGTGACTATAAACAAGGAAAAAAGGAGAAACCAATGAGAATGGGAAACAGAATAAAAATATTGCAAAGAGCTACCAATGAGAAATGCGGTTTGATAATAATCTTTCAAGAGAAGTTTGGTCTTAGAAGAAAACTGGCTACGTCATGCTGACAAATACGTCAAGATATGCAACAGAGATGGCCTAACCATCCATGGCTCCACTGTGGGAAGGTCAGACATTGTTGAATATCTGTGCTCAATGAAATATGTGTTTTCCTAACTCTGACACTCACTGTTATTGCAATGCATACAGACTCCTCAAAGATCATAAGCCCTAAAAGTTGATAAGTGTTCAGAGAACAAGCTCTCACTCAGTACAGGAATTCTATCCTGTGATATTTCTTGAGAGAATGAAATTGTTGAATTCTTAGATCTTGAAAGCAGTTTAAATCCTCGAGTAGTGGCTAAGACTGGGGGCTACAGGGCCAGAGGGCCTAGATTTGAATTTATGCTGCCCTGGGTCCTGGCTGATTCTTTGGTTAATTCAACCCTCGAAGCCTAAATAAGACTGTAAAATGAGGATGATAATAGCATCCTTTTGAAATGTAGTGTGGATTTAGTGAGATGATATAAATCATCTAACTTAGTGCTCTATACATGTAAAATGGTCAATAAATGTTGGCTATTATTGTATTTTATATTATCTATCATTATTATCTCTTGTAGTCTACTCATTTTACAAATGAGGATCAATCTGGAGAAAACAGTCATCTGCAGTGGGTTGTAGCAAGAAGACCCTTAAAACTAGAGAAATCAAATAAAAGTGTTTAATGCCAGGTATCTCTTAGTTGGTTGGATAAATTTTGGGTACTAGCTTCCTTTTGCAGGCCCAAAGTACTCATCACATAGGATAATAGATTTACTGCAAGAATAACTCTGATTTCTAAAGTATTGTAAAGTGGGTGAAAGGAGGGGAGATTAAATTAGCTTTATCTTTCAGAATCCGAAAGCTGGTGATGAGTTAGGAGAAAGGAAGTTCTGATTCTCTGAGCTCTAGATTTTTCACTAATCTACCAGAAAAGAGAAAACCATTCTTCTGTGATTATATATTGTAAACAGGGGCAAGGGCCATTTTATATCCAAAGAATTCCAAGGAAAAGGTCTAGCATGTGAAATAAAAAGGGAATACATGTGATTTTTTTTTTTACTTTTTTCAAAATTAAACTTTTTATTTTGAGGTAATCGTATATTCATAAGCAGCTGTAAGAAATAATATAGCAAGATCCCAAGTACACTTTATACAGTTTCCTCTATAGTAACATCTGGAGAAACTATTGTGTAATGTAACAACCAGGTTATTGACGCTGATATCATCAAGATACAGACCATTTCCATCACCACAAGGATCCCTCCTGTTACCCTCTTATAGCCATACTAACTTCCCTCATACCTCACCCCCTACTGAAATCCTAGTAACAACTAATCTGTTCTCCATTTCTATAATTTTGTCATTTCAAGATGTTATACAAATTAAATTATGCAACCTTTGGGATTAGCCTTATTAATTCAGCAAAATATTATATATACCACAGTTTGTTGAACCAGTCCCCTGTTAAATAATATCTGTGTTGTTTCTAGATTTGGCTATTATGAAAAAAGCTGCTATAAATATTTGTGTACAGTTCTTTTTGTGTGTGAATGTACATTTTCATTTCTCTAGAATAATAGTAGTGCAACTGCCAGGCAACTGCATGTTTAGATTTTTATAAAACAACTAAAATGTTTTTCAGGGTAGCCATATGATTTACATCCCCACCAGCAATATATAAGGGATCTACTTTGTCTACATCTTTGCCAGTGTGGCATTGTTGCTTAGCCATTCTGATAGGTACACTGCAATGTCTCCTTGTGGTTTTATGATTTGCATTTCTCTAATCACTAATGATGTTGAACATCTTTTCATGTGCTTATTTGCCATCTGTACATCCTGTTCAGTGAAATGTCTCTTCTGGTCTCCTGCTCATTTTCTAAATGAATTTTTTAAACTGTTGACTTTTGAGAATCTTTTCATAATATGGATACTAGCCTTTTGTTAAATATGTGTTTTGCAAATATTTTCTCCCACATGGTAACTTGTCTTTTCATTGTCTTAACATAATCTTTCACAGAACAACAGTTTATAATTTTGAGGAAGATCAATGTATTCAATTTTTCTGAAAAATTGTGCATTTGGTGTCAAGTGTAAGAACTCTTCACTGAACTCTGTATCTTGAAGATTTTCTCCTATGTTTTTTCTAAAATGTTTATACTTTTACATTTTACTTTTAAGTCTATAATACATTTTGAGATAACATTTATATAAAGTGTGAGTCTTTGGTTGAAGTTCAGTTTTGGCCTAGACATAATTGAAGTACAATTGTTCCAGGACCATTTGTTAAAAAGGCTCTATTTCCTCCATTGAATTTATTTTGCATATTTCTTGAAAATCAGTTGAGTATATTTTTGTAGGCCTATTTATGATATCCCTATTCTGTTCCACTGACCTGTGTTTTTGTCTTTTTGCCAGTACTCTGAAGTATTTATTACTGTAGCTGTACAGTAAGTTTTGAAATCATGTAGATTGATTCCTCCTACTTCATTTTTCTTTTTCAATATTGCTTCAGGTATTCTAGTTTCTTTTAATTTCCATACACATTTTTAAATAATCCTGACTATCTCTCCCAAAACAATCTTGCTTGGATTTTGACAGAAATTGCGTTAAATCTGTATATCAATTTGAGAGAATTAAATCTTCACTATGTTGGGGTTTCAATCCATGAACATAGTATATTTCTTAATTTATTAAGACCTTCTTTGATTTTTAATAAACATTCCATAGTTTTCAGCATACAAATTCTGTTTATATTTTTATATCTAAGTGCTTTAAATTTTTGAGCAATCATAAGTAGTATTTTTAATTTTGGTGGCTACTTGTCCATTGTTCATATAGAGGAATACAATAGACTTTTGTACGTTTATCTTGTGTCCTGTGACCTTGCTGAACTCACATATTGGTTCTATGTGTGTGTGTGTGTATGTGTAGATTACTTGGGATTTTCTACATAGAAATTATGTTATCTGCAAATAATGACAGTTATATTTGTTTCTTCCAGAGCCGTATGTATTTTTTTTTAATTTCCTTATTTTACTGGCTAGAACTTCCAGCACTGTGTTGAATAAAAACAGTGTGAGCAGACATTCTTACTTTGTTTATGATCTTAAGGGCAAAGCATTCAGTCAAGCACCATGGTTAGCTATTGGTTTTCTGTAGCTGCTCTTTATTAAGATGAAGAAGTTCGTCTCTATTTTTATTCTTCTGAGAGTGGGTGTTAAATTTTGTCAGGTGCTATTTATGTGTCAATTGATATAACCATGTGTTTTTTTCTTCTTTAGCCGAAGAATGTGCTAGATTACATTGATAGGTTTTTGAATATTGAAACAACTTGCATCCTTGGAGTATACCCCAGTTGGTCATGGTATATAATTCTTTGTATATATTGTTAAATTCTGTTTGCCAATATTTTGTTAAGGTTTTTTGTGTCTATATTTATAAAGGATATTGATGTGTAGTTTTCTTTTTTGTACTGTTTTTGTCTCATTTTGGTATCACGATAATAACTTCATAAAATGAATTGCAGTATCTCCCTTTTCTCTATTTTCTGGAAGTTATTTTATAGAATTAGTTAATTAATTTAAATGTTTGGTAGAATATTCCAGGGTAACCATCTGGACCTAGAGATTTTATTTTGGGAAGTATTTTAATTATAGATTTAGTTTCCTTAATAGTTATGTAGCTATTCAAATGATCTCTTCCATATTCAATGATTTGGGGTAGACAGTGTTTTTTTGAGGAATTGGTCCATTTCACTTAAATTATCAAATTTATGTAAGTATTATCAAATTTATGTATGTATTCCTTTATTATCCTTTTGATATCTTCAGGGGCTGTAGTGATATCCCTTCTTTTATTTCTGATATTGACAATTTGTGTCTTCTGTCTAACTTTGTCAGTCTTGCAAGATGCTTGTTGATTTTGAGCTTTTCAAGGAACCATCTCTTTGTTTTATTAATTTTCTAGACTTATTTCATTTTTACTTTCATTAGTTGTTGCTTTTGTCTTTATCTTCCATTTACTTTGGATTTATTATGTTTTTTTTAGGTTTTCGAGATGTGGCCTTAGATTATAAATTTGACTTCCCCCCTTTTCTAATATATGCAGTTAGTGCTATAAATTTTCCTCTCAGCACTGCTTTAGTTATGTCCTATAAATTTTGATATGTTTTATTTTTCCTTTAGCTTAAAGCACTATTTGGTTTTCTTGAGACTTCCTTTTTGACTTATATATTATTTAGAAATGTCTTATTTAATTTACAACTGTTTACTTGTTTTGTTGTTGTTGTTGTTTCATTTGGTTTAATGTTGGTTGGCACATGCACTGCATATGATTTCAATTATTTTGATTTTGTTGAGGTTTGTTTTGTGGTCCAGGATGTGGACTATCTTGGAAAAAAATGTGTATTCTTTTACTGTTGGGTGGATTGTTTGATAAATGCCAATTATTAATAGATACTGTTAGTTGATGGTGTTATTGGGTTCTATCTCTTTGTGATTTTCTATCTAGTTGTCCTATCGATTATTGAGAGAAGGGTGTGAAGTCTAAAACTCTAATTGGATTTATCTCCTTTTTCCGTTTTCAGTTTTTGCTTCACATACTTTACAGATTTGTTGTTTGGTACAGTTACATTTAGGTGGATTGACTCTTTTATCATTATATGTTAATCCTCCCTGTTTTTGTGATTTTTTTGGTCCTGAAGTCTAATGTATTTGATATTAATAGAGCCATTCCTGATTTCTTTTGATTATCTTTGTGTGATTTATCTTTTTCTATCATCTTATTTTCATCCTGTCTGTATCACTCTATTAGAATTGAATTCTTTGTAGATAGCATATAGTTGGGTCATGTTTTTAATCTATTTTGCTATTTTCTGTCTTTTACATATTTAGACTCTTTATATTTAATATCATCATTTATATGTAAGGGTGTAAGTCTACTATTTCATTGTTTTCTATTTGTTCTCTGTGTTTCTCTTTTCTTTTTCTGCCTTCCTGTTTGTTACTTGAATTTTTTTTAAATTTAGTATTTTGATTTATCTATGGTATTTTGAATGTATTTCTTTGTATAGCTTTTTAAGTGATTGCTCTAGGTATTACACACACATGCCACACACACTCACACAATCATAGTCTACTAGTCTCATTTTAACTGTCCATGTGAAGTGTGGAAACCTTTATGTAATCCTCCCTTTATGACTCTTTACCCTCCCCATTTATAATTTTAAATATTTTGCCTACATGTAGTTAGAACCATGTCACACAGTGTTATAATTTTTATTTCAATCATCAGACAGAATTTAGAAGGCTCAAAGGAGAAGAAAAGTCTGTTTGTCCACATTTTTGCTTACTGTGTTTTTCTTCCTGATGTTTTGATTTCTCTTTTAAAAAGTCATTTTCTTTGTTTAGGGAAATTTTGTTAGCCATTATTTGAAGGTAGGTGGTCTGGCAATAACTTCTTTCAGTTTTCTTTCATCTGAAAATATGTTGAGTTTTCCTAATTCCTGAAGGACATTTTCACAGATAAGAATTCTAGGTTGACAGTCATTTTCTTTCTGCATTTAAAACATGTTGTGCCACTTCCTCTGGCCTCTATGGCTTTTGATGAGAAATATACTATCATTCAAATTATTTTTCCATTATAGGCAAGATGTCATTTTTCTCTGACTGTTTTCAAGATTTTTTTTTGGTCTTCAGTTTTGGAAGTTCTGATATGTTATTGTAGTCAGCTCAGATTGCCATCACACAATATCATAGACTGAGGTGGCTTGAGCAATAGAAATTTATTTTCTCACTGTCTGTAGGCTACAAGTCTGAGATCAGGGTGCCAGGTGGTCAAATTCTGGTTGGGGCTCTCTTTCTGGCTTACAGATGAGAGAGTTCTCTCTTTTCCTCTTCCTATAAGGCTACTAATCCTATCAAATTAAGACCCTACCCTTATGACCTCATTTAATCCTAATTGCCTCCTAAAAGCCCTATCTCCAAGTACAGTTACGTTGGGAGTTAGGGCTTCAACATATGAATTTTAGGGGTGCACAATTCAGTCCATAGCATGTGCCATCATGTGGATTTAAACATTTTACTTAACCTGCTTGCACTTTACTAATCTTCTTGAGTCATTTAGTTTGATGTCTCTTACCACAGTTGGGGAGTTTTAAGTTATTACTTCTTTAAGTACTTTTCAGCCATGCCTCCTTTGTCCTCTTCCTCTTGGACTTCATTTACAGAAATGTTACACCTTTTGCTATAGTCCACAGACCCTGTGGCTCCATTCACCTTCTTCTCTTTTATTGCTGCTGTTTAGATTGGGTAATGTCTATCTTCCAATTAACTGATTTTTCTCCCCCTCTGCGTCCTCCATTCTGCTGTTGTGCCCATTCACTGCGATTTTTATTTTGGTTATTGTAGTTTATCAGTTATTCTGTTTTTTTTTCCCATTCTTAAAATGTCATTTTTGTTCTTATTTATATTTTCTTTTTAGTTGCAGAGACTTTTATTTCATTGCTGAGACTATACTCCTTGAAGCACTTTTTTTGTTTGTTTGTTTGTTTGTGACAGAGTCTAGCTCTGTCACCCAGGCTGGAGTGCAGTGGTGCGATTTTGGCTCACTGCAACCTCTACCTCCCGGGTTCAAGTGATTCTCCTGACTCAGCCTCCCAAGTAGCTGGAATTACAGGCACATGCCACCATGCCAGGCTAATTTTTGTATTTTTAGTAGAGACAGGGTTTCACCAGGTTGCCCAGGCTGGTCTTGAACTCCTGACCTCAAGTGATCTGCCTGCCTTGGCCCCCCCAAAGTGCTGGGATTACAGGCATGAGCCACCGCCCCTGGCCTGAAGCGCTTTTAAAATGACTGTTTTAGGGCCAGGGGCAGTGGCTCATGCCTGTAATCGCAGCCCTTTGGGAGGCTGAGGTGGGCAGATAACCTGAGGTCAGGAGTTCGAGACAAGCCTGGCTAACCTGGTGAAACCCTGTCTCTACTAAAAATACAAAATTAGCTGGGCATGGTGGTGCGTCCCTGTAATCCTAGCTACTCGGGAGGCTGAGGCAGGAGAATTGCTTGAATCCGGGAGGCAGAGGTTGCAGTGAGCCGAGATTGCACCATTGCACTCCAGCCTGGGTGACAAGAGCAAAACTCTGTTTAAAAAAAAAAAAAAAAAAAAAAGTATGTAATTCTAACATTTCCATCATTTTGCTATTGGCATCTATTGATTGTCTCTTTTTATTCATTTTGAGATCATCTCAGTTCTTGCTGTGATGTGTTTCCATTGAAACCTGGACACTTTGGTTATTATTTTGAGACTCTGGATCTTATTTAAACTTTCTGTTTTACTTGGCTTTGTCTGACACTTCTCTGTCGGGGAAAGGTGGTTGGGGGAACCACCTCCTTACTATTTCATTCAGGTAAAAGTCTAGGTTCTCTACTTGGCCAATATTGACACATGAGGGTGGGGCTTGTTACTGTTGGGCAGAGTTTGGAGGTCTGGCTTCCTATGAGGCCTCCATTGATACCTCCCTATCTAAGAGTGAAAGAAATGCCTTGTTACTATTCCCCATGTGGCCTCCATTGATACCTCCCTATCTAAGAGTGAAAGAAATGCCTTGTTACTATTCCCCATGTGGCCTCCATTGATACTGTGATGATAATGGTGGAATTGCCTCATTATGTTGGGTGCTGGCAAAAGTCCTGGCTCTCTACTAGGACTTCATTGACATAACCCCAGAGGGGATGGGGAGTGGTGATTTGTTTCTGCTGAATAGAAATAAAAATCCAGGCTCCCCATGTGGTCTCAATTGACACCATGGAGGTGGAGGGTTTTGTTGTTACATGGCAGAGATGAAAGTCCTGGCTCCTGGCTTGGCCTTATCTGATACCACTCAGGCTGGCAAGTTGAGACCCCATTATAGCCTAACAAGTGTGAGGGTCTAGGTTCCTCAGTTGTTCTTCACTGGACTGGGTAGATGTGGGACCACACTCTTTCTGTGATGTTTGGCTTGAGTATGGAAATTGCTTTGTGAAAGTTTTTTGTCTTCCTGGTTCTTTGACTAGAGATAGCAGGCCTTCTATGGGGCTTTTTGTCACATTACCAATTTATTCAATACTTAGTCTGAGATATGCGATACAAAACAAAAACACAGAAAACTTATTGCTGTGTCATTCTTTAGATCTCAAGGTCCTGAATTAGTATACATTCTCCTATCATTTCTTATGGTTGTTTTATATATAGTATAAAAACAACCATATACATAATAAAAATACACATAATAAAATATTTAAAAAATCTTATGTTTGTTTTATATATAATATCTAGAGTTTTTAGTTGTACTTAATAGAAGGAATAGAAACAGGCATGTATACTCTATTCTCCCTGAAACAGAAGTCTGTGCACTTATTTCAAAAACACCAAAACATTTGATAAGTGTATGAGAAATGATGGTCAATTACAGTATAGGCTCATTTTAGAAATAGGAAGGTTCCCAGGGATCTGTCCAGGGTACTGGACTCTCCTTAAAGCTCTCAGACTCAGTGCATGAGAATTTTCCATTTCTCTGTCTTCTAATTTCTTCTTCTGTTTCACCTTTTTAAATACCAGCCTCTAACTACTCTGCTCTACCCTTCCATACTCAATGTCTAACTGCTGCCTGGTGAATTTGTGGTTAGTTGGCCCTTAATAACTAGTGATGCATTGGCTATTTTTGACAGTAATTTTTATTTGCTATCCATTCTAGCTATTCGCTAGTCTGGCTGAATCCTTGGGAAATTCACAACACTGTCATAGTCTTCAATTGCTTGTGTCACTGCCACCTCTAGCCATTAAGTTGCTCTGTTTTGTAGAATGGTAGAAAAAGTCCTCTGGAAAAATGCAAGGCAGCAGAGAGGCCCCTCCCTCAAGATCCTAATAGTGTCAGAGGGAAACTAGAATTAGCTATGTAACTAGGGGAAATTTTCTCACATCATTTATCTATACTACATTTATTATTCTTTGTTTTTACAATATCTATTGTAACAGAAAATAAATAATTGACCAGTCTGTGTTTTGTTTTCTTTTTCTTTCAGTATTTGCAGAGAAATAACTGTAAAACATTTTACTTCATTCTATTAGAAATATTGAAAGGGGATGATGCAGCCATGGCAGAAAAAGGCATTATTCCCCTTTAAGAGAAATTTCTCTCAGACATAGAAAAAATACAGCAGTCTCCTATTATGAGTTGACCTTGGAGCCAAGAAGTAGTAGTTATTCCCTCCATCCATTCCATTACTAATACAGCAGGCAAAAGTCAGAAAGATTAGTTTCAAAATTTCTATAACCTCGAAGTAAAGTTTCAGCTGTCTTCCTTTATCTGACAGTGTTTTTACTGGTGGTACTTTTAAGACTTAAACCAACCGTAGGCAACTATTTTCTCTTCTTGAGCTTTATGGGCATCTTTTATAGAAACTTTACCTAGCTGTCAGTCTATTAACTCCCAAGTATTTAGTTTGATTCATCGGATTGCAGATATTTCTAAAAGGTACCACAAAAATACATGGGCCTGAGAATCCTCAAGGGGGTTGGATTCCAGTGAGCTAGTGAAGGATCTTCAAGGTGTTTATTGAGCACTTATTCCCTGGACTGTGCATGATGCTGTATAGGCATTATTAAGTTAAGCCTGACAATTCTCTAAGTTATGGACTTAGTATGTAATTGATGGTCTCTGTCTTCAAAGTGGAAATACACTCTCCACTGTGTTTATGAAAATCACTAAATGACTGCCTGGCTGAGTGTATGCAGTGGGTTTCTCTCTGATTACCAGTGATAGATTATCATGATTAATCCTCACCATTTCCCATTCTCCTCTGCACCCTCCCCCAATTTTTATGATGAAAACCATCTTCATCTGTTTGTGCTGCTATAATAACATACCTGAGACTGGGGAATTTATAAACAAGGGAAATTTATTTCTCACAGTTCTGGAGGCTGAGAAGTCCAATATCAAAGTGCTGGCAGGTTCAGCATCTGGTGAGGACCCTGTTCCCTGCTTCCAAGATGGTGCCTTCTTGCTAATCCTCTGGAGGTGACAAATGCTCTGTCCTCACACGGTAAAAGGTGGAAAAGCAAAAAGGTCTAAGTTAGTTCCCTCCAGTCATTTTATAAGGCACTAGTGGGGTCCCAAAATGCCACTTTTTATTTTTTTTGAGATGGCGTCTTTCTCTGTTGCCCAGGCTGGAGTGCAATAGCGTGATCTTGGCTCACTGCAGCCACCGCCTCCTGGGTTCAAGAGATTCTCCTGCCTCAGCCTCCTGAGTAGCTGGAATTACAGGCACCCGCCACCATGCCTGACTAATTTTTGTATTTTTAGTAGAGACATGGTTTTGTCATATTGGCCAGGCTGATCTTGAACTCCTGACCTCAGGTGATCTGCCCTCCTGAGCCTCCCAAAGTGCTGGGATTACAGGCGTGAGCCACCACGTCTGGCCCAAAGGCCACTTTTTAATACCATCACAGTGAGGATTAAATTTCGACAGTGGAAGGTGGAAAAGCAAAAAGGCCTAAGTTAGTTCTCTCCAGACCTTTTATAAGGCACTAGTTGGGTCCCAAAAGGCCACTTTTTAATACCACCACAATGAGGATTAAATTTTAACATAAATTTTGGAAGGGACATAAACATTCAATTCATAAATCAAAGGCAGATATTATGCTCCTTTGCTTGAACAAATAGCCAGTCTCTGGCAATGGACCATTTTCTAACTTGTATAAAGCTGGCTGGCCCACATAAGGATTCAATCCATAACTCATACTTAACTTCTTGATCTAACCAGCTAAACTATTCATTATAGTTAAAAAGGCAATACACAATAGAGGAACATACTCACTAGTTTCTAAGTTTTAGTAATTTTCAATGCCTTGACTAGATCAAACTAGTAAGATACAGAGCCTGCATTTGATTCCAGGTTTGCTGAATTCCAATGTTGTACAGCTTTAAAAAGGGAATTATTGCATGCTTTAAAATGGTGTTTCTGTCTCACTGCATGTGGTGAGTGATGAATCACTGAATGGATGATTAACTGTTCTGAATGGTGCGGTTTATTACACATTGTACATTGTGTGCTATGCACCACTGACCTGCATAGGATCTATGTGTGTTCTTCTGAATATTGAAAAAATGAGGAAAATGGTACTTTCTATCTGCCCCTGAGGATGTTATGTGTATTAATAAACTAGCATCTTTGAAGAAAAGATCCACATGCAACGACCTTTTCATTTGATAGCAAGAAGTCTGAATTAGTGAAAAGTCAGAATAAGTGATTACTTGGAATTTTAAAAAATCATCTTCAAGAACATTCAGTAGTGAAAACAAAGATTTATTAAGTGGATTGATGGGTCTTTTATTGAATATGTAATAATTCTTAGGAAATTCCTATTTATATGAATTATAAGTGAGTAGGTGCTGCCCAAGTGCTTAAAAGCCATTTGTTCTTTTAAGAATCTTCACCATTCCTTCTAAGACTTTGGAGCATTTGGTGATGTCCTTAACAAGCCATTGTATATAGCAGAGGAGTAAAGTGGAATCACACATAAATGGTCACATATTTCAAATATGAAGATGTAAACAGTTTAGGGTCTACTCTGAGCACCTACTTAGTGTAGTAGAGCTGAGCAGTTGAAGTCATTTGTTCTGAAATCACATAGGTCTAATCCTGAAATCCCCTCTTAACCATGTGACTTTGGACAGGTTACCTAGTATCTCTAACATCACCTGTGCTCATTTCTAAAATGGAAAGAATACTGATTAGACATATCTTATACGATTTGGGGGCTACTAAATAAGATAATGCATGAAAAGTACTATGAATCATATTTACAACATAATAAAGATCAGCTGCTTCTATTATTAATATTAACACTATTAATAAGGAGTAATTTTACAAATGATGCTCTCTCCCTGTGAGAGGTTATGGGTAACAACTGAGTCTATATTTGTTAGCATCATAAGAAGACAACTCCATATATAGTATTCTGCCCCCGGATTTCTGCTTCTTGTTTAAGGTGGGAGCAAAGAAATGAGAGGTTCAATCCAAAATATCTTTGAGTTGTTCAGCTAACCGTGGAATTGGGTGAAGGATTTAGGATGGCTATGTTTTGGATCTGAAATAAGGGGATTTCAAGACTCCTGTATTTACTACAGAATATTCCAAACATTTGCAGCTACCTTGAAACTATGAATCAGCCAATAGGAAGAAGGGGCCCCAGGTAACTGCTGTAGAAACACTGCCGGCTTTCGCCCTGACTTCTTTTCTGCTCACTGCAGTAGCAACTTAGCTTCAAAATGTCCTCTTTAGTCATGCATTCTGATCAAAGTAGTTATTTAAAGATTGTGGCTAATAGTAGAGTAGATACCCCTGGTATTTCCCAGAGCAGAGCTCGCATTCTGGGAATCTTAGGTCCATGTGACTTCCTGAGTCAGTGATTCACACTGAGAAAAGAGATAGGTTTGGCATGACACAATCTGCAGATTCAAATAAATCCCCTGGGAGAGAATGAGGCTGCTGAGAGTCCTCTTTGCTGGCTGAAGCTCCCAATGTATGCACAAAACACCCTGTCCCGGGCCCCAGATGTGTGCAGGTTTCTAATTGCTGGTGCTGCACTAAGATTTGAAGGGTGAGAGAGTTGCAAAATCACGAACACCGAGGGCGGTGTTAGGAAGGCAGCTTCCTGCACACTGTTGTAGGTGTTAGTGAGATTATCAATTGCTCCGGGAGAGACACAGGACTGGAGGGCTTGAGGAATGTGGTGGTCCCTCTCTTCGTTGTTTCTGCCCCCTGAGGTTGTGCTTTCTCAGGGATATGCACTCTGCACTTCCATTCCTGCAGTGAAATTAACTCGAGCTTGGCAGGTAAGTCTTTCAGCTCACCTTTAAAAAGAAAAGATATGTGAGCTGCGGTGGGGGTGGGCTGTTCCCCATTTGCCTTACATTGGATGTATTTTATTGGTGCAAAGTGGTATTTGGAAGCTTAAATGTGGGGCAGAGGTTTGAAGTAGCCAGATGAACTCTGTGGCCCTGAGAGAAGAGAAAGGATAAACAAAAGAAAGGAAAGGGGACTCAGGCATTTTTCTTCTAATAAATCTCTAATTTTTCTTGGAAATTTTGCCTCCAGGCCGATGCCTGGCCCCAGAACAGGGTCTTTGGCATGAGTTATAGCTGTGATGTTCCCTATTTTCCTTTTTTTTTTTTTAAGTTGTCGCTGCATGGGAGCAGGCAGACAGAAACAGGGTTGCATGTTGTCAATACAGGCTGCAGAAGTCAATAAGCAGCCAGACAGGGAATGAAATTGGAGGAGGCAGCTATAGATTTCTTAGGTTATTTCTTGTGAGTTTTTCAGAACTTGTGTGATTTAGGCTTGTCAGATACTATTTTGAGCTGGGCTGAGACAAACACATTCCCCTAGTGCACCAGATGTTGCCTGCAGCCTCCCAATTTCTGGAGGCACCTGGGTCGGCTTTCTTGGGGGCAAGGGAATGTCCAAGCAAAGGTCAGGAATGAGGGAATTGGAAACTATGGTGGGAAAAACAACTGTTTTACTGCTCTAGAATCTAACAGAAATCATAATGTCACCCTGGAGATAATTATTATGCTGTTAGTGATCGGCTTGAGACCAGGGACTGTGCCTCATTCAATTCACTGCTTGGATCAGAGTGAAAACTCAATAAATGTACAATGATTAAATGTTAGTATCAAAATACATACTTTTGGGATAAGCTCAGATTGATATTCTGGGTTCTGCTTAGAATGATAAGATGGAGTAATAAGGGAGAGTAATGTTGATTGGTAGATAATTATGAAGAAATGAGTTCTGTTAAATAGTAGATTAATATCTGCAAGTGGAATTATTAGACAAGGACACACAAACACAGGGTCTCTCTGCCTGCCTATCGTCTGTCTACTTTCATCTCTGTCTTGTGTTTCACTTGATTCCAGAAGAATTTCAGGCAGCTTATGGGACAAGTTTAATGAAAATTAACATCATTAGGGATAAAAATGACAAAATATATAGGCTTCATCCAGCAATTGATCTTCTGTGGTTCTACAGTGACATGGACTACAGATAACTGAAATGTAAGGGTTACTGTAACTTCATTTAAGCATTTATTTTAACCTCTTCTTCCACTAATCTCATGCTTGATGCTACAAACCTAGAGTAAAGTAGATGAATGTTCTGGCCCTGCTGTGGGTCCCAGTGAGGTAAAACTAGCAAAGGGCAGATAACAGTCATGCAGGGGATTGAGTCATACATGGAGGGTTGAACGTTTTGCCCTTTGGAGGTGATAAAGCAGATAATTGGGTGGCTCCTCTCCATTCCATAGGCTGGGCTGCTCTGTCATAGCTTCACAGTGCTTTGCTTACTTTTTCTTCCCCTATTTGAAACTGAATCAGGAAGATCATATTTCCCTTCCGATCCTGCTTAATAAAATATTCTATTATTTTCTCAGCTGCAAAAGTATACTATTATCACTGATCATTCCCTCCTCATCTCAGAGTGTTTGTCACTGGCCACAGTTTATATACAAGCTATACAGGCTGCCTGGAACTTGAATTGGCTTTAGAGTGGATGCTGGGGAAGGGGCGGGGGGGTTCCGGGTATCTGATGAATTCCTGCAACTGCAGGGCTGGGAGCCTGGCGGGGAGCCAAGGGGATTGTGGACAGATGCTGTGCTTGCTGGGTCGACCTGGCTCAGCTAATATTCCCAGACTTGGAGCTGGGGGACACATTCATTTCATTCAACCCATAAAAAATATGGACTTAATATCAACTATGCGTATGGCATGGAATTCTTGGCATACTCAGGGTGTCAAACCCAGGAGTCCCTGTTCCCCAAGTAGCTGACTCTGCTACCCACATAGCAGGTGCTGTTACATTGTCTAGTTTATTTCTCTTGGATGGGAAAATGATTTTATCCTATTCACAAATGAGGAAACCGAGACTCACATATTATGCACCATGCCTAAGATTGCAGGTAGTGAATGGATGAATCATGAGGGAAACTGTTTACTTCAACTGTACTGCACATCTGTAAGAAAAGACATTCAGGAAAGACTTTTACAAGACAGTGCATGCTAAGGGCTAGGAAGTTTGGTGAGAGATGGCTCCCATGGAGAAGTAGAAATTAAGATGGGCTTCGAAGCATGAGCAGATGACAAAAAAGCCCAATCCAAACTGGCTTAAACAGCAAGGGGGTGGTTATTGACTCATGTGATTGAGAAGATCAATGTGACCAAGGTCTGGATATTTCTGTCTTTTGTCTCCTACCGAGTTGGCTTTATCCTCAATTCAGCTACTTGAAGTCCTCTGGACCCTACCCCCCCGGAAGCTGAAGGATGACTGCGGGAGTTTCAGTCCCCTACATAGTTCCTGGGGCCACTTTCTCTCATTAGCCACAACTGTGGCTGGGGGTAGACAGGAGACAGTTTATTCTGTACCCTCTACTAAACAGCATAGGTAAGACTAATAGAGAATAAATTTTGCAAAAGGAAAATCTGGGTAGGAGAAGGGGAACGAATGGTTGGTAGCCCACTAATGTCCCATAGCAGAGGATTTAGAGAGGCAAGGGGAGCAGAAATCCTCACAGCACAAGCACTGGTAGCAGTGGAGGGTGGGTAGGCCTGAGTTAGAAGTTAAGATGCCAGTCTTCTGATGTTCCTGGGAATAGATGTTTTGGCCAGCTATGTCTTATTACCAGTGCTCACTGATCCCAAAACTACCTTGCTGCATGCTGATAGAGTCCTCCTAGACCTCAGAGGTTGGAGGTGGGGGTGAGAGGGTCTTAGTTTACTAAGGTAGAAATCAGTGAACTGGTAGGGTCAGATCATGTCAGTGGAAATGATCCCAAGATTCCCTGACTGGTCTGAGGCTGCATATACCCTGCACTCTAATAGCCCATTGATGTCAGCTCTTGGCTACCTGCTCCAGTGAAACTCGGGTCCTAAAAATCAACAGGTGCTCAGTGATAAAGCAGGGTACAAGGAGACAAAGAGAGGGTCTTAGGGACTGGGATCCTGTTGAATGGTCCTAAGAAGATATGACATTTGTCGTTTCACTAACTCCTACCAACTCATGCCTAGGTTTGCTCAAAGGGCTTTTGTTTCTGGAGGCATATCCTGAGGTCCTGAGTGGGAAGCTTAGAGCTTGGCCCATTAAAACAGAGAACTCATTTTTCTTTCTTTTCCAGAAAAGCAAAGAAGCATCATGGGTAATGAAAAAAAATACTGCACTAGGAGGAACCAGGAGACATGAGTTTGGCCTGGGATCTACATGTACTGATTCCTGTTTGACTTTGTATAAGCTTCTTTAATTTCTGCTGCTAAGCCCCCTATCAAGGTGTTTTTTTTGTTGTTGTTTTTTCCCTTATTTCCTCAGATAGAATTATTTTGTAGTCAAGCTTTGTTATTCTAGCAAAGAAACCTGGGGTTATGCTTTGGAAGGCCATTTTTTTCCCTGTGTTTGAACCAAATTGAATTTAGCAGGTGCAAAGGGCTGCAGAAGAGACTTGGCGATTAATAGAATTATAGCCAGGATTCAGAGGGCCCTCAGGAGTCCTAGGCATTGACTCTTCGAGCCCTGTGCTGAAATCACCCCTCAAGCTTTCCTCTATCCAGGCTCTTCTCTTGTGTGTGTAACACCATGCCATGCCCAGCCACACTTGGGAATAATCTCAGATTCCGTATCTTTACCTCTCTTTTTAATTTTGCTGCTCAGCCTCTCTGTGCTGCCTTCACACATCCCATTAGTCAACAAAGTCCTATTGATTTTATATCCAAATTTCTCTTAAACCCACACCATCTTGTTCATCCCCACTGTTCCAGTGCTGCTCCTCCCTCATTGGACTCTTACAATTGCTGCTTTACTGTGCATGGGATATGAGAGGTCCTCCATAAATAGCATTTGAACAAATGCAGAATGAGATAATAACACAGGTGAAATGACGTGAAACAGGCCTGAGTTCTCAATCTTCTACTTATGTGGGATAGACATGGGTTGGTATTTCTAGAAATAATTATAGGAAAGAACTATGTTCTTTTGTAGTCAACTCACCACGTGTCTGAAGTTACCTTATTTCCATCTCATGAAGATGTTTAACAAGTTCATGTGAAATAAACTGTTTCTACTGGGAAGACCATGTCCAAGTCTTCCCACATTCTGATGGAGGTGCCACACCCTCCCCTGCTTCTCTAGGGTCTCATTTTACCATCCTCATTTTGCCAGCCTCTGGGAAACCTGATCTAAGCCTATGCAATGCTGAAAGTGCCTGCTTAACAGCTTGGAAAGGAGGAGAGGCAATTTATTTGCTCAATTGAATTACCTGTTTACACTTCTGATCTCCCAAGCATATGTCAGAACAAGAAGAGAATAGAAGAAATTGTTAACATTGCATGGAACTAGGGAGTCCACATATAAGAGAAATTTATCACATGAAAACGCTTGCTTTCTTTGGTGGTGAATCTCTTTCACCATCAGAATTGCCTCCCTCCTGTCATTTACCTTGCAACAAATTTTCCTTTACAATATCTTTACTCAGGGTGCCTTTCCTCTGAAAACAGAAACACCTAGTTGACATCTCACCACTTTGCTGCTTTGGTTGCAGCCTAGTGATGGAATGACAAGCCCACTCCATAGGTGCCTCTGAATAGCTTATTTCAGGGAGCTGCAAGACAACTATTTGCTCAGAAAATTCTCACGAGGGTGATGGTTTTCAAAGCAGGAAGGAGAGGGAATTCCTGGTACACTTCCTCTCTGCATTGCTGGAGAAATGAAGAAACACTTGAAGGCAAAGTCATAAGTCAGTTTGAAGATGGTTTCTGGTGGAGTGGTTTGGAGATTTCATCTCAAGTTGAGAGCTGTCCCGGTATAGCTTCTACCTGACTTGTTTATTTCTCAGCTATTAATAGAAACTAACAGAGTGAGGATGGTCCAGGAATCTCTCCCATAATGTCCTACTTCAGGACTTGAAATTCTATTAGAAATTCAATTTTAATATCATGGGATAAAATATAAATGCATGAATCTCTTTGCAGAACCCCTGCCAAGGGACAGCCTTCAATAAATACTTACGAAGCTGGACACTAGGCTGGTTGCTACAAATACAAAGAAAAGCAAGTCATATCATCTCCTACCAAGGAGCTCACAACCTGGATGATGATGCCAATTCTAAGACTAACAAGAACAGGTACTAGCGTAGATGGTGGTTTCTATATGCTAGGTACCATTCTATGTGCTTTACGTGCTGAAGTCATTGCATTATCACAACAAGCCTATAAGACTCTTATCCCTGTTTTACAGGTGAGGAAACTGGGACACTGTCTTGTTAAGTGTCTTGCCTGAAGTCACAGGATTAACATGTACAAGGCAGAGAGAAAAGAGGCATGGTCAGGGAGTAAGAGAGATACATGTACAGACCACTGATGTGGACTCATCATCTCCATAACTGCCCCTTTGCCCTTCCTTTGCATTCAAAATTATTATCTCTCTCTCATTCAATTTAGCTATTTCTATGAAGGGGTAAAAATCCCTAACCTCTTGATATGAATTTAGCATTCAAAGGCACCTGAGACGAGGAAGGCAGAAAGTGTTCAGTATAATTTGGGTCTGCTTCCTGATTTTTCTCAGGTTTGGTCAAGAGGCTGAAAAGCAAATAGAATGCAATGGCAGGCACACACACATAAGGAGCTTATTGAAAAGATAGATCTCAATTTCTAGTATTTCCACCAGGCATTATGACCCTGACACCTTTTTCAGTTATGGTACTCTATCAGGGTTACTTTGATTATAAGTGACAGGAAAACCCAACCCAAACTGCCTTAAGCCAAAGGAAATTTTAGAGGGTCCCATAAGGAGAAAGTCTAGGGGTTGCTCTGGGTCTAGGAACAGCTTGATACAAGATCTCATGTAGTATTGCCGGGTTTTCTGTTCTCTTCTTTGAACTTAGTTCTCCTCCTCTTGCCTCATGATCACAAAATTGATGCAGCAGCTCCAACCCTTACTTTACTTAGCTTCTGTCTAGGGGGAGATATAATAGTTACTTTTCTGAATTATCAGAAAGAGTCCTGGGCTTTTCTATCGTTGGCCCTATTAAGTTACCTGCCTGTTTCTAGATCAGTAACTGTGCCCATGGAAATAAATTACACTGATTAGCTTAGGCCAATGGGTATAAGAATAAATGAAAGTGGAGAACCAGTAAGTCTCTGAGGAAATTCAGTTTACGCTGGAGAATGGTAGTGACATCTTCAATGGAAGCTTCTTGAGTGACCTATGTTATAGCTCTGTTAGATGGCGTGGTCCCTCCAGGGCTAACAGCATCTATAATACCTATGTTTCCTTATTCTCCTCCTTACCTATCAGTATGTCTGCTCTATGCTCAGGAGTATTCCACAGTGGCTCAGTGGCATGAATAATAGGAAATAATGTCTAAATGGACTAGAAGACATAAGCTGGCTTTTTCAATGGCCCTTAAGTTTCTTAACTCCTGAGCCAGGGTTCTTCTTCAGACCAGAGGGACCTGGAACATCTTTGGTCCTACAGATGGTGTTGGTTGGGTATCAGCATATGGGGAGATACGTGGGTGGGAGCAGCTGATGTCAGAAGGCCTGAGTTGGAACATTGGATTACAATCAAAGGAAAAATCTTGAGCCTTCAATTGATGAAAAAACCTCCTTAGTTGAAAAATGCAAAACTCTGGCAGACTCCTTCTGAGGATGATGAAGAAAAGACAAAACTCTCTGAAATAATTAAAACTCCGCAGGAGGGATATTATTATATATGGGGTTACTAGAAGGGGAGTCAGGATTAGGGTTAGGATTAGGGGAGTTATTAGACAGGGAGTCAGGGCCTCCTGCCATGGGAACTTCTTGTCAGTGATTTCTTCCCTTGGCCCTGAGATAGGCAGCTTGGTGGAGAAGGCTTATACTTCCTAGCTGGGTGACCTTGGATAATTCACTTAATCTCGCTGGGTCTAGATTTCATAATCTGTAAATGAGGATAATAGGAAGACCAAGTTCATGAAGAAATTATGAAAATTAAATGAAAATGTTATGTTCAAACTCATGCAAGCTTGGCCAGTAGCCAACCATTTGGTCAACATTAGTTTCAGTTATTTTCTCCCTGTCTGTAAACTCTAGAGTTTACAAACTCAACAATTTGGAGGTTTTTCTCCCCACGCAGCACATGACTTCACAACACTAAGCATGTCGATAGTGAATTAACTTGTCATTAACGTATGGGTTTTATTATTATGTTTGCTTTTGAATTAGTATTTTGAGCAGTTGCATCAGATCACAGAACAGTGGAGGGGTTCTGATTAAGCTGAGCCTTTCCCTGCTGCAGCACAGGCCCTGGGTGAGGGCCATTTGTATTAGGATCCCTGCCTTGCCCCTGACTAGCCAGATCACTTTGGTCTCTGACCTCAGTGTCCTGATTAGTCCACATGGGGATAATAATACCTTCTCACAAGGTTATTGTGAGAATTTGAGACAATTCCTAGAAAGCCTGGTTCTTTTATGAGCTGTGTATTCATTCATTGTCAGTGCCCACTCTGTGGGATTTTGCAATTTAAAACATCACTTCCATGCATGGCTGTCTCTGGAAGGGTATGGGCCCAGAGGACCTCATCTGGTGATGGGGAAGCCCCCTAAATTGCTCATACGTATACATGTAAAATCAAAATCCACCAGTGCAGTTCTCCCTGCACCTCCCCCTATCCAAGCATGGGGCCAGGGTGGCTGCCAGATTGTTTTTTCCAAGGGTTGACCCTGTTTTCATGCTCCTGTGATTTACTTACAGAAGGGATTATCACATTGGATGAGAGGCTGAATTTCATAGACCTCAAATGTCCTTTTCCAACTCTGAGATTTTATGTGTCTATGTTTTCATTTCCAAATAGAAAATAACCCTTATCATTGCTAATGGTATTCCCTTAAGGAAGTTACTTAATCTTTCTATTTCTCAATTTCTTATTTTTAGAATAGAATGGATTATATTCCCTACATCCTAGGATGGGTGTGAGATTTAAACAAAGAATGCATGTAAGATGTTCAGCACAGTGTAGTAAGACGTTAATGGTGCTCACTGATAGACATTTCTTATTTGGGACATAATAGAGTGACATTTCCTGACTCACTTGTCATTGGAAGGGGCTATATGACTAAGTCTGGCCAATGAGCTGTGAGCCCAATAAGGTCTGTGACTTCTGGATCAGGGCACTGAAGTGTGCCTGTGTGACTTCTGGCACAGCAACCATAACATTCAACATGGTGGCTGCTCAGTCAGCCTGGGTCCCGAGCATCCCAGCCAACATAATGGCAGGTACTGTGAGAGGGAAATAACTTGTGGTGTACTAAGGCACTTGAAATTTGGAGGTGTTTTTTTACTGTTCTGTAACTTCACCTGCATTGATTGATACGCACATTGTTTTATCCAAGATAATAATAACTAATATTACTTGGGCATTTGCTATGTGCCAGGTGAGTATTGGTTCACATTTTGCAATACCCTAGAACATACATATTATTATTAATCTCATATTTAGATGGGGAAACTAAGGTTAGAAATGTTAAGTAACTTACCCAGGATCACCCAGCCAGTAAGGGGAAGAGTGGGGATTTAAACCCAGGTCACGTGACTTCAGAGCTTGAGCTCTTAACCGCTGCTCACCCGACTCCATAGACCAAACCTGTGGTTTCATGGTATGATCAACTAACATTAATTCTGCTTTCCCTTTCTCTTGAACTGCATCCCCTGTAGTTTGATTTGGAAGTGATTTCCTTTGTTGGCCATTACTCTTCAGAGTGGTGGTGAGGTTGGGAAGCCAGCAGAGTGGCCTGCTGTGGGTATTGAATGCTGATGTTGTCATAGGAAGTCTCTCATTTGCTTTGCTTTGCTTGACTACTTTTTGGTTTTTAACCTGTTATTTAAGCCAAAGTATTTGATATGGGAACAGGAAGCCTCTTAAGGGTAAGGAAGGCATTTTGTCTTCTTACCTTTGCTTGAAGGCATCAAGATGATTGTCTTGGGTCAGAGTCAGAGCATGAGATGGGGATTCTTCTTTAAGTGATTTGTTGAGGGAGTTCTCTTGGGGAAAAGCTACAAGGAAGTGAGGGAGGAAGAGCAGGGCCAGGGAAGCTAAGCAAAGATGTGGTATAGCTGAGGTCTAGCTCAGCCTGATCCACAGAGGAGCTGAGCATGACTTGTGACACAGAGTTTGCTCTGCACTGAGGCAACAGGGCTAAGTTTGTTTGTTTGTTTTTTTGGACAGAGTTTTACTCTTGTTGCCCAGGCTGGAGTGCAATGGCATAATCTTGGCTCACCACAACCTCCACCTACTGGGTTCAAGCGATTCTCCTGCCTCAGCCTCTGGAGTAGCTGGGATTACAGGCATGTGCCACCACGCCCGGCTAATTTTCTATTTTCAGTAGAGACGGGGTTTCTCCATGTTGGTCAGGCTGGTCTTGAACTCCCGACCTCAGGTGATCCGGCTGAGGCCTCCCAAATTGCTGGGATTACAGGCATGAGCCACCGCACCTGGCCTGGGCTAAGCTTTTATACTCCTGCATCAGGTGGTTATTGGCCTTGGGTGTAACCTCCCAGATGTCTCCAGGTGAAGTGGCTCCCATTAGCTAAAGACAATTCTGCAGAGAAGGATGAGGTGCAGCGTAATTAGCAGCCAACACCTGCAGCAGTTGGGGGATGAGTGCACTTGCCAGGTAAAGGAGACCTGGAAGGGGCACCAAAAACATCCACTATAGTGTTTGAGGTCAGTGGCCCATCTGATACGGCTTAGCTCTGTGTTCCCACCCAAATTTCACCTTGAATTGTAATAATCCCCATGTGTCCATGAGAGGGACCCTGTGGGAGGTAACTGAATCATGGGGGCAGGTTTTTGCCATGCTGTTTTTGTGACAGTGAGTAAGTCTTATGAGATCTAGTCATTTTATAAAAGAGAGTTCCCCTGCACATGCCCTCTTGCCTGTCAGCATGTAAGACATGCCTTTGCTCTTCCTTTGCCTTCTGCCATGATAGTGAGGCCTCCCCAGCCATGTGGAACTGTGAATCCATTAAACCTTTTTCCTTTATAAATTACCCAGTCTTGGGTACGTCTTTATTAGCAGCATGAGAACAGGCTAATACACCATCCTTTTTGGATTGGTGATTTTTTTTTTCTGGGGGTGATATTGTCAAGTTGAGAGGAGGTAGTGAAGTGTGTAAGGTGTAAGTGTAGTGGTGGCATGTGGCCTTGTCAGGGCCTCAGCACATGCCTTTTATTGACACTGAAGTGTTGTGTGTAGGACTGTGTAAGGGCAGGGTGGGTGTTGTGCACGCTGTCCTGATCTTTGGACCTAGAACTGATACATTGTGTCTAGTCACCAGGGGAGTTGTCCCTTTCTATCTTTTTAGACGGGCAAGTTGGCTGCCAAAAATGTTTAGGCAATTCTGGTGGTGTTTTCCTTTCTCATGAAATAGGCGGCTTCAACCTCATAGAATAAGAATCAGCCACTCTGCCTAACAATATTAATACTAACACCAATGCCCTTTATTAAGTGCCAGGGGATTTACTTGTATTACCAGATCTATTCCTCTCCATGACCCTGCAAGATGGGAATCATAGGATCCATTTGATGGTCCAGAATAATAAATATTAGGAAGAGTCAGCATTTTGTCCAAGGGCACACCATTAAAACAGTTTGCGTCAAAGTAGCAAAGAAAATAAATCACAGCATCAAAGAACAGGAGATTAAGAGAAACTGATGAAAAACCACACGATCTCGGAGGGGTAGAGAATACTATATTTATAATGGAGAAGTCTGACTCTTTGGATTAATATAAAAATCTTGCCATGTAGCATGTGGGAGAGGAGAGCAAGGGAGGCTCGCGTGCTGGAGACAGGATTTGGTTCCAATGCTATCTGACTCTAAGGCTGATACATCTTTCTGTGCCATGGTGTTTTAATAAGCATGTAATTTAGAAATGTCCACCCACTTACTTCGGAACCATAGATTTCATTAAAGGAGAGTAAAAACCCAGGCTTTGGATACAGACAGACTTGAGAAACAGCTCTAAGATTTGGGCAAGGCTGGTCTTGAACTCCCAACCTCTCTATTCATCCTCTCTATGCCTCAGTTTCCTATTTGTTAAATGGGGATAATATTTAGCTTGCATGACTGTCATATGGATGAGATGACAGCATGTATACAAAATGCCTATCATGTAAAAAGCACTTAGTCTTTACCAGTTATTTTAATATATTCATGAAGAAGTTTCAGTTTTGTCGAGGAGAAAAGAGGCTGTGTCAGTTCTTTATTCTCTCATAACAAACTGTCACAACATTTGGCAGTTTAAACAATAACAATTTGTTATTTCCCATGAGTTGAGGGGTTGACTGGGTAAGCCGTCCAGTTAGTTATATTTCATGTAATGTTAGCTTAGTCATTTATGTGGTTGCATTCAGCTGTGAACTTAGCTGGGCCTGGGATGTACAGGAAGGCTCCTTCCCAAGACCTTCACAACTCCTCTCGTTGCTCAATTGTCTAACCCAGCTTCTTACATGGTGACTAGATTTCAAGTTCTCCAAAGTGGAAGCATCCCTGCTGCTATGGACTGAATGTTTGTGTCCCCTTGAAATTGCTATGTCGAAGCCCTTATCCCCAGGGTGATGGTGTTTGGAGGTAGGACATCTGGGGGTCATTAGAGTTTGATGAAGTCATGACATTGGAGCACTTATGATGAAATTAATGCTTATGAAACGAGGAAGAGATGAGATCTCTGCATGCATGCACCAAGGAAGGCCATGGGAGGACAAATCCAGAAACACGGCTCTCACCAAGAACCCAACTATGCCGGCACACTGATCTCAGACTTCCAACCTGTAGAAACATGAGATATAAATGTTCATGGTCTAATCTCCATCTGCTGTACTCTGTTATAGCAGCCTGAACTAAGACACTTGTCTTCTTAAGGTTTAGCCTGGAATTGGTGCACCGTCAATTCTATAAGTAAAGCAAGTCACATGGACAATGTGGATTCAAGGGAGGGAAATTAAACTCAGAGTATTGTTGGCAGAATGGCATGCATGTACTTGAAGGGGAGGAGTGATTGGCAGCCATATTTGAAGACTATCTCTCTTGGATACATTCATCCTAGATCATTCATAAACAAGGTGATTTTATGAGAAGTTTAATTCTTACTGTTCTGCATTTGCAGTGCAGACATTTACCATGATGACTTATTCCCTGTAGAGTGGGTTAATGTTTTCAGACATGGCTTCAGAGGACCTGGGGCTTCAGTCGAGCCCTGAATAAAGGATAGGAAATTGCTATGGAAGGAAAAGAAAAGGGTCTGTTGTATGCTTTGTTTTTTTCACTCACATGAACCAGGACAAACTCAGTGTGCCTTGGGTAAGGAGGGTGGCGACACTGATTTTAACTGTCAAATTGATCTAGAGTTGTCAGATGGGATAATTTAACCCTCAAATGAAGGTGATTTATCCTATGTATTGTAATCAAATAGTCATCTAAGTCACTCCCCATGAGCTCTGGTAAATCACTTTTAGTACATATTGAAAGTGACCGTATTGTATTTTATTGCAGAATTGCGTCTTATAGTAATAACTAATGCATGCCATTGGCTTTTGCTCTAGCACTGAATTACACTCACTTGGAGGCACATGGATCCAGGTGGGCACTGTTGCTTCCATTTGCTTGTCCACAGTCAGAACTGAGAGGCAGGTAGGAAAACTGTACTGCTGCAGTCTTTGTAGATTAGCTCAATTCAGAGACACCTGTGGTCTTGTGAAATGCCAAACTTTACTCCAGTGGCATTTGGGTCAATGTGAACTAGGATGGGCCTAGCAATTCTATTAGGTGAATGACAAGTGCTTTGTAACGAAACAGAAGGACTTTATTTAAACAGATATAAGGACTGGACAGAAATCAGGCTTAAATTATACCTTATCTGGGCTCCTGCTGTAACCTTGTAACTGGTCTTACCACTTGTGGTCTCAAGACTATTTTGTCCTGCAGCCCCCAGAGCAATCTCCCTGAAATGCAAGGTCAACTATGCTGGCCCCCGGCTTAAAGCCATCATGGCTTCCCAATGCCTGTGGGATGTTGTCCACACTCTTAGCTTAGCTTACAAGGCTCTCCATAGTCTGGCTCCTGCCCACCTGTCCAGCTGCATCTTGCGCCACTGCCCATTTTGAACTTTCCATGCTACCTACATACCGTAATTCGCTTCTCCACACTGTTGTTCATGTCCTTCTGTCTGCCTGAGATGCGCTCTCCCAGCTTCCTGACTCTGACCTCCTTTGCCTGGCCAACTCCTTCTGGTGCTGGAAGATGCACCACAAACATGCCCCCATGGGAGCATGCGCAGATGCTCTCAGGCTGTGCTCATAATTTCCTGAGTATCTCCCCTCATCATTTCACTTCTCACATAGCATTATTATGACTTATTTAGGCCTGTAGCTCTACTACTAGATGGACTGTGAGCTCCTTGAAGGCAGGAACCCATCTTAATAATATGGGTATCCCAAGAAACCAGCACAATAACTGGTTGGCCCAGAGGAGATGCTCAATAAATGTTTGTGGTATTAGTAAATTTATGAAAATACCTCTTTGGGTTGTCACAGAAGCACATGAGCAGTGGAGACAAGATTCTCATCTTGAATCTGAGTTTCCTTTGATCTGAGGAGCTTCCTGTTTTGAGGTTACACATTTATTTTAGAGACAGAGTCTCACTCTTGTCCCCCAGGCTGGAGTGCAATGGCGCGATCTGGTCTCACTGCAACCTGCACCTCCTGGGTTCAAGCGATTCTCCTCTCTTAGCCTCCTGAGTAGCTGGAATTACAGGTGCATGCCACCACGCCCAGCTAATTTTTGTATTTTTAGTAGAGACAGGGTTTCGCCACATTGGCCAGGCTGGTCTCAAACTCCTGACCTCAGATGATCCACCCATCTCAGCCTCCCAAAGTGCTGGGATTACAGGCATGAGCCCCCAAGCCTGGCCTGAGGTTGCATATTTAGGTTGGAATTAGTGTGCATGTTCTCCATGAAGGTGAAATTTGTATGGCTCTGGGACCTAAAAGCCTAGGCAAGGGCATAGAGATATATTAGCCTGGGGTGGACTGGGGAATGTTTTACTAGTTAGCATTACGTGAGAAATTAAGCAAGTCTTACACACATGGATTTGAGACCCAGAATCTGCTCCATTTCTGGGGCTTTTGTGTGTTAGAAATAAGTACAGCTGATTATTTCATTTATGTTGGTGGATTTGGGGCTGCCAAGCTTCTCTGAAGGGCCCACATTTTCCTTTGGTACTCTATTTCTCATTTTGCCCTTAGAAATAAGGAATCTTGGAGTAAATTCCAGAGGTGGTAGGAGAAGGGAGAATGCATTCCCACATTGGTAGCTAAGGTTCATAAGCTCCTAGAAAAGAAGGGAAAGATCTCTGAGCCTAGAACATGGGACTCCCCTTTCTTACTGTAATTTGCAGACAGATTGGGGCAAGAAACTCCATGCAGCTTGGAAACATGTCAGAGTGTGCCTTACAAGGAAACAAGGCAAATACAGGAGGAAAAAGGTAGGCTGCTGTTTGGTCTTTAGAAACAAGCATTTTCTTACATCCTTTTATTCTCGGTATATGTCCTATGAAAGTCATTCTGGTAGCAATGGTAATAGTACTATTAATAATAATGATGTACATATATTGGATGTGTTCAACATGCCAGGCACCATGCCAAGCTTTTTACCTGGCTTACTTCATTTCAATTTATAACTTTATGAGGCAGATACATTTTCATTTCTATGTTACAGATGAGGCACAGAGAGGCATAGAAACTTGCCCAAGCTTGGAGGAGCTGGGATTTCAACTTAATCTAACACAGCACTGTATGTTCTCAAGTTGTCACTATATTACCTCCCAAACAACATTTACACTAACAAGTGCAGCCAATGTTTATTGAGTGCTAACTCTGTGCTGGGCACATTGCCAACCTTTACATGAAGAGCCTCAGTTACCCCTCAGCACCATCTTTGGGGTGGGTTATTATTATCCTTATTTCAAAGATCAAACAACTGAGACTTAGAGATTCAGTAACATGTCCAAGGTCACACAGCTAGTTCATGGTGGGACCTGAGTTCATTCTTAGGCTGCTTGTCTCCTAAGCCTCTAGTCCAACTTTTTTATTTTTTTATTTTATTTTATTTTTTGATAGGGTCTCTCACTGTGTCACCCAGGCTGGAGTACAGTGGCGTGATTTCGGCTCACTACAACTCTGCCTCTCAGGCTCAAGCGATTCTCCTGCCTCAGCCTCCTGAGTAGCTGGGATTACAGGTGCTTGCCTCTACCACCTGGCTAATTTTTGTATTTTTAGTAAAGATGGGGTTTCACCATGTTGGCCAGGCTTCTTGGCCTCCCTGAGTTCTGGGATTACAGGCATGAGCCACCATGCCTGGCCATAGTCCAACTTTTAAATTTTGGTTTAGGAAGTGTTTTTTATCCCATCAATCCAGATCTCCCTCTCATAGTCAGTTTTCACCTCTTCCCTGGGGATACGGCTCAAGGAGAACTTTCATCATCTTCAAATGCAAAGACCACGTGGCAATTAGAGTGTGGGGGATTCCAAGCCCCTTCTGGTGATTGTGGACTTGAAAAACAGTAGTGGTAATGAATAATTAAAGGTTAAACAAAGGGAATAGTTCTAGAGACTGGGTGAAGGGGAGCCTGTTTTATTCCACTGAGTTTGAAGCCAGAACACCATGTCTTGGCACTGACATGCCTTGGAGACTTCGTATTGATGATCATGGCTAACTGACTCTTTCTCAGCTCTCAGTATCATTCATAGTCAGGACTTTACATGTCACACACACACACACACACACACACACACGTAAAGTCCTGACTACCAGTGATAATAATACATAGTTTTTTGGGGGAAGAAGGGATGCCTCTTGTATGCACAGCACTCAACTTCTGCTTTTGGGCAGGGAAGATGGAAAAAAAGGGTAAAATGGGGTTATTTGTCCCAAGTTGACTTGACAGTCTAAGCAGGGGGATAAGGCAGATGAATATGTGAACAATATTTTGGTAGATTAGCTTGGTTAGAGGATTTTCAAACTTTTTGAAATTATAAAACCTACAAATATATATTTTTTAAATCACAAAACAAAACCTTAATGAATCAGTAAAATTCTCATAATCTTTATACAGGAAAGGTAGTAGAGCAAAGTTTATATCAGTTTGCAACTACAGATTTATGCCCTTACATATAAGTGGTAGATATGTGAAATATGATTATTAGTAATAAAGTGAAGAGGATGTTATAGAGAGGGATGCAATAAAATTTATCTTTTTCATCATGTTCCTCATCTGGGTCACCATGAAACTAATGTGAACAGTTTCCAGCTCCAGGCAAAACATTTACACTCCTCACCTTTCAGTGCTATCATTTGTTGCACTCAGGAACAAATGTGCAGCTTCAGGGTGAGAATGGAAGAATATATAGGCAAAAGAAGAGCTATGAAATATATTAATAACAAATATTCTCACCTAAAAACTATGAATTTCAAGATCACACTTAAGGTCCACCTCAATTTAAAAAATGTCCTGAGGATCTGAATAATGACAATTGGAAAATTAAAAGAGCATTGATAGCTTAAGTGCCAATGAACTCAAGGCCAAGATCCCAGTTTTCATGCAAACTGGTGGCTCTGACTTCGTTCCACTGCTATAGCCTTGGCTGAGGATCTTACAAGTGGGTTTTTGAAGTGGATTCGGGTGGACGCTCAGGGAGAGCACCTGTTACCTCCATGGGGCAAAGGCTCAATGTAGGGAACTTATGAGAGTTGGAGAGCATGATGTGTGTTGTGTAGACAGCACAGCATGGGGACCCAGCACTGCCCTCATCGACATTTCTCTTAGAAAATGTGATTACAAGGCAGGCAGATCACAAGGTCAAGAGATCAAGACCATCCTGGCCAACATGGTGAAACCCTGTCTCTACTAAAAATACAAAAATTAGCTGGGTGTGGTGGCGTGTGCCTGTAGTCCCAGCTACTCAGTAGGCTGAGGCAGGAGAATCTCTTGAACCCGGGAGGCGGAGCTTGCAGCGAGCCGAGATTGTGCCATTGCACTCTAGCCTGGTGACAGACTGAGACTCCATCTCAAAAAAAAAAAAAAAGAAAAGAAAAGAAAACGTGATTACATTGTAGGAGCTGGAGGATCGTTACTAAATCATTCAAAATAGCAAAAGTTAAAAATAAAATAGCGACCAGTTAAAAATATTCCACTGGTCTAACAAGGAGGATATAAATAAATTATGATGCCTAATAGATATAATATTAGGAATATTTTTCAGCCATTAAAAACTATGTTTTAGAAGAGTATTTAATAATGGGGATATTATAGATAAATACAGATAGATTTAGGTATAAAATGGAGACTATTTCTTTCTTTAAAGTACTATCTTGATTTTTTTAAGTCAGTATATCCATCTCTCTTTCCCTAGCAAATATTCTCCAGAGAAACAGACAAACATTTTTCATTGGCCATCTCTGGATATAAGGTAATTTTAGTTTTCTTTCTTTCTTTCTTTTTATTTTTTAAAAAAGAGAAGGAGTCTCGCTATGTTGCTCAGGCTGGCATCAAACTTGTGAGCTCATGCGATCTGCCCCTCTCAGCCTACCAATGTGCTAGGATTACAGGCATGAGCCACCACGCCTGGCCTGATTTTAATTTTCCTATTTACATCTTTCTGATTAACTTTTTCTCTTATAATCACATATTGTCTTTGCAACCATAAAAAAAAAGCAACAAGCGCCAGCTCTTTCTCTAGTGGCGTGTTAATCCTATGCAGTATTGGAATGGGAGCAGGCAGAGGGCTTGGTCCTAGATGCTCCGTTTATTAGTTGGCTCATGGAGGATAAGCCTGAGCTTCTGAGAGTCTGGGGTAAACAAGTGGCCGTGCCTTCCTCACAGGTCCCTGGAGGATTGGAGGAGTGATGTGTGCTGTGCAAAGGTGAAGGTTTCTAGCCAAGGCCACTGCTGGACTTGCACTTCTGCCTTTCTCCTGGGGGTCACTTTTTCACTCTTCAGGGCTTGGCTCAAATGGTACTTCCCCAGGTAACCTTCCCTGGCCCCCACATACCATCAGGTTTCCTCTTTGAATGCCCTTGTAACACTTCAGAACTCTTATCATTGTTGCAATTTTGCATTCATTCTTGAGGTTATTGGATGAATGTGTGGCTCCTCCTCTGAATGGTGTGTTTCGTCACTTTTGAACATCCCTCCATTGCTGGCAGATAGTAGTCTCTCACAAATGTTTGGTAAACAAATGAATGAACTCTTCAATGCAAAGGTTTAGAATCAGCTGGTGGGGAGACAGATCTAGTATTTTGAGGTGGTTGGACGGATCATGGTGTTAACCAAGAGAAAGCTCTTAGCAGAGTCACTGTATAATTTTTTTCTTTGGGAAAGAGTGTATGCTTCAACATACCAGAGAGCTAAGGCTTTGCACTGTAATATGGGTTAATCAATCAAGAAATCAATCAACACCTATTTATCCAGTGCAGACCATGTGCCCAGCACAATGCTAGAGGCACTAAGACCTTTGGGAACTGGCTTTGCCTCTTTCTTTCAGTTCACAAAATGAAGTGATTAAGACTTGCAGAAATCAGAAGTGGAAGAATGCAAACTCATCAGTGATTGCAATGACTGGAAAAGGGCTATGAAACGCCAGTGCATTTGAGCCCAAGCATTATGGTGATGGAGTCTCACATCCTGAAACCCAGGGCTAATCCTCCCCAAGAGAGATGTGGATAGGAAAATTCCCCTGATAATTATTGCAAAAGTGTCATCTTAAAAACAAACAAATATCACAAGATGCCTCCCCAAACTTGAAGCATGAAACAAAAAAGCAAACTGTTCCTAATCAGGCTAATTGTAGAGTTAGTGGCTCTAAATTGTGTTGGTTTTGCCAGTTCTGCCTTTTAGAGGTGGGGACAGGGGAGATTGGGTTTAGCTTAATTAGCATTTCCAACTGGAAATGTGACAATATAACTACCCTAAACTGTTGCTCAGTAAAAATGCAAAAGGAGAATTCCTCCTCAGTCACATTTATACGGAAACCAAGGACAGGAAGAGAAAGAAGACATAGGCTATTAGGGGAAGGAATATGTGGGCTACAGATACATTCAGACACCAAAACTTGCTGCTCATTTTCAACCTCTCACCTAATTTTTTTTCTCCTCCTGGAATCTATGACTATAAATTCACTTCTAAGGGGGAAAAAATCAGCCCATGCTCACAGCCTGCTAGGAGCGCTTATACCTCCTCTCCTCCAACCTTCCACTGCCTGGTACATTATTTTGGAAATTTGAGCAGAGTTGTCTTTGGAATGACGGCGCCTCATCAATACAGAATTTGTGATAATCTGGTCCTTGGGTGGGCTTGAGTTTATCCACATAATGGAGGTGGAGTGGGGAGACAGAAGTATGTTAATTAAGACTAAAGACCCACAAACTCTTTTCAAGTAAAGTAGCCTTAGCTACAGCTGATTCTTTTCTCTTGGCAAAAACATTTATAAGTTTACCAAGACCCCTTGCATGTTCTCTGTCTCCACATGTGCTAGAAAGTATTACGTTGGTGCAAAAGTAATTGTACCAATAATGCATCTGCATTTATTAAGTGTCCTTTAATGCCCACTTCACTGTAGCAGTCCAGTTAGGGCCTATTAGCAAGGGTTTATAGTATTATTATGAAAGAATCTGGATACTAGCAGTGAGAGGAAGACTTTCTGCTTAAGGAAATATTGTTCCCCTAGGGGCACAAATATATGAACAAGCGTCTGCAAAAACTCCAGGCTAGGGTCAGAGCATCCTAAGTGCATTCCAGGAAAGTGGTTTATAGTCTAGATGAAAGAGAGAAATGCATTTAGCGGGGGTTCTTGACCAAACTCAAGGCTCCCTCTTTGGATCAGAGTATGGGGCCTACCTTGGCGGGTGCAGGGGTTCCTAGGCAGGTGGGAGGTCTCTATTTGTGTTGAGGTTGCAGCTCTCTTCTCCTTCTACATTTTATCTCCTACGTTTTTGCTACCATCTGGTTGTTTTCTTACCACATTGTTCTTGCCTCTGGCCTGCAGTGGGCACCCTTAAGAAAAGTCCATTTAGATGTCTTCTTTCCTTGCTAGTCTTCATGTCTGTCAGTTCTGAATTTGCATCCAATGCCTGTCCTCAGTCCCTGGGCCTTCCCCTTGATGTCTTCAATGTGAAAGCTATTCAGCCATGGGGACTGTGCTCCTCCCTTCACCCTCCTGTCCTCCAAGGGAAATCAGGAAGTATCTGGACAGACTGTTGGAACAAAGCAAAATATTTAAGTTCCTGTCATCGTTCCACTGTGACTTTTGATCATTTCTTTCAGTAGCCAGTTTAGTTTAATTATTTATAGAAGGACATTCATAGTGCTAGAGGAAATGTCCTATAAAGCATTTATCAAAGAATGAGTCTTTGTAATCTGAGACATCCCCAGAGCAAAAGCAAAGTATCTGGGCTGATGATTCAGGTATTACCTTTGGAGGGAAGCAGGATGAGATTTCTAGAGTTGCTGGAGTTTGAATCACTGGGTTGACTCAGTAGATAAGCCTAAAATCTGTAGGAGGTACAATGCCTGTGCACGGTCCCAGTCCTTCCAACAACAAAATGAGGGGGTCATTCCCATATCATCATTATACATGGAGAAACTGAGGCACAGAGAAATAAAGTACATTGTCCAAAGTTTCTAAAATACATAGTGAAGTGGAATCTAGATTTAGAGAGAGGCAGTCTGGTGTAATTGCTGTGTTCTTAATACTCTGGACTCCTGTTGTGGACATGCTGGTCCCTTGGTTGTTCAGTGTCTGAGGACAGTGGCTTGTCTGATTTTCTCAGCTTCCTCGAGATGGATCTACAAATTGGACTGAACTACAGCCTCAGAAGTTTATAAGGAGTTTCATCTTGATAATTTGGTGGGACTGGAAGATGTCTTTGACCAATAGACCAGTATCCAATGTACTCAAGATGGACCAGCCTGCTTCTGCCACTTCCTCGATCTTTAACTTACCCAAGCTATTTAATTTTTGAAAGTCTCTGTTTTCTCACTTGTAGTTTCACAGTAGTCTCTCATTCTGTGTTGTGAGGATAAAAGAGAAGAGGGAGCATGTGGAAGGCACTTGGTACATAGTTAAGTGTTTCAGAAATGTTTCTAGATTTTAGCTGAGGTCCTGCGGCATCTTAGAGTATTGTCCAGGAATCCTGGTGGCAGTATTTCCCAAATTTTAGCACGTACAGGAATGACCTGTGGGGGAAGTATCAAATCTGCATATTCCCAAGCCCCACCCAAGTGATTCAGATTGGACCAGGTGGTGCTACAGTGGATGCAGCCATCCAGATGGCACCACTGAGAAAGCTGACTCACAGGCCAGCAGAGGCCCCTCCCACCCCTTGACTAAACCCTCAGCATTCTTTCAGACTCTTCTTACCCTGAGTGGAGAGTGCTAGAAACGTTCTTAGTAGCTTTCTAAAGGCTTTATAAGGCCAATGAGTAATAATTTGGTGATTTCAGAAGCAGCCCCCAGAATAATATATTTTCTACCCCTTCCCCCACCCACTCTTGGCTCCTGGCCCTACCTCCTTCACCCCTCTTCGATTTGTACCACAGTTCGTGGCATTTTTTGAACCTCAGGGCTCCTGTCTGGCTGGTTATTTATTTAGCTGAGGAAATGCAGCACCTAATTAATAGGAAATTAGCTGTGAATGTAACATTTGGCCCGTAGTCAAGGCCCAAGAAGTTATAAATACGCACCACGTGAGTGGCCTGGGCACCTGATTCTTGGAAGATCCAGAAGTGGCACTTCCTGTGCAGTTCCAGGAAGTGAAGTATGTGCTGCATAGGTTGTGGGTAGCCAGGAGCAGGCATCACCCACCCTGAGGCCAGCAGGACCATCCTGGGGAGCACAGGGGCCTGTCTGCTTCTCCCCATTTCCCAGAAAGCTCATTGACTCTTCTCAACTTAGCTGTCTTTTCAAAGGCCAGGTGGGAGAGGACGCATCAAGGAAATGAGAGCAGAGGCTGGAGGGGACTTAGGAGAGGGTATAGGGTCCCTTACAGGGTGGCCCAAGCACCGTGATCCTCCAAAGACACTAGGTCTGCTGTTGTTTCAGACACTTGCATTGGCTTCTTCCAGGGGCACGTGAGGTACAGCTTCATCTAACACCTTGATAGTAGGGACTCTGCATTGAAGGAGATCTCACTGCCATTCACAGGTTGCAGAGGAAGGGGAAAAATCTTTTCCTTCTACTCTTCTAGGTTCCTGGCTGGGGCCCCTATAACAAAAGATGGATTAAGAAGAGAATAGTACACAAAATTATTTACTATGTTTTATGTAACAGGGAAGCCTTCATAAGGAAACCAAGATTTGAAGAACGGTTAACCCTGGGTGTTTTTTATAGCAGGCTTGATGAAGAGTGAAAACGCATGGAGAAACTTGATAGGGCAAACAGTGTGAGGTAAGCTTAGTGAACTCCAGGAAATGTAGCTGGGCCTGTCTGGATTACTCCCTGGGTCCCTAGTCTTGGCAGATAAGTATGCTCCCTTCCTCTGGGCACCTCTCATGTGACCTGCTTCAGGAGAAGGTCAGAAAATTCTTCCTGGGTTTTCTCAAATTTTTTTAGATTAAAATATTCAACATGCCAAAGTACTGTATTTTGGGGTAGTGTGTTCTGAACCCCATCACAGACCATGGGAACTGAGCCTAGAAGAGGTTAGAGATCCTGCCCAAACCAGAGAGAGGCAGAGTTGAGATTTGGAATAAATATGTTCAGCCCTCAAGTTTGATGCTCTTTGCAGAATCTCATAGTTTCCTGATTACTTCAAAAGGAAAATCAGGCTGGGAGGAGAAAACTGTTTTTAAAAGCCCCAAGGAGGAAAAGACTGAGGGGGAAGGAGGAGCAAAAGGGTCAAGGGGAAGGTAAGGGCAAGTCTAGGAGTTCCTTAGGAGGCAGCGGTGCCCCCACGGAAGGAGGAGGCGGTGTCTGTGGGTCAGAGGCAAAGCTATTTTCTCTCTAGATTTGCTTGATTTCAGTTATCTCACCTTCTTTTTTCTCAACTTCCCCTGCAGGGAAATAGGAACTGGGCAACCTGTCTATTCCCTTGTGCGAGTTAAAAATCTGCTGATAAAAGTACCTATTCCAATTCTAAGTGTGTTTATTATGAGCCAAACCCTGGAGGGTGGGAGGAGGGAGGTGCCCGGTTCCATGGCAGAGCAGGGCCAGGAGGTAAAGCTGGTTGGAGGACATCAGGGAACAGAAAGCACAGAGTAAGTGAAATATTTTGCCAGCTTTATTTAAAAGATCGATCGAAGCCTCTTTAACACAGGCTTCTACCTGAGAACTGGTATAATGAATGTGGCATTTATGTGACTCTGGAAGGAGCCTTCCGAAGGAGGAGAAAAATGTAAAAGAAATTGCATCTTTGGGTGGGTCCCAGAAGGGGTTGATATGAAGAAAGAAAATAACTCATTGCTGATGTCACAGAGCAGAAGATGGACATGGAGGCTGCATATCACTTAGACTAAGTGGGACAGAGTCTCCCTTGGAAAGAAAAAATGCCTCTAGTCTCACTCAGGGAAGCAAGTTATCAATCAGAGCCCAGGCTAAGAACACAGATATCACTGATGCCCTGAAAGAAAGATAATACATCTTCCTTTTCCCACCTCTACCCATTAGCCAGAGGCATTTCCTGACCTTCCACTGAAGAAGAAAGGGGTCCCTCCTGATTTCTTGTCCTTTGGGGGAAGTTACCAATTCTTTACTATCCCAGGCAGTGCTTAGGCACCAAATGACTTCGGAGTCAGAAAGAGCTGAGTTCAAACATCACATTCCTGCCTGTGAGTTTGGACATGTTTGATTATCTCTTGATGACCTCAGTTTTCTGACTTTGTTTAAAAATATAAGATAATATCTACTTTACAGGGTTTTTAAAAGGATTAAACGAGGTAAAAGTCAAAACCACGAACATAGCACCTGCCATGTGGTTGAGACTTAAGAATAATAAGTATTGCTGTTATTGTTATGCAAATAAAAGAATCAAGAATAATATTTGGTAGCCACTCAATAATCAGTTTCTGTTCCCTTGTTAAAGGTCACATCAGTAATAGTGATGCTAGACATTTTGTCTCCCTCCACAACTCTCCCCTAATTCAACCCTAAGCCAAAACTTAGGCCAACGTCAACCCTATTCCCAACAATATGCCCAGCTGTATTCCCCAATCCTAACCCCAACCTAGACTAAACTATAACCCCAACTCTATCTCAATTTCCAACTCTATCCCAACTATATTATTCAGGGTTCTTCGGAGAAACAGAATCAATAGGATGTGTTTGTATAATATGCCTCTCTCCTATTGAGAGAGAGTGAAAGAGGGAGAGGGGAGAGAGACAGTGAGAGAGGAGAGAAGAGAGATTTTTATTAAAAGGAATTGGCTCACGTGATTATGGAGGCTGACAAGTCCCAAGCTCTACAGGGTGAGTTGGCAAGCTGGAGACCCAGGAAAGCTGATGTTGTAGTTCTAGTCTAAAGACTGACAGGTCTGAGATTGAGGAAGAGCCAGTGTTTCAGTTCAAAGGCCATTAGACAGGACAGATTCTCTCTTACTGCGGGAGGTCAGCCTTTGTGTTCTATTCTGCTCTTCACCCAATTGCATGAAGCCTATGCACAGTCAATCTGTTTTATTCAACCTACCAATTTAACTGTTAATCTCATCCAAAAAAACACCCTCACAGAAACAACTAGAATAATGTTTGTTCAAGTATCTGTGTACCTGATAGCCCAATCAACTTTGCACCTAAAATTAATCGTTTTAATCATCACACCAATCTTATCCTTAACCCTATTCCCAGTGATATTACAACCCTAACCCTAAGTCTAACCCCAACCTCAGACCAATAATTACTATTATTATTATTATTATTTTTTGAGACAGAGTCTTGCTCTGTCACCCAGGCTAGAGTACAGTGGCATAATCTTGGCTCACTGCAACCCTCCACCTCTTGGGTTCAAGCAATTCTCGTGCCTCTGCCTCTTGAGTAGCTGGAATTAAAAGTGTGTGCAAACATATATATTTTTTGGTATATTTAGTAGAGATGGGGTTTTGTTATGTTGGTCAGGCTGGTCTTGAACTCCTGACCTCAAGCGATCCACCCGCCTCGGCCTCCCAAAGTGCTGGGATTACAGGCATGAGCCACCACGCCCAGTCAGTAATTACTATTAAATACGCAACATGTGCTAGATATTGTTAGTTCCTCAGCTTTCTTCTTTTTAGTGTGGATACAAATCCTACTCTAGTTGCCAAAACTTATTAATCAATGTGATGAATCCGCATCATAAAGTCAACTTAATAATATATCTCCAGAGTATGGACTTGAAAGGGAGCTGTGCTTGGAATAGATTTTACTCAGATAGTCACACAAGATGATCATCACCTGCTTTGGCATGAGGAGCCACTCAGGCACACAGAGAGAGTTCTATTTGTTGTGCCAGCTCCTGCTTCATTCTCCTGACTTAGCCCTGCTTTAATAGGGTCTGTGTGGAGTTAAGATGGCCAGTGATGGAGGCCTGGGCACAACACCCCAGAGATGTCTTAACTCAGAGAAGATAGATCTGTAGACCATTAGGAGCTGAAAATATGTGTTAGTATTATTACTCATATAGATCACTTAGTTTTCTGTCAGATTTTTGTCTCAGACTCATCCCCTATGATGAAAAGGAAACTTCTTGATTTCTATAAAGATTCCTACAGAATCAATGAGCATTAGAATTGAAAGGGATGGGCTGAGCATGGTGGGTCATGCCTGTAATCCCAGCACTTTGGGAGGCCAAGGCAGGAAGATTGCTTGAGGCCAGATGTTTGAGAGCAGTGTAGGCAACATAGCAAGACCCATCTCTAAAACAAATATTTAAAAAAATTAGCTGGGTATGGTGTTGCACGTCTACAGTCCCAGCCACTCGGGAGGCTAAGGTGGGAAGACCACTTGAGCCCAGGAGGTCAAGGCTGCAGTGAGCAGTGATCACACCACTGCACTCTAGCCTGGGTGACAGAGCAACACCCTGTCTCAATTTTTTAAAAATAAAAAAGAATAATTATTTTATCCCATTGTTCTCAACTTTAAAATCACTGATGCTTGAGTCTTGTCTTGGAGCAATCCATCCATCTGTGGGGTGAACCCTGGGAATTAGTATTTTTAGAGGCACTCTTCTAGCATTACTAAGGCTAAATGTTTCCACCAGTCTGGCTAAAACTTCTCATTTCATGGATGGAAAAAGTGAGACTCAAAGAGGCTAAGTGACTTTCATAAAAGCAGACTTGCAGGGACAAAGCCAGAACCTAAGGTTTTATAAATACTAGTCCAGTGCTCTTGTTCAGACATCACATTCCTTCTCATCTTGTTTCCTCAGATTTATAGCCAAAAACAATGGGACCATCAGGGACCCACCTTAGGACCCTCATAGCGAGTGGTCCTCCAGCTCAGCCCATGTGCATCCAGCTGAAAGGCTTTCATACCTCTGCCCTGCATAGCTCTTGTTCAGAGAAGTGGGTGCACTGTGGCAGAAACAATTCTCTACTAACCCATTTGGAACAATAAAGAAATAAATCCTAATCCACCAACCTTGACCAGACAGCTGAAGGTTGTGCTCACTTGGTACTGACCTTGTAAAGATGGATTGCAATTTTGGGGAGTCGATTTTACTTTGTTTTTATGTTTATTTTTCCTTCTGGGTACTTAGAGTTCGTATTCATCCTAGAGAGTTCTGGGAATTGCAGGTCCAATGCTATTAGCATCTGCTTCATTCCTCTGCCTTTCTGCCCAACTCCCTTGTTTTCTAATTCTTAAAAGATTTTTCTATTTTTTAAGACAATTTATGCTGAATGAATTGTTATTTTAAAATAGGTGAGTGAAATCCACCTTAAGTACTGATTTGATGTATTTAGAAGATATGGAGGCCTCTGAAGCAGACCAGCAAGGCAGCCTGTGTATTTCCCCTAGGTGTGGTTCCCTCTTTATTACCAGAGGGTACATAGGAGATTCTGCATTCATTTAGTCATTCATTCAAATAATGTTTATGGATTTCATTTTCTTTAGGTCCAGGGAACTTGATTGGCACTAAGGGAAACTAAGGCGAATTACTCACATCGCTTGACCTCAAGAAGCTTAAATCTAATGGGGAGGGAAGAAGATTATCCTCGAACACCCGTACTGTATGCAATGTGATGTTCCCTAAGGGTATGGCAATAGGAGTATAGGAATGAGTGGGATTATTTCTAGCTGAGGATCAGGGAAGGTTCTGTTGATGATTTGACATTTTAGCTCAGTTTTGGAAAATTGATGTGATTTTGACAGAAATAAGTATAAATCTTTTGTGTAGGCAAAGGAACAGCTGGAGCAAAGAAAGACAAAGGGGAGGGAAAGTATGTGCGTGTGTGTTGGGGAGTATATCTTTGGTCTTCATATGATAGGTAGGAGGGAGCATCTGAAAAAAATTATGTGTAGACCTCATGGATGCTCATGGGTTGAAACTGGCTTTAGTGACTGGTCTACTTCCTCAGTTTTACAGATTATAAAGTAATAATAATAATAGCAATATTTGAACTTAACTCTCATTGCATGCTTTCTATAGGCAGTTACTGAACTACATCCATTACATGAATTTTCTCATTATTTTCTTACAACATTCCTTGGAGGTAAGTATTATTATTATCCCCACTTTGCAGATGAGGAAACTAAGGCTCATAGGTCAGTAAGCCAGTAAAAGGCAGAGTTGGGATTTGAACCCAAGGCTACACTCTTTCCGTGGCCAGGATTTTAACCGGGGTATTCAGTACTGGTGCCATTATAGGGGAGGAAAAGATGATGGATTCATTTTGGACACGTTGAGTTAGAGGGGCCTATGAGACCTCCAGGAGAAGAGGTGAGTCTGGAGCTTGAAGAAGGAATAATTTGAAAGAAAATGAATTTGTTTCTGAAAGTTGTATCCTAACGTTGGCATATTCAGAACACCAGTCACGTTGACTTGCCCTGCAGAATTTCCAGATGGGAATTCTAGCAGCTCACATGCCAAGGCTGCTCCTTAGTGTGTGTATGGCTTGCCAGACCCATCTTCCAAAGCTGCACTCAGGTTTTTTTTTTTTTAACATGTCTCAGCTCCTTTCTCCACCATGTGTGCCTGCAGTACTGTCTCCTTTTATCTAAAGGGGTTTTGCAACTTGTCCCCTTGCTGCCTGCCAAGGTTTACCTCTGAGAAGTATCAAGCTGTTCAGCATTGGCTAGAACAAGCTCTCCTGACCCTGTTGACCCAACAGTGAAAAAGTGTCAGTGTAGGGGAGCGGAAGATGTTAAGCATGTGCATGAGGAAGGAAATAGTTTCTTTCCAGCAGGTGAGAAGCCCAGAGAGTTTTGGTGGCCTGGGCAAGCTCCTATGCCTCAGGTGAAAAGAAGTTCAGTAAAGCTTCCTTGCCTGGTTTTAAGTTATATTGTCTTCTAATTCCTTCTTCCCTCACCTTCCTCTTGTCCTAATACCTTCAACTCCAAGTCTCTTGTCATTTCCTGACAGACTGGCAGGTATACCTGACAGACCGGTATAATTGTTGGAATCAGGAATGTCTGACCAGTGGGGAAACTGTGGCAGTAAGGAGTGGAGAAAACTTAGTGAAGGGCTTGCAGTCCATGACTAAGAACCCAGAATTCACGTTATCCTGTAAGAAAACCCGTCAGGGAAGAGATCTAAGGGTTGGAGTCTGTATTATTCTTCTATTGCTGCTGTCACAAATTACCTCAAACTTAGTGGCTTAAAACAAGATACGTTTATTAGCTCACGGTTCTGTAGGTCAGAAGCAAAAGCAGGCTTTGATGAGTCCCCCTCCTTAGGGTCTTACAAGGCTGCAATCAAGATGTTGCCTGGGTGGGCTCTTATCTGCAGATTCTGGGAAGAACCCCCTATCCAAGCTCAAGCCTATTGTTGGCCAAATTCTGTGCCTCACAGTTATGGGATTGCAGTCCCCATTTTTTTTCTTGTTGTCAGCCAAGAGCCACTCTTAGCTCCTAAGGGTCTCTTGGATTCCTTGTCACATTGCCTACATCTTCGAGGGTAGCAATGGTGCATCAAATCCTACTTATGCTTCAAATCTCTGATTTCTGCTACTTGCTGGAGAAAATGCTCTGCCTTTTAAAGGCTCATGTGATTCTATTGGGCCCACCTAGATAATCTTCCTTTTGCCATGTACGTTAGCTTGCTAGGACTGCCGTAACAATCTGGGTGGCTACTGTGTTTGAATGTGTCCCCCAAAGTTTATATGTTGGGTACTTAATCCCCAGTGCAACAATGTGAGAGTTGGGACCTTTAAGAGGTGATTAGGTCACGTGGGCTGTACCCCATGAATGGATTTGTGTCATTATCAAGGGAGAACATTAGTTATCATTGAAGTAGGTTCCTGATGAAAGGATGAGTTTAGCTCCCTTCCCTTTTATTGCGTGCATGCTCTCTTCTACCTTCCACTATGGGATGATGCAGCAAGAAGGCCCTCCCGAGATGTGGGCTCCTTGACCTTGGACTTCTTAGCTTCCAGAAACTGTAAGAAATAAATCTCTGCTCTTTATAAATTACCCAGTCTCCAGTATTCTATTATAGCAGTACAAAATGGACTAAAACAGTGGCTCGGACAACAAAATTTTGTTGCCTCCCATTTCTGAAGGCTAGAAGTCTGAAGTGAAGTTACTGATGCTCCTCGACTCACAACGAGGTGATGTCCTGACAAACCCATGGTAAGTTGAAAATATTGTAAGTTGAAAATACATTTAATACACCAAACCTACCAAACATTATAGCTTAGCCCAGCCTACCTTAAACATGCTCAGAACCCTTACATTACCTTACAATTGGGCAAAATCATAAGGCAAATCCTGTTTTACAATAAAATGTTGAATATCTCATGTAATTTATCGAAATGTTGTACTGAAAGTGAAAAACAGAATGGTTGTATGGGTGCCCAAAGTAAGGTGACTACTGAATGCGCAACACTTTCACACCATCGTAAAGCTGAAAAATTGTCAGTCAAATCTTCCCAAGTCAGGGACCGTCTGTATTGGCAAGATTGGTTCCTTCTGAGGGTTGTGAGGGAGGGATCTGTTCCAGGCCTCTCCTTGGCTTGTAGATAGACGACTGTCTTCATATTTGTATGGTGTTTTCCTTGTCCAAATTTCCTTTTTTATCAGGACATCTAGTCATATTGGATTTAGGCCCACCCTAATGACCCCATCATAACTAATTACATCTGTAACCATGTTTCCAAGTAAGGACACAGCATCCTGAGATACTGGGGTTTAGGACTTCAGCATATGAATTTAGGGGGACGCAATTAAACTCATAGCACCATATATCATACATAATCATAACAATCACATCTTATTTGCTCATACTCAAAAGGGAGGGATTTGGACAAAGGTGAGGGTCATTGGAGGTCATTCTTAGAATTCTGCTTGTCACCCTGCCTCTGAGTCGGGATACCTGCTCAGAGGGATGTGAGGACAGCTATGATGAATAAAAAGAATACTGCTGACCATGGTGAGAACAGCTACAGAGGAGTGGGTGAAGGCCATGATCAATGGGTTGCAAGTGAACAAGAAGTGAAGAAAATGCAGAGACTGCTCCACTCAAGAAACAGCTGTGGCCAAGAGGAGGCCAGGTGGTGAGAAGAGAGGGAAACAGAGGTGAATAACAGTTCCACTAAAATCCAAGAGACCTGAGCTTGCTAGTTGTCTAGAGACAACTGACAGAGAGGGGCTTGCAGGCGGCTAAAGCCATTCAACAATTTCTGGTTGTCCACATGCCCCTTGTATGGGAACTTGACTTGGTACCATGTAGAGGATTTTGTAGAACTCCACATGTTATTAAATGGCCTTTGCAAAGAGACATGTGTGCAATCTGGCTGAATTATAGTTCCTTTGGAGATTCATGTTTGCTTACTTGTGGCTCTGTAACTCTCAACCTTAATATCACAGAAATGCATTTCTATCTGGTCTTCACTTCCCTGATTCTTTAAAAATTTTATGTGATTGTTCTTGGAAGGAAAGCTTTGGTGGAATCCAGAAATAGTATTGGCCACTATTGATTGAAGGTCTGCTGTATGACAGGCCCTGTGAGAAGGGTGCATGTATATTAGTCCTTATTTCCTTTTTACCAGGTAGATTGTTACCTTCATTTCACAAATGGGGAAACTGAGTCTCAGAAAGCTTCAGGGCTGTGGCTGAGGTTATAGCATTGCTAAGCAGTATTGCTCTGCCTCCTGGGTTAGTCACCACACTCACATTAAAGACCTTTTTCTTCTGAAAGTTGGCAATTTTCTTTTGTCTTGATAAATGTTATTTTCCTAGGATGTACTTAGAGCAATAAATGTTCTGTGAAAACAAAAGTGTAGTGTTCACTTTCTATTCCCCTCCCAGTCCCAAACTTCTGGGCTTCCCAGTTCACCTATTTGAGAAATTACTTAGTGAAACATTTTTATCTCCCACCCAGAATAATTCATTGCCAGGCAAAGAACAATGCAGAGACATTACAGCCAGTGAGACTTTTTCCAAAGGTCACACATCGACGTCCAGGGATTTGTGATGGACACAGTGCCCAAGGCACAACATCACATTTGCTTCTCTTTCTGGATGCGTTTCATCATGAAAGGGATTGCAAGCCTCCATCTGCTGACTTGCAGTGGGCTGTTCCCCAAAATGCATGCCTTGTTCTCATTTCCAAGGAGAATTGCAAATCTTAGAAGGTATTTTAAGGGAATATGACAGGAGCAGGAACCCAGAGCAATTGGAATTCAGAGTGGTGGAGTGAAGAATCAGCAGGCATGGCTGCCAGAGTTTGTAGGCTTGAGAAGCAATGAATTCTGCCAGGAGTGAGAGTGCTTGGTGAAAACCCTGGAAAGAAAACCCAGGTTAACTGGGTTTTAGAGGCAGTGTAGGAATCTGTCAGGTGGGCAGCAGGTAGAAGGTGGGAGAGAAGAACATCTCAGGTATAGGAGAGATACACAGGTTTAAATGTCAGTGCTGTGGTGCCAAGTGGCTCAAGTATAATTGAGTATATTAGTAATGATGCCAACCGCCCCCGTAATAATAAACACATACATTTTTATGTCACCTACTGTATGTCAGGGTACATTAATTATATTCTAAGCACATTAATTAACTCGTATATTCCTCAGTGCAACCACACAAGGTGAATACTGTTATTATCGTTGCTTTACAGATCAGGAAACTGAGGCACAAGGAGGAAAATAATCATGCTAAAGAACTATCAGTGAGCAGATTGGGGATTTTATTCCAGCAGTTTACTCTACAGCAGCTCTGTCCAGTGGAAATTTCAGTGATGATGGAAATGTTTTGAATCCTTGCTTTTAGCAAGGAAGCCACCACCCACATGTGCTATTGAGCACTTGAAATGTGGCTCGTGAGACACATGAATTTTACATTTTAATTTTGATTTATTATATTTAAATTTAGATAGGCACATGTGGCTAGTGAGGACAGTATTGGACAACACAGTTAGTTAGAGTCTGCTTATCTATAACCCCCTGCTGCCTTTCAAATTGGGGAGTATCAAGTTGATTCTGTCATGATAGTTCTAGCATTAAAAACCACCACAGGAATCATGGCCATCATTTATTTAGCTCTTATGTGCAGGGCAACATGCTCAGTGCTTCCTGTGGGTTATTTCATGTAATATCCATGACAACCTTATGGGTGATGGCTAAGAGCATGAACTCTGGCAGGTTTGAACTACCAGTGTTCAAAACCCAGCTCTGCTATTTGTTAGTTCTGCAGCCTTCAGCAAGTTGCTTATCCTTTCTGTGCCTCAGTTTCCTCATTTGGAAAATGGAGTAAATAATAGCATCCACTTCATGTGGTTGTTATGATGATCAAGAGGCTGTCCTTTGGAAGACAGCACAGTGCCTGACATGGGACAAATTCAGTATCTGAAGGTATTGTTATTATTACCCTTATACTTTAGATGAAGAAACCAAGGCATGGAGAGGTAAAGTATCATGCTGAAAGGTACAGCTAACTGAGGGAGAGTTGGAATTCAACCCACAGGTAGCCTGATTTCAAAGTTCAGGTTCTTAACAATTATATGGTGGTTTATTTTTTTCTTTTCTTTTCTTTTTCTTTTTTTTTATTTTTGAGACAGAGTCTCACTCTGTTGCCCAGGCTGGAGTGCAGTGGCATGATCTCAGCTCACTGCAACCTCTGCCTCCTGGATTCAAGTGATTCTCTTGTCTCAGTCTCCTGAGTAGCTGGGATTACAGGCATGCGCCATGATGCCCAGCTAAGTTTTGTAGTTTTAGTAGAGACAGGGTTTCCTCATGTTGGCCAGGCTGGTCTTGAACTCCTGACCTCAAGTGATCCACCTGCCTCGGCCTCTCTAAGTGCTGAGATTACAGGCGTGATAAGCCCAGCCCATCCTGTGGTTTCCGATCACAGTTTCTAAAATTGTGGTTTGTGGAGAACTGGCACTAAAATCCTTCAGAGTGCTTGTTGAAAATATGATTGCCTAGACTCACTAAAAACTGTTCAATTAGACTTTTGGGGTCAGAGACCTGGGAATCTGCATTTTAATAAATTTCCCAGGTGATTTTTCATGAACACCTTAACTAATAAGAAATCAATTAAAAAATTTAACGGTAAGAGAAGTAGAAGGAGAGACCAGGTTTTCAGATGCAGAAGATACCCTGGAGAGTGGGGTTATTCTGCAAACAGACTTAATTTTAGAAAGATCTTTCTGGTGGCTGGTGTTGAAGATGGACTTGATAAAGAACATCCTGGGGGTAGATGTGGGGTGTGGTGATGGGGCTCATTAGTACAGTGACGGAGTGGACAGGGAGGGAGGGACAGATTCTTTGGATGTTTTATAGTAAAATTGACAGGATATGGTAGATTACTAGAAACTGAGGAGAAGGAAAATTAATTGAGAATCAAAAATAATCCTCAGGTTTCTATAACACCTGAGTGGGTAATGATATTATTAACCAAGATGGACAAGGAATTTTGGAGATTCAGATAAACTTGAGGACTTCTTTGGACATCCAGGTGGAGAGAATCATTAAGCAGCTGGAAATTTGGTTTTGAGTTCAAAAGAGGAATATATAGCAAAAATAAAGTTTGGTGTCCTGTCAACACTAGGGGCGGTATGTGACCTGTGCAGTGGGTGAGATTGTCTTGGAGAAACTAAGTGGCAAGGCTCAGCAACTCAAATATTGCCAAGGGTGAGGGGTTGAAATAAGTGTGTGTAGTGGCCTGGTATAAGAGAACAGGTGTTAAGCTGCTTTTATTGCAGCTAATCTAATAACTGCCCAATCACACAGCTTTTGAAAACACTCTATCAGCCACTCAGCCGTACGACACTGCCCCAAGCTCTTAGCTTCTACTCACCTGGCACCTCGGGGTCTAAGCCTACTGGGTCTGACCCTATTGAGAGCACTCGGGTGCTGCCCATGCCAGAAGAGAAGGGCACCAAAGCCTAGCCCCTGAGGGACAATAACACTCGAGGGCTAAGACCAGGAGCTAGTGAAAGAGGCATAGGAAAAGTAGATAGAAAAGAAGTAGGAGAACAAGGACACAGCTGTGTTGGAGAGGCTGAAAGAAAGAAGGATTTCAATGAGAGGGTTGTCAGCAAGCCACATGCCACCAAGAGCTCAAGCTGAAGCCTGGGGAGAAGTTTTGGCATAGACTTGACAAGCTGGACGTGCTTGGTGTCTTTTGCCACCAGTAGAGTAATGGGGGATGGAGCCAGGGAGGGAATGAGAGTCGCAAGCGGAGGCAAAGAATATAGATTACTTTCTTCAGTGGGGAAAGGAATGTGAAGGTCACTTGCTTGAGGGGGAGACATGGTTGGCACGGGGTTGTTTGTAGGATAAGTGGGGCTTGATCATGTTTGTAGGGAGAGGGAACACAGAGCCAGTGGGGTAGAAGGATCTGAAGATAGTTAAAAAAAATGACTATTGGATCAAAACTGCAGAGGAGGGAAGAATAGTTTGTATCTTGAAAAAAACCAGGGTACCTCTTTCTTTGGGCTAGGAGGAAAAGGTAGAGAAAAGCTTAGATCTAGGGGCAAGAATTTGTAATTGGAATTCTTGCAAGTGTAAATCTAGGTTGTCTGTTTAAAACAAGGACATTGGTGAGGAACAAGGATAAACGTGGTAATGTCTACAGCACATTGAGCATCTGCACCTGTGTGCCAGGCATTGTTTAGCGCTCTTTGAGAATTGTCTTTTTTATTCCTGAAAGGCAAATGTAATTGGCATACCCATTTTACAGCCCACAAAGAGAAGTTAATTGCCTGTGGTCACGCAGCTAGTAAGTGGTTGAGCTGAGATCAGATCCCAGGAAGTCTGAGTTCAGAGCTTGCTCTAGCTGCTATACAGTGTAATAAAGCAGCAATAATGATGACTTGCATTCTCATAGTACTTTTTTTCTTAAAACTTTATCCCTATTTTACAGGTGTGGAAACCAAGGCAGAATTTTTACAGGTGTGGAAACCAAGGCAAAATTTGCTCAACTCATCATGCATCTTGGTAGGGTCAGAGCTAGGACTGGAGCTGGGGTCTCTTACTTTCTAGTCCTGTTCTGCTTCCCAGGAAGCGAACACCCACAAGTAGCTCCTGAGTAAATTATGTTGCATTTCTGACATCTCATTCCCTCTCTTCCTCCTTCTATTCCAGTCTGCCTACTCCTACCCTGATCTGGACCCCAGGCCCCAAATGCCAGGAAGGTGGCCTGGCACCTGCTCCTTCCTTTTGGCTGGAATCTTTGTCCTCCCACATGAGGGCATTGCCCGCATTCCCCACCACCACTGCCTTGCCTTAGTATGAGGGGCCTCATGCAGGCAAGCAGTGGAGTAGAAGGCCACATTTGTTTTGCTTTTGTTGTTAAATAATATAAATCTCTTGGCTGCACCACCGGCCAGTACGTGAGTTGTGTGTCTTCCTGCATAGTTGCTAATGAGACAGTTAATCATTTGTTTATTTTGTATGAAGAGAGGTGGCAGCCATATCTCTCAAACCAGACATTGGGCTCCAGGACCCTCAGGGAAGCTGCCCACCCCTGGCACATGAGTCACCCACAGTCTCAGCACAATCCTGCCCTGCAGGCCCCATCACCTTCTTCCCTGAGGAATGGCCAAGATGCAGGCATCAGCTGATGATGATGATGATTACTGTTATTGCAGCTATTATTTTTATAAATACTCCCTTCCCTGAGATGCAAAAAAAAAAAAATGTAATTTGCAAAGATGCTTTGTTGGGAGATAAGTAGGCTTCCTCTTGGGCACGGAGTTTATCTCACTCGTGCACAGGTTCCTAGAGGTCGTGCAACTCACGAGATAAAGCTCCAGGATCCTCCCCAGGGAAGGCCAGAGTCAGTGTTCAGCTGTTTTCCTAGATCCAGGGTTAAAGAGGTGAAATCAGCTATGTTCGTCCTGTAGGCTCCCTGGGGCCGAGGCTGCTTTTATTAGAGCAAATCAGGCCTGTCCAGGAGCTGTGCTATGTGGGAGGAGAGAGCCAGGAGGAGGTGAGGAGGGGTTGGGGTGGGGTGTGCTGCAGGGATTGCTGTCTGCACCTGGGCTGCCCAAACTGAATGATTGTCTTAAAGGGCTCCCATCTCATCGATTTGCATGCTGTCAGCATCCTCCTGCTATTTTCTTGGTGTTTGTACAAATCCTATTGCCCGAAGCTTAAATTTCAATTAACTGGGTCCAACTGTCTGTGTCCTGAGGCAGAGGGAATGGGCTGGGGTTGCTTTGTTTTCTGCTGCGGCACTCCATCCTTGGCAGTCTGTCTCTCTGTCTTGAACCTCCTGTCCTGAAGGCTGCACCTCTCTGTGAATTGTTTGCATTCCACAGTCAGGGGCAGAATTACCCAGGGCAGGGCTTATGTTTTAGGAGTAGTTGATGGCTAGATCAAGAAACAGGAGCATGCAGTGGAGTGGAATCATCCCCTTACCATGGTTGATTTCTAGCTTTCTGCTTCCCCCTGTGACATGGTGAGATGCTTTTATTTTTACTTCCTCATCCAGATATATTCTTGATCTCATCCTTCTTTCTCCTATTTTCTTCTTCTAAATATGTCTTTTTAACCTCTGCATCTTTGTTCTTGCAATTTCCTTCATCAGAATTTTCTTCCCTTCCTTTTCCTACCAATCCTTATCAAAATCCATCCTTCACAGCTCAATTCAAGCATCACTCCCTCCAGGAAGCCCTCCCACTGTCCTTCCCAGAAGACTTGACCTTGCTTTCTGTGCTTCCGATTTCTTGGATCTCACAGTTCTCCCTTCTTAGAGTCAGAGCTAGCATCTCATTCTGTACATCCCACAGTACAGTATCACACCATTCATATTATTTTTTTTTTTTGGTTTTGAGTTTGTTCTGGTTGGGTTTTGTTGTGGATTGAATGGTGGTTCCCCCAAAAGATATGTTACATCTTAATTGCTGGAACTTGTCAATGTTACCTTATTGGAAAAAATGGTCATAGCAGATGTAATGAAGTTAAGGATCTTGAGAAGATGGAGAGATCATCCTGGATTAGCCAGACGGCCCTACATTTAATGAGAAGCGTTTATGTAAGAAATACATAGCTGGGTGCAGTGGCTCACACCTGTAATCCCAGCACTTTGGGAGGCCCAGGCAGGTGGGTCATCTGAGGTCAGGAGTTCAAGCAGCCTGGCCAGCATGGTGAAACCCTGTCTCTACTAAAAATACAAAAAATTAGCCAGGCGTGGTAGTGGGCACCTGTAGTCCCAGCTACTCGGGAGGCTGAGGCAGGAGAATGGTGTGAACTCAGGAGGTGGAGCTTGCAGTGAGCTGAGATCTTGCCACTGCACTCCAGCCTGCATGACAGAGCGAGACTCTGTCTCAAAAAGAAAAAAAAAAAAGGTTAGGTGATTGTGGTGGTGCATGACTGTAGTCCCAACTTTGGGAGGCTGAGACAGGAGAATCGCTTAAACCTGGGAGGCAGACGTCACAGTAAGCAGAGATCATGCCACCGTACTCCAGCCTGGGCAACAGAGGGAGACCCTGTCACCCCCCAGAAAAAAAGGAAAAAAAAAAGAAATACACAAGGAAGATTTGACAGAAAGAGGAGGAGAGAGTGATGTGAAGATGGAGACAGAGATGAGAACGATGTGGCCACAGGCCAAGGAATTCTGGCAGCCACCAGAAGCTGGAAGAAGCCAGGAAGGATTATCCCCAAGAGCCTTCAGAGGGAGCATGGCCCTGCCAACACCTAGATTTCAGACTGTTGGCCTCCAGAACTGTAAGACAATAAGTTTCTGCTGTTCTAAGCCATCCAGTCTGTGGCAATTTGTTACAGTAGCCCTAGGAAAGAAAGGGTTCTCCTTCTCTGAAAGGGAAGACAGGGAGAGGCAGGAAGAAAACAAAATACCAGCATGAGGAACCTGTACCCTTCCTTCCAGATTTTATTATCAGCTTGGGTCCTTCTGTTTTATTTCATACAATCCAAGTCCTGTTACTCCCACACCAGGCCTTGGGTTGTCTAGGCAGCTGGGTGAAAGGCCACATTTGTTTTGCTTTTATTGTTAAACAACATAAGGACAGGGCCTTGTCATGTGAGAACATCAATACTGAATAAATAATATATTTATAATACCAATAAGAGCAATTGACATTTGTATAGCCTTTACAACTTACAGATTACTCTGACTTACCTCATTGCGTTTTGTATTTATGGTAAACCTGAGAGGTGGTTGTTGAGATCCTCATTTTACATTTGAGGAAATGGACAGAGGTGGGAAGGGGCTTGTGTATGACCATACGGCAGATGTGGTTGGGCCAACGCTAAACCATCTTTTGGTTCCAAGTCTATTTCCTTTAACTGTGTGCATAATATTCTTTGATTATGAGACCCAGTAGGTCAAATCTGTTTTTAAAATTCTTTTCAAAATGGGAATATCCTTTGCCTGAGCTAGGGATACCTGGTTTCCTTCTTTTCCTCAAGGTGTGCTCAAACTCAGCAGGGTTTGGTAGTAGTGGAGAGGCTGAGAGAAAGCCCTGCTTATTCAGGGGTCTTTGTTTTACAAGTTGTCTCTGTATGTTGATCCTCTGTTATTGTTTGGGTAGGCACTGGGGAACCTCTGTGCTTGCATGTGGGCATGTACACACATGCACTGTGCGCTCTGCCAGCTGTTATCCCCCTCTGGTGCTCACTGGCATAAATCTGCCACCTGATCATCTAAAATCCCAGTGAAAGGAAAATTGCCAGGCCAGGAGGGTCCACGGGAGAATCAATATATCTAGTATAGTTTATATTTGTACCTTCTCTCCTTAAGAGTTACAGTGAGTGACTCTACTCCCCAAATGGAGCACCTCTCTCCAGGAGAGTAAGAAAATCACATAAATAGAAAGTGAGCTTTGGACTCTAACAGACATAGGTTCATATTCACCTCTGCTACTTAATATCCATATTGGTTTGAGTTATTTAACCTTGACAATCCACACTGTAAAATGGGTAAATAATAAATACCCTCCTCTCAGAAGTGTTACAAAGTTTATATGAAATAATGTGCTTAAAAAGCTGGGTACATAGTAGGAGCTTAGTCATTGTTTATTTTCTCCCTCATACCCATACATGATTCATTCTACTGTTAAAATTATGCTTCTATTGTAACCACACTTTCATCAGGGAACAGTTAGTAGCATTAGGTTGGTGCAAAAGTAATTGTGTTTTTTTGTCATTACTTTTAAAGGCAAAAACAGCAATGCCTTTTTACCAACCTAATAGTTTTGTCACATTGCCCTCTAGTAATGATGCCCTTTTTGCAAAGGGGAAACCAAGGGCTTGAAGAGAGGAACTGAAATATTAAGATTTCACATCAAATCAGAGTTAGGGCTTAAATAGAAATAAGGGCACTCATTTTCCCACTTTAGTGGGAAGGGAAATAAACCAACATTTATTGACCTCCTAATATAAGCCGTGTCCTTCCCTCAAATATTTTATTCTCACAAGAACATGATGACATGAATAGTGATATTATCCCAATTTTACAGATGAGGAAACAGGCTTAGAGAATTTCAGTTGCTGTAGGTTACTTAGCAGAGAGGCTGCCCTCCTTCCCAGGGTTCCTGGCCCCAGGGTGCCCAGCTCCTGTGTTTTTCTGCTCCATCATGTGGCTTTCCTCGGAGTCCTGGGGAAAATACAGCTCCTGGAGGGTCCATGTGTAAGGATGAATCAAGAGGAGCATCTCATTATCACCCCTAGTTGTCAAAGAACAGAATCTACAGCCCCTTGTTGCTTGTTTCCTCCCAGTCATTCAGCTCTCAGGAGTGGAGTTAAGATGGAACCTGACTGGTAATGTAATGCAGGACCCAAGGTGTTTCCCATAGGTCATGTTGTTTATGGATCTGATGTCCATTATCATTTGAAGGAGTATTTGGCCAGGCGCAGTGGCTCATGCCTGTAATCCCAGCACTTTGGGAGGCTGAGGCAGGTGGATGATCTGAGGTCAGGAGTTTGAGACCAGCTTGGCCAACATAGTGAAACTGCGTCTCTACTAAAAATACAAAATGAGCCGGGCCTCATGGTGGATACCTGTAATCCCAGCTACTCGGGAGGCTGAGGCAGAAGAACCACGTGAACCCAGGAGGCAGAGGTTGCAGTGAGCCGAGATCGCACCACTGCACTCCAGCCTGGGCAATAAGGGCAAAACTCTGTCTCAAAAAAAAAAAAAAAAAAAAAGGAGTGTTTGAGTAAGGGAGTAAGGCCACCCAAGATATTTAATACAAGGCAGGTTGTAAGTTTAAGTGAGTATAGTTGGAGTAAAAATAGAAGAAATTATATCTGTTCTTAAATTAAACTCCAGGGCTGTGTTTTGTGAACCAATTAACTAAAACTTGGAGTCATCCTGTTAGGCTTTGCTGAGCAATGGAGGGACTTGTGGGGAAATGTGGCTGCAAAGGAGATAGGAGGGAAGCTGAGGAGGCTGAGGAATCACAGATGAGCTAGGAAGATGCTTGTAGCATAGCACGTCTTCCTGTTTGGTTATTGGAAAACCTGGGTCCTAGTTCTTGATCTACTAGCTCTGCAGCATAGGAGTCATTATCTCTCTGGAACTCAGGTTGTAAAATAAAAAGGTCCAACAAGATGATATCTAGGGTTCCATTCAGATATAAACATGTGCTGTTTTTTGAATGTTAGTGCAGCCAGAGGGCCTGAAAAGTGAGGGGAGGCAGAGAGCCTTATCTGATAGAACAAGCAGCATTTCAGCAGGGAGCAGAAGGAGCTTTGGTGGCTGTCTCTGTATGTGCACTGGGTGGAGAAATGAGTGTGGGCAGTGTGATTGCATTAGGCCCCTCCCCATGTTCTCTCTTCTACAGTGCCTTGAGCACAGCTTTATTATCTTAAAGCATTTACCAAGTTCTAGTGTCTTTGGGCAGCAAGTCCCTCAACAGACTGTGAGCTCCATGATGGGAAAGACCAACTATTCTTCACTGTGATAGTTGAAAAAATGAATGCATCCAAATGCTTTTGGATTCCAGTTTCTCTAGAGATGTCTTTTATGCGTCATTTTTGTAGTTTGGTCTCTTCTCAATGGAATAATAGATACTAAATATCATATTAGGATGGGCAGGTGAAAGTGAGTCAGTGCTTGCAGAGATAGATGAACATTGGAAACTGTTCTTGAGGTTCTGTTCAGAAAGCCTGCTCGCTCTTAGTCCCTTTCCTGCTTGTGGGAGAGTGGGGGTAAAGCTTCCCGGCAAAGTGTGAGTGGCAGGCAAGCCTAGCTATTCATTGGCTCACAGCTTCGGCATAGACCCCATGCCCATTGCTGGCCTATGGCAAGGCACAGCAAGCTTGACAGTGCATGCACCTGACCTTGCCCATAACCATTAATCAGCCATCATGTCCACAGTCTTCCCCACTTCTATAAACTACTGGGACAGTCACTGGAGGAACTGTCATTTTTTAACTCAGCGCAAGTTTTGTTCGCTTTAGATTTTTGGGCTACTCCCACAATTTAGCTTATTCCCTCTCTTTTTTCCCCAAATTTTATTTTTATCTTGGTACCAGGTCAATTAGTTGAGTGGGGCCTGGGGAAGGATGATAAAAAAGACCAAAGATACACATGCAAGATGGGGGCGTGCTTATGAAACTGTCCACTGGACACCCACTATGTGCTTAACATTATGCTCTAGGCTTTTTTTTTTTTTTCCATTATAGCATCATCATTTCCCAGATGCTTTCCTCATGGCCTCTCTATGTAAGGCATACTTCATACTTGCTATTATAGTTAAAGTTGATGACATAACATTTAAGTGTCTAGGCCAGGACCTGGCACAAAGTAAGAACTTAGTAGACATTAATTGATGTTGTTGCTACTGTGTTCACATTTGATAGTTTAAGGGTCTTCAAGATATTCTGCAATGTAAAAGGAGAAAACAAACTTGTTTAGTTGGAGATAGTCCATCATTTGTAGAGCAGGATAAATATTGCTGATCATTAAATCATCTCAGACTTTAACAGGTGAAGAATGAGTAGCTGCCCTGGTTAAAGATTGCATTTGCCTCAACCTAAGTTGGGGCTCAGAAGGGGAGGGGAAGGTGTCTGTTCCAGTCTCTGATTTGTTTCTAAGTGATTTTTATTGCCATCACTTCTAGGTGTCTAAGTGATTTTTATTGCCGTCAACTTCTAGTTCTCAGGATGCATAACATGGTCCCTCATTCCAGAATCCAGCCTCTGAGCTTTACTCGCCATTTAAAGAATGGTGTTGGGCCTGAGTGTTTCTGTCCATGGTGCTAAACACAGAACTCTGGGACTCAAAAGCAGATGGTACTACATGGTCACTCTCATCTCCATAGCCTGCGAGATGAGACTGCTGTGAAAAGAAGGCTGGTTTGGGAGTTAGGAGGTCTAGTACAGTTTCAATCACTTGCTGTGTTGCCTCAGGCAAACCACCTAACCTGTCTGTTGCAGTGTTCCCATTGGTAAAATCGAGTTGCTACATTCTGTCATTCATATTTCAGAGTGCTGCTGATTTCTGTATGAGTAAATGAGATAACAGATGCTAAAGTGGGATATGAATGCATAGTATGATTATGCTGCAATTGCCTCTCATTCTTTTAATCATACATTTTGACTGTATCGTTTTAATTTACGGAGGCACCCTAAGGCCTAATAACATATAATGCAGCATGCAGGAAATCAAACAAACAGATAAATGCACTGGAGGAAGAAAGAAATAACTTTTTTAATATGTTGTTTGCAAGTGGCTGTATGGCTGTAGAACCTGGGGTGTGTTTCTAAGAGGAAAGATAATGACCAGTGAGGGGCCAGCCCTTGTCTGGAAGGAGAGAAAAACTCATAAAATCTCATCACCACTCCAAGCCCCAAAGGGGAGACCCATTTTACTGTCACAGTCCTGAAATCTTGACATTAGCTTGATTTCCTTTTTTAGCTTGGTATTCCTTGTCCTTCACAGAATAGTTGCAGTCTCGCTTTTTGAGTTAATCATGCTTGCTATGGCCTGAGATTTGAAAATGGAGTCTGTGGGTTTAAGTTCTTCTTTTCCTGGTTATAGAAACTTCATAAAGCAAATGAGGCTCTTATAGCCTAACTTTCTTCATCTGTGAAATGGGCTCAGTAGTCATAATATCTCCATATGGGATGATTGAGAAGATACAATTGTAAAAATGGGCCTTATAAAAATGTACCAATAGTTGTCATTGTTATTCCCTGACATGCTCTGTTCAAAGTATTGCATGAGCAGGTTTTGCCTTTTCCCCATCCTGTGCCTTTGTGTGTTCTATTCTTTTTACTGGGTGTATCTTCTTCATCTCTTCTTTTAAAAATCTCACTCCTTTAAAGCACAGGTCAAATACTACCTTCTTTGACCTCCCCAACCATAATAATTTTTTCCTTTCTAGAACTCCTAGATAGTCTATCATCTTTACCGTTCAACTTATGATCTCCTTGCACGGTGGCATCTAGTTTAGTCATTTTTTTTACTTTCCTAAATAGATTATAAGACCCTGAAAGACGGCTACTTATCTAGCACAGTGTGTAGCACAGAGCAATTGCCCAATACCTGTTTTAATTGGAATGCAGGATGAATATTACACAGCACTCATGGTCTTAGGCTTTTGTAAAAATACAAGCGTTGCTGGAGGAGGTGACTCAATAGGTCATGGGTACTTGCATATGCATTAAGAACATTGGGTTTGGGTAGCCAAATGAAGGTGGAAAATCTGGAAAGAACAAGTTGAATAAGGAAGCAGGAGCTGCTAAAACACGTTTTTTTCACTGTAGCAGTTTTTCCTAGCCTAGTCCTGGTCTTGGAGGTGCTGTGAAACCAGTGTATTGACTTGGAAAGATCCCTTAGATCTCTGAACTGGGACAAGGGTTGCAATTCACGGACACCGGATATTGTGCAATATTCAGGTCTGCCAGAAGGTGGCGCACTATCACTAATTCCATGGTCTGGCAGCTTTGCTCCTGGGGATCCCCAAAGTTGGTGTGGGCATTCTGATGGGTAGCTCTCCTCCGCATTTTGTGTGGTTCAGAGCTTCTCCCCTCTTATCCCCTCCCCTGCCTGCATTCCACTCAGCTTCTTTATGATGTATAAAGATGAAACTGACCCCAGTCTTCAGCCTGAAGAGTGCCTTCCATTGGGCTTCCACATTTGGGAAGGTTCCCGCTGAGATGGGACAGAAGTGTCTCAGCAGTCTCTCAGTTCCTGCGTAAGTTCAGAACCAACTCAAATCATGCTCTCTGCAGTGGAATCTCCCCACCCTGGGCGCGGAGAGAGTGAGCACTCGGTGCCTTTTTGGATAAACCAGGTAAAGAAGAAAACAAATTACTTTTTAGTACACTCCTTTATTCCTCATTCCCTCCGCAGCCTCCTATGACTTCTGATTTCTTGTCTGAACTTCAGGAACAGCACCTCTCTCTGTGTCTTCCTCATCTCACTCCTATATGGTGTTTCATTCTCTTTATGGTGTTATCACATTTATTTATTTATTTTTGAGATGGTGTCTCACTCTGTCACCTAGGTAGGAGTATCGTGGCGCGATCTTGGCTCACTGTAACCTCCGCCTTTCAGGCTCAAGTAATTCTCATGTCTCAGCCTCCTGAGTACCTGGGACCACAGTCACACGCCACCAGGCCTAGCTAATTTTTTGTGTTTTTAGTAGAGATGGGGTTTCACCATGTTGGCCAGGCTGGTCTTGAGCTCCTGGCCCCAAGTGATCCACCTGCCTTGGCCTCCCAAAGTGCTGGGATTACAGGCATAAGCCACTGCACCCAGCCTGTTATCACATTTATTATCTTACATTTTCACACAATATCTCTAAAATGTGCCACAGATATTTTTCTCTATTTTTTATTAGGAGAGCGTTCACGTTTATATCATGCACCATTTAATTTGACCCTCACAGCAGCTATGAGAAGTTTTGGGGCATGAGCATTAATATCTCCATTGTACGATGAAGACACACACAGGAAGAGTAAGTGATTTTCTCAGAAAGTGTAAGATGTTCAAGAACCTGTTCATCTTGTTGCTAATGTACTTTACTCTTCTTCTCACTATAGATGATGCAAATAAGCCTCAAAAGGAAGATATGACTTATCCAACGTCCTGAAGTCAATGATGGTATAAATGGGGCTGGAATTAATATCTCTCGATTCTCAATTCAGTGTTCTTTGTATCCCACTAAGGAATCCTTCTCCATTATCTAACAAACCATTGGCTATCTGTCTACCCAACTCATTTCCTATGTCTTCAAACTCTTAAGCACACATCAATCAGCATTTGACAGAGGGTCCCAAAGGTGAATGCCTGAGGCATATGGAAAGCTCATCAGGAATTATTATTTTAAGTTTAAAATGGATAAAACAAGCACTGGCAAGAAATCCATCAATCTGCTAACAATGACTGTGCAAATGACTGAGTATAGGTATTAGAGGTGTACCGCAATATCTCTAATACTGTTACCCAGTCATTTGTACTGTTATTGTTAGCAGATTGAGAAAAGTGTTTTCATTTTTCTGTTTCTATGTTTTCAAAATTTTCTTCAGTGAGATTTTTAACTTTTATAATGGAAAATAAACATTACAAAGTGGAAAAAAATGTTTTGTGTCACAGGTTTGGGATGTGTTTGTGCAGCTGTGTGCATGGGAGTGGCTGTTGCCACATTGTGTTAAATGGGATGGAGGCTGGGTAGGGCAGGAACTGTGCTCCAGTCTTCTCCAAGGACAGGTCATTGTGTCATTCACTGGTTCCCATTCCTCCCCTAAAGCCCTGGCTGATGATTTTCGCACGCTTTACTTAATAACTTGCTCCCTACTTGGAGCCCGGTGGAATCCACAAAGCCATAAGCACACACCAGCCTGGTAGGTTGGGGCAGGTGGGAAGGAGCCCTGGGAGGCTGGGGCATCAGAGCTTCACCCTCTCTGGTCAGAGCTGTGGGCTCCTGAGCTTCTCCCTCTGCCTGCTGTGGACTTATGTAACACATTCACAGGACTTCATTTTCCAGTAGATTGAAAGCAAAGCCGCTGTTGATTTTCTCCAAAATGATCTATTTGGAAGTGCAATTGCCTGGAATTACATGGTGGCGCGAGAGGTTAGACCTTGCTGTAAATAACTTTCCTCTCAGCCACACAGGGGCTCAGCTGGAAGCAGTGTCTGGGCTTTAGATGACGGTGTTTGGGGTGTGTGTGTGTGTGTGTGAGTGTGAATACATGTGTGCATGGTCTTGGGGCCTTTGCTCACCTTGCTACCACTTCTTCTACCTTTGGAGCTTTGCATCGGAATAAGGAATGAGGGCAGAGATGGGGAAGGATGGGGTTGTGCTTGTGGTTTCTTTCATCAGCTGGTTTATAAGGCCTGTCTCTGGCCACCTCTTCCCCTTATTGCTTCAGGGTCCTTGAGTCATGTGAGGTTGAGTAACTCAAGCACAGAGTGTGGAGTGGCACAAAGAACAAGCTTAAGAATTGGACGTTTCTGAGTTATAGCACCACATGTGCCAATTACAACATACGGGACCTTAGACAATTGCTTACATCTATGACCTCCTGTGTCTTTATACATTAAAGCAAACAAACCTAAACCAAACAACTGGTATAAGGTGTGGGAGTTGAGAGTACCTACATTTCAGTATTGTTGCAAGAGTTAAAGGAAGTAATGCTGGAGAAATCACACTGCACAGTGTCTGACACTTGGTATGTGTTCTGTAAATTTAGTTCCATTCTGTGCCCTGCCTTGCCTTTCATGACAGATTGAAATTAAAAGCAAAAGCAATGGGCTTGGAACCAGGATGGTCTAATCCAAAGTTGTGAAACATGCAAAGTCTGGGGTGTTTCACTTCTTTCTATACTCCCTTCCCGTATAGATAGCCATAGCATACATACATGATTCCCCCAAAGAAAGACTGTAATAAACGAACTCTCACTGCAGCAGATGGGACTTAATGCTGTCTGCTCCTGGTGGGCATTTGTATTTTAAGAGTCCTGCGTAGGCACGTAGAGGACAATGTTTAACCCAAAGATGGCAGCATTTTATGCAGGATGGCATTTAGATGGCAGAGCTATTTTTAGATTAGAAAGTCTTACATTTACTCTGGCCATTCTTCAGACCAGCCTTATTTGCAGGCGTTAGAATGGGATTATGTGCTAGATCGAGTGGACATTTTTCTCAAAACTCACCTAGTGTTGTCCTTTTCACATTTCCCCATGAAATTTAGAAAATAATAGAATCTTATCAAATATGGACTACATCCTCAGGAGAAGACTTCCAGACAGTTCTGGAGAAGGCATCTAGCCGCCCACCTACCTAACATTTTTTGGAATCCTACACTGTAATATAATAAATATAGCTGACATTTATGAAATATTTTGCTAAATTTTTATGTGCATAATCTGAGTTAATTCTTACTACTTCCGGTGGTACTGATATTATGATGCCATTATTATAGCATATTGGCCAAGAGCAAAGATGCTGGAGCCAGGTTACTTGGCTCAAGTCTCAGCTCACCAGTCACTAGTAGTGTGCCCTAAGGCAAGCTGATTCTCTGTGGCTTGATCTTCTTATATTTAAAGGAGGAATATAATAGTACTACTTCATAAGGCTGTTTGGGGCATTAAGTGATTCAATGTACATAAAGTGCTTAGAAGAATGTCTGGCTATTATTGTCACCATTAAACATCTGAGAAAATTGAGGATGAGGGGAAGGGAAGTGATTTTCCCAGTGACACCCAGATGGTGACAGATCCAGGTCAAGATTTCATGCCTTAGGACTCCCAGCCTAGTGCTTTTTTCTTGGTATGAGGAATATGTGGAGGATCTTTTATTTTTCCCACATTATTATCTCTCAAGACAGCTGTCAGTCATAAGTAACAGCATTTCAGAATGGCTGAAAATCTAGATGAGAACAATTGAAAAGTTGAGAGCTTGTTTAATTAAACTAGTTCCTGAAAGCATGTAAAAAGAAGTTTTTTCATAAAGTGGTGCCAATTTGGGTGCCCACCCCAGCTTGGCAGTTGCAGCTTAAGCACTAGTTAGTGGGCTTATTAATCAATGGCATCAGAGCCAACATCCAGGCTACAGCTAGCCTTCTAGAGAGGTGGTGCTGCCAGGTGCAATCCCAAGATGAGAGTCAACTTGTATGATAAGCATAGGTCAAGCTCTGAGTTTTCATTAGAAAAAAATAAGTGGCTACTTCATAAAATATGTTAATTAACCATTGATGGATTTGGGATAGAATGCGAAAGTTACATTTTCTTTAGAAAGTATAAAAACCCTTTAGAGTTTTTATTTCCTAAAGTGACCCAGAACAAGCCTTCAATAGACCAAGTCCAATAATGCCTCATGTGTTTCAGATGGAGAGGGTGGGCCAGATGAGGAGGGTGGTCACCAGGAGTTCTCCTTTGTCCTCCTCCCATTTCTCTTGACCTCTCTTGTCATAATGGCTACAGTTCCACTGTTGGGGATGTATTATTTTGGGCATTGATAGTATTTAAAGAGAAATTTAATTTCCAACATCTCCAAGAGACAACAAAATTATATAGCATCTTATATGGAACTCTCTTCCTCCCTGTTCAGATGCAGCAGCCAACTAGGACCATGCGGCCAACTAAGAACTGGAAAATAAGGCAAGGTGCCTTGGGAGGAGAAAGGGTGGATGATATATGCCGATTGACCATTTTGCTAAAGCCCAGGTCTACTTTATGCCATTTTGCTCTGCAAAGTGCTGCTGGAAGAAGTTCTGTTTGGAATTAAGTTAGAACAGGGAGCTCTGATCCAACATAAGAGAGCATCCCACTCAACCAAGATAATTAAGAGTTTGTCCTTTCTTCATTCCTTTTTCCAGCATAAGAAAGAGCATCCTACTTGTTTTGGATTGAATTTTATCCTCTCAAAAGATGTTGAAATTCTAACTCCCAGAACTTGTAAATGTGACCTTATTTGGGTCTTTGTAGATGATCGAGTTAACGTGAGGTCATTAGGGTGGGCCCTAATCCAATGAGTGTGTTCTCATAAAAAGGGGACATTTGGACACAGAAACAGACACATATACACAGGGAGAATGCCATGTGAACATGAAGGCAGAGATCCAAGTGATACATCTACAAGCCAAAGATTGCCAGCAAATGACCAGAAACTAAAAAAGAGGCATGAAACAGACTCTCCCTTAGAGTCCTCAGAAATAACCAGCTCTGAAAACACTTGATCACAGTCTTTTAGTCTCCAGAACTGCGAGACAATGAATTTCTGTTGTTTATGTCACCTGCTTTGTCGTACTTTGTTGCCCTAAAAAACTAATACACCACTGAACCAAGATAATTAAGAGCTTACGTCCTCTCCTTTCCTTCTTTCAGTAAATATTAGATGAGAGTCTACTGTGTGCCAGGCACAATACCAGATCCTGAGAACAATATCTTAGATAAGATCTTTGCTTTTAAGGAGTTCATAGACTATCAGGGATATGGATAAGTAAGCAGGCCATTACTGGCTGTATGATAGGTATTTCATGTCTTTTTTCCCCTCTAGACCACTAGCTCTCAACCTTCACCATACTCTAGCTTCTCCTGATAACTTAAAAAAAAATAACCTATGTCCAAGCCCCATCCCCAGGCATTTTGATTTAGGTACGCTGTGGTGGGAACAAGGCTTTGGTATTTTATGAATCTTCCTAAGAAATCCCAAAAGGCTGTTATTGATGAAAACCACTGTTTTCAAATATACCCATCATCGGGGCCCCAGTCCACACTAATAAAGTTGGAATGGTAATGATATTTTTTAGAAAGCTTCCCAGGTGATTCTAATGTGTAGCCAGGCTTGAGAACTGCTGTCTCTCCTGAGAGGTAGGGATTTGGTCTGTCTCATTTAATGCTGTGGCCTCTCTACAGTGTCTGTCACAGAATAGACAGTCAATAAATAATTGTTGAGTCCGGATCTATGATGAGAAAAACATAAGGTGCTATGGTGCATAGAAGATGAGTGCTCAGGGCAGTCATTAGAGAACTGAGACCTGAAAGATGAGTTGACTTATCCAGGCAAGGAAGGAAGAGAAGAGTGTGTCTGGCAGAGGGAACAGGATATGTATAGAGCCAAGGAGCTGGCTGTAACTTGGCACAGCTGGAGCAAAATCTATGGGTGGTGAGGGGTAAGACTGGAAAGCGGAGCAAGGGCTGGGTCATGAAGAGCCTTGCAAGCCATGAGGAGTTTGGATTCTGCCATAGGCTTGTTTGTGTTGTCCAGGGGCATAGCCATGAACTCTCAAGGCTGATTTTTGTTTTCTTGGCCTTGGTGCTCACCCAGGTCAAGAGTAGTATCTTGCACTTTTTCTCTTTGAAGACAAAAGCCCAAGGAGGGTGTGGCATTTTGATGCCCAGGGCTGTAGGCCCATCTCATAAGAGGAGCATTGCCGTCTTTCTGGAGAGACCATCAAGTGTCGCAACTGCACTGCACCCCCTACATGGGACCTTCCATCACCAGGACTTGGGAGTGCGATTCCCCAGCCCTCCTTCTATACTTCCACATCTTGGGTGGACCCTGGGGGAGCTTCCACATCCCTCTTTACACATCCTTCCCATTCCTTTCAGTCCAATTTTACCTGGACACGCATGCTAAGGATGGAGAGGGAGGAGAAGACTCAGTGTGATCTTCCCCAGATGGTCCCCTTAGGGAGAGCTCCTGGGCAGGGCAGGTTGATCTGTGCAGGAGGAACATAACCCTCCATCCCAGGGGCTTGCGCATATATCTGCTGGGTGCTTGCTTGTCCGAGCCGTGCTGTTGGCAGCAGTGCCCGATTTAGTACTCTGCAGACTTCATTAACAGCCTGCCTGTTCCACTCCGAGTTCTTAATGAAGATGTTAAATAAAATGTGATGTTAGTATTGCCATTTGTACAGCACTTCATATTTACCAAGCACCTTTAGAACGTTTTTATTCTTTTCCAAGTGATAGCCCCAAGAAGTTGATTAGTACTGCTGCCCCATTCTACAGAGAGGCAGGCCCTTGGGAGTTCATTTATCTGTTGGAAGCCAGGTAGCCAGCCACCACCCCACCTTCTATCACCAGTGGGCATTACTCGCCCTCTTTTGCCCAGAACTCAATTTGTTGAGCTGCTGTAGCTCCTCACGGTCCAAGGGCATCTCACATTCCTCCCTCCAAATTCCAGACTTTGCTCTCTAAATATTATTCCTCTTCTTCATTCTTACAATGTTGTGTTTTCAGTTTGGGAAAGCCTTAGTCTTCTCTTGGTCAATTTGAATGAATTTGCAAGTGAAATATCCTGATGGACATCAAATGTCTCCCTGACCATCTAAACACACAGCACTCCTCAGGGCCCCTGTTGTCCATCCTGCCTCTTTCCAAAGCCTGTCAATGGCACTGTGTTTGTGTCTGGCACGATCTGTCTTCTGTAAACAGTCGCAGGGCAAACAGCACTGTTGTCTTCCTAAATATGACAGTCGACACCCCCCTACGACAGTTTTTACTTGTGAAACCATAAATCAGAGGCTCCAAGTGGCAGCATCTCTAAAGAACTGAAAGAGGAAGTAAACCTTGTAAAGAAAAGTACAAAAAGCGGCTCAGGTTTGCTTCTCTGAGCCTTGTTGGAGCTGTTGAATAAGGCTTATTAATAGGTTTACTTAGCTCTCTGTGCCTTAGTTTTCTCATATGTTAAATGGAGCTATTAATGGAAACACGGGTATGTAAAGGGTTTTCTGCTTTAATGACATAAGCATTTTGGGAGGGACTTCTTGCAACACTATTTTTGACTTCACACTTTTAAAAACCTATCACTAACTTTCTTTTTCTAGCGTACTATGCTGTCTTCATGTTGCCTTCTTTGCGTGTACTTCATTTCTTTTTCTTTCTTCATCCGGCTTTCTCTTACCTTCTTATCATCTGTCATTGCATTCATTTATTCCTTCTTCCACTGCCCTAAATCTCATCACCTTCTTATTCTGTTCCTTATCCTAGCCCATGGGAGGGCCCCCTCTGCTATTACTGACTGGCTTATCCCACAGGATTCTGCCTTTTCTCCCCCTACAGGCTCTGCAGGATTTCTTTCCCTTTCTTTCTTTCTTTCTTTCTTTCTTTCTTTCTTTCTTTCTTTCTTTCTTTCTTTCTTTCTTTCTTTCTCTTTGTTTCTTTCTTTCCTTCTTTCGTTCGTTCATTCCTCCTTCCTTCCTCCCTCCCTCCCTTCCTCCCTTCCCTTCCCTTCCTTGCTTCCTTCCTTCTTCCTTCTCCTCCTTCTCCTCTTCTTCTTTCTCTTCCTCCTCCTCATCTCCCTTCCCTCCCCCATCCCCTCTCCCCCCCCCACCTCCTCTTTCTCCTCCCACTCTGTGGTCCAGGCTGGAGTGCGGTGGTTCAATCTCACCTCACTGCAACCTCTGTCTCCTGGGTTCAAGTGATCCTCCCACATTGGCCTCCCAAGTAGCTGGAATTACAAGTGCACACCACCACACTCAGCTAATTTTTGTATTTTTAGTAGAGACTGGGTTTTGCCATGTTGGCCAGGCTGGTCTCGAACTCCTGGTGATTTGCCCACCTTGGCCACCCAAAGTGCTGGGATTATAGGCATGAGCCACCACGCCCAGCCAGGATTACTTCTTGATGGAGGATTTGTGATGTGGTGTGGGAGTACAGAGCGAGGATGATGGTGGAAAGATGCAAGGCCCCCTCACTTCATTATTAGGTGATAGAGGAGAGGGTGACAGTGAGATAGTAAATAGCTGAAGGGATTCTGAATTCTTTGACTCAGGGAGCTACCTTCTGGTCCAGGATCAGGTAGTACTGAGGGTTACAAAACAGGTCAAAATGGCCTGGCAACACATTGTAGTTCTTCAATGGAAAGAACATTGCACTGAGAATTAGGATTGTTAAGTCAGAAACTGTGAAGGGTCTGAGACTGCAGCCTACTTGCAAGCTAACGAGTTAATCTGCCACAGGTAGATATTATATATATGTATATGGTGTATACAGATATATATGGGTGTGTAGATATATCTGTATATGTGCATACACACGTACCCACACTGCTGTCAGGGTACATAATGAGAGAAGATAAAAACTCTAGATCAAACACAAAGATCATTGATTACTTATGGAAAATACAGCAATCAAGGTGATCTCTTGCATTAGTTCTCTGAATCCTGATGCCCATGGGTGATGTGGTAAGGGCCAGATGGTAGTTGCACATATAGTGGAGCCTGTTAAGCAGGAGACACCCCCTGCTCCAGTTTAGAAAATTCTCTGACCTTATCTAGGGCTGCTGGTGACCTGCTCATACTCTTCCCTGCAGAGAGAGAAGACCTTAACTTTACTCTAGAATATGAGCAAATCTTCAGAGAAAGGAGGGAGACCTAACTATCCTGGAATGTCTCTGGGGAAGGAGACAGTCTCTATCTTTGTTATACTGGTCAGGAAACAAATCTGCCTTCTGACCTAGAGAGAGACACTCTATTTCATTTCCAAGAATTTTTACTATGCAACCAACCCAGAAAAAATTGTCAGTAGAGCCCTTTGCTCAGAGGACTCAAACCATACAGAAATGTGAGATATTCACAGAGAATTGTCTTCCAACAGGGACACTTAGGTGTGAAGTGAGGGGCTTAGACAACATTAGAGACTTGAAAAATGTGGAATGTGTGTACCACCACATTCCAAATCTATGCCCAAGGCAGCCATCACTAATTAATTGGGGTTTTTTGGTGCAAAACCCTAGGCAGTCTGTACTATACTGATTATTACCTGAGTCCCCTCTAGCTGTGTGAAATCATATTCTTCACGTTTCCTCCTGTGTTCCATCTTTTCTACTTTTGTGAATCTGTGTATCTATTTATATCTTTATCTGTCTCTAAGTTGGGGAAAAGGGGAACATCTCTTCTGAGGCAATTTTGTGGTTTAAGATTTTCGTACAAAGCAAGTTCTTAATCCTACCAAATAACATTCTCAATTTAATCTTTAATCCATGAGAACTGTAGCTATTAACTTAGAGAGGCTTCCCTTGCAAACAGGGATTAATAGAAGAATAGGTGCCTGTTGCTATATCTCCTTCTCACCATTGGCTATGAAAGTATTCTCCAAATTCCTCTAGAGTGATACATTGGAGCCATCTAACTAAGGAGAAGACTTTAAAAGAAATATGGTGCAGGTGAACATTTGCTTGGAGAGGGGAATCCTACATCAGAATAGATACAGTCTGAGACTCCTTCCAACTCTGAGATTCGACCAATGATGCCACCTGGGCACTTGGAAGATGTCCCTTTACCTTTGAGTCAATTTGGACTCTACTCCCAGCCCAAGTAATCTTTTCCTTCTTGTGCCCTATACTTCAAATTCTGCGTTTATTCAGTGGGTAGATGTGGACTTACATAGCTAACGTACTGGGGTTTCTACTGAAGACCTGGTTATATTTTATTGCCACTGAAATGAAAGGAATCAAGAGAATAATGGGAAAAGTGTATGAACTGTGAGTAGGGCGTCAAAAGATAGAGGATGCTGATTAGCCAAGTGACCTTGGATACATTACCTAGCCTCCTCGTGCCTCAGGTACCCTTTCTTGAAAATGAAGAAGTTAAGGCCTGCCTGGCTGTCTATCTCATGGAGATATTGGCAGAGCAAATGAGGTCATGTTCAGTGTATGAGGTGCCCATAAAAGAGATGCTGGTTGAATGCAAAGTTGGCTTTTGCTGCTCTGAATCTCATCAGCCTCTCGTCCTGCTCCAACCCATGGAAGGTCTTCCCTCTGCTGTTTCTGACTGGGTCATCCCACAGGATTCTGCCCTTTCTCCCCAGCCCCCGTAGGACTATGTCTTATAAGGGCCTGATGGGGGACTTGTGGTGCAGTGTGGGACATACAAAGTGATGGTGGAAAAACCCAGTGTCCCCTCAATTTTTTATTGGGTGATGGAGTGGGATGATGGTGAGATTGTGAATAGCTGAGAAGATCTTGTTTTTTTGACTCAGGAAGTGTAAGCATACAAAAAAACAAACTCACTTTCTCGTACTATATATTCACAACACAGTACTTCTGTGACCCCTGGCCATCAAAATGTGTGAGGATTTCTTCCCACCAAGCAATTCTCCAATAGACACCAGCTGGGTGGCCTCTAATTAAATCAGATTCTGACACTGTCTACCTGGAGATAGTGTCCAGTCCTACAGGTTAAGGGCTCAGTCCCACAAGACGGTCCTCCACTTCAGATGCCAGTTACAAGTAGTAGGTTGCCAACTGTGCTTCTGACCAACTGGCTATAAATCGGGGATTCCCACAATCCCCTCCCCAGATTTGATTGATTTGCTAGAGAAACTCACAGAACTTAGGGGAATGCTTTATTAACATCTACCCATTTATTATAAAGGATATTACAAAGAATACGTATCAACAGCCAGATGAAAGAGATGCAGAGTGGGAGGTAGGTGGGGAGGGGTTTGGCGCTTCCACGCCCTCTCCAGCACACCACCTTCCAGGAACCTCGACATGTCCAGCTGTCTGGAAGATCTCTGAACCCTGTCTTTTGGGGTTTCTGTGGAGGCTTCATTACATAGGCATAATTGATTACATCATTGCCATTGGGGATCAACTCAATCTTTAGCCCCTCTCTGTTTCCTGCAGGTTGGGGGCTGGATAGAGCTGAAAGTTCCAAACCTCTAATCATGCCTTAGTTTTTCTGGCCCCCATCTAGGAGCTATGGTGGAGTCCCCAGCCACTAGTCATTTCATTGGCATATAAAAGACACTATGGAGATTCCAAGGATTTTAGGAGCTGTATGCCAGAAATGGCATTTTGGGAGGGGGTATAGGAAAATGTTGGGGTGGAGAGTGAGGAGTTGGCAAAGACCAACAAAGACCAAATATGTTTTTCACACTGTCACAGGGGGCTACTTTCTCGTCAGGAGCAGGTGAAACTAAGAGGTACAGAACAGATAAAAATAAGGCTGGCTATGTACACAGATGAAGTATAATGAAAAAGGTTCATGGATTAGGTCTGAGATTCTATCCCTGTTGGGTCAATAATTACTTAGTATGTGACTAATGTATTGGGAAGATGCCCAGTGGTCTATGATATTGGGATTTTTTTTTTTCTTTTTGCTTCTTTGGGCCTCTGAAGATAATTCAGCAGTTTACCAGAGGAGTACCCATTCTGCCTGCTCCTTCCCTCTCTAACTTCCTTTCTCCCTCCCTCCACAAATATTTATTTGTACCTTGTTTGTAACTGAAGATAAGCACCTCTGAAATCAGGCCTGTTGGCATATGTCTAAATACTCTTTAACTGAGAGACATATATTCACAGAAACTTTTTTATATGTCCATAAACTGACACATAGATTGTCAAATCCCTAATAACAAGGTTCAAATTAGAATCCTGACACTAATGTTTTCAAATGTTCTAATACAGGTCACTGTTTTTCCTGGTACAACTCTTGTGAGTCTTATGTGTGTGCATGTGTTCGCATGCAACTGTGTGAGATGCTTTGTTAATTAACATTGTGAAGCTAAGTGCTCAGTGAAAAAAGTACTAGAGAATTGCATATTGTCATTACAGAATTGTTTGTAAATACAATCAAGTAAAAGCTGTGTTGAAAGAGGTAGGCCTTGTTCAGAGCCATGTTACTAATCTCAAGTCTAGGGGTTTGCTCTGAGTGTCTTGGTGTCTTGGTGGCCACATGGATGTTCCTTTACTCTGCTTATTTTCAACACAAGAAAGGTTCTTGCAAAGATGCCTTGGAAGAAAAATTCTGCTGCCATGGCTGGTATGCAACTCATTTTGCATGGATGTTCTCTCGGTTCTAACCTAGTTTGTGTTCAGGTAATTCTGGTAATGGGACATTTGCCTCTCCCCTGGGGGACAATTTTTAGTGTCTGTCCATCCAACCAGTTAGTCAGAGAACAGACCCCTGATGTAAGTAGGGAAAGAGGTATTTGTAGAACTGTGGGAAAAAGAAAAATATAACACACTGACCTGTTTTAAGAGCGCAGGGGGCCAGGCGCGGTGGCTCACGCCTGTAATCCTAGCACTTTGGGAGGCCGAGACGGGCGGATCACGAGGTCAGGAGATCGAGACCATCTTGGCTAACACGGTGAAACCCCGTTTCTACTAAAAATACAAAAAATTAGCTGGGCGTGTTGGCGGGCGCCTGTAGTCCCAGCTACTTGGGAGGCTGAGGCAGGAGAATGGCGTGAACCCGGGAGGCGGAGCTTGCAGTGAGCCGAGATCGCGCCACTGCACTCCAACCTGGGAAGACAGAGCAAGACTCCGTCTCAAAAAAAAAAAAAAAAAAAAAAAAAAAAAAGAGCGCAGGGTGGGTTCAAGGCTTTTTTTTATTTGGTTTCCCAAGATATTGGGGTCACTATAAGCTTCAAGAATGGCTGAGGCCCAAATCCTAAAAATTACTTTCATCTCAGAAAATTTGATTAGCAATCAGAATAATTGAAGTGTACCTTTCCAGACACTATTTCCTAAATAAAATGTATGCATAGGTGAAGTCAGACCTGATTTAAGATGAATCTTTCTTCCATTGAGCAGGCAGTGCTTTGGGGATAAAGGGAACTGGTTCCCAACTCCAGCTTTGCATTGAACTGCTGTGTGATCTTTAAGTTTCCTCCTAACAAAATGAGGAGAGTAATACTTTCCCCATGGGCTTGCATGAGAGATAAATGAGGTGAAGCCCCAAGCACAATGCCTGTTGCAGTGTGTTCAGCACATGGTCATTTGCTTTCCTTTTCTAGGAAGGAAGCCCGGCTTCCTGGTCTTCTGCTGAGCTTACCCTGGGTTCCCAGAGGCTCCTTTGGATGCCTTGATCCATGGATATCTTCTAAGATGGTCATGATAATGTCAGTCTTCAAAGTAGCTGCTTTCCCTCCTCTGTATTGCAGAGACCAGGCACATACAGAGGCCGAAGGGTGGCTCTGTCTCCTAGGGTGGCTGTCACCAGGTGCCACATCATTCTGTGTTTATGGATTTGCTCTGATAAGCAGATGAGGGGGGTGCTCATCCATTTTTTAAATTCAAGACATTCAAGTTCAACGTATGAGACACCAGGAGTAATTGTACTATGAACTGACACAAACTGCAATGAGGAAAGACCTTCTCTCTTCCCCTGTCTTAGATTGCACGCCAGGATGTGATAATTAAAGCATCTGTCTCTCTCCAGCTCCCCTTATCAGACATCTTAATTTATTTACTTGTTAAAAACTAAGAGGAGAATTCATGCTTTGTTGGTTTTCCTCTTTATTCTACCTTCATTGTTACGTATTAAGTGATCTCTTGGCAAAACGAATACATAAAATAGCTATAATTAAATATAATTCTATTTGGTATGGTGTTTCCCTTTCAACCATTGGCAGTTCTTCTAATGACAATGACCTTGTAATTTAAAACATATCCTAGGGGCATCTGTTTTTATTCTGGACTACTCTGACACACTGGTTGAGGAATGACAATAACAATGGCAGGAATTGGGTACAAGTGCAGTTTTGTTACATGTGTATATTACATAGTAGTGAGGTCTGGGCTTTTAGTGTATCCATCACCTGAACAGTGTACACTGTGCCCAGTAGGTAATTTTTATCCCTCATCCCTTCCCATTCTCCCACCTTTTGGAGTCTCTAATGTCTTTATTCTACTTGGTACACCCACATGTACTCATTGTTAAGCTCCCACTTGTAAGTGAGACATGCTGTATTTGACTTTCTGTTTCTGAATTAGTTCACTTAGGATAAATGGTCTCCAGTGCCATCTATATTGCTGTAAAAGACATGATTTCATTTCTTTATGTCTGAGTAATATTTCATAGTGTGTATACATATATGTATACATGGTGTGTGTGTGTATATATGTATGTATATCTCAAATTTTCCTGATCCAGTCACCAGTTGATGGACACTTAGGTTGATTCTATGACTTTAACTTTGCTATTGTGAATAGTGGCTGCAATAAACATATGAGTGCCAGTGTCTTTTTAATATAATGATTTCTTCTCCTTTGGGTAGATACCCAGTAGTGGGACTGTTGAATCGAATGGTAATTCTATCTTTAGTTCTTTGAGAAATCTCCATACTATTTTCCATAGAGGTTGTATTAATTTACATTCCTACAGTGTATAAGCATTCCCTTTCCTCCATACCTTGTTGTTTTTTTTGACTTTTTAATAATAAAATATGTTTTTCTTTCTTTCTTCCATGATGGTGCACACATAAAGATTATCAATTTACTCTTACATATTAATTATATTAAAGATACAGGTGCATACTAGATGCAACACAGAAGAAAGATGCCTTGTTTCTGGCCATAGATATGACAGAGAGATCAATAAAGGCCACAGAATTCTCTTCCTGTTTATTCCTGTGGTTGTTGTTGGGATTTTTTTTAGATATAGCAAGTACTCAGCAAATTTTTGCTGAATACATTTACTTAGAACAAAGGGACACTGGCCTCCTCCAGCCAGCCACACATTATTTTATATACATCATTATGCAAAACACAGTTGTTCAGTATTGCCCCTTTGCAAGATGCTCCTTGACCTTTATCTAAGGGAATTAACTGCTATTATTATTACTCATTCTTTTTTATGCTGCCTATTTATATATTTTTTAAACTTGAAAAGGCGAGTTTTATTTTTATTTATTTAATTAATTAATTTATTTTTTTTGAGGCAGAGTCTGGCTCTGTTCCCCAGGCTGGAGTGCAATGGTATGATCTCAGCTCGCTGCAGCCTCTGCCTCCTGGGTTCAAGCGATTCTCCAGCTTCAGCCTCCCGAGTAGCTGGGCCTACAGGCACCCGCCACCATGTCCAGCTAATTTTTTTTGTATTTTTAGTAAAGACTGGGTTTCACCGTGTTGGCCAGACTGGTCTCAAACTCTTGACCTCAGGTGATCCGCCTGCCTCGGCCTTCCAAAGTGCTGGGATTATAGGCGTTAGCCACTGCGCCTAGCTGAAAAGGAGAGTTTTTGATGAAGCACAAATGTGACTAGACAGTAAGGGAGGAGGCTGTTGGGATGACTGAGAAAAGAAATAGAGTGTCTTAGAATCATATAGGTGAGAGAATGCAGAAGTCATTACTGTATACCCATTGAAGGGATTAGATTCTCTGAAGGCTTAAACTAGACAGTCTGACTTAATCTCTCTCTTAAAGGAAAAGAGTTGTATTTTTGTTCTTCATGCTTTTAAAATTATACAAGAAAAAATAAAAGCAAAATTTATAAAAGCAATTTGTATACATTGTAAAAATATTCAAATATTTACAAAACAGCATGAAGAGTAAAATTATCTCCTCTGAGTTCCATTCTCTAAGGATAAAACTGTAAAATGCTTCAATTCTTGGCTCTTCTGTTTACTACCAGGATTCCAACATACTTTCTTGTTTTATAAAATTTAGACAGTATATTCTGACTTTTTGCTATGAGAGTTTAGGGCCATATACGTAAATGCTATCTTCCACTCATCATTCCTCCTCCGAATTCTCAGTCATATTCTTACTTATCCATTATCAAGGTACATTAACATTCACATTCTGTTCCCTAAATGTCATTAGATTTTCACATGCTTTATAGTTGATTCTAAAGAGTTTGTTTGGATAGAATGCCTACTATTCATTTTTTCATTCATTTGTTTATTTCATTCAACCCACACTGAGAGACTATTTTGTGCCAGGTGTGAGCCTATGTGCAAAGTATGTGCAAGTGTTCACAGAATTGTGTGTAAGACAATTGAATGAGTTTTGGGCAGGAGAAGATACAAGGTGCATATCTCAATTCTGTTTCTAAAGATGTATTAAAAGAAAATTTAGATGAAAAGGGTTACAGAGAAGGACACTATCATACTTTTAGAGAAAAAGCACCCTGGAAATTGTTTAGATACCTAAATATTGTCAAGTATTAAATAAATTATGGAAACCAGATGGGTTGGAATCAGAGCCATTAAAAATTAAAATTTTGAGAACTATTAAATGATGTGATAAAATGTCATAATCTAGCAATTTAATAAAATAAGAAACTGGATATGAAACTAGATCTATAATATTATCCCAGTTCTGTAAAATTTTAAAAAGATGATATGGGAAAGAAATATCACAAGTGATGACAGAGATTTAAGGTTTTTTGTTTGTTTGTTTGTTTTTTGTTTTTGTTTTGAGACAGACTCTTGCTCTGTCGCCAGGCTGGAGTGCAGTGGCGCGATCTCGGCTCGCTGCAACCTCTGCCTCCCAGGTTCAAACAGTTCTCCTGCCTCACTCTCCCGAGTAGCTGGGACAGGCATGCACCACCATGCCCGGCTAATTTTTGTATTTTTAGTAGAGATGGGGTTTCACCGTGTTGGCCAAGATGGTCTCAATCTCTTGACCTCGTGATCTGCCCGCCTCGGCTTCCCAAAGTGCTGGGATTACAGGCGTGAGCCACCGCGCCCGGCCTAAGGTATTTTTTAAAATTTTTATTTATTTATTTTTTGAGATGGAGTCTTGCTCTGTCACCCAGACTGGAGTGCAGTGACGCGATCTCGGCTCACTGCAAACTCCACCTCTTGGGTTCATGCCATTCTCCTGCCTCAGCCTCCCGAGTAGCTGGGACTACAGATGCCCACCACCACGCCCGGCTAATTTTTTTTGTATTTTTAGTAGAGACGGGGTTTCTCCGTGTTAGCCAGGTTGGTCTAGATCTCCTGACCTCGTGATCTGCCCACCTCAGCCTCCCAAAGTGCTGGGAAGGTTTCTTCCTTTATACTCACTTTCAATGAGGAAGTGTTATCCTAACTACAAAACAAACAGACAAACAACAACAACCAAAAACATATTATCTTCAAAAAAATAAAAAGTAACAATAGAATCATTGCCTTCAAGGACAAGATTCTCAATCTGGTAAAGAGACATTTTAAGAAGTTCTCATAATGTAAAATGGAATAAAATCAGTGTCTGAGTGTCTGTACAAAGGGATAAGGATGGAGTTTTGATAGGGGTCTGGGCATCAGAAAGGACATAACAGGTTGCATCATGAAGACCGAGTAGTATTTCTATGGACAGAGGAGAACATTCCTAGGCGTGAAGGGATGGAAATGAATGTTGAGAAGTGAGCTATCTGAAATTGCTGGACTGGAGTGTGGGCTAAAAGATGTAGAAAAGAAAGTGGTTTAATGGCTTGTGGAGAACCTTGGATGCTTTGCTGAAGAATTAGAATTTAATTGAAAGGCCATAGGGAGCTATGGAGAAATTTTTAAAGAGAGGGGTGGACTTGACCTGTATTTTCAGATGCAAAGTAAAGAGAGCAACCTTTGGCACCAGACAGACCTGGAGTCAAAATCCCAGCTCTGCCAGTTCCTTAGGATAGGTTCTTAGACAAATGAGTTAACTCTTCTCTATTTCCTTGTCCATTAATTGGGGGCAGTGATTTCAACTTTACGGTGTGAACATGAGGATAGAACAACTTAATACAGAGTTTCAATATCATGAATGATGAATAGATCTTTTTTAAAGGTAAGAAATAATACCTGGTGATGAAATAATCTGTACAACAATCCCCTATGACACAAGTTTACCTGTGTAACAAACCTGCACATGTACCCCTGCACTTAAAAGTTAAAAAAAAGAAAATATTTGGATCCACCTATGACCTATAAGCCCTCTCTTTGAGTTGTTCTGCCTTTCCAGACTGAAGTAATGTATGTCTCACATGTATTGATTGATGTCTTCTGTCTCCCTAAAATGTATAAAACCATGTTGTACCCCGAACACCTGGGTCACATGTTCTCAGGACCTCTCACGACTGTGCCTCATGCCATGGTCACTCACATTTGGCTCAGAATAAATATCTTTAATTAAAAAAGAAATATTTGCAGGATCTCACCCCCTAGTCTGTGTTAAATTGTTTCTATTATAATGTTAAATATTTACAACTATATTTGTTATAAATTTCTCAAGTTTCGTGCTCTGCTACAGGTATAAAACCAAAACGAGTTTAAACATTATAAACAACACAAGCACAATAAAATTAAATGAAGCAGTATTAATTTAATAGACCCATTTGTAATCAATATGAAAATAAATCTTTGTGGATGATGTAAATATAGTACTAACTGCTACAGCCTAGGTTATTAAAGTTTGGCCTTTCCCATACTCTGTGTGTTATGTTGACTCAGTCTTTCCCCACTTTTCTCTACTCCAACTTATTGTTTATGCAGTGAACAGTGGTGTTATTTAAACTTTGCTTAGCATGAACACATCTTCTATGTATCAGGTCCACCTCTCTTCCTCACTGGCCCATCACTATTAACATCTCACCACTGTAGACATGCATGCAAGTGCAAGCATTGAAACTGCATAGCAGGACTCAATTATGTAGTGGTTATCTAGATGATTTTAAAAATGTTATCAGTATGAAAATTTAGATCACACAGACATACCCACACAGACACACACACAGACACACATACACACACACCACACACCACAGCCCTCTTATGGTTCTACACCTCCTATTTGTAAATACATATATCCTAGAAGTCTTATTATTATTGTGTTGTTGTTGTTGTTGTTGTTGTTGTTGTTGTTTTGAGATGGAGGCTCGTTCTGTCGCACAGGCTGGAGTGCAGTGGCACGATCTTGGCTCACTGCAACCTCCGCCTCCCAGGTTCAAGCAATTCTCCTGCCTCAGCCTCCTGAGTAGCTGCGATTACAGGGGCCCGCCACCATGCCTGGCTAATTTTTGTATTTTTAGTAGAGGTGGGATTTCACCAAGTTGGGTCTTATTATTATTGTTAATGGCAGCTTTATTATTGTTAGTGATCTTGGTTAGGTAGATGTATCAGTTGGCTATTGCTGTGTCATAAAGCACCCCAAAATTCCGTAGTTTAAATCAACCAGCCATTTATTATTTCTCATGAGTATTAGGTTGGCTGTACACACCTGCTAATATGGTTTGGGGGCATAATGGGGCTGTCTCTCATCTTTGGTCAGTTGCAGGTGGGCTTGTTGGCTTTGCTGATGTGGCTGAGCTTCCTCACATCTTTGAAGCCTTATCTGAGATGGTTTGGCTTTGCTCCATGTGTTTTCTTCACCTCCAGCAAGTTAGCAGAGGCTTGTTTTTAGGGTAGTCTGGACACATTCTTATGCTGATCACAGAGAAGCAGGGAAAGAAATGGATAAGTGCAAGGTCTCTTTAGGCCTCATGTTAGAGCTGGCAGACTACCACTTCTGTGGCATTCTATTGATTGAAACAAGTCACAAGGCCAATCCAGATTCATCAGCTGGAGACATAGACTCTATAGTCTATTTCTAGATGAGAGAAGCTACAAACTCAAAATTGAAAGAATATGGTTATACGTATGTGTGAAGAATTGGAGGCATTTTTGCAATCAATCCAGTAGAGCAGTTAAGAACATTGAAATCTATTAGGAAGTGACATAGATCTTCTTGGTGAGAGGGATCCTGCCTTAGGAAAGAATGAATGTGTGAGGTGCTCTGCCAGTCTTTGGTGTGGGAGTGAGGGAGAGGGAAGAGTCAAAGATGGCTTTGAGGAACCTGGGCTTGGGTGACTGAGAAGATGGTAAAGCTACTGAGATGAGATGGTCAGCAGGAAAAGTAGGTTTATATTAGGGGGCCTGGGGCATGGGAGAGGTCAAAGATGGAGGGAGAAAATAAGTTTAGAGTTTAGCAAAGTGGGACTCTTCCCACAAGGAGAAAGCTTCTCCACCTAGTTATACATTAAAATTGCCTAAAGAGCTTTTAAAATTGATAATTGAGTCTCATCCAAGGCCAATTAAGCTTAAATTTCTGGGTAGAGGGCCTGGTATTTTTTTAAATATTCACAGGAAATCTAATGTATGGCAAAATAGGAATCATTATCTAAATCAGTGTCCTTCTTGTGCCCATACGTTAGAATCACCTGGAAGCCTTATGAAAAATACTGATGCCTGGGCCCCACTACCAAAGAATCTATTTAGTGAGTCTGGGATAGGGCCTGGGCATCTGTATTAAAATAAAGTCTGTCTGGATATATGTGATGTAATGTAATGCAGCCAGAGTTGAGAACCACTGACCTAGATAGTTAATTTTCACTGTGAATAATCAATGTTTTCAGGGTTGCAAGCCATGGCAAAGGGGCACTATGACAAAGTCTCTTTAAGTTCTTGGCAGGTCCAGAATTAGCATGAAATTGCTGGGTGCCAACTGGGGCATGGGGACAGGAGCAGTCAGAAGGTGAATTCTATACACTTCAAAGACCCAACCTGGATCAACACCTGGTGTTTGAAGCACAAGGGCTTGTTAGTGCTAATCCTGCATCAAGTAGAGATGGTGGGAAATCGCCCTGAAAAGCTCTATAGAGTATAAAATGTCATGATGCTATTGAAACCCCTGTTGTCCCATTCAAACTGAGCTTTCTTTACAGTAGCACCTGAAAAATACAACTTCCACCATTTCCTTTGAGAAGGTAAATTCAGTCTGAGATCTCAGTATTTGTTTTCCTTGATTGGAAAGCTAAAACTGCCTCTTCCTTGATTTTGTCCCGTTAGTCTAAGCTTTGACCTTGTTACATGTTAGATAATTCCTTGATATGCTTGTTGTTAATGCCTTATAAATATTTGCAGACCCATTATCTGTCTATAGGCAGCCACTGAGTCAACAACAGAATATCTGGGTTTTTTTCCATGTTCATAAATCATTCTTGGCAGACCTTAATCATTTGGGTTCTTGGCTGGCCTCTCTGACTTTCTTCTAGTTTATTTTTATCCTCCATAAGCCTCATCTATTTTGGAGAAATATTTAATTGCATAAGAGAGAAGTTGACTCCTGTTAGGTATGACACTGACAATCTTCCCTGGGTTCAGGGTTTCTTCAAAGTGGCATGAGAATCCCTTTGGGGATGGGAGAAGGCTTGTGAAAAGGACATATTTGTGAGTCCCACCCCAGTTCTCTGAGGATGGGACTCAGGCATCTGGAATTTTCACTTTTTTAAAGGGTAGGTGATTCTTATATAAACAGTTTTAGAGCTATTACCAAAGTTATTGCTTCAAATATTATACTTAGAGGAGAAGTTGGGGCAATTTCTTTTCTCGGTGGGAGAGGCTTTGCTCCATAATCCTCATCTGTAATCAAGAGATACACCTTTCCTTAAAGAGTTTCCAAAAATGTTCTGCATGAGGAATCACCATTTCATGTCAGTCTTGTATATCAGTGGGGCTGGTTGGTTAATACATATGGATTGTATTGTGTTCATCTGACATTAAGATATAAGCTGAGGCAAAGTGAAGCGAGGAGGAAGAGTGAATACAGTAGATAAATAGTAAGATAGAAAAGAGAAGAGAAATGGAGATGGGGAGGAAATAAAAAAGAGATATTTGTGTAAATATGGTTTCATCTATGACAATGTTTAGTATCACGCTTTTTTACATTTTGAAGCACTTTACAGTATAAAAAATCATTTTATATGCGATCCTCACAACTGTCCTGGGGTACTGGACCAGGTAAGTGTTAACATACCCATTTCACAGATGGAAAAATTGAGACTTCTGACAGCAACCTTCCGAAGGTCAGATAGCTAGTGTCAAAACCAACCCTGGAACTCAGGACTTAGTTCTAAAGCAGGAATTTTCTGCCAATCCTAATCTATACTCAGCCTGGGTAACCTAGACTTGTTTTTGCTTGTGTAATGACAAGCCCTTCATTCTGAATGAGTGCTCTGATGTGATTTGATGTAGAGTGGTTCTTTGGGGAGGGACATGGCACTGGCACACTGAACAGAGTGGACTTGGTATCCTGAGGAGGTCCTTGGAAATTCTCATAAAAATCAACAAGCTTATTGAAAGAGCTCATGTTACATCTTATAAACAAAATAAAACTGGTACATGATTCGTGAGTGTCTTCATTCTTCTCTTTCTTCCCTTTCTTCTCTTCAACACACTCAACACACACACACACACACACACACACACACACACACACACCCCCCCAAGAAATTCACCTCTGGCTCTGGAATCTGGAGAAAGTTCAAAGTCATGCAGCAATGACCGTCAGCATGATTAGGCCTAATGGAATCAACAAGATAAATTCAGGGCCTGATCACCATCAGACATTTTCTTGGTCTAACCTATTGTGGCCAAAGGAAGGGAAGTCTCACTCAGGTCTGCTCCTTCTCCTTCATTTACTTACTGAGCAGCCTTTTTTTGCTTTAGGGCATGGTTGGTACTGACCCTCCTGGGACTATAATAAAAACTAACCTGGGTACCAGGGTTGAATGTTGATGAGTTTTTTTACCCTCATTATTTCTCTTGATCATTACAACAGCCTGGTGATATAGGTAATGGTAATATCCAGGCATAATTATGATACCATTGGTCTAGGCATACTTGTATAATTCTGTAGATCAGCTACCCCCCTAGAAAGTACTAAGGTAAATTTATGCACAGAGAGGGTGAAACAATGCAAAGGGACACTCTATTGCTAGTTGGGGCTTAGGCCCCTCAAATACTGAACAGGATTTTGGTGAACTGGGCTGCACCACAAAGAGAAGCTGGGTGGACTTGAACCAACCTAAAAGAAAAGTCAAACCTACCTTTCTGATTTTGGTTAGGAAGGGAAACCAAACTCTGCATCCCTGCTGAGAATCCCCGAAAAAGAAAGTGGCTGTAAAAGATGGAACCTAAGCCTTTCCAAGCCAGAATTCTGTGCTTTGTAGGAAAAGACAGGCATCAGAAGAGAAAGCCTCAAAGAGCTTTGAAGAGCAAGATAGCAAGATCTAGGACACAGCTTACTGTTTGAGGCCTAAGTTCCCCTCAGTGTTGGAAACTCCCACTATTATGGCCAGATGAAGTAGTTTTGCCTCTTTCTTGGTCACTGTCTTTGGGATGTGGAGGTGGTGTGGGGGCTGGAGGGAAAATGTGATATCCTGGGGATATGTTTTACTGTGAGGAACTTAAGGATCGGGGAAGTTAAGTCACTTACTCAACCAAGGTCATTTGTTTAGTGTGTGGGGAAGCTCAGATTTGAACTCTTGAATCTTGGCAACAACATTTAGTAATTTTCCCATTTTGCTACCTATCCTCTCTACCAAACACCATTTTGTTCTTATGTGGAAAATTGGTTCTACCCTCCTGGGCTTCTTCTGGCAGGAGCAGTGTCATTAAAACATTGAAAAGAACCCAAAGAATATATTTTTCTCCACTTAATGCTTGCTCAGGGAAGACATCCACATCCATGGGAGTTGTCTGGCTCACAGTTTAGGTAGTGTCTTGCACATGGAGGTAGTCTGCTAGATGAGGCTTAGATCACATGTCTATTTCATCTCACTGTTCCTCCTTAAAAGTTCAGATGATACAAATGGCCACACTGTCCTCTAAAAGAAGCATTGGAGTTTATTTTGGGAAAGGGGCCTATTTTAAGATAAAGGACAGGGGCTCCCTATTCTGCCACTGTGCTGGCTTGTCTCCACTCCACACTCAGCAAAAATGGAATATTCTCTAAACAATAGGTGACTCAGCCTTTGCAAAGTCTCAGGTGAAATGGATTTAGCCAGCAAAGAGAGAAAATGTCTTTTTTTTTTTTCATTTTTCCCTGGTCCTGTTTGATGATAATTCTCAGTGCTCAGTGCTCCTTTCATCCAAAGATCTGTAATTAATTAAGCCTCACAACTCCCCTGGCAAGTAGAGAGAGGTACAAGGATGTTCATTTAAAACCAATCCTGTTTGATACAGTAGGACTGTTACTAAGGCTCTTTAAAAGGAAAACCTTTCTGGCCGGGCGTGGTGGCTCAAGCCTGTAATCCCAGCACTTTGGGAGGCTGAGGTGGGTGGATCATGAGGTCAGGAGATCGAGACCATCCTGGCTAACATGGTGAAACCCCGTCTCTACTAAAAATACAAAAAATTAGCTGGGCGTGGTGGTGGGCTCCTGTAGTCCCAGCTACTCGGGAGGCTGAGGCAGGAGAATGGCGTGAACCTGGGAGGTGGAGCTTGCAGTGAGCCAAGATCACACCACTGCACTCCAGCCTGGGCAACAGAGCGAGACTCTGTCTCAAAAAAAAAAAGAAAAACCTTTCTTTTGTGAAACTTCTTTTTAATGGACTAAATTAAAAAAGAAAGGGAAGAAGTAACTTTATCTGGGATGCCTGCTGAGTTATGGCCACAGACAGAGTCCTAAGTTAGGAGCTCTGATGTCATTCTTGGATTAAACTAGGTGTATAAGCTACTGCTATGTAGCAAATCACCATGAAACTTAGTGGCTTTAGACAATGATAAACATTTATTGTTAATACAGTTACTGTGAATCAGGAATTCAGGAGTGGCTTATCTGGGTGGTTCTGCCTTGAGATCATAGTAAAGATGATAGCAAGGGCTGCAGTCATCTGAAGGCTTGACTGGGGCCGGAGGATCCACTTCTAAGATGGCTCACTCAGATGGATGGTGAGTTGGTGCTGGCTGTTGGTAGAAGACTAATTCTGCATGTGGACTTCTGCAAAGGGCTGCTTGAATGTCCTAATTATGAGGCAGATGCTCCCCTATTACAAGGGACCCAAAAGAGCAAATGTGTGTCAGTGTCTTTTGTTACCTACTCTGAGATGTCACACTGTCATTTCCTCAATGTCCTGTTGACTACACAGGTTAGCTCTCAACATTATGGGAGGGGCCTACAACAAGGGCATGAATATCAGGAAGAAGACTCACTGGAGGCCTGCTTGGAGCCTGGCTACTGTACGAAGACAAATTAAACGTATGTCCATCTGTAATATTACTGGTCCTCTGAAAAACCAGCTTAGAGGACTAAATATCATTCATCTGATAAGAAGAGAGAGTAAGAGATAGGGAATGGTGTAATTAACTTTCTGGTTATTTGTAGTTTTAGAAAAAAGAGCCACCATTCTTCATGGTTAAGTGATTAAGCCTATATTGGAGTGTACATAACAAGGGGTGATGCTCCCATTTTTAGGAGCTGGATAGCTGTCCCAGACCTTATAGCAGATCACTAGCTCCCCATTGTTGGTCCATGGACCAATGTTATATTAACTGCTAAAAGGCATCCCTGAGGCATTTATTAAAAATGTGGGTACCAGCTTTCTACTCTTAGGGATTCTAAGTCTGTGCATTTGGAACCCACTGTACTGGCTCAACTTATCATGCAGTGGTAGCTTCAAGTTATGTGGGGTGAGAATTATGACTTATGGCAGTTATATTCATTTGCTTAGCATCTCTCCATGATCTTTTTCTTGGTCTCAGAACACCAACTAAAAATAAGTTCCTGGTTGCTAAGGGCATGAATATCAGGAAGGAATTGATAGTTGCCAATGTTGTTTGCATACCATATTAGTTCAAGAAAGTGCAGAGAGTAGAAAGTTCCCTACCATAAGGGCTACTAGAAAGGCAGAGAGGGGATAGGGTTGCTGACCAATAGCAACAGTTTGGAAGATTATCATTATACTGCATCAATATATGCAAGGAACTGGTCTAATACCAGGTACAGAAGTACTTTTGCATCCTGCATACATTTTAGTCCAGTGGTTCTCAAATATTAGTATCCAGAAGAATCACCTGGAGAGTGTTTAAAAGTACAGATCTTTAGGTCTGCCTGTGGGATTCTGATTCAGTGGGTCTAGTGTACCCCAGGTGGTTTTGATGTAAGTGATCTGGGACCACACTTTGATATACACTGTTGTAGGTACAGCCTAACTTAATTGCAAGGTATTGACTTCATATCTATTTAATCTCCAGTAGCAAGAGTTTAACCGATAGAGTGGGTGACATATAAGGGGTACATGAATGACAGTTGCTAGGTGAACTGATGACATGCCTGAGGGGTACAGGGAGACTGGACAGGTGTGAAAAAGCATTTTATTAGCATTATCTTTGTGGATATTCCCCTTCCTTTCAGATGATAAGCTCTTAGAGGTAGGACCTATGTGCTATTTAATTTTGCAACTCCCGCAGAGGTTAGCATGGTAAGCTGCTTGCATCAGGCTTACAATAGATGTGTTAACACACAGGGGCAAGTTCATCTGAAGTGGCCAGGAATTCTGCCTGGTTGGGAATTGATTCATGGTACCCAGAGCATGTTGCATGTTGTGCTGACTGCTTTATGACTTTCGAAGTTGAGTGACTCTAGGTTATTGCCAAGCTCTCCTCTCACCTCTTCCCTCTTTCTTTCAAGTATCTCAGGTGGTATTGATAGTAAAACAGTCTTGGCATTAATGGGTGTCTGACTGGAGAGTGAAATGTAAATAAGAGTTGAATAGAGCACAGCCAAAGCCTACAAATTACCGCTGACAAATAACAGGGCAGACAAAGAGTATTTCAGCCTTACCAAACACCTCTGCTACAATCAGCTAAGAACACCTGGGAATGTCAGGGTGGCAGACACAGAGCCAACAACATGATCAAGAAGAGGACATTTGATGGCAAAGAGCAAAGCAGCAAGTTGCTTGTGCATTGCTTAGAGAAGAAGAGGGAGAAGAATGATAGAACTACTGGCTTCACTCAAGAATAATTTATTGAACTTCTACTATGTGCCAGTACCTATTATAGGTACTAGAGATAATAAGGTATACCAAGTAGACATAAAGCTTATATTTTAGCAAAAGATATAGATAATGGATAAGCAAATACTTAGTACATAGTACAATGTCACATGGTGATTAGTGTCAGTAAGAAGAATAAAGCAAGGGAGGGGAATACACAGTAAAAATAAAGTAAATATAATTCCCAATGACATTGCTATATATAATAATTTGACAGATCCATTAAACTAATACTTACTGAGTGCTTACTATGTGTCACACAGTATTGGGCAATGGAGATACAGTGATAAGACAAGTTTTGTAATTTCACGGTGCCTAATTTTTTTAGGCCAGGAAAAAGACTATAAACAAAGAAAGACACATAAGAAACATATGAGATAGTGATTTGTGCTATCTAGAGAATTAAGGAGAACTGGTAGAGTGACTGGGAAGGCTGCTTTAGTTTGGTTGAGGGAATTCCTCTCCAAGGAGGTGATATTAAATTGAAATCTGAATGACAAAGAGGAGCCAGCTCTGCAGAAAGCATCACAGGCCAAGTGGGGAGGGCACACAGGTGAAGGCCCTGGACCCAGCAGATCTAGGAATAGAAAGGCCAGTAAAGCTTTATAAACCATGAGGGACTGGGGTCTGGTTAGAATAATTAAGAAGAGAAATAATTTTTTGTTTTTCATATATATGACCTGGGGAACAAATATAAATCCTACAAAACTATCTTTCTTTCCATTTAAATATTGTCTAGTTTTTTCATCAGAGACAGGTGTAATATTTAAGTCAATTGATTTATAATATGAATTTCTTCCTGTAATTAGTTCTCTTTTCCCCAGCACCCCTGAGATAATTCAAAATGCAGGGCAAGTGTTATTATAATAAAATTTTATGTTAGTATAATTAACAAAAATACCATATAGCAATATGCCAGTCATTAAGCGTGTTGATTCATGTAGTAACTGGGAATTCTTGGTTAATATTTGTCTGCAGATCCATTTATCTTCCATAACACCTTAGATGAAATGTTTCTTTTTGGGCTCGTATTCAAGATCTTGGGGTGATCTTTTTCTGTGTCTAGTTTCCATGCAATCTGAGCTCTGCAGCAGCCAGTGGAAATGCCCTTAGTTGTCTTCAGTTTCTCTTTATGGGTGCTGCAATCTCTTTAACCCCTGTCCATACAGGAGCTTTGTACACTCTGCTGTATTCTCCATCTAGGGTTCACTATTACCCAAATTCTCTTCTATGTCTCTGGGAAGGGAAGCAATTCTTTTTGCAGGTCTTCACTATTGTCTTTTTCTTTTTTCCATTGCTTTTTCTGTGCTGTCTGGAGAATCACTTTCCATACCATTGGGTCTTCTTTTCCCCAGTTAATATACCAGAGCCTTTCTGCTCATTCATTCTCTACATTTCATGCCTCTCTGAAGTATTAATACCTTTCTCTTTACACTGGTTACAGATGTATATGCAAAGATCAAGTGGATAGATTGTGTTTGCTGAGAAACTTTAGTGTTGAAAATGCAATGCAAATCTTTAATGTAAGTTTACTGTATATTTGAGTGTATTGTATATTTATTCTCCAATATAAATTTAGCAACTTTCACATTATGAATCACTAAGCCTTATGTTTCTCCAAAGAAGGGAGCATGACTTCTCAAAATACAATATTGTTTTAGAATGAAAATTTAATTTGTTTCATGACCAATGCAAATCAGTTCTGAAATTCCAAACTCCCTCAGCCTTGACTAGCTTTAAAATGCAAATGCTACCCATAAGGAACAAATGTCTTTTCAATTATTAAAATTGAATTTCAAGATTTGGTTTCTTATGATAAAAATGTTTGAATATATCTGAAAAATCTTTCTTAAATTCTACTATTAATTAAAAAGGATAAAAGCAGAAAGTTGCAGGCAATAACAAGAACAAAGATTGAGTTACAAAAACTAGAATGTGTTTAATTTTCATAGAAGTTCTAAGGCATTACATTAGCAGCATTAGGGTAGGGAAACAGGCTTATGTCTCTGTCTCACACACACACACGCACACACATACACAGCTAACGGGAAAGGACAGACTCATGTACACACACATACACGCACACATAGTTGAGCCAATATGCTTTATGATCTGTGAAAATTAGGCTCAACATAGTGACCGAATTGAGAGACAGGATGTTGATCATAGTTTTGCTTTCTAACTTGAAGAATATAGCTGAGAAGCCAGGGTTTAATGGTTTTGATATTCTGGAAAATAGGTATCATGATAGTCAAACGTTTCTGCTCTGTTGGGATACAACAGAAGTATGATGTCTGTCCTTAGGAAGTTTACTAGTGATTTGGGGGGAAAATGGCTTTATATTATACAACTCAAACAGTATGAGCCAGTATACGCTTAAGCACTAGATACTGCAGTGCACAGAGATAAGTAGTTATGAGAATCAAGAGAAAGGAACATTATTAATACTGTGTGGGGCCAACATGGAATGCTTCATGGAGGAGGAGAAGTTTAACTTAATTTGGAGGAAAATACAGAATTTAGCATCATTTTCTCTTTAATGATAGCAAGTCATTTTTATTAATAATATTGATTATCTGTCTGTTGACTCACAGATTAGAGGATGGAAAAGCATGACAAACCCACAGGGTAACTATGTTTTAAAGGTTTTTAAAAAAGAAGTCAGAAAAAAAAGAGAAAGCCTTTCTAAGAGCCTAGTCTTGGGGAAATTGTAGGAGGTGCAGAAGAGAATTAATGGCTAATGCTTATCATTTTGTACAAAATAACCTTGACACAAATGGGGCAATTTAAAGAAGGGTAAGTGACTCCCAGCCCACTCACCAAGGTTGATGGAGGAAATAATCATGGGGTTGAGGGCAGACTGGAAAAAGAAGACCGAGGGTAGGTAGCTTTCTCTTCTACATTATGTGTGTTTCTGATCTAGAGGTAGGAAGCTCATAGCTGAAGGAGCATTTTAGAAACTCAGCCTCTTCCACTTTCCAATCACTTTAGATACTTAACTTGATCTAGCTGCAAGTTAGATGTGTCTCTTTTTTTTTCCATCCTCCTTCAAGCTCTATGCAGAGATGTGATAGTTGTCATACCACCAACGTCCAAGAAGTTATAGTGAACAAAACACAGTTAGAGAACTAGGATAATTGTAAATATTTTTTATAGCAAACCAATGTGCTACAATATGTAAGTTAGGGTGTGACTATCCCTGTGCTTCATAAGTGAGAAAATTATTATTGCTCTAAGTCAGTTTTCCATCTTGGCTACACATTAGAATCACCTGGCGAACTTTAAAAATTACTAATGCCCAGGACCTTCCCCCACCTGCTCTCCCAAGAGGCATAGTGAGTCTGAGAAGTGGCCTGGGCATTGGGTTTTCTAAAACTCCCCAGGTTATTCTAATGTTCTGCAAAGTTGAGAACCACTCCTCTAACTGCTGATATAAACAAAGTGCAGCTGGAGAGTTTGTTAAACCACAGACTGTTGAATTCCATCGGCAGAGTTTCTGATTCATTAGATCTGGGATGGGAACCAAGAATTTGTATTTCTAACACATCCTTAGGTGATGCTGATACTGCTGGTCTGGGGACCACAGTTTAAGAAACGTTGATTTAAACTATTGAGGTCAAGACAATTCAGGTTGTACAAAGTCAGCATTTCGTAAGGGTTGTCCCCAGAACATACTTGTTAAAATGCAGATTCTGGGCACCTCCCTAAACTCACTGAATTAGAATGTCCAGGAATTAGCAATTTTAAATGAGCTCTTCCAGTTTTTCTTTTGGACGCTAGTGAACTATGGTGGAGGTTAATAGTTTTATTTCTTATCTTGCTCCAGATATTATTTTATATAGTTGAATGTGTGACCCTATGAAGGTTTTTGTAATTATTTTATGCTATATTTTGTGTGTGTGTGGAAGAAAACCTCTATAGATTGGATTGCATTAGGTACCCTGAGGAATATCAGTAGTCAAATTTGGGGAAATAAGGCTGGGCATGGTGGTTCACGCCTGTAATCCCAGCACTTTGGGAGAGCAGGGAGGGCAAATTACCTGAGGTCAGGAGTTTAAGACCAGCCTGGCCAACATGGTGAATCTCTACTAAAAAATACAAAAATTAGCCAGCCGTGATGGCAGATGCCTATAATCCCAGCTGCTCAGGAGGCTGAGGCAGGAAGAATTGCTTGAACCTGGGAGGCGGAGGTTGCAGTGAGCAGAGATCGCGCCACTGCACTCCAGCCTGGATGACAGACTGAGACTCTCAAAGAAACAAACAAACAAAAAACCCAAAAAACAAATTTGGAGAAATAAGCTTCGTCATGGGGCTTATATTATAACAACAGACTCACCTGTTTATATAGTGGCTGCAATTCTAGTTGCATCTGAGATGTTCAAGAGGTAACTTTCAAAACCACACTTGGCACGTTCAACATAATTAGGTAATTGCACACAGCACAGGTTGTGTAAAGGTTAGAGGAGCATCTTTCAAATTTTAGAGGATATTAAAATTACCAGGGATATTTGTTAAAAGTTAGATTCCCAAGTCAGAGCTCCAGAGAGCCCCAGCTCTGGGTGGCATCCAGGAATCTTTATTTAACAAAAGTAGATTCTTATACAATGGGTCCAGGAATCTCATTTTAAGAAATAGTGGATTGGAGAATATGAAGTAGAAAAATTGTTTTCACAGTTGACCTGAGTTGCTAATAAACAATTTGCTATATATTTACTATTTTTTTCACATTTTGTAAGTCAGTGTCCTAATAGCTAGGTATAAGTGTAGGCCAAAATGGCAATGTTCAGGATACATCCTTTAAGGGCGTAATATTATTACATACATCTGTCTCCTTTCTCATTTACATATTGTGCAGCTTTTTTTTTTTTTTGTCTCTTTCTATACTATTCCCCCTTTTATTAAAAAATGGAGCAGACACATGATTAAAATGAGGACCAGGTCAAGTTTGCATTTAGCTAAGTATTCTTCCCCTTTATTTCCCTGTCTTGGCCAGCTTACTGTCATTCCTCTTTTTCCCTTTGTTCTTTTGTCTATCTTTTTCCCTACCAGTCCATGTTCCATCTTTCCTCTATGTTGTCTCTCCTTTGTGACCTCTTTCTGTGGCCATTTCAGTGGGCATGAAGGGAAGGGGCGGTCACTGTAAACCTTGCCAATCCATGTTTCTCTTTCCACAGCCAGGTGGTGGTGTAGAAAGTTAGTAAAGCATAAAAACCTACACAAGTCTTCTATTATATTCTGGTGTGCAAGTGTGGGGTTAATAGAACTGAATAAAATGATTTTTAACTAAAACTCAGAGAGAGGTCTGGACAAAAATTGTACAACATTTTGTTGGTGAATGATAGTCTCTGTAGGGGAATGCTGTGCAAAATGAGTCTTAACTGATTTAGAATATGGCTGGACATTCTTATCAAGTTAACTGTCCACTGTTTTGAATCACAGGGGATAGGATAGGATTGTTTCCTTTTCTTTCATGTTTCGGATTTCCTTCTACCTGCGAAAATATTAGCTTTCACTCAAGAATCCTCTCCCAGGCAGAAAGAAGGAAAGAAAGTCTTGCTAGAGGAGAAATCTTATTAAGGCTCATGATGATTCAGGAGTGACAGCCGGGTCTTTTTCAATGGACTCATCTGCTGTCACAGAGACCCACTGTCCTGGAAGAGCCCAGGCAAAGTCTGAGGGTTCTGACCATCAAAATGAATGATTGCAATATGTTTTGAATTGCACAGACAGGAGGAGAAGTGATAGGTATTCTTTATGGAAAATCACAAAGAGAAAGAGCTAGCAATCTTCAAGCCTTTTTATCTTCATACCAAAAACAATACGAATACTTTCTATGGAGAAAAATTGTGGCAGCAACCTGAGCTGAACATAACTACAAACAGAAAGGATATCCCCTCCTACAGCCCTCAGAGTCATCTGGCATTTTGCTTATCCTGCCCCTGAACTCAAGACTCTTTTATATTATAGAGTTCTTTTAGGAAATATTTATTTCTTGAACTTCCCCTTATTTTGTAGGGTATCTCCCCATCTTTTTCCCCCAAGAGCCTGAATCACTTGAGCAAGATATAATATCCATGTAGATAAGATGATAAAGGGATTCCTTATATCAAGGATTCAACTAAAAGTTAATCCCTGTGAAACACAGAAACCCACCACAAATGGTAAAATCCCAAGAAAAAGTTTTGAGTTTTGACCAAAGAGCTAATTTCATTTCCCACAAGTGCAAAACTTTGGATGTATTTATATCAGCTGACTACTATATCTTTTCTCAAACTCCAAGGCCCACATAGCTGATATACTCTTGTCAACTGATATTGTTTCCATGTTACAGATCAGGAAATGGAGGCTATTCAAAGTTACTGTATATGCGTTGTCTAAGTGCTATTTGTATACTTGTTTATCACTCCTTTGATCTGCCCCATTGAGGTAGACAATGATTCTTGCTACTTCTTGGCTCTCCTATATACCCAGGGCTATCCTGTCTCATAATAGAAGCTTGATAAATATTGTCAAACTAGATCATACGCTTTGTTTGAGTCCTCAAGGGGAGACAATGAAATAGCTGGGGCTAGACCCTCCTTTCTCTCTCAGACATCTTGAAATGCAATCAGGACATAGCGGTGCTGAGCCCATTGTAAGACCTCAATAAATACCTGTCAGTGGCTTGACTGAAGGACTGATTCAAGACTATCATATTCTTTAGTACTTGTCTCATGTACTTCAACAAGGACTTTAGACTTAACTGATTTGATTGGTTATATTTTTAGACTTGTTACTTCTATTTTGACAGAAAGAATAGACAATACGACTACAAGCATAGTGACCTTCTGGATTTGTTCCTGTGGATAATCTTAAGATAATTTGAAGGAAGTTTCTTAACTTTTTAAAGGCACAGGTGTCAGAAGTGACAGGCTTGATAATTAGTCAGCATTACCCCCTCACTCCTTTTAATGTTGTTTCTCACGCTTTGCATTGGTTACTAGTCAATCTGGGTTGCAGTTCTGATTTAGATGTCACCGTACTCTGCTTTAAAGGTTATTTTGGATCTTTGCCTGTCTTTGATGTGTTCTAGTACCCATCTTCCTGTCTCCATCCCCAGCATCTGAGAACACTTCTCATTTCCCCACTAGATTGTTTTTTTTTAAATTTTTGAGCGTGCTCTGTTTTATTTTCTGATTATGAAGGGCATTTCCAGTAGTCCTGGGAAGAGTGAGCTCACAAAAAGACAGCTAGAGAACTAGCGATCATGACTATTATCACATCAAGACTTTGGCTTAAGCAAAACAAAACAACAAAACCCCCCAAAACCCCACAAAACTGGAAAGTGCTCAGAGCCCCTTCTACGTGACTCTGTCTGCATCTGCAGTAGGAAAGTTTACATTTACTGTTAATCTGCTGTTCAACTTGTTGGGAATGAATTAGCAACTCTTAAATTTCTCTCCATTTCCTATTTCTAGTAATTAGCTCAATGTCACAGCTAAGGTTTTCTTACTGACTTCAGCATGGAGACTTAGCAGCTATGGAAAGGAGGGGCTAGAGCTTTCCACCAACTGCATGTCGCTGGTGACTCCAAGAGAGAATCCAACAAATCAACTACTAATAATCCTTACTATTTAAAACGTGTTCACTATTATCCAATAACTTGGCTCTCAGTTATATCTTTTTAAGAATTCTAATAAGGCATTTAGTTTATACAAAGGAGGAGTCTGATCTATGCAGTGGACATGAGAGACAACCAAAGTTTTGTTCCTCTTTCCAATGGCATAGAGAAAAAAATAAAATTTAGGCAGAATTAGAATTCAGAATGCCTGGGAGTTCCTCCAGCCTTGGGAAATTCCAGGTGAGAGGGGAGGACTCTGGAGCTTTTTAAAAAGACCCTAGAGTTCATTTTACCCAAGAATTTTATTTCATAAATGAGAAAATTGAGGCCTAGAGAAGTATGGCTTACCAAGGATACAAACTAAATTATGGCAGTTTTAGCTCATGGCTTATGTTAGCTAGACTGCTGGTTCGATTTTTCAGTGGAAGCCTCCTTTTGAAGAAGGGCAAGCCATTCATTTTTCAGCATAAACCAAGGGATGCTCTTACACACACACACACACACACACACACACACACACACACACACACACAGAGAGAGAGAGAGAGAGAGCAAAAAAAGAATAGCCATCACAAAGATACATTTCTGTTCTGGATTCAAGAGGCAGAATTATTATTAATACAGGTAGACTGCCCGGAATGCAGAATGTTAATGCAGCTGTGGAATAATACACTAGTGCCACAGAGTTTAATAATAGATAATGACAAATAATACAGTTGGGGAATTGTGTAATTCAATAACAGAGTAAATGACAAGGAAACACACACACCAATGAATGTTTCTAGTGGGGACGTTTAGGTATTTTCAATTTAACTTACCTCTCCAGCCCTTTGGCCTACTACCCTTTTGAGAGGCAGGCAGGACATGCAGAGATGTGCCCAGCTGGGATTTTTAGTTTGTGCAGTGAAGTTGCAGGTTTCAGGCGCTGAGTCAGGAAGTATGAATTGTGCTCCTGGGCAGTTATCAGCTGATCCCTTTAATGCATGTATTACTTTCCTCCATGTCATGACTGGATACAGTTTCTTTTTTTCTGGGGGAGAGGGGGCCTAGAAGTGTCCCAGGTTGGCCATTCTCTCCTATTACCACTCTGTAAATCACTGCATATGAGGGAGTGGTACTGGAACATGGAGCTTGAAGATGGGAAGAGACTGGGAGTTGGGGTTTGGGTTTAGGGTCGTAATGGGAGGTAAAAGGTTTAGCCACAGCTATGGTTTAGTAAGTATACCAGTGATCTGGTGTGTACTTCCCTGTCCTCAGCTGCATTAGAGAAAGGCAGCCGCTGATCACTGTTAGACCTGTATTCTTTCTCTAAGAGAATGGGATATTTCCCTCTCATTCTTTTAAAATAAGATAAAAAGCAAGGGGTGGGGAAATTAATTAATGTCAGTAAATGAAGCATGAGACACTTGTCCGGATATGATAATGACTGTGAATTAGTGCAGAATAAATAAAATGGTATAAAAAATGAACCTCGCCAGCACACTCCTTTGGGATGGGCTCAGTCACCCTTATAATGCATTAACTCTTCCCTTGCCTCATCCTTGGTCCTGTCTATGTTACTGTGTCAAAGCTCCCCCACTGCAGAGTCTCAAGGCTACAGTATTATAGCCTGAGGTGCCCAAAGGGAGCCCTGGCTCCAGGAGAGATGGAGCCAGCTGGTGACTGCATACTTTATAATGTAAATAGAATAACTTCACATCTATTTATTAATGAAACCACACTAAAAAGAAGCAATTGTTGTGTGTCCCCTGGTTGGGAGATTCAAGAAGGCAGACAGAAAGCCACTGGAGGAAGAAAAAGGGATAAGTTCCTCAGAATAAGTTGCTCCCTTTCCCCCAGAGCCAAAGTTTACCTTTGTGCTGCTGGTAAGTTATCTACCTCCCCTCTCTACTTTTCTGTAAGGGCCCCAGGCTGTATGTCTTTTATATCGTCTTCAGATGACTACAATAAACACATACTAATTGGGCACTTCCTGTGTCCAAGCATTGTAGAATAAACAGAGAGAAATAAAGCAATCTCCATTTTCAAGTTTTCTCCTTTAAGGGTGTGGAGTAGTGCTTGACATGTAGTAAACGCTCAACAAATTGTTGCTATTACATCAGCATTGTTTCACTGAATTTAATCCCTATGAAATTTTCACTGAAGACAAGTTTGAGAGATTCAGAGAGCCCTTGGCCACTTTATTTTCTTTACTTTTGTTTCTTTGCTTTCCTTTTCTCCTTCATTTTCTTATCTCTTCTATGTTTCAAAGTTCTTAGATGATTGGCAAAGCAAATGCAAAGAACATGGTTATAATAACCTTTGAATGTTAACACTTAAGAAATTATTTGCTATTAACAGAAACTCAATGCAGTGTAGTCACCAAATATGAATCACCGAATTCAGAAATGTTATTAATTCACACTACAGTATGGGCAGGTAGACAAGTGTCGGAATACTAGTTTAGAGTTGTTTGTTGACAGCTTATATCTTTTTGTATTCTCATCAGTGGTGACTGTATCTGCAGAGTGATTTGGAAATAATACCAAAAGATTGAATTTATAATGTTTGGTATTTTCTTAAAATACTCTGGAACCACAACAAAGAGAGGGCTGGATGAAACCATGTGGACAATTATTGTTGAAGCTGAGCAATAGGCTTATGGTGGTACTTACTATTTTTGTGAGTGTTTAAATACTGCTATAATAAGGAAGGCTAAAGTGTTGAGGGATCCTTTGGGAATGTAAGCCTGGATGAATGACCTCCTGGGGCCTACCTTTTTCCTGCCCCTCCAAGTCCAAGTTGGGAGGTAGATGGTGAATGTTTTACATTCCTGGTGTGACTCAACATAACCTTTTAAGGACAGTGTTAACATGAGATGCCTCCTGTTCCTTTGGGAGGTCTGTAATTTTTCTCAGAAGGCCAACTTATAGTCCAGGTATGTGTGCACTCTGCCCATTCAGTCTTTGCCTTTGGTTTTTCTTTGATCTGGAGGATCATAGGAGGCAAGTGTGGAAATACTTCTTCCTGGAGACAATGGCAGAGGAGAGTCTGTGTATAGAAATTGATTTGTTAACCCTTGCGATGGCCTCCCTCTCCCACCCTGGGATGGTGGAAGAGATGCTACTGAGAGCCTGGGCTTGTCTGGTGAAAGAGTGGGCTTAAGGAAAAAGCGACAACAGGATCACAAATGAGACCCTAAATCTGTTTTTTTTCCTTGTCCTCAGTAGCTTATTAGAGATAACTACATCACATAAGCTCTGTCCATGACTGTGAACTTTTATGGTTTTGTCTATTAGAGGGTGATGTCAGAGGTTGTTATCACTGGCATTAATGATTTATTTGGGCACAGGTAGACTTATAAAAGTAGGTGGGGGTGTTGATTATAGTCATGGGCCAATGAGATTCTGTTTCATTTCCTAACCACCAAACAGATGTAAAGGACTTCTGTGTGCAGACCTCAAGATTACGCAGCAAAGGGGCTTCCAAAGGAATTTACAATTTGAATGAGACTTATAAGACTCAAGAGGTGCCCAAGAGCAGACGTAGGCCTGTATGTCCCCATATGGTTGAGTTTTGATAATCCTTCATTTCCAGTCACTGCTACGGTCTGGCTGACCTTCTGAATGTACCCAGTATTGGCTGGCTTTAGATCTATGATATGAGCTATTTTTTTACTCATTAAAGTGTTTAAATTTCTGTGCTTAGTTTCTCAGATGACTTTTTTTTCTGTGTGGAATCTGGTTGATATTTTTGGAGAATAATTTAAATCAGTTCTAATTCCACCCTGAAGAGCTCCTTTTGACACACAAGTGGCTTTGTGTCATTCCAACTCTGGAGGAGGCCAGGGCAGGTTTCCTGGGTGCTCAGAACACTGGCTGCCCTTGGAATTATGGCTTTATCTCTGGGGGATAGTACTTCAAGAAAAAATGCCGAGGAAATGTTTGTCTTAGTGTATTTTTGTCCATTTTGCCTCAAAAAAGATTTGTCCTGCCCAGGAGCAGTGGCTCACACCTGTAATCCCAACACTTTGGGAAGCCAAGGCAGGTGGATCACTTGAGGTCAGGAGTTCAAGACCAGCCTGGCCAACATGGTGAAACCCCGTCTCTACTAAAAATACAAAATTAGCCAGGTGTGGTGGCATGCATCTCTAGTCCCAGCTACTCAGGAGGCTAAGGCATAAGAATCGCTTGAACCCAGGAGGCAGAGGTTGCAGTGAGCTGAGATCATGCCACCACACTCCAGCCTGGGCCACAAGAGTGAAACTCCATCTCATAAATAAATAAATAAATAAAGATTTGTCCTGAAACTTAAAGAATAAAGACTCGGTAGACATGGAATATATATATTTTTTCAAATTTCAAAATGCAAAAGAGAATACAGGTAAATACTTGTATTTACTTCATAAATGCCCTATTTTTCACAGGGTGTATCAGTGTGCTTTGGGCTGCCATAGTAAAATAGTACAGGCTGGAGGACTTGAACAACAGAAATTCATTTTCTCACAGTTCTGGAGGCTGTAAGTCTAAGACCAAGGTGCCAGCAGGTTTGGTTTCTCCAAAGGCCATTCTCTTTGGCTTACAGATGGCCATCTTTTTCCTGTGTCCTCACGTGACTTTTCCCCCGTGTGTACATCCCTGGTATTTCTTCATTCCAAATTTCCTCTTGTTATAAGGATACCAGTCACACTGGATTAGGGCTCACTCTAATGACCTCATTATAACTTAATCACCTCTTTAAAAATCACCTATCTCCAAATACAGTCACATTCTGAGGTCCTGAAGGTTAGGGCTTCAACCTATGAATTTGGGTAGGAGGCAGGGACACAAATCAACTCATAACACAAGATGAGGAATATTGTTAAATGATAAAAACCAAACACTTGATCCCTATGATCTAAAGCCCTGCTCTGCAATTCTAGAGATTGCTTTAGAAGTTTGCATTTAGGTATAGTCGTAACATCCTAGAAATTAATTTAGAAAGCTGCTTTTACATTAAAAATCAAAAAGGTGAGCAAAAAGAATCATGGCTCTGTAAGTTTTCTTTTATTTTGATATTTCAGAGGACATTATTACTATTACTAAAATATTGTGGTTGGGGGGAAGGAAAGTTGGGAGTAGGATGAGAAAGAATCAAGTGTTGAGGGAAATTTTTCATGTTTGTTGGAGGAAAAGAAAAGACATGAAAGGAAGAAAGATGAAAGAAAGAGGGAGATGGAGAAATAAGGCAAAAGAAGAGAAGAAGGAGAAAGAAAGGAGGAGGAGGATGAAGAAGAAGAAAGGGGAGGGGGAGGAGAAGGGAGGAGGAGATGGAGGAGAGGAGAAGAAATGAAGAGGGAATGGGAGGGGAAAGGTGGAGTGGGGAGTGAAGAGGAGAAGGGGGTGGAGGAAAGAGATGAGGAAAGGGAGAGGTAAAGAAGAGAGAGAAATTAGTGTAGGTAGCACTTACCATGGATTGAAAAAGAGAGTTCACGCTTTTCCCTCTCTTAGGAAACTCCCAGCTGCTTCTAAGAAAATAAGAGTGACTACATCAGAGAGATGCAAACAGGAACAGAAAGTAAATGGAGGCCCTGGAGAGGGAGAGCTTGGGTGTTGAGGTTTGGTGTGGGTAGCTGAGAACCATCCAACATTAATGAGCACAAATGTGTGCACAGGCTGAAAATGTCTCTCCAGGGACGCTGATGACTTGAGCTTAGTGTGTGCCATTGGAAATCATGAATGAGAAAATAACTGACTCGCTCTCTCAGACAATCTGGTTTATGGACCTGAAGCTCTTATTTGCTGTCAGGTCGTTCATCTCCCCGCCTCTGTGAGATATTATTGAAACAGAACCCAGCACTGTCCTCCTTGCCAAAGTGGTTGACGTTGGCCTTAACTTTCCCCAGTTCTGAGACAGGGACAGACTGGCTAATGTAAGTGTGCCCTGTGGATGTGCAATTTAGAGGGAGGAATGGGAAAGTATGTTGTATGCAGCTAGGGACGCACACACAGAGGATATTTTCACTGATTCCTCTCTGTGGGCATAACTACTGTCTTGAAGGCCTTTGCTTTTCTGGTTTTATGATTTCCAAGCCTCTTTCCTGAATCTTAGAAGTCAAAACTCAAGCTAAGCTGCAACAGAAACTTCATCTTTTCTCAGAATAAAATCTATTTTCTTCCCCTTCCCATGGTAAACAAATTATGTTGACAGACAAATGAGGGATTAGGTGAGGAAATTTGTGATTTTGGAAGCTCAGGGAAGCAGATGTCAGGATTCAGCTGAGAGGGAAGAATTTGGGCGGGGTGGGAGGCTACATGGAGAAATCAGAGGCAATCAGGAGGTGCTGTCCAAGATGAGGCATGGTGGTGAGATGGATAAAGAAGCAGTTTCTAAGATGCCACTCAAGAGCTCTCTGGAGATTTACAGAGAGCTGGACTTTTTTTTTTTTTTTTTTTTTTTTTTTTGAGACAGAGTCTCACTCTATCACCCAGGCTGGAGTAGAGTGGCACGATCTTGGCTCACTGCAACCTCTGCCTCCTGGGTTCAAGCGATTCTCCTGCCTCAGCCTCCTGAGTAGCTGGGACTGCAGGCACATGCCACCATGCCTGGCTAATTTTTGTATTTTTAGTAGAGATGGGGTTTCACCAAGTTGGCCAGAATGGTCTTGATCTCCTGATCTTGTGATCCACCCACCTCGGCCTCCGAAAGTGCTGGGATTACAGGTGTGATCCACCACACCCGGCCTCCCAAAGTGCTGGGATTACAGGTGTGATCCACCACACCCGGCCTGAGTTTTCTAAACTTCTGGATAAGGCTGTTTGACTTTGGACATGATGCTAGGCTTAACTGAGCCTCTATTTTACCTTATGCACAGTGGGCATACTCCTTACCTTACTTACTTCACAGGTTGGCTTTGAAAACAAAATCATATAGGAAAAATATTCTGAATATGCTGAAGAGCCAGAAAACATAGTATTATCACTTTCTTGGTTTTGCTTTACCCATGTATGAATCTTTTCTGCAGCATCCCTGCTGCATGCTTGTTTCTATGTCCCCATGTCCTGCCTCAGTTGAATGCATCTGGTGGTGGGGAGCTTACTACCCTTTAAGGAAAGTCATTGTTTAAAAACATGTATATATAATTTTTAATTTTTACAGAAAAATGTTTGCATTGAGCCCAAGTCTGCCTAATAATAATAGCAATAAGCTAACTCTCATGTAAGGTATACTCTGCAGCAGACCCACTTTGGGAACTTTACATATATTAACATTTATTACATTTATTATTCTTAGCCACCCTATAAGGTGTGTACTGTTATTATTCCAATTTTACATGCAAGAAAACCAAGGCACAGACAGAGTAGGTAACTTGTCCTAGGTCACGGGGTAATAATTTTTACCTGCTGGCTCTTGTTTTTCTGTCCATAGCTGACCCAAAATATTTGATGACCGGTATTTGTCCTCTTTGAGTGCTCCCTTTGCCGGTCTACCATCTCCTTTCCCTTGCTTTCTTCTGCATGTGCCTCCTTCTGAAGTTTTCCCACAGCAGGCCCCACTCTCCAAGGGTGTTTCGACCTATTCAGAAAAGAGTTGCATTGCTGGGTCCCCTTGGACCTGCTGCTGCCGGTCGGCTGGGAAGAGTTATAAAGAAGAAAGGACGTTTTCAAGCTAAGCTCTCCTGGAAACTGGTAGGATGGCATGAGCTGGTCCACAGGCCCCAGCTGCCAGATGATGGGAATTGGGATCAGCTGTGACCTAATTATGAGTCTCGTAAACCTGCATTGTGCCCTTCATTTTCCAGCTCATTGACCACTCAGAGGGGGAGGGAAAAGGGATGAGATTCTGGTCAAGTCCTTCCTGCCACTACCATGTGGCCAAGGTCACAGGCCAATGATGTCCAGAGGGAGTTGGGGCAGGGGATGCGCTCTTTGTCTTCTCTGAATGAAGCGAGCGAGGAGTGAGGCAGAGAGGAAGGAAGATTTGCAGACAAGCAAGCCTCCCAGGAGCTTGTTGGATTGGAATGTATTCTCAGGTCTATTGTAGAGACAGAAATTCCAGATTTAGCATTCTGTCATTGTCAGAATAACAAATTAATATGTCTTATGCCCACACAACTACATATACGCAAATATACAGGCATGAAACGGAATATCTGGCAGATATCATGTATTTTATAACTCTTTGGGGACAAAGACTGTGCTGAGAATTCATTTTTATACTGATAGAGAACCCCAGCTCCCCACCTCCAAACCAAACACATAATCTCCACATCACATAGATGTGGGCGATTCAAATTGCTTTCTCCTGTCAAAAGGTAGCATCTATGAATTACTAAGTAGAGTCTATGAAATTCTCAGTTGTGAATGTGTCTATAAAATTTCCTCCTTTCTTACCTTTTTAAATAAAATTACTAATTTCTCTCTCAAATCTGACTGTGGAAGCCTTAGGACTAGTGGGATATTGCAGAAAGAATGTGACGTTTGGGACCAGGAAGGTGCTGAGATTCGGATTCCGCCTCTGCTGCTTACCATGTGGGCAACGCTGACTCTGGGCAAGTTACTTAGCCCTCTTGACCTCTGTTTCCTCATGAGTCAAAACTGGGAATAAATAATAATAACCTTTTAGGGTTGTTTTATCTCTATGATTAAACAAAATAATAGATATGACATACATTATAGGTCTATCACATGATAAACGCTTAAGAACAGAGACTCCTTTTACTTTCCAGTTATCCAAGGTATAGAGTATGAGAGGGGCAGGTGGCTGTGCAGTGGTACATCTTAGTGCATAATCTCTAGATTTTTGGATTTTTTTATATTGAGAAGTGGACTGCCAAAATTTTTGTTAAATGAAAATATTTTAAAAATAATTACCGTCAATTAACATTATTTCATAAAAAAGACATTCTAACATTCTAAAGAAAGCCTTCAAAGGAGTGTGTGAAAATTAAATAAGATCGTGCATATAAAGTACTTAATAGTTTATATTAGTTCCTAGCTTTGATAAGCATTTTAAAAAGCACTAGGTATAGTTTTTAGATATATTAGTTTTAGTATTGGTATAGTATAAATGTTACCATACCAAGAATCAAGTCCAAAATCTCTAACATGACATATAAATGGGTGTTCACACACACATAAGCCATTTGTACCCCACAACCCCAGTATAAAGCTATTTACAAATACACTCTACTCCAGCCAGGGGTCCCAGATATAAACACTTGTAGGGGCTGGGTGGATAATATCATTAAGTAACATAGATAGCAGGTAAGAAAAACTCTGATGTGGTGTTAGTCTGTCTTTTATCCTTCATTGTTGTTTTAAACATGGATTCAAGCTCTGAATAATAATAAGAGCCAACATTTATAATGGCAAAGAAGAATATCATCTTGCTATGTGTTCAAGCTAAGCATATGTTTATGTGTAAGCATAGCTTTGCCAAGTATAAAAACTAGTTTGGAAATCCTGTATGGACTCAATCAGCTTAATTTTTACATTTTTAACCCTCTGATTTTGTCTTTATGTTTATCTTCACCAGTTCTGGTTCTGCATAGAAAGTCTTTAGAGGAATGTACCCTCTCCGATAATGCTTCCAGATCCAAAGGATGCCTCGAAAGTGACCAGGAATTGCTTCAGATGGTTGACTTTTACCCAGTTGCCAACGTTCTTCTGGGGATGCTGTGCATTTTGTGTCCTCATCCCAACTTCTAGCCACTTCAGGTTTTTATAGATGATCTTCAGACAAAAATAGATTAAGAATTAGCCAGGAGGGGTCAGGCATTGTGGCTCATGCCTGTAATCCCAGCACTTTGGGAGGATCAGGTGGGTGGATCATCTGAAATCAGGAGTTCAAGACCAGCCTGGCTAACGTGGTGAAACCCTGTCTCTATTAAAAAAAAAAAAAAATTAGCCAGGCATGGTGGCACATGCCTATAATCCCAGCTACTTGGGAGGCTGAGGCAGGAGAATCACTTGAACCTGGGAGGCAGAAGTTGTACTAAGCCAAGATCACGCCTTTGCACTCCAGCCTAGGCAACAATCGTGAAACTCCATCTCAAATAAATAAATAAATAAATAAATAAATAAATAGAATTAGCCAGGAGGAATGACAAATAGATTTCATCTTTGGACTACCCTCTTTAGGGGAAAGTTGTGGTTCTTCATCCTGCTGGTATTTAATGGCTTCAGCTTCATATAGGGGATACTAGCTTGGAAGGGGAGATACTTAGAGAAAAAATGACTTTCAGTGCTATAGCAAAATGGAATTTAAAACATTTCAAAAGCCCCCAACCTCAGTACATTCCAAAGCAGGATAAAATAAATACAAACAAAAAATCAACACCTACACCAAACCAGGCTAATATAAAACAAAACCTACTTAAGGTCCAGATTTTTTTGTCCCAGCATTTAAAAACAGTGCCAGCATGGACTGAAGTAAACACGCTGCAATGATTTCTCAGCTTGGGAAACTGTCCTTTCTTATATGTGAGATGCCTACAGAGGAAGCAGAAAGATAGTAATTTCTTTCCCTTGCTTTTCTGGGAGATGGATCTCAGTGTTTTTGTCCCTTGGTCCTAGCCATTTTAAAGAGACTGCTGCCAGAAGAACCACTTAGCACAATTGTGAAAACCTAGTCCCCATCCATAGCAGAGATGCTTTCCTTTAAGCTGTACTTTTTGAGATATTATTGACATCAATATTTGTTAAAACCAACCTTCGTGGAGCTGTTGCTATGTAAAATATATTACACTTAGGTCACCAAGTCATTAGTCCAATATAGGTATTTGGAAGTTGGTTTTTAGTCATTCTCTTTAATTCAAATGGAATTAGGGTCAGAAGAAATGTTCAAGTCCTAATCACTTAGAAACCCATATTTGGCATGTTTTGTTGCTTGGGTAAAGGGAGTAAGACCTCATGGCTTGAAAGAATCCTACCAGAGGGGTTTTTTTTTTTTTTTTTGGTCTGATTTCCTTTTTCAAACTTGATAAGGGAGTAGGCAAAAAATGTCTGAGTCACCAGAACTGGGGTTTCACAAATGAATGGTCTCGCTGTAACCTAAAGTAAGGGTTGAAGTGGGGGAAGATAAAACAATAGGTGGCTGTAGCACTGGAAGAATATTTGCAGCCCCACAAACTAATGTCTGAATTACTTAGGATACATCCCTCTGTCTAGAGCCAGCCCCAAAAAATATGTGATTCCTGCCCTGATTCAGATAGAGATATCTCCAGGCTACTTACTATATGTATTTATTATGAAGTACATGAATAAATCGCCACCCAAATACAGTAAATGCATTGGTATTAAAAATTAACACAGACTTTTTGTTGTCTGTCATCCCATCATTTTCTCTTTAATGAAATAACGGTCTGGAATACCACCTAATGGCCTGAGATGCCTCAGAGTGAGGTGTGTTTTACCAATTCTTTAACTTAATCAGACTGGCCTCTTGATATGGGGCCAGGTTCTTCTGAGTAACTCACTCTGAAGAAAAGCAGGATGGATTGATTCATGGAATATGGAAGTGTTTGCCTAGTGGGCTTCTTTTCAAAAGCTCAAGAACTTTTTCTAAGGTCCCTGGTGTACCCTGGGGAAAAAATATTCTTGACTTTTTTTTTTTTTGTCAAACTGTTTGTATATGTGGGGTGTGTGTGTGCGTGCGTGTGTGTGTGTGTGTGTGTGAAGTTGCATGTTGGTACATACTTGAGATGTTACTATAGCTTTTCTTGCCATTTTTCATTCCATTTCTACTGGGATGAGCAAAATTGACAGCTTCTAGACATCTGGAAAGAGGCTTTTGATCTTAGGAAGTGAAGTACATAATCATGGCCAATTTTACCTATGAGGAAGATAACTAAGTGGTTTCTCAAATGCCAGAATAAAAAAATGACTTCTTGTTTTTCAAAACAAGGCATAGAGATCCCAAAAGCAACACAGAATGTTTCTGTGTATCAGAGCAGGAAAAGGGGAATTGAGGTAGCATTGGTTGAACACATACTATGTGCCAGGCTTTACACTAATTTGCTTGAATAATTTAAGTGAGTAACAGAACAATGTTTCCACTAAGTTGCAGCAAAAACTACACATCTTAGACTTTCCTTAGTGACATCTCGAATCTTCAGGGAAGGTGGGGGGCGAATAATTGAAATAACTCTTGATTTCTTATATTAGGGACCAGGAATATGCCCTTGATAGGAAATCTGTCATTTGGAGGTCATTTTGGCCCTTTCTGGAAGAAAAGGAGACATTGAGTGCTTTGAGGTTCCAACATCACCACATACCAGTTAGTGAAGGTGACAGTCTTCTGGATCTCTGACCAGCACCAGGGCTGTTGGCCCTTGTTGCTGCCCCCATCAGTCTGAACAGACTCTTTTCCCAAAGAAATTTGCTAAAATGACAAATCAGTTATCACTGTCTATTAGGACATCCACTGCATCCATCTATCCTAATACCTTCCTCACTTATGCCTCAGCAGCATGTTTTACTTCTATTTACTGGTACCACAGTCTTAGCAAAAGTAGCACATTGATTATAGGAGTTGTGAAGCCTTGAGCCCTGACAAATGGGGACCACATTGAAGAAAATGGAGGGACAAGATACTAATACAATTTCCATTAATGACCTGGATAGAGTCCCCAGGCATTGCTTATGTATTTAATTTTTATTCTGATTATTTTTAACATTGTAGGCAGAATGCCAGAACGCCAACCATCTTAGCTTCTTCAACATTATACAGTATAAGCCAGAGGGAAACCTAACTCATCAGATCATAGTTGACATTGGGGGAAAAAAATAAAGGTCAGCCTACAAAATTTCTTCAGACTTTGATTAATACAGTTGTAGATTTGAAAAAAATGTTTTATTTGAGTTTTCTTCCTACATATTTTGAGTTTGGATGTAAAATATTTTCTTTCGAATTTGAAAGACCACTTCTCTAAGAATGGAGAGTTAATTAGATGATTTTCTTTTCTTTCTCATTGGAAATGTAAACCGTGTTCATTTATTCAACAAATATTAATTGAGTGTCTGCTATGTGCCAGACACTGTTTTAGGAACCTGGAATGCTTTCAGGAACAAAAAGAGAGGAAAAAATATCCTTCCTTTTGTAGAGTTTACATTTTAGTAAAAGGAGAAAGAGGCAATGCAATAAACATTACAAGTAAATTCCTTTTATAGTATGTTAGAAGATTATGAGATTATAGGAGAATACCAAGCTGAGCAGGGTAAGAGGATAGAGGTGCTGAGTAGGAGGATCCAAAGATGAAGGGGTTGGTTATGTCGTTATTTGGGGAATATAAGGCCAGTATGTCTGGAATGCAGGGAAGAGGGAGAAGTTAACTACTGGGAGCCAGAGCATAGTAGGTCTTTTTGGCCCCTGAAGGACTCCAACTTGTACTTTGAGTTAAAATGGGAGCCACTGCAGAGTCTTGAGCAGTCTTAACTCATGTGACTAGCATGAGTTAACTTGAGTTTTAAGATGCTTGTGTTGGCTTCTGTAATGTACCAAGAACAGTTTTTTGCCCTGTGATTCCAGTTTTCGATAAGTTATGCCATCACTTGCTGCAAAACAGACCTCACCCACCATGACACTGGGCCAGTGGCTATTTATTCCTGATGAGGCATTGTAGGATCTAGATCAAACTACTGTTTCTTCCAAGCTTCCTGATTGCACATTTTCATGGAAAAATGCAAGGGTATATGGTGCCTAGGAAAAGGACAGTAGAAACGGTAATACATTTTACTCTTGAGCATAAATTTTGATTACCTTTGTCATTATTTCAAGCCAATACAGCCACAAACATAATTGGTGGTTATGAAATTATGCAATCACACTGTCTGAGGCCTCATTACCCTTTAACTCATAAATCTGCCTTGCCATCTTTCCATGATCCTCTTAAAGAATGTACCTACCCACCACCTACATAATAAAAAAAGCCACAAGCCCCAGCCTTGGGGGAATTGTATTGATTTATAAAGAGAGAGGCTATCACTTGCTGTTCTCATTAACCTGGAAATAGACACCACATTTTATCTGCTGCTCTGTTTCCTGCTGTAGATCTGTGTAGTAAATCCATTAATCTGTCTGTCCATTCATCTATCCATCCATCCATCCATCCATCCATCCATCCACCCATCCATCTATCCATCTGTCCACCCATCTGTCTTTCCATCCAAATTTCCATTTTTAAAGTGACTATTTTGTGTCAAGTGTCATACTGGGAGGCAATATATTTCGTGGTTAGATATATAGGCTGTATGTAGCCTCAGACTGTCTGGAATTAAATTCTGCCCATTACTTTAGCTATATGACCTTAAGTAAGTTTTGTTATTTGAGCCTCAGCATCTTCCTCTGTAGGATGAGAACGGTAATCAAATGTATCGAAGAGTTGTTATAAGGATCACAAAGTTAATTAATTCAAGGCCTTTTCATTTTTTCCCGGAGGAATAGTTTTAGTAGTTTGAGTTTGCATTCAATCATCTCTCCTTTCGCTTTTTCATCAGTTTATTCCTTTGCAGTTCATCCAGCAGCCTATCAAGGACCTAATATGTGTTAAGTATTATGGAGACGGGGATATTTTTCTGAGAAATGGAGGCTGTAGGTGTGTCCCTAGCACCTAACACAGTGCTTGGCACATGGACAATGCCCTGTATGTATTTCATGGAATGGATGCAAGTCCCTGGCCTTGAAAAGTGTTCAGTGTGTCTGTAGAAGTCCAGTGCCAGATGGGAGTGTCACTGGTGCAGTGAGCCAGGGACAGGGAGCAGAGAAAGAACAATTGAGAATATCAGAGGGAGATGATCCTCCGGCTGCTTCTGCCGGCCTGGACATTTGAAGGGATTTCTTACTGGGACTGGCTCTTTTGTTCTGCAGTTTGTATTTCTGCCTTTGTGCGAATGACTTGTCTACATTTCTGGGACTCCATCCTGATATGCAGGCCAGACAGGTGGGATCCCAGTAGGGAACTAGGTATGCCTTTCTGTGTATTCCAGGAAGAGTTTAACCTTGGGCAGACAGGGCTAGTCTTTTTGACTTTATGGTATGTTTAATATCAACACCCGGTTGGGGGTAGGGATAATAAATGTTTGACTTACAGGACTTGCAGCTTTGCAAGATACAGTGGTGGTGCATACACTTATATTTGTTGTGACTCATCTTAGTGCAAAGGCAATGGAGTACCTCTAGAAAAATTGCACATTCAAGGGGATAATTTCAGTGGTGACTTTAGTGGGTTTTAGAAGCACGTGAGAAGTAAATATGGGGGACTCTGGAGCTAGAATGCCTGGGTTCATAGCTCTTATCTTTTCTTTTTCTTTTTTTTTGAGATGGGGGTCTCACTATATCACCCAGGCTCACCTTGAACTCCTGGGTTCAAGTGATTCTTTTGCCTCAGCCTCCCAAGTAGTTGGGGCTGCAGGCATGAACCACTGTGGCTGGTCAGCTCATAGCTCCATCTTTTATCGGCCATGTTACCTTGGGCAATGTTGTTAGCTTCTCTGTACCTTAGTTTTATTGCTGTAAAATGGTTATAATAATTACAGGCTACCTCATTGGAAGTTGAGAGGATTAAATGAGATGATATATTTAAAGTGCTTAAATTCTTGGCTCATAATAAGCATTCAGTAAATGTGAGCTATTATTTCTCTTTCTCCTCCTCATTTTTAATTTTTTAAATACTACCTCTATTACTATTGTGAATAATGTCATTATAAAGGTGCAACTAGATCATGTTTATGAAGGTAGGTAATTGCCTAGCACAGGCCTGGCACAGATAAGCACTGAGCAAATGTTAGTTTTCTTTCACATGGGTCATTAAAGTCCGTCTGTAAAGTCTCAGGGACTTTCTCATCATTTTCCCCAAGCCTAATGCAAGATATTCACATTTCTTTTTGTGCAAAGAAGAATCTTAATTCAGCTGATGATCAGGGCCTCCCTTACCTTCCCACTGCTCACTATAACAGAGAAAAAGTACTAGCTCATAACTTTTTATGACTTTGTATTGAATTAAAATTATAATGCTTTATTAGTTATCTTTTGCTGTTTAACACATTTCCACAAACTTGGCAGCTTAAAGCATCACACATTTATTATCTCATAGTTTCTAAGAGTCAGGAATCTGGGCACAGCTTAGCTGGATCCTCTGGTTTATGGTTTCTTACAGGTTGCAATCAAGGTTTTAGCCAGGGCTGAGTTCTCATCTGAAAGCTTGACTGGAGAAGAACCTGCCTCCAAGTTCGCCTGGTTGTAAGCACAACTTCATTCCTGGAGTGTTGTGGGATTGAAGGTGTCAGTTCCTAGCTGGCTGTTCACTAGAGGCTGCCCTCAGTTTCTTGCCATGTGGGCTTTCCCATCATGGCAGCTTCACCAAAGTCATGAGAGAGAGAGGGAGAGAGAGAGACAGAGCCTGCTAACTAGATGGAAGTTGCAATCTTATATAAAGTAATCACAGAATTGATACCCCATCAACTTTGCTGTATTCTGTTTGTTACACACAAGTAACAAGTTCAACACAAACTCTAAAGGAAGGGATTATGTAAGGATGTGATACCAGGAGGTGGGGACCATTGAGGCTATCGTAGTCTGCCATAGCATGCCTGACCTGTGGGTTGTCTTTTAGATGCTTTATTTTGCCTAATTTTATTTTATTTTTTAACCTCAGTTCAGATAATTCAATTTATTAGAACAGGTCTAAATGGTACAGAGGTGCTTTAATTATTCAGCAGAATTCTGGAAATTTTAAGTTTTCCAGAAATGTATAGTTTTGCTTTACTTTTTCTCCCCTTATAAATAGAAACCTGTCCTTCCATGAATGAATGCTACAGTTTCAGAGATGCTTTGTTTTTCCCCTGATTGATTGTCAGTGGGCAGTAGCCTCTAATAAAGGGAACAGTTTTAAGTTTCCTTTTCTTCTCAGCTTCTCTGTTAAATGGTTAATGATCTGGAAGCAAGTACTTGGAGGTGCTTAGGGAGCTCCTATTTAAAGGAACACTGTGAAGAGAAGTTGCCTTCTACAGTAAAAAAGTGGGGATGATTAGTCCTCCATTTACATGTTTAGTAAATCTGAATATTTAGACTTCCACGGATACCCCCCGCCAACCCCCACCAAATAGATGAGCTGAAAGTACAGGATAGTACTCTACATGCATCTGACTGAGAAAGACTTTTACTATCTCACCTTAGGGTCCTAAGAGAAGACAGCTGGATGGTTGCATGGCGGTAGAGGTGTCAGGAAAAGCTTCCTTATAATTATTTTCATTCCTATGTTTCTACTCAATACTATTTAAACTGAAATGGGGCTTCATCTGCTCCTTTTGTTTATTCAGCAAATACTTTTGAGCATTTTTTATGATCCAGCTACTGTGCTAGGTGATGGGGTTACAATAAGATACAGTCCCAGCCTTCAAAAACTTATGTGCTCAAACGTTATTCTCCAAATCTTTATTCTGTTTCTCATCTATCATTAATGGGAATAGACAGCTCATTTTTTATTTTTCTGGGAGGCTAGAGAGTACAGGCAAATGCAGATGATCAAGCCTTTCTTATTGCCCCACTCCTAGTTGATTCCCTCTCCCTTTCTTTTACTTATGACACGCAGCTTCCACAAAGGCAGTTTATGTTAGTTATCTATGGCTGCATAACAAATTACTCTTGAACTTAGCAGCTAAAGACAAAAACATTTATTATTTCACAGTTTCCGTGGAGGAGGAACTCAGGCATACCCTTGCTGCATCCTGTAACTCAGAATCTCTCAGAAGGTTATCATTGAGGTGTCCCCTGAGGCTGCAGTCATCCTAAAGGTCGACTGGCAAAAGGTCTGCTTCCAAGCTTTCTCCTGGTTGTTGGCAGGATTTAGTTCCTCACTGGCTATTGGCCAGATCCCTCCCTCATTGCCTCACCATGTGGACCTTTCCATAGAGCGGCCCATGGCATGGCAGCTTGCTTTACTAGAGAGAGCAAGTGGGAAGAGCCAGAGAGTTATAAACAAGACAGAAGCTATAGTCTTTGGTAAGCTAAACTTGTAAGTTATGTCCCATCACTTTTGTTGTATTCTATTCAAAAAAAGCTACTTACTAGGTCTAACCCACACTCAGGTGGAGAAGGTTATACTTGGGCACAAATACTAGGAGGTAGGGATTGTTGTGAGCCATTATAGAAGTTGTCTACCATGGGCAGAAGGACATTTCAATTCTGGAAGGTATCTGATATGGAGACTCTTAAGGCACAATGAGTTACCCCGTGAGCTACCTCTTGTACATTCATAGCTGTCCACCCTTTTTATATTTTCTGTGGTATCAGCACAGAGATTGGGGGCAGGGGGTGGAAGCATGGAATAAGGAATTAGATGCCAAAACTAAGAATTTTATTTTTTACAAAGCGTTATCACATATTAAATCTGGAAAGGACATTAGAGGGCCTTATGCAAATGAATAAACTGGCCTAGAGATCTTCTATGCAGCCCCCCAGGGTCTGTTCTACTGCAGACCCTGGATCTCCTATAACAGAACTATAACAGAACACTGGATCTCCACAGAGAGCCACAAAGGCCCAGAGATGTGTTCGCAAAGATGTCATCATCCCTCTTCTAGTCCCTGCAGGAGCCTCATGGGAGATCACGTGACCAGTATTTCACAGCTCTTTCCCCCAGCACAGAAATATCTGCCGTGTTGAGAGGCCTGTCCATCTCCTAGTCCCTGCTAGAGCCTCATGGACAATCATGTGAACAGTATTTCCCAGCTCCTTCTCCCAGCACAGGAACACCCTGCCATGTTGAGAGGCTCACTCAAGAGCCTCATGATCTGCCTGCTACCTAGCAATAGCTTTGTTACATAGGTTGATTCTGCCTTGTGCCTAGAAAATAAATCATGTTTAGGATTAATAATAGTTTATATAATTAATATATGTGCCATGCTTGAGCCAACACATTCCATCACTTATCTTCAGGCTGGCTGCCTTCTGGGGGCCACTAGGTCTCGAGCTGCAGGCTGAGCATGCTGGGTAACAATGCTATAAGTCTGCTTACTGGACCCAGTCCTACAGCCTATGAATATTCTTTTCTGTATTTGAATAGCAATAGCTGGAGATGCACAGGGCTTGATAAAATAATTTTACATTTGTTATGTTCACTTTTTTTCTTGCCTGTCAAAAATGTCAGCTTTTACTCTCTGGCTTGCAATCTAAATGGACCCAATTTTACCTTAGCTACTTTGATATGATATTAGCTGCTTAGGGCAATTGCAAGAAATACCATACAAGGGTTAATCTCCCTCACCCTTCCATTCCTTTGATATGCTGTTGGAAATTTCAAAGTGCTCAAACACGGAGATGAGGAGGCAGAGGGTAAATGGATACAGAATGGCTGGGAAAGGGAGTAGCACTGGTTGGCTGCTCTTAAGATCTCTCTCCCATGGCCTGGTGCCATGAGGCTGTGTCCAGTGTGATTTTTGGCAATTTCTACATTCTATGTGTATTTGTGAAGTACCTGTTTTTGCATCAGATGATATCTAAGGATAAATTTTGCATTAGAGGAGTGTAGTTACTTGGGAGGGAAGCAGTGCCATATTATTTTATATTAAACATCACTGGCAGAAATATGAGGATGGGTAAATGTCTACTGATAATTTAATAGATTTTACCTGGCTAAATGACATTATTTGCAATCTGTTTATTTAGTTAGTAGCAAATCCTGGCATATTAGCATAATACCTAAGGGCAAAATATTGGATTGACTGTTTGTTTGCCCTTAGGTTATTTTTAAAAAGCTACTTGTATAAATTATAAAATAAAGCAAGGCTTGGTTGCTAAGAGAATGGTGGGGTTTTTAGACTGTACAGGAGACTAATGCAAATCAAAGAGACCAGGAAGGAAAGGCCAGGAGAACAACAGACAACAGGTGAATATCCAGAAACCAGCAGATTCTAACAGGCAAGAGGTAGAGGCTCAAGGGGAGATAGATGATTGATTGGCTTCAGAGAGGTCTGGTAGGAGTCTAGGTTGTCAGCTGGGATTGTGATCTTCAGCACAGACCAGTTTGGGGCAAGCCCAAAGCAATAACTTGGGGTCAGGCATGAGGTCAGGGCAAGGCAGTGGGAGAATTGTAAGCTTTGAGTTATGTGTAGGTTAGGGGCCTGGTCAGGACCACCATCAGCAGGATCAGGATTAGGGCTCATGGGTCTTGAACTTCTTTCATTCTTCCTGACCAGAGGCAGGGCTAGTCCCAGGGCCTAGGACAAGGCTAAGCCTGAAGGTGGATATTATGTGACAACCAACAAAAGGAGGAACATCATACTAGAGTCACCGTATGTCCTAGTTTCTCTAGGACAGGCCCACTTTACATGTGTTGTTCCAGCATCATAATCAGTGGTTCTCCCCTTTCACTTGAAAGTGACTGACTTGGATGATAAGTTACATAGTTACCCTGATTATTTTCCAGAATGTGTTTCATAAAAATCTTTTTAGAAGAATGTCATCCAGAGACCACAAAAGCAGAGTTCTCTAGTCACATAAGTATGGCAAATCCAGAATGAAAGGAAGTTTAATGGAGGAGTCTTTACTGCAGGATTTCTCACTGCCTTTATATGCTAAATTATAATAGGAATTGCTAAGAGGGGAATAGAGTTCTTAGTTTCCCATCCTTGGTTGATCTATTTGTACACTTTGGTACTCCTGAGACTACGTTATGTGGAACACACTTTGGGAAACCCTGGTTAATTGAATATGGGGTCAGAAAGGGAAACTGGTCATTGCTCCTGCTGTAATAAGGGTGCTTGCGAAGTCAGCAGTCACCAGTTAAATGAATAATTCTGGAAACAACAACTGCAGACTCTGACAAAATCTTCAATTTGCTGATTATTGACTGACATTAGCAGAGGTATATGTGACTAGCCCTAGCTGAGTAACTTTCTGAAGGATGACTTGTTCTCTAGCTCATTGGCAAAACCACTTACTACTTAGGGCATGGGAAGAAAGAGAATTTTCTTTGTCAAGTCTTTAACTCCATGATGTTCTTAAAGGAGAGGTGAATGAGGAGATAATGGTGTGTACGCTGTGTCTCTGTGTATGGGGAAGGGGCCTCAGGAACTATGTATTTTTCACCAGCATTCCAGGTAATTCTGATAAAGGTAGCCCTCAAACCATTTATGGAGAAACATTTCCTGGGAGTTCTGATGAGAAACCCTTGGTGATAAAAACCCATTCATAGTGGTCATTTCTTTAATCATATGAGTCCTTTGATATGATGGCCAGTGATCTGATATTTGCAAAGTTCCCACTATGTGCCACACCCTATCCTATGTGCTTTCAGTGCTTAACGTATACTGTGTGAAATAGTCCTCATAGAAATTTAGCAATGGCCCCATTTTACAGAAGATGTCTAAAGATAGACCTTCAAGTGGGCCTGACTTACTAGGCCATTCCATCCGGGCCCGACAAGGGGGTCACAGCTCTTACAACCACCCCTCAGCAACTCCCTAGGACAAGGACACAATGAAGCAAATCTCTGAGCCTTTGCCCTAAGGTTACACAAAGCTCATTTAGAGCCTTAACAAGCGTTAAGACCATTCCATTACAAACAGGACCATATGCTGACACATTTTATCTCTCTGCCTGGTGGAATGGGTCAATATCAAACAAGCTAATCCAGGGAGAATGATGCATTGATTTCCTAGGCCTTACCAAGTGTGCAGGCTGAAGTCAACCTACCTAGGAACGTTTTTTTTTAAGTTGAGGTGGAAGAGAGAATACAGCAAGAAACAAGGAGAAAGATTTGCTTTGCTTTTGTTATGGAGTTACAAATCCACACAAGTGACATAAGCAGCTTCTTGTTTTTAGCTGGGCCAAAGAATGTTTTTCTTTTTTAATCTTATTGAAGAGCCAGGATCTTTGTAATTCCATCAAGGATTTCAAACTCAAATGCTTACAGGGGCTTGGAGCATGAGGAGTTTCAGAACTGCCTGCCGGGTGGGATCTATGGTGACCTAAAGAAGACCTGCCTCTTCTAAAGGGGACTCCTGATAATAACGTATTGTATATTTCAAAATAACCAAGAGCAAATTTCAAATGTCTTACTATAAAAATGCTAGATGAGCAAGATGATAAAGATGATAATTAGCCTGATTTAATCATTTCGCATTGTATACGTGTCGAAAGATCACATAATATTCCATAAATGTATACAATCATTTATCTATCAAAAATAATAACAAAAAATAAAAAAGCAGACTGTGCTTTTTAGCATTCAGAGAATAGATTGCCTATGGAAAATATGGCTGTTTTCCCAGAAATTTCAACTTTTTAAACAAAAGTTGAAAATCTATATTTTTTTGAAAGTTTTTCTGATTTTTAAAAACAGCCTTCTTGAGGTATAATTGATATACAAAGAGCTGTACATATCTAATTTGATGAATTTGGACATATGCAAACATCGATGATGCCTTCACCATAATCAAGGTAATAGACATATTCAACACCTCCCAAAGTGTCCTGTGCTCCTTTCTTTTTTGTGGGTAAGACGCTTAACCTGTGATCTACCCTCAAGAAACTTTGAAGTGCTCAATACCATATTATTAACTGTGGGCACAATGTTGTATAGCAGATCTCTAAAACTTATTCATTGAGCCTATATCCATTGAACAATTCCCCATTTCTCCCTCCCCTCCAGTCCCTGGAACTAACATTACACTCTCTATTTCTATGAGTTTGACTATTACAGATATGTCATATAAATGGAACCCTGTAGTATTTGTCCTGTGACTGGCTTATTTCCCTTAGCGTAATGTCCTCCAGTTTCATTCATGTTGCAAATGATAGGATTTCCTTCTTTTAAAAAACTAAATAATAGTCATGCTTGGATGAAACTTTGGGTTGTTTCCATATGTTATTGCGAACAGTGCTGCAATAAACATGGGGGTGCAGATATCTCTTTGAGTTCCTGGTATCAATTGTTTAGATATATGTCCAGAAGTGGGATTGCTGGATCATATGGTAGTTTTATTTTTAATCTTTTGAGTAGCCTTCATACTGTTTTTCGTAGCTCATACTACATTCCTACCAACAGTATACAGGGGGTCCAATTTCTCTACATCCTTACTAATAGTTGTTATCAGTTTTTTTGGATAATAACCACCCTGACAGGTGTGAGGTAATATCTCATATCTCATTGTAGTTTTTTTTTTTTTTTTTAGGAGATGGGGGTCTCACTATGTTGTACAGGCTGGAGGGCAATGGCTATTCACAGGCACAATCATAGCATGCTACAGCCCTAAATTCCTGGGCTCAAGTGATTCTCTTGCCTCAGCCTCCCAAGTGGCTAGGAGTACAGGTGCATATCATCACACCTGGTTCTCACTGTAATTTTGATGTTTATTTCCCTGATAATTAACAATGTTGATCATCTTGTATGTAATTGTTGGCCATTTTTGTGTGTTTTTGGAGAAATATCTGTTCACCTCCTTTGCCCATTTTTTAATCAGGCTTTTTTCTTGTTATTGAGTTGTAGGCATTCCTTATATATTTTGGGAATTATCCCTAATGTTGAAATTAATTTGAGTGTTTAAAACATTCCGTAGGCCAAATAAGACATACAGACTTCTGGTCAGTGACCTCTTTCACAGCTACATGTAGGAGATGCTATGTCACTCAAATAAGGGGACACCCGTTTACTGGGTGTCCATGGTGTTGCAGACATTTCATAAGCTACCTCATGAAGTTCTCAAAACGAATTCATGGGTTGAAATAATCATGCCCATCTTACAGATAAAAGTGAGGCCCAGAGAAGCTAAATGGTTTTTCCAAGTTCACACAGCCTACATGTGGTTAGTGCAGGTCTGAATTCTGATTGGTTTGACCAGAAAGAGCTGCAGATTTGGGGAAGTTTTGTTTTCTCTCCTCTGGGGAAAAAGAGTCCCACTCAGGGTTATTCCATTACTACAGATGGTCACTGCCCCAGGGCCAGGGCCATGCCACTTTTCTCCAAAGGTTAGTCCCACGGGTATGTGATGCAGTTGGTGGACTGGCTCTCCTTTGATTAGCATGAGCGACGAGTTAGTAATTGATCATCCACCTTTCTAAGGTTGCCAAGCTTAGATTTATTATATTTTGTAAAATCACCCTTCCACGTCCTTAAAGTCCACGTGCATAGTCTATCTAGATTCTGATATTTCATGTGTGAAATTAATCCTCTCGGACTGTAATGAAAATATGGCTGTTAGCCTCTAATTAAGATATGTGTATATTGATTGCAGTGGTCAAGTCTGTCCACTGATATATTAATATAAATAAGCATCCATTTTATATTGGAAATTTTGTGACACTTCTTGAGACACCTTGAGTTTCTCTGAGTTGTTACAAAACCAGAGCAAAGAGTCAAAGCTGTAATTTCTGCCTATCACTGGCTTCTGAATAGATTATGAACTCTTAGAGGATTGGGTTTGTATCTGTATAGTTCTCTTTATACAGAGATGAAGGCTTTCACAGCAGTATCTATAATTGGGTGTTTAATAAATGCTTTTTGATGAGGGTAATGGTATGGAAATAAAGCTCTTGAGATCCAGAGTTTGCTTGGATTTCTTGCCTCATTAGGGAGGAAAAGGTGAATGGGGATGCATGGGTAAATACGAATGTCAATCTCAGGTAGGAAACCATATGCTCTTCTAGCATGAAATGCTGAAAAGAGAGAAACCAGAAGGGTGTGACTAAGACAGAAATTCTGCTGATTGACACTAATACCGGTATTTACCAATCTTCTGTAATGAGGTAGACTCCATTTAGAATCTGGTGATGTATCGCATACAAGTTAGATTGCTTGACAAGTCAAACCAAGGTTTACTCAAAGTCACTGCCATTATGGTATATAATCACAGGCTCACCAGTGTCCCACAAGGGTGAAGGCAGAGGTTAATGGTTTTCTTTTTATTTGCATTATTACTTGATCTCTGGCTTTCCTGGTGAGATGGGTTTTTATAAGCTCTTCCCATCTCACTTTTTGAAGTGTTCTTAAGCTATTTTAAGGCTGTTTTATAGGTGCCTTTTCTTATGTTTGTTTTGTATGCTAGAAAGTAAGTAAAGAGGATTCAGGATATGAGCTATTGATACTACCAGGCACACTGAAGTAAGTATTAAGTCTTTTATTGAGCTTTCTAAATGGCAAAGTATATTTCTTTTTTATTTAAAATGTTAAAAAAAAGATGTGGTCAATTCTAACTAACAGTCCTAAATGTATCAAAAGGCCCTTAGAAGTTTTCTTGTTTGCCACCATGGTGAATCCTTCAAGCAAATTGATTTTAAGCTTGTACAACAATGTGAATGCAATGACACTAAAGTGTACACTTAAAATGGTACATTTTATGTATGTATATTTTACAATAAAAAATAGATTTTAAGCAACTAATCAACTACGAGGTTGTCAGACTGATTCATAGAGCATGAGCAATATTTGTATTCAGTACTATAATGTAGAGAATATTACTCTGTTATAGTCAAGTTGAAAAAATATCATATTTTATTTTCCTTATGTTAAATTTGGGCCAGGCATGGTGGCTCATGCTTGTAATTCCAGCACTTTGGGAGGCTGAGGAGGGCAGATCACTTGAGGTCAGAAGTTTGAGACCAACCTGGCCAACATGGTGAAACCTTGTCTCTACTAAAAATACAAAAATTATCTGGCATAGTGACACATGCTTGTAATCCTAGCTACTTGGAAGGCTGAGGCAGGAGGATTGCTTGAACCCGGGAGGCAGAGGTTACAGTGAGCCAAGATCGTGCCACTGCACTCCAGCCTGGGCAACAGAGCGAGACCCCATCTCAAAAGCAAACAAACAAAAAATTAAATTTGGCTCTGAGTTCTCATCTACTGGAAAAGTGTGTGAGAATCAATTGTGTTATATTTAAGGAAACCCATTTCTTAGGGGTCTTTGAAAATCTAAATGAGACTTACATGAGATCAGGAAAATGGGAGAGGAGAGCTGCATTCTTCCCATGGGGAACTTTGTAATCATTTTTCTCTTTGCCACACAATGGAACTCTGCGATTTGGCCCTTCACTGTCTGTTAGGTTTATATGCTTGGAAGTCAGGGAGAGGCTCCTGTAATTGACCTCTCTATTGACCACAGACTTGGCCAGAGGAGCACCTTCTGCTCTTCTCCAGGCTGCAGTGTTGTTTTCACCTCCAGAGGGACCTGCAGCAATCCCTTTCACCTTTGGCATTGCTTCAAAGGGGACATGGGTCTCTATTAGTCACAGAAACTCAGCAAGATCTTATCTCACTTCGGAAAGCTCATATCCTCTGAGTGGACTCTTCTACCTGCTTGAACCCCAGCATGCAGCCAGCCCAGATTCTCAGACAAACCTTTGGATGAAGAAAGTGAAACTCTGAGTGACAAATAACTTTGGCTTGTCTGCCCTAAGAAACACAAATTGTTAGTGCTCTTGAAACTAAAGGTTCTGAGACTCAGAACAGGATGGCCTAAGATCTTTTCTATATAGGGGAGGAAAAAAATGTTTTTCTGTTTTCTGAATGTCCAAGGCAGTCAGAACATGACAAAAAATTATATATATATATATATATATATATATATTTTTTTTTTTTTGGCAATGCCTAGATGAGTATTAGTAACATAATAGTTGCAAGGGTAGCTTTAGAGACAGAGAACTTGGGTTTGAATCAGGTTGAAGCAGGTTAAGTTCCCCATGCCTCAATTTTCCCCATCTATAAAATAGAAATAACAGTAGTATTTTTTAATCATGAATTTACTATAAAAATAAATTAAATAAAAATTAATATGTGTAAAGTACTTTAGTCTGGCATGTAGAAAGTACTCAATGAGGAAGCTATAATAATAATAATAACAATTAATTAACATTACCAAACTGGTTATTCAGAGTTTAATCCTCTGGAACTCTATGCTTAGCTCTAATCTCAAGGAGTCCAGGGAAGCAGACTAATCCTCACTATTAAATTTTGTATTGATTCTGGGATGTTTTCAAAGAATCCTACGTCCACATATCTCAAACGAGTGCTATTGATTTGATCATTTTATGAAATTCTTACCCTTTTGCTTTCAGAATTCTAGCTAGATGACAAAAAGAAAATAACTCACACATGTAAATTAATCAAACTATTTTGAAACTCAAACACTACTTGTGGAAGACTTGCAGATTGAGCCAAGCCCTGTTCTTTATTAACTCTGGATAATTTGCTTTCTTTGTTTGATCCCTGGCCTCTAAGTGAATGTCAATCTCTTACTTTTTTCCTGAAGACCTATAAGGCTTGCTGTCTAAATTTCATGGAAATTCTTTGAGATTCTTAGCTAGAAGGGGCTGTAAAGGCCAAGTGCTATAGGTACTAACGTCTCATTGCTAACACTGGTATTTTACCTTGATAGTAACTTCCAACTTGACATAAAAGCTTGTAAGCACCAGATCTTTGCCTCTCCCCATGGTTGTGTGTGTTTGAATTCTTTGGAGAAAATTTTATTACTTGCATGGCTTAGGGTTTCATAAATTATAAAAATGTTTTATCTCTGGTTTGAATAGAGTAGTAAAGCATATCCCTGATTTCTTACTTCTTCCATACCCCAGTGTCTTCTTATTTCTAATGCCTCCTAATCTGATGTCACTGAGAAGATGTTTATGGCCTTGCTTGCCAGAGAACTAAAAAAGAAAACAACAACAACAGCAGCAGCAACAACAACAACAACAACAACAAAAAACATCTAACAACAGAGCCAATGCTTACTCAAGCCAGTCCCAGGATTCCATATAAGGGGACATTGGGCGTGTTTTAAGCCATATGCTCATAACCTTTGTGTCATGATTCAGTTGGTATGTCTTGATCAGTTTCCTCATCTGTCATCTCTTGGAAAGCATGTAAAAAATTAATCACAGATATCTGCTTGTATTACCTAGATTAATGCTAGATGATTAGCAGATGAACCTTAACATCTCAGTGGCTTAACAAAAAAAGGTGTTAATCTCCCACTTCTATATGAAGCCCAGGTGGGAGTAAGGCTGTACTCCACAAAGTCATTCAGAGAACCAGGCTGTTGAAGGCTCTGCCATTTCTAGTAAACGACCTCCAAGGTAGTTCTCAGCACAAACATCTATTCACAGATGGAGAAAGAGATTTTGCATATATATTTTTCTAATTTTCATTTTTGCAAAATGTCATAATAAGCAGGTAAGATGGAGCCTCAGTTGGAGTTGTGGTTAGTCATGGTGAAACAAGAGTTAAAAGGTAAAATCGACAGATTTCCTATCAGCTATTTATCCATCATTACTAAGAATTACGGAGTGTTAGGCTTAGAAAAGGTCTAGGAATTGACTCATTTTCCTACTTCCAGGAGATCTGGTTCTAGAACCCAGGACTTCCAGCTCCCAGGCAAATTGAAGTGCTTCTTCTTCCACATGGGACCCACTTCTATGAGAGCATCAGTCTGTTAGGGTTAAGTCCAAGCTCTACCACTTAAGAGCTGAACAAGTTATATTAACTGCAAAGGGATAATTTTAGCAACTTCCTCATTAGGAGGTTGTATTAAATGCACAATGCGTGACACACAGAGCCTTATTGTCATTATTAATGTCCCAAATTTTTTAAATGGTCACAATAATTCTCCTTGCAACTTCTGCCATATGAATAAGCCCAGGATCGCTTGATGGATGATGATGAAGGACTCATGGCCAAGTCATCCACACCACCTCAGCCGACTTTGAGTCAGTCACCAGACATGTAAGTCATGTAAGTAAGACCGTCCTAGAGCATACGGCCCCAGGCAAGCCAGCCTAGATCAGAAGAACCACCCAGCCTACTCACAGAACTGTGAGAATGACCAGTGTTTGTTACTTTAAGCCATTAAGTTTGGTGGTGGTTTATTATCCAACAAAGGCTGATACAGAAAGGATCACAATTGAGGAGTTTATGTGAGCTCAATCTGAAAGTTTATATGAGCTAGATTTGCCCATTATTTCGCTAAATTCATCACATGGCCCCACCTAACTCCAAAAGAGACTGGAAAACGTAAAAAACCCATACAGAAAGGGAAGTAGGCTCCAGGACAGCTGGCCAATATCTGCTACACTGATTTACCTTGATTTTGTAAAAACAAAACAAAATCAAAACCCTTAGGTGGCAATCAGAGTGTAACAACTTTCCAGGCAAGTTCTTTGGGACAGGCCACTAGACAGTCACTTTTAGTTTATTTGTTTCTCACAGGAAGATAGAGAAAAGGAAATGCGACAGATGTGATGCCTTCCTGAGAGGCTGTCTGGTAAATCAATTCCTGCCAAGTTTCTCCTACAACCCTAAGAGATAAAAAAGGAACCTGCAGGCGAAAACCACAAGGTAGGAAGAGTTTGAAGCTGTGATCTCTTAGAATAAGAGCTTTTCATTTATTCTTACTGAGAAGGAAGTCTAGGGCATCTGTCATTGAGAGTGCTAGTGATATAATTTTGCTTTCTGCCCCATAGGATCTGAAGCAGTCCTGCCCCAGGCTTAGAGAAGTAAGGGCAAGCTAGCCCAATTCTATTTGCTCCAGCACATCTTATCCCAGAGCATTTGTTGTAAGGCCCTCTTCTTTTTGATCCCATGTCTACATTTGGATCTCTGGTCTGGGAGGAGAAATCTCAGAGGCTATGAATCTGATGAGGAAGGCAACTTGGCAGTGCAGAAAGCACCCTGCTTTGCAGTCAGACTTTCCAGCTTCCAATTCTACCTCTGCCAGATTAATTAGCTCTGTGTGATCTAGCACAACTTCTCTAAGCCTTAATTGTGAGAATTAATATTGTATTTATTAGGAGTATGGCACACGATAGGTACTTATTAGATGTTAGCTATCATCATCATCATCATAATTTGATTTTGCTTTTCTTATTCCCTTTGATCTTGCCTCCTAGTCTAACAGGAGAAACATTAGAAGTTGGTGGAGACGGCCTAGAAAAGGAAGGGTAGATTAGAGAGCAGGAGATAGTGAAAAATTGCAGTTATTTCACAATTGAAATCCTATCCCATGTTTGCATTGTTAATTATAGTTTTCGAAAGACTGTCATCTAGGCAATCTCATTTCGCATGACCATTCTATGAGACGCAGGAACATGCAGTCTATTTTGGCAGATAAAAAATAAATACATGAGGAGTTAAGTAAAAACTGTGTTACTGAGACTGCAGTAACTTTTATAAATCAATGTGCAAAAAAAATTCAAGTATTTTGGAATGAGATTTGTTGGATTGAAATATTTTATGGTGGTCTGTACCATCAGCTCATGAGCTCATAGACCAAACCCCATCCCAAATACCTGGTGTTCAGGATTATCAATATAAAAATTGATTTAAGATCCCCATAATTCATTTACTCCTATTTCCTGACATGCAGAAACTTACTGCCACTGGGTTATTTCATCAGTTTTTCCCCGTCTCTCCATAACTAGTCTACCTCTGTACGCTTGGCTTCTATAACATTGCTTACTGGTCTTTCTTAAGGCATGTTGTGTTCTGGGTCAGTTCTCTTTAATCTGTGGCCCAACTCTTGCTCAGATCTAGGAATGTGTCATCTACGTGCATCTTTGTTCTAAGCTGAACGTTTCTTAGCACTATACCTGAGTTTCTGCTGCCACCTTTCATATTCTTTTATGATTTGCAAAGCTAGCAGGAGCCCAAAGTGACTTTCATAACCAAGTGTCCAGGGTCTCCAGGAGTTCAGGTTCTCTCTAGTAAACAGTTCCAAGACCGCAATGAAAGAGATGTCACAGAGTTGTATATAGTATAACATTAACTAATATTTGAATGATAAATTATTGCCATAGGAAACTAGAGAAAGAAAAAGACACTTTGGGATGGAGAGGTTAGGGAAGATTCCGTGGAAGATGTGAGATCTGAGCTGTGTTCTATTGGGTAGCTAGGTCGAGGTAAAAAATGCCATAGCCAAGAGATCAGTGGCATAAATATGCAAGGAGTCTTGGGTGAAATCACAAAGTTTAGCAGATGAGTACATGAAGGTAGACCCTTTGTGCCAGGAAGTAATTTTGACAGAATGTTGGAGATAATTTTGCCTGTAATGGTTTCTGACTGACAGTTTATTCATTCATTCAATAATTGAGTTCAACAAATTCAATTTATTAAGAACATACTATATTTCAGTAACTCTTCTAGATCCCAGAGATACAGCAATGGACAGGAAAGGTTCTTTCCCTCATGCTGATTACATCTTAAGTGTGGAGACAAACAATTTAAAACAGGCAGATACACACAGTAATATCATATAGTCATAGAACTATGAAATGTTAAAGCAAGGAAACACAATAGTGACTATAAGGGTCAAACACCATTGTAGAGAGGAAAATCAGGGAGGACCACTTGGGTTGGGTGATATTTAAGCTGAGATTTGAATGAAGAATGGAAGCCATTCTTGTGAAAGATCTGGGTGATTGGTATTCCTGGCAGAGGGAACAGCTAATGCAAAGCTCTAAGGTGGTAACGAGCTTGGTAGAGTCAAGGAGCAGCATGTGATTGCTCTGTAGTGCACTTGGAAAATACGCTCAGGTCTGGTCCTACTATTGACATATTAAGCCAGAATCTCTGAGATGAGGTCTAAGCCACAGTGCTTATTAACACCTCTCCAGGTGATTCTAACAGTTAGCCAAGGTTGAAAACCACTGTATTAAAGGAAAGCCAAAAGATGAAGGGCTTTTTTAAGCAGACAGAGAACACACACCAGGGGAATCAATGGAGGAGTGAAGTGAAGAATGTAACTGTGCAGGAAGAGTATGCTAGGGATAGAGGGATGATCATCTTTGACCTGGTAATCAATGGAATCCAGACTGACCTATTACAAGAGTGGGGTCCCTGTGCTCTTTACATAGTCTCCCTTGTCAGTTTCCTGAAATTTATTGTGCCAACTATGGTGGGAGTTAAAGCGTTAAGGTTTGGCTTATTTGTTTTGGGCAGATCACAGAGATCCAAGACTCAGAGCTAGGGAATAGGCAGCTGACCCCAAGCTGGAAAAACTTTCCCAGTACTCCCTCCTGCCTAGGAAGTGGCCTGTGAAAAAGCAGTTTAAATAATGGCAGCCTAAAATATAGTTCTATATGCAACTTTTTTTTTTCTGTGAAAACTACCTGATGCCTTATACAACCTGTTAAAAAGTGGGAGATTTCACTAATAGGAGGGCAGGAGTTGAGCACAGATCCAATAGAGGAAAAATACTGTCTTCAGGCAGATAGGGGATGTGCCACTGGGGCCGAGATGACGAGTTTCGTGAAAAATAGAGTTCATAAGAGGAGGCTCTTGAGTGTAAAGATAATTTGAGGGGAAAAGAAAAAGATAGAATGTGACTGGAAGGAACGGAATAGGAAAAGCAGCATGATATAGATGGAAATCTCCTCATTTCTTTGACGTCCTTAACAAGAACATCAAGTGAGGCAGAATAGTCAAGAACTTGGACTCTAGAATCCAAATTGGATGAGCGCCTTAAGCGCTTTAATCCACAGTTTCCTCATCTTTCAGATGGAAACAACAGTGCCTAGGATTCGTTGCTGTGAGGACTAATGACAAATTGCATGTAAAAAGCTTGGCACAGTACCTGGCACTTAGTCCAGGCCCCACTCTATGGTATTCATCACCAGTGTCAAAATTGCCATAATAATTAACATTGCCTCAATCACAAAATTCATGTCATGTTCACCAACAGCCAATGGCTTCCAGATAAAAGTGAGAAGGCCAATATGGAGCTGGGGTTAAATATGTCAAGAATTCAAAGCTATAGTGCCCCTGGGTATTCAAAAAGAGTAAAGATTTGACTAAATTCACAGCCAAATGGCATTTACCCCAGGTCTACCCCATACCAGTCACTGGCTTCTCTCTAATAGTTGTTATCCCTTTTAATTCTATAGAATAGAAAAGAAGGAATTGGGGCTAGGCTGAGCAGCAGAGGAGAGATTGGCTGTGGAGAGTATAGATGACACATGAGGCCAGGTGATCTCTGAGAAAAGTTTCTCCCATCTGTTGCTTAGATTGCCCATCTTGGAACTCAGGAAATCTGAGATGGCTTTAAAGAAAATGATGGCATTGAGAAGTAGTGAGATTGCAGGGGGATTTCAATTTTCTGCTTGGGTGTTGGTGGAGAACACCGAGGTCAATATCCATGCTTGCAGTATAAAATTCTAGGTCTGTGTCCCTGAAAAGAACGTTGGTGTGAGCTAATGTGAAAGATTTGGGGAGAATTTGTGTAAAAAGTAACAACAAACACCAAATGCCTAGTTGAGTTCTCTGATGGGTAAGGTAGAATATTTGAGAGATTTTTTTGAGAATATTTCCCACTGAAACTTGGGAAATAACTATAGTTAATGAATTTTGAAGAAAAGAGTTAGCAAAAGAGAAAGTAAATCTGATCATTAACATTATATACAATAAACTGAACTGGGAACCATGAGACCTGTGTGCTAGACTGGATTACATTGAGTAAGCAATTTGAATTATCTAGGTCTCAGTTTCTTCAGTCTGAAAAAGAAGGGCATGAGATTATATTATGTTGAATCCGTCTTTTGTTTAAATTTTTGTTAAATTCTATGGAGTACAGATAAGTTGATGACTTCAGGTACAAGTGAGAAAGTATTTTAATCTTCTTACATTTTTAGGCCATATCCAAATCATTTGTTTTTTCACTTTATTTTATTTGAATATAATTTAGGTTTTCTTTCTCATGGGGTGAATGAAAATAAACACTTTAGAAATGTATAAATCAGTGTGCATTTATTGGAGTATGGCCAATAACTTTAGAAAATGAAAAGGATGATTGAGCTATTTAATATGTTGATTTAAGTAATGCTGGGTGATGAGTGGTAGTGACAAGGCTCTTCTCTTACTAGGATATCACATGAACAGGTTCTGTCCTAATTCTGCCTTTGCCTAGTACATATGGGTGACTAGAATTTGGTGAGAGGGGGCTGTCTGCTGAGTTACCCCAACTGTGGTTACAGCACAGTTACAGAGATGGATTTTTAAGTACACTTGTTTTCCCTGTCATTTGTCATGAAACAGACTCCCTATGCTCATTATCAAAAAGCCCATATGCTATCTTCAGTTCACATTTTGCTCACCTCTTTCTCTTCATTGCATTAGTCAAGTTCAGAAACTAGACTGTCAGCTGCCAGACAGGCTGCTGTTTCTCTCAGAGATAGGTGAAAACCATTTAGGAATTCATTATCAAAGTGTACAGCCCAAGAAGGTGTTTTTGCCTTCAATTCAATTATTCCAAAGAAGCACACGATAAAGAAAAGTACTCAGGACAATTAGATGGACTATCTAGATGTCAAAAATCAAATTTTTACCTTTGCAAATGCAGGTTCATATTCTGTTCTTAAGTCATCAGAGGGAAACATATGATGTTCACTGTCAGTTTAGATTGTCAGAAAAAGCTTGTTCAAAATCTGTAAAGTTGTCACTCCTCATGTATTTTCACTCAAGAAACCAGGGATCCAACTTCCTGTGCCTAAACTCTCTGCCTAGACAAATGGATCTTTTGGGATGTTAAGTATGTCTTAGAAGAATATCTGAGCTGGAGTTGCAAATAGAGGAATCATCTTTTGTTAAGTTGTTAGAACCTAGATAACAAAGAAGATTACTCTATGGGGTTTGAAAAAACTAAGACATGATGCCCTCTTATGAGACGTTTACAGTCTATTTGGGGAGTTAAGGCATATATGCCCAGAACTTTATTTTTAGTGGTTCTTGGCAATTTTAAAGTTCCTGTAGTATAGTACAACAAGTACCCAAATGTGATGCCCACAATGAGGGCTGTGGTAAGTCAGAAAAGAGGCTGGGTTTTGGTTTCTTAGGAAATGGTAATTTACATGGAGTCTCACCCTCCTGGAAGGATTGCAGTCTTTGTTTAGCATCACTTTTTGTTATTTAAATCTCTCTAGGTGGGGATCTAATCCAGTCCGGAGTTACAGGAGCTAGAGGTGATCAGAAAGTGTGCCTAATTTGACTTTTGCTCCATATGTGACATAAAATAGAAAAAAAGTGAGGTCCCCAAAGAAAAGGTAGCTTGAGAACCAATGAGAGTGTCTCCATGAACTGTCAAAACCTCTGGGATCCAGCAGAAACAGGATTTGATTTAAGCTGTTCCTGGGTACAAAATGCGAGCTCTTACTTGGCATTTATCCTTGATACATATGGGAGCAGGCTTTACCAGAGGCAAGATTCCAATCAAAAGTCAGGCTTTTTGAATTTAGATCTTTCTCTTTTCTTCTGCTATAAAATGGTGAGGTCATAGCCCATGCCCTAATTGGTTCACAGATGGATGCATCCTGAGGCAGGTGGGGGTAATCCTCAAGTTTTCCTACACCAAAGCATACCCCAGAACAAAGAACTACTCATTCTGGAGGTGAAGAAAAGGCCTGTGATGGGTTGTCCCATTTGATCACTGTGGATTTCCTCTCTGTGATATCTTCTGCTCCCCTGGAATCTAATATTGAGGAAAAATAACCTTAATCAGGAACTGTCACTCTTCTTCAAAGAGTACGACAGTCAACTGGCCTCTAGCCTATAAAGAAATATTCCTTTCAGATAGACTCTAGTATATAATATCATTCTGCTATACATCAGGTAGTGGCTGAATAATTTATTATACAACTTGTCTATAGATCAGAGTAGACGAATAATAAAATCTTTAGTATGTAAAAACCTTACAAGAAAGTTGAGACTTATGGTAGCAAAGGATCCAGAAGGATTGGGTCATTTTGTAGTTATTAGTAAACATATGTCTGTGATAAAGACCACTTTGGCAAACCAAGGTATCTCTCTACCCATCATCCTGCTTCAGGAGAACTTGGGCTCTGATAAGTATGTACGTAATGATCAAATCCCCCACATTTACCAAGCTGCTCCAGTCATCATTGTGGTAGATGTCTGCACGAGAAAAATGTTCATTTTATTCCATTCCATGGCTACTTACATTCTCTGCGTGTTTATTTAGGAAGCATTTTATTGAAATGATTCCTCATTATGTGTAACTTAATACCATTTATTCATTAATTTATTTACTCAGGACACATTAATTGAGTACATACAATGTGTCTGGTGCTGGGAAAGCAAAAGAAAAAACCACCATACTTATCCTCAAAGTCATCTCAGTCTATTTGTAGAGGTGAATAATAAATGACTGTAATACATGGTAAGGAAGACCACCATTAAGTCAGAAATTGCTAAAGGAGTTAGCAACTAACTGTCTAAGATGATTGCGAGCATTCACAGAGAAGGTTATATTTGTTGAGGACCTTGAAGAAGGAGTAGGAGTTGCCTAGGTAAATCAAGGAAATAAAGGGAATAAATATCAAAGGACCCGCATGTATGAAGACACAGAAGACATAGGTTTAGAGAAGTTTAGAGATGTTTGTAGAGCATGCTGGAACACAAGAAATGCTTTTGGAAAGACTCTGTAAAATATTTATACCCTAATACTAGGTATGCAACAGTGAACATTTAAAGTTTATTGAATTAAGTCAACCAAAGAAGACCCAAGTTGTGGGATTCAAGAATAGCAAGGCTCTTTCAAATGCCTCTGAAACAGTTGGGGGTGGACCTCTCCATGGTGCTGAAACATCCCCTGTTCAAGCCTTCCTATCTATCTGGATTATTGGCTCCTTTCCATGTTCCTAACCCTCATTCTGCATGCAGTAATTACTTGATTGACCATTTCACTCACTGGCCCTGCCAGGACCTTGCCTTGGATACTACCTGTCCAATGGTGAGCTTATTATTCTTTCCCTTAACCTGCACAGACCCTGGATGGGCATTTGATCAACTGAAATAATTAATGGGTAGAAACAGATATTGTCAGTGAAGTCCTTTAACTTCTTTCTGCTTGCTTTTCTCCCAGATATTTTAGCATTTAATTAATCTGGATGCAATTTATTAGTTGCTTGGGTCGGAATTTCTTTAGCCTTTTAGCCCAGATCACATATACTTATTACGTATTTATTGGAATTTTCAGGAAACTGTAGTTCAAGGTGAAACTTTGAAGATAGACTCAAACAATGGGTATGTCTCACAATGATACAGAGGACTCAGATAAAGTTGGTGGAATAGAGTAGAAAGAATACTGGATTTGAAATTACAAGTTCAAATCAGGGTTTCACCACTTAGAAGCTGGGTAAAGTCATTTAGTTTATTTTGAAGCCTCAGTATCCTTATTTGTAAAATGTAGACAGGTTATTCCCTGTATACTCACAAACTTGTGCTAAGACTCAAATATTCTCATGTTTGTGAAATTAGTTTGAAAGTGATGCAGTTGGGAACGATTACTGGATAGGTTGGAAGGTTGTCCAACTGGTGCCCCTCATGATGGGAAGAGACAGAACACTGCGAATTAGCACAGTGAAAATTAGGAGCTGTGAAGACCCTAGGGGGCAGAGGAGGTACAGGCATTAATATTATGGTGCTGAGAAGTTAATATCTTTCTTTTTAAAAAATAGCTCGGCATAGAAGCTGTCAGTAGGGCTTTCTCCCCGGTCAGATTTATGACTTCTGAATGACATTGTTTTACTTTGCCATTTGGAGGATAAACAAAGCTGGAGAGAACAAGAGTTTTATTTTCCTATCAGTGGCAAATACATAGCAATCAATGTAATTGAAGTTCAAGTGGAATAATTTATGGGGGATCCATTGCATGCTCCCTTGTGTACTGTGTCTGTCTGTCTCTCTCTCTTCCTCTATCCCCACTCTAATTCCTTTCACCGTCATTTCTTTCTGCCTCTTTCTGGTATTCAGTCTTGTATATATTAAAAGCATAAGCCAATTAGAAAATAATTGCTGTTACTCTGCTTGGCCCATCTTTCTTGATGTTTAGGTTAGTTTGGCATTTTATTCTCTCCAAAGAATGTATTTATTCAAAAAAGACATCTACCACATTTAATGCGGGCCATTTAGATATTAATCATCAAAGGTAAACGATGAAGAAAAATTTTAGTCTTTAATTCTTTTCTTAAAAGTCACATATACAGAGAGCTAATTGACCCATGCTATGCAGAAGTGCTCTGCCTGAAGCCCAGGGTTAATTTTTACAATGGCCACTTAGCCAATTGAGGACGGTTAAGTGAGCAATATTTTATAGACTCTTGTATTAATTATTTTGGGGGATGGATACAAGTTTGTGGATGGGGAAAACACTCTCAGATTATTCTAGGGGAGATGAATGATATATCTTTACAAAAACTTATAAAAACCTTAATTTCAGTGAATGGTTTATAATGTAAAATACCACAATGATATATAACTGGATAAGAGGGCTTCTCTGTGAGTAGAGCTTATCTGTATATCCTGATGAAATTTTAAAAAAAACCGATGGAATATATGTTTTTGGGGGCTAACAAAAGGAAACTTGGGAACCAAGAAAAAGGAAGGATGTAAATTAACTTATTGTTGTCCTTTATTGTTTGAAAAATTCTTATCATAAAGGATGGTAGCCCACTGATTTTTAATTTCACTGATAAGTGAGCAGGAAGGAATAGGTAAGAGATGAAGATGAATGATTTAGGTCATACTTCAATAAAATATTTTTATTGTTTATTTCCTGTATCACAGGTTTTTCAAAGTAGAGCATTTCTTATCTGGCTGGTATGATTTAGGCATTATTTTATCACTAGAAGAGCCATAACGATGAAGGGATGGTATGTTCAAAGCAGAGGATTAATATTTACTACATATCTACTATGAGTAAGTTACTATGCTTTTTTACATATACTTTTTTACATATCATTTAATCAACAGTCTTGTGAATTAGGCTATTCTGACAGGTGAGAAAACTGAAAATCAAAGACACTAAATAGCTTGGTAAATGTTACATAACCATGATATGTCAGAGCCATTAAATCGAGGTGTGCCTAACTCTAAATTCCATACTCTTTATATTACACTATGATGTCTAATAAATAATTTGGTTGAAAGAGTCATTTTTATTCAAGATAGGAGAGTAGACTCATTGATTTCTGTTAGTCTTTTCTATGAATCTGTTATCGGAAATAGTTGACTATAATTAAAATAATTCCTGGCACTATAACACTACTAGACATCTTCATGTCATGTAGCCAACATCTTTTTTTCCTTTGCACAATATAATTTGTTTTCTCTATGGGTAAAAATCACATTTTAATGATGGGGTGGAACTTCCTTTATTCCAATAACTCATTTGTAGTCAGAGTTGGGCACATAATCTAGGTCTGATAAATCAGAATAGCCTATTCTTCTGTCCACAGCTATTTATTTTTAATGTTTTCAAGCTGATTTTACCTTTCTGCTAGAGTCATCAGGGAAGATACCCTCTTTCCACTGGGGTTGTTAAACAAGTAGAATGCAAGGCTAGACTACTAGCAGGCATCCTTCTCATTAACTAGCGAGAGAAGAGCTTGTCTGAACTATGGAGGGAAAAATAGAGAATCAATATCTAATGGTATTCTTTAAGACCCTGAATCCAGCCACACTTGAACCATTTTTCTAAGGAATGTGAATTCACAGTGTTTTTCTTTTATCTTGGGTCTATGTTATTTGATTTTAAAATATATTAAAATCTAGCAATGTTATTTTATATGTGGCTGATACATTATATATCCATAGTCAAGGAGATAGCACTAATCACATACCATGACAATAGACACAAGTCTGATCTAAACTCTGTATAGATATTGGCACTGCCCTTGTTTTCCAGATTATCTCTGGAGTGCTCTGAGGGATAAGTTGGTTGGCCAACAAATACCATTTGTGCCTCAGGCTCTTTGTAAAACCTAGGGGAATGTCTGAATTTCCCTTGATTGAGACATCTCCCTTCCCTGTCAAGTCCTGAAGGAGCTGTAAACTCAAGGAATAATGCCAAAGGAGAAATTAGTGTCTGCCTTATTATCAATTGTACTTTTGTTCATAACTCGCAATAATTTGGTTGCTGCATAGGGCTTAGCCTCAAATCTAAGCAGACTTTCTCTGCCTCATAAATCAAATCTTAACTCTAGGCAGTGGTAAAACCACAGTGCCCAGTAATGGTTAGTAAAGAATACAAGAGAGTGTAGGCCAGGTGCGGTGGCTCACGCCTGTAATCCCAGCACTTTGGGAGGCCAAGGCGGGCGGATCACGAGGTCAGGAGATTGAGACCATCCTGGCTAACACGGTGAACCCCGTCTCTACTACAAATACAAAAAAAAAAAAAAAATTAGCTGGGCATTGTGGCGGGTGCCTATAGTCCCAGCTACTTGGGAGGCTGAGGCAGGAGAATGGCATGAACCCAGGAGGCGGAGCTTGCAGTGAGCTGAGATTGTGCCACTGCACTCCAGCCTGGGTGACAGAGCAAGACTCTGTCTCAAAAAAAAAAAAAAAAAAAAAAAAAAAAAAAAAAAAAAAAAAAGAATACAAGAGAGTGTGACCCATAGTTCAGACTACTCAAGTCTATGTGGGTCTGCTTCCTGAACAGCTGGTAAACAGTGGAGAAAGCCATACTCAAATGAATTTCCTTTCAATTTCAGTGCGTCCTTTCACTACAAAACAGCCCAATCAATGTCCTGGGTTCTGTTCACTCAGACTGAGAAAAAGAAGTAAATCATCCATAGATTTTGGCATTTTGTTATTATCACAAAGTATGCTAGACATACACCTCATAAGTGATTTTGACAAAGAGATGTGCTGCAAGCACAGTGCTTGAGGGGTGGTCACGATTATGGATATCACTGTACTAATCTCAGAAATCTTAGTGTATTTTTTTTTTGTCTTTACTGGATAGTTTCATATTTCTACCTGCATGTGGAGTTCTGTCAGGGCCACATTCTTCCGGGATATATAAACGTGGAGAAAAGTCCTTACACTGTGGTACAGTGATCCGCTGGAGGAAAGTGCTATATCTGTGCATTTTGCAAGAAGTCATTCTATAGCATGTGTATGTCTATTAACACAATCACTGAACCAGAGCCAAGGTTCCAAAGGGATTATCTGAGATCATCTTTCTAACCCAGTGATTCTCGAGCTCAGGTGCATGGCAGAATGCCTGGAGGGTTTATTAAAAATACTGATTCCTAAGCTCCACCTAAGACCGATTGAATCAGGATCTTTTAGTGTAGGGTGCAGGAATTTTTTTTTTTGTAACAACTTCCCCAGGCGATTTTTCTGCCAGTCTATAGAATGGCCTTTGGGGATCTCTTTATCTTTTACCTTCAAGTTAAAACACATCACTCTGAAACTTCATGAGCCAGATACTAATCTAACCTATATTCAAAGAGGTTTAGAAAAAGATACCTTCAACCTCTCTCAGCACAATTTTTTTTCTATTAAGCTCCCTTTTCAAAATACTTGAACTCCACCTGGACCTAGGCAAAATGTTTTAAAATGGCATCAGAGTGAATCAAATCACATTAACCTGAGATGGTGGGCGAGGATCATGAAAAAGGACAGAGGGAAGCCTGAATGTGAGTTTGTCTGAAGAGGAAATGATGATTCCAATAAGTGCCTTTTCTTTCCGTTTGCATTCTGTGGGTAGCTAATCCGCTCGGCATAATCCTCTTAACGGCATGTGTTCCATCAGTATTTTATCTGATCTACTTCTCTGACAGTCCTATGTTTGCTATTTTCCTTGTATTTTTGAGAAGCTCTAGATGTTACATGGAAAATTCAACCTTGTTTCTCTGTTTTCATACAAAGTTGGGTTCTTGGAATTCTTAGAAAATGGGGAGGACCCTTTGCACAGGCTGAAGTTGTGTGAGAAGTCTGGACAGAGTTTCCAGCTTTCAAAATTTAGTAGGGGGAAACTAAACAGAGGCTTTCTCCCTTGTCTCAAAACTGGATTTTAATTTGCACACTGCTGGTATGGGTCAGGGGACTGTTGTGCTGAATCAGAGGATGTAGGATACAGGGAATCATGAAAATAAGCATTGGCCCCCATGCCTAGGTGATGAGAACATTTGTCAGTAGATGTTAAGGTTCCTTTATAAGCTTGACTATTGCTTTTATTTGCATCACCAAGGAAATTAGAATAAGATTGGGGCATCCTTCATTTACCGTAGATAAAGACAGGGATTCTCTTACTGTAGACCCAGCCCTATCTGTGCACTGCCTCCTATGGGGAATAATCTGAGGGCTAAAATGCATGACCACTTGCCATGGTACTAAAGTCCCTCAGCTGGACTTCATGCCATAATCACTTCATCCCATTGGGAATTCAGATCCCTCTAAATTAAAATACCCCTGAGATGGGTCTAACCTTAATCCCTTTATCAGCTTACTCTGTAATTATCAATTAATACTTTAGGAGAGATTAACTGGCAAAAAATGGAAATCAAGATGGCATTTCTCCTGGTTTTGCTCCTCCTCGTTTTGTTCTCCTGGTTTTGCTCCTCATTAGCAGTGTGACCTTAATTTTTTAATTTCTCTAGGTCCTGGGTTCTTCATGTATGCAGTGAAGGAACTAGGTGATAGAATCTTTGACCTCTCTTCTGGTTCTGTTTTAGTGACAGAATTCACTAAATTCACATTTCTGGATTCCTGACTGAAAGGGGATTCATAAGAGCCTTGCTTACTTCATGGCTTTCCTCATTGTGTCCATGGAACTCAGGCCACATGATTGTGGGTCTAGTGAAACAAAGAGAGTGTGGCCAGAGAATGAAAGCCATAGGAAACCTAGATAGCCACATAATTACTTAGTTGAAAGCCTTGAACAGCTGAATTCCAGAGATGAGTTTGCAAAAGAGGAGTATCATATGGGATGTCACACTTCAACAGCAGAAAAATAGGCTGATACGATCAGAAAGGATGCCAGGCCATTGTGGACATCTGCCGTGCAGAATGACATCAAGTGGCTGTCTGAACATAGTCTGAAATCTCTCTCTCTTGACTTTGAAGAGACCCCTGGGCCTCAAACTTCAAATCTGCAAAGATAGCACTATAGCCAGCAGGCCTGGCTTTCTCATGTCAACATGATGCAAACGTTTCTCTGGATACGGGATTTGGAGTCAGGAAAACTATATTCCAGTGTGACATCTAGCCAAAAACAAAGAAAACTAACAATGTTATTGTTAACTTTGAGCTTTCCTCTACTTTAAGCACTGGGCTAAATGTTTCATGTTCTTTCTTTCATTCAAATGGTGACCTTGGGTTCTTCTGTGAGTCTTCATTTCTTTTTCAATAAAAATGGAACATATCTGCTGTATCTGATAATAGTAACTAACAATTAACTGAATGCTTACTTGTGCACTGTGCACTAGGGTAAGCACTTTCATGCATTATTATCTTTGTACAATAATCCTAAGAGGTAGGTAGGGATGATGACTATTTATAGACAGGAAAGCTGAGTTGAACTAAGTGAAATAAACAGCGATGAATAAAGTCTGTGGAAGAAGGGGGCTTCTTATTTTCTATGCTTCCTGATATCCAGGTCACCCAGAAATACACTAAAGAAGCTTTCAGTTCTCACACCTGGCTGTATGAATTTATTCCATCTCAGTGAGGGCCAAATGGAAGACTATTTGTACAGGGCTGTGTGGATTAAGGGAGTGAAGTGGCAATGAGAAACAGAATTCAAGTAATCTAGAGCTGGATAGAAACTACTTATTTAAGAGAGCACTTGGATTCCAGAGTTTGAGTAAAGGCTTTATTGACTAACTTCCTAAAGTCACCAAGAATATCAATAAACTAAATTTACCCCTTTATTTATCCTTACACCTTTGTATTAGTCCATTCTCACATTGCTATGAATAAATACCTGAGACTGAGTAATTTATAAAGAAAGGAGGTTTAATTGGCTCATAGTACTGCAGGCTGTACAGGAAGCACAGCAGCATCTTCTCTGCTTCTGGGGAGGCCTTAGGAAACTTATAATCATGGCAGAAGGAAAGGGGGAAGCAGGCACATCTTACATGGCTGGAGCAGGAGGAAGAGATGAAGTGGGAAGGTGATACACACTTTTAAACAACCAGATCTCGTAAGAGCTCACTTGCTATACAGTACCAAGGAGGATGGTGTTAAACCATTCATGAGAACTCCACTCCCATGATCCAACCACCTCCCACCAGGCCCCACCTCCAGCACTGGGGATTACAATTGAGCTTGAGGTTTGGGTGGGGACACAGATCCAAACCATGTCAGCCTTCTTTTCTGTGTTATTTTTATGTCCAGCCTTACTGAACTTTCTAAGCTCCAATTTTTTATGATCTGAAAAATGGGGCTAGTAATAGCTTTAACTGGCTAGTGGTGGTGAGTGGGGGGCAAATAGGAGAATTAAATAATATAGCAGACATTAAAATATTTTGTCAATGATAAACTAATATGGATAGCTATTAGGCCTAATAGTGACTGTGTTGATTGCTTATTTATTATTTGTCACTGATGATAGGACAATATCTCTCTTATTGAGAAGAAATGCCTTCCTTATTTTCTTCTTAAAAAGATTATCATTTGCTTATTTTCTTCCTCCTCTGTGAAGTAAAACTATATCAAGAAGAATTAAAAATTTTAAAAAGATGTGCAGTAATTGGTAGGGAAGGATAACGAGAAGAAAAGCAGACAACTGTCTGCTGCTTAGCATATCCATGAGTGTGTTAATTTAATTAGAACTGCCCTGTATAAATATTAAACTCAATTCACTTTTGTTGTGATCCTTTGCTTTTCAAAGTATTCCCAGTTACAGATTATCTTTTTCAAATTCTTCTGTGAGTTTGAGGGAGTTAATGGAAGTAAAACAACCCAAATTGGAATGAACTGAGAGAGGTTTTCATCTTATCACACTTTGCTTCTTTCTGTTATTTTCCTTTGCCTAGTTCCTGGCCCAGCGGCAAAGGAGGTGATTGATTTTCAGTGGTTTTGCCTTTCAAGATGTTGGCAATGCAACATCTTCCCTTCAGTGGAATTCCCATTTTGTGTAGTATTTTGGGGTGGAGGATTAAATTGCTTTACATCTCCACACTCCTGATTAAATGTGAACCCCCACCTGACTTTTCCAGGTCAGTAGCCAGGATGTGGGATGTAGTGTGGGATGGTTGTTTTATTTGATTTTCCCCACAACTGTGTGAGGGCAGGATATCATTGTCCCCATTTTACAGTTAAGAGTAGAGTCAGTAAGTCACAGAGCCAAGCATGTTTGGGTGCAAGTATAATTTCTAACAGAAATTATGGGTTTAGTACCTAGATTGAGATTTTGATAGATTCAGGATAAAGGTAGTGAAAAAATTGCCCATAGAATTGGTTTTAACTGAATTCATGAGAATTATAGACTTCCATAGGCAGAAGGGATCGCTTTTAGAGTCTTTTTTAAGAGTGAGGTGAGTGAGGCAGAGTCATGCAAGTACAGATTTGGGGTCCTATCTTTATTTAAATTTTTGATACTTTGTTTAGCATGGATATTTCCATTCATTTTTGTGTTTTAAATGTTGCATTAAAAATTCTGTATCTAGATTACCAATTCTTTTGGTACCCCCTTAAATTTTCTGCCTGATGCAAGTAAGGCACTTCCCTCACCCTATTCCCAGCCCTGTATAGCAGGCACAATGCTAGGTTGTTTACCAGTCATAGCCCCTTATTTTTCACATGAAGAAACTGGGGCCTAAGATCACAAAGCCAGCACCAATAACACATGGCTCTTGACTCACAGTATCGTTCTCTTCTTGCTACTGGAGCTAAAATAATAGGAGAGACAAACATCAGGAGATTGTAACCTCATAATAGAGCCTGACTAAATGTGCCAGGGAAAAAAAGTATAACGTCCTTAAACTGTACAAGTCAGTTTAGCACCAAATCTTTCACTCACCCAGCAAGTAGAAATAGCTGCAAGTTGCAGCAGGTGGAATTTAGATTCGGTTCAAAGAAGAATTACTTGACAATGTGGGAAGTGAGGTGCTACATTGTTTCCTAGATAATGGCATAAAATAAGAGTGGGAAATTCAAATCCCTTGAGTTGGGTGTAAATGGTGGCAACTGTGACAAACTAGAGAGAGAGATCATAGTAGAAACTAAGTTCTATACTTAACTTGATTACTAGAGAAGCCATGTCTTTTCTTTCTTTCTGGGTCTCGGACACCCTTTTGATTTCAGGTCAAAATCATTTTCTTGAAGTAACGTGAACCCCAACATGGCATCATCCTCTTCTACCTCTCCATAGAACCTCCTTGATTCTACTTCTTTGTTTTGTCTTTGCAGCTTTAGTCAACAGAGGCTGTTCCCGCAGTTCCTCATCCTTCCCTCAGTTATCTATTTCTGTAGCTCTGGGTCCTGAATTACAGCATTTTCTAACCCTTTGATTTGGCTCTCTTCTGCTCTGAAAAGCATTGGCTCTTTCACAATTACTGTACAGTATCCCCACTGTGGCATTTTCTGACTCCCATGCTGGGCCATCTCATCCCCCATCAACAAATCACCTTGCTACCACATGGCCTTTTGGTAACTGACTTTTATGTAGAATAACATACATTTAGAATGTGTGAGAGAACAATGCAGGCAGGAGCTTGGCTTTGCTCTGCACTGAATATTTAGCACTAACATAGTTCTCTGGTGTACAAATAGGAAGTCAATAATACTTGTTGAATTAATAAATATTTATACAGTGCAATTTAATTAATTCCAAGTTTGGCATCTTCTAAAATTCACATAGGAATTTTCAATGTGGCCAAAAGCCCCACATTTCATAGCAAAATCATGACTTGGCTAATCAGAGAGATAAAAGAAAGAAAGAAAGAAAAAGCTCTGCCCTTTGCATGTGGCCTGATAAACAATTATGCCCTCCAGACACCAGGGCTGTGAATTCCGCCTTTTTAAACAGGCTCAGAGTCAGCTTATTTGGAGATTTTCAGCACCGTGGACAGAGGCACCAGGTTACTTTTTATCTGTCACTCCCTGAACAGCAGGATGAAGAACTACTCAGTTTGGGACAGGGCTCTCAGCCACTGTGGTGAAAATCACCCCCTTTAGCAGAAGGAAATTTACTTAGACCCTTTTTATTTCCCCTTTCCCTTGGAAAAATTGCATTTTCAGTTGTCAAGGCACTTAGGCTTCTACAAGTTATTTTTCAGGTGCCTGGAGGATGGAAAAGGGTTGCCCTGGAAATTGATATCTTCTTCTGAGTTTGGCTTAACAGGGGAACCACCAGTGCCCTTGCTGATGGCTGAGGTGTCTTTTATGATAGGTATGGCTCTCTTCCAGATAACCAAGTGTAGACAGGAGTAGGCCCAGTTGTTCATGGAGCATTGGTTTTAGGACTTGACCTAAAACCTGGGTCATACTATTGCCAGGACAAGAATTACAAAAGCAGGTAAACTCTGCCAAGATTTATCTAGTGGAACATACATATTCATGGGGATGAATCCTTCCCAAACTTTCAGGTTTTACTGTATTTGGCTGTAAAATTCAAAAGACAGATTGACTAATTCTCAGTGCCTGTTAAATTCTTTTAGGAGCAAAATGATACGTTGTCCCTACCCTTGCCTTTCCTAAGAACTCATTTTTTCCCCTACTCATTAGCTGGATTCAAATGCAGAGCTTTGCTGATGAACAGCAAAGCGGCTTCTTGACCATTGTGTCTCTCACTTTGTCTTCTCCTGGACTCTGTAAGTATCCCTACTTTCATTTATTTTCTAATCTTTGATGCCTTCCCTTCATTTTATTGAAGCACCTTTACTTTTCATAGTTTGTCTCTTCCTTTTTGCCCCTTTTATGGCCATTACACACAAATCTGAGCTGGCCCTCTTCTCATGGCGATAGACATCCTGGGCTACTTTCATGAGGAAGCTTAGGACAGGAGCTGATGGAGATTAGCCAAAATGTCAGAGTTAGCCTACCATTTGACCTGGGCCTGGAGGTGAGGTTTTCTTCCTACACTTACTTTGGAATGAGAAATGAGAGAGTGAAGTTTTCTTCCTACACTTACTTCATGTCAATCTTCTCAGTGTCTAATTGCTATGATCAGAAATTCAGAGTTATCCCAGGCTGGGTATTTGCATAACACAATGAGAGTTGCTACAACTAAGGTTGCTTGATGGAAGGGCAGGAGCTGAAATTTTACCTGAGCCACCAATTTTCTCAAAACCTTGGCCTGAGAGAGAATTCAAGTTTTACCCAGAAGTATCTACATTTTGTTTTTTACAAAAGGGCTCATGATAGAGCTCAGTTACCTTCTGCTATCCATCTGTGCCAATCTGAACTGAATCAGAGTATCATTTCCTTTTTTGCATGTACTGGTGTCTCCTGTGTTGGCCTTTTAGAGTCTGACATGGTATTTGGGACCCTCCATGAGATTGGAAGGAGTTCCATTAAGTGATAGATAAAGATGTAGCCAGTAGAGGCCAAAGGTACTCAAATACTTTTTATTTAACCTTCTTACTGTCTTTTTGTCCTTAGGGAAACTGTAGACACTTTGAGACTGTTTATTTTATGCTTCTTTTCTAGGAGGTAAAGCTTTTGGGGGAAGGTTTTATGCTTTCAGAATTTTCAGTTAACATTTCTACTTTGTGGTGGTCTCCCAATCCCATCTCCTTCAATGACAGCTCCAAAATATCACAGTTTTTTATTTTTCTTATTCAACCCTAAGTTTTATTGGAGAATCTCATTCCTGCTTCATGGAGAAAACTGGCTAGGCGTGGTGGCTCACGCCTGTAATCCCAGCATGTTGAGAGGCCGAGGTGGGTGGATCACCTGAGGTTGGAAGTTCAAGACTAGCCTGACCAACATGGAGAAACCCCATCTTTACTAAAAATACAAAAAAAAAAAAAATAGCCAAGCGTGAGCGTGGTGGCACATGCCTGTAATCCCAGCTACTCAGGAGGCTGAGGCAGGAGAGTCACTTGAACCCAGGAGGCGGAAGTTGTGGTGAGCCAAGATCGTGCCATTGCACTCCAGCCTGGGCAATAAGAGTGAAACTCCATCTCAAAAGAAAAAAAAAAAAAAGAAAAGAAAAGAAAAAGAAAATTGATGATATTGTGTGTGTGTGTGTGTGTGTGTGTGTGTGTGTGTGTGTGTATGTGTGTGTTTTAGTTCTCCAGCCCCCTTAGAAAGATTCTTTCTTCCACACCAATTCTCATTTCCTTTTCTTCAGGTTTAGAGATGACTTCTCTCATTCAAGACCAATTCCTTCTCTCCTATCTTTCAGGAGATTTCTCTATAATTCATTCTCTCTCTCCACACTCATCCCACCCCACTACATGATCTTCAACCTCTCCCTCTCTTTTCTCTACTTGTCTTCATTCTGTCAGCTTAGAATCATCTTTCCTGTGTTCCCACCTAGCAAATATCCTTTCTTTGACTCCACATCTCTTTAGCTCCCATATTTGTTTATCTTCGCTTTCTTCTTCTTTTTTTTTTCCTTCGCATCCAAATCATCATTCATTACACAACTCATTGAAATCTGAATTATCTTTCTTTTCATCCAATGAATCCTAGGTCAATGATTTATTTTTCCACCAAACTTGCTATTCTTCGAGTATTTGCCATTTCTGCATGTGACACCACTATCTATCTCAGCTAGCTGTCTCAGAAACTTCACATCTTCCACACCCATCAAGCTCTAATTACTTTCTTCCTTAACAGCTCTCAATTTCCTGTCCTCTCTATTTCTGCTACCACTGCCTATATTCTGAGCTTTGTTGTTTCTTACTATGCCACTACATCAGTCTCCCAAATGATCTCTCTCTCTCTCTCTTCTCTCTCTCTCCCTCCAGCCTTTTTTTTTTTTTTTTTTTTTTTGAGATGGAGTCTTGCTCTGTCGCCCAGGGTGGAGTGCAGTGGTGCGATCTTGGCTCACTGCAACCTCTGCCTCCAGGTGATTCTCCTGCCTCAGCCTCCCAAGTAGCTGGGACTACAGCCACCACGCCCGGCTAATTTTTGTATTTTTAGTAGAGACAGGGTTTCGCCACATTGGTCAGGCTGGTCTCAAACTCCTGACCTCAGGTGATCCGCCCGCCTCAGCCTCCCAACCTCCAGCTCTCTTCTAGTTGTTTATCCTCCTATATCACTAGTGTACACCCTCACTCATATTCACTGTGTAAAATGCAAAGCTGACCTGATTAAAATCTGTGTTACCTTCCTATTTCCAGTGGTGTAATAGTCCAATTTTCTGTATAAGGCTGTCCACAATCCATCTCCTGCCATTTTTCCTGCTTTTTGTTCCAACCATCATTTACCTTGCTGTTCACCCTCCACAACACCCAGTTGCTAGTGGTTCCCTGTATTTGATATGCTGTTTCTCATGTTTGCAGTTTGTGGGAGCTTTCCCCTTTGCCAATATTGGCATTTGCCTATTTTCTTAGTTAACTCGTGGTCATCTGTTGAAAATCAGCTCGGTATCATCTCTCCAGGAAGCCCTCCCCGCATTTCTGCACTCACTTTCTCCATCCCTTACCAAGGTTGAAGCACCTTCCTTTCTGTTGATATAAAGTACCATGCATATGGCCACTACGGCCATTGTACTCATGGTACTGAGTTACCTGTTTTTGTATTTCTTTTCCTCAGTGTGCCTCCATACTCAGTACATCATTTTTTTCTATAGTACTGGGCAAGGTTCTTGACACACATGAGCTGCTTAATTAAGTTTAATGTATTTATGACAAATTTAGAGCAGGTTTGAAGAAATCCAGGCTTTTCCCCATTAAGTAATGGTGCACCCCATTAAGTAATGGTGCACTTTGGGAGAAATGGGCTGAAAAAGTTTTAACAATAGCTTTTGCAGCCTATTTGCCCCAATTGTGTAAATACTAATTTAAAACCAAATGACTTCTAGAAAGTCTGTAGTCAGTCTTCACCATTGGGAGATAATGAGGCAACATGGATTTTGCTGCCTCTCTCTTAAATAACATGAATCTACTGTGGAGACTTTTAAGCCTATGATGATATTTTATATCAAAACTGAGATAAATAAAAAATGTTCACTGACAATAATGACTATAGATAAATGCTGTCAGTTGTAAGGAAGCGTCAATCACAGACAGACGTCAGTGGATCTGTGAGGGCCACACTGAATTTTTGCATGTGTAAACTGTATAAAATAAGATTTTAAAGAATGTCATAATCATATTCAGAAAGTGGAATAAGCATGAGTGTGCATCTGAATGGCTGCCCAATCTATAATGAATATTCTATCTACAGGGCAATAAGCAGAAAAGGTGATGCAGAGCAGCCAGCCAGATACTATCATCCTCATTTCTTTAACCTGTATTTCTAGATCCTATTTTGCTCAGAACATTGTTATGGCATTCCTCAGAACCCTTTTAGTCTCTCTCTTTCTCTTTTATACTTAAAATTCTAAACCAGATTCTGATGTAGAGTTCTGAGATTATCACTGTGCCACAGTGCCATTCAACATTCCTGGGATTACATTTTTCTTTACAAAAGGTAGCACTTTGGTATTCCCCTAGGACCCTCAGATTCTCCTTTTTTCTTTTCATTGCTGCTTACCAGAAACAGGTGCTCCTCAACCTGTATTTGTGCAGTATTTTTTGCAATAGGCAATTATATGTACTTTTAGTGATAATAGTTGTTTGTACATTAACAATAGTTTCACTTTTAAAATTGGTGTATTTTCCCCTTCCGCATATGTGTATGTACACAAAGGAATACAAACAAGGACAGACCTGATTGTTCCTTTGTTATAAGTAAAGACCATCTAATTATAATAAAGCACAATTAATAATTGTGTGTAATGAGCAAATTAGAGCAATAATACAAGAAAATGAGAGGCAATTCCTTGAAATGTTTCTGTCTTATCTTTTAATTGAAAAAAAAAAAAGCCTTCCATTTCCCTCAGGTAGAGTGAAACTGACAACTGAGCTGCCCTGCTTCTGCCAAATATGAAGATATCTAAGACTCTGCTTCTCTGTTTACTGGGCAAAGTCCTGGAGGGAGAGTGGGGAGGGGAAAGGAAGAAGTCTGTTGAACTTGGGGCTTAGTTTCACTCTGGATTATGTGGCAAATTGATTTTGATAACAGGCACCTCCCCATTCATACCTATGTTATTCTTAGGATTATGCAGTAAAATAGTTTAATAGTAAAAGGATAGAACTTTGGTGTTAGAAAGACATAATTTCTGGTCCTGACTTTGCCACTTTACTAATTTGTGGTTTTAAGAAGCTACTTAAGTATTCCAAGATGTAGTTATCTCAACAGTAGAAGGGATCAATGATCGTGGACAGGTCACACGGTTTTTGTGACACTTAATTGGATAGTGCTTACTTCAATGCCTAGCATATAGCCAGGGCTCCATCAATATTCTCTATGAGAGAAAGAGGAGGAGGAAAAGACTAAAAAGTCCAAAGGATGATATGATGTAGTTGAAAGAGGATGCACTTAGACATTTAAATCCTGTATTCGTTTCTTACCATCTGTATTGTGTTGGGTAAAGCAACTTGAACTTTCAAACTCACCATTTTCCAAATCTATTAAAAAATGGATAATCATGCTTAATATAGAACAGTTCTGAGAATTAGGTAAGAAAATGTCTATGTAAGTGCCTAGTGCCACATCTTGCCATTAGTGAGAACCAAGAAATGCTATTTGTGGTGGGATGCCATTGATGTTGGGTAGAGCTTAGCTATGATTTATGATACTCCCAAGAGACTTTTTTTTTAATCGTGTGAAGCCATGTGTTCTATTCTGCTCAACGTTCTCATCAGACTCATGATTCCTAATTCTTAAAGCAAAAAATGGGGTCTGAGAGTTTTTCGTGGCATGACAGTTGTTGTCAGAACCCCTCCCATATTCCCTTATTCTCACCAAGTCAATGCAACTTCGATCAGGCATGCATTTTTCTGCCTGGGGGCTTGCTCTTTGCTAATGGATCCGCTTTGTATCCTGTGCTATAGGCCAGAAGTGCAGAGGAATTAATGTCCTCTTTCCTCAGTATTCATCAAACAATGACTGGTGTTATTTTCTACTGGCTCCTAGACCTTCCTCAGTGAGCTAAAATTCCATTTTCCCTAGATAGTAGCTGGCTCTTGCCCCATCTGTAGGTCACATCCCTGCATCATGTTCCTAATAATCTACCTGCACTTCACTCTTGGTCTGAAGGTTTGCTTCTGAGGAAACCCAAACTAAGGCATGGGGCTACTCTAGTAAGCCAGCCCAGTGATGTTTATGGTGAATTATCATAAGTAGATCTCGATACCAGGATTTGTATTATATTGTACAGAACTGGTTATAATAGAACTAGCTCTAGCTGGTCTGAGGCTTAATATGTAGATTGAAATAAACATGCCTGAGACCTACAGATTATTTTTCTTTTTTTTAATTATACTTTAAGTTCTAGGGTACATGTGCACAACGTGCAGATTTGATACATAGGTATACATGTGCCATGTTGGTTTGCTGCACCCATCAACTCATCATTTACATTAGGTATTTCTCTTAATGTTATCCCTCCCCCAGCCCCCCACCCCTGACAGGCCCCAGTGTGTGATGTTCCCCGGCCTGTGTCCAAGTGAACTCAATGTTCCATTCTCACCTATGAGTGAGAACATGCAGTGTTTGGTTTTCTGTCCTTGTGACAGTTTGCTGAGAATGATGGTTTCCAGCTTCATCCATGTTCCTGCAAAGGACATGAACTCATCCTTTTTTATGGCTGCATAGTATTCCATGGTGTATATGTGCCACATTTTCTTAATCCAGTCTATCATTGATGGACATTTGGGTTGGTTCCAAGTCTTTGCTATTGTGAGTAGTACCACCATAAACATACATGTGCATATGTCTTTATAGTAGCATGATTTATAATCCTTTGGGTATATACCCAGTTATGGGATTGCTGGGTCCAATCATAATTCTAGTTCTAGATCCTTGAGGAATTGCCACACTGTCTTCCACAATGGTTGAACTAATTTACACTCCCACCAACAGTGTAAAAGCATTCCTATTTCTCCACATCCTCTCCAGCATCTGTTGTTTCCTGACTTTTTAATGATTGCCATTCTAACTGTTGTGAGATGCTATCTCGTTGTGGTTTTGATTTGCATTTCTCTGATGACCGGTGATGATGAGCATTTTTACATGTGTCTATTAATTGGCTGCATAGATGTCTTCTTTTGAGAAGTGTCTGTTCATATCTTTGCCCACTTTTTGGTGGGGTTGTTTGATTTTTCTTGTGAATTTGTTTGAGTTCTTTGTAGATTCTGGATATTAACCCTTTGTCAGATGGGTAGGTTGCAAAAATTTTCTCCCATTCTGTAGTTTGCTTGTTCACTCTGATAGTAGTTTCTTTAGCCATGCAGAAACTGTTTGGTTTAATTAGATCCCATTTGCCTATTTTGGCTTTTGTTGCCATTGCTTTTGGTGTTTTAGTCATGAAGTCCTTGCCCATGCCTATGTACTGAATGGTATTGCCTAGATTTTCTTCTAGGGTTTTTATGGTTTTAGATCTAACATTTAAGTCTTTAATCCATCTTGAATTAATTTTTGTATAAGGTGTAAGGAAGGGATCCAGTTTCAGCTTTCTACATATGGCTAGCCAGTTTTCCCAGCACCATTTATTAAATAGGGAATCCTTCCCCCATTTCTTGTTTTTGTCAGGTTTGTCAAAGATCAGATGGTTGTAGATGTGTAGTGTTATTTCTGAGGCCTCTGTTCTGTTTCATTGGTCTGTATATCTGTTTTGGTAACAGTACCATGCTGTTTTGGTTACTATAGTCTTGTACTGTAGTTTGAAGTCAGGTAGCATGATGCTTCCAGCTTTGTTCTTTTTGCTTAGGATTGACTTGGCAATGTGGGCTCTTTTTTGGTTCCATATGAACTTTAAAGTAGTTTTTTTCCAATTCTGTGAAGAAAGGGTCATTGGTAGCTTAATGGGAATGGCATTGAATCTATAAATTACTTTGGGCAGTATGGCCATTTTCACGATATTGATTCTTCCTATCCATGAGCATGGAATGTACTTCCATTTGTTTATATCCTCTTTTATTTCATTGAGCAGTGGTTTGTAGTTCTCCTTGAAGAGGTCCTTCACATCCCTTGTAAGTTGGATTCCTAGGTACTTTATTCTCTTTGTAGCAATTGTGAATGGGAGTTCACTCATGATTTGGCTCTCGGTTTGTCTGTTAATGGTGTATAGGAATGCTTGTGATTTTTGCACATTGATTTTGTATCCTGAGACTTTGCTGAAGTTGCTTATCAGCTTAAGGAGATTTTGGGCTGAGACAATGGGGTTTTCTAAATATACAATCATGTCATCTGCAAATGGAGACAATTTGACTTCCTCATTGTGTAATTGAATACAGTTTATTTCTTTCTCCTGCCTGATTGCCCTGGCCAGAACTTCCAACACTATGTTGAATAGGAGTGGTGAGAGAGGGCATCCCTGTCTTGTGCCAGTTTTCAAAGGGAATGCTTCCAGTTTTTGCCCATTCAGTATGATATTGGCTGTGGGTTTGTCATAAATAGCTCTTATTATTTTGAGATACATTCCATCAATACCTAGTTTATTGAGAGTTTTTAGCATGAAAGGCTGTTGAATTTTGTGGAAGGCCTTTTCTGCATCTATTGAGATAATCACGTGGTTTTTATTGTTGGTGCTGTTTATGTGATGGATTACGTTTATTGATTTGTGTATGTTGAACCAGTCTTGCATCCCAGGGATGAAGCTGACTTGATCATGGTGGATAAGCTTTTTGATGTGCCGCTGGATTCAGTTCGAAAGTATTTTATTGAGGATTTTTGCATTGATGTTCATCAGGGATATTGGTCTGAAATTCTGTTTTTTTGTTGTGTCTCTGCCAGGCTTTGGTATCACGATTATGTTGGCCTCATAAAATGAGTTAGGGAGGATTCCCTCTTTTTCTATTGATTGGAATAGTTTTAGAAGGAATGGTAGCAGCTCCTCTTTGTACCTCTGGTAGAATTTGGCAGTGAATCCATCTGGTCCTGGACTTTTTTTGGTTGGTCGGTTATTAATTATTGCCTCAATTTCAGAGCCTGTTATTGGTCTATTCAGAGATTCACCTTCTTCCTGGTTTAGTCTTGGGAGGGTATATGTGTCCAGGAATTTATCCATTTCTTCTAGATTTTCTAGTTCATTTGCATAGAGGCGTTTATAGTATTCTCTGATGGTAGTTTGTATTTCTGTGGGATCAGTGGTGATATCCCCTTTATTTCTTTTATTGCATCAATTTGATTCTTCTCTCTTTTCTTCTTTATTAGTCTTGCTAGTGGTCTATCAATTTTGTTGATCTTTTCAAAAAACCAGCCCCTGGATTCATTAATTTTTTGAAGGGTTTTTTGTGTCTCTATCTCTTTCAGTTCTTCCCTGATCTTAGTTATCTCTTGCCTTCTGCTAACTTTTGAATTTGTTTGCTCTTGTTTCTGTCGTTCTTTTAATTGTAATGTTAGGGTGTCGATTATAGATCTTTCCTGCTTTCTCTTGTGGGCATTTAGTGTAAATTTCCCTGTACACACTGTTTTAAATGTGTCCCAGAGATTCTGGTATGTTGTGTCTTTGTTATCATTGGTTTCAAAGAACATCTTTATTTCTGCCTTCATTTTGTTATTTACCCAGTAGTCATTCAGGAGCAAGTTGTTCAGTTTCCATGTAGTTGAGCGGTTTTGAGTGAGTTTCTTAATCCTGAGTTCTAATTTGATTGCACTGTGGTCTGAGAGACAGTTTGTTGTGATTTCTATTCTTTTACATTTGCTGAGGAGTGCTTTACTCCCAATTATGTGGTCAATTTTGGAATAAGCGTGATGTGGTGCTGAGAAGAATGTATATTCTGTTGATTTGGGGTGGAGAGTTCTGTAGATGTCTATTAGTTCTGCTTGTTGCAGAGCTGAGTTCAAGTCCTGGATATCCTTGTTAATCTTCTGTCTCATTGATTTGTCTAATATTGGCAGTGGGGTGTTAAAGTCTCCCATTATTATTGTGTGGGAGTCTAAGTCTCTTTGTAGGTCTCGAAGGACTTGCCTTATGAATCTGGGTGCTCCTGCATTGGGTGCATATATATTTAGGATGGTTAGCTCTTCTTGTTGAATTGATCCCTTTACCATTATATAATGGCCTTCTTTTTCTCTTTTGATCTTTGTTGGTTTAAAGTCTGTTTTATCAGAGACTAGGATTGCAACCCCTGCTTTTTTTTTGCTTTCCATTTGCTTGGTAGATCTTCCTCCATTCCTCTATTTTGAGCCTATATGCATCTTTGCACATGAGATGGGTCTCCTGAATACAGCACACTGATGGATCTTGACTCTTTATCCAATTTGCCAGTCTGTGTCTTTTAATTGGGGGCATTTAGCCCATTTACATTTAAGGGTAATATTGTTATGTGTGAATTTGATTCTGTCATTATGATATTCAATGGTTATTTTGCAAATTAATTGATGCAGTTTCTTCATACCATCAATGGTCTTTACAATTTGGCATGTTTTTGCAGTGGCTGGTACCAGTTGTCTCTTTCCATGTTTAGTGCTTCCTTCAGGAGCTCTTGTAAGACAGGTCTGGTGGTGACAAAATCTCTCAGCATTTGGTTGTCTGTAAAGGATTTTATTTCTCCTTCACTTATGAAGCTTAGTTTGGCTGGATATGAAATTCTGGGTTGAAAATTCTTTTATTTTAGAATGTTGAATATTGGCCTCCACTCTCTTCTGGCTTGTAATGTTTCTGCTGAGAGATCTGCTGTTAGTCTCATGGGCTTCCCTTTGTGGGTAACTTGGCTTTTCTCTCTGGCTACTCTTAACACTTTTTCCTTCATTTCAACCTTGGTGAATCTGACAATTATGTGTCTTGGGGTTGCTCTTCTTGAGGAGTATCTTTGTGATGTTGTCTATATTTCCTGAATTTGAATGTTGGCCTGCCTTGCTAGGTTGGGGAAGTTCTGGATAATATCCTGAAGAGTGTTTTCCAACATGTTTCCATTCTCCCCATCACTTTCAGGGAAACCAATCAGATGTAGATTTGGTCTTTTCACATACTCCCATATTTCTTTGAGGCTTTGTTCATTTCTTTTTACTCTTTTTTCCCTAACCTTGTCTTCTTGCTTTATTTCATTAATTTGATCTTCAATCACTGATACCCTTTCTTCCACTTGATTGAATCAGCTATTGAAACTTGTGTATGCATCATGAAGTTCTTGTGCCATGATTTTCAGCTCCATCAGGTCATTTAAGGTCTTCTCTCACTGTTTATTCTAGTTAGCCATTCATGTAATCTTTTTTCAAGGTTCTTAGCTTCCTTGCGATGGGTTCGAACATCCTCCTTTAGCTTGGAGACATTTGTTATTACCGACCTTCTGAAGCCTACTTCTGTCAACTCGTCAAAGTCATTCTCCATCCAGCTTTGTTCCGTTGTTGGTGAGGAGCTGCGATCCTTTGGAGGAGAAGAGGCACTCTGATTTTTAGAATTTTCAGCTTTCCTGCTCTGGTTTCTCCCCACCTTTGTGCTTTCATTCCACCTTTGGTCTTTGATGTTGGTGACCTACAGATGGGGTTTTGGTGTAGATGACCTTTTTGTTGATGTTGATGCTATTCTTTTCTGTTTGTTAGTTTTCCTTCTAACATTCTGGTCCCTCAGCTGCAGGTCTGTTGGAGTTTGCTGGAGGTCCCCTCAAGACCATGTTTGCCTGGGTATCACCAGCAGAGGCTGCAGAACAGCAAATATTGCAGAACAGCAAATATTGCAGAATAGCAAATATTGCAGGAAAGCAAATATTGCTGCCTGATTCTTCCTCTGGAAGCTTCGTTCCAGAGGGGCAGCCGCCTATATGAGGTGTCTGTCATCCCCTACTGGGAGGTGTCTCCCAGTTAGGCTACACAGGGGTCAGGGACCAACTTGAGGAGGCAGTCTGTCCATTCTCAGAGCTCAAACGCTGTGCTGAGAGAACCACTGCTCTCTTCAGAGCTGTCAGACAGGGACGTTTAAGTCTGCACAAGTTGTCTGCTGCCTTTTCTTCAGCTATGCCCTGCCCATAGCTGATGTGGAGTGTAGAGGTGGAGTCTAGAGGCAGTAGGCCTTCTTGAGCTGTGGTGGGCTCTGCCCAGTTTGAGCTTCCAGGCCACTTTGTTTACCTACTCAAGCCTCAGCAATGGCAGATGCCCCTCCCCCAGCCAGGCTGCCACCGTGCCGTTCAATCTCAGACTGTTGCGCTAGCAGTGAGCAAGGCTCTGTGGGTGTGTGACCCACTGAGCCAGGCACAGGAGAGAATCTCCTTGTCTGCCAGTTGCTAAGACCTTGGGAAAAGTGCAGTATTTGGGCGGGAGTGTCCCATTTTTTCCAGGTAGTCTGTCATGGCTTCCCTTGGCTAGGAAAGGGAAATCCCCTGACCCCTTGCACTTCCTGGGTGAGGCGATGCCCCACCCTGATTCAGCTTGCCCTCCATGGGCTACACCCACTGTCTAACCAGTCCCAGTAAGATGAACCAGGTACCTCAGTTGGAAATGCAGAAATCACCCATCTTCTGCATCGATCACACTGGGAGCTGCAGACTGGAGCTGTTACTATTCGGCCATCTTGGAATACCCACTCCAGATTTCTTTTCTTAAAATAATACCTTTCTAAATACCTGTTGGAGTGCTTGAGTTGGTAGGGGCTATGGGAATGTCATCTGACTGATTTTGTCAGAGGACATTGTGGATTTGAGACAGGGTGGGTAGGAGAGGATCATCACATTGATTCGAGAACTAAACTTAGGGCTTGAGGTCACTTTAGGTGGGGCAGAAGTGGGGATATCTGGCATACTATGAGATTTAGAGGGCCACTGTAGTCTCATAGGTACTCAGACTTTATAGTGTTGATTTAATTAGGGATTTTCTTAAGCTGGCTGCCCTGATTCAAGGTGATGGTTATCTGAGGACCAGGTAAGGCCTGGGAAGGGTAGAGGCAATATGGCTAGATGTCCATTTCCTATAATCTCTAAATTTGTATGAATTGATGCATTCATGATCTGAGATCATAAATGAAGTCCATGAAGTCCATAAACCTCCTGATATTTTATGTAAAACTTAATGCCTATGTACACTTTTCTAGAGAGGAAGTCTTGAGCTTTTGGATTTTAATAGGTGTCCTCAACATATTGAAAACTGCTTCAGCTTAATGTCCAATTTCAGTGCTAACAATTGTTGCAGAAGTGTTTTTGAGCACTAATCATATCAATTGCAATAATGGTGCTCCTTGGGGTCTCAGGTGAGCTGAGACTTGGAGCCTTGGGATCCAGAACTCACCCTTAAATAAGCATAGCATCTCTCTTGGTGGGGGTCTGTGGAGGTACAGGGAGGTTGGAGAGAGTTGGCATTACCCAATTTAGTGAGGTTAAGATAAACACTGCAGAGTAATCCATGGCTGACCTCAGTGATGAGTTATCCATTTTGCAATCTGGCCTTTTATTAGATTGCTGTTGACTTTGTTGTTGTTGTTATTGTTACATGTTTGTTTTTCTTTGGATATCAATGCTTTTATGGGAATTATTTCTCATTTCGTTAATCCTAGCCTAGTTTCCTTCAAAAGGGTCTTGAGTGCAGGTAGCCTCTTCAGGGTAGAGTAAAACAACAAAAAAGTCAAAGCCGGAATCAAGGGTGTGTTTTCTATCATACATAATATTATTATGGACCACTGAGGCTCAGTGCCACTAGGGACTCTCTTGGGAGGTGCATAGAATGAATATTAAAACTATCTGCCTGAAAGATGGAATAAGGCAGAATGTATTTACTGTTCCCATTTCCCCTTGGCCAAGGATTACTTCATGGGGCATTAACTGTCTTACGTTTCCAGGTTTACTCAGATGCCCTGCAGGTTCCCACAGGCTTCCCGCCTGCTGATAGCAGAGGAGCCCTGGGGCACACCATGAGAGATACATGATACAGCTCAGGCAAATGCTATCAAGTTATACCAAAGGCACCTCTTTGCAGCAGCTGGCATGCAAAAGTGAACAGAGAGGATATGAGGGCACAAGAGGTGTCTCATACACCTTCTCCATTCTAGCATCTCTCCTCATTGAGACCATGGTAATCTTAACTTGTAGGCATACGGTGTTAATAAATGAAGCCAAAGTGCTGGATTTGATCCCTGTGTAGGTCACGTAGCTGCCCACAGTGAAAAGTAGCACCATGGACATCAAGTGAACAAACCCCTGCCTGAGTACTTATTTCCATGGATCAAAAGGATGGGGAAATGCTGATGGAGAGTTGAACTTTATAATCGGGAAAAGTCCATTCCCATGGGCTATTTTATTCAATTCCCAAATAGCCCTAGAGTTTATATAAGTTACATGGTGGAATTCATGCTTTTACTAACAAGTAAGTTAAGGCTCATAGAGGCTGCGTGACTTAACCAGGGTCCCATAGTTAATAGACTGAAATGTATTCCTTCTTACTTCAAACTTGTTCACATCATCCAGCTCTCTGGTAACACATTACTGGAAAAGAAAAATAGTTCAGAGAAGGATGTGCTCATGAGGACTGCATAGAGTTGCAATCTTCTTTGGAGGGTACACATGCATGACCTGCCAAATCTGAAATATTAGGAACTTTTGCTTGCAACTGGTTCCATCTACAGCATGGGTAGAGGTGGCAACAGAGAGGTGACTGGGGAGAGGTTGCCCAAGAGACAGCAGGGAGATTCTGGGAATAAACAGGAGTTGGGTTCTCAATTTGGCAACTAAGCATTCTTTTGTTATTGCACTTTCTCAGGCTGCAGCGGAGCCTGGTTAGCTTTAAAATTCATTTCCATTGGTTTCTTCTTTCATGATAGTTTTAGATGTTGTTTTATTGGCATTCCTATAGATGTAATTTAACCTTGGTGGTACTGATGAACTGGTTGTTCTCTTGTAAATTTTAGAAGGAAGGTGGACAGTCTGGGAGAACCAGGACTGACAGGAGCAATAGGGTGCATTGCTAACTGGCACCCTGTGCTCTGAGGTCAAAAGGAAACATAGGAAGGTGGTTTCTGAGGGCAAGACCTAGGCTCCTCTCTCAATTCTCTCTTGATTTCAAATTTTGTTTCTTAATTTACTTTAAACACACACACAAACAACTTTACATAAATGTGTACATATGATTTCAGTACATTTTCCTAAGTGTATTCTTTTCTTTCCATTTTTGTTTGATGTCTCCCCTCTTCTCCTTTTTGTCCATGTTGGTCCCCTAACTCTACTCCAAGATAGTTCATATTAATAACCTAGTATAAATTCTGGCACATTTTTCTCTATACACATATAATTTATACATATAGAAATATATACAAGTTTTTCAGGTCATTGTTTTATAAAATGGGATATTATATACTTATTTTGCATCTTGATTTTCTTTTTAGAAGAACACTATTGTGCAGCATAGAATAAATACAAAAAAGTTTAAAACATATTTAGGTACTTTAAATAATAATGAAGCAAACATTTGTAGTATATCTATCTACCCACTGCATTAAAGAAATAGGGAATTACCAGTGCCTTAGAACCTGCTGTGTGCCACTTTGCAATCTCTTTTTCCTCTTTCCCTCAGGAACTCTACTTTCTGGAATCAGTCCTGTGTTTCTCTTTCTATATTTTGCTTCTGTTGCTCAACATTACATTATAAAAATTTTTTCATATCAAAAGGCAGTGCTCTAATTGACTCTTTTTAATGGGTGCATAATATTCCAGTCTGATGATATGTTATATATGTGATATTCTCCTTCCTGTAAATTATAATTTTATTTCCATCTTACTTTTTTCTACCATGCACAATGTTGCAATAAATATCATTGTGTATCTGCATTGGTGCTTTTATATCTGGTGCAGTCCAGGAGTGGGGTTGATAAATAGAAGAGGATATGTATTTTAAATATGAACAAATACTGTCATATGGCTTTTCAAAACATTGTAACACTTCACATACTCAAGCAATGTATAAGCACACCCTTTTCACACATCCCTGATAGTGATACAAATTATTGCTTTTTTAAATTGTGCCAGCTGAGAAGTGTAAAGTGATGTTTCATTGTTATTTTAATTTGCATTTTTCAGACTATTAGTGAATCTGAGCATCTTTGCATTTGTTTGTAGGCCATTTAGCTGAGCACTTCTGTAAATGGGCTATTTATGACTTCTTTTTTCTACAATGGAGATATTTGTCTTTTTCTTGTCTCTCCATAGTAATATTTGTTTACCTTGTTTAGGGTATATTTTGCCATCAAATATGTTACTGTTTAATGTAGTTAGATGTCTGTTTTTAACTTTCATATCTTCTAATTTCCAGTCTTCATAGAGAATGTTTTCCCCATCCACACCTTTAAAAAGTGTGTTTAGTTTTTAAGATTAATTCTTTTTAAATCTTTGTTTTCATTTTTTATATTTAAATCTTAATTCATTTATAAATTTATTTTTGTGTTTATAGATGCTAGAGGTCCATGTTTACTTTGTTCCTGATGATAATGATAATAACAATAGCTAACACTTACTGCTGCTATGTGGTAAGCATTGTTATATAGGCACTTTCCACATATTGCATCGCTGACTTGGCCTTGTCCCTCACAACTCTGAGACATAGATTTTCTTACCATATCCATTTTACACTTGAGGAAAATGAGGCACAAAAAAATTGAGTAATTACCCCAAAGGTCACAGAGGAGGTCAAGTTGTGAATGTGGGATTTGAACTCTGGGAATCTGGCACTGAAATCCACTCTTATTATAGTTCCTCTTATTTGTTAGGCCAGGACTATTTATGAAAAAAGCCACTCTTTTCCCACTGAATTACATTACTTTTCTTGTCATTTATTAAATTCTTACATATACCAGAGTTTATTTCTGGATTGTCTGTCTGCTCCCTGATCTTTTCATCTATTCCTAGCATTTTTTGTTGAGTTGATGATCATGGTCGTATAATGTCTGATATCTATGAAGTCCAGTCTTCTGTCATTGCTCTTCCTTTTTCATTTATTTTTTTTGAGACGCAGTCTCTCTCTGTCGCCCAGCCTGGATGCAGTGGCGAGATCTCAGCTCACTGCAAGCTCCCCGTCCTCGGTTCACGCCATTCTCCTGCCTCAGCCTCCCGAGCAGCTGGGATTACAGGCGCCCGCTACCACATTTTTTTGTATTTTTAGTAGAGATGGGTTTTTACCGTTTTAGCCAGGATGATCTCTATCTCCTGACCTCGCGATCCACCCTCCTCGGCCTCCCAATTTCCGGGCATTCATACTTTTATGTATAATTTATGTTTATTTTATTCAATTAAAGTAGCCGATGGGATTCTAATTGAAATTGTATTAAATCAATATATGAATTTTGGGACAATTGCCATGTTCATACTAATTACTCCATAAATTTAAAATATAGTATGTTTCCTCTTCATTCAGAAATTAATTTATATCTTTTATATATTTATATTTTCTTTGGGTTGTGTTTTAAATTTTTTGGGGAGGTGTATTTATAAATATTTTAAAGTTTTTGCTGATATAAATAAAAATATTTTTCTCATTTCTATTCCTTAGTGATTGTTACTAGAGTAGAGAAAAGGTATTGATTTTGTATATTTTATATATAATCAGTAGGAAGAGCACTGTCAATCTAATCTTTTTAATTAATTAAACAAGAAAAATACATTCATGTCATTAAGGGCTGAAACAGCTTTTGATAAACTTCAGCAGGCATTATTAATACAGTTCAGGTAAAACTGAAATAAAAGATGATTGCTTAGATATATAAAGATTATTTACTAAAAACAGCAACAGATTTAACAAACATGGAGATCATTTTAGTTAAAATTAGAATGCATTTAGGGATGTCCCTTGTTACCTATATTAAACATTGCATTTGCTATAGCCTCCGAGGCCATAAAACGCAAAAATAAAATAGTTGGTGTAAATATCAGAAGAGGTAAAACTATCTCTTTTTGCTGATACTATAATTCCTTATCAAGAAATTTAAACAACTCTAGTTAAAAACTTACAGAATGAATAAGATAATTTGATAAGCTATCTGGATATAAGTATATAATATCAATCACTTCTTTATTCTATCAATAATTAACCATTTTTAGTTCTCAATGTTCAAATTTCAGAGAAGGTGGCTTTGAGCTATAGGTTGGATCATTTCTCATGACTTGGACAGGGAGATAAAAGCTTCCTAGGATGACCCCACTAGACTCTACCAAGTGGAAAAAAGGTGATTGCTCAAATTTGAGCTGAAAGGGGAAATGGATGATAGAAGTTTTTTAAAAAATAAACTCCACATACTGTATGTAACTGCACTTCAGAAGTCAGGTGCCTAGCTTTTAAGAGGATAAATCTAAATTCTTTGCCTGCTTCTTCTCGAATCCTTCCCAAACCCTTTTCCGTTGCCCCCTCCCTTTTTACCTGTTCTACACTGCATCCCAACTGGTTGTTACATTGTCCCCTGCACACGTTTTGCACATTCCTTTGTTGTTTGCTCATCCATTCCCCTCACTAGACATATTCTATTCCTTTTTCTTTCATGTGATTCTGATTCGCCCTGTAGGGCTCTCTGCACGTTCCCATCAAATGCTTGTTCCATTACCTAAGACCAGGTCCCTTCTCCCAAACCACAGGGGTTCTAGGAGCCCACTCTACCAAAGACCTGAAGAACCTCCGGCTGTCACAGTCTCTTCACTCCTAGGACTGAAGGACCTGTTCTCTTCTCCGCATCTGTTCCTGCATCCCTGTGACATCTGCCCCCACGAGATCAGAAGAGGAGAAGGGACCAGGACTCTCACTTCCCAGACTATACATTGTTCAGCTTCCTCTTTCCCCCTTTCTGACATGGAAATAGCGAGCGAAGATTTGAGGGCCAGTTTTTTCTTGTTGTTGTTTTGGGATGTTTTTTGGTGTGCTGTCATAGATTTTATTTTTTCATTTAGAGAAGCCAGGTCCAACCTAAACAGTTTCATACTCTTACCAAGAGGATGCTTTGTCCTTCACTGTTTCAAGTTTGTACAGGATTCAGGACCATGTTTTGCACCCAGTAAATGAGTCTTCGTTTATCCAAACTATTTTGAGTTCTCACCTTTATGCCTTTGCTGTTGCTATGTCATTTCTCCTGAAGGCCCTTCTCCTTCTTTTTGTTCACTTGATTACTCTTAGTTTTTACATTTCAGCTCAGGTGTCAACTGCTCCAAGAAGCCTTTCCTGAGCTCATGCTCCCCTTCACGAAACTGCCACAACAACCTGTGTGCATCTTGATCACCAAGCTTACAGCACTGTTTGAGATAATTATCTGTTCAAGTTTCTGTTGTTCCCATTAGACTGTCAGTGCCTCATCGATGTGCTCAGCCTCTAGCTGTGAATGGTGCACAGGTGACCCCAGTGGATATTTTTTGAATAAAAAAATAAATGTATGAATGAACTGAGCAATGTTTTGTTACCATGGATGTTGGTCATATCATTTCATAATTTGCTATCTAATTTTGCTGTTTCTCCTCTAATTCCATTACCCTCCCAGCTCTTGTTTCTCTAAGTGAGCATGTTGTGTGAATGCTGAGTGAACTTTTAGTTTACTATGCATTCATAGTGCATTCATTCCAGTATTCATTTCTTCCTTGCGTCCTGGCCTACTCCTTCCTTTTCTTTCATCTATTCATTCTAATCTCATTTGAACATCAGGCTCCTCCCACTGTCGATACTTTATCATCATTACTATCCCTTTTAGTAACTTAGTAAAAAAGCACCTCTAGGATCTTTCAACTTACTAAAGACTTTTCCTAGAGGAGGAGACAAAGCTGATTCTGCAAACTTTTTTTTTTTTTTTTTTTTTGAGACAGGATCTCACTTTGTCACCCAGGTTGGAGTGCGGTAGTGCGATCACAGCACACTGCAGCCTCAACCTCCCCAGGCTCAGGTGATCCTCCCACCTCAGCCTCCTGAGTAGCTGGAACGACAGTCATGTGCCACCATGCCTGGCTAAATTTTGTAATTTTTGTAGAGACAGGGATTCAGCATATTTCCCAGGCTGGAATTCCTGGGCTCAAGTGATCCACGTGCTTCTGCCTCCCAAAGTGCTGGGATGATATGCTCCAAGCCACTATGCCTGGCTGGCTCTGCAAACTTTTACTTCTATGACCCTTTCTTTCTCTTGGTTTCTCCTTGACACTTCTCCCCAATGAACCCATGGTGCAGTATAGGAGTTGGTGCCCTAAAAGTGACTACCTCCTAAAATCACTCACACTCAATTATTAGGAAAGTTCAAATGACAACTTTTTTATGATAATTGTGTTTTAAAAGAAAATCTGAGGGATAGTAAAAAAAAAAAAAAAAATTCATGCCAGAATTTCAGGCAAGCACCAGTTGAGAATGTATTTTTGTGTGAGCAGGGTGTTATCAGTAAGGTTCAACATGCTCTACATAAGGGACTGGAAGCTCTGCCCGGGATGCATGAGGGCAATCTTGCCTGGCCTAAAGGTTGGACTGTAGGTAGCACAGGACTTCCGGGTTTGGAGATTTAGGGGATAAGTCTAGGCTTCACCCAAATACCAACAATAAGAACTTGAGTAGTTCCTGGGACCTCCCTGAGCCTAAGTGTAAAATGAGGACAGCGACACATATCTATACTGCCATGCTGTTATAAGAAATAAATGAGATAAGAAATATAAAGCCTTAGGAGTCAATACAGTGCAATGGTGGAGCATGAGTATTGCAGAGTCTGATTGGTTGGGTTCAAACTCTGGACCTGACACTAATTAAGGGTTAATGACCTTGTGTAAGCTTTTAATCTCTGTGTGCCTCAATCTCTCTATCCATATGATAAGGGATACAAGACCTTTCTCATACAGTGGTTTAAAGATGAGAGTAAATAATATATGTGAGAACACAAATAGAAGAGCATGCATGTGAGTAGCATTTAATGCTCAGTTAATGAGGCTCTTATCAAAGTGACAGAGGGCCTCCATGTAATCAGAGAAGGGTCCACTTAAGGCTCTATTGGCATTTGCTGAAGGATCAAGACTTGCTGTATTCCTATCTATGAATAGACCTATGGAATTAAAACCCAGTACAAGCGTTTTTTTTTTCTACTTATATCTATGTATGCTCTTTCTCTCTTGCCTTCTTGATAATTCAGAAGCAGAACTTTGTCTTATTACTGACTTCCAGAAGAAATTTCACAACTCTCGTAAAGTTTGTGATTTTTGTAGACTATACTGAACATTTAGTGACTCCCAGGGAGGATCATTTTAGTCAGCATACAATAGTTTGCTCTTCCTCTTCCCTTCCATTTTCTTCTTTCCCTTTCTCCCCACTTCTCTAGTTTTTTAATCTCACCTCCTTTCCCTGCCCTTTTCTATCCTCCTCCCCTCTCATTTCCCTTCCTTTATTTCTTCTCCCATTTCTACTCTTTCCCCCTTTCTCCTTCCTTCTCTTCTGCCCTCCTCCCCTCCCTCCTCACCTCCTCCCCTTTCTCCTTTTCCCATCCCTCCTTCCCTCCTTCCACTTCTCTCTCCTCTTTCATCTCCCTTTCTATCCTCCCTCCTCTCTCCCTTCCCCACTCTACTTCCCCCCATTCCTCCCTGGAGTTCTCCCTTTTTACTTTTCTTCAAGTGTGGGCTTATCAAAGTATTTTTTTTTAATAAAATAAAGGCAAGTCTTTCTGTAAGAAAAAAAGTCAGAAAAACATTTTCTTCTCATTATAGGACCAAAAGTGCCCTTAGAGATCAAATAGCCCAGTGATCCCCAGACTTTGCTTGTTGGTCGCGATACCCTGGGCAGCATTTGAAAGCCAGGCCCTGCCTCCAGTGGTGGTTCTGAATCAAAAGATCAGCGTAGAGGCTTGGAGTGGCATTTGTGTGGGGTGTGCCAGAATATATTTATTTTAATTCAAGAAGATTTGGATTTCAGTCCTAAGTCTGTCACTTGCTAGTGGAACCATCTTGGCTGAGCTATTAAAACTTCCAGAGCCCCAGTAACATTTGTAAGAATGTGGAAAACAATATCTTCCTCAAATAACAAGCAGTGATCAGCAGATTGGCTGGCACATAGTAGGTGTTAAAAATTGTTTCTTTTCTTCCTTCCTTTTGAGTATGGTACAGAATCCTGGTTATCTCTCTCAACACACAGGATGGTGATAAAGGAAAGCCTGCGTATTTCTGTGCCTTGTAGCACATCTTAGAAAGGGAGAAGGGCTATTCAGCAGCATTGTTCATGCTCAGGCCCATGCCCAGCTGCCTCTAAATGTGGTCATGAGAAGTCTCAGACACTGGCATGAAGTCAGCAAATAAAAATAAACAACATAGCCAAGTATGATGGTGCACGCCTGTAGCCCCAGCTACCCAGGAGGCTGAAGCAGGAGGATTGCTGGAGCCCAGGAGTTTGAGGCTGCAGTGACCTGTGATCACACCAGTGCACTCCAGTATGGGCAACAGGGAAACATCTCTGTCTCCAATAAATAAATAAATAAGTAGTAATCAGAAATAAATAAACAACATTTTTGAGGAGAAGGGATGAAGTTGATTAATGGGTACAAATACACCGTTTGATGGAATAAGACCTAGTGTTAGATCAGTAAGGTGACTGTAGCCTATAATAATCTATTGTACCCTTCAAAATAGCTAGAAGAGAATAATTTGAATGTTTTTAGCATTAAGAAAATATTAAGATAAACATTTAAGTGATGGATATCCTAAGTATACTGATTTGATCTTTATAAATTATATCAATGTATTAAATTATCACATATATCTTGAAACTATGTACATCTATTATACATCAATAAAAAATAATTTAAAACCCCATTTATTGTGAATTCACTTTCCCAGGACTATTTTAATTAATCATCATAACAACCTTATGAAGTAAATGCTATGATTATCTTTAACCACATTGACTTGGTAAAATGTCTGTAGGCAGAGCTTTTTTATTTTTTTGAATTTTGGCTACTATTTGCATGTCTGTGTCATTTACACCATCCTTTGTCTGTGTTTCTTAGATCCCAAATAAGTACTGAGGGGTCTTATATTCATTTCAACCATACTGTATTGAGTACCTAATATGAAAAATCCAGCCTCTAGTTTGAGGAGCTGAAAGAATGAACCCTATGCAGTCCTGATTGTCTGGGCTTATTTTCACTTGCTCTGTGAAGCACCTGAGCCCTTGTTGGTGAACCCTGCTACAGTCCCCACTGAGTTTAAGACCCACTCTTTTCAAGGGTCCCCATGTTAGGTTTGCCTCCACACCTTAGCTTCCAAAGCTTTGTTCCCCCCTGCCAATGGGGCACTCTAGCCCCATCCACCCATCCCCTCTCAGAATTGTAGAAAAGGCTTCTATCAGCAAGAATCCAGAGAGGTTATTCATACATGGGACACTTGATAGTGGTTCTTATCCTTTGAGGAGGAGGAATACTTGTGATTTAATGGTAACGAAGTTCTAATTTTGGTAAGTCCGGGGATCTGAGGCTAGAGCTGCTTTGTCACAAGTCTTGTTTGCATATGCTGTGTATTTCTACCCATACCCTCATCCAACTTATCTAAATCTTGCTCCTTTTTTTCCATTCTTGCTAATTTAATTTTGTCCCTCAACTCATGGTTCCGAATAATCCCCTGTGTTAGTTGTGCCTACAGCAACTTGTTTAACTCTCTCTACCAGGCAATAAGGTGGAGGGGCAGGGGAAGGATAAATGCAGCCTACTTGTGATTTATCACAGTTGGAAAGGAAAGGGAAAAGACATGCATAACACTTTTTAAAAAAGAACCAGAGAGGCAGAGAGAGGAGTGTGTGGAGGGAGATGAAGGGTGCACTCTGATGGGAACAGATGGCCCAAAAGGTAAGTGGGTGGCAGAGAGTAAAAATAACCAGGGAGTGACCAAGCCTTCATTTTCTTTGAAACACTCACACTTTAGGGATATATTGAAACTGCTAATTTTGTTGGCACTTTGACACCTCCTCCTAATTAATGGGAAATTTATTAGGAGGATGACTGAGGTGAGCAAGCTGCTTACAAAGAGAGAAGGGAGAGAATACATTGAACCTATTCAGCTTGGCGGTCACGACCAAGTGAGGTGCCATTGGATATGTGGTTACTTGTGGGTGAGCTCAAGCAGAAGCCTCGGGCTGGGCTCCTCTCCTGGGGTGGAACCCTTCTGCTGGACTCCTTTCCTCCTGGCTCCCTGTACTCACTGCTGCTCTCTGGTTTACCAGCATAGAGGCACAACCCGAAAACAGGCTTCGTGGGGACCAAATTGGCTTTTGGATCTCAAGTGTGTCTCTGAGTCACTCCAGTGAACACATTATAGGTCACTCTGTGCAGGTTAGTGGCCCCAAAATCTGCCCTTCAAAGGAAAAAAGTGAAATTCTCATGACTTTTACACTTTTTGTCAAATCTTCTGCATAGAGACCTTCTGAGTTGGCTATACCTAGTCTGTGATTCCACATCTCAAGCACCACCTGCAATTGTCCATATTTTTCACCCACAGGATGCTCATGTTACCAGGAACTTAAAAGAGTAAACGTGGGTGCTGACATTTTAGCGTTCGTGGGCCAGTTTTCTGAGATCAACACCAGGCGAGGTACTGGGGAGTGTCTTCCAACACTTTTCAGACTTTGAACAGCTAACTCCATTTTCTGGGAGAGCAGGGTTACTTGACAGGTATCTAAATCCTCTGTCCTAGCCATCCACCAAGCCACCCATTTGCCCTTCCAAATCCCTTATGCAGTTCATTATCTGCATAGATAGTTCATTATCTGCAACATAGAACAGTCAAGAGCATGGGCTCTGGAGGCCGATTGGGAGCTTATTCACTCCTCCGCTCTGCCATTCATCAGCTTGAGTTGTCTTAGGCAAGTCACATACCATCTTCTGTGTCTCTATTTCTCCCTCTGTAAAATGAGGTCACTAATGGCATTCACTAACGGATGGTTGTGAGAGTTAATGAGGTAACAGTTATGAAGAGGTTAGTACTGTGCTTGGTATAAACTAAGCACAAAATAAATAGCACTATAACATTTAACACTATAACATTTAACCTTCAAAATGATTTCATTTGCAATTTTGTGGCAGTGTCTTCATACATTGGGTAGTACAGAGTTTTAAAGATTATCCTTTAATAAATGGAAAAATTGAGTCATGTAATGGATTAGAGACTTTCCCAAGGTTTACAACTACAGAGGAATAGAATTGGCTCTAGAGCTAGGTCTTCTGGTTCTAGTTTAATTGTTTATTTATTTGTTTCTATGCAAACATGTTCATACTCTTCCTTAGCATGTTCATCCTATCTCTACTAGTGCAACAAGATGCTGAGAAGAGGGAAGAATGCCACAAAACTGCATACACCAAAGATGTGTGGCTCAAAGGATACAACTTTTGACTTGAACAGTCACCAGGCCTTGTGATCTTGAACAAATCATTCTACCTGTCTAAACATTAATTAATTCCTCAACTTTTAAATGGAATATGATGACTATTTCCCTTTATATGTGTATCTTAGATGTAGGCATGGAGCTAAAATAGAAACTCAAAATGAAGTAACAGTAAGGGCTGGCAGTGGAATATTATTGATCCCAGAGAAAAATAAAAATGTTATTTCCAACGTTGTGCCAAGATGGTGGCAAGGGTGGGGAAACCATGTGTCCTAGAAGAAGAAAACAGAAGAGGTTAAGTTACCTCTTTATTCTTTTGTTTTTCAGATTCAAAGGTTGTCTTTTTAACAAAATGAATAATGCAGGTGGTGATTATGGAAAGATGTTAAATTTTGATGATGTTGAAATGTGCGATTGGTATCCTGTGTGTGAGGAGCTCTTGTCTCCTTTTTCAAAGGCAAGGTTCCTATGTGTGCACTTTCACAGACCAGCCCTGCCCCTGTTGCCTGGAATCTCCCTTCTAGCAAGGGCTGCTGCTGAAGAGGTGGTTCAGACCATTTTCCAAGGCAAATCCAAAGAAAATAATGGTTTCCATTGGTTCTCCTTATTCTTCAGCCTTCCCAGCTTCCCCCACCCCTACTCCAGTCTTCATGACATCACTAATTCATACATCTATTATGCAACTCATGCCAAGAGGCTGGTTAAATTGGAAATTGCTCTTTGTTAAATAATAGTAGTATAGATGGCATTTCCATTTTAATCCAAAGCTCTTGAGATTCCAAAATCCTTCAAAACTCAACTAAATTTCAAAAGGTGTAAATCAAGCACTGCATTTTACTGATTCTAAAGGAAACATTTATGTGAGAGTAGACCTCCCTGGAGCTTCTTAAACTAGCCAATGTTAATCTTGGTGCTGAGACATATTGATGGTATGTCATATGTAATAGGTTACCAAATAATAATTCATATACTAAAATTATGCTAAAGATTTACTAAAAATTTAAATTAAGGCAGATCAGGCTTATGGCTAAAATAACATCATTTCCATGCACCTGCATTCTGACATGCTCTCTGGAGATTCTTTGCTATGGGAGTGTGCCTTGTGTATAAATAGCATTTATGATGTTGGTTGCACTAGAAAAAGGAAAGTTATCAACTTTAAGCTCCACTGAATTAACAAATACCTGATCTCCATTTTTGTAGACCATCAAGAAATAGCATTGTGATCATTGGGCTTCTCCCTAGCAGTTGATGGTAAAAAAAAAAAATACATCTAGGAGACCTCTCCTCTCCTCTCTTCTCCTCTCCTCTCCCCTCTTCTCCTCTCCTCTCCCCTCTTCTCCTCTCCTCTCCCCTCCCCTCCCCCTCCCCCTCCTCCTCCCCTGCCTGTCCCCTCCTCCTCCCCTCCCCCTCCCCTCCCCCTCCCCTCCCCTCCCCCTCCCCTCCCCTCCCTCCCTTCCCTCCCTTCCCTTCTCCCTTCCCTTCTCTCTTCTCTTCCCTCTCTCCTCCCCTCCCCTTCCCTCTCCTCCCCTCTCCTCTCCCTCTTCTCTTTTCTGAGACCGGGACTTGCTCTGCCACCCAGGCTGCAGTGCATGATCATGGCTGAATGTAGCCTTAACTTCCCAGGCTCAAGCAATCTTCCCACCTCAGCTTCCTGAGTAGCTAGGACCACAGGTGAAAATGATCACACCTGGCTATATTTTTTTCTATTTTTTTTTTTTTGTAGAGATGCAGTCTCCCCATGTTGCTCAGGCTGGTCTCGAACTCCTGGCTCAAGCAATCTTCCTGCCTTGGCCTCTCAAGGTGCTGGGATCACAGGTTCAAGCCACTGTGCCTGGCTGAGATCTCTATCTTTAATATTCCTCTTCCCTCCTGCTTAATTGAATGAGGAAGGGGCAGTGTCATACAATGGAAGGAGCATAGTAACTCTAACATTAATAGGTTGTGTGGCCTTGAACAAGTCACTCAACTGCTCTGAACTTTAGTGTGTCATCCATAAAATGGAGCTAACAGTGACTAGTTTGTTTTGAGAATGAGAACCAAGATGCGTAAAGTTCCTGACACAAAGCCAGGTGCCTAATGGCCTTTAGTTCTTATGACAGCTGCAGGACTACCTTTGTCACTGTGCTTTTACGTCTCCTCCAGTGCCTGGTAAGAAGAGTTTATGTATATTTCACCTGTGTGAGAACAAGGCTCAACTTCTAACTGTTAATAAGAGACAACTTTGCCTCCCTCACAGCTGGTACTTAAAGCGTCAAAGAATATCTACACTCCAGATACTTGTTAAGATAATTCAGTCAGAATCAACTGCAATCTAGCACCTGCCAGAGGCTTGCTGAAGGCATCTGTTACTTATTTATTGAGCACATGATTATATAACTCTTGTTTACTGTACACCCAGCACTGTTCTAAGAGTCTTAAGAATATTAACTTATTTAATTCTCACAACAAACCTGTGATATAGGTACTATCATCCCCATTTTACAGTTGAGAGAACTGAGGCACGGAGAGGGTAAGTAACTTCCCCAAGATGACAGAGCTAGTAAGTGGTAGAGCAGGATTTGAACCTAGATGGTTTGGCTCCAGAGTTTGGGACCTTCACAACTATACTATGTAAGAAAGACTGGCTAATCGTTGTGTTCACCAGCCATTCTTCCAGATTCATCCAGTTCTTTCTCTGAGCTTAGTGAAATTATCAGAAAACAAGAGACCCAAACATGTGACTTCAGCACTCCCTTCCCCCTTCCAACAGCTTCATGACCATCCTTCAGTTCCTGAGTCACCTTTCTAGATGGATATTCTGCGTCTTCGACAAACTCCTGGTAGGAATTGTCTTCCATGTTATCCAACAGTTCTAACATGAAAACCCATGTATTAAAGTATCTAAACAAAGTGTGTTTCTGCATAGGACCTTTCCAGCTTTATTTGCTATGAAATGAAAATGATGAAGTCTGTTAGTTCCCTTTCTATGAATATTTTCATTGCTATTACTCTGGCTAACTTCTGTGCTCAGGTGTAGTCTCCAGTTCTGCCTAGATAGTTGCTGATATTTACTTTCTCTACTTCCTTTAGAGGGCATCTTTTCTGTTTTTATCCTTGATGGTTCTGTTTTCTTATTGATTAATCTCATATAATGCCTCTGAATCTCTTGGATGCAGGGAAAGTATAAACCATAATCCAATAAGCAGCTTATGATGATTTTCTTACCATGTAAAATGTTTCAAGGTGTGTGGACTAAAGTAGAAGGAGATGAAAAAAATGATAAATTATATGATCTATTATGGATAGCTACCATTTGCTCATTGCTTACTTTGCACTGGCACTGTGCTAAGTGCATTACCTACATTATTGTTTCTTAATCCTCGTGGACATGGCTGATAAATGACAGGGCTCTAATTCAAAACCAGGTCTTTCTGACATCAATGCCTGTCCTTGTAAACTACACTGTATATGAATTTGGCTCAGACACATATCTCACATTTTGCCCCAGTGAAACAAAGTGTATTTTCTCCTTTTGACCTTGGGTGAAGAGAGTTGAATTCAAGTCTTTCCATTTGTAACACACTGTCATCAGTAGCACAAGGCCTCCCTGGTTTTATTTATTTTTCCCTTCATCCCTAATTATATCTTCAATGGCCTTTCCCTAGAGATACCCATTACAATAGCTTTTATATATATCTTTAAAAATGCATATACCCTTGTAAGATATGTAACATGCTTTTCTTGTTATTTATTTAAAATTTATTTTACTGGCAGCATGCTGTATATCTTAATGCATTTTTTTACCTTTTCCATTCAACACTGTTTATAAGATCTTTCATGTTGCTATGTTTTCATTTAGTTGGTTTTCTGTAACTGCTGCATAGCATTTTTCTGTATGCATCCACCACATCTTTGCATCTGTTCCTCTAGTGCTAAAACTCTGCTTCAATTCCACAATTACCAATAGTGTGGTGTGTGGCCCTGAGCAAAAATTGCTTGGGGATATATTCCCAAAAGTGGTGTTCCTGAGTTATAGGGCAAATAATGCTTAATCACACCAAATACTTTCAGATTGCTTTCCAGAAGGGCTGTACCAGTTCAGATTACCACCAGCCATGCACAAGAAAAATTTCTAAACTGTCTCTATTCTTGACAATACTTGGCATTATCACCTTTGTACTCATTGCCATTTGACACGTATAAAATTGTATTTCATAAGTAAAGTTCTTCTGCAAGTTTGGAAAAAGTTGATTTGGACTTGAACATGCCACTAAGGCTGCTTAAAATGTCTTAGATGGGATGCTGATTGAGTGAATGCAGAGGCAGGGGAGGAGCAGGCTCTCATTTGAGCCCTCCTTGCAATTGGTTTATGTGTCTCTTATGACAACTAACATTGTTTTGCAATATGCAGTGATTATTTGTGTACTTGTCTGCAGCGAGCACCTTTTGGATTGTAAATTGCATCTTTCTTCCTTACCTGTGTATGCCCTCAATGCTTTGCTTGTTGCAAGATTCCAGTAAGTGTTTTCTGAAATAAATTGTCTGATCTCTGGAAGGTCCTGCCTGACAATAAGGGGCCATTGGCTATGAAAGGGTGGTAGGATCTAGGAGTGGAAAGTCACAGATGATTATTTTCTATTCTAATAGGGTGATTGGTTTATTTTTTTCTTTTCTTGACTGTTTTCCTCCCTACTTTAACCAGAGGTGCTTGCATTAGGATAGATGAACTATATGAAACTGCTCTGGTAAAACCAAACTTTTGAACATACAGGATTTTTCCCCCTAAATTGACAACTAAAAATCATGCCATGCTATTGACTCATTGTCCTCTTCAGTAATCTTCTGGTTGGGATTGGGAAGGGAAATTTCCAGAACTACAAACACTTCTCTTAGGGACTCAGGTCCCAACCTTGCTGGGCAGAGTGCATGATGTGTTTCATAATGCATGAGTGTTTATTTAACAAACAGCAACACTTTTTAATTAAACTGTTGTTGAAGATACAGACTGTATAACCTTTCTCCAAGGCCTGGATGCTCACTGGCCCTTCCAAGATGCTGACCCCTCGCTAGCCGCAGGCCTCTGGGGCAGTACATGCTGTGAGAGTTATTACAAGCCAGCTGGATTAGAGGGCCACCTCTCTTGAATCATTCAGAAGCTGAAGTGCAGGCTCTGGGATGGAGAGTTTCTCAATATGCCAAAGCTATTGGAATGCAGGCAGGTCTGGAGACACTTAGCTGGAACCTGGGGGAAAAGAGTGTTCAAGATAACTTCATAGAGGAAATTCCCTACCGCTTTTGGCCTTAAAGGATACTCATTGGTTCTTGCTGGTCTTGTACTACTATTTCCTGAGCTACTCTGAAATAGAATTGCTTTTAGGTTTCAGGTCTTCATTTATAGAGCTATATCCCTAAAAGATTAGATACGTCTCAGGGATGTTTTTCAGGATGCTTTTTCGCATCATGGTGATTATATTAGTCAGGTTAGACTTGATTATGCTGCAGTAATACATTACTTCCCAAATTTTAGTGACTTAGAACAGCATAGCTTTACTTCTTATTCATATTACATGTTTAACACTGGGTAACAGTGGGGCTATGCTTATCATGGACGTTCAGGGACCTATACGCTCAGAAGCTTGGCTGCTTTTTGATGTGACCATCTTGACATGAGTCTTTAGGGTTTTCTACAGCAGAGAAAGAACAAGAAATAAATTGTCTCTTAAATGTTCTTACCATTTTCATTGGCCAAAGCAGGTCACATGATCATGCTTACCTATAACTTTCTAGAGAACTGTAATTTTTCTGTCTTCTCAGAGAGAAAAGAGGACTGGAAATGACAGAGAATATGAATAACATAATACCACAGTGACATTGGGCATGAGAAAATGGTGATACTTTGATAGATCTCAGAAAATTACATACACTAAGCACCATATACATGCCCTTGAAGAGAAGAGACCATAGACTCTTAAAAATGTAAGTATCTCAGAGGAGATTTTGGCCAGTGAATCCAAATTATACAGCTTGGAAGTCTACAGGTTTATGCCATAGAGGACACAGAGGGGAAAGTGAGGAACTAAGATGGGAATCTTGCCCACACATCTCCTTCAAACAGGGCAGTATAGGAAAGCATATACTTCCAAAATGATATGATTTTCAGTCCTACTCTACCTCGAACACTCTTCCTGGAACATACTCCAATTTGTCATCAGCTCCTCTTAAATTCAGCACTCAGTCATGAAAATGTTCTTTCATACCTGGTCTCATCAGTGTAGAGGCCAGAAGACCTGTTGGTTTTCCTTGCTTTGGATTTGTTATTTTGGCAATTAACGTTTCTGACAATCATACTATACCTTTGACTCATTATAAGCCTCATGTGGGTTTCTCTACTCCAAGGAGGCATAGGAGTTTAAAATAGGAAAACAGTAGTAGGTTGTGATGGATTGTATTTTTCAAAGAAAGTCACAATAATATTTCCCATCCCGTGCACTCTTCTGCAATGTATCCTTGACATTCTGTCATCAAGATTAAGAGGTAGACTCTCTCTCTACCCTCTTGAATGTGGATAGGCCCTATGATGGCTTCGATCAATAAAATATGGTGGTTTAACGCTGAGGCAGGTGGGGCGCGATGTCTCACGCCTGTAATCCCAGCACTTTGGGAGGCCGAGGTGGGTGGATCATGAGGTCAGGAGATTGAGAACATCCTGGCCAACATGATGAAACCCCGTCTTTACTAAAAATACAAAAATTAGTCAGGTGTGGTGGCACACCCCTGTAGTCCCGGCTACTCAGGAGGCTGAGGCAGAGGAATCGCTTGAACCCAGAAGGAGGAGGTTTCAGTGACCCAAGATCGTGCCACTGCACTCCAGCCTGGTGACAGAGTGAGACTTATATCTCAAAAAAAAAAAAAAAAGTGCTGAGGCAGTGAGGCAGCTCTGGAAATAGCCCTTAACTGGCTTGGCAGCTTCTGTTTTCTGACTCTTAGAAGCCAGTTGCCATGTAAGTAATGTGACTACCAAAAAATGACCACACTGTGAGAAGCCCAAGTGTGGTGGAGAGGCCTTGGGGAAAGAGATAACCCATGAGGCAAGAAAGAGGCCCAGGAGGTCCCAGGCATGGGAATGAAGAAACCAGCTTGCACATCCTGCCCAGGCTACAATGGACTGTAACCACATGAGAGGTTCCAAGATTAAACCACTCAGTTGACCCCAGCCAACTCATAGCACCATGAGAAATAACATTGTTTTAAGCCACTATATTTTGGAATAGTTTTCTTAAAAATATAAAATGATAGATAACCATAATAGAAATTTGTGCTAGAGGAAAATCCTTAAGACTCTTGAAAGCCATTTTGTCTAACAAAGAGTGTAAATAAGATATGGCCTTAACGATCCTAAGTAATTTTTCTAGTTGAGAAATAACTGTAATCAGTTGAGTGTTTTTCCACTTTATGTGACTTCAGTTGGGGCTGCAATCATTTGGTGTCTGGATGAGATGGGACATCCAAGGTACCTCATTCACATAAATAGCTGGCAGTTGATGAGATAACTCAGCCAGAGAGAACCTATGCATGATCTCTCCATGTGACCAAGGCTTCTCACAGCATGGCGACTGGGTTCCAAGAAGGGCTATCTGAAGAAAAACTATTCTTAGAAAACCAGGCAGAAAAAATAAAATTTCTTATGACCTAGCTTCAGGAGTCATTCATTGTCACTTTTGCTATATTTTGTTGATCAAAAGCAAGGCAAAGGGCTCTCCAATATTCATCGATTAGGGGACTACACAAAGGCAAATATTAGGAGTCATGGTTTATTGGGGGGCTATCTTTGGAGACAAGCTACCTTGATGGATAGAGAAATGATAACGGAAATAGGTTTGATGAAAAACGTGGTTAATCTGAATTGCAGTAGGTCTGATGGTTGATTGGCAAGTTGTCCTTATTCTGGTGTATGGGTGAAGGGAATAATAAGCAGTGAGTTAGCTCTTACCTAGATCCATCCCCTAGAAAGTAACTGTGTCCAGTTATCAATGGGCAGGGCTTGCTGGGCGTTAAGCACAGGTAACCTCTAGTCTTTTACTATGTTTCTGCGACAGTGGCATAAAACAGCTTTTTAATGAGACCTATTGAGATGCACTGACAGATCTCTTCCTTTCCTTTTGTGTCTAGCCCATCCACCTTCATGTAAATGATTTATCAAGAAATAAGACCTAGGATTTTGAGATGGGTACATAAGAGCAAAAGAGAACTAGGATGAGATCATTCTCTTTTGCCTGCCCTTCAGCATTCTCAATGCAAGCAGGTTGGGGTTCTAAAGGAAGAGCAGGGATGACTGGAACCCTATAGCAGTGAGTCTGAGGAATGGGATCATGGGGGACCCAGAAGGAGGAAGCAGAGCTGGAAGATGTTTCCATTCTGTGAAAGTGGCTTTTGGCTTTGAGGCAGCAACAGTAATATTTCATGTCTTCCGTGGTGTCTCCTACCTTTAAATGTCAGTCTCTGCAGCTGCCTTATCTCCTGTAGCACATTTCAATTAGGTATTCCAAATTATACTCTTTTCTTCCAGGACAAATATGCCAGAGGTGATATTTACTGTTACAGCAGCATTTAAAATACTTAGGGGGAAAAAAGCCTAGTGAATAGCAATTTCTCCCTTATAATAATAATAAAGCACAATAATAATGGAGAGAGGAGGTGAATTCTGGCTTTGATGCCAATAACTGGCTGACTTAAGTGAACATCTTTTGTCTTCGCCCTCTTTTGTCCCCCTCCTCCTATTCCCGCCTCAGTGTGAAGGTTATAGTGTTTGGCTCTGTCAAGAGCAACCTCACACATCTTCTTCACTGGAGGCTCACAAATGCTCCCCAGAATGTCTATTTAACTATCTCTAGATAGGACTGGGCTCTGACTGGGCTCCTACTTCACCCATTACCTGTTTCTTCCTTTGTCCTGAGAATGTTTGCATGAAGCCAGAATCTCTGTTTGTTTAGAAATTTACCAGGCACCACTGCTTACTCCTCACCTATGGGACATTGCAGGTCCTGATGGAACACCCCGGCCTCCTCTCTAGGAGGTATATGGGTTAGAAACTTATGTATTGTACCTTTCCTTCTTGGAATCAAGTCCTTGGCCTGGTAATGAAGGTCCTTCGATCTGGTCTGCATTTTCCAGCTCCATCTCCTACTAATCTTTATATCCTTATCTACTGTTTCCCTAGGCTGTTGTCTTCACGGCCGCCATGGTAGGTTTTGCCTATCATCCCAAACCTTGTGCAGGCCTACCACAGTACTTGACATACGGTGGGGGTCTCAGTCAGTATTCTCCCCTATATTTAGAACCCTTCCAGTAGATCTTGTCTTCATATTTTTGATTCCTGCTCAGGGATCAGATTATGTTCCATATCCTCCACTGAGCCTTTTCTGACCTCCTCAGCGCACTCAGTGCCATTCCCTCTCTGAATTTCTAAAGTGCTCAGCAGCAGCAGCACTCATTTGGCACTTGGTATATACTATCTTATGCTATTTTGTATGACCATATGTTGTCTATACAACTACATTATAAGCACCTGATAGGGATAACTGTGCCCTGTGTGTTTTTCCTATCCCTTTGATTCTAAGATAGTTCCTTGAACATTGAAGATGCTCAGTTAATATTCATTTATTAAGTAGATAGATCAAGGAGTAAATGAAAGCAAGGATCCTAAGAAGCCTGCCTTTTGGTGCCAATCTATTCAATTTGGAATTCACGAACTTACCTAAAACAAGGCCTTTCAATTTCCTGTTTCCCCTGTAAACAGGGCTCTACGGCCAGGATTTCTCGAAGCTCTTTCTCCACACTGAACCCTAAAACTGAAGGTTCAGGTAGAGAGCTTTTCCAGTGTGAGAGAATTTTTAAAGCATCTGGGGTTTGGCACATCCAGTGCTTTGAAAATTAAGGTGTCTTGATCATTGGGTGAAGGGGATTAGAACAGCAGGCTGTGTTTTCAAGTTCAAGTCCATAAGCAGACAGGAATAGAATCCCACAAGAGTTTGTTCTGTCTCTGCCATTTACTAGTTAATCTCTCTATGCCTCAATTTCCCCATTTGTAAAATGGATTTAATAATGGCTGTCTACCTTATAAGGTTGCTATGAGGTGCCAGTGTGATAATAAACATAAAAGTACTTTGAATATTGCAAAACACTGTATGAATGTCAGGAATTAGGCAGGCAACAACTATATCTTGGGGGTTTGTTCTGTATGTAGCCCTGCACTATGTGTAGATAGAGGCCTCTGTACATTACAGAAGACTGGCAGAGGCATTGGGGATTCATCATGGCTGGAATTCTGGTTCTCAGATAGATGAAAGCTGGAAAAAGTATTATAGCCTAGCAATCACATCTGAAAGGTTGGCAGCAACAATTGAGTCAGAGAAGACGGGAGGTGAAGTATTGGCAAAAATTTGACCCTGGTCATTCTTTGAACACTTCAGATTTCCACAGATTCTATCCCTTTAACATTTCTGAACGTTATGATTTTGCTTCCTCCCCACACTGGCAGCTCTGCCTCAATGAAACCGTGTTGCTTTTTTGGTTGATCAATTGTGCCCAACTTCCTGATCATACTTGTCCTGAGAGCCTGTGTTAAGCTCATGCCGGCTGTCCCACCCCGCCCCCAACGCCGGCCAAAAAAAAGACTCTCTAAAAACAGGTGCCCCCGATGATCTCACACTGCTGCTGGCATTGGCAGCAGCCCAGAAGGGCCAAATGGTGACTTCAGGTCCAGGGAGGCTACTGTCCTCAGCTCTGTTTTCATGTAAATGTCGCTCCTGCTGAAAGGAAGTGGATGCAAAAAAATATCTGCTGTGGAAGCAGAACTACCCCAGACTAAAATGTTGGGTTGTTTTTTTTTTCTCTCCCCCTTTTCTTTTCCTTCAAGTTTTCCATGTGGCATCAGCAGCTGAGTAAGGGAAAGCTAAGAGGTTTAAGTGTGCTGGGGCTGGCTGGGCTAGATTAATAACCCAAACCCTTCCAAGCTGGCGGTGCTGGGTGAGACAGGCCAACCAGAAAGCGTTAGGTTATGGGGAGCCCTGGCCACAGAGCCAGACCCTACCAGGGTGGAAGGTGAAGGAGCAGCGAGCTCTGCGTGCTTGCCCCGAGCCCCCACCTTCCTTCCTTCCTCCTCCCTCTGGTTTCTTTCCTCCCATTTTATCGAGTCCCTCTGAGATGGCTGCGCACCAGTGGCTCCAGCCTCTGACCGTTGCTGCCCTCTGCTGGGAAGAAAGCTTTACTCGGTGTGGAAAGTGCTAAGCTCTACCAGGGACCAGCTTAATGCAGACCAAGTCCACAGTCTGTGGCTAGTGTGTGATTTGGCCCAGAGGAAGGAAGGACAATTCAGAAAACCCTTGCACCACAGTGTTTCCCTAGTGGTTTCAGGTGGGGGCAGGGCTTTGGAATCTATTAGGGAAGGATTGCTCGAATCCTCAGAGTTCTCTGTTCAAGAGGAACATCCCTGGGAGAGGGGACTCCTGGCTCCTCTTTACCTGGGTCAGACATGATGTATGGAGACTCCACCATGGATGACCCTTAAATATGATGGATGGCCTTAGTTACAGGACACAATTCTTTCTCAAGGGAAGGTGACCAAAAGAAGTTGAGTCTTGAAGGGGCTGCAGGATGGGCCTGGAAGTCTCTTGGCTCTAAAGGAACCATCATAGAATGGGGATTCTGAGCAACCAGGAAGCAGCAGAAAAATATGCAAAGCCAGATGGGAGTGGGGAATATTGCCCATTAGTGGGCAAGAGTACATAGAAAGGTAGATAATAAACTGGCTTCACCACTTCTCAACTTTCCCCAGAGCTGGCTGTGCCAGTAAACTGTGCTCAGCTGGCTTTGGATGAGAGAAGGACAAGAGGGTGCCTATCTCCAGCATGGCTGTGGGGTCACCCTGCTCCATCTCTGGATCTTCAGCCTAGAGTGCAGCCCAGCCAAACAAGAGCGATGACCTCACTGACCACACGTAATTCTGCTTGAGGGATTTATTTTCTTCCATGAGCTCCTGCCAAGACTCTTGGTTAAAGCTAATGGGGCTCCCCCAGCCAGTGAGTGTCTCCTAGTGATATGTGTAAACAGCGCCAGGCAGGAAATAGGTTTCCTGTTCTTAATGGGCTTGTTAAACCTCTTATCGAGTGGGGTTTAAATGGCTTTATTATGAATAATAATAATAGTAAATAAGCATTATTATTAGTAGTAGTAGAAAAATTATGATGTCAGCCCTGACTACCCCTTCTCATTTTAATCTTGCCAACATGGAGGTCCTTTGGCCTCTAAGTGCACAGGAATGATGGTGAGTGACACTGGGACTTATAACTGGAGAAGATGGCAGAATTCATCTTCGTTGCCTGCAGCTTTCCAATCCTGAGCCCTTTTCCACTTTCATCGTGTTTCCATCTCCATCATTCCTTTCATTCAGGGTTTCCATGATCTTATTCTATCAGAGAAGATAGAACTACACATCCCTCTCCTTCTCAGTTTTATTTAGCATTGAAAGCCATGGACAGAGGTTCTGAGGTTAAATTGAGGTATCGGGTAGAGGGGATTTTGGAGAGAGCAGTGGATGCTGGTAGGGGAGCTCAGTTAGAAGTGGGGCTCATGTTCTGATCTTCAGTGCCGAATGTCTGTGTCCCTCCCTCAGATTTACATGTTGAAACCTAATCACCAATGTGATGGTATTAGGAGGGGGGCCTTTTGGGAGGTTAGTAAGTCATGAGTGCTTTGGGATTGGTGCTCTTATAAAATAGGCCCAAGGGAGCTTGTTCACCCCTTCCACCATGGAAAGACAGAAGAAGAACTAAAAGCCACCATCTATGAACCAGGAGGTAGGCCCTCACCTGATGCCAAATCTGCCAGCACCTTAATCTTGGACTTCCAAGCCCCCAGAATTGTCAGATATAAATTTTTGTTGTTTATAAGCTACCCAGTTTATGGCATTTTGTTGTAGCCACCTGAATAGATTGAGATATCCAGTTTATAGCTGGAACTGGAGGTATACCAGGTATCCCAGGCTTTGGTAATTTATGTATCAGGTTCACTATTTTCACCATAACTCCCTACAACAGTATTGATTTTCTTTACACCGATTATCTTGTTTGACTTAAGTAGATTTGGCATCATCTTACAAGCAATATGTCTTTGAAATCCTGGGTTCAACGTGTGAGCCAGGTTTTTTACTGACTGCATATTGAAATGAATATCTAAGAGCTAAATATTTTTTCCTAAAGTTCATCATGTGGCAAATGTGTCACACCCTCCAGGGAAAACATACCACAACATCTGGAGACACTGCTATAGGGTAGTGGTTCTTAAACTTTAGTGGGCATGAGAAACACTGGCAGAGCTTCTACCAGAAACACTGGTAGATAGCTGGGCTCTTCCCCAGAGAATCTGATTCAGCAGGTCTGTGGTGGGACATATGACTTTGCAGGGTTTTTTTGTTTTTTGTTTGTTTGTTTGTTTGTTTTTTGAGACAGGGTCTCATTCTGTCACCCAGGCTGGAGTGCAGTGGCGTGGTCTTGGCTCACTGCCAGCTCTGCCTCCCAGGTTCACACCATTCTTCTGCCTCAGCCTCCTGAGTAGCTGGGACTACAGGCACCAGCCACCACGCCTGGCTAATTTTTTGTATTTTTAGTAGAGATGGGGTTTCACCGTGTTAGCCAGGATGGTCTCGATCTCCTGACCTCAGGTGATCTTCCCGCCTCGGCCTCCCAAAGTGCTGGGATTGCAGGCGTGAGCCACTGTGCCCGGCCTTTTCTTTTTTTTTTTGAGACAGAGTCTCATTCTGTCACCCAGGTTGGAGTGCAGTGGCGTGGTCTCAGCTCACTGCAAGCTCCGCCTCCCGGGTTCACGCCATTCTCCTGCCTCAGCCTTCTAAGTAGCTGGGGCTACAGGTGCCCACCACCACGCCCAGCTAATTTTTTGTATTTTTAGTAGAGACGGGGTTTCACCATGTTAGCAAGGGTGGTCTCAATCTCCTGACCTCGTGATCCACCCATCTCGGCCTCCCAAAGTGCTGAGATTACAGGGGTGAGCCACCGTGTCCGGCTGCCTTTTTTTTTTTTTTTTTGAGATGGAGTCTCCCTCTGTCACCCAGGCTGGAGTGCAGTGGCACAATCTCAGCTCACTGCAACCTCCACCTTCTGGGTTCAAGCAATTCTGCTTCAGCCTTCAAGTAGCTGAGACTACAGGCACCCGCCCCCACACCCAGCTAATTTTTGTATTTTTAGTAGAGATGGGGTTTGACCATGCTGGCCAGGCTGGTCTCAAACTCCTGTTCTCAAGTGATCTACCTGCCTCGGCCTCCCAAAGTGTCCAGAACTCCTAGACTCAAGCGATCCTCCTGCCTCAGCCTCCTGAGTAGCTGCGACTACGGGCTTGCACCCGGAAACTGCAGTTCTAACAGTTGCTCAAGAGATGTTGATATCCAGGGGCCACACTGGCAGTGGCACTGGCCTGGAGAATAAGGGCCTGTTCTCCATTTCCACATGTGAAAATTTCCTCATTTGAAAATGGGGATAATGGGTGCTGTATAAAATGAAATAATTTTTTCTTGGTGCCAATCTGTCTATGCAATGGAATGTTTGTGTCTCCCCAAAATTCACATGTGGAAGCCCTAACTACCAATGTGATATTAGGAGATAGAGCCTTTGGGAGGTAATTAGATCATAAGGGTGAGGTCCTTAGAATGAAATCCATGCCCTTAGAAAAAGGACCCCAGAGAGTTCCCTCACCCTCTTTCTGCCATGTCAGGATACAATGAGAAGTAAGAAGTCTGCAGTACAGAAGAGGGCTATCACCAGAAGCTGACCATGCTGGAAGTCTAATCTTAGACTTCCAGAATGCAGTACTGTGAGAAATAAATTTCTATTGTTTATAAGCCACCCAGTCTATGGTACTTAGTTATAGAAGCCCAGATGGAGTAAGTCAACCTGTTTGGAGTGTTTTTGAGCTGTCATGCTTTTCAGGTTCAGCTTAAAGCTCAGATGGGAAATACAGGAACTTCTGCAGGTTAATTCTTGTTCTAAGTTCAAGTCCTAAGAATAAGTCCATTATGCAATTCTGGGTGGCCAAGCAGTTCTCCAGCAGCCCCCAGGAAGTATTCTATCTCACAGAATCCTGGCAAAAGGAGACAGTCTTCTCAGTCTGGTCAAGGGCTATGTTGAGTGTGAGGGAACAGAGGTGAATGTCCCTTGCTGTGCTCACCGTGTTCTGAGAGACAGGCAGACAAAGTGTAATTTACAATTTGATTAAGTGATTGCATTGGTGACTTTTTAAAGCCGCCCAGTAGTTGAGCCCCCTTTCTGCATTTGGAAGTTTACCCGTATGAGTCTAAAAGGGAGACAGGGCCCTCATTCCATGACTGAGGCCCCCAAAGTCTAGTCTCACTTTCCTCAGGCTCAGTGAGCCACAGAAGCCAGGCTCAGTGTCTGGGAGGAGAAATCCTCTCTGATGGTGGCAGGGGTGGGGACAGCAGCCCTGCTGGGCCCTGTGGGGACAGTCCCAGCAGCAGACAGTCCCAATTGGGCTTATCCTGTGATGTTGGCCTCACTGTCTTGGCAGCCTCTGGCATTTCTGTTCTCTGTTCATCTTCCACATATGGTTCTCAGGTTCACTCGTCAAATCCCTTCCCATTTCACCCAATCAATAATGCTGAACTAATAATGTTTTTAGAGCAGGGAAGTGGCACAATCGCAACTTATTTTAAAGATAACTGACCACTCTCTGGAGCATGGATTGGAGGATGAGTGACTCAAGGTGGGGTGACTAGTGAGGAGGTGATGAAGGAGATGAGAGGAAAGAGGAAGAAACACTCACAGAGTAAAACTGGCCATATCTAATGACTGGAAGCCTGAGTTTCTCTTCAAACTCAGAAGAGAAAAATGAATTTATGGTTTTGGGTGCAGCTTTAGTTTTGTCTTTGGGGATGAGTATGTATTTTGTTGGGAAGGTGGATGCCCTGAAGCAGGGTTGGGAAACTAGATTAGAGGTTTTTGAATAAGACTGTGTTTGAATACAGCTTGGCTATGGTCTTCTCCATTTCAAGTCTGTTCAACTTAACAAATATTGAGCCCTTACTAGATGTCAGACATTCTTGGGTATTTAGAATACAGTATATTTTGATTTTGGTGTTGAAAAAGGTATGGAGGTGTACAGGGAAAAATCTCACATGCTTTTACACACACACACACACATTCACGCAACACAAAGTGCGTGCACATATTGGTCTTGAAATTCCCCAAGGACCAAAATGGACCCATGTGATGAGTCTGTGTTATAACAGGGAATCTACCGTAGGTTCTTGGCTACCTTTTGTGAGCCTTCTGTCTTCTTTCCTCTCACTTACAAGTAATCCCCTGAGTTTTTACCTCCTGAACCCTGTGATTTCAAGGGTTCACAACTAAATGCTTCTTATGCTGAGCGAATGTATACACTGCTAAAACCATATACTCGCTCCTTGCGGTGTGTTTGTTAGGAAGCTGCCACTTCTGTCTTCTCCATTCTTTGGAAAAGGCTGTGAGTAAACACAAAGCACTGGCTATTTACATACCTAGCTCCTGCTTGCTTTTTCAAAGCTCTTTGTTCAAGTGTCAGTGCTGGTTTGTAAAACATGAACAGAGTTGGGGTAAAAAAAGTAATTACAGTTCACATCTGGTGTTTCTACTGACATGATACTGAGCTGCCTGACTGCTCTTCTTTCTTATCCCTTCTCTAGTTCTGTCTTTTCAGTTGCAAGTTCACTCTGTCTCTGTCTCCCCTCTCTCTCCCTTGCTCTCACTCTCATTCTCTTGCTTGCTCTTCTGTGTGTCAGAAAGCTACACACATGAAAGGTAGCTGGCCTCATAGCCACTGGGTAGCCCATCCTTGAGAGCCTGGCCACCTTCAGTGTGTCGAGATGCCAGGGCCCTCTATGGCTTTTTGCACAGGGACAGTTCTAGTGTTTTCAGTTTCCAGAGCCCACAATGAGCTGTCCTCCAAATCCAGATCTAAAACCAAACCTTCTCTTGGATCAGACCAATCCAGAAGCACTCTATAGTTTCAGGGGTGTCCAATCTTTTGACTTCCTTGGGCCACAGCGGAAGAAGAAGAATTGTCTTAGGCCACACATATAATACACTAACACTGAGATATAGAGTAAGCTCAGTTGTTGACATAGCAAGTTTGAAATTGCAGCAGAACTTCCAGAAAACATCACACCAGAGTTTTCTTTCCTTCCAACTATATTTTACATTTTTTGCTTTCAGAGGCTATGCTTCTTCTTCTTTGTTCTTCTCTTAATCCAGCCCATGAGCACATGGTAGATTATGAATGGATGGTTTAGGAACCATGTAGATGGAGGTTTGTGAAAATTTCCAGGGAACATGGCAGTTGAGAATTGGTGACTGATATGGTCTAGCTCTGTGTCCCTACCCAAATCTCACCTTGAATTGTAATAATCCCCATGTATCAAGGGCGAGACTAGGTGGAGATAATTAAAAAATGGGATTGGTTTCTGCCATTCTGTTCTTATGACAGTGAGTGAGTTCTCACAAGATCCGATGGTTGTATAAGAGGCTACCCCCTTTGCTTGGCACTCATTCTCTATCCTACTGCCCCATGAAGAGGTGCCTTCTGCCATGATTGTAAGTTTCCTGAGGCCTCACCAGCCATGCAGGACTGTGAGTCAGTTGAACCACTTTTCTTTATAAATTACCCAGTCTCAGGTACTTCCTCATAGCAGCATGAGAACAGACTCATGCTGGTACCACAGAGAGTGGAGTTCTGCTATAAAGATACCCAAAAATGTGAAAGTAACTTTGGAACTAGGTAACAGGCAGAGGTTGGAACATGTTGGAGGGCTCAGAAGAAAGAAGACAGGAAGATGTGGGACAGTTTGGCACTTCCTAGAGTCTTGTTGAGTGGCTTTGACCAGAATGCTAATAGTGATATAAACAATGAAGTCCTCAGTTGGGGATGAGGAACTTGGTGGGAACTGGAATAAAAGTGATTCTTGCTATACTTTAACAAAGAGACTAAATTTGCATTTCACCCCTTCCCTAGACATCTATGGAACTTTGAACTTGAGAGAGATGATTTAAGGTATCTGGTGGAAGAAATTTCTAAGCAGCAAATCATTCAAGATGTGACTTGGGTGCTCTTAAAAGCATTCAGTCATATGTATTCTCAAAGATATGGTTTGGAATTGGAACCTACATTTAAAAGGCAAGCAGAGCATAAAAGTTCGGGAAATTTGCAGCCTGACAATGCGATAGAAAAGAAAAACCCATTTTCTGAGAAAAGTTCAAGTCAGCTGAAGAAATTTGCATAAGTAATGAGGAGCCAAATGTTAATCACCAAGACAGTGGGGAAAACGTCTCCAAGGTATTCAGAGATCTTCATGGCAGTCCCTCCCATTACAGGACTAGAGGCCAAGGAGGAAAAAATGGTTTCATGGATTGGGCCCAGGGCCTTGCTGCTTTGTGCAGTCTCGGAACTTGGTGCTCTGCATCCCAGCTGTGGCTAAAAGGGGCCAATGTAGAGCTCAGGCCATTGCTTCAGAGGGTACAAGCCCCAAGCCTTGGCAGCTTACATGTGGTGTTGGGCCTGTGGGTGCACAGAAGTCAAGAATTTAGGTTTGGTAACCTCCACCTAGATTTTAGCGGATGTATGGGAATGCCTGGATATCCAGGCAGGAGTTTGCTGCAGGGGCGAAGCCCCTATGACGAACCTCTGCTAGAGCAGTGCAGAAGGGAAATGTGGGGTCAGAGCTCCCACACAGAGTCCCCATTGGGGCACTGCCTAGTGAAGCTGTGAGAAGAGGACTAGCATCCTCCAGACTTCAGAATGGTAGATTCTCTAATAGCTTACACCATACACTTGGAAAAGCTGCAGGGACTCAACGCCAGCCGATGAAAGCAGCTGAAAGAGGGGCTGTATCCTGCAAAGCCACAGGGGTGGAGCTGCCCAAGGCTATGTGAGTGCACCTCTTGCATCAGCATGCCCTGGATGTTAGACACAGAGTCAAAGGAGATAATTTTGGAGCTTTAAGATTTAACTGCCCCACTGGATTTTGGACTTGCATGGGACCTGTAGCACCTTCGTTTTGGCCAGTTTCTCCCATGTGGAATAGGTGTATTCACCCAATGCCTGTAACCCCATTGTGTCTAAGAAGTAACTAACATGCTTTTTATTTTACAGGCTCATAGGTGGAAGGGATTTGCCTTGTGTCAGATGAAACTTTGGACTTCAAATTTTGAGTTAATGCTGGAATGAGTTAAGACTTTGGAGGACTGTGGGAAGGGCATGACTGTGTTTTGAAATGTGAGGATTAAGCATAAAATAATGGCAACCTGCACAAGAATTATTACAATTCAAGGTGAGATTTGGGAGGGGCCAGGGACAGAATGATATGGTTTGCCTCTGGGGCCCCACCCAAATCTCACCTTGAATTATAATAATTCCCACATGTCAAGGGTGGGATCAGGTGGAGACAATTGAATCACGAGGGTGGTTTCTGCATGCTGTTTTCATGATAGTGAGTGAGTTCTCATGATATCTGATGGTTTTATAAGGGGCTTCCCTGTTTGCTTGGCACTCATTCTCTCCCCTGCCGCCCTGTGAGGAGGTGACTTTTGCCATGATTGTAAGTTTCCTGAGGCCTTCTCAGCCATGTGGAACTGTGAGTCAATTAAACCTCTTTTCTTTGTACATTTATAAATTACCTAGTCTCAGGTATTTCCTCATAGTAGCGCAAGCACGGACTAATACAATGGCCAAGAAGTGATCATAGGATGGTAATATAATAAACACATGGAGGGGAAAGTGAGTGTAGTTGCAGGTTTTCAGGAGAAAATCTGAAAGGGGTGACCAAAAATGAGTACCTGAATGATGCAGCTTTTTGAAAAAGTCTATTTGTAGGTCATTAACAAATTGAGATTCAGGAAATCATTGTATGGTTTAAATAGGATAAAATTTTTCACTAGAATGCTTGATCTCTGGGGATTCCCAGAAGCCCATTCATGAAAGTGGTTCATTCATGCAACAAATATTTTAACAAATGCCAAGTATGTTGTAGAATTATTTTAGGTGCTAGGAAAACAGCAGTGGATAAAACAAAAATTCCTTAGAGTTTATATTCTAATGGCGAGTCATAGGTAATCTACGAAACAAATAAATATACAGTATTCTAGATGATGGTAAGTGTTTTAAAGGAAAAATAAAACAACAAATAGTGATAGGACAAGCGGGGGTGGTGGTGATAATTTCAATAGGTAGGGTAAAGAAGAAGACATGGATAGACAGGAAGCCCAGATATAGCATAGTATTCCAGGGACCAAAGCAAGATGTTCAGGAAACTAGAGGCCTCAAATTCTCCTACTGCAATCTGACTTTGCACCCCAATTAACAGTGACAGCATACTGCTTTAAAATAGGAAATAAAGTGGAAGGAAAGCAAATGCTTGATAGTTGACCTGACATTCACTGTTGCAAGATTGGGAACGTACAATAAATGTCACTGATGGAGCAATATTCATGAAGTAAAAATGTCAGTTTTCAATTTGGCATGAGGATGGTTTGACATGTATTAGTCGTGCACAGAATATTATCATAATTAATGCATTAATAATGCAGCTGTCCTTTTTCTCCCAATCATAAGTTAAAAGGGAGGAAATAGAGGCAAGTGAAAGAGCAGCTCTTGCCCTGATCAGACCTTTTCTCCTGGCATTTATCTCTTCCTCTGCCCAGCCATTTCTGTGGCATTGGCTTCTGATCAGTATCAGTCTTGATTTATCTATCTCAGTTCTTCCTTCACCTTTCATGAACAACACCAGTGGCTTTGTCTGCTAAGGGCCTTTTCCTTAATTGTCAGCCATACTTAAAAAAATATTTTAAAAGAGAGAGATATATATAGTAAAAATGAGACATAAGCAAAATCAAGAATATAAAAATCTCCCATAAGCTCACTACCCAGAGAAAACTACTATTACTATTTTGGTGTTTGTACTGATCTCGGATAGCTGGCGCTGGGATGACTCAGGGGATTTGATTCTTCTCCACTGTTTCTCATTCTCCAGCAGGCTGGCCCTAGCCTATTCTCATGTCGTTGGCAGAGGCACGGGCAAGCTTATTCTCACACCTGCTTTTTAAGTCTCTATTTGTATCACATTCACTAACATCACAAAGCAAATCATGTGATTAAGCCCAGTGTTAAGGGGCGGAACATTCTGTCCTACCCATAGTTGGAAGGTACTGCAGGGTTATGTGGCAAAGGGAAGGGTGAAAACGTCGGGCAAAATTTGTGACTTCCTATACTGGGTCAAAAGACACCCTTGTTTCAAGGCTTATGATAGATGTTTCCAAATTGCTTTCTAGAAAGGCTGAACCAACCCCACTAATGGTATAAGACTTCTTGGCTTTCCAGTTCTCTTTAGTCTTGCTGATTCTGGGAATGATTTATGACCTTCTGTCTGGGCTGTTTTGATTTGTATCTCCACCTGTCTTTTAAGGCTGCACAGTTTTTCTTTGTGGTAATTCTTTACTTGCAGAATACCCCCAAAGCTCCCTAAGACTCTGGTCTACTTACCTTCTTCATCCTGATTTCTTCTGCCTGCTTTATTTTAACACTTGTGCTGACCAACTCCCAGCTATCTGAATATTCAGTAATCCATGTAGGCCTACTCCCCAAGTGTTCTAAGTTGGTAGGAGTTACTACACATCTTTTAACTTTGCTGCCTACACCAGCAGTAATGTAATTGTTGGTCCTCATTATTCCCAGAATATTGGAATTTTTAGGGTCAGAAAAGAGCTCAGAATCCAATCTCATTTTTGTACAATATTATTCCAAAGATATATGGGTATTTGTGTAGATGAAGATAAGGGTATAGATAGAAATTTGCATAGAAAAAAGGTTGAAAGGCATTGCCACTGTTAATATGCTAGTATACATCTGTGTATGGGAATTATAGGCGAATTTTTTTTTTGTGATGGAGTTTTGCTCTTGTTGCCCAGATTGGAGTGCAATGGCACGATCCCCGCTCACTACAACTGCCACCTCCCAGGTTCAAGCAATCCTCCTGCCTCAGCCTCCCGAATAGCTGGGATTACAGGCATGTGGTACCACGCCCAGCTAATTTTGTATTTCTAGTAGAGATGGGGTTTCTCCATGTTGGTCAGGCTGGTCTCGAACTCCTGACCTCAGGTGATCCACCCGCCTCAGCCTCCCCTAGGTGAATTTTTAAAAATCTTTAATGTTGCGTACAGAAACTGAGGGTCACAGAAGTTAAATAACTCACCTCATATCCTAAAGATAAATAATAGTAAAACTGACTAATGCCCAGTTCTGCTGATTCCTGGTTTAATGCTCTCTTGAGACAATACCACAGTATGATCTCTGAGGCCTAGCTGTCTTTTGTTTGATTGTTTGTATCCAAGCTGTATTGACAGTTTGTTTTGGTTTTATAAGAGTGCTCTGCTGATTGTGGGTTCATAGGGAAATAAAGAATGTTTTTTAAATGATTGAGTCATCTAAGTCAGCTATGTAAATGTATATATATATATATATATATATATATATATATATATATACACACACACACATATATGTAATATCCGTATGCATAAATTACCATAACTTCAAAATTTGACAAATGGTTCAGGTAAATAGTGGATTTTATCTTTTAAATCACATTAAGGCTCCCAAGTGGATGCATCCTGAGTTCTGGACACATAATTTATCATAGACATCACATGGATTTTATGTAATTATATTAATTATTTAGTACATACAAAGGTAAGCTCTGCAGAATTAGAATAGAATCGGATAAGTTTTTAGGGACATCTAAATTGGTAAGATTGATTAAATTTCTTGCTATGAGTAATTGAAGGTGGGTCACTGTGATGGAGTGTTCTTCACTGGAGCTAAGCTTCACTAGAGCTATTTGGAGTAATTGGGGACTGGTTAGGAGACCAATGCATCAACATCTGTCTATAGGAAGTATGGATTCATCTGCTTTGAAATGAGTCTTTAGTTTGTTTCCTGCTTGTTCTTTATTTCTTTTTCACCTGAATGCTCTTTCAAGAATATTCAAAAACACAAAAACAAAAACTTTTCCCCTGGAGAGTGGGGATTAGCTCAAGTATCACCATGATGATGAGAAACAGAAAACCTAGTTTGGAGAGTCCTGGACCTGGAGAACACCAAAAAGATGTTAGCATCTTGAGTATATTGTTCTGATCTAAAGTCAGTTGTTAAATTTTTTACTCACTTAGGGCTGTCTGTGAGACTTTGCGGATCACAGAGGGAATAGACACTGAGAAATGAACGTGAACTAGTGGGTACAAAGGAAAGGGCACCCGAGGCTGCTTCATCAAGCTAGAGGAGTGGGAATCTCAGCCCCTGAGAATGAGCATCTACAGGCTCTTTTTTCCTAGTGCTTCTGTGGTGTTTGTTTTTCATTGTGCCACTTGGTTTGCAGAAAAGAAAAAAGAAAAAAAAAAAAGGCTGCCCTGGAAGCTGAGGTTTTACAAGTGCTGAGAGAACTGTCAACCTATTATAGAATTCAGACAGAGACTTTCAGCTAGAGAGAGTTTAGGTATTCTGTGCCTGGCTGGACTCTAGGGACTCATGCTTGATCATACTAGGATTCAAGAACAACGCAGTTGTCACTGTTAGCCCATGATCCCACACGTACCCAGACACGTTCTCTCACGGCATGTACATCTGCACCTGGATGCCTTCTACTAGTATGACATACTTAAAAGTATCTTGGATATGCCTTAAAGATCATTGTTGGCTGCTTCTTGATGGCAAAGTGCTCAGTTAGAGCCAGTTTAAACACATGTCACCAGAACTGAATAAATAGATTTTGATAAAACTGATTCAGTTAATATCTCCCTTAGGGCGAAGCTCAGCCTTCTCCACTTCACTGGTGCTATGAAAATCACTAGTCCTCATTTCCAAGCTGTGTCTGAATTCAGATTTAACTGCTAACCATTGTTTAAGACCACAGTGAGATCCACAGGGTAGTCTCAAGGTGTGATTAAGACACTTGGGAGTGGTGGTGGGTTAAAAAAAAAAAAATAGAGCCAAAGTGTAAGGAGGCAAGCTGGAGGCACGTGGTTATATGAGGAGAAAAATTGCAGTGAGGCCTTCTCATCACCCTCTTCAGGGTCAATGTGATGGCTTCGTAGAATCAAGTGCAAGTCTGTGGCTCCATTATCTCAACTGGCTAGAAGAGAGTGCTACTAAGGCAAAGGTGGGAGCATGAAAGTTCACCTAATAGCTTAGTTTTGTTAAGTCTCATTGCCACAGTCTGCACCTTATCCTGATATTCTCACTGGAAAATAACTAGCCTAGTTCCTGAGAAGGAATTGTGAACAGGGCATTGCCTGTTTGTCAAAAAGTTATTTAAAGTCACTCCAGCTCCTCACTTAACCTCTCTATGCCTGTTTCCTCTTCTCAAAAATTACTGTAATAATTATTACAGTAATAATAGAATAGTACCTATCTCATAGGCTTTTTGGGAGGATTAAATGAGTTAATAATCTGAAGATATTGAAAACCACACCTGTCATATGGTAAGTGGTCTTCAAATGCTAATTGTTTTTATCTTTATTAACTGCCATACCCATGTTTGATTGGCAGCTACATCTTGTATGAGTCTTTAATATTTCATCTGTAATTTCTGGGTTGCTCCTGCCACAGAGAAGAAGCAAGGGAGCCATTGGTACTACTGATGAATATTAGGAGGTGGAGACACCTTGACAACTGCTGAAATGTACTCATGCCTGCCTGCTTGCCCTAACTGCACTTAGTGGCCTGGATTTAGGAGCTGCCAATCTCATTACACACCAGTTTTCATGACTATCCTCAACTTACTCCTTTCTTACCACTGCTCAGCACTTATCCTCAGTTGACACCAGGCTCATTGGTAATCCTGGACTCACTTCTCCCATCTGAAGTATTCTTGAGTTGGCTCCCAAGAAGCATTCTCTCTTCATCTCCAACTCAAGGGTGAGCTCCTTTTCGTGGAGGAACTACCCTGTGTGTCCTTTCCCTCCCTCTCTCCATCACCATCAGCATTCAATTCAGTATTCTGCACACACAGGAGTTTAGTCTCAATTTAAGGTAGGTCAGGTTTCATTCACCCTTGAGCTCCCCTTAGCACCCACCACAGACTCATTGGAGAGGTGACTATTAGAGGTGCTTGTGGAAATGAATCTCAAATAGTGTCCTTCTGCCTGAGTCCTTCATTGAATCCCTCACTTGTATACATGATTCATACTCTGGTAGCTTTGATCATTGTACAAAAGAAAAGTAGTAACTCTTCTTTGGGGCCAGGCCAGGACTGTGGAGCCCAAAGGGCTTTTGTCATCCCTCTTGGAATGGAGTTACCTGATCTGGATATTGGAATGTTTACATCCTTAGTCCTTGAAAAGGGGAAAAGTTATGCTTATCCTCAATTGTTTACCATGACCCTTCCTGTCACATCATACTGTTCTATGAACACAAGAATCATGGCTAACATTTGTAAACCATCTACTATATGCCAGGTACTCTATAATGGAAGGTATTTTACATAAACTTTTTATTTAAGTCTGTGAATTAGGTATAATTCACTGCATTTTTAAAGTTAAAGAAACTGAGGCTTAGAGAGCTACTTGACCAAAATCACAAGGCTACTAATTAGTACAAGCCATTTGATCTAATACTAACACTAACTTGTTGTAACTAGCTTGTCTTGCTCTTAACTTCTTATCTCAGTCCATTTGTGCTGCTGGAACAAAATACCACAGACGACTGAATAATTTATAAATAATGGAAACTTATTTCTCACAGTCCTGGAGTCTGGGAAGTCCAAGATCCAGATGCTGGCACGTTTCATGTCTGCTGAGGGCTGCTCTCTGCTTCCAGGACGACAGCTTTTTGCTGCTTCCTCCTAAGGGGAGGCATACTGTGTCCTCACATAGCTGACCTTTTATAGAGGTTGCTAATGCCACTCATGAGGGTTCCGCCCTCATGGTTTAACTACTTCCCCAAAGCCCCACCTCTTAATACTTATCACATTGGTGATTAAGTTTCAACACATGGATTTTAGGCGACAATCAGACCATAGCATTTCTTCTCTACAGGTTTATAAAAATACTTTTTTGTCTTGTATATATTTTCATTATTTTTCCTGCTTGAGTATACATTTTCATCTCTGAAGACAGGGACACATTTATGGACATTCCTTCCTCTGCTCTCTAAGACTGCAGTGATTTTATGTGCACATACATACACTGAAAATGTATAGTTGGCTAGATCCTGGACCCCATATAATAGCTTACTGGTTACTATATAGCAGGAGGAACTGAAGAGAAAGAAAGAATCAACAGCAAAGGTGCCCATACCTGTTGCAATTTGTATTTTGCTCATGTCCTGGTTCAGCCCATCCAAGGGCCAACCCTGATAGGGCTTAAATGTTCTCAGCATTAGCTTCTCTTCATTAATATCTGTTTGTACCTTTCTTTGATGCCATATCTATCCTCCATAAGGTACTTATTAATTTTCGCATCATCCTGCTTCATGTTGTTCTGTCCATTATCTGTAAGGCTCAAATATAGAAAGAAAGTGCATCCGTATCAGTGAGAGACAGTTCAGAGTGATTGTGGGTGAGCTCATGGTTTCCTGCAGCTGCAGGACTAGAGAGAGCTACTTCATGATGTTGGAGATCTGGAGTTTAGGAAGCCTAGGAGGTATCAAGCAGCTGTCAGTCAGCTTGCCTTGCATTTTTAAAAGCATGTCTGCAATTTTATGGTGTGTTCTCCTCTCCCACCGCTGCTCTTTTCCTCCATTACTGCTTAGGTTGCTACCCTGAGAGAGAAGCAGCCATGCTGATTCTTTATCTTTTACCAAAGGGGCAGCAGCAGCATCTCTTTCAAAATTGTTATTATGAAGAGAATAGCTACTGTGGTTTGAATATCCCCTTCAAAACTCATGTAAAATGTAATTGCCATTGTGACGGTATTAAGAGATGGGACCCTTAAGAGGTGATTAGGCCACAAGAGCTCCATTTTCATAAATAAATTAATATCATTATATTTCAAAAGTGGGTTGTTATAAAAACAAACTTGCCCCCGTCTGTGTTTCAGTCTCACCCTCACTTGCCCTTCTGCCTCTGTCATGAGATGACATAGCATGAAGGCCCTTGTCAAATGTCAGCACCTTGATATTGAACTTCCCAGCATCTGGAACTATGAGAAATCAATTTGTTTTCATTGTAAATTATCCAGCCTATGGTATTCCACTATAAAATAACAAAATGGACTAAGACAATAACCCATCCACACGATACAATGCATGATGTAGAAAGTAAGTACATTGAAATAAATACAATGCAAAGAAGGTCTTTGTTATCCAAGACACTCTGTCCTGTTCTGCAGAGCTAACAACCATCATATCTCTCATATGATACTTCTTACTAGAAAATTCCCAGGTGTACACAGGCGTGTGTGTTTCACCCCTTTTTGCCTTTATAAATGGAATTGGCTGGAATGCTGCTGAGATCCCAGCTGCTGACCCTCCTGTCAGGTGCCCTGTGGTTCTCATTAGGGCCTCTGGGATACTAACATTCACACAGGCAATGTACTTTCCCTTCCTGACACCTCTGGGGCCCACCCAGGACCGTCAAACAGACCCTGCAAAGCTTAGGAGATCAATTCCAACAGCAGTCCAGAGCCATGGTGCTCTTGGAAAAATCACAAACCAAAATATGGAAGTAAGACTTTTTCTTCCTAAATTTTAGGAAGAATAAGAAAATTTAGTGGACTTATTTGTCCACTAAAATATTAAATGTGAGGAGAGGGGAAGGCAAAACTATGGATGATTATTTTCTTTTTTTTTGTATTTCTGTAACTTTAAATAAGGATCTATATTTATAATGAAAACATTTATTTATAATGAAAAAAACCTCAATCTATCAAAAAAAAAAACCCCAAAAAGTATTGCCAGTTCCCACTGAAGTGGAATCTTAGGCTCTCAACTTATTAAATGTACTAATAAAGTTTTTATTGGTTAGAAGCAGATACAAAAATCTCTTTATAAGAATCCCCCAGGGAATTACTAAGCATTGTTTTGTAATAGTAAAATTGGATCCTAATGAGCATAGTGGTAGAAGTCACTGTCTGCAGAAATTAGAAATGAAATAGGGTTGATTCTGGGTATGTCTGTACTGAATTAGCAGAGTGTCTTGGAAAGCTTGCTGGACTATGATGTGCACGGTGGGTAACAGGATCTCCCAGGGTGTTCAAAGCAGCATGATTCCATCCCCAGCTTGCCCTGCTTGTTGAAAATCACTCTCTAGGACAGTATTTTCTGTGCTGCAGGTTTTAGCCTCTGTGGGCCTGGAATATTACTGCTGGTGACTGTGGACCCTTCCAAACATAACATACTGTCTGCCACAAATAACACAGTTACTATTTATTGAGTGTTTATTATGTGCCAGCCACCGTTCTAAGAACTTTCATGCATTTACTTATCCAGTTCAGTAATCCAGTAAAGCTAATAGCATGTTGATTACCTTATGATTGAGGAAACTGAAACACAAAGGGCTGAAGAAGGTTGTCTAGAGTCTCTCTTCTATTAGGAGGTGGGGTCATAGTTAAAAAGAGCCACCTCCTAATCACTAAACCATGTCACCTCTCAGATAAGTGGATGACATCTCCTGTATGTGGACCATCTGTCTGTATGTGTGCCTGCGATTGTTTTCCAGATATTTGTAGAGATTGTTGAGATTGAACAAGCAGAAATTCATATAAGAGCCATACTGAGTTTACATCAGCTTTTGGTCATCAGTATTTTCTGTCAGTGGATCTAAAATGCGACTCTTTTCTTGTGATGATCCTCCAAGTATTTGGCTGTTCTAAAAAGGCTATGGTCCCAAAGGCTGAACGTCATTGTTCTAGAGGAAGGATTTTCCTATGATGATCCTCCAAGTATTTGGCTGTTCTAAAAAGGCTATGGTCCCAAAGGCTGAACATCATTGTCCTACAGGAAGGATTTGGTCATCAAACACACACCATCCCTAGTTCTTTCTCAAACAGCCCTCCTCCAGCTCTGTCATGTCTCCACCAGGATCAAATGGCATGGTCTCTCATTCTTTGTGATGTAGACAGACACTGGTGAGATAAATTGATAAGCACTGCTTTGGGAGTCATCTGTTGAAATACAAAAATAACTTTGCAACATAACCTCCTTCTCCTTAGAAACAATTATTGGAGGAAATTTATGAATTTTACATCTTGTGTGAGAGGCTGACAGAACCTCCAATCAGAAAGGCCATGTTCTAGCGTCAAATCATCCATCATTTGTGTAACTTTCAGCAAGTCACTCTACCTCTGTACCTCTGCATTTTCAATTTGCAAGAGTGGTTGCAGAGTTAAACTAGATGATGGTATTATATACTTGTTTTTGGTTTGTCTATTTCTTTATTTTAAAGAATGTTCAATATCTACTCCATAACAGACATAGCATTAGCTTCAGGATTTCCAGCAGTGAGCCAAACATACAGAGCCCTAGTTCTCATGGGACTGATTTCCTATTTGAGGAAAGGAGACAAAAAGGAAACATACAAATACATACATTATTAGGTAGTGATAAATGCTATGGAGAAAAATAAGAAGAAATAGGGGAGATAAGGAGGGGGGGTGATTAATTTATGTAGACATTCAGGAAAGGCCTCAATGTTGAAGTAGTATTCAAGCTCATACCTGAGAAAATTAGAGCCTGAGCCAAAAGGCTATCAGGGCAGATGGTCACAGGCAACCAGTGCAAAGGACCTGAGGTGGGGACGTGCTTGGTGAGTTGGAGGCACAGGAAGGGGCCTGTGTGGCTAGTACAGAGGGAGGAAGGCTGAGAGTAGAGATGATATCTGAGCTTCCAAGGGGCCAGAGAATGGAAGGTTTGGGAGTGAGACGGAGCCATGGACAAATTGAAGCAGAGTGAATATGCTCTGATTTATACTGTTAAAAGTTGATCGCTCCTGCGGAGTGTGGATAGAAATTTAGGGACAAGGGAGGGTGGAGGGAGACTAGTTAGGAGACTATTGTCATAATCCAGGTGGCTTGGCCATGAAGTTAGTGGCGGAAGAGGTCTCATTCTGGGCATATCTTGAAGCTATGCTTGATGGGGTTGTTGGTAATTGGGTCTGGGGTATGAGAGGAAGGGAGGGGCCAGGGTGACACCAAGCATGTGATTAAGGCCTGAGCACCTGGACTGATGAGCTGTTGTTTGCTAAGATGGGTAAGGCTGAGAGAGATGCAGTTTTAGGGGAAGGGTTGGAAATTAGGGGTTCAGCTTTGGACTTGCATTTCTGTGTCTAGGAGACACTCTAGTAGAGATATGAAATTGGTGATGGTATGAGTAAGGTTGGAGTTTAGACAAAAATCTAGGCTAGAGTTATGGATTTGAGAATCATTAGCATACACATGCTATTTAGAGGCTTGAGACTGGATGGAAGCGTAGATAAATTGAGTGTAGCTAGTGGGGACCAAAGCATTGATTCTCTTCCCGAATGCTAGGGAGCCCTATTACTTGGAGCAGGAGTTGTCAGACAGTGACCAGATTTTCATGTCTTTTTGTAAATAAAGTTTAATTGGAACCATTCATCTGCATTTCTTTATCTGTTGTCTGTGGCTGTTGTTGAGCTACAACAGGAGAGCTGAGTAGTTGTGACAAAGACTCATGGCCTGCCAAAGGCCAACAAAATCTACCATCTGGCTGTTTAGAGACAGGGTTTTTGTTTTTGTTTTGTTTTGACCCTTGATTTAGAGATCAAGGAGATAAGAGGCATCCAGCAAAGGAAGCTGAGAAGGAATAGCCAGAGAGGGAAGAAGAGTCCCAAGAGTTCTGCATTGAAGGAAAGATGGTGCCAGGGTTTGAACACACAGCATTAGAATACGTGAGTCTGGGCAAGTTACTTCCCCATAAGGACAGTAGTAGCACAGGATTGGCATAAAAATTAAAGTAGATGATGCATGCAAAACACTTACAGCTGTGCCTGGTATCCAGTAAGTATTCAGTAAATGCTCTTACAGCATCTACTTCTATTTGCTTAGTCTGTAGTCCTCAGCCAAGGCTCTGTACTAGAGACAAATCAGGATGTTTGAGGATTAGCCCCACCACCTGATCAGGTAAGCCTATGATCTATGCTCGGGGACCTGAGGAAGAAGGAGGAAGGTGAGCCATGTCCCCCGACCCTGACCCTGTACACCCTGTCCCCCAAGAGGACCTTGAAGGAGAGCCCTTCAGCATCTGCTTTTTACTTCCTATCTTTGACAAACAGTCTTTATGGAAAGCTTTTGAGCAAACGGCAAATCCATCTTTATGAGATTACTAATGTCAACACATTTTGTGTATCAGGATTTTATAGGCTCCTGCGGGGCTGTGCCTGTGAAAACATTGGCTGGCAGTGCTCGCCTGAGGAATTATGCAACATGCCCCTGATGCTGGAGAAGGATCTTGATATCCCACCGAGGCCTGGGACATTTTCTCCCAGGAACAGTCTTGAATGAGAAGCTTGAAGAGGGGAGTTAGATTTACTGGGGCTTCTCTAAAGATTCTGTGTCCAAAGCTTGAATAGGGAAAGAAATACTTTGCATCCATGTAGCAGGTTCTGCATTCAGCATACCAGGTTTGCTCCTAGTTAAAGAGTCATGGAGCCCATGGGAGTGTTTGTTCTTTGGGAATGTCATAAAAGAGAATTTGGCCTCTCCCACTCACATGTTCTTGCATTTCTTATTGGTCCTTCTCTTGCAATTATTGCTACTTTCCCTGGTCAACCTCTAGAGCAGTGGCTTTCCAAGTGCCTTCTGTGGACAGGTAGTATCAGCATCATCTAGAAACTTAGAGACGCAAATCCTCGGTGCATCCCCAACCCATGGAATCAACCGTTTTTAATGTGTGACCTTTGGCAGATTAGTTACTCCTCTGAAATCTAGTCTTACCCTATGAAATATGGAAACGTTAATAGCACGGGATTATTGTAAATATTAAATGAGATGATTTTAATGAGTCTTCCAGGTGATTCTGATTATGCTACAGTTCCACTCCTAAAGATTCTTCTAAAAGATTCCCATTTTTGGACAATTAGAAGTTCCTGCTAAGAGAAATTTTCAGATTTTATCCCTCTACACATTCTCAACTATTTTTAATCTGAGCTAATCTGCCAATCATCTTTCCAAAATGAATTAATACTCTCCCATTTTCTTAAAAATCTTGTAGGATATCAACCATTTTAAACTTTTTCTTAAAGACTCGGGGCATCATCATGAATATAATTATTGTTATATTAGATGTTGGGCCTTTGTCATATTTCTATATTTTGTGTTGTTTACCAGTTTTTTTCAGCTTCTTTAAAAATAGAATCTTTAGTTTGCTACCTTCTTCTTCATTGTCTGGATATCAGCTGTTTTTTTAATAGGTATATCTAGTATTATCCCCATCACTTTCTAATTTTTTACTTTTAACTTGATTTTGCACAAGGACTGAAATAACCAAGATGATTAATAACATACGCAAAGCAAGAATAAATCATTAAACATAATAGTGAATAAATGAGAAGAATTTATTGAGAGGAAATAAATGAGAGGGATTTTTTTTTTTGAAAGTATAAGCTTCTGTACCTGAGTTTTGCATCATAAAGTCTGGATTCTTGGGTACCTTACTATTTACTTCTGATCATGTCCTAGTTGTCTTGAATAACTGAATAGCTGATGTTTTGAATAAGTGAAAAGTTTTTGTACCATACTCACCACTCAATCATTCTCCTGAATGTTCCACCCTCATCATGTTATACCTTTCTATCCTTTGCATATATTGTTGACATATACATTTTCCTAGGTGAGACAGTTTGTAACTGATATCATCCAATCACAAGTAAATTACTGCTCTGTGGAATAAAAGGTAATAACTAAATGGGACATGTCTCCTCTTTCACTCCCTTTTTACTGTTGTTCCACTTCTCCTGGGCTCCTGATGAAGTCTAGGGGAGAGTATACAGGGCTGAGATATGAGCAACCCTAGGATCTAGGCTTGGCTCTGCCACTAAGTGACTATGTAGAACTAGGCAAATCTCTTGGCCTCTCTGGGCCATGAGATGCAACACTATAAATCAGTATGATAATACTTGCTTCTCCTTCCTTACAGCAGTAGAGCAAGAATCCAAATAAATAGTACAAGTGAGAACTCAACACAATCTACATCTGTGAAGCATCATTCTTAAGGTATATCCAGGGCATTTGGCTCCACGTAGACCTAGAGGTTGCTTTCTCAGTCCCTTGTCCGCCCCATATCCAGCTGCCTTGGCTCAGAGAGTTTGAGACTGTGCTGTATTTTCTGTCATGCTTCAGAGTGTATCAAATCAACACAAATATAAAATAAAGCCATAAAGAGAAGGCTGATATTCACCATAGAAAATGTTGGAGGGAAAGACAAAAACACTCAACGACAACTTCACAAACAACCCTTATTATGGCTGTGGAAGACACAATAGTATGTGTAATGTGGTGTTTGGGCTGTATTTGCTGCTTGGGAATCTGGTGCATTCTGAGATGGAGGGAATGCCAAGTGTTTAGACAACATGCTGCTTGGCGCCTGCAGGTTCCTGGAAAGGACTGGGGTCTCCAGATCTAGGCTGCCAGCCAGGAGTCTCAGGCAGAGACATGCATTCTACCGTTTAAGGCCTTTCTAGACTTCAGCAGTGAGCAGATACAGGAGCCCTCAAGAAGCTCTGCAAAAGCCTACCACCACTGAGATCCAGGACATAATATGCATTCCTAAGCAGGCTGCTGCCTTTGGCTGAGTCTATCTGGGGGCCTTCTCTCTGCAGGAGAGGATGCTAACAGCTACTGTTCCTGAAGGACTCATAAGAAGACTTCTGTGCACTTCCAGCCTCCCACATGAAGCTTCTGGAAGGGCTAACCCGGTTCATTTCATCTACTTACTGCCTATGCCAATCCTATCCACTCTTCAAAACCCAGTTTAAGTCTGACCTTCCCCATGAAATCACCAAAGCCTTTAGTCTTCATGACCCCTCCTGCCTCTGGCGGTCTCTTGCACTTGTTGCCTGAGATTCTCTTAAGCTCTTTTCATCTGCTGCCTTGTTAGTTAAATTTACTCTGAGTGTGTTTTATCTTGTTTCCTCAGCTGGATTGTCTGCATCTTGGGGGAAGGGAAAGTTCTTATAAATCCTGGTTCTGCTCTTGGACCAGGACATGCCTGGGGCAGCAGGTGTGTCTTCCCCACCTAGACTGAGGAATTGTGTCTCAGGGGCTGGGCTGGATTCCGCAGGAGGGAGGCCAGGGCTGCCAAGAGCAGGAGAGCCAGAGGGAAGAATCAAATGGCCTTAAATTTGATTTAAGTTTCAAATTGCTTGAACCCAGGAGGCGGAGGTTGTAGTGAGCCAAATCGCACCATTGCACTCCAGCCTGGGCAACAAGAGTGAAACTCCGTTTAAAACAAACAAACAAAAAAACAAACAAACAAACAAACAAAAACAAGCCTGGCAACTGCTGCCAAGTGTCTCATCCAAAGAAGGAAGGGGGATCGAAACCAAAGAATTGTGAAGTCACAGGATCAACAGTCAGGCAAGTGGCTAAGGACTCAGGCTATGAAGGGTCCTCTGCCACGGTTAGGAGGTTTCTTTGTTGTTTTGTGGTGCTCTTTGTGGTGTAGAAACAGGTCATTTCTCTAAAAGGATTCATGCAGGTTGGACAGTTCCATCATGGTCTGCTCCCAAGCATGGGGCCTGTAGAAGTAATGACTTTTCTTCTGGTCCCCCAGTCCACAAAGAGATCGTGATCCCATTCCCCTTACCTGTACAATGCAGGGGTGAGACTCAATCCTTTCTTGAGTCCCAGTAAATGACTTGAGAGATTGTGAGCAGACCAATATCTTCTGTAATGACTGGATATTCCAGGGAATACTTTCAAAAAGTATCTTGGACATAAAAACTTTTTTTTTCATAAGCAGTGGAGGCTTGGGGTCAAAAGCTAGACCATTCCTAAAGGAAAGTTTGATAGTTTCTTCTTTGGGAGTGAAAACCCTATGCATTTAAGAACAGAAAGGAAAGCTTGCATGGGTCTGAAAATGGAAAATAGGCCTATTTCCTTTAAGAATAGTAAATTTCAGGCCAGATGCACTGGCTCATGCCTGTAATCCCAGGACTTTCGGAGGCTGAGGTGGGCAGATCACTTGAGATCAGGAGTTCAAGACCATCCTGGCCAACATGGCAAAACCTTCTCTCTACTAAAAAATACAAAAATTAGCTGGGTGTGGTGGCACGTGGCTGTAATTCCAGGTACTGGGAAGCTGAGGCACAAGAAGCAGAGGTTGCAGTGAGCCAAGAGCAGGCCACTGCACTCCAGCCAGGGAGACAGAAGGAGACTCTGTCTCAAAACAAACAAACAAACAAACAAAAAACCCAAAAAGAATGGTAAATTCCAATTAACAACAGGAGATGGAACAAATGGTGGACAGCGACTGTCATCAGAGAAGTAAATGCTATGTCTGCAAAAAAGAGGTGAGGGCACAGTGATGCGTACAGACCCCTGGCTTTAATTATCCCATGCCTTGGTGTTACTGGTCCTCTGGAGATCTACTTAACAGGAAGTAGTGAGCTATGTCCCCACAAAAGCATCCCAGAGGCCATTTCTGAGCAAGATGGCCTGTGGGAGTAGAGTGGTCAGTTGCCATGGTTAGCAGAGATTTCCTGCTGAGAAGTCGCCCCTGTGTGTGCACAGGGACAGTGTTGGGTAGAGCAATGCTCCTTCAACTTTAGTGTGTTTACCATCACCTGGGGATCTTGTTGAGCTATACATTCTGATTTCATAGGCCTGGAGTGGGACCCAAGACTGTGTTTCTAACTAGCTTCCAGGTGCTGTCCATATTCTGGGGCTGCGGACCACGTTTTGAGTAGCATGGTGTAGTGGACACTGGAGGAAGAAGTGTAGACCTGAGCTCTAGCCCCAGCTCAGCCCTCTGTGTGTGGCCCTGGGCAAGTCACTGACACTCTAAGACTCACAATTATGTCAATAATAGTGAAAAAGGGAAATGAACTAGAAAGACTCTCCCTGGTTCTATGATGCGATGTTTCTGTTACAGTCCCACAGAGAATTTAGACCTCTACCTTGTTCTTCCTTAGAGTAGACTGTTGGCCCTAGAGACGTGCCCAGTGGTCATGTAACATGGAGATATGCTTGATTAATTCACTGTGCATGGGTTGTTTGACCAGCTTCTACCCAGTGCCTGTAAGAGTGGATACCAGACTCTATTTTTATGTCACTTGAAAGAAAAGGGTAGAAGAGACAGCAGTTCAGCCATCGCCATTCCTCTAATGGTTCAGAAATAGCTTCCCCTCTTCCCCTGTGGAATGTTTAGATTCATACTTTTAACCTGTAGCATTTTCCTACCCTTCCTGTGTAGGAAGCAGGTGCATTGGACCACCCTAAAACAATGCGTAGGCCTCAGACTTCTGAACTCATTTCTCTGAGATGAGATGTCCAGTTCATTCACTACAACAATAGTTGCCAGACCTATTACGGTTATGTAATAGGTTTCTTTTTTTAAACAGGTCTTGAAAATGTATGCATTATTCTTTAGGTAATAAATGAAATTTAAAAGACTGAAAATAAATCAGCTTTGCAAAGTGGGAGCTGAAGCTTTTCTACTAACTGAACCATCTTTTCTTTTTTATTCTTGTTACTTTTTAAGGAGCTGATGGCAAGTGATTTCTTTTTAACCCATTTTAAGGGCCCAGTTCATCTTGTACAATTCTTGTGCAAAGTCTCTACTGAGACTTTGGACTGATGCAAAAGAAGAGGCCCTTAGAGAATTATTCTGGGCATGGAGTGTGATTCAAGAAGTTATTATCGTGTGTTCTCTGACGCAGGGTGGCTCTTGCTCCCCAAGGGTCCAACAGAGAGGGGCCCAGGCATGCAGAATATTACATGCCTGCCCTGTTTCCCCATCAGAGAAACGTTTTCCAACTGCCATTGTGGTTGTAGTAAGGAAAAACATGTCTTTCTGCCCGGATATATCAACTGAGGGATGAACGGTGAGAGAATATAATTGTCTAAGGATGACAACAGGATCAATTTCCCTTTGACACTATAGGCCACCACCTCTTTGTCTCCATAAAATTTCATTAGCACTTGAATTTAGCAGATTGGCTTAGCTGTTGTGCCTTCTGCTCTGTGTGCAACGGGCCCATTGTTCTACTCTAATTTAACTGGTTTTCTGATGGATGTGTTTATGATACCTCTTGCTGGGTATTGTGCGTGACAACTGGGGACTTGATAACTAAACAATATCTGAATGCAGAATCCCTCTGTCCAGGGAGGGGCTGAGGAAGTCACAACAGTTAATCTGTAGTAGGACCCATGTCCTCCCATCTGCAGGGGATGCTCTGTTGGCTTGCAAAGTGGAAAGATCTGGGAGGCTGAGGTCTGATGTCGTCGTCATCGGCAGAGCGACCTTGCTCCTCATTTGTGCGCACAGGCACTGAATGGAGGGAGCCTTGAATCATCTGATTTTGCTCCTTATTAGTATTTCTCCGCTGTGTTCCCTGACCACACTTTCCTCCTCGGTGCATGCAAAGCTATTAGCAATGCACACACGCAGCACATCTGTGGAGCCATTATTGCTGCTGGATAGCTGTGTTTGTGTAAAATATTGAACACCCTGTGAAGATTTATAATGGTTTCCCGCCCTGTCCTCTATCCACCCCCTCTTCTCTATTTAAAGACATATTAACATCTCTAGCTCTACCTGGAGGAAAAACTCTTTGAAGTGAGACTGCACGAAGATAAAATGCCTTCTCTGAAAGCGTCCCTCTAGAATGAGCATGGAGGCCTTCTGAGAGGCCAGGGAACCACCTGAGGCACAGGGGCAGGACGTCTCTGCTGGAAGGCCTTAGCCCCCTCTCTCCCTGCTTTCTGTCCCTACTGGGAGTCAGCTCTCCCAAGCACAGGCTAAGCACCCTTGTGACCACAGTTATCTGGCCCTTGTGAGAGCTTGCTGGTGCCTTTCCTGAGACTGGAGTCCCGAGGCTTTTAACAATGTGGGTGTGCCTTGGCCAAAAGACATCCTCTGGGTTCCTTAATACTTGTCTTCACTCTTCTGTTTTGTCAGTGGAGATGCCAGTAGCTGTAATTTAGTCTTGGGTGGGAGAGAGCCAGCGGTCGAGGAGGGGTTGGGGAAATTGTCATCCTAACCCAGCACAGAGGACCTGGTTTAAAGAGGCTTAACAGACCACTGGTCTTACCAGCAGATGCACCTGGGGCTCCGAGAGTGACTTGGGCTTAGCTTCTTCAAAGGGTGCTGAAATCTCTCACCACCCCTGCTCAACCCTCTTGCTGCCCCCACCCCAGTGGAGAGGGGCCCAGGCATGCAGAATATTGTATTCCAACGATGCTAGATTCACGTGCATGATATGGAAGGGTCTGGAGGGAAGAGGCTGCTGGTGCCTATGGCCCTGAGGACCAGCTTTCTCCTTCCCCCATGTCCCCAGGCCACCCCACCCAGAGCATGCCCTCGGCACACAACAAGCGGCATGTTCCAGGTTGTTCCAGGGCCAGAGAGAGTGACATGAGGCAATGTCTGTGGCAAAGCGAAAAATGTGTGCTGAGCCTTGGGAGGCGCCGATTGGCTGACAGTGAGGTAATGCAATGCAGTCTAAATGTGGAAGCAGCAGTACCAGCATCGAGGGCGTGCCTCCTCGGCAAGCCTGAGTCTCCTGCCAGCCATCTGAAGGACAAGGCGCCGAGGGGTGCTGCAGACCTCATGCAGGTGGCTGGCTCACATGGCAGGGTCTGGGTGGTAGAGATCAGATGGCAGGATCTGAGTTGTCATGTCTGTTCTCTGTCCCTGAACACACCAAATGCCACTACAATTCTGATCTCTGTTCTTCAATGGGGATCTCTTAGTGGGGAGGGCAAAGAAGCTTGAAAATGAGGGTCTGGACCTCAGAACCACTTACCCAGGTCATGGTGAGTGATGGTCAATACAACTACTGTTGAGGATTAGGATGGTTTTCTCAGTAACCAATGGCTTCCCTTTAATGATATAAACCTTCTCAGGGTCTTTCCTAAGCACAATTCTAGGTTCATATTTAAGCCAGAAGTCCACACTTAATCTCCCCATTCCAGTCCACTTCCTATGACTTTGTGTCATTGGCAATGTCCGCTACGAAGGATGGAGGAATTCAAGAGGCCACTGTGGGCTATGCTTCCTTCTCTTTAATAAGACTCCTGTTCCAGGAGAAAACTGGCCTCTCAAAAAAAGTCTTCTGAGGAATAGCAGCTACCAGGAATCACAGTTGGTGCCCCATGAACATTTCAGGTCAATTACATAAATAATAACTACCTATTGTCTTCTAGTGTCAGTACCACAGGAGTAACTCCACATCTTTGAGTTAATAAATAAATTTACTTATTCAATAAATATTCTGGACTATTTACTGCAGTTCTGACACTGTTCTAAATGTATAGGCTATGGTGGTGAGCAGAACAAAGTCCTTGGTCTCATGAAGCTAACATTGTAAAGGGAGATACAGACAAAAAGCAAGAGAGCTAAGAAGAAAATGAAAGAGGATAATGAAATACAGGGTGGCTAGTGATTGAGGCGACTGTAGTTGGGTGGTCAGGGATGACCTCTGTAAAGAGGTAACATTTTAGCTGAGACATCAGTGAAGCCAGTATGGCCATGAGAAGTTCTAGGAGAAAACTCCCTGTTGGCCCCAGAAATTAATTACAATATGAAGCTTTAGGGAAGGCCACAGGGTTGAATACCTAAGAAGAAATATTCCAGTGGTTAAGGACAACTTCTGCTTTGCCGCTCAGAGAGAAGCAGAGCTTGTCATTGAGCTAGTACAGTCCTGTGCACTCGTGGGAGTAAGGTTGCCTCCTTTCCCCAGGCACACAGTAACTCTGCTGGAGTGCTGACTCCTGGCAGTGTCTTGTAGCAAGGTAGACTGGGGGGTGGCAGATGCAAACTCTTCCTAAAGAGGTATCATCCTCAGTTATTTCCATTCACCCAAACCCTTTCTTTCCTCCAAATCACACTGGCTATATATCTGAATGTTTTCTTTGACCCAGATCCTATTCTTGGCTTCTGTAGACATTGTCTTGTTTGATCCCTATAAAAATCTGCAAGATGGATGCTATAATTTGCATTTGACTAAGGAGGAAACTGAAGCTGTAAGAGATAAGGCAACTCTCCCAAGATGGCTCTTTTGGGGAGACGTAGAACTGAGGTCCAAACTCCTAAGAAAGATGGAACTTTGGCCATCTCCACTGAGGATGAATAACTCATCAAACTATTCCTGGGAAAGGGGGTGGCAGAGGAGAGAGAGATATTGAGACAGGCTACATATCATAATATCATGGGTTAAACCAAGAGCAATTTTAGACCCCAAGGGGACAATTCGCATAGCTGCAGACATTTTTCCTTGTCACACTGGGGATGGGTGGGGAGCGCTACTGACATCTAGTGGGTAGAGACCTGGGATGAGGTTCTAAATGTTCTACAACACACATGACAGTGCCACAGCAAATAATTATTTGGCCCCAGATGTCAATAGTGCTGAGGTTGAGAAACCTTCGATTAAAGTCTTACAGTGCTCACTGTTCTCTGCTTCCTCTGTCTTCCTTCTATGGCTGCCCTCGGGGTTACTTACACACTGGATCTCTAGATACAGGACTAAAGTCCTAATGGAAATTTAAGATTCCATTTGGATGCTGCTTTTTTTCCCGAGCTCTCTTCACTATTTAAATGGTTGGTGAAGGGAGGTGGAAAGCTTGATCTCCAGGCAAGTGAGTCCCTTGGACGTGGGGTGGGGAGGGTGAAGCTCTGGTGTGGTACTGCATCAGCCTAGTGGGAGGTGCTTGTTAACCCTCTGTGCTGTGGCTTCCCCATCTGTAAAATGGAGGTGAAAATACCTCCTCCTGCCACCTCTCAGGTTTGCTGTGAGAAGTCCGTGATGTGTAAGTGCTTTCATAAAAGTACTATATACGTGTGTTATTACTAATTCTTACATCATGAATAAAATGAAACCATCATTATTCTGCCCCTGACAACACCAATTTGCTGAACCATTAGAATTCTGTACATTACAGTCTTAAAGAGCCATAGAGAGAACTGTAAGGGACCTCAAGAGGTCATGCAGTAGAAAATGGCCAGTGAGACACTTGGGAATGATTAAAGTGAGGTGGGAAGACACATGGCATCTTATTCAGTTACTCAACTCTCTTTTGTTCACTTCCTTGCATCATCATTGCCTTTAGGAGTAATATAATAACTGCATTAATAAAGTTGTTATCCTCCTCACACCCCTGCCAGAGCTCTGAGGGCACAGTCTAAACAGAATAATTAATTAATGAAAATGAAGAGAAAATAGCTCAAGTGATGGCTATAGGAGATCAAATAGCAAAGAGGAAGCTGCAAAAACGTTCGTTGTTATTTGACATCGAGTAGTGCAAAGAGGGCTGGGAGCATCCCAGGATCCCCGATCAACAGGGAGAGAGAGTATCCTGGGGATTTCCTCTTTACTTTTTCTTTTTCTGCTCTGAAAGGTTAGGAAAGATCCTGAGGGCATAATCTGACCATCTGATCCAGGCCAGCATACTGCTGGAGAAGACTGTGTGGGGGATGAGGTGGTCTGAGAAGCTGGAATAAATGCAGGATCAGCTGATAAGAAGGGTGAGGAAAAGGTGAGCTTAGTGTCTGACTTTAAAAATATGTAGATGAGCTCCCTAAATAAAATACCCCTCCACACTGTACTGATGACTGAAATTCCTTTAAGAGAAAATATTTTCTTTCTACAATTAAAGATAGAATCCTATTTTTTTCCAGGGAGAAGTAATATTGTCTTAAATTTATCCTACATTACTACATGTTGATTACAAAAACTGAAGAATCTGTTTTCTTTGTTTTTTTTCCAGTTTTTATCTCCATCCCCATCTTGCATCTTACAAAGGACCCAATAGAAGCTTCATGGGGTACAGGAAAGAATATAGCAAGGACCTTGGAGGCCTCAGGCCTCAATCTGGCTCTGCCATTCAATAGTTTGACCTTGGAGAGCAATCAGAATTCTCAGGGCCTTAGATCCTCTGCCCGTGAAGCTGAGGTATTGGACTGGATATCTCCAAGGGCCCTACTAACAATAAGATTATGGACTGGGGATGGCTTTTCTTCTTTCCATTTTGTTCAAGGAAGCCTCCTCTTCGTCATTTCTCACCTACCACCCAGCTCTGTATTTTCCCATATTTCAGTGTCCTTTCATGAAGACATATAAACAGTGGCCATGAGTCAAGGGGATGCAAGGGTATCTGTGGTTCAAGAAGACGCATGTGATGACCATGGCCAGCTGATCCCTCTTGGCATATTGTTGCCATCTCAGAAAGACAGGAAGGGTGGGTTACAGCTGCCAGCACCATCAGGATTAAAAGCAGGAGGACTTTAAGACTCACCCTCGATGATGCAGAACTCAAAAGGTCTCTGCTTCACAGCTGTGGGCCACCTTGAAGGGCAAGTTGACAAAATAAAGCAAAGCCCAGACAGCCTTACAGAGTAGTAGATTCTGCATTCCTCATTTTCATGGATAATTACCGTAGCCTTCAATTTGAGGAACATGGCAGTGATTTGTGTGCAGTTTACTCTTCTTTCAGGTGATGGAACCAGAGCCAGAGGCGTGGATGTGACTCTGTTGCCCTCTAGTGGCTAGAATGCAGTAGCATACCCAGCACCCCCTCAGACTTGGCTTGGTGGTGCCGCTGACACGTGAGCAAGGGTTCCTGGACACTGAATGCCAAGGGGGCTCAGGGAATTCTTTAAGCACAACTCCTGACCTGAGATTGTGCAGAGAGAGAGAGAGAGAGGGAGGGAGGGAAAGAGCATCATCCTTCCTGTTTCTGGGAGTCAGATCTGTAACACAGAGAGGGCCTGTTTCGTCTAGAGTAACCCTGTACCCAGCTGCAGCGCTGGGACGCTCCTGCCTCTTCTGCGGTCGCATGTCCATGTTTTGGGGCAGCTAAGGCACCTGGGGTCTGCTCTCGCAGTCACACATTTGCTGTGTCACTTCTGCCTCAGTTAGATGTTTTCTCTAGCAAACAGATATCATTATGTGGTTTTCCAATTATCACTTCCCAAAGGGAGCTGGTTAATATGGATGAAGCTTTTTAACATTTGGCTTTGAAGACAGGGTTATATGTAGTTGTAGCAGAGGGAGCCAATATCTCGGTAATTGGCTAAGGTTTGCAGAGGAGCAAGGCAGTCTGGGATATGTGCCATCTCTGGGACGTGGGGTCTTTGCAGAATGTGTTATTGTGTTGTAGTCTTTAAGTGAGTTCTCAGGTAAACTGGAAGGTGGGTCTAGGTGGAGATTATTTCAAGAAGGTTAGAACTCTGGTCTCTGGTTACAAAAAGCTGGATTGCTGAAGATCATATGGGTATTGTTGATGTTGGGCTCAGGCAGAGAGTTCTTAGTAGGGTCTTCTTACCCTGACGGTTGCCCTTTGTAACAGGCAATAATACAAGAGGATTACTTTATGGAGAGGCTGAAGAGGTTAGTGGAATGAGAAGAGATGCAGCATGCAGGGACAAAGCTCAGTTTAGTATATCAGCTCCTTTTACCCTTTGGGACAAGAATCCCCAATTTACTGGGCAAAACTTCCCTCCTTCTACTTCCTCTTCCAAGAGTTTAACTCATGGAAAGGAAATGAGGGGAAATAGCACATTTCATGGCATCGAAGAGGGCATCTTTGAAACCTAGCGGCTTTCCACCTACAGACATTTAGAATGCAACTTATGCTGGCAAAGCTATTGAGGGTTTAAATGATAGGCTTTATAGCGTGTTGCATTTCTTCCTTTGAAAATGAGGAGCTTGAATTACCTTTCTTGCTTCATAATAGAAATTTAGTCTTATTTCTCAGTCTATAGTTAACACATAGCAATCTGGTGCCTTCGAGTGACAATTTACCTAAAAGTCAGCATTACATAGGTAGTTCTACAAAATCCAAACTTACATGCTTTGTCTGTACACTTCTTGGTCTTCCAACCTTCAGGATCACCATTGATTCCTTTTCGTGTACCCCTCCAACCCCTGACACTGTTAAACTCCATTTCAGTCACTCACCGAGTCCTGCAGACTTTTGTTCCCTACAGCCTAACATTAGTTTTCAAGCAGATCACTCTTTTTTTATGCTATTCAAAAATCTCTTTAGCTTTAAATGCCCTCATGAGCCAAAGTGACAGAGATACTTGTGGTGTTCTAAAGTATTTGCTGGGACAGGGTTAAATGGATAGGGAAAAAAAGAAATAATAGACAGGAGGGAAAAGGGTCCCATGAAAAGCTTGCTGTCTGGTGGTGGGTAAGATGGAGTACCACCAGCTATCGCTATAGGCTGGGCCAGGCGATAGGCAGAATAAAGTGACTTAAGAAATTTCTGGAAGCACTTCACTGCACTGCAAGTCATGCCACTCTTCCTCAGCTCACAGTTGGCAGAAGCACCACTTTAAACTGGGTTCAGCCAAGTGTCCGTTAGACACATAAGACAGGGAGTGCCAATTGGGAGGACAGGTGACCGAGGGGGGCAGAGGGACACATTCATTTATTACCCAGTTTTGTCCTGGATTGATGCTGGTCTTGGGTATCCGACAGTGGAACCACTCTAGTGCCTGACACACCTACTCTTGGCCCAGCTTTTTCACTCCAATTGGGTTGTTATACAGCACCACAAATAGGGAAAGATGGCTGGGCCTTTGAAGAGAACAGGTGGCTCGTATCAGCTGGTGCTAAAAGAGCCCCACCTTATAGATATGTTTCTTACACTCATATGGCCTTCCCTACTACAATACTGTCATAAAGTCAAAAATGTGTGTCTCTTGTCCCTTTGGGCTCCCCCAGCTCCATTTAATACCGTTCCCAATGTTTGTACCTAATTACAGATTTGAGGAGTCATAAAACCACATCTCCCAAGAGGTAGATCTGCTTTATTTTGGCTTCTGTGACACCTGATTGTCCTCTTTCTTCATTCACCTTTAATGATTTGCTTCCTTTTGTTGCTTATCAAGGACTTGTGCTCCTGAAGGTTCTGTTCTTGACTCCCTTGTCTTCCCCCAACATTATCTTTCGGGACAATCTCTACCACCTGAATGTTAATGAGCCTCAAATCCAAATTGGCAGCCCAGATCACCCTCCAGGGCTCTGGACCTGTGTCCCCAGCTTTCTATTAGACATCTCTACCTACTTGTCCCACAAGAACCTCAGACAACAAACATCTAAACCTGAATTTATCCTCTGCTCCACAAAAGTCACTTCTCTATTTCTCATTAGAAGTATAGAAATGGAAGAATGAAAAACTTCCATCCATTCTATCACTTGGTATTAACCTAGACCTTTTCCCCTTGCTCAACCCCATCTCTCCTTTTGCCTTTTACCACGAATCTGTCACCAGATCTTACAATTCTACTTCTCAAATATCTTTCCAGACAGACTCTTCCTCTCCATGTCTACTTTACTGCCCTAGTTCAGGGTTTCATCACCTTGATCTGGCCTTTGATATCTGCCTCCATGTGTCCAGGACCTGCATGCTAATCCCTGAAAGAAAACCTGGATACAGTTTTGCAGCTGAATTTTATTTTAATGAAATCTGCATTCTTGTGGATAACCTTCCAACACACTACTTCGGTAATATCACTGACTGTAGCAATAATAATAATAATATCAGTGACTATAACAAAAACTTTTGGCTTAAAAAAAAATCCATTTGCAACGACTTCACTTTCCGAAGTTCTCAACTGATACCCAGAGCCATTCTTTTTGGTCATATGCCAATTTTGTGAGTAAAATGTAGGGTTTCTTTATGACCATACATTTCCTATGATGGCAAGCTTATGAGGGTGGTCCTTCATGCAAGTTTCTCATCTTTCTATAGCCTGAAAAGTACTGATTCTTTTTTTTTTTTTGAGATGGAGTCTCACTGTGTTGCCCAGGCTGGAGTGCAGTGGCACGATCTCGGCTCACTGCAAGCTCCGTTTCCTGGGTTCACGCCATTCTCCTGCCTCAGCCTCCCAAGTAGCTGGGACTAGAGGTACCCGCCACCACGCCCGGCTAATTTTTTGTATATTTTTAGTAGACACAGGGTTTCACCGTGTTAGCCAGGATGGTCTCTATCTCCTGACCTCGTGATCCACCCACCTCGGCCTCCCAAAGTGCTGGGATTACAGGTGTGAGCCACCATGCCTGGCCTTGATTCTTTGAAAATGAACTCTTTTTGGCACCCTCATCTTCTGCCATCTTGGTCCATTTTGCTTATCAGAGTAAATACAACTGGTAAAAAGGTTTATTGTATTTATTCTCCCTCCAGTCTTGGTTCATAACATGCTCAGTTAAATTTCTCCCTCATTGAGTGTCTCCTCAAAGATAAATATTTTACCTTGGAAAGTCTGGTCATTTCTAAGGTTAGGAAAATGCTATCAGTCACTTTGGAGTTGCTTGCCTATGTCAGGTTGGCATTCTTGGATGAACTACAGGTTTAAGATTTGCTGTTCTGCCTGCATCACCGTGAAGTCATCTGAGATGGGCGCTGACCTGTAGCTCACAAGGAGTTTCAAGGTCTTCTGTCATCCTCCTTTCAAACACTCACAGTGATTAATTCTCCAGAAATCACTCCTGGTGCTATCACCTTCAGAAAACAATTTTCTTTCTGAATACATGTAGGGTATATAGGCTTCTCTGGTTTGGTTTGCATTTCACATTAGCCTTTTTTTTTTTTTTTTTTTTTTTTTTTAATTCCAAGGAACTCTACCTTCAAAAGCAAGCAAAGCATTCTCCTCCCAGGTGGCCCATGTACTGGATTTTGGAGTCTGAATTGTTATTTCCTCACTCCTGCCTTCCTCTCTTCTTGGCTTTCTTTCTAGGGCACCTGACGTCCTTCCTTATTACTGATGGCAGCAGAGACTGAACCCCTGGGAGAGGAAAGTGAACTGAGTAATTGTTTTGCCTTTTCATGTCTGATGTATCACTCTGGGTCAGTGTAGCTTTAGTTGAAAGAGTAATGTTGTTACCCAGGAGCAGCTGTAGCGTTTCCAGACAACTCCAAGACCTCTCCAGTCCCACAGAGGTCAGTTTCTGGTCTGGGCATAATGGTCTTTTTTCCAGGGGTTGAAGCCCAGCTAGAAGCAAATTCCTACTCTGATTTCTCAAGACTCCAAACACCCCCGCCGGCCCATGAGGGCAGAGAGTGGTGGCCGGCTTTCTAAACCAGCCTAGTGTCTTCAGAGTCCTTGATCAGAGATAACTTGGGGAAAGCTGTGTCTCATAAATCCACTTTGCTACTGGGTCAGAGAGATGCCTTCAGAATGACCTTAGCTAGGGAAGGGATGGAATATTGGTTTCCCTTTGTCCCCTGCCCTTCAGTTCATGGCATAGGGTTAAGAGAGTGTCAGGAGCCTGCAGGCCTGTTCTGTGCTTAGCGTGGGGAGACATGGCAGCAAGTTGGCAAGCTGGGGTCTTCTTATTCCAAATTCAACCATTTCTTGGCACTTTTTTTGTTTCTTTTTCTGAGAGGTAGTAGACAGTGGAGCTAAATAAAATTTTCTCCCAAGAAAAAATGGTTAGAAGCAGCGTGTCCCCTGCCCAGGCCTGAAATCTCTTCATTCCCTTTCCCTTTCCCCAGGGTTCCCAAAGGTCTTCTGCATTGCCCGCCTGCTGCTCTCTTTCCTGCCCTGTTTGTTTTGATGGCATTAAAAGGCCTGCCTGCCTACTTTACAAGGACCCTCATTTCTTTACCCATCATGTTTTGATATATTTTTTCTTGCTTTTTCTTGAGGTTTGCAATCAAGAGCCCTTTAACTGAAATCCTGGGCTGCCTGCAGCAGCTGTGGGGTTCCCAGCCAACTGCCTTGTCCTCTGAGGAATAAATTCCCTTTGACAGTGCCACTTGTGAAAACACAGAGCAAGTGTAGAGTATTTTACATATAATTTAGAAAGAGAGAGGACTTATCGGTGGGTGGTAGGAAAGGACAGAAGATGGATTAATATTTTTTCTTTATCACTTGGCATGTTAAACTTAATTATATTTCTTGAGAGACCTCTAAACAGTCATAATTAGAAATTATGATAATAGCTGTGGTTGCCTTACACATGTTCATTTTACTGCTTGCTTCTTTGTGAATGTGGGCTGTGATTAATAAATAACCACCAACATCATTAGGACAAGACCTCTCCTTGCCTGCTGGGACCCCTTTGACTTTGGATGGACAGTGTCAAGGATCAGGAGCACCTAGACTAGCCCCATGAGCCATGGCCTTCATAGGCTAGATGGTCATTGGAAATGAAGTTGTTGGCACCGACAGTCACAGTTATGAAAATAAGAATTTGGATCTCAGATTTTTCTGCTCCCTCTTCTCCTGTGTATTAGTCCGTTCTTATGCTGCTAATAAAGACATACCCGAGACTGAGTAATTTATAAAGGAAAGAGGTTTAATGGACTCACAGTTTCACTTGGCTAGGGAGGCCTCACAATCACGACGGAAGATAAAGGAAGAGCAAAGGGATGTCTTACACAGAGGCAGGCTAGAGAGAATTAGAGCCAAGTGAAAGAGGAAACCCGTTATAAAATCATCAGATCTTGTGAGACTTATTCACTACCACAAGAACAGTATGAGGGAAACTGCCCCCATAATTCAATGATCTCCTACCGGGTTTCTCTCACAACACTTGGGAATTATGGGAGCTACAATTCAAGATGAGATTTGGGTGGGGACACAGCCAAACCATGTCATCCTGTCTTGGTCATTTTTTTTTTTTTTTGACTTACAAGTATCATTTATTCACTCACTTATTTTTGTGCAGGGATGACAAGAGAGTCACAGGAATATCCCTAAATACTTATGGTATCATTGTAAAGAGAAATAACCCAAGAAGAGAGTGAAAAAAGAACCTCCTAACCAAGGGCTGCAGTTGAGTACTAACCACTCTGTGGTGAGAAATAGGAAATTTAGTATTAAGTTAAAGCAAAATCCTCTTTAACATTTCTGAGGTCTATTCTCATGTTGATTACAAATGGGAAAAGTGAGAATTAGCTTACTTCTAACCTAGCTGCCTGTTTGGCCCTGCAAAGGATTTTAGAGATCCCCTTCATTCTGTTTATTTTATGGAAGAGGAATTTGAGTCTGGAGGAGTTAAGACATTGACTGGGCAAAGAGGCCCAACCACTCATGTTCAGACCTCCCTGTGAGACGCCATATAAGAATATCGAGAGAAAACCTTTTACCCTCTAGGCTGTTCAACCTTAGAAATTCATAAGAGCCCCCTTAGTAGTCAATTATGAATGATAACAATAAAGATCCATGTTCAAAGTATTGAAAGCACTGTTTCAATAACTTTCTTACAGCATGGGTGTATGACAGACCAGAGACTAAATACGGAGTCCTAATTCTCAAGACAGTCTCAAAGGATATTCAAGATCAAATTTAGAAAATATATTGTCAGAAGCCTGTTCCCCAGAGTCACATTCAAAGATTTTTCTCAGAGAAATTTTCCTAAAGGCATGATTCTAAAGAGATCTAGTACAAGGCAAAGGATTTCGATTTTTTTTCCCCTACTACTTCCTCATCTCCACCCCACAAGTTGACCTGGAGTCATCTTTGGTCCTTTTGAGTTTTAAGTCATCATCTTCCCTCAGGCTCAAGAGGAAGCCTGCTGTATTTTGATGAGACAACTCACCTTTGATGTCACAGTTTTCACTCTTCAAGAACAAGGAGTCATTAGTATCTTGACATCTAATTGTATAAGTTAAAGCACTTCCTGGAAGCTCAAAGGGAAACACTGAACTCAACACACAGATTCTGCTGGAAGTAAATGACTCTGTCCTATAAAAGGAGGAGAAAGAAATTCTATTTGAGTAATGCCATTGAAATATTAAAAGAAATTCAGAGGGAAAAATATCCAAGTGAATAATATGTATTGGATCTCTGGCCTCTAATTTGACATTCAGGTCAGATCAAAACTAACCCTGTGAGATTCTGGAATTTAATGTCATATAAAAATGCTACTGGGCAAGGAACTTTATTACACATGATCATAAAAATATATGGGAGGCGCCATCTCTGGGTATTTTTCTATCAAATCTTTACTCATTTCACAGTCTTTACAAACAGAAGCCAGAAGTGCTATATTTGAACATCTACATTTGTTGGGATTTCTTTAAAAAAAATAAAACAAAAAGAAGAATCACATTTTATACGTGTTAAATGGTGTAGTAGTAAACCATGTTTAACAAGTTGGGAAAAGCTTCAGTTTTCATTGGTGTACAAAGCTGCTACATGTAAATATTGGAACCACTTTTTAAAAGAGGATTGCTGCAGTCAGATTTTTTAAAATAATAAAATAATCACAAAGTTCAACATATGGTGTCTTCATGTGATTATAAGTGTGCGAGTGTGTTTACATGTTTTTAATTCCTTAGGATTAGCAGAATGACAAAATGTGTGAAGAAGGATAGATGATGGTTATTTCAAGCAGCACAAGAATTTGAGGAGGAGGTGGAGACTAAGAAGAGAGAGAAAAAAAGATCAAGCAGGACAAGGGACATGGGTACAAGACTAGAAGAAAAGCTGGATTTCTTTAAACTAGAAAAATCAAAGACATCTGTTCCCCTTATGGCAATAACCACATTTTTCTAGAAATTTACACATTAACATCTAAAAATGGATTTGTGCTAAAAATACAAGCTATGCTCAATGCATGACTCTTGAATGACTTTCTCCTATGATTCCTTTGTAGTCATATGGCAAGGCCATGCCCTCATCTGACATTTTTTTTAGTCAGGAAATACCAACTTCAGTTTTCTTTGATCATGTGATTTCCTTGGCCTGGAAACTCTTCTCTGTCTTTCCCCCTAACCAACTCTTACTCATTCTTCTAGACTAACTCAGCTCTTTAATCACTGAGAAAACCTTCCCTGCCTATCTTTGTCCCTTCCTTAGTTTTACTGAATTTGCCTGCCCTGTACTCTGATAGCACATTGTATTTAAATAAACACTTATGGTCTCTCCCACTAGGCTGTGAACTTCTTAAGTGAAAAGCCATGTTTTATTCAAATCTATATTTCTGGAACCTAACACAGTGTCCTAGATGCTCGATAAATATGTTTTGGACTAAAATATGCTGCTAGTTTAATGCTCCAGTTCCTGATGAAGCCAAGGCTTTCTTTCCCAGGAGACAGTCAACTCAGGGGGCATGTTTGGTTTAGTACCTGCCAGCATGTTGTTGACAAACACCATATACTCTCTGTTGCAAAGCCAAAACATGACCTTTTCCACAAATGGAGTAAGCGTTTATTGGGGAATAAAAAAGTATGATGATTGTTTTTAAGTAACGTATAAACCTAAGTGTCTCAATAGAAATTGTGAGAAATATTTATTTACTGCGAGAGAAACATTTTCCTTAAGCTTTCATTGTTTTAGGTAGTCTTCGTTTTCCTGTTCCCCATCCTCCTAGGTTGAATTCCCTGATTCTGGCTGGCATGCTCATAATTTCTATGATCACAGCCCCATTGTCTGTTGGAGCTGAGGGCGTTGTAAGTTTTTGTAAGAAGGCTTTGATAAGTTTTAGAGGTGTAGAGAAAGAGCTCTATCTCCTCCCTGGGAGAATACTCCTTTCCCTACACCTCGGAGGACCAAATCATGTCTTTATTAATATGAAGCATTCATTCCAGTGGCATATTTTATTCATTACAAGAGGATCAGTAGTTTGAGGAATCAGAGATGAATTCTAATATATGGAATCCTTTCCCGCTGAGGTTCCATGAAAGCATTTGATCCTTTTTGGCCTGCCCCCTTTGAGCTGGCTCCTTTATTAATCCTAAAGGACCAAGGTGTAAGAACTCAGGCAGGACAACTGTCTCTTTAGGCAAACCCGGGCTCTGATCCGCTTCCCTGACACAGTGATCTCACCTCCTTTGGCTCAGTCCTCTCCTTCGTCATTGGCCCAGCTATGAGTCTGGAAGTCCCCACAGTGCCTTCTTTGGGTCAATACTATTATCATGCACCTGCTACGTGCTTGGTGCTGCGCTAGAGACTCAGGATACAGATGTGTAGAGGGAAGAGTGTTTATTCTTGTGACCTTATCATGGAGAGCTTTCAGATGAGATTTATTCCTACCAAATTTATTATTTGAGTGAAACTGAACAGTTCCATTCTGATAAGTAAGGGAAGAACCAGGCATACTATGTTGCTATTCTCCACGATCTGTGTTAAGGTTTCTGTGGATGTGTGTGTGTGTCTACTTAAAGAAATGGCAGTCTATCCCTCTTACATCCTCAGATATTCACAGAGCCCCTCGGTGACATTTTTTGGCCTAGGCTTTTTAACATTCTAGAGTAGAAGAGTTGACTGGTAGGAACATTTCTAAGTGCTCTTTTGCACCATAAAGCAAGAGGAGTGTAGCTGTTAGGGGAACTTGAGAAGTTGGTTAGTGTGTAAGTGATGTGAGAAAATTCTAAGTTTTCCAGTTGAAAAATGGAGACAGGAGGGAAATGGCCCCTTGTTAAGAAAACAATGTTAAGGTATTAAGAAAACAATGTTAAGGTATAAAGAAAACCAGAGACATGAAACAGAAGTTGGACTCTGAGAGTCTTGGCGGAGATGGTGGTAGTTTTAGCCTGCATAGGTCTGGGATAGGAGTCACTTGCTGTCCACTGGCATCAGAGGACACAACGGAGTCTTTGATGTGGGTCTGAAATGTTACAACTTCCCACCCCCACTTAAAGATGCCTGGATGGAGAATATGAGATGTCAGTTGTGTTCTGAAAACCCTAACCTAGATACACCTTCAGCCAAAAGAGAGACATGCTACCATGGTTATCATCCAAAGCCACTCTGTAGAATATAGCCCAAACATCATTGTGTGTTAAAACATTTCTCTTTACTGTTTTCACATAAATAGATTAATTTATACAGATTTGTATTTATTTACATATTTGTGTATATGCTGCTCTAAATCCTCACTACTGGGACATTGTTTAGGAATCCTGGTAAAGGGTGTAGTACCAACAAGGAAAACCTTCTTATTAAGCTCAGTGTCACTTGATCCATTATATTTAATGCCAGGAAGGGTATATATACAGATTTAGAAATTACCTTATTTCTTTGTCGACTGAGATGGGTAATCTACTCAATAACCATTTAATGCCAATGCACAATGTTCCAGGATGCAGAATTGAATAGCCTAGCCTGGGTCCCTCCCCTCAGAGAAGATTACAGTGTAATATGATAATTATTACCATAGTGCTACCCCTGGGGCAGAGGACACTCAGAGAAGGGGTATCTGATTTAGCCATGGGGATCACTACAGCTGCCTGGAGGAGAGGAAGCTTAAACTGTGTTGGGAAGTGTGAGTAGGACACAGATTGGTAAGGTGGGGGTGGAGAGGTATTCCAGAAAAAGGGCTGGGCATAGGGAGGCTTGTAGCAATCTACGATATTTGGGAAGCTATGGGTGGGTTAATACTACGGGCATTAAGTATGCTTTGGGAAGGAGTGAATGGGGATAGGATTCAGGGCACAGCTGGGCCAGGTCACGAAGTAAATAAGATCAGAAAGACTTTGAATAGCTCAGTCAGGACGGAGATTCATCTTGAAACTAATAGCTGGAGACCTTGATTGACTTGAGAAGGAAGAGAATCATGTGATCCTATTTACACATGGAAAGATCATGCTAGCTGTCATTTGGAGGAGGAAGTAGTTAAGGGCAGAGTAGAGATAGGCAGATATCATGAGATAACCTCCATGAAAAAAAAAGGGTGAGGTGGCACAGGTGAAAGTAAACTTAGGAAAGTAAAGCCAGGATTCTAAAGAAAGATGTTATTAATTAAACTTACTGTTTAGGAGGATGATGGAGAAACCCAGGTCCTGGCAAAAACGGTCACACTACTTTAAAGTTTGGGACTAAGAAGGAAATGAATAGGATATCATGAAAGTAGGCTCTGTGATTTTCTTAGTTTGTAGGGAGATGGTAGAACTTAGTGGTTAAGCACTTGAGCTTTGAGCTCTGAAAGATGTGAGTGGATTCCTGGCCTGATCTCATACTAGCTGCATGACCTTGGTTGACCTTCAGCATTCTCATCTGTTGAATGGGATAATAATAATATATGACTCCAGGAGTTCTTGTGAGAATTTAATCAGAAAGTACATGTTAAATACTTTTTGGCACCTAGTAAGTGTTCAATAAATTACCACTTTGCTTATTTTTATAATTGGTAATTAAAAGCCAGCAAAAGTATGCTTGTAGTGGAAACGGCACTACAGGCGCAAGTACTAATGGGGCTTGGGCTGCCAGGAAACTACCCTGTGGTCTCCTTCTGATACCTGGCACACAATTTTCAGGGATCTTGGAAAACGTTTACCTCATATGCAAGTTCATGCATGGTACCAGCAAACAGGGATCCTTGAAGAAGTGAATTCACAGCTGTCTTTACCTTCTACTATGTAACAGAATGTGAGATAGAGAGAAGGAGAGGGAGGAGAGAGGGAGGGAGAGAGAGAGAGAGAGAGGAGAGAGAAAGAAAGTGACAAATTAGATTATGGAATGGAAAGTTACATTTGGGAAGGCGAAGAGTTTTGTCAAGTTTCTTAGCCTTTCTTAGCCTCATTTTAAAATGATGTTGGACTAAGTCCAGCTGCAAACTGACAGCCCATGCAACTAGCACGTGGAAATATTTTAAAAAGCTGAGCCAACGTTTAAAAATTGGAAATTTGTCAATTGAGGTAGCTTATTCCATAATAAGTTCATTTTTATTATTTATTCAAAGCTAAATAATTTTATTCAAAAATAGATTTCTGGATTCTGTTGAAAAATCCTAAGATCTGGCCAACCAGGCTCCTGCTCTTTCAAGGGCGTAAGCATTGCTGCCCCTTTTGGGCAAAGAATCAGGTTTCTAGGTCCTCAAGGCTCATCACTTGGGGTCTGTGCTGGTCTCTCATGCCAGGTCCCCTTCTCTTATTTGCAAACTGTCTCTGTTTGATATTAAAATTTGTAATGGGGAAACACTCACTGGTTTCTAAAACCCTATGTAGATTTAAATAGTTGATGATTCTGTGAAAAAAACAAATGCCTTCTAGAGAAAACATACGGGCTGGGCAGAGCCCAGGTATTGATGTCCTTGATGAAGCTGGTTTTCGTATTCTGAATGTTGGAGATTGAGAGATCCAAAGCCATTCTCTAAGGTTGACACCAAGGTGCAGGTGAAACCATGGGGGGCAGGTGTGGGGAGAAAGGGAAGGAGTTGAAGGAAGAAATCTACAATTGCTCGGAACTCCACATCCACTCAGCTGCTGTAGAATTTGAGTTGAGAGGAAATGCAGAGGAGAATCTGCTGCATAGGACCACTGGAATATAGATTGTGTTTTGGAAATGACTGATTTATCAGGTGGAAGCAGAGAATGATAAGCCAGCTCCATGCTGTTCTCTCCTTTGTCATGTTCCCCTGCCCCTGGCCCTTGGCCTTCCTCTTACTTCCCTCCCTGACACCCCAACTCTGTGCAGCATTTGCTCCCCCTCCACCCAACTCCTCCTTGCTTTCCTGGCAGTTTCACCAAGAAACAACCGGGTCTCCATGGCAACGTGAAGACAGCTGAAAAATGGCAGCTAAGTGCAGCTGCCCCTCATTTAATATCGACTCTGGCACTGACAGAACAGATAATGGGCAATAACACACCATTATGTTGTGGGAAAATGAAATGCTTCAGCAGAAGGCTGTCATGCTGGGGGGATTTATTTGTTACTGTACCAGCACCAGTTTCTCTTTACGTCCCTTCCGTTCTTTTTGTTCCCTCATTTCCATGCCAGTTTCTCTCTCCTCCTGGTTTCTCTCCCATTCCTCCCTTCTATAGCTTCTCTTTTTTGTACTTCCTTTCCCTCCTCTTTTTTTTTTTCCTTCTCTCTGAATCACTTATGGATATACCAGAAAGCATACATATATAATGCAATTGTTTGCATGATGACTTACAAGTTCCAAAGCACATTCAAATACATTGCTTTTTCATTTGGAGGGTGAGGCAACCCTATGAAGACAGGTAGGGCCTAGACACTGATGTTTATTTTGCAGATTTTTAAAGGGGCTCAGAGAAGTTGAACCCAAGATCAGGCAAGTAAGTGTCAGCAGCTGCATTGCAAGTCAGATTTTCTAGCCCCTAGACAGGACTCTTTCCTTTCTACGACATGAAAAACTTCAGAGTCACCAATTTCTACCCACTTTACTAGCACCCTGTCTTCTTACTGAATAATCTGCAGGTGCAGAGAAAGTCTTCTAGGCTTTGAGACTTCAGAAGGTCTTTAGATCTTTACTTATATTGCCAGTCACTTACAGATTCTTCCAGACAAGTGCCTTTGAATTGTTGATAAGATTGGTTTATTTTTGTTTTCATTTTTACTCTTTAAACCCAAGACCTCTATCTGCTCATTACCTCCTATTGCATCATTATATAATCATGAAATCTTGGTATGCAGAAGGGCGTGGTGTGCTCTTTGACTTGAAAGTGGGGGCATTTTGGTGGCCAACAGCTTTCTGTTTTGCAAAAGACCGTGGTACATTGAGGTCCAGAGGACATCACTGATGGACTTGGCATGAGGAAAACCCTTCTCTAAGTTGTTGCTGTAGTTTAAACTTGCTTTCTTACATCCTCTTGGTTGGATTGTCATAGCACCCTCTTCTTCTGTTGAAATATCATTTAGTAGACTCTAAATTCTGGAAAGATCTGAGATCAAGTTTCTTAGTTCTTTGGGTCTTGAAAGGACTACAAATGGAGTGAGAATGGCTATTGCAAACATGTTTTCATTTCTAGTTATGGCTGGTGAGGGAAGAACTAAATGTCAAAAAATATATGTGTACATCTGTAGAAGGTACAGTATGATTAATGAATATAGTGGTTTTCAATCGTATGAAAGAATGATTTATATTGATAAAGAGATCAATGTTTGTACTTCCCAGCAAATATTTTTTAACCTGGGATCTCTGAGCCCCTTGAAAACATGTGCAAAATTTTGTATGGATAAGGCAATGCAGTGCAGTGTTTCAACCCACTGATGTTGAACATACTGACCAGGATTTTGGCTCTGCCACTTGCCAGATTTGTAGCTTTAGAAAAATTACTTACACTCTTCAGGGCTTAGATTTTTGAACTAGTCTGGGACTCAATTGAGATTTGCTATTCTGTATTGTTTCTTTTCTGTCTGTAATGCTTTGTTCTCATTCCTGCATACTGAAACTCTTCCTGCAGGTTTTTCTCTCTGGCAGCCATCCCCAGTTTTAGCTGTGGAAACTCAAGTAGGCCTCTAACAAAATGTTCTGTGGTGGTGAGAAAGCTAAGGAAAACCAGCTGCTAAAATTACAGCAAGTCTCTGGTTGCTGTTGCTTGGTTTCTCTCCCTGAATAGTTATTTCCCGTGCATGGTTCCTCAAAGTGAAATGAACCTTAGTGTCATATCACATAATCATGGAATGTTAGAACTGGCAGGAACCAGAAATGATTCCATTTCTGTGGTCTGCCAGTTCAAATCCTTGCTGTGTAGAAAGCAAGTCCTTGACCAAAGGCCTGCCTTGCCAATCAGCCTCCTTGCTGTTAATATATTGTCCCTCTGACTCCTTCAACTTGTTTAATTGCGTTAAGTTCTTAAGTGGATTTACTGCCATTCCTTATCCAGATCTGAGGCTGTATGATATAAAGATAACTAGTGTTTGTTTAGTATTTATGCCATTTTAGTAGTTATATTTTATTCTTAAAAAGTAAAAGTGACTGGTTCAGGAAATAAGTACTCTCAGGATTGAGACATATTTTTACATGTTTCATTATTTTGATAAATTTTAAAATTAGATTTTGTATTAAGAAGACTGTTCAGAAATTATCCCCATTATCTCATTTTTATTCATTATTCAAAGAAATGTAAGAAAATAATAAGCCCTTTATCTAGCTATTGGAATTTTGGAACTTCCGAGGCAACTGTGAATCTAAAGTTAGCCAGAGAAAGGGGGGCACAGAGTCTTTAAGCAAGAGGAGAAAACTGTCTCACAACCATAGTTTTTTTTTTTTTTTTTTCCCTTAGAAAGGAATAGAGCTAGCCAGAGGACTTAGGGTCTAGTTTCCATACCAGGTGGGAGGGTTAGAGACAGCAAGTGAAATTGGTGGAGAACTTTGGAAGTTGTCAAATCTTCATTGAGCGAGAAAAATAAAGCCGGGACAGAAGTACCCCAAGGGAGACCACAGAAGGAAATCCTAACAGAACATACATAGCTCAGGAGACCAGAATCTTTTAGGTCAAAAGCAACAACCTCAAGAGAACTTAAGAAAACCAAGTGCATTCTTAAACCAGAAAAGTACACTCAGAAATCACGGAGAACTCAAGCAAAGGACTTTCAGGCACCAACCTCTCTTACAAGCTCTATTATAGCACCAGTGAAATAATTGATATTCATGAAGATCATACAATTTTAGACTCTTTGGGTTGGTTGGAGCTTAGAGATTATCTAGTTCAGGGCTGCTCAAGGTGTTTCCTGCACATCAGTGCCGTCCAAGAGCTGTTTGTTACTGATCCATAAGGATATAAATATGGAAACTGAGAGTAAGCATTTAATTACTTTTGTAGTAATTCCATGTGTGGGAACACACAGGTGAGGGAGAGTGGACTGGTCTCATTCAAGAGGGTGTCAAACAGTTCAGCATTTTAAAACTTACTTGGTGAGTCATATGTGGCATGAGCTGGTAGTTCTTCACAGTAGGGCATGTATTGATCTGAAAGGATGGGAAAATCTAAAAAAACAAAATAAAACAAAATTGGCTGTCTACTAAAAAGATCTTGTGAAGCCCCAATCTAGTGAAAAAGCCTACTTTTACATATGAAAAGATAGATGATTTATCCAAGAAAATATAAAAAGATGATGGCAGAACCCAGAATATGGGATTAACAACATTTTATTAATTAAGCAAATTATGCCCAACATACTCTGCTTCTTAAAATAGGCAAAGCATGCAACACATTGTAGAATTAAAAAAAAAAAACATTAAACATTTGAGACCTGTGGGCTCTTAAAGGTTGAATCATTCCTCCATGGACTTCACATTTCAAATAAGATTTTGCTATATATACACATACAACTGTATCACCCCACAGAAAACATATTTTGCACTTGAAGTTTGTTGATCTCTTGGGGCATTATTTTGTTTCTGGGAATTCTTAAAGAATATAAGGCTATGCTGGATGGCAATTTTCTGGGTCAATTGTGCCCAAGGCACTCCCTACAGTAAATTAGGTAATGAAACAACTCTTGTGCGCCCTTATGATGCAATTTAGGGCACTATAGTGGTAATAGACTAGCTGGGGGCTCAGCAGCTAGTGGAACTCTAGGGACCTCAAAGCATGACTAAGCCTTCTTCAGTGCCCAGTTTTCTGCCGTGGGATGGTGTTAGGCCCGGGAAGAACAGAGCCTAAATGCACCCCTCTACCCACTTCCACCGGGATCTTGACGAAGGTAGGGATGCTCCTCGTATTTCCACGGTTAGATTAGGCTAATTGTCCCTTACAAGTTGAGGTTTTGAAACAACTGGAAGTGGATAGAATCACAATGGTCATATTACCATGATAATAACAATATCTTACATGTATACCATTGAACTTTTATCTCATTAGGTCCTCACTATAGTCTCACTATAGGCCAAGCAGCTACTTTTAGCTGCTTTGTAATAAGTAAGCCAAATAAAGGCTCAAAGATTGAACAGATGTATTGATTTTACCCCTTAGTTAAAACTAAGACCCAGGGCCGGGCGCGGTGGCTCACGCCTATAATCCCACCACTTTGGGAGGCCGAGGCGGGTGGATCACAAGGTCAGGAGATCGAAACCATCCTGGCTAACACGGTGAAACCCCATCTCTACTGAAAATACAAAAAAAAGAAAATTAGTCTGTTGTGGTGGCGGGTGCCTGTAGTCCCAGCTACTTGGGAGGCTGAGGCAGGAGAATGGCGTGAACCCGGGAGGTGGAGCTTGCAGTGAGCTGAGATCGCGCCACTGCACTTCAGCCTGGGTGACAGTGTGAGACTCCATCTCAAAAACAACAACAACAACAATAACCAAAAAAACTAAGATCCAGGATGGGTACAGTGGCTCAGGCCTGTGATCCCAGCACTTTGGGAGGCCAAAGTGGGAGGATTGCTTGAGGCCAGGAGTTTAGGACCATCCTGGACAACATGGTGAGACACAGTCTCTACCAAAAAAAAAAAAACAAACAGTTAGTTGGATGTGGGCATAGTGGCGTATGCCTGTAGTCGTAACTACTCAGGAGACTGAGGTGGGAGACTAAGGCAGGAGGATCACTGGAGCCCAGGAGTTTAAGGCTGAAGTAAGCTATGATTAAGTCACTATACTCCAGCCTGGGTGACAAAGCAAGATCATCTCCAAACAAAACAAAACAAATCAACAAAACCCTCAGATTCATCCCCATGTCTCCATCTCTACTGTCACTATCCAAGTCCGTGCTGCCATCACTCATCACCTGCATAACTGCAGAAGCCTACCAATAGTCTCCCTGATTCACTCAGCTCCTCCAGTGGATTATTTACATAGCAGCCAGAGTGATCTTTTTAAAGTATAAATCATACCCTGTCTCTCTAAGCTTAAAACCCTTTAATGGTTTCCATTTTTCTTAGGATAAAGTCCAAACTTCTTGGCAAGGTTTGCAAAGCCCAGCAGGTAGCACTTGGCCACCTCTGCAACTTCCTCTTACACTGCTCTCTTGTTACTCTTGGTGCATTTGCCCCATTAGCCTTCAAATTCATCAAGCTCTTTTCTGCTCTCCCTCCCCTCCCAAAGGCTAACTCGTACTCATTTGCAGGTTTCCGTTTAAACCCTGCTTCTTCAAGAGCTTCCTTAATTCTTCATCTAAATTAGCTCCTTCTACTTTCTCTTTCCTCTCATTCCACCCTGATCTTGTCTCCAGGGAGTTTTTAGCACGATTCAAAGTTACATCCATCTGTAGGCTTTTCTTTGTTTGAGGGCCGTCGCCTTCACTACAATGCAAGATTGATGAGGACAAGCCCTATGCAGCTTTGTTCACCAGTGAATATTCACACATAGCTCTCTGCTTCAGAGCTCTCTTGCTATAAATATGTGATAAATAAAAAATGAGGGAATGATAGGCCCAAGAGGGCACAGATGGGCAAGGGTGATGTGAGATAATGCACTCTGCTTCTGAAATAATTCCTAATTCCCTTTGGTTTTGTTCTTAAAACACAACTGGAGTTCTTAGAAGAAATATGCAATCTGGCATATAGTAAGGGCTCAATAAATGTTTGAATACATGAATTAATATGTAATGAAAGAATGAATGCCATCGTTACAAATTAGCTGAGTTCTCCGTGTGTTTGTAATATTAGGATATTACTGTCCCCAAGTTGCATTATCGACTTCCTGGCTTTCAGTGGGCCCAGTGTCCCCACATGCCTGCTCACTCCCCACTGCACTAACCTAAATAGTCTCTGATTATTTTCTTTTTCTCTTGCTACTACCAAATTCTGTTCTGAGTGAGGAAGCAGCTTGGTTAAAAAACAAAAGCCCTGATATATATATATATTTTTTTTCCTGAAGAATACCATCAGGATGAAGGCTATGATTAATACACATAATTGCTACAAATGGCAGCTAACTGCAGAAAACCACCTCCCAGCTGTTGGAGGAAGGAAATTGCTGACAGCCACTCCCCATTGGGTGGCTACCAAAAGAGAGGAGCTCGCAGGAGCAGGAGAGAATACACATCTCCATCCCACGTGACCCATAGAGATGACCCATAGGGCTCTGTCTTACATGTGAGCTTTGCCATAAAATGGTAGTGTTAAGAGTTTTTAGGGCTGGGGTTTACAGCCAGGCTTTCCATGGCTGGGGCTGGTTTTATAGGACATGCTGTCCTGCAGAATGAACATTTAGAATCCCTCTGGCCCAGTTGGTATTACTGCAAAACCCAGGTTGAATCCCTTCAGGAGGAGACAGATGATTCTTGGCTGGTCAGATTTCTTCTCTCATCCTTTCCTTGTTCATTTGCCCTATTCTAATGGGATGGGGAACGCACCAACAAGGAAGAAGGCCTGGGTTGCTTCTTGGAGTCTGCTTTGTGACCTGAGCTCGACCCTTCACTTTCCTGGGCCTCAGTCTCTTCAGTCTATAATGTGAGGTGTTAGACTAGAAGATCACTGTTTCCTTAATTTTAAGCATCTGTGTTACAAAACATATGTACAAAGTATGTGTACATATCATATTAAAATGTATATAAAGTTATATCTATATCTGTCTATCTATTATCTATTCTCTAGTTTCTATTATCTTGGTGCAAAAGTAATTGTGGTTTTTGCCATTGAAAGTAATGGCAAAAACCTCAATTACTTTTGCACCAACCTTGTATCAATTATCACCTATTTATCTTTCATCAATTATTCATCATCTATCCATCCACCTATCTATTTATCAATCAATCAATCATTCTTATGTATCTTCATACCCCCATCTTCTCTGTCTACTGTTTTACAGTTAGCACCTGAAAAGTTATTTGTACTTGTGTTAGTGTTAACATGTGTCTGGCTTAACTAGTCCCTTGTTCAGGTGCAGAAATTTATCAACATATAAATCAGAAGACAAAAAACTTCAAACCTAACACACTTAATGCACATAAGCTTCTCCAGGCCACCACTTATAGAGTTGTGCTATACCTTTTTTTTTTTGATGTGGCAAAAACAAAACAACTCAGCAGCTAAACAGATGAAAAGCCAAGCTGTGGGCTAAGGTATGTATTTGATGAAGCTCTCTCTCCTCTGGATCTTTAGTGGGAAGAGTTTTGCCACTTGACACATATTTACCCCGCAAACCTACACTGGCAATGCTAAGGCAGTGAGCACAGAACACAGGCCTGAAGTGTGCTGGAAGTTAGCTGAAGGGCAATGTCAGCGCACCAGCTTTGAAATTACATGCAGCGCAGTCACTGTCCCTCTGGAAAACTGTGCATTCTGTGAATGCTGACTCTGGAAGTGCACACGCTGAGCATCAGGGCTGGAAAACAGCTGAGAGAGAATGTTCTCCCATGAGAACAAACCTTAGCGAGCTTCCTCCATGTGTTCTGTACGTCTGCATCATCTCATTTCATCTTCAAACAATCCACGAAGTAATGCAGTCTTCTTTACATGGTAGGAAAACTGAGGATCAGAAAAATTAACTGATTTTATTCAAGGATACCCTGTTAGTTGCAGCCACTGGTGGTAACATTTTTTAGTGCTTTGGTGCCAAAAAAGAAAAAAAAGAAATTTTTGTGCTCCAAATAAAAGAGGACTTCTGTAGAAATTAAATAAGGCATTATTAGAACTTTAGGAATTTTGCTTCTTTCTCTGTCCTCTGATTATTCCTGTGACTTTATGTATGACCCCTTAATGCAATGGCTGTGTTCTACCAGTTGATTTGGACATGTACATAGCTGACCTTCAAACCCATTACTCTTGCATCCGAGACTATCCCCTTGAGGAGTTCCATCAGGGAGGGAGGAGCATCGTCTAGAAGTCAGAAGTCTTTGCCTGCTGTTAGTATTCTCCACAGAGCTCCTCCTCTCCCTCAGTTGAGGGTCACAGGATGTTAGAGAAATCAAAAGCCACTGGACATCAGGGAAAGATTGAGGAGCCTGTTACCTGTCACCTTTTCATTTAGACGGCCTTGCTTCTAAAATTATATTCTGAATTTTCCATTTATTCTTGCTGCTATAGACTGAATGTTTTTCCCCCTCCCACACCCACTGTTCATATGTTGAAGCCCTAATCCCCAATGTGATGGTATTTGAGGTAGGTAGGGAGGTAATTAGGTTTAGATGAGGACATGGGGATAGAGCCCCCTTATGGGATAAAAAAATGATTATAAGAAGAGTGCTCGATATGGTTAGGCTTTGTGTCCCACCCGAATCTCATCTTGAATTGAGATTCCCATAATCCCCGTAATCCCCATGTGTCAAGGGAGAGACCAGGTGGAGGTAATTGAATCATGGGGCTGGCTCCCTCATACTGCTCTTGTGATAGTGAGTTCTAATGAGATCTGATGGTTTTATAAGGGGCTCTTACCCTCTTTGCTTGGCACTTCTCCTTCCTGACACCTTGCGAAGAGGGTGCCTTGCTTCCTCTTTGCCTTCCACCATGATTGTAAGTTTCCTGAGGTTTCCCAAGCCATGCTGAAATGTGAGTCAATTAAACCTCTTTCCTTTATAAATTACCCAGTCTCAGGTAGTTCTTTATAGCAGTAGAAAAATGGACTAATACAATGCCCTTAGAACAAGAGGAAGAGACAAGAGTCTTCCCTTTTTCTCGGCCATGTGAGGACACAGGAAGAAGATGGCCATCTACAAATCAGAAAGAGGGCACTCACCAGGCACCGAGTCTGCCAGCACTTTGATCTTGGACTTCCTAGCCTCCAGAACTGTGCAAAATAAATGTTGGCTGCTTAAGTCACCCAGTCTATGGTATTTTGTTACAGCAGCCCAAACTGGCTAAGATACTGTCTTGTAGGTGAAACAGGGCTAGGAGTTATTTTACAGGCATAAAGTTACCTGTTTTTACGCTCTTGAGAATCGATTAGTGGCTTGATATACTAATGGTAGGGTCTAAAAAAAGAAGAAAAACACCAAATGCATTTGAAGCGATTCCAACTTTGGGACACTTTTTATTATTTCAGACAAATGCAGATAGAATGTTTACTGAGGTGTCTCCCTGGCCCTTTATGTAATATTTGGATAGCGCAATCCTTAGCTGCATGCAGATAATGTGTTAGGCAGCTAGAAAAATAACCTGCTTGTACTGTTTCTGATTTATTCCCCCTCCTCCCTCACGTCTTTGTTCAAGTAAACACATCACTGCAGAGTAGCTAGCAAATGAATGCCTTTTTATCAGAGGTTCATGCCCAGTTGGTGGATACGACCACATAGAACAGCAGATATGGCCAAAGGGGGAATCACTGACAAAACAGGCAGACCCTCACCCAGAGTGGATGGTGTTTATTGGCATCTGAGAATCAGAATATAGAGGAAGATGAAAGCACTGTCATGTTTACGGTGCTGGAAATTATATTGAAACTCAAGTAAAATAATGATGCTGCTGCTGCTGCTGCTGATTTGTTGAGTGTTTACTATAGGCTCTGATCTGGCATGCTTTCCATGTATAATTTCATTTATACTTTACTACCACCTCAGGTGAGAGCTACAGTTATTATATTATTATACCTATTTTATAGGTGAGGAAACCGAGACATAGAGAGTTTAAATAACTTGCCCAGTGTCACATAGGTTAAGAAACAGGATCAAGATAAGAGCTTTCCTCAACTACCCAGGAAGGACCAAACAAGTTAAGAGTCTCCAGAATTTGAGAGGAGGAATTTTGATTCTGGAAGTTCCAATCTTTCTCTCCAGCTTCAGAAGGATCAACCAATATTTTAAAGGAATGTTTAATCCTTGTGGTATGAGCTGTTGGGGTAAGAAAGAATATGGGCTGGGGTGAAGATTGAATATGAGCCAAGTTCAGTCTCATTACAGGACTAGGAAGACAGAGAAATACCAAGATCTAGAGCATTGAGGGATATTTTGATGAAGCTCTCTTGGCTCTTGCATGGTCCACATGAATGCAAAGCATTCATTTTTTCCTGGATGAGAGGCACAAAGAAATAAGACAGCATTTTTCTTTTTTCAATAAAATCCCTTCAGTTTTGACTGCACTAATTCTGTATTTTCCTAATTTAGTCATGTTAAGCTAAAATTTACCTTTATACCATGTAGGTTGAGAGGAGGATTTATAAAACAAAAAGAGAAAGTGGTCAGCCTATTCTATCGGATCAAATCAGTAAATTACTACCAATCTTCACTACTTCAGGACAATTATTTTATTCAAATAACAAATACACTAATTACAAATGAATGTCCATTTTTAAGTCACTTGCAAGAGTCCCACACACATTTAAGAGAGTGGTTTTCTTTCCTTTACCTTATGTTCTTGGAGATAATAAATCAACATTTCCCTCAGAAAGCATTTGTTAATTTTTTATTCAATCATACCAATCTTTTGCCCAATTAGGAGGCATTAGTGTAATTCTTTCCCATTAAATTGTACATAAGTACTGTCGTCCTTGTCTGAATAATTAACTTTCACCTAGATGCTCTATGTGTTTCGGTTGATGTATTTGCTCACTTGCATCTGCGGTTTGCTGTAGCTTTGAAACTACTGACACTTTCAAGCAAGATGGACTAATGTCTCTGAAATGAAGCTGGACATTTGGATTTGTGACAGTGAGCTTGACACTTATTACCTTACTAATAGGTAGTAAGCATATACCAAAATGATTTACATAGAGGGTATATGCTTACTACCTATTAGTAAGGTAATAAGTGTCAAAGATTTACATAGAGGGTATATGCTTACTACCTGTTAGTGCTAAGACATTGGTTCTGTCAGATGAGGCTTTTCTGATTGGCAACTAAGGAAGTTATGTTCATAATTTAAAGTGAAGGGGTGGGATGGGATAGAGCTGGATCAATGCCCCATGGTACTACAGAATGAGTGATAACTTGGAGAATATTGTCCCCCTGCTCCCCACCCAGCTGCCAGTTTGACTAGCCTTTCAAATAGCATTCACTTGTCCTCAATTCTCACCCAAGACAAAACACGCATGACTTGGAACAATGAAGCAAACATATTTCCAAAATGGCCATGGCAGAACAGTGAAAAGTTATATCTCATGCCACATTTCACAGATATTTTGTTCTGTGATGGTTTATGGAAGTGAAGTACTTTATTATGTAAAATTCATCCTGTTTTTTGTTTGTTTGTTTTTGTTTTGTGATACTACAGATCCATTTCACTATAGCCAAATGACATGCGTTTGGGGTCTGGGGATCCATTAGAGGATTCTTCTCTCTTCTTCTGGTCCCACAAAGCAATCTTGAGCTTTAGAAAGGAATCCTAGGAAAAGTGAATGGTCTTCCACTGACATCTGCTCTTTCTTATAGCTTACAATGAATACTGCCTCTTAAAGTGTCTTCTTAAAGTGTCACAAAGAGAGCACCTCTGTGAGTGCAGGGTGATTGGGTATGCAGTAGGAGAAGCATTCAGGGTTAGCAAGTGATTTTCCTGACACAAAACCATTTGTTGGCAAGATCTGTGGGAGAAACATTCTGGATTTTGTATTTCTTGACCTTTTCGTGCTTTCATTTGGTAAACTTTGCAAAGCAGAAACTTTATCTTAAAAGTTGTTGTGGTTTTGTATTAAGCTCTTTTGAAGTAACTGATATGACTTATTTTGCTTTAAGACTTAAAGTGCAATTTTTAATAAGCTGGTACCATTTATTAATTACTTACTAATGACCCCAGCACAGTGCTTTCTGTATATTATGTCTCTTCGTCTCTACAAAAAAAACCCAGGACTTATAAATTATTATTTTTCTCTAATTTGCAGATGGCTAAACTGAAGCTTAAAGAAATTAAGTAATTTGCTGAAAATCACATGACTTCTAAGGAAGGTTGAGATTCTTTCTGACTCCAAAGCCTGAGCACTATTTCATCACTGCCTTCCTTTATACATTATGTATGTTATTCAATGTTTTCCTCCCTCTCAGGCTACAGAACTCAGATTTCATGAGAGTTTAGAGTTCTAGTCTCCAGAATTTTTCAGTAACCCTTCTCTCTTTTCAGTAGAAAGGGAGAGTTATTTTAAAAATGGATAACTACTTAAGAAAGGCCTTTGACAATCTCTAACGTGTGAAAAATTCTTTTTGGCCACTGGCTTCTGATGACTCAAATTGTCAGTTGACTTGTTTGCTAACATGTTTTAGCTTCCATCACTCCCTTCCACAGACAGCATGAAGAATTGGCCATAGTAGATAACCATGCTACAGTAGATGCCATTCATTTATTGCCATTCATTTATAGCAAATAGCCATTCTATAGCAGATGCCATTCATTTATTTTATTTTATTTTTATTTTTTGAGACAGAGCCTCACTCAGTTGCCCAGGCTGGAGTGCAGTGGTGTGATCTCGGCTTATTGCAACCTCCGCCTCCCAGGTTCAAGCTATTCTCCTGCCTCAGCCTCCCAAGTAGCTGGTATTTATAGGCACACACCACCATGCCTGGCTAATTTTTGTATGTTTAGTAGAGACGGGGATTTCACTATGTTGGTCAGGCTGGTCTAAAACTCCTGACCTCTGGTAATCCGCCTGCCTCAGCCTCCCAAAGTGTTGGGATTACAGGCATGCGTGAGCCATGGCGCCCGGGCTGATGCCATTCATTTAGAGTAGTCATTCTTTTATAGTAGACAGCCATTCTGTAGTGGATACCATTTTCTATAGTAGCACTACCCCTTACCATCCGACTAGAAGAAGAATAAGTAAGTGATTAGAAATAAGCCTCCTGCTTATAGGGTTGGTTACCCAATGAACATGGTGACTTGATTATTGTGCCCTTTCAGCCCAATGTAGGATTTTCTATGGACTATGATTGAGAGCAGACACCTACAGATTTGTTTGCTTTACATATATAGCTGAATAGTCAAAATGCTATATCCACCTCAAATGGAGTCAGGATAAGCATTATGAAAAGTCAGAATTGGCAGTTGCTAGGTGATGTAATTTGAGGGACTCCATGGAGCATACCCTCCAAAAAACTCTTACTGATGCCTGAAATTTCACAGTTATGTCTTGATTACATTGGATTGAGCAACAGCCCCTCCTTTAAAAAATGCAAATTCTTCTCACACAGGGAGGTAGCTATTATGCCCCTAACACACTGGGTGCTTATTAAGCACTCGAAGCAGAACAGAGGATGTGGATGGATGAGGAGATGGAAAAAGTTGTGCAGTGAACAATTTCCCTGACAGCTGGCATGGCAAGAGGGGGGCGGTATGCCCACTGCACAGGGGCGGGGCCAGGTGCTGGATCCTGCACAGTGGGAACATGCTCCCCTCTGCCATCTTTTGTTGAGAAGAGGCTCACATAACCTTTCCAGAAGAGAATTGCAGGACCAAGCAAGGTGAACTGGGAAAGAGAACGATCTGGAAGTCTAGGATGGCAAGATAGATTGGAGAGCAATACACAGACAACCTGGGGAAGAGACCTCGCCTGGGTCTCAGGTGATGGGGTGGGAGCCCTGGCTCTGCATCTGGCTAGCTTTGTAACCCAGTCCCACGTCTACTGACCCCTTGACTTCCTGTTCCTTTGTGTGTGTGTGTGTGTGTGGGTGTGTGTGTGTGTGTGTTTGTGTTTGTTTGTTTGTTTTGAGAAGGAGTCCCGCTGTGTCACCCAGGCTGGAGTGCAGTGGTGCGATCTTGGTTCACTGCAACCTCCGCCTCCTGGGTTCAAGCGATTCTCCTGCCTCAGCCTCCTGAGTAGCTGGGACTACAGGCGTGTGCCACCATGCCCAGCTAATTTTTGTATTTTTAGTAGAGACGGGGTTTCACCTTATTGGTCAGGCTGGTCTTGAACTCCTGACCTCAAGATCCACCCGCCTTGGCCTCCCAAAGTGTTGGGATTACAGGCGTGAGCCACCGCACCTGGCCCCTGTTCCTTATCTTTAAAATGAGGGCATTTGACTAGGGACATCTCCAAGCTTCCTTCTAGTTATGAAGAATACATTTTTTTTAATTGTACTGGAATCTTATGAGAAACACGAGGGATTATTCTTTTTGCTTTTAAGATTTATCCGTGAAAGAGTATAAGATAAGTCATGGGACTTGCTTCTCTCCCAACTCACCATACCCAAAAGATATTAATCTTGGTAAGATCCCACAACCAACACTATGCTTTTGCAAGAGCACCCAAAGTTGTGATTTTGGCTTTTGTTTTGATTTCTTTTGTTGGTTTTTTAATTTAGTTTGTGACTAATAGAAAACCAGAAATACTAATCTGTTACATCAAAGGAAGGTTACTGGCAACCTCCTTGTACTCTCCAGGGAGGCATGGTCCTCTTGGACTTAGCCTGGGTTGTCTGCATCTGGGAAGGACTTGGACAGGAAGGAGCTACGCATAGGTGCTGAAAGGGAACCTTCTTATCTTCAGACTGGGAGGACACAGGTTATATCCTCCATCAGAGGTGTAGGAGAAATGATGCTCAACAATCAGTCACAGCCTCAGAACTTCCCCAGGCTTGCATCCCTGGAAAGCTGAAGTAGGCTTTGGGGCTTCAGAGCAGGCGTCAATTGATGGATCTCAGTCCATGTGTGCGTGAGGCTCAAGGCGCAAGGCAGTACAGGGCAGTAGTAAAGAGTGAGTAAAGGATTTGGGGTCGGCAAAACCTGGTTTTGATCCTCGATGCTACCTCTTACAATGGACAGGTTACCAAGCCTCAACTCCCATGTCTGTAGAAGAGACTGTCACAACACTTGTCTCTGAGTTGTGACGGCTCCACACAATAGTCCAGGCAAGGAGGTAAGCCTGGTGCTCAGCATTGACCAGCCATCTAGAATTGGTCATTGCCATTATTATTAAACAGTGCAGCCCTATGGCCAGTGAAAAACAACTTTTAAGGCAGCAAGGCACTTGCAGCATCCAATCTGGGGAACCACTCAGAACCCAGGAAAGGAAATTGTACTCCAGCAACACCTGATGCTTCTCAGCTTCACTTCCCTTTACATAGCTTGTTACATGGTGAGCTTTAACTACAGTGCACAGCTCTCATCTCTTCAAGGGTGGGAGGATTGCACTGCAAATATGTCTAAAAAGGCATCTGTGTCAATATAGTTTGTGTCATATTCAACAGGGAGAGCAAAATGAAATGCATCTTTCACAGATCTGTAGAAAACAATCATCATGGGTGCTTCCTAAACTCCATCCAGAGAGTTAAAGGTATCAATCGTTATTATTTTTTCCCTTCAAAATAAATATAAAGAATTTTAAAATACATATAATTTTTGACTTCAGGAATGTATGTTTGTTTACAAGTAATTTTATTGCAAAATATCGAGAATGTTCTGACCTCTATGTGAATGGATGTACATATATCTCCCCAAAGTGGTCTATGTCAATGTCAGATAAAAAGTTATTCATGTATTTCAGATGAGATGGAAGAGGAATGTAATTTGCCAAGTAGTGATGACATAAAGGAATGTGCTTATAGGGTCTTCAGAGGGCTATCCCTGCCTGGAGGGTTTTTGAGGGTAGGTATGAGGCCAGGTGGTTGGCTCCTCTGTTATTGAAAAAAGGAGATTGTCTTTCAGAGAGCACTGAGGCCTAGAGCACTCTTATCACTTGGAATGCCCGTCAGGGCTCATAGAGAGTGGAGAAGCATTTTATATATCACAAGCCATTGCATGCCATAGCTTCCCCTTCTTTTCTTGTCCTCTTTATTTTCCCCTACCAGCATGGCTCTCAGATTTATTAACAGCCCTTTCATGCCTTCTACAGCCATCAGGAAGAGAAATAAAGAGGTCTGGGAGAATCCAATCTTCTTTAGCTTGTCCTTTTTCACTCTCTTAGCTTGTTTGTTTGTTTGTTTCTCTTTCCCTCCCTCCCTCCCTCCCTCCCTTCTCTCTCTCTCTCTGTCTCTGTCTCTCATTTTTGTTAGACTGCTCTGCATCAGGCTAGAGTTTCTTTTTCAATTTCCCTCTTCTTTCACTGTTTTTAATTGTTTCAGTGCCTTTGTTTTTCCCTACACTTGCGCACAGTGGGAAAGGTCAGCTGTCAGAAGAGGGGCTATACACAGCTGATAAGGCCTTCAGGAGACTGGATTGGAGTCATTTAGGCAGCATTCTCTCCCTGAAGTCATAGAGGGGGAAAGAAAAAAAGAGCTCAATGAGTAGAAAAGGCAACTTACATGAAGTGAGCAGCTTGGCTATGTGAGCACTAAGCAGTGCATTACTTACCCAGAGCCCTTTTCCAGAGGCAGGTGCTGCCCAGTGCCAGCTCCAGTGACTCTGGGACGTTGACGGAAATGTGAATCTCGATGAGGCACACATGCAGGAGGCTTGGAGGAAGGACTCAACTGGGAATTAGGAATCTAACATCCTGGAAATCAAAGTTGTCCCCTGTTAATATATCTGCTTCATGGTTATTTTACAACTAATGAACTTATATAAAAATCAGAAAGCCTAGGTTCTGGTCTTGGGTATATTGCTAATTACTTTGGGAAAGCATGAAACTATACTAGCCTTGTAAAAAGAAGTAGAAAATGTGTGGTTTTTAAAGCACTTTTCATAGATAATATCTAGAATTCATCTTCCTGATATCATTTGCAAAGTAGAAGTGAGGAGCATACCCCTTCTTGGACATGGCTATGAAAACCAGTTAATTCCTTTTTATGTAAGTACCTTGAGGGTAAACCCAAAGTCAAAGCCCTTGGAACTCATCCAAATAGCCTATGCAAAAATTCATGATGGAGTGCTGTAGAGCTTTTAAAGAAATGGTGGTCATCTTCTGGAATGGGAAAAAGAATAGTTGATATGGATAATACCATAGCATTGCAGAATTCTTTTTTTTTTTTTTTAAGAGACCACATCTTATGCTGTCACTCAGGCTGGAGCGCAGTAGTGTGATCATGACTCACTGCAGCCTCGGACTCCTGGGTTCAAGCAACACTCCTGCCTCAGCCTCCCAAGTAGCTGGGACTATAGACACATGCCACCGTGCCCAGATAATCTTTTTATTTTTTGTGGAGATAGCGTCTCTTTGTTGCCCAGGCTGGTCTGGAACTCCTGGCTTCAAGTGATCCTTCTGAGTCACCAGGATTTCAGGCATAAGCCAATATGGCTCAGCAAATTCTTCATGTTTTCAAAACAATTTTTTTATACTTCACAATAACCTGATTTAAGGATACTTCCTACCATAATGTACCTGAAAAATATGACATGGTAAAATGTGACAGAACTCCTGTTTTCACTGTCAACCTGGCACATGACAAGTGTTCTCAATAAAGGTTTGCTGAATGAATGAATAAAATGATTGAGTGAGTGGGTAACTTAAAGCCTTCAAGTAACACATAGTTAACTATGTTTATTTGGCTCTCCCTGGCCAACCCCAGTATTGGTTGGGTACAATGAGGAATTGGGGTAGATAATGTTGGCCATAAAGGATATGTAATCTGGTTATATTGGTAGTTCTGCTGTCTTGCCATAGAAAAGGGAGCCAAAGGGTTTTAACTAGAGCTCTGTCACCTTGGGAGAACCCTCGGGAAAGAACCACTGTCCAGGCTAGCAACCACAGAAGCCCTAGAAGATCACACAGTGAATTGCTTAGCTTCTGCTCTCACTGCAGTGCCTTTTACCCAAAACAAACTCTTGTTTTAGCAGGAGAAACAAGAAGGTTGGAGTTATACCCAATTCTAGCTTCATTCTAAATTCTCTTGTCAATTATTATTCTAATTGGATGACCCTGGACCCCTAAATCTCAGCTCCCCTCCTTGAAAACTGTCAATAATAATACCTAAATAGGTTGTTGTGAAGATTCTATGAAACATTAATACAAAGCCAGAGCTAAAGCCCTGATACACAATAAGCTTCAAAAATGGTAGCAGGCATCATCACTATCATCACCCCCATTTCAAGGGCTCTGGGAGTTTCCTGGTATGAAACAGTGATAATGATGCTTACTGTTTAAGGTTATAGAATTGAGGAGACTATTTGTAAAGGGCCTCTTGCGATGACAGGCACGTAATAGACAAAAAATAAGTATTGGCTCCTTTCTCTCTCCTTTCTTCTATGATGTCTTCTTACTTTTCTACTTTAGCCGAGGTAGTGGTACATCATTACTCTTTCATAAAGTGACACAATGTCATTGAGGAATGCTCAAAAGGCCCCAGCAGATGGATGCTCATAGCTGGTTGAAGCAGAGTTAGGAGGGTAGCATGGAGGGGAAGGAGGAATGAGCAGCACTCGGGAATGCAAGACAGATCTTTTCTGCCAAACCTGGATGCACTGGAGGCTGCCTTCCTAAAGCTTTTGTGAAGTTTCTGCCTGTTTCTGGAGTTATCCATGTAATCCTTGAGAGAACACTTCTATTTGCACAAATCATTCCATACAACGTAATTAGCTACTTATAATACAGAGGACACTTGTGATCCCAAATTCAAACAATTGCAAAAGCAGAAGCAGTTTATTCATGGTGGTGTACAATGATAATTGATAATGAGCTAGATGACTGTGAGGTGCTATGGAATCTCAAAGACTCTTCTGAATTCTCAAAGGGAGTTCACCTTATTCATAGGATGACTTTAGGTTAGCAGAAAATAATGACTTTAAAAAGTATTATACCATAACAATGAATACATTACTTATATTGTTCATGTAATTACTAGTTCTTCAAAAACCAAAATGCCAAATTTAAAATGATTAGAAATTAATAGCTAACAAAAACATCACACTAACTCGATGCCCTTTATTTGCCAATGATTCTAGCTAATGGAGAGGTTTTACTTGATGTGCTTTATTTTTTACCTTCTGACATCTGATCCATGTAGAATGACCAGACTTCCTGGTTTTCTAGGAACCAGCTATTTGAGCACTGAAAGTCCTAGTGAACTTCTCGTTTCTAGGCAAATTGGGATGGCTGGTTACTCTACTTGAAGCACCTGGTGGACCTCTTTTCAGGACAGCACCATGTTTAGACTAACATCTGACTGACAACTCAAAACAAAAAGAATCTCTGGTTCCAGATTATTTATAACTTTTGGATCTTGTTGATGAAGAAAATTTTTATGGAAAAAGAAAATAGAGTTGACTACTTTTCTATTTATTTAAATAATAACATTAACAAATTTTGTCTATCCTTGCCATCATTTTATAAGACAGGAAATTACAAAACCAAAAAAGTAGAAAGGAGTAGAATGTAAATTTTACAAGGGTTCCAGAGTGATGTGTTTATCACTATGTTCCCAGTGCCTAGCAGTGTGTGGTGTGGCATAGACCTTACATAAATATTTGTTGAATAAATGAACAGTGCATAAATTTAGCTTTTATTACAAATGTACTACACTCTTCTTATTTTTCTTTCTTTCTTTCTTTTTTTTTTTTTTTTGTTTTTGAGACGGAGCCTCATTCTGTCGCCCAGGCTGGAGTGCAGTGGCGCGATCTCGGCTCACTGCAAGCTCTGCCTCCTGGGTTCACGCCGTTCTCCTGCCTCCTCTTCCAGAGTAGCTGGGACTGCAGGCGCCTGCCACAACACCCAGCTACTTTTTCTGTATTTTTAGTAGAGACGGGGTTTCACCGTGTTAGCCAGGATGGTCTCGATCTTCTGACCTCGTGATCCGCCCACCTCGGCCTCCCAAAGTGCTGGGATTACAGACGTGAGCCGCTGCACCCGGCCATTTTTCTAAATGTATTATAGATTGATGAAAACTTTCCCTTAGACCATTGCTTGGGGATCAATAATTGAAATCTGAGTCTGTGGACTGTAGAGTTTTTTGATAGTAAGTTTTTATTGTAAATTATTTTAATGGCATTCTGTTGTTTATCGTAGTCTCATGTTCATTATAGTTGGTGTGGTCAACCTCCCATGAGATAATCACTCAGATAAGACCAAGTTTCTGGGCCTTTAAATCAGAGAATCAGGTTCATTTAGCGTCCTCTTAGATCTCAACTTCTATCAGTAGCAAGATACATCTTTGCAGATACCTACATGGAGATTTCACTACATCTGGCAGGGATGAGCCACCGGTCCTCATTTTCTTAATTCCTGGACAATGTTTTTGTGTATTCTAACCAAGTATTCTTGCTTTTCTTTGTTCTGATTCATTCATCTACAAAGTGTGGTCAGAAACCTTGACCAACTGCTGATACGTACAAATATCACAACTTCTCTAAGTCTGGGATCTCCTACCACAGTTGAGATATCCAAATCATTCACAGTTTTGTCATAACTCGTGGATTAAAAAAATCATTGATAAATCATATCCGGTATTTCTGAAGAGGTTTAGAATTTTGGTTTCATGGATAGCATAGGAAATGTAAATATCCATCACAAATGTCTTTACAAATTCCGAAACTAAACCAGTTTAAGTCTTCATTTCAGAGAGTCTTAATACTCTCAGTTTTGTTGTTTTTTTTTAAATCACAAATCAACTAACCATTTCCCTTTCTGCAGCTACCTTGGCACAATCCCTGAGCATACTTCTGACCTTAGCCCTCTGGTGTCATAGCTCTGATTCTAGCTGTTTGGCTTTGGATGGGGTTGTTGGGGTGCTGCAGCATCTGTAAATGGTTAAAGGAGCATTAGAGTCAATGTATCAGGTTCATGCCTGTAATCCCAGCACTTTGGAGGCTGAGGCGGGAGGATCAGGAGGATCAGGTCAGGAGATCAAGACCATCCTGGCTAATTTGGTGAAACCCCGTCTCTGCTAAAAAAAAATACAAAAAATTAGCCGGGCGTGGTGGCGGCTGCCTGTAGTCCCACCTACTCAGGCGGCTGAGGCAGGAGAACGGCGTGAACCCAGGAGGCGGAGCTTGCAGTGAGCCGAGATCGCGCCACTGCACTCCAGCCTGGCGGACAGAGCGAGACTCCGTCTCAAAAAAAAAAAAAAAAAAAAGTGGATTTCCTTATTTATGCTCTCATTATTAAGATAATTTTAGCATTTATATGATGTAGTGAATATACACAATTCCCATGATTTTTTTCCTATTGTTTTATGATCCGTATTTATATCCCAAAGTATATGGTTAATACCTCTAAGTTTTTGCTGAAAATCTAGCCTTGTTGAGCAGATACAGGTTTCTTTAGCAGCTGGTGAAGGGTGCTTATACTTTACAAAATCAGATAATGTATGTGAAAGTGGTTTGGAATATGTGACATGCTATGCAGACGTGTATTTTTTTTTTAAAGAAATGAATAGCTCGTCTCCCGCAGGCATATTATTGACAGGGGTCTTTGCAAAAGATACACAAACCTAAATAGGAAGCAGCATGATCTAATGGAAAGCATATAGTCTTTGGAGGTTAACATTGCCTTGTATTTTGGATCCGCTTCCAACTAGAAATATTAGAAGGATTTAGTCCCTTCTGAGCCTTAGTTTTATCATCTGAAAAATGGGCTAGTAAAACTTTATTTCACAGGGCTTTTGTGAGGGATAAATAAGAAATATACAAAGTATCCTAATAAAAAGTTCTCATTTCAGATGAAATATGAACATGTAGATATGCTATCTCTATTAATAATTCATTTGTTCTGTGTTGTTTTGAACTCTTGTAACTTTAAATCACTAAAACAGGTTAATTCTTGTCAAATGCTATTTACATCGTGTTTGTTTCATTGAAGCATAATACAGGTTCAATAAATGTTAATTTCCTGTTCTTTGTATGCTATAGCAAAAATAAAAAATCTTCTGATGCTTAAAAAGACTGGTAATAGTCGGCTGGGCGTAGTGGCTCACGCATGTAATCCCAGCACTTTGGGAGGCCGAGATGGGCAGATCATGAGGTCAGGAGATTGAGACCACCCTGGCTAACACGGTGAAACCCCATCTCTACTAAAAATATAAAAAAATAAAAAATTAAAAAAAAATAGCTTGGTGTGGTGGCGGGTGCCTGTAGTCCTAGCTACTCGGGAGGCTGAGGCAGGAGAATGGCATGAACCTGGGAGGCAGAGCTTGCAGTGAGCCAAGATCGCGCCACTGCACTCCAGCCTGGGCTACAGAGCGAAACTCTGTCAAAAAAAAAAGAGACTGGTAATAGTCTGAAATGAAGAAATGACAAAAATGAAATAAATACTTTCTTCTAGTTTTATGCACCATATTAGTACTATAATTGAATATGCAATCACTAAAGATTTTCTTCTTTATTTAAGTTTCTTGAATCAGGTCACTGATTTTTAAGTCTGCATCCATTTTAGAGAAGTCTCCCTCCCCACTCCACTTCAACATATCCCATCCTCTTTCACTTCTCCATTCAGATTCTTTCATTTAATTTTTTCAGACCCTGGGAATTAGCAGTCCCTTCTTAAAAGCATTGGAATGGGGCAGTTTTAATTTTTATTAGTATCAGCTTTCTCCTCCTCACTGCCATATTTACTTCTTTGGGAGGAAAAGGAAGTGCATATGTACCTATAAAAGAAGACATAGCCCAGGTTTCTAGGATTTGCACCTCCACATTGGCAAATTTTCCCAGTCTGTGTCTCCGAACAGGGTTTTAATCACCTGGGCTCTTGTCCTTGGCACTGAAAGCTTTAAGAGTACTGCAGAAATGGTAAATTAACCACATTTAACAAAATAGAAAGTTTTCATTGTGTCATAAAAAGCCTTATTGATCTTGTTCAGGCATTGACTCCAGGTCCTTTTAACAAGCCACTCTGTCTAGACTTGCAGGCTAGAGCCCACAGTGCTAACAAAGGAGGAGCTGGGCTGCCCTCCCTCCCCCTGCAGGGGAAGGCTAAGAGGATGGGCACAGATTCAGGCTTCTCAATGGGGATTTTCTTAAACAACTAGCATGATTTTATTCTGCTGTGGAAAGGAAAAGCATTAGGAGGCTTGTGGCAGAGGTACCTGTCACTTACTCCAGACTCCAGCCTTGTTTGACTCTCTGTATCTGCTGTGGAACTACCCCATCATAGCAGATTAATGTGTCTTCCATATCCCTCAGCTTCCAGCAACATTTCCTCCTGTTGCCCTTAGGAAGGTAGGCTGAACTCTGATGCCAATGCACTGAGCAGTGGGTCTCCAGAAAGAGCGTGGAAAGCAACGATGGGGCAGGAGGAGGAATTGGCAACTTTAGAATCACTGTGACCAACTCAACTTCATTTCAATTCAATTCCGCAGGTCTTTACTTAACAAATTCTGGGTAAACAGGAGATTTTGAAAAGGCAAGAAAAATTGCTGCTCACAGCGTATGGTTAAAAAGTTGGCATCCATAAATCAAATAACCAAAGAATCATTCAAGATTTATTGGGCAGTTAGATGTTTTATTGGCAGCAGAGATTTAACTTTTCAAAAAATGATGAAGTATTTCAAACATAAAACATGTAGAACCTATAGTAGAGGATATTGCAAACATTGCTTTACCCATCACTCAGATTGAACAAATCTTAATGTTTTGCCATTTTTGCTTTATATCTTTTTGTAAAGACTTAGTCATGTTTGAATACCTCCCTGGTTCCATTTATTCTCTTCCTCCTCCAAAGTAACCACTACCTGAAGTTGATGGGGAGATTTTCTGTATACATATTTCTTCTTCTTGTTACATATGAATAGAGCTGTAGTATCAAATAATTAGTGATCACTTTATAGCTATGTGTGTGTATGTGTATATATATATATATATATATATATATATATATATATATAAATTAGTGGAGGTCAATTTTATCAGCCCCTCATCGTTTATATTCATTATTGTCTATATATTCTGGGCTGAAGGAAGGACATGTTAAGTAAAATTCTTTAATACCTTATACTTCCCTGTTCATCACCCAAGCAAAACTTGGTACCACCTCTAGATCCCACTTTCCTATTTTAGGATCAGAAACCATTTGGCTCCTAAAATATCTGTAGGAAGTTTCACATAATATCTGATTGTCTTGTTTTCTCTAGATACTTAAAGGTGGGGAGTTTTACCGAAAATATAATCTAATTGCAGATTTATTAAGGCAGGAAGTAGATTACATTGTCTTCTAAGATTTCTTCTGATACTATGGTGATAATTGTTACAGAGAATTCTTTACTTGTTTTCATCTTGGACTAAAGAGATATTTGATAGAAATAAACATTTTAAAGTTCACATGGTAAAAAATTCATACTTATTGCTTTGAAATATCTAAATATCTGTATGAGTTTTCCCAAATTCTATAAACCTTCATGACTTCTATATTATTTTCTAAATATATATGTGTGAATATAGTGAGTATCTAATTTTGGTAGCAATTAGTGTTGATATGTGTGCTACTGTCTATAAAAAACATTTCAGATGCTCTACTTCAGGCTCTAGATTCATTGTGGATATTTTTCATTATTATTAATTTTGTTTGTATCAAAATTATACAAAAATATACGTGTTACTAGGGACACAGACCTCTCCTCTCCAGCTCTGTGTCCCTCCTAACATTTTTGTCCTTATGAAGTCCACAGAATGTAGTGTGACAGCATGGCATTTGCTATTCCAGTATAATCGCCTTAGTTATTGAGTACTTTTGATGATTCTTTTTGGTCTTGGCCAAGGGTGAAAGGATATGTAAGTTTGTGAGTATGTATATATGGTATAATTTTTTTTGTTCAAAAACTTCGAAATTCAGTGTGAAACTTATTTGTAGGAAGTCAATTCTGGTTAAGTTCTCCACCATCCTAATTACTCATATACTCTGTGTAACTTCAAGAAATGTATTTTTAGGAAACACTGTAGGCTAGAGCTGGCTTTGACATTATTGATATATTTTCTTGTCATTGAACTCATGTGACTCCAGATGTGCCTATTATCCCTCCAGTCACAGTGAAAGCAACCCAAGGACCAGTTTGATATCCTGAATTTCTCCTGATACTTTTATTTCGGTGCCTATTTCAATATTTGTTGAGTGCTGAGGTGACAACCATAACATTTCCCTCTGATTTCTGAACTGATTGTGTAATAGACATAAGAGTCAAATCATAATTGTGTCAAGGATCCAAATATCAGTTCTATTGCTGATAGAGTTAGAGGATGTGGCTTTTACTGCAGTAAAATTGGGCTTCTTTATAATTTTTCCTTTGAATTAAACTCAGCTACTCAGCAACAGTTAGAAGAGCCAGAAAACTGCAGGCCTTCTTCCATAAGGGCGGAGTTTACTGTGGTAAGGATTACTTCATGGGACTGCCTAAAGGAGAACTCACAAGCCTTGTAGAAAGAAATAGAGTAAAAGGCAGGTCACCTGGGAATAGTGACTATCTAATTACGAAATGTAGAACTAGGGTATCAGACCCTTACTACAGCACCAAGCAGATGAATCACTGCAGGAGAATGAATAAAGGAGACATGGTCAAAGTGTTACTCCAAAATGATCTCTTCTGGGGAATGGGGAGGAAATGTTCTCGTGGAGTCGTGGGGGCAGGGAAATGGATTCCCCTCTGTAAGATGGAGTGCACTATTTGTGTTCAATGCTTGTTTGATTGACTGACCCATAATTAAAATGAGAAACGAATACTGAAAGAAGCATAATTACAGTTTTGCTTATATGGATCTGGTGGTTGACGGAAAGTAAAATATACAGTACATTACATAAATTATTGTAAGTGGGAAGACAGGCATGTGCAGTACAATTGGCTCAGGTTGTGTATTTCTTTTTTTATGTCTTTTTTTTTTTTTTAGAAATATCCATCCTATCTTAGAAATGTCTCCTGGATCCCTATATTACATAAATTATTATAAGTGGGAAGACAGGCAGTACAATTGTGTGCAGTACAATTGGTGAACAATTGGCTCATGTTCTGTGTTTTTTTTTTTTATTTTTTGTTTTTTAGCAATATCCATCCTATCTTAGGAATGTCTCCTGGCTCCCTCTTCACCTCTCTAGCCATTTGTCCACCCACTGGACCCCTGGTACAATACAAGTATAATTGTGCCACTCATTAGCTGAATTTCTTCTCTGCTAATTCCCCATCCCCAGTGCTCAAGAATGTAGAGAAGGCCCCAGTCTGCATCTTGAACCTATACATGTGTCCATTGCTCTAGCCACCTTGCACTTTTCACTTTCTCCTAAATACTCTGTGCTCTTCTAATGACCACACCAATGGATATGCTGTTTCTTCTAATTAGCATTTCATTCCTCCCTTTGGAGGTAAACTATTCATAACTCAAGACACATTTTAAGTATGACCTCCTGTATGGAACCTTCTCTTATGCCCAGGGTCAGTTATTCCCTCTTCTGTGTGCCTATATCACCTACCAAACCCTTACTACACTGGTAATTATTTGCTTGTGCATACCTTCTCAACAACAATGACAGCTAACACTTCTATGGCTGGGAACTGGGCCAAGAACTTTATTGTATTCCTGCCTCACAGCAACTCTATGAAATATGTACTATGGTTATTCCCATTTTGTAGATTAGGGAAAGAAGGGTTAGAGAAGTTAAGTAATAAGCTAGAGTTCCATAGATTTAGATAAGTTTCAGAGCTGGCTGTCAAACCCGCATCTGTCTGATTGAAAGCTTTTCTCATCGCAGTTCATAATGTAAGTCCACTGTTCAACCAGGCAGAGTGCCCTGTTAACATGAATCCGTTGTCAGGGCCTGGCACATAGCAGGCATTCAAAATTTTTTAGCTTTACAATTTCTTTTTTTCTGTAAAATGTCAGCTAATGATTTATACTTACAAGGTTACCATGTGACTTAAGTGCATTCAGCACTGAACACATTACCTGGTGCATAGTAGGCACCTGTGAATCTTTACTTTTTAAGTGAATAAACAAAAATGTAACTTTTATTGTAATGCAGTTGACAGCAATTCAGTCTTTAGGATACCATTAGCTTTCTAGTGATTTCAGTGAAGCGTGGTTTTCCAGGCCATTCTTCTGTGGACGGAGGCAGCTTCCCTCACCAGGATGCTGGCTGTTTATTTTCCAAGTGACAAGTTGATTTACTATTTTCCTTCTCATCACTTTCAAGAAGCATCTACAGGCTAGTGAGTGACCCAGGCAGTGTGGAAAAGTCCATTTATTTCTCTGCTGCATCTTTCCTACGGAGAGTCTGAGGATAAGGGTTGGAAATGGCCTCAGGAGGTCAGATTTCCTGTGTATTTTCTTTTGTAGTGCAGGATTGCTCAGGGCGACACAATTTCCTGTCTGCTGGTACACTCTGCTTTTAAAATACCTGTGTGATGGGATGTGTCAGGTAAAGAATTTTGTTGTTTGTCCTTGGGGGATGGCTCTGCAGCTTGATCTCTCTTAATGCTTTCTTTGGCCCTAAAATACATTGTAAGGGAAATGAGACAGGGAGAGCCAAGAGTGCAGTTCACTTGTGCAATCTTTTGCCTTTTAACACAATCATTCTGTTCCTCCCTAAATTCTAGCAGGAAATGTCATTAAGTGTACAATAGAATTCACTCCACTCAAAGAATTTCTACTTTCCCCTCACTTTTGCAAATATGATCATCTCACAGCTCAGCAGATAACTTGGATGTCTGCTCACAGCTTCCTAAGAGGCTCTTAGAGGTAGGTGTTCCTGTTCAGTGTATTGGATTCTTAGCAGGTTGGATAGTAAGGAGACAGACTTGTAGAGGAACGAACTCATACTTGCCTTGTTCTTTTGCCAGCAAAATACTCAAATTGCTGTTTTAGCTCAATATACCTTTCAGCACTGAGGGTATATGCAGCCCCTCCATCCCCCAGGAATGAGTAGAACTGTGCAATCGTGGACTTATTCCCTAGACGTTTCTTTCTGCAGTTGTGTACCCTTTTGCCTTGGACCCATTACTTCTTTTGTCATTACTGAGGCTTCTTTGCCTGGAAAGCACTGGCCAGAATTGGGTGATCTGTGAGTTCACGACTTGAGAACCTCCAACCTCTGATTGCAGTTGCACTGGTGGAGAAGGCACAATATAGCCCCTGCTGGGTTTGTCTTCACAGAGAGTAAATGAGTTCACAGGCTGGCCACAAGACCGCAGGCCATCTCTTTGCCTAGCAGGCAAGGCAATAGTAGCCCACGTGTTTTTGTGCCTCATTAGTTTCCAGGTGGGCCAGGCCAGGATGGGCAGCCAGGTTATCTTTGCATGAATACAGACTAAAGTAGTGCACTGTGCTGCTGTACGAGACCAATTTGAAGGACAAAGGCTGCATGCTACAATGAGAACAATTTCGCTGTGTCTCTGAGGCTCATCATCAGGAAGCTGGCTCCCACTCCTTTCTGGAGCTCAGCAGGTGTTCTTCACAGGACCACTGGCTACAGCCACTTCAGAGGGGTCAGCATTTTAACGGGCTCTTCTAAGTATCTAAAAATTCCATTTCTAAGGCTCTCTGTTGGAGGTAAAGAGTGTTATCTTCTCAGATTGGCTTTTTTCAGCTTGTTGTTGAGAATTTGGAAAGAAAGTCAACCTACTCCCCTACTTGCGTGCTTTGTTTCCTGCTGCCTACCAGGGCTCTTGTCTACCATTGTCAGTAGTTTTACCTTTCAACAGGTTGAACCTCATGCAGCTGCAGAATATCAGATATAGGGTGCTAGGCATCTGCTTTGGGAATCTGAGTTCCTGGCAAAGTAGTGGTATGGTGTAGTAGGAAAAGCAATGGAATGAAAATCATAGCGTTACAGTTTTGGAAATGGCACTCCGTAGTGCCTTGTATGACCCCTGTAAACTCTATGTGTCTCTATTTCCTCACATTGGTGTAATCATAGTAAAATGACCTCACAGAACATTGAGAGAATACAAATAATGATTAAGAAGGCATTTGGAAATCCATGACATGTCTAGATGCATGTAAATACCTGCTTGCAAATGGCCCTAGAATCCTTCTTTATCAATGTCTGACATGTTTTCATTTTCCGTCCTTTCTTGACTAATTCTTTGTCTTTTTCTGCCAAATTTTGCCTTTGGTCTTTGGCTTTCCAATGATTGCACTTGGATCTTAAGTATCCACACTTTGGTTTCCTCCTGTGTTCTCTGGCTTGCTGTGCCTCTGCCTCTCTTAGGTTGTTCTGCTAGGAACTTCTGCTTACATTTTTGCCCAGTGAAGTGTAAACCTCACTATATCCAGGAACTATATCAACATCTAGGCTGAACCAGTTCCAGGCAACCCCTGAAAAAGTAGTTCAAATGTATTTCTAAAAGATTATGCAATCTCTTAAAAATACAGGTTGAATCCTTCTATCCCTCTCAGTAAAATTATGCAATGGTTCCCCATAACTTATAGAAGTTCAAAGTTTTTGCCCTTAAAGCCCACTTTGGGTTTTTAAGACACCAAGCCATTAGGAATGGCAGGCCTAATTAAACAGTTACATGCATTTTCCCCACACTTCTTAGATTGCATAGTAATAAAATATAACACTGAGTATTTTAATCTGCTTTGGAATTTCTCAGAGAAATAGAGTCATTATTATATAAATTGTAAGTTGGGTGTCTTTTAGGGGGAAAGAAGTGAAGAACAGAATTAAGTAAATGCTTATTAATACTAAGTATATATCAGTATTGAATTAACCAGCCATTTGAAAGATCAGTACTTCATATATCTTATACAAACTGATTTAAAATCTTGAGTTATACATATCTAGATTGCATCTAGTGTTTAATCAATTGGACACTTACAAATAATGGATAAATGATTTGTTTTCATACAGAGTTGAGCTTTGCTTTTCATGCAGTGAGAATAATACTTTTCATTTTTACACTTATGCAATTGATTGTAAACTTTGGGATGATATAATTTAAATGGATCTAAGCAGTCCATTAGCTATGTCAGTGCCTCCTCTCTTGCCAAGCTATAGTTTTATGCTAAGCTGTTATGTACTGTGTTACATAATCCCCTGCATTCATTTTCTCCACCTATTTAGCTTGAATAAATACAAGGTGACTGCATTGTCTCTTCAACCTACTTCTCAGTATAAACACCAAGTATAAAAAACAGATTTTTGGGTGCTATTTTGTTTTTTCTAACGGAGGATTCAAAGGATTGAATAAGGTTAGAAATGCATGTTTGTCACTATTTGGTTTTGCCCCTTTTAGTTACCCTTACTGTCAACTTAGTATGGTTTTCAAGGTGATAAGAGAGTGGTTGAGTCTCAGCTACTGGAAGGAAATTAAGATAGATTGGAGGTCTTAGAAGAAAAATCATGTCAGTTGTGCAAGTGGACAAAACAATGATTTCTTCAAGGTCCTCATTTTTTTCTCCTTCTCCTTTCTAGCCCTTGATTTGCTCTTTTAAAGACTGGGTTATTGGGAGGCAGAGCTTGCAGTGAGTTGAGATCACGCCACTGCACTCCAGCCTGGGGGACAGAGCGAGACTCTGTCTCAAGAAAAAAAAAAAAAAGGACTGGGTTATGCATTGCTAGTGCCTCTTACCCCATAATATGTAGGGGAAAATTATTCCATCACTTGAAAATGATATACATTTGCTTATGTAGGATACGATTCAGAGAGAAGCTTTCAGTTGTCTATTGTTTGCTGACCAATGGAGGAGATATCCCAACATGGTAATGCTGATCTTGGTAGCCTCCTCTGACTCAGGGAAGAGGTAAACTGAGAAAATTCTTCATTGGATGAAAAGATTGGGAAGGTTGTGAATGGTTACAGCAATTTCTGTTAAATATTTGCAAAGGAAGGCACTTGGCCACATAAAATCTTCGTCGGTATAGTTGCATGGAGATTAGCATAAATATGCATGTGATTTGCATAGGCCTTTTCTTCCTCACGTTGGTTTTAGTTCTTATTTATTTATGGTGATATTCTCTTCTCTACACTGATGCCATTTTTTCCCCTATGGCCTCCCACATAAACGAAGTGTTTTTGCTTTAAATACAGATCTAGGGGCTGAAAGGGAAACATTTCTTTTGGTGAATGAGTGATTCATGTAAGGTGAGAGGAATTGGTTTCTGGCTCAATTTATTCAAAGTTTGGGATGGTTTGTCAGTCAATGCACAGTCCCACGGAATCATCTGTGGCCTTTGACAAGACAAGTAGGAGCATCTGGAATATCCAGAGTGATGGGCAAAGGGAAGATAATGAATATTTAGACTAAGAAAAGACCAGACGTGCCCCAAGCCCAGAGTACCACAAACTAACTGTGATGTCTCGGGCAACTCACTTATTTCTAGTCATCAATTTCTTCCTTAATAAAATAAGGGCATTAAATCAGGCCATCTCTAAAATCCCTTATAGCTCTAAAATTTATTATTTTGACAGACTCCTTGCTCTAATTATATAAAAAATATTAAGCACCATGTAGCACATTAAATAATATCTGGTGCCTTGCTGTTCTGTCAAACTTTTCCCCTTTGAAGGGTACTGGATGATTAATTTAAGCTTCTCTTTATAGGCACTACTTTCCTTGCTCATTTTTCTCAGTTCAGTGGGCACACAAGGTATAACTTAAATGTTTATAGAAGACACCCATTAATAGACCACTTGCGGTGCCAAGGACATGCACAGTGGTTGGCTTTGTGGACATCCATGTCTGTAGAAAAAGAGCTTAGTTGTGATAACGCCATTTGATTTGTCACCTTCTACTCTAGATCAGGGTCACCTCCAGGTCTCCTGAGCAGGGGCTTGTCCAATTGCATTTTAACAAAGACGTTTCTTCAGAAATGAGGGGAGAGATTATGACAATAGACAGAACATTTGGGGAGTGGATAGATCTACTTCAAACACGCAGACAGTGTTGAATTTTCTGCTTTATTATTTTTGGGGGGCTATTTCTGCTAAAATCCAGCATGAGTAATGGGCTAACTACTTATACATGTGCAAGCTACCCTGTGAGCATTTATAGGTGAACAGGTCTCTTTTGCTTATACCAATGTGTGTGCAAGCAGACATATGCAGGTAGATACATATGACTGGGCTGCTCTGAAACACACAAGAGAAACTTGATCTCTTCTTTAACTCCCTGGAGTATGAAGCTGAGGCTGATGTTTTAATGATGTCATAATGCTAAGATTAATTTAACAATATGTAGTGGGTAGTAGTCTTTTCACATTATAAAATATCTCCTTTTTACAGCTCTTACTTTATGATGAAAAAATATTTATTTTGCCTAAGAAATTTACCTGGGGCTGCAATGGTTAACACAGATCTGAGTTGAAGTGGACTTGGCTTTGGTTAATAAGCCTGGAGTGTAGTTCCGGCAGGGAAAATAGAATTCTCTCAACCTTATTTTGTAGCCTCCAATCTTTAGAGGGAAACTGTATATCTCAACTATTGTTGCCATTTTCTTTTAGTAATGAGGTGCTTTTGATAGCTTTTGACCAACTCTGGTATGAAGTAGACCATTCTAAGTAAGGCTATCTGGCAAGAAGACAAATGGAAGGTCATAACACTGTGTGTCAAAATTATAGATCGAATCAACAAATAATTAAATAAAATATATTTCACCCTGTTACCTTGACAAATATACCTTTAAAACTACTTGGAAAGCCAGGCTCAAATTTATAATTTTTGGATTCCTTGGAGTTCTGCATTGGGAAATAGCAGCACAAGGGGAACCAGCCAACCCCTAGTCCTCAGCCCATGGTCTACTCCCTTCTCTTCCCACCTTTGGCTTTGTCCTATATCATGAAGGGTCTGGTATGAATGCATGTGGTTGCCCCAGCCTAATGGAGAAGCCCTATCCACATCTCTGCAAATAGTCTCCCATGGCTACTCCTCAGACCTTGCAATATGTATGGTTTGCCTTTAGAAAGATGGATCGAGGGCTGGGTGCAGTGGCTCATGCCTGTAATCCTAACACTTTGGGAGGCCAAGGCAGGCAGATCACAAAGTCAAGAGATTGAGACCATCCTGGCCAACATGGTGAAACCCTGTCTCTACTAAAAATACAAAAGTTAGTCGGGCGTGTTGTCACACACCTGTAGTCCCAGCTACTTGGGAGGCTGAGGCAGGAGAATCGCTTGAACCCGGGAGGCGGAGGTTGCAGTGAGCCGAGATCACACCACTGCACTCCAGCCTGGTGACAGAGCAAGACTCAAAAAAAAAAAAAAAAAAAAAAAGGAAATAAAAAGAAAAAGAAGAAAAAAGAAAGATGGATCCAGAGAAGAGGCCTGCACAAGCCCTGAAAAACAGGCTTAAGGCTTTTTGGGTGGGCAATTACCGGGTCCCAGTCTATGAAATATTGTCTTGAAAGAGTATATGGGCTCCAGTAGAATGCGATCTTGGCCCCATGGAACTCTAGTTCTGTGGGGAAGGATAGTTCTGTGGGGAAGAAGAGAATGCCGTCCTGGCCCTGTGGAACCCTAGTTCTGTGGCCATAGGATAGTCCAACCAGGGTCTTCTAAAACAGGATACCCTAGAGCAGAGAGTCTTGAGTTTAACAGTGGTATTGCTGTCTTATCAAAACATATCAAATTAATTCTCTTCCCCTCTCCTTACCTGCTGTATCACCTGCTCAGGTCCAACCTCCTACTTAACAACCCAGCCATGTTCCACGGGGCTTAGGACTGTACTATAGAAACCAAAGTTAGCTGAGTTATTGACAGATGAAAATCAGAGCCAGATCTTTCAGGGTAATTTATTTTTAGTTATTGGTCAATAAAAGCTACCTGGAGCTAGAGAGTCCTTTGTCAGAACAGTTAATTATCCATCCTAAACCAGCTCTTCTACAAGCATTTAAAAGCAATTCCTGAAGCAAAAGCAACTCGAGCCTCACTTGATCATTTTGCATGAAACCTCCCTTTAGGTTTTTCTTGAGAAAATTCGAAGGAAAGGCAGCAATCTCTTTTTCACCACCTTGTTTTGTCTTCTACCCTCGTGTGGACACGTCGTTTCTCTGCAGTCACCCCTGCTGCTAGTTTCCCTGGTGTTTCGATATAGGACTTGCAGAAGAATTGAAGGGAGTGCTGTGTTGGTATCAGCACAAGAACGGGGCAGTGCCCCTGAGGTGTGTTCTCTTTGGTATTTGCATAGATCTGACTCTTGCCAGACAAGTGTTGATTGCTTTCCTCTTTTCTTTTCCTATAGCTCGAGAGGAGAATGTGGCCACTTTCCGAGGCTCAGAGTATCTGTGCTACGACCTGTCTCAGAACCCGATCCAGAGCAGCAGTGATGAAATCACCCTCTCCTTTAAGACCTGGCAGCGTAACGGCCTCATCCTGCACACGGGCAAGTCGGCTGACTATGTCAACCTGGCTCTGAAGGATGGTGCGGTCTCCTTGGTCATTAACCTGGGGTCCGGGGCCTTTGAGGCCATTGTGGAGCCAGTGAATGGAAAATTCAACGACAACGCCTGGCATGATGTCAAAGTGACACGCAACCTCCGGCAGGTAATGGCTGAGGGGAGAGAATTCCTGGAAGGCTCATCTTAGGTGACTGGGTAGTAAATTCGTGAAGCAGGTGATGGGTGTGAGGTGGAGAGGGGTAGAGATTCAGGGATGGAGATGTTAACGTCTAACTTTCTCCCAGTCTTTGCAATTTCACGTGGAAAATTATTAAAATGTTTCTCCACATACTTCAATTCTCCCTCTGTGCTTGTTATTTAAGAAAAAAAAAAAACTCAGTTGTATAGATAATAAAAGTTGTAAGTACTTTCATTCCTTTTATTCTGCTTTCCTTTGATCATTTTCTTAATTACATTTGAATCTTATCATATTATTGTTAAATTCAATTAGGGACGGCATTTTGTTTCTGCAGCTTCGTAGATTTTCCTCATTCTTTGAATATATGTTTTTCTTTTTAATTAAGTTAGCCATTGCCACGATGCCATAATTTTAATTCCTTCCAGAAAAAGTCTTCCTTTTCCTCTTTTAATTTACTACCCTTTCCCAACTATTTTTTTCTTTTATGTTAACCTCTAGCTTTGGAATTAATTAGCCGGGATCTTTCTGAATTCCTCTGTTTCTCTGTTCTTGATGCGGTGGTCCTACTCTATTGCCCCTGTCTCTCCCTCCGAGACTCTTCAGTTGACTGGGAGGCCTGGAAAGTGGAAGGACCCAAATAAAAAAGTCAACTTTGGAGCAGCCTTTCCTGGTTCTGTCCGTGCTTGGGAACTCCCATCGCTTGCCGATTCTAAGCAGGCACCTCCGTCAGGTGACAACATTCTCAGAAAGCCTTAGCCAAGTGAAGTTGTTTTCAATTTCATGACTAATAATAATGATAACAATAATACCTCATCAGCTCACATCAGTAAAAGAAAACCATTTCCTATAAAAATCAAAGTCTGTGCTGAGACCGCCTTTTCCAGGTTGCCATTTTCACTTGGTTTTTCTATTTGCAAATCTGTCGTTAAACCCAGTTGGATGGCATCCAGGCTTTATTAACCAGAAAACACTATACTTTCTGAAGTGCTTATCAAAAAGTGCTTGCCAAATTTTCTTCTGCCACAAGATTGATTTAATGCCTTCTAATGTCAATGTGAAAGCGTAAGAAATGATAAGTGTTTGCCTATGTTTTCTGTTTGATAAAAGTGTAACTCCTTACGAATACTAAACAAATGGTATAGGCTGGCACACATTTGAAACACATTTCCACACTTAGGTATGTCAAGGAAGCCATCCTGTTGGGAGATTACATTTATCTCAGGTAAAAATGCCAAATGACAGAAGACTTAGAGTCCCCAATCATCTTGACATTCATGAATCTGATATTTTTGAATCATTGTTCTATGTTTTTCCTCCAAGGCCAAAGAACCCTATTGCTAATATCTTCTTTCATCATTCCCCATCCATACTTACCCAGGAGAGAACGTCTCAACTGTCAAGAGAACCCAAATCAAATATCCATTTGCTAACACATAAGGGCTTGTTACATGAGAGCTGCAGAGACTAGACCTAAAAGTGAAATACAACCTTTTGCTAGTTTTGATTGGCAGGTACAAAATAACACGCTTTAGGCATTAATCAGTGGAGGAGAGACTTTTCATGTACCTCAGAGCACAATCAGGTCATGATTCTCACCAATTTGTTTCTCTACCTCTCTCCCACCACCCTTCCTTGCCATTCTGGAATGATTCCAATTCTCCTGTGAAAGGCTCACTTTTGTTTCTGCTAAAAACACTTTTCTAAAATAGTATCAGGCACACTTAAGTCCTTTAAATGGAGAGAGGATAGACCAAACTGTAATTCAAATATTGTTTGTGCTGTTTTAATCAGAGCAGCTAGAGGAAAACTACCCTGGATGTTTTTCCCACCCCTGCCCTTCGTGTTCTAAGGCCCAACTCTGCTCTGTGCCCTTGGGCAAGCCATTTGACCTTTCTCCACCACAGTCTCCATTTGCAAAATGGTGATTACAATCTTCCGCAGCCATGTGTGGTGGCTAAATATGCAAAGCACCTTATGTTCCAGAAGGATTATGAGCTCATCCATGGTCTGGGTATAGACGTGCTGTGACGTGCACATGATCTACAGGCTGAGCATTCTGTTTCAAAGGTGACTGCATCTGTCTGGCGCCAAGGATGCAGCTAAGTGCAATTCTCTGCTCTAGACAGGGATACAGAGGCCCTACAGTATTGGGGGTATTTCTTGGCAGAGGGAGTATTAATCTTCTGTGAGAAAGTGAACCTAAAATTGAACCTCATTGAAATTCTGACTAGATTTTGCATCCAAATGCAATTTATTGAAAGAGGAAAATCTCTGAAAAGCAAAGTTGATTTTGCAAATGCAATTATTTTAATGTGAATAATATAAGATTATTATTTTGCCCATTAAAATAATATTTATAATATCTACTTGAGTTCCCTAGGATACATTTGAATGGTGGGACCTTCCTGTCTATTTCAATTAAACTATAAAAAGCTCCATAAATATTTGACAACAAACTTATAGCAGCCTTATTCATATTTTTGGTAAGATTGAATGGCTTTTATGACAAAAATTCATTGAGTAAAGTTTACCTGGGTTTTCCCAGAGTACTTATTACCAAATGGAGCAGAAGTCTCCTCATTTCTTCCTTCATGATCATCTATTCATGGTTTTGCCTTTAAGCCAGGTCAGGACCAAGGCCAGGTATTTTATTATGGCTTACAATTAAAGGAAGGAATGTGGACTACCTGTATCTATTGCAAACTATAACTGGGATTAGGGACCAAGGTAGTGAGGAATTTGTGTGTTTGTATGTGGTAGTGGGGTGGTAATTGGTCCTTGACCTTGCCTGAGTCCAAGGTCATGGCCATAACTTTCATTGCTTTACCTCTATGTGTTAACTTTTGTTAAATCACAAACACAAAACTGAGGTTACCAGTCTTCCAGAGGGTTTTTCTAATCATGTTTAACCTGCCAGTCTTCCCTGCTATCCATACAATAAATTACATAAAAGCTTGAAAAGCATTGTTCAAGAAGAATTGGGGGAGAGAGATTCCAAAGCATTCTGGCCAAGTAAACAAATTAATGACCTTATTGAGTAATAAAGAAGATTCTAACTTTTTTTTGATACATTCTATTAATTCTAAACTGAAGGAAAAATGTATCTCTCTGGTTGCACACATCCACAAAAATCAAATAGGCTGTAGATGTTTAATTATCTATGGAAACCTAGAGTATACTACATAAGGCAGACTTTCTATGCTAGGTTTGATCTGTAAATGCTTTAAGTTTTTTCCTTTTTGGGAGGATGTCATGATCATTTATCCACATTGTAGTCATAGTCAGATGTGAAAAAAATAAACCCCAAAATATTTGTATTTCAGTTCTTTGTATCTGTTTATCTACATGTAGAATGGTACCTGTTGGGGGTCTTTCCTTTTGGAAGAGGTGGAATGGGTTTGTGTTAGAGGATGGGAAGGGAGTGGGTGGTGTCCATTCAGAAAGCCCTTGGGAAGTAAGTATGGTGCTAATTCTAACGAGTGAGGTCTGGTCTGAGAGAGATTTGGAAGAAGCAGGGAGCTGCAATGGCATGTAGACTGCAGCTCCTTTTCTGGCTGTGCCCCAGGTGGCATGGTTTTCCATAGAGTCCTGGTCTCATTGTCTTCCCCCCACTCTCTTTTTCTGTGTCGGGTGCCTTTTTTTTGAGAAACTAACACAAGATCATTCATGCAATGTGTCATTTTACTAACCGACTAATGTACTAACACCCTAACGACTCATCTTTGTTTTTAGTTTTTTTAATTAACAATCGTTCTGTTCACAATTTTTAATTTCCTTTCTTCCCCCTTCTCCGCAAAGCACTCAGGCATCGGACACGCTATGGTAAACAAACTACATTGTCTGGTAGATATCATTCTTATTGTCTCTTTTTTTGGGTTTGCCGTGTGTTGCCCCCCTTTTCCTCTCCAACCCCCCCTTTTATCCTCTTTAGACTAATTTCTTCTTTTAAGATTTTGTTACATTAAATGCAAGCCTTTCTTTTTCTTAAAAAAAAAAAATGGAAGGGGATGCACTTGTCCTAAAAATGATATTTGGTTGAATTTTGTGGGGAAGGTTTCCTTTTCTCTAGTTTTCAATTTTTTTCCCCAAAAAAATGCTTTTTTTTTTTTTAAATCTCCATTTGGCTAAATTTGTTTTCTTTTGTTTTCTTATTTTACAACTTCCAAGTTACATACTAGGGACAACAGAAATTTATAGTGAGAACTTCCTTCTTTCTGTGCCTTCCTCTCCCTCTCACTCTTCCTCTTTTCTTTTTTTCTCCTTTCCCACTCCTTAGTCCCTTTTCCCTTTCCCTTTTATATGGCCACGGCTGCCACAGGTGATCTGGGGAGGAAAGTACTCAACTTCCTAGACTCTTTCTTACCCTTCTTTTACCTTACTCCCCTACCGTGGCCAAAAGGATATCCACCAGTTATGTTCTCCATACAAAGTCTGCATGGCATGTTCCTGTCTCGTGAATTTTCCTACCTGCATCAGAATTTGTTTCCTCATTTTCCTCCTCATTACTAACAACCTACCAATCATCAACCCAATTTCAGTTTCTTCTCTTTTATTTTTCCCCACTCTTCATTCTCCTTTCATCTTTCATATATTTGGGGGTTGGGTTTGGACTTTTTCTTTTCTTTTCTTTTCTTTTATTTAGTAAGGGAGGTGGCAGGCAGAGAAAAGACTACCTTTTAGTTTTGAATGCTTTTTTTTCACTTCCATCTTGTTCTTCGGTTTGTTCAATGCATGTAAGTGTGAAGTGGATTTTGATTCTTTCCCTAATTTCTCCCCACCCTTTCCCAGTTTTGTTTTTCTTCCGCCTTCTCTCTTGGTTCCAGATAATTTCTGCATGGGTGTATCGGTGTATGGTGTGTGCATGCTTTGAGGCCCCATCGTTTCTCTCTGCCCTCTGCTCCTTTCATGAATGTTGGGTAAAAGCGTGCTATTTCTTTTCTGTGGGCATTATTATTTTTATTGTTTTGGTTATTATTCCTCATCATTCATTTTATTGTTGCTGTTAGAGTTGCCTTTTTGGTTTGGGTCATTTCTTCTCTTGGAGGTGGTGATGGGAGCCAAGGGAGGGTAGGGATTGGTGTCCTGGGGCAGTCCATGTCATGTATCATCCACTACCATATCAGAATCAAGACCCTTCTCCTTCCCTCCCTGAATGCATGTTTGTCAGCGTGGTGTGAGCCAAAAAAAAATTAATAACAATAAAGATAAAAGAAAAGAAAAAAGAAAAGAAAAGAAAAAAGGAAAAATAAAACCATCAACAACCAAAGACCAACCCCTAACAAATTTCATCATCAAATGTCTTCTTTGCTGTTTTTCACTACCACCATGAATAACAATCATGTAAGAAATAAACAATCATTTTAGCAATGAACTGAGACAAGTGATATCGTCTGAGGATGGTTCCATTTTCTAGCCTGACTGTGTAAAGATTGCAATGGGTAGAACAAGGTGCCCAGCTTGGAAATTCAACAAAGTCATCCATGAGTCTGCAGGGAAATACTGAAGGCTTGAGACCCAGGGAGGCAGACCAGAAAATGGAACTTGGCTGCAAATACCAAAATCAAATCAAATTAGAAAGTATATCTCATGAAAATCTTAATGAAAGTGATGCCACAAGTAGGGGAAGCCACTGGGTTATGATAGGATCATAAGGTCATTGTTGGGATTTTTTTTGTCCCTATGTCCCTCTACCAGGTGACAATCTCTGTGGATGGCATTCTTACCACGACGGGCTACACTCAAGAGGACTATACCATGCTGGGCTCGGACGACTTCTTCTATGTAGGAGGAAGCCCAAGTACCGCTGACTTGCCTGGCTCCCCTGTCAGCAACAACTTCATGGGCTGCCTTAAAGAGGTAAAGTTCACCCAATTCTATTTAATGCACCATGTGATTGTTTCATTTATAAACAAATGACATGTCTAAATCAATGACTGGATCTGTCCTCAAATCTATGAGATGATAGATTGCAGCAGAAACAACCTTGAACTTGGAAGTAGGTGTCCTACGTTTTCATTCCCGCTTAAGCTGGTTGCGTGACTTGGGGTTTGTCACTTTAGTACTGTATTAGTCTGTTTGCATGCTGCTGATAAAGACATACCCAAGACTGGGTAATTTATAAAGAAAAGAGGTTTAATTGATTCACAGTTCCACATATCTGGGGAGGTCTCACAATCATGGCAGAAGGCAAGGAGGAGCAAGTCACATCTTACATGGTGGCAGGGAAGAAAAACTTGTGCAGAGGAACTCCTCTTTAATAAAACCATCAGATCTTATGAGACTTATTCACTATCATGAGAACAGCATGGGAAAGACCTGACCCCATGATTTAATTACCTCCCACTGGCTTCCTCCCACTGGCTCCCTCCCACGACATGTGGGAATTGTGGGAGCTACAATTCAAGATGAAATTTGGGTGGGGACACAGCCAAACCATGTCAAGTACCCTGTAGTTCTATTTCCTCATCTAACAAATGGAAGCTCTTATCCCACAGATGGCTGTGTTTATAAATTAAATGCAGTCACACAGGTGAAAGGCCATTGAAATCACAAGGAACTAGATGAGTGCAAAGTTTGATTTTGTGATTTTGACCTGGCAAATAGGAAAGCTGTAGCTAAAAGTAGCTCAATCTGTTGTTGTGTACCCTGTCTAAAATATAACATATGTATTATTTTACCTTCACTAAGCCTGGTGTTCCCAAGGGTCTCATATTTGAGATGGAAGAAAATTCTTATAATGTGACATTAAGGCTCAGAAGACTGGTTTTTTCCTTTTCTTCTTCTTCTTCCCTGAGAGCTAGTAGCTGTGAAAAAACAGTGGGACTTTGCCACTACTTGTTTATTACCATTGTAGCTGATGTACTGAGACCTCTTTCTGAGAGCAAAGGAGCTTCAGCCAAGTGTAAGTTCAACCTCTAAGGTCAATTGTTGAGGCAAAAAGAATCAGACTTAATTTGGTAGAGCTCTTTCAGAACACTGTGGCATCAAAGCAGTGCACTGCACATTTTAAGCTAAGCTTCATTGCCGAAGATATCTATACCATCTCCCTGGGGATGTTACTTGAGAAGCAAACAGTGTTCCTTCTTGTAGATAACAATCTCTTGTGACATCTTATGAGTCTCCTCTCGGGGCATATGTTTTATTCTTACTATGGTTATTTGAAATTTGTTGAGCATCATTTGTATATGAGATGGCACTGTCCATGCATTCATTCATGCCACTGCCCTGTGAGCCTTGTCCAGGCAGGAATTGTGTCTGTTAGGCATGGCACATAGTAGATGCATAATAAGGATTTGTTTGTCTATTTATATGATAATCATTGAGTACCTTTTTTGTGCTGTAACTAAATTTGGTGGCTCTTTTTAAGCCATGATCTCCATGCTCCAAGGCTTTGCCTTGTAGGAAGGGAGATGAGATCAGTGAGTGAATAAGTATAGCATAGGAGTGCATGTGTTCAGTGGCACATACTAAATGTTCTAATTGAGTAGAGGAAACATAAATTTTAGGTGGAAGTCAGTTTTAGAGAAGGAGTGACATTTGAGGCAGTCCTTGTTGTAATAAATCATGTGCGAATTGAGAGGAAGGGGTAGAAAAGAGAGACATAATAAAGGAGAGAAAATCCAATTATAGCTTTGTATTGTTCTCAGCCTGTAGGACAAAATAAGAGGAGCACCCAAAGAGTGCTATTATCTCTCTGCAGGATGTTACCTAGGCTTCTGCTGGCTTCAGAGATTTCATCGTCATTTCTGATGGAATTATGGTAGGCATAGAGCCCTTCCTCCCTGGGATTTACTCCTCTTTGGATAGAATAAAGGTATAGACTATGCACTGTCTAGTGAACCCTGAAAGACTCTTAAACACTGTTAAATCACACTACATTGGAATTGCACTCTCATCAGAAAAAGACTGCAACATTCTTGTTACCAAGGACATGGCTCAGGAATGAATGAGGCATTTGTTGCTGTGGAGTGCTCATTCAGTTTTGTAGTGCAACAGTCCTGAGCATGGAGTCTCTCCAGGACAGGATTTAGGTCTTGCCTTTAGGATTAATTTTCTCCTACACACAATTATATTGAGCTACCTCTCCATTATATACTTAGAGACAATGGAGCAATTTCCCAACCATGAATCTTCTATCTATTAATCAGGAAGGATGCCCTGAAAATTTTGAAACAAGTCTCATAAAAACACAAAGGTGTCTCTGATGACTTTATCCATGTGGAAACTAAAGAAAATAAAATACACAGACACACACACACACACACACATTTTTGCTGCCCAGATAGAGAGCAGAAAGCTTCAAAAGTCTGTCAGAATCATTCTGAATAACTTAAAAGGTAAAGGCAGTTCTGAAAAAGTGTCAGTAATAGAAATAACTATAATCAGTGATGTCAATATATCCTTATCTTAGCTAGCAGCACAAATATGCATTTAAATTCAGACCAAGTTAGAAAAAGGAAAGTTCAAAACACTAACGGAAATGATAGGCAAAGCTAGAATTTGATAAACTCCTGCCCCGTCTGTTTTCCCTGTACAGCGTGATAGTCTTTCTAAGGGACTCGGAAGTCTTCTTATTTGTCTGAGTACTTTGAACAGATCACTTTGAGTCTAACGTAGTGCTGGCATATTATTTCTTTGCATTTAATAATTACACTTCACTTTTCTGTGGGCAGGTCTGTGGAGATACTTCTCTTGTTCTTGGTATTTGTTTTTGATAAATCAGTAAACAGCAAAGGCTATGTTAGGATTCAGCTACCTGATAAACCCCACTCATCCACTTAAACCATAGAACAGTCTTTAATTATTTCACAATCTCTTCTTCCCCTTCCTTCTCCTCTTGCTGCCTTAAAAAAATCTTCTCTTGCCATTTGTGGCTTTAAGTTGTCCTAAATGAAACAAGGTGATTTTATGTGTAATTTTCTTCAAATTAGGGACATGGCGAAGGGCCTATGCAATTTCTGCTCCAGATCATCAATATTTCTTTGTGTGTGGCACAAAATAGGTTTTGTCTTTGGGACTGTAGTTACTTCACACCTAAAAGCTAAGTTCTGGCTCCGTGATTGTGCCAAAGGGACTGGATATTACTTGTGTGCGTACTTCCTAACTTCATACCAGTGTAAAAGCCACAACAAAGCGTCCACATTGTCATCAAACTATGATGGTTCTCTACACACCTTAGTTATCAATATAAGGTTTGTGTCCACTTAACTATCATGAAGTCAGCATCTTGTTCCTTTTCATGTTTTCACATTTTAGTGTGTCTGTCTCATGTTTGTTCTTGTTGTGTCCCCAGCTCCTAGAATGGTTCTTGGCACTTAGTGGCCCTCAGTCAATATTTGCTGAGTGAAATCACATGATTGTACATTAATACATATCTTTCCTAAATGAATGCTTTTAGATACTATTGACCACTTGACTTTCCTGGGATGACTAAAGAACATCTTGACATGGCAGTGGTTGAATCTTTCAAGATTCTTCTCTCCCTCCCCCTGAGCTATCAGATATGAGAAAAAGATTATATTAAAAGCCTCAGCAAGGCTAAGAGGAATGATTGGAAGTTCCTCTATGAAAAATGGGTTAGAAAAGGCTGTGAGGGAGACATCATAGTATAATGAAAAGAATACTGGGCTTCAGATCAGAAAATCTGCTTAAGAATGCTAGCTTTATCACTGGCTATATAATAAGACCACTGATCTTACTCCAGTCTCAGTTTTCTAATCCATAACAAGGAGATAATAAAACTTATGTTGCATTCTTAAGAAAAAAATGAAATGATGTACATAAAAGTGAAATCATACAGCATACAAAATACAATGTTTTTGCTTATAATAGTTATTAAGGATTATATATTGCATTGTATAAAATAGTTTACAAATAGAAATATAAGTGTAAGTGAATATCCATTAACACATGGAATCTCTATATTTCTCATATTAGCAAATCATTGTCAGGAAAAAAAAACCCATCATTCTGAGGTTTGCCCTACATAAATTCTATCATAATGCAAAAATAGGGATAACTCATCCCGCCTGCCCTCAATGATTACTTTGTTTTTTGCCTTTGGTCATTTATTTGACACTATGTTTTCCTTTATTAAAATGTGAATTCCATGAGAACAGAGGTCTTATTTGCTTACAAATATTTCCCCAGCACCTAGAGTGGACCCTGACATTAAAAAAAATGCACTCAATAAGTATGTCTGGAATAAATAAATAAATGAATGTGATAACCTCATGGAGCTCTGAAATCTGGTGGAGTTTAGATGAGCAATGTGTAAGTCCAGACAGCTATTAAAAAGTATCATAGGCTGAGTGGCTTATAAACAGAAATTTATTTGTCACTGTTCTGGAGGCTGGAAGTCCAAGAACAGTGTGCCAGCCTGGTCAGGTTCTGGTGAGGGCCCTCTTCTGGGTTGCAAATTGCTGTTTTCTTATTGTGTTCTCACATGGAAAAAAGAGGATAAGAGTTCTCTAGGGTCCCTTTTATAAGGGCACCAATCCCACTCATGAGGGACCTTCATGACCTGACCTTCATGACCTCCCAGAGGCCCCACCTCCTAAAACTGTCACACTGTGGGTTAGAATTTCCATAAATGAACTTTGGAGAACACAAACATTCAGTGCATAGCAAACAATATATCCCCCAAACCTATAATATGCCAAGGACTGTGCTAAAATATAAATATGAGTCAAACATGTTTCCTGCTTTAGAGGAACTCACATTAGTGGGGAGAGGCAGACACACGCATAATTGTAATAAATAGCAGTTAATGCACAACATGAGGCATTCTTAGTTACAATGTGGCTGCTGAGGAGAAGGACCTAATACATCCTGGGGTTCAGGGAGCATCCCAAGGTGAGGTGCTTGAAGCCAAGTAGAAGTGAGCATGGAAGCATGGGGAAAGAGGTGCTCCAGGATGAGGGGCAGGGTGAGCAAAGGCATGGAGGTAGAGCGTGTTCTGGTGTCTGGATGAAGAACTTACAAACAGCTTGCTAATTTCAAGGCCCAAATTATAAGACTGGGAGCTTTGGACTGGTAGCTGCGGTTAGGTAGGGACCATTTCGTAGAGGCCTTTATTTCATGCTATACCCTTGGACTTTGTTCTCTAGGTAACGGGGGAGCCATTGAAGGACCTTATGCAGCAGAACATGGTCAGATTGGCATCTTACCCATCAGGCCTTCATTCTTTGAGGAGTAATGTTAATTCATCTACCACTTTCCCCTGATGTATGTTTTTGTCCTAGGAAGTTGAAGATCAGGGACAGAAATGGTGGTCCCTCGGCCGGGTGCGGTGGCTTATGCCTGTAATCCCAGAATTTTGGGAGGCCAAGGTGGGCGGATCACGAGGCCGGGAGATTGATACCGTCCTGGCTGACACGGTGAAACCCCATCTCTACTAAAAATACGAAATCAAAATTAGCTGGGCGTGGTGGCGGGCTCCTGTAGTCCCAGCTACTTGAGAGGCTGAGGCAGGAGAATGGTATGAACCCAGGAGGCGCAGCTTGCAGTGAGCCGAGATCGCACCACTGCACTCCAGCCTGGGCGACAGAGTGAGACTCCGTCTCAAAAAAAAAAAAAAAGAAAAGAAAAAAAAAAAAGAAAAAGTGGTCCCCTGAGCTTCGGCATTAGATTGGCGCCTGCCTCTCTGAATTTTAACATTACTGCAGAAAACTGCTTCCTTCTGACTCCCATTTCAGTTTCCAAAAACCCTCCCTGAGAGGACACGCATTTCTCTTTTCCTCCGTCCTTGGCATTACTGAGCTGTTCAATGACAAATGAAATACAGGAAGGCCAAGCCAAGACTGAGTTACATGAGTAGGGTCCCCATCAGGCTACTCAAGCCCATCACAGTTTCCTCCCACGTGTTGGACCTTCTGTGTAGTTTGATTTGGTTATTTCCATACCATCCTCTTTTCTCCTCAATCTGACACTCCTCCATTTTCCCAAGTGGAGAAGCGAAAGTGCCACTGAGACCTCTGGGACAGACTGGACTCTCTCATCTCTCTTTTCTCATGGCATCTCTAATGGGGAGGAAGGAAAAGCAGGAGAATTGGGAGAATAGAACACATATTTAAAGGAAAAAGGATTGGATAGAACATCATTGTGCACATTACATTCCACATCCCTTTGTGATTATTAGCCATTTAAAACTGAATGGAGTTTTGCAGCCAGAGATAGTCTCTGAACAGATGATTAATGGCTTAATCTGTAATAACTTTACATTTTATAGAACCCTGATAGGCGTCCACATCTGGTGAGCCAAGCTATTTAAGGCTGTGTTAATTCTGTTAATTGCTATACGTTTATTTGAATTGCTGGCACCTGCGGGCTTTGGGATAATGTGTTTGTTGTTGCTTTTTTTCTTCTTTAAAAAAAATACTCATTTTCTTTTACCCTGTCTTTCTTGCTGTCTCTTGTTGCTATTTCTCATGCTGTCACTTAATTTCTTCTCTGGATTTTGTTTTGGGTTGTCCTCTTTCTTCCTTACTCATTTTCCTCCCTCCTCCCCATCTCCGTTCCGTTTTTCTCTAATTCGTTTGTTTCCCAAGCTGTTGTTTTGGTAGCCTTCCTGATTTCTCAGGTGGTGATAAATGTCTCTGTCCATAAGCAGGTGAAATTAGGTCATAGCTTTGGGCCTAAATATTCCTTTTTTCTATCATGAAGACTACTGTGCAGCGTAGGGCTAGTAAAGCCCAAGTGAGGCTTTTAGAGTCAACATGAGACATGACAAGAGGGTGGGCTTCAGCAGCACAAGCCCAGGGTTTGAGTCTTGCCTAGACTCATTCCTTGCTAGTTGCATGGCTTTTAGCAAGCCACTTGACTGTTCTGAGCCTCGGTTTCTTCATCTATAAAGAGAGAGACTAATACTGATTTCATGTATTTTTATGTAGGGAGCAAATGGGATTAGACAAATGGAGGTGTTTTATAAAATACAAAACACTATACAAAGGTTAATGAAGTTGTTATTTATGTTATTAATTGAAACAAAATCAATTAGTTTAGGCCAAAGAACCACTTACTGCTCTTCACCATTTCTGCAATTAAAAACATGCAGAAGTTAGGAGAGTCCAATGTAGTTTAATTAAAAAGGCCTGCTACTGGGTTCAGTTCTAATGTTAATTAGAAAATTATACAACTTCTCTGGATATCTTTGTCTTGATCTGTAAAATGAGGATAGTAATCCCTGCTAATCCAAATGCACACTACTGTAGAGACCTTATTGTAAATGTAGCATAGAACACACATTATTGCTTTGGGTAGCAAGGTAAACATCTTGCTGTACATCTTTATTCTATTAAGGAAGATGTATGGAAAAGCGCTCTGTGGGTTTGGAGATAAGAGCGTCTTGACAGAATGGGAGAACCAACACAAAAGGTGACCAGAAGAAATAAGAGTTGAGCAAGGTGGAAAGAAGTGAAGATGCAAATCAGAGGAAATGGAGGAACGTGGCAGAAGAAGAAAACAAAAAGCAATTACGGCATCTCAGGAGCTAACTATTGGCTTGTCATGGGCTGAGTGATGTCCTCTGCAAATTCATATGTTGAAGTTCTAACCTTTAGTTTGTGACTGTTTTTGAAGATAGGGATTTTTAAGAAGTAATTGAGATCAAATGAGGTCATATGTATAGGCCCTCAACCAATATGATTGGTGTCGTTATAAGAAGAAGTGATAAGGACATGGATATACAAAGGAAAGACCATGTGAAGACAGAGGGAGAAGATAGCCATCTACAAGCTAAGAACAGAGGCTTCAGAAGAAACCAACCTTGCTGAAGCCTTGAACTTGGACTTCCAGCCTCCTGGAGTGTGAGAAAATAAGTTTCAGTAGTTTAAGTCAACCAGTCTGTGGTATTTCGTTATGGCAGCTCTAGTAGATTATAGAGCTTTTTTATGGGTTGACCATAAAAAAAAAATGGCCATTTTTGGCTGGGCATGGTAGTTCACGCCCATAATTTTAGCATTTTAGGAGGCTGAGGTGGGAGGATTGCTTGAGTCCAGGAGTTGGAGACCAGCCTGGTAAACTTAAGGAGACTGTGTGTGTACAAAAAACATTAAAAAATTTAGCTGGGCATGGTGGCACATGCCTGTGGTCCCAGGTATTTTGGAGGGAGGTGGGAGGATCACTTGGACCCAGGAAGTTGAGGCTGCAGTGAGCCAAGATGGTGCCACTGCACTCCAGTCTGGGCAACAGAGCGAGACTCTGTCTCAGAAAACAAAACTGCCATTTTTTGTGTGTGAGGACAAAAAAAAAAAAAAAAAGTCAAATATTGGCAATGTCGGGTGATTCAATTTCAGAAAGAAATTTTTGTAAAGAGGATAAATTGAATCTTCTGGAAAAGAGATGACTTTCTGGATTACAAGGAATTGCAGTGGGCAGGAAAGAGAGAGAGAAAGAAAGAGAGAAATTGGCAATGTCAGTCGATTAGAGATTCCCATTCCCCTGGCTGTGGTTGTTTTCTTTATAGGTGGACTCCTAATGTAGTTTGGACCCATAACATACAGAGGCACAGAGGAAGAAGTAGCGAAACCCTCAGCTACTGGGGACAGGGATACAGTTGAGGCTTATTTCAGTAGGAACCAGGTGTGAGCATTTAGCCAAGGGTGGCTGTAAAAAAGTGGTATGGGCCTAAGGAAGAGTGAGGAGCACTGAGGTCTCAAAGATCTTTGGTGTTTCGGTGCTATGACAGACCGAACTACAGAGAGAACTACAGAGAGTAGTTCTTCAGTTAGTGCCACAATAAAATTACTAAAGAAGGATTTGCTGCTTACAGTTGATGGGTTGTTGATGAAGAAATATATATATATATATATATATATATATATATATTTGGCAACTGGGTATTCATTCTGCCTTCATCTGATACATGTTTCTTGATTTTTATTCCCCTCATTCTCAATCCAATGATTCAGTGGCACCTGCTCCACTCCCAGCTCCATTAGTGAGCATGTGATCCCTAAATCAATTAGAGAGTCCTATTCACCTGGTCATGGTTGTTTTCTTCATAGGTGAGCTCCTAAACCAATTTGGATCCATAACATACAGGCTCAGAAGTTTTGTCTATATGTTGTAGGGAAACAGCTCTCTCCTGCTTTGGGCTAGAACTTGGAGTGGTGTTAAACTAAGCTTCTGGCCACTATCTTGCCACCACAGTGACCAAAAAGGAAGCCAGGATAGAGAAAATCAGAGCCAAAAGATGGGAAGAAACTAGGCTTTAGTGACATTTTTGAAAGCCCTGGATTAAACAGTTTTCAAATTAGACTACCCCTTAATTTCCACTCATGATTGAATAATGTACCTCTGTTGCCTAAACCTGTTGTGGCTCTATTTTCTATCATTTGCAGCAGGAAGCCCTAGGTGATGTAGCAGAATTCCTCATGTTCCTATTTTACTCCTGTTTTTTGCTGACAAAAAGATAGGTCCTTGGACAGGGAAAGACAGACAAAAGTAGGAAATGTAATACTGGAGGATCTTAGAAATCAAATAATTTGCTCTGTATTAATTCAAATTTCCTGCCTCAGATGAATGCTATCCCAGGATACAGAGAGAATTTGTAAATACAATTTTTGAAACCTAGTTGGTGGTTTTTGAGGAACGCTAGTGAATAAAGAAGGTTCCTAAAGACTAGACAATTGAAAAATGTAGATAATGCAAACAATGAACTTATGAGTTGAACTGAAATCTGGATAACATTTTGGAGTGCAATATTAACAGAATGTATGAGCCCATAGCAGAGAAAAGAGTGATCAATATAACTGCCATCACTAATTAAGAGCACTAAGAAAAAGCTATATCATATCAACCAAATTCACATACTCATTCAGTAGTATTACCGATGATTCAGAAAAGTACTATGGACCTCATCTAGCTAAATAGCAGCAAAGTTTTTGAAGACACATTTTGTGATATTCTCATTAATAAGATGAGCAATAGGGTTTAGATGCAAGAGCTATCAAGCTATTAAAATACCAATGGGCCCTGATTAAGTGGATTTTTTTGGCCTATATGAAAGTTTTTGTAAGATGGCACAAAGCTCTGTCTTATATTAAGGACTTGAAGAGACATAGGAGAACATGGCTTGTTAACTTTGTGGATGGCAGGGACAGAAAATGGTAGAAATTGTGCATTTGTGTTATCTGAGGTTGAATTAATAGAGGTCTGACCTGTGCAACAAAGGAGGTAACAGTTCTGCAGTGTAATTTATTGGTTAAGAAAGCAGGCTCTGGAGTTAGAGTTTCTGGCAAAGCCTAACTCTACTCCCAGTAGCTGTATGATGCTGGGTAACATACCTAACCTTCTGTTACTTATTAAATGGGAACAATAATTATACCTACTTGCTAGGGCTGTTGTATTGAGATCATGCATGTAAAATAGCTGACATGTAGAAAATGTTCAGCAAATGTTATTTATTTATTTTTTTTCTGAGACAGTTTTTTTTTTTTTTTTTCTCAGACAGTGTCTTGCTCTGTCGCCCAGGCTGGAGTGCAGTGGTGCGATCTCGGCTCACTGCAACCTCCACCAATTCTCATGCCTCAGTCTCTGAAGTAGCTGGGATTACAGACATGTGCCACCACACCCAGCTAATTTTTGTATTTTTAGTAGAGAGGGGGTTTCACCATGTTGGCCAGGCTCATCTCAAACTCCTTCAAGCGATCCATCCACCTCGGCCTCCCAAAGTGCTGGGATTACAGGCATAAGCCACTGCGCCAGGCCCAGAATAAGCTTTTAACATGATAACTAATTGACAGATTAGAATATCTTTAGAGCTGAGCTGTAAAAAAAAAAAAAAAACCCAAAAAACTAAGGCATTCAAGATCCTAACAACGTAAGAAGGCTTAACTAATAGAACCAGGGTCATTTAACCTGAGAAAGTGAAGATGCCTGTGCCCAAGGTTTGAGAGTCATCTTCATACATGAAGGACTGTCCTATGGAAGTGGAAGAAAATGTGGCCCATATATCCTTAAGAAGAGAAACTAAGTCTAGTGAGTGGAAGCTGGGTACTTAACATAAGGAAGAACTTTCAGTGAGAGCTGTCCAAAACTGCCTTCAAAGTAATGAGTTCTCCAACACTCAAGGCATCCAAGTAGAGATTGGGCAACCATTTTGCTGAGGTTATCGAGGGGATTCTGGAATCATATGAGTGGTTTTGATTTTATAGATAGATCTATAGATAGATTGATTTTATATGATAGATCTATAGTTCTACGATGAATGACCTATCTGCAAAGAAAGAATAAGGCTAACTGATTAGCTCAGGTTCATCATGTGGAAGACTTTCCTCATTAATCTCCAAATCAGTTGGCTTTACATGTCCCACAAACATTTACTGGGTTGCCCTTGTGGTAAGAGTTGAGGTTCCCAGCCACTATCATCACCTATTACTCACTTACAAGAATTTATCTTTACTCAGTCCTTTACTTGATCATCTCGAAAACCGTTACAACCACAGCAATTATAATCATAGCAGCAACAATAAAGACTAGCAATTACTGAACACTTAATGTGAACACATGTGAAATGTGTGTCTACCTGGTGCTATGTACTTCAGACTTATTGCCTACTTATTCCCTAATTTAGTTCTCACAAAAAAACTTATGAGCTGGATTCTATGATCATTACTAACTTGAATTTAAAGAGAGCGAGTGTCTTTCCCACTTACATCATTCTAAGTGTTGGAGTTGAGATGTAAATACTGTCAACATCCTGATTTTGCTACCCTTTCTACAAATTCAGTCATAAGAGTTAGTGACGAAGAAAAGGAAGCTCCTCTGGAAAAGGTTGGTGATTCTGTGTTTAAACTTACTGTAAGGAATTGTCTCTCACTACCACCTAGAGTCTCTACTTCATAGGAAAGGTCATTTAATCAGGCAAAAATGTTCTGTTGGGAGACTAGATACAATTACCTATTTCTTTCACCTTGACATTGATTGTTCTGAGAGGAAGGCAGTTTTTGCTTGATTTCCCACTTTGGGCAAATTGATATTGCTCAACCTGCTAATGGAGGAATGATTTTCATTATGGTACCTGAGAGGGAAGATGCTGCTGTTAGTATAAATGCCAAGCAGTGCAATAGTTTTGTCTTGAGATGGGCAGCACATTGTTTCTTTTTGTTCCAGCCTAATATTTTCCATGAAGTTGGAGCTATTTGCCTTTAATGCCTTCAAAACACCCAAATAAGGAGCAGCTACTATTTAGACTTATTATGAATTTTCAGTCTGATTTTGGGAATCACTTACTTAGCTTTGCATTTTTTTTTCTTTTTTGCTCGTCAAGATAAATTCAGTGGAACTCATTGCTTTCTAAAAATGTCACTTTTTTACAGCAAATGTAATCTACCACAACATTCCTACTGAGACAAAATCTCTTGTGTCTTTGAAAGCCTCAAAGAAGATTAAAAAAACACTAGTCCTTGTACACATATACCTACAGGGATAAAGCAATCATTGAGCTAATTAATTAGCTTATGTTTTCAAAAATTGTTTTGCAAATGCAGAAACGACTATTCCATTAGTGTTACGGTGCTTTTGTAACCTTGTGTTCTGTTCCTCATGTGGAGAGTGTGCCACAAATAGTTCCTGCATAGATTTCAATAGAGATACAAGGACACATTTTTCACTTCTCAAATCAGTGAAGATGCAGCTTAGGGCAGCAACACTGCACACCAATTATCAACCAATAAAATTCTCCTCCTTCCCTCTCCCTTAGCTTTTCCCTCACCACCCAATATCAGCAGATGTTCTATCTCATACTTTGTAGGGAAAATAGAAATTGTTCAGGTAATGCTTGCTAAGCTTCTCTCTCTCCACCTTAAGACTTACCTTCAAAGATTCTCATTGCTACCTTCTTCCCTTCATCTTACAGAATGAACTTTCCCCTCCTCTCTTGCCTCTTTTGAGATTTAGCCCCTTTAAAGATTCCCTCTCTTAATCTTCAATCGCCCATTCTCCTCTGCTCCATCCCTTCAGCTAGAGACATACTCAAAATCACTTCTTTGATACTGTCTCCTGCTCAATTTACACCTTAGCTCATTCCCCACTTTCAATGAAAAACTTCTTGGGAGAATGGTACATACTTCTGATGTCCCCTACCTCATGGTTACTCTTTAACCCTCTACATTTGCATGTCAGACTCTGAACTCTAGGATCCTTAGCACTTTAGTGGAATTGTTTTCTTGTTTTACCCTGCTTAAGTTAGAAGTACTTTATTATATGCTCCTATAGCTCTCAGTTCAAAACTTCAATGCATTGCAATTGTTATTATAGTCCTCATCACATTGCACTTTAATATGCACTGTGTTCATATGTTTCCTCAATAGACTGAGCTTCTAAGAGACAAGAACAAGGATTTATGTAGATTGCACATTCCCTCTGAAGTTAAACATAGGTCCTGACACATGAATAGATGGGAAATATTCTTCAATAAATTAATAAGTATTTGTGAACATCAGTGATAGAATTATTGTTCCAAAGTTCCAATTTCTGCTTATATTCATTTTGTCAACAGCATGCCACTCATTTACTTATTCATGAATGCAGTAAATATTCATGGAATGCCTACTCTGTCATAAAATCTGTTCAAAGAGTGGGAGTGTGTGGTGAATGACAGCATGTATAAAGTCTATGACCCTATGGAATTCACATTACGGTTGAAGGAGACTAAGAATAAATGCAAAACAGATAATTCAGATACTTTCAGATAATGATAAGTGGCATGAAGGAAATGAAAGAGAATAATGGGTGTATTAGTCCATTCTCACACTGCTAATAAAGATATACCTGAGACTGGGTAATTTATAAAGGAAACAGGTTTCATTGACTCACAGTTCAGCATGGCTGAGGAGGCCTCAGGAAACTTACAATTGTGGTGGAAGGGGAAGCAAACATGTCCTTCTTAACATGGCAGCAGCAAGGAGAAGTGCCAAGCAAAAGAGGGAAAAAGCCCCTTATAAAACCATCAGATCTTGTGAGAACTTACTTAGTATCATGAGAACAGCGTAAGGGTAACCACCCTCATGATTCAATTACCTCCCACCGAGTTCCTCTCATGACACGTGGGGATTATGGGAACTACAATTCAAGGTGAGACTTGGGTGGGGACACAGCCAAACTGAATCAATGAGATAGTGAGTTGGTTTCCAGGAGCCTGAGCGGTCAGGGCAGGACTCTTTGAGGATGCAATAATTGAGACCTGAGATGAAAGAAGCACTCAGTTACACACACAAAACCTTGGGGAGAGGCCATTCCAATCAGAGGAAGCTACTAGGACAAAAAGGACCTAAAGCAAGGAAAGCTTGGCACATTCAAGAAAAGTCCAGGAGGCGATGGTGGCCATGGCTCAGTGAGAGAGGTGGTGAGAGGAAAGAAATATCTAGGGCTGGATATGTTGCTTTTCTGAAAAGATCCAGGCTAGGCAATGTCAATTTATCAAGCTTATCTCTACCTCAGAGTCTCCATTTTCCTTTTATCCCATATCTAGGTTGATTTTCTCTTTTTCTTCTCCTGGAAAGTGAGGTGTCCCTCTATCTTTGTAAGCTCACATGTTACCTGTGCTCAGCATCTCCTTCTCTCCCTTTCAACTTCCGAATTACTCAGTTATTCTCATTCTTTCTTGCAGTATATATCTATATATTTTTTCTTTTAAAAATTGTGGTAAAAAAACACATATCCCAAAATCTACTCCCTTAACACAATTTTAAGTGCATGCTACAGTATTTTTGACTATATTCACACGGTTGTACACAGATCTCTAGAACTTTTCTCTTGCACCTTTGATATTTGTTTATTTGTTTCTTCTTCTCAGAGTTAAAAACAAGTGTTAGTCTATCCTTTCATTAAACCCCTCTCTTGACCTGCACTTTATTAAGCTCAGGAAGATAAAAAATGCCTCTTTCCAGGAGATGGTAGGGAAAAAGCCAAAACAAAATGGTTATAAGGTTTGAAAAAGGAAAGATAAGAAGAGCAGCATTGGATGACCCATAACTTCTAGAAGCCAGGGTGGGTGCAGTGTGCTAAATGTGAGAAGAATGGGGCATGGTTATGTAGAATTCAGTAGGTTTAGAACAGCTCATACTGTCATTACCTATTCACTCGAGTTAGAAACCTCAAAGTGAGATGTGATCTTTCTTTCTCATTCCCCTTCTTCCTTTTTGCCCTCATTTAATCAAACACAAAATTCCCTTGGCAATGCCCTGTGTATTTCTGACTCATCTCTGTCCTCTGCTTCCTGGTCCTTTCACTCCTGCCTCTCCCTCTGCCCCCATAGTACTTCGCCTATCATGGTGTCATGATGAGTCTTTCCACCTCTGTTCTCTCTGCTTTCTTTCCATGCTGCATTCTGCCCCGTTTTGCTCTTTGTGCCATTCTTTGGAAACATCCAGTGCCCAGCAAAGCATGTCTTCTTCAGCCTCCCACTCAAGGCCTTCTGCAGTTTGTCTTCAACTTGGGTGCCACCTCCTCATAGTTCCTCCCTAAATTTAGCCAGAGTAGTCTTTTCCTATTACTCTAAATGTATGTTTTAAGTTCTTTCTTCTATAACTTGTTTATTTGGTTCTTCTAGCCAAGAATTTCTCCCTTTCTCTTTTCTGTCTGATGCTTACCCTTTCTTCTAGAACCTAGCTCATGGTCACCTGCTTGACTGATCACTGGGTTAACAGTGGTCTTTTCTCACTTCTGAATTCCAAGCACACTTAATATAATATAGGGTGTTTCAGCTCAGATTTAGGAGGTAGACTTCCAGGTTGAAATTTTTGTTTTTCTACTTACTACCTATGTGCCTTGGACAAGTTAGTTAGTGTCTCTGAAACTCAGTTTATTTATCTATAAAACTGGTATCTTAATAGCACTTACCTCAGAGATTTCTTATGAGGATCAAATGAGATGATGCAATATAGCCTTTAGCTGAATCTGTTTCTTAGTGAGTACTCAAGAAATACTAGCTATTTTGTCATTCAGTTGGTCCTTACAATAGCCATTTGTTAGCTTTTCTGGCTTGCATACAATCCCTTTGAAAACAGAGTTTTTGTAGTTACAGCAATGCTGTATATAATATCAAATTATTAAAGACAGTGGAAAAGAATTTATATCCCCCAAATGAATGTCTTGACTGACTGTAAGAAAGTTGCTGTTTCTCCTTATTACATTTTGACCACAATTGAAATGATCCCATCTGCCAAAGGAGAATAATTTCTTCTTCATAGACATAGGAAAAAAAACTCACTCATGGATAAATATGTGTGCATATGTGAAATATGAATGCAGTGATTTCACATTTTTAAAATTCCTGGCAATCAAATGAGTTTGTGATAGATTATCTTTTTTTTTTTTTTTTTTTCTGAGATGAAGTTTTGCTCTTGTTGCCCAGGCTGGAGAGCAATGGCGTGATATCAGCTCACTGCAACCTCTGCCTCCCAGGTTCAGGTGATTCTCCTGCCTCTGCCTCCCGAGTAGCTGGGATTACAAGCGCCCGCCACCATGCCCAGCTAATTTTTTTGTATATTTGGTAGAGACAGGATTTCACCCTGTTGACCAGGCAGGTCTTGAACTTCTGACCTCAGGTGATGCACCCACCTCGCTCTCCCAAAGTGTTGGGATTACAGGCGTGAGCCACCGCGCCTGACCAAATTATCTTTCTTAGCGTAACTTTTCTTCATAGATATTAATGTAACAGTTCTTATGGATGATGTTTAAAATGCTTAAGGAAGCAAAACTTAGCTGTAAAATTGGGTATTGCTTGATGATCACCAGTGTCCCATTCAGGTCTAAAATGCTTATGAAGTTTAAATTGCTTTGCAGTGTCTTATGATCTTTCAATTATCTTTAAATGATTGATTTAATGAGCTTCTATTATTATATTTTAGGTATGGTGTTTGGAATGCAAAGTGAACTGGACAGTTTCTTTCCTGGAAGATCTTATAGTTCAGGGGTTGACAGCATTTTCTGTAAAGGGCCAGGTTAGTGGCTTCTCAAGTGGAGACAAGTTTGACCCCAAGAAATATTTGACAATGTCTGGAGACTCTTTTAGTTGTTGAAACTAGGGTGGAGGAGTGGTTGGAGGGGAGTAAAGGGATATTGAAGGGAAGATGCTGCTGGTGTGGGCAGAGGCCAAGAATGTTGGTGCACTGTAGGCCTACAATGCACAGGACAGCCCTTCGGTGACAAGGAATTATCCAGTCCTGGGTCTCAACAGTGCCGAAGCTGAGACTCTCTGGACCAGACAGTAAGTAGTTTTGGTTTAATGAGCCATATGGTCTCTATCACGACTATCAAACTGTCATTGAGCATGCGAGCAGTCATAGATACCATATAAACAAATAAGTGTGTCTGTGTTCTAATAAAACTTTATTTAGAAGAGCAGGAAGTGAATTGAATTGGCCCCAGAGGGTTAGTTTGCTGACTCTTGCTATAGTTAAATGGCAGGCAAAACTTGATAATTATAATGCAACATATTAAACTCTATCTATCTATCTATCTGTCTGTCTGTCTGTCTATCTATCTACCTACCTACCTAGATCTATCTGTCTACCTAGATAGATAGATCAGTCAAAGTTTTCACAGGTTTACAATGAAGCCCCAGATAAGAGCACTTAGCCTGATCTGAGATATTAGAGATGGTCTCCTGAAAGAGAAAGAACATGAACAAAAGTTAAAAAAAAAATTTTAAGAGTGAGGAGTTAGACAAAAACAGTAATTCCATAGAGAGAGAATAGCATCAGTAAAGTCACAAAAATGCAAAATAGCATGATAAGCATAGAGAACTAATAATAAGCTAAAGGAAGTAGAAGTGGCTGTAATGGTAGTAGTAGTAGTAATAGTATTGTTCCCGGAAAGGGATCCTGATCCAGACCCCAATAGAGAGTTCTTGGACCAAGAAAAAATTCAGGGTGAATCCATAAAGTGAACGCAAATTTTTAAGAAAGTAAAGGAATAGGAACAAAAGAATGGCTACTCCGTAGGCAGAGCAGCCCTGACGGCTGCTGGTTGGCTATTTTATGGTTGTTTCTTGATTATATGCTAAACAAGAGGTATATATTTATTAAATACCTACTAAAGACCAGGCTCTGTGCTACCATGCTACACAGGTAGTTTGGCTTGATTATTATAGATCTGAGGCCTGTTTGTCTGGATGATTTTAGTTTCACACCCATAGTGACACAGGGGTCTCTTCTTGCTTCATTGCTTTTTCCCTTTTTCTGGGAAAGGGAAGAAAGGGAGGGCGATTCCTGGAACTGAGGATTCCTCTCCTTTTTAGACCATATAGGGTGTCTTTTAACATGCTAATAACTATAATTAGTGTATAATGAGCAGTGAGGATGACCAGAGGTCACTTTTGTCACCATCTTGGTTTTGGTGGGTTTTGGCTGGCGGGATTTTTTAAAAATTTTATTTATTTATTTATTTTTTATTATACCGTAAGTTCTGGATTACATGTGCAGAACGTACAGTTTTGTTACATGGGTATACGCATGTCCTGGTGGTTTGCTGCACCCATCAACCCGTCACCTACATTAGGTATTTCTCCTAATGTTATCCCTCCTCCAGCCCCCCACCCCCTGACAGACCCCAGTGTGTGATGTTCCTCTCCCTGTGTCCATGTGTTCTCATTGTTCAACTCCCTCTTATGAGTGAGAACATGCGGCATTTGGTTTTCTGATCTTGTGATAGTTTGGTGAGAATGATGGTTTCCAGCTTCAGCCATGTCCCTGCAAAGGACATGAACTCATCCTTTTTTATGGCCGCATAGTATTCCATGGTGTATATGTGCCATATTTTCTTAATCCAGTCTATCACTGATGGACATCTGGGTTGGTTCCAAGTCCTTGCTATTGTGAATAGTGCCGCAATAAACATACGTGTGCATGTGTCTTTATCGTAGCATGATTTATAGTCCTTTGGGTATATTGGCCGGCTTCTTTACCACATTCTGTTTTATCATCAAGGTCTTTGTGACCTGTATCTTGTGCCAACCTCCTGTCTCATCCTGTGACTTAGAATGCCTAACCTGGGAATGCAGCCCAGTAGGTCTCAGCCTTGTTTTACCCAGCCCCTATTCAACATGGAGTTTCTCTAGTTCAAATGCCTCTGACAGCAATAGCAGTTAGCATTTATTGAGTGTTTACCATGTGTCAGGAACTCTAAGTATTTTATGTGTGCTAACACATTTGGTAAACATAGAGCTCAGTGTTGCTGGAGTAATGTAAAATAAGGTTTAAGATGTGTGCATGCACCAGGGCTAGGGCCTTATTTTTAGGTGGATATAACTGGGTATGAGAAGACCAACAAGGAGGTAATGAGTAAGATTTATTAACTGATTGGATGTTCCAGGTAAGGGCAGGAAGAAGCCAGCAGTTTCTGGCTTGGCAACATTAATTGAATGTAGGTATGCTGGAGGAGAGGCAGGCCTAATGGGGAAAGTGCTGTTTTTGATGTGTTGAGTGGGAAGTACCTGTGTTAACTGGAGAACAAGGTCAAGTCGAATAGCTGGAGCTGTAACTGTAAGTAGAATATAAGCAATAGAGTTAAATTAATTGAAATTGATGAGATCAGTTAAGAAACCACATCAAAAGGAAGAACAATGTATTTTAAAGAAGACTTCTAAGAGTAACTAATATTTAAAAGAAGCCTTAAAAGGGAAAATTAGTGAGGTAGGAGAAGAACTAGAGAAAATGTTGTCATCAAAGCTAAGAAAGTAGGAAGTTTCCAGGTATATGGCATAGTCAGCAGAGGTCAGTGCCAAAGAGAGGACCAATACATTGAGAACTGAAAGTGCCCTCATAGCTGAGAATTTAGACATCGTAGGTAATCATTTTGTTTTGCTTTTGAATGACAGAGATAATCATTTTCAAATTCAGAGAGAAAAAAAGGCAGTGGAAGTGGAAAAGCTAAAGATATAAGAAAACTAAATGTTGAAACAATATCCCAGTGAATAATTTCAAACTTTAAAAAATGTATTTATTAAATAAAGCACATATAAGAAATGTTGCTATTGGGTACTATGCTCAGTATCTGGGTGATGGGATCAATTGTACCCCATACATCAGCATCACACAATATATCAACCGGCACATGGACCCTCTGAAACTAAAAGTTAAAAGTATAAAAATAAGTAAATAAAGTCAAAAACGTGAAAAAAAGAAATATTTCATAGGCTTATTTTCAGTTGCTCTAAATTTTTAAAAATACGTTTCTTTATGCATTTTCCTATAATTCGTGTTTTGCATTTATATTCTCCTTTTCTCTAATTGATTAGCTCTATCATTAGATTTAACTGATACTTAGAGTTTGATTGGCTCACCATCTATTTATCATAATACATTGAAAAGTCACAGTTGAAAACTATAAAACCTCAAGGATGTATTTATGTGTTTAGCAAATGGAACACAAACCTCATAGATTTGTAACTTTGAGACACCAAAGAATATTGGGAGACACTTATCAATTCAGTTGAGTTCAATTCAGTTTAAGGCATTTGTTGAATGCTATGCATTTTTAACAGTGATATGACAGGATTTTTTTTTCCTTTCAAAGCAGCTTGCCATCTTATCTGTCTGTATGTTTATTGCATAAAGAATTTACAGCAGATAAAGATGTAGTTGGTGCAAAAAAATACACAGAACTTGAAAGATCTAATCATAAAGAAATATAACAAAATGCTATATCATATGGCAGAGTCAGTGATACAAAGCAATTTGTACTAAAGACTTTGGGAGGGAGAGACCAACATGAACTAGAATATTGTAAGCATCTCCATCTAATATTTCTGCCTAAATGCTGTTCTTCTCTAGACAGAACTCAACCAAATTACTCTTAACAGAACAAATGCAAGTGATGAAGAACCAAGGGACAAGCAAAGGCATCAATATATTGTTTGCTATATGAGGACCAACTGTATTTATTTATCTTTGTATCTCCAGGGCCAGGCACTATGGCTACCATGTATTAAGTACATGCAGTCAGTGCTGAATTGATTACTTCTGGTCATTAGATTAGCACAGCTGAGCTGAGGTAGGTTGGACCATGTGCTATGTGGATGCTTCCCTATTAATGATGCTAGCTATGTGGATGCTTCCCTATTAATGATGCTAATGACAAAGAGAATCAGGTCCAAGAGACAGTGAGTTGGGAGTACGCCACCTATAGAGGACTAGGAGAGAAAATATTTTTGAAAGAGAAGACTAAATGCTAGATGCACTATTAATGGGAATTGGTCACACCCACAGGACTCTTCCCTCTAGCATAACATACCGATGTATAAAAACATGCTTGCTGTGTGACTGAATGAGCCAATCCTGGCTTAACATAGACAAACAAAAAAGAAGTTGCCAATGCCTTCTTCAGTTCAGTATCTCATGAAAGAAATGCAAGGTGAAGAGAAAGCTTAAATGAAAAAAATAAAGTGAAATCTGTAAGCCTGGTTCTCATTTCTAAGGGTTTGTTATACTGGAGGTTTCATGAAAATAGTATTGAGAATGACTACTCTGTGATTTTTGCTAGCTTTTAGTCCCTATAGGCAGAAAAGCATTTCTAAAAGAGATTTGAAAATTGTGGACTCTGATAACACTGCTAGTTGTCATGTTTTTCTCTAATGAACAGCTTATCAGTAAATGTGCTCAGTGGTTAATTACCACATTAGAGTTTATTGGCATCAAATGTAGTAGAATGCCCATTATCCTTATGCAAATTTGGATTTACTGCAGGTTAAATCCTGTGACCTGAAATCTAAGTCACCTGTCGTAAATTAATAGGTCTAGGTACTAGGCCTGCTGGGATTGGCAGTGACAAAAGACCCCATGAGTTGGGGGAATGAATCAAACTTGCATGGGCAAGATTCATTCTTTGGAATGTCTCACAAAGCCTGGTGCAGCCAATTGTGCTGCAGAGGCTGTGTGGTGTTTTTGTGTTGTTTTGATTTTGTTTCATTTTACAGGGCAGCCAGGCAGTCCAAGCAGTGGTTCAAGCCACTGTTGATGCCAGCAGTGTCATCCATGAGGTGGCACTGGCACTTGGAGGTTATAGGAGTCAGGTGGAGCTATATATGGTTCCAAAACACATGTCAAGTTTGGGATGTGGGTACGAAAATAAAGACAGATTCCCAGATGTCTCAGTCAGTTCAGGCTGCCGTAACAGAATACCATAGACTGGGTGGCTTAAACAACAAACATTTATTTCTCATGGTTCTGGAGGCTGGAAAGCCGAAGATCAAGGCCTGCTTCTTGGTCTGCAGATGGCCTTCTTTTTGTATCCTCACATGGTGGAAAGCAGAGATCATCTCTCTTGTTTCTCTTCTCCTAAGGGCACTAATCCCACTCATGAGGGCTCCTACTCATGATCTAATTAGAACCAAAGGTTCCACCTCCAAATACCATCATGTTGGAGATCAGGGCTTCCGTATATGAATTTGGGGAAAATGTGAACATTCAGTCCATGGCACCTTCCGCAGTAAGTCTTGTCATGGCCCAATCTAAGCAAACTAAAGTTCACAGTTATCTCAGGTTTTTTGAGGGGAGTGGAACATAAGACAGCATATCCAAGACCATCATCCAAAAACCTATGCCTATAGTGGGCCCATGTGACAGTGCAGATATGGCTGCCACCCAGTGGCCACATGGCAGCCCATAGCTCATGAGTGCTCTCTGGGTTTGCAGACCGAACTGCCTATCAGAAACTGGGACAGAAGCAGCTATTATGCCTCCTGTCCCTGTCAGGACTGGGTCAGGAATGAGGGCATTAGGGCTTTTGTGTGTCTCTCAGATTAAACTCTGCTCACTTGAGGTTAAAACAAGGCAGAAGCTGGCCTGAGATAATCAAAGCCTCTTTCAAATCTATTTGCTTATAAAGGCAAGGTGTTTTTGGTGTCTACAAACTTCTAACACATTTGTAGGCACTGATTATTCTGCAAATAATGGGGGACCTTTCTGAAGCCCTGGATCCCTGGCCAATGCACGCTACTCCAAGCACACTGAAATTTTTAACAAAATTTTTAATAAAATTGAAAGATCCTTGGCATCTCAAGAACAGGAAAATCATTACTTCTTCAAATGAATCATTGGTGCTCATAAGGGAAAAGTCTTTCATGCCTAGGGCATGTATCCAGGTAATTTTGGTGGGGAATAACATTTCTTACCACATTGTGAGTGTTTATGTGGCTGGGGCAAAAGAAGTTGTGGTTTCGGTGCTGATCCATTAGCAGTGAGTGTGGTGGGTGAAAGTTCCTTAATTGGTCCCCAGAGTAAAAACATCCCAGTATTTATAGACTGTTAGGGGAAAGGGGGCTGGAGAGGCAGGTGACTTTTCAGCCCTACACTGATGACTTTTATGTCTTCCAGGTCACATTAAAATGTTTTGCTTGAATTAGAATAAAAGTAGTCCTTTTTGTCCACTCTAAATTCAGTGTCTTGGTTGAAAGTATCCACAGAAAACATTCCTCAGTCTTCATAATTTCCCATTTACAATGGAGAAGCAAGGCTCTCTGTACTTAAGAATAGTACAAGCTATTTTAGATGTCAGATGTAGTCTAAGAATGATTGAGTCAACAAAGGAGCATGAAGACAGTGATGAGTTCTCCACACAGCAGGTGCTCAGTGTAGGGTGATAAAGAACTAGAATGGCAGCTAAGTAGGTGGCACCAGACTCTGAAGAAGCACTTAGTCATTGTCTAGAATGTGCCAGACCAAGTGCAGTTTTAAAGCTCTCTCTGGTCTCCTTGTCCTGTGAACAGACATAAGGCCTAAATAAGAGGCAGAATTGGGAGGCTTTTTCTTTGCACCTCACCTTCCTTACCACCTGGCCTTCTAGGCATTGGAGACAGAAGAGAATCTCCCACATGTAAATCAGCCCCCAGGTCATCTTATAGCAATCAAAGGCTGGGTGAGAATTAATAAAGAAATGAGTGGAATCTAAAAGTCTCTAAACATAAAGAAAGACCTGTAAGATGTCTCTCCTGAGAACCCATTATATAGAAAGGAGTCAAAGGAAGAAGAGAAGCCAAGTGCATGGATCCAGGAGAGTAACTGGTCCAGTGCATTTCTGTTTACCATATCTTTATTCCTCTAAATTTTTTCAGCAGTTCTGGAGTAGCTCCATTAGATCCTTGATGAGTTCATTTTGCCCTAGATCAATTTCAAAGCTTAAGGATACAGTGAGAAGAGAAGGTTTGAAATACCTTAGGGAAATTACAGGATCAAATAAATTTTCTTATTATGCCAGCTCAGACAGATTGGTAGTGTTGGGAAAGATTCCAGTGTCACAGGAAACAACTATCCTGAAGTTTCTATGGCGTCCTCTGGGCCATATTTTAAAATTTGACTATTCAGGCATACCTCATTTTATTGCTCTTTACCTTCTTGCACTTTTGAGTTATTGAATTTTCTTTTTTCAAATGGAAGTTTTGCCGCCACCTTGCATCAAGCATTTTCCAACAGCATGTGCTGACTTCATGTCTCTGTGTTGCATTTTGGTAATTCTTGAAACTTATTATTATATTTGTCAATGGTAATCTATGATTAGTTATCTTCGATGTTACTATTGTAATTGTTTTGGGGTGCCATGACCCATGCCCATGTAAAATGTTCATAGATAAATGTTGCATGGGTTCTGACTGTTCCACCAACCAGCTGTTCCTCCAGCCTTCTCCCTCTCTTCAGGTTTCCCTATTCTCTTTGATACAATAATATTGACATTAGGCCAATTAATAGCCCTACTATGGCCTGCAAGTGCTCAAGTAGAAAAAAAGAGTTGCACATTTCTCACTTTAAATCAAAAGCTAAAAATTAATAAGTTTAGTGAGAAAGGCATATCTAGAGTTAAGATAGGCTGAAAGCTAGGCCTTTTAGGCCTAGCTGTAAAGGCCTAAAAGTTAGCCAAGCTGTAAAGGCAAAAGAAAAGTTCTTGAAGGAAATTAAAAGTGGGCACATGAATGATAAGAAAGTAAAACAGATATTGCTGATGTGCAGAAAGTTTTACTGCTCTAGGTGGAAGATCAAACCAGCCACACATTTCCTTAATCCAGAGCCTAATCCAGAGCAATGCCCTAATGCTTGAGTTTTATGAAGGCTGAGAGAGGTGAGGAAGCTGCAGAAGAAAGGTTTGAAATTAGTAAAGGTTAGTTCAAAAAAGCCATCTCCATAACATGATAGTGCTAATTGAAGCAGCAAGTGCTGATATAGAACCTGCAGCAAGTTATCCAGAAGATCTAGGTAACATCATTGATGAAGATGGCTACACTAACCAACACATTTTCAATGTAGATAAAAAGCCTTCTATTGGATAAGAAACCATCTAGGACTTTCATAGCTGGAGAGGGAAAGTCAGCGCCTGGCTTTAGAGGACAGGCTAAACTCTCTTTTTTGAATCTAATATAGCTGGTGACTTTAAGTTGAAACCAATGCTCATTTGCCATTCTGAAAATCCTAGGGCCCTTAAGAATTATGCTGAATCTACTCTGCCTGTACTCTGTAAGCTGAACAACAAAGTCTGGATGAGAGCCCATCTGTTTACAGCATGGTTTACTGAATATTTCAAGCCAAATTTTGAGACCTACTACTCAGAAAACAAAGAATTTTATGTAAAAATATTACTGTTCATCGACAATGCACTTAGTTATCAAAGAGCTTTGATAAAAATGTTCACTAAGATTAATGTTTTTATGCCTGCTAACACAACATCATTCTGCAGCTCAAGGAGTAATTTAGACTTTTAAGCCTTATTATTTAAGAAATACAGTTTGTTGTCCTACCCTAAAACTTGAAGTATAATAATAAAAAAAATTAAAAAAAAAAAGAAATACAGTTTGTAAGGCTATAGCTTCCATAGATAGTGATTTCTCTGATGGATCACAAAGCCTTTTAGAAAGGATTCACCATTCTAGATGCCATTATGAACATTTGTGATTAATGAGGAAAGCTCAAAATATCAACATTAACAGGAATTTGGAAGAAGTTGATTCCAGCTCTCATGGATGACTTTGAGGTTTGGAAGAAGTTGATCACGACCCTCATGGATGACTTTGAGGAGTTCAAGACTTCAGTGGAGGAAGTAACTGCAGATGTGGTGAAAATAGGAAAAAAAAAAAAAACCCTGGAAGGAGAGCTTAGGATATGACTAAATTGATGCAATCTCATGGCAAAACTTGTATGGATGAGTTGCTTCTTATGGATTCGCAATAAAAGAGCAGTTTCTTGAGATGGAATCCACTCTTGGTAAAGATGCTGTGGACAATGTTGAAATGACAACAAAGGACTTAGAATATTACATAACTTAATTGGTAAAGGAATGATAAGGTTTGAGAAGATTGACTCCAATTTTGTAAGAAGTTCAACTGAAGGTAAAATGCTGTCAAACAGCATCACATGCTACAAGGAAATCTTTTGTGAAAGGAAGAGTCAATCAATGTGGCAAACTTCGTTGTTGTTTTATTTTAGGAAATTGCACAGCCACCCCAACATTCAGTAACCACTAGCCTGATCAGTGGTTATCAAAACTGAGGCAGACCCAACACCAGCAAAAAGATTACATCTCACTGAAGGCTGTCAACTTAGATGACTGTTAGCATTTTTTTTAACAATAAAGTGACTTTAATTAAGGTTTGTACATTGTGTTTTTAGACATAATGCTATTACACACTTAATAGGCTACAGTATAGTGTAAACATAATTTTTATATGCACCAGGAAATGAAAAACACTTGTGTAACTCACTTTATTGTGATAGTCGCTTTATTGCAGTGGTCTGTCACTGAACCCACAATATTAATATTTTTGAGATATATCTGTATGTGTTTATGTCCTTAAGCAATATATATTATACTTTGAGTGTTTAAAATTTATATAAATGGTATCATACTGTGCATATCTGTACAGCTTACTTTTTAAACATAATGTTTTATCTATGTTGATAAGATTTATCTATGTTGATTTCATTCATTCATATTAACTGTTACTTCATGCTCCATACTTTTTTTTTTTTTTTTGTAGAGACAGGGTTTCACTGTGTTGCCCAGGCTAGTCTTGAACTCCTGGGCTCAAGCAATTGACTCAGCCTCCCTAAGTGATTGGAGCTAAAATTATCTCCCACCACACCCAGCTACTCCAGTATATTTTCATCCACATTTGTGCCAGAGTTTATCTAGTACATATACCTAGAAGTGCAGTTTCCTGCTAGGTCATAAGCTGGATGTTTATAACTTTACTAGGTATTGCCAAATTGCTTTCCAAAGTGAGGTACAAATTCACACTCCCACCAGCAGAATATAAATATTCCAGTTTCCTTGCATCCTTGACAGTTTTTGATATTGCCAATAAATCAAATAATATAGTATAAACCAACTCAATATAGTGTAAGCCAGATTTACCCTGTAAAACATATGCCTAAAGTTCCCATTTTAAGGTCCTTGTTTCTACTGAGAATCCAGAGGCCTCAAAGGTGCATATATTGCACATTACCTCCCTCATTTCCTATTCTACTAAGCCCCAGTGAGTGGCCTTCCCTGCAGGTGTCAGCTTGGAGCTGGTCTCTTCTTTATTAGCACCAACTTGCTGTCTTTTAAATTTAGAACTGTTGTAGTTCTTCTAGTCCTGCAGAATCTCATTACTCTGGCCTCAATTGCTTACATGTACCAACTTTCAAAAATGTCAGGATAGATGAGAAGATCACAGGGCCATACTCTCCTTCAGACGATAAAGCAAAACACAACCAAACCCTCAAAGCAGATATGATTACTGCAGCAACAGGAAATAAAGGCACAAAAATTGTTATAAATGATTGTTTTCATAGAAAAACAGTATTACCAAAATACATTCATTTTTTACCCACTGTAGGCTTCCCTCTTTGGAGGCACTGATTAGTAGATACGAAATCCTTATCTTCTCTCTAGAGTTTGAAATGTATAATTAACAATGGAGTCTGTCAGATCAACAATTCTCATCACAGAATGTCCTGTGTTTTAGTCTTTGTGGACCATATGGTTGATCTACCTTATCATTGTTATTAGTGTGGACCCTTTTTTGTGTTAGTCTTTTTCTTACATTTTCTACAATAGTTAAACAAAATATTTATTTTTGTGGTTATATGATTTTAAAAACCTTATATTATTCAGCTTAGCCTGAAAGCCCAACTGTGCAACAGAAAATGGCTCTTCTCTTAATTAATTAATTTCAATTTGATGAATTAACTTTAATAACATGCTAATGTATAGAAAGCTACTAAATTTTTCAGAATAAGTATATTGAAATTTCTCTTCCAAGAGTGATGCCAGCTTTGCTTCCTTTATTTGTGAGTGGGAAGTGAGGTTTAATGCTACAATGGCCTTCTAGAAACCCTGAAGCAGTAGTTTGACAAGGATGGAAACGTTGAGATCATTGAATTATTGAGCTTGAATAAACTTCTGAGCATTCAGTGATTAATTTATCAAATAACCGTGTATTAAACACTTCCATATGTCAGGCACTGTGCTAAGTGTTGGAGATAAAATGATGATCAGGGAGAAGATATCCTTCTCCTGGTTCAAATCCGTTGTCTAGTTTTCATCAGCTTTTGAGTCAATATAATGTTTAAGGACATGAGATTCTACAGCCAAATAGAAGGATTTCTATTTCTCTTTGGTTTTGACATTTAACTTGAAAAGTAACACTAAGAATGACTAATCTATAATCTAAGATTGTATAAGTATATGTATAATTACATATAATTACATATTTTATATTGTGTATATACGCATATACATGGATGGAACTGGAGGCCATTATCCTTACCAAACCAACACAGGAACAGAAAACCAAATACTGCATATTCTCATTTATAAGTGGGAGCTAAATGATGAGAACACATGGACACGTAGAAGGAAACACACACTGGGGCCTGTAGGAAGACAGAGGGTGGGAAGAGGGAGAGGATCATCAAAAATAACTAATGAGTGCTAGGCTTAATACTTGGTGATGAAATAATCTGTACAACAAATCCCCATGACACAAGTTTACCTATGTAACAAACCTGCACTTGTACCCCTGAAGTTAAAAGTTAAATAAAGAAAAGAAGCACCTTTTCTATTTATTACTGAAAAAATACATATTGTAAACCTTAAAAAATAAGAGATGACAGGTTCTTGAGCAGAAACTGTGATTCAGAATTTTGGATTGGCTGCACTTGAAATACTAACATAAAGACTGGTTTTGCCAGTGGAATCTGAGTTTGGAATTTGACTCCTTTTTTTCCTGCTACTCCCTTCCCCAGCTTGTACATGAATGCAGTCTTCTAGCTCATTTAAATTAGTTCTTTAACTTATAGCAACTGAAAGTAGAGTGGTTTGATTTTATCAACTGGAACAAACAACTCAACAGTTTTTGTAGTTTTTGCCTGTTGCTGTCCCTCTCCTTTTCAGATGTCATTAAGTGACTTTCCTGGGCTTAAGAGTCTACCCTGAGGACCTCAATACTCTGGTTTCTGCCCAAGTTGTCTGGTCTACCTCCTGAACTAGCATGTCTACAATCTGAGGAAATGCACCCTAAATTGATACCCTGATATTTTCAGTGGGCTATGGATTGGCAGGAAGAGACCATAAACACACACTTTATTTAATTTCTGAGTTAATTATCCAGGGATAAAAGTATTATCAGAAACATGGTGGCTACACAGGAAAGCAACAGATGTAGTATTCACTAGAACAGCTTCATTTGGTACCCAGAGTCCTTCATAGCAGCAAGCAGCTGATAGAGACACTGTCCATTTGGGGGTTGAGTCCTTCCAAATCTTTCCGGAAAGCTCAATTCTTTCTATGACACAGTCTTATGTGCTTGGGGCTTATGTCACATTCTAAAATAATTGACATTGACAATCGATGCATGCCCATTTAAAGGATTGTTTTTGAACACTGGAATCTGTCAGTTCTTAATGCAAATGTAGCATAGCAAGGCCACATCTTCATCTGGAGCGGGAGTTAGAATCCACGTGCAGATGTTCTGGACAAATGGCTTTGCTTCCAGATTTGCAAAATGTTCTTGAAAACCCTTATCCCTATAGGCACAGATACCATAAGAGAAAAAATAGAAATAAGTAGGAATCGGGATTGGGATTTGCTTGAATCTTTACAGCAAGACCCTCTCCATATTTTCAGTTTTCAAAATCAGTGAAATACTTCAGATCAGTGGTTTGTAAATTGCTCTGTGGAGACCTCAGATTCTTTGATAATGCCAGAGGAGGAAACATAAGTATTTTTCATTTGTTAGGACCTCAATCATTCCTGGATAATGAATTTTCAGAGGGGAATAGACTTGGTTTATTTTATAGACTGTTTGAGCCTAAAGGAAAATGACTACACCTCCCAAAGCAGATGACTAATTTTCAGAAATTGTTTTTTGGAAAAGTGGGTCTCCTTTTTAATTTCCCATTCGCACCCCATGTATGTTCTCTTATCAGTGAAGGAGATGAGAAGCCACTCTGGGGAAAAGACACGTAGAAGATCAAGAAAGCTCTTTTCCTCATTGCGTGATTGATACTCGGTTTTGTTTTTTTTGTTGTTGTTGCTGTTGTTTTATGGGAGTCTTGCTCTGTTGTCAGGCTGGAGTCCAGTGGCACAATCTCGGCCCACTGCAACCTCTGCCTCCCGGGTTCAAGCAATTCTCCTGCCTCAGCCTCTCCAGTAGCAGCGATTACAGGCGAGCACCACCATGCCCGGCTAATTTTTGTATTTTTAGTAGAGACGCGGTTTCACCATGTTGGCCAGGATGATCTCGATCTCTTGACCTCGTGATCCACCTGCCTCGGCCTCCCAAAGTGCTGGGATTACAGGCGTGAGCCACCGCACCCGGCCGATTGATACTTTTTGTTGGTTCATTCCAGTGCTGAAAATTGGGCCGGATTTGCCAAAACAAATCTGAAACTGGCTTTCTATGCCTGTGGATTCTGTTCCTATTGTCTGTCCATTCACTGTTCTGTTTAGTTCAAGGATTAAGACTGTCAGCATCACGAAGTATCAGCAGTGGGATGTTTGGTGCAGGGAAGATGTGAGCACCTGCATATCTTCCCTGCACCAAACATCTGATACTTTTTTTTTTTTGAGGAAATAAAAGCCCCAAGGAACCAAGTACGACACTTTGACAGTCATTGGGTTTCTTGAGCCTGGGCCTTGTTAAGGCAGCTGCCTGTACCGTTGTGGAATCACTTCAGCTACTGTCTAGTCCTCAGTGCTACAGCCTCAGGGCATTGATTTTAGCTAATAATAGTGGTCAACATTAATTGAGCATTTACTATATGCTAAGCAGTGTCCTAAGTGCTTACTTGTAGGAACTAATTCAGTCCTCGCAGTAACTCTAGGAGACAGATACTACACTGTCATTGTGGATGGGATGGGGTTTGGGTGGGGAATTGGGGTGGGGCTTGTTGGGGAAAGAATCTAAAGCACAAAGATAGCTTTCCCAAGACCATGCTGCTGATTTGGGTTTGGAACTGGGATTAAAATCCACATTCTCATGGGTTCCAAGCCCATGGTTATAGTCATTACGTTCCACTTCCTCACTAGCTGTTCATCAAGTATTATCAGAAAGCAAGGAATTATTTTTCAGACTAGCAGAAATTTACTAGTGACTTAGTAATATGTCAGAATATCATGGTAGAAAATCATGCCAGAGCTTTGCTGTTTAGTACAGTAGCCACAATCCACATCTGGCTGCTGAGCACTTGAAATGTGCCTGGTCTGAATTGAGGTGTGTCTTAAGTTTAAAATCACACTGTATATTGAAGACTTAATACCAAAAAAAGTGAAAGATCTTAGAAAAAGTTTCTTATGTTGATTATATGTTGAAATGATAAAATTTTGGATATATTAGGTTAAGTAAAATGTATTATTAAAACTAACATCACTGGCTTCTTTTTACTTTTAAAAAATGTAGCCACTAGAAAATTTATAATTACATATGCCACTTATTTTATATTGCTATTGGACATTATTCTAGAGAATTAAAAATGTACAAATTATCCACAGCCATTTCCTCATACCTGTGACACTCAGTCATTCATCCGAATTAGCTTGTGGTCAGTTTGAGGCAGTTTGTCTAACGTTTGAGTTACGAGATCAGAGCAAGAGGTGCTGGTCCGTTTTAGACGTGCTTTATTTAGTTTGTAGAAAAACACACTGAACCATCCTATTCCGCTACAGAGTGCCCCAGCTTCACAAAGCAGAATATGGAAGGGTAGACTAGTGAAAATAAATAAATACAGATAAATAGGTTATGACATGTAGTTGAGATTCAGATAAGTGGAGCAAGATTCTGCAGATTGCACTGTATTAGTGACAGTGAGTGTATTCTAAGAGAGGAGAGGATCTTTATGTGTGGTAAAAGTAGCTGGGGACCAAGTTGTTGAGAATTTTGTATGTCAGGAAAAGGAATGCATTTGGAGTGACAAACTTTTGTCACTTTCCAAAGACTGCTTTTAGAATTCTTTATTGATCAATAGAATATTTTGTCGTGACTTACTTCATAATTTATGATATGTTAAAATTTCCAAATTTTCTGTTTATTTTATATTAGTTACATCTTAGATTGATGATTCCCTGGTGGAATTTGGAAAGACATCTTAGTCACACCAGCAGTATTTATGTAAACCATTTTTAAGGATGGTTTACTTCTTAGTTAACTCTAAAGGAAGGGTAATGCCATCTATTGAATAAAGATTCTCACTTTTCTACTTGGAGATCATATTGTCTTCTTAAATCTTTGTCCCTTAGGCTTTGATAATGGACTACATCTCATCTGGGGGCCTCTCTTCTCTGACTGTATTAACCATACTTATCTTGGAGTTGAAAGACCTTGGAAGGAAGCCAGGATCTAACAGTCAGGGTCTATGGATCTTTGTAATAACAGGCAGGCCCTGGATGTGTGGAGTAACAGAGGCCTCTAACGAGGGGGCACAATAGGGTTGGCTTATGTGGACATTACATTCTGAAATTGGCACATGAGGTTAAAAAATGCTTATAATCAAATTTGGCCTGGATAAGGCTTTTAAACTACTCCTAAATTAGACGCTTGAAAGCTCCAAAGCCAGGATTTAGCATTGTTGATTTTGCTTTGTATTTCTTCTGAGACACCCCTTTCCAGGAGACATGGAAGTCAGATCTACTTGGAATGAGGAAAAGGGTTATGTGGTAAATAGAAAATTCTCAGTCCAGGCACAATGGCTGACATCTGTAATCCCAGCATTTTGGGAGGCTGAGGCAGGAGGATCACTCAAGGTCAGGAGGTCAAGACCAGCTGGGCAACATAGTGAGCCCCCATTTCTACAAAATTAGCTGGGCATGGTGGAATACACCTGTAGTCCCAGCTACTTAGGAGGCTGAGGCAGGAGGGTCCATTGAGCCCACAAGTTCGAGGCTGCAGTGACCCATGATTGTGTCACTATACTTCAGTTTGGGAGACAGAGCAAGACCTTGTCTCAAAAACAACAACAAAATATCCCACTCCCTCTCATTTTTTCCCCCAGAGTATTGAAAGCTGAATTTGTGTAAGTTATACATAAATATCATGCAACTTCATTGTACTGCTTATTTTCCTAATAAGTTAATTGACTTGTATTATGCTTTACATATTTTGGGCTTGTTACTTGTTTGTGCCTAATGTATGAAAGGCAGCTAGAACCTATCTTTCTAAATTGAAGAGCTCTAAATCTGGTTAGGGAAATAGACAAGTAAATCAAGGGTTATAATGCAAATTAAGAAGTACTTTAACAAGGCCTTTCCTCAGTGCTTTAGGACCACAGAGGAGGAGCCATTAAAGTGATCTGGGCATGAGTAAAGGCTGTATGTGACACCCTAGCCTAAGCTACCATCATTTCTCATTACATTGGTGCAACAACTTTCTAAATGCTTCCTCTGTTTCTGTTTTTGCCCCTGGATCTCTCTCTCTCCCAAGTCTATAGCTCCCTAGCAGCTGCAGTATTCCTCTTAAAAATGTAAGAGGCACATATGCGCCTATCTACTCAAAACCCTCCAGTGGCTTTCCATCTTGCTCAGAATCAGAGCTCAAGTTCTAAAAGGCCTATAAGACCTTGTACAATCTGGCCCTTGCTGCCTCTCTATCCTCATCTCCAGTGTGCACCTCCTCATTCACCCTGATGCAGCCACACCAACCTCCTTGATGTTCTTTGAACATGCTGTTCACATGACTGCTCAAGACTTTTGTCCTTACTGTAGTCTGTCTGCTTGGAATTGTCATTACTCAAATGTCTGTATGGCTTGTTCTCTCATGTTTCCAAAGCCCTGAAGAAATGTCACTTTTTTTTTTTTTTTTTTTTTTTTGAGATGGAGTTTCACTCTTGTTGCCCAGGATGGAGTGCAATGGCATGATCTCAGCCCACCACAACCTCCACCTCCTGGGTTCAAGTGATTCTCCTGCCTTAGCCTCTTGAGTAGCTGGGATTACAGGCATGCACCACCATGTCAGCTAATTTTTTTCTTTCTTTCTTTTTTTTTTTGTATTTAGTAAAGCCTGGGTTTCACAGTGTTAGTAAGGCTGATCTCGAACTCCTGACCTCAGGTGATCCACCCACCTCGGCCTCCCAAAGTGCTGGGATTACAGGTGTGTGCCACCGCACCCGGCCATGTCACAGTTTTATAGGCCTTTCCTGACTACCCTGTACGAATAAAAACAAGAATAAGCCTCCACCCTATCCTAGCACTCCTTCTTCCATTTAGCTTGTCCATCACCATCTAACATGCCGTAAATTCACTTCTTTATTTGCCCCATCCCCTTAGATTTTAAAGTTCATGAAAGTAAAACTGCATCTGTGTCATCTACTTTGGAACAGTTCCTGGCACTTAGTATTTTAATTCAATAAATGTTTGTTGAATGAATAACTTACTTTTCTCTCTGGCATGGCTTCCACATTTGTTTGCCTAATGAGTGGATCGATAAATGAATGATGACTATATTCTCTTGGCACTAGCAGAATCTGTTATTTTCCAATGTACCATTTCTCTGAAATAACTTTACAGTTCTTTATTGGAACAAAAGACTTTATCAGGACTTGTCAGGAGCTCTTGGATTCTGCCAAGACAGCATCTCACTCACAGATGGAAATTGCCATTAATTGTCTGCTTTGATGGTGGAGCACAACATTGGAAAAGAAGACGCCTCCTGGAAAGCAGGGTTTGCCATTGGTGAGAGAGAATAAGAGTGAATTGGGCTGGCCACAAACAGCCTCCCTCATATTGAGAAACCCAATTGGTAATACTCAGCTAGCATACAGATTAGTAATGTGTGAGTGTCTGCATGTGTGTGCATGCCTCTGTGTTTATATATTACCAGTGTATGTGCATACCTTTGTATATATGAGTAAAAATATATATGACATAAAAAGTCAAAATCTAATAACTCAAAATCCAAAGACTTGAACACCCCAAGGGAACACTGAAGTCTCAGCAGAACCCTTGATGCTTGGGAAAGTAGAAATATAGGGAAGGTTTGCATAATTCCCTGTGTTCACTTCTAGCTCACTGAATGTGACTTTCTGCTGAGCCTAAGCATACAGCAATGAATAACAACAATAGTAACAACATGAGGGGTCCCTGCTTTCATAGAGCTTGCATTCTAGTAAGTGGGGCAAAAAGCAAGCAAAGAAATCTAAGTTATATATGGTGGTATAAATGCTATGAGGAGAGGAAATAAAGCACAATGAGGGAGGAGATGATGGAGTGCATTTTAGAAATGGGAATTGATAGAATCTGGGATTTGCTTGACAAAAAGTTGAAGGAGAAGCAGATGCAAAGACCTGAGATTCAGGTGCTTGTTGAATTCAAGGGACATGAAAAAGAACAAATTAGGGAAGGTCAAGTTATATAAAGCCTTTAAGCCATGGTAAGAAGTTTGGATTTTATTCTGGTTACAATGAAAAAGCCATCAAGCGCTATTTAGCAAGGGAGTGACTGGTCTGAATTAGGAAAACCCCCCTGGCTGTTCTATGGAGGGTGGAGTATGGTGTGTGCTAGAAGAGACAGAAGATACATAGATGGCTGTTACTGCAACCCAGGGAGGAAACATAGCAATGTGGATTAGAGTAGAAATGATGGGAATTGTAAGTAGATGAGTGTGGGATATATTTTGCAGGTAGAGTCAACAGGATTTATTGATGAATTGTACATTGAGTATGCGAGGTGAGTAACTGAGGATAACTTTATTAGTCAAGATAAGCTAGGCTGTGTTGTGGCAACAAACTGTTCCAAAATCTCAGAGGCTTAACACAAAAGAGGTTTATTTCTCAGTAATTTGTATATCCCTGTGTTTTGGCTGGTGGCTTTGCTTTGTTTATTATTGTTCTTACTCTAGGACATGGGATGGCAGGGTAACCCACTAACTGGAACATTGCTGGTTGACATTGAAAAGGGATAAATAAAATTTAAAGGGTTTCACACTGGGAGTAATTAAGCATTTGGCCTCAACATGACACATAACACTTCTGCTCAAACTAATTGGCCAGAAGTAATCTTATGGCTCCATCCTGCACAAGGGGCCAATAAATACAATCCTGTCTTGTGCCAGGAGACAAAGGACTAGAGCCTACTCAGACAGCAACACCAATGACTCTATAGTATCTTCCTGGTTTGAATAACTGTTAATGGCATTATCCAAGTGCAGATATTTGAAAGGAATGAGCTTGGGGATGTGAAATCCATATTTCTTTTTTAGCCTTTTTTAGTTTAAAAGCCTATTGAGTGGAGATGTCAAGAAGACACTTGGAGATATGATTCTTAAGATCGGAGAAGGTCTAGGGGTAGAGAAATAAATTTGAGCATCCACAACATGAATATGACACTTAAAATATCAGGACTTATAGGTACCTGTCGAGAACCCTCAAGTTCTATCTTTGGATTCCTATAAAGAAGGAATTCCTATAGAGAAGGAATCCAAAGACAGAACATGAGGGCTCTCAACAGGTAGAGATCTTACAGAGAGAAAACCAACAAAGGAAATAAAAAGAGAGAGGTTCTCATGGTAGATAGAAACTCAAGAGAGTATTGAATCTTAAAAGGCCTCAAGAAGTAAGTATTGCAAGAAAAAGGGAATGCTGAGAGGTCAAGGAAAATGAAATTTAATTATTGGATCTGGCAAGCTATTGACCATTTTACTGGTGTGGCATAAACAAGAGGCTAATTTAAAGGGGGCTGAGAAGAGAATGGTAAGTGTGGAATTGATGAAAATGGTCATAGACAACTTTTGGAAGAGTTTTGCTGTAATCATAGCAGTAAAGTGGGGTCAGTAGTGAAAAGGGACATGGTGTCAAGAAGACAGGTGGTCAGGAAAGGGAGCAGGTTCGTGGGCCAGATGATGGTTTTGTCTTTTGAAATATGCTGACCTGATAAAAAGGTATTCAAATGAAAAGCATTCAGATATTAGTTGGAGATATAAGTCAGACATAGAGAAAAACCAGTGCCAGCATAAACATGGAGGTGCCCTCTTCATAGAGAAAAGAGAACAGGGAACACAGATGGGCTCTGATAGGAAAAGTATAGAGAAAAAAGATTGAGGAGATGAAGGCTGAGCCCTAGGGAGCGCTCACATTAATAAAATCAGGAGAAAAAAGCAGATTATGTCCTAGAAATCAAGGAAAGAAAGTTTAAATACCTTTGCAAGAGGTTTTTCTTCACTTCACTTTCTATGTTCCTGGAAATATGTAGTCTATATTCTGTACTCTCTGGCCAAATTTGAAGGGGATAGTACTGTAGCTGATTAAATATATAATCTAAGAACTGTGGAATAAAGATAGGATTAAAGGTTTTTTAAATCTCAAATCAGTGGGGTTGATGCTCTTTGCTTTTCTGTTCTTTTTGTTATTGTTTCCTCTTGTTATTTTGAAATTTATCTAAAAACTACTTAAAAGTATAGTTAGTGCCATACTCATCGTTGTATTTTTCTTCTTTTTTACCTCCTCCTCCTTCATCACCACCTTCACTAATGATTATCATTAGCAAAACAATCATCACCATCAGACTTCATTAAATTAACTATTTTGGTATTTTAATAATTCAGAGCTATTTTTCATAATTTGGTTAGAACTACTGAGGGGCTTTCATTTTAGTATAATAGAACATTTTTATAGCACTTCTGGTTATTTGAGTACTTATTAAATGCTTACTTTAAACATGGGCATAATTTCTGCCCTAAGTCCTTTTCAGTTAAATTTCCTAGGAAAGATACAAGAGTTCCAGGATGGAAAAGGAGTGCTCAGAGGGAATACAAGAGATTAAGACCACAAATATATGGTATCACTAGAATAATTTGGCAGAATTTTATTTCTATTTAGGTTAGTTGGCTATAAGAAACATATGTAGATAAATAGTATAGGCATATAGGTACAGGGTAAAATGGTGACTCAATATCTTAATATCAAATGAAAAATGGGCTGCTTCCTCCTTCTAGCCTGGAATAATGTACTATTATTGACACCCCTTCTCCAGAGTATAATTTGGCTTAGTTCTGGTGGTCTGTTGAGTGGCTTGGTCTCACTCTCTTTCTCTCTCTCTCTCTCTCTCTCTCAACCTCTCTCCCCTCTCCCCCTTCCTCCTCTTTCTCTCTGCCCTTCCTTCTGGCTGTCCATCCTTCTCTCCCTCCTCCCCTCCTCCCCACTATCTCTCACTCCTCCAACTCAGTTCTTTCTATCAGTGTCTTGACATCTACCTAGTTACCCTAGAGACCTCAAAGCAATTATTCTTTCCTTAAACATTCCTTCAAAACCCAGTTGTTCGTTAGGCATATTGACTTGAATCATGTCTATCTTTGCCATTGCTACCTTCTTAGTTCTAATATTCATCATTATTTTCTGGGTTACCTCCATGGCATCCTAACTTGTGCCTGCATCTTTTGTTTTATTCCACTCCAATGATCCCTCCTATTCACATGCCTCTCCTCCAACCTTCTCCCATCTTAGTTATTGTGCTTAAGAAAATTACGGATCATAGACCAAGTATAGGATAGCAGGGTGAGGAAGCAGATTGAAGGAGGGAGACGTTGGAGTTGGAGTTAGAACTAGTTCGGAAGTTAGATTGTACTTGTCAATGAGAGACTTAATCCAGATTCCATCTCTCTAGGACAGAATAGACCATTTCTATCTACATGGAGTATCCCTTACATGATATCCATATTTCTCTCTTAACCTCATTGTACACATATGTTTACATGTGTAACACTTCTACTAAATTGTAAGCTCCTTAAGGTCAGAGACCATGTCCTAACATTCAGTAAGCTCTCCATGGTTGTTTGTTGGGTAAATAAATAAAATACGGTCTTAAATAGAACCAGTGTCAGAAGGAATAGGGTGGAGAAAATGAATATAAAAAAGATTGGATATGGAATTAAATGGACTTAGTAAAATATTAATTCTGGGACAATGAAGAGAGAAGGATCAGATATGTCTACACAAATTTGAGCTTAGGTGACCATTAACAGAAATAAGGAAGTTGGGAGGAGGAACCGATGAGTTTGCTTTTAGGCAGGTTGATTTTAAAGTTCTGTAGAGAATTTTAATTTTAGGTGGATGAATTGTTCCAGCAGACAATTCAGATTTGAAGCCTGAAGCTTTGGAGGGAGTTTTGGTCTAGAAGTAAAGATGTGTTAGTGAGTGAAATTACCAAGACACCGCAGTGAAAACAGGAAAGAGAGCCTTCATCAGATGCATGGGGGAAGCCTCTTTTTAAGAAATTTGGAAAAGGAGCTGATGACAGAAAATGAGTCTGAAAATGAGAGGCAGAAATGAGTCATCAAAGAGTTACTTGGAAAGTGTACAGTCAGGAAACCCAGGAAAAGAGGATGTTGAGGAAGGAGTGAGAGAAATGCCAGCTATTGCACAGATATTGCATATTATGAGAATGGAGGCCTATTTAAATTTGAGTAATAGAACATCAGTAATATTATTTTAGAATTATTTGCTCTTGGGTTAAATATGTTTTCTCTTAGGAAGCAACTAAGTTAAAACACGGTATTTAGAGTGCTGCAGAGACAAGGTTGTAAAAATGCTCTCCTATATCATTGGTGGTTGAATAAAATTCCTTTATTGGTTTTTCTTGGAACTGTACCCTCTAGCCAAACAGCCCAGTGGAATCCAGTGATAGAAGCCAAAGAAATAAAAGCTAAGTGTCTCAATTTATCCTGTTGTCACTTTCAGCTTTCTCTGCTCATTATTAGATACCAAGATAAGCAATAGATTTAGGTTTTTTGATGGAATTCTAGTGGATGCCTTGGCTCTCTTTGTCCTGGATCTAGGGACACTCTAGTCAGATTCTCAGATTTTTTCTTTTTTCTTTTTTGCACATTCATGGCTTGAATAAGGGTAAGAGAGCCCGGGATAGATGCTAACAATCTTTCAGATTGTTATCTGAAATAGATATCTTGAGATATGCTGTTAGTATGTTCTTCAAGGCATGCCATGCTGTTAGTATTTTCTTCAAGGCAGCCCATGATTAGGCCAGAGGAGGAGGATGCCGCTATTCACTTCTAACCTCCATCCTTGAAGAATGGTAAATACAGAAGATGCTTGCTGGTCAGAAGAGAGTTGACTCATTATGTCAGGTAGTAAACCAAAAATTTTCTCCCTTTGTGATGAAAGAAAACGCAGATAAAAGCATGACCAATAAACAAGCCATAAGAATGGGAAAAACAGTGATGACACGGGGTTAGTGCTATAAAAGTTCCCAGAAAGGTCTTTGAAAACTCTGGGCCTATACATTTAATTATGTACTATTATTTACTAATATTATATACTAATATTTACTTTGTTTGGAGGTAGAAACGCTTTACTATCCACTTGTCTTTAGTGTGAACACTTTCTTAGGAAGCATTAATGAAACACCTAATACTACCTGCTTCCATGCCAGTCCAAAATTAAGCTCTAAAGATTGAGGAGTCAGAGGTAAAGGTCAGTAGGTTTTTCTGTGGTCTTGACTTCTTCTCAAGATATCTATTTGATTTCCAGTAATAGGAAGTGGCTCCCAATTACATCTATTCCCAGGGTCCCTCCCTATTCTCTTGTCATCTTGATTTCAGTTTGGCCTGATTAGATGGTACTAAGTTTTCTATATGGTAATTTATATTACAAGAAAAATTGGTAAATGGTGGGATACTGCTTCAAATCTGCAGCAATATAGGTAGGTGTCTTTGGTGAGGTTTTGTTTGCAATTATAGGATTCCCTAGATGGGGACTTTTTCATGAAAAATCATAACAGCAAGTGGTTGAATAAAGGTTATTTCTAGACTGTTTTCTCCAGACTAATTAGACTAGTACAAGGGCCAACCATACAGCCTCATAGTTTCAAGGGTGCATTGGGAGTCAGATGGACTTGAGTTTAAATCTTGCCTCTGCCACATAAAAGCTTTGTGAGCTTGGACAAGTCATTTACTTCTCTCAGCCTCAGTTTTCTCATCTGTAAAATAAGATGATTATGGCATCTTATAGAATTGTTGCGATACTTTCAGATAGTCTAAATATAAAGCATTTGGCAGGCCAGGCGCAGTGGCTCACGCCTGTAATCCCAGCACTTTGGGAGGCCGAGGTGGGTGGATCACGTGAGGTCATGAGTTCAAGACGAGCCTGGCCAACATAGTGAAATCCCGTCTCTACTAATAATACAAATATTAGCTGGGTGTGTGGTGGCACACATCTGTAGTCCCAGCTACTCAGGAGGCTGAGGCAGGAGAATTCCTTGAACTCAGGAGGTGGGGGTTGCAGTGAGCTGAGATCATGCCACTGCATTCCAGCCCAGGCAACAGAGCGAGACTCCATCTCAAAAACAAAACAAAACAAAACAAACAAACAAAAATAAAGAAATAAAGCATTTGGCACAGTTCTTGGCACTTAGTATCTAGCCTTCATTATTAGTCTTAGATGGAAAACTGGATGCCTCAATAGACCTGGCCAGGACAGCGTTCCCACAGTCTCCATCAAGTCAGCAAGCTTTATCAGCTTTATCTCTGATATTTCTTTCTAGACAGTTCCTCTCCTTTTTCATCATTACCACTAGTGCTGTAGACCTGGGCACTACCTTCTCTTAGTTGGATTTTTTGGTAATACTTATACACAGTTGCCATGTAGTTCTCATAAAACTTGTTTTGTTTTGTTTTGTTTTTTCCCCCACTGCTCAAATACTTGCTCTAGATCCCTGGTCCTCAGCTTTGTACTGAAGACTATGATTTGGTATGAGCCAGTTTTATCAATTTAATCATCTATTTTTTATTTTCTTCATGCATTTCTCCCCAAACACACATATCATCCCCAAGCCAATAATAATTCCTTTCAAAGTACTTTTTGTACTTTTGGTCTTATGTATGTCATGTTGCAATAGCTTTTCAAGTTGATTTTCGTGTGTGTGTGTGTGTGTGTGTGTGTGTGTGTGTTTCTCTTGCTTTCTTTTAGTTCATTCCCTATGTGACCACCAGATTAATCTTTTATATAATACCAACCTGACCTGGTCACTCTTCTGAACCAGAGCGATTTCCTAGTGCCTTTATGATCAAATTAAAACTTCTACATCAGCTCGATGCAGGAGGTCTTCTGGGGCATTTTTCAGCCTCAACTCAACTGTCACTCCCACTATACTGTGCAATTCAACTATATTGATTGTTCTTGAGACTACACATATGCCAAGATTTCTCACTCTCATTTCTTGCCATCCGTGCTATTTCTTTTACCTTCCTATTTCAAAACCTGGCTAATGCCACTCATTTATCAGGTCTCACCTTAGTACTCCATCCTTTCAAAGGCATTTTCTGATTGCCTCTTCCCTCTACCCACAGCTTGAATTAAGAGCTCATCCCTGATTTCATGTTAATTTGGAAATATCTTTTTAGAAACCTTTATCATGTAAATTGCTCATTTTGATTTTCTGACTGTCTCCTCTTCTAAAAGAAGGCTTACTTGCAGTATTTTTTAATCTTTGTATTTTCATAGAGCATGACACTCAATAAATATATGAGTGTGTGAAAAACTGAATAAATGTGTATATGTCTGTTTCTTTTAATAGAGTAAGTTATTTTAGGGAAGGGCCAATGACTCTTTTCCGCTTGTAGGCTCCACGTTTCCTAGCATGGTCCTTTGTATATAATAGTTGATCAATATGTAGTGTCTGAATAATGATATACATGTCTATCTTCCCCAGATCATTCTAAGTTTTTCAGCAAAAAGATTGTGTCATAAGAATTAGATAGCCTCCAGCACAATGAATTACAAATAGTTCATACTCTAATGCACATGTTTAATTTTTGCTTGGAGTTGAACTTAAGTTATGGTGCCTTATGAGAGAGTCAGGCAGCTTCTCTGTACTACACAAGCATGTACTTGATGAAGCTTGGGGTCAAAAACCTGGAAACTAAGTTTAGTTGGAAATTTAAATGCTGGAGACTGGATGCATCCTAGGAGTGGATTACTAGTATTGATACTCCTAGATAATTTTCTATTCTTATTTGGTTCTTTCTCCATAAACCTGACCAGTCCATGTATAGCAAGCCTCAAAGGATGCAAGCCTTGTTCTGGTGTTTGTTATTGCAAGTCAAAGTCTATCAGGAGCTGAGGAATGAGCAGCAGTGGGAGGGTGTATTAATTTCCTGTGGTTGCTGTAACAAATTATCACAAATTTGGTAGCTTAAAAACAGTAATTTATTTTCTCATAATTCTGGAGGTCATAAGTCAGTTTCACTGGGCTAAAATAAAGGTGTTAACAGGGCTGCATGTCCTCTTAAATGTCAAGGAGAGAATCTGTTGCTTGACTCTTCCCATTTCTGATAGCTGCCCATATTCCTTGGCTTGTGGCCCTTAATCTCTACCTCCATATTCACATCATTTCTCTGTCTGTATGTGTGATCTTCCTTTGCCTTCATCTTATAAGGATTCAAGTGCTTGCATTTAGGGTCCACCTGGAGAATACAGGATAGTCTCATCTCAAGATCCCTAACTTAATCACATCTGCAAAGACTCCTTTCCAAATAAAATAATATTTACAGGTTCCGCGGATTAGGATATATCTTTGGGGAACATTATTCAGCCTACTACACAGATACCTTTCTCTTTTTGTAGATTCAAAGTGCTTGATCTTCTAAGAACATTGTTTGCTTACAGACATACTTCAGGAGTAAATGACTTCCAAACTGATGGTCCATTGAAAAAAAGCCTGGGGCTGCTGTCAGGAAAGGTCTAATTTAGGTCAGCCTAATGCCACTGAACAGATGTATATGGCAACATTCCCAACTCCCATTAGGAAAATAAGCCATTAATTAATACTTATTGAGGAGCTGATAAGTAACTGGAAGAGCTGGTCTGAGTTCTGGACAAGGAATCAGTGACAGTCAGTTTCCACTGTCTGGCTGTTGTGGGTAGATTGTGGTCCATCTCTGTAGGATAAGGTGTGCACAGTTGGCTTGGCACTCGCTCTTCTGTGTCCAGCAGTAGCTCTTGCCATCTGTCTTATCAAGAGAATAAAAATGGGTCTAAGTTGTCACTGGGAGATTACTGAGTATCAGTGGACACTATGAGCTTGAGTGGGCCACCCCATGCAAGGTTAGAGTAGGGACTTCACCAATGTTTGAATTAGGGAACTTCAGTACCTAAAATTGGGATGCAGATGTTTCTTGACTCCTTCATGTCTTTTCCACCTCTTTCATGTAATCTAAGGGGGATATGGACCTTGGAGGAGTCTTCCTCAAGGCTTTGGCAGGTGCTCCTAAACATGCTTCATCCATGCCTACTTGAGTGTAATCTGCTATCTTAAGCCACAGGCAGGAGAGATCAATTTTTCTAGTAACTTCTTTTATAATCCAGCTAGCTGAAGAAGTGTGATCAAAGAATCTTAAAAGTGTGATCTTGAAGAATCTTAGTTTCTCTTCTGTTGTAGAGAGAGGATAGTAATAGTTGCTAAGCCTATAGGCTCTGAAGCCAGACTTATCTCTATTTCCATGCTGGCTCCACTACTTAATAGCTGTGTGAGCTTAGGTAGATAATAAAATCTCAGATTCCCAGTTTTCTCAATTGTAAAATGAGGATAATAGTAACCAATATATGGAAGGTGCCAGGAGATATTCTAAGCATGTTACATGTATTTAACCTTCTTATTCTCACATCGACCCTATGAGGTAAATGTACTATTGTTATCCTACTTCAAAGATGGGAAAACTGAGGTAGAGAGAGATTAAGTAACCTGTCTAGATCACACAGTAACAAGTCGCAGAACAAGAATTTCAACTCAGAGTATATGCTTCAACTCAGAATATACTTCAACTCAGCATATTTGCTGTTAACTATATTTTATGCTGCTTCTCGTGCCTCAGGTTGTGAGGATCAAATAGGGTGGCCATCTATTCCAGGTCACCTTGGAAAGTTCTGGGTAATATCTCCTGTCCAGGTGAATTTTTAATAGTGCCCCCTTCTTTTATTCTCAAAGGTATTGTCACATCTTGGTTTGAATATATTTCACACTTGGATTAAATAGTCCTTACATGTGAAACACTAAGAATGATTACCAACCCATAGGAAGCTCTCTGTTAATATTAGCTATCGCTGTTTCTACTACTGCCATCACCGCCACTGTCACCATCACCCACATTCATCCCAAGTCTGGGACCCTTAGGGTTAGGGGATTAACCCAAGTTCTGCAAAGGCATATCATGGGAGCCACTGTTCCCAGTTCCCACACCCGTAGCAGACATTGCTCATTGATCACAGTACAACAGTCTTCCTTACTTAGTGTCATAGACAACCATTCGTGATAGATCACGTTTGAGATGTGAAATTAAAATTATTTATCACACCTAGTTTTGTTTAATCTCAGAATACAAAATCCCAGTGTATGGAGAATCTGAATTTAGTCTGAGCTTGTGGTTTTATATGAAAACTTATTTGATTCCTAGAAGTGATAATGAATTTGGGACCTCTTTAGGCATCCTATGTCCCTTTTCTCCAATATTTCTTTCTACCTATTTCTCTATTATTTCTACCTCTTCCTTTATATAAAATAAAAGAAATTTAATTCATCAGTTTCCTATTCTCTGCCTATAATTTTATATGTTATAATAAAAGACTATTGAAATACTACCAAAGTGGACACAATGTAAATAAGGCAACGGAGTGAGTCATCATAGGAATTACAGTTGGCACCCAAGATCAAAGGCTTAGAAAATCTATCTTTAAATGTGCTTTTTGTAACTGGTAGTGAAATTCATTTCAGGTTGATTTTGCGTGGCATAAGGGACATCTAGTGGTGATCTAGGTCTCTGCAGATTTACTAAAGGTAATGCAAACTCATAGGTATAAGTATTAGGGCCTATATACCATCACCTTGAAAGGGAGTCCCAAGAAAGGAGGGGACCTTTTGTTGCATGACTACTTTTAAGCTAGCAAAGTGTAAAGAAATCTTTTTTGGAAAAAAATTAATTCGAGTCCCAGCATTTCTGTCTATATTATTGTCAGTTTGAACCCAACTCTTATTTGCTGCCTCCTGTACCAGGTTGGAAATCATTCTGTTATCAGCTACCTGCCAACCTGGCATATTCTTCCTATCACTTTCCCCACCTCTTTTGCTCATTGCAGAGGGGCTCTCTGGAGCACTTTGAAAAGCCACCTGATTAAAGCCTTCATTAGGCTAGAAGCAGAAGTGCTTCACAGGCCAGGCAAGAAATACTTTGTAATTGCTTCTGATGGGCAGATCTCCTTTGGAGGTTGCTGAGCCATCAGGAAGCCGTACAGCACTGGTCCACGTGTATTTTGTATAAATTAGTGGACTTGACATTATAAGAGGTTGCCCCTATACGCAGTTATCTTCTTAGCCCCAGAGTTCTCCTGGAACTTACCCATTGTCCTGCGCCTCTTTGTAGAACCCGTCTTACGCATGGTTCTGAACTAACTGCTTCTGTCACCTGGATTGCTTACAATACCTGCTTGCCTCATGTGCTACTATTGTTTCCAACCAACTGTGTTAGACTTCTTAAAGGTTCTGTTTCATTGAATGCTTTTACAGTATTTTCTATGACTCTTTTGTCTTTGAGCCTCTCAGATTAGCTTTTTCTACAAAAGCTGTTTGGTATGCCTATTGTCATCTATTTTCTTTCGGAGTAGCTGCTAACAGCCAGAAGCTGCTAGTTATGGCCAAAGGCCTCATTGTTGGAGAGTCGTTCTTGCTCTTTGACTCTAGGTAGAGAGGACGAAGGCTCTGAGGTACTGTCTCAAAACATTCATGTGTTTTCTATGACAAGTCAAAGCTACATTGTCATGTTAGAGGTGTCCAGTAGCCCCTTAGCATGCCTCAGAGTGGGAGGTAGTGTTGGCACCGAACTTTGTCAGCCAGTCTCTTAGAGGATGTTACTGGAGTTTGTGATTGAGCTTTTACTTCTTCTGTTAGTGTTCTGCTGAGACATATACACTAATGATAGCTGCCACTCTGGGGTGCAGAACTTTCCATATAGATTGCCTTAAAAATAAAAGCAAATTTTCTACGCATACATGCCGGGGAAAACTCTACTAAATATTCAGTGGTTCCAAGAAATGCCTTTTAACCATTTGTAATACTTTAGCTTTCTACATTTTCATCTCATTACTTATTTTCAGGCAGAATAGATACAGAGGCTTCTTTCTGCATTACAGTCTTCACAGACTTAAAGGCATCAGGAAGTAGCCCTTGTGATTTTCCTTGCTATTCTTCTTCCCATTTTTCCACCTCCTCCTGTAAGCACATACTTTGTGTCAGGCATTGAGAGATACAGAGAGAAAAGGCATAGGTTTCTCCCCTTGAGAGGCTCCTGGTCTACTGGAAGAAACAGACAATTCCAGTACAATGTGATAGATACAATGATAGCAGTTAGAACATGAAGCCATGGGGGCGGAGAGGAAGAAATCAGCTGTGGGTGGGAGTGGAGTGGGTAGAAATATTGAAGAAGGTTTCTAAAAAGAGGTGATGCCTAAACTGTGCCTCAAGTGGTGAATAGTAGTTATCCAGGTAGAGAATCCAGGCAAGATTTATCCCTGGAATGATAAATTGGAGGACCTGCTGAACTTTTGTCAAGGCTGGTAACAATGAAGTGAGGACTAGATCAGGAAGAGGTTTTTATATAATGCTTCAAAGTTTGCATTTAATTCTGAAGTTGATAAAGAACCATCGAACAATTTTAAGCAGAGAATGACATGTTATTCCCAGACATGTTAATAGTGAGACGATTAGAGTCATTTCTAGTCCTCGGAATAAAAATAACAGTAGTTTCCTAGTGGTTCAGCAAGGTATGTTTTAAATTTTGTCATCTTTTTAATCAAACTGCTTAAGGCTTCCTTTCTACTCCAATAGTTACCTTTTTCCCCTAATTGCATAATGTATATATTTTTAGAGCTTTTCATAATCAGGTACCACCTATTCACCTCATCTTAATTCCTCTGCTTTGTGACATGTAACTTTTACTCTACTGGAGTTGGTGCCCTTATCAAATATTCTAAGACAGAAGGAAATGTAGGCATTCTCTGGGTAGGTTTGTTTAGTGCCTAAGAAAATGCAGGAAATGAGAGTGTGTATTTATTGAGCTTCTACTATGTGCCACACACTTTGCTAAATACAGGGAATGCATTGATTATCACATCAGAAACACACAACCCATGTGTTTATGACGCTTAGTTTAGAGGATCGAAACAGTGCCATCCCTAGCAACCAGAGGGCACAGAACTACAGTTTCAATCAAGTTTATGGTCATAGGTCCTTGTACATTAATTGACATGACAAATATATCTCACTCCAATTTTGAGATGAAAAAATATTCCCCCCTTAAGTGCCCTTCAACTTTCTCTGTGCATGTTTTTGGCAGCAATTATGTCTCATGGTCTATCCTCCATGGTCTAGAGCTAAAGATACAGTGGTTATTTAGTACATTTACATGGGCTTTTGTTTCTAATATTCTAATATAGCTAATCAATTCATATTAACTTGGCTTTTGCGTTAGAGGATAAGAAAGGTGGAGAATAGGTTCATCTCAATTTCTGGCTCTCAGTGACTGGTAGTTAACCTCCTGGAGCACTACCTTGAGAGGATTCTGAGGCTTCATCTGGGTTGAGTGGAAGTAGAATAGAAATATGTCTATTGATGATGAATGCCATCTGCTGGGAAAGGAGGGTAGAGGCACATATTTGCCAACATGGCTCTAAGAAATGGGAGAGCTGCTATCCAGTTGTGTCTGAAAAGATTGACTGGCAGCTAGAAACTTTTAAAACTACCCATTGACTAGTTCTATCTCGGAGAACTACACCCCCTACTTGCCAGTTCATGTCTTATGTCTCTGCCTGGGTCTGTCTATGTCAAGTTCTTATTTGTTAACTTAGTAGAATCTTAGTGGACTCTGTGAAAATGATAAAGCTTGAAAGAGCAAGCCTGTGATAGACTGTGATAGACTGAGCCTTTATAGTATCCTTAATGCTCTAGAAACTTGATTGACTGGAAACTTTTTCTTTTTCTTTTTTTTTGAGATGGAGTCTCACTCTGTCACCCAGGCTGGAATGCAGTGGCACAATCTCTGCCACCCGGGTTCAAGTGATTCTCCTGCTTCAGCCTCCCGAGTAGCTGGGATTACAGGCACCCACCACCATGCCTGGCTAATTTTTGTACTTTTAGTAGAGACGGGGTTTCACTATCTTGGCCAGCCTGGTCTTGAACTCCTGACCTTTTTATCCACCTGCCTCGGCCTCCCAAAGTGTTGGGATTACAGGCGTGAGCCACTGCGCCCGGCCTGGAAACTTTTTCTATAAGATACACAAATACATTGCAGCCTGTTCCTGATCAGCCATTTAAGTGGAATAAAAGTCCTAAGAAAGTTCTTCTTGAGAAGAATAAAATTGAGACCTCCACTCTGAACAGGCATGGAGCATTCAATAAGGCAAAGGGTCAGAAATCTTGCTTAACTTCTTACTGTTCACATCTGTAACTGGGCATAAACCTATAGGATCATTTTCCCTTCACAAAGAATCCATCAAGTAAATACTTGTTAAAGCCTACGCTTAACTTGAGCACCGGTAGTAATGACTCGCATTATCAGTGGGGCTCTTGGGCTTGCACTCATGGCTCTGTGATTTATGAGGGCAGAAAAACTGACTGGCTTACAGCTGTCTCTCTTTTTCTGGCTGGCCTGCCTGCATGCCTAGATAACTGAATGGCTTTTTTCAGAATGAGGTATGGTCTAAGGATTTTGCTACTTCAATGTCAGTTTCCTGGATCTTTTCTTCTACTCCAGCTTGCCATATGTCCCTTTTATATTTTCTTGGCCACTCTCTTACAAATAGGGCCATAGATCAGAGATGGTGGCCCCATCTGGTGAAATCTAGCTTTCAGATACGCTTTGTTTGACCCATAGAGTGTTGGATCACATAGAATTTTTAAAAATTAATTAACTGTCGACATTGTACTATTGATTTCAACTTTATCTGGAGTCTTTTTAACTTTTATTTTGAGCTCTAGAACTTGGACATTTTCTGGCTCCTGCCTTGCAAGTCTGAACCTCAGTTCCAGTTTTCTATTTTTGGTGCTTAGTTTTTTGTCTTTGGCAGATCCTGACCACTGTTAACAAAATATAAAGCATGAAAATGGTGGCATCCATGCGATGCAGCAGTTGGGACTATGAGCCCCAGGTTGGATGTCAGCTGTATCTCAGCAGGTGGAGTTAGTTTACTGATCCCTGTTAGCAAGACCAGAGATGCAGATGTGACTCTGGTCATGCCAGATATTAGGTTTTTCAGACTTTGGGATCTAAGAGGACCATCTGCTGCCACATTTGTGCTTGGACTTCACTGTTAGAGTTTGATCAGTGGCATCCTGTGATGAAAAATGATGTTCATGAATATGAATCTAAATCTGAGCAAGTGTTTGGTGTGTGTGCATCTCATAAATGTCACATTAGGCAATTAAGTATATACAATTTATAAATAAGTGTATGTAATTTATAAATACATATATGAAGTTCATAAATAAATAATATATAACTTATAAATAAATATATAAAGTTATGATTTTATAGTTTATTAAATCCAGAGTTTTTCTTTTGTTGTAGCCCTGCCTCTTAGGCTTGACAATTGGCTTAGAAGTTATCTTCTAGAGAGAATCTTTCTTTTTCTTTTCTTTTCTTTTTTTTTTTTTTTGAGATGGAGTCTCACTCTGTCACCCAGGCTGGAGTGCAGTGGTGCGATATCAGCTCACTGCAACCTCCACCTCCGGAGTTCAAGTGATTCTCCCACTGCAGGATCCCGAGTAGCTGGGATTACAGGCATACCGCACCATACCTGCTAATTTCTGTATTTTTAGTAGAGATGGGGTTTCACCATGTTGGCCATGCTGGTCTTGAACTCCTGGCCTCAAGTGATCCACCTGACTTGGCCTCCCAAAGTTCTGGGATTACAGGCGAAAGCCCCTTTGCCCAGCCTGAATCTTTCCTTCTTAATGACTCCATGCTATACTGTCTGTTGATTTATTCTGGCTTTTCTCAGTAAATAACAAAATTAATAGTGATCGCCATCACTTATTGAGTGCTTATCAAGGGTCAGAAACTATGTGAAGTACTTTTATATGTGGGACCATCATCTCCTTTATTTCTTACAGTCCTATGTGGTAAGATATTATCTACATTCTACAGTAGAAGAACATAGGCTGAGACAAGTTAAATATCGTGACCAATGTAACACAGTTGGTAAGGTGTCCAAACCCTGGTTAGGGTGTCTCCAAAGGCCATAATCATGACCATGGCACTATACTGCTACTTCAATCTAACATCTAATTTAATAAAGATATGAACATTTGTTAAGCACCTATATAGTTAGGAGCAATTTCAGATGTTAAAAGGTGTAATTCATATTTCTTGCTCATAAGGTGTTCGAAATCTATTGAAAAGACAAGACTTGTGCTGTACAAAGATAACAAAGTTGAGAGAGTTTTAAGTGATGAGTGAGTGGAGTGGACAGTTTAGAGGAGGGAGAAATCACAGCAGGCCCAAGTCATCAGCTGCCTGAGGGAGAGAAGGGAAGTGGGGCAGAGACAGTGGGATGTGTGATTCCGTGGAGACCCCAGAAGCAAGATTCTTTCACAACACTTCTTAGTCATTCTTTTACCCTGAGTAGGAACGTTATGCAAGAATAAGATTAGCCCAGAAGTTTTATCTAGAAGCTGTATCATCCTGGAAGCTGAAGAGAAAAAGTTCATTTCATTATTATCTATTGTCAAAGGATTAAATTTGGAAGGGAGATAAGTATATATTTATTTTTTTGCTTGTTGTGAGTAAATGACTTTGCAGTTAGGTATACAGTTGAAAAGCTTTATTGAGATTTGTCGTCAACTCTGCTCCACTCATGGTACCCCAATACTGGCTTCTCCACCATTCCATTTCTCCAACTTCAGAAAATGTCCACAGCATCCTTACTTTCCAACATTCTCCACTGATGTGGAGTGGATCATTGGTGCTCAGGCCTCAAGTCACAAACCTGTGAGTGACATGGTCTTATCCGCCGACCTGGTGTTTTTTATTGAAGTTGTCCTCTATGCAGATAGTTTAAAAACAAGAGAAAAGAAAGACCAGGTGGTAAACCTCCTATTCCTTGTCAGGAGAAATAGTGCCAAGAAGCCATCTGGGCACTCCAGGGCACATGCCCACATCCCCTCATTCTTTCTAGTTCCCTTGCTGGAGTGCATAGAGATGGGGCATTTACAACAGAACACGTGGAAACACATTCTCAGAAAGTTGAGAACAGAGTGGCCTGGGATAAGATGGCAGAGGGAGAGAAGAAAATACTTCTCTGAATGGGGACTATCTCTAATTCTTAGTTTATTCTCATGCATCTGCCTTCTAACTCAAATACCTTGGAAGAATTTGAAGTAATAAGTGCATCATGCAGGGTTAGAATACTCTCTCTTTTTCCAATCAAGTGGGTTGGGCAAGAGGGCAGACAGCTTCCTCATTGGTAGGTAATAAAAGGATTCTGATTTATCAGATTGTGGGATCACCAAGTACCAGAGTAGCCAGGGAAATTCTCAAATGGATTTGAAAATCCTAGGGAAGGGGCACCATTTAGAGAGGCTGGAGAGAAGAGAAAGGCACTGCAGCCTAGGAAACCCAGTGAACAAGAATGCAGAAGCAATAACACCTGGGTTCATACAGAAACCTTTGAGGTGACCCCTAAGCGGGGAGGTATAGACATCCATTAGAAATGGATTGTGCAGGAGGGGAAGGCCTTTGCACATCAAGATGGACTTGGGTGTGGTTTTTGTGCGTGACTAAGGGGTTTCTGCTTTGTGTGTAGGCATGGGGTACAGGAGGGCTAGAAATTGCCCTCTCTGGAGCATATCCTTACCCCAGTGCAGTCAGAGAGATAAGGGCTCAAGTCCTGTTTATGCATTTAATAGCCTACATGATCTTGGGCAAGTATGTATCCCTGCTGAACTCCATGTCTGTAAAATGGGGCTAATGCTACCTATTTCATTTGCTTATGGTGTATGATATAAAACAGTGTTTGCAAAGTACCTGGCACATGGTAGGCTCTTTTCTTATATTGTTCCGGCTCTCAGCTTGCTTTACTCCTGGTATTGCTCCTGTGTGTCTCTGTATTAAAGATCATGGAGGAATATAATTATATTTTTTTCCTGAGAGACTTTGTCTTAACTCTGAGATTCTGTCCTCAGCTGTTTTACTGTCTGGTCTCTTAAGCATGAGTCACATGTCCAAACAGCAGTCTTTACAAGCCCATGGGTGGGATAGTAAGACCAGCTTGTCACTGTTTGTGACTCTGCTTCTGTACCTCCCAGTCTGTGTGACATCTTCCCCCATGGGGAGCCGTTTCTACTTTGTCTTTAATTGCTCCTCGCCGAGGCGACTTGTCAGCCAAGGCTGCTTTCTGTCACTTGATGCCACATCTCTTCCTAGTTCAGCCAGCCATTTGGGGACATTCATTTAGTTGACAGTCTGATTTTACAGAGAACATTGTACCAGACAATAATTTGCCTTGTAAGGGGGTCCAGCAGGGTTTCCTGCCTCCATGCTGACCCAGGGTGCCAGTACACTTCTGCGTGGCTGTGGCTGTGGTTCTGCACAGAGCAGGTGGGGAAGGTGAAGATATTAACAATGGAGAGTCCCAGTTGAGCATCACTGGGCTACAAGTCCCTTGCCCTCCTGTCCTTTTCCTCTTGGTAGATAAACCTTCACAGAACCTCAATTCAGGACCCTATCCATTTCCAACAGAACCCCAACACCATGGGAGATGAAGATATAGGATTATTTCTTCCTAGGTTTGTGTGCCGGTTTAGAATTGTCTGTGTCCTACTATGTCTAACATCCCACTTGATCTTGACAACAGCCCTGTGAGGTGGGAAAGAGGGACAGTTTGTAGAACAGATATCAAGGCTCTTACCTTTGGAATAAATAAAATGGGACTCAGAAGGGTTATTCAGCTGTCAGTGAGAATGGTGTTGGCTTTTTATTCACGACAGTGAAAACTCCATATAAATAGACAGGTAATTTCAGGGCCATGGAGTAGATAGAGCACTCATCTTCAAAGAGCCTTTGAGAGAAGTCTGGTTATCTCTGTCTGGCCAGTTTCTGGCCCTTGCTTCTCTTACCTATCTCTTCAGAAATCTTCATTCCGGCTATTCACCTTCTCTCCCAGTCTCACTTAGGTACCCTTCTCACAGAAGAGTTCCTCTTCACTGCTCTTGTATCTTGTTAAAAGGCTTTTTTTTTCCTCCTTTTTATTCTGTCCCCAGCCTCCTGTAGGAATGCCCGATCTCTCTTTCTATTTATTGTTCCATGGAGCCAAGCCTCCTTCTGTCCCTTTGGGATGACCTATTGTTATACATTAATAATTAACCTTTACTAGGAACTCTAGTCACAGGCATTTAACCCAAATGCAGAAAAAGCCAAAGTTTATTTATGACAAAGAGCTCTCACATGCTGAGGTATAATAGTGAAGGTTAGAAAGGAGAAGCTGACACTCATTAAACTTTTATGATTTCTTTTCTGGTTTACTCACTTGAGTGATTGCCTGAGGATCCTGCAATATTTCCCTTTGCACATGGTCAGCCCAGTTTAGCTAAAATGAAAAATTCAGCTTTTGAATTGTGAAGTTGAGCATGCATGACTTTCCATGTAATTTTAAAGATAAGCCTCACAGGTGCTGCTAGTGGGGCCTGGTTCTGAGCATATGGACCCTGGGGCCCAAATGCCTAGGTTCAAGTCCTGCTCTGCCACTTATCAGCTGTGTGCCTGTGGGCTGGTTCCCTAACTGCTCTCTGTGTCTGTTTCTGCATCTGTAAAATAAGGGAATGATTACAGGTATCTCAAATGGGTGTTGTCTGTATCTAATGGGATGGAGAGGTGTTAAATCCTTACCATGGTGCCTGGTGGTAGGTGCTTAATAAGTGTTAGTATCATTATTTTCAATGTTATTGACTATGGTTAGGTCCGTGGTCAAGGTTACATAATAGTGAGTCATTTTCAATGCTTCGTCATAGTTATATATCACTCTTGTAATATCCATTAGAATGCAAACAGCTTTGCTTGATTGTCTCCTGGTGATGAGAGATGGGAACTAATTCTACATTTAGATATTGGGGATTATATGATATGTGCTGGAGTGACCCATCCAATTAACTTTGTCTCACGGATATGGACAGATGAGGCTTATTTTAGAAATTAGCCATTGTTGTTTTGGAGATGATAATGCAACCTTTTCAGGGCTGTGGAAATAGCGAAATGAGATTAACAATAACCCTCCAAATAGCTGCGACTTTTGTGCCCTTATGATATTGCATTCCTAAGTGCTTCACATGTTTTAAATCATTTTATTATTACAAAATAAATAGTTTGTTTATTCCTATGTTCCCAATTTCAGGAGAGGAAACAGACTCAGAAAATTTACTTTGCCAAAGTCACATAGCTTGTAAGTAGTAAATGTGGAATTCAAACCTAAATCTGGGTCCTGACTTAGAATTTGAATAAGGTAATATAAAGAAAATAGGAAAATAGTTGGGATGCTCAATACTCAGATCCTTGTCTATTTCCCTTCCATTGTTTTCTGCTTATTAAGTTTTTATGGATACGACATTGCTCAGAGATCAGAGCGCCAAAAACCATCCCAGGGTACTATATCAAATTTCAGTTCACATAAGAGTAAAACTTTTTTGAAATTCTAATTTCATGGAGAAAGATTAATTTCTGCTTTTAGATGGATTATACCTGGTTTAGAAAGTCATAACAGATTTTTTTCCCATAGGTTATTGGGGTTCAGGTGGTGTTTGGTTACATGAATAAGTTCTTAAGTGGTTATTTGTGAGATTTTGGTGCACTCAGCACCCAAGCAGTATACACTGCACCCTATTTGTAGTCTTTTATTCCTCACCCTCATCACACCCTTCCCCTCAAGTCCCCAAAGTCCATGTATCATTCTTATGCCTTTGCGTCTTCATAGCTTAGCTCCCACATATCAGTGAGAACATACAATGTTCGGTTTTCCATTCCTGAGTTACATCACTTAGAATAATAGTTTCCAGTCTTATCCAGGTCACTGCAAATGCCATTAATTCATTCCTTTTTATGGCTGAGTAGTATTCATATATATATATCACATTTTCTTGATCCACTTGTTGATTGATGAACGTTTGGGTTGGTTCCACAATTTTGCAATTGGAAATTGTGCTGCTATACACATGCCTGTGCAAGTATCTTTTTCGTATAATGACTTCTTTTCCTCTGGGTAGATACCCAGTAGTGGGATTGCTGGATCAAATGGTAGTTCTACTTTTAGTTCTTTAAGGAATCTCCACACTGTTTTCCATAGTGGCTGTTAGACAGTCATAATAGATTTTTTTAACTGCCATCCTCACGTTCTCCACCTACCTACCCACTCTGCAGGACAGTGGCCATGGCTTTGCAGAAGTGTACACTAACCTTGGGTAGGGCATGGAGGCAGAAAGCTCTGCTGGACCCCCTTGCAAGGTGAATTAGTATCTGGTTCAGTATTCTTTGTAAAATCAGACTCTCAACTAAATCAATGTCCTTGACTGACTGACTGAAATAGGGCTTCAGGATGTCTCATTCTACCACTGTACAGAGGGCACATGCAATGTGCAAAAAATAAAAACAAAAACAGACCTCTGTCCCCACCAGCTTTTAACACTTATTCTTTTCTTTCAAGTAATACATCCACATGGTTGAAAAAAAGTCTAACACTGTAAGAGGGCACAGTGAAAAGTAAGTCACCCTCCCACTCCAGAATATTAATCCCGCAAATATACTCCCCAATGACAATTTTATAGTTCCAAAGAGACTTTATGCTTACTGGAGCATATATACATATAATGCCCCCACGCCCCCACACTTTTACACAATGATAACATAATGCATCCTCTATCCTGTTCCTTGACAATTTCACTTAACAATGTGACCTGGAGAGCTTCCACATCAAAACCAAAAGCAATACCTTGTTTGCAAGGCCTGCCTAATATTCCATTATAACGCTGTGCCATCTGCTATTGATGGTCATTTAGGTTGTTTCTGGTGTTTTACTAAGGGTGCTTCAGTAAATCACTTTGTATGAAGTATGTGAATCCATGCAACTCGATCTCTCTTGATTTTTATTTGCAAGCTTATGTTGTATAACTTTCTGACAACACAAGAAATTGGCCAGGAGACAAAAGAAATTCTGTAGAAATATAGAGGCTTTTTTGGAGCTTGTGTGCACATCAGATGTTTCTTCAGATACTTTTTTGGTTCCTGTGTCTCATTGTTTCTTATGTTGTTTTGGACTATGTCCTGAAGCCTCTTCTTGGGTCATTTTTCCAGGTGCCCAGTGAGTGATGGATGGATACTGTTTGCAAGATTGATTCACATGGCACTTTTGTTTGGCTTTTGACAGGTTGTTTATAAGAATAATGACATCCGTCTGGAGCTGTCTCGCCTGGCCCGGATTGCGGACACCAAGATGAAAATCTATGGCGAAGTTGTGTTTAAGTGTGAGAATGTGGCCACACTGGACCCCATCAACTTTGAGACCCCAGAGGCTTACATCAGCTTGCCCAAGTGGAACACTAAACGTATGGGCTCCATCTCCTTTGACTTCCGCACCACAGAGCCCAATGGCCTGATCCTCTTCACTCATGGAAAGCCCCAAGAGAGGAAGGATGCTCGGAGCCAGAAGAATACAAAAGTAGACTTCTTTGCCGTGGAACTCCTCGATGGCAACCTGTACTTGCTGCTTGACATGGGCTCTGGCACCATCAAAGTGAAAGCCACTCAGAAGAAAGCCAATGATGGGGAATGGTACCATGTGGACATTCAGCGAGATGGCAGATCAGGTAGGAAGAGGCAGGATGTGTGACTGAGACTAGACGAAAGCTGTAGCTTCTCAGTTTGTTTTTTGGCTTTATGTTTCTTAATTTTCACCCTTGCATGCTTGTTGATTCTTTTGCTACTCTCTTTAATGGCTGTTGTAAAATTATGTTTCTGAAAAGATACCTGTCTCATAGATGGCTCACATTCTCCGCTTATCTCTCTTGTCACTCACTGCGCAATTGTCTCAGTGATAGCTCTACGATCCTGGAGCTAAGGATGGTTTTACAAGTAGCATTTCCACTGCTACCAGAGCAACTCTCATGTCACTGGTGTGATCCGCCCCCATTGCCCCATTCTTTGCTTCTCTTTTTCCTCAACACCATGGAAACCGATTGTGACATCACAGATGCTGCATTATGTGATTATTTTGTAGGATAAACTTCACTGTGCAAGAATTTATGCAACAATACACCCTTCAATAATTGGCAAGAGTCATGTTGCATGGAGAAATTATGACAAGAAAGGAAAAGGCAAATTGATTTTTCCTGAAGATACATTCAATTTAAAGCCTTCCTTTGGTGTAAAAGCCTATATTTCACTCTTTGTTCAGACCTCACTAACTCTCTCTTCCTCTTCATAACCTTTTACATTTTGTTTAAATGGCTTTGTTTCTGCAGCTGCAGATCAAACAAGCTAGCCCCAGGCAGTACATAGCTACTACGGAATAGTAACAAAGTGGGGGTGGGGGTGGGGCAAAATAGTCAGGGGTTTTTGAATGCCTGGACAGTCTGCCTAGCTTTCTATGGACCATGTGGCAATGAAGGTCACATTCTGTGCTATCAGAAAGGGCATTTTCCCAAGAGCAGTAATTAGAGCATTTGCATTTCAGACTCATTTCCTGATTCTCCATTTAGGTAGGATGTACTCAAGAAGGGTCTTGGCTTCATGTGCCATATTTATAGAGATTCACTTTCCTGATGAACATTAAAAAGTCTTTATTTGGATATTTTCTTTCTAGGTACATTTGGCCAGTAAGAGAGAGCAATAAGTTCCCCAAAAGGCTGAAACTGGAAGTGACTGAGCTTTGGTGGGTTGGCTTTTCTGCATAATTCCAAAGCTAGGCTGACGGCAGAGACAGCAATATTGCCCTTAGGAAGAGCTGGATGGGTTCTTTGCAGAGGGCAGATGGGTGGCAGATTGCAGCCCTGGCTATTTTATTGCCCAGTAGGAATCTTTACTGGTTGTCTGAAATCTGATCAGAACCAAGAGCCTTCAAATTAAATGTGCTCGTTAAGCAAGAATGAATAGTGTCTACCCTTTTACACAGAAAAACACCCCCAAAATTAATTTCTTTGGAGGCTAAATCCCGCCACACCCCCCATACTTCTTCTTCTTCTTTTCTTTCTCCTTCTCTGTTTTTCAGTAAAATGACAGCAAGAGCAGAGTCAGAAAGCTGTTCCAGAATTATAAAGAAAACACTGCTGCTGGTTTTTAAGAGCATGTGTTTGGGATCTCTGAGGTTAGGTCACGGTGGACGCGTTTTGTGTCTGACTAACCTAGACCTTGGCACAGCATAAAAGTTACCTACCCATGTCTCAGGCAGGCTAAAACACACAAAATTGCCATTTGTTCATTTCTGTCTGTTCCTAATACAAATTTTTTTTTCAAACAATTTTGAACAAAGGGGAACAATTTTTGTTGTTTGAACCACCAGTGGACCCAACTTCAACAAATATGTTTGAATTTCAGAAGTCTTAAATTTCATACCCGGGAGCTAAAGCACTGGCTAATTCTTTTCTCTTTTTTTTTTTTTTTTGAGACAGAGTTTCTCTCTTGCTGCCCAGGCTGGAGTGCAATGGCGCAGTCTCGGCTCACTGCAAACTCTACCTTCCAGGTTCAAGTGATTCTCCTGCCTTACCTCCCAAGTAGCTGGGATTACAGGCACCCTCCACGAAGCCCAGCTAATTTTTGTCTATTTAGTAGAGACAGGGTTTCACCATGTTGGCCAGGCCAATCTCGAACTCCTGACCTCAGATGATCAACCCATCTCGGCCTCCCAAAGTGCTGGGATTACAGGAGTAAGCCACCGTGCCCGGCCTGGCCAGTTTTTTGAACTACTGATGAATTTGATCAAAGCCTATTAAAAACTTACTGAGTAAACAAACAATTATCCCATGAAAGCAGTATAATCTAAAATTTTAATACAGTCTGTTAAACTTTCATTTTTTCATGAGAATGTTTTCTGGTAACTTGTTTTAGATTATAAATCTATACTAAAGGATAGTTATAAAAACAAGTGTATCTAAATGTGGTGCCTCCTTCCCTGATAATCTTGAAGAATAATATAACTAACAGTGATCTAGAAAAACTTTTATGATCACTCCTCACTTGGGCAAGTCAGTCTTAGAACTTGTTAAGTGCATTCAAAACTGTTATGGTCACACATTCAGAGAACAGATTTTCCTCAGGTTGTATTTAAGGCTCTAAAATTTAAATTGATTCTAGTATTGTCTTTACTTGGCAATAGATGTCTCCCCATTTTAGTTGGTGATCAGATTAGCCCTGTGGACCTGTGAGGGGTAAAGAAAGAAAACTATGCAACAGAGAAAATAGTAAGAGATACAGACCTCAACTTCCTCCTTTGTAAGATAGAGAAAATAATAACTCCTACCTCCCAATATTGTTTTGAGGATCAAGTCCAAAAATGCACATAAAATAGTTAAAATGGTAGCCAGGACATTATTGTTGTTATATAAGTGTTTGAAAGATTGAAAAACAAAAGGCAAAGCATATTTCTCTAGGAGTAAACTTCTAGGAGGGAGTAGTGAAGCAGATTGTTAAATTCCCCTTAATATCCTTTCTATGCTTCTACTCTTGTGTTGACTTTGCATTTTATTTATTGTTTTTAACTTTAATTAATTAATTAATTAAATTTCTTGAGAGCTAGTCTCGCTCTGCCACCCAGCTTGGAGTGCAGTGGCATGATCTCAGCTCTCTGCAATCCCCACCTCCCGGGTCCAAGGAATTCTCCTGCCTCAACCTCTCGAGTAGCTGGGATTACAGGTGCCTGCCACCACACCTGGCTAATTTTTGTATTTTTAGTAGAGATGGGGTTTCACCATGTTGGCCAGGTTGGTCTTGAACTCCTGACCTCAAGTGATCTGCCCGCCTCAGCCTCCCGAAGTGCTGGGATTACAGGCGTGAGCCACCATACCCAGCCGACTTTGTACTTTAAAGTGTATGTTTCATTCTTGATCACGTCTGATCTTCGCAGCCCTTCAGGTTATATACCCTTCATAACTGAAGAAACTGAGAATCAGACAGAGGTGAAGGCTGACTGATGGATGGCATGACCCATTTATCTTGATACCAATAAAGCACATCAAGAATAATAAATACCTATTTTAAAATTTCTGACAGGAAGTTTAGATATCACCTAGTCCATTTCCTTAATTTTCCAGTTCGGGAAATTGAGCCATAAAGTGGTTCAGGGACTGGCCTAGGGTCATAAAGACATTTAGGACTAGAATCCCTGCTCTCAAGGTCCCAGGTTAGCTTGTGGGGTTTCATCTTCTACAATCTCATTCGATGCTGTCCAAACTCCAACCCCTTCCTGGGTCTGCTTAGCTCTCTGACTTGATCTCCTGCTCACCCCCTCTTGCCTTCTCTATTCTAGCCACACATCTGCCTACCTCAGGGCCTTTGTAGGTGCCATCCCCTCTGCCTGGCATGCTCTCTCTCCTGGACTTTGCATGGCTGGATCCTTCTCAACATTCTGGTTTCAGCTTCACTTTTACCTGCCTAGAGAGACCTTCAGTGACTCTACATTTTAAAGTAGAACGCATGAGTAACTAGCACACCACCCATTTTACTCTCTTCATAGCACCTGCCCTTAGCTAATTTATTTCATTTATTGAGTTACTTATTGTATTAGTCCGTTCTCATGCTGCTAATAAAGACATACCCAAGACTGGATAATTTATAAAGGAAAGATGTTTAATTGACTCACTGTTCAGCATGGCTGGGGAGGCCTCAGGACACTTACAATCATGGTGGAAGGAGAAGCAAACACCTCCTTCTTCATATGGCAGCAGGAGAGAGAGAAGTGCAGTGCCAGCCAGAGAAATGCCAGATACTTATAAAACCATCAGATCTTGTGAGAACTCACTCACTATCATGAGAACAACATGGAGGTAATGTCCCCATAATTCAATTCACTTCCCACCAGGTCTGTCCCACAACATGCAGGGATTATGGGAATGGCAATTCAAGATAAGATTTGGGTGGGAACACAGCCAAACCATATCATTTATTTTTTGTCCCTCTGTTCTGGAACATCTGCTCAATGAGAGGAGAGACATGCCTATCAAGTTCATCTCAGTGCCTAGAACTATACCAGAGACAGAATAGGTCTTCCATACACATTTATTAAATGATTAAATAAGGAATAATGTTTCAGTTAAAATGTATCACAGGGAATGCTCAAAATATTCACTGGCAGGGCTGGTAGTGAATGCCCAATCTAGAGAGTACCAGTGCATGGAGAGAGAGACAGAAGAGGAAGTTCCATATTTTGGGGGTTGGTGAGCCCTTGAAGAAAACTCAGGCAAACATATGGAGGCCTCATTCTGTCTCAGTCACTCTTAAAAGCACTTTGCATATATTCACTGATTTAATCACACCAACCTATGAGGTGGGGACAGTTATTTTCCCATTTTACAAATGAGGAAACTGAGGCACAGGAAGGTGGAGTCACTTCTTCACGGTTATACAGCTCATACATATTAGAGCTGGAATTTAAATACAGGCAGGAACTGTGCTGCTCTCAACCTGTATGGTCTCAGCCAAGAGGGTTAAGTAGAGAAAAGATACACTAGATGTTAGGTCACTGAGATTTTCCTGGGTCTTCCTAAGGGCCAGCTTGACTTAGCTGGCAGAGATTGGAACCAAACGGCCTACATTGTCTTTTCCATTGTCTTGTAACATCTAATTCTCTTGCTTACATTGTTCTCTCCTGGCCAGCCAATGGCTGGGCTCAGCACTCACCTGTTAGGTTTCTTTCATTTGGTTAAGCAACTGGCAGACTCACCTGAGATCTGTCTTCCCACCCCAGGTACTATATCAGTGAACAGCAGGCGCACGCCATTCACCGCCAGTGGGGAGAGCGAGATCCTGGACCTGGAAGGAGACATGTACCTGGGAGGGCTGCCGGAGAACCGTGCTGGCCTTATTCTCCCCACCGAGCTGTGGACTGCCATGCTCAACTATGGCTACGTGGGCTGCATCCGCGACCTATTCATTGATGGGCGCAGCAAGAACATTCGACAGCTGGCAGAGATGCAGAATGCTGCGGGTGTCAAGTCCTCCTGTTCACGGATGAGTGCCAAGCAGTGTGACAGCTACCCCTGCAAGAACAATGCTGTGTGCAAGGACGGCTGGAACCGCTTCATCTGCGACTGCACCGGCACCGGATACTGGGGAAGAACCTGCGAAAGGGGTGAGTCGGCCTAGAGGATGGCAAGTGAGGGCCTGAGTGGGACTGATGTGTTACAGTTGGATCCCTGGGCAGCCCAAGCCTTTGCACCTACCTGCACTTTCTTTCTTCCAAGAGTTTTTGGGTTTACTGATTTCCACATTGCACCCTTTCTAGTTCTGAATGCTTGGGTTTGTTTGGCTAAGACTGAGTTGTAGAAAGGGAAGCTTTATAATAAATATTACTGTGATTATGATACTTTTTGATTAAATATTTTCTATTTAGAGAGGGTAAATAATTCTCTTTTGGGACTCCAGGGGGCCTAGCCAACTGGCTGTTTTATTCATTCATTTGACTTGTGCTTCTTTAGTGCTTTCTACAAGCTAACTCCTGGGTTAGGCTTTAAAAATACAATGTTGAACAAGACAGATACATCGCTGTTTTTATGGAGCTTGCTGCCTAGTGGAATATTTAGCCATTAAATAACTGATTACAAACATGGTGAGTTTTATAAGAGGCAGAGTGATGTATTAGTTAAGAACATAAACTCTGGGGCCAGACTGGGTGAGAAATCTGGCCCTTATGCAGTGATGGGAATTTCATCATGGTAGTCAATATCTTTGAAACTTGACTTCCTCATTTGTAAAATAGAAATCAGGTACCTACCTCACAAGATACTGATGATGATTAAATGAGTTAATAGGTTCTCGAGCATTTAATGTTAGTGATTATTATAGTCATAATTATTCTCATCAACATCATTAAAGAGAAGGTATAGAGAAGCTTGGGAGGCCCTTGGAAGGAGACCTAACATACCATACAGGTTCACTGTATAGTGAGCAACCCTGACAGTTGAGGACCTGAACAAAGTCCAGAATGGACTGGATGCTTTGTTCCCTTCTGAAAAATGTCCAGAATAGAATTGGGGAACTGTTGGGGTGGGGAGGAGGGGCATGAGAGGGGACCAAAGAGATGAGGGCTGACCCTGTAGACTGGGCCAGAATGCTGGGAGGATTCCCTTTTCGTTCGCCACTTCAGTATCTGACATTTGCACCCGATTTACAGTTTAAGTAAAGGGCATAGATAAAGGCAAGAAGAGGGACAACATCAACACAAGGAGATTCCAGTCAAGCTATTTGCAGATTGCAGCTTGGTCTATTTTTTTATATGCCGAGCACACAGAATCAAGCTGAGTATCCGCAGGCTGTCAACTTCTATATTCGATGAAAGGATAATTTGCATCAGGACCAAGTTTTTGCTAAGGGTATAGCTCTAGGGCTTTGAGAATGCTGTACCTGTATAGTTCTTTCCCTCAAGAAGTTTATCATTTATTTAGCTGAGGAGTTGAGACAGCTATATAATAAGCTGTAATAAGATGATGTAAGACAGTAGCATGTTAGTGGACAGAAAAGAAGGACATGGAGATTCAGAGACAGAAGAACACTTTGAGGAGAGACCTGCAGGGTCTCATCTCTACAGACCAGTGGCCAGTGGCCAGAAATTGTCCAAGTATCAGAAGATAGGTGATGTGGATGGATCCTGGGCCAGGTCTAGAACAAGGGCTGAATGACCAGTTTTCAAGGCCTGTTTTTTGTAAGGCCAACTGTGGGGCCAACTGTGTTACTAGCTAAGGTATATTTCAAGAGAACTACAAACCCTTCTTACAGTCAGATCAGAAATAGAATACAGGACATGAGGACAAAGGAAGAAAAGAGAGCTTTCTTGGAGCATATGGAATTAAAATTAAAATTCACTGAATTTTCAAGTCAGCAACCACCAGAACAGGAGCTATGATGAGGAAATACTCATCTGGGACAGAAATAGGCCACAAGGAGCTAGTCAGTCTGTCAGGTGCCTGGGCTCTTTCCAAATATGTTTGTAGGGTAACCTACCCTGGTGCTGGTTGGGGAAGATAGAAAGGTCATTTTTGTCTCTGAGATGCGTGAGACAGTTTTGGTGTTTGCCAAAGTGTTGCAGATCTTCTGTTGTCTATGAAGACAGTATAAAGGTCATCTCAGACATCTCACTTCTTCTTGGGTCTCCTCTTAACTCAAGCAAGGGCCTTGTGATTGTCAGAGGCAGGACACAGTGACTGTAGCCAGCTGTACAAGGTGTCTCTGAGCTCACCCATTTCAAGGGTGAATCAACGGGAGTTGGTCCAAAACTTGCCAAGAACAGTGAAAGTCACTGCACCTTTTACATTGTCACTTCTGACTAGTCATTAAAAGGCAGCTGATTGGGGATATATGAGGGACAATTATTCTTGGTGCAGTGCAGCCAAGAGTCATCCATTCTGGCCAAATGAGAAGAAGCTTAGCAAATTTAAGATATTTGATCTATACATCGCTCAAATCCCAGACGGTTCAACTGATTGTTCTGTTCCCCTACTAATTGTTTTTTGCCCCTGGATTGTTCCTGACACCATGTTCAGAATGAATCAGTGGAGTGTAAAAATTATAGGACTCTTCTCTGCTAGCAAAGAAAAGTTGAGATTCCCAATGACATTGTTTTTCTTTATGGAAACTGATTCCTTAGTGGAGACTCTTTTGAGTATCTTTTGTTCATTTTTCCTGCAGGAAATTGACATATATTGAAGCCCTAGTGTGTTCCAGGCACTATGTTTGAGGTTGGAAATGCAACAAACAAAAAATCCAAAACAGAAACACCAACTTAACACGGCCTTTACTTGTGAACAAGGGGTGTATAGTCCTCCCAGGAAGCAAAAGAAAACGTGAGAAATGTTTAACATGTGGTTAATGTTATGGCAGATGTCTATAGGGAAACAGTAGGACAAACAGGCAAGAATGGCCACTTCTATATGGAAGGAGTGATGGCCCAGAGAAGGGGATCCAAGGTTTCTTGGATTTTAGATTTCCTATTTCTAACTTTAGGCATCCACTCTAGGCACTTCTGAAGAAGAATGAAGAAAATGTATTGGGTATTCTCTCTATACAGGAATGGAATACTTTTTGGATTAAGGAGCCCTGCCCCATTCACCATAACAACATCAACACAGTCACTCAGTTTGCCATTCTCTCTCTAATTTTTATTATGTAGAAGCATTCTAGAATCAATTCTAAGTCTAGAATGGATCATTTGTACTAAATGTGTTAAGCCTAAGACAATTCTTAAGGCTGTGTGTCCCAGTAGCTCAAACTGTGTTCTCTACTGGAACTTCCTTGGGGGTGAGTCCCTTGGTATAACTGGGCCCACACATGAATGGGAGTGTTAGAAAGAAGCACTTGTGTATATACACTGAAGAAAGCATAGATGGAATGCTGAAAACTGGAGTTTTCATGGCCCAGGTCAGACACTAAACACTACATCAAAATAGACCAATGACCCAAGCAAAGTCAGCAACAGATAAATCTAAGAGACAATTCCTGGATCAAAGTCATCAGCCAAGTATAAGAGAGTCAGAGAATAAGGCCTGGGAAGTAGAAAGTGTGTATATGATACTAAGATTAATTTGCATGTGTATGTTTCTCTTACAGTAAAATTGGATAACTCCTGCTTCTACCCTCATAAGAGTGCTTCTTCTGCCTGTGAAGATGAGCTACTCTAAATCTTGATGTCTAAAAATAGGCTTGATTGATATTGTATTTAGATTTTTTTCAGCATAATCTGTTGCTATTCTAAGATGTAGCTGTCTCTACCTATCCCAACTGTTTAGCTCTAGTTATTTTTGTTGGCTATTCATAGTGATGTGAGAGACGTCTCCATGACCTAAACAGCAAAGGCCTGTTTTAACTACTTAATTCTAATCAGATAGGTTGAAATTCTTTAGTATCATAGAAGACCACCTACCATCCAGTGAAGTCCTGTTGGACAGAGGAAACAGTCTAGCTGGTCTTTAGCCTGCTCTGGAGTTAGTCCTACTTAAGGAGCTATGATCACTTGACCTGGGACAACATCTTATCTTTGCTGGTATAGCCAAACTGTCTAGTTCAATTGGTGAGCATCAAGTTCCAGCAAGGCAAAGCCAAGGGTTTGATTTATTTGTACATCATGGAGCTTAAATTTTAGACCATTGCTGAATCTATGCTCTTCCCTGAATGGCTTTTTCTAAACATATCCTGGCATTCATTTGGCAAGAAAGTAAATAAAGCTCAGCACCAATGTCAAGAAAAATAACCTACAGTACAACATTTATCTGACATATGCACCAGCTGAACACGAAGAATACAAGTATTTTTACTTCTCTCCAGTGACTCTTGTTCCAGTGGGAAAGGCATGCAGGCAGCAGCTGCTGCTCCTCTCCATTCGGGGCCTCCCTTTTTAGGCAACCTCCTATGTGATCCTGGGTAGCAGCAGCAGCAGCAGCAAAAGCAAATGATTCTGCCTGGAAAGGGTGAGATACCAATCTTCGATGAGGCTGGATTGTGTCATTGAAATGCTACATATATGCCACATGGAAATCGTGTCATAAGAAAATAGTAGGGTTGGCAGAGGCCAGGCGTGGTGGCTCATGCCTGTAATCCCAGCACTTTGGGAGGCTGAGGTGGGTGGGTCACCTGAGGTCAGGAGTTCAAGACCAGCCTGTCCAACATGGCAAAACCCCGTCTCTACTAAAAATACAAAAATTAGCTGGGCTTGGTGGTGCATGCCTGTAATCCCAGCTACTCAGGAGGCTGAGGCATGAGAATCACTTGAATCTGGGAGGTGGAGGTTGCAGTGAGCCAAGATCATGCAGTTGCACTCCAGTCTGGGTGACAGAGTGACTCTGTCTCAAGAAAAAGAAAAGAAAATAGTGAAAATAGTAGGGTTGGCAGATACCATTAGTGTTACCTGTACCTCATTCCTGTTTTGGTAAATGAGGAATTGGAAGCCCTGAGAAGTTAAGTCAACATCAGTTTAGCTTGGAATTGCTATAGAATGGTTAGAATATATGATTCCTGATTCCTAATGCATCAGGCTTTCCATTACATTGAGCAGGCTTTCCTTCATATATACTGTTATATACATATACTAGATGGTTATTAAATGTTGGAGGGCTCCAGGGTTTTTGTTTTAGGTCTCTTCTTGGCCTGCACAGTTCCCTTGGTGCTCTTATTCTTTGCCACGATATTAAAGGTCATCTATATGTTAGTGACTTCCAAATTGAGGTCTCTTGCCTAGAACTCTCCCTGAAATCCCAGATTCTTATGTCCCTAGTTGTCTACTTGACATCTCCATTTGGATATCTGATAGATTAACTTAAGCTACTTAATTAATAGCTACTTAATACATAGCTACTTAATTCTAATCAGATAGGTTGAAATTCTTGAATATACTGGAAGAGCACCTGCCACCCTGTGAAGTCCTGTTGGACTTAATCGTATCATTGAACAGCTTAATCATATCATTGAAAAGCAGAAATCTTGAGGTCTTCCTTCCTGCCCCAGACTTCTTTTACTTTCAGTTTTTCCCCTTCTTGGTAAATGGCATCCCTACTGTCCTTGGGCATTTTCTTTTATTTTTGTCCTATGATATTCAATCTATCTCAGCAAGTCTCATCCATTTCTCTTATAAACCCATCCTGCATCTGTCCACTCTCTCTTCCATCTCTATCATTTTAGATCAAAGCATACTTATCACTTCTTTGGACAACTATACAGCATGTAGTATATGATTATGAAAAATCCAAATTCATTTTGTGTCTTCTTTAGAATATTAAAGTTAAATTATTAAAATTTCTATATTCTCAACACAGTCTACCTTAAACAGCTTTAGTTTCAGTGGCTTTTGGTCCAGAAAACTGTAGGAAATGAAGCTATGATGCTTCTTTGGAATTAACTTCAGCATTAACATAGAGATTCCATAAACAGGTATTTAGCTCTTTTCTGTGTCAGGCTTTGTGAGCTGATGAAGATATACATTTATATTAATAGAAGACACACTTTCTGTCCTCCACGAGCTCACAGCACAGCAGAGGGGATAGAGACATAATCTGCAAACTCTAATGCAATCTACCAGTGTCAATGATTCAGGAAATAATCACAGGAAAGAAAAAGATAACAATTAGAAAGCAAGATATGACACACATTTTATACCATTTTATAATTAGTTCTGGATTCACTGAGGTCTTGCTCAGACTATCTCACTGGTGTGGGAATAAGAGAAACCTGGGCTTCCAAGGTCAAATATAATAATGGTGGTTGCTTTTACTGGTCTCAGTGCTATTGAGGAGGGGAATCTGCGTTATGGCTGTGCCCTCATCCCTCGTAGGTTTCCAGATCCTTTATTTAAATGTCTGACCTGGAGATGGATCCTCTGACCTTTCTTTTCTGCAAGAATAAAATGAGGCAGTTGGGTTTCACGCTCTCTCAGGCCCTTTTCAACTCTAAAACTCTGATTCTCAAATGTCATCAGCTTGGCAATGCTTTCTCTTATCCCGAGGAGAGAGAGAAAGGTGAATGAAGGGCAGCAATGTGAGTCCTTGTTCCTTACAATCCGCAGAACTGTCTGGATTAGGACTGGGTTTAGTTATATCAGCACTGCAATGAAATTTTCATCTCCCTGATTCATTCATCCAAGAAAATGAATACCTTGGTGTACTGAGTACACTTCAGGTCCATCAGACCTGAGTTTTAATTGATGGATTAACGAATCGAACCTTAGATTTCTAAAGAGCATTAAAAGGCTGTTTCCTCTTTGGTCCATTGTTTACTCTTTTTGATAGATAATGACATGTATCTGAGAAAGGGGCTTCCCAAGAAATGTGCAATTCATTTACATAAATCAAACTGTCTCCTTTTTTTTTTGTTTTTTGTTTTTTTGTTTTTTTGCTTTTCTGTTGTTGCTTAAGTCATACAAATGTATCCCTGGTGACAGCCACAAGCAGAGCACAGATTCAGCCTCTTTTTTTTTTTAACTTCCGGTTCTGCAAGTTTCCCTTTCCACAAGCACAGGGTTTTATGATTGCAGAAAGCTTTTCCATAGTACATGAACCCTAGCTGAGAGTTATTCCACCAGGTGAGAGTCTGAGCTACCTCTGATCACAGCTGGTCCTGTTACTCTAAAAAAGAGTATCAGGATTGTAGATTCCGGTTATTCTAGAGTCTTGAAGGTTTCGAGGTCTAAGAAGGACAGGCTGGGGACTTTGGAGATCTTTTAAGAATCGACACCTGCATTCAACCTGAGAATGTGAGGGTCAGCACTTTGGTGCGGTGTGTGACAGCTGCTTATGAACCAATGGCACACCTGCTGCTGGCTGCAGTGCTGTCAAATGCAGGGACTCGGTGGCCATTTGCATTGCCACTGTGTATCTTTATTACTGCGTGTGCTCAAAGCAGCTTAACTGCCAGCAGACATCTGCCCATAATAATGCAATAAATTGAAATGCTGCTAAATTATGAGAAACAAGTGCTTTGAAACACAACACAAGGGGATTGTTGCAGGCTTTTCTAGCATCTCTGGCTTCATGTTTCTTTTCACAGAGAGATGAATCCTTCTTCACTACAGTTTGGATTAAGAAGAAAGGAAAGTTAAAAGACCTACTATTTATTGAAAAAAATGATGTGCCTTCTCTATGTTTGGTTCTTAATATATACTGAGTCATTTAACCCTCACATCCACTCTGCAGACTGCATATTATTATCCTCACTTTCTACGTGAAGAAATTAAGGGCCACCCAATTCATTCTGAATACCTACTGAGTGCTACGTGCCAGGGACTGTGTTGAGCACTTGGGACACAAAGGCATTGACTGTGGTTCTCATAAATGTGCTATTATATTCTGGTATCTGAGCAATTGGGACATGAGTGTGGGGAGAAATATCATGGAAGGCATCACAGACTGGTGCCACTAGAGCTGAGGCTTGGTGGAGAATCAAAGATCTCCCAGGCAGACCAGGCAGGGGAAAAAAAATTCCAGGCAGAAGGAACAGATGTATAAAGGTGACTTCAATAAACAGTAAGTTTTCCATGTGGGTGGCATGTAGGGCTTAAAGAGTGAGGAGGAGGGATTTGAGGGGAAGTTTTCGAAGATGCAGCTGTAGGGGTGACAGGGCCAGCCATGAAACACTTTGCTCTCCCAACAAGTTTAGGCATTATCTTATAGGAGGCATACCACGTTTAACAATGGGATAACCAGGTCAGATCACTGTGGCAGAAGATAAATTGAATACAGAAGACAGGAGACCAACAGGTCAGCATATAATAGTCTAGTTTGCATTGGTATTAATTCAGGAATGAGAGATAAGAGCCCTCCCTGAAGAAACAAGAGTGGAGGTCGAGTTTTCGAACATATCTGATAAATAAAAAAGGGGCAGTGTCAATAGGACTTAGTTAGTAATCAATTACACACAGCTAAAGAATAGCTGAAATTGAATTAGAGCAAGGGTTTGGCCATGGAAGCCTTTTGCTTCTTCCTTTCTTCTGAGCCATCTTGAATCAGTGGAAGATTCTTAGGAGGAGTGGGGAGGACTGTGGTGACCATTGAGCAGATGTAGCTGAGAGTCAAACCTACACCTGCTTTGGTCCCACTCGGAACATATGTATTTACCTTCTCACCTTCTCTCTGTGCCTCCATTTCAATATTTGCCATGACAATATTGGCAGTGGGTGTTTAACTGGCTTATTGTGAGGCTCCATTGTAGAATCAAAGTGTATAATGTGCTCACATAGATAATAAAGTTAATATTCCCCTTTCAGAATCTGGAGTTTAGCAATGCAAGAATTGAAAAAATGATCTGGCTGGTGTTTTTACTCCATTTTTTTTTTCTTGTGTGGTGGAAATGTCCCAGGTCTTATTTCTGTGTTTAAGGCATATGATACAGGTTAGAGTTTAAAATTGAGAAGGTTGGACCATAAGAGAACATACCAAAGCGTGCCTTTCTTCATACTTTAAATGGTGTATTTGGAATTAAAATGTGACTCTTTTGTAATCCCGGGTTTTAAAGAATTGCGTTAAAATGATCTGTTATGACTGTAGTGATCTCAACCAAGCTTTGGCATATGTTTGGTAGAAACAATGAGTTGTAGTTTGTCTCTCTTTGTCTTGTAAAACTGGCCATATTTGAAATTAAGCTAAAAGATTTTTTTTTCCTTGGAGATAGAAAAATCATATTTTGAACTTCTCCCTATTCTGGTCTCTCATTTGGGATTTATAGTGATGACACCCGATACTGAGTATTATGTATGTGTCTGTGCCTAGAGCACATGTGTATAGTTTTCCTCTAGCTTCTGAGAAGTTTTCTGTTTTATCATGGGTTCTGTTTTAATCCCACCAAGGATTGTTAAGAGGAAAAAGCAGCAAACATGTAGTAATCAAGAATAGAAGTCCCAAACTTAAAACCTAAAACTTGACTGACCCAACAAAAACCAGGCAGAGTATAAAGAGTTGTGTAATTACTTATCTTGCCAGTAGAATAGATGCTCAGATACTATCTAGCAAAACCACCCACCCCCAATTTTAGATGAGGAAACTGAGGCCTCCAGGTGGGAAACGAGTGGTCAATAGAATAGAATAGAATGTTCTTAGTCCCTCGTTTTGGTTCCTATTTATTGGCTTTTTCAAAGAAATATACATACATCTGTGCATCTGTGCATATTTGTGAAGATATACTTTTATGTCTCATGATCTTCTAGGCAGTAGTCATGCCGTTATAGCAAAGCCATTTGGTAAATCTCCAGTAATTTGTTCTAATTGATAAATTTTATTTGAAATGTTGGCAACTGATTTAGAGGGAGGAAATGTGGAGGGAAGAGATGTATATATTTCTCTTCTCTTTCTGTTTCATCACTCATCCCATCTTACCCCAACAAATAACCCAGCCCAACAGAGAGGATATTGGAGTGACAAGTACATCTGGAACTTCAGGCTGGACCCTTCAATATGAGTGGCTCTTGAAAGATCCCCTTCTGTGGGCTACTGGACAGCTATTTTTCTGCCAGGTAGATGCAGTCTTTCTTGGAGAAGATCATTTCATGCTTCTTAGCATGTTTAACCTTTATAGCAAGACACTCTTATCAAAATGACAAACCCCAACAGAGCCTTCTAAGAGGCCAGTAAATCAGAAGCCTCATGAAATCTGTGTGATTAGCATGTTCCCCCTCTTTGTTTCTGCAGGGTGAGAAAGCTCTGTGCATTTCAGATTTCAATCTTCTCTGCAGGCCCCTTGTCTGAAACCTCCTGCTGTGGCTCACTGGTATTTAAATATTGTTTTCATTCAGTCACCTGGGGCCACATACTGACATCAGCTAAGGCTGGCACATTGTTTATCTCCATCAGCAATGTTGTAAAGATAACTGCTCTGATGTTTGTTTAGTTGAGTTCTCCCCATCCTGGAAAGCATCCTCTCTGGGTCTGAAGATAGCAGCTGATTCCTAATGTCATCATTCCTGTAGTAGCTCACTGTTGCTCAGCAGGATCTCATCTCCAGCCAGTTAGTTGTCTCTGATCTCTTTGTCCCATGGCTCAGTCTGTAATGAAACTTTCACAAGCAACCTAGCATCTTCAGCCAGTATAAGGTGGAGCCTCCTTCTGTGGAAATCCACAAAGTCAAGGCTATATTGAGAGTAGAGGTAGAAGGAGAAAAAAATGATGAATAACAGTTCTGTTGTCTGTATAGATGATAAAATATTTATTAGGGATTGTGGGGGGTGACTCTTTTATCGGAGTTTACACATCCATATTTTCAAGTTGGAAAGGACCTCTGAGGTTTTTGAGTCTAACTCAATATCTGATGCATATATACCCCTGGACAAAATTCCTAAATTGCTGTGTAGAGTCTATAGGAATATGTACTCTTATCTACATATGATGTACTAAATGCTTAGCAGTGGTTAGCTTATTTAATCTTTGCAATAACTACATAAGATATGTGCTATTTTCATTCTTAATTTATATCTGAGGAATTGGGGTTAAGGATAGGTTAAGTAACTTGCTCAAGGTCACCCAAGAATACGTTGAGGTGATCTCTGGGTCTTCCATTCCTGAGTCCTCTCTTCTGTGATCGATATACTTTACTACTCTCAGTAACAAGGATTCTCACCTCTTCATGAAGCAGCCATTCCATTTTTGGATATTACTAAGTAGTCTAAAAATCTTCCTTTCACTACAACTGAAGTCCCTTTTTTGAAACACTCTTTTTATTTTATTTTGTTCCTTTTTTTATTATACTTTAAGTTCTGGGATACATGTGCAAAACGTGCAGTTTTTTTACATAGGTATACATGTGCCATGGTGGTTTGCTGCACCCATCAACCCATCACTTACATTAGGTATTTCTCCTAATGCTGTCCCTCCCCTAGCCCCCCACCCCCTAACAGGCCCCAGTGTGTGATGCTCCCCTCCCTGTGTCCATGTGTTCTCATTTTTCAACTCCCACTTATGAGTGAGAACATGTGGTATTTGGTTTTCTGTTCTTGTAAACACTCTTTTTTATTGTGATAAAATGCACATAACATAGCATTTACCATTTTAGCTTTTTTTTTTTTTTTTTTTTGAGAGAAGGCCTGGCTCTTTTGCCCAAGCTGAAGTGCAGTGATGCAATCTCAGCTCACTGCAACCCCTGCTCCCTGGGCTCAAGCCATCCTGCCAACCTCAGCCTCTTAAGTAGCTGGGACCACAGGCATGTACCATCACACGCGGCTAATTTTTGTATTTTTTGTAGACATGGATTTTCACCATGTTGCCCAGGCTGGTTCTCGAACTTGTGAGCTCAAACAGTCTGCCCACCTCGGCCTCCCAACGTGCTGGGATTACAGGCGTGAGCCATCACACCTGGCCTCATTTTAGCCATTTTTATGTGTATAATACGGTGGCATAAAGCACATTCACATTGCTGTGCAACCATAGCCATCATCCATCTTCAGAATCTTTCTTTTGGCCTTGGTTCAGGCTTTGGGAGCTATACAGGATTTATTCACTAAAAAAAAAAAAAACAAAAAACCTTCACTAGGTGCTTATCATGCCATGGATCCTAGAGATGTCCAGAACAGGTCAAGCTAAAACCCTTCTCTACGATAGACCTTCAGTTATTCAAAGACAACTATCATGTTTTCCACTGAAATGTTGTCAGTCATTCTCAGGATAAACATCACTAGTTTCATTAACCAGTTCTCACCTATTGTGGTTTTAAGTTCCTTGCTGAGTTAATCCAGCAGTCATTGAGAGAAGTGGGGGAAGGTGGGAGAGCGTTCTGTGTTCTGAAAGGAATGATGGCTTCCAGTACTTCACAGGGGTCTTTGTGAAGCAGGCCATGCCCTTCCAAGGAGAAAGCATGTATTGTTAATGCAGTAACTCACATGAATATCAGATATAGTGACACATATGGACTATGGGTTTGTGTAGTTGGCAGGATTCACTGGTACATTTATGGTGGTGGTGGGGTGAGTGCTTTTGTTAGTTTCTTATCCTGTAAAAATGCTTTGGGCCAGGCACGGTGGCTCACGCCTGTAATTCCAGCACTGTGGGAGGCCAGGGCAGGTGGATCACCTGAGGTCAGGAGTTCAAGACCAGCCTGACCAACATGGGGAAACCCCATCTCTACTGAAAATTAGCCAGGCATGGTGGTGCTTGCCTGTAATCCCAGCTACTTGGGAAGCTGAGATAGGAGAATCACCTAAACCCAGGAGGCAGAGGTTGTGGTGAGCCGAGATCGCGCCATTGTACTGCAGCCTGGGCAACAAGAGCGAAAACTCCGTCTCAAAAAAAAAAAAAAAAAATGCTGTGGGCCCACTTCAGGTAACATCACATTTACCACCTCGTCTTATTCCTCAAAATAGTCCTAGATTGAGTGTGTTAAGTCACATATCTCGAAAGCAAAGCTAAATTTATTTTTGACCATAGGAACATCTTAGGGTACCACTAGACAAGGAAATCATGATTTTGACAAGTGTCAGCTGACACAGAATCATTGAATGCTACAGCTGGGCAGGGCCTTAAAAAATCAACTATTCCAGTGCTTATAATTTGCAAAGAAATAACTGAGATTCAAAGTGGTTATATAACTTGCCCAAAGTCACAGAGGTAGTAAGTAGCCACGCTGGGACTTATCACTCAGTATTTTGAATCCTTGATGAGATCTGTCTATTCTAAAGCAATTTCAGAGGTGCTCTTGCTTTGTACCTTTGGGCTGGTCCTTTGTAGCTGAGAGTAAGATGCTCCTGCCGTGTGGGTCAGAAGATTTCTTCACAAGCTCAGTGGGTCCTTGTGATTTTTTTTAACATGTAATCGTCCGTTTATTTATTGCAAATAAGCTTGGCAATTTATTTAGTTAGCAACTTATGGTCTGGAAAATCTCATTATCCAAACCTTACATTATCAACACATCTGTTTAAAAAGAGATGCTTAAAGAAGTGGTCTAAATATGCAGATTCCTGATCATCTTGAAGAAGGGAACTACTAAAAGGGCAACCTGGGAGGGAGTAGACAATTGTAGTGAGGCCATGAAAGCCACTGACATTCACATATAAGGGAGTATAAAAAGGGAATTCACATTTATTGAGTACCTGCATGTGCCAGGTATAATTTGGTCCTTAAATAAGATGAACCAGGTTTGGAGTCAGACAAAACTGGATTTGTGGGGGCGGTGGGGAGGTGCACAGTGGCTCATGCCTGTAATCCCAGTGCTTTGGGAGATAGAGGTGGGCAGATTACGAGGTCATGAGTTCGAGACCAGCCTGGCCAATATAGTGAAAACCCCGTCTCTACTAAAAATACCAAAAAAATTAGCCAGGCATGGTGGCAGGTGCCTGTAATCACAGCTTCTCCGGAGGCTGAGGCAGGAGAATCGCATGAACCCAGGAGGCGGAGGTTGCAGTGAGCTGAGACTGCACCACTGCACTCCAGCCTGGGCAACAGAGCGAGACTCCATCTCAAAAACAAACAAACAAACAACAACAAAAAGCTGGATTTGAATCCCAATTCCATTGCTCACTATTATGTGATCTTGGATGTGTTTTTAACCCCTTTTTAGCCTCAGTTTTCTGATCCATCAAAAAGCCATTCTGGGGTTGTTATGATGCTTAAATAACATAATTGTGTAAAAATCTTGGCAAAATGCCTATAATTTTGTAAGTGTTCAGTACATGGAGGAGTATTATTATTCTTCTCTCTTTTAATTTTTAGAGCAGATCTTATAAAGTTTGTGGTATCATTCAGATTTTTAGATACTTAAACCAAGGATCAGAAAACTAAAATAAATTTCCATAGTCGCAATGTTAGCAAATACTAAAGGTAAGAATTTTTCACCCAGTCTATCAGATTTTCTATTATTCTTTGCCATTCATTTAAACAGGAGGCCTTAGAGGTGGGATTAGGTACTGTGGGAGGGAGAGAGAGCTGTAAGAAATGAGATGGCTTTTTTTGTTCCTCTTCCAACCTTGTCAGTTCTCTGCTTTAGGACTTTCCAAGGGGCAAACATGAGAAATACATTGGGATGGAAGCTGTCCATTTGGAGTAAATTCAGGATTGAGAAAAGCAGTCAGGATCTTCCACATCTTTTCATTCACACTGTTTGTTCCTAGGTGGTGGAGAAGAACTGTAAAGTTTCATGGGGCTGGTCCAGAAGAGCATGAAACGAGTACAGCTCAAAACTTTTGCCTCATCATAATTTATCCAGGGCTGCAAAATACCCTAACTCATACCTGCATATTTACCCACATGTACAAACACACACACATGCACATGCACACACATGCACATGAATGCACAGACACAAATTCTTCGGCCATAAACCTGGACCTCTCTAATTTTTGCTTTGCTCATCTCTCCTTCTCTAGACGGGGAGCCATCGGCTATGTATCCCCAGTGCCAAGGAAAAGGAGCTCAATCTGTGTTTGTGGAGGAACAAGTGAAAGAATGAATGCAAAGCAAAATGAATGGGATTATTTCTAAAGTTAACTATAGTTAGAATTCTGGTTTATTATCTGACAAATTTGAAGGAACTTAGCACCTGCTAGACATCTAAACTGCCCACCCTCACCCCCAATAACAAGTTAGGATTTTCGTAGTTGGAGATGTGCCTAGAGAAAAATAATGAGAAGCTCCCCTAGGCTGGGGCCTAGCCTCTTGGGCCTGTAGCAACTATTCCTGTAACTCAATATTAGCTATAGAGCGGCAAGATTCAGTGTTGCTTAAAGTGGACAGGTGGGCAGGCATGGAATGAATGAATCTGGAATAGAGCGAGAAGCAGGCTTATGCATCTGAGGCAGGCATTTCTACCATCTAAAACAATGGGGTGACTTTGCAGCTCTCCTTAGTGAAAAGAGCACTTCATGGATGATACCCTTTTGTTCCCACTCGCTCCATTTTTATTCACCCCTCTCCTGTCCTGCTTACCTTTTCTTTTTCCTGTTTCCTCTTCTTTATCCCCCCTATTCTTCATTATTTTTTCCCTGATAAACCCCACACAGTCCTTTCTTCATTTCTATTTATCGTTTAAGCTTGATGCAGCAATAATGTCTATTGTTTAAAGGGCTTTTCCCTCCCAGAGGGATGAGATTGACCCTTATTTATTCAGAATGACTTGACTCAGGGCTGTTATAAAATGTGGGCTGCCCAAAACTGCAAGGTGGCTGGTGCCTACCAGCTACCTAGATAAGTGGTATCTGGTTGAAGGGGAGGACAGGCCCCTAAGGCCTCTTTGAGCACATTGTCTAACCTGGAAGTCATCTCCTTTTGAACTACAATAAATGAGAAATGGTCTTAGCAAGACAAAACAATGACTACAAAACCAGGTGGCTAAAATATGGCTGAGGAATGCAGAAGAGTGCACTGGTATATCAATCTCTAATTGGGGAAATGATTTGGCTGCAGCACAAAGGAGCCCCTCTCTGTCTAACATTGGGTTTGCCCCTTGAGCTTTCTGCAGGCAGAGATTGATGGTGGTGGCGTGATGGTCAAGGAATGTGTCCTCAGATGAGGCTGAGCAGAATTATTTCTTTGTAAATTTTCTTTTTCCCCTTTCTTCCTCCCTCCCTTCAGATATCTCACTTTCTCACCTTTCTTTCACCTTCCTTCTTTTCTTGCCTGTGATCCTTTCAAACCACTTTAGTTTTTTTCTTATGTGGAGAACATGGTTGACCCATTCAATTTCTTTTCACTACAGAGTAGCATTCCTGGGGGCTTTGATGGGACAATTGATATAATGAATCTTGACTTTGGTAGGACTGTTATTCTGTCTTCGTAAAATGCTACTCAATAAACCAGTCTCTAGATTATAGCTCTGTTAGGAGTGTTTATCACTGTTGAAAAGAAGCCTCACAAAAATTGTCATCTGCGGGTTATTGCTAACATTATAGATTATGAATCTCCATTTAAAAAAATAAACATTGATTTTTATAATTCTAAAATTAATATATATTTACTGTAGAAAATTTGGCACATGGAAGTTTATTAATTCAACTTTTTCTTTGGCCAACATTAACTGAGTACCTGAATACAAAACCTGTGGTGGTTCTACAAAACCCATTTCATGGTAGACAAAAATAAATATAATTGAGCATAACTGTACCAAGCAGAAATGGTTATTATTAACATATTGGTATGCTTTATTCTATTATTTTGGGAATGTATATATATATATGTGTGTATGTGTGTGTGTCTCTCTCTGTGTGTGTGTGTGTGTGTGTATTCTATTCTTGAATATATACTATTTGTGAATACATATATTCTATTCTATATATATATTATTTGGGAGATATATGTGTATATATATAACATGTTAATGTAATTTTATAAGTAATTATTCTAATTTATCCAGTTCCTGTTTTTTTTCAAAAATTATCTTGTAGTTGCATAATTATACTATAATTTCAATTCAGTGTTATATGATCTTTGTCTCAAATCATAAAATCTTGAAAAACGTGATTTTTAATGACTTCAAAGTAGCTATATTTGCCAGCTATTGCCTCAGTAATGCTGTGAACAAGCCACCCCACAACTTTGTGGCTTATAAGAAGCAGTATTTAAATTCTATACTTATAGATTTGTGGATAGGTTGAGGTGGCTCTGTTCCAAGCTGTGGAGGGCTGGAAATAGCTGCAAGTTTCAAGTTAGATTCATTAACTCCCTCATTACCACATTCTTTTTGGCTCCCTCATTACCACATTCTTTTTGGACCAGAGGCTACCCAGGGGATATTCTCCTATTAGCAAATGAAAGGAGGACAAGAAGGAGCATGCAAGTACTCAGTACCTCCTTAGACCTAAGTCTGCCTCTCATACATTGTCACTACTGTCCACATTCTCTGCGTCAAGGCAAGTCATGTGGCCAAGCCCAACATAGGGTGGTTTAACACTATACCCACTCTAGTGGAAGGGACTGCAAAGTCACAAGCAAAGGCTGTGGGTATATAATTCAGAAACAGGGGAGGTGCAACTAATTATGAACAATAAAACAGTCTACTATAGTAGACTACCTGATATTTTGTTATCACTAATGTCCATAGGTTGATCAAAGAAGACTAGTTTTTTATCCTTTCTGTTAACCTCTAAAGTGCCCCAATATTGATAAATGCCATGAGACCTTTTTCCAAACACATAGGCTTCAGAAGACATCAGAGTCTTCTCCACTGCCCATTTTCTGTTTGGTGGTTCTAATGTATCTTCCCATTGATACTTCAACTCATCATATCTCTAGGAGTTTTATTTCTTGCTTCACAGAAGTCTCTTAGACCAGGTAAGAAACTAGCTCTGATTTTAATGCAGAGAATGCTTATGACCATTATTTTAGATGGGCTTAAAACAGTGAAGCCTGAGACCTAAAAGGGCCAGTTCCAGAAAATCATTAGCTTCAAAATCTAGACATGAGAGAAAGATTAGATGGTTTGAGGATGGTTCTACAAAATATAATGGAGGGAGGCCAGAAAAGGTTAGTGGGATAAGGTTCTCAGACACTTGGATTCTCTAGGGGCAGTAAGGAATGAATTTAGTTTTTTGCTTTTTGGAAAATTTAGAATTACTGAAATTTGCTCAAGTCTGGGATTCTTTTTCTACTTGAGGTTTTCTCAGGGCTTTGAAGAATATGCACTGCATAGGGTTTTGGTATTCAGGCTTCATTATTTTTGGTTCCATTCTTTGTAACACCTGGGGTCCTGGTTCTCTGCTGATGGGCCTCTTAATTTTGTTTATTTTGTGTCTGAACCTCAGATTTTAGTTTGTATTTATTTTTTGAAATAATAATCTGGTTACTGAATTAGACACCAAGCTCATGGAAAGCTTGGACCATGCCTGCTGCACTATTTTCTGCCTCATGCCTGGGATATAGAACGTGCTCAACACATTGTTGTTGACGGTGATAGGTTCAGGGCACAGGTATCCTGTATCCTCTGTCTTTGCATCTAAAACTTGACAAATCCTTTTCTCACCCATATATTCTCCCTCTCATGCAAACCTTCTTACTTTAGACTTATATTTTGTGTTTAACAGTCAAACATTTCCTCTAGGATGCCTAGTCTGTGTAGCCATTTCAAAGATAATTTTCTAAGGAAGAAATGCGACCATCCAAGCAAAGTGTACTAATGTCAAGGAATCAGTGAGTGCTAGAAAAGCCAATTCAGGGTGGTCAGAGGTAACAAGGAGACTAACTAAATTGATTAGCTTTAATAACTTGTATTGTCTCCCAAAGAGAAAATATTCCTGGCCAGAATTTTGTCAGGAGCTTGTTGCTCTAAGTCAACTGTATTGCATGAGGACTCAGAGAGTAAGTGTGCAGGAAAGGAGAAATTTATTTGGGAAGATTTTGTAGTGGAAGGGATATTATGTAAGGCTAATATTACAGAATGTTAGCAGAAAGCCATCTGTTACCACTGTGGTTTACTACCATTCAGAGAGTATTTATTGAGACCCTATTATATGACATGCACTATGATAAGAAGAAGGGGTACAAAGGCTAGCCTTCAAGGAGCTCAAGGTCATCCTAAGAATAACAGGTGGCTGCCTCCAGGAAGATGGATTGAACATGAAGTCTATTGAACAAAGACCCTGCTCTTACTGTTGCATGAATGACCTTGTTTAAGATGCAAGATTGACTGTAGATGGCAGAGGAGGGGGAAAGAGAATAGGCCTAAATCTCAGTCAGAATAGAACTTCAATTTCTCCACTCTCGAATGCAGTGAGCATAGTAAGACTTTTCTCTACTGAGGCAAAGAAACTTTGGCTACAGTTGAATCAGGGTTTTAGTGTGAAAAACATCTAGGTTTAAAAGAGCCAAACACACGTATCTGCATCTGAAACACACACACACACACACACACACACACACACACCCACCCTTTTCATCTTACTAATTCCTATATTTCCCATTACTTGAGAGATAACATAATGAATTTTGGATGCAAGATGAAAAGAAAGTCATTTTATCCAAAGGGATGTTATTTCAAAGACATACATAGATGAGCACTCCTGCATATCATGCTATTCTTCACAATGTCATTTTAAATGATATTTACTCAAATATTAGTTAGTGATGACTAACTGCCAGATACCATGCTAGTCCTTGAGAGGTACAATGGTGGGCAAAATGTGATGCATCTTTGGCCTCATGGAGTTTATAGTCTAGTGACAGGAGAAAGACATTTACCAAGTAATCAACAACTAAACATGCAATTTCAAACTTTCGAACTTGAGAAGTATGGAGAGCCAGCCCTAGTTGAGGGGTGATCAGGGAAACAGCTCCAGAGGGAATGATGCTTGACTTGACATTTGAAGAATAAGAAGGTGTTACCAGACAAAGATGGATGCAGTCTTCTAGGCAGAAGGTTGTTACAAAGCCCAATAGGTAAAAAGAAGTATGGCAAGTTAGAGTTCAAGGAACAGAGGGTAAGTCAGGTTGGAGCACAGAAGGTGGAAGTGGGGAGGAGAGGGAAGAGGAGACAGGGCTTGGTCATGCCATCACCTACTGGTAGAGTATGATACTGATTTAGAATTTATCCTAAAAGTAATGGCAGACCCTTGAACAGCTATAAGCAGGAGAATAACATGACCAGATTTGCTTTTTTAAAGGTCATCTTGGCTGTAGGACAGTGAGTGGATTGGAGAAGCATAAGAATATATGTTAAAATACTAGTTCTCCAGGAAAGAGTTGACAGTGGACTAAATTTGGACTAGGGCATTGACTAGGGATGTGAAGGGAAGTCGGTGAATTTGAGATATTTATAGAAGATCCTATATTTGTAGCACTTGAGATGTCAAAGAAAAACAAATCAGGACTTAGTAAGAAGAGATTTTTATTCAAAACAATTCTTGTAAGAGAAAGAAAAGGACAATTGCAAAACGGAGAATGCTATAACAATAAAGTTTGCAAACATCTCAAAATCAAACAGAAACAAAAATGTTTTTCTTTCATAGGGTAAAGGAGGAGGCTAGCAGAGATAAGCAGAATCTTTGGGGTGGGAGGAAGCTGGACAAACAAGGGGAAATAACCCCTGGAGTCTGACAGGACAGAGGGTCTTGCTGTCACCAGCTGATTCCCAGGAGACGCTGGTAAGCAGGTACATGTTCCCCTTTTATGTGTGTGCTCAGACTTTGGGACAAGCAATGTTCAGGAACCTGTAGAAATGACTGAAGTTTGGTCAAGGCAAAACAGAAGGATGAGCAATTGTGAACACTAGGTTAGAGAATGTAATTCACCATGACCTAAAAGATGATTTCAAAGGGATCAAGCAGGAGAGGTAGAATCTTCTCAATGGATCAGTCAATTCTTATCCTCTTGTCTCTAGGGGACAGTTGATATCTTTAATTCATATTAGGGGTTTGTTTTAGGGGTTTCAAAGTTTTCTCACATCCTTGAGTTCATTTACCTTCACAAATTCAGAGAAGTCTGTTAGAATTGAAAGAGATAAGTTAGAAGTCAGTTTTCTAGTCTTGTTATTTTACATATGAGGAAAACACAGTCTAGAGAGGGAAATGTATCTAAGACATCCCCATTAGATGGAAAACTGTGACCAGCACCCAGGACTTCCAACATCCAGTCTGGGAATGATTCCTCCTTTATATGGCCGTTTCCTATCTGAGAATTCTCATGACATTCTCATGACACTTCAGTGTAGCATTGTAGATTCCTCCCATGGAGCAAACTAAGGTGCTTTCCACCCACCCTATCCCCTGTACAGCTACACACATAGATATTTACTACACACATACACATAGATCCATGTATCTTATTCTGAAAGCTGCCAGATGTCAATTTGAAATTTAATTTAATTGCTTCCTTGAGTTTTTGGTTCCCCATCATCCTGCTCCACCTTTCGCTTAGCGTGGCCATCCTGGAGTTCAAGATGTAGTTAAAAGGCAAGATGGTGTGATGGATAGACTGTAGGTTTTGGTGGCAGGCAGAATTGGTTTGAAAGCCTAATATCTACATCATCGAAGTGAAATTATTTAAGTTTTCTGAGCCTTATATTTTTTTCACTCATAGGGCTGGATAATGGTAATTGTCTCACTTGATTCTTGCAACTATTAGGTGAGGGTATAATAATATTAGCCACCATTTTATTGGGCATGTACTATGTGCCAGACATTGCACAAAATGCTTAAAGGACATTGCCCCATTTAATCCTTATGCCATAACCTGATGAGGTGGGTAATATTAACCCTACTTTAAGATGCTTAAGAGTTCCCAACTCTAATAGTAATAATGACTATTATTCCCACAATCATTTATTTGCACTTTTATTCATTCACTTATTATTATGAAGTGCCTATTCTGTTTCAGACATTCTTCTGGGTACTAGGGATACAGAGAATAAAAAACTGACAAAGCTTCTTGCCCCCATGCAGCTAACAATCTAGTGAGGAGAAATAAAAAATAAGCAGAATACAGTAAAATATATGTAGCTTATTAGATAAATGTTCAGGACAAAAATAAAATAGAGCAGGGGGATGGAGAAGAGCCAGGATATTGCTGTGTGTAGTGTAGGGAGAGGTCATGGATGTGACCGTCGATTGAAAATATATTTTATCATTTCAGAAAAGACTTCCTGGTAGATTACATGAACTGTTAAGCTAATTTGCTTTTTGGGAAAATTTAGCACTTGGTATATCCTCTCATTCTTCCCTCTCCCCTTCCTCCTTCCCTTCATCTCTTAATGCCTCACACATTTGTGATATTGGCTGTGTTAGTTGCTGAGAATGTAAAGAGGAATGTTTCTTTTATCTGCTTGTCTACCTACCCTTCTTCCTACTTAATCCCCTATTTGTTCCACAAAGGATTAAGACACATACAAACAAATAGGAATGGTCCAGCCTTCTAATTCCTCTGCTCGGGCTGTGCCCATCTGCTGGGGGTGATTTGGGATTTGGAAGCTGAACTGTCCTATTGGTACCCAAAGGTACCAGTAGGGGTCCAAACACAGTTCCCAAGTGCACTATAGGAAATCCGGATAGAATTGGCCCTAAGGCACCTTACCCTGCACCCCAAGATGAACACTAAAAATCTGTTCAGCTCATTAAGGGGCCTCCCAGCAGGGTGGCTCCGGTCTGTGATCTTTGCAGAGCAAAGCGATAGGTGCCCTCATTACTGATGTAGTAGGCTCTTGACCCGTGAGCTGCAGCTGCACACAGACAGCTCTGCTGCCCAACACACTCTCATCCCAGTCCTCAGGTGGAGGAGGGATAGAGTTTACTGGGAAATGGCAAAAAAGGGGGGGAGGGGTAGAAATGGGAACATTTTCAAATTAATTTCAGAAATCCAGTCTTAGCTCTAAACGACAGCTGTGAGTTTAATCACTGAAACTCTCTTTCTATTCAAGAGCAGCATGTGTCTCCTGAGGAGGGGGAGCATTATCAAGCAGTTAAGTCGTCGGAAGCTGCTTAGGGGCTGGTGGGCAGTCTGCAGGGAAGGGGAGGATGGCTTTGCTTTTGGCAGTGACCTGGGTATAGTAGGTACTGCTTACCTGCTATCATCTCATCCTATCTCCAGCAGTCCCTGAGGATTGCTCTGCTATGTCTATCACTGCGTGGGGTGGGAGGTAACATCTTGTACAAGGGAAGCCAATGGGGCCAAGAAAACCCATGCCTCAGCATCAGGCTAAAGAAGTTAATGGATTTCTTGATTTTAAGGGTTGGGGATTCAGGAGGGAATTTTCCTTTCCATCTGTTACCACCACAGCAGTAACAGCAACTGCAACTACAACACACTCTACCAACTACAAGAGCTAATGCTTATGGAGCACTTCCTAACTCCCTAAACATTCACATCTTCATTCATTTATGATTTACTGAGCATCGACTATGTGCCATACATTGTGCTAAGCACTGGGAATAAAGCAGGAGCTAAGGCAGGTATCATCCTTCCCCTTAAGGAGCCAGCAGTTTAGTGGAAAAGACTAAATGGGCATCTGATGAACTCAAACCTGGTCCCCAAAGATGTCAGCTCACCCGTTCGAAGAATGAGCCTCAGCCTTGGTCCGTCACTTCCAGCCTAGGTGGGGGAATGTCAGCTGATATGAAAGCTTTACCCTCACCTCCCATTTACCTCTCAGACCCCACCCTCAGGGCAGTGGTATCTGTCCGTGGCTCCCATCTGTGTGTCGCTGCCCATCACTTCAGAGGAACCAGAAGCACTTGCCAGAAAGCTTTATGTCATCAGCCATGGGAACTTCTTCCATGCTATTTGTTGCACTGGCCTATTTTAGGGAAAACTCTACGCATGAAGAGGGAAGCTGAAAAGACACAGGGCAAAAAGAAATATTCCCCACCCCATTCTTTTTCCCCACTATGATTTTCTTCTTCTTTGTCTTTTGTTTTACCTATTTTATGATTTTGCTTTTCATTTTAACACTGTGGTGAGGGGTGGGGTGGGGGGTGCTTTAAAACCAGAGCCACAAGCAAACAGGAATTAGATCAGGGAAATAAGAAGGCAGATGGAAGAATGATTTTTGAGTAAAGCCCAGGCCCAGTGGAATCTGCCTTGACCATGTGGTGCTCGTGTGGTCCCACAGAAAAAAACCCAGAACATTGCAGTAGTAAAGTGAAAGCTCTGTGGACTGTGAATGCAGATTAGAATTAAAAGATGTGCTTACCACACTGTCTCTGTCTCTGTCCCAGAGCCTGCCTGTGAACGCCAAGCCTCCACTCTCTTCCCCAGATCCTATTCTCCGTCATAAGTTCTCCATCACACATTCTCACCTCTTCCATTTGAGTCTGGATTAACACAGTAGATGCTGCTCTTTTTTGTCATTTTTCCTCTACCATGACCAAGAATAGTAGTTTAGGCAAATAAAGATACTTTCTTCCTACATATCAAAAAGTTCCAAGTGAGGCAGCCCAGAGCTGGTAACAGCCCAACAATGCCGCTAGGGAATATAGTCCATATTTTGCTCCACCACACATAGCATGTTGGCTGCGATCCTCAGGTTTGTTACCTTATGGTTACAATATGGTTCCCACACATCCAGGCATCATAACCTCTTTACAGGCTGGAGGAAGAAGAAAGCACAAAGAACTTTGGTTGCCCTCCACAGAGCCTTGGGTACTCTTTCACAGACAACTCTTTATATCTTGTTTTATTTTTTGAGACGGAGTTTCATTGTTGATGCGGCTGGAGTAAAATGGCGCGATCTTGGCTCACTGAAACCTCCGCCTCCCGGGTTCAAGCGATTCTCCTGCTTCAGCCTCCTGAGTAGCTGGGATTATAGGTGCCTGCCACCATGCCTGGGTATTTTTTGTATTTTTTAGTAGAGACGGGGTTTCGCTATGTTGGCCAGGCTGCTCTCGAACCCCTGACCTCAGGTGATCCAAAGTGTTGGGATTGCAGGTGTGAGCCACCACATCCAGCCATCTCCTTGTATCTTATGTTCCCATCCCAAAACCAATCACTGGAGGAAGGGATACAATTACCAGGCCTGGTGTGGACCAATCGTGCTTCATCTTCTGATCTTCTGTGGGTGTGGTAGGGGCCTACTTTCTCTCAGAACAAGGGCTTTCTAACCCTACCTTAACAAACCAGGCTTCTGTGGTCAGAGCAGAAGGGGAAGCAATGTAGTTGATAAGTAACGAGCAATGGGTGCCACTTGCCTTTGAGGTCCTCCTTTTGCCTAGGTTAGGTGCCCTGGCATCTCTTAAGTTGGGGGTGGATGTGAGAGAGTTATCTCTTTATGCCAATATTAATAATTTTGATGTTCAAAAGAAGCCCACATGCAGTTTCTGACATTATGTTCCACTTTTAAACTCTCAGAGCCCTAGTCTCTGAATTAGAATTCTAGTTTTAGAAGTTTTTCTGGGCTTGCTTTTCTATTAGAAACCATTTGGTTTTGTGGCCTTGTTTGAAGGCACCATTGCTCACTGGTTAAACTGACTCCATTTGCCTGAATGATTATCGCCTGATGTCTTGAGGCTTACAGACCCAGAGAAACCTTTATTCTTTTCTCGTAACAGTTAATAACAAAGCACTTGTTCCCTTGTCTCCTTTTTTTTTTCTGCCACAGTATTTCTCAACCTACTATCTTTCCATCTTTTGTCAGCTAGTAGTAAAATTCTTCTAAAAGACACCCAAGTTCACCACTGTCCTCACTTTCAACATATAGTAGAGCACTTTAATTTGCAATTTTTTTCTTCTCTTTTCTTTTTTCTTTTTCTTTTTTTTTTTTTTTACACATTAGCCATTAACCCTGCACCACTGCCCTCCACATCTTTGTCTTCTACATGAAACTTCTGTAAAAAATGTCTGTTAACACCTAGTGTTCTCCTCCTGGATAATGAGGACCAAAGAATAACCCAAGTTCTCTTTGCATGTTGGCTTGCAGGAAACTTAGAGTTGAAATACACAGCTCAATCTTATAAAATCTTATGCCCTAATTATCAGTGATAATTTTCTTCTCTGAGACAGTATCTTATATCTGAATTTATATTTTTTCTGGTTATGACTTTTTTTTCTTTTGGTTAGCTCTGATATTTTAATTTAATATGTTTTCAATAAACATATAAAATCTTTTGTCAAATAAAACAATGTATTTAAAAGAAAATAGCTCTGTGCAGTGGGCTTTGCTGTTCTTATTTTACATGTTAGGATATTGGGGAAACTGAAAGTCAGAGGTGGCCAAGATGTTTTCCTATTAGGTACCCACTCTGGCTGATTGGCAAATTTCACCCTGGCATGTTAGGTAGAGAAACCTTGAGAATCTGCATCCCTCACTGGGATAGAGATGTAGTTATCAATTAGCAGTGACTGTTGTAGGTTTCATGGAAAGAGGAGAAGTGTGATATCTTTCAAGGACACAATTTTCCGCCAGAAAATCCAGGAATCCTCATTTTATATCCATGCTGAAGGCTCCTAGAGTAGCATTCCTCCTCCTCCCTCCCTCTCCCTCTTTTTTTGCTGTAACAACACGTGGGGAGATATGATGGAAGCGAAGAACGAAGTGGACTCTTCAGCTCAATGGAAAGGCATCAACACTTCATTTGATTTGGAAGCCAAAGAAGCAAACTATGAAAACCTCACCAGCATTGCAAGGGAGTGATAGAAATATATAACTCACAAATCATTATAGCTTCTCAAAGTCTCAGTTTTTAAATTTTTACTGTGTATTTTTTGTTTTGAATCACTTTATTGAGGTATGACTGGCATACAAAAAGCAGAACCTATTTAATGCATACAACTTGATGTGTTTGAGAAAAGTACGTACTTATGAAAAGCATATGTTCATGAAAGCATCACCACATATCTATCATGTCCCACCCTTTTATTTATTATTATTTTTGCAATAAGAACACTTAAGATATACTCTCTTAGCATATTTCTAAGTATACTGTACGGTATTGTTAACCAAAGGCCACTATCGTGTACAGTGGATCTCTAGGACTTATTCATCTTGTATAACCAAAACTTGGTACCCTTGAACTCAGCTTTTTTTCTGAATGATAGGTTAGATGCTAATTTGCCTGCGGTGCCTACAGAAGTTATCAGTGACATAGGGGAAGATAATCTTCCCCAGCCTTTCTCCCCTGTCTAGTGTTCAAATTGTAAAATTTTCTTGAACTGGACTAAATGCCTTAAAACCCTGGAATGTTGGTGTCTTTGAACCCTTACTTTGAGCTCTATGGAGACCTAGATTGTCCCTGGAGGTAGTGCAGCCTCATTTCAACAAATCAGGTTGTCAAAATGGCTAATTGTTTCTTCGCATTACTCTCCCTGAGAATTACCTTTCTTAGCTGGCTTCCCACGGAAACTGATGGTATTTGGCAACTGTCTACTTCCAAATCTTCCTCTAGAATATTGCAAGAATGTCTGAAAGCACAACATTTTTGGACAGGCCAAGATGCCATGGGAGAAAACACACACACAAGCCTACGTGCTTTCTCCAAAACTTGGCTCTGAAGACAGTCATATGGCAGTCACACCACAATCCAATGAATTGTTTTACCTCAGGTTTTGGAAGTTTCACTGCTCCCAATAGCTTGCATTAAGCCCTAAATAATAATAATGAGGAAATTCTATTAAGAACTATTTCAGAAGCTAGAGAATGTAATGATTATAAATAAGAAAGGGAATAAGCCATATCAATTGCTGCATGTATATTGTATAAATAGCTTGTTTTGCTTAAGCATTAGTTAAGCAACATTAAATTTAAAGAGTGTTTCTATTAGCCAAAGGTATGTAGTGTGTGATATAGAATGATTCTTGGAACTTTGACCAGATTTTCTGTCTGGGATGGGAGAAAATCTGGCCAGAATGTGTCCTGTAGGTTGATCACAAATTCCTAATGTTCATCAAGAGTGGAATTTTGACGGTATAATGAAAGCCTATTTTAACTATGTAATACTATTCTTATTCCATTATGTAGGTAATGAAAGTTTGTATGCAAATAAAAGTTTAAGCTTCTCTTTATAATAATTTATCACAGGAACTGCCTGCAAATAGATTCTAATGATAAGAATGTTCTTCTTTTAGCTATAAATCCTTAGTTTTCTACTTCTTGCAAATAAACAGCTTAGTTAAATAAACTCAAGACACCATCATTAAACAATTCAATAATTAAGGTCTAATACCCCTTTTATTATTAATCATAATCACTTTTTTATTTGAATTGAGCTTTACTTAGTTTATTGCCTCTATTATTGTTTGAGAGGAGAACTCTTATATTGTCTGCTTTATGCAGGCAAGTGTGGTTTTAAGAAGAGCTTGGGTCAAAAATCAAAGCAAAAAAGATTTGACTATAAATCCTAGTTTCCTCATTAACCAGCTTGGTCACCTATCACAAATGATTATAGCCTCTCAAAGCCTCAGTTTTTATTTTTTTGAAAAATATGTAAGATACTACTTTATCTACTTAGTTCATAGTAGTTATTGCTGACATGGGACAAGATGATCTTTATGCTCTATTTGGTGTTTGAATTATAGAATGCTTCATGAATTGGATTAATTAATGTAAAGTTTTTGAATGTTGGTGTTTGTTTAATCAGTATTCTATAATACCACCAATCTCTTACTCCTTGCTATCCACATATCTTCCTGGGTGATCTCTTTCGCTTGCACAGAGTCAACTTTTGTCTGCCTGGATAACTCCAAATTCTATTCCTTTTGTGCAGAATTTCCCATGAGCATTAGGCACACATAGCTCATTGCTTGCCTGACATTTCTAACTGGATATTTCATAATCAACTCTAAATCTACATGCCCAAAAGATAACTCTTATCACATATCAGGGTATCAAAACTAGATATCTGGGAGCCATCCTTAGCTGAACATAGTTTCTTAAGACCAAGGCACAAAATATTTGTGTAGAGGAGACATGGGGCAAAGGAGAGAAGAAAAGCAAGAACGAGGTTGTAAAGAACCTTGTATGCCGAGTAGGAAATGTTCATCTTTATTCCGAAGGCAATGGAGGGATCCTTCATTGAAAGCCTTCTGAGCAAGGGTGTAACATGGTCAGATTTAAGTCTTATTAAGATTGTTCTAGGATCATCTAGGGGATACAGTGAAGAGAACTTTACTGAATTCAGGCAAGGCAAAGAGAAAGCTATTGCAGTCAACCTAGCATTCAAAGAGAACACTCCATTGTGGACAATAAAATCCTGGTTGTTTAGGTCTAAACTTTGGCCTTGGAAGGGCTTTTTATATAATCTAGTAAATTTTCCGTTACCAACAAAGTAACAGATACTCCAGAAGTTTTTAAGCTTGCCCAAAGTGACTCAGCTGGCAGATGGCAAGTACCAGGCTGATATCCTGCAGGTTTTTTGTTTGTTTGTTTGAAATAGAGGAGTCTCACTCTGCCACCTAGGCTGGAGTGCAGTGACGCGATCTCAGTTCACTGCAGCCTCTGCCTCCCGGGTTCAAGGAATTCTCCTGCCTGTCTCCTGAGTAGCTGGGATTACAGCATACCTGGCTACTTTTTGTGTTTCTAGTAGAGGCGGGGTTTCGCCATGTTGGCCAGGCTGGTCTTGAATTCCTGACCTAAGGCGATCCACCTGCCTCGGCCTTCCAAAGTGCTGGGATTACAGGTGTTAGCCATGTCTCCCGGCCTGATATCCTGCAGTTTTGAGATACAGTTTTGTGTGTTTGCCTTGGAGAAAAAGAGAATTTCAGTTGCCCATGATTCATACATTTTTATGTGGCAGCTTCCTTGAAAGGGAACAAACGTTGAAGGGATTCATTTGGCAACATTATTCCCATTTTATAGATGTGGGTTTTTAGGCTTGAGGAGGTTGTGACTTTTCTAAAGTCATGTAATTAATTAGTGGCGAAGGTGTTATTTAATGACAGCATCTCTCAATATCCACTTCCACACCTTTTTTTAATGACGCTGCACTAAGGCAAGTGCCTCCTCTGAGATAGTTTCTGCTCTGTTCACTGCTATAACTGCACAGAGGCCTGCAGTTTGAATGAAGATACACACAGAGATAACTGAAGTTTCAACTAGGAAAGGGCAACTGGGGCATATAGGGGCAAGTGTCAACTAGGAAAGGGCAACTGGGTCACCTTACCATGATGACTTCTTCATGGTTTCAGCCTGGACAGCAACCTTGCAGAGTCAGAATCCTGATCAGCAGTTTTGACCAGCACATCAAGAGTGGCTTTACCTCCCAGGCATTGACCCAGCATTAGTCAAGCTACAAGACACTGATGTAGAAAACCATAATGTCAGTTTACTAATGTAGAATAAGAAATAAAATCTCAGAAGACCTGAGCTCTCCTGTCAGCATGACTTGCACTTGTACTTTTCCTTTTTGTAGAGAAGCTAAATTATAATCAGAAAGTTGTTTTGGTGAGCTTGGAATCAGAAAATAGGAGTTTAAGTCATCTGTTCAACATGCAGCTTTCCTCAGCTGTGATAGCTTTTTCCTGCTGTCCAGTCTTCATGTGGAGCCTGGTCAATAGCACCAGAATTCTAAGTCTGCTGGCCAAGGTGCTGCCTCCTGCAGAGAGAGAAAGCCCATCAAAGTTGACTTCAGTGACTCCCCCTTCACTCACCCCTCATCTTCCACGGCCAACCAACTCCCTTTTTGATTGACACATCATTTCTTTACATACATTAATGCCTTCCATATTACCACAGAGAGTTTGTTAGACTGGAAATCATTTTATTTCTTTGATCTACTTCATCTTTCTCTGCATTGAGCCTTTGCGTACTAATTTATAGCTATTTTCTCACAGGATAGTCTATTTCCATTATATCTATATTTTCTAGTGGTCCTCTGCATTTGCCTCTTTTCCAGACTGTATAGGGCATGGTGCCACGCACAGTTTATTTGTTTTATTCTATATGCTGATAGTATCATCTTTTGCATCTTTAGATGTTTTATCTCATTCAGAGTGAGAGGGGCACTTGGTCAGTCCTTTTTGCATCTCAATAGTTGATCCTCTTTTGATTAAAAATATTTAATTTCTAATAATGTGTGTTAGAGTGAAAATAACAGGAATTATTAGGCCAGTCAAGACTAACAGTTCTTGACTCATAGTTCCAAATCACAGTTCCAAGATTTCCTTAACCTTTCTGATTCTCACTTCCCTCCCAAAAAAGTAAGAATGGCTATAATTACCTACCTCATGGAAATTATAAGGCTTCAGCAAGATTAAACGTACTCATTTATTTAACATGCATAGTAAGAACTATAAATGTTAATTTATTCTTACTTACATTAGGATACTGATTTATGAAACAGAGATTAAACACATTCTGCAAAAGGACTGGTATTGACAGGCTTTGATTCTAATAGCTCAAAAGATAGGCCATGGCTTGCTAGAGAAAATGAAAGGATACTCAAGGCTCATTAGATTAAAAGGCTGCTAATGTTCTCTAAGCTGTAAGTAGATTTTTGCCCACATTTATGAAGGTTGATTTCTAATCAGATTAGAAATGGCATAGGCTGGTGGCATCATCTCAGAGCTGCCACAGCATTCTCAGGAGACTCAGCCATATCATGTTGGGTTGCTCTAAGAACACACAGAGACCTTTATGCTTTTCACAAAAGCATACTCTTTCCCTGGAGTGTGTAACTCTATGTGTTGACCTTTAGTGGGTTAAGTTCTTACAATGGAGCTATTCTGGGTACAAAACATCACTACTCTGTGAGATTTAGGAAGATAACACTGTTTGCTGATTTTACAAGCCCACTCGAGTGTCTTGATGTGTCAAAATGGGAGTCCCTGAACACGGAGGAAATTCACAACATCCTAAGCAATTGTAATAGATGACCTTATCTAATGAGAACTGGGGAAGTCCTCTCCTTTTAGGGAAAGTGAAAAATGTGAACTAAATAGGACTTTCTGTAGGAGAGATGCCTAACCACCCATGGGCATGCTCACTTCTACTTGTGCAGAGAGTTTGCACAACCCCATCTCATTTGGTCCTCACATCTTCTTTGTATTCATTCACTCAGCTAGGAAGGGGAATGGAAGAACACATTCTCCAAGAGTAGTGCCTTTGCAACATATTTTTCAAGTAAAGTGTTGACACAATTTTTGTTAAGACTGTGATGAAAAGACAATTGAGAAAGAATTGTGAAAGCCAGATCTTGACATACGCATAAAAGTACATGGATGCCTGGCTCTGGGCTGATTAATGATCTGTGGTTGTTAAAATCTAGTTATGCCTCCACTTGGGAGGAGTAGGTAAGCTCCCAGGGCAGGTATGAACCTCACCATTTTAGAGAGGAAGAAATCTCAGTGTCAGGATGTTAAGTTAGTTGCCAAGACCTCAAAACTCATAAATAGCAGAGCCAGGACCAGGGGTTGAAAGTCTGGTGTTTCACATTCTGCCACATCACCTCTCTGGCCAGTGTTGTTCGTGAACTTCGGGACTAAGACTCCAGCTCAAATCCTATGCGGATGTAGGTCAATTTCTTAACCTCTCTAAGCCTCAGTTTTCTCATCCTTGATGTGGGGATCATAAATTTACTTCTTACGAAGATGAAATGAAATAATATATGTAAGCAGTGTGTTCAATAATTGTTAGTTCCTTTGCCCTTCCTGTTTTCTCACCAAGGAAATCAGGTGCAATAAGCTTTAGTGATCTGCTAAGGCTAGATAACTGGTAAATAGTGAAAGAAGAGTGAGGAGTCAACAGATGATTCTGCTTCTTATTTCACGTGCTTGAGTGGTATTTACAGAGCCCTGGTGCAAGAGTTTCTCTTTGTACTTAGAGAAGTTGATTTTCTTTTTCCTAATTTCTTCTTATTTGAACTAAGAACCCTCTACTTCTCTCCATCCCATCTGTATTTTTTCTGATGAGTTCTGTAGAATATGATATTGCATTCAAGCTTCATCATACTTTTGGTAGCGCCTTTGCTTGCTACATGATAACTGTCATTTTAGCTGCAATTTTTCAAAAATCTCCTGAAACACTCTTCTCACACAATCGGCCTCTCTTAACTAACTTGTAGACAATTTTGCCCTCCTGCTCAAGATCTTTTCTGCCTCCTTTAGATTTCCTCCCTATCCATTTCTGTCTCTTCTCCCTATGCCTTGATCTAAAGCTTTTGTGCATTATGGGACTTTCTCCGAATCCATTTTGTAGTCATTCACTCATGTAGGATAAATGCATTTTTTTAAGCACTTTCATTTTCATTTTACATGAAAGAGAACACTTGGGTACTGGTGAAATGCTTAGGTTAGCAATCCTTTGGGGAAGATACACATGAGGGGTATTATGTATCTTGTCTTTCCCTCTTTCAACATTTTCTAATTCAATTCTATATAATAAATATTTACTGAGTATCTACTCTCTTCTGGGTATTGTGCTAGGTTCAGGGGATATATAACTGAATCAGACAGAACCCCTTTCTTTGCAGAGCATATATGATGATGTCACCTCAAGGGGAGCCCAGGATTTCAGGTCACCTATGTATAAAGTGAGAAATAAAGGCTGGCTAGGAGTCAGCCATGGGAAGTGGATAGAATAAGAGGAACATTCATGGTAAAGAGAATACTATATTCAAGATCCTAAAGCATAATATGTTTGGAAAACAGAAAATACAGTATGGCCAGAAGGCAGAACTCAAAGGAGAATGAGAGCCAGCGGATGAGGTAGGAAATGTGGGGAAGGGTAGATAAAGAAGTTAGGGGGTTTATTCTCAAGACAATGAGAAACTATTGAAAGAGCTAAATGAGGAATTGGTATAATATGAAATTTAAAAAAATTATCCTAATTGCAGTGTTCAGATGGGACAGGAGGCAGGCAGCAAGTGGAGAAACAGAAGACACACAGTAAAGGAGCCAACCTAGACTCAGTGGTAACAGAGATAGTGATAAGTGAGCAGATGAGAAAGATCTGGGTTTAGAAATGGCAGGACATGCTGATGATTGAGCTATAGAGGAAGAGGAAAAGAGGGGAGTCAAATACCTGTCTATGTACTGTTCATAGGAGATTTAATCTAGTCAACTGTTTTGAGCTAAAATGTGAAAATACAAATGCCATGGCCAGAGCAACCGTAACTATTAATTAGCAGCAACCCTTGGCACCTTCACCCAAAGCAATGACTATGCTGGGAATATCAGACTCTGCAGTAGAACCAAATCCAGGACATCCGTGTACAGCCTACTCACATCACAGCATCTAACTGTGTTCACATAAAAGGCAGTGTGAGGCATAACGACCCAACTCAGAAATGCCTTTTTTTTTCTGGATGTTCTTTTCCTCACAAAACATCAAATAAGAGAGTCTGGCCACATTCTGATGATTTCTCTTAGAAACTTAGAGAAGGAGAGAACAATAATTTCCTGAGGAAGTGAACCAATTGAATTGTCAGATGGGCTGAGCAGTGACTTCTTCCTGGCTCTACTGTGGGCCTCCTGATGGATGGACATGGGCCCTGTGGTAAAGAGATGGTTCTAGAAATGCACAGAAACTATCGATTCCAAGTTGACAAATGAGAAACAAATCCAATCTCACCAGCCAATCGGGACTCATCATTTTGCCAAAACAATGCCCATAGATTGCCTACCACTATTATTAAGAAAAGCTTTTATGCTCATTTCACCTTCAGTGCCCTTGATCCGAGGTCTCAGATTTATCCTAGTTTCATTTTCAGTGAAGTATTGATTTGATAAAAGAAACGAGTCCTGCGGCTGATTGCTTAGACACTTGTTAGTTTCACCTGCATATGTAAGGTGGAGTCGGCTGTAGTTCAAGCAATAGAAAGAAGAGGTACTATTTTAACAACAGTTTTCAAATCTGAAGCTGATGTTCTGGAAAAATTAGAGCCATCGGTTTATTTTGTTGTTTCATTTATAATCTCAGTGTGCATGTATCTTAATTCTTTGGGAATAGAGAGATGGCTTCAGAGAGGCTGGCTGAATGGGGAGGCAGAAACATCCAACTCTGTCCCTCTGGGCTTCTATCTCCCTGGGGTTCCTTTCACTTTTCCTCCAACTTTGTTTCTTTAGGCCCTGGAGCTAATGCAGGAATTGCCAAAAACATACCTATGTGGCACACAGGTCCTGCATGTTCATGTTCTAGTAAGTGGTGTGAATGTGCTGTCTCTAGAATTATCTTGTCCTGTCTCATCAAGAAAATCCCCTGCAGATGTGAAACCCTCAAGCAATTTTCTCTATCTGAAGATCAGGCTGCATTATTTATTTATAGTTCCTTCAGCCTCCAAAAGCCCTGGCTGGCCCTCAGTCTTTGAGAACAGCACCTCTGTAAACAGATGAAAGGGATTCCCTGTCTGGAATGTCATGGAAGGTTCCATGAATCCAGCTTCCGCTAATACCAACCATTCTAGAGGATAAAGCCCACCACTGCAAAAGTGTGATCCAGCCTCACACACTGCCTTGCAAATATTCTTCAGGCCAACTGATGGGTGAAGGCCAGGTTTGAGAACAGCACCTTTGTAGCCCATGAAGTTTCTTACAGATTGACACATTTAGCCTCAAACACTTGCAGAGCAGATATAGTCGATATATCCTGGGTTCATGAATGACAAAATTTTTCTTCATGCTGAAAGGCCAATCATAGGAACCTCAAGTTTGGAGGAAGTCGCAAACGTAGGAGAGTAGGCGATCTTGTTATGCTTAATATCTAGTGTGATGCTGGAGGAAAGACAGCCAAATTGGAAAGTTGGGGTGAGATAGGATGTGTCTTTTCCATATGTTTAAAGGATAGTATGCTGACAAGATATTATTAAGGCTACAATAAGGCAATTGAGGAAGCTGTATGTCAATAAGGTCTTGAGATACTCAGAGAGATTAGACAAAGCAGAGTAATATTTTCACCTGCTTACCCTCCTCTTCCCCCAAACCATACCAATGAACAACATGGGCCCCAGCCCTAAATTCAAAATCTCTGATGTAAGAGCCTGACTAAGCATACTGGCATTAAACATAAGGATGTTTGTGTAGGCAAAAACCCCCAAACAATTGTTTTAGTTATCTCACCATGTTTTCATGTCTGTTTATGAAGACTCAGGCTTCCTAGGCTCTCTGAGGGCCAGAGCTCTCAGAGCTCAGGAGGTAACTAGCATTGGCCCTTCCTTTAGTTTCTCTTTGATAGCTTATTACTTAAGGACCCCAGGGGAACAGTTTCCCAGAATTCTACCATGACAATTTCACAATATTGAAAATATATTAAACTGACATTAAGACTGACATGCATAATTCCTACCAAAGCGGGGAGGCCGTTTTGTCATGCGGCTTAGGTGGAGGAGAGATAGTAAGAGCTGTTAGGCTCTCTGAAGCCTCTTAGATAAAAGAAGTCCTTAGCTTTGACTATAATACCAGCTATGCTCAAGCCTTTTTTCCCCCACTATATTCTTTACAATTTCACAGTTAATCTCTGCATTATGGTTCTCTGTAGCCAGAAGACATTGCAGACAGGGAATTGAGAGGATGCTTGAGTTAATCTGCAGGGTCTAAGGTGGTAAAGGCAATTCAGCTACCCTCATAGCATCCCCGATGTTCCGAAGAAAGGAAGCAGAGCATATGTTTTACATGGGGATAAATTCTCTTTATAGCTAATTAATTACAAATTGCCCCCCAGTGTGGTGATGCACACTTGGGGATAGATTAACTCAGGGGAGGAGTCCAGCTGCTAATTCTTTTTTTTTTCTCCCTCCCTGTCCCTCCTTGTGCTCCCCTCCTCCTTGCTCCCTATTTCTTGGAGGCTGTGTCTCCTATCGCTCTGTTTGTACAGCTAGCGCTAATCTAAAATCACAGTTATTAGATCACATTAAGCTCTTCAAAGTGGGTGAAGCATCTGTGAGTGTCTCATTAAGTCCTGGACACACATAGTCTTGCCACCCCTCTCTAATTAAGAGATTCCCACTCTTCCAGCACTGCTGACTGCTTCCTAAAGAAAGTGTGCCTGCCCTGGAGGGGACGGAAGGGGGAAGGAGTGAGGTAAAGTAAGGGTGAGTCTTCTCCATAGACCGTGACCTTGCCCAGCAGTGTGGCCTGCTGGAGGAGCAGCAGTAGCACCTGGGAGCTTGTTAGAAATGCAAAATCTGAGCCCCATCTCAGACCTATTCAATTGCATTTTGTAGTTTAATAAGACCTCCAGGTGATTCATGTACACGGCAAAGCATGAGAAGCACTGAACCAGGAAATGGATAGAGGAGTGGATCCCAGGATGCAAACTGGCAGAATCCCAGTTGTTAGGAGATCACGCCACAGGCAGAATTCATCTCAGCAGAAACCGAAGTCACCAATGGCAAGTGTTCGCGTATTTGTGACATTCCTTGGGAATTGTGTTTGTCCTTGCACTTGCGATTTTGCCTTTTAAAAGAGCATTTTGGGGCCGGGCGCGGTGGCTCATGCCTGTAATCCCAGCACTTTGGGAGGCCCCGAGGCAGGCAGATGGCTTGAGGCCAGGAGTTTGAAACCAGCCTGGGCAACAGGGTGAAACCTGTCTGGTTTCATCTCTACTAAAAATACAAAGATTAGCTGGGTATGGTGGCACATGCCCATAGTCCAGCCACTCGGGAGGCTGAGGCACCAGAATCACTTGAACCCAGGAGGCGGAGGTTGCAGTGAGCTGAGATGGCACCACTGCCCACCAGCCTGAGCACAGAGTGAGATTCTGTCTTTTAAAAAAGTATTTTGAAAGAGTAAAAGGAGAATAATAATGTCATTGGACACATTTAGAACCTATGTATGCCAAGCATTGGGAGTAGAATGCAAGGCAAACATGGCTCTTAAGAAATTCACAGGGAAGGAAGATTCTGAAATAATCTCTCTGTTCAGGGCTCTATGGGGATTCTTAAATATTGGGCTTATATGTCTTGGAAGAAGAGACGTTAAAGTGAGATTTTAAGTAAGAAAAAGTATAGGCGTGGGAAGGGTGTAGCAGGCAGAAGAAGCAGTGTGGATAGAGGCCCAGGGATAGGAAGAGCCTTGCCCTCAGGGCTAGTTCAGATTGGCTGCAATGTGGGGCCTGACCAGAGAGAGATGGTGCTTGGCTGCAAGGGTGGGCCAGGGTCATTTCACGCAGGGGGTTGTAAGCCTGGTCATTAGGAGCTTTATTCTAAGGACATCAGGAAGCTGATGAATTTTTAACAGAGAATTCTGAGCAGGAGATGTCAATGAATGTCCTGATTGTCATCCAGGTGCCAGCTGCATTGACTCAGCATTGGCCCACGCACACTGCAGGCTGAGGGTGTGGTGTACACACTCTGCTGCTTCCCTGGTGACAGCATTCCACCGACTCTGCCCTTAGATACAGTGACCCCAGATGTCAATTCAGAAACCACACACCCACGTTACACAGTCTGTAAGTGACCAGCCACTCAGGCGAAACAGGAGACTTGAGTGATGGCAGCAAAATGAATTGCCTCCAAATTCAATTGAATATGAAAACATGGATGGGTTCTCATTTCCATTCAACAAGGAAGTTCCATGTCTCAAGCACTCTTTTAGTTACTAGGGATACAACAGTGAGCAAAACAGAAAAAAAAATTCTGTATTTCTGGAGCTTACATTTCGGGTTAGCGGCTGGGTGACTTGTATCGATTTCCATCATTATGTCCTTAATTTCACAGACACTGAAACTGCTCTGGTTTTTGGCTATTTAGAGATTGCACTTTCTTCCTTTGTGGCTTAAGCTGGTGTCACCTTTACAGTAAGATATGTTACCTGAAAGAGCTTTTAAGAAAATTAAATCTATTTTCTCCTGCCCCTGTGGATTAGAGGAAAACTTCCTATTGCCCAGTGCATTTTTTTTTATGCTCTCAGTGAATAATGATGATAATGGCAGCTGAGATTTGAATGGTAACTTGGGTCTAAGTACTGCATGTGATACATTTAGTCAGTCCCCACAAACCTGATTAGAAAGGAATTACCTCCAGCATTTTACAGAAGAGGAAATGGAAGCTTAGAGCAGTGGGTAACTTACCCAGGTTGAAATTGGCAGAGCTGAGGTCCAAATCAGAGAAATTCAGCATCGATGGTGCAATAGACTCTAGGAAGTGGCCTCGTATATGGGTCTAGTCAATAGAAGAAGCCAGAAAACGCTTTTCAGAGAATGAGATCTAGTCTTGTCACCTTCTTCACTTCCACCTTTTCTTGGCTTCCCAAGGCTCAAAGAATAATATGTAGGAACTGCTAAAAGATAAACTGGGGCACATTCAAATTTTAAGGAGTTTATTTGAGCATTCAGCAATTCATGAATCAGGCAACATGAGACTTGGGCTGTTCAGAGCTCCATGACAAGGGCGTGAGGGGAAACCTTATAAGGTGTTCACAGAAGCACAGGAAAGAAAATGTTTGATTGGTTAAAATGGAAGTTTGTAGTTCGAGGTTAGGCGTTAGTTTCGGATTGTTAAGTTCGAGTTTTGCTTTTCTAGGCTATGACTCTACTCTGAGTTGGGTTTTGGTTTGCTTAGGTAGGAACCCACCACACTGGAGCTGACTCAGCCTAATGGTCTCCCAGTTAATTATTTTAACACTATGGTGGCGTTACAAGGCTCTGTACCAGTTGGCCCCCGTTTCTTTGTTCAGCCCCAGTCCTGGGTACTCCCCGCCCCACACCGTTCTCCTCACTCCCAGCCACACAGGCCTTCTTTCAGTCCTTAATATTTCCCCTGTTTCTTTCTACCACACAGGCTTTGCACATTCTCTTCTCAATGCCTAGGATATGTCTTCTTCACATATTTTCTCAAACGCAAATGCAGATCTCAGTTTCAAGGTAATTTGCTCTTGGAAGCAGTCCCTAACTTCTCTAACTACATCAAATCCCACTCTTCAGTTAGTTCCACCTTTCAATTGCAATTAACAAAATTGTAATTTTATATTTAGTAGTGCAGTGGTTTTCAAAGTGCAACTGCCACACCAGTGGCATCAGTATCACCTGGCAACCTGTTAGAAGTAGAAATTTTCCCACTCCACTCTAGACCTACTGAACCAGAAACTCTGGAGGTGGGTGGGGCCCAGCAATCTGAGTTTCACCAAGTTGTCCTACTGATTTTAATGCACTGTGAACTCGATAACCACCATTTCAGTATACACTTTTTTTTTCTTTTGAGACAGAGTCTCACTCTGTTGCCCTGTATCCACACCTTTTTAAAATATGCTTTTGGAGGTTTTCCCATCAAGAGGTGGAATATATTTCTCTACTTATTTAAAATACCTGACTTTGGACTTATGTTGTCTAGTAAAAGGCAGCAAAGTTACATTGTGCCAGTTCCAAGCCCAGATGTCAAGAGGCTCTATGCTCTTCCATTTACTCTCGTGGAATGCCCAGGCTAAAGTGAAGTGGCACGATCATAGCTCACTGTCACCCCCGGGCTAAATTCTCCCACCTCAGACTTCCAAGTAGCTGGGACTATGGGTGTGCACCACCATGCCTGGCTAGTTTTTGTATTTTTTTTTTTTTTTTTTTTTTAGAAATGGGGTCTTGCTATGTCGCCCAGACTGTTTTCAAACTCCTAGCCTCAAGCAATTCTCCCACCTCGGCCTCCCAAAGTGGTGGGATTACAGGTGTGAGCCACTGAGCCCAGTCTAGCGCATGCCTTTAATGGATGCCATTCTTCCCTCATAGGCTGTTGGTTCCATCAGGACAGAGACTGAGTTGTTGTTGATTCTCTCTTGATACCCTTACTTGCTATTCAGTACATGTTAGGTATCCAATTAATAGTTGTTTAGTCAATAAATGAGTGAGCACACTTGACTTTTGTAATGTATTTTTAAAGAGGTATTATTTTACAGATAAAAAACACCTGAGGCTTTGGGAGTTCTATTGACTGCTAGGTGTGAGTTATGTTGGGTCTTGTGAATTTACAAGTTTCTTCTTTGGAGAAAATAGCAACCGTAGCAGCTCTAGGTGCAAAACATCTTTGTTGAAGAGATTCCATTGGTATTTCATGGATAGGCTGAGGAAAGGTACTTAGTAGCAGTCCCCTACCAACCTGAAATAAACCTGTTTTGCTTCCTTCCTTACTCAAGCATTTCTCAAGTATACTATAGCTGATCTTGGCATTACCAAAATGAATACTATCCTCAGAAAGCTTAAATTATCTGTATGTTTACCTATCTGCTGTGTGTATGTAGATTTCCTATAGATGTACATTTTTCTAAAAAATGCTAGGCAGGCAGTGACATATGCAAGAGAATAATAATCAAATTAGTACCAAATACTTCCAGTTGAAAAACATAGATTATGTATTTACGTGATGGTTTTGGACATGGAAAGTATGAGAGATATTTCTCACAAGGCTGCTTACAGCAAGTAAAATAACATTAGGGTAGTCTCTTTTTCATTGAATTATTCATCCAGAGTCATTGAGGGCTTCCCTAGACAATGTTTATGTATTTTGTGTGGAAAGTATAATATCCAAGAAAAACCATTTTCATATTTTTTAACACTTTTAAATGGTTCACTAGCCGGGTGCGGTGGCTCATGTCTGTAATCCCAGCACTTTAGGAGGCTGAGGTGGGCAGATCATCTGAGGTCAAGAGTTTGAGACTAGCCTGGTAAACGTGGCAAAACCCTATCTCTACTAAAGATACAAAAATTAGTCGGGCATGGTGGCATGCACCTGTAATCCCAACTACTCAGGAGGCTGAGGCAGGAGAATCACTTAAACCAGGGAGGTGGAGGCTGCAGTGAGCCAAGATCGTGCCACTGTACTTGGCTCTGTACAAGATCAGCCTGGGTGACAGAGCCTGGGTGGCTCTGATCACCCAAGCTCAGCCTGGGTGACAGACTGGGATTCTGTCTCAAAAAAAAAAAAAAAAAAAAGGTTCACTGTAAAATGAAAGTTTTGTTGCACTTGCTTTTTAAAATCACATATTCCATTCTCCCTCACCCTTGCTCCAACTTTTAAAAATTGACTTTGTTTAAAAAACAAAAAACAGCTGTACTTGGCAGCTGGTTTGGAAACATAGCATTGAAGAACTGAGGAATTTGCACAATTAACAGCTATACATAGATACTGGTTCTAGGATGAAAATGTTTAACGGTGTGCCACCAACTCTGGTCCGTGTAATAGACTGATTAAAATCTTATTTACATTTCTTCCAAGTTCTTACAAATCCTATATTTCTCCTTAATTTTCATTTGGTGGGTTATTAGATTTGGTTGAAGGGAAAGCGAATGCTGTTTAAGTGTTTAACAGGCTGTTTACTCAGCTGATGACTGTTATACTTCACATTTACTCTGAATTTGAAAACTAGCTTTGCAATGTCAGCAGAATTTGTTACTCTCATCTGAATGTGCCTTGCCTCCACCTTAAAACAAACCTGAATCTTAAGACTGATGGTTCAGATTTTCATAACAATGATTAAAATAGGATTCTGGGTGGAGCACAGTGCCTCACGCCTTTAATCCTGGCACTTTGGGAGGCCGAGGGGGGCAGACTGCCTGAGCTCAGGAACTAGAGACCAGCCTAGGTAACATGGTTAAACCCCATCTCTACTAAAATACAAAAGAAATTAGCCGAATGTGGCAAAGTGCACCTGTAGTCCCAGCTACTCAGGAGGCTGAGGCAGGAGAATTGCTTGAACTTGGGAGGCAGAGGTTGCAGTGAGCCGAGATCGCCACTGCACTCCAGCCTGGGCGACAGAGAGAGATTCCATCTCTTAAAAAAAAAAAAAAAAAAAAAAAGGATTCTGCATGACAAATTAATTAGCGATCATGTACCTCCCATGTGCTAGGCAGAGTCCAGTGTTAGGAAAGGCTAGGCCTCAGGAAAGGCATAGTGTCTGTCTTCAAGGTATGGAGTCTGTCTATGCTAGTCCTCAGGAAAGGCATGGTGTATCTGTCTTCAAAACACTGAAACTCTGCATTTCCCAAAGGAGGATGGCTAAAGGATGAGATTCACATAATGACATTGTGAATGCAGTGTGGTATCCTGGGTCGGCTCCTGAAACAGAAACAAGACATGAGTGGAAAAACTGTGAGTAAAAAATGTGAATAAATTCTGGGGTTTGGTTAATGGTAATATGCCATTGTTAATTTCTTAGTTTTGACAAATGTACCATTGTTGTGTAAGAGGTTAATATTTGGCAAAATTGGGTGAAGGGCATATGGGAGCTTACATTAGATTCATAACTTTTAGATTTGTAACTTTTCCATAAACCTAAACTTCCAAAATAAAATGTTTATTTTTAAATAAAAGCACTAGGATTCTAGTAAAGACTTAATGGAAAACTCCTGGGTTATTTGTGGGAAATAATTATTTTCAGGAAAGCACCCCATTCTTGCCCTCCCTCCCTGCAGCCTTAGAGGATGTGTGAAGAATTAACTGGTCACTGGGAGAATGAAGTTATCTTTTGTAGATAAGGGCTGTGCAAAATGAACATAGCCTTGTGAAGTGGGAATTAGGGCCACATCTGGAGAATTGGTACCTGCTCACTACTTTATAATTGTGTGGCTTCGGGTCAGTTAATGTATCTGAGCCTCAGGTTTTTTAATCTGTACAATGAACATATTGTTTTGCTTATGCAGACAATGGGACTACTCTAATAGCGAATTTAAAATAATGTTGTAAAAGTGCTGTAATCACTGTGCTCTAAAAATGTAAGAAAGGCACTTAAACCTTCCAGCCATGGCCAACATGACTAATGACAGCTGAGTGGTACTTCTAGGTACTTCCCAGACTTGAGCCTTCAACAACCTGAACTCCATTGCTTTATTGAAGATGGAGAGACAAAGCTTTCCTATGAAAAAAATGGCCAAATGTGTATTTTATCCTCCTCTGGTGGATAGTCCAAGCATTGCAGCCTCTTATTGGACTTGAGCATTATCTGCAAGAGCAGTTCCAGACAGCTCTTATGTATTGCAGTCGCTCTGCTCCCTGCATTCCACCTTCAGGGCAGCTCCATCCGTTTTTCTTTCTTATGGTGCCTCAAATGGCCTTACAACAACAGCGTACTATTAAATGTATCATTTTTTGAGAATGCGCTAATGCTTTTCCCCTTATACCTCTAGGGTTTACTTTGTCATTCTGTCCTTTTATGGTTTATTTCAACATACTTAGCATAAAGCCTAGAGTGGTGGGATGCAATATCTTACCTTAGCTGAATTGTGGCCTGGATCATCAGTGTCCTTCGCAAAGAAGTATAGCTGTAGATTCTCCCTGGAGGAAAAACCCATTTAATATTTAGTTTCATCTCCTTTCATTTTGTTCTTGGTGTACCAGAAAAGCAGCAATGCTGGCTCAGGAAAGAGGGACTTTTCAGCAATCCATTTACCTCCCTAGTTTTGACCTTCCTCAGCTGGATGTAGGAAAAAAAGATGTTCTCATCCTGACTTCACCCACACCACAAATGTACATTTAGTACCTCATCCTCCGGACCAGATGTTAGGCACTTGAGGTTCAAAGGGTTGCTGCCCACAAGAGTTACTAACTGGGAAGACTGAGGCAATGCATTAAAAAAGCTCACACTCTGCCTCATGTAATCAATGCCATCTGGTGGTATTTCCGCTTGTTGGTAATAGGTAGTGATAACAACAAGAATGATAACAACGACAAACATTAAGTCAGCTCTGTGAACCAGCTTCTAACCAGGTGCATTATATACGATATCTCTTTTGATATGTCCAACAATACTAGAAGGTAATACTCTTTAAGATATTTTTGCAAATGAGGACACTGGGGCTTGATGAAGTTAAATAACTTACCCAGATATAACCATTGTAAGCAGAGGAGTAAATATTTTGATTACATAAATATATCGCTGAGTTCTGTCATTCAGTCTTTTCTCATGACTTTTCCTCATTTGTGTCACACATCACTCATCAGTCTTGGCATATCATTTTTCCTCTGGAGATTCTGAAATTGGCCTCGCATTGCTTCTTAGCCCTGACTCTAAGCAGCCATGATTTCTTGATTAGGGTTGGCATAGAAGATAAATCCTATTTTCCATTCAGCGAATAAATGTTTGTTGAAAGAAAAGAGGCAAAAAATTCCTGGCTGAGGTGTTTAAGGAAAAGCTTCACAGAAGGAGTAGAAATTTGTCTCAGCCTTGGAAGAAAGGTGTAGGGCCTGGTAAGCAAAGTTTATTATGATAGTAGCTTGATTATTGAGTGCTTACTTTCTGTCAGCTTTTGACTATAGCCGCTGTCAATCCATTTAAAGCCACAGCATTTCTAGATGATATGTACTATTAGTATGCCCACTTTACAGAAGAGAAACAGAAGCACAGAGAGTTAAGTAGCTTGTGCAAAATCACATAGTCTGTTCAAGGCAAAGCCAGGACCCAGAGCCTGCAGTCTTTTTTTTTTTTTTTTGAGACGGAGTTTCGCTCTTGTTGCCCTGGCTGGAGTGCAACGGAACAATCTTGGCTCACTGCAACAACCTCTTTCTCCCAGGTTCTAGTGATTCTTCTGCCTCAGCCTCCTGAGTAGCTGGGACTAGGGGCCCACCACCACGCCTGGCTAATTTTGTATTTTTAGTAGAGATGGGGTTTCTCCATGTTAGTCAGGCTGGTTTTGAACTCCCGACCTCAGGTGATCTGCCCGCCTCGGCCTCCCAAAGTGCTGGGATTACAGGTGTAAGCCACTGCGCCCCACCTGAGCCTGTAGTCTTAATACACCATACTATTTTAAGAGAGCAGAGATGTCTGTTTACTGATGTATTCTAAGGGTCTGGAACATAGTAGGTGCTTTATATATAGCGAATGAATAAAAATACCCTCTTTCTTTGGTAAAATAAAAGAGGAAAGGCATTCTAGATGGGGAAAATAGCAAAAGCAATGATGAAGAAATACCAATGATTTGTTAGTGATAAATGGATTTTTATACAGCAAGAATTGAACATACATTTGGCAAGGCGGATTGGAGCCAGCCTAAAGAGTTTAGACTTTTTGTTTTGCTCTCATTATCAGAAATCGTCACTTCCTACCTGTCCAGGTTTGCATAAACCATGGATGCTCTGTTTTATGGTCCCATATAATGAAGATTATGTGTAATTACTTCATAGTGGATTGCACTCTAGCAAAATTAACTGTCCACATTTCTTCTCATGAGCCCTTTGCATTAATAAATGATGCATTTGAGGAGGCAAAAATGGTTGGGATTTTCGGTGGGGGAATTTCTCGTGAGGAGATAGGAGGAATCATGGAAAATACCTGGTTCTAACAAGATCTTGATTATTGACATCTGTTTCTTTGGCTTTTCAAGGTAGTAATTACCAAACAGAGTAGTATAGATCACCGTAATGACATATTTGGAATTTTCTGAGCAACTCATGTTTCATGTAAATTGAGGTATTTCAATGTGTTTCATCATATTAGCACCATAGAATGCCATATCTAGAACTGGGGAAAGGAAATTATTCATAAAAAACAATCTTCATGGAGAATTCAGCTAGAGAAAAAGATGGAAATGAATCAAAATTCCCCGCAATCGCTCTTTTCCACCCACCATTCACAATATGTGTTTCTTCTTGAGACCTCAATATCCTGAAAGAAAATCCTCTGTCTCAGAAAATGGAATTAATCCAGGTAATATTTTGACTGGATTTTGACTGATAATATCAGCTGTTGCTGATAAAGTCAAGATTAATGATTCCTGGGCTACCAGTGGGCTGAGAGTGTGAAAGTCAAAACCTGTTAGAAACCAGGGGAATTGCCCATGAAATAAGATGGCTTTGTGAATGCATAGGTGACTCTGATTTCCAGAGGGGATTTTGCAGTAAATCGATCTGTTCAAAGATATTTAGCTTGTTTAACTCAATGACATTTTCATTCATAATGCTTTTATTTCTCATCTCAAGCAGGAGAGACAGTATCAGTTCTGCACAAAACTGAGCTTGAACTTTTACTTGATTGTATTTTCCCATCTATAAACTCTTATCAGGGTGCTAAAACTGGGAATAAAACCTAGCAGTTTGAAAAAATATAATCATTTTATTAATGAAAGAGTCTGTGGCTTGTGGTAGAGTACACATTGGGGCCTCATTTGAAGAATTAACAAGGATTAAGGAAGAGCTGCTTTTCAAGAGTGCTTCTCTCAGGAATATCTGTACGTAAACATATTAGAAATGAGTGCTGGTGAGCACTTTTTGGACAGCATTTGATGTAAGCCCTGGGAGAAAGATGAAAAATAACAACCTGATGGTATTTAGAGTTTATTCATACATTTTTGTGTATATTGTCTCATTGTAATTCTCATAATAGTTTGTATCAAGCAGGGTGTTATTATCATCATTTTACAGATAGGGAAATTGAGGCTCAGATGGATTCATTTACTCACCTCGGGTCCTGCAGAGGAAAAGTGAAAGCAAGTGTTTAAACGTTGACACTCAGATCTCTTACTCCAAAGACCATTCTCTTTATCATTAAACTATTGATTAGTAGTGATTCACAAACGTCTGTTTTGTCTCCTACAAATGTGTCATTGTGTATGCATGACTGAACCTGTCTTCTTAGGAAATCACGATGTATCGGTGGTTCCTGATTTCTTTTTTAGCACATAACATACCTTTCTGACCCTGCCACCTAATGCAAAGTGTACTACTATTCACTCATTCTGTTCTTGCATTTTGTAGATTCCAAAAGCATTCATTTTCACACCTACTATGGGAGACGGAGTTAGGTAAGGGAACGGACGAGCGTAGACTTGAATAGCAGCTCTTTTTCTTACCAGCGGGGACTTTGCCTCTCAGAAAGCTACACAATCTCTTTGAGTCTCAGTTTCGTCACTCATAATGTGAAACTGAGAGTAGTACTGACTGTATATTTTTGTAAGAATAATGTCTGTCATCCCCTAGCCCATTGGAGGTGTCAACACATGGGGGTGAGTTAAAAAGAGAAGGGTAAGACAGTCTCCATCATGAATAAATACTTAGTCCAAAGGGCGGGGGAAGAAGCAAAAGTATTGCAATCAGTGCTGTTTCCTCAGTTGAATAATTAATGTAATAATACTGTTTACCCAAAAAGGATAAAATGGGATAATGCATGGAGAACACTTAGAATCATGCCTGGCACATAGTAAGTGCTCAATAATTTTTAGCTCTAATCATAGTAATTAGTAAGTGCTCCATCAGAGGCTTGCACTGGTACTATGGTTGCTCTGAGGCAAAAGCTTCAATCATTGGGCTAAGTCAGAGAAGTCATCACAAAAACAGTGCCATTTGAATTTAGTCTTGAGGCATGTGGAGGAGCCTTCCATGCTGTCCAGAGTTCTTCACCCTGATGGCTAATTTCATAAATAAGCTTAAGTGCAATGTGTAGGAAAATTGGAGTGAAAGCTGGCAATGGCGGGAGTGCTGGTATGTGTTGGAGTAAGGGTGGCAGGAACTACAATGTCACTGCCAACAAATGGCAAATTTTATGGAAATTAAAATATCCTGCAAAGTGCGGATTCAAGGCAATGCTGTCCCCTTTGCTACTGATCCACTGCATTAATCACATCCTTTATTACAAGTGTCAACACATGATTGGGAGCAAAATTCTTTGAGGCTTAACTGTAAAGGAAGAAAGGGATAATGGCACAAATGCTGACCTCCATTCAAATCTTGCCTTACCACTAACTAGCTGGGTGATCTTGGAGTAATTGCATTGCCTTTCTGAGGTTTCATTCCCCAGATCTTCAAAGGAAGTGACAATTATATACCTTGAAATGTTGTTGTAAGCATTTGAGATAATAGGCATACAGTATGTGGTGTTTTGGTAGATTCTCAGAAAAATAAAAATACTATATATAATTATAAATATGATTCTAATTTATTTTATAAATTATAATATATTTACAATTATAGCTAAATACCAAGTACTGTGTTAAGAGCTTTATAGGAACTATCTCCTGTAATGATGACATGATTAATAATGACACATGATGGTGATATGATTGACAGAAAGATATCAGCAGGCCCAGATGGAGGATATAGAGTTCCTTTAATGACAAGGATGCAGAAACATACGGAGATTGTATAGTACCTAGTTTTAAAGCAGCATGCACCTAGAGAGAGGTGCAGCTTTCTAGGTCTCCCAGTGTTTCCCTGGGACACACAGCTGGGGATAATACCACCTACCTGGAGTAAGGATTCTATTGGGTGCAAGAAGCTCCCTTTGCTGTCACAAGGGTGATTTAATCCCTTGGCATTTCTTCCTTCACATCTTACTGTTCTGGGAATCTGTTGCAACTTAGAGTTGCAAGGAATGAATGCGAAGACACCCTAGGACATTTCTGATAGTTGACTGTGACACTAGGTGATGAGCATGTCAGTTCCTCAGGATCATTCCTTGGGAGAACTGGCTTTAGGTCTGTCTAATGTTCCCCACTACAGAGCACTCAGTAACTTACCCAAGATCACACAGCCAGTACATGGAAACATTAGGATCTAAACATGGTCTAAGTGTTCCTAATGACCATGCCATATCCAGTTAAGAATTGAATTGTGCATACAATTTGCAAACTAGTTAAGAGTAGAGGGAGGAAAGCCAAACATCAACTTCCAAAGCAACAGAAGTTAGATATTCTATAATAAAGTTATCGGTTGCATGTTGCCGGCAGAAGTAATGACCAAAGGAGTTAGAGAAGACAGATGACCAAGGGCTGGAATAGCTGTTGAGGAGGAAGTACATTCCTGGCATGCAAATGATTCATTGCAGGAGGGCTTACCACATCTGATATACCACGAGGCTTCCTTGCTTTCCAGCTGAAATACAACCACAACTTCCCCCTCACTTTCCTTTCCCGTTAAGCTGCCCACCTATCACACTCCAAAACAACATGTGGGAAACATACCTTAAACAGCTTTTAAACTTTTCTTAATTCTCCCCCCACCACCTTTTCTGGCTCCATAGAGAATAACAATTGCTAAGCTTAAAACATGTTACAAAAATATTAAGAATTCTTTTCTCACGTTGCCAAAGTGACTACCGGCTTAGAAGAAAGTTGGAAATAAGTGGTGAAAAGCAGCTTAGCAGAGGGGAAATGCGTGGTCATTTCCTGAATGTAAAAAACACCTAGGGTTGGGATAATGTGAAAAAGAGACAGTGATTAGATCAGGCTTCCAAGAGTTTTCGAGAGGAGTGCACCATTAGACCTTGCTCAGCGAGCCACCATCCAAGGCTCCCTGATCAGTCTATTTGGCTAAGAGACAAATGTGCCAACCTCCCCAGCCTCACTCAAGGACTGAGGAATCAATATCTGGGGGCATACTTGCAAACAATTCATAAATCTTGTGTAAAGGGATTTAGACAAGATTTCCTTTGCTAGTGAAGGGAGTGGGTAGAAGAATTATTTAACCTGCAGCTGGGCAGGTTAACTAGAGAGAGAAAGCTAAATGTATGCTATGGTCACCTCTGTAGAGGAAGAGAGCATAGAAAATTTTACCTTTTCCTGGATTACCTTCCCTTCTTGTTTGCCTGGTGTCCTTTTTTTGTTTTGTTTTGTTTGAAATGGAGTTTCACTCTTGTTGCCCAGGCTGGAGTGCAATGGCGCAATCTTGGCTCACTGCAACCTCCACCTCCTGGGTTCAAGAAATTCTCCTGTGTCAGCCTCCTAAGTAGCTAGGATTACAGGTATGCATCACTACACCCGGCTAATGTTCTATTTTTAGTAGACATGGGGTTTCTCCATGTTGGTCAGGTTGGTCTCGAACTCCTGACCTCAGGTGATCCGCCTGCCTCGGCCTCCCAAAATGCTGGGATTACAGGCATGAGCCACCGAGCCCAGCTACCTGGTGTACTATTAATTATTCTTGAAGATCCAAATAATTGCTTCTCTTGGAAGCTACCTTTCACAGGCAGACTTCATAGCTTCCATATTTGTTCTTAAATGAACTCCATACGTTACAAGGATTTCCTCACAAGTCTGTTTCTCCTGCTAGAGTCACTGCGATTGTGATACTAAAGAGTGACTTACTCATCTTTGTATTGCTACTCTCTAGTAGAGTGAGTTTACTGGTTAAAGCATTTTCATTAAATGTTTGTTAAGTGAATAAATGTTGATATATATATATATATATACACACACATACATATATACATATATATCTTTATATATTCTCACCTTCCCCCATCCATTATTTCTTTGGCTAAGGCCACCTGGATTTTCTCTGTTTCCATCTCCATATCTATAGACTGCATAGACCTCTCACACAAATTTGCATTGCTAGTTGAGGTGTTCTTTGAGCTTCTCAGTGGTTATGACAGAAAGGACTTTAGCAGTTTGTGACTGTGCCCTGGAATCCTTCAGCAGACTGAAATACCTTCAGCTGAAGGAGATGGTGTTTATGCGGAAGCCCAGCACCTAGCCCATCAAGCAGTCTGAGGTTTCAGTTGGTGCCAGAGATAACTCCAGTGAGAGAACTCGGTCTAGGTTTTTAGACGTTCTTCCCCAGCTAAAGATGACATCTTAATATAAAGGTTTAATAATCATGGATGGTCCTTTGTAGACATCTATTGCTATGGAAACTCTAGTTCTCTTTACCTTGAGTAGCTTCTTAAAAAGAAAAATAAAGAGAAGAACTAGCAGTGGGAAGGGAGAAGGGGTATCAGGTTGTATAAGCAAAGTGATTTCTCTGGCTTATGCTTCTATAAATTTGTTTATAACCACAAACCTCTGGTAACCGGGCATTTGCAGAAGGAAAATATTTATAGAAGTCTACCTTGCCAATTACATTGCAAAAAATAAATTGCCTTTAGAGTCCTTAAAAAAATTCAAATATGTTTTCCCTCTCCACTGCCACCCCCACATCAATAATTTGCAGCTTGAGGTCTATGTCTAAACGATAAGAGTTTCCACAAGTTGATTGTGGATATCTGAAATCAAATTTAATTACATGTGATGGATCAACTTCTTGAACTCCCATATTTCTTTCATTGTCTTCTTCGGATTCCATGCCTCACCTTTGTGGAAACTAAACTATAGAGAAATGATAACATGACCCAGAGCCAGCCCTGCAATCAAGGGGGAGTCATCTAACCCAAATTGGTGAGTTCAGGTCAGCAGCATATAGTGTCTTGGAAAGAGCATGGGCTTTGCAGTCAGATAGACCTACTTGAATTTGAAACCCAGACTGTTATTAATTATATTGGGCAGAATTCTTAAACTCTCACTCTCCTCATCTTTTAAAATGAGGTTTGAAATTCATCATGGAGCTAGCATGATGATTTACTAAGGAACATTTCTCTGGGTATCAAGGTCCTCAACACTCAGATTGCACTTGCTCTCCAACAGAATTTCCCAGTAATTCTCTATGCTAGTTTTCTTTTGCTGCATAACAAATTACTAGGGACTTAGCTGCTTAAAACAACACACATTGATTACCTCACAATTTCTGTAGGTCCTAGGTCCAGGCATGAATTAGTTGGGTTCTTTGCTTTAAAACTGCACAAGGATGCAATCAAGCACAGGGTTGTGATCTCATCTGAGACTTGGGATCTTGTTCCAAGCTCACACGGTTAGCAGGATTTAATTCCTTGAAGTTGTAAGACTTAGGCCCTCAGCTTGTAGAAGCTGCTCAGTTCCCTGACATGTGGCCTTTCCATAGGTGTTTCATAATATAGCAGCTTCTTCAAAGTTAGTGGTAAAGGCAGTAAAGAAATACATTTACATTTATATTTACTAATGTAATCACAGGAATAACATCCTATCACCTTTGCCCCATTGTATTGGTTAAAAGCAAGTCACAGGATTCCCACCCATCCTCAAGGGAGGGGAATCACATGAAAGTGTGAATATCAAGAGGTGAAGAGGACCGTGTCACCCTAGGGTCTATCTACCACACTGTCAACGTGCAATACCCCTGGCACGTGTCGCAGAGCGCCCTCTTGTCTGTGTTGGTTACTAATTGTTACAGTGAAATTAGATTCCTCTTTCCAAAGAAGTCAGAGTTGTGAAATGCTTGGGAAACTATGAGCTGTTTCCCCATCCCTTACTGGTGTAGACAAAAATACCTGATACAGGGCTTTTATTTCCTGTGGGTTCACACTTAGTCTCGGAATGCTTTAAAAGACAACACACTAGACAGAAGCTAACATTTGGTCAGTGTCAGAAAGTGTTATAAAACCTATTCACCATTCTTGAACTATATTATATCCCAGTGGGCTAGAAGCATGGGTTTGTCTAGCACCATTTTAAGCTTAGTAGAGAGAACTCTTCTCAGCCCTGTCCCTGGGTCCCTTGAAGTACAAGTGTCCTTAGTAAGGACAATGACAATTCATGTGGAATTAATTAGTAGAAATTCCCACATATAAAATTTGTCCTTCACTCTATTTCTTAACAGGAAAAATCAAATCAAATACATTAAAACCAATTAGATGACAACACAATCGAAAACAAATGTGTTTACCAAAAAAAAAAAAAAAAAAAGTACAGATAGGTAACTAGGGAAATTGTTAACCCAACAAAGAGAGACTACATGAGTCTGAGTCCCTTGGGAAGGATAAATATATTTGTAAATAAATTTATTTCTCTGTCAATATTTACTTTTCTTTGTGTTCCTCTCCATGTGCTGAGAATTTCCTTCTCAGGCCTTCCTGATTCTGTGAGTAAATTACTAGAAATGCTGTTAGTCTCATTATTTTTGTAAAAGAACACCTTGTGCCTGTTCTTGGGCTCAATTTAAGTTAGAGAAAAACAAAATTCATGCACATGAAAGAGTTCTTATAAGATGGAAGAGACATACTATTGATCTAAGACTTATTTGTTTTAATAGGGGTCCTTAGTCATGAATTATCAGTAAAAAGCATAGTAAGTGCAATTTTGGTAAGACCTTGTTTCTCTAGTTGCATAAGGAATCACTACATGATAAGAAACAAGAAAAGTTTACTGGCAGAAATAGAGAAAAAATATATACATCTATTTTTTCTACCTAAACATAAGTGATAAAAATATGTGTAAATAGTTACTTATGTCAGGAAACTGTGTCTGAATATCTTTCTATCCTTAAAGGCCCGGCACAGTGCTAAGTACATAGTACACAGTAAGCATGTAGTAAATGTTTCCATATTTCAGGGACAGAGTTTGGACACTAAAATGCCAATATTTGTTTGGCTATAGTGATTTAATCCAGGAAAATAGAAATTAGTTTCCATGCTGTCTCTGGAACTTCTACACCATTCTCCCAGCATTTTCATCTATTCACCAAACTAGAAGCTCTCCAAACCCCATGTTTTAAGGTTTTTAAGGAGGATCCATTACAAAGGCATGATTAATTAAATCATTGTCCACTGGTAATTGACTCAATCTCCTCCATCTTCATCTCCATCTCTGGAAGTCTGGGGGTGGGGTTTAAAGTTCCAACCCTCTAATCACATGGTTGGTTTCTTTGGCAGCCAGTCCCCATCCTGAAGCTATCTAGGGTCCACTAAGAGTTACCTTATTAGGATAAACTCAGATTATGGTTGAAAAGGGCTACCTATGAATAACAAAAGACACTCTCCTCCCTGTCACTCAGGAAATTTCAAAGGATTTTGAAGCTCTTGTGATAGAAACCAGGGACAAAGACCAAATATGTATTTCTTATTATATCACAATATCACAGGCTATCTCTGTATCCAAATTTCCCCCTTCCTGTAAGGAAATTAAAATAAGGCCAACCCTCACCCAGTATGACCTTGTCGTAACTTGATTATACCTGCAAACATCCTATTTCCAAGTAAGGTTACATTTTATAGGTACTGGGGGCTAGGACTTACACATGTCTTTTTGAAAGACACAGTTCAACCCACAACAGTAACTAATTGACTTCCTTTCTCCTGAGCTACCCTGTGATTGAGGCAGAGCAATTTTCTCTAAGGACATAGCACTTCAAAGATAGAGCCTATAATCAAACATCCTAGTTGCTCTTTAGGAGCTCAACCTAGGTCTAGCCTGCTCAATTTAGTATAGTTCACTTCTACGAATAATACTGAACCCAAAGCAAGACTCTGACGAGGATCGAGAAAGCATTGACACACCTAACCATGCTGTAAGGCAGAATAGAAGAGATATAACAGAGATCAAGTGTGTAATCTAGAAAAGGGACCTATTGATTATGCTGAGGAGGTAGGCATGGGAGGCAGTAGCCATTTGAGAGGCAGAAGCAGCATGAGCAAATGCATAGAGACAAGAAACTTCCATCTATTAAGTGACTGGTTCCACTTGGCTGAAGTATAAGGTAAGTTTGGAGGGACAGGGATGCCAGGGTGTGGAAACACAGGTTTTTGCCTATGAGTCTTCAATGTCTGAGAAAAAAAAAAAAGGCCACATGGGATGTTCTTGTCTATTTTTGCTGTGAGGTGATAAATAGGCAGGATATATCTAGGTATGTGTGTGCGTGTTGCCAAGGGATCTGTATTTATACAGATTTAGTGACAACATTTATTAACACACGGGGTGATAGGCTTTGGCATCAGGATGTTGTAATAGTTGTAATTTGGCTTGTATCAACATCCCTATTTTTGCAGATGAGTAAACTATGGCTTTGAACAATAAGGACCTCACCCAGGGTCGCCCAGCCCTGGTAAATGTTGGGTTTAGGAACTGAACCCAGGTCTAGCTGGTTCCAGAGCACACATTGGTGCTTTCCGTGGCGTGGCCTGTAGGTGACTTCTGAGGGAAATCAGCCCCTTGGTGCTGAGGGCTTAGCCATGATTCCTTTCAGAGTGAGTTCTCCATGTCTTCTTGGGCCGGGTTCCTGTGCTCAGGGGGATTTTCAAAGATAACGGTGTCCACTGGAGGGAAATATATCTTGGAGCAAAGATGTGCAAGGATGGTCCCAGATTCTCCATTCCTATTTATGAAAACTGGCAGATTTGCTGACTGTGAACATAGTGGCCAAAGGGCTGAATAGATATGAGCATTTGAGAGTAAAGTGTGTTTTGGGAAGCTTTAAATTCTTATTTTTGAAATAAGATAATAAATGTCCAAATCAAATGGGAAATTAGTGACCAGGTTAAAAAATAAACTGAGGTTTTCCAACTCCAAGTTCAGTGTATTTTCTATTTTGTTAAAAAAGTAAAAGGAAATTGCAAAGAAGATACTTGGAGAGGAGGAACAAAGTAAGTAAGGCAAGGACATGATGGATACAGAGGGATTAACTGGGGAGGGAATGTCTGTAAAGTGTATAAATTTTGGGGTTGGGGGCATACAGCTAAAAGGAGCTGTCCTAAATCCTGGCAAAGGCCCTCCACTTTAATAAGCGTTGTAACTTTCTCTTTCATTGTTGGAGGTAACACGTATAAAAGGAAAGCAGCAATCAGAACAATGCAGTTTCCCAGAGGGCTCTTTAGCAGAAGTCTCCTGTGGTTCCATGCTGTTGTTAATGCTCCCCTTATTTTAGTCTCCTGGACTCCCTAAATGCTTTGGACCACTTGAGCAAGGCCACGTTGCTAATTGTGCAGAACACCTTCAGAGGTGGCACCGCTGAGCAAGACCAGGCAACTCAGGCTCTAATGGGCCTTGATTGCAGTCTCTGGAGCAAAAACCACCTCTTGAAAGCTGCTGTGAGACAGCTATTGGGAGGTTGGGTAGGAAGATTTAGTGCTGCTCTTTGAAGGATCGATGTCTAAGCTCTTCAAAACCTCCTGACACCTCAGATGGATTCTAGGTGGTTCCCCAGTGGGCACAATCTCATTATCATCCACATACATTTATTTATCTCCTAATAGGGGCCCATCACTGTATTATGAGGGCCGCAAAGCCTAGCTATGGGGCTAAAACAAGCACACATGAAGCAATGAATGAGTATTAACTGCTGAGATGTATATTTCTGATGGCCTCTTCAAGGTGCAGAGAAAGAAGATCTCCTCCAAGAGAATTAAATGGTCAGAATTGGGGAGGTAAAAATTAGAATCTGAAGAAACTAAACTTGCTTTAGAGAGACAGGTGATTGGCCTCAGAATGAATTCCTGGCAATAGGGAGCAACCTGCAGACAGGGAATAAGAATGTACACAGAGTGGCCTGAGTAGAATAGAAAATGCGTGTCTCTTTTGATTATAACAAGGAAGAAGTCAAGTTTGTTTTTAGTTTGTCTGTAACACCCACTCATTCTTACCAATTTGCCTTATTTGCAAAGAGACAGCTGTTCCCAGGCCTTTAGAGAGGAACAGTATCTACCGTAATTTATCGGTATTTTATTTTCATTCTACAGATTGAGTATTCCTTATCTAAAATGCTTGGGACCAGAAGTGTTTCAGATTTTCGATTTTTTTGGGTTTGGGGATATTTACATGTACATAATAAAATATCTTGGAGATGGGACCCAAGCCTAAACATGAAATTCATTATGTGTCGTATATACCTTATATACATAGCTGGAAGGTAATTTTATACAATATTTTAATTAATTCTGAATACCTGTCACATGAGGTCAGGTATGAAATTTTCCACTTGTGGCATCATGTCAGTGCTCAAAAAGTTTTGAGTTTTGAAGCACTTTGGACTTCAGAGTTTCAAATTAAGGATGCTCAACCTGTAATTTATTTTTACGGTTAACTTCTATAGGCAAGTGACACTGGTTTCAATGAAAATGTATGTAAATGAAAAGAAGTGAAGCAATTTAAGGAAAAAGACGAAATAATAATTCAGGTAGTATATAGATGGGGCAAAAATGTGTGATATTGACACACCATTGACCAAAGTTTGGGGAAAAGAGGAGTCATAGTAAAATGTTGATCCTTGTGTTGAAGTTTCTGATCCTCCTTGCACTACTCACCATAGATACTCCAGAAAAGTGGAAGAATGAGTCAATAAATAAATCAGTCATGACTTTTCCAAAGGAAATAATCCAACTATCTGCTAATAAGGGTCAAAACTAGGGTAATGACAATGATAAAAAGGAATCGATCCAGGTGGCACTTGAGAGTAAGAAATAACAAATAACAGATCAGAGTTAGGTCAATGTTTCTTAAACTTTAATATGCACACAAATCATCTGGGGATTTTATTAAAATGCAGATTCTGATTCACTAGGTCTGGGGTGGGGCCTGGGATTCTGCATTTCTAGCAAGCTCCCAGGGAATTCCAATGCTGCTGGTCAGTGAACCACATGTTGAGTTGCAAAAGTTCTGGGTGGTATCAGAGAGGGGCAGAATCACAGTGAACTGTAAAGTTTTGTGCTACTTTAAAATTTTGTTGAAAATGCAATTTTAAATAAGAAATTAAAAACAAACTTCTACCCCTAAACATTCTAACTCGGAGGAAGTTCTTTTCCCTGTAAACTTTAGTAATGTCCTTCAATTCTATAATCTCTTGTTTTATTTCTGTAATTCATTTTTAGTTATGTTTTGTTCTTGATTCTCATAAGCATAAAGTCCCGATTGGCTCATAATAAACTCTCAGTAGACGAGGCCTGTGAAATACTCTAAAATCATGATTTCATTAACACGGGTTGTTTGCACTTGAGGATGAAGTTGCCCAATGTTACACTGTAATGGGCAAAACTGCTTTGCAAACTCAAGTTCTCTAATTCTGGATGCTTTTGTGTGATGACTTATTGCTATTCCCATGTCTCTATACCAATGACAAAACCTTTCAACCCTCTGAGTTTTTCCCCTAGCTCCTGGGACTATGGGTGGGAGAGTCTGAGGGTCATCTATTGATATTGAATGTGGCAGGAGTGAGATTCCTACTCCTCCCCTTCCCTTGCCCTTCTTTTCCAAGGGCATAAGAAGGAAAGCATGGAGTGTCAGCCAGGCTGCGTGGAGCTGCCTACCAGCCAGAACCTGCTAATTCTTATTTTATGGAAGTACCTGTCATGTTTGGCCAAATCTCCTACAGAAGGATAAAGGAACCAACACAGAATTCAGCTCCCACATTCCCCTGCAGTTATAAAACTTACTTAGCTTTATTTAATTTTTAATTTTTTTTTTAAGTTTAGAAGCTTCAGTTGAGAACTGCAAATTAAGTTGCGTTCAATAGTCTTTTCCAGCTCATATGCTGCTGCTAGGTTGCAATTATTGCTCGACACCCTTCCTCAGCGTTGACATCTTCGCCAGCCTGAGAAACTAAAACACAATTATTTATTAATTTTAGGTGAGTTTTCTTCAATTTTAATAATTCCTTTACTTTATATATTTATTTATTTATTTATTTGTTTATTTTGAGATGGAGTCTCACTCTGTCGCCAGGTTGGAGTGCAGTGGCGTGATCTTGGCTCACTGCAACCTCCGCCTCCCAGGTTCAAGGGATTCTCCTGCCTCAGCCTCCCGAGTAGCTGGGATTACAGGCGCCCACCACCACACCCAGCTAATTTTTGTATTTTTAGTAGAGACAGGGTTTCACCACGTTGGCCAGGATGGTCTCCATCTCTGGACCTCGTGATCCACCCTCCTCGGCCTCCCAAAGTGCTGGGATTACAGGCATGAGCCACCGCGCCCGGCCACTTATTTTCTTATTTGCATGCTTTATACCTGCTATTACTTAGTTCCTGTGATGTTTCCCAGAAATATGGAATTAGCTGTGCCAGACACTATGGCCAGAAGACTCAACAGTCACATAGCGTTATGATGGTTAAATGCTAGGATTAAATGTTAAATAATTTTAAAGTAAATTTTAAGTGGCTGCATAATAATTTATTGTGTATTCACTAGTAATAAATCCTAAGAATCTAATATCCCAAGATAAATGAGCCCAAGAGTTTATTCAGACTATATTCTGTAATATTCTGTCTGAACAAAGGGAATAATTGGATAGTTTGAGGGGTACCATGATTTCTTACATGTTGTACAACTTAAATATTCTATCTTAGATCACGTGCTACAAATTTCTATTATCACTATTAATAGCTATCAGATATTGAACTCTATTAAGCATCATGTACTTTAGTCAATATTTGAAACCACTCATTGAGGTGGATACTATTATCTCCACTTTTTAGGTGAGGAACCTAGGAGTCAAAAACAGAGGTTAAGACCAGGTGTGGTGCCTTGCCCCTATAATCCCAGCACTTTTAGAGGCTGAGGCAGGCAGATCGCTTGAGGCCAGGAGTTCAAGACCAGCTTGGGCAACATAGTGAGACCCTTGTCTCTACAAAAAATAAAAATACAAAATTAGCTGAGTGTGGTAGTGCACACCTGTAGTCCCACCTACTTGGGAGGCTGAGACAGAAGGATTGCTTGAGCCAAGGGTTTGAGGCTACAGGGAGCTATGATCATGCCACTACACGCTAGCCTGGGTGACAGAGCAAAACCCTGTCTCTAAAAAAAAAAAAAAAAGAATAAAAAATAGAGGTTAAATAACTCATGGGTAATGAGTGGCCAAGCTTAGATTTTAACTTTTTAATTCTACCATCCATGTTCTCAACCATTACACTACACCCATTTAATATTATCAGTAGATTTATCTGTATCTATCCTGAAGGTATTTATTTTCAGCGTATATACTTCCTGCATAATGTGATTTATAATCAATATTTTTATTCCACCCCTAATGGGTATAATGCACTATGCTCAGTTCTGTTGAGAACTGAACTGGGCACAGAAGCACAAAAGTAAAAGCCATGGTGCTTGTTTAAGAGCTTTTTACAATCTTGTTAGGGGTGTGGTGTGTACATATATACGAAGTTTAGTTTAGTAGAAGGCCTCAGCATCTATACAAGTTAGTAGGATAAAAGCTATCCCATACTCAGAAAAAAATTTCAAATTAGTATCATGGTTAAGAGCAGCTTGTCTAACCTGTGGCCCCTAGGGCACATGTGGCCCAGGATGGCTTTGAATGTGGCCCAACACAAATTCATAAACTCCTTAAAACATCAAGGTTTTTGTTTTGTTTTGTTTTTTGCCCATCAGCTATCATTACTGTTAGTATATTTTATGTGTGGCCTAAGATAATTCTTCTTCTTCCGATGTGACCCAGGGAAGCCAAAAGATTGGACACCCCTGGAACTTTACAGGAATGAGGTACCATTGTGAGATAGGGTGGCCTGAAATATTCTGCTAGGTCAATAAGTATCTCTGATGTGGAAAATAACTAATTGTGGGTTATATCATAAACTACTCTCTTTTTAATTTGAAGACATGTTCCTTTCTTTAGGTATTTCTCAATTTGTTAAACAAGGCCATGTTTGATATCTGTATTTTAAAATACTCTACTCCCCTTTTATCCAAGATTTCACTTTCCTCAGTTTCAGTTATCTGAGGTAATTCCTGTATGAAACAATTAAATGGAACATTCCAGAAATAAACAACTTATAAGTTTTAAATTGCATCTCCTTCTGAGTAGCAGGATGAAATCCTGTGCCATCCTGCTCTGTCCTACCCAGGGTATGAATTACTTTTTATCCAGCTGGCCAGTTATTAGATTGTGTTAACCTTTGGGGATTCACCAGGAACCAATGTTATATATGATCCAAGAGTCCACTTCAGTCACACACTCACACCCAGAATGCCAGAACTTGCAAGCCACTGTGTAAAATATAGTCTGGAAATTATTTTATGGAACATAGTTATATGGCATTATATGAACAGTTCTTCAAGCATGTATACATATAATGATAGCTATATTATTAAACTGTGCCAATTGCCTGCCCTACCCTTTCCACATTTTAACTCTGATTCCTAAACTGTTAGTAAATTCAGAATTCTGAGTAGTGTTGTGCAATTTCAAAGGACCTGCCCTTTCATCATACTGTTCTGTCTCTGATTAAATACCTTCTTTGTGTAGATCCTTATATAACATAGAGACAGATATAATCCTTCTAAATGGTCTCATAATTTTGTATAAACCCGAGCAGATAATTGTATTGGGGGACATAGGATTTAGAGAAATTTATTCTGATAACTATGAGAAGAAATTTATAGGTCAATGTGGCATTATATTAATCCTTTTTCATCTTATTACACATTTGGCTCAGAATATAAACTGTGTACAGACATGAGATCTGTACATTAGGTAGTTATTTATTTTTCTTTGAATAATTCCTTTCTAAAACAAAATGTTGGTCAGCAGAGGTGGTAAAAATGCTAGATTGTTGGTCTTGTTTGCTAGGATTCATGACCTGTTTCATAAAGGACTTTGCTAGGATTTGTGACATGCTCCATGAAGGGCTTAACTTGATTAGAGACATTAAACTTTGGAACTGAAAGATATATCTGAGCTTGTTCAACCCAGAGGTTCTCAAACTTCAGTGTACAACAGAGACCAACTGGAGGGTGTATTATAATATAGTTTGCTGGTTCCCATCTAAGAGTTTCTGATTCAGTAGGTTGGGGTAGGGAATAAGAATGCATTTTTAGCATGTTGTCAGATGATGCTGATGTTGCTGGTCTCAGAGCCCTACTTTGAAAACCAAAGGCTTTCTTTTTACCTATGAGAAAACTGAGGACATGAGTGAGGCCATTCATGTACATACATTATTCAAATCCTGTTCCTTTCCATCCAAAAGCCCTCCTGTGGTATCCTGTTGAAGTCTGAATAAAATCCCAAATCCTTATTATCTAGAAGATCTTGCATGCCTGTTCTCTGCCCATCCTTCCATATCAGAGTCTCCATAGAGCCTTACTTACTTTCACTGCAGTTATTCAATGGACACATTCTTATTTCAGCATGAAAAACAACTAATATGGGCACATGGCACAGAACAAAAGTGAAGGTTTGACTTACAGAGAATTTCAATTCCATTTTTCAATTCCTGCCATTTTCTTGGGGGCTCCAAATACAGCTAATATAAGTCGCATGCTGAGTGACTTGTCAGTCTATATTCCCATGTGGTGGGTCCATCTTGATTCCTCTGTTTTATCTATCAGAGAGTTTGATCCTCATTATAATAATAGCTATTCATAACATGTATTCATCAGCCATGTACTAGCTACGGTGTCAAGCAGTACTGAGATTTAGATGCTGACTTCTGAGGCTAGACTCTTTATTCTTAGAAAATAAACAACACTGTCCCTCTATTATATACTGAAATAATAGTGATGTTTGTCTAAACAACCCTAGCTGGTCAAATAATGGCAACCCCTTCCCCTGGCTGCTGTTTTACTCACCATTTAACAAAAAATTAGGTGGTGCCTTTGGAGGAAGAGAAGGGAGATTTAGGCAGAAGGATTTTTTTAAAAAATTTATTTTTGAGACAGAGTCTCATTCTGTCACCCAGGCTGGAGTGCAGTGGCACCATCTCAGCTCACTGCAACCTTTGCTTCCCGGGTTCAAGTGATCCTCTCACCTTAGCATCCCAAGTAACTGAAACTATAGGTGCATGCCACCACTCCAGACTAATTTTTGTAGTTTTAGTAGAGACAGGGTTTTGCCATGTTGTACAGGCTGATCTCAAACCTCTAGCCTCAAGTGATCCACCCACCTCAGCCTCCCAAAGTGCTGGGATTACAGGCATGAGCCACCACACCCAGCTGAGGTTGAAGGGATTCTTACAAAGACATGTGAAGAGAATAAATTGAAGATAAATATGATTACATTAAAACTAAGCTCAGTACTTTAAGAAGTCCTGTTCTCTGACTTGATAACTGAAGAATTTGTATGAGTCATGAGAAGACGGTAATTTGTTGTACTTTATATTTTCAGCTATCCTTGAGAATGGTTTCTGCTTCTTACGTTCTCAATGATGGAAAAGTCTCACACATGGAGTTTACTTTAAAGGGTTAGGCAATCCCATGGGTTGTGGCCCATGGGGTGATAACAATAGAATTTCCTTTTGTCTGACCTTAAAAAAGGATATCAGATAAATACTGCTTCCTTGGTGCAGTTAATTTTAGGCCAAAATAGAATTATTGGTCAGATGCACAAATTATCTCTTTATTTCTTAAGGATTAGAAAAAAATTTGAGGAATCCTACTTTCTTCCTAAAGCAGATCTGAAGTAGAAAGAATTCTATACAAGCTAATTTTTCCAGGGTTTTTGTTTGTTTCTTCTTAACAAACTATTTTACCAGAAAATATGAATATGTTCTGAAACTTTACCATAAAAAATTCTCCCTTTTTCCCTTCTTTTCCTTTTCTTTTCTCTTTTCTTTTCTTTCTCTTTCTTTCTTTTCTTTCTCTTTCTTTCTTTCTCTTTCTTTCTTTCTTTCTTTCTTTCTTTCTTTTCCTTCCTTCTTTCTTTTTTCTACCTCTTCTTATTTTCTCTCATTCAAGCATTAATGACCTATCAATTCTACAGATAGTTAATTCACACTTACAATGTGCCTGGCATATTTATTTTAAATATTGAAACTCACTAGAACCAAAGTCCAAATATGGATGCTCTATCGTGGTGAGTCCACTTATTGCAAGGACCCCGGAAAATGAAATCAACTTGGATAGAAACCAACATAGACCCAATTTTATACCATTAAACCATCTTCTATTCTAAAGAACAACTGTATGTGTATTACATATAGGCTTCTAATAGAATTTCTGATGGACATATCAGCAAATTTAATTCAGTATTTTTAAAAATCCTAAACAAAAACAGACTTTTCTCAGGAGTGTGAGGATGATACAGCATCAGATAATAAATTTAATATAAATAATGATATTAAAGATAAAGGAACAGAAGCAAAATCATTTCAAAAAATGTAGAAATATTTAATATAGTCAGCATATTTATTAAAAGTAATCTGAACAAGCTTAGATTGGAGTAGGACATTTTTACCTCAAAAACAAGAAGCTATCAAGAAACTACAGCAAACATATATTTACATTAGTAACAAAGCAAGAATGAATACTATCATTGTTTCTATTGATTATTGAAATGAAAAAACTAGCCAATGGAGTAAGACAAAACAAAAAAACAGAAGCAAAAAGATTGGAGAGGAATCTACAGTACTTTTATTTGCAGAAAGTCCATAAGGGTTTATTGGCAGACTATTAGAATTAAAAATAATTTCCACAAGTTTGTTGGGTACAAGGTAAACATATAAATCTAATTATCCTCTCCCTACAATTATAATTACCAATTAAAATGTAGAAGTGAAAAAAAATTCATATACAATAGTGACAAAAATGTAAGGAAGCTAAGAATAATCGAATAAAAGATTCAAGACCATTATGGGAAAAATGACAAAATATTATTGAAGATTATAAAGTCCTGAATAAGCCATCAACATTGACCATATTTATGTATGGGTAGACTCAATAACACGAAGATGCCAATTTTTTCTAAATTCTTCTATAAATCCATACATTTCCACTCAAAACTCCAACAGAGCTGTTCATGGAATTTGACAAGCTAACTCTAAAACTCATGTATGATCAAGGGGCCAAAAATAGCCAAGACAACTCTGGGGGGTGGGGAAAAACCCAAGAGAAAAGACTTGCCCAACTAGACATCAAGGCATGTTTTATCCCCAAATTAATTAAGACAGTGGGACATCGATACAAAATAGGCACACCAGCCTGTGGGACACAATAGAGCTCAGTAACTATTCCTTACAGTATGGGAAATTGATCCTTGACCAGGTAGACATTGAAAATCATTAGTTAATAAACAAACTAGTCAACCTGTGGTGCTGGAATAATTTCTTATCTATATGGGAAAAAATGAAATTAGACTTCATTTTATATCACCCATGAAAATAAATTAAGGATATATAAAAATTTAAATGTAAAATGCGAAACTTTAAAATTTTTATAAGAAAATAATGGTGATTAGCTTTACGACCTATGTATGGGAAAGATTTCTTAAAAGAAGGGAAAATAGCATAGATCATTAAAAAAAATTGATTTATTTGATTACAATTGTTTTTAAAACTTATGTTCCAGAAAGATATGATAAATTAAAAGATGAGCTACAGACTTGGAGAAAACATTGGCAATGCACCCAGCACACAAAGGATTGGTATTCTAAATTGTATAATGACCCCCTACATGTGATCAAGAGAAAGAAAAATAACCCAATGAAAAATGAGCAAAGGATATGGCAAATGACAGATGCCAAAACCAAAATGGATAGTTAACATATAACACATAAAAGCATGTATAGCCACACCAGAACCTTGAGAATACAAATTCAAAAAGCATTGAGATATTACTTCAAACCACTAGAGTAGCAAAAATGTACCATTCTGACAATATTAAGTGTTGGCAGGGAGGAGAACTAAGAGCTCTCATATCTTAAAGAGTGGGAATGTGAATTGAGGCAGCCACTTTGAAATACAGTTTAGCATTGAAGCTACACATGACATTTGGCCTCACAATTCCATATTTATGTAAACACTTAAGGGAAACTCTCAGGCAATTTACATTGAGCTAGTTATTAGAATGCACACTGCTTATGTGAAAAAAAATCTAAACCAGAAGAGTGCATCAATAAATTGTGGTATCTCTATATAATATAATAACATCCAATACTGGAGCAGAACAAATGAGAGCTACATGCAACATTAGTGAACCTCACAGTCATACTCTTGAGTGAAAAAAGCAAATTACTGAATATGCAGACTGATACTATTTAGATAAAGCTTGTAAACATTTAAAATAATCCAAAATATTTCATGTGTAGTTTCATATATATTAATAATATAAAAACGTGCATGGACATGACGAATGTCCCTTTTAGAAAGAAGAAAGTGGGACTGTTACAAGAATATTGACCTATGCCTGTAATATTTTATTTCTTCAAAAAGAATCTGAAACAAATATACCAGAATGTTAGGAATTAATAAAAGCCAGGTTACAGTTATGTAGATGTTTATTATATTATTATTTCTACTTGTTTGAATGTTTGAAATACTTCAAAATTAAATAAAGAACCAGCCTCACTGAGATGTGTGTGCTGAGTGCTCTACTAGGTTTATTCACAAAGTTCTTACACTCCCTGCTCTCAATGGGACTGATGAAAATGTATGACTCAACCAAATTATATATGACCGCATAGCATAACCATTCAGACTCATTGAGAAAATGTCAAAATTGTGAATGTTAAATTCTAAAATATCAAGGCTCAACTGTAGACATACAAAACCAACTAGGGACATAAAGAATAAAAATGAAAACAAAATAAAAGCTGTTTAATAATAGAATTCAGAACAATATATAATCTCTTCTTCCCTGCTAAAATCAGGCCAGAGATTGGCATTTGCCTTCCTGAAGGCAGTAGTTAGCATGAAAAACCACACAGGTTCATATAATACAAACCAAAACTAAACAACCTTCTCACACGAAGAGAAAAGAATACTTTGCAAAATGGCTGCTGCATCTTCCCAAATACATCCTTCAGCTCCCCAAACAGATTTTCCATCCTTGACCTTCTCGTTGGAAACCTCTCCTTAAGCAGTTACACACAGCTCTGCAAATGTTAGAATGACATTTGGACTGGGCTTGCGTAATCAGCTTGCCCGCTCTTCTGGGCTTCCCCGGGGGTCTGCCAAGCTCCAGCACATTGGTATTAGCCTTGCAGGCCTCACCTCCCAGAGCTAGCAATAACATTTACCAGCTACAGTTTTCTCCATTTTCAAATATTTCCTCTGGCCCACGTGACAGTGATCCAGCTCCTCTATAGAGTAGAACCTGAAAGGAGTGGTTTAAAGAAAGGAGAGCCCTCCTGTAAGAACTTTTAACATTTACCTTTCATTAAAGATTTTACTTGTGGTTTAATCAAGCTCTCCCACTAGAATTCTGGTATGTTTGGGAAAAATTAATTACTAAGATCTTACATCTCTGGGAGGCGGGGTACATCTTTGATCATTCTTTTGTCAGTGAAAACTCTGAAAAACAATGCCTCTGGTTGGAAAGGAATCAAATCTGAGCTTTTGCCGAAAGCTTTTTGCAATCCCAAGAAATCTGGATTGACCAGGAAATTCTAAATCATAACTGTAGAAAACAGTTTCACAGCCTTGCTATGCCTAATATGTGACAGGGACTGGGTCTAAGCACCTTTGTAAAGTCAGGTGCGTTGTCTCTCTCATTTGTTGTATCCCCAGTGCCTGAATGAATGGATGAGGAATGAATTGAATAGTCTCCCAAAAGCTAATGAGTCATGAGCTAATATTATCCTTATTTCACCAATGAGAAACCTGAGACTCAACTGAGAGATCAAGTGACTTGTCCAGTCACAGAGCTAATAAGTGGCAGGCCTCATATAGAGGCTGAGAACTTCATTGTGCTGGTGTAATCTGTACAAGTAGAGATACATATGTGTTCAAATGTCAGGATAAGCACTGGCAAGGAGAGGTAAACATGAATAAGAACACAGTTGAGTTTCAACTCATAAACGTAGGAGGAAACAGGAAAAGAGAGGATCACCAGTAGACAAACACCACATTAATAAATATTGCAAGCAAGATCACTGATGGATGCTAAAATTAGTGGATAAAAGTTTGAGGAGAATAATATTTGCATAGGCTCAAAGTATTTTCTCTAATACATGTATCAACTACAAAGGAAAATACAATCATTTAGAAGTAGAGAGACCTGGAACTTGGAAGATCCTGACTTTATCAAATAAGCAGGAAATTATCACCAGGAACAAGGCATGTGAATATCATGAACCCCTTAATAGAATGCACTGAAAAGGACACAATATCATTTTTATGGTGTTCTTGCCAAAAACGTGTAACTTCTCTCCAATCCTGAAAAAACACTGGACAAAACCAAAATGAGGATCGTTGATACAATATCTGACTAGTTCTCTTTAAAAAGACATGAAAGACAACAAAAGACTGAGGAACTATTGTAGACTGGAAGGGAGCATGGCAAAATAATAGCTATTATGATGTAGGATCCTAGAACAGAAAGGAAGAGAAAAACATATTAATGGGAAAATAGTAAAATTTGAATAAGGCCTGAAGTTTAAAATATTGAATCAATGTATATTTGCTATGATTGATAATCATACCATGGTAATGTAAGAGGTTATTAGCATTAGGGGGAGTAGGGTGAGGGGTATAAGAAACTCAGTATAATTTTTATAACTTTTCTGTAAGTATGTAAGTTTGAAATAAAAAAATTTAAAACAACAATTAAAACAAAAAATGAGCAGAAAATACATTTGTCCTTCCAGTTTGCTTACAGAATTGAGAGAGAGTCAAATATGTAAACTAAACTAAAGTACACACAAAAAACAGTCCTGTAGGCACCGCTGATAATAAATGTATGTACCAGATAGAAGGCCATGGAAAAGGGTGGTCATCTTACCTGGGAAGAGAGCACAGGTAGCCCTCAGGATAGGCTTCATAGAGAAGACGATGCTCAAAGATTTCTTATTTATCCACCATCTATTTTATAGAGCATCTACTATGGACCAGGCACTCTTCTAGAAAATAGCTACATCATGGTAAACAAAAAAGAAAAGGTATCTGCATTCATGGAGCTTACAGCCTAGAAGAAGTCAGATAACACATGAGCAAAAAAAAAAAAAAAAAAAAAAACCCAAACAAAAATAATTAGATATTTTAGGTGTTGTCATGAAAAATAAATGAGCTGATGTGATAGAATATGCTCAGGGAGATAGGGGAATTGGGGAATACCTTTCTGAGAAGATGATAGTTAAGCTATTTGGGCTAGGGCCTGAATGGGAAAGAGCCAGCCGTACAAAATGAACAAGGAGAAGGTAATTCCATACCAAGGAAACAGGGTGGCTGAATGCCCAAATGCAAGAACAAATCAGTATGTTTGTGTTTAAGGAAACAAAAGTAAGCCAGCATGCTGGGCTGTAATGGACAAGGAAGCAATAGTAAATGATGAGCTGTAAAGTAAGGTCACCAGGTGGCTCTAAGTCCAAACTGGCACACTTTTGAGTAAAAGGTGGTGCTATTAATAATTACACCAGGACAACAGAAGTGAAATGAGACTGTCTGGCCAAACCTGGACATAAGATCATCCTTTAGCAAGGAAAGAAATCACGTAGGACTCGGTGAGCCAGCCAAGGAGTATGAAGTTATTCCCAGTGCATTAGGAAGCATGGGAAGTTATAACAAGGGTAGGAGGTGATTGTTCTGGCTGCCATGTGGAGAACCCACTATTGAGAGTAAAGAATGAATGTAGGGGGGATCATTAGGAGATGATTTCGGAAGTCTAGTTAGTGGACAGAGGATGGGGGCTTTGACTACAGGAGTAGACTTGGGAGAGGAGAGAACTGGATGACAGTACAGTCAATGAGCCTTGCATGTTCTCAGAAGATAGACTGAGAACATTTTAGACAAAAGGAGCGGCCTGAGCACAGTCACAGGGGCAGGGCACGTTCCAGGAGCCAAGAGTGTATTCTATGGCCAAAGTGAAAGGAATAGCAGGGGCAGGCCATTGGCCTGGAGATAAGACCAGGGGCTCAGATCATATGCGATTTAGAATTCAAGGCTAAGTAGTAAGAACTATGGTGCCATTGAAAGTGATATGATTAGATTGGTTTTAGAAATATGAGTCTAGTCCAACTATAAGAGAAAAAGATAAAATGAACAGAAAAATACAGTGAAAACAGAGATAGCTTTTGCTAGTTAGAGAAATAAACAAGACATTTTGAGGATGGTACAATAATGTGGGAGATATTTTTATTTTTACTGGAAATTGTCCACCCATTCATCAGACACATCCTTGATCATCTAGTGTTTTGCAATATAATTAGTTGTTGGCTCAAGGACTGCTGAACAGTGTCACTGAGTCATAAAGACGGCTCCAAGAGGAAAACTTCGGGCACAAATTAATGCTATGTACCCTCTACTTTCTATCTTCTGCTGCGGCGCTATTCTTGGCCCACTCATTTCTAAGTTTTAGCAATATTTCTCAGGCTGGTGTGCCTCACATGCAATTCTGGCAAGCTAAACATGGTGACGGAGCCAGATAACTTGTTCCCTGTAGACTCATAAACTCATCAGCTGTGGGCTGGTAATATAATTTACAATATACTTTGCCAGTCCTATAAAACAGCTTTTTTCTTGCAGAGAAATGGAGCCCTGACAAGAAGTGTTTATGACTTAATTTTAGCTGTATTCTTCGTTGTTGCTGCAGTAGTAGCCTGCATATGATGCATCCTAGTCATCCACCAGACAGTTACAACTTTGTTGTTGTTGTTTTTGGCAAGCTAAGGACAACATTAGACTTTCCTTAATACCTACCCCACAATCCTATTTCAATGGTGGCCATAGCATGTACCTCCATGTTTATGAATAAATGAATCGAGACACAGTTTTTGGATACCTCACAGCCGTGGCTTATACCTTGATGAAACTATATGATACCATATCCTTCTAGATAAAGTTCCTGTAAAATGATATTGTTATAAGGCTTGAGAATGGAAAAATCTGAAATATGCTGTTTACAGTCAAAATGATTATCCTCCTGCTGACTAGTTGTTCTTTATTCTTCTCCACAGTGTACTACAATAACTATTTACCATTCATATTTCAGGCTAATAAGGTTACTTCTATTCAGCCATTACATAATGTGACTGTAGCTAAAATTAAAGCTCCACAAGGTAGGAAATTTGTTTTATTCATTGCTAGATCCTCAAGGTCTGGAACAATGCCTGGAACAATAGTATGTACTCAGAAACTACATGTTGAATAAATAAGCTCAACTATTGACATATTAAATCTACCCTAATGATTTGGGAACTAATCCTACAAATAGTGTAGTCATCTTCCAAGAAGAGCATATTCTCCTGAGGTTGGCCAGAGGGTTGATGAATTGATGTATCAGCTCTGATACATTATATAGCATCCAACAGTCATTCCAATAACATGCTAAGATCTGCAAAACTGTAACTGCATATTTGAATTCAAATCCAGGGACAGTTTTTAACCTAGGTAACTCTAGATTCTACTGTACACAAAGTTAGAGTTGTGAGATTTCTCTTTATTAATTCTCTTTTTTCTCTTAGCCACATCCACTAAAAAAGATATCTTTTATTTCATGTCCTGTATGAGTTGTATGTAACGTCTGGCTCTGTCACCATTCCTTTGTGTTCTCATTCCATAGCTAACTTTCCTTAAGAAGTGTTGTAATAGCATATATTTCAGTGTTCACAAAAAAACACAAAAGCAATGTTCTGACTAGGTGACTCAATAGATTTTATGTGTTTTATATATACTTATGTATATGTACACATATATATTTAATCGTCTGTTTCACAACATTGTTGATTTTGTTTTACCTGATTTTGGAAGCAGGATTCCAAATAAGGACAGTAAAAAGCAAACTTTTTCATATCTCTATAAGAAGGGAAATCAAGGCTTTAAAATATTACCTCAGTTTCCTCAGGTATGAAATAAAAGGTATGAATGCAGGTAAATTTCAACTTTCTAACTCTAAATTTCTATGCAATTCAGAGACAGTAATATGACAACTTCTATGCTTTTTTTTGATAAAGGGACAAGAAACTGATTTTACTTTAATCAGTTTATCAGACTTCTTAAATTTTCTTTGTTGGCTTGACTTTTCTAGGAAATTTATCCTATATCTTAGACAACATAATTTTGGTTCATGTTGTATTTGTGACCCAGTTTGTCCTTGTAAGTAGTATGTATAGAATTGAGGTTTGTTGAACTGGCACATTGTGAAACAACTGCCAGGAAGAAAGTATATTTTCTTCTGCCACCCTAAAGGATTTATCTCTCTGATCTGGCCTCAGATAATATGAAAGCACCCACATTCTAGTGAGTACAACTGTGTGTGGAACAGTTCAGTTATCTAGCCCTTCAACATAGTCATTTGGAAATCAAAAGCGTTAACCACTAGATTAGATAAGACAACAAAATCAAGCGTTGAGTTGACCATTAATCATTTTTCCAAAATCAGCTCAATGACGTTGTGTAATAATATTTAGAATAAAGCAAAGGTAATAGGTATAAAAATCCATTCATTTACAGATCTATACCCACAGTCAAACATCCTTCTTGATGGTTCAGAGCTAAAGCCTTTATTCAAATTTTACTAACCAGTTATTGTCAATGATAATGAGAGAGTAAATGTATTCTCTGGAATACTGAGAAAAAGAATATGGCAGAGTGAGGCAGCAAGCTTTGAGCAAAACAAGCAAGAATATCTACAGAACAGTGCTGTTCAAGATGAAAAGCGTGACTGGACCATGATATCAGGCTCAATCACTAAACATAGCCTGCCCATGACTGTTATGAGCCATTCTTACCCTCAAAGAAATATAAAAGATATAACTTTGGGTTCTTGAATGCAATCTCTACCATGATTGTGAAAGTAGATCCATTGTGTAGGGAGTTTGAGAACAGAAGAAAGCAGAACATCGCCCTTATTTCTCTATTTAATCAAAGTAGACTTCATAATGATAAGGAAGACTAACAAAGAATTGTAATTAACCCTTTACAATTATGTTCCACTTTACAGTTTGAATTGCAGAGCCCTTTCAAACATATTTTCTTATGCAGTTTTTAAATATGGTTCAAGATTTACGTAAGGGAAAAGTAAGGTCCCACGGTTGCATGCCCGTGAGTAGTGGAGCTGGGACCTCCTAACACCAAGGTTCTTTCTACTGACCAGTGCTACCTGCAACATGGAAGTATCCTCTCATGGAAGCAATGGGCCACCTCTAGACCTCAAGGAAATTCAAACACATATGTACATGCATATATATACAACATGTACTGAGCATGGGTTATTATCAGGCATGGCTTGAATATTTTCGCATTCATACTTCAGGGTTTTCCTTTGTGCTGGATACATTTTCTTTGCAACTCTGGATCCATTTCCAATCTTTCTCCACCCTTCTTCATTCAGTTTTGCACCTTGGAATGTGATTCTATGTGGATTGCCCTGACAGCTCCCTTGTCTTCTGTATTTCAGTTGAGTTTGTCCTGTGAAAAATACTCATGGAAGATGAAAGGAAAGGATGAGAATGAGATCTGGGCATTTAATTTCCTGGCTCTTGGAAAGGCTTGTCTGTTGACCTCAAGGTCTCCACTCACTCTATCTCTTTCCCTTCCTCTGCACTCTAGCAATTGGCTCTCCCCTAGACCCATTAGGGAAAGTAAAAGGGTCTGCTCTTAATAGACCTGAATACTGCATTACCCCTAGAGGGCCCACTATCTCTTACCTATACCTTTTAAATCTTACCTTTATTAAACTTTCATCAAATGGCACAATTCAAATGGGCCATCTGTTTTTTAATGGTTTCCTGACTGATTCGGTATTATTATTACACTTGGGAAACTGAGTCCCAGCAAGGTTTTACCATGAAATAACTTGCAGACCTGGAATTCCGCCCAGATCTTCTAACTCTAAGCTTATATGCTTACAGTGACAGCACACCAAGCAATGATTCTGAATGGGAGGCTGACCCATATGTGTAATCACAGCTCTGCACAATAGAGCTTTCTTGAATTGACTCAGAGTTAGAGCAATTCTCAGAAACATACCACTGTCATTTATAATGGTTTATTTTGAAATTTTATAACATGTTTGCACAATAAAGCAATGGCAAAAGTATCTGGAAGAAAATTGAATAAGATTACATCTAGTCTCTCACTACACCACTTGGTCTTCCCTGAATCACCAGAGTTAGTCTAAAAAGCAAGTCTGATCATGTCACTTTCTATCTAAAAATGCTTTCTATTGACTAATATCTAAACTTCCTAACTGTGCTTTTTAGAGTCATCTATGTGTTCCCCCATCTCAAATTTTACCATTTCTTTCCATATGCTCTAGTTAAGGGGTTCTCAACTGGGGGTGACTTTTCCCCCTAAAGGGCATTTGGAAATGTCTGGAGATGCTTTCGGTTGTCACGACCAAAGGGAGTGCCACAGATATCTAGTAGGTGGAGGCCAGGGATACCGCTAGATATCCCACAATACACAGGATAGCCTTTGCAACCAAGAGTTATCTGGTCAGAATATCAGCAGTGTTGCTCTTGACAAACTCTAATCTACTCCAGCCACACAAAATTCCTCCTGAACCTTGAATTTTCTGCATGGTATTAGATTGGTGCAAAAGTAATTGCGGTTTTTGCAATTAAAAGCAATGGCAAAAACCGCAATTACCTTTGCACCCGCCTGATAACTATCATTCACCAGATTCTGTGCTTAATAAATGATTTCATTTCATGCCCTTGTGAAAGCTGTGCTTCTACATATGCTGTTTCCTCAGCCAGAGTGCCTTCCCACTCTTCTCTTTGCTCTTTACTCTTATATTCTTGAAACATGGTTTACAGGTCTCCTTCTTAATAATTCTCATCTATACCTTTGTATAGATGCCTAAGCTGAATTCTCACATTTTCTTTATTATTCAAGTATAACAGTTTACCTGTTTGAGTCTACAACACCCACTTGCTATATTCTGTACTAATGACAGAGAACATGCTATTTGTGCTTTCCCCCAATTTCAGCACAGTGTCTGTCACATATTAGATATTAGTCATTGAATGAGAGAACAAATATTATTGCAAGCAGTTGATAGAGTTCTGAAGAATTGTGTTATGTTTAATTTGTATAAATTAAGTCATATTTTAAAATTCAGTGGTAAAAATTGCTATTTAAGAAAAGTCTCTATAAACTTTTTGGTAAATTGAAATTCTATTAGAAGGTATACATTTATAAACCAGAGTTTCTCTATTCCATTTTTTTCTCTTTTGAATATTAAAAATATGAAAGAGTACATGCCTGCTTTTCTTAAAGTGATAAATATCAATCCAAATTGTTTTCATCCCTTTAGAGTGCTCTAGCTTTTGGGGAATGAGAAGCCAATATGACCATATGTAATGACAGGACTCCGTTGAGAATGTGAAGTTAGTTTTCAACCTTGTCCACAAGAGGGAGGACATCACCCCACATCCATTTTGTTGATTCCCTGGAACCGTTGGGTCTGTTTGGAGCTGGAGATTTATGTTGCTCCTGCTGTTGCAAAATACAGATTTAGAACCTGGCAGGCATTCTTGCATAGATTTGCATGCAGTTTAAGATCAGCCCAGTTTGGGTGGAGGGAAAGCAATCTGGGCATTTTAGAAGCTTTGTCAGAATAAAACACACTTAAGCAGTGTGTGACGCCAGTTGCTGCATGAATGAGCAGGAGAGTGTCTTGAAGGTACAGAAAGAGAAAAGGGTGAGGGATGTGATAATTTGGTGGTAATTTGCTTACAAGGTTGACCAGGAGAGTGTCTTCTTTTCATAGGAGATGGCTTAAGGGCTGGTGGGAGTATAGTGCTAGGAATGAACATCAGCTTGATATGCTAAGAGCAAAATGAGAGCAGCAAAGTCCACTTTGTGAAGTTATGGAGCCAATTGCTCATAATACTGTATCAGTGTCAGTGGGCCTCCAGCATTCACTAGCAATATCACATGAATTGCATACTCTAGTACTTTTGTTTACTTCTTTCCTTTTACTACCTGCCAGTCTGGCTTTGTCTTTCAAGACTCTAGAAGATGTAAATGGTATCACTTCCTTGCAGGTGTAGCCAAGAAGATCCTGGTTATCATTCTCTTCCTACAGTCCATTTTCCTTATAGTTTTCACTTTTCTTTTTGATTAGGACCTTATCACACCTAAAACAACATATGCACTGGTAAGATTGAAGACTTTGAGCTCTAAGTTTTAGTTATTTTCTATCTCTTTGGATGTTCAGATATACTAATTTGATTAAAGAAAGGAAAGTGGGAAAATGGTAGAAAGGAAGAACAGTTGCCTGCTAGGGGTTTTCTCTTTCAAGTTAAACAAAAATGAACATGCAAACCAAATAATCATTATCCCAAAGTAAGAAAAGGGGTACAACCCAATGTCATAAGTCTCAAAAATTAGGAGCAAGACAGAATTCTGAAGCCAACCCAGGAGGAATGGTCAAGCATGATGAGCCTGCTAGCCCCACCTATGTTCCTAAAGTACAGTACTATCCACTTGGTAAAAATGCTGAGAATTATTACTAATATCCTTATATATGAAAAGAAACTTAGTACATATTCTTACCTGTTCCCACTGAAAACTGAAGAGTAGTGGAAATGGCTATAGGAGAAAAAAATATATGTAATAGAAACAGACAACAGGACTGAGAATCAAAAGAAAAGTCACCAGGAGCACATGGATTCCCCTCCATTGCCTTGGGATGTTCTCTTTAACCAGGCAGAGTGACTTCTGGAATAGGACACTTAACAAAGCTTCAGGAATAAGACCACAGTCCAGATAGCTAAATGAAGCTTACCCATAGCCTTGACACAGCTCTTGATGTCTTCCCTCCATTTCCTGAACATATTCTGCCATCTCTGAAGCTACAGAAAAAAAAGTGTATAGAACTCAAAATATTACACAACTAAACTGTAGCTAATTCTAGGTGGCAAGAAGTCAACAAAATTGTGTCTGAACAATTAGGAACTCTGGAAAGAGATGCCTGAGTGTAAGCAAGGTAAAAGGGAATGACATGGCAATACAAATGCAAAGCAACAGAACAATAAAGTTAAAAATAAAAAAAGGAAAAAAAGCTTAGAAAAGTCAAATAATTCGATCTAGAGAAAAAGCAAAAGAACAGAAAATTTCCTGTGAGCTACATTCTATGGCTCAATTTGCATTATTGAATGACTCAAGAAAAATTGAATTCATGTCACAAGAACTCAAAGAAAAAAAAACAAATTATCTGAAAGGCAGAGGGAGATTGTAGACTAAAGGCAAAAAAAAAAAAAAAAAAAAAAAAAAGGAAAGCCAAAACAATGTGATCACATAACTAATTTGAAATAATTAGTAACAACAAGGGGTGGAAAAGATATGGCTAAAAATTGAAAATTGCCAGAGGGAAAGTGCTGGAGATATCGCAGTTAATGCTGATGAAAAAACCAGAGATTAAAATAATCACAGAGAAACTGAGATATAAAGAGGGCAGATGGTATAATTAGATCCCTGAAAGAGAAACCCTAAGTAATTCAACAAAGAAATTACTCAAAGGTATCAAACTGAAAAGTTTTCTTAATATAAAGAACTGACTCTGAAGTTTGAAAGAGCATGTTAAGTTGTAAGAAAACTACATAGTATGTTCAATGCTGAGATGTGCATTGATCAAGTCATTGGACTTCAAGGATTAAAATAATATCCTTAAGGCATATAGGCAAAATTTACAGCACTTATCACCTATGAGGTAGATTGCTGGCATTATACAATCTCATTACACAAAGCAATGTCTATAAAATTGAGCATAAAATCAAATGGGACAAGAATTATCTGCAACCATAATGTAACTCAAATGTAAACAGCACAAGCAGACATTCACAAATATGAACAAACTTTGGTAATATAACACTAAAGAGTTCTTTTTTAAAAAGTTGTTACCATATAATAACAATATAACACAGATGAGCTCTTTTTAAAAATGTTGTTACCATACAATAACTTAACGGTACATTTTAAAATAATTTAAAGAGTGTAATTGGATTGTTTGTAATTCAAAGGATAAATGCTTGAGGGGATGGATACCCCATTCTCCATGATGTGCTTATTTCACATTGCATGCCTGTATCAAAATATCTCATGTACTCCATAAATATATACACCTATATTATTTACATAATCATTAATTATGTACTCACAAAAATAAAAAACAACCTGGGTAAACTAACTTATTTTTAACTTGATGAATCTATACTCCCCCCGCCAAAATAAAAGATATTACAATAAAATTCAAGCATTTAAAAGATAAAATAAAGTTACTCAGAAATGGAAACACTTGGTGAGAACAGTGACGGCATTTAAATATGCAAGAAATACATGGTACACATTATAAATATAGAACAAAGTATACATGTGTCAGAGGTCCCCCAAATCACCCTCAATCTGCATCATTCTCTAGAAGGACTCATAGGACCCAGAAATGAGAATGTTTATGAGTATGGTTTATTACAACAAAAGTTACAGAGTAAAATCAGCAATGGAAAAAGGCGCATAGGGGCAAAGTCTGGAGGAAACCAGGCACAGGTTTCCAAGAGTCCTCTCCCAGTTAAATCACAAAGGGTGTTCCTAATTTCGCCAGCAATGATGTGTGGCAACACACATGAAGTGTTGTCAACCAGGGAAGCAACCCTGGAGTCCGGGGTTTTTACTGGAGGTCAGTCACATAGGCATACGATGCTTACATGACTGACTTAGTTACCGAGGCTCCAGACCCCAGAGGGAAAGCAAGTGTTCATCATAAATTATATTCTTAGCATAAACTATCTAGACCAACTGGTACAGTCTGACTCAAGGCCCTAGGCTTGCAAAAGCACTCTTATCACTCAGAAATTCCATGAGCTCAATACACAGGAGCTGGTGAAGGGCCAGTCGTGCAAATAGGCCTTTCTTAGGAGTGCACAGTTTGAACAACTCAGATCTTTCGAGTTAACCCTTTCTTACACAATATGTGATAAAAATAGCAAAAAATCATAGATGAAGGAGAAAATGTCAAAGAATAATGTTCTCATTTTTCATAGGAATAAAGCTGTTTTACTGGGTAAATTTGCAGGAGGGAGTTCAAATAATAACACCAGACTGGGCATGGTGGCTCACACCTGTAATCACAACACTTTGGGAGGCCGAGGCAGGTAGATCACCTGAGAGGTCAGGAGTTTGAGACCAGCCTGACCAACATGGGAAACCCCGTCTCTACTAAAAATACAAAAATTAGCCAGGTGTGGTGGCATGTGCCTGTAGTTCCAGCTACTCAGGAGGCTGAGGCTCAAGAATTGCTTGAACCTGGGAGACGAAGGTTGCAGTGAGCCAAGATTGCGCCACTGTACTCCCACCTGGGTGACAGAGCGACAGAGCAAGACTCTGTTTCAAAAAACAAAAAACAGAAACAAATAATAACACCAGTCTTCTTATGTGTTTAATAATATCTTTTGTAAATTTTAGTGAGTTATCTTGGAAGGTAGTACCTCATAAAAAATAGTTGAAATTCGGAGTTTATTCTTTTGCTAACTTCGTGTAATATTAAAGTTTAGTTTAATTAAAATAGTACATATAGATTTTCCTCTAAAGAGTTTGTCTATTCTATTTGTGTGTGTGTGTGTGTGTGTATATATATAATATATATATGCTTAGAAAAGTACCTAGAAATATGCCTCTCTACTGTTAATGATGGTGGCATGATTTGAAAAGCTTAATTTTTTTTCTTTATGTATGTCTACATCTCTTACATTTTAAAATGATGAACATGTACTATTTTAAAAAATTAAATCTCTGGCTGGATGCAGTGGCTCACATCTGTAATCTCAGCACTTTGGGAGGCCAAGGCAGGAGAATCACTTGAGTCCAGGTGTCAGAGACCAGCCTTGGCAACATGGCAAAACCCTGTCTTTACAAAAACAAACAAACAAACGAAAAAAGTAGCCAGGTGTGGTGATGCTCCTGTAGTCCTAGCTACTTGGGAGGCTGAGGTGAGAGAATTATTTGAGCCCAGGAATTCAAGGTTAAGTGAGCTATGATTGTGCCACTGCACTCCAGCCTGTGTAACAGAGCAAGACTCTGTCTCAAAAAAAGAAAAAAGTTCTTAATTTGATATTTGATTTTTCTTTGAAAAGGGAGGAGGATAATGAAAGACCGAGGAAATCATAACTCTCTGAGACAAGTTTAACACAGACTGGGAAGGGTGGCTTTTATTTTTAAGGGAATTTAAGCATCGTATAGATAAAAGAAACATACATAAAAAAGTAAATACTATGATTTTCTTTCTCCCTGGATTGCTCCTTTAACACAATAATTTTTCCATTCTAAGTATTATTATATTGCTCAATTTTCCAGTGCCAATCCCTTCCTTTATTTGGAGGAGCCTCTGAATGCCAGTGGGGAGATAGTTTTCCTCTTACTGGTCAGAGGATGGAAATTTAGAGAGAAGTCATTGATTATTGAGATTGAAAAGCAATCAGACAATAAGTAAACAATCAGACAGTAAAAACAACAATTGGTACTAAGATATATACCATTTGGGACTAAGAAAAATTTTATGAAGAAAGGTATGTGAAATATTTTTAATAGCCAAAAATAGAGGAACTCTGGAATGGGTGGGAAAGGAGTGAGCTTAGCAGACCTTCTCTGTGAAACAATCGTTTAGCTGGTGAAAATTATTAAAACATACACACACAAAAGAAGCTAAGACACACACATTTAAAAAATTGTCATAAGGACACACAGCAAATGGAAAAACATTTATTCAAGACATCTATTAAATACCAGTTAGAAAAATGAGAGGTGTGACATTTAAACTGTAACCTGCTCCCATCCGCTAGCTCACCCCTGCTCCTTGTTTTGGAAGCCAAAAGGACAAGAGCTTTCTTACCTGCCAGTTATCAGTCTAGGGCTACAGTTTAACCCCAGAAGAGGCAGGCTACTGGTGCCTCTCATTTTCCCCAGATTCATGTTGCAGAAGCGGTATTCTGGGTAGGCATAGCCAAGAACATTGGGCTCACTTCTTTTATCCAGCCCCCGTTTATAGGGTATAAGCTCTATACCAATTGTGGCAGACCAATAATAATGCATGTTCAATTGTCTCTTCCTCAGCTTGCTTATAAGGCAGAGGTTCCATGCTGGGAAGGGCAAGCTGAAAAGGCCAGAGTCCACCATCTTTCCCAGCTTCCCACTTATACAATGGTAGTGTCACTCGGGTGGAAGTGGGCCACTATTTGTGCAACCAACTGGGCTGTAATGGCACAGAAATTCTGCCCAGGGATAGATGCAGAGTGTCACAATAAGAGTTTCCACTCTGCCCGGAGTCACTGACTATCTGGAACAGAAGTTAGAGAAGTTCATGGCTAAGGGTTTTCTTAAACAATGGAGATCTTGATGGCAAGCAGCTTATAGGGAGCAGGCAGCTCTATGATACCGGCAGCAATGAGCAAACTGGTAAAGCAGCCAGAAGTCGAGTAGAGAGAATCAGGGAATGAGAAAGCCCTGAAGAGCCCTCTGGGGATCACACTTATCCCTGAGGGTATGGAAAGTTGTACATATTTGCAAGACTACACAACTCGGAGGTAATTAGAGTAAGACACAGGGCAGATTTGAAAGCATTCTCAAGCCATACACAGATGCCTCATCCAGGAGGAAGAGTCTTATTGGTTCAGAAGGCTTAAACGTGATCTCAACCAACACTGGCTGAACAATAAGGTACTCTTACTCAGGTGCTATTCCTAGGAAAACAAGCTTAAAAACAAAATCATTCATTCTTGGTGGTCTGGAAGACTGTATTTATTCTGAAGGCTGAAACTTCTCAAGGGTGACAGGAGGATAATTTCTAAGCTAACAGTCCTTTGCTGAACATGAGGCAAGATCATAAACTTCCTCAAAGCAGTCTCCAAGTCACACCTATACAACAAAGGGCAAAAATCTAACTGACCAAGGGGGCTTAAGTACAGTATTTGATCAATAAGTTACTTATATTGATACACTCACAGGAAGGCAAGCCAAAAGATAAAAACAGGGGAACCTTTCTGAGGGGGGAGACGAGAGCCGTCTGCCAAAAATATACAAGTCTCAGAATTATCTCTATCAAATCACCAAATAAATGAACATATGAACAAACAATTAGAAATAAACCTAGAGGAACAGGGTTAGTGTCCAGACTTGTTACAATGTATTATCTAAAATGTCCAGCTTTCAATAAAAAATTAGGAGAATGCAAATAAACAGGAAACATGACCCATACACAGAAATAAATGCAGGCAATGGAAACTGCCTTTGAGTGGGCTCATATGTTGGACTTAATGGACAAAGAATACAAGTAACTATTATAAATATGTTCAAATAACTAAAGGAAATTATGCTTAAAAATTAAAGGAAAATGAGAACAATGATTCATCAAGTAGATAATAAAATAATGAAAATTTTAATACATATTGTATATATCTATTCATCTATCTTCCAATAGAAATTTTAGAGTTGAAAAGTCCAAAAACCTAAATGAAAAATTCACTAGACGAGCTCAATGGTAGATTAGAGTTGGCAGAAGATAAAATAATTGTATTAGTCTGTTCTCATACTACTGATAAAGACATACCCGAGACTGGGTGATTGGTAAGAAAAAAGAGGTTTAATAGACTCACAATTCCATGTGACTGGGATGCCTCACAATCATGTTGGAAGGTAAAAGGCACCTCTTACATGGTGGCAGACAAGAGAGAAAATGAGAGCCAGGCAAAAGGGGTTTCCTCTTATAAAACCATCAGATTTTGTGAGACTTATTCACTATGATGAGTAGAGTATGGGGGAAACTGCCCCCAGGATTCAATTATCTCCCACCAGGTCCCTCCCACAGATGCGGGAATTATGAGAGCTACAACTCAAGATGAGATTTGGGTAGAAACACAGCTAACCCATATCATTCCATCCCTGACCCCTCCCAAATCTTATGTCCTCACATTTCAAAACCAGTCATGCTTTCCCAACAGTCCCCCAAAGTCTTAACTCATTTCAGCATTAACTCAAAAGTCCACAGTCCAAAGTCTCATCTGAGACAAGGCAAGTCTCTTCTGCCTATGAGCCTGTAAAATCAAAAGCAAGTTAGTTACTTCCTAAATATATTCAGGGTACAGGCATTGGGTAAATATAGCCATTCCAAAGGGGAGAAATTGGCCAAAACAAAGGGGCTACAGGCTCCATTCAAGTCCCAAATCCAGTAAGTCGGTCATTAAACCTTAAAGCTCCAAAATGATCTCCTTTGACTCCATATCTCACATCTGGGTAATGCTGATGCAAGAGGTGGGTTCCCATGGCCTTGGGCAGCTCCACCCCTGTGGCTTTGCAGAGTACGACTCCCCTCCTGGCAGCTTTCATGGGCTGGTTTTGAGTTTGTATGGCTTTTCTAGGTGCACAGTGCAAGCTGTCAGTGGATTTACCATTCTGGGGTCTGGAGGACAGTGGCCTTCTTCTCACGGCTCCACTAGGCAGTGCCCCAGTGGGGACTGTGTGTGGGGGCTCACACCCCACATTTGCCTTTGGCACTGCCCTAGCAGAGGCTCTCCATGAGGGCTCTGCCCCTGGAGCCCATCTCTGCCTAGACATCCAGGCATTTCCATACATCCTCTGAAATCTAGGTGGAGGCTCCCAAACCTCAGTTCTTGACTTCCGTGTACCTGCAGGCTCAATACCACGTGGAAGCTGCCAAGGCTGGGGGCTTGAACCATCTGAAGCCACGGCCTGAGCTGTACCTTGGCCCCTTTTAGCCATAGCGAGAGTGGTTGGGACACAGGGCACCAAGTCCCTAGGCTGCACACAGCGAGGGGTTTGGGGGTGTGGCTCAGCCACAAACAAAACCATTATTTCCTCCTAGGCCTCTGGGGCGCCTGTGGTTGGAGAGGCTGCCATAAAGGTCTCTGACATACCCTGGAAATATTTTCCTCATTGTCTTGGCGATTAACATTTGGCCCCTTATTACTTATGTAAATTTATGCAGCTGGCTTGAATTTCTCCTCAGAAAATGGGTTTTTCTTTTCTATCACATTGTCAGGCTGCAACTTTTTTGAACCTTTGTGTTCTATTTTCCTTTTAAAACTGAATGCTTTTAATGACACCCAAGTTACCTCTTGAATCCTTTGCTGCTTAGAAATTTCTTCCACCAGTTACCCTAAATCATCTCCCTCAAGTTCAAAGTTCAACAAATCTCTAGGGCATGGAACAAAATGCTGCCAGTCTATTTGCTAAAACATAGCTAGAGTCATCTTTACTCCAGTTCCCAAAAAGTTCCTCATTCCATCTGAGACCATCTCAGCCTGAATTTCATTGTCAGCATTTTGGTGAAAGCCATTCAACAGGTCTCTAGGAAGTTCCAAACTTTCCCACGTTTTTCTGTCTTTTTCTGAGCCCTTCAAGCTGTTCCAACTTCTGCCTGTTACCCAGTTCCAAAGTTGCTTCCACATTTTCAGGTATCTTTACAGCAGTGCCTCACTCCCAGTACTAATTTACTGTATTAGTCCATTTTCATGCTGCTGATAAAGATGTACCTGAGACTGGATAATTTATAAAGAAAAATATGTTTCATGGATTCACAGTTCCATGTGGCTGGGGACACCTCACAATCACAATCATGTTGGAAGTCAAAAGGCCTGTCTTATATCATGGTAGACAAGAGAGAAAATGAGAGCTAAGCGAAAGGGGTTTTTCGTTATAAAACCATCAGAACTTGTGAGACTTATTCACTACCATGAGAGCAGTATGGGGGAAATTGCCCCCATGATTCAATTATTTCCCACGAGGTCCCTCCCCCAATATGTGGGAATTATTGGAACTACAATTCAAGATGAGGTTTGGGCGGGGACACAGCCAAATCATATCAATAATCAAACTTGAAAGTAGAACAATAAAGATTATGCAATCTGAATAGAAGAAATAAAAATTTTGTATATTTATAATATATAACTTTAATGAATGGCATGTTTGTATATGCATGCACATACAAACACAAGAACTTCTATCATGAAGCATTATGGATGTGCTTTGGTGCTTGGAAGCATGGGTGTGCTCCAGGCATAGCTCTATGACAATTTGGCAGGACTGTTAAGTATACAGCTGGGAGAATCAGACCGCCTGCATGCAACTCCCAGCTCTGCCATTTATTAGCCATGTTACTTGATATCTAGAAAATGAGATGATAATGTCTTCATGGTGTTCTTGAAGATTAAATGACTTCTTAATGCATATAAAGTCCTAGAAAGCACCAGGCAAATAGTAAATGCTCAATTTTAGGTATCATTATTGATCTTCTTTAGATTCTGCCCTTCCAGGAGATAAAAGATTTGTTTTGTTTTGCTTCACATCTGGATCATGTGTTAAATTTAGATTGTTTCCAATCTAAGAAGAGATCTTCATAATATGTCTAATTGTAACGGTGTTTGCAACTGTCACACTTTTATCTGTAATCGCTTTACTGTTTGCAAATTGTAATGTGCAGCTGTTAGCATGTCGTGAGTTTTACCTGGGAGATGGCTGATTTTCAGGACTATCATAAGTGCATTTATATTACTTTTCATCTTTTGTGTGGTATCTAAACAGAGTAGGGATATGATAACAACACAGACTATTTTGGGACCCTTCAGTGTGGTCTGCCTGACTCTTGTTTCTCCCTGTTTCACTTCTTTCTAGATATGAGGGTACGGGTGTTTTTCTCTTTTGTTCACTGTTACGTCTATCACCTAGAATAGTGCCTGGCAATCAGTAAGCACAGAAGAATATATCATGGTATCTCATAATCTAAAACCATTTACTTTCCAGTAGATACCCAAGTCCTTTGATTTTATTCCGGTCTCAAACTACCTTACATGATAACCATTTTAAAAAATATATGTCTGATGCTGTATTAGCCTGTTTTCACACCGCTATAAAGAAATACATGAGGCCGGGCGCAGTGGCTCACGCCTGTAATCCCAGCACTTTGGGAGGCCAAGGAGGGCGGATCAAGAGTTCATGAGATTGAGGCCATCCTGGCTAACACGATGAAACCCTGTCTCTACTAAAAATACAAAAAATTAGCCGCGCATGGTGGCAGGTGCCTGTAGTCCCAGCTACTTGCGAGGCTGAAGCAAGAGAATGGCATGAACCTGGGAGGCGGAGCTTGCAGTGAGCCGAGATCGCGCTACAGCACTCCAGCCTGGATGACAGAGTGAGACTCCGTCTCAAAAAAAAGAAAAGAAATACATGAGACTGGTAATTTATAAAGGAAAGAAGTTTAATTGACTCACAGTTCTGCATGGCTTGGGAGGCCTCAGGAAACTTACAATCTGATGGAAAGGGAAGCTGGCATCTTTTTCAGAAGGCGGCAGGAGAGAAAAGAGCATGTGAAGGGAGGAACTGTCAAACACTTACAAAACCATCAGATACTGTGAGAACTCATGAGAACAGCATGGGGGAAACCACCCCCATGATCCAATTATCTCCCACTAGGCCCCTCCTTCGACACATGGGGATTATGAAAATTACAATTTGAGATGAGATTTGGGTGGGGACACAGAGCCAAACCACATCAGATGTTTCTGTTAAATTGAATAGTTTGTTATAATCTGAGCATCCTCCTTCTTTCTTTCCTTTATGTCTATAGAGATACTACCTGATCTACCTGTTCAATATGATGCCATTGCTTCTTTCATTACAAACCCTACCCATCTACCAAGACCAACACAGACTCTATCCCATCTGCCTTAATTGCCTTCATCCTTCAGCTTCCCTTCTCTGAATGTTACTTGCTTTGTATTTATTTCCTGTGTCATTTAACCACTTGTACGTTCCAGTACAATTACTTGTGCATTCTGTATCTCCCTTTAGAACAGAGACCTTCTCTGTTTCACCTTTGTATTCTCCATAGTGCATGTAGGTAGCAAATATTTGACAACAGCCAATATTTAATAAAGACCTACTCAGTGACAGATACTGAACCCAATGACTGGTTTGATTCCTAGGAATGTGAGTGATATTCTCTTCCTGTGTTTTCTAAAATTATTTGCCTAGTGAATATTTAAACAAATTCACATGTTGAACATCATAGTGTTTCAAAACAGCCCCTGGACTTGGTATCAGATATACTGAGTCAAATCCAGAGATGCTGTGTGACTTTGGGATGATAACATACCCCTTTAAGAGTCTTGGTTTTCCCAAACACCACGTGTTCTCACTCATAGGTGGGAACTGAACAATGAGAACACATGGACACAGGAAGGGGAACATCACACACCGGGGCCTGTTGTGGGGTGGTGGGAGGGGGGAGGGATAGCATTAGGAGATATACCTAATGTTAAATGACGAGTTAATGGGTGCAGCACACCAACATGGCACATGTATACATATGTAACTAACCTGCACGTTATGCACATGTACCCTAAAACTTAAAGTATAATAATAAAAAAAAAAGTCTTGGTTTTCTTGTCTGAAAGTAGGAATAATAGAATCACACTATAGTGTTAATTGAGGTAACAAATTGTCAGTAACCTTAGACTGAGGAAGGTATCAAATAAAAGTGAGTTTTCAGCCAGGCGCAGTGGGCTCACGTTTGTAATCCCAGCACTTTGGGAGGCCAAGGTGGGTGGATTGTTTGAGGTCAGGAGTTCAAGACCAGCCTGGGCAACATGGCAAAAACCCATCTCTACAAAATATCTAAAAATCAGCTGGGCATGGTGGCATGCGCCTGTAAACCCAGCTGCTCGGTAGGCTGAGGCAGGAGAATTGCTTGAACCAGGGAGGCAGAGGCTGCAGTGAGCGAAGATCACACTGCTGCACTCCAGCCTAGGCAACAGAGTGAGACTGTCTCAAAAAAATAAAAAATAAAAATAAGTCAGTTTTCCTCTTTCGCTATTTGAATAAAAGTAAAATGAGTTTTTCAAGGGTGTCATTAGCTTTATGTTATTGTTCTAACTCTGCCTCTATCAGATATTCTTTGAATGGGCCAAACTCTCACAATGGCTGGACACTGGGGATGTTATGATGCCAGACCATGCTGCTACTTTTTCCTTCCTTTAAAAGCTCTCTGGTAAATATCGATTTGTCTGCTCTGGTGGTTATAAACTGCTGCTCTCCTCCTATTCTTCATGAAATACAGGGATTCTAAGTTTTGGTTTATGTACTTGTGTTTCATCTATCTCATACAGAATTGCAAACAATACTATTTGTGGGGGCATTTTGACTTTTTCAAAATATCTTCATATCCATTATTTAATTTGGTACCCTTCACAAGTCTATGAGCCTGGTAGGGCAGGTACCTGTGTCATCATAATCCTCTTACAAATGAGGAAATAGAGCCTCAGAGGTTAAGTGGTCTGCCCAGGGTCACACAGATAAAAAGGGGGCAACAACAAGGGTTCATCAAACGCAAGTCACTAGGCTACAAATCTGGCACCCTCTCTACTCGCTTAGCCTGAAAGCAAAGGGGTATTTGGCAACTGTGACATCTGTCATCCTAACGATCTTCTCCATTCTTCTTTGGCAGAGGCATCCATCCTGAGCTATGATGGTAGCATGTACATGAAGATCATCATGCCCATGGTCATGCATACTGAGGCAGAGGATGTGTCCTTCCGCTTCATGTCCCAGCGAGCTTATGGGCTGCTGGTGGCTACGACCTCCAGGGACTCTGCCGACACCCTGCGTCTGGAGCTGGATGGGGGGCGTGTCAAGCTCATGGTTAACTTAGGTATCGTATGAAGTACCCTCTGCCACTCCGTTTGGGCTTGTCTTCCCTTTCTTTTCTGATTTTCATTGGTTTGATTGAATTCTTTGTTTGTTTCTTGAAAGTTAGCTGCTCACCTCTTGTTTAATAGACCCAGGATAAAACCCAACAGCAGCAATCACCTTCTCCTTGTTTCTGCATGAGGTTTTGATGTCAATTTCTGGTTTCTGACAGTGGTGATTTCTTTACTAGATTATTTGTTTTCTAAGTTTCCTTTCTTGGTTTTTTGGAATCGTTTAGCTTTGTGTAAAACACGCTACTTTGGTCCATCTTTTGATCAATCATATTCCCATAAGTCCAACTCCTCAGTCACCACTCAAAACAGTCACAGCTGAGGTCAGGGACAGGGAAGGAAGTGGAGGCAAAATGTTGACAGTGGGGTTGTAGGAAATTAAACTTTGTGGGTAGGGTGAGAAGTACATTGTTTCTAGCTCCACAGCTACTATTCAAATGGAGAATTCTGGTGGCCTTGATGACACTGATATCTCCTTTGACTTTCTCCTAGAGGGAAGACAAGTAGATTGTTGTTCCCTTGGAAAATAATTCCCTAAGTTGAGAGTCTGTGACACGTGGAAGGAAAATGTGTCTCCTGATACATATACCCATTTTTCTTCTTGACATTCTTAACCATCATTCAGCATCCCCTTGTGCAAAGATTGTTACCTCGTACTATCACTCACTAATAACTCTCTTCTTCTTATATAATACATATCTATTTTACCTCAGAGTTGAACAATTATGACTTCAAATTTGTGGCTTTATTGGAATAGGATTTTCTCTTTCATTGTAATTACCTGTAACAGAATCTTTGGAAATTTTCCTTTTTATGGCCTCATATTCTCTTCTGCTATTGACCTTTACTGAATTCTAATTGATATTCTATAGAGATTGGGATCCTCTTGGTTTTTGGCAAGGAAAAAACAAACAAACCCTCCATTTCTGCTGTTTCTAATCAGCAGAAAGTCAATACCCAGCATTGATAAGATTAGTGAGATAGCTGGGTCCAAACTTTCTAAGCTAGTGAATGTATTTGGGTATGTAGAATATGTTTGGATACAGTGATACCTTATAAAGATTTCAGTGAAATGGTTTGTCAGAGCCATGGAGAAAAAATGATGAACAAATGTACCAGATGCAAGATCATATGTAGGCCCGGATGTCCTGGTGGGAAGGTGGGGTTTTTGAATCCATACCAATCTTATCTGCTGTCAGGTCAACTGGACACACTTGGAAAATGCCTACATCATAAACCTAAAATCTCTGGGACACAAAGGACTGTTTTGAGCAGTGACTTCTTTAGTTATGTCTTTTTTTTTTCTTCTTCTAGTTTGCAGTGTTTACAATACCGTGCCCTTTTTCTTGTCCAACTTCATTTGATTTCTGTTGTCAGTGTGTCTCTTGGTTTTTCTTTTGTTTGTGTATGTGTGTGTTTGGTCATTTTAGGTTATATTTTTTTCTTTTGCTGGATCTTTTTGTGTGCGTGTGTTCCTGAGTTTCCAATCCTCCCCGCCATCAACCATGGTAAATCAAAAGATGGTATTCAACCCTTCAAAGGCCCAAAGCCTGCGGCCCGCATAGCAAACAGCCTTGAGAACACAGCGTATTGAGCAGCCTACAGAGACTGGCATACCCCTGACCCTACTACCTTCCATCCCTGCACCATCCTACCCACCTTAAATCAATATAAGAGTGTGTTACCTACAACCAACAGCCAGCAGCTGATTATCTCCTCAGAAAAAAACAACAGAAAAAAAAAAAAAAAAAACAGAACCAAATACAACCCCATAACTAGCTCACTGAAAAAGATGATGAAGACAATTTTTATCTCTGGATCTATTTCAAAGTCAGAGAGAGACAAGCATATGAGAATGATTCAGCCCCACGGGATCCTGAGGGAGTGTACACAGTGTCATTAAACAGACATTTTTTTTCCCCATTAGATGTTGTTTAGTAAAGATTAGAGTGTCAACTTTGACAGGTCTCACATCTTAGAAGGAAAAACTGGGGTCAGTGGGGGTACAAATAAAAGTGTATGAGAAGTAAGGAAATAAGTGTACAGATTCTCATTCTCTCTCTCACACACACACACATACACCTTGAGTTGGTCATACATCCCACATGCATTTCTAGAAGCATTATTTTTGTATTTTAAACTCTAGTCAAAGTCTGAGAGATGTGCTTTTCCAATAGACTTTGCTTTTTTTTTTTTTTTTCCCCCTTTGGCTTCTTTTGTTGCAATTTCAATCTAGCTCCTGCTGCGTTGAACCATCTCAGGCAAAAGAGAGGTAGCCTCTCTGTAGAGAGCACTGTGCTTGTCCAGAAGCCATAGTTAATTTTTTTTATACCAAAGGATAGGTTCATCATAATTACTGGTTTGAATTTATTTAACTTTCTTTCCAACCTGACATGGAAAACTGAACTTAAACTCTCATGCTTGTGTAAATGCAGCTCTTCATATCCACGCCTTGTTTAAAGGTTTTCCTTCCGTTCCCTCCCCAAAATATACCCCTTTGCAAATATTTTCTTTCTCTTTGCCGTGAATTTTTGTTTCATTTTCCTCAATTATAGAAGAAAATGTATCCAAGTAGAATTTGTCTTCACATGCATTCCACCAAAATTAATTTCAAATGATCACTTTGCTCCTTCACTCTATTCAAGTTGTGTCTTTTTTCTAGCCCATGCACTAACAATATTTTAGTTTATTTCAAATTGATCACACATATGCATTCATGGTATAAAAGCCTAGTATATATAGTTCTCTGATGTAACATATCTTCCAAATGTCAAGGAGACTAGGGTTTTCCAATGGCTTTATCTTCTGCAGGCAGCCATATGTGGTGCTAACAGGTATGAGAAATATCCTATAACTCAGCACAACTTTTAAAAATTTGAGAGGTTGACTATTGATCAACCATATTTTGATTCTTTAGAATTATAAGCTATAACATTTTATTATTACAGCATATTTAAAGATTTAAAAGACCTTATTTTAATCTCATGATCTCATGGATCTCATGCGATTAATGATAATCTCATGATAATTTTGTGAGATAAATCAAGCAAGTGTTTTTATGCTTACTTTTACAGATGTGTAGCATAGAGAGAAATATATTACTTTTCAAAGCTTACATAAAAAGTTGGAGACAGAGCTGGAACTAGAACCCATGTCTCTAAACTGCTAGATCAGCCTGCGTTATTTGTTCCCTTCACAGATCAGCACTATGGGTCAATGATGTGTCAGTCTTAATGGCTTCCAATTGTTTTTATGATGGTCACCTTTGAAACACACACAGAGAGAATCTCCATTTTTCCTCAGTGCCCAGTTTGAATTGAGCTGCACTAGGGAAAAGACAGTTGATATGGACAAAACCTTTCAAAGATCCTTAGCGGAGTGCCAGGAGCCCTTCTTCAATGGCAGACTCTGAGGGAGTGGCATGTAGTTTGGTAAATTGCATTTGAATTCTCCAGATGTTCTCTCTCTGGAAATGTGGACTTGCTACTACTGTTTACCAAACACATTATTGAAGACACACAGCTCTTAGAAACATTTACCTCTTCCATGCTCGACCCAAAGCTCAACAACGAGAAAAACTTTCTTGGCCAGGCACCTTAATCTAATTACAGACACTTAGGCCTGTAATCCCAGCACTTTGGGAGGCTGAGGCAGCCCATCACGAGGTCAGGAGACCAGCCTGGCCAACATGGTGAAACCTCATCTCTACTAAAATACAAAAATTACCTGGGCATGGTGGTGCGTGCCTGTGATCCCAGCTACTCGGGAGGCTGAGGCAGGAGAATCGCTTGAACACAGGAGGTGGAGGTTGCAGTGAGCCGAGATCTCACCATTGCACTCAAACCTGGGCAATAGAGTGAGATTCTGTCTCAAAAAAAAAAAAAAAAAAGAAAAGAAAAAGAAAGAGAAAGAAAGAAAGAAAAACTTTCTATCATTTACCATAATTTAAAACAAAACAAAATTAAAACAGGCAACACACAGATATGAACACATACACATCAAAAGATATGCCAAGACTTAGGCAGACTTTTTTCAAGCAAAAAGTCTGGCTGCTACCAAACGTAGATTTAAAGGAAATTGCCTTCCCAACTCAGTTCTTTGACTCATATTTTTTATTTAAAAAACCACATATATAAATGTGTATGTGTGCGTGTGTCTATATACACACGCACACACACACATATTTATACATATATACATACACATTCAGTAACAAGAACACCCCCTCAGAGCCTATCAAGAAGGCTCTGGGATAGATTTTCCTTCTCAAACCACTTGTTCTTCAGGTAAAATAACAAAGTAATTCTTCACATATTGAGGTAAAGTAAACAAACTGTCTGCCATCTTGAAAGCGCCAAGCTCTTACATTGGTTTAAAGACCCCATCCACTTTACATGAAATCATTTGAGTGATCCAGAAAGATGAGCCCAAGCCACCACCTCTCACTAGGCCAGCTTCTTGTCTAATAATAAAATCCTCAGCTATGCAGAAGCCGAAGACAAAACCCACTTGTTGTTTGCAGTCCTTGGGTTTGTTGCTTTAGGCTCACTCTTCCTCTCTCATAAGCGTGCCCATACACCAGTTTCCTCTCTCTCTTTAATATGTCAGGAAGGGACATTTCTCCAGCTTTGGGTGATGGTGGGTGCAGTCAGTAGCTGAAGCCATCACCTCTTCCTCCCTCCCTGCCCTCCCTCCTTCCAGTCCTCACCAGGGGCATGGCCTCCTCTGTCTGGTAATCATACCGGTTGCTCCAGGGCTGTTTGCTCCCACTTTTCTGTTGCGGTTGACGACACATGACAAACCTAACCGCACGAAACCAAACCCAGATTTTTCTCAAGAGATGTTCTTCTCGGGAACAAATAAGCATTCTGCCTCCTTACTCAGAATAACTGGGTGCTATAAATCGCTCCTCTCCAGATTTCACGTAGCTTCATTCTCCCCTTTATTCTTGCTCTTTTAAAATGATTCACTTTGGGGAATTCAAATGGTGGCATCATCCTTGACAAGTCCTCTAAAAACTACTGGGTCAACCTTAAGCAGAAGAAGAGTACTTTGTGACTATATTTTCCCCTCTATCTTTCTCCCTTTAAAAAAAAAAATCATTTCGCTTCTACCTTTTAGTATCTAACGGTAAACAAATCCTTACTGGAATTTCCACCATGATAAACCAACCTTAGGCTGAACCGGGCAGCTTGGTAACAACTAACCTGAGACCTTTCTCTGACCTTTTCTGCCCAGTCCCCTACTACGCCCACTGATTCTACTCAAGGACTTCTATGTTGTGTGTCCATGACTCCCAAGCAGAGATTAATACAATGATAGATATGCTGATCTCTGGCACAGAATACCTTGTCTGATTACTAGCTCTGGCCAGTTGGTCACTCTTTTCTTCCCTCCCTTTCCCATTTAAAAAAGTGAAACCAAAACCAAAAAATTTTCTCTCCTCAAGATGCGGAATCACAGAGTGAAATACTCAAGATGTCAAAGGTGCCGAGACCTCCTCCACACGTGCCTGGCTTGCCTTCTCCCTGAATGCTGTGGGCACTTGATTCAGTCTGCGTATTCAGGCAGGAAGACAGAGATGGGCTGCGCGAGGGGGTTGATCTGGGAGCCTTTGAATCACTAGCAATCAGAGAACCCAATTCATTGTGATAACATCATACAACTCCTTTGACCCTACACCCGACCCCACCTCTCTAAAATCTGGGATGGGTGTTTGTGCGGTTAGCTGTTTGCAAGTGGCCATTTTATGACAGGAAATGACCAGGTAGTGTTAACCCTTTCCTTACCACTAAGGAAGATGGCAAGTCTGCCTGTGCAAATTTCAATAGCATTTGGGGCCCAACCTAAGGAGAGGGTGGAGGGAGTTTGATTTTAGAAAAAGAGAAAGGGTTAAGTACTTCACTGAGCAACTTCATGGGCAGATTTTTTAAATGATACAATCAGTCAGACTGGTGATATGTCTTTGGAATACTAATACAAAAATTGTGTTAATGCTACTTTAAAAACGAATTTTAAGAAAATAAATTATAGTGGAAAATAGAATATAACCTGCATTTGGTGGGGGGAATTATTGCCTATTTTTCCAAGTTTAACAAAATTAATATTTCAAAGTCCAGGTTTGAAATACTTTATATAAAAGAATAGATTTTTTTGAAAAAAAAAACATGTTTGGTGTCTACTGTGGATATATATGTATACCAGTATATATCTCTATACATATGTGTATATATATGTGTGTGTGTGTATATATATATGTATCCAACTTTACTAAATAATATACTGTACATATACACCCACCCTTAAACTTGTACATACTTTATATATATAAAATGGCCACATTTCTTACGTGTGTCTGTCCCCGGAAGGGTGGACTGATTGTTTTTGGATGTCTGCAGCTGTTACCTTGAAGGATGCAATTTCATCTTTCATTTATTTTTCCCCATCTAGACTGTATCAGGATAAACTGTAACTCCAGTAAGTTTTCCCTCAAGTTTCATTTTGTTCTTTAAAAAAAAAAAAAAAAAACTGACTTTATTTTGTTTACTGTTTTATGAGCTGTTTTTTATTTGAATTATTTTTTCTTTTAACAATGGAGTGGGGGGGATCTGGGGCTAAGAAGATGGGGGGCTGGGTGAGGGTGAAGGGCTGAATGTGGTTTTGGGTGTGGTTTCTGAAGTGAGGGCAGGTCCTCTCTTCTTTCCTTGCATTTGCTCTATATGAAGAAAAGAAGGCAAGGGCACATGAATAATGAAATAATGAAAAATCAAGTTGAAATGATGATTTATTGTTTTTGGGAGGTAACTCTGAGAGTGAACAAAAAGCTTTAGGGCAACCAGCATGCACTTCTCCACTACCAAACAGTTTAGAAAATAAAAGCACTGTTCTTGACCCACAGGTGGCTGCCAACTCTGACATTTCTTTCCCAGTATTTATCTCTGTTGGGAACTTCTAGCAGGTGGGCAGATCACTGCTATTGGTGATAAGGCAACACTTTAACCAAAGACTTGTGACACACTCAGTCTCTGCAAAAGGAAGAACTGCAGTATTATTTTCACCTTATCCCATTCAGATACCCTAGTTCTTGAAGAAGGGTCCTAACAAGGCACAGGATGAAAACTACTCATGTATTTCTTCCTCTTCCTTAGAAGTAAACATTAGCTTGAGTCAACATGTAGAAGGGGAATATGAAGATAAATAGGAAGAATAGGCACAAGAGAAAGAATAGGCCTAGATGATGAAAGGAACAAAGGAAGAAATATGCTTTGAGTACTATAGCATATTATATTAGGCTTATTAATACTAACTACTGTAACAAGCAATCCCAACATTATAATGGCTCAACAAAAGAAGGGTTTATTTCTTGTTCAGTCAAAGTCCAATGCTAATTGGTCAGTTTTCCCAGACAGCTCTCTTCAAAGAGGTAATTCAGGGATCTAGGATCCTTCCATGAGGTGGGTCCACCACCTCGGAGTTCTTTACTTCTGGCTGTGTCCGTAGGGAAGAGAGAGAGAGAGAGAGAGAGCTGGGTGGTTGTGCAGTAGGTTTTATTGCCTTGCCTGGAAGTAACAAACATCGCTTCTATCCATATTTGGTTTGCTAGACATGACTCCATCCTACATGCAAAGGAAGCTGGGAAATGGAGTCAGCTACTGCACCCAGGAGAAGAAAAACTGGATTAGTTGATATCTAGCACATGTAATTCTCCATAGTATCTCATCATTTTTAAAATTCTTTCCTCACTAGGAAAAATCCAACTTTTACATTTGGTTTACTTGTTGATTCCATCCTAGTAAGTCTTTTATAGGTGCTAGTTTAAACTTCTTTCTTGGTAGAAGATATATTATAGGCATGACAAACTAATAAAGCCCAATTCTACTTTCTGGGGGGCAAATGTTCCATCTAAGTTAACACAAAAAGAAGAAATTTAAAATACCGATATAAGCAACTGCTTACTAAATAGAGTGCTTTATCCTTGTCTTGGCATCACTTACAGTTATTTTAAGCAATGGCCTATTTTCTGTGTTTAAATATTTCTAATTAGCCAGAAATTTGTCATGATATTTAGATCATTAAAAGCCTAATTGAAACATCCTTTCTCTCCAAAGCCTGGAGTTGTCTGTTCCTGTTTTTTTGGTTTGTTTGTTTTTTTAAGCAGCTTTATTGAGATACAATTTTCATACCACTACATTTACCCATCATAAACCTACAGTTTAAGGATGATAATTAAACTTATAAAGTTGTCCAAATATCACCACAATCACATTTTAGAACATTTCCATCATCCCCAAGATTTCTTTTCTGCTCATTTGTAGCTAATCCCTGCTCCTACCCATCATCCTAGGTAACTATTGGTGTGCTTTGTTCCAATAAATATGCATTTTTTGGACATTTTATGTACATAGAATTAGACAAATTGTTATATAGTCATTTGTATCTTGCTTCTTCAAAAAATTTTAATGGCATTTCTATGGAAATATTTTCTCTTTCCTTTTGCATTGGTTTTCAGAAGGAAATAAGGTGGAAACCCAGCATAAAGGTGGAAAGCCTCGTATCCGAAGCTACATCTAGCATCTTCTAGCTTCAGAGACTTATTTGGAGAACAGGGAACTGAAGCAGTTATTTAATCAGGATATCAGAATTTGCTTTTGCTGTTCTATCCCCACTTTCTCATGAAGTCAATCCCATATATTCCACATGGTCAGCCACGGAAAGTCATCATAAGACAACTTCCAGGATTACCTCTGTTGGGAAGATGGTGACACAGATGACAGCAGGTTTTCTTAATCTGATAAAATATTTTCTATTTACACCCCACCAAAAACAGCATTGAGAGGAAAATATGTCAGCAAAGTTATATTCCCAGCTTTGATCACAAAGTATAGAAAGAATATAACTGATTTCAATTCAATACTTACATAAAGAATCAAGATTAGATTTTGGAAATTGTTTTTGAGATTTTCACAATAAACCTTTAGTGTACTAAGAACATTAATTTTGTTGGAAATTTAATATCAGAGAAATAATACAGTGCTCAATGGTTGACCAGTGTTTGACTGGAAAAAACAAATATACATGGGTCTTTTAAACTAATCTAACACCTTTAGAGCTAGACAATGTAACCATGTATCTAGGGTTATGTAGAGTCACAAAGTAAATATAATACATTTTTTTCTGAAGCTAATTTTAATTGTTAATATGGAGTAAAAGTTTAAATTGAAACCAAATTGATATATTATGCAGAAGAATGCAAATAAGCATAAATCTTTAAGAAAAAAACATAAGAATTCAAAGATATTTCATTTTTATTGTGAATCTTCTCTGTTTCATCCCTGGTATTATTGGCATTTGAGTGGAAAAGTTTGAGAAGACTATGCAATTAAATTTGGAGAGAAAAAGGGCCTACGTGATCCGAACTTCTAAGCCCCTCTTCTTATTGACTCCATGTCAGATTTCATAGCTTGACCTGTTACAGGATCTCACATTGTCTCTGTAATAGGTGTGCCAGTCCTTACTCTTATCTGATTTTCAACTGTGAGAGTATTTGCACCCTGGGTTTGAGGGAGAGGAGGTTTTCCCTGAGCCTTACCTCTTGCTGCTATTTCAATAGACGTCATAGGGTACCTTGCTTAATTTTCAAAACAGAGCTTCTTTTTTTTTTCCCCTTGAAGGGAAATACTGAATTAAATTTGAATCAAGGTGGATTATAAGTTTGTGAACTTTTCCAGTCGTTCTTTTTTAGAATGCCTGTCCTCTGAAAAGTCACTTGGGTAAAATACTGAATGACATCAGCTATTTTTTTTTTCCTGTTCATCTGCTATAAAATGTTGTTTGTTCTGGGAAATGGCTATTTCCAAGGCATTCTGTGACACTCTTTAATGGAGACAAGAGCATGAAAAAGAAGGATGATCTTCCAGCATCGAGAGAAATCAATGGGCCATGAGAGAGAAGGGTGATCTTGAGGGGGAAAAAAGCAGTTTTCTTCTAGCCTTCTTCCTTTTGGCTTCACTTCCTGGCCCTTTTGTCAGAGACTATGGCCCAGTTCCATGCCAAGTATTTCCTCCCAAGAAGAAAAACAATTTTCTAATCAGCTCTTCTTTCTGCCTTTCTTAACTTCTCTTTTTTAATACTTTGTCTTTCCTCATGGTATCTATGATATATTCATTATTATTCATTACAAATCCTACTACTCCTGCTTTCCAAATCCTCCAAGAATACCACACCATAAATTGCTCTCTAGTTACTATCAATAAACATATATTACAGAGTGTGTAAATCAAGGTCTTTGGTTGAATCAAGTTTGTTGCTGAATTTGATTCATCTGGCAGGAATATATTTCTTAATACACTTAATACATATAGTTCTAGCTTAGAATTTATTTTTAAATTGCAAAAGAACAACAGAGTTGGCAGCCATCATGGCGAATTGAACTACAGGGTGACCTGGAACACTACTAAAGGAAAACAGAACTGGCCGGATGTGGTGGCTCACACCTGTAATGCCAGCACTTTGGGAGGCCGAGGTAGGCAGATTACGAGGTCAAGAGATCGAGACCATCCTGGCCAACATGGTGAAACCCCATTTCTACTAAAAATACAAAAATTAGCCAGGTGTGGTGGTGTGCACCTGTAGTCCCAGCTACTCGGGAGGCTGAGGCAGGAGAATCGCTTGAACCCAGGAGGCGGAGGTTGCAGTGTGCTGAGATTGTGCCACTGCACTCCAGCCTGGCGACCGAGCGAGACTCCATCTCAAAAACAAAAACAAAAACAAAAGCAAAAAGAACCAGAGCTGTTTTCTGGAGAATTTCTGGAGGAAATGTCCTGTTCCTATGGCTGTAGTTCCGTAAGGCTGGCAGTAACCTAAGAGGCATGCAGTTCTGAAAACAGGTATGAACTTCTCATTGGTGTCATGAGTGCACAAGTGAAAGTATGGAAAATGACTTTTTGTCTTTGACCTTGTCTGATTGTGCCTTTCCCTGTGATTTCCTAGCCACTAATTTATTCTATCCCTTTCAAGCCATGTGCAGTATGAATGAATATAGAGAACTAATAATAATTAAATATATGGATAGCTTGAATGAATACAGTAAACACATATTAATGAATTTCAACTTTTTCTTTCTTTTTCTATTTCTCTTTCCTCTCAAACGCTAATTCTTCTGTGTTGTGGCCATCTTCATTATCTTTCTAAAATGGAGTGTATATGTGGCATGGAAATTGTGAGTTTGTGTATAAGCCTGATTATTTAGGTATATGTAACAGTGTCTCTCTCACTAATTACTTTGAACCTGAAGACCCACTAATTTCTCTGTGACAAGGTTTATTTTTTCTTCTTAGACACAGAGGAGAAAGGAAGTAGTGTGCTGTACAAAAATATATTGACCTTAAGACACTTAAGTGCCACAATAGAGTTATTTGTGTCAGAGAATAGCTTTGATGATCTTGTGTATTCCCTATATAAGCTGATATCTTTGTTTCATCATAGAGGTGCACAGTAATCTCAGAGATGTATGAAAATAACATCACAAGGATATGATATCTGCAAATTTTATCTCCCAAGACTACTAGTGTTTGAGTCTTTCTCCTCTTGGACTTGCTTGGATAATTTGTTTCTTTCTTTTTTTTTTTTTTTTTTGCCTTTTCCCTTAGCTTCTCTGCCTTAAGTTTCTAAGCAGACTCCATCAGTGCTTTGGAAAAATTAACAGCATGTGGGTGGTTATAGCTTAATTTAGGCATAGTTTAGTGAGCTGCAGTTTATTATACTGGACTTACAGTTTTCTTCTCTTTCTTTTACTCTGTCTTTCCTCTCCATGGTACAAGAATATGTTATTTCATCTTTACGAATCGTTTATCTGAGAATCTCAGAGCCAAATTGTTTAGCTCTTTCCTTTAACTCAGAAACTCTTGCCTCAGACCAATAAGGAGGGCTGACTTCTTCATTACTAAAAGTCATTCTCAAAGGAAATTGTAGAACCCTCTTTGGTATCCATTTTAAAAGTCAAGTAATCATTACTGTCAGCCATTTACCTGGTGATGCCACTTATTAGAATCTTAGCAGAGATGGAAAAGCAAGAGCCTATGTATCATAATGTATTCTCTGTCAAACTATAAGCAAGCTATAAGCATTGCACTTCAGAGTTTCTATCTTCATAACGCATATTTTTGCTTCTTTTGGTATGTTTTATATTTCTTGTAACATATAGTACACTTCAAGTGTAACAATATTTATCGTATCAATAACAGCCAGATTTTAGTATGATAGTGGGATGCTTCCTAAATATATAATATTAAACACTTCTTAATAAATATTAATTCAGATTGGTTTATTTAAAAATAGTTAATAAGATTATACATGGAACAAAAGGCAAAATAGTAAAAATTCTTCCCACTCATCGTATTCCTCAAACTCCTTTTCCCAAAGGCAACCAAATTTATTAGGGATTTTTGTATCTTCTTTCAGGGGTAGCCTATGAGTATACAACATATAATTATATCCACGTTCTTCTCCTTGTCTTCTTTCTGCTCCTCCTTCTTTTTGACACAAATACCAACAAGCTTTTCCACATCTTATTTTTCCACTCAAAATGTCTTAGAGACTATTCCATGTAAGAATATATAGGTTTATTTTATTCCGTCTAATAGCCACATAACATTTCATTTTAGGGGGATGCTATATTTTATTAAATCAGCACCCTACATTTAAATTTTTCTCAGCTTTTTACTACTAAAAATGTAAGAAGTATATACTTTTGTTCATTAGTTAATGCATACATGTATAAGAAGATCTGTTGGATAAATTCCTAAAGGTAGAATTGCTGAGTCAAAAGATAAGTGCATTATAAATATTGATATATATTGTCAAATTGCACTCCAAAGAGGTTTTACAAAGTTATATTTCTACCAGCAATATATGTGTTTGCTTCTCCTCACTCTTGTAACACACATCGTATTATCAAACTGTATTTTCATTCTCTTAAGATAGCTTTTCAAAATGTTGCTGTCACATATTTATTTCCCATAGATCTTTTCCTCCCATCCTTTAACATCTTCAAATATACATAGGGATCATTGTCATTCATGACTTTGGTGACCACTTATATCAGAAATCTTTTAATAGCAATCTGCTGTAGCAACATTTCATATGTTAATCTTGTTTTAATAAACAGGGATATTGTAGAAAAGTAGCAATATGTTTTAGTAATTTTGTGTAATTTATCTCCTATATTATTATTGATCTGTGTTGGGATCTCAGCACAGACAGGCATTTAGTGCAATTACAAAGAGCAAGGAGGACACTGGAGCCAAATAGCCTGGGTTCAACACTTGTCTATGCCACAAATGAGCTACATGTCTTTGACAAGTTACTTCAACTCTTAGTTTCCTCAATTGTAAGTTTCATATGAAATTTAGAAAGAATAAAGGGAATGGGATCTAGCACCAAATTAAAAAGTAAACGTGATGTGAACTTGAGGCATTAAATTACAAATAAGTGGTTTCCAAAAGAGAGTATGCTCTGTCTCATCAAAGGAAGAAGTAGAGGAAACAGCAAAAGAGGAGGAGAAAAAGAACTTGTTAAAAGCACAAGCCCTCATAAGTTATGTCTTAGTCCATTTGGTGTTGCTATAATAGAATACTTGGGGCTAGGTAATTTATAAAGATAAGAGGATTATTTGGCTCTTGATTCTGGTGGCTGAAAGTTTCAAGAGCGGGCAGTTGCATTTGGCGAGGGCTTCATGCTGCTTCCACTCATGGAGGAAGACAGAAGGGGAGGTAGTATGTGCAAAAAGATCACTTGGTGAGAGAGGAAGCAAGAGAGAGAAACCAAAGAATATAGACTCTTTTTAACAACCCACTCTAAAGGGTACTGATCTATTCCCACGTACAAAGAGAAGTCACTAACCCCTGCCTGAGGGCATTAATCTATTTATGAGGGATTCACCCCGTGACTCAAACGCCTCCCACTGAGCACTGCCACCACAAAAAAAAGGGAGCAAATTTCTACATGAGTTTTGGGGGGAACATACCATATCCAAACCATAGCAAGATATATGGATATAAACAAAGTTAATAGAGCTGCTGAATTCTAGGAAGGATTGCTAGACAAAGGAATAAATTTTTAATATCTGAACATCTTAAAATAGGCAAATACCCAGCCAATGTAGAAATTTTATATTGTTAAATATCAGGTTAATAGAGGCAGTATATAGACTCATATAACTGTTTATCAATCACAATTTGAACTGCTGTATTATGTTAAATTAGTGTACATGGTTTAGATATATAAAGTTAGTGTACCTAGTTTGGAGGTATGTATACACACACCTGCACACACAAAGAGTGAGAGAGAGAAAGATCTAATGCCAGTACAGCCTAAAATTTTTACATTGATATCTGCCACTGTATGATTTTTATGACTTGAAGCTACCTTGGATATAGTATATGCTTGGTAAATAATTGCTAAGTAAGTGAATGGGGTAATGAATTGTATCCATTGCGCTACCTTAATTTATTATTTATACAAAATTGTTAAGAATCAACATGCAAGGTACAAGCCTAAAAATTGTAAAGTACAGTGTTTTGTCTTGTTGTCACTCAGAAAGGAAGAAAGTTAACCAAGGAGTGAATTTGTCGTCTTAACCTAATAATCTAAAGGAATATATATTACTTTCTCTGTAAAATAAGAGATTTCTGACAAATAAATATTTTCATGAAGTCTGATTGGGCCATATTTTGGTTGAAAGTAAGGAAAATTTCATGAAGGAAGATGAACGTGTATCTGTAAATATTGCATGTTGTCATTCTTCCTTGTTCTTCCTCATTCACTTATTCCATGGACATTTACTGAGAGTAAGCAGAGTTCCAAGAGCTGAGTGTCATTTTAGGAATTTATACTGCAAATTTCCAAGGAAAATGGAGGAGGAATTCTCATAGACTGAGTAATTTCTTTATCCCACCCTACTCTTCCCTTTCACATTGCCCACCGCCATTTCTTGTTTTTCTTGAAGAAATTGGACCTCAGATGTATGTATCTCTAAAATCCAGATGAGTCTCTTATGGATTTTGTTCAGGACTAATTCAACATTCAATTCAACATAATGATGTCTTTTTTCACAATGTGTGTGCATTTCTCATGATGGGGCCCTAAATGCTGGTTTACTTAGGGATTTTCCTGATTTCCTTTTTTGTTTTGATTTGTCCGCCTTCATCTGACCACTTGCTTGGAGCCTCGCAAGCTGTGTTTCTGCTCCCCTTTAAAAGGCTGATATTTCAGGGACTGTAATTTTGAGTAAAAATACTGTTTCTGTTTTCCTTCTACCTTTCCAAGATTTCTTTATGTACTCCAATCCATTTTATGTGTCTAATTGCTATAGTCAGATATACAAGGTGACAAATTCTGTAAGTACAGTTGGTCCTCCGTAACTGCTGGTTCTGCATCTGCAGATTCAACTAACAAAAAAATTGAAAATAATTTTCAAAAACAATAAAAAACCAATATAACAATAGAAAATAATACAAATAAAAATACATATAACAGCTATTTGCATAGCATGTACATTGTGTTAAATATTATAAGTAATTTAGAGATTCGAGTATAGGAGGATGTACATAGTTTATATGCACATAATATAAGACACCATTTTATATAAGGAACTCAAGCATCTACAAATTTTGGTATTCACAAGGGTCCTGAAACTAATTTCTCATGGACACCAAATTAGGACCGTATTAGTTTCAGGCACAGTTTATATTTTGAAAATTAGGAGGTATTATGGTAAATTTAAATGGAAACTGGGCCTGAGAAATCCCTGAGCAGAACAAAGCCAGTTAGGCCGCATAAATGACCTTAACCTTGCTGGATTTGCAAATAAGAGCAAAAGTTAATTTGAGCTACAGCTCATAAATACCTATATTCAGAGAAAACAGAATGTAAGCTCAACCAATCAGAAGCAGCCAACAAATTTATAATTATATAACTAGGGACTTTCCAATAGGATAGGCCAAATAAGGCAACAGTGTAACTGTAATCCATCAAATATTTTCTTTGCTTTACTCACCTATTTATCCTATAAAAGCCTGCTATTTGCATTCCCTCAGTGGAGCTCCTGAGCCACTTTTGATTTAGAGCTTCCCTGTCCAATTCATGAATCACTGTTTGTTAATAAGGTCCTTAAAATTTTTATTGTGCCTCAGTTTATCTTTTAACCGTTTGACCTCTATGTGGTGTAGGATGTACAGTGACCATTTGGTAAGCTAATATTATTAACATAAATTCTTTATTCTTGTTTGGTAACAAGATAAATGTATTAATGGATGTATTTCCCTTTCATTATGCCTAATATATATAAATTATATGTATAAAGTACATATACACATATATATATAAATTGCAGTTGTTTTTATGCATATCATAAAAGATAATATAATTTGAATTCTGGAGTTTCCGGAATAATTAGCCACGAAATGAAAGTCTGTTTACTGATTCAAAGCATCTCAGGAAACACAGTTTCCAATTTTGGGAAGAAAACTTTACAGACCAGGAGATGTTATTTCTAAAAAAAAAAATGGAGTAATTTTCTGGCTGTTCTGTTGACTTACTAGAATCACATAGCTTTTTAACTCTGAGTTTATTTGAAGTTAGGGAAATAAAACTAAGAAGACTTTATACATTTCCTTCTCAAAATTAAGCTGTTTCAGAGGAAATCTGACTATATAATATCTGTTCAGAAAATCATTGTCATCCCCAAGCCTGTGCCAGCCCTCTGTCAGCAGCACTGTCCTCAAAGATTCCTCAAGGGACCCTGTGGAAAAATGAAAACAAGAGAGGCTATCAAGGGGTGCAAGTAAGAGGTGCAGTGTTGAGTTATAATAATCTAAGTGTCCTTCCTAAATGGCTGAAAGTATATTGCAGTAGAAAAGTATTAAAATGTGTATGTGTCCCAAAAAAGAGGCAAAATGTAATGGAGATCATGTCCTCTAAAGCAAAATATTTGGATGGTTATGAACTCAGGATCCTCCAATAGGCCTGCTGGGGCACATTTTTTTTTTTAATATCAACGTATTACAAATGGGGAAACCAAGGCTCATGGACACCGAGTGCTCGACATAAAATCTCAAGGTGATGAATGGTAGGCATGAACCTTTATAAATTTAGTTTTATAATTCTTCATCATATGAGTACTCTTTTGTCCCCTAAATCAAGCTGTCTCTTAATGATGACACAGGACTTTGTTTTTAAAGGATTAATGGGGAAAAAAGAGGGGGATCACTGCAAAGGTAACGAATTAGAATATCTTTACCTAAACCAATGAATAGGAGTGGAATGAAATTTATTTCTGAAATCCAGGAGATGTCAGAGAAATGCAATTGGTGTTATCCCCAAGTGCGGGCAGGATAAAATCTAAAGCAATAAACAGAGGGCTGCTCCTCTGTTCCAGTATAATAAAAAGTAATATTTGAAACACAAAAGCGAGAGAGAGGAAGACCTGCTTATTTCCTGTGAGGGGTTTTCCTGTGATAGGAGGCACTTTTCTTCCTTTCCTCCCCAGAATCCGAGGGGAAGGAACTGCCCCACTGACCAGAGTGACAATGCCCATAGGACTGAAGGGGTAAGAGCAACAGAAACGGAATGCTTGAAAGGAGCAGAAACAGTGTATGGCAGCAGCAAATGTGTGTCAGATAGAAAGACAAAGGGAAAGGGACACAAAGAAGTATTCACAATGGAGCAACACACACGTAGTGTGTTTTATAATGCTGGAAAAATTCTGTACCTTTCCCATCTCACAGAGAAAAGAGAACACAAAGGAAGACGGATAAAAAAAAAATGATGCAGCCAATGGGCCGGTTATCTCTGGCTAGAGAAGGATTACCATTTCCTTACAAAAAGAAATTGATAATTGAAATTAAACTCAGATTGCCCAGGTATACCTGCCGGCAGTTGGAATGTTTAACTTAACTGCTTGGTTTACTTATTGACAAGCAAACTCCCTTTTACTAATAGAACCAATTTACAGAACTTTCCGGTCATCATAAATAGAAAAGCCAGATATGGTAACACTGTGATGACTAGTTAAGTACTCAGGTACTTATCCATGACTTTGTTTATCCATCCTTCTACATATCTGATAGAAAACACGAGGAGTAGGAATCTCATGGTTAACATTTCAAAGGCATGAAAATTGAATACTAAGTGAAGATACAACTTCATTCTTTCCCCTCTTCATATCTTCCTGGACCCTTTTTCTCCTTTGTCACAGCAAAATAATATAGGCTACTAAGTCTATGCACAAGGATATTTACAATAAACATTTGACAGTCTTTGCTATTGCTATATGAAGTGCATGCACTTGACAGGTGGCTACTAATTATTATAGTAAAAACAATAGCATTGAGTGATTTCTGCCATTATGGGATAAGAAGTTTGCTGGCATTATCTTATTTAATCTTCACCACAATCTTATAAGGTAGGTGTCATTACCCTCATTTTAGAAATGAGACTTGTTCATATGGAGGCTGGGTGTGGTGTCTCAGGTCTGTAATCCCAGCACTTTGGGAGGCCAAGGTGAGTGGATCACTTGAGATCAGGAGTTCGAGACCATCCTGGCCAACATGGTGAAACCCTGTCTCTGCTAAAAATACAAAAATTACCCGGGCATGGCTTTGGACACCTGCAATCCCAGCTACTTGGGAGGCTGAGGCAGGATAATCACTTGAACCTGGGAGGTGGAGGTTACAGTGAGCCGAGATCGTGCCACTGGACTCCAGCCTGGGTAACAGAGCAAGATTCTATCTCAAAAAACAAAACAAACAAACAACAACAAAAACAAACAAAAAAAAAGAAAAGAAAAGAAAGAAATGAGACTTAGTCATATGGAATGTTTTGCCTAGCTTCAGATTCAGTCTGCTCCATTCCAAAGCCTCTGCTCCTCACCATTGTACATATTGCCTCTGCCACTTGTATGCTGAAGTGTTAATGCCTAAATGAATGAAATCTATCACTCTAGAACAAGTGCTGATGGTCCCATGAAAGAGGCCACTTCTAATCACTAATACCTCCTATCTCTGTAGGTAGTCTTTCTGAAGTCTTGACCTTCCAGAGTCAAGCTCCCTCAGCTCAGCTCTATAGGCATATTAGTGCCCCATGCTTGCCATAACCAGTCTCGAAGGCATTGTCTATTTCAGTGACTGAAAGGTACTTGGCATTTAGAGATGCATAGAAGATGAATTAGGAATTATTATTCAGGAGCAGAGACAACTAAGAAGAGGATAACATTAGAATGCCATAATTCAACTTATGTTTATTAAGTCACTCTCCACGTGACTGATGCTTTGTTGACCTTCTCTTGGTAATGCTGGTACTCTCTGTGTCTTATTTCCTTCCATTGTACTCTAGTCCTCTAGTCTTAGCCAACAGGTTGTGGCTGCTGCAATCCCCGAGGCTCTTCTACACTACCTCTGTGTCCATGCTTTGCTGTGTGCCCTATAGACTGTTCCTCTGTATCTGCCTTTGCAACAGCTGTCTGCTCATCCTTCATAACAGCTCAAGGGGTCACCACCTAGATGAAACCTTCCTTCTACTCCAGGCAGGTCTAGGTTTTTCCACCTCTAAGTTCTCCTGGCACTTTGCACATCTTTCAGAACTCTTATCACAGTTATATGCTGTAAACAAAGAATCATGGGTTTTATAAAATTGGAAAGGAGAACTTTATTTCTCATAAAGGGTTGCAGCCTGCAGGCTGGCCATCCCAGAGGCTGGGAAGCATAGCCTCTGGCAAAAGCTGAGAGCAAGCACATTGAGGTGATCAGGGGTAAAGGGAACAGGAATTTATGCTGAGCAGGGTAGCTGAATATACATATTTAATACACTATAGAAAGAGTCATGAATATTTACGGAGGAGAACCATGCAAATGTGCAATTGAGCTTCATGCCTCTTCATGGGTTACATGTTAAAAAAAAATAGCTGTGTTAGCATGATCTGAGGGTGGAGTTTTTGGCCCTCTGACATCAAAAAAGTAAACCAGAGGATATGAAAATTGCCAGTGTATATCCCCCACAAGTCAGCCAAAACTGGTCCAGAGATGGTGGTTGGTTTTTAGGAAGGGATGCCTTGTGAAACTGATTAACTGTCACATCAATACTGTAAAGAGGGAGAGAGAGTCTGGTTGTGGCCTCAGGTGATTGGCTAAAGACAATAAAGAAATGGGTCAGCTGCTGCTTCTTTTTTTTTTTTTTTCCAGAGCTGGTTTCTGTTGCTCCTTAGGAAAGAATCCTGGTTAAAGGTGAATAAGGAAGGGGTATACTGAGGCATGAATATACTAAGGCATATCTATCCTCCCTGCCCATCATGGCTGGAAACTTAGTTTTTAAGGTTTCTCTGGGTACTCCTTGGCCAATAGGGGATTCTGTTCATTCAGTCAAGGGACTTGAGATTTTATTTTTAGTTATCTATTCTTTATTTGTTTCCATGGGTATCTTCAGAACCAACTTCTGGATTCCTCATGATTGGGGGAAATGCACTATTCATCATTGTATCTTCACCATCTAGCACGGTACTAATCATATAGAAGGCATTAGTGAACACTTATTGAATTAACAATTGTAAGTTTAATGACTTGAAACTTTGAGCCACAGGAGAAATCTGTAGATAAGCACAGATTTCTTAGTAAGAGGAAAAGTATTCCATCCTTACAAAGACAGAAATCTCAGCAGATGAGATGAAAATACCATAGATTATCATGAGGGCACTTGCCCAACTCTTGAAGGGAAATATGTTTTTAGAAACCCTTATTAAATACTACAATATCAGAAGGCTAAATTTAAATTTAAAAAATGTGATTCCAAAACAATCTGAGCACAACGGGGTGACCACAGTCAACAATATTTCATTGTACATTTAGAAATAACTAAAAAAAAATACTAGGATTGTTTGTAACACAAAGAAATGGTAAATGCTTGAGGTGAAGGATACTCCATTTACCCTGATATGATTATTACACATCATATGCCTGTATCAAAATATTTCATGTACTCAATAAATATATACACCTACTATGTACCCACAAAAATTAAAAATATAAAAGTAAAAATCGGATCCATCTTTTCCCTAAATAGTGGTTGTTCAAAGAGACATTTAAGGCACAAGTGTTGTTTGTGCAGTATTGTTTTGCACATATCAAATTCTAGGTTTTATGTCTTACCCACCCTGGATAGAAATTTATATCCATTCCAGGAGGCGGAGGTTGCAGTGAGCCGAGATTGCAACACTGCACTCCAGCCTGCGTGACAGAGCGAGACTCTGCCTCAAAAAAAAAAGAAAAAGAAAAAGAAAAAGAAAAATTTGCACCCATTCCTGTATTCTTTTTATAGGCTTCTGTAAGCTTCAAAATGATCCTTAAAGAGATTGAAGATGATGACTCAGAGCAGAAAAATAAAACAAAACAACAACATGGGTGGCAGAGTTGCGTGATAGAAAGAATGGAATCTTCAGGTCCAGTTAAACCTGCTCTGCTATTAATTAGTTTTTGGTTTTGAGGTGATTTTTCCAAGCCGTCATTATTAGTAATAAGAGCTACAATATCACTGGATGAAGAAGAAAAATTTCTGAACAGAAGCATAGCTCCCAACCATATGTTTTCCATACCAGCATCTATACAGGCACCAAAAATCATGGATGTTCTTATAGCCTTGTGTCTCACAGCGTGAATTGCTCATTGATCATTTGAACTTGTAACAATGGAAACATCAGTTTTACCAGGCCTCTTGGGCACTTGTCTGACCTTTCTGATTTGTCAAATGGAATTGCTTCGTTTGTAAAATGTTTCATAGGAGACAGGACAACAATCTCTGTTTGATGAAGGTGAATGTACCCAAGATAATTTCTAGGGTTTTAATGGAAGAGTTTTGTGACAGCTGGTTTAGCATCTCATGTAAAATAAATTCAAGGCCTTTTGTCTCACTGAAAGTAAGGTCACATTATTAAGAGAGAAGATCCTCCTCTATCAAAGTCACAGGGATTGACTATTCAGTTGAACCCCAGAGGGGCTAATCTGTCCCTGATAAAGTTGAGTTGGATGAGTATCATGCATTGCATGTGTTTGCCCATGATGAAATATATGCAGAAGAAACAAGAACAATAATATAGGCCAATATTTAATGAGGACTTACCTTGTACCAGATAATGTTTTCAATTGTCACATGTATTAGATCCTTTAATTCTCACAAGGATGATATGGAGGATACAGGACCATTTACATTATTTGTGTGATCTAGTGCCAAATAAAAATGTAAGCTCCTTGTTCTAAAGGCAGAATGAAAGCTTTTTCCCTTCTTTCTCAATTTTTTAGTTAACCTGTCAAACATAGGGATACTCAGGGAGCAACTGTAGACCCCCACAGGCACTCACGACCCCACCTCACGATTCTTTGTGTGGAGGCAGAAGGTTGCAGCAGTTGCTAGAGGGAGGCAGAAAAGTGAATGAGGAACAATCTGCCTGGGTAGGTAAGAACATTCAAGCCAAGGCTCCAAGTCCCTGGCTCATGTTCCATTGTGCCATTGAACTTGAAAAAACATGCACACACATAAATTCACAGATAAAATTCTTAAGCATTTCAGGACAGTGACTAGAAAGCATTAAGTCCCAAACTCATAGGGTTCTAAGTGACTGCACTGGTTGCATACCTTTGAATGTGGTTCTAAAAGTAGGTAATAATATTATCTGAATTTTACAGATAAAGAAACTACAATTACCAGAAACAAAGTTTTTGTGTTTGTTTGTTTTGGTGATGTGTTTGTCTACCATATAATCACGAAAACATACTATGCCTATTATACAAAATTTAGCTTGTTCTATATTTTGGTATACTTTTAATACTACTGTTTTAAAATTCTTAATTTCTCCTGCATGTCTTCCCTCATGGCTAAAGATAAATTTGGTATCCTATGAACTATGTTTTCCATCAAGGTTTGCACAACGGCATAAAACAATCCATCACATTTTTCTGGCCAATAGACACATGCTTTATTTCTGAATGTCAACGTTTAAGAGACTGAGGTCTGTGACTACCGTTAATTTTGCTAGTAAAAATAAGTTCTCCCTGATTTTGGTTATTATCCATTGAAGATGTTATCTTCAATAGTTATCCATGCCTATGTCATGATATCTTCACTTCTTCCCAAATATTATCTTCCTCAGATGTTCAATTGTGAATGAAAAGTCAAGCTCCTTGTCCATTTTTACTGTACCTCAGCCTTCAAAGGCCTAAATTACCATTTCGTTTCTGTTGCTGATCATCAGCAACTAGAAGACAGAATTTGGATATTCTCACACCAATGTACCATTGCTGCAGAAATCCTTTGGGCTAACTGAGAGGACCAAAAAAAAAAAAAAAAAAATACAAAAGAACATTCCAGAAATAATTACCCATTCACCATCTTTAGTACAATGCTGTACAGATAATTAATTTTTGGTTCGTTATTCTCTATTCACTTTTTCCTAACATATGGACGCATATATATGGGTCCAGTGAATCCCATTCAAAGAGAATAGATGGTGGGAAAACTATTGGATGCCATCAGAATATTTTAAAGAAAAAACTGTCCTTTGAAACAAATTCTGCAGAATATTTTGAACGGAATAAGAGAAAATTGGTTTCAAGTTAATCAGTGAAAGTGAAACACTTGCTGAGGCCATAATAACTGCCATTCCTAAGGGCTCACAGGCCATGCCATTTTCCAATGTCTTGCTGAAAAAAATAATTTGTGTAGGCTACCACTGAGCAGCCATACTGGCTTGCCTTGTTCCTGCCTTCCTTCTGATTTGGGGCACTGCAGTGGGAGCTGACATGCTGAGCTACTCAGCTGTCTCAGCCTCATGGCCAGGCCTCACTCAAAACAGTGTCCGAGGAAAACGACAACATCGCTTTGGGGAACTGAGCTAGACCTCATATAGTATTTGCATTCATGGAACAGCTTTTTCTTGTACTTACAGAACACTTTGTTCTATTTAACAGCATACATAGTTGTATCTGATTTTATTGCCATTGCCTTTGAAGGCACACATTCATTGTGCTATGGTTTGGTAATGTTCTTCTATTCAAATTGATTTGTAACAAAGAATGGGTTTACTTGGACTCTCTGCATCTAGTGTTGGTTCATGTCACAATTACCTGCAGGCAGCAACTGTTTATTGATGAGGATTTTACCATAGTTTTATGTGATTACATGTTAGTTTAGCTTTCCCTTCTAAATCACCACTTAGTTTATAGTTCAATATTATCGATCCAAGTGCTACCAGAGAGCAATTCTATTGATGGCATGTTACGTGTTTGGAAGGCAGTCTAACTTTCAACCCACACTCTCTTTTGGAGAGAATGTTGCTTCAACTAACAATATTGAGGCTCTTACTTAAATATTCATCTCACACATTAGAGTAATTGGCATTAAATAAACTTCATATCTGAATATTTTCATTAAGAACTGGAGAGTTGGTGGTCCACTCTAAAGTGTCCATATAGAAGTTGGCTAACTTTTTCTGTAGATGGCCAGGTAGTAAATATTTAGATTTAAAAGCCATATAGCCCTGTCACAACTACTCCATTGTGCTCTTGTAGCACAAAACAGCCATAGACAATGTCTAAACTGATTGGTAAGGCTGAGTTCCAATACAACTTTATTTACTAAAACAAGTGGTAGGACAGATTTTGCCCAATGGCCATAGTTTGCTAATCCCTGTTCTAGGACCCTAAGAGAGGTACATTTGTAGAAATTATGTTTGGAAAGCAGACTAGCTACCCAGAATTCCAAACAATAGGCACATGGAAGTTTGGAAAACTCTTCATTTAAGGCATTTTTTAGTTCTAGATGCTGGTAATGCAATGCTGAACAAGACCAACATGGTTTCTCTCCTTATAAGATTTGCATTAACATTTGTGAATGCATAAAGACGTAAGTGAGTTCAAGTAATGCCAAATGCAATAAATAAAATTAAACAGAGTAAAGTAAATGCCTGGATGTGGGAGGAAGTATAACTTTAGATAAAACTGCCCTGGAAGCTTTTCTGAGAAAATGATATTTGAATTTTGGACATTTGATACTTGAATGATGAGAAGGATCTAGTCTTGGAAGGGTTTGGGAAAGAGCATTCTGTGCAGAGACATTGACAAAGGTGAAGGGCTTATGGAAGATACATACTTGGTGTATTTGAGGAATAGGAAGACACCAGTACGGTTGAGAAGGGAAAGGGACTGTTATCTCTATCTTGAACTGTCCCCATTAAACTGATCTATAATCAGAATTTTAAGTGAGTTAAATTCTCTTTCTGATTTACAATCATCCTTTCTTTTGTTCTTAGTTACTTGTGGAGGCAAATTTGCAGGTTATCTGCAGCCTTTCATGTCAAAATGTAAATGTTTATAAATTCCAACTCACCATTATTAAACTGGAAGCAAGCCAGTGTTTCAGTTGAGGGACAGTTAAATCACACTGTTTGAACCATATTTGAAGAAATGATGACACCAGTGTATTAGTGGTAAGACTTGTGGGGTTAAGGATACATAGGTCTAGTCATTTGAGCTATAGAGAGGATTTCACCATAGTCAATGGTCTTCAATTGCTAAATCGGGTAAAATAGCTCAACTATTAGTTTCACTATGGATGTCTAGAAGCCCAAAACTCATCAGTTAATTGAATACTGTAGACTGGGGGAAAAAATTATTTTATCCAATCCCAAAAGAATCAACTCAAGTTTATTTTACAGAAAAATATTGCATCTAGTCCTATATTGTAATTTTCTGAAGGTTTTTAAAATAAAATTATTTTAAATCCTTTGTTGCTAATGGTTGTAAAAACACTAATCCAAAGAGAATTGCCAGTATCTAAATAAAACACCCTGAGTTAATTTGACTCAAAAAATCAAGTCCTTTGCCTCAATTAAGTAGAATGTGAGAAAATGGTTCTAACAGAATCAAGTTCAGCTCAGGGAAGTTAATTAGAGTGTCTTGCCTTAAAAGACAAGGTAGTTTTCTAGGCAATGGTATTTGATAACAATGTTTCACATGAATGCAACAAAATTCTGTGCTCTGTTAAGAATTGCCGAAAGAGAGGAAAACTCTGTGAGAGAGTAACCTGTTACAGTTTCAGATAGCCAGAGGGGGAAATCAGTCTGAATTCATAAAATAGTATATCATGGATTTTTTAAAAAATAAAATTGCTTTGAAATACATACAATAACTCGCCCAAGATGTGTATGGGTGCATGTGTGTGTTATCTCCATCCCAATAAATGCTATTGGGAATATATAAGGCTGACATTATCATTTTAGTTGATTAAAATAAAATATCTAAGTTACTTGTAGCATGCTTAAAATATTTTTATAAGTAAGGTAAATAGGCTTGACAAACTGGTGATATCTTAATTTGCTTCTCATATCCATTTTTATGGATATGATAAAGGTACTCGTCAGCCTAGATTTTGTTACAAATTCTCAATTTATGTTTGATTCTGAATAAAATTTTATTAAAGATGTCTAAATGCAGCATCTCTGCTAACATAGGATTTCCAAAATTTTAATTTGTCAGGAAAATGAAGAGTAAGAGATTACATTGTGTAACATAGGGCATTTTTTTCCTGCCTCGTCTTAGCACAAGATATTACAGGGGTTTTTACTCTTTTTTTAAATTTTAAATCAGGATTAGTATACTCATTTTTTTCTTGGTGTTTCCTATTTGTAACTGATATAATGCCACAGGCCTGGGAGCTTTAAAGAAAATTATTTAATAATAAAATAGTATTTAGGAGCTCTTTTTTTTTTCATTTTCTGAGAAGATATAATGCATTCCTTTAAGCATTTTGAATCTCTTCTCTAGGAGTTGGCAGCAGCAAATATTATACGGGAATATTTTTGAAATACGAATCTTAATCACATCTTCTGCCATATCCACAAGAGTTTCCATTTTATATGCCACATTCAACTTCATTCATCTGACAACAATGGAAAAATGTTACTTTAGACATCAATGGAAGTTTTACTGAGTATCTTCAAATGCTTAGCAAATATTTAAAATATTTCACATATTCTTACGATCAGAAATTACACATTGAAGAATACTTCTTGATTTGGGAACTTTAATAAAAAGAAGTGAGAAATAGATCTTGGTCTGACATGGAAGGTGGAGCAAGCTCATGACTTTACTAAGTGACTTGCTACATTCTTATAGAACAAGGTAGTGGGAGTATTTTTCACTAAACTATTTATGGGACCAAGGTCACGTAACTTACTCTTGTAGCCTAAGCTGGTGATAAGGCTTGGACTTTTAATTTCCAAATTATAGCATGCAGGTATTAGAAAACTGATGACGCAAGCCACGATTCTCACTGAAAAAGAATAGAACAATATCACACCTGTAACCCCAGCACTTTGGGAGTTGGATCATGAGGTCAGGAGTTCAAGACCAGCCTGGCCAAGATGGTGAAACCCCGTCTCTACTAAAAATACAAAAATTAGCCAGGCGTGGTTGTAGGCGCCTGTAATCCCAGCTACTTGGGATACTGAGGCAGAGAATTGCTTGAACCCAGGAGGCAGACGTTGCAGTGAGCCAAGATTGTGCCACTACACTCCAGCCTGGGCGACAGAGGGAGACTCCATGTCAAAAAAAAAAAAACAAAAAAAAAACAGAACAATAGCACTTTCACTCATTTGCAATTTTAGCAGAGTTTTCATGGGTGAATATCAACATCTGTTGCTCCATTTCCTGAAAAGTCCTGTGGGTTGGAATGCCAGTGCTGTCCCAATTCACTTTGTCTTTTGCTTTAGTAATAGCAAAAATCAATGTAATTACCATCACTATTCACAGTTTTTTTTAATAAATAGTGGGACCCTCATTTAAGTCGATAAAATTGTTCTGTCTCATTCTTTGCCTTTGTTCAGGATCACATATGAAATTCTTTTCTGCAAGATGGTTTTCTACCTCCATTGACCTTGAAATGAAAAATTCTTTCAAAATATTTTACAAAATTATTTCTAAGTCGAAAAAGACTTAGTGTCTTGGTGTACAAGAGTGGGGTAATACCAGCATGTTTCTCAGTGGGGAGTAGGGTAAAAGAGGAGGACAAAAAGGTTAATTAATGCATAAAAGTGCCTAGATCAAAGGCAGGCACCACTGTAAGCAAAAGACATCTCCTTGAATATTTCCTACTAACTTTCAAAAACGAATGGAACTCAGCTGTGGTTTAAATAATAATAATGCAAGAGACAAATTCAAGAGCTTTGTCTCTTGAATCAAAAATGGTTGTCAAGTTTTCTGGTTGCATATACTTAAACCTGCCAAAGGTAATGATGGCTACTTCAAGAAGTCCGCCTAAGATGTTGATACAATCAACGACTCTGTTTAGTTGTTCTTGCCAAGAAAGAAAGAAAGAATTCCAGATTCCAGGTGTTACTACTTAGCTGGATGTTTTACTTTACAAGGAGGCAGCAATTCATGAAAAACAGCTGTAATTACACAGCATTCAGGTATTTCATAATTAAACTAACAGCTGATTTTAAGGTGGCACATGGCATGAGATTTTGCAACTAGGCTAAGTAAGCATGAAAGTGTAGCTTAGTTCTCTTGCTGTCGGCTTTGGACAAATCCTCTCTGTGCCTTGGTGTACAAGAGTAGGCCAATACCAGCATGTTTCTCAGTGGGGAGTGGGGTAAAAGAGGAGGACAAGAAGGTTAATTAATGCATAAAAGTGCCTAGATCAAAGGCAGGCACCATTGTAAGCAAAAGACATCTCCTTGAATATTTCCTGCTAACTTTCAAAAACAAATGGAACTCAGCTGTGGTTTAAATAATAATAATGCCAAATACTGGAATCATAGAAAACTGAGTATTCTTATCGGTATCCCTGTGACTCAGTGATTTTGGTTCCTTAGAGAACTCATCTTGTTATGTAGGACTGAAGAGGAGCTTGGATGTCAGTTGGATAACATTGATCCTGTTGAAGCTGTACCAGGCACTGTGTAAAATACAAAAGTTGTAGAGTCATCTGCAGGTCTGGTATACGTGGAATTTACAATCTAAGTTTCACGCATAAAACATCTTTCCGGGGAAGACATAAGCTATTGCCCTTGAAGATTTGTAATCTAGGGGTTGGAGATAGACTCCATGAGGCTGAGGCTCCTCTATTCCCCATGCTCCAGGAGAGTTGCTCAAGTTAGTCATGGCTGTGCCTTTGCTTGTCTCTCCCAAGTTCTCCTATTTCTATTGCTTGGTAAGTAAAACAGCTTATTTTCAGGGTTCTTTAACAAATTCTGTAATTAGTACTCTGTAAAGTGTTCAGTGATCCTGACTGTGTTACTTTTCACTATTGCTTAAGATCTCATGTCTTTTGAGTGACCTCTTCCTTCAGGAACCCTTAGAGCCTTGGTTTTGTGAGCCCATAAATGCCAGGAAGCCTCCAAGATTTCTAGCTTTGTGAAGTTTACAGACCATTCATTTCCGCAGTCTCCTGTTGTCATCTCTAGGGGAATTGCAGTGTGTCCATCCACCCTTGAGGCATGGCAAGGTGAACATCCCTTGGACTGAAGACTGAATGCTTGGTTTTGTTCCCATACTTAATCTGAGAGATTCAAATAATTCTTTACTTTGCTGCTTTCCTAAGACTATTTTAATAAGAAAAGCATCAAAAGAACTTGGTCAAGATGGGGAATCTTGGGTCAGGAAAATTTAGAGACTTACTTGAAGAGAATATTTGAAAAAGATTCAAAGATTTTGAACTATCAGGGTAGAGGGAAATTGTTTCTGGTGGTTAAAATGGTAGGAAGTGGCTTTCAAATCTGAAAAAAATCTAAATGTTTTAAGGTGTTCCAGGCACTGTGGTTAACAATTTATATTCCTTTTCTTATTTAGTCCTCCCAACAACCCTGCCAAAGAGGTATTATTATTCCCCTTTGAAGTGAGGAATCTTAGTGTATTCAAAAACATTCATCTACTATTTATTGAGCACCCATATTTCTAAGTGCTGATAATGTAGTTGTGAACAAGACAGCTTATATTTTAGAGGAGACAGGTCATTAGCAACTCAACAAATAAGTAGCATAATTTTCCTAGGAAAATATGTTGTGCAGAAGGTAAGGCTAGGTTACAGGTCATGCCAATTGAAGGTGGGAACACAGTAGGTGGGTTTGCAGGACAGAAAGAATGTATGTATGGCTGGTGAGTGAACAAGGGAGGGATGGTGGTGGGAAAAGATGCAAGGATCAGGCAGGGTCTTGCTGGCCAAGGCAAGGAGTTTGCATCTTATTCTAGGAGCGACAGGAAGCTTGAGGAAACATTATAAATAAATGAGTGATGTGATTCCGTTATGTATTGCAAAGTTTCCTCCGGCAGCTGAGAGGTTGAATAATTTGTTCAAGGTGAGGTGGGCACAGAGAAGAAAGATGGAGGGGGCTAAATGACTCACTTGGCACCTGGGTCCCTCTGCCTTGAAATCCCTTTCCTGAATACTGGTCTATTTTACTTGACTACTAGTATTAAGAGATTGGAAAGAAAGAATGCAAGTAATGGTCAGAGAGGCAAACTGACTTAAAAAGCTAAAGCAAAAAGTTGCATTATTTTAGGAAAATGAAGCAGGGTCATTCGTGCTAACTCCTGGGAAGCTGGCCTTTGAGTGGCTGGCTTGCGTGGCCCTTGCAGTGTTACCTGGTAACTAAGGTAACCAGGTGAGGAGGCTCCTTTCTAAACATACCACTGAGAACAAAGCTTCGTTTTTGGATCCTCAGGTACAAGGAGGACTGATATGTTTGGGTCCCCTGAACTGTGTTCCTGAATTTCCTCTGCCTTCTTGCTAATAACCTGAATTGTGCAGATACTGCTGCAGCTACCAGCACACACCAGTGTTGAAAGCAGCAAGCTTTGGAAGGTTAGGGAGCAAGTTGTGCATGAAACACTCGACCCTGCCCTGCTAAATAAAGAACCCACATACAGCCTACGTGGGAAGAAAAGAGAGAGAGGATGCTCTTTGAGAATTTTTTTTTGTGTTGCAGTCTCTTCCCCTCCCCTTCCTCCTCCCAACCCACCCCCAGTCCATCTGTGATGCCTGAATTCTTTACAGGCTATCTTGCTAAAGACATCCTAGGCTTAATCACCTTCTCTGTATTGTGTATCACTCCTGTATCTATCTACTTATGTCAGTTGTTTACCAGTTCCCTTCAGCTGTCTGCTTTTTATCATATTATTGATCAGTCAGTCTTGGGCGTCTTAGGTTGGAGGGGAGAGAGAGAGAACCGGCAAAGGGAAGCAGGAGTAGAGAATAGCGGTGGCGGACAATCAGTTAAGATGGTTCCAAAAATAGCTCAGCTCTGCTGATGACAGCTCTGCTTGCAGCCACCCCGTATGGGATTTACGCACTTCACTAAGATTCTCTGCTGAAACGGATTCGACCAGCTGCTCCTGCAGTTGGTGGTGGCTGGTGGCGGCGGTGGCAGCAGTGGGCTGGCTACATCTTCAGAGAAGGAATTGGAAGCGATAGGTTTGGGGCAAGGCAGGCTCCCACACAGGGACATGAGATTTATTATCAGAGGCTATTAGGACTCAGGTTGTGGGGCATCTGTGTTCTTTGTACACTATGCTCTGGGCACTTGACCTCCAGTTTCTTTTTGTCCCTATCTCTTTTGAATGAGATGAGGGAGTAAGTGATGAGAAATGGTTATATTTCTCACCCACTGTATGTGTCTATTTTGTTGCTATTGCTCTAGTTTATTATATACATAGGCTTTTTTTTCCCTACTGCACTTTCTGTTGGGAGACTCAGCTATGTAAAGGTCCCAACTTTATAATTCTGTGGTCTTATCCAAGAGTTTCATTTGTCAAAGAACTTCTGCAAAGTGGCTGGGTCTAAAAATGTAATATAAGTAAGTAAAACATTGATAGAGGGCCCCTGTCCCTCAAAGACTCTAAGTCTATGCTATGTAGAAAATGCAGTGTTTCTTATCTAGTAAGGTGATCCTCTCTTAGAAAAAGAAATGGTCTTGCACAGGCTCTCAGGCTTTTGTAATCAAGACTCCTTCCAGCCACAATACCTCTAATTACAGGGTTTTTGGCATCCTGATTGTCCCCCAATGTACTATGTGTAGGGGCACTGTGGGGGTGCCCTATAATTTGTCAAGCTTATTATCTTGCTCTGGCACACAGAATACACTGAATCAATTTTTAAGGTCTCTTTCAAAATGTGTCTACGTCATCTAAAACCCATAAATATTAAAATCATATGCACTAGAAACAGTTAAGATGTTTAAATTTTCCAGAACACAGAGACTTAGGAAACAGGCAAGACACAACGTGAAAGCAAAAAAGGAAAGAGAATGTTACTTATTCTATTATCTGCCATGATGGGGAAAGGGGAGACAGAAAAACAACTTTCTCCTTATAAATCCCAGCTTTTGCTGCTGCCTTTACTATAAATATTGTTATTCAAAAGGTTTTCACCTCCTTCTTGGGAGGCTATTCAGTGAAGTATAAGATATAAAGAGCAATTTTATTGCCTAAATGAGAAGCTGGCCAAAGTGTAGTTTCCTCAGCTCCATGCTCAGAACGTCTGATTCAGTAGGTTGAGTTGGGACTGATATACATTTTCATAAGCATGTGCAGTAATTCTGATGTAGCTCGTCTGTGGACTGCAACTCAGGAACCCTAGTCTTTTAAATGTATATTTTTTTAGTAACATGGTGCTCTAATTTGGAGCCCTCAGAAAGAAAGGAAAATAAAACAGCATAACCTGTGTCCTCCATGATAGTTTAGTGGGCTCTAGTATTAGTTTATTTCATGACATGTAATTGTTATTTTCATTTAATTTGCTGCACAATTACTTTTATGTATAATCCATGTTGAGATGTGAATGGGACAATTTACTTTATTTAAATACTTTCAGCATTGGCATACCTGAGGAGATAATAGACTATGAGTAGGGAAGACATGGGCTGGTGTCCTACAGTGTTCCAGGGTCAGCCATTTTCTTGCTGCAAGCCGGAGAAGATCCGCACTTCCTTCTATTCTATTGAGCCGTAGAGTGGCCACAAGGAGTATCAGTTGCTCCCTCCTTTGAAGGCTGGAGTCTGTGAAGGCAGTGTTCAAGTTCACTTGTTAACCCACATCGCCACCTACTGTCCACCCCCCATCCTTAATTAAGAAACTTTTGCCTGGGAGTTGGGCAGAGATTAGTGTGAGAGGCTACAGTATGAATGAAAAGTGAGATTGTGAATGCACCTCTATCGAGCCCTATTCAGAATGCTTGATTTGCAATAGTTTATTAAGAATTACAGCATTACTATCCTTAAATCTAAAGTCTCTCTCTCTTTCAGTCCAGAAGCAAATTACTTTTGGGTTAGAAATAGCAGCCAAGTTCCTGTTAAAATGAAAACAAACCTCTCTCCATCTTGTGTCTAAGGCCCTCTTTGTTGGCTTTAAAATGTTTATTGATTTGGAGACTTAATGTTGGATCCAACTGTGAATAGTGGCCACTTTGGGCCTGGTGAGTGATCCTGGAATTTGTCAAACAAGTTTATGGAAGGAAACCTGAAAATGCTTCACCCTAGTCCTTTGCCTCTTTATTTTTGTGGGGTTTTTTTTTTTTTTCTCTTTGAGAATGTTTTCTATTTGAGTGGAGAATGCTCTCATATGGTACTTTTCTCTGATCCTTTTGGAAAGAGCAAGTGTCCTTTGAGAAATACCTGTTCTTGGTTGTTCCCTGCTCCCCACCCCCATGCCTGTCCCTGCCACCTCTAGAGCAGGTGGAAGTCACCTGTGGGTTCTTCTGGTCTCAGGCTTTGACTGTTCCCCTCCACAAATTTGTTCTTAATTCGATTTTGTATTGAAGCACATCAGTTATTTGGGCTTCCATCTTTAGTGAAAAGCCACCTTTGCGTGTTGTTATGCCACATTACAGTGTTCCAGAAAACATATTGGTGTAGATGCAAAATCTTGCCATCATAATTTTTAGCCTTATGTTGGATTAGGGAGCATATTTTCAAGTTGATCTCTTGGAACTTCAGCATGAATCTATATTAGAAGCCCAGAGAATGCTAAACAGAGTTTTCACTGAGCCATATTAGATAACAAATTATTTTAGCTATAAATGAGATATTAATTATATAGATTAGATTTTTGTTATTAGATTATCAGCTATGGAGTGATCACCAAGGAGGATAAAATAGGAATAGTATAATCTTCTTTGCCCCCCTTTAACTCTACTATCTGTGGAATATACTGAACTTTTTACAACCAAGTCTTTAATGCTCTTTACTTTCCCTAGCAAATGTTCTTCCATTTAAAAAGTCTTTAAAATACTTCTTTATTTTAGCAGTGCTTCAGAAAATCTATCTTAGACCATTCTATGCTTTTAAATCTATGATAAGATTAATTAAGTAGGCTAACAACCTCACTTAAAAATATTACTTCGTTCATGTAACATTAATTTCTACAGATTTTTTTATTGTGTAGAAGTAGATACATAGATATTCCTAGTAACTATAGTATAATATAAAATTAAAATCCTATGTGTTGAATCATTATGTTAATAATAGCTGCCATTTCTGGAGCACTGTGTCTTCCAGGCCTCTGGTAAACACTGTTGCATACATTATTTGTCTTAGTTCTCAAAATAATCTTGAGAGGTTTGTACTATTCTTTCCATCTTACAGATGCAGAAGTTGAGGCACATGAAGAGAATTCTTAGGATCCTAAATTTTCATAAATGCCTTCAGGGGAATTTGACAATCAATCTCCATTAGGATCACATTCTAGTAGTTTTGGCCAAGGAGAGTGAAGGAAAAGCTTGTCTTTCTTGCCTAGAAGTTTAAAGGTCAAATCCTCTCTCTAGCCATATTGCAATTCTGGGGACAGTTCCTATTGATTGGGCACTTCCATCTAATGTGCTGTTCAACTGAGATTCTTTCTGGCCTAGAGCTGTGCAGGGGTAGGTGGCCTCAGAGAAGGAGCTGCTGGAAGGGAGAAAAAGGTGGCTTTGTCCAAAAGAGATGAAGCTCATAGGCATGCTGTGCTTCATACCCTCTACTAGCCTTGCTCATTTAGGTTATTTGCTGAAAACTATGCCTGTCTCAGGGAGAATAGTGGGTGCTGGAGATCCGTTGGTGAGTGGATGCTTTCTCTTCCCTCATATAGCTTAATTGTTAGTGCTAGAGACAGATACTAAAATAAATGTACTGGTGCAAAGTTAACAACTTGACTTCATAAGAGCCATAAGGGGAAATTTTAAATTGTGTGAAAATATATGACTAGAAGAGCTGCTCTATTCTGGGATGGCCATGGAGCATCACGAAAGGCTTTGCTGAGCACATTTGTGCTGGACTTAGAATGATGGCTAGGAGTTACTAGGCTAAGAAAGAGGGATGTGCCAAAGATCTTTAAGGAACTTAACGTGAATGTGGCTGAGGAAAAGTGAGGGATGAGCTTAGAGAGTGCGGAAAGGGTCAGATAATGGAGGACACAGTCAGTCGTGATAAGGATTTTGCTTTTTTATCTTAAAAGCAATGGAGCTCATGTACTTTCCTCTTGATCTGCCCAAGTACTTCAGTCTTCTTTTCTCCTTTTATGCTTTTCATCTGTCCAAGCTCTTCAGCTGAGCTTTCCTCACTGATGACAACACCATCTGGAGTGAAGGAGGTGCAGATCCTGAGATGGACTGCACACCCCTTGGGGCTGGATGGACAGACTACTCTTCGAGTGAGATAAGGGATGCAAGTGTAAAGGGCGAGTATGTTGCCTCACTCACTCACATGTTCACCACCCTCTCTGCCAACCTTTCTGCCTCCTGCTACACCCTGCCTAAGCCATGCTGACCAACCTTGTCACTCTGGCCTCACTGGAGCAAGAAAGTCTTAGAATGCTGGAGGGTTCCACAAGAATAAAAAGAGCCCACCACATCTGCATGCATAAACACTACACAGCTAGCTCTTGCTTATTTCTGAGTCCAGCAAATATTATTTGAGTGTTTTTACACATCACTGATCCAATAAGGAAAACTTGCATAAAGACTAATGTTTTTATGCTTCCTTTATAGAACATGAACACATTTGAGGTTTTGTTACTTATTCTGGAGCATTAATGCAAGATCCAAGAATATCAGCTTTAAGATTTGTTTTTCTATTCTCAGAATAGGTTTGAAACAGAGAGCAAAATACCTACCTGTATGCCTTCTTTAGTGACAGTTGTTTTTAAAATATCTGTCTTTCTTCTGAGAGAACTATTTGAGTAGTGAGAATTAAGTAGGAATGGACATAAAGAGATTATCATGAAGATGGTTTTATGATCATCACCGTCATTGCCATTGTCAAAGAGGCATTTATTAAATGCCAGATCTGATTTTAGCATTGTTTTAAGTTCTGTTACCTGAAGAGAATTCAAAATCACAGTCTTTGTCCTATGGGAATTTCAATCTATCAGGTAGCCTTGATTTAGAAACATTTGAAGAGGACATAAAGGTAACAAGAATGAAAAGAGATTGGATCAATATATAAAAACTGAAAGCATTTATATTACTTAGAAGTTAAAAGTCAAAACAAATCTAGAATACTGTTGGGATAGTCAGAATAGGTTAGGCTGTGTTGTGGTAACAAACCAACCCCATACCTCAGGAGCTAGCAGAATGGAGTTTATTTCTCACTTCATACTTCATGCTCATCACAGGTTGGCAAGAGTATTGCTTTGTGTCATCATTGTTAAGGGACCTAGACTGAGGGAGCCTTTACTATCCAGAATGTTGCTGGTCACCCTGGAAGCAGGAAGGAAATCAGGTGAATTCTGACTGGCTTTGAAAGGTTTCTATCCAGAAGTGACACTTTACTTTCACATTCGTTCCATTAGCCCAGGCAAGCCACGCGGTAATGCATCACTCGAAGAGAATTAGTAAAACAGTAAAGAAACACTTCTGATCAAATTTAGTAATTATTCTAGCCACAGTAATCAGTCAATCTAATTAGATGATAATACTATTAGTACTTATCAGCAACAAAACATGTGCTAGGTATCAAATGCTTTGTTAAGCAATTCACACACATTACTACATTTAATCTTTACTGACTTATGAGGTGGGTTCTATCATTATCTCTATTTTCCACATGATGAAATTAAAACTGGGAGTCTTTAAGCAACATGCCTCAGGCCACCCAGCTGGTATTTTGTAGAGCTACAATTAAAACCCACTTACTCCTAATTTAAGAGTCTGAGTGTTTTTTCAAGATTCCTATCATGTCACAGAAGTCCACTGACTTGTTTTGATCGAGCTGAGAAGAACAGACTAGAGTCACTTCTGACCTGGCCACTTAGAATTTTTAAGAAGTGTCTCTGCTTTGCTAGAAATCTGTCTTTGGCTTTGTTGGTATTTAGAACCAGATGGATGATGATGATGATTATTATTATTATTGTAAACCGTCTTCCACTTGTTTTCTATTTCCTTTCTTTAAGGGTGTTAGTGAATAATTCTTTCTTTCACCCGGGTTCCTGGAGCTCCTTAAGAATTAACTTCCCAGGCTCTTTCATGTTTTTCTGGCACCATCTTGGATGATGAGGGCTTAGAACATTTTGTGACTATGCCACTGTCTGGAAAGGCTTGTAGGTGAAGGATTCTTTAAGAAAACTCAGATACTTTTCTCAAATTCACTTATGATGATGTTTTCCCAAATCATTTTTTATCAATTCTATTTTTGGTTTCTCTCACTTATGAATTGTTTCTGTCTCCTTCATTTTGGAACATTTTTCTAGTTCATTGTTTTTTTGTTTTTTCACTCTCCCTCCAGTGTCTAGCAAAAGCCTAACACACATTACTTGGATATTCATATCTTAAAAAGGAAAGAATAAATTAGTAAAGTGGTGGATTCAGAATTCTAGTTCTTTTTCAGCTCCTCTGCCTTGATTACCTCTCACCAAGATTTTAACGAAGAGTGCTATGTTAACAACTGAGCCACTTACTTTCTCCATTATTATGTAATTTTAATAAGTTTGGTAGCATGTTTTCTCACCTGTAAAATGAGAATAATGATAGCACCCATCTTTCAGGGTTAGAATGAGGATTTGATAATTTCATGCTGCAAAGTACTTACGATACTGCCTGACACACAGAAAGTACTACCATAACAGCAACAACCTCTTTATCCTTTGCCTTGGGAATCAAATATTTTCTACAGATTTCACTTTTCAGGTTTTCTTTGTACACTGAATTGTACCTAAAATTTCTTGTGCCTCCTATAAGAGTTCATCCCGAGGAGATTGGTTGCATTATTACCATATATTTAGATATTTATTTCCTTTAATCTGGTCATTTATTATCAGGCAAAATTCACCCCCAATATTTCATGTATGTTATTTTCTATTTTCCCGAAGTGTTGGCAGGTCTGAGAAATAAAGGGAAAGAGTACAAAAGAGAGAAATTTTAAAGCTGGGTGTCCGGGGGAGACATCACATATCGGCAGGTTCCGTGATGCCCCCCAAGCCACAAAACCAGCAAGTTTTTATTAGTGATTTCCAAAAGGGGAGGGAGTGTACGAATAGGGTGTGGGTCACAGAGATCACATGCTTCACAAGGTAATAAGATATCACAAGGTAAATGGAGGCAGGGCGAGATCACAGGACCACAGGACTGGGGCAAAATTAAAATTGCTAATGAAGTTTCGGGCACGCATTGTCATTGATAACATCTTATCAGGAGACAGGGTTTGAGAGCAGACAACCAGTCTGACTAAAATTTATTAGGTGGGAATTTCCTCGTCCTAATAAGCCTGGGAGCACCACGGGAGATTGGGGCTTATTTCATCCCACAGCTGCGACCATAAAAGACAGCCGCCCCCAAAGTGGCCATTTCAGAGGCCTACCCTCAGGGATGCATTCTCTTTCTCAGGGATGTTGCTTGCTGAGAAAAAGAATTCAGAGATACTTCTCCCACTTGCTTTTGAAAGAAGAGAAATGTGGCTCTGTTTTGCCTGGCTCACTGGCAGTCAGAGTTTAAGGTTATCTCTCTTGTTCCCTGAACATTGCTGTTATCCTGTTCTTTTTTCAAGGTGCCCAGATTTCATATTGTTCAAACACACATGCTCTACAAATAATTTGTGCAGTTAATGCAATCATCACAGGGTCCTGAGGCGACATACATCCTCCTCAGCTTATGAAGATGATGGGAATAAGAGATTAAAGTAAAGACAAGCATAGGAAATCACAAGGGTATTGATTGGGGAAGTGATAAGCATCCATGAAATCTTCACAATTTATGTTCAGAGATTGCAGTAAAGACAAGTGTAAGAAATTATAAAAGTATTAATTTGGGGAACTAATAAATGTCCATGAAATCTTCACAATCCACATTCTTCTGCCATGGCTTCAGCTGGTCCCTCCATTCGGGGTCCCTGACTTCCTGCAACAATTTATCATCTGTTTGGGTTATTGTCCCAGGGAATCATATTTTGGTAAGACACGTATTCTTTTTAGCTTAAATACTTGTTATTATAATACAATAGGCTTAATGACTTTGGCTCCATGTATAGCAATGTTTTCATTTGTTGATTTGTTCTTTTATTCAACACATATTTATTGAGAAAAAGAAAAATAATTACAGAGACTCTTAGAGCTAGAAAGAATCTTAAAATATTTTAGGCAAAATTCACCCTCACTTATACAGACGTAATACTAAGCATGCAAAAAGTTCAGCGGCAGAATTTGCTTCTTCAGTGTCAAAGTAGATTCAATGAGAGCAGCAAAGGAAGGAACATTTCACTTCTTTTCATCTTTTCCTTGGGTAATTCCATTTCCCTCAATAAAGAAGGGAGGTTCTTCCATGAAATTAGGAGTTTCTGCTCCTGTAGGTTTGCTTTAGTATTAGTTGAAACATTTTGAATCAAATATAAAGAACAGTAATTCATATATAGACTGAAGGACCTAGATTTTAAGTTGTTATGGCTGGCCCCAAGTCTGCATTGACATAAGGAATGTCTAGAGTACATTCTGAGGTCTGCAGCCTTGCATTCTGATGTCAAGAAGCTTGAATGGTGTCACAGAAAGGGTGTCTGAAGACATGGTGCATCTGTTTCCTGTGGCTTCCAAGCAAATTACCACCAACCTGGTGGCTTACAAAAATACAAACTCTCTCGCAGTTCTGGAGCCTGGAGGTCTAAAATCAAGGCACTGGCAAAGTTTTAGTCCCTCCAGAGGCTCTCACGGTGACTCCATTCCTTGTCTCTTCCAGTTTCAGGTGGTGCTCAGCACTCTTTGGCTTGTTGCTGCTTCACTCCAAACTCTGCTTCCATCCTCACATGGTGTTTGCTGTGGGTCTCTGCTTCTCTCTCTGTCTAACTTATAAGGATGCATGTGATTGCATTTAGAACATGCGTGGCTAACCCAGGATAAGCACCTTCTCTCCAGATGCTTAATTTAATCATGCCTTTTGTCATATAAGGTAATAGTCACTCTTTTGCCATATGAGATAACATTTATCCATTCTGGAGATTCACAGGTTCTGGGGATTAAGACAGGGACTCATCTTTTCCAGGGGCTGCCATTCAACTCACTAGACCTGAATTTAAGTTCTTGTTCTTTGACTGCCTTTCCATGATTGGGCAAGTTACTGCATCTCTCCAAAACTAGGGTTTCTGCTCTGTAAAATGAGAATAATAATGCCTAATTTACAGGGTTATAATAAGAAATAAAAGTGGTAAATATATGTATTTATATATATGTAAAGTTACCTAACCCAGTTCTTAGCATAATTAGTTGCTGTAGTTCCAGGCATTCAATAGATAGAACAGATTTTAAACTACTTTAAAGACTAGTGTAAGGTTGGCCTATACTTAGTTAAGAATTTGTTAAAGTTTGATGATTTGGTTGAAAAAATATTCTTGAGTGTGATGGTTAATCCTTCTGGAGAACCCTAATATACTGAGTAACTACAAAATGATTTTATATTTAGTTCACCATTATACATAGAATAGCCACAAAATGGTTTTATATTCAGATAACCATTATTTGTTGGCCATGCCTCATTTAATAATATTTCCTCTGTCTGCTTTCCACTGCTTCATAACCACTAGCACATTTTGAAACATATTACTATGTGATATCAAATTCTTTAAATAATAATGAGTTTTAGTTTGAGTAACAAACCAGTGATGTCTGTGATGTCACAGGCCTGAAAAAAAAACTGTTGCAATGATCTTCATTGGCTAAATTAAAATATAAAGAGTAGTATAGAATTTATCATCCACATTTTACAGAATTATTGTTTGAGTCATTTAGGGTTTCTATTCCAGTCTCTTAATTGAACTGTACTTTCTATATCTGCAAGTCAAAACACTCATCAAAAAATATGACTTCAAATATGATAGCCAACTTTTGTGTTACTACGTAGTGTTAATTTTACAGTTTTTTATATGAAATAACTCTCTGAGTTAGGAGACAACTAAAGAAATGTTGCCAACACTCATAGATATGAATAAGAACATAATTTAAGGCATGTTGCAAAACATAAACTTTTAATATATCCCTCTATAAATTCTTACTTTTAGTACTCTTAATTCTCAGATATTACTCCTTTTCATATGATTGCATTTATATTCTTGTTTAATTCTCTCTTTTTTCTACTTATATGATTTCCTCCCCACTGACTTCTGCTCCTCCTTCCTGCTTATAGAAAGAATGTTGACCTCAAATGTCTATTATTTTTTCATTCAATGAACTACAGTAAAGTTGATGTGTAGGTGACAATTAGAGTAGGCAAAAGGTAGAGTAATGTTGCTTTCCAGGTATCTTCCAACTCTAATATTCTGTGGACTTATATACTTGAGAGTATTCATTCTACGTGTAAGATCTCACAGTTCTATAGCTGATACATTATAATCTGCCTATGTCTCTTTTTATCTGATCTATAGAAAAAATATTATTTTCATATCTTCATATGTTTTTGGGTTACCTTAGGCTATTGAAAGAAAAATAATGAAGATGTTAAGATATTTCAGGACAGTATGAGTATGTTGGGGTGTGTGTGTGTGTGTGTGTGTGTGTGTGTGTGTATATGTGTGTATAAAAGATTTTAGTTTTTACTCAGCCAACGCTTTAGAGATCTTCTGAGTTTCCAAGTAAATTTATTTGCTTAAGATGTGTCTGTTTGCTTTCATACAGCCATTGCACATCTTCCAAGAAATGACTTCAAGAACATCTGCTTCAGTACTCATAAACTTCCTATCTGCTCATCATTTTCATTCTTTTACAACACCCCCACTTTCAAATCACATCCAAAATGGCAAAAAATCCCCAAAGCTAACATGATTTTAGATGTCAATTGTGTCCTCTCTGTGAATGTTTTCCATATTTGAAATGGCTGTGGAATTATCTTGCCTCTACCCACAGTAATTGAGAATGACAGAAATCGGAAAAGGGTCGTTTCCTCTGTCTCCTGGGATTCTAAAAGCTGTGTTTTCTTTTATACCTGATCAGGTCTGCCAGTTGCAAAGCTATACAATGTAGTGGAGAACTGCATACGGTTAATTATGACAATTACAATCAGTTCTTTACAATCTCTGCTGCTGTTATGGGATTTAAATACCATAATGTATGTCAAAAGGACAAAATAATGTTCCTATGTTTTCTGCTTACAGCTGCTTTTATGATTGGGTTTTGCTCATAAACAGGTGGTTATAAAGTTGCAATCCTTCCATGAATTCCTTTGTCTTTCCTGTCTCCTAACCTGGCTTCCCTGGTGTGTCATTGAACACAAGTGTTGAGATTCCTAACATCTCTGAGGTGATCTCAGATCCTAGACAATGTCCCTTGAATATGCTGCAATAAAAATGAAACCACTTATGGTCAGCAGAAGTAGGTAGATGAATTTAGTTAATTCTCAAAGTCTCCCTTGCTACTTCAGACCTCTGTGGTTTGCCTTCCCACTGCGTCCTGCACCTTCTCTCTATTTTCTACCTTTGCTTAATCCCTACTTTTTCAATTTTATCTCAGTGAAACACTGTGCCTAGTTTCTTCTCACCGTTTTGGTCTCCAGCTCATAGCATGTTGTGAAGACTATTGCATGCGGACTTGAATTTATGTGCTGTTGATACTTGGGTACTTGTCTCTGATGTTACAAGTTAATCCACACAGTGCACATGTGGTCCCTCACTGTTGCTCAAGGCAGCTGGAAAATAGGTAAGGTAATCTTTTTCTTTCAGCACACCTTCCTTCTCTGCAGCTCTTACCTCTACCTGAAAGGTAGGTATAAAGAGAATTATGGCCAATGAAACTCCATATGAGAGCCCTCCCCTCCTCCCCAGAGTATATCTTGCTTAAACAACACATTTATGGTTAATGACCATCTGGTAAAGCTGACAGCCTTTAGTCCTCCTAATTCTTAACTGTCTGAAAAAATGTGCCCAACCTGCCACGGCTTGTGACTGAATTATAAACCATGAAGCATAATAAAGTCATTAAGTTTCAACATGTCAAAATGGACTCAAATTGCATCTTGCCCATAATTTGATGGCCTTTCCCCAGCACTTAAGAGAGCAGGGCTGTGTACTGTTCAAAAAGCACTTTGTCATTTCTCGAAGTACTCTTAGCTTTGTGTGGCTGTCTGGACACAAGCATCAGCATCTCCAGGAGAAGGAGGAAATCGAGTGAAGTGAGAGCATGGAGGGGCCGGTATGCCACTTCCTAGGGAAAGGCAAAGGCATTTCTTCTCAGGAAAAGAGCAGAGAATGATGCTGTACCTCATTTGGTTATTTCTCACCCTCCTGAATATATAATTCATTTTACAGTGGGAAAATTTTGGATAAAAGCTTGTGCTTTACAATTCCGATTACCCTTCCCCTTTTATCCTCCACTATCAAAAATAATCATATTCTATAAACGTCAGTGGAAAGTGGTGAGAGTGCAACTACATTTTGGAGAACCAGGTGTCAGCTCTGTCAGATTTCTATGAATAGGCACATCTATATACACTTTTTCAAAGAAAGAAAGGTCACTCGCCACCCTATTTGTAAAACTGTCAGAGGATTTAGGAAAGAACTAAGTTAGGCTGTCTTTTCACATGGGAAAGGAAATCTGGTTCTCAAGATATTTGGGGCATTGCAGTGAATAAGGGATATTAATAGAATTCCACCCCCGGCCTCTGGCTAAGAACTTATCTGCCTAGAATCTGAGGAGGAAAGGAATCTAAGGGCTACCCAAGGCTCAGTCTCACTGCAATAGGAGGGGGTAACACTGAACATGGTGGGGCAGATGTGGGCTTTGGTATCTGTTGCTAGTTTATCCTCCCTTCACACACCAGCGCAGTACTGCCATTTCTTCTTGCCCCTGGAATTCTCTATGTTTAGTGAGCAGGTTTAAGAATGGAGGATGCTCAGGGATCTTCTTCTCTTATATAGAGACTGGGATAATTTGAGTGTTCCATGTTCTGACACAGGTGGCATGGATGAAGGGGTGTCACTGAAGAAGCTTTGGCAAAAGCTGATTTCCCTTTCCAAAGGCTCTGTTTCAGGTGCTGGATAACCTTTAAAAGAAAGGAAAGCAAGCCCTCTGGCGGCTGGCATGCAGAAATGCACCTGCTAAGCCATTGAGCCATTACAGGCCATGCCTTCAGATTAGAGAAGGAAATGTCAAATTAGTTGGAGAGTTTTAGAATACTTTATTTATTCCAGCTTGTACATGAAGTTATCGATGCATCTGCTACTCCAAGCATGTTCAGATGAAATAATAGAGGAAAGTCTTTAAGGTATTAAGGTTCATCTTCTGAAATTGTTCAACATTTCTTAAACTGCAGCAGGCCCGTTTGGGCACTGATAACAACTTAAGTTGTCATTACTTTGTGGGATTCAGATCTCAAGAATATTTATTTAGTGAGAGGGAGCCAGCCATTTGTTTCTGTAGGCAAAAGGAGATTACAGAAGAGAGACCCCCTTTGTTGCTGAATTGAGTAGCTGGGAGGAGTTGCTGGAAGTGATGAATTTACCCCAAGCCATGAAGGATGGGTAAGATTAGAACAGATAAAGGAAATGAAAGTGAACGTTTGAAATATAGGGGCCACGGGAGCAGGAGTGGGTTTGTTTTTGAAGTCAGTAGCACGCAAGAGTTGAGAGTCAGTGGTAAGTAATTATGCACAGAGAAAACTTGGCAAATAGATAAGAAAAAATCACATTAATATTTAAAGTGTTTTAATATCAATTGAATCACAATGACGTCTTAGGTACTCATTATGAAGCTAGAGACAGTATAGCCTCTGGACTTAAGGGGTGGGTCTGTATTCAAATCGTAGTTCTGACACTTCTGAGAGTCCTCAGGCAAGTTAGTGAGCTTCTCTTTGACCATTTTCCCCAATCTGTTCACTTGGGATGAGAAGAGAATGTATCTTTAGACTCAGATACACAAACATTATCTAAATCCAGGATGTAGAAGTTGAGTGCAAGGAAAGTCTCAGTTGTCCCCAGGCTGCATATCATTCAATTGGTGAGTTTCCAGCGGCTGGTGTGCACAAACAGAAGCTGAAGGACCAATGGCAGGAGAATTACAAGGCAAGTTTATGAATCAGATGGATATTTGGACCAGATGACACCCAGGGGCCCTCCAACCTAGAGATCTGATAGTTCTAAAAATTCCATGATGTCCCACAGAGAGCTAACTGAGATGTGGGGATAATAATGACATAAGTTTACATCTTACGCTAAAAAATGTTGTTTAAATTTAGTTCAAAATGTTCTGTTCTATGTGAAAAAAATACTATCATTTTATTTAATGCAACCTATCACTGAAATGACTATCTCAAGCTGTTTCTCTCTATCTCGTGGAGGGAAGGAGTGGAATTGGGGGTAGGGTGCAGGGTGGAGACAAAGGAGAGGTAATACTGTTACCCAGAGCCAACATGTTGCTCTTCAAACGGGCTTCAGAAAATAGAACAAAGATTCCAGCCTGAATGAGAAAGGAGGTGGAGAGTTTGAGGAACACAAAGCTTTAAGTGGAATTTACCCCATCTAATTATTTGCGAAGGAAAGGGTGGAAAGAAATGTTGACAGCAAAGATTTCATGGAGAACAGGAACAATAAGACCCTGTGCCAGAGCACTGTATTCTTTGATGTACCACCTATGGAGAAGGGATATAGAACTTGAGTTCAGCAAGGTTTAAAAGGCAAAATGTAATCACTTCCCTTTAATTAACTCAAACAATGCACGGCAGGTTATGTTAATGTGCCTGTAGCTGAGACAGAGGCGGTAGGCTGCCACTAATATCTGAGAGAGAGAAACAGAGAGAGAGAGAGGAAGAGGGAGAGAAAGAGAAAGAGAAAGAGAGAGGCTCCTGTAATGCCAGAGCAGGAAGGGCCTAGAAACCTTATAGACTAATTTTACAGATGCGAGAACAAGCCTAGCAAAATTACAGAACTCACCCAAGGTTATATGGTCTCTCAGTGACAAAGTGACCATAATACCTCAGGCCTTTACCAAGTTAGTATTCTCTCTAAGACACTGCATGACGGAGTCCATAGTGACTTCAAGTTAGCCCAGGGGTTAAAACTAACCATAGTACATTTGAATACGGATTAACATTTGGTGTGTCCTTTGAACAAAAGGTTAAATAGAAAGGTAAAATGTAGAAAGGTATCTACCCATATTCACTTCAGTCAAGCTTTACTTTTAAAGTTGCTTTAGAATATTCTTATTAAAACCAGTGGTGATTTTCATGCAGCTGTTTTAATTAAAATGTTGTATGTTTTTTATAAACAAAGTGATGAAAATTTCTGGTTATAGCCCTGTAGAAGACTGAGCAGGGAAACCATCAGAATTGCAAGTGGAGCAAAAATGTTATAATTTAGATCATGTGACCGAAATACCACCACCGCTGGGTAGAATCTGCTTAAACTGCAGCTTTGGATTTTTCAGGGGTAAACAAACCTCTTATGAAAAAGAAAGCCATGCATTAAAATTATAAAGGCACATGAAATATTACAGGAAAGAATGAGAGGAAGTAAAGAAAACCAACATTCTTCTGTTTTACTGCTTTCAGGGAAGAGTTTTATGAACAGTTTCCAAAAGGGTTCTTAAGCGGTTGTAGGTTTTATTTTGCTTTACAATTTGACAGTATTTTAAAATTCTGTATTTATTCTCTTTTTGAGCTGAATTATGCAGGACTAAACAGATATCTTTTCTAAAACCTTTTATTTCCCTGACAATTAGGAGAAATATGAAGTAGGAAATTCTTTGGTAATTGTTGGAGGTTGGTATAGTACAGTAGATAATGTCCCTTTACTGAATTTATTATCAAAATACACAAGTCAGAGGGAAGGAGATCAAAATATAGCTTCTGTTTGGTGATATACTGGTAAATGTTTAATTTTCTTCCTTTTAGAAGAGAGAAGACTGATTTATAGTGTTGACATATTTTTACGGTATAAATATTCCCTCCCTGGTGAAATTCAAGATGCCAATGGGATGTCACTGAACTTGAAATTGGGCAGAGGTTCATATATTTGGCTCTTGCAAGCCAGTGCAAACAGTCTTGGGACGGCACTGCCTGAGTGCATCACTCGTAAAGGCTCTGTTAGAGAGTGGGGCCTAGATCTCATAGATTAGCAGACTTGTTAATACAACACTTCAGAATCAGTCAACCTTCAACCACAGGTCTTTTCTTCTTTGGATGCCTGTACCGGTAAAACTTTCAGCAAGAAGGAGCAAAGCAAAAAGTGTGCTTACCACAGGCAGGTTGGCAGCCAGGAGAGTTAGTCATCTCCCAGACTCTACCAATCTGATGAATTCACAATCTGAATCAAGCTGGGGAGGCCAGGCGTATCACTCAGATGGAAGAAAACAACGAAAGTGAGAAATAAATGTTAACTCTTAGCAGCATCAGAATTCAGAATGATTCTTAGAAAAATGTTACAGGGTTTGTGTCAACAAGAAGGTCAGAGGCAGAACTGTATTTTAAATATCCAACATTTTGGCATATAGCTATTCTAGCAAAAGCATCTTTGAGGCTGTCATGTGGCAAGAATTATGGTTATCAGAAAAAAAATAGGGGTTTTTAGGTTACACTTAAAATATAAAGACCTTAATAGACCTTTATTTTATAGAAAGATATGGAAGAATAAATTTATATTCAGTTCCTTCAAATTAAATTATTTTTTCAACTGGGTATAACTGAAATAAATAGGGCAGCCATAATAATTTTACTTAAACAACTTCATTGCCTCAGAGAGCAGATGATGAACTATTTTAGTGAATATGTGAAATGATATCTGGCAAGAGAAAAATACTTGATCGTCTCACTTCCTTCTTGTTGATGTTCAAGAGTCCCTGCATCCAGATTTACAGCTCTTTGCTTACACATCCATCATTGTTAATATGCCAATACCCTGACGAAGCAAGCCTGGTATTGGCTGCATGAGTCAGTTTTTCCTGGTAGAGAGTGGTTTATTATTCTTGTTGCTGCTGTTGTAGTATTAACATCTGACAATTTGATAATTAACAATGGTTATAAATTAGCTTATTACTATAATGACATGAGTCTAAGTGGACATTTGATATAGCTTATTTTTGAGTGTAAAAATTCTGGTTCTAAGTCAGGTGTCTGGAAGTGTTTTGTTATTATCACCGTGCTAGAAGATAAAATCTGAGTTCTGAATCAACCTACTTTCTTATTCTGTTGCCTGTGACACTGAATCTCATGTTCATATGTTCATGTGTTTTATGTTCATATGTTTTTACATTTGCTTCCCTTTGTTAGAATTTCTGGTTAGGTGTGACCCAAAACTCTTAAGTCAGGTGGAGGAGCATTTTAGGCCTGGCTCTGCCATTTAACTTAAATAATAAGTTATTAAGTTATTATAACTTAAATAATAAGTTAATGAATCTTTCCAAATCTGAGCTTTCTCATATATAAAATAAGAATGATAATGCATCTACCTCCTAGGCACCAGTAAAGATTAAGTGGAATCGTGTATATAGTGTGTAACACATTTTGTGTGTGTGTGGTTAGTTTCTTTTTTTTTTTTGAGTTTGTTTTGATTTTTAGCTTTCTCAAATAAGAGAACATGTGAAGTTTGTCTTTCTGTGCCTGGCTTATTTCACTTAACATAATGACCCCCAGTTCCATCCATATTGATGCAAATAACAGAATCTCATTCATTTTTATGGCTGAATAGTACTCCATTGTATAGATGTATCATACGTTTTTTTTTACTATTATACTTTAAGTTTTAGGGTACACGTGCACAACGTGCAGGTTTGTTACATATGTATACATGTGCCATGTTGGTGTGCTGCACCCATTAACTCGTCATTTACATGAGGTATATCTCCTAATGCTATCCCTCACCCCTTCCCCTACCCCTCAACAGACCCGGTGTGTGATGTTCCCCTTCCTCTGTCCAAGGGTTCTCATTGTTCAGTTCCTACCTATGAGTGAGAACATGCGGTGTTTGGTTTTTTGTCCTTGTGATAGTTTACTGAGAATGATATCATACATTCTTTATTCATTCATCTGTTGATGGACACATAGTTTGCAGGGGTACATGTGCAGGTTTGTTACATAGCTAAATATGTGTTATGGGAGTTTGTTGTCAGATTATTTCATCACCCAGGTATTAAGCCTAGTACCCATTAGTTATACAGTAATTTCTTAATACATATTATAACATTTGTTAATTGTATAAGTTAAAAATTTTATTACTATAATATTTGTTAATTTTATAAATTTTGTATGATGAAATACGTGTATTACATTCAATGCATGGCTACAATTAGTCCACGTTTAAGGACTGACTCACTTTCTAGAATTTGGCAATACTATGTCTCTCAAAGTTTTCCTAATGAAATAAGCTATTTATCTTTCCAACCCACAGCTCTTCAGGTTCACATCTATTTCTTTGCTTTCTCACTGCCCTGACTTCTACCCTTCCCTTTTTGTCTCCCTAGTACCCAAAGTCCTCTTCCCAACTGCACCTGCCATTCTTCTCCAGGTGAAAGTCTGATTTAGGAAAAGTGTATGAGAAACTCTCATAATAAAGAGTGCATTTGTATTCTTAAAGCATTACAGCAGAGCTGAAGCCTAAGAGTATAATTTCAATATTCAGGCTGTGGGTAAGAGAGGTATTTGCTCAGCCGTAGATTCCTTTTGATGCCTCTGAAATCACTGTCATATCTGTAACTATCTATTGTACAGTCCATATGGCAACCTTTAATTATACCTGTTGGAATAATCCACTTAGCCAAAGTCAAGCATCCTCTGATTACGTGTTCTCTTGTTATTTCCTAGTTGTCATATATCCTTGGCAGCTGTCATCAGCCAAATTTGGTGTTTCTAATTTTTAGTAGCTGTCATCCTGTCCCAAGTTTCTGTAACACATGCTTCGGCCTTGCCAAACATGATTTGTTTTAACAGTTAGTCATAATTTTTTGGGCCTTACCTTGGTGGGCTAGTGGTCACATTTTACTGTAGGTGATCTTTACAAGTGACTTCAGCTCCCTCTTCTAGCTTTACCTTCTTTTTTATTGCACAAAATTCTATGTAGCATGTCAATTGATAAGCAAAAAAAAGATCTGTTAGCTTCCACTACCCAAGAATGGGCCATATTTCAGTGGTAGGTAAATTTGGTCCAATAGTTATGTTTGAAATGCCAACAATGAATAAATTAAATTAAAATTTATTGAGCACCTACAGTGTTATAGTTATTTGCTTGCTAATTTGATTTTAAGTGTGTATATAAGTATATGCATGTATGTGAGTGTGTATAATAGAGGCTATTCTTTTCAAGGTCATACAGCTACTAAGTGGAAAAGCTATGAATTAAATGAAAAGTTTCCTGGCTAAGAAGTCCTTGCTTTGTCCTCAAAATAGGTTTTTGCTAAGCCTACATTAGTTAGAATGAGAAATATATATAGAGATATATGGGCTGGGCACGGTGGCTCACATCTGTAATCCCAGCAATTTGGGAGGCCAAGGTGGGTGGATCACGAGGTCAAGAAATCGAGACCATCCAGGGAATATTGTCACTGAGGTGGAGTAAATTAAGCGTATATAAAAATACAGATTGAGTAAGGTTATGATAGCTATTGAGTACGGTTATGATAGCTGGCCAACATGGTGAAACCCCGTCTCTACTAAAAATACAAAAATTAGCTGGGTGTGGTGGCACACACCTATAGTCCCAGCTACTCGGGAGGCTGGGGCAGGAGAATCACTTGAACCTGGGAGGCAGAGGTTGCAGTGAGCCGAGATCACGCTGCTGCACTCCAGCTTGGGGACAGAGCGAGACTGCATCTCAAAAAAAAAAAAAAAAAAAAAGATATATATGACTATAGCCCTTTTTCTTCATAAGGTTTATAGTCTTCAACGATAGAGTGACTTTTATGTTTTTCTACCAGAAGATTCGAAGTTTTGTAGAGACAAATGTTTATGACATTATTACTTTGGTAAAGTTGAGTAAAGCAAACAAACAAGATGAAAACCTGCCTGCTGAGGGTTGGTTAATCTCTTCTGAAAAAGGTACACTTTGGTATAATGATTTATAAAAAGCATGTGGACACTTTACAGCTTTATATTTAGAATAAAACCTGTAATCCCAATGCCTGTTCTATGTGTTATACCTGTGTTTTCCTGAATTATATGTCTGTGTACCTCCTCTTCATACAGTGTTTCATCTAAAAGGGTGGCATTTACTGCTAGAATTTGAGATCATGAAAAGGAATGATATTAGCACAAAAAAAACTAAACCTGTTTTCTATCAAATTCTAAGAACCCAGAGGCAATGAATGCTACTGTCAGAAATAATTTGAAGAAAGTGTATCTGACAGTATTTTTCAAATTTAGCTACAATTTTGGTTTTACTTTGGGGTATTGCTCCAGTGGAGATTCGTTCATGATTGTATACCTTCCTAGAATATACAGATTTTTCTTATTAGGCATTCTAAGGAGAGCTTGTTACTGACATTCTGCAGAACTTTACAATCACAGTATTTCATCTGTAATATTATCTTATAGAATATAAATACTTTCCTGTAAAAATGGAAGTGTCCCCAGGCCTGTGTTTCTAGTCATGTTTCAATCACTAAGTAGCTTTCTGACCTGGTCAAGCCACTTTACCATCTTTCTGGGTCTTCTTTCCTCATTGGTACCAAGAAAGGGTCAGAGTATTTGAACCTTAATGTCTCTTCTTAGTTCCACCATGTTGCTATGCACAACCCTCATCCACTGCTTATGACTGCTGTGTAAAACACTCCAACCTCAGTATGCCTACAGGCATTCCACAGGAGGTCTATGAAGCTTTTCACAGTTGCAAAGTCATTTTTCCCCTGTGGAAACTGGACTTCAATACCATTTTGGTTCAACATGTGTTTTCTTACACTGATAACAAGAATGGGGGCTCCTAAAAGCATAGATGTTCTTTATGACATCAACCTCGAAAATGTAAAGGATATATTCAAAATATAACTCCTCTAAAGTAAGTAACCATTTATCCAAAAATTTAGAGGGTATATTCAAAATATAACTCCCCCAAAATAAGTAACCATTTATAAAGTAACTAATGTAAATCCTTCTGGATTCTAAAATGTATATTGGGTTCTTGGGAACTTGAAATAGCAATTATTTTATAAATCCTTTGTAATAGTCAATAGCAAAGTAAGATCATTGATGTGTGTTTACTCCTTGTTGTCTCTTCTTATACGTTTTTCCAGAGGATGAAGTTCAGTACAGTAATAAAGTAAAATTAAAAAATGCTAATATATTTGTAGACTTCTAAATTCTTCAAATATTTATTCTGCCCTGTTGAGTGTCTTATGGATAGGTAATATTATCTTTAAAGGTGATGCTCAACTTTCATGCTGTTTTATTTATTTTTTTCTTGAGACAGAGTCTCAGTCATTCTGTTGCCCAGGCCGGAGTGCAATGGTGTGATCTTGGCTTACTGCAACCTCTGCCTCCCAGGTTCAAGTGATTCTCCTGCCTCGGCCTCCCGAGTAGCTGGGATTACAGGCGTGTGTCACAATGCCAAGCTAATTTTTGTATTTTTGTAGAAACATGGTTTCACCATGTTGGCCAGGCTGGCCTCAAACTCCTCACCTCAAGTGATCTGCCTGCCTCAGCCTCCCAAAGTGCTGGGATTACAGGCATGAGACACCACACCTGGCCTGTGCTGTACTATTTATTTTTTTATCCCATGGTTACATATGTTATGCAATGAAAATGTTTTCATGCTACACATTAAGTATAAAACTCTTCAGGCCAGACTCCTATACAGATTAAGATGGCATATATGAATTGTTTTTTTTTCTTTCTCCCAAAGGCATAGGTTAGGCATATTTACTGTCTTTGCCAGGCCTTTTCTCACTTTTTAAGACATCCGAATGTGTAGATTTCCTTCCTTTTCAACATTTACATTGGAAGATGAACATATTTAGGATGAGCCAAAAGAAAAAATGCTGCATAAAGCAGCGTTGAAGGAAGTTATTCTGGCAGTCTTAGGGTTGAAATTCGCAATCCATTACAAGCATGGAAGCTGTAGAGCCTTGGATGAGGCTCTACAAGGATTGGGATTTGTAGAAATTTGATGCGTCCAAACTCTGTAATTACCTTAAAGAAATCCAAGCTTTCTGCAATTAAAAATGTGTAATTAAAAAGTCATCCAGTGTGTGTGTGTTTGTGTGTGCGTGTAATTTATATCCATAAATATGCATCTACTATGTGAAACATCTCTTAAGGGATATGAATGTATGCTGAAATAATTCAGCTAGTGTAAAGAGGGAAGGAAAAAATAATTTATATTACTGGGGGAAGGCAGTCAGATGAATATAAATGGGGAAGCACCATCCCCAGCAGAGATAATAGGTTGAGAAGGAGCTATAAATAGGGAAAATCTGGGTGTGTATGGAAAAAGTGACTTCAACATATGATTAATTAGAGGTGGTGGGGAAAACAATCAAAGAAATATCAATGTGTAGTAAGTAAAAAAAGTGGAAGGTGGTGGGTAGAGGAGCAAAGTATAGTGGAGGTTACTGAATGCACAGAAAAATAATTAAACTCTTAGGTTATACCCTTATCCAAGATTCTGAATTAGTTTCTTCTACTCAGCTTTTCCGGGGATGGTTAGGGCTTCTACAGATAGGAAGTAGAATGCTGTGAAAAGAAGGTACACTTACGAAAGAAAGTTTCTGAAAATAAACCAGAAAACTAATTTGCTAGGGGAGTTCCCTAGTGGCAGAGAGTTTATACCATGTGTTGCCCTTTCTCTCTGCACTTCCAGGAATTCCATCTGCAGAAGGTGAGTGACAGGCCGGTGGTGCTGGTAAAGTCTGTGCTGAGGCAGTAGGAGAACTGATGTCAATGACAAGGCAACCCTTGACTGCAGCCCTGACACCTGTCTGGGGAATTTAGACTTTAGTGACAATCCTTGACCTGCCATGCAAATCTGGAGCTATACCATTGAATTATTGCCCGTGATTGGGTGTGGAAATGGAGAGCTTTGTGGGCCAGGAAGCAGGCAGTTTGTAATGTGTGGATTTTTATTTTAGCCTGGCAAGCTAGATGTTCTACCTTCACTAGAGTAATTTTAATTCATTCTCTTCTGAAGAAAGAGGTAAAGATGAAGGTTGTCTAGGGAGGAGGAATCTCAATATTTTTCTTCATTAGGACAGTTATAATGTTGAGACCAAAAAGATGTAAGTAAAGGTAATTAACAAAGGGCAATCTACTTCCTTTGGAGCTTATAAATTCCTCAACTACTTAGAAACGCTACTCTGTCTCACCCTGACATTTGATCTTTGTACTTCAGATAGGATTTGACGTACGTTTAAGTTCTCAGTGGACTCAGGTTTCCGGAGGACTTTTTTGTTAACCTTTATTTTTTGATTGAACCTTTATTCTCCTCCACATGATTCCTTTGCCAGCTTGTTTGAAGTGTTTGTGCCTGGTGGAACCACAACAAATATGTGAGCTCATTTTCTTTCTATTAGGTAAGGTCTTTAGAGTTTGGGATTTCAAGTATTCAGTGTTTCATGCCTTCAGTGTTCTTTTAGAAATCTGTATATATTCCTACATTTTTCACAGGCAGTAATCCAGAGAATATGATATGGTTTGGCTATATACCCCACCCAAATCTCACCTCAAATTGTAATCCCTGTTATCCCTATGTGTCAAGGGCAGGACCAGGTGGAGGTAATTAAATCACAGGGAGGCGGTTTCCCCCATGCTGTTCTCATGATAGTGAGTTCTCACAAAATCTGATGGTTTTATAAGTGTCTGGCATTTCCCCTGCTTGCAATCACTTTATTCTGCCACCCCATGAAGAAGGTGCCTGCTTCTCTTTTGCCTTCCACCATGATTGTAAGTTTCCTGAGGCCTCCCCGGCCTTGAGGAACTATGAGTCAATTAAACCTCTCTCCTTTGTAAATTACCCAGTCTTGGGTACTCCTTCATAGCGGTGTGAGAATGGACCAACACTGGATCAAATCTGGCTTATGTAAATCTGGAATAAAGAGTAATAAAACCAACCAGATGCTAATAATATGACGCCACCTCTTTTCTCCCATCCAAGTTGTGATTCTCTAGATTTTCCAGTCTGATGATGTTGTGGAGCTCGCAGTTGACCTGTATCTTCTTGATATAAGTCCCATGTGGTTGAGCTTGGCGTTTATAACAGAACAGCAAAAAATGGGATCCCTTTCATCAGAATTCCCCTCTTTGCCCCCACACTTTGTAGCAATTCCCTGTTTGCCACTTTCAACTCTTTGTTGATCTAATTATTGGTATGTCTACCCAAGAAAATCTTAAGCTTATTTGGGGACTGTGGTCTTGTTACATATATCATCTCCGGAGATACTAGAATAGCTTAAGTACCCAATTATTATTCAGTAAGTGCCTGTTTACTGTTGGACTTTCTTGAAAATTCATATAGAATACCTTCATTTTCTTCACACTTTGGTCTGTAAACAGTGTGGAAGTAGTGAAGAAGACACAAAGTCACTTTAGACATGTTTATCACTCTCACTTTTATCCTCTCCCCTCCATCAGTGAAGACTCCTACTTGCCATCTTTCCTCTAAAGATCCTTAGTCCCTGAGAAGCAAGAGCTACTGAAGATTATATCCTAATAAGTTTCTAAAACTCAAAAGTTTTGGTAGGAAAGAACATGTAGGCTTAATTCCTTTCTCTTTGACAATTTGGCCCAATTGGATGCTCAGGTGTAATATGCTATTATTAGCCCTGAGATGAAAATTTCAGGGCCAAAATTATTAGTAAAACACTTAACATTTATTAAATTTTTACAGAGTATTTAATGTGTAAATATTTACTGCACTGAGTACCTTATATGCATTGTTACATTTAATTCTCATTATAATGATTTATTAGCTATTACATAGGTATTTTTACTATCATCCTTATCTATATGGAGAGTGAGGCTTGATGGGATCAAGTAATTTGCCAGTGTCTACTAGCTCTTAGATAGTAAATTCAGCATTCAAGTTCATGCTTAAATTCTACCCTCTATGCCCTCCATCTTATATAAACCTTAACTCTAGGAAAAACTTACCTGTCTTGTACTAACTGTCATATATTTGGTAGGAGAGGCAAGGAGACATTTTTCTAATCACATTCTTTCAGTATGTGTTGGGATAAATTTCAGAGGTTGGAATTTCCATCAAGTGCACATGTACACCTCTTAGAATTGTCACTTTAGGTTATGACAACTAGGATGCATTTTTTAAATAAAAGAAGTGTATTTTGTATATGTATTATATACTGTATTCTTACAATAAAGTGAGCTAAAGAAAAGAAAATGTTATTAAGAAAATGTTAAGAAATATTAAGAAAATGTTATTAAGAAAGAGAAAATATATTTACTGTTACCTGAAAGTGGATCATCATAAAGGTCTTCATCATCATTGTCTTCATGTTGAGCAGGTTGAGGAGGAGGAAGAGAGAAGTTAGTCTTGCTGTCTCAGGCGTGGCAGAGGTGGAAGATATGGAGGAGGTGGAAGGAGAGGCGAAGGAGGCAGTATATTCAGTGTGAGCTTTATTGAAAAAAATATACATATGAGTGGACCTACACAGCTCAAATGCATGTTATTCAGGGGTCGACTGTACCTCAATAATAACAACACTACCATTACCGTATTCTGAGTTGGTGGTATAAATGGCAGTTTTCTAGGTGATCGTTATATATGTATATCATGTATATTATCAGGTACAGTCCTATAATAGCTTCCACCTTTCTGCATAAAAGTCTTCACAAAGCTAAACTGAGAGTTATAGTAACTGTAATTATGGAAGATAATCACAACAGGAAATATGTTATATGAAATACAACTTTTACAACTTTTACAAGTTGTTTTACAGTTTGTATTATATGAAATAACAATTATAGGCTTTGTTATTCTGAACACTAATTTGCATTAGCCAAACAGGAGATTCATTTTAGGAATATTTGTATCTGTCTACTCTTTCTATTATCTATATATACCAGTAAACATTGACAAACATTTAAGCATTAGAATTTTTGTCTCAATTGAATGAAGCTTTCAAAGATGCTTTTTCTTTTTTCTTGGAATCCTGTTGAATTTCCTTGAAAAATAAATAAGAGTTCACACCTTCTCAGAGTTTCCTCTGAGGTGTTTTGATACTGTTAACATGAGCATCAAAGTAATACCAACTCTTAAAACACACATAATTACTTAACTATCAGTGTATTTCTAAGAACCCTGTCATATGCACCCTTCTTATTTTATGCTCATGTTGTAAATAGACATACATGATGCTGTGCTGTCATAGAGAAACCATCCATGTTCACTGCTTAAAGAAGTGAGTGTGAGTGTGAGTTTGAGTGTGAGTCTGTGATGTATGTTTAGTCTGTAATAACAATTCTATTAATTCAATACTGTTTTAAACATGCACTCACATCCTGTCATCTGTAAAACCAAGTGTTAGTTATCCACACAATTAATCAAGTTCTCACTCAGGCTTTCTAGTAATTCAACTAGCTTCCCATTTCCTTATTTCTTCTAGGTGACATAGTTGCTTTTCCATCTGTAAAGCCAGTATAGGATATTTTAATTATTTAGTTAGCAATGTTTTTATTAGGCAATGTTTTAGGCACTGACGATATTAAAGTGAACAAGACATATAAGTCCCTGTTTCCATGTGAACTAGAGTTTACATTCCAGTTGTATTAGTAAACAACTAAAAACTCTACATAAGGCAGTTTAATATTGAAGAATGTCCTGAGGAATATGAATCAGAACAATGTGGTAGTGGTGTGGTATACACATACTATTTACTTAGGGAGACCTTTCTAGTGGGTGACTTGAACTTAGACATGAATGAGAAGTAGCTAGTCACAAGAATATCTATAACAAGATTGTTATAAATAGCAAAGATACATAGATAGATAGATAGATAGATAGATAGATGGAAAAAGCCCTAAAGTATGAATGAGCTTGGCAGATTTGAAAAATAGATTGACTAGTAGAGAGTGGATATTTGCAAAGATTTATTACTAATGATAGATCTTTAAATATCCACATAGCTTTAAGGGAGCAGTAAATTTAGCTTAAGGTTAGTAAAATGTTCAGTACCAGCAGGATATCCCTATAAGATTTTTTAGGATTACAGAACTTGGATAAATGGTAAATTGGATCAACATCATGCCAATTAAATTTGTTGTATGGTCTGTTTTATTAAATCTCTAATTCGTATTTATATAATGTATAATTATAACTTGCTGCTTATACAGAATGGTTACCCGTTTAGTATTTTATCTGTTCAACAACCATTTACTAATGTCCTATCATATGCAAGATAGAGTACTAGGGGCTGAGTATACAAAAATAAAATAAGACCACTCTGTCATGAAAACATGTACAAAAAAGTAGATAGCACAGGATTTAAATATATTTAGTGGGAAATATGTTTTCTCAATTTAAACATATAAAAATTATAAAGTGGAATTTCAGATGACAGTGGCATTGATAGATATAAGTAGGCATAGCTGATGCAGAGAATGTTAAAATATAATTTTGCAGGTCTAAAAAACCATTTGACATTTACTTGTAATTCTGGATTAATGCTTATATGATTATCTCTGCCACAGTGGAAAAGTTTATAAATTTAAATTAATGGAAATTGCTGTTGATGAAACCCTCTAGAGTATAATACATTTCTGATATGCCTATAGGGCTCCGTATTTAAGCTAAACTCCTGCCCAAGATGCAGGATGATGAAGTCCTTTATTTCGGCCATCAGACCTATTAAAACCATGAGTATCCCTGTGAGTCCACAAGTCAGGCTACAATACAACATCCTCAATCTGACAAGAAAATCAACTGATTTACTGAATTTATATGAACCAATTCCTATATGCATGACAGCCAAAAAAGTTCCAAAAAGAAAACAAATTTTGCATTAGTATGAGATTTTGAGTTTAGGAGCCTATGTTTAGAGGTTTATCAGTTCAGCCCCCGTATGGAGCTGTCCGGGGTGCTGAACGTGCTCGGCAACTCAGTCCCCTTAGTCTCTCGGTTTGACCTATTTTTTCCATCGTTGTTTCTTATCTTCGCCTTTTATTCCCTACCCATACTGCCTGCTCTAATTGCTCTTTGTATGATCTCATCAATCATATGTGACAAATTTTTGTCCCGACTCTTGCTATGCCCTACATTCTAACCTAGTACATTCTTCAACCCATGTTTAGCCAAATTTCAATTAAAATTTATACCTACAGCCTTCCCAACAAGTGCCTTGACTCTCAATTTTGTTTCTTGAAGCAATGAGATCATTGGTTTGATCTTTAATTATAAAGTAATTAAAAACAATTTTATTTCAGTCCACAAATATATAAATATTCTAAAAAAGAGCCTTTAATTCATTTAATAATCCATAAAAATAAACTGAAAAATCAAGCGTGGACTTCTTTGTCATTTTCCTCTTTTTCATTGTGACCTTCTCTCTCCTCCCACTTCTCCTTCCTCCTCATCATCATTATAAATTCAATGAGTCAGAATGGTTTAATGGAAATTCTTCATTTAAAAAGTAGGATCTTGGTAAAATGTAGGTTCAAAGACAATTTTACAATAGTTTAACCTTAGTAGATGAAAAATAGTAAAAGTATAAACAACTCCTGTGAACATATTGTCTTTGAAATTGGTAAAATAAATAAAATTGAGATCACTTCTTACTACACATCTCCAGCTTATTTTAGGATGTATCTCTTCCTTTCTGACTGGAAGACTCAAAATACATTTAGAGAGTTGGAGCTGGTGTTGACAGTCAATGATTAGGGCAAAAGTTTTGCATGTACTTCACCTCTGCATTTCTCCCTAATTTCATCCATTGTAATTTAAGAAGAAGGACATGCCTGAATTGAAAAGTTCAACATGTGAACTTTTGAATAAACAGTGTAGATTTTTATCTTAGGTCCACCAATCCCTAACCATGTAATCTTGGGTAAATCTTTAACTCTATGGATCTATATTTTTTAAATCTGCAAATTGAGAATAATAAAACATCCTCACACTGAAGATTCCTGCCAGAATTATATGAGATAATGCATATCCAAAGTTTAGGGCAGAAACTGAAAGCTAGCCAACATTTTAAAAATGTGAATTATTGTCATTAACTTATCCTTTCTGTGCTTCACCTCTCCATACATTTTAAGATACTCTGGTCATTATGAGTACTTGCCACAAGTATATAGGAGATAAAAGATTTATTTTCCCACCCATTATTAGCTTCATAGCTGAGGTATCCTGTAATAAGAGACAGATTAACAGGAAAAAAAGCATACAAATTAATATAATTTTTATGTGACATTGGAGCCTTTGAAGGGAAGACCCAAAGAAACAGGGAATCCTGTGTATTTTAGACTTTGGTTTCATAAAGAGTGGACAGTCTTGGGGAAGTATGGCTGGACAAAAGTGGGCATGGCCTGATGGTAATAAGCTGGGGGAAACTTAGCAAGGCCTATTGTTCAGATTCTTCCTGGTGTCTCTGTGTGTTCAGCTGCTTTCCTCTAGTTCTAGAGAGAATACCTCTGAATGAAGGTCTTATGATTTGCTTTAGATGAAAGTCAGAGGATTATTTTATGGCCTGCTTCAGGGGAGAAGAGTGAGAGAAAGTCAAAGAGATCTTTCTGCTTCTGCTGCTTTCTCAAATGCCAAGTTGCTGTATTTTGGGGTAGTATGTCCTGAACCCCATCAGGTACTTGACATTTCATGAAGGTAAGCTGATCAATCTTTCATCCATGGCACTCATTAATGTCTCAATTTGAAATGTTGTGAGCTATGAAAAAAAGACAAGGAAGATAGTGCTTATCCACTCATGAACAACCATTATTAACTCACTATTAATCATTGATTACAATTGATCTATTGGCCATGGTATTGTTGTGAACTTTGAAATATATTGTATTAACATTTCTATGAAAATGGTGGTTGAAATTCTGCAGGCAGATAATGCAGTGTTAACATAATAAGTAAACTAATTAATGATGGTGAAATTGTAAAAGTAAGAAGGTTCAATGTGCCTGAAAGTCACAGAATTCTGAAAAGTTCAAGAGATAAGAAAAACTGATGAACAAAATGTGACAACTTGAGACTGGCTATGCATACTGAAATGAACCACTGACTTTTAAACTAGAATTATTAGAGTGTACAGCCTACAGAAATGTAAATATGGCTAATACAGGTAACTTTCTAATTTAAATACCTATCAAAGCTTCTGTTGGAAGAAAACTAGATTTATACATTGTGACATGCTCAAAATCCTTGTCTTCTCCAACACCATCTCCAGTAAAATACTCCTAGCATAAAATTTATTAAAGTGAATATCTCTGAAATTAGGTTCTTTTGGAATTAAACAAAAGAGACTACGGTTTTCCAGGCATTGTTGTAGATGTCACTTTATAATAAGACAGATAAGGCAGTCAGTATACAGAGGTTTGGTTTTATGGCCAGAACTAACATTTATTCAATCAATGAGAGAGATCAATTACAGCAGCATTACTTCTACAGTGGGAAAATTTCAGAGCCCCTGAAATAGAACATTATTGTTAAATTATCAAATATGTTACAGTTGTTGCTAGTATAATGACCCTTTCTCTTTATCAGAATCAGGGAAGAGAAAAGCCAAATGGTGACTAATTTATCACCAGGTTCATAACTAAGTTACCAAAAGACTGAAACTAATCAGGTCTGATTTTCAAAATAAGCAATAATATTTAAAGCATATTTGAATATACAGATGTTTGGATCACTGATATCCTAAGAATTCTATAGTCTCTGCTGATTTTAAAGTCGAGATTAGATTGTTTTTGTATACCCAGAGAAGCATAGCTCTAAAGGGAAGGCGTTCTGGGGAAAGAAAAGAAAAAAATGACATTTTCATCATCACACTGAAAAAGTGCCAACAAATCCTAAGTAATTTTGTGTTGATTATACTAAATTAGAATAGTGATGGCTATAATCATTTGATCCCTGAGGCATTAATGAAAATTCAGCATTATGTTGTGTGGAATATGTATTATTACCCTTGAGCTTAGGAATGATTATTAGTAAGTCTGATTAAATCTGGAAGCAGTGACACAAGCTATCTTTAACCCACCAATGACAGGGCTATATTGTAAATTTATGATGAATGAACACAGTTTAGCATTTTTAGCACTTGTGGGGAAAATAAGAAGTCTGCATTCATTTTCTTGATTAGACTGCAAAGTAGTACAGAGAAGCTCATAAAAAATTCTTCATAATGAAATAGTGTTCCTACTGATAGATTAACCTATCATAGCTTCCAAAATTCACAGGACTGGTTATCCTTGTATGATCAAAGATATTATTCAGCAACATTCTGGAGATCATGAATTCCTAGATACAGAAGTATAAACAATAAAAATACTACTATGTTGCGTGCATGTATTACCTTTATCTTTTTTTTTTTTTTTTTGAGATGGAGTCTTGCTTTGTTGCCCAGGCTGGAGTACAGTGGCACAGTCTCAGCTCATTGTAACCTCCGCCTCCCAGGTTCAAGCGATTCTCCTGCTTCAGCCTCCCAAGCAGCTGAGACTACAGGCACACACCACCATGCCCGGCTAATTTTTTGTATTTTTAGTAGAGATGGGTTTTCACCATGTTGGCCAGGATGGTCTCGATCTCTTGACCTTGGGATCCACCTGCCTCAGCCTCACAAAGTGCTGGGATTACAGGCGTGAGCCACCGCACCTGGCAGTATTACCCTTATATTTTTAAATGCTTTCACATTTACTTTATGGTATTCTTATCATAGTAACTTAAGAGAGTTAGACTTTTTACCACCTGCCCTATCAGTAAGAAAACTGTAGCACAATCCAGTGGAGGTATTTGCCTAAAATCACACAGGTTGTCAGAAATACCAGTATTGGAACCCCAGGGTCTTGGTTTCAAGTCTAATATATTTTCTGGGCCTCAGTTTAGCCATTAATTTTATAATTACAGACAATGTTTTTGCTAACATCTTGAATTCTTTCTTTTTAAAAAGATGTCTATTCTGTATTCATAGAAAATATTAGAGATTCTTACTGATCAAATGGATCACAGCAATTATTTAATTTTAATTTTCAGTGCTAGGTAATGGAGCTCAGAACACACTGACTCAAAATTTGGCATTTGAGGAATCAGCAGAAGGAGGCCATAGAAACTTGAAAGAAATCTACTTGCCCCTTCTTCCCTGAAGCAGTCATGAAAGCTAACTGAATTTTCCCAGAAAACAGGTCATAAGACTATTATATCAGAGGCATTCTTCCTGTACCTGGAGGAAAAGAATGTCCTTATCTCTGAAAACATAGGGACACTGAAAAGAATCTGAACAAGTAGGCCTTGCCGTGTTACCCCCAGTTTATTAACATTAGATTGTACTCTTTTGTCCTCCAATTATACCTCCGTGCACGACTGTCCACTCTTTATCAAACCTAAGCATAAAAATACCCAGATTTCCCTGTGTCTTTGGGCCTTCATTTCTGAAGGCTCCTGTGTATAAGTTTTATATAAATAAATATATGCTTCTATATGAATGAATATAAATTTTACTTAATATAAATTTATGTAAATTTAATATTTTTATAATTATAAAATTACAAAAATGATCATAATTTTAAATCATATATAAATTTATTATAAATTTATATATAAATTTTAATATAAAATATACTTAATTTTACTTAATATAAATTTACTTAATATAAATTATTAAGTAAATTTGTTTTCTCTTATAAATCTGTCTTTATTACAGGAGCCTTATCCAGGAACCTTGTGATGTATGAGAAATCTTTCTCCCCTGTATAGGCAAAATTGTTTCTAAAATCCCCATATAATTTAGGGCAAGTTCTGATCCTCGCATAGTAGCATCTGACACTCAGTAGTAACTTGATTAAATATTAGTTCCTTTTTTCCTAATTCCCACCCCAAATGCTGTGACCCTCTCTGCACTCAAAAGATGACATTTTTAAAATTCTTAGTTGATCTGAAATTTGTGTTGATGGCCTACATTATTTTATTGTTAAAACTATGATTACAGGTGACTAGTCAGTAACAAAACATAAAAATTGTGAAAGTACAGCCAAACCCTGTTTTAAATGCTCGATGGAGTTAGTGTTTTGTTTCCATCAAAGCCCCAATATTTCTACTTGAAACATAGGCCAGGGCAGTGGCTCACGTCTGTAATCTCAGCACTTTGGGAGGCCGAGGTGGGTGGATCACCTGAGGTCAGGAGTTTGAGACCAGCCTGACCAACATGGAGAAACCCCATCTCTACTAAAAATACAAAAAATTAGCCAGGCATGTTGGTGCATGCCTGTAATCCCAGCTACTCAGGAGGCTAAGGCAGGAGAATCGCTTGAACCTGGGAGGAGGAGGTTGTGGTGAGCTGAGATTGCACCATTGCACTCCAGCCAGGGCAAAAAAAGCGAAACTCCATCTCAAAAAAAATAAAATAAAAAAGAAACATAGCTTTGCAACTGAATGGCATCCCATTCACTTAGCATCATAATGGAATTCTGTTGAATAGCTTAAATTTAGGGCAATCAGAGCCAAAGACTCAGTTACACGGAGTCCTGCAGGTCCCGCTTGGCATGTGACAGATTAGATTCCTTGGAGAAGTTAAATCCAGAAATGAATCATTTTAATAAAGCAAAACACATGATATAAAGAGTATGGATAAGAAGCTATGAAAATGCCTAGGATAGACAAAAAGAAAGATATCCTGGGATAGGGAAAGGGACATTCGAACATCAAATTAAGCAAAGCCATGAAGTTTGGAATTTTTCTTGGCATTTTCTTCCCGTACCCTGCAAATATTAAATCAATTGTCAATCAATTGCCAATTTTACCTTTAACCATTTCTCTTCTTCATGTCTTTCTCCACACTATCACTGATCTAGGGTGAGCTCTTGCTATCTTTACTTATAATAGGCTAGTTTATTTGCTATTTCTGTTTCCAGGCATATCACACTCAAAACCATCATCCAGATTATTTAAAACCTTAAATCTAATCACATCTCCCACTTGCTTGAAACCATTCAAAGTCTTCTAGTTGCCTACAAGATAAGATCTAAACTTATGTTTCTCTGTGGTCTGGCTTCTCCTTACCTGTGCCACCTCCTCTCATGATGAGCCATTCTGTGATGGTGCTTCAGCCTGTAAAATTGTTTGTGGTTTCAAAAACATTGCACTTCATTTCATGCCTCCATACCTTTTCCTCTTCTTATAATGCCTTTTCATATTCATCTCCAACAGGGTAAGTTCTGCACATAATTCAGTGTCCCTTTTCCAGTTTGATGTTGCAGCTCTTCCTTCATCTCAAATATCCACTGGATTAGGTACATCTGTGTGTACTTCATCTTATCTATCCTGTTAAAGAAAAAATTATAGAAGGACAATTGTTAAAGCATGGTAGGGAAAGTTTTATTTAGGACCATCATGATAAATATATGGGCCACTGCAATGGAATTGTTTGCAGTGTAGGAGAGAGATTGGGCTCAACTCTGTATATAGCATGAACAAGTGAGAATTTTTAACCAAGGAACAGGGTAGAGGTCAGCAGATAGACAATGACTAAGAGGTAACATCAGGAGTAATGGGAATTCTGGCTAAACTGACCTAACAGAATTCTTGCTGAAGACAAACCAACGTGATCAGGTATCACCTGGGAGTTGGTGGAGAATGAAGAACTTAATCAGGTATCAAGAGTAATCAGATATCTAAAGTGGGGCAGTTCTTACTAAACTGACTTAGCACACTTCTTGCTAAAACCAGATTTTACAAGGAAGTGCACAGATGAGCCTAGGAGAAGGTAGAGGGGACTGACTAAAGTTTTGATCAAGTAAAAAAGTCTTTATCAATCTTGGTATTTCCCGTTAAGCACAATGCTTGGAACATAATAGTTGCTCAACAAATGTTGGCTGATCTGATTATAAGAATAACATGGATAGATCATCCTTTGTAATCTATAAGTTTTTTAAAAGTTTATTTTTAATTAGTATGAATACATTCCAGTTGTACATATTTGTGGGGTATATGTGATATTTTGATACAAACCTGCAATGTGTAATGATCAAATCAGGGTAATTGGGGTATCCATCACCTCAAGCATTTATCATTTTTTTTGTGTTAGGAACATTACACTTCTTCTCTTTTAGTTATTTTAAAATATACAAATAAATTATTGTTAACTGTTGTTACCCTGTAGGTGCTACTGAACGCTAGATCTTATTCCTTCTATCTAACTGTGTTTTCGTGCCTTTTAACAATCCCCCTTTTTATGTTCCCCTCCCCCACTACCCATCCCAGTCTCTGGTAGCCATAATTCTACTCTCCATCTCCATGAGTTCAATATTATTTTTAGCTCCCACATATTATTGAGAATATGCAATATTTGTGTTTCTGTGCCTGGCTTACTTCTTAACATAATGTGCTTCATTCCATTATTTCTTAACATAATATGCTTTAATTCCATCTACGTTGTTCCAAATGACAGGGTTTCAGTTTCTTAGTAGCTGAATAATATTTCATTTTGTATATGTACTTTATTTTCTTTATCCATTCATCTACTGATGGATTCTTGGGTTGATTTCATATCTTGTCTATTGTAAATAGTGCTGTAATAAACATGGGAGTGCAGATATCTCTTTGATATACTGATTTCCTTTCTTTTGGATATATACCCAGAAGTGGCATTACTAGATCATATGGTAGTTCTATTTTTAGTTTTCTGAGGAATACTCCGTGCTGTTCTCCATAGTGGCTGTACTAATTTATTCCCACCAGCACACTAGAGTTCCTCTTTTTCCGTATCCTCATCAGCATTCATTATTGCCTGTCTTTTGGATAAAAGCCATTTTAACTGGGGTGAGATGACATCTTATCGTAGTTTTGATTTGCATTTCTCTGATGACAATCTACAAGTTAATATGTCTGAAAATCAGTCATCCTATCATGTTTCTACTCTTAAATGGGAAAAATTAATTTATCAAGCCCGATTGTCATCTTTTCTTAAAAAATTACATGATATGAAATTCACAGCTTTCCTATTCAAGTGAGTTTTTCTTATGTCCAGCTAGAATCCCTTTTGGGTTAATATAAGTCTTTAGTGTAGGAATTTGAATCTTTGCCTGAGGTGCTACATTGTTGGTTCTCTTAAAAATTTGTGGCATTATTTAATTCAGTAAAATTTGTGTGGATTGATTTGTATCCTTTGAATAGTTAGTATTACATAAATATCTCTGTCTATAAGACTCATCCAAAACTTTGGAATTGGAAGTCCAATCTCCTCTCCATTAGAAGTCTTGTCTTGGACATCCAGTCTCTATTTAATCCAATGATATGCTCCCCGATTTATCTACTCAGACTTTTTATTGTTAGTTACGTTTATTCTTTATTTTAAACTGAGATCCGTCATCACAAAAGCCATTCCCATTTACCTATTGTCCATTGGTTGTATTGCCCTGGTTATATATTACTGGGTTTTGCTAAATGTTTACTATCTTTCCTTTCAAGTTAAATCTTTATGTCTCTGTTAGATTATCATATATAAATGTGTAAAAACATAGATATTCCTGCAAAGCTTACAAGGAAACAATAAAACAGAAAAGACTTGATCTAACTCCTCCCCACCTCAGTCCAGAGCTATTACTTTCACTCTTTTAGTTGTTTCTTCTGATTTTACTTCCATATTTCCAAACGATGTGGTTATGGTGCTATTTTTATTTTGATGTCTTTACATTCAATACATCAATGTTGATTTTAGGTTTTATTTTATAAATATCCTCAATTTTATCTTCCAATTCTTTTGTTGAATAAATCTTTGCTAATAAATATCTATATACATATATTTATTATATATGTATATATATTTACATATATATATATATACATATTTTAATATATATTTTATTTTCTAAGGGCTTTATGTTGTATTATTTCTTATTTTGATAGCATTCAGATTGCAGTTTTTAAAAGATACAAATCATTTCTTTTATCATATTAATGATGAGGCTTTTAAAATCAGTTTTCTATTCTCTGCATTGTATCTCTTTTTTATTCCATTTTCTTTCTTTCTTTTCTCCTATGTACCTTAGTCTCTTGTTTTCATATTTCTATTAGAGCCTATCCTACATTGTCTAGTTAATCTTGGCTGTTTGTTGTCACTTAATAATAAAACTCTAACAAACCATTAGAAACTGTATAATTATAGCAATTTTCAAAATTATTATTAGTGGGTGAAATTCACTAAATCTAAATAGGTGGGGATCTACCCATTTTATTAAGAGACCACCCTCCAAAATGTCAGATCTTTTCTCTCAAGTCATTTTTTTTTAGCAATTCAGTTTCTGAAGCCTTAGTTTTCTCTCTGTGTGTTTTCTGCATTTAGGTGGATAGCATCTTCATAACAGAGGAGAAAAGGGAGTCTGTTAGGCAGATTGGTCTCAGGGGTCAGTATATAAATTTACACATAATCCTACTATTTTTCTTATAACTTCGCACTGCTGTCACAGCCTGAGCCTCTTCAAGTCAGATTCCAATGCTCTTCTTAAACAGATTCTCTGAGTGTGTTTGCTGATTTTTGCTGCAGTGGAGAGGGTATTTCTCAGTTGATGTGATCCTTATATAGGCTTTTAGTCACTCCATCTGTTTTCAGCCCCAGTGCTGGCTCTGCCTTCAGAAATATGTGATGCCTCCAAGTTCTCTAACTTTATAGGGTTCTACAGCAAAATATCCTTGTTTACTACTGGCTTCTTTCTCTGTAAACACTTAGCTTTCCACTTTTTTCTGTCCTACTGTCAATAACCACACATCTATACACTTTTCATCTTCCAAATCTTGTTGACATTTCTCCTCTGCTATTGTCTTTTCATCCAGTCTCTTTTGCTACTGCAAACTATACAGGCTTTATTTTTTTCACAACCATTTTAGTAGGATTTTGAAAGAAAATACAGATAGAAAGCTTGTGTTTAGTCCACCATACTTAATGAGAAGTTGTCATAACATTTTTGAAGATTGAATGTACAGTATGGAATATGTTCATTATCTCAGTACCATGTTTGGGCTCATAAAAATAAAAATAGCAGACATGAGTGTGGCCTTTATTCATTTGTTCAACAGGCTTTTACTGCTTGCCTATCATGGGAATGGCAAGAAACATCATTTCAGTTAACTGAAAGGACAAATACAATATTCTTAGTGATCTCCTTCCTTCAGTTCCCCACAGGAAATTTGAGGTTGATAAAACAGCAGCAAAAGCATATTTTTAGAAGATAAAGAGATGGTTCATATGATGTACAGAAGTCTACTTGCTACTCAAAGTGTGATCAGTGGTCTAGCAGCATGCATCCCTGGGAGCTTCTTGGAAGTACAGATTCTTAGTCTCCTCTCTGACCTACTGGAACACAATCTACGTTTTAATGAGGTCCCCAGGGTAGTCTTAAAATTGGTCCAAAGGAAAGGATTTTATTAGAAAAAAAGTGAACCTGCTTTTATCCCACCTAGGGTTAATGCGTAGGAATTTTATCTGTAGTCAAGATCATAGGCACCATGTGAAGTGATTTTCTTTTCTTTTTTTTTTTTTTTTTGAGACAAAGTCTCACTGTGACCCAGGCTGAAGTGCAGTGGCACGATCTCAGCTCACTGCAACCTCTGCCTCCGAGGTTCAAGTGGTTCTCCTGCCTCAGCCTCGTGAGTAGCTGGGATTACAGGAATGCACCACCATGTCCGGCTAATTTTTGTATTTTTAGTAGAGATAGGATATCACCACGTTGGCCAGCTGGTCTTGAACTCTTGACCTCAAGTGATCCACTTGCCTTGGCCTCCCAAAGTTCTGGGATTACAGGCGTGAGCCACTGTGCCTGGCATGAAGTGATTTTCAAACATAGTCGATCATAAGAACCTTGAAGGGGATTATTTGTTTAAATGTAGATTCTTCTTTCTTTTACATTGTCGTAGTAATGTAATCGATGTGGAATAGGGTTGTAAACCTATTTTAAGGGCTTCTGAGATGCTAATCAGTCAGATTTGGGAACTATCAGGGAAAACTTTCAACCCTTTTCATCATGATGTCTCAGGGACCAAATATCTTCCATTTGCTACCCACCACTTCCTGCAACTCCTACCAGCCATCACTACAGATGTATCATATCAGATCCTATTTTCTTCATCTTTGCCTTCTCCTCAAATCATGTATAGTCTTGAGACTCATCTGTTCAGTTGGCAGATTGTCTTCCTTCTCCCAAGACAACATCCTCGTTTTCTTTTTTCCTATTCACTCTGTGCCACTGCTTACCTCCATGCCCAAATCTCCAGCTCTCTCTTTGCTGGCAGGTGTCATGTTCTGACACTGCTTTGGGGTCAAGTCTGGGGTTCTGAATCAGGAGCCTGTGTTTGATGGGGAGTAGATGCCAGAAGGCATTGACAAGTGGCACCATGCAAGCGAATAATGCAAGAAGAGTCACCGTGTGGGAAAATTGATGCCTGATAGTCTGTCCCACCAGGGTGTCAAGTCCGAGAGTGAGAATCCATCAATTAAACTGTGAGTTGGACTTCAGAGAGGACAGACTTGAGCACAGGGGTGTGGAGAATTGGTTATGGAAGAAATTCCCAAGCGAAATGAATATAGTTGGAGGAAATTTGAAGAGGGTGGGGAGTTTCCTGGACCTTTGCTGGAAGAGCAGAATGTAAGAGCTGAGAATGTTAAACCAGCTTGCATAACGTTTTGCTGAACAGTTTAATTCAGAAGCCAATTGAGATATCTGTTATTCCTGACAAACTTTAAAAGGTTCTAGAACTGGCAAAACAACTAGGTCTGAGCAAAGTGAAAAGACATAGTGTGACCAGCTGGGACAGGAACGCTGCAAACTTGCTAATTAGTCTGGAGGAAGCCAATTGCCCACATTTTTATGTACTGCTAATTACTAAAGTAGCAGCTTGCTATAAAGACAAAAATAACAGCATGATAGTTTCTTGAATATAGGATAAAGTGGCCTTTGGGATGTAGGCTCCATCAACTTTAAAAATATTCTGTAGTTTTTAAACTTAAAGCATACAGTGCCGTTAATAAAAATACACTTTGGAAGTCAGTTATTCACTTTTTCCCATAGGCTGTTAGATGAGACATTATAGAATATATGATACTCTGTTGGGAATTTATACTAAAGGATTTTGTTTTAAAGATACCAACTCTCCATTTGAATACCATTTCTCAGCTCATTTTAAACATTTACCCAATTAAAAAAGCTAAATAAGTGATTTTAAAATGTGTTTTATTTTAAATACACAGTGTTTTTTTCTGAAAATGCTTTCTCAACCCAGTTATATCTGTGAAAAGAGAATGTCCCTTAGGAATTTACCAACTTTTCACGCAGTTGTAGCATTCATTGTGGGTGTTCAGTAAATATTTGCAGAAAGAATGAGTGAATGAGCAAAGGAATAAATACACAAAACCTTGTGTGCATGAGAACGATAGGATTTCACACTTCTAAGGAACAACTGAGAACAACTACTCCCCTTGTATTCTTTTGAGGATGAGGAAATTCAGGCAGAGGACAAGTAACTCCTCTGGGGCCTCACAGCTGGTTAGGGGCAAAACTGGGTCTGGGCCCCATTTCTTATGTCTATCAGCCCAGCAGTCTTTTCATATTAAGCTTATTTGTATTCCCTTTAAGAGAATAATGAATTATTTCTGCAGGGCTAATTCTGACCTGAATCATATTAAATCGGCAAAGCCTGGTTTTCTTACACTTTCAAATGCAGAATGACAAAAGTAAAGCATCTTTTAAAACAAAACAAAGCCAAAGCAATTGGAGTATTTGGTTTTATTGAGGAGTGATGTTTTCAAAGGCAGAGAAGGGAGAAAAATGGAAACTCTGTGCCATGGACTTAACTTGAAAGTCTAAATGTCAGACTTGATGTAAAGGAGGAAAACCAGCCCTGAGGACCTATAACTGCATAAAAGAAAAAAAGCAGATTTCTATTGATTGCAGCAAATCAATAGAAGTTCATGTATTTGCGGATTTATTTATTGCTTGCATTGGTCACTGAAACCTCTAATTAGATTCATAGTGTACTTAGTGTATTGTAATTATATGTGGCAGAGCACGTTTGATGAAGGTGGATATAAGTAGATGAATATTTAGACCCAGCAATACCACTAATGACTCACATGCCAGGTAACATTTCTTCACTTGTAGGACTTATTAAGAAGTGGCTGTGAATTGTCTTCTTAATTAAAGGTTTGGTTACATGACCAAAGAGTTGTTAATAATGGTGCAGTCACTTATCAAATGTGTGATCCCACCTAACTTATTTATAATTCTGAACCTAGTGTTTCTCATTTGTACAGATAGGTTCCTAATGACACTTACCACATGGGGTTGTTGTGAGGATTAAATAAGAGCATGCAAGTAAGGTTTTACATAGTGCATTCCACATAAAAAGCACTCAATAAATGTTAGCTATTATTACTGTTTTCAGTCACTCCAGGTGAGCTATATTGTAAAAAACCATACTTCCATTGCTTCTTCACTAGAGCCTAGCAAATCATTGTTTTCTACTGGTCTACTATTTGTGGATATTTCTACCCCAAGATCCTTTCCCAAGAGGACAATGCAATATAGTTGAAAGATTCTTCTTCACTTGGTGTTCAGAATATTTCATTCAAATTCAACATTCACAAGTGCAATTTGTACTCGATATTGTAGACTTTCCAGAAAGGTGAGGTTCATTCATTCAATTGCTTCTTGGCTGAGCAAATTTATATTCTCTTAAATCTTGATAAGTCAGTTAATCTTCTCTAAAATTGAGGAAGTTATACTCATTCCACTGGGGTGCTATGAGGATCGGGTGAAGGTATATAGCAAAAGTGCTTATTTGTAAACATCATGTTGTTGAATGAATATTGTTTATTGATATTTTCCGAAGGTCCCCATTCCATGCCTTTTTCAGGGCCCAGTGTAAAGCCATCCCTTCTCTGAAGCTTTCCCTGACTTCTCTACCTTCCATCTGGATGTCAACTCTCCTCCTTTTCACTCTCACTCCATTTCAGTTGATCTTCCTTGGAATTCAAAATACATACTGCCTTGTAGAGCAGTGATTTATATTTATTTCATTCCTTCTTCTACACTTTCAGAAGGAAGTATCTACATCTCATTGACCTCATTGTCCCACACAGTGCATAACACAGTATCTTGCCTGTAATAATGCTCAACAAATATTTGATTAATGAATAGACAGGCTTTTATGAATCCATGTGTAATGTTAAGTTCTATGAATTATGTAGAAATAGTAAAAGCAAATAAAGACTCAATTACAATTTTAACTCTTCAACAAGATGATCAAATCCTTGAGGATTAGAAATTAATTAAAAATGAACTCATCCTTTATTCATTCATCCCATTATTTAATAAATAAACATAAATCGAGCACCTTCCAGGTGCCAGATACTATGTTGGATTCGAGGAATTTAATGCAATTAAAATAAATAGTTTCATCCCATAGAGGTTGCAGTTTGTAAGTAATAAGAAATAAGGAAATAATTCCAAACTTGCTTTTGCAGGATGAATATTTAGAACATTCTTTATTAAAAGAGGTCAGTAAAACATTCTTAACTGCTTTTTCTATCCATTATTAATTCCAATAATTTGGTCACTGTTCATTAGTGAGATTAAATTTGGCTACTGAGAGTAGGTCATGCAAATCATCTTTCTGGTTAAAAAAAGGCCTGTAGCTACTGGGTGAAATTTGCTTTGAATTATTTTTCATAATCACAAGTAATTGGGCATGTCGTACTCAGTTATAAATAAATATACAAAAGTACACTGATCTACTTTCCTTAATAATGAGTTTGAAAACCATAGCTATGTTACTTAAACTTACTTTTCTTCACTATTTAAAAAGTCCAGAGGGCACAAGTAACCTTCAGAGAATCTTTCCACATTACAAGGCAAAATTATTTAATAAAATTTCTGAACATACATTTTAATTGAAAAGTCATAAGCAATTCTACACTGATGGGGAACCAGCCAATGTGATGCAAAATGAATTTCTCAGTAACTGTTTTGTGTGTAGGTAATTTTAAGTGAAAGAAATTTTTTTTCTATTGTACAAACCAAGACTAATTTATTCATTGTTTTTCCAAAGCAGCAGAAGCCAACAGAATGTCACATTTTATTTTTAATTCACAAAATTAAATATGGTGTACAATATTGAGTTTTGAAATATGTATACACTAGAATAGTGGACTCAAGCTAACAAATGTATTAACTTAAATACTGATTTTTTTGTTGTGAGAGCAATTAAACTCTCTCTTTGCAATTTTCAAGTATAAAATACATTGTTATTAACTGTAGTCATTATATTGTACAATGGATTTCTTGAACTTATTGTTCCATCTAACTGGAATTTTGTACCCTTTGGTCAAACATCTCTCTAATCCCACCCACCTACACCACCTCAGCACCTGGTAACCACCGTTCTACTCTCTCCTGCTATGAGTTTGTTTTTTTTTAGATTTCATATATAAGCGAGGTCATGCAGTATTTGTCTTCCTGAGCATGGCTTATTTTACTTAACATAATATCCTCAAGATTTGTCCATGTTGTTACAAATTAGGAGATTTTTATCTTTTTAAAGGCTCAATAATATTGGTTGTGTACATATACCATGTTTTCTTTTTCCATTTATGTGTCGATGAACACTTAGGTTGATTCCGTATGTTTAGCCAAGGTGAATAATGCTGCAGTGAATGTTGAAGTGCAGATATCTGTTTGTCATTCTGAATTCTTTTCCTTTGGATATATACCCTGTATCAGGATCACTGGATCATATGGTAATTCTATTTTAATTTTTCGAGGAACTTCCATACTATTTTTCATAATGGCTAGATGATATATCCCCAACAGCAGTATACCAGGGTTCCCTTTTCTCTACATCCTTGCTAATACTTATCTTTTATCTTTATGATAACAACTAATCTATGGTAATAGCTAATCTATAGCTATGTATAAGGTGATATTTCGTTGTGGTTTTAATTTGCATTTCCCTGATAATTAGTGATGTTGAACATTTTTTAATGTACTTGTTAGCCGTCTGTATGTCTTCCTGTAGGAAATGTCTATTTAGATCCTTTGCTTATTTTTTAATTGGGTTATTTGTTTACTTGCTATGAAGTTGTTTGAATTCTTTATATATTTTAGATATTAACCCCTTATCATAGAATGACGCATTTTAAGACAAGGAATGAATCTTGTGAAAGCTTAATTCCCTGTCCTAATTCCTCACCCTTTACACCTCCTTGCACTAGACACACTCATTTACAAACTCTATACTTCTACTGTATTCCTATGACTGGAGGGTGTTTATGAGAAAAGCAGGTGAGCCTTAGAGTACCAGTATATCAATTTTTTTCCACAGTAGGTTAAGGGATTCATGGAGGGACCCCCCTGCCCCCCAAATTGATTTGCCTTTTGCATTAGTCAAGGTTCTGGCAGGAAAACTGGTGACACTCTCAAAAGGGGGTAATAATATAAGAATTGACCCATTTACAATAGTATAGGCAGGGTAAGTCTGTTGTCAGGGAAGCCAATAAAGGATGGAGAAGCACCTTTTTACCCATTACCTCTCTTAGGCTTGAAGGGGGAAAGGGAGTGAATATTTATTGGAACAAAGAGCCAGAGATGTGGCTGTAACTGGGAGAGGGCCTCCCAATAGGATCTGAAAAGTTCAGTAGTGAAATGCAAGCACTGCAACCTGAGGCCTGGCAGGGAGGAAACCAAAGAAACTGATATCCCAATCTCACTTTTCCCACTCCCTGGCTTTCTGCCAATTACTCCCATTTGATGCAGTCCAGAAAGATGGGCTTCCTAGAGAGCAGAGTAGGGTGGAAAATGGATTCAGAGGGCCACGAAGAGTATCAGAGTATCAAGAATACCTGTTACATTATAAGGAATATATATGTATATATGTATTTATTCATATGGTACATGTGCTTACAAGCAGGAAGCTATTGTGTATATATAAGTGTTATGTATTTACGCATATGGTACATGTGCCTACAAGCAGAAAGCTATTAATCCTTTCAAGAACCTTTACAGGCATTATTCATTTAATATTGATAAAACCATTTCAAATGAGCTGATAATGGTTTGGCTGTGTCCCCACCCAAATCACATCTTGAATTGTAGTTCCCATAATCCCCATGTATCATGGGAGGGACCCAGTGAGAAGTAATTAAATCATGGGGGCAATTACCCTTATGCTGTTCTCATGATAGTGAGTGAGTTCTCACAAGATTTGATGGTTTCATAAGGGGATTTTCCCCCTTTTGCTTGGCATTTCTCCTTCCTGCTGTCATGTGAAGAAGGATGTGTTTGCTTCCCCTTCCACCATGATTGTAAGTTTCCTGAGGCCTCCCCAGTCATGTGAAACTGTAAGTCAGTTAAACCTCTTGCTTTATAAATTACCCAGTCCTGGGTATTTCTTCATATCAGGCTGAGAATGGACTAATACAGTAAATTGGCACCAGGTAGTGGGATACTGCTGTAAAGATGCCTGAAAATGTAGAAGCACCTTTGGAACTGGGTAACATACAGAGGATGGAACAGTTTGGAGGGCTCAGAAGAAGAGAGGAAGATGGGGAAAGTTTGGAACTTCCTGGATACTTGTTGAATGGCTTTGACCAAAATGCTGATAGTAACATGGACAATGAAGTCCAAACTGAGGTGGTCTCAGATGGAGATGAGGAACTTGTTGGGAACTGGAGTAAAGGTGACTCTTGCTATGCTCTAAAAAAGAGACTGGTGGCATTTTGCCCCTGCTCTAGAGATCTGTGGAACTTTGAACTTGAGAGAGATGATTTAGGGTATCTGGTAGAAGAAATTTCTAAGCAGCAAAGTGTTCAAGACGTGACTTGAGTGCTGTAAAAAGCATTCAATTTTATATATTCACAAAGATAGAATTTGGAATTGGAAATTGTTTAAATGAGAAGCAGAGCATAAAAGTTTGGAAAATTTGTAGCTTGCTGATGTGCCAGAAAAGAAAAACCCATTTTCTGAAGAGAAATTCAAGCCAGCTGCAGAAATTTGCATAAGTAATGAACCAAATGTTAATCACCAAGATAATGGGGAAAATGTCTCCAGGGCATGTCAGAGACCACAACAGTCCCTCCCATCACAAACCTGGAGGCCTAGGAGGGAAAAATGGTTTCCTGGGCCAGGTCCAGGGCTCCCCTGCTGTGTGCAACTTGAGTCCCAGCTGCTCCAGCCATGGCTAAAATGTGCCAAGATACAGCTCAGGATATTGTTTCAAAAGGTGTAAGCCCCCATTCTTGGCAGCTTCCACATAGTGTTGGGCCTGTGATTGTACAGAAGACAAGAATTGAGTTTGGTGAACTTCTGCCTAGATTTCAGAGGATGTATGGAAACACCTGGATGTCCAGGCAGAAGTCTGCTTCAGGGGCAGAGCCCTCATGGAGAAGCTCTACTAGGGCAGTGCAGAAGGGAAATGTGGGGTTGGAGCCCCCACATGGAGTCCCCACTGGGGTACTGACTAGTAGAACTGTGAGAAGAGGGCCACTGTCCTCCAGAACCCAGAATGGTAGATCCACTGACAGCTTGCATTATGTGGCTGGAAAAGCTGCAGACACTCAACAGCAGCCATGAAAGCAGCCAGGAGGGGGACTGTACCCTACAAAGCCACAGGGGCAGTGCTGTCCAAGCCATGGGAGCCCACCTCTTGCATCAGCATGCCCTGGATGTGAGACATGTAGTCTAAGGAGATAGTTTTGGAACTTTAAGATTTAATGACTGCCCTATTGGATTACTTGCATGAGGCCTGTAGCCTCTTTGTTTTGGCCAATTTCTCCCATTTGGAATGGGTATATTTACCCAATGCCTGTACCCCCCATTTTATCTAGGAAGTAACTAACTTCTTTTATTTTACAGTCTCATAGGTGGAAAGGACTTGCCTTGTCTCGGATGAGACTTTGGACTTGGACTTTTGAGTTAATGCTGGAATAAGTTAAGAATTTGGGGGACTGTTGAAAGGGTGTGATCATGTTTTGAATTGTGAGGGCATGAGATTTGTGAGGGGCCAGGGGCAGAATAATATGGTTTGGCTATGTTTGCACCTAAATCTCATCTTGAATTGTAGTTCCCATAATCCCCATGTGTTATGGGAGGGACCCAGTGGGAGGTACTTGAATCATGGGAGTGGTTACCCTCATGCTGTTCTCATGATAGTGAGTTAGTTCTCACAAGAGCTGATGATTTTATAAGGAGGTTTTCCCCCTTTTGCTCAGCACTTCTCCCTGGTGTCACCATGTGAAGAAGGACATGTTTGCTTCCCCTTCTGCCATGATTGTAAGTTTCCTGAGGCCTTTCCAGCCCTGGTGAACTGGAGTCCATGAAAGATCTTTCCTTTATAAATTACCCAGTCTCAGGTATTTCTTCATAGCAGTGTGAGAATAAACTAATATATAAGCCTTATTATTCTCATGTGATATAACAAAAGATATTAATGTAGATGTGTTTACAGACATCTTCTTTATTCCAGCTCAACAGCCCAAATTCTTTTCACCTTCTGTAAAGAAGAGTGACTGGAAGAGAGACTAAGTTAATTGAGATAATGAATAAGTGAGTGAGAGAATAAATGAATTATAGAGGAGGAACCAAAAGCACAGAGCTGGAAGTGGAACAGGAGGTTCTCAGCAATTTTAAAAGTGAAGGCACCATAGCAGTTGAAGTATATAAAGGGAGTAAAGTCAGGCTGGGAAAACAGAAGGCAAAAATAGTGTTCATCTAGACTGTGTGTCAGATTAATTCTAATATCCTTCAAGGTACTTGAGTGAGGAATAATTTCCTCTTATGTTTCTATTGGTATTGGGTTGTCCTTTTGGATGAGGCTCAGCTCAGAGACTGAACCATGTGATGTCTGTGTATTTTAGGGTTGCACTCACTTTGCATTAATTTTAACTGAGAGTTAAAGGGGTTAAGTGCCTTGCCTAAGATCACATACTCAGAAAATGCAGAGAGCTCAAGCCCAGGTTTGTTGATTTCAGATACATTAGTCTCAATTCAGCTTCGGTTGAAGTCACCTGTGATGAATTTGTTGCATGATATAGTTTTCTGGGGGAAAGATTTCTTTTAATACATGGTAAGTATATAGTACCCCTTTTATAGTTGGATAGATTAGTTCTTTAAATTTCTTTTGTAAAGAGGATAGCTTAGTAATGGTCAAGTGTCACTGAGTGATTCAGACGAATAGTTCCATGATTAAATCTTGTTTCCTTTACTTTTTGTATAATGCTAATGTATCCCTTAAAATAAAAACTCCATTTAGTTTTCTTCAGTTCATTTAATCATGGCATTGTTACTGTAAGAAAGTTCTTCTCCTAATGGTTTCTAATTGCTCTTAAAATCTTGTTTGAATCCCAGAACAAATCTCTGTGTTATATGTCACCAGTGACCCACCCTTACTTTCTCTCATTTACTGCCTTTCGTAAGCAGAAAGCATTTTTTTTGGGTATTTTTGCTTATTTTTAAAAAATAAATAACATTGATTTTTAATCCTGGGATATGGAAGATAGTTTAAAGAAAACAGCAGTGTCGGTGGATAGCAATTACCACCAACAAAATATCTTCTGGGTATTTGATCTATGAACTTTGTTTACACTCCTGCCCACATCAGTTTTTGTAACCCTTCCAACTTCCTCCTAAGGGCAAACTCACTGACATTTCCACAACTGTTCACCTTTCTGATCCTGATAGGATTACTATATATTTTGTTTAGGTTTCTAGATGTGATAAGACTATCTACCTATCCAACTTGGATCTGTGGCACTTTATTTTCCTATTAATTTTAAATTCAGGATTTAAAAAAGATACTTACATAGTGATAAAATGAGTTGGCTCACACCCTGCATTATTCTAAACCAAAATTAAGTTATATTAATACATTCTCTTTAATCAAGGGTAAATTCACATGCCCCATTGTGGTTAGTGAAGTGGTGAAGGGAAAGTTGAAGCCAAACAGCCTATGTCTTAATTCTAACTCAGCCACTAACTAGCTGTGCAATCTTGGACAAGGCACCGAAACTCTCTGGGTCTCAGTTTTCTCATTTCTACTAAAAGGACAATAGTAGTACCTATTACCTAGAGTTAGGAAGATGAAGTTAACAAAGTGATAGTGTATTAAAGCGTACCTGACACATAGGAAACATTCAGTATATATTGTCTGCTATTATTAAAGCTCCTACACTTATTAGGTAGGTGAACTTAATCAGATTATTTGACTTTAATAAACAGCAATGATCATATTTATAAAGTAGGGATTGTAAAATATAATGCGGTGAGTTTACAAGTGTCATAATGTGAAATATATAAATATAAATTACATATATAAAATATATAAATATAAATTACATATGTAAAATATATAAACATACATTATATAAATTATGTATGTAAAATATATAAATATAAATTACATATGTAAAAAGTACATAGCCATGTTTTGACTCATAAAGAGCATTCATTAAATGTGGTTATAATTTTTAGAAGACATTATCAGTAACATTATCAGTAATAAAACAAGACCTACAAAAAAGGGTAGGGGAGAGAGTTTCATGTTGTATAAGGGGAGTGTTGATTTAAAAGCCTTAGATTAAAATCTGCAAATGAAACTAAATTAAAGGTGTTTTGAAGTGATTTTAACCGCCAAACAAATTGCATTTAATACATAATAATTACTTTATTCTCCCATTAAAATAATTATTTTTAAGTGAATAACAGCTTCTTTGACCACCCTACCTGTAGTTGCAGTAACAGTCTACCAGTTGTCTTTCCAAATTTGTATGATGTCATCAGCAGCTTAATAGAGCATTGGATGAGAATGTCTGAGCATTACTATGCTGACTTTGTAAAATTGTAATCCAAAAGCAAAGAATCTTGACAGCTTAGACAGTTGGTTTGATCTTATTATTAATGAACAGAAGATATATCTTAGGCTATTTTAAAAGTGAATTTATAATAAGATTTCTACTTCTTATGTTAGCTAGAGTAAACACTAGCTAATGAACCACCCTCCTAAACCTCAGCAAACTAGCCCAAGAAAAGAGTTTAATTTTGGTATTAGTATTGCTCACTCACATAAAGCCCAAGCAATTAGGAGCAGAGGAAGGGATGTGAGGGTTTGCTCTATAGAGTCATAGAGGATCCAAGGTGACAGAGCCTCTGTCATCTTCAACACAGGCCTTCCAAGGTGGTTCTAGCCAAATCCAGCCAGCCAACATCTCTGGAAATGACAAGCATCACTTTTGGTCATATTTCATTGGTCAGAAGTTAGTCAGAGGGTACCTAGTTGCAAGGGAAGCTGGGAAATGTAGTCTGGCTGGCATTGCTTTGTTGCACTAACTCAGTCCTATGGAAAAGGAGCACAAATATTTTGTGGACAGTAAATGATCTGTGTCATATCCTTATTACTCAGATCCATAGTGATAATGTCTGTTTTTATCTCCTTTTCTAATTCCTAGTAAAGAAGCAATCAAATAAAAAAATAAAAACACTGAACAGTATGTGTTCATTTGTCTCATCCATTATTGTATATAGTGCCTGATACAGAGTTCAGTATATATTCAGTATATATAGTACCTGATACAGAGTTCATGATATTCAATAAATATCATGAGTGATCAAACACATATTCTCTGCCTTCTTCTCTTCCTCCCTTCCTTTTTTCTCTTTTTCTTGCTTCTTTTATATCTCTTTCTTTTTTTCTGATCCAAAACACTTTAGAGGCTTTAATTTGAGCTAGATTCTATGATAAGTGATTGAAGAATCAAAGACATATTTAACCTTGGGGAAAGTCGTAATGAGAATAAAGGAAAAAACATTAATATAAAGTATTAGTAAACATTTCTAAATTACTGATTTCATTAAAATATTTAACAGTCTTATGAAAGACTAAAGAATCATTTTGAGTTCATCTACTAGGCATGGACAAGCCACTTCAGGAAGTTTAATATCCTTCTTTGTGCCTTGGGGTTTAATCTGTGCTAGTGATACCCCAGCCTTGACAGAATTGCTGCCCCAATGGCCCAGGCTGTGGGATTCTGCACAGGAAAGACCACTTCATGGTGAAAATTCTCTAAAGTTTTGCTGTGAATCATACCATAACCTAAGATCTGTGTTATGGTAAACTGGATACTGTAGTGGTGGAGGATGTCTAACTTCGTTTTGTGTTTCACAGAGTATCAAGAGTTTTCCTATAAGCCTCTTTAGTCTTTGTATATTTAATATGCTCCAATCCTACTTACATCTCAACTGTGTTCTTTCTGATGGCGATGGTGATGATAGTGCCAATCATTTATTTAGCACTAACAACTGTGTGCTTGACACTGTACCAATATTATTAGAACTATTATTTCTTTTACTCATCACATCAGCCCTATTAGATATTTAGAGATTTGGAAAATTATGTTCAGATAGATTTGGTAACTTGCCTAAGGTCAGACATGTTAGGAAAAGGCAGAGCTAGAATTCAAATACAGATTTGACTGACCTCAAAGCTTGTGTAATCACCACTTAGGCTGATGATTTGTTTAGGCTATTGAGAGAGAAAGATTATTTTATCTTTCTTTTTTTTTTCTGGAAAGAGGGATGTATACAGATCTTTTAGTAGTAAAATTTTGCCGCTACATTCAGTGACAAAAACAGGAGTTACTTTTGCACCAACCTGATAACTCTTTTCAAAATATTTGGTGAGGCTGGACTCAAACATAAGTGCATGGATGCCTGATTTTTTTCCCCAGTGTTCAAGAACCTCAGGGTTTTCCTGAATGTGCTATAGACATTCCAGGGACCTCCTAAGTTTTGAACATTGCATTATTCTGAAGATTAGGTCCATAAGTTTTATCAGATTTTCTAAAATACGAGTAAACATTTTTTAAACCCAAGGTTTGCTGCCAACTTCTCTCCTCTACAGATCCTGGAAAGAAGAAAGAAATGGCTTCTAACAAAAAGGAGGGGAGGATTTCCAGCTCCTTTCTAATTCAGGCTCATTGGAGGAGGAAGTGGCATGGGTGACGATAAGCAGCAGTTTTTATATCTGAAGGAAACTGAAAACAGCATCTCACTTGGGTGGCCAGGAGCTCTTCTGCTGAAGTCTCTGTGTATCCAGAATGCCTGGGATTGGATTCTTGTCCTGCTGCCTCTGACTTCCTAGAAGTGGCCTCTGGGCCGTCTTTATTTATTAAATCATCTGGGTATGATCTGGCTCTGATATTTTGGCATTCGGGAGTGGCAGACCGAGCTCAAGTTGCAATAGTCCTTTAAAAAGATGTTTCTAAAAGCCAGATATGCACTGACATTTCAGAAAGAACATTTGTGCCTAATTTCCAGCTGCCAAGTTATAGTTCATCATTCAGCTTTATATTGGAGACCTTCAGGCTTTGATTTATTTAGGAAACATTGGTGAACAATGGGATCATGATCTGCAACATGACAGATGTAGGAAGTCCATGTCCCCTAAAGGAGGTTTTCTGGAGACTCCTAACAATTAAGAGAATCTGTTCTGTTTCTAAGTTGACAGCAAATTATTGAATTCTGAGTATCCAGAATGAGTTTGGGGAGTAAGAGTTGTGAAGGGCAGACATTAACTGCTTATTTAAGACATAATGCCTGTCCTTTGGAAACTTATGGTTTGTTAAGGGGTAGTGTCCTAGAAACAATGTAAGACAATTTGTTACCAAATGATAAACAGAACTTTAAAACAAAAATTTTCCTACTGTCAGGGAAACTAAGTTTTCCTTTTCTTTGAAGGCATGGAGAAGTGCTGAGCAGTGTGTTACTTTTCCTCTATTACCTGGTTCATCCCTCACCCACGTCAGTTTTTCTTCATATTTGTCTTTATTGGAACCCACAAAGTTTATTCAAAGTTATTATCAGTTTCTTCCCTTTTGTGAAGAAAATTCAATTTTTATGAATTAGATTTTTAAGATGGCTTGTAATGTACCCATACAGCCAGGTATAAGAAAATACCTGGTAGCTTCACTGATGCAGATGACAGATACCTGTGGGGGCTTACAGTCTAGTTGGGAGAGTAATCACACACACACACACACACACACACACACACACACACACACACACACACACACCCCAGATTTGGCATGAGAAGAACAACGCTGAAGTCGGTATCTGCCTATTTTGTTTATAACGGCATGACCTTGGGCAAGTCACTTAATTTTTCAATGTATTTTCTCATCTATAAGATGGGAGATATCTTATATCCTAAGGCTATTGGTTATGTCAGATGGAATCTCATCTGAGAAAATACCTTAGAAATTGTACAGTATGATAAAAATATTGACTTTTATTTTCTAAATCATACATAGCAAGATGCAGGACTAGTTTAATTGTTGTCACTTTTAGAATCCGATTTTCACATCATCATTCCATTTCTTATGATATTTAACATGACAAGCAAAAGACCTTTTTCAAAGGAGAAGAACAAATAAGATTAATTCTCTGTAAATCCTTTAAAATTTTATTATCCATCTCTTCACTGGGGAAATGTCTAGATACATTTTCCTAAGTGGTTCCATCTTTCTGTAAATGGCTATTGACCTGCTGAGTGCAGTTTTGCTTTCAGAGAAGCATTGCACTTGGTGTGTGATTTGAGTTTGGGATCATGACCTTATTTCCTTTGCACTTGATTGCTTTACTTCACCAACTGCATCCCTGATTTTGACATTATCTGTGGCTAGCTCCTTTCATGATTTTGGGAATGGCTACCTCTCAGTTTTCTGAATATTTTTTAGTACTTGCTGTTACAATGTAGACATTGCAATAATGTTCTAAAATTATATGTACATTTACTTACTCAACACAAATTTAAAGAGTACCTGATAAGAGCTGGTACTCTGAGTACTGAGCACTGAGTACCTGGTAGAATCATTAATACAGAAGACAAAACTCTGGCCTCAAGGATTCTGCAGTACAGCAGCAGGGAGGTAAAACACACACACCACATTTGTTTACTACAAGTGTGGGAGGTAGATGGGTGTCCCCTAAAAACATGTGTTCCCAGAACCTGTGACGTGACCTTACTTGGAAAAAGGGTCTTTGCAGATGTTTAAGTTAATAATCTTGTGATGAGATCATCCTGGATTGTACAGGTGGGCCCTAAATCCAATGAAAACTATCTTTGTAAGAGACAGATGAGGAGAAGACGTAGAGACATGTGAAAGAGAGGGCCATGTGAAGACAGAGGCAGAGATTGGAGGGATATAACCAGAAAGAATGCCCATAGGCAGCAGAAATTGGAAGAGGTAAGAATTGGATTGTTGCCTAAAGCCTTCAGAAGGAGTGTGACCCTGTCAGCATTTGGATCTCAGACTCTGGCCTTTAAAACTGAGAGAGAAAAAAAATTCTGTTGTTTTAAGCCAATGAGTTTGTGGTAATTTTTTAATGGCAGCCATGAGAAATGAATACAATAAGGAACAGGATAATCTCCAAAATACATGAATTATACAAGAGCATCAGAAGTTTGTGGAAGTTTAGTATAAAAAAACACCTCTCATTGAAAGTGTGATTGTTACTATATAGTCAGTCCAGAAGCGCTGAATTATGAAAATATCATTGCCTGGCATGTGTCAGTTATGTTTATAATAATACAAATAATCTAAACACACATTGTGTCCTGTAATTTTAATTTTACTCTAACATCCCATGTTAAGGTTTAACTGTAGGTGGCCATTTCATGAAACAAATGCCGATTTCTCATGGAGCAATGTTCTCCCAGCAGAGGAAATATATCTTCCTGCCCACACTGGGCTACAACATCACTAAAATTACAAGCAGAAAGGAGGTCTGCATTTCTATAGCCTCTTCTTTTCTTATCTAGTAGTAAATGGTTATAAACTTGACATTTTCCAGTTACAAACATAAGTAATAATATTGTAATAACAAAAGGGAAGGTCCAATCCTATAGATCCCACTGATGGTGATAGAGTAAATCAAGGAATTTGGAAGAAGTGGTATCTAGTTTCACAAGTTGAAAAACCAGAATTATCTTCAGGCATTCATAATTTTAGTGTCATGGGTTAAGGTATTTGGGGGCAAAATGAGTTTCTGACTGTGGGATGGATTTGAGTGGTGATAGCAATCATTCAATAATAGAAGCCACTGAAGCAGCCTTCGTCTCCCTAATCAAAATGCTGCCATCATACCATTTTGCTCCCAAAATAGCTAAAAGTAAGGCACCAACGGTAATGAGTAGTATAGGTAATTTTTAAGTAACATAAAAGTTTACAATATTAACATTTACATTTGTTAGTTTTGTCTGGCTTAGTTGGTGGTGACTTCAAATTGTAACTGGGTGAAATAAGATTTCTAAGCCCACGTAAGACAGGATGGTGTGATCTTTCTGGGAGGGTGCCACGTCTATCTAATATTAATACAATAGTGCACCAGCGGCAGCTTCTTGGTTGGGCCAAGTAAGCCTTCTCAATATATTTACTCCTTCAGTCTTTATAACAATCAGGAAGCTGTAATTATTGTCCATATTTTACTAATGAAGTAACTAAAACTTAGAGAAGATAAGCAATTTGTCTGAGGTCATGCTCTAGAAGTGAGCAGAGCCAGAATCTGAACTCTGGCATGATGACTATAGCGTTTGTGTTTTTATGCATTACTGGTAGGTATGGGTGGTATACTGGAGACTTAGTGAGTATTTAGGTGTGAGTAATGTCTACAGTGATGTCAGGGAGCTCACTGTACATCCATGACATGAGAAATAAAATTCCCACGCTTCCCTGTCTTGAAGCTGAGGCAATATATTACATGGGTTAACTGACAATTCAGACAGAGTGAGAGATTCATTATATTCACCACAAATGAACACAGATGGACACTCTTCAAATAAAGCTTCCTATTGAATTTTAATAGTGCTCTTCTGCAGAACACATTTGCAAAATGGATCATAGCATATTCATATTTTCCTTTAGCTTGCCAAATGTGAGATGATTAAGAAACCTGCTTAAACTTTAAATATTCTTACCATACACATGCATTTTTCAAATGTATGCGTCTGCAATAAATATTTGTTAAATGAATATGAATGTATATATACAAACATACATGAAGCAATAGGTGCACACACATTTAATTTGATAAATATTTGTTGAGTATCTACTGAATATAAACTTGGGCTGAAGAGTTATGGAAATACAAAGACAGAATTCTTTTCTGTTCCCAAGAAGCTTTATAAGGGGAAGTGAGACATGCTCACTCTTGTTCTGGTGGCAGCTCTCAAAGTGTGGTCTCTGGCTCGGCAGTGTTGGCATCACTTGGGGACTTGTTAGAAATGGAAATGCTTGCACCCCACCATACACCTGCTAAATGAGAAACTGTGGCTGGGGGTCTAGCAATTTATGGTTGTAAAAGTCCTCCAGGGAGTTCTGATGCACGTTAAAATTTCAGAACCACTGGGCACAGGAACGCTTTAATGTGCTAAAGGATGCTAAATATTACTTGTGCGTGGAGACATCTGAGAAGGCTTGAAGAAAGAGATTGTATTTGAGCAGGGTCTTGGAGAACAGGTAGATTTTGGCTGATAGAAACAGAGAAGGGAAATAAAGTCAAAGAGAAGAGAGGAAGTCAACTTAGCTCGTTTGAGTTGGCAGATAGGCTGCCCATGGATGAAAACCCAGATTAAAGTCAGGCAGTGGAAATCCCTGAGCAACACGCTTGTGAGTTTAGACATTGTTCTGAAAGACATTGGCAGTCATTGAAGGTATTCTGAGTGGGGAAGAAGTGTGATCAAAACTACCTTTTTTTTTTTTTTCTTACCCAGTGAATGTAATTCAGCACTGGTACTGAGTTCATATTAACAGAACTTGACGGTTGTAAATCAGTCTTTTCTTCCTCATTAAAATCACTTCACCATTAAGAATTATCTATAGGTTATGGCTGGAATCATGTTATCTCTGCTCTTTCTTGACTATTCTGACACAGCATGCAACTTAATTTCAACAACTCGGTAATGCCCCCATCTTCTGTGTGTGTGTGCATGTATGCATGTGTGTGTGTGTGTGTGTATGTGTGTGTGTGGTGTTTGCTAAGAAGGAGTCACACGGCTGCTTTTGAATTCAGCTGGGCTTTAGGAAGCTGCATAAAAACAAAGAAAAAATGTTGCTGCTTGCTAGTGCATTCTTTGTTATGTAGCAATCAGAAGGATGACTGTGCTCTGAAGTGGTGCAGGTGGCCTCTTCTGATACTAATTCCAGCGTCTCAACTAGTTCAGCATCAAAAGGGAGTTCTCTGGAAGGGAAATAATTCTGTCCCTACCCCTGATTGCTCCTATTTGTCCAGCATTGTGGGCACCTGCTTGGCCACCCACCTTCCTTTTCTTTGCCATCCACTTGCGTCATCTTTCTCTTCCCCTGGGTCAGCCTGTATATTTCAATCTATCCACACCCTGCGCAAGCTCATTCATTCATGGGCTTTCTCTCTGCAATTTTCATTGTGCCTCCCTTTGTTGGCATAATTGATTCCCTGCTTTGCAAGAGCAGGTGGATGAGTTGGTTTATTCCTTTAAAAAATTCCTCCTCTTTTCTCTTTCATTGGTCTGATCTTTAGTCAATCTTTGGTTCAGCCAGCTTGTTCTCCTTCTATTGACTAATCTCTCTCTGTATCTTTCATAATGGTGGTGGGAGAGTCCATGCCGAATCTTCTGTTGGTTGAATAAGGTGAAAGTCAATTGGTAAAGTCACTGTGATTTATAATGTTCAAACTGGGGAGGGATTGAGTCGTGAAGACCAGAAGTACTGATAATCATTTAGCTTATTTGCTGAAAGGCTCCACTAGACCCTAATGAAACAATCTCATTTATCTTCCCCACATCCTAATGGAATTGCAGAATTAATAGTAAAACCATTAAGCCTTCTTGAGCATGTCTCATCTAACACTCCAGGATCTTTGTTACACATTTTTATTTTTCTCAATTTTGGATTTTTTGAGGGTGCGAATTTACTTAGCTGAGAAATTTAAAAGTCCTTTATTCAGTCTAGTATATAGTGTCCAGATAAAAACATACCTTAGAGATATTGTGGGTGCAGTTCCAGACCACCACAATAAAGCAGATACCACAATAAAGCAAGCATATAAATTGTTTGGTTTCCCAGTGCATATAAAAGTTATTTTTACTCTATAGTCTATTAAGTATGCAATAGAATGATGTCTAAAATAAAATGTACATACCCTAATTATAAGTATTGTGTTGCTAAAAATTGCTGATGATAATCTGAGCATACAGTGGGTCATAATCTTCTTACTTGTGAAGGGTCTTGCCTTGATATTGACGGCTGCTCACTGATCAGGGTAGTGGTTGCTGAAGGAGGTTAGGGTGGCTGTAGCAATTTCCTAAAATAAGACAACAATGAAGTTTGCTTTATCAACTAACTCTTGCTTTTATGAAAGATATCTTTGTAGCATATGATGCTGTTTGATAGCATTTTACCCACAGTAGAACTTCTTTCAAAATTAGAATGAATTCACTCAAAACTTGCAGGTGCTTTATCAACTGAATTTATGGAATATTCTAAATCCTTTGTAGTCATTTCAACAATGTTCACAGCATCTTTACCAGGAGAAAATTCCATTTTAAGAAACTACTTTCTTTGCTCATCTATAGAAGCAACTCCTAAAATCCATTCCAGTTTTATCATGAGATGGCAGCAATTCAGTCACAGCTTCAGTTTCTACCTCTAGTTCTAGTTCTCTTGCTACTTACACCACATCTGCATCTACTTTCTCCACTGATGTTTTGAACCCTTCAGCCATCCATGAAGATTGGAATCTTTTCCAAACTCCTGTTAATGTCGATATTTCAAACTTCTCCCATGAATCACGAATGTTCTTTATGGCATTTACAATGTTAAATCATTTTCAAAAAATTTTCCGTTTGCTTTATCCATATCTATCAGAGGAATCACCATGTCATTTCTAGCCTTACAAAGTGTATTTTTTAAATAATAAGACTTGAAAGTTGAAATTATTCCTTGATTCATGGGCTAGAGAATGGATGTTATGTTAGCAGACATGAAAGCCACATTAATCTTCTTGTACTCTCCATCAAAGTTCTGGAGTGACTAGGTGCATTGTCAATGAACAGTAACATTTTGAAAAAAAAAATCTGTTTTTTTTCCTTAGCAGTAGTTCTCAATAGTAGGCTTAAAGTATTCAGTAAACCATTTTGTAAACAGAGGTACTGTCACCCAGGCTTTGTTGTTCCATTTACAGAGCACAGGCAGAGTAGATTTTGCTAAATTCTGGGTCCCTAGGATTTTTTGAATGGTATATAAGCATTGGCTTCAACTTAAAGTCACCAGCTGCCTTAGCCCCCAACAATAGATTCAGCCCGCCCTTTGAAGTCAGGTATTGATGTCTCCTCTGTAACTATAAAGGTCCTAGGTGGCATCTTTTTCCTATATAAAGCTGTTTCATCTACAGTAAAAGTCTCTTGCTTGGTGTAGTCACCTTCATCAATTATCTTAGCTGGATGTAACGGATAACTTGCTGCAGCGTCTACATAAGCACTTGCCGCTTCACCTTGTACTTTCATGTTATAGAGATGATTTCTTTCCTTAAACCTCATGAACCAATATCCTGTAGCTTTAAACTCTTTTCTGCAGCTTCCTCACCTCTCTTAGCCTTCATAGAATTGGAAATAGTTTGGGCCTTGCTCTGGGTTAGGCTTTGGCTTAAGGGAATGTTGTGGCTGGTTTGATCTTCAATCCAGACCACTACAACTTTCTTCATATAAGCAATAAGCTTGTTTAACTTTCTTATCATCTGTGTGTTCACTGGAGTAGCACTTTTAATTTCCTTCAAGAACTTTTCCTTTGCATTCACAACTAGGTTAACCATTTGGCACAAGAAGCCTAGATCTCAGCCTATCTCAGTTTTCAACATGCCTCACTGAGCTTAGTCATTTCTAGCTTTTGATTTAAAGTCAGAGATACGAGACTCTTCCTTTCATTTGAATACTTAGGCCTTTGTGGGAATATTAATTGGCCTAATTTCAATATTATTGTGTCTCAGGGAATAGGGAGGCCCAAGGAGAGGAATAAAAATGTGAGAATGGCCAGTAAGTTGAGCGGTCAGAAGACACACAACATTTATTAAGTTGGCCATCTTATATGGACATGATTTGTGTTGCCTTCAAAGAATTACAATAGTGACATCAAAGATCACTCATCAAAGATCACCATCTCATAATAATAATGAAAAGGTTTTACGTGTTGAGAGAATTACCAAAATGTGATGTAGTGACATGAATCAGGCACATGCAGTTAGAAAAATGGTGTGGATTGACTTGCTCAACCAACAGTTGCCCCAAACCATCAATTTGTTTTCAAAAATGCAATAGTTGTAAAATGCAAAAAAGTGAAGCACAAAAAAACTAGGTATGCTTGTGATAGGTTTCTCTCCTATTCTTTGAAGAGGCTTTTAAATAGAGTTGATTGCGTGGCATTGCCTAGTAAAATCATTTTAAACTAATATGAAATTATATAAGCTCTGAACAGGGCATTTGATGTCCACTAGGGAAAGTAAAACATATTTTTTATTTCAGCATAAGAAGCTTATCTCTTCCATCTTGTAAAATAATATAATAATAATAGAATTAGTTAAACATGGTGATTACTATTACGTATTTTATGATTCCAATAATTCAAGCACAGCCACTATCTTGAATGCGTCCTAGTATATTCAGCTCCACAGTGATGCCTAGGGTTTCATGTTGAAGGCTGTGAAGCTAACAAAGGAAAATGGAGATCTGGTTACTAGCTTCCAGAGATTGGTTGAGAATTGAGGGAGAAGAGAGATCAACATTATATATTTCACATGGCAGAGGGTAATAGGAGCTTTTATAGAGAGGCAAAATGCATTGGTAGAAAGAGAAGAGAGAGCCTAATTCCACTTGCTAAAAATCTATGGAAGCCACCTAAAGGAAGAATGAAAAATTGAGGGTTTATCAATAAGTTGGAAAGAGGAGAGGAACATTATGGGCAGAGCAAACAGCATAGAAATAGAATAATACATGGAGTATTTGTTAGCACTGCATAGTTCAGAGGGAATGGAGATGACTGGAAGTGGTAGAACATAGTTAGAAAAGTAAATTGGGCAGAATTGGTGACAGGGGATTCAATTTGGTAAGCAGTGGGTAACCATTCATGGCTTTGAGCAGAGTTTGGCAAACTATGATTTGTGGACCAAATCCATCCCATTGTCTGATCTTGTAAAGAAAGTTTTATTTAAATACAGTCATACTCATTCACTTATGTATTGTCTGTGGCTGCTTTCATGCTACAATGGCAGCATTGAATAGTGGTGACAGAGACTGCCTACAAGCTGAAAATATTTGATATGTGACTTTTTACAGAAATTTTACCGATGTCAGGATTCACTTTAATAAAGTGATTCATAAAGTGTTTGTTTGTGCCGTGATGGGCCATCCAAGATTGTAATGGGCGATCATTGGAAACAAAGATGCTTATAGAGCAGCATCTTGCATGTCACAAATATTTGAATCAATGAAAAAATGCATATTTCTGTTAAGACATCACAGTAACAGTAGGAGATATTGCTTTTTTTTTCTTTCTTTCTTTTTGACAAGACCAATGTGAAAATAATCAGAGAGTGGTTCTCTGGACCACATCCTGTTCTTCAGGGGAGAGACATTGAAAAACATCAGGAAAAGCTTATCCCTAGAATTGATTCAGAGGACAAAGCTACAGTTATGAGAAAGGCCACTTTGGAGAAATGTTGGATAAGATGTCCAGTGAGGCACAGAATGGGGTGACACTGGGAGTGACAGGATCTTGATGGACTCTGGCCATGGCACTTCTCAAACGTTTTTGGCAGTCCTATTTCTATTTTTACAGACTCCTCCACCTCCACTCTGTCCTGGCCAGCACCCAGTTCTCCAGCATTACACATTTATCCCAAGTAATGCGTAGGGAGCTTCCTTTTTTGCACCTATAAATTATTCACTAGTTTCAGATTGGGGTGAAAAGAGGAAAACATAATTAATCCAGAATTATTTCACATGTATAAATTCCTTGCTTGGTTTTGTTTCATCATCAGGGCTTCCTTGGCCTTCCATGGATGGCATATACCTTATTCTTAGCAATCTTTTGAAAATAATTTTTACATGGGTAACTCACTGAAACATCATGGCATTTATCTCACATCATGTAGTTTTGTCAGTTTTGATGTTAGAGAACGTATTCTGCCTTACTTTTATGTAGCAATGTGACCAGGAAATCTCATGTAAAATCTATGCCTCCCTAATATGCAAAAATACTGAAAATGAGCACCTCTTCTCCCTTCCTTCTTTTTTTAATAAATCTAGTAATAATAGCTGGAATAACCACAGGATTTCTAAATGGAGTCAGCATGGCAAAGGAAAATGTTGGTGATATATTTATTAAGTCCATAGAAGTTAAACTTCCGGAGAGCTCCCAAGCTAATTGGTACCCCTTGTTCAGGACTGGGGACTATTAACTGAGAGAATTCATTGGGTGTTTTAATATCTAGCCTTTTAAAATGTATTTTAAACAAGGACTTTGAAGGATGACTCAAATGTGGTTAAATTTCCACAGAGAACTTACAACTCCAGCAATGGGAACTCCCCAGGTACAGTGATGATACGAATTGTGTTGGATTTCTTGAATTTCATCTTCAAAGCACAAGAATGAGAAAAGAAAGGAGACAGGAACCATTTACATTAAGCAGAGATGCATAAGTTTCTTAAGTGGTGCTTTCCAGAGCACAGCTGGGTTTCGTGTGTGTGTGTGTGTGTGTGTGTGTGTGTGTGTCTGATATATCAAGCTGTCGGTTATATTCCATAGATTCATAGTATTTTCCTCCTCTCTATATTCCATCTCTACTTTTTGTTTATAACAAGTTATTTACTTTGCCCATCTATCTTTTAAGCAAATTATCTTGATTGGAAATAACTGGAATGCTTGATAATTATATAAGAAACTTAAATACTTGGCCTATTCATTTATCCTAGAGTTTTAGGGAACATCTTGGTCTAGCATAGGCATTCTCAACCATCATATTGAAAAAAATTGTGGAGCATTATAGCACAAATGATTTTACAAAATAAAATGATTTTTAAAAATTAGAATAGGTTCATAGTAGCCTCACGCTCTGGGTTCCATCATGCTTCTTGGGAGAGAGAGAAAGAGCAGGCTGGCTGGTCAGAACCCTGGCTTTGACTGAAGAACACATTCTGCCTGTAAGCATAATTTCTCAGCTCTGAGCCAGAGAAAAGCAGTGGGACTCTTTTCTCTAGGAAATACAGTCTGCATAGATAGAATGAAGCAGAATTGGAGACACATAGGAAAACAATTATCCCTTTGTATTAGTTTCTCTAATCCTCTGCTTTGGGAAAACAGGAAGAGAGAAAAAGAAGAGGGAGGAGAGGGAGGGAGCTAAAAACAAAGGAAAACACTTCACAAGGGTTTGCCCTCCCCCAAAAATTCAAGACATGAAATAGAATCTATCACATATGATTGGGAGCCTTGTGTTCTGGTTTTCTCCAATCCTAAGCCCAAGAATTTGGTCCTCCTGATGCTGTAGATAGTTTCACCTGAGAAGATTTTACTCACCTCTGTGTCCCATTATGAGATGGGAAACCTGGCTTCTGCCACGTGGGCACAGAGTAGATACCCACTAGATTTTGTTGTTTTGTGTGTATGGTTGCCAGGGATGATCAGTGCCCCAATATTCTTGCCCCATCAATATTCTTCTTAGTGAGATTTGCAACCTTTTAAGCATTGGGAACTTAAGGGTTATTATGAATACCTGTCATTTTAAGCTAATATACATTCTTTACAGAATAAATGCAAAATGTTCACATTCATGAGAAAAAGGAAGAAACTTTTAGCTGACACATACCATTTTGCATGTTATATAAATGTATTCTGCTCAGTACAAACATTTTTGTGAACTTAAAAAAAATCTCTTAAATGTTTCTATAAAAGTACTACTTCTCGAAGTTTATATTTGAATGAAAATACCTCAAATTCTTTTCTACCCTGATTTAGAACTATATAACTTTAACTCTCTTTTTCATTTTTAAAGATGTGATATTCCTCTGATGAGATAACGTGGAGCTTTTCTCTAAAATTTTCTTGTGTTCAGACCTTTTTTTTCTCTTCCTTCTGGTCTTCAAAAAGCTATAGGAATCCAACCTAGGAACACTGTTTCCTCAATAATTGGCATTTTCTATTTTCACTTTGGTTTTCCCCAACTTAATTGATGAGATATATAATCTTTCTCCATCCAAAGAAACTACAATGACTGACACTAACATTTTTGAACCCATCTATGCCCATTTCCATTTTTAGTTCTACAAATGTTCTGACACCATTTTTTAAAAAATCACAACACCCCAAACAGTGGGTTCTATTTTTTTTTTCTATTGTTATAGATGAGTAAACTGACACCTAAAGAGGGCCCTTAGCTTGTGGTTGGCATCTCAGGACCAAAATGCCTGTGTTTGAAGCCCCTGGGAATTTGGCCTTTGGAGCCTTTAGCAGCTTCTAAGCCTAGTGAGTTTGTGGCTTCAGGTCCTGTTTAGGTCCTGTTTCTCATTTGTGGAGAGGTTTGTCTTGTTTTGAAGGCAGCAACCTCCTTCATTTTTTTTCTTTTTTTTTTTCACTCTCTATCATTACTACGTTTGGTGCCAGGTTGGGGCCTCAAATTTTGAACTTAAAACATGACATGCCTGGAAATCCTTTTCTCTCTCTTCTTCTGAAGGGTGTCCATAAAGTCTGGGATGCAGACAAACATATGTAATGTCATTAAAATTTTTACAAATCTGTAAAAAATAAAATAGTATTATCAATGTTTTCATACCTTACAGATACCCTTCACTTTAAATAAAGATTTCCTGAGAACTAAAAATAAAAATACCATGTCCTCAAGTTTGGATTAGTCCAGGGAGAAGGGAGAAGGGCTGAGAAAGAGAAGGGTAAAATTATCTATTCTTGACATCACTGTAATAAATTGATTGAACTGTACTGCATATTGAATGCTTGATCTTACTAGGGTCTCTTCATAAATCATCTCATTATTCCTCAAAATAAGTCAGCCTGCTAGGTTTGATGAGCCCATTTGACAGATACACAAGTCCAAGGACATCAAATAACTCGCCCAACATCACTAGGGCATGTGGGCTGAATGAGGATGTTCAGTCTGGTCACATCAAAAGCCCTAGCTCTTTTCCCTATAAGCTAGAAATAATATTCCATCCCTTTTCTCACCTACCTCCCAGCAAAAACAAATGACATAAAAATATTTTTTTCTATCTGCTTCTGCTCATGATACCTTTAAAATGCCTTATTCATCAATTCATTCCCCATCTCAGGCTCAGGTAACCCTTGATGGGGGATTTGTATCTAATTTTCTCTGTATTTCTTGAACCATTTTATTTTCCATGTGTCCATCTCTATGGATCCAACCTCATGATTTCCTGGACCATTTAAATTGTCTTTTATTCTTTCTTTTTTCTCTATCACATATCTTGGCTCTAACTCACCTGCTTTCCCTTTGTATTTCTCTTTTAATATTTTACATGTATGTATTACCCCAACTAGACAGTGTTTTCAAGGGAGAACTTAGGAATTTTTCATTTCTTTCCACCATGACATCAGACATCTTTCTGATGTCATAGCTTATGAAATAAAAGTCTATAAGTATGTGACCTGGGTAAAACATAATCATTTTGAGACTTAATGATATGATCTCTATCAAAGTTATTGTCAACTGCAGTTCATTCTGCTGTTATTTTTATATTTGATGATAATTCAGAATTTCATGTCCCCTTCTATAATACCTCACATGCCAAACAAATTAATTGTGTTAATGACAGGTAAGGAAGCTCCTGGTCACTTTCCTTCCTTGCTTCAGACCCAGCTTCAAGGTGGGCCAGATGGGGCACAGGCTGCCTCCTCTGTCTGGGTTCGAGTTACTTGTAACCATGTCTGACTGTCCTGGGGTGCCTCTTAGCTCCAGTTAATTTCTGAATCCTCAGCAAGTTTTAAAAGTCTGAGCAAGAATTTCCTTTCTTACTCTGTTGCTTCATCTTTTTCCTTTCTTCTCTCAAATATTCAGGATGGAGGAGAAACGACAGGCTGAGCCAGCAATCCATCTTACTTGAAACCTATTTGAAGGTTGTCGGGTATGCAAGGGGGCTGGAAATAGGGACTGAGAGTTTGATTCCAGCATGAAGGCCAGGCATCAGTACCGATCTACCTTGTAGTGTGGTAAATAGACTTTGGCATCAGCTAAATTATTTCTGTGAGACTGAAGTATTTTGATTGAAATAGACAAGTGAGCAAAGGGATTTGCAAAAGAATTCTGTTTTCTGGCACAGGCATCTCAATGAGGCCTTGTGCAGAATCTCACATCCGAGCGCCCCCTGATGGCAACATATAGACACGCCTCCCTTTCTGTGGCCAAATTACTCCATGAAAGGAATAGTTTCTATATTTGACTTTAAGACCTTATTTCTAATTTATGTTTTAACCTGGGATGTGTTTGGTCACCACTTATGTATTTGTTTTTCATATTTGTTTGATTTCAAATTATCTGTGATAACAGTATTAGATTATAAAGTGCATTTTATGAAGCTATTTTAAAATAAGGTATTTTCAAATGTCATTTAATGTTTTCTTGGAAAGATTCAAAGTAGTAGAGTGCTTGAGAAGAAATAAAAGCAGAGGAGGAATAAAAGGACATGAAGGAGGAGGAAGGGGAGGAGGAGAAGTTATAAATAAAGATTAGCCCCTAATTCTAAAACATTTCTTCTTGATCTAAATATATGAACAACGAGGTCCAAATTATTTAATGTTTCCCATTGACTGTAGGATGAAATTTAATACTTTAGCCTGATGTACAAGGCTCTTAAAGATCTATCCTTGTCTAACTGAGTCCAGAGCCAACCCTACAGCTGCCCACCTTGAATTTTATGCTCTGGAAATACTAAATGATTACAATTACCTAAATATAACATAGTTATATTCAGGAAATACATATATTAAATATTATATATATATATGTATAATATGTAACTATGTTGCTCATGGATCTGTGACTGTGCACACCATAGTTCCCTCTGTCTGGAACATATGTACTGCCTCTTATCCTCCTGCAAATCTCATCCTTTTCAAGATCATTCTTTCATTTCAGATAAAATGTTATTCTCTCTGTGAAGCTTGGCCATGATTTCCCTCAACTCCTGCTCTCCACAAGTTTCCACTTTGTACTGAGCTCTTACATTGCCTTGGTCATTCCCTTTCTCTTCTCCCTACCTATGTTCTGAGGAAATAAACAATGAAGTTTCATCTTCTTTTTTTTTTTTTTTTTTCTGAGACAGAGTCTTGATCTTTCACCCAGGTTGGATTGTAGTGGTGTGATTATAGCTCACTGCAGCCTTGATGTCCTGGGCTCAAGAGATCCTCCCGCCTCAGTCTCCTGAGTAGTTGGGACTATAGGCTCATGCCACCACAGTTGGTTATTTTCTTTGTAGAGATAGGGTTTCGCCACATTGCCCAGGCTGGTCTCAAACTCTTGGGCTCAAGGGATCTGCCTGCCTCAGTCTCCCAAAGTGCTTGGATTACAGGTGTGAGCCACTGCGTCTGACTGAAGTTTCATCTTTCTAGTCCAGCTTAGCACAATACTTGGTGGAGGTGCATAAGACATATGTGTTAAATTGCATATTTCCCATTTCCTGAATGGAGCTGAAATAAAGGAAACAAAAGTTAAATACATTTTTCAGGAGATACAGAAATTTGTAACTCGCTGAAAAAGTAGCTTTTTATTAGGACTTTGCCTTTTAAATCATTACACACTTTAGTCTTTCCTCTTAAACTAAATTACTATTTATTATTGACTTTACAGAAGAAGAAACTCGTGTCATACTTATATGACTTTTTGGACCCTGGTGACATGTGACTAATAGGTAAAAAGAACATACAATGCTGGGAGCAATTTGTCCAGTGGCCCAATTTTATATGATGCCTCAAATGAAGTGCTGTTTATGCAATGAAGTGCGTTTCTTGCTTTGTTAGTAGTCATTGAGCCTCTGCACACGTAAATGTGTAGGGAATGACCATTGAGAGACAAAGTCTTTGTGATGTTACCCATTTATAGGGTATATCAATAGTTCACATTTACGGCACACTCCTTTGAGGCCAGGCACTTTACACACACTGTCACACCTTATCCTCACCATCACAGTATGACATTAGGACAATTATGTCTATTTGCAGATGAAACTGTGACTCATAGAGATCAGGTGATATGTCAAGATTATTCAGATAGTAAAAGGCAGGCTAGGGTTCAAAATCAGGCAGTCTGGTTTACAGAGCCTGGCCATTTTTTAGGGCAGCTGTTCTCAACCAGGGGCAATTTTTCTTCTTGGGATATTTGGTAATATCAGAAGACATCATTTTGATTGTCACAACTGGGAGAGAGGGTGTTGCTGGCATCTAGTGGTAGAGTCCAAGGATGCTGCTAAATATCTCAGAGTACACAAGACAGTCACCACAACTGAGAATTGTCCAGCCCAACATGTCAATAATGCCGAGGTTGAAAAGACCTGTTTTATGGTAATAAGCCAGGTAGAATTCATGACAATTGAGTTTATACACCAACCAGTCCTTAGCCTTTGCTGTTTTCTGCCTGTTGCATTTCTTTAAGTGTCATTTATTTTCATGGCTTTGACTATTAACTCTATAGAGATGATTTCCAAAAATCAAATACAGATGATTTCTAGAGAGAACCTCAACCTCTCCCTCGAATTCTAGCTTCTTATTTTCAACTCTCAGGAGGCCATTTTTATTTGAATGATTTGCTGACCATTCCAGTAAATTCAAAGTACCTGTTGCTCCTAATTTCTCCCTCTGTGGCTTTGTCCTTTTTATCCTAGATACTGTTATTCTTTTCGTGAGCCAGGATTGAAACTCTGATTTATTTCCTCTTCTCTTTTCCATAGTTCTCCTGACTTCCTCGTCTGCAATCAGTTACTGAATATGAATGACCTTTCCCTACACGGCTTTTCATAGTATATTCCCATTTTCCCTTCCACAATGCTGACCTAGGTCTTTTTCACCTACCATGTGGTATTACTGTAATCATGTTCCAGCTAATCTTCTGACTCCATTATTTTCCTCTTTCAACATGATCCTGCACAACCACCCAGTTAATCTCCTGAACTAACTCTTTGGCCATGTATCCTTTTGTAGTGCCTTTCTGCCATTGAGTTCAGTGTGGATTGCATCTTGTGTTTAATATTCTTCAGGATTTGGCCTGCACCCTGTCATCTTCACTTGAGCCAACTCCTTGCCTTCTCTGAAGTGTACTGTGCCTATTTCTGCCTCCTTTCCTTTGCCCAGCCTGTGTTCTACAGAGGATCACCCTAGCTACTCCACACCTACACAAAAATATCATATTCTTAAGACCTGATCTTGACCATTTACCTTCTCTTTAGTTCTTCCTGTTTACTGCGCCATTCACCCTGGTCCTAAGTCATATGTTCTTTCTTTGTATTTTTATTTGAATATTTTATAGGAACATACTTTGTCATCCCAACTGGACAGTTAGTTTTTGCAAAGGATAACTAATACGTTTTCATTTTCTTTCTCAGCACCTGATATCATAACTTTTTTGAATAAAAGTCTAACTGTTTGATCTTGGTAAATGTAATCATTTTGAGAGTTTATCATGTATAAAATGATAAAAATTGTAATGTTGCTGTTCTACAAAGCCTATTAATATTTTACCAATTTGCAAAGGAGAACTAATACATTTTTCATTTTCTTTCCCAGCACCTAATGTCATAGCTTTTTTGAATAAAAGTCTAACTGTTTGATCTTGGTAAGGTAAAATGTAATCATTTTGATGGTTTATAATGTATAAAATGATAAAAAATGTTATGTTACTCTTCTACAAAGCATATTAATATTTTCCCAATTTGAAAGATAATCCATAATCTGTAGAGTTTCTAGAGAATACATGAAAATACTAAAACTAAAGTGGATAGAGTTTATGTGAGTATTATATTCAGAATCAGTATTAGGGGATTACCAAAATCGTTACTTAAACCAAGATAAACAAATTTAAAGAACATACGATTTGGTGGAATAGAAAATTGTAAGTTTAAGGGCAGTGGCTAAAACTGGAATAATTTATGTTCTATAAGGGGAATGGCTAAATAAAATTAAAAACACATTTTTAATGTTATTGATAGAAAATTAACCCATAAAAATTTGTGCATTGGTCATTATTTAGACTAATCTGTTAAAGTTGATTATCACACAATCATATTTTCTCTTAGATAAAAGATTTATGATACTTAGTAAAAATGGAGCAGAGATTTCACCATTATATTCTATAATTATAATTTCAGTGAATCAACTGCAAATTCATCAAAGGCTATTTACATTCTGCTTCACTTAAATTTTCCAGTTTTATTTTCCAGAATTTTTCTTTACACTGTGCCCTGCACTCCAACTAGACTGAATGAACTACCACTACTTTCTTCCCATGATTTCCCATATCTACTTCCTCTGTTATTTCTTCTACCCAGACTGCCCTTCCCAATAGTTTTCTCTGTGTCTATACGCCTTCCTGACACCACTCAAATATCATCTCCACCACCAACTTGCCTTGATCCCTAGAAATAATCAGACCCTTTTCTGAACACCCTTAACCATTTATTACTATTTTGTGGCACTTATTTCACTCCCACATCCAATCTGTGTGAATGGGCATGACATAACTTTTCTACCAAACAATATTTCTTTGGGGAAAGAATTGTCTCCAGTTATCTTTTTTTCCCTGATCCTAGGCAAGCAAGGCCATTGCAACTGCCGCACAAAGGGTGGAAAGTGAGCTGGTTTCAAAGACCAGATTCGGAAACTTGAATACATTTTCTCTGTTTGGTTTCTTCTTTCATACTTGCTTTTCCCACTTGGCTGGAGCTGGGGCCTAGGTAGATTCAGGCTTACATATAGCCATATGAACAGAAGGGAAAGAAAAGGTTTTTTTTTCTGCCAAAACTTTTCTATTTTAGAAAAATAGGGAAGGGCTTTGTAAACTGTGACTTGGGGCATGTGCTCATTTCTGGAGCAATAACTGCAGCCAACAGAATATGGTAAAATAATTTGCTCAATCTGGGCTGAGATACACTCCTTAAAGTCAAGGACTCCTGTCTGTTACCGAAGTAGGGAAAACAGTGCTGGGCAGACAAAGAAACTACCCCATAAAAGTAGAAGATATCTTTCAGAGTCTCAACACATATAATTATTGGCAATTTCTTTAATTATTTTTTTCTATTTATTTACTATTGAAATTGGATTGCATATTAAATTTTGGATTTAGTTTTCTTGCTTATCATTATAGTCATCTTTGTTGCATGGTCTTATACATTCTTCTTAACATGTGTGGTGCTCTTCATAAACATATGAGGTGCTTTGGAATAGTATCTCCTGAACACGTCAAGATATCACCAAGAAACAAATTTGACTTTAGGTCACATGGCCACTTTTCTGTCTCCATCACATTGGTTTTCTAGCTGGTCAGAGTGGGGATAGAGTCTAAAGGGGAAATTAAGTATCATGTGAGCTTTGAATTATGTAATGTTAACAAATGTTTAACATTACTATTTTCTAGAGTGGATTTTTGTAGGAACACTTTCCAACTTGTATGCATGTTTCCCATTCCACATAGAGTTCAAAATGTGACTACTTACAGACTGCTTTCCAGTTAGTATATTTAAGATAAAAAAGCCTACATTACACACCTTAAGAATGTAGGCCATGTCTACATAATAGGAAGAACATATTTTTTAACTTTTAAGTCCAGGGGCATAAGTGTAAGTTTGTTATGTAGGTAGACTTGTGTCATGGGGGTTTGTTGTACCGATTATTTTATCACCCAGATATTAAGCCTAATACCCATTAATTATTTTTTCTGATTTTCTTCCTCCTCCCACCCTCCACCCTCTGAAAGGACCCAGTGTGTGTTCTTCCCCTCTATGTGTCCATGTGTTCTCATCATTTAACTCCCACTTATAAGAGAGAACATGTGGTATTTGGTTTTCTGTTCCTGCATTAGTTTGCTAAGGATAATGGCCTCCAGCTCCACCCATGTCCCTGCAAAAGACAAGATCTTGTTCTTTTTTTATGGCTGCATAGTATTCCATGGTGTATATGTACCACATTTTCCTTATCCATTCTATCATTGATGGACATTTAGGTTGATTCCATGTCTTTGTTATTGTGAACAGTGCTGCAGTGAACGTAAGTGTGCATCTGTCTTTTGATAAGAAATAACATCATACATGCAAACAGCTGCTAGCATGTCTTTGTTAACACTTTTTGTGGCTTAACATCTTTACTAATATTTATGATTAAATTCAATCCTCTTATTTATTTCCCATTATAGAAACAAGTAGTGTAGAGTTGTATGAGACTCCTGAATTTATTTAGTCGAATGTTTCAAGCTTTTCAGAGGTTTATTTTACAAACCCATAGTAGTCAGTCATGATACTTTGGTTTAAATACATCTGATCCTATCTTCATCTTGCTATGGGGAACTTTCTGTCTCACCAGTCAGCTTTTTCCATTGTTAGGTATTTCTGATTGTTGGAACTTCCTCCTCCCACCAGTCTTTTTCAGAATCTACTGTCAAATCTGTTCTCATAGCAATTATAATTTTTCTTTCAGAATTATAATTTTAAAAATTTGCACATTTCTGAGAGGTCTTCAAAAAGTTCCTGGAAAATGTGCATTATGAAAAAAACTGGACATCACTTAAAAAAATTTCACCAAGATAAACTTGTACTAACTTCTTGTAACATGTCTGAACAGGATCTAGTTTGAGACACTAAGAAGGATAAGACATTAGTTTGAATAGAGGCCCTATCAGAGCAACATGAATTCTATTAAAATTGCAGCAAGAACAAACATCAAATTTATGGTGAGGCTTGGGTAGAAGAATGGTGAGATCATTGATTCTTTATGAAAAGAATGGGGACAATGCCCCAAAGAAATGAGCAGTTTATAAGTAGAAAACTCATTTTAAGGAGGAACAAGAAGATCTTAAAGATGAAGCCTACTGTGGCAGACCATCCACATCCACTTGTGAAGAAAACATTCATCTTGTTCATTTCCTAATTGAAAAGCCTAGGTTATTAACAGCAGAAACAGTAGCTAACACCATAGACATCTCAACTGGTTCAGCTTACACAATTCTTGCTGAAAAATTTAAGTTGAGCAAACTTTCTAGTTGATGGGTGCCAAAACCGTCATACCTAGATCAGCTGCAGACAAAAGCAGAACTTTCAATGAAAATTTTAAACAAGCGGGATCAAAATCCTAAAACATTTCTTAGAAGAGTTGTGACAGGAGATGAAACATGGCTTTACCAGTATGTACCATCCTGAAGACAAAGCACAATCAAAGCAATGTCTACCAAGAGCAGGAAGTGGTCCAATCAAAGCAAAAGCAGACTGGTCAAGAGCAAAGGTCATTGCAATGGTTTTTTGGGCTGCTCAAGGCATTTTGCTTGTTGATTTTCTGAACGTCCAAATAAGAATAGCATCTGCTAATTTACTACAGTGTTTTGAGAAAGCCAAATTTTTAGCAGAAAAATGCCCAAGAAAGCTTCAATAGCAAGATCTTTTTCATTATGACAACGTTCCTTCTTGTTCTTCTCATCAAACAAGGGCAATTATGTGAGAGTTTTGGTGGCAAATTATTAAGCATTCACCTTGCCATCCTGATTTGACTTCTTCTGACTTCTTATTGTTTTCTTGTCTTAAAAAAATCTTTAAAGGGAATCCATTTTTTTCAATTAATAATGTAGAAGAGATTACATTGATATGGTTAAATTCCCAGGACCCTCAATTCTTTAGGGATAGACTAAATGGCTGGTATCATCTCTGACAAAAGTGTCTTGCACTTGATGGAACTTATGTTGAGAACAAAGTGTGTATTTTTAATTTTTATCTACTTGCCCATGAAGTTCATGGAGTGCTTTTAGATCTGTCTTTTTCTCTGTCTGTTTATCTATCTATTTATCTGTCAATCTGTCTACCCACCCATCCATCTACTATCCACCTACCTACCAATCATTTATTCATATAAATTTGTTTAAACACCTGGAAAAATGATTATATCTCCCTCTTGCCTTCTCTTTACGTATTGCTAACTATACTCAGATATTTGAGTCATTCTTAGTATGATAGTTTTCTTACCGTTGTCCATTCCTGTCTTATTTTTTAATGTTCTGGTTCTTTTAAAAATATGTTATCCAAAGTAAACCCGCTGTTCTTGCTGTAGGAGAGAGTTCACTGGGCCTTTCCATGCTGTGGTGTGGACTTTTACTTCCATTGTAGATATAGCAGAAAGAGCTCAGTGACCGAGAGCCTGACTGCTTGGATTTATACTCTGCCTCCACCTCTCACTGGCAATGTGGCTTTGGGCAAGTCACATATCCTCTGTATATAATTTTTCTCATTTGTGGGGTGCAGGTATAAGTGGTGGCTATCTTGGAGGGTTGCAAAGAAGAGCACTTCCTTGGCCAATAGTGTGCCCTCTGTCATGAATATTTCCTGCTATCATTGTAACTTAACTTTTGTTGCTATTTTAACAACCAAATCATGACTATTTGTTATCACTTCTGGGCCTTTAAAGTTGCTGCTTTTCCCACCTAGAGCATTTTCCCCCAAGATAGTCACAGGGCTGGCAACCTCTAATCTTTTAGCAGCTTGAATGTCATTCCTCAAAAAAGCCTCCCTGACTGCTGGTTCTGCCCTTGCCCTGGTCACTCTCTAGCCCTAGGCTTTATTTCATTTTCTTTATGGATCCCATCACCGTCTGAAATTCTTCACTAATTTGCTTGATTATTAGCTTTCTCCCTCTGCTGAAATGTAACACATGTGAGACCAGAGCCTCCTTAGTCTCATTTACCAATGTTAACAGCAACCAGAATCGTGCCTAGCATATAGCAAGTGCACCAGAAACTTTGTTGAAAAAATGTTTTGGGTCCATGAAAACTTCCAAACGTGTTTCAGATGTTCAGATGACTTTTTCTTTTTAACTTGCTCTCCTCCACCCCATATCAATGCAATGGATATTTGAAAACTAAATCCAGAACCTGAATTTATCCTCAATAAATTTGACTTCTCATATTCCATTCAGAGTTCTGGTATTCCTATATTGTTTTGAATTTAATGCTAGACTTTATAGTAATTAAGATAATTTTATGGTAACAATAACATTATGCATGCATTGAGTGTTTGCTACATATGAAGCATTTATAAATTTTTACATATAATCTCATTTAATTTTTAAAACAACCCTATGAAATACATAACATTTTTATTCCCATTTTTATAAATGAGAAAGCTGAGGTACAATGAGGGCTGGTAATTGGGCAAAGTCCCACAGCTAGTAAGTTATAGAGTTGGGATTTGAACCCAGGCCTTCAGATATCATCAACTGAATAATTCATCAGTGTCATGAGGAATTTTCTGAGCTTTGTATGACTTGAAACTTTGTGATGTTTTGTCTGTATCTATATACAAGTCATGATAAGATGCCTCATAATAATACCAAGCCTCTGTGATATTCCAGTACTTTGTATTCTGGTTACTACTGAACCAACAATTATTATATTTTAGTCATATTGTCAATGAGTTCACTACCCACAGAGCTGAGGACATAAGGCTGCTGTGGAAAAGGGAGTAAACACTTATTAAAAGCCAGGATACGCAATGTGGCATTCCTGTAAAGCACTAATTAGTATTTTCAGCAGAAATATGTTTTACCAAACCTATTTTGCTGTCATTTGAAAGCATGTTATTTTCTGCACGTTCACATTTCACCTTGCTTCCCAGAGTGTTTACAGCAACTTGCCACAGTAACACATACTAAAATAATGGTATGATATACAAGTAAGAATAAAAAATGTGATCTAGAGAAAAATAAGAGTTAAACACAAGACCCTAGGGTGGAGGATGGTCTGAGAGAGAGAGAAATATTTAGGCCTTAAGGAACCACACACAGTTCCCCTGGTTGAGCCGCAAATTGGTATGTTTTTTTCCTTATGTACAGGTTTTTTTTAAATTATACTTTAAGTTTTAGGGTACATGTGCACAACGTGCAGGTTTGTTACATATGTATACATGTGCCATGTTGGTGTGCTGCACCCATTAACTCATCATTTAGCATTAGGTGTATCGCCTAATGCTATCCCTCCCCCTGCCCCCCATCCCACAACAGTCCCCGGTGTGTGATGTTCCCCTTCCTGTGTCCATGTGTTCTCATTGTTCAATTCCCACCTATGAGTGAGAACATGTGGTGTTTGGTTTTTTGTCCTTGCGATAGTTTGCTGAGAATGATGGTTTCCAGCTTCATCCATGTCCCTACAAAGGACATGAACTCATCTCTATTCTTTTATTAGCCACCAGGAAGCTTTAAAAAAAATACCCAGAACAAATTGGTATTTTTTTTTAAAGCTTCCTGGTGGCTAACAAAAGAATAGAGAAGCAATCAGTTCTTACTGTCAGTTAGAAAAAGCTCTCCCAGTTATTCAAGAGAAACACAGTATAGCTTGAGACTATATGTCTCCATAGGCCTTTTTGTAAGAAATATTCAGTGATATAATTTCCCCTATAGCAGACCTACAATGAACTGCTTAGTTTCATGTCACTGCTGCTCATATTGTCCTTTGCTAAAAGCTGAGAATATGACACTAAAACGTGATTCAAGGAAAGAAAATCTGTAAAGGATGGAAAACGCAGATAGTATGTTCAAAAGGTTAGATAGAACTTGGAGGATCATTTATTCTTCTTACATCCTCCATAAATACATAGCTTACCTGGGATTTTGAATAAATGTGGGCAGCAGACCATTCAAAGTAAGATTATCTGGAAAGTGCTTGGAGTTTCTGAGTGGTTTGCTGTTGGATCCATTTGTTTTAGAAAATGAATGAGAATACATGGAGGATTATAGCCTTTTCTGGAAATTAAGGACCTAACCAAGTTTTTTGTTTTTTGAATTAAAGGGCCCTGTCCATATCTATATATAAGTGAGAAACTGACTTTATTGGATGTCTCTGGTGTTTATTCATTCCTTGTTCCTTCGTTTATTCCTTCAACAAATATTTATTCAGCCCCTACTATGCCCTAGATACCTAAGCTATAGCAGTGAAAAAGACAGGTATGATCTCTCCTTCAATAGAGTATACATTTTAAGAGGCAAGGCAAACACTAAACAAGATACTAATTATACAGTTACAATCTTGATAAGATCTACTGAAGACAAGTACAGGTCGGAAAGTAAGCACAAAAATGAGAAACTCAATTCCATTTTTACAGCTTCCTTACATTATAGATGATGTTACCTCTAAGATTTTTTTCTTTTTTCTTTTCCTTTCTTTTCTTTCTTTCTTTCTTTCTTTCTTTTTTTTTTGAGACAGAGTCTTGCTGTGTTGCTAGGCTGGAGTGTAGTGGCGCAATCTCAGTCCACTGCAACCTCCACCTCCCGGGTTTAAGCGATTCTCCTGCCTCAGCCTCCTGAGTAGCTGAGACTACAGGTATGCACCACCATGCCCAGCTAATTTTTGTATTTTTAGTAGAGATGGGGTTTCACCATGTTGGCCAGGATGGTCTCGATCTCTTGACTTTGTGATCTGCCTGCCTCGGCCTCCCAAAGTGCTGGGATTATAGATGTGAGCCACCGTGGCCGGCCACCTCTAAGATATTAACAGCCTTCTAATCACTAAATCCAATGTCCTCTTCTAATCTTTAGAAATGTTCATATTCGTTGGCATGGGAATATAACCATGAGGTTTAAAGTTTCTGCTTGTGCCTTTGTTTGTAGCAGAGAAAATCTTTTGTTTAAAAGAAATAAAGCCTACTTGAAGTCCATAAAGAGAAAACAGATGAAATCTGGACTGCTTTGTTTGGAGATGCCTCATGGGAAGGTGGGAGCTCTGGCTTTCCCCACACTTGGCAATCTCAGGATCGTCTTTTCTTGATCCCCATGGTGCTAGTTTGGAAACCACTATTCTAGAATTCTCATTATTATCAGCTATTTATGTATTGGCTCCCTGGCAGCCCTAAAGACTCTGCCTGGACTGACACATCCCAGTCCTATTCCCAGTTCTGTGCCGGAGTCTCTGAACACTTCTTGAACTGATCTGAGCCAAGAAAGAAACTTGGACATCTTTGGATTTGTGAAATCCAAACTGGACCCTCTTCATTTGCTGTGATTTCCCACCCATGATTACAGTTCACACTCTACTTACTACCAGGTCTCCAACCAACACCTCATTTATTAGTCCATCTCCTGTGTGTGCATGGATTGGTGAGGGAAATTAGAGAGAAAGGAAGATGATTGCGTCCATCAATTGAATCAATGTATTCTGGGCTCCAAATATGTGCTAAGCATTGTCCAAGGAAGCTGAGGGTATAACTATGAACAAAAGAAACAAAAATACCTGCACTCTTGGAACATACATTCTAATGGAGGATATAGACAGTAAATACATCAGAAATTAAAATTGTATAACAGGTGGTGATAAGTTCATTGGGGAGAAAATAACCAAAGAAAAAGGATAGGGTATGTCAGGGTGAGGAGGACCAAGGTTTACTACTTTAACGAATGATGTAAAAGATTGCCTGAGTGAGAAGGTGGCATTTGAGGAAAGATGGGTAGGAATGAGTGATACAGGTGTCTGCAGGAAAAGCATTGCAAACAGAGGAAGCAGAAAGTATAATGGAGCTTAGTTAGGAGCCTGGTATGTTTGAGAAACAACAAAGAGGTCGTGTGGCTAAAGCAAAGTAAGAGATGAGACTAGAAAAGTGGCAGAGGAGCAGATCCTGAATTGTCCTGTAGGCCATTTTGAGGACTTTGGGTTCTACTCTCAGGAATAACTGGGAAGAAGAGTGACACGATCTGTCTTCAGTTTTGAAAAGATCACCCTGGCTACTGTGTGGAAAATGGAATGAAGGGGGCAACGGGAGGTGCAGGAACATCATTTGGGAGTGGTTGACACAAAACAAGCAAGCAATAAGGGGAAGGAGGGGGGATAATTTGTTCAAGTAAGCCTCTTTCTCTCTTCCGTTTGATTGGAACAAATGGTACAACTTAGCAGAATGTCCAGTAATAGAGGAGAAAGCAAATAAAAAGTCAAAGATATTGAGATAGTACCTGAGTGGTAATTTAATTAATGGAAAAGGAAATCTTGGAAAGAGATGTTTTTGCCTAAGGGCTAGTTGTGAAAGATGACCCTGAGGCTCAATAAATTGCCTTCCATTGTCAGTGGTATGTGCGTGTGTAGATAATTAAAGAGGTGAGAATAAAAATAGAGGGAAAAGTCAAGGATTGAGTTTTCAATTTTAGAGTTTCTATATATGGAGTACTGTGTGGTTTATAAAACACTGGTATTTAATATATTTTATTACTATATAAATGAATGAACTACGTTTCCCAAACATCTTTCTACGTGTGAAGCAAAAACAAAACAAAACAAAACAAAACAAAAAAAACAGAAAAAAACAAGCAAGCAAACAAAAACAGAGGGAACAAGAGTTTAGAGAAGTCAAAGAAATAGTATTCAATTTTCTGTTTAGTACCATTTATTCAGTGTTCAGTGTCAATGAGGTTATGAGAAATATTCTAGATACTGGAGATACAAATATAAATGAAACACAGTTCTTGCCCTTAAGAAGCCCACAGTCAAATGGAAAATATATAGAAATAAATAGCACTGTAATGTGATAGGCAGAGAGGATTGCTTAATTCTCACTGAAAGATTCAGATCAGAGTTACCCTCTGTGCAGCTTCTTGATGGATGATGGGGAGGGCCAGCATCTGGGGTTGGAGAACAGAAAGGTGGGTCTCAGGGAAGAAATTCCATGTGCCAAGATACAGAGGGGTAAAATTATGTGGCCTTTTCAGTATATGAAAGCAGTGATTCACAGAACTTAGATGATACACCTTGACAAGATACTCAAGACTCCCAAGACAAGACACTCAAGAGAGGGTCTTGAAAATAGAGTCTTTAAGGAGTAATTCAATTAAAATTATGACATTAGTGCAGACTGTAATTCAATACGACTGGTGTCTTTGTAAGAAGAGAATGTCCCTATAAGAAGATACTCAAGAATTCCAAGATAAGACACTCTTGTGTCTTGGGAGAAATTCTCGTCTTGGGAGTCTTGAGTGTCTTGTCCAGATGTATCATCTAGTATAGAAAATAGCTCAAAAATTGTGATAGCCTTGAGAATATATTTTACATTACTTACTGTGGAAACTGGGACTGTTTTTATCACAAAAAGGGGCACTATTAATAATTACACTGGAATGGGTATAAATTAAAGCAGTCTGGGGAAACCCAAACATATGGTCAACCTAATGATACCTGTTTTCCTGCATATAGGGGTTATAATTGTACTAATTTATGGTGCAAACTGGGTGCTAAAGGTAGTGATGAGTTTCTCTGCTAGAAAAATGTTCCAAAGAAATAAACCAAGACAGTTAATGCAGAGTTTTGGTAGAAGGGATAACTACTTTTAGATGGTAGGTCACAGAAGCTTGTCTGAGGTGAGGACTTTGGGCTGAGTCCTGAATACAAACAGCCAGCTATGGGAAGCTCCATGGCAGGAGTGCTCCAGGGAGAGGGAATCCCAAAAGCCCTTTGTGGGAGTCCTTCTGTTAGAGAAGACCTGTTTGGATGGAGAATACAAAACCAGGGGGGCTTGGGAGATGAGGTCCGAGACATAAGGAGAGGCTAGTTCATGTTCAGCCATGTACATGTGGTGGGGAATTTGAGTTTTATTCTAATTGGTGGAAGCACAGCAGGTGATAGAGCATACCTCACGTACTAGTTTACAAGGGCTGCCTTCACAAAGTACCCTGGACTGGGTGACTTAAACAATAGAAATTTATTTCCTCGCAGTTCTGAAGGGTGGACCTCCCAAATCAAGGTCCTGGCTGAGCTGGTGCCTTTTGAGGGCTGTGAGAGAAGGATCTGTTCCAGAACTTTCTTCTTGGCTTTTAGATGGCTGTCTTCTCCCTGTTTCTTTACATTGTCTTCCTGCTGAACATGTCTGTGTCCAAGTTTCCTCTTCTTATAAGGACGCCAGTCATATTGGACTAGGGTCCGCCCTCATGCCATAATTTTAATTGAATTACTCCTTAAAGACCCTATCTTCAAATATGGTAAGCCTCTGTGGTATTGGGGTTTAGATTTCAACATATGAGTGTTTGGAGGGACAGAATTCAGCCCACAACACCTCATTAAGCCTGGAAGAGACCGTAAGAATATTCGATTAACTGGATAAGAAGCACTTAAACCCAATTTCTAAGAAAAGAGGGATAAAAAGGTATACTGTTTCCAGGTATAGTATGAAGATCATGATATAAAACAGAAAGAAGCTTTTTAGAAGGGAACAAAAAACACTGGGGCTTACTTCAGGAGGGATGGTAGGAGGAGAAAGAGGAGCAGAAAAATAACTATTGGATACTAGGGTTAGTACCTTGGTGATGAACTGATCTGTGCAACAAATCCCATGATAGGAGTTCACCTATACAACAGACCTGCACATGTACCCTTAAACTGAAAATTAAAGTTAAAAAAAGGAAAGAAGCCTTATACAGAGGACTATATATAGCCTTATATAAAGAACTATATTAAGAATTCTTGTGAGAAGTCATTATTTAGGTGTCAGGCATCTATAGCCATTTAAACAGAGTCTGTGTGTAACAGTCTTGAGCTGCTGATGAAAGAAGGTGTAGAAGAGTGTTGGTGCCAAGATCTGGAGTGGAGTGGTAGGATCCTGACTTGGAGCACCCAGGAATGACTGTCCTTTGTGCACAGGTGATAGACAAAACTGCGGGAATGAGGGTTTGAACATGGAGGTATATGAGGAAGGCTCATCCGCTCTTCAGAAATCCAGAAACCTAAGTGTGAAAACACAGATTTGAGGGCCTCCACCTGACTTGGTGGGATGCTCTTCATAGGAGATATTCTCCTAATGTACATTACAAAGTCAATCTAGGAGCAATGTAAAAGTGATAGTTATCTTAAACAACCTGAATATTTTCTAGATATGTGATTTTGCAAAAATAAAAAAAATAAATAAATTAATTAAAAAAAAAAAAAAAAAAAAAAAAAAAAGGCCAGGCATGGTAGCTCACACCTGTAATCCCAGCATTTTGGGAGGCCAAGGCAGGCAGATCACCTGAGGTGGAGAGTTCAAGACAAGCCTGACAAACATGGAGAAACCTCGTCTCTACTAAAAATACAAAATTAGCCGGGCATGGTGGCGCATGCCCGTAATCCCAGCTATTCAGGAGGCTGAGGCGGGAGAATCGCTTGAACCTGGGAGGCAGAGGTTGCAGTAGGCCGAGATCACGCCATTGCACTCCAGCCTGGGCAACAAGAGCGAAACTCCATCTCAAAAAAAAAAAAAAAAAAAAAAAAAAAGAGTAAGAGAGAGAAAAGAAATATCTGTGTTAGGACAAAAGCTAGGAAAAGCTAAATTCTGGTCATTCCATAATAAAACGAATAATGAAACAAACAGAAAAATATTTTATGTGGAAGAACAGAACAGAGACCTTGGGCAGAAGTAACCATGACACGTTGGGGTTTGTATAAGTAATAAACGCTGAGATATATGCCTTAAACTTTAGACTGTCTGAGATCAGTTTAAGGCAAAGATAGAATATTATGACTAAAGAGCGTAAAATGAACTGCTGAGCATACAAGTACCATAAAAAGGCCCTTCCTTCAGAATTGAGCTGATCCATATTTTTTCTCTTGATTTCATTTTCTACTTAGGAACTCAGTTCTTGACAGGCCACATATACAATGGATGTCCCAAAGATTACAATACTGTATTTTTACTGTATATTTTTTATGTGTAGGTACACAAATATTTACTATTGTGTAACAGTTGCCTGCAGTATTCAGTACAATGGCAAGCTGCACAGGTTTGTAGCCTAGGAGCATACCATATAGTTCAGGTGTGTAGAGGTTACACCATCCAGGTTTGTGTAAGTATGCTCTATAATGTTCACACAAAGATGAAATCACCCAATGATGCATTTCTTAGAATATTTCCTCATCGTTACGTGAAGCATGACTATGTAAGCATTGAGAATATGAATACACATAATTTCCACCAAGAGAAAGCATGTGATCCCAAATATAATTGGTAAACTAGTATTAAAATTTTTTATATGTCTTTCTCAATATCTGTTATATGAGACACACTTGTTTCACATAGAACAGATGAACTATTTGTTTTCCATCACTAGAATATTTTTCTTCTAAAACTTTTGACCTATTTGGGATTGAAATAAATGACTTCTAAATTTCCATCCATTGCTAATATCTGTAATTCTGTGTATTACAGATAATTGGCTAATTACCTGAGTATGGTGTTGCTTTTTTCAATTTATAACAGTTTAGACCTTTTAGGATACAGTTGTTGAAATATGGCACCAAAACACTAAGCATCTTATATTGATCATGTGTCAATTTACCTAACCTTGGCAATTATTTTCAATATCTATTTTCCAAGGAAAGAAATGAGTGCTTATTATCAAATTACACAAGTGGAGAAGAATTGGAGTTTAGGTAAATATTTTGTTCTAAAATATCAAATGGGCATTTAAGCTGAATTGGGATAAAACAACCCCTATGAATTTTGCTGGATGGACACCGTAAATGACGGCAACCCTGTTCTTCTGTTTTCATCATAGTCAAAAAATGCTTTAGAGTTTACTACTTCTACATATCTCATTTAGTTTTCATAATGGAGATTTTCTAATGCATGTTTTATACATGAGCAAACAAATTGAAGATGTTAAGTGACTTGTTCAAAGTCATATATGTGAACACATATTGAACATAACTTATTTGGCCTTATTACTATAATGGTCATTAGAATATCTTTAAAAATATAATTTTTTAATCAATTGACATTACACAATTTTTATTTGAAGCTTTCAAAATTAACAGTAATAATGTTATTTTATTAAGCACTTATTATATTTCAGTCACAGTGCTAAGCACGTCATAGTCATCATCTAATTTACTCAATCTGAATGTATGCCATTCTCTGAAAATGGCAATATACGCTTACAATTATTTGTAGCATAGCATTCTACACTGAAAAGATGAAATAAAGAAGTTGAAATTTTCTTTATCAATTAGGATAGCTAATGATCTTCTGTGGCAACAATCAGCATGTCTTACAGCTTAAAACAACAACGTTTACTTCTCATCCACCTTACATCCTATCTTTGGTGTACCTGGAGCTCTGTCTCATGTCGTCCCCACTCAGAGACTCACGCTGATGGAGCAGCCACAATCTAGAGCCCGGCCTGCCACAGTGGTAGAGGAAAAGACAGACTGGTGAACTGTGAAGTGATCCCTAACACTTCTGCCCAGAGGTGATGCCAGTCACCTTGATCGAAGCAAGTCAATGGCTACACCAAATATCAAAAAAGTGGGAAGTGAAATCTTAAAACACCCCTGAAAATACTGGAAATTTTTATTTTAGTTTTACTTGAAAAAAGTATAAATTTTGATTTTCTGTATTAAATCACTTATTCAAACAATGATTTATTCAACAGAAAGCATTGAACACTGTATTTCTTTTCTGACAACCACTTCTCCAATTCTCTGACACCAACTGGGTGCCCAACAATTTTATTCAATTCTGATACTACCTGGAGTTAGCACAGATCCCCTAGGTTAAGGACTCAGTCTCACAAGACTTCTGCTACTCTAGACACCAGACACTGTACATGGAGTGCTCGGGCTACCCACAGTTTTGTGCAGCTGACCACAAATTGGGGGTTCTCATGACCCCCTCTACCCCTCAGTTTCCATAATTCAGTAGAGCCACTCACAGAACCAAGACATGTTCTTTATTTGCAATTATTGGTTTATTATAAAGGATTCAACTTAGGAACAGCCAAATTGAAGAGATGTATTGGACAAAACATGAGGAAGAGGACCCAGAGCATAGATGCCCTCTCCTGGCACACTGCCCTGCCAGCATGCTGATATGTTCACCAATCTGGAAGATCCTCAAACCCCATCTTTTAGAGTTTTGTGTCCAGGATTCATTAAGGTAGACATGATTGATTATACATTGCCCACTGGTGATTGAACTCAATCTCCAGCCCTTCTCTCCAACCCAGATGTCAGGGACGGGGACCTTCAGTTCTGTTCCTCTAATCCAGTAGTTTTTCCTGTAATCAGTCCCCATCCTAAAGCAAAAAGCTACCCTTTTCTCCCCCATGAGTTATTTCATTAGGGATCTTAAATAAAAGACTATTCCTTCAGAAGATTTTAGGAGCTTTGTGCCAGGAAGCTGGGAGAAAGATTTTTTTGTTGTTGTTACACTACACACAGCCATATGCTGAGCTTGGTGCAAGGCACGGGGGATACAGTGGTTAATGGAGCAGACACAGTCCTTGTCCTCATGAAACTTCACGTTAGGCAAACTCATTGAAATGAAGATCAGTCTAGAGAAGTTAGTAAAACTGAAACAAAGATAAATAAAACATGAACTTGATTCACAGAAACACTTACCTCTATATATGAATAACATCAATTAGTAAACTGGGAGGAGGAAGGAGGTGCTGGGTGTGGAATGGACGGGAAAACTGGAGAAGTCAACACTGAATTTCTAATCACCTAAATCACTTTAAGTCTCATCTTTTTGACATGGTGATGGTCAAAAGTTGGCACATTATTCTTATCAAAGCACAGGATAGGGTGCTAGGTGGAGGAACCAGGAAAGATTAGTCAGAGAAGATGCCTTGAAATTCTATGTTAGATTGTCATCTAGGTTATACAGCTCATGGACAAAAATACATGCATAAAATGATGCCCACATGGATTAATGGATACATGAAATTTTAAATTCCTAGACAAACATATAAATCAATGAATTATTAAGTTTACACTAGTTGTATATGGGACTATTTGATGTTGCTTACTTTGTTCTTTGAATTTTGCATTTAGGAGATTTGTAGTATGAGTTTCTTGCAGAAATCTTAACATTTCCTTAAAAAACCACTTCCCTAAAATAATCCTTGAGGAAACATATTTGTCAGAAATGTTCACATCATATTCCTTTCGTTCTGGTTTATCTCATCCTCCTTGACTTCTCCACATCTCTAAGTAGGAAGTTATTTATTCCTGCTGAAGTTGTAACCCTGGTGATTTCGCTATCAACTTGCAAATAACTTCCTTTCCATATGACTACAGCATGTAGGAATGCTGAGGTTTTCTTTTCTCCAAATAAGGCAGAATGCTTCAAGAATATTTTATTGTCCTATAGGGATATTCTATACCTTTAGAGTGAACACTTTCCTCTATTAAAATATTAACAGTCATAATGAGATTCAGTCCAACTGGACCGAGCTTGTGAATAAAACAAGATGCTCCAGTCTGTGGTTCAAACATTTTGAACTTCCCAGAATATAATTAGGTATAGAATATAGTTCTTATCTTTCTTTGAGAACTTTTTGAATTATTGTTATAGTTTCTAAAATATCTTTTCTATTTTGAGGGTAAGGTCACAAAACAGAAAAAAATGTGTATCAGAGTATGTTGAATATGGCTGTTTGTCAGATCAAGTTTATGCTGTGTATGGGCCTTCATCCAATTTAGATGCAGATGGTATAAGGGACTTTGAATATGCTATATTATTATTCAGCTGACTTCTCCAGTAAATAATAGTGTTCTTCAGGAACAGAAAACCAAACGCCACATGTTCTCACTCATAAGTGGGAGCTGAACAATGAGAACACATGGACACAGGGAGCGGAACATCACATACACTGGGGCCTGTGGGTGGAGGGGAGCAGGGGGAGGGAGAGCATCAGGATAAATAGCTAATGCATGTGGGGCTTAATACCTAGGTGATGGGTTGATAGGTGCAGCACATCACCATGGCACATGTTTACCTATGTAACAAAACTGCACGTCCTGTACATGTATCCCAGACCCCAAAATAAAATTAAAAAAAATAATAATAGTGTTCTTTAGCGTCTTTCATGTGAATGGAAGTTTTGCAGACATTGTCACAGCAGCATTTTTTCCTGTGGGTTTCCACTAAGTGGTGCCTTCGCCTTGGGGGAAAGGTGTCTCAGTCTTATTCCAGTCTGCTTCATTTACTGTTGATGTGATGATTGCTGCCTAGGTAGTATGTGACTTTCTAGGGACAGGCGGTCAGGTTTTTCTGGACCCCTCTTTCTCTGAGGATCTCCTCAAAGGAATAGCCTTTGGCCTTGAGTGCTGCCTCGAGCCCACAAGCACCTTCTCAAGGTTGAGCACACCCTATTGCTTGACTCAGTGAAATACATTGAATATCCTGCTAACACTTTTTGTTGTACATCTCTTTGCCCTCAGGCTAGCTACAGAAAGAAAAAGAGAGAGAGAATACAGTTTTATATTTCCTGTTCTTCATGTTGAATGAGGCAGTTTGTCTTCTGAACAGCTGCTTTGAAGGTTTGAGTATGTTAGATGCACTAAACATAACAGCATAGAAATGAAAAAAGGAGGTTGGCAAACTACCCTCTTATCTTCTTTTAAGGCTTTTGAAGGATTTAAGTTGTTTCACCTTTTAGTGGCATCACAGAGAGGTTGAGATTTCACTTAGAGAGAATGGCTTTGATGTGCTATTTTGTATATTAGTGAACAGGTTCACAAAGATGCCATTCTCTAATCAATGCTCCTGCTCCCACAAGACAGAAGAGAATTGAGGAATTAAGGAAATGCCAAGAGGTAGAACATCCAGTATCTTTGGTGGAGATCTTGCTTTGCTATGTTTCCTTCCTTCAAGTTATTTGATCTGTGAGTGTGCCTGAGCATTTATTGTACAACAGATACTGTGCTAAGGCTTTTATAAGCTTTGTATTGCTTAATGTTCATGGCAGCCTTGGGAAGAAGGTACTATTAGAGTAGGAATGCTACTATAATCTTCCAACTGGGTTGACATTAATTCCTTAACCTGCTCTTTTTGACTTTTCTTCTTCAACCCATTGATAATCTAATTGTCCTATATTTCTGTAAGGTTATTCTAAGGTATTTTTTGAGATTCCTTATTAAGACCATTAATACGGCTGGGTATGGTGGCTCATGCCTATAATCCCAGCACTTTGGGAGGCTGAGGCGGGTGGATCACCTGAGGCCAGGAGTTCGAGACCAGCCTGACCAATATGGTGAAACACCATCTCTACCAAATACAAAAAATTAGCAGGGCGTGGTGGCACACGCCTATAATCCCAGCTACTTGGGAGGCTGAGGCAGGAGAATCACTTGAACCCTGGAGGTGGAGGTTGCAGTGAGCCGAGATCGTGCCATTGCACTCCAGCCTGGGCACTCTGTCTCAAAAAACAAACAAACAAAAAAACTTTAATACGTGTGAGTATAGTAGTGAACAATTATTATGGGCTTAGTAAGTGCCGGGTTTTATCTTAAGCAGTTTATGTGCAAACACCCAAACAACCATGTAAAATAGATATCATAAGCCCTATTGTATTTTAAATGAAGAAGAGATGATAAGAGACATCCCTAAGCTCCCATTGATATAAAATACAGACACCAGGATTTGAACTGGGCCCATCTTACTACAGAGCCTCAGGATTTAACCCCCACTCTTCCAGTTTTCTTCATGGCCTATTGTCAGAGTAGAAACATTATTTCTATTCTGAACATGGGCTGTGCTCAATAAATTATTGCTTCATCTCCTTGATGATAACAAACCATTGCCTTTCTTAAAAGTCTTTTCTAAAAAATTTTAGCCTTGTAATTTCAAAAAAAAGTAAAGCAGTAAAATACGTCATCCTGTAAAGTCTAAAGATTTGAAATTTAAAAGTTTTCAGGCTAGAGAACAGAACTTGATGTAATTTCTAGAAGTGAAATAACTCTTGTTAAAATCAGATGCTGCTGGTACGCAATCCAAAAGGGATTGTTTAGACCCTAGAAGCTTCAAATAAATTGAGTCTCAGAAATAGGGGGGAATTGAGTCACAGAGTTCTGATTGTTTTTGTCAACCTACTGAAGAGGAACAGGAGCACCCTTCCGAAAGAGTTCAGAGCTGAGTGTGAGTATTCACAAGCATGAACCTCTGGCACAGCTTCATCTTTATAATTCCAATAGCAATGGCAAACAAGAAGACTCAATGTTTAACTTCAGATTTCATTAGACGGAGAGCCGTGTTTACAATCAGCTGACTCATTTGAGCGTTCTGACAAGCTCTCAATCATATCTGGATCTGTTAGGTTGACTTTTAAAAGAGGAAATATTTCAACAGAGATAATATTCCTGTAAGCTGTGAAAGTCTGTCTAGAAATCAATTGTTAAGCGACCTATAGAGTTTAGAGCAGAAAAAGCTACAAAATGAAGTAAATTTTTATAGTGGTTTCTAGTGAGAAACAATGTATGCCCTAGGTGCGGTGGGCCATGGAGAACATTTATTACATTCTTCTTGTATGAACACTGATATACGAAGAAAATAAAAGCTCAGCTTTTGCCTTATAACATTACACTTGCCATGGTACACTTCAAAATTCACACATGCATAGGGAGATTATTTACACATGTGCAAAACTAGGAAAATAAAATATTTGAAAACATACTAGTTAAATGTGATTGTGCAGCTCTTTTACTTCTATTCTGGATTGGTGTTTTTGCCAAACCCTCCCTATGTCAACACAGGTGACCCCTCTGAAAGGAACGTGCCAATTATAGTTGACAAAGGGGCTTGGTGCACTGAATCTTGAGAAATGATCTTGAATGACCTCCAGGATTTAAATATAGTTATTGAAAGGGGCTGAACCAATGAGATGATTCACAGCTTCCACATGGAGCCATCTCTATATGCTAAGTACGAGGCCAGTCCTCATAAAAGCCCGCCAAGGAGGGCAGTAGCACCACTGTTACCAGCACAGACTCCTCCCTTTCCTAGCTGTGTGACCTTAAGGAGAAATAAACACTCCAGAAATCTGCTGCTTCTTCTCTGAAAAGGGCACAACAATAGTCGCCCATTGTAGAGAGGATTAATGGGATAATTATATTATGTAAAACTCACTGAAGTATTTTGTTTACATAGGGACTATTCAATAAACATAAAAATTATAATTATTATGGTTGTTATAATTCCCCTTTTACAGTTGAGGAAACTCCCAAGACCACAGAATAAGTGGAAAAGTTGAAATTGGAACCTACCTCTTTTTGACTCCAAATCAAGTGTTCTTTTTAATAGGTACAGTAGTTCCCACCTATTCATGAGAGATACCTTCCAAGACCCCCAGTGAAAGCCTGAAACCACAGCCAGCACCAAACCCTATATACACTGTGTTTTTCCTACATATACCTATGATAAAGTTTAATTTATAAATTAGGCAGAGTAAGAGTTCAACAACAGTAATTAAAAAAATAGAACAACTGTAAAAATAATCCTGTAATGAAAGTTATGTGAATGTGGTCTTTCTCTCTTATATATTTCTGGAATATTCCATTTAATATTTTTGGACTGAAACTGTGGAAAGCAAAACAGTGAATAAATACTGTAATTAGTGTTCATTGATAACATAATTTTGGCCAAGTGCAGTGGCTCACACCTGTAATGCCAGCACTTTGAGAGGCCAAGGTAGGTTCATCACTTGAGCCCAAGAGTTCAAGACCAGCCTGGGCAACATGGTGAAACCTTGTCTCTAAAAATAAAATAAAATACAAAATTATATATTTATATAATGTATATTTATATATAATATATATTATATATAATTTATATATAATATATTTATATATATAATTTATATATTATGTAATATATAAATTATATATAATATATTATATATAATATATATTTTATATATTATATATAATATATATAATTTATATATATTATATATAATATTTTTTATATATATATATAATATATATATGCCAAATGTGGTGATGCACTCCTGTAGTCTCAGCTACTCTGGAGGCTGAAGTGGGAGGATCTCTTGAGCCCAGGAGGTTGAGGCTTCAGTGAGTCGTGATTGTGCCCCTGCAGTCCGGCCTAAGTGTTGGAGTGAGACCCTCTCTCGAGAAAAGAGAAAAAAAAAAAAAAAAGTGTTTTTCAGAATTCCGACTATATGCCAAGCACTCTGTTGGGTGCTGATCAACAAGGTAGACTAAGTCTTTCCTTATGGAGCCCACATTCCAGCTGCCTCTGACAATGCTTTTCCCCATGGCACTCAGAATCATGATTCCTGAGTCCTACAGAACATTCTGTAACTTGGTAATTCTGAGGCTGCCTTGGGGAACAAGCGTAAGGAGGAGGGTTTCCTCAGAGCAGAAAGGAGGGAATGTTTTTCCTACAATTAGAGAGTGCAGTGACAGTGGCAACCACAGTAGCCTCATAGAGCACCAGGGATGACAGGGAAGAAAGTGAATGCTGACCTCGGCTGAAACAGCGCTGGCAGCTTCAGCAGATATATTACGTGGTACTTACCATTACTTCATACAGTGTTGAGAGTTTTGGCTCTTGAGCAGAATTTCTGGGTCTGTATTTTACCTATGCTGCTCATGCATTTTATGATCCTATGTGGGTTATTTAAGCTTTTTGTGCCTCATCTACAAGATTGAGATCATTATGATATTGATTTCATAGGTACTTTGCAGACAGGATTACCTATCTGAGAGAAACTTGATTTATTTCTTTGATGCATGCAAACTTAAGCTTGCCAATGCTCATATTTGTGGGTTTTTCCCCACACAGGACAGTGCAGTCGTTAAGGCACCATGGTTAGTGTCATCTCTACATGCCTCAGCCTATCTCAAGGTCTCCTTTGGACAGTTTGCAAATGAATGCCTGCGTGAGTCTCTATATCTGAGGGAGTCCTCTGCCTGGGGGAACTTATCTGCCCATGCTCAAGACATGAGGGCTAGAATTTGTAGATAAATACAACAGCTTCCTTGTCCCTTGGAGATGAATCTCAGACATATTCCACAATCTCTCAGAGGCTCCCGGGTGGTACCAAATCCCAGTTGTCCACAGCAATAGTGGGGTTGTTAACCAGCTTTCCTCCCTTCTCTGTCTCACTGCCCCACTTCCTCAATTTGCTCTCTGGGATCTTCCCCCAAATAAATGACATGCTCCCAAATCCTTGTCTCAAGGTCTTGTTTTAGGAGGAACCCCAGGCAAAGGTAGTTACAGATTTTAGAGCAGGACTTCCTCCTGCAAATTCTGACTTCATTATTTACAGGGATTTTTTTTTTAATACTCTAAGTTTTAGGGTACATGTGCACAATGTGCAGGTTTGTTACATATGTATACATGTGCCATGTTGGTGTGCCGCACCCAGTAACTCGTCATTTAACATTAGGTCTATCTCCTAATTCTATCCCTCCCCCTTACTCCCACCCCACAACAGGCCCTGGTGTGTGATGTTCCCCTTCCTGTGTCCATGTGTTCTCATTGTTCAATTCCAACCTGTGAGTGAGAACATGCGGTGTTTGGTTTTTTGTCCTTGCGATAGTTTGCTGAGAATGATGGTTTCCAGCTTCATCCATGTCCCTACAAAGGACATGAACTCATCCTTTTTTATGGCTGCATAGTATTCCATGGTGTTTGTGTGCCACATTTTCTTAATCCAGTCTATCATTGTTGGACATTTGGGTTGGTTCCAAGTCTTTGCTATTGTGAATAGTGCCTCAATAAACATACGTGTGCATGTGTCTTTATAGTAGCATGATTTATAATCCTTTGGGTATATACCCAGTAATGGGATTGCTGGGTCAAATGGTATTTTTAGTTCTAGATTGAGGAATTGCCACACTGTCTTCCACAATGGTTGAACTAGTTTACACTCCCACCAACAGTGTAAAAGCATTCCTATCTCTCCACATCCTCTCCAGCATCTGTTATTTCCTGAATTTTTAATGATCTCCATTCTAACTGGTATGAGATGGTATCTCACTGTGGTCTTGATTTGCATTTCTCTGATGCCCAGTGATGACGAGCATTTTTTCATGTGTTTTTTGGCTGCATAAATGTCTTCTTTTGAGAAGTGTCTGTTCATATCCTTCGCCCACTTTTTGAAGTGGTTGTTTGATTTTTTCTTGTAAATTTGTTTAAGTTCTTTGTAGATTCTGGATATTAGCCCTTTATTTAATTTTTATTTTGAGTTCAGGAGTACATGTGCATGTTTTTTATATAGATAAACTTATGTCATGGAGGTTTGTTATACAGATTACTTCATCACCCAAGAATTAAGCCTAGTACCCATTAGTTATTTTTCCTGATCCTCTTCCTCCTCCCACCCTCTACCCTCCAAAAGGCCCCAGTGTGTGTTGTTCCCCTCTATTTATTCATATGTTCACATCATTTAGCTCCCACTTATAAGTGAGAACATGCAGTATTCAGTTTTCTGTTCCTGCATTAGTTTGCTAAGGATAATGGCCTCTAGCTCCAACCATGATCCTGTAAAGGACACGATCTCATTCTTTTTTATGGCTGCATAGTATTCCATGGTGCATATGCTTTATCAAGTCTATCGTTAATGGGCATTTGGGTTGATTCCATGACTTTGCTATCGTACAGTGCTTCAGTGAACATACACATGCATGTGTCTTTATAATAGGATGATTTATATTCCTTTGGGTATATATCCAGTAATGGGATTGCTAGATCAAATGGTATTCAGACAAGCAAATGCTAAGGAAATTTGTTACCACAAGACCTTCCTTATAAGGGCTCCTGAAGGAAGCATTAAATAGGGAGAGAAAAGACCATTATTTACAGTTTTTAAATTAAGGAAATGATTAAACACTTCATTATTTCAATTTTCTCATGTCTAAGGAAGGTATGATGATAAAAGCTACATGATATTTTTTGTGAAGCTTAGCTGAAACAGTACCTGTCAAGTGCTTCTAGACCATTGCAAGTTTTCAATAAATGTTAGCTTTTATTATTATTATTATTAATGTCAGCCTACCTTAAAACTTCTTTAAATAGATGGCATGAACAGCTGTAGATAACTGCAGGGTGTAAAAATTCTGGCAGCTTTTTTTATACCTGTTTAAACTCTTTGAGCTTAACGCTCTTCAAGTTCCCTGCTGGCCTGTAAGTAATAGACCAATGTCAGTGGAGGAGACATGTAGATGTTAAGAATGAACTAAGTTTGTAAGGTAAAAAGCCAGGCTTCCTATATGCCTCAGTAGATGGTCTGATGAGGACGCTGAGAGAGAGTATCATGAAATAGAAATGAAGTGGATTAACAAGAAAATCCATGTTCCTGGCACACTAAGGTGATAAGTAAATGGTTTTCTGTGGCTTTGCTAAAATTTTGAAAAATTCAGTTAGCAGCACTGTTGCCTAAACATAGTATGGTATGTTAAGAAGGAGGATTCTAACAAGCACTTGTTAAGTGCCTATTGTAATTAAGACAAATATGATTTGGTTTGTGTTCTCAAGTCTGGTGGGAGAGATAGGCATGTAAACAGATGAATTACAGCACGAAGTGCTACTGCTGCACCAAGACAGGCAAATACTTCACTTAAGCTAAGGCAGGGAAGAAAGAAGGAAGGGGATTTTTATATACTTTTATCTGCGCTGAAGGTGGCTTTACAGATGAGGAACCCGAAACTCAAAGAATGTATGTCAATTCACTAAGGCATGCAGCTGCTAAGTGGGGAGCCAGCATTTGAATCAAACTTTCTTTCCCCAAGGTTGTCTCCATCATGCCAGGCTGTAGTGGTGACAGGTGGGAAGGTGTAGTGAGCCGTCTTCTAGGAATATCTATCCCTGAGAGCAACAAATCCTGGTGGTTCTCTCTGTATATAGTCACAGAGCTCCAGGGCATGTAGTACTTAGAATTTTCTTTTTGCTCATTGCACAGGAAATGGTATGAAACTGAGGTAATTCATACACACATAATTTGAATATAAAGAAGAAAATGATAGAGGCATCTGGATGACCTGATATTTAATATAGTAAAAGGAAAATGTTTTCCTAAGCAGAATGAGTGGTATACGACGAATAAGTTGTGGTCAGGAACCATGTCCCCAGAGTTTTGGCTTTTATCCTTTCATTGATTCACAACATGAATTTTTTTTTTCCTAAATATCCTTCACTAGAAGGCAGAATTAATCAACCTTTGTAATTTAACAGATTATTTGGATACAAAACTAATGATATTTTTATTCAAACATGTCAAGACCTTGGGGATATAGCATGGGATTTGGGGAGCAGGTTGGTTGGTGGGGGCAGTCGTCTAAAGAATCAGTAACATTTGAGTGCCTAAAATATTAATTATCGTCCTACCAGCAATACTGTTCTCTGTCCTTAATGATGAAATAAGAGATTAGAAAATAATAAAAAAATAAAAACAAGGACATAATTTCCATGCGATAATGATAGGACTTTTTGATATCACATTTAAAAAATAGGTGACTTTTATGAGAGAGGAAGTGAGGAAAAGAAGCCAGCATTTATTGAATGCTTGCTGCAGGCTTCTGTGCCATGGGTATTAATAGCCCCATTTTACAGATGAGGACCCTGAGAATCATATATTTAGTGTCAAATGCTTTACCTAAAAGGGCAAAAGTATAACTAGAACAAAAGTTCAATGCTTAACTCTGAAAAAATCTGTTCTCTTTGCTACAGACCATACCATCTTGGTGAAAATATCCCAAAAGATCTGGGGTTGAGTTACAGTGCCAAAGGGGAGAGGAATGTAATATTGCAATTAGATGATGAGAGATTGTCTTAGGAACACTGAAGTACACTGGCAAATTTTGGGAAGCAGAGATAAATTATGTTGCTAAAAGCCAAGGAAGGCTGGGCGCGGTGGCTCACGCCTGTAATCCCATTACTTTGAGAGGCCGAGGCAGGTGGATCACCTGAGATCAGGAGTTCGAGACCAGTCTGGCCAACGTGGCAAAACCCTGTCTCTACTACAAAATTAGCTGGGCATGGTGGCAGGCACCCGTAATCCCAACTACTCAGGAGGCTGAGGCAGGAGAATTGCTTGAACCCGGGAGATGGAGGTTGCGGTAAGCCAAGATTGCGCCATTGCACTCCAGCCTGGGAGACAGAGCAAGACTCCATCTCGAAATTAATTAATTAATTAATTATTTTTTTTTAAAAGCCAAGGAACCCATTTGGCTAGAGAGTGTGAGCTTGAGAATTGGATAGAAATGGGGGAAGTTAGGCTCTGTGGCACTGGCTGGTGGAAAGTCTGCAGTCAGCACTTTGATCAGGTCAAACCCAGTAATATTTTTGAACTCTTACTTTTCTCTGTCAGGCGCCAGCAAGCAAAACTGAGTAAGGAAATAATAGTTTACAGCCTTAGATTTTAGTTAGTTTGAGTACCTGTTGAAAAGTGGTCCAATTTTTGTGTTTAATCTGGAAGAAATTCTGAAGGATGAGGTTTAATAATCACAATTGAAGTAGTGGATATGGGATCAGAGTCTGATTGCATTGGATACAGTATTCCAAGATCACTGAATGATACAACTCCTGCAAAAAGGATGCTATGACAATATAAGCATAAAGCCGCAGGGACGTGGACAGAGGTCTTAAGGGTTGGAAAAAGGAGTGGGCACATTTGTGAAATGCAGCGGAGCTGTGGGATTTGGACTTTGCAATGTGCTTGTGCAGTAGGACTAAAGCAGACAAGCATAGAATGCATGCCATTAATTCTTAGCCTTGAGGCATACCTTCTCAATAATTAGGAGAATGGAAAGAGGTATTTTTTATATATCCCTTCCACCTTTATATATATTTTTTATTGTTCAATGAAGTAGAACCCCGTATAAAGAGGAGTTCAGGGAATCTATTAAAAATCCAGGGTACCTTCTGTGTCCTAGTCAGAGTTCTTGGAGTTGTTGAATTATAAAAATATGACATCCCAACACACACTGTAGGGATCAAAATCTAGGTGTGGGGCAGGAAGATAGCTCATAGGCAATTCCAATATTTGCAGTTGAAATTTGGCATGAAACACTGATAATTTGCATCGTCTGTCCATCCTTCATGAGCTGATGATGCCGAATGCTTGTCTCACATGGCAGGTTTCACTTTGTACTGAAATGATGAAGTTACTTCTCTGCCTCCAACACTAGATTGTGTGTTGCCTGAGGGCAGGAGCAATGTCGTCCTTTTTGACTTTCTGGCACTTAAAACAGAATGTGGCTCATAGTTGGAGGTCAGTACATATTTGAATAGAAGAATGCATGAAAATATAAATGTTAGACTCTTCCCTTATGGTTATTGTTTTAGTTTATAAAGTAGATGTAAATATAGCCCAAGATAACATAGCAATTTGGCAATTCTCCATGAATTTTCTGTAATAGAATATTTCAGTAAGCACAGTATACTTCCTGTTTTAACTTTGTGGCTAACTGACCTTTAGTTATTTGACAGATATTTTTCTGGCAGGCGATGTGCTAAACATTGGGGGTTGTCTGCAACTGTTTTTTATTTTAAGTGGTAAAGTTGCTCTTTTAATTCAAATTTGTTTTTTAATTGACTTATAAACTTGTATGTACTTATAGTGTACAACATGACGCTTTGAAGTGTCAATAATCAAATGGTTAAATCTAGCTAATTCAATCATAATTTAAGTAGCTAGATCTAACCATTTCGTTATTGACACTTCAAAACACACAAACACACATAATGAAATGGTCAAATCTAGCTAATTAACAAATACGTTACCTCACATAGTTATCATCTTTGTGGTGAGAACATTTCACATCCTCTCTCTGAGCATTTTTGAAAAATATAGTATATCATCATTAACTATAGTCTGTAGACTGTATAATAGATCTCTTGAAATTATTTCTCCTGTTTAACTAACTGAAAATATGTATGCCTTGGACCAACATCTCCCCACTCCCCACCCCCAACCACCCCAGCTTCTGGTACCCACCCATCTTCAGCTGTTTGTAAATACCTACGGTTGATGGGGAAATGCATTTGTTGAAATATACTGAAGCCTGTGGATTATTGTAATAATCCTTTTATGCTATCAAAGAGTTACTGCTCTTTGAGCTTACCTTAGTTAGGTCTTGTAAATTGAGTGTTATTTGAGAACAGAACACAGGAGGGCACCAGAGAACAAGAAAATGACAACCAAAAAAAAACCCCCAAAACCAAAGCACTGAACTTCTGGCTCTAGAATAGAGACCCTGCTAAATGTATCATCTCTCAGCAGTCCATTTCTATTAAGTCTTTTTCTTTAAAGGCCGTGAGGTATTTTTAAACACGAGAGCTTTCCAAACTTTCATTAAAGGAAAGTGTCCCTTTCCCAGACAATGCCTCCAGCTCAGTCAGATGCCCAAGCATGACCAGAAGGAGACATGGATGAAGAGAACCCAGGGGGTGTCTTTGCACACATGATGCTCTAAAGCATTTTCAGATCTCCTCTATGGGCCCAGCAAAAGTGCTGTTTCTGAGGAGGAAGGCAGATTGCTAGACGGATTCACAAACCACAGCAGCTCCAACTCTCCTACCGATGCCTTTACTCCAGGTGCCTCAGCCAGTAGCAACAGGTCTCCCTGTTGGTGATGCCCAAGGGCACCATTTAAGAAGAAATAAAAAATGATGAGTTCATGTCCTTTGTAGGGACATGGATGAAGCTGGAAACCATCATTCTCAGCAAACTATCACAAGGAGAAAAAACCAAACACCGCATGTTCTCACTCATAGGTGGGAATTGAACAGTGAGAACACATGGACACAGGAAGGGGAACATCACACACTGGGCACTGTTGTGGGGTGGGGGGAGGGGGGAGGGATAGCATTAGGAGATATAGCTAATGCTAAATGACAAGTTAATGGGTGCAGCACACCAACATGGCACATGTATACATATGTAACAGACCTACAAGTTGTGCACATGTACCCTAAAACTTAAAGTGTAATAATAATAATAATAATAAAAGAAGAAATAGACAATGGGCTTAAGTGTTCACTCACCTCCTGTGCTTCCCTGGGCCTACGGTTATGGCTCCTAGGCATATGGGAGAGGTTGAGTCAGTCACTGTGGCTTAGAGGCTGCAGTGCCTTATCAATTTCTGGCACTGAATTATGACTAGAATTTGAAAAACATCAAACATGGCTTCCATGACATCATAGTCTCAGCTCAGTATGTCACTGGGAGGTTGTAGTAGTTTGCGGATGACAGTGATCAATGAAAACCCAATTTATTTGACTCAAAGGGCTGTGGATATATGTACATGAAGATGTATTCTACAGCCCCAACCTGCTGCATCTGGCTCTGGAATTCCAGGTCCACATTTCTGAGTATCTGCTAGTCATTTCCATGTATAGAGCCATCCCTTGGTATCTCCAGGGGATTGGTTCCAGAACTTCAAAGGAACTCAAATTTGAGGATGCTCAAATCCCTGACAAAATGGCATAGCATTTGCATATAACCTATGCCCATCCTCTCACATACTGTAAAATCATCTCTAGATTACTTGTAATAAATAATACAATGAAAATGCTATGTACATAGTTGTACTGTTTCGGGAATATTGACAAGGAAAAAGTTCTGCCTGTGTTTAGTACAGAGGCAAGGTTTTAAGAATATTTTAAATCCAGAGCTGGTCGAATCCACAGATGTGGACCCCTCAGATATGAAGGATCATCTGTTTATCCCACCATCTCATACTCAGGATGTTTAAAATAGAGCTAATAGCTGTTTCTTTCTCAAACCCAGCTCTTCTTTTCTTTGTTTCATCTAAATTAAGTAGCAAGACCAAGTTTTCCAGGCTGGAAAAGTGTAAGTGATCCTCAACTTTGTCCCCCCACCTTCCATTCCTATCATTCAGGGGGTCACCTCAACCGTCTCTTCTATTTATACCTTTCATTCATTTCACTCTGCTATAGAGCACTTTGAATTCAGGATTTATTTACCTCTTTTCTAAGTAAGTTGAATGGCCTTTCTGTGCTTTTTCTGTTCTGGTCTTCACGTAATCCGCTTCACATTCTTTTTAATTCACCTTTCCCAAGATTCATCATTGCTTACAGGACAATGTCCAATTCCTTAGCATTACATGCAGTCCATCTATCTTTCCTACCTTAGCTCTCACTTCACAGCTCATAATCCCTCTCCTCCCCAATGTATACAAACACACCCACCTTTCCACTGTGGTTCATCTTCTGGCTATTGGTTATATTTTGCCTTCAATTACCTCTGCTGGATATGGAATAGCATAGAAGTTATGCACATGGGCCCTAGAACTAAACTAGGGGTCTGCAAACTACAATCAGCAGGACAAATATTCCCCACCACCTCTTTTCATAAATAACCATTTATTGGAACTCACCAAGGAACTATGGAGAAACAAGGAAGAATTTCACTATAAAAGATGCCAGAGGAAAAAAGAGTACATATTATATGGTTACATTTATATAAATCTAAAAAATGCAAACTAATCTCTAGTGACAGAAACAGATCCCTGGCTGCTAGAGGAGCAGGGAGAGGAAGGGAGTACAAAGAGCCATGAGAAAACTTTTGAGGATAATGTATATGTTGCTTATCTTGATTGTGTTGATGTTTCAATGGGTCTACTCATATATCAAAACTTATAAAATTGTACACCTTAAATATGTGCAGTGTATCATGTGTCCATTATACTTCAATTTAAAAGAACACATGGAAAACATTCAGCATCCAGTGTTCCCATAGCCTCAGCCACAGTTAGCCCGAAGAGTTGCTTGTGTCTTGATAGAGAGACCACTGAAGTAATTTCCACAGTTCAGGGTTATCATTCCATTGCTAGTTCTAAGAATCTTACCCTTTTCATGCCTTTGGTCTCTCATCAAAGATGTAGGATGGCTGGACTTACTAATCTTCAAGGCACTTTTCAAATTTCTAGAGTCTCTCTGCGGGGCAAAGTGGCTCACGCCTGTAATCCCAGCACTTTGGGAGGCTGAGGTGGGTGGATGACCTGAGGTCAGGAGTTGGAGACTAGCCTGGCCAACATAGTGAAACCCCGTCTTTACTAAAAATACAAAAAATTAGCCAGGTGTGGCGGCAGGCACCCGTAATCCCAGCTACTCGGGAGGCCGAGGCAGGAGAATCACTTGAACCCAAGAGGCATAGGTTGTAGTAAGTCCAGATCGTGCCATTGAAAAAAAAAAAAAAAAAAAGAAACAAAGAAAAGAAAAGAAAAAGAAAAAAATTTCTAGTCTCTCTGATCTCCATTTTACATGTTCAGTCTACAAGTATTTTGGCGGTACCTAAACTTATTCAGGCAGTATGTCTGTGGTCTATAAATGTACATACCCCACCTTTGCTGTAGTTGATGCCTCTGCTTGCTGAAATTTGTTTCTTTTCTAAGTGTTGCATCCCTCTTTGAAACAGCAGGGGCTCACCTGGCAAAACAGTCCTGTAAGCAGTAGTGGAGAAACTTGGCTGCTCACTGTTCCTGTTTTGAGTAAATTACCCTTCTTAATTGAACATTATATGATTTGGCTTCCCAATTTGTGTTCTTCTTTTCAAAAATCTAACAGTAATAGAGTGTATTTAGTTAGGTTCAAAATCATATTTTTTAAAAAGAAATGCAGGAAAAAATTCAAAGGGTGTTTAATGAGAATATGATAGACTTTGAAATGGAAGATATCACCAGGAAATTCTCCATTTCTTAGGACTATATAAGTGACACTGACTTCACACAGTGGTTTTAAGGTTGAGTGTACTGTTACAGGAATATGTAAGCTGCTTAAAACATTTCACAACTCATGGTCGGACAATGTTCCCTTGAGAGGAAAATTCACTGGCGTTTCTCAAAAACCTGACTGCTTAAAATCCAAGTGACCCAATGCTGGCCTTGCTTATTTCTAGAGAAAGTTGCCTTAGCAACCTACTAGCATTAAGTTGCTTAAAGGAATGTGTGTTTAACATTGTTATAAGCCAGAAACAGAGAAAACAGTTAACATTTAGACAAGTGATTATTACTGGCATCCATGTAGGCTGTTGGAATAGCCAGGATATGAGTTGCTAACCGTTCATTTATTAATCTTCATGGAATTAAATACGGAAAGGAGGAATACAGAGGAGATCCTGTGCTGGACACATTCTCTATGTTAGTTCATTTATTCGTCACCATATCCCCTTGATTAAAGTGATCATGAGTCTTTCCATTTTGTAACTTGGAGAGACTGAGGCTGAGAGATGTTTAGATGTTTGTCCAAGGTCACACAGCTAGTACCTACTGGAGCAGAAATTTGAAGCCATGTCTGGCTCATTCAAAATCCTATGTTCTTTCTCACACCCTGCTGGCTCACTACTTATTGTGAGGCATTTGAATGATCATTCAGCTATTTCCTTTACCTGACGTTTTTAGTTTGCTGGCTTCAGTTTCTTAGGGGCACCCTATTGGGCCACATGAGAGATTATAGAATTATGTTGTGATCATGGTGGGCTATTATCTCTACAAACTCTCCTGACACCATCAGTGCACCAGGAAGGTTGGATAATCCTACGTGGATGTGGAGAAATCTCAACCTTTTTTTATTTGACATTAGGATTTTTTTTTTCCCTCTAGGTGGTGTTTTCACTGACTTTGTGGACTGCGAAAAGTTGAGTTTATTTTAGTTTAACAGTCAAGAATGTGGTTCTTCAGGACATTTTCTCTTTAGTGTGCCTGGAGCTTCTAAATCTTATTTAAACCTTCTTTTTGAAATAGATGTTGCATATCTTTGGCTGTAAGAGGAAGTCAGGAGTTGTTCTCTCTGCTTCCAGACCCACTCCCCAGCCATGTAGACTTTATATTTGAAGGTCCAGAGTGATTTTTCTAAGGCAATAATCTGACCCTGTCATTCCCAGCAGCATGTAGAAAATCACCTTGACACTCTAGGTACATTCAAGTGGGCTGCCCCAGAGGTCATGGAACAAAAAGCCTCCTAGACCAAGCTAAGATGTGAAATTATAAATTGTTTATTAAATCAATTTAAGGTACACTTTAAGCATAAATCAAGGGGAAAGTGATTGGTTCAATAAACACAGGAGAGTGTGCAAGTGGGATAGAAAGACTACCATATCTCAATCCTTGGTTACACAATGTTCATCTACCTTGGTTCCCTCTCTGCCATATTAGTCTTCCCTGCTGATGAAGTAGTTACAAAAACCAGAGTTGAGATTAAGAAAGGGATACAACAGCTGGGAAACACTGGTCCTGTTACACCATTGCCCTCCTGGGGAGACACAAGGGCAAGTATACCTGGCCATAGCTATCACTTGCCAATTAGCCTGGTGACTAGATATGTTTTATCTCTATGTATCAACCAGAGCAAATGTGGGGCCAGAACGGGACCAAAATGGATGTCACCAATGGGTTGACCAGTTTAGGGATGAAGGAGTCAACAGAGATTGTCTGAGCTTCATAAATATTTAAGGTTTACTCTGTACTTTCATCCCTTTCTATGGGGAAGTAACTCTCTTATTTCATCCTTTTTATCTTTGTTCAGCACACATGTGCTCTTTTTATTTTCTCTATGTCTCACAGTTCTCAGAGATTATCAATTTGCTCCCTACACTTTAATCCGTTCTATAAGTTCCATCCATCTTTTTGTTGCTTGCTATAACAAAATCGAATAATCTTAAAGAATGCAGCAAACACACATTGCAGTCTGTTTAAGATATTTTAAGAGTTCTTTTTGATCTAGGAGATAAAACACAAAGTTTTCAGTACAGCAGGTTCTTGTAAGCAGGTTCTTAAAATCTCCTCCTGGCTACATCTTTAGACTAATTTCCTACCTCTCATAAAAATGCCCTCCACTACCCTACCACATGGAAGTACTCGACATTCGCTGAACTTGCATGATCTCTTAATCTCTATACGTGGCAGTTTTTAAAATCTCTTGTCTACCTGGAGCACTAGTTCTGTGCATTCATTAAAAAGCATAAGCTTTGCTTTCTCTAACAAGTATTACTTGAACACCACTATCTTCTTAACCCCAAACTCAGACCCAAATGTGCATGTATATGTGCACACACACACTCCCAATAGCTTCTCTCTTTCCCTGTGTTCCTTAGGTATAATGCAAAGAACTCATAGTAGTATTAAAGCACTTAAAACATTGTATTACATTTTTATATCACTCTCTACTCCATTCGACTGTAAGTAACTTTGATCCAGGGATCAAAATATATTTCTCCTTTTATCTCCAGCCACTAGTCAATGTCCACTGTGTTATAAATAAGCAGTAAATATTTGATGAGTTGTTGAGTTAATGAGTAATAACAAATAAATGTTATTGTGCAACAATTTGGCAGATATTTGTTCCTTGAATAGAATGATTTTTATAATTGTCATTTACAAATTCAGTTTAGATAGGATATTTTTCTCTTATTTCTTCCCTTGAATGTTTTCCCCCAACTACCATGTACTCCCATTACTAGATTTTTTAATAAATCACTTAAATATGTTTTTGTAAATTATTAATAGCAGCAAGTAGTGCTGATCTGTTGGGCACCTAATGTGTATCAAGCTGTGAATTAGAACTTGTCTTCCACTGGTCCCAAGAGAGCTGGATCAGTTCACAACCCTGCATAAATGGTAGCTAGGATTATGATTCAGTAGGAGCATATGTAGCCTCAAGCAGGATAATTAGTTGTAATAAGCACATAACCACATTTTCTCCCTGTTTCTGTGTTAGGGGATGGCATCAATTCACACTTTGAATTTCAATGTCCATAAGCTGCATTTAAATACATTCATATAAATGCATGTCAAGTAACTACCATGTCTAGGCCTTGGACTAGATTCTGAAAAAAAATAGGCACAATCACTGGCCTCGTGGAGTTCATAGCCAGCATCACCTTAAAATCATTGAGAAGTAGAAAGTCAGGTTATTGAGACCAGGATGACCCACACTGCATCTAACTGGGGGATATTAAGTTCTCACAGACATTACAAGCTGATCCCAGTCAATGTAAGCTCACTGTATAATCAACTACCTCCATATACAAATGTCCCCTCCTCCAGTGGCATGATCTAGGGCTGGCAGGGATTCACCTTTCCTTACCCATGGTGCTTCTCAAAATTCCCCTGCTGCCTCACCCAGCCACCCCTATTCTCACCCAGTCTAAGTATCAGTTCCAAGAAGCATTTCTAGTTCCTCTACCCATTTGTTTTCTGCAAACCTTCACATCTGCTCCCTCAGAAGCACCATTGGTTATGGAGGTCTGATCTGAAGTTCTACCCATCACTCACACATTCATCATCCATCCAGAAGGCAGTTTTATATAAACCCAGATAAGCTTGGCTTTGCATCTACTTATTAGGTATTTACCCTTGGCTGAGATAACTTAACATCCCTGTTTCTTACTGCTGTCATCTGTAAAATGGGATAAAAATGCTTACTTCCCAGTATTCTGGGGATTAAATATTAAGCTCCAGTACAAAGTATAACAATGACTTTATGCGTCATTATCCCCGCTGGTCTCCCATAGCCATTCTCTAGCACCCCTGTGCCATCTTTGGGATTGTCGAGCTAGCCCTGAAGTGGCAAGGACCCTATTTCAGTGCTCATATTTAAAAAGCACCACCATCAGCAAAAGGGGTGTAGAGAGGAGGCACCATTTAGAATCTTGGAAAATCTGAAAAAACTTGCTTCTAGGCCAGAGAGTAGAGAGAACTGTGAGATTGTGTGCTAGCCACAGTAGACCAATGTTGGATTGGAGATGATAGGTTGTCTTAATGGAAAGTGTGATGGGGAGCCAATGTGGCACAGTAGCTCAGAGTGTGGGCTCTGGAGCCAACATAAGAAGAGTTACCCTAACAGAATATAGACCACAGAGTTCTTCCCTTCAAGTATGGATTCATCATACATCCTTCAAACCTGCCAAGTACTTCACTTTCTTTCTCTCTACCAACCTGCTTCTTACCAACCTTCTAAAGTCCTGTTCTTGATTCACCCTAGTCTCACCTATAACCTTCAGAAGCCCTGTCTCTGACTCTTAACTCTTCCTGTCTTAACACTGAGCCTCTACTTTCAGCTTTAGGAGCCACAATGAGTGTTTCAGAGCTGAAGAATATCTGGAGCCCATATGTCAGACATGAAAGATTTGGAAAAACAGAAATAAAAAAGTTCGTTGAAGTATTTGAAATGATTTATTCAAGTAGGGTTGGGACCTAAAAATTTGCCAAATAGATCATAATGGGGGAGTAGTACCAGGAACGTATAGAAAGGAACAGAAAAATTGATCTCATAGAAATAAAACGTAGAACAGAGGATACTAGAGGCTGAAAACGGAAGGGGGAAAATGGGAGACACAGAGAGATTTGATAAAAGACACAAAATTACAGCTAGATAGAAAAAATAAGTGCTAGTGTTCCAGAGAGCTGCAGGATACAATAATATACAGTTTCAAACAGCTAGAAGGAACATACTACATATTAAATGTTCCCCAAACAACTAATGATAAATATTTGATATGATGGATATGCTAATCACCCTGATCTGATCAATATATATTATATGTATCAAAACATCACTATGTACCCTGTAAATATGTACAATTATTTTTCAGTTAAAAAAGGAAAAGAAACAAAAAAATAAATATTCTGAGAAGATGACCTTAAGAGAGATGTTGGAAGAGAGGGAGGGTTGGGAAAATGGGAGATGTCTGAGAAATACCCTAGAGGAAATTTGAAATAGAAAAACAGAGCTGAGGAAAGAAATAAAGATGAATCAAAAATTAAATTGGAGTTATATGATGGTTCAGGGAGCAACACATGTGTAGAGAAGGAAATGAGAGGCAGGAACTTTGGGGAATCCCAGAGTTAAGTAATAGACAGGGGAAGAGGCAGGGAGGGGAGGTTGCTCATGAAAGTTCATACATGTGGGAAAACCATGGACAGCCATGTCACTGAAGATGGGAGTGGCTGCTGAAGCCTAATGGTGATGAAGAAGACTAGAAAATGTTCCTTATGCTTGGCAATTTGCAGATTATTAGTAACCAGATAGAACAGCAGAGAAAATAACTAGCTGCCAAAAGGTTGGTGGGGAGGGCTTGGAGGGCAGAGGAACCTGGGCTCAGCAGCAGTCAAGGGGGGCTCTGTGAAGTCTGGGGGGAGAAGCACCCTGGTGGGACACTCTAAAATGTCAAGGTGAATGGAGAAAGCAAGGGAAAGAGGCAGGGTTATGAGGAGGGCTTCTGTGAGTGGAGTAAAATTTAAGGTGCCTAAAGAAAGCTAACAGGAAAAGTCTGAAGGTTGAGAAAAGCAAGATCACTGTTAAAAAATATATATATATGTATATATATATATACATATATATATATATCTCAAAGAATCTAGAAAAAGGATGGGAAGTGGAGTCAGAGGAGAGTTGAGTCTTGGACAATGTGACAGGGTCCTTACTCTAATAACAGAAGCAAAACTTTGGATTAAGCTTATAAGGAAGGGATTTCGTTTATTTACTCAACAAGCATCTGAGTGTGTAGATGCAGACATGGGCATTTTAGACCTGGTTTTCAAGGTGCCTCCAATCTGGATGGGGATATGGATAACTGAAGAATTAGTTTGCAACAGCATGAGATAAACCATGAGGGATGCTGACTGGAGTGTCGAAGGGTGAGAGGATGGCAGGTGGTGAGAGAGACATTCCAGAGTTTCCTTGTGAGTTACAGGTTTGGTTAGGAGGGAAGTGGAGCTAACTGTAGAAGAATAAAGATTGGCCAAATCTCTGGAATTTCAGAAGCATCAACTTTGGGAAACGGAATTTGCTAATGGAGTGGAGTCTGATGCAGTTCTTCACTTATTTTCTTCTGGTATGCAGACCAAAATTATCTGAGAATGATCTTTTCACTTCTGGCTACAAAAATGCAAGCCACCAGTAGAACCACAGGCACCAGTTTACAGTGCAGAGAGCACTGGACTGGGAGTCAGATCTGGGTTGTACTTATGTGGTCATGGGAAATTCCTTCCCCTAGGTGCAGGGACTCAGGATTCACTTTAGTAAAATGAAGGGTTATTCTTTATTGTTCTAAGAAAGGTGATCTGAGAATCACCTGTGTGGTGGGCTAAGTATTGTTTCCTAAAAATTCGATGTCTATCCGGAACCTCAGCATTGTGACCTGACTTGTAAATAGTGTCTTTGCACATGCAATTAGTTCAGATGAGGCCACACTGGATTATGGTGGTCCCTGATTCCTATGATGGTGTCCTTATCAGAAGACGGTACACGGAGAAGAAGCCCATGTGAAGACAAACGGAGAGTGAAGTGATGCTTCTGTAAGCCAAGGGATATCAAGGATTGCAGGAAACCCCCAGAAACTAGGAAGGGACAAAAATGATTCTCCCCTGGAGCCTTTATGACCTGCTCACAACTTGATTTTAGACTTCTCACCAGAACTGAAAGATAACATATTTTCGTTGTAAGCTACTAAGTTTGTGATAATTTGCTACAGCATCCCTAGGAAAGTAATAACACCTGCATCCGGAATATCAGGAATCTTATTAAAATGCCACTTCATAGTATCCATCCCAGATCTTCTGAATCAGAAATACTGAGACTAGAGCCCTGAGATTCAAACTATTAACATTATTTATGTTTCTTATGAAGTTTTAAATGTGAGAACCACTGGCCTAAATGATGCCTTAACAGCTCTGAACAATCTGAAAGTTAAAACGACAGGACTATTTTATGCATATAGACGACATCCCCCCCGGTGAAGTGTGTTACTTCCCATCCTATAGGTATCACAAACAGAAGTATTTACTTTATTAAATACAAAAAGAACCAGATCACTTCCAAACTACTGCTTCTAAACACTTTCATAGGTTTTGTGTTCTGGCAGCATTTTAAAGATAAAAATATTAAGGGTTTTATTTTTTCCGGAGAGGTATTTGTCTCTGAGCAGTTTGACGAATATTTAAGTTTCTTTTAATCTGTGTTCTCCCATCATTTTCTGTATATGTTTCTTTCTTATCTCATTTTATCTGGCCTTATTTTTTTTTCTCTGCTTTTATTCATTTTCTGTGCACTCAGAAATTAAAGGCATATCCATTGTATGTTTTTATTTAATAGTTTTTTACTCTTTATCCTGTAGGGCCTGTGGAAAATATTTCACTATGAGGATTAGTCATTGCATCTCTGAACCATCCCTGATGCATCTCTTGTCTAATGGAGGCTGTATAGTATAGTAGTTAAGGACAAAATGGAATGAGGCTACCCAGGTTTAGTTCCAGCAATTAGGTTATGCAACATTGGGCAATCGACTGAACTTCTTTCTGTGTCAGTTTTCTCAAGGGTAAAATGTGGTTGTTAATGGGACCCATGTGTTAGTCAGCTCTGCTCAGTTATGCTGCAGTAACAGATGCCTCCCTGGAATCCTAGTGACTTAAATGAGCAGAGCTTTATTTCCCACCAGCATTAATATTCATCCTAGTTCTGCTGCAGTGCTTCTTCATGCCTCTTCATTTCTGGACCCTGCCTGAAGAGGCAGCTCTGATTTGTCGCATCCTGGATTTGTGGCGAAGGGAAGAGAGCTAGCAGAGCCATGTGGTGGCCCTCAGACCTTCTAAGTGGTTCACACTATTTCTGCTCACATTTTCTTGGCTGTGAAGCACATAATGCAAAATGCCTGACATAAGAGGCAGGAAATGTAACCCTCCAGAAAGGGTGGACCTATTCGGAAGAGGCTGATAGGAAAAGACAGCAAATATTGTCAAAAATAATGTAATCAACCACAGCAACTTTATGGGATTGACATGAGTATTAAGTAAGTTAACATAGGTAAAGCACTTAGAATAGTGTCTTATGACTATTGTCTGGTGGTCTATTATTAACGGGCTCTTGTGCAAGTATGTGAAGACATTAATTCTTTATTTGAGAATCCAATGTACCTTCCAAGGAAAGTGCTATTTAGAGTTGAGAAAGATACAGAAATACAGGTCTTGGTCTATGCCTTATGGAATCTGTATACTCCTCCATGAAGAATGTGAAGAGGAACAGACAGTTGATGACTTCCAGATGGCCTGAGTGCCCACCAGCAGGGAATCTAGTGGACACCTCTGTACCTGTTCTTCCACATGATTGGTGTTTATTTGTTCAACTCCCCCAGTAGACTCTAAGCTCCTTTAGAACAGTGAGTGTATCTTTTTCATCTTCGCACCCCAGAAACTTTCACAACACCTGTCTAGTAGGTCATCAACTTTTAAATTAAACCCCTCCTTCTTTATACAGTCTGAAAGTGGGGTGGTAACTTCACTCTCTTAGGTAAGAACAGTTTTCTTCTGCTTGATGCCCCATGTTAATGAGGAATTCAGGGTGCATGGAGGAGGCAGTCAGCAGTTTGAAGTTTACATCCATACTGTGCCCAAACTGTTGCACAAAAGTATGAACACAGCACATGGAAATTAGTCCTGTTTGCCAACATAGTCGGTTTTGCATGCGTCATACATGGCCAGGCTTGCTGTATTAAGAGCCAGCTGCATTTAAGTCTTACTTAAGGGGAAACAAATACATTTGAATTGAAATACACTTGATTTATTTTTGTTGATGTTCTAGTTTTAATTATTTTCTCTATGTGCATGTCTTGCAAGTTTTATTTTTGTGGGGACTATAAGGATATGATATTTCCAGGGAGACGAAGAGCTATAATTTCTCAACTTTTCAAACCTACATACATATTATTTTAGGAAGGACAAATCTCATCATCTTAGTTAACAAGAACCAGAATAGAGTGATAGTTCTGCTAATCTGGCCTCCTGGGTCTTGCAGTTGCATACACCAGATGCTAAGAGGATAAGACAGATTAGCCAGGAGTAAGACCATTCTGTGTGGCAGCTACCTCTGTCCACAGTGGGTGATCAGCTAATGCCATCAAGCTCATAAGCTGATAGGCCTTGTAATTACCATGCCAAAGAGGCTGCAAATATCCCTCTTTTCCCAATTTTACCTTATATTTAGTACTTTCTATTGTAGGAAGGAGATGCTGCAAACACCATGGAGGTTGATCTGAAAATACCGTATTCCCAGAACTCTTTGTCTTGGGATACTTCTAAAATCCAATGACTGTATCTTCATATCTATACATAAAGTCCCCCATCCAGATGGGATATTCATCCAGAATATGGCAGATAGAACCTGAAGGGTCTTTGGGTATCAAGAGCATATCACTTAGCTTCTTACTTGAATAGACTTATGCTATTTAAGAATGATCGTAACCTCATTCTTGGCAGTAGAGTGAATTAGACAAATTAACAAATTAGAGTTCCCAAAAGTCCTCCATGGTTCAGAGTGAAGAGCTATGTGATTGTGCTTAGAGACCTGTGCTACTTCCTCACAACCCCAGGAGTCTGGTCAGTTTTTGGTAATTTACAACCATGGTCCCTCAGCCTGCCCTGAGTGCTGACAGCAGACTACTGCCTTCTGTACTCTGTGGGCTTCATGGACTCTAGGTGGGTATTTAGGTTAATGGGAAGTGATCTATCTGTGGAGTCAGGACAGGCAGCTATCTAGGTTAATGGGAAGCAATCTATCTGTGGAATCAGAAAGACTGGATTCTTTATTTAATTTCACAATTCAATAGCTTGTGAGCTTGGGCAGGTCACTTAACCTCTTAATCTCATCCTAGGTAATTGACGTTACCTACCTCATGCGGTTGCTGTAACATTTGAGTTACTGCATGGGACATGATTGAGTGCTATGTAGGTTTTATCTTAGTTTGAGTTCCCTTGAGAGCAAAGCCTGAGACAAAGACTTGGGTGAGATAGTTTTTCTGGGAGTGGTCCCCAAAAGCAGAAGTGAATGAGCAGGGAGAGTAAGCAGTGCAGAAAGAAACACCAGTGTGAGTGTCCACTGTCAAGATTCCTGCTCTAAGCACTGCATAGGTGGGAGAGATGAAGGTGTTGCCATGAATGCCTCCCAGGATTTTCTGCTTAAAACATAGGAGGTTGGAGTATTTATTCATTGGCTCCCTTCCCCTCCCCATTCTTTGATATTTACCCCTAGGGTATTCTTGCCCTCACTCCCATTTCTTGGTTGCTCTTTCTTGCAGGCAGGGCAGGCACCCTAGCTTTAGAGAAGGCCCAAGGGCTGGCCATGCTTGAAGTGGGGGACCATCAAACTGTCTGAGCTCACAATAACTGTCACCTGCTGCAGTGGCTGAAATCTGACGTTGGCTGAGGGAATATGATGCCAGGCGGCACATGATGCAGGGTCTGCTGGAAGCGCATACAAATATGATATTTTTCATACTCACTTTCATTTACAATATACACATTTAACTTTTTTTTTTTGCTTTATTAATAGGTTCTGTATGCTAGGCCTGTACCCTGGTCTTACAAATACTTTAAAGAAAGGCCAGGTTATACTCTTCATTATCCTCCTAGAATTAGATTTTCTGTTTCATAATTAGCAATAGTCTCCCATATCCTCCATGCTCTTTACCCAGCCTCACCCTAGTCCTCTTTCAGTCCTGAGACAGGACAACTCAGGGATGTAAACATGGAGAAACTGTGAGAACAAACCAGAGAGGAAGGATTTTTCAGACAGGCTGACTAGGGTTTGAGTCCCACAGCTGTATGACCTTGACAGGTCACAGAGCTTTGCTCTGCCTCTTGATTCGTAAAGCTGGGGTATAGTAGATCAGCTGCATGCTACAAAACGAAATGAGACCACGTATGCAAAGCAACTGGTACTTCTTTATATACGTTACTTTCATTCCCCTATCACTTCCCCAAAAAGCTGCATTTTCTTCTGGCCAGGAAGAATATATATTAAAAGGAAAAGTAGTGACTTCATTTATATCTATCTGCTGCCTGATATCTTTCAGCTCCAAATTTGTCAAATTCACTCTACTGCCAAGATCCTTCTGCTCCTCTTCCTTCTCCCCCTGTACCCTCCATAAATTTACTCTCCTTTAATTTATTCATCCATTTCTATGTATTCACTTATTAATTCAATTATATGTGTTTACTACTATATGGACTACTTTCCTGAATCGTTTCAATCTGTCCTATTGCTAAAATACAGTTTGCAGCTCTCTTCAGCTCCCCCTCCATTTCTTCTCTCTCCCTCAACCCATCCACTCATTTGTTTATTTAATTTATTCAGTTTTATTTATTAGCTCACTAGTTTTTTTCCAATACATTGAGCACCCTCTTGGTGCAATGTGCCATGCTTAGTTGTTGGGGATTACAAAGGTAGAATATTCTACCTCAAAGGGCATAGAAGTGAATTTTTTTTTAAAAAAACTACAATACAAGGAATAGAGTGGTCATTTGCAAAATAAAATTTTTATTGAATTACTGAAGCAGTAAACTCTCAGCTGAGAGGGTCAGGGAAGGCTGAGGAGGGATGGCTGCAGATAGAAAGGTTATAAAAGTAATAGAGGGAGACAAATGTAAGCTGTATTTTGCATTCCTTGATTCCTATTTAAGCAAAATATTAATTAATATTAATGTACTAGACCTTTAAATTCATAATTGGATATATATTTTTTTCTGCATGCTAGGGCAAAAAGGTCAATTCACAAGAATACAGACTTAAATTAGAAATGTATTAGGGGATGGTAGGCAGCAGGTCTTATGGCATATCCTTGTTAGAATCTCTTTAGCTCGATCACCTTCAGCTTCAAAATCTGTGACTTTAGTGATAAACAGTAAGATCACACGATCAGACTCAAAAGCACTATAATACCTAAAAATCATTGTAAGAAATCTAATTTGTATTAATCATACCATTAGAAAAGTGGAGAAAGTTTCAGTATCTGTTATAAAGTTTTTTTAAAAAACAAGAGTAGAATCAATATCCACAAAAGGATCTTCCTGCCTATCCCTGAGAAAATTGCCCTTATCTCTTGAAAAGTGGTTTCATGGAGAGAGATTATCACAAGAAAGCTTGAGCCTGTCCCCAGCTTACCACTGCTGAGCACTGCTGTAAATTTATGGCTTGAGGTAGAGGTTTGGCAATACATTGGGGACAATATTCTTTTTCATCTTCTGAGGAGCCATTTGGTTCTTTGGAGGTATATCTGCTCCAGATTCATTTCATTTCAAAATTGAGATGCTCCATTCTCTCAGCCAAGATAAACGGGTTCATTTTACACTGTGATCACAATTTAGAAATGCTATTGAATGGGCTGCCAGTGTTTGCTTTGTAATGTTAGGGGCACTCTTTTTTCTAGTCTTAAGGCATGGGTTACAGCACATAACAGAAACCATGCAGGAAAGACAAAAAGAAGAAAGAGAGGGAGGGAAGGAAGGAAGGAAGAAAAAAGAGGGAAAGAAGGAAGGAAGGAAAAAAGGAAGGAAGGAAGGGAACGAGGGAGGCGGGTGGGCAAATAGCAACACCGAACAATCCTGTATCATCAATAGATAGTTGTGGCCTGAGGTATAAATTAACACTATTCTAAGAAAAATCAGGCAAGCAGTGAACTTTGATTCATACGTCTCAGCAGCAGGAAGCTGCCGGGAGCTGGTTATCAAGTGTGACTCATAGGAGAGACACAATACCAGAAGTAGCCTTCTCTGGCTAGTAGGATCAATCATGTCTTACTTTTTTCTGGAATCTTTCCCTTTCCAGTGAGGCTGTTTTCATCTACCCAGTTTGTCAGAGCAAACCCTAGGAATCAACACTGATTTCTCTCTTTACTTCTCCTACTACCAATTCACCTCCCAAACCAATCTCCAAGTCCTGTTGACTCCACCTCTAAAATACATCCCAAATTTTACAACTTTCATTTCTACTGTCTCCTAGTTTTAGCCTAAATCATTTTCATCTCTTTTCTTTAATAGCTTCCTAATAGATCTTGTTTCCATTATTTCACTTTTGGTCTAATATACCTACAGCAACCAGAGTGATTGTCAAAATTTAATTGAGATTATATAATCTCCTTACTTAAAACCTTCCAAGAGCTTCCAGTACGTGTTGAAGAGCTTTCAGGTTTGTACCATGTCATTAGGACTTCATGTGATCTGGACTCTGCCTACATCACCAGCTTTGCATGATTGGCTCCTTCCTAAATGCACCTTCTCAGAGAAGCCTTCTCTGATCATCTCGTTTAGTATCTTTCTACCCAACCAAGTGCTCAGGACAAGAGTAGAGAAGTCACCTCAAAGAGGCCTTCCTGGAACATTCTACAAAGTAGCCAGTCCTCAGTCCTCACTCCCTACCCCCAACTACTTTTCATCATATTACCCTGCCTTATTTTAGATAGGGTTGACAGAACTCAACCCTATCTAAAATTATCTCATGTTCCTTAATTTGTGTATTGTCTATCAGATTTTCTCACCCCAAAGTAGACTGTAAACCATGTAAGGCAGGACCCGTTCTGTCTTGTTTATCTTTTTATCCTCCACAATGAGGATCAGAATGAGCATCAGAATGTGACCGCAGTGCCTGGTTGCCTTCTGATGCTCAATTAGCATTTGTGAAAGATGTGAATAGATAGTCTTGCAAAACCTTGGCAGAGGTGAGTAACAGTATTCTATTAATACCCTGGGAGGCTGAAGTAGAGGATGAGGCACGGAGAAAGAGGTGAGTAGTCCATCATTGAACTTGTTATATGTGGCAGTCTCAATGGTATGTTTGCTTATTAAATCCTGATAAATATTGGTGGCATTTTTAGTAGGTTTTAACTAGAAGCAGGGGCTCCTGGAGGGTGCTCAGGCTGAATAGCTGGGTCACTTGTCTTTCTCACACCTCCCTGGGAGACTTCTCTGTAGAAGACTTCAAGAAAGATCCCTGCACCTTCCACACCTGTTGTAGGAGGTATGGCAGCTATTCCTGAGCCTTAAGTACTCCAGTAAGAATGAAATGATCTATTTGAGGTGTTCTGCCAAACGGGCTCTAAAAATAATTATGATTAAAAATTTTTTTTTCCAGTGAATATGAATGCTTTAAAACTAAGTTTGTAAAAACAAAACAAAACAAACAAAACACCTCCTCAATCTCTGTTGGGTTAGACACCCAAAGAAAGCAACCAGAAGCTGAAATTTTGTGGACAGAACATAAAACGCCTTTTTCCTACTTCTCTGTCCTCCTCTTCTTCCTTCAGTCCTGTTCTTTTTCCTTATCATCCCTGCTTTTACTTGCCTGATCTGTTTTGTCTGGGGAGGATGCCTAATACAATGTGTGATGCTATGGGCTTAGTGAAATGCTTGTCACAGCTCAGCTAGCCTAGCCAAAGGGGCTGATGGAAGCAAAGGTAAGTTTTCTTTTTTGACATATCTTTGGTTTCCTTCAAATCTAACACAGTCCATCATTTTGAGCATTTATTAACCATATCATTTAGATGTATAATTATAGGCATCTTTCACTATGCCTTTCTAAAGAGGGTAATTTTCATATATTTTATGCATTGTAGAAATTTTGGTTCATGTGAAACATAGTTTGAAGGGAAATCAAGTTACTGTTTCATTTCCCTCTTTGAATAAATAGAAAGATGTTCAGGTAAAGCAAAGTGATTATGATACAGATCTCACCCCCTCCCTCCCCAACCTCCACCCAAGCAAAAGTTTCCAATGGTTCCCCATACACTTTTGGAAACAGAGCTTCGTGGCATATGGAAGGAATTTCTACCCCCTGCGTATGAGCAAACCCAACTGGTTTAGTTGGTTTGGCCAGGTCTTAGAAATACATTGACAAACACATGTATGTCAGGGGTAACTTGTAGTCTTGCTGCTTATATTGCTCCTGGGGGGAATAAGAAATTCATGTAATATGAACAGTCTAGTTTTTAAGAAAACTGAAATAAATTAAAAATAATTAAAATCCAAAGTTCACCTTATGAAGGTGTGTGCCTTTAGTAATGCTCAAATATAGATTTTTAACATACACTCTGATTTTCTGTCTGCCAAAAGAGGGAAAAATCTGATAATATCTGAGTGTCATCTTCCTCCAAGCAATTAGCAATGCATTATCTCCTATATTGCTGTTTGATTTCATTATTGGTTCTGGCTTCTTAAAGAAATAAGGGTTCCATAGGGTTACTGTAGGATAGGTCAAGAAAAACCATCTAGTCAGTGTATTTCATCCATGATATCTTATTCCGTATTCCCCATTCAACAGAGAATTAGGCCATCTTCTGTGAAGCAAAGCCTTACCTCAAAGAGATGGTGCTAAATGAGTTTTCAATGAGGATAGCTTGTGTGAGCATTTGGGTGGTATTACCCAAGGGATTCATTAAAGGCTCTCTGTTCTACAATAGTAAACAATTAAACACTCTATTTTTACAAAGTTCTGCATCCCAGAAATCTTTTGCATCTTTATTCCAGGCATGAGTGTCATTACCTGGGAAATTCAACTGAGGAGTATTAGGTAATTTATTAACATTCTCTACTTAGATCCAGCAGTGATAGTTTAAGCAGCCTCAAGAGAATCAAAGGATTTTTTTGTGATCAATATTTATTACTTAAACTATAAAAGAGGGAAAAATACAACTAATATGTACCCAGTTGCAGATCATAACTTTCCTAGTTATTAAAAATGCAGGAAAGTTAATGGTTTTGAGATGTTTCTTAAGTTCTCACTAGTTTCATTTTAAATTTCAGTGTTTTCTTCTTTTTGTCTGAACCATCCTTTATTTACGTGAATCACTCTTTACATTCATTGCTTCACTGATGCTACTTCACTGGGTTTTTGCTTGAATAGGCCAGAAAAAGTCATCCCTAGACTACATCATCAAGAACAGTTTGTATATTTCAATCTTCAGCTTGTGTCTGCATCTTGCATTACTTATCAATTCACTTTTATGCCTGGGCTACTTATTAGGTTTGCTCCTCCTCTCTCTTTGCCTTGATTTCCCTCTGAGTGTAAACATCACTTTTCCTCTGTAGAATGAGTTGACCTTTTGACTTGATTAAGGATAAATGCCATTGACTCTCCACTTCTGGAGGCCAAGGGTTTTACAAAATCCCACTGGGACTTATTTATTTATTGTTTGAAAATGAATATCAAATACTATTCCATATCATTTTAACGAGATGGGTGTGAATCTTTTTTTTCTACTTTAAGAATAATAAGAATTGTTACTGTTGGAGGTATCAAATGTAACTAAATAGTAGGGCATGAGAACCTTCAGTTTTGTGGGGTTTTTTTGAGATGGAGTCTCGCTCTGTCATCCAGGCTGGAGGGCAGTGGCGCAATCTCAGCTCACTGCACCTTTTGCCTCCCTGGTTCACTCCATTCTCCTGCCTCAGTCTCCCCAGTAGCTGGGACTACAGGTGCCTGCCACCATGCCCGGCTAATTTTTTTGTATTTTTAGTAGAGACGGGGTTTCACTGTGTTAGCCAGGATGGTCTCGATCTCCTGACCTCATGATCCGCCCGCCTCGGCCTCCCAAAGTTCTGGGATTACAGGCGTGAGCCACCGCGCCTGGCCTGGTTTTTTTTTTTTTTTTTTTTTTTTTACATTTTTATTCATTGGCCATCACATTCCAAAGTTTTACAGTCAAATGGACAGTTAAATATTTGTGTTTGAATCTGACCACTGTGAATATCTCAAGGATACCATAAGAGCTGATGGACCTCCAAACGTTAGCATCACTGGACTGAGAGAAAGCTCGTTTTATATCTCTGTAGGTACTGTCATACCAATGAAGCAATGTTCCCAAACTACTATGTTTGTGTTAGTCATTTTCCACTTATCTTGTCCCCAATCATAAAAATTAAGCGATGTACAAAAATTGCCTAAACAACAGATGCCACCTTATAGAAGATGTTTTAAATAGCCCGTACTTGTAGCAGTTCTGCCTTCGTAGCTAATGTTCTCCACGTCTTTCTTCACTTTTTTCTTTCTTATTGAAGCATTTGCATGTAGAATAAAGAGGATAAAAACATAAAAAAACAAAGACAGATTTGTTTTTTCTGAGAACATCTGTTCTTGTTATAAAGAATCCACATGATGTGGTCCATTTTCTTTCAATGCCCTCACTGTTGGCTGTTGTGATGGCAACTGTTACATCAATCTTAGACCTGAACTTAATAAGATAATGAAGAGTAGTATCTAATCAGTTGAAAATATAGGGAAATTCTGTTGTAATACATACATTTTATGTAATATTGAGACAAACATACAAAGCAAGATAAGCTGAGATGTAATCTAAAATGGTTTATTGTAGAATTACTTTATTCCTAAGATTCATTGCTCTCATGGCATCACTACCTAATTTTGAGTGCATTTGGTCCTTTAGGTTTCCTTACTAAATGTTCAAGATTCTTGTAAATTTGGGTTGCCCTTGAGCTTTGGGTGCATTCTGAAAATTATTAAATGTAAGTCATTTGCTGTGTACATTGTAATTAAAAGAAAGTTTTTCACTTTGAAACTGTGTTTATTTTTCAAGAGGAGAATTCCTCCAAACTTGAACTACTACCATAGCTCTTATAACCAGCAGAAAATAGGAATACTAATTACTCAAAATTAAAAGGTGTAGTTTGAAATTACCTAGAGATTTATATTCCCCTGTATAAAATGTCTTCAGTCTTGGAGAGGAGGGAGGAGTGTAGCTAGTGACAGTTACATAATAAAGCTTTCAAAATTACTTAGATAAAATATATTGACCCTAATTGATGGTTACCATAGAAACAGACTTACATAGACATTGATTATTCAGGCACTCATTAAAGCTCCTACTATGCACTTGGCCCTGTGCTCAGTATATGTTGGAGCCAAGTATATGATTTTTCAAACTATTTCACATATATCCATAGGGATATATTAGCCACTTATATGTTGTATCATTTTATTTCCTAGTCATTTTCAGGAATGGGGCTTTCCACATATAGATTGACTAATCCAAAAATATTTAGTCAGCATCTTTCTTCATGAGCTCAGCTATCCTCCTACAAAGAGCAAACTTGGTCTGTCTTCTGCTTCTATGTAATCTTCTTTGTCTTTTAAATTTGCATTTCAGATCAATAACGATATACATCCTAAAAGAATGTGACATTTTCTTCTTTTATTAAGTGGATCATTTTAATGCCTCTGTGTCTCTCTTGCCATCTTTTTCCCCTAAGTGCAATTCCTGTTACCCTTGATTCTTTATAGGGTTCACTTGAACGTTAGCTTGAGCATCTGGAGCATGGATCTCTTGAGACAACTTGGTTTATTCCTCTATTTAGTGGCACTTTATATTAGTCATGCTTTTGTCCTGAAAAGTTTCAGTTTTGGAACTTTACATCATTTCAGTTTTTAGGTATTTGGATCCTTTTGGAGGATGATGAACAATGGGAAAATTCTGGGGGCCCTCACATTCCCTTCAGGAGCATTATTTACGATGGGGTTTAAAACTTGACAGTATTACTATTGTAATGCTTACTATTGTGATTTCTATGGTCGTGAATCCTAGCAGGACCCTGTGTTAATGGAAATGTCAAGTTAAGGCATATGTGTTGCAAAGTTCTTTTCTCATCCTATTGGTGGATACTCTCTAAAAGCCAGACTGGTGTATCATGCCAAATGGCCAAATTATTCTAAAGAAAAAATACTATGGTAAATTTCCTATATCTTAAAGAAATTCATCTGGATTCTAAAACTTTGAGAGATTAATGACTGCTAACTACAGCTTCCTGTAAATGATTGCTTACTGCCATTGGCATTTGAAAACCTTATATCTAAGATAAAAGAAGGCACTATTTTTCTCATTACTGTACCATTATCCTTTATGTTTGATTTGAGACTTTTGCATTTGGGGACTACTACAGAGAATCCACTGGATCAGTAAAATTCGAATGGACTTTGGGTGGAATATAATTCCTTGAATGCTGCTGGGTCATGTGCACCAGTGTGGTTTTGATAGCCCTGATGCATGAGCACTACTTTCAGAATTGATTCTAACTTTGGCACTTACTACCATCCTTAGGCAAAGGACCAGAGACCTTGTATGCAGGGCAGAAGCTCAATGACAACGAGTGGCACACCGTTCGGGTGGTGCGGAGAGGAAAAAGCCTTAAGTTAACCGTGGATGATGATGTGGCTGAGGGTGAGTATGACCATGGTGAAATTCGTCTGTCTTTTCTCTCATAGTCCTCTCAGTCACTGAGTGAGCAAACAGTGTTTTGCAAAACCTTTTATTTTGCATAGTAGAAGTCACAAATCATGTTTTCTGTTGACAAACTCAGGCAAGGCTAAGAAGGTCTTCCTCTGTATTTTACAACCTTTTCATCAATGTGCGTTATGGAAATTACCTACTAACTATAACTACATATTTATGGGTCTCTCTCCTTAGGCGTAGAGTATGTGTCTGGAGAACAGATGTAGGGTTCTACAGATCCTTTTATTATTCAATCATTCAAAAATCACATGTCAATCATCCTCCCATATGCCAGTTCCTTCCATCAGTGAGTGAATCACTCTCTAGTAGAAGAGATGGGCAAACCAGAAATTCAGAACATTACAGGTAAAAGTAAGTACTAAAACAGTGCATGATACTTAGAAGGTGCTGAATAAGGTTTGGTTTAATTAATTACTTATTTAATCATTATTAATTATCTATTCTGCACTACACACCATTTTACAAGGCACTGATAATACAGTGGTGAACAAACAAGCAAATCTTTGGCCTGGTGGAATTTACATTTAGAATGTGGAAAGAAACATTCAGAGCTCCACACAATCAATAAGTATTTCCTAAGAGTCTGTTCTATGTCAGCAGCATGCTAGAATTGCAGAAGATAAAATGGAAACAGATGAGATTACCTGTTTCCTCAAATAATGAACCAATTAAGCAGATCAGATAGGACTCTGGTATTTGAAAACAGGACCAAAATATATAATGAGATTCTAATTTTGATGGGTGAGATTACAATTTGTCAATCAGAAGAGAGAATTACCCATTTGGGCTGGAGAAATCAGGAGTGGTTTATAAACGTAGATCTTCAGACTGAATTTGATGGTGGATGTAATTTATGAAGGCTGAGGTACAAGAAAGAGGGTATCATCAAGTGCCATTTTACATGCTATATCTTTTTTTTCTTTCTTTCTTTTTTTTTTTTTTTTTAGACAGTCTTGCTCTGTCGCCCAGGCTGGAGTGCAGTGGCGTGATCTCGGCTCACTGCAAGCTCTGCCTCCCGGGTTCACGCCATTCTCCTGCCTCAGCCTCCCGAGTAGCTGGGACTACAGGTGCCTGCTACCACGCCTGGCTAATTTTTTGTATTTTTAGTAGAGATGGGGTTTCACCGTGTTAGCCAGGATGGTCTCGATCTCCTGACCTCCTGATCCACCCGCCTTGGCCTCCCAAAGTGCTGGGATTACAGGCATGAGCCATCGCGCCAGTCCTTACATGCTATATCTTATAAGTCTTCCCTCTCTGATATTCTAGAGCAGGACACATCTATGAAGCAGAATTCTTATCCATATGGGAAAGAAGATTTGGGGCAGCATGGGGTACATGGGCAACATGAAACACTGTTGCCATCAGATCTGGGCCCTGACGTTAACTTGCGGGACGTTAGGAAAGTTAACATTCCTGGGCCTTGTCAAATGCAGTCAGTGGCCTAAGCCATCTCCATGGTTTCTTCTGTGAATAAGACAGTCAGTAGCCCTGGGGGTCTAATATAATCATTGCCACTAAAATATTTTATGCCTTTGAGATAGATATACTAAACCTCTTTTTCCTAATTTCCTCATTTTTAAAATTGATATTCTATTATTTCTATGGCCTTTCCAGCATGAATATTCTGTAATTTGGCGTCTTATAATTTAATTTTATATTCATGAGCCTGAGTTTCTATACTTCTGGAATCAGGAAATATAGTAAGATATGTACGTGCATGTACAGGTGTGTGTGTGTAGAGAAGGATAGCCTGTGGATTAAGGAAGAGCATCTAGGCACATATCCAGTGCCCAGTAGGCATTAGAAACTGTTAGCTGTGTTAAGCATATCAGTTCCTTTAATCTTCTATCATTCACTATAGCCTTTAAAGGTAAGTGTTCTTAATGACATTTAAAGGAAGCATAAAACTTTGAGAGCGTTGTATAATTAAGCTCCAAATCCATGTCAGTGTGATTCCACAAAATCATTCTGCTTGCTGTACTTCAAAATCCATCATAAGAAAATAATTTATCTTACAATATGGGAAAAATATAATGGAATGGGTTGGAGTGAGGTAGGGAATGCATTAGCTTATTAAAGTCTCCTAAGAAACTTACAGGAGGTAGGCCACAACACTTGACCTCTCCCTCACGAAAACAAAGACAACAATTACCCAAAACACTTCGATTACACATAGACATGACTTAGAAGTGGGAGGTGAAGTTCCTCGTCTACATGCCTGGAGCATAAATTTGCATTCTGAAATGAACATTTTAAAAGAGATGTACAAATGGTTACACTATTTAGCGCCCACAGCCAACCTGAATTAATTATTCAAGAACTGTATGAACTGTTGGTGCATCTGGATCCTGCAAAGGATAAGTCACACATCTCTTGCTCACTCCTCTGGGCTTGTCTCTGAAGGGTGATGGGATTCACAGCCGCTTCTGAAAAGCAGCCACTAGATGGCGACCTCACCCTGATCTCTCCTGACAGTGAGTTCGTTTCATTTTCCCTGGAAAATAAATGCTCCAAAAGTATAGTCATAAAGAACTACAGAGCTGAGGGTACTATAATGTGTCTCTCTCAGTCATTATTCTTTTATGAAAACTTCGGAATAAAGCTATTTGTAAATTGCACTTTCTTTTACCACTAATAATTAAAAAGCAGGGCCAAGTCACGAAATGCCATTATCCAGTAATTTGATTTTTTGAAATTAATGAAACTCTTTCATTTTCAGACGTGTCCCCCCAACCCCCCGAACTTCACTGCTGATGGAAGAAAGCAGCCAGAAGGATAAAGAAATTTGAGAGAGGAAAAGTGCTGTTTTGCTTATGAGTTACAATCTTGGGTTGCTTTTTATAGTGATAAGGGGTTGGGAAATTTTAATTTTAGTTCACAGAAGTCATAAAATCAGGCAATGAAACTAAAATACCCACAGTCCTCAAGTTATTAAGTAGTATCTCATTGGCTTATTTAGTAATCCCTTTAATGTTCTTTAAGGCCCCCCTAGTGTGTCCAATTTCAGCTAGTTTATAGAAATGATGTAAAGAATAGGTCTGACTCACAAGAAATCAAAAGCAAGGATAGAAATATTCCTCAGCCTTGTGTTTATCATTTATTGTAATGTGATTGTGTTCTTGGAAAAGCATTAAGTTCGGTTGACAGTTAATAATAATCGATTGATCTATGTTTCTATTATTAAGAATACATTACTATACCAAGCATAACTTGAGTTATACTCCTCAGAATTGGGGCCTAATGCTGCATGAACTGCCTCCTCTACCTAGAACTTCTTGCTAGTACAAAAACTTGCCCTTGCTAGTAGAAAAATTTGACTACACTGGTTCTTGTTGCCTTTTCCTGTCCTTACCTACATAGCATGTATAGCACCAAGCTGTAAAAAGTCATTTTGCAAAATTTTCCATTTAAAATGTATTTCTCATAGTAATTTTTAAAAACTTGATAAAGTAGGATTGAGGAGTGTTCGGTCAAACAAAATGAAATGGAGTTCTTTATTGCCAGGCTTATTAGGAGACTTTAATAAGCTAATGTACATTGCAAATCATTGATAAGTATGCAGTATTTGCTAATTTTTTTTTTTTTTGGTTCCAGAAATTTTTTTACTGAAGTATTTTATACCACATACTTACACACTTTTTAAAAATGCTGATATTATGGAGAAAAGGATTTGGGACCAGTAGAGCTAGGGAATTGTGGGCAAAATATGAAGATTCTTGACTGGTACTCTGTAAGCCTTTGTTTTCTTAACTTCTCTCCCCAAGTCTAAGGGCCATGAAAGGTCAATTTGCTTCCTCTCAGCGTTTTCCATTATTATTCTTTTTTGCTGAGCTCTTAGTTTTGACCAGGAACCTCATGTGTGGAAATGGTGAGGACCCAAGCCTTGACCCCAAAGCAAATGGCTCAAATACAAGCCCCTCCCCCAGGAGTTAGGAATGCTGGCTGTGCTCAGACCCCTCTGGTAGCCACTGGGGGACATATAGAAGACACAAGAGGTGGCCTGTACTTGAAAAGAGCCCACATTCTCACACAAAAAAAGAGAAAAACAGTAAGTGAAATGACCACAACATGATTCAATCATTTCGGAGGAAGGGAGAGAAATGAATGCAGCATAATTAGTAATAGCGCACAGTTTAAGCCATAGGCACTCTATTAAAAACTTTACATGTGTTGATACGTTTAACCCTGCTAACTTCATATCCGTTTTACAGATGGGGATCTGAGGCATAGAAAAATTCAGTAACTCCCCCAAGGTAGCCCAGTGAAGAAGTCTTGGAAGCAGAATGCAAAGTCAGGCAGTACAGCCCTGGACTCTCCATGCTCATCCACTAGATGCTATTGCTTCATAGGAATAGGAAGCTACAGCTTGAACCTGGCCAGAATTTTCCATAAGTATATGTCCTTCATCACTCTAAGAGCTGGTTTGTGGACTGCTTGTTGGCCATCAGTGCAATATGGAAGTGAATGTGTGACAAGGAGGCAAGGCAACAATGCTGCTTTAGGGAGGGTGCTGGATATATTACCCATGAATTAGATGGAGTGACATTCTGATACTGGGCCATAGGGAAGAAGTACAAACTCCTCACAACAGCTTCTACATGGAAATTTCACCAGTTAAATTCTACCTACTGCTTTTCTTGGGCAATGATGTGAGGAATAAGTCAAACCTTTTTTCCAAAGACAGTTCATTGTACTAGTAAAGATATGGGCTTTGGAATTAGCACACGTGAGTTCAATGTAGGGGTCTACCATTTACCACCTGCATGAATCTTGATCAAACTGCTTAACCTCTGCAAGCTAAATGTCCTAACCTCTAAAGCAAGAGAAAGATACTTCTCTACAATTTTATCGTGATAATGACATTTCATAGTGATTATGCAGTATTTAACACAGTGCCTGCCTTATATGGAATTTTCAGTAGTCTTGGTTTTGGCTTGTTATCTTTCTCCCCAGTTACTTCTCTTTCCCCTGAAGTTTGAAAGAAGCTGCTGTGAGGTATGAATATATTTGCCCCTTAAGTAGAAAGGAGGTTCAGTTTGCAGACAGCATTCAGAGGAGATGAGTGAAAGGTTTCCATCACTACTATTGATTAAATGACGCATAGATTAAAAAAAATATTTGGTTGGTTTGGCACAGGTTTCAAACTTTCAGCAATCTCTCATGCTTTGCACAGGTGTAATAATATACTTATTTTTTGAAGTATACACAAAGGAGTAAATTCGTTTAGCACACAGTGAAGCCAATTCTTTTTCTTTCCTTTTTCTTTCCTTCTTTTTTTTTGAGACGGACTCTTGCTTTGTCACCCAGGCTGGAGTGCAGTGGCATGATGTCGACTCACTGCAGCCTCTGCCTCCTGGGTTCAAGCAATTCTTCTGCCTCAGCCTCCCAAGTAGCTGGGACTACAGGCGCGTGCCACCACGCCAGGCTAATTTTTGTATTTTTAGTAAAGACGGGTTTTCACCATGTTAGCCAGGATGGTCTCGATCTCCTGACCTTGTGATCCACCCACCTCAACCTCCCAAGGCAATTCCTTTTCTAATTTGATCTCACATGGCCTTCTCCCCCTCCCCTCACCAACTTTTAGTTGAGGCTCCTGTGTGAGTCATCCTGAACTCCCAGTTTGTGTTCCTGGGCTAAGCTCCTAAATCCACCATTAACTTCACTTCTTGTACTTATCCACATCCACGCTCAGTCTCTCTGCTATCTCAATAAACACTTTTTTTTTTTGCTGTGAAAAATTAATTTTCTAGTGAGCAGAATATCCCAACCCCTCAATCCTGGAGATCAATTCATCCAGAATTTCTCTGAAAGTTCTCAACTTGACTTTAAAATTGTTTCTTCAGATTCCTTTTGGAACCCCAGTCTTCACCAGAGATTCCCCATTCTGACTTCTTAGTTCCCATCTTAGATTTTTTTCTTTGTAAAATAAAAATTAGCATGACTAGCAGCATCATCATAGTTCAGTTTCTCTGTTTCTGTGGATATTGACTATGACTCCCCCTCCCCATCATTTTCCAGCCCAGCTCCCCTTCCTGGTAGGAGTAGCTATAGCCAATTTGACAGTAGATGTTTCTTTCAGTCACTTTATTAATTTAGAGCATGCGAATTTAGGTTATGTTGCTTTGTATTTTCACAGCCAGTCTGATTTTTAACACTAAGCAATTTTATTTCCTAGTTATTTGTTAGCAGATTTATGTTGCATTTTGATTTTTATATTTAAGTTAACCAACATCTTTTTTTCTTATACTAAGAGAGTGATTTGTCACTAGTTGTCAAAACACCGCATAGAAGCTCATAACATGTAAATCTAATTTTTGTGCTTATAGGGAATATGAGAAATTTTATTTTTATTTTTTTAGAGACAGCATCTCGCTGTGTTACCTAGGCTGGAGTGCAGCCTCAAACTCCTGGGCTCCAGTGATCCTCCTACCTTAGCCTCCTGAATAGTTAGCACTATAGGTACATACCTCTATGCCTGGCTAATATTTTTTTTTTTTAATTTGTAGAGACTGGGTCTTGCCGTATTGCCCAGGCTGGTCTTGAACTCCTAGCCTCAAGCAATCTTTCTGTCTCGGCCTCCCAAAGTGCTGGGATTACAGGCATGAGCCGCTGTCTCCAGCCAATTCTTTAAATTAGGTCTGAGTTTTTTCCCAAAGAGATAAAACCAATATTGAGCACTTAAGGGTATGATCTGGTTTAGGCTCCCAGATACTGAAGTTTAAGAGACCTAAGAAAATACAATCCTCCCTTTTTTTGTCACTGGAATTCTGAGCCAATAGAGAAAATATTGCAATGAGGATGGAAGGCAAATATCATTTTAATTAGTAATAACACACATTAATAATATTGCTTACACCCACTGAACTTCAGAATTAGACAGAATTGCCCACTTGAATAGTAGTTCAGAATTGGGCAGACATCCTTTGTGGAAGCAAGGCTTGCTCCTGTAACACCCATTCTATGGATGCATGCAGTAGAATGGACATTTCTGAAGTCAGCTTGCTCCAGCAAAGAGAAACAGGAGGTGTTAGGGGCTGAGCTAAGCATACACAGCTTCTCTTTGCAGATTATCCTTAATATTTCTGATTATGTCACTTCTTCAGGAAAGTTGTTAAAGAGGAAATGAAGAGATGCTATCAGTCTTGCTAATGGAGTTTTTTCAATGTAGAAGGTAACAACAAGAGAGGACAGGAAGAAAGAATTCCCCCTGTAATGCTTGGCAGTAGAACATGGTTTGTTATGTTTTAACATGATTTTTCTATATAAATGTTGAGGAAGCCAATTTCTACTCTGGCCACATGAATGATGTTTTTCTTTATTTTGTTATTAAAATTTCCAGTCTCTTTGTATTTATTTCAAGCCCTCCTTATCCCCTCTGCCCTAGTCACTCACCACTTCTAGGTAAAATAGGTAATAAAAGTTCTAAATAGTTCATTTGTATCAGCTGAAGATATTTCCGTTGTGAATGTCAGAAACCCAACTCAAACGCTTTAAGCATGAAAGGGAGTCTATTGCCACACAGTTTGAAAAAGCCAGGAGGTGCCTAGCTTGATCCAGACTCTCAAAGGACAGCACAACTGATTCTCTTCATTTTGTAATTGTCTTCTGGGTTGCTAGTCCTCTGATCCCTCTGATTTTCTTATAGCCTCCAGGGACTCAAAGCTTTCTTCTTACCCCTCCAGCAGTCCTTGCTTGCCAAGAATGCCTCTTTCCTAAGTGTACCAGCAAGAGCTCTGGAGCTGAGTGTGGCTGGGATGGCTTGGGTTGTTGCCAGTTCTAAGGGTGGTCCCTAAATCAGCCACAAGAGCATCACTGTGAAACTTGTTAGAAATGCAGATTCTCAGGCCTCACCCCAGACTTTTGAATTCTAAACTCTGAGGGCCTAAGCCCCCCAGGTGATTCTGATACACCCTAAAGTGTAATGACCGCTTTTTAAGTCTGTAGTCCAAAGTCTGTGACAGTTAGGGGGGTAAAGTACATTGAGTGGTCTAGGCTGAGTAGCTTGATTAGGGTCAACTTTATCCAGTCCAGGTGGTTGAAAGGTCAAGAGGGGTGGGTAGCTTCCTAAAGAAAAATTACGTGTTATTATAAGATAAAGTAACAGTTGCTGGGCAGGTAAACTCAACTGATAGTCTATAATAGAATCCTTCCCACAAGTACTAAGTGGAGAGTTATTACGAGAAAAAATACTTGGTAGTGATGCCCAAGACTTGTGTGTTGTGTCTTTACAAGGGTCAGAGCAACAAAGGCCTTTCTTCTTATAGTGTGTATTAGTGTCCAGTGATTCTCCTGAATGGAGAATACCAATAGTTTTATCCTTTAGCCTGGGTTACTCATGACCTCATATTTCCCCTTATATGATGAGCCGTGCTGAGCAGCTGCGTGACACCATGTAATTTGGGCAATGCCTGATTGAGGCCAAGTAAGGTATCTACCATATTGAATATTTGGTTTTCTTGAACTCACCCAAGAAAGCTGAATATTCTGTGTGGAAACAGGTTACGCCCAAAAAATATACTTGAGGGTGCTGTGATAAATGATGGTAACTTTTCTGTTTGTACCTCATTTACAATTTTCACAGGTACAATGGTGGGAGACCATACCCGTTTGGAGTTCCACAACATTGAAACGGGAATCATGACTGAGAAACGTTACATCTCCGTTGTCCCCTCCAGCTTTATTGGCCATCTGCAGAGCCTCATGTTTAATGGCCTTCTCTACATTGACTTGTGCAAAAATGGTGACATTGATTATTGTGAGCTGAAGGCTCGTTTTGGACTGAGGAACATCATCGCTGACCCTGTCACCTTTAAGACCAAGAGCAGCTACCTGAGCCTTGCCACTCTTCAGGCTTACACCTCCATGCACCTCTTCTTCCAGTTCAAGACCACCTCACCAGATGGCTTCATTCTCTTCAATAGTGGTGATGGCAATGACTTCATTGCAGTTGAGCTTGTCAAGGGGTAAGTAGAAGGGATCATGACTTATGTTGGACACCTTTAATCTACTGAAGCTCTACGTAAAATATGGACATAAAAATAACTTGTCTATTCTACTCCCTACCCTCCATTCCTGACACATTCTCACATCTTCCTTGATTAAATGGATCCATAAAATTATTAGGTCTGGAAAGGAGAGAGGCTCATGATTTAATTTAAAGGTCTTCCACTAACTCAACACTAACAGACTTTTTACTATGAAATGTAGCCCTTTAAAACTATTGAAGAAAAGCTTATTTTTGCAAAAGAGGGCTATGATTTGTATTGCATCTAATTCTTGAGTATTACTAACTACAACCACCCAATTTATACCAAAAGATGAAACATAAATATTTTAAATCCTACCATTAGCCCATATATGCAAGTTTTTAGAAGCTGCCCTTTCCTCAAGACATTTTACTACCATGTATTAGAAAATAGTCAAAACAAAAAACCAAAACAAAAACCAAAACAGATTAATGGTTGACAATGAATTTAAAAGTCACCCCCTTATGTTTTGTAGTGTACAACCTGTGCTACTTTGACTCTGGAGAGTATTAGTAGGTAGTGTTAATGAAGTGGACTCGATGAGTATGGAATTATAGTGAAGCATGATAGAATAAAATCTGACTATTCTTGTAACCTCATATCAAGATTTAAATTATTCCTGCATTATGCCAGTTTAGCACGGGGGATTTGAAGCCCACTATGTCAGTTGCACACATATAGCCATTAAACCATTTCGGGGATTTTCCAATTATTGTTTTTTTTTTTTTTTTCTTCCTAGGTATATACACTACGTTTTTGACCTCGGAAACGGTCCCAATGTGATCAAAGGCAACAGTGACCGCCCCCTGAATGACAACCAGTGGCACAATGTCGTCATCACTCGGGACAATAGTAACACTCATAGCCTGAAAGTGGACACCAAAGTGGTCACTCAGGTTATCAATGGTGCCAAAAATCTGGATTTGAAAGGTAAACCTTGTAAAGAAATTTAGTTTTTAATAGAGCTTTTCTTACAATAGATAGACTATTTCCAGAGGCAAACCACAGGTTCAGAGTGCCATGCATTTTTGATACATCATCCATATCCTGTTTTAACAATGTTGAATTATCCTGTAATGCAATTTTTTCCGTTTTTACTTAGACTACTCATCAAGAAATGGTTCATTTTCTCTGATAACCTCGGGAATGTCATGCTGTGGGGGCTGAGAGATGACAGGATAAGTGTCAAAGTGTGGGAAGGGCCGTAATACAGAGGAAGGAATATAGGCTTTGGAATTTCAGCTGAATCATTTAATGTCTGGTGTCATCAGTAAACTGTCTTAGCCTTGTTCAGCTTACATTTACTTTTCTTTGCAAAATGAGGATAATAATTGTTAGTTTCTGTATAGGTTGTGAGAAGTTTTGATGGCATGTCTGTATATCCCTCAGCATATTATTGGTAACAAGCACATAAAAAGCACTCAATAAATGCTTGCTTTGTTGACAATATTGTTGATCTTTACTCCATCTATGATGATTAAATTTTTGAGATGATATATATAAAATGAATGACACATAATAAATGTTGGTTTCCTTTTTTTGCAGGGTAGAAACTCTGGTGCTTATCTCATTTATGCTGTTTCCCCCCCAGCTATCTTATCCCTTATCTGATGAATTATCTCAAGTGTATCAAACTAGTTGACATGGTCACCACATCCTTTACTCATTCTCTTTTGCTAATTACTTTCCTTTCCAGGTGATCTCTACATGGCTGGTCTGGCCCAAGGCATGTACAGCAACCTCCCAAAGCTCGTGGCCTCTCGAGATGGCTTTCAGGGCTGTCTAGCATCAGTGGACTTGAATGGACGCCTGCCAGACCTCATCAATGATGCTCTTCATCGGAGCGGACAGATCGAGCGTGGCTGTGAAGGTACAACCTATTTTTTTCTTGTTAAGCTACAGCCTTGTTGCAAGCACCAAGTCTCTTTGCTGCCTCTGCCACTGCCTCCTTCCTCAGTTGACCAGTCCTGTCTCATTCTCATTTGCCACGTGACATTGCATCATCATCAGTGTTCTCTTGTCACTGGTTTAGTATGTCAAGACATGTGCCACAGGCTTCAGGAATGTATGTTGGCAGATGTTTTCTGAGTATCACATACTTGCCAATAAAAATAAAATAAAATAAAAAACTTCCCTGGCATTGACATCAGGCTTCTTCCAATGTGTACCTTGGCTTCCAGAGTGGCTGAAACAGCACTGGAGACTTTTATTTATACTTTAATACATGATGAGGGGAAAACCAGAGATTTTATGTAGATGTCACTAATTAATAAAATGTTTCTTATTTTGGCTGATAGTGACTGCATTATTTAATGCAAATCTAGCAGGCGATAGGAAAACGATGTCCAAATGCCATGATGATGGAAGGGAACTAACATTTACTAAGTACTTACTAATTATCAGGCATTGCTAGGCAGTTCTTTAGTGTGGTATATTGGAACATTATGGGCTTTGATATTAGAAATACCTGGATTCAGCTCCAGGTAGTAGCTCTTGTTAGCTATGTGACATTTGGAAGGTGATGTAACTTCTCTAAGCTATATCTTTCTTACCTATAAAACAGGGCAATAAAACTTACCTTGAATGTAAGGAGATCAGAAATACACATAAAATGCCTGGTATGTAGTAGGTACTTGATAAATGGTAGGATTATTGTTTACAAATATTATTTTATGTCAAACATCTAATAATACTGCATGTCTACCCATGCAGCACAACAAACCATGCTCAGCCTGTTCCTGTAGATGATCCACTGTCTCTTGAGATATTAAATGAATTTTACAGGTCTTCCTGAATCCAACAATTCTTTGCAGTGTAAACAATCTAGTTTTAACCAGCAGATGGCAGAAGTGAACACATTCAGCCTTCCCTAGTAGTCTTGGGTTGGCTGAAAACGTGACTGTTACCTAACTTGAAAGGCAAAGAAGTTGCCTGACCAAGGATCTATGTAATTATTTCCTTTTTTTCTTTTTGAGCCTTTTGGTTGAGCCTTATGGTCCTGTGTTTGCGCAATATATTATGTTTCCTTGTATCAGTTGTTAATTTACCACATCAAATCTGTTCATTCCACTTCTGTGTTCAACTTCATGTATCGCTTCTGTTCTTAAACAGCTTCCATCTGGGTTAGCTCATCATTGTAAAGCACACATTTATAAAAGCTTCCTGTCAGCTTATCAGGCTGACTTGGAGTTATGGAAATTGTTTCCCTTTGCCTAAGAGTTATTTTTGTATTTTGCACTAGTAATAGGAATGTTCATTCCTATAACCCACTCCATTTTTCCTTTATCCAGAAATATTTCTTAAATTCTCTTGGCCAAATATGGTGTTTGTACTATGTAGTGTGTGTGTGTGTGTGTGTGTGTGTGTGTGTGTGTGTGTGTGTGTGTGTATAAAGGGACAGGAGGTTGGGAATCACTAAGCCCTTAAAACAGCCACTTTGCTCCTAGAAATGAATAATTTCATTCAGTCAGGGATTTTTGTCTCCTTGGCTTGCTTTTAGTTCTTTTGTGTATTAAAGGGCAATCCTGGAATAGACGTAGCATTTGGAATTAAATTGTATATAGTGTTTAGAAGATTGTGGAATGGCAGTAATTCCATTTATCCTGGAATAATTAATCATATGAAGTCAAATCACAATATAAGAGCACATATTAGAAAGCGTAAGATACTGGTCAAATGTTACATAATTTTTATTATGCCATCAGTTCTTCAGATTTAAAAGTTAACAGGAATCATCCATTAACTCTATGTCAGTGTTTTCCAATAGATATATGTAACACATGCAATTATAAATTTCCTAGTAGCTACATTTTAAAAAGGTATAAAGTAACAGGTCAAATTTATTTTAATTTTGTATTTTATTCAATTTAACTAAATATACCCAGAATATTATTTCAGAATGTAATAGAGATAAAATTATCAATATTTTGCACTTTTTTCATATTAAGCCTCTAAACTTGAGTTTGTATTTTATACTTGCAGCACACCTCAACCCAGGGGCTACATGCATTTAAAGTGCTCAATACACATGTCAATGGCTACTGTATTGGCAGTACAGGTATACAGAATACAAAAATTAAGGTGTAAATAAATAAAGCTATAGTATTGGATTAAAAGGAGGTCTAAGCTTTATAAAAGGGTACTAAAATGTATAATATAAAGGGAGAATGACCTCACTTAAGAGAGTTTTAAGAGAAGCAGTAAGAGCATCAGCAAAAAGAAATTACATAACGAGTTGGGGAAAATGTCCCTATCCCTATCTACAGCTCTATGTGCAGTTTGGCATTACTCATCACATGCATTACAGAGAGCTCCGACCTTCCTCTGAGTATGGTTGATTGTTCAAAGCCGGATATTGTGGCTTGATGGCTCCACCATCTGAATCTATGGTGAGTCTCATGAGCCTAATAGCACTGCACTCTATTGCCATGGAGATAATTACAACGGTTACCCACTGAGCATTATGCCTACCCCGCTGGGTGGGATGAAGTGGAGGGTGAGTGCTGAGGGAAGAAAGTCCTTGTTGATTGTACACAAATGACTTGGATAATTAGCCTAAGTGGCCAGGAAAAATGGCCCAAAATGGGTTAAGGCATAAATTACTGTCATTGGAAGTTTGTACCACTGTGAATAAGCCCTTGCAAGAGATCCCAGGAGCATTTTAGGGTTCTGTGTAAGATGGTGGGGAGGTAAAGGGAGAGCACAAAACACTGGAGACACTGCAAAAAGCCATCATTTTTATTCTGAATCTCTTGTGTAGAGCATGAGACCCCCAAGAAGGCCTTTGAGCATTAGGTAGTATGAGGACCACAGGAAACAGAACAAATTTCTTAATTTATCATTTCTTTTACATAGAATAGTAAACAAGTAGGGGATGAGGTTTTATAACTAAGAACTAAGACCAGAATCTCTTCAAGATATGTTTTATTCTAGCAAATCTAGAATACACAGATAAACATATATATACACACACACACACACACACAGATAGATAAATATCTGTATCTATCTACATTTAATATATGTTTCCATCAAAGTCATTGACAATGACACTTTAAGATCCCTAGGTAGTAAATGTGTTACCTTCCCTATTATATCAGACCCATGACAGCAGGTAAAATAAAAGGCAAAAGAGTCCAAAATTATTTTTATTTATTTTATTGATTGAGTGAGTGAGTGAGTGAGACGGAGTTTCGCTCTTGTTGCCCAGGCTGGAGTGCAGTGGCGTGATCTCGGCTCACTGCAACCTCCACCTCCCAGCTTCAAGCGAATCTGCTGCCTCAGCCTCCCAAGTAGCTGGGATTACAGGTGCCCACCACCATACCTGGCTAATTTTTGTATTTGTAGTAGAGATGGGGTTTTACCATGTTGGCCAGGCTGGTCTCGAACTCTTGACCTCAGGTGATCCACCCACCTCGGCCTCCCAAAGTGCTAGCAAAATTATTTAAAAACTTGCTAATTTAGTACTCTTCAGCTCTCAAGTATGAGTAGCAAAAAAGAAAAAAATTTTGAAACTAGTATTTGATTTTATGTCTCTGATAGATGCAAAGTGTATAATTTAGATATTAAGTGCAATTTCTGGGCAACTCCTAGTCAACATTTAGTTGTAACTTGATACCTCTCAATTTAAGCTAGGGTTTTTTAAAAAATCATACCTGATTTAATATGTGGCTGGTAAATGTATCTTCCTATATTGAGGCCAGCTTTGCTGCAGAGGCCAAGGCATGATCAGCTAGAAATGTGGTTTCACAATTGCAGATGATAAACATCTGAAAGAAATACACGTGCTTTGTTTTGAAACTGGCACGAATAAATAAAAATGACATTAGTCTGGTGCCCTTTTGCCTGCAACTATTTGGGTTTGGATATATTTTTAAAATTAAACAAATTGAGCTTTTTGGTGTTCCCAAATCACCGTGATCCAAATGTCTAATTCCAGTGCCAAATTCCTGGGTGGCATTTGCAAGAGGGCACAAGGGGTACACTCAAGTGACTCTTTCATGCTCAACTCCTAATGTTTAGAATTATTTCTATGGGCTCCATCTGATTGCACACACGTGTCTTTCAGTCTGACCGTGCACTCCCTGAGGTTGGCTGTGTGGATGTGAGAAAGCTGTTGTTGCCCGTTGCCTGTGCTTTGTCAAGTCTGATGCACCCCTGCCCTGCTCTGCTGACTTGGCTCTGAGGAGGCCGGCTCTGTCCCTGGTCTGCGCGTCCCCCTCTGCCCTACTCCCCAACCCCATCTTTGCTGTCTCTGGTGAACCTGTAGAGCATTTCAATTGTCTGTCTGAGTGATGGTTATGCAGATTGTGTTTTCATTTCTGTAATGTTATCTTGGTTTATTCTACCTCTTACTAACCTCTGGTTATTGTTTTCGCTTTTTCTGTTCTTTTGCTAACAAAGTTGCGTTGACCAAAGCTGACCTGCAAGGTAGAGAAGGTTCTTGTTCCCATTACCACTTTGGACTGAAAGATGCCCTGTGTAACCCTTGGTATCTTTTCTTTAGAGATCTTCAAGCTGTCACACCTCTTGGACAGCAGCAATTGTGGGGAGGTGGCTGAACCCTGTGTTCTTCTGAAAGGGTGACAGATAACCCAGATCAATGCATGAAAAATAGCTATCAAGAGGAGACCTCATGGGGGAAGAAACATGATTCCATTTTGGGGGATACCAAAGAGGTTTGACAGCATCCCATACCGTGACTATACATCAACACATTAATTTACTCTGGAAATGATGAATACTTCTCCAAGTAGTTGCCATGGAGGGGTTGGCTCCTCTTAATTTATTCACCATAGATAGAAAAAAGAACTTGGAAGGAAAAAAAAAAAGGCCAAGGCCAGCCCTTAAGCCTTAAGTTGTTATTTTCTGGGTCAGGGAGGTCATTTCCTGGAGTAGGACATTTAAGTACTTGGGCTTTATGAAAGAGAATGTCATTTTCTCTTAACTAGTTTTAAAATTTTAAATATTTCTGGGCATTTGGGAGACACTAATGTCATTAAAATGTTTCAGAGATTTATATTTTCTATTGGGGATTTTAGTTGAGCACTTTAATTTCCTGTTTTGTGATCGCAGGAAAAAAGTACTCTTGAGGAAGAAGATGATCTGTCATTTTAATCCTGAATACCCTATAAAATACCACATGTGAGATGTTAGTGAATATCTATTGCAGAAACTACTTCATCCACTATTCAAAGAGGCATCTTACAAAGTCAGTAATGGCCCACTGATCCTATGGTGCCATGCTGCTATGTCTCAGAATAACAAGGGAGGAACAAGCATTTTAGGTGTCTTTTGGCTGATTGTCAAGCAGGAGACTGAGCCTCATGACCTCTGCTGAGTTTGCAGTCAGTCCAAATTGTTAGAAGTGGTTAAGGCAAAGGTAACGTTCAAAAAATTACTTTTCATCTAAAAAGATCATTGACTTTGCTGTGACTTACTTGTTATATGCCATGTAGCTAACCAGTACAAGCGCCTATCTATCCAGAATACATCCACCAATGAAGACTCTGTCACTATTTTACCATAACTTTGTTTTTCTTTATCGCCTCTTAGCAGATTCACATATATTTTAATATATATTTAAATTAAATAAAAGAATATACACTAGTTAGGACTTAAAGTCAGAGGAAGCTTTACAATAGCTTTCAGTTTCAAAGTATAGAGGGCCCTTGTGGCAATACTGTTGTTTTAGACACTATGTTTAATTGTCAAGAAAGATCCACTATGTATTTCTCTGTAAATGGAAGAGAGAGAGAAGGGGGCAGGATTCAATCTGAATGCAAGACAATCCAAGGAGATTGAAGCTCCTTAGGACTGGATTTAGTGGATTAAACTAGACAACTACATCTCTTCCCTGACTTTACTATTACGCAGGGTAAGAACTATATGGATTTTGAATTCCCAGAGCTTAGCATATTCTCTCACCTAGAAAATCTGGACATGGCAAAATAATCTGAAAGTTCTCATCCAAAGGAATAATGGTTTGTAGGGAGAAGTGAGTGATTGATTTCTATGCCTAAAGTAAATTGTTTACCAAAGCGTAGATACAGATTTAGGGACATAGTGGTTTGGAATATCTTGATGTTTCCTTTTATGGAAGCTGTCTAGGCATCAATATGGTTTTAACATTATTACTTTATTGGCACGAACTTTCCTCCATTCTTGTAATGACTTGACAGTCTCTTTGTTTGTGGCAGGAGCTGCTATTCTTTTCGATTATTTGGGGCCGTCTTACTCTTTCCCTGTTTTATAGGAAAAGCTTTTAGTTTTTTGTTTCCTAACATTGGGGTGTGGACTATTACTCACAAGCTGGCTTTTTCAGCTACAACCTGTGAATATAGATAGTACTAATTACCATGAAGTATGAAGGGTAGTGAAGATATATGACAAGGAAATGAGGCAGTTGGAAGCCTAGACAAAAATGTATTCAGAAGGAAATATAACAGTGAGGTGTAAGAAGTGACGTAATGAGTCTAGATGAGTCAACAGCTTAAGTCCTCTTGTTATTGTGTGGTTGGGGTAGTGTTTTATTTTTTATTTAAAAATTTTTAACTTCTCCAGTGAATGTGTTGTTGAATTTAACAGGAAGTTAGTGTCAGCTATGCCTGTGTATCAGGGACTAGGTACTAGGGATGCTAGGATACTGCAGATGAGATGCAGTCTCTAACTTCAAAGAATTCCACAGATGATCAGCCAATAATCACAATGCAAAGTGAAAACTCCTATCCTAGAGACATGCGTCCTGCCATGTTAGCATGAAGGAACACACTGGATCGTGTAGGGTCATGGTGGTCATGGGGAGTGCTCAGGGGATATCTTCTCAGACAGAGTTTGAGCTGAGTCTGAAGGACAAGTATGTTTTAGATGGATGAACGATGGAAGCACATTCGAGAGCTTGGCTTAATTGGGAACCTACAAGAAGCTCAATGTGGCTGATATAATGTGTGTGGGGTGATATGATAGCACATGAAATGGGAGTGGTAGGATAGAGACAGGTAATGACAGACTTTTCCTGTAAGGAGTTGGACTTTATCCCAAGGATGCTGTAAGGAGGACAGAGATTTGGGTTAGATTTTCATTTTATCAGGATCACTCCGACACTAGAATGGAGAAAGGATGATGCAGACAGAAACTAGAAACAGAGAGCAGATTCAGGAGTGAAGCAGCATATTCCAAGACAGAGGGAAGAGACATGCCCCCAGTGCCTGTTACTTTACTCGGTCAAGGAGGTAAACAAGTTTCCCTTTCGCATGAAACCTCAAAGAGCAAGAAAGAAAGTGAACTCTTTCTCCTGTTTGCTGCACACACCCTCTCCGCTGCTACACTGTTGTTCTGGTTAGTAGCACATGTATTTTCACATTATGACAAAAGATATCAAGGAAGAAGTTTACCGACTTTCCTGGTTTCAGGCCAGAATCTACATCTCTCTAGGTCAGCACAGGAGATAGGAGCTCTCCAGGGTACTCCTGTGATCCACAGGAGGGAGGTTGCCTTGCTGAGCAGTGCAGTCTTTGTATCAGTGTACCTTGGACAGAATGACAGCTTCTACAGAACATTCAGAAGTAACTTTCTAATTCCTTTTTGTTTTTAAGAAGGGTATTAGTGGAAAGGAAGAGATTTCCTAAAAGCCTATTCATGGAAGAAAGGAGCTGCAGAACTATAAAAGAAATATTAAGATTGACCTGTTTGGTGTGAGGCAGATGACATAAATTATGAGAAATAAAAGAATAACTCTTTTTTGTATTAGGTGATTAATTAGAATCTTCCTATTCCGTCTTTAATTATAACTTCTCTTAGCAGGTTTTATTTCTGATGTTTAATGACTTTTTTTCTAGAAATGTAAGGTGTCCCTCTGCCCAGATGGTGAACAGGTGGTCAGGGGATTCAGGATCCATTGGATCTGGGTGCTAAGTGCTGGCTATTTTGAGAAAGTCAATCAATGTATTGGGTTCAGATACCTTGGAAATCTCAAGATTCTTTAAAGGCATTTTAGAAGAGAGTTAGAATTAGTCAAACACCTTTAGTTAGGTAAAGGAAATTTTAATTCCCCAACTGTCTTTACTATGATGAATATTGTCCTCCACCTCATTTTCTCTGAAACTGAAGATTGTATCACATTCTCCATTGTATTTTTTGTTATAAAATATAGTACTTGACCTACTGTAAGTTCCTCAAAATGATTTCTATTGTGGAAAATAATAAGAGAGACATAAATTACAGTGAACTTCCCATTATTGTTCTTGTGTCCTTTTCCTCCACGTTATACGAGAGAGGCGTACAACACAACTGTGTCAGTGTGGCACACTACCAAAATGCATCTTGTTTCTGGACTCCTCATCAACTGTACACCCAACGTAAGTGGGAGGAGGAAACCTGATTATTGTCCCTTCCAGCAGAATTGCTGATGATCTTTATTGAGAGTCTCCTTGATGAAGGCATACACTAAGGACTTGGCAGGTTGTATCTCCATTGTGACTACAACCTTAGCTGATAGATACTGTTATCTGTTTCATAGGTGACTTTATAGGTCTTGCATATGTTCTTTCATTTAATCTTCACACCATATGATGCAGTAGAAATACATATCTCCCTTATACAGATGGGGACACTGAGGTTTAGAGTTTAATATCACCAGCCCAAGGTCACATTACTAGTAAGTGATTAAACTGGATTTTAAAGCCCATGACCTTTCGCCTATTATGCCATATGGTGTGAGTCTGGGTTTGCTTATTTCCAAAGCAGAAAGAGTACATAGATGACCAGAGAGTATCTGAGAGTGTCCTCCATGCTGACTTTATGGTAGATGGTTTTCATATCAACACCGTTTCGAAAAGTTCTAGATACTATTTGCACAATGTTAGAGCAAAGTATTTTAAATTACCTCTTTTTTTTTGTTGTTGAGACTGGGCTTTGAAACTCCTTCTCTCTCTCTTTTAAAGTATATTCCACTGCCCCAGCAGACCCCCTACATCAGTGCCTAGAAAACAAGGAAAAGCAGACAGACTCCTCAGTTTACATTTTCTAAAGAATCATTGACTTACGAGGGATTGTGTATCACTTTGAAAAGAGTTATTTGACCTTTGTGACCCAGGCATCCCCTGAAAATAGGGTGGGTTGAGGAAGAAGGCTTCATGCTACCAGCCATCCTCTCACTCTTACAAATATCCTACCTGCAGCAAGTATCAACTCCCACCTCTCTACTGTCATGGAAGTGTGCTGTGGGTAAATCACTTTACTCTTAAGCTGTAATTATTCTTTTTAGATCATTGACCATCAAGAGCAGTGCTGTGCTAGAGCTGGCACTGGCACAGGAATTTCTAGGAATTTTGTAAGCCAGTTTACATGAGGCAACATGTTATGGCTTGAAATTGACTATGAGGGGAGTACTAATAAAACCAACACATGTTACAAATCAGTTTTATTTTCCTTTTCCTGTGGTGCTGGTTGTTAAACATTTACTAGTGATATATCACCAATAAAAGGCCACTGGGGATAAAGACACCATGAAGCCATCTCAGTCAACCAATTCCCATCCATGGCCATAACCAATTTTATACCCAACGTATTATGAGAGGGTTGAAGTGGTTGAAGAGAAAAGGGTGTTAGTGAAACTGCTCCGAATGTTAGATTTTATTCTTTGTCTTTTTCACTGATCACTCTAATCATGTGAGCTTTTTAAAACCTCTGTTTGAGAAGAGGAAGCCATAAGCATCTGAACATGCTTGAGAAGAGTGGTTTTGATGCCTTGCTTAGCTTTGGTAAGGCATAGGTCCTGACTTCAAGACAAAAAGCATGATCTTGGGAATACAGCCACCCTTAGGTCTCTCTGACAATGAAATTTTATAATAAGATTTAGGACCCTATTCTCTGGCATTGCCTTATGTTCTATAAAATGTGACCTAGAGTATTCGCGTCTCAGTGGATTCACTTGACATTTTTAAGTGATCATTGCTTTCTTATTTTAAAGCTAAATATAAGTGAATTTGGCTTCCTCCAGTTAAAATGAATAGATCTTATGTTGTCTGTAAATGACTCTCTTCAGAAAAGCCAAGGGGACTCAACGCTGTAAATTTAGAAATACTCTGAAAGCTATGGAAGTAGCTTTGCTGAAGGGTCCAAGACATATATTCAGCTAAGTAAATAGGCTATCCTTATTATCAGGAATACCCTCTGTATTAGTTAGGGTTCTCCAGAGAGCTATCATATATATCATATATAGGATATATGCATCTTATATATAATATATAAAATATATATTATTTAGATATATACATCTTATATATAATATATTATATAAAATATATATTTATATATATATGTATAAAAATAGGAATTGGCTCACATGATTATGAAGGCCAAGAGACTCCACAGTCCGCTGTCTGTATGCTGGAGGATAAAACAGTTGGATTCTAAAGTCCTGGGAATTGGGGTGGCAGGGGCAGAAGTGGCATGATAGTGTAAGTTCTGCTCTGATTCGAAAAGCCCAAGAACCAGGAGCACAAGCGTCCAATGTCTGAGGGCTAGAGAATATGGCTATCTCACCTTAAGCAAAGAAAGTGAATTCCTCCTTCCTCTGCCTTTTTCTTCTATTCAGAATAGGACCACAACAGATTGGATGATGCCTACTCACACTGGGGACCATCTGCTTTATTCTCTTCACCAGTTAAAATGCTAATCTCATTTGTAAATACCCTCAAAGACATACCTGGAAATAATATTTCATTATTATTATATATAATGACCAGGTATCTGGGCATCCCTTACCTCAGTCATTTCGACACATAAAATTAACCATCACATTCTCCTGAAGACTCTCAACTCTTTAATTTTTATATTTTAGCAGTAGAGACTATAGATTGCTCAGGTAGGCAGTAAGAGTCTTTCATAATTCATTCGCATTTTCAAAAATTTCCCTGTAGGGTTTCTATAGACTTATTTATATGAGACTTATATAAATACACACACATATACATAAATCTATGTATATTCATCTTTTTTCTGTACTTTTTTCCTTCCACCCAACTACTGTTCACTCATTTTTTTCCCTATAAAACAATGTAAATTTTAAAATGTGAAAGTAGAAAGATTAGGCACTTACCCGGGGTAGAAAATTAAACTGAAGGTGGAAGATCTCTTTAGACAGTTCATGGCATGTATTATTCTGTTCTCATGCTGCTAATAAAAATATACCCAAGACTGAGTAATTTATAAAGAAAAAGAGACTTAATGTACTCATAGTTCCATGTGGCTGGGCAGGCCTCACAATCATGGCAGAAGGCAAACGAGGAGCAAAGTCACGTCTTACATGGAGGCAGGCAAGAGAGAACTTGTGTAGGGGAACTCCCCTTTATAAACCCATCAGATCTCATGAGACTTATTCACTATCATGAGAACAGCATGGGAAAGACCTACCCCCATGATTCAGTTACCTCCCACCGGGCCCCTCCCACAACACGTGGGAATTAAGGGAGCTACAATTCAAGATGAGATTTGGATGGGGACACAGCCAACAATATCAGCAACTCTTATAATGCTCCTTCCCATGGAAGCTGTGGTTTGTTGGGACAGGCAAACCCTTTGGTTAACACGGAGTTCTACTATGATAACTTCACATTTAGGTTACACCGATAGAGTCTAAGCCCTTTGACTTAAGCCCTTCACTCCTTGTGATTAAAGTTAGTGAATGTTGATAGATCAGCCTCACCTGGTCCCCACTCCTGGGTCACCAGCCTTGGCCCTCTAAAGGAATGGACATTGAGAAGACAAACTTGATATGGCCTCCAGGCCTGTCACTTCTCCTTTTCCCCCTTACCCTCTGCCTGCTGCAGCCTACATTTCTCCACCCACTTCTTGTCTGGCTAGAACTAGGTGGTGCTGCTTTAGCACTATTTATGAATTTCAAATTGGGGTGTTTGAGACATAGGTTTGGTTAAGTCTTATTTGGGCAATAACAGAGAAAGTGCATTCTGATACTAGTGTTGTGAGCTTTAGGAAGAAAGTGTATTTCAAGGACCTACAAACAATAAAAGATACTCCATCAACTTTTGATTTTCTAGGCCATGAAGAGGAATTGACTAAATCAGTGTACACGTGCTGTAAGGGTGGATTAGAGCAATAACAGGCATAAAATTGTTGTATCAGACAATTCTTAATGAGAAGAACAATCCCACAATCAAGAAAAATGATAGGAAATTTTGGCAGCCATCAGAATTATCTGATAAATAAAATGATAAGGGAATGAGATGCAATTTCATGTTTTCCAGCAAACCAAAAGCAGGGCTGGAAATTAGAAACCAAAGTACTAACACCACTGACATCTTATTTAGTCTTTCCAGACACATTTCTGTTGTCTTGTCACTTTCTGTAGTATACAAAGAAAGTCACCATCTTTTCTCAAAGGGATATGTGACTATTTTAGTGAGAGTTATTCACATATCAAGAGCAAAAATAATTTATACCATTCCTATACAGGAACTTCCTAAGGCCTTTGGATGTTTTAAGATATTAATAATTAATAATGACAATGATAAAAAAGACTTCATAAATATGTAATTAAACAAATTTGTGCTATCTTATAATGTCTGGAATTTTATGTTGGTTTGGAAGAGTGTTTTATGAAAAATTATGATTATTAAGTCCCCAGAATTGTCTGTCATGCTTATAAACATAACATTTGATACAGATTTCTGTTCATAAAATTGGACAAAACGAGATCTTCCTGTTTAACTGAATTGAAATGGTATTTGAAAGTTTTCCTTGTAAAAAACAAAAACAAAAACAAATCTTTACATCAAGACGTCATCTTTTCCCAGTTGTAGGTCAGAAGTACCTTAAGTTACTCTTATTAATCCAATGACACCACACATGCACATTCCCCACTCTAGCTTACACACATCCGTGAGAGGTTAGGTGAGTGGGCTGCACAATTAGCAAGCTTGGGTTTGAGACCTCACCCTCTCACTTGCCACCTATAGATTTTGGGGAAAATTATGTAACTTTTCTGTGCCTCAGTTTACTTTTCTGAAATCTTTGCCTTTTGATTCAATCAACATTTTAAAAATTACTTAAATTTGAAATTATGGAGGTCTCCTATGAGAAAATAATTTGTTTCTCTGATTCTTTACTACTTTTAATTATATTTGCTTCATCACGTGCTTATGAAGATTTATTGAATTAATATCTTAAAAGCATTTAGTATAGTGTCTGGCTCATAATAAGCACTAGGTAAGCTGTGTCCATTGTTATATCCTCTTTCTGATTTGTACAAGATTATTTTATATCAATAGTTGTTTAGTGGGAAGCACTGTTGAAGCTTTTGGTTTTTCTCCCCCAAGACATGTTTTTCTAATTTCTTTGACACACTGCTATGTGAAATGCATACAGTAAATACATTGACATAAAATAGGCTCTGTTTAGGAAAGGATGTACTTAAACAGGTTGAAGTAAGAATAGGAGCTCACAAAATGATCATCTAGAAATTGTTCTAGAGTCTAGCCCAGACTCTCATTCATTCAATAGTTATGACATACTGTACCTGGGCTTGGGAATACCAAAGAGTTCTTGTCAGCATCTGGTAAGTCTGAAATCAAAGGACACATGGCCAATTAAATACCACCACCCCACCCACCCTAAGAAAAAAATGTAAATAAAAACAGTTTCAAGCAAGAGATTACTTATGTGAGCTCTTATTGGTAAATTCTAGGGATAAATTTTTACAAGAACCATTTTGCTTTAAATTCTAAATGAATGGCTTTATTTCTTTATTTTTTATTTGTTATTTAGTTCTTTCTTTTATTCAATAATGTTTTGAATATTTTGAATAGAACTCTCACGCTATACCAAATACAACATCAGAAATTAGAGATGTAAACGTGACCAAGACAGACAAGGCTTCTGCCCTTGAGAGGCTTACGGTCCAGTAGGATTTGAAAGACAGTGAGGAACTTAACAGTACTGACAAAAAACAGATGCACTGACCAGTGGAACAGGATAGAGACCCCCAAAATAAACTTATGCATTATGGTTAACTGATTTTTTTTTAAACAAAGGTGCCACAAGTATACAATGGAGAAAGGATGGTCTCTTCAATAAATGATATTGGACAAAATGGATATTTACATGCAGAAAAATAAAATTGTACCCTTTTTATACCATATACAAACATCATCTCAAAATATATTAAAGATTCAAATGTTAGACCTGAAACTATAAAACTACTAGAAGAAAACGTACAGGAAGTGCTCCATTGCATTGTTTCTGGGCAAGGATTTCTTGGATGTGACTTCAAAACCACAGGCAACAAAAACAAATGAGATTGCATGAAACTAAAAAGGTTCTGCACATCAAGAAAACAATTAATAGAGTGAAGAAGTAACCCATAGATTGGGAGAAAATATTTGTGAAGTGTATATCTGATAAGGCACTATTATCCAAAATATATAAGAAACACAAACAACTCAACATAAGAAAACAAATACCCCAATCAAAAAATGAGCAAAGAATCTAACTAGACACTTCTTAAAAGAAGATATGCAAATGGCCAACATATATATGAAAAAAATGCTCAACATCACTCATCTTTGGGAAAATGCAAACTGAAACCATGATGAGATATCACCTTGCAACTATTAAAATAGCTACTATCAAAAAGACAAAAAAACAACAACAACAAGTATTGGCAACGGCTTGGAGAAAAGGGAACACTTGTGCATTTTTGGTGGGAATGTAAATTAATATAACCATTATGGAAAACAGAATGGAGGTTCCTCAGAAAACTAAAAATAGAATTACCATATGATTCAGCAATCCTGCTTCTGGGTTTCAGTCCAAAATAATTGAAGGCAGTACACCAAAGAGATATCTGCATTCCCATGTTCATTGCAGCATTAATCACAATAGCTAAAAATTAGAAGAAACCTGGGTGTTCATCCTCAGATGAATGGATAAAGAAAATGTGGTATATGTACACGATGCAATACATTTGCTCATTTTTTGATTGGGGTATTTGTTTTCTTACTATTGAGTTGTTTGAGTTTCTTACATATTTTATTTTATTTTATTTTATTTTATTTTATTTTTTTTGAATTTTATTTATTTATTTATTATTTTTTTTTCTTTTTTTTTTTAATTATACTTTAAGTTTTAGGGTACATGTGCACATTGTGCAGGTTAGTTACATATGTATACATGTGCCATGCTGGTGCGCTGCACCCACTAACTCGTCATCTAGCATTAGGTATATCTCCCAATGCTATCCCTCCCCCCTCCCCCCTCCCCACTCCCCACCACAGTCCCCAGAGTGTGATATTCCCCTTCCTGTGTCCATGTGATCTCATTGTTCAATTCCCACCTATGAGTGAGAATATGCGGTGTTTGGTTTTTTGTTCTTGCGATAGTTTACTGAGAATGATGGTTTCCAATTTCATCCATGTCCCTACAAAGGATATGAACTCATCATTTTTTATGGCTGCATAGTATTCCATGGTGTATATGTGCCACATTTTCTTAATCCAGTCTATCATTGTTGGACATTTGGGTTGGTTCCAAGTCTTTGCTATTGTGAATAATGCCGCAATAAACATACGTGTGCATGTGTCTTTATAGCAGCATGATTTATAGTCCTTTGGGTATATACCCAGTAATGGGATGGCTGGGTCAAATGGTATTTCTAGTTCTAGATCCCTGAGGAATCGCCACACTGACTTCCACAATGGTTGAACTAGTTTACAGTCCCACCAACAGTGTAAAAGTGTTCCTATTTCTCCACATCCTCTCCAGCACCTGTTGTTTCCTGACTTTTGAATGATTGCCATTCTAACTGGTGTGAGATGATATCTCATAGTGGTTTTGATCTGCATTTCTCTGATGGCCAGTGATGATGAGCATTTTTTCATGTGTTTTTTGGCTGCATAAATGTCTTCTTTTGAGAAGTGTCTGTTCATGTCCTTCGCCCACTTTTTGATGGGGTTGTTTGTTTTTTTCTTGTAAATTTGTTTGAGTTCACTGTAGATTCTGGATATTAGCCCTTTGTCAGATGAGTAGGTTGCGAAAATTTTCTCCCATGTTGTAGGTTGCCTATTCACTCTGATGGTAGTTTCTTTTGCTGTGCAGAAGCTCTTTAGTTTAATTAGATCCCATTTGTCAATTTTGGCTTTTGTTGCCATTGCTTTTGGTGTTTTGGACATGAAGTCCTTGCCCACGCCTGTGTCCTGAATGGTAATGCCTAGGTTTTCTTCTAGGGTTTTTATGGTTTTAGGTCTAACGTTTAAATCTTTAATCCATCTTGAATTGATTTTTGTATAAGGTGTAAGGAAGGGATCCAGTTTCAGCTTTCTACATATGGCTAGCCAGTTTTCCCAGCACCATTTATTAAATAGGGAATCCTTTCCCCATTGCTTGTTTTTCTCAGGTTTGTCAAAGATCAGATAGTTGTAGGTAAACGGCGTTATTTCTGAGGGCTCTGTTCTGTTCCATTGATCTATATTTCTGTTTTGGTACCAGTACCATGCTGTTTTGGTTACTGTAGCCTTGTAGTATAGTTTGAAGTCAGGTAGTGTGATGCCTCCAGCTTTGTTCTTTTGGCTTAGGATTGACTTGGCGATGCGGGCTCTCTTTTGGTTCCATATGAACTTTAAAGTAGTTTTTTCCAATTCTGTGAAGAAAGTCATTGGTAGCTTGATGGGGATGGCATTGAATCTGTAAATTACCTTGGGCAGTATGACCATTTTCACGATATTGATTCTTCCTACCCATGAGCATGGAATGTTCTTCCATTTGTTTGTATCCTCTTTTATTTCCTTGAGCAGTGGTTTGTAGTTCTCCTTGAAGAGGTGCTTCACATCCCTTGTAAGTTGGATTCCTAGGTATTTTATTCTCTTTGAAGCAATTGTGAATGGGAGTTCACTCATGATTTGGCTCTCTGTTTGTCTGTTGTTGGTGTATAAGAATGCTTGTGATTTTTGTGCATTGATTTTGTATCCTGAGACTTTGCTGAAGTTGCTTATCAGCTTAAGGAGATTTTGGGCTGAGACGATGGGGTTTTCTAGATAAACAATCATGTCATCTGCAAACAGGGACAATTTGACTTCCTCTTTTCCTAATTGAATACCCTTTATTTCCTTCTCCTGCCTGATTGCCCTGGCCAGAACTTCCAACACTATGTTGAATAGGAGTGGTGAGAGAGGGCATCCCTGTCTTGTGCCAGTTTTCAAAGGGAATGCTTCCAGTTTTTGCCCATTCAGTATGATATTGGCTGTGGGTTTGTCATAGATAGCTCTTATTATTTTGAAATACGTCCCATCAATACCTAATTTATTGAGAGTTTTTAGCATGAAGGGTTGTTGAATTTTGTCAAAGGCTTTTTCTGCATCTATTGAGATAATCATGTGGTTTTTGTCTTTGGCTCTGTTTATATGCTGGATTACATTTCTTGATTTGCGTATATTGAACCAGCCTTGCATCCCAGGGATGAAGCCCACTTGATCATGGTGGATAAGCTTTTTGATGTGCTGCTGGATTCGTTTTGCCAGTATTTTATTGAGGATTTTTGCATCAATGTTCATCAAGGATATTGGTCTAAAATTCTCTTTTTTGGTTGTGTCTCTGCCCGGCTTTGGTATCAGAATGATGCTGGCCTCATAAAATGAGTTAGGGAGGATTCCCTCTTTTTCTATTGATTGGAATAGTTTCAGAAGGAATGGTACCAGTTCCTCCTTGTACCTCTGGTAGAATTCGGCTGTGAATCCATCTGGTCCTGGACTCTTTTTGGTTGGTAAACTATTGATTATTGCCACAATTTCAGATCCTGTTATTGGTCTATTCAGAGATTCAACTTCTTCCTGGTTTAGTCTTGGGAGAGTGTATGTGTCGAGGAATGTATCCATTTCTTCTAGATTTTCTAGTTTATTTGCGTAGAGGTGTTTGTAGTATTCTCTGATGGTAGTTTGTATTTCTGTGAGATCGGTGGTGATATCCCCTTTATCATTTTTTATTGCGTCTATTTGATTCTTCTCTCTTTTTTTCTTTATTAGTCTTGCTAGCGGTCTATCAATTTTGTTGATCCTTTCAAAAAACCAGCTCCTGGATTCATTGATTTTTTGAAGGGTTTTTTGTGTCTCTATTTCCTTCAGTTCTGTTCTGATTTTAGTTATTTCTTGCCTTCTGCTAGCTTTTGAATGTGTTTGCTCTTGCTTTTCTAGTTCTTTTAATTGTGATGTTAGGGTGTCAATTTTGGATCTTTCCTGCTTTCTCTTGTGGGCATTTAGTGCTATAAATTTCCCTCTACACACTGCTTTGAATGCGTCCCAGAGATTCTGGTATGTTGTGTCTTTGTTCTCGTTGGTTTCAAAGAACATCTTTATTTCTGCCTTCATTTCGTTATGTACCCAGTAGTCATTCAGGAGCAGGTTGTTCAGTTGCCATGTAGTTGAGCGGCTTTGAGTGAGATTCTTAATCCTGAGTTCTAGTTTGATTGCACTGTGGTCTGAGAGATAGTTTGTTATAATTTCTGTTCTTTTACATTTGCTGAGGAGAGCTTTACTTCCAACAATGTGGTCAATTTTGGAATAGGTGTGGTGTGTGCTGAAAAAAATGTATATTCTGTTGATTTGGGGTGGAGAGTTCTGTAGATGTCTATTAGGTCCGCTTGGTGCAGAGCTGAGTTCAATTCCTGGGTATCCTTGTTGACTTTCTGTCTCGTTGATCTGTCTAATGTTGACAGTGGGGTGTTAAAGTCTCCCATTATTAATGTGTGGGAGTCTAAGTCTCTTTGTAGGTCACTCAGGACTTGCTTTATGAATCTGGGTGCTCCTGTATTGGGTGCATAAATATTTAGGATAGTTAGCTCCTCTTGTTGAATTGATCCCTTTACCATTATGTAATGGCCTTCTTTGTCTCTTTTGATCTTTGTTGGTTTAAAGTCTGTTTTATCAGAGACTAGGATTGCAACCCCTGCCTTTTTTTGTTTTCCATTTGCTTGGTAGATCTTCCTCCATCCTTTTATTTTGAGCCTATATGTGTCTCTGCACGTGAGATGGGTTTCCTGAATACAGCACACTGATGGGTCTTGACTCTTTATCCAACTTGCCAGTCTGTGTCTTTTAATTGGAGAATTTAGTCCATTTACATTTAAAGTTAATATTGTTATGTGTGAATTTGATCCTGTCATTATGATGTTAGCTGGTGATTTTGCTCGTTAGTTGATGCAGTTTCTTCCTCGTCTCGATGGTCTTTACATTTTGGCATGATTTTGCAGCGGCTGGTACCGGTTGTTCCTTTCCATATTTAGCGCTTCCTTCAGGAGCTCTTTTAGGGCAGGCCTGGTGGTGACAAAATCGGTCAGCATTTGCTTGTCTGTAAAGTATTTTATTTCTCCTTCACTTATGAAGCTTAGTTTGGCTGGATATGAAATTCTGGGTTGAAAATTCTTTTCTTTAAGAATGTTGAATATTGGCCCCCACTCTCTTCTGGCTTGTAGGGTTTCTGCCGAGAGATCTGCTGTTAGTCTGATGGGCTTCCCTTTGAGGGTAACCTGACCTTTCTGTCTGGCTGCCCTTAACATTTTTTCCTTCATTTCAACTTTGGTGAATCTGACAATTATGTGTCTTGGAGTTGCTCTTCTCGAGGAGTATCTTTGTGGCGTTCTCTGTATTTCCTGAATCTGAACGTTGGCCTGCCTTGCTAGATTGGGGAAGTTCTCCTGGATAATATCCTGCAGAGTGTTTTCCAACTCGGTTTCATTCTCCGCATCACTTTCAGGTACACCAATCAGACGTAGATGTGGTCTTTTCACATAGTCCCATATTTCTTGGAGGCTTTGCTCATTTCTTTTTATTCTTTTTTCTCTAGACTTCCCTTCTCGCTTCATTTCATTCATTTCATCTTCCATTGCTGATACCCTTTCTTCCAGTTGATCACATCGGCTCCTGAGGCTTCTGCATTCTTCACGTAGTTCTCGAGCCTTGGTTTTCATCTCCATCAGCTCCTTTAAGCGCTTCTCTGTATTGGTTATTCTAGTTATACATTCTTCTAAATTTTTTTCAAAGTTTTCAACTTCTTTGCCTTTGGTTTGAATGTCCTCCCGTAGCTCAGAGTAATTTGATCGTCTGAAGCCTTCTTCTCTCAGCTCGTCAAAATCATTCTCCATCCAGCTTTGTTCCGTTGCTGGTGAGGAACTGCGTTCCTTTGGAGGAGGAGAGGCGCTCTGCATTTTAGAGTTTCCTGTTTTTCTGTTCTGTTTTTTCCCCATCTTTGTGGTTTTATCTACTTTTGGTCTTTGATGATGGTGATGTACAGATGGGTTTTTGGTGTGGATGTCCTTTCTGTTTGTTAGTTTTCCTTCTAACAGACAGGACCCTCAGCTGCAGGTCTGTTGGAATACCCTGCCGTGTGAGGTGTCAGTGTGCCCCTGCTGGGGGGTGCCTCCCAGTTAGGCTGCTCGGGGGTCAGGGGTCAGGGACCCACTTGAGGAGGCAGTCTGCCCGTTCTCAGATCTCCAGCTGCGTGCTGGGAGAACCACTGCTCTCTTCAAAGCTGTCAGACAGGGACATTTAAGTCTGCAGAGGTTAGTGCTGTCTTTTTGTTTGTCTGTGCCCTGCCCCCAGAGGTGGAGCCTACAGAGGCAGGCAGGCCTCCTTGAGCTGTGGTGGGCTCCACCCATTTGGAGCTTCCCGGCTGCTTTGTTTACCTAAGCAAGCCTCGGCAATGGCGGGCGCCCCTCCCCCAGCCTCACTGCCGCCTTGCAGTTTGATCTCAGACTGCTGTGCTAGCAATCAGCGAGATTCCGTGGGCGTGGGACCCTCCGAGCCAGGTGTGGGATATAGTCTCGTGGTGCGCCGTTTTTTAAGCCGGTCTGAAAAGCGCAATATTCGGGTGGGAGTGACCCGATTTTCCAGGTGGGTCTGTCACCCCTTTCTTTGACTCGGAAAGGGAACTCCCTGACCCCTTGCGCTTCCCAGGTGAGGCAATGCCTCGCCCTGCTTCGGCTCGCGCACGGTGCGCGCACCCACTGGCCTGCGCCCACTGTCTGGCACTCCCTAGTGAGATGAACCCGGTACCTCAGATGGAAATGCAGAAATCACCCGTCTTCTGCGTCGCTCACGCTGGGAGCTGTAGACCGGAGCTGTTCCTATTCGGCCATCTTGGCTCCTCCCCCCAAACTCGAGTTTCTTACATATTTTAGATAATAGTCCCTTAACAGATTGTTTTATTCAGCCTTAAAAAAAAAGTGGGAAGGCCGGGTGTGGTGGCTCATGCCTGTAATGCCAGCACTTTGGGAGGCCGAGGCAGGTGGATCACGAGGTCAAGAGACTGAGACCATCCTGGCCAACATGGTGAAACCCTATCTTTACTAAAAATACAAAAATTAGCCAGGCATGGTGGTGTGTGCCTGTAGTACCAGCTACTTGGGAGGAGAATTGCTTGAACCCAGGAGGCAGAGGTTGCAGTGAGCTGAGATCGTGCCACTGCACTCCAGCCAGGCGACAGAGCAAGATTCCATTTAAAAAAAAAAAAAAGAAAAGAAAAAAAAGGCTGGAAATTCTCTTATTTGCAACAACATGGATGAACCCGGAGGATATTATGCCAAGTGAAATAAGCCAGGCACAGAAAGGCAGATACCACATGATCTCACTTATATGTGGAATCTAAGAAATTTGAACTCATAGAAATAGAGAATAGAGTAGTGGCTATAGGAGGCGGGGGGAGGGGATGGATGGAAAAATAAGAGATGTTGATCAATGGGTACAAAGTTTCAATTAGACAAGAGGAATAGGCTTTGGTAATCTATTGCATAGAATGGTGACTACAGCAAATAATAGTGTATTTTAAATTTCAAAATCATTAGAAGAATAGATGTTAAATGTTTTTACCACAAAAAAGTGCTAAGTATGTGAGGTGATTGGCTTGTTAATTAGCCTGATTTACCATTCCGTGTTGTAAGCATATATTAAAACATAACATTGTATGCCATAAATATAAACAACTATTATCTTTCAATTTAAAAGAAATTAATTTAATTACAGTCCACGTAATTGTTATTAGTTAAGTAAATAGGAAGACATGATGAACAGTAAATGGTCTGCTAATGGGGGCTTCCTTAAGTAGGATAGTTTGGAGAAAGCTCATTTTGAGCTGAAACTCAAAGAATAAAAATGAAACAGTCATTTGAATCTGGAGAAAGCATAATTAAGGCCATGGGTCCAGCAGAAAGCACAAAGGAACTTGAAGATAGGGGTAGGCATGAAGTGTTAAGGCAGTGGTCCAGGAATATGAGCAGGCATCTGAACCACCTAGAGGGCTTGTTACAACTCAGATTCCTCAATTCTGCCCCCAGTCAGTAGGTCTGGGTACAGCCTTAAAGTGTTTTTCTCATAAGCTTCCAGGAGATGCAGATGCTGCTGGTTTAGGAGCAACACTCCGGGAATCATTGTGTTAGGAACTTAAAATAGGAGAGGGCTGTAGCACTGTGAGCTAGGGACGTATGGTAAGAAATGAGACTGGAGAAGGAGGCAGGGGCTCTTAGGAGCTCAGTCTTGAAAGGAGGTTCAAGGTTAGTTCCAGATTGTTGAGAAGATGAAAGTTCTATTAGTCCTTAGTGACAATACTGTTGTTCTTGGATGCTTACAATGTAGTCAGGCTTCCGGTACTATCTGATTCTACATGGCCTTTGCCCCTTAATGCAAGTGAAGCAAATTCAGTGGAATTGATAAATAACCTATAATCCCCGCCCTGTATTTGGTCCCTGATGAACTTCTGACAAACAGAAAAGATTGCTTACTTTGCAGAGTGCAGACATGCTCCTACACTCAGGTTTTGGAAGCATGATATAGCAAATCAAGGGTGGTTACAATTCAGATCACCCCAACATTTACTGAAACACTTTCTGCATCTGCACAATAGACTTAGTGCCACAAGGACCTAACCAGAGAATATTACCTGATTTCTAATAGCAAGCAGCTTTCAAACTTTTGATGATAAAATAGTAAAAACATAAAGCAATTAGAGGATTATATGAGGAGAAGACAGTGCAATGCGTAATAAAGTGCTAAACTGAATATTATATGCAAAAATTAATGACGCAGATAATAATTGCTATGGCCACAACAAAGCGGGAGAATTATTGTTTGAAGTTATTGACTAATGTTTCATTTGAAGAAGGCATTCAGGCTGGTCCTTAGAAAAATGGTTAAAATTTGGCAGTTAGAGGGAAGGCGAAACACATGGAAAAGGCTTCGTCTTTAGATTCAATCAACATTCAAAGAATTATTGTGTTTTCCCAGAGTTTTTGCTGTTTTACTGCCTTTTACAGTAAAACCTTCCATAAACCTTCCATGTGTTTCTGATTATTGAGTACAATTGAATTACTAGCCAATTGTATGGTGAGAGCTCTTTGGCCAGGGAGCCCCTGTGGACTTCTCAGAAGCTTTTATCCTTTGAAAGAAGCTGTCCTGATTTACCATTGTTAATGAAACTTGTATAACACAATGCTCGAGTTTAAGACCCACTGAGAACATGACCACATACCTCTTTTCATCTCTACATGGGGAAACCACATGGCCAATAGGAACTGCAGAAAGCCAGCAGCAGTACTGTAACCCCAGTGTTAGTAATTGTTTTGAACTTTCTTATGTCATATCCTCATAGCATTGTCTTATGAGTGATGGCCTGTCCTGCTTCCACCCTTCATGAATAAATACAAAATGCCTTGCCACCCAGAAGACGAACCCTTTGTAGTCGTGCATCTCTTTTGAACATGCATCTTTAGGACCCTGTGTTCTTTCATTTGAGTATTCTTGCTTTTGTGAGGCTTACATTAGAAACTGTGAAATATGCTGTTATTGCAATGGTAATATGTTTTACCCTGTCAAGTGCTTTTATGCATTAGTTCCTGACTAATACATTTGGTGAGTCAAAGGGCTCATCTCGTTTGCTGAGATTCTCTGGGAAATTCATGGAGTTATACTGAATATTAAGATATTTCCTGTGAGCTCAGATAATCCTAAAGGTATAGATTTATCTTTAATCCCAAAGTTAAGGCAGAAAATTGTCAGTAAAAGAGAGAGAATGGTTGAAGAGAAGTGCCAGGTGGACCGAAAGAGTTTAATGGCAATCTGTAAGAGAGAGATCATCAAAAAAATGTTAATGCCCCCACATATCAGTAAAAGATTTTGAGAATGCCTTCAAAATAGGTAAATTTACTTGTAAGTTATATACATGTACTATTATTCTTATATATTAGCATATGAAAGACACACAGAAATAGAAATAATTTAGAATTAATTAAAAGAAACACAATTTCTAATATTTTCTTTCTATAGCACAAATGATTCTCTTTTGCATGCTCCAGCACATGCACACTCCATTTAAGAATCCATTTTTAGCTTGGTGCAGTGGTTCACACCTGCAATCCCAGCACTTTGGGAGGCCGAGGCGGGCAGATCACGAGGTCAGGAGATCGAGACGATCTTGGCCAACGTGGTGAAACCCTGTTTCTACTAAAAATACAAAAAAATTAGCTGAGTGTAGTGGCGTGTGCCTGTAATCCCAACTACTTGGGAGGCTGAGGCAGGAGAATTGCTTGAAGCTGGAAGGCGGAGATTGCAGTGAGCCAAGATCGTGCCACTGCACTCTAGTCTGGCAACAGAGCGAGACTGTCTCAAAAAAAAAAAAAAAAAAAAAAAGAATTCATTTTTAGAATACCTAGAGCAGCAGTGTGCTGTAGTGCAATGGCTTTCAAACTTCAGACTGCATTCGAATGTCTTGGAAGCTTGTAAAAACAGATGTGTACCTCCCTGCAAAAGTTTCTCATTCAATGCGTCTGGGGTGAGCTCCAAGCGTTTGCATTCCTGACACATTCCCAGGTTGTGGTCGTCTGAGAACTACACGTTGAGAACCACTGGTATAGTCGACAGCATGCGTTTTAGAGTTAGTTTACCTAAGTGGGACATCAGCATCCTTCAATTACCAAATGTGTGACCTTGAGTAAATTACTGTGTCTTCCCGAGCTCAGTTTCTTAAAATCTGTAAAGTGGAGGTAATCATAATTACTTACCTCTTAGAGTACCTGGAGAGCTCAGCAAGATAATGTAAATACATTGCTTAGTACCCAGTACTCACCCCCTAAAAAACATCAATACATGTTGGCTGCTAAATCCTCCTTCTTCTCTTTCTCTTCCTTCTCTTCATCATTATCAATATCATTAAACATCTTTTTTTATGTCACAAAGTAGATATAGGGACTTTTGGTTTCAGGATTAAAAAAACACTGTGCCTTAATTTATAAGAATCATGGGAATGATTTTTTTTTCCTGAGTTAGCATTCTACATGAAAAAAGGCTATAATCCAAATGAGATATCTTTCTAGTTGAAAGGTAGAGATGAAGCTATTTTGCAAAGTCAACCCGAAGGAGAACAGTGTGTTCAGCCCTCTCCCTTCTGTGTGTAACTGTTGATAGTTTGTGGCTAAGTGTGTATTTCCGTCATCTTTTGTATATACTGAGTTCTTGTTGCATGAGATTGAGTTGACAATTTTGGTGGTGTGTCTTCAAATGTTTGGGGGCATGAGAATGGTAAATTCAGGTGATTTCCTTGAATCTAATTTTTAACATTTCTTCTCTCTCTCCTTTTTCTTTTTTTCCCCTCTTCTTGTGCATTACTAGGACCCAGTACCACCTGCCAGGAAGATTCATGTGCCAACCAGGGGGTCTGCATGCAACAATGGGAGGGCTTCACCTGTGACTGTTCTATGACCTCCTATTCTGGAAACCAGTGCAATGATCGTAAGTACAACAACCTTTCATACTGGAACTTTGTCAGGATGTTTGGAGATTTGGAGAATCTTAAAGGACAATATGTAAAAGGATGGCTCTTCTGAAAGATTCATAAGTGATTCTCTCCTCCAGAAACTTGGGAAATAAATGACTAGTGCTCTTATGAGAAGAGTGAAGAGATGTGTCTTGCTTAACAACACTAAATATTCTCCCACTTGCTCACTCCCTGTGTTTTTTCTTTAGATTAGAATAGCGACTGAGAAACAATAACCACAGCAGCAAACCATTTCAGGCAATATTTTTGTTGTAAGGGCTTCAGTTCTTCATGAATTAAATCACCTTATCTTATTGAATTTAACTCCAAATTGGTTAACAATTTTGAGACTTTACCCTTTTGCATTGCCTAGAATTTTGAGGCTATTTAAAGGGTATAGCTGTTTTCTCAAAAAGTTTGAGTTCTCTGAATTTCTTAGGCCTTACAAATGACAAAGACATTCAAGAGTTTATTTTTTACAATTAACAAAGCTTAAAGCGTTCTTGGGTATCTTTCAGGTATAGGGTAGAAATTCTCTCTGACTAAATTTATTGGTATCTGGTTTATATACACATAGCTATTCTGTATGTATGTGTGTATATATATATGTGTGTGTGTGTACATATATATATGTATGTATTTTCTATTTTGTGAGTATATTTTATATGTATATATTATGTATTTGGTTTTTATTGGAAGAGAGTCTTGTGATTGTTAATTGTGTCCACTAGTGATGCTTCTGGCTCGTGGGTTTAGTTCTGACTTCATGAAGGTGCTTCTAGCACTGATGGTGGAGACACTTCAATGCTGTGGGCATCTATAACCTGTGTCTCCACTTCTTTCTCATGTTATTTTCTTGATGTGACCATAGTAAAGATGAGCACACACTTGAAATTTCTGAATAACCGTGGCAAAGAGATTTGTTGAAAATCCCTGACTCAGTGGGTCCTGCTAACCTTCTGCCTTTCTAAATGCAGCCTTTGTTTTATAATCCAGACTCATTTGACCTCTTGGTTTTAGAAAAATGATGCATGATGTTATCTGAGAAAATAGTAAAGTCACATTATGGTGTGACCACATGGGAGCAGACACCAATTACAATGCTATGCCCCCCAGATCTATGTGGTTTTTTTTATTCTTTATTTCTCAGCTTTTTATCTGTGTGCAGCTGTCTGTTGTTGCTCTTTTTCCCATTTTTTCTCAGTAGTTTTGGTCCCATATGCTCTTCCATTCTCTTAAGGTACACTGAGGAGAAACAAGTGGAGAAGTTGGCAATATAGAGAGAAAATTATGTAATACGCATTCATCTAATTACATAAGCATATGTCTCTGTATCTGTCATGTGAAGGATACGATGTCTGGAGAAAGTTTTGGTATAAGACTGCTCTTACCAAGTCCTTTGGTATTATTGAAAGTCATGTTGCCATATTTATGATGTGGAAATACTGTTTCACTCTGAAACAGGTAGTTATAAACCCAGCCAGCCAGAGAACCTGAGGAATTATACTACATGCTCTTTCTTTTTCCTCCAATTTGTCAGTATAGCACTCACTAGGAAGGCTTTTTTCTCTAAATGGTGGCATAATGCTTCTTTATCCTCACAAGTTTATTTCTTGTCACATATACGTCCCTCTCTGGGTAGAAAATGGTCAGGAAGAGACTCTCCACACAGAACAGGTATAAAGGTAAGTTATCGTAACGTGGTGAGCATGCACAATCTTCAGAAGGTAGGTATGTCTTTTTCTGTCTTTGACAAGTTCCTGTCTGTCACCCAATGCCAGGCATTATTTTCTGGTAAAAATCAGGAAGGATTCTTTCTAGCATTCTGTGACTGTTTCTGGTTTTATCAAGAGCAGATTGTGTCTCATTCTGGGATGTGGAGTATCACACTGTCTGACTTGGGGAATTTGTTGGGATATAATGAAGCACTAGAACTTACATTGGGAAAATGTCAGCTTTCCTTTGTGGCAACAGCTTATCACAGTTCAAAAACATTTCTAGTAAATCTAGGTTTAGGGCAATACATTTTGAATTTTATTCTGTAACAATGCAGCTAAATCTTTTCATTATAGCAGACTTGGGAAACTGCCTCTCTAACAGGAGCTACTTGCCTAGTCCCCCACCTGGAGATTGGACCACAGCTTCTGTGATTGGATAGATACATGCAAATGATGAAGTTCACATCTATTTTTTTTTTTTTTTTTGAGACGGAGTCTCATTCTGCTATTGCCCGGGCTGGAGTGCAGTGGCACAATCTCGGCTCACTGCAACCTCCACCTCCCAGGTTCAAGCGATTCTCCTGCCTCAGCCTCCTGAGTAGCTGGGATTACAGGTGCCTGCCACTATGCTCAGCTAATTTTTTGTATTTTTAGTAGAGACAGGGTTTCATCATGTTGGCCAGGCTGGTCTTGAACTCCTGACCTCGTGATCCGCCCTCCTCAGCCTCCCAAAGTGCTGGGATTACAGGGAAGTACACATCTTAGTTGTGGAGTGTGATAAATATATAGAATTGAGACATATAGGATGTGACTGTGAAGTTTGAATATAAACTTTTAATGAAATCCAACCAAATATAGCAGAATGGTAGATTGTTTAAAATTATTACATTGGACGTTTCTGTTTCCGATAATTGGTATTCAAGTTATCTGGAAGACCTTCTGTTTTGGAACTAGCAGCAAAGCCAGTTTGTTCTACCTAGAAAAAGCAGTCTCACTATATCATAGACCGTTATTTTCTATAGCAGCCTTGACCCTTAGAGTTATAATTGGCTATTTCATCTCACAAACATCTTCAAAATGAAGTTACCTGCATGATATTCTATATGCTTACCTTTGTTGATAAATTTTTGGTGGTGTAGCCTGTATCAGGACTCAAGTGTTAACCTTCATCATCACCGGCAGACTTGAATAGGCTCATGCTTATCATCAGCAAAAAGTGGTGGGGGAAATTGCAAAGAAAGATAAGCTCATGGAGGAGGAAGAATAATGATGAAAAGGAATATAGAGAAAATCAGAAAGTGGGTCTTATATGGAAGAGCACAGAGGTCATCAGCAATTGCTTTGGTAACATGCCTGCCACAAGTGGCCTGCCTTTGACCTAAATAACAGAAATGGGTCACAGCATTAAAAGTCGAGTGCCATCAAGGAAACCTGGCTTTTACCTAATTAATTCCTGCAAAGAGAATGTTCTATAGAATGTTGCATATAGCTCAAACAAATTGTATCCATTTAAATGCTATCATAGGACCATGCAATAGGTTAGAGATGAAATTTAATTGTAAAAAGCATTTTGTGGGGGAAAAATGGTTATGGATATCTCATTTTCCAGAAGCTGTTTCTCAGGGCAACAGATTGATCCTCAATTAATGAACATGAAAACACTTCAGTTTATTACTACATATCCAAAAACTGAAACTTACTCAACAGGGAAATAGCTAGGTCTTATATTTTCCAAAATAAGGTACTAAATCCATCATGTGTAAAAAAGTTAATCATATCTAGGCATGACTTGTAAGGCTCTAAAAATGTCTGCATTTTAGGGTATTCCTTTTTCCTAGCATTGGTTCTTTTATGACCTTTGTGTTTTTCTTGCCTGTTTACCAAATATGATTGCCTGACAATGTTAATGTGCTGTTACATAGATGTTGCCTCTATGAGTACAGCGTACATTTTAAAACTTAGTCTCATTTAGTGTGAGTTGGCCAAGCCTGGATGTTTTCACTTTATTTCTTTATTCTTTGTGTGACCCTGGTGGGTTGATGGAGGCAGTGGGATGAATTTCAGTTTCACTCTTATAAACATAGCTGTGCAAAGCTGATATTCTTTAGAGCTGATTGTCTTGTATAAGAGGACTCCCTTGTATGGGGTTAGGAAACAAAAATCCTCTGATTGGAAACCCAAGTGTAATTGATTTACTAATTGTCTTACATAGTTTTAGATATGACCTTCCACAATGTTATGTAATGGTAAAGTCATGGGGAGTTTCTTTTGGGTTGACTTTTAGGGCTGTTTTGATTCTGCAATCTAATCATCCCAGAAGAAATGTTGAGTTAATGTAGAAATCAGTATGATCTGTGGAAGAACACATAAGTAACATTCTCCAAGATAATCTTCAGTTCTCGTGAAACATTTAAAATTGAGGGAGCTGGCTATTCAGAGGGTGAGCACCACCTGAAAATCAACTTAATGAAAGCTGTCTTGGGCTACATTTTAAGAACAACAAAAGAAATGGAACCTTACAAAGGTTCTTGATAGGCATATTCTTTTTTGATATTGGGTTCTTATTAGTATTTTAAATCAGGACTGAGAACCTGGGAAATTCTATTCTAGCATGTTGTAGCCGTGGCAGCACCAGGCAAATCCAGAATCTCCTTCCTGTATTTTGTGGTAATATCATTGTCATTGTCAGCCTGCTGTTGAGTTTTTCTTTCCTTCAAACATCGAAAAGTGTTGTGTAGAATAGAACCCTCCTGCATGCACCCACACATGTGCAAAAGGGTTGTCATTTTTATGGACTTTGTGAAAATAGCAGTTTTAAACATTTCATACCTATCCTTAACAACATTGTTGGCTTTTACCATGTACATGACAACTGTTTTGAGTGGCATACAATTTGGGGGTTTGGTTATTGCTTCTGGTGCCCTGGAGAAGCACATATAGGACAGTCTTTGGCACATGAGTCCTTAACACACATCAAGTTCCTGACTTTATGAGGTGGGTGCTCATCATGGCTTTGTGGGGTGAAGTAAAGGGAATGAACGTGGGTCCTCAACCCACCCTTAGGAGCCGGCCACCCTGTGCTACATTGCTGGTCACACACTGCAGGCTGCCTGTTGGAGAAATTCCTAGGTTCACACTGGCATGTGGTAATAGATGTTCTTTGCTTGCAACAAATCAATAGCAAGCAGCTGTGGATAGTGCAGATAGTGGAGTGTAAAGCGTCTTTTTCAGACAGTTTTCTGCAGGAGTGGCTATTAAGCTGCAGTGTTGGCTATTGATTGGCCTTTTGCTTTTTATTTATTGTGTGGGTTTATTTATTTTTTTAATGTAGGTTGGTGTATTGATTAAATCTGTTAAAAACACATTTCCCATTCAAGCTTCAGAAAAAACAAGCAATGTATGCATTACTTAGTGTGCAAAGAAGGGGACAGATATGTGTATACTGATTCTGTCTCTTGGGTCCATATAGGTACATAGACATTATGTTAAAAACCTATGTTGTTATGAACCTATGTTGTTCCAGACCTATTGGTATAGCAGTAATTTTTAAGGATATCATAGTATAGTACATCCATGTTTTTGGTTATGTGTTCATTCCCCGCCATTGTTTTCAGACTCTGCCTGCCCAGCGAATAGGCCATATGTAAGAAGTTCACTTGTAAAACAATTGTTTGTTGCTTAGAATGCACTTTATCATGTATTGATTCATTCACTCACCAAACATTTCTTATTTGCAGATATAATCATGAATAAGAGAGTTTTGTTCTCAAAGACCTTCTAGTCTAATGGGGAAAGACACATATGAAGGTGCTTCAGTAGAAACATGAACAGTGTATAGCGAGGAGTCATAAGGTGGAGTAATGGCAGCTGTCCCCAGGGTTGAGACTCTATGAAGAGCAGCTGCTTTTAGGACGGTTTTCATTGAAGATGAGCCTTGAATTTTTTTTTTTTTTTTTTTTTTTTTTGAGACAGAATCTCTCTCTGTTGCCCAGGCTGGACTGCAGTGGTGCAATCTCAGTTCACTGCAACCTCCGCCTCTTGGGTTCAAGTGATTCTCTTGCCTCAGTCTCCTGAGTAGCTGGGATTACAGGTGTGCGCCACCCACCACGTCCAGCTAATTTTTGTATTTTTTTAGTAGAGACAGGGTTTCACCTTGTTGGCCAGGCTGGTCTCGAATTCCTGACCTTGTGGTCCGCCTGCCTCGGCCTCCCAAAGTGCTGGGATTACAGGTGTGAGCCACTGCGCCTGGCTGCCTTGAAAATTTACAAGTAGGTTCAAAGCAAACATGGTATGGAAGAGGGCTGGAAAGGAAAGGTAGCGTTCCAGCAGGCAAGCAGGGAAAATATATGCTGCAGTCACTGTTAACATTCTGCATGTTTCCTTCCGGTCTTCATTTTAAGCATTAGCATGGTTCAGATCACATTCTGTTTGACATTTTTGCCCTGCTTTGTTTGGTTTAACACTATATGCTATGCATTTTTCAAGATATAAAAAAAAATTAGATTTCCCAACTTCTTTCAATAGAATGCATGTTATGGTGCCCAACTCTTGGGGAGAAACTCCCCTATGTTGAAATCATTGCTGAGTCCTAAATGTAGGCCTCATAGGGCTCAAATCTGGATTTATTTCATTGAGTCGTTGGTGGAGATCGATCTTGAAAATTTATTTATAAAGAATCCAATTTTTAAAAGTTTGATTTGTAATGTGTATAACTTATTAAATGATAAAAGAAATCAAAGCATAGTCATTAATTTAATTGGCTCTAGAATCAAACTGCTTTAAATGCCAGTCCTGAGTCTTTCTATCTGTGAAGTTGAATTGTTCACTTAGCTTCCTGAAACTTTGGTGTAGCATAAGGAGTGTAATAGGTACTTGGTAAATAGGATTAGTGGTAGTTTTTATTGTAGCTAATTATAATATTTGACAACTGTTAAGTCCTTATCATGGTCCTGACACTCTACTAGGACCTTTATAAGGATATCATTCTTTTAATCATCCCCAAATTCTTAAGAAAATATTATAGTACGATATTCCTGATTTTAATTATGACAAAACTGAGATCACACTGTTAGAATATAGCTGATTGAGGGTTTGGTCCCAGGTTTGTCTGACATAAAAGTTTACATTCTTATTCGATTTGCTGCCACTTAGTCATTATTAGAAATAACAGTTTAACATCTGTACTGATATTAGACTAGGATGCTTAATTCCATGTGGGCAAGTCTTCACAGACAATCAAACTGCATAAAAACATAGAACTGGGAAAGGGAAATTGTGTTCTTGATGATTATTTGCATCATATTGTGGAATTCAGAACATTTCAGGTCTGCCTTCTTAACACTCAGATGAGGCCATTTAGAATTAAAATGTCTTTAGCCATTATAGAATTAGAGTATCTTGCCCATACTCCAAACTATTTATATTTTCATTCTCTATTGACCTAGATCTTCTGATTTTTATGTGTTTGCTTTATTTCAATTCCAACATATGTCATATAGCATGGTGGACGAGACCACTAATGTGTAATGGGGTGGCCTGTGTTCAAATCATGACTCTGTCCCTTAATATCTATGTTACCTTGGACATGATAATTACAGTGCTTCTAAAATGCAGATATATTGTAGGTCCTATCTTGTAAGAATAAATTTGACAAACATAAATTGAATAATAATAAATTGAATGTGTAGTGGTGAAGTTTAGGAGATATGGCACATGATGGCCCTGCTGGCTACTCTTCGATATTACTTTCAAAAAGTTAAAAACATGACTCATACAAATATAATTATTATAAAGTTAAAAACAAAACACTCATGCAAATATAGAATGAATGTGTGTCAAATTTATTTAACTCCATAATGAGAGAAACAAGATGGTAACAGTGTAAACAAGATGACAAAAGACTATTTGAAGAACTGGATATTTATAGGCCTTAAGAATATTAAAATACAAATTTTAGATTTAAAAGTGGTAAATGTCCTACAAAGCAAAAATCTCTTAACCTTTGGTGTTATCTTTTCTACGGAACATCTGTGCTGAACAAAAATCTACAGGTTCAGAGGGCATCTTCTGTACTCTGGGCCCCCGCTAACAATAAATGTCAGTGCCAGTCACAGGTACTTCTCCCATAGAGCTAAATGTTTCTCGGGTGGGCCTGTTAAACAGTGTCCTTATATAACATTGAAAAGACAAGTGATTTTTTCCCCCTAACTTTTGCCCTATGTTTTGGATAATTTTTATTAATTTATATTCAGTTTCTTTTTTTTTTTTACCTCGAATACCTCTTTCATACACAATTACGTTTTTTTAACCGCTCAACAGTGTGCCCCAATGTGCTGAATTCATTGTCATTTAAACCCCACAGCAACCCTAAAAGTAGATACTATTGTGATACCAGTTTCATAGATGAGAGAACTGAGACAGAAAAGTCAAGTGATTTGCTCAAGGCGACAAAACTATTAGGTTGAGGAACAAAGATTCAGAGTTATGTTAGTCTGACTGCAAAGTCTGGGCTCTGGACTGCCAATATCTTCTTAATGCCTCAGGGAAAGTTTCCTGATGAAAATTCATCTGAATTCATAGGGGTTTAGATTCACATTAGCCACAGAGCTTAACGACTTTTGTTAGCATCAATTATACTGTAATTTCTAGTGTCTGTGTTATTCTTTTGGGGGGGATGCTATTTTATTTTATTTTATTCACTTTAAATGAGGGCATTTAAAGTAGGACTGATTGGCTCAGGGAACAAGATCAGAATTTCCATCAAATAAGTGTCATTTTGCAGGTTTGGTACATCTAAGCAGGGAGGAGGCTGAGTCCTGAGAAGTCAGTGAGGCTGAGAGGGGCAGCATAGCTCCATGATAACCAGGTCCCAGAAGGCGAGACAGATGCAAAAGAAACGTCAGGAGTGGCAGCACCAAAGGGTTTTTCTCTGCATCTGTTTTTATTCTCGGGCCCACAGATATTCCATGGAGCCAAAGGGAAGTCAGAAGATAACAATGAAACCCAGGGTCTTCTAAGAGCAGAATGAAGCTAGTGGTACTCTTTGGAACAGTTCTATAGATGTGGGTTGTAGCTTGTTGCCCATGGGAATCACACTTGCTTTTAAGTTCCATCAATATTAAGAAGGGACGATTTGGAGTATCCTCAAGCTTTACCAGGGCTAATATTAATATGTGTGCAATGCTAAACCGATTCAGCAAGAGCCAGGACTGCGTGCAGCTTTGTTTTTCACAGCCCTCCCTGAAAATAAGCTGGGACTCATAGGTGACACATTGGTTTCTACAAACCCCAGTTGACACTTGGTCCTATGGTTCAAGAAAAAATAGTCTCCATAATTCAAAGGCATATAGCTTATCATGGATTATCATAAGCTGTTGGAGTTTGTGGCCTCAATAATTTCATTTCCGCCATCTTCCACATGCTATATTTGTAGACCGTTTTCATTGCTGTGTTTAATTATAGCCCATTGATTTCTGGTGTCCTTGGCTAGTTACTTACTTAAGGTGATGGCAATAATCCACTTAGAGCCTATTGCTTCACAGAAGACAATTTTTATATTACCATGTTAGTCACATACAGGTGCAATTCCAACATATTTTTCAATATGGACATAATTTCCTATAGTTATTTCCACATCTAAAGGCACAAGAAAGATCTAAATTACTTTACTTTGTCTTGTAAAATAGAAATAATAAATATAATTTTGTTCTTTTCATTTATTTTTCTCCTCTACTTTCTTTTTAGGGAAGGAAGAGATCATTTTTTGAAGGTGGTAAAATTTACATCCAGCAAAATGCATAGATCTTACATGCATTATCACAAATGCTTATACCCAAGTAACCAACACCAGTTAAGATAAAGGATAGTTTCATCTTCTCAGAAACTTTTCTTGTTCCCTTTCCGGTTAGTTCTTCTCTTTAAGGTCATTTCTGTTTGAATTTGTATCAGCATTTGTTATTTTTGTCTCTTCTGGAATATATATAAATGGAATCATACAATATGTGATCTTTTAGGTCTGTTTTCTCCAGCTCCATGTCAGCTCTGCATTCTAGCCAGCTGAGAGTCTCTTCTGAGTCTTAGCTACTTCTATATAACTGCAGGAGTTGGCTGGATTCCAGCTGGAACCTTCCTGCCTGCTCCATGATGCAGAAATTCTCTCCAGGCAGTAAGCTGGAGCAGTCTTAAATCTCACTTAGTTTATCTTCTCTATTTCAGAAACCACTGCTCTTCTTTGCCTGATGTCTCATGTCTCATGAGCCATTGTTTCATGTGTTGTCATTTTCCCGGTTATATCAGGTCAGTTGTAGTTCCAGTCTTTGTTACTCCATTTAGGTTGAAAATTGATGCCAACCTATTTCTTTTTTACCTGACTTCACCTTTGCACTGTGAGATTAGGGTGAAGGTAGCAGGGGAAGACATAACATATAATGGGCTGTGCTTCAAGCCGCAAATTCTAAGGGTTTTCTGAGGCTTTACATCAGTCCCAGAGTGACCTGGCAGTATGTAATATTCTACAACTGTTTTATTTATTCATTTATTTTAGGGAAAAGCCTTCAACTCCAGTGATAATCCCTCTGTAGTCAAAGAACCTTCTTGGCCAAAGAAAACGTTGCAAGAAGCTGTGCAAAGCTAGTTAAAGACTTGCCAATGTGTCTCTATCAAGTATTTATTAATTTGAGTGTTTCTGTTAGGAGGGCTACATTAATTTTTTTTTTTTTGAGAAGGAATCTTGCTCTGTCACCCAGACTGGAGTACAGTGGTGCCATCTCGGCTCACTGCAACATCCGCCTACCAGGTTCAAGCAATTCTCCTGCCTCAGCCTCCTGAATAACTGAGATTACAGGCACCAGCCACCATGCCCAGCTTTTTTTTTTTTTTTTTTCAGTAGAGATGGGGTTTCACCATGTTGGCCAGGCTGGTCTTGAACTCCTGTCCTGAAGTGATCCTCCCACCTCTGCCTCCCAAAGTGCTGGGATTACAGGCGTACATTACTTTTTATTTCCACTCCCTCTGAAAACACTTGATTAAGCTCAGTGATTGCAGGCATTGATTTGACTTGAAAAGCTAGTGGTTCTTATTATTTTCTTTACTTAGAATTATAGTTTATTTTCTCAACCTACCCTTTTCTTGTGGATCTTTGACCACTGATTCATGTCCCTTTGCCAAGTGAAATTAACAAATGTTTTCAAACAAAGAATTTGGAGACTTCAGAAAAGTGGAGTTGTTTCTATACCTTGTAGTGTTTTGGCCATTGACTGTCCTTATTTTGATCACCAGGCACTGGTTTGCATTTATGATTTTGCTACATGCCTACAGAAGAAATGAAGGAACCTTGCATTATTGGTACCTTTGATTTAACTGAGTTTTTTTGGATATGGAAATTATAAAAGCTCACTGTTGAAAATGTGGAAAACACATAAAAGTATAAGGCAGTAGGAAAAAAACATGCTTAATTTCATCAACTATTAACATGACCTTGTTTTAGAATATGCATGATGATAACAGATACTCAAAATATATTTGTTGGTTGAATGACTGAGTCTTGCATATTTTCAGCATCTGAGTTGTGCAAAGATCTTAGCGTTCTTTTCATGAAAAGAACACTAACAGTTTTACTAGGACTAGGTGTTTTCTTGCCAGAAGAAATGCTTTTAGGCATATGGGAATTATAATAAGTATCCCAATATGCAATTTTCTTCTTCAGATAAAAAATGAAAATGTCAGGATGGTTCCATTTCTTTTCAGTCTTGCCCTTCTCCTTTCTCAAAGAAAGCCTTGCTGTTTCTGAACAGTCATTCATACATACATCTATATAAAAGGGAAATGGTTTCCCAGCGGATCGTGGTTGAAGGGAAAAGACCGCTATAACATAATATGGGAAAAGAGCCTCTTGGTCCCAGTTTCTTCTGTGGCACTCACTTCCAAAGCGATGTTGTGGTTTATTTCACAAGATGAGATTTCTTGTAACAGTCTAGTACTCTAGTGATTGAGTGAGATAGTAGAACTTTATCGTCAATCATCAAATCCCACAGTTTTATGTTGACCAAAATCAGTACTACATGATTGAAGAAGTTGGATGCATTATATACTGAAAATGTAAAACACAAAATTCCCCTGATTTTTTTCACACCCTGGATTGCAAATTTTTATTTCCCTGTAGGAGAATTCAGTCAAACCTTGTAAACTGTAACAACTCTCAGGAGAATTGGTAAGAAACAATATCATCTAACTTCAGGCATTATTTCCTGGTAAATTAACTACATGCTCTTTGAAATCAGCCCTTTACTAAATCTAAAACTGCAGTTTTACTCAGATATTCTTATGTGAGTGAAATCAAATGCATGTATGTGCATACATATGTAATATAAATAAATATAAATTTTCTTTAGGAGTTTTCCCAATTCTTCTGAGATGATTTTTCTATCCAAATACCTTTGTTTCTATGTCTTAAGGAGTTATAGCTTTCGGTTGCATCTTAGTCCATTGGCAAGACTTGTATTTCTGTAATTTCTGTAAAGGTAAGGTATCTACTTGGGCCACAGATCAGGTATCTGTCTGCCTTTGTGGATGTTTGGCATAAAGCCCCTTTATTCCACCTAAATTCTCGATATTTGGAGTATGATTTTATTTCTGTAAAAAAGGATTTAGGCAGGGAGGTGTCATCTGGATTTTATCTGCCCTTAAGAGTAAGTGTTCTTTCTCCTCTCCCTATCTAAAATTTCCATGTGATTCCCTCACACTGGCACTGAAGTGTGTCATCTGGTTAGAGCTCACATCAGTGCCCTGCTGCTGGTGGAGGTTGCGGGAGGTGAGCTTTAGAAAAGGGCCTGCAGCTCAACATACATGTCATGGACACAATCGTATTGTCCCCAACTCATGAAAATTCCTGAGAACAGAGCAAATCAAAAATAATATGTTAAAACAAGAAAGTTTAGTGAAACAAACTCTCGGTATTGTTAGAGGCTTTATTCTAATCCCTACAACACAGCACATGTATTCTCAACATCTAACATATTTAATTTGCATTTGGATTCCTTTAGCATATTGTCCTATTATATAAAGTTTAATGAACAATAAACACAGCTATAACCAAATTTCACAGCTATTTCTCAGTGTGGGGTAAGATTTTGCATTTAGTTATATTTGGTTTCCTAGGTAATATTTGATTGTGGCTCTATTTCCTGAAGCTGCATCTCTTGTCACATGGAATCTTTTGGTGGTGGATTCTGCAGACCGAGGGGAAGCCAGGAAGGAGTAAGTTGCTTTGAAACCACTGAAGCCATGATGGTGAAGAAGACTTCACAGTCCTTGACAGTCTTTGAGCTCTCCATTGTTGTTCTCCAGGCTTGTATTTCTGAAATCTACCATATGTACTAGTTCCAGATCAGTCTCGCCCAAATACCATTTTTATCCTGTCATTCCTCTGCTCGTGAACCTTCAAAGACCTCTTCTCAATGTAGTCCAAACCCTACACTTGGCTTTCAAGGTCTTCCAGAATCTGTTTTTCAAAAGCTGTCCCTCGAACCACATTTTCTTGAATATTCATGGCTTTTTATATTCTAATAAGGTCAGGTTTCTCGCTGTCACTAGCACATTCCGTCGTCATTATGCTCCATGCCCTTGCAGCTGTACTTCTTTCTCCCTGGAAGGCACTCTTCTCTGGAGCTATACACCTTTGGGGTTCAGCCCAAGTCTCACCTATGTTTCCCGAGTCGTCTTTGGTCAGTTAAATCCATACTCATGCCTTAATCCCAAATCCCACTTCATTTATATTCAGTGCTGAGAGACACTCCGGCTTGGCATCTAAAGGGAATTAGTGTGGACCTGAGAGTAAAAGGTCAGTTCAAGTTCTGACTTCTTTTCTTTGTAATTTTTGTGGCATTTGTCAATTAATAGAAGATGATCTTACTATGGAAGTCTCGCAACAGTCTCAGCTTTGTTAACAAAGATTATAAATAATGGGGGCAAAGCAGAGTATTGGGCCTGGGAAAGAGTTTTTGTAAAGCTTCAGGTAGAACCTTATGTTAGAAATGTAAAACCTCCTCTAAAGAAAAATGTTACCAATAAATAAAGCAAGTAGGATTTTGAGTAGATTATCACTTCTGTTGTGTATTCACCCTGTTTCCTAGAGAATCAACTTTCCTACTTTGTGCTTACTATAGTTTCCTCTAGAGTAGGGGCTAACTGTGTAGAAGAGGTTGTGTGTGGGTCGTAGGGTTACTGGGATTAGACTATTCAAATAGCACAAATATTCTGTGTATTCTGATTTCAAATGTAAACATATTCCTGATTGGAAATGTGTATATGTATTTTTTATTTTTAGTTCTGGGGTACATGTGCAGGATGTGCAGGTTTGTTACATAGGTAAACATATACTACGCTGGTTTGCTGCACTATCAGCCTATCACCTAGGTATTAAGCCCAGCATCCATTAGCTGTTTTTCCTAATGCTCTCCCTCCTCTGATCCTATCCCCTGACAGTCCCCAGTGTGTGTTGTTCCTCTCCCTGTGTCCATGTGTTCTCTTTGTTCAGCTCCCACTTATGAGTGAGAATATGCAGTGTTTGGTTTACTGTTCCTGGGTTAGTTTGCTGAGAATAATGGCTTCCAGCTTCATCTACATCCCTGCAAAGACGATCTCATTCCTTTTTATGGCTGCATAGTATTCCGTGGTGTATATGTATCACATTTTCTTTATCCAGTCTCTCGTTGATGGGCGTGTGGGTTGATTCCCTGTATTTGCTAATGTGAATAGTGCTGCAATGAACATACGCATGCATGTATCTTTGTGATAGAATGACTTATATTCCTTTGGGTATATACCCAGTAGTGGGATTGCTGGGTCAAACGGTATTTCTGGTTCTAGATCTTTGAGGAATCGCCACACCGTCTTCCACAATGGTTACACAATTTACATTCCCACCAACGGTGTAAACGCGTTCCTATTTCTCCACAACCTTGCCAGCATCTGTTGTTTTTTGATAAGTCCATGTAATTTCATTAGAAACTTAAGTAGGTTTTGGAGGACCTACTACCTTTACTTAAACATCCTGAATTATATTTATTTGTTTATTTTAGAATTGGGGTCTTGCTCTGTCACCAAGACTGGAGTGCAGTGGCTATTCACAGCTGTAATCATAGTGTATTACAGCCTCAAGCTTCTGGGCTCAAGTGATCCTTCTGCCTCAGCCTCCCAAGTAGCTTGAACTACAGGAACGCATCACAGTACCCAGTATATCCTGAATTTTTAAGGCAGCCTCTCCAAGAACATTCTGAGGTGTTCTGGTGTCTTTAGTAATCTTGTCTCCTAATTTTGATTCTTGCCTGGAATGAAGAAAATTACTGGTCTGTGAATCTTTGGCTCTTGTCATTGTAAGACTGAGGGAACAATGCTGCAATTTTTGCAGCCTCTGTTATGACCAGAACTTTCAATATACAATCTTAACTTTGTAGATATTAACTTATTTTTAAATCTGCTCATTTAAAGCCATAAAATGTAATCTAATTTAGTCTTTACAATGGAATATTTACAGTAGATAATTTCACAGTCACTGCTCCCTAATTCAAAATGCTTTGAGCCTGAAGCTCTAAGGCCAGGCCAGCTTGAGTCTGATACTGATGTGCTTTAACATGAAACGTGAGACCAGGAAGTGGAAGACCCGTAGCCAAACTCTCATCCTTATTCACAGTAAATTTCTTGACAGAAGAAACCAGGGAACTATGGGGTTTCTGGTTTATTATCTGAGTGGTCTAATGCAGTAATTATTGCCTGCCATGGGGAGATGATTGCAGATCACTCTCCGGTGGAGTTTGACTGAACAAGAAGCCACATCCCAGGTCTCAGGAATAATGTTATTCCACACCCTCCCTGTTACTCGGGGGTGCTCTATGATGGGCTCAGCTGCCGAACACTAGGGGATTCGACCAAAACCTTAATCATGGCGATTTTGATAATCAGTTCCAATGAGCAGAATCCTGTGGGCTCTGTGAAACCCGTGAAGCTGATAGTATTGAAGGAAATGAAATGTGATAAGTGTGATTGCTTGACATGCCAGAGGGGGGTTGGTGGAGAAAGAATTCAAAAAAGAAAATTTAGCTATCTTAAAAACTGGCACTTCTGAGAATAATTATGTAGGGAATTTGCACGTTCATACTCTAGGTGTTTCTGAGAACAAACACATCTTAAGAATTTAGTTAGAATATGTAGATAATAAAGATTTAAACTGATTGCCAAGGGTCCTCACACAGGAATGATTTTTCTTTTATAGTTAATTTATTAATTAGAGTAAAATGTGATTCATTTACTTCTGAGCCTTTGCATGATGTTCATATAAATAGTGTTGATAATTTCTTTCTTTCTTTTTTTTTAGACTGTATCTCACTTTATCATGCAGTGGCTTGATCTCGGCTCACTGCAAACTCCACCTCCTGGGCTCAAGTGATCCTCTCACCTCAGCCTCCCGAGTAGCTGGGACTACAGGCACATGCCACCATGTCCAGCTACTTTGGCATTTTTGGTAGAGATGAGTTTCACCATATTGCCCAGGCAGGTCTCAAACTCTTGGACTCAAGTGATGTGCCTGCCTTGGCCTCCCAAAGTGCTGGGATTACAGGTGTGAGCTACTCCACCCAGCCAATAGTGTTTGTAATTTCTGATGACAAATATTTCATGCTAAATAAGTAGCCGACCAGGAATGAACAAGTAATTGCCAACAGTGGGGCACACTGTTGTTTGATGGTATATGTTTTCCTAACATGAACAAACTCCCTTACAACTTCAACATCTGTGCCTTAACTAAAATCTGGACATGCTGCATTGAGAGAGCATCTCTTGGAAGTCTCCTTTAGTGAAGGATGCTTTTTTCCTAATGTTTTAAATTCCTGGAGTCAGACCTTGATTCTACAATCATTCTTCAGTGATGTTTCTTCTTTTAAGGTCACGTATTTTTTATATGCTGTCGCCCCGTCCTCATCATTAGCATTTATTGACCTTCAGGATGTAAAAAATACTCTGAGTTCTTCCCTTGTAGCCTTCTTCTCACTCCATCCTTTGCATTGTCCTTGGTGACTTAAATTTTCATGTTGTATTTTTTCCTAATAACCTGATTTCCTCAAATACCTGGCCACGTAGCAAAGGGAGTTTCTATTGCTGGTACTGCTTCCTAAATTTTCAGTTCTCCCATACCTTAAACCTCCTGACACTACTTTCTGTGTCAATAATCTCAAATGTTTCACTAGCCTCCATGTGGCAGTTGGAGTTTCTAGTCTAGAATACAAATGGTATTCCCACTAATATGCAGGAGCTCTTGCCTCATGACTTGATACACTATCCAAATTCCAAAGACATTCCCTTGCTCGGTTTCTTGGCCCCTGCCTTACAGCTAGAAAAAAGTCATGTACTTGGCAATTACTTCCTGTAAATCCATATCCTCTTACCTTAGCAATGCCCTCAGTATGTTCTTTTTTGTGGCCATCTAAGCTTTGTCCCTAAATTGTGACCATTTTCTTTTCTACTCAATAATATCTCATTTTCTACGTTGGTAGTTAGTACTTACTCAGTAGAAGTTATCTGATGAGAGTCTTTCTTCATATTTCTTCGTGTCAAAATGCATTTTTATGTTTAAACATCTCAAACCTGCCTGGCAATTAAGACATTTTAGGACTTTTCTCCAAACATAACATTCCATTTAAGTCTGGGACTCACTTTCATAAACCCATGCACCTGTGGGAAAACTCTCTTCCCCAACGTGCCCTAAACTTTATTGATTTGGGCTTACCTTCCTTACCTTGTTCATCTAGATATGTTCAATGGGCCTTGTACTGAATATTTGTGTGGTGTTTACATGTTTATACATGTTTACCTGTGTGCGACTTTTTTTTTCTAATTTGAACCAGGACTATGTGATTATTTTACTTGTACATTTCTTAGAACAGTGTCGGTCCTCAAAAAAAAAAAGAGTGGGTTTCTTACTCTCTTTCCTTTCTTTCACTAAATATTTCATCATTGTAGCACTGATCTTACACATATTTGTTAATTTTTCTGGCTCATTGTCAACTGTGAGTTCTACAGGGTAGGTACAATGCCTCGTTTATTTTTATATTCCCGGTCTCTGTATCGAACCTACATAGGATTTGCAGGAAATGAGCCACTGGGAGTTTTTGAGCAAGTGCGTGATATGCCCAAAGATATGCCTTAGAAAGATTCCTCCTGGCAGAGTGTGAGAAGCAGGTTGAAAGAAAATAGTAAGCTTTGTTGAGAGAAGATTGTAAGCCTTGCCGAGAGATTGTAAGCCTTGTGGAGAGAAGATTGTAAGCCTTTCTGAGAGCAGACAACACATGGCTGCATAAACAGACCCTAGTGCAATGTCTGATATATAGTGCAGATTCAATGAATATTTTGGGGAAGAATGAGCAAAATCAAGAAAGCTATTAGGAGGCTCTTGAAATAGGTGTGGTAAATGGCAAAAAACAAACAAACAAACAAACAAACAAAAAACCCAAAAGCATGAACTAAAGTGTCAGTACTGGTAATTTTAGGGTTAGCCTCAACTTTAAAAATAGAATATAAGCTGCTACATACACATGGGCACAGCCAATTATAGTAGTCAAAGTATAGTAGTCAAAGAACTGGTGAAATGGCAAACATTTAAGAAATTTACTCCATTTTTAACTTTATAAGATTTGATTATTATTCCTTTATAGCCTTAGCTTTTTTTTGTTTTTACAATTAAAGATGTTTTTAAGTTAAAATAATCCACTTATATTAGAGCCTCTTTTTCTATTATCCAGACAGCACATATTATTCTATCCATTAAAAAATGTGACCATTAAAAATGGCTAGAATAGCTTAATAATATAATATCATATTTATTATATGATTTCCAGTGGAATGAACTGTCATGGTCTCCCTGATTGATTATAATTTTAATAATCTTGGTTGCGTGTGGCTAGGAACAAGTTCATTCCAAGTTCATTTTTTCCCTGATGTAGATAAAATTCCATCAGCTAAGTTCTGCTACTGTGCCCCATCTCCAGACTTCCAGCTAAATGAAATACTACAGGGCTCTGATTCTTGCTCAAACTCACTACTGCTAAACTGAAATGCTTGAGGTATTCAAAACTGTTATTTTCTGTGTCCATTTGATATATGTGCAGCATTTCTTTTTTAAAAGGACATGTTCTGAATGTTTAGAGTGTGTAGATAACCACTCCCACCCCCCAACACACTCACATAACAGAAGAAACTTTGGATACTTTTATTGTGTAAACTTACAGAATTTGTGTCAAAGAAGTTCATGTGGCAAAGACATCAGGTGTATCAAATTTTTTAGTGGTTTTGTTTAAATTCAGAGTGAGAATTAACCAAGCATCTACAATACGTACACCTGCGCTATATTCTAACCCTTTTGTTCATGGCATGCACATTAAAACACCTAGCTCCACTTCGCTGCGTTGTTGATTGCAGTTGATGAGGGCTGTTGTTTCTGTCAACTGCTGGTATTGAAGAGAAGCCTCATGTGTAGTGATGTTAGGGACAGTTCAGCCGTGTTACATACCTAGAATTGTCCCTGAAAAAAAAAAAAAGTCATGAACTTTTTTTTTTTAAAGGCAATAGAAAGCAATCAACCAACCAACCAAACAAAAAAACAAAAAGGCTGGGCGCAGTGGCTCACACCTGTAATTCCAGCACTTTGGGAGGCCAAGGCAGGCAGATCACAAGGTCAGGAGATCGAGACCATCCTGGCTAACACGGTGAAACCCCGTCTCTACTAAAAAATACAGAAAATTAGCCAGGCGTGGTGGTGGGCATCTATAGTCCCAGCTACTCGGGAGGCTGAGGCAGAAGAATGGCGTGAATCCGGGAGGCAGAGCTTGCAGTGAGCCAAGATCATGCCACTGCTCTCCAGCCTGGATGACAGAGCTAGACTCCATCTCAAAAAAAAAAAAAAAAAAAAAAAAAGCAGAAAAATGTGTTGATTACAGAGTTAAGGGGGAGAAACTTATAAATCATGGTCATTTACCACCCCTGAGAAGGTAGGTACAAGGTTGGCTACTACTTACCTCTTAATCCTGTGATTTTCTGGTTCTGTGGCTTAGAAGGTTTAAGCTCTGTCAAGTGGCTCAAGCAGGACAGCCCAAGGTGACTCCAATTCTCTGTGACTTTGTGTTCCCATGTGGGAAGTAAACCCTACCGCTGTGTTGTAAACTGTTTAGATATCCACATAAGAAGGGGTTATTCAGTGTTTTGGGGGGGCTCAAGATAAAAGCTATCTCCATTTGAGAAATTAGAAAACCATTTCTACAAATCAACTCTGTTAAACCTTGTCACCCCAAATCAATTTAGGACAAAAAGCAGCAGCACATTACTTTTTTAAAAGCCCAATTCAATTTTAAAATTTTGAAAAATTTCAAGCAAACATAAAGGACAGAAAATGTTAAACATCCTTGTACTCACCACTCTTAACAAGCGTCAACATTTTGCCACATTTGCTGAATACTATAACTTACTTTTTTGCTTTTTAAAGTTTTTATTATTGAACACAGACAAGTACTATATGTTAATATGTGCAATGTACAAGAATAATGAAATAGTCATATGTCTACTACCCAACTTAAGAGTTATAGATTTATTTTTTAAAGAAAAAAGTATAATTACTTTGAGCTTGCCAGCGTAAGTTTCCTCCTACTCTCTCCCTGCAAAAAAAATAGTTGTGTACAAAATAAAATTCCTGGGGTTGACATTCAGATGACCCCAATGAATCTGATTTTTTTTCTTTTCTTTTTTTCTCTTTGCTTTTTTTTTTTTTTTTTTTTTGGACAGAGTTTTGCTCTTTTGCCTAGGCAGTAGTGAAGTGATGTAATCTCAGCTTCCTGCAACCTCCACCCCTTGGGTTAAACTGATTCTCCTGCCTCAGCCTCCCGAGTAGCTGGGATTATAGGCGCCCACCACCACACCTGGCTAATTTTTGTATTTTTAGTAGAGATGGGGTTTCACCATCTTGGCCAGGCTGGTCTCAAACTCCTGACCTCGTGATCCACCCGCCTTGGCCTCCCAAAGTGCTAGGATTAAAGACGTGAGCCACCACGCCCGGCCTGAATTTTTTTCTGTGGCTCTTCAAGTTAGATGGTTTAAGTAATGATGTTTGCCGGGAAGAGATTTGAGGACCTAACCGTGAGATAGTCCTGCCCTGTTCAGGTCTCCCGTGTTTCCTCATTAGACCTTCCAGCTTATTACTGGAAAAGCATTCTTTTCTCCGTGTTTTAAACACCTATTGAGTATGAATGTTTTAAGTGCTTATTAAATACTGGTTCATAACTCTTTGTAAGAGTTAGGGGAGAATCATCAATATCTGGAACAACACCATTCTTCGTGAGATTGGTTTTGAGAGCCATGTGGGCAGAGAAATAAATTCTAGAAAAAAAGAAATGGTAATCTGACATGCAGACTTGGATTATAAATATGGTCAAAGGTGTACTTAAAAACAAGATATTTTGCTTCTTGGTTAGCTTTACTGAGAACCCAGGGATCAAGTAAAATCATTGCCATTGGTACTGACGGTTGAGAGTCAGTGTGATGCTAAACCACAGGAACTCCTTACTTCTATGCATGATTAAATCCAGTTGTCAGGTTTGGGCAGAAGAGAGCCCTCCTTTTCCTCAAGTCTATAGGGAGGTGCTGTGGGGGAGTTTTCTCATTTTCCAGAATATACAGAGCAAGGATCATCCATCATAATCAGACAGGGGTATTTCATATCATCCATTTCCAGTGAGAACTGTGGTAAAATTCTGTCCTTTTTCCCATTTTTGGCTGCTGTGATTGAAACCCGTCTTATAAACAGAAAAGGGTAGTTTGAGTTATTTTAAAAAATAAGAATCCTTCAGTCTCTGTTGCCCATTTTCTCCTCTATGAATAATTTCTGCAGACAGGTGACCAGTTCAACCATCTGTCTCTTGGTTACAAATGCCTGTGGTTGGTCCACTTCCTTCAGCCTTGGAGTAAAATAAAGGCTTCTTTTGCAAGATCACGAAATAATTCAGCAAATACTGTGGGACTATAAGATATTCCTGTGTTGTCACCTTTTCTTTTGAAGAATATAGGGAATATGCTTTTCTTCCTCTAATTCAAATACATAGATTCCTTATGCTTGTATAATGAATGAATAAGGGCTCTGATACATACATATCATTGAACTAAAATAGAACAACTATTATCAGTATTAGGCAATTTAGAAAACAAAAAATAAGTCTTCAGAATTTATATCAGCTCCTTCAATACTTCATTTAGCTGGATCCATTTAAATATTTCGTTTTTTAGCCTATGTTGTAGTAGATTGCTTGATTGGTCCAAGGTAGTCTCTAAATCCAATTAGAGAAAATGAAATTCAGGAAGCACATAACTGTAGATTTTGGTACAGTGACTTGAGTATATAATTGCCATCTCTTTCTATGTTAGCTCAGGGGTGGGTTTTGTGCCATAAACCAACCATCCAACCACCAGTCTACCCACCCACCCACCCAACTAACCATCATTTGGGTTATATCTGCATATCATATATGATATCCTTGCAGGAATTAATCCAGCACCCATATGAGTGTAACTCATACCTAGGCTGATAAAAAATCGGAAAGGTTTTTCACTGAAATATATCAGGTGACTAAAGAATTTCACAACCCAAAAGAGGAGGGTATATCGATCCTAGTGGAATTCTATTTCATGGATTTTGTTCTGCATTTATTGACACAGTTATACATTAAAGAGAATAAGTTTAATAACAAAATTTATAAGAAATACTTACGGAATATTTTCTAATTTTAGCTACAATGATGGGTTGTTTATATTCTGTGGTTTGATTTTTATATCAATCTTTATGCAGCTATTATCATTACCCGAACAAGTAGATATTATTGCCCCTTTAATAACAGTGAAGGAAACTGGAATGTAAGAATTTAGGTAACTGGCCCACACACCACAAAGCGAGGAAGTAGGAAGCTGGAATTCACATCCAGGTTTGTCTGTTAAAAGCCCATCCCCTTGACCTTTCTGCCATATTATCTTTTTATGCTGTGGCACAAAAAAGAATTGTGACCATACCATCTTCCCAGAGAGGGATTAGACAAAGTCCAGAGAACGTCTAGATGGTCAGGAACTCTGGTCATGGCGATGCTAGTTACTATAAGAGGATACTTGGCAAACAGCATTGCACCCAGATGGTGCGCAACCCACACGTCTCTATTTACGTAGAGGTCTCAAGTGTTTGTATTAACAGGTTTGGAGGATAATAAAAGGAGTTGTTGTTTGTTCTTTCTTTGTACGTCTGAAATTAATTTTTAGCATAAATTTAAAAGGGGAGTTTGTAAATTCACTAGACACTGAGAGACTGGAGATCCAAGCAAACATTTGTCTGTTGAGTTTAAAAAGATCTGGTGTAAAAGTGATTGTTTTCTATTTTGCCCACTAGGTGGCGCTTTGGTCTCACAGGTTCCTTTTAATGGGCTGGATTTCCCCGCCCCCCCACCCCACCTCCCCCCACCCCACCTCCCCCCAACCCCACCCCATACCTAGATGTTGGTCCAGGAAAAAAACAAACAAACAAACAAAAACAATTCAAGACTGATTAAGAGGACTATGTCAGTTGAGTTTGTTCATTTTGGGTTTTCTCTATCATTATCCATGTTGATAACAAAGATAATTAAACTTATTTGAAAATTTTGGACACTCCTTTTTCAACCTTCTTGCAATAAACTGTATTCACTTATTTTGGAAAAAAGCATCAATAAATGGAACTAGTGAGTTATCTTCTCAGCATGTCTCCACAGGCTACACTTACGATAGTCTTTCCTCCTACAGAGCGCGGGGCAAGTCATAGGAAGTGACTAAAACCATGTCATTTGGGTGTTCATATTAAGCACACTGGCTATGAGATTGCCCCGGAATGTATACACAGCCCAACATGTCATTTTCTTAACACCTTAACATCAGTGTGGACAAAAACAATAAGGAACAATGTTTTAAACATGTTTACATCAAAGAGGACTGGGGTCATAAGGAAGCAGTTCGATGGGAGAATAAATAACATTATTCCAAATTCAATAAAACTGATCAGTCATTCTACAAATGTACACTGATTTGACTCATTCCATTACCATGCAAGAATTTTATTTGTTGACTGTTGTGAAGACATTCCTGTCATCAAGAAGGAATTTTCTAAAATTATAACCTGAGATAGTAGTAAGTGATAGAAAAATTCACTAAATGGCTTTTCCATGAAATAATATTTATTTATACCTACTTCTGAATACCTACTATGTGCTGAGCAGGTGCAGGGTGATGTGAAATATATATTAAATCCCTTAAGGAGCCTACAGCCAAAGATTAAGAGATGGCTGAAAGATAGTGTGTCCAAGGTCACGTTGGCACAGATTACTGAAGTGAGTGTGGTGGCCTGGAAGAACATTAAGTGGACATTTAAGATGGAACAGCTAATAAGACAAAGGTAAAATGAGTCTAGAAGAATGACTAGACTGAGAAGAGAGGAAAGGAAAGAGGCAGAAATAGTAGAATGTAGAAAAGCTTTAGGCCCATGGTGATTATGGAGAATTACAGAAGTCCAGTAACCTAGAGCATAATAATGCATATGTGGAAAGAGTGGGAAATTGGGGCCATAGGTAGAAGCCAGAATCAGGGACTTTGAGTACTAAATTGAGCATGATCTATTTTCTAGAAGGTATAGGAGAGACTTTGAAGAAGGCTGTCACTTGCTCCCCGCATAACCCTCTAAGAAGGCATGCCATTCACTTCTACTTTCCAGAAAACACAGGTGTGTTTCCCCAGAAGACCATCTGGATCCAGAATCTGTGCAGACTGACCATCTATCATGGTCTTTCCTTGTGGGAATTTTAAGTCTTGACGTTCCTTCTGGAGCTTTCCATGCTACCGAGGAAGTGATTATACAATAGCAGATGAGATCCTTGGTGTAATTAAGGATTGTTTGTCACTTTCAACATTTCCCCCCATCAAACTGTGGACAGAGAGGCCTTGGAAGGGTTTAGTTCTGATACCATACTCATTTAACCCTGCTAAGCATATTTTCTTCAGCATTTTGCGAGCAGAAATTTATAGTAATGTTTTTTGACACTAACTCTGAGTCCTGCCTTTCTCTGCCTGACTTGCTGTATTTGAAGGTGGTAGCGAAACACATGGTGTATGTGTATGTATGAAGTAGGAGGCATGGTGGTACAGATTTAGCTATGGGACTTTTCAGCTTTGCCTGTATGAAATTCATTTACTAAGTATATGTAAGTGAAATTCCAGCAAGTCAGAAAGGGTTCTGGAATTGCTTAAAGCCCATCACTGCTTGTGAATTCTTCCCACATTAAAATGTTATCTTACAGAAGGTCAAAATGTCTTTCCTGCATGAATATAATAATGACTTATACCTTAGACTGTAACCATTGTGAATTTATTCTATGTGTATCTATCTCTGGTTTTCTTTGTTGGAGTGGCAAGATTTAAAGCAGGCCAATTTTATGCCTCATTCTATGTGCACCAAAACTACTTACATGATATTGGTTTTCAGTGCCTGCTACAACAAAAACAATATCCCAGTAACAGCCCACTTTACTTTCTGTGGGTAGACAGTGCCCTCACAGGGGTTATTAACTTCTCCCAGAGAAGCTTTTGTCTTTGCAATCCTGAATGCATTTCTCTTCAGATTAGATTTTACCAGTCACCTTGTTGATTATGAAATGCTAAGTCAGGGTCTTTATTAGACTGACTTTGCTTTCCCTTTAATAATTCAGGTAATTATTATATTTACAGAATTTGCCTATTTTTTGAAATCAACACTTTGTTAATCACCAAACCCATGACAATCTATAAGTAGCCACTTTATGTGGCTTATATATCTAAAGTGAATGTTGGTTTTCACACATTCATTCATAACTATTATTTTTACTGATATATTAGGCAAAATATAAGATTCATTTATGAGTTTGTTCATCAGCTAGTTATAAAATTCCTATTGCATGGTAAGTGCTGTCTGTATTGGGCAACAGAGATAAAATGGGAAACAAAACAAAAATCTTCCCTACTGTCATGGGGTTTACGACACCTGGACTTCTCAAAGGACACTGAATCAAAGGTTCTTCTCTAAGACTTTGTATGAAGTCTTAGTCAGAATCAAAGATGGTTGGCACCATCATTCACTAAAGTGGCCTGAGAAGTAAAAAACCTCCATATGGCAAGGAGCAGTGGGACCTCTCTTTTTTTAAACTTTTATTTTAGGTTCAGGGGTATATGTGCAGGTTTCTTATTTAGGTAAATTGCGTGTCACAGGGATTTGGCATACAGATTATTTTGTTAGCCAGATAATAAGCATAGTACCCAATAGCTTTTCGATCCTCACCCTCCTCCCAACCTCCACCCTCAAGAAAGCCATAGTTCCTGTCATTCCCTTCTTTGTATCTCTATGTACTCAATGTTTAGCTCCCATTTTTTAAGTGAGAACATGCAGTATTGGGTTTTCTTTTCTTGTGTTAGTTCACTTAGCATAATAGCCTCTAACTCCATTCATGTTGCTGCAGACATGATCTCATTCTTTTTATGGCTGCGTAGTATTCCATGGCATATATGTATCACATTTTCTTTATCCAGTCTACTATTGATGGGCATTTAGGTTGATTCCATGTCTTTGCTATTGTGAATAGTGCTACAATGAATGTATGTGTGCATGTGTCTTCATGGTAGAATAATTTATATTTCTTTGAGTATATATCCAATAATGGGATTGCTGGCTGGAATAGTAATTCTGTTTTAAGTTCTTTGAGAAACTGCCACAACCATTGGTGGGGAGCTAGTGCAGTTGTTTGGAGGTAAGAAAATACTCTGCCTTGTTGAGTTTCCAGAGTTCTTGTGAAGGTTCTTTCTCATTTGTGTAGATGGATGTTCCTTCAATCTTTGAAGTTGCTGTCCCTTGGATGGATTTTTGTTGCTTTCATCTTCTTTGATGCCCTTGGGGGTTTGAGTGTGGTATAAGGTAGGTTCAGTCAACTCATTTAAGTTCCCTTTTCCAGGAGTCACTGGGGACCAGGAATGAGTCCTGGTGCATGGTAACCCCATGCAGAGTTCCCAGCCATCTCTCCGTCAGCCCAGCACCTGTGTCTTCCCACATCCACTGTCAATGCCTTCCCTCTGAGATTTGCTCAGAGTGCACCTGTCTTTGCAATGTCCCCATCTCTTGGTGACAGATGTTCCTCTTGGCTGCATCTAGTCAGCCATCTTGAATCAATCTCTGGACCTCTACTTAATATCCCTGAGAATCTCCTTCTCTGTTGTCACCGCTGCACCAACTGCAAAAGACACCATTTTTGCAGTGTTTGGTGGGGGTTTGTTTACCTCTACAATTGCGTAACTGAATGACCCTGAGCAAACGGTTTAACCTTTCTATAATTAACAGGATTTCTTCTTACATCCAAGCCCTCCCTGCTGCTCTGACCCAGGTGTGGGTGATAGATCATTTTCAATTCTGCAAACCACAGCTGAGAAAGATGGCAGTGTGTAAGGCTCCTCTGATAGATTAGGAATCATGGAAGGAAGGGACATTGGCTGCTAGCTATGGCTGCTCAGACAGACAACCCATGGGTCTTGGTTCTCTCTAGTGGATCTCTACAGGGCTTCCTTAAAGTCAGAGGCTGGCTTTGCCTTAAGATTCTTGAGCATGAGTAGAACTCCCAACCCAAAGTAAAGAGAGCAAAATCCAGAGAAGGACTTTTCTCCATTCTAAGGCCCGCCTCCCAAGTCCTTAATTTCTGTTTTAAGGTCTGGCTCATCTCAAGAAGAATGATACTTGAAATTATGACACAGAAAGACCCTGTCTTCTACCCAAAGGGGTGTGGCATTGTCTGGTGATGTGGGCTGCTTAAGCACGTTTAAACACAGTAGTCCAACACCAGTAAATGATACCCTACAGCAGGGAGATGTTTCCTTATGGTTCTGTTGAATTCTCTGGCAGAATGTGAATTCTATCCAACCTCAAGATTTGTTGCTTATCTAATACGATTGGCTGCCTTGTCCACAACATCCTAAAGGCCCTCTGCTCTTTTCTCTTAAAGGGCACTCTAAAGTGCCTTCCTAGTGTGTAGGACCAGGACTGAAAGGGCAGTTTTTCTTGGCTGCTGGTGACTTTCCAAAGCAAGTGTCTTTCCCTTCTCACCTTGTCCCTGGCCCCTTGTGCCCTTTATTTGCTCTTTCTGCCTGATGTAGCAGCCACAAGCTGAGAGGGCTTTCTGTGAAGTGGCAGGACCTGACATAAGCAGCTTTGTGCAGTGGGAAGGAAATGTTTATGTTATTATACACCTGGGACCTCTAAGTCCACAAGGTTCACTTTTTATTGTACACCTGGGACATCCTTATCTACACGTCTGGCTCAATTTGTTTTTGGTTTGGTTTAGAAGGTTTTCTTCTCCCTAAAATCTCCCTTAAGTCTTAGGCCCTTTTTATGCAGAAATGCCTGATCTCCAGACTCAAAAAAAGCATCTTGTGCAAGGGAAATCGTTTTAGATTTAGGAAACCTCTTACACAGTAAATTTGAATTTTCAAGGTGACTGAAAACGTAAATTCAACAAATATTTTTATCCACCTAGTTTATACTCAAAGTGTGCCAGATGCAAGAGATAGCACGGTGGTAACGATAGACATGGTCCCAGCTCTAGTAGAGCCTGTGATCTGGTGGAGAAACAGGCACTAAATCAATAGCTACAAGAGTGATGAATGTTACAAAAGAAGAGATTCAAGATGCTACAGGTTCATAGAGCAGGAGGATTTAACCTAATCTAGGGGATTTGGGGAGTTTTCATTTAACTCTGCTGTTGTCTAACTGAATGACCCTGAGCAAATGTTTTAACCTTTCTATAATTAATAGCATTTCTTCTTACTTGCCAAGCTCTCCCTGCTCCAGCCAAGGCTCCTGGGTCTATGAACTGTAATGTCAAGAGAGAATGCTGTCAACAACAGTAAGCCTGACTGCGGAGAGTAAACACAAGGAGAAAATGGCCTTGGAACCACAGAGTAGACTCCAGAGTATCAGGACCATTTGGAGGAGAGAATGGGGAAAAGACTCGTGGGCAGACAGCAGTAAACCCTGTGATAGACATTCCATCTGTCCATTAGTATAAACCTGGCACTTAGCCCAGTGATCCTCAAATATTTGTGGAATGAATGAAATGCAAAGCAATGTCAATTTCTGTCCACAGCTGCTTGACTCTTAAGGTTAGTGTTGATCCCTTTGAGGAATATAGGCGAGCAGATGACCCCATACATTGGCTAACTATGAATTGAGTGGATCCAATGACCACTGCCCTCCTTGTGCAGATCGCCCCACGGATCACTGGCTGTGTGCCCATCTACCCCTTTCTGCAAGAACTTTTCTAGCCCTGCCAAGCAACTGGTTCTGTTCATGATGCTGTGGGGTTACCACAAAATATGTAATAGCTCCATTCACTTAGAAAGACTCATCCTAGATAAGAATTATCCTGCCTCATCTACCCCTCCCTCATAGTTTTTCATCTCATCCATTCCCTCCTCCTCCCCATGCCGTTATCAACTTTATACATTGGACCCCATCCTGGGACTCATACTCTGCTAATCCTGTTCTTGGAGTTAGGGAGGTTATTCAAGTGGCTTGGAGAGGAGATGGGGAAAGTCACTCTAGACAAGAAACATTCAGACTCTACCTAGGACTAAGGTCAATCACAATACTCCAAGCATTACTGGAGCAAATTATAACCATAGTCGGGTCAGCTTGCACATTCTATGCTATATATATAATGAGGGAGATAGAGTTTTCATGGCAGGTTCTCTTTTAACAATGGGCAAAGACTTTGGGGATTGATGTCTGCAGGGAAAGGATAGAAGGAACTGAAACTTCTCTCCACAGAAGCACCTGAAACCCAGTCTGTGGGCCTTTCGTGTCAGAATCTGGTGAAATGATTTTGACACCACACACAGCAAATCTGTGCATGTTTTTATGTAACAAAGAACTGAGAAAATCAGGAGTCCTTATCAAAGGGAACTCTTTGATGACCCTCTGGTAGGCAGCTTTTATAGTGAAAATGTTTGGTAAATAGAGAAAAAGGGGCCAGGCATGGTGGCTCATGACTGTAATCCTCGCACTTTGGGAGGCTGAGGCGGGAGGATCACCTGAGGTCAGGAGTTCAAGACCAGCCTGGCTAACATGGTGAAACCCCATCTCTACTAAAAATACAAAAATTAGCTGTGCATGGTGGTGGGCACCTGAAATCCCAGCTACTTGGGAGGCTGAGGCAGAACAGTTGCTTGAACCTGGGAGACGAAGGTTGTAGTGAGCCAAGATCATGCCACGGCACTCCAGCCTGGGTGACAAGAGCAAAACTCTGTCTCAAAAAAAAAAAAAAAAAAAAAAAAAAAAAAGAGAGAGCGAGAAGAGTGAAAGTTATAAATGAAAACAATAAAAAAAATCCAAGAAACTCAAGGAATCTTTGATGGGAAAACTGGGTTTTTCTCTGACCTCACTACTTTCCCTTAGCCATCATAGCCCTGCCACTTCTACATGCATTGGAGGAAGTGATTTCTCCACTTTCTGAGATCCTAGAGGACTTAATTTGCATCTCTATGATAAGAATTTTACCATTATGATCTTTTTATTCTCATCTGTTTTATTGCTACAGGATTATGGGCTCCTCTGGACAGTGTTTTATTCATCTTCCTCTCTCACTCTCCTTTACAGAGTAGGCCCCTAATAAATGTATGCAGAATGAATAAGCGAAATCAATAATTAATAGATAGTAAATACATTCATGCTGACTTCTATGATTCTTTTTCTCTTTTCTGTCTTAGGTTTTTAAAAGTAGTACAATAAACCTATTGCTAGTGTCTCAATATTTGCCTCCAAGAGAATAAATTGTCCTTTTAAGAAACAAAACTATCTTTATCTAAATCAAGGCTGAAAAAGATATCTAGGTACTTCCAAGTTACTGAGCACCCCTGCCCTGGCTTTCAGGAATTACAGCTGCTGATTAAACATCTGTTTCCCTGCCTTTTCTCTACTTATCGAAACCTTATTCATCCTTCAAGACTACTTGAATTTTTATCTTCTTACTCGGTAAAGGCTTTCTCTGTCTACCAAAGCTGGAAACGTTTTTTTCTTTTCTGATATCTAGCATGACTCATTACTATTCCCATTCATTCAGTACAGATGATGTAGGGACAAGCACTTTGGAGACAGTACCTTGGTTCAAGTCCTGCTGTGCTACTCAGTGATGGTCAGTGACCCTTTGATCTTGAGTTTCCTCGTGATGTTGATAAACTCCTGTGTTGGGATGACTGGTCTAGAGGGTGAGATGAGGATATGCATAGAATATGCCTATTCCAACACCTGGTGCTTATTGAGGGCTCCATTAAAGGCAACTGCTCTTATTATTTGCATATATCTTATGCCATGCTCTAGATTGTAAATTCAAGTATTATGTATCTTTCCAAATAACAGCATCTGACTTCTTGCTTTCAGTGAGAGAGATAGTCAATAAATAAACATATTATATCGTGAAAGATAGTGATAAGGGCTATGAAGACAAATAAAGCAGGGTAAGGAGAGAAAGAAAAGGGCCAGGGATAATGTAATTGAGGAAGACTTCTGGGAGAAAGGGACACTTGAATAGAGATTGAATGAAGTGAGGAAAAGAATTATGTCTGTGCTCGGGTGGAAGCAATGCTCTTGATAGGTACAGGAAAGGAAACTCCAAAAGGTGTAGAAGAATTAGAGCATCCTAGTGACACAGAGGCCCATGGAGTGGAGTTTTGCAAGGAGGAAAGTAATCCTCAGTTTCAAATGCAGTTGAGAGGGCTGGGAGGGCAACTGCAGAGAACACTTCCTGGATTGAGTAAGTAAGAGAGCAAGACCAATGACAGTGGATTGGTGAGAACAGCAGACTTGGGGATGCCCTGAGTAATCCAATGAGGGAAACCAAGACAGGACTGTAACCAGAGAGAGAAATGGATTGAAAGGGGAATTAGAGTTTCATCTGAAAGACTTGGTTATGTGTCTGGTAGAGAAAAAAAGAGAGGTTAAAAATTTAGGAGAGAGATAATAACTGACAGCATGGTCTTGAAGAAGGCAGGAACTGATGGTTTGGTCTTAAGAAAAGAAGTGATACCACCACATGCAGGGTAAAGAGGGAAATACTGGATATGGATAAGGCTAGGGATGGCTTCAAGGTTGCTTTCTTTTCCTTTCTTTTCTTTTCCCTTCCCTTCCCTTCCCTTCCCTTCCCTTCCCTTCCCTTCCCTTCCCTTCCTTTCCCTCCCCTACCTTCCCCTCCCCTCCCCTCCCTTCCCCTCCCCTCCCCTCCCCTCCCCTCCCCTGCCCTTCCCTTCCCTTCTAGATGGATTTCCGCTCTTGTTGCCTAGGCTGGAGTGCAATGGCTCGATCTTGTCTCACCGCAACCTCCGCTTCCCAGGTTCAAGCGATTCTCCTGCCTCAGCCTCCCAAGTAGCTGGGATTACAGGCATGTGCCACCACGCCTGGCTATTTTTTTTTTTTTAATAGAGATGGGGTTTCTCCTTGTTGGTCAGGCTGGTCTTGAATTCTCAACCTCAGGTGATCCACCTGCCTCTGCCTCCCAAAGTGCTGGGATTACAGGCGTGAGCCACCACGCTTGGCTGACTTCAAGGTTTCTAATTAAATATATGGCAGAGTTTGCAGCTGAGACTGCGGGTCAGGGTGGTGAGCTTGATTAGAGGGGTGGAAGTATAAGCTAGAATGAATAAGAAAAGAAACCCATCAAGGAACATTTAAAAAACAAAGTTTGTTCTCTTTGATCTTGGGGAAAGTAAGCCATGTACTCCATTTAGTACAAATAACAACCCCTAACCACATTGTACATATTGCAGGGTTTCCTAAGTTCACACCAATGAACCAATCTCTGTTTATGAAATGCGCTCTGCCTGTGCTTGCATTTTACACACACACACACACACACACACACACACACACACACACACACACACCCCACTCTACATCTTTGCCAATTCATAACCAATCACCTCAATTATGGAGGGTGATAGTCTTTTCTTTCTTTAATTAAAGAGTTTCCAGTTTAGATGTGTGATCTTTACACAGTACTATTTAATACTGTGCAGTTTAGATTCAGGTAATACCACAGTGGCAGTTATTTCTAGCAGCAGGTGTGGTTGGTTACTTTTATAGACATATGCTCACTGTGATCCAGGGACTATGTTGGACACTTGATACCTATGTTATCATATTGAAAATCCTTACAACCATACTGTAAGCTGACTGATGGGGAAACTGAAATGTATTGATATTAAGGAATTTGCTCAGGGTCGCCTGGCTTGTTAAGGTAAACTTTGAGGTTGCAGGTGCGGGTCTGGGACCTTAAACATCATCATGTCACCTAGCTACAGCAAGAGCCTGCAGAACAATACTCTTCAGCCTGGTTTTGATATGGAAGATGCTCTTCAGCTTCATGCTGGCTTGAATTTCCTTTGCAGTGAAGGGAGAGGAGAAAGTGCATCTTAATAAGCTTCAATTAAATTAATTTCATTTTACTTCTTTTGATGTATGGTCTCTTAAAAAAATCCAATTCTACTGATGTTTATTAAGTGCCTCTACTTACTTGGAGAGTGCCAGGCACTTCAGGGGATCTATGGATGAGTGTGATTCAGCCCTGCTTCAAGAGCTCACAATCTAGTGGAGAGGATGGGAGTGTGCAATTTGCTCTAATACTAGATTGAATGTAATAAGTACCATCAGAAGTGGCCCAAACTATGGTTTTTTAATTCTGAAATGCAAGGTTATGTGACTAATTAGAAAATTGGCTTGGCAGTGCCTAAACACCAGAAGCATCACACAATAGAACTCTTATAAAGGGTCTTTATTTCAAACATGATTATGCATTTGTTCAAATCTATGGCATACAATGAGTGAAGAATGTATTGATGGTGGTGACATCATCTGCCAGGCTGTGAAGGTCAACAGTGCCAGCCCAAGTTGTGGCATAGTTTTGGGTGATTTAAAACTCAGGGGCAAGACAGTAAACTCACAACAATCCCAGTGGTGGTGCATGACCTGCAGCTGTTCTTGGTTCTTTGTGTGTTTTGGCAGGCAACAGCTGTTCAGGACATTGAACTGCAATTGCACAAAAATATATGTTATGTGAAATTGTTGGTTTTTATTCTTTTATTATTATAGGGTGCTTTTTTGAAGTTAACTTCAGAAATATTGTGAACTCAGAATAGGTCAAGTCCTATATATTCCAGCTAAACAATTGTTTAATACATTTTTAAGGAGATTTAAAAGTAGGGCAGTAGATACTGCCATAAAATTCTTTTCCAGGTTTACTGCAAGCTTTTGGAAGAAAGAAATAGGAGCTAGAGAACATGAGCTAGTACAATGTACCATGTGCAAATAGGAATTTAATAAATGCTTCCCAATTCTTTTTTTAAAATTGGTCTCCTAGGTGTGTTAGGTTCTGTAATAGTCACTTCCAAAATACACAGCTGAAAAAAGCATTGCTTTTGTCTTCTAAGGTTTTATATCTAAATAGAAAGGCTGGGGAAATGGTCCACTGACAGGTCAAAAGCAAGATTTCTAGTGTCATATTATTGGGAACACACACGAAGCCAGAAAATCCATCATTTCATAACTTTTGTAGCACTTCACACTATTCTACAACCACATAGACGTTTGCTTCCATATTTTTCTGAACATCCTTGCATTTTCTTTGCCACACTCCCCTGCTGCAATCAGTCCATGCCTCCCTGATGGATTGGTTGCAGCAGCATTTGGTGTTGCTTGGATGAGGTGATGGATGCTTCTCTCTCTTCTTCAGCTACTTGGAGCCAAAATACAAAAGTGCTGGTTAAAAGGTGATTAATCTTCCCTAATGGTTTTGTGCATTGCAAACAGGACTGCAGCCACCATGTCTTCATTAGCCTTAATCAGGGCCCACATTACCTCAGATCAGGTAATCGGTTATTTATTATAGAACAGCAGGCAAAGGCCTTTTGAGCAAGTGTCAACTGTATAAAGTCTATTTGGAAAGGAAAAATAGTGGGGTTCCAGTTGCCAAGCATCCAGAGGGAAGGAATTAAAGCTGGAGTGTATTTCTGGGCACCTCTCCTGCTAAGCACTTTGGTTGATGGAGGGCAACGGGTGGCTTTGAGGTCATCAGGATGGACACTCAGTAACAGCCCTTTGCCTTTTTTTTTTTTTTTTTAACTTCTTTTTTGCTTCCAGGGTGACATTGTCTGGGTCTAGGGACTGAAACAGTTTGGGAAATGTTGTCTTCTGAAAATGGAAAATGGATTTTTAGTATCTTTGGGGGTTTGGTGTACTTCTTAAAATATGAGTTTAGAACTTGCTCTATGCCCAGTAATATTCAGGGTACTGGGGATACAGAGATGAGCACAACAGACCAAGCTCCAAGCTTTTGAAGCTTACATTGAATGGAAAAGACAGGTAATAAGCAAGTAAACACATGCAATAGAATAAAATATTAGCACTTTCTGAAAAAAAGCAAAGCAGGTAAGGAAAGAAAGAGTGGGGCAGGGACTGATCAGGGAAGTCTTCCCTGAGGAAAAAACATTTGTGTTGGGATTAAGTGAAGGGAGGTGTATTAGTCCATCTCACACTGCTATAAAGAAATGCCTGGGACTGGGTACTTTAAAAAGAAAAGAGGTTTAATTGACTCACAGTTCTGCATTGCTGGGAAAGCCTCAGGAAACTTACAATCATGGTGGAAGGTGAAGGGGAAGAAAGGCATCTTCTTCACAAGGCGACAGGAAGGAGAAGTGCCGAGCAAAGGGGAAAGGCCCCTTAGAAAACCATCAGATCTCAAGAGAACTCACTGTCACAAGAACAGCATGGGGTAACTGGCCCCATGATTCAGTTACCTCCCACCAGGTTCCTCCCACAACACATGGGGATTAGGGAACTACAATTCAAAATGAGATTTGGATGGGGATGCAGCCAAGCCATTATCAGGAGGGGTGCCCAGCGTTGTAAGAAGGGCCTTCTGTGCAGAGGGAACAGCCAGTGCAGAATTCATTCTTCAAGTGGCTATGTTCCTTTTATTTATTTTATATTTTGCACTTCCTAAGAATCATTCCATGGAATCAATCCATTCCATCCCTTCCATAAAGTACAAGCAAAGTTAAATGAGCTGAAGTAGGTGAATCACTAGAACGGTGTCTGGCATATCATTCATGTTCAGAAAAAAAGTGAGCTGCTTCCTTTCAATGTGCAACTCAAGAAAATGACTTGCCATCCATTCTTACATACAGAGGGTGGCTACCATTTACCACTGAAACACCATATTCTATAACTTCAGGCCATCAATGGGAAGCATCTTCCTTTTGCTTCCCTCTCTCCTTTCTCTCTTTTTTTCTTCTCACCTGTGTGCTGAAACACAAGTGCCTCAAATTCAGGTTTTTAAATAAATAAAATTCAATAAAATCAAATTCAGGTTTTTAAATAAATAAAATAAATGTAATCTGCAGATCACAGAGTGAACAGCTGATGACTCTGTGATAACATCATATCACATCCACATATTCCATACCATGATCCTTAAAGAATACATGCACACACAGAACAGTGGGAACAGCTGAATTGGGTATTAAAGTGGAGTATAAATAGAAATGGGTAAGTTTTGTGGGTAGCTGAGAATTTAGAGCATTTAGGAGTTCAGAACATCATTTTAGTGCAGGAATGTTGGTCTTTCTTGCTAGGATCTGTAGAGACACATGATAATGATGCCCTTTCAGGGCTTGGTAAAACATTGTAATCTGTATAATATTGTGATTATCTCCAAAGCTATCCTTAAAATATTTGGGGCCCTAACATCAGTGTTCAAAATCCCAAAATATTATTCTCATCAGCAAAATATTGCTCCTACACACAAGGTACCTCTTCTCCTTTCTTCACTTGCTAATAATAATAGCAAGTATTAATATAAAGTATTTGTTGAGCAATTATTAAATATGTCATCTCTAACACAACAGTCCAAAAAGACAGGCCTAAGTTCTTCTGCTTTATAGATATTGAGACTCATAGAGGCATAAAGTCCTACAGTATAAATGAGAAGCTGGGATGGCCCTGGATGTGACTGCCTGTAAAGCCAGTTCTTCACTCATACTATTTGTTATTTTTCAAAACATTCAACCATTCTCTTCCCTTTGAGAGTTTATCATTTTTCTCCCTAAGTCCTGGAGAATCTTTCTTGGCAATGTCCTGATATTCTATTCATTATTTTCCTACCCTAGTTCTTTCTTTTCACAGTCTTTATCCTTTCAAATCTAGACTGCTGTTCTTTTCTGTTGGTCCTCCAGACTCCAAATACCTTCCGGTATCAGCTAGTCTTATGCACTGTGATTGGATAGTTAAATACTACTTTGACACAAGGCTGCCATCTTACTGTTGGAACTCTCCACTGTTCTTATAGTAATCATCAGGCTCTGAACACTGGCTTCCCAGCCCTGTATAATCTCCCCCACTTTATTTATCCAAACTTATTTCAGCAGCACGGCTGAAGTCACTATCCATGGAACTCACTGTGTGTGTTCCCCCGATACCTTGTCTCAAACTGCATGCCCTACTAAAAGGGCCTCCACCTTTTCTTTACATTCTAAAAGGTCCAGATCAATTTTTCCCTCTACCATGAAATTTATTTTCCCTTCTCCTGGCATATTGATCTTTCCCTGTGAACACTTTCTGTAAACTTGAAAGGTCTATAAAATGGTCCTTTTTATATAGTCTTTCAATAGAAACATTTTATCTTACAAAAGATGTCCCTTACTGAAAATGGATTATTTTCTTTGGCGATGGGTGACTGTTCAGCTGAAACTAACAGAAAACACAACAAATGTTGACTTAACCAGTTAGAGGTTGAAGACATTAAGTAACAGAAAGTTGAGAAGTATGCTCTCCAGGGTGAGGCAGCTGTTTAATGATGCCATTTGGGAGCCACTCTCTTCTATCTTTCTGTTTCATCATCCTTGATGTATATGCTTTCAGCCTCCAGTTTGTTGCCTCTTAGTCACAGTATAGTTGCTGCACCTCCAGGCAAGAGGAATGGAACAGCAGAAGTCCAGGTATGTCTCATCGGTCAGCATTGGTCAGAATTACATAACATGTTACCCCTAGCTGCAAGGGAAGCTAGGAAATTGAGTTTTGAGCTTTTAAGCTTGTATAGAGAAAGTAGGACTGGAAAAATGTGCTCAAGAACTGATCTTAAGTAAATAAGCCTATAGTATAAGGCACAGCAAAGCTTAATGAATAGATTTTTATATTCATATAATGCTCCATTCTTTTATGATGGGAAAGATATTAGAGTGAAGAAAATGGAATACTGGAGTCAGATTCAATTGTTACTGAATATTGGCACTGTCCTCTTGTAGTCTTGAGTAAGTGACTGTTCTTTCTGAGACAGATTTCCTCATCTAAACATTTGGCTTAATAACAACACTGCCTCTTAGAGTTACTGTGATGATTAAAAGAGGCGATGCCTGCAGCCTATGATGTGGCACATGTCAATTCTTTTTCCCTCTTCCATTTGAGGCCCTGGTAGGTGTGGAGAAAAATCCTAAAAACAATAAAACAAACCAACAAACAAACCAGAAAAATTGAATCAATGAAGACAATATCTGCCACCAGCTAGTCCCATAAACTCATTTCAATAAGGAAAAAATATCACCCCAGTAACGGAACTGCAGGAGTGTTTTAGATTTATTTATCTTGTAATTGAGTGGAAAGGAAATCTCTGAATGTTTGTGAAGGTGTTGACCCATGGATACTAAGGTATGTGAAAATAACTCACACATCTCAGGTGTTTAATGAGGATCAATAACAATTTGTGGGCCCATCAGCTCTACAGTCCTATCACCTCAAATCACACACAGGAACCCTGCTTCTGAAAAGTGGCACATGGGAGAGAGAATGGCAGAGTGAAATCCAATTAGCAAGATCTGCAAAAGAGGCACATGTGCCAGAATCATGCGTGATCCCAGAAAAAAAAGTATATATATGTATAACTATTATAATTTTATATATATATATAAAATATATATATATATATATATATCATAGCACATTCTTAGCCTACCCACCTCCCACTACCCCAAAAAGCAGGACAGCATTTTCCATATATTCTATTGAAGTTTTTTTTTTTTTTTAAAACTTGTTGGCACAGAAGCCTATATCTGTAGATATTTTAAAAACTTTACTTATATCTATTTGAAATGTGTTAAAAAGCCATATATTCTTTTTTTTCTTTTGATAAAAGGAAAAGCAACACCCTACCAGATGTTGGGAGGAATAGTAAGCAAGTGATTCAATCAGAATTCTCCTATGGGGACATAGACTCTCTCGGTCAATGTCACAGAATGAAATAGTCTCAGATTCACCCAGCAGTGAGTTATTCCATCTGGTTGTGGCAATTAGGAGCTGAAGATGACGGGAAGTTAAATGACTATCTTTATGAAACAAAGCAAAATAGAAAAGGGAACAGCTGGGGGACTGGATGGCTTGGGGATGCAGAATTGGATCTAGAATAAAGAATCTGTTACTTCGAGTTGCTAGTTATAATGCCAGTGCAGGTTAATACAAATTGAAGGTTGCTGCTGTGTGCTAGCAGTTAGCTGTCACTTGCCTGAAATATGACCATAACATTTACAGTACTGTCTGGATTGAGGTCTCTAGAATGTAATGTCCTTTTTACTTAAGGGCCAAGCCACCAGATTAACTACATAGACAGGGAGTCATTGAACTTCAGCTCTGGAAAGGATGTTGTTACCAAGTTCAGTTTGTGAATTGCCAGGAATGTTATGTGTCTTTTCTTTGCATGTGTTATAGTCTAAAAAGATGCATAGCTTTTATCAAATCCAAAGGAAAGAATGTGAATCCACCAGTCCTCTTCTACCGTCTTCCCCTCTTCCCCCACAAAATGTTAAGAACTTGCTTTAGACCTTGTCTTTGGAGTTGGGTAGTCTAGAACATAAGCTTTTGGCTTACTGCTTACTAGCTGTGTGGCCTTGGGCAAGTTATTTAATCTCTACTAGACTTATTTTTTTCTAATTTATACAATGGGGATGATAATATTGTTTATCTTATTCCATAATGTTTTATGAGGAAAATTTGAAATAATATATGTAAATCGTTTTACTGTAACATATACGAAGGATCCAATAAATATTGGCTCTTATTATTATGTTGAGGTATGCTGAAAGTTAGTGGCAGAAACAGGACCAGAACATTGATACCCAACTCACTACTCTGGCCTTTGGAAAACATGATGAGCCTATCTCTCTTCTTATTTGTCACACCCTTCATGTTTTGGCAGGACTCAAGAGCTAACATAAGGTACTGAAGTCAAATAATTACTTCTACCATTACAGCGCTAAGTGGTCTACTTCTGCATTTTGAGCTCTTTTTCAGAATTCTTTAAACATCTTATCTGCACTGCAGTCTGGAAAGGGAAATCACAGAGAGAAGGGAAATCATACTTTGGCTTTCCAACACCCTCTACCCAAGTTGCCCAAGACAAAACTGTGAGCAAGTTTAAATGTCTGACTCATTAGTAAGAGGAAGTCTTTTTAGGCAGTTCCTCTGTTGAATAGATAAAGTGGATCAAACAAAAGAGATGACAGATTAGAAACTGTCTGGTGGCTAATGTACTGTTTACTGCAGTATAAATGACTGGTGTTTGGGAAATGACAGATGAGAGAGAATACAAATGTGGACGTAAATAATTTCCAGATTTCTACAGTGGAGGAGAGTCATGGTTGGTTAGGATGTTGACAGGGAAGGGGAAGTCATTGGTTGGAGTTTCAGGGAAATGAGAAGAGCACGGAGAGGACTTTTGAATTAATCCATTGATCCACGAGTTACCATAGCCTCCGTGCTGCATACAGAAGGTACCATGAAGGGGTATAGTTCTTTTGCTCTTTTCTCACTGCCTGATCCATTCTAAATGTAACTCTTGTTCCAGACCAAGTGCAGAAATCTTTACAGAGAGAAAGCATTGGGATGGGGATGAGGCTATGCTCAGCCAGTCTGGGAGATCTCTAGGGGAAAATGACATAGGAAAAAATAGTGATAAATATGCTTAAAAGAAGGCAAGGAAGCAAGCAAGGAAGGAAGAAATAAAGAAAAAGAGAGAGAGGAAGAAAGAGAGAATGAAAAGAAGGGGGTTGGGAGGGAGGAAATAAAAGAAAAAAGAATGGAAAGGAAGAAAGGAAAGAGAGAGGAAATATGGTATATCAGTTATTCTGCATGATATGTTTGAGTTGAGTTTGTGGTGGTGTTACTTGCCCCAGGGTATCAAAAGAAGTCTCCAATTAATTTGTAGCCAGTGTAACCATATAGCATCTATTTGCTTAGTTTTCAATAATAATAATACTGGTTCTGATTAAATAAGGCATGTTGTCAAACTTATTATTTGCAAACATATTACTATTGTAACTGGTAATTGCTCAGATCTCTTTCGGTTCTTGCCCCGACACCCAAAAGTCAAGAGGGTGGAAGGTGACCCTTTCTAAGACTTTGACATGGAAATTCTTGATTCTGTTTCAGGAATGGCAAATTCCAGTTTACAGATGGATGGAAAAGATTTCTTCCTTGTGATAACAGAATGCAGGACAATATTTCTCAATAGCCATGCCACTGACATTTTTTGACTGGATAATTCTTTGAGGGGATTGTACTATGCATTATAGGATATTTAGCAGCATCCCTAGCCTCTACACAGTAGCTGCCAGTAGTAGCCTCCCCAACACTAATTGTCACAATAAAAATATCTCCAGATGTTGCCAAATACCCCTTGTAGAGGCCCAAAAATGCCCCTTGGAGAGGGCTATAATTGACATTTTTTGACCGGATAATTCTTTGGGGCAATTGTATGGTGCATTATGGTTTGTTTGTTTGTTTGTTTGTTTATAAAACAGGGACTCATTTTTTCACCCAGGCCTGAGTGCATTGGCATGATCTCAGTTCACTGCAACCTCTGCCTCTGAGGCTTAATTGATCCTACTGTCTTAGCCCCCCCAAGTAGCTGGGACTACAGGCATGACCACTGTGCCCGTCCAATTTTTTTTCTTCTTTTTTCTTTCTTTCTTTCTTTCTTTTTTTTTTTTTTTTTTGTAGAAACAGGGTTTCACCATGTTGCTCAAGCTGGTCTTGAACTCCTGAGCTCAAGCGACCCACCTGCCTCAGCCTCCCAAAGAATAGAATTGCAGGTGTGAGCCACCATGCCTGGCCCATTATAGAACATTTAGCAGCATTCTTAGCCTCTATATAGTAGATGCCAGTAGTAGCCCCCCCAACATAATTGTCACAATAAAAAAATCTCTAAACATTGCCAAATGTCTTTTGGAGAGGGCCACAATTGTTCCCAGTTGAGAATCACTTCTTCAGGATAGACTGTTGTTAAACCATTGATTCAGATTCCCAGGGAAAGACTGGACACTCAGCAGCCGAGCATCCTGCTGACCCCCAGAACCCTGCCTTGACACCTGCTCACAAACCCCTCCTCTCCACCCTCAAGGGCAAGGTGTAATTTAGCTACAGCCTTTTCCCAAATGCCTGTAGCTTCTACAATTCAATCTTTTTTATTTGTAAGTATCTTTGCATTTTTCTACTTTCAAAAGACTCTTAGTGATTTCTAATACCTCAAATTGTACAGGTACATGGCTTTTTGTCTCTTTCTCTGTGTCTTTTTTTTTTTTTTTTTAGCTTTTCATTGTAGAGTTTCCTACTTTTTATTTTTTCTTTCCATGTTTATTGCTTTTGTGTCTCTGTCTTCTTGATTTCATTTTGGTGTTGAAACTGTCTTTCTCTGCTATTATCAATATCTTACTACCTAGATCTCAATTTCATTTTATGGTTTATCCTTTTGGTGTTTATCTCCCCAGTCGCTATCATCCTTTTAATGACCGTTTGTGTTTCTGGGTCTTTTTTCGTGTGGCAGCTTGTCTTTTGGACTGCCTCTCTCTGTTTGTATCTTTCCAGCTATTTTTTATAGTCTCCTCCTACTTTTGGAGAATAGCGATATGTTGTTATGACATTTCTATTTGTGACTGCCTTTTTCCTCTATTGACTTCCCTTCCCCTTTCTGCCTTTCTTTTGAAAATGGCCCATCTGGATTAAGTTTCTATCAAGATCTCTTTCTATAAGCAGGAATTTTCTCAGGCATGTAATGGAAACCTTTTACTTCTGTTGAATGGTAATCCTAAGGGGAGGTCAGGGAATGGACTTTTCAGTTAACTGCTCAGAGGCAATTGTTTGTTTTACTTTATATAATCGAACTTTTATAAAACTTAGAATATTAAATCCAGCAAGGTTAAATATTTAGCCTTTTGTTAACTTTGTAAAATAAAAATAGAACTTAAATGATTCATTATAAAGCAATTATCTTAGAAAATGAATAGGTAACACATTATTAGAATCAATTTGTTCTCAAAGCTATGAGAAATAAAATCAATAATTTTTAGAGATAGATAAGGTGTTTTAGGTAATGTTTGGGAATAAGAAACTATAAGAGTAGGATTTGGCTCTTTGCAAAGTACCTGACTTTTCCCTTGGTTCCTAAAGAATTTCGAAACAAAATGAGGGCACTATGAGGTTCACAAGGACTGAAAACTATTTGATCTTCTCATTTTTGGAAGAAAGTGAGAATCGTAATATACTTGCGAAACAGATTGGATTCCATCTGGTGTAGCCAAATTAATCCTTCTTTAATGATTGTTTATATTGTGTATCCAAAATCAAACTCAGTATCAAGAGTTAATCAATTACAATTTATAATCATTTTGGCTCAACAAAACAAGAGGGAATTGTAAACAGTAAAGTTTATTTTATAGTATAAACATGTTAAAAACATGGATCTTCATTGGACCATATGTAAATTAATCAAATTATCTCCAGTTTTTGTTGTTGTTGTCTGTTTGTTTAAATGTGGTGCAGGAAAAAGCGATGGCTGCTGAGACTGCAGAGGTTTGTGAAGAAGTCCGTTAGGTTTTCTGAACATTCCTCCCCTCCGACCAAAAAAATAACCCAACCAGACTAAGACAAAAAACTGAGAAAACCAGGATGGAAATTTGACAGAGGTGTAGGAACTAAACAAGGAAAGGGAATGTTTCTCTTCTCTCTAGTGCAGGATAAATTTCATCAGTTCCCTGTCTGAACCTCATTAACCTTAATAATACACTATCAAAAAGTCAACTCTATGCAATTAGTATTTAAAGGTACTTGATATTTTAGGTGGGAAATTTATTTTCTCTGAAAAATCACACATGCCTCCAACAACTTGAAGCTTGCTAAAATTTATAGCAATAACATTGAATTTAATTACATTCAATCAAATTCCAGGCATCAAGTCGTTATTAAACATTTACCTCTATGGTCATTGTGCTATGGTTGGGAATAAGAATAATACTAAGGCAAGATCTTCTCCTTTACAAAGCTCTCAGCTAATTAGGAATCCCATAAATTGTCAAATGTCACTGTTTCAGCTAACAATGTTTCTACCATAAACAACTGACTCAAAGGGGCAAAAAGTAAATAAAGTACATGACATGGGAGCATACTCTCACCTGAGCCTTAGAGAGGAAACTGACATCTGTCAATTCACTTGTTCTGTTAATTCCACTTTGATATTTCTTAAACATATCCACTCACTAGGGCTAAGCCACACCATAACTGACTTCTAGGCATTCATCTTTCTTCCACTTAAATTCATTCTCCACCTTGCAGCTTTTAGTTAGTTCTTCTAGCAATACATTGGTTAAAACTAGTCAATGACTTTTCATTTCTTTCAAGATAAAATGCAGTATAGTATGCAGTGGTAGGAAATTAAGCACTAGAATTTGTGTTTAAATCCTAATTTCCTCTCTTATCTATCTCTTTGGCCTGGAGCAAGTAATTTTACTGCTCTATGGTTCAGTTATTTTATCTGTGAAACAGGGATAATAACATCACTTACTTCATAGGGTTACTAGTAGGAAAAATTAGTTAATACCAGTAAGATGATTTGTAGAGAAATAGCACCTTCAATTAATGTTAACTGTTATTACTGTTGCCACCTCTAGACACTCATCCCTTCGCACTGCCCTTTTCTCATTTTTCCCTGGATTGTTTTGAGTTTCTTAGAACCTGTACATGCTGTTCCCTTTGTCCCCATCACTAGACTGACTCCTACTTGACTTTCAGGACTTCTGACTTTTTCTTCCTCCAGGAATCATCTTCTACCACTCCTCTGCATGGCAGGTTAGATGCCCCTCTTAAATGCAGGGTTAACCTCTATGGTACATTTCACACCTTGTATTTACTTGTTTGCTTCCCTATTCTTCCTTCTACAATGCATACACTTTGAGGGCAGAAACTCAGCTCTGTTTGTCTTTGCAGCTCTGTCACCTGGCACAGTACCTGGTTCATTCTCTGCAGAATGAGGAAACCTCAAGCATCCACTGAAGGGAACAGTGTAGCATAGCTCATATTACCAAATATCTGCATGTCAGAGGCTTACGTGTTTATGAGTAGGCAGGTGTCTTCATGGAACTCTGGTATCTTCCAGATGTTCATAGGTATATCTGGAACGATGAGTATCTGGCCAAGTAATATATGGAATCAGGAATATGTCTCTCCTAAAGAGTTATATTTTGATCAACCTCACTCTCACTGCAGTGGGCAAGCAGGTACAACCTAGAGTTTTCCAAACCGTTCAGGTTATGAAACCTGTCGTTAGTAATATATTGGAAAACTCAATTATAGTGCCCTAAAGAGCTATAATAAGAAACACAGTTTGGAAAATACAAGTCTGAGTTAGTAACCAAGATGTCTTTTTTTCCTCTTGATTCTAGGATTATTTCAGGAGGTTGTGAGAGACACAATGAGGCCTTCAGCTCTGGGTAGACTAGTTTCAGCCGGAGCTCTTAGTGGGCATCAACCATCACAAGTTGAAGCCATTCAGGGATAAGAATTCTTTTAGCTATTAGAACCTGTCTCTATATAAATATTTCTACCTTTCTCCTCCAGTGGTATTCTCTGAGCAGAGGAGATGGGTTGCATAGTGGCCTTAAAAGGCACAGCCCCAAATTTCACTGGTTATGTGGACATAATATGACTTTAGGATTTCTTATCACCCACTTCAAAAACCCCAGGGTCACTTAATTAAAATGACTGATTCCTGGAGCCTCAACATGTGCCTTCTAAATCAGACAGTCTATGAATGTGAGACTAAAACCAAAGTTTGTACTGAGTTCTCCTGTGACTCTTATGCTCCCTCATGTTTAAGATTCTACCCTGAGTAGAGGCCACTTCAAAAATAGAAACTTTTTAATAGTTCTGTGTTTACAAGGTCAATTCTGTTAAGCCATAAACCATCCCATTTGGAATTAGTACTATAATTATGGTTCTTATTTCTTACACACACACGCACACACACACACACACACACAGGTTTTTTGGAAAAAAAAAAACATGTTAAGAGAAGACATTTAAAAGTTTAAAGAACTTAGATGTTTTATTTTGTGAGAAGAACAATTTTGGGGCAAGTCGCTTAACTGTCTGAGCCCCGTTGTACCATCTGGGAAATAGGAAAAGTGGCATCTGCCCTTGCTCCGCTCTTGGGATGGGAGAGTCAAATGAGAAAGACTGAAAGCAGGTGTAAAATCTAAAGTACTATGAAAAACAAGGTGTTATGATGTCTTGATAAACATTTGGTAAGATAGGAGTCTTGTTACACATAATAACATTTTTCTGAGTAATCTAGTTTGGTTTATTTTTCTGTGGGGTTTAAGAGTACATTTTGATAACTGAGAGTTTAAAACAATAATTTCAGATGTATTAAAAATTGTACGTGATTATTAGAAGTGACGAAAACTTCTGGGATTATATAAAATTGAGTTTTATACAACATTCTCTTTGACTCTAACAAGGGTTAAATGTTAGGAATCATTGATGTAAACTATTCTTAAATGATTCTCATCTGTGAGATTAACTTTTTACTGATGCCATGTGGAGTAAGACTATCGAAGCATCTTACATTTAAGAATTTTACCTCAGACTTAAATAGCACGTTAAATAAAACAGGCAGAACTAACAAATCCTGATATCAACTTTAATTTCAACTTTAGCTCTTTTACACTTTTATAAGGCCCTTTCCTCTTATAAATGTAAACCTATTTTTTAAATGGAAGCTAATTTAAGTCCATTCTATCAGAGGTAAATTGAAAAATGCCAGCAGGCAAGATAAATTTGACAGAAAATAGGTAAAATCAAAGTTTTATTCATGTACAGTGGTTAAGAATGAAGATATTAAGATAAATTATTTTAAGTGAGGACTGTCCTTTTAATAGGCCTCACTCTACAGCCTTGTCTCATTTTTCATTTTCACAAGGTTCTTGATGTATTCTTTTCATTATATAAAACATGCCATATTTGGCCTTTTCATGAAATGTATCTGATATTCTCCTTTGACAGTCATTCACGTGAAAAGAAAAGGTCCTATTTCTGTCCATCACCTACATGCACATATTCATAGAAATCATAGATTTTTGGTAAAATATGCTATATACTTATACAGCATCTTAATCTCAGAAACCCAAAGGGTTTAGATCCATAACTGTACCATATTTCCTTTCTGTATGTTGAGAGATACACATGGTCAAATTTCCTAAAACCTGAATCTAACTCAATCTAAATTATATGATTGCCGTTTCTACACAGTGGAACAAGTGTGTGTGAAATAAAATCACCAACCCAGAGGCATTCACCCAAATAAATCTTGGAGATTTTCTGTAACATTTCATCCCTCTACTTCTATATCTAAGTATTGCTACTTCTAGTTGGATGTAAAATGCATCCTTCTCAATTTATTTTTGTTTGTGGGGGATGGATGGAACTAACTGTTCCCCCGCTACTTTATAAACAAATATAAAATGTGGATGTGTAGGTATTTTAAATGCTAACAGTAGAATTTTAGTATCTAGTTAATAACCCTATTGGTTGGAATTTAAATCTTTTCAGGAGGAAAAATTAATCATCCATTATATCATTCATCTTGATGCTGTCACTTTCTTCTTGAAATCAGAAAAGCATCGTAGTTTTTACATGGTAGTTTTTCCTTGTTGGAGGACAGTTGCATTTTACTCCACACTGTTAAATGCATTAGGACATGTAAGAGAAATATAATTCTGTAATTATTCAGAACTCAGTTGGTTGTTTATATGGTATTCAGCAAGATACTTCCCCCCCACCTCCAACTTCTTATAACACAATTTCAAAACACCAATCGTCTTCCTCTTTTAAAGTAACACCATGAGTGATTGCCTTAAATTTATATATGATCTTGTTCTAATGTCCTTTCTAAAAATAAGAAAAAAATATTCCACAAGTAAAATGAGAGTATGATAGATACTTCACCATGGTGCTGGTGTATGTAGACTTGCGTGAGGGGGAGGAAATGGAATGGTATGTTCTCCATTCATCTCTAGTTTTATTTCCTAGATGAGTTATGGGTGAATACTGTGACAAAAACAAAACAACAACTAAAATGGAAAAGTCCCAGGATTGAACAGAAACCAGGACTTAAACTGCTTCATCATTATTTTATTGTATTGTTTTCGTTTTGGGTTTTTTTTTTTTTTTTTAAGAAAGTTACAACAAGGAGCAGCTAAGGACAGATAAATTGGTAGCAGATTGTGGTTTATGATAATGACAGTCCCGAAGGAACTTGGCTTTCTTGGTGACGTTGAAGTAAATTGCATTACTCAAGATGTATACTGAGAAGGATAGATAATGAGGTGTATGGGGGAAAGGCATCATGACTATTTTTATAGTATTGTTGACTACCAAAATGAATGGAAGGGAAGGCGGGACCAGGTGGAGTTCCTTGGGTTAATTTCGATGTACCTTATAAATGACAAAATTTCCACCCACTTCTCTTAGAGGGATAAAAATATTTGAAAGTGTCTGAAACAATTGCTGACCACTATTTCAATTCCTTTTCCTAACTTCTAGTACCTTTGATTTACTCTGAATTCCTAATTTCTTGTTAAATGGGACCATATTTGTTTATAATTCACCTGGGTTAAAAATAATGTTTTCTTCTGAGAAGAGGAAAGAGGAAGGGAGTGCTCTAGCTTCTTCATCCAGAAACAGACTCTTAATGTAAAACCCCCAGGAGATTCTATAAGATATCAGGGAAGATTCACCTAAAGATTAGGACCCTTTGAGCCTGACAAATCTCCTGTTGAATGCCTTGCTTTCAACCAAAGCTGAGATAAAAAGTGCGCGCATGTGCACACATGCTCAAATACACAGGCAGAAAGCTCTTAGCTACAAGACCTGCTTCCGTAGTTTACAGAGCACCTGTAGCCCATTTCCCCTGTGTTTTTTAGGCAAATCTTTGTTATCATGGTGTATGACAGCCACATATAATCTGAGTACCACTTCCTCCCTTCTTAATTCTCCACCATTTATGCCAATCAGAAGCAAAATAAAAGGGATGATTTCTGGTCACTTAAAATCGGGGTGAAGCAAGGATGGAGATTGTCCTGCAAAGGCATTTTAATTCTAAAGAAAAAGGAGATTAGTGGCCTCTACCCATCTTAGAGAATAGAGTGTCCTGACACCTTCCCTTCCTCCTTGCTCGGTATTCTCCCTCTCCCTAGTGCCACATTGAGAGGAGATTCACTCCTAAAAGAGTGTGTCATTTTAAGTTGACTTTCTTGGAGCTGAGCTAAGAGCCATTGCCAAGGCCAGTGGGCGTAAATTCAGTCCGCCTGACGGGAGATGAAGGGTTGTGGGATTTATGACTTATTTGAGTTCTCATATATCACCCTCTGTGTCGTTCGCTTATGATGGCCCTGCCAAAAGATAAAGAAGTGTAGGACGCTTGGTATGGGCTGTGGTGACAGGCCAGGGACAAATGTCTCTGTTGGGTAAATTGATTTGAATGACTCTAGTGAAATATCAGGTTAGGCTGAAAATATGATTGGGTTTAATGATCCTGCTGACTTTGTAGACTGTTGGGATTCCAAATCCTGGACAAGTTAATTAAGGCATTCTATGAAGGGGGTGTGTATGAATATTTGTAAATCCATGTAATTATTAATGTCAATAAATACCACCATGTAAAAACTCAGACCTGTTCTTACACATAATATATTGAATGTCCATTGAATACAGGGAACATTACTTACAATTTATAGAGTATTTATCTGGGAAAAACTGTTGAGAACATTATTTTTTCTCCACATCCCAGAGTCAACAAGCAGAGACCGAAAGGCATAAAAATGTGGAATGAAAAGATAGAGAAGAGATAAGCAGTTTATTCTCTCCTGGCAAAATTTAGTAGCCTTACCCTTAATAGTGGAGAAGAAATTTTTATGTGAAATTGGGGTTGTTTTAGGCCACTAACCCAAAGATCAAATGGATTGCTTTTTCAATTACAAAAACACATATATTGTTACCTTATTTTTTGAATGTGGCTATTCAGTTAAAAATAATAGAGTTTAGATTTCTTTGTAGGACCAAAATTTTTTTAGCAGGTTTCTGTTTTTCCACTTAAAATTGCTTCCAAATTTCTGAGTTTACTTCTAATAATGGGTATGCTTTCCTTGCTATTTTTATCTCTAGATAATTGTTGACTGCTTGTAGTTTTTTCTTGTTGGGCATGAATGACTGGCTTCATCTTCCAAAAGTGTTACAAAACACCAGTTATTTCTTTGAGCTTTAGACTTTTCCTTTGCAGAAAGGAGCCTTATTTACATCAAAATGAATTCCCAGGAGAGTTTTCCACTGATGCTGACTGGTTAACAGAAGTACAGGCGAGCAGGAATCCCTCGCTACCTGGCCTTTCGTTCCCTGGTTCCATCTGGATCTCTGGGAAAATTTTCCATCTTTACTTGCCATAAAGTATGATTTATTTATTTCAACGAGTGGCTAAGAGCCCTGGAATGCCATCTTTAATGAGTGTAGGGAGGATGGTAAATTGGGTTTAGAGAAGAATATTGTTAAATATGTTCAACTTTTAGAACCCAAACAAAAACACGACCAGTGTCAGTGTTTGAGAGTGCTGTACTCATCTGTGAACGTAACAGAGAGGAAAGGTGTCTCCGAAAGAACTCTTCATTCTTAGGAGAGGCCCCAGAATAATCACAAAACTTGGAACTGTATCTATGGAATATAGAGGTTTCCTTGTCTTGGAGTGGATTCTTAGAGTAAAACATGCCTATATCCTTCTGTTCTTTTATCAACTTCAACTGACTGTGAATGATGTACTCACTGAGAAAAATCCATTTGCTCAGGTCTAATTTTAGGTAATTTCTCTTTCTGTATGTTAATGGAACCCATAACTGTTTTGCCTACTGGTTTCCAACTGAGGATTAATATAACAGTTTCCACTCAACAATTGTATTGCTTTTTTATCCCCCTTATTTCCTTTTCTTTCTTCATATGAGAATATTGAGAATAAGAGAGATTAGGAAATTTACACTGCTTCTGAGGGACAAGGCAGCTTTTGGACCCAATTATGCATGCCTCTGAAACACATGTTCTGCACCACACCATTTTTTCTGTTATGTTTGAGAGATAAAAAGTTGTCCGTCTGTCTACCTCTCCAGGCTAATGTCTCACCACATTCAATCAAACTTCTCCTTCCACAGGCCAGGATTCATGCAGTCCCTACCTGTAATGTGCTTTTTCATATTCTTTTTTATTTTAAATAGAGACAGGGTCTTGCTCTGTTGCCCAGGCTAGAGTGCGGTGGTGCAGTCATACTTCACTTTAATCTCAAACTAGACTCCTGGGCTCAAGCAATCCTCTCATTTCGGCCTTCCAAGTAGCTAGGACTATAGGTGCATGCCACCATATCTGGCTAAATATATATTTTGTGTGTGTACTTTTTGTAGAGACAGGATCTTGCTAGGTTGCCCAGGCTGGTCTCAAACTACTGACCTCAAATGATCTTCCTGCCTCAGCCTCCCAAAGTGCTATGATTATAGGCCTGAGCCACCTTTTCATTATTTTTCTTCAGATCTCAAATTATTTGTCACTCACTGGAAGTGTACAGCTAATCTGAAGTGGCCTTCCACAGTTCCCATCTCGCTCATTACCTGGATAATTTCCTTTATAGCAATGACCACATTTTGGTATTGTTTTGGATATTGGTTACCTTGTTAAATGCCTGTCTGTCTTATCTCCTCCAACCAAAAGTAAACTCTCTAAGATCAGGAATCCTGCCTAAGTTTTTGGCCTGCATATCATCAGTGTCCTGCATATAGCAGGCCCAATAGTTGTTCTAAAAATTAATGTATACCTGAATGAATAAAAGCTCTTAGAGTGACAGAAATGTAAACAAATACTTCTAACGCTAAGAAAAGTTTGTTACATGTTCTAACAAAGATTTAACCAAAATGTTGTGGCTACAAAGAAAAAGATGGGTGAAGAAGAATGAACAAACACTAGGGGAACATGAGAAAGTTCCTGGAAGAATATTGTCATGTATGAATTGAGACTGGTGCATGGTACAATTTCATATATAAAGATAGTGGGGAAAGCATTCTTGGAAAAGTCTCCTGTTGTGAGGCGTTACCCAGAGTTCTTTGTCTTGGAACCAAGAGAATTAAGGAGCATGGACAGAAAGGGTGAGGTTGGAGTGAAAGTTTAATAAGTAAAGAAAGAAAGCTTTCCACCACAGAGAGGGGTCCCGGAAGAGGGTTGCCATTTTTACAGTTGAATGCAAAAGAAACTGATGAGGGCTGGGTGTCTCATGTGCATAAGGTGTGAATTTCTGGTAGCTCCACCTTGTCCTCCTAATGCGCATGTGGGCTCTTAGCTTGAGTTACTCCATATTGCTTTGTTCCCCTTACTGCACATGTGTTGAGGTGGAATTTTTCATTGCAGGCATGTCTGGGCAAGTCACCTGTTTAGCCTTTCTTATCTGTGTGGCTGTGGGCATGTCCTAGTTAGGCAAGTCCCATTTTCCAAGTTCCCTTATCTGTGCCTGCAGGCTGTTCTTTCCTTTGAGAGAATTCAGCCAAGGACCCACCCTAACTGCCTGCCTGACCACTTTCTTCCTTTCTCCTCTCTCATAATGATGTAACAGTAAAAATACCTGAGTTCAAATCCTGATTTTTCCTTTTAATAGCTGTTGATTTTGGGCTATGTGCTTAAAAAACATTTTTTGCAGAGCTTTCTCAATACTTGGCACATTATTGTCACTGTTTCTCCCCGGATCTTAGTTTTTTGGGTTGCTAAGTGAGCATAATAATCCATAGTTCAGAAATTTTTGTGAAATAATGTATGTCAAAGAGCATGGTTTTTAGCAGGTACTTTCATTCATAGAGATAGTAGCTGAGTTTAGGTGACCCGTTAAATTTGGGAAAGGATTATTTAAAGTCAAGGAGCAGATCCATTATGACACCATAATTAGAATGGATAACCACATCCGCAGAAAGTGCGCTGCACTATGAGTAAATGTAATTTTGTTCATAAAGTGCTGGGCCTAGGGTTAGGGGAGATAAGTTCTTAATATAAGTCTTAATATAGCCTTGGGTTCTGGGATATGCTAAAAAATTATTCAACTCATTAGTGTCTCAGTATCCTTGTGCTTAAAATTATTATTATAAAAATACCTGAATGTGAACTTAACCTCTTCTTGAGAGTTTCAGTAAGGAAAGTGAGGCTCACTTCTTTCTGGAACGTTAAACTTAAGCAGGAAGGTGCCACATGAAGTATTATATCATAATGGAAGCAATGTAAAAAGAAGAGTGAGGCACTTCATCAATTTCACAATGCAAAGGTGCTACCATAAGTCATAATTCTAATACAAAGATTTATATAAATAATGATTCTGGGATTAGCCAGATCTCCTAATGTTCTAGGGTTTGTCATCATGAATTGTGGTATCACTTAGTAAGTACATACTTAAAGAGAAGAATAGGAGGGGAGGGAATGTTAGAAGAATAGTGAACAACTACAAAAATGTGAGAGATAGCCTGGAGAGAAAAGCAAAAGGACAAGGCAACACAGGAAAAAACAAAGTGGAGAAACAGATATGCCTAGCAAGAGGAAACCAAAGTTAGCCCGGCAGGGTATTGTTGCAAAAGGAAAGCCGGCCTTGTCATTTATCTAACCAAACATTCCACTCCTCAGTGATGGGGTAGCTGCTCTTTGAAAGACAAGCAACTGTGATGGGGACCTGTCAATCTTCCTTACATGCAGCTGGTTCTCTAAATATTCCAACGATCCCTATCATTTTCTGTAAGAGTACCTGCAAAACTGGAAGGCTAGGCTGATGGCTTTTTCTCCATTAAGCAGTAAACACGTTAAGCAAGCTTGAGCCAGGTTCTGGAGGAGGTCATCTTGCAAGGATAAAAAACATTGCACTTATTGGATGAATACTTAATGCACGGTTTGCCTATTATCCCTACCTTAGAGATGAGAAAATTGAGGCTAAGACTAGCTGAGTAATTTACCCACGTTTGCATGGCTTGCTGATGATGGATCCGGATTTGAATTCCATTTTGTCTGACTCCATAAATCATACTCATGCTAGTACACTGCCCTGGCCTGGTTGGGCCATTTTACATTGTGTTTTTCTTTTATAGACGTTAATATGTGTAATAAATAGAATGGGAGTATGTATTATTAAATGTTAATTTTGAAATATAAGATTGTTTTCAGACGGAATATCCTTTTCATTCTTTATGATCCTTAATGCTGATTTGAAAATTAGAATAGGAAAGGTATGGCAAGTGTGTATTTGTGATGGGAGTAGCTAACACTGCTCACTTTAACAGTAAAGCTCTGCCATCTGGGTTATTGCAAATTCTCGTAAATTGGTATGGCCTGTCCTGCTGTCTTGGAAAGGGAGCAACTAGCACAAGAGAAACCAATCAAAATGCAGCAAAAGGCTTTTTTTTTTTTTTTGGTAAGATTTTGCTTAATTATCACTGCAGTAGAATGGCTAGCCAAAGTCAGAAATCTTTTATTTCCGCTCAGTGAGCAGCCCAATAAAGCTTCAGAACATACAGCACAAACAAATGCCATTTCATTTTTCTTTACTTCTTAAAAAAAGTTAATCAGGAATTTGTTAGAATAATCCTGTGTTAAATCAAGCAGCCAGACAATGAAATAGGAATTAAAGAAAATGAAAGTGGTGGGAATTACAGAAATATTAAATTATTTCAAAAACCCTACCAAGTGAATTGGTTAATAAGCATGTACAATTTATTGCCCTATGGGTCCTCTTTTTACAGGCATCTTTATGGTTCATCAGTTTGCTCCCATCTACACCACCTGCCTATAATTCTTGACAAAAGTCTGTTTTAGATACTGAAAGTATCCACTAGATTTGAGAACAAAGCAACCCTGTAGCGTGAGCCCAGAGTCCAGAAGGATGTGGGTGGAGGCGGATCAGGATCCAAGATTTTAGCAAAAGATGGCTTGCTTAAGTGAAGCAGTTTGCACTCTGCCTCTTTATTCAGTTAGGCCTGGTGTCCCTTCCAGCAAGAAAAGCAACTGGAGGTCCTGAAATTGCACACTCACCCAATTTCCCCAAATTCTTTACTTCTGAGGACTATTGAATCACAGAGATACAGCGGTAGACTTCATGAAGTTCATCTGGCACCTAGGATCTTGGGATCTATGGCCTGGGACAGCTCCTGCTGTACAGGTCTTGGGTAGGCTGCCATCTAGGTGGTGGCGGCAGTGTGGCTTGTGGTTCTTTTTGAGTGTACACTGGCTGCCTTACTTGCGAGAATCTAGTTCTATCAAGTGTCAGTTAAAGGCCGTTTTTGTCTCTGATTGCATAACAGGGTATGTTTGAGAGAGACATCGCTGAGAGAAATTCAAAGCTACCATGTGAAGATCCTTTCCTGAATATAGTGTGGCTACCTCAGATCAGGATTCTCAAGCTTGGCAGTTTTGACATTTTGGACTGGATTCTTTTTTGATGTGGGGAAACTACCTGTGCACTGAAGGATGCTTTGCAGCATCTGAGGATGACCCACTAGATATTAGTAGCACCTTTCTCCCATGGTAACAAACAAAAATGTCTCCAGACATTTCCACATGTCTTCTGTAGGGCAAAATCCCACTGGCTAAAAGCCAGTGATGGAGTTTGTACTCTTTGAAATAAGACCACTGACTTTTTGTCTTCCACCTAATTACGCTCAGTAAGATAAGGCCTTCTTTTGAGGTAGACTTTCAACATCTATCTCTGATTCTTTTTGAGAAAACACGTTGCATTTTAATCTTTTAGTGAGCGATTGTCCCCAAATGTAAAATAGAAAGTTGAGGGAAGCAGTAGTTATATGCACATATTTTTTGAGCCAGAGTTCCCTGAGTTTGAGTTAAGGTGTCCTGAGTTTTGAGTTAAAGTTCCCCGAGTTTGCTACCAATTAGCTATGAAACCTGGGCCGAGTTAAAAGTTAGACCTTTACAGTCTTAAGTCTCCCTTTTTCATGTGTAAGACAAGGGAGAATAATTATTGTACCTTTTTCATAGGTTTTGGTGATGGTTAAATGAGTTGAAGTAGTGAAAGCTCATAGCACAATGGCTGGCCCATGTTGAATGCCTAATGAATGTTTGCTATAATTACTACTGTTGATGATAATACTTTTGAAAACATAGTTGACTTGTTATAATTAAGCCAGTGTTTACATCTGCTTTACCAAATACTTTCCATGTTTTTTATCTCAGAAAATAGACTCAAAAGTGAACACACACACACACACACACACACACATATATACCACACATATGTACAACCCACATCGTCTAATAAGCTCAGTGGTTCCATATACTATATCTTTGGCCAAATCCGGGGCTTTCTGATTAGCACCTCTAGTTTTTTTTTTTCTTCCCACTCCTGCTATAACCGTTCTCAGCATTTTCTTCCAGTTTTTTCCTTCTAGAACTACTGCCAGGTGAACTACAAATTATTTTCTTGATTTGCAGCCCATGCACCAATGAGAAAATGCCTATGGTGTCTTTTGATTTTATGGTTCATTGCTTAGGCCTTGCCATAAAAACCATGGCATCTCTAAAAAGAAAATATAAAACAAAAACAACTTTCTCTTGGCCAGAGTTTATCAAACCTATGCCCATAATGGCATAGAAATATAGGAAATGAGACAATCCTACTCCCCCAATCCCCGTTTTCTGTTTATTTGTTTGATTCCTGCCAAAGCAAAGTGAACTTGAGGGGGCACCGGCTCAGTGTTTGCTTTTTCTGGCGTTACCCACACCCCTCCTTCTTCATCTCCTACTGCTCCCCATTCAGCTCCTCAACAATCAGCAATCACTCTGCCCTCCTGCTCCAAATTTATGACCAGGAGCAAGCCATAAACAGAGAAGGCCAATCCTGATCCTAGGCACTGCACCTTCCTGTTTGCCAGAGGTATGACAGCTTGATGAGACTGTAAAGAATAAGCCTGCATCCCCACAAGCCCCATGAATCATGTCCTAGGATAATGACTAGCAAAGGCTGCTGCAGAGACTGCAGGTGACTCAGAGCCCTGAGGCAGGGCTTCCCCTAAACCACCTAGAACAAAGGGTTCCCATGGATGTTCTCTCTGTGGCGTCATCTCACAAATGAGAAGACCTCACCCACTCTCTGATCCATAAAAGCAGGCTTTTTATTCCGTGATCCATGTGAAATGGCAAAGATCACTCCAGCTTACTGATGCTCAGAGAATTATGAAGGTGCCACCTGAATGATACTCCTATAGGAAATATTTGGTGAACAAGATAACGTTTTTTCATGGATACTATTTGCCTCCTCCAGTTGCCGCTTGGTGTGTATATTATTGGCCAGTGATTGATAATGCCTCGGGACCACCTAGTAATCTTGTTCAGTTTCTAATTTAGTTGATCTGAGGTGGGGCCTGAGAATTTGCATATTTTAAAAACTCCCAAGTGATGCTGATGCAAAACAGCTAGAAGAGAATAATAATTCAAATAAATGTTCCTGGTGTAAAGGAAAGATAAATATTTCAGGTGATGCATATCCTAATTACCCTGATGTGATTGTATGAATGTATCAAATTATTCCAGGTACCCTGAAAATATGTACATCTAATGGGTACCAAAAACAATAAATAAATAATAAAAATCTGCTTTCACCAACTGACCTAGGTTTAAGCAATGGAGTAACATGACACCAGTATAACACCTTTTGCATTTCTGAAAGCTTCCTTCTCCTCCTCTTTCCCCTCCCCTCCTCTCCTTTCCTTTCCTTCTAGATCTGACAGTAGTAGCTGCAGCTTATGCTTTACATTTGAGATACACAGTTGGGATCTATGATGGTCCCTGAGAAAGGACAATGAGTAGAAGAAGCAAGGTGCAGAGAGGATCTAACAATTTTTGCATGGACATGAGATTTGGAGCAAGGTCTAGAAGCTCATATCAGCAAGGAGTAAGTATGCTTGTGGCTTAAAGATTATGGTCTTCAAGACTTGCTCCTGGACTGGAAATATTCCCCTAATTTTTTGCCTAAATGAAATGTGCTACAGGCCTGAGTGTACCTAAATCAGCTTCATTTTTCTATCAAATCCCTCCCTGTATGCTTCTTCCAGTGATATGTCATGCAGATGTCCACAGGGGACATAGGATCTTGTAGTGCAAAAAACATGAGACTTTCATCAGACAATCAGTCTTGACTCTCAGACTCACTATTGATTCTATGACCTAGCTCAAGCTACTTAACTCCCTAAGGTTAAATATCCTCCTCTATAAAAACCTGATAGTATGTACTAAAGAGGGTATTTTTGAAAATTACATGAGATAAAACAGCCTAGAATGCTATCTGATGCAACAGTCATCCAGTAAATTTTAATATCATTCTACTTTGAACCAGGTTGTTTATATTAAATTTAACAGAATTAAGCAACATACAGTAGTGATTTATTCTGTGGGCTCTGGAGTCTGCCTGTAAGGGTTTGAGCTCTAGCTCAGCGACTTCTTTACTGTGTGAACATTGATATGTTTACTTTAATCTCTCTAGGCCTTAGTTTTCTGGATTTTGAGGCTTAAATGAGTTATTACTTGTAAAACACTTAGGAGAGTCTCTGCTATGTAATAAGTGTTCCCAATATATAGATTTTATTTCATCTAGTTGAATTTAGAGAGTAGCAAGCAACTCCCTTCCCGCCCCACCCCCGAAAAAAAAAAAAAAAAAACACAGCACCACCAACAACCCACTTTTAGTGTGGCACCATATCTAAGAAGGTATTCTCCAAGACTTCTTTATGTGAAGTAGTTCAGCCTTGGCAGAGTTAAAAGTTTTCAGTTATAATCTTGACAAAAATTAATTGGGATGTATCATCAATCTAGACAATAGCTAAAATTATAAAGCTTCTAGGAGAAAACATGGGAAAATATCTTTGAAAGTGTGAAATAGGCAACAATATTTTAGAATACAAAAGCACTAAGTATATAAAAGAAAGTAGCAACAGATTCAACTTAATGAAAACAAAAATTCAGCTCATCAAAATATATACCTAAGAAAATTAAAGGGTAAATTTTAAAATTTTTGTTCCCCAGACATAGACTGGGAGAAAATATTTTCAGGCTATATATCTAAAATAGGACCTGTATTCACAATATATGAAGATCTCCTGCAAATCAAAAATAAACACAAACAATAAAAATAGGCACTTTATAAAAAAGATATGTGAATGGTAAATAGTCCCATGCAAAGATATTCCACATCTTTAGTAATCAAGAAATTGTATATTAAAATCACAGTGATGTATCATTTTATACCAACTAAAATGGTTAAAATTTAAAAGATGGACAACACCAAATATTGGTGAGCATTAGAACTACTGGAATTGTCATACTTTGCACATGGGAATGTAAGATGATAAAACCACTTTGGAAAAATTGCAGTTTTTAATATAGTTAAACATAAATCTAAACTAAGACTTCGTAAGTTTACTTTTACATATTTATCCAAAAGAAATGGAAACATATATACACAATGACATAAAAATGTTCATAGTAGCTCTTTAATAGTCTCAAACTGAAAAGAAGACAGGTATCCATCAAGAGTATGGATAAACAAAACACAGTATATTCCTATGATGGAATACTAATATTCAATAAAAATAATAAACTACAAGTAAATGCAACAACATGTATGCATCTCAAAAACAGTATATTTTTGTGGAGAGAAAGACACAAAAGAGTACATACTATATAATTTCATTTATATGAAGTTCAAGACTAGGCAAAACTAACCTGTGTTATTACAGAAAACAATACTAATTGCCTATGAGTATTGGCAGGAAGGGGCATGAGAGAGCTTTGTGGGGTGGCAGAAATGCTCTACATTCTGATGGGAGTGTTGGTTTCAGGGGTACATTGATTTGTTAAAACTCATCCAGTTGTATATAGGCATTCCTTGGAGATATTACAAGTTTGGCTCCAGACCCCATAATAAAGAAAATATCTCAATAAATTGATTGACACCGATTGGCACAAAGCTTTATTTCCCAGTGCATATAAAAGTTATGTTGGCACTATTCTGTAGTCTTTTAAGTGTGCAATAGCATTAAGTCTAAAAAAGCAACATGCACACCTTAATTTAAAAGTACTCACCGCCTAGTACCTGGCAGATGCAGAAATGACATGATTTCACACACACCAGAGGTGAAGAAGTTATTAGGACAAACTAGCATTGATCAAGAAATGCATTTACAAATAAAAGTGGCCAACTGTTCATTAAGAAGGCAGGAGATGGCCTTTCCACAAAGTATAATGTACGTGTAGCCCATTTCTAGTAATAAAATATATGTAAAGTCATTAACTGATTCAAAAATATTGCCATATTACCATTTGAAAGGTTGTCTCATAGGTATAGAATTGGAGCAAAGGAAATTTGATTTTTTTAATAAAGTATTTCATCCAAATGATGATAGAGATGAATTACCCATTATAGAACAGAATACCTTTCTCTGATCTTTTTTGTAATAGATGAACAGTAAAAGAAATTCTCATTTCAAATTCTCCTTGCTCTACATTATTAATTTTTTATTATATTCCAACCTTGCTACACATTACAATTTTAAAATATTATATCTTTTTTCTCCTATTAGGTACAAAAGAATGGTTATAACTAACGTAACTTGTTATGCTTTGATTGTTTTGTAGATTTCCTATAAAAATACACTTAACTGAAAAAAAAAAGTACTTTATTGCTAAAAAATGCGAATGATTATCTGAGGCTTCAGTGAGTCTTTTTTTTAATTTTTTGCTGGTGGAGGGAGGGTCTTGCTTGGATGTTCACAGCTGCTGATTGATCAGGGTGGTGGCTGCTGAAGGTTGGGGTGGCTATGGCAATTTCTTAAAATAATACGATGGAGTGTGCTGCATTGACTGATTCTTCTGTTTACAAAGAAAGATTTATCTGTACTATGTGATGCTGTCTGATAGCATTTTACCCAAAGCAAAATTTTCAAAATTGGAGCTAATCCTCTTAAGCCCAGCAGCTGCTTCATCAACTAACTTTATATAATATTCTAAATTATTTGTTGTTATTTCTAAAATGTTCACAGAATCTTCACCAGGAATAAATTCCATCTCAAGAAACCACTTTCTTTGCTTATCATACGAAGCAACTCCTCATTCATTCATGTTTTATCATGAGATTACAGTAATTCAGTCACATTTTCTGGCTGTACTTCTGTTTCTAGTTCTCTTGCTGTTTCCACCACATCTGCAGTTACTTCCTATGCCAAATCTTGAACCCCATAAAGCCATCTATGAGGGTTGACATCAACTTCTTCCAAACTCCCGTGAATGTTGATATTCTGACCTTCTCCCATGTATCATGAATGCTCTTAATGGCATTTAAAATGATGAATCCTTTTCAGAAGGTTTTTAATTTACTTTGCCCATATCCAACAGAGGAATCACTACCTATATTAGCTATAGCCTTACAAAATGTATTTCTTCAATAAGACTTGAAAGGTGAAATTACTCCTCGATCCCTTCAATTTGTAAAAAATACAATATATATAAAGCACAATGAAATGAAGTGCAATGAGATATACCTATACCTAAAATCATGGGCTCCACTCTGTATAAATTGTACCACAATTTAAAAATGTATATCATATATATGTTTAAATATTATAATAAAATAATTTTGAATTATTCTTGATTCTAGGCAGTCTCTCTGCAGGAGTCTCACTCTGTTTGTTAGACTCTTTTCTTCCACCAGAATTTCTGTCCTGCAGCTCACCATTATCTAGAAAACTGAGAAACAGGAATATCATAACAGTAAACAAAAGTCACTTAGTTGATTACGTGCATCTCTCAAAAGCCTGTACCTTCTGCTATGATTAGATTATTCCATGTGAAGCCTCTTCTGGAGGAATCTCTTACATTTGCCCTTCATCTATGGGATTCTGCACTTTCGCCTTTCTGTTTCTGTCTTGTCCTGAGATATCTCATGTAGAAATGAATTGATGGCCCTTTATACTGCGGTTGGACTCTTCATTCAGATTTTTTCAAAGCACATTATAAACTCTAATTCATTAACGTCATCATAAATGGTAATGTCCTGTGAAAAAGAGAGGTGGTAGCACCAATTAAAATAATCTTCTTGTAGTCACACATCAAATCAATGTCAGTGCAAACACTTGAACCACCAGTTAATGCAGCCCCATTTCTTTTTATATTGACAACAGCACAGTGGTTGAAGCTGAAATAGAACCTCAGTTCATACTTATAGAATATGCCATGCTGCACTTAACACATGGATCTACAGGGAGAAGGAAACAGAAGTGAACATGGACTAGATGAGAATCTGATGGACGATATGTACCACGTGCTTTGAAATAGCCACAAGGATGTCTGCACAAGAATATCCATGCATTCATTCTTAGAATTTCAGGGCCGGTTGTAGCTCAGTCATTTTGCCATTGACTTAATTGAAATCCAAATCAATGCAGACACTTGCTCAAGGTCACATAGCTTGTTCTCTCCCAGCTCCCCTGACTGCCGGCCTCAAGCCCCTGCCTCCGCAGGTACTGTGGGCTACAGATTCCCCAAGAGATTTCCTTATTCCCTGGATTCTCCTAAGTTTGCATAACAGAAGTACTTAAATGCATCGCTTCATTTGGGTATGGGATTTTAAGTAAATAATATGATACAAATTCTCTCACACTGCAAAGAGTCTAATAATAGCTTACAGTAATAGAGTGAACACTCTGTGCCCAGAACTCCTTTGAATATTTTACATAACATTAACTTAATCTTCACAATATCCTATGAGGGGATACTATTGTTATCCTCATTTTATTGCTGCGGATGCTGACACATAGGGAGGTTTAAAACCCTGCCCTACATAATGCAGTTTGCTAGTGATAGAGCCAGAATCAGAATGTTGAAGGTTGGTTCTAGCAGCCACACAGTAATTGCTCTGACCTATCTCCTTTCTACAGGAAATGGGGTAGAGGAGATTCGTTTCCTCTGAAAAAAAATAGCTAAAACCTCAATGATGAAAACCTATGAGTGACTAATGTGTATGACAGCTAATACTAAATGGACAATTGTCACTGTGCTAAGTGGTTTATTTCATTTGAATTATCACAACTCAACAAAAAAAAGTTATTTTCATCTTTCTCTTATACATAAAGAAACTGAGGCAGGCGGTGTTAAAGGAACATGCCTTTAGCCGCACAGGTGGAAAAGAGCATGAACCCAGACAGGCTGGCTCCAGGGACTGCGGCAATGTTGTAATAAAATGGCATTTGTTCAGTCCAGTTTTAATTGATGAGATACTAAACAAGAGTCGGCACTAAATAAAATTTCATCGGAGAAACATTTATGCTTAGCTATTTCAGAGCTGGAAAGTCCCTTTGGTTTGATATAAACTGCCTTCATTTTTATGGAGCTGGCATCAAACTGATTTTAGAAAGAACTGGCCTTTCTCCAAGTTAGCCGTGGTCAGAGGAACCTAACACATTTCTCAGTTTAAACTAGTAATTCTCAAGGAAGGGCAAGGTTTGGAGAGAGAGCAGTGCACCGCTAAGGGAGGTATCAGTACCTGGAAGAGGGGAAGCAAATACATGTTCTGAAAACAAAACATTGCTGGAAGATGGATATCGAACTTGACCTAAGATTTTCTTTTCCATCTCCCCTGGCTAAGATGAACAAGTTTGCATTGGGCAAGTAGAGTCAGCATTTACACTGGTATCTTGTGCTTGGAGTGAAAAGCAAAATGAAACGAAAAGAGGTTTCTTTTTCTAAAATTGTTTTGGTTTTGATTTGCGTTTAGTCATAATTCTTAATTTATGTAATTTCTAACATTTCATAAGACAGCATGAGGATTTTGTTTTTGAGGAACATCCATTTTAAGTTTGAAGAAAATCCATTTAAATGCAGTTGGGCAGAGCTGCCACATGCCTATCCCATCCCTGTTCTGATGGTGGCCCTAAGACGTTTCGAAGAGCTTGGATTCTACTTATCCAAAACTAATTCTGTACATTTACGGGATCATCAGAATCATGAAAAATGTTTCTAGGGATTCTAGGTTTTTAGTAGAGAGAGAAAATGATTTCTAGGATAAAATTCAGATAAGCCTTGGGCTAGGAAACTCATAGTTCATGTTGTTACAAAGAACTAAAGCTGATTTTTCAGAGTACCAGCTTCTCAGAGGACCTGAGACTTGTGGATCTCATTTACAGATTCCAAAACCCCTCGCAGTTACACTGGACTAATTTTTGGCTTGGAAAGAGCAGTGGGATACATCCTGCACTAGCCCTTGTCCTGATGGATTGAGACACAAAGCTTGGCCTGAGCCTCTGTGTCACCAGTGTTAGAGATGATCTTTGTTTCTCCTGTAGGGAGCTTTCTCACTGCCAAATGGCGTGGGGCTTTCCTAGCTTTAAGATGAAACAAAGAGAATGCATTCTCCCGTAGTCTTGTCTCATAGACTCCCATCTCATGAGGAATTATCTCAAGTAAGTATCACTTTCTAAACAGGTTGCAAAAATCCATTAGACAGGTAGGATTCACCTTGCCTGCCCATTAGGGATCAGAGGCTGCCTGCTGAGAGCCCATATCTGCAGTGTTTTCTGGGTTTCCTTTTTTGCACTGGCTCTCATACCCTGATGTCACTTGTTTGGTGTGCGTGATTGTGCTTACCCAACAAGAATGTGCAGTAGTCACTTGGACTTTAAGTAGCAGGTAGTGAAAGACAGCAGGGAGAGTGTAAGGAATCTTATTCTTTCAGAAAATACTAAGATTATTTTATTTCATGTTTCACTCTCATCAACTATTTAATTACATTCATTCATTCATTGATTTAAAACTCATCATGTTGCCACCATTTGCCTGTTCTATGCTAGCACTGGAGATCTATGGATGAAGAAGACAAACAAGGATGCTATTCTCATGTGCATTACATTTAATTGTGGATAGGAAACTAAACTCACTGAGAATCAGAGCTAACATTTGCCCAGCACTTAGTACATGGCAGGTGCAGTTTTATAGCTTGATGTATGTTAACTCATTTAATTCTTCTAATAAGCCTATAAGGCATAAGCTATTATCTGCTTTTAGAGATAAGAAAATGAAGGACTAGAGACTTTAGTTAACTTTCCTAGGGTCACACAGGTAGGAAGTGAGAGAGCTGGGATTTGATCCAGGGCTCCCTGTCTCCAAAGCTCTTGCTTTTAGCCATGATACTATAATGCATTGAATAGTGGGTGATATCTACCTTTCTTGGATGGTCAGGAAGAAAGGTCAAAAGAAAGGTTGTTAGAGCTAAAATCTGAAAGAGGAGAAAAGTTTCTCAGATAAAGTGAGTGTGCGTATGTATTTTGTATGTGAGTATTGTGCGTGTTCTATGTGTGCTGTATGCCATGTGTGTGTGTTGCGTGTGTGTATTGTGTTGGGATAGAGCAGCAACACAACAGTGTCCCTAGGGGAAGAAGTAATGTCTGTGATGGTAAGGGAAAAGAGGGTGAAAGTGAGAAAAGAGTGAGAGAGAGGCTTGGACAACTCAAACAACTGGAAGGCCAGCAGGATAATGGTTATGGTAGATGTGGAGAGAAATATGAAGTTGGAATGGGATGGGATCAGGGACACATCATGCCAAGTCTTCTATGCCACATTGGGAATGGAAAGTCATGAAAAGATTTTAAGCTGGAGAGTTACCTAATTTATCATAGATTTTAAAAAGATTCCTCTTGCAGCTGGGTCTTAAGAATTAGTGGCTCTTCATTGATGAGTTCATGTCCTTTGTAGTGACATAGATGAAGCTGGAAACCATCATTCTCAGCAAACTATCGCAAGGACAAAAAACCAAACACCGCATGTTCTCACTCATAGGTAGGAGTTGAACAATGAGAACACATGGACACAGGAAGGGGAACATCACACACCGGGGCCTGTCGTGGGGTGGGGGGAGGGGGGAGGGATAGCATCAGGAGATATATCTAATGTTAAATGACGAGTTAATGGGTGCAGCACACCAACATGCCACATGTATACATATGTAACAAACCTGCACATTATGCACATGTACCCTAAAACTTAAAGTATATAAAAGAAAAAAAGAATTAGTGGCTCTTGCAGTTGTTCAGGCAAGAGATGAAGGAGGCTTGACCTTGGATGAATGGCAAGATTCTGTGTGTGGTATGAAAGTCTAGAGCTTCCTTGATGACCATCTCCTACCCCATGCATTTACAGCTTTCTCTCCTTACAAAAGGATTTTTGACATAAGCAAAAACTTTTCACAAAAATTTGTGTGAAATCTTATTTGGGGATTTGCTCTCTGTGCAAGGAGTCCTACTCCAGCAGGTTTCCTAGTCAAAATATGCCTTTGGGAATGCAGAGAACTGAAGGCCCTGGCTGAGCAAACCCCAGCTGGAGAGACAGACTGGGGATTCTATCTGTGTATAGCATGAAGAATTTATTCTAAACACTTGGATATAGAGCCAATGCCACTTACAAGCTTTCCTTTAAGAATCCTAGGCCAGTTGTTAACAGTTTTTAATCTCCTTAATTTCTTTATCCATGGATACCTGACAGGAACAGTTTGGACTGTGGAAAGACAATAATGGTCCCTTTCTGAAACAGTCTCCTACTTGCTGAAGGCTACTGGAATAGAAGAGAAAATATAGTATTTTCTGAAAATGTAAACAGATGTTAGTTTACCATTTGTGAGCTGCAGGGTTCAGTTAAAGTGAATGTTGTATGTAAATACAGTGGTAGCTTGGGAGCTGCAGATGTCTCTAATAAGCATTCCCAAGTGCACTGTGTTCCATTAGTATGTGGGATTCCACTACCCTAATCCCACTACTGTGGCTTACTCTGGGCTCCTTCTGTTTCTATTCCTGCAGGACACATAAAGACACCTTAGGCGTTAGCTGTCTCTATGTTTCCATTCCACCAAATTGGAACTTCATGACTTTTTCACCTTCTCTCTCAGTCATAAGAAGACGGCTTTTTAAAGGATGCCAAGACAGGTGGATCATGGTAATAGTATACTCCATTATAGCAGTTGTTATTCATTGAACACCTACTGTTTGTCAGGATTGGGCAAGTGGCAGTATACATCATCTTATTTAGTCTGCACAGCAGGTTTAAAGGAAGATAATATTACTCCGACTGTACAGGTGAATAAATGGAAGTTAAAATAATCTCGGCTTGGTAGTGATGGAATCAAATGATGTAATTGCCTCATTGTGACCAGCTAAGGGCAATTCTGTTAGGATCTGTGTAACACATTTTAAGAGAAACATTGGCAAATGAAGAAAGGTTAGAGGAAAACATCTAAGGTCATTTAAGTATACCTATATACATTTCTCTCATATGATATGACAGGCTTGAAAAATTACACAGCTCATTACGAGCAAGAGAGCAGTATATATATATTAACATTCTAATCTTAATAGGAAAAACTAAAGGATGCTGTGGGAATAAATGGAAGGATCATCATACCTAGCCAAGAAAATGATAACTTAGGTCCTGGATAAATAAATTTTAAGTAGGGAAAGGTGGGCTGGAGTTAGGAGCATTCTAAACTCAATGAACAACATGCACATGAGCTTGGAGACAGTGCAGGTCAATTTAGGAGCTCACAGGCCATTTAGAGTGCCAGAAGCAGAGTGTGCAGGTCAGGCAGTAATAAGACATGAGGCTGGAGAAATGAGTAGGAAGCAGATCAAAGGCCTTGAAATGTCAAGGACTTTGTACCTTATGGGTACTGAAGAAGTGAAATGTTTAAAGAAGCCGAATTATATGATTTCTTTTGACTTCAAAATGGAAAATACATGTCGATATTGGGGGAGAAATTAGGAGGTTCTTGCCATAATACAGGTGGCAAATGATGATAGTCTTCAGGTAATGGCAGTAGGAATGCATAGAAGAACACAGATATGAAAGATTCTTAGTCTGGCAGACACCTGGAAGCAAGGGTACATAGGAATAGCTAACAGTTAAAAAAGTATTTGGAGAGCTATCATGTGAAACAGAGAGATGATTTATTTTTTCTGTTCATTTACTGAGGGCATAGTAAGGACTAATTGGAGAAAGTCATAGGGAAACATATTTTAATTTCAATAAAATCTGATGCTCCAAAAATTGAAAACATAACTTACCATTCATCTCTGAATGTATCCGTGCATTTTTTTTTCATTCGAGTTACATTTTTAAATGATTTGCAAGTTCTATAGACTGGGTAACAGTGTACATAACACTTAACAACTAACTAAAATCAGTGAAACACATATCAATATAAACAAAGAGCTATGGAAATTAATCCTGTCCGGGGTTCAGAGGAGTTGTTAATTAAGATGGTAAAACTAGCTGAAGGGATAATTAGAGGGAAGAGTTGTGTGGGGTCTGCAGGATCTACAAGTGGAATTGCCCACAGAACCTTTAGATCTTATGAATCTAGAGCTTAGAAAATAGTCAGGGCTGGTGAAGTATACTGGGGAATTTTCAGTGTAAGCAAAGACCATCAAAGCAAATGTCTCTGAAGAATAAGCAAGTAATACAAATAAGTGAGATGGACAAGGCATAAGGCAATAAGTACTGGGACTATGGAAAATTGGCAAGCAGGTGCCCCTTCCAAATGGCACCACTGCCAGTCAGCTCCAGTAAATTGTTGCTCTGTGCTCTCCGATCTCCACAGTTTCTAAATAAAAACAAAACATTGGATATTTATGTGATGCTTCTAGTTAATATGATATCTCACAGCATGTCCTTGATCTAACTATAGCCCAAAGGCTGTCAGATTGCCTTGTATGTTATAAGATGATTGTTGAAGCTGTGAGTAAGACTGAAATTTTCTCAAGCGAGTAGACCACTGGAATGTATACATGGGTAATCTTTCTCAAGTGGGTAACCAAATGTTATTTGGTATGTAAACTTTTCTATTTCCACATCTGAGGATTCATGCTGCTATAAGTGATGTCTGGGAAAGTCATGCAGCACATTAGCCAGCAAGGCATAAAAGGCAAAGAGAGAGATAAGAAAGATGATGTTAATCTAGAGCCTAATGAAAATGTGGGAGTTCATAAGGAGTGATCAAATACGTAAGGTGATAATTGTGGATATGTTTCGATATCAGAAAACATTGCTTTTCTGTGTGATAGTGCTTTCTTTATAATTAATGTGGATTTAGTTTGTGTTAGTTTTAGCCTTTTAATCCCTATAAATGTGCCACTTCATATTCTACGACTGAAAATGGCACTATAAACAAAATGGTTTAGGAACCAGTGTAGAGAGCAGGAGCCAAAGATGGAATCCAGAGTCACAGCATGAGGGATGAGTAAGGAAGATGACTAAACTGGTAGGTTTTAGAATGAGCTATAGCAGTATCACCAAAACCAAGAGTGGAGAGAACTTCAAGAGGAAAGACACATTTGGACCTTTTAGGTAACTGAAAAATGGCAAGTCCATTGGGTTTAAAAGGTAAAGGCTTCTGGTGACTTCTGAGAGGGCACTCTAAGGGGAGAGTTGGCAAGAATCCAGTTTGCACTGCACTGGGCAGTGAATGGGAGGTCAGTGAGTGGAGTGATTGCCAACTGCTCCTTGGGCAAGTTTGGCAGTAAAGGGAAGGAGAGATGTGGTGCCATTCCAAGGATGAGACGAGGTTAAAAAAAAGGCTTTACTCATTTTTTTTCTAGTGGAGTAGAATTTATAATATATTAAGACTAGGAGTGATAATTGATGAAGCAAGGTACGGAATGAGGCATAAAATGGAGAGATCAGAGTTAGAGCAGTTGATAATTATTTTTCTTTCAGACAGGTTAAAAATATGAATCTTTGGATGTAACCGAGAGGAAAATTGAGGGAGCTTATGCCTGATGCCTCTACATTTTCTCTAAAGTAGGAGATGCAGGAAGGGGTCAGTAGAGAGTCGTGGGCTGGAAAAAAAGAGTTTGGAGGAGCTGCTGTAGGGAATTTAACAGGGGTGATTAAAAGGATTGCTGAGGTTCAAACTGAGGTTGGAAACCATTAAGCAGCAGTCATCAGTACAGCTGTGAGCATTTCTCCAACAGTATCAGGAAGTCCAGGAACAGGAAGGGGAAAAAAGAGGGTCTGTGTTGCTCCAGGTTTTTAGAATAACAAACCAAATTCAGCAGAAGATCAAAGTGAAAAAGACAAGCAGTATGTAAGTGGAGAAATAGACAATGGAACACAGGCTTGAGAAGGACATAAAAGGAGTCAGGAGAAGACTGATTTTCTGAGAGCAAAGAGAATCCCTGAGATAATTTTTTTTTTTTTTTTTTAATATTAGAGTGAGAGATTCTTGCACTGGGTAGGACTTTGACCTGAGTGAACTTTGAGGTTCCTCCTAATCCCAAGATTCTTTGATTCTAGACATGAGAAAACAAAGCTAGTCCCTATGCTGTTGTCATAACTGTCATGGTATGTGATATGCTTTAGCTCTGTGTCCCCACCCAAATCTCATCTCAAATTGAAATTCCTACATGTCAAGGGAGGGACCTGTAGTCCTCAAGTGTTGAGGGAGGGAGGTGATCGGATCATGAGGGCGGTTCTCCCCATGCTGTTCTCATGATAGTGAGTTCTCAGGAGATCTGATGGTTTTATGAACGTGTGGCATTTCCCCTGCTTACACTTCTCTCTCCTGCCACCATGTGAGAAGGTCCAAGATTGCTTTCCATTCACCTTACGCCGTGATTGTAACTTTCCTGAGGCTTCCCCAGCCATGTGGATCTGTGAGTCAATTAAACCTTTTTCCTTTATAAATTACCCAGTTTCAGGTAGTATCTTCATAGCAGTGTGAAAATGAACTAATACAGTATGTAAAAATGGAAGTCCTGTATATACCTGTCTCTCTCAGAATTGGCCTCAAGGAACCTTACGAAGTAGATGACATTTCTCACTTGTTCCTCTCACTTGTTCCTCTCACTTCCTGTTGTAGTATCATCTTCTATTTATTCTCCTTATCACCAGCAGATCAAAACAATGAGGGCATTGATCTATCATAAGAAGGCTGCCTTCAGGCCCTATTCTTTTTTTTTTTTTTTTTTTGAGACGGAGTCTCACTCTGTCGCCCAGGCTGGAGTACAGTGGCATCATCTCGGCTCACTGCAAGCTCCGCCTCCCGGGTTCATGCCATTCTCCTGCCTCAGCCTCCCGAGTAGCTGAGACTACAGGCGCCCGCCACCACACCCAGCTAATTTTTTGTATTTTTAGTAGAGACGGGGTTTCACCGTGTTAGCCAGGATGGTCTCGATCTCCTGACCTCGTGATCCCCCAGCCTTGGCCTCCCAAAGTGCTGGGATTACAGGCATGAGCCACCGCGCCTGGCCTCAGGCCCTATTCTAATAAAACTTCCAGGTAGATGCTTGTTCTCCTTCTCTGTGAGTCCAAACAAGGTCTCTAGTTATTGATTCTCATATTATTGCAGCTTCTACAAATTTCACCCTCAAGTCAGCTTTTTGGCTTTTCTGACTCAAGTCACAAGATAACCATCCTTTTGTTTCATTTTTGTAAATTCTCATAACCCCAACTGGATGGTAGATGAATATGAGGAAGAGGGGAAATCAAAAGAATGAGAGCAATGAGCCTATTACTCTTGAGATGAACAGAGGGAGAGATTCAACACCAAATGCGTCCCTCTTCTGAATCCCATCTCTCGAATCAGACAGCACTTCTGTGTACTTCCCAATATCCATGCAAGTACCAGGAAACTTATTTTACTTGCCTCTGGCCTTGGTTTGCAGGTTTGGGGAAACACAGGAGTCAAACAGAATTTTTTTTGGGTGAACCCACAGATTTCACTCTGAGGAACAGCTCCCTTGCTGTTGAGACAGCTGGGTGCACTAAGCAACACATTTGAAATATGCCTCAGACTTTGTGGAACCAGGTAGTCTGAAATCTTGCCAGGACTTTAGTGCCTCTTGGGATACTTCTGAGGTAGGGCAAAGTCCCATTCAATGTTCTGTTGGAGGAGAGAATCTTTAGTGAAATCTCAAGAATGAAAGCCAAGAAGCCTTAAGATAAGAGCGAGAGATTCAACAGCAAGTACTATCTGTAAGAACTTTGATTTCATTGCATTTAAGCTTCTTTTCCTAGTGGACTGTTTTTAGTTGAATACTTCTTGAGGATAAGTGTTGTGTCTTCTATACTTATATCTGCAGCTTAGCACAGTTCCTGCCCTATGGTACATGTTCCTTATATGTACATGGAAATTAGCCAAATGTCAGGATGCCACTTTTTCATCTCCATCTCTATTCCAATGATGGATGACTGGTAAATACTTCTCTGACTATGTATGTGTAGTTCAAATACTCTAGTTTTTTTTTTTTTTTTTTTTTAGCATAAAGTGCTGTGAAATCCCACCATCAAAAGAACCAAAGTAATATGATGAAAAGAATTTGGTTTCAGAATTTTTTTAAAAAGCACACATTTTTGAGTTCTCGCTCAAAAACAATTTTGTGAGGGTAAGTTATTTAACTTCTCTGTGTCTCAGCTTCCTATAAAACTAGAATTATGAGATCTCTCTTATAGGTTTGAAATAGGATGAAAATTCCTCCCTCTTTTTTTTTCTTATAACCTCTCTCAAAACCTTGCCTGTGTCTCTATGAGTGTGTTGTGTTACAGTTACTGCTATAATTTCTCTACTAGATTAGGGTGGAGAAGTTCCCATGGCTGTTCGCTCTCTCAGAGGACCCTGGGCAAAGTTGGTGCTCACTGTGCATCACTGATTATATCAAATACTGTGTGGCATGCTCAGGCCTTGTTGGTCTCTCTGTACCAGTGTCTATCATGGGACATAATAATTCATGATGAACAGTCAGGCATCTACTTAGTGGCTTATACGTAGAACTGGCTCTCCTTTCAGAAGCCAGAAATTAATAAATGGTCTACAGTCAGAAGGAGATCCTTAATTGATTAATTAATTCAATAAGAATTTATTAAGTACCTTCTATGTGCTAAACACTGGGGAGACAACAGTGCATAAAGAGATCCCATCTTTGTTCATATGAAACTATATTCTAGAGGAAGAGACACACACTAATTGAATACTCTCACAAGCAAAAGTACTTTTGTAATGGTAATGCATGCTACAAAGCTGTAGACCTTGGTGCTATCTGATACAGAGATCTGATGGAATCAGAAAGTTCAGGAAAAGATTGTCTGAGAGTTCCTGGCTAGAGATAGGAAGGAGGGGCAGAGTTAACCAGGAAAGGGAGGCAAAAGTATCACAGTCACAGAGAACAGTGTGCAAAGCACCCATGGCAAGGGGGAATGTGATAAGGGTGTGTAGTGAATGAAGCCATAGTGACTGGAATATAGGGGACAAGATTGAAAGTAAAACTTACAAGGACGACCATTGCTTGGGAGTTTGGGTTTTATTAGCACTGCAGTGGAATGCTGTGAAACAATGAACTGGCATTGTAGAAGCTGGCATAGCCTGCTTTTTTGAGGACATCCAACACCCATGACAAGGTCTACGGCATCAAGGATTACCTTGGTTTGTCTTTGCTAACCAAACTGGGTTATACACAAGTTACGAGTTGTCCTTGTCCCAACTCACACCCTCATCATTGGAGAAGAATGTGGAGTGCCCCTCCCCATCCCGGCCCATCCCTTATGTCCCTGGACTAACGCAGCATGCCTAATGCCAGAGTGGGCAGAAAGAATAATAGCTGTTGTTTCAGTTTACCTGTACTAATTTATCACACCTTACCCAGAGACTCCAGCTCCACTTTCTGAATTTTCTCTGTCTGGAGGTGAAACACACAAGCACATAAATAAGTAGGAAGCTGTTAGGAAATCCTCTTTGTCACTACTGAAGCATGTTCATTTATTTAGTAAAACGTCCATAATTTTTAAATTGCTTTATTTAGCCACTGGCTATTTGGTATCTTCAAGGGGTCCCCATTAGGAGCTGTACTTCCCCATTACCTGCAAAAACAAGGCAAGCTTTTGATCCCTGGAATTAATTACATGCAAAGATTTTCATTGCTTGGAGCAGCAAGCAGCTGGTTCCTACAGGACCCAGGCTGAACTCTCTTGCCAATTTCCCTCTCATGCTTGTCCCTCCCTCCACACCTACACCCTTTCTTTCTTTCATTATGCTCAATGGGTTCAATCTAATGAGGGAAATTGTAATTAAACATTTACAAAGTTCCAGTTTTCTCTGTGACTGCCCTTAAGACTGTGAACATTCACAGTTCACTCTTTTTCCAAATACGGCACAATGGCAAAGTTACCAGGAATGTCCTTACTGACTCAGGCCCCCCAGAATGGTATTAATCCATTTGAAAACAACTTCACTTGAGTTATTAGAGCAGGGGCAAAAGCAGGGAGGGAGAGATCTACTCGTTAGGGATGAGGGAGCAAGAGCAATGATGACTAGCTTTTGTCAGGACACAACGTGCGTCTCTGGTGCTTGTGCAGATCACTTGACAATGGTTTATAGCTTTTCTACCTTCCTTCCTTTCCTATTAATTATTCATACTTCTCCTACCAAGACAGGGGTCTTGTTTTCCTTTTAGGTGTAATTAGAGTAATCAAAGGGTTTGTAACACTCATGTGTTTTATTTCTCATTCTCTATTCAATTTTGTTTTTCATGCAAGAGAAAAATATAAAACACGAAACAAAAACCCCGAGTCTCTGGGTGTTGTGAATTCTTGCAGGGAAAATTGGTTTTACCATATTAGCAATTGGCAGCAATAATTCTGAGGTGAAAAACCTGAAATTACTCCCTTAAAGGCAGTAATTTGTGTAGTATGTATTTTGAGAAAGTGGGGGAGGAGTAGGTGATAATTTAGGTGAATGTTAGCAGTTTATCTTTATATTTTGTGATAAACGAGGAAGCCAAGTGTTGGTGTGTTCAACTGTGGACATACATTTGCATATGGTTTTGTTTCTATTGAATAGATTTTGGTTTGAATGACAAATTAAACTCCCAGCTTCCAAACACTGAATTCTTTTGTTCAGACTTTACACATTCTTGAAAGGAAAGGTGCCCACATGCACTTATCCTTTAAGGGTGAGGTTAGGCAAACAAGGAATTGACAGTTATTTTATGTTTTTTTGTTTTTTGTTTTTGTTTTTGAGATGGAGTCTCGCTCTTATTGCCCAGGCTGGAGTCCAATGGCATGATCTTGGCTCACTGCAACCTCTGCCTCCCGGGTTCAAGCTCTTCTTTTGTCTCAGCTTCCTGAGTAGCTGGGATAGATTACATGCATACCACCATGCCCGGCTAATTTTTGTATTTTTAGTAGAGATGAGGTTTCATCATGTTGGTCAGGCTGGTCTCGAACTCCTGACCTCAGGTGATGTACCTGCCTTGGCCTCCCAAAGTGCTGTATTTTACCTTTTATATTAACAAAACCTTCTTCTTGCAGTTCAGAACCCATAGGAAATATTATTTGAAAGGTATTTCACCACATCATCACAGGCATTTCTATGGTGATGAAGCGATGTGCCATGAACAAAGTTATGCCATTTTTTAATACAAGCCGAGGAAAGAGAAAAAAATCAGGAGCAAGCCACTGCTTCAGGGATTGGCAACCTCTTTATGTTTGCTCAAGATAGAGTGAAAAACTCCTAAGGTTTTACCATTAAAGAACCAAATAAAATTGTTTAACATGTTGGAATTGTGGGTCCTTTTTGTATATTGACTTGAGAAAAAATAAAAATATTGATACAGAAAAAAGAGAATGCATATGATCTTTTTATCTTAGCCAATATATTATGTTTTCTTGTTTTTGTATATCTACATATTCATAAAAACAAGTATGTGTGAAGAAGTTTACATCACAGTGCAAGTGTGATCCTTCATATAAAACTAAAGCAAGTGAGGATGAATTCCTAAATAATTAAACAGTAAATTACTTGTGTTTGTATCAGCTCTTGAGCCATCTTAAACTACTAATCAATTTCTCATAATCATCAGTGCTTTTCATCTGTGAGCGGATTATTTGGTTAAACATGGAGACAATGGCACAGCCGTGAGTAGAGCCCAGGTGTTTTTCTCCGATTTCTCCACAGAACTACAATGCCAGCAGAAAGGTAGAGTGGAGTAATAATAAAAACCAGGTTTAAGAGAACACTAAGTTTTTTTTTTCAGTGTTGTTCACTGAACTGCAAGTGGTATAGAGGTTCAGGAAGTCATTACAGTCTTCATAGGGGTGCAATAGTTCTCACTTCTCCTTTCAAGAAGAGTTGTAATGGAAAGTTGAGGAAGAACAGTAGGGACACAGGGACAGGTGATGTCTCCAATTGGTCATATTCTCCAAGTTATTTTTGGTCTATAGTTGGTTCCCTAAATCTCACTTCTTCTCTTCCTCTAGCTTTAGGGACTGGACTCAGCATTTTGGTTTCATTTCTTTTTTGAAAAGTAAAAAGAAAATTTACAAAACTATAAAACAAGTTATATATATATATATATAACTAGCATATTAACAAATATATATGGGTAATTATATAAAATTATTTATACATATATAATTACCCATATATATTTTTCATATATATATAATTACCCATATATATGTATATGTGTATATATATATAATTACCCATATATATGTGTGTGTGTGTGTATATATATATATATATAATTACCCAGAATTAAACACCTTTAGGTGTAATTAGAGTACATTAAAATTTGGCATACTTTCCTTTAGTTCTTTTCTAAATTATAAAAGTAACATATAGATATATTTTTCTTCTCTAAAAATATTGAAAAGTTAAAGTTTCCTTATCCACTTTCTCCTCAATCAGAGCTGCTTCTCCCAAAATCCCAAGGGAATCATTATTTTGAGTTTGCTGTAGATACTTCAAACGTTTAAAATATGTATTTACATGCATATATATATATACATCTAGAAAAATACTAGCATATGTTATTTTATGTAGTTTATTCAATTACTTACATAGTACAGTGTACTATGTAAGTACAATTCACATCTTGCTTTTTTCTTTCAACACTGCATTTTTGATGTGTAGGTCCCTGATACACTGGGTATTCTTCAGACGGATAACATTTGATTTAGATTCTGAAAGAGGGATAAGATTTTGCCAGGTCAAGAAAGGAACCGGTCAGGTAGAACATTAGTTTACGTATTAGCACTTACTTCATAAAGGCATGGAATAGACTGCGGAAAATCAAGGTTGCTGGACTTTAGGGTGGAACTGGTGAGAGAAGAGACAGGAGACTGAGTAAATGCAGAAAGGGTGGCCATGTAGCCTATGGCAGATATTTTGAATTTTCACTGACAGGCAGGGATATTATAAGTGAAGGTGAAGTGTATCACTTTGCTAGAGCTGCTGTGACAAAGTGCCACAAACCAGGTGGCTTAAACAGAAAATGTGTTGTTCTGGAGACTAGAAGTATGAGATAAAGGTGCTGGCGGGGTTGGTTTATTCTGAGAACCATAAAGAAGAACCTGCCTTGTTCTCTCTCCTCTTCTTATGGTTTGCCAGTAATCTCTGCCATTCTTTATAGACAAGTCACCCCAATCTCTGCCTTGATGTTTTCGTGACATTCTCTCTGTGTGCATGCCTGTGTCCAAATTTACCTTCCTTTATTTTTACAATTTTTATTTTAAGTTCAGGGGTACAGGTGCAGTATGTTCAGATTTGTTACCTAGGTAAACGTGTGCCATGGTGGTTTACTGCACAAACCATCCCATCATCCAGATATTAAGCCTGGCATCCATTAGCTCTTCTTTCTGATGCTCTCCCTCTGCCTCCCCTTTTGCTGTGCAGAAGCTCTTTAGCTTAATTAGATCCCATTTGTCAATTTTTGCTTTGGTTGCAATTGCTTTTGGCGTTTTTGTCATGAAATCTTTGCCCACGCCTAATTCCTGAATGGTATTGCCTAGATTTTCTTCTAGAGTTTTTATAGTTTGGGATTTTACATTTTTTAACCCATCTTGAGTTAATTTTTGTATGTGGTGTAAAGAAGAGGCCCAGTTTCAGTTTTCTGCATATGGCTAGCTAGTTCTCCCAGCACAATTTATTAATTAGGGAATCCTTTCCCCATTGCTTGTTTTTGTCAGATTTGTCAAAGATCACATGGTTGTAGGTGTGCGGTCTTATGTCTGAGTTCTCTGTGCTTTTCCGTTGATCTATTTGTCTGTTCTTATACCAGTACCATGCTGTTTTGGTTACTGTAGCCTTGTAGAATAGTTTAAAGTCAGGTAGTGTGATGTCTCCAGCTTTGTTCTTTTTGCTTAGGATTGACTTGGCTACTCAGGCTCTTTTTTGGTTCCATATGAATTTAAATTTTTTTTTCTAATTCTGTGAAGAATGTCAATGGTAGTTTAATGGGAATAGCATTGAATCTATAAATTACTTTGGGCAGTATGGCCATTTTCATGATATTGATTCTCCCTAGTCGTTTATTTTTATCCTCTCTGATTTCTCAGAGCAGTGGTTTGTAATTCTCCTTAAAGAGTTCCTTCACTTCCCTTGTTAGTTGTATTCCTAGGTATTGTATTCTTTCTGTAGTAATTGTGAATGGGAGTTCATTCATGATTTGGCTCTCTGCTTGCCTTTTATTGGTGTATAGGAATGCTAGCAGTTTTTGCACATTGATTTTATATTCTGAGACTTTACTGAAATTGCTTATCAGCTTATGAAGCCTTTGAGCTGAGCCGATGGGGTTTTCTGGGTGTAGGATCAATGTCGTCTGCAAACAAAGATAATTTGACTCCCTCTCTTTTTATTCAAATACACTTTTATTTTTTCCTCTTGCCTGGTTTCCCTGACTAGAACTTCCAATACTATGTTGAATAAGAGTGGTGAGGAAAGGCATTGTTGTCTTGTGCCAGTTTTCAGGGGGAATGTTTCCAGCTTTCGCCCTTCAGTATGATATTGACTGTGGGTTTGTCATATATGACTCTTACTATTTTGAGATATGTTTCTTCAATATCTAGTTTATTGAGAATTTTAAACATGAAGGGATGTTGAATTTTTTGAAGTACTTTTCTGCAACTATTGAGATAATCATGTGATTTTTGTCTTTAGTTCTGTTAATATGATGTATCACATTTATTGATTTGCATATGTTGAACCAAACTTGCATCCCAGTGATGAAGCCAACTTGATCGTGGTGGATAAGCTTTTTGATGTGCTGCCGAATTCAGTTTGTCAGTGTTTTATTGAGGATTTTTGCATCAATATTTATCACGTATATTGGCCTGAATTTTTCTTTTTTTGTTGTGTCTCTGCCAGGTTTTGGTATCTGGATGATGCTGGCCTCATAGAATGAGTTAGGGAGGAGTCCCTCCTCTTCAATTTTTTGAATAGTTTCAGTAGAAATGGTACTAGTTCTTCTTTGTACCTCTGGTAGAATTCAGCTGTGAATCTGTCTGGTCCTGGGCTTTTTTGGTTGGTAGGCTATTTTCTACTGCCTCAATTTCAGAACGTGGTCTATTCAGGGATTCAGTATTTTTCCTGGTTCAAATTTACCTTTCTTATAAGGAAGGCAATCATGTTGGATTTGAGTCCAGTCTAATGACCTCATTTTAACTTTGTTACCTTGGTAAAGAGTCTGCCTTCAAATAAGTTCACAATGTCTAACTGTGAGATAGGAATTTAACACATGAACCCATTCAACACATGAACCTTTGGGGGCAGGACTTAATTTGACCCTTAACATGAAGTGATAAAAATATTTTTTAGACTTGATAATTGTAGCTCTTGTTTGATGGCTGAAGTATCAAGAGGATTATGAGAACAGACATGAGGCTGTGAATATGTTGAAGGATTGGAATTTTGGATCACTCAAATGTGATCCAAACCCTCTGGACACCCTTACCCTTTCTAGATATATTTTTTCCCCTTAAAGAACTCAAAGGAGAACAAAGACCTGGAAAAATATCTATGGATATCTGGAAGTAAGCACTGTACTAGAGGTTATCTTGTATTTGTCTCTAGTTTTTATGTTCGATTCTCAGAGGCAGGTATTTCATTGTCCAAGGTGCAATAATTATGGAGTATACATTTTATTTAATCACATAGGAAGTGGTTTATTATAAAAGAGAAAGAATACTTTAACTTTAAACCTGTTGGACAAAAGGGTTAAGTATAACTTTCTCAATTACTTAGGCAAATATATTCTTGAAAATAAAAAGTTAGAAAAGAGGGAAAGACTGAGACCCTCAATGTTAAATAACATTTTATAATGATCACATGCTGAGTCAAAGGCAAAAGCAATTTCTAAGTTGCCTACTTAATTCTCTAGACCATGCCTGCTATCTTATATTTATATCTTAATAAATGTACATATGCTGCCTTTCTGTTTTGGGGACAATGGGAAGTATAAATTTGATCTTTCTTGAATTCTCCACATTTAAAGTCTCCACTTGTCACTTGAAGTAACATAGTATTTTAGCATTTAATTTCCTGGGGATACCAGATGTTTTATTTTGTGAGTTTGTTTTATTTATGTTATAGTTGTGGTTTAAACAACTATATGTTCATTTAAAATGAAACTCAAAAAAGAGGAAAGAATGGCACAACTCAATAAATATATAGTTTAATAATATTCAGTGAATACATATGCACAGTGAATGGAAGTCTAAATAACGTACTCCAATGAAGAATTATTAGATGTTGCCCGTCTCAGCTGGATTTTCAGTTATACTATTCAAGCTGGTGGGAGGTTTCAGGGGAAGAACAGGGGAGAAGACAAAGCAGAAACAGCCTTAGGCAGTATAAATTCTGAATACCTTTAATTTGATTAACATGTTAATACTAGCAGGAGAGTTACTTTGTTGTATTCTAGGGATTATAACATGGCATCATTTGAAATGATATGGTTCCCACCGATAAGGGGAGGATGAATAGAAGCATACACTGAATTTCTCTCCAGGGCATTGAGTTCCTTTGGCGACAGCACTGTTGGCTAAATATGAAAGGCTGTGAGATGAAATGGCAGCAAGAGAACAGCAGAGGAAAATGTAAGGCAGGGATGGGAAACACATGAGAAGTTTATACCTGACCATCTCTTTTCTATCATTGGCTTCCTATCTCCTGTTCTTCTTCTTTGTCAATCTCTGTAGCCTCCGCCTTTGCTCAAATTGGCTCAGTGATATGATTTTAATACTAAGCCCACACCCAGTTGGTATGAAGACGTTAAGTAATTAATTAATTCAATAACTATTTGCTGATCTGAACAAAGTGAACAAAAAACCCTGTCTCTGTGGAATTTTCTTCCAGGGATGAGGGGCTTGGGAATGGTTAACAAGTAAGTAAATTATGTAACTTGTTAGACAGTGCTAAGTGCTACAAAGAGAAACTAGGTAGATAAAAGAAGTAGGGACTTGGAAGGTTGAGATTTTATAAAAAAAAAAGGTCAGAGAAAATACCACTTTTCTGATGAATTAAAAAGTTATGACCTTGCTAATTTTTATGTATTTATTCTGTGTCCATTAAAACTTCCAGAAACTTTCTCTTGAGGTGACATTTGAGTCTCAAGATCTGGCCCTGGTGATTATATTGTGACACACTGTGATCATTACAAAAATTTTTATCATCATGTATAACTGTGATGCTATTTTGCTTGCAGCCCAGACAATGTGATGGATTTACTAAAACATTCTGATAATCATAAGACAGTGATTCTAGGACATGTATTATCAGGACCTCTTCTGTACCTGTGTTTGAAGTTGCCATAGATGAAAGTCATATAAGAGAAAAGCAATATGATAATTTGTAAGAGAGCTGCTCATAATAACCAGGATATGACAGTCAACTTTTTTCCTTTTTACCTTTCCTTCCATCTCTACCTCTTTTCTTTGTTATAGACTTTGAGTTTTGTATGTGTCAGGTTTCATTCATTTGGGAAACCAATGTCACATCAAATTAGCAGGATGTTATGACCCTCTAATTGGCCTTTGCATTGTACACCAGCCTCCTATGTTTGTTCGGGATAGCACCAGGCATCCTTTTAAATTGGTAGTTTGACTGTCAGTTTCCGTAATGCCCTTGACAGTAAAACAACCACAACTCTATGTGATTCTATTATGAAACATTAATCTTCTGACTGTATGGTAAAAGGAAGGGGTGAGAGTTTCTCTCCATTCCCCCAAAGGAAGGAAGAGTAAGAAAGAAATTAAAAATGTACGAGCACTCCCAATAACAGGTCATCAAGTCACAGCTTTTCATTGTGGCCACTCTTTGTCAGCTGTGTGTGACAAGAAACAAATCACAGCTCCATGATATTTGATAGCCTTGAGTAATTAAAGAGTCTTCAATGCTTTTTGGAAAATGTTGTCCAATATTCCAGCCACATGCAGTGCTCCCTTAATAACTCAATAACTCCACATTTCTCTCCCTGTGTGTGTTTGACTATTGCTATCCCTTTTAGAGATATTTGCATGTAATCAAGATAGAGTTCAAAGATTTACCATTTTCCTTACTATTATTCTATATTTGAATATCCCTCCCACTTCCATTTTTTTCTTCCGATAGGGGAAATAAGTTAACCAAAATTCAAACAAAAATCAGTTTTAAATAAATATTCCTAATAAGAATTATTACAACTACTACCACACATAAATTTATGGTAGGAAAATTTAGAATCTGTCCTGGAAAAAAATACGTCCAGATTATTTACAAAGGTTTGCTTTTAGAATCCCTCTTGAGATAAATAGACATGTTGGGGGTGATTCTGGGACGGAGCAAACATGTAGTTTGGGTCGCAGTTTAACGATGTAGCCGTAGTGTATTAAGGCTATGCATAGCAATTTCTCTTGCCCTGGAGTAGTTAGTGTCAAACTCTTTTTACCCATTAAACATTTGAAGTAGATTTATTAGCTCTAAGGATTCTTGGTTCTTCCTGAAAAGGAATTAAGAATCTTTGGACAGTGGACTTCTTGAAAATCCTATCAAATACCCCTAAGTATGTTTCTGGTAGCCTCTCGGTTGTGCTATTCAGTGTTGAATAACACAGAGCTTGATTGTTCTAATTTAGCGGGAGAAACACATTTTTTTTAATGTGGTTTTTGCCATTTTCTATTATACTTTAAGTTCTGTGATACATGTGCAGAACATGCAGGTTTGTTACATAGGTATACATGTGCCATGGTGGTTTGCTGCACCCATGAACCTGTCATCTACATTAGGTATTTCTTCTAATGCTATCCCTCCGCTAGCCCCCCCACTACCCAACAGGCCCCAGCATGTGAGGTTCCCTTCCCTGTGTCCATGTGTTCTCATTGAGAAACACGTTTTTTAAAAACATAAATAAATATCACCCTTTTGTCATGTATCTTCATAAGCAATTGACCCAACCAATGGATTTGCAGTCAGTGAAAACAACTTTGGATAGATGGGTGGATGGATGAACGAATGGATCTCATTTATTTGTGGGAGCTAAAAATTAAAACAATTGAACTCATGGAGAGAGAGAGAGTAGAAGGATGGTTACCAGAGGCTGGGAAGGTTAAGGAACTTGGAGGGAAAAGTGGGGATGGTTCATTGGTACCAAAAAATAGTTAGAAAGAATAAATAAGATTTAGGATTTGATAGCCTATCAGGGTGACTATAATCAATAGTATCTTCATTGCACGTGTCAAAATAACTAAAAGAGCATAATTGGATTGTTTGTAATAGGATAAATGCTTGAGGTGATGGATACCCCATTTACCCTGATGTGATTATTACACAATTTGCCCATATAAAAATATACCTTATGCCCCATAAATATGTACACCTACTATGTACCTACAAAAATTTTAAAGAATGTGAATGGTTGAATAGATAGGCAGATAGATAATAAAGTAATTACTATTTATTTTTGATTTCAGAAGATTTTAACAGGGCCCTTGATTATCATTCATCTGAGATCTACCCTTGTTTGTATGGCTTATTTGGGTTGTAGGTAAGAGTCATTCTTGAATGAGTGGGGGTTTCTGATTATTTTTAAACAGCCATTCAAGACCAATGCAGATACCTAGGAGGAAAATGTTTCTGATTTTTATGAATGTGTATGAAACTGGTAAATATTCATAACATAGCTACCCATATATGCTTCTGCAAGCCAATCTAAACAAATTGCCAGTATCAAAGATTCTGTTGATGAGGAAAGGACAGCCTGTGTTTGCAGTCTTGTTAAGGTGGTTAACAGTGGTGTCCTGATTTTTTCCAAAACCTTCCAGATTTGGGCTGCTGAGTAGATGGTGCTGACTTCCGATACTGCTTGTTGTTGTTATTTAAACCATTGAGCAGGTTAGGAACCTCTGAACTTAAACGAAAGAAATCAGTGGTTTCAGCTGGAATAAAAAAGTAATACTATGGTATAGCATAACAGAGATAATACAATTTTTGTGGTTTTAAAACAGAGAGAAAAGTCCCTCTTTTAATGCAAAATCACCTGTAACCTTGAACGTATCAACCAGTGTGACTTAGCTGATAATTAGGCCTATTTCATAGAGCTGTTATGAGAACTAAGTAAAATCATGCACGTACAAATGATTAGTTACTTTTAAAAACTGTAAAATGCTTGCTGTTATTGTTGCTGGATTGAAGAGTTCATTGTGATGGTGCCATTCAATGACCATATGACTAAGATGATCATCCTTTGTACTTTGTCTCCCCATCTCTCCTCCCTTCCTTGTTTTTCCATGTGGTATGTGTTTTCTCTCTCTCTCTCTTTTTTTTTTTTTTTGAGACGGATAGTTTCATTCCTGTCGCCCAGGCTGGAGTGCAGTGGTGCGATCTCGGCTCACTGCAACCTCCCCCTCCCAGGGTTCAAGTGATTTTCCTGCCTCAGCCTCCTGAGTAGCTGGAATTACAGGTGCCCACCACCACGCCCAGCTAATTTTTGTATTTTTAGTACAGACAGTGTTTCACCATGTTGACCAGGCTGGTCTTGAACTTCTGACCTCAGGTGATCCACTCGCCTCCACCTCCCAAAGTGCTTGGATTACAGGCATGAGCCACCGCGCCCGGCCCGTCTCTAAGTTATTTTCTAAGCTAAAAGTCATGCTACTGCAACCAACGGATATCCCCCCTTTTTTGGAGATACTTGGGAATGTAGAAACTATTTCAGAGAGTCAAAATTCTACAGATAGATTTTAGAATGTACAAAATCTAGACGTGGCATTGAGGCATCTAGATATTGCCTTTACCTATTTCCTGTAGGAACTTGCTCCAGATTAGTATCTTAAAGACAAATTGGCATTTATTTTTCTTACACACATTGCATTGTGCTATGTAAGAAAATTACAGATTAAATCAGCATTTTCCTCCTGCTCGATGTGAATAAAATCAATGCTGAAATGGGAGTCCTAGTTAATCTATGTGATGGAAGTTACTAGGACCAGTGTTTGGTGGCTTAGGTCCTTAAAGAAATTGGAAAGCTCTTTGCAATACAGTGTGTTAACAACAGCCTTTTCTTCTTATTCCCTTCCCTTTGCAACTGTTCCCAGCCCTTCTTTAAAAATCTAAGTCAGAAATATATTGAAGGGCTTTATTTCTATCCATTTTTTTCTATCTGCACATGGCTGTTGATATTCCTTCACTGTCTTGGAGCTATCAACTATCAGTCTTTTGTAAAGTAGCATACATAGTAAAGTATCAAGAAAACATTTTCTCAAGCCAGACTGCCTGTGCTCAAATTGCAGCTCTGCTACTTACTGGCTGAGTGACCTTGGACACGCTATTTAACCTCTCTGTGCCTAGTAACCACTACATAGGAGGGTATTTTATAAGGATTAAATCTCTGTAACACACGTAGAAAAGTACCTGCCATATGGTAGGCACAATATACATTTTTGTTAAATAAAATGAAGCTTAGTAGTTTACCTGCATTGTTCACATTATCTAACACATTACCTTCCACATCGTAGGTACACAATGAATATTATATGACTTATACATGACTAAATGTATTCTTAAATTGGAGTGGTACAAAAAAACATATGGGTCCATTCCACATTTCTACAAGCTAGCTCTGCAGTCTTGCACATCAAATTTTAGTGTCTTTGGAGCTTCCTTCTCATCTTTAAAATAAAAATATTTGCCCAGTGTATTTCAAAGGGTAATTTTAATGATCAAAATGATAATGTACTTCCAATGAGTTGAAAAAATTATTTCTCTATATGAAAGGTATTATAACATTTTTATTTATCAAATTACTAAATCAGTTCTAGGGGAAATATGCTAGTAAAATAGTTAAGGCTTGACAGATATAACTGGTCCAGAGGTCGGTAGTCATCATGAGTACTAAGACCTAGATACTAGGGGTCTGTGTTTGTTCTTGAGAATACAGCAAAGTGTTTCAAGGAAGGAGGCTTCTCCTTTACTTACCAGGGCTGTTCAGCTGTATTTGGCTACTTCTTGTTATGGAAGGAAACCTGAGCAGACCTTGGGAATCCAGTGTTCCTTTATCACATTCCTCAGATCTGTTAGGCTGGACGCCAAGGACAGTAGTTTGAAGGTGTTTGTCTTGATGCTGATGGATGTTGCAGTCTGTAATCCACGAACTGAAACAGGGCTTCTCTTCATTGCAGCTGGCATATCTTGTTGTGTTTATGAGTCTGACAGGCAAACATATCTGAAGCATATCTCATATGCTGATCTGTGAGGGAGATAAGCCCCTTGTTTTGCTTGACTGGAAACAAAATAAGCAGGTGGCAGAAAACCCTGCATTGATTTCTGCTTGGGCTAAAACACCCAGAATAAGATCAAGTCCCCCTTGGGCACACTCCAGCCTCTGCTATTTGATCATTGATCATTTGACTTAAGTTTGCAAATTGTTGTAGGGAAGTGTAAGTTTCTTTCTGCTTTAACAAAGCTACTTTTACTTATTATAATTTTATAAGCTATTAGCACTATTTTGTGATAGAAAAAAACTAAAAATCAAATGGTGTCAGAGCTTAAAAATCTCTTACTTCATTTGCCGTGTAATCTTTATGCATTTGATTTTTGCTTCAGGATCCTTACCTATAAAGCATACCCATTTCATTTGACCACTAGATTTTTACAGAATAAAAATAGTTCCTTTCTGAAGAGAAACTATGAAAGTGTATACATGGGCTAGGAGATGGAGCTGAGGACTCCAAAGTAATCAGTCCCTGATAAGAACTTGAGTTTTGATGCACACATTATTGCATTTTAGAGATTTTGGTCTCCCAGTTAGATTGTAAACTTATCGAAGGCAGTAGGACATTGACAATGCATAAATATTAGTTAGGAAAATGAAAAATAAAGTGTTGCTTACCAATTCAGAGATTCAGAAGAATGTGGATAGGATTTTTTCCCTCTCACCTGAAATTTCGACTTTATAAACTCTTTTTATTACTGTCCTTCCTTTTCTGATCCCTTGATGATTATTAATTGGTTCCAGTGGTGTATATTTCAGATATTTAATTAAGTCTTCCTTTCTGTCCAACTCTCTGCCAAAACATATTTTTCATTTTTCTACCTGCAATGCTCAAACATAAGTTGATGCCAAATGCATGCTGTTTGATTGCATTCCATCCAGATTTACTTCCAAGCAGGACGAGGCCTGTAGCATTTATTTCAAGTAGCTTTACAAAGAGCCATTCTTGGCCCTCAATGTGTGTGGCAGGCGGGGAGGCAGGAGAGGAAAATGAGGTAGATGTCCTTCCCAGACCTTAACTAATTTTTGAGAGAAATGGAAAACGGCAGATCAGATGCCATTGGCCCTTTGCCCAATTAAGCCATAGCAGTGTTAGCTAAGATGTGATCAATATGGAAGACTTGGTCTGCAGAGCCTTTTTTAGCTCTGCTCCTGTACTAGTCAAGCACCTCCTGCAACTTTGTGGTAAATTCAAGCACCTCGTGCAACTTTGTGGTAAAAACCATCCTCATGAGTTAGAGCCTTGTCTTATAAGAAGGAAGAGGACAGCTTCTGGGTGAGACACGTGCTGGCCATCATGCTGTTGCCTAATCTGTCACCTCAACTATTGATTCCCAGCTCTTGATTCTCATTGTTCATTCATGGAGTTGTTTCTAAATAATGGTGACTAGAGAGGAGGAAATGGTGTTATATTAGTTCTCTATTGCTGCATAACAAATAACTCCAAAACGTAGCAGCTCAAAAATCAACAAGGCATTACCTCCTAATTTTTGCAGGTCAGGAATCCAGATGTGGCTTAGCTGGGTGCCTCTGGCTTAGAGTCCCTCCATAAGGCTGCAACCGAGGTGACAGCCAGGGCTTCAGTCACCTCAACTTGGGAGGGATCTGCTTCCAAGCCCTTACCTATGGCTGGTGGCAGGCCTTAGTCATTGTGGACTGTTGGCCACAGATAATACTTCATTGGCACAAGAGCCTTTCTACAGGACAGCTTACAACTTAATAGCTGTCTTTGATTGAGGGTTGGGGAGAAGGTGGAAGCCATTGTTGTTTTCAATCTAATCTTGAAAGTGACATCCTGTCACCTCTACTGTATTCTATTCATCACTTAGAAGTGAGTCAATACGTATAGGACATTTAAGGGGAGGGAATAATCAAGGGTATGAATACCAGGAGGCTGAGACAGTTGGGAGCCACCTTATAGACTGCCTTACACAGGTGTAAAAAGCATGAAATAGACATTAGACAAATGCAGGGTCTGCTGAGATGGCGTGTAAAAAGTTCTATCACAGGGCTTGCCACAGAGTAGAGAAGCATTGCATTTATTTCTTGCCACCCCCAGCACATTGCCTGGTGCATTGTGGGCACTCAAGTACCTACATGCCCATGAAACTGTGTCTAGTTTACTAAAAACAGAGAGTCTCTCTGTTCCAAAAGAGATTAATGTTTGGTGTTATCCTTTCTGGACAATTTTCTTCCTATGCTTCATTTCTCCAGTTATCGTCAAGGGAATTGATTTAAGTCTGAAATAAAATCACTCAAAAATAAAGAATAGCTGAAGCAGACCTAGAATTACCTTGGTGGAATTACCTTCTTAAGAACAATTAGAAGTTTATTCTTTAGGTCAGGAATGCTGTTGCCAATCTTCCACAGCAGGTGATAAGAATTAAATTCCCTCATGACCTAGGAAACATTCTTTCTGCTAATCTGGTTCCACCTGGAGGTTCAACAAATAGAAGATAGAGCACACAGTGTGTTTAGTCTTAACCACATAGCCCGAGGCACTGGGGAAGTGTCCACACGATGTTTGCCTTCTGTGAACCTGGAAAGCAATTTTTTTCTAGTTTTTCTTTTTTTCCTCTTCTTTTCGTATTCATCTGAATTCTTCTGTAGTTAAATTATTAATTTCTCTCCCTACAGAATATAATAAATTACTATCCTTGTTAATTCTTTTATCAAAGATATTTACTAGGCTTCTGCTTCCACAAGGGCCATTTGAAAAACAGTGCTTCATGTGATCCCTGAACTTTTTGGCAATTATAAAGAGAGATCACAAATGAGTAAGGTTGAAAATTAAACTATAACTGGAATGAAATGTCCTATAGGACTAAACCTATCAGTTGTATTGCAGATCAGCCCCTTATAATTGGTGATGTGGTATAAGACATTTTATATAACTATAATATATAGGCCATAAATTATTATTATATCAGTCTGTGGTATAATATTGCACCTTAGGGTAGAATTTGCTCCATTTACATTATATTCAGGCAGAAAAAATGAAAACATCTGTCAGGGAGAGTATAGCCCTATTGATCAGGTATATATAAGTAAGGTTTACTTATATAAGGCTGAGAAAAGGGGCTTTCCATTTGATTTCAGTTGTTTTATAGACAAGTTTCTAGTTTGAGGGAGCTATTTAGAAATGTATGTAGCCTTATGTAGAAATTCCAATAAAGCTTTCAAAAAATAAAGCTGGTATTTATATTGGTTGAAATGGCAAGATAATGAGTCTAAAAGATTTTCCCTTCTGATGTTATTTTTTTTGTTGTTCAGAATGACACTTGAAAGATGCCTAGGATTTCTACTGCTGCTCTTAGAATCACAGGATCTCAGGGTAAAATCAAACTTTAGAGGTCATTAAGTTCAACTAGCCATAAAGGTCTTTTTGTCAAACTTATGACCATTCAAGATACTTTGATGTCAAAGTAGCTCACAAGATGAAATAAATCACTCGCATGTTAACCCATAGGAGGTTAAACTTTTGACAGCAGATCTGTGGTGGTAGATACCATGTTTTCTACTGTCCTATTGGAAATGAGTGTTAGAGGCCCATTTCCACTACAAATACTGCCTAGTGGCTGACTTACATGGTAAAAATCCATCCAACCTTGCTCTGCATACATTCCAGAACTCTAATGCAAAATGATGCCTAAACCATTTTGACTCTATCCATGCATGAGGACACTAAGTAAGATGAAGCTTGTTTTGATATATACACTTTTTAAAAAGGTAGAAGAACAAGAGGTGGTAAAATAAGTTATTCAATTTATTGACTATAGTAACAACTTGGCTCTGATTGTTAATGTTTGTCCCTGCCATGTGATATATAGTTGTGTGAGATTAAAAACCCCCTTGGGTATAATTTTATTTACACCAACACATATATTTTGAAGAGATGAATGACCAATTCTGGGAATAGTTAGAAGTAAAGAATTTGAATTTTCTGCAGCACTGCTGCACGTTAGGTAAATTCCTCTCTTTGGGCCTCACTTGCAACACCAATAAAGAAAGGAGGTTATACTAGATGATCTATAAGCCCCTTCCAGCCCTAACATGCTATTAGCCCATGATTCTTGTGTAGGGATACCAGAAGACGATGAAAGAGAGAACCTAACTTATTTTCTGTCACCAGTCCTTATAATTCATGGCATCGTGTATTTCTCCTTGAGTCAACATTGCTTCTTTTAGTGATACAAGCAAGTCTGCTTTCTCCAGCTCCTTAGGAGGCAACTGCTACTGCAGAACAAAGATCATTCTCTTCCCGGCACTCTTCTGATTCCTGGTACCTGTATTCAGTTTCACATTCCCTTTCTTGTTGAGGATGCCATTGCCTATAGAAAGATACTTTAGGTGAATTACCAGGCAAATGTTACCAATGCAAAGATAACCGATAAGGGGGACTAGAATCTTGGAATTTGTGCAAATAAATTCCTTTGTTTGTGAAACTGCAGACTGATTAGAAAACTGTCATAGTAAAATATCTACTTTAAGCATGTCCTTTACTCATTTTAAAATAACAACTGGAAAGAAAATATAAATATATCACTGAAATAATGGTTTCTCCATGAAGAAAAAGACATTTAGACAAACCAAAAGTGTATATTCTATGGTGTAGTAAATCATTACCTTACTATATTAGGTTAATACTTGATAAAACCTTGTAGTGAGATAAATGGTGATATGGAGAACTTAAATCTTCAAATGTATGTTTTAAGCCCCATTATAGCTATTTTTTTCAACCTTACCTACTATAAAGTTTTGTCCAGAGATATTCCAAAAAAGAATAATAGATTGGTATTAATGTTTCTGCCTCTTTCACTCTTTGGAAGACGTGCCAATAGGCAGGTAAAGAGATCAAAAAGAAAAAGTCGGGCAGGGTGCAGTTTCTCACACCTGTAATCCCAGCATTTTGGGAGGCCGAGGCAGGCGGATCACAAGGTCAGGAGTTCGAGACCAGTCTGACTAACATGGAGAAACCCTGTCTCTACTAAAAATACAAAAATTAGCCGGGCGTGGTGGTGCACACCTGTAATCCCAGCTACTCAGGAGGCTGAGGCAGGAGAAATGCTTGAACCCGGGAGGCAGAGGTTGTGGTGAGCTGAGATCATGCCATTGCACTCCAGCCTGGGAGACAGAGTGAGACTCCATCTCCAAAGAAAAAGTCAAACTAGATCACCATTTACTTAACAAGGAGCTGTTAGTATATTAAGAGTATTATGCCATTCAGTCTGATTAAACTACCTGAAGGAACAGTGGAACCTCTTCCTAATCAGTCCCATGTGAGACTTCCTGGGAGACAGCTGGGGGCAGCCAGAAGCAAGTAGCTAGAGAGGATTGTGGATTTCTTTGTGAGGAAATCTGAAACTGGCCACTTTAAGGCCCCTGGGTTCTACTGAGGTTAAGCCTCTAAAGAGTCCTTGACTCACTCAACTTCAAAGCAAATTCAATTTGATCTCTTGCCTAATAATAAACACTGGGCAGAAGCAGACATGGAAGGATTTGGAAAATGGTGTTAAAAGATCAAAGAGATCTAAATAAACTATTTTGTTTGAACTAGAGTTACCAAGTAGAATAGATTGTTTTACCATAGATGGAGACTCTTTGAGAAGGAGTTAAAATTTGTGGGAGATCCCCAAAATAATGGCAGTTCCCACACACACTTTTCCCCCAGAGCATATATGGGGGATATATACCACTTTCTCACCTCCTTTTCCACTTCTCATCATTGTTAGATCTCTAGAAAGTTCATGTAGCTTCTTTCTCCTTTGTCGTTATCTGTTTCAGATACCTCACCAGCTTCCTTTGCTTTCATTTACCATATCATAGTGGTAATTTCCTCAATTCCTATATCCTACAAGAGCTTGATGAATGAAAAGAAGGAAGCCTGTGACAATTATTTTATTCAAGCCTCCAAAACAGAGTTTTGCCAAATGCTTGTCCTACTCCTCCTCCGTGCGCCTGCCATGGTCTTTGTTTTGCCTCTTTTTCTTTTGGCAGTTACCCCAACTATAACTGGAATTTCCTGACTGATGAAGATTTAGTGGTCCAAACACAGTCAGTTGTCTTTTGGCCAGAAAGAAATATACATTATATAATCTGGTGGTTTATCTTCTTATCCCTCCCCCATTAACTTTTTTTTGTTTTGGTTTGGTTTTTGAATCTCTGCTTCCCTTCTCCATCCCCTAAGCAAAAGCATAACCAGCAAGTTTTTTAGCATTTAGTAGATACAAGCCTAGCATTGTGCTAAGTATTTTGCATTTATTGTCTCACTAACTTTTCAGAACCATCAGTGAAGTTGGTTCCTTTATCATCCTTATTTTGTAGATAATACAATTGAGATCCAGTGAAACTATAGTTATTAAGTGTAGGTGCACATACTAAAACCAAATGAATGACTTGAAATCCCAAGTGGTTAACATTTATTCCAGAATACTTTCCTAATCTGTGCCTGGCACTGCACTAGTTAATGAAAACAGAGTGAGAAAAGATATGATGTGTCCAGCCAGGTGCGGTGGCTCACGCCTGTAATCCCAACTCTTTGGGAGGCCGAGGCGGGCAGATCATGAGGTCAGGAGACTGAGACCATTCTGACCAACATGGAGAAACCATATCTCTACTAAAATACAAAAAAGCAGCCGGGTGTGGTGGCATGCACCTGTAGTATCAGCTACTCAGGAGGCTGAGGCAGAGGAATCACTTAAACCCTGCCCAGAGGCAGAGGTTGCAGTGAGCCAAGATCACGCCACTGCACTCCAGCCTGGGCGACAGAGTGAGACTTTATCTCAAAAAAAAAAAAAAACAAAAAAAAAGATACGACGTGTCCAAGCTCTTCGTCTAATGAAGGAGACAGATGTCAAAAAGATAAATTACTATACGGTACAAAAATGCTCTTTCAGAGGTATGAGCAATGTTCTATGGCAGACAAAAAATTAGAAAGAAGACACCCATTTTCCTCATAGTAAACCAAAAATGATCTAAAATACTCCATGTTTGTTAAAAAGCAAGATCTTTATGGTTACTGTTAGGCACTACGGTATGCCTCCCTGGGTTGTTAATACCAATGCCATATAGATAGAACAAATAGTTCGAAAAGACATGAGGACAAAAGAGTCTCCCAGTCTCCCAAATAATAGATCCAAAGAATTCTCTGGATTTGAATTTAATGTTCAAGAGAGGGGAAGGCATAAATATATAAACATATATGTTTCATACATATGTGTATACATATATATGTTTCATACATATATATACATACATACACATACTTATATATACATACATAAATATATTTATATATCCACTTAAAACATATACAAAACTACCTATACATATATACATCTATATATCACATGTTTCAAGAATCTGTTTTCTACTAACATCTTCATGTACGTAAAATTTAGGTGTTTTATAAATTTATTTGACAGAGCACCCCTGAACCTTTTATATACACACCTCATCAGATGGAAGTAATATATAAAGGAAAGGCACTGGCTTCATTCTTCTATTTTTAAAAGGAGTGAAAACATTTTTGCATTTGCCAAACTCCTGTGTATGCAAACTAATTGTGTGTGTGTGTGTGTGTGTGTGTGTGTGTGTGTGTAGACACAGCACCATTTTTTGGTGAGGATGGCACAGGGGCTCTCAAAAGGAGTTCTCAGAATCATGGCACCAAAAAGTTGTGAGTTTGCAATAATCAGAGTCATGGTGAGCATCATGGAAATTTAGAACTAAAAGAGATGTTGCAGATTATCTCCAGTCTGAGTCCCTGCTACACATGAGAAACTAAGGCCAAGAGATGTTAAATGGCTTGAACACAGAATGATCAGTGGAACAATACCTAGAGCTTCTGTCTTCCAAATGAGTTCTTTTTCCACCTTATCATGCACTTTACATCAGGCATGAATACTGGAAATCTTTCTAACGTAGGGACATCCAAGCAAAACAAGTTGCATACATGTCATAAAAAACTTTAAAAAATTCAGATTTACTTCTGGCAAATTCAGGAATTCAAACTCAGATAATTAAATTAATTTCTTAATATTCAAATAAAGACCAAATACACATTGGCATCATCTCTCTTGCATATTCAGAGTACCAGATAAATGGGATTTTTCACTAGGGGGACAGGATTGCTACACTACACCATTGCCATTTGCATTCACAACACGGGATGGCGGAAGAGACATTGATACAACATTTTTTCTGCCTCCTTCATTTTTAAATGGATGGTGACATGCTTCACAGCAGCATCTCCAAACAAAAGATGACAAATTCCCATTTATTTTCCATCAGTGGCACTGTGTGAGATGTTGTACTAAGTCTAAGCTTGATGTTCCTGAGGCACAGAAGTCTTTTTCCTGCAGCACATAGCATTACTGTAAAAATAACCATTCCATTGCCAGTCACTCTGTCAGGAGTATTGGCAGAGTGAAGAAGACTTATTTGATTTCACTAAAGCTATTAGTTTGAAATTCTGATCTGTAAATCTGGATGGGAACCACACGAGGGAAAGGATGCCTGCCAGAAGCAATGGGTCTTGTACATTCTCAAAAACAAAGGTCAGATGAAAACACTGGATTGAAAATAGAGCCCTAGAAATGAAGCAAGAAGGAAGGAAACTTATATTGAGCGTTTGTAATGTTCCAGGCATTCTGTTAGGCTGTTTACATTATGTACTTGAAACCGTCAACTGGATTCATCTTTTCCTTCCTTTTTCCACCATTGCTGGCATGTGTGCAAGTGGGGGACCCAGGGAATAGAGACTACAATGTAAAAAATGGTTTCGCTGTTATCGTTGTCATGTTTTCCTATGTAAAAATAGGATAATGTGACTTTTGCTGTTGATAGATGTTTCTTCAAGATCCCAGTAGAGTATTTTGTGACTGGAAAATTTCTAGAATCTTGAAGGCAAAAATAGGTGAAACTGTAGAGAAGTGCAGGAAAAGTCATTAGGGGTTTTACATAAAACAGTTTTTATTAAATCTCCTTTGGAAGGGAGAATTACAACTATCCGAGCTAAGTTTTGTTATGATATGAACGATAGTGACTGCTAAAAGGATAGCATGGGAAAGTTTTTTGTTTATTTGTTTGTTTTTGAGACAGGATCTTGCTCTGTCACCCAGGCTGGAGTGCAGTGGCAGGATCACAGCCTACTGCAGCCTCGACCCCCACCCCTAAGCTCAAGCGATCCTCCCACCTCAGCCTCCTGAGTAGCTGAGACTACAGGCCTGTACCACCATGCCTGGTTAATTTATTTTTATTTTTATTTTGTAGAGTTGGGGGTCTCTATATTGCCCAGGCTGGTCTCAAACTCCTGGCCTTAAGTGTTCCTCATGCCTCAGCCTCCTAAAATGTTGGGATTATAGATGTGAGTCACTGCACTTGGCCAGCAAGGGAAAGTTTTGAGGAGTGATGGAAATGTTCTATATCCTAATTGTGGTGATGGTTACATAAATCTATACGTGTGTTAAAATTCATAGAACTATACACCAGAAGGAAAAGGAACCCTTCAATTTCACTGCATGATAATTTACAAAAATAAAATTTCAAAAATTCCAGTAGTCAACTCTAAGCCAATAATATGTTGGACTATGTCTAACAAAAGGGATATTATTTAAAAATATTGCCAACTGACTATCATTAAAGCCTAATAAATAATAAAAAAGTACTGTCACTTTTGTAATGTCAATTTTGTAAAGATGTCAATTTTGTAAAGAGACAAAATTGTCATCTTTACATTTATTTCTTAAGATTATTCTTTCCTGGCATCTGTAATCATCTGTGGCTTCTTCATTGCCTATGCCCCTCTGCTGTTTGGAAAATCAGAAAATAGAAGGCGTTTTGGCATTCAGGGTGATAGGTAAATGCCCCTATTGTACCTTCTAATAGGTCAAATGTGGTGACTTTGGTTGGTTCTTATTTTTGTTATTTCTCCAGTCATCAATCGTATTGATTTTTTTTAAAACAAAGGTCAAGCACATGTTCGTAGGTGACACCAATTGCTTCAGTGAGTTGGTCCCTTCTGCTTACTGTTCTGATTTAAACCCCTTGTGGCATTTTCTACTGCATGGATAGTGGTAAATGGGGTTGATAGTGACATAGAAATGAACTTAGAAGTAAGTTTATAGCACTGTTGGGGACCATCTGTTAATGTAAATGTTTAAGGTAAAATGCATTAAGGCTTAAGAGCTGACGAGACGTTTTATTTGCCTCCTGCTTTTGGGATTATGCCTGGCACCTGCTTGAGTCTAGAGGTTTTCTGGTTAAACTTGGGAAACCTGGTTTCCTCTTTTATCTGCAGCTGTTCATTTTCTGGGATGGAATCCTAAGCACTTATTTGAATTGTATTTGTTGAAGTCGCTGGGTTATACAGTAAAAATAAGGAGTCATGTTGGTTTTTGTTCGAAGTTTTAAAGTATGTAAATTAAATACATTTATATGGCTAATTGTCATTTATGGTTACCTACTGTTAAATAGTTGTTTAATTTGTTGTCTTCAGCATTGAAAAGTTAAGCAGTATCCCTTAGCACTATCAATGTCAATCAAGATAACAGTTCATTTATTTCATAGATTACTTTGATTAAAATCACTATTAAAGCTATTTGAATTATATTATAATTTTCTGGTGATGTCATAATAAAGAAGTTTTTGAACGTGCCCATTTTATTTTTAACGCTTCAATGTGTATTACTGGAGAAGAAATTGAAGTAACATATTTTTACTGTTAATGGGAAAATGGTCTTCTTCAAAAAGGAAAAATCAAACTTACCTCCTAGATATAAATCAATAATTTTCATTTCCAGCATTAACTTCGTAGTTTAATGACTTGGGCTTATGGAGTGATTTTTTAGACCACATCAGACCTACCCAAGGGAAAGGAAGCACAAAAAATAGGGAACGATACGTAGAATTAGATGGCGAGAAGAAACGAGGAGAGAGAGGGAAAAAGTCTGAATGCAAGACTATTGAAATAAGTGAGTAAGACACTTTTCCAGAAAAGATTCATATTGGAGTTTTCTAGAAGCCTCTGAGTTTGATGAGGAAAAAGAAGTGATTAAAATTTGAATGGTTTCCCTATGGGTGGATAAAACTACCTGTTCAGCTGGAATGATTCTGATGACCTTGCCTCTGAAGCTTATCCTTTGAGATCAGCAAAAAAGTTCATGTTCTCATCTCTCATTTGAGCTGGAGTTGATTGATGCATAATTAAGATCCCTAAGGAACAGGTGCAAGAGCTGCAGCGCTTCTAGATTCATCCATTTCTCTCTACTTTTTAAAGACCAGTCTCATGATTCTAATACTGTAAACACTTGGTGGCTTGGTATTGGGGGCAGAGAGCTTCCGGTAGGATGACATGAGATAGGATGTCATCCTGCCACAGGGAATAAATTCTTGGATGAAATTCTACAGGTCATTTAGCCCATCTCCTATATTGCACAGGCTAGGGAGCTGGGGACTCCTGAGGCAAAGTCATTTTCTCAAGGCCGTATATCTGGTTAGAGGCAGAGGTAGGAAGGAAACCCAAATCTTTCTATTTTTAGACCATTTGCCTCTCTACTAGGCCATCCCTCGCTTTAACTTGGGATCTTAAGCTTCCCTTGTAATTTCTTGAGAGTAGGTTTTAATCTTCCTACTGTATGCTCTAGAAACTATATGCTGGGGGAAAGCTGAGGGGATAGCATAGAGTAATATCCAATCTTGAATCCTTTCTCTCATTTTAAATTGTGGTGTTTTAAATTAGCATAGGTAACATAGAGATTATTGCTCAGTTGACCACTTTGCACTTGATCTGATGGACATTGCAGAGTCATCACAGATTCTTGAGTTATGAGGTCAGTATTTAATGAAAGGATACGTTGAAGGCTTTTCCTTAACTTTCAAGGACCTGTGGGGATAGTTTCTACTCGATGCTTCTTTTTATTTGCTTTCCTAATAAAACTAATATTTAATTATAAAATTAAAATGAAACAAGTTTGGACTTCCGTATGAAAAGTCTTATACTTGATCTGTAACTACAAGATGTTAGATGTTCTTCGTGGAGATGACAGGCAAAGATTACTTTTACAGTTCTATGAAAGTAAAAAGCTTTTAAAATATTTGAATGGGAATTGGTAAAAGAAGCAGTTCTTAATTATGTCAATTGTCTGTAAGAGCTCAGGTGATTATGGTAAACACACCTGATAACAATAACTTAAGAGAGCAAGACTGACTTTTACAGCAGACACACCTGAATGTTGGTGGGAGTTCTGAGCTAAGGAACCCAGAAGTGGCCAACCCAAAGATCAATTCCTTGTCTATGAGGAACATCTGATCCCCTGGCCTGTCCCTTGGAACATGGGCCATACAAGGGGTTGAGGCCCTTTGTTTTGGATTAAATGAAGGTTTCCAAGCGGACATGTTTAGGAGGAGGGTACTAAGTGAAAATGTGATGTAAACTGCTTGCCTTTTGCAAGTGGTTCTCCTGTCTAGCCTGCTACCTCTGGACTCTCTCCCCTGTATACAAGGCCCCAGTAAAAGCCCAGGTCTCATTTGCTGGCTCTGGGTCTCTCCTTCAGCCTCTTGAACATGCTGCCATCCCTGCTGGAGTCAATAGGAGGTCGGCACAACAGACAAGGAAGAGCTATCACCTTGCCTGATAAAATAATATTCTAAAGGGGAAAGTACATATTTATAACAACTGGCAAGGCTTATGACTTAAATGAACAGAGCTCTGCTCTATGGAAACACAGAACCAACAGTGCCAGCTATGAATAGGGAAAACTTCTTGGTAGTGGTGATACCTTAGTAGAGTCTTGAAGAGGGCATATTTCCTGGTACAGAAAAGGGGGAACACTCAAGTAGAAGAGTAAAGCAGAAAATATATAACTCTCCATTTTCTCAGGAGGTCTAACTCATTACAGTTCCATTTAACCCAGTCAAAACCAGTGCTCCCCTTTCCCTCACATCTTTACCGCATTCTTTTAAAGAAGCATAGGCACAACTCTTTGAGCAAGAAATATCAGGCAACCGCTGCCATCTTAGCTAAAAAATCTTTTATGTTTGAGAATTTACCTGGAAGAGTCCTCTGGAGAGAGAATAAGAAGATGCTTTCAGTTGCACTTGGAGAGAATGTGAGAATTAATCGCCTGCTTGTTTGGGAAATAACAACCAGTTGTTTCTGGTTAAAGCAACACCAGTATTCAGATGAGTTGGAGCAACGTCAGAATGATTGGAAATTGCTCAAAGCTCACAATGGTACTTGAAGTAAAAGGATGAACCCCTTCAAGAACAATGCTAAGTTCTCCTTTGCTACATGGAGGGCAATGGCGCATGATAGGCCAGGGAGAAAAGAATCACCAGATCCTTTGCCTACTTCTGCCAAATCTGTTGCAATGTTTCAGATAAATCACTTGAACTATCTGAGCTTTGAAGTGCTTCAGCTTCCACTCAATAAGAAAAATTGTTTGAACCTCTCTCATTCTGCTCACCATCTTACCCTTCTCCTTGAAGATCAGCTTAAAATAAAGTGAGTTGAAGCCCCAGGTGAAGTGGGAGCCCTTTACTACCTCCTGCTAAAGGTGGTAAATGACTGTGCCCAACTTTGACCTCCTCTAGTTAGCAACATCATTCTAAACTTAGCCCAGACAGAAAAGGATGACAGCAAAGGTTTGAACACTTTTAAGGGCCTCTCCCTTTCCCCAGAGTTCTTATATATCTATGTATATGTGTATAATATGTTTGAATATTTTATTATAATTATCCTCCTTAAGAAAAACAAATTTCTTGGATTTTCCCTATGACTTGGGCTTAAGAAGTCTCTTAACAGTTCCTCAGATGTAGTACCTGTGGAAGGGAAGGATTAGGTTAGAATATATTCAAAGTTTGTATAAAAAAGAGGGTAAACTAGTCATTTAAATGTAAACATATAAACACTTATTTTTTACTGTGTTGGCTTTGATATTCTTTAATTTCTTTGTTATATCAGCCCTTTTTTTATGTCATGTTGAAAATGCGCCTTCCTGGTTAAAAGGATGGATATTTGGAAACAAGGCAGTTTGAATCACAGCACAACTATTTAATTTTCAAAAACACTTTTTTCTAACCCATATAATTCTTAATTGTTCTGGACATGTAGGCTATTTCAGTGAAATTTAGAAAGCAAGGCCATTTCCTACAGCTAAGCCCTTTAATGATAATTATGACACCAACCCCCAAAGACATGGTTTCATGGCTAAAGGATCACTCTCAGATTTTGTGGGGATAGAGTGTTGGTAGCAGGAAGCGGCAGAGGAATTCAACTCCTTCTTGAGCTTCTTGTGTTTTATATTCCTCCCTATTTCCCACCTGTTTTGTCTCAGAGGGGATAAGTCAATAGAGCTGCTGCTGTTCACAAAGCCATGCAGGTAAGAGACATGTACCCCTTGCTTCAAAGTCTTAGTAAACTTATAGAGAAAATATGATTTGATTGCCTAACAATATATTTATAATTTACATACCAAATAAGTGAAACGTAAGGAAAAAACTGCTTTGAGCTCCCGAGAATGCTAGGTGATAGCAAACAAGGAAGGTGCTTTGGTAAGAAGGTTGTTTGCTTTGAGCTTCCATGGATGAGAAGAAATCAAGTAATCAAAGAGGAGGAAGAGGAGGAATAAAAACATAGTTGAGAATGGAACAGTCAGAGGCATGTGGGCACTATCTTTTCAGATAGGAATTTTATCTTTCTTTCTTGTTCAACAGTTATTTCATACACGAATGAGAAAGGCCAAACATAGTCATGAACGTTTGCTTTTTTACTTTCTGCCTCTTCAGTTTTTCAAGAAACACTAAACTCGCACCTAGGAATATTTTGACAAGCTTAGAAACTTTTTCAAAAAATAACTCTTGTATATGGCAAGATGTTACTAAAATCAGATTTTTTTTTCCCATGGAGACGATGACTGCAGAACTTTTCATTCACACCCTCAAACTCGTGCAGAGAGAAGCCAAGATCTTTCTTCTTCTGCACATTTTTGGCATCATTCAGTGGACTTGAAAGAAACACAGAAAATTCCATGGAGAAATATCTTAAACTCCAGCTCACCTCTTGGCTTCTTTCAGGAATGCTTATTTGACCTGAATTAAAATGATGACTTTTCATCTCTCAATCTGAAGCATAAATAAAGTAGGAATTTTGCATTAGGATTGTGTTTTTTAAATAATCATAAAACTCATATTCAAGTACTTCCTTGAAGCCTCTAAACTAACACATTTTGGATTGCTATAAAAATAGAATCAGCTTTCCTTTGCTAACATGGATAGGTATTTATATATCAATTTTATAGAGGACTGACTGTACCGTAACTTTGGAAACACCTTCTCTTTTTAATAATAAGAAATGTTGGCTAAGGGCTTGTCTTTCCTGGTTCTAGATTAGCTATGATAATACTCATCCCCTTATGCAGAAAAGCTGCTTTTAGACTTCTCATTGCTTCCCAGTTAATATAACATAGGGATTATTAAAGTCTCTGAGTATGCATTTCTAGATGTGTATAGCATTAGATGAAAATTCCTTAGGCCTTTGGAAATTCTTCCTTTCCCTTTTAGAGAAGAGGATATTATCCTGGCTATCATACATAGCAAGTTATATGCATATAAGATAAGTTCCCTTTTGCCATGAAATCAATCTTCCAGTTACACCCTGGGTTTGTTCTTTCTTTTCTCATCTTGTTCCTTTGCTTTTCACTTCTCTAATTTTACCCATCAAGTGATCATGCATCTGTTTTTCACCTTGCCCTACAAACCTCTCTTAGTTGCTTTATTCTCCTTCCCCAATGCTTCTGTCACCATGGCTTCATATCTGGCCCCACCCCTACCCCATCCTATGCACTATTCAAAATCTTCATTCCCAGCCATCCACCAACTGTCAGCAGAAGAAAGTCCAACTCTCCAGCCTCTTTAGAAAGCAGACTTTATTCCCCACACTACATAATGCATAGTAGGGGCTCAGTGATACCGAATATGCAGATCACATAATTAAGTCCATAGCACTGCCTAAACATACATGGTATTTGAAGGAAATAAGTCCTGTCGTGGATGTTGACTGAAAATTTCCCAGCATTTACAGCCTAGAATTTTTAATGGAAACATAAAGCCCCAAATTTGGAGATAAAGGAGCTACAGAAAACAGCAGATGTCCCAGAGCACACAAACCATGTGGCCAAGAGCAAAAGGGAACTCACAAGGAGGTGTCTGTATTACGAGAACTCGTGCCCAAATTCCTTTTCTGTGAGAAAACAGTACCATATAATCCTTTTGTCTCAGTAAAAAAAAAAAAAAAAGTGGTCCAAAGCAGACAGAATGGAATATGCATTCTCCCTCCTTTACCCCTAAAACATTCTGTCTTGATCAATTTCATTTTTTTTTGGTCAGGTGCACTAGATGTTATAAAAGCACTTAGCTTATTGCCTGGTACATAGTTATTTGAAAAACTTTGACCATGGAAAAGGCTGAAGAAAGCTAAGAGTATTCTATATAAGGTCTGGAATGTCAAGATAAGAAATTTGCATTGATCTAACAGGTAATAAGAAGCTCCATACCATATTCTTTTTACCTGTATGTAAAAATCAAGAGGAGTTAATACGAGTAGTATTTTATTACCAAAATAGAAGTTGCATCTGGCTCAGACTCAGCCTCTGATTCCTCAGGAGGTTTTTCCCACCCCTTTCCCTATTCCTGCTTTCCAGCTGATTTGACCGAAGGACAGAAGGATTAAGAAATCAAGTAGCTTATCTGAGAGGTTCCCCATGGGGCGCTTTGTCCCAGGTGTTCCTGCTTGGAGCTTACATAATCAGGAGCTTTCTGCATGCTAAGGGTATTACTGTAAAGGTGATTGTTTAAGTCAGTGGGTGACGGTGTCAGGATAATTATAGCCGGGAGATGTATGATCATAAAGACCTAGTTAGTACCCCAGGAGACCCCAAGACAGGGCTTCTGCCCATACTTTTGCAATCACACATTCTGAAGTAAGGTGGCACCATTTACCAAGTAGGAACAAAAGTGAATGATTAGGGAGAACTGTTTGTTCCAGTGCTCTGGGGACAAAAAAAAAAAATCCATGTTAATCTTTTCTAAAGTGTCCAGTTTTGTTATGTTTATATTTTTGTTGAGGTTCTTTGTTCACTTGCAACTAAACCAACACGTAGAACTGAATGTGATTTCTACTGATCTAGAAAAAAATAAAGTTATTATTAAAAAGGAAATCTAAAGGATGATAAATTAGCTGCATATTTTTCTGTTCATCTATTGTTTTCTATTTTCTCTATCTTAAGGTTGTTTATAATAGACAGTTCTACATCAAACTTGAGATGAAATTAAAGTTGTGAAAGATTTATGATGTGTGTTCCAGTTATGGCCACCAGTTCTAATATGCAGGGAACACGTTTGAAACGGGATCACAGTTGACTATTAGGATACAGGACTATTCTTTTCAGCAGAACTAAAGAGAAGATCAGAGACCTCTCTATTTTTTCTCTCCCTGCCTCTTCTTTTGTAATCACGTGATTAATACATGCTATTGAAAAAGGTTTCAAAATGTAATGAAGAATATCGAGAAAAACATAGAAGTCCTTTCTGACTATCTGCAACTTTAGTCTCCTCTCAAGTGGGAACCACTGTTAACATTTCAATGTGCAGATGTCAAAAACCATTTGCTCTGACTTTACAAACAGAAACATGCATGCACACACACACACCCTTGCCCTAAAAGTTTTAGTTTTAATAAATGGTGTATACAGTCAACATATGTCCTGGATATCTCTCCCTGTCTGTACTTGTAGAAATATGTAAGTTCCATTTAAATTCAAAGTCAAATACAATTTGAAGTTTTGCTGAAGCTTCTTTCTCAATACATGCTTCTAGATTGTAGTGAATAAGTGACTGAAATCAGCTAGCCAGTTTCTACCGCAACATGATAGCTTGGTTTTATGGCTAAATGAACCCCAGGAAGGAGTGTGAGAAACTCCCACCTTGCTCCATTGTTCATGAAGGACTTGCATGGTGAGAGACCCTTGGGTATCCTTTCATCCCAGTTTTACAGTAAAAAGATCAAAGATCTTCCCCAAAGTCTCTGCCCAACTGGGTCCCCACCCTGTTACCTTCTGAGGAGTCTAACCCTGAGTACTGCTGGGCTTTGCAGATCCTAGAGTTGCGGGTTATGAGTGTGTCCAGAGAACCAGAGTATGTCATCTGGATTCACTCACTCATTCACACATTCATTTATTCATACTCAACAAATATTTATACCATTATTCATAGGGCAGACAGTGAACATTAAAAATGTGAAACAATAACATACAGTCCATTCATTGCCAAAGGATACTACAGATCAAGGAAAGAGGCAACTTCAAGAAAGTATGATTAGTACATTGACCAGCCAAATGTAGAAGCTTCTGTGTCAGACTTGACGGTGTGAGGGAAAGCTTCCTGGACAAGAAGACATCTAATTGGAATATGGAAGGATGCTTAGAATCTAGCCAGGTGTGAGGACTTAAAGGGTAAAGCAAGTGCTACCCAGAAAACGTAAGTAAGGCAGATCTCTTTGGCCTGAAGTCCTCATCAAGGAGTTTAAGCTTTATTCTGAGAGTCATGGGAAACAACTGAGAAATTTTAAGAAGCAAAGGGACCTGATCTGTAAGATTTATACAATGGAGAACAATATGGAAAAGGAAAAAGACACCATTAGGATGCTGCTGCGGATGCTGGGGTGAGTGATGATGATGGCTTTAACTAGGGGAATGGCCCTGGGACCAAAGAAGTGTGCATGTTTTCAAAAGTCATTTCTTGCTTTCTGCGAGCGAGCCTACTAAACTGCCTAAGCACACCGGTTAAGTGTGGCAACTTTGAGAAACAGCATAAACCATGGGTGACATTGCAAAACTGAAAGCACTTCGTGCAGAGGTTAGATAAATATCTGTTTCTGGGGGGATATACATGTGTGCATTCATTGTTTTGTTTTCAAGAGACAATTGTGCCTGAGGCTGGAGCTTGCTCACCCTATCTTTTGGACTCAGAGTATGGGGCCTGGTCTATTTTCTACATGACTGGGCTTTAGTTCAGAACTGACGAGTCATATATCATTCTGATTGATTTTTTTTTCTTTTTTCTTTTTTTTCCCCTGTCAAATAAAGGGGTTGCAGGGGTGAAATAGAGATTGCTATGAAACATCAGGGCAACTCAACCCAAATATGCATTTATCAGGAGCCCCCTAAGTGGAGCTCTCCTGTCCTCACTTGGTTTGTCTACTCAGAGCTGAGATAAAGAAATAAAGGGTTAAATGAGGTCAGTTAGTGGGTAAAGGACAGAGAAAATAGATGAGCAGCCCAGCTTGGACTGCTCTGATCTCTGCCGGAGAGAAATGGTTAGAAGGGGACATGGCAGAGTTACAGGATTACCAATCAGTGTCCTAAGCAGTGGGGTAGAGCTAACCCCTGAATTGCCTACCGTGGCTTACCTTGTTTCTGAATTCTTGGGTTTGGTTTCATCTGTATCCTCTGTTTTAGCCTTCTTTTTAGTGCCACTCCAAAGGCAAGGACCACAAAGCATAAGCATCCATTTTTATTAAAGCAGAAAGGTGAAGACTTAAAATGTGCTTCTGTATGTGTGCATTTTTAAAGCAACCCTTTGTAAGAATGAGTGGATTTAGCAAAGTAGATGCGATTGAATCGCAATGGAATACATGCCTCTTACTCGGTCTAAAGTCCCTTGGTTCTGCAAAGTTTTTTATTCTCTTTTCAAACCTTATGCAATTGTGACTTCATCTAAATTATTGATACAGTTTTAAGGGATTAGTATCTTCTGACAGCAGTCTGTTCGATATATTTGTATTTTTTACCCTTGAAGGAATATGGGACTGTTAGGGTTTTAAAAGAAGTCTGAGTTTTTTTTTTGTTTGTTTGTTTTGTTTTGAATGACAGTAAATATCCATTAAAAAGCTGTAGATTTGCAACCTTGATGATTAGCTCTCTCTTAGACTCCAGCAAGCCTTACTGAATTTCCTCTGGAGATCAAGTATTGAGGGGCAAAATACTGGGGTAGAGTTGAAAGCAATAGAGAAGATTTGTTGACAATATTGATGATTTAAAAAATGAGCCTTTCTAAACAAGAAATTCTTGCTCATATATTTGGCTTCTGAGAGAGAGAAAGAGAGAGAGAGAGAGAGTGTGTGTGTGTGTGTGTGTGTGTGTGTGTGTGTGTGTGTGTGTGTGAAATGGGGAAAAATATCAATGCATCAAAATGGACAGGTCATTTTGTTGAATGTAACTAAACTCCTAAGCATTCAGAGATTAGGAGTATTCATAATTTCTGACTGGCATGCATTATGCTAATGTGGCTGTCCTCTGTTGTATGCTTCTGCTGAGACAGCCGCTTTACTCCTGCTTAATTTTCTCCCTAATGGTAGCAGTAGGGACTTGGGTATCTACAGTAAGCTTTTACCAATTTAACTTGCTGCCGCTATAGGCCGTTATAAATTATTATTCTTATTTAGCACTTGAATCTATAATTTCTTTCTTTCCCTCATGTTCTATAAAATATAGACTTAGATCTAAGTTAGCTATGCTTTTCCCTTCTTATAAATCTAAATCTTTCATTTGCAACGAGCTAAAGTTTTGGACGCTCAACAACTGTAACCCCTGCTTGGCAGACTAGAGAGTTATCAAGGAACTTCATTCATTCATTCATTCATTCACACGTGCTTGCCTTCATACATTTATTCATCTCTGAATGCAATAACATATTTACAGAGCACCTACTATTTTTTTTTAACAGGCAATGCTTTAGGTGTTGAAGATAAAACAGTTAACAATATCGATTTATGGGAAGAAGTACTACCTATAATGTCTAGAAAATACATGTGAGATTTGAAGAAAAATAGCTTCTCCATACTGATATTCTCAAAAGTAGTTTTTCTCCCTAATTATCTATACACCTCCACTGGAATTCTTGCAAAGGTTACTTTGCCTTCTGGATTTTGAAAAGTTGTCTTTGATTTTATTACTTTCTCCCTAATGTCCTAGGGAAAATATTTCCTTCCTTCCTACTGATTATTGTTTTCGAATTTGAAAATTACTGGAAACCTATATATGAGTATTTTGTTATAAAAACTCATGTGCATTTGAACAAGCACAAGAGTACTTCCTATGCTGGATGCTAGATTCTAGAAAATTTTAAAAATTTTTTACCAGTCTCCCAGTTGTGATATTCCCAGTTAGTTAATTGCTTTTTCTGTCTCTTTCTGTTTCTTCCTGAGGCCCCTCCTCCTTCCCTGCCTCTCTCTTTTTTGATTTTTTAATTTTATTCCATTCTTTTTTTTTTTTTTGTAGAGCCAGAATCTCCCTCTGTCACCCAGGCTGGAGTGCAGTGGCACCATCTCGGCTCACTGCAACCTCTGCCTCCCGGGTTCAAGCAGTTCTCCTGCCTCAGCCTCCCGAGTAGCTGGGATTACAGGCACATGCTGCCACAACCTGCTAATTTCTTTTGTATTTTAGTAGAGGCGGGGTTTCACTGTGTTGCCCAGGCTGGTCTCTAACTCCTGAGCTCAGGCAATCCGCTCACCTTGGCCTCCCAAAGTGCTAGGATTACAGGCATGAGCCACCGTGCCCGGCTTCCGCCTCTCTTTTTTTAAATGAGCAATCGTAAGTTATTATCAACTAGCATGCGGGTAATAATTTTCTTATCTTGTTACTTGTGTTCCACCACTAATAATTATGAGACTGCAGGCAGTTTTTAACTTCTCTGAGCCATGGCTCCTTCCCTGTAGAATTATGCAGTACTTCTTGTGAAAATTGAGATAATGTGTAAAAATAAAAAAAACTACTAGCACTATATCAGCCACCATACTTGGCTCTCACCAGCATTCTCTGTGACCCAATCGCCAGAGCTCTGATACTTATTCCAGACTCCTGGCACCATGTTTCTATTGCTGCTGCCCATATTCCCCTCCCCCAACAGATCCCGATCACCCTTCTTGCTTGAGCCTATTGCTCAAGCTTTCTGTTTTGCCTTTCATACCTGTCAGTTCTAAATCTTTTCCAGGTATTCTTGATCTCTCATGTGGACCCCATTCTGCCACTGACAAATCTAGTTCTGAGAGTGTGCTTCAGAGAAATTTAGATTTTTGAGATAATTTTGATATATAGTAATGAGAATCTCAGCCTTATGGCAGCCTTTATGCTTTCAGCCAAGGTGGAATCCTGGCCAAAATGATTTTTTTTTTTTACTTTCTGCCATGGTGCCTGGAATTTCTTCAATATAGACTCATTTCTTAGCTCTTCAAAGGCTGCCAGGTTTTTAGATTTTCCTTCTAAGCCTCAAATCCTCTTGGTCATCACCCTAAATAATCTATCACTTATCACCTGCAACAGGCTCAACTGAGGTAGGTCTTGTAGAAATGAAGCATAGCCTGAAGTTGAGAACAGAAGAAACAGGAGGAGAAAAAGCACCAGAAGCAAATTTATTCTCATATCCCAGTTTTGAGAAAAGCTAGCCTACTGTAACCCTAGGAGTTTGGCGGCTGCTAATATCTAAAAATGCGCTGGCTCTGTAGCTTGGAAGAAAAAGAGGAATAGCCATTCTCTTTCTGCTTTCCAAGGGTAAGCATGGCCAACCTAGTATCCTGCTGTGCACCATGAAGCATCATCAGGTGCAAATTAGGAAATGAATTTACATTAAGTTTCAAGAAAGAATTTCTGACAATGTAAGATGAATTGACAAGAACAAAGTTCAGAAGGAAGAGGCCAAACCATTACTGAATGGGTGATTTGTGGCTGAACTGGATGAACCGATAGCATTCCATGGCTAGAATTTGTGTCACTGGTTCATTCTGTGTTTCCTCTTATTTTCCAAATTGCATTCAATCGATATGGCAGAAATGAATACCCCTATATACAATTATTTCAATATATCTTATATAAGTTTAGAAGGTGAAGCCTGTATATATTTTTCATGTAAATGTAGTATTCCCCTGCAACTCAGTGCAATAACTACCCATAGTGCTGATACATAGGACTCTCTCAATTTGTCCCCCATGTCAGAAATGCTGTGCAAAATCCCCATAGCTGACTGCAAAACCTGCCCTGAAGATCAAATAAATGATATACATATGAATTCCTAATAAGTGCTCGGCAGGTTGTTTGGGCTTATATTACTCTCCTACAGCTGCCTCTCAGGAAGGGATACCCCAACAAAGTGTTTGTTAATGCTTGCCACCTTTAGAGAAGTCTCCTGGGATGCTGCCTAAACCTACACTGTAAGCAAAGTGGAATAACAAGCCCTTTGAAAAGTCACTTGGGAAGATGACAACCCATAATGGTCACTTTGGCTAGGATTTAAAATGCTTTATTATTGTCGAATTAAAGCACCCCTGGCCATATTGCTCTGGATATACCCCGTCTTAGCCAATCTCAGGTTTACAATATAAGAACAATCTCAATCTGATTTGCTTAATGAAAATGTATCCCTCTACTTTAAAACAGGGAGATACCCCATTTCCTTAAAAATATATGTTTTATTGCATATGCTTTAAAAAAACTATTTACTTAGCAGTTTCATTTTGTTTGCAGCCTCATTGCATTTTCTTCTCTAATTAGCAGATACATGCATCATCCCTTGGAGATAAAGCAAACATTTTTCTTTTCCTCATTGGGTAGTTTCCTAGGAAAGAAGCTCACGGCATCACTCTGGCTCTGGGTTTGCTGTGTACTTTCCCACACATTCTCACCCTACCACACTTTTCCTGTAATGTTGCTGAGTTCGGCTAATTTAGATCCTTTCTCTAATTTAAGTTGCTTTCATTTAACTTGGCTTGAGAGTGTCTGATACTTACACTCACAAACAAAACTATAGAGTTTTAGAACTCAGAGCAGTGCTTCCCATTGAGATTTCTGGATGCCACAATGGTGCCTGCAAGAGGAAACTCATCGGAGTGCTTTCATCAGCAAGGAACTGGAATTCCTGACCAGTGATAAGACAAGATGACTGTGGCAGCTTCAGATATATTTACAATTTGACATTCAAAGGCCAAAGGGGAAAAAAGATTTTTCCCCTGTATCTCACTATTTTTCAGGGAGGAAATTTTTCAGACGCTTCCTATCCCACCCAACCTCCAGTAGAGTTCTCCTTAGGTCTCATTGGTTAAAATTGGATACATAGTCACCCTTTAATCAATCGATTGCATAGGAAAATTGAATTTCCATGATGACTATAGCCTAATCATGATGCATGTCCTGGGGCTGACCCATTTTCCTGAGCACAGAATTTGTTCAGTGTAACCAGTTTCTGAGCTAAATGAAAATTCACTTAACAGGTAGAGAAGAATAGATGTGAGTAGGCAACCATACAATAGTGTTTGTTTTGAGGACAATTATGAGTAGGTTTTTTAGATACATTGTATGTCACTTGCAAGTGTATAAGCAGAGTTTGCTATTTTTTTGAGATATTTTTTGAGTAACTGTCATTTCTTTGTGAGATTTAATTCTAGACCCTAATTCTCTCACTGCACAGAGAGGGAGAGGCATGGGCAAATATATGGGATTCCTGAGGGAAAATGTAGGCAGAGGGGTGTAGGGTGGCCATACAATTTATAACTTAAAGCAAGACACTTCTGAGAGTCAAAAGGAGAGCTGTGAATAACTCTACCAAGTCAACAGGTATAAATTATCCTAGACAAACTAAACTGTATGGTAAAGTCAGATTTATATAAGGGAGTATATTTTTAAAATGTTATGGGGAAGCTAAAGCTAATTTTTTAAAGTTTTTGTAGGTGGAGAAAATGCCACCTTTATTTAGGATCATAAAAAATTCCAAATTTATATGAAGCTTTTTCATGTATAATTTTGTTTAAATCCTAAGTCTTATGAGACATGAGACATTGACTGTAATAAGTGCAAAAACCTCTCAGATCTTATAGGTATTCAATGATAAATTTGGAAAGTGTAATATTAGCATCTATAAAATCAAAATATTGCCTGTTGGTTTCTGTTCACTGGAAAATTATAAATGTTGATCATTTTGTTTTACACAATGCCTGTGCCAAGTCTTCCTGTTGTCTTCCTCAAGGCCTCTAACTTGCCAGGTTTTAGCTATCAGTGATATTAGTAAGAATCTTTTTGGTCTTGGCCGTGATGGAAGTCTGAAAAACAGCACTTGGCAAGGGAATAACCCAAACAGAATAATTTTCTATAGACAAAATGTGTTTAAGTTAATGAATGAAAGCTGTGAATGCTCATGCTAGGAGAAGGGGAAAAGCATTGGTATTTCCCTTAAAGAGACCATACCAGGGTATTTTATTTCCTGTAAGTGGTTTAATTTTGTACATTGCTTCTCTGCTCACAGAATGTTCTCTGTCTGTCATAATAAAGGAGAGCCTTTTCATTGAAATAGACCACTGAATCTGTTTTAGCGACTGCAGTGACAGTCTGTATGTATCTGAAAGAATGAGAGGCATAAGACACCTACACATGTTCACATCTAGGGTAGTATTTTCAAAAAATGGAGTTACTTTGAATCCCCAATCATCTCTTTCTTTTACTCAATTTCAAGTTAATATCTAATGTAAAACTTTTATAAATAGCAAAGAGACTTATACTTCTCTAGCTTTGCAATATTTAGTCTTGCTTTTTCTTGTTGGCACGGTGTGCCCTTTACCAAATGATCCATCCAGGTGATTGATACTAAAACATCTCATTGATTTCAAGTTTATGTGTCTAGATATTAGATCCTAGAAATGAGTTGTTAATAAATATCAGCTTTACATCAAGAGTTTAACAGAAACATATTCCTGAACAAATTTCCATTGCCTTCTAAAAGGGTTATTTCTTGGTCTGCAGAGCTGCTAATCTGTAGGTTGCGTTCAGTCTAGGCTATCAGAATGGGTCACCCCATGGGACTTGATGATAGTATTGTCACTTAGATGGCAAACAAGGCATGAAATACCTTTTCATAGAACTAAACACCCTCAAATGGGGACATGAAACCCTGTACCTCTGGGCACAGTCAAAGGTTGCTGTATAAAGTCATGTGTTTCCGGTACTTCTGGGCTCATTAACCCACAGGTTGTTTCTTGCTCCCAGGGATCATTCTTTTTGGTCCAAAACTAAATAAAAAAATAGATAGATCTTATGGATTGATGTGAATGTTGAAACAGAAGCTCTACTGCTAAAATAGTGGTTCATAATTAATAATCCCTTGATCTTTACTTTGTTTATTTCCTAAGGGGCAGATGAGAAAGCAGGTACAAAGCAAACTTAACACTTTGGCAGAATGTAATGTATCTGACTTTCTAAAATTCTGTATGCCAGAATAACTGGCTGTTTCCCATTCCTTGCTCTTGATATACAGCCAACAGCCTAGCCAGGAGCCATGTCGAAAAGGAGGGGAGGCACTGAGGGCAGTGGTTTTTCATGGCCTCATTCTTTATAGTACAATAGTTAGTGTCCCACTATAGTACTTGTGGAATGACTCTGAAATTGTCACACCATTTATGTGTAAGAATTGCTACTTCTCTTTATTTCTCCAATTCAAGCTTAAGTTATCCTGAAGTTTCCCCACCTTCTGGAGTGGCAGGAAATTTAGCGATTTCCTTTTCTCATAATGGAGCTATATATGCTTCCCCAGCTAGCCACGACAGAAAAACGTAGGGATGAGGATGGTTCTTCAGTCATGGTGGAGACATATTTTCTGTGGGTCTTTTGGCTGTAGTGCTTTGGGCCATGCCCTGTGTTGTCTGTTTGAAGTACTCCCACTCCAGGTGTGTTCAGTGATGTGTGGTCAGCAACGCTCCCTCTGACCACGAGACAGCTTCTGCAAACATCTTCTCCATCCTGTGTGCGGCATGAAGCCAGAGCACTGGACTGTGCTACCTTGATATTTGCTGTGGGTTGAATTGAGTCCCCCAAAAGGATATGTCAAAGTCCTAACCCCTTGTTCCTGTGAGTGTGACCTTATTTGGAAGGAGGGTCTTTGCAGATGTGATTAAAATGTAAGCTAAGATGGGGCCATTCATAAGATGGGGAGTATTGTGGGTCCTCAATCCAATATGACTGGTGTTCTCAAAAGAAAAGAAGGTAAACACAGAGACAGGCACAGAGAAGAGAGTGCCATGAGAAGATATGGACACACACAGGGAAAAATGCCATGTGAAGGCAGAGACAGAGGCTGGAGTGATGCATCTACAAGCCAAGATATGCCAGGGATCACTGGCGACATCAGAAGCTAAGAGAAAGTAATGGAACCAATTCTGGAGCTTTCAGAGAGCATTGCTCTGCTCATGTCTTGATTTGAGACTTCTGGTCTCCAGAACTGTGAAAAATAAATTTCTGTTGTTTTAAACCACCCGGTTTGTTATGGCAACCCCCAGGAATATAATATAGTTCCCTTCTGCCCTGGTATAGTTCCTTACATCTTTCTCACCCAAAGACGTGACTAGGATCATTGAACCTAATTCCCCTATGTTTAGTATTTGAGATCATAATGCGAACCTTCCTAGGACTGGAGAAGATAAAGAAAATGCTACTTCAATTTTATATTTTTCTTGTTATCTCACCCTGCTAAGCTTACATTTTCAGGAGGCAAGTAGGTATTGACAGTTCCCAAGGTCAAACTTCCTGGCCTCCTGACTTTGTTCACTCTGGTATATTCTTCATGTAGAATGTCTCTTAGAACACAGGCTTTTCAGTTATTTTCAGCAAATGTTTACTGAGTACCTCCCATGCGCAAGGCAATGGGAAAAGATAGTCTAGATAGTCTTAGTCTTCAAAGAGCCAACAATCCAGAGCGACATATAGAGTTACGTAAATATATTTACCAAGTGTTAGAGGAGATCAGTGAAGGTGTGAATAGTTTTTATAAGGCAAAAGGAGTGGTGGTGTCATAAAAATCTTTACCTCTAAGGGTTATTTTGAACTGTGTCTTCAAGGATAGGGAAGATTATATCAGGCCAATTAGGCAAGGACATCATAGGACAAGGGAATATTATGATAAATTACATGGTAGGTTTGAAAAGAGGGGTTGGCATGCATGATTAAATTATAGGTGGGGTGAAAAAATGGTAGTAAGTGAGAAAAAGGTGAATTAAGATCAAATTGTGAAAAATTTGTGAGTGCCTACAATGGGCCAGGTCCTCAGCTAATTATTTTTAATACATTGTCTTGTCAGGTCTGAGAGGTAAATAGTTGCATTACATAGTGGATAAACCTGAAAATAAAATGACATGAGTAATTTGTTCAAGAAATTCAGATGGCAGATAGTCAAGGCCAGAGTTCAAGCTTGGCATAAGTCCCAAGCCCCTGTTCTTCTCTGTACACCTTGCTGCAAAAGTAAATGGGGAATGCTTCAGGGCTCTTGAGAAAGGTAGTGGCAATGGGTTGGCCCAGGTGGAGGATTCACTGGACTTTAGAAGTTATACACAGAGGGCTGTGGCAAAACAGGAAGAAGGTGATTTGGGATTTAAAAAGAGGAATCCTGTTGGAAAGGAGGGGCCATATTTACCTAGGTTTGATGATCAATTAATTGATTGATGGTTGAAGGGAATAAGAAAATAGTGCAATGACTGTAAGGTTCTTTGTTTGAGTAATGATTTGAGGATGGTGCCATTACCCCAAGGTGAATTAGAGACAGGAACAACACGTTCTTGGGAAAAGATAATGAGTTCGTTTTTAGCTTCTTTAAGTTTTAAGCGCCTGGTAGAAGATGTCCAGCAGAACATTCTAAATTTTGGCCTGGAGTTCGGGAGGGAAGTTGGGGCCAGAGATCCATTTGTGATTTATCAACATGGTAGGACAGCCAGTGACTTTTCCTGATATACAAGTCTCATTTCTGACATTCCATTGCCCAAGTTCCTGCAATGATTACATGAAGCTATTAGGGAATAAAAAAAGACCCACGTTCTTAACATGACTTTGAGGTATTGTTTGATCTGGGCCTGCCTGTGTCTCCAGCCTCATTTTGAGATATATTCTCCTTCTGTATTTCAGTTCTCAAATGTATATGTGAAGGTCCTTTCTGACCCAGTTGCCCCATACCAGAATGCCTTCCCAACATACATACACATCTGTACACAAATGCACGTGTTCACACCAACACACATGTGCAAATCTGCACACATACATGCAAATCTGCACACATACATGCACATCTGCACAAGCAATAGACACATGTTCATATGTGTACACATGTGAATAGATTCATGTGTACACATGTGCACACATATGAATAGATTCATGTGTACACATGTGCACATAAATACCCATGCCTGCGCATGCACAGATGTGCACATTTCATCCAGTAATTCCAACTAATTCCTCAGATTCTCATCTGAAACATTTTTGTTATCAGGGAAGTCTTCTGTGACCTCACAGTCAAACAAGTTTCCCTGTTCCTTCTATGCCATAGCACTTATTAAATTGTGTTGAGTGCTTAGTTTTCTGTCTTATTAGAATGGAAGTTCCATGTCAATAGGACATGTGGAAATATCCACATATTTCCCTTCCTCTGGCACTCTACATAGCAAAAGTGGGCAGTAGTCTTTGTATACTACAGGCACACATGAATGAATTCATAGACGAATGGATGAATGAGTTAATGAGGCTATGAGTATAGATGAGATATAGTAAACAGGTAGGGGGAACACAGGGCACAGGAATATCCTCCCCACTCCACAGTGGACTTCCAGCCCACTCGTTCTCTTCTATGATAAAGACTATGACTTTGGTAAACTTTGAAGTCTTTCTTTCTAACTTCTTGACCTCTAAAGGGAAGTTGGAGTTTTCATTAATGCCCTGGGTCAGGCTCTGTGGAAAATATAAGAGGAAAACCAGACAGTCCTTTCTATTAGTGTCTGAATTATCTCATTAATTGATACCAATGTTGAGGTAATCAACTTCTTATTAAGACTTCTCATTAGATGGCTATTTCTCTCTTTTACCTTCTGGCAGGGAGTTTAGAGCATTTAATCATCGCTTTCCTATTTATCACTTAAAGGAAATTCACCTTTCCCCCAGTTATCACATCCTAATTTTTCTGGGGTTTGTAAAATTTTAATCTTAGGATAGGGCTTTTTTTTTTTTTTCCTTTGGGTAAGCCTTTAGCAATTGCTATATCCAGCATTTCAAAGAAGCTGTGTTTTAGTGGACTGAGGAATTTAATCATCAAGATTTTATTTTGCCAACACTCATTCATTGTATGGAATAATAATTTGGCAGTTTTCATGATATTTCATGTCTGGGCCCAGTTGCTCCTTTGGCCAGAATACACTGAGACTGAAATAGCAGTTTATTTCTTGCTTAAGTAATATGGTTTTCTTGTGACCAAAAGCATAGGAACATTTTATTTAACCCCAGACAGACACTTCTCAGGTTTGTGATTTTAATTATAACAAAAACTGGATGAAAAGAATGACTTGATCATGGCATAGATAAGCCACCATCAGAAAAAATAATCCACAGACAGATCGATAGTATCGTTTTCATTTATGAATACTATTTTAATGTCTTATGCACAGGTATTATCTCTACAAACCATCTCAAGCCAAAGAAAGAACTTCTTCAGTCACACGTGAATTGTCTACCTTTCCATAAAAATGTTCTGTCAAGAGCTTTCTGCATAAAAGAGTAAAAATTTTCAAATAACTTGTAATTTTTTATTTTACACAAAATATCTGGGCTAAAGAAAGTACATTAAAGCAACTTGCATCTCAAAACAATACATTTCTCTGGTTGAAGTTTTAGTGAAAATCGATTTATTCCTCCTCTGAGTTTTACCCAATTGGTAAAGTTGTCTAAATATGGGCTTCCTTAGAATCCATCCTCCTTCCCAAGCATTTCCCCATGTTTCCTTCCACCCCCAAATTCTTACCTCATTTCAGGCAGAGCTGAGCAAACATAAGCCTTCTCTGAAGTATTGAGGGAAAGTCTGCTAAAGGGCTAAACTACTTAAGGAGCTAACAGAAAAGGCTGTATCAGAGAAACAGTGGAGAAACACAGGTTTCTAATTATATCTGGCACCGGAGAGAATGTCAAAGGTATTGGTCCTGGGGCAGGTTCACAAGAGTGAAAGTAAGAGATTTAAAATAGGTTCTCAACTCCTGATAAAAACACGAATATTTATTTATTTAGTCTAGCTTTTCTTTCTTCTCTTATCGTTATGATTGTTATTACTACTACTACTTTTCTGACTTTTCTTTTCCTAACCTACTAGTGTTTAAGCCTCCTGAAGACAGAGGTCAGTTCTGCTTCGATCACCACTATATACTCAACAATTAACATATATTGGGTGCCGAGTAACTGCAGAGAGACTGTTCTCTATAGTTTTAAACATTTTGAATTAATCTCTCCCTTTTCTGATTTCTAGCCTCTTTTCTTCCCCTTCAGTATGGTAGCATAGACTGTCTTTTCCATGTTCTTGAGGTCAGTACATTTCAGGATTATAATCTCTCAGATAGTATAATATCAGCTCATAATCTTCCAACAAAATGGCCTTGGATGACGGTAGGTAGCAGGATGAAGAGAGACTGCTTGGACTGAAACCCGATTCAAGAGTTGAAACCCATGTTGGCAGTATAGATGTTTTATCTTGATAATACTTCTTTCTTTCAATGAAATGAAAAAGAATAAGCCAGAAGAACTGCTTTACCCAAGCCCAGATTCTTCAAATGTGCTTTCTCTTGATTCCTGTAGGAAGACACTGAACAGAATTCCGCATTTCTAAGAATAAAAAAAAAAAGAGTTAAGTGCATTAAAAAAATGAGCAAAACAAAGAAAAAATTACCAAACTAATAAAATAGTACAGTTGGACTATACCAAAGGGAATTTTCATTTGATTCTACATAATTACTTCACCTTACTCTCCTCTGGACACATCCTATAATTTAAATGAACAAGTTTTAAAAAGTGTCTTTCTAAAATAGCCATTAATTTGGGGACTATTATATAAATTTTACCATAATTGATTGTGTTTAGTACTTCCCTATACAGAGCATTCTTTTAATAAGATGACTGAAAGGCTTATAAAATTCACCAAATAGAATCTCTTTATGCATGATAACTGGTGGTTTCAAGCAAAAGTATATAGGAGTGAATATTTAAAATGAAAACAACCAGTTAATGAAGTATATTTTGCTATTTATTTCCAAATAAAAACAAGCCTTGGTGTCTAAGACTTAGTTAATTAACCTGTGATTTTTTAAAAAAAGTATAGATGAAAAGGTAGCTAGGTAGAAATAGAAATAGCTTAGAAGGATAGATACACAGATGGCTTCCTTATGCAGATTTAGGAAGCAAAGTAAATTTATACTAACTAAAGAACACGAAAGGTAAGTGACAAGCTCTATGTATCATGACTGACTATGCTAATTATAGCTTATAATATTCTGCTGGACCTAAGAGCCCTCCTCAGCTAAAAAACACCATAAAGTTCATTTAATACAACCTTCATATTTTACTGATGAGGGTACTCAGGACTTGAGAGAGTAGAGAGCAGACACACCTACTTCCTAAAGCCAGTAGTGTGGTCTTCTTTGAGGACACTGAAGTTGAGACATGAAGGCTGAGAAGTGGCTGATCATGTGATGAGTATGTGAACTTTGAGGGGGATTGATGCTTGGCAGAGGGTGAAAGGGGCATCAACAAAATTGGTAAGGCAGCTGGCCAGACTGCCAGCATCGAAGGCCATAGTAAGCAATTAAGATATAATTCCAAAAGCTATGGAAACATTGGTGGGTTTTAACTGAGGGAATGATGTAATCTGATTTATATTTTGAAAGGGTACTCTGGTTGCTTTATGACACATGGATTGTAAGGGAGGGAGCTAGAGAGGAAAAGGGAAGATTACTTAGAAGGCTTTTAATAGGGAGGTTAGGAGAAAGTGGAAATATTGGATGTATTTTTTGGGTAGTGCTAACAACATTTGCCAGTGGTTCTTGGATAGGGAGGTAGAGAGAGAATTAATAGAAAGGGAGGAATTGAGGGCATCTACTTTCTTTATGACTTGAAAGGTTGAGTAGATGATGGTAGCGTTTGCTGAGATGGAGAAGACTGGGGTAGAAACAGAAATATGTTTTAGGTTAGTATTTATATTTTATTTGAGTTGTATTGCGTAATCCAAGTAAAAAAAGATTAATCCTCACCTAGAGCCAAATATATATTTTATTTTAGTCAGGACCAATATAAATGTGCCAAAGGAAATGATTAAATATGGTTAGTATCTATTCCCTATATAGTAAACAAAATAATAATTTAATTTTCACAGTGGTCGGAGGCCATCTTAGGAACTATATGTGAAGGTAGAATTTGTGAACAGGGAAGGAGTAGTAGCTATGTGTCACTGTGTTTTATATGATAAGTGTGTATATGTATATTAATGTGTATGGGGACAGAATGTCCCTATGAACTTAGGAAAGTGAATTCCCTTGGGTTAGAAGACAATGTAAGGTAGCCCTGTATTTTCAAGGGTGATTTTTAGAAAATCCTAATCATTTTTCCCGAAGTACTTTGTGTGAATACTCATGAAATTATAGACAGACCAATTCTCTTTTGCTTAGAATGAAAATCATCTGTTATGCCTTCATCATCAGTGAATGTTTTGGGAACTTCAAGACTATATCCATCATCCAGAGTTTTGGCACACACACAAAAACATCGTTTTTGTCAGGTAGCCTTGGACTTTGCTACCTGACAAATATAGTAAAGCACTCAATGGAGAACCATACATTAGCTGGATATATAGGACATCAAACTTAAATGTTATGTAATAGCTATGAAGGGCATAGTTTCTTTTATAGTTTTAAACATTAAGGAGTACTGTCTGAAACTTGAAACTTAAAATTAAAACTAGTAAATGGCACTCTTAAACTGTCTACATCCATGGTAATCACAGTTCAATACAGCATACTTTTTTGAATGCCACCAAATGGAATAAAATTTTTCCTAAAATGAATGAACTCTCTGCTTCTAGTTTAATATAGCATAACAATACATACATACTCAAAAATAACTTAAAGGGAGAAAGAAATGTTTCCTTTCTAGAAGAAGGGGAGGCAATTTGTGATGCACAGTAGAGGGAGGAGAAATGAGAGAATTAAATTTTTTACGCTGCTGTCAGAAAACTGGGAGAAAGCTTAAAGAGAACTAATGGGGAGATATCATTAGAGAAAACAAAAACTCAAACTAAATCTCTAAATGGTTGAGTTGGACAGCACTGAAGCACTCATTTCCCTTGTAATCACTCTAAAAAATAGGCTACTGTCTACGATAGATAACATGACAATTTCTGTTCAGGTAGAGCGTACTATTTCAATGTCCAAAGACGTTATTCTTTCAAGTAATAGATGTTCAGTGAATGTTACATTGGTTTTTAATGGACTTTCCCCAGTTGGTTTCTTATTTCCTGATATTTTTATGTTGTGTATTCATAAGAGGTGGACTGGCTTCAGCTAATCCTCATAAATTGTCTATCCATTAGCAGATTTAAACTGGACTTGGGGCTGCCATGTTTGTGGATTCAGAAGTAGCCTTATCAATCAATTAGCCTTATCTTCTTGTAAGTTCGATGATTCATTAATCAAACTTAGAAGAACTAGATAATTCTATTTCTAATGTTTTTATTTGTTGTATTCTATAGACAAATATTTCAGAATAATTTTCTCCAAAAGCCTGAGTAAACAAAGGAAAAATTTTCAGCAGAGGCAGAAAAGTTTAAAAACTTGGCAAGGAATAACTCAGTATGACAATATTGGTGAACCTTCCTTTTATTGTCATACATGAAGGAAATGAATATTTAAACAGATTTTTTCCAGGCTTGTGGGGATTTGGCAACCCCAGGCTCTGTCTGTGATAAAATCTTACTGGCCTGAGAGTCCTGCCTAGATTCATTAAGAATTTCTTTCTGTCTCTCTCTTTCATACATTATATATTTTTCAGGTGACCATTTTAGCAATTGTACAAGGTATTTTTAATATTAAATTATGTAGCCTCAGCTGCTTATAAGGAGAGTTTAAGGAGAATATTAGACATATTTATAAGTATCGTTTGTCATGCAAGTGCTAATTAACCTTGAAAATAAGCATTGGCATACCTTCCCAGTACCTACAATAAAGCACACTAGGCCAAATCTCTATGAGGCTGTAGTTTTCTATTTAAATAATAATAATAATAAGGTATAAAAAGCTACTAACAACCCTGCACTTGTTCCCCTCAACTTAAAAGTTAAAAAAATTAGAAAAGAAAGGCAACATGGCTAATAAGATATGTAAATTAAAAATTTCCTACTCTTCTTTCGTCACTATGTTTTGTTTGTAGGTAGATTCAAAGAATACCATACTTGTCATAGACAATTATTTGTATTATGTTACATTATTTTAATTTACTCAGCTCTGTTGCAATGGGAAAAAAAATTCAGGAAAAACAATAACTATCAATAATAAATATAAAAGCATGCATTTTCGTAACAAAAAAACTGAAGAGAGTTAAGACACATTGTAAGTTCCAAGAGGGTTGGAAGAACACACATAAGAAACTGCAAAGAGCATCTCCAAGACGGCTTGTGTGAACTGATGGTGTGGGCCAACCTTCAAATTGCACTGTCCTCTGCAGGTCCTTTCTAGATCCATTCCTTTATCATCTCAAATGATGTGCAGTAATAATGCTGCTTGCAGAATGAACTGAATTATCATCTACCAACTAGGATGTGAGTTCCATGAGGACACCACTGTCACTTTTGTCTTTTTATTCATTGCTTTGTTCCAAAAGCTTAGAATGGTGCATATCATGTAGTAGAAACTTAATAAATACTTGCTAAATAGATGGATGCATTTGGCATTTGCTGTTTTGATGACAAGTAATATGGTCTATAGTTTAGTTAATATGATGCATTAAGGTCAACTGCCTGGTTTGGATCATTGTTCTGTGGTTATGTAAATGTTAACATGAGGAAAAGATGAATAAAGGGTCCTGGGAATTCACTATTTTTGCAAGTCTTCTTTCAATGAGAAATTATTTTATTTATTTATTTATTTATTTATTTATTTATTTATTTTTCGAGACGGAGTCTCAATCAGTCGCCCAGGCTGGAGTGCAGTGGTGTGATCTCGGCTCACTGCAAACTCCACCTCCCAGGTTCATGCCATTCTCCTGCCTCAGCCTCCCGAACAGCTGGGACTACAGGCACCCGCCACCATGCCTGGCTAATTTTTTGTACTTTTAGTAGAGATGGGGTTTCACTGTGTTAGCCAGGATGGTCTTGATCTCCTGAACTTGTGGTCTGCCCGCCTCGGCCTCCCAAAGTGCTGGGAGTACAGGCGTGAGCCACTGTGCCTAGCCAGAAATTATTTTTTAAAAAGTTTTTCGGGAAATTGAGAATGGAGAAGGGAAAAAGGAGTAAGGACATGAAAGGCTGAGGACCATTGACTCTGGAATAGTGCAGGAAGACAAGGTATGGGTAAGAAAGAGCTGATGTGAGTGCGGGCAATTTGCCTCTGGAAGGCCAAATAGCATTTGACTACTACTCAATCTTTTTGGAAAATCTTGAATTAAAATCTCAAATACTCACTGTCCACTGTGAAATTTCAGTTTCATCAGTATTCTTTTACCTGTGCTGCTTTTATCTATCTGCTGATGGCTGCTAGTGCTAGCTGCACAAAGCCCTGAGTTCTAGACCTTCTCTCCCTGCTTAAAGTTTATTAACAAGGGCTGGGCACAGTGGCTTATGTCTGTAATCCCAGCACCTTGGGAGGCCGAGGCGGGCAGATCACCTGAGGTCAGGAGTTCAAGACCAGCCTGGTCAACATGGTGAAACCCCATCTCTACTAAAAATACAAAAATTAGCCAGGCGTGGTGGTGCATGATATAGTCCCAGCTAATCGGGAGACTGAGGCAGGAGAATCGCTTAAACCTGGGAGGTGGACGTTGCAGTGAGCTGAGATCGCACCGTGGCACTCCAGCCTGGGTGATAGAGAGAGACTCCATCTCAAAAAAAAAAAAAAAAAAGTTTATTAGCAAGTATAAATGTATCAGAACTTAACGGGGCAATTTCTTGTATTATTGTGAGACTAAAAAAAAATTGGAAATAAAGGAAAGCTTTGAAGAGAAGAAAATGGGTAGCCATCAGAATCATTTTGTGAAAGGAACAAATACTAATAAGTTAATCTATTGTTCTCAACAACCTGTTATCCATAATAGGAAAGGAATCCAGTATGTGCATGACTAAGTTAACTACTCAAAACTTTCAAAACCAGAAGCCAAAAGAAGTTATAGTTTATTTTAAGCAATATCCACAAAACCTAATATAGTCCACTTCTGAGTAATCATTTAATTATGGTATTCTATCATTTTATTTTTAAAAAATATGCTAAGTACATAAACATGACTAAAATATCAACACATTCTTTCTTCCTACACATAACTATTAATCTTAAATGTTCCAAGAGAAGATGTTTAAAAAGTAACCCTTTGCAGAACTAGCCCTTCTTTCTGGAGCTGTAGGCCTCTCTTCTTCCCAGCCCCCTCCTTTTCTTTTCTTTTATCTTACTCGTCACCTTGCAGTCATGAGTATTGTAGCATGTAGGAGTGGACTGCTGAGAGAAGGGAAGAAGGATGCATTTTGCATTCACTTGTACATCAGCCTTGAAGCCTGGCTGGCGGCAATATTGTGGACAATAGATCTTTCAAACAAATAGACCCTTGTCTGTTCCTTCCTTCTGTAATTGTTGGCAGAGTTCTTTGTTATGTGTCTGGTTTCTTGAAACTTTGAATGAATAAACTAGGACACAGGATTAATGTAAAGAACTGGCATCTTTGTTGACTTATTCAACAGACTGTGTGTACATAGAAAAGAGAAATAAGCACTTTCAGAAGTGTTGTCTGCACATGCCTGGGATTTTACAAAATTTAAACAATGCCAAATGCAGTACCTTGAAAAAAAGCCAGGCTAGTCTCTGGACTCTGTAGTTTACTTTCTAAATAAAAAAATATCCTATTGACCATAAGCGAATGAACAATTCACCTGTTAGCATATGGACCAAATATAGGCCAAGATATGTAGTGGTAGAGTTACAAGTAAATTTTTTGATGTGAAGTGTCATAGAATTTACAGCCAAATGAAGTGAGTACCTCTTTGTAGCAAGGTAATGATGAAAAAGATCAGGCAAAGTTTAAAGTTGAGACGCAGTTTTCCTACCTGGAGAGAACGGACATTGTTACCTAAAATTCACATGGTACAATGGAGTGATACATGAGTTGTTCACAGTAGACCGACCTTTCTCAGCCTCAGCTCTGCTGACATTTTCAAATAACAACTTGCTGTTAGGGACTGTTCTGCACATTGTAGGATGTTCAGCACCATTCCTATCTTATGCCTGCCTGCTGGATACCAGCAGCACTCCCCTTCCAGTTGTTCAAATAAAAAATGTCTCCAGACATTGCCAAATGTCCTCTGGAAGTCAAAAAAGCATTCCTGGTTGAGAATCATTGTACTAGACCAAGGAATGGATCATATTGACCAGAAGGAAGTTGTATATTATTAAAAAAAATTATCCTACTCCAGAAGAAGTATACTGGGGCAGTCTAACTTGGGGACCTTTTGAATGTCTCCACCATGGGAACAAAGGCTAAGTAAAGCAGTGGCCCATTGCTCAGTCCAACAGCACTCCTCCATCAATTACCCCCTCTTGACTTTTTGTGTCTTTAGTCTCTTAATCCGCCTCGACTTCTTTTCCTTGACCTTTAAATTGTCTCCTTTATCCTAAAGCAAATCAAAATTACTCCTGATAATGCAAAGGTATAAAATTACTATGATGTCTTCACATCACTACTAACTGTTTTGAAAAGTAGTCTTCATTCTCTGCCTCTACTTCCTCACTGTCTACTTTCTGGAATACATCCCAGTTTGCTTTTTTCCCTCTATGTCACTACTTAAAGTGGCTGCCCAAATGCTACAATCCAACTTCTCAATGATCACATTAACTGAACTTTTTGTGTACTTATCTTTGACTTCCATGCAACTTTTGATACTCTTAATCAATGGTTCTGAAACTTTTTTTGTGCATCGGGATCACTGGTGAGTTATTAATAGTTAAAATAAAGATTTCTGAATTCAACACCCAGAGTTCCTAATTCCGTCGGGCTAGGATGTAGACTGAGGATTTGCATTTCTAACGAGTTCCCAGATACTGTCCACGCTGCTAGTCTGGGGGATCACAAATCAAGAGCCATGCCTTGATTATTCTCTTCTTGAGTGCTTCAGTTGACTTTTACAATACCATAGTTTCCTGATCTTGACGCTCAATGACATTTGTAGTCACATTTTCTGGTTTCTTCTACCCTTTTTCTCTAAAACAGGGCAATGTTGCCCCTCAGAGAACATTGGTCAATGTCTGGAGATGTGTTTAGTTATCACAAATAACTAGGAGGAGGGGAAGAAGGAAGAGAAGAGGGTCCACTCCTACTGATGTCTAGTGGGTAGAGGCCAGGGGTGCTGCTAAACATCCTACAGGGCACAGGACAGTATTATTCACAGGACAAAGTATTATTCGTCTCAATATGTGAATACTGCCAAGATAGAGAAACACTGCTCTGGATGCAGGCATTCTCTCCAAGTAGATATATATTCTTTTTTTTTGTTATGAGACAGGGTCTCACTCTGTCACCTAGGCTAGAGTGCAGTAGCACAATCATAGCTCACTGCAGCCTCCAGGAATCGAGACCTGTTGATATTTTAGTCATGTTTATGTACTCAGCATATTTTTAAAAAATAAAATGATAAAATACCATAATTAAATGATTACTCAAAAGTGGACTACTATATTAGGTTTTGTGTATATTACTTAAAATAAACTATCACTTCTTTAGGCTTCTGGTTTTGAAAGTTTTGAGTAGTTAACAGTCATGCACATACTGGATTCCTTTCCTATTATGGATAACAGGTTGTTGAGAACAACCTGGTCAATATTTTGGAGAGATGAGGTCTTGCTATGTTGCTCAGGCTGGAATCAAACTCCTGGGCTCAAGCGATGCTCCCACCTCAGTCTCCCAAAGTGCTGAGATTACAGGTGTGAGCCATGGCACGCAGCAAAGAATGGCCTTTTTATCTTCTCTTCAGTCTATACCTCTCTCTTGTCGACCTCAGACATGCCCAGCACTTCAACTCTCACACGTCTCTGGAAATGACTCCCAGAGGTATTATCTTTAAATACGACATTACTCTTGGGTCTGGCCTGAATTTGCAACTGCCTGATAAATATAAGCTTAATGAGCCACCGGCATCTTAAGTTTAAGATGCGCAAACTAGGCCAGGCACGGTGGCTCACGCCTGTAATCCCAGCACTTTGGGAGGCCACAGAGGGCGAATCACCTGTGGTCAGGATTTTGAGACCAGCCTGACCAACATGGAGAAACTCCGTCTCTACTAAAAATACAAAATTAGACAGACGTGGTGGCACATGCCTGTAATCCCAGCTACTTGGGAGGCTGAGGCAGGAGAATCGCTTGAACCTGGGAGACGGAGGCTGCAGTCAGCCGAGATTGCGCCATTGCACTCCAGCCTAGGCAAGAAGAACGAAACTCTGTCTCAAAAAAAAAAAAAAAAAAGAAAAAAAGCCCAAACTAAACATATCCTTCTAGTAAGAGAATCCTTTATTGCCAGTAATGGTAATTATTTGATAAGGTGTGTCTCTACCCCCTTTTGACCTTCATAACTTGTAAAAATGGTACAAGATGATTCTTTTAAGAAAGTATAAAATCACATGTATGGTTCAGAAATACCACTCTGGCAGGAATTTGAGGAGGTGACAGATATTCAAGAAAATTGAAAGAGAAACTTTCCATTCCATGTGAGATTATCTAACTTTTGATTGGCCAGGGAGAAATGTGTCTTATTATTCCAGGTGAAAGTAAATGTATCTGCCTGCCTAGATCTCAGCCTAGTATTGATTGGAAAAAATACTAATCTGATGCTTTATGCTTCGAGAAAGAAAGCATATTGAGTATATGATCTTCTCACACATATGATCAGTCTTTTCGTTAGATTTGTTTTACCGTGATGTATTTTGTTCCTCAATAGAATGCCATGTATATGATTGTTACTGGTACTCATAGTAAATCTAATAATATCCACCATTTTCAGAGCACTTACTAAGTGTCAGAACAAGTGCTTTGCATGCCATCTTATGTATACTAAGCCTATGGGGTAGATTTTATTATTGTACCCATTATGCACCCATGGAAGCTAAAGACTAGAGAGAATGAGGGATACACGCAAGGTCACCTAGATCACAACTGGTATAATTAGGATTTGAAGACAGGCTGTTTGACACCTAAGCTGATACTTCCAAAGACTATTCCAATAGCACAAAATTCAATTGCTGTGGGGACATGGTTCTCAGAACCTGGTCTTCTTGAATCACTAGACCGATCCTCCTCAGAATTTAAGACCTGGGTGGAAAGGGAAAGACCATCCAGCTCACCCCATGTGCCTCTCAGGAATGGTGGGGGTTGTCCTCCATTACTGAAAGAAGCAGTACAGCCGGCTAATGGATGGAGACACAGGGGAGAGATTTTCTTTGTGGGAGTTCATTACAGAGGCATCTGCAGACCTCTAACTCTCTCCTGCATGCCCTTTCTCTTTCATAGCTTCCATCTCTAAGCTGTAATGGATGCAAAATTACTGCAGCATTTTGTTCTGCCAGGCTGACCCCATTACGCATACACCACAGTCATAAAGCTCTGGCTTAGTTACTGTTTGCATGTTCAAGACTACTCTGAGGCAGGGAGGTGTGAGGTTTGGCTACATTTTCAAACAGAGTGGATGCCTTCTTCATTTTAAAAACAAGGAATCCAGCCTCCTTTCAGAGTGAATATTGTTTTGATTACTGCTGGACTAATCCATACTTATTTACCCCTTAATGATGATGTTTCTCTGGTGTGTGAAGGGTCTTTAAATAAATGTTAGGGCAGTGATGCCAGGAAGTCATCATTTCACATGCATTAGTTGCAGAAGTTTGGGAGACTTCATTTCCACCCCAACATCCTGTTGTCTTGATAATATTTTATTAAGACATAGCAAAAGATATAGCAGGGTCGTTAGATAATGGTTAATAAAATATAAGAGTTTGGAAAGGTAGTGATTCTCAAAAGTTATTCTCAGTCTTCCTTCTTCTCCATGCCTTGTCAAAGATTTCTGCAACTTTCATCTCACCACATCTGGTGAGAATACTTATCAGAGAAAGTGAGCAAACTGGTTTTGGTAATAATTGACATACCTTTATCTACTAGGAGATTCTGATTTTAATTCATTCAGTAAAAAAATATTCTGTTTGTTCTATGCACATTTCTAACACTTGAGACATATTCGAGAATAAGACACACATAGTCCTTGTCCTACAGCTTACATTCTGGTAATATTTGTCAGAAAGCAGTCACATGATTATGAAAAGGTTACCCAAATTTCTGTATATTCTATAGTTTATCCTATATCTTCTTCCACTATTTCACACATTTCATAAAAGATCTCAACATATAAATATTGCTTTTAGCCTGTGATATTGTCTCCATGGAGGGAAGGACTCAGATGGAAATAAGGTATCACAGAAGGGTACAGAGTGCCTTCTCTTTTAAAGTAATTGCAAAAATAGGAGTTATATTGGTTATCAGAACATGTTTGTATTTCATTATTAAGCTGGTAAAAAGAACCATGGATATATGGACATGTTCTGGATCCTAGATACTTAATAGAAATGATCACTAGCTGTCCCTAAAGGATTTTTATTATACTTCCTAAAAGCATGGACTATCTCTTCTGAGGTATGCCCCCCAAAATGTCAGTAGCAATAAATTTGTAAGAACATTTTTAAGGCTGCACAGACAAGTGTGATCGGTAGAAGTCATGGTGAGTGGGAGTGAGGAAGGGCTAGTAGCAAACAAGAAAAAGAAAAGAAAAAAAAGCATTTTCAGTCTTCGGCAGCACTTCTGTCTCTTCCAGCATTTGTCAGAATCCAGTTATTAACCTGTCGGCCTCAGACAGATTGAAGGAGACACCACCTTTCAAGGTGAGCCCTTAAGAAAAGAAAAATAAGAAACAGTCATTGTTGGGGTTGACAGAGACATGATCCCACCAAGGCCTGGGCTATGCTTGGAGAGGAAATGATATTCAAGCCTGAGTGTGTGCTTAGGGGGCAAGAGATTAGGTTTAGGGGAGTAGGGATATGGAAGTAGTGATAGCAGTGAATAAGGAAAGCTATCTGTTTGAATATATCTGGTGCAAAGAGGCAGAACCAGTTCAAAGACACAGGGTGCAGATTTTAGTGAAGAAGTTAGAGCTGACCCCTGCTGGGACTGTGGCATTTCAGTAGAGGAATGGTGAATCCCTTCCCAGTGGGGAACACACATCATCCACATACATGAGGGGAAAAAAAAAAAAGGAATGACTCTTTTTATCAACAAAAGCATGCCCTTATCTATGATTGTGGGGTCATTTTCTTTTAACAAACAAGGATAGTTTTTAACCTTAGTTTGCTCACAAAAGCTTCAGCAAAAAACAAGGGACATCAAATATTTCTGGATTTCCATGTTCTGGGCACATAGTAGGCCTGTGCCTTCTGAAACTTCCTGTATTGAATGGAGCCACATGATCATTTGCAATCAATGAGCTGTGAAGGGGAATGGCATGTGTTCCTTACAGGCCAAGCATTTAAGTGTTGATGTGAGAGTCCTCAGAGCACTTTTTTTTTCTTTTGCCTTTGTCATGGTGCCATGGCTACCAGCAATTTTCAGACAGTGGCCATTGCATCAACCTCAACCCTGAAGTGAGGAACTGTGGCAACACGCAGGCAAGCCTCAAGCCCACCCACAGTAGACAAACATATACCTTTATTGTTATAAACCATTTTGGACTTGTTTGTTACTGCAGCATAATCTGGCTGTTATAGTGGACACATTTGGTTAGATACAAGTGTAAGAAGTTTTATTTTCCTTGATGAATAGTGGGAAAGTGTGTATATAATACTGTAAACCTTTTTTAGCAACCCAAATTACCACCCCTATGTACCCAAAGTCCTATCTCTGTGCTGCAGTATCCCCAAAGACATTTTGTCTGTTTTATTTTAGTCCTGTAAGAATTAAGGTCAACTTTTTAAAAAAATGCAGTGCTAAGAGAGACACGACAAAATTGAGACAATTTATTAGCGGGTTCTTTCGTATCTGAGGGGTCTTTTTGCATGTAGGAGCAGTCATTACCATCTGTAAGGTGTCTAAAGCTCAATTTATTTAAATCATATATCTGAAGACCAAATCTTTTAAAACCCAAATTTTGTTTTTAAAACTTTATAAAAGATGTTAAATTCCTCTTCAGAATTTAAACTTCAACTCCAAATTTAGTATGGGTGATTTTTCATAACATTTCAAATACCTTTTAAAATACATACCTTTTACACTTAAACTTAAATCTATAGTAAATTATGAGTTTGGTTCATTTTATCATTATATCTCTATGTGTTTTTGTATTTTCTGAGGATTATATTCGATTAATACCAGTGAATCTATTAAATAGTTGTTGCTTCTCTAATATGAATCAAATCTAAGCTGCTCTTCAGGCTGAGGGTTTTTTTTTAATCATTAAATTTATTTATTGTGTCAAGACATAATTGCCTTTCCCAAAAAGTCTAAATGTTTTCCTATAATTTGCTGTCTCTCCACAAGTAATATATTTTTAAAAGTCATACTTGGTGAGATTATATGATTCTTGTTCATTATTAAATATTGCCTTTTATTTAACACTATTAAAAAGATATATTCTTATAAACAGCTTATTTAAAGTCAGGAACCATCTGGAAGTTTCATCTCCCAAAAGATGAGATGAATCCAAATAGTTCTTTCTCTTTTTAGCATGTCAAACTAATGTGTCATCCTAGAATGCATCATTGAGCCCCATTTCACTAGGTTATTAGGTGTGAAGCCCAGATCTAGACCAAGCCTGTCTGCTCTTGGTAAGCCTCTTTCTTTTTTTCATTTTTTCTAATACTGTTTGATGTATTTCCTGTTATTTTTATTTACTGTTTTCTACTTATCCAATAGTAACATGGCCATGCCTATACTTTATTACTTTGTAAACAAGTACCTAAGTAACAGCTAAACTAAAACATACATGTTCATATATTTTAGCATTCCCCTAATCATTGAAATCAATAACAATTCAATATACTCTATTGTATTCATATTTACTTTATATTACCACTATGTTTCATATCATAATATTCTGTATATTAACTTTTCTGAGCATCACTATGACTTTTTCACAAACTTAGCTTGTTTTAATCAACAGTAAAAATGAAGAGTGATTTTGTTGTTAGCAATCTTATTTAGTGTTCAAATTATTATCAAATGGCCAGCCAGATCTCCTTTAAATGGGCTCTTTGTTCTTTCAGCACTTTATTTGATATTTGTGGCCACATACTTGTATTTTGCAATAAAAAAAATTTAGATTCTTTGCAATTATTTTCTTCCGCTAAGCAGAAAATCAACAAAATTCCAGAGAACCTTGTGCAAATGAGTGTTGATTGTGGCCATGGTGCACCTGCACTTTAAGTAATAACAAAGCTGAAAAATATATTTCTTTTAGAGGTCATGAGTTCACACTGAGAAGTGTGAACTCCTCATGAGTTCCATGAGAAGGGCATAACTTTAGGTAATTTCTTGCAAGCTCATTGCCACTATGTAAACCAGCTTATGATTCTTATCTAGTTGGTCAGTATACTATAAATATCACTGAATATTCAGAATAGAAGCTGATAGAAAAATCAAACCATAGAAAAGCAGGGAGAGTGTGAGAATATATTCACCATGTATACATATATGCCCCTAAACAAAAGCCTGAAAGTATCTACTCTAAAATTGATTTATCCTCCTCACTATCCTTTTTAAATTTTTTATATTATTCACCTTTTCTTCTTTGAACATATTTTATTTTTGTAATGAGAATGCAAAGATGTTAAATTTTTTAAATAACTAAAGAAACAGTTCCAGCAGGAAATAGCACTATGTGTTGTTCAACATACATAGTGAATCTTGCATACACAGCATATTAATAAAATCTCAAAAATTGCTTACTCTTTACAAGTAGGAGATATTTTGCTTTTTTGTGTCCATACTTTCCCTTTAGAATGAGGAGGATTCTAAGTAATCTTATTGTATCACATTTCTACTTCATTGCATTGCTCTCTAGGGGGGAAATTAACAGCAGAAGACTTGTCACTTGAGTTCTATTCATGACCTCTCTACTCTGAGCATTACAGATGGAATGCAGCAAAGAGGAGATACAATTCTAGGGGAATATGGGCCCATAGATCTTTCAAAACAAAGAAGAAAAGCTTTCTCACAATTGCTATAGCAAATAATGCTTTCCACTGCTTTAGAGTCATCACTGTAAGAACATTTGATCCAGAAGTGAAGAACAGGACTATATTCCATGTGGCTTTTCAAGGCAACTGAGAGCACCTGCTCCCTAGAATCCTTCAGCCACATTGATATGTGTGTCATAAAACTGTGAGATCATGATCCCGTTGATGTGATATGAATCAAGAAAGCCATATGCTCTTTGCTGGTATAAATGATAGCTGCATGAGGGCTTACCAATAAGTGAGGAATGAAATTCGAATTTTGGAAAGAAGTTTGTAGCTACATGAATACCTTGCAGCCTCTCTTTTCAACAGTCTCAACATTTTTACTGTCATGCGATTTCTTCTATAGCTCCATTTATATCCAACTTAAATTTCACTCTAAACATTTTCATTTTTTATTAGACAATTCTCTTTTGATTATCTAGTTTTATAAAATGGCACATGGGTTTATCACTTGGAGACAAAGAAGCAATACCCTATATGCTGTGTGTGAACTGAGTAATATGTTCAGTGACCATTAACTGACAGACTTCACAAGAACTCATGAGATTGGTCAATGATCATGAAGTGCATCTGTAATTCATGTAGCTAATGTGGACTGAAGAACTAAGAGCAAAACATACACTTCGCGCAAATACCCACAGTTAATATAGCATAGAAACAGAAATTTAAGCTCTGTTGTTAGAAGGCTGGAGTTATGAACCAAACCATAGTAACTAAAATTCATGCATATTACAACCAAGCAAAATGCAGACTACCTGTGTGTATATGTACATTTAGTATTTTTTTGTTTGTTTGTTTTTAACTTTGTAGCTTCAGCACACCATGCCACAAACTTTGTGCCTTATAATGCCTTGGCTGAATATCTTCTCAGAGGATGATCATTCACTTTTACCTTTGTTTGCCAACTTATTCCACTGCGGCTCTTTTTGTCTTGCAATGCATTCTGTGTACTGGTGAAGAAGTTTTGACCACGAATAGCTGACAAATATGTGCAGGTGGTCATGCACAGAAGCAGAAAGAAAATTCCTCTGTGGTTGTTAACGTGAAGGTTTTCCAGGGGCTTGGGGCACTGGTTAAGGAAACAGATTAATGAGTAGCAAACAAACAGGGATTGATGGGAGTCCTCTGACATTTTGAGGATATCCCTACACGTCACTGCAGCCTGAGGGAAGCTTGGCTGAAAGAAACTGGCCAGAGGCATGTTCTGACTTTGGCTGACTAGGAAAGAATGGCAGTGCTATTAACAATATACACATAGTGGGAGAATTTCCTCTCAGTGGAATGATGCTTTAATGGTCCCATATAATGCTAATGCCATTAGCACTCTCATTTCCAGATACTACTTGGGATACATAAGTAGAAGAGTTAGGAATCGTTTTCTGAAAAGACATTCTAATATTATTTGGATATTAAATAAAAATAAATACCTCTGTTAAGATATTCAGACCCAGTATTAGTGTAAGTGGGTACAGTAGAAAGAGGCCTTAACTTGGAATATGTAGTGATTAGGTTTAACTCACAGCCCTGCCAATTATTAGCTGTGTTTGCCCATTCATTTATTCTTACATTTGTATACATTTATTTATTTTCTTACAAATCTTTACCAAGTGCCTATTACGTGCCAGATCCCACACCAGGCTTTACGCAGTCAGGGTCAAATCACTTCACCTCTTCAAGTTTCTCACCTGTAAAATTCTGAGACTTTTTTGAAATCTATTTTTTAAAAAATACATACTTGATTCAAACGGCAGCTTTATAATTTGAAAACCTCTATTTTACTCCTGTTTTTCTTTGGAGGCCAAAGGTGACTCTAAATAATTTCATGGAAGTAATGAAAATATAATCTTTAGTGATTAACTTCAGAATTAAGAGAGTAAAAAGTATTTTTCAATTCATCTTCAGCTTATGCCATCACCTCAGCAAGAACAATGAGTGTGCAACAATTCACTGTTTTGTAGGATGCTAATTAGAGGGTAGACTCCTCATGGAAAAAGCCCAAGCCTCTGGTTCACTCCTCTCCATCCAGATGGAGCTACAATGAAATGATTTTCTATGGCTGTGTGTGCGTGTGTGTGTGTGTGCGCGTTTGTGCGTGCGCACACGCACACACACAAGCCTGGGAAGGAAGAGCCCCCCACTCTGTCCATTATTCAACTCAATGTTTACTGTCAAGATGAGTTTTCCAATTTCCATTGTTTCCCCTAAATTGAGTCTCTCACATAGAGTTTAGAGCTGGTATGTCTGCTAGGAAATAGCTATATAATAAAACATCCATATAATAGCACTATAATTCATCCAGTTATTCATTCCTTCCCTGAAAAATAGGACCTAAAATGCATCATTGTGTGTAGGTTTCAATTAAATTCAGAGGACAGTTATTGACTGACTACTGCATGCAAGCTGGCTGGACTGAGAGTATTGAGATGGATAAGAAACTGTCCCCTCTCAAGGAGCTTAAAATCTAGAGGAAAGAGAGGTGTATAAAATATATAATTGAAAACGTTTGCTGTAATTTCTAAGAGAACACACCTGGGAATGTGAAAATGGACGGAAGGGAGGATTTAGCTCTATCTTGGAGGCTGGGATATAAGTCAGGGAAAGCATTTCAGTGGAGATTACGCTTAAAGTGGGAGTACTGTATACATGAATAAGCAGAGCAGGCCAGGTAAGCAAAGTTGTGGTTGGGGAAAGATGCATTTCAGACAGCCAAAATGTTTTGCCTCATTGGAAGATTGTTTTTCTCACCCTTAGCACCCTCTGCTTATTCCTCTCTCTGTTTTTAACCATTTCTAAGTTGTATCTTAAGATTCTAATCAATGTAATGGGATGGCTGTATCCCTCCCCACTCCATCCCATATCACACCACCGAATGAGCAACAAATCTTGGCTTCTGAAAAATGTAGCACCTGACGCCAATCAAAACTTCTGCTCACAGCTCTAATGTAGGTCTGGGGGCTTTTCTGTGTTACTTGAAACTAGTATTGATTGCATCAGCTCTCAATATAATGCACCAGTAGTCATCCTTGCTGCTTTAGCTGAGGAACAAAAGGTAAAATCAAGCTAAATGAAATGAGGGAAATGTAGGATCAGAAAAACCAGGAGTCTTCATTGCCTGCTCTCAGGCGTCATCAAAACAAAAAGCTCTCTGGCTGGCAAGGTCAGTGAGGGAGACGAGAGAGGATAGGAATACTCAGAGACAATATGTTGCCCTGCTAAGAGCAGGTCATGGTCCTTAATGTAAGCCATGTCATTTGCTTACAGTCTTTATTATTTAATCTCTGACAGATGGAAATTGGTTGAGAACAGGTAATGGTACAGAGTCTCCTGTGCGTGCTTGCATGCCAGTGAGATCTACTGGGAGAATTAACCTCTACTCTCCCAGCACAATTGGTGGTCATTTTGAGTGACCATATCATTTATCTCCAAACCAGGACACCTTGGAGAACACAAGAGGATACTGTTAAATAAACGTGAGTGTATAATAGACACACAGTGGGACTTCCCCAGGCAAACAGGGACTCTTAGGGGATGTATGATCACCTTAACATGTTTTCTGTCTGGAGGGAAAGTTCCAAGGAGAAAGACAAATAATACCTGGAACATGACTCTAGAGGTAGGCTAAGACTGCAGGGTATTAATCAATGTATAAGTTTTTAAGTTTATAAGCATGTGAAAACTTCAAATTTCAGCAATGATTCTCTAAATTTTTTCCTGAGACAGATAAAATAGCTGTTTTTTTTTTCTCACACAGAGTACATTCTCATAGGAATATCTGAATTACATGCAGTTCCTAGAAAGCAAGCTATAATTACATTATTCAAGAAAACACTGCAGTTCAGGCTAATGTTTTTGTATATTTGTTTTGTACATTTTGTACATGTTTTTGTAATGTGTTTATACATATGTACACAGATGACTTTACATTTGGTGATCAGCATTTAAATTATTTATGTACTTAAACTATTACAAATACACTACTTGGCACACTCTTTCCCCAGATCTTTATCTGGCTGTCCCTTTTCATCTTCTAGATCTCGACTCAACATCTCCTTCTTAGGCCATTTCTGACCACTATAACTGATCCCTGTCATGTTCTATCATAAAGTCCTTTTGCCATTTTCTTAGCACTTATTAGTGTATAAAATTATCTTCTGTGTTTAGCTGTGAGCTTTCCTCACTAGAATGAAAGAAATTATGAACAATAGTTCCACCTACCTTGTTCAGTAGTACACCTCCAGCACTTTGAAACCTGTGGGGATACAACAGGTACTCAATAGATAGTTGTTCATTGGATGGACTGATGGGAAATAGGCCATCTTGTCTTTATTGAACAACTTTTGCAGGAAGCATTCACCTCCCTTCATGATTTTTGTGCATACGTAAGCACCTGCTTAGACAACTCCAGTTCCTGCTCTCACACTTCACCACTAGATTGTTGCAATGCAGTCTTAAATAGCCCTCGAATATGGACTCAACCACATCTTGCAACAAGATTGTCATCAGCACCCCTTTCACTATGCTTGGCCTCTATATACTTTACTCTTAGCCTTCTCCTGAATTAGTCTTAGCCCAGTAACATCTTGTGCCGATGTCAGTCTTCTGGTTGACCAAGTAAACGTACTTTTTCATTTCCTCTTTTTTCGCTCATCTTTTTCATCTCTCGCTGATGATTGTCAACTGCAATGACACCGTACTTTTATACACTGCATGATGTATACTTACTCAGAATTTTTCTTATTGCCAAATAAATTATTTCATATGCTTATGCAACTCCTTTCGTTAAAAGCATGTTTTCTACTTTGTTCTCATTATTAACAGAACTATTTTTTCAGTTATCTTACTCATTGCTTTTGCACTGATTGGACATCACAGCATTCAAAATGTTCACAAAGTACCTCAAAAATTGAACACAGAGGCCTCTGTGGTTAGGGTGACTGAAAAACTTAACTGGATTTTTAAGTCAGTCTAATTTTAATTAACTTAAACTTTTTTTTCCCTTAGTTCAGAGCATTTATTTATTTTTAAAAATTTATTATTATTATACTTTGAGTTTTAGGGTACATGTGCACAATGTGCAGGTTAGTTACATATGTATACATATGCTGTGCTGGTGCACTGCACCCACTAACTCGTCATCTAGCATTAGGTATATCTCCCAATGCTATCCCTCCCCCCTCCCCCCACCCCACAACAGTCCCCAGAGTGTGATGTTCCCCTCCCTGTGTCCATGTGTTCTCATTGTTCAATTCCCACCTATGAGTGAAAATATGTGGTGTTTGGTTTTTTGTTCTTGCGATAGTTTACTGAGAATGATGATTTCCAGTTTCATCCATGTCCCTACAAAGGACGTGAACTCATCATTTTTTATGGCTGCATAGTGTTCCATGGTGTATATGTGCCACATTTTCTTAATCCAGTCTATCATTGTTGGACATTTGGGTTGGTTCGAAGTCTTTGCTATTGTGAATAATGCCGCAGTAAACATAGGTGTGCATGTGTCTTTATAGCAGCATGATTTATAGTCCTTTGGGTATATACCCAGTAATGGGATGGCTGGGTCAAATGGTATTTCTAGTTCTTGATCCCTGAGGAATCGCCACACTGACTTCCACAATGGTTGAACTAGTTTACAGTCCCACCAACAGTGTAAAAGTGTTCCTATTTCTCCACATCCTCTCCAGCACCTGTTGTTTCCTGACTTTTTAATGATTGCCATTCTAACTGGTGTGAGATGGTATCTCATTGTGGTTTTGATCTGCATTTCTCTGATGGCCAGTGATGGTGAGCATTTTTTCATGTGTTTTTTGGCTGCATAAATGTCTTCTTTTGAGAAGTGTCTGTTCATGTCCTTCGCCCACTTTTTGATGGGGTTGTTTGCTTTTTTCTTGTAAATTTGTTTGAGTTCATTGTAGATTCTGGATATTAGCCCTTTGTCAGATGAGTAGGTTGTGAAAATGTTCTCCCATTTTGTAGGTTGCCTGTTCACTCTGATGGTAGTTTCTTTTGCTGTGCAGAAGCTCTTTAGTTTAATTAGATCCCATTTGTCAATTTTGGCTTGTGTTGCCATTGTTTTTGGTGTTTTAGACATGAAGTCCTTGCCCATGCCTATGTCCTGAATGGTAATGCCTAGGTTTTCTTCTAGGGTTTTTATGGTTTTAGGTCTAACGTTTAAGTCTTTAATCCATCTTGAATTGATTTTTGTATAAGGTGTAAGGAAGGGATCCAGTTTCAGCTTTCTACATATGGCTAGCCAGTTTTCCCAGCACCATTTATTAAACAGGGAATCCTTTCCCCATTGCTTGTTTTTCTCAGGTTTGTCAAAGATCAGATAGTTGTAGATATGTGGCATTATTTCTGAGGGCTCTGTTCTGTTCCATTGATCTATATCTCTGTTTTGGTACCAGTACCATGCTGTTTTGGTTACTGTAGCCTTGTAGTATAGTTTGAAGTCAGGTAGTGTGATGTCTCCAGCTTTGTTCTTTTGGCTTAGGATTGACTTGGCGATGTGGGCTCTTTTTTGGTTCCATATGAACTTTAAAGTAGTTTTTTCCAATTCTTTCAAGAAAGTCATTGGTAGCTTGATGGGGATGGCATTGAATCTGTAAATTACCTTGGGCAGTATGGCCATTTTCACGATATTGATTCTTCCTACCCATGAGCATGGAATGTTCTTCCATTTGTTTGTATCCTCTTTTATTTCCTTGAGCAGTGGTTTGTAGTTCTCCTTGAAGAGGTCCTTCACATCCCTTGTAAGTTGGATTCCTAGGTATTTTATTCTCTTTGAAGCAATTGTGAATGGGAGTTCACTCATGATTTGGCTCTCTGTTTGTCTGTTGTGGGTGTATAAGAATGCTTGTGATTTTTGTACATTGATTTTGTATCCTGAGACTTTGCTGAAGTTGCTTATCAGCTGAAGGAGATTTTGGGCTGGGACAATGGGGTTTTCTAGATATACAATCATGTCGTCTGCAAACAGGGACAATTTGACTTCCTCTTTTCCTAATTGAATACCCTTTATTTCCTTCTCCTGCCTAATTGCCCTGGCCAGAACTTCCAACACTGTGTTGAATAGGAGTAGTGAGAGAGGGCATCCCTGTCTTGTGCCAGTTTTCAAAGGGAACGCTTCCAGTTTTTGCCCATTCAGTATGATATTGGCTGTGGGTTTGTCATAGATAGCTCTTATTATTTTGAGATATGTCCCATCAATACCTAATTTATTGAGAGTTTTTAGCATGAAGCGTTGTTGAATTTTGTCAAAGTCCTTTTCTGTATCTATTGAGATAATCATGTGGTTTTTGTCTTTGGTTCTGTTTATATGCTGGATTACATTTATTGATTTGTGTATATTGAATCAGCCTTGCATCCCAGGGATGAAGCCCACTTGATCATGGTGGATAAGCTTTTTGATGTGCTGCTGGATTCGGTTTGCCAGTATTTTATTGAGGATTTTTGCATCAATGTTCATCAAGGATATTGGTCTAAAATTCTCTTTTTTGGTTGTGTCTCTGCCCGGCTTTGGTATCAGGATGATGCTGGCCTCATAAAATGAGTTAGGGAGGATTCCCTCTTTTTCTATTGATTGGAATAGTTTCAGAAGGAATGGTACCAATTCCTCCTTGTACCTCTGGTAGAATTCGGCTGTGAATCCATCTGGTCCTGGACTCTTTTTGGTTGGTAAGCTATTGATTATTGCCACAATTTCAGATCCTGTTATTGGTCTATTCAGAGATTCAACTTCTTCCTGGTTTAGTCTTGGGAGAGTGTATGTGTCGAGGAATTTATCCATTTCTCCTAGATTTTCTAGTTTATTTGCATAGAGGTGTTTGTAGTATTCTCTGATGGTAGTTTGTATTTCTGTGGGATCGGTGGTGATATCCCCTTTATCATTTTTTATTGTGTCTATTTGATTCTTCTCTCTCTTTTTCTTTATTAGTCTTGCTAGCGGTCTATCAATTTTGTTGATCCTTTCAAAAAACCAGCTCCTGGATTCCTTAATTTTTGGAGGGTTTTTTGTGTCTCTATTTCCTTCAGTTCTGCTCTGATTTTAGTTATTTCTTGCCTTCTGCTAGCTTTTGAATGTGTTTGCTCTTTCTTTTCTAGTTCTTTTAATTGTGATGTTAGGGTGTCAATTTTGGATTTTTCCTGCTTTCTCTTGTGGGCATTTAGTGCTATAAATTTCCCTCTACACACTGCTTTGAATGTGTCCCAGAGATTCTGGTATGTTGTGTCTTTGTTCTCGTTGGTTTCAAAGAACATCTTTATTTCTGCCTTCATTTCGTTATGTACCCAGTAGTCATTCAGGAGCAGGTTGTTCAGTTTCCATGTAGTTGAGCAGTTTTGAGTGAGATTCTTAATCCTGAGTTCCAGTTTGATTGCAGTGTGGTCTGAGAGATAGTTTGTTATAATTTCTGTTCTTTTACATTTGCTGAGGAGTGCTTTACTTCCAAATATGTGGCCAATTTTGGAATAGGTGTGGTGTGGTGCTGAAAAAAATGTATATTCTGTTGATTTGGGGTGGAGAGTTCTGTAGATGTCTATCAGGTCCGCTTGGTGCAGAGCTGAGTTCAATTCCTGGGTATCCTTGTTGACTTTCTGTCTCGTTGATCTGTCTAATGTTGACAGTGGGGTGTTAAAGTCTCCCGTTATTATTGTGTGGGAGTCTAAGTCTCTTTATAGGTCACTCAGGACTTGCTTTATGAATCTGGATGCTCCTGTATTGGGTGAATATATGTTTAGGATAGTTAGCTCTTCTTGTTGAATTGATCCCTTTACCATTATGTAATGGCCTTCTTTGTCTCTTTTGATCTTTGTTGGTTTAAAGTCTGTTTTATCAGAGACTAGGATTGCAACCCCTGCCTTTTTTTGTTTTCCATTTGCTTGGTAGATCTTCCTTCATCCTATTATTTTGAGCCTATGTGTATCTCTGCACGTGAGATGGGTTTCCTGAATACAGCACACTGATGGGTCTTGACTCTTTATCCAATTTGCCAGTCTGTGTCTTTTAATTGGAGCATTTAGTCCATTTACATTTAAAGTTAATATTGTTATGTGTGAATTTGATCCTGTCATTATGATGTTAGCTGGTTATTTTGCTCGTTAGTTGATGCAGTTTCTTCCTAGTCTCGATGGTCTTTACATTTTGGCATGATTTTGCAGCGGCTGGTATCGGTTGTTCCTTTCCATGTTTAGTGCTTCCTTCAGGAGCTCTTTTAGGGCAGGCCTGGTGGTGACAAAATCTCTCAGCATTTGCTTGTCTGTAAAGTATTTTATTTCTCCTTCACTTATGAAGCTTAGTTTGGCTGGATATGAAATTCTGGTTTGGAAATTCTTTTCTTTAAGAATGTTGAATATTGGCCCCCACTCTCTTCTGGCTTGTAGAGTTTCTGCCGAGAGATCCGCTGTTAGTCTGATGGGCTTCCCTTTGTGGGTAACCCGACCTTTCTCTCTGGCTGCCCTTAACATTTTTTCCTTCATTTCAACTTTGGTGTAACTGACAATTATGTGTCTTGGAGTTGCTCTTCTCGAGGAGTACCTTTGTGGCATTCTCTGTATTTCCTGAATCTGAATGTTGGCCTGCCTTGCTAGATTGGGGAAGTTCTCCTGGATAATATCCTGCAGAGTGTTTTCCAACTTGGTTCCATTCTCCCCGTCACTTTCAGGTACACCAATCAGACGTAGATTTGGTCTTTTCACATAGTCCCATATTTCTTGGAGGCTTTGTTCGTTTCTTTTTATTCTTTTTTCTCTAAACTTCTCTTCTCGCTTCATTTCATTCACTTCATCTTCCATCACTGATACCCTTTCTTCCAGTTGATTGCATCGGCTCCTGAGGCTTCTGCATTCTTCACTTAGTTCTCAAGCCTTGGCTTTCAGCTCCATCATCTCCTTTAAGCACTTCTCTGTATTGGTTATTCTAGTTATATATTCTTCTAAACTTTTTCAAGGTTTTCAACTTCTTTGCCTTTGGTTTGAATGTCCTCCCATAGCTCGGAGTAATTTGATCGTCTGAAGCCTTCTTCTCTCAGCTCGTCAAAGTCATTCTCTGTCCAGCTTTGTTCCGTTGCTGGTGAGGAACTGTGTTCCTTTGGAGGAGGAGAGGCGCTCTGCTTTTTAGAGTTTCCAGTTTTTCTGCTCTGTTTTTTCCCCATCTTTGTGGTTTTATCTACTTTTGGTCTTTGATGATCGTGATGTACAGATGGGTTTTTGGTGTGGATGTCCTTTCTGTTTGTTAGTTTTCCTTCTAACAGACAGGACCCTCAGCTGCAGGTCTGTTGGAGTACCCTGCTGTGTGAGGTGTCAGTCTGCCCCTATTGGGGGGTGCCTCCCAGTTAGGCTGCTCGGGGGTCAGAACTTGAGGAGGCAGTCTGCCCGTTCTCAGATCTCCAGCTGCGTGCTGGGAGAACCACTGCTCTCTTCAAAGCTGTCAGACAGGGACATTTAAGTCTGCAGAGGTTAGTGCTGTCTTTTTGTTTGTCTGTGCCCTGCCCCCAGAGGTGGAGCCTACAGAGGCAGGCAGGCCTCCTTGAGCTGTGGTGGGCTCCACCCATTTGGAGCTTCCCGGCTGCTTTGTTTACCTAAGCAAGCCTGGGCAATGGCAGGTGCCCCTACCCCAGCCTCGCTGCCACCTTGCAGTTTGATCTCAGACTGCTGTGCTAGCAATCAGGGAGACTCCGTGGGCATAGGACCCTCCGAGCCAGGTGGGGGATATAATCTCCTGGTGCACCGTTTTTTAAGCCCGTTGGAAAAGCACAGTATTTGGGTGGGAGTGACCCAATTTTCCAGGTGCTGTCTGTCACCCCTTTCTTTGACCAGGAAAGGGAACTCCCTGACCCCTTGCGCTTCCCAAGTGAGGCGATGCCTCGCCCTGCTTCAGCTCACGCACGGTGCGTGCACCCACTGACCTGCGCCCACTGTCTGGCACTCCCTATTGAGATGAACCCGGTACCTCAGATGGAAATGCAGAAATTACCCGTCTTCTGCGTTGCTCACCCTGGGAGCTGTAGACCAGAGCTGTTCCTATTCGGCCATCTTGGCTCCTCCAACTTAAACTTAACTTTAAAAACTGATATTCATTTCAGTCACTGGAAAACATAAAAGTATGTGTGAAACTACTTGGATATATGAATTACTTTTTCAATTGTAAGTTTTGTGAAATGTATATACAGATAAAATATTTCTAGTAAAAACTTAGTGTCAGAATTGAGATGTGCTGTAAGTATAAAATACACATCAAATTTTGAAGACTTCATATGGGAAATAGGATGTAAAATAGCACATTTACAATTTTAAATTTTGATCACATTTTGAAGTAATATTTTGAATATATTGGGTTAAGTTAAATATATTATTAAAGTTAATTATACCTATTTCTCCTTTTTTGGGGCGGCTGCTAGAAAATTTAAAATTATATATTTGCTTTGCATTATATTCCTCTTGGACTGTGTTGGCCTAGATCGTTTATTGGCTTAGGCCACATAATGCAAATTTACATTAACTTTATTTGGTCTTCATCATATTAATAATAAAAGCAAAACAAAACAAGAAACCACCAGGTGCTAATAGTCACAGGCTGAGTTCCCTAGGAACAGACTCTGAGATTGAGTTTAGCGTGCCACATAATTTTTAAGGAGTTCCCTGGGGAAGGAAGTAGGATTGAGCAGAGAGAAGTTGAGCTGTGATGCAGGCCTAACAATGGGCTCAGCTAACCCCACGAGGAGCTCTGACACTAACATGACCTTTCAGTTTGTTCTGAGTTGGGCCAAGATGGCCAAGTCTTTCTACCCCATCATCAACAGGTCATTGAATGTGGGTCACCCTGGGAAGAGCATGATCTTAGGCAAGGTGGTGGTCTGTGTCTGAGGCCAACCCTGAAGGTGCTGGCAGCTGAAGGCTTTCTATGGACAGCACTCTTTGCAGCTCAGTTCAGGCAGTAAGTCTTTAGTTGCAGGGTGAGCTGGGCAGCACATTACAGTGTCTACTATACTAACATTTTTTGTTAAAGATTTCCCATGAAGATATTGATTATTGTTTTTTTCAGTTTTTAATCAGACGCATTGGCTAATACCAGTTTGTAGCTCAAGCTAAGTCTATCCTCTTAGGCCATGGTGTGAATTGTGTGTTTCCCTTTCTTCCTTCATGTCTGGCTTAGCTCCTTTCATTACCTTCATGGCCCCTCTAGAAGTTTATGTTAGGTATTTAAGGCCAGACCAGACTGACTTGAGCCCAGCCATAATTGGGGACCAGATTCAAGGCTCTCTCTTGGTGGCAGGTGACATTAGTCAGACTTTATTCTTATCTATGAAAGTTCATAAGTAAGTGAGCTTTTGTGTTTTTCTGCTTAACTCTCATTACTACCTGTTATCTCCTTGAAGACAAGGGATATGTAAAGGTACATATATGTGTGTAGATTGTGTATGTGTTTGAGTATGTATGTATGCTTTAAGCCTTGTTTCAAGATTGGTTTATATTAGAAACTAAACAAATACAGCCCAGCACGGTGGCTCACGCCTGTAATCCCAGCATTTTGGGAGGCCGAGGCGGGTGGATCACGAGGTCAGGGGATCGAGACTATCCTGGCTAACATGGTGAAATCCTGTCTCTACTAAAAATACAAAAAAAAAATTAGGTGGGCGTGGTGGTGGGCGCCTGTAGTCCCAGCTACTCGGGAGGCTGAGGCAGGAGAATGGCTTGAACCCAGGAGGTGGAGCTTGCAGTGAGCAGAGATCGTGCTGCTGCACTCCAACTTGGGCAACAGAGCAAGATTCCATCTCAAAAAAAAAAAAAAAAAAAGAAAGAAAGAAAGAAAAAAGAAACTGAACAAATACATTATTTACTGAAGGAGTAAATATGTGTGACAACCAGTGGTGTCCTCATTCCGTATCTCCATCTTCAGAGAATGCTTGTGTGCCTTCAAATTTATGACATTTTCCTCTCACCCCTTAGTGGTGAAGAAACTGAAATATTGACCCCATCCCCAAAAATTAATAAGTTAAGTGTAAGTGGTACCTGTGGTCCATTTGAAAGGGAATATCTGAATGGAATGGGAGGACAGCCACCTATTCTCAGCAGGCAGAAAGGGTACTTGTCAACAGGTAATATGGGAAAGCTAAGAAAGATTAAGACTTTATTTTTCCCTATAGTCTGCCTTTCTGTGTTCCCAATTCTTTACACTGCTGTGTAATGTTATGGAATATGATTCTCAATTAGGAAACTTGAACGAAGACCAAAAAAATGGTAAGAGACTATCTTCTAAATATATCCTTAGTTCTTCAGGCAGCAATTTAATTTCAGTTAAAAGAAAGAACAAAGGCATGTCAATGTTTTGGAATGAGGCTAGCCGAGGACTTTCACTGGCACTCTTTTTAGAACTAGACCATTGGGGAAGTTGCAATGTTACATAATGCTATGCTTCTCATTGCCATAGAGAAGCAGCAGCTGCTTTGAGACTTTAGAAAATCAGCAGTGACTTGAACTCTGTGTTGCTTGTGTCCAGAAAATTCCAGGCACTTTGTCAATTTTTTTCTTCATTTTCAAATTATCCTTTTGAGGAAAATATAAAGGAGTAATCCTATTATCTCTATTTTAGAGATAATTAAGCTGAGTTTCAAGAGGTTTGTTGTCTTGCTTCAAGTTGTCCATTAGCAGAACAGAGAACAAAATCTTGCTTTCTGTCTTTCCCAGACTGATTCTCTATTGTAGCTTCTCTTTGGCTGTTGATATAATATCAAATATTTTGTATGTATGTGAAAAATTTGAAATTTCATTTATTTCACTAGTTTACCAAATCCCTGCCTTTCACTGCTGACCAAGGTTAGAACTAACATAAAACTATTTCCTTTAGAATGCCTAGTGAATATTTTTTGCCACTCAGGCTAAAACACCACTGATAATTTTTACTCTCTCTTGTATATGTTTAAATAACAGAATAGAAAGGAATATGGGAGGTACATGATATGGAATGAGACACATCTTGACTAAGATATTTTAGTTTAGAGCAAATTTGCTCTGATCATGGTTATTCAAAGGATCTGTTTATTTGTATGTGGCATGATGGTGTGTGTAACCTCATAAACAAATGCAGAGCCTGGGAATAAGAAAGATGACTTATGGTTTCACCTCCAAGATTTTGACTCTGAAAAAGTCATAGAACCTCTCCCTTTCATAGTTTCTCTCTCTCTCTCTTTCATATAAATATATATATTTCACAATAATTCCTTGAATAAATCCTACTTACCTCTCCTAAAGAGTTTCGAAAAATAAACACATAGATATGAAGAAAGATGGCACAATAGAAATGAACAGTGGTCTTACTATCCCTGTCCTCTATGGGCTTGCTAAGCAATACCCCAAGGTAACTTTCAAGCTGACTTTGATGTGAATGCCCAGGTTCACGTATAGGAGTAACATAGACCACTAAGAGGGGTTTCTTGACAATCCACAGTGTCTCTCTCCCCCTTATAAAAGATAGTTTTTAACATCAAGAGGACAGTTGTTGACTCTCATTTGAATTATTAAACCAAATAAGTGGCTGTTAAAGGAGCAAAGATCTGAATAATAATCAGTTATCATTTGCAGAGATAATTCAAATGATAGCTAATTATTGGGCAGGCACTCTACATAAATTATTTCTTTTCATTCCTATGAGATGGGTACTTTATGAGGAAAGAGAGAGGTTCAGAGAAGGCATGTCAGTTTTCCAAGATCACACAGCTCATTGTTGACTGAGCCTTGACATGAAACTACAGCTATGTTTAAAACCAGTGCTATTTCTAGTGTACTATCCTGCTTCCTTGTAATGATCCAACACTTTTCTTCTTTTTCTCCTTTTTAAAAATCAGGTAGTATCTGATTGACTTTGTCTTTCTTTTTTGCCAAGGGTACACTCACCAACTGCTGTCCAGAGTTAAATTTATAGTCACAAAGCAAGAGAAAAGTCTTTGTTTCCAAGCGAATGGGCTGAGTTTCCAGAGGCATAAATCCTAGGAATTAGTAACATCCCATATAAAATCACTGAAGGTTGGTGCCTATGGTTATGTCAGTGGCCTCTATGATACTCCCTAAAGGCGTAATTTATTCCACAGTCCCTAGACACATTCGTTCATGTTCTTTCAAACAGGGCACACTTGCCTTTCCCAGAAATTTTTCAACCAAACAGGACTAGGACATAGATCAAGATCTGTCAGCCTACACCCAAAGTGTCCTCTGCCGACTTTGTTGCTACTAAACTAGAAATAATCCGTAGTTTCTCCTGTTTCCTTTTCCATTAATGACCAACTTTATATACACTCAAAATGAATAAGTGATACGGTTTGTTATTCTCCTCTACTTCTCTGTTTCCCAAAGTAATTTGCAAGTTAGAAGAGGAAATCCATTAGGAGAAGCTGAATGGGTTAAGAGATAATAGGATTTGGAGAACAGGACCCAGTGAATCACAAACAAATTCATTACATTCACAGCTGACAATTGCTAAGTCCCGGCCTGCTCCTCTCACAATGGGGCCAAGGTCTGTGCAGCATGCTGGTGTGCCTGGTGAAAGGAGAAAATGAGCTTCATAAATACAAACTTTAGAGTCAATCTTATGTTCCCCAGGGACTGCCAGTACTTTACTTAGCAAGAATAGAAAAGGAATTCTTAAGGATATAAAGGCAAAAACGAACACTGTAAAACACAAACCACAACAATGGAAAACTATAGAGCCTTGCTTCCAAAGCTTAGTCATCCATACTTTTCTGAAATGCCAGGAATTGAGATATGGAAATGAGCTCAGAAAACTACAGGAGGCATCCATGGAACAACCACGGAATTCTCATTCTGGAAAGCTTTGGCAGGGCTATGTTCTCATCATTTCACCTTAATCACCTTTTACCCCTTGGGGCCATTTGAGGACCATGAAATTCTAAGAATGGGTAGAAAATACTCCCCCAACCAAATAAGAAATAAGATTCTTTTGTTTCTATATGTCCTGGATTCTGCATGCTGCCTGCTCGGAGAGGAGAGCCTTACACTGGAGTTTGCAGGCATTTGCTGCTGTCTCAATAGGTAGATCTTCAATTAGGTCCCAGCTTCGTGCCATCTGTTATTTCTAAAGTATTTTGGCCTTCAGCTGGAGGAAGGTGACAGGAGAGTGTTCTGTTCCTGCAGAAAATTTGCTTGTCATCAGAGTAACTGTGTACTGTTGAAACAGCTACTGCCTACATTTCACTGCCTCTTGAAAGCTAGCATTTTGGTGTGAATCAATTATGAAAAGTGATGCACACTGCCCCAACACGCACACATACACATACACCCCTCCTAAAAACCTGAGACATAACACAATGTCTAGAATTGTGGGCAATCATGCAGAGCACTTCAAACAATATTAAAATCCAGCCACTTGTAAAGAGTGAGTAATAAAATAAGTTTAGGGTTATATAAATTGAGTCCAATAAAATAATTCAGATTCCTATGGTACATTACAGTTTTATAGTAGTGCCTTTATTTTCTCTTGTTCTTCTACAAATGCCTTTTTGAATATTTATTCATTACCCATTTCCTAGATAAAGATAGTAAGGCTTAGACCTTTTACCAGGATATCATAGCTTAAAAAATGACAGAGCTATTTAATTCATATTTAAAATCATATTTTTTCTTTTGCATTTTCTACTTCCTGGCATGTGTTTTTTTCTCTGATATTAGGGTATAGGACAGGACGAGGAATAATTAAAGTCCCTCCAAAGATTAGGTCAGAAAGGGACCATAAAAGCTTTTCCATTAGGAAGCTGGCTTTGGCGTTTCATTGTCATTGGAGAAGGCCCATCTGTACCTATGGCATGTGTTATGCTAGGAAAATACCTCCTGAGTCCTTTTGTAGAAAGCAATAAGATAGCATTTCTCAGAAAGAAAATGCTTTGCTAAGCAAATACTTTGAAAAAAACAATAAATGATTTTTTAAATGGCATTACAATGTTCTTTGAATAGGACATGGGAACAGGAATCAAACTTGGATATATTGTATTTTCATCTTATTTTATTTCATTTTTATTAGTGACAGGGTTTTGCTCTGTCACCCAGGCTGAAGTATAGTAGCATGATAATAGCTCACTGCAGCCTTGACCATCCAGGCTCATGATCCTTACGCCTCATCCTCCTGAGTAGCTGGGACCACAGTCATGTGCCACCATGCCTGGCTAATGCCTTTTAAGTTTGGTATGGACAAGGTCTCACTGTATTGCCCAGACTGCTTTCTAACTCTTGGGCACAAGTGATCCCTCCACCTTGGCTTCCCAAAGTGCTAGGATGAGAGGTGTTATTGCATATTTTTACAAGTATCAGACATGTATGTTCTGAAAGGCACTAGAATCATTGAAAATAAGTCACTGTGAAGTGCAATGACTCTTGAAGATAGGGGATAGCAGAAGTGTGAAACTTTGTAGGCTAATCGTTATGGCCAATGCCTAATTAGGATTTATAGTACCAAGGCCTGACCAAAGTCATAAATTATCAGACAAAATTATTGGACAGAAAGTGAATGACTGCATATCTTGTTAAAATCACTAGGGAACTTAGGCAGAAGGTAATGACTGAAATGAGAACTTGCCTGAAACATCAGGCTAAAAATAGTTCTTGATATATGAAGATGATCTGAAAAATGAGCCAAAATTTGTGTTGCAAAACAGCAATTCAAGAATTCAAGCTTAAAACATTGCCTATTTTTTTCTTCAGAAAACAGGATACAAAAGTCAGTGTGAATGAGCAAAGCCATTGAGTTGCTCCCAAAGCAGAAGAAATTAGACAAAGCTATTATGGAGGAGATGGGGATGGATTTCCACAAGAGAGGGCAACCTCTATGTGAGGGGTAATTTAATGAAAAATTTGCAGGTGATGCACCTGTTTTTTCAAAGTTCTTTTCATCCCTGCAATTTCATACTTTTTCACCTTCAAGGCCAGTGGCTTTGTCAGTGCTGCCTGAATTGTGCCTTTGAATGAGTAATGACAGATTTGAAATAAGAACATTGGAGCATTTTAAGTGTCCAGTAATATTTGCTCCTGGATCTACTTTGAATGGTGGATGTGTGATGACTGGTCTCCATGAATGGGATCATCTAATGCCTTTTAAAAATTAAAGACATAGTGTCATTTGGACTTTTTATAATGCAGTACTATCTTGTCACAGAAGACTTCAGGATTTCTCTTGGTTAGCAAGTCAACAGAGACCTGTGTATCTAGGCCTGCATATATGCATGCATGTTGTTACTTGATGTATTCGGTTATAAGAAAAGGAAGTCAGTCCTAGTAAATAACACCATCCATATGAGATTTATGGGTTTCACTTATAAATATTAAATTAATAAATAAAATAATATCCTATCATACGTAATAACAAAGGTATAAGGCTACAATATTACACCTGTCCTGTAACTTCACAGATATCAAATGAATATCTAGAAAACATCTCTGACTTGCTGCGAGTGTGTCACTAAAGCCCTACATTGACCATATGTGTCTTTATTCTCTGATAATGTTGCAACTTTCACATTATTTTTGAAAGTTCTTAATCGGTGATTAAATTCCTGAGAATTTCAAGTAACGCATACCAAATGTCCTGAGACTTTTTAGACATAAATCTGACTCGCCTTCAAAATCAAAACAAAAAATCAGTATTACTATGATTTCAAGTCATAATCTGAATTTAACTCCACCTTTAAAATTAAATGCTGCCAGGATCACATGCTCAAAGGCTTTCTTGGAAATATGGCTTATACAAATGGCATATGCATATATATATATATCATATACATGGCATATATACATATATATGAGATATATATGTATATAATGTATACGTATATATAAAATTGGCAACAGAAACACAGGAAATGATATGAAAAAATTATTTTGTTCATTTTGAACGCTGTATTTGTTGTCATTTTTTAAGACAAATTGTCATTCGAACCAAACCCATTTGTTTCATTATCTATTAATTTCTATCTCTTCACACTGCTTGGATTGGAGATAGCAAACAGGCCATGAAAACACCTTGGGAAAATAATTCTTGCACATTATCTAACAAAATTGGAAAAATTACTGATAGATTCTTGGTTTGGTCATATGGTGCTTACATGAACTGGAGAACTTTGATTTGAGCTAGTTCAAATTTTAACACACTATCCTTACATACCTATGTTTGAGAGACTGTTATATGGGATTTGAGAGATTTTGAAAACATGGCCTTTTTCTTGCCGTTTGTGAGCAAGGAGAGATGTAAGCTGTTTACCTCTGTACCCAGCAAAATACCTTCCAATGAGGTTAGAATCACTAGGACTTTTCTTAATGTTGGATCACCCCCATTATACCTCCTGAGTGTAAGTGGATAATGATTTTTTTTAATCATAAGAGCGCCATGTTGCAATTGTTATTATCACCCCACCTCACTGTGTGTGTTTGTGTGTGTGTGTGAAGTTAAATGATCTTTAATAGTGGTTTGTTACCAAAAAATCCATGTAAGCTCAAGTCACCTAAATAAAAACTACTGTATAAGAAGGAGGCACACGTATGGAAAACATATAGGAATACAAGAAACATTTACTTTTGGCCCTTTTCCTCTTTTAGGCCATTTCCTTCCTTTCCCTCTACCTTGGACAGCTAGTGTCAATAAACAAAACCTTGTCCTTATTACTACCACTTTTAGAATGCCTTAACTTGCCCTTAATGCCTAGCCTTTCAACAGGTGGATTCTTGTGTGTCCTGAATAAACATACAAACACATAGAAACACACATACACAATACAAATGTATATATATTTTGTATAGTATGTCTGTATATATTTAGGCACATATTTTAAAAACAAACACATTCAAGTAAGAGAAACATTGAGTGGTAAAAGAAAAATTAGCAAACTGATATAAGGTGTAGCAGTCTTACTTATCAAATGGAACAGGTGTCTTTTTCAAATTTAGTTGGTGCCTTTAATTGGCCATTTATTCCTCAGTGTGTTGGGCGTAGTAATAAATGATATGACAACACAGCTCATGCCAGTGGTGGACTTCTACAACCAGTGGAATAGTCAAGAAAGGTCAAGCTGTCTCCATTGATTTGAAAGTAGATTGTACCTACTTATCACAAGCACCTTAGTTTTCCTTTCCTTCTTTTCTATGAAGGATTGTCCCCTTGTCCATATCACATGTTATCTATCATCCTTAATGTCACTAATAAATTAGATTATTTATGGAATGTGCTTAGCCCTGTGTCTGGCTCCTTGTAAGCAGTTGATAAATGTAAGCTGCTATAGTTATCACACTTTGATCCTTACCACGTTTCCTTGATATATTGAGGGCAAATAATTGAATCTGCATTTTATTAAAAGAACACTGAGACTAATGGAGGTGAAGAGGTTACCTGACTTCTCTTTGGCTCAGGATTAGTGAACAATATTATAGGTACTTGAACTAAGAACTCCAGTCTTTTAGGCCAGTGATTGCTCCTCAGTATCAAAATTTAAAAGTAGTTAGTTATTCTTGTTTTCTGAAACCATCCTGAGAAAATAAAGGAGATACCACTTCTGTCTTGTCTCTTCTCCCTGGTTTTAAACCTGTGCCTTGTCATAATGCAAAGGCCATGTATTTATTTAAAAATTATAAACACATTTTACCTGAAGTGACAGCTGAACTGTGGTTCTAAATAGCCTCTGTTGGTGGCCTCAAACTTCTGTATATATTCGGTATATTCCATTAAGTACAATTTTATGAAAATGTCATAAACAAATCAATCACTCTTGACTTAATTTTCAGCCACCATCAGCTTCTATTGAGAATCTCAGCCATCAAAATATCCATAAGACCATATGATGAAGTACATATAAAGTACTGTGTGAGCACAATGAAAAAGCAACGAGATTCTTTTTGGGGGTTCACGGAAAGCCCCCAAGTGAGGGTGCCATTTGAATTGAGTATAAAATGATGAATAGAGATTTGTCCATTGAAAAGGGCAGACAGGCCAGGCACGGTGGCTCACGCTTGTAATTCCAACACTTTGGGAAGCCGAGGTAGACGGGTCACAAAGTCGGGATACAAGACCAGCCTGGCCAACATGGTGAAACCTCATCTCTACTAAAAATACAAAAAGTAGCCAGGTGTGGTGGCGGGCACCTGTATTCCCAGCTAGGTGGGAGGCTGAGGCAAGAGAATTGCTTGAACCCGGGAGGCAGAGGTTGCAGTGAGCCGAGATGGTGCCACTGCACCCCAGCCTGGGAGACATAGTGAGACTCCGTTTCAAAAAAAAAAAAAAGTAAAGGGCAGACAGAAGCTGGAGATAGAGTGACCCCTGTCAGACTGAGGGGGACATTTGAGCAAAGATATGAATATTAAAAAAACAATGATCCAGTATGGTTGAATTGGGTGAGTGGCAAGAGTGGCTGTTGGCAACCTGTGAAGTGGCATGCATGCCAGGTTAAGAAGTTGGAGATAATTTGGTAGCATTTGAGCTGCAATAGATCGTGTCAGAGAGAACTATGCCATGACCAGATGTATGACTTAGATAACCCTGACAGCCATGGGGTGGACAAATGGCTAGGGTTGAGACTGCAGCCAAACTCTTCACAATTTCAGGAGAGAAATGATGAGGAATGAGATTGAAGAAGTGGCCATGGAGGTGGGGAAAAGAGAGCAAATTCCAGAAAAATATTGTGGATTTGCTCAGTGGAACTTGGCACTGGATGAAATATACAGAATAAGTGCAAGGGAGGAGGCAGAAGATTAACTTGGATAGATGGGTTGATAACTGTAGCCATAACTAAGGGAAATATATTAAGCTCCTCTTCTCAATAAAGATTAGATTTAATTATGAAAATATCATCTATTTATTTGCCATCTTTTTTTACAATAATATATCTTGTATCTTCATATAAAAGCAGTTACGGCAGCCCTCTGCACTGTATTTTCATAGGGTTTTGTTTTTATCTTACTTAACTGTAAGCTCCTTGAGGGAAAAAACAGTCAAGCCTTCCTCATTCATCCTTTGCAAACCCAGCACCCTGATTCCCAACAGAGTAGAACTCAGCACATATTTGATGAATTAGATTGAATTTAAATCTATATATAGTTATAGGATTAAATGCTTGGAGGATTTTCCTATCTCTGTTTCAATTCTTTGTTTTAGCTCAGTCTTTTTATGTTGGCTCCTGTAAGCTTTTTGCAGTGCTGCAAACACTTCTAGCTGACAAGAGAGAAAAAGAAAGTCAGTGAAAAGGAGGAGGGGGCATTGCAGCATCTAGATTGAACTCTGCAGGCTTGCCTGTCTCATAATTTTCACCTTTGGTGGGGAACTGTCCCAGATTTCATCCACCAGGCTAAGGTTCTGACATGGTACCTTCTTAAATCAAGCTTGAAGGGAAATTGATTGAAAAGAAAACACCATTATGGGAAAACAATTCATTTTCTTCCCCATGACAGAAGGTAGACTTTTGTCTATACTGTAGAATAAATATGATCTGGCTGATTGCTTTAAGATCTGGAAGCTCAGAGGAGTCATAATGGCTTTGCTCACTCTTTAGAGGGAAATTACCTTCCATTTTGGAGACATTTGATACAAAGGTTTTGGTTAGCTTTCAAAAAGTAATATTTTTTCTCCCTGTGTGATTATTTATATTAGCTAGATATAGGTGCATGAAAACTTGCAAATATTTCTGTGTGCAGTTGTGTGTTTCTACTGAAGTACCCTCCAGACAGGGAGTAAGCAGATTTTTTAAAAATTTTTCTATAAGCCCCTTAAATATTACAGTCGTCCCATGCTTTCTGTGTTGAAAGAAAACAAATTTAAACTCATAACGGTGGAGTGAAGGCAAAAAGATAGAATAATGTTTACCTGATGTTTATAGTAGTAGAAAACACTTCATTGTTAGAAATAGCCAAGAAGGCACTTACATTGTGGGACACTCATCCGTCCCGTTGACAAAAGTTGGATTTATTTTATCTTGCAGAAATTGCAAACTAGCATCCCCTCAGACAAAATCTAGCCCTGATAATACATATTTGGCCAACATAGAAATTATGTTGGCAAGTCTTTTCCACTTCAACACAGTCCCCACCATGCCCATTGTACAATGGCTGGCCAAATTCACACATTTAAGTTCCTAGCTCCCAAAAGACTTGAGGTTGAATGCCTTGCTAAAGGTTTTTAGTGCAACTCTGCTTTGCTAGAAGATGAATTCCTACCTTGCAAAAAACTCGGATGCATGTCTCCTGAGATTGGAATGGACAAGGAACAAATGTACTTGTTTGTAGTACTTCTAGAATGTCTCCCTAAATCATCTTAGAAGCAGAAATCTTACCCAAAATATGATGCTTGCCAATATATTGTTTACCACCCATCATGCTCTGAACCATCATGCCTCTTGTCTGGGTAGCCTTGCTCTATGAGGCAATTTGTGGTATAAAGATTTTTCATTAAGTTTTGGCCAGTGAAGATGTTGTCAATGTACAAAGTCAGTAATGCTTCTTGTGAAATGGTCACCTCTCATGCCAATCTTGGAAGCATAACATTTTCTTGACCACTTTAGTTCTAATGACTTCACGTTTATCCTGAACTAGAAATATGTATCTTCTTGGTTGTTTATTCTCTTTCTTCTTCCCTCTTTATATCTCTCCATCCTTCTTTCTTCCTTCTTTTTTCTTCCCTCTATTTCTTCCTTCTTTCCATCATTCTCTCCTCTTTCTTTCTCTCATTCTGTTTCTTCCTCTTTTTTTGAAAATCTTAGCAAGAGTTAATGGACTTATGATCTAAAAATTAGGTTATTAGAAATTTTTGTCATAAAACCTGGAGAATTGATGTTTGAATTCTCCTTGGCTTGAGTCAATCCTTTATCCTTTTTAGGTAAATGAATTAAGTCTCATGCAATTTCCTGTGTGGGAGACTCTTTAGATGAATCATTTAAATGGAAAGCCCTGTCTGCTCATCAAGGGGCGCAATTTTAGAGTTTTCCTGAGTATTATGTGCACACTTAGTACAGTCATTGAGATACATAAGGCAACCATGTGCCTTAATCTGTATGAAGTCTCAGTTCATATGTGGTTATTTAGGTAAAGTATATAACTGAAATTTTTCATCTTTTGATCCTTTTGCAAAATTTCCCTGAGCCACTTAAAAATAACCTTTCTTTACTCCTTTTTGTCTTGAAACATTTTTATTGGAAGACTTCAGACCTAACTTTAGTACCAGAGACCGAAAGTCATATCTCACTTAGTTCTACAATCTCTACTCCATTTTTGATACTCAGAATAGATAGTAAAGGTGCTATTTTTTTACCTCAGAGTGACAGACTGTTATAAATGTTGGGATCCTATGAAGTACTGTGGAGAGTATTTAATGAGCCATTGTAGAGCCTACACAGATACATTTATATAAGATATTGTTTTTATACCAGCCTCAAATGCTCCTAGGAACAGCCAGACAGGTCTTCCTCAAAAGGATAATCTGGAATCTTTACCTTTGCAATTGTTCTATGATACTTCTCTTTCAATGCACAACTCCCAATTAATTCCTTGGTACTCCTTGCAATAAGAGAAAATTAAAAGGGACTCATTTGATATTAGATAGGATCACACTAATATACCTATTGCATTGTATAATAAGTAAGCATGAGTATCATTCTGTTGTATAGTCCCAAACTTTTCCTTGAAATAACTGGCAAGAGGATAGAGGAAAGACATCCAAGATTTATTAATACCTTCATGGTTCTAGTTACCTCTATAAACTAGTGAAACCTTTTCCAAATATTGTAGATAAAGAAATTGAGGCACAGAGGTGTTACTTAACTGATTCAAGTTCACACAGCTAATAAACAACAGAGGCACAATTCCAAACCAGCTCTTCATGGCTCTGAAATCTGTGTTCTTTCCATAATAAGCTGCCTAACTTATTGAGCTTTTATTGTGGTAATTATTTTACAAGCATTATTGCATTTAATCCTCATAGCCTTGTTATGTAAGTCCCGACAGTCCCCATTTTTGCTGATGAAGGAAGTAGGATTCAGAGAAATCAAGTAGCTCTCATGTTGTCTCACAGTGAATAAGCAATAGATTCAAGATTAACTCCAGAGCCTGTGCTCTTAACCACTACAGAAAATTATGAAATTACAAGGCATGGTCCTGCCTTGTGGCTCTAGCATCAAGTTGGTAAGACAACACAACACCAAGGCTCTTAAGGAATCCTCTGGACTTGAGTGTATGTATGGGAGGAGAAGAGGGTGTTCTAGGTAGGATAGTAACATGACAAATTCAAGGATATGGGAATGGAATGTTCGGGTTTATTTTCATTTTAGATAAAGTTATAATATCTGATAAGATAGCATGGAAGGAAGGAACTTCACTTTCCTGGAGTGTAGAGTTGTCAGGAGTGGACTTGAAAGAAAGAGTGACAACCATGAGGTCTGATAGGCTTTAGAACGCAGGTCTTAAAGAGCCTGGAGAAAAGAGCGTGCATCACAAATCCTACATAGACAGCAAAACCACTGCCCAGGTAAACCAAGGCCGCAGTCTAATCTTGGAAGGAGAGAGTAATTTAGGACAGCAAAGCAGAATCCATCTCCTTGGGCAAAGCTTCAGGAAAGCCCTGTCTGAATCTAAGAGGGAGCTCTCGGAAGGAAAGGAGAAGGACATTTGCAGAAGGAAGAGAGGCAGCCTTGGCCCTTATGAACTCTGGGGGAGGTTCCTCCCCCTACTCTTAACTGAACGTGGCCATAAGTTGAACACCAGTGAACACCAGCAACTGCTGAGACTGAGGAGAGCAGCAACAACTGAGCAATTGACCTTTGGTGATGGGCGTGAAGTTCTAATTAAGAGCAGAGTCTCTTCTATCAGGTGGGAGGGGGAACAGCAGAAAGATGTATGAGGGGGATGAAAAAGACCAGCATGTTAGCAGGTCAGATTTAAAAGACATCCAAATGGGTGTAAGAGGGTGAGAGAAAAGAAGGAGATCACTGACCAATTAATTTTTCTGTTTCCCAGTCAAAGTTTCTTCTCCTTTCTCTGTAACCCTGCAGTGACTGCTGTGTGCAGAAGCCAGCAGCTCCGGGGGGAGCTGACGTTGAATGCTTATGCTCCTCTCTGTTGTAAATTCCTTTCTTCATTTGCTGAGTATCATTGGTAATTTCTATGTAAATTTTCTCAGAGTAGCAATTTAGCAGCTTTTCTGTTGACAAATGAGGAATAACTTAATAGTCAAGTGACTGCATGTCATGTTTCGCGAGGAGGTGGAAGTAGCGCCTTGTAGATCGCAGGGATGGATGCTGGAAGTGGGCGATCTTGGGAAAGCCTCATTGCCTCAGTGCCCTATTTAATTTCGCCCATTTAAGATAGGAGAGAATAAGCTTTTATACTTGGGGAACCTAGTTTCTTGTGAAGAGTGATTGTTCTTTTCACTTTTAGCACTTAGTTAACGAATACCTTTCAAACCAAATCAAGAGGCAAGACCCCCTCCAACTTTGTCCAGAAGCCTTCACAAGCAGAGGCATATTTTGTTTTGTATCAAATGCTTCTCATTGTCCATATTCAGGAGGCAGGCAACAGTGGGGTCCTTTTTGAAGTGACCAGGGATGGATGCAGGCAGCAAGGCATCGTTGCTTTCCAGATGCCACCTTTACTATAAGAATCGAAGTCCTTTAAAGTGGACTCTGAGAAACTTCACCTAAATCATTTCCCAAGGTGACAGCTCTCTATGCAGTTTTTTCTCCTAACTAGAAAGCTTCCTCTTGCCACTGCGCTGAAAATGGGAAAAGTAGGTGGATGGGGAGGTCTTTTTTAAAGCCCAGATTTCTGGAATTTGTGGTCCTTCTACTTTCCTGTCTCCAGCAGTGACCTTCTCCTCATTTATTCATGACAGAATCATACGTATAAAAATTCATGTATTCTGGTCACCGTTCTAAATTCTGGATGGTGAAAAAAAATATGCAGGGCCCCTCCTTTTATGGAACTTTCATTTTAGGAAGGAGGAAACAGTAAGCAAGTGAACAGATAAGTTAGTGGTATAAAATTGTTTAAGAGTGACTGGATGGGAGGAGGGGTTACTGGAAGCTCAGAGGGTTCATGGTAGCCCACTCTGCAGAGATGAGAGTTAAACAGAGTTCTGAATGATTGAAAAGAGCCAACCATTCACAGATCTAGGGAGGCACGCTCCCAGAAGCTGAGACAGCTAGAGCAAAGGCCTGAGGTGGGAAAGAACTTAGCTTGCTGATGAATCAGATACAGAGCCAAGCTGCTGTTGTATTGTAAGATTATTTCAGACTCGGGAGTAGGGATGTGTTTGCACTTCTAGCTCTATAGGCCCTCATGAGCCTGTTGGACACATTGTTAAATTGATGCCAAGTAGCTCAAAGCAGAACCCTGTCCCTTGTCCATCATCTTCTTTCTGCTGACTTCATAAGAACATGGTTCACTTTCACTGCCTTCCTTTGTGGACATACTCAGCCTGCGAATTAAAAACAGAACTGATTTTCTCATCTCCCTTGGATCCTGGGGAAATTGAGGCCTGCCTAGGCCTCAGTTCTTTCCCTAGATTGAGATTAAAATAGCTTTCCTTGCAATCATCCAGATACCAATTTAATAAACATTCTCTGGCCCCTTCCACATATAACCCCTGGACTGCCTTACTAATTTCTTAGCATTCTTCTCCTTTTCTCCATAAATCCTCCCTTTAAAGAGTATTTTTTTCCCATGCCTTTCTTATTCTTTTTTGTGGAAAGCCCAAATTAGTTTGTTTATTTTTGCCCTTAAAGTCCATCATATCCAAATGAGAAGTACAGAAGCTATTACCTTAAAAGTAAACAGTGAGAATCCTAACATCTTTTTTTCCATCCCCACATTCTCCTCAATATGTTCCCTGTCCTTTGATGCATAAGAGGGTGAAAACCTCACATGTGTATTTTATGCACTACCATTTTACAAGTGTTTCAGTAAATATTACTTCATGTAATTCTCATAAAAATCTTGGGAGATCAGCAACACAAGAACTGGTAGGAAACTCTGTAAGGGGGAATGTGGGGATGCGAGGGAAGCCAGATCATTTCCAAAGTCCAAAGGTCAGATCTTCACGTTGAAACCCAGTCTACACTGACCTTTGACCTGGCATCACCATTCCATAGCTATTTGTTGGTGTCAGCATCCTGGATAGGGGGATTTTTTTTTTCAAATTGTAATTCAAAGGCTAACAGAAAAGAGAAGGTAGGCTTGAGAAAGCACTAGTTTTCTTGGGACTCTGATTTATTATTTGGAAGAAAATTGATTGAAAGCATAGGTGATTATTTGTTTCTTGTATCTTTCAGAAAAAATCAAGTGCTCTATGACATTACTGAGTATATACCCAAAGGAATATAAATCATTCTGTTATAAAGATACATGCATGCGTATATTCATTGTGGCACTATTCACAATAGTAAAGACATGGAATCAACCCAAATGCCCATCAATGATAGACTGGACAAAGAAAATGTGGTACATATACACCATGGAATACTATACAGACATAAAAAGGAATGAGATCATGTCCTTTGCAGGGACGTGGAAGGAGCTGGAAGCCATTATCCTCAGCAAACCAACGCAGGAACAGAAAACCAAATACCACATGTTCTTACTTATAAGTGGGAGCTGAACAATGAGAACACATGGGCACAGGGAGGGGAATAACAAACAGTGGGGCCAGTCATGGGGAGGGGAGGAGGAGAGCATCAGGAAAAATAGCTAATGCATGCTGGGCTTAATACCTAGGTGATGGGTTGATAGGTGCAGCAAACCACCATGGCACACGTTCACCTGTGTAACAAACCTGCACATCCTGCACATGTACCGTGGAACTTAAAATAAAATGACACATTACTTTCCCCACTGTTTTTTTTTAAGCAAAAGTGTTCTCACACAGAACACAGGCAAGCATGTCTAACATGTTCCATTCTAAGTCTTGCCCTTGCATGTGGTTGAAAATGACTATGGACTATCCACATCACAAATTATGGGTTCCAGTGTGTATATGGACACTTCTGAATTCTCTCAAAATTTTTCTTACTGATCCCTATTGCCAGATGGGGGAGATCAGCTTCTATATTAAGCAAGGATGTGTCCAACTTTTGAAATGGAATGAATAGTTAAAATTGTGCATTTCTCACTCTGGTGGTTGCCTATAGCTGTCTCCGCCCCCACCCCCACCTCTCTTCCCCACCACCTTCACCAGCAGTAGAAAAGTATGTCATATGTGTGTGGGGTGGGTACAGATAGAGAAACTTGGCAGAAATAGGGTGAGAGATGTGACTAACACCCTCAACTAATTTCTGTGCATGTTCCCAAACAGAGATCTGCAGAGAAAGGAGCAAGAGCTCCTTGCATTCTAACCCAAGCCACCCCTTCACACTTCCAGCTTTAGTTCACTTCTCCACCTTCCATGCACGGTTGCCATCTGACCTGGCTACTGAGAAGATCAGACCTCCCAGCAGGAGATCCACCACATAAGCTAAAAATAAGAGCTGCTACTTCTCTGCAGATACCATTAACCCAATTAGATAAATTAAAAAAAAAAGAAAAAGAAATTACAGCTTCATTAAGTACCACCAGAATAAACTCCAAGAAGGCAAACCAAATCAGTTATACAATTTAAAACTTTACTCAAAAATCAAAATGATTTGAAACCACTGGTCACTTAAATGAAGGCAGAAGCTGCATGGCAGCCATTATTGGAGCCAGCAATTCAGCAGAAGTCCAAAGGTCCAGTGCAGCAGTACATGTGACAGGTGATGTTGCCTGCATACACAAAATTAAATGGAACTAGTTTTTGAGGGTCTGCCTGTCTCCATGAAAAGAGAATGTATCCTTCTGAAAGTCCTTTTGTTTAAAAATATGATCAGGCTCTGAAAGAATTTTAGGTCTTGATACTAACTAACAGAAGACATGCATTTATTAAAAATTGTATCACAAAGGGGTGAACTGGGGCCTGATTGATTGATGTTGAAATTTGATTTATCCCCAGTAGAAAGTGCCAGGATATTAAGCCTCTATTACTCCACAAGGGATACCATTTTGCCTTTGGTGGGTGAGGTAAATCTTCAGATTAGAATTGGTAAAGCCTCAAGACTTCCAAAAATATACAGGCTCCTATTGTATACTTGCTGAAGTTCCTATAATTATTTACAATTCCCTGCAAAGAACATTCTTGGGGGTGAGTCCCAGAACAGAGGTGAGCCTCCAGCTGCAAAAACCATAGCAAGTATGGCAGGGAGCATCTTTGATTCAGAACAGAACGCCACTCATCGTTCCATCAGAACAGGGGCAGGAAGTTCCTGCCAATACTGATTGATGCCACGAATCAGCTGGAGTTGTTCCATGATCCACATGGTCCTTGGACTTGGTGCTGTCCTGGAAACTGGATTCATTGCTCAAGGAGCTGAGATAAAAGAAAGCAGCCTAACCAATGGCCAGCTCAAATTAGGAGCTCAAATGAACAGGGCCTCAAGGAAGTCAGCTTCTGAGAATCTGAGATTTCCAGACTCTGATAATGGGAATCTCACCTATTTGTCCACTTTTGGGGTAGATCTAGACACCATGATGTGTCAGCAGCCTCTTAGTTGCTGAGACAATTGTCCCAGAGTGCACAGACTAAATCTAAATCCCTACAATATGTTTTCAATGAATTTATGCCACACTAATTTTCTAATTTGCAATTTTTAAGTCAATATACTTTATTTTCTTTTAAAAATAGTGTTTTATATTTTCAAACTATAACATATTTCCATGATATTAAAATTGGCAAGTAAAGAAAATAAAATATGTAAAGTCATTACTGTCATCCTCCCAGAAGTGATGTGCTAACAATTAGACATATTTCATCCCCAGTTTTTTTCTACAGACACTTTTGCTTCACCATATTGTGTACTTGGGTCTATTTTCAACTCTGAGCCACTTGCTATATTGAACAGTGTTTCTACAGACACCGTGCTGTTTCTTCTTTCCTTCTTTCACTCAACAATCATTTACTGAGCATTTTGAGAAGAACCGGGAGGACAGCGATAGAATGCTTTTGCATTTTATCTGCAGTCAACTAGTTAGAAACCAGAAACAACTATCTTGCATCTCATTATCTTGTTATTTGCACCTTTAAAATCCCTTTGCAGAATAGGTACATAGTATTAATTTGATAACTAAATGAAAACAAAATGGAGTTCATCAAAGTGGATTTGTTTTGAATTGGCTTGGAGTTACTGGCCGTCTACGATGACATACGCTACTCCCCACCATTGACACATGCATTCAAATGCAGATGCTATATTAATCTGTTCTCACACTGCTAATAAAGACATATCCAAAACTCGGTAATTTATAAAGGAAAGAGGTTTAATTAACTCACAGTTCCACGTGGCTGGGGAGGCCTCTTAATCATGGCAGAAGGTGGAGGAGAAGCAAGACATGTCTTACATGGCAGCAGGCAAGAGAGCTTGTGTAGGGGAACTGCTGTTTATAAAACCATCAGATATCTTGAGACTTATTCACTATCATGAGATTGGTATGGGGGAAATCACTCCCACAATTAAGCTATCTCACCCTGACCCCACCCTTGACATGTGAGGATTATTACAATTCAAGGTGAGATTTGGGTGAAGACACAGCCAAACCATATCAGAGGCACACAATTTTATGTGTTTGTGAAGAAAAGGCAATTGTGGAAACTTTACTTAAAAAGTGTAATGTCAATCTCATGAGTTGAGGACAGTTAGGAGACCCTGAAATGACACCTGTGGGCTTGCATTTTATTCTTGGTCACTGCTAAACCATTTTTCATTTCCCTCTGTTTCAGTAACCTAAAAATCTAGGGTTCACAAAACAATGAGATTAAGGAAGCCAACTGATAACTATTGTAATAGGATAGGAAATGTTTCCTGATTTGGGAAGGATGGGTAAGGAGGTGGAGAATGAACTTCCAAGGCAGTTTTGATTTTCCGGAAAAACTCATCTTAAAACTGATTATCTCCCCAACATGAGACCTACCAACTGACCTGTATCAGCCTAACTGCAATGTATCTGTCTAAAGCTGTTAAACACAGCTATTTTCAAAACATTTATCCATTTTCATAAAAGATTTCTTAAAATTAAAGCTAGGTTTTCTTCCTTTATTTGAAAAGGGAATATGGTAATTTTAGGAATATGATTATATATGCATATGTGGAAGAGAAGCAGAATACTTAAAAGACAAGCATTTCCTCTTTTTATTTGAGAGAGAGAAAGAGAGAGAAAGAAACTCCTAGGCAATCAGAGCAGAACATTCCTAACCTTACATTTGATCCACCCATTGAGCTACTGAATAAATGCTTAATATGTCAGTGAGCCCACAAGTTTCTTGTCCTGGGTCCTTTAAACTGATATATCTCAATCACCTTTACTGAAATGTTATCCTGAGAAGACTGTAAACCCAGGGCTGCTAACCACTGAGTCTTCTTTTATGAGGGTTTCTCAGGAGAACATACAGCTAAAGATCTCTAACATTTTTCCTGAGTAGACCTCTTTTTTCTCTTCATGAGGATATCATAATAAATGACTCGTTGGTAATTTATCAGAGCTTGTTCCTTCCCCAACCCATTATCCTCAATGCATTTTTAAAATTTATCCAGTATTTGAAATACAGAAGTCCAGGCTTGGTAGGAACCCAGAAGAGAAGAAGGGGAAAGAACAAAATGACTGTGAAGCTAAGAAATCCAGATTTGGAAGGAGTAGCATCCTCACAGATGCTCACAGAAGTCCATATGACACTGCTTGCATTGCCTGGGGCTTTATGGAAGAAGCAGGGTCACGCAGGATTAGTCATTGCCCAAAGAGCGAAGAGCATGGAACTCGCCAATAGCCTGCAAACTCTTTCCTTTTGGCTCCTCTAGCACTTACTACTCTTTTATGCCTTTTACTTTACTTAATTTTCTTATATACCAGGAATATAACCAACCAGGGTAGTTGGGGGCCATTGTGTATTGAGCACTGCCCAACTCAATTCACTTAGCTTGCAATGTGAATGGCTTCTCTCTTCTAGAGGTGCTCAAGGTGCAACCCACATAATCACACCTGATAGCCATGTTGTCAATGCCCAATCACATTTGAAACACTTGGAGGGCAGAGACTATGACATAGAGAAAGATTTGAATAGCTATTCACAGAATTCCTCTTCTGAAAAAGTCAGAAGAGGAGACTAGTTTCACTGACTACAAGAAAGAGTGATTTGGTTTTCTGAGAGTGAAATCTTCCCCCACAAACATGTACTGTTTGGCAACATGTTTTTTTAAGCCTTTAGAATTGTAATGCTTTCTGCTGGGTCATATGTTCTCAAATTTTGCCTCAAGCCCCATCATTCCCTGTTTTATTATGGTAAGCTTATTCACACATTTATATACCTGCCAGGCTATGGTAGGTATTTTGATATGTGGCTTGGCCTTTCTGGGCCTCATTTAACCTCTCTAGACTGCAGTTTTCTCAACTGAAAAAATTCCCATCATATCTGCCCTGCCTATATCATGAGACTTTGTGACGATTCAAAGGAGCAATTCAGGCACAAGCTGTGTAAAGGTTACAGAACACAATATAGACTACATTATCATTAAACTACTTGATAGTCTTATGACTATTTTTATGGTAATGAAACATAATCCAATGCAACTTCGTATATGTAAGTAAAACTTCTTAATTCTTATCTTGTAAAACTTAATCTTCATCCTTTGACTGATCAACTGACCAGCTTAAACCTTGGAGAATCTTAAACTTCTGAACACATTTTACTTCTCTCTTTATGTTCCCCTGTGGATCTCTTATGAGTATACAGAGATTGAGAGTCCACCATACAGGTTACCTTTCACTCAAGAGGTTGTGGCATCCTATTCATTGTCAACTACTGGACTTTTTCCTCCCCGTTGTGGAAAATTGGTGTCACATTGCCACATGGAGCATCCGTTCTTCACTCTTGACCCTTCCTTCATCAATGGTGGAGCATCCTCCTGAAGCTGGAGAAGAGAAATATAAAGCCATGTGTTTCAGAATGAAAGGACCAATCACAAGAAACTCTCAAGCCTTAAAATACATTTAGCTTTTGGATATAACACATCACATCTGTATTTGTTAGTAACATATTAAACAAAATGATAGATAAAATGTAGATTATATAAGAACCTATGTAATTGACATAATTTAGATACTCATTCAAAGATGAGTCATGAAAAAGGTACGGTATTGTCATTGCACAGTATTTCCTATCCCTGTGACATATGAATACCACCTTCACCGTTTTTGTAGTATTCACTCATCACTTGCACTGTTATTTACTTAATAGTCTTCTTTAAGTTGATTTATCTTACTTAAATATATTTATTTTGAAAGCAAAATATATAATTCTAAAGTAAATGAAAAGTCGGTATTACTTCTCATAAATAAAAATAATTGTAAAAATAAAAGCTTTAAGAACAAATTATGTTGTTATATTTTAGCTATGTATTATAGCCTGACAAAAGACAAGAATTAGTCCTCATTTAAAAAAAATAAAGGAGATTGGCAGATTTTAAAAAGGCTTTTAAAGATATATAAGTGCTTATTTTCTCTCTGAGGAAATAAAGAGCAAAAGAAAACTTAAAAGTTAATAATTTTGCATAAGTATAATTTGGAATGATTCAGTGTATTTTTTCATTATGACTTCAAATCATTTAATGTATCAAAAACATAGTCATAAACATTGGGGTCATCATCTATTTTGATTGTAGAGATTTTATTTTTATACATAGATATTTTCAACAATATAACCTAAATTTCTGGGAAGTTATATCTTTTACATTTATTTTAAAAATCTCTTTCTTCCCTCACTTCTTCATTGAAGTAATAAGGGACATAACTTCTTTAAACCAAAGTTTCCATTATAGATAATAAAACAACCATCACAACAAGAAACTACTAAATGATTATTTATTCAGATCCCAGAAGAAGTGCTTTACATGGATACTCTACTTCAACCCTCACAACTGCTCCATAAAGTAAATGCTATTAGAGTAACCGTTTTACAGATGTGAAAAATAAGTCTTAGAGCAATTTCTTAGTTTGCTGTGATCACACAGCTAGCATGTCAGGCAATCTGATCTGGCACCTGCAATCTTAACCTTTCCTGAAATAATCTTATTACTTAAAAAAGTATTACTAATAATGATAAGAGGCTATATTTCATTATTTTTTGAAAAGTATGTTTATGGTCTATGTCACAAATTAAGAGTGACAATCAGAAACTCCTGTACCATTGGAAAATGAAATTTTACAATTTGGATTGCTGTTCAGGAAGCAATGTTAAACAAATAAACAAAAATAAACAATGACAAAAGCCTTTTAATGACCATTCTGGATTTTTTTTTTTATTTTAAAAATGAATGCTCAATGTTTCTTCCTCCTACTGTATTGCTTTACTTCCTTAACAGAATCCTATTTTATTAAGAAGACTGTGAAGACAAATTTTAGAGTGAGGTTCTGAGAGATGTCTTAGAGCCAGAGAAAAATGAAAAATTCCGGAAGTCTACAGAATCCAAGTAAAGAAGACTTTGTTTGGAATTGGCAGCAATGACTTCCACTAGTAGCTTACCATGCTAGTGTAATTAATCTCACTCCCATTTCTACTTCTTTTTATGGCAGAATTTCTTAACCTCAGCACTGCTGACATAGTGGGTCATATACTTCTTCATTGTGAATGGCTGTCCTCTGCATGGTAGAATGTATAGCAGCATTCTTGGGCTCTATCCACTAAATGCCCAGAGCATCCCCCAAGTTGTGACAATAAAAAGTATTTCCAGACTTTGTAACATTACTCTGGTTAACCACAGCTAGAGATTACCTCAACTTGTGGTACTTTTCTGCTTATTTTGCTGTTAATTGGTATCTGCCATTGTTGCTGGTGGTCATGTTATTGTTGTTGCTTTGTCCTTTAGTAAAGGTTCCTTCTCTGCTTAGAGACAGGACATGCTTAGAACCCTTTGGGTCTTAATAAAACCTCTTTTAATATTCAAGGTATAGCAGTGAGATATAAAAATGATTGCATATTGGCATATATCTAAATATTTTCACTTTGATTTCAGCATTGAATCAACATCTCTATCAGCTTGTCTTCCTGGAGAAGGATATTTTTTGGAGGTTCTGGTCAAGCTCAGTGGTTACTGAAGCTGTCGGGAGTCTTATCACCTTGGGGTCACTGTGGAAACCAGAAAATAAATGGACAAAGCTGGGATTGCTTTTTGGCTAGTATAATATTTCCAGAATCCCTGAGGCTTGCTTTTAAATTAGCATAAGCTGGTTTTGTGTCTCACTTTTGTGTTGTACAATTACAGAAAGCAGCAAATACTTATCTTGGCATGTCCTGTCATGACATGAGCCAAAAGCTGTCATCCTCATAGATTCCCTGTCTAAGGGAATAGTTTCCCTATCAGCATTTGAAAGAAACACTCCTGAAACCTTTTGGAGACTCTAAAGTTATGTGCTGTCATTTGATGGATAAGTGACTCAAAATTCACATTGATCACATCATTTCAAATTCTTACCTGTTAGACTGGTGAGAGAACTCTAGGTACTTTGTTGGGAAGGATGATGGAGAAGAGGGAAGTGAAAATATGAAGGATTACTTATAACAAAAGACTTGAGAAATATTTTAGGCTTGAGAAGCATTTTATAAGGGAAAGATATTTGTGATGGGGACTAGTAAGTACCAGTTTTCACCTATTGCCATTTGAAAATTGACTGTTTGCATATTGTTTTTTTCTGAAATGCCGCTATGCAGTCAGGGATGAGAAGGGAATTGTGATTGAGTAAAGATCCTTCTTAGAATCATGTCCTCATTTGTAAATTGTGATTTTCTGTCCATTAAGAAGATAATAATTTCTTTTTCCTAACATGGCCTTGTATTTTTAACTTCTTGCTCCACCCATACTCAAATGCAGGTTGATTTATTCTCCTTTATGCTAGGTGACTTCCCCCTGTGTATACTCTCTTTCAGAAGTATTTCTTTCTATCTCCCTAAAATCAAAACCAATGTTCACCTTATGTTGTGTAGAAAAGTCTCTGCTAAGGCACCTCACACCTTTCTAAAGCACATAAGTTATAACTTATTTATATATTTACTTTGAAGTACCATTCCTGAATATCTAATAGTGAGATTAATGAGTTGGTTAATGTGGTATAAATTTAGGGCAGAAATCATTTTGAGAAACTCACAAATACCTACTATTATGATGTATGAAGCTTCAGGTTTTTATGGCTGCCACTCAAACAAAGAAATATTATTTGGAAGATGTGATTTGATGTTAGTATTTAATCAAATGTACTTATTTCACCTACTTGCTGAATAAGCACCCTTCTTTACTACCATCACTGGTTTTCATATTGAGGTATGTGGATTTATCCTTTATCATTGCTCACCTTTGAAGATGGTGGCATAATTAAAGAATTACAAGGGGATTTCAGAAAGTTGTAGATAAATTGAACTAAAAGATAAAAATAGAAAAAATTTATTTCTCAACATAAGCTCCATCAGGTTCAAGACATTTTTGTAAGCTATGATACCAGTGATTTAGTCCATCCTTAAAGAACTGAAGGTCCTGAAAATATAACCATACTAATGCATTCTTTTTGACATTATTACCTGAAGAAAACTGGGTGCCCTTTAAAGATTTTTTAAGATTAGGAAACAAAGTTAGGAGGAGCAAAATCAGGGCTGCAAGATGGTTGCCTAATTATTTCCCATCAAAACTCTCACAAAATTGCTCGTGTTTGATGAGAAGAATGAGCAGGAGCACTGTTGTAGTGGATGAGGACTCTCTGGTAAAGCTCTCCTGAGTGGTTTTCTGTTTTTGTTTGTGGTTTGCAAAAGCTTTGGCTTTCTCAAAATACTCTCATAATAAGCAGGTGTTATTGTTCTTTGGCCCTCCATAAAGTCAATGAGCAAAATGTCTTGAACATCCCCCAAAACTGTTGCCATGACCTTTGTTCTTGACTAGTCTGCTTTTGCTTTGATTTGACCACTTCTACCTCTTGGTAGCCATTGCTTTGATTGTGCTTTGTTTTTAGAATCATAGTGATGAAGCCATGTTTCATCTCCTGTTACAATTTTTCAAAGACATGCTTCAGGATGTTGATCTCACTTGTTTAAAATTTTCGTTTAAAGCTCTGGTCTTGTCTTCAGCTTATCTGAGCACAGTGGTCTTGACACTGATTGAGTGAAAAGTTTGCTCAACTTTAATTTTTCAGTAAGCATTGTTAGTGAACCAATTGAGGTGTCTATGGCGTTGGCTATTGTTCATGCTGCTAATTGATAGTCCTCTCCAATTAGGGTACAAAAAGATTATTTTTTTCTTCAGAAATTGAGTGGATGGTCTGCTGCTGTAGGTTTCATTCTCAACATCATTTTGTCCTTTCCTAAAAATATCCATTTTTAAACTGCTGATTTATTTTGGCCATCGTCCCCACAAACTTTTTGTAAAGCGTCAGTGATTTTACCATTCTCTCACCCAAGCTTCACCATAAATTTCATGTCTGTCCTTGTTTCAATTTTAGCAGAATTTGTATTGCTCTGATAGGAGCACTTTTAAAACAAATGCCTTTTCTCTTACTCCCTCAAACTAGATCATGTTCAGACATGTTATAACAAGTTAGTACAAGTTTATTTTGCTACAAAGCCAAATAGAAATTTATGCATTTTTTTCTTATATGCGTTTTCCACGAACTTTTTGAAGACCCCTTATATATCCATCTACATATATGGCCAGTGCTAAATCTCAATGGAAATTGAAGACACAGCGTTACTCATTGGAGTGAAATGGCTTGCAGGAAATTCCCAAAGCTGGCTAGAAAGAGTTGAGGTAACTTCTTCCCTCTTCATGGTTGCAGTATCACCCAAAGCTTTTCCTCCTCAGCACTAAATCTTTGCTGCAATACTCCTTCTTCAGAGGTGCTTATGAAATGGCCTCATTTCAAAGAATGAAAGTTAGGTTGTAGCAGGAATTTTGAAGCCCAGAACTTTAACATAAATAGTTGAAAAGAAGAAAAATAAAAACTCTTTATACAAATTCTTAATCTTAGTTTACTCTGTGTGTTAAATTGTCATTGCCATAATGATTTTAGTCCTTTCTCTGACCTGGATTCTCCCACTCCCCAGCTTTTAAATTTAGTCCATTCTATGTAGTGCCTCTTGTAATTTAGCACATTGTAGGTGCCCCATTAGTTTTGTTGCTTTATTCACCTGCATCCTCACACATCGTGTGATTGTGCTTGCATAGCACATTGAACTACAACACATTCTCTCACTCCGAAATCTGTCACCATAAAGCAAAGCAAAATCCTTCCCTCCTTTACTGAATGGATGGCTGGGTGGATAGCTGTTCTTTGCACATGTTCATGTTGAGTAGGTGCTGTATAAAATCACTTGTTCTTTTTTTAACGTGACTCACGAAAAAATTATCCCAGCTTTCAGTAATCTCAAGGAAAAAAAAACACTTGCCATCTGCAATTTACTGCTTTTAACATGAAAAATAGGATCTAAAATGATACTCAGATACTTAAGAGGCTTCACATGTTGTAGGCAGAAGCTGACAGATGGCACATGGTGGTAGGCTGTTGCCTCATAAGGAGGGAAGGCAGAAGCAAGTAGACAGTGGTATGGAAAGCTTCTTGGGAAAAGGTCATGACAACTCTTCAACCAGAGATAATTAATTATTTGCTATATTCTGTAACTAGCCTGTTTATACAAATAGCTGGTGTGCTCAGTACAACATAGCAGTGAATCTATGGAAAAGGAATCTGTAAATAATAATGCAAGGGAACTTCTCTTACGTCTATTGCTAAGGGGATTATCATAGCATTCAATTTTAAGCCATGTAACCTGGAATGCTTACTAAATGTGTAATTCTTGTTCTTCCTCTTCATGTAATGCACAGACTTGAATTCCTATATTGAGAGAATAACTTACCTCTTTTAAATAATACCATAATTTGCCTTGAAGGTAGGGGAGAAAGAGAGTGAAGTGGAGAAAATTTCAAAACTCTGTCTTCCAGGGAGCATATTCCTACTCATCTGTGACATCTAACGTAATAGATTTTCAAGAATTATTTGTAAGATAGATACTTGGAGAAGTTTATATTTACTTCCTAATCTCAGACTATAGAAACTTCTGCATTCTAGAATTTCAGAGAATGTGTCTCTGTCAACTGTATTCTGAAGATAAGATACATTTGATTGCTTCAATCAACATTCTCCAATGCAGATCACTAGGCAGAAACATCTTGACACGGCATATATTTGATACACAATGATTATTTGCATTGACTTTTAACAAAGTCCCGTTTAGAAAGATTGAAAGAAAAGGCAAATGTGATTGGGTGTATGCTAAAGCATGTTCAGTATGTGTTTTGAAATATCTTTGAAAGTTCCCAGGATGTGGCACGTATCATTCACTCGAAGCTGAAAATCTCTCAGTTGAGCAAAAACAAGTATTTGCTTTGTTCCATGATGCACTCCACGTGTGACTAAAATGGCAAAGTGAAGCCTCTAGTTTGTAGATACTTGCTTTGGGAGACAGGGAGCTGTCCATCGTCCTGAACGGGTCATGCTTTAATGAGGATAGACACAGGGTGCAAAGGAAAGTGACTGGGATCCCCTGCCTGCACTGACTTTAGCAATAAAGGTACTGGAATAATGAGATCCCATGGAATTTAGCAAAATATGAGTAGAAACAAGTGGTAAAGACAGCCCAGACTGTAGTTCAAAGTCTAAGAACATCTAAGCTGCAGGTTCAGGTATAAAATTAGAGCCCTGTGGTTTATCTCAAGGCAGTAACTTTCAAAGGGGGGTTTGAATAGTCTTTCCAACTGTAGCTACATTACCTGAGGCAATTAGTTTACTTAATTTTTGTTTTTGTTTTTGTTTCTGTTTTTGTGGTTAGCTTTTCTTTTTTTTTAAATTTATTATTATTATACTTTAAGTTTTAGGGTACATGTGCACAATGTGCAGGTTAGTTACATATGTATACATGTGCCATGCTGGTGCACTGCACCCACTAACTCGTCATCTAGCATTAGGTATATCTCCCAATGTTATCCTTCCCCCCTCCCCTCACCCCACAATAGTCCCCAGAGTGTGATGTTCCCCTTCCTGTGTCCATGTGTTCTCATTGTTCAATTCCCACCTATGAGTGAGAATATGCGGTGTTTGGTTTTTTGTTCTTGTGATAGTTTACTGAGAATGATGATTTCCAGTTTCATTCATGTCCCTACAAAGGACGTGAACTCATCATTTTTTATGGCTGCATAGTATTCCATGGTGTATATGTGCATCCATCAAAAAGTGGGTGAAGGACATGAACAGACACTTCTCAAAAGAAGACATTTATGCAGCCGAAAAAACACATGAAAAAATGCTCACCATCACTGGCCATCAGAGAAATGCAAATCAAAACCACAATGAGATACCATCTCACACCAGTTAGAATGGCAATCATTAAAAAGTCAGGAAACAACAGGTGCTGGAGAGGATGTGGAGAAATAGTTTACTTATTTTTTAAGGCAAGCGAGGTGGGCCTGATTGTTACATGAATTACCAAATCTAATGACAAAGCCAGGTGCCCTGGTACTGAGGCTGTGTCTCCTCTACTCCCCATTTCCTCCCCTTTCCATCACTATTTTCTCCACCCTGCCTATCCTCATTTCTCTTTGCTCCTCCTCTTTTTCCTTCTACTCTCTTCTATCCTCCCATTCTTTTATTTCTCCTCTCTTACATCCCTTCCACTCCCTTTCCTTCTCTTCCTTTTTTTCTTCTCTCTGTCTCTCTGCATGTGTCTGAATTAACTCTTGAGTCAGCATTTAAATTTGGTAATTGAATGTTATGAGTCTTTATGGGCTTCAGTTTGGGAGAACTACTTTTCAAACAGAGAACCTGATCAGTGGTGGACCTTAGGGTTACTTTGACATGTTTACAAAAATAAACTTATCAGTAGTTTTAGAGACTGCCATTGGAGCAATTATAGTCTATGCTCACAGAGGCTTGGTAGGCTTACCACAATCCAACCTCACTCTCCCATCATTGGTTCTCTGCTCTGTGAAACAAGTACTGTACTCTTCTTCAAGCCCAGGTGAATAAGGCTTTTCTAGGAAATTCTTTGGGATTATAATAAAATAATTCCTTCTATGAGAAAGGAAAAAATGGTGGCTTTTGGTCTTAAGTAGATTATTTACCATCTCTCTCAAGAGAGATAAACCATAATTCTTAACAAAACCATATTCTAATGAAGTCATTGGTCACAGTGTCTTCTATCCCAAGGGAGATGCAAATTACTAAATTCCTGTCCTGGTACAAATATAAGAAATCCAGTCATGGCCTGACAAGTTTGAATTCCTTCTTGTCCCTGATATACTCTGTTTACCCCCATTGTAATTTATCTCTTCCTTATTCCTCCATATTATTTAGTTTAGTAAGCAAATGTCCCCTGGTATAAGCTGTGTGAATATTATAACTGAATTACTGTCTGTTTGCTTAACTCATTACAGAAAACTATGATAAGGTTTTTAATTACAAAATTAGCCCTGCCAAATGAATTTCTTTCATTCAACGAACTGCAAAAGGTGGTACAATGAGGATAAAAATCATGCCCTTTCCCATGTTATTTATAGTATTTTTTTCTAAAAATAATTGTTATAATAAAAAATAATGCCAACAACAACAACAATATTTTCTTCCTCGACTGTTTTTGTGTGATTCCTTTAAACTGTTAATTCATGCTGAACTTGTTCAACCAAGATTCCATAAAGTAATCCTCTTCAACCTACATTTTATTCTCAGCCTTGTCTTGAACATCTTACTCTGACCTCGCTAGCTCTTCGCTTACCAATTTTTTTCTCATCTTCTCCTTAATAACCTTATGAATAAGTTTTCTATGTAGTCCCTTGTATTGCTCTTTAGACCTGTCACTTGTCACTTCTTCTTCTTAGGATACTCTTCTCCACTGTAATTTTTATGTCTACTCTAACTATATATCTTTGAATTCTTTAGCATACATAAACATATCTGATAAAGCAGGATCAAGCACAAAGATGCTGTATCTTGCCTGCATCCAACAGACTGGGATTATTCTGAGCTCTCAAGCAAAACATGGTTAAATCCTGACAACAAAATGAAGTGACATTTATGCTTACATATATCCTTCCTTGTTTTCTGCATTTTCATTTGAAAAGTAAACATCTAGTCCATTTTGTTTATGTGTCTAATAATCATTTTATTTTACTTTAATTTCTTTGGTAAAAGCTATGGACTATGGCAATTGCAGAATTATCATAATTTCCATGGAGAAACTTCTGACATATTTTACCAAATATTTTTGAAATGCTACACTCACAGTTAAACCTGGAGAGGATTAATTTGGGAAAAGGGACTACTTTATGAAAATGTGGGAAATTATTTCTATTCTTTCCCTTTTGTCATGCCTATTTCCCTAAAATTAGATTATTTATACTATACAAGTAATTAAACTTATTTCAAAATCTAAAGTTAAGAGAAATTAACGGGTCATTGCTCAGAAAAATGCATAGTAATTGTGAGTTTTCTATGACTGTCACAACATTTGACCAACAGTCTCCTTACTGAAATTTTATGGTTTCTTTCTCTAGACAAGGCCACATGCATATGAAAGCAGACTTAAAATATTTTTACCCATAGCTGGAAAATCAAATCATAAATGGGAAACTATGTATTACTTATAATTTTGGAGCTATAATTTTGGAGCTATAAATCCAGGATATCAGACTTTTTTCCCACTAATATTGTAGTATTAATAAAAAATTCTCTTAATGTGTTTGCAACTAAATTGGCATTAATTTCATGATTTCTTTCTTTGAACATTCCTCATTTTTAGCCAGTGGTTGGTGGTTGAGTTGCAAATGGTTATTGCCTAGTAAGAGATGGCCTATGAAGAATAATCTATTTCACTGGATCCCTTGGTTAGGAATGTAGCATATGCTTGCCCAGGTCCACTTCTAATGACCAGGTCTGTTGGTCCTTGCTACTGCCTGAAATAGCATAATAATTAATTCAAAAGTTGGCTGCTTTTCACTAGAAGTCTTTAGGACATTGTAAGACAATTAAGTCTGTAGAAGAATGAGAAGGAATCTTTTATTTGAGGTCTAGAGGTGTCAAGTGTCAATCACAAAGTTGTGGCACAATGCATTCACCTCAGAAAATTTTCTTCATGAAATTAAAGTTTCATTTTGTCTTAAAGAAAAGGTTCCACTCACATGCAATTTTGTGTGTTCTCATCAAAGCAAGAATCTAACTTCCTGATCTGGTTACTGAGAATCTACGCAGACACACACAATCCAACCTCTGGGGCCTGTTTTGCAAACAGTCTTTATGTCATGACTTAGAATACTGCATAAGAAATTTCTCCTTGAAGAGAGATGACTGCTTTTGACAGTTGGCTTTTCCCAGTGCAGTCATTAGACTGCACACGACTGATGTGTGTGCATGGACAGGGAGGGGTCTTCATTCCCTGGAACTATAATGTCAGGTTTCATATTGTCTGAGATCAGCATCTCTTCAGAAGCAACCATGTACTCCTTTCTCCCCAAACCACCTCCCCTCCTGACCATAACTGGTTATATAATCCTGCATCTTCTATTACCCTGACTGCTGATCCGTGCCTGATGGCTATGCCAGGTCTCACAACACCACGAGCTTTTGATTGCTGGACTCTAAGCTGCTTAATAAGACAATTAAAAATGATTTACAAATGGCCATCACAATGCAACTGGGGATCAGGAAGAGAATGTTCTATTTGCTCCAATATTAAAAACGCATGCCCTTCTACAGTTCCTTCTGCAGCTGCCTTTGATTTCAGTACTGGTTTACTCCCTTTTTAGAAATTATTTTTTTTGATGAATATCATGTTAAAATAGATCCTCCTAAATAACGTATAGCTGGAAATAATTCAAGGGATGTGTTACACATGCTAGGTGGTCTGAAATCTTCTTCCCTTTGGTGGTGTGAACACTGCCTAGAATTCTGGAGTAGTTAAAAAGTAGTACAAATGATCTTTCATCATGCCGGCTCCTTCTCAGTTTGAGGGTCAAACCTAATTTAATCACTGACACATCCATCTTGAGCATTTCCTCTTTCCTCCTATTGTTGCATTGATTAAAATGGGCAAATCTCCCAAAGATTCCATTGTGAGTCACACAAACGTTCATCTATAAAAAGTGGAAATTTATCAGAAATGATGACCTTGATATTTTGAATGTAATAACTGAGAAATTCAAGTAGAATCTCATCTAGTATGTGTTGAAAATGCTCATTTTTTGTTTAATTTTGTTGAGTTTTTTTTTCTTGTCCAGAGGAATGAAAATTGATATTGGCCCAAATATTAAGAAGATTCTCTATTTTTAGTGCTGAGACCCAAGGATTAGTAAGATGGGCATTGGCAGGGTTACCATAACTTTTCTTAGGAAGGATGTGTGGAATAGACTTTTTAAAAAGAACCATCTTTGAAGCCAGATATCCCTGTATTTTATTCTTGCCTTTGTTACTTAGTAAAGTGTAGGACTTCGAGCAAGATGTTACATCTATCTGAGATTCCATTTTCTCATCTGTAAAGTGAATACACTAATCTTAACATTCAGATTTGCTATGAGAATTGCATACGGTTATCTTTGTAAATAAAGTGCCTGGCACACGGTAGGTGCCCAGAAAACATTGATTTCTTTTAATCCTCTCATTCAAGAGCACAGATGATAAAATATTTATCACTGTTAGTGGTGTTATCCCTGGTATATCCTGGCAAATGCAGTGAGATACTAAGAAGTTTGATGCTGAAATTACTTTTTCAGCACTAGATTATTACATTTTTATGACAGTTTGAAAATTAACCTATCCTATGTGTATCAATAACCCAGTTTTGTGCTATTTTGAAGTAATATGAATGTTACAGTGATGGTGGCCACATGATATGTTATGAAGGAATTTTATTTACAGTGACCACTGACCCACTTACATGTTATGGATGGTTTCTTTTCTGATTGCCAGTTAGTGTGATTGGGGTAAGGAGGAGGTAACTAGTGTGACTTCCTTCAGGGCTCCCCTTGTACTCTATGTGTCTTCTCTCCCTAGCTGTCTAAAGTTCTGTTCACCTTGAAGAGCCTCCCATATTTAACAGTTTATGATGGATGACCAGCCCACATTAGGGCACTGTTCAAATTTCAGATACTCAGGAAGGCCAATCCTCAGAGTGTTTCTGATCAAAACATTCTTTCTTATCTGTTCTGCTTTTTTAAAATTGCTTTTACTTTTCTTCCTTTTTTTGTTATTCCTACCAGGTTTTGTTGTTATTTTTGTTCTTCAATGATGTCTAATTGCAGGTTACCATTTCATCTGCTACTTTATTTTTTATGCCTCAACATTTGGTCTTCTCACCTCTGGTTCACTTCTCATGGGATTTTCTTCACCTAAAGTTACAACTTATTCTTCCTTGTCAGTCCCACCTCTCTGGAGCTGCCAAAAACTCCCTCTTGCCCCTACCTGCTTCAGCCGGCATTATCTGCAGATATATCAGGTACCGTCTGGGTCCTACCTTTCTCATATAGATCCACCCCAAATCTACGTGCCTTTTCTTTTCTTTCTTTCTTTCCTTTTTTTTTTTTTTTTTTTTACCTTCAGGACTTACGATTCTCAGAGAAAAGAGATGGAGAAACCAGCCCATAACTTATCTATCTGAGCTGAAACAGAATCAATGACAATAGTCGCATAAGTATCCAATGATTTTGAGCTAGGCCTTGTGAGTCTCTGACTGTAAGGTCACCCTCCTTATCTCACCAGTGTGCTGAGCCTTACCCAATCCTCAGCATATCACACCCATGTACTGAGTCACTCTACATCAATCCCACGTTGGGGAAGAGAGCAAATCTATTGGCAGGGGATAATACAGGATGGAGTTAGTTAGCACAAAGGCTCTTCTAGTACTACAAAATGGCTTTCTTGCAATCTACTTGACCCAGCAAAACTGTTGTGTGATAATATTTACCTTAAAGTTGGTTGTTAGAGGGAGATAGTTGATATTCACATATTAGATCTCAATCGACAAAATAGATAGTATAGGGGAATATTTTTTACTCCATACCAAACTTAATAATTTACCATTTTCTATGAAAGTGTCTTACATTCTACTTCTGTATTTTAATAACATGTTAAAATTATGATAAATATATGATGTTTTTAAATTTTTTAGGTGCTTTTCTTTTTCTACCATGACAATGCTAAGTTTCTCTTCCTGATTATTCTTGATAATATTCTCCCCCACAAGGCCAATGTTATCTCCTGTTTCTTCCCTCCACTCTACCTAGCCTGGTTTCCTCACTGTTGACTGTCCTATCATGTGTGTTCATCTTTGTATTCTTCTTGAAGCCTGTGATGACTTTCACTACATTCTCTACCTTTGCAAATACAGCATTTCCTTCAAAAGTCAGTTCCAAGTCTTTGCTGGACACAAAAATCACCACTTATGTTTCTGTACGTGAAATTTATCATGAAATGTAATACCTAAATTTATAGTATGTGGTATCGTTTCCTGTGCTACTAAGTGCATTACTTTGCCTCCTTCATTAGAGTACAAATTCCTCCAAGTTAGGGGAACATGGAGACTATGGGCACTTCTCTGATTCATGTGATGGTCTCACAATATTGAACATAGCACATGAATGAATATGTGATTATCAGTTGGTTAGTGGCTGGCTTGCTTTGGATAGTCATTCATTCATTCCTTAATAATGGTTTTCTAGACTGTGGGTTACAGATGCTCCCTTCCATCCTCAGTCACCCTTGAAAATATGTTGAATTACATCTTACACTTTGCCTTAGATTAGCGTTTGTTACTATGAAAGAAAGAAAGACTTTCTGCCTTTCACAGCCTGGATCCTACTCACTGAGACTATAGGCTGTCAGAATGCTACATGCTCCCAGCCCTTTAACTCTTTTCACTCTGCTATGGCCACAACTGGAATACACCTTTTCCTCAATTACAAAAGCCACACAAGATTCTACCTGCAGCCTCAGTACACTTCAACAATTCTCTTATTAGTCCTTTTGTAAACTTACTACCTAAGATTTTGCAGTCCCTTTGATGTCTATATATCTTGCCAATCTATCACTTGAAGGTGCCTGTTTTACTCCAATGACAAAAAAAATCCAATCTGATATTTTTTCACCTTTTCTTTCTCTGCCTCAGAGTTGATAATACTTACCTTTGTCACTTTCGTCTCACCTTTTGTCCAGGCATGAGCGTGGCCCTGCTTCATTTCAACTTAGCCTATCTTTATGGCCTTCAGGTCTCCTCTCATCTCCTGGAATTGAGTTCTGTAGATTTTGTCCTGTATGCCCATAATCCACTAAATAGTGTTCCCATTGTTTTCAAATATAATTCACAGGGATAAAGATAGAAAATGTATTTTTTAGGGCTTTTTCTAACAATTATATTTTCCATGGAATGCTGAAGTCCCACAAGGAATTCTGAGGCCCAGGTAAGGAAGAAGAGTTAGGGAAGACACACCAGTGGGAGGTTGCCTAGGGCACACCAAACCATTGCAAAACTATAGTAATTCCAGGCCAATCCACAGGTGAGATTGAGACTAAAGAATACATTGTTCTTTGGTTAGAATTGGCTTAACAACAAGTCAATGACCTAAGCTAGGGTAGGCATAAGCTGGCGTGTCTCATCTCTTATGCAAAATTGTAAGTTCTCTGAGAATAGTCTTCCACACTTAGCATATTACTTCTATTACACATTTTAAAAGATAATTTTGATTGTATGGGTTAAGTTAAATGTACTCCATGCTCAATGTTAATTGATGAACACATATCTATTGAGCACTATTGTGGAAAATCTATTTGGTGAGGATACACAGGAACTCCAAGGAAGGGTAAGACCTTTATTCTGCATTCTAGGAGTCTGTAACATAGCTGAGGAGAAGAAACACCCAGTAAAAATGTGTCAAGGAAACTTAAACAAATTATTTAACTTCCTTAAAAAGTAGTTTTTAATATGAAAAATGGGGGATTAAAGTTGGTCTTCTAGGTTCCTTAGAATTCTAGAACTCCAAGTAAACTAGATATACATGTGTCCATACTTATGTCAGATGGGTGCTATCCACAGTAGGTGCTACAGTTATGCAGAAAATAAAGAGATATCTGGAAACTGGGGTAGATATATATTCATGGAGGTGTTGGAGTTTGAACTGAGCCTTAAAGGAATAGTCTTGGAAGGAAAAATTATTATCCATCACTGAATAACATGGGCAAAAGTACAGGGAAAATACATCTCTACTTTTTTTTGTTGTTGGGGCAGGCTTCAGCCAAAAGAGCATTTGGAATTGTTTCAACTATTCCCTGCTCTAGACTTCTCCTGTCTCTGCACATTTGTTTCTGCATTTTCAGAATCTAGCTATTTTAGTGTACCAAATCTCTTAAAAGGAACTGTATTCATTGTGATACAACCCCATAGGAACTTGAGATGATCAGAATTTCAAGAGAAAATTATAGTTTCTTGGTGCCTGAACTGACCCAACCTCACGGGTTTAGGATACTAATCAGTGGTTCCCTGGATCAGTTATCTGATCCTGTCACCAATCAAGGACAGGACTGTCACGTCTCAAAATACTACTTTTTCAAGGGGAAGAATATTTCTCCTTTAGTATGGTTCAGCGGAGGTGGAAAATGCAAATAACCTTTTTAGGAGCCCTTTAAACACATAGACTCCTCACTTAGGGCCCAATTAGTAGGAACGACCAACCCACTCTACAAGGTTTTACTCTTCCCTTGAAATTACACTTCAAAAAAACATGCACTGACTCCCCCCAGGCATAGAAGCAGGATCCATGTTTTAATTCTGACCTTAATTAAATCTTTACACAAACTCACTATTTGGCTGTCCAATGAAGAAGGGCAAGTAGAAGGAAGGAAGTGAAGAGCATTTGCTCTTCCTCTGTCTTCCGTGAGGGTTGTATACCCAAAACTCTCTGTCTTAATTTGGAATAGGGGGAATTAGATTTTGTCATAAAGTCATAAGGGTTGTGTTATAAGAGTACGTGTATACAGTAGTTGAAATGAGTGCCCAGAAATCTTCCTAGTTTCTTCCCCATCTGTCATGGAGTTTCATTGTATTACCTTGCACTTAACAAAGCCAAATCATTGAAAGATACAGTCCCTCTATGAACAACAATCAATTCCGTAACTGATCCTTACCCATCTATTTCAATACCATGCATAATGACACTATCCTTTGGAATGCAGGGAAAAAAATTCCAAATGACAATTTGTCTTAAATGTAGACAGCGCTTTAAAATATATGCCTGATCATAAGAGTGGATACGGTATTTATGTGTGTCAGAACTTTCTTGCTCTTCTACCTTCCTCCTTTTTGGTTATTGTTGAAAATATATGGGGAAAAAATGGCAAAAGAAATAGGCCCTACATCTGAATTTTAAGTTCCTGTTTTTTGAGAGAAAGAAATATTTTGTTTATTTGTTTTTTTTCTTTCCCATTAGTAAAATAATTCCAACTAAGGTAAAGTTTAGTGGAACTAAACTTTTACTGTGTGCAACTCTGACTTTCAAGAGTAAAAGGAAAGTAAATGTAATACCCCAGTACACCTAAAACCAGGATTAATGTTTCACTTTATCTTGCAACAGTACTAAAATTAAAAGCAAAACAAGACACATTTTAGATATGATACAGTGAGCACTAGAGAAAACCTCTTTTATTGATGGGAGCATATTTTAAAATATCTTCTCACCTTTAGTCTTTGGGTTAGTCTCAGTCCCTCTGCATAGGGAGCAAACAATAAATGAAGAACTATTTGGGGGAAATTGCTATAAAGAAACAATAACTTGCTAGGGAAAAAAAACAATTAACTGTGAAGCATGTATACCTGAATTTGAATCATGGCCATAATACTTATTAGACCCCCAAATTTGAGCTTTCCCCACTACATTTCTGAGTAAAATCTCCCTCTGGTGTCTTTTTCTTAATTTCCCAGTGTTCTTAAAATTCCTGTGGAAGAATAAATATCTGAGGATAGCCAAGGAAAATATAAGTAAGAAGACTTTGAGTAAGAACTGTGCTTTATAATTCTAATATAAAACCATTGTAATAAAAAATAATGTATAAACCTGGCATGAAAAGTGGGCAAATAGATTAAAGGACAAGAATTGTAGCTCAGAAATTTTCCCCAGCATACATGGAAATGTAATCACTTCCAAAGCTGTTATCACAATTTAGTGGAGAGATGGAAAGTGTTTTTTTGGCAAATGGTAGAAAGATAACCAACCATCCATACAGAAGAAAATAATGTTGGTGCCTATCTCACATCATAAACAGAAATAAATTCCAAGTGAATTGAAGACTTAAAGTTTAAAAAATTATTAAAAATATTGGAAGAAAATTTGGACTAGAGGTACAATCTAGTGATTGGTTGAAACATTGCTAACCAAAACAAGAATCCTATATGCTATAATCTTAAGAGAAAAAAGGTCAACATATAAAAAGTTTAAGAGAAATTTAGGCCAGGCACGGTGGCTCAATCCTGTAATCTCAGCACTTTGTGAGGCCAATGTGGGAGGATCACTTGAGCCCAGGAGTTGGAGAACAGCCTGGGCAACATGATGAGGCCCTATCTTTACACAGGCACACACGCACATAGCTGGGCATGGTAGTATGTGCCTGTAGTCTCAGCTATTCAGAAGACTGAGGTAGGAGGGCTGCTTGAGCCAGGAGGTAAAGGCTACAGTAGGCCGTGTTCATGCCCCTGCACTCCAGCCTAGGTGACAGAGCAAGACCTTGTCTCAAAAAAAAAAAAAAGAAAAAGAAAAAGAAAAGAAAAAATTTACAGTAAAAGATATCATTGCCAAATTCAATATGTAAATTATATATTTGGAAATGTAATAAAATGTGTCCATGAGAATTATAAGTAGTTATAACCAAAAACCCAAGTAACTGTGGCTTGGACAAATTAGGTGTCTTAATTTTTGACATGTAATAAGAAGTTGGAATGTAGGCAATCCAGACCTCATACAATGACTCCATGTGGTAATCACAAACTGAGCTCATTCTACCTGTCTCCTTAGCTGTCCTGACTATATAGGCTTTCATCCTCATATTTGTCACTTCATGTTCACTGAATGGCTTCTCCACCTTAAGGCAGGAAATAAAAGAAAACAGGAAGGTGAAAGCAAAAAATGTATATGTGGACTAAGTTTGTATCTTTTAAAAGAAGAGACCCAGAAGTCTCTTCTAGTAAATTATGGTTATATATCTTTATCCATAAATGTGTCTATCCCAGTTGCAAGGACAACTGGTTAATATGATTTGTTTTGTAATTGTTTTTGTTTCTCTAATCTGGGCATATTTGCAACTTTAGCATTAGAGTTATTTTACTATGGGGAGAAGGGCAATATTAATTCCAGAAAGGTGGCTAGCAGTGCCTGCCACACAAATGAAGGTAGCGTTAATGTCTAGACTCTACCTAAAATTTTTGCAAATTGATAACTGAGGAAAACAACCCTATAGAAAAATTGGTGATAAATATGAATAAACAATTCACAGGAGAAAAAATTCAGATTATCCTTAAACCAATGAAAAGAAGCCCAACCTCCTTCATCGTCAGACAATTTCAAATTTAAGTAACAATGAGATGTTTTGTATTCATATGATTGGCATGAATTTAAAAGTGTGGTAACTCCTATTGCCGTTTAAGATGTAGAAAAATTTTAAATTGTTACAGCTTTTTTTTTAAAAGATTAACTTTTGAATGGCAGTTTCTATTGAAAGTTATATATGTATATATATACACATATATATGCTTTGATCAGAAATCCTAATTATGAGACTCTCATAGAAATAAAAATACCAGTATCTAGCTATACATACCCAATATTGCATCATATTTTGCGGTGGTTTAAAAAAAAAAGAGGAAAGATTAAGTAAATGTTCACTAATAGAAAAATGGAATTAAGTAAATTATAGTAAAACCCTATCAGGGACTATTATGCAGTCATTTTGCAGAATGGACTTAATCTGTCTTCATCTAAAGCAGATGACTTAGAAATATTTCCACAATGTATTGTTAAGTGAGGAAATGAGATAGTAATGGAGAAAGATAAGAATGATGCAGGTTATTAATCTTGGTGGCCAGCGCTTGGAGAGAGGAAGGGAAGCAATAGGGGAATATGGAATGGGGAAAGCAAAAGAAATCAAATTTTAGATATGTACACAAGTAAAATAACTTAGAATTCAGATTTCCTTTTTTTTTTTTTTTTTTTGAGGCAGAGTCTCTCTCTGTTGCCCAGGCTGGAGTGCAGTGGCGCAATCTCGGCTCACTGCAAGCTCCGCCTCCCGCGTTCACGCCATTCTCCTGCCTCAGCCTCCCGAGTAGCTGGGACTACAGGCGCCCACCACCATACGCAGCTAATTTTTTGTATTTTTACAATAGACAGGGTTTCACTGTGTTAGCCAGGATGCTCTCGATCTCCTGACCTCGTGATCCGCCTGCCTCGGCCTCCCAAAGTGCTGAGATTACAGGCGTGAGCCACCGTGCCCAGCCCAGATTTCTTTTTTAAAAGACCTGAAATAAGGAAGAGAAATCATAGCATAAACTAAGTTTAACAAGATCAGTGTGGGATAAAGAACAGAAGATTGAGAATTTTTTTGGAGCTGTTCCTGATTAAATGTTAGAAGATTTTGGTTATCACCAATCCTTTTCAGAGAAAAATTTTATAAACTTACAAGGATCCATTGCACGTGCTTTACATTTGTTTTATATCAATATGACTGTAAACTTTATAGAGATCTTTTTAATACATGAATAGAACATCTTATTTTTAAGGCAGGTAAATGTGCATTTTCTCACTTCAAACAAATTATGTCCACAAGCTGAATAATGAGAAGGGTACTTCATAGTGTATCACACTGCCGAATTACATGTTCACTGTTTTCATCCTTGAAAACCGTGGGCTGCTTCAGAGTGGGAAACAGTCTTCACTGCTTATAACTGAGTTCCAGAATTTTCCCAGCCATCTGATTCCCAAGCCCAGAGCTTCGGCTTCTGGGTTCTGTTGCTGGCAGTGAGGAAGTGGGATAGCACATTGTTTAAATCACAGCACTTCTCTGTTTCCTGGCTAAGTTACAAAACAGTGTTGTAGTCGTGAAACTGAATATCATCAGCACACATTTGTGGCATGCACAGAGCATGCACGACTCTGTAGTAGCGCTCTAGGCAAGCTTATGATGGCTTTTAAAAGAGGTGTTGTTGCTTCCTTTAGGAAGTTTATGAACTAAAGGAAGACAAAAACCAAACCAAACCAAACAGAAAGCAATGCATTGGACTTTCCATCACAGCAATTACATGTCTGATTCTGGGCTTTGTGCCTATTAATACTCAGTAATATCCATTGAATATGTGAACGAACCAACCACGTTAACAGGAACTGTACTGTTATAGCAATTCTTAACTGGAAGTTTTGTCTTCTGCCTCACTCCACTAGAATCTATCTCCATCCAGTTGAATGCAAATCTGATAATATTTTTTTCCTATGGTTTCCAGATAGCTTTAGGAATCAGAAAGAGGCACTGATTGTAAACCTGAAAGTGTGCTTTGTGGAGCCTGCATGATGTTTTAAATAATTGAATTAGAATGCCTTTTAATGAGCGGCACACTCTCTAGTTTTCCCACAGAAAACCTCTAGCCTATGGTGTTGAATAGGTGATCCCCCAGCTACAGGATAAAATCCCAACTCCTCAGTGATGTACAGACTCTTCCCACTTTATCCCTTGCTTATTATTTCAGTCTTGAGTCCCACCATTTTGCTATATGCAACCAGCACTCTAGCCATGCTGGATTGTTTGCTGTTTCCTGAATATGCTGTGCTCATTCAGTCCTCTGCAAATGTACTTATGCTACTTCTTTCTCCTGAATTGCTTATTCTGTCTCATTAACCTAGTGTACTCCCTCCTACCCATTCATGTTCAATTAAAATATTACTACCCTCATAATATCATTTTTAACTGACCTAGAAAAACAAGTTAGATATTCACATCTTCAATATTCCATCTATTTATCAATTGTTGCACTTTTTATATTGATACTTATCTGACTCTTCACCCATCAGAAAGATGGAGTTCTCTCTTTGTACACCTTGCACCTATCACTGGCTTCATCACAGGATCCCTATCACAGTCTTTTTGATGAAGCATTGTTGGATGGATAGATGGATGCATGGACTAGGTGATAAATGAATGATGAACCATTAAGTGAAATAAGGAGTGGTATAGACTTGGAAAAGAAAAGTTACTGTTGAAATAGCTCTACAGAAAAATATTTTTAAAGAGTTGTATAGGATAAGATGAAGGTGAGGATGACTTATCTATAATTTTGTCTTTGGAAATTGTGAGTTAACATTTGTAAACAGGGTGGATATTTTGGAGAGAAGGTGCTACATAACTACAGCACAATTATTTATTATCCTCTAAAATAGTCCCTTTCTTTGGCATGTTTAAAACCTAAAGTCTGGTTGGCGTTATAAATATGCATGAGCTGTTGGGGGAAGAGAGCATAAAGTGTGAATCACACTTCAAACAGACCCACCCGCTCACTCCCGACTTCAAGTTTTTCAGAAGTGTGAAATGAAAATGCTTTAAAATTAGAAAATGTGCCATCAGAACTTTTATCAGCCCTCGGAGAAAATAAATAATCTCTAAATGTGGGGAATGCTGGGGATATTTATTTAGTTAGTTTCACAGCTAAGATGCTTTGATAAATTTTTGTGTCATAAAATACACAAATTAATTTTAATGAATGTGGAAAAAAATAACTTCTAAAACAGCCTGAGTACCCAAGGCTGCAATCTAGGGTTTCTGAGGGATTATTGAAACCTAATCTATGGACAAATTGTCTCAATGGGGAAAAGAAACTCTTACAGGTGTCTTTCCCTCTGATACATTTGCATTTGAAGGGTGATCTTGTAGCATTTGAGGAGTGGGTGAACTTCTGGAAAGAGACACTTGGATCTTAAATTGCTAAATGGTAACGAAAATGAGAGAAAATAGTACAGTTAGCTGTTTGCTTTCGAGTTTGTGGAAAGTGATTTTCTAATCAATGTTACTCTTGATTTCTTAAGCATAACAAGATTAAAATGAGTGTGAATATAAAAGATCATGATAAAAGATAAAGGATGATGACCTGAGATCTTCTTTATTTTTTATTACTAATTTGTTTGAAGAATAGTCCATCATTTCCAGTAACTTTGTGATAAAAAAAAATGGCTATGTGGTTGTTGTCATCAAGGCCAGTAATAGAGAAGCGGGACAAAGAGAGAGGTGCTCCATTGGTATCCTCAACCTGTGTGTAGTACATAGGCATCACTGGGTGGGCTGGAGCTAGCCCAGATGGCTGGGCTCCACCCAGGTTTCCTGATGCAGTATGCCTGGGGTTGGGCAGCCTGAGTTGCATTTGTCATACCCTCCCAGGTGATACTGATGCACACTTTGAGAAACACTGCTCTGTTCCAATACTTACATGCAATTTTTTAAAAAAAATTATGTAATGACCATCTGTGGTTAAATGCTGAGCTCATTTTATAAACCTTAAGCGTCTTGGCAAGTGTCTCTGTCTTTTTTTTAATTGTCTGATAATTTAAAATACCATTTTATTAGCCTACCATTGTGGAAGTTGAAACTCTATTATATTCACTCTGTTATTGTTAACCACCTCACATTTTCTGTGGTATTGTAGAACAGAAATTGTTTTAAAGGAATGGAAAAACAACATTTACTTTCATCAAATTGTTGTCTAGCCTCTTGATTGAGTTATAGCTATTGTTACTAATTTATTGCTATTTTTTACAACATGCCCATGATTTTTTTCTGTTTCAGACTGAAAGTAAATCTGAATAGATGAAATCTAATTTAAGTACATGCTGTTAGGTTCTGTGTTTTGGGGGATAAATTAAAAATACAAGAGAAAGCACAAGACAACATGATCTCTCACATGTATACATATGTTCAACTGCATGTCTTTTGTTGATAATCTCCAAAACATACATATTTTGACTTCAGTACCATACCAGATACTGGAAACCAAGTGATAAGATGACTTTACTCTGGGATGTGAATGTCATTGAGTCAGCAGCTTTCTACCAAATCATTAATCTCTGCCCAGGTCCAAATTGCTTCAGTGATTTTCCTACCACTCAGCATTTTCCTTGGTGAAGGACCCTTCCAATACAAGTCTTCTGGCTTTTCTTTCTACTAGAGGGAAGGCTTTCTCTCAGCAGCTATTTCTAAAATGAGGCTGATGATGAGAGTGATAGATGAAAAAACTCATCTCTGAGGTTTGTCTTCTTCTTGCATCTGCTGATAGCACTCACTTCTCAGCTCCTCTTTATACCTAAAAGATGTACTTCTCTATTATTTCAATAATTCTGATGCTGCTCATTCTTTACTTATTTTCAGAGATGTTTATGAGATTTCAAGCTCCTTAACTAGACATATACAAAGAGCAAGAAAACAACAACAACAAAAAATTCTCCCTGGTCTTTTCTGGGACTAACAATAGAATACTTGACCAAGAACCAAGATTGCAGACTATCTCAGTGTTAGTGGAACCATTTCACTTCTCGATGTTTTCTTATAAAACACACAGTTTGAGCTGTATTGTTAATCTACTTGGAAAGATATTATCATTTTTTAAAACAAATATCTGCTGGGTGAGTATTAGGCAATGGCTCTCAAAGTGTGGTCCCAGGACCAGCAGCATTAGCAAATTCCCAGTTCCCACCTCAAACCTGCTGAGTCTGAAACTCTAGGGGAGGAACCCAGCAATTTGCGTTTCAACAAGCCCTCCCAGATGATTCTGATGTTATAGCAATTCTTAACTTGCTTAAGAATTTGGAAAGTCTTACAAATAAGGGCAGGACTGGGTGGAGAAAATGGAGAGGTCTGATTATCTTTCATGTAATCCCCACATAATTTGGTGTCTGCAGGAGACACTTTTATTTGTTTGCTATAAATAACTGGGAGCTTGCCAGTGGTGAAGAAGATATCCAGAGAACATTGTGAATATATACTTAGTTTCTCCAACCTGGACAGACCAGGAGCCTTTATGTCAAGATCCTGCATGGATAATTCCCCTCAGGTGGGAGAGCTGGTGGTTTTTCCAAGCACCCAGCCACAACTGCCACTGCATTCTATTTCTTTAATGCTCAATCAGTGCCCCTGGCCATTTGATGATCATTCCTCCCTAATGTTGTGAGGTAGTTAGTCCAAATAGTACAATCCATGTTTGCTTTCTTTCTCTTCTAGTAAAATGTATAGGTTGCTGTAATAGCCTGTGTCTGCCCCAGACCACAATCATAAAAATAATAATAAATTACCTCGCTGTCTCTGGGTTTTCTTTCAGGCTCAACATGTGGTTTGTGGCTTATGGGGTATTGATTGTGCATTATCAGTTTAGCTCACACACTGACAATTACATGTAGCGCCAAGGTAGCCGTGACAATGTAGTCCAGTTGCCATAGCAATGAAAGAAGGCCTATTGCTGCTACCTGCAACCTGCTTTATAGTGATAAACGTGCTGCTTATTTCATTTTAATTGAAATTTGAAATCATAGTCTCTAGCAAGAAATAAATGGACTCACTCCCCATTTTTCCCCCTTGGCCACACAAAAACAAGTATTAGTAGGAAATATCTGAGCATTTTTAAAAAGTAAATATCAAATTTTTGACAGTATGTTTTCCAGTAGTTTGACTGGTACTAGAAACAGATGAAGAGTGATACTTTGCTGAATAAAAATTGAATTAGCTCTCATGTTTTTGCATTCTTAATTAACTGCTATTTTTTATTTCCCTAAGTCCCTCATCTTAACAGCTTACCATGCATGGTGTACTTTATATAACAGAGACTTTAATGGATTTACTTGCTGAGTTTAGTTCATATCTAAAAACTCACAGCAGATATCATAAGGTACTTGAAAATTAGAATCACAGGGCGCTGTGGAAGCTTTTACATAATTGAAAAAATTGATAATAATAATAAATATTTAGCCATGTACGGTTTCACTTCTATGCCAGTGCCTCTTCTATGCCTCAGACCTAATAATCTTTATGTGACGTCATGACTACGTACTACAGTCATATACAATCTATAGTGCTATATGTAGCCAAGAGAGAGAGACACTGTGAAATATGGTCAGGAATGAAGAGATTCTATGTCAGTCAGTCCAAAAAAGATAGAAATTTAGTACAGAAAACCAACCAACTATGGAAACGAATAATAAGATAGTAACTAAATATGTATAGATGTGTGTATATGTATGTGTGTGTGTGCATATATATATATATATATATGCACACACACGTAGGCATGAAGTGCCAAACTATTTTTAAAAGTATGAACTTGGTCTATAAAGATTCTAAATAGGTCAGTGGAAGACTGGGTCAAATCTGAGATTCCACTTTGACCTTTTGATCTTTATCTGAAAGAAGTCAGATGATTTCCCTTTTCTGGTACAAGCCTGTAAGTTAGCACAACATTTTGTTTCCCTGGACTATGTGAAGTATATAGTAGATATTTAGGACAGAGAGAAACCTATGGTGGGGAGTAAAATTTAACTAGGGTAATATAAAATATAGGATCTCCCCTTAAAGAGCTTATGATGACATGTGGCTGGGCACGGTGGCTCACGCCTGTAATCCCAGCACTTTGGGAGGCCAAGGCAGGCGGATCGCTTGAAGACAGGAGTTCAAGACAAGCCTGGCCAACATGGTGAAAACCCGTCTCTACTAAAAATACAAAAATTAGCCGGGCGGATGAGGGTTCCTATAATCCCAGCTACTTGGGAGGCTGAAACACGAGAATCGCTTGAACCCGGGAGGCGGAGGGTGCAATCAGCCAAGATCGCGTCACTGCATTCCAGTCCTGGGCAACAGAGTGTGACCCTGTCTCAAAAAAAAAAAAAAAAAATCTTATGATAACATGAAAACTTATTTTTTTATAAAGTGACCTCAGAAAATGTGCACAGGGTGGGGCATCTCATGTGAAAAGCATCTCAATCATTGATTCCAGCCACATGCCATCATAAGCTCTTTAAGGAGAGATCCTATATTTTATATTACCCTCATTAAATCTTACTCCCCACCATAGGTTTCTCTCTGTCCTAAATATCTGCTTTTAGAAGGAGTAAACATGACTTGGGAATTAGATGGCTCCCATCTGTGAAAATGGATTCTTACCAGTGGTGTTTTTTGGGTGGTTGGGTTATAATAAAAAGGAAAATATTATTTCCCTTATATTTTATTCTTTCCTCTTACTCCTAGTTATAATCATGGTCCTCCAAATAATTATGATGATAATAAAATGATCAATATCATGTTTAATTTATTTTATGTCCTTATTAATACTTACTGAGTACCTAGCATGTGTGAAGACGATATTCTAAGTCAGCAGTCCCCAACCTTTTGGCACCAGGGACCAGTTTCACCGGAGATAATTTTTCCATGGACTGGGGTTGGGGGATGGTTTGGGGATGATTCAAGTACATTACATTTATTGTGTAATTTATTTCTATTATTACTATACTGTAATATATAATGAAATAATTATACAACTCACCATAATGTTGAATGAGTGGGAGCCCTGAGCTTGTTTTCCTGCAACTAGATAGTCCCATATGGTGGTGATGACAGACAGTGACAGATCATCAGGTATTAGGTTCTCATGAGGACCGTGCAACCTAGATCCCTAGTATGCACAGTTCACAATAGGGTTCACGCTTCTGTGAGAATCTAATGCTGCCACTGATCTGACAGGAGGCAGAGCTCAGGCAGTAATGCGAGGAGTGGGGAGCGGCTGTAAATACAGATGAAGCTTTGCTTGCTCACCTGCTGCTCACCTCCTGCTGTGTGGCCCCAGTTTCTAACAGGCCACAGACCAGTACTGGCCTTTGGCCACGGGTTTGGAGACCCCTTTTCTAAGTGTTAAGACAAGACTTGGACCTTCATGGAACCTATGTTCTAGTAGGATTAAGACAGGCATTAAACAAGTAATTACACAATAAATTACTTAAGTTCAATTATAATGAAAAATACTAGATTCTACAAGAAATTATAAAATCTACTATAAAATTCTTTAGTGTTTGTTAGCAGATAATTTACTCACCATTTAAAAATTATATCATTGATTAAATCAATTTTAAAATGGGAAGTGACTTTGAGAAACAGACTTACTACAAACAGACACATAAAGAAAAATCTGGTACATATTAAAGAGAAATATTGCTATAAAATCAGAATATATTATATGAAGTCTACATTTGAATTATGCCATGTTTGTTAAGCATATAGATAAGATGTAATTATTATTTTGTTATGTTAAGCATATAGATAAGATGTAATTATTATTTTGCTCTTGATCTACTTTTATTTTTTATACCCTTAATTCTAAACCTTTGGATTGTATTGAACTTTAAAATACATATATTTGATTCATTTAAGTTTAAATAATTGAAATTATTATCAAAACCTCATTGCTCTGCTTGAAGCAGTAGCTCTACTTCCCTATACTTCAGTTTTTCATGTGTTATAGCAAGATCTGTACTAGAATTAGCCAGTTCAACCCAACCACATCTTTCTGTTTCGTCCTTGCCTTGACTGTTAATTAGCTCAGTGGATTTTTATGTCATGAATGCATTTGTTTTCTAATACATCTTCATTTTAATGTAAGATGGTTGAAAAGAAGGACCAAGTCCTCTGAGAACCCCATAGTACAAAGTAAAATGCCTCACATCTGACGAATGCTCAGTAAACATGAGTAGTGGGAAATCTTGATTATATGCTCATTAAAAATATATCTATGTATTTAAAGTAGTAAGTCTGGTGTTCAAAAGGTAAAACCTTCAAAATTCTAACACAGTTCTTGTTTGGATTAACTCTAGTCTATAATCACAACTCTTCTGTTTCCTTGTCTGCACTGTGCTCACATAATGGCTATGTCTCTTACCGCCAAAGCCCGGCTCACTGCCTACAACGGCATCCTGTTTCTTCACCTGTTTTTCTTTTGCTTACCTGACAAGCTCTTGCATTCATAAAAGTCGAAAGGATTCCAGCTTAACGTTTCAATCCCACAAGGTTGACTTCCATAGCGTAGCCTGGAACACCTTGTCTATGAATAGATATGGAATCCTCAAATGGTTTTGAAGCCACTACCAGCAACAGGTCTGAGATCATAGGACCCAAGAAGAAAATTGAGGCTGGGGAACCACAGAGAGTCTTTCCACAATTCAAAGTAATAACAAAGCAGCCACAACAGCAGAGGTGGGGAGAGATGTGGGCATCAGATTGCCTAGAGCTCTAACAACCTACCCTCCACATAGAAGCTGCTCTCTGCTTCAGGCTTCAGATCCTTAAATATGGGTGGGGTCCTTCATTTAGTGTCAAAGAATTGATTAGAAAGCTCCTGCAATGTAAGCTCATTAATGAAACCATTTTGGCAGGCCAGATGATATAATTAGCCCAAACAAGATATGAAATCTACAGTGTTTTGGGCAACTGTTCAGTAATTTTTAATTTTGTAATAAAAAAGACAAGGAAAGGAAACAGCAAGAGAAGATGATTCATGCTTATTGGTGAAAAAGAACAAGATATAAAGAAAAAGATTCCAAGATAACATTTGCTAGATGTGGATAGTACCTTCAGGTTTCCATCATCCTTCTGAAGACAGTAGCATTTACAAAAACTGTATCATCTCTACCTTTACAAAAGTAGGTGCTATGTCAATAGTGTGTTTATAGGATGCATGGATATTCTTCAAACCAAAGTATAATCACAAATTCTGGTCTCATCACAGACATTCATTTAAGGAACATCTCCCTCCCCTGCCCCCATGCTAACCTGAGCTTTCTGGAGGATGATAAAGGTGACCTGAATAATGAAGTACCCAAGTCTCACTACTGAGGCGGGTCAGGGGTAAAGAGTTTAGCACTGAGTGGCTGAGGATATGTATCAAGGGAAAATGTCATCCTTGGGACTTCTCTTTAAATACCAGAATATGTTTTGTTTTGTTTTGATTTGTTTTCCTATCAGGGATGTGTCTTTATTGGCAATCCCTAATGGAAATTGCTCTCTAATTTTCCTCTAGTCTTCTTATTTGTATTGTTTGTATATGAAAAGATGAGATGAATAGTTAAGGGTACTGCACAAATACTTTGCTTGGTCCTATAGGCTCTCAGGTTTTTTTGATATCATGTGGCATTTGTGTCAAATTGAGTTGTGCTGTAATTTTATTAACAAGCTTCACATCTCAGAATATTTTACAGAGATGCACCTAACACAGTTGACATGTTGTCTATTAAAAGTTACATCATCTTAAGAAGTTATTAGTCCTTTTAAACATCATTTTCATTCTAATAAGCTATTTTTTATTTCTAATAAGCTATTTCTTATTTCTAATAAACTGTTTTTTTCTTTCTAATAAGCTCGTGTCTTGAGCAGAAATACTAATACCCAGGAAATTTTCTGAGGACTGGCTCACTTAAAATGAAGGGAAGTCACTCCACGCTCTGAGTTGTCTTCTCTCATCTTCTTCATGTGAAATCCTGGACACTTGCAGATTCATGACAATTCAGAGATTATTAATCCAATTGCTTTTAATAAAGACTGTCCTGAAAGATACACATGGTGAAACATTCTAATTGTAAAAGATTCATAGAGCAAACAATTCTGTAACATCTATTTCCACATGATTTGAGCAATTTCACACTTGGGAATTTTTTTTTTTTTTTTTAGATGGAGTCTTGCACTGTTGCCCAGGTTGGAGTGCAGTGGCACAATCTTGGCTCACTGCAAGCTCCAGCTCCTGGGTTCACGCCATTCTCCTGCCTCAGCCTCCCAAGTAGCTGGGACTACAGGCGCCCGCCACCACGCCCGGCTAATTTTTTGTATTTTTAGTAGAGACAGGGTTTCACCATGTTAGCCAGGATGGTCTCGATCTCCTGACCTCGTGATCCACCCACCTTGGCCTCCCAAAATGCTGGGATTACAGGTATGAGCCACCACCGTACCCGGCCCATACTTGGGAATTTTTACTACAGCTGACTGAAATTTTTTATTCGAATCCTATTTTATATGTGAGGATACTATTTCTTCTTTACAGCATTAAATTTTCTAGATTAAAAAATACTCATTTCCCCCCAAGATTTTATAAAATAATTTCTGGCACTTCTCTAGGTTTTCTAGCTGTATGCTATTTTGAGATGACTTGGAGTCAAACTGTCTGGGTTGAATCAAGGCTGTCCCCACCAGTTACTGTCTGTCTGACCTTGAGAAGTTATTTAACCTCTCAGTGTGGAGATGTTCATGGTACATATCTCATGGGGTTTCTGAGTGGATAAAATGTTCTGATACATGCAAAATAGTTAGAATAGTATTTGCCTGGCATACCTTAAGCACTCAGTAAATTATAGCCATTCTATTTTATTCCATTCCATGTTAATGGTTCAACATGAAATAGAATTGCCTCCAAACAAATCGTGACATCAAGGGTGTTACCTGAAAAAAAAAAAGGTGTTTCTTACTTAAATATATTAAGTAAATATAGGGTTGTGTACAAATTTTAAAATTTTGCTTTACTGTGGGACTTTTAGACCTTTTCATATATAAATATGTATTGTGTATATCCAACGTGGCTAACATGCCATGTCTCTCTCTTTTTTATGAATCACCCACTAACATCTCCAGTGAATCAAATTTGGAAACAATGGGCAGTCACAATAAGATACATGTCTGAAAACCCAAAGTTGATTTTTTCATGCTTTCAGTACTTACATTGAAGTTGTCCCAAAGGCAGAAGAAAGAAAAAGAAATCAAGTCTCCAAAATTTCTCTATCCTTTAGAAAGAAACTCCACCTTAATTTTTGGTGAGGAGTGAAAGATCTCACTTGGGTGGTAGTTACATTTTGTGATGTGAGGGTGTCAGCTTTTTCTCCAAGGATGACCTCCCAAGAAGGGCAGGGTCACTCACTTCTGCTACACTTCCCAGATGTCTCTTTTGGCTTTGCAGATTCCTGTCTCATGACTCTACTGGGAAATCCATGATGTAGATTTTCCTGTATTCAAGCAGGCAAAGATACGGGTCAAACATTTAAGGCCGTTAACAAGAAGTTAAATCAGCAACAACATTTATATAGAGGCATTAATTCAGGGTGAACGCAAAATGTGTTGCAGCATCGATTCTGGCATTTTTCTCTGCTCCTAATAGCTGTGAGCATTTGATCTATATGTTATATGGACCTAAATGAAGGGAAATAAACATCTGGACAGATTCCTTCCAATCGAGTTTCCTTCTCACCATTTTTCTGCTGTGGTAGTTAACCAAGGCCATGGGCTTCGTTCACCTAGAACCAGCCTAAAATTAAGGATGCTGGCCAGAGTACCAAAGTGTGATGCTTGTAGCATTTAAGCATACAGATAAATTCTTTTTGAAAAATTTCAAACAAGTGTACCATGAGCGGAGTCAGAGCCCCTCTTGAAAGCAGGTTGGTAAATTTCCAGAACCACTTAGCAGTTTTCATAGGTGGCAAGGCATTGTATTGTTATTTTTATTATTGTTAGGAGCTAACATTTGTTTCCAGGAACTGGGCTAAATGGTTCAAATTCATTATCTCATTTAATCTTTACAATATTTCTGTGAGGTAGAAAGTATTGTTATCTCCATTTTAGAGAGAGCAGTTATGGAAGAGGCATCTGGAGCTAAAACAGATTAAATGACCTTTTCCCTCAGGTTCAGAGTAAGTGTCATATTGCACCCCAGAATAATTCTGTGCTCACCATAATGATTTACCCTTCTAAAAGGTAATATAATGCAATTTCAGAAATTAATGATTCTTAAGAATGTGTAAGCACAAGAAAAAAATAGCAAATGTCCTTTTCTAGCATCACACTAGATTTTACGAGTGATTACAGGAAGACCCTTTTGAGATTTTCAGCAATGGACTTTTCTTGGATGAGATGGAAGATGCTCTCAGCTGGTGTGACTAAATTGTTTGTGACTTGAGGACATGGGTCATGCCCTCTGTGTGTACCACTCACTATATTCCTCATCACAGTTCCTGCATAAAGCAGAGATTCAGAAGGGTTAGTTGAGAACATGGATGACAACCCAACACTGTAACCCAGCAGCTTGTGTCTTGGTGTAACATTGGTAGGTTTTGTTTGCCTTTGTACATTTTTACCATAAGAGGTCGACTAGAGTTTCTATCTTGTTACAAGTTCATTACACAGGTATCCCTTATTCCTTCATTCAACATTGCAAAGAAAACATCTGTAACATGCTTTGAGTCATTAAGAGACATTGCATACAGTCAAAAAATAGCATTAATTTATTAAATTCAGTACTTTGGCTGATAAATTGAGAGGAAACCTTTATTGCAATTTGGTGGTGATAGTGGAGAGTCTCTTTCCAAATAGAAGACCTAGCATTAAGAAGTATTTCCAAAGATCAGAAAGGAGTTCCTGGAGGAAATAATATTAAAGAGCAATTATGTACCAGAAAAAAAAAAAAAAAAGAAGTATTTCCAAGTCTCCTATTTTAGGAATCTCAAATCTCTAAATTCGAGATATGTGGAAAAAACAGGCAATTTTCAAGAAAATTTGTGTTGCTGCTAGCCCTTTGGCTTGTACAATACATATATATATATATATTTTTTAGAATATACTGGAAAGATGAAATCTCTAATAGGTATCTTTCTGGAGAACAGTCTTTATAGCAAGGTTTTCTTTACACAGGGCAACCATGCACATGTAGTTAATGGATCTCCAGACAAAGGCCATTTCTTCCCTAAAACAAAGCCAACAAGGCAATTGAGTCAAGTAACTTCAAACTCCCCAGAGGGGACAGCAGCCATTCTTAAATCCACCATACTTTTGAATAGCTATCATTGGTCATTATCTTCCAAATGGCTTTGTAAGTGTCTAGGCATAATGTGATTGCTTTGGAAATTCTCCATTTTTCAGGGTGCTGGGAAGGACATGAACAGACACTTCTCAAAAGAAGACATTTATGCAGCCAAAAAACACATGAAAAAGTGCTCACCATCACTGGCCATCAGAGAAATGCAAATCAAAACCGCAATGAGATACCATCTCACACCAGTTAGAATGGCAATCATTAAAAAGTCAGGAAACAACAGGTGCTGGAGAGGATGTGGAGAAATAGGAACACTTTTACACTGTCGGTGGGACTGTAAACTAGTTCAACCATTGTGGAAGTCAGTGTGGCGATTCTTCAGGGATCTAGAACTAGAAATACCATTTGACCCAGCCATCCCATTACTGGGTATATACCCAAAGGACTATAAATCATGCTGCTATAAAGACACACGCACACGTATGTTTATTCCGGCACTATTCACAATAGCAAAGACTTGGAACCAACCCAAATGTCCAACAATGATAGACTGGATTCAGAAAATGTGGCACATATACACCATGGAATACTATGCAGCCATAAAAAATGATGAGTTCACGTCCTTTGTAGGGACATGGATGAAACTGGAAATCATCATTCTCAGTAAACTATCACAAGAACAAAAAACCAAACACCGCATATTCTCACTCGTAGGTAATAATTGAACAATGAGAACACATGAACACAGGAAGGGGAACATCACACTCTGGGGACTGTTGTGGTGTGGGGGGAGGGGGGAGGGATAGCTTTAGGAGATATACCTAATGCTAGATGACGAGTTAGTGGGTGCAGCACACCAGCATGGCACATGGTTACATGTGTAACTAACCTGCACATTGTGCACATGTACCCTAGAACTTGAAGTATAATTAAAAAAAAAAAAAGTCCCTTTCTTCTTTATCTCTTCCTCCCTGCCCCTTTCACTGTTCTGCCCAACACAAAGTTCAAGTCGTCTAGAGACGAATATGGCTTTTGCTTTTGTAGGGACTTTTTCCTGAGTCCCTTCCTAGCAGGGTACATGCAATATAGGCCTGTGAGAATAACTTTCTGCGGTGACACAGAACAGTGAAAACTGTCAGTCAGTCTATGGTGAGTGCAATCCTACATTATTTCATGCATAAAAAAGTCATACATCTGTATACATATATAACCTATTTCAAAGTAACAATAAAAACATATTTATCGATTCATCAGAGGATAGACAGATTTGTGTGTCTATCCAAATGTATTACACTGTGATTTTTCTCTTCCTTGAGAAAGATTTCCCTGAAGACAATATTTATGGCAGGGCAGGAATTTATATTACGCTTGAATATATGTTCTGACAAAGAAGCACATTGCATTTTGGAATTGGGTGATATTGGACATTCTTCAAAAAATCTTCTAAAGGGAAAGAATGTTTCATCTACTCATTTGTTCAGATTTCCCTATAATTTTTAGCCAGCAGTCCTTTATGGATCAGATATTGCATCAAAAAAGAAGGGGAAAATATTCTTGTCACGGAGACATTTTCAGATTAAGTTGAAAAGGTCCATAATCCTTACAGAAATTTTTTTTTTAATCATCATCAGGCTATTCTTGACAGTCAGTAAAATATCAGGTATTTCTCATTTAACTGACAGATTTCTTTTTGCTTTCTTTCTTCCCTCTCTGTATCTATATCTACTCTCTTTCCAGGGCTCATGGCATATAGTAAGTATTGAAAAAATGAATTTAAGTCTAACTTATACATACTTGTGAAACCTCATTCCTTATGATAAAGACCTTAAGCTTTTCTAAATGCAGAATCAGCCACTGGTCATTTTTAATGGACACGTAGTGGTTGCTATTTTCTGGAGTGCAGGATTCATTAGGGTCATTGCTGGCATTTGGCTATGTTCAGTTGCCCCGGTGTGCTACTGAAGGCAAGTGTCCAAACGCCAATAATGTTTGGTTTCTCTCGATATTCCGAGGTTATATATCAAAAGAAGCCGTGTGTATGGCTTCCAGTTACCCATCCAGAGAATTCCTGAAAAAAGCAAATTATTCTTAAGATCCCCTGGAATTATGAATCTCTTGGTGGAGATGCATGGTAGCGAAAAGGGAAACTTGATCTGGTTTATTCTGAACCCTTTCTTCTCATCTTATCCTTCTACTAAGTCACTTGAAAACTGTTAAGAAGGAGAACATATAGGCATTATGAAAGAAACTATGTTGTAGCAGAATTCTTCAAGGTCTCAGGATTTACCCTTATAAAAACTGTACATAATCTAAAGCATAATAGCCAAAACAATTCAGTATGAATCAGACGTACACATACATAATTGTCTTATTGAGTTTCCCATCTCCACTAAGTCATGGTCACTGTTTTGCCTTGGTTATGGCAACTAAAAGCCAATGGAGATTAACGGAAAGCCCCCCAGGAGAAAATACTCTTTTGTGGTCTTTGGATGAAGGCCTGAGTATCAGCAGGACTAGAGTTCTAAAGATACTGCTATGCCCATTGCATGAGACACATGAAGTAATGAACTATAGACAAGTCATCATACCAGTATTTCAGAAAGTGAAACTGATATAAGAACACCGGCCAGACACCAACTCAAACAAACTATGGAAGCAGGGAGAGCAAACTGAAATACAAAGCGATGGCCAGTAGCCAGAGCAGGAGTGCCTCAGAAATTGATGATAGATGAAGACAATTTATGTACCAGTTCGTCTAATGGCAGTTCTGAAGGTGATGGCTCAGGTTGGCCTAAATGTTCCTGCCCAATTTTAAAGGTGTCATAAGCCAGTGTAATTGGGGATCTGTCTGGCTTCTGGCTTCTTGCATAACTATGTTCCCACTTACATTGGGGTCTTGGCATAATTTGTCTCCTGACAAAGAGAAAATAGAAAATATCCAAATATTCCAGCCTTATAGCATAGATGGGTAAATATAAGACCTTTCCTTTTAGCATTGATGACAGTAAACACAATTAATAGCTTTCTATTTGCCAGGCATGTGACATACGACTCTGAAATCTTGCAACAACCCAGTTAGAGCGACTTACTAAGACTTGAAGTTAAGTTTGCCTAAATGTATACAGCAGGTGATTAAAATATGGATTTAACTGCTGATTTGTTCATATTTAAGATCCTTGACCTTTCCACTGTTATAATAGTACATATTGATATTCCACTGGCGATGAGTAAGCATGCCTTACCACTTCACAAATAGATAAGGTGCCTTCTAAGAAAATCTCAAATAGAGGTGGTCAGGAAGCCACAGGACCAAATGAGAACCCAGAAATGACAGTGCTCACTAGATGCTGCTTGCATTCTACCATGTGGATACAATGAGTAAGACTTGGGTACTAAAGTCAAAGTGCCCGCCACCACACCTGGCTAATATTTGTATTTTTAGCAGAGACGGGGTTTCACCATATTGGCCAGGCTCGCCTGGAACTCCTGACCTTGTGATCTGCCCCCCTCAGCCTCCCAAAGTGCTGGGATTACAGATCCCAACTGGATTGGGATCTTAGCACTTACTTGCTGTATAACTTCTCCAGGTTACTGATCATCTCTAAGTCTTTGATTCTTGTTCTGTAAAATATGATAATAGTAGGAATAATAATAGTGCCTTCTTTAGAGATGGTTGTCAAGATTAAAGTGCTTAGCTCAGTGCTTGACATAGGGTAAATATTCAACCTATAGTCAATCATCTTAAGTACTCTTGTCTCACCGAGGAGCCATCAGGAGGTGTAGGTAATGTGCAACCTTGAATTAGATGTGATAAAATGGACCACACAGGAAGTATTTGGGGATATTTTAGGCATATTTTCTAGTACACATATGCAATATTAGATAATATTTTCCAAACCAATGCTATTTAACCTCAAATCCAGCACAGTGAAAAAACATTGAAAGGTAAAAGAAAAAGTCACTTCACTTCCATAGTTCTCAGAATTACCATGTAGATATCAAAAGGTCTCTTCCAACTCTGAAAGTCTGTGACTAATTTTGTTAAACCCCTACTATGTGCAAAGTTTGTCACTGGGACGAATAAGGTTGACACTCTCAGAGAAGCAATATGTAAAAAGACATGTACAATTCTCTTAATTCTTTTTTTTTTTTTTTTTTGAGACAGAGTCTCGCTCTGTCACCCAAGCTGGAGTGCAGTGGCATGATCTCAGCTCACTGCAAACTCCACCTCCCGGGTTCAAGACATTCTCCTGCCCCAGCCTCCTGAGTAGCTGGGAGTACAGGCACCTGCCACCACACCTGGCTAGTATTTGTATTTTTAGTAGAGACAGGGTTTCACCATATTGGCCAGGCTGGTCTCGAACCCCTGACCTTGTAATCTGCCCGCCTCGGCCTCCCAAAGTGCTGGGATTACAGGCGTGAGCCACCACGCCTGGCTATGTACAATTCTTAAAATAAGCTAAAATGATAAACTTACCCTATGGTTTTGTCATAGAAGGGTTTTAAAGACAAAAAAAAAATTGAAAAAAATTGAACTTCTGAGAAGAATGGTGATATTATAGATATGCTATAGCCTCTAAATAAGAATAGTGATGTTTAAAGGAATATAAATTAAAGAGAACACTAAAGGGAAAAGAGAGATGGATTTTACCCTCTGGATCTGACTTTGGTTTTAAATTGCATAGGCAAGAGATTGGTTAGAGAGATTTATTTCAACCTTTAGTAGTGTATTAGCAGTGTCACAGAACAAGGGATATGGTTAAAAGAAAGAAGGTGAGAAATGCGAACAAACAAGATAGTGTCTTGGAATCTGATTTATTTAAATTTAGATTATATTGCTGTTGCATTAATCTTTGTATAAATCATAGTTCTAAGCACATTAAACTTACGTTGCAGTCAATTTTTAATTTTGCAAACCTTAACCGATGTTTATTATTATAAGCTGTGAACATTTTTTTAATCATTGAGAAGGCCCCTCTCAAGTGAAATTTTGGTTCCAAATGGCCAAAGTAACCAATGGGCAGGGAAAAAAATCTGCTTAAACTCTCATTTCAATCACAGTTATGTGGAAACATCTTGAGGACAACAGTAAAGGAAAGAGAAAGAAATCAGGTGGATGGAGAAGCTACACTAGAGGAATGAGATCTCCTACATGAGCAAAGTGTTTTCTAATGTGTTTTTCTTGAATGATAGCCTCTTGAAATTCCTACCAAGTATGGAATAGTTTACCTCTGACTAGCACTGCCCTACAGAACAATGTCAATTTATTCTAAGACTGCAATGTTCAGAATGCAGATATGATCAGTTCAACCCAGATGAGACAATCCTATAAATGTAATAATAGAAATAACTATTTGAAACTTGAAAATCAGAAGTGTTTTAACTTTCTTCGAACACTTAGACTATAACAACATTTTTAGTCTAATGTAATTAGTGCAATTTTCAGAGGATATGTTTATATCAAGAATATTCCTGTGGGAGAAATAGAAACTTTTAAGGAGAGGTTTCTAGGATTCTTAGACAACCAAAACTTTCGTTTGACTCAGACCCTGATATTACATTTTCCCAGGATTCCTCTCACTTGTGCTGTTTTCAGTGATTGCGCAGGTTATTTCGAATGATGGCATACATATATCTTCTCTGACATGCAAAAATGCCAGAACCTTCTTTTTCCTCCCTCTGTTCCCATAAAGAACTAGGAACAGTCTAGCTTTGAGCTAAATTGTACAGCTGACTGTTTGTTTTGGGAACTTCCAAATGAACATATTTGGTGTTGCACTGATGCATCCCAGGAACAGAATTGTCTGACCGGAAGAGCAATTCTGCTTCTGGAAATTTCTAGCACATAAGAAGATAGCTGGAGGGTTTGTCTGGATAGTTTGGAGGCTGGCTGGTGCTATAAAGGAAAGTAAGAAAAGGGCAAAGATATCCTTCAGAGGATTCCCCCAGAAGAAAGTAGCAGTTATGGAGTTTTATTCCTGAGGTAGGACAGGCAGTCAGACCCAAGAGGTCTCAGTGTCTCTCCCTGTGTTGGATGTAATTGCTTTTCATTGTCAATACTGAAAGAAGGTACACAAGAGACAAATGAAATGTGTGTGTATAAACCTGGCTTTGGTTTTCAGAGACAGTCTTCTTACACCTTCAGATCTCCTAGATGAGCTGGGCCTTACAGAAAATACAAGTCTTGAGCTCTATTTGTTTACAGTTTTGAAATTCTCAGCTTCTGCCTGTAAGATATCTCATGTGATTAACTGATTTTTCTAATTTAAGGGACTTATTTTCTGTGGAGGAAGAGGCTATAAAGTCACATTTTTATCTTATTTTCTTTTTCTTTTCTCTGACATTTCTGCTCTGTTTTCCACATTCCTTGTCACTGTCAAAACTGGTAATTAATCAAGAGTCAGTCATGGACGGCTCCTTTTCCCTCCCCTTCTTATCCTTCATTTTCCTGCCTGAGTGATAACGAATGATGTCTCTTGTCCTGTACCCCTGGCTTCCTCTCCTCGGAGCATTCAAGCCAGACCCCATGACAAGATGCTCCCAGTGAAGGGAGAAAACTGGGAATGACAAATGTGAGTCTGGGAACCCAGGCATCAAGGGGTGGACTTCCTGATCTCTACCACTTGCCATCATCTATCTCTCCATGTCAGGAGGCCTTTGGGAAAAGCAGAAACAAAAGAGAAAGGAAAAGTTCTCATCCCAGCATTTTAGCATCATGAGAAACCTGGAAGTACCTTTGCAATAGCACTAAAATATGATGAGTCTTGAGTCTTTCCCAAGGTTTTGATACCCACCAGCCCACGAGTATACATGTAGGCATACTTTTACTCTCTACTTTCTCCAGCTTAATGTTTTTCCAAGTGTCTGGAGGAAAATAAGAGCAAACATCTTTGTAAAATTGGACACATCTCTCCTTTCATTATATGATTGGTTTATGTGTCTGAACACCTTAGGACTCAGTCTTTACTCTTATTTAACTGAAGAGATTAGGGGAAATACTTCCTCACCTACCACAGAGTCTGAAATTCTGCTGTTAGAGACTCATGCCTTTAGGTGAAAATGTTGCATCTCCAAGAAGACCCATGAAAACAGAAGTGATTCTAGGTAGAATGAAGATACAATATAAGCTAATCGATGATATCCTCCTATAAATTCCTTTGGCAGATCTGTTTACTATGGAGATGCCTTGTGGAGAGGATGGCCTTAAGGAATTGGGAAATAAAATAGTTACCTTGAGATAGGTTGAAAGAGAAAATAATTCCTGAGAAAGGAACACAATACTGCTTGAAAATAGTACTAATGTATTTTTACAGGTTAGTTTTTGCTGGTTCCTGAACCAAATGACTAGCTGGGAATTCTTCTTCTCAGATTTGCCTCACACCCACTTAAGAAAAATACCAGATTGACATCCTCAAGTTATAATCTAAAATCCCAGGGAGGGAGCACACTAGTCAGGAGTGAGATTAAATGAGGCAAAAGTGACTGCATCACACTTCACTGTCTATAGAGGCTATTGGCAGATTTATGCAGGCTGAGTTAAGTGAATGACTTGATAGCCTGGATCACATCTATATGTGTTTTTCACAGGCATCATGTCTTAGTTAGTTTTATGTTGCCATAACATAATGCCCCAGACTGGGTAACTCACAATGAACAGAAATTTATTTGGCTCACAGTTCTGGAGGCTGGGAAGTCTTAGTGCATGAAACTGACATCTGACATGGGCCTTTGTGCTACATGATCCCATGGTGAAAGTTATCACATGGCAAGAGAGCATGGGAGAGAGCCAAACTCAATTTTATAACCAACTCACTTCTGTAATAATGACACTGATCCATTCATGAGAACAGAGCCCTCATGACCTAATCACCTTTTAAAGGTCCCATTGTTCAACACTGTTGCATTGGGAATTAACTTTCCAACACATGAACTCTGGGGGACACATTCGAACCATACCAAACATCCACTCTGTAGAATGTTGCCCTTAATATGCTGTGATTGATATAGATAGATAGATAGATATAGATATAGATTTTTTTTTCCTTTTCAGTGTGTTTTAGTATATTAGTTGGGTCTCATTTGCTTGCTTAAACTGTTGTATGAAAAAAAAGAAATGTGCTGCAAAGATACAGAGGTATATTGTGCAGCTCAAATTAGGTCAGGAATGTTATTAATTTAATTAGTTATCCATGCAATATGCTGCATAACAAACAACCACAATATCTCCAGCAGCACAGGACAATAAACACTTATTTCTTATGGAGCTGTGGGTTGCTTGAGGGTCAGCTATTGCAGCTTGAGACTGGCTAAATGGCTCCACTAATCTCAGCTGGGCTCACTCAAGGGTCTGGGGATCAGTTGAGGTTCAGGTTATATAGGCTTTGCTCAGGTGGGCTAGGTCAGCTCTATTACACATCTCTTATCCTATTTCTGGGTCCAGCCTGCTAGCTTGGGCAAATTCTTTTCTGTTTCTACAGGTTAATTTTGGCTGGTTACTGGACCAAATGTCTCTGTAGAAATTCTCCTTCTCAGGTTTGCCTTATATCCTCTTAAGAAAAATGCCAGATTGACATCCTCAAGTCCCAGTCTAAAAACCTGGGTAGGTGCATGGTAGTCAGGGGATGAGGTCAAATTAGGCAAATGTGACTTCATAGCCCTGCTGTAACCAGCTGGAAAATAAGAGAATGAACAGACAAAAATAGTCTTGTACCACATTAATGACATACTGATTATTTGAATTAGTTAATTTTGCTAGGAGTAGAGATAATAAGAGTGTGGTTCTCAGTTGCTGCTTACCCCGAACAAGAGTCTTAGTAAATTGACCAGCTGAGTTATTTGAACTTGATTCTTGGTAGGAAGACTTTTGCGTGGCTTATCTACAGTTTTTTCTTCTCTTTCTCTTTTCTTACTGTATCTGTAATTTCTTTTTTTTTTTTTAATTCCATGATTTACTGGAAATCTCAAAGGATGTTTGAATGAACTCTAATTATCTGTTGTCTTTGTTGTCGCTGACTCCACTGTCAAAAACCCAAGCCAGGCATCCGCTTGGTTTGGTGACCTTAACCAGGATTTGAAGGCTGCTGACTGATCACGGCGGTGGTTGCTGAAGGTTGGGGTGGCAAACAACAAAGATGTTTCCCGCAAGGAATTTGAGTCTTCCTTTCACGAAAGACTTCTTTGTAGCATGCGATGCTATTTGATAGCATTTTACCCACTGTAGGACAGCTTTCAAAATTGTAGTCAATCCTCTCAAACCCTGCCGTTGCTTTTTCAACTAAGTTTATGTAATATTCTAAATCATTTGTTGTGGTTTCAACAGTGTTCACAACATCTTCACCAGGAGTAGATTCTATCTGAAGAAACTACTCTTTGCTCATCTATAAGAAGTAGCTCCTCATCTGTTTAAGTTTTATTATGAGATTGCAGTAATTCAGTCTCATCTTCAGGTTCCACTTCTGATTCCACTCTGCCACACATTTCTCTGTGAGTCTGTTAAAATATGGATAATCCAAATAACTTCTTTCTAATATGATTTATATGAAATGGAAGCATGTTCTCCTTCCCCCTTATGTGCTCTTGTTTTGAATTGCAAATATTCAGTTTTGCATATATTTAAAAGTTATTTTGACAGTATGTAATGTAGATTTAAAACATTCTGAAGTTGGCTGTTTTCCCTTGATCAATTCTTCTTTTAGAAGAAACACTGTAAATAAACCAACAAGTGTCAGAACATACAGTATAGGGAACAGCCAAGGACAATCTGTTATGATATTCTGTGTATTAAAAACCAGTTTGTTTATACCACTAGGAGAATTTCATTTTTTAGTATTTGGATTTGATGGATTTAGTGAGAACGATATGATTTGCTTCATTAGACAGCTATGCCACAGCTGAACGATGTGCATTACTCTTAATGCTAAAGGGAGATAAATGTAATGATAGAAAAAGTTAAGGGAACCAAAGAGGCAATATTCCTAGAATAAGCAGATGAAAATTTAACTATGATGCACAGAAGTTAAATGTCAGTAATTCCATTCAACTAGGTCAATGGAATTGGGGCAGGAACTTGCTTCATTGTAGAAGTGAAGCTGTTAGCTGTTTTACTTAGAAACCTTGAATCTGAGGAATCATCTCCAGAGAACACCTGATATAAGCTACAGTTTTCTTGACTGATATTCCAAAATGGGGACTGAACTGTGAGAAAGACTACAAGTAATTTCTGAGTTACTGAATTTAGAAAAAGCAAAACTGGCCAGGCGCGGTGGCTCACGCCTGTAATCCAGCACTTTGGGAGGCCGAGAAAGGCGGATCACGAAGTCAGGAGATGGAGACCATCCTGGCTAACATGGTGAAACCCTCTCTCTACTAAAAATACAAAAAAATTATCTGGGCTTGGTGACACGCGCCTGTAGTTCCAGCTACTCTGGAGACTGAGGCAGGAGAATCGATTGAACCCTGGAGGCAGAGGTTGCAGTGAGCCAAAATGGCGCCACTGCGCTCCAGCCTGGGCGACAGTGAGACTGCGTCTAAAAAAAAAAAAAAAAAAAAAAAAAAAAATAAGCAAAACCTTGGGACTTCTTTCTTTCCCTTCTTATTTTCACCTTTCCTTCTCTTCCTTCTTCTCTTTCTACTTCCCTTCTTGTCTCTCTATTTTTACCTTATTCATTTCCTCTCGTGCCTTTCCATTTTTTATATCAGGAATTAAATACCCTCTAGAGTGAAACGATGAATAAAATCTACTAGTCCTGTGAGAAGGACAAAATTAAATGTGTTGGGTTTTGTTTGTGATTGTGCTGATGACAGCAAAAGAAGCCACACTGAGGATTGAAGATGAGAAAAAACAAACTACAATATTCACTAACGTAGTTTTTAAGGGAGAAGATATAAAGATTACCAGAGTTCACACTTTCAAATTGTTTGCAATCAGTTGAAAGTCGAAAAAAGTTATATGTTGAAAAACATATGAGAAAAAAGCAAGTGACCATTTAAGGTGATATGTGTTAAGAGCAAATCAACTGATAGAGATAGAAATGTGGATGAGGAAGACCACCACTATTCCCTGGGGTAGTCAAAGGAAAGTTGGCCTGGTACTGGATTTTGGATAACACTGAATAAGATTCAAACAGACAAACCATGGTTGGGGCCCAGCTTGAGCAAAGGATCGGAAGCAGCAGTATTCCAGACATGTGAGAATATAAATTTGGTTCAAGTAGAAAGGTTTCAGATGGCAAATGACTGTGGAAAAATAATTTGGTGAAAACTTATAAAAGGCCCGGAATGCTGAGATAGAACCTTGGGTTCTATTCAGTATATATTTTGAGAACCACTGATGGTCACTATGGAGAAGAAAGACGTGTGCTATATAATAGAACAAGAATTGAGAGGTCATTGACTGGGGGAGTTTCCTAGACCCAGAGAAGGGTAAGAAGGGATACATTTTGAAGGATGGTACGTAAAGAGAATTAAGATATCAATGAGACGTATTTTAAAAGCCAAGAGAAGGAGACGAAAGTGGTCATTTTCAGTTCTGAAGGTGAGAGTTTTGAGGTTTGGATGACTATGAAATAACCCCGTGAGAATACCCATTTATCAGTGGGAAATCCTGAACTAGAGTTTGAGAGAGTCTGCTAAGCTAAAGTTGTGGATTTGCACGTTAGCCTCCTGAAGAGGATGATTGAATTCATAAATATGGATGATACTCTACAGAAAAGAAGTTTGCTTAGAGGATTTGGCATATCCATGATGAGAGTATACCGGGGAAGCAAGGAAACACTGAAGAGAGAAGGGGTGGTCAGAAGAACTGTAGAAGTGGGGCAATATGTGGAATTGTGAGGGTCTCAGAACAGACAGAGGACCTGGGCCTTGAAGGCCAGCTGCGTCATCTGGAGATGAAGATGGAAGGAAATGGGGATCACTGGGGATGAAGAAGAAAAGGAGCCCTAAAGGTCTCTTATAGTCATCATTTTGTCCATAGAAACACATCTCTGGGAAGGAATGAGTTAGGTTTTTCTTATTCTTTCTTCGTTAATAAAAATAGAAAAACAGGTGGTGAAACAAATTGGAAAACAATGTACACACAACTAATACTCTTGAAGAAAGAGATTTCACACTGTATCCTGCTAACCTGTTCTGATATTCAATGGCACTTGTTACCCAGGAGTTCTTTTTTAAATCACTATCTGAAATCCCTATTGCTCTCCTGTGAGCTGTATTTTTTTTTTTTTTTTTTTTTGGCTTTCCTCTGTTTATCCTCAGGGGACAGAAAGAACATATGGCAACTATCTCTCAAGTAATAATCCTTCAATTTTGGAAATACGTATTATATAAGATTTTTCCTCTCTAGCCTTTTATTCTTTGAGCTAAATAATACTAAGAAATTTAGGCTTTCTTTATGGTCATTTCTTCCCAGGACAATGGCACAGACTGAGTCAAATTCAGTTCCTAGGACTTGGATAAAATTTTATTGAAGCCACTGCTTTGAATCAGTGAGCAGTACTGATGTCAAGTTTGCCTATTAGGTAGAAATTCAAGAATGAAATGATGATGACCCTTTTGGGAACAACTCTGTGCATCCTTTGTATCCTGAGAGCACTTATCAAAACTAATAGATGAGTAATAAATCTTTCAAAAAAAAGAAAACCGATGGACAAAGTGGTGAAAATATAGCATTTATCTCTTATTGCCAATGCCTGGCACATAACAACTCAATTCATATTTGCATGAATTTATGAAAGCAAGGATGAAAAAATATGTACTAAGATATAAAATTAGCAATATTATTTTTAAAAGGTTGTTAAAAGTCAAGGCCTTTTGGGTCAGGCTGTTGGGCTGTTTCTTAAGGATATGATATTTTATTTATTTTAATATATTCAGAAACACCTAGTGGTATTAAAACCTCTGAGATTGGCAGGATTTGGCCTTTTAGAGAATGTTGACTCTACTTTCTTTCTCTAGAATTTATTCTATCATTTTTATGACAGTCTTAATAAAGATGATTGAAAGACTCTGGGTATTAATTCATCAACCAGTATTTGTTGCAGGCCAACTAAGAGTTTGGCACTGTGTTCCAAGGGGAAGTTAAGTAAGCACAAAAATCACAAACTATTAAAGTTGATAAAGCTGCTGATTTAAGCCAAAATAGTAATTCTCTTGACAACATAAGAGTGAATGTTTACATAGCATTGACCTTTTGCCAGGCACTGTTCAAGCAATTTCTACGTCACTACATATTTCTTTTAATTTTTACAACAACTCATTAAACAGGTACTATTACTATCCTTATTTTACAGGCGAGGAAGCACATGAGAATTGGCTAAAGCCATATAGTTAGTAAGCCATAGAGTTAGGATTTAAACTTGGGTCCAAATCCTGTATGCTTAACCATTACTGCACCAGAGAGGTCCTCCAGGCTTCCCTTGAGTAATCTGAGGAATGAGGTGTGTATTATCTTTTTTTTTTTTTTCCTCAATCAATTGAGGTTTTATTGAGCTAGAGCTTGAGGGTGTGCCCAAGATAAACAAGAGTCACAGAAATCCTCTGTGGCTTATGTTCTCCCTGAAGAGGTTTTCAGGAGGCTCAGTTTTATACATTTCCTTGGGGGAAAAATGTGTGTAGGAAGAGTTGGGGGGTAGGCAGAAGAATGATTGCCCTCATATTGTCTTTGTTCCATACCTGAGAAAATAAGGATTATTAGTGTGAAGTATAATAGGCATATCCTTGTTTTGTGGGAGAATATACACCTTTTTTAAGGTATTAAGATTATTTTTTTCTGTAAGTTATTGGGGGTACAGGTGGCATTCGGTTACATGAGTAAGTTCTTTAGTGGTGGTTTGTGAGATTTTGGTGCACCCATTCCCCAAGCAGTATATACTGTACCATATTTGTAGTCTTTTATCCCTCACCCTCCTACGACTCTTCCCCCAAAGTCCCCAAAGCCCACGGTGTCACTGTAATTCCTTTGCGTCCTCATAGCTTAGTTCCCACATATCAGTGAGAACATATGATGTTTGGTTTTCCAACCTGAGTTACGTCATTTAGAATAATAGTCTCCAAACTCATCCAGGTCACTTCAAATGCTGTGAATTCATTCCTTTTTATGGCTGAGTAGTATTCCATCGTATATATATACCACAGTTTCTTTATCCACTCATTGATTAATGGGCATTTGGGTTGGTTCCACAGTTTTTGCAATTGTGAGTTGTACTGCTATAAACATGTGTGTGCAAGAATCTTTTTCATATAATGACTTCTTTTGCTCCGGGTAGATACCCAGTAGTGGCATTGCTGGATCAAAATGTTGTTCCACTTTTAATTCTTTAAGGAATCTCCACACTAGTGTACATTCCCTCCAGCAGTGTAGAACTGCCCCCTGTTCACCGCATCCATGCCAACATCTACTGTTTTTTGATTTTTTGATTATGGCCATTCTGGTGTCCATTATCTTTTACCAGAAAACTCCTCCTGTTGAAATGGAATCTTTCTTCCCATACCTTTCCTTTATTGGTCTAATTTCACTGCCTGGAGGAAGATGGAGATTATTTTCTACAGAGCAGACTCTGGATCTGAAGACAGCCTTCAAACTCCTCCAGAAATTGTTTCTTCAGGATTAATATTCTCTCCTTAAATTGCTACATATGACATTTTTCATTTATTTAGCTTTGCAAAACTTGCCTATTCAATAAAGGATATTAGATAGTTCACAGAGATATACACAACAGACAAGCAAGATAATATATATACCTCCAGGTTTTGTGGCATCAATAGATTTGATAAACATACTTTGTGTCTTCATTAGAGCAGTAGATAAATGAATTAGGGCTGTACAGAGTATAAATCCCTGCAGCACACCCCTACATATGCCCCATCTAGTATTTCTCAAATATCCAGGCCACATCTTTCTGTCCTGGTTACAATGTTAATTGTCAATTAGCATGTTTATGTCGAGATTTCCTATGATAGCATTTTTCTCTGGGATCTAATAACCCAGTAACCTTGGACACCAGCATTATATAGTGATATGGAGGTGGATTTTGGATTCAAAATGTGTGCTAAAGCTTTGCAATAATAGACAACTTAATTTCTGAGCTTCAGTCTCCTTGTCTAACAGAGATAACAACAGGTACCGTGCACCTTCTTAAGGCTAGTTGTATGGATTAAATACTATATACATGTAAAATTATTAGCAGATAGTAGGTGCTTAATTATAATTGTAGATATTTGTCAAGAATGACTCATTTGGCCAATGGAGTGTTGGCAAATGTTTACTTAATAATTAATTGGCTTTCTGAGAGAAAAAGCTCTGGTTTGGAGCATTTGATGATTTCCCTGGTATAAACACTCCCACCAAAGCTTTTGAGCTACCATCATGGCATCATGGAAGGCAGAGTTGGGTAGCAATATATGCAGTCAAATGGCTCTTGGGAGACAGTGCCAGCCATTGCCAACATCCCCTGTGTGTGGCCCATGCTACACTCATACTCCCACTCACAAGTAAGATTGCAGCATTAATATGTGAGTAAAAAGATACAAAGAAAAAAGATTTCCATTACAAAGAGCTCCCGTCAGGTGCTGATAGTGCTTGAAAACGAGATGGTTATTTTAGTTACATTTATAATTGTGAAGCTTCTTCTTCTTGCTCTGGTATATGGAAGTGCCAGTTATTCTTTCCAAATGTGCTTGGTTTTGTCTTTCTTTACCTCTTTCTCCCTCACCCTCCCTCTTCCAACAAATGCTTCATATGGCAACAGTTACCAAGCAAAGTAAGGGATTTTATGAAAAATTCCAAGGTTTGAGTAAAAAAATGAACACCAAAATACCCATTTTATTAGCATAGGTAGCATCCAGTTAAGAGTTGGATATAAAAAGAAACATTTGCCTACCCAAAGAAAGCAGCATCAGAATCTTGGCATAAGAAAAATAGCATTGTTTAGTATTTGGGTGTTTACATATTCCTTGTGAGGGTGAATGTCTGAATATGCTCATTTTCATATTTTAAGTCATCATCAATTAAACATTTGTAGGTGTATTTCTTGTGGGCTGACTCCAGTGGCTGTCAGTGAAACCAAGCAGCTGTTGGGTAGATATGGAACAAAAACACCATGAATGTTACACTCCTGATTGCTTCCCCTGGCACAGGTAGAGGTACTTATGCACAGGGAAAGAAATGAAGGGCATGCATCCAGGTTCCTTTCTAGCTGTCTCCTTAGAAATCACTGCTTTTTGGACAGTCCTGAAAGCATGACACAGCTGAGACTTGGTATATGTACACACACAGCATCATATTTGATTGTGTTGGTTGCTTCCTTCTGGCAATCCTTTGGCAGGTGGTATCACATTCTTCCCTCTAAAGAGCATTACCAACTGAGATTTCCCTTTGTGCTTAGTAAATATTTAGGCATTGTAGATTGTGTCAGCAATGATTCCTTTTATGTTTCAAAGGCTGGAAAATTTTTCTTCCTTGACACTTCACTGTTATTGATTTGGGGAAGAGGTATGAGCCAAATGGACATTGGACAAGGAATTAAAATTTATAATTGCCACGAATAGTAACTTTTCCTTAGCTGCTGCTTTGTACTTGAAAATGGAATGCCGTGTGGCTTGGGAACCGAATTTTATGGTGGCTCTGCTTTTGTGATATTTCATTCAATCCATTTAACAGTTAGTTGTATTTTTCAATTCGAATTAACATTGGTGTTTTTAATATATATCTTAAAACTATAATTTTTGAGCTAAGAAGCCTTACAATAGATACACCAGCAAAGATGACTAGAGGTCTACAAGAGTGCATCATAAGTAGAGCAATTTAGATGGACTTCCTTCTGAACTGCTGCCTAAAAAGTTTGTTACTCAATCTTATCACCATAGTTCAGCACAAAGTTAATGAAAATAGGGCTGTATAATTTTGTTGTAAAACATCAAGTACCTGATAATTATCATCACCATCCATCTTTATCCACCATCATCAATCACCATTATTGTATTTGTATTGGTTGGATTAATTCAGTCCTAATAGAGCATAATGGTATGGAAATTATTTAATTACATTATAAGTACACACTCTATCAAGTCAGAAATCATTTAGTCCTATGACAGAAATCCAGCAACACCACCTCCTGGTAGGATTAGCTATATATGCCTTTAAGATACATAACTTAAACATGCAGAGGGATATATAGATTGACTGACAGCTGACTTTTCTTCTATTTCTCCATGTTGCTACACTTAATTTTGCCTCTATTTCAAGGAACTTCAAGCACAGTGTTTAAAAGAATCATTTAGGCTCTTCCTGAATATACAAATTTTGGTACCTCATCATTGTAGGTCTGGATAAGGCTCTTGGAATCCCTATTTTTGACAAGCATGCCAGATGCTTCTAATAACTTGTCTGGAAGAACATGCATGGAGGAACACGCCATTCTGCCCTCATAAAAGGCATTCATTTTTCTGTCTGTTTTTGTTATATCACTGCCCAAATGGAATGTGACTATCAATACATAATAATTTCAGTTACTAATATATAAATTATTAGCATTAATTTGCATCAAGTTATACTCATCATTGGTAATTAGTAATGATGATGAATGATAGCAGATGTATATATGGTGCCTACTATGCCAGACATTCTTAAAGGATTTGCACGTATTAATCCTTACAAGGGCCTTCGGAGGCAGGTAATATTATATCCCCATTCTCTAGAGGAGAAAACTCAGCTGAAGGAGGCTGGTCACTGAATCACAGAAGGAAGAGAGCAGGCTGTAGAATCAGATGGCGTGGGCTCTATGTCTGCCTGTGCCACTTACTGGCTGTGTGTCAGTGACAAGTGTCCATCATCTCTTCTTGACTATAAAGAAAAACTGGGGATACAGCTGCTGTTAACTCCAGAGACAGGTGGTGAGAATTCCATGAGCTGAAGTATACAAGTACTTAAAGGCTAGCCTGAAGAGTAGGCATGCTCTAGAAATGTTAGCTGTTATCACATTTTCTTGTGACAACCCTGCCTTTCCAGTACCTTTTCCAATGAGTTATTGTCAATAACATCTCAGTGCTGCTTTCTGAACTGTGACTATCTTTAGCTAGTAAGGAGTGTTTGGTGTCTCTTTTTTAGAATTTTTCTTTCTTTTTGAACATTGAAGAGCGTTCAATTTTTAATTAATTTTAATAGGCACACATACCACTATTAGGCATAATTAATAACCTTATTATCTCATTAGAAAGGCAGCACACAATGCACATAACCAGGAAACTAACGTACAAGTCTTAGTGTTCATTACTGCTATGAAATTCATTCACATGTTTAGTAGAAAAGAAAAAAAACAAAAACATTGAGCCCCTTTTCCTACCGGATCAAGTTACAGATGTTAGCCTGTTCATAAACTTTCCCACATCCAGGGGCGATGTCCCCCAGCACACCATCCCTCCCCAGCTGCTTCCTGGCCCTCTTGCCTCTGAGGCATGCTCACAAAACCTGTGAGTTTTGAAAGTATTTTCACCTGCCAGCATCAATGAGAAATCTTCTGCAAGTCCCCTCCCCATGTTCATTTCTGTCAGTTCCTTGGGTTACGGTTCTCAGTACATAAGTGTCATTAGCTTCACCTGGGATTTTTTAATAAACGCAAATTCCTGAATACTAAATTCAGATTCAGTAGGTCTGCAAAGGATCTCAGGAATCTGAGAACCCCCACCCCGCCCCAAGCGAACATGACACTTCTCTTCGAAAAACACTAGCTTCAATTGTAGAGAAAACCAAAAGTGCACATGAATGGAAATCTGGGACATAGTAAGACAAAAGAGACTGAAGTAGGAATAGCAAACATTTCAAAGGAAAATGAGGCTGCCCCTTCTGAGGATTTCATATTAACAACTGGTGCAAGGAAAGGGAATTTGCAGCAGAGTTCAGAATAGGGGCAGTGAGGAAGTGGAGTTGAATCTGAGAACATGAATAAGGAAACCACTCTGAAGATGAGCATGTGGCATAAGGGAAATTGCCACTGGAATGTACCCTCTCTACTTCCCTACCTCCTCTCTTTACTTCTTTGGCCCATTCTTTCTGCCACAACCTACCACTAAAGATCCTGCTTAGAATGAACCAAGGTCCCAGGGGATTGTTGCATAGGCATAAGGGTTGTTCTTGGAAGCCTCTGGGTTTGTTGATACAGAGGATCCCTATGGCTCCTTGATGATAATTCAGTTGTGAAGGTATAGTATTGAGAAGCTGGTCTAAAGTTTTTATGGTATATATATTTTAAATTTTATTTAATAAATATATAAAAAGCACTGTTCTATGTGTTTTAAAAATACTAACACATTGAATCTTCTTAAGTACTTTGTGGAGTAGGTAACGTTGTTATTCCAATATTACAGATGAGGAAACTAAGAAGTTAAGTAACTTGCCCAGAGGGTATAAAGAGGAAGGGACAAGGTGATTGTTCCATACTTTAAAGGAACCAGATTATCATATTTGTAGAAAGAAAGACTACATTTTGAGTCTATCCCAAAGAGTGTTATTTGAAGTAATTAGACTGTGTAGCTCTGAAAGAATTGGAACCTGCAATTCAAAACAATTTAAACTGTTCTGGAGACAAAGCTAACTCTCTGGTGGGGTTTCTTTCTTCTGATGATAAATTTGGGGGTCACTTAATCCAGGACAGTTCCTGCATTTATGGAAAATGAGCATATGAGGTAGGATTAAAGAAGTGAATTCATTCATTAGGCTCTATGCCATCATGGTTCATTTTTTTCTAAAGCTGAGCCAAGAGCATCTGTACCCCAATTTTTTATTTTCTTGGCCAAAAGGGGACAAATAACATTTCACACTAAGAACATTAAAATATTTACCAAAGGTCTTCTTTTAGCAAAGAATATTTCTTCATTGCAATGCCTCTGAACATCTTCCTGAATCAATTAATATTCATCTAAACTTTTATTTTCTATGACTAAGTAACAGTAATATTCATAATAGCAACTGACATTCAGTGAGCTCTTATTCTGTGGTCACTGTTTCAGGTGTTTTACCTATATTCTATTGTATGAAATAGCACAACTTACTCTGATTAACTCAATTTTATTGGATATAACAGTTATTTTTCAATTTCTATTATGACAAAAAATGTTTTATCAATCATATCTATAGCTAAACTATGTAAAAATGTTTGTAATTATATCCTTAGAATCAATTTTCAGAAGCAGAATTGCCAGTGTAAGAGTATACTTTAAGAAAAAAATTCAGCACTTTACCAGTTTTCCTGCCAAGAATGTTATACCAATCTATATTCCCACCAACAATGTAGCAAGACTTTTGTGAAAAGTTTTTTTGTTTTGTTTTGAGATGGAGTCTTGCTCTGTCACCCAGGCTGGAGTGCAGTGGTGTGATCTTGCCTCACTGCAACCTCCACCTCTTGGGTTCAAACGATTCTCCTGCCTCAGCCTCCCAAGTAGCTGGGACTATAGGCACGTGCCACCACACCTGGCTAATTTTTGGTGTTTTTAGTAGAGATGGGGTTTCACCATGTTAGCCAGGATGGTCTCGATCTCCTGACCTCGTGATCTGCCTGACTCGGCCTCCCAAAGTGCTGGGATTACAGGCGTGAGCCACTGCGCCCGGTGTGAAAAGTTTTTAAAGTAATGAATTGCTAGTTAGCAACCTCTGAGTTTTTTAAGGTGTTGTCTAGCAGTCTTTATTAAAAAAAAAACAGAGGTCCAATCACCTATTTCCTTAGAAGAGGGAATCAAGGGTATATTTCAGTCTGTCTATAATGCACTGCTACGTAATTACTAGGGAAACTTCTCCAAAAGTCACAATGGGTAAAGTGTTATAAATTCTCTGAGTCATAAGTAAAGTTTCTAGTATTTGAGAGACTCTCGTTCCCTGTTGTCACTGAGATCATTAAGGTCTCAGTTCACATGTTACCTTTGAGAGAAGTTTTTCCTACTATCTTATCTAAAATAGTCTTCCCAAGGTCTATTCCATTACTCTGTCTTGTTTTCGTAGCACTTACTAATTACCTTTGTTTATTACTTTATTGCTTGTCTCCCCATTATAACGTATGCTTCTGGGAGTCAGGAGCTCTTTCTTATACCAGCGATCTTATCACAAGACCTAAAAGAGTGCTTGGCACATGAAAGATATCTATATATGATGAATCAGTGAATGAGTGATGAATGAATAAATATTGGTCCTCTTAAATCCCAAAGTCCTCTGTTTACTATTTATGCACAGCTATTAGTCTGTAGTACAACACTGTTAAGAGACAAAATATGCATATGGGGCAAAGCAATATTTGTAACTCTAAGGTACTCAACCTTGTAGATGAAGATAAGTGAGGAAGAACCAGTTATTAGAGTATCAATGGCATTGGTCATTTGGTTATAAGCGTAAGTGAATTTCCCCTTGAATTTACCCTGTGAGTTGCTATTTAATGGTGTTGGACAGTTACAGATAAGTTTGGTAGAACTTTTCTCTTTGTTTCCTTAAGGGTTTTGCCTTTGGGTAACCACCTTAATTTCTTCAGTCCCTGTCTTCCATGGATAAAGTCTTAGCAGAGCTATTAAAGATCCTAATGTCAACTTCTCTTAAGATTATATTGTCCATTAATGGGTGTTCTGAGAGATGTTATTTTGAGACCAAGTGCTAAAGATTTACAATACACACTTTAACTGGGAGAATATGCTTGTTTCACTAGGACAGATATGTTTCTGTATAGTATCCCCAGCACTTACAGTAACTGGCACGTAGGAAGCATTAAGAAAATGTGGAATAAATGAACAAGATAATCAAATTCTGTCTTGTGAAGAAACCCATTTGGGATCTATTATATGTTCTGGGTAATTCCTCTGAGCATCAGTGAGGATCTGTGCAACTAACACTCCGGTTTATATCTAATTTGAACTGCTGATTGTGGGCAGTAGAAATTATTTCAGTAGAAACTTAGCTGGCTTGAATTTATGAGATATTATTAGTCTCATTAAGAAAAATGTCTACCGACTTCTTTAGGAAGCTCATGTCTTCAGAAAGTTTCTTTGAGATTTCATATAGAATTCCTTGGTTTTAATAAACGTTCCTGACTTCTGCATATTTGCTATTGATGCAACAATGATGCTTGGATCAAAGTTACTTTGTCACTTTCTAATTCATTTATTTTAGATTACTGAGCTAGTAGAAAACAATAGAGTCACTTTGATGCTGTAAAGTCTCTTCGTAGTATTTGGTGGGATTGTGCTATTCTTCAGTGGGCTGGTAATCCCTATAAAGCTTAGAGAAACACAGGGCTCTTTAAACGATCCTTTTTCTCTTTTCTGTTTTAAATTTCATCACTTGGTTATTTTTGCCACCTGCTTGGATTGCCTCCTTACCCAAATCTAAAATTCCTATAGTAAAATAAATAGAAAATGTGGTCGCTACTCTCCTTCAAAATAATATTTTCATTTCTTTGGACAAGTATGTTAATTTCTTCATATGCAGTTGTCAATGGTCCAGGTTTTGGAACCAAATAGCCTAAATTTGTGTCTGGACCCCACTACCTGCTATTATTGACTTTGGGCAAACTAGTTAACCTTTCTGTGCCTCAGTTTTCTCATCTTTAAAATGGGGCTATTAAGAGTACTTCTCTGTATTGTCATTGTGAATTATGAATCAATACATAAAATGAGTTTAGAAGAATGACTGGCACTTCACAAGTGCTCAATGTTAAATTGTTTTTATTGGGAAGAAATGAAAATACTTCCTTGCTTAATGTTGGAGAAAAGAATCACTAACCCATCGCATCTCTAAGATGATGATGATAATTGCAGTTGCCATTTATTACATCCCTACTGTGTACTAGGCACTGAATTCAATGCTTTGTCCACCTTATGTAAGTGAAATCTCACAGCACAGTGAGGTATTATTATTATTCCATGTTACCAATGAGGAAACAGGAGACCCTAAAAATTGAGTTCTTTCTCTAAGGTTAAACAGCTCATAAGGGATGGAGTTCAGATGTGAATCCAGTTCTATCTGATTTTAAATCCTGTTCTCTTAATTGTTATGTCATGTCATCTCTACAGTCTTCAATAATTGAGACTTAATGTTCTTTGATTACTAACATCCAGTGGCTATTCTAAGGGAATTCAAAACCCTTGTCTTCATGACTTTCAAAAGCAACCCAAGTCCTGAAAACAACATTTTTGTGAAGTCTATTAGTGTAATCCAAAACATGATAAACACATTTTAAAGATATTTGCAGATAAGACTCCCCTACCCTCACTGTTACAGTAACAGTGTAATTTTCCCTGGTATGGCTCTGAACATTAAGGAATTAAAACACTTGAGGCTGGACTTGTCAAGAGACCTATTTTTGTTTTGTTATGTTGTAATAGCTGTTGTTTCTGATATTTTTCTTTTTCCTTCATTCTGCTTTTTCTTTCTCCAATCTTGGCTTAAAGGGCAACTTCCTGTGCATGTTCAGGAATCTGTGGCAAAGGGAACAAGTACGATAATTTGTCTGCTACCATTTGGATGTTACTATTGTCTCAGCAGCCAGGAAAACAGACAGAGCCCCTGTGAGCATCACTGTGTTTGGGCTGTGGCTTTATCTGCCAAAGTGCAGTTTTTACTGTGGCATTTCCACCACCTGCTATGGGTAATAACCATCGAAAGGACAAATCCCCTTGTCTGTGATTTTTCTTTCTAGGCTTCTTTGGAGAAAGACTGTGAAATGATTTATTCCTCTGTACATATGAAGCTATAGTGTATTCTCCACTGCATAGTTTTGGCCTCTGATACTTTCTGTTCTTAGGTTAATCCATTAACTTGCCTGGGGGAAAAGGGACAGGAAAGATGGATGAAGGTGTTATGAAAACAGAGATGAGAAGGATCTTAAAAAATCCCAACCACTGCCTCTTCTTCCCTGTTCCCATCTGCTGCTGAGAAGTCCTTCAGAGGATGCCAGGCCTGTTAATACCTATACTTTATACCTGTTGTTTTAAATGAGACAGTTCTTCCTCACTATATGGATATAATAAACAGTTAAGCTGTCTTCCTCTATGCCCCTCAAAAGGAGACAAACACACAAGCCCTACGCAAATTGTATTGTGCCCAAATGAGTGTTGGAAATGCTGGATAAAACAAAGGTAAGTAGGTCTTTTCATTGCAGGCCTTCTCAGAGCCTTAAAAAAAAATCCTCACTCATATTTTGAATCTCTAGGAGAGACATATAGTATACAACATTCTCCAAATTTATTTGACCTTGGAATGCTTTTTTTTTTTAGAAGCAACTTGAGGGACAAAAGTTCTGTAGAACACGCTTTGGAGAGTATTGGGATAGATTACTTTCATTGCATTTTTGCAATTTGGTTTATAAACTTACCTTGGAGTTTGGGCAAATTGGCTGGTTAGTTCAGATACAATATAATTTTTTCGGGTTGCAATTGTATTTTTACAGTAGCTAGCAGAAGCTGTGGTTCTGAAAAGATACTATAAGAACATTATCTTGTGTTCTAGAAAATAGAAAATACTCTATTTTCTTCCCCACCTCCATTTTTCCCCTGTCTTTAGAAAAATTAAAGTATACTTAAGAAGAGGAAACAAAGTGAGTGGTAAAGGTGTATGCCTCTATAGATGGACAGGTGTGTTAGTTACATTATATCTCAGTAATGTGTAAGTGGGCCTTATTAATGAGATCCTAAGAAACTATAAAAAATGAACATACCCCAGATTTCTCTTTGTGTACACTTTGAAAGTGATTTTCCATTTCTATTAAAAAGTTTAATTTGTCATGCTCATGAAATCAACATAAATTTATGGAGGCAGAACATAATACAGTAAAAAGACAATGTGATCCTTTTCATGTGGCATTTTTAATACATTGTATCACAAATTACTTCAAAGAAACAATTAAAAGAACAAGGAAGAACTTAGGAGGTTCTTAAAATAGTATGTAGCGCATTTTAGAACTCAAGTGACAGAGCTTTCCTGATGGGCCCAAGTCCTGTCTCCTCTCACTCTTTTGTTTTCGGGGGGGGGGGGGGCGGGTGGGAACAAAACAATAAACACCTTTATTACATGGGTGAAGACAAAACGAGGATTTATTTGCCTTTCTGGGCCTTGATTTTTCTAAGATAGAACTCCAACTCTTTGCTCTCTAGCACATAGCCATCTGCTCGGCCACATCCACACAGTCCTCTCACTCTTTCAAAATGTCAGCACCACTTCCAGAAGGAGGGACTGGCCCTTGTGATGGTCATAATGTAAAGTGTTCACACGACCAGGTAGCATTTCCATTCTTAGAAAGCTACGCTACTTGATTCTAAGAGATCAGTCATACAGACGTGTTTTTATTCCTTTCAGAGTCAATTCATTTCATGAAAAAATGCTGAAATGAAAACACTTTATAGTTAAGCTTGGTGTAGTAATAACCACACATAGCTGTGTTCTGTCATAATTTGTAAATTGAGCTCTGTCATAATATCTATTTTTCAGGAGGCTCTCAGTTAAATTTTCTTAAAAAGTCTTTCTGATTATGAAAGTAATACATGCATTGCCCTGTGGCATATTACATATTACTCTCTCATAGAATATATAGAGAGAAGGTGGCAGTGAGGACAATTCTGTGGTCACCTGGAAGGTTTTCCTCTGGCACAGGAAAGACAGCTGTCCTATTTCTAGTTGATAAAGTGCCCAGACTGTGCATTAGAGGCCAAACATTGAAGGAAGTCAAATTGCCTTTTTGTTGATTCTAAAGTGGTCTTTGTATCAGAAAGTAGAATCTGAAGAAATATGCTGCAAGCCAGGATGATTATAGTTAACAGTAATGTATTATGTAGTTTCAAATAGCTAGAAGGAGGATGTTGAATGTTCCCAACACAAAGAAATGATAAATATTTGAGATGATAGATATGCCAATTACTCTGATCTGGTCACTCTATATTATATGTATCAGAACATCACTATGTGCCTGATAGATTATGTATAATCATTTGTCAATTAAAACAAATTAGAAAACAACTTACTTGTCTTTTTGCTAAATCTGGATGTGGATCCAGCTGAATATAATTTCTTCCTAGTTCTGTGAATAGGATATAGGTCTTGGTTTCCATGGTGTTGTGTGACTTATACTTTTGCTTATCTTTGTCAGTACTTTTGTGGGAAGAAGATAGGGGCTCTATCAGAGGTTGTTAGCTTGGTGATGTTTTCACCCACAAATTCTTCATTTGTTCTTAGAAGTTTTCTCATTTCTTTGAACTTTCCATTAACATTCAATCTTTCACTTATATGAAAAATATTTTCCTTCCTCCTCTTTTTCCTCTTCCATACTTTCTCCAAATTCAGGAGGCAGATAATGGTAATTGAAAGTTCTAGGGACACACTGTGAGCTCAAGGTCCAGAAAGGTTAGGGAAAGTCTTTATTTTGAACTGTAGATATGTTTTAATTCCTTCTGGAGACTAGCACTCCTCAGGGATACTGAGACTGGCACTGGTGCTACCGGATATTAAACAGAATGGATTTAAAGTATTCTCCTGTATTAAGAAGACTATTTTCAAAAGAAAGCTCCATTTTGTAGTTATTGTCACTTCCCTAAAGATATAACTTTCCTGGAGCTGTGGATCGCCACAATATTGATGGCCCATCCCAGCACTATTTAAAGGCAGGGTTTTGTCATATTTTTTATAATATTTGCACCTTGGTCAAATAATATTTATTAAATGATTAAATAAATTCAACAGAACTTAGAAACAATAGAGGCAGAAAATGAAGTTGTGGAGTTGGGGTGTGTGTGTGTGTATATATATATATATAATTAGTACACTTTCACACTGCTGATACAACTGAGACTGGGCAATTTGCAAAAGAAAGAGGTGTAATGTACTCACAATTTCATGTGGCTGGGGAAGCCTCACAATCATGATGGAGGGTGAAAAGCACGTCTCACATGGCAGCAGACAAGAGAATGAGAGCCAAGCAAAAGTGGTCTCCTGTTATAAAACCATCAGATCTCATGAGACTTATTCACTACCATGAGAACAGTATGGGGGAAACTGCCCCCATTATTCAGTTATCTCCCACTGAGTCCCTCCCGCAACATGAGGGAATTATGGGAACTACAATTCGAGATGAGATTTGGGTGGGGACATAGCCAAACCATATCATACATATACATAGGTCAGATTGGTAAAAGTTATAGAAGTAAATGTTAGAAAACTATTTTGTAAAGTTGGAAAGTAGAAACAATAAAATAACACAATTCAAAGAGATAAGCGTTTTCACTGGTGTTTTTTTCTGGTGTGATTCTTCCAGAGATTATTCTGGTTATCCATTGCTATGTCACAGACCACTCCAAATTTAGTGGATTAAAAATGATAAATATTTTATGATGTCATAGATTCAGTGGGCCAGAAATTTGGACAGGGCACAGTGAAGATGATGAGAACAGTTTGTCTCTGTTCCCTGATGTCTTTGATCGCAACTGGGAAGAACTGAGGAGCTAGAAGTGACTGGCATGGCTGAGACCTAGAATTACGTGGAGGCTTCTTCATTCACGTGTCTGTGTCTGAGCCTGGAATGGGATGATTTGAAGGCTGAACTTAGCTGAGACGGTGTGGCTTTTCCATGTGGCTCAGGCTTTTCATGCATGGTGGCTGTGCTTCTGAGAGAGAAGTCCTGAGAGGAAGTATCTGGAAAGGGAGCCTTCCAAGAGAACCAGGTGGAAGCTGCATTGCCTTTTCTGACCTAGCCTCTGGAGGCACACAGTTACATTTCCACCACATTTCATTGGTTACATGTGAATCAGACCAAACAGATTCAAGGGGAGAAAGAATGAGCCTCACTTCTTTGCGCAGGAGAGTCAAGGTCACATTGCAAAAGAGCGTGTTGGATGGAAGATGTTACATCTGATTTTGAAAAATATACTTCTCTACAATACTGTTTGGTCATCTTATAAAAGTAAAAAATAGTGTACCTTTATAATATTTTGTTGAGAAGTGTATTAGGCACTTTATCTTGCTAATGTAAGATGGTTCACTTTAAAGTGCTCTATGTTTGAAACATTGTCTTTCTTCACCTTTCTAAAGAACGCTCTAAGATGATATATGGGAACCAATCAATATTACTTTTTTCATTTGTGTAGCTTATTTAACTATAACTATTTAATAAATATTATAGGGATATTGTGTTATTCCATTTTGTGACCCTATAAAGGAACACCTGAGGCTCGATAATTTATAAAGAAAAGAGGTTTAGGCCAGGCACAGTGGCTCACGCCTGTAGTCCCAGCACTTTGGGAGGCTGAGGTGGGTGGATCACAAGATCAGCAGATCAAGGCCAGCCTGGCTAACATGGTGAAACCCTGTCTCTACTAAAAATACAAAAAAATTAGCCGGGCATGGTGGCACATGCCTGTAGTCCCAGCTACCCGGGAGGCTGAGTCTGGAGGATCACTTGAAACCAGGAGGCAGAGGTTGCAGTGAGCTGAGATCACACCACTGCATTCCAGTCTGGGTGACAGAGCAAGACTCTGTCTCAAAAAAAAAAAAAAAAAAAAGAAAGAAAGAAAGAAAAGAGGTTTAATAGCCAAAGTTCTATAGGCTGTATAGGAAGCATAATGTTGGCATCTGCTTAGCTTCTGGTGAGGTCTCAGGGAGGTTTTACTCATGGTGCAAGGCGAAGCAGGAACAGCACATCACATGACGAGAGCAGGAGCAAGAGGAGTAGTGGGGTGCCACACTCTCAAACAACCAGATCTCACATGAATTTGCAGAGAGAACTCACTCATTACTAAGAGCAGGGCACCAAGCCATTCATGAGGGATCCATCCCCATGACCCGGACACCTCCCACCAGGCCCCGTCTCCAACATAATGGATTACATTTCAACATGAGATTTGAAGGGAACAAAACATCCAAACCATATCAAATATCATAGAAGAAAAAATAAACATATGGGAACATATAAGTGAGAAAATAAGTTTGTGAATTATCAAAAAGTGGAAATAGTAATATCTAGGCAGGTTAGCATACATAAGTGATGTTCTAGTGGTTCTCAATCTTTGTGGCAGAATATAATCATCTACAGAATTCAAATCAAAACAAAACAAAAAAAACTCTGGTACCCTGCTCCCTCCCCCAGAAACACTGATTTAACTGGTCTAAGGTATAGACCAGGCATCAATATTTAAAAGTTCCCTAGGTGATTGTAATGTGCAGCCAATCTTGAGAACCATTGCTTTAAACAGTTTGTAAAATGTACGAAACAGGGAAAGATGTTTAATTACAATGTTTAGTTACAGGACTGAAATTTTATCAATAAGATCTAAATTCTAATCTAAACAGAAATTCATTTGCCTCTTCATTCTTCAACAGATTAGTTCCCAGAGGACACTGTTGGATTCATATCTGACACGTAAATAAAGCCCACACACCAATATCCAAAGCAGAAAGCTGAAAGGGACCTGTTTCCTTGATAATATCATTGAACCATTGAAATATTGACCCCATAATTGTTCCAATTTTGACTTCTAAGAATGTAGAATGTTTGTATTTTGTTTCAACTAGATGTTGGAAAATTCTATAGTTTGCACCCGAAAGCGTTTGAAACATTCCTTTGTATAAACACATTTTCTTGATTGTGTGGTCAATCTGCTGGACAGATCCGCTATGAATTCAGACAGATCTGGGTTTGAATCCTGGCTCTGCTACCTTTTAATGACTTTAACAATCTTATTTCATCATGCCTCCAAAAACTGGGAGAAAATAGAATACCTGTTTCAGAAAATGATTATAGGAATTAAAAGCATCCATTCTTTTATTCAGGAAACCTTTGAGCACATGAGTATTCCAAGATTGTATTCTGTACTTGGAGTATATAGGAATGAACAAGACAGCCACACTTAGCAGAATGGGAGAGGGAGGCAATAAGAAAGTTAAAGAAGAGATGACAATGTCGGTTTCTGATAGAAGCTGGGATAAAAAAGGAGGTAGCAAAAAAGTGTGAATAGGACAAGTCTGAGACTCAAATGATAAAAGGTAGCTCTGCAAGGACCAGACAAGCACATCTAAGTCAGAGAATTGTTAATACAAAAGAGTCTTATGGCAAAAATAAGATTGGTATATTTGAGAACAACAACAAAAAAGGTCAGAGAGCCTGGATCTAATCAGTAATGCAGTGGAGAGTGAGAAAAGTAAGACTGGACGAGTAAACAGACGACTGATTACGTAAGCCAGGAAGAGGAGTTGGGATTTATTATAAATCTCATGATCAGCATTTATAAAACTTTTAGCAAGGTGCTAAATTATCTAATTTTATATATAAAGAGGTAAGAGTGAAGGGGGAAACCTGGTTAGCAAGGTCTTGTAATAGTCCCAGTGAGATATGATGGTGCCTTGTTTTAGGGTGGTGCTGGTGGAAGTGAAAAAATATATGTTTAATTTTGCTGTGAACCCAAAACTGCTCTAAAAAATAAGGTCTATTTTTTAAAAGTATATAAATGTTAGTAAAACACATAGATTTACATGGTGGGCACTCAGTTTATTAGAGATAGGGTCTCACTCTGTGCCCCACACTGGAATGCAGTTGGCATGATCATAGCTCACTGTAATCTCGAACTCCTGCACTCAAACAATCCTCCTGCCTCAGCCTCCTGAGGAGCTAAGACTACAGGCATCAAATGCCCAGCTAATTTTATTTTTTATTTATTATTTATTTATTTTTTTGTAGAGACAGGGTCTTGCTATGTTGCCCAGGCTGGTCTCAACTCCTGGCCTCAAGCAGCCCTTCTTCCTTGGCCTCCCAAAGTGTTGGGATTACAGGTGTCAACCACCATGCCTGGCCAGTAAATGCTATTTTATTCATAATGTTATCATTACCATTAGTACAATGTGGAAGCAAGATCTGGCTCTGTCATTAGCATTGCTTTGGTGGAAAGATTTACTAAATAAAGCAGAGAGACTTTTCCAAATTGTATTTATTATCTTTAAAGGCTTTCCCCTGAAGGTACACTGGGATACTAAGAAGACCTGAATAGCTTAAGATCTCTACAAAAGGATTCCACATACCGGTTTGGGACTTCTAAGGGAAAATGCAAAGATTCACAACTTTTAATAGACAGTGATTTTTGTTTCTATATATGACGGTCATATAATTATATTTTAGCATCCCAACACAGTTTTGCCATAATGGTGTGACTCTATGATTGTGTTGTATTATGTACCACTTCAACCCAAATTAGTTTAATGATGCTATAGAGGCAGAGTTGTTTTCCCATCAAAATGGGAACAAGTATGCAAAAGCAAGATAAACACTATCTTTCAGAGTGATACATTCAAGCAGCATTGGTTTTAAGATTAAGCAAATTCCCACTGCCTTGCTTTATTAGTATTCTTATGAGAAGCTACTTTATAGGTCATATAACTGAAGTGAGTTTATAATTATGGCAATGGGTCTACATTGGAATGTAGTTTATAGTTACTAGCTCAAATATCTCTACCTTTCACGTTATGTTGGAAAACTGCATGCTATCTTTATTTCTTAGTTTCACATCTGTAAACTGAGATTAAGATCTGCTTTTCTGTTTAAAGACTATTGCCTACATCAGAGAAATCATCCTTCAGCACTTGAAAGACTTTGAAAACAGAGGCTTCCTAGGCAGATAATATTTTGTTTACTATGGTTGGTTTTCTTTTTTCCTTTTGAATAGACTTTATTTTGTAGAGAAGTTTTAGGTTCATAGTAAAATTGAGCAGAAAGTATAGAGTTCTCATAAACCTCTTCCTATGCCATCACACATGATAGCTTCCCCCATCAGGAGCATTCCATGCCTGAGTGGTACATTTCTTACAATTGATGAAATAGTATTGACACGTCATCACCCAAAGTCCATAGTTTACACTAGGATTCACTCTTGGTGTTGTACATTATTTTCATGTGTCACCATCATAATATCCTACAGAATAGTTTCATTGCCCTAAAAGTTCTCTGTGCTGTGTTTCCTCATTCCCTCCTAACCACTGTCAAGTAATCTTTTTACTGTCCCCATAGTTTTGCATTTTCTAGAATGTCATATAGTTAGAATCATATGGTATGTAGCTTTTCAGATTGGCTTCTTTTACTTAGTAACATGCATTTAAGTGTCTTCCATATCTTTTTTTAATATATACATATATATTTTTTACTATACTTTAAGTTCTGGGATACATGTGCAGAACGTGCAGGTTTGTTACATAGGTATACACGTGCCATGGTGGTTTGCTGCACCCATCAACCCATCACCTACATTAGGTATTTCTCCTAATGCTATCCCTCCCCTAGCCCCCATTCCCCAACAGGCCCCAGTGTGTGATGTTCCCCTCCCTGTGTCCATGTGTTTTCATTGTTCACCTCCCACTTACAAGTGAGAACATGCAGTGTTTGGTTTTCTGTTCCTGTATTAGTTTGCTGAGAATGATGGTTTCCAGCTTCATCCATGTCCCTGCAAAGGACATGAACTCATCCTTTTTTATGGCTGCATTGTATTCCATGGTGTATATGTGCCACATTTTCTTTATCTAGTCTATCATTGATGGGCATTTGGGTTGGCTCCAAGTCTTTGCTATTGTGAACAGTGCTGCAATAAACATACATGTGCATGTATCTTTATAGTAGAATGATTTATTATCCTTTGTGTATATATCCAGTAATGGGATTGCTGGGTCTAATGGTATTTCTGGTTCTAGATCCTTGAGTAATTGCTACACTGTTTTCAACAATGGTTGAACAAATTTACACTCCCTCCAACAGTGTAAAAGCGTTCCTATTTCTTCACATCCTCCCCAGCATCTGTTGTTTGCTGACTTTTTAATTATCGCTATTCTAATTGGCATGAGATGGTATCTCGTTGTGGTTTTGATTTGCATTTCTCTAATGACCAGTGATGATGAGCATTTTTTCATGTTTGTTGGCCACATAAATGTCTTCTTTTGAGAAGTGTCTGCTTATATCCTTCACCTACTTTGTGATGGAGTTGTTTGTTTTTTTCTTGTAAAATTTTTAATGTTCTTTGTAGATTCTGGATATTAGCCCTTTATCAGATGGATAGATTGCAAAAATTTTCTCCCATTCTGTAGATTGCCTGTTCACTCTCATGATAGTTTCTTTTCCTGTGCAGAAGCTCTTTAGTTTAATTAGATCCCATTTGTCAATTTTGGCTTTTGTTGCCATTGCTTTTGATGTTTTAGTCATGAAGTCTTTGCCCATGCCTATGTCCTGAATGGTATTGCCTAAGTTTTCTTCTAGAGTTTTTATGGTTTTAGGTCTTACATTTAAGTCTTTAATCTATCTTGAGTTAATTTTTGTATAAGGTGTAAGGAAGGGGTCCAGTTTCAGTTTTCTGCATATGGCTAGCCAGTTTTCCCAACACCATTTGTTAAATAGGGAATCCTTTCCCCATTGCTTGTTTTTGTCAGGTTTGTCAAAGATCAGATGGTTTTAGATGTGTAATGTTATTTCTGAGGCCTGTGTTCTGTTCCATTGGTCTATATATCTGTTTTGGTACCAGTACCATGCTGTTTTGGTTACTGTAGGCTTGTAGTATAGTTTGAAGTCAGGTAGCGTGATGCCCCCAGCTTTGTTCTTTTTGCTTGGGATTGTCTTGGCTATACGGGCTCTTTTTTGGTTCCATATGAAATATGAAGTAGTTTTTTCTAATTCTGTGAAGAAATTCAATGGTAGCTTGATGGGGATAGCATTGAATCTATAAATTACTTTTTATGGTTCAATAGCTCATTTCTCCTGACTGCTGAATAACGTTCCCTTGTCTGGATGTACCACAGTTTATTTATTCATTCACCTGCTGAAGGACACCTTAGTTGGTTTTAAGTTTGGGCAATTATGAATAAAGCTGCTATGAACACTCATGTGTAGATTTTTGTGTGAATATAAGTTTTTAGCTCCTTTGGGTATATACCAAGGAGCACAACTGCTGGATTGTATGGTAAGTGTATGTTTAGTTTTGTAAGAAGGTGCCAAACTGTCTTTCAGTGTGGCTGTACCATTTCGCATTCCCACAATCTATAGATGAGACTTTCTGTTACTCGACATCTTTACCAGCATTTAATATTGTCAGTGTTTTAAATATGGACCATACTAATTGATGTATAATGGCATCTCATTGTTGTTTTAATTTGCATTTGCCCAGTGACAAATGATACAGAGAATCTTCATATATAATTATTGCCATCTGTATTACTTTTTGGGTGAGGTGTGTGTTCAGATCTTTGGCCATTTTTCATCTGCTGTTTTCTTATTGTTGAATTTCAAGAGTTTTTAACATATTTTGGATAACAGTCCTTTATCATTATGTCTTTTTCAAATATTTTTCCCATTCTGGCTTATCTTTTCATTCTCTTGACAGTTACATCATGCTTTTAATTGTAGAATTAGACAACAATGAAATAACCAAAGCCTTAGTAATCTTACTTAGAGATTATCTTCTATTATTTTCTATTTTTCTTGTTTCACCTGAGTTAGAAAACTGACCTGCACAATAATTCCAGTGAAATGAAAGTGATTAGAAAGTCTTAGCAAATTCACCAAAAGTTAGAGCCAGAAGACTCACATCTCAATTCTCTACCTAAAGAGAAGGACAGGCAGAAGCCAAATATGTAAAGAGTTTGTCAGAAGTATACCTTGGAGCCATGGGCATTGTTCATTACTCTGCTGAATTTATCTTATGGATTTTCCCCTCCACGTTAATGTTTCAATGATCTTGCTTAGATTGTTGAAGTACAGGTTCCTGCTAGGCATTTCTAACTTTTTGTTTTAATATTCTCTTATCCTGTTCATTTACTCTCATTTTTCTTTTTAGAAATTTACTGCCATCTTCTCTTTTAGAAATTCTTTTGACAATCTGAAGGAATGCAGTTATTTATCCCTATGAGCAATTAAATACTTTTAATGGGAATGTCATGTTTTTAAATCACATTTCTTATAAGAAAAAAATGGTGTTTACTCAAATGAATGTGGTCTGATGGTGATCCTGATCTATGAGCAGTAATTGAGATCATGGAAATAAATACAGGAAAGCTGGCTCCCTGCTCCCTTCAATAACCAAATCTATGGTTTAGACATTTTTTAGCACTTTGCTCCAACCTGTTACAGATTATCAACATTATATATGATGATAATAAATCAGAGCACCACTTTAAAACACAAAAGTGGTTGCCTCTCAGTGCTATGGCAAACATAGAATTTTGAACTTTTTGTATGACTGGTATTTTTTTAAGCGACTATATTTTAATAACGAGCTATTGCATGTGACTTTACTATGATGCTCAAATATGTTCTATGTATGACAGGGGAGGAGGAATGATGTTACCATATGTTGGTTCTGAATTCCTATTTTATTTTATTCTCAGGTGGAAAAAAGAAAGAAAAAAGGACTCATCAGCAATAGGGCAACTTAGAGAGGACACGTAGGTACTATGGCAGTGATAAGAGATGAGATAGATCATCACTATGCCCTTTTCAATTCTTGGGAACTGTCTTCGTTAAACAGTTTTAGATGCAAGGGTAATTTTTTTCCTATGGTGATTGTAGAAAGAACACCCAGAGATTGGGACTAGAAGTCAGGATGTCTTTAGCCTTACTTGGTTGTCAGCTAACTGTGCTGTTTTGGACAATGCATTCTTTTTTGGTATTCTGTTTATCCCACTACAAAATAGAGATAGTGAGAATTGGATTACCATTGTCAATATGAAGCACAGATGAGGTAAGTGTGAATCACTTGAGGATATATAAAGTCATTTATAACTTTAATAATTATAATACGATAATATAGTTGTTGATTTAGTTTAGTTTCTTACATATGATATTCTACATATTCTTATTACTTCACAGGGAAGCATTGACTGGCCAAAGTAATGGTGGGTAGAGGGAATCACTTACCTTAGCTTAAAGAGATGCCAAAATCTAGGACCTATTCAGAGTTATGAATTATATTTTGTTGAGCAGTGTTACTCCAAAATTCATGTCCTTCCTGGAACCTCAGAATGTGACCTTATTTGGAGGTCACACTGGAGATGAGTGGGCTCTTACTCCAATATGACTTGTATCCTTATAATAAAAAGGGAAGAGACACAGAGACAGATGCACACACAGTGGAGAACATTGTGTGCAGACACAGACACATAAGGAAGATGGCCAGTGATGATGAAGGCAGAAATTGGAATTACTCCGTAGGAAGGCAAGGATCACCAAGGATTGCTGCCAACTACCAACAGCTAGAAGACTATGGCCATGCTCACATCTTGATTTCAGACTGTGACCCCCAAAACAGAAATGGTAAGAAAATTAATCTATTAAGTCACCCAGTTTGTGGTTCTTTGTTACAGCCGCCCTAGGAAACTAATACAGGAGTCAAGGAGGCTGCTGAACCCAGCTGGACACTGAGGGGCATCCATAGAGGTCACCAAAGTGGAGTGGCCAGAACTAGATTTTGGAAGCCAGATATGGAGGCAGGAATCCAAGAAGCAGGGAGCCTAATGAGGAATAGTCATAAAAAGAGCTCTTGGCAGCCGCCTGTTCCAGATGTTGGTGTTGCTGCCAGTTTCTATCTGCTCAGTACCCAAGGCACTTTAATGGACTGAGATAGGTTGGACAGGTTCTGTTTGAAAAAATCCCTTACATGCAAAGTAAGATAAAACCAAAAGCCAAAGTATCTTGCTTTACCTTGAAGAAGGAAGCAACTCTCCCTGATCACAGAGCTTCCCTACTTGGCCATAGGATAGCCTCATGTGCACTTAACTCAATGTTACTCTGAGTTTCTTTCTACTCTGTCTTTCTCGATATAATCCTAAAAGTTAGGGATTCCCAGGAATTATCATGGAACAACTGGCTTATGTCTTAGTTTCCTATCACTGCTGTAATAAATCACGGCAACTTTTGCAATTTAAAACAACGTAAAACCTATTATCTTAGACTTTTGCAGGTGAGAAGTCCATTATGGGTTGCACTAGTCTAAAACTAGTGCAACACTTTTTACCCCCTGAAAGACATCAACACTTTTTACCCCCTGAATCTAAAATAAAAGTTGAAATTATTTTTAGAAATAAAAATAAATTAAAATGTTTCGTAAACCACTTTGGTTTCCTTTCTGGTGTCTCTGAGGCAAATGTTTTCTGCTCATTTGAGTTGTTGGCAGAATTTAATTTCTTGTGGTTGAAGGATGGAGATCTGGGGTTTTTTTTGCTGGTGAAAACTGAGGGCCATTGGCAGCTTCTAGAGGCTACTGTATTCCTAGCCCATGGTGCCTTTCTTCCATCTTCAAAGCCTGCATTCTTCTGCTTCTTTGTCCTTTTTTAAAGACTCATGTGATTAGATCGGGCCCACCCAGATAATCCAGGATTATCTCCCTTTCTTCAGGTTGGCTGCTGAACAACCTCAATTCCACCTGCAACCTAATTCCCTTTTACCATGTAGCCTAACATATTCACAGCTCTGGGGATTAGGATGTGGACGTCTTTCAGGAGCCTTGATCCTTCCTTCCACACGTTATCTGCAGCTAAGCAACATGACTCCCCATCATGACAGAGTAGAAGGAGAAACTGAACTGTGAGAGGGGAAACAGCTTTATCAAAACATAGCAAATGTCAATTATAAGCAAAAAGAGAAAGTCAAGCTGCCTATAATATGTGCAATATATTTATTCTTTTATAAACTTGATGATATGGAAATTAAAAATTAAATCTACTTAATGGAAAATATTTGATATAAGAACATCAGACATATCTTTGATAGGCAATAAATTACTTTATAGAATCGTTTAGCATCTTATCTTCAGGGCTATTTTTTGGCCCTAACTTTGAGCACATTAATTTTGAGTTCCTCTTGTTTCTCTTTTATTTGTTCCCTCAAACCCAATGTATCAGAAGTTATTTTAACTTAAGTTTTCCTTGCCTAATTCCATCCACTTATCCCCAGAATTGTTTCATCTCATGTATTTATTACACTGTTCACATATCACCTTCTATTTTCATGCCCCTTGTAAACAGCCTAAGAGGCACATTACTGGTAAAGCCTCAGGGTAAACAGGCATTGCCTCCCATTTTGATTTCAGATCCATTTAATGACTTTTTATACCCAATGTGGACACATACTCATTTTTAGTTTTCCAATGCAGATTTCAGCCATATTTTGACTTTATTCCTCTTTTTTTATCCTTTTTTTTCTTTTTTTTTTTTGAGACAGAGTCTCGCTCTTTTGCTCGGGCTGGAGTGCAGTGGCACGATCTCGGCTCACTGCAACCTCCAACTCCCAGGTTCAAGCAATTCTCCTGCCTCAGCCTCCTGAATAGCTAGGATTACAAGCATGCACCACCACACCCAGCTAATTTTTGTATTTTTAGTAGAAACGGGTTTCACCATATTGGTCAGGCTGCTCTTGAACTCCTGACCTCGTGATCCGCCAGCCTAGGCCTCCCAAAGTCCTGGAATTACAGGCGTGAGCCACCGCGCCTGGCCTACATCCATTTTAAAATGAAAAAATATATATATATGTAATTTATTTGAAGAAAGTCTATTCATTTACGTAACACTTATCATTGAGCACTTCGTAGGTACCTGGCGTCGTTCTAGACACTGGAAACAGACCACTGATTCTGATGCTCAAGGGCCCTGTTGGTGGCATTGCCTTTGGTGCATCCTTTTCTTTCACCTCTTATACCTTCGTGTTAATACTTCCCTACATGGATTGTTTTCTTATCTTGTCATGTGTACACTTTCCCTACATGGTGTTTTCTTACCTTGTCATGTGTACACTTTTTTTACCCTTTGCATTATGAAATTTTTGTATCCTGAATCTCGTTTGGCTATGACTCAACTTTTTAAGCTAACTCTATTTGGAAAGAGTCTGATTAAAGAAAATGTCACCAAACGGTTAAATATGTTATTTCTGTGCATGTTTGTTATTTGTCAAGGGGTTTCATTTTAACCCAAATGAATAACTTTCTATTGGTGGATTGTACCCATCCTCGTTAGATCACCAAAGGCAGTATGTATTCTGATAGGGCCACTTTGTTGTGCCTCTCTGATTTCTTTTCTTTTTCTTTTTCTTTTCTTTCTTTTTCTCTCTCTCTCCTTTCTCTCCTTCCTTCCTTCCTTCCCTCCCTCCTCCCTTCCTCCCTTCCTCCCTCCCTCCCTCCCTTCCTCCCTTCCTCCCTTCCTCCCTCCCTTCCTCCCTCCCTTCCTCTCTTTCTTCTCTTGCCTCTTTACCTAATGTCTCAAATGGTAAGTCAGGCCCTGACCTCACATGTGACAGTTAAAAAGAGCCAGTGACATCTTTCCCCAAAGCAATAGAAAGGATATTTTTCAACTAACGATTAAAATAGGTCAAAGCAAACAGGATACTCACATTAAAGGAAGAAGAAACTGCATATTATAGAAAGACCTATGCATTCAGATACCTTTGCCTGCCCTGAAATTCCATTTTTCAAATTCATTTGCCTGTTAGCTGAGGACCTTTTTAATGGAACTGATGTTAGTGATCTCCTAGACCTCTGACAGTTCTTGAGAGATAGCAAAAGCTTTCCCTGAAGTGCTAGCCATGTAGCTTATCCCTTTAGGCACTCTATTGTAGAAGTCTCCCTGATAAAGCTTCCTGTACTCAAATTCTTAGGGGCAGGGAGGAGGGATAAACAATTGGAATACTTTTTTGGGATATTAATAATTGGTTATTTCAAAATCTAAAAAAAAAATTAAAAATAATCATTTGAGGAACTCTGTTAAATTTTTTAAAAAGTGCATCAGGTTTAGATGTGATGAAGCAACAAATGCAACAAATGTTGCAATGCCAATCAGATACTTGACTAAGACAAAAGTTTAATGCCAAACTGCTTCACCAGAAATAGCTTCCTACCTGACAGAGGACACTGAATTGTGTCAAAGTATTAGAGGAGGCAATTGGTAGGTAAAGATAATTAAAGGGACATCCAACATATTTTGAGTTCTTTCTCCATATATATGGAGAGAGAGAAAGGGTATATTTGTGCCTTGGATTCATTAGTAAAATGCATTAGCTATAGCTGACTGATTTGCAACTGGTGCCTGCCTGAGGTCTCCAAAGAGAGGAGATTTACATTTAGGTTTTAAGCTTGGGAAACTTTGAAAGTTCTTCTTATAAAAAATTAGATAGTCGTTTAGAAATGTAAATATACCTTATTTCTTTCTGGATTCCACATTTGATGAAATTCACCTTTTAGTTTTTTTAGAAGGGAGCGGTATTGGCATACGTGTTACACTTTTTTGCACATCACTTTTGAAATGAGGTTCCAGATGGAGTCTCAGCCCCAGAGTGTAACAAAGAGATCATTGGTTACAACCTCCTTCTTACAGACTAACACACTAAACCCCAGAGAGGTTAAGGAAGAGATTTAAAATCACACAAATATTTAGCAGCCTGGCCATCCATGACTAGGACCCAAGTTAATCAAATTTCCATCATAGTCTTTTTTTCCTTCCCTTCATCGGCATTATACTTGCTTGAGTAAACATCTTAAATATAGAATGTTTCCCCTTTTCATTAAGAGGTCATCTAAAATAGTATGTTCTCTATTTAAACATAGTTTATAAGATTTCTGTGCCTTTAAAATCAGTTTAATTAGGGTAAAATTTAATACATAATTGATCATACATCTCCAAGTTGAAACATCTATTCTGTTTTTAGGCTTAGCTTAGTCATTTCCCATTTGTTTGATTTAAAGTAGGGTTGAAGGGGCACACAGCCCCGGGAAACTTCAGTGTAAAGTGCCATCCAACTCTAGCCAGATTCTTTTATCTAATCACCACACTCCCTGAAGTCTCTGATAATTATCAATAAATTGGGTGGTAGATAAATAGCAGTGTCATGAGAGAAGGAAAAAGCTGAAGGCACACTAGCAGTGACTCTTTCTGCCTGTCAGCAGGACGGAGGAGTAAAGACAGATCCATCCTGTTTGTCAGGAGCAGAAAGTATGCTGGCGAAAACGAACTCCTGGGAAGGGGAGGTGTCAGGAAGATGAATTACCCCAGGAAGCCAGGACTGCTCTCCCAGTGGAGAGCAGCTCACTTGGATATAATTTGCCAGCTGTCCGTCTTGTCCTCGTGCGTCTCTGTCTTTTTCCTCCTTTGCGCTGCCAGCAACAAGCCTGTGCTGTGTAGATCTAGTGCAGCCACAGAACCTTGGGACTAGCTGAAGGGCTGCTAGACCTAATGGCCGGGGTGACTATTTTTGCAATTGTGAATATTCAGCATGCACAGGCTTCCTATCAGCTCTCCCAGGAGCTCTCTGAGAGATGGACCCTGTGGGGAAACATCTTTAAATGAACACCTTAGTAGAGAATGATCCTGTTAGGTGAATAAAAGGCTGATTACATACCCAGAGGTGAGCCATAATGAGGTTCAGAGTAACTAAATGAAGCAATCTGCTGCACTTTGTATCTGGACTTGAGCCTGAGCATTTCAAAGTAGCATCTGGAAAAGAAAAAGGCTCTGGGGAAAATCACACAGTAGACTTGAAATATTTCATTTTTTTTTCTCCAAAGGGAACTTAGGGTAGATTTCTTGGGTAACGGTTTTGAAGAAAGAAGGCCTGGTGTAACAGGAACGTGTTGTGTTGGCATCACCACCTCACATAACCAAACTAACACTCTCCTATCATTGTTGGGTGCTGAGAGACCTGGTGGTCCCTGCCTGTGTCTTTAAAGTGACAAGGGTTGCCTAGCCTGAAGATTCTAGCACAACATCAGCATCTTACCTACATAAACTGAAGATTCCTCAAGAATGTTGAAGCAATAGTCATTATGTTTACTACAGGAGTAAGTGAGGCATCAATCTACCTTCTACCTTGTGAGTTAGCCACATAAAGCAGTGCCACAGGTTGAAACAAACCTTCTTGGTCTGGTTTATAATTTAAATTCTCCATGGAAGTAGCTGCAGCTTGGAAGCTCATTCCATTGAAAAGTTCACTGGCTTTGGTGATTCACAAAGGAGCATTTCTTATTTGGTGAATTAGTATCCTAATTAATTCATTTCATGGAGCAAGCATCTTTGTGATTCTCTCTTCTGCTGCCTACTTTCTCCCTGGCAGGTACAGGTAGGATTCTAAAGTATAAAGAGGACTTTCACCTGGAAACCAGAAAGTTGAGTTCTTAAAGGGGTCATGATGCTTGCTAGTAATGTGACCTCCTGCTTTCAATACTTCTGGGTCTCCTTTTACTCATCTGTAAAATGGGGAGAAAAATAACTGTCCTGCCTTTTACCCTTTTCTTAGCATATAAGAGTTACTGAGAATGCTTCAGAAGCTATGATGAACCACTGTAGCATCAGCTATATTTATTTAAGGCACATATTTTGTATGTTAAAATATTCTAGAGTATCTTATAACTCTTGGTTAATGAAACCTAAGGACTTTCTCACTCCTTAGGTAAAAAAGTAGTGTTTATTTCAGAGCAAGATGTTCAAAAGCAAGACTAAACAATTTGATTCCTGGGATCATGCCATCGGGCTGTCTTGACTCTCTCTGATTGCTTTCAGTATTTTTATTTTGTTGGGTAGAAGAACTTGGTAAAATGTTACCCTGAGGCTAAAGAGAGCTCTTTAAAATGACTTTAGGGATCTGAATAGACCAGTTGCCATTTATTCCCTTAATATGATTAGTTTCCTAATAGTCAAAGGCTGATATAGCATTTATTTCTCCTAAGTTTTAGTCTAAGCCAATGTGGGTGCCTATTAGTGTCATAGTGATGAGTGGCACAGATGAGCAAACAGATAATTAAGGAAAACCAAATATCCTTCCCATCCCCCACCTCACACCCATTTAGTAGTTAACTTTGGTGTAAAAGTGTCTTCCTGTTTCAGTAGGATAATTTGGTGCTCATCTGTCAGATAGATGGAGGATGGCAATGCTAATTTGTTTCTCCAGGCATACTTGCCTCAGACTTAAGGACTAAGGTTACCATGTAGCTCAGAGCTGAAAGGTAAGAGTCAGAGGCATTCAATGATTAAATAGTCAATATGTTCTGACTTCTCTGCTAATTTAGCAAAAGGAAGAACATCTCAATTTTGTCACTTATTACCAGTTGTTTAGCTTGTCTTAGAAACATGCCTTGATTTGAATAGATAAACTACTTTTAAAGCATAAGTCAGCAGTCTTTTGTTTTATGAAGTAGTAGTCCTCCATTTGGGGTAATTAAAATGACCATTTCTTTGGAAATAAAATGTTAAACTGGTGATGGTAGGGTGAGGTCTAGGGGGTGATAGGAGAGGGAAGTTGAGATTTCAACAGCTAAGTGCAAAAGAAAATTTTAAAATACTTAGTATTAAAATTTTTAACTTGCTACTACTTTATTGGTCTCATATAAGGACATGAACACCTGGGGAAGTAATTGGAAAGGGAAGGAACATAAAAAATATTTTATATTCTGTGAGGTAAAAACTGAGGCTAAAACATAAATAATTTGGCCCAGGTCATATGGCAGGAGAATATTAGAATCTGGATTTGATCCTTCTTTTGTCTGGCTGTGGCTGTGAAAATTGAGTCCATCAGTTTTCATCCGATGGCATCTGGAATCATTGCCCCTTGCCACGTCTTTGTGTGTGTGTGCGCGCGCACGTGTGTGTGTGTATGTGTGTGCGCGTGCTCCAAGTTCATCCCGATTTCTTTAATCTAGCCTTGTTAAAACACATTTTAAGGTCAGTTTTTAAGGCACAAAATGTAGGATGAGTGAGTTGATATGTAGATATCTATTAGCTTGAAATTGTATTCAAAACAGAACCTCATTCTTAAAAGTTTAAAAATCTATATCAATTACCCAGCCTCAAATATAGTTTTCTTCTCTTTCAAATGTTGTAGAAAAATGCTTCATATTTTCTGGCTACCGAGCTTCTTAATATTAGAGTACCATCTCTTCCTACAATTCGGTTACAGGTTGCTCACTTTTAGCGACATTGGCTTTCTAGTTGGAGAAATTCCTTAGATTTCAGGTACCACATCAGAATTTCTTTCAGTTAGGGTGACAGATCCAGTATACTACATGTGTGTGAAGTATAGATGAAGGTAATCAGATCTCATGCTTCAGGGAATAAACTGATTACCCACGATGGTCAGGAAGGAATTTTCACCATTAGCATCCTGCAGATACACAAACCAAGTGCAAGAATCCAACTTTCTTCTATGTAAAGTTTTCTTGTAGCACCTCATCAAGTGCAGGGCGTAAAATCTAAACCTATGACATAATGTGCTATGTATAATTGTTGTCATACATGCATAACTGTTTATTATGCACCAAAATAAATACTGTAGCAGTTGAGACAGAGTCTAGTTAGATAACTGAGATAGTGATTCATTAAATATAAACTACTTAAAATCTTGTCATGTTTCCTCCAGGAATCTCAAAGTACCTTCCCAAAATAAGCTCATTAATCCTCATGAATATTCTGTCACATAAATTCTGTTACATTTCTCTGAAAACATAGGTTAGTCAATCTTACTAACTAGTAAGTTCTAGCAGCAAGTCTTCACAGCACTCCAACACCTTTATTGCCTTGAAATCTCATTAGAGATTTAGTTTCTAACACTGTTAATCTAGATGGAATTCTTTCATCCCTAGCTCATTACTACATTTACCCTTCAACAAACATGTGGTGGGAGTCAACTGTGTGCAACGTGCTGAATATGGAAAGTTAAATGGGGCTCAGGGTTCACTGGGAAAGTGCTGGTAAGTTCATTCACATACACTCCAGTACAACTTGGTATGCCCAGTGCTGCCTAGCCTAGCAAGACCCTCTTTAATCTACTGTTGCCTTCTTGTACAGGTCTTTATATCATGCGGGCTTTGACACAGATAAACCTACTGTAATCCGTGATTTGGTTCTAAGAGCCTGTAATGAACTCCAGTTAATTTAGATGCCATTTAGAGAAACTTGGTCATATTCTACCTTAGAAAACTCTTGGAATAACTTTAGTTCTTTTGAAAATTGCAGTGGTCCAGAAATTTTTACTCTAGTATAACTGCTGTGTGTGTGCGTGTGTGTGTGTGTGTGTGTGTGTGTGTGTGTGTGTGTTGATCAGAAACTTTATAACAAGAGGATTAGACTTAAATTTGACAAGCTTTTCCAGATAAATTTTAGAGAAAAGTTCCATGGTGATCCTAGAAAATTTAATTAAGAATAACAATTAAGAGATCCTTTTGAAGTGCCCATGTTTAAGTTTTATTTGTTTGGTTTTGTATTTTTTTCTAAATATTCTTTCAGATCAGACCAAGTCTAAACTGGTTGCTATTTGACTTAATGAAAGGCCTGACATGAAGGAAGGATGTAAGTAATTTTGAGAGAAAATACTTTTGAAATGTTAAAACATTTCTTTTGAGCAATGTTATTTTTGTTATAAAGGAAATAGCACTTTCACCTCTGGGAGTGAATAGGGACTTCTCAATTTGATACCTAAAGGATATTTCCTCTCATAACAAACAAACAAAAATGTGCTTACTGGGGCTGCACCTTCAGCCCAGCATTGGATACATTAATTGCTGACATATTTGAGGTCTCACTAAGAGAAAAATATCATTAGACTGCTGGTTCCCAAAATACATTCCCTTAAATATCAGTCCTATGGAGTGGTCCTTGGGAATAAAAATCAGGGAACATATTCAATGGTAAATAAATATATATATATAATATTTATATATATATATTATATATATATTAGGTACCTCTTTTATTTTATTATTATTATTTTTGAGACAGAGTCTGGCTCTGTTGCCTAGGCTGGAGTGTAGTGGCATGATCTCAGCTTACTGCAACCTCCACCTCCTGAGGTTCAAGCCGTTCTCCTGCCTCAGCCTCCCGAGTATCTGGGATTACAAGTACCTGCCATCACGCCTGGCTAAGTTTTGTATTTTTAATAGAGACAGGGTTTCACCATGTTGGCCAGGATGGTCTCAAATTCCTGCCCTCGAGTGATCCGCCTTCGACCTCCCAACATGCTGGGATTATAGGTGTATGCCAGGGTAGCTTTTTAATACTGCTCCCTCTCTCTTAGGTATTCACAGTGCATATTAGCAAATTAAATGTTCTGTGAAGTCTTGTATTAAATACATCTTTTAATATTTTATTTAAGACTTCCCAAATTCATTTGACCATTCACTTTGTAGTATTCCTTGACAGAATACTTGTTAATATCCAGTTCCTGGGAACACAATTTGGGAAATACTACACTAGGAAAAAAAATCTAGGTTGGGGAAATCTAACTAAGCAAGAGTGTTTATTTACATTAGTAAGTTACTTTGTACTTTATGCGAGTCTCCTTTTCAAGTGAGTTTCTCAAGTGTCTTAAAATACTATTTTAAATAATTTTTAAAACATTGATCTTTTTTTGAAAATACATTAAGTATGTTTTTAGAACTTGAAATTGAATGAATTCCCCCTTATCCCTTGTCTGCCAGTTCTGTTAGTCTTCTCTTCAGTATTTGATTTATGAGAGATCAATTCATATCCAACTTTTCAGAGCATGTCTCATGTCATGTGAAAGACAGCATACCTATATTTGTGTAAGAAAGGGGAGAAAACCTACTTCTGAGTGTAACATAAAAACTATGTGACAGTCAAGTATGATAAAAGGAAAATACTGGTTATAGGGTCAAGCAACCTTTATCTCTTTTTGGCTTACTGTGAGATTTGGGCCAACAAGTAACCTCTCTGATCCTGCCTGGATAATTGAAATGACTATTACTTCCCTCCACCAGAGAGTGAATGATGTGTGGATTAAAGTCTGACCTTTGGGCAAATGCCTCCTAGTGACTTGAAAGAAGGTGCCCTCATTTCTAACCCACACCTTACATCTGTGTCTATGATCCCATTCACAGACTGGTTCTGAATTAATTCTGTCAGTCTTGCATTCTTGCACTTGCCTTCCTGTCACCTATTCACTTGCATTCTCTCTCTACAGTTAGGACATTGTCAACACAGATTGTGTTTGAGTAAAAAAGTTCACTCAGAGAAAAATAATTATAGAAAGGAAAAGCATAGATCGGGAGACAAGTAAAGACATACAGTGAATCTTTAATCCAGAGTTGATTTACTCAAGCCTTATTGAAAAATAATCATGAAGCAAAATGATTAGGTATGGATGTGTAAATCTGTAATGAATGACTCTGAGTAAAGATTGTACTCATCATCACTAGATTTCTCTCATAAGTGCATTGGGTTAAAAAAAAGAATTACCTAAGATCATTTGAAATTCAGTAATAAGATTCTCTTCAGAAGATCTTTTGATTCTGTAGAGAATTAACATATCTAATTATTATCTGAAGACCCCAAACACCAGATCCTCCAAAATAATGTTCCTTCTGACGTTTTCAACTTGTATAAAATTTGGTTATCTGGAAATTTACTGCACATAAGGTCCAGCAAGAGAATAATTACACTTTATTGATATTTTCTCACAATGCCATGAGAAAATCTGGCTGAAGCTGTGAAAAATGAGTTATATTTATAAACCAGAGATGTTAGCTTTCCAAAGTAGTTTCAAATCCAGACACCAAATACACACACTTCCACTCACCTTCACGTTCTCACAAACTTATACAAGAAAGTACTCAATGTTGTATTTCTAGGCATTAAATATTTATATGGTGTATATAGGTAGGTATATATATATATGTATGTATATTTATGTGTGTGTATATGTACCTATGTTCACATACATTTACGTATATGTATGTATATATGAATCATAATTTGCTGGTAAGCATTAGACACTATTATTATAAATTTCCCTTAATACACAAATTTCTCAATAGCTTAGAAGAAAATTTTCAAGTATATGAGAGCTCTTCTTTCTATCAGCATAGGTGATAGCATTAAACTGAATATTAACCATTCCCCAGGGTAGAGAAATTATATCTCAGGGTAGAAAAATATATATTTTTTGTATGGAGGTTACTTCTTATTGAAGTGTGTTAGATCTGGCCAGGCATGCTGGCTCACACCTATAATCTCAGCACTTTGGGAGGCCGAGGTGGGAGGATCACTTGAACTCAAGAGTTGGAGACCAGCCTGGGCAACATAGTGAGATGCTGTCTCTAAAACAAAAATTTTTATATTTAGCCAGGCATGGTGGCACACGCATGTAGTTCCAGCAGCTAGGGAGGCTGAGGTGGGAGGATCACTTTAACCTGGGGATCAAGGCTGCAGTGAACCAGATTGTGCCAGTGCACTTTAGCCTGGGTGATAGAGTAAGACCCTATCTCTAAAAATATATGTATTTTAAAAAGTGTGTTAGATCTGCATATTATAAAATGACATGAATTAAGATTCTTCCTCCATCATTTACTTCTGTTAAAAAAATTCACTGCTTGCAAACATGTACATATATATAAACCACTGCACACTAATTATACTGTATGGTGTCACAAGGGTGTTTTTTTTTTACTTGTAATGTTTTGCCTAACTTTAGAGAAAGCTTGAAAAGTTAATTAAAATCAACTTATGTCTCAACATTTTGTTGCAGTAGAGGAATTTGGAAGAAGGGAAAAGAGAATAGCAATTAATTGATTGGATAAGAGGCAGACACATGTTTTTAAAAAAGGATCAGAGCTTGCCCAGTTTCTATTTAAAGTATTGTAAGGACCTAATAGCTAGCTATAGTGATACATTTATTAAGATTAAAATGAGCAGATTTGGCGGTACAGGGGAGATGACGGCTAGCTGGGGATATTAGAAACAGAGCTATAAAAATTCAACACAACCTGGAAAAATGCAAATGAATACCACCAACAGTGGGGTGCAGGGTTGGTTGTGGGGGACAGGTGGATTATCTTAGGTGATATGCTGTGGAAGTCATGGAGTTTGGCTGCAGGGCTGGGTGGTCACCTAGTAAGAGGAATGCTTTGGCTCCTTCCCTTGTCTCTTGGAAATCAGAAGAGACACTGGGCCTTTTCTCCTTTACTCCAAGAAGAAATGCTCTTTTTTCATATATCTTTATTGAATACCTATTATGGTCCATGTATTAAGAGATGGGGAAGCAAAGAGATACAACTCATCCACCCTACCCTGGAGGAGCTTATTGCAAATACCATCAAATGCAGTTTGAAGGAAATAGTATGAGATTTGAATTAAGGACACTAAGATTTTATTCATGGATTAAAATCCGTATTCTGTTTCTTAATGATTTTGTGATCTTGCACAGGTCCATTAACCTCTGAGCATTAGTTATCTGTGAAATGGGAGTAATAATTGTGTCTGCCTCATGGGAACACTGTGATGACTAAATGTGAAGGTTTATGATAATGCTCTGAAAATAATCAAAAGTGCTAAAATGATATGGTTTTTAATTATGAGGTGTTTTTAAATTCAAGCTTGATAGTAGAGTCAGATTATATACAAAGGGATCAGAGAAATAGATAAGTATGGGAGGAATGATAAATATAGGAAGAACATTATACACATCACAGATGAGTTCAGGTGCATGGGGTTCCTGGACTTACAAGCGGGTGTGCTTAGTTTCATGCTCTCCTATCACCACCTTGAAAGTTTTAATATTCTTTAAACAAAAGGACTCACTTTTTTAATACTAGGCCTCACAAATTATGTAGTTAGTTCTGGTTGTAGACATATTGTGTGTATAAATACTTAGATTAGTTACATTCCCACAATATTAATCATTAAGTTATTTGTGTATACATTTAACAGTTACCCATCTATTTATCTATCCCTATAGAGACATATTCTCCCATGTAGGATGTGAGGCACTTGAGGAGTGAAACTTGCTTGAATAGATCTAGGGCCCAGGAGAGAAGGCAAACCTGAAAAACAGTTGTTCGGTCTAATAGTTATCACTAGTTGGAAGTCTTCTACGTTCCAAGGTCAAGCGCTGTGATGTGATACATTACACACACACACATATAATATTTATTTATATCATGGAATAAATGTGTAAATATTACTAATGTATCTTCATTTTCTTTTTTACAAAGATCCTATAATATCAGTAGGTCTAGAATTAGGTCAAGAATCTGCATTTTTAAAAAGGCATTCCAGTGGCTTCTAAGGCAGGTGGTTTCTAGACAAACTTTCCAAATACTGAGTGAAAAGTTCATTCATGTTGTGTTTCCATTATTTATGTGTAATTTGGAGAACTGGGTGACCTTTTCTCCAGGAGCCCCTAGCAACAGATCCAGAGAAAGAATGTCATAGCTAGCATTTCTTTGTGTTATTTGGGACCAATTTCAAAGTTACTGCAAGATGTTTGCTTTGCCAAGAGATATCCCATATCCAGTCCAGGCCCTATTGGATGCCAAATAAGTATTAGTGTACAGAAGCCCCCACTTTTCCATGGGGGAAATGATCTAAGACCCCCAGTAGTTGCCTTTAACTGTGGATAGCACCAAACCCTATATATACTATGTTTTTTCCATACGTACATGCATATATACATAGTTACGATAAGGTTTAATTTGTAAATTAGTCACAGTAAGAGATTAATGACAATAACTAATAATAAAATGGAAAATTATGACAGCATGCTGTAATACACACAATGTGAATGTATTATAGTCTCCCTCTCAAAATATTTTGTTGTACTGTACTCACTTATTTTTGGACCATGGTTGAACAAGGGTAACTGAAACTGCAGAAAGCAAAGTCGTGGAGAAGGGGGAACTACTGTACATAAAGAAATAGTGGATAATAACAATGGGAAGATAGATTGGGGCCTTTAATTCTGGATAAAGGATCTGAGACTCTTCTCAGAAGGCAATAGGGAACCACTGGTCATACAGAATTAAATAAAGGAGAAGGAAACAAAAGGTAAGGAGATCACTTAGAGGCTATTACAAAAAAAGTAGAGAAGAGGTAACAAAGGCCAAAAGTGGGCACTAAGAGTAAAGATTAAGAAAAAATATCTTTAATTATGGAAAATGTATGGAGGTTCCTCATAAAACTAAAAATAGAACTCCCATATGATTCAGCAATCCCACTACTGGGTATATATCCCCAGAGCTTGAAATCAGCGTGTCTAAATGATATCTGCACTCTCATGTTCATTGCAGCAGTATTCACAATAGCCAAGATAAAGAGTCAACCTAAGTGTTCATCAGAGGATAAATGGATGAAGAGAATGTAGTAATGTGGTATATACACAATCGAATATTATTCAGCCTTAAACAAGAAGGAATTTCTGCCATTTGCAGCAGCATGGATAAACATGGAGGACATTGTGCTAAGTTCAGAAATAAGCCAGACACAGAAAGACTAAAACAGCATAGTTTCACTTATGTGGAATCCAAAACAATCAAATTTATAGAGGCAGAGAATAGAATAGTGGTTACCAGAAGTAGTGGGTAGGGGGAATGGAGAGATGTTGGTCAAACGGTACAAAATTTTAGTTAGAAGGAACTGATGATAAGTATTTAAGAAAATGGATATATTAATTAGTTTGAGTTAATCATTCTATACTGTATAGATATAACATCACTGTGTACCATACAAATATATATATATGCAATTATAATATGCCCAAAAATAATCTCTAAGTCTTCTTTTTAAATTTTACTTTCATAAGAATGGTATCCATCTGATTGAAGACCATCTTCTTTCTTCTCCATATGCAAATGTATTCCTTATAGAAAAATGCACTCCTGCCCCCACCCCAGCAACCATGCTTCAGGCCCCAAAGAAGTTTTCCTCCCTGTTACCTTGCAAAGGTAGCCTCTCTTGGGAATCGCTCACTAATTCACCCTGGAATACTCTTATGTTAGTTTCCCTTATGGTCCCTAACAGCCTTTATCTGTTATTCATCTCCCAGGTACTCACAGCTTGCTGAAAGGCTTTTTCTAATCAGCATTGTTTTGTCTTCTTTAAAATCCTTGATCATGGCCACTAGCATCCTTGACAGTCTCTGGACACTTGGTGAGAAAAGAATAAACTCAATGCACACCAGTGAGAGATCATGCCCTTTTCTTCTGACAACTTTGTGGCATCTTTGGCTGCCCTTTTTATGTGCTTGTCTTTGTGCTCCCCTCCATCAATCTCATAAAACATCCTTTTTTTCATGCTTGACATATTGATATCATCCCACCGCAGATAAAACACAGAGCAGTGTAATATGGACAGGTGTTGGAATTATTTGCAATGCACAGAAATCTCTGCTGATGTTTAAGACTAGGACAATATTAAACACATTACTTTCCCTGACAGGCATTTTCATTACACCCATGCCATGCAGGTGCAGAATCTAGAAGTGATATCTTGTTTTCCCCAATAGGGTCTATGCAATACAATTTAAAAGTGTGTTTGGGTATGTATGTGTGTGTGCATGTATGTGTCCTTCCCCCTTTATATCTTTATCTTTGCAACATCCACAGCCTCTTGTTTAAATCACATCTGAATTCACTTGGAGGAATGACACAAATTCCAAAGAACCTGTAGTTAAAATAGTTGCCATTTACCAGATCAGTATTCTTATGGTTGGTAGTGTCACATGGTCAGGTTTAGAGGGCAACTCTGAGATAGGACAAGATGAAAAATAGCCTAGGAAAGATCAAGAAAGACCAACATCAGAAAGCCACATAGTCCTCCAGAGTGAGTTACTATGTAGCTTAGTTTCATCAAAAAGAGAATCATGGCCAAGGTGGCTGTATTAGTCTGTTCTCATGCTGCTAAAAAAGACATATCCAAGACTGGGTAACTTATAAAGGAAAGAGGTCCAGTGGACTCACAGTTCCACATGGCTAGGGAGGCCTCACAATCATGGCGGAAAGCAAAAGAGAAGCAAAGGCACATCTTACATGGCGGCAGGCAAGAGAACTTGTGCAGGGGAACTCCCATTTATATAACCATCAGATCTCATGAGATTTATTCACTACCACGAGAACAGTATGAGGGAAACTGCCCCCATGATTCAGTTATCTCCACCTGGCCCCACCCTTCACATGTGGGTATTATTACAATTCAAGGTGAGATTTCGATGGGGACACAGCCAAACCATATCAGTGGCAAATTCAAATGGCTACAGTAATGAAAACAACAATAACAGCAACAAAAGGTAATATTACTTGAGGATTTATCTTGTACCAGAAACTTTTACATGCTTTACATTCATGTTGAAAATTAAATGCTGGCCAGGTATGGTGGCTCATGCCTGTAATCCCAGCACTTTGGGAGGCTGAGGCAGACAGATCACTTGAGGTCAGGAGTTCAAGACCAGCCTGGGCAACATGGTGAAACCTCGTCTCTACTAAAAATACAAAAATTATCCAGGCGTGGTGGCAGGTGACTATAATCCCAGCTGTTCGGGAGGCTGAGGCAGGAGAATCACTTGAACCCAGGAGGCAGAGGTTGCAGTGAGCAGAGATCACACCACTGCACTCCAGCCTGGGTGACAGAGCCAGACTCCATCTCAGAAAAAAAAAAATTAAATGCTCAAAACAACCCTATCAGGTAAATCACTGTAATTAGCACCTATTTATCAGATGAGAAAAACAAGACTCATAAAAGTCATGTAACGTGTATAAGGTAACACAGCCAGTAATTCAAGCCCAGGTCTATCTGACTACAAAACTTGGGCTCTTAGCTTTTTGGGATTCTATACTCATGGAGAGGTAAAGCTCAGATCCTAGAAGATCAGCTGGAGAAGTTAGTGTATGAAGTAGGCAAGCCAGATCTGAGGCCAAGCTAAGGGCAGAAAACAGGAGTCCTGGGCCACTCAGCATGCATGCTGGCTCAAAGGAGTGTGTTTCTGAGCCTAGAGTCTTCACTGTCTCCTGCTCCTGCTAAATGTTAGAGACCTCTAAAATAAATAATTGCAGTAGCTTTGTGGCGTGTTTTAATTGGCTACCCTCTGGGTTCCATTAGTAGGTTTACTTACTCTACCCTGGACCTAAAGCTGCAGTGAGGGTTGTTACCTCCAGCGAGGAGAGTATTTATCATGCCCTCTCCAGAGGTAACTGCAATTTTGCTTAAGTGTACTAATGGCATCTGCTCTCAGCTCTGTGTTTTTCCTCTCTGGGTCTTCTGATAAGGTCATTAGGAAGTGTGAGGCAGACAACCTGAGGGCCAAAGTCTCATTCAGCTCCATCAGTCAGATTCTGCTGGGACTGCACAACCCAAGGATCCTGTTACAGCATCTGCCTGGAAGATTCTTAGGAAGGAACTTGCAGTTCATTCATTACATATGTTCTATGCTGAGGCATAACAGTGGAGGCTGTTTTACAGTGTATCATGCCAACAGTACATCCGCTGCTGGCAATTATGCTACTAACATATAGGACCTTAAGAACTCTTCCTTCCCATAATTTCACTGAGAAAAACAAAATCCCAGAAGAATATTAATTGACATTAATATGACACAATTAACCATTTATTCAATTGGCCTTTCCACCTAGAAGTTTAAGCATTCATCTTTCCTGTATTTCAGATGAACAAAATGAGATAATGCATTCATATACTGATTCAGCAAACATTTATTATGACTTCCCATGTACTGGGTACTATATAGATATGCGAGATTAAAACAAAGAAATACAATGTAAAAATTCAGATTCTTTTAAGGATTCCACAGTCTACTAGGGGAAACAGACACAATGATGTCATCTATAATATAATTTTCTGTGTTGTGATAGAATCATACATAGGACAGCATCCAAATAGAGCAGATAAGCAACTGGCTCAGCTAGATTTGGGAGGAGGTCAAGGCTTCATGGGGGATTCAATACCTGAGCAGGGTATTAACTAAGAGCGTAACCTATATAAAAGGAATCTTTTTTTTGAGCATTTACTATGTGTTGAACTGGATGCAGAGTGCTTTATGTGCGTTGTCATAATCCTATGTGTAAAACAATCCAGTGAAATCTGTACTATAGCCACATGTCTCATAATGATGGGGATACATTCTAAGAAATGTGTCCTTAAGTGATTTTGTAGTTATGCAAAATCATAGTGTGTACTCACACAAATCTAGACGATATAGCCTGTTGCTATATGGTACAGCCTATTGTTCCTAGGCTATAAACTCATACAGCATGTTACTGTACTGAATATTGGAGGCATTTGTAACACAATGGTAAGTTTTTTGTGTGTCTAGATATATCTAAACATAGAAAAGGGATAGCAAAAACATGGTATTGTAATCCTATGGGACCATGATCATATATGCAGTTTATCATTGATGGAAATGTCATTATGTAGTACATGGCTATATTATTATCATATTATAAAATTTCCAAGTGACAAAAAAAATCTGAACCCCTGCTCTCAGGCTCCAGATCCCAGCTTTTAGCAGATATGCCACACTATCATTAACTACGGTGTTTCGCTTAGGAACATCACCAGACAAAGCTACTTGTTCTTCAGGGACCCAGTAATCATCCTTAACCTTGGACAATTATCCTGGCTCTATCGTTTGATGATTTTCTTTCTGCAACTAATGATTTGGGTAGAAAGAAAACCTGCCGATAGTCATCTTTGATATTGACTGGTCAGTCCCAAGGTCTAGGCATTGAAGTTTCTAAGAGTCTCTCTCCAGTCCTCTATATTGTTCTCTGCATACTCCTCCAATGTGGTACTGTACTATGCAGATAAGCACATGGATATGACCTGATCCTCCTCAATCCTATGCTCCCTGACATCTAAAATGGGCCCAGAAGCAAAACACTTTGCCTGCCGATTTGTGCTTTTCAGAAGATGAGCATTTTCTTTTACATTCTGGACACACACATAAAAAAACTTTTCTCTCATTAACCTGCCACAGCCTTATGGAAATTCTGAGAAGTCCAGTTCAGCTTCATAACGCGTGAACGTTATTTATCTTGAATGCTGCAAATTTGGCATATTGGTGGGGGGTGACAAGGTTAGGTAGATTTATTAGCATCCTGTCAGGAAATTTCCCATGAGCGGTAGAGGTTTGTCAGAAAATTCAGTGTAATTGATAGGAGCAAGTTGGACTAATTCTTAGTGCTAGATCTGTACTGGCTCTGTTCACACCTTTCCTTTGCAGACAACAAAATGTGCTGAGGAGAGCTCATTAAGAAGACCTTCCTGCAAACCCATTCTTTGCACCAGGTTTCTTTTTCCTTCCTTTCTTTTATATAATTATTTCAGTTACTGGAGAAGATATAAGTGTATATCGGAGGCATTACTGAATAGGCAATGATTTCAACTCATTTGTATGTATCTTTTAAGTCTCCAAGGGAACACTTAAACTCTAGGGAATAAAGATTAACAAGAAGCTGGTATCTGTTCGGTGTTTCGCTCTATTTTCACTAAAGGATTAGAGGTTTCAACTGTCGAGTCTAAAAGCCATCAAGACAGAGATATAACAGTGGAAGGAGGTTAGCTTTTGAATTAGGATTCTTGGATCCCAGTCTCAAGTCTCCAGCCTGCGAGTTCTTTGGCCCTGGGACAGTTATTTAAACTTGCTGAGCTTTGGTTTCCTCCTTTGAAAGGTGAGGTTAATGATGCCCATCTCACAGGGTTCCTAATAAATATTAAATGAAATGAAAAATGTCACAGCTACTTGACCTAAGCATCTTTCAATTTCTAGTTCCAGCACTGCTGCCCCTGAACAGCCTTCCTTGATGTGGCCAAGTAATAACAGCCACCATTTATTGTGACTTTATGATGTTGCCACACTCTATGCACCATGCTTTTCATACTTCATGTCATTGACACCTCAGAATCCAGAGAGACAGGGAGAGACCATGGGAAGAGAAGGAGAGAGAGAAGAGAGGAGTAGGGAGAGAGAGAGAAGACAGAGGAAAGGAAAAAGAAGAGAGGGAAAAAAGTGAGATGAGAGAGAAGAAAGAATGAATGAGTTCTCATGTAATTATGGCCAAGATATTCATCTTTCCTAAGCCTCAGTTTCCTTATCAGTAAAACAGTAAATTATCACGTCTTAACTATTTTGATGACTAAACGAGGTGTTTTCTGTTAGATGCAACCCACAGTGTCTGGAACATAATAAATCCCTAATAAATAGAATAAAATATTGTTGTTTCTGATGATAAGTTTCATTTTTGTTGCAAGCACTCCTGGCACACATTGCATTATAGATTCCATCCACTGATTTGCCATTGTTTATTTCAATTTCTTCCTCCTCTACTAGTCTGCAAGGAGGCCAGAGTCCTTTTTAAAAAAATAATCACTGCGATACTGTTCATCACACAGAAACACACATAAATTGTTTTTAAAGGAAGAAAAAAGGGAAAGAGGAAGGAGTACAGGCGTGTGTTTGGTAAGGTGTCAAGGGTCATAGGTCCTTAGATTCTACTCAGGTTTTTCTTCATAAAGATGCCATTTCTATTGGAAAGTGACGGCTCTGCCTCTGAAAATATTTCACAAAAACCAGAAGAGGAAAACAAACCAAAAAGAAATATTGCTGGAACACTATATTGTGGGCACTTCAATGTAGTTTTCCTATTCCTTATATTTTTCCATAGTTGGAATTGACACTGTAAGGGACACTTTTCACAAAGTAGCATATTCCCATGGCTGGAACAAAATAACCAACTTTGCAAAGGGAGTTGAATTACTTCCATTCCTTGTTAGGCTAAAAGCCATTTGGCCTAGCCAGGGATAATTTTGGCCTGGAAAGCTCAGATTTCTAATCTAGCCTGACTGACCTATTCCCAGTTCCAAGATTTTCCGCATACTTTCTTCCCTCACTCATGGAGTGATTACATGGAGTTAAATACAATACCCTTAGTGGAATTGTTTGGTACAAATTGTGGTGGCATTGACTCTGTCTGAGGTTCTGCTTACATTCTCTATGCTTGGATGCTAGCCGATCCTCTCCATCAAGTGGAATCCAACCTTGTCTTTATCTAGCATAAACCTCACCCTTCCCTTGTGATCTCCAAACATGTGAACAGCCTTTTTTTAACACACACACACACACACACTTCTCTCTCTTCTCACATCATGGCCTTCTTTAAATGTCAGGTGTTTTGAAAGAAGTTAGAGGCCTTTAGAAAGTGCAAGATACAAGTTAACTCTGTTTAAAGTTTAATGGCAAAAATCAGAATAAAGCAAAACTGGATCAGGCTTACAGATGATGGGTTTTGTTTTCCCTGCAACAAGGTTAAAAACTTTTTGAGACAACATTTTAAAATTGAATAGTTTAGATAAAAATGAGCTGTCCATGAAAATTATTAGCTACTCTTGGCAAATCAGAAGACATTGCAATACTAGACTTGCATTCCCATGTAGCAAAAAATTTGCTAGTGATCATTAGTGATTGTTTTGGACATTCTTTGGGTATTTACAGTCCCCACCATTGCCTATCATCCCACTAACACCAAAGCCAACTGCCAGTTCTAGTAATAACAACCAAATATGAAAATGCTTGAGCACCAGAATTTGTAAACCCAGCCCATGAATTTGCATTACCTGCTTGAACTCTGGGGTCGTTGATTTTGCAAACCATACTGTAAAGGAAAGAAAAAGGAAAAACCAAGTTAGATGTGTTACATAATACTATTTCATTATAATATCTCTTTTTTCTCCCTTCTACACTTTTCATTTACCACCACTCCCCACTCCCTGCTACCTAAATATCTTTATCCCAATGGAAGATGCGTTACCAAAGATTTACAGTTTATGGACCAGAAGAAAAATGTGGCTTCTAAGTAAGTCCTGCAGTCTTATTTCTCACTTCTATCATTGACAGCCACTAAATCAAGAAGAGGTTAAGTGAAAATTAGCAAAATACGCATTGCCATACTAACAGGCAGTAATAGAACAATCTGTTCATGTCCCCACTTCACAAGTCCACTTTCCCAAAACTAATCAAACTCTTCCATCTGTGGAACTTGCCACAGCAGGTCTTTTTCAGCAAAGAAAGAGCAACAAGGTTCCCTGCACATATTTTCCCTGGCAGAAATTTATCACCTTATTTTTCTACATTTCAAAAATAAATATTTTCCCCTTATACCTTTCCCAATCTTATTTTAAAATGGAAACAGCCAAAAGCTAGGTAGTTGTCTTATTCTCTTTTATTTTCATTGAAATCATTTCCTAGACTGTATACATACACATTATGTATGTATTTTATGAAGTTTTGTTTATACAAGAAAGCTTCTTTTATTTTTTAACATGCATTTATGTTGCTTTTTGGGCTAATGTCCTTAACCTTTTCAAAACCCAGGAGTTTTTCCACCTCTATTCTTCTGCATCACAAGACCTTACATTGTGTGTGTTTACTGGCCTTCATAAAAAAATTAAAAAAAAAAACACTCTAAATTCACATTTCACCACTTGTTACCTATCACTCTCTCTCATAGCTTGCGATGTTTACAAATGCTTCTGAAGTATTCAGTCCCTAGAGTGAGCTTTCTTTGACTGGTGGGCACCAGTACAATCATAGTTCACAGCAGCCTTGAACTCCTGGGCTCAAGTGATCATTTTGCCTTAGCTTCCAAGTAGCTCAGACTACAGGCATGAACCACCATGTTCAGTTGAAGTCCACATATGATAACATTTCTGCCTCCACTTAAAACCCTCCAGACAGCCCTTCAATGACCTCGGCTTACAATACAAATGTGTTATGATTTTCCAGGCCCTTCTTCATCTGCTCTCCCTTCCTTTTGAGCATTATCCCATGTCATGCCCCCACACAGATTCTAGTCATAGCCCATGACTTACAATTTCCCACAAAGAATGCACTGTGGCTCCACTCCAGGACTTTGCCCATGCTGGGTCCCCTTCCTGAAATGCCTTCTATCTGTTCTCTCTTCCCTGCTTGCTGCCATTTCCGTGGACGGACTATACTTGTCTTTCTGTTCTAATTGCTCTGAAATATACCTCTGGCCCCCCAGCTTTCCTGCTCCCCCATCCCCTGTAGTCCTTCTAGTTTTCCTGTGTCCCCATGGGACTTCTTTATCCTTTTTGAAGCACCTATCACACTGAGCCATAACTGCATACCTTTCTGGATGTCTCTTTCAGTGGACCATAGTTGCACACTCTCTTCAGGAAGTGCAACTTGTTTGTCAGTGAGTCGCCAATGCCTTATACTGTAACCAAAATGCAGATTCAGTCACTTGCCACCTGCCGAGTCCAATTCACAAGAGCAAGTTCTAGTATAAAGAAAGTGACTTTTTATTCCAAAGCTAGCTTAAGGGAAGAAGTATAGGCTTCCTGCCTTAAGAGTACTGCTTACTTTTGGAGCAGAAAGCAGGCACTTTTAAAAGGCATCTTGGCATGAATGGCTCACAGGGGAGGGAAATGCAGGTGGGGTCATGTAACTCACTGCAGTGCCTAATCTACTGCGTGGTTGAGCTGGTGACAGCTGGTGCCTTCATGGGCAGAACTAGGTTGTAAACGTGGCCAAAACTCTCCTGGTGGGAGACAGTTTTGTAGCAGGCACTTCAGGTTGTACATTGACTGTTGTCTCTCGAGGTGATCTCCTGGTGAGAGGGAGTTCTGCTCTGGAGCTTCTAAGCACATAGTTAGATGAACTTGCCCTGTACGGAGTGTCTGGAAAAAGGAAGGTAAAAGGTTATAATTGCATGTCTAAAGAGCTAAGTAGGAAGTAGGGAAAAAAGAAAAGAGAAAAAATACATTGTCTCTTACAAAAATGGGGGTACTCATTACAAAACTGTGTCTGGCACATGAATGTTCAGTGATGTTGACTGACCAAAGAGAGTTACAAAACAAAAACTTGGAAGTGGGAGGGGCATAGCAATCAGGGTCCCAAAGGAAAGAAGGCATACACAAAATGGTTACATGAAGAGAAACTAATGAAGGGATTTATTTCCCAGGTAAGAAAATTAGCAAGTGCTGGTGAAACGCTTAGGGATGAGAAAATGTGAAAAGTCTCAATTGTCCCTAGGTTTGAATGGCCACAGAAGACAATTGGATTCCATGAACATGGCTGGTGTTGCAACCTTGTGAGAGAGGAAACTCAGTTATCACTTTGGTCCTAAATAAAATAACCCAGCTACTGGCACATTCATAACATATCAGGGAGGGTTCTGGAAGGAAGAATGAATAAATGCCCAATGTTTCTCTTATTGAGCTCTCCACTGCCAAAATATACAAGAAGCCAGAGGAAAAAGACAGTCTTATGATGTGATCTATACAGCTTATAGCAGTCAGCCTTTCTAGTGGGCAGAGAAGGAAAGGAAATGAATCTGGGATGAAAGTGAGAATATCTAACCCAGTGTACCTGCCTAGCAGCAGAGGGGAATCTTTGACTATAAAAATGTTTCGTTGTTAAATTTTGAAATAATAAATGACTATAAACTTTTCATAAAGTATATACCTGTATTATTAATGTTCTTATGCTAACATTTCTGGTTATTAAAAAATGGTGCATATGCACTAATAACCAATCAGTATACAGAGAGCTGTCAAGTCACTCATCTGTAAGTGCTACCAGCTGGGGTTAATAAGCAGAACCGTGACATGTGAATATTTCCTTCATGCAAACATAAACAGAAATTTGTTTTATTTTAAAAGATAGAGGAATTCTAAACATATAGTAAAAATAGTAAGTGTGTATTCCAGAAAATCTTAGCAAAAAGTCAGAACTAAGTAAATGAATAATAAATGAGTGAATGAGGTAATATAATTGGACTACAGAGACTAGGCAATGTGAAGGAGAGAAATATGATGTAGGCTTTGGGAACATGAAAGGTAGAGTTTGCTTACACTGAAAGAAAAGATAGAGAAAATGTGAACAATGTGACAAGGATGGATGTTATTAAATTTTCATCCTAAATTGTAAGATTCTTGTCCTCAGAGAAGGAAAGAAGGAGGGAAACTAGTATTTATTGAGTCTCTATGATATGCTGAGAGCTTTTACAAATCTTTGCTTGTTTAATTCTCACAAGTCACTATGAGTATTATTATCTCATTTTTACAGTAAGGAAGCCAAGACACAAAGCAGTTAAAGAACTCACTGGTTACTGGTAAAAACCAGGAAATAATCCCAGATTCATCTCTCAGAAGCCCATTCCCTGTTTGCATACCATGCAACATTCAAGAATCTAGTGAAGGAAATAACACGCCTATCAATAATTATATATCCAAGACAGAATGTAAAAATACTATGCCAGAAGTAGACAGTGCCTTGGTAACACACAGGACAGAGAAACTCTAATCAGGAATTCTGATCCAATTTCATGCAGTGGTGGCATTTAAATAAGTCTTTGAGAGATTTTCAAAATTTGAATATCTGATAGACAACATGACTTAAAAGAAAGAATCATTTTATTTATTTTTGGCACCTTGGTACTTGACACAATGTCCATCAAATAGTAAGTTTCAGTAACTCAATCAAAAACAAAAATGGGAAAAATGACATCAGGTGTGTTCAGGGAAATGGTGATTTGTTAAAGGTCTGGTAGTGAGTATGAGGGATGGGTTAGAGTGAAGGCTACAGCTGACATGATAGGACAGGGCTAGTTTGTAGAGGATTTTGAATACTATTATGCAGAGTTAGAACTTTCCATAGGTGTGAAATAAGTAGCCACTGAAGGATTTTGTGCAAAGCAGTGAAATTATGTGGGCTGCACATTAGGAAGATTTCTCTGGGGAAATGTAGCAGGCCCTATTCGAGAACAGTGTTGGCAGCTAAGAACTGCATTAGTATGCCATTGTATTCATTCAAAGAGGTACTAGGGAATGAACAGCACTCTGAGAATGGGAAACAGGGGCCGAGCTGAATGATGCTGTGGAGATAGTCATTTCTCTAGTTTAGATAGGGAGAGGGAAGGGGGTCTTTCAAGAAATGACTTCAGAATTTTGAGCCTGAATAAATGGAAAAATTATGATGTCATTAACTACAGTATACAACGTACAATAAGTAGGGGTAAAATGAGGAGTGAAAAGTAATAAGGAAAATGATGAGTTTGGATCATCTGTAGAAAGAGGTCCAGTAGGTGGTTATGGTTCGGATTATTGGATGACATCACAGATATAGATCTGGGGTTCCTCCACTTAGAGGAAGTAGCTGAATCCATGGGAGGATTCACAGGTGGTGAACAATACCATTGAGGATAGAGCCCAGACCTGGGAGAGCACATTTTTAAGTGACGGGTGATAGGAGAAAAACTAACGGGATATTTGAAAATGAGAAATTGTCAGGTTCGTTGCACTATTACCCCCATTTTTCTCTCTTTTATTCTCTCTTTTCTTTTTGTTTCTTTTCTTTTCTTTTTTTTTTTTCAGGGTCTTGCTCTGTCACCCAGGCTAGAATGCAGTGGCATGATCATGGCTCACTGCAGCCTTGATCTCCTGAGCTCAAGCAATTCTCTCACTTGAGCTCCACAAGTAGCTGGGACTGCAGGCACACCATGCCCAGCCAATTTTTTATTTTTTGTAGAAACAAGGTCTTCCTATCTTCCCCAGGTTACATTTTTCTCTTTCTGATAGTACCTTTATCTAGAACACTAAGTAGCTAATCCTTTCTACAAAATTAAAGATAGTTACTTTAGTTGACAGTTAAATATCCTATTGTACTTAAAGTTCTTGTGCATTCCGACGGGTTAATCAGATGCCTCCAATTCCACCTCTTTCAAGGGTGGTGTATCTGAATGTCAAGGTGATTGGCATAACACTAATGCATAATAACCAGAAATCGAGTTTATCTTCCAAGATCTTAATAGAGGATCCTCCTCAAGAGAAAACCTTTCAGACATATCAGCCTTACAACTGGAATCTATTTACTTTTCATTCGTTTTTCACCCTATTTATGTCATTTTCCTTTTTAATTACCAGGGATATGTATATGGAAAACAGAGTTTTCCTCTTCTTGTTTCTGTCAGATCTTGTAGTTGACATCTTGTTTCATTCTGTCATGCCAATGATTAAAGCTCAGTAAAATCTCCATTTTGCATATATGGCTTTCTAAAGATCCATTTGGAGGAGATCAGATGTTAAAAGAGAGGATGTTTGTTGGGGGGGTGGTGGTGGGAGGTGGGTAGGGATAGTACTTTAGAAACTGTTTCAGATCTAAGAGGGAATTAACAGGATTTCAGAGGGTGCGAGAAAAGTGGGATAATGTTAAGTATTACATTGAAAGCAGCGAATGAGACCTTTCCAAAGTGATGACAAATACAACAGAGGAGTGAGGGCTGGGGCAGTCAGCAACACAATTTTTCCACTCACTTGTGGAGCTAGAACATACCTTCCCTCTGTTTTGTAAAGATGAGCCTCCTCCCTTTCTTAGAACATTTGGAGAACTTCATAACTTTCAATATAACATTCAAGACATACTTCAAGAGTTGCCCAGCCACATCCATTAGTCTAGGTGGCACCTATGTGGTTCAGTCACATCTGTATGAAGACTTGAAGACTCCCAAGGAACTTACATCAGAAGGAGAGAAAATGGGGTTCTTCATGGAAACTTGCCATGGATGAAGGTACAACATGACCCATTGACTAGACCAAGTAGCGTGACCTGGATGTTGAGGGAAGGAGGTGGTTCCAGGTCAAGTTTGAAACTGGTTCTGAACATTCCTAGATCTGTTCTCCTGCCTTGTCTGTGTGTTTTGGGGAAGAGATTGTTTGCAAAAGAAAGAATCCTGTCACTTGTGTCTTTACTGTTCTTCCGTGGGAAAGGGCTCTGAAAGGATTGCGTTTTGACAGGAGGAAGGTGTTGAACCACTGCTCGTAGATAGACAGGGAACCCTGTGTGGCCATAGTTTAGGTATGGTTGCCAGTTCTGTGGGGAATACAGTAAAAGCTTTCAAGGACAATGACATACGTGGCCTCCAGAGCATGAGGCTAGAAATCTGACATATGCGAGAAGGTCCTCTCTCACCCAAAAACTTTTACAGAAAATAACTAGGGAGGGACATCCTAGAGGGCAAAATTAGACTTCTTGCTAACCAAGTGTATTAGTTTCTTCTTATATTGCTACTCTTATTCTTCTTATACTACCTGAAACAGGGTAGTTTATGAAGAAAAGAGGTTTAATTGACTCACAGTTCCACATGTCTGGGGAGGCCTCAGGAAACTTACAATCATGATGGAAGGTGAAGGAGAAGCAAGCACATTTTCACAAGGCGGCAGGAAAAGAAAGAGCGAGGCAGGAGCTGCCAAACACTTTTAAAGCCATCAGCTCTTGTGATGAACTCACTCACTATCATGAGAACAGCATGGGGGAAACCACCCCCACAATCCAATCACCTCCCACCAGATCCCTCCAACATGTGGAAATTACAATTTGAGATGAGATTTGGGTGGGAACACAGAGCCAAACGATATCATCAAGCAAGTGGGTGCCCAAAACATTGAGGCAAATTGTGGAGTTTCTTTAAGTAGAATACATTTGTAAGTTCATAGTTTCAGCTTATGAACTAGCTCTTATTTGATCAGCATGAGAGCATCTAAAAGAGAAATAATAAAACAAATGGATCCATCTCTCATTATTTCCATTCCATGGTCTAACTTATTTTTTTCTTGACTACCCTTCTTCCTATAAGAAAAGAAGAGGAAGGTCTGAGAAAAATATGTGCCCCCATAACACTCTGGAGCAACCTGAAGGCCATCCTCCAAAGGTCCCCTCTGCCTTTTTCAGAGAAGAGATTGTTAGGCTGATCCATGCTTCTGTAACACACAATCCACAAGAATGCATGGCATGCAGTGACAAACCAAGAATATTCTGATAATCTCAGTTGAATCTAAGCATTCTATGGCAGAAACTCGCTTTTAGTAATCTGCTATCTGTTAAAGAAAGAACAATTTGGTCTCGAGCAGTGGGGAAGATCAGCTCATTTACAAGACTGTCACTTAATGAAGCTCCTTGGTGACTTTTCTGTGATGAATTTGGACATTGAAAAGAAATATTTCACCTCTTCACTCTGCTCCATAGACTCAAGCAGAAAAAATGGGAGACATTGTATTTCTAGTTTCTTTCATCCAAAGCTTTGCTCACTTATGTTGACATTGTGCTGAACAGCTGACGAACATGCGGGCAGGCCAAGGAGGATGCTGTCTTACTGTTGGACTCTTCTCTGGGCAAAGTTCATTATTGTGCTGGCCTCAGACCACTTTAGCTGCCATCAGTTGAGAGGAAAAGAAAGAACTGCATTAAAAAGAATGTCTTGCATTACAGGCTTCAGAGGGGAAACTAGTGAAAAAACTGCTGATGCTTTGGGAGGCAATTTCTTCCCTCCCTGCCTGTCTCCCTCCCTCCCTTCCTCCCTCCCTCCCTTCCTTCTTTCCTTCTTTCCTTCTTTCCTTCCTTTCTCCCTTCCTCCCTCCAACTCTTCCTCCCTCCCTTCCTTTCTTCCCTCCTTTCTAGTAGATGTCTCTGATTCTACCTCTTTTTTCAATTGATTTATGTGCTTTTGCTTGGCAAGTTTGCACTAACTCCCATAATTGCTTGGAAGGACGGTGTTGATTTAAGCCTTGTTTCATTGAAGGAGAATAGCATTCCTTCTTTCATAACAGACCAATTAAAGACGACACAATGACTTCTTCTTTCTGTAAGCTTTCCTTGATTCCCTAAGCCAATTTTGAAATTAAACTCTTCTTCAGTCCTCCTAAACTCATTGCAGAGAAACAATCACAAACTCACACTGTCAGGAGTGGCCCAGGCCATCTGGTTCCACTGTTTGCAAGCCTCCATAGTGCCTTCATAGAGGCATTTCCGCAGCATTCTAGAGACACTGTAAACCTTTTCCATAATGGGCCAGATTTTCCTAGCAGGGACTAATACTAGCTGATGATAGCTAATAGGTACTGATTGCTTACCCTGCCTGGTGTTTTAAAGATAGTGTTTAAATGGCAGTATAGGGTTAAGAGTATGACAACCAGAGCCAGAGATATTGGGTTCCAATCCTACCATTTAATCCCTGTGTGACCTTGGGCAAGATGTTTTACCTTTCTAAACCACAGTTTTCTTCTTTGTAAAATGGGAAAAAATTTAGCTACTGCAAGTTGTTGCATTAAATGAGATAATTTAAAGTAGAATGTGAATCGTAATACCCAGAATGTTCTAAAAATTAATGTTAATTATCATTCTTATTATCCATTGCTTATCTCCAAATGCTTTAGTGTAATTTTCAACATGGTGCTACATAGCGAGGATTATGCCCTCTGAAATTGTCACACATCAAGACTGGTGGCTGAAGGCCAGCAAAATGGTAATTGTGATCATTATCTAGCACATTTTCTTCTCTAGAAGATGGATTTTAAGTCTCTGCTCATAAGCTGATTGGTAGTGCTGCCTTAGATTGGTATCTTCTGTTTTGGGGAAAGAAGGTGATTTTGCCAGATTTCCTCAGTTTTGATCATTGGGAATATACAATAATGGAAATTTGCCATGGGAGGCTGGGAACCCATAACTAAACAGTCCATGATAATCCTATATCCAACTCTTGGAAAAGGGAAAAACAACACTTCATCTCAGGATTGCTTCAGGGTGAATAATGTGCCTACTACCCATATTAAATGCATTTCTTTATGTCCATCCCTCCTCTCTCTCTCTGTCTCTCTCCCTCTCTGTGTGTCTTTCTCTCTCTCTCTGTCTGTCTGTCTCTCTGTCTCTCTCTCTCTCTCTCTCTCTCTCTCTCACACACACACACACACACACCCCAGAAGAGCATTTTGGCCACTTAAAGGAATGCTGTGAGGAATTACAGATTTTGACTGTGTAAAATATTGTGCGTTGTTCCAAGCAAAGGTAAAATTCTCAAACTGTTGAAATTGTTTTTATCAGCACTACTCCTAATCATAATTACTGTTGTCATTAGTCAGTGTTGGGTACCACTACCTTCTGTGATAACACTTAACACATTGTTAGCAATTACACAGAACTTCCCAATTCTGCCAGCTCCATGCTACATCATCAATGCCATTTCCTGTAGTAGAGTGCCCCCTAGCACCTCCACGCTTCTCTCAGTTTAATTTGCTTTTTGAGCCCCCCAAAGAGAGACTACTAAATATCAAAGGCAGCTTTCACTCATTAGGGACTTGGGCTTTCCGAGTGGTTAAGTGCCCAGCATTAATCTCCTGAGATTTGTTCATCTGACTTCACAGCAGCTGGAACAGGGACAGAGATCTTTTGGACAGCCTGTTCTGCCAGAAGCAGAGCAGGTGGCTTTCTCTCGGGTCACAGTTGAATTTAAAAATCCCATTAATTTTGTCAAGTCAACTTAATTCTCTTAACCTGATAATTATCTTCCTTTGGAAAAAGAACAATAAAAGAGTAGGCAGACCTCTGTTAAGCAATGTTTAAAGTGTGTGTGTGTGTATGTGTGTCTGTGTGCACATGTGTGTGTGCATGCATGCATGTGTGTGAGAGAAAGAGACAGAAAGAAAGGCTGCCTGACTGATTATAGGTTTATAAGGTTCACTTCTTAGTTCATCTCTGAAAACAAGAGATTTTGGCTGCTGTCTTATTTGTCCTTAAATAATTTGGGTAATCCACCTGGGCATTAGGTCACAGCCTTGGGCCCTCTTTTTAAAGCACTTGCATGCCTGGGAAGAAGGTGGTAGGCTCTTACAGCAGCAAATAAGAGTGTATTGCTTAAACCTCTCTTTGAAGGCAGGGAGGGCGAGGGGGAGGTGTGAGATATTTTAAAAATAAGATGTGCTGCTAAATTCTCTGCCAACCTCCGTTCATGCTGAGTGGAGTGTAAGTAACAAGTATCAGATAGTTCCTCCAGATGTCAGCTATTTAAAGAGTCACATGCTAGAAGTTCTGTGGACAGCAATTGTCTTATTCCTGGTGGTGGTGGTGGTGGTGGTGGTGGTGGTGGTGATGGTGGTGGTGGTGGTGGTGGTGGTGGTGATGGTGGTGGTGGTGGTAATGGTGGTGGTGATGGTGGTGGTGGTGGTGGTGGTGGTGGTGATGGTGGTGGTGGTGGTGGTGATGGTAATGATGGTGGTGGTGGTGGTGGTGGTGGTGATGGTGGTGGTGACGATGGTATTAGGAGGTGGATGCTGCCTCACAGAAACTTTTATCAGCAAGAAAGTGTGGGAATGTGTTTGTGCATTTGAGAAGTAAGACAAATTAGACCAGAGGAAAAAAAATGACCTAATAACTCAGGAAGATCATGATATCAACCTTTGTACAAGTAACATTTGATTTTTAAATGTATAAAGCAAGAAGAATGTCCAGGAACTCTCAATTCCTGTAAAATTATTGTATTTTCCTTAAGAAATTAACTTATAGGCCGAGAAATTATACAATAAGGAAAATGATTCTTATTCAATTTTAAACTTTTCTCTACTGCTTTACCTAAAATAAACAGACTGGAAAAAAAAAGTTGTGACTGTTCTCTTTTGTTATCTCTTTGAATCCCAGTGGTAAAGGACTTCTTCCTACAAGACATAGAATTGATCTGTTTAAGTTAGTAATCACTGTGAGGAAGTGGTAGGGTCAAGACTGATTTGAGTCTTCAGAATTTCCCCACCAGTTCAAATGATGTTTTCTTATGCTCATGCTTAAAAGTTCTGCATAAGGGTCACAAAAATTGTTAAGCTTCATTTCTTCTCTTCTCTTCTTTCTTTAATTTTTGGAGACAGAATCTTGCTCTGTCACCCAGGCTGGGATGCAATGGTGTGATCTCAGCTCACTGTTACCTCCGCCTCCCAGGTTCAAGTGATTCTCGATTCTGGTGCCTCAGCCTCCCAAGCACCTGGGATTACAAGTGCACACCACCACACCTGGCTAATTTTTTTGTTTTTAGTAGAGACCAGGTTTTACCATGTTTTCCAGGCTGGTCTCGAACTCCTGCCCTCAAGTTATCTGCCCATCTCGGCCTCCCAAAGTGTTGAGATTACAGGCATGAGCCACCACACCTGGCCCATTCCTTATATATTTTAAAAAATAACCTGTTCTTCTTCAGTTTCTACAAATCCTGGCTTTATTCTTTTGCTTAATTTGAATTTCAGCTGTGTTAATAACCAGAGGGACTCCAAAGGATGTAGTTTTATAATTTCTCTGAGGGTCAGTTCTTCCAGTTTTATATGGAAGAGGAATAAGATAGCTCCCAGCTCTTGGCTCATTGTTGGTGACAAACTTAAGTAACAAACACTGCCTTTCTAATGGGAGATATCATTATGCTCAATTCCTCCTAGTGTCTCTTCTAAAACAGATACTCAGATAAAACACTTACCTCTGGGAGAAACAGATAGGCAGAGAAAAGAAGGGTATGTGATTAAGTGAAGGTAGCATTTCTAGAACTGAAACTTTGTCTTTTCCTTCAACTTCCATGGCCCTTTTGAGTAATAGAACAAAGTAGAGATAGGTTTGGTTGTGTCAAACACAGTGGGATCAGATGTCCTTCAAACAGACTTTGAGAGACAGTGTGGTCATGGGTTTTATTTTTTTTCCTCACTTTTTCTTTTCTGGATTCTTCTGCAGGCGTCCCAGGTTGAGACACTTGCAAAAAAAAGATAAGAGGCAGCTATACAGGGGAGAATCACAACCTGTGTAGTCACCGTGTGACCACTTGTAAAACAGTCCCAGCATCCCATCTTAGTTTGTCCCTTGGTAGGGCAAGGAAGACTGTGAGCTTTTGTTCGTGATGTTAAATAGAGAACATTGTGTGTCAAAAGAAGTAGACTTCCTTATCTGCTGTTTACAGCTATGAAAGAGGAGGTGTTGGTCTTTCTTCTAAGCTCTATCGTCCAACTTTTTTTTCCTACCTTCTGTTTCACATGATCTCATACAGAAAACTTCTGACTTTCCAATGTAGGGCTTGTTCTGTTGTCAGCATTTGTAGTCAGCATTTCTCTAGTGTTTTTCTAAAACCCTTATCTGCAGGGAACATCAACGTGGTTGTAGCATCAATAGAATAAGGTTTTAGTTATATATATATGTATCTACATATATATATAGTTATCTATATATATAGCTATATATATAGTTATCTATATATAGCTATATATATAGTTATATATATAGCTATATATATGGTTATCTATATAGCTATAGATATAGTTATCTATATATAGCTATATATAGTTATCTAAAGATAGCTATATATATAGTTTATATATATAGTTTTATACACACACACACACACACACATACACACACACACTTAGCTTTTCTGTTTCAACTTTGAGTCATAATGTTGAATGAAAACTGAGTCCAAGATTGATATTCTGGGGTCATCTACATGGAGCACTGAACTATCTTCAGTGCATTACATGGGAAGGTTAGATATTGGTAAGAAAGTTAGGAAATCGATCTAATTTCTCCTATTCTGTCTCCCCCACCTTTCCTTTTACCGTCCATTGTGTGCAGAATTCAAGAGTGCCATTCACTCAGTTGTGCCAGAGCATAATTGCTGATAAAGTAGAGCTGATGAATTTGCACTATGGAATGATCCTGGTCATATGTTTTCCTGAAATTTTCTCAAGTTTTGCAAATTTATTTTCTATTTCATACTTGTCTAATATTTTTGATATGTACAAATACGTATCTACCTTATTACTTTAGTGAGATGGGACTCATTTTCTCTCATACACAAATACATATATCTTATGTATTTAAAACATATCCATATCTATAAATTATATTTTATAAGACTCACATATCCATATCTATAAATTCTATTTTATAAGACTCTAGCTAAAACTGAGTAGTGTTTTAAGAATTGTTAAAAAGGCAGACATGTCTTGGGATGCTAGCAGGTGGGAAGTATGATCTGTCCTTAATAAAACATGATTAATCTCACAAAAAAGGAAAAACTCTCTCCCATTTAAGGCCCAGAGAACTAGGCTAAACCAGAAAACAGAGAGGCTTGTGTTGGGGAGTACTTTTGACAGATCCCTCACCCCCATCCGCACAGCCACCCACAGCATAGGTGTATATTGTCTCTGTATGATTTCGTATCTGGTGCTGTTCTGCACTTCTCAGTTTGGGGGCTGAATTCCTCAGCATCCTTGCCACATTACAGAAATAGAAAGCCCAATATCATAGTCACACCACCACCCCACTTGCCACCCACAACGTAACAGAAGAGCAGGCAGCCCTCAGTTTCCGAAAGGGTTGTATTCTCAAAGTTACTTTATAAATTCTCAGAGCTCAGATTATATTTTCCAGAGAAATGGTATATTCTCTTTCCAGAACTCAAACACCTACTAACCCACAATATTCCCAATGTCCTAGTCAAGAGATACTATAGTCAAGTACCTGGCCACATAGGAAATGCTTTCTAAAAGGGTATGTATTTGGAATTTTAGGTTAGGATACCAACGACATATTTTTCACCATTACAGATTTGATAACAAGATCTGGGCTACCCAAACACCCACTTGCTGTCTGCAAAGATCCTAGGCTAGTTAGTTCTTCATCCAGGTTCATGGCAAAGGTTGAGAGGAGATTCAAAGGTAAGAAAGGGGCTCCAGCTGGAAAAGGACATGGTGAGGTGCTGGACTTGATGTGCTGGGAAGGGGTGAGGAGGAGGGTGAGATGTATGTGAGGGGCATAATGGGAGCAGTGGGAATTGGGAGACACAGGGAGAAGAAATGAAAGCTGAAGGAGTGGACTTTGAGGGTTAACAAAGAAGAGAAGCAGAACATAATTCAATTCAATTCAACATACTTTGTTGATCACCCAATCTGGTATGTGCCAGAAAAGTGAGCAAAGTTGAATGAGATGTGTTCTCCACAGGCGAGATCTCCTGTAAGGGAAGGAGAAAGGGACATATGCAGATTTGCATTCTTGGAGCAGATCTGTTCGGTTCCAGACTAGAGATGCAGAAAGGGCACAGAGAAGGAAAGATTTATCCTGACTTGAAGATGAGGGGACGTCTCATGGAAGAGAAGGCAGTTAAGCTAGACCTGAGGATGCTAAGTGCCTCACATAAGTAGGGAAAGAAAGCATAAGTCCAGTCTGGGAAAATGGTGAGTGAGATGAAATCCCACAGATAAGAAAGGTGCTCTGTGTGTGTGTGTGTGTGTGTGTATGTGTGTGTGTGTGATGGGGTGGGGGCGGGGGGATGACAACATGCCTATAGAACACAGGGGGATGTGAAATAACAATTTACCTTCCAGAATAAACTTCCTTCTTTAGCACTATGCACATATTATCTTGGCCTCTAATGAGACTGCAATCCTGCGGGCAAGTTGTGGTTCTCATGGGATAGAAGAAGTGAGGATGGGAGAGGATACCGAGGAGGGGCTCTGGGACTTTGAGAATTTGGAAGTTTGGGGCTAGTGGGCAAGGAGATTTTTCCCACTTCTTGCTTCTCTAGATCAACTACTACCTGGCCTGTTGTATGACTCTCAGATGCTAATGTGGTGGGAGTAAAGAAGGAAGCATGTCCTTGGAGCTCAGATTATATTTCAGGGTATCCAAGGCATCAGAGAAGGCAAACACAGGGGAAGGAAATTTTTAGAGGAAATGTGGAGGCTTGGAATGCTCCACATTTATACAATGTTTACACACTCAACATTGTATAAAACCAGTATGAAAGACAAGATTCGTCTGAATTTCATGAAACATTCTCTTGGGCCCCTCCTGCCCACAACTTCTTTTAAAAGGAAAAATGAAGTGCCCATTCCTCACGTTTCTTCCCATGCAAGTGAACCCCTGAAGAATGGATGCTGAGGTTGGGGCTGCTCTCAGATCAGCAAATTCTGAGATACTAGAAAAAAAGAAGGAGAGGAAGAGGAAGAGAAGCATGAGGAGGAAAAAGAAGGATAAGAGGAAGAAAAAGAGGGAGAAGGAGAAGAAGGAGGAGGAGGAAGATGGAAGAAGAAAGGAGGAGGAGGAAGAAGGAAAAGGAGAAGAGGAAGGAGGAGGAGAAGGAGGAGGAAAGAGGACGAGGAAAGAGAAAGGAAAGAGAGAGGAGGAGGAGGAGGAAGAATAACAAGAAGGAGAAGAAGAATCATTTTTCCAAATATTTGTCAAAAGCATAATGCTTCTATTAAAATGTTGAAATGCATATTTATGTTTCAGGAATTTGGGGAGAGGACAAATGTGTACAAGGAGGCAGTCACTCCTGTAAATGCTGCACACATACAGGGCCTTCAAAGCAAAGAGAGAGTTCTGCATTTCAGGGAAGGCAAATGGCTATGGACATTCACAGAAACCTGGAGAAAGTGGATGGCTCCTGGGTGGATAGCAACACTGATAGGTACAAAGTGAAGGAGGAGGTGGGTAGCTTTCAGACTCTACTTTATCATCTTTTAGGGCCTGTGTATCTGACTACTGCTGGGATTGAATCTGCTGGATGTCTACAGCTGGAGGTTAGGGGATTTCACACTTAAAGTATGGGTGTGTGCATGCATGCTGTCTGTGGCCTGTTTGTTTGACCTCAGTCTTAATGATGAACTACTAGGAAAATGGAATTTGAGGCACTCACTACCTCTTGGCCATTCCTCAAGTGAAAGGACACAAAGACTTTATATTAAGATTTATAGCAACTTCAAAGCTATAATTTTGGGTCTTGAACACATCCTTTAATGGAATTCTTTTGTTAACCACACATATAGAAATCTCCATGTTTTCAGCCACAGAATACCACATCTATATAACAGACTAGGCAAATATTGGCATATTTCTTTTAAAAGATTACCAATCTTACTATTTAAATGAATATGCTGAAATTTAAGTATTATGTTCATATCTTTACACTTTGAAAAACAGGAGACATCCCTCTGCCCTAGCTGAGCTCAGGTGAAATGATAAAATCCGGGGAAAACATGTCTTGATACTTTGGTAAATGTGTGTGTGTTTATCTCATTCATTAGTAACCAGAGACAAGCAGGAACATGTTAACCATCAAATCAGGAGGTGGGAGATCCTGGATCTGATTTTTACTTGTTTCTATCCATTTTTGAGCACTATGCCTTTCTAGGATTTGAATTTCTCCTCTGTAAAATGAGGGAGGTAATAAATGGCTCTTAATGAAAGGTAATAAATGGTAATAAATGAAGTAATAAATGGTTCTTCAACATTTCTGGGTCACGAAGTTCTTTAAAAATATAAAGAAATCTTTGGACTTTTTTTCCAGAAAAAAAATGCATACCCAAAGTAAATTGAATATAGTTTTGGAAAGGAGTTTTTATCTTATCCTACCATAGATATTATGTACTATACAACTCCAGGGGGCACAATTCATAGACTGTGATGTAAAGGACACCTCCTTGGAGGTGGGCAAAGAGGTGACTCTCTTTATAGCAGTACCTTGAACTCCAAGCTAAGAACTCTTTTGCCAGATGAGCTTTAAGATTCTCTCTGGATCTGAATTTCTTCAATTCCAGAAATGTCATTATTATTACCAATAACCCTATACTAATCTGGTTAGGTCGTCTTTACAAAATACTACAGAATGTGTGGCTTAAACAACAGAAATGTATTTAATTTATTTTTTATTTTCATTTTTTTGAGACAGGGTCTTGCTCTGTTGCCCAGGCTAGAGTGCAGTGGTGACTCACATGGCTCACTGCAACTTCCGCCTCCCAGGTTCAAGCGCTTCTCCCACTTCAGCCTCCCAGGTAGCTGGGGTTACAGAAGCCCACCACCATGCCTGGCTAATCTTTGTATTTTTAGTAGAGACAGGGTTTCACCATGTTGGCCAAGCTGGTCTCAAACTCCTGACCTCAAGGGATCTGCCTGCCTTGGCCTCCCAGAGTGCTGGGATTATAGGCATGAGCCATCATGTCCGGCCAACAATAGGAATTCATTTTCTCACAGTTTTAGAGGCTGGAAGTCCAAGCTTAAGGTGTCACAAAGTTAGGTTTCTTCTGAGATCTCCTCTCTCCTTGGCTTGCAAATGGCTGCCTTCTCTGTGTGTTTACATGATGTGTGTGTGTGTGTGTGCCCGCGCGCGTGCATGTGTGTCCCCAAACTCCGAGTGTTTCTTTCCCTTCTTATAAGGACACCAGTATATTAGATTAGTGCCTCACCCTTATGAACTCATTTAACCTTAATTACCTCTTTCAAGGCTGTATCTCCAAATTCAATATAGGAATTTTAAGAGAACACAATTCAGTCTGTAACAAATCCCAAACTGATAAACACATTGCAGATAGTAACTAGAAAAATCAAAACATCTTTCAGATCCCTTCTACATGCAAATAAGTCTATCAAAAATTAGAATGAAGTATGCTACTTTTCAAAATGGGAATTTATGATAAATAACCAGAATTTATTTGCTACTGTGCTTACTAAAGGGGAAACTGTTACAGAGGTTTATTTAGTATTACATATATACACGCATGTATATATCTAATATATATGTATGTATATATATACATCTATTTAAAAACTAACTTGATGTTGTATAAAATAAATTAACTTTTAAATTAATTGGCCAAATGTCATATATAGTAGGACAAAGAATGAGTTAAGATGGAAAAAATTTTAATAACCTATAAACATTCGTAGTTTTTGTTTTTCTTTGGGTCCTCCAAGTGATCATCTTCGTGTAACATAAATCAAGCAACCAAAAATCTCTTCCACATCTGGTAAGTGAGGGTAGGGGGAATTGGGGATTGCTGTTTTTTGTTGTTGTTGTTTTTTGTTTTTAATTTTCCTGATTTTTCTTTAACTATAATGGAGGATCGGGGCTGAGAAGAAAAGGCCAAGAGTTTCTTGTCATTTTTATTTATGTATTTATTATTTCTGCCCCAGTGCCACATATAGTAACCACCACCTTCTGAGTAATTCCCGAAGCAACAACCATTCTACACCCCACCCCCAGTTACCCTAGTGCCAATGGTAGCTAAAGAAGAGAAATGTTCAAGAAGATTTACATATTGCTGGATGTTCTTATTCTTAAAGCCTCACCACGATTCTATGGCAGTATAGTCCATTCAGCAATGAGTCAAGCCTGTGAGTTAGCAGTGTTACAGACTCACCAAGAATGTATGGTACCACCCAATAGCATACTGTCCTTTCATCCTTTTTGCTTTGCATGTACTGACCTTTCTCTCTATTCATCTTCTGTACACTGACAAGGTATACATTTTAGGAAATTACATCTATGAGGCACAATGACTCCCTCTGTGATGTTTCACTCCCACGCAACACTCCCTTGAATGAAATGGCTTGCTCTCTGCCTGAATTGGGCTAAGATATATGCCTGCTGAGGACTTCTGCCCTCCCATCTCTCTTCTACCACCCCTGCCTTGTGAATTATCTTCTTTATTCCTAGGGAATCTACAGTAAATACTTTGTCATCTATAGTCATTTGCTTGAAATTAACAGGTGGGTGGTTGGCCAAGCAAGGCAGGAGAGACGTGGGACAGGAAAAATAAATAGTAGGCACAAGCATACCAGCAGGTGTTATTATTCCAAAGCTGTGTAGCTCTTTAGCCCCTGTTTCTATTATAAAAATTAAAATTTTTAAAAGGCACCTGAGAATCTATAGGAGAGAGTCAGTGGTTAAGTGAGTTGCCTAATATCTGGCAATTAATGTTTGAGCCAGGGACTAAAATCCAGATATTTTTGATTCCTAAAGTGTGATTAAAATATGTCTCAACCATGACATATTAAACTATTGGAAATCATATGTAATACAGTCCTTTCTATATTACTTCAAAACCTGGTTTAAAGAAACAAAAGTATGATTTTTTTCATGACTTTTCAAAAGCCTTCTGATTTTCTCCAGCTATAAAGGTTATATATATATAACCTTTAGAGCCAAATATATATGCTCTCTTCTTTCTCTTAAAGGTAAGCTTTATGCTCATTATTGGGACTGATGTTATTGATCATATCAGACTTCTCTTTTGGAATAATGTTTCCAGGATTTTCACTTTGAGAGGATCAAAACCCAAAAAACATCATATGCATTTTTCTGGCATTTAGTTCCCAGGTTGGGCAGTACATTTTCAAAGTATAATTGATTTTGTCAAGGTCTTAAGTTTGGGAGTGAAGACTGGAGTATCAGGAAATGTACATCTCTAGCCATCAACTAGTAACAAGAATGGCATAAATGTTCTAGGGACTCACTCTGACATCCAAAGGGAAGGGAGCAACTTCTGAGATTAAGAGACCTTTGGTTTTGTGATGGGAACACAAAAAGTAAACCTATTTGTCCATATCTCCTAAGACTCCCACAAATTATATGAACAACTGCAAGTTATCTGAATATGGAATGAATTATGGATCATCAACTAATTTAATGTAACCCCAGGTTGCAATTCCCATTTTTAGAGAGGTAACACAAAATATTTTTAATCTCTAAATTGTAAATTGCTCAAGCACCATGTAATAAATATCAATATCTAACACAAATGTTTTGGTCATCACTTAACTCTCATATATATAATTGAAAGTTGTCTGTAAGTATTGCACAGGAGGGCACAAAAGATATGTAAACTAATTATTATCCAGTAGTCCACACTGACTATCATTTGTATGTCATTAGTTTTATTTTATTGCAAAGTAGGCATGTTGACACGTGTGTTGGGTGACCTGTTATAAGCATATAGAAAAACAAAAGGAGAGAAAGAGAGATAATAATTTGATCACAGTTCTCTTTCTAAAAGCATTGCTTTAATATTCTCTTATATACAGGTAGTGATAATTAAGGATATAGAATTATTTTCTAAACACACATAAATTTATAGTTAAGAGAAAGATAGCATCTCATTTCAATGATAAAATGAGAGATCATTTAATTTTTTTTTTTTTTTTTTGAGACAGAGTCTCTCTCTGTTTCCCAGGCTGGAGTGTAGTGGTGCAATCTTGGCTCACTGCAACCTCCGCCTCCCAGGCTCAACCATTCTCGTGCCTCAGCTTCCTTAGTAGCTGGGATTACAGGCATGCACCACCACACCCAGCTAAGTTTTGTATTTTTAGTAGAGAGGGGGTTTCACCATGTTGGCCAGGCTGGTCTCGAACTCCTGGCCTCAAGTGATCCCCCTGACTTGGCCTCCCAAACTGCTGGGTGAGCTACCACACCCAGCTGAGATCATTTAATTTTTTATCACAACTATTGGGAGTATTTTAAAATTGTAATTGATGTAGACTGGTATGGCATTGGGGACTGATGATATGGAATGTTATTGCTGATTCTTCAGTATGTGGACTTTTTGCATTATGTTTCATATATTCTTAAAAGAATGGGGCTCTCATATAATTTTATTTCGGATATGTCCATTATTTCTGGACTGTTAGTTATGCCATTTAAATTAGGTATAGCCTTGCTACCTTTTTCCAGCTTATCAGTTTTAAGAAAGATATGGCAAATTTATTCAACTAATGGTAAACACTTTTTCTAAGCATTGTTCTAGGTTCTGAAGAATCGACAGTGATTGAAGAAACAAAAACATTTACTCCCATGGAACATACATTTTAGTGGGTTTTTTAAATCACAGATTTGTCATTTTTTTCAGTCTATCAGTGTGTGCTTTATATATTTTGAGGTTATGTTAGTAGGTGATACAGATCAGGACTGTTACAGCTGATCTAGTTAATTGTTTTTCTTCAGGATATAATGATGTTTTTAGATGTAAAGTCTATTTTGTCTGGCAATAATATTTCCATATCTGTTTTCTTTTGGTGAACATGTTTCAAGCATATTAGTTAGAATATTTGTTTGACAGTATGGTAGTTCTGCTTCTCTAGGTCACCTCCAGATCCAGATTGCCTTTTTCTTGTTGCTCAGCCACAGCACATTGGGCAACCTATCAGTTCAGCAAATGTTAACCAGAAGAAAACATGTGGTAATGTCCACATGGGCAAAGTTGGCTCATCACCTCATCCACATTCCAGAAAAGGGGCAAAGAGAAAGCAGAAAGAAAGCGTCAGCCTCTTAAGGTATGACTTAGAACTTGCACACATAAATTGCATAGGATTTAGCAACAGAATAGTAATGCCATTTAGACCGTAGACACAGCAGATAGGTGGTTTGGGTTCAAATACTGGCTCTGGCACCTCCTGGCTGTGTGAGTATAGACAAGTTACAATCTATGCCTCATTTTCTCCAATTGTAAAATAGAGATACTTATAATAATATATATCTTATACACATTAATCAAGTATTGGTTATTATTATTACCTTTATTTTTCTTCTGCAGTTTCTAGAATGCCTTTGTTTAATCACTTCAACCATATTTATTTTGGCAGTGTATTTCAGATTGTTCTATTACGTCACATTATTTGATCCCTTGTTCTACCATTGTTGTGGTTATTAACTCTCTCTCATGGTGGACTATTTTCTTACTAAATTTTTATTTTTCTTATTTTATTTTATTTTATTTTTTGAGACGGAGTCTCGCTCTGTCGCCCAGGCTGGAGTGCAGTGGCACAATCTCGGCTCACTGCAAGCTCCGCCTCCCGGGTTCACGCCATTCTCCTGCCTCAGCCTCCCAAGTAGCTGGGACTTCAGGCGCCCGCCACCACGCCCGGCTAATTTTTTGTATTTTCAGTAGAGACGGGGTTTCACCATGTTAGCCAGGATTGTCTTGATCTCCTGACCTTGTGATCCACCCACCTTGGCCTCCCAAAGTGCTGGGATTACAGGAGTGAGCCACCGCATCCGGCCCTATTTTTCTTATTTTGTACTGAAGTTTATGATACTGTAGGAGCTATGCATGCCTCACTCTAGAAGAAAATTCCAGCTATTCTGACATTAATATAGCATATGATACTAAACAAGTCACTCTCTTCTGTATCTGAGTTTATCCTAGGTATCTCCTGAATAGCTAACATCCTTCTTTTTCTTACCGGCGACTGAGGAGAGATGGCCTTGTGTTGGTTAGACAGAGCAAAGTAGTTCTGCAGTCTGTCCCACGGTTCTCAGGCTACACGTCTTTATTTAGGGTGATTCATTTTTATTTATGTTTAGCCCACCATAGTTCCATGCTGAAGAGGTAAGGAACAATAGGGTAAGCAAGCCAGCCAGCATATTCTTCCCATACCGATGAGCTTTTCACCAGAGGAAAATGCCCTCTCAGATCACAGAAACAGTAGCTGTGTAGGTGTTGCTAGTGGAGAACAAAAAATGTTTGGTATTTAAAATAGAAACATAAAATTGTTAATAAGTCTACAGACAACTTGTATTGCATGCAGAAATAAAAAATGAAGTCCTAGTACAACAATACTGCTTAGTCTTGGATTCATTTCACAGAAGTTTAAGATTCCTCACCTCAATGAATGAGATTTTAATAAACAGAAGTGTATTAGAATATTTGCAGCATCCAGGCATTGGGTTTGAGCCTCAAAATAAGGCCAGGGATGACATTTAAGTAAATTCAGAAGTAAAAAGCAAATGGAAAACACTTTTAATGATGTGTCACATAATGTAAAATGTGAAAAATAACTTAGAGGTTATATACTCCATCCTCTTGCTTCAGGGTCCCTAACAGGCATCTCTCACTTGAGCATACCCTGTGATGGGGAGCTCACTGCCTTGCAGTGAATCTTTGATTTTGCTGTGGCTCCAAATGTTGGAAAGTGATTCCTTATGAGATAATTGCATATTTTGGAGGTTCCCCCACTACACACACATACACAGAAGAAATGTTCTCCCCTATAGTAATTCAAAATATCTCGATAGTATTGCACAAATATCCACTAAGTGTCTCCTATGGGCCTAAAACTGTGGACAATTGGAGATATGGAATATTGTTGTTTTCATTTTGCCTGTGAGAAAAAGAGTTTTCGGAGGCTAGGTAACTTGTCCAAGGAAACGATTGAGCAGAGATTTGAACTTAAGCTCTCTGGCCCTGGAATTTAAGCTGTCTGGCTCTAGGACTAGGCCCTCATTCCCTGCATGATTTCAGAATTCATGATTCCATGAATCATGTAGGGAACCCAGATATAAATCAACTGATAATAACAGAATGTGACAAGTGTGAACAGAACTGTACTTTAGGAAGCTAGGAAAGAACAACTAATTCTGCCTGTCCAGATTGGAAATAGTAAGTTTTGAAGACATAGATACCATCAATGCCAAAGTATTGTTATCATAATGTTGTTTCACCTATTTTAAGAAAAATCTGTTTCTTCTACCTATGACATAAACTTACATTTCAGTATCCCCCACCTCACCTCGTCATCAGTTTTGGAATGTGCTAAATTCTCAATACTGCTGAGAAATGCCCTTATTCCCCATATTGCAAACATTTCTGGGGCTGCTTAATAACACTTTGTACCTTCTGTTCAGAGAACATTCATCTTATTCTCCTCTCAAATTCTCTGTTAAGTAAATTTAATACTACATAGCATCAAGAGGAAAGTGACCATTTATTTTAGATCTGTATCTATCTTAGACGATGTACTTTTCATGGAATAGTGAGTGAGACAGACACTTGAGTCAGGTGATGTTTGAACTAGGATGTTCCCAGAATTAAATGGTAGTCTCTTAAATTGGATCTCATGAGTACTTTAGTGTCTGAAAAGTAACTACATGGAATAAATTAAACAGAGGAAAACTCCTGGCTATGCCATTATTAAACTTTTTAAAAAATATGGTCTTTATTTGACATTTCTGAGTATGGCAACCCATTCCTTGGAAATAAAGAATGTGGCTTCCAACACATGAGTTTCCCCCTCCCTCTCCCCTCCCCTCCCTTACCTTCCTCCTTCTTCCTTCCCCTTCCCTTTCTTTCCCTTCCCCTTTCTTTCCTTTCCCCTTTCTTTCCCTTCCCTTCCCTCCCCTCCCACCCCTTACCTTCCCCCTTCCTGTCTCCTTTTTTCCCCTTCCCTCCCCTCCTCTTTCTTCCCCTTCCCTTTCCCTGGCCTGCCCTTTCCTTCCCTTTCTCCCTTCCCTCCCTTCCTCTTCCCTTCCCTTCTCCTGGCGTGCCTTGCCTTTCTGTATCCCATGGAATACCTCTCTTTTGCATTGGAAGAAAACCTTGATCCCTTTTGGAGCTCTTTGGGCTTTAAAGGTTTAAGTGCCAAGTGAACGCTGGGCTTGTTTGCCTCCTTTAGGAAGCCCCCTGTGGATGATTCCACCCCTCATTGATAATCTCCTTACTTTACACTCCCCTTTCTCTGCCAATTTAAAATCATTCAAAATCAAGTTCATCATAATAGTGAACGTCAATTTACAATGCTCTTTTCCAAGATAACTTCTTTTCAAACCCTCAAAACTATTCTATGAGGTAGAGATGATTCATAGTTGTACAGTTGAGGAAGCAGGCTCAAAAAGTTTAAGGTAACTTGTTCAAAGTCATATAGCCAGTGGACCCAGGATTTGAACTCTAGTCTTTTAACACTCAGTTTACGTGTTACCTTGTCTATGAATCCTTCTTGATGGTCCCTGCTTTCCCTGCCGTAGATCAGTAGATCAATTCCATTCTCTATTCCCTTGTGTGCTTTGTTTATACCTTTGTTCTAGCACTTATCACATTGTATTTGGGAAGCAGTGTATTTAAATGGATTTGTGGCTGGTCTAATTTGGTTTAAGTTTTTTTTTTTTTTTTTTTCCTGTTAGTTTATTTACTTCCTAAGGCCTGAAATCTCTTCTTCATTATTTGACCTGCTGGACTTCACGCAGTGCTTTGCCCATAGTATGTATAAATTTAGTGTTCATGGAGAAAATGAATCAATGCACCAAAGTGAAGGACAGGGGCTGCGGTTTCTTTGTATCCTGAGTGGAACCTAGTTCAGAGGTACAGTCACAATCACTTTTAAAAAAAAGTCGAATAATAATGAAATACTATATAAATCCAATGGAAATTCTTAAAATATTTAGAAGGCATGTTTTCTAGGAAGAAGGCTAATTATTAGAATTTATTTTTTATTCTAGAGAAGAAAGAGAGAAAATAAAGAATTAAAGAAATAGGAAAGAGAAGTCACTAGAGAGCCCTTTCACATCCCAGAGCAGATTAGGATCTTGAGAGCTCTACCCTACTCTGACAAATAATTACTTATAAAACAATTCTGGGGTTTCATAGCCTGCATTACCTGGTTCCAGGGACCAATCATGAGCTTCGTTGTTTTGGAGTTGGCTTGGAGGACATTTATAAGAAGCATGTGATGAAGTTGCCCCTTTTTCTGCAGAAGATAGGCAAAGAGAAACCCATGAGTTGGGTAACATGTGGGACAGATTTTGCATTCCGTGTTTTGAAATTACGGGTGGGGGCCGGGTGCGGTGGCTCACGCCTGTAATCCCAGCACTTTGGGAGGCCAAGACGAGCGGATCACGAGGTCAGGAGATGGAGACCATCCTGGCTAACATGGTGAAACCCCATCTCTACTAAAAATACAAAAAATTAGCTGGGCATGGTGGCTTGCGCCTGTAATTCCCGCTACTCGGGAGGATGAAAAGGGAGAATTGCTTGAACCTGGGAGGCGGAGGTTGCAGTGAGCAGAGATCACGCCATTGCATTCCAGCCAGGGTGGCAATGCAAGACTCTGTGGCCAAAAAAATAAAAAATAAAAAAAAAATATGGGTGGGAGGGAGGGTGTCTACTCCCTGCCCTGGAGATTTGTATAAACAGGAAAAGAAGACTGTTTTCTTGTTCAGTCTTTTAAACTAAAGACTTTTCTCTCATCTGGAGAAAAAAATAATAATAGTAGTAATAATAATAATAATAAAATAGGCCAGGCACGGTGGCTCACGCCTGTAATCCCAGCACTTTGGGAGGCCAAGACGAGCGGATCACGAGGTCAGGAGATGGAGACCATCCTGGCTAACATGGTGAAACCCCGTCTCTACTCAAAATACAAAACATTAGCCAGGCGTGGTGGTGGGCGCCACTACTTCCCAGCTACTTGGAAGGCTGAGGCAGGAGAATGGCATGAACCCGGGAGGCGCAGCTTGCAGTGAGCCAAGATCGCGCCACTGCACTCCAGCCTGGGTGACAGAGTGAGACTCCGTCTCAAAATAAATAAATAAATAAATAAAATAAAATAATTTTTATTATTGATCATTTTTGTGTGTCGGGTACTATTTCTAGACAATTTACATGTATTAACTTTAAACTTGACAACAAACCTATTAGATAGATGGTATGATTACTCCCATTTCACAGATGAAGAAACTAAACTACAAAGAAGCTAAGATCGAGCCGGGCATGATGGCTCACACCTGTAATGCCAGCACTTTGAGAGTCCGAGGTGGGCAGATCACGAGGTCAGGAGTTCGAGACCAGCCTGGCCAACATGGTGAAACCCTGTCTCTACTAAATATACAAAAAAATTAGCCGGGCATGGTGGTGCATTCCTGTAATCCCAGCTACTCGGGAGGCTGAAGCAGGAGAATTGCTTGAACTGGGACCCGGGAGGTGGAGGTTGCAGTGAGCCAAGATTACGCACTGCACTCCAGTCTTGGTGACAGAGCAAGACTCCGTCTCAAAAAAAAAAAAAAAAAAAAAAGAGGCCAAGATCTTGGCCACGTTTTCACAGCAGCTAACAAGCAGAATCAGGATTTGAACCTAGGCCGTGGAGTACCAGAGCCCATTCTAAATCTGAATGCACTCTCAAAGTGTCTGCCAGGGAGGTGAGCCCAGTCTGTCTCTCTCAGACTTTGAGACCATTTGCAGTGGTCCCCATACCTATTGCAATGATTCTGAATAAAGTCTCCTGTACCAAAAAAATAAAAAGTATTCTCTAAATCTTTAATATTTTATCCTAGAAACAAACAAATGAGATTATTCCTTCTTTTATTGTGATAACATATTATGATAACTCATTTTATTTGATTCCCTAAAACCGGACAGAGATTTCCATGGTGCTGAGGATACGAAGTTTAGACCTTCGATAGCTAGTCTAAGCTTAGTGGAGATCTGATATCCAATCTAAGCTTAGTGAAGACAAACAGGTTGTAAATGCCCAAATCTCTCTATGAGAAACTAATTAAGCCCTGCCTTTGAGTAAAAGAGAAAAAAAAAAGCTTCTATATTAAAATAACTTCATTTGGAGTTCAAAGGAAGCTAAATAAGGTTTTCACAGGAAGAGTTCATATTTTTTTTAATCCTTAAAGTAATGTGTATAAATTTCAATGAAGTAAATGTCCCAGCTACATTATTCAAACTCAAGAGATTAAAAATATTTTTTTCCAACATCCAAACTCCTGATATCCCTATTTCAGCCACAAGGAGGACAAGGGAATAACTATGGATGTTTATTAGAAGGATAAGTTAAAGAGGCAGAAGCAGTATATACATTCTCTAAACTATACATTTATACAAGGATGCCATTGTCTTTTTTTAAGCAAATACTTGTAGAAGTGATGTCTAAAAGAATAAAGCTTCTCTTTTATATCTCCAAATAGAAAATATAATCAAAATCTGCTTTTATATAGGATGGCTTTTTTAAATAAATAAGCAGAAGGATGAATTATGTGGCTATAAATAAATCTACTGACATGTAATAAAGCAAAGTTGAACTGTTTTATGGTGTCACTGAAACCCTTAGATATATTTATAGCCATGTTAACAGTCTCCAGTATTTTTTCAGGACTTTTATTTCATTTCACATTATGAGAGTTTAGTTGTTTGTTTTTCTCTCCCTAAATTGCCTTCTGGAGCCCTTTGTAGAGATAGAAAGTAAGGATCTCTACTATTCATATTTGGAAAAAAAAGGGTCTTCACCGAAAAGCTTAGGGCTCACACAGAAACAGGCGGTTCTGATGCTTTCTGGTCTGCCTGTTTCTGTGCAGTTCATATGAGATGTGCCTGCGAAGAACAACTTGACAGGTAGCTCCTGCTGGCAGCAAAGTGGCAAGTCAGTGTCTATACAAGTGAGGAGAGGCCTGTGCAGAGATAAAATGTACAGTACTGTAGAAAACAAGCAGATGGACAGAGCAACTTTGCATTAGATTCCTGATGCCTGACCATTTAAATACAATCACAAGGCTTATTTCAGAAGCCAAAGAATCTCCAGACTATCACATAGCCGAGGCACAGACCAAAACAAGACAAAGGGTCTGATGGGTAAAGATGCTCATACCTTACCCTGGGACATTCTCTTGCAGGGTGAGGATAGGGTGGGGGACATTTAAAAAGCAAGAAGAGAAGGTTTATAATACCAGTTCTAAAGCCTGAAGTAATATAGGGGTTTTTAAAAATTGTATTCCGTTTAGAAATTTCAGGATCCAAAGAGTATGGTTAGGATTCCGTGGAGGGTTTATTCAAGTGGAGCTAAGCGTGGTTGTTCCTGTGAAATTATTTATATTTTTCAACTTGAAATCTGGGTGAGCATAGTGTTTCTAAATCTATTTCTCTTCTTTTCTATCTTAAAAGTGGACTCTCATTTTCATCCTGTAGCTGTACACTTGATTCCCAAGTGTTATCACTCAAGGGACCCACTAGAAAAGCCAACTCAAGAGGAAGAGGAGAGCTTTTGATGGTAGGACAAGGGATGACAAATCCTTCAGCTGGAACTCTAGCTACAGGCAGTATTTAGAAAGTATCACTGGAGCTAAAAATCTTTAAAAATGTATTTAATGTGTTAGACTAATATAAGCTCTAAAAGACCTAAAAAGAACAGGATCCAGAAAAGAAGTCGAAATAGGAATGTGTTAACTAGAGGGAGGGGCAGGAGGGATAAGAAACACATGAAAAAATTAACAGTGGGGTAAATTGGAGAGGGACATTCATTTTATTAGGATAATTGGGGGTTGTCTCTTTGTAGTGGAAGAAGTAAAATAGACCTGTCTTACATTTGTCCTCTGAAGAGTCTTCTCAGTATTTAACTGTGTTCCCAAATGGAATCAGCCTTACCGAAATTCACGGTGACTTCTTTTGACATTTTGCAAAAAGTAAATAAATAAATTATAAGTATGACAGGTGAAATGAATAGTTCCAGCTGTGACGCACCAGCAGCATTTCCAGATTTTGTACTGCATTAAGGATTTATTTTCTCTTTATTGCGTAGCAGAGAATTAATTGGAAGGTCCATCTAAGCTTCCCACACATCCTCAGAATGAAGTCAAAGCAGTCTCCAATGCTCAATGCCAATTAAAAAAAAAAAAAAAAAGAAAAACAGTAAGTGGGTAGGTGGTCAGTTTATCAACTCTGGAAAAGCTTGTCTTTGAGGATTCACACTGCTAAAGCCAGACAAACGCATCAGCAAAATTAATGGCATAAGGAAAATGTGAGTATGAGATTGGCAATTGATTCACTGAGTTCGTTCATTCAGCCAGTATTTACTGAGCCCCTATGATGTGCTACCTATTTTTTCACACACACAGAAAACAGGAGAAAATGAAGACTCAGCCCTCAGAGAGCTTATAACCATTTTAAGGAGATAAACTATGAACAAGTATACAGATAAAATAATTTCAGACACTGGAGAGTGCTGTCAAGGAAATAAAACAAGGTAATGGGAGGGGATGCCTTCCAGGGGTGGTGGTCAACTTTAAATGAGGACCAGAGAGGGTCTCTGAGGAGGTGACATTTGAAATGCACCCATCACATGAAAATCTTGGGGAAAAGCCTTCCAGACAGAAGGGGCCAACAATGCTATAAAGGCCTTGGGATGAGAAAAAACTTCCCACGATCAAAGCAGAAAGACCTGGGGAACTAGAGAGTAGGGAGGAATGGGGCATCTGGCAGGAGATGGAGCTGAAGCATTAGAGGTAAGCAGAGTCATCTAGGCCGCCTTAAGGCCAAAAGTGCAGTGGAAATCCATCTGGGGACTAAATCAAGGAGTGGTTGAATTGAGTGGAAATTATCATGGATATTTAGGATATTAAGAATTTTTTCTGGCTTTTCTAGCAATAATAGCATAAGACCCTAACCATGTACTTAACCTGTTCTTCACCTTTTTAGAGCTTCAGCTTATTTTTCTAGTGGACAAAGAATATTGCCACTGTTTGTCAGGTGCTCTACCAGATAGTGTGTATTTTCTCATTTTAAACCCCCAACAACCTCGAGAGGGAGGCATTTTCCTCATTTTACAGAGGAGGAAACTGAGGTTTCAATGGAATGTCCATAAACCACCCCTTCCCCTTGCTGTGGTGTCCCTGAGAGCATGCTGCTGGTTTAAGACACTGCGTGGGGGCACACCCAAAAGTATGGAAGACCTTGTCAGAGGGCCATTTCCTGGGGGGCTGTGGATCCTGGACCACCCTTACAAATGAGAGCCAGGGCAGTTAGGGTGACTGTGTGCATCATTTACTACGGGCAGCTTGAAGCTTTTGGAGGACACCAATTTCAGAACCAGAATACCGGTTCACTACCATAAATTCTGAAATGGACTTGATGTATGACCTTGAAGGCAAATCACCTGTAGGTTTGGTCTCTTTGTTAGAGAGACATAATGCTGTTTCCTCAACACCTCCTTGGGGTGTCTCAAGGATGAATAGGGCTGTCTTAATCCCTGTTCTTTATCCTCAGGGGGTTTGAAATGAGAGTGGAGTATATAATAGGTGCTATAAGCTCCTTTTTAAAAAGCCTCCTAAATACAACATATACATGTTTTAACCAGCAAGTATTGTTTACTCACCTCCCCTTCCACCCTGCAAATGTAATGGGCTTTTTACCCAAGGTGAATCGTAGGAGGGAGTCAAAGCTAGCAAGACCTGTGTGGACAACGACCTGGCCTGAGAGGGCAGCCTGTTGGGTTTGTCCTTCCTGCGCATGAGACATACTGGAGGGGTGGATGCCGCCTGGTCCACAGTGTTACCGTGTCCTGGCAGAGCCTTGGGTCAGTCCCCTCCTGGAGTCACAGATGGCCACGACAGAGGACAGGTGCTGCCACTCTGGCTCTCCCCTGCGTGTTCAGTCGTGAGGTAAACACCGTGCTGTCTTTGATGCCCAGCGCCCAGGGGACTTCACCCACCTGGGGCAGCCCTTCTGCAGCCAGTTCCGGACAGGCGCCAGTCACTTCTCTTTGAGCCAGCCGACTTGGCCCTCTCCCCTTCTGAAGTTTTTTGATCAGGACTACAGGCGCGGACGATAACCTCTGGATTTTGAATCCCAACAGTGTCCTATCCACCACCGGGGGTGGCAGCCACCTTCTGGAAGGACTGCCAATCACGGAGCCCTTCACCCTTTGGAGTCCCCAGGCCACCGCTCCACCTTCACTTTTGGGAGTCCGGACTCAGCTTCCCATCATTCGCCCTGCGGGAGGGGTCCTGGGCATTTTAATCCCGGGAGACACATGCGCCTGGAGAGTGGTCGCCCAAGCCACCGCCAGGCAGGGAGGAGCGCGCGTGCGGCACCACCGCGTGCAGCAGCTCCAGCGCTCGCGCTGACTCAAGGGGTTTATTTTTATTTCTATTTGGAGCTACTTCGGCCTTAGCCGCCGCCCTTAGTTTTCCTCCGAAATTGTGAGAAGGTGACTTCATGGCTGGAGTTTGGTTTCACGCGCCTGGGAGAAGAGCGGGGGACGGGTGATAAAGAAGGCGCAGTGTCGGTCTGTCGGTGTCACACACGCGCGCACACACGGCGGGGCGGGAGCCGCGCGAGCGAGAGGAGGGCGGGCGGCGTGTGCTGGAGGCTCGCGCGGGTGTATACGAGCCTGTGCTTGAATGGGGAGGGCCGGGATTCCGGGTGGCTCTGGCCCCTCCTTCCTCCGGAGCCAGCCAGTCCCTCGGCAGAGCGCTGGGGCTGCACTGATTTGCTCTCGGGAGTGCGCTATTTGCATATGACTTGCCCATTTGTGAATTTGGCTCCCCAACTCCTCGCTTCACTTCACCTGTGCCTCCCTGGTCCGCGCACTTCGCAGGCGCCCGCCCGCCTCTCGGCCACCTCTGCCGCCTGCCGGGCACCTCCTCTTGCGCTCTCGCTGATTTCGCCCACCCACCTCCCTCCACCCCGTGCCACGTTGGTTTGGGTGGCTGCTCCGCACCGGGTCCCTCCTCCTCTCCTCTTTCCCTCCAGTCCTTCTTATTCTCTTCCTCTGGCTGCGGTGGCTGCTGCTGCTGCTGGTTTTCATCCAGTTGGGAAACCCAGGAAGCCGGCGGCTGCTCCGTGGCGCTAGTCCAGCACGCCCAGGGTTAAAAGCCTCGCGCCCTTCCGCGGAGACTCCCAGGAACACCCGAAGAACTCTTCCACCTGCAGCCCCCTTTTGCCTGGCAGTTCTGCATTGCATCTCATGGAAGTGGAAACAGGAAAATAAAAATGTTCAAACTCCTTGGATGTTGGGATAAACTCACCTGAACCCACTTGGGTTCGGGCTGCCTCCTTCTCTTCCTTCATTGCCACGTTTCCTCTGTGTGGCTCCCGGGAGTGTGCAGTTAAGTCATCAGACTCGAGGTGCCTAGAGATCCGGAGGAAGCCGCGCCGGTCTTCCCCTGACATGCGTGGCATGCCGGGGCTCCCTAGGAGGTTTGCTATACCTGGGAGGACCCTGGCATTCTAAATTTCAGCTCCGGGAAAGAGAAGGGGCTTTTTGCCTTTTAACTTTTTTTTTTCTTTCTTTCTTTAAGTAGTATTTTTTTTTAACTGATTCATTGTTTGGAAAGCGCATATTGCTTCCCTCTTCCCCGAATTCTGGCAACTCTTCCTCCTGCTATGATGGGCCCTTGGGCATCATGAACTTCATTACTCCTCACTGGCTGGAATTCAAACTGCCCATCTGTAGTGGTCCCGTGCGTTGACCATGCACCTGAGAATCCACGCGAGACGGAGCCCTCCTCGCCGGCCGGCCTGGACGCTTGGGATCTGGTTCCTGTTCTGGGGATGTATCGTCAGCTCTGTATGGAGTTCTTCTAATGTAGCTTCCTCCTCCTCCACCTCTTCCTCGCCGGGGTCTCACTCTCAGCACGAGCACCATTTCCATGGCAGCAAGCATCACTCAGTGCCTATTTCTATCTATCGTTCCCCTGTTTCCCTTCGAGGAGGACACGGTAGGTCTCTCTGCTCTTTATCCTTTTAATGGGGCATAGCAATTCCCTAACCCACTAGCCTTGCAGGTAGTGTCAAAGGTGGGAAGGGAATTTAAAAAAAATGAATTTAAAATGATGAAAAGCATCGTATGTCCGTGAAGGAAGCAAATTTCTACTTTCTCATAAAGGTTAGTGTTTTCTGCCCCTAGCCTCCGACAGCCATCTCCACTTTTCTCTAAAGGGTTCCTTTCCCCTTAGCTCCCTCATTCGTAGCTGCACAGACACCACACTCTCTCTTTTGCAACCTTCTACTCTCTCCACCCCCATGGAGACAGGCAACTTATCAGGTGAGTCCCAGTGCTGTACTTGGAGAAATATTCATTCACCTTGCTTTCACCCTTCTTTGCTGTGGTCTTGCTTGGGAGCTAGTGGGGGTGGGGTGGGAATAGCTGACAACAGGAATCAGGTTTTCGGCCTGAAGTTGACTGAACTGTTATAAAGTAGCCTGTGTGGTAATGGTCAGGGAAAAGTAGCCGAATATAAGAAGGCAGAAAATATAATTAACAACCCGTGGCCATTTGTGTTGAATTTGGCAGCTTTATGTTTGTCCACATATCTAGTGGAAAAAGCAGCTATCTCTAAAACTACACATCTAATATTGCTATCAGACAGGAAGCAACATGTAAGATAAGGCTAAGTCCATTTATAATTTACCCAAGTGTAAATGATAGTAACTTGGATTCCCCGTGTATGCAAATGTTATTTCATCTTTAGGTAGCAGAGATGGGCTTGTTCACACAATACAGGTACGATGGGTTTTACTCCAAACAACCCTCCTTACATAGCTATTGAAGGAAGAGATCTATGGCTCTGAAAATGATACTCAGCTCTTAGCCGGCTGCCTCTAAAAGGGCGATGTCTGCAGCTAAGGTAGGAGCTTGCTGTGGTAAACTGTTCTAAAGAAAGGAGCTTCTTAATTTGTTTACTATGCACCCCGCTCTGATGGTAAGGAGAGTAGGAGACACAGAAATGGAGACTGGTCTTGCTTGGGAGCTAGTGGGGGTGGGGTGGGAATAGCTGACAACAGGAATCAGGTTTTCAGCCTGAAGTTGATTGAACTGTTATAAAGTAGCCTGTGTGGTAATGGTCAGGGAAAAGTAGCCGAATATAAGAAGGCAGAAAATATAATTAACAACCCGTGGCCATTTGTGTTGATTTTGGCAGCTTTATGTTTGCAGGAACAGCCCTCCAGGGAACATGAGCGTGAACCATACTAGGGGGTTCCTGCCCTTGTATTTTGAAGACTGATAACATCCAGACCCTATTCGGAAAGTTGATTCTTCCTGCTGCCTCCTAGCCCTGAGCTTTGGCTTTATGCTGTCTGTAGTGTAAGTGGAAGCACATTGAGAAAATGCCAGCACATACTCTGGCTCTTTTTGACTCTGTCTTTAAATTTTATTTGATGGAGTTGTCAAGCAGCTCGCAGCTTGTAAGGTTGGTGGAGGGGGATGGTGAAAAGAAGGGATTGCTTGATCTTGATCTGGTGGCTCTTTTCTCTGTGACTCCTGCTGGGTCTGGTGTTGGCTCCCTTAAAAAAGAAAGAAGCAAACAAACCTAGGAGAAAAAAGAGCCACAACCACCAAAAAAGCAATTTCACTGACATGGAAACTTAGCTCCTAAGGGGGAGAGGGACTGGGGGGAGCGGGTAAGACAGGAAAAATAAAAAAGGGAGTGGGAGATAGGGGAAGCCAGAGAGACTGTTACTAATAGCCATAATTAAACACGGAAATGCTCAGAGATGATTAGCTAAATTTTGCTGATTACTGTAAATGATCAGCAGGGAGAGGAAGATTATGCATTACAGGTTATGGGCGGCAGGGTCTTGATATCTTTTGTTCGGGATGTAAACAGTTACAGCGGATACTAGTAAGTGATGGAATTTGCAGAGCAGTACTTCCCTAGGGTCCCTAAGTCAGAGTCAGTCTCAGTCTCTCTCTCTCTCTCTCTCTCTCTCTCTCTCTCTCTCTCATAAAGGGGTTGAGCCTTGCACAGGTTAAACATGACCCTTTATTTCGTTTATTTCTTCAAGGATTGGTTGCTCAGTCTCCTTTAAACCTTTTTGACAGGTCCCCAGTCTAGTTTCTCATTAACCTACATCTGATAAGGTTCAGTGTGATGGAAAATAAGAAGAAAGTAAGTAAATGGCTAGAGACCCCAGAAAAGGCCCTCAGACTCACCAGAGCTGTAGAGTACAGTGAACTCCAGGGTCTGGCATGGCTGAGATAAGAAAACTCATGAATTCAGCTCTTCAGAATCCTCTTTCAATCCTGAAGTCCCAACTCATTGATTTGGGGCTTGGAGAGTGAATGCATCTGTATTAAGTAGACTCCTTGCATATTTAATTGGTGTTTTTGAGCATAAAATCAAGAGAAGCAGCAATCAACAAAATATCCCTACCTCTGGCTCCCATCGTGCACCCAAGCTGTGACCCTTTGCGTCTCTAACTAAAAGGACCAGAAGACCCCACAGAGCTTTGCTAATGCACTTCTCATTCTTACTTGGTGTACACTTGCTTTTTCCTAGTCCAAGACAAAGACCTAGCTAACAGCAATTGTTTTAAAAAATATTTTTGTATGGAGGTGGTAGGAGGCATGGCACCAAGAGACTGATGGTAGTTATTAATGATTTACTGCCAATCTTATTCCAGAGTTAAAGGCAGCAGTCTCTATTGTCTGTGAAAAAGTAAATGCCCTTGATTTTGGTATGAAAGAAAACTAGAGCCTTGAGTCCAAGAATCTTCTTTGGACTTAAGAGATTGTTGTTTTTTTAACTACACTTGCTCTTCCCTTGCCCATTTCCTGAGAAGCCAAAGTCCTCAAAGCTGCTGTTCATCAGTTGGTGCTCCCACCCCCTTTCCCTACTATCCAGACCTATAGAGAGATTCATGCTAAGACAGATGGAAGAAACAGAAATCCTCCAAATAGCTGATATTTTACCTACACTTTTGCCTGTGCTTGGTTCCAAGCTTTAGAAAATTGGTTATATTATAGATTTGCTTAAAGCCTTTATCCCAGGACAGCCTAGAGGATGCTGGGATTCTTTGTAAATTAGGGAGACTATGGCCACACTTACCTGGGGTGCCCCCAAAAAATCTCACATTAGGATTGTGTTTCAGGATAGGATTAACCTTCTTCTTAATGGGAATCTAGTAGGCCCTTCCCCATTCTGTTAGAGTCCTCACCCCACTTTCATGCTCTCTTCTGTTCACCAGTCAGTCAATACTCTTTGAGCACGTACTCTGTGCCAGGCTGTGGGCTACTGCTGAAGATACAGAACCGAATAAGACATTGTGGTGTTCAGCTAGGAATAATTGCAAAAGTATATATATATATGCTTCCATATTTTAAAAAGTGCAAGGAGTGGGTGGAGATCCAAATACCAAGCGAAATTAATACAAAATCAAAATATCCTTTATAAAATGAAGGTTTACATTATCCTGTTATTTAAAATATCCCTCCAGGTTCCTTTTCATCCTTGGCTTTATTTCCATATGTAAATATCATTTTTTATCAAAGTGCAAGGTAGTTTAGTGATTACAGATATATAAATAGTAAAATATATTTGTTTACCAAGCTTTAGTTACATAAGCGACTTTTGTATATTTTTTCCTTCTTTTTTTCCCTCTGTCTCTTAAAGGTCATTGGACCTTTAAGAAATCCAATGTGTCTGGGCATGGTGGCTCACACCTGTAATCCTAGCACTTTGGGAGGCCGAAGTGGGGGGATCACCTGAGGTCAAGAGTTTGAGACCTGCCTGGCCAACATGGGGAAACCCCGTCTCTACTAAAAATACATATATATATGTGTATCTCCAATGTACATCTGCCTAAAAAATGCTTCAGTATTTATAGTTTAAATGCAGGTTTCTCTAAGGATTCAAGGTTTTATATGTACCTTAAATGCTATTCTCTATAAAACAGCAGACTTTCCTGCCTCTGTAGATGATTTGTGGGGACTAGTTGAGGACATGGAACTCTTGGAAAGCTCAGTTTTAAAAGGGAACACACCACGCTGTATTTGCAGGAAGAACTCTTGCTCAGAAACCAGGGTGTGTGAAAAGGGGGAGTATAAAAGTCCTATTCAAACCATCTTAGCAGAAGTGGTGGTGATGGGCCCCCTTGTGACACATGATCCTGGAGTCTTTCTTGGACTCATTCCTTGTCCCAGGGATCCACCCCCAAAGTTTTTTCAGCCTTGGGGGCTTGTTTTGCTTTGATCTATTGAGTGCCTTCTTCTGCTCAGCCAGCTGCTTTCTAACCACTTTCTTTATGCCTGCCTTCTTGAGATTCAGGGAGTTGAATAATTCATAGTGTTGGTTGACAGATCAAATGATAAGATTTATATATCTTTGGCCTTGGTGATGAATTAATTAGATTGGTTTCTCCGTCTTTGGCTCCTCTAGATGCATTGTTTTTCTTCTTTAAAATTCACTGGTGAGTGGTGGGTCTGGAGATTAACTTGTTCTTGAGAGACCACCATAGGATGATTATAATATCCTAGTGTCAATTTCTTCAGGACTTTCAACATGGATCACTGGGTGGTGTGGAGTAGGGGCAGCTATATCACAGAGAGGAGGGATAAGATCATCAGAACAAAAAACAAGACACACACACACACACACACACAAACTTGCCGATACTGGCTGCGGGATGAAATTTTACAGTAATAACTTGATTGCTTTCACCTCAGATTTTGAATCTAAAAGAGAAATGTATTTCATTTTACATTTTAGTAAATGAACTTATCAGCCCAAAGAAGTTTGCTTTACTAGAACTCTGGGTGACCAGGGAGGGAAGCAAATCTCTGAAGATAAATCTTGAACTTACTCGTACTTTCCTCCTTGTATTAGTTTGCTAGGGCTGCCATAAAGTAGTAAAGTACTATAGACTGGGTGGTTTAAACAAGAGAAATTTGTTTGCTTAAGGCTCTGGAGAGTAAATGTCTGAGACCAAGGTGTCAGCAGGTTTAGTTCTTTCTGACATCTCTCTCCTTGGCTTGCAGATGGCTGTTTTCTCACTGTGTCCTCATAGGGTCTCACCTTGATCTACATGCATGCATCCCTGGTGTCTTTGTGTGTCCAAATTCTCCCTTCTTATAAGAACATCCATCAGATTGGATTAGGGTCCTCCCTGAAAGCCTCATTTTAACTTAATCATCTCTTTAAAGGCCCTGTCCTCACATACACTCACATTTTGAGGTACCAGGAATAAAGCTTTGACATATGAATTTTGAAGAGACACAGTTCAGCCCCTAATGCTCTTTCTCCTCACCGTGCGCCACCCCCCACCGCCCCCCACCACCCCCCGCCCAGTTATTGGGAAAGAAGTAAAGCTGTACTGTTCAGTGAATACCCATTGGACTCAAACTTTCACAGCAGAAAAATAAAACTTCAGTGACAATGGTTGCAATTTACAAAATTCATAAGATAGTGCCCTAAGAGGTAATGTTGTGTTTACAGATACGGGGAAAACAACAGCTATTGGTTCAGTGAAGACTTGTGTTTTCTTTCTTCTCAGTTTATCTTCTGTGACTGAGTCCAGATCTTTATTTGCACATAGACTAATTCTGTCTGACTGCAGACACATGCTGTAATGTCCACACATTAAAGCTTTCTTTACCTAGACCTGCTACCCTTCTGACCCAGACCCTCCACTCCTGCCACTGACTCCTTTATGAACTACAGTTGTTCGCTCTTTGCCTTTCCTGAAACACAGATTACCAACTACTTTCACATCTCAGCCTTTGGTGAAAACAAGAGAAAAAATAGGTTAACTAAGTATAAATTTCTCGTTTTTCAATTTTCATATTTCTCAATTGAAAAATATGTTAAATAGGCATCAGTTTCATTATTTTTCTCTTCAATTTTATTTTTTGAAAGTTCATCTGAAAATATAAATATGAGGTAAATTGTCTACTTCATGACATGGTTATGAAGCTTGGTGAGATGATTGAGAGAATAATATATATAAAGATATATATATATTTATATATATAATATATATAAAGCTCTGGTTGTTCTAAATCCTAAGCAAAGCATTCCATCTTTGGGGAAAGGGTATACCTTTCTTTGTCTGTTTGTTTCTGTGCTCAAAATGTGTGCTGATGTTGATAATAGATAAATAATAATGGCGTTCTGGTGGACAGTGTGGTGTTAGGTGAGGTGGGAACAACTATGGTTGGAGGAAATAGCCTTCAACCTCAACCTTTGGTTCTAAGAAACTTTGTCTCTAAGAAACTAAGTCACTAAGAAACATTGTGAACTTAAGTCACAATGAATAAGTCACTTGGTTTCACTGAGACTCAATTTCTTCACCTTTAAAGTGAGCAATAATAATAGTTAACCATACTTATATCACAGAAATTGTATGAGAGATTAAACAAGTTGTATTTTGTACATTCTAAACCAATGTGTACAGGTTAAATATTTTGAGATATATTTTCATGATAAGGCTGCCCTCTTTGAATTCCTTGCACAAAGAGGAGCTTCAATGTTGATCATTTGCTGGTTGGTAGATACTGGTTAAAGAACATGCATCTGCTGGTTCTCCTCATTTTCCTATCTATACATACACTTTTTTGCCTCCTAGAGATTATTTCATTTACATAGTACTCTGAGTAAATGTAGATGAGAAACACTTTACTGTATTTTCATGTTTATGGCACTAGAACACAGCATGGGACAAAAGTCAGCTTGTGATTTTTGGTAATGGTCTGCTTAGGTAGAAAGTCATGCCAGGCAAATTTTAGCATGGACCAACACATTATAGCAAATCATTTAGAAGCTCAGGGATTCAGTAAAGTGAAAAGAGAGGACTCCAAGAAATACTCTGAGATCATTTTGGAAATTCAGAATTGGATCCCATTTGCAGTAAACCTGTGCAGAATTCAAATATTCCTACATGGTTCTCAGTGTCCATTGTAAACTAAGATTTTTAATCTGGTTTGTGCTGGGAAGAAGCAGGTGTTTTCAGGGACAACTACCTTCGGATGTGGAAGTGAAGAACTTCTTTTAATGCAATTTCTTAGGCTTACTAGGGCTCAAAGTTTGTAGAGCAGATAGGAGCACAATATTATGCCAGAACTCTTAGAATTGACTTTGTGAAGCCTGAATTTGAAACAGAATTCTTACTGAGAGACATGGTCCTGATACATAGATTTTGCCCCAGTTTTCTCCCTGACCAGCTCTGTAACTTTGAATTATAACATTATATTTTTAAATTATATTCATCTTTTAACTTTTAGACATTCTATGTGATATCTTGATTTCCTAACCTATATTCTTGGCTTTACCTGTAGTTTTCTGCATGGCATGTAGTGTGAAAGCTCCTTAATACCATAGCTGGGGAAAACTTTCCTTTTCATATCTTCCTCATTTGTACAATGAGAGATTTGAGTGAGATGATCTCTCCAAATGTTTTCCAGCACTGGAACTGCATGAGTCTCTGATTTGTATGTCTTTAAAGACACCACTGTGCATCTTAAACCTATCTGAGTTCCACAAGTCTGCCAGTATTTTATAGGTCTATTTTCTTGACTATCATAATAACTTATGCCAAAGCCATAAGCCAGGTTTTCTCTTTTCCCCTCAGACAGAAGCAGCATAATGTACCAGAGTGGCACACTGTGATGTTATAAAGCCCACAATCCAACTTCAGTGCAGTCACACTGAGATGGGAAGAATGCAGCTTTCATTTAAACGCACCTTAATAATACTAGAAAGAAGCTCTATGTTGTGTTTAAAATGTTCTGCTGTGTTTAGCCATATCAGAGCAGGGGGCAGACTAGCAACTGGGTTTATAAAGAGGAAATGGTTTATTTCTATTTACAGTTAGGATTTTGAGAGAGACTTGCTTGAGTTATACACCAACACATAATGTACACCCACTGTGTGACAGGTACTCTTCCAAATGCTTTACGTATGTGACTTCATTTAATCCTCACTAGCCTTTGAACCTAATAAAGTGACTATTTTACAATTAAAAACATTGAGACTCAGAGAGGTTAAGTGGCTTGATTAACATGGTGTTAAAGCCAGGATTCAAACCTGGTTGTGACCAGAAAACTCTTGGTCTTTCTGCTGTACCACACAGTCTGTCAACTCAGGAAACAGACTACACAAACACATCAAGCTCTTTTGTCAGGAATCAAGTACACAGATTAATGAAGCACTTTGATTAATGACGCTAACACACCTTTCCAAAAGCATCTACAAGACTTTTCAATTCCTAATAAGTATTTGAATGTTTTCCAATCTGCCTGAACCCATTTCAACCCAAGGAGATAGTAAATAAAAGGAGCAGACTGATGAAACACTCACACTTGATATGTGTTTTTTTTTTGAATGAATGAATCAATGAATAAATGATTGAGTGAGGTTCCACATGATCAAATCTCTTGCACTAGGAAAGGAGGGATGCTAGTTTATAAAAGAAGCAAAGGCACAGGAAGTTATGCACCCTTCAAAAGCACACCAATGGGCTCGTAGAACTTAGAGATATAAGAGAGCTCAATGTTCCAGGTAGGCAGGGTAAAGACTCAACTGAGAGCATCCAGTTAGTGTCAGGACTGGTCAGGAGCACAGACATCATGACTCTGAGTCCATTGCCTTTTCTTTCCTCTACTTCTCAGTCCTTCAAGACACTTTCTCAAATTACAAACTTGTTCCCCATCTCTCTTTCTTCAGAGAAATCTCCCCTTATCCAGATTATGTCCTGCAGGCACGTATTCTGCCAGTGTTGGACTTGCCAGGCCTTCCATTAAAATTAATTATTGGCTGGGCTCAGTGGCTCATGCCTGTAATCCCAACACTTGGGAGGCCAAGGTGGCTGGATCCCCTGAGGTCAGGAGTTTGAGACCAGCCTGGCCAATGTGGTGAAACCCCATCTCTACTAAAAATAAAAAAATTAGCTGGGCGTGGTGGCATACGCCTGTTATCTCAGCTACTCAGGAGGCTGAGGCAGGAGAATCACTTGAACCTGGGAGGCGGAGGTTGCAGTGAGCCAAGATCACGCCATTGTACTCCAGCCTGGGTAATGAGAGAGAAACTCTATCTAAAAAAAAAAATTAATCATGAGAATCCTTCTAATAGGTTCCTGGCTTTGTGTGCCAAGGTAGGGTTTCTTGGTGTGTTCTGAAGGCTTCCTTTGTATAGGAGACCTCAGTGTGAAAAAGTGCTCAGATTCGGGGTTCTGTGAAAGGAGATGCTTCCTGTCCTGGTTGGATGTCACTTGCCAGAAAGCAGGAAAGAAATGGCCTGTCTGTTCACCTGTTGCTGCTCCTCATCTGGAAGTTGTGACCAGGATCTTGTCTGAAGACCTGTCCCCAGCCCCAGTCCTGACCTCTTGCTTACCAGCTATTGAGTGGCTATGAAAACATAAAGCCCCTGGAAACCAGCAAGCCACATTTTCTGAGATACTGTCCTGCCATCCCTTTTTTATTGTTTTGAAATATTCCTCTCACCCCCCCATGTTAAAACATAACCATGTGTATTCACTCCTGAGTGACTTTCCCCCAAACTATGAATTTCAACTATTTCCGAGGCAGTCGTTCAGAATTTGAATATAATTGCACTCTTTGGGTGAAAATTGTGGTTTTTGCTACATAAAAAACTAATGGAAATGATCTGCCTGTTCCTGTAGTTTACAGATTATATGCTTCAGAACTGACGATATATATTTAGGCTGCTTTTCTGTGTGGCACATTTAAATGAAAATGAACTCGGGGTGAGCCACCATCGTTGCTAGGCAATAGAGCGGGTTGATAGAGCACGGTATTAAACTGAACCCACGTTGGTGTTTTACTTAACATCTATTTGCTTAGCACCTTTGTCATCTGTGGTGTCATAGAAGGGAAAGGAGGAGGAGACAGGCAGAGTCTGGTTATCTGCAGAGACTCAAACAAGTAGGAGAAATAATCACCCCAAACACCAAAGTGACATGAGCATTTTCAAAAATTTGAGGTTGCAGCACAGTCAACTCATTTAATGAAGAACATGCAAGACCTGAAGAAATGCATAAGCATAGCAGACATATTCATGGATGTGGTAGCAAGAGGAACTAAAGAGATTCCCCAGGCTGGGTTTTGCTCTGGTGGTTCCAGAAAAAAAAAAAAAAAAATAGCCACCACGCTGGTTGAAAATTTTAAAAATGCGTCTATGGGTCATTTAATTTCCTGGCCTAAAATCCCAGATTTATCATGAGCAAGCGGTGATAGGCAGCAAAAGCATTGCGGCTTCTTTACAATTGATAACTAATAGAGGAACTCCAATTGCTTTGAAACCCTGGTTTTAATAAAAGCTGAAAGTCTCTTATAAGAAAACAACTGGATCACAGATAAAGCAAAACCTCGTCAGACTCTTTGGGTCCATTCTAGCCACTTTCTGATACATTTAAAAGTTTGAAAAGATGATTAAAGGGTTAAAACTCAGCTGTGGGGAGAATTTGGTCTCATGAATTATTTGGGCAGAGAGAGGATCCTGTGATTTGGATAGCCAAAGTTTTATTGTTTATTTTTTCCAGGAGCCAATTATTATATATCTTTTTTCATTGAATCAATATCTCTGCATAATGGAATGGGCACCTTTGAATGTTCTCTTTTCTTAAAACAAACTTCTTAGATAAGTTAAACACAAGATGATAGGAAACCTCTATTTTCATAAAAATGACAATAACATCTACTTTGGTTTTTATTATAGCAATTGATCACTTTTTATTATGCCTAACATTTTTGCCTTTCAATATGCCTGACATTTCTATAAACGTTATAGTTCATTTAATTCTCCCATGAAGTAGGTGGAGTTGTTTTCCCATTTTTTAAGTTTTAGTTATTTATTTTAGCAGAGATGGGGTCTTGCGGTATTGTCCAGACCAGTCTCAAACTCTTGGGCTCAAGTGATCCTCCCACCTTGGTCTCTCAAAGTGCTGGGATTACTGGCATAGCCACCATGTCCAGCCCGTTTTCCCACTTTAAAGAGGCAGACTCGGAGGCATGGAAAGTTTGAGTCAGTTGCCTAAGGTCTTATAGGTAATATAAGGCACAATCAGTTTGGGTATTTAAGCAGTTTGAACCTGTCCTGTTCAAACTGCTTAAATACCCAACCTGATTGTGCCTTATATTACCTATAAGTATATACTGAAATTATACTGAAAACAGTACAATATTTCATAAATGCTCTTAAAATTTCAGTATTTATGAAATGTTACCTGAATGGTGGGAAAAAATTTCAAAGTGGTATTCTTAAATGGAATACTGGGCCATTTTTAAAAGGACCTCTTAGGGTCTACCTAGATACAGGATAAATTATGAAGACAGAATATTTTCTAAACAGGTAAACACCTACCTCATATCAGGTATCCTAACAAATACTTTAGCTTACTGCATTTAATCTTTACTGACAATCCTTCAAGGTAGGCACTATTGTTATCATGAATTTACGGGAACAGAAACTGAGCCCCAGAGGGTTAAGCAACTCACTCAAGTTCTTCCACTTACTAAGCAGTTAGCCTATAGCATCTGTTGAACTCTTAGGTCAGGTAATCTGTGCAAATGTAGAACAGTTCCCGGATACTGAAAGCAACTAATCAGAACGCTTCCCTAGATTCACAAATTCTATTACATTGTAGGAGAGGCTTTTCAAAACAGCCTTTGGAAACTCACACCAGTTCCAGAATCTGCTAGCAATGAATGGTTACATCTTTACATCTTCAATCAAGGACCCATGAGTGAGGGACCCCCTCTCCTTTGACAAGGAAGCCCATTGGTGCTTCATTCTCCTCATGTTTAATTCACTCTAAGAATCTGGTTTTTTTTCAGGAAGTTTCTTTTCCAGTAATTACGATAGGCTTTCTCCCTAACTTATGATTTTAGGCAAGCAACCAAACTTTCCTGATTTTAATTCTCTCACCTGAAAGACAGGGAACTGTGAGGTGGCCTGCCAGCTTTGCCTTCAAAAGTGTGGCATTCATCTTTCATTAATGCCGAAAGGCAAAATTCCAATGATTTCTAAAATACTTCCTCACCCTTATCAGATCTTATTAGATCACCTTGAATCTACTTTTAATCTTGGCCCTTCATACATATGGTAGTAGTTCTTTAAATATGAGGGTGAAACTAATGAATATGTTAAGAGGGGCAGTGGGTTTCCAACTTGAGTGAATATGTGTGTGTTTGCTTTCACATGTAGGTAAATGTGTGAACCAAAATAAACGATGTAACAGAAAACCTTCATAGCAGCCCAATTAGTTCCTAGCTTAGAATGTAAAGATCAGACATGAGAACTAAGTCTGCCGTGCATTACAGACGTAGGGAGGTTTCAGTACCTGCTTCTTACTGCTCTGGTATCATTTATCAGTGCAGTGTTGTCACAGGCTCATGTCAACATGTCAATAATAATCTCAGGAGAGGACAGCTTTTATGTGAAATAGGAAGGTAAACCTAGAGTCTTGGCCTTATATAGACAACCCCCTTCTTTGGGATGACTAGTGTTTTCATGTTTCTTGTTTTTTTCCATGCCAGGGAGCCATTTTATGTGTGTGTGTATTGGTAACCTCATCAACTGTTAGCTATTAAAGACTGGTTAAACTAATTATTATTAAGAACTCTCTTTCAGAAAATCCTGAGATAGTTCCTTTTACTTCCCTTCACAAAGTAACTTGATATTGGTCCCTGAGAAATAGATCCACAACCTCATCACCAAGTTCCCCAGGCCCTGAGGAATGATCATGCCCCTAAAATAATGTTCTGATGAAGGACTTTCTTTGGACTCAAAATCTGCTTTGCATTTGTGGAATCATCAAATGCGAAACCTGCAAGAGGTCTTTAGAAGCCCTTTTCAATCAAGTTATTTTTCATGTGAAAAAAACTAATAGACCAGAAGTTTGTGAATAGTTTTCCCAAATCACACTTTTCAAATTAGAGGCAAGGCGAGGGCAACGTGCAAGCTTTCAGCTTCGCTGTTTAGTCTCTTTCTACTGCATCACAATGTTAGCACTCAAGCTTTCCAGGTGTCATCTGTTTTGCTGTGGACTGGGAGACTGGGATTGTCTCCAGCACCACTTGGGTAACAAATGAGCACAGAAGGAGCAGAGAGCAGCATGACAACCAAGATACTCCAAACACTCGCACTGTTTCCTGTAATTACCATCCAGAGTGCAGCTCCCACTCCGTGTCAGGCATGTCACCCCCTCACGGGGTCTCCTGCTTTCTCTCTGCCCCAGCAGCCTAGAGGGGAAATTCAGCATGCTGCAGTTCAATCAAACTGTTTGATGAGAGCTTTTGAGCCTAATTACATGGAAGGTTTTATCCAGTGAAAAGAAAGAGGAAAGAGAAAGAGAGAAATTAAATTGAAGTGTAAATCAGTCAAGAGCTTAGATCCCACGCTTGCTTTCTTTTTAATCAAGAGTAAAATGAGAGGAGAGTTTTAAGGATCATCACAAGACACCATTAACTACCCAAGGAGCTCTTGACTGAAGATGGTTTGTCATAAAAAGAAAAGTGTACAACCTGTCCATAAAGAGGAAGTATCTGAGGGACGTGCTGCAGTTTAGGAGCATGACACTAAAAGGAAGGACGCTTGGTTTTTCCGTGATTATTTTATCTTTATTTCCCCTAGATACCTAGCATATTTTCTCACACACATTAGGTGTTCTGTATTTTAAATCAATGACTTGGTAAATAACGTAGTATGTTAACTCAAGTAATTATTACATAGGAAAGGGTATGTTATCAACTCATTCAATATTAGATACAACACATGAAATCAGTATTCAAAGTTTTGGCCAGTTTCCCTTTGTGGTTGATGTAGTTTGGGTATATCCCTCTAATATTACTGTTATTTATAGAATGCTTTACAGTGTTACCGAGAAAATTCACGGTAATTATTTGATCCACAGCACAGCCTTGTGTGGTAGGAGGACAGGTAGTATGATTGTTATTTATTCCATTTTTTTAAGCTGATGTAATCAAAACCAAAGAAGCATAAATGACTTGATCAGAGTCATCCAAGTATTAAGTGACAGAGCAAAAACTGCTACCCAGCTTCTATTACATCACCCTGTATGACCTAGAATCTTGTACAGAATTTCTGTGTTCTTCAGTATAAGAAGGATAGGTAAACAGCAGAGAGGAGTGTTTGCAAAAGAAATGCATTGGAATTCATACTTTATTATTGAGTACTTATGATGAGCAATGCAAGGCACTGGTCCATGCTCTGAACTGGAATGTGAAACATGAGCTTTGTCCCCAAAGGCTTACAGTGTGGTTACAATTCATTAAAATGATACTTAGATCTATCCTTTCCATCTCTATTGCATTTTCAACCATATCACCTAAACAGTGGTGACAACCTCCCTTAACGGACCTTCCTTAGCTTCTGTTTTTCCCTCCTGTCCATGTTTCCCTCACCACTGGATCCATCCATCTGAAACACCAGTCTAATCATGCCGCTCTTCCATGGGCTCTTCGTGTCATTTCCTCTGTACTCAGAACAAAGGCTGGCCCCTTATCTTTATGATCTGGCCCCTGTGTATCTCCAACTTCACCTCCTAACATATTTGACTACCTTGGCCTTCATCTTTTTCTTTTTCCTTTTTTTCCCCCCTTGAATATATCAATCTTGCTACTACCATAGTGCCTTTATTTGATCAGTTCCTTTTCTCTGGGATGTTTTCATCCAGATTGCTGTATGGCCACTCCTTCTTCTTATACGTCAGGCTTCAGCTTCAATGTTATCCCCTCAAGAGCCCTTCCTTAATGACCCAGTCTAAAAAGCACTCTTTTAGAAGGATCAAGATTATATGAAAAAATTAAAAAAATAAAATAAAAAGCACTCTTTCAAATGTCTCTCCAGCATACCACCTTGTTTTGTTTTCACTGTAGCTTGAATATCTCTGTTACAGTTCCTTATGTGTGTATTGCTTCCATTAACCCACTAGAATGAAAGTTCTGAGAGCAGAGACCTTGCTGATCTTGTTCATGGTTGGACTCCCAGTACCTAAGGCAGCGACTAGCAAAGACTGAGTTTTCATAAACCTTGCTGAGTAAAGGGATGGACGAATAAATGGCATAGATGCTTCACAAATATGGGCTCCCACCTAGCATTTTAACCTCAATACTCAGTAAGCCCTTTAAAAACATCAGTTTTAGTTTGTACTTTCCCCTTGATTGAGAATCTCTCCTATTTGGTAGACTGCTACTAATTTTTCATATTGCAGCTCACTCCATAATATCTGGTCTGCAAAGTTTTCCCTATCTCCCACTGCACAGTGAGTTTCCCAGCCTTCTGTGTTTACTTTTTTCTCTATAGCAGTTTTCTCATTGAATAACAAAAATTATTAAACATATATTCAGTCTTCTACTGTTTTCCAGGCACTGTCCTGGGTGTCAGACTCTTAAACATACATCAGATTTGGGCCTTGCCTACAAGAGGTTCACGCCTTGGTGGAAGAGCTCACTCTCATTTTGTTAAACATTGCATTGCTGTTATTTATTGATGGTGATTGTTTTCCTCATTAGGCTCTGCCTTTCTTAAGGGCAAGGAATGTCATTCATTTCTATATTTTGATTGGCTGACATAGTTCTTCTTTTATAAAAGGTGCTTAATGGCACTCATTAATGAAAAAATAGAGTGAGTGGGTTGAAAAGGTAAGAACATACAGTATTTTAATGCACGTTGTAGTGTGACAAACATCATGAGATAAGTAGAAACTACCATGGGGATTTAGAGGGGAAGATGTCACAACCAATTAGGTCATTAAAAAGTGCTTCATAGCAGAAATAAACTTTATATCATGTTTTGAAGAATTATTTCCACAGGCATGCAGGAGATGGGCTGAAATATACTTGGGAAAAAAAAAAAAAAAAAACAGATGTTCCAGAATCAGTGACTCCATTTGCTGAGTTATAGGCTTGTAGAGCTCTGTTGTGAGAAGGGCTGGTGAAGGAGTTTGGGGCTCTTTGATGGAGGGCGTTGAGTAATAACTATAATTATAATGGACATCTTTGGCATTTACAGTTTGCAGATCAGTAATGTAAATACTATATGACTTGTCCCTTTCAATTGCCCTGTAATTCTTTTATCATGATCACTATTTACAAGAGAAAAAAAGGGTCAAGGCTGAGAAGTTGATGCTTAAATCTTATAGGACGGTGCTGTATCTTTTCAAAATGTAAAACTGGTTTTGTAAATCCCTGGCTTAAAAAGGCAAAACAAAAGCAAATAAATAAATAAATAAGCCTCTTTCTTCACTGTTTCCAGTGCCCTCTAAATCAAGATAAAAATGTTTAATGTGGCCTAGCAGTTCCTGCATGATCTGGCATCACTAGCATAGCACGTTTAGCCTCATCACTCAAAGGTCCTTCTGCCTTCTTGATTCCAGCGCCCTGGCCTTCTCCCAGCCATTCATATTCACCACTACAGACTTGCCTTTGCTCATCCTATTTAAGCAGCATCCTCACTTCTTCCTCTGATGGTCACCTACTCAGAACTAAGAACTCTTCTTTAGTGTGGCACCTCCTCAAGGAAATCCCCCTGCCATTTCTTTGAGAAATTCAAATTCCCAGAAATAGGTTCTCATAACCTTCTAGAACTCTCTCCTGTTGCTCATTTCACAATTCCTTTTTATACATTTGGTTGTGAGATTATTTGATTAATATCCATTTCCTAAGTAGATTTCACTGGGGTTAGACAGGGTTGTTAGAAAATAAAAATGCAAGACAGCCAATTAAATTTGTATTCAGATAAATAACTGACTTTTTAAAAGTACAGGTATGTCCCATGCAATATTTGGAATATACTTATAATTTAAAAATTTTGTTGTTTATTTGAAATTCAAATTTAACTGGGCATCCTATATTTTATCTGGCAACCTATATTTTATCTCATCAGAGACTATATCTGTTTTTTTCTTCTAGCATAATCACTGGGGTTGTAACAAACAGGTAATCATCTAATGTTGGATGGATAAATAAAATGAGTTTAAAAAATATTCTGGCAGCGCATGTAGGCTGAATTGGAATGACAAGAGACTGAATTTGGAAGGACTCATTAGCAAACTTTGAAAATCATCAAAGGGAAAGTTAAGGACAGGGTGGTGGCATTGAGGCTAGATAGATGGAGATGTATAGAAGGAACATTTCCAAGTGGGGCTCAGAATTTGCACAGGTGTTATTGGGTAGCAAACCAGCACTGCGAGGAAGAGGCCAAAGGGCCATTTCAAATTACTAGTGATCAGGATTAAAACCAGTAATGGAGAGAAAAATAAATATAATGCCTCTCATTTATATAGTGCTTCACAACTTTTAAAGTGCTGTTTTGTGTTCCCCATTATGCCCCTTTGTAGGAGAGTATTGTTTCTAAAAAGACGGCCATTTAATTATCACTTTTCTTTATAAATTCAATTACATTTCCCAGTCAATGTAGTTCATCAGTTCAGAGATGTTTGTCTTCATTTCTGTCTATTTTTTAACAGGTTTCTTTTATTTAAGTTCCTCATTTCTCAGTCCTGAATCCTTTATTTCTGAAGCACTGGGTAATTTTGTATTACGCATAACAAATCTGAAATTTATTTGTATGAGCAGATTGATTTTATATCCATCAGATTTTCTAAAAATTGGCTATAACTGGCTTATAATGACATGACCAGCCAGAGGCTAATTTCGGTGGTATTTCTTCCTGATGCCAGAATAGGTAGACAAGTCAGAAGCACCCACTTCAGATAATAAAGATATAATTCCAGTCATTCAAATTTGTGTTGAAAGCAAATCTTTTCACTGCTTATTTTTCAATTAGTGCCAAGTGTGGCTCCATGGCTTCTAGCTACAGAAGGCCAGGTGATTGAGCATTCTTAACCAGATACATGAATAGGGAGACCACGGTTCTGCAGTTGACATTTCTTCAGCTGCTCTTTCGGAGGTCTTAACATTTTTTCTCACCAGATACTTGCCTGTGAACTGCTATTTGAAAGATAAGGTGTGCTGAGTAAATGATTAAGCAAGTGAGACAATAAGAAGCAACGTAATCTCATCAGAGACTACATCTGTTTTTTTCTTCTAGCGTAATCACTGGGGTTGTAACAGGTAATCATCTAATGTTGGATGAATAAATAAAATGAGTTTAAAAAATATTCTAGAACAGGGGAGAGTTCTAGAAGGTTATGAGAACCTATGTTCTGGGAATTTGAATTTCTCAAAGAAATGGCAGGGGGATTTCCTTGAGGAGGTGCTACACTAAAGAAGAGTTCTTAGTTCTGAGTAGGTGACCATCAAAGGAAGAAGTGAGGATACTGCTTAAATAGGATGAGCAAAGGCAAGTCTGTAGTAGTGAATATGAGTGGCTGGGAGAAGGCCAGGGCGCTGGAATCAAGAAGGCAGAAGGACCTTTGAGTGATGAGGCTAAACGTGTTATTCTAATGATGCCAGATCACACAGGAACTGCTAGGCCACATTAAACATTTTTATCTTGATTTAGAGGGCACTGGAAACAGTGAAGAAAGAGGCTTATTTATTTATTTATTTGCTTTTGTTTTATCTTTCTAAGCCAGGGATTTACAAAACCAGTTTTACATTTTGAAAAGATACAGCACCATCCTATAAGATTTAAGCATCAACTTCTCAGCCTTGACCCTTTTTTTCTCTTGTAAATAGTGATCATGATAAAAGAATTACAGCCATGTAGAGGACAAAATGTGAGCTTTTAACTCCACGTATCTGAGTGTCACTGATCACTCTCTCAGTAGGTCACCCAGAGGTTAGCAAACTTTTCCTGTAAAGGAAGAGAGTAAACATTTTCAGCTTTGTAAGCAATATAGTCTCTGCCTCAACAACTACTCAACACTACCACTGTAATGTCAATGCAACCACAGACAATATGCAAACAAATGAGTGTGAGTATATCACAGTGAAACTTTATTTACAAAAACAAGACCACCTAGTCTGCGGACCCCTGCCCCCAGATTTAAGCTTCCTGTTATGAAAATGGCCATTATAAAACCTATATGGCACAGTTGTTGTGATTAAACATTTTTACATACCCAAAAAACTTAGTAAAGAATCAGGCATATTAATGAGTGTTCAGTAAATGCTAACCTGTATCATGATTATAAGTTTTAGGGCTGCAAGGAATCTTGGGTGTGACAGACAATTTTCTCCTTTCAAAAGGTACCTAGATGGAGGATTCAAGAAGTATAGGGACTTAACCAGGGTTACAGGATCTATTTTCCCGCAATCCTATTTGTATACCACCTCCAGAAATCCCAAGAAATATGATGGCATGAAGCCAAGCTATATATTGCAGGACATTTGAGCATCCATTCAGCATGTATGCATTGAATGTCAGCCATATATAAGACATTGTGCAGTATATTGCAAGTGACACAAAGATCAATAAAGTTCCTGCGTTGGAAAATCTAACAGTTTAAGTCACCCAAGTAATTATAATGAGGTGGAAAGCGACAAGTATCAAAGGAATGAGTGACCCCTACGTGCCAAGCACTATGTTGAAGTGCTTACGTGTGTTGTCTCATATGATCCCCCCAGCAGGTGGGTTTTTAGCATTTCATCCTCAATGACATTCAAATGTTAAGTAATCTGCTCTAGGTCAAAAGTTACTAAGTGATAGAACAAAGATTTAAACTCGTTTCTCTAATTGCACAGTGTGCTTTCTACCAGACGCTGGGGAAATCCTCATAGATGAAGTATGGTTTAGTTAGCTATTGCTACAAAACAACACTAAAAAGTTGTGTTTAAAATGGGCATGTTATTTGCTTGTGATTCTGTGGGTCAGCAGTTTAGACTTGACTCAGCTGGGTAGCTTAGATGATCTCACATGAGGTCCCTCATATAGCTCCAGTTATCTGGCAGATACATGGGGGATGATGATGGTCTAATATGGTCTCACACACATATCTGCCAGTTGGTTCTGGTTATTAGGCTGAGGAGCCTCACGTGATATCTCTGTGCTGTGTGACCTCTCATTTGGCTAATGTTGACTGCTTCACTTGGTGGTCTAAGGGCTGCCTCCCAGAGAGGTATATAACAGGAGCAGCAACTCTTGAGAGCTTGGAAATCATACAAGAACACTTTCACTGTATTCTATTGGTCAAAGCAAGTTTCAGAATCAGGCTAGATTCAATGGGCAGGGAAATAGGTGACGTGTCTTAGTGGGAGGAACAGCAACATCAAATTACAAAAGGGTGAGCGTGCAAGGATGGGAGGGTTTCTTGCTGTGTTTGCCAACAATTTACCATAAAGTGATAACTGAGTTGGACCTTCACAGAAAATAAAGATTTGGGAAATACAGACTTTGCCAGAGCAGGGATTATAAAGAAGAGCATTACTTCAGATTAGCTGAGAATGAGGCCACACGCCTATATTGCATTATTGAGGAAATTTCCTCTTGCCTTTGCTCCACAAGCACATTGCTTCTACTAGTTGCAGGGACATAATTACCAATTTCATATATATAATACTTCTAACTTTTCAGAGGATTTTTGTTTCTCCTATATAACGTTTAATATGCTATATAGTTTTGTTGCATTGTTTTACTCAGAGAAAGATGGCAAATCTGCTCATTCCTTTCCTCTCTGTAAGTTGGTGTTGTCATTGCAACAAAGCCCAGGTTCCCAGCTCACTTTCCAAAAGACAATCATGTGGACTATCTGCTGTGATTGACTGTGGCTGAGTGTTTGCCCTGGCAGCTTTTTTGTTGCTGAAGATGAAAGTTTGATGGACTTTAAGATGGAAAGGAAGGAAGAGGAGAAATTTGATTTCATCGGCAGCTGTCTTACTCATCTTCATTAAGATGGGTTGTGGACACTTCAAGGCCATTCTGAACCAGTGGTCATAAAACTAATAGGTGCCACTCAACCTGGGCTGCTCGTATTATTGCCTGAGACCTGTCATCTCGGTAGTTATTGCAAAAGGAGAAGGAATCTACTGTAGGGAACACAATGGTCCTTGTGTGACAGAAGTGAAACTGAAAGAAATAGATTTTTCTATTAGCTGCAAATCAAACCCTTGCACATCATCCCTTGGAGGTGACAGTGCCTGATTCTCTAAGGCAGGGTTCAAACAAATCATTTGGGCTTGCAGAAAATAATATGAGATTAATATCCAAGTGTGTGTGTGTATGTATTTGTGGGGTGTGTGTGTGTGTGTGTGTGCACGTGCATATAATGACAACTACGTGGCTCCTCATTTGAAGTTTTGGAATTAGCTATTAATATATGTGTATGTTTAAGGGATGCATTTGTGGACTTGAAGTTGAAATAGGGAAACTGAGATGTATTCTGAAGAGGGAAGGAGAAGAGGGAATCCAGTCCTGATTAGGGGAATATTGAAATAAGTAGGTGAATAATATTCAGTCTCCCAGGTTTGTGGCTATGAGCTCTTTTCTTCCAGAAATATTTGCTGAAGGGAGGGAAGAAAACACTCCTTTTCTTCTGACAAGCAAACTTTTCAAATGTCAGCCTGCATGGGTGTTTCTCTCTATTCTTGAGGCTCCTTTTTGTTTCAGTCTAACACCTCACATCCTGTGGGTTGTAATAATAATGGTAGCAGTTACTATTTATTAAGCCCTTGTCATATGCCAGGTGCTTTACATATATTACAGTGTTTGTAATACATACAAGAATTATTACAAGATAGATAGCACTATGCCCAGGTGTGTTAGTTCATTTGTGTTGCTATAAAGGAATACCGGAAGCTGGGTAATTTATTAGAAAAAGAGGTTTATTGGGCTCATGGTTTTGCAGACTGTACAAGCATGGCATCAGCATCTGCTTGGCTTCTGGTGAGGCCCCAGGAAGCTTTTACTCATGGTGGAAGGTAAAGAAAGGGCAGGTACGTCACATGGCAAGAGAGAAAGCAAGAGAGATAAGGGAGGAGTTGTCAGGCTCTTTTTAACAATCAGATCTCATGGTAACTACAGAGTGAGAACTCAATATTTCAAGGAGGGCATGATATGGTTTGACTCTGTGTCCCCACCCAAATCTCATCTTGAATTGCAATCCCCATGTGCCGAGGGAGGGACCTAGTGGGAGGTGATTGGATCATGAGGGCAGTTTCCCCCATCCTGTTCTCATGATGGTGAGTTCTCAGGAGGTTTGATTGTTTAAAAGTGTGACCCTTCCCCTCTCTCTCACTCTCCTGCTGCCATGTAAGATATGCCTTGGTTTTCCCTCACCTTCTGCCATGATTGTAAGTTTCCTGAGGCTTCCCCAGCCATATGGAACTGTGAGTCAATTATACCTCATTTCTTTATAAATTACCCAGTCTCAGGTAGTTCTTTATAGCAGTGTGAAAACAGACCACACAGACCACCAAGCCATTCATGAGGGATCTGCCCTCGGGATCCAAACACTTCCCTCCAAGCCCCACCTCCAATGTTGGGGATCACATTTCAACATGAAATTTGGAGGGGACAAACATCCAAACCGTATCAACAGGGAACTATAGCTCAGGGAGGTTAAGTAACTTACCCAACAACACACAGCTTATATGTTGCAATGTAGGAATACAAACCCCCAAAGCTCGTGCCCTCCTACTGCACTACCCTGCCTCTTCCAGGCTTGGTGCTTTAGGGAATGCCCTTTACAAGCAGTATAAAGATGCATTTAGGAATTTTTCAATCAGCTCTTGTCTAGATCTTCTTTGGAAAGTCTTCTTAGTTACTGACAGGTCAAAATACCAGCTACTTGATCTAATAGTGTTATCAGCAAGAAACTAAAAATCATGAAGCAATGCAGACTTTTTGAATCAGAAAGGACTTACTAGGCCATCTTGTGATTCTAATCTAACATCTTATCTGGCCACTCTTTCTGCCTTGTGCAGGAAGTGAGGTCTGGATAGGTCAAAGGGCATGACTAGAGCATTGGAGTTAATGGGAATGGGGAATGCCTTCTTTGCTTCTTGACATTTCTTCTCCGCAACACTGCACATCCCTTGTGAAATAATTTACTATTTTTTAGGCATCATGTCAAAGACTGAAGTGAAAGCCACCTACCTGTGATCAACTGAGGTCAGAAGTTGGCAAATTTTTTTTGTTGGGGGTGGGGAGGGGGGGTAAAGGGCCAGATAATAAATATTTTTGGCTTTTCACACCAGAAAGATCTCCATTGCCACTAGTCAATTATGCATTTATAACTGAGAAGCAACCACAGACAATAAGAAAAGAAGTGGGCAGCACTGTATCCAGTGTAATATTATTTACAAAAGGCAAAGAGGGCTGGATTTGGCTTCCCAATCTCTGCCTTAGGCCTTTAAAGGTATAGCTGCCCTGGGGAAATCTCTACACTTTGCGATTTACTCTCCAGTAGTAATAACATAGTAAGAGAATAGTAATGGTGGTGGTAATAATAGCAGTAGTGGCATCAGCAGCAACAACAATGGCACCTTTTAACATTTGCTTCATACGTTAAGGTTTACAAAGTCTTTTTACAATTATCATCTCACATAACCCTTTTAAATTCCTACTCAAGAACTACACAAGCAAGGGAAACGTGCTAGCTGAGCAGTGTGGTACAATGAAAAGAGAATGGGATATACTGCATTTAGTCATAGAGATTGGTGGTGTGGGATGAAAATGCCTAGAGAGTAGGTGTGTGTCTCCTGGCCCCATTAGGGGACAGTTCATTCAGCAGCAGGGTGTCGGAGTTCCCAAATACATGGCTGCTAATCAGTTCCCTCACTCTGTAGGCATTTTGCATTTAAAGCTGTCCAGAAAAGAGAGGCTTGGTCTAAGAGGTTGTGGTGTAAGAAAATCTCTACATTTCCACCCATCGCCTTTTGGGATCCCTGTATGTTAGTGAGCAACAGTAAAAAGTGACCTGTGTTAAAAAGGTAATGGAAGCATGGTACAATTTTAGAGTTCATTTGAGCAAACAGAGATTCATGAATTGGGCAGCTCCAAACCAGAAGTGGTATGGGGATTCCGATGAAGAAGTATGAGAACTAAGCTATTATAAAGAGAATGCAGACCTAATACAAATAAAATATTTGATTGATTACAGTTATAAAGCTGTCTTTGCTGGGAAATTCCTAGTTATGTAATTATAAGTGTGATTGGTTGAGCTTAAGTTCTGTTTGTCATTATTATAGGCATTTACAAGAAATAGCTCAAGTTAAGTTCTGCTGATGTTTGCAATTCAAGCAAGCCTAAGGCCACTTATGAGGCCTAACTGGCTCTGTCTGCTCAGGAATTCTTGCACCATTGAAGCATTCTTCAAGGTCTCCATTTTAATTTAGCTTAACACCTCTTAACACCATGCCTTCAATAACATTTATTTAACACAGGTCTTTGCTTTGTGCTAAAGGCAAACATGTATATGAGACTCTGTCCCTAAAGCATCTGTAACTCTCCAAAGACATACCCCTAGGAACATCCTGAAGATTCTGAATCTTGCAGCCTGCCAGAAGCACAGCAGTGCTGTTGGCATCTCTAGACCACTGTCTATGATTGACTTCTGGCTCTGCTACTTGTTAGCTATGTAACCTTGGGCAAGTTTCTTTTTCTAGTCTCTTTGTCATGTTCTTCATCTGTAAAATGGGTATTTTTTAAACTACCCATTTATGTAGTATGTGATGATTTAAGAGCTAATATGGTATGTGTAGTGGTTATTTATGAGCTAATATGTGTATATTAGCTTAATGCCTAGCATTCGTAAATACTCAGATAAATGCCAGTCATTATTATTATCATAATTGCTGGTGAAATTAACATACAAAGTCCTGTGCAAACCTTAATTTTCTCACTATGGACTTCATACGTTTTCAGAATCCTAGCTACTTGGTTCTCAGAACATTCTTCTAACACCTAGAGATTCCACAGCCAATGTATCTTTGGGAACTTATTGACTAACACAGAGCTAAATGAAGTAAGCAGCATTTGTACCCTGACATTTTACAGATGGAAGGAATCATAGAGGTCATCTCAGCCAGAAACACATTTTCAAGATAGGGAACTGAGGTTCATAGAAAGTAAATGACTTTGCCAAAGTAATACACTCAGGACAGAATGAGGGCTAGAACCTCGGGGATTAGTTTTTTTCCTCTGGCCTCAAAACTCTTCCTTCTGCCATTTTTAACTTACCAGTTTCACCTAATACCTTCCACATATTTTTGTGACTGTTTCAAAGATTCCACTAGCTACCATAGAAGAAGTAATGAACTAACCTTATAATTCCATCCCAGTGACTTCACCTCACCTGCCCTCAGTTTCCTCACCTGTCCAGTGAGGCAAACTTACATTGAAAGATCCCTAAGGTGGTTCCCAGTTCAGATAAGATAGAATCCTAACAAATAAAGTGGGGTCAGAGTGGAATGTTCTTGAAATCCTGGTGTCAATGGGACTGGGATATTACTCTAAATCTATGGAAACTTCAAGAACAATATATTTGTTTTAACCTGAAAAGACAGTTGTGTTCCAGTGTGAAATAGCCACCAGGCTGGATGAAAATGTGTGATGTGATTCCATCATTGAAATGAGCATGTGTTGACCGTAAGTTCTTCTCTTTCTCTCTGGGGACATTTGCAGTGCTGCAGAGCTTCTCTGTGAGCTGGGATGCTCTGTCAGCTTAAATCCTTTCCAGAGTGATAAATATACATTGATTTTATTTGATTTGGCCCATAGGTGGGGGATAAAAAACAAGACATCACAGCCACACTATACTGTATATTCATTCCCCCTGAAGACAACGCACACATCCTTGTTGAAGTCTCCTCATTTAGACAACTCTTCCTTTTTATGCTTCATTATAATGCCACTTTCATGTCCCTTCCCCTCAACATCGTGCACCTTGTTCCACATCCAGCACTCTGTGTTTTTAAATTAAGGGAAATGCCATTTAAATATGGTTTTTCTCTTTGTAATATACTCACCTATAAAAAGTCTTTAAAGGTAATGCTAACTGCTTTGGCAGAAATTCAGGCATATATATAGTTATTTTAATACAAGGCTATTTGTTTGCTTGACTGTTTTTAATGACTACTCATTAACACCATGATCTTATCCTCATTTCCTCTGCACAGAGCTTGAGAGGTGCTGTTCACAGCCCCTGCTGCCTGCTTTCTGAGGTCTCCAAGATGCTAGCTTTCTACTTTTCCACTCAGCCCTGACGCCTAGTTCATCATTTGAGATAAGCCCCAGTTGTCGGCAAATTGCCATCTCATCAGGTCTGCAAGATAGCATCTTGTTTGACTCTTTTCAACACCTTCCATTAACACTTTGGGACTAGGTCTTTGGGAAGAGCCAGGCCTCACCACATGGGCGATGGTGGTTGATGAACAGATTCCAGTTTTCCCCATTATTGACTTCATTAAACTTGACAGCCTTTTTAGTCTCCAGATAGGGTGAACCTTTTTTCACTGACCCTTATTAAGAGCTGTCTCCTTAAGAAGGGTCATTCGAGAAGGGATGGTGGGGGCCACTCCTTCTACTTCCAGGAAATAGCTGATTTTGGTAAACAACTTTGATTTAGTTTTTAGAGTTCTTTCACCTCCCTAATTAGGACAGCCACAATTTATCAAAGGTTAGCAATGCACCAAACCCTAAGAATGATCTTATTTCTTCCTCCTTATTCATGGGTTTTATTACTACTATCCTAATTTCCTCATACGGAAATGAGCCTCAAAAACATTAAATAAGTTACTCCAGGTCTCATATCAATAAATTGACAGAGCTGGAATTGGAATCAAATTAAGTCTGACTTCAGAGCTTAAGGTTTTAACCACCATATTCTACCACCTTCATAATACCTTTAGTTACTTTATTATATTTTAGGTTTACCCCTTGTTATTGGTCTTCAAAATCCATGAGTTCATTCTGATTTTATGAGTTGTATTGGTAATCTATTGTTTCATGAAAACTTACCCCAAAACTTAGCAGATTAAAGCAATAAACACCTATTATCTCATTCAGGCTTTGTGGGTCAAAAATTCAGGAGCAGCTTAGCTGGGCTCAGGGTCTCTTATGAAATTGTAGTCAAGATATTGGCCCAGGCTGCAGTCAGTCACCTGAAGCCTTCACTGGGCTGGAAGATGTGCTTCCAAGTTTCACTCACATGCCTGGCAAGTTACTACTCATTATTGGTAGGAGGCTTTCGTTCTCCAGCAATGTCTGATCCTAATTTTATTTTACCATAGGTTAGTGCAGTCTTCACATGAGGTTTCATTTCACCTCTCTTTCTCTCTCTCTTTCTTTATTTTTTTTTTTCTCTCTCTCTTTTCCCCTGGCAGTCTTCTTTTGGTCAAGCCATTTGTATTAGTTTGCTAGGGTTGCCATATGAAAGTAGCAGTGGCTTAAACAACAGAAATTTATTACAGTTGTGGAAACTAAAAGTCCGAGATCAAGGTGTCATGGAGCATTGTTTTCTCTGAGGCCTCTGTCTTTGGTTTTTAAATGGTGATCTTGTCTCTCTGTCTTCACATGGACTTTCTTCTGTCTCTGTGTCCTAATCACCTCTTCATATAAGGATGCTAGTCATGATTGAGGCTCATGCATCTGAGCTCATTTTCACTTACTCACCTCTTTAAAGGCCCTGTTTTCTAATACAGTCACATTCTGAGGGGTTTTAGGACTTTATAGGACTTCAACATATGAATGTCGAAATGAAGTAATTTGGCTCATAATACCATCTTTGTCCTTTGTATGTCTTGAGAATTTCCTTTTACACTGTCTTACCTATTACTTAGATGTCATTTCTCCATTCTTTTTTTTTTTTTTTTTTTTGCCTTTGTGTGCGGTATTTATTTCAAATGTTTGTTAAAACAGCACTGTTATTTCTCAGGACAAGAGCAAAGATCACCCCCTGCAGAAGCTTGGGAACTATGTACAGAACTTTACAGAATAGAGGCAATAATTTAGCTTAAGCCTGTCTGCTGACCAGAGAATGGAATTCTGCGTGGACTCAAGGAACAAAAGGAAACTAGGCAGGGAAGGGGAAGAAAAGTGCCCATCTGAATCAAACTTCAGCTGCCATCAGGGCACATCTTGTGGTGGTCACAGATTGTAGGCTGTTTTTTGGAAGATTCGGGTTCAGCACAGGATTCCATTTATCTACTTGGCTACACCCCTGGCTGAGGTGCCATGAGGTCAATGTCACTCAAGTTCCTGGCCAGCCAAACTCCCGCAGCAAAGAGTCCCAAATTTAGTATCAAGTTCCTCCGGAAGTCATTCCTATCAGTGGCAAAGCGGTAGACGCCCCGAAGCCAATCTCCCACGTTGTCCGGTATTTCGGGAGTTTCATTAGCCGAGCCAGCAGCGCTCACCGGGACAGTGCTGGAAGCCATAGTGGAAAGCTTCGCATGGGCCTCAGTGGAGGAACCGTATCGGCGTCCCATTCTCCATTCTTAACCTCTCTTTGCCTCAAGTTCTCAAAGCTATTGTGCAGCCAACTTTTAGAGTTAACTGCCTGCCTTTCTGATTGCCCGTTACACTTGAAGGACTTAGGATGCTATACCTGAAGGTCTTAGAGAGTTAGACTGGTTCTCCAAGCTTATGAATTTTCTAGAAACTTTTTAACTTGCATATGGTATTCTCCTGAAGAAGCTGTGGCTAAAGTCAGATATATTTTTATAAACTACTCTTTGATCATGTATGAGTGCCAAAAAAAGGAGTCTTTAATTACTTTGAGGGAAGGGTCTGTGCATCTTTCTTAACCCTTTTCCTGGCTGCCCTGTAGATATTCCAGAAAGATTTGATGCCTTGTGGAATGGTCTGAGAACCAGATGGAAGCTAGATGAAGAACAAAATCAAAAGTGTCTCTCTTGTCTTGCATGATAGAAACTAATATCCCTAAGAACGCAGTTGAGAGCAAATTATTAAGAATATGCACTGAATGTGTACAACAGCCAGTGTTTGTTCCTCATCAGCACAGGGAAGCATTCTAAGCTTTTGCCAGGACGCCTGCTTATTATATGCTATGGTCTGTCCAAATCTGTGGCTGCCACTACAGCCTGATTTCCCTTGGAAACTTGGCAGCCCGTGAGTTATGACGGAATTCCCAGGTGATAATGTATCTAATTTCCCTCATTGTACTTCTTTTATCCTGTAATGTGCTGTTGATTCCCATGGCTGAGCTGTGATGGAGAATAGCCATTATTATTGTAATGGCATTATTCAATCCATTAAGACTTAAAACATACCTGGTAAAAATAGTGAAAGCTTACAAGTCTTCACAGCAATCTCAAAGACTAATAACTTAGTTATTAGTCTTTTCCTCAAGTAAACTTTGACAGGTGTTTGGGAATAATTCTTTCCTGGGCTGATAGTATTTGATTTGTACTATATATTGTTCTAAATAAATGCAGGACCAATGCTCCATCCTATTCGAAAAAAGAAAAGGGGTCTCTGTAGAGAAACTATTAAAAAAGTTTAAACAGCCTTTACAGAAACGTGGTTTGGTGGCAAAGAAAGGGAAACCACCACCCCTTCCAAAGCTCACCAGGAGAAAAGTGAGAAATAAAATATCAAAATGAAATTGACTCCACACAAAGATATCTGATCACCAGACAAAACAAGTACCAAAGTGCAGAAAAATATTACAATAAATAACATCAGATTCTTTATTCAAGCCAGGCAAAAGTTATGTAGTTTTTGCTAACCAGGTTAATTATTTTCCTCATCTTCTTTTCCTTTAATATAAAAAAGGGATATAAGAAAGCAAGCCTGAGTATATTCTTGGTTGCTCTGTTTCTTGTGTTAGCCTAGCCAGAACAAGCTACAATAGAAAGAAGTTATGCTTTAGAAAACAATCTATTTAATATAATTCAATGCTACACAAAGCTTTATTTCTTAATATGGACAATTATTTGCTACTGGAAAGAAAGCAGAGCGAGATATGGCCCTTTGGGGAGATGGTTAAATAAGAAATACATTTCCAGATGATGTCACATGTAAATAGCACTCCGAAATCACTAGGCATCAAAATTAATCAGGCTGAATCCATTGCTTTGTAAGGTGTAAATCTCTAGCCTTACTTAACCTTACTTCGGTGCTGGGACTCCCGAATCGCGAGGAAGGTATGATTCTTGTTTCTTCACACACACACAGACTGAGTGTTCTCAAGACAGGAACATGATTGAGAATGCTGGAAAAAACATTACATTAATCTACATTGTAAGAGTACCGTGCAAATATTTGCTTGTTTCCAACACCTTGTAAATGTATCTCGTTGTTGACTCAAAATGAACATTTGGTGCAGATACTGAGAAAAAAGAATGTACTTAGAACAGGGATTTCATTACTTCTCTTACAGGTCTCAGCTGTGGAGATTGTTTAGCCAACAAGAAACCCAATCTCTGTGAGGTATCTTGTCTGAGATGATATTAAAAATATTCAACAACCGGTAGGAAATGGGACCAATGAAAATGACTCAGGTCCCCTGCTGAGACTGGCATTGACCTGTTAGTTGTTGAATTGTGGAAAGAGGGGAAAGGGACCGGATGATCGGTGGTAAGGGTATGTTTGAAGCAGTGACATTCATCATCTATTTATGCAAGTATTTTAACATTTTAATAATTGATGCAGTTATCTGGGTGCGTGCCAGTTGACAGCTTGCCCTGCATATTGATAATTTTACCATGCAGACTCCACTCCTCAGATAACTCTTGTTCGATTACACTGGACTTTATCATCATGTAATCTGTCCTGTCCCTCTCTCTATCTCTCTCTCTCTATTGAATTCTGGGGGTGTAGTAGTCCATTGTTTAGAGGGAATTTAGAAGTTTTCCTATATTAGGAAGTGTATTCATTTCCTAGGAATGCCATAACAAAGAATTACAAACTGAGAGGCTTACAACAGTACAAAGTTATCATATCATGGCTCTGGAGGTGAAAAGTCTGAAATAAAAGTGTTGGTGGGGCTGGACACGGTGGCTCACACCTGTAATCCCAGCACTTTGGGAGGCTGAGGCAGGCAGATCACTTGAGGTCAGGAGTTCGAGACCAGCCTGGCTGACATGGTGAAACCCTGTCTTTACTAAAAGTACAAAAAATTAGCCGGGCGTGGTGGCGGGTGCCTGTAATCCCAGCTACTCAGGAGGCTGAGACAGGATAATTGCTTGAACCCGGGAGGTGGAGGTTGCAGTGAGCTGAGATCGTGCCACTGCACTCCAGCCTGGGTGACAAGAGCGAGGCTACTTCTCAAAAAAAAAAAAAAAAAAAAAGTGTTGGCGGGGCCAAGCTCTCTCTGGAGGCTCTCAGGGAGGATCCTTCCTTGCCTCTTTGCCTCTTTCTAACCTCTTTTGATTTACTGACAATCTTTGGCATTCTTTGGTTTGCAGCTGCAGCACTTTGATCACGGCCTTGTTGTCACATGGCATTCTCACCTTTAATGCCTGTGTGTCTTCCCCTCTTCACATAAGGATGCAAGTCATATTGGATGACTTATCCTACTATCCTACTATGTCTATCCTACTCCAATATGACCTTATCTTTGCTGATTACATCTGTAGTGACCCTATTTCCAAATAAGGTCACACTCTGAGGTACTGGGGGGTTAGGATTTCATCATATCTTTTGGGAGAGACACAATTCAACTCAGGACAGGAAGGAAAAGCCCCGGCAACCGAATTGTATTGTTCTGCTAGATGATGACAAGTCATAATGTAGAGAAGTTGCTCCAAAGTGGGATACATACGTTGGAGGGCAGCATAGAATGAAAGTTTTAGAACATCTATTTGTATTTATTTTAATCGTATTCCTTTATATTTTTGTTATAGTCTGTTTCATAGAACATTTAGTGTATAAATATAATAATACATGTCTACGTGTTAAAAATGAATGAAAATACCTACATTGGGAGTGGGCTGAATCCACAGAAAGTTTTACTGATGGTGGTTCAGGGAATGTAAGCAAAAGGATTTCAAACCAATGTAAGAGCATGAAATATTAATGACATGTTTCAGAGAAAAATCTCTGTGTAGGTTTTTCATAGCCCCAATTCAAGTTAGACTGGGCAAGAAATGAGATTATTTAGGCAAAAAAAGGGAGGAGCACTAAATTCATCCACAATTTTAAAAGTATCTTCTTTCAGGAGGCTTTTGGACAGTAACATTTCCAAAAAAATATAGTGTTTTATGCCACAGAGAATCAAGTTGCATTGTGTATACTAAATGGTCAAGCATTTTCAAGAGCATGACAAAATAAAAACATACAAATTTATATCTCAAAAAGAAAGTATCTTCTTTCATGTCAGATCATCAGCACAGAAGCCCTCGAGGCATGCAAAGGCAAACACAGGCTCTGCAGATGAGATGTGAAGAAGCAATTAGGGAAGGAAGGAAGGGACAGTTTGGATGCTGGGTCCTGACCCAGAAACAACACGGAGTAGATCTCGGATTTGCTTTTTCTTAGGTCCAATGCTAGGACGATTACTTTATCTGTGGTGAGGAATGTTATAAAAAAACATTGTTGGAATGCCACCAAAATACTTCTTTCCCTTTTAGCATCATCGCCAAGATTCTAGAATGAAGCAATAACAGTTGCCAACCTTGAGCCATTCTCCAGCTGTTGTCATGTTTCAGTCAGACAGGAAGTGTTGGCGAGTAATATGGGATTTATTGGGAGTGTTCCTTTACGTGAGTCCAGGAAATAAGAACTAGAGATGAGCTTGGGTGCCTCTGCTTCTTTTATTTCTATGGAACATTCTTTGGGGTCAGTTTTGAATAATCACTGGGCATTATCGGATTTCTATCACTATTTTTTGCATGTTCTTGTGATTATTCACCAGGGAACATTTTATAATACTCATATTAAATTTTTATTTCTTAATTTCTTGCCTCATTACTCCCATTTGCATTGGCTGCAGACTCTCTAAGTATTACTTTCCCTTCCTTGTGGTTCATACCCTAATCATTGAATATTGATGTTCTATTTATTTCTATGCACTCACTTTGTTTTTGACCAAGTTATATAGTTATTTGGTTTTCAGGTAATGCTTTCTTACAGTTACTCAAGAATGTATGCTAGAAAATGTTGCCCATAACTGCTTAAACATAAAAGAGGATATGTTTTCTTGTTTTCCATCTATGTTACAGTCTGTTTCTGAAATATCCTTTATTATGAGTAGAATAAAATCTACTGGACTTGGAATCCGCATTCCCTTTTAAATTAAAAGTATTCCCAGACTTTCAAATTTTACATTCCTTAGCATGATCCCTTCTCTATAAAGACAGAAGAGGAGACAGAAAATTCTGATTGGTCATTTCTTGAGCTAGAAGCAGCTATAATATTCCTGTTCTCCATCCTTTATAATTACTTTCTCATAAATACTAAATTACACCCCCCTGAGCATCTAGAAGATTTAAACACTGATCAAAGGCAGGTTTAGCTGTATCCTCAGGACAAGCTGATTCAATGAAGAAAAGCTCAGGCTCTTGGAGAGCTTTTAGAAAGAGAAATAAATTAACAATTAGCATTTAACAGCAGTAAAAACTGCTGAGCGGAAGCAGACTTGATGTTTTAGGGGATTTGAGATATTCGGAGTGATGAGATGAATAGGAAAAACTGTGTTCCAATTAGGAAGACAGAGTGAAAAGGTGTGAGATGTGGTCTTCTAGTTCATTCCACTGGTGATATAGAGCCTTTCCTGGACAGATTTTTATTTTTTTTGAGTAATTATTATCCACGTTATAATTTCATGCCTGTTGCTTTTAGGTAAGCTCAGAATTATAGTCATGGCTTGAGTAAAGATCTCATTGCAGTTGAGTACTAGCAGTACCACTACTCTTGCATGAATTGCATTCTCTCTTGACCAACTCTGTTAATGGGTGTCCTTATGTATGAAACTGATTTTCTTACTAATGGCAGGATTCTGTCTGGTTAGGATATTCCCTGAAATGCCCAAGGGTGTATTTTGCTTAAAAGCAAGGCTGGCCAGAGAGGTTTGGTTTATGTATTTATTTTTAAATTTCTTTTGTACCTAGGATAATAAATATATTCCTCTAGTCTCGGATAATAATATAAAATTACAGCCATACTGACAAAATTAAAGAAGACATTAACAAAAAATTCAGATTAAAATATAAAGTTCATGTCTTTGGCAAGTACACACAGGATTGTGGTTTTGCCCAAGGTGTCTAATTAATTACTATAATTTTTCAATTCCCTGTGTTCAATAAAAACACGTCTATGAAATGCTATTCATAAAAGCAGAACTCACTGGTCATTAAACATGCAAATATCCACGAATAAATACACAATTCTCTCTTGCAGGAAATGCTATCAGTAGACTAAATAAGTGGTGGACATTTTTCTACCGTAAGTATTTACTTTTCCTACAGTTTGATCTTAAAATACCACAGTTGGCCAGAGCCTCATGAGTTGCTGGTGCAATCTCCGCATTGTTAATGGGTATATGAAGCTCAGGATGATGTCCACAAGATGATACCGCTATTGGAAAACTTCCTCATTCTTCCTGTGAACCAGTAGCATAATGGATATGTGATTAGTGCCTGTTTTGTACATTTTCCCTCAGGTAAACTGTGATAGGCCTTTGGGAATAATTCTTTTCAAGGCCTGAAGCATTTAAAGTGCACTGTATATTGTTCTAAATGCAAGACCAATGCCCCATTCTATCAGAGAAAAGAAAAAGGGTATCTGTGGGAAACTATTTAAAAGATTAAAGGAGCTTTGACTGAAATGTGGTTTGGTGGCAAAGAAAGGGAAACCACCATCCCTTGGTACAGTATTAAGGCTATATGTGGGAAAACCAACAAAACGTGTCATATGTGGATAGATCATGACACTGACACCATTAGCAAGGACTTTTTTTTTTTTTTTTTTTAACAGCATTTCTTGTGCTAGTTTCCCAATGCCAAGAATGGCTTCTTTATTTATTCTTGAACTCCAATACCTATCACAGTACTTGGTCCTTACTTGGTACTCAATAAATGTTTGTTGAATGAATCTATTTTTTACACTTTTGAATCAAACTATCACATCTGAGCGATTTTGTAATTTTATTCAGCTGATGATATTCTTTATACCAGTGCAATTTTCCATATGCTCATGTGTGTTTTATTTCTCATGATACCAGTTTTTCTTTCTTTGAACTTTACAGTTCCCTGAATTGCTTAGTATTGTTTATATATGACTAAAAGCCCAGGTAGATAAGATGATATCTTTCTTTGTTTATTGTTTATATATGACTAAAGGTCCAGTGAAAGGTAAAAAATGAGTTTGTTAGATTTCAAAATCAGTCAAAAGGTAAAATCAGTGTGAAGATAAGATACCATCTTATCTAACTGGACCTTTAGTCCAGTGAAAGGTGAAAAATGAGTTTGTTAGATTTCAAAATCAGTCCTAACTAAAAACCATTTCCCCTACTGGATGTTGTAACTAACATCGTTACAATTTATGGCTTAATGAAACATTTATTTTTCTGAACAACTTGGATTTCAGTGAGCAGATTTCTTAAAATAAGGACATTCTATTTTTCATTATAGTACTAAGAATGCTGGAACAAATATTTTTTCTACTTACATACTTGAGTTCAGCTGAATTATTTTATCAGGTATTTTCAAGATGACCTGGAATATCTTGGAAGTTATTATATGTAAATTATACATACACATATATGTGTATAGTTCCTGGCATTGGGCAACTAGTATAAGGAATGCTGCAAAAAAATCCTTGCTAATGGTTTCAGCATCATGATATATATACACATATATATGCATATGTGTAATTACACATATCTATATGTATAAATAACTATATTAATATACTTATATAAGCTACTACATATGAATAAATGATCAACATACCTATATTATTTATATATAAACTATATATAAATATAACTATACACACACACACACACACACACATATATATATGTAGTTGTAGAAAGGGTCTTTTTTAGTGAATTAAGACTTCATGAAAGGCCAGTTATAATGGCTCATCATGCCTGTAATCCCAGCATTCTGGGAGGCTAGAGGATCACTTGAGCCTAGTAGTTCAAGATCAGCCTGGGCAACACAGCAAGATCCCATCTAAAATAAAAAATATCTCATGGTAACTAATATTTGATATGTATGATACATGACTTTAAGCAATATTATGTGACATCACCTTTCTCACATTCTACGTTGCTGTTTACATTTTTTGTTCAGTAATGAAACAAACTCACGAGGAAGTAAACCAATCAACATTTTATGCATGGAGTTTTCTAAATCCTTCATGTGGCTTTGGTAGCATTTTGATTAGAAGCCCTTGAATTCTGTCCTGAGTGCTCACCCATTATCTAGTGATTTACAGAGTTTACAGGAGGACACCGAAAACACAGGCTTGACCCCATTTACAGATGGCACAGATACCAGATCCAAAAAGTTTTTAATGATTTGGAACCATGAAGTGAAATAAACAAGGAGCCCAGATTTCTTGAAGACCTCCTCTATGCCAGGCATTTTATGTCTCTCAATTCTTTGAAAGAACCTATGGCATGAAGTTATTAATTTTTTTCTAGATGGCAAAACTGAAAATAAAGTATATTCAATTAATTTCTCAAGGTCATGGGCTTGAAAATACTGTGACTGAAAAAAATATTTTAAGTCTTCCTGATCCTGGAGTCTTTCTTCTTACATTAAAATAAGCATATTAAATAAATAAGCACAATCAGTTTAGGAAAGATTTATTTTGATAGAAATCCATGCAAAGCAGGTCAGGGAATTTCAGTTGACCACAGATTCAATGGGGAACATCAGCTGATGAGAGAAATGTACAGTGCAAATTATTTCATTGTACTTAGTGCTAGTCAGGCTTAATAAAGTGTATGATACTTTGGTACCTCATTGCTTTCACAAACAAGAAGGCATTCTGAGTAAGAAAACATGAAGACAAAGATCCTGAACCTTTATCTTGTGGGTGACAGCTAAGAATGCTCAGGTAAGAAATGACTGTAGTGACGGCAGGGGATGGATGAGGGCTACAACATCTGTTGCAATACATACACTGAATGGTGACTTTTTCTTTTTTAAATTGACACAGGATCTAGCTCTGTTGCCCTGCCAGAGGGCAGTGGCACAATCAAAGCTCACTGCAGCCTTGAACTCCTGGGCTCAGGTGACCCTCCTGCCTCAGCCTCCCAAGTAGCTTGGACTGCAGGTGCATGCCACCATGTCCCACTAATTTTTTTATATATTTATTTTTAGTAGCAACAAGCTCTCACTATGTTGCCCAGGATGGTCTTGAACTTCTGGGCTCAAGTAATCCTCTCGTCTTAGCCTTCCAAAGTGCTGGAATTACAGGTGTGAGCCACCATGCCTGCCCTGATGGTGTTTTTAAAGGAGGAATTAGTTGTGGTCAGTACAGATTTATTTGGAAGAAATGGAATCTGTGCTTAGAAGGCAAAAGGTCCATTATTATTCAATAAAAGGAAGCTCTTTAGAACACTTTGAACCTGAAAGAGTTAATGAAGCATGAGACATTAGGGTTCCCATATTTAGTTTAGATCTATGTGGCACTATTTTTAGAAGGTTACATTGTTTTTAATATTTTATATAGTAGGCCGGGTGTGGTGGCTCACGCCTGTAATCCCAGCACTTTGGGAGGCTGAGGCAGGCAGATCACAAGGCCAAGAGATTGAGACCATCCTGGCCAATGTGGTGAAACCCCATCTCTACTAAAAAATACAAAAAGTAGCCGGGCGTGGTGGTGTGTGCCTGTAATCCCAGCTACTTGGGAGGCTGAGGCAGGAGAATCACTTGAACTAGGAGGCAGAGGTTGCAGTGAGCCTAGATTGCGCCACTGCACTACAGCCTGGGCAACAGAGTGAGACTTCATCTCAAAAAAAAAAAAATTATATAATATAATTCTGATAATGGGATGCTCCACTTCACTTGCAAGTACTTGCATATGGAGGTGTTTTTTTCCCCAGTACGAGGAGAGATCAACAGTAAATACCTATATTATTTCTATTGCTGGTCAATGCAGAAAATATTTGTTAAGCACGAAGAGTGTGGATGTGTTTGATGACTACAGAACTAAGGATTTCTCAAAGAAACAAAGAGAGAAGTCTAAGTTCAGGTGTGGAAGCCCTTGCCTAATTTGCTTCTTCACTTTTGCCCAGAAATAATTTGGCCAGGGATTGTGTTACTATTGTTGAATTAAACCAGACAGAATCAGGCCTATAAGAAGAGCCGTTTAGTAAAGGAAATGATTCTGTGAAAATTTTAGATTTGATAACTGACATGGGAGGTGTTTACCTTCTTTTGAAAAGCAGATTTAAAAAATTGAATTAAATATACACACAGACTTTTACACTCATTTTCAGGGAAGCAAGAACTCTATCATAATAATCACCAAATATCAATTAATCAGAAGGAAAAATAGGCTTGCAGGAAGAGAAAATCAGTTCCTTTAGACAAATGGTATTGACATAGAGATTCCAGGTATGTCTAGTTATATACCATGCATTCTGGATCAAATAGAGAGGCTTGTGACTTGTATCAGTATTACCTGGCTTCACAGCAGCAGGAGCAGAGAAAATATGCACTATGTTTAGAGATGAATTAGGAGAGTACGTCTGAAAGAACCAGGGATGCATGGGCAGGTAGATTTGGTCAGGCATATTTATAATAATGAGCCATTGGATTTGGGATTGGGTGGAGGGAATAAAGTCAGAAAACCATTGGGTCATCTTCCCTAATAAAAGAGAACATCTGTGGAGTTATAAATAGAATTGCCTAATATTTCATCTAATAGCTTTATTCAATCCTTAGAACCTAATCTTTCTTGTATCAATGTAAAGTATGTGTGTGTGTATATATATATATATATATTCATATGTGTGTGTATTATATGCATATGTGCATATGCATGTGTGTAATGAAAAAAGAAAACAGCCCTGAAGAATCCTCAAGAAACTGTCAGAGGTCCTTGTCCTTTAAAAGCTCCAGTTGCCCTTCTTGTCTAAACACATCAGTGCAGTGTGAATCCTGCATTATTCATGAACACATAAGGTCTGTATTTGTATACATTTATCTCTTGGCTATTTATTTCTATAATCTCTGCCCCAAACCCTGGCCATGCTTTGTCTTTCTCTTTTCCTACTTTTCTTTTTTTTCTGGTACTTTGAAAAATAAACATTAGAATTAGCTATTTTATTGCTTACTTCTTTCCTTTAACATATGGCATTTGCTTAACCTCTTGGAGAGCTGTGGTTTTCTGACCCTGGAGTTCTGATGGGAAAGATAATGAGAAGTGTTTACTTAGCATCTAGGCCAGCAAGCTAAGAAAAACATTGTGCCATGCTAGTATTGACAAGGTGACAGAGAGCCCACACTTGCCTCACATGTTGGCCACTCCCGATGCTACATCCCACTTTACTCTTGCTGGAGGACTGACATTAATGCTTACTGTTTTGAGGTCTGGACATAATCTTGGTAGATTCTAAAACTCCTAGCAAACAGTGGTAGACAAGTCAAGGGTCTATAATTGCGTATAAACAGAAAAGTAAAGACTTACATATTTAAGCAACCTGCTAATCCCCATGGTCATTTAGTTCCCTAGTGGCTATTTTTAATTTGTCTTGTTTTTAGAGGCACTCTGAAAGCATGAGGCAGGTGAAAGCGTGTCTGTGTGTGTGTGTGTGTTGCTTGCATATGCACATGCTTTTTCAAGAAGGTCTTCCTCTTTTCTTGTCAAGACTGCAGCTGTCAACTATTCCCCAAAGGTGTTGCCTAGAATCAGCATGCAGTGCTGTAGGCAACCTGTCACTTAGATGAGACACCTTGTATGTATGTGCAGTAGTTCACTCTCTGACTTGCCTGTGTGCACAATGCCATCTTGTCTGTTAGAAGACAGGGCCATCGTGAGATGCAGTTTCTCTTTGAGATATATAGTAGCTCTTCTTTCTTCAAAAGGAAAAAATAAAAAATAAAAAAAAGCTACTCTTGCTGGAAAGGTAGAGAGAAGGGTCTGCAGGTGCCCTCTACCATTGTGGTTTCAATGTCTAAATCTTCTGGAGAGGATTGCTGCAGTGATGAGATAAAAGCAGCTGCCTTTCCAAGTACTGTCTATTTGCATTGATATTTACATTCTTTGCCAAAGTGACATCATTACCATTTGCTTAGTATTTGCGCCACAGGGATATGTTTTACATAATTTAAGACTTGGAAGTGATGATAATGTATTTCAGATGGGCAGCAGAGGCCACAGGGTGCTGAATTTCATCCCCTTTCTTCTTAAGGACCTTAGTGCATAAATAAGTCCCTAGTCCATATCCCTAAATCATATTAACAATACTGCTTACTGGGTGCCAACAATATGTCTGGTACTGGACTAGATATATCTGTATATATTGTTTAGCCCCCATGACAACAGTATGAGGGTAGGTACCATTATCTCCATTATATAGTAAAGAAGCAAGGCTAGAAAAATTGGTGACTTGCACAGGTCTGAATTCAGAGACATCTCACCGCAAGGACTTTTCTCCTTATGCTGTGTCATTCTATCTCCCATCTTGTAGCCTACTTGTTTCTTCAGATTTAAGAAACAGAAACCCTATATTTTCTCAGGACATGACACTTGAAATAACAAGAAAGAATATTGTGGGACTCTGACCTTGGTCCGTTTCTGTCTCTTTCATTCTCATCTTTACTCTAGGTGCCCAGAAACTCTTCTTTGAAATAAATATAAAAGATCTATATTTGCTTTGAGAGAAAGCCACATAACATTGTCACAAGCCAGATTATTGAACTCTGCCAGATGGCCCTTATTTACCAAATACATGTTTTAGTTTTATATATGAACAGAGGTTTTAAAAAAATAAAGACGAACAAAATTGTGTTTAATGTCCTGTATGATACCTTTTGCCTTATTTACAAACTGGTCCTCTCTCTGACTGTACCTGCTTCTGATGCCCCATCCTCAATGTCCTCCATCAGCATAAAAAATGTGAAACCTCTTTTTCAAAAACAAATTAAAAAAAAAGTGCTCAGTCTGTCATCTTGAGATGGAGAATTAGAAGCAAATGTGCCCTTGCTTTTCTTCTTAATCTTCCTTCTTCCCACCTTCTTTCCCTCGCTCCCTTCTTTCTTCTTTCTTTCACACCATGTGCCCCAGAATGACAGCTCAGGGAAAGTAGGCATTATAAGCTGAGTAGCCTTTTCCTTGATGTCCCTTGAAGGGCTCCTTATGTTCAGAGAATATATCACTGCATTTGCAGCTCCCCCAGAAGTGCTGTAGCTTGGAGGAGCCTATTACTCGCTTGAATCTCTTTGGTGTAGACCTATAAATAGATTCTCATCTTTTCCTTGTAACCCCCTATAGATTCTTGATTCAAGGGTCAAAAATGGAGAGATGAGAGTTCAATCTTCTTGGAACTTACTGACACCCTAGCTCCCTTTTAAGAACTTGTCCTCCTTACTAACAGCATCTACATGGCCATCTGGGTCTTCTCAGCTCAGAAACACCCTGCAACAATGGCTGGCGGAAATAAGGGGAGGGCCCATTTGAATTAGCACATTCCCCCACGAGCACACACATCCATACTGCCAGGCCTCTGTTTGTCCAGTTTCCTCCTCTTGTGCTGTTCTTCCCACCCTTCTCCTCAGTGCAGTTCAGATATCATCTGTGTCCCATGAAGTCTACTCTCTCCCAGGGGAAACCCTTTGAATTTCCATTGCATATTATTCTGTGCTTCTTTTTATGATTAATCCCATTTACCTTGTATTATATAAATATATTTTGGTCCTTTTTAGATTATATATGCTTGGAGGAGGACAGTATCTTTCTTTGGTCCATTGGTGTGGCTACCACAGGCTCACAGCATGGCATTTGGTTGCCTAAAATGATATGTCTTATCCGTTCTTTGATGTACAGATAAGAAAAGCCTTTATTTAGTTTGGCTTTCATTTTGTTCAGGAACAGTGGCACAGTTTGGATTTTCTTGATATCTTTCCCTTACTCATGGTTGCTTTTCTCAAACAGCACATGTGGGGCTTAATACCTAGATGATGGGTTGATAGGTGCAGCAAACCAGGTGGTACAGGGTCCTGTGTGACTCTACCATGGTGCACATTTACCTATGTAACAAACCTGCACATCCTGCACATGTATCCTGAAACTTAAAATTTAACAGAAAAGGAAAAAGAAAAAGAAATTATTATAAATGTAAAGTAATTAAAAGTATATTATTTAGAAGGGACAGTAGATATCACAAAGGTAAGCATGTTTCATTCTCAAATGAAATACACAAATTTATAAAAGTGAATTCAGCACCAGTGGTGAATATAAAAGGCTGTTGAGGACGAGGAGCTAAAGTTTTGATTGGGACTTGAAGAAAAGGTATGTTGTTATAGGCAGAAAACTTGCCATGCAGGTGATCATGTTAGAATCAGTGTCAGACATTAACAAAACATTTTCAGTCAAGGGCAGAGAGTAAATATTTTAGGCTTTTTGGAGGCTGATTACATAATTTGCACAATGAAATAGTGGGTCCCTTTTTCAAAAAGCAATAACGAAGTGCCATGAGAAGTACTTAAAACATAAAGCTCTTTTTCCTCTTTCCATGGTTTCTCTCTCTAAACTTGTCATGTTGTTTTATATTTGCTCTTCAGTGTCATTCTAAGGAAAGAAAATGTTAAATTATTAGCATGAATTTTGCCATTCATCTTTATATTATGCCATGCCAGTCTTAAATAAGTTCTGAATAAGAACTTCTAATTCATTTGCAGAATTACTGACATAGGAAACATTTCTTATTTCATAGCTCATGCAGTGCATATATGTTTTGTTCTTACCAGAAAACTGGACACACTGCACAGATTAACTCACCTGTTTTTATTTATTTCACTTCTTGATATACACATATTCAACAAACACTCTCTTCCTTTGGCTTCCTAATGAGTAAGAAAAGACTGAAAAGAAAAGAAACTGAGTTGCTTTTTCTTTTCTTTTCCTTCTTTGACATAATTTTCAGCTGAGGTGGTTGGTCAATTCATGGAAGTAACATGAGTAAGAAAGGCTATAATTAGGTTCCTTAGTCATTTATGTTTCTTAGAATGCCATCGTTTTCTTTCTGTGTTCAAAGCAAGTTTTGGTTCCAATGGAAAACATGTTCTTTAAGGACTGTCAGCATCCCAGCTTACTCAGAGTAGATGTGAGAGACTTTGCAATCGCTTTGAGTCTCATTGAGTGTGCATCCTAAGTCTACCAGAATCTTCTACTCCCGGGGTATTGTGAGAGCTATAGGGGGTGAAGTGGCAAGAAACAATGGGCATGTGTATAGTATATCCATATGTTTATGCATCTCTCTTTTGCTACTGCACATGCCTAATTGTTTCATTAGACTTCATTCAAAAACACAAATTCAAAGATAAAATTATTAAGTGTTTCAAGACGGAGAGACAGGAGAATATTAAACCAAGAGCAGGTGGTACAGGGTCCTGTGTGACTCTACTGGCTGCATACCCATGAAGCTTCACCTGGGTTTTGCAAGCCATATGGTCTCTGTCTCAAGTATTTAGCTGTTGTACCATGAAGTGCGGCTATAAATGATATGTAAACAAATGGACGTGACTGTGTTCCAGTAAAACTTTATTTACAAAAAACAGGTAGCAGCCAGAATCTGGTCTGTGGGCCATTGTTTGTTGATCCCTAGTTAGGCAAAAACATGGAGATGAGAATATGTGAGCCTTGTTTGAGAATTGCTTAGCTAGTGTGAGGTTAAGTCAGGGAATTTCAGAAGAAAGCCAATTATGAAAGCATGGATTGGACTGTTCGAATATTTTCCTCTAGGTGATAAAGTGACTGATGGCTTTAGCTACTGAATTAGCATGATCAAAAGAGTTTTTTTTTTTTTTTTTTTTTTGGAGATGGAGTCTTGCTCTGTCACCAAGCTGGAGTGCAGTGGCACGATCTTGGCTCACTGCAACCTCTGCATCCTGGGTTCAAGCAACTCTCCTGCCTCAGCTTTCCGAGTAGCTGGGACTACAGGAACACACCACTACTTCCAGCTAATTTTTGTATTTTTAGTAGAGATGGGGTTTCATCATGTTGGCCAGGATGATCTTGATCTCTTGACCTCATGATCTGCCCGCCTCGGCCTCCCAAAGTGCTGGGATTACAGGTGTGAGCCACCGTGCCTCGCCCATCAAAAGAGATTTTTAGTGAATTAATATGGAAGTGTCCTATCACAGAGATAGGAAGGGGTGGATCTGTTAATAGACAGCTGAACAAGGGAGCTATTGTGAGAGTCCAGGTATGAGATGATAACAACTTGGAGTATTAAGAGGGATTTGCAATGATGGAAACATTTGATTCCAGAGGAATTTTAAGTGAAGTGTCACCAGGATGTGGAGAGTGATTTGATGTTGGGGCTGAGAGAAGAAAAGATGGGAAATTTCAAGGTCTTGTGCCTGGAAGGCTGCAAAATGGATAGCCATTCATTCCCTGAACCTGTATTGTGTGTATCTTCTGTTTGCTAAAATAACCATGAACAGAAATGGCTGGTGGGCTGCTGATTTTAGGTGGCTGCAGAATTTTGGTCTATTTGAGTTGATGTTGGGTTGCCTAATACACATGATGCGTACAAGGCATTCAAGATGTGTCACTGGCATAGAGGAGTGGAGTGAGGGATAGAAGTAAAGGTAGGTAGCCCATCTTCACAGAAAGGTGAATTAGACCAGCGACAGCAGATACCATCTCCCAATGGAGAAAGCATAGAGAAGAGAAGGAAAAAGAAAGAGGCTCTAATACCCTAATCACTTACATACCCTAGTGTAATCCTCTATGCTTTTCAAATTAAGTAGATATTTCACTTTGCTGTTTAACCTTGCCTGGAAAGATTGAGAGGTCCATGTCTAGTCACAATGTTAGAATGAAATAAATGTGTGAAATAAATCATGTTTATAGTGTAGATCCCCTTCATCTTCATCTTTGAGTCAAATGCCAAAGCCATTTGTTGGCTCAGTAACGTTTCACTTAGAAAATGAAACTTTTATTTTGGCTAAACGAGTATGGTGTCCTGGTCCTTTCCCAAAAACATACCTTCAATTTTACCCTAGCTGGCTGATTGACTGTTTCCTTTACAGATGCAGTCTAGAGATGTTAAGGGCAACATCCTTTGTGATAATGAAAGCCTTATAATGTATTTTTTCCAGTAACTTAGGATGCTGTATATTAAGCTGTATATTGGTAAATATTTTGTCTCTGTGGAGAAATGTAAATGAGTTTTTTTTTTCTTTTCATCATTCTTCTCTACAAATGTGCGTTGAAAAGACACTGAACTTTGGTCCCATGCTTATGCACAAGGTATAAAAGTTACTTATGTTCCTAACCTCTCCACAGAGTTGTCTAGACACACAGGACTATTTGGTCAAATGTTCTGCAACTCAGTTCCACTGCTTGACTGTAATTCACCTATAAACCCAGAAAAATACTGCTGGAGTTCAGAGGCCCTGACTGCTATTAGACAGAGAAAACCTACAGCACACTGGAACAATCACATTTAAAAGATTTGCCTCAAGCTTTCTATGGTCACTATTGCTCTTTAATTTATGCTCTTAGATTTCAACTTCGAAATGATATTGAAATTTTCATTATGGGCAACCCTGAATCTGGAAAAATCCAAGGCAGCTTTTAGGACAGTCACCTTTAATTACCCACCACCGTTAAGATTAGGAAGTAAATGCTAAAATTCCCATGTAAGTGTATTTTGCAAGAAATTTTCACACTATGAAATAATTGGTCTTTATCTCTCATCCTGTCTGATTCTCTATCAAGACATATCAAACATGCACCCCTCTGCTCAAAGTGTAAAAAAAAAGTTTGCTTTTTAAAGTTTTAATTAAGGCTTTTGCTGTGTGTGTGTGTGTGTGTGTGTGTGAAAGTACTACACACTTTAGCTGTTTAGGTGTCATTGTTGAGACATTTAGACTGTATTTCATTCAGGCAGATACTTGTACTTTATTACATTCCCAAATGAGGAAATGTGCTGATTAGATGGAAAAGCATGTGTGTATCTTATAGTGTTAGCAATTTGGCACGGTTTTTGTTTTGTTAGCTCTCAGCATGGTTGCCTTCAACTATATTTACTCCACATGGGTGGGCATGTGTTAAAGATACAAAAATCCTCAGACCTCTGAATTGCATTCCTGAAGGAGACCTTAATTCTATTAGGTTGGTGCAAATTAAAATGCCGTTACTCGTAATGGCAAAAACCGCAATGATTTTCGCACCAACCTTATACGGCTTATTGCTTTTGCCTCTTCTGTAATGAAAGGCTTCTAACTGGTTTGCCTGCCTTTGATTTTAGCTTTTTGTGTAGCCTTGGTCATATCAAGTTTCTGCTGAAAAATTGGCATGGCCTTTGACTTCCCAGTCTCATCTCCTACAACTCACCAGTATGCACCGGTAGTTCCAGTCCGCAATATGTCCTGCGCTGTCGAGCTTACGCACCTTTGTGTGTGCTGTTTCCTCTGCTAAGAATGTCTAGTGAACTTCTACTCACCCTTTAAGACCAGATTTAAATGGCATCTTCCTTACAAATGAGTTGCTTGATCTATCATTTTATTGATTCTGTCATTCAGAAACATTCCTTGACTGCATGCTATGCTCTGGGAAACTTTCTCTAAACGGACTCAAACATTTCTTCTTCTGGGTTTTCCCAGCACTGGATACTCTGAGTCATTACTAATCCACACTGGGTTCTTGTTTTCTAGGCTGCATCCCTCAGCAGACTGTGAGGTCTTTGTGAGAATACAATTGCTTTTGTGTTTAGTTCCATATTCACAGCATTCATTCTAGTGTCTGGAACATAGGGTTCCACTACATGCACTACACATTTGTTGACTAGAAAAATGATTCGTTTTATCAAGGGACTGTCTTAGGAAATACTAAGTGGGGTGCCTTTCTGATACATTGTAATGACCACCCTTTGCTCTGTTCTCTAACATTGTATCCAAAAGTAGATAAACTAGAGTTCTATCCTTACCAACCATCTTTCTCTCATCTCCATCCTACTTTCCCAGCACTCCCCTGCACCCCCCTGCTGTGTGCAAAGCTCCAATCCCAGGAAAATACCATGCAGGGCTTTCATTCTAAAGGGGAGCAATTGAAAGCATTTCTTTGGTAATTTAAGCACACAGCAGCTACCTTTGCAAAAGCCTGGTTGCTAAATTATCCCCTCAACTACTCATTTTGCAGAAGGGAAAAGAAAAAAAAAAAACCACACTGGGGGGATAAAGAGACTCTAATAAGAAAAGAGTCTGTGTTTTCTTTAGGTTCAGCCTGATTCCTCTCCACCTCCTCTCCCTTCAGTGACTGTAAGGCTCCTGGTGTGGCTCGTTCTGCTACTTTTCCTTTTAATGTTTTAAATGCCACAAATGCTTGTCATAAACCACCTTCTTAATTATGCAGAAGTGGAGCTGAATGGTTAGTTAGCAGTTCTATTGCAATTACTGCACTTTTTCAGGTCTGCTGCTGTTTTATGTGGCACTGTTTTCTAAGTTGCTGATTAAGATGATGTAGTGGGTGGAGTTCTTCTTCCCACCATTGGAGAAGGGCCGCTGAAGCCTGGGATAATGAGTCCTTAGGCAATAGTTTATGGCCTAATAAGAGTTAAGGATGGGAGCAAGGAGGAGATGGAGAGTTATGCTCATTCATTTCCTTCTTAAAAAAAAAAAAAAAAAGCCCTCTGGTTTTGTTCAACTTTTGCTTCTCCTTTGTCCAGTGTAGATGCTGAAATTGCTAGAGAAATATCCATGATGGCTCTTAGCAGTCCTAATCTTATTTGGACTTGATATTCTGAGGCTTTTAGGCATCTTCAGATATCCTTGTGCAGTGAAAGAGCCTTGCATTGGAGTTGAAATGATGACGAGAAAATTTAAGAACTGTTGAGAATTTGAATCAATCTCTTCATGTTGCCATCTCTCTCTCTCTTTTTAAAGCCAAATATGAATAATGCTGTGTGCGGATCTTGAGCCCTGAGAAGCTGCACTTCCAGTATAGTTCTAGGTCCCCACTGAAAATAAAATAATATGAAATTGAAAGCAGCATGCTATTGTAAAGTAGTGCAATCATTCGTTCATTCACAGGTACTTACTGAATGCCTACTATGTCCTAGGCACTGTGTGAGGCCCAGGGGATGGGGCTAAAAACAATATAAACTTCTTGCCTTTATGGAATGGCATTCTAGTCAGGTATACTGATGTTAAACCAATCTGGAAATAAATATGTACTCTTCAATGGTGCTATGAAAAAAATAAAGTAGAATGAGGTGCTATAAAAAAATAAAGTGGAATGAGGGAATGGAGAGTGTGCTAGGGCGTGCTATTTTGGGTGGAGAAGGTTTCTTTGTGGCAGTGACATTGAAATAAGTGCCTGAATGAGGCAAAGCAACAAGATGTAAGGATATCCAAGAAGAGCATTCCATGCTGAGGAAATAGCAGGTATAATCACCCTGAAACAGGAATGCACTTGGCTTATTGGAGAAACAGTGGGAGGCTGATGGCTAGAAGACAGTGAGCCCGCAGGGCAGGACAGGGGGTAAAGTGAGGTCAAAGAGATAACCAGGAGCATATTGTGTATGGCCTTGTAGGTGAACAAATGGGCTTTGAATTTAATATAATTTAATTTATATTTTAAAATCATCTTGGCAGCTGGGTGCCAATTATACCATAAAGAGGCAAAGTAGAAGACTGGAGCCACCGAGGAGGCTGCTGCAGGAATCTAGGCAAAAGATATATTAGTGTGGTAGTGGCAAGCGTGTTACATTATTATGATGTCCTTGGCTTTCTTAAGTGTTTGCTTCATTAATCAGTAGAGTTGTGAGCTGTGACTTGGACCTGATAATGAATCATTACTTATTTTAAAATTGATACATACAATAATATTCTTATTTTTTTATAAGCTGATGTAAAATATTGAAGGAGGATTGGTCTTATTTTGCATCTGTTTATTAAACATTAGACTGGAGATAAGGTTGTGAGGCCCTAGAGCCAAATAAATATTGCCAGCCTTGTCTGGCAGACAATGATTGGGTGTGGAGGTTACCCAGCCTCCATGTTGCCTCAGTGATTCCCTTTCCTGTCCTTCACTAGGTAGGAGGCAAAAAGCTCAGCAGTGCCACATAGGCTCTGCGCTCCTAATTGCTGTAAAGAACTGTGCTGTTTCTTCTTCAAAATGTTGATTGCAGGCAGCTACAGGGATGTGCTCTTATGTTACAGTATAAAGATTTTTTATTGTAAAGAAGAGATTTGTTGGCATGGTGGGATGTGTGTATTTGTGTGTGTGTGTGCAAGTAGCTATGCTTGCACTGGGAGACTATTTTACTTTGCTTTTTCCTCTCCCATTATAGGAAGTAATTTTTGGAGGAAAATAGTATGACAGTCCTGATACTATTTTATTTATTTTCTTCTTCAGAGTAGGTACAACAGAAAATCCTGAATTTATGCTTGTTCTATTTTTTCTCCCTATTATATTTCTGTGTGTTCACACCCCTCTATTAACAGAGAAAGTTTATGCTATATTCTGTACTCCTTTTACTCTTTTGATTAAGAGAAAGTGAGAAAGCTGTCCTAGAATTATACAAAATATACATATATATTTTTCCACATCTGAAGGGTAAAGGAATTGTAATTCATGGGAATAGAGTGTTAAGGGCTTATACAATGATATATACTACATATATATCATTGTTTGTATGTATATACATATATTGCACATATATACATATCACTTTTTGGCTCTACTTTTATTATTTTCAAGTTTCTTTTATATAACCCCAGCTGCTCTTCTGCATTTAGTTAAGTTCAGTCCTACCATGTCTAGAACTCCCTTCTAGTCTGCCTACATTCACGACTTTCATCCCTCAACTCTGGTCCCATTTATCTGTCACTTAGCATTAACTACGTTATAATGCCATTTATCCCTTTCGTGCATGCATTATTTCTACTCAAGTGGGCCATTTGCTTTTTTAGGGCAAATATCATAATATGCACCTACTTGTATGCTCCACATCTGCATCAGTTCAGACATTTTGGTTGCAAGCAACAGATACTACAGGCTTAGACTACCTCAAGTTGGTTGGGAATGTATTAAAAGTCTTTGGGGGGTAGCTTACAGAATCAAAGCAAAGACTAAAGGAAGAGGTTTCTAAAAACAATCAGAGAATCTTGGGAGGTCTAAGTAGCAGGGACTAATTCATAGCTGTTTTAGGCTGCAGCTGCTAGAATGCATAAACTCCAATTATTTCCCCCCATTCTTACAACAACCTGCTGAAGCCTCCAAGGTATTGGGTCATGTGCTTACCCCTTAGAGAAGTAGAAAAAAAAATCACCTTTTGACAATCCTACACCTCTGTGAACAATGGGAAGGAGATGTAATTTCCCAAAAGAAAACCGGGCACTGAGTGGCCCAAAACAATTGTCCTCTATAATATCAAACATAGTTTGGTGTCCACAGTTGGAGCTCTTTACAGATCTGGTGTCAGTGATGGTGACGACAAGGAGAAGGAAGAGTTGTAAATGACTTTGCTCTTTTGAGTAAGTGATCATCAAATGTCCTTGCAGTCAGAATGGCAAACAAATGGCATGGCCTGTCAGTATCTGAAGTTAATTTGGGCTGGCTGTCCTTTCTTTTTGGATATTTAGGTTTCAGTAATGATTTCCCGAAGGCCACAATAATAAACATGTGTTATGTTATAAAAAGCGGGTGCTGCATACATTGGAAGCAAGGCCCCCTAATTGAATCACCTGTGCTATGACTCTTTCAACTCCTAAGGCATAATTGAAGCACTATCTCAGTTGGCATCTTTGTGGTTTCCATCCACACATTCTTACTTTCTGGTAGCTGGATTATGAACAACCCCAAGGTCAGGCTTGTGTAGAACCCAACATCTTACATATTTTACTATTGATAAAATACACCCTGAGTATAAATGTTCACATAACACTTTCTCTCATCTCTATAGTTATGTTTCTTTCTTATGACCTTGGCCACATACTTTAAACTCCTTGGGATAATATGCTGCCATTAAAAACGCTTCACCCATTTCTTGAAAAATGACCGACAAGATGTTTTTCATCCAATTCTGTTGTATATTTCTATTCCCTAGATTTAAATTTCCTGGACTTAACTGTTCCCTATAGTTAGCAGAAACATTATTTTAAGAACAATTTAAGTTGAACTTCATGTGAAACTGGCTACTGAATCTGAGTCGGGACCTTCTTCTGGAGGGAGGTAATTAAATATTCCTTATTGATGCTATTTTAAATGTGTTGAATGAAAGGAGTTAATTATACAGCAGGGAACATGGCAGAGTTCTGACTAATAATGAGCTCAATGTTTAATATCTTCATCTTTGTTAGAATCATTAAAGTTGTTTGAACCAATCAGATGTTTCAAGTGAATGTAGACTCACAGCTAACCAGCTCCAAATGGAAATCCCTCACAGATGCAGGAGCTGGTATATCTAATGATGACTTCAGGAAAAGGATGGCGATATATTGCTTTCTTCCATGCAATATAATCTGTTTCAGTTGGTCTTCCATCGTGATGGTAAAGAGAAAAGAATAAGTCTTATTTCCAGAAATTTCATGTGTTATAATGGAATGATGTTTGTGCCTGGACATATAAAAGAGGAAATGATTTTGTTTTTTCCTTAAAGTTTTACGTAGCCAATCTCTTTGGAATCTGGTGCAATATTGACATTTCTGTGCTGCTAATTCCTCACATGATAAATGCATTAACACTGCATCTTAGGATGCCCAGGAATCACTAGAGGACCAAGCACTGTCCTAAAGAATGGAACTCCTGTAATACTGTTTTAGGGAAATGTAGGCTCTTGAGGTCATGTTTTTCATACCGTATTACTGGTTTGTTATGTGTCTTTAAATAAATTTTGCAAACTCCCCGACACTCAAACTACTTCCTCTTAAATTTCTCCTCCCTTCTGATTGCTTCACCAAACAGCCTTTGGCTTTGTTTTTTACAGGACTCCTAAGACTCTGTCCTGTCCTGTCTATGCTGGGGAATGTAAAGTACAGAAGATTACTTCCTTGGTTCTCCATGGAAGTCCTTTTACCCAGCTGTGAGGATTGTGATTGGCGGTGATATCACTCTATTACTGATCTTCACATATGGGAGTTGGGAGACTTTGAGGAATCAGTAGGGTGAATTTACCAAGTTCTCCCATGAGCCCAGGTAGCCAGGGTGTGTGTGTGTGTGTGTGTGAAGGAAGAGTAAGTGTTAGGACAGAACAGCAGCCATCATGGGAAAGGGAAATCCTAGGTCCACCTAGGATGGTTACTTCGTGGAGAGGGTTATTTTGGGTAGTTACGGCAGCCTTCAGGGTTTTCAAGAATAATATAACATATATGATTTATATTTTTGAACTTCGATTTTACCACTGCGTTCCCTCCAGTGTACTTAGTAGAGATAGGATCATGTGGATCAAGAGCTCAGGCTTTAGAATCCCACAGGTCTGGATTGAAATCTCAGCTCTGACTTTTACTACCCATGTGACCTTGGACAATTTATGTATCCACTATCAGCCCATTAGATAACCTTTAAAATGGGAATAAAGTAGTGCTTGCTTTGCAGAATTGCTGTAAGGATTAAATGAGATAATTCAGGTAAAGCACATAGTTGAGTGCAGAATTAATTTATCACATATTATTAGAAATGTGATTGAAGATTGTTTTGTTATTTAGATGAATCAAATTAAAATCTTTCATTTTCAAGTATCTAAGACTTCCAAGGACTAAAACTTCCCTCTGAATTTTACCACTCATCCCAGCTGGAGATCTAAGATAACTATTTTTGTGTTTGTTTGTTAATTATTTGACATGTTTCTTCTCAAATTAAGGGAAAATTCTTATTTCAGAGTCACTGTTCAGAATGAAAATGTGAGACTAAGTATTTTGTTTTGCAAAGCGCAACAGAATAGAGAAGAAAAATTGGGCATTCTGTAGGGCGACCCATTTGGAAAAATAAATCCTACCCCTTTTGAAGGGGAGAAATTAATGAGATGAATGTCAGTCCCTCCCTCCCCACCCACTGACCTCTCTCTGGGATCATACACCAATAGCCTATGATGAAGTGTTGCTGCAGTGCAATGGAGCAAGGTTACCTTCACAGTAACAGCTTTTCTCTGGCCAGATTACCTTATAGCCAAAGATGTAGTTATTTTCACCTAAACGTTTCATTTAAATACATTGTGAAGTGTGACCTAGGAAAACGAGACAAAATCATTCTAAGCTGTATAGAGTTGGATTGTTTATATCTGTAGAAATGCCGGACATTAACCAATGACTCTCAACTTGAATGTACATCAGAATCCCCAGGATGGCTTGTTAAGAAACAGATTCCTAAAACCTTACTCCAAAGTAGGTGTCAGGTGGAGCCTGAGAATTTTCATTTCTAACAACCTTCCAGGTGTTGCTGATGCTGCTAGCCAAGGAACCACACTTTGAAAAACACCTTCAAAGTGCATATTTTCGTGTCTTGCTATTCAAAGTATGCTCCCTGGACCACCTGCATTAGCATCACCTGAGACCTTGTTGGAAATGCAAATTATCAGGTCCCACTTCAGATCTAATGAATTAGAATTGCATTTTCATCAACTCCCTGAAGTGACTTGTTTGCATATTAAAGTTTGAGGAACACTGATCTAGTGATTATAGCCAAGGTCTTTGGAGAGTTGAGAATCTGAGACAGTCAGCCCTGGATTCAAGTCTCACCTACTGCCATTTTCTAGCCCTGTGATTTTGGGGGTGTTGTCATTTTTCTTCTTTTTAATTCCCAATTTCATCTGAGAAATTGGGATGATCATACTTGAAAAGTTGTGAAGATTAAATGTGATAATGTAGGTAAAATGCATACAATTAGTAGTGTTGTTAAATTATGTCTTCATTTCTTTTTATGTGAAACCTGTCCTGTGAAACCATTAGAAACAGCTGTTTGAAGAAGGTATTTGAAATTCTCTCTGAAGTGTTTTCCTATGTCCTGTTTTGAGAGAAGCTATTTTCACAGTATGGCATTAGATTGTCCTCACTATATTATTTTGTGTATGAGTGACAGCTGTAGAGATATATAATGGTTTGAGTTTGCCAAGTCACAGCCCCCTCGTTTGACCTCTGAATTTAAGGGTGTGTGTGTGTGTGTGTGTGTGTGTGTGTGTGTGTGCGTGTGTGCGTGTGTGAGAGAGAGAGAGAAAGAGATACAGATAGACATTTCGTTGGAGGAGGAGTGTGAGGGAAAACCTAGGGTGTCTTCTTCTCTAATAATAAAATATGACATAGGCTTTCAAAGATAAAATTCGATTTGTAATATTTGACAACAGTGGATAGTTGGCCCTAACCTCACTGATATATTATGAAGATGAAGGTTATGCCAGTTAATAAAGTGTTTTGAGAACATTGAAAGGTGCTAATAAAATTGGATATTTGACTTTTTATTTACGTATGTATGTATGTATGTATGTTTTGAGACAGAGTTTTCCTCTTATTGCCCAGGCTGGAGTGCAATGGTGCGATATCAGCTCACCACAACCTCCACCTTCCAGGTTCAAGGGATTCTCCTGCCTCAGCCTCCTGAGTAGCTGGGATTACAGGCATGCACCACCACGCCTGGCTAATTTTGTATTTTTAGCAGAGACAGGTTTCTCCATGTTTGTCAGGCTGGTCTTGAATTCTCGACCTCAGGTGATCCGCCCACCTAGGCCTCCCAAAGTGCTGGGATTACAGGCGTAAGCCACCGCGCCTGGCCTGACATTGTTTAATTTTTTAAAGTACAGCCCTTAGTGATAATTTTTCTCTTTCTGTAGCCAGAGAGGATTCTAGTATTTTGGCAGTTGGAAGATATCTTATCTCTCTCAATGCCCTCATCAGTTGAGAAATAAGCCTGTTTCTTTTAGTATTTTATATTCTCAAAGCTCAGAAATTTGAAAGTCATGTTATGTAAAAATGAGGTATAATGGCTGCAGAGAAAATAAATTAAAATGAGAATTGCGCTAATGCAAATTAAAAGGGTTAATGGGAGCATTTTCTTCTGGGTCTCAATGTAGGTCTCTGTACAGATGATTGAGGGGTTTTTGGATCCTGAGTGTTATTCAGCTTGGAGGGGCTCTTTTCTGAAATTGCTGGCTCCCATACAAATAGACCTCTTAGGACCAGTCATTATGATGCACACCTTGCACTATAACTACATTTTTAACATTTACAGGTAGGGCAGTGGAGCTCTTCACTGCTTAAGTTACTACCCAGGGTAATCTCCTTCAACTGTAACAGCAAGTCACCAAGTTCTTAATGAGTATCTCCTGCTGGTCCCTGGTAATGAGGGTAGGTGTGTGGGAGAGGCAAACTGTTAAGACCTTTCGCTGCAAATCCTATAAGCACTTGCCACTCAAAGTGCGATCCACAAAACCAGCAGCAGTAGCAGCACCTACCAGCTTGTTAGAAATGCAGAGTCTCAGGCCCCACTTCAGACCCACTGAAAGAGAATCAGCAGTTTAACAAGATCTCCGGAGGCTGTGGGGGAGACTCACAGGCAGCTTAAAGTTTCAGGAGCACTGCTTTAAGAAACATTCCTTTCAGAGAGGGAACTTAAACTGAGCCAAGATCTAAAACCATTTGAACTCCAAATTCAGAGAATCAGGTCAGTGGTCACCAGAACAGAGGGTATAATAATTGGTTATAAACTATTCTAATAGTTGTAGGTTTAAAGGAACATGTAAGTGTGAGGTCAGTTATTCACTGTATTATGAAAGATATGCTTTATAGTTTGCCTCAAAAAAAAAAGAAAGTCTGATTAAATGTCCTCAATCTATGTGGCAGATCCAAGTAAGACCCCAAAGGTTAAAAACATAACAAAGCAAAAAGGGCAATGCCGTGATCAATTGCAAGTCAGAGTTAAGATCAAAATTAAAATATGAGGTTTGTAAATACAATGGTAATGGAAATTTGACTTTAGCATACGAGGCTCCCCATTGTTTGGAACCTGGTTTAAAAGCTAGAATCAAAAGAATTTTGTCTAGACCTAATGCATACTCTCACTTAAGCTAAGTGGAAATCTTTGCCTCTGTTCCAGTAACCAAATCTGTGGCAGAGCTGGGAGTGGAGGTATTGGTGAGGGTTGTGGGTGGGGAGCAGTGTCATCCCCCAACACACTTTGTGACAGTTTTTAAGGAATTAGTTGATGAGACTCTTGTTTATTCTATGGTGCAGAGAAATTAGAGGAAGCAGTTTGAGAGCAAAGGTCAGACTGTTGACGCTGGGTTGAAATAGTCTCTAAGATGCAGACAGGTATAGATGTCCTGCCAACAACCAGCAACACAGGGTTGTCCCCAGACTTGCTCTCCTGATATTAGAGTCTGGCTATTCTTCTGAACCAAATACATTATTTTACTTTATGACAAGTGCTATTACATTTAAGGACTTTAGAGACACTGTGATTCTCTCTGACATCATAGCAAAATTTTTATGTGTGTGCCCAAGTACTACTACTTTTTTTTTTTTTTTTTGGCTTCCCAAGAAGAGGACCTACTTATTGTTTGTATCAGATTTTTCAAGGCACCTTGGGATATAAAATTTTAAGGACTGCCAAATTGGAGAATTTCTATTTATTTTCCCAGGGGAACCCTTTGGAGTTCTGTCCTACTCAGCTGTGTTATCCCCTGGATTTCTGTAACTGTATTAGTTAGGATGCTTTGGAGTGCTAGAAACAGCAAATCTGGCTCAAATTGCTCCAACCAATAAAACCAAGTCACTGACATGTGACTGTAACCGCCCAATGAGTTCACCTTGTCTGCTGCCTAGATAGAACCGATTTATCAAGACAGGGGAATTGCAATGGGGAAAGGGAAATTCATGCAGAGCCGGCTATGCAGGAGACCGGAGTTTTACTATTACTCAAATCAGTTTCCCTGAGCATTTGGGGATCAGAGTTTTTCAAGATAATTTGGCGGGTAGGGGCTTGGGAAGTGGGGATTGGTCAGGTTGGCAATGGAATCATAGGGGGTCGAGGTGAGGTTTTCTTAATGTCTGCTGTTCCTGGGTGTGGTGGCAGAACTGATTGGACCAGATTAGCAGTTTGGGTGGTGTCAGCCGATCCATCCTGTGCAAGGTCTGCAAAATATCTCAAGTACTGATCTTAGGAGCAGTTTAGGGAGCATCAGAGTCTTGTAGCCTCCAGCTGCATGACTCCTAAACCATAATTGCTCATCTTGTGGCTAATGTTTGTCCTACAGAGGCGATCTAGTCTCCAGGCAAGAGGGAGGTCTGCTTTGGGAAAGGGCTTTTATCGTCTTTGTTTTAAACTGTAAGCTATAAAGTATAAATTAAGTTTCTCCCAAAGTTAGTTCAGTCTACCCCCAGGAATGAACAAGGACAGCTTGGAGGTTAGAAGCAAGATGGAGTCAGTTAAGTTAATCTCTTTCACTGTCTCAGTCATAATTTTGCAAAGGCGGTTTTATAACTGAAAAGAACAGCCTGGCTTGCTCTTCATGAGACTTGATACAGGGTACAAAGGTGTCACCTAGAGCATTTTTTTCTTTCTCTTTATTTCCTGTGCCTTTCCTGCATCTGCCAGAAGATGACCTACCAAGGCTAGATCCTTGTGTACCTCTCAAATGTTGGCCAACAACTCTGGGGCCAACTGCTTTCCCTTTCAATTTGAGTTGGAGAGAAATAATTTTTGTCCCATCAACCTCAGGAAAATACTTTCAATCTCAGGAAAATATTTCAAATATTTCCTTCAAATTCACTGAAGTTGGGTTGATATAGTTTACCTGCACAGTCTGGAGGAAAGAATCCTTTTTCCCTTTTTTGAGGAGACGTTGTCTTGCTCTCTTACCCAGGCTGATCTCGAACTCCTAGGCTCAAGCAATCCTCCTGCCTCGGCCTCCCAAAGTGCTGGGATTACAGGTGTGAGCCACCATGCCCTGCCTGAAAAAATCACTTTTGCCAGAGGGATAGCTGATTTAGTTAGTGCATGTGCTCTATCCCTGGAGCCAGGGCAGTTTCTAAATGGAAGTCAGTGGAATAAAATTCTGGGAAGGGAGGTAAAAAAATGTTTACCAGTTTTCTCAGAATGCCAGCTCTGTTTGACACTTCCCTCTCAGGACTTTGAAGACTCCAAGAGGAATGTATTATTATCTATATTCTACTGAGGCAAGCCCTGAAGTCAAAAGTTTTAAGTGAAATAGGTGGGGTTGTGCTACTGGTCTGCCAACTCCAGATCCTTCCAGGGCTCATCTGACCATGTAGGAGTCTAGTTTATGGTATCCACCCAGCTGGTGCTAGGAGATGAGTGAGAGGAAGAAGAGGCAGACTCTTTCTCTCTCCAATTAGCCTCTGCCTCTCTGTTTGGTTAATAAGATCCATATATTTAATATGCTCAATGTGCTTTAATGTGTTACCAAACCGTTTGAGTCTGTTGTCACAAAGGAAATGTAGAACTTTTCAAACACTATTAAATTCCCTTAATCGATTAAAAATACTGCCAAAATGGTTTACGTGAAAGAACTAACATAATAGATTAAAATATCTTTTTCTTTTACATTTATTCATTACATTAAATTTTATGCCATGGTTATAGATCTGAAACTAATTAAAACAATTATACATTGACTTTTTTATTCATAAATGTATCATGTTTTTAGATGTGTAAAAATAAGAAACAGATTCAGATTTGAAAAATAAGCTATGACTCAAAAAAAATTAATGTGAAATGCATCTGGAAAATTTCTCTTTTGAAACTGAAATATTCCTCTTACTAAAAAGTTGCCAACGTAACTCTTTGTAACACAAAGTATATCAGGAGAATCTTTAGCAAAATGGTGAAAGAAACTCTTATACAATATGTAAGTCACCTAAGTTCCAGAATTCAATCTGTGCTAAGATTTTTATGGCTCAGAGGGAAATATCATGGACTCTTTATGTTATAAAAGGAGTGAACTATGTGATTATATCTTATTCTGAATATCAACTGTAAGAAGCAGATTCTCACGGGCTTCATCCAATATGCTCTTGTAATTCTTTCTAACATATGTCCTCTATTCACGAAGAACAAGAAAACATCTCCAGTTTAACTGCATTTTTTGTTTGTTTTATTAAATTCTTTTTTTGGGTGAGTATTTGCACCTTCCAACTACCCAGAAAATTACTCAAAATATTTGCCTTGTGGTCTCTGTGGCACTGAGCATTTAAAGCAAACTAGTGTAGTTTTGGCATGGTAGAGATTGAACACCCTTTCGTGTTTCAAATATTTTTAGAGAAGAAATTCAGATACAAAAGCCATATAAGATTTATCATCACTTTGACATTAAGGGAGCAGCCATGGGTTAAATTACTTGCTTTAGGTGGGTAAGGGAAATTGATATTACACCGATTCTGTCCTCAGCACCAGACTGTGTAATGTGGGGTCACCAGAAACCTCTGACACAGCTCCTGTCCTCAGGGTGTTTATGATGAGGTTTTGAGAAAAGCCAGACTAATAAGAATTAGTTTCACAATGCCATGTCTTAGCAGGATGATATAGTTTGGGTGCTTGTCCTCTCCAAATCTCATGTTGAAATAGAATCCCCAGTGTTGGCGATGCAGCCTGGCAGGAGGTGATTGGGTCATGGGAGCAAGTCTCTCATGAATGGTTTAGCACCATCCCTTTGGTAATAAGTGAATTCTCCCTCTGAGTCCACATGAGACTTGGTTGTTTAAAAGTGTGTGGCACCTCCCTCCTTTGCTTTCTTTGTTCCTGCTGTCACCTTATGATACCCCCCTTTACCTTCTGCCATGATTGAAAGTTTCCTAAGGCCTCACCAGAAGCTGAGCAAATGTTGGCACATGCTTCCTGTACGTCCTGCAGATCCATGAATCAGTTAAACCTATTTTCTTTATAAATTATCCAACCTCAAGTATTTCTTTATGGCACCACAAAAATGGCCGAACACACAAGATATGTCTGCTTGACCTCCAAAATAAATCTCAAGTCTCTGATTCTGCCTCTACCAACCTACATCAGGCCACCATCGTTTCTCACCTAAACCGCAACTATATTCCCCTGAATGATCTTCTTGCTTCAGTTTTTTTCCTTGTACTGGTTTATCCTACCTATGGCAACCAGAGTTATTATTTAGAATGTAAAACACAGCGGCTGGGCACAGTGGCTCACGCCTATAATCCCAGCACTTTGAGAGGCGGAGGAGGGTGGATTACCTGAGGTCAGGAGTCCCAGGTCAGCCTGACCAACATAGTGAAACCCCATCTCTGCTAAAAATACAAAAAAATTAGCTGGATGTGGTGGTGGCACCTGTAATCCCAGCTACTCAGGAGGCTGAGGCAGGAGAATCACCTGAACCCAGGAGGCGGAGGTTGCAGTGAGCGGAGATCATGCTATTGCACTCCAGCCTGGGCAACAAGAGTGAAACTCTGTCTCAAAAAATAAGATAAGGCAAGGTAAGATAAGATAAGGTGAGATAAGATAAGATATGAGCACATCATAACATGATCTTGCCAAAAAAAAGACCATTCATTGATGTCCCAGTGCACTTAAAAATCCTAACTATTTCTTACTGCCTGGAAATCTTTACATGATCACTGCTAAAATCTCAGATCTTGTGTGCTACCCCTCTGCCCCTAAGGTCACTACCCTCTGATCACATTAACTTTCCTGTTCTTTGAAGATGTCTTGGAACTTGCCATTGTTTCTGTGTGAAATGAGTTTTTCCTGTATGCTTAGGTGTATCACTCCTCGTTATCCAGGGTTCACTTACATCTCGCCTCAGTGAAGAGATTTAGCTTGATTGCCCCGTCCAAAAAGATCTTATTTGTTAACTTATTTACATGGATACTATGTCTTCCCCAACTTCAAGTTCATGAGGTCTGTGTTTCTGTCTTGTTTATCACCCCAGGCTCAATGTCTTAAAATAGCACCTCATAGGCTCTCAATAACAGAAGATGGCACCAAATTAATACACTGAAAATGCCACAAGATTTTAGACAAATGTAAAAACATTCAGGCTTTGATTATTTGGTGAACATTTTGAGGCATTACGTGAGTTGGAGCAAAACTCTTGAGGTTAAATAATATTTGAATGGGCTCTGAGAGGCAGGGGGAGCGTGGCCATGCTTGTCGCCCCACCCTTATCTGTATTCTGATAAGAAAATACAGAATAAATTTCTTTGAAATTAAAAAATAAACTATCTGTAATTATTTCTCTTTAATTTTCTGAGAGAAGGTTTTTTTTAATTTGGAGAAATTTTTAAAAATTAAATAAAAACTAGAAATAATACTTAATGTCTTGACAAAGTATTAACTTGATCTAGTTTCAGAAAGATCTCATTAAACTGCCTGATAAAGTGATTATTCAGTGCCACTTTCATAGAGTTTTCAGTAATTATCTGAAATGATTTTTAGAATGAGGCAACGTTTTCCTTTTTTTTTTTTGAAACAGAGTCTCGCTCTGTCACCGAGGCTGGAGTGCAGTGGCGTGATCTCGGCTCACTACTACCTCCGCCTCCTGGGTTCAAGCGATTCTCCTGCTTCAGCCTCCTGAGTAGCTGGGACTATAGGCACGTGCCACCACCCCTGGCTCATTTTTTGTATTTTTAGTAGAGATGGGGTTTCACCATGTTATCCAGGACGGTCTGGATCTCCTGACCTTGTGATCCACATGCTTTGGCCTCCCAAAGTGCTAGGATTACAGGCGTGAGCCACTGCACCTGGCCAACATTTCCCTTTTCAGTAGCAGGTGAAACCGTCTTGGTATTGACACAGAAATGCTGATAGGAAAAGGTGATGAACTCATACACACTAAAAATATGACATCTACCTCTAAAAGTTTTAGAAATATGTGGAAAGCATTCTTGGCCCTTTTCTCCTAAGTTAAGACTTCACAAATCACTTTTGAGAGCGAAGTGACGATGACATTTTTCTCACTCAAGTCCTAACTCATTTCTAGGCATATAATTTGAATTAAACCCTTATATATAATTTTCTAATTAGATTTTTCTTCTTTCATGGCTTTTTAAGCTTTACATAACCTTTGTGCTTCCTTTTTCCATTAATCCTTCAAATGCCAGCATCCTGCCAAGAGGGTATTTACTGCAGTATTTCCATCATTGTTAACAGAGCCACAAGTTTTTTTCCAGTATATTGAAATTACCCATCCATGAGAAAATGCAGTCTTGGATTTTTAATTATTTAGTTGACGCTTATTCAACTATATGATGTAAGTAGGCCTTTTCTCCTTAATGTTTTATTACCAGTTAAAGCACAGACAGGTATTTTACTTTAATTTAGATATGGAGTAGATAACAGAGAGCTGAAATTTTAAAAATTAGATACATTTTTTGGTAGTTAGTTTTATAGTTAATCTTCTCTCTTTTTTTTTTTTTTTTTTTTTTTGAGACGGAGTCTCGCTCTGTCGCCCAGGCTGGAGTGCAGTGGCGCGATCTCGGCTCACTGCAAGCTCCGCCTCCCGGGTTCACGCCATTTTCCTGCCTCAGCCTCCCGAGTAGCTGGGACTACAGGCGCCCACCACCACGCCTGGCTAATTTTTTTGTATTTTTTAGTAGAGACAGGGTTTCACTGTGTTAGCCAGGATGGTCTCGATCTCCTGACCTCGTGATCTGCCCACCTTGGCCTCCCAAAGTGCTGGGATTACAGGCGTAAGCCACCGCGCCCGGCCTAACCTTCTTAATTTATCACTTAGAGTAGGGCAGTCCCCACAATATGGAAATGAGCTGGGATTAGTGTTATCACTGGGAAGTGATTGTAACTTTTGGGTTTGTACCAAGAAGTATATAGAATTGCTTAAACTTCTGCATGATCAATTACTGCAGATTTTTGCACCTAGCTCCACTACGTAGTCCATCACATTTCATAGGGCGATTTCTCCACCCCTTTATCATAGAACCTTAGGAGAGAATGTTCTTTTATAACTCCCTTGATGGAGTTGCTTAATGCTGCCTTTAATTTAATTGAAAATGGTTGATCAATAAAGTCACTTTTTATGGATTTATTTCTACTGTTTGATGTGGCAAATCATTAATTATCATTACCTAAATTAGCATGGATTGCCATGAAAAGTGAAAGGAGTAAATTGCTTTATGGATTTCCTAGTGCATAGTACACATAGAACTTTTCTAAATATACATCCTCTTCAGCAGTTAGTTTGTGCCAGATTTCAATTCCTATGCTACAAGTTCTCCAGCAAACTAGAGGTGTCCGTGTCCAAGTGGACATGCTAAAAAATGCAAATTTTACAGAAATTTTACAGAGACCTTACAAAAGTAAGGTCTCCGGAATCTTTAAAAAAAATCTATTTAATTATTGATAGAATTTTAGTGACCACCATAGAGAGGAGTACCTGTGTAAGCAGAAAGCAGGAGGAAATGAACCCATTTCCAGAAAACGAACTAGACATTAAGGAGAAAAAAAGAAGAGAAAGAAAAGTAAAAAGAAAGGAGAGCAAATACCTCTAGGTTTTTTATTCTGAAAGCCCATGTTATGGGTGGAATTATGTATCTCACCTCCGTCCTCCCCGGGAAAAAAATACACACACACACACACACACACACACACACACAGACAATATTATACCTAATATGTTGAAGTCCTAACCTCTAGTACCTAAAAACCTTAAAACTTCTAGTACCTCAAAAATTGTATATAGTATGTTGAAGTCCTAACCTCTGTTACCTGTTTGGAAACAGAGTCTTAACAGAGGTAATCAAGTTAACATCAGGTCATCAGTGTGGGCCCTAATCTGATAGGACTAGTGTCCTTATAAGAGGAAATTTTGATACAGACATACATAGAAAGAAGATTATGCAAGGAGACACAGGGAGAAGATGCCATAGGCAAACCAAGGAGAGAGGCCTAGAGCAGCTCTTAGAAGGAACCAATTTTGCCAACACCTTGATTTTGGACTTCTGGCCTCTAGAACTGGGTGGCAATAAGTTTCTGTTGTTTAAACCATAGCATTTGTGGTAGTTTGTTACAGCATCACTAGCAAACTAATACAGCCCATAATTTATGACTAGCATTTCATATTAAAATTAAACATATTATATGAAAGCTTCCCCAAACACTGGAATACTATAATCTATAAGAGTTGCATTAACTATTTTCATGGAACGTCAGAATGTGGAATCCAAAGAAATTCAGAGCCTAAGCTGGGTACTATCAAAGCATTTTATAATCAAACATTCAAGTACGCTCTGATTGAGAGAATTGATTTCCATATGTATCTTTAATAAAGGAACCCAACTTTCATACTTTCATTGTATTAACAAGAACAAGGCACAGACCTTGTTAAGCCTGATTCTGAATGTTAAGTAAGCCAAGGGTGAGGAACTAAAATTTGTAGAGAATTGAGTCATGTAGTGTCTACTCTACTGTGGGACTCTGGTGTTGGAATTATCAAATGACAATGTGAATGCATCATAGAGATTTATCCTGGACTAGCTTACACTTGGACCAAAGGTGATTTATCAGGCTTATCATTTTATATTGAAGTCCATAAACTCTCTCTTCTGCATCCCTCTGTTTGGGAGTGTGTGTGGCATAGAACAAATCAGCCTTTGGCACACATTGGAGGAAAGGGTGTGCGTTTTGTTTTCATAGGTTTTTTCTAGTGATGACAATCAAAAGCCTATTTTCCTGATTCCTATGGATATGAAGCCGATTAAGTATTGATAAGGAGTAAGGTATTAGAGTTTAAAATCGGGGCCAGCTCTGAGCTACATGGTTAGGTCAGTGGCACCTTTCTCTGAATCCATAATCCTCCAAGCCATTTCAGGCCTTTTATGCAGTCCTACTGCAACCCAGAACTCCTTCTAGGCCTTCCTCTCCAGGAGCAGTTATGAGATTGAGTGTTAAGTGCTTATAAGACACCATATGCTACATAAAACTTTTTATAAATGTTGTGCTTATATCAACTTTGACATTAATGCTATTATAATCCTCAATTTACAGAAGAAGAAACTGAGGCTTGAAGCGGTTAAATGACTTCCCCAGAGACACATAGCAGTATATGCTAGAGGCAGGACTCCAACCCGGAACTGGCAGAAAAGCTGATACTTTCAAACTTTCAACTAATGGTCTCTGCAGCCTCCAAAGTATCAGATTTCTCCATCAAATCCTTCTTGCCTGGTCTGTCTGACCAACTAATCTCTGATAATGTAACAAAGGTTATAATAAATCTCTTCCCTTCCAGAAAGGATATTTGCATTTAACTGGATGTTTATGAAATAATGTGCTGGCAGAAAGAAATGATACTCATGGTGGGAATTTCTCATTCTTTTTCTGGTGGAATGTATAATCTTGGACAAATCATGACCGCAGGAGTCTTCATTTTATCATCTATAAATGCCAGGATTGGATTAACTACTGTCTAAAGATCTCTTCCAGATTCAAAATTCTATGATTCTTTCACATTAAATGCAACTCCTTTTCAACATATGTGTATACTTGGCCCTTTATTGAACCTTTTTACAAGCTGCCAATTGGAAATACACAGTCATGGTAGATATGACAATGAGCAAGTCACTTAGTAACTATCAGCCTCAGTTTCCTAATCTACAAAAGGAGGCTATTAAGAGCACCTACCTCACAGTGTTAATATTATATATACAAGTAGCAAAATGTCTGGAACAGAGCAAGGGCTCACTAGCTATAGCTTTAATAACGTGATAACTGTTGGTGTGATCAGTTCTATTATCATCTCCCTGCAGAAATCACAGTTTATCTAAGGTTATAGTAAAAGCACCCATCATGACTTCTTTTAATCATAAAGCATTTCATGCAGAGTGCACATTTTAACTTTGTATTCTAAAGGCATTGGTGTCTCACTAAAAGCTGGGCAGTATTTGTATCAAGCAGTATATCATCTATGTGTTCATTTATGCATGCAGACTTTCACCCCCCTCCAAGCTGTGAGAACAATAGGCGCTTTAAAATTCTGAAGCAAGAAGGATATTAGCTCCATGAATCTTTATTTTAAATTACATTTCTGAGTTAGAAGTGTCAAAATGGTAGAACAAGTTAAGCAAGATTGTATTCCCCAGTAGGGCTATTGATGTTGGTTGCAAATAAATTGCTGGAGCAGGTGATGATAGCAAAGTCCATGCCATCTTTTATTTAGCAAAGTATTTCTCTTGTTAACAGCTCCTTCTGCATGCCTTCCTTTCTTCTGTTTCACATCAATCATATTTGACACATTGCCCAATGTCAGGGTAAAAAAAAATGCAGCATCTGGCTAATCATCCAGATGTTTGGCCTCACACTGACTGAAACATCTGGATGTGTAGCTAAATGTTATGTTCTTTCATCCAGTTATTTTGTGTTCTGTTAGACAGAACTGAAGAATAAACCCTAGGATCTTCTTCTATTAGGATAAAGCTTATAGAATCTCGAACTTGAGATTCCAGAACCAAGGCCTTACTGGTTCTCATAGTTGCACAGCTGTCAGCAGAATCCGGATCAATTGAGATAATGTGTGTGGAAGCATTATATAGTATGTGGAGGCATTATATGGATTTGAGAAGCTCATGTTAAAAGAATTCTACTCCCTTTACTTGGTTATACAATGGCCAAAGAACGTTTGTCTTCTGGAAAGAAGGTTTAAAACAGAATAAAAATTAATTGATGTTAGAAGCCAAGATTTCAGAGCTAGACCAATAATAATAACAGCTAAGATATGTCTGATGCTGACTCTGATCCATGAACTCTTCTAAGTGCTCTGCATAGATGTAAAAACAATCCTTTGAAGTGGACCCTACTCTTTTTTTCCATTTTACAAATGAAGTAACTAAGGATGAGAGTGCAGTTAACAATTTACCCCAGTTCAGAAGCTCAAAATTTGGATTCAGAAAATTTGATTTCAGAGTCTATGTATTTAACTTGTAAACTTCCTCTGAAATCAAAATGTTTATTCAGCTTCCAACACCACCACTTATTAAACTTGGTTTTGTCACCTTAAAGTGGGGATAGTATGACATACCTTAAAAGGATTGTTGTAAAGGTTAATCGAAAGGATGCATGTAAAACATTTAACAATGTTGTTTTTTGGTAAGTATTAAGTAAAAGTAGCTATTTTTTCTCTATGTTATGCAATATTTGGAATAAAATATTTCAATACTAATTTAAATAATATATTCTAATAATCTCACTTTCTGAAAATTCATTCAATATAATTTTTTTTTCTTGGAAGAACATTCCTAGGAGGTTAAGCACTTTTGATCAACTCTTGATATAGGCTGTTCTTAAAATAATTGGAAGTCCACAAATTATATGTTTCTGGAAACTATTCTGAATATGGAAAATTATATTCCTTTTTCTTTTTAATGAACATATAGTGAGTATGTATTAAGGGGAAGATATATGCTGAGCTTCCTCTTGCCTTCCTTTTCTCCCCCTTCATTTCTGTCGCCCTGCCTTTCCTATCTTCACAATGGTCCTGTACAGTAAACTTTGTTTGTTTGCTTTTGCATTTGAACTTTAGGAATCAAGGTTTTTAAAGAAGCTGCATCATGTCTCATAAATAAAAACAAAAAAAATGAAGTATAATATTTTAAACTGTTTTAGAACATGAGGCTCAGTGTTCTATCCAACAGGCTATGAAATATTGCTGTTACTAATAAGTATAATGATGAAAGCCACTGATTCTTGGACAACTACTATATGCCTGACATATTGCTGGGTGCTTTGCATACATTTTCTCATTTAACGCTTAGAAGTTCTTGTGATTGACACTTGGGTATCATGAGCAACTTTGCTCACCATTTTTTCCTATGGTCCGGCATCTTTAGTCACTTGTATTACTGTTGTTCAGAGTGACCTTTATTTGATTCATTTACCTTTCAGAATCTTCTATTACTCATGTATGAGGACCACACATTTATAATTAGGGAGTAAATTTGGTCATCAACTCGGATAAGGCAATGGGCAAATCTGACATGTTTTCAAAGACTTCTCAGTATGCTAACTTTCAGTAGGGCTGGTTTCTATAACAGCTACGACATCTTTTGTCAACACTCAGGCTGATTAAATTGCAAGATTATAATGTTTTCCGACCCTAAGTGAAAGTGACAGATTTTTGTTCTTTTAGTGGCTTCATAAAAGTCAAATGTTTAATCTCAGGAGGAAATTTAAAAGATGGAAGTAAAACCTTAATGAGATGCAACATAAATAATAGAAGAAGTCCCTTTGCGTGAAATGACTTGTGATGAGGTTTCTTCAAAGGAACAAACTATAAAATGGAGCATTTCAGAAACCTAAAATACACTAGTAAACACTGTGTTTTAAAAATATGGTATCAATGATACTCAGCATTCAGTAAATAAAAAGAGTTAGACAACTGGTGTCTGTAAAAATGTTAATTTTCCAAAACACTATAAATGTATCACCAAAAAATAAACATTTTTTTTAAGAAAAGGTGACTATTTTCATGAATTTTTAGTCCATGAAACCTGAGGAGTTACTTGACCACAGCAAAGATTCTTTCTCATCCTTTATCCAGCCTTTTGTGCAATAGTACCTCCTGTTCCACTCACATTTCACATGCCTGTATGCATGTACATTCAGATGTGCCTGTCTTCGTCTCCCAGTGCTTGTTACACAGAAGGTATTCAAGAAATGGTAGCCATTCTCACAATATCATTCCTATTACCATTTAAAAATGTATGTGGAAAAGGGAAAAGTGCAAACCTGGGTTGTTAAAATACCAGAAGGATATCTATAATTTAACGCCAGTTCATTTTAGTTTTCAAATCACTCCAAAATGCCTTCACTTATTGGTTTAGAAATAATGTAACAAAACAAATTGTGTTGTGTCTCCAAAGAACATTTTGCTAAGTGCCAGAGCTGTATATAACACTAAAGTAGATGCTGACATATGAGGATTGTGAGAGATGAATGGTGATATTTGGCTTTTGCTTCCCAAGTATAGGTCGTGTCCGAGGTATAGATAATTGTTGTTGGTTTATGATAATTCAACTTGCGGAGTTAGGTCAGTCAGCATAGATGCATATTTTTTGGATGGTTTTTTAACAATGTTGCTTAAAATTTTAAATCAGATTATTTGCCAAAGGAGGGTGACAAGATTTGGTTATTAGCAAAAAGGAAAATATTAATCTAGATTTGTTTGGTCTTAGTACTGATTATGAATAAGTCATCAATAGTTAATGATAAGGAATCAGTCTGCTGTGCCATATTGGTAGATAAAATGCTGCTACTCCTCCTATTCCTGGGCTTTTCTGCCCCCCCCCCTCCCTCCCTCCCTTCCTTCCTTCCTTCCTTCCCTCCTTCCTCTGTCCCTTCAACTCTTCTTCACATCTCCCAACTCCCCCAATTCACTTCTTTTCCACTGCATGCCATGTTACCCTATGCCTAGTTATGATCCTAATTGTAACCCTAGTTAGAGTAGACACAAAGTAAACTCAGGAGCAGGGATTATAAAGCTCAAAATTGTTCCTCGGCTCCGCATTTTGTGTTTATTAACCTATTTTACCCTTGCAGCAACTCCAAGCAAGTCTGTAAATTTTAGCATTGAGAGTTCTCCATTTTGTGAGACCTCTCAGTCTGGTCAAAGTGGGATGACAGTTGGTCACTATAGCATTCAATAATTATCCACTATGGTTATTTTTATTCTTACAGCTTTTATTGAAAGTTTCTTTTTAACCATAGTGCCAAAGACAAAATAAACAATAAATATTAATGATTTTCTTGGCTTCTATTTATGATATTGTTATTTTACTTCTAAATTCTTTGGTATCTTCTGCCCTTTCATCTTTTCTGTTCTGTTCAGTCAAGACTTAGCTAATCCTATCTCAACCTCAAACATATCTTTTCTATTTCATCTCTTGACTAGTTAGAAACTTTCACAGCAGCTAAAATCTCCCACACAAATCTGAGTAAAGAAACCCTAGAGGTCAAAGATTGTAGTATAAATAAAAGTATTTTCCTTTATATATGATATAATTTATATGTGTTATATAATATGAAGTCTCAATTAGAATAGGGAAAATGAAATTCAATAATTATTAGAGTATTATTTGTGAAGTGTTCTGCTAATATTTTTCTTCCTATTAATCAAAATTACTTTTGTATTTTTTTCCATAGCAAAGTAGTCTAACAATAGAGAAGAATGTCTTTTAAAAGACTAAATTAGGTGAAATCTATTCTTTTTGTTAAATTATCCTAATGTAAAACCAGGTGGCCTGATTAAAACTAGCCTTCTTTGCTGCCTCCTACTGTTTCAAGAAAAAGGTCGCCTTAACACTTAGTTTCTCTTGCTGTCTTTTGTTTGGAGTATGTGTGGGGGTGTGTTATTTATGCAGGCATAGCTCCTCATTATGGGAACTCCAAGAGCCTGATTGTGACTGTTTTTTTAATGCCGCCTGCTGTGTTGTCCTTAAACTCTTGCTTTTCCTGGAATGCACAACTTTCTCCCAGCTCCTGGTTTAGCCATTGGTGTCATGTCTTCATGCTGCATCCTTGTGCCTCTGAAATCGTGTTCAAAAGAGTGTTTATGTTTCAAATTCATCCACAGTCTCACCACATTTAAAGATAATTGCAGAAGGTAAAACACTATTAATAGGAACAAATTTACTAGCATCTCTTTTACTATGTGTCTTATGCATAAAGCAGTTTCTGGTTGTTGGGTTATACAGTGCCTATTGTGATAGTCTATTCTACCTTCACCTCCCGCCCCACTGCCTCCCCATTTAACTAAAGCTCCTGCTGATATGTTCAATTTACTTTTTTTTCTTTTTTTTTGAAATGCAGTCTGGCTCTGTTGCCCAGGCTGAAGTGCAGTGATGTGATCTTGGATCACTGCAACCTAAGCCTCCTGGGGTTCAAGTGATTCTGCTGCCTCAGCTTCTGGAGTAGCTGAGACTACAGGTGGGTGCCACCAGGCCTAGCTAATTTTTGTATTTTTAGTAGAGGCAGAGTTTCACTTTGTGGCCTGGCTGGTCTCGAACTCCTCACCTCAAGTGATCTGCCCGCCTCGTCCTCCCAAAGTGCTGGGATTAGAGACGTGAGCCACTGAGCCCAGCCTGATATGTTCAATTTGATAAATGAATGTGTTGAAAGATATTAAATGTGTTCATCCCTAATTGCATGTGGCTGTGATGTTTAATATGGCTGATTCTAATAGAGTTTGTGACTTATGGGGAACACTATGAATGGGATATTATAAATATTTGTATGAAGTAATACAAGAGACATTTCAAAAGAAAACCATGTGATCTATGCCCTCCATCATTATTTTCTTTCGTGTAACAAATGACCAAGTAAAAGTAGTGAATTAAAATATGAGTAAGTCTATTTTCACAGTATTCATAATTTATTATAAACTTCTTTTTTAAAAAAATAAAAAAAATGTTAACTTCTATTCCTTTAACAAAGCAAAGCAAACCAACATTATTATCAGCTAATGCCATTTGATTTGGGTTTGGTTTGGTCAGTCTCAGGGTGGCCAATCATTTAAGTTTTCCTGGGACTGTTCCAATTTAAGCACTGAAAGTTTCACTTCCTGGGAAAACACACAGTCCTTTGAGTATTTACCGTTGACTTCCAGGTGACCCACTTAAGGGCTTCTTCAAGAAGGGCAGGCAATAAGACTATCAAGACTCTTCAAAGCACTCTTCCCCAAAGCCATTAGATGAGGTCCAATTTTCTCAGCTTGATATTTCTGAGAACTGCTCTTCCTTTATTTCCAGGATTGAAGAAAAATAAAATAAACTGGTATATATATATATATATATATATATATATATATATATATATATATATACACCTTTAGAAGGATTCAGAAAAGAAGAAATGGCCGTTTCACTATATGTCACTATAGATATGAATGCCACTCATAGAATTGACACGTCATGTTTTTAACTTCTGTGCTTTAGGATTTTCCTGTTTGAATTGTTTATGTGCATGTGATTTTGGTGGAATTTCTTCCCCTTTCCTCTGTTCCTTGCTCCTTCTTTTGCTCAGTAAGCATAGGAACATAGCTCCCACACTAGGAAGGGCTGGAGGTTAGCAACATCAAGCAGTGGGCTTTCAACTTAGTTTGCACCTTGGTTTTGAAGTGTTTGCTCAGGTCTCAGATACACAGGAGACTGTGTAATCACTCTTGTGGCATCTACTACACACAGCACGTGAGTTATTCTTAAAATGAGCACAGGCTCCTGGGAGGTGAATCCTAGTCTTTTTATCTCCTGCAGGCTAAGCCTTGGTATTTCCTTCAGATTACACCAAAACCAAAATAATGGGCAATGTTGTCCCTGAATGTTCAAATTAGGCTGAGAACACAGAGCCAAAGACTATCAAAAGAAAGTGTCCTGGCCGGGCATGGTGGCTCACGCCTGTAATCCCAGCACTTCGGGACTTTGGGAGGCAGAGGCGAGCCGATCACGCGGTCAGGAGATCAAGACTATCCTGGCTAACATGGTGAAACCCCGTCTCTACTAAAAATACAGAAACAAAATCAGCCAGGTATGGTGGCGGGCGCCTGTAGTCCCAGCTGCTCCGGAGGCTGAGGCGGGAGAATGTTGTGAACCCGGGAGGCGGAGCTTACAGTGAGCAGAGATCGCGCTACTGCACTCCAGCCTGACTCTGTCTCAAAAGAAAGAAAGAAAGAAAGAAAGAAAAGAAAGAAAGAGAGAGAGAGAGAGAGAGAGAGAGAGAGAGAGAGAGAGAGAGAAAGAAAGAAGGAAAGAAAGAAAGAAAGAAAGAAAGAAAGAAAGAAAGAAAGAAAGAAAGAAAGAAAGAAGAAAGAAAGAAAGAAAGAAAGTGTCCTAAAAGAAGTGGTGGTACCTGTGGGGCGTGTTTGGTGTCAGAGTGTTTCTGCTAAGGTTATTTTAATTAGCCTCCTCCCAAAGCCCTCCCCCTATTCTCCTTGCGGAACTGTTTGCATCACATCCTTAGAAAGGCCAAACCAGTACTAACTCTCCTGACCCTCTGCCTTATCCTCATACCCTTAAAGATGTGACTTATAAGAGAAAAAATTATGTTGTTAATTTCATCAACTAGGGCAAAGGGGAAAAATGTTCATTTTGATGCAGGAAGTTAATGGGAGTTGGGAGGAAGCTACGGTTACAATTCCCATAATACATTAATGTATATTTAATATACCACCTTGATTTGTGGTCTCAAGTTAAATAAGTACATATGTTTGCAGCATAATTCTTTTCATAATTGTGTAGCCCCAATGGGATAACATTTGTATTAGTTTCCATAATCGAAAATGTCAAATGCCTGTTTCCACCTTCCAAGTATTTTGGTTTTAGGTAGCAAAGACAATTCTTTCAATGCGTGTCTGTTCTCATTAAGTTCTGATTGCTTTATAAAGAAATAAAGTCTTTTCCCATTGTTCTGCTCTGTGGAAGTCACCTTCAGAGTAAGGGTGGGGGTGACTGTTCTTGCCAATTTTTAAGTAACTGGCTTGCAAGGGTGATTCCCTACAGAGTTATTTTCTGCATAGTTTCCCTCTGGGTACAGAATGTGGGAAAGTAGATGCAATGCATTTTAGAGTAGTCATTTGCTCTAATAGTTAGCATCATAGTGCAGTGTATGGGCTGGCTTCCTATTGAGGTCTAGATTTCTACATATAATGTAGGTTTTTCTATTCTGTCCTATATTAATTTCATCGGAGTTACTCTTTATCAGAGCAAACATCCATAACATTTAGTCTTTTTTTTTTGGAGACAGAGTCTTGCTCTGTCACCCAGGCTGGAGTACAGTGGCGTGATCTTGGCTCACTGCAACCTCTGCCTCCAAGGTTCAAGCGATTCTCCTACCTCAGCATCCCAAGTAGCTGGGATTACAGGTGTGTGCCACCACACCTAGCTAATTTTTGTATTTTTAGTAGACATGGGGTTTCACCATGTTGAGCAGAGCAATAACTCTGTAGGGAATCACCCTTGCAAGCCAGTTACTTAAAAATTGGCAAGGACAGTCACCCCCACCCTTACTCTGAAGGTGACTTCCACAGAGCAGAACAATGGGAAAAGACTTTATTTCTTTATAAAGCAATCAGAACTTAATGAGAACAGATACGCATTGAAAGAATTGTCTTTGCTACCTAAAACCAAAATACTTGGAAGGTGGAAACAGGCATTTGACATTTTCGATTATGGAAGCTAATACAAATGTTATCCCATTGGGGCTACACAATTATGAAAAGAATTATGCTGCAAACATATGTACTTATTTAACTTGAGACCACAAATCAAGGTGGTCTATTAAATATACATTAATATATTATGGGAATTGTAACCGTAGCTTCCTCCCAACTCCCATTAACTTCCTGCATCAAAATGAACATTTTTCCCCTTTGCCCTAGTTGATGAAATTAACAACATAATTTTTTCTCTTTTAAGTCACATCTTTAAGGATATGAGGATAAGGCAGAGGGTCAGGAGAGTTAGTAGTGGTCTTGAACTCCTGACCTCAGGTGGTCCTCCTACCTTGGCCTCCCAAAGTGCTAGGATTACAGGCATGAGCCACTGTGCCCAGCCATATGTAATATTTACAGAACATTGCCCTTTTTCTTATCATGGAAAGTTATTCCAATATCTATTCATTCTATACACATTTATTAAGCATCTACTATGTGCCAATGTTAAAGAGGTGAAAGTGTAACCTTGGCCCTCAGACTGACTTTTTGCAGGTTATGCTGAAAGATGGATGCTCAGTAATAACTCGTGCCTTAAGACATGGCCGAGCAAGCTTTGGAGGTAAAATAGCTCATGGAGTTTTTATTTATTTATTTATTCTTTAAAAATGGTCACAAAGATTTCAGATAAACAATCTGAGTATGGGTAAATTATTTTTCTTAGGTAAACATAGGAGGCAAGAGATTAAAAGGGTGGGAGAAACATTAATTAGGCTATGCTCTTATCAAGTCGTGTGACCTTAGCAAATTTACCTAATCTTTTTGAACCTCAGTGTCCTCATTTATAAAATGGAGGCATAACTTGTTATGAAGATTAAGATAATGTGTGAACAATCTGTGCAGTAGTAGTTGCTCAATAAATGGTAGTGATTTTCACATGTATTTGGACTATTGTAGAATATAGAAAAGAATATCATGCAAACTCTAGTCCTTTAAATATGAATGAGGAAGAGGAATCACCTGTGTGTATGTGATTAAAGCTGATAGCTATGATGAAGGCAGGGTGATTTTTCTCTGAAGGGTAATTTGAGTACAGAGATATTACTTTGAAGAAGTAATATGTTAAATGAAATCATTGGGGCTGAAAGTGGTAACAACATTCTGGGAAAGGAGCCGTTTACTCTCTTCACCTCTAAGATAAACCATAATGCATGCATGTATTTAATAAACTGTGATAGCTAGAGCTGTTTCACTGGGGCATCAGTAAGCTATCCTCAGCCCCCTTTTCTTTTCTTCCAGCTTTTCACTTCCAACCCCCTAAGTTTTATCAGAATTAGTTAATGCTGAGTCCAGCTGAATACATTGCTTGTTATAAATAGAATGCTTTCTCCCCTCCTCTGCCCCTGACCAAACAATTGATTAAAAAGTTTATCTGCTGAGTGCGGTGGCTCATGCCTGTAATTCCAGCACTTTGGGAGGCCGAGGTGGGTGGATCACTTGAGGTCAGGAGTTTGAGACCAGCCTGGCCAACATAGTGACACCCCGTCTCCATAAGAAATATAAAAATTAGCCCAGTGTGGTGGTGCATGCCTGTAATCACAGCTACTTGAGAGGTTGAGGCAGGAGAATCACTTGAACCCAGGAGGCGGAGGTTGCAGTGAGCTGAAATCACGCCACGGCACTCCAGTCTGGGTGACAGGCTAAATAGAATGAAAAAGGAATGACCCATACCTGAAATGTTTAACATAATAAAATGACTGATATCGATTGATGACGTTGAGAGCAATGACCAGATATAAGAGAACACTGTGTTTTTACTTGGATTGTAGATATCAAGAATCCAGGAGAATGGAATGGGAGGGCTAACAACTCTAGACAACATGGCTGCAATCTATGACTTTGCATTCTTGCTATAATTTACTTTCAGTGCTTTTACAAATGTAAGACTCTCGAGGCCAGCAGTGTATCTTTTATGCTATTCATTCTACTTTTATTATTATTATTATTATTATTATTATTTGCAACCTCTGCCTCCAGGTTTCCAACAATTCTTCTGCCTCAGCCTCCCGAGTAGCTGGGATTACAGGCGCGGGCCACCATGCCCAGCTAATTTTTTATTTTATTTTATTTTATTTATTTTTTATTATACTTTAAGTTCTAGGGTACATGTGCACAACTTGCAGGATTGTTACATATGTATACATGTGCCATGTTGGTGTGCTGCATCCATTAACTCGTCGTTTACATTAGGTATATCTCCTAATGCTCTCCCTCCCCTCTCCCCCCACCCACCACAGGCCCCAGTGTAAGAAATACAATAAACAAAGTATCTTTTATTTTGGCTACGTAGTTATGTTGAGGGTCATTCATCGTCCTCCAGTTTAGCCTATTTGGAATGGTACTGGTTAATCTCAATAAACAAATAAAATTGTCGGTTTAATTGTTCAATTATTGGAGGGAAATAAATATATATTAACCTAAATGTTAAATTCTGCAGGAAAAAAGCTGATTAGACATAGACAATATCAACATGGGTTTGTTAAATAACTTGCCTTCCAACAGGACCCAACCAGAAATTGGAACCTATGTTTCATAGAAACATGATTCTTAGAAATGATCTTTACACAATTGTAAAACAAAGGGAAGATTATGTGACGCAGATGCCAAGAAATCAGACCTAGGCACCATGTACAAGTATACAAGCAATGCCAAGTTCATCAGTCCCATGGCTGCTGCTAAATTGGGCTTTATCCCCAGCAAATTAACGCAGTTCCAGCAGGCACGATAAGTTTACTCTGACCAGATTACTGGGTTGAATGGCATATGCCGTTATTTTAGAAAGATGCAGAATAACATTTCCATTTAGAGTCCTGGCAGAACAAAGCTTGGATTTGGGCAATAGATAAAAACACATAGAGAGTATTTGCAGATGCATTTGATAGATAGAAATGGTGAGTGACCATTTAGAAATTTAGAATTGGAATTTTTTTTTTTTTTTGAGTCTCGTTCTGTCACCCAGGCTGGAGTAGTGCAATGGTGTGATCTTGGCTCACTGCAACCTCCACCTCCTGGGTTCAAGCAATTCTCCTCCCCCAGCCTCCTGAGTAGCTGGGATTATAGGCGCCCACAACCGCACCTGGCTAATTTTGTATTTTTAGTAGAGACAGGGTTTCGCCATGTTGGCCAGGCTGGTCTCAAACTCCTGACCTCAGCTGATCCACCTGCCTCGGCCTTCCAAAGTGCTGGGATTATAGGCGTGAGCCACTGCACCGGACAAGAATTGTCTCTTTTTTGGTATTTCCTAGAGCAGTGTGGCTCATTTAGATTGAAATATCTGTCAGAAGCTATATACCAGTTCCATTGATTTCAACATTAAAATGTCTCCACATATTCTTCCGCATCCTTCTTCCAGCTCATAGCTGTAATTAGTGTTATGCTCCATGGTGTGGCAGAAGACCAGCTGAACAAACAGCCATGTACGTAGGAACAGTTCCAGGCAGCTAAAAGAGCTTCTTCCTCACTTGCCACTATCTTAAATGGTATCTGGTATCTACAGTTCCTCCTTCTACTTTCTTAAGAAAAAAAAAAAAATCCAAATGGAAAAGAGGACTCTGAAGACAAATTAGTCCTTTAAAATTATAATTTTATTTGATTTCAAAGCAGTACTTGGTATAGCACCAGTCCAAACAGATTGGAAGAATGATATTTTCATTCCAACTCCTGCATAGAATATCTTTGTGCTTTTCAATTGCTTTAGGGAGCTTGCAACAATAGAATTCTGTTAAATCTAACACCATTTTGAACTCTTCCTTGCCGATATTGTGATAAGAAATTTATAACTGGCCCAGGTTTATCTCTGTTGATAATGGGCTTCATGGCTATAGGGACATGTTGATATGGTGAGCTAGCACCTATCATTTTGACACCTACTCTTTAGTAGACATAGAGAATAATGGGTGCTTGGGGTAAAGTGCTGGAGAAGAGTGTCAGCAGTCAGTGTGTATGAACCTAGTGATGGATGTCTCTGTGTTTGTGCTGTGGCCATATCTGTATGGCTATCATTCTTTCTTCCTCTTCTCATTTCTTTTAATTTTCCTTCAACAGTCTTTCATTTGTTGCTTCAATTCACTCCATTTCTCCCCAGTTCTTCTTTTTTCTGTCTTCTATAATTCTAGATAAAATTATGACATGACTTAAAATATCCTCCTTTTTTGTCCTTGATTGCTTTCAATGGTTCTAATGACCCCATTGGAAGTCTGGTGATTAGGCCCTGAGGGGCCACAGTAATGGAAACCTTGTGTTCAGCCTTCATAAGGGTGATCCAAAAATGTTATTACATTACTTACACCTCTTTCTGTAAGTATTTTTTCTTCATTCACTTCGAAGTATGGGATGCTTCCCATGTGCAGGAGAATTAGCTCATTCATAACTCAAAGGCAAGTAATTTCATGTTTTGCTATTTATAAGAGAGGAGTCTATCATGCAAGGATGCAAAGGAGTATGAAATCAGTCACAAATGTAGGAAATAAAAGGCAATAAGCTTACATTAAACCAAACGAAAGAAAAATTAATAATTAGGCAGTCTCTTTGCAAGTACATAATAATAATACTCTATTTTTCAATGAATCAATTAGGTAAAAATGAAACAGAAAATAAATGCAAAGAGAGCCCTCAAAAATATATCACTTTTACGTATGTTTGTAATGTAAGTTGAACATCTCATTAGAATAATGTGGCTTTTTTAAAATTTATGTTTGCTTCCTAGAGTTCATAAATCTTCAGGTGGTAAGTAGGGGTTCTTTAGCTATTCATAATGCAACTTGCTTAGGTTAATTAGTAGAGAGCCTTTCCCTTCACAGCTGAATATGAGTGCCCCTACTTACTATTCAAAAATCCCCAAAACCAGCACTCTTCTATATCTTGGTGCTTGGAAGAGATTGTATTTTTCATTGACCTGCAATATTAGGTATTTTATTATAAATAAAGTCTCAAACAGGCTTTATTTTATTTGTCAGATTCTCTTTTGGTTTCGTCTCATAAAATATTAGCTGAATAGTTAATATATAAAAAGGAAATGATCAGAATATCACATTTCGGGTGGTGGTGTTTAGTTTGTGGGTTCCTTCATGTGACTGGGGTTGAACTGGGTGGTAGAGAATTCTGAGTTCTGTAGAACAGAGTGATTGATTTCTCGGTTTGCATTTCTTGGCATCTGGCAGTGACACCACTGCAGACTGAGAGCAGAAAATGGACAGTAGGGAAAAATGCAACATTTCTACTTGGTCCAGCTGCCTTTGAAGGATGCTGATGTTTCATTTTTTATTTCTTACCCCAAACATATTTATCTGCTGAGTCATTAAATAGGGCAAGTGTTATTTCTTTCTTTGTATTTGCCATCTCACCACAGAAGAGTTTTATTAAACCATCTCGAATCGATATTGTTTTGGCACAAATTGCACTAATAACTTGAATATATAGTTTTGTTTTTTTAAAGGTGCCTTCAAAATCTGATACGTATAATGTATGTTAAAATTGATATTTCTGTGAAAGAGGTTAAGATCAGACTGCTTTCTGATTGCAGAGATAAAATTGATAGTTAACAAGTATTTATTAAGCATCTATTATGTGACTAGTACCATGCTAGGGCATGATGAAAATGATTCAAGATGAACCATGCAAGTACCCCTCTCTTCAGCACCTCTGTGTGTAAAACATAAACAGAATGCTATGATTAACACTGAAAGGGTTCAGTCCGGGGTACTTGGGATAAAAATCGGAGCACTGATAAGTTACTTGTCATGTACTTACTTTTTTAAAAATTTAAAATTTTTTAATTATGGGTACATAATAAGTATATATGTATGGTATACATGTGATATTGTGATACAGGCATATAATGTGAAATATCACATCAAGATAATTGGAGTATTCATTACCTCAAGCATTTACTGTTTCTTTGTGTTAGGAACATTCCAATTCCACTTTTTTAATTTTTAAAAATATGCAATACATAATTGTTGACTATAGTCACCCTGTTGTGCTATCAAATGCTAGATTTTATTCATTCTATCAATGTTTTTGCACCCGCTAACTGTCTCTACCTTTCCCTTCCCTCCCCAGTACCCTTCCCAGCTTCTGGTAACTGTCATTCTACTCTCTATCTTCATGAGTTCAATTGTTTTCATTCTTAGCTCCCATATAAAAGTGAGAACATTCCATGCACTTCTAATTTAGACTCTTCTCCTCTTTCTCTGTCTTCTTTTTTTCCATAGCTCACTAATTTTGGGCATCTCTTCTCATTTACAGTAGCTTGCTGCTCTTCATTCATTAATTATTACAATATATAATTCTACCAAGAAGCCCAAAGAACTATAGTGTTTTTATGTCATTATTCTCAGTTCAGAAAGAAAGCATGTGTGTGGCACAGGGAAGGCATTTGAATGAATGTATGCATTTTCTGGATAGCATTCTCGAACAGAGATTTGATGAGAGTCACATGGATAATTTTAACTTTTCTAGTAGCAATATTAAAAACACAGAAATAGCTTCTCAATAACTGAATCAGTAATCCATTTTTAAAATCTTTTTCAATTCATTAAAATTAAATAGAATTAAAAACTCAGTCCCTTAGTCTTTTTTTTTTTTTTTTTTTTTTTTTTTGGAGATGGAGTCTTGCTCTGTCGCCCAGGCTGGAGTGCAGTGGCGCATTCTTGGCTCACTGCAAGCTCTGCCTCCTGGGTTCATGCCTTTCTCCTGCCTCAGCCTCCCAAGTAGCTGGGACTACAGGCGTCCACCACCACGCCTAGCTTATTTTTTGTATTTTTAGTAGAGACAGGGTTTTACTGTGTTAGCCAGGATGGTCTCGATCTCCTGACCTCGTGATCCACCAGCCTCAGCCTCCAAAAGTGCTGGGATTACAGGCGTGAGCCACCACGCCCTGCCCCCTTAGTCTGACTGACCAAATTTCATGTGTTTACGGATTGACAACCATGTGGGTAGTGCAGGTTTTGGATGCATGGCAGGCTGAAGCTTATGTAGCACATATTTGGCCTTCACATTTTATTAAGTCTAATTTTTTAAAGTTTTGTCTGTTCATTTACATGTGGAAGGATGATAGAAAGATAGGAAGAGACATGACAGAAAGCTTGCCTAGGACTCAGATCAAGGATTCAGATTTCCCAATTCCGGCTTCAGGGCCCTGTTCTGTAACATCACATCAGGGAAAGGAAAATGAGAGAAAAGAAGAAAGAATAAGAACTAATGTTAATTCATGTCAGACACAGTGCCAAAGATCTTTATTTGCATTATTTTTATTATTTTTTAAAAAATAAATAGACTAGCACGTAGCCTAGCTTACACACTTCTCACTGTATAGATGAGGAAACTGGGAATCAGTTAAACTTTATAACCACACCAAGATCATTGAGCTAGTAAGTGGCAGGCTTGGGATTTAAGAAAGCTTGTAATGATGTTACATTTGATGGTTTAAACTGTGCTGTGGGAAGGGAATCCGAGAAGATAATCCCATGTTTCTGCTTCTTGTGATGTTTGCAAATCCGTGTTCTGGAGTAAGTCTTTGAGTTGACTCTTGGAGCTTCTGAAACGTCTATTGGATATACTATAACCAAAGATAAATAAATAAATAAAAAGATCAGGATTCCTGAACGTTTTCATCTTTACATTGATTGCAATGATTACAAGTGATCATTTCATCACTTGGAGCATTATTACCTCTATGGGGCTTTACATGATACTGACTTTGTCAATAAAAGGACATATTAGGAGCAGGATTTCTGTTTGGGCCAGAACAAGGGGACATACCCTATTTTTAAAATTCCCCAGTTTAGGAATTGAAGTGACTGCATACTAAAGTTGGCCAAATTTCATGTGGCTATGGAATGAGAATATATGAAAAGTTGGTTGTAAAAACAATTAAGAGGATTGGGGCAGACTATTTTATGGGTCCCTTCCTCCTTAGCCTCTGAAATGAACTAACATTGATTCTACAACCACTTATTAAATGCCTACTCTTTGCCATGGCTGATGCTAAGTGTTGAGGCTAGAAATGCATATGAATTATATTTTAATAAGCACAGAATAAAGAAAACTTGTCTTCCTAATTTTTACTTTAAAATACTTTTATCTCATTGTTTAAGTGCCATAATTGTACAAAGCACGCTGTTCTGAGTTCAGTGTTTCTTGGCTCATTCTCAGTCAATACTCTGCATAGCATCTTTGAATTCCTTACTCATCAAAGGGTAATGAGTTAATTTGTGTACTCTACCTCTGCCACCTTTTGAGCTGTGTTCTTGACCATTCCCTATACATTTGCATCTCTGCCAGAAGATGTACCAGGAAAATAAAAGCAGCAGAAAACCTTATAACTTCCCACCTAAACATCAGTCACCATCAGAGTTTGGTCTGGAAACAGAAAAGTTTATTTAAAACAAAATTGGTACTCTGTGAATATTTCAACCATTTGTTCCATTTAATCCCCATTAGTGAATTTGCTTAGATTAATTTTTTGTGGATTCCATTTCCAAGAATGAAAGCAAAATAATTACATCAAAAGGCCACTGAAATCAGCCAAATTCTCTGGCAGGAAACTTATTCTATTCAGTCACATTCAAACTATCAGGTATGAAAAATACCTTTCACCACTGGATAATACAACAATGGAGTTGGAAAATCAATCGTGTGGTAAATAAGCAAAAACTATGTGCAAACAGAGGAAAGAAGAGTTGTTCTGAAAATGGTATTTCAATAAAAGTTATAGTGATGACGAGCAGTGTGATGATGTAGGAAGTTCCAAAACTAGGTAGAGGGTATAATCAAAGGTGGATACAATGGAACAAGCCTGGAGGCAAGGACGGGCCAGTCAGGAACAGGTGGGCTTACAGTGAAAGAAAGTGGAGGCTTTAGAAGTAGAGTATTTGATGAATTCTTCCGTCCATTCTATTTTGGCTTCTATGTCAAGGAGGATAACAGATATTCATTGTGTAGTTTTATAGGAAAGGCGATTGGTAGTGACTTCAATGTTATAAAGAACTTGGCCAAGTCCATAAAATGTCCATGGTGTATAACAAATCTTTTATGGTGAGTGATCCATGGAATTAGGTACTTAGAAAAGTCGATTGAAACATATTCACAGAAAGGCAAAGGTTTGATGACCTGGTGCATGGAATGAGACAGAGACACTGAGAAATTTTGATTGTACAAGTTTTTCCTAATATCCCACTTAAATCCTGTAGCGGTGTGGGCCCATTTATTCTTTTTTATGTTCAGTTTCCCTGCCTCATGGTAAAATCACAGACAGATGTTACCCCTCAATTTTCTCTTTTTCAATTATTTCTGATCCTTCTCACTTTAATCAGTTTACTTGATAGTCTCTGCGCTAGTGTAATTTCTCCAGCCTTTTGAAAAATGTAGACGCTTGAGCCAGACAAAAGCACTTCAGCAGGAACATGACTAATCTTGAAGACATAGAGCAGGGCTGATAATGTACGCCAGGAACTGTCAGTTAAGAAATAATGATACTGCATTGCTGACTCACAGTCAGCTCATGGGTCACTATGCTGCCCCCATTCTGTTGAGATTTCAGTACACTTTCCGTATATGGAGTTTCTGTATTGGTACACATCCAGAAAGTTTCTTGGGCGCATTGACCTTCACATATTGTTTGGTTAATTTACCTAACTTGGTATTAATCAGACAGAAAAGACAAACATGAAGTAAGGAAAGTCGGCCTTTGCTGTTCTCCCTTGAACTTGGCTTTACTTCTATCCCCACCATTTAGTAAGGAAGAACAGCCCCAATTTATTGAGTTGCTATGAGCCAGACACTGTGTAAGCACTTTCTACACATTATTGCATTTAATTCTCCAAAGAATGAGATAACTATTATAATCTCTGTTTTATAGAACAACCAGCTAAAGTTTATCGGGGTTTTTTTGTTTCTGTTTTTTTGGGTTTTTTTTTTTTTTTTTTTTTTTTTTTTGAGATGGAGTTTTGCTCTTACTGCCCAGGCTGGAGTGAAATGGTGCCATCTTGGCTCACTGCAACCTCTGCCTCCGGGGTTCAAACGATTCTCCTGCCTCAGCCTCCCGAGTAGCTGGGATTACAGGCATGTGCTACCATGCCTGGCTAATTTTGTATTTTTAGTAGAGACAGGGTTTCTCCATGTCGGTCAGGCTGGTCTCGAACTCCTGACCTCAGGTGATCCGCCCGCCTCAGCCTCCCAAAGTGCTGGGATTACAGACATGAGCCACCATGCCTGGCCAAGTTTATGTTAAATAACTCATCCAGAAGGTATGGTGGGATGTTTGACTCCAAAATACATGCTTTTACCACCTCAACTGACTGAGCTTGGGACTACCTCTAACTTTCATTAGAAACACAAATCTCTTTCTAATAAACTTTCTTCTTCTTTTCAATAAAAACATTTCCCACAAGGTGACTTAAATTAATTCACAATTAGGTATAAATACTGATAAGAGCAGTTAACTTGTTTTAAGAGTCTAATATGTGCTAAGCCTCATGCCAGATGCTTTACAAGCATTATCTTAAACCTTGTAACAATTTTGCAAAAATGTTACTCTATTTTATAGAACCAAAACCCAAGACTATGAAAACCTAAATATCATCCTCAGAGTCATACAGCGAAGCAGAAATTGTATCAGCTAATGAGACTTAGTGCCATTTCTCTCATATTGTGTGAGAAAAATGGCAATGCTCAATAAATGTTGTTCTAACTGTTCCAGCTATCAAGCAGTAGAAAAAGAATATGGCAGATCAGGTGGATTTTGCTGTCAGCCCTGGAAACACTCAGCTGGTGGCTACATAATCCATCCTCTCCTGAAGCTTGCATTGTCCACATTTTTTTTCTACCCTTTAGTCATGTGTTTGTAAGGAATAAATTACTAAAATACACCATACCTTTTAAAATATAGAATAAAAGCTCACAGAGAGTTAGGGTGACAGACCATATGATTCAGCCTTCTGCCTTCTGGCAGACAGTAGGCTATTTCTTTTAGGTGGGTATCTAGGAATAGATACTTGCATATAATATTTTTTTTTTTGAATCCCGGACTGGTCCTACTAACATTCTTGATTACCACTTATTTAAGTGACCATCAAACCAGTTTTATATCTGATATGTTTAATCCAAATAAATGTCTTTTTTTTAAAACTGTTTAAAAAATGGTATTTAAATCCTTCCCAGATTTTAGCTGTGTCTAGTCTGGAAGGAAACCCACTCACATGGTTTTATCAGGTTTGATATTTAATAGATCAAGGTAGTAAAACAGGGCCCTCACTTCACAGGCACGGTGAATTCTCTGTTGATAAGATCTATCAATGATCAGTATGGATCATTGGATGGCAGTGAAAGTATACGTTTGTGGGGAAAATTCTTATGCACCTTCATAGTAATGGTAGTGCTCATTTTATTTGAGGATAATTAAAACACAAAATACCCAACCATGCTGTTTTTATTGTAGGTATATGTTAATTCCTCTAGAGATAGACAAGACTCTAAATTCATGGAACTTGAAGTGGGATGTTCCACAAAGGAAACTCTTTAAAATAATATAGAAAAATAAATAAGTAAATGTCAACCAAAATGGCTGAACATTTAAAATCAGTCTGCCAAATATCTTTTCTCACTTTACTTCATTTGTTGAACAATTTATATGCTGATATAGATGGCCATTTTAGTAGTGTATACAAAGCATTTATATCCACACATGTACATTTAATCAAACCTACATGTCTACATACACATACTTAAGACACAGAGAGAGAGAGAGTGTGTAAGAGAGAATCAACTCATCATAATTGTAAAGGTGAAGAAAATTGATTCCTTAAGATTAAAACACACCATATTAAACTTGGAGTTTATATTTTGAAAATAAGATTCAGGAAGTCTTCTAAAGCATTCGAAGATTGATTAGAAAGATAAATTTCGGCACACAGGGTCTCTGTTCTTGTAACTTTCCCTGTGGTAGCTTATCCTTCTGTATAATACATTCTGTCATCATTCTTTCTTTCCTCCCTGATACAATAAAAATAATTTCCAAGGTTAGATTCTATCTTGCAAGAGCTTTTCCCCAAGGAGGTGCATGCATCTTCTTAATTTATTATATTATATAATAATTCCTCATAGGAAAACTAAAGGCAAATTAAAACCACATGGAGATAATGCCTGGCTGTGCTTTAGACTATTGTCTACCACTGGCTCTTTAGAAAAATATCAGAGATACCCCTCTCTGGATTGTCCATTTTCTTGATCATGCAATGTGGTATTTTAAGTTCTATGCTGGCTTTGATGCTTTTGTTAGTCAAGGTGCATGTGTGAATGTGTGAACTGGATATGTGAATGATTTTAATATTAGCTTAAATAAAACATTATTGGGAAGATAAATTTTCTGAAATTCCCATTTTCCTCTTCCACTTCCCCTACCCCCAAAGAAACTTGATATATTCGTTTCAAAGCATACACTGCTTTTTTACTATTTTTATTTTTATCGTGCATATCACAACCCCTTCATTAGTAGACATCATTGAGCATTAACTGTGACTTAATTCTAGAAAAAAATATTTTTGAGATACCCATTAAGATATCACCCCTGACAAATATAAAAAGAGACCTTGAGTTTACTTCATTTTAAATAAATAAACTGTCTTCATTTCCTAATTCTGTGAATCTGACGCTTCTTATCAACGACCCAAATTACTGTCAACAAATTCAAAACCATCTACTGATGAATGAGATGTTTAGGTCGAATTCTGATATGCCATGCTCATTCTCATACAGAGAAATACCTACACTCTTTTAAATATAGTTGTTATTGCTGTGACTTGCACCTACTAAACAAATGCAAAAATTCTTACAGTTCAAGAAATACCAGTGAAGTGTATATTATTGCCCTCATTACACAAAATGCTCATGGAAAACACTCTATCAATTCCAATTATGTTCTGGGAGGAAAAAAAAGGAAACTGAATAAAAAGCAATCCCAGAATATTTGACTGGGCTGGTTGGTTATAGCTGCTGAACAATATGTAATTGTAAGAAGTGTGGCAAAATGATAAAAATAAACTCAGTATTTGTTAAAGAAATGAAAACGTGGCAATAAAAGATTCCGGAAAGCGATTTAGTTTTTTGCATTACTTCTTCATTACTTGATTATTTTACTGTTTCATTTCTATTTACATACCGAGTTGATTCTTTTGCATCTGGATTTTGCACAATTCTTTCAATAATATACGGTTCAGTGGCTATAATTACAGGATTGTTAAAGTTCACATTTTACTATTCATCTTGTTATCTCTGGTAATGGAAGGTTGGAATAAATGCACGTAATTACATGGTTGGTCTTAAATTATTTTTATATTGCTCTTGCCAGGATATACTCGAAAAGCAGTATTTATTCTCTAATATTTATTTTTGGTGGTAGTGGTTTTAGCAAAATAAAAGTAATAAATACATAAATGGACTGGTCCCACGAGCTTACTATCTATGGTTTTTTTCAAATTAATTCTAACCCATTCATCTCTCTGAGCCTGCTAGGGGCAGGAGGTGCTTAGAGTCTACGGAAGAAAAACGTCGTGTTTCAGAGCTCTGATAACAGGAAAATGTCCCTCATGAGGTACTCATCATTTGATCTATTATTCTATCTATTTGTAGCAGAGTAACTCAGTAACCTACAGATCTGTGGACCAACTTACTAAATAAGGTGTCAAATAAGTTTGATTTCATTCTAAAGCAATGCCATGTCATGAAAGTAAAGTGATTTTTTTTGTTTGTATTATACTGGAAATAGTCTCATTGTACTATATTTATGGCACTCAAAACATTTTATAAAAATCTTAGCAGTATCAACTAAAAATTAAATCATAAGCTCCCGTAATTAACTAAACAGATGACTCCCTGTTGGCCAAAGGGACCCCAGAAAAGACTGAAGAACTGAGTTCGTGGCCATTGATGGAAGCGAGGTCAGAAATGCCTCATTACGTGCCCTCCATGTTAGAGTTTAGGCACAACTGACCAGCATTAACATTAAAATAGAGATCATAAGATTAACAAAAGGGACTCATTGTGATATTAAGATACCACATTCTAAATAAGACCTAAGGCCATGCAAGGCAAGGGTTAAGGCATGCTCTGCAAACCGTAAAATCTTTTTTTAAAAAATTAATCCTGCATAATGTGGCTTACTTTCCAATCTGACTCGGGTATACCCTCACATGGCAGATAGCAGACCCCTTATCTTGACTTAAGCATCCCTTTGTATTGACCTCAAGTCTTTAGACAAAGCTTAACTCTTTCAATCAATTGCCAACTAAAGAATCTCTAAAACTCACCCATGACTTGTAAGCCCATGCTTCAAGATGTCCCACCTTTTCAGGCCAAACCAACGTATACTTTTCATGTACTGATTTATAATTTTACCTACAATTCCTATCTCCCCGAAATGTATAAAACCAAGCTGTAACCTGATTACTTTGGTACCAATTATGCAAGACTTCTTGGGTTTGCGTTTTCTTGGGCTGCACCATTCATATTGGCTCAGAATAAACCTCTTTAAAACATTTTACAGAGGCTGATTTTTCCATGAACAGCAGCATCCAAAAAATCCACAGGATACATGTATCAAGTATTTATTAAGTGCCTACGATATGCCAGGCATTGGGCTATATGTGAAAAACAGTGTTATCAGACATCCACCTAGTGCTCCTGATTAAAAAATGGATGTGAGCTCATTTGACCTTTATGGAGGTCCAGAGATTTAAATTACTTGACTAGTCCCTCAGCGAGTCAGGAGAAGAGGGGTTAAAACCTGATTCCTCCAGTTATATAGTCATTTAATGTTCTTGGACTTACCAGTACTTTTGAGTTTTTGTGTTTTTTTTTTTTTTTCCTTAAACACAAAACTACACCCCCGCCTCCAGCTCCCACCCCCCCACACACATATACCCTTTTTTCATAGAACAAAATTTGGAATAAATGGCCTTTAAATGAATGCATTGTTTTGACTCTGCAGGGAAATGACATAGAGAAAATAAGGAATGGATTGTACATGCTCATGCACCGTCTGGGGCGCTCCTGCTGAAGTCTCAGGAGTGTCTTTGGTTTGTTGTCTGAGACCTGAGAGTTAAAAAGCAGAGTGCCTTTTGGAGGAACACGTGTCTCTTTCCGCAGCGGGACGTGCACTTGATACACATCAGTGGGCATGCCATCAGTGCCTCGCAGCTCATCTTTCTCTTTAGGGTGGCTGTGTTGTTCTTCCAATGACTGGCTTGCCCTGGAGAAAAATACTGCTTAAATATTAAGATTAGATTAGTTTTCACACAGCCCCATTTTAACCACTAAATTTAAATCCCTCAGCAATCTACTTCCCAGCCTTCCCTAGGCATAATATTCAGTTTAATAAATGGTTTGTATGCCATTATTTCTCATCAATATATAAAAACTAAAAGGAATTTTAAAAATCCATACATCTTGGTTAAGAGATGAAATTTGACTTGATGAGAAGAGATTATTCTTAGAAATGTTTCTAATTCCCAATCAAGGCATTCTATTTCAAAATGTAGGAGCATGGTTGAAAGAATAAATCTTTAGAAAATAATGTATGAGCATGGTTGAAAGAAGAAATCTTTAGAAAGTAATGTATATAATAATATACATATATGTATATATACTTATATATAAGTGTATATGTAAGTAATATATATCTCTCACAAATATTGTTTTAGTCATCATCATCATCATATACATGTGAATATATGTACATATATGTATTATATATGGTATATGGTATATATGTGTATATATACAAGATATATATGAGTATATATACATGTGGGTGTATATCTGTCTGTATGTGTATGTGTATATATATATATACATATGACTCCAAAAACAATTCCTCTACAAATTGTGTGTCACTTCCTTGACCCATTACCTCCCCAATGTATATATCATGTGAATATCAAACAAATGAATGTTTTGTTCGTACAATTGGATTCATTCACACGGAAACGTGGAGTCTATTTCTTCCTTCAAATCCTCATCCTCCAATTAATTAGCTGAAAAACTGACTGCATCTCTGATTCTCTAAGAAGCACGGAAGAGAAAGAAATGGGAAACAAGCTAGCAGCTCATTACATGAATTCAAACAGTTCCCTTTGAAGGGAGACTTGTTCCTGGCATAGATGATGTCATTGATGAGATTGCAAGGGTAGGCATTGTATAAAGATGAGATCCTTTTTAATTCTGTTTTCAGAACTATAAAGCTAAAATTTTTAGAATTGAAATTTCAGTTAACATGACCCATGTATTAGATAAAATGTCTCTTTAAAGCCTGGGAGCTCTCCAAGGTGTGGTGTGTTTCCTAGTTGCTAGGTACATGATTACGATGCATATGGATAGATGTTTCTGAAGTGTTTCCTTCTAAGTGCACTATTGCCAGTCAGATTTACACCCAAGTAGCAAAGATGTTAATGCCATGCAATCCTATTAATCTAACATGTTGCTTTTGTGGGTTAGAACTACTCAGACTCTACCTTTTAGTTGTAGTTATTTTAAATCTTTAATACTGAGCTATCAAATTTTCTTTTATGATACAAAGCTACTAAGTAGAAGATACTTGAATATTCCATTGGCTGACTGATGTGTTTATTAGGCACTTACTCTGTGCCCAACACAATGATAAACATTCTCAGCAATATCGTGAAAGTTTAACACAGGATTCCTGGCTTCCAGAAATATGATGTTTACTTAAGAAGAGATAGGAACATATGTGAAAAAGTTAAGCTTCATGTAGTATCTTAAGATGCTAAGTTTAGTATTCTGGTGGTGGAGTTTCTTATCAACAAATGTTTCACAGAAGATACTGAGCTCAGCTTTTCATTATCAAAGCAATTGCATGAAGAAGAAATTTGAGAAAGTACAACCCCTGGTAATGATTGGAGCCTCTGAAACTTTTGTAATGTCAATATCCATAGCATGACTATTTTTTATTTCCGGTACTGATGTGGCAGAAGTTGTGGAGTAGTGTTTTTGAGTTATCCGCTGTTTAGGATCCTGTATTAAAAGAAATATGTCGGCTGTGCATAGTGGCTCATGCCTGTAATCCTAGCACTTTGGGAGGCCGAGGCAGGCAGATCACCTGAGGTCAGGAGTTCAAGACCAGCCTGGCCAACATAGCGAAACTCTGTCTCTACTAAAAATACAAAAAAATTAGTCAAGCATGGTGTCGTGCGCCTGTAATCCCAGCTACTCAGGAGGCTGAGGCAGGAGAATCACTTGAACCCAGGAGGCAAAGGTTGCAGTAAGCCAAGATAGTGCCACCGCACTCCAGCCTGGGCAACAGAGCTAGACTCTGTCTCAAAAAAAGAAATATGTCTCAGTAGTGCAGTTATCCTTCTGTAGGTTTGTATTGGTGTTCAGCAAGTATCTGGTAAATTAATGAATTAACAAGAGAATAGTTTCTATGAAGCAGAAATGCATAGCAAAGAAGTGGGGTGTTGTAAGGAACAGCTGGATATCAGTTATACAGGTTGAAATGTGGCATTGGTACAATGACATATTAGTTATACTCTTACAAGTTGTCCTTGACTGGGTGCTTGACAGAAGTTGGCTTGCAAACCAAAAAAGGTTAAACACTTGTCATGGCCTCAGGCTAATGACCCCTTCTAATATGCAATTCTGTTTTTCTCATTCTGAGAGCAAACCAGATGCCCCATGATGTGCCCACTGTTCTTTTGCTAATGTGTTCATCCTCAGTGCCTTCATTACCAGTTTCTTTCACTTGACATGCAAAGATCTTTTTTCTTGGCTCATCCCAGAGAAGTGGCCGGGCAAATGTTCTCCTGAGAAAATGTTGATGACTCTGGCACACAGACCACATACAATTTGCTGCTTCCTCACAATCACACTGAGGTTGGCTAAGGTGCCCAGAGAGAAACCCTGAGCCCTGACTGCATCCAAAACCAGTCATCAGGGATGACCACCGTGTGATCCCTCCTACTGGGTGCCTGATTAAAACTGAGTGTCAGAGAAGAGACTGGTGGGTTTGTCATTGACTTTCTTGTTCAGATGTAAGAGCATCATCACTGGGAGAAGGAAATGTGAATTGTGAAAATAAATAATGCAGATAGAAGAGTCAGAAGTACAGAGGAGTGTTCCTAGAGTGCTTTATATGGAGCTCTATTATGGTGCATACCATGGTGTGTTGTTAAGTTAGTTTACATGTCAGTTTCCCCTTTACACTGTGAAATTTAGCAAAGCAGAGACTATGTCTGATTCATCTTTATTCCAAGTACCTTGCAAAGGTAATGCTAGCGTTGACCTTAATAAGCATTTAATCATGTTTATTCATTTATTTTTTGAATGAATAGATAATGATTAAAATTAAGGTTTTTATCTCTTGATTATGGACCTTAACTCATTGTGAGCCCATTGACATCCTGAAATACTTGCTGAATGAGAGAATAAATGAACAGATTTAAAAAAAAAAAACCCCTGAAGAGCTAAGCTTAAGCCACTATTTAGGCTTTGAAGTTGATCCATGTGGTCTTTTGTTTTGGATTGATTGTAGGGACTAAAGAAGTACTTCATATGTTGTGTTATCTTTCTGCTCAGGTCACTGTGGGCGATAGACAGCCTTTACTTCTCCGCTTTCTCAATTTTCAGCCACTGGTATTCAACTGCAGGCCTTCTTTAAAAATGTACCTCTTTCTTTCAAAATTTTCTGAAAAGCTAGAATTTTTTTGTTTTTTGTTTTTTTGTTTTTTCCAGGAAAAAATTTTAACTTACTGGAGACCAATTTCTTTTCTTAAAGTTATCTCTGAGCTGAGTATACTGTATAGTCCCTATAATGATTTTGGTAAATCCTTAAGCATAAGGTGGTCATTGTGTGTGACGGTGTTTTCTGTTTAGTGAAGACAAATGGTGGGATGAGTCTCCTGCTAGGATGTGCAGAAATGTGAGCATTAGTCTCAAGGTACATTCCATAAAGTGTTGGTGCCAGGTGAGTATTGAGGTTGATAGCTTCTGTGAGGCCTGGTTTCCTGGGGTTCTGCCCATGTTCATATGACAGCTGCTTCCACAATAACATGGCAGGTGCGTAGCTCAGGATTTGCCCACTTTCTGCAAGTGGACACTCTCGCTTGTATCTAAAAGGCCTCTCCCATGGTGCCAGAATGCCTCTGACAGCATTTTCAGAGCTGTGACGGCAGGACTGTAGCTTTATGGTGGGAGCTTCTATCTTTGTAAATGCCACTGATGTCAGCTCTCACCATTAACCATTTTCTTTTGTCAAATGGGAGAGATTCAGGACTCATGGAAGTGAGAGACTGGCATGATGAGGCAAACAGGGGGCAGTTTAACTGGCTGTTTGGCCACTTTCCCCCACTCTAATTCTCCTTTCCATAAAACATGCTTTCCAATTTCTGCCAATAAAAGCCTTATTAAAAAAGTACTAGTCTTTCATTTTTTTTTTTGCATACCCTGTTGTTATTCCTTCTGAACCAGTAGTAACACAATATACGAAGTACATTCTCTTGGGTATAAGGCCAGTGTATAGGTGGGAATCCCATAGACCTAAAAAGAAAAACAATCTAGGATTTCTGGATGTGCTCTGAAGTGGCACCTTCTAAGCTGCAGTATTTGTTCAACAGTGTTTTTCCAACAAAAAATAGGATGAGTTCACCTGTGAAGCATCCTGAAGGGAAACACCGGTGCGCTGGGCAGGGAACAGGAGACCTAGATATACTTCTTTTTTTTTTTTTTTTTTGGTAGATATATTTATTTATTTATTTATTTTTATTTTATTATTATTATACTTTAAGTTTTAGGGTACATGTGCACAATGTGCAGGTTAGTTACATATGTATACATGTACCATGTTGGTGTGCTGTACCCATTAACTCGTCATTTAGCATTAGTTATATCTCCTAATGCTATCCCTCCCCCCTCCCCCCACCCCACAACAGTTCCCAGAGTGTGATGTTCCCCTTCCTGTGTCCATGTGTTCTCATTGTTCAGTTCCCACCTATGAGTGAGAACATGTGGTGTGCGGTTTTTTGTCCTTGCGATAGTTTACTGAGAATGATGATTTCCAATTTCATCCATGTCCCTACAAAGGACATGAACTCATCATTTTTTATGGCTGCATAGTATTCCATGGTGTATATGTGCCACATTTTCTGAATCCAGTCTATCATTGTTGGACATTTGGGTTGGTTCCAAGTCTTTGGTATTGTGAATAGTGCCGCAATAAACATACGTGTGCATGTGTCTTTATAGCAGTATGATTTATAATCCTTTGGGTATATACCCAGTAATGGGATGGCTGGGTCAAATGGTAACAACAGGTGCTGGAGAGGATGTGGAGAAATAGGAACACTTTTACACTGTTGGTGGGACTGTAAACTAGTTCAACCATTGTGGAAGTCAGTGTGGCGATTCCTCAGGGATCTAGAACTAGACCTAGATATACTTCTAACATAATCTGTGACTGTGTGCAGGTCATGCTAAGTATGTCAGACTGCCATTTTCTCCTTGAGGCTGGAAGTGTGGGGAGAAGGGGATAATGTAGTTGAGAATCCATTACTGGCCCCACCTTGGACAGAGAGACAGGCAGGTAAAGGGTACACATGTGCCTGGATGGTGCTGCTACTGGACTCTTGTTTACATTAATGTATCAACAGTGTGCTCCAAGGTTCTATTAGGTATTAACAGGTGTCTCAAGAAAAAAATGTTTCTTAATGAGATCAGTTTGTAAGAATTCGGGGTGAACACGTTAATTAGTTTATTCTTTTAATGCGTTGAATGTTTTTTTTTTTGAAAAATAATAGAATCCCTTCAGAATTCTTAATATGATATGGTGTTCTGTATATTTTCAAGAGGAGAGGTATATAGTGTTTCTCAAATTTATTTGCACATGAAATGCCTGTGGGACATAATATCTCTAAAGGCCGATGTTCCTTGAAAGACTGTGTGAAATATTGAACTATATGATCTCTGAAAGTTCTTGAATTCTCCATTATCATCAGAATACCTGGCACTTCCAAGCCCTTGACCTTCGTCTGTGGAGTATTGACTCTAGCTGCCTTCCAGACATTGTCATCTATGCTTCTTTTCCTCCGAGGACGATGAACCCCGGCTGTTCTCTCAGTACCCCTGAAAAATGGGAAATTGTATTTTTTTCTTCTTTGTACCCAGGAGTCTATGTATAATGCATAATTCTCAGTCAAAAGGAACTTGCTTACTTAAGTGCTCAAAGGTTTTTGTCCTGTGGTTTTTGTAAGGTAATCCCACAACATCCAGATAAACAAATAATCACAAAACATAACCTTCCAGAGTGTTCCATAACATTGATCACAATCAAATAATGAGGCATGATTCCATGAAACATTAGGAAAATTATAAAGGCATCAGGCAGAAAACCAGCAACTAGCAAATGGTTTCTCCATGATGATTTTGGGTTCACATTTCACTTCCATATATAATACAACTTATGTGCCCATATTTCATCCTCTAGAAGCCTGCCACATTATCCTCTGAATGAATATTAACACTCCTTGTACTCTGAAGTAGCCTCTGGTATTCTGGTATTTATTCAACAGGTTTTGAACAAGATTAGTGGATTATAATTTTGGCTTCACCACATTTTAAACTGTGTGCCTTCTCTGTGCCTCAGTTTTCTCCTCTGCAAAATGGAACAATAGAATCCTTTTCATTGAGTTATTCTGAGGATTAAATGAGTGAATATAGGTAAAGCACGTAGGACATCCCTGGTATATAGCAGTCAATCCCTTGTAAAATGTTAGCTGCAGTGGGTGCAACTGACTGCGGCCAGTTGTCACCGCCTGTGACATTTACCAAGACAATTTTGGGTAAAAAAGGCAGACTTATTGGAGAAAGTACAAAGATACCTTGCAAGAAAGCAATGCGCAGGACAATGGGCTGTCTACCAAGAGGCAGGAGCTAGAGGGAAGTTTTATAGGGTCATACTGGAGGGGCTATGTCCAGATAAGTTGTGCAGATAAGGTCCTGCTGCTAGGGCTATGTCCAGAAACTAGGTATTTGGGAACATGATGTTCTGTCAGCCGGTTGTCTGTGATAAGCCATCTCCTCTCTCAGAACAATTGTTCTCCCCAATCTGGGGCCCCTTCTTCATTCTTGCTTACCTTATTAGGACTCCACATTAACTATTGTTGTTATTATCATACACAGACTATCTCTGAAAGGATATATAAGATATAGATACCAGCCATAACCTCTGCAAAAAGATACAAAGAGACTAGGGAGCTGGAAAGCAAAGACAGAGGAGTAGGCTTACTTTTCCCTACATATGAATTTACTCTATTGAATATTTTAAAATCACCTGTGTTTTACCATCAAAAAAATAAAATAAAACAAGCATCAATATTTACAAATGAAGAACTGAGGTTCCAACTTTACGATTGACTTTCCTAATTCAATTGACTATTTGACTTCCCTAATAGTTAAGTTAGATTTGAGCCAGGGATTTGAACTACAAAAACTGTGTTTTTTCTAGTCTACCACCTTATATAGAGAGATATGACAGAGGGGAGAGATGAGAGGTGTGTGGGTGGGTGGGTGAGGGTGGAGGAGCTGGTACTGGATATTACTGAAAAACTTTTGATGATATTGAATTCTTTCCCTGAGTTCTGTAGATTTTGGCACTGGTCTCTTGTTTCTTCTATTTCTACTGTGAGTAAACAACCATTCCCAATCCTCCAGTTCTAACTTGAATTTCAGTGGACTAGGCTGAGTGGATGTACAAGGGCAAACCTGCATGGGGTGTAGGGAAATATAAATAGATTGGCACTGTGGAAGTCAGCATATGTTTGCTTGGCACCCAACCCTCCTATGCCTTTCATTTGCTGAATATTAAGCATCTCATTTTTATCTGTCCTCTTTTTGATGGAATGGACATGCAAATTTTTCAAACCTACGCACCCTCTTCTTTCTCTTGGACAAAGGGAGTAATTTTACTATGAATCCATCATGTGTCCCAAGGAGGCAAACTCAAAATTTGTCTGCAAAAAGCCTTTCATTCATTTCTTTTCATGTAAGAAACAAAATTGGCAACTATTTTTTCATAGCTTGTAAATTCCAAGAAACTTAGTATCTTTTCTTTTCACTTGCTCTGCAGCCAAAAGCATATTGTTCAGCAGTGCAAATTCACAATACTCACTGCTCCTCAGTCCTGGCTACAACATGATTTTGAAAAGTTTATGCAGGGACCATCCGAGTAATAAATCACAGAGGAGGACTGCTTTAACTGTTCACCCCTTAGCTACTGCCTGAATGAGCTCCATGCTTTATCATCTCAGAAGGAAGCTGTCTCAAATGCATGCTTCATTTTATTATCCAGTTGTAACCCATCTAGATACATTTAACTTCTTATAGATTTGCTGCCTCTTAGTATTCATATCTCCTCCAGACTTTTCATTAATATTATGATACTTGGATAGGAGTATTCTCCTCCCTTTGCTTTATAATGTAACAGCTTTAAATTGACATTTGGTGAATGTATCATCATTGCTGTTCAAATTAGGTCAGTGTTTTTATTTCATTATGCTGGAAGTCCTCTTAGCTGCGAAATCAAGTTTGAATGTCTTTTACCTGAAGCAATGCTTCTGGCAAATGTTTCTTAGAGGTTTTTGCAAGCCAGAAATTGTCAGGCACCTCCCCCACTCCCACCTCTTATTTCTGTGTGGTTTGGTTCATATAACCATTTAAAATATTTTTATAAAGCGGTAGTTGAATAGAGTATAAAATAGGAAAAAATTAATGATCTGCCCTTTAAGAGGTTTCTGTCCACTGTGCGGGTGTTGGAGAGGGAGGTGGGGGAGGAGAGGGGAAGGGAGGCAGATATGCAAACAAAAATCATACTATGCCATGGTTGTGGTACAGTCAGTTAATGTCTAGGATATAATGGAAACGTGGGAAAAGGAGCCTCTTGACGTTTACTAAGACTTGAGAATGAGTTTTTTTTCTTAATAATCTATAAATTGAAATCCACTCTTTCTAAATGTGCCTTTGGCACTGTTCTTTTGAATTAGGAAATACAGAAAAACACTTAAATTTGGTTGAACGATACAGGAAAAGTATCAGAAAAGTACTCAGAAAAGTCAACCATCTTACCCCAGGAGAGATCAAAAGACATTCACAGATTATGGTAACCCAAAGTTTTGGCCTCATTTCTCAAGGAAGGGGCTACATCTTTTAGACCACAGGCATTTTTCCCCAGTTTTGAAATTGTGAAGGTGTTTAGGACCTGAGAGATTATTAATAACAGGTTTCAATGCCTGACACTCTTGGACTTAAATGTTCACCTACATGCAATCTGATCATGGACAAACTACTTAATCTCACTGAGCCCATGTCCTCATCCATAAAATGAGGGTAATAATAGTTCCACATTTTAGTATTGTTAGGATGATTAAATAAAATAATGCATGTAAGTAAAATAACCCAGCTATTGGAAGAATCGCTGCTGTATAATAAACCATCAATAATTCTTACCTTTTGCTATCGTTCTTGCTACTATTAATTAGTTAGTGGTTCTCACTTTTTTCTAGAAATTGCTTTACCTCTGTTTCTCAACTGAGATATTATAGTTTAAGACTTTGATTATGATAACTAGATGATAATTTAGATGGTGTCTTGATCAGCAATCTATGCTTTGAGTGTTTTTTGTTAAGTGGCTAATACAGTTTGCATATTTGTCCCACTAAAACTCAAGTTAAATGTAATCCTCAGTGTTGGAGGTGGGGCCTGGTGGGAGGTGTTAGAGTCATGGGCTAAGCACTCAGACTTGGGTACCATCCTTGTGACAGTGAGTGAGTTCTCACAAGGTTTGGCTGTTTAAAAGTGTGTGGCCATTTACCTATATAACAAACCTGCACGTAGTGCACATGTACCCCTGAACTTAAAATAAAAGTTGGATATTTTTCAAGTGGGCTTCCTCCCTGGGATGCAAGGCTGGTTCAACATACACGAATCAATAAATGTAACCCAGTATATAAACAGAACCAAAGACAAAAACCACATGATTATCTCAATAGATGCAGAAAAGGCCTTTGACAAAATTCAACAGCCCTTCATGCTAAAAACTCTCAATAAATTAGGTATTGATGGGACGTACCTCAAAATCATAAGAGCTATCTATGACAAACCCACAGCCAATATCATACTGAATGGGCAAAAACTGGAAGCATTCCCTTTGAAAACTGGCACAAGACAAGGATGTCCTCTCTCACCACTCCTATTCAACATGGTGTTGGAAATTCTGGCCAGGGCAATCAGGCAGGAGAAGGAAATAAAGGGTATTCAATTAGGAAAAGAGGAAGTCAAATTGTCCCTGTTTGCAGATGACATACTGTATATCTAGAAAGCCCCATCATCTCAGCCCAAAATCTCCTTCAGCTGATAAGCAACTTCAGCAAAGTCTCAGGATACAAAATCAATGTGCAAAAATCACAAGCATTCTTATATACCAATAACAGACAAACAGAGAGCCAAATCATGACTGAACCACTCACAATTGCTTCCCAGAGAATAAAATACCTAGGAATCCAACTTACAAGGGATGTGAAGGACCTCTTCAAGGAGAACTACAAACCACTGCTCAATGAAATAAAAGAGGATACAAACAAATGGAAGAACATTCCATGCTCATGGGTAGGAAGAATCAAGATCGTGAAAATGGCCATACTGCCCAAGGTAATTTATAGATTCAATGCCATCCCCATCAAGCTACCAATGACTTTCTTCACAGAATTGGAAAAAACTACTTTAAAGTTCATATGGAACCAAAAAGGAGCCTGCATTGCTAAGTCCATCCTAAGCCAAAAGAACAAAGCTGGAGGCATCACATTACCTGACTTCAAACTATACTACAAGGCTACAGTAACCGAAACAGGATGGTACTGGTACCAAAACAGAGATATAGATCAATGGAACAGAACAGAGCCCTCAGAAATAATGCCACATATCTACAACCATCTGATCTTTGACAAACCTGACAAAAACAAGCAATGGGGAAAGGATTCCCTATTTAATAAATAGTGCTGGGAAAACTGGCTAGCCATATGTAGAAAGCTGACACTGGACCACTTCCTTACATCTTATACAAAAATTAATTCAAGATGGATTAAAGACTTAAATGTTAGACCTAAAACCATACAAACTCTAGAAGAAAACCTAGGCAATACCATTCAGGACATAGGCATGGGCAAGGACTTCATGTCTAAAAAAAGCAATGGCAACAAAAGCCAAAATTGACAAATGGGATCTAATTAAACTAAAGAGCTTCTGCACAGCAAAAGAAACTACCATCAGAGTGAACAGGCAACCTATAGAATGGGAGAAAATTTTTGCAATCTACTCATCTGACAAAGGGCTAATATCCAGAATCTACAATGAACTTAAACAAATTTACAAGAAAAAAACAAACCCATCAACAAGTGGGTGAAGGATATGAACAGACACTTCTCAAAAGAAGACATTTATGCAGCCAAAAGACACATGAAAAAATGCTCATCATCACTGGCCATCAGAGAAATGCCAATCAAAACCACAATGAGACACCATCTCACACCAGTTAGAATGGCAATCATTAAAAAGTCAGGAAACAACAGGTGCTAGAGAGGATGTGGAGAAATAGGAAGACTTTTACACTGTTGGTGGGACTGTAAACTAGTTCAACCATTGTGGAAGTCAGTGTGGCGATTCCTCAGGGATCTAGTACTAGAAATACCATTTGACCCAACCATCCCATTACTGGGTATATACCTAAAGGATTATAAATCATGGTGCTATAAAGACACATGCACACGTATGTTTATTGCGGCACTATTCACAATAGCAAAGACTTGGAACCAACCCAAATGTCCAACAATGATAGACTGGATTAAGAAAATGTGGCACATATACACCATGGAATACTATGCAGCCAAAAAAAATGATGAGTTCATGTCCTTTATAGCGACATGGATGAAGCTGGAAACCATCATTCTCAGCAAACTCTCACAAGGACAAAAACCAAACACCGCATGTTCTCACTCATAGGTGGGAATTGAACAATGAGAACACTTGGACACAGGAAGGGGAACATCACCCACTGGGGCCTGTTGTGGGGTGGGGGGAGGGGGGAGGGATAGCATTAGGAGATATAGCTAATGCTAAATGACGAGTTAATGGGTGCAGCACACCAACATGGCACATGTATACATATGTAACAAACCTGCACGTTGTGCACATGTACCCTAAAACTTAAAAGTATAATAAAAAAAAAGTTGGATATTTTTTAAAAAGTGTGTGGCGTCTTCCCCCTTATTCTCTCTTGCTCCTCCTCTTGCCATGAAATGCACCAGCTCCCCCTTCAGCTTCTGCCATGAGTAAAAGATCCCTGAGGCCTCTCCAAAAGCTGAGCAGATGCCAGCATCATGTTTATTCAGCCTGCAGAACCAATTACACATCTTTAAAAAAAAATAAATTACCCAGTCTCAGGTATTCCTTTATAGCAATGCCAGAATGGCCTAACACAGTGGCTTTTTTTTTCTTTTAAGTATATTTTATATTTAGCTGCTACTATTAGCAGATGATTTGTGAGTATGTCTTGCCCTGTTCAGCTTGAGGAGTCCAGGCCCTTATGGGACTCCTTCTGAGAGCAGGGTTCCTATTTTCCTTAGGAACTCAAGACAGTTCTTTCAGAGGATTTCATTGGTCTGTCACTCCATGGTGCTTTGTGGCACATAATGACAAAGCATGACAGGCAGGCTCACAGCCCTCAACTCATGCTAGATCTCGGTTCATTCTGTATCCAGGGACTCCATTTCATCATATCCATTACCCAGGCCTCTCTCCTAGCTATGTCTGCATGGCTCACAGACACTCTAGAGGGAGAGGCAATTAATTTCTTTTTGGGGGTGAGATGGTTTGCCTGGGTCCCCACTCCAATCTTATCTTGAATTGTAGCTCCCATAATGCCCGAATGTTGTAGGAGGGACCCAGTGGGAGGTAATTGAATCATGGAGATGGGAATTCCTGTGCTGTTGTCATGATAGTAAGTCTCACCAGATCTGGCGGTTTTATAAATGAGAGTTCCCCTGCACATGCTCTCTTGCCTGCAACCACGTAGGTTATGCCTTTCTTCTCCTTAGCCTTCCGCCATGATTGTGAGGCCTCCCCAGCTATGTGGAACTGTGAGTCAATTAAACCTCTTTTTCTTTATAAATTACCTAGTCTCAGGTATGTCTTTATTAGCAGCATGAGAACTGACTAATGCAGGGGGTTATTTCATGTCAGACATTGTCGTAAGTTGTGTCTTCCTTGGTGTCTTAGTTTTTTCTGTGCTGCTATAACAGAATACCTGAGACTGGGTAATTTGTAAAGAACAGAGATTTATTTCTTATAGTTCTGGAGGCTGAGAAGTCCAGATCAAGTGGGTGGCATCTGGCAAAGGCTTTCTTGCTGTTTTGTTCTATGATGAAAGGTGGAAAACAAGAGAGAGAACAAAAGGTGTCTAAATTTGGTTTTACAGCAGATCCATTCCTTGATAACCAACAAACTCCCAGGTTGATAACATTAATCCATTCATGACGGCAGAGCCCTTGTGACCTAGTCACCACTTAATGCTCCCACCTCTCACCACTGTTGCATTGGGGATTAGGTTTCCAATACATACGTTTATGGAACACATTCAAACCATAGCATTTGGCAACTAACCCAAGCCCTTCTTTCCTCATCTGATAATTGGGGAAATAATAGCAACTACCTTGTGGATACGTTGTGAGAATCCCATGCTTCATGCAATAAGGACTTAATAATTGTAAGTTGTTAAATTGTCATACATGCTCCTTTTAGTTATGAAAACCTGTGGCTTTTGTCTAAGAGTTGAAGATGAGAAGGTTCAAGGACTAGGGCTTTTATCCTTGGATCTCTGTAGCATGCTGAATTAATGAAAGGTCTCTCTCTCTCTCTGATTAATCAAAAACTCTCACTAGTACTAGTGAAAGTCAGGTTTGAACAATTCTGTGAAGAATGCATTTGGAAGGAAAATATGAGGCAAGAATTTTAAAAAGTTGTTTCTGAGTTGAATTCGATTTACATTTGCTAACTGGAAAAAGATCAGGGTATAATCAGTCCATAATATTGAAAGCAGTTTGGAAATATCATTGCAGATACAGGTAATTTAAAAAATCTACATGAATTAGGTCCAGGCGCGGTGGCTCACGCCTGTAATCCCAGCACTTTGGGAGGCCGAGGCTGGTGGATCACGAGGTCAGGAGATCCAGACCATCCTGGCTAACACAGTGAAACCCCGTCTCTACTAAGAATACAAAAAATTAGGTGGGCGTGGTGGCGGGCACCTGTAGTCCCAGCTACTCGGGAGGCTGAGGCAGGAGAATGGCATGAACCCAGGAGGTGGAACTTGCAGTGAGTAGAGATCGTGCCACTGCACTCCAGCCTGGGCAACAGAGCAAGACTCCGTCTCAAAAAAAAAAAAAAATCTACATGAATTATTCTTCCTGTGACATATTTGTCATTCTTCATCTCTCCTTTACCATTCCCATCTTCATCCTTCAGGCCATCCTCTGCCTACCTCTTTCTGCTGCTACAGTGTAAGTTGAATCATACTTTCCAAAATATGTAAATGAAAGTCAGAAGTACGGCAATTCATAGTGTTTCAGTGACTTTGATTTCAATCTCACTCAAGACTGGGAGATTCTCCCAAATTCTAGCAAACTTGTGCCTCTTTCCCAGCCTTATAAGAAACTGTCCTTCTATCTAAATACTGGAATGCCACTATGTGAAGCTTCAAATCAGGGTGGTTATTCTGAGACAATGGCAGCTTCTTGGGATGTGGTGTAACATGTACTAAATCAATATGTGCACATACATTTATTTTTAATCAACCTGCGTTTACCTGAGTGCTATGGTTTGAATGTGTCCCCCAAAGTTCATATATTGGAGACTTAATCCTCAAGGCAACAGTGTTGGGGTATGGGGCCTGATAAGAGGTGATTAGGTCATGAGGGCTCTGCCTTCATGATTGGATTAATGTCATTATCACAGGAGTGGGTTAGTTAGCACGAGAGTGGCTTGTTCTAAAAGGAAGTTCAGCCCCCTCTTCCTCTCTTGCCCTTTGCCTTTGGTCGTGGGATGAGGCAGCAAGGAGTCCCTTGCCAGTTGTAGGTCCTTCGACCTTGGACTTCCCAGGCTCCCGAACTTCGAAGAAGTAAGGCTCTGTTCTTTGTAAATTATCCAGGCTCAGATATTCTGTTATAGCAGCACTAATGGACTTAGTCACCAACTAAATGTAATGGACAAGAATGGCCTACATTTAAAAAAAAAATGTGATTAGAGGATCTTAATATCTTATTCTGTAGTGAACTTTAGAATATTTTAGACACTGGAGATTTTCTATCAGATGTATCCTGTGGATTCAGTAGGATTCATTTTGAGTGGCAGCTTTCTGAATTGGAAATAATTCTCTACTCCAGGCACAGTAATTGGGTTCAAGCCCCAGCTCTGCCATTTACTGGGATGGGGAGAAACTCTTGGACAGCCTGTTAGGCCTTTTTGGCTTCCGCTTTTCTTGTCTTTAAAATAAAGTTAATAATTTTCATTCTGCTTCACTCATGGCATAGATGTGAGGCTCAAATAAAATAATATTTTGGAAACTACCCTGAAAACTGTAGAACATTCTACAAATATTATCTAACAAAATATACGAATGCATAATTAGTGTCTTCAAGGGATGTCATAAATATCGTAAAACTAAAGGGTGAGCTATATCAAAACTTGGAAGGGATTGGGATGAAAATCAAACTATCTAAAATAGAATGGCCAAATACATTGGGACTTGGCTCCAGAAAGAATTAATGAGAATTACACAGATTCATATCTTCTCCATTATTCCATTGGTCATGTCTAATAACTTGCCATGAAATTGCATTGATTTCTACAAAGTGATTGCATATGCTGTTGCCTCTTTTCAACTGCACATGTCGTAATTCATCCATCCAGATTAGTATTTTACTTTTAGGAAAAGAGAGATGCTAACTTTTTCTCAGAGGAGAGTGTTTAAAAGTCTATGTTCTATAGTCCCTCCTAGAGAGGGGGGATTTCTTCAGTACTCAGCAGCTAATCTTTTTTTTCCTCTCTCTCTTTTTCCTTTTTTATTATACTTTAAGTTCTGAGATACATGTGCAGAATGTGCAGGTTTGTTACGTAGGTATACATGTGCCATGGTGGTTTGCTGCACCCATCAACCCATCATCTACATGAGGAATTTCTCCTAATGCTCTCCCTCCCCTAAACCCCACACTCCCCAACAGGTCCTGGTGTGTGATGTTCCCCTCCCTGTGTCTATGTTTTCTCATTGTTCAACTCCCACTTATGAGTGAGAACATGTGGTATTTGGTTTTCTGTTCCTGTATTAGTTTGCTGAGAATGATGATTTCCAGCTTCATCTGTGTCCCTGCAAAGGACACGAACTCATCCTTTTTTATGGCTGCAAAATATTCCATGGTGTATATACCACATTTTCTTTATCCAGTCTGTCATCAATGGGCATTTGGGTTTGTTCCAAGTCTTTGCTATTGTGAACAGTGCTGCAATAAACATACATGTGCTTGTGTCTTTATAGTAGGATGATTTATAATCCTTTGGGTATATACCCAGTAATGGGACTGCTGGGTCAAATGTTATTTCTGGTTCTAGATCCTTGAAGAATCGCCACACTGCCAACAAACATATGAAAAAAGCTCATCGTCACTGGTCGTTAGAGAAATGCAAGTCAAAACCACAATGAGATACCATCTCATGCCAGTTAGGATGGGGATCATTAAAAAGTCAGGAAATGGCCGGGTGTGGTGGCTCATGCCTGTAATCCCAGCATTTTGGGAGGCCGAAGCAGGCAGATCATGAGGTCAGGAGATCGAGACCAGCCTGGCTAACATGATGAAACCCTGTCTCTACTAAAAATACAAAAATTAGCTGGGCGTGGTGGCATGCACCTGTAGTCCCAGCTACTTGGGAGTCTGAGGCAGGAGAATTGCTTGAACCCGAGAGGCAGAGGTTGCAGTGAGCCAAGATCCTGCCACTGCACTCTAGGCTGGGTGACAGAGTGAGGCTCCATCTCAAAAAAAAAAAAAAATTCAGGAAACAACAGGTGCTGGAGAGGATGTGGAGAAATAGGAATGCTTTTATACTGTTGGTGGGAGTGTAAATTAGTTAAACCATTGTGGAAGTCAGCAGATAATCTTTTTATGGTCTGAGTAATGAGGAACCTGGCTAATAGTTGTCATTCTAGATAGCATTAAGGGTGAAGGCTTTGCTCACAGAAGTTGGTGTATCCAGACAGACATTGTAATTACAGCAGAGCAAATTACCATACTCTGAAAAAGAAGAACACAGAAAGCAACAAACACAGTTAAAGAAGACTGTCCCAGAAATAAGGAGAAGGGCAAGAAATCAAAGCAGAATATTCCACTTGCCATTTACAGCATAGACAATGACAGCAAAATGGAAAGTCACTTATATAACTGCAGGATAAAGAGATGGGGGAGATGAAATACACTTTCTCCGAATGAAGTTCACTGTATGTGTAGTGGATTAAATGAGATTGACTATTTTTAAAAAGCCTGTTACAAAGAAGAACAAATTTAATAGACTGTTAAGAGGTAAAGAGGAACTTTTAAAAGCACATATTGATTAAAACAAAAGTTATACACTTTGGGAGGCCAAGGCGGGCGGATCATGAGGTCAGAAGATCGAGACCATCCTGGCTAACACGGTGAAACCCTGTCTCTACTAAAAATGCAAAAAAATTAGCTGGGCGTGGTGGCGGGCGCCTATAGTCCCAGTTACTCGGGAGGCTGAGGCAGGAGAATGGCGTGAACCCAGGAGGCGGAGCTTGCAGTGAGCCCAGATTGCTGCCACTGCACACCAGCCTGGGTGACAGGGCGAGACTGTCTCAAAAAAACAAAAACAAAAACAAAAGTTATAGTTCAGAATATTTATTGCATACAACTCAGCAAACAAAGTTGACCTAGGTACAAGAGTATTATTGGAATTTATTAGTGAATACATTGACAGAATTCTGTTATTTTTGTTTAATTATCACTAGGTCCAGTAGGGTGGAAGTCAGAAATTTTGACTTAAAATATCAGTTAATTGAATTAGTTATTTCAAATCAATGTCTAGTTTGGATAAGAATATTTTATAAAAAACAAATCATAGTATTAGGCATAGTTTATGCTTGGTGGCATGTAGAGAAATACAAAAATAAAAGATAGTGAAATCTTTTTATAAATTGTGTTGAAAGGTATAATCATTGGTGTTAATGTATTATTCAACCAGGATATAGGAAGAACACACAGGTCACTGAGCTTTGTTCTGGGGCTGGAAGGAAGTGCAAATAACAATGATGATAATAATAATAGCAATAGCTAATATTTATCAGATATAGAGCTTGTTACCACCACAGTAAGCAATTTGCATGGAGTATCTCATTTCTCGTGATTAGACAGGTACGCTTCTTACATTGGTTTTTCGGATTGAGATATTAAAGTCCTTAGAATTGAAAGAACTTGCTCCAAATCATACAACTAGGAATGGTAGACTAGCGCTTTTACTCAGGCAGTCTCAAGATAACATTTGTTGAGGGTCTATTAACAACCAGGCATTGAGATGGTGTTTACATGTATTAGTTACCTCAGTGGGTTCTTAACCTGGGATGCATGTTCAACTTACCAAGGAAGCATTGTAAAACCCTGATGCTTAGGACCTACACCAGGTGAATTAAATCAGAACCTTTTGAGACAGGGGCAGGACTTGGCATCAGTATTTCTTAAATATAAACATTGTATATGTAAATATTATATAAACACCCGTATTTTTAAAAGCATCCCAGGGGAGTCAGCCTTTTGAATTACTGTCCATTTAATATTCAAAGCAAAGTCTATACATTTGTATTATTCCTATTTTATTTATGAGGACTCTGAGATTCAGTGACGATAACTGACTTGCTCGATCAAGGTCACTTACCTGGTAAATTGCTGAGCCGGGATGTAAATGCAGTTCTGTCTAGCTAAAGAGCCCACATTCTTCCTGATGCCTCAGTGTCTAGCCATTTTACCCAGAGCAATAAATTCACTTGTTCCTGTTATTTAGTGTTTATCGTAGAATTTAGCTTTAGTCTCAATTTCATTTTATTGTCTTCACTATTGAATACTCACAAAGGGAGCCAGTTAACAACATCTTTGGAACAACCATCCTGTATGGAGCATTGTGCTAATTGCTGTGGGAAAGAACAGGGGAAGATATGAAATACTCCCTTTACAAAGGTATCTACTGTTCTGCCAGGATTCATAACTTTGGGCCTGTGACTTGACATCTGGGTGGCAAAAGAAGTCTCATGAATTGTTTGGGAAGTATTCATAGTTTTCATCAGATTGTAACAGAGCCATGAGCCAAAATATTTACGAACTTCTGCCTTGCTTGGTATGTAAGGCATTTGATTCCAGAAGCAGTGGCATATTATCTTGAATTTTCTTCATGAAGGCAAAACAGTGCCTTTTCAAGAGATTTTGAGTTTGATATACTGTCAAAAACTGTTTACAGCTAAGCCTAGTAAAAGATGTTGCATATGTGGAGTGTGTGTGTGTATAAAAAAAATGCAGGCTGTGAGGCCGGGTGCAGTGGCTCACGCTTGTAATCCCAGCACTTTGGGAGGCCGAGATGGGCAGATCACGAGGTCAGGAGATCAAGACCATCCTGGTTAACACGGTGAAACCCCATCTCTACTAAAAATACAAAAAAATTAGCCAGGCCTGGTGGTGGGCGCCTGTAGTCCCAGCTACTCGGGAGGCTGAGGCAGGAGAATGGCGTGAACCCGGGAGGCAGAGCTTGCAGTGAGTGGAGATCATGCCACTGCACTCCCCGCTGGGTGACAGAGCTAGACTCCATCTCAAAAAAAAAAAAAAAAAATGCAGGCTGTGAATATAAAACAATGAAATAAATTTCATTAGTGGCTCAGAAACTAGATCTCAGAACAAGGATTTGGTTGTTTCTGGCAATAAAACATTATTAAGAAATGTGATATCATGAGGTAAATATCTTAAAGAATTGTATTCATTTACACACATATATATATACAAATAAATTTGCACACATATATACACGCTATGCACATATATACTATATATACACATATATGTATTATATGCATGCACCAATACATGCTGGCATGTTTTATGCAAATTGATTTTTATTCCATAGCTATTTTTCCTATATAATCCATTATTTTTAAATGTATTAATAATTTTAATATCAACATAAACTGAAATGAGTAAAGAGGCCTGTAATGTGAATATTCATATATGGAACATAATACGGGGGTTACGTAATTATAGGTCCATATATGTATTGTATTTCCTGATATATTTATATATGAAATTGCTAGTATGTGTGAAAGATATCTACATGTATTTTACTAATAAGATATATATTCATATATATATACAAATATATGCTTTATAGAGCCTAAGTTTGGGGTGGAACAAATGTTCTCACCCTTGTTTGATTATGAGAACCACTTGCAGAGCTTTTTAAAAACCTGAGTCCCTTTTACCCTTGATTCAAATTCAGTACATCCAGAGTGAGTCCTGGTGCTGTTTTTAAAACATTCCTTGAATGGTTGTGTTGCTTTGCTTGAGAAGCAGCCCTGTAGTTTGTGTACAGGTAGGAATGAGGAAGGAAGGGTACCAGACAACAGACAGGTAAGACAGTCAAGGGGAAGAGGCCAGGAAAATTTCTACCAGGAGGGTGGCAGTTTATTGATTTGCTTATGTTAAAATAGTTGAGTCCGTGCTGTATCTTTTTACTTAATTAATTTAATTTACACAAACCAAAGGTCAATATCAATGATTAATGTCAGAGGGAAGGGTATTATTATTATTTTTGACCCTACTTCTTTTTCAACTACTACATATCTGACCTTGCAGAGGAAATCTTGGAGAGAAAATAGCCACTTATATACGACTATCCCTTGGTCAATGCGCTACTTATTAAACTTTATTTTCCCACTGAAGAAAGAAAATCCTACCTTCAGGGAATAAAATAGAAATTCATTTTCTGACCTCCTAGTATAATGCCAAAGGAAAAGCACGCAATCTCTTTGGGGAGGGAGCTGTTAGGAAGGCCAGAGGCAGCTGTCTTGGAAACATACAGAAAGGTGCTGTTGGGACAGAGCATAATTTAAGGTAGGTGAGATTGGAAAATAGGGATTTTTCCTTCTCTTTTACATTTTTTTTCTTTTCTTGAACATATACAGTTCTTCAGTTAAGTGGTAGCCTGAGATTAAATATAACATTTATGAAGCTCCTTTCAAAACTCATCCCTGCATGTGAATGGACCATTTCCTCCTTTATACCACTGCACTGACTTCTAATTACATGCATCTTTCATGAAAATGTTTGTCAGACTGTCTGATGTTAAATTGCAAGATAATTGGTAACAAGACCCATGTGTTAATCATCTTTGTTGGTGCTCAATGTGTGTTTATTGAATGAATGAACAAACACTTGGATGAATAAATAGACTGTAATTGTTAGTAACTCCATGAGACCTGCACATTTCTTTGTTATTGGCACTTTGCCTCCCTGTTTCTCTTGAGCTTCATGGTTCTATATCTACATCACAGGTAGTCTAGTGTAAGGTTGAATAACAACACTCAAGTTAAAAAGTAAAAATCTTAAGATGCTTTTGGTACCTAAGCATAATCATAAAACAATGGTCTTGTTTAATTTGAGGAGGAGATAAGTGATCAAACCCAAGAATCCATAAATTTGGCCTAAGTATTGGTATTTATTTCCAGAGATGGGCAAGGAAAGAGTGTTGGAAGAAAATACAAGATAAGTTTTACAACCTGTGAGTACTCAGAACCTGGACTTTCATGTCTTTTAGAAAGACACATTGACAATAGGCAGAAAATCCTTAGCTACAACTCACTGGCTGAAAGCTTGGTCAGTTAAATTGTGAATTTACATGGAATCCAAATGAAGTGTTCAGACATTTCAAACATCTCTTGCTTAATGAGGTTCTGTGCCTGGCTAGCAGGTCAGCAGTCTGATTTCAGTTTACAGATGCAATCTTAAAAAAGGACCCTGAGCTCATCTATAACACTTCCCTGTCTTCCTTTGCTCCAGCTGCATTCATCAGCTTCCATCAGGGTTCACAGCAATGAAATTAATTGACAAGAAGCTCAATCTTAAGAGCACTCTGAACTGTATATTCTTGCCATCCACCCCCTAACTCCAATCCTACATGAATGAATGCAAGTGTAGTTTTTTGAGAAGGGGCCATGGCTCAAGCAGTGCCATATATGTGCCTTCTATACAACTGGCTTGGTATCTGGTAAAATTTCCATTGCCCAGTTACAAACTAGCCAGTCCCTTGCAGACCTAGGATCCTCTTAGAATGCCCTGTCAGGAAGTTCTTTGCAAGATGTTTTAACTGAGCAATGAATTTATAGAGGAGGACTTGAATAAATTGTTTCAAAAATGAAACCGTTTGAACACAAATCATGTCTTTCACTAAGACCCAGACAAACTAACTCATATGTACTTCACACATCTCAGTGTAGTAAGCAGGTGGAAAATATTCATTTTTTTTTTTTTTTTTTTTTTACCAATGAGACACTAGTAACAAAGAGAAAGTGTAGAAATTCTTCAAGATCCCTAGAGGCTGGGCAATCACATTTCTAGCAAAACTCTTGACTTTCTTTCTGTTCTCAACCTCTGCCATTAAAATAAGGAAATAGTGCTATCAAAGTAAAAGAGAAGCATCTGTTGGAGGGGTTCAAGGTGGTTGAGTCTTTAGGCATCAAAGCTAGGAGTTGGCTGGGCATGGTTGTTCATGCCTGTAATCCCAGCACTTTGGAAGGCCAAGTCAGGCAGATCACCTGAGGTCAGGAGTTCAAGACCAGCCTGGCCAAAATGGTGAAACCCTGTCTCTACTAAAAATACAAAAATTAGTCAGGCATGGTGGTACATGCCTGTAGTCCCAGCTACTCGGGACACTGAGGCAGGAGAATCGCTTGAACCTGGGAAGTGGAGTTGCAGTGAGCCAAGATTGTGCCACTGCACTGCAGCCTGGGCTACTGAGTGAGACTCCATCTCAAAAAAAAAAAAAAAAAAAAAAAAAAGAAGAAAAAAAAAAGCTGGGCGTTTCATTATTCCTCAAAGAAGGCAACTCAGACCAGGTTCCATAGGGCACGCCCCTAAAGAGCCCAACCTTCTCAGGGTTCCAAAATGTATCTTAAGCCCAAGCAAAATCCTTGACTTTCCATTTAGATGCCAATATGCCATCCTCATAATATTCATTCTCATGGAATTTTGAGTTCCCACACTCTTACATAGCTGCCAAAGCCAGCTTATTTTACTGCTGAAAAATACTTCAGTACACTTTTATTGCTGACACTGGTTTCTCTATACTTCCCCCAGAGATACTCATGTTATAAGTAAATCTTTTTCCAAGGTGTGCTTCATCTCCTGGCTGGAAGCAAGAAAAAAAATGTTCAAAGTATTGTAGCACTTTTTACAGAGTGTGTATCATGAAATCAATAATCATTTATTGAGTACTGACTATTCACTGTGGGGCCAGATATTGAGAATATTGGAGAACAATTAGATGTGTGGTCTCTGACTCCAGGGTTCTACAAACGGCATGGTGGGGAACAAGAAGCTCATTAGATGAGGAGAAAAAGTAATAATATAAGTGAGTATAAACTCAAGAACTATAGTTGTGCATTGATTAATGGAACAAATACTGAAGATTTACTTTTTAAAAAGCATTGTGCTCAAGGCTATGGCAGATGTAAGTTTATAATATGACCACTTACATTAATTTGCTAGGTTTGCTCTGACAAATTGTGAAAAACTGTGCCTGAAAACATTGGAAAATCAGTTTCTCCCAGTTCGGGAGAATAGAAGGCCAAAATCAAGGTGTTGACAGTGCTATGCTACCTCTGAAGGCTCTAGGGGAGAATTCTTCCTTGCCTTTTCCTAGCTTCTAGTGGCTGCCATCAATTCTGGGCTTTCCTTGGCTTTCAGCAGTGTCACTCCAGTCCCTGTTTCTGTGGTTGCAAGGCCTTCTTCCCTGTGCATATGTATGTGTGAGTGCATGTGCGCATGTGCACCTGTGTGTGCTCCTGTCTTTACGTGACCTGATAAGAACACTAGTCTTTTATTTGGAACCCACCCTAATCCAGTATGACCTCATTTAAACTAATTGTATCTACAACGATTCTATTTGCAAGTAATATCACATTCTGAGGTTCCAGGGGGACATTGTTCAACCCAGCACAACCCTTAAATATCCTACTGTCTTGTTGGAGGTTATTTTATGGGATTCATTTTTGGTGTTCCATGGCTTTTCAGAGGAGGCTCAGTGTCCACTGATAGTCTCTGGGAAGACTACGTAGGCACAGGTCCGACCATTGCTATATTTTCTTATATCTATGAAATCCTAAGTTAACATTTTAAACTACAGTCTACTGTGTGTCAAGTGTTGTCCTAGGCTCTTATTTACTTAATTCAATCTTATCCTCACAACAGCCTTTGCAGTATGATTTTTTCCATTGTATAGATGGGAAACTAGTTCAGAAAGTTTACTTACTTACATGAGACTTATAAGCTAGGCACTGGGACGCTAAAGAAATTAGTTCCAAAGTCTACTATTCAGGCTGGACTTACGCATTTCTGGTGGCGAAAGCACAGCCTACATAACCATTAGTTTGTGATTTAGACCTTAGCCCAAACATTCATCATTATCATATTTGAAGCCAGGATGGACCCATTGTTCCAGATCTATATACTGTATATCAGTTAGCCATATCAATTAATGATCTTTTGATACTTGTCAAAGAGCAGAGAACCGCAGAAATTAAGAGTTTATTCTCTTCATTAAACCATTAAAGATTGGAGGTGGCTATTGTGAATTGGGCATGAATTATAGCATAATCCTATATATGTTGCATATAGCCCCCCGTGACAAGCCTCCTTGTTGTCTTTTGTGTTCCTAACTTATGAGCAGGGCAGAGATTATCACTGAATACATTGCAGGGTAAATGTAGGACTCTGAGTCACCCATTGGATTTTTACAGGCTGAAACATTTACAGTGTCCTGCTTACAATTCTCAAGCATCAGTTAGGTGCAGGAACACACAGGCAGAGTCAGTAGCTGCCCAGGGAACTAGTGTCCAGTCTAATCTCTTCACAAACTTTGTGCGTGATTCAGGAAGGATTATTACAGGCCAAATTTTACCCATGGACCTGTTTTGTTTAGTAAAATATTTTCCAAAATAAATTTTGGATTTGAATGACTTTAAGGAAGGCAGGAATGATCTAGGCTCTCACAAGCCTTAGTCATTACCCTTGGCCTGAATTACATATTTATGTGAGCCCTCTAGTCCCTGGAAGCAGTTCTGTTTGTCACCGTGTACTTAGAAAAGTGGAAATTAATGTATCGTTTCTGGACAGGCAGCACCAGCATCACCAGGGAACTTTTTAGAAGTGCAAATCCTCTAGTCCCACACCAGACTTACTGACTCAGAAACTCTGACGTGGGGCCTGTAATCTGTGTTTTAACAAGCCTTCTGGTTGATTCTGATGTGCATTATCCTAGGAGAACCACAGACTTAGAGATAAGTTAAGAAACTCTTCCTTTCTTGAAGAATAGCGTCTTCTGCTTTCTAATAATGAACTTTTCTGTAATGCCTCAAGATCTACAAAGATGTCTTATTTTGCTTCCAGAGTCACATGAGAAAACAGTAACAATTCGAGGGAGGTGTTGTTCTTTCAGCTTTATCCAGAGATGTGCAGTGGCTTGTTCCAGGTGTTATATGACAGGACAATGGACCTCAAACTCAGATTCTTTTTCCTCTACAGTTCACTACTTTAACTCTCCCGATTATTTTGTGGACTGATGAATAAGTACTTGTAAACTGATTTTAGTTTTTCTGGTAATGAAAAAAAAGAAACAATGAGTATTGTTACTCTTGTAATAATCATATCATTTTTTGTCTTTCTTCCTTTTTCTCATTTTATTTTTAGACAGGGTCTTGCTCTGTCACCCAGGCTGGAGTGCAGTGGCATGATCACAGCTCACTGAAGCTTCAAATTCCCGGGTTTAAGCAGTCCTCCCACCTCAGCTTACCAAGGAGCTAGGACTACAGGCATGTGCTGCAACACCTGGCTTTTTTAATTTAAAAAAATTTTTTTTTATTTTTGTAGAGACAGGGTCTCCCTGTGTTGCTCAGGCTGGCCTAGAACTCCCTGGGCTCAAGTGATCCTCCCACCTTGGCCTCCCAAAGTGCTGGGATTACAGGCATGAGCCACTTCACCCAGCCTTTTTTCTGTTTCTAAAATTCAGTTACTTTCTCATTCACTTAACAGTTTAGAAAATACTAACTATACAACATGTACTACGCTAGATGATTTTTTAACTTAAAAATGTGCAATGCACATGCGTATTCATTATAAAAATCCATCTTTCTAACTCCTGAGAGGTAAGCAAAAACTTATTTTACTGCTGTAAAGATCACATAATTGGGGACAAAAACTTGCATGTAATATATTTTCTATGAGACTGTATTGACTTTGAGAGTGGTTATAGTTAATGGTTTGAATTAGCATAAGTAAAATTAATGATATTGTAGGTCTTAAATGTAAATGCAATTTTACACCAGGCCCAGAAGAAACTCCCCTCACCTACCTTAATTGGTCAGATGAAAATATTTGGAAGAAATACCTCATTCAGTTTTTTAAAAACATATTGGCTACTTGCCACCATTGAAGAATTAGATCTCCAACTAAAGGGTTTGTCAGGATGGGCTTAAACAGCCTTTTGATTCGTTCATTAATTCATCAATTCAACCTCTCACAAAACAGTTATATGTTAAATGACTGCTAGGTGCTGTGTGCTATGCTAGGTGCTGCTGATACAGTTATGAGCAAGACAAACTCAGAATCTTATAAATCTTTTTGTACAAAAGACAATGAAACAATTATTTCAGTGAGTTGATTAAATTTAATATTAATATTTAATAAAGCAGAAGTAATTATACCTGCAAAGGAAAAATAAAGTGTGTATTTAGCACCTATAACTTGAGGACTGTGGGATGGTAGGGTTATCTGAAAAGAGATAAATAATTTGTTGTATATTTGTTTCTTTGGGGGGGTGAATGCCATGTGCCATGATGTGGGAATTAATTGGAAAACCATAGGCTATGGGAGTCAGAAGAGACATTAGAGGCTCCAATATCTGTCCCACTTTTCTCTAATTTAGAAATCTGGAGCCTGGGACCCAGAAAAGGTAAAATGAATTACCCCAAAGCCACACTTAGTGAATGAAAGATGTGTGAACGGACATATGCATGGGCCTCCTTAATCCTATGCTAGGGATGAGGACATGCCTTTCCCAAAAATAGGTGAAATTACCATATGATAAAGAACATTTTTAGATATTGGGAGTAGGGTAGGGTACAAGGCTTTGGAACAGCAAAGTTAATCAGCTCAGTAGGGGGAAGGAAAAAGGAAGAGAGAAAGAGCAGGACCGCCAGTGGAACAAGAGTCTGTGGACTCTGTCACCCTGTTACTCCCTCTTAATCACTCAGATGATTTGCTTTTTCTGCTTCTATTTCAGAATAAGCTGCTAAAACTGAGATGCAGTGCAGTGAAAGCACATCATGATCTATGTTCTCATTTTTGCATGGAGGGAGTGAGTAAAGACCTCCTACTTAGGTAGTCATCTTGCTGTCCCTGCATGTAGACTAAGGCTGTGAGAGAGAACTTGGTGCTTTATAAGGCATTCCCTGTGCTGGCATAAATTTGACCCTTGCATGTGAGTGATGGTGAGGGACATCTCTGAGAATTGTTCCTGGTACAACATGTGTGGATTTCAACACGGGTACTGCATGCTGGAGAGATCTTGATATGACCCAAAAGCAAGACCAGAGGCAAGCTTGACACGATGGAGCAAAGGGTGCAAAGGTAGAAAATAGAATGAAAAATTTTTCTTTGCTGTCACCTCCTCGATTTTATTCAAATCTTAACCCAAACAACTAGATTGCATTACTGGGCTCTTAAAAATTTTGTTGGAAAAATGCTGCTAAAGAATAGGAAGACAATCTAGGCAATGCCATTCAGACCATAGGCATGGACAGAGTTCATGAGGCAGACACCAAAAGCGATTACAACAACAGCAAACACTGACAAATGAGATCTAATTAAACTAAAGAGCTTTTGCACAGCAAAAGAAACTATCAACAGAGTAAAGAGACAACCTACATGATGGGAGAAAATGTTTGCACACTGTGCATCCAACAAACGTCTAACACCCAGCCTCTATAAGGAACTTCAACAAATTTACAAGAGTAGGATCTCATAGGTTTATTTACAATAATAATTCAAATGTTTCAGATTTGTAATTGTCCTTTGAAACCATTGCTTTCCTTTAATTCCAGCTATACCAAAGACTCTTTGGAATGGGTAAATTATTTCTACTTGATAGACTAGGAAAGTGAGTCACAAAAAGGCTCACCCAGAGCTACTGGTTATTAGTTGTGTGTTTTTCTCTCCTACTCCACACTCGAGAAAACCCTGAAGAGTAGTGGGTGGTTAATGGTAAAAAGAAATCTAGAAGAAGAGTTCTGGAAATGAAAGACAGCTAGGTTTTGAGTTTCTCTAAGAAAAGGTAGGGAGCAATGGATTTAAACTAGGGGCATACACTGCGATTAAATTTCGAAAGAAACACACTGAGATTTAAAAATGTATAAAGGGCTTATGGGAACGAAGAACTAAAAAGAAAATATGAGGCAAGAACAAAGGGTGGCGACAGAACAAGGCTGTGAGACGTGTGCTTGGTTTGTTTAGGCTTTAAAACTTGTCAAAGTTTACCGTTTTCTCTTTCAAGAGGGATGAAAGAAAGGATGGTGCTTCCCTTAGTTTGTTTGCTTTCTTCTTTCATGTATCTGCCCTGGCAGATATGCATACATGTGCAGGCCTGTGTGTTCGTGCACACATATGCACACAGATAAAGTGGGAACAGAGAGAAGCCAGTGGCTGGTGGAGAGAGATGGGGGCAGAATTGATGCATCAGGGGGCCTAAATCCATGCAATGATCAAGTTCATAGCAATTTCCCCAGGAGACTGTATCATATTCCAGTGAAGGGGAGTACGGCAGGAGGTTGCCATGGCAACAAAAGGCCTGAAATATTAACTCTGACTAGCAACAGGCCAGTGAAACAGCCTAGCTAGGATTTATGGCACATTATAGTGTGAAAAGCAGGAGAAAATTACTGTAAAGGCAGGAATTATAGCACAACAGAACATATAAACTCCCAAATCCGTCTTCCTAATTAAAACAGCATGCTCAGGGGTAGAGCACATAGTAAGGCCATTAGCTTAAATGGGAATGTGCTATCATCACTTTGTTATCAAGTTTAATGTCCTTAAGACTAACTGTGTGCACTGGGAGAGTGAGAGCAAGGGTAAGATAGTCTGGAGACAGATGGAAGCAAGACTCTTGGGCACTTGAATTCTTCTCAAACTCATTCTTGGTGACATAAGGTTTCTTCAGATACTAGTCTCTGATCCCACAGGAGATTCTAGAAGATGCCTTGATCCTTCTATTTGTAAATAAATCATCACTTCTCAGGCATGAAGGCTGAGAGACTGATACCACAGTCAATCCCTCTGGAACCCACCAGGAAGAGAGGAGCAACTAATCAGTGAAGTTTATTGTTGAGGACAAAGGATGTTGGATCTCCTGACTCCCTAGAGGGGAAAATAACTCCCTTGTTGTCACAGACCCAAACTTTCTTTTATATCTTAGTCAACAGCCTGCCCCTAAGTGTTTGAATTTGCAATGCCTGGAGGAAGTCTTCCATGTAATTCATACTTTATGAGGGAACCTTTGTCTTCTTGTGATTCTTATCAGAAACTCCCAATTTCTCGAACTCTAATCCAGGACCTTAGTACTCAGTCTGGAGATGGGTCAGAGAAAATGAGAAAACCATTATTTTACAAGGGTTCATTGTTCATCCTTTATTCTGCCAGCCATTCAACAAGTATTTAATGAATACCTTCTACATTCTAGTAAATGCTGGGAACATGTCCATGAACATTAAACAAACGCACAAATAATTACTTAATAAACAGTTAAATATACAAAAGAAAGTACAGAATGTTTTGAAAATTATGAAAATTCTGCCCATAACACTATCTTTATTTCCCTATCACCATAGTTGCCAAAGTGCCCCCACCTGACATTCTTTTAGGTTTGCGAGATGACCGAGCCCTACATTCCCACAGCTATGTCAGCAACATACTCAAGATCATCCGTTAGACATCGCATTCCCCTCCCCTCCCCTCCCCTCCCATCCTCTCCCCTCCTCTCCCCTCTTCTCCCCTCTTCTCCCCTCCTCTCCTCTCCTCCTCTCTTTCTTGAGACAGGGTCTTCCTCTGTCACCCAGGCTGCAGTACAGTGATTCAATCCTGGCTCACTCCAACTTCTGCCTCCTGGGCTCAGATCCTTCCACCTCAGCCTCCTGAGTAGCTGGGATCACAGTTGCATGCCACAGTGTCTGGCTAATTTTTTTTCTCTTTTGTAGAGATGGGGTTTCACCATGTTGCCCAGCTGGTCTAGATCTCCTAGGCTCAAGCAATTCACCCTCCTCGGCCTCCCAAAGTGCTGGGATTACAGGCCTCAGCCACTACTTCTGGCCTGTGTTTTTCTTTTTTAAAGATAAGACCTAAAGAGCATTTTGACTATTTTGAAAATATATTCATATCTGTGTATTTTTGGTTATTCACTTCCAGGTCCTAAAGTTGCAATTAAGGAAAAAAAAATCATCGATTATTCTTAGTAGTTTTGATGAGGTAATGCAAGGTTTTTCCGTAGCAAAGTCAGCATGCGTCGTGAATATGGTTAAGCTATGTATGATTAAAGGATTATTTATGTTTTATTTATAAGTATTTGCTATCAATAACAGCTCCCAAAAGTAAGATTCACCAGTATTACTACAGCATATGGGACTTTTGCTGTAGATTAATAATGCCATGATATTTTCTTTAATGAAGGTGGAAATGATTGCTTTATTTTAACAAAGGGACCTCTATGGTCCCCCTGAGTTTAAGCCTTGAATGTAGACGATCAGGGATGCTATATCACAGCTGTCTCCCTGCTGATAATGACTCTCCTTGGGGTTTCATAATTTCTGCCTGAAATCCTTTGGTTTCCTCTCAGGAGGCATGGAGTGAATTTATAGGGAGATTCTTCAATCCAGACACAAAAAAAGGTTTTAAAATTTTTTGTGTGTCTCCATATTTGACTTTCTGTCTCCCATTCTCATTTCCTTTACTTTCATGTGTGTGTTTTCTTCTTACTGTGCCAAACACATAATAAATGCTCAGTATTTGAGATTAATAGATATAATCATTATTATTTTGTGTTATTCTTTCTACTCCTCCCTTATAAAAAAAAGGGACTCCTCCCTTCATCATGCTTCCCATGCCTTCATATACTTCTTATTGGTTTGCAGAACAGGCATAGTTATGATGGAGAAAGTAAAGAATAATGATTAAAAAGAATAATAACAAACCACATAACTAACTGTTTGGGTTTAAATGACACAACTCTCAAATCCATCTTCCTAATTAAAACAGCATGCTCAGGGGTAGAGCACATAGTAAGGCTTTTAGCTTAAATGGGGATGTGCTATCAGCGCTTTGATATCAAGTTTAATGTCCTTAAGATTAGCTGTATGTGCCTTGGGAGAGTGAGATCAAGGGTAAGATAGTCTGGAGACAGATGGAAGCAAGATTCTTGGGCAGTTGAATCCTTCTCAAACTCATTCTTGGTGAGTACTGTCACTTTCTAGGTGTGCCTTAGGCAACTTATTTAACTGCTTCGTGCCCCAGAGAGTGGTGGGGGAATCAAGGGTAGGACACATGTGAGTCACTCAGAACAGTGCCTAGTCTTTAGTGAATGGAACTTCGGGTGTTCATTATTGTTGATGTTGCAGGTGTAAAGAATTTGATTCACACACTCCTATCATGGATTGGAGGGAAGTTGAATACTGGTTCATATCTTGTTTTAGGTTCTGGTTTACTTGCTGCCTGAACTAGGAATATAATTCGGGATTTGCAGCTAGTAAGTTGAAATTAAGAAGAACTCAGGCCTTTAGATTAATCAAGTACATATGCAGTATTGAAATTATGTCTTTTTATCAGTATCTTTCCAGAGGCCCAGTTAGGGGAGCTCCTGGCATGTGCCCGGCATGTAAGGAGTGTCCACAAGTGTTTGCAGACCTGCACTGAACACTATTTCTCTTTTGATATGATGCAGTTTAACATACTCAAAAGAGTTGAGCCTTATCCCCTTTGCTCCTCAAAACCAAACACAGCCAGTTTTGGATTAACTTTTATTCAGTCATGTTTTATGCTGTAGGGTCCAACCTAAATTTTCTAGGACGCAGCCCAATTAACTGAATTCTTTATGTCACTTGAAGGATAACGTCACTACAGTTAATTTTGATAATAACATGGTTTGAAGGATTCCTAACTGCTTGCAATTTATGTAATATTCTCAGTGCTCTGTGAATTTGTAGTCTGATGAAAACACTGAAAAGGGAGGTAATGTTTACTATTTCTGATTATTATTCTGTATCTCTCATGCAGACCTAACCTCAAGCATTTGCAGCCACCCAATGACTTTTTTTGAAGGAATTTTTACTAGTGGGTTCATCTGGGGCAGATGAAAATGTTTGCATGTTAGACACTCCAAATACAGATATAAAAACTTTATGCCTCCTCCTCCATCTCTACCTTCAACTTTCTTTCCTACTAAGAGCACATATTTCCAGGCTCATTCTTCATCCCTAAACTCTGTCCCTCTCCTTACTCCTTTGTTCCGTCTTTTGTCCTCTTCCTGGAATTTCTGGTCATTTGCATTAACTACACTTATAAGTAAAACTTTCTTTGTTCCTTTGTGGGTGTACTCAGAACATCATTACATTCAAGTAAATTCATGTGTTTTTTTCTTTTTTTGCCCTTTTATTTAAAAGCACCCCTACTGGCCATTAGAATAGTTACCAGAAATCTCCTTTGGTCTATGGATAAGAAATTCTGCAGAACTTTTCAACCAAGTAATTAGATCATATTATGTCTAAACTGGTGCCTTTTTCTCAACTGAATCCAAGTAGGAGTATAGACTGATAACACCTTCAACTGAGTAAACTGCAATCTTTGCGAAGTGAATTAATATATGAATGCTTGCTAAGGCAAGATAACACATTTTTCAATTAACAAAGTAACAGGAGCTCAGGGTAGCAAGTGATATATATATATATATATATATATTCTGCTACATACATATGCAGGTATATTTTTCAATTAACAAAACAGGAGCTCAGGGTAGCAGACTACAGATATACATGTGTGTATATGTGTATATATATATGTAGCATACTACATATGTATACATGTGCACATGTACATATTTATCTGTCTATATGTATACATATATGTATGTATATACATATATAGGTATATGTATACATATATGCATATGTAGGTATATGTATACATATACATATATAGCAATCCTATATATGTAGTCTGCTACACATAGATATACATGTATATATGTAGTCTGTTGTCCTGAGCTCCTGTTGTTTGTCAATTGAAAACTGTGTTACCCTGTCTTAGCAAGTGTGTGTGTGTGTGTGTGTGTGTGTGTATATCTATCTATATATATATATATCTCCTCAAAATTTTACCTAGAGTAAAAAAATGAAATGCCTACATTACATAAAGACCCATATGACAATATTAATTCTGTGAGCTGAGACATATTCATGCCAATTCTCCATACCTTCTCCCCCACTGCCCATTCTCCAGCCCTTTGTTGTTCACTGGTCCTAACTCTGCTTTCTTACTACAATGGCCCACTTACTGCATCCTTAGTTTTTGACATTTTGAAATCACAAGGGTCCCATATTAAGCATGGACATTTTCTTTACTTTTTTATTAATTACAACCACAGAACTTCTCTCGTCCCACTCCTTCTTGTTTTGTCTTTGGGTAAAAGGAATAAATTATATATTTATCATAAATTTTAACTCTACAAAATGGCCATTTTTATACTTTCTTCAGATTTCTCTCAGTTCTAGTTAAGGTTTTTTTTGGCTTCCATTTGCCCCTTATTTGATTATTATACTCCAAGTAGCTGAAGAAAGAATACATTCAATATAATCTGTCTGTAATTTTCATGTCTTCCTCATTACCGTAAAATATAATGCTTATTTGAGACACACACACACACACACACACACACACACACACGTGCATACTCTTGGCCTAGATCAACCACACAGATTCATTTATTTTACCTTCTCATTAATTAGACCCTCAAGCCTCTTAATGTTGTTTTAACACTAATTTGTTGAGTTCTTTCTGGCACCAAACTACCCCAAACTCCATGAAGAACTGAATCATCAATGTATTATTTATAGGGGCTTCTTTCGTGTGTTCGTTTAAAATGTAGTTATCTAATTAATTTATTAATTTATATTGTCAATAACTATTCCCAGAAGGTTTTTTTTTTTCACATCTACTGGAGAACTTAAAGCTTTGTCTTTTCCAGGAATGGCCAAAATATCCAGAAGGACAATATCAAGTAATAATTAAAGTTGTAAGCTCTTGGTTTGAATTCTTGCTCCACTAGTTATGTGACCTTGAGCAAATTACTTAACTTCTCTGTGCCTTACTTTTGCCATTTGTGAAGTGGAAACTAAATAGCCTTTATGTCCCAGTAACAATGCAAAGTTTATTCATTGCCCATTAAAAGGGGCACACTGTTCAAGATGCTCATTAATTCATTCACTCATTTTATGTAATGACTCATTTATCAATCCTTTGTTGAGTCTCAGCCACTGTCCTAGGTAATGCTGATACAATCTTATGTTTTGAAGCTCGCCACAAAATTTGATCACCACTAGATCCAAGATTTAACACATTATTTCATTTAATAGCTATTTTGAGTCTTCAGGGTACAATTTACAGTTTTGGGGGGGAAGATGTAGGGAAATATGACTTGTCAGACTCAATTAAGTGCATTTACTCAGGGCTACCCATCTATTAAGTGGCATGGTTCTCTAACCCCATAGTTCATTCTCTTTTTCTGTGCACCACTAGTAGGTTTTGCATAAGGTAATTTTGTCCAAGTGGTTACTGTGTGGGTCCTGTTCACAATCTTGATCATGATTGTATTCCAACTTCTATGTCAGAGTTTGCAAGCATGTGGCTTATAATCGCAAGGTGGCTGGTGCAATGTTGTTCAATATTTAATGGAGGGGTATTACCAAGATCTAGTTTTCTAGCCTTTCTTGAGAAATTAGAAAATCTGGCAACACTAAGTTTGTAATAATACCAGGGACAACTAGCCAAACTGCCCTATTTTGTTGAATCATGTGCTGTCTAAGTCCTCACAGTCCTTGCCACCCCCAACCCTGCAATCATCCTACATGTAGTGTTTCTATTTATCATTGTATTTTTGCTTTTATATCTCTTACATCTTGTCACATTGTATAGCCTGTCTAGCATTTGAATTTTTGACTCCTGTTTTAAGCTAGAGATATGCTTGTCACTGAACATGACTTGAATAAGGAAATGAGTAATAATTATGACTCTACATGCCCTTTATATACACAAAGACCTTTTTAAACAGCCATGTTATACTGCTACTTTGATTTTACAGTAGTTTGCTCCAAATGAGTCAAATGGTATGTAGTAGAGTCATAATTAGAATCCAGAACAATTGGTGTAAGTCTAGTGCTTTTCTCATTTATCTGTCATTCATTCATTTATTGACATATTTATTCAACAAGTAAACAATTATAAATAAATGTCAAATATATTCTAGACCGTATAGTGGATGCTAGAGATATAGATGTGACTAAGATACAGTCCCAGGCTTTAAGAAGCTCATAGTCTATTTAGGAATGACAGATAAATGGATTTTTCTGAGTGCATTGTGATGTGAACTGAGAAGTACACAGGGTATGTACAAGGTGCCATGTTAACATCAAATGGCATGTGATTGATTTTATCTGTGACTCAGACATACCTCTGCCACTGTAGGGAGTAGTATAATTGACATGGGATCCTGGCCAGTCTCCTTATGGTGATGGTGGTTAATCTACATGTCCCTGAGTATCATGGTCTTTACAGAAGCAGGAGAGTGAAATGTAAAAAGTGCTGGAATGGAAATCAGGGCACCAAGTATATACGGTCCTGGCTCTGACATTTGCTTGCTCCTTGACGTTAGAAAAATCATTGAATTTATGTGTGCCTAAATATCTTCACCAAAAAATCAGGAGGCATAAGAGGGGAGATACCAGATCTTACAAAATAAGTAGGTTTTATTTACAAATACTTATGGATTAGTGGGGGCCCTTTCACTAGGCTACAAAGAATTTGAGGCCCTATCTATGCTTAGTTTTAAAGAATGCTATGGTCAAAGAAGCTATGTTTGTCATAGGCACTAGAGGAAGGGATAGAAAGATTCTGAGATCTAGGGGCAAAAGGGATTTTGAGAGTGTAAGTGAATTAAAAAGCTAGGATCAGCTGGCTCAGTGGCTCACGCCTGTAATCCCAGCACTTTGGGAGGCTGAGGTGGGTGGATCATTTGAGTTCAGGAGTTCGAGACCAGCCTGGCCAACATGATGAAACCCCATCTACTAAAAAAAAAAATACAAAAAATTAGCCATGGGTGGTGACCTGTAATCCCAATCCCAGCTACTAGGGAGGCTAAGGCAATAGAATCGCTTGAACCCAGGTGGCGGAGGTTGTAATGAGCCGAGATCACACCACTGCACTCCAGCCTGGGTGACAGAGCAAGACTCTGTCTCAAAAAAAAAAAAAAAAAAAAAAAAAAAAAAAAAAAAAAAAAGGCTGAGATCAAATTTCTGCTGCAAAGGACAGTTTCATTAGTTAAAATAAGAAGGGGCTAATACCAATAAAATGCATAGCAAGTTGACTATTCAAACCAAAAGGCCTCCAGTTGAAGTTGTGTTTTAATTTAAGCACTAGTAGGGCCCAGCAAATCAAATATTGAAAGGTGCTAAAAATAGTCTGATTACTTTGTGAGTCATCAAATTGATTTGACTGTCCTTGCCCTTCATATAATGTCCCAATAGACACTTAACCTGACTCTACTTCCTTGAATTTGGCAAAGTAAGCACAATCATTGGTGTTACTGCTTTTGGGATTATTTATTTACCACATCACCTCTGCCATCATTACTTCCCACTCATCTTTGTTTGGCTTACTTTCTACTGTGCTTCTCTCTATCAAATCTTTGCACCTCCTTAGGAAGATCTGGAAGTCACCTCTCTGTAGACCTGAGAAGTTATTTTCATTGTTGTTGGATGATGATGCTTAAGCCAGTGTTGGAGGCTGCACAAGTAAATTATGTGGTTTTAGAAGCATCTCCTCCTTCCATCTGTGCTGTTTGGTTGTATTCTTTATTGGATCTGGGATGATATGACTGCTTTGCCTGGGGCTGTTGCTGCCATTACGCAGTTTTGGATTCACTGTCGCTTCATACCAATGTTGGTGCTGTAAATGTACATGATAAGAGTTCCACAGTGAGATGGACTACAAGACTTCTGGACCCAGAGCCCCCTAAAACTAGATCCAAGACCAGATTATGCACTGCTACTGAGGTTGGCCTGCTATGGTACAGACTGCTCCTCCTTCCCCAAGGATACAGGCACTTATACATAGACGGCACAACAGATCTTGACCTGCAGGTGTTCAAAAATCGACTCATAACTTCCCCTCCTCTTATATCTATCTTATCAGTAAACAAATATTAATAAGTCATAGGAATGAAACATGCAACTCTTTTTGGTTTTGTTGGAGTGATCATGCCAGAACTGGGACTTTCTAATCTTGAATTCAAATCATGAGAGTTAAGCCTGTCATGAACTGTGAGTGCAAGCTGACCCAGCAACCATGTGGTTCTCAAAAAAAAAAAAAAAAAAAAAAAAAAAAAAAGCTTATGGCTCTTTTTGTGCCACAATGGCAGAATTGAGTCATTGCTACAGGCAGTGCATGGCCTGCAAAACCTGTGATATTATTCTCTGCTCTGATATTAACATAGCTGGAATGTGCCCCAAATGTATTTCAATCAAGAGCTTTCATGTATTTTTTTAAATAACCTGGATAAGAAAATCCAGATTTTAGACTCACCATTCTGCGGGGGAGTGGGGGCGGCAGGGGGTCATTGATCCTGTTTGTTTTCTCTCTTGCATGCTGTCCTTGGAGATCAGAGGATTGATGTTTGAGTAAGAAATGCAGAATAGGACCATATGTTAGGCAGGGTTATAGACAGTAAAGCAGGTCAGCATCCTATAACTTGATGACTCAATCATCCTAACATTATGCCATCTGGGCGCTGATACTGTTCAGCTCTCCCTTTTCTTATGAAAAGTTTGGCTCAGGTCAAATAGGGTGTCTTTTTTTGTTTCCTTAGAATTTTGTTTTCTCTTCCTTTTAGGGATTAGTTCTTTTAGTCCCACCTTTGAGATAAATTTTATAATTTCAAATTTTGAATTCTGATCTAAACCCTCAACTGTTCTTTCTCCCACAGTAAAGAAGTTAAAGCAATCGTAGCAAAAAATGTAGAGAGTATTTCTTTCCCCATCCCCAACTTAACTGAGATATAATTGATGAATAATATCATATGTATTCAGGGAGTACAACATAATGTTTGATGTATATATACATTGTAAAATGATTACCACAATCAAGCTAATTAACATATCCATCACCTCACATAGCTACCGTGTGTGTGTGTTTGTGTGTGTTAAGAATATTTCAGATTCACTCTTAGCACATTTTAAGTATACAATACATTATCATTAACTATAGTCACCATACTATATATTAGGTCTCCAGAATGTATTCATCTTATAACCTAAGTTTGTACTATTTGACCCACACCTCCCCATTTCCCCTATTTCCTGACCCCTGGTAACCACACTTCTACTCTCTGTTTCTATACATTCAACTTTTTTAGATTCAATATATAAGTGAGATCATGCAGTATTTGTATTTCTGTTTCTAGATTATTTTACTCTGCATAATGTCCTCTAGGTTTATCCATGTTTTTGCAAATATCAGAATACCCTTCTTTGTCACAGGATGAATAATATTTCTATATATATGTGTGTTTATACATGCATACATATCTCTCTCACACATTTTCTTTGTCCATTCATCTGCACGGACACTCAGGTTGATATAATATCTTGGCTTTTGTGAATAATGCTGCAATGAATGTAAGAGTGCAGATATCTATTCAAGGTACTGATTTCATATTTTTTGGATACATAATTGGTCCTCCATATCCATGGATTTTACATTTATGAATTCAACCAACTGTGGATCAAAAATATTTGAAAAAAATGTGTCTGTACTAAACATGTACAGTTTTTTTCTTGTCATTATTCCCTAAACGATACAGTGTAACAACTATTTACTTAGCATTTACATTGTATTAGGAACTTAAGTATCTTAAAGATGATTTAAAGTATATGGAAAGATATGCTTAGGTTTTATGCAAATCTGATGTCATTTCATGGGAGGGACTTGAGCATCTGAAGATTTTTGTGTCTGTGGGAGGTCCTGAAACCAACCCCTGTGGATACTGAAGGATAACTGTTACTCAAAAGAGGGATTGCTGGATCATATAAAGTTATTTTCTTAATGCATTCATGTATGCACTAGTGTGTGTATGCCTCTGTACACCCATGCCTGTCACTCTATGACCTGTTGTCACATCTGTACATTCATGTAACAATCGCCATGTTTAAGAAATGTAACATTGAGCCTATGTCTTAACTGATGTATCCTGTTTCAATCTATCTTGAAGTGGCCAATCACCCTATCCCCAAAGATATTGCTACTCAAAGCATGGTCCCTGAACCATCTAGGAACTTATTACAAATGCAGAACCAGAGAACTCATGCCTGATATACTGAATTGGAATCTGCATTTAACAGATTTCTTGGTGACTCATATACATGTTAAAGGTTGTGAACACTGTTCTAAGAAATGTCTTCACTTCTTATTCCTTTGGCTTGCAGTGATTAATTGGGTAGAGGAGGCAGCATATCAGAATCATTATGAAGCTTAAAATAAAGTGTGCCTGGGTTTTAGGCCCAAGATTAAATCTGAAGAGAAACCAAATATCTGTATTTTTTAATGATTCCAAAGGCAATCCTGATGTACCCAACACAGGACAAGGGTATATATTGCAAGGAGTCACAGAATCTTTTTATTCTTTTCTTTTAAACCTCCTGGCAACCTTCTCTTTTGCTGCCTGGTCAACAAAGATTATCTAATGTGGTTGATCAGCTTTTCACTGTCCTGTTCATTCTTATGAGAATTTGTCTTAACTATGCATAAACTGAGAACTCTTTTTAAGGGTAAATAAATGTTCTCATTCATCCTCACAATTGATTTAAAATATTGTAACATTTTCTTTTTTTTTTTCAATGGAAAACACTAGCATCTTTATTATGAATGAACTCATTTTTACATTGATGAAGGACAAAAATCTGCAAGTAGTCAGGATGCTATATTCAAGAAATTAACCCAGAATAAATCTGTCTTTTGATATTTTTAAGTGTACCTGCTTCAAAAACCAGTGTCTCTAAGTGTACCACACACATGAAGTCTCCCTGCTGAGTGCTGAGTGATTCATTGTAATGATAGATAACTTATTCTATTCCCCTTATTCCCACCCAGGGCACTTTTCAGAAAACTGTTAAAGATAGAAAAATTTTAAATTCAATTGCATAGATCTTGATGTGAACTGATGAATAGTGAAAGGATCTTTATATCTATAATTGATTTAAATTCTAAAGGTTGATTTTTGCATTTATAATTCAGAACATTTTCTAAATATGTACAAACAGAAAGCTATCTAATAGTTCTTGTATGACCAGAAAGTTATTGAAATTTTACAAATCAAATGCAAACAATACCATGTAAATGAAGAACATTAACGTGGCAGATGACATTTTCCTGAGAATAAAGCTCTACTTGCAACATAAATACAACACAATTGCTATGTTTTAGGTTCTTTAGAATTTGGCACATTTTACTGCTGTATGCCTTGTGATTTCTCAGTTCTCTTATTATTTGTCTCTGTTTGAACCCATGCAAAACCTTCATCCACACAGCTTAGACTGTCATTCAGCCCTCTCTTTCTGCAAATAAATCCAATATATGTCTATAGTCAGCCCACTTTTCTTCTATGCAGATTTCATTAATGAAAGTAGTAATTCTTGTCAGTGTGATTGCAAGCACAAACTCAAAGATAACATTACATGGCAGTCCTTGGTTGGCAATTGAATGGTCAGTATTCAGTTGAAAGGTCATCAACCAGAAATATGGTTAGCCATTTTTTAGAAGAAAACAAATTAGAAAAAAGTATGGATAACAACTTTGGACACTGAAGAATATTTCTATAATATTTCCTGCTCGGTCTGTAGTGGAAGGCAGTAGAGAACATAACTTACAAACATAGCCTTGGAGTGAGAAAGATCTGGAATCTATTTATGATAGTTCTACTTACTAGATGCATCTCTTGGAACAAGATTCTTCGCTTCTCTGTAACTTGGTTTCCTCGTGTGTCTGATGGAGATGATTACTATCTATTTCATAGGCCAGGAATAGGTATGATATGCAAGGAGCACCTGTGGCCCTATCTTAGCACATCATAAGGACTAAGTTATCAGGAGCTATTTTAACTATTATAATGATGTTATCATTGTTGCTATCTTTATTATAAATGTGAACATTAAGTTTTTATTAATTAAACCTGCCACATATTTCTTCCATTTGCTTCATTTTACTCTTAAGATGTTTATTCATTTTTCTCACTCTTGCTTTAAGAACCTGGTTATTACAGAGGTGAAAAATCCCATCAAAATGCTAGAGAATTTGGCACAATTATTGCTTATATTTCTCCTATTGCTGCTCTTACTGCTGTAGCTGCCTCCTGAACTGCTGCTGCTGCTACCATGGCTTCTAGATGCTTCTTAGACAATTTATTTATTTTCCAGTGGAACCCATCTGTGAGGAAGCCCTTCATAGCAGTAATATCCTGGGGCTGGGAACTACTACAATAATGATGCTTTCATTAATCACCCCATGTAATTTTAGTTTTTGCTGATAAATACTACAATAAATTGATTGAAACTGATGAAAATAGCTCAAAATTTAGAGACATACAGTATTTCATTTTACCATCAGCGTATTTCTATGTTTATGCAATAGGGATTGAAAAAGTTCAATCCCCATGCTCAAAAACACATACTTCCAGCTCTCTGAGATGATATGCCAGACAGGGCTTTTGATTAGAAGCCTTATTTTTTTGCCTAGTTCTAGCTTCTGTATGAGTGGAGACTTTATTAACAAAGGTAGGTTTGGAGCACTCAACAGAAGCATAGAGAATATATGAAAAAAAAGAAGAAGAAAAAAGATAAAAGGAAAACAAACAAAACAGGTTTACAACTGTTTTACTAATAAGAGGGAAAAGTCTGCTCATGAGTTAAACCAAAACTAAAGTTAAAGAAAGAAAGAACATCCAAAACCTTCATTTGCTTTGTATTTGTACATTTCTGACATATGCATGAAGCATGAGGGAAATACAGTAATACATTGAGGTATGCTGCCAAGATCCTGACTATTCCTAGTCATTAGATAGCCTAGTGATGTTTTTCAGTTAGAGGGGTGCTGACCTTACTGTTTTCAGTAATTATAAGTCTATAATTACCTTTTATATTCTTTAAGTGTATTTTTGTAATTTCAGGTTAGATATACAAGAGTGGAAACCATGTTTGATCTGACGTTTTGGCTCTCGTATGAGGCAGCTTTAAATAGCTGTCAGATTTGGTTTCATTTTAGTGGAGGGTTAAGTAATTTTAAGGGGTTAAAACTGTGTGCAATAAATAACCATCCACAGTCATCGAAGGAAGTTGCTTCTGAGACAAGAGAATGAAGCTAGAGCTGCTAGGGACATTAGTCTGATAAAAAGTCACATCAGAGAAGGTTTACCTCCAAATGATTTTGGTGGCAAAGAAGCCTGTGCATCAACACCTGCCCTTGAGCACAGCAGTCAATAAAAATAAGGGAACACAAAGCAGCTCTCTTGAAAACAAAATCAGAGACTATCAGAGACCATACTCTTAAGAAGTTCATAGCCATCACAAAAGGGCCCTCGTGGCAGTAGAAGCTAAATGGCCAAGAATGCTGGAAATGGGGCTGCAAGTCATAAATGGAGAAAGTCTAAACTAAGAGGGTAAACAGCAGGTGACAGTAAACTGGAGCACTTGGCCAGGCAAGCCCTGCATCTGCCACAGTGAGCTCAGTTACTGGAGACTCATCCCAGGCCTATTTCACACTGCCGTCTGGGAATGTGGGACTCTAGGTTCTTAAGTGTTAACTGTGGGCAAAAAAGAAATGAGAAGTATAAAGTCATTGAGAAGATTGTCTGCAGTAGGGCAGGCATGGATGAAAATCGAACTCTACTTTGTCTGTGGGTGAATTATTTACCTTCTATCTGTCCTGGGATCTGTAAAACAGTTATAAGAATAGACAGGATTAATTTGTGAAACTTAGATGAATATGAAGTATGAGTAAAGTACCAGACATTTAGAAATTCTCATCAACATCTTGAAAGAAGTTCTCTCATTGAGATAAAAAGGGTCTTTGTATCTCTTTCTGTAATTCTTCTGAAAACAGACGGACAGGGTAGAGAGCTGGTGCAATAGCTCAAATGGTAAATGACAGACATAAGATTCAAAAGAAGCTCAATAGGAAGAATGATCCTAAGACAAAATGGATGAATTGCAATAGGGTTACATAAACCATTTCCTTAGGTTTAGAAAAGTCGTTATTCCATTTCTAGGTAGGAGAGATTCCATTGAAATAATGTTTCTGTGCTAAAAATGCAAAAGCCAATTTATAACTTTTAAAATTATAAATTGAATAAGTGCAAAGAGTGTGATATGGCTGCTAGATATTGGTAGAAAACCATCCTTCTCATTTGTGCCCTTATTAGATGTCATCAAGAGTCTTGTGTGCCTCCTGCTGCCACATTTAAAGAGGGGAGAGAGAGAGAGAAAGGGAGGGGAGAGAAGGATGAAAGAGAGAGAGAAAGACAGAAAGTGAGGCATGTCCAGTATGGTGAAATCAGCTGTAATCAATTCCAGCTCAACCACTATGAGTCCTTGGACAAGTTACCTCATTGACAAAATGAGGATGGAAGCTCCCTCCCTGGCTTGACCTAAGGATTGGATTACATAATGCAAGTAAACAACTCTGCACAGTACCTGGCTCATAATTGGGGGCTCTGATTATTCACAGGAAAGAGTGGTGAGAGACAGCTATGAGATAAGGAGCTGCAGAAGCTCTCGGTGATCTGCCAATATAAGAGAAGCTTAAGGCAGGACATGACAACTGTCATCAATTATTTAGATTCCTGTTATGTAGAGAAGCAATTCTCATTAATCAGCCTAACTCTAAAGCAAAGAACCAGGACCAGTAGATAGAAGTTATGGGAAGAGATATTTTGGTTCCATAACAGAAGTAATGAAAGTAGTAGTGGTGTAGTAGTAGGAACTGAGAATGCAAATAGCTCTTGGAGTGTTCCAGATCCTGTTCTAAGGACTCTGCATTCTTATTTGATCCTCAGAACATCCATGTGAGGTAGGTATAATTATTATTATTTTCATTTTACAGATGAAGAAACTGAGGTACAGAGTGAAGTAAATTTCCAAGAACATGTAATGTAGAAATGAAGGACAGAGCTGGAATTTGAGCCTAGGCATTCTGTCTCTTAACCCATTTATGCCGGAGGTTGTGATTTTTTAAATTGATGTATGACAGAAAAATCAGACCTTGGCAAATATCTTGAGCAGTAGGCTATAAATAACTCCCACATGCTTAGTGTTCCAATAATGGAACACTAGGCATAAGTGGCTACACACATTATCTCAACTGCCCCAAGAAGTAGCTCAAATACACAGGGAAAGGCTGAGTGACTGTACACCATGGTTGCTAGTAAGGGGATTCCTGCACTGAGTTAGGAATTGGCCTGGATAATCTCTACGGTCCCTCCCATGACATGTCTGTCATTTTATAAAACCAAAAAGCAAGCAAAAAACACATGGTGGCAAAAGCTAATACAAAACCTAGAGTCAAACATTCATGAGGTTTTCTCAATGCAAAAGAAGCCTAAAATATTCACCTGTAATCTATTTACATCAACCTTATACTCACTTATAAAAGGATGGCCATCTTATTGTCTTGTTCAAGGCAGAGCAGAAGAAATACATTTGAATCTGGGAGTGGTAGTAGAACTCATAGCAGCAAGAGGAGACTCATGAATCTTTAGGAGAAAAAGGAGGTGTTAACTCACTGAACAAATATTAACTGAGTGCCTCTTCTGTGCTGAGATAAGAAAATCATTGTGAAACCAAATAAGAACTCAACAAGCATTGCAGGCCCCAGATATTTAGAGACTCCAGTGACGTTTGGGCTTTTCCTGAACTTTAGTGTGCAATGTCATTTTAAAAAGTATTTTAGGGGGAATGATAAATTATAGCCAGTTTCATAAAAGAGGTATACATTATATTTTTAAAAGACTTTATATGAACTGAATCATTTGACTTTAAGTTTGGGTGTAAAAAGGGTATACTTCAATTTCTCTCAGGCCAGCTTGCTCCCCAGTAAATGACAAATATGGGTCTCACCGCACTAAGATATTTTAATATACTTCAGTGGGAAAGGCTCTGATCCAGAAATTTGCAGTTGTGCTACTGATAAAATTTATGAGAAACTTTCTTCTGTGGGCCTCAGTTTTCACATCTATTAAATGTGCTGATTTAACTAAACTATCTTTATTTCCTTTAGGCTCAGACATTTCCTATTTCTTTTATTTCTATAACTGTACTTATTTTCATTATGTAGATACCAGATGGCAAAATGTCCTGGTAGTGTGTGCAGGACTCGAATTGATTCTGGGAAAATGGGGCACAAGTGAATTCTAAGGTATAAGGAGCTGAAGTGAGCAGAAGCCTCTAGAATCTATTTCTATTTCTGTCAGCTACAGAATGTAGGCCCAGTTTAATATTAGGAGACGTTGTCTAGCTTTTAATATTAGGTTTCAGAGTTGCCTAACAAAACCCATAGAGGTTGTTTCTTGCTTAGAGTAATTTAATGTTATAAGGATCAGGCAGTTGCAACATGGCATAAAAGTATTACTTGCCCCAACGCCACCTTTAATTTCTCTCAATCTTTCAAAGCATCAAAAGAAAAAATTCTCTCTTTGTCTATTGTTTATAAATATAATTTATTCTCTGTGCTTAGGTGATTTTCATAGATAAGAGGACATTCATTGTATTCAGTAAAACGTCTAGAGCAGTCCTTACACTAGGAACAAGTTTCCTGGACAATACTGCTTTGTTATCAGACTTCACCATGTAGGTCTCACATCCTTCTCTTTTCTGATCTTGCTCTTATCATTTCAAAGTTACATGTAGAGTGAGGATGCAGGTTTCATAGGGTTTTTGTTTTTGTCTGAGACAGAGTCTTGCTTTGTCACCCAGGCTGGAGTGCAGTAGTGTGAGCATGGCTCACTGTAGCCTCAACATTCTGGGCTCAAGTGATCTCCTGCCTCAGCCTCCCAAGTAGCTGGGACCACAGATGCATGCCACCACCCCCAGCAATTTTTTTTTGTCTTTTTTGTAGAGATGGAGGTCTCACCATGTTGCCTAGGCTGGGCTTGAACTCCTGGGCTCAAGCATTCCTCCCTCCTCAGCCTCCCAAAGTGTAGGATTACTGGCATGAGCCACCAGGCCCAGCCCATGGTGTTTTCTGACAAAGCCACTCCATTCATTTGCTGTTTGAAGTTGATTAGTGAACCACATTTTGATGTTCACTACCTTCATTTGCTTTTATATTCAACTGCATTCTTTAAGAATCTTCCCTCAGCAGTTAGAAGGCCAAAGATAATTTAAATGGGATTGAGGGATATTTCCCTCTCACATTAGTGCTGTAGAGCCACATAAGAAGGTATTCTATGGTAGAAATAGATTTAGAAAGGTCAAATTTGAAAAATAAAAAAAGTCCAGACCCGAGTGATAAGAGGGATGGCTGTCTAGATTGAGCATGCAATTCTAATACTTCAGTTCCACATTCTTTTTTTTTTGAGACGAAATCTTACTCTGTCACCCAGGCTGGAATGCAGTGGCACAATCTCGGCTCACTGCAACCTCTGCCTCCCAGGTTCAAGCAATTCTCCTGCCTCAACCTCCTGAGTAGCTGGGACTACAGGCGCCCTCCACCATGCCCGGCTAATTTTTGTATTTTTAGTAGAGACGGGGTTTCACCATATTGGCCAGGCTGGTCTCGAACTCCTGATCTTGTGATCCACCCGCCTTGGCCTCTCAAAGTGCTGGGATTACAGGCATGGGTCACCGCGCCTGGCCTAGTCACACATTCTTAAAGATGTTTCAGCTTTTGATTTTTAAACAGAATGGTATGGAGAAGGGCTTTTGCTGGAGGTGCTTCAGTCAGTTAGCTTCAGCTCTGAATGAACACCGAAGATGTCTTGGCTTTCCTAAGGACTCAGGCTACAGATTCTTGCTCATGGCCAGCGGTAAAATGCCCTTCATCCAATTTAATGCTCTCCCATGTGTAGCAAACATATCAGCTACTCTGGGTTGGCATATGGGGGTTTTAGTAAAACTGTGTAAAGAATTTGCCATAGAAATAGGAATAGTCTTTCACTTTCCATTTTGTACTGTGGGTCTTCTCTGATTATATATCTCTTTTGGTTTTCCTTTCCAAGCTCCATCTTTATCCCAATCTATTGGGTATACATCTGGTCACTGCTTTGCTAACACGATAATACTTGAGACTAACTAACAATACCTTAGTGATACTGCATTCTCAAATAGGAAAATTTCAAATGACTAGAAGAAGACTAGTTGATGCCTAGGACCAGTACTAGAATGGTTAAGTTACTGGTTGGAAACTTCAGTGTGCTTGTTTCTGCAGGAGGAGAACTGCTTTAATGTGAATTGCATTAGAAAGCTCCCCTCCACTTTTCCTTCCCCAGTGTTTGTCTACTGAATAGCAGGGTGAAAGCGTCTGTTGCTCTCATCACCTCACAATCAGGCCAATTGGGCATAACTGCTTTCTGGTAGAATTCATCTCATAATAAATTGCATTCATGGAAGATGCCTAGTATGTGGTAAACATGGCATGGACAGGCCAATACTAGAGAAAGATAGAACACTGGCTCAGAGGAGACACAAACAAATTGCCTTTCTGCTGGCTCTGAAATATTCTTTTTCGGTGTAGTTAAATATAAAGTTGAAATGATGCTAACTACACCTTGATCCAAACAACCTCTTCATTGTTTGGCTTCTGATGGGAATGCTGTAGGTAGCCATTTGTTTTAATGATTGATTTCACTAATACTGAGTCACAATTGCACTCCTCTTGAAGTTGACATAAGATCTCCATGCACAGAAAATGAATTCATTAGAATCAAAGTGATTGTATAAGAAACTCAAATTATCCAGGCGTTGAAATGCATGTCTACTTTCTTTTCAGACAATGGAATCATTTATAAAACATATAGTTATTTAAAACACAGGCACACATACAGAGACTATCATATGGGATTGTGAGAGATTGCTAATTAACATAGATTAATTAACACATACAAATTAAGACAAATATTCATTAAAACAAATATTAATTCCTCAAAGTCATAGCTAAAAGGCTCTATGTAGGTAGATAACGGCATTCAGATTTACCTCCTAATCTTTACAGTAATTGGTTTTAAGGGTTGAAGAAAGAAGTAAAGGAGGTAAAAGAATGTACATAGACAATAATAATTATGAGTAACATTTACTAAGCATCTACTATGTGTTAGGTACTTTGCTAACCAAGCTTAGCATTTCACATATATTATTTAAAATTCACATTAACTACCTGAATTACATTCAATTATTTTACTCTTCAGGGAGATTTGTATAAGTTGTGTAAGGTCTAAAACTGTTAACAGGAAAGCTGGGAGTTGAACTCAAGTTTCTCTAGTTCCTGAGCCAAGATCTTAGTTGCTAAGTTATTACCACATTCTCAGAGCCCCTGAAGCAATACCACTGAATTCAGGGTTTATGTTTATTCTAGCAGCATCTTTCTTTACAAAGGGGTATGTAAAAATACTAGTCCTTCTAATTTCTCCTCCCTCCCCCCAATATTTCTGGGATTATGCATGCGATTCTTTGCTTTTGGAAAGAATGAAATATAGGCAATTGACAGAGGCAGGGTCCTGACTTTCTTTTTTAATTTTTTTCCTTGATGATGAGCATAATCATGTGAATAATTAAGCTTCAAGAGCTAAATGACTGATTGGCAGCAAGCTGACTAACTGTTCTTTATTTATAAGGATATAGCTTTCATGGGAAAATGTAGGGTGGTTGGTAAAACATCAGAAGTCTCCCTAGAGATTTCATAAATGCCATAGCTTAGGGGTTAAACTCACAGACATTTAAGTCACATGTTCTTGAGTTCAAGTCCAAGTTGCTGGCCCTTTGGGACTTTTAACTCCCCTATGATCGATTGCTATAAATTAAAACTCAGTTAATAGAATATAATGTAAGTAGTTATATATCGGAACCAATGATAGTACCTACTTCTTAGGGTTGTCAAGAGCATCCAGAGAGCTAAGTTATACAAAGGACTAGCTCGATCACTGGCATGGGATAAATATTTGATAAATGTGGTTTGTAATATTTTATAAAAGTGACAAAAATTCTTATTTATGTACCTTTTTTACTATGAGGAGAATCAGGTTGGATTCTTAGAAAACCTTCAGTGCCTCTGTCACAGCCTTGCAAAGACTACTTGGGATATGTTTATGTTGATAATTTCTCCCCTTTTATTTTTCTATCAGTCAGATTTATAATAAGAATCAGCTGTTCTTTCTAAAAGACTATTGTGCCTTTATATTACTTTCTTTAATTTTCAATAATCCTATGAATTAGCAATTATTATCCTCATTTTTACAAATGAGGAAACTAGAGATCCGAAAAGTAAACAGCCTCCCAGCTAATAAACAGATGAGCTGCAATACCAACCGAGGTCTTCTGTCTCTCACAATCCAGTTCTAATATTAAAACAAAAGGCTTTGAGACCATATGACCCAAGGTGCAATCTGTTTTTCAGATCAGAAGATTGGGACTCTAAGATAGAAACACGGTCTGTCCAGAGTCACACAGCAAGTTGGAGACAGAATGGACACTAGACCCTAGGCCTCTATTTCTGGTCTAGAGCTCTTTCATCATTTCCAGGCTACTTGTTTGTTTGTTTGCAGCAATTTGTATGTTCTGTAGAGGAAGATTGAAAAGAGAAATGGATAGAAAGAGAGAGCAGAGATGAGGGGATGAGAGTCTGGAGAGAAGGGGAGAGAGAGAGAGAAATAGATTCATATATGAAGGTTAGATCAAGGGCCAGCATCCAAGGGTGGTCTAGGTAGAGTACTGGGAACCAATCTCAACCTGGCAGGAGAGGCATAATTAACCAGTGTCTACATCTGTGATATTATTTGTCCTTGCTCCAAAATGACAATAGTGATTACAGTAGACGCAGCTGACAGTAGCAGATGACACAACCTCCTTTCACCTCCTGGCCAGCTGCAGCGCTACCATCACCAGCTATAGCCGCTTTCTCCCTGGAGATTCAGCTTTTTCTCCACTGATGGAAGGCTTTCCCTCCATCACTCCAATGTCAGAGCTTGGCCGATTTGGTTCCTCAGGAGACTGTAGAGAAATTCACTCCCATTGAAGCATTTTCTTGACATTTTGACATTCAATCAGAGAAAGGCAAAAGGCAGGCCAAGGGCCCAATCATCGGGTCCATGAAGATCAAGCTATGTTTTCTGAGTACCTATTGATAGAATGTGCAGGAGATTATTACTGTTTGCCAAAGCTCTATTGATCTTGGCTTTGTGAAGCTCAAAGTCTGTTTACAGCCACCTATAAAAACCAACAGCCACTTCTTTTACTGAAGGTTAACGTGCTGTGTTTATTTAATTGAATGGAAATGGCCTTGTGTTTTCCAAATGTCATTGTTAATAAATTTTCAAGGGAATCTGTGTGACTAGTGTGTTGGTGTTGAGGATGGGAGAAGGGACTGTCATGGGGAGGGATGGCTGTTGGAATTTGAAGTTGCTGGAAGCAAGAGATAAAAGACAAACACATAGATACGACATTGGAATAATTTCCCTATATAGAAGTGCTATAAAATATCCTTACTCTATATTAGTGTTGTTTTTTAAACTTGTCAGTAAGAATTCTCCCCTGGGTGTTTTACTCTTTAGCCTGCGTCTGTTTTTGTTTGTTCTTTTGGGTTTCCAAAAAATATATATTTTAAAGTGACATTGAGCATTTTAGTATAATTGTGAGTTTTGGGGTTGAATATTTTTCACTATTATTTGATCAGTTTTTTCCTTCTGTAAGAGATTTAACAGAAATGGCTAAAATTAGAAGCCATATTAGATAGAGGAAGATATTGGCAATCCTATTGACCTGCTTTTTAAGAGGCGTGTTTCAACTAACAGGAGGAGAGATGCAAAGAGCTTTCACCAAAGCGATCAGAAGACCTGTAAACAGCCTCAGGGAACTGTAAAAGTCTGTCGGGGTCTCTAGTGTACCAGATGAAAAGCAGAAACTTTAGGTAGCCGTCTGAATGTGTCAAATGGGAATATCAGAATAACTCACTAAATTTCCTTTTTCAACTTTCCTCGCAAGGTTTGTCTTTTTATGTGGTAAATGTTGGTGAGTTCCATTTTTAAGTTTTACTCTTCCCATTCTACTTCAGTCTCCTTAGCAAACACACACACAAACACACACACACACACACAACACACACAAAATTGTTCTTCTTGAAAGATACATGTAAATGAATGGTGAGTAAAAAATTAAAGTCTGGATGCAGTGGCTCACGCCTGTAATCCCAGCACTTTGGGAGGCCAAGGTGGGTGACTCACTTCAGGTCGGGTCACTCACTTGAGACCAGGAGTTCGAGACCAGCCTGGCCAACATGGTGAAACCCCATCTCTACTAAAAATACAAAAATTAGTCGGGAGTGGTGGCATATGCCTGTAATCCCGGCTACTCAGGAGGCTGAGGCAGGAGAATTGCTTGAACCCTGGAGTTGGAGGTTGAAGAGAGCTGAGATCGCACCACTGCACTCCAGCCTGGCGACAGAGCGAGTCTCCATCTCAAAAAAAAAAAAAAAAATTAAAAACTTATTGTCTCAAAGCAGCCATTCATTTATTCAAGGAATTGCTAAACTTTTCTAAGGGGCCAGGCACTGGCCTGGGTGCTACATTGAGAGAGAGTAATAAGATCAAGGATCCCATTCCCACGTTCTGCACGTGTGTGTGTGTGTGTGTGTGCGTGTGTGTGTGTGTTTCAATCTGTGTGTGTTGGTGGGTGAATGGCTATGCAAATACATAACAATTTAATAAGTCTTATGATCCTGGGAGTACCTGACTCTGATTAGGGGGCACTGCTTTAATATCTGGCAATGGGGGATATATCCATCTTCATTCGCTCCTTCATGCCCCCATCTAACCTTGATTAAAGTCTGATTTCAAATAGTCAGCCCATTTGTTGAACATTTTATCAAGGTTTTTCAGGAGCCTGACAGAAAATGTAAAGTCGTCGTATGTTTTGTTTTGGGAAATACTACTTCTAAAACTTACTTGAGTGTCTCAGCTTTTTCTTTATTTTATTTTATTTTTTAATTAAAAAATAATATTATCTTATCTTTTATTTGTCTTTAAGAGACAGAACCGTGTCTGCCTAGTACCTTCACTTGGTCAAATACCTCTTTTGGTGGAAACAACACAAATTATATAGGTTGTATATACAGGATGAACTCGGTTTAAAGATAAGACATGAAATTCAGTGGAAATATTCTTTAAATTCTAAACAGAGAAATCAAAACAAAGGTATATTCACATTGCATGTGGGTATAAGTTTTTTCTTACATATATTATGTATACATATATAAGTGTAACACTTTTAAGAATTTTATTGACCATCTAAATATATAGCAAAATCAGCTGGGGGTACAAGAGTGTAACTACTTCCTTTTTTCCTAAGTTGTGGAAAATGTGAGAAAAGAGAAGTAAGCAAGACGGAGGATTAGAATCACAAGGTGGGTTTCCCTAGTATGAATTCAGTACCTGAAAATCTTAGTTCTGAGTTTGAAGCAGATTCTATAAAATCCTGTATTAAAATAAATACAGTAGAAATTAGCAAGGATGGGGGAATAGGAGTAGGCAGATATGTTCTTGAAGAGAACACTCTAAATGCAGAACATTATTCTTTGTCAATTAATTTTTACTTTTTATAGATTGTTAGACTATTTAACAAATTCTTATGAGAAAAGTGGGTTTTTAAGTGATCTCTGGGAAGATGTTCCTGATAATAAATTAAATTAGGACTGTGCATTGCGGAGCCCCCACCAGTTGTACTCCCTCTGGTGAATTTAACACCAGAGGCAACCTAGTTAGAGGTGACATGAAATCACAGAATTTGACAATTTTTTTTTCAAAGTTAAGCAAATATAGATGAGCTCTTCTTGTATATGTAAGATGCCAGATGGTGTTTTTGAGAAATCGATTTGTGTATAGTACCAGTCCAGACAAATGGGTCCAATCCTTCTATAGATAAGGCGACCCACTTTTCCTATTCAACCATAGGGCTCCGTTGTCTGGCACACATTATTTAACAAAGTGACATTGTGGAGTCATCAGTAAGAATGTGGCTTCTGGAGTGAGTTTTTTTTTGAGTTTGAATCCTTTGCTGGGTGATCCTGGCCAAATTTCTTAACCTGTTTGAACATTAGTTTCCTCATCTCTAAAATGTGAGTAACAAGAGTTTCTCGTAGGAACTATGTAAAGGTAAAAAGAAACTGTCTAGCATAGTGCCTGGCACATAATAAAATTTCATAAAGTGTAACTCTTGTTATTAAACTGGATAGCTCAATAGATATTGCTCCGGAAACGCTAGTGCATGAGGCTGCCATTACGATCGCCAAATGATAGCAGCTGTGAACTGCCACTCCAAGCCCTTTGCAGATGCATGTACTTCTTTGCAAGGGCTTCTAGTCATTGACTTACCCAGATCTATCGTCACCTCTTGAAGAAACAACCAGAAAACACTTTCCCTACTTACAGTGAAATAAGTGAGTATCCTTCTACAGAAGGACAGTTAGTTCTTGAACCAAGGGACTTCAATGCCATATGAGAAAAATTGTCTTGTATACAATATCCTTGAAGAGTGAAAGAGTTTTAAGCATCTTGATATTAGAAATTAAGGCTACAATGCATTCAGGTTGCCTATAAGTTATTCATTTCCGTATCTTGTCAGAAAAAAAAAGAATACTTCAAAATTAAGTTTTTTCCATCTAGGATCTCAGATCTCATTGTATAATTTTCATCATTCAACTGGATTTAATAGGTCCATCAGTATGCACAGTAAATTATTTTCAAAATTCTTCACCTAATAGCTAAAAAGTAAGCCCTAATCTGATTTTCTGTGAAATTGTCCTCGACAGAATAAATAGTACAGGTGTCTGAAAAGAAAAATTCCATATTCCTATATCTGGGTTGACACTTAAGACTGCATTTGTGAAGCCTCCTTATATCTTGAAGACAGGATGTATCTATCTTGCTGGTGAGAATTTTGCTGTTCTGGAGTCTATGTCAGGTACCTCAAACGTGATGAGTGATAGAGGTCATGCTTTGTTGTATCACAGTTTGTTGAATTTCCCTCCTTAGAGATTCATTTGACTGAAAAACTAACAGGTTTATTTGTGCGAATGGTAGTTGCACACCCAATTATTGCTTCTGGGTTTCCCATGTGACTAGCCAAGACTCAAGGTGAAAGTTTGGCCTGCAGCTGTGGCAAACAAAGGAGAAGCTAATGAATCATAAAGGTCACATCTTCCTGAATTTTCTTCTCTTTCTTCACTGTTCTGATTACTTTTAAAAAATCTCTGTGCCTTATATATTCTGAGTACAAAAACTCATTAGCAAGATTTGGTTCTGTTGTCTGGAGAATTTTCTGCTCACTGCAATATGAAGATGATCCAGGTACCACATAACTGTCTCCATGAAGATGTTTGCAATATGTTGTGAGTTTTTTAAAGTTATTGTTTGAGAAAAGGCCATATAAGGAGATAATTTTTGCTTATTACTAATTAGCTTACCCCTCTTCTGCTGTTCTTACATTTATAACTATTTACTTGTAAATAAAAGTTATTGATCTTTTTAGAAGTCCATTGGATTCTGCTGCTTTTATTTTTGAGAATCATTTTAATTTACAAACACATATTACCTTTTCCAAAAAGTGACCACATAGCTCTGTGACTCCTCCCTCATATGTTTTGAGCACACAGAAATTACCATCCTCTCACTGAGTAGTATACATCGGGGCCTCTGGCTCTTACCTCCTTTCTCAGATCCAGGACTGAATGCATAGCTGAAAAGATGACTTTAGTCTCTATTCACAACCTGTAAGCTAAAGAAGGTCATTAAAAAAAAATTCTTCATATCTTGCAAACAAAAGAACTGAGATACCTATCTAAGAATGGCAAGTCTGAGAAGCAAATACCTGGCTCTAGCCCTCTGCCATAAATTTGCAAGCTTGTGTAGACCTTTGTCTGAGAATTGGTTAGGTATAGAAATACACTTCAGCAGAGACTTGACCTATATGACTTTCAAATTTGTTATGATTCTACAATTAGTGTTTGCTAAAATCAAAACTGTAGAATATAGTGTAGAGAGTATATTAATTGTTGGCTCTATGCTGATGCAAAATGAAGTCTTTTAAGAGATTAGAGTACTACACTGTCTACATTTAACCAGGTGTCATATAACAATTAATGAAAATTCAATGTTTTATACTTAGAATTTTTAAGTAATAACAGATGATGGATCAAGATTAAAACTGTATTGACAGCCTAAGCAAAGAAATAAAATCTAACCAAAGAAGCTTTAAAAGAAATGAATGTAAAATCCTATATTTTGATTAAATAAATCAAGTTTGCAAGTACCAGGTATAGGAGTTTTGGACTGACAGAACTTTACACTAAACAAGATGTAAAAATTTAATTGTACATAAATTTAAAATGAACCTGCCTTACTGTTTCTTTTAAAAAAAATTAAGAAAAAAAACCTCTATGCAGTATTAAGTTCTATTAATAGACTTCTAATTTATAACTAAATTATGTTGACTCTTCATCTGAAATGTATCTATCTTTTTACTCCATTAATTTCTCTTCAGTGATCTAGTCACAGACCTTATTATCCTTTACATGACAGTAGCTTAATAATGGTATCCTTGCTTTTCTCCCTACTACAGTCTGTCCTCTGCATGTAGCCAATGTTATACTTGATGACTTAGATCTGATCATATCATTCCCAAGTAAATAAGCCAACAATGGTCCTCAATAATTACCGAATTAATTATTCCCTGAGAAATGGGGCCCCTCAGTGTAATATCTCATCTCAATCATTTTTTTCTTTAGTTTTGCAGATAACACCTGCCATTTCTAAAGACGTGTCTTTAATTCATCTTAACCACTTCGGATTATGACATCCTAAAATTGCCATATATTTTTATATTTCCATACTTTTGCTCAGGATCTTCTTTGGTTAAAATAATCTTTCCTACTTCACCTTTGACCAACCACTGCCAGTGATCCATGAGGTTCAAATGTCTTCTCATTTGGAAGGACTGCCTGATAACCTGCTACCTCAGCTTCAGGAGAAACCAGTTGCTGGCCTCTGTGCTGTTCTCCTACCTCTAAACAGAATGTAAAGTACTATTATTTTCTCTTCAATTGACAAGGCGCTTCTATGATTGTTCCCATCTTCTGTTGGTATTATTTTTAATAAAAAGATGTCATATATTGTGTTAAAGTACTAACGTTGAGAAGACCCCCAGTCTGAAAGAAGAATATTTCACTTCTCCCTTCCCCATTTTCAATCACAAATATTATTGAATAATTTTGGTTAACATCCTTAATATTCTAAAGTATCTTGAAACAGTTACTTTTTCTATTTTCAGAAATAAGGTTTTAGTGATAATACTGAAAATTCTAAACTGTGAGCTTTTGTTTCAGGGATAGAAATTTTAAAAATCATGAGGTCTTCTGTCATGATTTTGAATGTTAATCTACTTTGTCCAGTGGGCTTCTGAATCTTTTGTGATTGGCACGTGTTACTGAGATGCAGACACATGCAATTCTGGTGACCGAGTTCTCGAGCTACAGTTTATTATTTCACACTGCAGTAAATGTATGGACTGAGGGTGAGGGAACTGTCAGAAGATGTGTGTCTTGGGTGCCTGAATAATGCTTCTTTTGCTATTCACTTTCATCTTAATTTAGAGTCATATATTTCTTGTTACCGTTTGGTTTTCCCCTGGCACCTAACAATGTAATCTTCAGAAAGCAGTGCTACATTCTAAATTTATAGTGCAGTAAATGAAAGAGGTTGGATCTATTGTGCTTCATAATTCAGAGGGAAGAATGTCTGCAGAAAGAAACGTGGGTATTCTTTGGAATGCCATGTGTGCAATAATTGAAACATTTTGAGGAATTTCCAATTTACCTCTTAAGAGGAATTCAGGTTTTTGTTCTTTTTGAAAAGAAGATGATTGTTACAGACTTGGGAAATCCTAAAAGAAAAAAGAAGGACTGTTGGGACATCCTGGTTGTTCTTGACCCCCGCAAGAACAGCTACAGTTCTTTCAGATCACAGCACTTGAAGTCAGAAGCCTAAGTGGGTGTCCAGAGAATTCAATGCCTAAAGGTTTTGCCCCTCTTAACTCTCCTGACCACTAGCATTCTCTCTACCTTAGTGTGTGGGTAGGTCTTTGTTATGTCTCCAGACTCACACTAGTTTTTTTTTTAAAAAATACTTAGGTAAATAGCAGTGGGACCCCAATTCTCTTTTTCTTGTATTCCAGATGAAAAAGAAAAAAACTCACCAGTTTAAAGTGCTCATTTCATATGTTCACGATATCTAATAGATGTTAAATTTTGGTACCAGGAAGTGAGAGAGTGATATGAAGGAACTAGTGAAATAAGATTTTAATACCTGGCAACATTTCATAGATGATAACACTGGTCCACTTGAACACTTGCCATTTTTTATTCATTATATCTCGTCTAGATGGGTCTAGCTAAAACTTTATTCCGTGCAACACAGCTCTTGCCTATTTAGAAGCCTTTAACTGTGTGTTTAATTATCACCTGGAGTGGTTCTTTTGCAGAGAAAACATAGAACGTAGGATCCAGTCTTTCACAATGCAAAAGTTGAACCTCTGTCACCTGGCATGCTTGAGGAAATTTCAGAAGCTTTGTCCTCACCTTAGACCCACTGAATAGGGTCACTAAGGAATGGCCCCCAGGAATCTACATTTTACAACCTCTCCATTTAATACATATGCTTGCTAGAGGTTAAGCAACACTGTGGGCTCACCTGTAGCACGTAGCACTAATCAGACAAGACTCAATATCTGGCCAGACTTTTAGATGATAATCACAAGAAACAATAACATTTTTCTGAAACAAAACAAGTGGCAAATGATACTGTGAAATCTCTGGCACTGGTTACCCAATATCCACACATACCCCACTTAGCTCTAGATTAGAAAATAAAGAATGAGATTCAGCCCAGAGGCAGCCATGAGCACAGGTGCACAATTTGGAAAAATGAGACCAATTCTTAAAAAAAAAAAAAATCAAGCTGAAGTCAAAGAAGCTTAATAAAAATGTAAATCCCCTTTCAACTGGCTCCATGTTTTCTGTCTCTTCATGAACACCTGCCACCTGGTGAATAATGTCAAGGCCTCTGAGAGTGGGTCAGGAAAGCAAAAAGGCCCATGGCCGGAAATGCTATTAGGCATTCAAAAATGAACAATCCAGGTAACAAAAACTCATGTCAGTGGTGCAGGTACGATGGCGTATTCTCTTCATAAGAAACACTATGCAAATGAATCGCAAAGCGTGAGAGAGCAGAACTTTTCACTGCTGCCTTCTGTCAAGTTGGGAACACTGAGGTGAAGATTGAGTGCAGGGGATTTGGGGCGGGGAGGGTCCCCTGTGAAACAGTTTCTGAATGAAAGTGAGGGAAGCAGGCATGGGATAGAAGGATAATTTGGTCTGAGATGCAAGTGCGGCTAAAGCCTCAGCCAGTCCCACGGTGAGCTCTGAAGTTAGGTTGTCCCTTCTGAGATGACCTAAATTGCATAAACGGATCTGAGTCTTTGTACCTCCCCTGCCCATCCAAACATCCAGTCACCATATAAGGCCACACCCATTGACTGAATCCGGTTCTGGAGAGGGACTGAGGTTTGGTGCAAGTTGCCCGCAGCCAGGACTCCCAACATCTGGAGGATGAGCACCCTAATCTTGAAGGCTGAATTCAGTAGCACATCCACTGCAACTGAATATCTGATTCAAGGCCAAAAATTGTGGAGCTCAGAGCCACAACGGGCTTCTGATCTTCCACAGGCTGCTGAATGCCCCTGGCAGTCCACTGAAGTGATAATGTTAAGGAAGGAAATGATTAGAAGTAATTTGCTGAGGGATCAGAGTTGCATTTGGAGCTGTCAGCAAGTAATGAAGCAAGAATGTCAATCGACAGGTGAATCAGTCAGGGCAAAAGAAAGGGAGGAGGAAATTTGCTCCAAAAAAAAAAAAAAAGCCATTACTTTCATTGAGGCCTGGGATGAGGTAAGTAGAGAAAGTTTGCAACTGCCAGAGATTGCTAAATAGGAAAAAATCTTTTGTGCACGTGTTGCTGGTGGGATTGGGACATGAAAGATGTTGTGGGACAGAATCTCACTGGAAAAGTCAAGAATCAGAGCTGGTTTCAAAAAAACTCAACCTTCAAATAAAGGATCCCCTATCTCTATATTGAACCTGGCAATGATACCTCTTTCTTTTCCTTATTGGTTGGCAAGGATGTAGAACACTAAGATACACACACACACACACACACACACACACACACACTTTTTGTTTGTTTGTTTTGAGACAGGATCTTGCTCTGTCACCCAGGCTAAGTGCAGTGGCATGATCATAGCTCACTGCAGTCCCAATCTCCTGAGCTTAGGCTATCCTCCTGCCGCAGCCTCCTGAGGAGCTGGGACTATAGGCATGGACCATCACACTCGGCTGATTTTTAATTTTTTGTAGAGATGAGGTCTCCCTGTGTTGCCCAGGCTGGTCTCAAACTCTCGGACTGAAGGGATCCTCACACCTCGGCCTCCCAAAGTGCTAGGATTACAGGCACGAACCACCACACTTGGCAAATATTTAATTAAATATTAAATATATCTAATTGTTTGATAAAAAGGGAGAGAGGCTCTCCTTGATGGAAGTAATAGGTTCTGGAATGCAGTGAGTTCTGCTCGGAATGCCCTCTGACCACTGCCTCCATGTGTCTAATATAACCTATGACATTACCCATAGAGATGCCGCTTTTTCATTGGGGGGCACTGCTCCAAAAGGTGCCTGGAACCAGGTTAAACCATTGAGGTTATAAGGAATAAAGGGCCTTTATAATAAAGACCATTTCTGTGACTGTGTTCTGAAACTGATAAAAAGCACTTCTTTCTGTCTTTGGTGTCTTCCTTGATAGTTGTAATAAGAATAGTAGTAGTTGTTCTTCTTTTTCTTTTTTCTTGTTTGATTTGTAAAATAAAAACACTTTTCCTTTCCTCTCTGGTGTTTGAATGCACCCAGTCTCATTTCAGCAGTCCACAATGACATACTGAAAGTTGTAATAGAGCTACAGCTTTGCTGTATAGAGGTCCATGGATATGTTTTCTAATTATAATCATTCCTGAGCTGTTTGTAACTATTTCAGACTGCTTACCCAGCTGTATGCCACTGGCTTGTTTCTATTTCAGGAATCATCTCTTCCTCCTCCTCCTCCTTCCCCCTCCATTCCCAAATCCCCACATTAGTAGCGGCCAAGTTATTTTCAAGTACAGTGTATATGTAAGTGATCTTGATCTGCTAAGAAAAGACATACTGTTTGTTTTTATTGGGCAGGCAGCATCCTAGGGAAAAGGAGAATTACAAGTCTAATTTGGTTAGGAAGCATCCTTTTTCGCAACAGTGAGGACTGCAGGTACCACTAAAATCATTGCTGTTAATTACTAATTGCATTAAGTCCTCTCTGTTCCACCAACCCTGCTTTTAAAATTTCTTCTCTGCTTTTCATTCAGAAACTGCCTCAGCCTGCACTCCGTTATCTACCTCCAGGCTTTATTGCAACACCTCCCACTGCCTCTCACCTGGACCACCTTGTCCACGCTGCACACAGTTGCCAAATTCAACTTTCTGTGTTGCAAACCTCGTTGTGGCTCCCCCGTGTAAAAACCTTTTAGTGTTTCTCATCTCCGTAAATCACTAATCCATGGTGCTTAGTAGCGTCTGAAAGGCCCTTCCGAATCTATCTCTAGCCTACCTCTGTGGACCTTATCTCTTGGCTCTCCCACCTGCCCCCACCCACACCTCTACCCCTTGCTTTTTGCTTTTCTTTTCCCCAAATTCTGAGCTGCTTATACGTTCTTTCCCTTCATGGTGTTTTATACCTCAGTGCTTTCATGCATATAGTTCCCAGTGTCTGGAATGATCTTTTGGATAAATAGTGACACTTCAAGAAATATCTTTGTCCCAACTTCAGAAACCTAATTTTCATTGTGATGAATAGCTCTCACAGTTTTTTCCCCGGACTATTTTACGAGTATTGAGGTTTCACATGTTAATCCTGAAATGTGCATTCTGAAAATAAAAAAGCTCCATCTGAGAACCCATTAAACCTCTAGTTTAAATACCCAGGCATTCTTAAAAATCGAATTTGCATTGTCTTTGCTGCAGTGTCTTCTCAGGTAACCAATGCAGCCATGTCAGATTGATACATCATGTTGTTAAGACCACCAACTGTCTCTAGGATAGTAGAAAAGATGCAGCTACGGAAGAGAACAGAACTGTGCTCCTGAACATGGCGTGGCTGCCCAACCTCACAGATAATCCTGAAGCAGGCAATCTCTGCAGACTTCTGGGGTGATTTGAGCGTGTGTAGCTTTTGCTGGCAGCTGAGAGAAATGGGAAGTCCCCTGAGCTGAAAGTTGGGAGCACTACATCCTCAACAACCTAAATCTGCCACATACAGTCTCTGTGATCCTGGGGAAGTCATTGGACTTCTTTGAGTCATGCTGTCCTCAAATGTAAAATGAGTTTTACATTTAAATGTTCTAAATAAGTTCCTTTAGAATGTTTCAATTAAAAATTTATCCATCTGTATCAGATAATATTGGTGATCTCCTCCAATTTTTTTAGTTCCCTTTTTGATTATTTTTGTACCCCCAGGCCTCAGCGTGGCTTCTCTTGCAATAGCCAGCATGGCTTGTTCTTAAGAAAGTTGTCCTCAGTCTACTACTCTATTGCCTCTGGCTGGAAAAACTCGGGTAGGTGCAAGGTGTCCACCAGCATTTTCTCCTGGGATCGGGCTGCTGCCAGCTCTGGCACTTTGCCTGGGACTATAGCCTTGTCTGGACTCCCCTTTCCCTCTGCGTGGGAGTGCTTCCTTATCAATCATTTGCACTTGAATCCATGTCTTAGGATCTGCTTATGGGTTGGACTCAGCCCAAGATATTCTCTATCTAGGTATCCTGGTGGAGTTTGTTAATAAAACTTCGGTTTGGATTTAGATGAGGCAAACCAAACTCGGTTAGGGTAAATAGAGGAGGAAGGTGCCTTGTCTCCTGAATTGTGTTTGATAAAGTGCTTAATAAAGGCGGCTTCCAAAGTGGTTCCAGGTAAAGAAGTACTAAAAAGGCCTCTTTATTAATGTATGGATTTTCTGTCACTGATGTTTGTCTGCCTATGAATAGTTTAGACTAGATTTTTCAAGTAAGCACTTTATAATATCTGTAATTCTTTATAATATCTGTAACACTTTATAATATCTGTAATTTCTAGGTGTTTTATAAACAACTAACTGGGTAGAGCAGCAACAACAAAGAGCTGTAAGTTTTCTGCCAGTAACTTCTAGTTTTTACCTCCTCAAAAGCTATTTTAAACAAATATGTGTCTAATTAAATCTCAAGGGAATGTGAAATAAAAACTGGAATTTGAGTTCAGAGTACCTGAAAGAGCATTTTTGGAAAAGGCTTTGTTTATGCCATTTGTGCATATGTAGATGGAATCAAAATGTATAAGATAATAATAGAAAGGTGCCATTGAGCCTCCAAGTAGAAGCCCGATGACTTCACTTATGCCCGGCTGATCACCCAAGTGTACAGTTAGTCATGATTTGATATCTGTTGTAGATTAAGCCTGTTGCACACAGTTTCTACCCTGATGTTTGGCATGGGCCATGCACCACACATTGAAACAAGATTTTGAGGTAAATAGAACTACATTTTCCACTTTCTTTCATGCTGTTATTTTCTCTGCAAAATGCATTCTGGCTCCTTTTGTGAGACCTCAGATTTGATTCTACGAGCTGCTGAGAAACACAGCACCTGCATGCCACCCACCAAAGAGAGTGTTTACATAGTCTGTTGTACATAGAAAGCATGTGGGTGTGAGTATACGTATGTGTGATGAAATGGTTCAATTGACATTGTACTTACAAGATAAACTGCATGTATCACCAAATTATTTGACTTCTCTACTCAGAAAGCATTAAATTTTGAGGTTTAAGTAGACATTAAACATTTATAATTTAATATACATTTAATAAAATTAATATTTATGAACACATTTGCCTTGGGAATTAAAAGTGGAAAACAGTGTCATTTACTTGCTAATGGCCACCACGGTGCCATGCAGTTACAGATTTGATGGCCTGCATCCCAGTGACATTGCTCCAAGACCAGAGACAAGACCATTTTTTGTTTGCATGGAGCTAAGTATTATTTTCAGAAAATCAAAACCAAAAGGTATGTTTTGCTTCCTAGCTCAGGGTCTCTGGAGACCTGACCTGCCAGGTATCATTTGCTCATTTTATTTAAAGAAAATAAAATAAATATTCAATGGAGAAGTTAAAAGTCTCTTTCCAACTCAACTCTATATCTCAAAGAATTATTTTCTCATTCTGTCAAGCCATGTTAAAATTTTCAAGTAAAGTCGTAGTCATTTCTACATTTTCTTTCCTGTTTGTCTTGCATCTCTTAAAATGGTTTTAATGTTAGAAGCTACTTGACAATGGATGTGAAAATAGATTTAACTCAGCAATCAATATATCATCAATAATAATCATTAATTTATACATAAACATCACATGGGTAGCTTTCCAAGTCCATCCTGTTTTTTTGTGGGCTCTTATGCTGGTTCAGAGATGATATATGCCATTTTTATAAGGTGAAGAAGTGGAGCAGTATAAATTGTACCAAGCAAGTATTGAGCACTGCGAAGTTCACTGTTCCTTAGAGAAATGAGCTATGCATTTACTGCTAAAAACAAACCTTTCATAAAATATTTTTTTGGGCACCAACCTAGTGAAGGAGTAAGGAAAAGAAGTGGATGGTTTTAGCATTTACCCTTTGGAAGCTTATAGCCTGGATGGCAAGATCAAATTAACATGAGAAGGCAGTTTGGTGTAATGGTTAAGAGCCTTCGGATTCAGCCAAGGCAGAAAGTGATTTGAATTCTAATTAAGCCCCTTTTTAGCTGTACAACTTTGTAAAAGCCCTTTACCTTCTATACCTCAGTTTTCTTATCTTTAAAATAGAAATGCTAATATCTACCTAATAGTGTTGTTACTATTGTTTCTTAAAGATTGACGACAAGGCGTATGAACAGCATGCCTGGAAAATACTGGATACTCCTCATAAGTAGTTATTTATTTATTAATATCACTGACACAAATGAAATAATCCATCTCTTCCTACCCCAGCACACTTATCATAACAAATTTGTAATTTGTATGTTTACAATATCTTTTCTGATGAATTGATCCCCATAGTATATTTAGAGCAGTGGTGTCTGGATTTGTATAAATCTCTGTAACTCTAGAACTTCACCCAGTGGCCAATACATAAAAGATTCTAAATAAATATTTGTTATTGTCATTGTAATAGGGGAAGAGTATGCTCCAAAACAAAGATACTGATTTTAAAAACGACCACACTTTCAAAAAAAAATTTTTTTTTAATTCTAGAGACCAGCATCGAGAGTAGGAGCACTCAGTATGATTATTTACGGTAATATATTTATTGGGTAAATTAGGCACCATCTGGTGTGCTAGCTTAGATGGCTCTAGTTCTTTATTAATAGATACATGAGACTCTGGGGTAATAGGCTGCTAGATCCACATGCTATTCAGGAGACAAATTTAGTATACAGTAAGCTTGCTACAGGATCAAGTCGCATAAGAAAATGAATTGAAGTAGAAGAAATGCTTAGGTTAACCCAACAACTCTGATAATTGACCAATGTGGCAAGGGCCATTCTGTTCCAAAAATAATTAACAATATGATCAGTACTGAATTAATGTTGTTACGGATTATAGGTTTCAAATTTTCCCGTGTTAGCAAAATCACCTTTTAAATAATCTCATAGAGTTTTGAACAAAGAGCACAGCGTTTCTTTTTTTTTAAATAGAAACCCATACTTGAGAAGGTAGCAAAGAGTAGCAAAGAGACCTGGATCTCTGTAGTAAGTTCTTGGCCTGGTCTTCATTTTCAATTCTAAAAATTTTGAGGGAAATAAACAGCTGTCCAAACAAAATGCTGAAAGAATATCCCTGGACAAACAGAAAATCTTTTTTTTTTTTTTTTTTTTTGGAGACGGAATCTCGCTCTGTTGTCCAGGCTGGAGTGCAGTGGTGCGATCTTGGCTCACTGCAAGCTCCGCCTCCCGGGTTCACGCCATTCTCCTGCCTCAGCCTCCCGAGTAGCTGGAACTACAGGCGCCCGCCACCACACCTGGCTAATTTTTTTGTATTTTTAGTAGAGACGGGGTTTCACCATGTTAGCCAGGATGGTCTCGATCTCCTGACCTCGTGATCCGCCCGCCTCGGCCTCCCAAAGTGCTGGGATTACAGGCATGAGCCACCGCTCCCGACCGACAAACAGAAAATCTTAGAGGGGCATCAAAGCAAATCATATGGATGGAGACTGTGAATATGAAGAAAAGCATATTCTTTCTTCACACACACATACTGTGTGTGCGTGAAGTAATCTTCAGCCAAAGCAAAAAGACTAAAATGACCTGTTCAATAAGATGGAAGCAAACTTTAAAAAACAAACAAACAACAACAAAAAAACTGTCCTCCTTCTCCGCCAAATTCAGGATACATGTTTTATCAGCCCATGTGCTATTAATCTATTTGTGATCATTCTATTTCATTTTCTCTCCCATGCTTTTCTCATTTCTTCTCCTCATTCTAGGTGAGTATAGGAAGCATCAGGGCTGGGGCCATAAAAAGCCTGTGGCCAAGGACATTGCAATAAGACAGAGAATTTTAGATACTTCATTAATTATTTTTCCTACCAGTTAAGGGTTCCTTGTGTAATGACTAAGAACAAGGAGAAGACAGCGAAATAATACTAATGCTAATAAAAATATGTAATACTTACAGAGTACTTATGATGATATAAGCATTGTTTTGTTTGCTTAGATTATTCTGTCTGGTGTTCTTAACAGCCTGTATGCTGGGCAATAAAAATAGAGTCTCAGGAAAATAGAACCAAGTTTGCTATAATTTGGAGAGACAAAACTAAGCTAAGATTCTTTAAGTAATGTTCATGGGGAGTTTGTGCATATGATTTATCAGAAAGAGCTGCTTCTACCAGGGCTCATAATAATAATGGTTCCCCTGAACTGGATGCTAAATTTATCACCTGGTTATTTTGGGCTTCTCTTGCCAGTAAGCCTATAGAAAACAAAAACAAAAACTTTTGCTATAACCTTGATTATTCAGAGAAAATAAGGTTTCTGCTACACAGCAGGGACAGGACAAGGTTGGCAACTGGGAAAGACACTCAGCAAATATTATAGATACCAGAAGGAACCTGGAGAAACTCTGATTCTTTTTCATTTTGTTCCTAAAAAGCAGGCATCTGAAATGTGCCCAACTTCAGCTAAAGAAAAAAACACTATTGTTGGGTCTAGACACAAAGCCTGATTTACTGATTTTATTTTTCTTCATTTAGTTATTTTATTGTTCTGTAAACATGGACTTACCTTTTTTGCTTCTTTATTTTATCTTTTGGTAGAACCTTGAGCAGGGATACCCTAGACGTTCAGCTGTTCCGTGTGATCAGTGTCTGCCTTAAAATGTCTGAATTCCTGTACTGCATTTCCCAGTGAAGTTTAGTGTTTATGGCAATCCTCCCGATGGGGAGAGAAATGAGCAGGTGAGGCCAAAAGCAGCATCTGTGACTTGCTAGGATCAGCTGGCTCTGTGTGCATGATTTCCACTTCAAAGGGTACACAGACAACTTGGTGATAGTCCATTTATTGCAGCCTGGTCTTGTCAATTAGTCAAAGTTATCTTCTATACAGCTACAGTAAGTAATGTAAAATCATTTACAATATAGGTGTTAGAACAGCAGAGACCCTTAGAGTTCATGTATTTGACTTCCTCATTGCACAGTTGAGGAAATTATGAAATGCATGTCTTTAGCTTCTTCATTCTACAGTATTTATTGAGATTTTTTTTATGAAGAAGAAGGATAAAAAGATACAGACTTGTATGAAGTTAGGGAACTGGAGAAGCTAACTCATTTTCTCTTTTTTTTCCTGTGTCTTTGGCACCTCTATTAGATCTGGTCCGTAGTGGGTCTAAATAAGTATTTATTGAAGAAATAATACATGCTTTATAAATGTTGGCCAAATAGCTGTTTGACTGGATAAAAAAGCTTCATAAAGAAAGTGATACTTGTACTACGTCTTGCAGGATGTGGGAGAATTGGAAAATGAGAGAGAATAGAGAAATTAACCAATATTATAGTCCAGCCAACAGCAAAGATTGAACTAAAATTCTGGTCTGGTCTAGAGGTAAACCAATAGGCTCACTTTCCAAAAGAAAATCTTCTGAAGCATTTAAGATTATTTAATAAGGAAGAATTTCCTCTGGTGTCCTGAATGAGGAATCTTCAGGGCAAGAAGGGTCCTGTCCTATTTATTATCCTTAAGAAATTCCTAGCTATTTTTAGTTCTCAACATCAGCTACTTCTCATTACTAAGTAAAAGCCAGATTACTTAACTTGCACTCACCCTAATTCGTCTTATCCACTGGCAGCAAATTCCTTCCTTAGAATACTTCCCCACTGGTTTTTGAGAAGTGAAAAGGATTAACATATATGGCAGTGGAGTGTTTTATGTAATAGTCTTTTTATTAACCCCATTATCCAGCTGTTGGGGTGCTGGGTAGAGAAGGAAGGGAGGAGGAGGAAAGTAGTTGTTGGCACTGGGGGTTCAGAGCCGCCCCAGCTCCCTGAGATGAAGGGATGAAAATAAATCCTCTGTATTACTGAAGCATGTGAATGCCATGAAGTAGTGGGACCTGAATCAATACATTGCATTTACAGCAGAGCAAAAGAAAGAATAGGGTTTTCAGAGTTTATTTATCCTGCTTCTCTGAAAAATACCTATGTGAACTATTGGGCTGAGAGTGTTCAGTCCATTGAATTTGACTCTTTCACTGCCATATCTTTGGAGAGAATGCCTTCCCAAAGAGTCATATCCAAATGTAATGTCCCTCCCTTCTCTTATGAGTGACTTACTTTTGGTATTCCACTGGGTGGAAAAAAGCTTTTCTTACAGGATATATGAACTAATAATAGTTATACGACTGCTTCGGATTTGTCGCGCTCCCCTTGGATAAGTTTAATATGATTTTGTACACATTAATTAATTCTCTTAATAACAGACAAAATAGAAGGAAGCCACTACCGTCCTTTCCAGTGCATCAGATGAATCAAAATGAATCAAAGGGCTGGGCATGGTGGCCCACACTTGCAATCCCATTACTTTGGGAGCCCGACACCAGTAGATCACTTGAGGCCAAGAGTTCAAAACCAGCCTCAGCAATATAGTGAGAACCCATCACTACAAATTCCTTTTTTTAAATTAGCTGGACATGGTGACCCATGCCTGTAGTCCCAGCTACTTGGGTGGCTGAGTCAGGAGGGTTGCTTGAGCCCAGGGGTTCTAGACTGCAGTGAGTTATGATCACCACTGCAGTCCAACCTGGGTGACAGAGTCAGACCTTGTCTCTAAAAAAATAAATTTAAAAATAACATTAATTAAAATGGATCAAATAAACACATACATATTGTGGAGATTGTGAAAAATAAGCCTTGTTCTATGTGTCTCAGGTTTACGTGAACTCCAAGTAGCCCTGATGACTATATGGCGGTTATCACAATAAGCAACAGCATAAAGGACTTTGAGAAATCAACAGATCTTATTTTTAAAAATGAATTTTCTTAAACATGTATTCACTCAGCAGGCAGTGGTGGCTCATGCCTGTAATCCCAGCAATTTTAGAGGCCGAGGCGGGCAGATCACGAGGTCAAGAGATCAAGACCATCCTGGCCAACATGGTGAAACCCCATCTCTACTAAAAATACAAAAATTACCTGGGTGTGGTGACACACACCTGTAGTCCCAGCTACTCGGGAGGCTGAGGCAGGAGAATCACTTGAACCCGGGAGTCGGGGGTTGCAGTGAGCCGAGATCACGCCACTGCACTCCAGCCTGGTGACAGAGCAAGACCCCATCTCAAAAAAAAAAAAAAAAAAAAAAAGAAAGAAAGAAAAAAGAAAAAAAAGTGTATTCACTCAATATGATTAAGTACCTACTCTTGGCTAGATATTAATTAGATCATTGAGAGTGTAGGTGTAAGCCAGGCAGTCAGACATCAATTCTCATGGACTTGCATTCTAGAAGGAGATTGAAGAGATGAGGCAACAGTTGTAGAGAACACCTTACTGCTCATGGGATAGAAAATTACCACTGGGATGAGGGAAAGTTGCTACTTTTGATTGTGGTCAAGAAAAGCTTTTCAGGAGATCACCCTTGGCTTGAGGCTCATTGATAAGAAGAGGCCAGCCATGCAAACATCTGGGGGAAGAGGAAAGAGCAAGTGCAAAGATCCCAAAGCCACAGAGATGTTTATGTGCTGGGAGAACAGAAGAAATCCCAGTGCTTGTAGTGCAGTGAGCAAAAGGAAGTATGAGGCCAGGTAAAGTAAGAAAGGTTGGCAAGGGTCAGATCATGGAGGGCCTTTGGGGCTGTTGTAAAGAGTTTCATTTCATTCTAAGGCAATTGGAATCCATTTGAGAATTGTGAGCAGGAGAGTGGTAGGGACCAATGGCCAGTATGTGATGACAGGTAATGTGATCTATGCTCCTATTTTTAGGGGCAGGCCTCCTTAAAGATCCATTTATTGATTTAACAATATTAAATGAAAGTTCACTATATGCCATGCTATAGTGTTCTAGGGTTTCAGCAGTGACTATGACAGGTCTCCAGCTTTATTGAGCTTACATCTTATTGAGGAGAGGCAGACAAAAACGAATAAGAACCGTGAAGAAAATATAGAGTTTATATGATAAAAATTAATGGGATGAAGTGCTGGAAATTTCACTGGATTGGAGACCACTAGGGCTACTTCAGTAATTAGTTTTGAGGTCTCCTGTTGTTGTTTCTCAGCCCTGATGGTCAAGAAATTCTTTCCTGTTTCGCTTGTTTCCATTTCTGTCTACTGCTTTTTATTCTGTTATCCTCTTAGGTAGTACACAGCCCTTTTTCTGAAAGTCTTATCTCTGATGAAGAAAACACTTTTTCTCTTCAAACAGTAACTTAGTCTTTTGCTTTATTTCCTAGAGACTCTGATTTCCTAAAGTTTTTCATATTTGTTCTATGTATTCATTCTTTTCATTATTTTTGTTGCTCTCCACATAAAAATATAAAAACTTATCCTGTAAAGAAGTATTAATTTAGACATCATTTAGCCAGAATATAGCAGAAGAATTATTTTACAGTTCTTATAAGGTACCTACTAATCCTCCCTCCTCCCTGCCCCTTCCCTGTCTTCTCTTTTCTCCTTTCCTTCCTTTCTTTTTCTCCTATCCCAAAATACTAGTTAAATAGTTTCTCTCCTTTAAAGTACTTTAAAGATAACTTCTTCATAATGAACTCTTGTGTGCATAAGCATTTCTTTTCCTGTTAAGAAGCAGTGGACAATTTTTTTGTTTTAAAGACATTCTAGAAGATTTTTAAAAATTATTGTGGTAAGAACACCTCACTGTGAGATCTATCTTCTTAATAGATTTCTAAGTGTACAATACAGTGTTAGTAACTGTAGACATTATGTTGTGCAGGAGATCTCCATAACTTATTCATCTTGCATTACTGAAATTTTATACCTGTTGATTAAAACTAAAGATCCTTTTCAAAAAATACTTCTTAAGCCATGGCTTCCCCTGGTTGTGGACTGTAACCCTTGATGTTATTGACCATCTTGGGATTAAGTTCCATTAAGAAAGACAGTGTTAGACATTGTGGAGAAATAATAGCAAGGAAATGTTTGTTCTGGTCCACCAAAATATTGAGGGACCAATTTTAACCTCCACATTGTTCCTTCTGGGGTTTTCAGGATAAGAAAAAAGGAGCTGTGGCTTGCTGCTATTTCAGTAGTCAAATAAATATTTTTAAATTGCTTGTTTCATTAGTAGGATGTTTTTCTGAAAAGACAGAGTATGTACCCCTCAGGATATTTCTGCCAATGTGTTAAAGTATTTGTAAAAAAAATAAAATAAATGGCTTTGTAGAATGTTCTTGTTTCCCAAATGGCTACTGATTTTCTTAAGAAAAAGGTAGCAGCAATTTGCTGAAAAACAAAAATGACCTTTTATTAGTCAAGAGAAATAAGATAACTAATTTAGATTGAATGTGTTTATCCTACCAGGGTCCAAAATTTCTATTTTCATGTGTTCTCCTTTTCTTATAAAGGCTCCCTTTGGAACTATCTAGGAAGGACCTGACAACATCCTTGAACAGTGACCATTCAGTCTCTACTATACTAGAACCCATCTGATGATGAAATTTTGACTATATTTTTGGAGATTTCATTCTGTCATTGGATAGCTCTAGGAAGTGCTTTTACACCTTTTGAGCTCTGGTCTTCAGTCCAGTAATTTTTACGTATCAGTCCTTGTTCTGCCTTCCAAAACCGCATAATCCTCCTTCAACTTGACGTCCTTTATGTGTTTTGAGATGGCCCCCATGGGCTTCCAAGTGTTTCTGGCTAAATATCCTGAGCTCATACATGTGTTCTTCATACAGCAGCACTTTGAGGCCTCTCTCCATGCTGGTTACCTTCCTCCCAAGTCTGAATTTTAATGTCCTGTTTAAAATGTTATGAACACAGCTACTTAGAAAGCTGTGCAGTCATCTCAGAGTAGAATCAGACAAGGACCTCCTTCACATGAAGTGCTTCCTGTGAGGACCTATGTAATCTGCTCTGTCTTCTGCTATCATTTGTTTCTTCCCTTCTCTCCTTTGCATCATCCACTCCAGCGACACTGGTTTCCTTGCTGTTCCTCACACAAGCCAAGCACCCTTTAACTTCCTTTTAAAGCCCTTTACCCTTGTTTCCTCTGCCTTGAACTCTCCTCCTTCAGAAGACATGGGGCATTCTCCCTCTCTGCACTCAGATTACTATTGCTGTCCCCTCAGAGGGGCCTGCCCTTCCCAACCCATTCTAAACAGCCCCCCCCATCATGACTACCCCTTGTCATGCTTTTATTAGCCCTTGAAATTCCCAGACATTATGTTATCATTCCATTTATTTGTTTATTGTCTGCTATCACTATTACAGTATGATCTCTATTAAGTCAAGGACTTTGCTAGTTCCTGAATGTCTTTTCAGTACCTAGAAAAGGGCCTAGCATATAGAAGGAGCATAATAAATATTTGTGAATGTATTGACTAATTTACTATCCATGCAGATTATCTTTAGGCAGAGGATAGAGAATAAGACTTTTTAGTACATATTTAACAGTGTGTGTAGCCATCCATACAGTAAAGAATTCTGCAACTCACAGTCACCCCAGACAGCATTTGAGCTTTTAGATACTATAGAGCAACCTATGTCTGTGTGTGCATAGATATGTGTGTACATGTACACACTTATGTATATACATACACATACATACACACATATATTCGTATACAGGCATGTACATTTATGTATGTATTATGTGTATATCTCTGATTAAATGGGTGAACATGTGGTTTGGGGACCCATGTCCAAGCCCTCTAGATTGTAGAAGCTGGAAGTGACAAAAGTGAATGAAGTGAAGGAAAGTGAGCTGGCAGGACTGCTCACTGCACATGAATTTCCAAGGATACAATTGTTCTTGAACAATCACAGTCAGTATATCAAAATAAGCGCTTTATTGAGTAGGGTAAAAGGAATTGCTGGCAAGACTGTAAATTCTCTCGCAGAACAAATGATAACTGAGCCCAGGAGCCCTTTTGTTCTGGGGGGAGGGGGCATAAATTCCCTGAAAGTATCTGTCGCAGGGAATTGCTCTGCATTCATCATGTCCGCCTCCTGCATCATTCATGAATGTCATAAGACTCTAAAGAATTGGCACTTCATAGTGAAGATGATTAAATAGCCACTATACTTGTCTTTTCTGCTGCACAGTGCTTTTTAAAGGAATTCCATTTAGGTTGTAGCATGCCCCTTCGAATCCCTTCGCATTTCTTGCAACCTGAGGTCTCTGACATCAGAGGAAGGCCCTTGCTTGTTGGGACTGGACAGAGCTGGTGGGCTAGCACTTCAGTTTGCTTATTTTCCTTTGATGGAGACAATAGGATCTGGAAAAAAAAATGCCATAAAGCTCAAAGCAAATCATTTTTTAGGGAGTATAGAAATTGCTGTTTAGATTCTGCAGTGAATGAGCTGTAATTTTTTTCAGATATTTTCACTTCTCTTATCACTTCCTTGTGGACTAAGAATAATGAATCAGAACAAGACACTTTTATATATGATTTGCTATTTTATATATTCAAATATAAGGCCTCAAGTCATTTTGTAGCCAATAAAGCCTATGTATGTGGTGTAAATACTGATGTAACAGAGTATAAGATATAGAATCGGCCGGGCGCAGTGGCTCACGCCTGCAATCCCAGCTCTCTAGGAGGCCGAGGCGGGCGGATCACCTGAGGTCAGGAGTTTGAGACCAGCCTGGCCAACATGGTGAAACCCCGTCTCTACTAAAAACTATAAAAATTAGCCAGGTGTGGTGGCAGGTGCCTGTAATTCCAGCTGCTTGGGAGGCTGAGGCAGGAGAATCACTTGAACCTGGGAGGTGGAGGTTGCAGTGAGCTGAGATTGCACCACTGCACTCCAGCCTGGGCAACAGAGGGAAACTCCATCTCAAAAAAAAAAAAAAAAAAAAAAAAAAAAAGATATAGAATCTTACTTCTTTCCTCTCCCCTGCATGCATTTCTTGTCATGTATACATATTCTCTTTCTCTGTCTCTCTCCCTCTCTCCACACATACTCACTCCCTCTCTCTCTCTAAGTGCCCTAGAGTAATTCTTACTTCCCAAACAGCATCCTTAAGTGACAGAGTGCAAATGATTGAATTAACATTTATCTACTCAGGTATATGTAGAATCTAAAACAGTTGAATTCCTAGAAGTACACAGTAGAATAGTGGTTACCAGAGGCCTCAGGTTGGGGGTTGGAAGGAGCAGATGTTGGTCAAAGGGTACAAAATGTCAGTTAGGAGAAATACATTTTTGAGATCTATTGCATAGCATGGTGACTACAGCTAATAATAATGGATTGTAAATTGCAAAGTTGCCAAGAAGAAATTTCAAAAGTTCTCACCACAAAAAATAATAAGTATCTGAGGTGATGGATGTGTTAATTAGCTTGATTTACATCATTCCACATAGTTTACATATATCATAACATCACATTGTACCCAATAATTATATATAATTATGATTTGTCAATTAAAAATAAGGCCAGGGGCGGTGGCCCACGTCTGTAATCCCAGCACTTTGGTAGGCCGAGGTGGGAGGATCTCTTGAGGTCAGGAGTTTGAGACCAGCCTGGCTAACATGGCGAAAATATAAAAGTTATCTCTACTAAAAATATAAAAGTTAGCTGAGCTTGAGGGCACATGCCTGTAATCCCAGCTACTTGGGAGGCTGAGGCACGAGAATCACTTGAACTTGAGAGACAGAGGTTGCAGTGGGCCGGGCTCACGCCACTGCACTCCAGCCTGGGCAACAGAGTGAGACTCTGTCTCAAAAAAAAAAAAAAAATTAAAATTAAATTAAAAATATAAAGTTGGTCAATAAACAAATTTTCATAAGCACTTATGTTAGAGGCAACAGAAAGTATATAGAGAGAACAGCAGACTGTAATTAGGAGAGAGGAGCTCTGATTTGTTTCCACCAGTCATCACTGTCACCTCAGACAAATTCTGTAACTTCCCAGGGCCTCAGGATTTGCATCTGCATATGAGGACACAAATGGTGGCTCCAGGATTCTCCTTCCACTCTTAGGACACATGGCTTTATGTGTCAGCAGGGGACTCAGCCATCATGAGGGAACAGAAAAAAAAAAAAAAGCTCATGATATCACCACTATTTCTGAGGAACTCATAATTTAATTATGTCTGCAATCTCTAAGCTCTGCTGGGAAATGAGCTCCAGCATAACATGGGTTCTGGGTCTGTAGTGGCATCGCTGACTGAAAGATAGGTCACTTTTAAAATAGTGGTATGACCTTTGGCTGTGATTTCTTCATAATAAACATAATATGATTTTTGTGCCAATTTTCTGTTAATTATGGGCTTCTCCTAAAAGTTTATGAGTTTAGGAAGAATGTTCTTTTTAAAGTAGAACTTTGGACACATGTTAAGAGATCCAATTAAATAGATGAATCCTGGAAATTGGGTCATCACTGGTTGTTACCAGTAAGAGGATCCCTTAGAGATAATGTGTTCACCTGTTACCGTAGAAGTCTTATGAGCTGTGCCTGTAAGTTACCAGTGGCTTCAAGGCAGGTAGACCTTTTGAGCTTTAATTTGTTCCTGGAAGGAACCTCTTCACTTCTCATTATCCAGACTTTCCCTAGAAGTGGGAGGGCTGATCAAAATGCCAGCCTTGGCACTTTGCATTCTGCTGCTCCAGCCATGTGGGTCTGATTTGTTCTTACTGCTGGTTTAAGAGAGATGAAAAGGAGCAAAGCTGTTCTCTGTTTCTTGATCTGCACCGTGGCAGCCAGAGTCAGAGGAAATGGAGACAATGGGAAAGGGACTAAATCCTCGAGAGTGATGTGTCTGGGTTCTCTGGGAAGCAGACCCAGCGTTCAAATGCAGGCTTCAAATACTAGGTCATTGCTTTGGAGAATCTTCTTGCACCCAATACAACTTGCTACCTATGTGGCCCAATGTGCAGCAAAAGCTGAGCCTGAGAGATAAGGACAGACAGGATATATGGCTGAATAAAGAACTTTCAATTTCCTTTTCTTAGTAGACGGACAAGTATCCCATCGTTAAAAAAAATATAGCCACATAAAAAAGTGGTTTCCAATCTAAGTGCACATGGGGTATGCCAAAATCTTTTCACATGATTGACTTAATCAGAAGGCCTAATCTAATGGAGAGAAGCACTGTACTAATTTAAATATGGCAGGTGCTTTCTAAGTTTATTGCAAGAGTTAAAGACCAATTATCTTGTATTTTTCCATAAAATTGCATTTTCTAAAAAGAGACTGGTGTGTCTGAATACATCCATCATAATAAATCTTCAAGCTTGGATGGAAGTGACTGCTGTTTATTTGCAGCATGTCATATCTGTACTATTGAATCAATGCTAAAGTTATCATATTAGAACTAAGACGAGGGCCCGGAAAATGAGTTTTTATAGACTCACAGCGTGACTTTGTGAATAAAAGCATAAGACCAGGACCAGGTGTAGAAAGTGCCTTATTCCAGGGCCTGATGACCTGGAAGGCAATTTTCAAATGTAGGGATTATGCAGTCACCTCTCACAAGGTCCAGGGTGAAGAACAAGTAAGAAACTTTCTATTTTCTGGGGAACAGGGGAATAGGCACACTTTCAAAGGAGGAAGAGGTATTGAGATGAGACAGAGAAATTGAGATGGAAAGTGTATTTGAAATATATGTAATTAGGCAGGAGAAATGAGAATCACAAAACACTAGCAAAAGTCATTGTCTTGCTAAAAATAATAAAGGAAGAAAAACAAAGTATAAGCTAAGGCTTTGAAGGGAATAAAATATTAAGAAATTTTGCTTCTCTATTTATAGGAAATCAGTTTTTAAAAGTATAAACTAATTACTAATATATTACATAATAATGCAGTGATGTTGCTTGTCCATGATAAAAGGTAAGGAATAAAAATTTGTTTAATGAATAATGAAAAATAGCTTTGACAGTTGGAGTTGATTTTGATTCATTTTGATCTCTTATGTGGCTCTTGGCTGTAGACTATCTTTGTTTTAAGAAGAGCAAACCCATTTGTCCTAATATTCCTGGAGAATTATTTCATTCAAAAGAATAAAAATATCAGCCAGGTGTGGTGGCTCACACCTGTAATCCCAGAACTTTGGGAGGCCGAGGCAGGTGGATCACCTGAGGTCAGGAGTTTGAGACCAGCCTGGCCAACATGCTGAAACAGAAATGGTGCCACTGCACTCCAGCCTGGACGACAGAACGAGACTCTGTCTCAAAAAAATAAATAAATAAAAATAAAAATGTCATATATATAATATAGAGGGAGGTTCAAATACACTAAGAGAAAAAGAAGTCAAGATCATGTAAGCATTACGATTACAACCACATGCAGACTATGTTTTTCTTCTGGCTGAAGGCCAGAGAGAAAGGCAAGTAGCTGTATATTCAGTGGGTGTTATTTGGTCAAATCGATTTACATAGTCTTGCAGGTCTTCCAAATACTAAATATTAAGTACTTGGAAAATAGCTGAGCAAAATCTGAGTGCATTCTATGATGATACAGTAGCACAGTCTTGCTTGGGACTTAAAATCATGGTTGTTTATGGTCATGGAGTTCTAACCAAACCCTTGAACACAAAATTCAGTGAGCTCAAAATGAAACTAACACTTTCACATTCTAATCTGTATTTCCTTTTCTATCTACTATTTTATTTGTCCAAATTTGAAAACTCTGAACCAACCCCAGATCCTTCTTTTTTTACTCCCCAAATATCAAATAGATCACAAAAGGCTTTTATTCTTCATGGCTTTCATATCTGCTTCCCCTGATTTCTCACGCTCACTGATCCAATTCCAATTTTCATCTCTCGTGTCTGGGGTATTGCAGCGGTCTTCCTCTAAATGCACGTGGTCTCACATTATCCTCCCTCCATCTTCTCTACTGCAGACAAAGTTATGTTTCTCAAACTGTGCATTTTCCCACTGATCAATGTAGTCATTCTCCAACTTCTTAAATACTAAAATCACTCTTTGAAAAATTGATATGGAACTTTTTTTTTTTTTTTTTAGACAGAGTCTCGCTCTGTCACCAGGCTGGAGTGCAGTGGCGTGATCTCGGCTCACTGCAACCTCTGCCTCCCAGGTTCAAGCGATTCTGTTGCCTCAACCTTCCAAGAAGCTGGGACTACAGGCGCATGCCACCAAGCCCAGCTAATTTTTGTATTTTTAGTAGAGACGGGGTTTCACCATGTTGGCCACGATGGTCTCGATCTCCTGACCTTGTGATCCACCTGCCTAGGCCTCCCAAAGTGATGGGATTACAAGCATGCACCACCAGGCCTGGCTACTTTTGTATTTTTAGTAGAGACAGGGTTTCTCCGTGTTGGTCAGGCTGGTCTCGAACTCCCAACCTCAGGTGATCTGCCCACCTTGGCCTCCCAAAGTGCTGGGAATACAGGCATGAGCCACCGTGCCCAGCCCAATCATATATTCTTTAACATTGTTGTATTATTTCCCAGCAGTTTGCAGCTTATTTTGTTTTAATGCTTTATTTTCCTAGTAACAAATTCTAAAACGATGTTGAATAATATTGTGATAATGAACATCTCTATTTTCCTGATTTTAATGGCAAAGGCTATATAATTTTGCCATTTAGTATGACAGTACTTTGCTTTTGATAATCTCTATCATATTTAGAACATTTAATTCTATCTTAATTAAATTTTAGAGGGAATGGCTGCTGAATTTTTTCCAATACTTAAAAAAAATCCTGAGTAAAATTATATTCAAATTCTACTTTAATTAGGTGAAGTAATGAATTTTGTTAACAGATATCTTTAAGCTGAAACACACTACTTTTCATGTTTCTGAAATCATATTTTTCTTCTAATATACCATTGAAATGCTATTCAAAAAATGTTTATCAATTTTTGTAAGTGAAATTAAAGTGTTTTGTTTTTGTGTAGCATATTTATTAGGTATTGGTATTAAGATTATGTTGGATTTACAAATGAATTGGAAAATTTCTTAGTCTGTTTGGGCCACTATAACAAAATACCATAAACTGAGCAGTTTTGTAAACAACAGAATTTTGTATTTCATAGTTCTGGCGGCTGAGAAGTTCAAGATCTAGGTAGATTGTATTGGTCTCTGGTGAGAATCTGTTTTCTCTTCATAGGCAACATCTTCTTCTATAACCTCACATGGTGAAACCTTACATGGTGATGTCTGTTTTATAAGATCGTTTGCCCCCACCATCTCCCAAAGACCTTACCCTATAATACGAACACATTGGAAGTTAGGATTTCAACACAGGAATTTGCAGGGGGATCATAGGCATTGCAGTCCATTTCATGAAGATTTCTAACCTTGCCTGTAGTATGGTATAAAATGGAGTAATTTAGAAATTATCTCTTATCTTAAAAGTTATGTTGAAAGGTAGATGAAAATTACCTGTAAAATCACCTAGATTTGTATTTTTTAATTATTAAAACTTGAATCTCCTTTCCAATGGTGTCTATGGTCATTAGCCTATTGAGTTTTTCTACTTTTTCTTAGAAATCTTTGACAAGTTATACTTTTTCCTAGAAATGATCCATTCCTTCTGACTTTCAAATATATTGCTTTAAAGTTGTACGAAGTATGATTTTATATTTGTAATCTTTTCTATTGTGATGGTTATATAATTTCTAATGTTCTATTTTTCTCCTATAGCTTTTATTTCTGTTTTTTTAGAGGTTTATATATTTTCTTTGACATTTTAAAGAGCAAACTTTGGGATATTTTTAACTTTTATATTATTTCAAATATTATCGGGTAAATTTCAGCTTTTATTTTTAATCATCAAAACCGTCTTATTTATCTTATTTTTGTAATAGTGCATTAAGGTGAAAGTTCAGTTTATTTATGTTTATTTTCCTTATTATTATTTAAGACATTTTCTTCTGAGTTTCTGAGTAAAGCTTTATCTGAAGTTTATATGACTTGATATATAAAGCTGTCTCTTCATTAATACTCTAATTATTAGGTTTTGGTCTTTTTTACTATATATTTTAAGATTATATGTATAAAGAATACTGTTTGTTCAATAACTTAATTATAGAAATCATTAAGGATTTCTTTGTCAACAAGAATATTATCAGTTTAACAAATGTTCCAATTTGAAATATATACGAATTACTGAATATGCTTCTTAGGTAAAATTCCTGAGTTGCTTATCACCCAATCATCATGGTCATTCTTTGCCAATTTATTTAAGCACTTACTGTGCCCCTATGTGTTCCAGGCACTGTGATAGGTACCAGGAATTCTTTCATATCCAAACTCTTCTAGTTGTGAAAGAACCCAAATTTGAACTAGCTTGGACTACATGAGTTAGCTATTAAAAGTTGTGTATAAGAAAGACCTGGCCAGGCACAGTGGCTCATGCTTATAATCCCAGCATTTTGGGAGGCCAAGACGGGCGGATCACTTGAACCTAGGAATTTGAGACCAGCCTGGACAACATAGTGAAACCCTATCTCTACTAAAAATACAAAAATTATCCGAGCATAGTGGCGGGTGCCTGTAATCCCAGCTACTCTGGAGACTGAGACAGGAGAATCTCTTGAACCTGGAGGCAGAGGTTGCCGTGAGCCCTGATCACCCCACTACACTCCAGCCTGGGTGACAGAGCAAGACTCTGTCAAAAGAAAAGAAAAGAGAAGAGGGGAGAGGAGAGGAGAGGAAGAGAAGCAGAGGAGAGGAGAGGAGAGGGACAAAGGCACAACTTCACAATATAGATTATAAAAACTAGGTATTTTAAAAATGATAAGATTTTTCTCTCTGTGGCCAAATCTAAATTCAACAGCTTGTCTTTACTCTTTCAGTCAGGATTGATTTTCTCATGACTTTCTCCCCATAAGCAGAAATGTGGCCATGGCAGCTGTGTGTCTCTTATGTCACAGTTTTATCATCAGAGAGGCACTGATGGAGTGTTTCTCTGGTTCCAGGTTTAAAAAAAAAAAAAAAAAAAAGTTCATTGAAGTTCTCTAGCCTAGCTTGGGTTAATTGATTACACCTTAGTCTATCTGCTGTATATAAGAGCAGAATCTTTTACGGACATGACAATTTCAGTTCAAATCACATGATAAGTATGGAGGAAAACAGTAATTTCTTTGTGAAGAGGCTTAATGTTTCAAGATAGAAACAGAGGATGTGCTGCGCCGATAGAATAATGAAAGTCTCCTATAGTTAAAAAACAAACAAACAAACTTGAGGCAGATTCTTCACTTCAAGGTGCTCACCATAAAATGGCAATACTAAACTATTTCTAGAACTCTATATAGAGTGCCTGTTAGTTATTTTGATCCAGTTACAACTCTTTAAGATGATGAGGTAGAAGTGTTGTCGCCTTCTTAATCATGGAGAAACTGAGGCTCAGTGAAGATAAATGATTGTTTTAGAACAGAGGCATGGACTTTAATAGTTGGGATTTGTTCTTTTCGTCCAATTCTGACCTGGGTTCTATGATTAAGAGGTATGTGTCTCATAGAATCAAATCATCACCCTTCAAAAATATTAGCCAGCTTTTCCAGAAAAATTGTGTTGTATGAATTAAAGCCACAAATACACCAAAGTCATCCGTTTACAGCCCCTGGCCTCTTGTAAGTATGAGGATCATTTAAATCAGGCATTTAAAATCAAAGCACTGGAAATAAGCAACTGCTTTTTATCTGTATTGTTTTTCCAGAGAATATTCAATACTTAGCTACCCCTTGATTGTTCTTATTAAAGAAGGTATTTCAAGGCTGTGAAATAAAAGGAGGAAAAGAAGACAAATGTGTAGGTTCCAAACTTCTCCTTTCCTCTAATCACGTCTCATGTCATCAGAAGGAATGCACTTCTGAAAAATAAAATGCTACAGAAAAGGCTGCTGAGTAATTATAAAATGATTACTTTTGTTTTTCCTTTATTCATTTATATTTTGCTTATGGACAAATGTATATATGGTCTTTGCTTTTAGTTAATGCTCTGTGAAATAGAATAACGTGGCTATTCTTAAAGATGTCACGTTACTTTTCTATTGTACATCCCTGTTAGGTTAAATCTGAGATGCACTTATCTATTTATTTTTACTAAAACAATTTGCAATGTGATTTAGAAATGGAGGAGTAACATAAAACAATTTGACTAAAAATGGGTGTGATTTTCTTGTCTGAGACTGCCAAAAATTCACCAAAGAAAAATCATTCAAATGTCTTTGTGGTTAGGTTTCTTTTATAAATTGAAAGTTGTGTTCTATTTCATCATGAGAGATGCTGTGAGCTCTAACTGATGAGCATTTATAAAATATTTCCACATTGAGATGAAATGACAAAAAGGCAAGATGAATTAATGAACATTGTATTTTCTTATTCCTTTATTCCCATTCTACTCCATTGCCTGAATGGCAACGTGAAGATATGTAAGCATAGGTAAGCCAGGTTTCATTGATTAATTCAACAGCATTTATTTCCTGTGCATTCACAGTGTTGAGAGATAAATAAATTAAACAGCCCTGGCTTCCAGGAGCTCGTAGTACAGAAGCATTCTGGATTTCCATTTTGTTTGACAATAAAACTTAATATTTATTTTCTTAAGCCTGAATACTGTGCAATTTCCTAGAACTTATTTTGTTTTGCTATATAAGAAACTAGCATGGTTATGAAAGTTAAGTTGGCTGTGAGTTAATTTCTGACATAGACCTCATTATAAATTTACCCTTCAGAATTCAGAGTTTTCTGAGTGTGGTATAATTAATCAGGAAGGGACTATTATCTGACCTTACTTTATTCACTTCATAAGAGGACAACCTCACGTAAAACCACTGTCATTTAAGTAAGATAAAATGAGTACCTCTATACTGCCAGCTGCATTGTGAAAGGATTGGGTTTTCATCTTGTTTGCTGTTTTTGTTTTGTTTTTAATTTTGGCCACGTATTAGAAAGCCATTGTCCTTCTTTCCATCATCATCCCATCCCTACCCAGATACACAGGTAAAGGTAAATGGTGAGAATATTAGAGATACAGTTTGACATAATGAAAAGAATGTAGATTGTTGAGTTAGACCTGGATTAAAGTCCTAATTCCATCCGATATTTGGTAAAAGATCTTGGCAAGTAGTTTTACCTTATTCTATAGCTTCCCTCATCTTTAAAACCAAGATAGTAACTGTTATGAGCTGAATTATGTCCCCTCTACAAATTCAGATGTTAAAGTCATAACCCTCAGTATCTCAGAATGTGACTGCATTTGAAGATAGGGTTTTCTGAATGTGGTGTAATTCATCGGGAGTGGGCCATTTCTGACCTTGCTTTATTTTTCAGTTTCAGAGGTTATTTTGGTGGGCCCTCATCCAATAAGACTGATGCTCTTATAAGAGAAGGAAATTAGGGCATAGATTGGTACAAAGGGAAAACCATGGGAAGATACAGGGAGAAGACGATTGTCTACAAGCCAATAGAGAAGCTGTAGAAAAAGCCAGCACTGCTAACACTTTGATCTTGAAATTCTAGCCTCCAGAATTGCAAGACAATGAATTTCTGTTGTTAAAGTTACCCAGCCTGTGGTACATTTTACACAGCCCTAGCAAACTAACACAGCAAAAAATATTTCAAATGAAAAATATAGAGTTTTGAAATATTATACTGTATACTATGATATATAATAAATAATATATACACATAGCTGGTATTAGTACTAATATTGCTATTAACATTAGTCTAGAGTTTGTATTGCCAAACAGTACCAAAGAGTTTGTGAAAGAAATAATTGTCCCAAAGCAAAAACAATGAGCTTATGAAAATTCCTTTAAGCAAGAGGGAATTTGAGTGTGTCCGTGGAAGCTTTATTTTTAGGTCAATTTTAGCGTCTACAGCATTGCGTATTCTACCACTAATCATCTTTTTCCTTAGTGGAAGTATCCTGAAATTTGATGAGTAAAAATGACTTTCTTTTATATTTTTGTGATATAACAGCTTCTAAAGTAATGTGTTTCTGAAAATGTCATTACCCCTAAGACTTACTTACAAAGGGTCATGATGTGTTTGTCAAAACTCATCAGTGTGTCCAGAAACTATGTGTGTGTGTATTTTAGTCAAACTTTCTGGGAGTTAAAGTATATATAAGGTAACACAGCAATGGAACCTCTCAATAGTTGGCATCAGATAAGCAAATGGCACAATTATTTGTTTCCTCTTCATTGGTCCTTGAAAAATTCATAATGTTCCCATCAAAAGTTCCAGCCAAGCATATTTGTAAGAACAGGGTTTGTACATAACCTATTATATCATGAAGAATGGCTCTCTTCCATGGTATTCACCACCAGAATTAAGTAGTGGTAGACTTTTTTTTATTCATGGAAAACATTTAGTGAATGGGTAGAATATTATTTGTTTTATATTGTTCTCTCATCAGCTCCTTTGGAGACTTTGGCATCGGGTACAAAAAGGGTCTCACTCTGCACACCAATTTGAGTTCCCATGTTATCAAACAGATTTAATGCTAAACTAAACTGGTGTTTGTTCTGCTTATAAGTCTTTGAGTTGAAGCCTTGTTTCTGGAATATTGGGATATGCTCTGAAATGTTGCCTCTGTAGATCCTAGAAAGTAATGATGTTTTCTGCTTTCATGCGATTTAGTTTTAATTATTCTTCCTTCAACAGAGAGAAATAGATTGCCCCACAGGGAGGGAGACCTCACCTTGCCTGAGCATTGTCTAAGAAATGGCTTTTTCTCATGATGTACTTAACTGTTAGGCAATGTTGTCAGTTTCTCAGCTTACTGAGCAGCAAATCTGCTCATTTCTTTGCCAAGGAAAAAGAATGTTCTTAAAAATAGATGAACTTTCTCTCTTAATGTTCAGTGCATTCAATGTTGCTTTATTTAAGGCTGCTTTATCATCAGTTCTGGTGTTTATTTCAAAAAATTCAAAGTAGACAAAACAGATCATTCACTAAATTCCATCTATTCAATAAATAAATTGCAGAACTGTTTTTAAAATGTGTATCATTTACCCTGTACTCCCTAGTGGCTCCCTCTGTAATGCAGAGGCGTTGTTTGCAGTTTTTCCATCTGTTATTCACCTTTCTCCCCTCCTTTTGGAGCTCTTGATCTCTAGGGATGTTTTTAGGGAGTCGTTATCCCATTAGTCATTGGGACAGCTTTGGAGAAGAGGGCATAGTTAAGAAAGGGAGGATCTCATTCTATTCTCAACTCCACTACTTAGCAACAGATCAAGTTGTTTAATCTCCTTGAGCATCAATTTTCTTTTTTATTAAAATAGTAACCAAAATATTTGCCATTAATATTTCAGTGAGTGTTGAGGGAAGAGGCATCAGATGAGACACTCCAAAAGAAAGCAATTTGAAAATCATTTAATTCTATGGCAATATAAGGCCCAGCTGTTATAAAATAGTGAACATTATTCACTCCTAAAACAGCCAGAGAGATGAGCGGCAGAGGAAAACCATAGAACAAACTAAGTAAAAGAAATTGAGAAAATGTATTCTTTGGGCAATCAGATATTACGAGATCCTTCAGTTAAATTTATGTCTCTATTTGCTAGAAGAGATATTTGTCAGTTCCAAAGCCACAAGCCTTTCCCTTTTGGTTTTATTAGCTACATGGTAATTGATATGAATTTAAAAGATAGTTTTAATTTAATAGCAATAACTACATCTACTGGCAGGATATATTTTATGTCATTGATAGTCCTTTTATTTTCCAAAAGGATTTACCAGTTTATAGTAAAAAAACACGAATGTGGATAAGCTTGTGAAAGAGTAATAAAAAAGAAATAAAGAATAAGAAACCTGAAATGATAGAGGAAGACCAACATACCTTACTGTTATGAGATTTTATACCAAGTCCTGAGGCAATGATCAAAGAGAATTAGAGCAGGAGACTGACATCTTGTTTCTCATCCTAGTTTATCTATCATGTACTTTGCACATAATTGTTATACTTATTTTATTACTTAATTTATTGTTCTACTTGTTATACTTGTCCACAAGTAAATTATCCAGTTCTCCTTAAATTTAACTCTCAGAGGCCGGGTGTGGTGGCTCACGCCTGTAATGCCAGAACTTTGGGAGGCTGAGGTGGGTGGATCACCTGAGGTCAGGAGTTCGAGACCAGCCTGACCAACATGGTGAAACCCCGTCTCTACTAAAAATACAAAATTAGCCAGGTGTGGTGGTGCATGCCTGTAATCCCAGCTACCTGGGAGGCTGAGAGAGGAGAATCACTTGAACCCAGGAGGCGGAGTTTACAGTGAGCCAAGATCATGCCATTGCACTCCAGCCTGGGTGACAAGAGCAAAACTCCATCTCAAAATAAATAAATAAATAAGTAAAATAATAAATTTAACTCTCAGATTTCCCCTGGGAGATGCTTCCAAAACTTATTCCATTTTAACATCAATAGAATTATTTCAGGGAAGGCTAGTTTGATATATATATATATATATATATATATATATATATATATACACATTATATATATGTATTATATATATATTTATAGATCTATAAATATATATATAAAATACATGAGTGAGAAAAAATTATATTCCTCATTCTCTTGAAGAAACGATAGATCACTCATTTAATTAGCTTGCTCTGTAACTATATGTGTGTGTATATATATATATACACACACATACATATATTCACATATATATATATACACACACACATACAACCAATATTGTATTATTGTATTTTAGTACTTTTATTAGGCCATTTTACCTGTAATTATTTGATGGGGTAAATAATAAATGAATTCTAGTCTATTGTATTTTTTAACTAAACCTTTTTTGTTTTTCACACACATGCATGCACACACACATAGACAAATATATATGCTTATGTATATGTATATGTGCATACACAATATATGTATATGTATATGTACATACACAATATATGTATATGTATATGTACATACACATATGTATGTATATATTATTTGTATATCTAAAGTGAATCTTAAGACAAGAATTCTATTTCTGTTAATAGTCTCCCGGAAAAAGTAATATGCTATTTGGCTATAAGACTGGAAATAGAACCCATGCCATAAAGGCAGGACCAGGGGGTTTCTAAGTCAAAACAACAACAACAATAAAATAATTAACCTAAGTGATCCTAAATAAAGAAAAACTAAATTGCCATCAACAATTATATTCTAATACAATAAGCAATAAAATGCACCCAAAATTTAAGAACCTTGGAGAAATATGTGGATGAGAAAAAATTATATTCCTCATTCTCTTGAAGAAACTATAGGTCACCCACTTTATTAGCTTGTTCCGTAACTTTCACCCAGGACTCCTTTGTGATCGCATGGAAGACTGTTTGATCCTTTTCTTCTGCTGGATCACCATCCCAAGCACACACTCACAGAACACATACCAAAACACTCTGTCAATATCACCATCAGCTCCATCACAGTAAGTAGTTAGCCAATTATGAAAACAATAAGCCAGGCCCATTATTTGCAGGTTGTGAGTTAAAAAAAAAAAAAGAGTCATCCTTGTTGACTATTTGAAGATGAGATGTATCCTCTTAATCTTTGTTAGTGGTGACTGTGTAGAGAGTTCATTCCTGGAATACTGTGTTGGTTAAAACTCAGCAAAGCAACCTCAGCTGCTTGCAAACTTGCAAATCCTCAAGTGTTAAATGGCCAAAATGCTACTATAGCAATTTTTTCTTCAGTTGAATTGGTCAGTTTTTGCCAACAAGGATGAAATTTACATGATTCTGAATATAAACATAAGTAGTATGATCTTGCATCAGCATACTGAACACGGTGAGAAACCAGCAATCAGAAGTACGAGGCTCAGGGGAGAAAGCACGTAATGTGGTATAGCATGCCTCAGAAATGAAAATCTTTGATGAATTAAGAGGAGGTTCTTATAGTTCCCAGGATTTTCCCAAGAAGTTGATTTGTAATCCACATTTTAAAATAACACAATTAACTTTTTTATTTGAATATATGAAACAAAATAATTCTATGTTTCCTGTAGGACTCTAGGCATTTTATATTAAAATTAACACGAAGTATGTATTTACCTTTAAAAACCACGCAAGATGGCAAAGCATGAAATGTAAAGAGAAAAAACAATAACAACATCAGAGTAGAAAGTTATAATTGTTAATTACCTTCCTCTAATGTCCCACAGCATTGGACTATGGGAGCATTCAGGGCCTTTATTCACTCTTACCAGCAAATACTTTACCAAGAATAGATATTTTCATATTTTTTTCTTCATAGCAAAGTAATCATATGCCAGGTACTTTGTATCTTTTATGCTTTCTTCACCTGTAAAGTTAGAATCATCTAACATAGTGACATCGTAAATTCAGAGTAACAAAAGCAATACAAATAATTTTAAATCAAATTTTTAGTCTATCCTATCAAATATTGTCATAGTGAAGTTTTGTTTTTTGTTTATTTAAAGATTAAAGCCACTGTGACTTTCTAACCATATATAAGAAATTATATATTTATGTATTAAAATATTCTTCTCCTTTGTATTGGAGCACTGAGAATTACTGTTAGGATTGTGGATGAAAACTACAAGTAAAATGCTTAAAGTTGTTGATATGGTGAGATGGCCAGACAAGCTTTTGAAAACATGCCAAATTTGGGGGCTGTGACTTTGTTTTCATTCTGCTTTAGTCTGATAAAAAGATGTGAAAAGAACTAAGTACAGACAACTGTTTGCCCCATTGGTGTAGTTTATTGATACAGTTTATTGTGTAATTACATTGGTATGTGGTGAAAAAAGGCTTTCAGAGGTAGAAGGCTCAGGCTGGAGACTTGAAAGTGGTACCATTTAAATCAGATAATTGAGTCTCTGTTTCCAAATCTGTAAAACAGTGTTAAGATATAAAATATCCCATACAATTGTTGCAAAGATTCAGCAAATGAATTTGAAAATATTTTGCAAACTGTAAAGCAGCATGTATATGCTGCTATCAATTTTTTGACTTGTTATTTTTGTAGTGACAAAATTATTTCCTGATAGAGTATGAATTTATCTCTGTAGCAGAATCCACTATATATTTAGGATAGAAAAGTAAAAGATTTTTATAAATTGCCATGAAATGTCACAGGCTGATTTGCATTTTTTGGTGATTCTATACATTAATCACTGAGTAACCTTCAGTTTTCCAAATAAAGAATAAACAGAGTGGTGATGACATTTGTAACCATCTACAGAGGAATTATTTAAATTCTTCACAGATGGAGCAATATCAAGGGTAAATCATTATAGCCACATTTCTAATTTTAAGAAGCTTTGAGGGTGTTTGTGGATGGTAGGAAGTAAACATTGTTTTGCGTATAGAATTAATCATAGACTTTGCATACCACAATTCCAAATCCTCCAGATGAATGTAGAGGGCTTTCGAGACACCATCCCCTAAGGATCGAGAAATTCATAAAAGGAAAATAATGTTATGCTACATGTAATATACAAATTGAGCAAATTGGAGCAACTAGAATAGTGACCTTTCAAAGAAGACAAATTAGATTCTGTACGCCTCAGAATTTAATGAGTCTTAGTGCTTTAGGAAGGATGACATATGACACATAGTCTTAATTCTAGTCTCACAAGAGTTAACTTTATTATTTCTCAACAAGATGAATAACTCACTTCTTCTTTGGTCAACATAATTCTACCTAATATTCTCTGTAAACTAGCTCTGGAAATACATGCGGACCAGTGCTTGAGATTTTTAGTAAATGTAAAAGGTATCTGAATGGTTGTATAATGCTGCTTTAAAAGAGTTTTAAGGGTTGGAACATGGTCACTGAGAAATACACAAGAAAATCTGTTACCAAATGTGCTCTGAATTTTGAGATGAGTAACCCATGGAAGTATTCACTATGGGTAACACCACTTGCCTAAAACCACAGAGGCAACAAATGGCATAGCCTTTCTGGTCACCAAATCTAAATGATTTTCTCCAACTGAAATTAAAAATGTGTTTCTTGAAATGTACTTTTTATAATTTCTGAATTACAAATATTTTCTTTATTTTTATTCCCATTTGCTTTGTAAGTAGTTCTAAATTAATATATTCTTAGTAACTCCTGAGTTCATATGGATAATAGTAAAAACACAAGTAAAGAGTAAACATACTGATAAACCCACTAATCATAATTGACAACTACCATTTGTCATGTTCAAATCTCATTATCCTGTGATGTTTTTTCTGTTTCTTGTATCTTCTTCCTAAGATTTAGTTTGAAAAAGGAAAAGAAAATGCATTTAATGCCAGATAAATACCACCACTAGGGAACAAAAAAAAGGTCCATTTTTAAAGGACTCCTGGAGGCCAGGTACGGTGGCTCACGCCTGTAATCTCAGCACTTTGGGTGGCCAAGGCAGTCAGATCACAAGGTCAGGAGATTGAGACCATTCTGGCTAACATGGTGAAACTCCGTCTCTACTAAAAATACAAAAAATTAGCCGGGCGTGGTGGCACGTGCCTGTAGTCCCAGCTACTTGGGAAGCTAAGGCAGGAGAATTGCTTGAACCCAGGAGGCAAAGGGTGCAGTGAGCCGAGGTTGCGCCACTGCACTCCAGCCTGGGCAACAGAGAGAGACTCCATCTCAGAAAGAAAAAAAAAAAAAAAAAACTCCTAGAAATCATTTTTGTTACCATGTTTATAGCAACACAATAGTGAAATAGGCAAATGCATTTAGTCACATAACTTGGTTTTCTTGGGCCACTACTTTCTTTCCTGTGGGAGTGGGAGAGGGTACAAGCAGGAGAGACATGATGCCTTTGGACTGCTCTGTTACCTTCAGTTTTGTAAGGCTCCTGGCTCCACTGACTAGATTATGCTGATAGATAAGAGATAGGGGACTAGTTTTCTACCTTGTGCCTGTCCTGGCCAAGATGCAAAATTAAGCCTACTGTTGAGGAAGACCAGAAAGTTGTTTATTGCAATGTACCCAGGCTCCCAGACTTAGGATGTTATTTACCCTCCACCGTTATGCAGCGGGAACTTAAGATGTTAAGAACGACTGTTACCAACATCTGCTTTGTTATGCATTCATTCTGCCTGCATCTTTAATTTGGGGTGATAGCTGCCTTCAGAAGCTTTGGGAGCCGTTCCTCTCAGTAACCAAATACTGTCCCATGGGGGGACATTTCCTCTCTGCAGCTGTTCTGTGTAGGGTCTCAACAGTGTGCTACAGCTGGCTGTATGCAATATAGTGCCTTGATGTCTCCCTCTCTCCTTGCTTTTGCAGCTGGCGCTACGTACATCTTTGGGAAAAGCGGTGGGCTTATCCTCTACACCTGGCCAGCCAATGACAGGCCCAGCACGCGGTCTGACCGCCTTGCCGTGGGCTTCAGCACCACTGTGAAGGATGGCATCTTGGTCCGCATCGACAGTGCTCCAGGACTTGGTGACTTCCTCCAGCTTCACATAGTGAGTACCGGGCCTTGGCCTGGATTTTCTTATGTTACTGGTGGTCTGAGTTAGTGATTCAGGTAGACGCAGCAGAACATTCTAGATCAATATGGCAAAGGTGCACGTGCTTATAAAAATTGTTTTCAGATGTGAACCATCATATTTACAGGGTTCCTGGGGGGAAAAAACTTAAAAACTCTTCCTTCTTCCCCATGTATATAGGGAGGAAAAATAAATTCATTCTTTGCAGGCTCCCTTCCCAACTGTGTGGCTTGGCCTGTGGCAGAACATTTAGCAGACTTCTAGGGTATATTTAAGAGATTTACCTGGTGTGGATCTTACCTGATGCAAGCAGCAAAGCCAAGTGGAATGTTAACAATCTCCTAGGCTGGGATTTGGCAAACCTTCTGTAAAGAGATGTATAGTAAATATTTTGGACTTTGCAGGTCAGGTAGTCTCTCTCAGAGCTACTCAGTTCTGCCTTTGTAATGTGAAAGCAGCCACAGACAATACATTTTTTTGAAATGCATGAGACTGTATTCCAATAAAAATGCATCTATAAAAACAAGCTGCAGGCCATAATTTAGTGACCCCTGTCCTAGGCTTCAAGCATCACTGTAAGAGATGTAATAAATGTGTGATAAAAACTGAGACCAGAGTGCCAGAGTGGGCAGGGCAAAAGGGAAACAGAACAGTGATCAAGAGTTGAGTAATTCATGTGTATTGCATACTCAACATTTTGCTTTTGGTCTTGTACATATGCGCTTAATAGCACTGCACCCTTAATCCCTGTAGATCATAAGAACACAGCAAAGGCTAAGAAATTAAAAATGATTTAGAAGAAAAAATTCTTTTGTTATAAGGATGGAAAATATTTTTACAGCAACAATTAACCCATTTTGTCACCTGTGCAGTCTGCAGTTAAGAAAGTAGGCTAAAGAAAGATATGATTCTCATCCATAAGTACCCAAAGTGCAGTCTCCAAGAGCAAAGAGAGGAATTGTTCTCATTAGTTAGCAATGACAAGGCTAGAAAGAATGGATTTAATTTGGAGCAATAAGAATTTAGTTTAAATAGCAGGAGGAAAAGGCAGTTAAGAAAAAAGATCAACTGGGGATTACTACCAACCTCCAAAAAGGAGGAAAAGGAACATTGATTAGGAATCTCTGAATCAGAGTTTTGCTAATGTGCAGGTGTATAGAGAGAAGCAGAGGATACAATTTCATTGCTGGTCTCTGGAGTTGGAGATGGCTGGCCGGAATCATGCATGACAAGCCCAGCTCCCACAGCAGTGCGCATGTCTGACACTTGCTCTTCCAGCATGCCTTGGAAATGAGAGCAGCTTAAAGTCCTAGGCTTGAGCTGGAAGTCGGTCTAGCCCCAGTATAAGCCAGATCAGGGCAAGACTCTGCTTAGGAGCTTAAGGAAGAACTGGTTAGAGATGATCACCTTCAAAATGTGGTGGAGGAGTCTTGAATAGAGTTGTGAACTTTTCAATTTTTTCTCAGATGCTTCAGGAACCATATGGTGCTATGAGCCTGAGCTAACACATTTTAAAAAGCTATGCCAAGGAGCAAAAAGAAAGGCAGCCATACTTACTACACTTTATCTTTATTTGGCCTCTAAGAACCACCATAATTTACAAAACTCTGTGAGATTTATGCTACATATAACGTAATGACTATTTCATGGTGGCTATAACTAGGCTATTATTACCAGCTCACTTGCATTTCCACAGTGATTTATCTTCTTTTTTTGTTCATTGTGACTGCCTAAGAAAAATATGATTTGGCACAGACATGAGCATCTTTTTGAGTCAAATAGTGTACTATTGTTTTATCCATTCCTGCTCATTCATGTTTTGTAGAACATCTCCACTTTTAAGAGGGAGGTTTTCCTATTTTCTGATGGTTTACTTGAAATTAGCAGTGTTTTAATAAAATTGTCATGCAGATTGTGGTAACTTCTAGGGGGAACCAGAACATTCCAGTATATTATAATATGCCATTATAAAGTTCTGTCATTTCTTTGGGGTCTTTGAAAAGTGAATGCTCTAAACATACTTTGAGATTCAAGTAACATCCATTGTGTGCATTTATTAGTGTGTGTATTCTGTATAAGCATACCCATTAGATTTGACATAGTATAATATTATTTTCTTTGTATGAGCAAAATTACCAGACATTTTATATCAAAATATAAAGAGCCCCCTGGGATACTGTAGGCACTTGGGTGATACAGCCAATTGCTTAAACGTTCTGTGAAAGCCCAGTAGATTTTCCTTCAAATCTTAGATTAGGAAATGATGTCACCTGACCTTTTCAGAAAAAAGGAAAAAAGGATCCTATGCTGTGGGGAATCTGTGTGATTCTAGAGTGACCCTGACATGTTCATGGCCCTCTCGAGCACCAGGCCCCTTCATAGGTCTAGTCATTTGAAGCCATATTTTATTTCCTTGCAGATTATCTCTTTGTCTACTCTGAAGAAGGCAGGTTTCTTATCATACTTGAAAGTAAAGAAATCTAAGTAGAAGACTAAATGGCTTAATTATGAAACCAGCTTTTTGTTTTGGACATTTAAGTAGATACTTCAGGGAAACAAAGCCATAAATACTTATTAAGATACTTTTATAACTTTTTCAATCTATAAAAGGTGGTTCTGTTTGTTGAATGGTTTGTTTTCTTGTACTAAATAAAATTACTGAAGAGAGAAAGAGCTTTGGGGCCATTAATGAAAGTGGAAGGGATTGAGCATAAGGCAGAAGATGCTATTTCACCTTACAGTTTGCCTTGAAGAGAAACCTCCTGGGAAAAAGAAAAAGTGATAGAAGACACAAGGGGGAGATGAAAGCAGGTGGTTTACTCCGTTTTTTTTACTGCTATAACAGAATACTTGAGATTTGGTAATTTATAAGGAACATAAATTAATTTCTCACAGTTCTGGAGGCTGGGAAGTCTAAGATCAAGGTACTGGCAGGTCTGGTGTCTTGGGAGGGCCCAGTCTTCACCTCTAAGGCGAGCACTGCATCCTCAGAAGGGGAGGAACCCCATGTTTTCACATGGCAGAAGAGCAGAAAGAGTGAACCCACTCTTGCAAGCCCTTTTTAGGATAGCATGAGGCAGAGCCCTCATGACCTAAGCGCTTCCCAAAGGTCATACCTCCCAGCACTGTGGCATCGGTGATCAAGTTTCCAGCACACGGAATTTTGGGAGACACATTCAGAGCATAGCAGCAGAATATATTCCAGGGATAAGGGAAGAGGACAGGGCTCTGCCTACCGATGTGCTTCAACAAGGGATTACATGGGGGCAAAGCTTCATTCTTTGAATATGAGTGTTCGTTATAAAATAACAACAACAATAAAAACCTAAAGTACTTTGGTGCTACTTGTGAGTGGTGGTCAGGCTAGTAAAGTTGGTCAAAAACAAAGTACAAACTCCAAAATTAGCCAGCGGTGTGTATATGTGTGTGTGTGAGAGAGAGAGAGAAAGAGAGAGAGAGAGTGTGTGTGTGTGTGTGTGTGAGAGAGAGAGAGAGAGAGAGAGAGAGAGAGAGAGAGAGAGAGTGTGTGTGTGTGTGTGTGTGTGAGAGAGAGAGAGAGAGAGAGAAAGAGAGAGAGAGAGAGTGTGTGTGTGTGTGTGTGTGTGTTGGGGAGAAGGAGAAGAGACAAAGAAAGTTTGTATTTTTTTAACTTTCAAAGAAGACAATTCCTAGAAATTCCTGAAGTGTTTTGAGCAACATCAACATTGTCGTTGGAATATTTCCTTTTTACCCCCAAGTGGACTTATTTGAAGGAAGAGAAAATGCTCTTCCAAAACACTAGAGAGCCTGACCCTAGGGTAAGCACCCACTCTAGAATAGCCCCAGGGCAGGAGTGGCAAATAGGCTTCATCTTGCCTGAAAATTCTCAGTGCCTCACTCTCTCTCTTCAAGCTTTACACCAGGAAGATTTATGAGAACAGTGGGCAAATCCACAGGTAGGAGATCTAGCTTCCATTAGTCATGTCTGCCACATGTGCAGATGTGAGGTTTTGTGAATGTGCACTACACATTCATCACATCTGCTTTAAGCTCCACAGTATTCCTCCACACGTGCTCCAATTTTCCCATTTCTTTTCCTTTGTTATCCTGAAATCCCTATGTATTAAAATTTCTTTGGAAAAGCAGTATCTTAAGCTCATGTTGCACTGCAAGTCCTGGAATGATTTATTAATTCATCTGAAGTAGTCAATCTTATTGTCATCCTTCTCATACCAGCCTAAAGTCAGCTCCTGTGACAGAATTTAAGTTTTGATAGGAGAGTTGGACAGAAAGGAAGAAAAGTGGCCATGGCTAGTTTGGGGATGTGCAATGTTGTGTGGGATGGTAGAAATGAGTGGGAAAACTTGGGCAAAATGAAGGCATTTGTGTCCTAGATTGAGTAATTGGGGCAAATGAAGAAAGGGTCACCAAGACAGTTGAGTGCTATGAGCACTTTTCTTCTTTTATGTATGTATTTTAAGTTCAGGGGTACAAGTGCAGGTTTGTAGGCTTGTTACATAGGTAAACTCGTGTCATGGGGGTTTGTTGTACAGATTTCATCGCCCAGGTATTAAGCTTAGTATCCATTAGTTATTTTTCTTGATCCTCTCCCTCCTCCCACCCTCCACCCTCCCAAAGGCCCCAGTGTGTGTTGTTCTCCTCTATGTGTCCATGTGTTCTCATCATTTAGCTTCCACTTATAAGGGAGAACATGCAGTATTTGGTTTTCTGTTCCTGTGTTACTTTGCTAAAGATGATGGCCTCCAGCTCCATCCATGTCCCTGCAAAGAACATGATTTCATTCTTTTTTATGGCTGAAGAGCACATTTTTTCTATTTCATGATTTGCTCAGATTGTCTTTCATTCTGGCCAAGGGAGCAGAGGCTCTTATTTCTCTTGCTATTTTCTTTTAAACCTAAAGTCTTCCCACTCATCTGGGCCTTATAAAAGTTAAATAGGTTTTGACAAAAAGTGTTGAACAACACAGGCATTTGGTCATTTTAAAAAATCAGAGAGGGCCAGGAGATAAAAATGATTTAGAAATTGCTTGCTTCAAATTAACTAACATTTCTTTGTTTTTGGTTCACATTCCATGATGCAATATTTTCTGAATGAATTATAAACTGTTATATTAATAAAATTTTGAATTAAGCATGTTTGAAAAAAGGCAAAGAGATCTTTGTTGAAGTATATGTGCATGAAATGAGATTCTGTAGAGCGAGGGTGTCTTAGGGTAGAGGAATTTTTAAAAATCTATTTCAAATGTTAGTTTCCTTCCATTGAAATCGATTGTTGAGGAATTAAAGCTCAATTTTGGAGAAAAGCTGCTATCGCTTGCGAGTGACATCTGCCTATTGACCCCACATCTAGGCTTTAAGGAGCGGTGTCATGTTACACTCACCTTCATTTATACAACAGGGAAAAAAAACTGAATAGGACTAGAGAAGAGATTAGCATGAAGTGCTTGTTATTACTATCATGAAACTCTTGTCAACCTCTTTCACCATCTGCAAAATAGAAGGTCGGGGAGAACTGGGCAATAATTAGCTTCCCTTTATGTAGTTAATGCTGAGTGTAAAAAAGACATCCTATTAATTTCTTTCTCCCTGTATGTAATTTACAGTAAATCCTCTTGGATTCATTTTTTAATTATGAGCCTTTCAGGAACAGTGAAAATTTATGTGTTAAGATATCTGTTTTGTTTGACAAGAATCTATAACCTTCCCCAACTATTTCCTTCCTGACTTAAAATGTAGATTGTTACATACACGAGGATGAGGGGCAGACAAAGAACTGCTGTCCAGACTGACCCCCATTTCACGGTGGCAAAGTGTTCTCCTTCCAAAAACTGGAACTTTGAAAACAGATTGATAATATTCTATCAGTGTCATATTTGGGGAAATTGGATATTTATTAAGTTTCACTTGTATATTATTGTTTTTACATAATTTATAGCACCCAACGAGAGTCCTGTGGAATAAACGGAAGTAAAGCTGAATGATGATGAATGGTCTGTTCCTCCCATCTATTGCATTTATAAATTGCCAGCCTGGATGCTTCATTTGGGCTGTCTCTATGTGGGATATTTACAGTGAACCATCAGCATCTGCTGGGATAGTCCTTAGTAAGGTTAGGTGGCTGTTAGCTTAGATTCATCTCTGGGTTTCGCCAGTGACAGAATTGGATTTGAGTCAAGAACTGTATTTGGGGAACTTTCCAGTGGAGTATGGAAGAATGGTGGTGTTTTTGAGACTGGTAACGCAAATAAAAAAGGAACGAACAAGAAAACAACAGAGGTATCCAACAGATGCAATTTCGTTTCCCATGGAGTGCTGTGCACTGCAGGTTGACTCCGTATTTCCTTCCATCGCTATTTGCTCTTAGTGAAAAAGACCTCTTTGGGTTTTCTGAGCTTAGGAGTTTTTCTAGATCATTAGCCACTTATACGGAGAGGACCTGCTGGGCATTGTCTCTCCAGCTTTCAGCTTAGCCATTCTATCCCAGCAGAGTCGGAGAAGAAGGTGGGAGAAGGGAGTAGAAGTGATGATTGGATGAAGTGACTGCTTATGTAACCTGGACCAGAGGCAGCTCTCTGCAGGGGAGCTGGTGTGTGTTTTCTCAGATCTCTATTATTCCCATGATATTTCTATCTAAATCTGTTTGCTTTGATTCCACACATGGTTTTGAGAGGCAGCAAGCCATAGTAGAAAGATGTGCTTAATTTGAAACCAAAAAAAAGTTGGATTTGAGTTCCATTTTTCAATCCATTTCTGTCAGTGAGCTATGTGACTTTCAGCAAGTCATTCTACTACTTGGAGCTTCAGCTTCCTCTTCTTATAAATGGGCATAAAATATTATGTTGCAGGGTTTTCTCAAAGATCAAGTGAAATAAAATATTTAGAAGCTGTTCATTATCAGCAAAACACTGCACTAAGGGAGAATGGTGGTTTTCCTAATAAAATGGGTGCTGTAGAGGTGATGACTGCATTAGAGAAACATATATAGAAGGAAAGTTTTAGTTTAATTGTTTGTATAAGTCTGCTTGGACTTTTTAGGCGAAATTTTTTAATTTCTGTTTCATCTGATCAAATGTCAATTTTATGAATTAACCAGATTCACAATGAAGACTTTTGGAGCATCTCTTTAGCATAAAGTGAAGAAGCAGTTACCTCTGAGGGAATTTAGGTCATGACCTTGGTTAGGTCAATAGGATAAGTGACCCTATAGCCTCCTTGGTGTCTCATTATATAGCGTTGTGTGTCTATCCCTGTTACAAGATGATAATGCATTGCGCTTCTATTCTCTTTAGTATAAGCTTCCAAAGGGCTCTAGACTCAGCAGTGAAATTGTCGCCTGCCTTGCCCTGAAGTTTATTCTTTAATTTTATCGACCATGGGAAATGGGAATATGCCACTTTGCATGAAAACAGGGAAAGAAGAGAAGAAGGAAGAGAGGGAAAGAGGAGGAGGAAGGAGGAGGAGAATAAGGAAAATAAAAGAGCAAGAAGAAGATGACAATAGCCATGACCATCACCACCACCAATAGAAGTAGTAGCAGTAGGAAAGCAAAACCTTTCTAGATAGGCCTAGTATCAAAATGGTTTTAGACTCTCCTTGGGTACCAGATAAAGTCACAAAGGGCTTGGTCATATACTCGGGGATAGAACCCCCACAAAATGTTGCTAGAACCAGAGTCCTAATGGAGGTACAGCCAGACTGTGGGGAGCTAAGTAGGTCTTGCCACCAAGTACACTGGAAACCTAAAACCAGAAATACAAACAGAAATACTTCATAGATTTGGATTCCCCAAAATATGAAGGAAAAGGGAATTATAAATTTACTATGCAAATGAAATGTACAATAATGCAATCATAAAAATCAAGTTGACAAAGTGTGTGGAAAATAGGTTATGGCTGATAGGAAATTATGAGAAGGAAAGGCCAAATGGCTATATCTTTCTCATTTATGGTTCATACAAGAGCCCTTAGACTGTTAGTTAATGACAGTTATGTTTCAGAATCCTCAATGCATACAAATAAGAATTTTGAAAAACTAAGATGAAGAGAATTTAGCTCCTGAGCATCATTCATTTTATATATATATAAATTGAGTTTTTATTATGTGTCAGGAAAAGTGCTGTGTGTTGAGGGTACTGTGACCAACCTTGGCTTGCATAGCATAAACAGGCTTGAGAGGCCACAACAATTACAAAAACAAGAAATTAGGTTTTCTACTCATTATGAGGTGATGTATATACAACTCTTGCACAACTCCTGGCATATAGTAAGCTTTCAATCATGGATAGATTTTGATATTATTGGTACTCAAAGATTTTTCTTCAACTAACTCATTTTAACTCAAAAACTTGTTATATTTTATTTTCCTAAGCAATGAATAAACTTTAATCAGGCCTCTGAAATTTGAAATGAAGCAGTATAAAATTCTAAGGAGCTGGGATGTTACTGATTTAAAGACAGCTGGGTGGCACATATACTGGGTTATTGCAGTTATCAAGCTAGCTGAATAAGTTCTGAATAGCAGAAGCTTTTTAGATATATGAATCTAAAATGCAACAAGCAAGGCAAACTCTAAGTGCCATCACGTGAGTGCTGGGGCTCACAGGACTTAATGGCAAGCTTCCCTTAACACCATCAGTTGGATGAATTATCTCATTGACCCACCGCTTACACTGCTACTTGTCATTACTCCTGGGGTATTGTTCAGTGCAACAGGGCAAGAAATAACTCATCGACTCCCTGAAGCTATAGATGATGGATTTTAGATCCCTAGCTGTATTCAGAAGGCATAGGAGCTCAGTGTATTGATGGGGGAATTCATTAGCCACCCACTCCACAGAATCAGTTTCTTAGATCCTGGTGCTGTCACTGCTGCTGTTGCAACTTGTTAGTGTTTCAGGGACAGACGTCAGAGGGAACTGTATAACTACATTAGCCTCACAGATAGTACCGACAGCCAGACCTGTCATTTCCTGGCCTGCGATGACACCTCTGGAGCCTAGAATCACTTAAAGATATTTAGATAGGCCCTGTTGATCCGACCAAGCTAACCTTCATCCTGAAATCAATTCATACTCAGGATGACAGGAAATGAGTTGTCATTAAGGCTCATATTCTATTTTTGAGTCCTTAGTTAACCTCTTATAATTCAGTTTATTTTTCCTCCTCCATTTCTGTAAAATGGCAGGTAATTTAATGACATAGGTTATTACTTCCTACATTTACTCGGGAGCATGTGTTTCAGAGACCATCTTACATTGATACCATTACTATCACTTTCCGCTAATATTGATTGACAAAATACCAGGTACCAGACACTGTGCAAGAACTTTGTTTACACGGTCTTATAATGAGCTCATGACCACTCAGTGAGGTAGTCACTATTAATATCCTCATTTTATAATTGGGGCAACTAAAGTTTGAAGAAGCTAAAGCATTTTCCCAAGATAGCACTACTAATAAACAACTGAATGGGCTTTCAAATGCAATTCTGACCCTTAATTACTATTACACCCCTAATGAAAGTTTTAGAGTAGAAAGCATAGTGGTAATAATTTTAACTCAATTCATACTTATGAAACAGCAATTTACTTGGGATTGTTAGAGATGTGAAGAAAGTTAATATCTAGCCGGGGGGTAGAGGGGAATGAAAATCATATGTATGAATCTTTTTAAAAACAGAATCAGCTATATACCAAAGAAGGTAAAAATACTGCTGGTTGCTGAGATTTTTTTTTTAATGTACATAGATGGGATGGGACAGATTTTGACTAGTGGAATCTGAAGAAAGGGGATACCTGATGACAATACCAGCATGAGTGTCGTATCAAAGGAAATACAGGATGTGTTCTCAAATTCACGAATTCAATTGGACCATAATGAATGGCATAAGAAAAGAGGCAGGTAATATGGATTAGCACAAAGAACATACGATTTAGGGGCAATTGGTCTCTGATTCAAGGTCTAGTTCTGCCTCCAACTAGTTCTGTAGCCTCGGATGAATTATTTGACTACTCCGTAAAATGCAGATGGCAATAATGCCAATTTGTAGCTCTGTGAATATTTATAACCTATGGAAAAATGCCCAGTGAATTATCTGGTACATAGTGGATGTTCCATTAATGATAGCCGTGTTCTTGTGTTTTCTTCCCAGGTACTTTAGGGACATAGTGTAGAAGATTTGAGTTTTATACCGATGATCGATTGTTTCTGAAAGCAAAAGGAAGACATTTAAAGATTTTTTAAGAAGAAGATGAAATGCCCAGCACTTAATTTTTAGGGAGATTATTTTGGCTCTGTTAAAAGAATGTTGTTCAGTGGGTTCAAGGAAAACAGCAGGGTCTTGAGTAAGTGTTTCTAGAGAAACGTCTTTAAAGACTTATTCTATAATGATGCGTATAGGAAGGTAATGAGGATAAAACCAAAGAACAGTTCAGAGATTGAATCGGCAGGTGTTGTCAGCTGGTTGGATGAAAAAGGAGAGAAGTGAGGAATGTCTAGATTGGGAAGGTTGTGATTTCATTACCAAAAACAAAACAGGGGACAGATAAGTAAAACAGGTAAGAGTTTGACTTTAGTGATGCAAAACATAAGGCATCCAAGAGCCACGCTATTGAAATTTCCAATTGGAAATACATGATGAACTCAGAGGAGAGATAAGGGCTAGAGGTGGGGGCCTAGAAAATTCACAGCTTGGCAGTGACAGTGGAAGGTTTAAGGAGTGCTAATGTCTCAAGGGAGATGAATAGGAACTTGGGAAATATATACATATTTTTATATATTTAAATATATATTATTTTATATATTTATACAAATATATATAATATGTATTAAATATATACATATACAAGATAAAGGAGGAAAGGAAGAGAACTAAAAAGGAAAGGCTAGAGGGTAGGGGATAACCTAGATAGTGAAGTTTTACAGAAATCAAAACAAATGAGAGACTTCCAAACACAAGTTGTTCCAGAGCTGTTTTTTCTATACCTGTTAGGCCTCTTTCATCTGAAATCAGTTTATAGAGATTTTTTCTTCATCTTTATTGGTATTTCTTATGGTGTATTCTTTGCCACTTCAGTCCTCTTACCAGTATTCTGCATTTCTTCTCTGTCACGGGCATCATTAACTTTGAGCCAGAGGACCCAGCATCTACTCCTAGAGAGCTGCCACCAATTAGCAGTTACCCTATGTAAATGGTAGAGGTGTAGCTACTATTCTGCCACCCTCGTAATATTGTGGGAAAAATCCAATGACAGAATGCAAGTGAACATGCCGTGTCATCATTGAAAAGTCCTACAAAATAAATAAGGTTGTTTTTATATCAATATTGGTATACCTACCACTCAGCAGAGCTCTTGGTACCTAAGGAGATGGTGATTGGGGACCTGGAAATGAAGACCAAAGAGATGCTGAGACGGTTGTAGTTTCCAGTAGGAAGATTAGCAACCAGGCAAGTGGCAGATCAGAGCCCAAATGTGAGTGGCTCAACTGCTGGACCCTGTAAGCTGTTGTGGTTCTCAAATGATGTCCTTATCTGGTTCATCTCTCAGCTCTTGGCACCTCACCTTTTGGAGCTTCAGTTTGGAAAGGGCAATTCGGATTTAAATCATACTGCAGTTTCCTAAATAGAACAAATCCCCTGATTCTAGTGATCATGTGCAATGAGGCATGGAATGTGATTACCCTTATCATTATGTTAGCTTGGATAGCTACAAACGTTACTAATGGTTATGAAATTATCTAGCCCTTTATTAAGTGCAAAAGGTAGTACTTAGGTTACTAAACTTTTTTGAAAATAATTCCGCTGGCTGACTTTTCACGGCTAAAAACCCATATTCTTATCTGTGGAGTGTATCTTTTTGTAATCACGTCTGCATTTGCTGTTTTTTTAATTGTCCAGGCAGTATGTTAGCCATTTTGTGTCTATCAGCCCATTTAGTCCTGACAACACTGTTAAACTAGTGGCATTACCTCTATTTTATGAAGCAGAAAATTAAGCCTAAGAGGATTAAGTAACCATTTGTTAAAGGTGTTAAGGAAAGAAAAGAGGACTTAGACTTAATCATTGATATGTTTGTTTCTAGTGTCATAGATATAGATATATACTGCTTTTCATAATTTTCTGTTCAATATAATATAATATATATGTAATATATGTTGGGTGTGTTGAATTTAGCAGGACCTGTAATATTTATTTAAATCCACAGTTAAGAATGATAAACAGGACTAGAGAATGGAACACAGAATTTTGGCTAAAGCAGCATACATAACTTAAAATAAGTCACTTTCTTTTTGGATTCAAAGAAACTCATTTTACATTACATTTTTTGCTTCCCAGTATTTGTTTTTCTCAATGACGTTAAGTCACCTAATTACCCCCAAGCCACTTTCTTAAATACTCCTATGCAAAATGAAAAGATTGGCCTGGAGACTAATCTGAGGTTTTGAATGCAGTGCGGTAGAATAAGTGTTTTAGAGGTAACTTAGTTCCCAAATCTCAATAAAAACACTTCCAAATTTAGTGTATCAAAGAAAAGATTATTGGATAATGCATTCTCATCTTTCAGTGTATGATAAATGCCATATCAGAAATCCTCAAATACTCTTGATTAAAAACGCTAAATGATCTCAAATAACACAAAAACCCATTTATTCCTACTGGAGTCAGTATTTAATTTTCTATATTTGTAATTTAAATCCAGATGTGGGTGTCTTCACAGCGACCATGGCCTGTCATCCCTTGGTCTGTTAGCTTCTAATGTCTAGCAGCAGAGTATAGTAAATACTTGAAAGGTAGACCTTCACACTGAAAATCACATTTATTGAAGTGGGAGCAGATTCCATTTAATTTGTCCCTTACTTGATGCCTAATTCCTAAGGTTAACAGGTTTTCATGTTTGCTACTTATATCAGCAGTACTGGAGCTGGTTTTTTTTGCATGGCTAAACAGCAAAGCTTAAATTCAATACTAGAGCGTGAAAGAGGAAAATGAGTTTTGGTGTGACGTGTGAATGACGTGGTTTTCCTAAATACCATGAATGCACAATGAATGATCCACAAAGCACAGCCGCCTCTTAAAAGAAGACAAAAATCTCCCTGAGGTTTAGTTGAGAAAAGATACAGGAGCATAGAGCAAAAACTACAACATGATACACTTAGGTAAGATGCAGGTGGGAAGAATAGAATTTCCAAATTAAAATTAGCCAGGCCAGCAGAAATGAGTAACCTAATGTTATGGTTTGGATCCGTGTCCCCATCCAAATGTCCTGTTCAATTGTAATCCCCAGTATTGGAGGTGGGCCTTGGAGGGAGGTGGTTGAATCATGGGAGTGGTTTTTAATGGTTTAGCACCGTCCCCCTAGTGCTGTTCTTGTGATAGAGTTCTCATAAGATCTGGTTGTGTAAAAGTGTGTAGCACCTTCCCCCCTCTCTCTTCCTCTTGCTCCAGCCATGTAAGATGTGCTAGCTTCCCCTTTGCCTCCTGCCATGATTGTAAGTTTCCTGAGGCCTCCCCAGCCATGCTTCCTATATACCCTATGGAACCATGAGCCAATTAAACCCCTTTTCTTATAAATTACCCACTCTCAGGTATTTCTTTATATCAATGCCAGAAAGGACTAATACACTTACTTTGGTGAAAACAACTTTTCTCTTAACCACCACCCACCGTCTGTCAAGTGTAGTTCTAAGTGCTTGGGATCCAAGAGTGAAAAAGATAGACAAACTCCCTGTCCTCATGATACTTACATTCTAGTGGGGGAGTCCTTAATGGGCACAAGCAATCAGAACTTGAATGTGCAGAATTTTGTGAAAATGTGCTATCATATATATTTTATTAATTAACTAGTTAACAGGCAGGGAGGATCTCCTTCAAACTTTTGTTTTCATCTTTGTATTTTTCTTTCTTTCCCAAATTTCCACTTTAATCTCTTTCATTCTAATATGCTCACGAGTCACTTAATGAGGAGGATATGTTCTGGGAAATGCCCCGCCAGGCAATCTTATTGTTGTGTGAACATCATAGAGTGTACTTACACAAACCTAGATGTTATCGCCTACCACACTCCTAGCTATATGGTATAGCCTATTGCATCCAGGCTATAAACCTGCACAGCGTGTTCCTGTGACGAATACTGTAGGCAATTGTAATGCAGTGGTATGTGTGTAGCTAAACATGTCTAAACAAAAAAGCACAGTAAAAATGCAGTATTATAATCTTATGGGAATGTAACAACCCAGTGGGTTCTGTTTGTCCACTGCCCAGATGGAGCCAATTTATCAAGACAGGTGAATTGCAGTAGAGAAAGAGTTTAATACATGTAGAGCCGGCTAAATGGGAGACCAAAGTTTCATTATCACTCAAATCAGTCTCCTTGAAAATTTGGAGGCTAGGGTTTTTCCAAGACAGCTCGGCAGGTAGGGGTCTGGGGGATGGGTGCTGCTGATTGGTTAGGGATGCAATTATGGGATCTGGAAAATGGTCCTTATGCACTGAGTCTGCTTCTGGGTGGGGGCCACAGGACTGGTTGAGTCAAGAGTTGTGGGCCCAGGTGGGGGACATCTGGTTGTCAGAAGTGCAAAAGCCTGAAATGACATCTCAAAAAGGCCAATCTTAGCTGCTACAATTAGGGATGTTCATTATAGGAGTAAGTGGGAAAGTTGCAAATCTTGTGACCTCCGGAATAATGGTTGGTAATTATTTAACTCTGCCTGCATCTTAGCATAATTCAGGTGTCTCTCATCCTCTTAACCTGGTGGCTTTCATTAGTTTTACAAAGCAGTTTAGTTTTTGTGAATGGTTATTATCATTTAAACTCTAAACTAAATTTCTCCCAAAGTTAGCTTGGCCCATGCCCAGGAATGACCAAGGTCAAAGAAGTTTGGAGGTTAGGGCAAGATGGAGTTGGTTAGATCAGGTCTCTTTCACTGTCATAATTTTCTCACTGTTATATATTTTGCAACAGCAGTTTCAGGACCACCTTCACATACTCAGTCCATCATTAACCAAAATGTCACTGTGTTGCTCATGACTGTAATCAAAAAAGCACAGAGAGCTCTCTCGCTATCTGGTTCTATTGCTACCACCCTGACAACCACTATAGTTTGTTTTCAACACCAAAAGAAAATAACAAAAAAATAGCATCTTCACCCTCGATTCTAGTTTCTTTTTTCTTGAAATGACTATGGCCATTTCTATTATTTCATTTTGAAATTGTGCAGAATTCCTTCTGAACATCCATCTACATTTCACAGACAACAAATTGCTAAAAACACCTAAACACCACTAACCTGGGGGGGAGAAAAAAAAACAACCAAAAATAACCAAACAAACCAAAGAAAACAAATCAACCCAATGAAAACCCACCCTCTCTGGTGGAGAGACTGCACCATTTTTGGTAAAGACTTTGCAATCCTGCCTAGACTGGATGACTGCCTATTGCCCTAACACTTTCCTTCCTACCCCCAGGCATTTACAAGATCACCCCTTATGGTAACAGTATTAGTACAAATGAGGTTTTTCCCTTTACTTAACTGAATGCTAGAAGAAACAGAATGGAACCACATGTTCCCTTTGATTCACACCCAAACACTGCAAAACACAGAGTATTCGCTTCCTTTTTCAAGCTGTGTGTGCACATTAAACACATGCAAACATTGGACTGAAACAGACACAGTAAGTCAGCTCTAGAGGAAAACTATAGAAGTCTTTTTATTTTGTTTCTCTAAATCTCAATCTTTTATTTAAGCTAGGTCTTTGCAGAGATTCAAAGAATGATATTTTGTAATGGTTCTCCAAAGAGCAGTTAGATGTGTCTCATCCAAATTTGTGTATTTACCTTATCATCACAGATACTGTTCTGGAACTGGGAACTTAGCATTAGCTCTCTTCTTAGAAATGACTATTAATTTTTGATAAAAAGAATAAAAAACACCACATTACATAATGGATATAAGAGAACATAGATGGCATGATAGGAATATTCTGCCTGTGTTTCCATGAATTGCTTCTTTGTTAAAAAGTGTTTGGTATAAATTAGGCCAGTGGTGTCCCAGCACTTTGGGAGGCCAAGGCAGGAGGATTGCTTGAGGTGAGGTGTTTGGTATAAACAGTATATTAACAAAGAATTCTCCTATGGTATAAACCCTAACTCTAGCAGGAAGATCAAATTTCTCTTTGAGGCATGCAGTCTGAGCTCCAGTGACTCTCTGCAAGAGAACAGCTGATATTGTCACATTGTAAGTCATAGTGACTCCCAAGGATGTATTTGTGTGGATGTGGTTGGTCAGAAGGCTTTGTGTGCACTGTGACATCTTTATGCTGCAGATGCCAGGATCACAGGATCCACACAGAGCAGTTCATTTCACACAGTGGGAAATGATGCGTGTGTGTGTGTGTGTGTGTGTGGGTGTGTGTGTGTGTTTTAAAAAACCTAAACAGAGCAACACTGTTCTGTGCACTCAAACTCTACAGCTAACCGCCAAGGGCCATCTTATAAATTTGGACATTGAATTGCTAAAATTTGAAAACACAGCCACTCCTATTCACACTCTACCATCTGGAAATAAACCCTAAGTCACTGTGGGTGTCCATATGGAAGTCACTGTTCTGCTTCCTTTTATCTTCATGGTAGTTCAAGGTTCGATTTCCTCCTAGGGAGACTTTCTGTTGTTCCCATTGAGCCAGCTCTGCTGTCCCCACTGGTCACGAACCGGATCAGTACATGGAGATTCCTGAGCATATGCAGGGCAGCGGCATGAGAGCATCTAAAATAGAGTCATTCCCATTGCCCCAGCACATCCTTCCTTCCTACATTCCTGGGAGAAAAGAGCAGAAACAAAGGCTTTTCTTTCTTCTCTCTTTTGGGTGTTTGGTGATTTGCATACAGAAGTTAACTCACTTCATCTACTGGATTCCAATCATTCCCTTCCTGGTTCCTGATCTTAGAGTACAGGGTGCTTCTTGCCTTCCCCTTGTCAATATAAGGGCTTTAGAAAACGTGCCCAGCTGGTATTCTTTAAACCTCCTCCAACGCACAAATATATTTTTAAATGCAGATATTTCATATACAAGTTGATATTTCTAGTTTCTTTTTGAAAATCAGAAGGTTTAACTCTACTGGGCCAGTGTTATTCATAGCATTGGTCAACTGGAGCTGAGGAGCCATTGCCATTTTTATGGATATTCTTTTAAGCCCCCCAATCTCCACCACTCCCTGTCACCTCACTCAGCTTCATCCATCTGCCTGACCCCTGGAGACATTTGATTTTGTGCTTCCTCTCACACAGAACTTGTGTTCACAATTTGGGGTCATACCTTCACATATTATATGTAAACAGCACTCTGGAACGTTTCCAAAGTCACAGCTATTTTTGGTATTTAGTTTAGAAGAGGTTAGAAGTTGACTTTTACATTACTATCTTAAAGGAATATATTTGCCTGCTCAGAAACATCTGGGGCCCACATATTCAGATCTTTCGTACATGTAATTTGCTATATAGCATAACACATTGAATGATTTTGACTCAGTAGCTCGACTTATTTTTTTGTGTTCTTTTAAAATCTTTCATATTAAGCATAGAATTGTAATTTATTGATGAATATTTTATTATCTTTTCTGAGAAGAGTTGGTTATTATTCTTAAAATACATTACCTATAATGTTCATGTTTCCTATGTTTTAATATATAATATTACAATATTGATGTGTCGTGATTTTTTTTGGTTGTTCTCTAATTAGGGGTCTTTATATGAATCTCTGATTACTTAGCAGTTCTCTGAAGGGGGCAGTCTTTCAGAGATGCATTTAAGAGCTCTGAATTCTGTTAAGAATATTAAGGAACACAATTTTTAATCTTTGCTTTTTACTCCAGGGCTTTGGGCTGTCTGTATCAAAATGCTTCAGATACTTCTTCTAGGGATTGCTTTGCCTGTTCCATCCTTAAGAGAGTAAAGAATTTCTTCTCCCCACCACCCCCCAACTCCTGACAATTTCAGCTAAATTTTTTTCTTCCATTGCTTTAGGCCATTGCTTCAAGTTATATCACCTTCTGAGACTATGAATAATTCTTTCCCTTCAATTATATTGTTACCTTGAAGGTATTTATAGGCTGTGATCAAGGCCCCTGGAGTCACTGCTTTGCCAGACTTTATAAATTTAGCTCTTACCACTTCTCCTCACATTTTTTATCTTCCAGCCTTTGTAGCACTCCTTTTGTGTGTGTGCGTGCCTATCTGTGTAGCTTCTCTGATATTTTAATATCCTTCCTAAACTAGGGAGGTCAGAATAGCACATCATATTCCAGGTATTACTGTGAGTATCAGATTTTAGAGAGTGAAATCAAGGGAGAGGATTACCTTGAAATTGAACTTAATCTATTTTGTGACTCAGAAAAATAGACACAATGGTAGAAAAAGCTAACGGGGCACTGTCAACATGTTTTCATATATTTTAACATACTGTTAGAGCAATCCTGGAAGCTTAAGGGGGAAATGATGATTTTTCTTAGAGAGAATTCTGGCTTCCATTAGATGCTTGAACGTGTCCTTTAGAGTAAGATTTTCTTTACAAATCCAGGCTTCAAATATGGCTATGTAATAAGATAGGTTTTTTCCATAGTACACGAGCTCTTAAATCTGTATTATTGTTATTATCATTATTAATATTATTAGACCTGTCTTTGTGGCTTAAAATTAAGAAACATCATTAAACATTTAATTTTACAATGAAGAAAACAAATTGCCACGTAAACCATCTTGCTACTAGCTTTAAGCTCTAGTCCAGGTCATTCTGCATTTTGTCAATATAGTAAATTGAGTAACAGCCTCTGAGGGCCCTGCAAAGAGCCAAGGCCCAATTTAACTCCCTAGTGCCAGGGTCTCCAAATGTTTTTGGTTGTCTACACATACTAGAAAAAAATTAACTCTGCACCAATTAAAAATATGTATATATGTATGTAGAATACACACATTGCTTATATTATCACACATACAGAAACATCAGGCATTTTAAAAGATAAGATTAGATACATATATATCCCAGTATTATTCCCTGAAATTCCCATGAACCAACCTTGGCACCCCTGTGGATGCCCACCCCACCTTGGAGACCACTGCTGTGGTGGGAACACCATGGTGACAAACGGAGCCACCACCCTCAGCAGTTCCCAGGAGGAACCCCAGTATCAATGGTTGTGTACTGCAGAGCCCATAAGCGAATATTTAGTTCAGACACTCATTTTAGATATGAAGATATGGAGGTGCAGTGACTTACCTACCTATGGTTACAGAGTTGGATGATGAGAAAGCTGGGTGTAAAATGCCAGCCTTCTAATTTATCAGATTTCAACACATGCAGAAAATACCTAGTGTTCTGTTTTAGCTGGAATCTCAGGAAAATGGGGACTGAGGTCCTGAATGAATGAGGAAGAAGGAGAGGGTGAATCAATTTCCAATCAGTGGTCTTAAATGTGAAATATTGTTAGCCTAAGTTATCTCTACTCTTTTGTGTCCCTTCTATTAAACTCTCTTTACAGGTTCTCTCTCTCTCTCTCTCTCTCTCTCTCTCTCTCTCTCTCTCTCTCCCACACACACACACACCCCAAGATAAAATCCAAAGCTTCTGATTCAATAGCCAACCTCTTCAGCAAGAAGAGCAAAGGTTCTGCAGCCAGATTGCCTGGGTTCAAATCCTGACCCTATCACTGAATAGCAGACTTTAGGCAAATTATTTATCTATGACTCAGTTTCCTCATCCGTTGAAATTGGGGATAAAAAAATTCCATAGGGGTTGATGTGAGCATTAAATGACACCTGTAAAGCACTCGGCTCACTGCCTGATCCCACGCTAATGGCCCTTTATATGTTAGCTATTTTTATTATTTTATTCTAATTCTTCCTAAAAGCTTAAAGCACAGTCCTTCATGTCACTGCATCGCATTTCATTTTGTAACATGTTCTTGTGCTACGTGTTTCACCATGTGCTACATGGTGAAAGGCATTTTCCTACCCGCTTTACAAAAACAGACACCGAGGCCCGTGTTTAGGGCCAAAATCAGTGCTGAATGCCAGGACAGACTCCCAATTCAGTGTCTCATATCAAACTGCATTTCCTTTCAAGATGAAAATTGTTACTCAAAACCCTGTGCAGCTGGGCGGGAACACAGATTCCATGGTTTCCTTTTTCTTCCTGTTTCCCCAAAGCAAAGCATCTCCTCTGTTTGCATGGGGGATCTATCCCTCCAGAAGTCTACCCAGCCTGAGGATAATGGCAGCTGCAGGGTTACAGGGGTAACTGTCCATCTGTCTGAATTCTCAGTTGTGTGAGAGCCTGTGTTACAACCTTAGTAGCTTCTGCACCTCACTAGCTTTTCCCACTCCCTTGGAGTGCTTCCATTTTCTCCAGCTTTCGGTATCAGGGAGTGTTATTAAATGATAAGGGGCTGGCTGGCTGGTTGTGTATTGTGAGAGGCTGAGAAACAATGAGTGTTACAACACATTAGATTGCATGTTAGCTCTGATTTTGGGAACTTCGTATCACAGAGCACATCATGCAACAGGACTGCATCTGGGATACTGCCTCCCTTCCCCAGAGGGTTATTAATGGGCCTTCATACCTGGGAGGACAGATTACAGGAGAGATGTGATAATTAGAGATGCTTCACTGATCATAAGCAGGCCCCCCAGCACCGAGGGCTAGCAGCTGTGTTACACATATGAGGCAAGCTCCATGCTCCAGAGACAAAAGTGAAGTAGAATTTGCTGCAGTGACCTTACCTAAAAGAGGTCATCTCAAAAATGGTCACCCATGGACATTGATTGGCAATTGGTTTGAATAGAGAAAGAGTGTTCTGAGCTGAGGATCAGAAGACCTGAGTTTCATTTCTAGTTCTGCCATCATAGAGCTATAGGGTCTTGATGAAGAGTCACTTAACTTGTGACAGTTTTTTTATATAAGAAAAATGGGAGCTACATATGTCTTACTTATCACAAGAGATTGCAACTCAAATACTTCTTCTTCCAAGGTAGTAGGGTGGCAACAAGGGTGTGTGTGTGTTCTGACGATAAAGGAAATATAAGAATATTTTGAAGCAAAAGAAGGAGCCAGTACAAAGGCAGAAATTGACAACGCATGGGAGCAGAAGTGGATAAAATTAACCAAGCTGGGGCAGAAGAAGGCAGGGAAGGGTGAGAGAAAAACAACAGTAGACGGCTTAATGTCATCACCACCACAACAAATGATGGTGATAACTTGATGCTGGTGATGATTTGGAGCTCTTCCTATGGAGTAAGAAAGAATGCAAGAATTGGGTCATTGACCAGAAACTCTGAGGAGGAAATTAAAGAAAATTCATATCTAGGTGTCTTAAACTTCTCAGTAAAGAAAGTTTTAAGCTCATCAATCAACAGGGGCAGGGGTAGAGTTAGGGACTTGAAGAAAGTATAAGATTTTTAGAATGATCTCTTTGGGGGATCCCAAAATAAGTCAACAAGGCATCTTTTCAATGTTGTCTTGATCTCGGAGTCAGAACAACTTGGGTTTCGACCTAGCTCTATCTTTTTTCCTCCTAGAGCACCCTTAAGCAGATAGATGCCCATACCTTACCCATCAGTACTTTAGGGTTATAATCTATATCTTGCAGGCATGTTATGAAAATTAAATATGATCACATATGCAGTGTGCATAACATCATGTTTGGCACATAGTAGCCTGTCATTATTTTGGAAAAGTGACCATAATGAAAGAGAATGCATCAAATATATAGGATTGTTAAATAACAATGTCCAATTTAGAAGCTGAGTTGTGTTGGCCTATCTGCTTGCACCAAGATTAAAAAATATTCTTTACAGGTGTCTACATCTTTTTCTCTCCAAGGCTTGTCTTCAGCCTCAGTGCTGTCATGGCTCATATTTTCTCCTCTCATGCTTTCCTACCTGCTCATATGATGAACCGCATAGAGGAGGTGATTCTCCGAGGATTTATAATGTGTTTCCTGTGCTCCTGAATTGGTGCCAATGGCACACCAATCCAGTCGGGTGGGCCTCAAGGCACACCTTGCTCCTGACTGAGAAGGAAAAAATCTTTGTGGAGTTTGCACAGGTATACCAAGTAATTGAGCATTTGCATTAGTATGGAACCACCTACTACAGACACCGGGCTCGTTTCACTCAAAGGATAGCCTAGAATAAGCGTGAAGGACCTCCTTTCAGAATCTTGTTTTTGTAAAGCCCTTCTTGGATTTCCTCTTTATTATATTTTACATAATTGATCACAAATGTGAACATCTATGGAAATGAGTTGGAGTATAGGCGATAATTAACCTGGAAGGGAAGAAAACCCTTCACCAGAAGCAAATAGATACCCCTTCAAGTATCTGGTAATTTCGGCCGGGCGTGGTGGCTCACGCCTGTAGTCCCAGCACTTTGGGAGGCCGAGATGGGCGGATCACGAGCTCAGGAGATCAAGACCATCCTGGCTAACACGTTGAAACTCCACCTCTACTAAAAATACAAAAAATTAGCCGGGCATGGTGGCAGGCACCCGTAGTCCCAGCTACTCAGGAGGCTGAGGCAGGAGAATGGTGTGAACCTCGGAGGCAGAGCTTGCAGTGAGCCGAGATCACGCCACTGCACTCCAGCCTGGGGGACAGAGCAAGACTCCATCTCAAAAAAAAAAAAAAAAAAAAAAATCTGGTAATTTCTCTTTCATTAGGAAGCTCCAAGTGAGGTACAAACTCAATTCAAATATTCTATAAGAATAAAAACAGGCTTATACCCAAAGATAGGCAATAACAAATGCTGGTGATGACATGGAGAAAAGGGAACCCCTGAACACTGTTAGTTGGAATGTAAATTAGTACAATCACTATAGAGAACAGTTTGGAGGTTCCTCAAAAACTAAAAAATTGAGCTACCATATGATCTATCAATCCCACTGCTGGGTAAATACCCGAAAGAAAGAAAATCAGTATATCAAAGAGATATCTGCAGTCCTATGTTTGTTGCAGCACTTTTCCAATAGCTAATGAATGGAAGCAACCTAAGTGTCCATTAACAGATGAATGGATAGAAAAAATGTGGTACATATACATAATGGAGTACTATTCAGTCATAAAAAAAGAATAAGGTCCAGTCATTTGCAATCATATGGCTGGAACTAGAGAACATTATGTTAAGTGAAATAAGCCAAGCACAGAAAGACAAATATCATATATTCTTACATATTTGTGGGATCTGAAAATCAAAACAATTGAACTCATGGGCATAGAGAATAGAAGGATGGTTACCAGAGGCTGGGAAGGGAAGTGGGGGTTGGGGGAGGTGGGGGTGGTTAATGAGTATAAAAAAAATAGAAGGAATGAATAAAACTTATCTGGTAGCACAACAGGGTGACTGTAGTCGATAATAACTCATCTGTACATTTTAAAGTAAAGAGTATAATTGGATTGTTTGCAACTCAATGGATACATGTTTGAGGGGATGGATACTGCATTCTTCATGATGTGATTATTGCACATTGCATGCCTGTATCAAAACATCTCACATACTTCATAAATATATACACCTACTAGGTACCCACAAATTAAAAAAAAAATGAATAAAAACATCCTTCAAACGAAGTGGCTATTTTGTTACTAAAAATAACTATTACTTATCAAGCATTGACTGAGTGCCAGGGTGTATATGTGTGTGAGTATGTGTGTGTGTGTTTTGTTCTGTTTTTTCTCCTGTAAATCCCTCAAAGATTGCACAGGTAGGAACTATTATCCTGATTTTTCAAGTCGGAATCCAAAACTTAGTGAGGTTAAGTGACTTGCCACCATGCTTGCTGCTCACAAGTAGCTGAGGCAAAATTTGAATCCATTTTGCCTGGAGCCCAAGCCCAGGTTCTTTCTCCTAACTGGGATGTCCTGATGCCTACACAGTCTGCTCAGTGAATTCCTCAGCCTCCAGGTTTTTCTATTCTATGGCACCCCTACATCATACTAGCCACTAGAGTGAAAAGTGATAAGATGAAACCAAGAGATTGTCTTATCAGCTTCTCCATTCACATGTCTTAAATGATTTCTACCTTTACTAACAAGAGAAAAATCCAGGTACATTCTGGGGAAACCATTAGTGCTTAGTTGGTAAAATCTTGAGACTTTTATCTTACTAGTAGAACCTCAACATTTTTCCAAAGAGGTACTAATGTACCCTGTAAAGAAATGACATTTTTCGTCTCAAAAAAAAAAAAGCAAAAACAAAAAAGAAATGGCTATTTTTCACCCTAAAATAAAAAAGTGTGTGTGTGTATGAGAGAAAGAGAGAGAGAGAATGAATCTATCTCCAAATGCCAATGAGCATGATGGAGTAGTGGCAAGACTTTCTACAGAATATGTAATTTGGTTTAGGCAGGGCAATCTCCTTTGTATGAAGTAAATAGTAAATTCAGTTACAATATATATAAACATTAAGAAGAATCTTCTTCTGTTTAAATATTGCTTCTTAAAATTTGTTTTGCTATTTAAAAAATTCATTTCGAAGTTACAAGTGTCTCTCCTAAGGAGACAATTCTCTGACAAACATAACCAACTGGCAATTACAAATCATAATTGTGACTCAGACCAATACTAAGTGAGCACCTTCCTGCTTTCTCGTAGATGAATGTCTATAAGTTGTTAGTGCACATACTGAACTAGAAAGCCCACATCAGGAAGGTACCGCTCTTTTTTTTGTTACTGTTAAATTTGCTTGGCCAACTCAGAATGAATATCCAGAATTCTCAACTCTTGAGTTAGTGGATATGTAAACTCCAAAAAAATTAATTAAAATTGAAGTTTAAATTTTAATACTGAGAAAAATAGTTGATTAGCTAGAAAAATCACCCTAAACATAATTATATGTATCAGTAAGTCAAGGAAAAAATTAAATTTGTCAATAGGTCCCTATTCTCCAGTGCTGTCTTTTCAAAGTTACTTTGCAAGGTATTCAGTTTTAATGCTAACGTATCAATCTTTTTTTTTTGGTGGGCGGGGGGTGGGGGCAGGGTCTCACTCTGTTGCCCAGGCTGGAGTGCAGTGGCGCCATCTCGCCTTACCGCAACCCCTGTCACCCAGGTTCAAGTGATTCTCCTGCCTTAGCCTCTTGAGTAGCTGGGATTACAGGCACGTGCTAACATGCCCAGCTAACTTTTGTATCGTTAGTAAAGATAGGTTTTCGCCGTGTTGGCCAGGATGGTCTCAAACTCCAGACCTCAATGATCCACCTGCCTTGTCCTCCCAAAGTGCTGGGATTACAGGGGTGAGCCACCGCGCCTGGCTAATGTATCATTTTCTAGAATACATTTATCAATGAAATTTTCAAAGAACCTTATTGGTATGGTGAATTATGTAAAGTCTCAGAAGATTACTTTTGACTTTCCACGGCCAGATACTCTTGACTCACTTCTATCAATCATGCATTGGAAATACTCTGACATCGTCAATTCTACCGTGATTTACTCAAGCATCTCACCTGTTTCCTTCCAGAAAGCATGTTTTAATGTTGGAGATTCGTTGGCTAGTAAATGTATAGTGTCTTAAATGATGTCAAATGAAGAAATGCCAAAAACATGCCCAACAGGAACAGCAAAGTATTTACCTTCATGTGTAAAATGCCAGTGTGAGATAGCCCAATGTGATATTGAACTGGATCAATGGTGGGGTGCCAGCAGACGAGGAATCGACATTAATTCAAGTGGGGACACAGAAGTTGGCATTGTGAAGATTTTTAAATTCTAGGACTAAATGGATGATCCACTGGGAGGCAATGTCCAGACAGATCAATACCACACAAAACGATAATTGCTTTTCTTGGTGAATCCTAAGAAAGGGCTGGGGCTTTAGGGAAATTGATAGAGATTTCTTTTTCTTCCCCCTCCACAAAAGGTAATTAATGAGTACAACAGACAATTCAAAGCAAGAGAATAGAATCTGAAAGCTTGAAAGCCATACATTCAGAATGCATTTAGAGATTTACAGAAGGGCTTTAGCCCAGAACAGTGCCTACAGGAGCTACAGTGGTGACAGTGTCTCCTTGATAGATGCATCCTGGAATCTTCTACTGGGCAAGCATCCAAAAATATTTGAACAAATGAGGTATGCCTTCCAGCATAGCTGGGTAGTTAGAAAAGAGTCAAATATATAGAAAAAAAGCATAGTGACCGAAGTCATCCTCAAGCTAGTTTACAAATGTAGTCTGAAATACACTCTATCACGGGATGAATAGGTATGGATTTTATTCTAACTATGATCTACTGTGCTTTCTGGGACTGTAAAAAGTGACTACACCATCCATTAATAATATATAGGAAGGCAGTTTTGGAATGTCAACTCAAAGCCTCTTCGTACCTTGAAATTCCCATGCAATTTGGTTACACAGAGTATATCATTACTCAGGTTAATATTATAAGACAAGTATTAGCATTATGTTTGAACAAAGGTTTTCACAAGGTCTATATTAACTTTACAAAGGTTCTGCTGTATACTGAATGACAAAGGCTGTCACAGTAGCGACCAATTTGTTCCAATTTGCTTACTTCTCCAGATCTCTCTGTCAGACTTTAAGTTCCTTGAATATAGGGTCTTAGTCTTCTTGCCCATCCTTGTATACATGGTAGGTGTTCCATCAATGTTTCTTGAATGAATGTATAAAAAGTGTATTTTAATTGAAATCTTAACAAGTATGCATTAAATGTTTAGTTGGTGCTTGGTACTAATTCTCTCACCAGTTTATTGAAATTTGACTATATTTGAGCTTGAAATGGTATACCTACAGATATAGATCATTAAAACCAAACAAAACCCTTTCTTTATGATATCAAGAGATTTGCCTCCTAACATAAAAATGAATAATCACTGTCTACCCTAATGGATTAGACTTTCTTCATTAGCCTCCTGTTTCTTCTGAGAAATGGCTACATTTTCAGAAACTCTGACTCCTAAAGGGGGTCAGTAACTCTGGGAACACTATTTCTATTACGTGAAAATTTCAAATAATCTCCTAGAAACTTGAAAACTGGTTATACACAGAAAGCAAGAGAGGTGAAAAGTGAGTTGCAGTTTCATTAAACATGGTCATCCTCCAACACTGTCTTTCTTACCAGCCTTGCATGAAACGTCATTAAGATGCATCTTTTATGCAAGGGACCAAAAAGGGTACTACTTTTAAAATATAGCAAAAACAGGGGTTGCAGTTGCCCTTTTATTGAGGGTCAGTTTATATATGTAGTCTGATATATATTTCATCCAGAAATATAGTTTTTTAAACTTTTTATCATGAAATAATTTTAGATTTGCAGAAAAGTTGTAAAGATTATATAGTTTCTTTAAACCCTTCACTGAGCTTCCACTAACGTTAAAATATTATGTAACCGTGATACATGGTTTGAAACTAAGAATTTAACATCTGTACAATACAATTTGCTCAGATAATCCCAGTTTTTCCACTACTGTCCTTTGTATGTGTCAGAATCCAATCCAGGATGCCACATTTTATGTAGCTGTCCTGTCTCCTTAGTTTCTTCTAATTTGTGATAATCCACAAATACTTTTTAATTGAAAGAATTATCTAAACGTATATTTGTCAGATCAATACCATCCTTTCTATCTTTCCTTTCTCCACTGAACTTGGGCGTCAGTCTCTTTCTTGGCTACTAATATGCATTGGATATTTTACTACTTTGGGCTCATTATTTTAAAAATCTGCAAGCAGACACAGTAGTCTAGGACTGTTCCTGAGGCTGGAGAGCCAGGGTATAGCATGTGCGCAGGCCACCAAGGCCAGCCTTGTCATTGATTCTGCTTTGTTACCAAGCAACTGAGATCGCTCCCACTAAAGAAAAAGAAGCACCACTTCCACTTCAAAGATAAATGTGTTGAAAAAAGAACAGAATTGACACAGCTTCCTTTATCCCTTAGGTACAAGGATGCCATGCCTAGTCAGAGTTCTGAATTCAGGTTCTCAAAGCAGGAACAGGCAGATGCAGCAGTTGCAGTTGGGAACTCTTTTCTTTCTTTCTATGTTTTTTTTTTTCTTTTTGAAAGTCCACATCTCTAGCAATCCAGAATCCTAATTACATATGATATAAAGGGCCCTCAAAAGACCCATTACCCCTGTTAAACTATGTAAATTCAGGGGCAAATTATATGAATAATGGCTAACATTTATTGAGCGCTTATTACATGTCAGGCACTGTTCTTCTAAGCATTTTACATTTAATCCTTACAACAACCCTGTGATGTAGGACTGATTATTAATACTATTTTACAGATAAGAAAACTGAAATACACAATAGATAGGAAAATTGCTCAAAGTTGCACAGCTAGTAATTGAATAATCTTCCAAAATCTTTTTTATTTAGGTAATAGTATTTTTGATAAATAATTTATATATTTTATGAAGACCTTTACAGTGATGGTGTTATTCCATTTCCACCCTAGATTAAATTAGCATCTTGAGAAAAAGCCATAAACCCAGTGATCAAAGTCGATGGTATTTATTTTACATTTAAAAGGTGTCATCTCTATCGAGTAGTCAAGTGCTAAAAAAAAAAAAAAAAAAAAAAAAAAACCCAGTCAACTGAAATTTAAACACTTGAGGGCAAACATTGAGCAATGTTGGGGTTTTGTTACCTTGCACTAATTTTGGGTTTAAGAAGGGAAGGAAATGATGTTCGTAATCCAGTGTTCTGGAAGGAGGAGTGCTTTTGGTAGATTAATTTACAAAGTTTTCTGCTGACAAAAGAAAGGGAAAGGAAAAAAAATCAGATAATAATTCCCTTTACAGGCCTAATTTGAACTTAATTCTCTCTCTCTCTCTCTCTCTCTCTCTCTCTCTCACACACACACACACACACACACACACACACACACGACAACTGTGAGCTGTAAATCCGTGGTCATCTAGTTACTAGCGCAGTAAGAGCAGTTGTTTGATCTGATCAAAGAGTGACATGCTCCAAAAATTCTCATCTTTGGTGAAAATAGATTCCCCCTGGATACCATCCAGGGATTAGATATTTTCAGAGACCAAAAATACAGTGAGTGCCCTCAGCAAGATAGAACACAGTGTAGTCATTCTTGGTGAATCGGAAGGATTTTGCCGCAGGGCTGTCATTATGAACATCAGTGATCATTGTAAGAATGTGGAAAAGTGCTAGTGAATAGGAGTCCCAATTATAGAACACTGGGTGATACAGCCTTTGCTATAATTATAGTGTGTTTAGATTGATGGGCCTAATGAGCAGTGTTCCTTAATCTAAATGTTGATTTTGGAGTGAGTTAAAATTAGAGGTAAAACTGTGATAGTAAGTTTGTTTACTAGATTGACTATGTGGCTCCACGTAGAATTCAGATTAGTTCAACTAACACTTCCTCGGCACCAAACCCTTTCAGGCTTTGGGCTAGGTCCTGGAGATCCAAAAGCAGATGAAGTCCTCAGGGAGTTACAGCCCAGCATGGGAGAGGGCATTTCAACGGCATTAATAATAGCAGTGGATATGAATTGAGACTTTGCCAGGTGCTAAACACTTGTTCTAAACCCTCTGCGGGTATTAATCCATTTACTTACTCCACCATAACCCCACAAAGTTGGGACTAGGTGAGAGGGGAGCCAACAGGCCTGGAAGACTGCAGTAACTTTTCCAAGCTTATATGTGTGATAAGTGGCAGAGCAGAGCTTAAACCTGGTCCAGACCTTGGGTTCTTAACTCTAACCTTAGTATTCCAGAGAAGATTTCAATATACAGTAGTTCACTGTCCTGGGACCAAGAAGAGGTACAATTAACCATGTTGCCTATGCTGCTGGTGATGAAGCCACAGCATAAACAGAATGATTTATCCTCACTCCTTTGTTCGTGAACAAAGGAACCATAATCCCCCATGAACCATTCTGGCCTCTTTACTATTCTCCAGACAGGTTGATCTTGTTCCTACCTCAGAGCCTTTGCTCTTGTTGACCTGAGTGTCCCATCCCAGATACCCTTGTATGGCCCTTCCACTCAATCCTTTCCCACCTCCCTCCAAATGTTACCTTATTAATGAAGACTTCCCTAGCTCATTCTATTTTATCTGCCTTTCTTCCTTATCGCACCTCCCTGCAGTTCCTTCTCCCTTACCCTGCCTTACTTTTTCCCACAGATTTTACCATCAGCAATACTATTAATATCTTTTTACTTGGGTTTTTGTTGGTTTGTGTGTCTGCCTCCCCACACTAGAACATAGGCTCCCAGGGGTTAGTGACTTTTTAAATATTGTTTGTCACTGAATTTCCAATGCCTAAAATAGGACCTGACCACATCCGAGTTTAATACATAGTTTTAGATTTAGTGAATTAAAAAGCCAGAATGAGGCTGGGCGCGGTGGCTCACGCCTGTAATCCCAGCACTTTGGGAGGCCGAGGTGGGTGGATCACGAGGTCAGGAGCTCGAGACCAGCCTGGCCAACATAGTGAAACCCCATCTCTACTAAAATACAAAAATTAGCTGGGCATAGTGGTGCGCCCCGTAGTCCCAGCTACTCGGAAGGCTGAGGCAAGAGAATCACTTGAACCCGGGATACAGAGGTTGTGGTGAGCCGAGATCATGCCACTGCACTCCAGCCTAGGCAACAGAGTGAGATTCTGTCTCAGAAAACAAACAAACAAACAAACAAACAAACAAAACCAGGAAGAACATATGCCAAAGTGTTTAAAATAGTTATATCTGAGTGTCGGAATTATACTATTTTAACCAAGTTTCCTATAATGAGCATGCGTTCTATGAGAAAAGGGCTAAAAATAGACTAAAGTTAAACATTAGTCACTAATTCATCTCATAAACCTACTTATTCCTGGGAACTATTAACTTCTGTGTTATTATTGCAAATTGGGTTTTTATACATGGTAGATGCTATTATCGAGGATCCCTTGGGGAAGGTTTGTGTATGAAATTATCATTTCTTTCCTGCTTACTCCAGATCGAGATTGCCAGCCTTGACTCACCTGAGCGGGAGACTCACATGTGAGACTGCCCGTGTGAACAGCTTCCACTGTGATACCCAGTAGGCATCTGAAAAGCATCAGGTCCAAAATGGAATTCTTGATCCCCCAACCTGCTCCTTACAGAGTGATCCTTGTCTCAGTAATTCCAACGTCCATCAGTTGTGTGATCCAAAAACTTAGAACTCATACCTCCCTTTCCTCATGCCCACAATTTGTTCATACAAAGTTCTATAGAATCTACCTCCCAAATACATTCCAAATTAGACCACTTCTCACTGCAACTCAATACCATGCTCCTCACTTCCATCTCTACTACTCGAAGCCACTCGAGTCATCTCTTACCTGAATTGCTGCAAGCACTTTCCAGCTGGTATGTTTGTTTCCAATCTTTTATTTCATTATTTTTAAAGAGACAGGGTCTTGCTCTGTGTCCCATGCTGGAGTGCAGTGGCACAATCATAGCTCACTACAGCCTCAAACTCCTAGAGTCAAGTGATGCTCCTGTCTCAGCCTCTTGAGTAGTTGGGACTACAGGCACACACCACTATGCCCAGTTAACTTTTTTCTTTCTATAGAAATGGAGGTCTCACTATGTTGCCCAGGGTGGTCTTGAATTCCTCTTTCTAGTTTTCTCTGACACTCTCACTCCCTGCCAATCTTTTCTCCTCAAAGAAGCCAGAATGGCATTTTTTAAAAAATATAATCAGCCTTTATTACCAGCCACCCCCAATTAAAATCCTCATGTAGCTTTATATTATATTACCAATCCAATCTAAGTGCACTACCAAAGCTTTGAAGACCCTGTTTGATCCTACCTCTCAATACCCTCCAGAACATCCTCCTCGTCTACCACTTTCCTCCACATCTACCACACCCTGGGCTGTTTGTCAAACATGCCTGGTTTGTTCTAGCTTTGAGCTTTTCTGTCTGGGAGACTTCTTCCTTCAGCACCAGAGCTGACTTTTCCTTGTTTTATACATAGTGAGATGTCAGCTCAGATGTTACCTCCTCAAAATGATCTTTTTGATCATCATAACTTAGTAAGCTCTCTCCCTCCACCAGTCACACTGTCCCACATCTCTTCATTCTGTCCAGTATTAGTCTGTAATTACCAAGTGCTTACATGTTTAATATCTGCCTCACTTTTGAATGAAAGTATCAAGGGGAAAAGGAATGTGACTGTTTAAATCACTGCTGTAACTTCAGCATCCAAAACAGTGCCTGGGTCATAGTGAACCCTTCATAAATAGTCACTGAATGAAGGAATAAAGGATTGGAGCAATGAATGTTTTTGTGACATCTAGATGAAAATTAGAGATGATAACCAGTGAAATTTTGATCATCTATCTCCCTTCATACAAGCCACCCTAGTCTAGGGGACTAGAATACCAAAAGAAAATTTGCTTCTACAAACAAGGTAATGTCATGCTATGGACTGACTCATTTATTTGTTTATTTGTTCATTCATTCCTTCATCATTCTTCACTCATCAGACATGTAGTAAGGACTTTCTTTATATTAGGCCACCTGTGTTTGGTTTTCTGTCAGTTATCTTAGGGGCGTGTGTGTGTGTGTGTGTGTGTGTGTGTGTGTGTGTGTTAAAGGAGGAATAAAGTAAATAAACTAATGCAATGTAAGAAGTGTTGTGGTTTTTTAGTAAAGGTTATAAATCTAGACTTATGTGCATATTGTTTTGAGAATACAAAGAAAGGTGCTTCTGTTTCTGTTTTTGGGAAGTCACTTTACAGACATTTATCTTTAAGTCATGATAGATGAATTTCTCATATGGGCAGTTTTCCTAAATCTGAGTTTTAACATAATGAGATCTGGAGAAAAAGAAGGCAAAAAAAAAAAAAAAACCCATAGGAAATGATACAGAGACTAATGATCATTTACCCAAATAAAACAGATACCATTCAAAGTTAGACACTGAGCCTCTGGTAATCCCTGTTCTTCTCCTTCATCTTGAGTGAGGGATACTGAAAAAGACTGGGCTGGCTACTGTTTAATCAGGGAATGATGAATACTTTTCATTAGCCCAAGAAAAGTTAGTTTCTATTCCAGAAATATTTTGTAAAGACCAGTTAAAATTATTAACTATTATGCATCACTTGTCAACTATAGGAAGCATTACTGCACCCTCTCCATAGATGATTAGAATAATTGCTGTCCTTTCATCTTTCCCATCTAACAATACTCACCCAGTACCTCCCACTTTCCTTTGTGTCTTAGTATGCTGCATGTATCTGCTTTGCTAAGAGAACATCAAGGCTTGGCATAATTGGGCTATTTCCCTGTCATACTGGTTTGCTTCTAAATCTGCCTCCTCTGTGGGTTGCAGTGAGGTCAATCAGATGCAGTCAAATGGCAGAGAAGATATTAAAAATACATATGTCCTAGAACTAAATATACACCATCTGTGAACTTCAGTTACAAAGGGAAACTTCTCTTAATATGACCTTAGGTAAAGCCATTGGCAGTTTTATTGTATCTGTCAGCAATCACCAATAGCTTTGATTAACAACATGACTAATACATAAGTTATGTTGGTCTCTTTTTTTCATAAATAATAAGAGATAGGGTTTCTACCAACACAACATTTCTCATACTTGCCTGATCATTAGACCAACTGTGGCACCCGAGAAAAATATGCCACAGACCTACTAAATCAAAAGTTCCAACAGGCCTAGGGATCTGTATAGTTCATAAAAACTCCAGGGGATTTGATTATCAGGCGAAGTTTGGGGAACTTTGTATGAATAATATTCAATGAATTGTTTGTATGTCTGTCCGATGCTTTCCAGACTGGGTTAATGCCTGGGTCTCTTTCTTTAATTAAGCTTTGATTAAGATGCTCCCAGCAAATCCCACACTGAACATTTCCATTGCCCCCTCCCTCCCCCACTTCTACTATGAGAGACCGAGATCCATGTGAGGTATTCTGTGATGAAGATCTCGTTCTGTTTTTATTATTAAGCGTACATCTTCCCCTTTTCTGATATTACCACTATGCGTCATCAATTAAGCTGTCACCAACCTGACCTCTGAGGCATTGGAATGATTCACTTGATGAAGCTTACTTTGGCATAAGCTAAGGGTTAGGAAAACCAACAGATTTCTAAAATATTGTGCATGGAAGGGCCACTGGAAGTCCTCCATCACAGCCTGATAGCTACAAAAATGAGGGAACAAAGGCCCTTGAGGGACTTGCCAAAGTCAAATAGTCAATTACAGAGAGAGTTTGGACTAAATCTCCTGGTTCCAATTATTACATTCTTCCTATGACACCATTCCCTGATTCCTACAACCAAATTAGCCTCCTCTTTGAGCTTTAGTTTTCCCTCTAGGAAAAAAAAAAAAAAACATGTTAGACGAGGTCAGAGGTCAGGGACTCTAAAACTGAGACCCTAGGTTCAGTTAAAATGCTGGGAAGGCTACTGCGATAGGGGTGGATGTCGGAGAGGAAGGACAGAGGTGGGGCTTCCCCTAGTTATATTTTTATCTGATTGGGATATTGAAATTATATTAAGAATTTATTTGGAAAAGCCACTTCTGTTACTTTTTAAAAAAAGATGTAGAGGCACAAGGCTAGATGTCGATCTTTGAGTGCAGATCTGATTCTTACATTTGGAGATCCTTAGAAAAGAAGTCTGTGAAGGCAAGCATTTGTCCTTTTTTGTCATAAAACCTGATTCTTGGGTATTCAGTGAATGACACTCATTGACCAACTGCAGGTCTGGCATGATCATCACAAAGAATTGGCACTTTGAAAGTGAGAGAATAGTGGGAAGAGAAATTCTTAGGAAGTAAGCTATCTTTTCTAATCCTCTTTAAAAGGCCAAAATGTTCACAACTTTCCCCTAAAACAGAAAGGTGACATTGCTCCTTAAGCAGCAGTATCATGCATGCTGTCCTCTGCCTTCCTAAGAAGTGCAGACAGAGGGCAGACCCTCCGAGTGAAGTACCTTTTTTTCTTATTTGAGCCTGCTCTGCATTGAGGGAGAGTTTGACACACCTGTTTAGGGTTCTGAGAATAGTTAACAGCTCTAAGAAAGAGATTTTTGTTCATAAGAAAAAACAAGAGAAACTGGAAGCAGTTCTCATTCATATTCTCTCTCTCTCTCGCCACACCCCCCACCCCACCTCCTCCCGCCTCTCCCTCTCCCTCTCCCTCTCCCTCTTCCTCTCTCTCTCTCTCTCCCTCTCTTCAGTATCTAATATAAACCCAGGCTTTCTTTATGTTCTGTGCAGTTGGCCTGAGTTCTCTTCTGTTTTGGTCAAGATTCAGGTGGAAAAGACCTGAGCCTGTGTCTGCCTCCTTTCTCCTAATTTTGGTTTCTAATGTTTTACCCAAGAAGGGACTAGACCTTTGTTTCCCTACTCCTTTATCATAGCATGCTGGTTCTCAGACCTTTTCTGCAACTGCTAACATCCTTCTCCCCTTTCTTTGCTTGGCTTTTATTTTTTTCCACTGCAAGCTCTCCCATGCTCATTTCTCATTTGCCATCAGATTTAGAGTAACTGGCTTATGGCATCAAAGAATGAATTAGATGGGAGCAGCTAAGTAAACTGAATGAAGCCGCTTCCTTTCTCTTTTCCCATCTACAAATGATAAAATAGCCTGCCCAGCCAAGTGACGTGGCATTCAGGGGTTATGGTGGCTTGGCCATTTGTTTAAGTTTGCTTATTTGCAGTCACAGTTCTTTAGTATTTCAGTGATTTGGTTATCACTCAACAGTGCATACATTTCTTCTATAAAATTTGATAGTTACTTATCTATCTCTGATTTTTCCCTCTGTGTTTTATTATATCTAGTTTAATTTTTCCCCTTTGTTGATTTCTGTTTTGTATATCTTGTTTCGGGATATACATGGAAGGGAGACAAGTTTCCAAAGATAATATAGATCCCAGTTTGCCTGTAAATTGATAACACCATTTGGAAACAAATCTTAAAACCTCACTGACACAGCATAAATAGAATTTACAGATCTTCTTGAAGCAAATCCAAATCTCCAGACTCTACTTTCTCCATTCTCCCCCACTCATCCTAACCTTCACGTACAGGGACCGCGTTACCAGGTGAGCCAACTAGACTCTTTCACACCTCTCTGCCTCTGCACATGCTGTTCCTTGGCCAGAAATGCCTTTTTTTTTTCTGCTTTACCTGACACATTTAGATTAGTCTTTTAAGACCTAATAGAAATGTCAAGTGCTCTGATATGCCTTCCCAGATGCCCATGAGCAAAGTCAGATGTTCTGCCTTCTGTTCCCCTATGGTACTTTACTGATGTCCCTGTGACAGCTTCCTGCCACTCCAGCCCACTCAGTTGGGAGAACTTCAAGAGGTGAACAAAGTTTTATTCCTTTTTGGATTCCCAGTGTCTCATAGACCTTCTGGGACATATGGTGCATTCAGTCTAGCTGAATGAGGTGATGAATCAATCCACTTACTCTCTCCAGTGCCTGAAACTTCTCAAGGAGCTTGTGTTCTCCTTTGCTCCTCTCTTTTCAACCAATCTGAAAATGCTTTTAAAAGATAATTTCTGTTTTCCAGTGCAGTCTTCTCACTTGGCATGTAATTTCTCCATTTTTATTTCCTTTGTGAATATCAAGGTACAATTTCCATAGCTACCAGTCTAATCTGGAATCTTTTCATCTCAGTTTTGGAGTTCCACAACAGTGTCCTGGTGGATCTATCTTCTATATATTCCTACTATAATGTACACTCTTACCAGGTACCAATCAGTTGTTTCAAACCACATTTCTACTAAATGACCTCTCTGAAGTGATTCTGAACTGGCTTCCCTATTAGATGAAGACCAAACCTCTACTCTAAGCACTTAAGACAAATGGTTGCATTCATCTCAATGCTCCTTACTCCTCAATATTATCCATTACATTTTTTTGAGACAGATTGTTATTCTCTGAAAGGCCAGTCCTTCATCGTCCAAAAGGAGTCCTCACTTTGCTTAGACTGGAACACACAATTTTATCTATTTTAATGTTCCGTCATATAATTATAATTATATTCTGTTATCTATTCCAAATTTTCAGAATTTTATCTATTGCAAATTTTAAGTATTTCAAGTTATAAACTTACCTCTTCCAAAAAGACTACCAGGATTAAACCAACCACTGAATCATCATTTCATTACTTCATATTACTACAAGTTAGATTTGGGACACTGTAATATTTTAGCCCTGATTTTGCCCTTTTTATAGTGTCCATAGATAATTTAACTTCTTTGTATAAACTTCCATTATAAAATGAAGTTTTATATATATATATATATAAAACATTACACATTTAGGACATTTCATGATGAAATAAAAGTGTTTCAAATAGAAAATGATGGTTTATTTGGGTTTATAAATCAAGAATTCTCAAGAGGGTATGAAACCCACTTCTCCCTTATCAACTCTAGGGATTTTCTGTAGTTTTGAAATTTGAAAAGCATAAAGTAAAATTATTATCATTTTGATTTGCTTGTAGTCATAATATTTAATTCACTTAGAAATATCAAATAACATTAAAAGAAAGGTGTGAAAATGGCTGCGCTCAGTGGCTCACACTTGTAATCCCAGCACTTTGGGAGGCCCAGGTGGGCAGATCACCTGAGGTCAGGAGTTTGAGACCAGCCTGAACAACATGGCGAAAGCCCATCTCTACTAAAAATACAAAAATTAGCCAGGTGTGGTGGTGCATGCCTGTAATCCCAGCTACTGGGGAGGCCGAGGCAGGAGAATCGCTTGAACTTAGGAGGTGAAGGTTGCAGTGAGCCAAGATCATGCCGTTGCTCTCCAGCCTGGGCAACAAGAGTGAAACTCCATCTCAAAAAAAAAGAAAAAGGTGTGAAAAATAGGGTAGACCACGTATGCTGTTACAGTAGACCCCAAACATAAAAGATGTTTATCTCACTCATATACACAGTCCAATATGGTTCCAGTTGGTGAGGGTTAGGGTTGTCATTCTGGGAGTTGGCCAGTAGAGATGCTACCATCTTCAGCATGTCTTCCAAAAGCTTCCTGGTATCAAAATCCAATTGTTGAAAGCAGAGAGAACATGAATAAGTTCATATGGAAGGATTTTATGGACTAAGACTAAAAGTAGTCCACATTAATTCAGTTCACATTCCACTAACCACATGGACACCCCTAACTTCATTGGTGACTAAGAAATGTAGTCTAGACTATTCCCAGGAATAAGAGGAAATGGTTATACTGGAGAACTAGATGTCTAATATATATTACCTTACATAGTTATCAAAGTCATTTTTAGTTTGGACATGGTCTTTACTAATGGGTTGCAAATGCTCTTTATGCAGATGTTTTATGTTTTATATTACTTTCCTATGCCCAACAGCATAAAATATAGAAGTCTGGATGGATTAGGCACTTGATGTGTGTATTAGCTTTTGATTGCTATGTAACAAATGACCACAATGTTAGTGGCATAAAACAACATATGTTTATTGTGTCACAGTTTCTGTGGGTCAGGAGTCTAGGCACAGTGTGACTAGGTCCCCAGCAAGGCTGTAATCCAGTCGTTGATCAAGGCTGTATTTCTCATCTAAAGACTCAACAGGGGAAGGGTCTGCTTCCAAGCTAGCTCAGGTTGTTGTCAGATTTTACTTTCTTGTGGCAGCATGATTCTTTGAAGAATCAAGAATTCATGGTTGCTTGCTTCTTCAAAGCCAGCAACAGAGACTAAATCAAATCTAGCCAGATGGTCTTATATAATGTAAGATAACTACAGGAGTGACATCCCAACACCTTTGTAATATTGGTTAAGCAAATTACAGGTCTCATATACATTCAAGGGGAGGGGATTTTACAAAAGAATGACTACCAAGAAGCAGGATCACTGGAGCCTGTCCACCACAGTAAATGACTGAAAAAATCAGGGTATTCCAGAGAACTACCACTTTACTCGAACATAGCTCTTTACACAAAACTACACAGAATTATGAAAGATCTCAAGAGAAAAGTGTTCCTTATTGCCAAGAGCTGGTTATTATGCTAGTAAAATCAGCAGTGCTCAGGAACAATATTTGCTAAGTTTCACAGTTATCAACCTTAACCCACACAATCATCTTTAGAATTGGATCCAGAACAAGATGGGACCATCTTGAACCTGGTACATTCTCATAAGGTTCATTCTCATAAGACCCTAAAGCCTTCATTATATGGCATTTTTGAAACTCCTTTGTCATTTTAAATTTTTGTCTTTCCTAGCTCCCTTTTCCTCTACTATTCTATCTAACTTAGGCAGCATTGAATTTCATTTTTTTCTCTCCTTAGTCTTTCTGTTTGACATTTTCCCTTCTAGCTTCATTTGTCCTTTAAGACAACCCCATAACCTTTCATCTAGGGGAAAGAAATCTAAAAGAAAGCTCTAGAATGAGATTTTAGTTGACATATTCAATTTGCTTTAGAGGGGCATCACCCATACCTCTTCTTCCACCAGTGAGATCTCCTGAGAGGTGAAAATATGAGAGAATCAGAGCTGCTTATTTATATATCAACTATGGAAAGATCTTTCCTGCCTAATCTGACCTCTTCTTTGAAACTCCAAAAGTGACTTTTTGTGGTTAATTCTTCCAGGATATCTATGATGCAGTCCCACAGATATTAAAGGTTCAGGGCATCAAACTGAAAGATATAACAGCTCTAATAGACAGAGTCACATTTCTAAAAAGGAAAACCAAATTCTGAAGATATTTTCTGGCTCTGTGAACAGCTAAAAATACAAGGATAATCGTTCCTATAGTCCTGGACTTTTAACACAGAAGCTAACTTGGAAGGAAAAATGACACTGAGCTATAGGAAGAGAAGAATAGAACAGACTTCAGTGAAATCGGCCGCTTTTCTTTTCAAGGCACTTATTCCTAGATTAGCTCATCTATCTTTAAGTTTCGTATGATTTTTACTATTTGGCATGACTTAAAACTACCAAGTTGGTGAAAGGTACATAGGAACTCTCTGTACTATTTTGCAACTTCTATGTGTCTGAAATTATTTTAAAATAAAAGGTAGCAAATATACAAACAAAACAAATTGTTGAGCTGGGAAGTGTTCCCCTTGCAAAAGTCTAGCAACTGGGGTAAAATTGTTTCTTTGAATACAAATGCCTAGTCTCTGATTAATAAAATACCAGGAAGAGGAAAAGAAGGAGCTGAAGAAAGAGAGAAAGAAATAGAGAAATGGGGATTTCCAGTTGCTGTAGATCTTGAGTAGGCAGGACCTTAGCACATGGTATCTAGGTGCATATTGCCTCTCACTTTTCAATTATCTTTGCTGGCCCTGCCTCAATCAAAGCCCAAACCATAGCCCAAGGGCACCCTGCATCGTTGAATTTATAGATGAGATCTTTCTTTTGGGATAAAGAGCTATTCTCAACTTGACTATTATACCTTGGCCTTCATTCCCTAAAGAACATGGGCAGGCAGGCTTGCAGACAGAAGTATATAGTGTGGAAAATGAACCACCTCTTTGACTCTTTGCAAGATTTGTGATGTCCTAGTGGGATGCCTGGGCCCAGGCACATTCACCTTGATTCTACATCAGAGACTTCTGTGTCTTCTTTCTCATAGTATGGGTTATTGGGTTGAGCAAATACTTTGTCATCAGTGTGTCTTATGGAGTAATTGAGAGCCTTGGATTTGAACTCATATCTATTTGGGCTCTATTTTGAGCTGTGTCACTTATGAACTGCATGACCTTGAGCAAATCACTGAAACTCTCTACAGTCCAGATTCGTAATCTATTAAATGGGGCTAATAATACCTCATGCATATGGCTGCCAATGGGAGTTAGTGAAATAATGTACATGAAATATTTAACACTAAACTTGGTGCCTAATGTATCTTCAATAAATGATAACTATTGTCATAGTCATCATTGCTTTTATACTTTTCGGCTTCCAGTGATTTCCAGTGACTACAGCCCTAAGGCCATTGAGGGATATCTTTTTTATAACTGAATTTTCTTTATAAAACAATAACTGATTTTTTTTTTTTTTTTTGACAGGGTCTCGCTCTTCTTGCCCAGGCTGGAGTGCAGTGGCGTGATCTTGGCTCACTGCAACCTTCGTCTCCCGGGTACAAGTGATTCTCCTGCCTCAGCCTCCCAAGTAACTGGGATTACAGGCACCTGCTACCACGCCCGGCTAGTTTTTTTGTATTTTTAGTAGAGATGGGGTTTCACCATGTTGGCCAGGCTGGTCTTGAACTCCTGACCTCAGGTGATCCACCCGCCTCGGCCTTCCAAAGTGCTGGGATTACAGGTGTGAGCCACCGCACCTGGCCTAAAACAATAACTGATTTTTTAAAGAAACATACTCATGACTATTTGTCATTTTAGTCAAAGAGGATGGAGAAAAACAGGGTTCAGTTTTATTTTCAGTTCAATGTTTTGACCATGACATCCAGTGCTGGCTTGATTACATTTTAGGAAACTGAATTCCTTCTCTAAAGAAATAGTCCAAAATTAAACACATATGGTTACTATAATCAATAATAATGCTAGCCAGGCATGCTGGCTTATGCCTATAATCACAGCACTTTGGGAGGCAGAGGCGGGTGGATCATTTGAGGATCACTGGAGTTTGAGACCAGCCTGGCCAACATGGTAAAACCCCGTCTCTACTAAAAATACAAAAATTAGCCGGTTCTGGTGGCATGGACCTGTAATCTCAGCTAGTCAGATGGCTGAGGCACAAGACTTGCTTAACCTGGAAGGCGGAGTTGGAGTGAGCCGAGATCATGCCACTGCACTCGAGTCTGGGTGACAGAACAAGACCCTGTCTCAAAAATAATAATAATAATAATAATGCTTTATGCATTTCAAAATTACTAAAAGAGTGTAATCCCAGGACTTTTGGAGGCCAAAGCGAGCAGATTACTTGAGATCAGGAGTTTGAGACCAGCTTGCCAATATGGTGAAACCATGTCTCTACTAAAAATAAACACACACAAAAATATTAGCCAGGCATCATGGCGTGTGCCTGTAGTCCCAGCTACTTGGGAGGCTGAGGCAGGAGAATCGCTTGAACTCGGGAGGCGGAGGCTGCAGTGAGCCAAGATCCCTCCACTGCTCTACAGCCTGGCCAATAGAGGAAGGCTCTGTCTCAAAAAAAAAAAAAAAAAAAAAAATATATATATATATATATATATATATATGTGTGTGTGTGTGTGTATGTGTGTGTGTATGTGTGTATGTATATATGTGTGTATATATGTATATATGTGTATATACGTATATATGAAAAGAGCAGAATTTAAATGTTTTTACCATGAAAAAAGATATGTGAGGTGATAGAGGTATTAATTAGCTTGATTTAATCATTTCACAATGTCAACATATATCAAAACATCACATCATACTCCGTAAATATGTACAATTGTAAGTCAACTAAAAATAAAATTTTAAAAAGGGAAACATAATAAATTTTATTTTGTATTTTTAAAAATCAAAGTTAGGACACATATTGAGTTTCTCTGCTACTCAATGAACTGAAGGTTTTGGAAAACAAGACCAAAAAACAACAACCTCCAAAAAAGAAATAAAAGAAGGTCATAGTTAAGGCCTTTCAGGCAGTCAGCTCAGGGATCAAGGATAGATCTCAACCAGCCTGTCACTGAGTATGCAGTGCTCACAGATGTGGGGAATACCTATGTACATCACAGTCCTCAGGGAACTGTAAAACCAGTTGCATTGACCAAATCAACACACGTGCCATTAGAAAGCATATAATTGTAAACCAAGAGCTTCTTTTCCATTTACCTAAGATAATTTCAGAGGCTTTTGTCTAAGGGAATCAAAGTTAAGTGATAGCACTGTCAAAAAGGTTTCTTAAGGAGGAAGATCTAGGGGTTCTTGGGATTCGTTGAATTTGATGCCATGGCTGAAAAATTAAGTGGAGATACACTGTATGCCATTGGAGTCAGGCACTCATGTGAAAGATCAGCACTCACATTTAGGAATTGGATACAGCTAACAGCAGGGGAATTGATAGGCTCATGAAAAGAACATGGGTAGAGGATGTTATAGAAAATTAAGCACAGTTAGGGAAGACTTACCAGCAAGGTTACAAGAAGCAAACACCTATCCCACCGATTCAGAATACCTTGCCTCACTCCTGCATGACAGGACATGTGTGTTCTTTACATTAACTGAGAAACTGAGGCCAGATAGGAAGACAGATGTGGCCAGAAGAAGTTGACATTAGGAATGAGAGAAATAAACGAAGTGATTTTGGGGCTGGCATTAACTATCTAGAACTACCCAGGAGGGTAGATTTAGAGACACTTCCATCTTTGAAATACCCCAAAGTCTGTTTCTCCAATGCCTTGACTCTGCCTAAAGCAGTCTACCATTAATCTCTGAGGAATCTCTTCAAACAGTTTTCTGCCAATGTATCACTGAAGCCTTTTGAGAAATAAGTGCTCTTCCAGCTTAGTCATATCTCAAGGCAGCATGGCATGGGAGGTGGAGACTACGAGTAATTAAAAATAACTCCCAGCTCAAGCAGGGAGAGGGCTGTCCCTGCCTCATCTGTATTCCCATCACAGGCTCCCCAGTGAGACCCCAGCTGTTGAGCAAGAGACTCTGTAATGTCTGATGCACTCAATCTTGAGTTGATCACAAAAGAATGTTAACAACGTTAAGGGCATGGAGTTCTAGGTTTTGGAAGAATTCTTAATGATTCTGTTAAAGAGGAAGAAATAGGAAAAAGACCAAAAAGACAGGGACAAACAGGAAAAACGGACCCAGCTCCACTGCAGTAATGGCCATTGATCACTTTACCTCCCTTGGCAGTCTGATCAGTTTCATTGGAAAGATAGCAAGTGGAAAAAGTGTGCAGAGATATGATGTGAAAATTATATTCAAGCTTTAGCTCCCCAGCACGTCTCTAAGGAAAGCACTATAGGAACAGCTGCTGGAGATATAAACAAAGGCCCAGGAACATCTCTGCCATTCATGTCAGGATCTGAGAGAGCCAAGGGAAGGACAAGAGGGGAATTAGCTCCCAGACATGCTTGAGTCTCTAAGCTGTTACTCTGTGATCCCCATGTTCTAGGTGCAGAAGCATTGCGTCTCTAAGCAATTCCCTTACCACCAGCTATCTAATGCTGTCAGAGGACCAACTATTTGCTGTTAACAGTAATGCTCATTTGAAGCTATTCAGCCTAGATTTTCTTTGTATTAGGTAACTGTTAAATAAATTAATTCCAAACAGTACCTCCCATCTCTCTGTCTGACCATTGAGCGCTCTTAGTCAATCTTTGCAAACTTGTCCCCATTTAGTTGTTAAACCTGCTCCATCAACCCAATAATGAATCAACCTATATTTGAGGACTCTGGTTTGTGTCTGCTCCAAATCCTATGTTTTCTCTGATTTCAGACCCTTTGCCTCAACTGGATGAACTTTTCAAGCTCAGAACAAATAAGTGTTAAAAAACATTATTAAACAAACATATTCACCTTTCTACAAGTTTGGAAAATAACAGCTAAGGAAAAAGCTTGTAATCAATATTTTTTGTTGCTGTTCTTGTTGTTGTTTGAGACAGTTTTGCTCTTGTTGCCCAGGCTGGAGTGCAATGGTGCGATCTCAGCTCACTGCAACCTCTGCCTCCCGGGTTTAAGTGATTCTCCTGTCTCAGCCTCCCAAGTAGCTAGGGTTACAGGTGTGTGCCACCATGCCCGGCTAATTTTGTATTTTTAGTAAAGATGGGGTTTCACCATGTTGGTCAGGCTGATCTTGAACTCCTGACCTCAGGTGATCTGCCTGACTTGGCCTCCCAAAGGGCTGAAATTACAGGCGAGAGCCACTGTGCCTGGCCTTATAATAAATAGATTTATCAATTGTAGCTTATTAGCACCAAAAACAATAGTTAGTAAGAGTGTGGAGTCTAGAATTTGACTGTTTAGGGAAATTATGCCTCATCTTGGGGAAAATTTCCTAATGTGTCCAATCTCCTGTTTCCTTATCCATAAAATGGAGATAATTGTAGGACCTCCTCCAGATGACTATTAGGAAGAGATGATACATATAAAACTCACAGCACTGTGTCAGGCATAAAATAAGTAATCTATAAAAAATGTTTTTTAACACTTTTATGATAAAAATATAGAAATAGAAAATAATAGTTTCAGTGACAGATCAATGTTGAAGCCTCAATTCAAAACATAATAAAATTGCTCTTTATGGTTCTTACAATGTACATTTATTTCAAATAGTAACAATGCTGTTCATGGTGAAACGTATTGATTTTAAGATTGACAAATTGGACAAACAAGGCTAGTCCACAATAGTGGGATTGCAGTAGACCCTAGAATATGTATACCACTTTGGAAGGTATAATTAATATGTTTATATGTGTCGTCCCCAATCTTTCCATTCTTTATTACCACCATTATACCTCCATTTACTCCACAGTCCATCTCTTCTAGAATGAAAGCTCCCACAAATCAGCAATTGCATCTATATAACCTATTCTGTATGGCATAACACCTATATACTTCTCCAAAAAGAGGTGGAGAGAATATTTATTGACTTAGGTATGTCTGTGATGATCTCATGAAATGTCATGGAACAACTTAAAGTCATAGCCAAAGGAAGAGGAATGTTAATATGTAAGAATTTGCAGATAGATTATTAACATGGAATGATGCCGAAATAGCACAGTAGAAAAACTAAAATAAGTTAAATAGGCCTGGATTTGCTGGGTAACCTGGGGTATAACCCCATAAGGATGGTGTATGTAGAAGAAAAGTCAGTGAATCATTAGTAAGTCATAAACTGTGTTTTTTCTCAGGTGTTCAAACATTGGAAAGCTATCTTTTGCAACCTAATGCTTTCCCTGGAATATGCAGTGTTTCTTGACTCGTGCAGTAATGGCTGATGGAGTAGGTGTTCAGACATTTTATTTGTTGGTTTTATGTATCCAGGTAGGAGAACTCCTGTCTAAAATTATCAAGAGTTAGTGGTGCATTCAGGACAGGAATTTAGATTTTCTGACTCCAAGGACATTTCACCACCCACTAAACCACCCTTTGCCATGAGCTCCCAGGAAGAGCAATTGTTCAGTCTGGTACAGTGAGGGAATAATCTGTCCCTAGCACAGGAGGCTGAACACAGCAGTGAATAAAAGAAGACAAAACCAGTTCTACAATATAAATGACACATTCCATTAATACAAGTGGATCCAAATGAACTAATTTCATTCAATAGTACTTTCACATTCTGTAGCTATATGGGCTTGGATACAAATTGTAATGTCAGTCTGTCAGGAGAGTGGACTGCAGTGCATAATTACAAGTTCTTGTTCAGCACTTCAGGAGCTAATCAGAGCAAGGATGTGAATCTGTAATTTGCAAATGTGCAAAGACAGAGGTTACTATGGCACTAACGACTCTGCTGATAACATTCTTGCCACCACATCATAGGACTGTGAGCACAAATTCTACAAAATCATTTGACCTCCTGTTTAGTCATTTGCAAGAAACAGCCTGCTGGCAGTACCTAGGGACATTTATAAGTTTAATGTTGTTCAAAAATCTAAAATGTCACTATACAATAAATTAATATTTACATTCTAAGGGACTATACACAATCGTAAAGCAATATATAGAGCAAATTAATACATAAAATACAGAGAAATATAGAAAATTAATATACTACATCATGCAACCTGCTTCTAAACAAGTGTTTCTCTCATAGGACTGAATCAGGAAAGATTAAATAAGGAGTTGAGTAGAAACATATATAGATATGTAGAGATAGAGATATAGGCAATGTTTTCTTTTTTTTTATTTTTATCCACCACCCCCTCCCCCGCTCCCCACCATAGCATTTCTGCTTTAAACACTTATTCTCTTTCTCTAACAATTTTATTCATTTCCGTTCTTGGGGCAGTAGAAAAACAAAGCAGCATTTTAGAGTTCAGTACTGGCCTAAAATTCAAGCCTCTCTCTAAAAGATTATAGAATTTCGCTGTCCTCTCAGTTCACAGCAGCAAGCAGAATAATTTCTGCTTGCCATTTTCCTCAACTTAGTCCTGCAAAAGTAACATCATTGGTCTCTGCTTCTTTCCTCCCATTATTACCTGATCCTGCTCTACAGCAGATGCTTCCTCAGAGAAAGAAATACCTCGAACATCTCCATCAACTTCTTCATGGTAGTAACCCTTAACCCTAAACTTTTCTTATGTAGAGATGGGTGCATCATGTTGAGGATTCATTGACCATTCTGTTAATATATGAATTTAATCAATTTTAATTTTAAAGAATCAGGAGTGATTACATGCATCACAACTTTCAGGTTAAATAATTTTATCATGGGTGCTAAGCTAGAACCATGGCTCACCTGGTCAGATGGCTGTAGGAGAGTCAACACAATAGAAGCTTCAGGCAATGTGAATCCTGCTGCTCCCTACCAGGGATCAAAACTGAGGTCACTGTGTGGTATGTGGAAGTCAAATGACTGCTTCTCTTTAAAAAGCGTTGGAATGATGCGTTTTCTCTCACCGATTCTGTCTAGGGGGCAATGTGCTAGGGTGCAATAAGTTAAGTGTTAGTCACATATTTGCAGGGTTAAATCTTAGTTCCACAGCTGACTCACTGCACACTCTAGGGAGAATTATTTAACTCCTTCAGTCTTTGTTTCCTCATTCAAAAAAGAAAGAGAGATACTATCTGTGGCAGAGCCTCAGAGGATTGAGGGAGTTAAATGTAAAAATGACACACTGGTGCCTGTTACAGGGAGGGCTCCCTGAGAAGCAGATCTGTGGGCTAAGTTTAGCATGCAGGATGTTTATTAAGGTGTGCCTTTGAGATCAATACCTGTGAAAAGTAGGGAAAGAAAGCAGATGAGGCATAGGGAAAAGGTGGACTGCCACAGGCAACCCAGCGAACCTCACCAGCAGCTCTGGAGCTAAAATAGCTCTTCAGAATTGTCCAGAGTTGGGCTGAGGAGGCCAGAATTTTATTTGTGTTCCCACAATGATGACTCAGTGGATGGGGTCATTTCAGGAAGAGAGCTGGGCCTCAACCTTAAGCAAGAAAGGTCACTGCAGCTTAGTCTAACCCTGAAGAGGCTGGCAGCTCAGGGCATCTGTTGACAGTATTCCAAGGAGGCAGGGCAACTAGAACTTTAGCAAAGGAAGATGGCACATCACAGTCCCCAGTCATAAAGAGTAGTTTCTTACATGTGCATACTCGTTAGCCTTGTTTTCATTTCTCCTCCTCCCGCCTTCCTGTCTTCCTCTTCCTCTCCCTTCCTTTTCTTCTTTTTCTTCTTATTTTGATTTTGTTTTACTTTATGGAATTAAACCTCCATAATTCTGTAGTGTGCCAAGTATGAGGGGGAAAAAGTCTCTTTCCCCCATTAATAGATAATGACACTTTGACAGATAAGTGAGCAATTCTGCATTGATTCATTGGGGAAAACTGTGGCAGGAAGTGGGTAGCAGTGTTTAGCGTGGCATAAAATGCATATGCTATCTAAAGAGGTGGCTTCTTTCCCTTCTGGGGGATTTATGTGCTTAAATCAGGGCCCACAAACTCAAAGCACGCATTTGGGCTAAAGGAAGCTTGGCTAAGAGTAAAAGGAGAGCCAACAGGGAAAGGGCCTTACAGGCTGTGACCTTTCAAGCTAAACTGCCCCTAGAGAAAGAAAGACTTATTTGAATTTACAGATGCCTTAGGACTCCAGTGAGCCACAGCTCTGGTTCTTTTCCTCTGGGGCACTACAAAGCTTAGGTCTTTGCAGATCAATTAAAGTCATTAGCGCTCTATCTAATGAATGTTGATTTCCATGATGAGGCTGAGCCAGCTGGCCTGCCCTAAACAGCGCAAAGGCAAGCAGGGTACCAGAGTTAGAGCAAATGGCAATAAGCCACTTGAATTAGAAGGCCCCCAGCTTGCAGCAGAGTTAATGCTGCCTGTTTTCCAGGTGACCTCAATCACTGCCCGGGGCAGACACTGGACTCAGATGCTCTCCAGTCACAAGAGAGTTTGTAAATATGATTTAAAAATTGTCACTGGCTGCTCACCTAGCAGGAGTGTTCAGAAAGCTGCAAGGTATGAGACACTGGATGCACAGATGTGTTTTCATCTGGGGAATGTTGCATTTTTACAATTTTCTCTCCTGGCTATTATGATGAGAGATTTCTAGTTTTTAAATTCAGTGTGCTTTTTAAATTTTTGAATAGATAATAAGATGATTGCAAAAAAAAATTAATGCTGCCTCTCATTTCTGTTCTTCATCTACTCAAGAAACCAGTTATTCTTTTTGTGTGATTCTAGAGTTTTCTGATATATGTACAAGCAAAGGAAAGTGTATAGTCTCATATTCTCATAGTCCCACCTACTAAACAAATAATAACATACTGTATATATAATTCTGCATCTTGCTTTTCTTCTCTTTTAATATATCACAGCTGCCTTACCATATCAGAACAAAGAGAAATTCTTTTTTTTACAGCTCTGTCATATTTCATTGAATGAACATGCCTTATTTACTTAACTGTTCCTTTACTGTTTGCAGTTACAAATAATACTGCAGGTAACCTCATATATGTTTCATTTTTTACGCATGTTTGAGAGTATGTGTTGAATACAATCTCAGAAGTAGAATGACTTCTAGGAGGTATATGCATTTGTAATTTCAATAGATAGAAGGATTGCCAAATTGTCCTTGAGAAGTATTACACAAATGTACAGCCCCCCGCCCCCCCCAAAGCCTCAACGAATGGGAGTGCTTCCCCACACCTCACCAATAGAGACTGTGGTCACACTTTTAGAAATTTGTCCATCTGGTATGTGAAAATGGAATTTCAGTGTAGTTTTATTTTTTTTTCTTATGATGAGTGAGATTGTACATCTGTTTATATGTTTAGGAACTTTTTAGAAATCATTTGTATGAACTTTCTATTGATATTTTTTGACCACTTTTGTAGTAGTTTGCTGCTTTTGTTTTTAATTGGTTTCTACTAGAGAGACTAATCTCCATGATATGGGATGCAAATATCCTTTTCCTCCCCTAGTTTTTTGTTTGCCTTTTGATTTTCCTTACAGCTTTTGCCCCTGAGCTTTTAGATTTTATAATGTTGAAGTTACCAGACTTTTCTTTTATGGCATCCTTATTTCGACACTTAATTAGAAGGGAGGACTTCATGGTAAAGTAATTCTTCATGGTTTTCTCTTAGCACTACCATGTTTTGCTTTATATTATTCATTTTTACAATTTTTAATGTATTCCTGTAGAGGTTGTGAGGTATTGATACAAATTTATTATTTTTTTTCAGGTGGCTACCCAATTATTTCAATAACTATGTTTCTATAAGTCATCATTTCCCATTTAAGCCTCTGTTGTGATATTTTAAATTCATTTCTGCACTTTTATTCTGCTGTATTGGTCTGTCAATGCACATTTTTCAATTCTGAAACCTGTACAATAGATTTCAGAATCTAAAAGGGCTAATTCTCCCTTATTACTTTTTCTTTCAGAGTTTTCCTGACTTTCCTTTTTTTCCTTTTTTTTTTTTTTTTTTTTTGAGACAGTGTCTCAGTTTGTCATCCAGGCTGGAGTACAGTGGCGCGATCTCAGCTCACTGCAACCTCCACCTCCTGGGTTCAAGCGATTTTCCTGCGTCAGTCTGCTGAGTAGCTGGGATTACAGGCAAGCGCCACCACACCTAGCTAATTTTTGCATTTTAGCAGAGACAGGGTTTCATCATGTTGGTCAGGCAGGTCTCGAACTCCTGACCTCAAGTGATCCACCTGCTTCAGCCTCCCAAAGTGTTGGGATTACTTACAGGCGTGAGCCACGGCACCCGGCCCACTTTTCTTTTATATCTTTTTATAGAAGCACTAGAGTATATAAGCAGTTTCTTTTAATAATTTGTATATGTTAGCATATGTATATATAAATTAGATAATGTTAATTTACAAATTAAGGAGAGCTATAACTTCTATGACCTATATGTGTCTTTCTATTTAGTGACATGATATGTCTCTCCTTTTGCTTAAATTTTATTTTATATAATTTCATATGTCTCATATTTTGTTAGGTTTATTTCTAAAAGTTTTTTCTTCTCTGTACCTAATTATGAATGGTTCTTTTCTGTTATTACTTCTACTAATGAGCTGTGTGTGTATATATACATGAAGATCATGAATTAAGGCATACTAATTCTGCATCCTGCTTCCTTACAGAATCTTCTTGTTAATAGTAATCATTTTCAGTTGTTTCTTCTGAGAACTCCAGGTGCTCAGTCATATCATCTAAAAATAATTTTATCACTCTCTTTCCAGTTTTCTATCTCCAATTTCTCTTGTTTAATTGCATTAGATAATAATCCTATCTAATAATATAGTAATGATATTGTGGATACTTTAGCCTTGTTACTGACTTTTGTAAGAGTGATTCTGATGTTTCCACAATCATTATGAGGCTGGCTTTTGCAAACATATACATCCCTATGGTTTCTTAACACTGAATGGTCTGGTCCTTACATTCTCAGATTAAATCCCATTAGCATTGAGCGTTCTTTATAATATAGAACTAGATCCTTGTAAATAATTTAGTTATTTTCTTTTTCTATGCCATAGAACAATTAACTTGGCATTAAAATTCTCTACTCTTTAAAAGCTTGGAATGATTTATCTGTGACCTTTTCTGGGCCTCGTGCTTTCTTTTTCTAAGGGTGGCTCAGGTGGCAGACAACTTCCTCCATTTCATCAATGGAAATGAATAGGTTTTGAATATGTATCCCCTTTAGAATTATTTTTAGGCAATTACACTTTTCTAGGATATTCTCTGTCTCCCTAAGTTTTCATATGTATTTGCAGAGTTAGCCAAGACTATTTTTGTCATTTTTCTGCGCTTATTTTCCACTTACTATTTTTAAATTTTATGTATCTGCAATTTTCTTCCTCTTTTTCTTGATGAGATAATCTAATGTTTACCCTTTTAAATTTTTTTGTAACAGAAACTTTAAATATATTAATTTTACCACTTTTGCATTTCCTAGAATATTAAATTCTCCTTTTACCTATATGGATTGGCCCTTTATGTTTTTCTTAAACATATTTTATGTTTGTTTAAAAATTTTGTATTAAAAATATTGAATTGATTTTGTTCTTTACTCCTGTCAATATAAATATGTAAGACCAAAGATTTCCTCTAAGCATGGCCTTTCCTGTTTCCCATAGATTATAGAATATGAGTGCTTTTATATTTTTATTATTCTAGGAAACCTGCAAAATGGCCTGTATTTCATTCGACCCAAGAATTAAGAGAGAGTTTTAAAATTTCTAATTGGAATGGGATTCTGTTTCCGATCTTGTTGTTAACATCTAGTTATTACACTGTGATCAGAAAATGTGTACAATAGTATTTCTTTTTTTCTTTTTGAAAAAGTTGCAGTTTTCTTTCTGGACTGCATACAGTTACATTTGTGATTATCATGTGGATTCTTAAAAAGATTTTTTAAATTTTCAATGCATAAGTCTTTAAGTGTACCATTTGATATACCTTATAAATTATGCTATTTAGGTCAATTATAGTCTTTTGACTACATCTATCATTGAATAAGCAAGATGATTTAAAGTGTCTTATTTCTGTTTTTTGGCTGAATGTTTCTTCAGATAACTCTTAAGTTTTCTGTTTTTTGAATGTTATTTTTATTTCATTTGGTTCATAACTAGTTATAATTCTGACACCTTCATTGCGAATTTCATCTTTTAGCATTTTAAACAAAAAGGTCTTTTCTCAATTATTTAAAACCTGAATACCACTTTCTCTGATTTTAAGATCCCTATCGCTGATTTATTTTTGTTTGCATTCTTCCGGCATGCCTTGGTTGAACCTCTTATTTTCAACATGATTAACAAATTTAATTGTTTTATTTATTTACTTATTTATTTTAATTATACTTTAAGTTCTGGGATACTTGTGCAGAACATACAGGTTTGTTACATAGGTATACACCTGCCGTGGTGGTTTGCTGCACCCATCAACCTGTCATCTACATTAGGTATTTCACCTAATGCTGTCCCTCCCCTAGCCCTCTACCCTCTGACAGGCCCCAGTGTATGATGTTCCCCTCCCTGTTCCATGTGTTCTCATTGTTCAACTCCCACTTATGAGAACATGCAGTGTTTAGTTTTCTGTTCCTGTGTTAGTTTGCTGAGAATGATGGTTTCCAGCTTCATCCATGTCCCTGCAAAGGACATGAACTCATCCTTTTTTATGCCTGCATAGTATTCCATGTTGTATATGTGCCACATTTTCTTTATCACTGGTCATTAGAGAAATGCAAATCAAAACCACAATGAGATACCATCTCATGCAAGTTAGAATGACAGTCATCGAAAAGTCAGGAAACAGCAGATGCTGGAGAGGATGTGGAGAAATAGGAATGCTTTTACACTGTTGGTGGGAGTGTAAATTAGTTCAACCATTGTGGAAAACAGTGTGGCGATTCCTCAAGGATCTAGAACCAGAAATACCATTTGACCCAGCAATGCCATTACTGGGTATATACCCAAAGGATTATAAATTATTCTACTATAAAGACACATGCACATGTATGTTTATTGCAGCACTGTTTACAATAGCAAAGACTTGGAACCAACCCAAATGCCCATCAATGATAGACTGGATAATGAGTTGTTTTTGAAAGCAAGTCTCTTGTTCATAGCACAAAGTTGGTTCTGCTTTGTGATCTATTGTGAAAGTTGAAAGTCTTTGTCTTTTAATAGGTATATTAAGCCAGTTTATATCTAATTATGTGATAGATATATTTGTTCCTGGTCCTCTCCTGTTACTTTATCATATAGTTTCTCTTGTTCTTATTTTGTTTGTTTGCTTGTTTGTAATGTGTTCTATGCATGTCTATATGTATGTTTTGCTATTTAAGAGTTTTCATTTTCTCCCTTGTGGTCATTTTTACAGTTATAATGTATTATATTTTTAGTGCTCAATATATTTAAACCAGAGCTTCTCATCCAATATACCACACTCAGGGCTTTTGGATAGACCCTCTGGCCATGAACAATCTTGTCTTCTTCTCTCAGTCTCGACAAATATATCATTTGATTTTTGAGCTATCATTTGAAAAATATTGGGAAATGTCACTTTAAGGAATATGCATTAGCTCTTTACTATGAGCAGTGAATCATCTTTCTTAATATTTAATACAGAAAAAACATGCATGTATTAAAATTAATTGAGTTGATACTTTATATATTATCCTTTGACTCCTAGCAATCAGATAATTTACTTCCTACTTTCTGTCCTCTTCTAACTATTTTTAGTTGTATTACTTCTGTATTGTCAGGGTTTATTCCATTTTCATTCTGGTCTTCAGCATATTATTTGCATTAGGTTAGACATAGTTCTTCTTTAAAAACTATACTCTGTGCTTACCTTCAATTTCATTGTCATAGTTATTCTAATTATGTTTCGGTTGATCAAAGTCATTTCCTAGTAGTTTCCTCAATATTCTCAGTGTTCCTGAAGGTAAATACCATTTGTAAACTATCATTGAGTATATTTGGCTGGATATAAAATGTTGGGTCATATTTTGCTTTTTGTTGGGAGGATGTTTCTATAAACTTATTAATACAGTCCTGGTGAGTCAGAGAAGCCTTTCTTGAAGAGGCATTGTCTATGTTTAATCTCTAATGGATGATCGTCACAGAAACATAGACAGAGGAAATGGTTCCAGGCAGAATCAATGGAATTGAAAAAAATCATGGCACTTCTGTGGAACAGGTAGTTGGATGACTGTAATGCACAGGGAAAAAGGTAGACACAAGTTGACACTGGAGAAGTAGGAGGGGATAGAGCAAGAAGAACTTGACATACCAAGGAGTCTGGATTGCTTCCAGGACAATAATCTAAAGCTGCAGAGTGGTATGAAGCAAGAAAGAAAGGGATATCCGGTTGTAACTGTTCATATTAAGAGGGGTGCACAGGGGTATATGAGCTTTCTCTGCCAAGGAGCCTTTGAGTCCTCATCTCTGCTGTTACAGTACAGACCCAGAATTTCTTATGTAGGAAAGGAAATACATGTATGAAATAATAATGGAATTCATTTTATGCTAGGGCCATATTTCTAACTTCCTTCCAATGTAGCAGGAGATAGCAAGACTTAAGTATATCTTAGTCTGACTCTTTTAAAAAGGAAAAAATAAAGAATTACAGTTCTTGGGTATATAGTCTTGCACCTCTGTAATCTGTGAACTGTCTTTCTTCCGAGGATCCCATGGAAACCTTTACAAATCTAGCTGATATTCACTATAGTTCTAAAACATTTCTTTCCTCAGCTGTTCCATGGGGAGTTTTCTGTGATCTCGCAGTTTCAAGCTACTTTTTGGAGACCTTCCATACTTCATTGAGGTGGGAGCTGCCATAGTTAACTAGTTTCGGAGCACAACTCTTTATCAAACACTATATATGTAAAAAACTGCCATGTTAAATACCACTTGTTGCTCTTTCATCTTCAGTCAGCTATATGCAAAATAGGTCTTTACAGGCAAATTTACATTCTATCACAGAAACAGTGACTATCAGATAACCAACTCCCTTCTCAATTCTTTTTTTTTTTTTTTGCTTGTTTTCTTGCTTACTTGCTTGGTTGCTTTCTCTCTTTCCCAGCTGAATAGCATTACAGGCCACTTCTAAAAGAAACTGGGTTGTGGAATTTCCGTTGAAGGCTGGAGATGAAAAACATACTCATGTACACTGTGTGCGAACTTGGTGGACTAACACTGGTTAAACTTTGAAATTAAGAGATTTTTTTTTCCTGATTTTTGGCCATCTCTTTAATGCAATTTCAGGTAGCCACATGTTTCTTAAAACCCCAAATGCAGCTATCTTCAGTAAGTACAAAATAAAAATATGTTGCATTCTAACAGATAAGAATTTCTTCATTCTCATGATGAGAGCTGTTACCTAAAGGAGCAAAGCTTTAATGGGGTCTCAGCTTGATTTTGCCATGTTTATATACAAAAGAGATGAGGCAAGCTTTGTTTTGAAGATGTTAATTGATTCTGTCCACCATGCTGTCTAACAGCCAATTCCCTGAAAATGCAGTGATGAAAAAAAAATCTGTTCCAATTACTGTATAAGTAAAATGCTTCCCTTCCACCTCCACTAAAGAAAAGAATGGCACTCACTGCTCAGGATCTGAGATCGACAGCTGATTCTGCACATGCAAAGCCCTGCTGCCATTTGTCATTTCAGGAACTGCTTTATTTTTGTCAAAATGGAAGGAAAAAAAGGAGAGAGACATTATACAGACATCAGAATTCAAATCATTTGCAACCTGATTTGGGTAATGAAGGCGCAAGGCGGAGTTGAGATTTAGGGACTAAGGTGGTTGTATAAGTATGTAACTTCACAAGAATCTGTTTTAGACCCAGAGCAGACTAATAGCCAGATTACAATGACTTTTCCTGGGCTTAGGAACCTCATTATCCTTTTCCTTCATATTTCTTTAAAGTGGAAGACCCTTCTGCTATGGTGGTGTCCTTTGAACTCAAGTGTCAGGTTCACATCCTTGTGCCCTGAAGTTTCAAAGTGGCCAGTTGCTGTAGGAGCTTTTTCTATTCTGATATTACTGATACTGAGACTGGATAGGAAGCATACCCTGTTTAGCTGCACATCTAAATAATCGGTAATGAGAACATCCTTGACAAAACTATCTTGCGGAGGAGAGGTCAGGTCTTACCTGCATGCCTGCGGCCTTCAGCAAACAAAGGCAGAGATCTAAGGAGAAAACAGGATGTGGGATGTTTCCAGTGGACCTTGGCAGTGGACTTGCTTTGTGTTTGCAAAGGAAGAAGGAACTAGAGGGGGGATAACCTCATGGTTGTCTTTTCTTCTAAATTTCTAAGACAACCAGTGAAGCTTGAGGCCTTTTCTCCAGAACTATACAATCTTTGCCTCCAGCAAGCTCTGTTTTTACTAATAACCAGATTGTCAGGTGGAAAACTTTTTCTAAGTGGACCTTACTTCTCTAAGTAAAAAAACAAATCCCTTGAGGCATGAAGACCTCCATTTTACACTTTTGTTGTATACTTCACAGGTACCTGAAACAGTTGTGGACAAAGGATATGTTGATCGACAATAAAGAAATCAAAGATCATATTCATAATTATAACCAACAAAAAATAATTCTGGGGAGCATATTGTCAAAATGGATTCCACTGCAAACAGGCAGTAGGATTTACTTTGACAATATTCTCCCCAGAAGTATTCTGGATATCACTGTAGGGACCAAAGGAGAGTTGTTGCCTTGGCCTTCCAAAGAGTCTCTGAAAAATCAACTTGCAGAATGCAAATTGATTGGAGAAAAAGCATACACATTTATTTAATGTGTATACACAGGAGCCTTCAAAATGAAGACCCAAAGATACAGGAGAAATTGTTCATTTTTATGCTTAGGTTCAACCAAGTGTGGACATCTGTGTAGAAATATGATTGGACAAAAAGGGTGTGATCTGATGGTAACGGACTGAGGCAGAAAACCCAGCGAGGCCTGGCTGTGTAGACTCTTCTTGGCCTCTCTGAGCCCACATTCCTTTTTTTCTGGGTAGGGGGCAAAACTTTTTCTGAAATGGGGGTCTTATGACCTATAATCAAACAAGTAGGCAGTTTCTGCATGGTCAGTTTTTACACAGAAAGGCAGAGGGAAATTGGAGTAATATTTTTAGGTCTTATGACTAGCTTTGAGGAAGAGGGATCCTAGTTTCTATGGCTAGCATTGGGGAAGAATAGGTCTGAGAAACAGGAGGGCAGGGGAAGGTCAGAAAAACTTTTGCTTCTGAGGCCTTCATTATGGGGTATTGTTTACTGAGCCCCAACACCACCTCGAGGGTTTCCAGGTATATTTTTTAAAGACCTTCTAACAAATGTTCCTTTTATTTATACATCCATTTAATTATTGGTGCTAGTTCCAATGCAAGACTTAAAAAATTCCACTTCTAATTCCCCACCTGCATGGAGGGCACAAATCTCCAACTCATGATCAGAATTTCCTGCAATCCGTATGTCATTTAATGAATTCCACTCTATTCTTCTGGAAATCGAACACTCTAGAAACATAGTTTTCCTTTTAGCTGCAAACCTATTAATGCTGGCAGCCATAAAATAAATGCAGCCACAACTATTCCCCGCAAATGAATCAGTCAGCTCAGACTAAAATATACTCTTTGCATATATATCACTGAAGGGCTCTTCCTGGTCAGCTTGTAAGTGTTCTGTTTTCATTGCATGGTATTCATTTTCCTTTTAGCGTTGCACTTGATTTGTGAAGTAGTGTTGACTGCTAGATTCCCATCATTAACATTAAGTTTTATTGCCTTAAATCTCTGTCTTATGTTCACTATAAATGTTTTAAGTCAACATAATGCTAGCAAGAGGTGCTGGGTTAACAGACTAAAGTTGGCATGTGATTCTCATTTGGGGCAGGGAATTGTGCAGGGTTATTAGAAGCTTTCTACCTTTTTATTTATTTATTTAGGGACAGGGTCTCACTCTGTTGCTCAGGCTGGAGTGCAGTGGCACAATCATAGCTCACTGCAGCTTCTGACCCCTGGGCTCAAGGAATCCTCCCAACTCTGCCTCCAGAGTAGTTAGGACCATAGGCACATGCCACCATACCCACCTAATTTTTTTTCTTTTTTTGAGACGGAGTTTTGCTTTTGTTGCCCAGGCTGGAGTGCAATGGCGCGATCTCGGCTCACTGCAACTTCCACCTCCCGGGTTCAAGCAATTCTCCTGCCTCAGCCTCCCGAGTAGCTGGGATTACAGGGCGTGATGTGCCACCACGCCCGGCTAATTTTGTATTTTTAGTAGAGACGGGGTTTCTTCATGTTGGTCAGGCTGGTCTCAACCTCCCAACCTCAGGTGATCTGCCTGCCTTGGCCTCCCAAAGTGCTGCGATTACAGGTGTGAGCTGCCACCTGGCCCCATATCCACCTAATTTTAAAAAATTTTTTGCAGAGATGTGATCTTGCTATATTGCCCAGCCTGGTCTCAAGCTCCTGGCCTCAAGTGATTCTCCTGTGTAGGTTTCCCAAAGCATGTGGCTAACATTTTTTAATCCTATACAATGTTAGCACTGGCCTCATCTAGTCCTAAGAAGTTTGCTCCTAATCATGTATTCATCAGAATTGAGGAGGAGAATATTTCCCATGGTGAATTTATATGTTCCGCCAATTCAACCAATATCAAATATTTATTAGCTGCCTACCGTGTGCCAGATACAGAACCAGGCACTCAATTTTGCAGGCACAGTATACCTGCTGTCCTAGAGTTTAGACTCTAATGAGGGAGAGAGATAATAAACAAGGAAATAAGTGTATGTAACAATGTACAGCTAGAAATGCCCGAAAAGAAACGAACGTGAGAGATACTTATTGGAATGTAAATGCAAGCCACTCCACTATATCTACTAGGTGTGTGTGTTACAAAATACAAAAAAAGAAAAGCCTCCTGGGAGGGTAGCAGGAGTTAAATTACTCAAAATTAAGCCACAGTTTAAGACAGCAAAACATAGCAGAACCTAGAGATGCTGCAAGGCAATACAAAGTTAATTATCTAAGTAGTAGTAATAAGAATAACTGCTGGCCAGGCACAGTGGCTCACGCCTGTAATCCCAGCAGTTTGGGAGGCCGAGGCAGGTGGATCACCCTGCCAAAACTCTCAGGAGTTCGAGAGCAGCCTGGCAAACATGGTGAAACCCCGGCTCTACTAAAAATACAAAAATTAGCCGGGCATGGTGGCAGAAGCCTCTAATCCTAGCTACTCGGGAGGCAGAGGCAGGAGAATCATTTGAACCGGGGTGGCAGAGGTTGCAGTGAGCCGAGATGGAGCCACTGCACTCCAGCCTGGGCGACAGAGTGAGACTCTGCCTCAAAAAAAAAAAAAAAAAAAAAGACTGCTTTAGGATTTAAGGAAGAGTAGTGTGGCGGGTTAGAGATGGTGGTTAGAAAAGGCTTTCTAGAGGATCCCAAAATGATGAGGAGATTGTGGATGGAAAGTGGTCTCTTAAGCAGAAGAAAAAGCATGGAAAGAATACTAGGGTCAGGGAAGATAAAAAATATTAAGCTGTTATGAACAATCAATTATATAGGGAAAGTAAATAATGTTAGAAAGGTAGTTTAAAATTTTCCTTTTTTGCTTATCATGTTAGAAAGAATTTAAAATAGTGGCCAGGCATGGTGGCTCATGCCTGTAATCCCAGCACTTTGGGAGGCCAAGGTGGGAGGATCACTTGAGTTCAGAAGTTCAAGCCCAGCCTGGCCAACATGGTGAAACCCCGTCTCTACTAAAAATACAAAAATTAGCTGGGCGTGGTGGTGCACCTGTAGTCCCAGCTACTTGGGAGGTTGAGGCAGGAGAATCGCTTCAACCTGGGAGGCAGAGGTTGCAGTGAGCCGAGTTTGCGCCACTGTACTCCAGCCTGGGCAACAGAATGAGACTCCTTCGCCAAAAAAAAAAAAAAGAAAGAAAAAAGTAATGGCAGTAGTAACAGGAGTAGTAATAGTAACAGGTAAAACCTATCATTGGCAGCAACCCAGGCAAGCATTTATTTCTGTATCTTGCTGATGGGGTTGATGGGGTTAGCAATTGCTATAGTCTCCCTAGTAGGGGATTTAGGAGACAGATGAAAAACTGTTAGACTATTTACGTATTTAACCAAAAGGTTCCATTTTGGGGTATTCATCCTATGGAAATAGTCACGAAAGTAGGTAAAGATTTAGTTCCAGAGATGTTTATTACAGTTTATTGTGAACATTCTTATTTGAAAAGAAGATAAATGCCCAACAATATCAGATGGATTACAGTACACTCAAGTGGTTAGCACAGATATTCATCATAGCTGTACTTGATAACAGTTGTACTGTTATCATGTTCTTGTGTGAGAGGTAAAGGGAGATAAGATTAAATTTTTTGATATTATAAACACCATCGCATACTTCAATCTAATATTTTAGAAGAATATTTAATTTAATACTATTTTAGGTTTACTGTTGAATTACATCAACAGATGTTTGTAAAACACAGAGCAAAAAGTAGAGTAAGTTATACAAGATCAATTTAGTCACATCTCTATATGAGTATGTTTGCATCAAATGAATACTGGAATGATATATGTGTGTGTATATATATGTATATACAGTATATTCAAATGTGAACAGTGAGTAGTGAGATTACAGGTAATTTTGATTCTTTTTGTTTGTTTGTTTAACATTATGTTCTAAAATGTATATGGTAAAAAAAAAAAGTAGTTTTTTTTTATTTCTAAGACTAGAAAATTATTTAGCAAACAAGTGGACCAAAGATATTACAGATAGCATTTCCTAAACATGATGTGCCTTTTGTCATGGAAAAAATGGATGATTTTGTTTTCTTCTTCAGCTTAATATGCGATATAATAAGCTCAGTCATCAAAGAGTGAAGTGCAGCATACTGAAAAAGTATGATTTGGTTTCACACAGATCTTGGTTTAAATCCCAGCTTCATCTCTCATTAATGATCACATCCTGAACAAGTTAATATTTATGTCTCGGTCTTCTCTTTAGAAAGCTGACAATGGGGACATGTATGTTAAGTGACTAGCACAGCGCTTACCAGAGGACCATTCTCCCACTGTAGCAGGACGAGCCGCAGACGAAACCTCTCAGACACCAAGTTGTAGAAGGAAGGGCTTTATTCAGCTGGGAGCATGGGCCAGCTACTCTCTCAAAATCCGAGCTCTCTGAGTGCACAATTTCTGTCCCTTTTAAGGGCTCACAACACTAAAGATTTCATGTGAAAGGGTGGTGATTGATTTGAGCAAGCAGGCGGTACGTGACAGGGGCTGCATGTACCGGTGGTCAGAGAGAAACAGAACAGGGCAGGGAGTTTCAAAATGTTCTTCTATACAACATCTGGAATCTATGAATAACATCGGTTTCTAAGTTATGAGTTGATTTTTAGCTACTGGGTTTAGGCCAGGCAGGCCCAGGCCTGGTTTCGGGCTGCCTGTCTTTGGTTTTACTTCCTTGTTGTTTTTTCTTAAAACAGGTACTGAGTATAAAACAATATAAAACAATATGAGAGGGTCTCTCTCTTCCCTCACCACGTATGTGAGAAAAGAGTAAATATGGCTAAGTCATGTACTTAACTGAGTATTAAAACACATGTCTTACCAGAAATAGCAATTTTTCAAGTGTGTGAAAACACATTAAAAATAAACTTTGAAACTCCAAAAATCTCTAAAATATGTAAATTCATTTAGACTTTACTAGAAAAATAAAGTTATCTCTCTGAAATTTTGTTGTTAAATATTTGTAGAAAAGGATGTAAAGTGGAATGAGGTCTAGAGAGAGAATTTTGATGGATGTGTGTATTTGAGTCAGTTTTCATCCCACTGAATCTTTAGTCAAATCAAATAAAAATGAAGGTAATTTGTCAGCTTGCAGAATCATGCCAAGCAAAGTCGAAAACTGCCAGCCTATGTTCATTCTCATGGTTTGAACAAACCGAACTCCAAGTAATTCATTGTTTGGTTTTAAATTACTTATATTCACTCTGTTGATCCCATTTTGCTTTGAAATTGTACTTTCATGTTTATTTTCTGTAGTCCAGAATGGAGGTAGGAGGAGGAAATATCTGGAAATACCTAAAAACATCTTGAATATACCTTAAAAGTAACATGTTTAGGAGGTCCCCCAGTTAGTTTTATTAGCACCTCTGAGTGTTACAGAAATGATTGCAAATCTCCAAACTCACAGACATTTGCCCAGAGTCCCTCCTATGATCATGTGCTGGGAGAGCTTTAGTATAATTATTAGGCCAGTGTAGGACAAGCAGCAGCGTGCACATAGTCACATTTAAAGTGAGGATTTAAATGACAACAAAAAGCAAAGTAAAATGACACTCTATATAACTTGGGATTGTTTTTATTTAAATCAAAATTTAAAAAATTTTAATTATACATATGTCCTGGGGTATGAGTGGAGGGGTGGCTATAGGGATGGGTACACAGGCATGAATGAACACAGGAGACTATGAAAGATGCTTCAGATGCCCCCCGGACAAAGATGGAGAAGGAAATGTTTTCTGTACCATCTCTATATGGGCAGTTCAGCTTTCTCTCTGTGCTTGTTTTCTCTGCTCTTCTCTCTCTGTTTGGATTTGAAGAAAAAGAGCTTTTTTGTTTTTTTTTTTCCTTTTTCTTTTGTCTCTATTTTATTTATTTTTTAAGTAGACTGTCAAAATTTTAGCTGTGATTGAAGAAAAGAAATAAGACAAATAAAATTAGTGTGAAACCAAGGAGGGAGAAATGGGATTGCCACTTCCTCTTGTACAGAGTCAGCAGTTTTAATACCTGTAAACAAAAAGTTCTTTGCTGGAACTCTTTTTAGAATGGAAAATGGGATGAATAGGTACAGCATTATCAAACCATTTGTTGTGCTCCCTTTTTCTTGAATTGATGGAAAATATAGAAATAACACAAACCAAAGTTGACACTCTTGAAATGACTTGTCCTTAGAATTTATTGTTTATCTCACGGAAACATGAAGAAATGTCTTCATTAATGTTTTTGATCTCAGAGCCCCATTTCCTTTTATCTCCCAGCAGAAGTGTTGCAGTGTCCTCACATTTGGATTGAGAATTTAGATAGATAAGAATTCAACCCTCTAGTCCCATTTACTGCAATTGTATTTAAATACCAGCTTAATTAGCTGCACTCGTCCTCCTTCCCAATCCTCTTTGAAGTAGGAAAGTCCCATTGCTTCCGTTTAGCTAATGCTATGCTCATACCCTAGTTTTTAAGCTTTGTAGAAAGTACAGATATGACTGCCCCATGTGATCTCTAAGAAGTCTAGATATTTGATCCACAGAAGCATTTTGTTCCATGGAGGACGTGGAGTTTGTTGCTTTGGATTTGAGCTTCATTTAAAGCATTTGCTTATTTTTCATCTTGCAAAATTAATCTAAATCAACTTAATGAAGGGTAGAACATTGAGATATATACCTGTTAATAATAGAATAATGTGACATGTCACAGTATCCAGGTATGGAAAAGGTGAATAGGGATAGTGTTATGAGATTTTTAGAGTACGTTAATTTTATAAAGCATGCTTATGGGAAAAGCCAAACATTGATGACATTTCTCAGAAAATGTTATGTTCAAGTTTGGCAAACACCAATAAGGTCAGAGAAAAAGCAATATGAATCAGTATTAAGAAAATTATAAGATAGTGTATGTCTAGGGCATGATCTTTAGTATCATCAATAAAACCACTAAGGATGCCTCACTATAGCTGTGAGATGGGTTCAGACCATGATATCTAGTTTAATACTATTTGGGAGCAGAAGTAACTAGATATATTTATCCTATGATATTTTACACTTATTGGACACCTGTTGAATCTCTGTTGGCTTGAGATTTAATTTGCTAAGAGAAAAGCAACTGAAGTTACTAAGGTAATAGACATAACATATGATCTAAAAATTGAGAGTACATTAATCAAGGGGAGCGAGCAGAAATTATTCTCGTCAATCATCCATGTGTCCCTCTATATCCTTCACCTTTATTGCTGTTAGATTTGGAGCAAATTCTGAGCAATGTTCTGTGATCAGGGGTGAAAAGTGTCATTTCTGGGCTGAGGCAGTTTATAGTCATTTGCACCTTTTCTCTACCACTCTCTTTCCCTGCCTTCTCAATGTTCTGAAAATCTTGTGTTCTAAAGGGACTTGAATAAGATGGAGATAGAGTGCCAACCCACATTAGCATTTATAGCATATATGGAGCAAGAAATGAACACGTGTGTATGTCTTTATATAAGTTACAGATACTTATCTATAATACCTATCCTGACTATTGCAACATGTTAAGCTTTCCACTGATAATTAAATTTGATATATAAATAGATAATTAATTTTGATATTTAAAAAATGTAAGTTACAAAAGCACTATGCTACTCTGAGAGGAAATTGAGAAATACTAAAGTTTTCTTTCATGGAGCCCCATAGTTGGACCTTAATGAAGGCTTCAAAAGCTAGTTTCCTAACCAGTAAAAGTCAGCATGAGATACAGTGGGCTGAGATAACAGGCCCCTCAGCCTAGGGGTGGTTTGCTGAAGTAGGAGGCCAGAGCCTCTGGATGAGTCATCATCAGTTGTTACGACTGCTTACTCTGTGGACCATGCAAATAATATCATTTTCGATGTGTTCCATGATGCAAAAAAGTTACAGAAGTACCGTAGGTCTAGGTATCAGGCACCAATATAACCACCCCTACACTCCAGATCTTCTTTCCCTGTACTCATTTCTCCATTCTCCTCCAAGTCCTGCCTCAAATGAGTTATTATTTTCACATAAAACTGAGAAGGAACTGTTGAAATGACTGACACCCTCAGCAAATAAAATAGTTGTCAAATTAATAAATAAATGTCACTTGAGGCACTTCTGAACTTCTCAATATGTCTTCTTTTGGAGGACTATTTGTTTGGCATAGGAGAAGATTTCCTAGCAACCCTCAAAATCTTTCCAATTAGGAACTTAATTCTATTCCCAAAGGTTATGATATAAAGAGGAAACTTGAAAATTTGTAACTGAACTCTATTGAAGTATGGGGTATTTCAATTGAGTAAGCCCAATATTTTCCTGCATCACAAAAAAACTAGATTTTAATAATTTCTTATACTTATCAAGTGTTTATGCCATGTACCATATTTAACATATATTTACTCATTAGTTTTTCAAAATTCTTATGAAATGATGTTGTTTTTATACCCATTTTACAGATGAGAAAACTGAGAGAGACCTTAAGGAGCTTTCTCATGATGCATGGCTAGTTAATGGCAGAACTCATGTTAAAGCAAGCAGTCCAACCCTGCCTGGGCTCTTAAACAGTGGACTCTGCTGTCTCCTTTTAGCAGGATGAAGGTGAAGTTCTCAGCTTGATATTTTTGTTTCATTCAGTGCAAAGTGTCATCTTCTACCCCAGTGCCAAAAATTACTTCAAAGAAAACAGCTTTTTGACTACCGACAGTTATGTACAAGAGGTGTGATTTGGGGTTTTAAGAGCTTACTTTGACACAGCTCAGATCCCTTTTTTGGTAGTGAAAATTATGCTGTTATCTCCTAAAAAACATCATCTGCTCTGTCCCCACCTCTTTAATTTGACAGGTGATTCCATATCCATGTAAGAGCATTTTGGTGTCTGAAAAACAATAAAAATCCTCCCAGTAAACCCATGTTCTATTCAAAAAATTTTGGCATATTGATTGTCTGGGGTAAGGTTCAAAATTGCATAAACTTCCTTGCCCCACAAATCACTTTGTTGCATCGACAATAATAATCACAATTATTGATAGTAAAATAATTTGGCCATTCTATGAATAATAAGGACTGCACATGTTAAAAAGAGGCAAAAGAATGGATAGATGATCAGAATCCATTCTCAGTAACCAGAGCTAAGGAAACAGCTCAAGTAAAAACCCTCAGCTTACTTAATGCTCTGTAGTAATTAATAGTAATTGATAACAACTTGTAGCAATTAAGATCTAATGCACTTAATTTGCAAATGTACTCCTTAACTTTGAATACACTTTTTTCTCTAAGGCAAAAGTCTAGAATTGGAGACTCTTGGATTCTTCTTCCCATTCTTTTCCTTCTTCCTTGGAAAAAATCAGAAACAATCTCGAAATGTGGCCTGTTGGAGCTGGAAAAGAGCTTAGAGATTGTTCTAGTACAGTTGTGTCAAACTACAGATGAAAACTTTGAATCTTGGAGAAGACCACTGGTTTATTCCACCTCTCTAGCCATCGGCATGAATGTCTATTGGTATACTTGGTTTAGCTGCCCAATTTATGGCCAAGACTGGGACATGATATGGTACAAAATATGGTGTTTTTGTATAAAGAGCTACCTCTTGTTCCTTCGTTGTAAGGGGACTGAGGTCACAAGAGTTCTAAGACTGATAATCCCATCAACTTAATATATTAAAAGAGGTTTTATATCTAAAGCATCCAACACAGTGTCTGGCCTAGAGGAGGCACTATATCTATAGAACAAATAAGCGAATGTTCAAACATAGCCTCTCTAAATTCTATTTGAATGACTTAACACAAAGATCAGAAATTTGCATAGCTGTTTGTGTTAGCCCTTTAAAACAAAACTCTCCTAGGGGAACCTATGTGAATTCTATTCAGAGTTTAAAAACAGATTCATGGGAGAGCCCCAAACCAATCAAAAACATGGCAAGGTTTAAAAAACAAAAAAGACAAAAACAAACCAGAAAAAAAAAAAATTATGAAAAGACCCTGCCTGCCAAGAGTGACTTGTTTGCAATTGAAAACCTGGAGATATGAGTACATAATAGAAACGTGGCAATGATCATCTGGGCAAAAACACAATTTGTATGACAATGAATCAGGAAATGTCCTGGAACACCAGAAGATGAAAAACCTGGGATTTTATAAGGCACATTCAAGTTGCTGCGCATGCGTCACACCATGAATTTTCCTGTGGTCTGACATCCTGTTAAAAGCATTGGTCTCTTTCTAAACATTGGTAGTAGAAGTGTACCATGACAGGCAACCTTACATTTAAAGAAAGAATGTAATAGATACCTGTGGAAACTGTCAAAAGTGTCTTCTAGAGCTATTTTTGAGGTCTCTTTTATTCCTTCATTCCTGATCTGAAATTCATTAAAGCTAAGAGTGCCCCTTAAATTATGTTCTGCTGTATCCTGGAGGAACACCTGAAGAAGTTAATAATAAACCCTAGAGATTAGGCAAGTGGAAAGAATTATGAAATAAAACAAAGCAAAGAAATTGTGTAAACAAATTAATTAATTGTCTGAAAGTGAAAGCATGTTTGTAATTTTGCCCTTGTCAAAGAAAAATTGGAGTTCATTATGCTCACTGACTGATTTAAAAGCTTCTTCCCGCGTAGCATCACCGGGAGAATGAGTGTGTTGTGAGTGCAAAGCATGGATTGGTTGCGGCATCAATTAAAATAGAAATTCATTATTGAAACCTCCAGAGTAAAAGGTTTGTGCTTTCTGCTTTGAGGATGGGAGGAAGCTTTTCTTTTCTTATTTTTAAGTTTTGTTTATTTTTTTTCTCTCCTCTCTCCAATTGGTATAGGAACATTTATTTTGGATTTCCAGTAGCAGGCATTATACCATTTTGTAATAAATTATATTAATACCTGTTATACATTGAGCACATGCTATATACCAGGCATTCTATATACTTTATCATCTTTAACCCTCAGAGGAATCATGTGGTGAAAGGTATCCATCAGTATCACTTGAGGAAACTGAAGCTCACGGAGGTAAAATTGAACAGCTACTAAGTGATTATGCCAAGGATTTAACACACCCTAGGTTTGTCTGACTAGGAGCTTCTGGTCTCTCCAGGACACAACAGAGCCTTCTAAGGCAGGTTTACTGTGTTGAGTTGGGTTTGCCCCTATAACAAGGCTATCAAAGGTATATGTGTGTATCCAGGATAGGCATTCCGTATTCAGTTACGTGTTGGAGTGCTATCAAGAGCCCAGTGGGATTATAGGTGGAATAAGATACCTTCAACACAGCCATCTGCTGCATACGGTGACTCTCATGCTCTCCAAATGAGCAGAAGCTCAACCAGCTTTGCTGAAATGTGTTTGATGAGAGGATGGTGTGTTTTAATTTTGTGACATCTTTCCCTAGAGGTGGTTGCCTAAAGAGTTGAACTTTAGAGAACAAAAAGAAAGAAATGTAGGATCCATTTATGGTCTCTCCTAGAATCATGCCATATGTTGGACTCTATATGGAAAGGGAGGAGGAATAAAATGAAGAAAGAGGAGTACACAGAACACGGAAAACCATAAGTACGTGTGATCCATGATTACGTCATTGCACCTTGCAAAAACTTGGTGATTTTAGCTCTGGGGAGGATGAGTGAAAATCACGGAGTCAGAGCAGAATCATGAAAAGAGATTGGTTTTGGAGCCAAGGGAACTCAGATTTACATCTGGTCACAACATTTTTTTTTAATATTTCCTTTTTTTATTAATTATTTTTTTTTAAATTTAAGTTCCAGGATACATGTGCAGGATGTGAAGGTTTATTACGTAGGTAAATGCATTCCATGGTGGTTTGCAGTACCTATCAACCCATCACCTAAGTATTAAGCCCCGCATGCATTAGCTATTTATCCTGATGCTCTCTCTCCTTCTACTCCCCAGCAGGCCCCAGTGAGTTTTGTTCCCCTCTCTGTGTCCATGTGTTCTCATTGTTCAGCTCCCACTTATAAGTGAGAATATGCAGTGTTTGGTTTTCTATTCCTGCATTAGTTTGCTGAGGATAATGGCTTCCAGCTCCCTCCATGTCCCTGAAAAGGACATGATCTTATTGCTTTTAATGGCTGCATAGTATTCCATGGTATATATATACCACATTTTCTTTGTCCAGTCTATCATTGATGGGCATTTAGGTTGATTCTGTGTCTTTGCTATTGTGAATAGTGCTCCAATGAACATATGTGTGCATGTATCCTTATAACAGAATGATTTATGTTCCTTTGGGTATATATCTTGTAATAGGATTGCTGGGTCTAATGGTATTTCTGGTTCTAGATCTTTGAGGAATTGCCACACTGTTTTCCATAATGTTTGAACTAATTTACATTCCCACTAACAGTGTAAAAGCATTCCTCCTTCTCCACAGCCTCACTAGCATCTGTTGTTTCTTGACTTTTTAATAATCACCATTCTGACTGTCATGAGATGGAGTCTCATTGTGGTTTTGATTTTCATTTCTCTAATGATCAGTGATGTTGTTGAGCTTTTTTTCATGTTTGTCGGCTGCATAAATGTTTTCTTTTGAGAAGTGTCTGTTCATGTCCTTTGCCCACTTCTTTTTTTTTATTATCATACTTTAAGTTTTAGGGTACATGTGCACAACGTGCAGGTTAGTTACATATGTATACATGTGCCATGTTGGTGTGCTGCACCCATTAACTTGTCATTTAACATTAGTTATATCTCCTAATACTATCCCTCCCCCTCCCCGCATCCCACAACAGGCCCCGGTGTGTGATGTTCCCCTTCCTGTGTCCATGTGTTCTCATTGTTCAATTCCCACCTATGAGTGACAACATGCAGTGTTTGGTTTTTTGTCCTTGCGATAGTTTGCTGAGAATGATGGTTTCCAGCTTCATCCATGTCCCTACAAAGGACATGAACTCATCATTTTCTATGGCTGCATAGTATTCCATGGTGTATATGTGCCACATTTTCTTAATCCAGTCTATCATTGTTGGACATTTGGGTTGGTTCCAAGTCTTTGCTATTGTGAATAGTGCCGCAATAAACATACGTGTGCATGTGTCTTTATAGCACCATGATTTATAATCCTTTGGGTATATACCCAGTAATGGGATTGCTGGGTCAAATGGTATTTCTAGTTCAAGATCCCTGAGGAATCACCACACTGACTTCCGCAACGGTTGAACTAGTTTACAGTCCCACCAACAGTGTAAAAGTGTTCCTATTTCTCCACATCCTCTCCAGCACCTGTTGTTTCCTGACTTTTTAATGATTACCATTCTAACTGGTGTGAGATGGTATCTCATTGTGGTTTTGATTTGCATTTCTCTGATGGCCAGTGATGATGAGCATTTTTTCATGTGTCTTTCAGCTGCATAAATGTCTTCTTTTGAGAAGTGTCTGTTCATATCCTTTGCCCACTTTTTGATGGGGTTGTTTGTTTTTTTCTTGTAAATTTGTTTGAGTTCATTGTAGATTCTGGATATTAGCCCTTTGTCAGATGAGTAGATTACAGAAATTTTCTCCCATTTTGTAGGTTGCTTGTTCACTCTGATGGTAGTTTCTTTTGCTGTGCAGAAGCTCTTTAGTTTAATGAGATCCCATTTGTCAATTTTGACTTTTGTTGCCATTGCTTTTTGTGTTTTAGACATGAAGTCCTTGCCCATGCCTATGTCCTGAATGGTATTGCCTAGGTTTTCTTCTAGGGTTTTTATGGTTTCAGGTCTAACATTTAAGTCTTTAATCCATCTTGAATTAATTTTTGTATAAGGTGTAAGGAAGGGATCCAGTTTGAGCTTTCTACATATGGCTAGCCAGTTTTCCCAGCACCATTTATTAAATAGGGAATCGTTTCCCCACTTCTTAATGGGGTGGTTTGTTTTTTTCTTGTGAATTTTTTTACGTTCCTTTTAGATTCTGGATATTAGACCTCTGTCAGATGGATAGTTTGCAACATTTTTCTCCCATTCTGTAGGTTGCCTGTTCATTGTGATGATAGTTTAGTTTGCCAATCGCAGCCACTTTTAACACTGTTACTCTGGGTAGGTTATTTGGTCTGAGTGTCAGTCCCTCCTTCTGTAAAATGGGGGTAATTCCTGAAGGACAGTGTTAGGATGAAATCACATTACTTATAATTTCAGATTCCTCTGTCAATGCTTATATGCTTCTCATTCATTATTTCTAAGTCAAGCATTTTTAAAGCATTTAATGTGCAATTATTCATTTTTGTTTATAAAGTGACCCTGTGAACTTATCCCTATTTTACAGTTGATGAATCTGAGACACTGAGAGATTAAATAACCTACCTAAGATCATCCAGCTATAAAGTGATCGAGACAGGTTTTGTTGGTTTGTTGGTTGGTTTTGAGATGGAGTCTTGCTCTGTCACCCAGCCTGGAGTGCAGTGGCACGATCTTGGCTCACTGCAACCTCCACCTCCCAGTAATGGTGCAATTACAGGCATGCACCACAACACCTGGCTAATTTTTTTTTGTATTTTTAGCAGAGACTGGGTTTCACCATGTTGGCCAGGTTGGTCTTGAACTCCTGACCTCAAGTCATCCACCCACCTGGGCCTCCCAAAGTGCTGGGACTACAGGTGCCCCGCTCAAGACAGATTTTAAACCTAGCATTCTTGCTCCAGAATTCATGCTGTTAATCACTGCTATTCTGCCTCTCTGTTGACTCTCAGAACCTCTCTTGGTCAAAGCAAGAAGATATCGAACAGACTTCCTGTGCTGTTTTATAAGCTGCCTCAAATCCTTCCAGGACAGGGCAATGTCTATATAAATAGATGTTATAAAAAGTATAATCTAGGCCCTATTTATTTTTCTCTCAGATTCATGTCTAATTCATACCGGTTGAGCCTTGCTATTTGAGTTTCACTTAAAAGCATTCTGACATAGCTCACCTCCCTTCTTTCTCTTATATTGCTACCCATAAGGACTAGAGAAAAGATGGATAACATAATGCTGAGTCTATGAGTTGCTACAAATTCCTCATTATAATTGTGTGTCTTCTGGCAAAAATAAATAAATAACTTTCTCTTTTAAAGCCACTTATAGGAGACAATCCACATTCTGTGTTTTTTCTCTGTGGCTGTGCATGGACACAGACTCTGCTGCCCTTCTCTTGCCTGTTCCTTGATTCCTCATGTTTCTGTCTGGTGCCTACCTGAGATCCAGGTATTCCTCTTTACCTCGTCATCTTGCTATTTTTTCTGGGGACTTTTCTTCTTCCAAAGTTCTGTTGAAACAGGCAAAACACCTAGAAATGGGTCATGTGGGTGAGTAGAGGGGAGTGAGAAGGAGAGGGAAAAAATTCCCAAAGCTCATATTAGGCAATTACAGTTCTAATGAATAGAAGCAGTCTATTCAGGCTTCTGGCAATATTTTATGCTCACCTAGTGTAGTCTGTATTCCCTTAAATGGGTAAAAGATGCCTTAAAAAGATTGCTTTGAAGGATGAAGAGACTTGAAACAACTCTCTGAACAAAAGAACTTGTTTATTCATTCATTTATTCAGCTCGCATTTATTATGTGCTGGGTATTATGCATATAAATATTTTCTTAAGTTTTGTTTTTAATTAACACATAATAGTATATATTTATGGGGCACAGTGAGATGTTTGATACATGTATACATTATGTAAAAATCAAACCAGAGTGTTTAGCATATTCATCACCTCATATATTTACCGTTTTCTTCTGGTGAGAGTATTCAAAATCTTCTCTTCTAGCTATTTTGAAATACAACAATACAATATTTTTATCCATAGTCACCCTGCTGTGCAGTAGAACACCGGAGCTTATTCCCTCCATTTAACTGTAACTTTGTACCTGTTGACCAATCATGGTCCCTATTCTAGAAGTGTCACAGCCTAGGTAGGTTGACAAACAAGTAAATCAGGATTACAATACAAAAGTAAAATAGCCTGGATCAAGAAAAGCACAGGTTGTTATGGAAACACAAGAGAGGACATGTAAATAAGATTGAGGGAGGTTCAAGAAGGCTTTTCAGGAGAGAACTGAGTTTTAAAGACCACTGGGTAGACAATAGGAGAAAAAAACATGTCTGGCTAAGAGGTTAGTGTGGATGAGCAAGTGGCTCTGTATAGCTGGAGGAGTGTCTGAATTTTCCAACATGAAAAGGACCACAAACTTGGTGGAATCAAACAAAGATTTTTTTTTTCTTTTGTCACAGTTCTGGAGGTCGGAAGTCCAAAATCAAGGTGTCAGCAAGGCTGGTTCCTTCTGGAGGTTCTGAAAATGAGTCCCTTCCATGCCTCTCTCCCAGCTTCTGGTGCTGGTGGATGCATCACTCTGATCTCTGGCTGTCTTTACATTGCCTTCTCTGTGTTTCTCCTTTTCTGCCTGTATTTTCTCTTCTTCTAAAGACACTTGCCAGGCCAGGAGCGGTGGCTCAAACCTGTAATCCCAGCACTTTGGGAGGCCGAGGCAGGCAAACCACCTGAGTTTGAGACCAGCCTGGCCACTGTGGTGAAACCCTGTCTCTACTAAAAATACAAAAATTAGCTGGGTGTGGTGGCGCATGCCTGTAATCCCAACGATTCAGGAGGCCGTGGCAGGAGAATCGCTTGAAACCGAGGAGGCGGAGGTTGCAGTGAGCCAAGATTGCGCCATTGAACTCCAGCCTGGGCAACAAGAGCGAAACTCATCTCAAAAAAAAGATACTTGCCATTGGATTCAGAGCCCACCTAGATAATCCAGGATGATCTCATCTAGACAGCCTTTACTAATTCCATCTTGCAAAGACTCTTTTTTCAAATAATGACACATTCATACATTCCATATCTTTTGGGGAGACACTATTTAACCCACTACAAGGTATAAAGATGAGCTATAGGCCTGATGAGGTAGGAAAGAGGCAGGGCAAGGTCTCCCAGACACTCATGTACCTGACAAGGTGAGTCTTGAGAGACACAGGAAAACCTTGGAACTGTAGTTGTGAAATTGACATCTATCTCTGGAAAATGACTATTACTCCTAATGCCTCTAGCCAAAGACTATCAGAAACCCACCTGTAGCTGATGGAGTTGCATTTGTTACTCATTGTTTCGTTGAGGACACACATCATGAGGAACCATCATGTCTCAGCTAGAGGGTGTTGGAGAAAACCTATTGTAGGAATTTGACTTTGGTTGGGTAATATGAGGAAGGGTCCAAGAAAGCCTAGTTCACTTTAGATTAGATGCTGTCAGAAAGCAGAGGCAATTCTAAAAATGTGTATCTTCATTAAATCTTCTCTGTATGGAACACTAGAGTGAGGATAAAGTTGTAAATGATAAAGAAGTAGCAATCACTAGCCAAGAGAGGGGACTGTTTGCTATTTAGTGGTGAAGCAGTGACTTTGTTTTTCTGTGCATTGATTTAAATGAAGATGTAGCTTTGTTTTGACTCAGTTTATCATGGTCTCAGAGTGACTTCTTCTGAGATTGGTATTCTGTGACATTGCTCATGTGCAATAGAAGAATAACAAGATCTAGCCATGAGTGCCAGGTTACGTTCCAGATGTCACAGCCTGCTCTTTTGTTTTGTTTTTCTTTTTCAATACCAAGTGATAAGAATGAGCATGCCTAAAATTCCAGCAGTTGTAATAAAATACATTAACCAAAAGGTTCAGACTGTCCTGTAAGACCCATAATAAGAGTCTCAATGTGTTCTTAAAAGAACATTCTTTCTTAGCCTACGTGAACATCCTTCTCTAGACTTAAATTACTTCTGACCCACATGTTGGGCCGTATCTATTTTAAAGACAAGAGGAGCTAACTGCAAAGTTCCTTGTCAGGTAAGCTGTTTCATCTGATAGTTGTAATAGCATTTTCTCCCATCTCACTGTAGGGCCTAACCCCACAAGCATCCTTGTGAAGAAAGACCCCACAGTCCTCTTTTTAAGCTTTCTCCCTCCCTTTCCTGGGGTGCCTTATCTATTAAATATTAGAGGTGAGTCAAATGTAATTCTCTTTAATGAAAAACAAACAAGTGATAGAACCCTAAACGCTCTTTTGGCAAAGATCCCTTCAGAACAAACAATCTTCTTTTAAAAGAAGTCAGAGCTAGGAAAGGGCTACAGGAGAGCAGGGATAGCCAACTAAACTATGCAGCAGGCTTCTCTGAAAAAAAGTGAGTGACTTTTTTGGTGTGGCAAGAAAAAAAAAAAGTAAAGTTTGATATAACTAGTAGTCCCTGGAATGACAAGTGACAAGAGAGGTCTCTTCCCTCCCTATAGTCCCAAGGAGAAAAGGGCTCTGTAAAATTAAAGGCACAGATATTCAGTTGAAAGGACATATTTTTCTCCTCTAACTTATAATTAGCCTGCGATACTGGCTTCTGTAGACTCCTATGAAGGCAAATTGCTCAGGACAGTGACTCTGGCAGATGTCAGTCATACAGGCAAGCACTGGGATATCTATCACAAACACATGCCAGTTGTCATCTTCCAAGGCATCACATGATTGCCAACTCAGGTCAGGAAGAAATCATTCCTCTTTCTTCTTCTGTGATGTTACTTATCTGTTGCAACAGAGGGGAGGGTTAGCACCTTTCATGACATATTCCAGCATCCTGTGAAATTGTTCAGAAGACCAGTTGCACACAGTGTCTTCTACCATTGAGATTGGAAACACAGCCAAGGGTGGAGATGGTCAGTGAGGCTTCCCAGTGTCTTGCAAGTTCCAGGTCAGTTGTTTATGCTTAGAGTCCCCTGACAGAGAGATGGATGTGTTAGCAGGTTCTAGGGCCTGTGGTTTCCCTTGTGGAAATGCCAGTGGACCATGTGTGCTCCTTGGGTATCAGGGTGATTGGGCTTGGGTTGGTTGTGGCCACGGCATGAACTGGAGAGTCGGCTGTATTTGGCATGACAAGGTTGGCACAGGCCAGCTGAGACCTTGAAAAAATTGGAGCTGATGCAGAGGTGAATAAACACATTGAAAACAGAAGCTGCAACCTCAAATTTCTACAGGGACCAGACAGGTAATATGCCTGAGTGAAGCAGGCCAGGTGGCAAATTGTACAGTGCAGGCCCCAATCAAAGTGCACAGTGGCCACTCAGCTGCCACTGGATTATAATTGTGTAGAGATGTGAGTTTAGAGTTGTCAGCTTTTCAAGAGAAGCCAACAGTCTGGTGTGTATGTTAAATCCCCTGATTCTGGCATCTAATTAATGCCCTTAGCAGTCCAAACCAAACAATGTGTGAGCTGCCATTTTTGCAACCTTGAGCTAATGGTGTTAACGTCCAGTTTCTTTGTTTCATAACATCTATGGAATGGCTTTGTGAATGCAAATGTTGAAACATTGTGAGTCTTATCCCCAACAGTGAAAATAAATACAAAATTTAGGCAAAAAATAAAAATAAAAATACTTCTTAAATGTCACAGCGCCCCCATGGGGCTGGCTGGGGCAACAAATTAAGGGACACAGCTGAGCTTTCAATTCTGTCAGTAACTAAGTAGTAATGGTGCCTCAGGGGGTCTGAGTCATTGAACAAGCGCTACAGGATAGCACAATACTAGGTACACAAAGTAGGCGAGCACAGGCTCCCTACCTTTGAAAAGTTTATAAATTCACTGACAGTATTATGTTTCCATGCACTGGAGCATTAGAGGAAAAATGCCACGATAACATCTAAACAAGAGTGCAGTGGGCCCTGAGAAGTATGATGATTCTGTTTCCTTCTTTAAAGCATCTCTTCTTAGTAATGTGCAGTGGTAGAGAGAATAGAAAAGCAGCATGATGGCCATGTGACTTGCTGGATGGATGCCATTTCTGTTGGATGAGATTGGACATCAATAGGTAAAACCAATAAGAGGTTGTGTGCATTTTCAGATTCTGGAATTCTGGAATCTATGACATTTTTGGAAAAATAGCTCTCCTAAGACACTGGTTCTAAATATAGCAGTGGGTTTCAATAGTTCTATGAATTGAAATCAACAGTATTCAGGAGCGAAGAGCCTAGATCACTCTCCCAAGAATCATTGCTTAGATGAGTGGTTCTCAAAGTGTAGTCTCTGGCCACCAGCATCACCTGGCAACTTGTTACAAATGCATATTGTTGATTCTCATTCCACAACTATTGAATCAGAAATTCTGGGACTGAGTCCTAGCAATCTGTGTTTTAAACAAGCCCTCCAAGTGATTTAATGCATGCCAAATACTAAGAATCACTGTTATCCTTGGAAGAGGGGAAAGCTCAGATAACCCACAATTGAGGTCTAGAGATGTTCATAGTCTCTTCTACAAGGAAGTCTTACCAGTGAGCTATAGTAGAGATAACCAAGATAGCATGTAGCTGGAGGAGCTGTTGCTTATTTGACTAGATTTTTTGGGTCATTTTTTCTTTCTCACTTATGTGTTTATTCTCCACTTGTTTTCAAGCCCCATTGATTTCTGTATTAGCTTTCTATTGCTGCTATGATAAATTACCACACATTTCATGGCTTAAAGCAACACAAATTTATGAGAGTTCTGAAGGTTAGAAGTCCAATACAGGTATCTCTGGATAAAATCAAGGTGTCAGAATTAGAGCAAATCCCTTCTTGGGGCCTCTCGGGAACAATCTACTACTTCCTTGCTTTTTCCAGCTTCTAAAGGCCACCTGCTTTCTTTGGCTTATGGGCCCTTTTCTTATAAATGCAGATGTCGTTTTTAAAAATGAACAATGTTAGGCTGCCTTCCTGGAGGGGCTGTCTCTCTTGTTCTCACTCTTCTGCCTCCCCTTCCACCTTTAAGGATCCTGTGATTACATTGGGTGCACCTGGATGATAAGCAAGCTCCCTATTTTAAGATCAACTGATTAGCAAATTTATTCCCCTGTGCTATAGAAGGTACCATATTCACATGCTTCAAGAATTAGAATATATTATATCTTTCATGGGGGAGGTACATTATTCTGCCTACCATAAGAGATTGTGTTTGGAGGGCTTGTTTTTTGTTGTTGTTGTTGTTGTTGTTTTCACCAGGAAATGGAGCCTGGTGAAAAATGTAATATATAGCCTCTTCCTCCACACTACTAAACTACCTTTCTGTGTTCTACAGAGACTGTGTAATATTCACTGGTGAAGACATTAGCTTTGTAGTCACAAACCTGAGTTGACGTTCCTACTCCGGCACTTACTAGATTGATGTGGTTTGGCTGTGTCCCCACCCAAATCTCATCTTGAATTCCCATGTGTTGTGGGAGGGACCCGGTGGGAGGTAATTGAATCATGGGGGCAGGTATTTCCCAGGGTGTTCTCCTGATAGTGAGTAAGTCTCATGAGGTCTGATGGTTATTATAAGGGGGAGCTTCTCTGCACAAGCTCTCTTTGCCTGCTGCCATTTCACGTAAGGTGTGACTTGCTCCTCCTTGCCTTCTGCCATGATTTGAGGCCTCCCCAGCCACGTGGAACTGTAAGTCCAATTAAACCTTTCTTTTGTAAATTGCCCAGTCTTGGGTATGTCTTTATCAGCACCGTGAAAACGGACTAATATATAGATGTAATAACTTTTTGCAAGTTACGCAATTTTGGGCCATAGATTCCTTTATTCTGAAGTGGAGAAAATACTTTCCTTATACAATTGTTATGTTTACATAAAATAAGGTGCCAGATACATAGTAGAAATAAAATAAATGATGTTATTACTTCCTAAAATCCTAAGTTTCATTTCAGATTGCTGAGTAAACCCAGTTAAAGAAACCAGCCTCTGTGTTTTGGTGTTGTCATTAATGCTAAATTACATTTCCTTAGGGTATCTGCATTAAGCAAATGTAAGATGTTTGAGTTTCAAAGATGAACAAGTGACTTGTAAGTGTAAAGTGGTATGGCTGTTGTTAATAAAGAGGTAATACCACCCTTTTGGCGGATAGTAGAGAAAAGAAGATGAGTTTTTAGAAAAAGACTCGGAGTTACTCAGAATTAAGAAAATGAATCCTTACTGTCAATATGAGTCTCCCAACTGCTAGCGCAAGTGGTGGATAGATTTTCTTTTCCACTAGATTTACTTCCTGATATACACGTTTATCACTCAAGCATGGACTATTCATCAAGTCATTTTCCATCTATAACCCCAGCTGAAGCCTGACAGGTTGTGTGTTTATTATGTACTCTTAAAAAACTGGAGCTCATTTGCCCCTGCTGCGGGGAGAGCAGACTCAGACAGATAGAGGGATAAGGTCATTCAGTGGAATGCCCATTCACTGCAATCAAGCCTAAATAATAGAGAGGTGTAAAACAACCAGGAAAAGCTCTGATTATTGCCAGAAATCAAATATTAATCAGATAGTCCCCTAACTTACCAACTTCCCTCTTAATGATCTGATTCCCATGTATTCATTCGTCAGTTAGTTGAGCCCCTCCTATAGACCAAGCCGTGTGCATGGCTATAAAAAACAGTATGTCCATGCCCACTTCCCCCTCTACACTCAATCTGGAGCCATGAGAAATTAAATAACCTTTAATTTCTGAAGATCGGGTGCTCTTATAAAACATCAGTACTTATAATTGTATCCTGCAGTGGAAAATTGTGCAATAATCTTTTTCTGAAGGCATGGCCATGAATTGTACTGTATTACCCCATCTATCTTCTTTTAACACTAAACAAAATAAAGAGAATACATTGTGCATGGCCCCTAGAAATTTACCTTCAAATAGAAACAAAGCTGCTAACTCCACACACACATGATATGCTGAAAACTGAATAAACATTGAAGAATCTAAATTCAATTAATTAGCAAGCCAAATCTTGCCTCAAATTATGTTGACATTATCTATTCCTTTGTTGATTAAATGAGTTGCTTCTTAAGCCAAAAGAGAAGATCTTAAGCTCTTGTTTCTTCATTCCAGGTCTCTTCTCTCCAAGGAATTTGGGAAGGAGCAAGCACAGCAGAAGCCAGTTTTACTGCATGCTGGTGCTCAGAGGGAATAGGGTTCATAGAGTAGAAGACAGTGAGGAGAGAACCAGTAAGGAGGTTGGGGAGCTGGATAGCATTTACAGCATGGGTTCATTGATTCATTGGGAGGCTTATAAATTTCCTATGCACAGAAGCACCTGTTTTTAAACAGAGACATGTATTCAACACATGCCTTCGAGAACTAATTGGAAAGAGTCTTTGATGGCCTATCGTTTTGAATTTGCATAACCAGAACTCCCCTATCCATGCAAACACAGTGGACTTGCTGCAATTGTCCTTTGACTTAGGCAACTTTAACAATGCAGGGAAGGAGGGGTGAGAAGAGGCTAGGAGAGGAAGTGTCAGTGGGAGAAGCCAAGAATAATTGAAGTAGTGTGTTATTTCTTTTTTTTTTAACTGTTAATTTTTTTTTATTATTATACTTTAAGTTCTGGGATACATGTGCAGAAGGTGCAGGTTTGTTACATAGGTATACATATGCCATGGTGGTTTGCTGCACTCATCAACCCATCATCTACATTAGGTATTTCTCCTAATACTATCCCTCCCCTAGCCCTCCACCCACCTGACAGGCCCCAGTGTGTGATGTTCCCCTCCTTGTGTCCATGTATTCTCATTGTTCAACTCCCACTTATGAGTGAGAACATGCAGTGTTTGGTTTTCTGTTCCTGTGTTAGTTTGCTGAGAATGATGGTTTCCAGCTTCACCAGTGTCCCTGCAAAGGACATGAACTCATTCTTTTTTATGGCTGCATAATATTCCATGGTGTATATGTGCCACATTTTCTTTATCCAGTCTATCATTGATGGACATTTGGGTTGGTTCCAAGTCTTTGCGATTGTGAACAGTGCTGCAATAAACATACATGTGCATGTGTCTTTATAGTAGAATGATTTATAATCCTTTGGGTATATACCCTGCAATCCCATTACTAGGTAGTATGGCATTTCTAACCACCCTTTCCTTCCATGAGCTTAGGCCTGGGAGTTGCAGTGAGTGGGAGCCTTAAATCTACCCAGCCGCAAATTTCTGTGTTCCTGAGGCCTCTCAAGGCATCAACATCTTGAATAGAAAATAAGTCTATCCTTAAAGATACAGTACATTTAAAGATTTAAAAAAAAACCAAAAGCATGGTCCCTAAACACAAATAACTTCATCTGCTGCCCAAGCAAAGAAACAAAGAGATGTCTACTAAAGGCAAAAATGCCAATGTCGTGCTTCCTGAGCACAGACATTGCACTGCACAGAATGGACCATTTTGGAGACTTTCAAAGACAGTTTTGACTCAGTAATCTCCTATGCTGACTTTATTACCTAACTGTGTCCTGTGGAGGATTAGGTGATAGTAGCAGGTTAGGTCCATGGGAGATTGGACTCCACTGTGATCAGCAAACAGAATAACCAGCATGTGTGAAGTGACTTTTGTCAGAGGAGTGATGAGGAGTGCTCTCTGAATTCAGTGTTTTCCCTCTTTAATTTTTGCTAATCATGGGTCATTTATCTGTGAGCTACTGCATTGTTTCCACTGCCTGCTTTCCAACCAGGGATAGGTTTTATCTCAAAAAACAGAAGACAAAACCTCTTAACCTAAAACTAAGACTCCCTCTGGGAGATTCCAAAGACAGACAGCTTTGATGTAATGGGAAGGGAGCTGATTTAGGGTCTAATAAAGTCTTCTACCAGCTGTGTGATCTTTGGCAGTTTCTAGTTCCCTAGGTACTATTTGCCTATCTATAGAAATGGGGTTAACAGCACCTACTGCTGAAGTTGGTATGGACATAATGAGATACCATACATGTAAGGAAATGAAAAATATTCCACAAATACTCCTTCCCTGAGCTTGTTCCTTCCTTTCACCAAAACACACATATTCCATCTTTCAACTCTCCTGCTCTACACGTGTATGCTTGAGTTTAGGGCCCTGAAATAAGCAATCCTGGGTCAACATCTGCTCTGCAAACATCAAAAAGTGTGAGCAGGGGCAGCCTAGCCTTGGTATTGATGTGTTTCCCATCCACAGCCACATTCACCATTAGACCCAGTATTAGTCACTGGGTCCCTGGGGCCAGCATTTACTGTTGCCTTCAAAAATGCAGAATCATTACTAACAAAAGTGGTATGTCCATTATTATGACCTATTTAGTGGCCCAGCAAATCCCCAAATTCTATTGAGCCACATCTGTCTACCGAGGGGCTCTGCGGTTGATTGTCTGAGACGGATCTGCTTGCAAAGCAGCTGATTTGGGAAAGTTCAACAGCCCCACTTAGTTGCTCTGTGACATCCTGACTTCCTACAGGTTACTTCTCATATTGTTGGGTTTTTGTTTGTTTGTTTGTTTGTTTCTTTGTTTTTTTGACAGAGGTCTCACTCTGTCACCAGGCTGGAGTGCAGTGGCACGATCTCGGCTCACTGCAACCTCCTCCTCCCAGGTTCAAAGGATTCTCCTGCCTCAGCCTCCCGAGTAGCTGGGACTACATGCACACCCCACCACACCAAGCTAATTTTTTTATTTTTTAGTAGAGATGAGGTTTCACCATGTTGGCCAGGGTGGTCTTGATCTCTTGACCTCATGATCCACCCGCCTCAGCCTTCCAAAGTGCTGGGATTACAGGCATGAGCCACCATGCCTGGCCTCAGTGTTGTGTTTTAAACTTCAGTTGGAAGATACCCTTATTCCTAAGAAATCCACTAAAGAAAACTGTTCTTCCAGGAGTTCCATTTCATTCCCTGGGAAGGGTCCATCCTTTGTTCCTGTTCCCTTTCCTCTGAATTCTATAGGACCTATTACAGCACCTTCTTGCTGCCTCCTTGTTTGTGTCTTTCATTAAACTGTAAGCTCCACACATGCAGGGACTGTATTTATTTTTTCAGAGATGTGTCTTCAACACTGAATGCAAAAGTGACACTTGACAAATATTTTTCAAACACATTGAAATGAGTTTGATCACCACCTGGGCATTCAGAGTAGTCCAGAGGTCCCCTGCACTGTGAGTGTGACTAAAGCTCAGGAAAGTCAGAAAGGCCAGCCAAGGAAGGAAGATGCTGGCAAGACTCGGAAAGTGCAGGAGTGTATGAGATTGAATCACCTGGACAGGGGCACCCAAACAAAGGCGTCTGCTGGCTACGTGACTTTGGTTAAGTTGCTGAACTTCTTTGTCCACAGTTTCCTCAACACTAAAACAAGGAGTAATCATTATATCTACTTTATAGGGCTGTTCTGGGGATTAGTTAATATTTATAAAGCATTTAAAATTATACATGGTATGAAATGAGCACAAATAAGTGGAATGAGGGAGACATAAACAAAAGTTCCCAAAGTGGAGGTTAATTCAGAGCCAAAGACATTGCCTGGGCATTAGAAGTAGTCAGACATGAATTTGAGTCCCAGCTAAGGCATTTATCAACTGGGTCGGCCTTGAAGAAGCCGCTTGCATTCTGAGTCTTGCTTTCCGTAGCTATGAAATGTTCTCAATCACAGTTATCTCCCAGGATTGTTAAGAGAAGTTTCCTTTAAATGTTCAGAATAGTGAATGGCATTTCTTATGTGCCTAATAAATATTAACTCATCTACTGCCATCCCTTCCTTTCTTTCCCTCTCACTCTTTCTCTTTTCCTGGCCCATAACTTTCTGCTCAGAACCGGAAACATCTTTGAAGGAGGGAGAAGGAGCATGAGAGTCAGGGGCTTGTTTACAAAACAAAACATGGAAATAGTAAAAACAACAAATCTAATAGTCTCTGAAATGATTTCGTCTCCCACTAGGACCAGAAAAAGCAGCAGTATTTTATGTTAATGGATTTGGTGGAAAATACGGCTTTAATGAAACATTGACTATGATTACTCTGTTGTCATTTCTCTGAATTTCTTGTTCCTCTTTCCATCTCTCTTTTAAGAACATCTGAATGGTTATTTCTCAACACACCAGGATTATGTTTTCTTTGTCAAGAGTTTGAGGAACCTAGGGTGCAGCTTCAGCTGCTGAGCTGTCTGTCTTTATTCTGACAGGCGTGGACTCCAGTGTTTAGCTCAAGCCCCAGGGACTGGCTTTTGAACAGCAGCTGTTCTCAGTGAAACTGAAATGCGCAGAGGGGAGGGGAATAGTACACCCTGGGAAGTACAGGGAGCGGGTAAGTTGTTTTGCTAATACATCCCTGGGGAAGTTTCTAGTGTTTCTGGGCATGGCTGAGCGCACAGCTCATAAAAAATGCACGAGATCATTGTTGGCATTTGATGTCAGAAGAAGCTACAGTACCAAGAGACATGGACTGTCTGGTTTCCTGTGACATCCAGGTGACACACCAGGTTTCCACTGCTTTTCATCATTAGCCCAGATGTTCCCAGTTACTTGGACAGAGAGCCTTGTAGATCCCTGTATATGGAGTCTTCCTTTCCGTGGTTCATTAGAAATGGCAAAGCCAAACTGGCAGTATTCTTCAATTTGCTGATACGAGTGCTTCAGTGCATGTATTTCCAAATACACACTGTTGTTTTCAATTTGTTTATTCAGTGAATCAAAATAGCAAAACACATTAACTATAAGACAAGAGAAGGATAAGGAAGTCACATCTATTGGGTACCTGCTATGTTCCAGGCAATGACAGAGCTGCTTGACAGAAAATGTTTAATGTCTTCCTCATTGTAGCTACATGTGGTGTTTCAGGTATGATTACTGCATGTTACAGTGGGAAGTAGCCCAGCATTCTTGAAAGAGTAGGGTCCTCACTATCTGTGTGAATTTGAGTAGTTACTTAAACCCTCTGAGCTTTATTTTATTTCTGTAAAGGAATTTAACAAAGTGGCTAATAGAGTGTGTAGGGATGAAGGGACTTTTAAGTTTGCTGAAATAAACTGGAAATAGATTAGCAGGAGAAAAGGTGTACAAATTTATTAACATGCAAATGTGCACAGGATCCACACAAAATGGGAAGACTCAAAGAAAGGCCAGATAGTTGAAGGTTAAATACCCTTTTCATAGGGGAGAGGGAAATGGGGGACATTGCCAATTTTAGGGAAAGAGTAAATCATTTTTAGAGGAGATGAGTGGCCTGGAAGAACAGATGATAGACTGGGACAAAGTTCCTCTGCACTATGGGGCAGGTGATGACAAGCTATAGGAAAGTGAGGGACAGAACTGCGCTTCAAACAAAGGTTGTTTTATTATACAGATAAAGTCTCTCAGGTAATGGCCCTTAGAAGAATAATGGGAAGAACAGGTGAAAACTCTGTCTGGGTGTGTTGTGGGTGCCCTGGAGGTAGAGACTTCTTGTTATCTCTCCTGCATCAGTGTTAATCTTCTCTGGTTAGTGTAGATTTCAGGGAGCGGTCAAAGACCATTGCATTCCTTCTGGATAAACTTTCTTCTGGTGAGAGAACTTCAGAGAGAGCCCCTCATTACACTTAGGAAAGGAATGTAGGGGGTGGGGAAAGCTGTGCAGGAGAAAGAGAAATACCTTGGTTCTGAGGCCTTTCAACCTTCTTTGTTCAAAGCAATCAGTATGCCAAAGTACCATATTTTGGGGTATCATTTCCTGAGCCTCAACAATTGTCATGAAGATTGAGTATGATTGTAATATAAAGGGCTAACATTTTTACTTGACCTACATGAGCTGATCAGTACTGAGAGCTCCTCTTACAAGAAATGGACCAGAGAGGGAGTGAAGGGGAAGGGGAGGAAAGGGAAGGGAAGGGACAAAAAGAAAGAAAATAAAGAATTGAGGTTCAGGAAGGTTGAATAATTTAATTCGCCCAAAGGCTTACAGCTGCTAGGACGTTCAGCCAAAAATTACACCCAGGTCTGATTTCAAAGACACTAAAACCACTGTTTACTTATAGCTACTTAGTGCACCCCATCTCATCCCACCCAGTGCCATCTAACTCCCACCTCTATTGTGAGATAACTACATGCACACACTCATTTGGTAAGTGGGATCCTGGTGTGCCTATTTTACTGACATTTGAGAGTTAGCACATACAGGTGGCACAGGTGGTATCTGCACAGAAGGAGGAAGGTGGTGCTGACACCTCTGGATCTTACACTTGGGTTTAGAACATAGCTGGTCACTAAAGCCACAGGTTAGTGGCAGAACATTTGGATACATCTTTAAAGACTCAATTAGTATCCCTCACTGAGTCCCCATCTTATTCATTGGTTAGCCCCCTAGACTGAACTGTCAAAAATGTTCTAAGTCTCCTTGTGTTCTCTTTATCTTTGTTTTTACAATCACAACACAATAACAGGAGATACTTGTTAATGAATGGGCAGGAACTCTCCACTGAGATGTAAACGTGTTATACTGGGAATTCTGCAGCAGGGTTAATTTATGATGATGGAGTCATCTATATCATAGCTGAAAGCAAGGCTTTGGGGAAGTGAAACCCAGGAAAGGTCAGTTGTAATGCGCATTGTCTATATTTTAATGTAAAATACCAATTTTGTTGGGAAAAGCGTGGTCGGGAAAGAGGTTTGATCCAAAAGGTTGGAAGTTGGGGAAATAATTCAAAAAGAAAACTCCAAATAAACAACAGAGATGGCTGGTCAGTTAGCCAAAGGACACCGGAGGATTCCTGAAGGTCTGCATGTGGTGAGCACAAACTTGGTAGGGAAAAGGCAGGAATCGGGGTGGGGAGAAGGTACTAGAATTCACAAGGAAGACTCGTAAAATGGAAACTACGGTTGCTGAAACACGTTGTCTACTCTATTAATTTTCTGCCAAACATTTCATGTGCTTTTAGTTCTTCACTGAGCATGACATACTTCAAATACTGAAACCTATTTCCTTCTTGTAGGAATAGCTAGGCATTTCCTCCCACGGTCCAAGGTGAGACTGAAGATAAGTAGAATCTCCACACTTATTTGTTTACTTTGGTCCAGACTATAGAGTCAGGTTAAAAGCCATCTGGGGAAATAGCCAGTAGCCAATGCTTATTAGTTTACTACTTGGGTAGGTGGGAGGACACAAGAGCTGTCAAACAGCAGCCATCCTGATGAGAAAGTGAAGAAAGCCGGAAGCAGCGTCTCTTCTGTGGCAGTCACACAGGGTCCCTTGATACTCAGCCCCCAACATGAGATTGCCTCTTAAGAGAATTCTAGAGGTTAGGCTAGGCTTAAGGCATTACAGAGAACAGGTTACAGCACCCCATTTATACTTTATTGGTAACTGAGAAAGTAAAATATATTCCTAGCCTCCCAGTCTTAGTAGTAAGAGGTACTTTTAAACTGTTAATTTTTATGAGCAACGCAGTGGTATGCCCAGCCCTTCCTCCTCCTTCAGGGAGTTCATTTGATGTAGTTTGGTTGATTCCCATGCATGTGGAATAGCTATGACATCATCAAATTAAGTGTACACTATGTGCTAACAATTATCGGGGTGTCAAGAGTGAAACATTCAGGTCCTATTGGCAGTTCTAATAGGTGAATCTCATCTCATTGTTTATGTGTTCAGTGAAGTAAATCTTCAGTAAGTCTGGAGTAGCTGGGGAAGCCTTCACCAAGAGGTGAGGTCTGAGCTGGGCCTTGAGCATTGCTGAGATCTGAATGGGTGGAAAACAGAAGAGAGGTCATTCCAGTCAAAAGCAAGATGTACTCAAAAAATAGCAAGGAAAAACAGATCGCCTGGATGAGATAGCATTTGGGGAAGGATAAGACTATAGTATGGTTGGATTTATTGAACAGGCACAGTGTCAGGAATCCAACTGGCTACTTTATATACACTACTTGGTGTTTTATGCTGCAAAGTAACCCTAATAACAAGTAGCATTTGCTGAGAGTGTATGTGGGTAGCAGGCAATGTATGAGATGCCGGGAATACAGAGAAGGATGATTCGGTGTTTGCCCTCAAGACCTCAGAATGTAAGTCTTGGATATAGTAACAAAATAAGTTTATTCTAGTATAATAGGAATATATACACTTTACCAAGGAAGCATAGAGAGCAGAACCATTTGCTTTGCCTGCTAGATTTCAAAATGACTTCTCAGAGATGGTGAGTTCTGAGCTGGGTGGTGAAGGATGTGTAGGAGTTTGTCAGATAAGGAGATGAAACAGGCATTCCAGGAAAAGGGAATAGCAAGTTCAGAGACTTGGTATAGTCCTAAATTATGTTTGTCTTCATTTCAGCTAGTGCTATTTCATTGTTGCTGGAGATAACACACACTTGGATTCCGTTACGTATTTTCACCTTGCCAACTTGCTTTGTTTGCAGACCATAATTTCTGAGTTTATCTCTACAGCAGGTTTTCAGCCAAATTGCTCTACTAAAATAACCCTAAAAATCTATCACCTCTGTTTTCTGCTGCTGTCACTGGCTGTTTGTGTCCTTACTTTTCAGTCAACCTCAATGGAGACTGGAAAGAGAAATACAAATTGCCCCAGAAAGAGAACACAGGCCCCTCTCTTCAGCAACAGGGTGTGAGTGGATGGAGACCATTATCACATTATCTACCACAGACACCATTTTAATCCACATTGCCAAGGAGGAGAGGAAAATGCATGGCCTTCACAGAACATCATTAGGAGAGTGGGCCATTGTGCAGCATCTATTGTTAATGTCAATACCTACGAACATGTCCAGACTCTTCCATTCTTTAGCATACTCATTCTCTGAGTGGTATTTTATGTGTATCATTCTCTGAGAGGTAAGCACAGACAAGTATAATTCCATTTTTATGTAAGGGAAAGCTGAGTAAAGAAGATGCTTAAAGAATAGGTGGATAGTAAAATGAAAGGACTTCAGCTCATAAGCATTTTGAGTACCTATTATGTTTTAGTCATTATGGTAGAAACATGGCAAATGGATATAAACAAAAAACATATAATTCCATGCCTCTGTTCAGATTGTTGTCTGCCCCTGAGATTCCTCTTTTTCCCACTCCCCTTGACTAACTCTACTAGCTCTGCTTTTTGTTTGCCTGTTTGTTCTATTTATTTTTTGGAGGACAGGGTCTCACTCTGTCACCCAGGCTAGAGTGTAGTGATGCAATCACAACCCACTGCAGCCTCAACCTCCTGGGTTCAAGTGATCCTCCTGCCTCAGCCTCCCAAGTAGCTGGGACTACAGGCATGCACCATCACACCTGGATAAAAATTATTTTTTGTGTAAAGATGAGGTCTCATTATGTTGCCCAGGTTGGTCTCAAACTTCTGGGCTCAAGCAGTCCTACTGGCTTGGCCTCCTAAAATTCTGGGATTATAGGCACCAGCCACTGCACCCAGTCAACTAGCCGTGTCTTTTGGTCCAACCCAATGTTGCACCTTTGCATAACAAAGGCAATTAAAGACCACTTCTTCCCTCCTGCCCCCTGCAAAAACCTAATAGTTCTCAAACACATTGGTTCATAGAACTCATTATATATGAAAGCCCATCAACATCCACACAATTAGCAAACTTAACCCTCTGCAGGGTTGGCATTGAGTTGGACCTTAAGATATATTCAAGGCTAGTTGGCTGGGCTTGGCTTGACTCTCCCTTAGCTCTCTCTATAAATGCAATGATTACTGTATTATATTGGTTTTCAAAGAATTCTGTCCCACATTCTGTTCTACTTATTACCTTCTTTGCTTGACTGTGATAGATTGAGGCCATCTTTCTGTCTGTCCCTGTATTAATACATTCAGGCTGCTGTAGCACAATACCTTAGCGTGAGCAAATGAAGTTAAAGACCACCTCCTCCCCCTGCCCCCTGCAAAAACCTAGTAGTTCTCAAACTCATTGGTTCATAGAACCCATTATATATGAAAACCCATCAACATCCATGTAATTAGCAAACTTAACACACTTGAAAATGCTGCCTTTCAAGTCAGTATTCATATTAGGCAGACTTTGGAGATGTTGTGGATTCTGCTTCATACCACCACAATGACGTGATTATTGCCATAAAGTGAGTCACACAAATTTTTTCGTTTCCCAGTGCATATAAAATTTACGTGGACATTCTACTGTAGTCTATTAAATGTGCAATAGCATTGTATGTAAAAGTAATGTACAAACCTTAATTATAAATATTTATTGCTAAAATAATGCTAAAAATTATCAGAGCCTTCAGAGAGTCATAACCTTTTGGCTGATGGAGGGTCTTGTCTTGATGTTGATAGCTACTGACAGGGTGGCAGTTGCTGGAGGTTGGGGTGGCTGTGGAAATTTCATAAAATAAGACAATAATAAAGTTTGCTGCATCAACTGACTCTTCCTTTCATGAAAGTTTTCTCTGTAGCATGTAATGCTGTTTGATAGCATTTTCTAAATTTATTTCAAAATTGGAGTCCATCCTCTCAAACCCAGCTGCTCCCTTATCAACTAAGTTTATGAAATATTCTACATCCTTTGTTGTCATTTCAACAGTGTTCACGACATGTTTACCAAAAGTAGATTCCATTTTAAGAAACCACTTTTCCTCATCCATAAGCAGAAACTCCTCATCCATTCAAGGTTTCTCATGAGATTGCAGCAATTCCATCATATCTTCAGGCTCTACTTCTAGTTACCTTGTTCTTTCCATCACATCTGCAATTCCTTCCCCCACTGAAGCCTTGAACCCCTGAAACTCATCCATGAGGGTTGGAATCAACTTTTTTCAAAGTCTTAGTAATGTTGATATTTTGACCTCCCATGAATCATTGATGTTCTTCATGGCATCTAGAATGGTGAATCCTTTCTAAAAGAATATTTCAATGTACTTCATCCAGATCCATTAGAAGAATCAGTGTCTATGGCACCTATAGCCTTATGGAAATATTTCTTGAATAATAAGACATGAAAGTCAAAATTATTCCTTGGTCCATGAACTGCAGAATGGATGCTATGTTATCAGAAATGAAAGCAATCATAATCTTCCTGTATATCTCTTTCAGGGCTCTTGGGTAATTAGGTACATTGTCAATGATCAGTAAAATTTTGATAGGATGTTCTTTTCTCTCTCTCTATCTTTTTTTCTTTTTTTTCCTGAGCAGTAGCTCTCAACAGTAGGCTTAAATAATCCATGATGTAAACAGATGTGTTGTCATCCAGACTTTATTGTTCCTTTGATAGAACACAGGCAGAGTAAATTTATCACAATTCTTAAGGGAGCCCTAGGATTTTGGGAATGGCAAATGAGCATTGACTTCAACTTAATCACCAACTGCAGTAGCCTAAAACAAGAGAGTCAGCCCAAGACTACACCTTTGTCCAGCGGAAGACTGTTTTGTCTGCATTGAAAATCTAGTGCAGCCATCTTTATCAATTATCTTAGCTAGAACTTCTGAATAGCTTGCTGCAGCTTCTCCATTAGCATGTGCTACTTCACCTTGCACTTTTATGTATGGAGGTGACTTCTTTCCTTAAACCTCATGAACAAACTTCTGCTAAGCTTCCTACTTATTTTTCCTACAGCTTCCTCACTCTTCTTAGCCTTCATAGACTTGAAGAGAGCTAGGGCCTTGTTCTGGGTTAGGCTTTGGCTTAAGGAAAGATTGAGGCTGGTTGGATATTCTGTCCAGACAACTAAAACTTTCTCATGTCAGCAATCAGGCTGTTTTGCTTTCTTATCATTTGAGTCTTCACTAGAGTAGGACTTTCACTTTTCTTTAAGAACTTTTTCTTTGCATCCACTACTTGGCTCAGTGCTTGGCTTAGCTTTTAGTCTATCCTGGCTTTTGATATGTCTTCCTCACCAAGCTTATTCACTTCTAGCTTTTTGTTTAAAGTGAGAGACATGAGACTCTTCCTTTCCCTGAATCCTTACAGGCCACTGTAGGCTCATTATTGACCTACATTCAATATTGTTGTGTCTCAGAGAATAGGGAGACCCAAGGAAAGGGGAAGAGATTAGCGAGTGGCTGGTCAGTGGAGCAGTCAGAAAACACACATTTATCAATCCAGTTTGCCATCTTATATGGGTAAGGTGTGTGGCACCCCAAAACAGTTACAATAGTAACCTCAAAGATCACTGATCACAGGTCACCATAACAGATATAATAATAATGAAAACATTTGAAATATTGTGAGAATTACCAAGATGTGACACAGAGATGTGAAGTGAGCCCATGCTGTTGAAAAAAAATAGTGTGGATAGATTTAGATTTGCCTAACTTAAGGTTGCTACAAACTTTCAATTTGTAAAAAGCATAATATCTACAAAGTGCAATAAAGAAAAGTGCAATAAAATGCTGTTTGCTTGTAGTTTTAAAGTTTTTTATGAAAACAGTAATTGGATAAATTGTTAGTCTAAGCCTCTTTTGTAGTCAGAGGGCTATTGTATGTACTTGGAAAAAGTGTACATGCTAGGGACTTCCAGGGCAGCTTGCATCCCTGATGATGGGACTAAAAAGAACAGAGTCCCCTGCTTTGTGGGACCTAAAGCTTATACAATTTGTGTGTGTTTGTGTGTGTGTGTGTGTGTGTGTAACGTCTTGAGTAAAAAGAATTCAAAATATAAAAATGATTTCATTTAAAATGAAAAAAGATAATGAAAAATTACAGATTTTAAGAAGTTGGTAAATATCACCGAAATGGATAAATTAACTTACTATTTGCAACTAACTGCTTGACATTCTTCTATAACACTTTTTTCTATAAAATTAATAATGTTCGCTATGAATGCCTTTTCATGTGAAAAATCTGTAATATTCTTTTCTACAGGTAGGATAGAAAGGTAATTCAGTCTTTCCTCTGGCCTGGTTCGTCAAACTTTCTAAAAAATTACGGATAGTTTTTAGAGTTTATATTGGTAAATTTAAGTGAATTTTTAAAAAATGTTATAACTTCTGGCAAACCTCTATCAAAATACAAACTCTGGTCCTGGGTGACCAGAGAGGACCCCTAGGTAAGACAGCACTGGGGGTGGGAGGAGCATTTCTGGAAGCCATTTCGACACCTGGACAGTAGCAATAACTTAATTCTACAAGGACAAGATTGTAAGCTTTTTTGTTTTTGTTTTTGTTTTTGTTTTTGTTTTTTGAGATGGAGTCTCTCTCTGTTGCCCAGGCTGGAGTGCAATGGCACAATCTCGGCTCACTGCAACCTCCGCCTCTTGGGTTGAAGCCATTCCCCTCCCTCAGCCTCCCAAATAGCTAGTACTACAGGCATGCACCTCCACGCCTGGGATTACAAGAATGTGCCACCAGGCCTGGCTAATTTTTTTGTATTTTTAGTAGAGACAGGGTTTCACCATGTTGGCCAGGCTGGTCTTGAACCCCTGACCTCAAGTGATCTGCCTGCCTCGCCCTCCCAAAGTGCTGGGATTACAGGCATGAGCCACCACATCTGGCCAGATTGTGAGCTACTTAAAGATACCCCACCAAAGAACTTAATGTGTTCCATCTCAGCACCCTGGCCCTGTGTTGTCAAGCTGCTCCTCTCCTCCATCACACTGTGCACTGTATGGTGCCTCTTTATGAACCAGACGCTGCTTGTGCAACAGAGGCTGATCCCACTACGGAGACGGTATTTGTCTTCTCTTTATTTTACTGGAAGTCTCTGCCACCATCCGGCTGGTAATTGCTCCACACCACTTCTGAATCGATTGCTTTTAGAGTTGTTGAGCTTTTATTACTACTACTCATTGGGGAGAGAAGAGAGAAAGAAGCAGGTTGGCCTGGGCTCTGCAAGAGACGGATGTTGTCAAATTGTCTTTCTCCAGCTGTTGAATACAGCTCATAATGCTATTCAATAAAACCAGAAAGAAAATGAGAGTGCAAGGGAAAGAAGAGATGTCAGAAAGAGAGAACAAGAGAACATACGAGTCTGCCTTCTCTTGGAATAGACAGCAAAGCCATATTGTGATGTTGACTATATCATGCAATAATGGTGAAGAAATGTAGCAAGAAGTAAAAGACAGAGCTATTTAAATATATCTGTGGGCAATTGCACAAATCTGCCACTTTTGTAGGTATACTGATGTTTCCTCATTCCTGGAGCTGAGAAAAAGGGTCTATGTTTTGCTTTATTTTATTTCTTTCATTTAGTTTGGTAGGCTATGTAATTTGATTCAAGTATGATAGAATTCCTCCTTAGTTATACATATTACTGTTATTTTGCTAGTAAGTGGCTTTGTATCCACAATCAGGACACTCTTATGAACTGTTTACATCTGCTATTGATTGATCTAGTTGGGTTTCCTCATGCTTTCATCAAAAGGTAGCAGTTGGTAGGGCCATTCACTGGAGAATGAGGAACTCGCATAATTAGATTTAGTGAAGAACACCCTCATTCCAACTGGAATCTGTCTTTAAGAAAAGAAAAGAAAAAAAGCTCCAGGTTAAGGAGCTTCGAAAGACTGAATACTGATGTAACTTTTGTTCATGCTAATTACTCACAACCCAGATAATACTTCGTTTAATGATTTTATCCCATTTGTTATCCCCTATGACATTCATCTGCATAAATTAGTTTCTTGTCAACCTTTCAGAAAGGGTTTAATGACAGTTCATGGTGTTTACTTATTTTCCAAAAGTAGTCTAAGTGAGTCATTATAAATTGAACATTCAAGTTAAATTTGTCTGAAACATATATAAGTATCATATAAATTTCAGATTTTATACAGGGTTCTCCTCTACTAAGCAGGTGGAATATACCCCCCATTTCAGAATGCCAGTTTAAATTACTTGCCTGGGGTAAAATACCAAATCAGAGTTGGACATAAAACCCAGGTGTCCTTATTCTCATTCTACTATTCTAATAACCAGATCCAATGCTATAATGCTGCAAATTATAGGCCCTGTTTTTCGAGTAGGATGCATGTGAATGTCATTTATCTCTTATATGCATGAATAGTGTCTTCCCTTGTGGTCGCTGTACTGCTTCCAGCCTGTCATGTCAAGCAGCATTGCCTTTATTATTGAAATGAAGAGGATACTTAGATCATTGATCTCAATGGCATTTGGCACCATAAGAACTACCAGTCTGTTGTATCATATAAAATGATACTGCCTGGTATACAAATCAGCCAGTGTGTCAACAAAAATGCTGGCATCAGATAGAATGTCCAAATTGCTATCACTCTGCCAGTTTTACACCTACATCCCTATTAGTTCCTGTCTAATTACCAATGATAAAAGTACTTTGAAGTCCCACTGATTTCCATGTAAATATCATACAAATTTGGATTTGCTTTAACATTATAATTCCATCAGCTTAGAAGTTAAAATTTAGAAAAGCCGTAGTTCATTAGTTTAAGTCACTTCAAAACTTACCTTGCTTAGTTTTCAGATAGACTCCCATCCTATACTTCTAGGACTGTACAAATAAAAAAATGAATTAAAAGACATTTCTTGATGGGTTTAATGTTTTCTACTAATGATTTTGACAGACAATCATAATCTGTTCTGAGTTCTTCTTTTCTCCTTCCATTTCAATTCTTCATAAAACATGGAAAAAACTTTGGAGACTGAATAAGATCTATGGTAATCCACAATAGGTGAGGCCCTGAACACAACATAGGGAAAACATGTAACCCACCCCTAATAAGCTCAACTTACTGTAAACTCTTGAGGAGTAATTAGGGACTTCAGCAGAGTCTCTCTGAAAAAGCCAACGCATTGTAAAACCCTTTTAGTTTTTACATGAATATTAATTCTTTGAAAGTAGATGAAAGACTTTCTTTAATGCTAAATTCTTATCCATAGAGAATAATATTAGAGTGAGGATCTAGTGTATTATTCCCATTTCATGAATAGGAAACGGAGAAGTAGAGAATTTTAGGTACCATAAAAGTGACCCAAGTGCCATGTGTCAAAGCTAATATACTTAACTCAAGCCTATTCCAGTGGGTTCTCACCCTTCACTTGTGCCCTAAGGCCTGGCAGCTTATTTCAGGAGGGACACCCGTTGTTGGTGTAAAGAGCAAGATCTTTTATGGGTATCAGTTTTAAGGGGCTTATGGGAATAATCAATATGCTATGGAAGTAATGAAGATATTTAACGTCCTGAAAATTCTAGTCTAAGCTTTGAGAATGTGACCATAAAATTGACAGGGATTAACTTTAATATTTGACTAGTTAACGGTAGGATTTTTTCCGTTACAGTGCACTGTGTCAAAATTTGGTCTCGTTAAATAAATTCCTATTCTATCAGGGATGAGCTTCCCACAAATAATGTTAAAAAAAAAAAAAAAAAAGGAGAAAGCATGATAAACCTTTTTTCCTGTTTCTCTTCTTCTAACCACAGGGTGCACTATGGCAGTTGCAGGGCTTGGTAATTGAATTCAGTTCTGCCACCTGAATACATTTCTACTGTAAGTGGATCTCCCTCCTCTACCAGAGAAAGAAAATGGCCTCAAATGATTCTGACTGGGACACAGCAGCCACCTCTCTTGTAAATAGCTGGGTCTTATTGACTTATCTTGGTAGGGAGCCAAAATTGCTGCCCAGATGAGTCCAAGTAGTAGCCAGAAGAGACCCAGCTACTTATGGGGTCTCTGTCTTTGTGAAATAAGTATTAAGAGGGTCCATCTTAAAGAAGGAAGAGAAGTATGGTCAGGTGAGTCAGGCAATGATGCTTAGTGAAGTACAACCTCAGAGTTACGGTTTTTAATAATACGCAAAATTACATGTGTAAGTGTATTGATATGTTTTATAATACAGCATGCCCAGAATCTCAAAAAGAAAAAAAAAAAAAGAAGATGTTCCTAGGTTCTAAGTATTTTTCTTTGCATAGTGGTTTGAGGGCGAGTCAAGTTTATAGGTGTGCTGACCTTTAAGAGAGTTAGGAATAAAAGAGGGCATTGAGAGAAAGTGGTTTGGGTCGCAGACACCATCCCTCAAATAGCTGACCATGAAGGTCTATAATAATAATTGGCATTATCTCAATTTGCCAGGTATCTTTAGTAGAATGTGCTTTATCTAATACCCAAGGTAGGGTTTCAACAACGCTGAGAATCTATTTATGAAAAGGCCAAGATGATAATGTTAGCTAAGTGCTAAATATAATAAAAAGTAGTCATGACCACCATTCTAGACAAGCCTCATTGTCCCGCACACTTTATCTGGACCTGTGGTTTCTGGATGGTTAAGCGGCTTGTACTCACAAAGACAAATTGTGCATTCTTGGAATACATTCTTGGAGGTCTGAGAGTTTTCTGTGAGTGGTGCTGAAAGTGTATATTTCATCTCAATGACAATCTCAAAAAATTATAATGCAAGCATATTCTGAGTGATCTTGTTGACCACCTAATAACCAGGTACTTTTATAGAATTTTAATGCCTGTGTTGAGTTGTGTTCATGGGGAACAAACCTGTCATACCTTATTTGGTAAGGACTATTGAGAAAAGAGCAGAGCCAGGCTGAGAACATAAGGAATGCATTTATGTCAAGGAAAAAATAAAATGATGCCAGAGTCTGATTTTAAAAACAAAGCTATCTCACGATTTCAAATGGAGAAAACAGGGAGGGAGAATAAAATCACAGCAAGCTTAATTAGGTGTGAGCATCATGACCTCAGGAGAACCTGGGCCAGAGAAGTCAGGAGTATTAATGTTTACTATGGAACTGGTAATTTCATTTAAACCAAGCAGCATCAGCTGTCACATTAAATTAATATTTTTGAAATTTTATAGCATTTATATTTATTTGTATTTAATTTATAAATGGGTGTTGGTTGTGTAAGTGCTATAAGTATAAATGGATTGTAGCTAGTTTTATGTTTGTGTATATATGTGTGTGTATACACACATGTGTGTATATATACATATATACACACGTGTGTATATATACACACGTGTGTATATGTATATATACATATATATACACACACACATATGTATATATATGTAATGCTAACATAAAATAATTTGAATGATTGCCAGGGGTCCCCAAGAATGAGCTTTTTCTTTTAAAATTGGCCTGTACTTTCTTTGAGAAGCCTTGCCACTGGTAGAGGAGCTATTCAGTGCCCATTGAGTCAAAATTTGGCCTTAATATAAATGGGGAGGTTTTCCCTTGCCATGTTTGGTGCCTGCTAGGTATAGTCACTTGCTCTAATTTCAATAGGTGGTGGAAATTACCAATAGGCAGAAAAAGACAGCTTTGTTGACACCTATTTGGTTGAATTTTACAAAATGGAAGGATGAATAATACCTCAAAGGCAATCTGGTAGATTCTTTGAGGGAAAGAGATGTGCCTATGTACAGGGAATAAAGCTCAGCACATTGACTGTTCTTAGGTTAATGGAAAAGAATGAGGCTAGTGTAGGAGCCAGCCAATTATGTTTCCTCCATAATTAGAGTCTTATAAAAATATCAGCGTGAATTACTTGCTAAATACGAATTACAATCGTTAATGTTTGTTAAGAAAAATAATTCAATTTAGAGCAAGAATGAAAGAAATACAGGCACCCAAGAACAGGCACAGAATACAATCACTTTAACCAAAGCTTAGCATGGATTATTTTCTCTCACTTCAGCTTCAAGTTTATTCTAATCTTTTTCTGGGGGGCAGGAGACAGTCAGAGAGGAATGCATCTGTATGTCCCAGCTGTGTGGCTTCTGAGCCTGACACCCCTGTGCTCTAACAAGACCCAGGGAAGAAATCCTTAGCAGGCTCTTACCCTTATCAGAACAAAGCTATTTAGTTGCCACCTTAACTCCAGTAATTAACTCAGTGGAGCAAATTTCCTTATTTCATGTAAGATGTGAGCCAAAAGCTCTCCTTGCTGCACTTCTTCTATCTCTGGGATAAAGCCAAACAGGGAAGAAACTCAAGGACCATAGAATCTTTCCTTGCTTTTAGTTTTCCTTTGAGGAACCTACCTCCCAACTCCCTCCTCACCTCTCTCCTTGACCACTGAGTAGTACCACTACTCAGTTAATACTGAATTTTCTTCTTTTCCAAGCCCTGCAGTTTACTCTAGAATTTCTACTGACAAAGCCAAATCTTGCTGTGATTTTTGCCCCCATGGAGAAGCATGTATTATAGGAACAACTAACCCTTTATAACTTAGGAGGCCCTGGGGCTTCATTGCATTGCAGAGTCATACAACCATAAATGCCCAGCCATACATCACCAGGGTTAAATCATTTTCAGTATGAAATGATGTAATCCAATTTGAACACTGCCTCAAATCCAGTGCCCTTCATGTGGTAAGTATTCGATACATACCTAATATTTTAACTTTATTTATTTTTACCTCCTCCAATACAAAAAAAAAATGTAAATAACCCTCAATGATCTGTAAAAAATCACTTAGTTGGAACACTTTGTTCATCCTCTAGCAATGTCTGATAAGTTAGTTATCATTACATCATGAATCATGATACTCCTCATCAGGCAGTAAAAATACAGTAATTTCGTTTAATTGAAGGGAAATACATGTTTACCTTGGTAAAACTTATATATTATCTTTAAATAAATAAAGGGTTATCTTGTTCAAATAGCTTAACCCCATAATCAAATGTTGCTTATAGAGGTCCTGCTTTAAGGATCTCATAATGATTTGCATATCATTAGCTTGTCAGAATACCATCCTAAACCTTGCTGATATCTGCTCTCTTTGCAGTTCATTCTTTGTTGCATCCAAGTATTACAGTAAGTTGTTCTCTGGCAATTTGTTTATACTAATGATTTGACAGTTATTTTTTGACCCTTGAATGACATAATTATGTTAAATACAGTTTAGGCTAGCTTGTGTTCAAATTGACATGAATTTTTAAATTAGTAATGTTGGTATCTAGTACATGACAGAAATGAAAAATAAAGTATTTTGTATTTATGCAAGAAATTATCTGTACCGATCAAAACTGACCTCTGGACACAAGACCAGACTGGACTTCCATATGTTAATGGGAAACAAAATGGGGAAGGGGCTCCTAATACTTAAGTTTATTAAGAATCCCAGGATACCTCTTAGAATGATAGAGGTGATGTTAGCCCTTATGTCCTGGACATGATCCAGTTTAGGTAATTGCTAATTACAATCTGTCTACTTAATTCCCACGGCCCTTGCTTCTGAATGTTATTTTCTTCACTTAGCAATATTTAACTATTATTTGCTCTTGGTGTGTGACTGTTGGAACATCTGCTGATTCCTCCTTCTACGTTCGGCATGATTTGCTTTTCATTTGGTTATTTGATAATTATTATTTTCATATTATTTTTGTTCTAAATATGTCTATAGATAGAAAACAGAAGCCCTGTCAAAGTTTTAGCTATTTTTTAACTGCGTGGGCTGGACTATGCTTTGTCAATCCAGCATACAGACTTTCTGGATGTAAGTTTGGGAACAGTGGGCATACCACTGGCCCATGAAACACTCACTATAAGATAGTGTCAACTCAGAGGTGAATCACAGATAGACCAGGGTTTTCAGTGTCTTCAAAACTAGGGCTGAAATCAGAGCACTTAGGGGCTCATAACTAGATCCGTCTAAGGATCCATCCTATTCTGGAGCCATTCCAAAACAGGGGTACCTCTGTTTTGGGTGCTAGAGCATGCTTTATTTCAATTACAATTAAATGGAACTGAAGAACAGAATTAGAAAGTGATGAGTCAAAAATTCTTATTCACCACAAATACAGGGCTAGATAAACTCCAGGTATTCCACACAGTTTCCATCCCTCTGAAGGAAGCGAGATTACTCTTGTGTCTGTTCAGCTATGAGCACCTTGATTTGGGATATATTGCTTGGAGTTCAGATGGAGAAGACATCCAGGTTTTATCTATAAACTACCCTCCATATCTCTAAAAGTTACTTAGAGGAAATCACTGAGTTGAAACTTCATTCATTCCCTAGCAATGTCAGATGAACTGAAGCATCTTTTTCAATAGTCAATATATCCTGAGCCTTCTTAGTGAACACAGTGCTTAGAACTTTCAATGAATTGACCTCTCTAAGATTATGGACTACATATTCCAAATGTGTAGATTTTGACCTAAATTTTACCCATTCTACAGAAAACCAACAAACTCCACCTCAGAGAGATGTTCTCACTAAATCTACCCACCAGGGCTTACCAGTCTAAAAGGCCCCAATATTTTCCCCTGTGTTTTCTGAATGATTGTGTTTGATGTAGAGCCGGGAGACTCCTCCTGTGGCTTTTATTAATGGACCAAAGTTTGGTTCCTGTGAGGACTGCAATGTGTGACTCAAATGCCCAGTCCATGATTCAGCTAGTGAGGGGAGTAACCCATTTTATCAGTTGTGCTGTCTTCCACTGCTGTTCTCTATATTCCATCAGAGGAAACAAATGGCTTCTATTGTGCATAAGAATGCCGTTTAGTCCCAAGCACCATTTGAAATGGAAATGAGGAGTAACAGTAACAGAAGAACATTGGCTAATAATTGTGCTCCAAATAGCCATTTGGCCATGTGGGCAGGGTAAAGGTAATTGTGTCCTAGAGTAATACATCTTCTGAGCATTCCCTGAGACTATAATTGCTGTGTTGATGGGATGCATTTTTAAACATGTGATTGCGGCTCTTAGACTTAAAAAAAATGGCTGTTTTCAGAATGATCTGACTTTAAGATGTCAGGCAAGATTTTGAAGTCAGAATAACAACACACAAACACAGATCTAAGATGTATTATTGTGTAGCTACTTGTCTAACTGCATTTTTTTTTCTTAAGTCTCACCCTGTCTTGGTGATACACAGATTAATACTAACCTCCTACCAAACAATCCCTGTTGCCACTCTACTGAAAATATATTCTTGCCTTCCACAAGCAGAAGGCTGAGTGTCTTTGTGGCTTAGGAGAGAACAAAAACACATCTATGTATTCATTGCCTTGTTCACTTGCACAAACGGAGAAAACTCTTTGAAAACATATTCCTTTCTCCTGAGTGAAAGAATGAGCAGGCTCTGCCTCCCCTGATTTACTGCACCCATCCTAATCAGTGTAGATGATTCTGATCTTGCATTAAACAATTACTATGCAGGCTCTGGGCTTGAGTTTTGACTTAGGTTTAGAAATTGAGTAGTTCCCACAATGCCCTCCATTATTAAATGTATGAAAAGAGGATCAACAAAGAAAAAAATTAATGGGCTTTTGAATGAGCAACTTGTGTGTGTGTGTGTGTGTGTGTGTGTGAGAGAGAGAGAGACAGAGAGACAGAGAGAGGCATGATCTTGGCTCCCTGCAACCTCCGTCTCCCGGGTTCAAGTGATTCTCATGCCTCAGCCTCCCGAGTAGCTGGGATTACAGGTGCCTGCCACCACACCTGGCTAATTTTTGTATTTTTTGTAGAGACCGGGTTTTGCCATGTTGGCCAGGATGGTCTCGAACTCTTGAGCTCAAGTGATCCGCCCACCTCAGCATCCCAAAGTGTTGGGCTTACAGGCGTGAGCTACTGTGCCTGGCCAACAGAACATATTTTAATGTCTGAAAAAAAAGAAGAATGTACTTTAAACATCACCAGGAGGGATACACCCTTCGGTGTCCTTAGGCCTTGCTGGCTTGCTGTGGGTATAAAGCATTAATTCTTGTCATTTGCTGGTTGTACTCCTCCACCAAAACTCTTCAGTTCTTGGCCTCTAATTCAAGCTTTCTTCCAAGCTTCTCTCCACTCTCACCGTGTCATTTCTAGGAGGCCTCAGAGTTTTCCACGCTAGAACACAGTCGGTACTCTCGTGTGTGTTTTCATTTTAGCCTCTTTGTTGATGTCTGCTGCCTGTCAATCCACCTGGGTTTGTAAAGTTCCTGAAGCAATTCCTGCCATGAGAATGTTCCTTCATCCAGAATGCTGCCTTCTATGCTCCCCAAACTCAAAGACCTTCAGGGACCAGTAAACTCAACTGCCCAAAGCCAAGCACAGCTGTCCACAGAATTGGGGCAGAGATTCTTCTCCATAGGACTCTGGCCTGGTGCATAGGTTTGGCTGAGGAAAAGATATGCTTTTCTCTTTCCCCTTTTCACTTCTATCCCTTTTCACCAGGACTCTTGAAGAATATTCTCACAGGCATCGTTTCCCCTCAGGTCAGAAAATATGTGCGGAACAGACCCTGAGATGCTGACTGTGCAGGGCTGTTCAGAACCAGTCAGGTCGGGCCCTGAATCCTTGTGATATGGAATGAGATATGATAAATTGGAAACTGTCTTTAATAAATTGCCATTCATGATAATTCTAGTGATAATTAATCTGCTGAGGCTGCTATAAAATATCATAGACTGAGAGGCTTAACCTATGTATTTCCACACAGTTTTGGAGGCTGGAAGTCCAGGATCAAGAACAAGGTGCCAGCCAATTGGCTTTCTGTGAGGGCTCTCTTCCTGGCTTGCAGTCAGCTGCCTTCTTGCTGTATTCTCATATCACCTTTCCTAGGCAGATGCATGCAGAGAGGGCAAGTGAGCTGAGCAAGCTCACTGGAGTCCTTTCTTGTAAGAACACTAATCCTACTGGATCAGGGCCTTCACTTTTGTGACCTCATTTATCCTCAATTCCTTAGAGGCCCCATCTCCAAATTCAGCCATATTAGGGGTTAGGGCTTCAACAGATGATTTTTGGGGCAAGTATTCAGTCTATGACAACCCTCATTTAAACTCATCAGGGACCATTGATAAAATGCTATTCATTCTTCCCTATGCTGGTGTGGAAATTTGCCATCCAATGGATGCCTGCAATATATGCCAGAGACTTTAGGTACGCTGTGGCATGGCTTAGTGACTATGAGAAGACTGACATATTAGCTTGGACTAGCTTTTGTTAAGCAAATGGACTATTTTACAATCCAAGAAAATGAACAAAATTCCGTTTTACTTACTCAAGATAAAAATGCATTGATACTGCAAGACATATCCTCACTGAAAGATAGGGTGACTTAAAATATCCCATTTAAATGCAAAGGACACTGGAAAGTATAGCAAGACAAAGTAAAGAAAATAACAACCTTGCTAACATATGACTAAAATAGGAACTGGCAGCTGGGGGTGATGAGAGAAACAAAGGCAGTCAGCTACACACTGACTGCCGGGGAGCATCCTGCACCTCAGGTAAGGGAGCTTCCGCAATGAATGCCTGGGCCTTTGGCTTTGTTTCAAGTGTTTTGATCTAGCGGAGTCCACAGGATCATTTTTCCCGTGGGCCAGACCTCTGGAGAAGCAATTGGCATTGTTAGTTTGCACTGTTAGTTCTGAAGCTAGTTTGGTAACAAAAAGTTATTGTAGTAAGTGCACTTGTGTGTGTATGTGAGGGGTGTGGATAGATGATCATGTTCAAGTCTGTAGTAGAAAATTTCTAATTATTGAGTCTAGAGAACTAAGAATACTTATAGGAGGTAATTAATCCTTACCCGACATTTGGAAAATGTCTTATAACCCTTATGTTTAATTTAACACAAATATAGTCTACTATTCAGATGGTTACCACTTGGAGCAACTCAAACTATTTCCCTACAGATTTTCCTGTAGGGAATGAATGAGAAATTTTTTTGTTTGTTTAAGGCCTGAAATTTTACTACCAAAGTCAAATTTTGAGTATTGATTGTTGAGTCCTGAGGATGGTTATATTATCATGACAAATCTTGCTTATTGTTTTTAATTAGACAAAATTTTCAAATAACTATGAGTTATTACATATCTCTTTTAGTATAGTGTTCTATAGATTGTATTTTGTTTCATTACCCACACTACACACACAAACCACATATACACATGCACAACACACACACATACTTTCTATACTTCATGTAAATGCTTTGAGACAATCCTATTTAACATTGACAATGAACAGGACAGCTGGTCTCTCAATAAAATCTAAGATACCACAGTAGTATCTGCAAATAATATATAAATTAGAAATATTTGGAATGTTTAGTTTATTCGCTAAAGCTCTTCAGAACTATAAATTACAATATTAATGAACTTATTTTTAATTCCCATCACTTTCATTTTTATAGAATCCAGAAATAATGCGCGTAACTTGCCATTCCTCCCCATTAGTACACTTGAGTCCAAAGGAGAGGTTCACAGCATCGTGCTCTTTTGTGATGTGGTTGAGAAGAAAACCAGCTCAGGACAAGTGGACTCTGAAAATAGCAGACTTTCCTTTACTCATCTTTTGAGTTTTCAGAGAAGAGTAGAGATTCAGTTCATTGAATATTTCCTTTGTACTAGGCTCCATGCTAGAAACTGGAGAAAATGATAAATGAGAACCTATCTTTAATTACCATTCTAGAAAGAAGACATGTACATTAAGGATAATATGTAATGGATGTCATAATATAAATATGTACAAAGACAAGGTGTAGCATAGAAGGCAGATGAATTGTTATGTTGATTGGAGTGTGGTTTCTGTTAAGGGATGACATTAATGAGGTATTGCCTTTGCAACCTCAAGAATGAATAGAAGTTAATCAGACCAGAAAAGAACCATTTCACAAGGAGCAATATGTACACATAATTCAAGACAGCCAGAATGTGAAGTAAGAGGAGAGTCAAGTTTTGTCAGCATATTATATGAGTGAGGGTGAGTTTTGGCTTTGAGAATTGCTTTGTTGTGTTTTTCCAGATAGATGTTTTTCAGATATCTTCTCCCCTGTGAGAAATTTCTGCAGGTTTGATTGATCCTTTCAGATGCTTTTTAAATATATATTAGTTTCATCACTTTACGACATTGAGAGTCCATGTATCTTTGACTCAAATGCCTAGGAACAGAAGATGTGAGGAAAGGGAGAGAGAGAGAGTCTGTCATTTAACAATTATTATTCAAGTACCTAAACCAAATCGAAATGCCTAAAGGAATGCAGTGGGTGATGTAAAAGAAGGTATAGGGCAGGTGTAACAACACGGAATGGTAGAGAGGTGGGAGGTGGGGGGACGGGAGAGTACACAGCTCTTGTAAGGTGGGCAGCTGCCTTATAGCTTCAGCCAGTTGTCGCACAGCACTGGTTTTGTCAGTTTTCAGTTCTTTGAAAAAATTGGAAATGTGAAATTTTATATGGAACTGTCAATTTGTGGAAGTTAGAAACCACTCGCGGGCCAGCACTGGGAAGGCCATATCCAGCCTGACTTGCTCTGCTTTATAGACCATGCACTCTCAGTGGTTGCCTCAAGGGCTCTAGAAAGAAGGTCAACCCTTTGCCTTGTGGCTTTTGTGCATTGCTTTCTTAAGAGGAACATAAGGAAACTCTACTGTTCTCAGCTGCTGTTGTGGTTACTTGGCCATTTGTAAGACTTATATATAATAACGAAGTTGTCTTCGAGGGCTGCCATGTCCGTGATGTAGTTGCTTATCTAATTTTGTAATCTTTTATCAATTCCCTCTACATCTTGAAGGCCAGGCTGGGGGTATGGTACAGAATACTAAGTGGTTTCAAATCAAGTCCAATTTCTGTTGCAATTTTTATTGTGATAACAAGATATATTATTAATAACAATAAAAGACAATAATAATGTATTATTATATTGTAAGCTTACCATGAAGTGTATGGGCAACCCAAAAAGATATTCAGCCATCATTAAAATCTTTTCTAATCACAGCCACACATTTCATATTATATTAAGGAAAAACATAAAAGCAATCTTGATGTTAAGTAGAATTAGTAAAGACCTAAAGGAGTATAACAGAATAAACACAAAGTAGAATAAGTAGGCCAGAATATGATTGTATTCTATCAACAATGTTATATTTGCTTAGAAATCTCTTATATTTCTTCCTCCAAATATGCGCGCATGCACCCACACACACACACACATACATATATACATATATGTATATCTGCAATTGTCTAAAGGTAGATGGTATAGCATAAAGGTTAAGAGTGTAAATTTGGGGTTCATACTACTAGAGTTTCACAACTGCCTATGTAGCCTTCCAAAAATATTTAGCATCCTGAGCTGCAGTTTTCTCATCTATAAACAAGGATTAATAATAGTATTTATCTTTGTACTATTAGGTATGATTGAATAAGATATTTCGTGTAAATCATCTAGCGTACTGCCAGATATATTTTATAGTCATTATTAATGCATATCGTTATTGTATCATTATTATTACTAGAGTTTTAACTCTCTGGCTGTTGGCAGGAGGCCTCAGTTCTTCTACCCATGGGCCTCTCCACAGAGCTGCTTGAGTATCCTCAGATGTGGTGGCTGGCTTTCCCTAGGGTGAGTGGACTGGGGGATTTGGGGAACAAACTAGGTAGAAGAACACCTCTACCATGTCTATTCTTTAGAAGTGAGTCATTATGTTTGGCCCACAATAAAGAAGAATGGAAATATTTGCTAAAGATTTTGCAGATGTATTTTAAAGCCACAACAAGGCAAAGGGTTATTATTCTTAATTTGCAGAAGTAATTGAGACTCAATGAGATTAGATAACATACCCAAGAAAACACAGTAAATTGCATAACTTATTTACTGGAGCTCCTCCCCAAACCCCTAAACTATGTGACCTTCTTGCTTTAAAAAAAAAATGGATTATACAGCACATATCACCACTGCATTCTCTTTTTTATGTTGTTCATGTGTGTCTGTGAAATGTGCCTTCTAATAAAAATTTGAGGACCTTATACTTTTCCAGAATCATTTTGTTGAAGTCACGTTTTGGAGTACATTTGTATGCAATCCATCTGATAAGGGAAGTATATTTCTCACTGGAATTAGTATATGCGGAAAACACCATCAATCGTAGTCATCACAAAGCAATTAAGTACCTAATTGTGCATGGCTCTGAGTTTGCTACTGAAACAGAAAACTTCTTAGGCTTGCTAAGAAAACTTCTTAGGCTTCTAAGCCCTCCTGGGGCTTGGAATCCAAGAGTTCAGTAGAAGACGGAAGCATGGTAAGGAGAACAAGAACCGAAGACATAAACAAATTTATTTGAAATACGGTTGCAGTGGAGCAGGGAGAGTGGATTCAGGGGAAAGAAAAATAAAATGAAATAAGATGCTGAGGTTCAAGAAAGGATAAAAGGTAAAGTGGCTGAATTTAAATGACCTGGGTTTCAGTTTTTAACAAAACATAAAAATAACTGAAGAAAGGCTCTATATTTTATTTAACAATAACAACAACAAAAATCAAAGTGCTGTTTATCATTGGGACTCAACTTTTGCAGAGTTTTTGCCTTAAATTTTTTCTCTCTAAAGCAGAATTTCCCATCACTTTAGATTCCTTTCCGTGTCAATGATGGCTTTTAATCCCAATTTCCATCACTACCCCTCAGTGAAATGATTGCTTCCATGTTTGAGTATATATACATATGTCTGAGACTTAGGTCAATTATTTTCATGCAGAAATCGGGGAGGGTGCTCCTGTTTTTCATATGCATTTGTAAGTATTTTCAATCAATCATGCATTTATAATCCAATTGGGAAGATATGATTCAGACACAATAGCCCGTCTGTTGCAAGAGTCTGTTATAAAATTGATCAGTTGGCCAAGTTATGCTATTTTTTTAAGTTACTTTGCTTTCTTTCTGGGAAGAAGAAAGACAAAAAAGTCCAGAAACCAGCAGCAGCAGGTGCTGCCAAAATGGTATTCTTCTTATCTGTGCTGATTTCAAGGGGTGTGCAAAAGAATGTGTAATTGCTTTTCTCTCTGGCTGTTGGGATGGCGTCTGTCTCTCTGGCATTATCCACTTATTTGATCTAGCTAAGGATAGGAGCAGAAATAAATTAAAAATGCATTTTCCCAGAGGCCCCAGGGATGTTATTCACACATTCTCCCTTCTACTGATCTCTGCCAGTGGTGTGTAAATATATATTTAGGGGGAAGTGGCTGAAGTCAAAAGCTCTATTGGATATTCTTTCCCTTTCAGTTACTTACCTTCTTATGCACAAATAGAAAGAGAGAAATCAGAATAGCAGAGAAATTAACAGACATGACAGCACAACACTTTCTTTCCCATGTGCTGATTTGAAGAGGCTCATGTATTTATGTCACAAATGTCAAAATTCAAGTTTCTAAGCAGAAGAAAAAAGGAAAAACTGCTAAATGTTAAGTGATTTGCTTATTTGAAGAGTTGTATTACAAAGCAATGGAATGGGAGAGCTCTCCCAGCCCAGGAAAGACAAATGGGAAGACGGGTCTATTCTCATTTTGGCATTGGACAGAAGGCAGCCTTCTGGCCTGCTGTCACTTCCTATCTGTTCAGTCTTCGTTTTGCTTCCCCGCTGACCATGGATCGGATTCTGACTCATATCAGAGACTCCCTCTTCTGATCCTATTTATTTATCTGAGGATTTTTTCTTTTCTTTTTCCATAGACTCCTAGAATCCAGAGGAAACTCAGCGGCATCTCTCATATTATCCTAAGCTTTCTCAGAAATGTGACATCAATATTTTAAAATTTTCAGTAGTTATCAATATTTCTTAAATCTAGCAGTAAGGATGGTCTTCGAAATATCTTTTCTAAATTCCTTCTGTTATAATAAAAGTCAGTGCTCTTTTATATGGTTTGGCTGTATCCCCACCCAAATCTTGCCTTGAATTGTAATGACTCCCACGTCAAGATGGGGCCAGGTGGAGGTAATAGGATCATGGGGGCAGTTTCCCCCATACTGTTCTCATGGTAGTGAATAAGTCTCATGAGATCTGATGGTTTTATAAATGGGAGTTCCCCTGCACGAGCTATCTTGCCTGCTGCCATGACTTTGCTCCTCGTTCACCTTCCATCACGATAGTGAGGCTTCCCAAGCCTTGTGGAACTGTGAGTCCATTAAACCTGTTTTTCTTTATCAATTACCTGGTCTCAGATATGTCTTTATTAGCACCATGAGAACAGACAAATACACTGTTTATCATACTCTTGACAGCAATAAAACAATTGCTTACTGTCAGCTCTTAACATTCTTTAGTATAATTAAGATAGTCTATTTGGATTCTTTTTCAGAGCCTTCTATTTTTCAGTCTTTTGAATGTATTCTTATTGCTAAATTTGGAATATTTTTAGTTTTGCTGCATCATTTTTTGAATTTACCTTTCTCCCCTCTTTTGCCTATTCATTATTCAAAACCAGATCAAACACTCTTTCTGTGAAGTCAGTGACTTACTCCTTCAGAAATGTAGGTACAGTGAAATTGGTAAACATTATCACACTTTGTACATACTTTTACAGTGACTATGTATATGTGTGTGTTTGCAAAACTTTCTGCCTCATTGGACAATAAACTCCTCAAGTGCAGAGATCTTGTGTTATTTATCTATGTGTCTTCAGATACTAAATGTGGCACATAGTAGAGCTCCATACATGTGTATTGAGTAATAAATTAATGAATAAATATGATGCTGGTGGCAGGTAAATTCTTGGTGTTTACTTTGAGGTCCGGATCAATACAGGATCAGGATAGTGCTTCTCTTACATCTGTTTGCACAGCAGAACTGTACTGCACTGACCAGATGTCTCAAACGAATGTCCATCTTGCCTGGAAGTGTCTTTCCTTACTTGGGGTCTTTTACCTTCAGAAATCCAGGTGCATTCACAATCTGCACTGTTATTATACCAACTCTAGGTGAAGGATGCATGATCCAAAGGTCCAGAGTTTGAGAGCTTGCAGTCTGCAAAACTGCCCTCACTTCTGATTTGAATTGCAAGTTCAGGGGTTTCTCCAAATCACTTTCAGATTTGATAATTTGCTCATAGGACTTACAGGACTAACTGAAAGCTGTTGGACTCATCATTGTGATTTATTGTAAGGACAGGATACAGATTAAACTCATCCAAGGAAAGGGACACATGGGGCAAAGTGAGAGAGCTCCAGATGTGTAGCTTCCAGTTGCCCTCTCCCATGGGGTCAAATAACTCCTCCAGGCAACAGTGTGCGACAATAGGCACGATGTTGCTGACAACAGAGCTCTCCTAAGCTTTGGTGTCTGCAGTTTTTGGAGGTCGGGGGGGGTGCTTCAGCACATAAACATGATTGCCCATATATATATAGCTAATCTCAGTCTCCAGCCCCTCAGGAGATAGACCTGAGACCATGCGCCCCAAGTCCCACAACCTAAGCCGCATCGTTGGTGTGACTTACAACCCCCACCATAAGTCACATTGTTAGATATTCTGGCATGGCAGCACCCACACTAAACAAAGATGTGGCTCCTACTAGGCATGCTATTCCTAGGGCTAAAAGATTTCTTCCTAGAAGCCAAGAGCAACAGCCAGACCATTCCCTGGGCAAGATTAAATTCCTTACTGAACCACATTTTAGTTCTTCCACACAGGTCTCACCAAACCTATAATTTCCAAGTGAGAGAACAGGAAGCCTCATCTTGCTTTCACAGCTTGAGACAAGGCAAAAGGAAATGCTATTTTGAACTTTGTAGTCAGGGTGGGTGTGTTTACAAGGGATACAATCCCCTCAAGTCAATTTAAATCAAGAATCTATATGTACAGTGGCATACCCAGGGTATGTGGTTGTAAGTGAATCGTGTTTTAACTCTCTCCCTCTACTTTCTTCCTCTCAATGACAAAATTATTTTCAGTAATAATTATTTAATAATATAGTAATTCTCACCATATTTTAAAATTGCTCTTCAGTTTTAAAACAATTTACAAGGTAGAAGCATACATTTCAATTTTACAGCTATTATTCAAATTCAGTAGAAATATTTCACATATGACCTGAAATTTGAACTTACCAAGCAAAAGTATTGTACAACACAGACTTTTTTTTTCTACTTTACTGAGTGAGTGGACACAGATGAAAAACTCTAAGTTAGAAATTCTAAGTGGTCCTAAGGAATGACCAAATTGAATAACTCAAGTTTTCTTTCTTTTGTCATTACAATCAGTGTGCTATCACTTTTTATTTTAAATGTTGGTTTAAGCAAATGTGTATGTATGTGTGAGATATATATATTTTATATATATATAAAATATATATATATAATTTCAGCATTAAGGAGACATTGTGCCCACATAAAGTGATAATGAGACTGGAACATTACAAACTTACTCCTTCAACGAATGCATGTAGCCAATCTATGTGTGATGGGACTGATAATATAACCAGGAGCTCTCCAAATTATCATTCATGTAGAATACAATGGTTTTTAAATAATCGGTAATAAAAGTTATTAATTTGAGGCTTACATATGAATCTGAAATGCAACAATATCTGTAGAAATTGTTTAGAATTTTGACAAGATTTGTTTGTGGATGGAGTTTCTTTTTAAAAAATTGATATATAATATTTTACATATCAGTGGGGTCCATGTGGTATTTTGTTGCATGCATAATGTGTAATGATGGGTATTTGGGATATCCATCACCTTGAGTATTTATCACTTCTATGTGTAGGTAACATTTCAAGTTCTCTCTTCTAGCTACTTTGAAATATGCTTTGTTGCTAACTATAGTCACCCTACTCTGCTATCAAACATTAGAACTTAAACCTTCTATCTAACTGTATGTTTGTAACCATTTGCCAACATCTCTTTATCCCCTCATCCCACCCACACACCCATTCCAGTCTCTGGTATCTATCATTTTACTCTCTACCTTCTTCATGAGATAAACATTTTTAGCTCTCATATGTGAGTGAGAATGTGTGAAATGTGTCATCTGGGTCTGGCCTATTTCACTTAACGTAATGACTTCTAGTTTCATCCACGTTGCTGCAAACACATGATTTTATCCTTTTTTATGGCCAAATAGTATTCATATATATATATCACATATTTTCTTTATCCTTGCATCTATTGATGGACATTTAGGTTGGTTCTATAACTTTGCTGCTGTTGTGACTAGTGCTGCAGTAAACATGGGAGTCCAAATGTCCCTTTGATATATTGACTTCTTTTCCTTTGGATAAAAATTCAATAGTGGGATTGCTGGTGGATGGAGTATTTTATCACTGACATTGTTTAGAATTGTGAAGGGAAAGCAGAATTAAATTTTCTGTCTCTTTAAACTCAGTCATCTTTTCTCTGTAGCACAAAAGATTATGTTTTTTTTTTCATAACTCAGCATCTTTGTGAGCTATGAAACTTGCCCTGATAGCCTTTTCTTGCCTAGGGTGGGATATATTCTGAGGAAGGGCTGGGACTGCCCATGCATTCCTGCAGAGCATTCACGGGTGCTATTTACAGTCCTAATTAAATGGAGGATTATTAGAAATGGGAAGGCAGCTATAAATAGCATGGTCCATTTTATCTGTTTCTTTGGTGTGTAGGAAGAGCATTGCTAAGATTCTCCCTTGAAGTTCAGTTAACTCAGAATGTGTTCTGCTTTTGTTATTCCGCTTTGGCTTAAAAAAAAAGTCTCCTGATGCTGTTCAAAGTGGGGAAAAGAAAACAAAAACAAAGAGGAATCACTCTCAGTCATTTTAGCATATGGACAGAAGGAACACAGAATGAAATAGAGTTGGGGAGGGGTGTGCACGGTATAAGAAAAAAAAATGTGGGCCTAATCCTTTCCGATAACTTTCTTTTCTGAAAACAACTATTAATAAATCTTATTTCCAAGTCTGTAGAATATTGGTTCTCTTCATCCAACTGTAATGTGATCAGTCTGTTCAGGGAGCGGAGGAGTGGGTATGGGAGCCTTCCCTCTCCATGGTCCTGTTAGGGCACCTTTTCCAGGGAGTGGGGACTCTGCTGGCTTCTCTTTCAGCACACTGGACGGTGCAGAAATCAGCTCAGCTCTAGAGGCAGTGCTGGGATTGGAATGGAACTTGACCTGGATCAAATCACCGAGCCTTTGCAAATTCCTGATTTTCCAAGTTAGGACATATCTTTAGACCCAGAGCCCTTAATCTTGGCTCTTGGGATAAGCTTCCTTACTGCTTCTCTCAACACTCATCTCCACCTCCAGCCTCTGCTCTACAAGCTGCCACTCATCTACCTTACAGCTCTGATCCATCCCCAGTATTCAACAGCCTTCAGCATTTCTTGGTTACCTGTTTTAAATTTCCCAAGTTCTTAACCTGTGTTTATAACAACTCATGAACTTCTTCCAACCAACACATCAACTCCAGCTCCCTCCAGTACTCCTTGTTTCAAAAGGGTTCTAGTCAAAGGGGTTTGCAGGCATTGCTTAAGCTCATGGGGTGTTTTCGTCAATGCCCCATTGGATTTGTTAATGTCTTTGTTTCTTTGATATATCATCCTTGTTCTCCTACTTATCTTAATTGATCTCAAAGCTCAAGTCAAATTATATTTCTCCCAGTTGGTAATTATTTTCCCCTTACTTTAAATTCTGAAAACGCTAATGACTGAGCTTTTCATTTAGTACTAACTGGATGGTTAGTTTTATCTGTGTATGTGATCGTTTATGTGGTCGTTTTGTTTCTCACCAACACATTGTAAACTCTTTTAGAATTGTTATCTAATAGAAATATAAGTAACATAAACCTGTAGTATATTTTTGGAGAATCTGAAAGATTTCTCTCAAATGGTCTCATCTGATCCCCAAAGCACCCCTCTCAGGAAGTAATTTTTTTATTTTTATTTTTGGGGAACAGGGTTTTACTCTGTTACTCAGGCTACAATGTGGTGGCACAATCACAGCTCAATCAGCCTTGGCCTCCCAGGCTCGTGATTCACCTGCCTCAGCCTTCCCAGTAGCTAAGACTATAGGCACCTGCCACCATGATGCCCAGCTGTTTTTGTTTGTTCGTTTGTTTGTTTTTTAAGTAGAGACAAAGTCTTGCTATGTTGCACAGACTGGTCTCAAATTCCTGAGTTCAAGCAGTCCTCCCTTGTCTTGGCCTCCCAAAGTGCTAGGATTACAGGCATGAGCAACCATGCCCAGCTGAGGAGGTATAATATTATCCATAGTTTCACATGTAAGGTAATAGGAGCTCACAAGGGTTAAATAATTTGCATCAAATCACTCAGCTGGTAACTTTTAGATCCAGATTTAAAAATTCTCAACTTCTGACTATATCCTATGTTTTTTGTTTGGTTTTGTTTATAGCTTGCAGTTGCTTTTATAATTATTATTATTATTTTTTTGAGACGGAGTCTTGCTCTGTCGCTAGGCTGGAATGCAGTGGTGTGATCTCAGCTCACTGCAATCTCTGCCTCCTGGGTTGAAGTGATTCTCCTACCTCAGCATCCCGAGTAGCTGGGACTACAGGCATGTGCCACCACGCCCAGCAATTTTTTTTTTTTTTCTAGTAGAGATGGGGTTTCACCATGTTGGCCAGGATGGTCTTGATCTCTTGATCTCGTGATCTGCCCGCCTCAGCCTCCCAAAGTACTGGGATTACATGCATGAGTCCCCACTGGATTTGATCTTTACAAATTAATATTAGCACTTGTTAACTAAAGGAATGAAGAAATAAGTGAAAGAATGAAGGAATAAATACATAACAACATTATGTATAACACAGATGAGTGTAATGATTCAGCAAAACTTCATTATAATCTCTTCAGGGCACCTCCTGGGAACCTGAGAAATAAAACTGTTTTATTACTGGTACTTGCCTTTCTCAAAAACTGATAGTAAAAGTCCTGACAAGTTAGTCTTAGGTATCTTTCCTTCAGTTCAATAGCAAATGCTGTTTAAAAGCAAAACACAGCACTTATAGAATGTTTTTGCCTCTTCATTATATTTTACTACATAAAAATCTAAAACACACAAAAAAGTAAAACACAAAAACAGTCTAAAGTGTGACACTGATTTCAGTACAATACATCTAGAGGGAATAATTTTTCTCTAAATTCCCAGGTGGCTAAAAAGAGGGCTCTGTGGATAGATGTGGAAAGGGTGAGACAGATGCTCCTCTGAGCCTCGGGTTTCTCATCTTAAAATAGAGATAATTACAGTACCTACCTCACAAGGTTGTGGGGATTTGTTGGGAGGATCTAAGTAAAGCCCTTAAGACACTGCCTGGGTATAAAGCAGCTATGTAGCTTCTAGTGTCTTAACATTGCTAAGAAAAGAAACACACTTGCCCCCTTTTTGCAGAAGTAAGCTCCTTTAGTGATTTTCATCTAATTTTCTTCTATACCTTTTTTTTGATATTTGTTGTGAACACGATCTTCTCTTTTTTAATAAATTCATATTTTTCAATTATTTTTATTATTAAGGTAAGAAGTGTGCTTTTGTTGGTGGAGGAAGAAGGAAGCCCGTACATGCATAGCAACATCCATGGGAATGAATCACTGTTCCCTTCTTTTCTATGAACTTAAGATTATACTCAAGCCACTCCAGAAAATGACCATGCAATCACTGTAAGCAATTCCTCTAAAATTATTAAAAACTGTTTATGTTTGGAGAAAGGCAGCCCCTCTTGCAGTGATAATGACTGCTATATGAGAGGATTAAGCTGATTACATCTTTGGAATACTGAGATTGTGCAAAACAGAGGGAACGATGAACTCTCCACATAAGCTAAGGAATTCAGCAAAAGGATGAATCAACAAGAGAGAGAGAATATGAAGCCTCTATTTGGAAATTGAACATGTAGCCTCCCAGATAAAAGTGAGCAAGATTTTGAGTAATATCTGAAGTCATGTAGCTGGGAAGTTCCATCTACATTTGAGAATAAAAACAAACAAACATACTCTAGGCGATGTCTGTGCCAGTTCCATGAAGTCATCATAGATTTGCAATCAATTGCTTGGGAAAATAGATTTTAAAGTTGAATTTCTGGCTGTTACTAGGATAATTTTTTTCTCCTGGACATTTTATGTATTTATTTATCTACTTTGGTCAGGGTGACAAATGGTATGTTGTATGCAGAGCTTAACTACTACCCCTAACCCCCAGGCCCCATAATCTTTCAGTGGATTCAGCCAAGCAGAAATGTATGTTGAATAAAACCATGTCCAGGGGGTGAGCAGAAAGAAATGCATTTGAGGAAAGGATATTATGTCAATCCCAAACTCGATGAAATGTTCTAAGAGTATCCCAGAGATTGGTTCTATGAATCTAGTGAAACAAAGAATACCCTACTCTTCACAGATAGGTGTTTATTTGCATGAGTCCATAGGCATGTGAGCTTTTGTTCCTTAGCTGGAGGATTAGAGGGAAGAAATGACATAGGTGATTAGGGACGGGGGAGAGCTGGGATGAATATGGAGAAAGGTTAGAGAATGCAGGCGGAAGCTGATGGCAGCAATTTGACTTAGAACCGTATGGGACTTGGGACACACGCACTGTAACCTTGAGACCGAGATAACAGTGTTTTATACAGATTTGGAGAAGAGATTATTTCTCCCACAACCCAGCTACTGCTATTGGTACAGCTTTAGTGCTCTGCGGGCTCAGCTGACCACCTGAAGGTGACTGGCTGGCTTGGAGTGACAATAGAAGAGCCTATAGCACTTGTAAGAGCAGGGTCCTCACTGAGATTGTGCACAGCAGAGGGAGCCATGAACTCCCTGCATGAGCTAAGGAATTCAGCAAAAGCATGAATCAGCAGGAGAGAGAGAATATGAAGCCTCTATTTGATGAATGAACATGTGGCCTCCCAAACAAAAGTGAGAAAGATTTTGAGTAATAGCTGAAGTCATCATGTAGCTGGGATATTCTATAAACATTTGAGAATAAAAACAAGCACAGCAACCCATGTCCTTTCTGTTCTAATTAGGACTAACTTTTGAGTGCTAGAGACTAGAGGGCAGGCATAGCCCTCTAAGGAGATGGGCTGTTCAAGTTTTAATAAATGTGTTGCATTTGTCATCTTAGTATGGCATGACAAATGATCTCTTTTATGTTAGGAGCTGCCCAAAGATGTTGGGTTAATTTTAGTCAAAGTGATTTTATGCCCACAACATCTGGATGAGTTTGGTCAAAGGAAAGAAGTTTAGTAGACTCATAACCAGAAAGATCTTTGTCCTCACCTGGCCTGCCAGACTTCTGAGGGAGTAATCATGCCCAATATAGTAACTGGAAGGACATGCCACTTGTTTGGAAGGATAGAGGCATAGCCTGAGAGGATAAAGGTGAAATCTCTGACAACTTTGATAAAGAGGCTGGGCACGGTGGCTCATACCTGTAAACCCAGCACTTTGGGAGGCCAGGGCAGGCAGATCACTAGGTCAAGAGATTGAGACCATCCTGGCCAACATGGTGAAACCCCATCTCTACTAAAAATACAAAAATTAGCTGGGTGTGGTGGTGTGTGCCTGTAGTCCCAGCTACTCAGGACGCTGAGGCAGGAGAATCGCCTGAACCCGGGAGGCAGAGGTTGCAGTGAGCGGAGATTGTGCCACTGCACTCCAGCCTGGCGACAGAGCGAGACTCCATCTTAAAAAAAAAAAAAAAAACAACTTTGATAAATAAAATATAACTCTAACTCTAGATAGGGACCGAATGGGGGTATAATGTTTGTTTAAGTTTTTGGAAGACACTTGATAACACAACCTGGATATGGTGGAGAGCATTCACACTCCTTTTCAGTAGTAGCCTCTTAACGATGAGGTATGGATGAACAGCAAATTGCTGCTGACTTATTAATTAGCATGCCCACACCACTGATTTCCCTATGTCTTACCTGTGCACACACATTGGCTTTACAGCATACGAAGGCCAAGTTTGTGGCGTAGCATATGGTGCTCCCTCAAATAAGCACAACTGTCTGCCTCTCTGCTTATCTAATCATAGCAACAGAAAAATTGACTTTTCAGTTTTCTTTTCCCCAGGCCCTGGGAGATGCATATGCCAAATACTTGGCATTCTTTGTAACAGAGTCAATCATAATTAGGATTCCAAATTAAAGTACACTGCCAGCCAGGGCATGTAGTATTTTATATTATTTGTTTGAACAAATGTATTATAACTTGAAAATGGCAAAGTAAAAGAATTAAGTAAAGCTCATACTTTTTATGTGTAATCATCTTGCGGAGTTTTATTTTATCAGAATGTTAGATGAAATCAGAAAGCAAAGAATGTAAAATAGAAAAATGTATCTGAAACTTTATTCTTTTAAGTAACAGGTTTGGTTTTTTGTTTTTGTTTTCTTTATTTTCATTTTGTTTGGTTTTTGAAATGCTCATTGTAGAATGTTGAATATGGTCAGATGTTGGGTGTGAAGTTTATTAGAAATTAACCCTGAAAAACTATGGTATAGTCATTCAGTTGCCTTTTCCAGTGGAGTCTGATTTGGCCTGGCGGGTGTAGTGAAACATTAACTACACCCGCCTCAGCCACCCAAAGTGCTGGGATCACAGGCGTGAGCCACCGCGCCAGGCCCTAAAGCACATCTTGATTGTAGGTTGAGGGTGCAGTGCCAACAAATTCTACTTTCATGGCTCTTGAAATTCTGTGAACATTTAAGAGCCACTTTGACACAGCCATTTCTTGTTTTTTGAGAGAGGGTATTATTGAAATTCTTTTTAATCCAAGATTTTTGTGACAATTTCATTCATTCCTACTTTCTTTACACCAGTAGTAGTTATTCATATTCATTCTTCTATTTTCTTTGCATGATTAACTGGCATACACTAGTTCTTCACATTATTAGCCTAATAATAGTAGTTACAGGCTATAATAGGCTATTAATTCATTATCATCTCCTGACTCAAGTGAATCTGCTGGTAACTGAGAGCTCCTACTCTTGTCAATGGCTTTGATCCCACTGATGACCATTTTAGTGCTATTCCCTTCTCACCATGGTTGAGCCTTTTCTACATATTCCGCTCAGAATGGTTGTGCCAGACTTTCACGGGGAGCCATTTTTAAAGCTATCCTCACTACAGAATATGGCAGCATTTCGTTGGCAGTAAAATCAGTTAAACTGCATATAGAATGCTTTAGTTTCTTCTGAATAAAATGTGTTACACAAACTGAAGTCACTGCTCTTTTTAAAAACCAAAGCAGAATAAACCGTTTTGTAAGATAATTTTGCCACTATAAATATAGTTTCCTTTGGCTTCTTCTTGGAAAGATTTTATTTCAGCTTGCACTGTGAGATCTTTGTCGTTTTCACCACACATTTCCGTCAAGGAAGCCCTTGGGTGACTGCCATGATTTGCCTCTGCTGGACGCTTCCTTCAAGGGCTGTCAACACCTCTCTTAATTGTCTGGCTTAAACATCAGGCGAGCAATGTGTTAAAGTTAGATGGCAAATATACTTAAGACAAATATGTAAATTTTTACTCTTTCAAATATGCATTGAACTGGTGTGTATAGATTTCAGAACAAAAGCCAGAGAGAGAGCAAGAAAGAGGGAGGAGAGAGAAATCTATATGTATAAATAGAAAAGCCAAGGTAGAAATGCTGTGTGTGTAAATACCCAATTTCTGGATTAAGACGTATCACAAATACATATGATCAATACTTATGTACATGCAAGTGTACTGCCTTTCCAAACACCAGCAAATCTTGGTGAGCAGAAATCAGTAGACTATCCATAGTGGGATCTAGAATTTGAATGGAAACGGTCTTCAATTTTAAATATTCATCTGTTTTCATTTGTAGATATGACACTCACTTTAAGAGGTGATCTGAGTTCAAATTCCCTAAATTATATTTGCATTTGACTTATTACACATATTGTTAGTTGTCCCTTGAATTCCAGTTTCTCTTTGAGTAAGTTCTTAGAAGATATATGTAGCTAGGTGACTTATAGTCACCTCTTAGTCATTCTCAAATATGATTATAGGCTATTTCAGATTCATTTCAGGAAAATGTCATGTGTCAAGGTGTCAATTCTGAGCAATTTTTACACTTTGCCAATTCTATTATAGAAGTGGCTCTCACCCATAAGTAGCTTGAAGGAGTCAGTATGTAATGTGCCAGTCTCATTTTCACTTTATGTGGGCACAATGTCTCTCTAATGCTGAACTGTTATATAACCTGTGGTCTATCTGACTACCATAGCTTCGTAGATCAAAATATTGTTATGGTCATATAAATGACTATAATGTGGGTGTTTTAGAATTGCACTTTTGTTTATGCGTAACTGGTCCCAACTCAAATCTGCTTCATCATTTTTTAGTCAAAGGATAGTTTTTCATGTCAGTAGTACCTCAAACTCCGCTTGTGAACTTAACACCCAGCTATATCCTGTTAGTTTTTAATCAGGAGGGAAAAAAAGGCTGCTATTTGAACTAAACTGACAGCTTTTGTTGATGAGCTGTTAGACAGATTAAATTCTGTCTTGCTCTTCAACTGTTCTTGAGGCTCTATGGGACTTACAGTAATAGAATTTTATTTGTGTCAGTAAAGTTGACAGCCCTGATTCAGAAGACCACAGGGAGCTGAGATGTTGATTAAGGAGCATCATATTGACCATGGCTTAAGTGGGTAACAAATGAACTGAGAGAGAAGACTCTGGATCTACTTTTGCCTGTCCATGAACTCGTCCAAAGCAAATATGCTTTGAGTTTTCATTTCTGTTTTTTAATTTTTGTGGATACACAGTAGGTGTAAATATTTGTGGGGTACATGAGATGTTTTGGTATAGGCAAGCAATGCATACTAATCACATCATGGAAGATAGATAGGGTATCCATCCCCTCAAGCATTTATTCTTTGTGTTAACAAACAATCCAATTATACCCTTTTAGTTATTTAAAAATTCTATTGAGGCTGGACACAGTGACTTATGCTTGTAATCTCAGCACTTTGGGAGGGCAAGGCAGGAGGATCCCTTGAGCCCAGGAGTTCGAGACTAGCCTGGGCAACATGGCGAAACCCAATCTCTACAAAAAATATAAAAATTAGCCAGGCATGCTGACATGTGCCTGCAGTCCTAGCTATTCGGGAGGCTGACGTAGGAGGATTGCTTGAGCCTGGGAGGTTGAGGCTACAGTGAGCTGTGATCATGCCCCTGCACCCCAGCCTGGGTGACAGAGCAAAACTCTGTCTCGAAACAAGCAAACAAAAAATTTTTAAATCATTATTGACTAGAGCCACCCATTGTGCTATCAGATACTAGCCCTTATTCATTTACTCTATTTTTTTTTGTACTGAGATTTTAATTTCTGTACTTAGTAATAGCTTTCAAAATTGTCATGTTATCCCAGGAAATTGTTATTTTTATCCAAGGCTTATTCCATTTTTTTTTCAGTTGTTTGGGCCCCACAATATTGTTTCTTTTAGAAATAAAGTTAGAAATATTCAGAATAATGAACACTTAAGAGAGAATAAGGAGTAGAATACCTAAAAAAAAAAAAAAAAAAAAAGGAATCAAATAAGGAAGAGATAGATAGTAAAAGAGAAGTGGATGTAAGCAATTTAGAATATATTTTATCAAAAATTGCTTTTTAAGTGGCACTTTCTCTTGCTGCAGAAGACATTATTGAACCAAAAAAAGCCCAATGCAATTCAATTTAAATTTATCACTCTATTATTTTAATATATTTACTCAGGGTTAACAACTCATTAAACACCAAATTGCTCACTCTTAATGAGTCTCTGATGCTAAAATTGAGCTGACTTAAATTTTACTGTAAAATAACAGCACCATTGCATAAAACTGTAATAAAAATTAACTAAAAGCTATTGAATGACTGTGGAGTGGAAAACAGATTTGTGACACAAAACAGAAAATGTAGCACACGATATGTGGCTGGCAGAAACATGAGTAATAGCTTTTATTCACCAAAACATGATAAGCCCATTTTTCTTTTGCTGTATTGGAGTCTGTGAAACATGAAGTCATGTTTTCTTTTTTTTCCCCCATTACTTTGTACAACGAGGGCCAGTGGTGGAATGATACAGTTTGGCTGTGTCCCCACTGAAATCTCATCTTGAACTGTAACTCCCACAATTCCCACATGTCGTGGGAGGAACCCAGTGGGAGGTAATTGAATTATGTGGGCAGGTCTTTCCCATGCTGTTCTCATAATATTGAATAAGTCTCAGAAAGTCTGATGGTTTTAAAAATGTGAGTTTCCCTGCACAAGCTCTCTCTCTTTGCCTGCTGCCATCCATGTAAAATGTGCTGCTCCACCTTGCCTTCCACCATGATTGTGAGGCCTCCCCAGAGATGTGGAACTGTAAGTCCATTAAACCTTTCTTTCTTTTGTAAAAAAAAAAAAAAAAAAAAAAAAGATTATGATAGTGCTAGTCAATACTGAGTTGACTGTCAAAAATAAGCACAATTTACATTAGCCAGTTACTTCTGAGACACTGTTGAAGAGTACGTCACATGTACCCACAAATTAGTCAAACATCTTTAGGCATCACATGATATCTAAATTAGTCTTTTTCTCCTTCTCCATCCCCTGGTTGTCCATGAAATATTGGCCTCAAATCAGCTTGCCTATGGCCACCATGGAAACCATCCATCATGAACAGCACCTATGCCCCTGGTACAGGAGTGCATTTCTCCCCAAGCCTACAATCTTCTGTGTGTCACAGCAATGCTGAGTTTCCCACAGAGGTGGCGTTGATGGACTCTTTCTCAACTCTTTGCTATGGAGTATCACCTGGGCTAAGAAGTTCTGCTTTTGCATCAAATTTCAATTTTTTTCTTTTTATTGGATTTGAATTGTTCTGGCACTTTTGCCACTATGCTGTCTCTCAAGCCCTACCATCCCCTCCATCTTTCTAAGGTCTCTCAGAACCTTAGCTCCAACAAAACGCCCTTCTTTTTCTCTCATTATAACACAAATTTCCTGTGAATATCAATGAAGCAAACAGATACAGTGGGAGCTCGTGAAAGACAAAGGACACCGAGCTAGTATTTTCATTAACAACATGGGCTCTTGTACTGTCAACCAACAAGAGCTTTGTTATAAATTTATTCACAATGGCAATGGCTTTGGGCAACATTTAGATGGAAAGTATTTATGAAAAATATACTATTTATGTTTCTGGATAGGAAACATACTATTCATGTAACAAAATATGACATTTAAAGGAACTCACTTTTTCTTTTTTGTTGACAGTCACTGTGTCATCAAGGAAATCAACATTTAGAAATTATGATTGTCACTAGCTCACTCTGAGCCATGGCTCTATATTTTATCCTTGTCAATAAGCAATCCTGTGTTAGGATTTTAAAAATTGTTTAAAATATCCATACAAAGAGTTATTTTCTATCTTGGTCCACAAATTTGTCAATATTTTCCACAGCATCACAATTGTCAGAAAACACAGTGAAGCTTAAGTTAAAACAAATCTGCAAAGAAAAAGTCAAAAAGAAAACTCTTCCATAGATTTTCAGAGAGATGATTTATTAGTCCAAATTTGAGCATTGAAACTAGCCTATATTCTAAGTTTAAGAAAACTGTAATTTTCATATTTCTTTCAGTTCAATACAATTTATATATTGAATACAAAAGAGATTTTCACTTATTGATATGGCTTTCTAGGTGTTTAAATTCTAACTCAATATTTTAAGGATTCAGTAATAGTAGGGTTTCCATTTCTACATGGTAGGCATTCTCTAGTTTACTTTTCCTCTTCTTTCTGTAGAAATTAACTATTTTTGCTTCACAGTCATTTCATGATAGACCCGATTTCTTGCACTGAAATTCATTTTAATGTTTGGATTGAGCAATGGTTTGCTTTGGTCTTAACTTTTATTTATTGAGGTATAACTTACATACAATGAAAATCTCAAATCTTACATCTACTGTTCAATGAGTTTTGACAAATGCATACCATTGTGGACTCCATCCACATCCCTACAACAAAGCAGGGAACTTTTTCACCTTTTCAGTACCTTGTAAAAGTTACCTCATGCCCAATTCTCCCCTTCCTCTAAGCAACCACTGATCTGATTTCTATCACCATAGTTTACTTTTTCATGTTCTAGAATTTTATAAAAATGAAATGATATATTGTATCCTTTTCTTGTCTGGCTTCTTTCACTGGGCATACTGTTTTTGAGACTCAGCGGATTGCTTTTTAATAATATAATTACAACTGAGTCTCAAAGATTTGAAGAAGTCAGAATTTCTTATAAAATTGGACATTGTGGTTTGCTACCTGCTGAATGATGAAGACGAATAATGTACTTCAGTGCCCTGAGACAGTTTTTGTCTACTGTAATAAAATATTTCCAGTCTTCTCTGTTTTTGCATTCTTCAATTATTACCTTGAAATTTTAATGTTTTTTAAAATAATGAATTAGCCTAATTGTAGCCTCAGCACAACTACTAAGTTGCACATTCAATAAAAAGACTTTTTCTTTGTAATGTTATATGTTCATGGTCAGCCTCCTAGATACTGATGAAGCCCATCAATTTCTACTGATAGTTAAGATCAATTAACCAATTAGTTATCCATTTTCATTTTTCCTGTATATTCTTTGTAGATCACTTACTAAAAGGATTTTCTAAGACCTTCACTTTCTTAAGTAAAGAAAAACAATTTGACTGAGACTTGGCCATTTAGCTAAAATCTAAAAGAGCTATTTAATTTAAAGTATAAGTCAAACAGAGATCTTATCTTCTGTCCATAAATAATAAGAATTATTGTTTTTCTCTAAGTGGAAAAAGTGAGATAAGGCAAGAAGTTGAAGAACGTCTAGCCAGGTAGCATATGAAGCCTACAAGTTTCCAGCTGTGGGTCTGATGAAAAATAATGAGACATCTGATGGAACTTAGGATCTTATTTGAAAAATAAGCCATCAAGTACTTTAACTTTCTGGTATTTCAAAAGTAAAAATATATACCAATCACTTATTTTTATTTCACTTATTTGACACTACACATCTGTCTTAGTACAAACTCATGTTTATGCAATGAGATTTATTAGACTGATAGTTCATATCTTAGCCCCTTTTCATACAGAATCATTGAAAAAAAAAACTGTTCACTGTGAGAAAACTCTCTCCCCTCACTACTGATTGCTTATAGTACCAATTCAGTATATGAGAAGACACTATTTTTACAATTATTCACATCCTTAAGAAAATAAAACTCTTTAATTTAAACAATGGGAGTATAAAGGTATTTTAGAACGTATTTGTATATGTTAAAACAACAGCATATTAAAAATTTACCTTGAGAAGGCCGGGTGTGGTGGCTCACGCCTGTAATCCCAGCACTTTGGGAGGCTGAGGCATGCAGATCACCAGGTCAGGAGATCGAGACCATCCTGGCTAACACGGTGAAGCCCTGTCTCTACCAAAAATACAAAAAACTTAGCAGGGCGTGGTGGCGGGTGCCTGTAGTCCCAGGTACTCGGGAGGCTGAGGCGGGAGAATGGCGTGAACCCGGGAGGCGGAGCTTGCAGTGAGCCGAGATGGCGCCACTGCACTCCAGCCTGCACTACAGAGCGAGACTCCGTCTCAGAAAAAAAAAAAAAAAAAATTACCTTGAGAAAAACAAGCAAACACACGAACCTAAAAAGGCAACAGCAGATATAGTGTTGATTGATCCACTGCCACTCCAGAATTATTTATGGTAGCAAAAATAATAATTTTCAATTTGATGGATTCTTATTTAAGCAGACTCATTATACTTTTTGGAAAATAAAATATTAACATTCAATATAATATGTCTACCTCAGTCACTTTAGCTCCACAGGTGATTGGGATAGCGCTGCTGGCCTGAATAATAAAATGGTAATAACCTCAGTTAGAACAAATAATTGTTTTACTAGTTCAGATACACTTAACATTATAATAGATGCCCTCATAAGGTGCTATGTATAAATCCTTTTTTTAAAAAAAAGCTTGAATCATCATGTAAATGTTTTAGGGCAACTCATTGCTTAGAGAAATCCTTTGAAGTTTTCTTTTATAATGCAAAAACTCCTACTGCCTTATCTGTTTTGTAAATTAGGTTGTATTCGTACCAGTTTTGTTGAAAAGTGAAACATTCTTCTAAGCATGAAAGTTTTAGAAATAATGTCTAAGTATATCTAAAGTAGCTATTATAGGACATAAATGCATTGATATTTTAGTGGATCTCAGTCTAGAGGTGAGAAGAGGGCTAATCATAATAATTGGGACTGAGTGTGTTAGAATTACACATCTTTCCCCTGCTCTGATAAAAAATATCCTGCCATAGAGAGCCACTGATACTAATCAGAGCATGTCATATCTTTCAGATATTTGGGGACAGAGAAAAAAAGGTGATGAATTACAGTACTAGAGATACTATAGCCTTTAAAATAAATATTATATACTTTTGGTTCTACATACTTTTAAATGAAGATGGTCCATGAAGTAAGTTATGATCAAAACTAATGCAAGGGCTTACAGCCTAAGAAGAAAGTCCAGAATTTAGAGAATGGTGACCTGTCTTTTCTTGGCAACTAATATTATGAACATCAATTTCTCATCACTTTGTGGCTTCAAGAAATTCTCCCATCATAGAGATGAATCACCTTTCTTCCAGGTCTTCAAAAATATATATACATATAAAGGTCTGTGGGAGATAAGCTTAGAAACAGTGGCTGAAAAGGAGAAAAATTCAGATTTCAGTCCTCGGGGGTTTGCATAACAAATGATGAAGTATGGTTTTATAGCTCATCTAAGTACCTTGGTGCTTCTTTTGGGTACAAGTCCCTGTTTATTAGACAGGCATGGTGACTTCTAGATACATTCTTCCAAGACATCAAGATAATTTTACTTCTTAGTTTTTTCACATGTTAGGCAATTCCAAGATTAATCGTGTATAAACTTGTTTGACACTTGAATCAATTTTTGGTTTTACATAAACGGCATTATATCATGCATACCTCAGCTGAAAATTAGCAGTTATGTATTAGTGCTTGATTTTCTACACCAGTATTAAAATTACGTTCCAAAAATGTTTCAGTTGCAGAAAGTATTGGTGGCCAACAGGTCTTCCATGAGTCGGGACACATTAGCCAGTGTCACCCTTTCTCTAGCCAGTCAGTTCTACGAGAATGGTATTGGAAGAACAGACAACCTACCTGCAGCACTTGCCCTGTCCTGTTCATATTGTGGACAATCATCAAAAGATAAAAGGGCATATGGAAGATTTATGGTAAATGTCTTCCATTTTCTCTGCCTTGAGTACACTGGAGTTAGCTTTCATTTTCATAGTTGCTTAATATGAATGTCTTAGATGTAGCATGAGAAAATCTTATATTTTCTTTTTGTCTAGAACTCTGCTGTTCAATATAGTAGTCACTAGCTATTACATAATTAAAATATGGCTAGTATGAATAAGCAGATAATTTTAATTCTTATTTCAGTATAATTTCCATTTAAATTTAAAAACTCAAGCAGTGTAAAATAGTTTTCATCAAACACAATTTTTGTTCTAATAAAACTATGTTTCACCTAAAGCACTGAAAATTTAGCATTGAGTTTCAGTGTGCTGTTAAGTATAAAAATATACTAGATTGTAAAGTCTTCATATCAAGATATAAATTATCTCCAACAATTTTTATATACATTAGATGTTGAAATAATATTTTGATTATATTGGGCTACACAAAATACATTATTACAATTAATTTAACATTTCTTTGTACAGTTTTTAAATGTGAATCCTTGGAAATTCATAATTGCATATGTGGTTCACATTATGTTTCTCTTGGACAGTGCTGAGCTAGAACATTCTGAAATATGTAGCAATTATTTCTCTATGGCTTCATAAAGAAAATGTCAATCCAAGGCTGAGGATTTATTTATGAAAATTTAAAGACAGCCGGTTTTCTTGATGGTTCATGCCATGGGGGAATGGGTCTCTTTCCCAATATATAAGAGGACAAATCTTGGGATGGGTTTTTTTTTTTTTTTTGGTCTTTTATGACATTCTTTAATGATTTCTCCTGTGCTTGCCATTCTGCCTTGTACGTAATACACCCTTTCTAGCAATGGGTTTAAAGGTTTTTCCTTCCTCTCCTTTTTGAGCTGTAAAATATGCATTATGGGGAGAGGTGAGCTGATAGTTGAGAAAGGTCATTAAGGGTTCAGCCTGGCTTAGTCGGAAAGATGTGAATTCAAATTGTTGTTCTCCCAGATATATACTAACATGACCTTGGGGAAATTGCTTAACTTTTCTAAATTTTAGTTTGCTTCATCTGAAAAAGGTACCTAATAGGGAAGTTTCAGATATTAAAATCAATGAAATTTAAAAGAATCAAGAAATATGATAATGCCTAGTATATAACAGGCCCTCAAATGTGTTCTGAACCAAGAGATCCCTGTAAGAGTTAAAGAAACAGGAAAGAAACACGAAAAGTGGCTCAACAGTCAAAGACAGGTTAATTTTGCAGAATAAACCTGAGAGGGGCTTCTGGCCAATTTTTGGACAGGAGCACTCTCTCTTACAGACTAAGAGTATTTATTGGGCGAGAGAGCTTTATCACAGGCTTGGAATGTTTCTATGTGGGGGAGAAATTTATGGTGGGGTTGGAATGTCTCTGGAAGGGAAGTTATCTTGGGGCTGACCTGTCTCTGGTCAGGGAGGGGTTTATCTTATGGTTGGAATGTTTCTGGACTGGGATGTTATTTGTGGTTTATAGTCATGCTGACCTTAGCCATTAAGCTGATGCCCTTTGGATTTAGGCAGTTTTTGATCAAGGGGAACTTTAGAATGGTGGTGCTTGTCCAAGATAGCGATGCTCCCGCTGTGTCAATCCCCAAGTTTTAAATGTGTATCTTTACTTAGTGACTTATGGAGTCATAACTCTTAGGACACATACAGCAGTAAGTCTAAGGCATATACCAGCTTATCAGATGGATCCCCTACCTGGCAAAGGGAAGATCCTCTTTCTCTACTACCTTAGTCCTTCTTTTTATACTCTGTGCAGCTTTTCAGTTCTTCCACTTGCATTAAAATTAGATTACCTCTTAGATTAGATCAAAAGATTGTCCCTGGTTGTGAGAAGAAAGAATACTTTAATCTAGCACTAATCCCTTAATACACCATTATATTTGGGTACATTTTTTTTCCTAGCAGAAAAATTATTTTTCAGCCTTCTCAGAAGTACTAAAAGTCCTTTGCCAACATCAGCCCAGTGCAAGTTAACCTGTTATGAGATTTGTTTTGTGCTTTGGAAATGCTTGTCAGACAAGCTTTCAACATTGAGATGTGTGATTTACATCAGTTTGCATAAGAAAATGTAACGCCAGGGACAAATTTCTCTCTTTATCCTTTCTTATACTACAAAACAGACAAAGAGGGTTAGGTGGTTGCTTTTTAGTATGTGAGTAATCACTTTGGATTCACAGAAATATTAGATGCAGTGTTATTAGTGAAACCTTAGTTCCCTTTATAGATATGTCTTACGTCCCATTTGTAATATTATTATTGTTGTTACCATATGCAAACTTTATTTCTTAGTTTGGATGCTTGGTCTCAACCAGACCCATTACTTCCTTATCTTCCTATCTCTTAGGGTCACTTCATGCTTAGAGGCAACTTGTTGAAAGTGGAGGTCAGCGTGATCCTTTTTCTTAGAAGACAAAGCCCCTTTCATGGAACTTATGTAGCTGATTCATAGCCTGAGTCAGTCTCTTGAATCTGTGAAAAAAAGGAAAAATGAACCAGACTTGGTGTTTGCAGTCAGTCTTCTTTGAATATAAAATATATAGGCAGAGGAAAAGATTAAACCAGGCAGATTAACCTCAAGGCATAAAGACAAATGCTAAAATGTACTCTAACGTGAAGGGTTAAGCATTCCAAGATGCCTGTTGGAAGGTTCTTTATCCCACGCTTCTCTACCCATTCCAACCCCAGTGTAAACATTAAATAATTCTTTTAAAATTTGAATACTCAAACAAGAAAGTAAAGCATGGGAGACAATTTTTAAATCATTATGTAGTGATTAGAGGAAGAGAAATAAAGGGTAATGTGAGATTTTAGAAATAGGTGCTTTGAATAGATAAAGAGATATTGCAAGGATAGATAAACTCACTATCGTCTTTGCAGTATAGTATCATTGGTGCAGAGGATTTGGGATAGAAATCCAGTCTGGGGGCCGAGATGTGATCATTATGTGCAATATCATCTTCAAAAAGTCAGGTCATGGTTATCAGTTTGCTACAAAGAACATCTTAGTCTCATTTCCTGTCCAAGGCAAGAATCTTCCCCTGAACATTCCTGACAGAAGATAAACTGTTTTGTGCTCTAATCACCCAGTCTTCTACCAGAGGTTGAAGTGACGTTTTGGCTCCATTTTCTCGTATTTTATGCAAGAAGCTGGGAATTCCAGCATCTTACTCCGCTCATCAGGGATCCTGAGGGAGCTGGTAATATGCAGAAAGGATGTCAAAGGGCCATGTTACTAATAGCTGTGGAAGCTCCGCTATCCACAAAGCAGAGATTATGAAACAGTTTATACTTTGGCTAGAAGCCTAAGCAGAATCTCTTCTACTTCCCTCAAAATCTATTTCTTAGCACCAGCAAGACTGGGTCTGTCCAGTGGGTTGTGGGTTTGGGGAGAAGCAGAGGAAAGATTGACATCATGTGGAATCTGGAAGAGACAGAACACATCTCTTGGTGCTTTTGAAGGTACAGTGACTCCATCTAGTAGTAAAAGGTGTTCAAATGAATGGCTTCAAATTTGACCAGATTATCAAATGCTGCTTCCCTGATAAACAGCTCAGACATGGGTTAGAAGAGGTGGCCCTGGGATGGGAAGCAGTGCAGACCCTCATGTATGAACAGCTCCAATTCTCAAAAAATTCTTGTAGTTAACTGCTGTTTGTCTTCTTCTACATTGCACTCAAGCCTAACTCTGCACTTTTAAAATCAACATATAAATTATAACTTTCTCTCCTATGATAACTTTTCAAATGTTTTTTGACATCTATTCAGTACCGAGCTCCCTTTTGAAAACTGGGCCATCATTTCCCAACCTCCAATTTCTGACTGTATTTCCATAATTTATTTAAAGACTCCTAACAGTGGAGCCACAATCATAACTACAGGTCCCCTTTATATCTCAGGATGACATTCATTTGGTTCTAATCCTTGAACTCATTTGAAGATTCTAATTGCTCTTGTATTCTCTCCTCTTCTATCTGGAACTTATCTCCCTGATAAGCATCTGTGTTGTGATTCTTCTAGAGTGGAGATTCTCTTGTAAGGAAAAAAATTAAAACTACCTTGTTCTACTTTCTCTGTTGCATCACACCTTCTCTCTTAAGTAATAGTCCTAAACCTTCTCTGTTCTTCTCCAGACAGATCATAAATGTTACACCCCAACCTAAAACAAAACAAAACAAAACCTTCCTTCATGAATTATTATTGGCCTTGTATGCAAGACTGAGTTGATCCCAGTCTCAATTTACCTGATACCATCTGTTTCAACAATAACAATAATAACAACAATAATGAATATTTATTTAGAGCTTTCTCTGTTCCAAGCACTGTTCTGACCACTTTATGTATATTTACTCGGTTGACTCTAACAATAATTACTGAGGTGGGCCAGGCACAGTGGCTCATGCCTGTAATCCCAGCACTTTGGGAGGCTGAGGCGGGCAGATCACCTGAGGTCAGGAGTTCAAGACCGGCCTGGCCAACATGGCGAAACCCTGTCTCTACCAAAAATACAAAAATTAGCCGGGTATGGTGGTACACGCCTGTAATCCCAGCTGTCCAGAAGGCTGAGGCAGGGGAATCTCTTGAACCCAGGAGGCGGAGGTTGCAGTGAGCTGAGATTGCATCACTGCACTCCAGCCTAGGCAACAGAGTGAGAATCTGTCTCAAAAAATTAAATAAATAAGTAAATAAAAATAAATAATTACTGAGGTGGCTATTACTAATTTCTCTATTTTGGTGATTTGGAAACTGAACTTAGAAGTTAAAGGGCTTGAGCAAATACGTTGGACTAAAAGGTGGAGGAGCTGAGGTTTGAAGTTTCAATGCAGGCATCTGGCTTCAGGGTTCATGGTCTTTTACCATGACGCCATGCTGCTATGTCTACTTATAGGAGTATGCACGCTTTTATGTTCTTTCCTGTTTTTGTGAGCCTTATTCTAGCTTTTATATATTTTTAAACTCTGAGCTCCTTAGAGACTTTCCAATGGCCAGTCAAATTTATTTAGGTCCTCTGAATAGTCTCTGAATGGAAGAAAGTGTTTTTCATCCCTAAAACCCACATGTATACTTCAGATGCACAAGGTTCAAGGTCAGGGCCTGAAGGAGAAAGTATCACAGCACAAGTAACAATGTTAAACTTCAAAGGAAGATAAAACCTCAAAATAAGATATTAAGGTCAAATACTAGAATCTGCAGGGACACTGTCCTGGTTAAGAGGCAATAGAAAGGAAGTAGCATAAGGTGATTCAGCAGGGGAGAGATGTGAGACCAATAGCGTTAGATCAGTGGGGCTGTAAGAGAGACTCTCCAAATTCATTTATGGAGGAGAATGCCAGAAGAGTGGGGAGAGAGTGAGCTAGAGATTCCCAAGTCCCCCGGCAACGCGAAATACCAGGGGTACTAGCACCCAGGTCTTTGCTTCTAATGCCATTCTCTAATAAAAGGGACAAGGCATCCTTGGAAAAATGGCTAATTCTAGCACAGAGCAGGCAATAGACAAGATGAACCCGGAGAATCTGGTAGTGACAGAAAGGAAGAAAGTGCAGAAAGAAAAAGGAAGGAAGACAAGGGAAGGGAAGGGGTGGTATGAAAGGAAGGAAGAAAGGGAAGGAAGGAAGGAAGTCCAATGAATGGGATTGGGGTCTATTTCTATCTGTGTTCTTAACAATCTTCTTCATCAGGGATTAGATTCTTGTTTTTTTCTTTGTTGCCTTTTTTTTTTTTTTTGAGATGGAGTCTCACTCTGTCACCAGGCTGGAGTGCAGTGGTGCAATCTTGGCTCACTGCAACCTCTGACTCCATGGTTCAAGCGATTCTCCTGCCTCAGCCTCCCGAAAGCTGAGATCACAGGTACACGCCACCACGCCCAGCTAATTTTTGTATTTTTAGTAGAGACGGGGTTTCACCATGTTGGCCAGAATGGTCTCCATCTCCTGGCCTCGTGATCTGCCTACCTAGGCTTCCCAAAGTGCTGGGATTACAGTCAGGAGCCACCGTGCCCAGCCTGTTGCCTTGTTTCTGATGGGAGTCCAAGAATCTCCAAGCTATCTATATGACAAAGACAGAACTACTCTTTCTATCCTGTACTGTAATCCTACCTGACAAATATATCCTTCATGCTCCTTGTCATTTTGAGCAAATAACCTGAGCTTACCTCACTTTCATTTGAACTTCCTCCCTCTTTATTGCCAAGGTACTACGTTCCTTTATCTCTGTGCCTGAACAAGCCCCCCTTGCTATAATCTTCATGCTGACCCCTCATTCTCTAGAGTATATGCTGTTTGCTGCAGCAGACTACATGGCCAGTGCCCTTGCTTGGAGCAGATCTAGACATCATATCACCACGGTCTTCATTCTGAAGTAACCTTAGAAGTCACTTTCAGTTCATAAGATTAAAGCACAGGTTACAACTCATATGACTACATGGGCCATATAAAATAAATAAGTCAATGTGCCTAAGATCAGGAAAGTGATAGCTCAGGCAAGACTGACACTAATTCTTGGCCTCTCTATCTAAGAGACAGAAGAGAGTGCTAGAGACTATGGCACCCAGGAGAACCCAGACTGAAGAGGGCAGCCACTGCTCAGCTGCTGCCAGTCATCACAGCACAGGAGCAATGGACCAGTATTATGAATTTATCTTCTTTTGAAAGACAATCCAGAAGTCGAGACTTTTATAAAAAGTCTGAATTCATTACCTGTATTAAATTTTCTTTGATTTAAAACACTGATCAGGCTAAATACAACATACCTGTATTAAATTTTCTTTGATTTAAAACACTGATCAGGCTAAATACAACATACCTGTAAGATATTACACACCTACTGCAAGAACCCTGCCTCTGCATATAAAGGAGAAAGATAAGCACAGTTGATTCTCTTCACAAGCCCTGTGTCATGCAAACAGGATTAATAGCCCAGTTCTAGGCTAACAATTTCATAGCAACCATGTGGTTACTATGTGTTGTATATATGAAATTATGCCATAATGAGCTGTCTCCTAACAAGATTGTGCAGGCTATAAAGCTGTTTTATAGCTCCAAGAGAGTTGCTCCTGAGTTCATTGACAGTGGTTATTGTTTCTTTCCGTCTCAGTTACTTTTGAATTAAAAAATGCTCACCCTACTCTTTGTTCTCGGCTACAAGTTTTACCATAGTGCACAGTGTTTCTTCATCTTACTTTCTTTAAAGAACCTTTCCCATCTCTTCAGTTATTTCTACCTGTTCCAACCTCCCTCCTGATAGCACCCCAGTAGTGGGATGGAATGTGCTGGAGGGGTTTGGCCAGTTCTTGGGGGAGTTTCACAGTCACCTGTCTACAGTTTCGGTGAGATGGGAATTTAACAAGCTGAAATTAGCAAAAGACAAAACTGACATTGTTTAAACACATACTTAACAAAAGATCTAACCAGTTCCTCCTAGAACTAGAAGATACTTGAAAATTAGAGAGGAGCTTTTTTTTTTCCTATCACTTTCTTTAAAACACACTTTTCCATAGATAATCTTATCTTTTTGGCATCAACAATTATTTATAATTCTTGAACAATTTCCAGATCTAACTTGTAACCATATTTCCAACTACCTGCCAAGTGTCTGTGCTGGAATTACCTAATGGCATTTGATCGTGGCTCAAATGTGCTCACTCAACTTTATTCCGTGGGCTGCTCACCTCCCCTGTGTGGAGCCTGGGAGCCTCTTAAGGCAAATCTTGACTCATCTCTCACCTCTCAACTGATCAACCAGTAGCCACACCTGACTTAAATGCCATCTGGAATCCAGTTCTCTTTCAGCTCTTCCATTTCTTACAGGAACTTTTACAGTAACTTCTGAACTGTTACTCTTGCCTCTGAACTGCCTCCTTTCCAATTTATTATTCACAAGTTCCCTGGAGTTATTTTCTTTAAAACAAAATGACAGCTTTGTTTCCTTAAAAGACTGTCAGGTTACTCCATCGGCCAGAGGGAAAGGGAGAAAGCAAGTACGTGCCCACACAATCTCTTTACTGTGGTATTTGGTAGCTAATACATCTTTCAAGCCTCATCTACCTCATCGCCTCCTGCACCCCAAGCTGGAATTACACGTGTCTTATTGCCCTGTCCCTGCATATCTTCTGGCCTTATAGACCTCTGTGCCTTTATCTATGTCCTTCCTTCTACCTCAACAGGTTTCTGTCCTACCGTGGATTGTCTAATGCCTTCTGCACATGTTCTTTATCCTAGGAAGCAAAATATTTATTCCTTTTCCTGCATTCTTTAATACCTAGTTTATGCATGTCTCATTGCACTTATTCTAATCGGAGCTTGTTCTTGTCATTTTTTTTCATATTTTTTTCCTTTTGTGGGGGAGTTTAGGACCCAAGTCTTTGTCCTCTTTTGGTTTAACTAGTACCTTGCACAGAAAAGGTAGTCAATAAATGTTTGAAAAAAAAATCCCAGTTTGATAATTAGTTGAAAATTTCTTCAGTTAATGAAAACTTGGTACAACCAAAGGAAAATGAATTATCAGAGTTTACTATGCTCCATGAGATATCTCTTTTCATACAAGTATGCTGCAGAGGAATGGAAGAGTGGGAATATAAATACATATGAAAAATTCTTAGAACAATCTTCTTCTTATTATTATTTGAGACAGAGTCCAGCTCTGTCACCCAGGCTGGAGTGCAGTGGCATGCTCTTGGCTCACTGCAAACTCCGCCTCCCAGGTTCAAGAGATTCTCCTGCCTCAGCCTCCCGAGTAGCTGGAATTATAGGTCGCCACCACCACGCCCAGATACATTTTTTTTTTTTGTATTTTTAGTAGAGACGGGGTTTCACTGTGTTGGCCAGGCTGGTCTCGAACTCCTGACTTCATGATCTGCCCACCTCGGCCTCCCGAGGTGCTGGGATTACAAGTGTGAGCCACCGCGCCCTGCCAGAACAATCCTATTTTCTAATTGGGGTTTTTCTTTGTTTTTTGTTTCTTTGTTTGTTTGTTTGAGACAGAGTTTCACTCTGTCACCCAGGCTGGAGTGCAGTGGTGTGATCTCAGCTCACTACAACCTCTGCCTCCTGGGTTCAAGCAATTCTCATGCCTTAGCCTCCCGAGTAGCTGGGACTACAGGCGCCTGCCACCACGCCCAGCTAAGTTTTGTATTTTTAGTAGGGACGAGGTTTCACCATGTTGGCCAGGCTGGTCTTGAACTCCTGACCTCAGGTGATCCACCCACCTTGGCCTCCAAAAGCGGTAGGATTACAGGCATGAGCCACTGCTCCCGGACTTTTTTTTTTTTTTTTTAATCCTTCTACTTTACTCATACTCTCCAAAGTTAATTCACATAAAACCTACCCAATAAAATGGAAGTGAGGTTTAAAATCAGACCATAATTTAACCAGCTGACCAAATGCCATTTTGCATAAGAAAATAAAAAGCTACCATTGTTGTTATATCTCAGAGCAGAAGCTCTTTCTTCATTTTATTCTTTAAAAACATCATTCAGGGTTGGGTGTGGTGGCTCATGCATATAATCTCAGCACTTTGGGAGGCTGAGGCGGGCAGATCACTTGAGGTCAGGAGTTTGAGACCAGCCTGGCCAACATGGTGAAAATCTGTCTCCCCTAAAAATATAAAAATTAGCTGGGCATGGTGGTGGGCACATGTAATCCCAGCTACTCAAGAGGCTGAGGCAGGAGAATCGCTTGAACCCAGGAGGTGGAGGCTGCAGTGAGCCGAGATCAAGCCACTACACTCTAGCCTGGGCGACAGAGTGAGACTCCATCTCAAAAAAATTTTTAAAATAATAAGTAAAAAATAAAAACACCATTCAATTTATAGTTAGTATGAGGCTACACCATCAATCTTTCCTCGTGTTCATGATCATGGCTCAGCATTTTTCTGAAGTGTCATTAATAACCCATGTTAGCAGGAATGACCTACACATATGCATGTCAGGAGGGCTTCAGGCCACTGCTGTCTTTGTGTCACCTTGACGTCAGCCTTGATAATTGTCCAGGGCCTCTGACTTCACAGCAGTACCTGGGCCTATGTCAGGTTGAGTTCTATGATCATACACTATTTTCATCAGAAATTTTAATAAAATTATTTTTTTCTCAGATGACTTCCCGCATATACTAAGTGATCTGGGAGAAGGAGTCTTAGGGTCCGGATGGGATTCTGCCTTGGGCATATTTTGCTCTACTGGGCCCTGGAGTCCTTGCAGATGCTGTCAAGATACTGCACTTTTTTTTCTTTTTTGAGACAGAGTCTTGCTCTGTCACCCAGGCTTGAATGCAGTGGCATGATGTCGGCTCACTGCAACCTCCGCCTCCCAGGTTCAAGCAATTCTCCTGCCTCAGCCTCCTGAGTAGCTGGGACTATAGGTGTGCGCCACCACGCCCAGCTAATTTTTTTGTATTTTTAGTAGAGACAGGGTTTCACCATGTTGGCCCGGCTGCTCTTGAACTCCTGACCTCAGGTGATCTGCCTACCTCGGCCTCCCAAAGTGCTGGGATTATAGGCATGAACCACTGCGCCTGGCCGTTACTGCAGTTTTGATGGCCATCACTGGTACAACACCCTGCGTATGCCAAGACTGTCATGCCTTGTCAGCTATAATAAAAAGCAGGAGACAAATGGCCTTTTGTTACCTGAAATGATGGATCAGTATGTATGTGCAAGGATGCACGCTGTCCAGTTCTTGTGGGTTAATCATGCCAGGCTGATGGAGGGGCTCCACGAGTTCCAAAGTAGGAGCTTGAACTCCAGGCTGTGGCTTTGAAGCAGTTGTTTTCTCTGGAATTAGCTAATGAGGCTCTCTTTGTTTGAGGATTGGAAAGCCTCCAAAAACCCACTCAGGAGGGAAATTAACAAATGTCTGTTTTGTTACCTCCGGATAAATCTTCATGATGAAATGTGCGGCCGGTCCACCTCTTCAATCTTCTCTCTTCTTCCCCAGTGGAAGCTCAATTACCATGAAGGCCAAAATAAATAAATAAACAAACAACAAACCAATCAAATAAATAAATAAAGCAGATAAACCGTGGTTCTTTGCTTAAAAACAGTTGCAGCAAAGAAAAGCTTTAGAGTAATTTCTAGTTAGAAGTGGCTGTGAGATTCACTGTCTTCTGGTGATATTTGAAATATACTATATTCATGCAAATGTTTCTGATTAATTAAACACATTATCTGTATCTATAATTATCAGTAGCTGCTGGCATTATCTGAGCATGCAAAAGTGGGAACAGCAGCAGTAACCTGACTCATTTCAACCAGGATGGACCATCTCAGAGGGTCACAGTTACTAATCTCTGCATGAACTAGATTTTATAAGGTATCATGATTCTTTCATAGCTTGTAACTTTTCATTGATCATCAATTTTACTGATTTTTGTTAATACTGGAAATTTTAATAAATGGGTTGTGCACAGGTACTTATTGAGCATCTATTACGTGCCATAGAATATTCTGATTATTAAGGATGTCAAGGTATATAATCCAGAGTCACAGTTTTCAAGGAACTCAGTTGATAATTACAAGCTAATACATGGGTACCACTGTTCTAGGCACAGCGTGGCAGAAAAGAATAGCGTGGACACACATTCAGGGGATTTAACTAGGAGAAAACAGTAAGGAAGGGGATCTTAGCAGAGGCAGTATGTTAACAGATGTATATGACAACTTACACTGCTATAAGTCATCCTGTTTGGCTGGCAAGTTTTGCTTTAGAAACTGGGTAAATATTGTTCATGAAACTTCTGTGTAAGTTACACATGAATGTTTTCCTATGTGTATGTGTGCATGCTTATTTGCATTTCTGTGCACTTGTGGGTATGTGTATTTGTCCTGTGTCACAATAAAATGTATCTATTTCTGGACTTTGCAGTCAAAAACATTGGAAAACTGTCTATGTAGGTAATGGACACAATAGAATTTAGAAAGCAACTTTTACAAACATTGCAGATTTGTAATTTTATTTTCTAATGTCATTGATATATAAAGTTGAGTATACCAGACACTTGTAAAGAAATGATCTTTTCCAATGAAAACACAGGTGTTAAACAGAACCTTTCTTTTGGCCTACAAATCACTCTTCTAACACTTGGAAAAAATTAAAGAAATATTCAGCAATGTGTAGAATTTCAATCCCAGAGAGACAGGAAGAGACTGTATAGCTGCAGATGCAATATGCTTGTTATTTTGGCAAAAGCGTAACGTAAGAAGCCACCAACTCTCACAGAGGAAGCAGAGAAATTCAGTATTTGCTTGTAACTTAGATATTTCTTTCTGTTTTCCCCCTAAGAAGAACACATCTTTTCTGGTGGGAAAAGGGAATTTAGATAATTAAAGCAGAAGGAATAAACATTTTCAGGACCAAAGAGAAAATAGCCGTTTGAGCCATAATCTACAATTTTTTTTTTTTTTTGAGACAGGATTTCACTGTGTTGCCCAGGCTGGAGTGCAGTGGTGCAGTCTTGGCTCACTGCAACCTCCCTTCTCCCCTCTTGGGCTCAAGCCATCCTCCCACCTTAGCCTCCTGAGTAGCTGGAACTACAGGCATGTGCCACCATGCCCAGCTAATTTTTTTTCAAGACGGGGTCTCACTATGTTGCCCAGGCTGGTCTAGATCTCCTAGACTGAAGTGATCCACCGGCCTCAGTCTCCCAAAAGTGCTGGGATTACAGATGTGAGCCACCACCATGCCTGGCCATCAAATGTTTTTCATAGTGGACTAGGGCTTTATGATCCCATAAAAATTATTTCCCTCATGGAACCACTCCAATTATATATTATAAAGCTGTCAACATCTGATTTTATTGATAAATATCCCTGGGGTTTTTGAGCTTTTTCTTTTCAACATAGTGCCTGTGTTTTATCTTGACATTTGCTTTAAAATTACTGCTAGATGTAATGAGGATTCTGGAAAGAGCATGGTTCAAGATTTTGTACAATTGATATAATGATTCTGAAGCAAATAATGGGAAAGGGGAGAGTTTGAGAATTTGGTGGCCTTAGGGTAAGCTTATGATTTGTTTTATCTTTCCTCATATCTACCTAATGCTGTGAAATTTTGGGATTAGATTTGGATTGGGGACAAATGAGGAGTGGAATTAGTGGAGGGAGAAAGGGTTAGGAAAGTTACAGAACTTGGCAAGGTTCTTGGAGATGGTGGATTGATTTCTCTGGTGTTGTGAAATGTCATCTTCTTTCTTCAGTTAAACTGAAGTACAGGCAAGCTTCTCCTGCTGCCCCTCAGTTTCACTGTGTCACCATTTTTAGTAGGGATAAGCAGAGACTTGTTGTTGGTAAGGACAGGAAGGAAGGTGATGCTGATGAATTTTTGCTGGTGCTAGGTTAGCTGCCAGCCGGCCTGGCAATGGCTGTGGTCCAGCCAGCCTGGGGCGCTTCTAGTATTCTCTGTCATGGGGCAATATGTTAACGAATTAAAATGCCAAATAGAAATGAGACACAATTCCAAAGACATGTAAACTGAAAAACACCTGTTCCCATTTGTTGATTTTTTTTTTCCTGCATATACTTAGAAAACCCCAAACCTTTATGTGAGAGTCTCAGGAGTGCAGTGAAAAAAAAGTGTTTATTGATGAGCCATTTCCAATTTAGGCCTTAAACTTCAAGACCCAATTCTAAGACCCATATGCTTCAAAACGTTCTATATAATTCAGCTCAAAAGGATCTTCCTCTCCTCTAGATCTATAATGTTTATTGACTACATCCCTCAAAGAGCAGTAATGCATCATGGTGAAATAAAAATTGAACTGCAAATCCGAAGACTTGAATTCTAGTTCCTGATCGTTTTTCATAGTGTATTTAATCACACAGTTTAACCCCTAGGTCTCCTTCACTGTGACTCATTATGGTGAGTTCGCGTGAGAAAGTGTCCACCATAGGACATTAAATTCAAAAGAGTGACCGGTAATGATCGCTGTCCCAAGGATGTCCTAATGGGAAAACCATTATCAGTCTACACTCTAAACCAGAAGTGACTTATTCCACCAAAAGAGGTTAAGGGCTCCTTACCACAGTCACAAAACCAGAATATATATTCTTTCAGAGAAAACCCAGATGCAGGGCATGAGATTAGAGCTGTAGAATGGCATATCAAAAACTTCTGGAGCCTGTTGAATAGAAGTTTGGAGAATAAACAAATTGATAGATTGATATTTGAATCCCCGGCAGAGTAAGAGGAATAATAAGATTTTGAATCAAGAAGAGGAATTCTGCCACATGCAACTAGGAAGAAAAAAGCAAATTAACTGTGACAACACTCATTAGGGATTATCATTATATCTTTAATGAGGAGGTAATAAAGACTGATTATTTACTAGGCATCCCTTATTGATCCCTATTTATCACTACATAGAGTAAAATGTACAATTTTTCCTTTCACTTGTGGATTTCATTAATTTATACAGTCATCACATATTGATTATACATATACTGTATACCAGACACTTTATTAGCTTTAAGAATACCAAAACGAATATGCCAGATATAGTATCTAACTTCATGGAGTTTGTAGAGAGATTTTTTGAACTGAATTTCTCAGCAAACTAACACAAGAACAGAAAACCAATCACCATGTGGTCTCACTCATAAGTGGGAGTTGAACAATGAGAAAACATGGACACAGGGAGGGGAACATCACACACTGGGGCCTGTCTGGGGGTAGGAGGTTGGGGGAGGGATAGCATTAGGAGAAATTCCTAATGTAGATTATGGGTTGATGGGTGCAGCAAACCACCATGGTACTTGTATACCTAGGTAACAAACCTGCACGTTCTGTACATGTATCCCAGAACTTAAAGTATAATAATGAGAAAAAAGATGCACGAATAGTGTCACATATAGTATAATAATGATATGGATATGGCCTAACTCATAGAGTCAACATTCTGATACTAAGAGAAAGGAAAAATCAAAACAAAATAAAGAAAAAACAAAGCAGACAGTAGCCTTTAACCGTTTCCTTTTAAAGAAACATTGTTATCTGGGTTCATTACTTGTTAGAAAGTAATGTGAAGCACTTAATAAACTTCAGGTGGTGGTATTAGGTAATTAACATGTGAAATTCCTCATATGGTTATTTAAATTTCATGGTAGTATTTAACAGTTTTCATGTTTATGGCCTTTTCCTGCAACTAAGTTGTAAAATCCTTAAGGGAAAGGATGAGGAAAGGAAGACAGGAGAGAAACTAGCATTTGTTGACTGGCTACTACGTGCCAGCCACAGCACTAGCTACTAAACCTATGTCACTTTATTTAAATATGAAGGTCAGAAAGCATTTCTCATGTTCCTGGTATCTCCTGCACTGCCTAGTATAATATTTCATACTTACAGGTGCTTCATCAATATTTGTGTTGGTTGACTTAGCAATTTAAACTGCTTCTAAATAGAGTTACGTGAGTTTTTCCCAAAAGACTCATGCCCTTTTTTAGGAGGCAAACTAGCCCTTTCCATGTCACCTTCCTTAAGAAGCAGGGCAAAGAGGTGACAGTTTTTATAGTGAAATCAGTTGTTTAACTGTTCACCCATTTATCAAAGCCTCTGTAGAGTTAAAGACAAGTACAGTGCCCATGTACCCTTTATGATGCAAGTTCTGGACAGATAGCTGCCAATGCCTGAAAATAGTGTAAATTCACTGGGTGAAGAGAGCAACTTGCCAGGGGGATGTGATGTAGCCCCTTCTAGAGTATGGGGTTTTCTACTTGGGCATAGTCAGCTGTTAGTTTGTTGGGTTGCTGCTGCTGGGGAAAGACCAGGCCACTTCATGATGGAATGCGTCAACTTTTGGAAAGTCAAATTCAGGATGCAGTTTCAACTAGTAGTAACTATATTTTTCTATCTTTTAAAAAGTGAAGGAGCAACAGACCAGTCTAGACACATGGACGGGCTTTAGGGCTCAGTTGCTAAAGAGATAGAAGTAAAATATTATAGAAAATGCTTATAGTACATGTTAAATGAGAAAGGTAAGGTAAAAATGGTTTATGACCTATAACTGTGTGAAAACTAACCAAAGAGACACGTATCATTTAAAAAGATTTAATGTTGTGCCTGTAATCCCAGCACTTTGGGAGGCCAAGGCGGGCGGATCACAAGGTCAGGAGATCAAGACCATCCTGGCTAACACGGTGAAACCCCGTCTCCATTAAAATACAAAAAATTAGCCGGGCATGGTTGGGGGGTGCCTGTAGTCCCAGCTACTTGGGAGACTGAGGCAGGAGAATGGCATGAACCTGGGAGGCGGAGCTTGCAGTGAGCTGAGATCATGCCACTGCACTCCAGCCTGGGCGACAGAGCGAGACTCCGTGTCAAAAAAGAAAGATTTAATGTTGGTCAAATTATACACAACGATTCAACAGTACTGGAAGTTGAGGAGGACGAGCAAGCCAGATAGCACCAATGATCATGAAGAAATTCCTTATCTTTCAGAAAGCATTATTGTTCAGTGGTTTCAAGTTTTGGATGTGCACTCACATTGCCCGTGTGGAATCCTGGCTCCACAAGTAGTTGTGTGAGATTGGGAAAGTTGCACTTGTTTAATCTGTAAAATGGAAAATATCTGAGGATTAAATTAAAATATAGCTGGATCATGCATAGCATAATACATGGAATATACTAAGTCATGAATAAATAGTACTGTTGTCATTTCTTTGACATTAATTATTAAGGCAATTAGGAAATTTTACATCTAGTTAACATATAGCAAATCAAACTAAGCTGTGAAAAATATATAATATGCTATGGTAATAAGACACTGAACTGTGATGCTATTATTGGGGTCTGTCTAAATCCACAGAAGCGTCAGAAATTCACATAAATCAATGCTAATGTCAATGCCTAGTAAATTATAGTCTCAGAAACATAAAGATTCTAGACGTTTTCCCCTTCTTTGCACACTTTGTTTATATTTCACCCTATTACTATTATCACCTACATTTATGGTTTTTCAGTCATTTGTGAGTGCTTGGAGGAAATTCATTGGTTCAGCAGTTGAACCAGGGTACTGAATAGTACATGAGGACTCTCAGACTCTGAAGAGCTGGTCAGGTGTCTCTGGCTAACACACTTCCAGTGGATAAAGAGCTGCTCCAGGGACATCTCCTTCCTCTGCAGTACAGTGATCTTTTTGCTGGTGACTAGAAAGTCCAGGGGAAAGGACAGCCAGCCAAAGGGTGGCAAACTGATGGAAAGTGGGGGCAAGCTTTCTGTAACCATGTAAAAGAAACTGCCAATTCCCATGAAAATCCATTGTCTCTTTTTCTTATTAAGCCACCGTGGCTCAAGCCTGTAATCACAGCATTTTAGGAGGCTGAAGCAAGAGAATTGCTTGGGGCCGGGAGTTTGAGACCATCCTGGGCAACATAGTGAGGCCTGCATCTCTACATAAAAATTTTACAATTAGTCCAGTGCGGTGGCACATGCCTGTAGTCCCAGCTACTCAGGAGGCTGAGGTGGATCGCTTGAGCCAGGAGTTCAAGGCTGCAGTGAACTAGGATCAAGCCACTGCACTGCAGCCTAACTGACAGAGCAAAATCCTATCTCTAAAATAATAATAATTTTAAAATAAAAATAAAATGCTAAAACGAACCAAATCTCCAATTTTATTTGAAATAACACTGCCTTAGTTTTTTAAGAAAGAAAATAAAACATTTCTCACCTTTTCTAACAGTCAAGCTGGTATGTTGCTTTAAGTTTGGTGAGTATCAGGCATGCAAAAGTGTTGAGTGGCAGATACAGAAAGACTGCTTAAAGGCATCTGACTCAGTGGCAAAGGACATCCTTTGTCCTTCTTGCTGCCTGTACTATGAATGTAGTGGTTGGATCTTCAGAAGCCTATTTAATCATAAGGTAACCTTAAAGATGGAAGTTATGATGAAGAATGCCAGAACACAAAGATAAAAAATATAGAAGTCTCAGATGAAATTTCTGAATCAGCCTTAAACTATAATGCTTAAACTGTTTAAATGTGAAGGGATAAAATTTGGGGCATTAATGCCACTATTTTATGTTATCGTTGTTACAGTGAGTACAATTTTTAATTGGTATGTGTGTAAGATTTGCTCAGATCTCAATCAATGGTTCTAAGAGGAAAAAGCTTAATTCCAAGTTGCCTCTCTCCTGTCTGTGATATCCCAAGCATCACAAAGTACACTTCCAGCTCCTCAGACCCTGTCCTTGTTTTGCATTGTTTAGCCAAACCACTTCTTAACTTCAAGTAGCAAACAGATAACTCACATTAGCATTAGGTTCTCTTATTACAAGTAATTGACAAGAATTGTACCAGTGATTAGGTGTTGCCCAAAGATCTTTTAAAATTCCATGTGACCCAAATACTACCAAATCCTAAAAGACTTAACTAACTGGCTCACTAACCAATGCACACACATACTTACTTATTTCACCCAGTATGTGTTGACTACCTTTTGCCCACCAAGAGCTAGGCAGGTTCACAGTGCCTAGCTCCCAGGCACAAAGATAAATCAGAAACCATTCTGTCTAAGTCAACCTTTCATTTTAGCTTAGCAAGAAACACACTAAACCACGGCTGAAATATGCTAGGAAGTTGGTAGCTGGTGATGCCTCTACCACACCGCAGTGCGGTTAATCCAGCATTAGACTTAGTCGAAATCACTTTTTTCTTCCCATACTGGCATTTTTATGGATGGATGGATGCATAGATGAATATCAGTATCAAAAGGTCCATGCTTTATTTTCTAATAGCAATTCATGTCCAATTATCTGACTACTAGCACAGTTATCTGCTATGGTTGTTAGAAACTTTAGAAAGCAGTAAATCCTCCAAAATTGTCAGTTTTAAAATCATCTGAGAGAAAACAGAATGAACAGATAAGAGATGCTTCAAGGCAGTTCAGCTCTGTGATGGTTCTGTTGAGACAGAACACACATATACAAGGTGTTTGAAGTAAGAATTTCCTTCGAGAAGAAGCACAAAGGGAATAGAAGGCCCAGCATTTGTTACTGGCCTTAGATAAGCTTACTGTTCACCTATTTATCAATGTAAAAATGCCCAATAAGTTTTTAGCTCAAGGAAGAGAGGACATGGCCAAAGATGGCCTTCATGAACTTTTTTTTTCCTGTGTGAAGTATGGAAACTCATTTTCAGTATTGGATTTTGACTGGATTGTCTTCTACCCAGAAGCTGGCTCTGCAGAAGTTATGATCAGATCTTTAGAAGTAACATTTGATCTACCGCTGAATATAGATCCCCTTCCTTCCCTCTTCTACTCCCTCCTTGCTTTTCCTTCTTATTACACTGATTTCATGCAAAATTAATTATCAGTCCTGTCACATCTTGCACTGCTAACAGTGGTCAGTATTGAATTATGGGGAACGTGAACAGAATTTTCAGCAGCCTAATTGCTTCTCCTGTGCCCAGCAAAATGTTACATTAAATACTCACAGCAAGCAGACTGTATTCTATTTCCATAACAAACTGGCGGGATTTCATTACCAGAATCCCTAGCATCTACTCACATGACTCTTTCCTAACTGCCCTATCAGACTGGTCTTGGATAAAGTAAATTCCTTTCCAAAGCTGCAGCTGCCTAGTTAGGTATTGAAATATTGTATCCACTTGCAGGTCAAAAAGGAAAAAATAACAACAGCAGCAAGTGGTCCATGAGAGTGAAGTGGAGGTATTAAAACTAGGCTGGGTCTTCTCTTTTGGAAGATGACAGACTGAGTCCCACAGTGCCTCACTCCATTCAAAGCAAATTAGGAGTGTAGGATTGCAGTGACAACGGATCTCCAGGGCTATCATAGTGCTTTACCTAAAGATAACAAGAGATTAGCCCTTAGTGACAGATGACTAATATATTCTGTGGACACTGACTGAGAGTTTGGGAGTTTCTACTGTCCCTCTCAAGGAGCTTAGAGAATATGTACACGGGAAGACAAAAATTAAAGAAATGTAATGCACTGTATAATGCATAATGATAAATGCATCTTCAAGGTACCTAAGTAATTTAGAAGATATTGCAGTGGGAGAAGAGTACTGAGATATTCACCAAATTCCTACCAGAAAAAAATAACACTTGAGTTGGCTGATGAAGGTTGACTAGGAGTTCATTAGACATAGTGGAGAAAGTCATTTTAGAAAAAATGATAATAACCAGCTTTGATTGAGAGCTCAATTTTGCTTGTCCTTTTTGGAAGCGTACTGTATGTATGTATTAGTCCATTTTCACATTGCTATAAAAAACTGTCCAAGACTGGGTAATTTATAAAGGAAAGAGGTTTAATTGACTCACAGTTCTGCATGGCTGGGGAGGCCTCAGGGAACTTACGATCATGGTGGAAGGGGAAACAAACACATCCTTCTTCACATGGCAGCAGGAGAGGGAAGTGCAGAGTGAAGGGGGGAAAAGCCCCGTATAGAACCATCAGATCTCATGAGAACTCATTCACTATCACAAGAACAGCTTGGGGAACAGTCCCCATGATCCAGTCACATCCCACTGGTTCCCTCCTACAATACGTGGGGATTATGGGAACTATAGTTCAAGATGAGATTTGGGTGGGGACACAGCCAAACCATATCAATGTATTAAAACAGTTAATCTTTATAGTGATAGTGATTCTTTGAGGTATTATTCCCATCTTAAGAATGAGGAAACCGAGGCACTGAGAGGTTAACTCACAGCTAGTAAGTAAGAGAGCAAGAATTCATACCCAGCAGTATGAAGAAGTGAAGGATGAGTTGGGAATACAGAACTTGATCATTGAGAGTCATACTAGTCACACCAAGGAAGTTAGAGTTAATCAATTGACAACGGGGAGCTCTTGAAAAGAACTGACAAGGTCAGATTTGCATTTTAGAAATATTGTTGTGGAAACAGAAGGATTGATTAGAAGGAAGCCAGAACTGGAGCCTGGAAAGTTGGCTACATGCCTTTCACAGTAATCCAGGAAGGGGATGATGGAAGAGAGGCTGGAGCATGGGAGCAACAGCTGGAGTGAAGAAGAGAGGATATGTGTGGGAAATCTTTAAGGGGTACATTTGGCACAACTAGGTGATAGACAGAAGTGATGGGTGGGGAGTAGAATTGGTGCATCTACTCTTCTGACTGCCTTTCCCTATCTCCAGTCTCACCAAGTTATCTTGAATTAGGAAGCAAGGAAAAAGGGTCAATTAAGAAAAAGAGAGAGCAAGGTTAATGGAGAACAGGCTCAAGAAGGAAGAATTTAAAAATTGGAATAAGGCAGGAGAGGATAAAGAAACTACCTATGGAGTGCTATGCTTGTTACCTGGGTGGCAAAATAATCTGTACACCAAATCCCCATGACATGTGATTTACCTGTATACCAAACCTGCACATGTACCCCTGAACCTGAAATAAAAGTTTAAAAAAATAGAATGAGTTAAGGGATTTGGTAATCTTGAGAAATCTCTGTGAAGTGTCCATGTATTCCATGGGTTCAATGGGGATCTGCCATTGAAATTCATAGACCTGAATATCAGTGAAGGGTAGAAGATTAGAGAATTTGCTCTTTGGATAGTCGAACTCCTTCTTTCATAGATGAGGAAAGTAAAGTCTAGAGAAATTGGAGAGACTTGTGTCATATCACTTAGTTTGTTACAGAGCTAAATTCATACCACCCATTTCCATGTGCCCTCAAATAGTAGCCGACCTCTTCCTTCCTGGGAGAGAATCCTTAAACACCAAGTCCTGATCTCATAGGCCTGATAGTCAATCCTTGGAAGGGATACTGTGGTGCATTGCCTAGATCCGTCCCACTTAACCCTGGGACCCACATACTCACTCCCCAACCTGCTGGGAGTGCTGGTCACTGACCTGTCTCAACTAGGTTGACTCCAGGAATTGCTCTCTGCTAAAGGAATTTTTCTGTCTCAGGGATATACCAAAATGAAAACATAAAAATTTTATATAAAGAGCGTTTGTTGCCTGGGTTGTATGCCTGTAGAATACATTCAGAGGTAGAATTACTGCTTCAATGGTATTAATAAATTTTTACCCAATGGCTTTTCAAAAGTGTGCATCCCCAATGGCTTTTCAAAAGTGTGCATCAATACACACCTAGAAATATGCAGTAGGATCAATTTCACCAATTATCTCACCATCTTTTTAGAAGCTAATTCATTTTGCATTCCTAAATTCCACTAAATTTCAAGAGAGCAGTTAAAGAATAATACAAAACTTTGAAGCACTAAATGTATATATTTAAGATATTATGTCTTCTGTAGTCAATGGCAAATATCAAGAATAGAGAAGATGCACAAAACTGACCAGTAGCAGAAACAGAGATCCACATTCTAATCTCACATCTTTCTACTTTGGTTAAAAGCAATAATTCCTATTTCACTCACTGATGAGTCTTTCCCTAACGAGAATGTGACTAAAACCAGTTGCGTTTGAGAAAGGGATGTAGAAAGAGACAATTAGGTAAAGGTGAAAAATGAGACTGACGAAGTGACGTTGGTCAATCTCCTGTTTACTGACTGCAGGTTAGGAAATAACATCAACTAGGTTTTCTGGAATTTGAGAACTGAGTATTATAAAAACACTGACTCCGTTATTATTATCATTGTCATTTTTAATTTTGGATTCAGAGATAGGAGCTGAATAGCAGCAAAAAAAAAAATATGCTTATGAAGATCTGCCTAGTGAAAATGACACTCCTTTGGCTTAGGAAGAGAAAGAAAATGAAAGCCTTACTTCTTTCTTCTACTGATTGAAGTTTTTACTTTCTGCTGTTTACTTGGGTTTTTAATACTGAAGACTTCTTTGTAGTCTCTGATGAGTTTTGAAGATTAATTTTGCAGAAGTAAGATAATATTCCTGTTTACCAGAAATATTTCTGACCATAGGACTCATTATTTATTTATTATGGATGGTCATTTTATATATTTTTAATGCTTATTTAAGACTCGGGAGTACATGTGCAGGCTTGTTACATGGATAGATTGTGTGCCACTGAAATTTGGTGTAAGAATGATCCCCTCATCATTCTTAGCATAGCAGTCAATAGTCAGGGTTTCAACCCTCGACCCTTCCCTCCCCCTCTAGTAATCCCCAGTGTCTATTGTTGACATATTTATGTTCATGAGTACTCATAGTTTAGCTTGCAGTTACAAGTGAGAATATGTGGTGTTTGGTTTTCTGTTCCTACATCAATTCACTTAGGGTAATTGCCTCCAGGTGCATCCATGTTACTGAAAAGAACATGATTTCATTCATTTTTCTTTTCTGTGGCTGTGTAGTATTCCATGGTGTACATGTACCATATTGTTTTTATCCAATCCACCATTGATAGGCACCTAGGTTGATTCTATGTCTTTGCTATTGTGAATAGTGCTGCAGTGAACATACAAGTGCATGTATCTTTTTTGGTAAACTAATTTGTATTCCTTTGGGTATAAACCTAGTAATGGAATTGCTGAGTTGAATGGTAATACCATTTTAAGTTCTTTTGGAAATCTCCAAACTGCTTTCAACAGTGTCTGAACTAATGTACATTCTCACCAACAGTGTAGCTTTCCCTTTCCTCTGCAACCTTTCCAACATCTGTTTTTTTTGTTTGTTTGTTTTTCACTTTTTAGTAATAGCCGTTCTGACTGGTGTGAGATGATATCTCATTGTAGTTTTGGTTTGCATTTCTCTAACTAGTGATATTGACCACTTTTTCATATAATTGTTGGCTGCATGTATGTCTTCTTTTGAGAAGTGTCCGTTCATATTCTTTGCCTATTTTTAATGGAGTTATTTGATTTTTTTGTTGAATTGTTTAAGTTTCTTATGGATTCTAGATATTAGGTGTATGTTAAATGCATAGTTTACAAATATTTTCTCCCATTTTCTAGGTTATCTGCTTACTCTATTGATAGTTTCTTTTGCTGTGCAAAAAGTCTTTAGTTTAATTAGGTCCCACTTAGCAATTTTTGTTTTTGTGACAATTGCTTTTGGAGATTTAGTTGTGCATTCTTTGCCAAGGCCAACGTTCTAAATGGTATTTCCTAGGTTTTCTTCTAGGACTTTTATGATTTTTAGGTCTCACATTTAAGTTTTTAATCTATCTTAAATAATATTTGTATATGGTGAGACGTGTAGGGGTCCAGTTTCAATCTTCTGCATATGGCTAGCTAGTTATCCCAGCAATATTTGTTGAATAGTAGGGAGTCCTTTCCCCATTGCTTGTTATAGTCAAGCTTCTGACCATGAGATTTTATGTGATGTTGAAACCCAAAACTACCCAAAGGAATTAACTACTGCTGGTTAATTGTACCTATATTAAACACTTTCTTTATAGTATTTTCCTTATTTGGGGGCCATCTCAAAGTCATAACAATCAGAATTCGTGTCTTCTCATATGATTTTTACTCAGAATTACACAGAATACAGTATTCATAAAAATGAACCAACCATAAAATATTTATTCTTCTACTGTGTCAGGTAGTCTTGTAGGTTCCTAAGAGATACCAAAGACAGGTTCATAATTCTTGTCCTCGAAGATCTCCCAATCTACTGATAAAGCAAGTACCATATGCATGAAAAGATAAATGTCTTTATAAAGTTTCTTAATCATGAGTGCCCATTTGAGTGGTCTGTGGGTTTTTAAAAGTTATTCACAGAAACGAGGCTCCTTAGTTCTGACATGGGGACCATTTTTTTTTTATTTTCAAAAAGCTCTATGAAGTGATTTGGATGTAAACCTCTGAAAAGAAGTTATTGTCTTAAATATTCATGGGAGGCTAGGCCTACTTGCATCTGGAGTTGGCTCCAGAAGTCTTTACAAAGTTAGCTTGGCATTGGCTGGGTTTCAAAGAATAAATAGAAGGGGATAAACCAAGAAGAAATGTGGATATATATGGGGCACGATTGAATAATTTCCAGAAAGAAATCAGATAGTACAAGGAGTGTCCAGAGAATGATGTATATGGCTGAAATAGAAGTGTTATAGAATGGTAGTTAGTAATAAAGCTTTAATATAACAAGCATATTGAAACAAATTGCATGTAAAACACTGATGTAATAAAAAGATTTAGATTGTTGGAGTATTTTGATGTCAAGTACTTGTCTTCCTGGTGATGTGAAACCATGCATATGTGTTTTAAGTAGAAATGTGACTCCATGGGAAAACATGTAAGAACATGAGCAAAGATGGATGAGAATAGGGTGAGTGTGAAGGGAAAACTTATTAGGATGCTAGTTCTGTGAGGTTATAAAGACCATAAGGTAGTGGCATTGGAGTACAATAAAAAGATGACGACATTTTAAAGGAAGAACCTCCCCGGCAGCATGGCTGAATAGACCTGGGAAGAAAGAGAATTTATGCCTGAATGAATGGAAAACTGATGATTTTATATCTCAAAGTGGATAATTTATTTAGAGGCAACTGGCTTTGGAGGAAGGAGAAAATGAGGGGTTTTCTAATGTTTGAGATGATAGAGAAACAGGCAAGCATAGATACTTTGGAGGCAGTTGGATATGTAGCATTGGAGTCAAAGGCCAAGTAAGAGGTAGAGAAAGAGATTTTGGGGAACTTCTCATGGAGGAAATACTTGAAGTCTGGAGAATGGATGAGACCTGAAGGGAATAAGATATGTAGATAGAGACAAAAGTTGAAGGGTAACACTCAGACTTTGGGGGAGATCTACATTTAGGAAGTAGGAGGAGAAAAGTAAAGGCACAGTTAGAAAAAGAAAGATTCAACTAAAGAAGAGAAAAGGCCAAAAAAAGTGTAACCCACAGAGAAAAGAGCATTTCTGGGGCTAAGGAGTGATCAGCACTATCAAAATACTACAGGTAAACTAGTAAAACAAGTAATGTCAGCATTAGTTTCCTTGTCTGCATAACAATAATAGTTATTATGAGGTATTTTTGTGAATAAACTGAAATGATGACTATTAAGCATTTAGCCCAAGGCTAGGTAAAAGAAAAGGCTAGCCAAAAGCATCTGTTATTATAAATATAATAATTACTAATCAGCACCCAACTATGCCGGGCACTTTTCTAGTTACACATTTGAATAAGATGCAACCCTCAATTTCAAAGAGGTAAGTGTCAATACAAAGATAAAGATGTGAAGAACAGATAGATACCATTTTGTGGTATTGTTTCTACAAGAAAGATGTGAATACAATGGAAAAGGTGCCAGTGGAGAAAAGTGAGAACTTTATGAGTCCTTTGCCAGACATAAGTGATAGTGTTTTCTGTACATATTACATGTTATTCTTAGACTTGTGCAATTTGCTAAGCCAGTTTATAGACTCTTGAATCTGTGTAATTGCTATGTTCTTGACTCAAACCTGAAGGGACAGACTCTTGGGAGGGAATAGCCAGGTTCAGCCTTTTATCTTTCTTCTGTGCACAGAACTCTTGCTTACTTTCTCCACCATGGGTAAATCAGAATGTCTTTGAACAATGAGCATTTTCTGCAGCCTGAGCAGCAGTTGCTCTTTAGACCCAATTTACAAATTAGGAAAAACAAATAAATTATTTATAGCATGACAAAAATAGGATTTGGCTTAATCCAACAGCTTTCTCAGTTACAATGCTTGCTGCTCAAGTAATGGATCAATTCACAGTTGGCTAAATCCAGGTCTTTTTGAACCTTTCTATTTAAAGTATGGTTCTCTGACCAGGGGCATGGAGATCCCTTGGATATTTGTTTCAAATGTAGAATCTCAAGCCCCGCTCCAAACTTAACTGGATAAGAATCTGCGTTCTGTCAAGAACTTTAGAGGCACTGTATGCAGATTGAGAGGCACTGGGCTAGAATACTGAATTAGGGCTTCGGAACATCATCACATTCTCCACGCTGTCCCAGTATACTATTGGATGATGTCAGAGCAACGTGAAAGGATTTTGGGTTGTGGTTTAGCTCATAGTCCATGCAGAAGAGGCCATAATTAGCACAGGGTACCATGGCACTTCTCATCTGAGACATGTGACATGGATTTGCACAGATGAGTATTTCTGACCTATTAATGTTAGTAGTAGAAGTGATCCTTTTGTCAGTGGAAAAAGCTGCCAGACTCAGAAGCAAGTAAAACCTGAAGAATCTTTTAGAACTGTTAGTCAAGAACTTCATAGGTGGTTTATATAAAATTTATTATCACTTGCTGACTGCATGGTTTTCGGCATTTCTTAACCTTTCTAAACTTCAATCTTTTCATTCATGGAACGTAGATAATTATTGTACCTGTATGACAGGGTCAATGAAAGGTTAAATGAGTGAAGATACATAAAGTAGTTAGCACAGGATCTGGGATTTAGTGAGGGCCCAGATACTACTTGTCTGTTATTATTTAGTTTATTTATTTTATTTTTATTTATTTATTTATTTATTTATTTATTTATTTATTTATTTATTTGAGACAGAGTCTCACTCTGTCACCCAGGCTGGAGTGTAATGGCGCAATCTCGGCTCACTGCAACCTCCGCCTCCTAGGTTCAAGGGATTCTCCTGCCTCAGCCTCCTGAGTAGCTGGGACTATAGGCATGTGACACCACGCCCGGCTAACTTTTTGTATTTTTAGTAGAGATGGGGTTTCACCGTGTTAGCCAGGATGGTCTCGATTTCCTGACCTCGTGATCCACCTGCCTCGGCCTCCCAAAGTGCTGGGATTACAGGCGTGAGCCACCGCACCCGGCCTATTACTTAGTTTATTATTATTTCATTATTATTGAGTATCTATTATTTGATTTTTTATGTAATAATAGTGAAATAATAGACTTCTGAATATTTGCAGAGAAATCCAATAATTTTAAGTGATATTGGCAAATACTATGATATTAGAAATCTAGGTGGTACTTAGGAATCTATTTTCTTAGTCTCTATTCTGTGGCCAGGGAAACTCTTTATTCCTTTTGTCCCTGCTATATTTGAGACAAAGATCTTGAATGCATCCACTCTTCCCTAAGGAAATGCCATCAACTCATCATCCCCATACCATGCAAATGCCTTTTACAGCTGCAGAGCAGGTGTGGGCAGATGAATACAGCAGCATATGAACACATGTTTACCCTCCTTGGCCACACTTTGTCTTACTCTATGTTTTCTAGGAACACAGTTTGGGGTGGAAATGCCTTTATTCCATTTATATTTCGTCAATTATCTGGTTTAGCTTCCATTCTTACAACCTAATTAAATTCAGCCCATCAACTCAGTTTAAGGCATAGCAGCTGTAGACACTTCATTTATCTACTTGGAGAGAAAAAAGATAAGTTGGTACAGGGGTTCCCCATCTTGTGAATGCAATTCCCATTCAACTACATGCAATTGAATATGAGCATGGGATGGTATTCTGGACCTAATGTTAAATTCTGCTACTAAGCTATCATCGTTGAAATAATATACTCAACTGCAACTTTACATATTTTCCAGGGAAATGCAAATGATTGCTTTTAAAGGAATGACAACTCATTTGCCTGCAGATTTCATTCAGGATATTTAATTCTGAACTACTAGCCTATCACCCATTAACTGCCATTTCTAATATCTTTTGACTCCCTCAAAGAGGGAAACTCATAATTTGTTTCACTTAGAATTTACATTTTTTTAATATTCTAGAAACCATGAAAGAAATCATTGAGTCCTTAGCTCCTGTTTTTTTTTTTTTTGGTTGTTGTTAAATTGTAGAATATTAGAATGTTTCAGTTTTACTGATTGTATTTGTTAATCATTCTTCTTCCACTACCGTCTCTTCCCATCCTCTTGGAAGGGTGTTAGAGAAGGCTCTATATCTCACCTACAGATGATTTCACCTAGAAGCTTAGCCTCCCTTCATGACTACTGTTAAAGATAAAGACTGCCTTTGGTTGACACCATAACCCACAAGAAATGATTGCATTCCTCCTGGATGGGGAGCAGGTGACATTGCAGATGTTACACTTCCCACATGTCTAAGCCACTGATCGAGATTAAAAATTCAAAAGACACCAAAGAGCCACGTTATTGTCCCCTCACAGGGAGCTCTAGAAATACATGACCTAAATTGTTTCTTCTAAGCATATTATCAGTTCCATTTTCAAGGTATCAACATGATATCTTTCCATTGGTTCACAGGAAGACCAAAGAGTGGCAAGAGAAAAATGTTTCCATTTGTAGTTTTTCTACAGACTCATGGTATAGGTCAGCTTTTTTATTGTAAATATTTAAGATGTACATTTAAGGTGTCTCCATATATGTATATATATATATATATATGTATACATAGTGAAATTACTAGTAGAGTCAAGAAAATTAACATATCCATCATCTCAGTTACCTTTGTTGTCATAATGGCACATAAAAATCTACTCTCTTAGCAAATTTCCATGATACAATACAGTAGTAGTAACTATAGTTATCATGCTGTACCTTAAGTCTCTAGATATTCGTTCTACATAATTGTAACTTTGTACCCTTTAACCTACATCTCCCCATCTCCTCTTCCACTGCATCTGGTAACCAACTTTCTACTCTGTGTTACTATGTATTTGACTGTTTATTAGTGTCGACTTATGAGTGAGATCAAACTCTTTCACTCTCTCTTTCTTTCCCGTTTTTTTTTTTTTTTTTTTTTTAAACAAGATCTCACACTGTTGCCCAGGCTGGAGTACAGTCACATGATTCCAGCTCACTGCAGCCTCAACTTCCCAGGCTCCAGGGATCCTGTCACATCAGTGTCCTTAGTAGCTGAGACTACAGGCATCCACCACCACACCTGGCTAATTGTTTGTTGTAGAGATGAGGTCTCACTATGTTTCCCAGATTGGTCTCCAACTCCTGAGCTCAAGTGATTCTCCCACCTCAGCCTCCCAAAGTGCTGGAATTATGGTGCGAGCCACTGCTCCTGGCCTCTACAGTATTTTTCTTGCTGTGTCTGGCTTATTTCACTTAGCATAATTTCTTCTGGGTCCAATCATGTTGTTGCAAGTGGCAAGATCTCCTTCTTTTTAAGACTAAATAATATGCCATTTAATATGTACATCTACCACAATGTCTTTATTCCTTTAGCATGAGGAGAAAATTGAACATTACTTTGAGAACTAGAAAAAAATGAACATGTGGGTTATTTTAGTGGTTAAAAAAATAGGAAAATAACTATAAAGACATGAACCAACTATCAGGGGATGTTTGGGTTCTTTCCATATCTTAGCTATTGTAAAAAATACAAGAAAGAACAGACATCTCTATGGGGTGCTTATTTCATTTCCTCTGGGTGTATACCCAGAAGAACAATTGCTGGATAATATGGTAGTTCTAGTTTTAATTGTTTGAGGAGCAGCCATTCTGATGTTATAATGGCTGCACCAATTTATATTCCCACTAACAGTGTACAGGCATTCCCTGAACTTCACTCTATATTTTATTTCCCAAATGAGATGGAAGTACATGGAATAAAGTAGTATTCAAGCCAGTTTAGTCTTCACATTCTAAATCACCCCTCTATGAAACCTCTCCAGATTACCTTTTCTCCCCATGTGGATCTGAATATGCTCCTTTATTCCCAGTTGTCCTGTATGTATCCAGTTTTACAGACATAGCATCTGTAAAGGACACTGTTGTCTTACACCGAAGTGTAGCAATTAAGAACTCGGGGTTTGCACCTTTCCAGCTCTGTAGACTTGGGCTGGCAACTGAGCCTCTTTCACCCATAGTTTCTTTATCTAGAAAACAGGAGTGATCCATGTCTCATAGGACCGGTGTAAGGATTAAATGAGTTGTAACTAGAAAATTGTTGGGAAATACCAAATATAATTATATAATGACTAGCCTCTGTAGGTATAAACAGTTTAATTACTTATAAGTTTACATGTCTGCCTATATTAAAGAGGGCAAGACTTAGATTGTAGTTCATTTTCATGTCTCTGTAACACAGCACTCTGTTTAGTAGTTACATAAATAGTGATTGAATGAATGTACAAGTGAGTGAATAATCATCTCAAGTCTATCGTTTGTCAAGGAAAATTTCCAGATAGAGTTCTTTCTCCTTTAGGGGGTCTTTAAGATGGTCCCAGTGCCAACCCAAGAAGAGCCAGAGCTAGATCTTCAAGGCAGTCTGGGACCTGGATCCTCCCCTCCAGATGCCTAGAGGTATCTCCTGGGACCATGATGGGTCTCAGTCATACCCCTTCATTCATTGGTTCATGTCTTCATAGTCATTTTCTTTTTTTTTTTTTTTTTAACCACTGAAATAACCCTCATTGTTTCTCATTATTTCTAATACTCAATGTAGTTTTAAATTTTCTCCCCATGCTCAAGAAGAGAAATGGAAATATGGCAAACATCTCCATGAACCCACATTTTCTCACATCTTTAGATCAAAAACTCTTATTCTTCAGATAAACAGGTTGTAAAATTTTCAGTGTTGAAGAGAATGAAATATGACATTTGATTTTATTGATTCATTGCTTATTTTTGGCAGAAGTTATCCTTTATTCAGTTTCATCTCTTTATGTCTTACCACCTCTTTGTGAACTAGCCACTTACCTTGAGGGTTTACAAATTCAAGATTTCTCAGCACGATTAGCCCTAATAGTATGCTTTCCTTCCAAGGTTTCCAGATTATCCAAATACAGTATTATTTCTATCCCAATCATGTTTAAGGATTATTATTTTACATAGAAATAAAGAAAGAAAGGGGAACCAATACAAAGTGTTAGAAAGACAGCTATGATTAATATGTTGGACTGGCCCATTATCAGACCCTCTAGATTTTACAGGTAGCTTTCTGATCAGAAATCTTGGGTGAGAAATAGTAAGAATGATGGCCTTAGTTAAATCCTCTATCAATATGACAGGTTAAAAAAAAGACATATGAGTTAGTTAAAAGCACCTCTCCCTTGGTAACTCTAAGTGTTTTAGTTTTTCAGATGGCAATTTATGACTTTCTATAGCTTTTTCTTGAGATGAATTTGTGGACCAGTTGGATAGTGATAGAAATACAGGACTTGCTAAAAATTACAAAGTGTTTATGGCAGTTCTGGCAAATATCCTCTAGATCACCAGATAATGCCATGTCAGCAATATTATCAATAATGAGTTGCCTACTAAGAACCAGGGGAATGGGGGCATGGACTGAAACTTTACCATAGACATCTTTGCTATTCTGGACTGTTGGTTTGCTTCCTAGTGTACTTCTGCTTATCCTTTCTTCCCTTTGGCTTCATTGAGATCCTCAGCCACTGAGTTCTATCTTGGTGCATTCCAGCCACACCCCAAAAGAAGAACAAGAATGAATAAGCCATCCATCTCTGAATGTAGAGCAGGTTGGAAAATGATAACCTTATTCATTATTATTGCTTGATACATTTCCGAATTTGTGTTATCTGTCATTAAATAGCTACCACAGCCTTCTTTCATTCTTCTCGGTATCAGTTTAATAATTTGTTCAATGAATATCAGAAAGAACAGGATCACATCCAGATTTTACCACTTACTGGCTGTGTGACACTGGGTGTGGTTATTAACCCCATGGAACCTCATCTTTAAAGTTCAAATGATGGTAACTAACTCATGAGGTTGCTAGGGATTAAATGAAGTACCATGTTTAAGGCTTCTGGCGTGGGTGCTGAGATATAGCAGATAAGAGATGGCAGTCAAAAAGAATGTGTCTTACTTTTTTATAGTATATAGAGTGACAATTTTCAATACAAATAGTGTCTGTATATATGCAGTCTTAACATGGCATTTTAAAATTTCATTGTAGACTTTAAAAAACCTAACAAATTGGATTTCAGCCTCTTTCTTACTATATTAGAAAACAAAAGAAGATTAAAATAAAAAAGGTTTCCTTTTAATCAATCTATTAATAAAAAGATAAGTACTGAGATTCCGTTGACATAAAAAATAATTGAAAGTTTATAGGCAAATTCTTGAAATAGAAAGGCACTTTTTTTCCTCATAAGAGGACAGTTTAGAGGATTTAAAAAGCAATCAAAGGTCTCAAGTTTTATATGATCAATTCAAATTGACTGAATTTTCATCATCATCCTCCTCCCTCCCTCTTTCTTTCTGATAGTCTACATTTGTGGAATAGAGAGATTTTTGTCTTTCAAATTCTAACCCTGAGGATTTTTGCTAGGCACAAGTTAAGACCTGTATTGTTTTCTCCTAACAGTTCCTATGACATTTTTAAAGTGTTTACTTTATTCTAGTATGTCTGTTCTGTTGATCTTCGAAGGACCTGTGTCTCTAGGTGACATCTGTATTCAACCAATTTTGAAGACTCTTCTGATTGGATTTAGCAGGGGATTTGTAGAGTGTGGGGCTTTGACTAGGCCCAGGTCCTTTGCCAGCCAGGCATACTTTGTCCTTGTGAGGGCCGATATTGGAAAGGTGGAGGAGAATTATGTTCTATGGCACTTTCAGAAGCTCGAGAATACCTTGGCAGAGCCAAGCCTTCTGCTTAGGGAATGGCTAGCAGTAACAAAGCATGATACCTGAGATCAGGTACATAGTCAAGAGTTAGGTTGAAAGTCGAATATTAACCTGAAAAAGGAAGATTTGGCAGCACAGTGTATCTTACAGTCCCAGGAAAAGAGCCAGTTGACGTGTTCTGTGAGACTTCAGAAAACTGTACGATGTGAAAGTAGAAGCATTTCTAATCATAGTTATATTTTGAGTAATCTCTTCATAGTAGAATGAGTCCCCCAACACTGCATGTACTAAAGCCAAAGGAAGGGCCGCCACTTTTCAGAGTTATTGAAGGAATTCACCCATCAGATATGTTTTGATTTTATTCAGTGATTGTTCAAACTAGATCCGTTTCTCTACCTTATTTTCAATGGGCAGTGGTTCTCTAGTTCATCAAAAAGTTTTTCCTCTGGAATTTTTGAGAAGCAATAGAAATCCAGAGCATTTAAAGGTGATGATTAATTAGTATATTAATCTTAGATAAATGTCCCCAGATAATTTTTAAATGATCAAATTTGTATCAAAGACATTATTTATTTTAGCATCATTTTGATTTCTTCTACTTTGTTGCTGGGGTTGGGGTAAAAGAGGGAGAAATGGAGACCATATATAATTCTGAAATGAAAAAAAAAAAGCAACAATACACTGAATTTTCTTAGAGTAAACATAATGCTATGCTGGGTTGTTACAGCATTTACAATGCTCATCTTCCCTTACACTTGAATGACTTCCTCCTGGATCTGAAACACCTTCCTCAAGAGCATCATCACAGGACTGTTAAAAATCCTAACATGTTACAATTTTACTACCTTTCTTCTTCCAGTATTCCAGCTTGGAGACTTTGCATAGCCCTGGTTAATTAATGTTGAACTTTTCAGGGTATCTGTGAATCATGGTGGGGGGTAGGGTTGGGGACTAGAATTTAATTAAAGGCACAAGCTTCATGGGGATTGTGAATTCACAGATTCCAAAAGGGAGACAGCCATTCTAGGGAGACTGCTAATAGGGAGTAAGCAGGGTGACAAAGTGTGCAGGAACTGAAGGAAGATGACATTCAAAGGTCTAAACAGGGGAGAAGAAAAACAAAGAGATCAGCATGTTACAGCTGAGCCTTTTCAAACGCACGGTGATAAAGAACAGATATGTTTTGTGTGTGTGTATGTGCGTGTGTGTGTGTTATGCACAGTGGCTTGAAGGTAGCAGCCCTTTCCCCTGATAGAAATTTGATGATGGCAGCAACAAAACCTAAACAGAGAATAATTAAAGGGTAAGGTGGTAGTTAATGAAATGAAAATAACTTTAAAAGGATGAAAAGAAATTGTTGTTAACACACCATGTGGTTAACCTATGAACCTAGCTGCTGTGGAAACATAATAACACAGAGTCAGCTCCTGCAATGCAAGTAAGCCACTTCCTGGGTAGAAATGGGGCTCTTTGGAAAAAGATTAACTTTTCTGTCCACAGGGGTATTATTTAGCTCACTGGAATAGCAATTTGACAAATGGTGCCTTTATGGCCCAAGTGAATACTGCTGGTTTCTGCTAAAAGGGCAGGTGCTACAAACCCAAGAAGAAAAACATTCTTGCATACTTGCCCCCCTCAGCATAAGGACAACTTTGAGCCTGTTCATTTTTGAGAGTTCCAGCAGTGGAAAGAAAGTTCTAAGGTTTGGTAACCTGTGACTCACAGAGAGCAGAATTTCAAGCCTAGTTGAGAAAACATTCCTTCAAGAGGGTGCTGCTTATTTGCTTTGGCCACATTGGATTTTGGAATCTTAACTGTTCTTGTCACTTTGGTCCTGGTTCAAGTCAAAAGAGTTTCTTCTACTTGGGACTTGAATTAGGTGAAGACTGACGGACATTTATTTACGTACCAAAATACACAACATATGTGTTGCAGTTAGTTCCTCCTTACAGAGGAACTGGTAAGCACTTTAGCCAGGTAGGGCTAAGGGAATTTTCACAGTTCTGACTGTATGAGGATTCCTGTTTCTTTGTTGTCTTATTTTATGCATCATCCACTGATTCTCATCTAAACCCCAGGCCATTTTGCGTGAAAATAGTCCTTCTATAAATAAAAAATTTAGACCAGAGGCAAAGGAGTCTCCATCTCTCTGCTTACAATTATTGCTCGATGTTCAAAGTTCTCAAGACTTATCTCTTCCTATTGCAATCCCTAATATACCCGTATATAGATACATTTAGGTCTGAGGATGCTTGAGCTTAAAGAGAGTAAGCTCTTGTTTGGTACAAGCTCTGCATAATACCTCTGAGCTATCTCCCTGCTTTAGAATGCAGTGGTAGGAGTTTTTTTTACAGCACTCTGATTTTAGCCAAGGAACTAACAACCGTTGTGTAATGCACTAGCTAAAATTGTCTCCTTTATCGTGTAAAAGTCATCCATTGACTCATTTATTTATTTACCAAGTGCCTACTATGTTTCAGAAAGGGTTGTAAAGGGAACAGCTAAGACAAGGTCCTTGTCCTCATGCATGTCATACTCTAATGAGAGGAGACAGATCATACTTTAACTGGTAAATTATAGTCAATTGCAAACAGCAGTAAGTGCTAGAGAGGAAAGGACCAGAATAAGGGTAGGAGGTACTTTTGAGAGGTGACAACGTGCTAGCAGCCCTCGCTCGCTCTCGGTGCCTCCTCGGCCTCAGTGTCTGCTCTGGCTGCGCTGGAGGAGCCCTTCAGTCCGCCGCTGCGCTGTGGGGGCCCCTCTCTGGGGCTGGCCAAGGCCTGCCCTCTGCTCACGGGGAGGTGTGGAGAGAGAGGCAGAGGCGGGAGTCGGGGCTGCACTGGGCGCTCACTGGCAGGCAAGGGTTCGGGCTCCGTGGCCCTGCACTGGGCGCAGCCGGCTGATGCCTGCTGGGCTTGAAGAGGGACGAGCTCCCTCTGGGCTGCCGGAGTGCCCGTGTTAGGTTCCAAAGTCGCGCAGCGAGTGCCATTGAGAGGTGAAGCCGGCTGGGCTTTTGGGTGGAGTGGGGACCTGGACAACTTTTCTGTCTAGCTAAAGGTTTGTAAACACCCAATCAGCACTCTGTGTCTAGCTAAAGGTTTGTAAACGCACCAATCAGCACTCTGTGTCTAGCTAAAGGTTTGTAAACGCACCAATCAGCACTCTGTGTCTAGCTAAAGGTTTGTAAACGTACCAATCAGCGCTCTGCCTCTAGCTAATCAGGTAGGGGACTTGGAGAACTTTTCTGTCTAGCTAAAGGATTGGAAATGCACCAAGCAGCACTCTGTGTCTAGCTAAAGGTTTGTAAATGCACCAATCAGCTGTCTGTCAAAACGGACCAATCAGCTCTCCGTAACATGGACCAATCAGCAGGATGTCGGTGGGGCCAGATAAGGAAATAAAAGCAGGCCACCTGAGCCAGCAGCGGCATCCTGGTGGGTCCCCTTCCACACTGTGGAAGCTTTGTTCTTTCGCTCTTTACAATAAATCTTGCTGCTACTCACTCTTAGGGTCTGTGCCGCCTTTATGAGCTGTAACACTCACCGCGAAGGTCTGCAGCTTCACTCCTGAAGCCAGCCAGACCACGAATCCACCAGAAGGAAGAAACTCTGAACATGTCCGAACATCGGAAGGAACAAACTCCAGACACACCATCTTTAAGAACTGTAACACTCACCGCGAGGGTCCACGGCTTCATTCTTGAAGTCAGCGAGACCAAGAACCCACCAATTCTGGACACACTTCGAGTAGTGTGGTTGGAGAAGGTCCTTGGGAGAAGACAACATCACACCTGAAATAAGAGAGATTAGAAGGAGCCAGTGATAACAGACCTGGAAGAAGGGAATTCAGGACAGAGGGAGCAGAAGGCTCTAATGTGGAAACAAGAAGGCCAGAGTACCCAGAGCAGAATGAGAAGGGGAAAATCAGGAAGGAATCATATGTGGTTGTTCACTGAGAGCAATCATTGACAGTCTCACCCATGTTCTACAAAATTTCACTTCATGATTAAAACAAATTATATCTCTGTCTTTGCCTAAGACGTGTATTAAATAACAGCAATACAAATAATAAACATATTAAGTCCATTCTGTGTTCTAGTCACAATATTAAGTATTTATTTTATATATATTATTTAATCTTCACATTACTGCTAAGAAGCAATGATAAAACCAAGATTTTAAAATATTAACCAATTTCCCAAGACTAAACACAGCTAGTAAGTTGCACGACCTGGATCAATTCTCCATTGGCTTGTTTCCAAAGCCACAGGTTTACTTTAACATATACAGCTTTTATAGTACTAACATTGTGTTCTGTGTCCGTCACTAAATTGGGTATTTTACACACATTATCTTAATATATAAAACAATTATATGCAGCAGATGTTATTACCATGATACTGCAAATAAGAAAACTGAGAAATAGAACATTCAAGGGATTTTCTCACAGCCAAATAATAGTAATTGGCAGTGTTAGGATTTAGACTGATTTCTGTGTGATCTGTAGTCCATTCTGTTCAACACTACACGTACCTGCCTTCCCGTGGTATCATTGCCCCAGTTCTGAAACCTAGGTCTAGGTCGCAGGAGAACTAGCTCGATAAGGATGGGCTTTAGAGCCAAAATTTAAGCCATGCTTTGTCTTATCTGCATAATTTTATGTTCCCAGTCAGGTAAAACCTTACCCATTTATCTTTATTTCCTATCAAATGCAGACTTCCCTATGAGCTGTTGCTTGGTAAGTTCCAACCCAATATGATGTCACCACTGGGTGGACCTCTATGGCACCTGTCTCACTCTGCCTTGGTTCCAGTTATTTTTTTATATGCTTCATTGATTATTTCTACTCACTTCCCAGAAATGTTCCCTTTCCCTGAGAAATAGAGTTGTATCTCCCTCATTGATGCATCCTCTGTAACATCTAGCTGTTTAATGTGTCACTCAGAATAAGTGCTCAATAAATATTTATCAAAGTAGCTGATGTTTCAGGAAGTCTAGGAAGCAAACCACCTCTTCTGTTCTACTCTTGGATTCAAGAACTTAAGAGGATTTTGTTGGAAATCCACAAAGAATATTTTAAACGAGACACATAATAAGACTCTCTTTTGAGATGAGAGAAACCAACAACAGCAAAAGATGGGTGGTAACAGAACGGTGCTGTTTGCTGCCAGCTGATGTTCTTCTTGCCTCCTGGAAAGATAGAGCCAGAAGTCTTCCATCACTTCTTGGGATGAGCCAACTGGCCTGTTTTAACCTATATTACTTGAGTTTTGGCTACCAAAACTGTAAGCATTCACATGGGCCCCCACAAAGCTCTGCCATCTGACCCTTTCAGCACCTTCAACTCTATCCAGTCTCACTCCTGCTGTACTAACAAACATTCCATAAACACAAAACCAAAACCACTTAAAAAAAAAATCTTAGGCTGTCCCTACAACTTTTGCTATCCTCACGAAAGAGTGTTACTCCAATGAGACAAAAGTCCATCACAAGAAATGATTTTTCTACGGAAACAGCTGTGATTGGAGCGAGATACAAGATAAAACATGTTGTGGTCAAGTTCAAGGAGAAAACAGGTTGGCTAGCCCTAGCAATCCTACTGGCGGACTTACTTCTGCACACTTCATGCTACTATCTATCCTGTGTTGTCTAAGGCTATATAATGTCGAGAGACAGGGGCTAGTCCAGGAATCATGACAGCAAATGAGGGAGAGAGAGAGAGAGAGAGGAGACAGAGAGATGGCTCTTGCAACCTTTCCAATAGCTTTTGATAGGTTACGTACGGAAAAAGCCTCATATTGACATCAGGTTTACTTAGGTTCAAGTGAAAATAATGTCTTTAAAATAAATTATCTCTTTTGATGAAGGAAGTCCTTTTTGTTTTTTGATACCATGTTGCTTTTGGGAAAACATGCCTGAAAGTAGGCAAGTTTCTCTAAAGCAAGAACTGTAAAACTCATAGAAACATGAAGTTGACTTGATCATGCCCATTTTATAAATAAAGGAATGGAGACTCAAAGCGGTTAAGGGACATGTCTGCAGTATTTTACCCGTGAGCTATATGCCCTCTGGGTTTCTCCTCATCCATCTGCCCCCAACAACTATGCTCTTTCCTCTTTCCTTTACTGTTTCTGGGCATACCAAAGCCAAACTTAACAGCACCGATTTCACATTAAACAAAAGAAGAGGAACCTACTGACCAACCTTTCCCCATCCCCACCATGGCCTCGCCAGACTCTGGTAATCATTACACTACTCTGTAATTCTAAGATCGACCTTTTTAGATTCCATATATGAGTGAGATCTTGAGGTATTTGTCCTTCTGTGTTTGGTTTATTTCATTTAACATAATGCTCTCTAGGTTCACCTTTGCTGCAAATGATGTTCTGGTGTTCTGTTGCACAGTAGGGTAACTAGAGTTAACAATAATATATTTTGTCATTCAAAATAGCTAGAAGAGAGAATTTTGAATATTCTCACCACAAAGAAATGACAAGTGTTAGAGGTGATAGGTATGCTAATTGCCCAGATTTGATCATTATACAATATACGCAGGTATGGAAACATCACATTGTACCCCATAAGTATGCACAATGATTATGTGTCAATTAAAAACAAAATAAAACATAAACAGGAGAGAAACATGAGCTAAAAAGAAAACCAGTAAGCAAATGCACTAGCTGAATCAGATCATTTTATGCCTCTTGATCGGACTTTGATGGTGGGAACATCAGGCTACAACTCTTGCCTGAATCCACAGACATGGAAGGCAAGAGAAATTATTTAAGCCTATGCAATCATCCAGGAATGGAAAGTGGGAATGGGGTTCACCAAACGTACTAGTTTTCTAGGGCTGTTGTAACAAAGTGTCACAAACTGGGTGGCTTCAAACAAGACTTATTCTTTTCCTATTCTAAATGCTAGAAGTCTCTAATAAAGCCAGGGCCACGTTCCTGCTGAAGACTGTAGAATCCTTCCTTGCCTCTTCATAGCTTCTGGTATGTGCCATCCACCTTTGGTGTTCCTTGGCTTGCAACTGCATCACTCTAATCTCTGCCTGTGTCATCAAATGGCGTTTTCCCTGTGTGTCTGTATTTGTCCGTTCTCATGCTGCTTTGAAGAAATACTGGAGACTGGATAATTCATAAAGGAAAGAGGTTTAATTGACTCACAATTCCACATGGCTGGGAAGGCCTCAGGAAACTTAAAATCATGGTGGAAGGGGAAGCAAACACATCCTTCTTCACATGGAAGCAGGAGATAGAAGTGCAGACCAAAGAGGGGAAATGGCCCTTATGGAACCATGAAATCTCATGAGAACTCACTCACTATCACAAGAACAGCATGGGGGAAACTGCCACCAAAACCCAGTGACTCCTTACTGGGTCCCTCCCATGACATGTAGGGATTATGGGAACTACTATTCAAGATGAGATTTGGGTGGGGACAACCACATCACTGTCTGTCTTCACATGGTGTTTCTTTCTTCTTATAGGAACACCAATCATTTTGAGTTAGGATGCATTCTAATGACATTATATTCGTTTGATTACATCTATAAAGATCCTATTTCCAACTAAGGCCACATTTGCAAGTACTAGGGATTAGGACTTCAACATATCTTTTTGGAGACACAATTTAACCCATAACTCCATGTTATAACTGTACTTTTTCAGAATATCAGTACGATGGTGCCCCTAATCAACAAATATATTGTCACCAATATGCTGCAGTCTGGGAGAACATTCAGGGATTTAATTTTTCTGACACACAGACTGTGAGTTCTTTTGTTTTTGTTTTTGTTTTTCTTTTTTTGTTTTCAGCACATCGCACTCTGGCTGTCATTATCAGTTCCCCATAAACTGTGATAATTTTTGTGTCACATAGAGTGTTTAGGTTGGCCTCTGATGAAATGAAGCCCAAGTACTTGCTCTTCCAGGCACCTAACCCAGGGCAAAAACACAGAGACCTAAATGCCTTCTCTCAGATTATTTTTTTATTATATTTCCAGTGAGCAGAAACATTACAGATGTGAGACTTGTTCTAGAAATCAGAGTATTTCCCCAGGGAAGCATTATCACTGTTCAGATATTACTAAGAAGTGTAAAATGCTGGAGGGCAATTGCATCCACACCATCCTCTGCCCATCACTGCAAAGGGAGAAAGGAGAAGGCCATGGGGGGATGCAGCAAGACCCCAAGGTCTAGGCTCCTCTGCCAAAGGAGCATGGATGACCAATTTGGAAAGAACACTTGAGAACCTCTGCTCTGTCCTCTTCACTTCACTAGTGAGAAAGCTAAAGCTCAGAAAGGATAAATGACTTGACTAAGCTACTTATTGGAAGGTGGGTGATTAGGATGTAGCATAGGGGTAAGACTGTATAACCAGTTGACACTGCTTTAAATGATAAAGCATTGAGTTGTTTTGTTTTAATGGTACACAAGTCAAAATTGTTCAAGGATTGAGAGTGGAGCCAGAAAGCGTGGGTGTAAATCCTGGCTCCTTCACTTACAAGCTGTGTGATTTGGGGCAAATCAGGTAACCCCTTCCTACTTCTGTTTCATTGTCTGTAAAATGGATATTATAATAATGTTTACTTCATAGATTGATGTAAAGGTCAAATTCATAATATGCTAAAAGTTCTTGGAACATTGCCTTACACAGATCAAGTGTTAAAGAAGAATTGATATTATTATTATTGTTATTGTTATTATTCTTATTATCCTTGAGTTCATAATCAGCGTGTCCTGAATATACTACACCCAGGAATGGAAGCCCCACCACATTGTAAAGACACATTCACTTCCCTTAAACCTCAGCATATTTGAGGTGGTTGTAGCAATAGTAGAGGGAGAACAGCAAGGATGGACACAAAGCTTACAGTCACCCAGCAGTGTAGGAGAGGGGGGAATCCTACTGCACACACTCCCAGACATGGTGGAAGTCCTCAATCACTGCAGAGAAGACTATTGTGGGAATGACAGCAAACATGTAGCTCATCAAGAAAATCAGCTGACTTATTAGTTCTTTTGGATCTGGTTGGAGTCCCTGACCCCAGAGCTAAATTATAAAGGTTATTTTGTTGTAATTTTGATGCTCTAAGAAAGTGATGGAAGATATAGAAAAGTTCTTTTTTTTTTTTTTTTTGAGATGGAGTCTTGCTCTGGCACACAGGCTGGAATGCAGTGGTGCCATCTCAGCTCACTGCAACCTCCACCTCCTGAGTTCAAGTGATTCTCCTGCCTCAGCCTCTTGAGTATCTGGGATTACAGGTGTGCGCCACCATGCCTGGCTAATATTTTTATTTTTATTTTTATTTTTATTTTTAGTAGAGATGGGTTTTCAACATGTTAGCCAGGCTGGTCTTGAACTCCTGAACTCAAGTGATCCACCTGCCTCGGCCTCCCAAAGTGCTGAGATTACAGGCATGAGCCACCGTGCCTGGCCCTATAAAGTTCCTCCTATATTATACGTGCCCATACCTCTATACTAGTTTTTCTCTCTTAAAGCTACATTGCCATCTCTTGTATTATCCATGCATTTGTCACCTGCCACTTGTCCCCCATGCCCCTCCTTTCTAGCCTGTGGTTTATAACATGCTGTAAGTCTGGAAACCAAATATCATGTTTATTAGACTTGTATGTAAATCGAACCTAATGCTACTTTCCTTTGTTGTTGTTTTCTTTGATAATGTGGTATTTTAAAAGAGTAAAATTTGAACTAGGATTTATGAAATCTAGGTTTAAGTTTGAGTTCTTTTTCTACTTATGTAATCTTATTCGAGTCTCCTGACTTCTTTGGATAAAGCCCAAAACACCATTTTACAAATGAGAAAACTGACAGAGTGACGTATGAGTAGAACAGAGGAGAAAAGGAATTGAAAATTCAGGTCTGTCAAACTGTAATACCCAGGTTCTTTCTGTTTGATAACACCGTTTTCAAATGTTGAGAATGACTAAAGAAAGATATAGAAATTTGTAATGATTAGGTATTTATACATTTTCAATAATGAATCTTGGTATAAAAACATATTTTTTTATCTAACTATATTTTTCATGCAGTCATTTCAGTCAGTATCACCATCTAGGTTTCCTCTAGGGACCACATATCAATGACTCTTAAAATCACTGTTGTGCAAGGTGAGTGGGAAAGGAACAGGATGGTAGAGTTTGGATTGGGGAACAGACTTTGAGCACTGAACAGCAGGCAGCATTGCTGTTGGCAGAGTAACGGAGAAGGCGCTGAGGCTTACCCATGCCATCATGGCAAAAAATAGCACGGAAACAGCTGGTGAGCTGTCAGAATGATCTTAAGGAGGAAATGTGAAATGTTTCTGCTTGGTGCATTAATCGAGAGTTATTTGGACAGAACTGAATTGCCAGGGGAGGAACAAGCAAGGTGGTAACTCACCCTTCCCTGCCCTTTCATCTCTCTGTAATACGGTTCTATGTCATGGGCCTCCTTCACATACACACTCCCCCAGTTGTCCATTACTCCCACCCTCTCCGTCTTACCCACACCTAGAGATATGTGTGCACACATCCAAAGAGATAACAGAAAAAAAATCCATTTGAAATGCTTACAGATATTTTAAGACAAAATTTAAAGAGATATTGGACAGATTAGCAATTATGACTTTTTTAAACTGTTATTTTAGGTTCATGTGAAGTTTTGATATATAGGTAAACTCGTGTCACCAGGCTTTGCTCTACAGATATTTTATCACCTGTGTATGTAAGCCTAGTACCCAATAGTTATTTTTTTCTGCTCCTCTCCTTCCTCCTACCCTCTACCCTCAAGTAGACCTCAGTGTCTGTTGTTCCTTTCTTTGTGTTGATGAGTTCTCTAGAAATCTTTGTGATTAGTTGTAGTTGAGTACTAATGTGGCTTTGTTTTTTTTCATGGACTTGTTTAAATATGTGTCCTGATTAATTTTTGTTAACTGTTATACTAAGACTTTGTCACCATCAATGAATTCAGTGAAGGGTTGAAGGGAAGAAGTGCAGGAAAGGAGAACACACAAATGAGAATGTCAGTCTTGACTGCTGGATGAACTTTTTTTTTTCTGTAGAAGATGAAACAAATTGAGGGCCAACCTCTTGAATCAAATTGCAAAGTAACTTTCTGCTGGGAACAGTCTGAGTAACCCGAAGTAGCTAAGGTCATAAATATTTTTACAGGTGGCTAAGGAAAGAGCATTTGCAGCCATGGAATCGGGTGTTGTTATTTTGGGTATGACCTTGAATAGAGGCTGCTAACTTTTGGCTTCTGTTTCAGATAATAAATCTCCCTCCTCCCCACCCCCATCATCAGCCCCAAGGAAAGATGAATGACTCAGGTGCTTCAGAGACTTCCCAAGAAGTGGTTTCAGTATATGCAGCAAGTGGACATTTAGAGTGGCACAGTTATCCATATAGGAATATTGTTGAGGCTGTTCATCTTGTTGTCCCTATAGTGTAATTCTTTGGAGTAGAAAGCAAAGAGCAATAATTTGTCCAATAAATGAAATAAGGAAATGAAGAGAAAATTTACATAAGCCAGGGAGGCCAACTTAATTTTCTAAAGTAGTGAATTGACTTTTTTTCCTTGGATTTTGAAATAAATGGCAATAAATCCAGTTGTGGGGTAGAGTTCTTTGCTTTCAGTGATAGCTTAGGAACATTCTGCAGATTGTTAGGATTGCTTGTATGTGGTTTTAAATGAATGAACCTGTTTCTATACAGCTATTTTCAGCAATTATATGATCTAAATGTTTTAGATTCAGGCAAATAAATACATATCTATATTGGGAGATAAGGTTTTTGCTCAAACAAGCAATGAGTAGTTTTCCCATTCCTAATGTCCACACTATCTTGACCACTACCAAGAAACACTTTTTGCACCATGATGTGCAAACCATGTATTTCTTATCATCTTGATGCTGTTGCTCATTTTGCTTAAGTTTTAAAGATTTGGCCTTTCTCTTTTTATGTTGATTACCAAGAGTGTCTTTGCAAAGTCCTTTATGCAGTACTCAAAGTATGTCCATGCCATTTAGCTCCTATAAAGAAAACAAGTTTTTAGCCTTCCTAGGAAATTAAGTTTCCTACAAAATATTATATGCTCTTCAAAAGCTCTCTCGGCTTCATTTCAAGCATGGAAAGCTTGCTGGTGACTTTTGTTCTTCTTGATACGGCATATCCATTCTTGAGTGAGGCTGAGTACAAACAGCATTATCCTGATGTAAAGGAAACAAAAATAATTCTAACCGCTAATTAACTAACAGCAAAGAGACTGATAGTCTTAAATGGAAAGAATACTTCCATGGTCTAGTTTCTAGAGAACACTACCAGGGGCTTGAAGGTAAGTAGCCTCTACTGGAAGCTAAGGGAAGCTAAACTTCACTTAAGTTTTCTTCTATATTATCAGTTGCTGTTTAGAATAAATTAAAATCTCCACACTTTTTTTTGAGACAGAGTCTCACTCTGTCTCCCAGACTGGAGTGCAGTGGTACAATCTCGGCTCACTGCAACCTCCACCTCCTGGGTTCAAGCGATTCTCTTGCCTCAGCCTCCTGAGTAACTGGGATTACAGGCGCACACCACCTCGCCTGGCTGATTCTTCTGTATTTTTAGTAGAGATTGAGTTTCACCATGTTGGTCAGGCTAATCTCGAAATCCTGACCTCGTGATTTGCCCACCTCGGCCTCCCAAAGTGCTGGGATTACATGCATGAGCCACCGCGCTCGGCCTCTTCTTTACTATAGAGTAAAAGTTGCATGGTCGTTTTCTTGCATTTGGGTCACAGCTTCAGAAGGTTATTACCAATCAGAAAAAGTTTTTGAGTCTTTTATTTCCTAAAACTGAGTGTATTCGTTATTGTCTAATGACACAGCATAACAAACCACTGAAATTCAGTGGCTTATCATACCAAATATTTATGCCCATGTTTACAGGCCTGCAGGTTGACTGAAATTTGGCTTATCTCCGCTGGACTCAGCATGTTGGCTCTCCTTTGGACTGCAGGTCAGCTAGGATTGGCTCCAGGCTGGGATTAGGTTCAGATATGCTCCATGCATGTTTTTTTCTGGGGCTCAAACCGAAGGGACAGTGTCTATCCAGGGCTTAGTCTTTCATGGTACATTTCTGCAGCACACAAAGGCTCCCTCCAAATGCAGCAATTCCTTCCTCAGCGGTAGTAGTCCAGACAGAAGCAGTTTTGGTGGTTGCTTGATTTCTCCCAGTTGTTCTCCTGTCATTTTGCAGGTCCATCTGCTTCATTGTAGGAACATTCTACTGGAGAGAAAAGTCTATCATTATTCAAAATATCCCTCCTTATACATACTTCCCACTGCTCAGACGTCTATACTCAGAAGAGTTACTATGTGATTTTTCTTTATGGGACAATACTGCGTGATCGTGTCGTTCACATTTCTCCCTCCAAGTCCTTGCTTTTCTCATTTCTGTAATCATTCCTCAGGTGACATAAAAGTATTTTCCGAACTTTTGCCATTTTCATCACACAATATTGTGGACAAATTAAATCCTATTGATGACTTTATTAAAGCAGGGTATTTACTACAAATTAGGATTCTCTGCATTTTGCCTGACTCCTGCAGAGCACAGAGACCATTCTTGTCTCCAATAGCAACACTCTTCTATTAATCAATCAAGAGCTGACATGAATGTTTTTATAGAGATTCTGTTCCACTTAGTGATCCTATTGAACCCCTGGCCATGTGGCATCCCCAGCTCTTCTTCTGAAATCCCATTTTGACCAAGCCATCCAAATTATACACTTACTGTAATTGTTTCTTTTCCATAAATGAATTTACATTCATCTTAATTCACATTCGTTGAGATTTTTTCTCTATTTCCAAGTCTCTTCACAGCATTTGTATTCTGTCATTCAATACATTTCCTCCAATACATCATATCACATTCATATGCGATATGAATGAACTTGTAACAATATCTCTCTTTTTTTTAAATTCAAGCCACTGATACAAATATTGACCAGGTAGGTTGTAAAGGACATGGTTCTGTGGCCAGCCCTGCAAGATCTCCTTATCTGTTTGTTTAGTACACCATGTATATAATGTGTAAGCCTTCCTCAATTTTCTTCATGGTGGCCTCAGAGATATCACTGAAGACCTATCTGATGCTTTGCTGTGATTTTTATTCCCTGTTCACGCCATTCTCCTGATTTCCTGTATAGTAACTATATTCTCAAGAAGATGAGATTAGTTTGATGTGACTATTCTCTGTGAAGCTGTACTAGCTAATTGCATTTCCTCTTAGTTTCTAAAAACCAGAGGTCCCAAAGTCAAATGCTTTGCAGCCAGGCAAGTAACAAATGTCTGGGTCAGAAGCTGGGTATTATTCGTCATTTCGTGAACAGAAATATATATCCTCTGAGTAGAAGACTCTGCCAGCAGAACAAAATTCTTCTGTTAGCTAATTTCACTAGCCATCATATGATTTATCTTCTGAAGCAGCTTACTGCTCTGTTATTTGTGTGAACTCATATCCTTTCTCATTTGGAAAGTCAAGACCACATTGGTACACCTCTTATCACAAGTTTAGTAGAGACCACGAAGATGCCAGTTTAGTCCCAACTCACTAAATCTCCTCTACAATGTCTCTAAAAATTATCCAATAGTGTTTTTTAAAATATATATCAAATTATGCTATCTCACCACATCACAGTATAGCTGCTACTATTCCTCCTGTCTTCCTGTCTCAGAGGAAAAATTTGCTTATCCCCTTCCACAGTTGAGTCTACCTAGGTCCTTGGCCTCCTGCCCTTTTATCTTTTCTGAGATCTCATGCCATCTGTTACCTCATCTCTATTTTATCTGTTATAATTCCTCTCCTCTGCTTCTTCCCCAGCTGCTCAGAACATACTGAAATATACGTAAGATTTTGGGGTTTTTTTTCTGGTCATTTTGCTCAATGACTTCCTAATACCAACTGAAGAGAGTTTATATTTCTTAATACAACATTGAAAGCCTAACATGATTTGGCCTCAACCTACCTTTTTTTATCCAGTAAAATTCATTTCTCTCTAATGTATACTATATTCCGTCCAAACTAACCCACTGATTAGACTTCATTTTCCTTTTAATTACTGCTTTTTGCTGTGCTGGTCCCACTGCTTAGAATGTTATTTCCTCAACCTTATTTCTGTTTCCTTCATTTGTTGAAATCCTAGATGTCCTTCAGAACCCAGCCTGAGTCACCTCTTGCAGGAAGCCTTCCTTGCTTTCCCTAGCGGAACAACAATTTCTACTGAAACCCTGTTGAATTTTGTCTCCATTATTGCCTTTACCATCTTCTATGTTTTAACAGCTATTTTGACTATGTCTTATCTTATCTACCCAATTGTAAACTTAATGAATACCCACACTGTGTCCTATTTATCTTTATATCTTTAGATTGCAACACAATTCTTTGCACATAGTGTGTGCCAAAAAATCTCTATTGATTGATGGTGCAATTCTGATATTTATTAATAATGATCAATCTAAGTATTTATCCAAATCAACCCAATGCCCTATATTTTGGGACAATTACCCTTGAGATTTTTATAAACCAAATTCACCCCATGTAAAACAGATGAAATTAACCTTAATTTTTATCTGATGTGTAATGGCTAATTGGCTAAATTTCTTTCATAAATATTACATATGTACTATTTTTATCTCTATAAGTATTCTAATTTGTTTGTCTAGATGAAGAAACAGAGGCTAAAAATAAACAAAAAATTACCTGTTTCAGAGCTTGAAAGCCAGATCTGTCCATGGAAGTCTCCTGAGAGAAGAAGGTTTGGGGATGCATATAATGAGAGCAGAGAACTGGATAAAAAGATGTCTGGGTCTATTTTTGGCTGTTGCTTAGATTTACTTTGTGACTGAAGGAAGTTTATCTGAGGCTTTCCCATTTGTAAAACTGAGATTCATATACAACTGTGCAAAATATGTGTCCCTTTACTTACCTCCCTCTAAGAGATTAATGAGATGGTACTCAAGAAGCACTTTGATTTTCTCTGATGAAAGAAATGGATAAGTATGAAATGAAGCATTTACTACTTCTATCGAAGGTTTTTAAGATGGCAGCCTTTAAAAATTATCAAAGTGAAAGCTAAAGGAAGAAACAGCCGTGTACATTTTAAATCAAGTCAATAATTATTGTAGTGCACCTAATGATTCTCTGATATGTGTTTTGTGCATTAAAATTTACCAAGCACTTTTACATATATTATCTCATTTGATCCACAAAACTATCCTGTGAAGTATGTAGGCTAGGTAGTTTTATTACCATTTTTGAAATAAGAAAACTAATACTCAGGCCAAATGACTTGGTCACTGCTGCTTGACTCATGTGAAACAGTCCAGGGTTAAACTCAAGTTTCCTGGATTCCAAATCCCAATTCAGGTATCTTGCATTTCTGTCCACTTGTTAACATCATAGCATGCAAATTGGACCATCTCCTCTGTGTTCACTTACGTTCTATCCATGTTCAGGATTGAGTTTAAATCCCATTTCTGCTTTTAAGACTTCCCTTATCACTTTAACTGAAAGGCAGACTTTCTTATTCTATATATTTTTTGTCCTTAAATATATTGTTTCCTGGAGGTCTTTCTAGTGAGTTGGATTTCCTGTATTCCATTCTTCCTTAAAATAAGCCTTCGGAATTCAGCCCAATTTCCACACTTCTTGATAGCTGCCACCATCCATTTCATTCCTGGGACTGAGCCTCAGCACAAGGATTATTTAAAAGTTAAAAATAGTTGTATTCATAATCCCAGCATTTTGGGAGGCCGAGGTAGGTAGATCACCTGAGGTCAGGAGTTCGAGACCAGCCTGGCCAACATGGTGAAACCCCATCTCTACTAAAAATACAAAAATCAGCTGGGTGTGGTGGCAGACACCTGTAATCCCAGCTACTCGGGAGGCTAAGGCAGGAGAATCACTAGAATTCAGGAGGCAGGGGTTGCAGTGAGTTGAGATGCGCCACTGCACTCCAGCTTGGGCGACAGAATGAGACTCTGTCTCAAAAAAAAAAAAAAGGTTTTTTTCGTGTTGGTATTAATGCCTGGTGTAATACCTCACACACAGAAGGTGTTCCATATATGCCTGCTAAAGAAGTGGCTAGACTAATCAACAATTATGGATGGGAGGGAAGGTTCAGAAAGTTTGGTGACAATACTGGGAAAAAATGTTGGCACCTGATAATGGTGGACCTGGGATACCAGGCTGAAGAGTTTGAAACTTGCCCTTTTGGCAACAACAGATTTATTGGCACCAAGGAATAGTTTTGCTGGATTCCACTTTTGAACTCATCAAATTCCTTGCTTTTCTTTTCCTTGTCTTTTCAATCCTACTGGGACCTCCTCCCACCAGTGCCACTTTACTGGAGGCTTGTGATATGTATGACAGGCAGTAAAACCCAAGTGAATCAAGGAAGCCTGTTAAGAGCACTGATTTCTATGATGTCTCAGTTTGTTAACTAAATTGCAGGTTGTACTGCTTGGCCGGAGACAGCTGACAGGCAACTCTGCCTGAACAAGTAGCATCTCCAAAATGACATGTGCACTTTAGTTTCATTAGAGGCAGTGGTATCATGATTGCCTGGGCCATTGCAATAAATATGGTGATCATATGTATCCCTTGGGATTTGGGGTTGACAGCATAGTTGGACTGCACTAAAGAGTCTTACTCTGACATAAATGACGGCAAAGTAGATCTCTGGGCCCCTCAGCAAGGAGGCAGAAGTTCATGATGCAAAGAAAGTTCCACGGGCCTACTGAAATATTACCAATCAAAATTATAATTTCATTTATTGACAAGTCATATTTAACATTCTTCTAATGTTTTTTCTCACATGCCAATGTCCAAAAAGCTAAACCATCAGCTGCATGATGCTAAGTCTTTCGGCAATCAGCAGAAGCAGTGGTAGTTGCGAGCTGGTTATTCAGAGGCAGCTACTGTGCTCCACATAACCATAAAGTGAACATTTCGACATTCCCGAAAATGTACCAACCTCCAAGTCACAAATCCTCTGTAGATGCCTGTGGATTGGCTTTTCAGATCCTCTTAAAAGCCAATCTGTGGTGGCAGGATTGTCTGAAGAGGGTAGACTTGGGCTTCTGGTATGTTACAGAAGGCATGGTTTCTCCATCTACACTATGCTGTAAGACAACTGCTCTTCTCTGAAAAGAAACTACTGGAATCACACTTCTTGTAACTTCTCTCTATTCCCTTATTTAGTTGGTGGGATTGGATGAAGGATCTTCACATGTCTAGTGAGACTCCTTTCTTCTCTTCTTCCTATCCAAAGGGCTTTTCTTCCTGGGCTGAGTATATCCAGGCCTATTTCATCTTTGTAGGAGGCAACGGGAAAGGGAAGAGAACTAGAAATTGGTGTAGGAAGACTGATCTGTGGCCAGGTCTAAGTGTTGCCCCAATCCATTCTCCCATCCAACTCCACAAGCAGTAAAGTTTGCTGGTCCTTTCATCTATGTCTATTTCTCAATTGGCTTGGATTGCACAATGAAGACGGCTATGATTTATTGGCCCACTTAAACCTCAACATGGTAGAGTGGCAATTTTGTTTTTCTGGCTCTTATATTGCAATGAATATTTTTTATTTGACAGTCTGTTATAAACGAAAATAATTGTTTTTCACTATCAGTTTCTACTCAAAATTAAATGGTAGCTCTAGAATAGTGGCCTGCATTAAATTTTTCTTTATGGTTATAGCCATGCAGATAGATATATGAACTCAGAGGACTAAAAATGTGTTTCCATATAATTTAAATGTACCTTTCTATATGGAACGGTCTGCTGTCATGCAACTTTCAAATAATGCATTTTATTATCATTATCTTTTCCGGCATTGATTAATCCTACTGTTTATTGGCTAAGTGTACATTTCCTATTGGTATGTTTCTGAGTCAAGGTGAAAGCAGTTAATACTTAAGAGTTGAGAAGCAAGTTTATTTAAATCTAGTCTTTCTTATGAGTCTGCCTAACAGTGATAGATTTTGTTGTTGAGCCACAGTTTATGAAAAGTGCATTAAAACCTCGAGCTGACCCATCTCTCTGAAGCAGCAGTTGGGCCATTACATTTTGGCAGGCACTTCAGATGTGTGTATGATTTTATGATCAGGTCTGCTTAATTCATCCCAACTCTTCAAAGAGGAAGGGAACTAAAATTCCTTGAGCATCTTCTAGTATGTGCTAGATGCCTGCATATGTTGTGTTATCCTCATGACAATCTCTCATGGTAGATAGTATTTTTTCAGCATTGAAGGTGAGAAAATTGAGGTTCAGAGAGTTTAAATAATATTGTCAAAAACATGTAGGAAGTGATGAAGTTAAGCTTTAAGGCCAAGCCTGTCTACTCAAAAGCCTGTGATTGTTATATTAGGGGTTAAAAAAACAAAAAAGTTTGCAAGAGACAGACAAGTTATTTAAAAGGAATGAAGTATAAGAAAACCTGTGCTTTCCTTAATTTTTCTTGAATCCCGTGGCCTTCTCAGTCTATCCTTTATTGAGGTTCAGAGAGGTTGCTACTTATATGGTAGCAAAAGTATTTCCCTTCCCTACTTACCCTACTATACAAAAAAAAAAAAAAAACAAAAACAGAAAACTTGATGATAAATGTCAATCAACACTCAGCCTTTGCATCTGATGAGCAACAGAAATTAGCGGGGACTGTGGTGAATTGGAAAACCTGTGCCTTTCTCTCCCAGTCAGCTCTGGCTGATTGTCCTACAGAAAATGTTGGCTCTGTGTTACTAAATCTTACCATTTTTTAAAAGAACAGTCTAGCTGTTCACGAGAGATCTGATCTTAAAATGTTGAAAACTAGTTCACATAGAAAAATACTATGTAGTACCCCCCCCTCAAAAATAAAACTTATGTGAGCACTCGATCCAGCATAAAGTCTCTGAATTTGTAAGTTCTGTATTACACAAGGCAGCTAATAAGTAACTCCTGGGAAAAATAATTAACAAACAAAAATCAAATCAAAATAATTTTCATTACTCTTCCAATAATTGTGCCTTCCAGATTTAGTACTGTTTGTGTATTGTGCCTCTCTGTGGTAGAGGCATGACTTCTGGTCCTCTATCTGCCCTTCACAGAGTGGAGATGAGGCCAGTATGCAATGACTACTCAAGTTTTAGATGTTCTGAGCACTTGTTTTTGTGCTTTCTCTGGATAGATCTGGTAGTTTGGTGAGCAGAGGTGGCGTGGCTCATCAGCAGTCACCCTTTGGCAATGGAACCAGAAAAGCATCATGCTGTCTATTAAAGAATGTGTCTATGCTTGTAGCTAGTTTCCTAAGATGTTTGCCTCTAGGTATTTGCCTGCAGAAAGTTTTTTGAAGTCAATACAAAGTAGAGTGGCAAGCGATGCATCCATGTTTGAGGATTTGGGAAGCATTTTTCTGTATTCTTTCAAGTAAGGCCTGGTCGATAAGTTTAGCCACACTCAATCTAATTCCTTGTCTGTATCCTTATTATCTCCCCTCCTCTTCTTTAAGTTTTCACTTCCTTCTGACCTTAATCACTCCCTCAATGAACCCATAAGTATCACTGAACATGGGTGTCACCAGTTAGCAACAATAAGATCACCGCTAACTTCTGAAACATGGAAGCTCTAGCATTGCTTGGATGATGTCTTCCCTGACTGCCTCTGAGCCTCTGGCCAGGATCCGGGGTAAGTGCCTCACAAATCGCTGTTCATCTAAACAGCTAAAGCTCTTCTCCTGATGGAAGAAGGATACCTACAGCAGAAAGCAAGGGAGTCCACCAGGCACGTTTGGAAAATAAAAGATTTTATTTATATTTATTTTGACTCTATAGTTTCTAAATTCCATAAATAAAATTTTGCCATTATCAAGGAAATATTTGCTAGGGAGTATAAGGAAGGCCCTTTGGGTAAGAGAGAAGATATTCTCTGAGCTGTAGCATGTTTATGAACCTTAAAAATTACTTGTCTGTGTTTGTATATGTTCAGCTCTGAGAGTCTTCCTTAACGTTCAAATGTCTCTGTCTTGGCAAAAATTAGTGAGGTTTTAGAAAGTAGAAAAGCTGGTTGATAGTGTAAGGAATTTTTAGGCCAATTTTCTATTTTTTCCTTCTATAGACTGAATTTTATTTTTATACCAATAGTTTCAATCTTCTAGACTTCTCCCATTCCTCTTTACTTTCTCAACTGCATCCACTTAAATACATCTTATTGTTTCAGTCAGCCTTGGCTGCTATAACAGAATGGCATAGATTGGGTGACTTAAACAACAAATATTTATTGCTCCCCATTCTGGAGACTAGGAAGTCCAAGGTCAAGGTGCCAGTCAATTTGGTTTCTGCTGAGGGTCCATTTCCCGACTGACAGATGGCCACCTTCTTGCTGTATCTTTACATGGAGGAGAGAGAAATCATGCCTAATGTCTTTTCTATCTCCAGGCAGGTAGTGCAGGAATTGAACTTGGTTGGAGGACACCCAGCTGGTGTCTGCTGCAGATTGCTTGCTTGCTTGCTTGCTTGATGTATGGGGAAAAACCTCCACACATCTAGTGTCAGAAGCGTGTTGTGAGAGTATAGGAGAAACTGAGTTTGTTTTTTCTACACAGAAGAATTTCCTATCCTGAAGGCCAAGTAATGAATCCTCTTTCTCTGGTTATTTGGGCAATTTATCAATGACTGTCTGTGGATATTTATTTGGAAATATTATGTGGGAACGTTCCTTCATTTTTTATATCTCAATTTAGGAAATCATGTGCTTCTTTCTCATTTCTCTTTTGTCCCCATCAGCGATCTATATTTTTTTAAACTGTTTTTAGAAACATCTCTTATTTAATCTCCATCATCACCCAACAAGCTCAGCAATGTGACTTTGTCTTACAGATGAGGAAACTGGGTGCAGAGTATTTGTGGCTTTCCCCAAAACCTGCAGTAAGTGAACAACTAGAATTATATCCAAGCCTTCTGATTCAAATGCAGTTGCCCTATCCACCACACCAAAGTATCATTTACACTCTTGAGGGCTAAAGAATGCCAGATGTATTTATCTAACTTCTGATGTGCCTCCCAAAATGCCCTATACAGAGGATAGGATCAATACACACTTGATTTCAAAATTTCTATGACTTGATTCTACTTACACATCTTATTGATTTGGAGAAATAAAGGTACTTCTTGGGGGAAAACATGACTACGTGTAAAAATTCTGAATTTGGCAAGTCTAGTGCAAACTGAAATGAATGGTGGTTGAAGTACAGCCAACTCATGGTGGTCCAAAAGACTGTGGTGAGGGGATGGCCTCCCAAAAGGCAGGGATTGAGCCCTACACTGACCAGAAATCACTGCATTACAGAATAATGGAGAAGGCAAGACAATGAAACTGAGTTTCTCTGAAAGCTTGGCATCTTGGATATTTCAAAGATTAAAGTTGTATTTAATGGGAACCAAATGGTTCAATTAACTGGTAATAGGATGGATCAGTGTCCACCTCTAGGACTTCAATTTGAGTCTAATCCAAACACAGAAGCAGAGTAGGTTGAAGCCCTTGGTAATGAACACTAAGCCTTTCACCTCCCGGTCCACAGAGAAAGTTCCCCTCAGGCCACAGAGGCCTGCTGGCAATTTTCCTGGAGACTGTTCAGTAGACTATGTGAAACAAGTGAACAGCTGTGGTCACCTGAGAGGTAGTGGTACTCTACATTTCCAAAAGTTCTCTCCCAAAGCAAAGCCATAGCAGAAATTGAAAAGCAGTAAATGAACCATGGATGGAGATATTGCACTATGCGCTTGTCTTGCTAGCAGAAGAATGCAAAGGTGCTTTCACCATTGTGTCAGATGCTTGGCTGAACATTTATTAAACTTTTGATATGGAGGAAGACATAGAACATAAAGATGCATTTTCTTCCCTCACAATGCTCATGGTATGACAGGAAAAAAAAAAGAATTGTTCCATTAAAAAAACATTGAAATGAATCAATACAAACTGATGTTATTATTGAATAGATAATGGAGAGATTGTGGGATAATTAGAGAATAAATCTGGTTATCAAAGATGTCTCTGGAAGGCACGTGTGTAAAGTTGTTTTCAGCTCTGTACACCTATGCACACTGGCCAGGAAAGCTGGACCTTCTGCAGAGAAAACTCTCTTCTCCAGATAGGAAAGTGTACCTCATTGAGCTTTGGGCTAGGCCAGAGCTAGAAGATCTTTCCTGTGTTTGGGTCATTCCTAGATCAGTGATCCCTAATGACCAGTTCCATTCCCTAAAGCTAATGTTGACTCTAGATCTTTCTGATATTTGATTCATGCTGGAATCCATAGTTTGTTTTGAGTCAGGCCTATAATCGATTCATATTCCTGAGAGGCTCCCTATTGAAAGTGAAGACTCAGGATTCCACTGACTGTTCTGCCACTGTTTAAGGACGATATTACAGTTGGATTATAGATGACCTCCGGTGGACACAGAGGGGCTTAGATTCTACTGAGCCACCATTACTTTGCCTAAAAGAAAATAAGAGGGTCAAAGGGACTAACTTTTGTGTAAGTTTTAAGGTTTTATTCAAACACAAACACACAAAATCACACACACATTTACATGGCAACATATCTACAAATAACTATTTCTCTAGCATTATGTTCCTCAGTCTCTTGAATGAAATCATTTACTTTCGTCATGTTAATGAACAAAATTGTAGCTCACTCATAAAGAAGAGAGAGAAGAATGTTTGTGCCCTTTAAATGTCAAAAAATAAATGCTTCTTCATATTGTGTATGAGTTCACTATAAACTCCATGGATAATTTGTGTATCCGAAGTTCTGACCGGCTTCCAGAGGGCTTACAGTGCCTGCCATATCTTAGGGGAACAATGACCTCATGCTGTTCCAGGGACATTTCTATTTCTCCATTTGGCTGAAACTTACTCACTTTATACTTTGGTAGGGATACTGAATTCAAGTAAATTAAAATTAGGAGATGTGTTCTCTAATTATTCTATCGAAAGAGCACATAGCTTTGAAATAATTCTCAATGCTAGTATGGTGGACTCTTTTCAAAAGGTATGAGTCAGCTCCCTGTGACATGTTTTCCAGTGTCTGCTTGGGGTCACCTTTACTAATTTCATCAGGACTGAGGGAAAGCACTTTCCTTTTCATATTTCTGCTTGGGTGTCCAGATCATTCTCCCCTACAGAGGCTTTGATGCTGTCATGGAGGTCATAGGGCCGGCCTTTTTTCGAAGTACTGGAGCTTTTTAAATTTCACTTTTTAAAAAATTTTTGTTGCTTTTATTATGGTGGTTGGGGGTAAGTAAGGACCCACCTTTTGAATTAGAAGTACTGATCTTATCCAAGAGAGAATGTTGTAGTGGGTGATAGTTGACGAAGAAGAGAACCATAAAATATCACCTGGATGAAAGACCTAACTGCAGCACTATCTCCAGGACACACACACACCAGAGTCCCCACATGCAGACAGGCACTGCTGATATATTACAGTCTGTTGGCCATTTTGTTTACGATAACTAGGAAAGGAAAAATGAGCCCTTATTTCAGTGTGTTCATCCCAAGATGATGACACAGTAGATTCCCCTTGCAGGTAAACCGAGAGAGCTCAGTTAATCACCATTTATCACTCAAGTGAGTCAAGTATTTTGCAGATGCATTGGAGCCCTGGAGACTGAGATATTCATTGGGCTGCAATGCTATTCTCTTTTCTCATTCCATCTAATATAATAAACTCAAATCCTAACATCAGAGTGATGTGTGCTATCTTTTAGAGTCCCAAGCCTTTAAAATGTATTTGATTCACTCCCATAGAACTAGATACATTTTCCGAACGAAATGTGATATCATTACAATTTTAATGACTTATAACTTTGCTCCATCTCCTCCATTACCAGACTATTCCTAGCTACTACCATCTTTTGCCAGAAGCCTCTAATTTATTTCTCTGCATCTGCAGCTGACCTCCTTCAAACAGTGTTATTTTGAGTTGATTTTAGTATATAAACCACTCTCAGTGGGATCTAAGATAGATTAGTTTATGCCTAATTGAGTGAGCTTTTGTATATCCTCTTATTTTATATAACTTATTAGAAAATATCTAAGATACATTGTTCTATTTGCCAAATAATAATTGTGAATCAGGTTCATTGTACACTGGTTACCAATATGCCTGAGCCTAGTGAGAGAGAACACCCCCACACACAAGTCACATAAAGTGGGTTTATTACTTACCTATAGGCAGCAAAGGACAGCAGAAGCCGGGGAATCATTTTGAGCTCATTCTCCAAGGCTCAGGAAAGCTGCCTATGGCAAATGGAATCCACCTGTGCATGTACTGCACCTAAGGGACCTTGGAAAATACCCCACTCTGGGTTTTATACCCCAGGGGCAATATGACTCAATAAGCTGAAGTGTTGAAGGACATCCTGTTCTGGTAGGAAGTGGAACAGAGACTTGGCTATTCCAGCCAGTTCCTCCTTATCTGAGAATGTTACATTTCTGGTATATTCTATAGTTATTTTTGAGAACTGCAAGTGAGAAAAGAACACAAACCAGGTTAGTCCGAGGCTACCTAGAGAACTTTCTTGCAATAGGTGAATGAGCAGGTATGATACAGTTTCCTCATTTGATCCTCCCACCCTATTTGAGTTATTCTGACCACTTGTACATCAACTATTGATTAAAATCTGAAAAAAGAAAATCATAGGTGACCTTAAATTAACTTAAATTAAACTTAAAAAAACTCCAAAAAAATTAAATTAAACTTACTTAAAAAAAGTTCCACAACAGGGGTCAGCAACTTTTTCTGTAAAGGGCCAGGAAGTAAATATTTTAGGCTTGTAGGCCACATGATCTCTGTTGCAACTACTCATGTCTGCTGTTGTAGCATGGAAGCAGCCAAAGATAATACATCAATGAATGAGTCCAGCCGTGTCGCAATAAAACTTTATTTATAAAAACAGGGAACAATTATATTTGGCACACAGTTTGCTGATCTCTGCTCCAGGCCAATCTATCTCCTCCAACTTTTGCATATTCATACCTCAAACATATCATAAAAAACTGCCACAATCTAAACCGTATTATCCGATGACCCTAAGTACTCAATCTCTCCATTCTGAAATGTGTATATTAATTTTTTTTCAGGTAGAGAATGGTATAGAATTTAGACAGGGAATTTATCTGAGGGATTGACTGAAAATGCCTTACTTATGAAAAAAGAGTTCTTGGTTGGTGTTTATTATTCATGTAGGTCCATTTACCTTGAAGCCATAATGCTAATATAGCCTGTCATTTGGAAGTTAGATAAATAGTAAAGCACTTTAAAGAATCACTAAAAGTTTCCTCATAACCACAGAATAGGTCTTGGAGGGTTACTCACTCCTTGCTGATCTCTCATTTATAGAGGAGCAGCTGCTCATTTTTGGCCTAGAATATCTACTTCTAAGAGAAGAAATTTCTCCTTTGCATCCTGTTCAGAGCTGATCATGCATATTCTTGGAAACTGACTGAAATGACCTAGTCTGTAGTAAAGTAACTAATTTAGAGTTGGGACTATCAACTAATGTTATTTTGCCAGAGGAGATGAATGAAAAGACTTCCTTAGGGACTAGCAGCAATCAATCAGTAGGGAACAGGGTTACCAAGACCAGATGGAGAAAATGGCATAGGACATGTGTATTAGACCTGCCACTTTCTGGCTCTGTGAGCATGCATTTCAAAGTTTATACCTGCAAAGTGGGCATTTGACTGACAGAGTAGGGGACAGTCAGAGAGATTATCGATACATACTTATTGCTCCCCTTGTGTTCTGTTTGCTAGAACACAATTTTAGATCAAATATTTAAAAATTCACACATGCGTGCTCATGGCTGTGCACTCATGTGCATGTGTGCCTGTTGTGTGCGTGCATATATACCATACAGAAAAGTACTGTCTGGAGAATACATTAGACTATGCATGTAAATGTATGTAGAATGTTTTTTTTTTTCATGCAATACATGCTCTATGGATATTTGTTGAGTGACTGAAGTTTTGCACTCCCTGCTGCAGTTTCTCAATAGTGGCACTATTGATATTAGGGCCAGCTATTTCTTTGTTGTGTATCATTGTATATTTAGCAGCATGTGTGGCCTTGACCCACTAGATTCTAGAAGCACTCCACTTCAGTTGTGACAGCCAAAAATGTCTCCAGACATTGCCAAATGTCCCTGGAGATAAGCATCCCTGTTGAAATCACTGCCTTAGTGAACCAAGACATTAATGTAAGAAAGTGGTTCCTAAACTTTAGCATCTGAATCACCTTAAGTTCTTGTGAAAATACATGTTACTGGGCCTCACACTAGAGTTTCTGATTCAGAGGGTCTTGCACTAGCACTAGACCCAACAATTTACATGTCTAACGAGTCCGCTGGTGATACTGCTGCTGGGGGTCTTAGAACCTCACTTTGTAAGCACATAAGTAAGGTGTAATATGTTCTGGAAAAATTCCAGATGAGTTAAAATGTGTTTCCTCATTTCAAGGACTGTAATGTTTGTTGTTAGTGTGAGCACAGGGCTTAAGGTTACTTTATGAAGACCGCTGGGTGGTTCCTCACAGCTGTGGTTGAGATTTAGCGGGGAAACCGGACGTTTATGGGAGACGTTCAGTCTGTACTGGATTTTAGTCAGCACTGCCCTGCCAGCTGTCACCTGAGTCCTGCCAGGAGACTGCTCCAGGTCTTGGCACAGGGCTGGGGCACCTATGGAAATGAACTTGAATTTTGCCTTGCAGTCAAACTTAACTACCAAATAAACCAGCATGACATTGGGGTCTGTGAATGAGGAGTGGATGTTCCGAGTAGATTTGAAGGACATGATGACTCAGGATGCCAGTTGTGACTGGTGACTTAGAGCCGTGGTAGCTTTGACTTGCATCTTATTTACTTGCATCGGCTGTCTTGTCCTTCCTTGCTTCTCGCCTTTTCAGGTCATGGTTCCTGATGTCCTAAGCTGTCATCCCTACTCTCTCTCTCTTTTTTTTTTTTTTTTTTTTTTTTTGCTTGGAGTCAGAGATGGAGCTGTCTCGAGCTATTTATCAGTCTTATCTCTCTGGGCCCTCTGTTAGCATTTCAGACTGTGGATCTAATCCACTTTAATTGATTGACCTCGTGCAACCAGACATCAGTAAAACACCAGGTGAAGCACAACTGCAGCCAGGGGAGAGGTGGATGTAACTTTCCTGGTTGGGTGCAAAGTTCGCTGAGGCCTGTAAAGATTTAGAAAAGGAGAAATAGTTTTCAAGCCATTTAATATGAATTTTCTAGGGACAATGTATACAGATCCCAGAGTCGATGACCTTGACTGGGAGACAGTCGTTGTAAATAGAGCAGTATCCTATAGGGAGTGTGCAAATGCCTCTGACTCACCTGTCATCCATATTAGTACTATTTCTCAGCTAGCATCACTATTATCACCATCTCTAAACCCATCATTAACATATTTTTACATCATTGTTTGTAGATACCTTCAGAATTTGCCAAGATTTTATTTATTTCTCTTAATAAGTACTATTTAACACAAGTATTATTGTTGCTCTTGTCTTCATTATCGGTTTTCTAGACAAAGCTTGAGCCATGGATAGTTGAGGGACCTGCTCAAGATCACATGGAAAAAATAATGTGGAGCCTCAATCAGTCCCAATTCTTTTGATTCTAAATCTCAAATTCTTCTAGAACACAAAGTAGACATTTTCCTCTCCCCTGCTTTTCCTGCCACAGCCACACTTCAGGTTCTCAAGGGGAGGGGACTGGGTCATTGTCATGAGGTGATCATGGAGTTTGAAAGATCTTCAAGCTCTACAGCTGTGGTCTTGTCAGTTTGGGTGATTTCTGAAAGGCATCTTCTCTGATTTAGATTTTTCAATGGAGAGACCTGGTCTCTTACCTCTCTTGAAATACCTTAATAATGAAGTGCTTACTCTGTGCTTATAAACCAACAATTGTCCAGAGTGTAGAACAAGAAGACCATAATGTTGAAAGAGTAGAGACTAATGATCTTCACTGAAAGACACTTAATAGCCACAAAAAGAGCACAAATTATGTTCTACGGAGTTCAATGTTTTATTCTAAAGAACTTCAATAAAAGCCTCTGTTAGTCAAAGTCAAAATTGATCAATCAGGTAAGCTGTAACTCATCTTTTTGTATTTTACAGATGCATTTATAAAGCATAGTGAGATGTTTTGCCTAAGATTTATTGCACAAAATTTGAATATGGTAGCAATAATTTATTTTATCCTATAATACTGAAATCATATTTGGTCTCTTATGGTACAAAAAAAGATTCTTCTAATTTTTTTAAAATCACAACCACACATTCTAATTCATCATTTATTCATTTCCATATCCATTAATTTAACAAACATTTACTGAGCTCATGTTAGGATACTTACATTTAAAATACTCACAATTAGGCTAAGTGGACAGATAAGTTAGGCATACATAAAATATGTAATATGTAACACATGTATTTCTGTTATAGAAATAACTAACTCAATTGTAACATGTAAAAGCTGTGATTGTCGAAAATGCATGGATTTTAGAGTCAGACCTGGATTCTATTTTTCCATAAGTAAGTCTCTTATTGTGTGAATTCTCTTGTAATTAATTGTAAGAATTTGAATATACTTCTATTATAAAAATATTTCCTGAGCACCTATTCTGTCCATTTAGGTAGCCTGGTTTATGTTGCAGTGACAAAAGCCTCAAACACTTGGTGCTATAAAGCAACCAAGCTTTGTTACTCAGCCATCTGCATGTCCGTAGCAAGTTGGCTTATTGCCATCCTCACTCAATGACCCAGAATGACAAAGAAGCCGCTACCAGGAGTTTGCTGGGTGCAGTGGTTGACAACAAATGAGAGAACTCTCGTGGGTCTCACACCAGCAACTAAATGCATGGCTCAGGAATGATACTCAATTTATCAGTTAACACTGTTCTCTTGGCCCAACCCATCACAACGAGACCCAAAAGGCCTCTCTTACTACAACCCTATAATGGAGGAGAACTAGGAAAGTGTGGTAAACAGTGCCGCTCATTACTTTCTTTACTAGGAACCAGACTTTGAAATGGGTGTGGAAGACCTTGCTGTGCCTGGCCCACATGAGGCATTATTTACATATTGCCTTCCTTGTGTTCTTGCCTAGCACTGAACTAACAAATTCTGTGGGAAGCCTAGCAGTTAAGACACTGAGACCTGCTTCCATTGCCCATATCCCTGGCATACATTTGAGAATCCCAGTTCTGTTTCTGTCAGCTGCAATTTTCTAAAATAGCGGATGGTGCATTCCGTCTTCCCCAGGGGCAGTCTGGAATGAACGAAGAGATAGCCTTCAGGGACATCTTTATTCCTGAGAATTCTTCTTGCCCCTGAGCATTTCTGCTCCTGGAGTCTGACCCTGGTGTCGGTAGCATCTCTTGGGTCAGCACCAATAACTGCAGTGTGACTGATTGAGGATAGGGAAGCTGAAGCTGGACTAATTTGGGGAGCCAGGTGGGCTTATAAACAGTCATTATTGATGAAGAGTGACTTACTGGCTATTTAAAGACAGCTGGTTTCTGTGCTGTTCAGTTTTTTTTCCTGAATGCACTTGAGGATTCTTTGGTAATGTCTTCTGATTTACCACTTGTTTTTGTTTTTAATATCAAGGAAGAATATAGATTGAAGCAATTGTCTTGGTAGCAACTTTAGTGGTGATGGCTGTGGAGTTATTAAAATTTATAGTCATGCTCTTTTTGCAGCTACACTTTGCATTTCTTAGAGAGGCTTATAATATCTGGTTACAAAGAATGTAGAGAGATAGCAACTACCAAATTGTGATAGGAAATCAACCCTGCATAAATTGTTTTAATATATATTCTGTTTGCTAAAATTTACATTTATTTTCACAATATGTCTTGATGACAGTGCCCACCAAGCCAACTAGCCCTTAGCTCATGACACTACTTTCAGTTACACTAATGAGGAGAAAGAAGGGAGAAAGAAGATTGACATTTTGTGGGTCCAAAATTATCCACAGTGAATGCCAGGTGCTTCACATGTCTGTGCTCTCCTATAACCCTCACAGCAAGCTTCAGAGGTAACAACTGGCCCCCCTTTCCCTCCACACATCTCTTTATGAAAGAGAAATCAGAAGTAAAATAACCAGACCAGGGTCATACAGCTTTAAGGGCCATCGCTGTTATTTGAACCATGCTAGGCTAAAACCCACATTTATTCTATTGAAACAATTAATTTCTCCAAAAATCAGAGTGTTTTATATCTGATCAAATGATGGGTGGTTCCTTCTCCTGATCTGTTTTATCTCATATATTTATGTAATGTTTTATTACTTATAAAGTACCATCATGTTCATCATATTATATCATCCTTACAACAGCCCTATGAAGTATGTAATGCCGATATCCTGTCCTTATAGTGTATTATCAAGAAGTGGCTTCAGAAAAATCAAGTAATTTGCCCAAGGTCAGTCAGGTCTGACACCAAAGCCAATGCTTTTGTTCCCTCACATCTTCTCTTTTCTAGACACATGAGCCAGCAGAGTTGATTTGCATGGCAGCTGTGCATGATAGTTTCAAGCCGGGGCAACTCTATGGGTATTCACCACAAGGCTTCCGTGACTTCTAATGAACTGAAACAAAGCAGTTAGCCATGGATTATAATGCCACTGTGGTCCCATGACAAATGACAAGGAGGTTGCAGTAATGAAATTTTATTACTGCAAATAGAGAGACCACATCTGAGGTCTAGCACGGCCACATTTACCATTGTGGGAAACAAAATGAAACACCTGGGGAAGGATCTCCACTGACTTTAGCAGTGAGCTAACAGGATTAAGAAGATCTCCCAGAAACACTGATTACAATGGCAAATGTGTGGCACCTAAGATAAGGACCAAATATTTATTCAGGCAGAGATTAAATCTTTTCTTTCTTTTCCTGAATCAAATATGGATCTTGCAGAAAATCTGCCCAAGAATATATCTTGCTGATCAGCGAACTCACTGAGCCAGAACCGTACTTGGCCACTGCTGTCACTGAAAAGCTACAGAATGCTGGTTTAAAGGTCTCCATGCTTCCCCTAAAACTGTTTTCCATCCATGATTAATTAGTGACTTAGGGGTGAATTGAATCACCAGCCGTCCTTTCCATGCATCCAGGATTTATGTACTGGTTTCTCACTGAAGAACAGTGGTGCAATAAACAGCCCTCATCTGTGGGGTGGGCAGAGGAGTAATGGTGTCTGCAGTCATGGTTTCTTAACTCCTCTAGTACTTCCATTCTGCTAAGCAGGTTATGGCTCACATTATTACAGCCTAGCTTATTTAGGCGTGAGGGTAGTGGGCAGTGACACACACACACCCTTAGAAATGAATACCAGTTCTTTAAGAGAAAGCAGAAAAGTCATATTACCATTTCTGAATTCCTTGAGAAATAAGAATAAAATGGACAATAATATTAGTTATGGGCATGAAAAGTACAAAAAGAACCCATAATCAGGTTCATTTATATATGCATGCATCATATTTTAAAGCTAGGTGCTTTTCCTAGTGCAGAGATGTAGATAGCGGTTTCAACAAACAGATTTACGAAATCATGAGTGTGTTTAGTCACAATTTTGGGAGGTACCTGGAGCTCTTTTCCCAGAGAACAGAACATGGGAATTGCAGACATCATTTTATATTGCATATTATGTAATCAGGGCACAAAGAAAATACTGAGGTCCACCCTGTATCTCTGCATCCTTGAATGCTCACAGCCTGCTTTGGTTGATCATTCTATATTCCTCGCTTCTAAGATCAAGACTTCTGCATGACTTGTCCATTCTTTTATTGGATACAAGATGAACTGACATACTAAGCGATAAATGGAAACTTGAGGAAAGCCTTCATTTTGGGAAAAGGAGTGAAGTGTACCAAACTATATATAGAAACCAGTGTCCCTCCCTCCAGAACTCTTAATTTGTTGACTTTAGGTGTAGTAGGTGCTTAATAAATTTTGTATTTGTGTATTTAATGAATACATGAATGAATAAAACAAATGACTAAATCTGAGATTTAGAAAAACTCTTCTCTATATCTTGATTTATATGGATTCTGGACTTTTCTCACATTCTTCTTTTTCTCTTCCTCCTTCTGGTTTTCCTCCTTCTCTTCCTTTTACTTCTTCTTGAATAAAAAAATAGAAGACAACAAAGGATCGTGAACTAATACTGTGACTCAGTCTTGTAGAATGTCAGAATTACTACTGATATGGTTTGGCTGTGTTCCCACGCAAATCTCATCTTGAATTATAGTTCCCATAATCCCAACGTGTTGTGGGAGGGAGCCAGGGGGAGGTAATCGGCTCATGGGAGCAGTTACCTCCATGTTGTTCTCATGATAGTGAGTGAGTTCTCATGATATCTGATGGTTTTATGAGGGGGTTTTCCTCTTTTGCCTGGCACTTCTCCTTCCTGCTGCCACGTGAAGAAGGATGTGTTTGTTTGCTTTCCAGGCCTCCACAGCCATGCTGAACTGTGAGTCAATTAAACCTCTTTTGTTCATAAATTACCCAGTCTTAGGTGTGTCTTTACTCACAGAATGGAAAGGACTAATACAACTACTAAATTTTATTATCCTTGAATGCCCAACATATTGCCAGTAATTTGGAAAACTAAAGAAATTGAGCAAGATGTCTCCCTTCTGTCCTTACACATGCCTCCAACACCCTGCAATGCTATGCCTTTCCAAGAGCTTAAGAGAGGCTGATTATATTTGAATAGTAAGGTTACATTTATTTCATGTCTCATTGTGAATACTGGTTCCAACTTTTAGTCATAACCAATTATTAGAGAAGTGTCAGAGTTTTAATAGCATCATTATGTATGCTTTGTGTTTTAGTGCACTTCCCAGGAGGTTGGTGATATCACCACCAGCATCACCATTTGCATCATTATTATCTGTATTAGTCCATCCTCACATTGCTATAAAGAAATACCTGAGAATGAGTGATTTATAAAGAAAAGAGTTTTTAATTGGCTCACAGTTCTGCAGGATGTATAGGACGCATAGCAGCATCTGCTTCTGGGGAGGCCTCAGGAAGCTTCCAATCATGGCAAATAGGGGAGGAAGAGTCTCACATGACAGGAGCAGGAACAAGAGAGACACAGGGAAGATGCCACACACTTTAAGCAACCAGATCTCATAAGAACTCACTCACTATCACGAGAACAGGACCAAGGGAATGGTACTAAAACATTCATGAGAAATTGTCCCCATGATCCAATCACCTCCCACCAGGCCCCATCTCCAACACTGGAGATTACAACTGAACATGAGATTTGGGTGGGGACACATCCACACCATATCACCGTCTTCACTGCCATAGTGTTACTCTTATCGAATTCATTGCAATTTCCCTTCTGACAAGTCTTTGATGGCCACAGAGGTTCTCTTCTGCTGTGTTACATAAGCTCTGGTCTTGAATATATCTCTCTTTGGATTAATCTGAGGAGTAGGGCTACAAGTTGGGAAGCATGGCAGCCATCTAATCATGAAAATTCTAGGTGAGTTTCATTGGCCTCTACTGGGGTTACCTTTTCTATGTGGTTTGGAACTACAGAACCATTATGTGCGTGTGCGTGTGTGTGTGTGTGTGTGTATATATATATATATATATATACACACACACACACATATATCCAGCTCCTCTGACATTGGCTCCTAACCATTCTGTACACCTCCGCTTTGCCTTGATCGCATGAAAATATGCTGAGAAGCTCATACATATTTCCACTTTAATTGTAAATCTGAATTGATAAATGATTTAAGGTCCAGTGTCTTAGTGTACTCTCTTAGTAAACAGGCCTAATTCATCTCACAGAAATAAACTTTGCATTATCATTGCATAGCTACTAGGTAGTTCCAGGCCTGATTTGCCTTGAGGGGAATTGAATGATGTAACCTGTGCGGTGCAGCCTGTGAGAGCAATTTGGGTGGTTTTTATGCCATTGGTTTTATGCTCAGGATGAAAGCTCATGGAGAATTATAGAATGCTATTATTATCTTATCTTCATGCTGACAGCTCCCTCTGGGCACCTACAGGTTTATTGCTGGTTGGAGGATCAAGTTTAAAGGGAGAGAACTTCGTGGTTGGTGATAACTATGCCTTTTGTGTTTATTATAGGAACAGGGGAAAATTGGAGTTGTCTTCAACATTGGCACAGTTGACATCTCCATCAAAGAGGAGAGAACCCCTGTAAATGACGGCAAATACCATGTGGTACGCTTCACCAGGAACGGCGGCAACGCCACCCTGCAGGTGGACAACTGGCCGGTGAATGAACATTATCCTACAGGTACATGTTGTTCGCTCAATGGTCCTACTCTTTTTGACTCTCCCATTCTCACTTTTCAGTGGTGATTTTTCTCATGACTGTCACCAAATTCCAAAACACTGAGTGAAGTACACATTCATGATTTTTTTGTATGAGAAGATAAGTCATCTCTTTAGGACTTGATCCAGTATAGGGAGCTTCTGGAGACTTTACCAACTATGCACTGGACACTTTTTGTCAACCTTTGACTGATACAGCCTGACTGGCTCATACCAAAGACAATTACTGTAGATTTTGCAGGGCCTGTAGATGAGGAGCAGTGAAGGGAAGGATCATCTCTATCATGAGCTAGAGTCGATAATCATAAGATGCTCCATTTGAGACCCAGACTTTGTGGTGCCATTTAGTCGGATGCAGTTGAAGGTGCAGATGCCAGAGAGAGAGAGAGACTCTAAAAGGACAATTACTGAACTTGAAGACACAGATCAAGTCATGGTAACAATGAGAGAAAAACGAAGGTGGCATTTTATTCATTTGGTGGACTTTGCTAGTTTTTATTTTCTCACTTACTTACCCTAAGCCTGCCTGGATATTCAAAGGTTGGTCCTAGTAGTCATTTTAATAGCAAGCGTGCTGGTGTGGCAGGAAAAGGGGTTAATCATCTGTTTAAATTTTACAGTCAAGAAACATTCAGCAACAAATTCCCAGAGCCAGATGGCTGAATCAAGGACAACGGGAGAAAAGGTTGCCTTCCTTAAAAGAGATCATTCATATAATCCCTCAGCTTTCCCTCTGCCTCTCACTTCTCCCAGGAAAAGTCCTGAATGCTGATCGTAAAAGTGCCAGGAATGGAAGGGACAACCCTTCAGCAAAGGGCCATTGTTCCACAATTGCACTGTCATCTGATTGATGGATGCAAGAGAATAGTGAGAATATTGCACTTCTCACTAATGTGGGCATGAAGTGATGTGCTACTCTCTATCCTACACACCAAACTCCTCACAATTTTCTCACCACTTTTCTCTAACTTCCTTTACAGTGAGGTGGGCACAATAACAAAGAAGCTTGAAGCACATTTTCACATGTCTAAGAGCCATTAGCTAATAATGGTTATGCTTGTGAGAAAGATACAAAGTGAATTTGCCTATTTGTAGGCCAAGACTTTGAATGGCTTGAAGGCTGTTGTATCTCCACACCTAACTCAGCATTAATTTTCTTTAAAAGCCAATCAGAAGTATCTGCGCTGTTGGGTTGTTCCCTAATTGCTAGAGTCCCGCTATATCTGTTTAAGAATTGTAAGAGCATCTGGAAACAGCATGCAAGACCCCCAAGGTATTGAGGCAAAAAGCTCCACCCACTATTGATTTGCCATCTCGGTTTCCATAAAACAGCCAGCTCAGCCATTGCTAGGGGTCTCAGAATTTCTTAGATTAAGGCACATAAATGCCCTTATGAGGTTATCTTTGAGTATTTGAAGAAAGCCAAAGCTATTAACAGCTTCTAGGAATTTTTATCATTCAAATTCACTACACACTAATAGACTTAATTTTTAAATGCTTCTTGCTTAATCCCTGATGGATGGGGGAGAGGGTGAAAGGAATAAAAGCAGTCCAATATCTTAAAAGCTGTTCATAGGCTCACAGAAAAAATCAATCTCTCTCTCCATATGTGTTATCATTGGCCTTGCTAGTGTTGCTGAAGGGTTTGTTGTGTTTCTATTAGGAATTTCAAAGATTTCTAAATTGATGTTAACCACTTGCCTTGAGCCAATATAGAATCTACAAGTTTGCTGCCAGCAATGAGAAGGCTCTTTAATGGTCATTTTAAAGCCACAGCTATGTAACCAAACCGGAGATTCTTGCTGTGCGCCTATCTTTTGGTGTCTTTCTTTAGTTCCAAATTATGGGTTGCTTCCTATATGTTTTCAAAACAGATTAAGCCTTTCTTTAATAGCATTGCTCCCTCCTGAAAACTATTATCATCATTGGAAACTGTTATTTAGTAACGATATGTGTTATTATTTCAGGACAGGGTACAGTATAGCATTTATAAGTATGGGCCTTGGAGTCAACTGGCTAGAGTTGGGATCTTGGTTTCATCACCTGTGAGTCTAAAGACCTTGAAATGTCCTAAGCATTAAAATATTTGGTGCCTCTCCCCACATGTAATTCAAAATACAGTAACACTGAACCATAAAATAAGTGTAAGAATTTCTAAGAGTTTTTATTTTTCTCCTCTGATGATTTCTGTAATGCTTTCAAAATATATTAGATTCTTTCTTCCCAAATTCTCATTTTGTACTTTCTCTGTTTTGTTGTTCTTTAAGAAGATGTTCATTCTTCTCCCTGAGACTGTTTCCTAGTCTAGACAACCAGGGTAATGATAATACCTGGTTAATGTGAAGATTAAGTGAGTTGACCGCATGTATAATGCTGGGACAATTAAGTCAATCCTCAATAAATGTTAGCTGTGAGGATTACCAATCATTTGGCTAGCATTTTAAATTAGGACATATTTTTGAGTACAGATTTCTTCATTTTGAAGATGAAATACCCTATCAATTAGACAAGGTAGATATTTTTTATTCTCCATTTCAAATAAAAACAGAGACCCAAGGAGGTGCTATGCCCTTCCTAAGGTCACATAGCAAGTGAAGGAAGACCTAGGACAAGATTTTTCTGTTTCCAATTGGGCAGTTTTCACTATTGCTCCCCCAGAGAATTGGGGGATGTTCTGAAAAATGCATAGCTAGAAATGAGTATTTTTCTTCTTGTGTCATCTTAGATTTCTTTCTTCAAAGAAGTGTCATATCTCAAAGGTCACTTTCCAATGATCACACAAAAGTGGTTATTGTGAGGTGTTGAGTTCAAAATCCTCATTTAAAAGTTTTATTGGCACCAGTGACCCCAAGCTGTCCTCCTTACAACAATGGCAATGTGCTCCCATGAAGCAGCTGAAAGAATAGTGAGTATTTAAAGGAGCTATATCCCCTTACCTTGCTGCCTCAATTAAAAAGTTGTTGTGTGATATACTAGATTGAGGTTTATGTTCCACTCTGCCAAGACTTCCTAGGAGCGGTTCACTTTTTGAGCCTTGGATACCTTATTTTCTCTCCTCTCTGCTTCCCTGTGCTATTAAAAGGATCAATTTAACTATTAATAATTTAAAGTATCATGAGAAAAATCTGGCAATGTTTATTTTAAATCATAAGATCAAAATTCCCCGTGTCTGGGCCATCAAACAAAGCCATCAACCTGGCAAGGCAGTCTTGACACAGTTTCTACAAAAATGTGTCCTTTTGTTTTCTAAAGTCATTCTATTTTATCGATAACAGTAGGTTTAGAAATCATCAAGGGTTTAGTCTCACTACTCACTTATTACTAATGTGTAAACAGTAAAGACATACAGAGTAGCTCCTATAGAAGATTTACGTTAAGTTATCTCACTCGGAGAACATGCTCTCGGGGAATTGTTCCTGCCTACAAGGTCTGAATGAGTCAGCTGTGCACCGGGATGAATGGGTCATCTCCACAGTCTTCTCATGGGCATTTATGGGGCTCTACTGAAACATCCCATCGTGAAATATTTAGAACCCAGCTGGGCACAGGGCATGTAGCACTGGCTCTTTCTTTGTGAATCAGGGAAGAAACAGAATGAAAATAGTTCTATAGCAATCGGAATCTTATATCACTAAATTCTGGGAGATAGAACTGAAAAGCAACTTCTTTCTTTGAATCTGAAAATAGAAAAGCTAAGAAACAGGAGAGGGAAATAAAAGAAGAATCAGCCCAGAGCTATCATCCAGGCACTGACAAATGTTCCTTATAAAGTCTCTGATTGTTGTCCCTATACAATGCGGTGGTAGGAACAAGGGAGGGGGCGGTGAAAGGTGACTTGAGTATGAGGAATTAATTTTAGCCACAGCTCTAGGCCCCCTGGAAGGCTGAGCTGACTGGGTTTGTTCCATATCTTCTCTCTGCTGTGAGTGGGTGGCCGGTGATACTGTCACTGCTGTAAGATCCCTGAGCATGGTCCAGTAAAGGCTTTTCCGGTCCTATCTAGGCTTCCTGGGACATGCAGACTGATACACAGCTTCAATCTTTGCATGTCAGGGGGTGCTGAGGAGAGCAGGGCATACCAACTCAGTTCAAGTGCTCTTCACAGAATTCCTCTTCTTCAGTCTTTAAAATGCACACAGATGACCTACATTTAAATCCTATTTGACTACCCAACTTAGAACATGAAAAAGAGGTAAAAGTAGCTCCCTTTCAAGGATGCTATATTAGAAAACTCTCTTTATATTTGAGTTTGTCAAATTCTACAGAAACTTGTCTTTATAGGGGTTGGAAGAGAAAACATTGCTATAGTACTTATAAAACATTGCTATAGTACTTATTGATGACCAAAATACCTTCATATCGGTTATTACATTTGAGCCTCACTCCATCCTGTGAAGGACAGGGTTTGGTATTATTACTCCTGCCATACCCATTTTAAGGTTACGTTATCAAGGCTCTGAAAGGCTAAATAACTTTCCCAGTGTCACACAGCTTAAGGAGCAGAGCCAACACTTTTCTATCCTGATCCTCAGACTGCACAACCTCAAACTTTCTGCTCACTTTCCTATTTCTCAGAGCCACGATTTTATTAATAATGACAGTATTTCTTTTTGTAAAAACATATTCTCAAATGGAAATCTCTGCCTGGAGTAGTCTAGTTAGTAAGGTTTTTCAACCTATTGACATTTGGGGCTGGACACATCTTTGCTGTTGGTGTGTAAGGAAGGGGGCGGGGTACTGTTTTGCACATTGCAGGATGTTTAGCAGCATCCGTGACTTTTACCCCCTGGATGCCACTCTCATGTTTCCACAAGTGCCAAATACCCTCTGGTCAGCAAAATCACCCCCATATAAGAGCCGCTGACTTAGAGAAAGTTTCCAACATATTTTGTTGTAAATGTTCATCATGTTTTTGTAATTTAGACAGTATACATCGGTATAAGAAAGATTTTTTTTTTGTCCACATCTCTTCCTCAGTTATTGAGACTTTAAAGGATTAAAAACAAGTCTATGTACTTGACATGATGCTGAAATTTCTCAGGCCTTGGGTTTTCATTAATTCCTAGCCAGGAGGTTTACTTTCCTTTTCTTTATGTCTTTGCCTGCGAACATTTGAGACCTTGCCAGATTTGAAGCATGCATTAAAACAAGCCCCATCTACCTGCTCATTCATCCGTTCAGGACTAGCGTTGCTTTCAGTTCAACAGGGGGAAAAACAGAGAGAGCAGAGTCCTGCAGAGGGAATAAGAAGTATAAATACAATCAAGAAGGAAAGCCATATTTGAACAAGGTTTCAGGACTACAGACATGTAAGGGCAACCAGAGAAAGCCTCACTTCATGAATGTGTTTGAACATTGTGAGGAACATTTTAAAACCATCTTATAAAGAAGGTGCTCCAACATTCAGTCACAAAATGTATCAATTAATCACTCAAACTAGTGTATCTTGAATATTCGCACTGCTAACTAGTCATCCTTTCCAATTTGTCAGAAATGAATTAGGATTCACATGTTTGTGAGTTTCTATTTCCAAGGGAATTATTTCCACATTATGCAGTTTGTCTTCAGTTAACAAAAATGTTTTAAAAGAATGTTTTCAATAGGCACTTATATATACATATTTATGTAAAGCAATGGTCTGCAACCTGGCTGAAATTGAGAATCCCCTGGGAAGTTAAATAAATTGCCAGTGCTCGGGCACTGGTCTCAGGGCATCTAATTTAACTGATCTGGGGTGTGGTCCATGGATCAGCAGCATCAGCTTCCCCTGGGAGCTTGTTAAAAATGCAGACTCTCAGGCGCCACCCCGTACCTGCAAAATCAGATCCCCCAGTGCTATGGGTACATTGTAAATTGAGAAACACTGGCCCAGGCATTTTTTTGTTTGTTTTTTGTTGTTTTTAAAAAAAGCTCCTAAGGTGATTCTCTGTGTAGCTAAGTTTGACATTCACTGATATGTAGAAGCTAAAAAATGTGTCTTTCTTTCAGACTGACTACCGGTACTGTTCAATGTGGTAGCCGCCAACCATATGTGGCTATTGAGCAGTGTGGCTGGTATGACGGAGATTCTGAAATTTTTGTTTTATTATGTACTTATGTCCTAGGCACTGAAGCCTTTAAATACATTTCTCATTCAATCCTCACTCCAACGCTATAAGGCTATAGGTTAGAGGCTAGTATTAGCCAGTGCAGGACTACAATATGCCATCTTTTATTTCCTTTTATGTGTTTTCTACCATGTAAACGATGGGCATTTACCTTCATGTACCTCCTGAACTCATCTAATGAGTTTTGATATTATACAATCACAGGGATAATAACTCCACCCTATCCAAGCAGCTGTTGGAGAGGCATTAAAGGGTGATGATTAAGCATGAGGGTTTTGGAGTCAGTCAGACTTTCTGGGTGTAACCAAGGGCCCCTGGCCCTGTCACTCGCCAGCTTGCCCACAACCTTGAGAAGGTTCCCACTGTCGAGAAGTTTCTGTATGCTTTGATCTCCATGATCATATATATGCATTTTCTCGCATTAAAACCAAGTGAATGCTCAGATTGACATTACTATAGGACACTTCACAAAAAAAGAAAGTACTGGCTAGAGGTATGTTTCCTAAACACACATGGCAAACTACCCTTTCTTAAGCTATATTTGTATGCTCTGACAGCATGGCTATGGTGCAAATCTATCAACAAACTGGACCCTAAGAAGCCAGTTACATGACCTATAAAATGGGGATTGTGTTCATTGTTCTGTCTTAGAAAGTGGAAAGTTCTTTGAATACCTTAAAGCATTACATGAATAATAACTGTACCTGCAGGTGTATTGTCTGGATTATCTACCACCCATATACATTTTAGGACCATTTTTTATCTTGACTTTCTACAATGAAGTTTACTTATGAAAGGTGAGAATAGGGGACTAAGAGATTTTCCATCTTGCTTTCTCATCCTTCATGGAGAATTCCACAATAGTAGAAACGGTTCCAAAGTGAGGGACATGTGCACTGAATAAACACTTTCTCCCAGAGGTGTAGGAAGTGGCAGATGGTGCCATTCACCGTCTCGCAGCCAAACTCACCCAGGTGGTGATGGCTGCCATTTGCTGAACATTTATGACATACTCCCCACTTCATGGGCAGCATCCTACTTAGTCTTGAAACCACCCATTAGGACAGCGTTGGTCTTATTCCCATTTTTTTAGATTAGGAACAGTCTATGGGAGTGTAGCTTAGTTTGGGAAATGCTGGTATTCAACCCAGAGCCATCTGACTTAAGAGTCTTAATGTTTAATCACACTCTGCTCCTTCCTTAGATTCTCGTAAACACCCTAGAACAGTTGCATGTCCTAGAAATTCTGGGTTTAACTCAAATCTTGACAATTTAGAATTTTTCTCTCAAGTTAAATTATAGAATTCCCCCCTCAGGTTAAATCTCTAATTTCTGCCCAGTCTAGAAGTCAGCATTTCCTTGGGCATCTACACATATTTGGCTTTATCTATATCATCGGTGTGGCCTCTGGAAGCCTTGTCAGCCTCTTTCTTTTTGCGATCTTGTTTTACCTTCTAGTGCCATATCTATGCAAAAAGAAAGAACTTTTAAATGAAGGTTTGTTTTGCCATTTAATAGTCTTGCTTGGGGAGTGAGAGAGTGGCAAGAAGGCGCTTAGTATTTTTTTAATTTAATTTTTGTTTTATCAAGGAAACTTCCTTTCTTCTCTGTGAATTCCCAGCCACAAGATAAACAGTCTTGTATCTTATAAGTTAAATACAGTTACTGCTATCAAACCTAGAGCCTTTTTCTCTCTCCCATAAATGTCTCTAAGAAGCTGAAAAGCATTTCAAGGCAAACTGGAGCTTGGACTAATGCTAAAATTAAACATAACCACCCAGAAGACAAAGAGACCAGATAGAAATATATAAAACATTTGAGGTGGCGGGAACACATGGACACAGGGCACATAGAAACTTGCCCCCAAAACATTAGGTTAATACATAGCTCAAGGTTATTTATAAAGGAATTAACATACACAATGGAGCTTTTTATAATTATGAGGATTTACATCAGATAATAACAATTGTCATAACCAAAGATATTATTTATCTAGAATTAACTTGTGAACAGGGCAATGCTTTTGGTCTACAGGGCTGTTGATCAAAAGAATAATTTTGCTGCAACCCTCTGTAGGACTTTATAGGATGCACATTTACATTTTCCCCATTTTTAGTAGACTATCTTGGGATTTAAAGAAGAAGTTGGAATTTTAAAAATTAGAAAGCACATCATATTTATTTAGCCATATGTTAAATGTTATAAATATTATAGTCTAGGGACTCAGTAAAATGAATAATTAAAAATTTGATGGTCACTTCTAGGTACAATGTAACCAGGGATGTGAGATAAAGAATTTCTTGATTTCCAACCATAATGCATCTATTTTAATTAAATAATATCTTTCAAGATTAGAAATACAGTGTAGTCACACTTTATGGGATTTTAAAAATTATACTTATTTGAAATAGTGTGACATAAATAAAAATATTAATAACATCTCCCTCTACGTGAGGCATCAGTAATAACATACATTCTTCTGAATTAAAACAATCATCAAATATTGCATAATTTCAAAGCTGGTTAGTGAATTACAAGTTTTGTTTTCCCTATTGTCACATGGAAGCTCTAGTTTACGTAGTTAATACAAATTCTGGCCTGCAGAAGTTGTCTTTAATTATGAAAACTTAGAATTATTATCCCGGCCATAAAATACAATTACCCTATTCTGTTTTTCCTCTGTCCCAGAGCTGCCTGAACACCAAGTGTCCTACCACCCATGCAAGAGCATAGTTTTATTTATGGGAAAAGTTTCCAAGTTCCAGTCTCTTCAATTTAAATTTTGCACAAGGTTGCAGAGTCTCTCTAGTTATTTAAAGTCTAAAAAGAACACTGAGCTTCTTTGAGAAAGGTGGTACATAAATATCCAATAATAATAATATATATTCACATACAGTATGTCATTTATACTTCTATAAAGCAGAGAAGGTAATGAAAGGTGCTCTATACTGTAAATCACTCAATCGATTGTAATCATATTGCAGCTCATCTCAAAGAGGTAAAGACCTTCCACTCCTCTAAAATCCCTGTCAATATCCCAGCAGGCTGAAGAGAGGGGAAAGGGGGTCAGAAGAGGAAGGAGGGAATGAGTCAAGGACAAAGAGGCACTTTGAGTCTTCAGTTCATGGAGTTAACATGAATTTGATTGGATTCCCAGTGATACTTACAGTTTTCTCCATAAGATGCATTTCTTTTCCACATGGTACTTTTACAGCTGTTCAGTAAGTCCCTGATGCTCTGTGTTGGCCTTGATGGCATAGTTTACTAAGTGCCAATGGTAGATATATAGTACAGCATAAGATGACTTAGGGACTAAGTTTATAAGTAGCAAATGTCAATTCAACAGAACTTAAATGCTGAAGTGTATATCAAACAATAGAAGTCGATTGATCATGGGCTAGCAAAAAATTTATATTGCACTTTCAAACAGCAGAAACACTGTAAAAACCTTTTTACTAACTGCTGTTGCCTTTAATGTAATAGAAGTATTCCCCTATCCTCATCACCGGGGTAGCTCTGAGTGGAGCCATTTCTTTATGCATTTATTCATTCACCTTCATTCACTATTCAACAAATATTTGTTCCACATCTACTTTATATGTGAATTCATACTAGGTGATGGGTATATGGTGAAAAATGAAACACAGCTCCTGACCTCAAGGATCCTCAAGTGTAGTTGAAGAGAAATACAAGTACACAAGGAAGACATTTTTATTGAGCAATTATTAATTGCCAGGTAGGGTACTGGGTTCTTGTATCAAGTCTTTGCAGTAGCCCCAAGGGGTAGATATTACTGTTATCATTTCACAAATGAGAATCTGGAGCTTCTCCCAGGGTCAAGCTAGCACATGAATACCTGGAACTGAAGCCTGTATGTCTTAGAAGGCAAACCCAAAGCTCCCGTACGCTGCCCTATCTTGAACCTACAATTCCACAAAGTGAAAGAAGGTGCTACTATTGAGGTGAGATCCAAGTTCAGTAGCGGGTACACATAAATGCCTGATGGAGCCTGAAGACCAGACAGGGCCGAGCGTGGAATACAATTTGGGATGTGACCTTGAATTATCTGGAACAATGCCAATAAGCTCTGCTCCCCTACCTCGTGTGAAAGATGACATGACAACTTATACCTTTCACATTGAGGAAATTAATGATCATGGAATTCTTTCTTTTACTTAAATTTTTTTTTACAGTTTTATTGAGGGGTGATTGATAGGCAAAAAATCCTGCGCATACTTTGATGAGTTGTTTAGACATGTGCGTACACCTGTGATACCTTCAACACAGTCAAAATAAAGACATTCATCGTACCTTATTTTACTTAGTGTCATCTCCCCAGTGGTTACAAGGTAGAAGTATTAATCTCTCTCGTTTACAGATGAGTAAACCAAGGTTCAGGGAGGTTGAGCACATTTGCTGTGGTCACTGTCCACCAAGGGTCAACTCCGAGATTCCACACAGATTTGTTTGCCCTCACAACCTAATACCCAGGTTGCCCACTCCACTTTTCCAATGTCTTCCAAGAGCACTCCAGTTTGCATCATCTACAGAGCTCAAATTCACATGGTTGACAGATATAAATTCACATGCAAATGTACTATTATTTCCTACATCCCAGTGCATGCAGAACACTGTAATCCCATTATTAAACATTTACTAGAAATGTGCTTCTGCCTGATGCACAATTGCCAGCCTCAATGTTTAATTAAACTAGATTTGTTTTCATTTTAATCACATTAGAGAAATGTGTTTTTCTCAGAGTTCAGTGGTGAAATCTTCATTCCAAATGCCTCCAAGTAACTGAAAACTGTATATCCCAGAGGAAGGGATGAGGGTATTACAACCTATCCTTGCATAAAATATTTTAGGGGAAAAATATTAATTAATAACAGGTAAGACTGGGATACACTATTTGTTTTTGAATCATCATAGCATCCTGGAAAGGGGTCCTATTATTATTATTACCATTTTAGAGATGAGGAAACGAAGTCTGAGCGGTTAAGTAACACACTCCGGTGTTGCACAGCTAGTAGGTGGCAGAACCAACATTTGGATGTAGACAGGGAAACCCTGATATCTTTATTTAGATTAGGGATCACCAAACCTTTTCCCCCAAAGGCCAAATAACAAGTAGCATAGGCTTTAGAAACCAACCTATGTTATAAATATAAATATATTTAGATATTAACAACTTCAATATTTTATTAATATAAATATGATATGATTTGCATGATCTTTGTTGCAGTTATTCCAGTCTGCTGTTATAATGCAAAATCTACTATAGACAATACGTAAATGAATAGGCACAGCTGTATTCTAATAAAACTTGCTTTACAAAAACAAGCTGTGATGAACCACATTCGCCCATTAGGTGTAGCTGGGGGACCCCTGATTTAAATCACGGATAGTTGGAAGCCTACAGCTTCAAAAGTATTTGGAAGCCTACAGTTTTTACTAATCCATCAGCTTTATTTTTTGAATTGTCTTATCTGTTTGTTTGGAATAAAGAGAGCAAGAGTATCTCTAAGTGGATGGGTTAAATCCCTAGAGAGACAGAGAATAGTACTACTGTGTAGGGTGACATAGACCTACTGGTGAGGTTAATTCAGGATAAAGAAATAAAGAGATACAATATGTAAGAAGGACAGGCACTCCATTTACCTATAGTTAAAAATGGCAAACAACAAAACAGCTAAATACCGTTTTTTTAATTCAACACCAAAGATACAGATTCCATTCTAGAGCAAGATTTGAAGATGACAGACAGAAAGCATTGTTTCTTTACTTCTGTTACTTCTACTTAATAAGCTGTGGTGATTTAAATACACCCCTCTCTCCTAAAAAAATAGTGCTTACTTTTCTTTTAAATTCGAGAATTTTGATTAGCCACCCTAGCCTATTTATTTCTCATAGCCCTTATGCATAAAGGTGCCAGTTGATGCCTTGCATTGATCTTTTCTCCTACCTGCTCCCTGATATGTCTGTCTTCTAAGTCTTAGAGAGCATTCCCTTCATTATCTCAGCATTGGTTGTCCCTATCTTGCTGCTGAGAGCTTCCTGCTTGAGCTTCAGTTCCATTTTCAAGCCACTGATCTGATGTTCTGAGGATGGACTAGCCCACTTTAGAGGTGGCTCAGCCCACTTCATGCTATTGAGTTTTAGAGATTTTAGAATCAGATCCCCTATTTATTAAAGCAGCAAGACCAGGCTATCAGTTTTTATAGATATGCATATGCCTAAAACCATGTAGTATTTAAAATAAATTTTGACCTACATCCTCCTATTCCCCACCACGCCTGGTACCCACCATTTTACTTTCTCTTTCTATGTATTTCCTTCGCTTTTATTTTTTGCTTTTTGGATTCCACATGTAAGTGAGATTGTATAGTATTTTTTTCTGTGCAAAGTTATAAGGGATGAATAAGTCTAGAGATCTAATGTACAACATAAGGACTATATTTAATAATATTGTATTATTATATATTGATAATTTGCCAAGAGAGTAGATTTTAGGTATTCATACGACAAAGAAAGAAAGTAAAGGGAGAGAAACAATCACTATATGAGATGATGGGCATGTTACTTTGCTTGACTACAGTCATTTCAGTGTTTATATGTATATCAAGATTACATACATACCTTATATGTATATATACCTTAAATATATACTTTTTTTAAAAGCCAAACTAAAGCACACGGGGTTTTTATTTACAAAATAGGGACCCCCTTCACAGTTTGCTGACCTCAATTTTGACTCCAGTTAAGTTATCAAAGTCCTAACTACCAGAATAGAAAGCATATACTGCCAGATTTGGCCCTATAGTGCAAGAAAAGTGGTCACAGTTTTCTTAATCCTCTTTTAAAAAGGAAAGAAACATAGTAGGTAATCAGTAAATATTAAACTGTACAACTGAGGTTTTTGGAGCTTTCTGACTTCAATGACTGCATATACACAACAAAAATATAAGTTGTTATACAGCATCCTTGACAAGCATTAACTATAAATACTTTTATAACAAAAGAAAAATATCATTTACTACAAAACTTTTAAGCTTTTACTTTAGAAATGTTTCTTTATTGAAACAAATATGATTTTATTGAAATATTTTTTATATTAGTACGATGACTCTTTATTGGTCTCAAAGGGTGGATTGCCAAGTATAATTAAACAAAATGATAAATAGGAGGAAGATTTCAGTATCCTTGACAGAAAAATACATATAAATCTAATATAGATATATATGTAAAAAGTAAATCTAAAATCTTAGCCAAGGTTTAGAAATCTTATTACTTCATTTTTATACCTTTATAAAACTGTTGCGAGGTGCTGTTTCAAATAAAATAAAAATTTATGTAAGTAAAATACAAGCTAAAATAGAACTGAAATGTCTTTAGGTTTACAAAATGAATAGCTGGATTAGTTTACTGAATTTTTTTCTGTGGTATGGGTGGCACTGGATCTCTAGAATCGGTAAAAATAAAGGCAATATATTGTTCTCAGGGAGCAATTGAGCTCTCCTAGAGGAGGCAAACCAAGTGAAATCTAATAGTTTTGCTTCATTCTGTGACTTTCCCCCGCTATGACCTCAGAATTTTGAGCTACAAGTAGGTCTATAAAGGGAATTTTGGAATACTCTTAATAGATCTGTTCTTGAAATAAGTCAGCTAAACTGAGTGAGGTGCTTTGCCAACACATTAACTGAAAGTCCTGACCAACCCTGATCCCAGACCTTCACGGACAATTCTCTTGTTTTATTTCCATTTCCAGTAGTTGTATGTAATTCTTCTAAGAGACTTGTTCCAAGCCAACCTTCCTAGTGGTTTTGTTGAAATGAGATAGTGGTTGTAGGTATCATTGATGAACACATAGGCCAAAACATTATTGAACTATTCAGAAAGTAAATCTAGCTTATTCTCTGGCTGCATAATTATATAACTGTAGCTTTCTGTCAGGTTACAGTGGCTTTAATTTTCTGATCAAATAAAACAATCAATATAATTGTACTTTGTTCCTCCCTCTTCTGGCTTCGATTCTTTGATTTGTGCCACTCACCACTCTCATTCTTGCAACCTCCCCCTACTCCACTGGCCCCTGCAGCTACTTAGACTAGCTAGCTGTTGATTAAAGGGACCAAGAGTTTGAGCAGTTACTGTATACTTTCAAACCTCACTGCCATTTGGAAGTGAAGTCCCAACTGACATAGCCAAACTGTAAGGACAAAAGCAACTCTAATACCTGCTTTCCTTTGTTTATAGCAACTGCTCAAATTCTCCTCTAAAAGTATTCATTAAGCATCCTTCTCTATAAATCTCTGTGGTAGAAACTGAATAATAGGACTTGAACCATTATTCAATCAGACCAAGTTTAAACCCAGGTTAAGGCAAGAGGAAATCTACACGTCTTTGCTGCTCACTGTGTTTAGTATATATCCTCTATAATTCACAATCAAAAGTAAATCTTTGGACAGCATTCTTGTTTGGGTTAGAAGAAAAATTTCAATCCTTGTTCAGAAGTCTAAGCACTTGTGAGGATTCCAATATGATTTTTAAAGGCCACCATCCCTGATAGTCAGAAATAAAAACATTAAACCAAGAAGACTGCAGGCTTTCTTCTCACCTGTCCATCTCTTGTCCTAATTACACCTTATACTTACTAATGTTGTAAGTGCTTTTTGACAAGACAGCAATGGTACATCAATAGATACTGCATGAACTTGAGTAGGCAAATCAAGTCACTCAGAGGCCTTCTTTTAATCTCTTGGATCATTATTGCAAAGATAAAAGCAAGTTTCTGAAGGAGTGAAATTCAAAGGAACCTAGTAATTAGAATGGTGAAAATACCAGGTCATCTGGTCCATTTCCCTGCTTGGTTCAGATATTTCTAACAATATGTACTAGTTTAATTTTATTCATCTAATTTAAAATGAGAGACTTTATTTTTCTTCCACCAAGATAATAGATCTGATTTCTCCTCTTTGGCTTAAAATTTTTTTTTCATTCACATCTGTTATTATTAGGGTTGTCAGTTGAAATTATTTTGAATAATTTCTTTAAATCATGGATTTTTTTCTTACATCTCATATCTAGGAGCTATTTCTTGTTGCAAGGTGCAAGGTTCTATGGCACATACAAAAGCATGCTTTCATTTGGGATATTTATAAAATCTCTCTATACACACACACCCATCAATGGGCAAATATAAAAAGTATTGCCTTTGTGCTAGCATGTAGTTAATATTCAATGAATATCTTTACACGTAAAATCACCTATAATCTTTAGACATGTTCCTCAGATAGCCAAGATTTAATATTATATATAAAGTCATATGAAATAGCTTAAAGAAGGAAGAGGCATTGTTATTTTATGTATATGTCTCAAATGTTATAAAGGTTATAAGAACCTTTCTGAACATCGAAAACTTCAAAGCTAATAGTTTAATAGTTTGTTGGATACCTGCCATCTTTTGAGGTGGCCAATAGTTGTCAACTTTTTGAGTATTCTTGAGCACTGAAGGCATGTCAATGTTTGGTTTCATTGTGTGTTAAGGAGGGAATTATGGAAGTAGAATGGAGTAAAAAGCTTAAAAAAGAAAAAGCACTGCTTCTAAGGTGATTTTAATTTCATAGGAAAAAAATACTTTAAGGACTAATATTCAATACAGAGTAGCGGAACCTGAGTGCCAGATAAATATTTAACATTTGTGGATAATTTTACATAATCATTGGCCACTTTCTTAAAAGTGTTTTTTTTTAAGCCCTAATTTAAAAAAATGCTATTCTGGCCATCACATTTACAATGTGAATAATATTTGAGTCATGACATAACTATAAGTTACTTCTAATGACTGATTGTCACTTGAGTTGTAAATCACAGCATTTAGCAATGCTAGTTGTCCTTACTTTTGTTAACCCCTTAGTCCCTGGATCTTGATCATTTTGGGGTCTTTACTCTAGAGTCTATCTTTGCTCTAGAGTCTAGCTGCCATTCACATGCTAAAGAAATGCCCCTTAAATAGCACCTATAACATCCTAGGGAAATGATTTCTAAACTCTTCTCAATGAGTTTAAAAAGGCTGCTTTTTGCTAATCCATAAACTTTAACAGGGGCTGAAGAGGCAGTGCCTGCTTTTTAAAAGCCAATGTTGCAGGCTGGGCGCAGTGGCTCACACCTACAGATGCATGCCTATAGTCGCAGCTATTTGGGCGGCTGAGGCAGGAGAAGGCGGGAAAATTGCTTGAGCCCAGGAGGTGAAGGTTGCAGGGAGCTAAGATCCTGCCATTGTACTCCAGCCTGGGCGATGAGAGTGAAACCCTGTCTCAAAACAAAACAGAACAACAGAAAAAAAGGTAAAACCAAGGTTGCAAGGTAGGACTGTTTGTGTGTGTGTGTGTATGTGTGTGTGTGTGTGTCTAGTTTTGATCTTTAATGAGAGTTTTGGTTTGTTTCTATTGTTGTGTGTTAGTAGGGAATGTGGTGGAGGAGTGCCTTTCTAGTCTAAGTATACATAAGTGTATTCATGACCAGTATTCAAAGGGTATTCATACCCTGCAGGGACATAAATGGTTTTGTTTTGGAATGTTAGGGTTAAGAATGAAAGTGATGGCCCTGTTTGCTCAGAAAAAAAAGAAGGTAATCCTTCAGTGCTCTCTGTGAAATCATGTATGGAATGAAAAAATTCATTGATGGGGTGAGAGGTCTCAGTGCCAGCAAGTCTTACTAGTAAATTCAGAATTCAGCCTGCTGTTCCTAGAGATCTTCCTCTCCACTCCTCATCCAAAGAGTGACAGAAGGAGGTCAGATAAGTAGCTCCTTGTCCCTTTCGGGAGCTACTTAACTCTACTCATTATCGTCTTAGAGTCAATCCCCACCTCATTCCCTGCTCTTCCCCTAGGCTGTGTCTAGAATCAAGGATCAGAGAAGCATCAACACATGCATCAACCTTTCTCCAATTTTCCTTCCCTTTCCCAACTCCCTCAGCCTTACCCTCTCCTCTCAGGAACTGCATTATTGCATCTCTTCTTTTGGATTTGGTAATTCTTTCCTTAGAAAGAGGAACAGGGCTAAGGATAGGCAACAGGGGCCCAGCTGTCCATGTCTCCATCCTTGGACCCCTAAGACTTTTGCCACACAAACTCCTTTGAATCTGGAGACTGCAACGGAGCTGCTTCCCTCCTCCTGCTGAGCCTTCATGGAAACCCTCATAGGAGATAGTGTTTCCTTTACCCACTCTCAGACCCCTGTTCTTCCTGGATCTCCTGAATTCCTGGCTATATCATTTAGGTTCGCTGCATTGCAAACCACTCCAAAATTTCCGTGGCTCATGTGAGTGTTTTTTTTCTCTTCTGGGTTGGCTTGGATGGAGCTAGATGATCTTGATGGCCTCATGTACCCCTCTGGGGTCTCAGTTCAGATAGCTGAGTAGGTTCACATGGCTGGGTTTCTTTTCTCATGGAAGTTCACATGGCAATCTCAGGTGTAGGCAGCAGGCAAGGGCAAGCATTCATACACAGATGGCTCTTCAAGCCTCTGCTTATATCACATTTGCTAGTGCCCATATGCCCAAGCAAGTCTCACGGCCCACCCAGAACCCCAAGGGTGAAAAGATAGATTCAAACTGTTATGAGAGGAGTAAGAGTCTCACTGCCAAGAGACAGATTTTGAAATGGGATTGTAGCTATTTTTTTTTTTTTTTCCAATTTAACACACTGGAAAAGAAGAAAGGCTCTGGTTCTACTAATCATATTTCCCTCGTAAATTTTCTCCTTCCAACCCTGATTCAGGTCTCAAGCTGTGGCTGGAAATCAGTGACTTTCACTAAGGGATTGTCCTTTCTTTTCTTTAGGACATGGCTTTTTGAAATTAATCTTGATTCTTTCTGCCATATCCCAAGCCTTACATTTTTTTCCTTTTTTCTCTATGTCTGATCATTTTGCTTTAAGTCAAATTGATTTTTTAAAAATTAAATGCCCATTAAGAAAATTATCCACATTCATGTTCCCTTGGATGCTTTCAAATATTTTATTTTCCTTTGCTTTTGGCAGTTACGATCTATCAGTGTTATTTGTAAAATGTCTTGTATTTGTATAGGGTATGTTCTCCCTTTCCTCTTTTCTTCTTTTCTCTTCTTTTTAAACTAAGATAGATATGTTATAAAACAGCCCCCATGCTGATCCATACTTTTCTCTAGACATTTCTGTGAGCTCAGTACTTTGTTGTTTATCATTATCCTTTGTTTGTAGCCAGATTTGAGGCCATGTTGCAGTTCTCACAAACAAATCAATTTGAATTAATTTGCCAAGTAGAATTAACGAGGCATTGTATGAATTCAAGACATACTACAACTACTGCATCCCCTGAGGTTATTTCTTCTCTGGGAAAATTTTGATTCTTGTACCACATTTTAATAGTGTATATCTGACCTTTGAATCTTGCACTAAATGATACATGGCTGCCAGCTGGTTTAATTTTTGAGAAGCCTTAAAAATTCTATGCAGCCAAACAAATAGGAGTGTAGACAATTCTTTAATTATTAACTTTACGGGGAGAAAGTTGTCTTCAAGATCGATACTCTCTGATGCTTGCTTGTTGCTAGGAGTTCTTTTTCTAATGATGTTCTAAGCAGAAGTTTGAGAAACATCAAAATAGAGAATATATGTTTCTTAGATGGTCTTTGAGGTTTCCACAACCTAAAAATGATGGGCTCCTTCTCTCAAAGTATAAGCTATAAATCCCAGCAAACTCTACTCCCAGAAACTGTTTTTATTTAATTATAAAATGGGAAAGCATTTATTCTAAAGAGGGACCATGGTGATTACCTGAAATTCCGAAATTCCTTCACTCCCTAAATGGACATCTACATCTGTCACTAATATATTATTTAGCAAAAAGAATTTCCTTCAGACTATAATGACCAACGCAAACAAAATAAATAAGAAAATCCAGTCCCCTCCCACCCCTCACACGGTGAGGAAATGGTAATAGAGTTCTTCAAAGAAACTCTAATTTCTGGGTCTTAGATGAATAACATTAGAAGTGCTTAAGGAACTTGAATTCTAAGCCCCTTTAATGTTCGCTCAGAAATAATTAACAGGAGCCAGTCAGAATAGAAAACTAGTCTGGGAAAAGTGTCCTAAATTTTACACTGTATAATAGGATGGATCTCTTAAACTCGGGACTGATATATAAAACTTCTCCAGTGTTTCATTTGACCAAAAATTGGTACACATTTAGCTAGATTTAAAAAAGAATATGGTGATGGCTGAGAACTAACCTGGGCTCATTAAAAAACAAACAAACAAAAACTCACACATGCTAGTGTAACTTTCTCTTGGATAGCAATAGCAAATTGGCAGGTGAGGAGGATATTATAAATACTGTGCACAGTGTATCTTCATTTCCCTAAAGCAGTATACTGTAATGTACAGAGAACTATGAAGAGATCTTAAAGAGACCTGCCTGTGTTCCATCATTTGAAGCTTTCTGGTTGCACTGTAAAGTTCGAGGTAAACTAAAATAATAAAAGTAAAATTTATTATCTCACAGTTTCTATAGGTCAGAATTTGATAGCAGCTTAGTTGAGTGATTCTGGCTTAAGGTGTCTGATGAGTTGCAGTTGGTATGAACTACGGCTGCAGTCATCTCAGTGCTATCTAGACCTGGGAGATCTGATTACCTGGAAATCTTTCACTCACATGGATGTTGACTGGAAGCATCAGTTACTCTCTGGCTCAGTTCCTTGCCTTATGTACGTTTCCATAGAACTTCTTAAGTGTCTTCATGACATGAGTCTAGCTTGCTCGAAATGAGTGGTCCGAGAGAGAGCACCTTTTATGACTCAGTCTCTAAGTCCACACACTGTTCCTTCTCCCGTGTTTTACTCTGTAGAATCAAGTCACTAAGTCCAGCCCACAATCAAGGTTGAAGAATCAAACCTCACCTCTTACACAGAGGAGTTTCAAAGTATTTTTAGATATTTTATAGCTTCATCATAATCTTCCTATTCAGGGACTAGAATGAATGCACAAAAAATATGCTTATTAAATTTGCAGATAACACAAAGCTAAGAGAGGTATCTCCTACCAGAAACAAAAAATCCTAGAGTTAAACATTTTCTTACCATGTTTGGATGCTGTTATGAAACAAAAAGAATACATTTAATGAGATATAAATACCTGTTGGACGTTCATAAAGTATGTTGTATGAATGCAACATGGAACAATTTCTTTGGGAAGCCATTCAACTAGAAACTGGCTTGAGTTTTAGTTAGAAACAAGCCTAATATGCGGTCCTGTTATGATGTGGTTGTTGAAGCAACGGTTGCAAATCAGTATACTAGTCAGGCCTCCTGTGGGTGGTGACTAGAACAGTGATTGGTACTTTTAGATCTTTTGGGAATAATAAATTCATTCTTAGGCAAGGGGGTTCAAGGATGGTCTAAAATGTCTACAATTTTATAAACACTGGCAATTCTATAGGATGTATACAGAAGGATTACTATGTCATAAGTTTCTTGAGCATCGGAGATATTAATAATAGCATGACTTTCCTGTTGACGGGATGACAATGTTCCTGTGTTGTGCAGTGGAATTGTCCTCCCAAACCTCCTCCCTGTCCTCTGAGCTGTGTGGGGACACCACATATGTATGTTTAAATGAACAGAATTTTAAAAAATCAAATATTCTGGCATTCTGGCTTCAAAAACCTTGCATTTGATGTTCTCTACTTAGAAATAAATAACCAAACATGAGAGGAATGAGAGGAGATGGGGATGGGGAGTGGGAGGAAGAGGGTAGATAGAAATAAAAGGAAGAACAACGTGACAGAGAAGCGGAGATGACACAGAGGGTGGACACGTGGGAAGGCCTGGATCACAGGGGAAAGAGTGAGCCCCAAAATAACACTGTGGCTTTTGCAGCAAGGAGGAAATAAGTGATAAGAGGAAAGGCACCTGGGGAAATCTTGAAGGGATCATATGTCAAACGGCTGAAGAGCAAACATTAAAGCTTTATTTTGAAAAGGATATTTGAAAATATTTGACACCAAAAATTCTGTAGGGAAGTAATTCTTGTGGAGTTTGCCTTCTTTTCAGTTTAACTCTTCTGAATCAGGTACTTGTTATAACAAATCATATATTGAGGGATTATTTTGTGCCACAGATTTGCAACATGCTTTACATACATTTCCTTTTAATTAATTCTCACGGCAATCCCATGTTGCAATTATTATTATGATCCCCTTTTAAATATGAAGAAACTAAAACTTAAAATGCACTAAGACATGGCTAAAACTAAGCATGGTTACCAGAAAGGAACAAGACAAAATTCAGACATTGAAATCAACTACTGTAGCTTCACTGCATATTTCAGAATAATTGTGGAAGGAAAAAAAAAGTGACATTTGAGGAAAGAAAGCAAATTTTACAGTCAGTTTATGTTTTGTTAATTTATAACATGGCCTTTTTGAGGGGGGCTCTTAAATAAAGAATTGGTGCCAGGTTAACCTGGCATACTGAAGAAAGTTTCATTTGAAGTTGCTTGAAAATATTCTCTTAAATTATAGGAATGAATAAAGAAGTTGCAGTCGCCTGGGCCTAGTTTTATTAACCTAACTGGGATTGAAAGTATCCCTGATAGAGGAGGAGAAATGAGCTTCAGGAAGTGAGTTACAAATGGCCTCAAAGTACTGAGAAAGGATAATGATTGGTGAAATATGTTGTAATTATTGCATCAAAGTAAATCATTTTAGTACATAATACCTCAGCAGAAATGGATTTTTTATTTGTTTAGGATATGAAAGAGAAGTCTAATATTAACATGTATGCACAAAACATGTATATTCAACCAGCAACAGACGGCAAGGAATAGGGGCATGAACATTCGGATAGCTGGACGTAATACACCAGGGTTACATCTACTGCATGGTTCCATTCCCATTCCATAGCCTATAAGATATTTGGACATGATAGGCCAGGTGTGGTGGCTCATGCCCGTAATCCCAGCACTTTGGGAGGTCGAGGCGGGTGGATCACGAGGTCAGGAGTTGGAGACCAGCCTGGCCAACACAGTGAAACCCCATCTCTCCTAAAAATTAGCTGGGCATGATGGTGCATGCCCATAGTCCCAGCTACTCGGGAGGCTGAGGCTGCAGTGAGCCAAGATCACACCACTGCACTCCAGCCTGCCTGTCTCAGAGAAGAAAAAAAAAAAGATAGTTGGACATGATAACTAAATGTCTACAGGCTCATCAGAGAGAGAGCACAGGCAGAGGCTAGAGCTCAATGCAAATATCGAGACTGAAAAAGGTTTTGGAAGGCTCTCAAGGCAAGGATTTACCCTGACTCCCATCCCCCCGCTGTTTAAGGCTCCTTACTGGGAGAAAGAACTTTCTTTTCTAAGCCTTAGGTGAGTGTTAGGGAAGGATCCTAAAAATTAAAACAAATCACAGGCTCTCTCAACTCCCAACCTCTTTTGATTCCCCACAAGCTAAGCCCTTGCCTGAGTTATTGCATTTAATTTGGATAAAACCATGCAATATAGATATTACCTTTTTTAAAACAAACAAAAAACAGATGAAGACACCAAGAGTCATGTAGATTAAATAAATTGCCCAAGTTCACAAAACTGATAAATGTCTGGACTTGATTCAAAGTTTGTGTGACTCCATATCCAATATTCTTTTCACTCATGTTTGGGCCATCTTTGCTTAAACAGATCAACTAGCACAGCCTAGAGTTGGTAAACCCATACTACAACTTTAATTTAGGAAGGAAATGATACTGTCTGCTCGTATATATTTGCCATTATCAGAACATATCCAGAAGACATGTAGAGGTGAGCTTTATCAGCCAAGTTGGTGTATGCCAGGGTGATTTGCACTTCTTTCCAGGGTCTCCCTGGCTCAAGGAGCCACTTAAAAAGCTCCCTTACTTAATAATGCCCTTGTGCTCTGGGTCTATTAATTTACTTCCCCCAAGCTGATCAATTTTCTGTTCCAAGACATTAATTTCTTTACCTTGGCACATTAAAGGATCAAGGCTCACAACATATAAATAGTTCTTTTTCCTTCTGCCCCAAAGGTGTGTAGTGAGGATTAATGAGATGATGCTTATAATTGCATTTTGAGCTCCTTGGTCGAAAGGCACTTTATAAATACAAGATATTAGTTTTTTGCTGAGATCCATCTATCACTTACAAGTGGCCAAACATTCTAGATGGCCTTTGGGTGTGCAACACCTCCCTCTCTGACTCTGAGTTGGTCTGGGACAATGCCAGAAATGTGGCTCAAGCCAAGTTCAGAGTTTCTGGAGTTCCCTTCCTTTAGTGTCATATACTTTCTCTGAAACTTAGAAAGTGTTCTTTGGGGGGAAGAGACACGGCAATAACCTCTAAACTGCCCTAGTACTTGAGGGCAGCAGTACCACTACATTGATTTTCTTTTGCCTCTGGCTTTAATACATAGCATTTATTCTTTGACTGTTCATTAGACCCACGGTCTTATTTTTTAGTGTCAACAAAGCAATAAAGAAAATTTGTTCCTCCTTTATTTCAGGGCTCAAGACAAAATTCAAAAATGCCTTTGGCATTCATTTTGCACAGACGAATGTTGTTAGGATATTCCTATTAGCATGTCCACGTGCTTGACAACATTTCAGGTGGTATTAATAGTCTACCTGCAAGAAAGTGCTTTCTGCCAGCCTGGTGCAAATTGGCAGAACCTTTAAGCCACTCTTTCTCAGCTTAGCAGCAGTATATCATCATTACCTGTGGCTGGACCAAGAAATCACATTTGTCAATGCCTGAATTGCTCTTTTACTTTCAGTGGTTTTAGAAATCCACTTTGTTTTGGAAATGGGCTTAGCTGAGTATGTTAGAAGATACAGAAACATATAAAGTGATAGATAAGGGATTTAAGGGAATATTAAGGACGTTACATTTTCTATGGTCAGTTGATCTTTGGAAGATGACTTTTGTGGGACCAAATAGAATATGGTCATCTTTTGAATGAAGGACTGGTAAGTGGGACCAAATAGAATATGGTCATCTTTTGAATGAAGGACTGATAAGGTAGTGAGACAAGGGAAGCATACCGTGGAACTAATGAGCTTCCTTCTGATCATTAGAAAAGAGTCGAGTCATATTAATAATGATAGTTTAAATATGCTGTACTCCCTATTATTCTATACTAAGTCCTATGGTAAATTGAGAAATGGGGAAACTGAGGCCAAGTGACTTGCCCAAGGTCACACAGCTAATAAGTGATAAAGTTAGAACTCAGGACCAGATTTGTCTCCAGAGCCCATGGTCTTAACTCCTATGCTGTATTGATTATGGCTTTAAGAGTATTAGTATACCTTCCTTCTAATTAAATAGGACCCATGTTTGGACCAATAAAGTGTAAGCGCAGTGTTGTAAAAGTTATTTTCCATGTTATACAAGAGTTCTATTTTTCAGTTTTTTCACTTGAAATAATTGTATTCCTTGGAGACTGTTAATAAATTTCGAGTCTCACCTTAAAGAGGAATTGATGTATATTGAGGCCTACTCAAGGGTCAGTTTGCTTTCCGTGTCTTTCCCTTTTACTTTTATCCTAAGTGGATTCACCCAAAGTGGAAAATGTGAGGTTGGAGTGTAAAGGTTGGAACTATGAACCAGTTGGGCTTCAATACTTTCACCTCAAAGTATTCTGTTCTTCACAATATTATAATTCCACAGTGCATGTGCTTGTTGCACACGTCTCCAGGAATTGAAATACTTGATATTAGAGCCAGTGGTCCAAATGAAAATGACCAGAAGAGGCCAAATGTATAATGTTCTCAATCCCTTATCAAAAATAGATGGGAATAAACACACATATATTTAAGTACAATAAAATGTGACTAATATGTTTTTTTCTAAAACCCAGTCCCATATAGGTGTCGGATCCACAGAAGTAATTTAAGAACGGTTTATTTGAAGATCTCTTTGTGTAATTTATAGATTTCTCAGTGTGATTCAGAAATGAAGTTATTACATTTTTTTCTCTAATTAGTAATGCACATATGCCTCCTTTTAATGATATTATGATGTTTACTACTCATAGGGCCATTCTTTCTTGAGTATAGCCATCACTTTCTGTTGAAGAATTGATTTCACTCTTTGTTTAAATGTACATACTTGTTGCTATATGAAATATATGACTGAATATCATTAAAGATTTAGCAAGAATGTAGGTGAATTTGGTGAGGTTTGTTCAGCTTTTAGAGTAGCCCTGTATAAGAATACTTATATTTAGAAGGTTGTTTGCTCTTCAGTCAAACTAGCAAATGAGGCATGGGGCAAATAACTCATTCTCATGCACATGTTTCTAAAACAGTTCTTACTAATGTTTGAGATAAATTAAAATAAAAACCAACAAGAACATGAAAAGAGACTAAGAACAATGTTAATGCGGCAACTTAAACAAATTTGGTTTTCCAAATGACCTTCCATCTTTCACAACTTTTAACAGCATGCAAGATTGCTATCCTTAGTGCCAGATACTATCAATCTGGTGTGGAAAACTTAAAACTTTTTTCTAAATGTCTTTAAAGCTGAGGTGGAGAAGAATGACTCTCTGTCACTTTCAGAAGGGTCTAAGGTTGAATCATGACCATGCTGTCCTTCCCCATGTCACTTACTGTTTATCTAACATAGTTATCTCTTTTTCTAGCCTGTATCATGCCCCCAGATTATTTTCTATGGGCTTTACGTTTGAAAGAGAGTAGATGATGAGGGTGGGGCTGCTTAGGAGGGACAAGGGCCCTGTGTATTTGGAGGAAGTAAATTAATACAGCTTCTTAATTAATTTGGTGTATATTAAATTCTAGAAATTTGGAATTTTAGTTACTTCTGATTTTGCCCTGCATTTTGCTAAGAATATTTAGCTTTATACTTGCTATCGACTACACCAATCTATTCCGTAGTGAGTAGAATGAAGGTCATTAATATATTTAATGTGTAGCCAACAATGGCAGATACAGAAAACCCAAAGTAATAGAATACATTCAAGGCAGATCTGGCGCAAGCCAATTACCTTTTCTCAGTATAGTATTCTGTTGTGTCTAAAACCCTGGAGGATGAATGACATCCTTTATGATATCTGTCACCTGTAGGGTAGGATTATGAGTTATAGATGTAGATTCGTTTCAAAAAGGTGCACGTTCTTTTTCTACGAAAACGTCTAAAAAGTTTACTCAACTTTATTTTGAATGAATAGAATGTTGTACCAAGATCTACCAAGGTAGACCATTATAATGATCTCTAATCAATAGCTATATTCTTTCGCCATGGGCTATTGAAGCACCAAGAAATTAACTTGCCTTTCTCTTTTTCCTCTTTGCCTGCCCTCTCCATTTTTTTCTATGAGAAAGGATTCCTTGAGGAAAATTTTAAATTATCCACTGCAGTTCGAAACTGTTAATTGTTCCTATTGCATTTTATTTTTCAATACATTAATATGTTATACCCTGTACCAACCAGATACGGTCCCAAAACATAGGCTAGAAGCAGATTCATAGTTGCCTCTTTTATGAGTTCTTATTTTAAAAATTCCTGGTAGTAAAGATATGAGTCAGCTTGTTAGAATAATTTGTCTGTATGAGAAGTGAATGGGGAACCTTGTGAACATCCTCCAATATTGCTACCCGTTTCCTATCCTATACCCCCACCCTCACAACACAGAAGGTAGGTACCAGTTTATTCCCAGGTGGAATCTTCTCAGCCAATAATGACTCCTATATGGAGATGGCCCTGCAATTGAAATGCTTTAGCATGCCCCTATTCATTTGGTCTGATGCTATATGCAATTCTAATATTCTTTATGGCTTTTAGACTTCTTTGTAAATTGTTTCCAAGCCACCTGGTTTGAGATTTTTCTTTCATTTTTAATATTGGTAATTTGGAATGGAGTTCCCCAAGTTGCAATATAGGCCTATGAATCAAAAGTAATGAATTACAATTCACTAATTTCTGCCAGATCAATGTGAGGTTGGTTGATGAGACAGAACAGTTCCCAAGGCATGGCTTCATCATTTTGTTATTTGAAGCATATTCATTAAGGGTGTATCTCCACAGCACCACTCTCCAAGTCTGTCCTAATTATGGAAACTATTCAGCAGTGGTAATAACAGTTACGAAGGAAGAAGGGGGGCATACTGGCAGTTAAAACCATTATGTTTGAGCCTTGAAACTAATTAGATATTTCATGCTTGGAAGAAGTATTCCTAACAGGCTTTATGAATGGATGCTTGTTCAGGAAGGTCCTCTTACAGTAAGATAAGAGAAAGAGAAAGCAGGAGGAAGAGAGGAAAGGAGGGAAGTGGAGGGAGGCTAAATATACAAAATCAGTGTCTATTATAAAATATCGGTGCTCAAAAGTCTACAAATGTTATACCACTATATTATAATTACCTCTATTTCCAGACATTTGAGTTTCCTTATTTTTAAAAATGTGGGACAAATCTGGAAAGATAGTGATATAAAAGCTTATCTGTACTGATCTACCTCTTTGACAAAGATAATGAGATGCAAGGACATCCTTTATATAATAAGAAGTCTCCCTTGGCCATCAGGGCTTAAATTGTCCTCTCTTCCTTTCCCCTGTCGGAACATAAAGCTGTTGCAAACACTTGAGAGGAGAAGAAAAGAAGGACATGGCCCTATGTTTCTGATGGGAATACAGTAGATTAATAGTGCAGCTTGCGTGACTGTGGAGCGAGGGTCCCCTCTCACATGTGAAACTGATCTGGCAGGTGAATTACTCATGGGTCAAGGAGGTCCTCGTGTCTCAACTGGCCCAATTAAGGTGTGGTTGAGATGAGACAGAGAGAGAGTGAAGGTAAATCCATTTCCGTAAACAGCCAGACCTCTTAAGGATTCCCATTCCATGCCACTTTTCCAAAACATGATGGAGTACTGCATGGCTAAGACTAACCCGACCTTTAAACCTATCCACCAAGGGCAGAGTGACTTCAACTCCACCTCTACTAAAGATAAATTGATATCTATCTCTAAAAACTTCATAAAACAAACCAAAAAACCTAGGATGTTTTTTAATGACTTATTGACTTTTCAGATTGTTCTTTAAGCTGTTTTTTAAACTTTAAAGGCAACACTGATAATGAACGCTTCCAAATGGTAAAACAGAAAATCCCCTTCAAATATAATCGGCCTGTAGAGGAGTGGCTGCAGGAAAAAGGTAACCGTCATTAAAACTTTCATTTTAAAATCATTTGATCCTAAACCCTCATTTTTAAAGCCTGCAAATAAATGTTCCTTAAATGATAATCGCCTGCTGCATAAATGACTGTTTTAATTTTCATTATAATTTGTGTCAGCTTCCACCTGCCATATGTTGATAAATCATGCTATAATACATTGCCATTAAAATACAGTTAAAGGGACTAACTTCTAGCCTGCTATCAGCATGACAAACACAAACAAGAAATTCCAGGAACTTCTAAAACAGAAATGTATTATGGCAATTTAACCACTGCATGACATTATTTATTAATTTGTTTTAAATTACCTTTTACACCAAAGCTTTCTAAAGAAATTCCAAAAGTGCTTTTTAAACTTACACCTGGAGGCTGTTTTGGCTTGTAGCATGCTTAACAAAACAAAAAACAAACAAAAAAACAAACAAACAAAAAACCATAGATTGACTCTTGTAACTTAAACTACTTAAATATTGTAAGGGGAGCATTTTTTTTAACATTTGTTCTTAAAGAAAAAAATGAAAAAGATGAATTTTGCCTTTAAAACCTACAGAGGCAAAATTATTTTCTAAGAGATTAATTGTGTCCTAGTTGCTGACTGAAACTAAAAACAAAAACAAACTTATTTTACACTTCGGTTGTGTGCATACCCTTGTGTATTTGATGTTTTATGCAACAAAAGTGTAAGAAGTTAACATAATGAGTTGGAAAAGAAAAGGTTCATGAAAGGCAAAACAGCAGTCTCTGATTTGCTGGAGACAACAACCACTGTTAATAAAAGAGGGCAGCGGTTATAACTGATGTTAGAATTTTCCTGTGTAGCTTCTAGCTGTTAGGAAATAAACCATTGTCTTTGAATGAAAAACAGTCTCTAAGAAGATACGTATTCTTTGTTGTTGTTGTTGTTGAGCCAGTATAAGCTACTCTTGTCTCAACACCTAAAGGGAGCTCTTAACATTTGTAGAGATTTCATTGAGTTATATAGAAGAAGTAACCAGGTATATTACTTAGTATACAACTTAAAGAGCAAAGGACTACTACAGTTTTAAGTTGGAGGAAGACATTCAGACCTTTAAACGTGGAAAATCCTCACGGAGTGTTAACTGTTTGCCCTGTTTTTAATGTATGTGGTCTAATTAAAAATAAGAATAACTCTAAAAAGCAAATAATTTTGTTTAGTAATCATCAGCTCATAAAGTCCCTTTAACATTAAAGACAATGATTGCCTCACTTTAAACAGGAAAAGCAAACTAGATGCATGTCTGAGTCTCATGTGCCTGAGAAACCTTTTTGTTTCTTTCAATTTTATGTTAATAATATTTTATTTTACTCCATTGCCTTTTAAGTCTAAGTTTAATAGCATGCCAGGCATTTTCATTTGTATAAACCATTATAAAGTTATTAGTAGGCTTTTAGTTTTTCTTACAATAGAATTGTTACCCGTTGGCTTTCACATAAAAGGATGCTTTCAAATATACAAGTTGAGGGGTTGGGATGGGGGGAGGGGTGGCTGAGGTGGGACGGGGGGAGATATCCTAGTTTCTTAAATATATGTATGATTATATATGCATATAAATCTGAAAAGAATTATTTGCAAACCGTGAGTTTCTCTTCTACATTTGTTCTCTGAAAAAAAAATTTTTGTTGTAATTTGGGTGAGTAACATCTATGCATTCTATTGTCTTACCTCTTCCTCTGCCTAGCTAACCTTCCCTTCAAAAGGAATAAAATATACCAAAGACTTGTAAAGACAATGAATATAAAGGATAAAGATAGATGGATGATTAGACAGATGCATTTGGAAGTATTTGGAATGCCTCTTTGGAGTTATTTCTGTCATTGGGGAGGAGAGCTGGGTCATAGCATTCCCAAGTCTCTTTTCTGGCTCTGTCTACTATTGACTAACTTTCTGACCTTAGACAATGCACTTAACCTCTCTATATCTCAGATTTCCCATCTGAGGACGGGCAAAATAATACTGCCTATTCCCCAAGGGTGTTCTGAGGTTTAATTAATTAGTCTTTGTGCAACACTGACTGGAGACATGCAAAGATTTAATTTAAGCAGTATGTGAACTTGATGTCCAAATGAGGTAATAATTAATGACTTCCAAGAGGATGGGTATCTAAAACAAAAAGTAACCTGCTACAATTCCTCTACTGGTGTTTGTTATAACCAAATTTTGCATTAAGAAAGATTAAATAGTTCTCAGATTAGGATATATATGCATAAATATGCACATATATATGTTTTTATGTACATGTAATGGTCAGTTATTATAAAAATCTGATCATAAGCCATGAGTGAAAATAATGAGAATAATGAGATCTGGCATTGATTTGGGGAAATCTTGGGCAAATGATAAAAAGAAACTGGTCAGTTCTTCACATTCTTCATAGGGAATGAATAGTGATGGTTTTTTCTGTTATTCACTAACCCCTGTTTATCTGAGAGATAAATTAATCAGAGTAAGGGATGGCAGGACACGAAGAGTGCTCTACTGTTCCTTTACTGATTGCTAGCTTTGCCATTAACCACCTAATCCAAGGTACAGGGAGCTAGGAGAGGGTTTTACTACAGCAGAAGAGCAGATCTAGCCAGAAACAGACCATGAAACAAACAAGCAAACAGAAAAGCAAACACTCCCTATGGCAAGATGAAAAACTGAAACGTAGACAACCCCCTTCACTGTCTCACTCCACCAGTGTCTTATTCTCAAGAATTGATTAGTCAGATCTCTCTGGGAAAGTAGCTGTAGTCAGGAGTAGAGGGGCAGTTTAAATCTTGTAGCCCAGGAAACCTGCCTTGCCTTTCCTGATGCTTGGGTCAGTCTTGAACAGGCAAAGAGCACTTTGTGGAGTGAATGATGGCAACTGGAATGAAGGAGACTCATCATCTCTAGCCAGTGTAATTCAGCTTTGCATTTCAGTTTTCTCTGATCCTCTTTTTATTTGTAAGCACTGGCATAATAACACCACTGGAGAAATAAGATGAGAACTATTATAGAGGTTATCATTGTGAAGTATTTTCAAGGATATTAGAATGTAAGATTTTCTACCTGTAATCAAGTATAACTGTTAACTTATCACCAGTGCTGAACTATATACAAAATAAAGAGATGGATAAATATTATGATTCGCCAGCAGTTGTGTGCATGGAAAGTATCTCTTGGCATTAGGCTGTCTAATGTAAGATACTGAATTTTTTCCTAGAAATCTCCTGCTAGGCAGCTGCTTCTAATTTCTAATTCATTATGTTAAGCTGCTTCAAATGCCTCTGTGGGGTTGAGGGAGAATTTATTTTCCCCTTCCATCATTTCATGTCTTTTGTAGTAAGCTCAGGGCTTCCAGAAAAAAAAAAAAAAAAAAAAAACTGTCATCAACAATAAACAGTAAAGAGGTATGAACTCCAGCACATTACTTAGTATTATTATGCATTGAACTTTCTGCTGCGTCTCGTGTGAAGAGGACAGAGGACAAAATACAGACAGTGATGCATATGCACAACACACTAAATGAATTGCTGAGAAAATGACGAAAATCTATGAGATCTGTTTTGATTGCATCCTTGGGATCTGGGTAATTCTGTAGTCATTAAGGCCAGCAGATCCCATATTCAGGTTCTGGAGATTTTTATAAAGTATAGATCATTTTCACTATAACAAAGTTCTCTGGCCAATTCACCATACTGCAGTGTTGAAAGCTTCCAAAGGGCTATTATTTATAAATCATTCTTGATTAATGGGCACTATGAGTTGCCCAGTGTGCAGAATTAACTCTTGTCTAAGGAGTATCCTCTGATCGGATGAGCATTCTCTTCTCTGCCACTTCCATTTCTTTCATTGTTATACATTGAGAAGGTATTTCACATTATACACCAGGAATTCAAGGACAGGTCAACATTGTGTAGCCTTGAAGACCATGTAACAGTGGTAGATTTTTAAAGCCCAAACATAACAATATCCCTCTATTCATATTGGAAATTATAAAGCAAAAAGCTTTATAATTTTGTTAAAAACCCTCTTTTTATTAAGTAGTCATAAATAACAAAATTGTTTCTAGTTATTTCTAGCTAAGGTAATTCAGGTGATTAGATTAAGAATGAGTGGAGCGTTGTTTGATCACTAAGGGGAGAAAACTTCAGAAGGCATATATTTAATTCCATTAATAAGTCTTTCTTTTTTCCTTTCTTCATATGGAAAAGCAAAATGAAGTAATCTGGAGACATAACAGTAAAGAAGGCCTTAGCATGTTGCTGTTCTGATAAATTGCAATAAATTTTAAAAAGCTCTTTGAGTTTTCTTGGGAAAAAAATCTCATACTTGAGAGTTTTATAAGTAGAAAGAGTTGGGAGGAATTTTAGCTGGGTTTCATTCTTCTAAACTCTATACTGGTATGATTTTTCATTTTGATACTTTTCAGAGCAGTATAAATGGTGTCAAAGTGGGAACTCGAAATAAAGTGAACTATTGATATTCTTCAACTCATTAACACACCTCTATGTCATTTTAAGGAGTTTTATGTGTTGCTTTCTTCATTAATATCCATCCATTTTAAAAAATTTATTAAATCTGAAGGACAACTTCCCCAGGACTGGAACATTACCAATATGCTTGTATTTCATACTGAGGGAATAATTTAGTTGTGGGACCATAATCCATCCTCCTAAAAACAAATTAATAGAGATAGGAATTTATCTCTCATGATTTTGTTAACCAGAAAATAGAATATTATGCCCTATGAAGATTTATAGGAAATGATACGTTTGGTGACTAGAAATGATATGTTTGGTGACTAGTAGTTCATTTTTACAAGTATGCAATGAATCCAAGTCTCTTAACTGAAATTTAATTTCAGCTAATTTAATTATCAGACCTGGTTTTTAAATTTAGTTTTCTGAGTCACCTCACTGAGTTTTTTTGGCCATATTTAATTCTTTTCATTCTCATTATTTTACTTCGTAGCTTTAAACATTAATGCAGTAGGTATCCGTAATTTATTCTGGTCATCACCTGATTTGAGTGTTTCTTTCTGTCATCCACAATTATATACCCAAGAAGACCATAATACTTCTTATCATTGAACCAAGATTTCTTCTTCCTCACTATGAAGGAATAGAGACTTGATTGTTCAAGTTATCAAAGATTTTCAGCTAGACAGTGGAAGAGATAACCATAATGAAATGCTACTTGCTAACGTCAGTACTGAGGTTTTGTTGTCTATTTTTTCCTCCCCTTCAATTGCTCAAGGAAGCCTGTTATGATGCCTGGTCCATTCAGACCAGGTAAGGCAAACAAGGAAAACGTATGAGAATAATAATGTTTCCTCCACCCAACCCACTAGGCCGGCAGTTAACCATCTTCAACACTCAGGCGCAAATAGCCATTGGTGGAAAGGACAAAGGACGCCTCTTCCAAGGCCAACTCTCTGGGCTCTATTATGATGGTTTGAAAGTACTGAACATGGCGGCTGAGAACAACCCCAATATTAAAATCAATGGAAGTGTTCGGCTGGTTGGAGAAGTCCCATCAATTTTGGGAACAACACAGACGACCTCCATGCCACCAGAAATGTCTACTACTGTCATGGAAACCACTACTACAATGGCGACTACCACAACCCGTAAGAATCGCTCTACAGCCAGCATTCAGGTAGGCCTTTTTCCAAGTATTAATTGTGTCTGTATTTTTATCTTTGCAACATTGTTATCATGGTCATTGCTTTATGTAGCTAAAGAGTTTGAATTACTATGTAAGAAGGATGCTGGCAGATACTCATAGTAATGAGACCCAGGAGAAGAGAAAGGTGAAGTCATTGCTAAAGAAGTCATAAAAGTCTGTGGCACTCCTGGGTTGTTATTCTTATTGTATTTATCACTGAAATGGTAAAGCTGTTATTCAAAACGAGCAATGGACTACACTTTCAGTATGAAATACTCTCTCCTTTAATTTTATTACCTTTTCAAATAACAGAAAGGGAAAGGAAGGGAACGAAAATCTGTTATCATATGAAAAGCTATATCCTAGTTCAATTTCATTCACATTCTCCAGATGGCTTTGCTATAACATGAATCGTTCATTATTGAGGTCAATGGGTACCATTAAATGAAGGGCAGTTAAAGTTAGAAGTGCAACTACTCCTTGTAAAATGCAGTCTTTATGTTTGTTATCAAATCCTGATTAATCATGTGTCAGGTTTGTGCCCATTTTGTTTTCTTTATATTTGATCAAGATACTAATTACAGTAGAAAATTTGAAGGTTTGAGTTTGGCTATACCGGAAGTCCTTGTTTTTGTGGCAATTTTTTTCCACTTGAAAGTAATTATATCCAAACTAAGCTTAATACTTTGCTGACTCCCTTGGCATTTCATAAATCTAGTTAGTAGGGGGTAGGAGGTTAACTGAATTATTAGCCTTAAATGCTCTGGCATACCATGAGACATTCCAATTGCTGCTGCGACAATTACTTACCCCTATCCTAGTTAGTGTTTATAGAAAAATCAGTAGATTAGCACTTGTCCTGTTTGCTTCTTTGTTTTAAGACATTATCCAGGAGCTCAGTTGTGTCTTTAACATCACCTTTACATTGACTCCAATGGATGTGGTTAACTTAAAGTCAATAATCAATTATACCACCTATGTGTTCCCATTTTTCAGAATTAAATGTACGTGAGCTAGGTAATGGTAAGTGTATTATCTGTTGCCTTCCTTTTTCCTTTTCCTTGAGCAGAACTATCCAGACAGCTCTTTACATGGCTCCACAGTAACAATTTGGAGTTATATATGCTGACAGTGTCATAAGGGCAATTTTATTGTTTTCAAAAGGCTTCTAAAAACCTGGTTAGCATAGTACTGTTACCGTCACACATGCTATTACCTGCATACTTACACACATGCTCACGAGAAAAAAAATAGCTCTTCTCTACTGATATTAAACCAATAACTCCTGACACCTTGCTCTACTCACTGAAAAGAAGATAAAAGGCAATATATATTTCTATTATGACTCTCTCTAGCTCAAGAGCAGATCTATTTATTGTTGGTGAAAGGATAGTTCTGTCTGCACAGGTCTTGGCAGACTTGTTTTGTTTCTGTCAGAACGTATTCTGCTAACTCTGTGGGAAGCAGAGAAGCAAATGGCTTTTTCTTCATAGGAATGGCTGGTCCTGTAGTTCTTTTTAAGGCCAAATTTTCGCTGACCTTGAGATGATTTAATGTTACACGGGGATTCGGGAACCAAGCCGTAGTAATTATTGGTTTTTTGGCTTTCCCTCCTGTAGCACATACATAAATGGGAATAAACTGGGTGAGTTCCTGAACTCTTTCCGCAAATTAAGAAAGTCAGAACTTTGGAAGAAAAGTAGGGTACAGGATACAAAATCTTGCTAGTGATTGTAACTCTAAACATTATAGAACCTATGGCCATTTTAGAGGAGATGAACAACTGGGAATGCCTTCTCCAATAGCCTCTCTCTGGCATGTGTTTCTTTAAGTCCAGTAATTATCGAACTACATCTACATGCTTTTCCTTTTACTTCTACCAAGTCTACAAAAATGAGTTATAAACCTGTTGAGACTCTTTGGTTTTAAGGGTAAGTACATCCTCTTGGAGGAAAGCCAATAGCCTACAAGAATTGATTAGACTGCGATGAGGGATTTTAAAAGCCCTGGATTTTTTGGAAGACTAACTAGAGGAAATAACTTTCTGCCAAGGGTTTTGGAAATCTTTTTTGTTCTTGACCACTAGTCATCAGAACTCTGCCCTGTGCTCCATTAAAAACTTAAAAGCCTCATCTTCAAGCCTAGTCTGGTCTTAAACATATTCTGTTGATCACATCAAACCTATGTTAGGACTGGGGACCCAACAACTATTGGATTCTATTCAAAGTTTAGGACAATTCCCAGACTCTAGAGAGTGCAGGTAAGGAAGGTCAGTCCCGGAAGCATTAATATGCCTATGTGACCCCACTACTTTTCTTAGATGAGGAGGATTCATAAAGTTCTGATCTCTGGGAGATACTTCAGAAGTGAGTGGGGAAAAAAAGGTAGGGAAGACTGGATTTCATATTCACTAGGCCCATTATTCACTTTTTTATCTATATGTGAAATCATACATAGAACATTTTCCAAATGATACCACTGTTCTGTCCTCTTTTGCTAAATTTAATAACATTGTCAAAGCAAAGTTTTCCTAAAATGAGACTCCTCTAGGAGAAAGAAAATAAGCATGTCAGTCCACCAGTATAAAAACCTGTCTGTTCAAAAATCCTCTAGTTCTTTCTTAAAGCATAAGCAAAGAAAACATCCTTTCAAGAGTTCTTTTCTGGTCAACCTGGTTAGTGTTGATTTCAGATCAAAGGAAAACTGTAAAGTGCTTTCAGTGCTGCTTTTAACTGTGTGTGAATGTGAACAAGTAGTTTTTGAGTTGGTATGTCTGTCTAGTGTTATAGCCTCTAGAAGTAATTGGTGCTTTGATCTTTCTGATTCCATTTTGTTACAGGTAAGAGTGTAGAACTATCTGTGAATAACCTGGCTGATGTTAATTTACTCATAGCAATCATGCCCAAGCATCAGGTCTTGATCCTACATTGAGAAGGATAGCTCTAGGTACTCTATTGAATTTTAAAAAATTTAAGATGTGCATTGAGAAAGCAGGTGTGTGAGTGATAATTCTCAAGTAAAGGCCTGGTACTTCATAGGTGCTCAGTAAATATTTACTGAATACATCTGAAAACAAGACAGGCTTTATTACCTACTTTAGAGTCATTTCACAATGGAAGGTAGCATAGCTTGAGGAAAGTGTTTCCTCCACAGTGATCAGGGTGCTTTGGCCAAATTTGTTGTATTTTTCAGTAGTAAGGCTATAGCATAGTGATTCAGTGCATGTACTTGGAGCTAGATTAGCTGGGTTTAAAACTTTGTTCATCCTCATATTAGCTTACATGACCCCAGACAAGTCATGTAAGTTCTAGTTAACTATTTATATGAAACAAACTTTCCCATAACTTGGTGGTTTAAAACAATTATGTCATTAGATTTCAAAATTCTGTGAGACAGAAATTTGGGCACAGTTCAGCAAGGCAATTCTTCTGTGCCATCTAGAGAGATGATTGTGTTCACTCAGTGGCTGACTTTGCCTGGAGGGTCTGGCTTTATTTACATACCTTGTGCTTTGCTGGGTTAACTGGGAAGATGGGACTCAGCAGGGCCCTTTTCCCTCTCTATGTATTCTCTGGGATTCTCCTTGTGGTTTCTCCAGCAACGCAGATGGGCTGTGTTTATAGAGGCTCAGGGCTTCCAGAGAGAGTACTTCCAGGGGCAGGAAGTAGAGGGTGCCAGTTTTATATAGCCTGGGCTGGGTAACTGGCAGTGTCACTTGTACAATATGCTATTAGTCTAAACAGTCACAGAGCTTTCCCAGTTTCAGAGGAGGAGACATAAATATCACTTCTCAATAGGAGGAGGAGTAGCAATAATTTGCAACCAACCTAAGTCTACCACATTACTAAGGCTACCATATTATAAAGTAGGGAGGGTGGTGTACTTCTAGTGGCTATGTTATATGATTGTCATAAGGATAAATGAGTTGATATAAGTAAAATGCTTAAAATAAGTGTACCATTCAGAGTAAGACTGCATGCGTTTTAACCATTATTATTATATTCTGTTTCCCACAATTGGTGTATTAAATCAAGATCCTCTCAGGCAAATATCTGCCTCAGAAAATGGGGCTGTGACTACCGACAGTAGTGGCTATAGTTTAGAGTAGGGGCTAGGAAGTTTGGGGGAAATAGAGATTTGAAGGTGGATCCAAGCAGAATTTAGGGGCTGAAATTAGTCCTGGCAAATCAAAATTTCTATGATCTCAGGAACAGACTTCTCTGACACCTCACTACCCATCTTTAAATTTCTGTTTTATTTTAAACCAACTTAGAGTTCTATGAGTCTTTGAAAATATGTTCTGTCTATCCACATGTCTTTTAGGGTTGCAAAGAAGACAAATCCAGATTCCTTACCATCGTGGAATTTACAATCTAAATAGGGCAAGAGGGTTTGACATGAGCTATCAATATGAAGTAGTGACTCATGAATGGCTCTTTGTGCTGGGGATGGCAAGTGTTGCATGGTGTGGCTTGACTGGATCTCATGCACTCATTCTACTAGGCCTTGTTGTAAAAAGAGCACAATTGGACAGGTGGTGAGAGGAACATATTCCTGGTTGGTCAAATGTCAGCCAGAAGCTAAGTTGTTAAAAGCAGAGATTATAATCTCTGGGAGAGATAGCCAAGTCCAAGTAGAACAGAGAATGCATAAGAGGGAGTTTGTGAGTAGCAAGGGGTCCAGAATCAAAATCTTGGCCTGAAACTTTGCCAAGTGGGAGAGGGCCCAGAGGGGTAAACTGAATTGGGTTCCCTGTGTATCTTACTACCAGTAAACTGAATTGGGTTCCCTGTGTATCTTACTACCAGTAAACTGAATTGGGTTCCCTGTGTATCTTACTACCAGGAATGCCCCCATAATTGCACAAACACTTCCTCTACAACTGACTCCAATATTGGTGGGTAATTATTATGGTGCTGATAGGTCAGCTTCTAAAATAGAAAAGTTCAACTCAGTCTACACTCAAATTCGTTGGTCTTCCTTCAGGATAGAAGGAAAAAGTGAGAAACAAGTCTTTTACCACTAAAGTGTATTCTTTTACCTTATGTCTCCCTCCTGAGTTATCAGCAGAAAAAAAAAAAAAGCTCAGTGTGTTCTGTGCAAATCACCATTTGGAATCATTTATAAACTATTTGCAGGATACTGATCATGACATACTTTTTCTGTGTCGGGCATTGGTAAAGTCACCTTGACATTGGCCACTGCTGCCTGAAAATTGCCAGAAAATCACAATGCTCAGCATGGATTGGAACTATCCTTATAACTAGTCAAAATGAAAGACTTAAGAGGTTTGTGAGATTTCATTCTCAAGCTTCACAAACTTGGTGGTTGAATATGAACCACTTTTGCAAATTCCAGAAGGAAGCCACAATTTCTCATGTTTTGTAAAAATTCTTACAGGCAAAGTACTCTTAGCTTTTCAGTGTCAGACTGCAGACAGTAAGAAGCATGCTTCAGCCTTGATACTGATGATTACAAAACAAAGAAAAAACTTTGGATTAAAATGTTGATCCTGCGCAATGTCTGTTCTGGGTAGAGTCTCAGTGTGTTGAAGAGCGTGGGCTTTTGCCTCAGAGTTTCTGAGTTGGACTCCAGGTTTTTCCAGTTGCTTAGCTGTATGTATAAGTCTGTTCTCACACTGCTATAAAAAACTACCTGAGACTAAGTAATTTATAAAGAAAAGAGGTTTAATTGACTCACAGTTCCGTATGCCTGGAGAGGCCTCAGGAAACTTACTTAGAATCATGGTGGCCGGAGAGAGAAAGGAGAGTGGGGAAACTGCCCCCCTGATCCCCCCTCCCACCAGGTCCCTCCCTCTACATGTGCGAATTATAATTTGAGATGAGATTTGCGTAGGGACACAGAGCCAAACCATATTGCTGTATATCTCTGGGCAGGTGATTAGCCTAAGCCTCAGTTTTACTGTCTGTAAAAGTGGCCTTACAGTACCTTTCCCGTAGGCTCCTTGTAAATAGTAAAGTGCAATCATGTGTGAAAAGCACCCCATAACTTTTCAGTAAAAATTTTCACATAAGGAAACCACTTCAACCTAAGGGACTCTCCCAGAACTCACAGATCTCCCTAGAGCTTAGCCTTCCTGTGGGGCTGGATAAGCCCAGGAACAATTTTGTTTATACTCATACAAACTCACAAGGGCCTGGATTGTGAGTTCTTCTAAGGGCCCCAGATTGAATCAGAGCCCCAAGCTCATCAATCAGGAGAGATTGCTACGGCAGGCTCTTTCATGTTCTGGAGTGGGAATTGGCTTTGCTGAACAGTTACAACACATAGACTATTCTATTAGGTTGAAGTGTATGAAACCACTATTTTTGTAGATCAAAATGGTTAAATATTAGCAATATCACATGCTTCTATGATGACACACAGATTTACAGCATGTTGTTATCAATGGCACTTCGAGGCCCAGACTAGAACCTCAGATATTCTCCAGGTCTTCAAATAATCAAACTTCCTTGCACTGGGAGACAAGATAGATCCACCTTATCCCCAAATACTGTGCTATAGCAGGATGTAGATCACACTGTATCAAAACTGGTTATACTTACCCAAAGAATTATCCCCTCTGGGTCCTTCCACCTTTTCCCTGCTGCCACCAGCTTGAGAGAAATGAGATAAGGAATCTACACAGTTTTCATCTCCTTGCTTTTACCACTAGACAACAGAGCCTCCGGGGGAAGTTTATTTTTAGGATCAGGGCTCAACTAATATTGATTAACAGCCTTACATAATGTGAGGCTCCAGGGTTTGTTCTTTTCCTGCCAAGCCTCATAACTGGAGAAGGCGCTGAAGATTTGTCAGTCTAATTAGACTTTAGCTGCCAGCCAAGAAATATCTTCTGTCTTCTCCTTACCCTTACGCAGGTACTTTCTTTTTCCCTCTTAGAGAATAATTTAGGGGGAGAGAAATTGCACGCTAATTTACTTGTTGCCTGGTAAGATTCTCTGGTGACATTTACTCTCTGGAACTGCACAGTTCTAACAACAACAGAAAAGGGAGCTTGATGGGTTTACCTTCCTCTTAAAGACTTAGATGTTGGCAGTACAAATAGGCAAGTGAAAAGAGTGCAGTGTAGTTTGTTTTCATCCTTCCTTTAATACATAATTTTGGTGGATGAAACAGGTGCTTTCCAAAACTAGGTCTAGTCGATGAAAGGGTCCTGATGGCAGACAGGCTGGAAGTGTGAAAGCTCCCAGGAGAATTCATAGAGCTGCCCTTCCAATTAGGGTGTAATATTTACAGGATGGAATTTCCACCAGAACTACTAATAAAGTGCTGGCTCTTATTTCTTGGCATCTGAACAGCTGGGAGGGAAGTGGGGTCAGCTCTTGGCTACCCACGGGTGGAGGTCCCTGAGTGTTTTTAAACCTCAGGGTGGTTTTTCTAATTACCTAACAGACTCTTTAGCCAAATCTAAAGCCAAAATCCTTGCTGTGTGGCATATGGTTCTCCTCCTTCCTATTGCTCTGACCATATTTTCCACCACGTTGCTCCAATCACACAGGTCTTCTTGATCCTTCTTGAACACAGAGCCAGAAGAAGGGTGAAACCGGTGAGGCAGGATTATGCAATTGCAAGCTTAGATTTTCATCTTAAAATTGATATTTGACTTTTTGCTTTTGCAGATTTTTTTCCTGCATTAATATTGATTTAAAAATATTTCAGCAAAATATGATTGATCTTGAAAACAAAGTTTTAGCAAACCCCCGTTAAATCTTACACCTTAAGCGAGTGTCTCATTCAATCTTCTCAGCCCTGCCTGAATGTGCCAAGTGTGCCTGTGCCTTTTCACCTGCCATTTCCTCTGCCTGCAACAGCCCTTCCCTGCTATTCACAGTACTCACTCCCTCACTTCACCCAGGTTTCCGCTTATATTGCACCTTCCAGAAAGGACCTCCTTGACCGTCTGTAAAATACAACACTCTATCGCCTTTTCCTGTTTTGTTACCTCTCATAGCACTTATCACTGCCTGACATTATAGCTCACATTTATTTGTTTATTGTCCCTATTTAGTAGATTGTGAGTTCTAGGATGGCAAGATCTTTATTTTAGGCACTAAAATAGCACAGTGCCTAGAACAGTAGCGAGCACAGAGTAATACGCAGTCAATGTTGGTTGAAAGGTATAAATAGTCAACCATCCACCAGTACCTTCTCAGGGAGTCCACAGGCCACACAATATTTACAGACTGAATCCAAGCACCTGTTTCCCAGGACCCACTCCCTCATGAGGCTCACCAGTGAGGGTGGGCATCACTGGTTTTGCTGCTCTTGGATCTTTGCTCTAGGAATAAGGAGTCCCAGAGATATCTCATTGTCTCTGGTATGTAAGATTATTTTTGTTAGCTTCCAGTCTTGTTGCTCAGCCAAAAGCAAGGGCTAATTCTAGCACATATAGTTTTCAAATCACTTTTGGAAATGTAATATCACCCACCTTTCCCTTTCCAGTTTCTTCTTCTTCCTTTCCAAATAACGTAATCCTTAATTCTCCTAAAACCTACTTTCAAATATATGCAAATAAAAATTACTTGGTAAGGATGGAAAATTAACTTGAGGCTTTTTTACTTTTTCTCTATGTGTTTGGGTAGATTTTAGGAGCCTCCTACCTGCTTCTAGTTACTGCCTTTTTTTTTTTTTTTTTTTTTTTTTTTTGGTCTGTTGAGAAAAGGGCTTGTAGGATGGTGCCTGCATAAACTGGCCATAAAAATATGGGACAATAAGTTGTTGAAAGCCACAAGAGGCCTCTGAGGAGGAAAGCCTCCTAAATGCCATCATGTTCCCAGGCTCAGAGCGAGATCTGCTCTCTTATCTGTAAACACTGTGTTCAAAGGAGAAAGACTCTCCTTTGAAGCATTGAAATGTGGCCAGATATGCTGGCTCCTAGTGAGGCCCACTCCCCCTAGCTGCTCTCCGATAAATTAAAGAATAAATCAGTAGTTAATTTTATGCTGCTTCAGCACAAAGAAAATTTACCTAAACTGCCGTTGCTATAGATTGCTATAGATTAGGTGTATGACACACCGCCCCCCTTTCACCGTTTCACCCCTGAACATCTGCTTCTTAGAGCTAAGTGATTGTACTCAACAAATAGTGTGGAGACCAGAGCTTGGCGCCTTTGCAGCCTCCATTTTACACTTGGCCCCCTGGCACTCCACTCTTTATGCGCTCTTAACCTGTCTATTCTCATTCGTTTGTCGCCACCGGACTTCGGGTACCCTACGGGTGGTGCTGAGGCTGGTCCCCAACATTGGTCTAATGGCTGAGTATATTGTGTGAGCACCATTTATTCATGTCTGAAACCCTATAATTTGACTAGCCCCATATTTACCCATTTTTAGTGATAATTTGAAAGAACATTGATGATTGAGAGAAGGAACAATAGCTGTGTTGCTCATCATTGGACATTTAGAGCCTAGAATGGTGCCTGCCACAAAGCAGGGCTCAAAAATATCAGTTGAAGAAAAATAAATGTGTTAAACGAATGAAAGTAAGTTAAGTAAATGCTTATCATCAGAGTGAAGAGGCAGTGGGGGCCAATATAATTTATTTACAAAGTAGGCAAAGGGAGTTAGGAGGAAGCAGCCTGGTACGGAGGAAAGTGCATTGAAGCAGGCATCAGGAGACTTAGCTCATGACTGGAGAAGTTCTTAAAACCATGACTCTAGGCAGACCTTCATTTCTAGCTGTAGAATTTTGGCCAGGGTCCTTTGTGGAGCTATGTTTTTTTATTATCTGAAATATGGGGATGATTTCCAACTTCAAGGGTAGGTTAAGATAATATAAGTCAAGGGCTTAAATGGGTGGGGCTCAAAGATTATTATTGCTGCTGTCTTAAATGGGATTATAATCTGGTCTCAGCTGATAAACCAGTATTGCAACTATATTTTCTTTTTTATTCTGTTGCTAGTTTGTGGTCTCTGATATGGCAATTAGCTTCCTTGGGCCTATGCTTTTTCCTCAGAAAAGAAAGTTTTATTTTAACATTATCTAGCATAGTGTCTTGGACACACACACACAGGGACAGTTAAATGTAGGGAACAATGAATTAGAAGAAGTAAAAGAAAGGAAAAATTGAGAAGGAGAGGAAGACAGCAGAGATGCTCTGTAATTATTGCTGTAAGAATTACGTGCCCATTTCATGGATTTGTATGGCTTAGGTTGAGAGAGATGAATAAAATATCTTTGATATAATTAAAATCATAATATAAATAATATTTTTTCTATATCTCCCCTCTTTGCTGAAAGCTGTTGGGTGAGACATCACAATGACCACTTCTATGTAAAAGGTAGATTATAGATGGCCCTCTGCATATGTGGGATTGCATCTGCATTCAACCAACTGTGAATCAAAAATATTTTTAAAAAATTGTGTCTGTACTGAACATGTACAGACTTTTTTATTATTATTCCCTAAACAATACAGTATAACAACTATTTACCTAGCATTTACATTGTACTAGACATTGTAAGTAACCTAGAGATGATTTAAAATGCACAGGAAGATGTGTATAGGTTACATGCAAATACTATGCCATTTTATATTGAGGACTTGAGGATTTTGCCATCCATGGGAGGTCCTGGAACCAATCAATCCCCCACAGATGCTGAGGAATGACTGTACTTGATAAATGTCTCTTGAATCATCCAAAAAAAAAAAAAAAAAAGCCAATGGTTTCAATTTAAACTGAGGTAAGAATTGTTTTTTTTTTTCTGAAAATATATGATGTTCTATTTATATATAATAGGAAAACGACTTCAAGCAGCAATCGTCACTTGCCAGGCATCAAGGCGGATATTTCCATTATGTCTATGACAAGGTGGTGGGAGGGGTGGGATGTGGTTTCATACCTTTCTGGTGCATGTTTGAATGATTGTAAAAATTAGAAACACACTGAGGCTGTTATGACAGCCTTGCCTTTTGAAACCTTCTAATTAATGCCTTGGGTTGTCTAGAGAGCTTGTTCTGTTAGCTAAATGGTGATTGTAAGGTTCTCCTTGATTTCCTCATCATTCATGGATGAAATAATTGGGGAAATAAAATGATTGGGGAAATAAATGCACACCACGTCTGTGGTGGCTAGCAGTCACTGAGAGAATTACTTGATGGGAATTTGATTGACTTGTGTGTATAATGCAACCTCTTATATCTCTGGCCCCATCTTATTATGTGTGTGTGTGAGAGAGAGAGAGAGAGAGACAGGGAGAGAGGGAGGATGCTCGTGTGTTTGCTTGCACTATGGAGAACAGTGCTTCTTAAACTTTAATGTGTGTATACAGATCACCTGGGTAATCTTATTAAGCACAGATTTTAATTCACATCCGGGGTGGTATCTCAGATCGTGCACTTCTAACAAGCTCCCAGATGATCTCATGCTGCAGATATGTGTACCTCACTATAGAGTATAGAGCAAGGCTCTAGGAAATATTTACAGTTCCTTGCTGAGTAATCATGGTATCTGTTTACCTCTCTCTTCCAAATGGTCTTCCCAAACTTAGCTCAGTTCTCTTCAAGACAGGAAATTTTGTTAACCCAAAGTATTATGTAAGTGAAAGGGTGGATACCCCACTAAGGATTAGAAGAGAAAACTGTATCCCATCAGACAATGCTGCTCCGGGTTTCAGATGCCCCTTCTTCCTGTCCCTTACTTTACTGCATACCCCCAAGGCAGATGGAAAAAAACATAGGTAAAATTTAACTTGTCATAATATTTATCCCCCTTTCTGAGAGGTGACCTCCAATGGAAGCAGAAGGATGTGAATGATTTTAATCCACGGTAACAATGGGGAACCAGTCCTGACCATCTTAAGCAGTATAAATGTATAAAATGACAGATTTTTCTGCTCTGCCTCTCCACTTTCTCCTCCTGGATACTGAGAGAGACACATATTCATGCACCCACAACTCACACTATAATGCACAATGAAATTTCACCCAGCCTTTATCTCGGGGCTGCTGTTCTCATGATTAATGCCCTACTGGCTGGGAAGCTATTCCACTGAAGACAGACAAGGAGAGAGGAAGATGCATGAAATATATCTCTGAGGCCATTTCTCATTATTATTATTATCATTATTAGTTCCTTACTACCCTATCTATCCTGTTAGAGGATGCTTGATCTATTGGCAAGGGGGAGGGGATGACATTTGAAAGCAGGTTTTATGAGGGAGAAATGAACAAGGACAAAGAGAGAAATAGACAGTTTTTATGAAAGAGAATTAACCTGGATGGGGTTTTTGTTATGATTGTTGTCCTTTATTTGGGGGTTTGTTTGTTTTATTATTGTTGTTGTTTTCCATTTAAAGTAAAAAATAATAGATGCCTCCATCTGTGGCTTCTGATTTTTTTCCCTAGGGATTTATTTTTGCATGTGTTCTTTTGTCTTTATTGAGTCTCTGTCTGCTAGAATCAATATGATATAACTTATGCAAATTATATCCCTGACCACTTATGCAAAAAACAGAATAATTTCGTTGCTCTGTAACACTCTTAATATAATTACCTCCATATCCTGGTTGATTTCAAGCTTTTGAAAGCACTATTTAAAAAAAATAATAAAAATCTATTTATGTGTTGTATAAACCACAGTGTCTGATTCTCTCCTGTTTCTCATTCAAAGAAAGGGTGACTGCTAAATGATTTCTGGCTCTGTCATTTAAGAAGACTGCACAGCAGTGGTCTTAGTTGGGAAGTTGGGACCACAATAAGAGTGCTATTGTAACACATGTGTCTACTGATAAAATGGCAAATTCATTAGCCTAGACAAGGAGTACTATGATCTGATTTCAAAAATGCTTTATACTTCCACAGTCCAGTTTATGAGGACATGAGATATATAACTGAGGTGATATATAACTGAGGTGCCCCCATGTTACTTCAATTTTAGTTTGATTTTGAATTTCATTAAAAAATATTTGAGTTATTTGAGTGCCTAGTATGGGCTAAGTACTGTCCTGGGCACTTGAACAACATCAGTAAACAGACAAAAACCCTCTTTTCTTATGGAGAACATTTTCTATTCCACAAACATTGGGTGTCTCATAAGTGCAAGACTTTGGAGAAATAAAGAATGAAATAGAAATTTTTCTGCTTTAAAGGAACACACAGTCTGGTACTGTTCTTAAATATTTTCAGACTACAAGCGGACTCACTTGCAGCCCAGTTTTTTACAAAAACTTTAGCATGCTGATTGGCTAGTACAGTTGCAAAGGCAGCAGCCATCTATATTTACAGAGGTCTATTCCAAGAATAGGGTCTTTAATTTCTATTCAAAAAAGACCAAATTTCAAATGTAAACAATATATGTTTTGACTAAAAAAGATGGAAACCGTAAAGCAAGTTACAATAAAGTGATTGAAACATATTTCGGTCCTGGAGACTAAATTTGCAATGTTTATGGCAAATATCTTCTTGTGTTGGTTTGAGATTATAGTTTTATGGAATGTTTATATTGGAAGAATCTCAGAGATTGAGCCCCACACAACCAGATGAGCTTCAGAGATGGGCCATTCTGGTTTCAAGTACTAGTTTCATTGCTCAAAGCTCTATGTCCAGGGGCAAATTGCTCAACCACTTTATAAAAAATGTAAACAACAGGTAATTTCACATTTTAATTTATTTTTATCTAAACAAACAATATATTTACATAGTTTATTTTTAGTGTATATATGTATATATATTTCTTATTTATTTATTATTTATATATTTATTTATAGAGATGAGGTCTTACTTTATTTCCCAGGTTGGTCTCAAACTCCTGGGCTCAAGTGATCCTCCTGCGTTGGAGTGCTGGGATTAGAGGTGTGAGCCACTGTGGTTGGCCTAAGTAATACAGCCACACAATTTAAAACCTTGAACTGTGCCTAGATATCCCCTTTGGGGAAAAGGCATCACTTTAGCTGCTAGAGTGCTGGCTGATGGCTGTTGGCTAAATCCTTCACCAAGAACTGCCTTTGACTATTGAAGCCACCTTGCCCAACCAAGGTCAAGCCCCTTCCTGAAGGGTTGCCCATATCCAATTAATGATGGTGAAGGGTGGCCCATATCCAATTAATGATGGATGATGGAGCTGGGGGGATCTATCAAGACTCAGCCCATTGTCTCAAGACTGGATAACTGGGAAGGGCCTTTTAGCTAGAGAGTTTCCTAAGGCCAGCTGAGGTCTCTATTGCATGAATGTTCACCTCCCCCTTCTGCCCAGACTCTGATGTCACTCTCCCCAAACTTCCCAAACACGATACCGGGCCTCAGACTTTGTTTTCTGAAAACGCAGCTGAAGATAGATAGCATCGTGAGACTTAAAATAAGAAAACAACAATAACAAAAGAAAAACAGTAGTATCTTTCTAACCTTGCCCTAAAGTCCTGCTCTATACTGGTCACCCTTTTATATCCTTTTCAGACATTTCCCTTCATAGTTCTAGCAATATGCTTGCATTTCTATTTCTTGACTTTTTCAGTTTTACATACTAACTAATGACTTCTGCTTCTGGAAGTAAAAGTTGAGCTTTCTCATGCTCTCCCTGCCCTACAACCTACACACACTTTTTTACCTTCCAGTTTCCCAGTAAAATTCTATCACATTTCGATTAAATAAATGTTCAGAGTTTGTTATTATGACTTTGTGATATCACCTATTGAAAACAATGTAAGATCATACATGAACTGACTTGTTCCACAACTATTCACCAGCTGCATAGAATGTGCCAGACACTGAGACTGAGGATACAGCAGTGAAAAACAACAGACTATATTTCTACCTCTGACAAAACATTCTACTGTTATGACTATTTCTGTTTTCCTGTAACTCTTTGTTAATGAATACCCTCGTTATCTCGTTAGCTTATTTTTCTAGCCACCCATCAGTGCTACAGCCAACAGCTACAAAAGACCTCACAAGATAAACCGACAGGACTCCATTATTTCTTTTTCTGTCTTGGAGGTCTCCCTTCTGGAGTCGTCTGACCTCCTGCTTTAGTCTGGGCTGGGCGCTTGCTGAGCCTGCCTCACAGCTATCATCCTGCGTCTTCCTTGCTCGTCATGCTGGAAAATCCCTGGGCCCTGCTCCTGTATTAAATCCTAGTTTCAGCTCTATTTATTTCCTCATTTTCAAGGTGCGCATTGTCCTGTAGCCTCCTGAGAAAGGATAGCTAAAAAGTAAAATCATTGAGACATTGCTCATCTGAAGAATGTTTTATTCCATTCTCACCCTTGATGATAATTTGCCTGGGAAGGACTTGTATGTTGGAAATTATCTTCACTAATAAATTTAAAAGCATCCGTCCAATGTTTTTGGGCATCCAATGTTGCAGCTGTTGACATCACAGTTTGGTGTCTAATTCCTTGACTGCACTGATTTTTACTTTTTTTTTTTTTTAACCCTCTCTCTGAAATATCCTTATCAGTGGACCTCAAAGTAGCACTTACAACTCAGGTCTCTTGAACCACATGCTGCTGCCCTCTATAGTTCTTGCTTTTGTATAGTTGTGGTTATTTGCCGATTAGCTGCCCTGTGTTGGCATCCTGACTTTGGTATGATTTGATCAGCTAAGCTATTACTAAACTATAACACACACACATACACACAAAAAATGAATAGCTATAATTAATTAGCATAAAGTTTTGAGGGTAACCAACTTTAGTAGAGATCTGAGATATATATTGTGTGTGTGTATATATATATATATATATATATATATATATATATATATATATATTCGAACATTTTGCCTTGGGTTAGAGAGGGAATTGGTGGTACAGTAATTCTTACTGGAATTGTGTAGTGATAGCTAGTTTATATATACATACATATACATATACATATGTATGTATATATAAACTAGCTATCACTACACAATTCCAGTAAGAATTACTGTACCACCAATTCCCTCTCTAACCCAAGGCAAAATGTTCAACTCTTTTTTATATTCCCTTAAGAGCCCTTATTTTTTTTTTCAGTTTCACCAATAATGTTCATTTCTTAGCCACCTCAGAAAGAATGAGAATTAAATAATATGTATAAACCCTTTGAATTTTTTACATCCAGAAATGAGCATAAGCTCATTCCTCTGCTTCACACCAGATGCTTATATTTTTGAGAGGAGCAAGGATTAGAATTGTCACTCTGGAATTTTTATGCTACAAAATGTCAATCAATATGTTTGCATGTCACTGGGTTCCATCCTACAGTGTTTGGTGATAAAGTCTTTTCACTTGGCTCCCAGCTTTATCACCATAATGTATTTATTTACTTTACCTTACATGTGCTAGTTGGTAGAAGCTGTAGAAAAAGAATTACTCCCACATATTTCTTTCCCCTAAAGAGAAATAATATATTGTAAGAACACAGATGGGGCTCCACACAAAAAGAATGTCGAATTAATGTTGGATGGATATACATATACAAGAACTTGCTATCAGTACACAATTCCAATAGGAATTATATATACACACACTGAAAATAGAATTTGATTAAATCATTACACTAGGTACAAGCTACATTTGACTTCCATTGAAGGAGAGCTAAGTGGAAACTAGTGTGAGACAATCATGAATAGAAAAGTGCAGAAGGAATTTGATGAGGATGTTCCCAGGGCTATTTCTAGCCAGAAAACGAAGCTGGAGGCTTTGAAGTAAATCAAAATATTTGAAGAAGTAAGAGGATAAATAGCAAAACTCACTTCCAACATCATACTAAAAGCACCATGCAACCATATAGAAAACATGCATAATTTATTTTGACTCAAATAACTATAGGGAGATTCTTGTTTTTTTTAATTAGGAGATTTGAGGTAACTAGACTACCTATTTTTATGTTGCATTCAGCAATATGTCTGCTAATAATTAGAGGGAAACAAATTACATAAAACAATGCCAGTCATGTCATTGATAAAAAGGAAATTAAAGTGTGATTGTGTTTCTCTTTCTCTCTCTCCCTCATTTTCAGTGAGCTGCATTCTCTTGTTGTCCTCCTCACCTGATTAGGCATTTTTGTAAGGGAGTTTGCCTCCGTCCTCTGTTGTAAACATTTTCCTTACCTCAGCATCCTTTTTAAATTCAAAAGACACTTTCCTTTGCAATGCACTATGAAAGGCGATTGTGTTAGAGAATGTCAGAGATGGCTTTGTCATGTCTGGTGCTCTTAAATCCTTTTCTTTTTTTTCTTTTTTCTTTTCTTGAGACGGTGTCTCACTCCGTCACCCAGGCTGGAGTGCAGTGGCGTGATCGGGGCTCACTGCAACCTCCGCCTCCCGGGTTCACGCCATTCTCCTGCCTCAGCCTCCTGAGTAGCTGGGACTACAGGTGCCCACCACCGCACCTGGCCAATTTTTTGTATTTTTAGTAGAGATGGGGTTTCACCGTGTTAGCCAGGATGGTCTCGATCTCCTGACCTCGTGATCCACCCACCTCAGCCTCCCAAAGAGCTGGGATTACAGGCGTGAGCCACCGTGCCCAGCCTCTTAAATCCTGTTGTGTCCTAAAGAGTCCACTAAACGAGGTTGAGGGTATGATTTGACAATTGAACAAGGCCTCAACCAGCTCTCCTAGACTGCCCCAAAGCTCCCTGAGGAGAGAGACCCAGGTGGTGATGGAAGTATTTTTCCTCTAAAAGACTATGGAGATTCTGGCAAACCTATATTTTGGGTTTAGCTTTCAAGGAAGAGGTGGCATTTGAAAAGCCAGGGGCCTTTGTAGCCATTTTATTCACTACCTAATGTGAAGGTGGTGGCAGGGAATGGAAAAGGGAAGATTATTTAGTCGATAAACACTTAATGGCCACTGCCTGCTGTGTGGACAGATCTGGATAGAGTTAAAAAGATAATAAAGCAAGTGTAGGATGCCTGTCTTCATGGTACTTATATCATGGGAAGAAGGCATGAAGAAACCAATTTTACACATAATTATTTAATCACAATCATGACACAGTGTGATAAAGGAGGACAGGCTTCTAAGACAGCAGAAAAGGACCTGAGGTAGTGTCGTCATCTGGGGAAGCTTAGCTGTCCTGTGCAGGATGAGATATTAGATTGCAAAAGAGGACAAGGGCCAGTGTTCCCGCCAAAGGAAATAGCCTATGCTGAGGCCCTGCTGTAGGGATCATACTGTATCGCGTTCCTCTGGCTTTGGACTACGCATTGATGCTAAAGTCTGGAAGCATATCATATTCGACCAAGTAAAGTGACCAGTTAAGGTCCCCACTTAATGGGCTAAAGATAGGTAATTCCAAGAGTGACCCTCCCATTATTATGACTCATGACAAAGGGGTGTGGGACTGGTTGGAAAAGAGTTTCCAAAGCTGGACTGCATCGCATGGTCATGTGGAATGGGCTGCCTGCTCTCCCAGTCTGAACCCTGCCTCTGTGCTATGCCGAAGGTGCAGATCCCCTGAGTGAAAATTGGAGACATGAATCATTTAAGGCAATGCCTCACAGACCCATGTGCAAGGTTCCATGGAATGTGTTAATATATCACACTCATCTCAATTTTGCACGGTACATGAAACTATGCTTGCTAATGAGGGACCATACACATTGAACAGATCATATAATGGTTATGGATGTCATGTCAATAATGTCATGGAACCTATCATATGTTGTAATATCAAGAAACCTTTTAGCATGTACATTTGTCTAGGTTTCTGGACTTTACAGCCTTCCGGTATTTCACTTGCTTGTGTCTTTCATTGAACACTAGTAACCAGAAATCAGCAACTTGAAAATTTGATTCTTCTTCCTATTTTTCTCATGCCTTACTTTGGTCTTTCTTTCTGCTTGGTGGAAACTGTGGAGTTCAGTGGAAGTTTTCCTGCAGTCTAATTAGCCTCTCTATTTAATTTTGTAATAAAAACGCTGAACCAGAAGCTGGAGATAATGTGCCCAATTCAATTCACAGATGTCAATTTCTTTTTAATTGTAATCCTTTTCTTGAGTTCTTCCCACTCTTACTTCCCTGGCACAGCTGAGGCTTGGGTGATTACAAAACTTTCATGCCTACGCTGGAGATTATGCCTCCTGCTTTAGGATTAAATTCATTCGTTATCATTGTTGTAATTATTAGTAGTAACAATGGGCATTTCCACCCAAACCTGATGAATAGTAGTTTTCACAGTCTTTGCCTCCAAACTTAGCTTATTTCAGTTCTTTGCCCAGATAAGTTCTTCACTCTTTAATGGCAGGGAGCATTCCGTTTTCTGTTGCATTTAAATGCTATTTTGAGATCATTCAGAAGACAAGGCTCTTTTTCCTTTTTAGCAGGTTCTCCTGGGTGTGGAGAGATGGCTTCTTTCCCCAGAGTAGGAGTCACCACTTAGTGAATGCTAATGGGGTCTTTTCTTCGTGATGCGACTGCTGCTTTGAAGATGCATTTGAACTGACAAGGGGCACCTCTTAGCTGCAATCTCTTCCTTAGAAGGGTGCCAGCTCCAGGTCCTAAAAAGCACACATAGCTTTGACTTCCATGCTGACTCCAAAAGAACCTTTTTTCTGCCTTTTCGATGGAGTAGTCCCTACCACTAACAGAACAGCAGTGTGGCCCAACCAACTTGAAAATGGAACTGGCTCCTCAGCAACATGCTAATTCTTTCAAACTTCCTTGTCAGACTCAAACCTTGATGTGTCTTTTGTTCTTAAACTGCATTTTAGTAAGATCTTCGGGAAAAGCAATCAGTGAGAGACTGGGTCAGGCTTTTATTTAATTACTTTGCACTTTTTTTCCCCCTCTGAACCTTCTCCCAATCAAAAGAAAGCAATGCAGTTTAATTCTGAATATATGAAATGTTTGCACTTTAAATTATAAATGTCTCTCAACGATAACACCTTCTGAAAATAATGCTCCGTGGGCTCTCTAGAAGAATATTTAGGACAGTTCATCTCAGGTTTAAGGTGCCCAAGCTACTATAGTGCCCTTTCTTATCTTGGTTTTATGTTTTTCCACTATGGCTCACTGATATGATTTCCTAATCCTTCTTATCTCAAATGTCTCTTAGACCGTTAAACCTTTGCCTATAAAATGAAGGGGTTTGACTTTGAATCTAAAGGAGTGGACCATCCCTCAAGCACCCTAATCTCTCAGCGCATTCATTCCACAAACATTTTTTTGGGAGAGCAGGGTGATTCCTGCTATGGACCCATCACCCTTGTAGACTCTGAGGCTGCAATGAAAATACAATAAAATCAGTAATTCTAGTTCTTATGGAACATACGTTCTGGGGGCGGGGGCAGAGACTACCGATAAATAAATTAGCAAGAGAATATAGTATGCAGGGACAAGTGCTATCAAGAAAATAAACCTGGGCAATGTCACACAGAATGCCTGATGGGTGGGTAGCTAGTTTAGGGGAAGTTACTCTAAGGAAGAAACATTTAACCTGAGATTGGAATGATAAAACATGCCAGGTCTGTGAAGTCTGGGGGAAGAACATTTACAGCAGAGGGAACGGTTAGTGTAAAGGCCTTTAGGCTGGAACATGTTGAGCAGTGTTTGAAAGATGATGAATATGGCTGTAGCAGAAAAAATCTGGTGTGAGGTAAGATCTGAGAAGTGGCAGGGACTGAAACAGACAGGGCCTGTTCGGCTGTGGAAAGCAGTTTAGGTTTTATAAAAGTGCAATGGCAAACTATTAGAATGTACTAAGTAACGGAGTGACATGATGTGACTTATGTTTTTTAAAGATTACTCTGCCATGTTGAGAAAATATTGTAAAGCAGCAAGAGAGGAGGCAGAGAGACCTAATACATGGCTATTGCTTTAATTCTGATGAAGTTTGATTGTGGTTTGAACTAGTATAGCAGCCAGGTCCCCACTACAGGCCCACCCAGCTTGATGGCCTCACCCTGCATCTTGTCCTGTCTCTGAACTGCTAAATCTCAAAACTTTAAAGCCCTAATATCTTGCTGATTAACCATAATTTCCAAATCTTATACTTAAGTCCAGGCAGTTTTTTATTTTTTTTATTTTTTGGCTTCAGCAAATTTTTCATTTGTCCATATCTATAAAGTACTTCTCATCATCAACCCAGATTCCTTTTTCTCTCTGTTGTGTTCATTCTAGATCATTCCAAATGGTCTCTGTTCCTTCTGCCTTCAACCTGGTCTTAGAAGACTTCTCTGTTTTTTATCTCTCCCCCATTCCACCTCCAACTCTTGATCAGCACCTATTTCAAACTCTCAACTTGGTCTCCTTTTTCACTTTTACACCCTTGGATTTTAAATGTTACCTTCTTTTAGAAAACAATGCTGACCAGTCAGGAGTTTCTTTGAATTCCTCCATGCTTATCCACATCAGTCCTTACTTTAGGGGAATCCCTTCGTCCCTTTGTTTGAAATCTTATGCTAATTATCTCTTCACTCGGGTCTCTTCCCAAGGTTTGGACATCATTTAGTGTTCTCATTTTCCACTGGTGCCATTAATATCATCCCTTCATCATAGACATATATATATGTGTGTGTGTGTGTACATAGATATGTATGTATGTGTATATATGTATGTATGTGTATATATACACGTGTGTGTATATATGTGTATATATATACACATATATATGTATTGTGTGTATGTGTATATATGTACACATATATATGTATTGTGTGTATGTGTATATATGTATATGTGTGTATATATATGTGTGTGTGTGTGTGTATATATATATATATATACCTTTCCCATTTCAAAAACAAAATCAAAACAAAAAAGGCAATTATCTATGAACCTGATTTCTGTCCCTTCTATTAGCACTTACTGTCCCCAGATGAGGACACTCTTTCACTTCCCCATATGCTCAAATATCCTGAATTTTATACTCTCACTGATTTTACTTTCTAAACAAGGAATATATACGTATTGTAGAAAAAAATCACTGTGAAGTAAATTCCACCCGTGATCCAACCCTCCAGAGAAAATCGTGCATAAAAGGTCCCGCAGATTCCCACCCGTCTTCCTTTCCTTCCTTATCTACCAATATTTTTTCATATGCATGCAACATTCTAGTCATACCTTGTTATACTTTCAGACACGTTCTTTCTACTTGAGCACATACAACATACAACTTGAGCATGCTTGTTTATCTATAAAATGAAGATAATATGATCATTTCTGTAGGAGTTTTGAGTCAAAAATAAATTTATGTATTTCAAATGCTTAGAATAGTGTCTGTTGCATAGTGACCTTTCAATAAAAATTATTATTATTATTGCTCTTTTGTCCACTTTATCTACCTGGAAAAGTAATAATCCCTCAAGACTAAGTTGAAATATAACATCCCTGGGGAGTGTATTAGTCTATTCTCACACTGCTAATAAAGACATACCTGAGACTGGGTAATTTATAAAGGAAAGAGGTTTAATAGACTCAGAGTTCCACATGGCTAGGGAGGCCTCACAATCATGGTGGAAGGCAAAGGGGAAGAAGACAGGTTTTACATGTCAGCAGGCAAGAGTGTGTGTGCAGGGGAGCTCCCATTTATAATACCATCAGATCTCTTGAGACTTATTCACTACTGTAAGAACAATATGAGGGAAACTGCCCCCATGATTCAGTTATCTCCTCCTGTAATAATCCCCTTGATGCATGGGGATTATTACAATTCCAGGTGAGATTTGGGCGGGGACACAACCAAACCATATCAGGGAGTTATCCTTCTCCTCTGCCATCCTGTTTCACTCTGCCAGGCTCCTTTTCTCAGTGCCTCCACAAGTGGTTTACTTGTTGTGATGAACACTATGCACAGCAGAGAGTTTAAGGACCTTAGTCATGTTTCCCACCAATCAGCGGTTGGCTTCCTATTAAACCTTTCTCGATGTTCTGGACCTCTAGAGAGCCATTCTGTGCTGCTATGCAATCTATAATGACTCTTCAACTAGGTTTCTACTCATTTCCAAGTCTTCCCTACCACTGAGATACTTCAAGGAGATATGAGTGGATCATGAATAAATATCCTAAAAATAAAGACAGTTAAGTCAATTGCACTCTCAATATTATCAGACTATTTTAACTAATATGCTGTAGACAAATAATTCTTCAGAATGGTGTTTGCTTTGTGTGTGTCATAAGAGATTCTTGTCTTTAGAGAATTAGGGAATAATATTAAAATGAATAAATAGTAAAGGTGGGAATATTTTTAATATTATTAAAATAAATAAATGATTAAAGTAGGGAGCATGTTTGAAGGTCCATTTTAAAAAACATATGTAGACAGAGGAAACCTAAGAGTTAAAATACTGAGTGAGTTTTGCTCTGCATCAGTGGAGGCTATAAAATGCAGTATTTATCTGTATATGAGTTCTATACCAATGTGATCTATCTCTCTAATTAGATAGTCAACTATTTTTAAAGAGCTGCAAATAAGCCTTATAAGAATGTCATCAATGCATTCCATTTAGAAACATCTTGCAGATAAATTGTATTTTTATTCTTCCTGCAGCCTCCTGTAGCCTTAAAAGAATAACAAAAAATAAATTCTTACTACCTAATTCCAGAAACAGATCATTACTACCAGTAGTATGTTAATCATGCTTGCCATTTCTTCTCCTTCGATGTCATTATGCTTTAGGATAGAAAAGGTGGGTGGTATGTGAGCCTCCTTGGATAAACAAAATGTTGGATTGCACAGGCTTCTCAAGAGGTACAATGTTTTTTTCATGCAAAAAAATCCCAAGTATTACAAAGGGGCTTGAAAATGTTGAAAACACATGGTGAATAAGTAGAATTACTAACAAGAGCACTGTATCTTTTGCTTCGATAGGCTCTTTCAAGATGTAGACAAATTGGAGGTAGGCCAGACAGAATCTACGGGAATGATTAGGGGAATTGAAGGAATGACTTCGGAAAAAAGGTTAAAAGAGCTAAATACGTATAGGTTGGCTAAGTGCCAACTCAGAGAAAATGACATTATGGGCTATAGATATTTGAAAGTGGCTGGCTATAAGCAAAGCAAGGGATTACTTAGGTAATGGGATTAAATCAAGGGGGTAAACATTTTAAATTCAATATCTGGATTTATTTTGTTGACTATAAGAATTATTAGATTTTAGAACTATCCCATAACCTACTGCTTGGATTAAAGCAAGAGGTAGGGTGTGGTAGCATGAAGTCTCTAATAGTTTACCCAGTTCTGAGCATCTTGTTGCCAGGAAGCAGATCTTACTCACTTTTAATCCCTAGGATTTAGCACATTAAAAGAACTCCATAGAGAGCTAAGTCATGTTTAGTTCAGTGAGAAGAAAATGGTCTGTGGAGTTAGACATTACAGATTTTATATCTCTGCTGTTTTATTGTTCTGTAACAGTCAGCAAGTTACTTAACCTAAGCCTTATCCATAAGGTGCGTATTAATATCAACTTTATAGGATTGATGTGAAGTTTACATGAGTTGTCTTGATCTCTTCTTTTACCTATTTAACAGCTGTTAAATACACCCCTCCTCTCCATCATCACTGCCATTGTGTTCCTTCTGACTTTAGTAATGTCTTCAATGGTTTCCTGGATTCCAATTTTGCCTATCTTCAAGTTTCCACAATATAGTCAGGAATAACTTTTTGCAGCGCATATATGAGTAAGCAAGCCCTAGCTTTAAAACTCCAATGGATCCCATTGCCTGCAGGATAAAATCGAATATCCTTAGGATGACAAACTTCATGCCATCATGCCTGTCTTTCTAGTTCCAACTCATATTACCCTACCCTTCTCACATAATGCTCTAACTACATTCACTTGCTTGAGTTTTTCTTTTGTACCTTGTACAAATGTATAAACATGCTGGTTCCTCTGCTGAGAACCCACTTTCCACTCCAATTTGCCACTTCTTTGCCACTCTTTGTCTTCTGCCTTGCTTCACACTCTTTCTAAAATGCCAAGCTCAGATTTTACCTCTTTTGAGATATCTGGGGTCCAGGTGCCTCTCCCATGTGTTTCCACGGTAAATGGAGCTTATCATTATCCTGCTATTAATTCTACTGTGTTCTAAGTGTCTTTTCACTCTGCCTCTCCTAATAGATGTTAGGATTCATTTGGGCAGATACTTAGATTAGTGCCTACCATTTAGTAGGCATTCAACATATTTTTAGATTCCAAGAATGATAAATGGTAGATGGATAGATGGATGGATGGGTAGGTAAAAGGATATATGGAGTGTAACAAAGTACCTACAACATAAGAAATTATCAATTAATTTCAGTTTTCTTTCCTTGGAGTTTTGAGATTAAGAAATGCACTTCGTTGTCCCGAATAAGCATAGTCTTGAGTGGGCTTTAGTCAGAGTTATTTGTGTGCTTTTATGTCGATACTACCCACTCCAGTCTATCATATTGGGAAAAAAATGCAATCTCGAAGGAATAGGAGTCTAGGAAACCTAGGATATAAGTGAGCACATACCGGAGAAAAATATGTCAATATAGTAGCTTGGAGGAAATACTTGGAAATATCTTGCCTTTATAGCTAGATATAGAACTTCATTTTTTACAACTAGAAGCTTTGTGACTTCTGAGACCATGACTGAAGAAAAATGGAAATGAAGACAAAGGGGACTGAAATGGGAGTGGAAGTAGGAAAAGGGGATCCATAGACACAAAACAAACTTTTCCTTTCACACACTCCATTTCCCTCTCTGGTGCTTGCCCACGGCCCAGCTATTTAACCTTAAGACACATGGCCAGCCCTCTTGTCTAGAGTTTGCCCTAATTGTTGGGCGCATTGTAGCATCTTAGATGATCAGTTGCTCATGCCAAAAGCAGAGTGTTAAGATTCATGAAATTCGAGTCTGTGCTATTAATAACCTGAGCAGGGTTTTCATGCCTCCTTCCCCTTTGTTTTCTCCTTTGCCAAGTCTCCATTCTCACTCTTTTGTGGATGTGTGTGTTATGGAGACGAATGAAATTTCAGACACAGCAATGAATTGCCACCTAAAAGGATACACCCCAGGGTCTTCTGTGTTCCTTTGCAGCTGTGTGATAAATTGCCATCTCCAAAATTAATTGCTACCTTTTCAGGAAGTGTTTACTCATTTTCATCTCCTCACTGGCATCAGTGAACCTCCGAGCTAGAAAAACCAACTTTCCTTTCCCTTCTCAAGCCCTTGATATGCAGCTAGAACGGCAATCAGTGGAGCTGACAAGGGCGAGCAATGGTACCTCCGTGTTGTTCTCTAGCCCATGAATTCAATGAACATCCAGGCTATGCCTTTCACCTCAACTGCCTTTTAATAGACTAACCCATTTCTCTTTACTTTTGGCTCCACATTAAAATGTCTATAAAATTTTACTCCAAGCTAGGTCTTCCAGGTTTACGGAAGAAGGAACATACATTCAGCAAAACAGTTTTCTCTTTTTGTTAGATTTCTGCTGTTCTCAAGAGCTGAAAAAAAGTGTGATACTTCACATGTACTCTTTACAAACCTTACTAAGCCTGCTCAGCTTTTACACAGGGTACGCCGGCACACAAGTGTGACCTGGTCCTTACTCCATCCTCAAAGATAAGTTGTCCCCACAGTCTGCCAAAAAGATGTCCCTGATGCAATGAGAATGAGCTGGAGTCCTGACTGTGCTACATTTTTAGTGGTATCCTAACTCTCTATTCCACAGACATCAGAAAATGTCACAACATACTCTTTGTAACTAGTCCCTTTATTATGTCCATGAATGTAATATATACAATGATTTTCAAAGAGGGTGATTTTTCACCCCTCTTCTCTCCCTGCCCCACATACAAAGGAGACTTTGCCTATGTCTGGAAACATTTTTGGTTGTCACAATCGAAAAGGAATGTATGGAGGTGTTGCTGTTATCCAGTAAGCAGAGGCCACAGATGCTGCTATACATTTTATAATGCACATGAACTCTGGAATATATAAATCAAGTAAATCTCAGTATTCTGCCATGTACACTGGGAGATACTTACAATTATAAGCCATGACTTCTATTTTCCAAGCATTTTGGAGAAAAACAACCAATTTTGTTTTTGATTTCTGACTATATGGTAGAGTTCAGCTACACAGTATACGGTACTTTAACAAAGCTATACGGTGGCTGCAAGACAACACCATGGCTGGGCCCTTCAGAGCCTTATAAGTGTATTGGGGACACTGAGAATCTAGTAATAGACTAACACATAGGTACCACCATTGAGTGGCATCAAACATGCTTTCATTTAGTGCTGAAATTGATGATATAATGGAGGCTAGAAAGATCTAATAATGAAAAAAAGAGGAATTTAACCAGTCTCGAGGTGATCAAATGAGGAAGCAGAAAGGTAGGATTGATTGTAATGTGTGCACAGAGGAGTGAAGCCTGATTACCTGTACTAGTCATTGCCAGACCTTCAAGAATCGCGTGCCAAGTGCCAGGTGCAGAAGTTGCAAAACTGTTTGGGAGATCAAAGAGAAAATATCAACCTGGCTTTCAAGTCTTTTCAGGGTGCTTTCTTAGAAAAACTGTTTTTGGTCTTGAAACATGGGCAAACATTGGCTGGGGGCCAAGAAATTTACAATTCCTGAGGAACTTTAGATTGACACATGTCTGACAATTTCCATTTTGCAAAACAAGAGAAGGCAAAAGTGGGCTTGAAAGGCATTCAATCTTTGATGTTGTCTTTGCTTCAGCTGAGCAGAAATGAGAATTTAGACACACTGAGCCATTACCAGAGTTTAAGAAAACTTACCATCAGCGTGGTTTCCCCCTTTCTCTCAGTCAAGCACATGCCTGTGTCTCATTCTGCTTTAGCTGCATTGGCTGTCGGATGGGTGTGTGTCATTGTAAAAGGACTATAGGATTGGAAGTGGACACGTGAATTCCATTTCTTACTCTCCACTAACTACCTGAATGACATTAGGCAAACTTGCCAATGTGGAAGTTGGGCCGGGCTAGGTTATGTTCCGCTCTAACCTTAAACACTGATTTCCCCATTGACTTTCTTGTTCCATTCAAAGAGATTAGGAGGAAAAAAAAGTGGTATATCCCAGGCACGTTTTGTGATATTTCAGTGAAATATTGAAATAAGCAATGTCAGCAGCCTCATGTTCTCGCTAATGGTCTGGTATACTTCATGAATAAACAACACTAGCTTTATATTACTGGATCTCATTTCCAGCAGATTTATAAAATTGTAACGCTACAGTGTTTTCTGACAGAGCTTCTGGAAGGGGAAAAATGACAGTGCAGTTGTTTGCTAACATCTGGGTGTACTTTTTGCACATGGGGAGAATTGTTCCAAGGCAGGGAGCTAATCTGATTCATATCTCTACCTAGAAGCACTTAAAGAAGCTGTCAGATGATTCCCACAGTGACAAATTTGAGTCCCAAGGAGATGATGGAGTGAAATCAGACACATTTTGGGAAGAAATTCCTACTATCTTTTCAAAGGATAAACTCCCACAGTATTTGTGCCAATCTCTTTTACAGCATTCCTATCTCAAAAACCAGAGACTTAGGCTAATTTTTTTTGTTTCTGTTATTCTCTAATATATTTGTTTAAAAAGGAAGTTTTAATGAAAAGTCAGTCATGTGACTTAGAGAATTAAATGTAGGGCTCTAGCAAGGATTTGCTTTAAAATGTTTCTCTCCGATTTAGTTGCTGCACCTGGGTAATAACTACCTTGGAAGTATTAGTGTTGTTTCTCTGTCATAAAATTGACATGCTTGGTGTGGATAAGAATATTTGATTGTAGAACTGCTTCTACCTAACTGCATTCTGTTATACTAACAATTTGGCTAGGAGAATTTTTTTTTTTAAATCCTCCATTTGCAGCTTTTTGTACTCTGATCACAATATGTTAAATCCCCCGGAAGAACTACTACCTTGAATACAAAGCACATAGCGGTGCTCTTTTAATTGATTTGTAAAGGTTAGTTGCTCAGTACTAGTGGAAAGTTTCATGATTACGTAATGGAATTACCTGCTTCCCCCAGTAGAGTGCTTACTGGGCACCATACAGTAAGCTGAGAGTTTTACATGCCTGGTACTATTATTTCCCCAGTTTACAGATTAGGAAAGCAAGATGTAGCTTACAAAATATGCTGAAAGGCCACTGGCATAAAAGCCTTTTAATTCCTTGCTGAAAAACTCCCTGGGCTTTTGAAATATGATAAACTAAATTTTTGTTGTTCTCTGAAGATTCAGGTTCATATAGTATGACAGTTTCATTTTTGTGACTCTCAATCATATATGAGATAAATGATGGGCGAAAGAGACCGCTTTGAGCTCAAGCAGACCTATGTCCAATTCTAACATCAAGGAGAAGCCACGTGCTTTGGCAAAGTTTGTGTATTTACACTGTTGGGAAAACTAAAAGTAATTTATATAAAGTACCTAGCATAGTATCTGGCAGGGTAGGTGTTCAGTAAATGTTGCTGGTATTATTTTTGCTAGTGATAACATTATTCAGCCATATAAACACATAGCACTAAGGTTAAGCAAAATATGTATTGACATTACAGCATGCCTAGGTATTTATTGCCTAAAATATATTTCCGATAAGCTTTTCTTAGCATTTGCTGCTTTCTACTAAGAGTTGAGTGAAACTACGATGACCACAATTTAGTCTACTTATTTAAACCTTTAATTGGTTGGCTTCCGGTAAATTGCAGTTTGAATGACTAGCCCAATCATGTATGAGTAGCCGGGAATATTCGATAGGTATAGAATTCTTCCTGCCTAATCAAGTCAGGGATACCGATGTTAATTTCTGAAATAAATACTTTCTCCTCTCAAGATCTACCCAGTGGTTCGTTGCCCCTTGGGATCACTTCCACTTTTCAACAAAGAGCAAGGGACAGTAATTGCAACTTCAGGGTAGAAGGAGAGTTTGCATGCCTGGCCCAGAATGAAATAAATGTGGAGGAACAGAGCCCAAATGACTTGTATGTTTCAGGTACAGCTCCATGTATGCTGCAGATGATCTGGGTTAAAAAAAAAATTGGCCAGCCTAAACTTTGAGGCAAAGAAATTGCATTTCCCAATGTCTCATTTCTCTTTCCTTTTATTTTACTTCATCTACTGTGAATGACCCTTATTTTTTTGTTGTTGCTTTATGGCAATAAATAAACGAACCCCCATTGTGCAAATATTATGCTCTTCTCATTGGCCTGGAGGGAAATTGCTACGAGAAAAATCCTGGACTTTTTTCCCCTCTTTAGAAGGAAATACCAGGTTACGAATGGCCCTTCTCAGTCTCTAGATTGAGACTAGGATTCTTCTGTCACCTCCCCAGAGCCCTGGATGCAGAAAGCAATTCATTTCACATGTGTGCAAATCAGACACAGAAATTCTGCAAGGCACCTCTTGGCAGTAAAAGTGGACTATTAACTCTCAAATTGCTGGCCTCTACTGAGGGGCAACTTCTCCCTGAAGCCAGGTGGGAGTGTCCCTTTGAAGCCTTACACAACCCGACTTCTGTTGCTAGGGTAGAGTACTTTAGAGCAAGAGTAGTCCTGCGGTATGTTAACTGAGTAGGTGTTTCCCAGAAAATTAAAAGCAAAAGTAACTACCTGGAACAGTCTGATTTTTAAAGCAAAGCAGGATCTTTGTACATTTAAAATTTAGTCCAGCTACTTGATAGCCTATAGAGCCCCCAACTCCTTCTTCCAGCCCAGGGAGAGTCTGCAGTGAGCAAGGTAAGAGGTAGCTCCAGCATTTTCAGCATGGGGTTAGGTTGGAAGTCCCAGTTGACAGGGACAGTCCTTCCTGCTCTCACCTGCCAAAATCTCTCTCCTCCCAGGAGATAGCTCCCTGTTCTCCCTGATTGCTTTCTCTCATGAGGAGAAGGTCATTGGCGCTCACCACTTCCAGGGCAACCCTTTATGCAAGCAGTGGGTGCCTTTGAAAGGCAAACCGCAGCAGGAAGACTTTGAAGGCAAGAAGAGACTTTTTCATCTTTGCAGGCCCCAGCCAGAACATTGGTTCTCAGTGCAGTACAAGCAGTTTCAAAGTTATCTCCCTTGCTGATATGGATGTGATAACATGGAGCGGAGAGGTGCCATAATGATTTCCTTTCAAATGGCTGCCTCACCATTTATCTTTGCACACTGTCAAAGACTGATATTGTCGGGACTTAGCAGTGGCATGGAATAATTAATCTCGTACGGGGGAAGTAAGTTCTTCATTTGTCTCCTGAGAAATTAGCACTGCATTGACAGCAAAAGTAGATGATATCATCGGAAAGGGAAAGGGAGGTTATCTTTGTAACTCCAGATGCCAAATTGTAACATTGATTCAGTTCTGTGAAGTTTTGATTGAACACCTACTATGTGCCAGGTGCTAGAGATACAGATACAGATTCCTGTGCTACAGTAGATCATAATCCCTTGAGAGTCACAGCTTATTTCAAAATCCTTGTCACCTTGACAAAATGCTCAAGACCACCATGGTGACATGTGTGCCACCATCATTATTATTATCTAAAGAGTTTTACCAAGTGTCTGTATCATTAATATTTATTGTAAAGGCTCAACTTTTATAAGAAAGAATCCTTGTCGCCCACACCACCAGTGCAAAGTAGATTAACAAAGTTGGCATTTATTTATTTTATTTTTTCTTTAGGGGAAAATCAAGAAGTTAGTGATCTAGGGCTAATGGGGATATTGTGTTACTCCCAATATGTGGTTCCCATATTTGGATTCAAGTTTTTCCTATTTTCCAATCAGTGGGAGGAGAAAAAGAAAAGCATGCCTGCTTATATCCTATAAGGCCACACCTGTCTGCAAAATAGGTGGGATCCATGTGAACCAGAAGCAAGCTATTAAGGATGCAAGAAAATGTAGTGACTAGTTGGATGGCCATATACCTTGCTTAAAACCAGTTAGGGTCTTTTATTTCTGAAAGAAAGAAGGGAAACTAGATATTTGGGGATGATAAGCAATCTCCCCACAGAGATTCTGGGTGAAATCCTTTTTGCTTCTCTGAATTTCCAATAACTCACCTCTTAAATGAGAGAATTGAAGGAGGTGTGCTGTGTAGTCCTTTTCAATTTCAAAGTCAAAATAACAACTCTAGGCTCCTCCTCCTTTCTCAGCTTCTCCCAGGCAGTAGGCACAGTGATGGGCTCTGTGCTGGGATTTTGTTTTGAGCCTGTTTCTTTTATTTGGAAACATCAGGTGCTGAACCTATCCTGGATTCGAGTGAGTGCAGGGCGTGGCTCTAAGAAGCATTTTGTGGAAAGAGTCAAGCTTGTCATCCTCCTCCTTTGAGGCACTAATTGGGCTGACTGGGCCAAGCAAAACAATGGTATGATCCATGTGAACCAAAGGCAAATTATTAGGCTTGGAGAGTGGTGGGTAGTCAGAGAAGCACTTCTGTTGTAGACAGAAAAACAGCATCATGCTTCTCAGAAGGAAAGGGGGCTGCTTTCTGGGTGGAAAGCTTAGAATCAAGGGAGAAATATACATGTTTTTAATGGACCGAGGAAGAAGCCAGATTGGTGTATGCGGAGTTTGATAGGGAAGGGCTTCTCTTCTTTTTCCTACTAAAGGAATAGTGTTTTTGACAAGGTGCCAAAAATCTAGGCCACAGCATCCCACTTTGTGCCACAGCATCCCACTTTGGTGAGCCATACCAGGTTGCAGAAAATTAATTGCTTTAGACTTTGGGCTGGCTGAGTGGGGCCTGAAGCCACCGTAGTCCCTGGGCAAGCCTCCTCCCACCACACAGGCCTCCTCCATCTCCCTCATTTTCTCTGTGTGCTGTGATTTGGAAAAAATTGACAAGCACTTGATAGAGGCTACCAATTAGAATTGGTTCACACGAGACACTTGGGAATGAACTCAACTGGTCACTATGGTGATTTAACTAAATTGTGTTATCCAGACACATTAGTGAATCAAGTCTGGCATTTCGATTTTCTCTATAAGATGAATTGTGGAAAGAAGTTCATTATAATAATTAAGGAAGATTTATGCAGTGAGTACGTTTTTATCTCTGTAGCCTGTTATAATGCTGGTATTTTGTGACCAAAAAAATTGAGTTGTAGATATTAACTATGTAATTCCACAAACTGTGCTCCCGAACGAGTTATTTAAATAGTTAGAATTTAATAAATGGAAACTTGTTGAATGCACCTGCTTAGGAAAATATTGAAAGAAAACTTACTGTAAGTTTTTCAGCGCAGTGAACAATCATCCCCCAGTGAACAAAATGCTAGCCTTAACCCGGTCAGTAAATTATTTGGCCATAGGCAGATATCTCATCTCCCTGTAAAGGAAAGCCAGTTTCCTCCACTGTAAAATGAGTCTTAGTAGGAAAGGGGGCATTAGCAAAGTAATCCCTGTGCCTACCCAATCGTTCTAATGTGATGTTTCCTTTGGAAAAAACCTACAACTCAGAAATATATTGAATGAAAATCTCCCTATTACAGGAAGACACTGCAGGTTGCTAAGGAGTGTGGTTTCTGTGGTTGGAGTAGAGAAAAATAGTGGTGTTTTCTGTGATCTCAACTCAACTGTGCAGGGTAGATCGAATGAACACAGCACAAGCCACAGCCACTGTTCTGCTTCTGCCTGATTTGCTTCTCCAGAAATTTCCCAGATTACAACAAAGCCGAAGTGCCTATTAGCTACCACGGAGATAACTTCATAAATTGTTAAACAGGCAGAGCTCAAGTTTAAAGAACTGCCTTTATTTTGAGCTGTGATTTTACTTGTGTTTCAGACATTCCCTCAGATATTTTATTTAAAAGATTTCACAGGAGCATCATGCAAAATGGTAAATAATAAAACATTCTATAAACCACACATCTCATCTAGGACTAATCATTATATTTTCCAATTTAACATTCATTCCTTCCAGATATGTTCTTACTTGTTCTTTAAAACTATCGTAAATGGAAAGCTACCATTTAAGCACAAATAAAACTCTTAAGAAAGCTAAGAAAATCTGAACTCATTAAATATTTCTAACTAGTGAACTCCTTGGTTCTCCAAATGACCTATTTTTTCCCTTCCTTCTTTTTTTTTTTTTGTATTTTTAGTAGAAACAGGGTTTCAACATGTTAGCCAGCCTGGTCTTGAACACCCGACCTCGTGATCCACCTGCCTCAGCCTCTCAAAGTGCTGGGATTACAGGCGTGAGCCACTGAGCCCACCCTCCTTCCTTCCTTTTTTAAATTAGAATTTTTTATTTTTGATTTTTTTTTTTAATTTTTTTTTTTGGTTGCTTTTAGCCACCTCAGTTACCTAGACCATCCGATTTCACTTACTGTAGCCAGATTTCTAAAGTATGTGTTTCTGTGGCTTTTCCATAGTTTTTTTTCCCCAATATTTTGGCAGTGGTTGAATAGAATCCTTTTATTCCTCCCTCCCTCACCCCTCCCAATCAGCTCCACCTATAGATATAGAAATACAATGTGAACAAATATGCCATGCAACTTCTATTTTTGTGCCCGTTCTTCCTCTTTGTCTCTATTTTTGCCTCTAGCACATAGTATCCTGGTAAACTGGATTTTTTTTAAGAGACACGGAGAACACAGTGCAGTGTTCATTCTCTCTCAGCCTCTCTGTTTTTACTGTAATGAATCTACTCTACATACCATGTTCTCAGGATCCCACTGTATGTCTGATAAACTAAGTCAAGCTAAGGTCATTATTACCAATAAATAATCAATAAACTCAATGTTTACCCTAAGTTTGATACAGTAACTTAGTTATTTTAAGAGGAAATTTTAAGTTCTTGTGTGTGTGAGTAAGAAGGAGCATGAGAATAGGGAAAGGGCCGTTTCACAGAAGCGGTCCTATCTGGTTGGCCTCAATTGTGCCTCTCAGGCTTGTATCTCATTCTGCTTAGCTGTAAGGCCAGTCCTGTTAGGCAAGAAAAAATTTAATTTGCAAACTATTTTATGAAAGGATAAATTAAGGGACCTTGTGGGAATTTAAATCATCTAAGGTAATAGAACATGAAACTTGCCTAGATTAAAAACTGGGTCTTTTGTGAGGTTTCATTCATAATGGCCCCATAATAATAGCTACATGTGTATGCACTTTTGAGCTTGGGTCTGTTTAAAATACTTTTACATTTATTATTTCACTTAATTCCCACAATAACTTTACAAATATGGTTCTCTTGCCTCCCTCTTATATATGAGAAAAATTAGGAACAAAAAAACTTAAGAAATTTCTTTCACTTTCTATAGCTGATAAACTTTGGAGATCAGTTTGAACCCATATACTCTTAAACACTATTTATACAGTATTAATGTGATTTGACAAAAGTGGCATAAAGAGCAATGACTCTTTAAGACTCAAAAGAAAATGTTCAGATTTATATTTTGATATTAATATTAATATCAGCAAGATAAGCTGTTAAATAAGCGTTACATGTAAGAATCCTGACCTTGGATAAAATTAAATCTTTGTCATAAATCTACTACTGTGACAAAACTGCAAAATATGCAGTGAATGAATAATTAAATCCAGATGTCTCTTCCGGCAACAGCAGCAGCAAAAACTGGAGGTGGGGTGAAGGGAAGATGGAAGTGACAGACTCCATATTCATAAAAGCTCTTGATACATTTTTTTTAAAAAATGTGTTTTAAATACCAGTCTTCCATGAATCCTAAGAATTGCACAATAAAAAATAAAATCTGCCTACCATTTAACAGCCCGCAATACAAAAACCTTACTGTGTCAAATGTAATATGCATAACTGGCTTCCCAATTTGGTTTTCTTAAGGAGGAGTAATTTAGTTGTCATTAAACTCTTTGGGAAACCGTTTTAATAATGTTCTTTGGTTATCAGGGGTATCCTTTTTTTCCTTAAGGCAAAGAAGAGAAAACGTGCCGCTAAAACCTTTACTGTGTGTGGTAATGAAGTTGGTCCATTTCTGTGCAGGATTGCAACAATTCTTTATCACTTAACACGATCGGAGGTGTGAGAGCAGACAGTTTCTCAAACTGCAGGAAAATGCTGAATTCACCGATTGCTATCTTGACACAATGAAGGGACCATATATTATATGAAGCCCACATTTGGTTTGCTGCTGTTGTTGCTTTTTTTTAATAACTGTGATTATTTTTTGATGGAATAATAATCACAGAAAAAAGAAAAACCTATAAGAGAAGACACCACTGTATCATCTTTTTATGGCAATATGCAAGAGGGTAGAAAAAATGAGAGTGTCTAAATTTATCTTCCTTATTTTCCTGTGGGATTTTCAGCACAGACATATTCCTACCACTACAAGGACCAAGGACATTCACTTGCCTGCTTGCTCTGATAATGTGCCAGTAGCTGGTCCCAATGTTGATACAATTAATTAAAATGATAAACATGACTCTAGCTAGCTTCAGCACAGTAAGAGTACCACAGCATTTTCTGGATCATTTATTCAAGATTCACTGACTTGGAGTCACTGATGGTACCAAGTATTTTATGAAATACCTTCCACTAGAGATAGAAAAACGTTGTTTTGACAAGTTCATGGTCTGCACCTCCCCCAAACCAGTGCATTTCTAAACAGACTTGTTTTTCCTCTAAATTGCTTTGCCAATCCGGCCAACACCCCAATATTTCTTTATATTTTGAAAAGTAGGTCTTTCACCTGCTGATAATGGAGGATCCAATTCTGTGTAAACTCTGGAATTCTATTTAAAATTGCAGATTTTAAATGTAGGGACCAAGACAGGATGTAGGTTGTGTCAACTTGGGAATGCTGAATGACTGAACTGTCATGACATTTACAATCCAGATGTCATGGCAAGCTGGGAGACAAGACAGCTTGGTTGATAATTAGATGGCAGATGTCCATGCAGTCTCACGTGATACACGTTACTTTTTGTATATTCAAGATTTGGGACTTTAGCCCTGAAAGATAGGTGATACATCATCTTCCCTATACAATAAAAAATAGTTTCAATAATTGTATATTATTTTGTTTTGCTTTTTTTCTCATTTATTTGGAAGTAGCAAATACAAGAAACAAAAATTACTCATAACCCCTATTTTTGGTGTATCTCTATGCAGGCAAATATACTGATGATGATTATTTTCATTTTTTGAAAATTTAGATTCTCACACTCAATTAAAAAAAGAAAGCCTGAGGAAATTAAATGATTTCTAAAATCACCCAGCTAATTAGTGGCAGAAATGAGACCAGATTCCAGTCTCTTGCTTTCCCGAATACCTTATTCTGGAATTCAATTATAAGTACAAGGCATCCCACTCTTGGCTTCCTTTCTGAATAAATGCTTGCACCAAATCCCCAGTGGCTTCTTGAGAAAGCTGGCTACAAATCTTCAAAGCCTCACTTGAAGAATTCTTATTAAGCCTACTAGGTTACCAAAGCAATAGCCTGAAGTTTGGAAAAATTCTAGTTGGTGAAGCTAGAATTTTATTCAATTTAAAGAATACTTGGTAGGGGGGAATGTAATGAATTCACTCCCTAGCCTTTCTTGAACTCTACCTATTTAACACCCTATTTCTAATACAGCAGCTTCTCACTATAGAATGTTAGGTTTATCAAATCTCTCTTCCACCCTGTTATATGGCATTTTCCATCCCTTGGATGTTTCAAGTCCAGGACCTTGGGCTTAAAGGCAAAAGTAAAATCTATTACACATTTGTAGCTTTGTACACCAATCAGGGAAAAGTAGTAAAGTGGGCTATTATGTACATTATTTTACAATGCAGTATGTTAGCTGTCAATTGTTACACAAGACTAATTTTTTCCACAGCAAAAAATAAAGCTATTTTAAAATATTTTGGAAGCAAGTCATGGTTGAAGAGAAGCATCCGTTGAAAAATTAGACTTAAAGCCGCAAACTTCCCGGGGTTGACATTAGCTTGAACTTGATGAAAAAGGAAAAATTTTAGGAGGATTTGTTCAGCTGTCTTCTGAGTTATGAAAGCAGGAAGAAACGAGTTTTACATATTGCCTGGAGGTAATTTGTGTACATATAAGTCAAAAACAATTAAACTTCAAACTTCACACATAGCCACTGTCCTGTAAAGGGTGGTAGTGTATAAGCAGAAGAAAAATGACTAGAAAAGAACAGGGTTATAAAGCATCCAGACATTTCCCATGTGAGGATCTTGAAAAACTTCTGCAGCCCTGTGACTGGATTCTTTCTCCTGATCTAATAGGGCTGTTAGGAGGAAGTATTTCTACTGCTCTTGAGTTGTTGCTAGTTTTCCTTTGAATATCCTGCTCAGTTCCCTGCCCCAGTTCAAGCTTCCTTCCAAAATGTGTTTAAAATAATTAGCTCTTCCTGTTGGTATAGGAAAAAATTAGTCACACATAATTGGTAATTCACATATTGTATTATAAAATAATGTACAAAATTACCACCCTTACTTCTTTTTGGAGGGCCTGTGGCTTGTACCAATGGATTTATCTTGTTCCAGGGCATTGAGAAATTTTGCCTTACTGATGGCATCACCACTTACATTTCTCAACATCTTTGCCTCCCATCAGACCAGGATTTCAGTTACTAGGTATCCTACCTTGTTCCATTGATGTGAGACCCTCATTAATACCCTAGCTGACAGTCTTAACTCAGCACTGTCTTCTATTTTCTACCAAATAGAATACAATAATCAGATACATTTTACTCTCTCTTCTGAATAAAGATATTAACAAAATTTCCATGAGTACTTATAAGGGTGAGTTTCCAGACCAACCTAGATGAGTTACCAGGATATATAGTTTGAAATATTAGCTTTAAACATTTCTTGATTTTTCTGACCCCATCAAGTATTTTTTGGAAACTGGTATTAGGCTTGTAGAAATGGACAAGGAGCTCTACCATGCTTAAAGATGGTTTAAGCCTTCAGCAAAATAATTGAGAGCTTCCTCTTCTGAATATTCCGAATACACAGGTCTATCAGTTAGTGTATCATGTTATGTGTAGATGTGTGTTGGGTGATCAGATCCAACACCAGGTCGTGGGGGCGACAAAGTCCGGCAATTCAAAGGAATGAGAAAAAGACAGTTTGAGAGAGAAAGTGGGACCAGGGGGCCATCACGAGTGTGGAGGCTGTGAAGGCCCCAAGTTCTGGGAGCCCATGTTATTTATTGGTGCTCAAACAGGTGGTGAGGATGTCGAGTGAATGAGAAACATATGGCTGTTTGAGGTAATGGGAGTACTAGAATCAAGAAGCCAGCAAGTCTATCAGACATGCAAGCCCTGCCTCAGCTTCTCTCCCAACACTCAGCTTTTCTCCAACAGATGTGTATGAATAAGGCTTATTAATAACAAAGCCTGGCTCCACAGGTGAGAGGGAAGATGTAACTTAATCTACTGGAAGTCACCAACATAGCCCTCTAAAATGAGTCATTATTTTGACTCGAAAATGAACAGATTAAAAAATGTTTCAGCTAATCCTCTTAGCTATTTGATGTACATCAAGCATCCAGATGTTCACAACATCCAAGCTGCAATTTTTTGTGTGTTATTTAAAAGTTTTACACTTGCATATATTATTCCTTTCCTCAAAGACAAAGTATAGAACCCAAACTGGACTTTTTAAATTCACTCCTTAAAAGTATGGTAACTTACCATTCCAGAGCTGGTGGGTCCCCGATTATTGGCCCATGGGTTGTTCACTTTGTGGTTTTGCTGTTAGGAAATGTTGGCTGATGGCTTCCTTAACCACTCAGCAGTTAACCAACAATAACTTGGAATGTGTCTAATAAGTGCAGCCTAATCTTAATTTTATTTGGAGTTATCTCAGCTAAATAATGGAAAATTTGACAAACCTAATTATTGAATTATCCACTGTTAAATCTTCTGTGCCACTGAGTCCTCTTTTTAGTAAAATGATTAAAAACATTAACTATAGTGGTATATAATTACTATTAACAACTATTATGCCAATATATATTGTTATTCCTGCCTAAGATACTATGTCTCAGCACGGGGTTTATATTAGGTATTTTATTTTAACAGTTTTCTAATTGCTGCCACTTTTTCGTCAGATTGCATATTTTGACCCACAACATTGATTTCACCTTAATGTCACCAGTGGGAATTAATTATCTGAAGCTTGGCATAATATTAATTAAATCCATATGTCACATCATGGTGTGGCATTCTTTTCTTTCTTTCTTTTTTTTTTTTTTTAAGTCAGGGTCTCCCTATATTGCCATGCTGGTCTCAAACTCCTGAGCTCAAGCAGTCCTCCCTGGTTGGCCTCTCAAAGTGCTGGGGTTACAGGTGTGAGCCACCATGCCCAGCCCATTGTGCAGTGTTCTTACAAAAGTATTCTAACAATCCAAAATCAAGACTACTTCCAAAAGTGGCAGGCTTCATATAGAATCCAACATTCTGTTGCAATGAGATTGGGATGAGTGGGTTTAGACCAACATTGATATCAAAGGCCAGTTTCCCTTTAAATCAAAATCACCTGTAAACTAGCATCATGACATTCAAGATCCCACCAGGGGGATCTAGCTGGGAATGTCACCATGCATGTCTTGAGAGAGTGCATTAGCCCACCTGCAGTAGGTTGAAAAATATCTTCCAAGGATAATTTCTTAAGCTGTATAATTTTACCTTATTTAGAAAAAGTGTCTTTGTGAGTGTGATTAAGTTAAGGACCTTGAGATGAGGAAATAATCCTGGATTATCTGAGTGGGCCCTAAATATCCTCAAAAGTGTCCTTATAAGAGTGAGGCAGAGGGAGCATTTCCCCCGCCACACACACACACACACACACACACACAGAGGAGAAGGTGATGGAGGCAGATACTGGAGTGAAGCAGCCACAAGCCAAGGAATGCTGACAGCTGCCAGATCAGTCAAGAAACAGATTCTCTTTTAGGGTCTTCAGAGAGAATGTGGCCCTGCTGATGTCTTGGTTTCAGCTCAATGATACTAATTTCAAATTTCCGGCCTCCAGAACTATGAGAAAATAAATGTGTTTTTGTTTTGTTTTGTTTTTTTGAGACAGAGTTTCACTCTTGTCACCCAGGCTGGAGTGCAGTGGTGCGATCTTGGCTCACTGCAACCTCCACCTCCAGTCTTCAAGTGTTTCTCCTGCCTCAGCCTCCCAAGTAGCTGGGATTACAGGTGTTCACCACCACGCCCAGCTAATTTTTGTATTTTTAATAGAGACAGGGTTTCACCATGTTGGTCAGGCTGATCTAGAACTCCTGACCCCAAGTGATCCATCTGCCTCGGCCTCCCCAAGTGCTGGGATTACAGACATGAGCCACTGCACCCAGCCAAATGTGTTCATTTTAAGTCACTCACTTTGTGCCAATTTGTTATAGCAGCCACAGGAAACTAATACAATACTTGTGCCAACTTAAGTAACAGCACCAGCCAAAGTACATAAAGTGGAAATAAAGGTATTTTTAGAAAGTCTCATTACTATAAAATATGGTGTAAATAAAAACAGATCTGAATATGCAAATTGAAGTTTCAAAATAAGTCTCCTGCCATCCCATTTCAAAGACACTGGAAATCTTAAGCTCTTTTCTTTAGAAATTCTGAAACTATCATTGCCTGTGGGTTGGGTTGAAATGAAGGCACGTGGGTGTTTCAAGGGTATGTTCTGTGACAAAGAGACAGAATAGAAAAATCCAAAGTCATAGCCTGGAGCTAATACAGTAATATGAATACATAAAACAGGAAGGACAAGAATATAAAAGTGAATTTGGGGACCTGAGAAAGTCAAGAAAATGATTGGAGAAATACAATTTGGGAGACCACTTTAGAACCCAGCCCTCACTGGACATGGTGGCTCATGCCTGTAATCTCAGCATTTTGGGAGGCTGAGGCAGGTGGATCACCTGAGGTCAGGAGTTTGAGACCAGCCTGGCCAACATGGTGAAACCCGTCTCTACTAAAAGTACAAAAATTAGCCAGGCATGGTGGTGGGCATCTGTAACGCCAGCTACTCGGGAGGCTGAGGCAGGAGAATCACTGGAACCCGGGAGGCGGAGGTTGCAGTGAGCTGAGATCACGCCACTGCACTGCACTGCAGCCTGGGTGACAGAACGAGACTCTGCCTCAAAAAAAAAAAAAAAAAAAAAAAAGAACCCAGGCCTCCAATGGTGCGATCAGGTGCCAGGTACTCTTGTCTACTGTGCTGACCATATGCTGTTGAGGTCATCACCAGCTACGGGAAAGGGCATTCTCATAGGGGCAAGCCCAACTCTATGTATCTTATGTTATTTACCACTATTTCCCAAATAAACCTGTTTCAAAGAATACCATCTTTAATGTCTTTCACAGGTACCTATCCTCCACTCTGCATCCTTTTCCATGCTATCACTTGGAGTGAAGGTCTGTTCACCCCTTTTTTAACCTGTCTTCCATCTTGAGTTCCAATTTCCAGCTGCCCTCTGAATATGTCCAGAGGATGCTGGCTGCTGCCTCAGACTCACTGGATGAAACAGTTTCCTGTTTTCTTTACTAAAACTGCCACCCTTCCTTTTCCTTGTTTGAGTTAGTGTATCACTGTCCTCTAGCCCCTGAGCTGAAACCTTGGAATCATCTTTCACTCCTCCCTCCCCGTTTATATTCAGTCAACTGACAGTACCAATATTTCTTCTCTTCTCCTTTTATTTCTTTTGCCACTGTCCTACTTTGGGCGCTAATCTCTCTTCTGAAGTATAACAATAGCCTCCCAACTGGCCACTCTGCTTTAGCTGCTCCATGGTCCAATCTCCCTTGTCACATGTGTTATCTTTCCCAAACACTGTCACAACTTGTCAGTCTACTGCAAAACTTTCCGCGACTCCTGGGGGGCCTGCAGGAGAGAGTCTCAGATTTCTGAGTCTGCCTTCCTGGCTCTTCACAATGCAGCCTGAGCCCATCTTTTCAACCGTCTCTCTGGATACATACCAACACTTGCCCTTTGTCTCAATGAATGTGCCTGCCACTTTTGTATCTCCTTGCCTTTACTCATATTGTGGTTTAACTATGTGGTTGTCTTCTCCACCCTGACAATAGATACATCTATTGTCCATCAGCCCAATTTACAACTTTTGCATCTCTTCTGATTTCTATCCTCTGCTAATGACACTTATTAACTACTGCCTTTCCACTGGACTTTGCATTTAGATATGTATATATATATATAACCTTACTTCTGCTTTTAAACATAGATCATTATTTCCACGTCTACCTTCCACTTTCTCCAACACTAGATCGCAAATTTCTAGAGGGTGAAGCTTATGTTTTCATCCCTTAACACCCAACTTAAATGTCACCTCACATACTGACTAATGCTTTTTATCTCAGTTCTAAAACATTATTAATGTACATCACATAATTTAACTCCATTTTGAAAATTAGTTCTTGTTCCAGTATCTTATCTCTTAAATTAGACTGGAACCATCTCAAGGTTAGAGAGGATCCACTATATTAAATTCTTATATATCCCTCAGTAGATGGCACTTTGTTGGATGATTTAATTGACGTATCTTCTTAAAAAATAAAAATATCTGGCTCTTCAAATAATTAGCTTTGTGACCTGAGGCAAATCATTTATCCTCTAGGACATTTAGTTTACTACATGGTGAAATAAATGATACCTTCATTCCTTAAATGTATAGAGCCGGTGACATGTTGCTTTGAATCACAGAATTTGGTTTCATGCTAAATCTAAGACCAAAAACAGAGCACAAACAATTCAGAATCAACAGCATGCTTTCTGGAAGCAATATGAAAGGTGTTATTAATAGAATTCAGCATTATTCTAATTTCCTCTTAAAATTTCAAGAAATATATCTGACATTTGTCCTGTCATTGTAAGTTGAAATATGTGTGTGTGTGTGTGTGTGTGTGTGTGCGCGCTTGTATATATAATTTTGTTGTTGTTGTTTTTGAGACAGTCTTGCTCTGTCACCCAGGCTGGAGTGCAGTGGCATGATCTTGGCTTACTGCAACCTCCGTCCCCCAGGTTCAAGTGACTCTCATGCCTCAGCTTCCCGAGTAGCTGGGATTACAGGTGTGCATCACCACACTCAGCTAAGTTTTTGTATTTTTAGTAGAGATGGGGTTTTGCTATGTTGGCCAGGCTGGTCTCAAACTCCTGGCCTCAAGTGATCTGCCCACCTCAGCCTCCCACAGTGCTGGTATTACAGGTGTGAGCCACCATACCTGGCCAAAATGTGTATACATTACACACACACACACACACAGAGTATGTATACGTATATATCTGTATATAGGTAAGTGTGCTTATATGTATACACACAGACATATACACACACAACATATACATATAGATTTGTTGTCTAGATATTATAAGAGTATTGCACTAATGTTTCTATAAAACACCAGTTCACAGGCTTCTGTCTTCTAACAATATCCTTATACATATTTGTCAGCCACTATTTACCTTAAAATGAAACAGAGGGGAGCCTGATATATAATTACGGTCACTGTGCTTTGTTCTATTTTGTTTATCCCTTTGCAATATAGTGTGGCAGGCAGAAAAATGTATGAAATTAATTCTTTTGGTTTAGAATGACATTCCTATCATTGTTAGAACAAGGGATTACATTATACACTACCTTCTAAACTCAAATTTTCTGAGCACTTTAACTATTAAATAGCAATAACAGAAAGCATTGTAAATCTTTTGGAGTTTTGCATGATAATGTACCTCTTGTTAATTGAATTGAGAGATGATTGCCCTATGATTACCTCGATTCATTTGCTGCATAATTTACCATAATGATAATTAACTCCTTGTACTGAATGAGGTAAGATGTGTGTTAGTTAGACACCCCCTCCCTCCCTTCTTGCCTTTCCTTCTTTCCCTCCCTGCTATTTTAGTGTTTAACCATTTTACACACAATTTGAGACTTGTTTCAGAATCTCTCCACCTATGTTATCATGTCAATCCAAGTGTTTCTAAATAAAAGTAGAAGTTGGGCCATGTTTTTAAAATTTCTAGCTAATTGCCTGCTACTTGGCTTATTGTTGTGATCTAATTATGTTCTGGTTTTTGAAAAAAGGACTATTGCCTGGCCCACTGTATGACATTTGATTTATGTAGTCTCACCTCTCCCTAAATAGCCCATAGTTCACAATGCAGCAGAGCCTATATTACCACAATTTCTTCTGCACTGAAATTAGACAATTATGAAGTTAGTAGATTATTAAACTAACGTATGCTTTATAAATACTTCTTCATTCTAGGATAAGGGCGAAGGAAGTATACTGTAATTCCCAATATGTAAATGCCCTCACACATTTGATAGTTGATGGTTCCGTTTTTTAGATGAAAAAACTAAAGCACAAAGAAGATAAACAATATTTTGTTCTGCCCTATAATAAAATAAGCAGGCAAATATTTATGGATATGATTCTGGGTTGCCTCAAAACTTTCAGGGTCAGGGTAGGCAGGCAGTTGGAGATATGAGATAATGTTAGCCATGAATTGTGGCTATTTTTGTGGCACCTGGGTGATGAGTCCATGGAGGTTCATCACATGATTTTATTTACTTTTGTATGTTTCATATTTTCTATAATAAAGGTATTTTAAAGGAATATATTTAGGTATCCACAGTGTGTGACACCTGTCAAGGAGCACATGCTAGAGGCCTGGCTCTGCCAGTGACATAGGCTACGTGACTGTCGGTGGGTCACAACTTCCTAGACTTCATTTTTCCGTCATTAAAATCAAAGTATTAGAAGAGATCAGTGGTTCCCAAGGAGGTGGAATTGCTTAGGGAACTGTCTAAAATTTCACTGGCAACTCAGAAATCTGTTTGGATTTAGAAGCTGGAGGGGAAAGTATATTTCAAAATAACTTCTCAAGTGACTGTACTGTGACCATTCCTTACACACAAACTTGGGCTAACAATGAGAATGACTTAACCCCCCACCCCACAACACTTTAATAGGTTTAGGATGGGTTCTGAGAATAAAGATTTTTAAAACATTCCCCAAGTGATTCTAATAGGTGGTCGACATGCCATACTTTGAGAAACACTTTTTTAGCTCATCTCAGGGTCCCTTCCAACTCTGACACCTCATGATATTACTTGAGCATTCTTGGTTCTCTGCTTCTATGATGTACTATTCCATGAGCAACTGGAGATTTAGTTACAGGTGTATACAAGTGTACAGGAGTCAAGAAAATGATGCTAAGTTTCTTGCACTGACTGAGGAAGCAAGGTAGAAGCAGACTCTGGCTTAATTGGAATTCATGTTTGAGGCCTCTGGGCCCTTACTAGGAAAAATATTCAATTTATATGTAAGCATATGTATAATACACATATCTCACCAGCATTCTTTTTGGGAAAAGAGAATTTCCAAATTAAATTTAACCTATCAATTTTATACTGACTGAAATGAACGCATTAGTTTAGTATATTGTTTCCTCTTGCTTCCTAATACTTACATTGTATAGAGTTTCATTCTTTATGCTAATCCTAATGCATAGATTGGTAAATTGAGATTAATGAGATTCTTCCTTTACTACCACCTGTTTTTAACCAAATGCCTACATGCTGCATGAGCAGTAAATGAGGTGACTACTGTTGTTGGCCACAGAGCTTCAATACGTCGTGAACAAGGGTTAGATGTGAATGTCAGAAAAAATGTTATGATCAATTTCTGCCTCCAACAAGGAACTACAAATATGGGTCACAAAAGTTCTACTAGTAGCCCCAAATACATTTTTTGAAAGGAGACAATATAAATAAAGCTGAAAAGCAGTCACAACGCTTTAATGTGTCATTCTCTTCTTCACCTTTCTATCCACTTAGACGTTTCCTACCCCCCCAAAAATGAACTTATGTCACATCACACTTGTGACACCCACTGACATCTAAAGTAGTGTGAGCCACACAGATAGAAGCACAGGTAAATGCCTCAAAACCTAGTTATTATATTTGAAGGAATTTCTGATTCAGTAGTGTTTCTGTAATTGTTACTAACATCAACGCTTGCTTCTAGGAAGACAGGATGGTAAATTCCTAACAATGGAATTGCAAAGTTCACAGTGTGCTTTAAGGAGTCCCTTTCTCTGTAAACACAGCTCTTGTGATGGCTTTGCAGATTTTGTTTCTGCATTTAGTGTAGATAAGTTGAACAATCCTAATTCCTGAGTTCTAACTAGTGATAGAGCACATTATATTGTTAAGAATAATGGATGTTGGAGAAAGTCAGGACAAAAGTAGGTATGAGGTGTCCCTGGTATGTGGCCAATAGGAACCACGGTCCTGAAGTATCCGGAACAGTCCGGACATCCTCAAGTAGACCCAAATCAGCCCTATCAGGAGCCAACAGAAAAGCTTGCTAGGGCAAGGTCAGAAGATAAATTTATTAGCCAGGACCAGTTTAAGTCAAAAGTTGAATATAAGTCATATCTTTAGAAAAAAAAAAAAAGCAGGTAGAAAGGCATATTGTTTTTAGCTAACTCTACAAAAAGTTCAGAGCGAAAAGAAAAACAGTGATGCAGAACTAGGGGAGAAATTAAGGAGCAAACATTCCAAAAATAGAATGAGTTGTACACTTGGTTAATTTCATTGCTCAGTGATGCCTCCATAGACCAGATTCTTCTCTCTGCCATTCTCAGAAATAGGCTCTAGGGATGCTCTTAGATAGGCTATTCTGTATGCAAGACCTTCTGTAGCTGTTCTAGATGCCAGATCCTGAAATGACAACATTCAGTGAACAATAATAGCTCTTCTTCTACGTCATTTCCTTAGATGTGAAGAAACCATTTCCAGCAAACTCCCCTCATGTCCACAACACCTCATTAATCAGGATTAAATCATATGTTCATTTCTAAACCAATAAGAGAAAAAGAAGCATCGTGGCTATATTATACTGAAATGCAATTGATTTTGGAGAGTTAAAAACAAATCCAAACCAGCAGCAGAGCCCGGGGAGAATCCACATCTCCTTCTCAATCCGCAAGACATGATGGGTCTACTGTAGTGTGGTACTAAATTTGGGGTTACAAGAAATTTTTGGCTTATTAGTTTCCTAGGGCTTCTGTAATTAAGTACCACACACTGAGTGCCTTAAAACAACTGAAATTTATTATCTCATAGTTACAAAGTCTAGAAGTCTCAAAACAAGGTGTCAGCAGAGCCATGCTCCCCCTGCAATCTGCAGGGGAATAATTTCCTGCCAATTCCTAGTGTCTGGTGGTTTGCCCAGCAATCTTTGGCCTTTTTTGGCTTGTAGTTGCTTAACTCCAACCTCTTTCTTCCTCATCACATGGTGTTCTCCCTGTGTGCCCCTGTCTTCATATGGCTATCTTCTTGTAAGACACTAGTTATATTGGCTTAGGGTCTCACTCAACTCCAGTATGATCTCCTCTAACTTAACAAATTACATCTGCAACCTTCCTATATTCAAATAACTTCATATTCTGAGGTAGCGGGGATTAGAACTTCAACATATGTATTTTTCGGTGGAACAAAATTCAAGCCATAACAGGCTTCTATAGACCTCTCTAGTTTTACTCAGTCTAGATCCCAATCCATGGAGTTTGACCAAATGAGTGTTAGGGTGCTATTCCCTAAACTTGCTGAAACATAATAATTGCTAGAGGCCTTTAGTAAAATACAGATTCCTGGCCCTCACAACAGATGTACTGAATCAGCCTCTCTAGGCGACATGCCTAGAAATCTGCTTTTTGACAACTGCCCAGTTCAATTTTATGATGAAGCAAGTTTGGAAAGCATAGAGTCAGGGTGTTGAGCACTTTTTGAGCATCTTTGAGCACTTTTTGACCATGTTATTCCTGGCTGTGAAAGACTTCTTTTTGTATGCAATCTCATCTACCCATAACAAGTCTTGGAAGCTGCTCTTGTCATCCTCATCATAGACCTGCAGAAATGGAGGTTAGGTAAGAGTGGGGCTGGAAATGGAGCTAGGTTCAATCTCAAAATACATACTTTTTCAATCATACTAACTCATCATGTTAGTAGTAAGTTAAAGAATCTTGAATCATATGGTCCACTGTAGTTTACTTTTCTTGCCTTATTCCCAGGAGTTTTGTTTTTATTTGTTCTTGTCCTTGGAGGGAACAAAAGACAGCTGGTAGCTGTCCCGTTTGGTTTTGCGTGTATTTAAAAGACATCATCTTCTACTGCTCTCTTACCCCTTTACTTTGTGGTCATTTGTTTCGCAGCTATTTAGACAGTTACTTCTTAAAGAACCCCTAAAACTATTTAGACAGTTACTTCTTAAAGAACCCCTAAAACTATTTAGACAGTTACTACTTAAAGAACTCCTAAAACTACCATATGTTCCTCTAGAAAGGATTAAAGATTTGCTGAAGCAAAGTTCTCCTGACACTTTACCTAGAGCAAGGCTGAAACAAAAGCTACCTACACCTGTATTTTCCTTCTCTTATCCCTCAAGTACACAATAGGGCATTTGACTCTCAGCAGTTGATGCCAAGTTCTGCTAGGGAAGAAATGAGACTTCAGAGCTCCCTACAAGTTGAAATGGAGTCAGAAAAGCTACATATATAAATGTCAGAAAAGCTACATGTATAAGCTATATACAAAAGCTACATATAAAGTTTCTGCAAAACTACCTCAAAGGGCAGGTAGTTTTGCAGAAACTGCAGGGACATTGTTTTCTGGAGCACTTTGACACTAGGATTTTACTTTTAGTGTAATGAGGGACCACTGAAGACTTTTAAACCAGATGGTGACATGATAAAATTTCATTTCAGAAATTTCATTTCTGAAAATTATGATGGCTGTTGGAAAAAAGTGGATTGGAAGAAGCAAGAAAACACTAGGTTACTTAACAACTTCTCCAGGAAAATAGTGCAGTGGGAGAACCCTGAACTCAGGAAATATGGCCCATTTCCTGCACTATGTTTCCCAATTCAAAATATCCTATTGTGGAATTCTACAGCTCAAGTCAAGAGCCCCTTCTGAACTACAAAGGACAAGGACTGATCTACTAAAGCCATGTAGTAAATGTGAGGAATTTGCCTAACTCAGCCAATTGATGTGTCAAAATCTAACCAATGTGTCTAATAATCTAACATATATTGTTATTGATTTCAGGTTTTAAGAACCAGTTTTCTAAAAATCAAAAACAAAATCAAAGCACTCTAGAGGAAGTAATCATATGTTTAATGTCATAAGTCACTGATTATATACTTAATAGTAAATGGTGGATATGAACTTGGGCCCTGGAGTCAAACTTAGGTGGCTCTGTCATGCCCTTGATGTGTGTCTTTGGGTGGGCTACTGAAACTCTGTCTTAGTTTCATCTACAAAATAGAATACTAATATCGACTTTATAGGGTTATTGTGAACTCTAAATAAGACAACAAATGGAAACCCAACACATGTTCTCGCTCATAAGTGGGAGCTGAACACGTGGACATGGGGAGGGGAATAACACACATTGGGGCCTGTCGGGGAGCGGGAGGGAGAGCATCAGGATAAACAGCTAATGCATGTGGGGCTTAATACCTAGGTGATGGGTTGATAGCTGCAACAAATCACCATGGCACTTGTTTACCTATGTAACAAACCTGCACATCCTGCACATGTAGCCTGGAACTTAAAATTAAATTAAGAAAAGTCAAAAAAAGCTAAAAGCAAGCTTTATGCCAAAAAAAATTTTAAAAACTTAAAAAAAAAGCGCCTCTTAAAGTTATAAGGGAGGGCACACAGTAAGCACTTAGTGAGTGAGTGTTGTGGTTGCTGTTTTTCTTAATAAACATATTTTTATCCAAATTATTAAGCAGAAATATTGGACTGGAAAAGGGTAAAGTGTGGATTATTAACGGTTGACATTGGAAGAGCAAAGAGATAGAGATGTTCCATGTGGTTCCTTTGCCAAGCCATCCAGATACTCACCTCCATCCTTTTGGTCATTTCCCCTAATACACAGTATATTTATGATCCCCTTCTGACAATCCCTTGAAGAGTTGCTTGCCTCCTGCACAGTGCTGAGTTATGGATGATGCATATTCACTCTGTCTTCCCCACATGTGCCTAGTAACTATGGCAGAGCTCAATAAAGAAGAGGCCAGTGGCAGGTTTACTCATTTTTTAAAAAATTTCCTTCTTGTTCTTTTCTGTGATTGTAATGGCTAGCACTGGTGCTCTTTCCCTCTCTCTCCCCTTCTTTTGCCATAGAGCTATTGTCAAATGTACAAATACATAGTGAATTGCGATGGTTTCTGGGACTGACAGAGAGAAGGAACCTGTTTTCCCCATAAATGCTGTAGAATGAAGGGTTTGCAAACATTGTGATTGTGGCAGATTAAAAAAAAAAAAAAAAAAAGGCAAGCAGGCTAAATTGAAAGGGAGGCACGAGAAAAGCTGGTGCAACCTGTCAGCTCCTGGTCCGAAAGAAGCCGATGGTATTTTTTTTAATATTGTGAAGAGAAGGAAAATTTTTTACAGTAAGTCTATGGATCTGCTTTAGGAGGCTTTTCTCTTGATCTAATTGAGCTGTTTGAAGTGTGCTTGAAAGTTCTCACCCAGCCTGTGTCAGCCACCTGCCTGCTACAAGCTGTGAGAAGTTAATCGTCTTGGGCATTGTTGGGGGGAGACTGTCGGGTATCTGATGGCTTTCCATTCTGAACAAGGGTGTACAGATATGGAAAATGTGTGTGCTCACATTTGTCTTTGGGGTGTGGGGCTGCTTCACTATGCATGAGAGCACACCCACACCTCCATCCAGATGGTGCCTGCTCATAGTGGCAGTGCTAGATAAATTCATGTCAAACAGGCAGATAATCCAAAAAAGCAACTGTAAGTATCCACATTGCTATGTTCTGCTTCCAGGCTTCAGTGTTGTTTTTTTATAGTGACAGGGTATTACTATGTTGCCCAGGCTTGTCTCAAACTCCTGGGTTCAAGTGATCCTCCAGCCTTGGCCTCCCAAAAATCTGGGATTATAGGAGTGAGCCACCGTGCAGTGCCTGGTTTTTTTTAACATGCTATTCCCTTGCCTGAAACAACCTTGCCATTTGCCATCAACACTGGCTTCATCTTCCAATCCCTTTGCCTGTTGCCTCACATTGGATGTCACCAATCTGGGAAGCCTTTGTCACCCCTCACCACACTGAGGTGAGGGGTACCTCATATTCTCTCCCTGTTCCTTGATTTCCCATTCCAAGCACTTAATGCACCAAACATTTTTTTTTTATTGCATGTCTGAATACATTCCTTAGTAGTTCAACATTCTTTGAGGTTATATCATGTTCATCACAGAATTTAAAGCAATCTCCTATGTATAGCAGATTGACAATAAATTAGCTATGAAAACAAATGAATAACTATGGTTTGGGAAGAAAGACATTATCTGAGCACCCAGAATTCTAACTCATGACCTGTGCACTGTCAAGAATCACTTGCTTTCAGATAATTTTGATGAGTCTGATTTTACGCTTTTCAGTTTGTATGTCTCGTGATTTGTCCTTAATAGACTGAAGAAGACCTAGCCCTTATAATTGACCAGTACCTGGTAGGGGAAGGGCAGCAGAGAAGGACTGGATTAGAACCAGCTCAAATGCTTCTATTCTGATTAGTACTTAGGGTTGGTTGGAGAGTAAGAATAGGGACTCAGCCTAGTTGAAGGAAAGCCTGTATAGTGGTGAGTCTGAGTGACAAACCAGGGAGAAGTAATAAGACAATTTATTTCTATTTTTTTTATCTTACACCTGAAATGTAAACAAGGGCACATTAAATTTTTACTGGTTAGCATTTTTAAAGTAATTATATGCTCAACTATGTCCTTATATTTGCATTCTTACCAATGTAGACTCTGTTATGGAAGTAACCCATGCTGCTGCTGCCTTTGGACCTGAATCTCTTTTTGCCCTTGTCCCATTTGTGAGTTTAGACTTTCAGCAAGTTGTCTTTATGATTCTCTATTCTATGGCATACTTTGCAAATTCATCTGTAATCAAATCTGTTTGATGAAGGTCACAAAAGCTAAGTCAACATGAGACCTGAAAGTAGAACCTGGGGGTCCTCATTTTCCTACCCATTAAGAAACAGCCTCCCCACCCAATCAGGGCAGGTTATAGTATTTCATGCCATCTCGTCTTATTGACTGAGTCATACATCTCTCATTCCGCAAAGTCAGGGTCCTAAAATACTTCTGTGGAGTCGCAAGGACTCTTCCTCATTAGCCATCTTTGACTTTGTCATTGATACTCTTTTCTACCTCTGTTTCTGATAATTAAAACCCCCAAAAAAGTAAAATGTCAGGGTGACCAGAGAGAACCTTAGATAAGACAGCTAATCTCTTGCTTCTAGAGAAAGTTATGAAAATATACTGTGCTTATTATGGGGATGATGGTATACTCTCTGAATTGAACCTTACCTTTTACCATGAAATTTCTAATTGAAGTCAGGTAGCGTGATGCCTCCAGCTTTGTTCTTTTGGCTTAGGATTGACTTGGCGATGCACGCTCTTTTTTGGTTTCATATGAACTTTAAAGTAGTTTTTTCCAATTCTTTGAAGAAAGTCATTGGTAGCTTGATGGGGATGGCATTGAATCTATAAATTACCTTGGGCAGTATGGCCATTTTCACGATATTGATTCTTCCTACCCATGAGCATGGAATGTTCTTCCATTTGTTTGTATCCTCTTTTATTTCCTTGAGCAGTGGTTTGTAGTTCTCCTTGAAGAGGTCCTTCACATCCCTTGTAAGTTGCATTCCTAGGTATTTTATTCTCTTTGAAGCAATTGTGAATGGGAGTTCACTCATGATTTGGCTCTCTGTTTGTCTGTTATTGGTGTATAAGAATGCTTGTGATTTTTGTGCATTGATTTTGTATCCTGAGACTTTGCTGAAGTTGCTTATCAGCTGAAGGAGATTTTGGGCTGAGACAATGGGGTTTTCTAGATATACAATCATGTCATCTGCAAACAGGGACAATTTGACTTCCTCTTTTCCTAATTGAATACCCTTTATTTCCTTCTCCTGCCTACTTGCCCTGGCCAGGACTTCCAACACTATGTTGAATAGGAGTGGTGAGAGAGGGCATCCCTGTCTTGTGCCAGTTTTCAAAGGGAATGCTTCCAGTTTTTGCCCATTCAGTATGATATTGGCTGTGGGTTTGTCATAGATAGCTCTTATTATTTTGAGATACGTCCCATCAATACCTAATTTATTGAGAGTTTTTAGCATGAAGGGTTGTTGAATGTTGTCAAAGGCCTTTTCTGCATCTATTGAGATAATCATGTGGTTTTTGTCATTGGTTCTGTTTATATGCTGGATTACACTGATTGATTTGCATATATTGAACCAGCCTTGCATCCCAGGAATGAAGCCCACTTGATCATGGTGGATAAGCTTTTTGATGTGCTGCTGGATTCGGTTTGCCAGTATTTTATTGAGGATTTTTGCATCAATGTTCATCAAGGATATTGGTCTAAAATTCTCTTTTTTGGTTGTGTCTCTGCCCAGCTTTGGTATCAGGATGATGCTGGCCTCATAAAATGAGTTAGGGAGGATTCCCTCTTTTTCTATTGATTGGAATAGTTTCAGAAGGAATGGTACCAGTTCCTCCTTGTACCTCTGGTAGAATTCGGCTGTGAATCCATCTGGTCCTGGACTCTTTTTGCTTGGTAAGCTATTGATTATTGCCACAATTTCAGTTCCTGTTGTTGGTCTATTCAGAGATTCAAATTCTTCCTGGTTTAGACTGTTTTGGTTACTGCAGCCTATACTACAAGGCTACAGTAACCAAAACATCATGGTACTGGTACCAAAACAGAGATATAGATCAATGGAACAGAACAGAGCCCTCAGAAATAACGCCGCATATCTACAACTATCTGATCTTTGACAAACCTGAGAAAAACAAGCAATGGGGAAAGGATTCCCTATTTAATAAATGGTGCTGGGAAAACTGGCTAGCCATATGCAGAAAGCTGAAACTGGATGCCTTCCTTACACCTTATACAAAAATTAATTCAAGATGGATTAAAGACTTAAATGGTAGACCTAAAACCATCAAAACCCTAGAAGAAAACCTAGGCATTGCCATTCAGGACATAGGCATGGGCAAGGACTTCATGTCTAAAACACCAAAAGCAATGGCAACAAAAGCCAAAATTGACAAATGGGATCTCATTAAACTAAAGAGCTTCTGCACAGCAGAAGAAACTACCATCAGAGTGAACAGGCAACCTACAAAATGGGAGAAAATTTTTGCAACCTACTCTTCTGACAAAGGGCTATTATCCAGAATCTACAATGAACTCAAATTTACAAGAAAAAAAACAAACATCCCCATCACAAAGTGGGCAAAGGATATGAACAGACACTTCTCAAAAGAAGATATTTATGCAACCAAAAGACACATGAAAAAATACTCATCATCACTGGCCATCAGAGAAATGCAAATCAAAACCACAATGAGATACCATCTCACACAAGTTAGAATGGCAATCATTAAAAAGTCAGGAAACAACAGGTGCTGGAGAGCATGTGGAGAAATAGGAACACTTTTACACTGTTGGTGGGACTGTAAACTAGTTCAACCATTGTGGAAGTCAGTGTGGCGATTCCTCAGGGATCTAGAACTAGAAATACCATTTGACCCAGCCATCCCATTACTGGGTATATACCCAAAGGACTATAAATCATGCTGCTATAAAGACACATGCACACGTATGTTTATTGCAGCACTATTCACAATAGCAAAGACTTGGAACCAACCCAAATGTCCAACAATGATAGACGGGATTAAGAAAATGTGGCACATATATACCATGGAATACTATGCAGCCATAAAAAATGATGAGTTCATGTCTTTGTAGGGACATGGATGAAAATGGAAATCATCTTTCTCAGCAAACTATCGCAAGGACAAAAAACAAAACACCGCATGTTCTCACTCATAGATGGGAATTGAACAATGAGAACACATGGACACAGGAAGGGGAACATCACACTCTGGGGACTGTTGTGTGGCGGGGGGAGGGGGGAGGGATAGCATTAGGAAATATAACTAATGCTATATGACGAGTTAATGGGTGTAGCACACCAGCATGGCACATGTATACATATGTAACTAACCTGCACATTGTGCACATGTACCCTAAAACTTAAAGTATAATAATAATAATAGTAATAAAAAGAAATTTCTAATTGAGTTGCCTAAGCCTGCCCACCTGTCATTCTTATATGCCTAACACGATGTGAGATTTTATATATACAGTCCTCTGTATATATATTCACAGGTTCCCCATCCACAGATTCAACCACCCATGGATTCAAAAAGCAAAGCAAACAAACAAAATAACAACAACAAAAATACAAATTTTAAAACACAGTATAACAGCCATTTACATAGCAGTTACATTGTTTTAGGTATTATACCTAATTTAGAGATGATTTAAAGTACATGGGAGAGGGCTGGGGGCAGTGGCTCATGCCTGTAATCCCAGCACTTTGGGAGGCCGAGGCACGTGGATCACCTAAGGTTGGGAGTTCAAGACCAGCCTGGCCAACATGGTGAAACCCCTGTCTCTACTAAGAGAAGAAAAAACAAAAACAAAAACAAAAATTAGTCAGGTGTGGTGGCACATGGCTGTAATCCCAGCTGCTCGGGAGGCTGAGGCATAAGAATCACTTAAACCAGGGAGAGGCAGAGTTTGCAGTGAGTTGAGATTGCATCACTTCACTCTGGCCTGGACGACAGAGCAAGACTCCATCTCAAAAACATAAATAAATAAAGTACAGGGAGGATGTGTATAGATTATATGCAAATACTGTGCCATTAGGGACTTGAGCATCTCCAGATTTTGTATCCACAGGGGTCCTGGAATCAATCCCCTTGATGGATACAGAGGGAAGACTCACTCTCACTCTCTCTTTATATATATATATATATATATATATATATATATATATACACACACACACATATACATATATATACACACACATACACACACACGTATGTATATTTACATGTATTTATAAACTGATATTTTATTCAAATGTTTCAACTGGCCCCTAGGAAGAAAGATCCACTCTGATGTGTTCTGGCTCTGTGTGACCACCCAAATCTCATCTTGAATTATAATCTGAATGGTAATCCCTGTTTGTTGTGGGAGGGACCTCTCGGGAGGTGATTGGATTATGGAACGGTTTCCGCATGCTGTTCTTGTGGTAGTGAGTGAGTTCTCACAAGATCTGATGGTTTCATAAGAGGCTCTTCCCCCTTCGCTCTGCTCTTCCCTTCTTTAAGCTGCCATGTGAAGAAGGTCTTTGCTTTCCCTTCATCTTCTGCCATAATTTTAAGTTTCCTGAGGCTTTCCCAGCCATGTAGAACTGTGAGTCAATTATGCCTTTTTCCTTTATAAATTACTCAGTCTCAGGTATATCTTTATAAAAGTGTGAGAATGGTTTAATACACTCTCTAAAGGCAAAATAATCACTCTTCAGAAGCAGAAAAAAACTTCTTATAAGTGACTCAAAGTCAAGATGACCCATTTCTCATTTATATGATATAAACCTATACATATCCTCTCACGTACTTTAAATCATCTCTAGATTAGTTATAATACCTAAAACAATGTAAATGTTATGTAAATGCCTGTTATACTATGTTTTAAAATTTGTATATTTTGTTGTATTATTTATATTTTTGTTTTTTGAATCTACGGTTTATATTAATATCATTCTCTCTCTCTCTACATCTATCTGTATCTGCATATGTGTATTTGTTTTTTTCTTAGAACATAACCTAGATTCCTCTACAGTGTAAATCCCTTGCTTTCTGGTTTTCTGCCTAATAAAAGGCTCTCATTTCTGTCTTGGTCTGGAAATACCCCCACTACCCCCACTTCCATTTTTTTATGAAGTAAAAATACTGAAGATTTTTTTTTTTTTTTTGCTAGAAGTAGTTTACTGTCTTTCTCTACAACTCATTCTAATATTTTTCTTTTCAACTCCCTACCATTCTTATTGTCTTCCAGCAATGTCTCTATGATCATAGAGAGACAAACTGCAGCCACACTTAGCCAGGATCATTTACATTTACTTGCATGGCTCTGTGTAGCTTGCTTTTTATGCTAGGCAGGTTCCTGAATAGTTAGATAGGAATTGAATTCTTGGAAATCAAGCCATTGTTTAAGGATGAGAAGAACTTACTATTTTAATGAACTTTATTATAAACCTTTTTTCTAAGCAAATAATCACCCCTTACTTTATCTTATCTCCTATGCAAATCCTGATTTTCACATTTAAGCTTTACTTAACAGTGTCAATTTGTATAGTTATCTTTAAACAATGGTCAGTCCCCACTCTTATAATTGAAAAGTAAGTAATTTTCATTTGCTTTCTGGCTTCTACCTCCGGAAAATCTCTTACCTCTATCTTTATTTTGGTAATTCTCTTGTAGGGACTTTAATAGCCCCTGGAAAATCATCATAGCTCTGCTTCAATCTGAAAACATAACTGGCAGGCATGAGTCTGGAACACATACTAGGGAACGAAGTACCCAGAGCCACGTTAAATGAACTATTGATGACTTTTCTGAAAATCATAGTAAACCATGATTTCCTCACAAAATATAGAAGTGTCTGATTTTTGGCATTTAATTCTCAAACATACTCAGATACACTTTCCTTCTTCCTCTCCCACTCTGGGTTCATATCATCATATAAATCAGAAATGGGTCATCTTGCCTTTGAGTCATTTATAAAAAGTTTTTCTTTTCTAGCTCTGAAGCGTGATTATTTTGCTTTTAGAGAGGATCTTTCTTTCTGGGGCCAGTTGAAACATCTGAATAAAATAAAAATCAATTGAATATGGATATGAAACTTAACTTGTCTTTTTACCATTAAATATATATTTGAAAAATGTGCTCTTCTTTTATAGCTTTTGTCACATCAGCATGTACCAATTCCAACCAGAGAACTAAATATTAATATTCTGCCCCAAAGTGCTGTTTTCCAGCCTGTGCCAAAGCAGAAAATGCCAGTAACAGGGAGTTTTCCAATCTAACTTTCTTATACCAGTCAAATTATCCATTTCAAAAAAGCATCCAGTCAAAGTGCTCCCAATAAGTGAATATTTTGCCTAGAGAATTTTGGTCTTGAGTTATCCATCCCTCTGACCAAAATCTATAAGCCCACTCACCCAGGAGATCTGAGAATGAAACTAAATGTAAAAACTGGCTTTACTACTGGGAACCCGAAAGTTCAGCTAGTTGGGGAAGGAAAACAAAGAATAGAATGTTTTCCGACAATCCTTGCTTTTGTGAGTGGTCAGCAGATGTTTTGTGCCTCTGCTGTATTCCTTGGCGAAGGATTCACATGAAATGTACACTCTGAAGGCTGTGGCCTTGTTGGAACGCCAAATTAGTCGTTATTCCTCATGCTCTGAGGTCTAGCTTCACCTTCAGAATCAGGCGAGCTTGGTCCCCACAAAGCCCTACTGGTACTTAAGCTTCCCATTTCAAGAGGACATTTGGGTTCACTACACCTCTCCAAGCCGTCTGATTAATTGCAGCTGTGTGCAAATTAGTTTTCTTCAGGGGCTCTCTCCTGCTCTCAGATTAGCAACAACATATTCAGATGGAAAGCAAATAAAGATAGTTGTAAAATGAGGACACAAAAGAGATGCAACATGTTTGCTCTTGATGGGTGCATTGATGTCAGAACAACTAGGGGGAAATAAGACCACCTTGGTACTGTTATCATCATCCTGATGATGGTCCCATCTTGCAGAAAAGCCCAAACAGAAGCAGGGGCATTGTCTAATCACTGATGGGTTTCCTGATATTATTGAGAAGACCAAGCAAAATTAATGGTGATATTATATCTGGTGAAATTATTATAAATTCTCCCTGCAGTTTTAATTAGCTCTGCTCTTTTTCTTCTCCTGTTTTAATCCAAAGCATATGTGTATGTTTGTATCAGCAATTTCAAAATTCTGTGAAGCATTTGGTATCATCCATCTAGTTTCAAAATAGGTACAGCATGATGCAGTGGGAAGAATGCTAGCCTAGAAGTTAGGACTCCTGAGTTCCTGCCTAGGTCTGCCGCTAAGCTGTAGTATGACCTTGGACATGACCTTTCAGGACCTTGATTTCTTCTTATGTGAGATGAAGGATTAAAATCCAACAGTTTGTTAAATCACTCTCAACTTTTTAGATACTATTAAGTTTAGGATCCCGTGGAGAGGCCTATCATGCGAGAGACCATCCTATCATCAAAAGGTGAATATCAGGTGAAAGCAAAAGAAGCCACATTAACTTTTTTCTGTTGTCATCTCACAAAACTTTTTTAAGCCTTTGGACAATAAGAAATATACTTTTTTCCCCTCCATTAAATATACATTATCCATTAAAGTAGAGTGTGTTGTGAACTGACCTTAAGGGAATTTGCTAGTTTTTTTGTTTATTTTTGTTTTTTACAGGAAACTAAGTCCTGTGGAACAAAATAGATTTACCTTCATGGAGCAAGTTTAACAAATTGTCTTCATTTTTGGTCGGCAGGTTGATTTCTAATTCCCTCTTATTCCCTTTATATGTATTTTTGGCTTCCTGTCTTTGTTTTGCGTTGCTATAAAGAAACATGTGAGACTGAGTAATTTACAAAGAAAAGAGGTTTATTAGGGCTCATAGTTTTGCAGCCTGCGCAAGAAGCATGGCACCAGCATCTCCTTCTGGTGCTGCCCCTAGGAAGCTTTCACTCATGGCAGAAGGGGAAGGAGAGCTATGTGTAGAGATCTCATGGAGAGAGAGGGAGAGCAAGAGAGAGGATAGGAGGTTCAGGCAGTTTTTAACAATCAGATTTCATGAAAATAAAAGAACTCACTCATTACACCTCGAGGAAGGCACCAAGCCATTCATGCGGGATCTGCCCCATGACCAAACACCTCCTACTAGGCCCTACCTCCAACATTGGGGGTCACATTTCAACATGAGATCTGGAGGGGACAAATATCCAAACTATTAAATTCCTAAAGGACAAAAAAGGGTGAACTGCACACAGATACTATATCTCCAAACAAATGCCCAGTTAGGTCCAGGACGTGTTCAACGGTGTCAGAAATCCAAAGAGAACCAGAGATAGTGTGGCTCAGTAGAAAGTAAACTGATTATACACACTCATCTTTGCAAGAAACCTTAACGGGACTGTTGTCCAACCACACAGGCATTATTCAAAACCCTTTTTACCCCTCAAGGTTTGGTTTTCTAGCATGGGTTGCCAAGTAACAACTGCCCAGAGAAGTCATTTAAACTGCAAGAGACTCAGCTTTCTCATCCTTGGAAGAGAGAAATTGGACAAAATTATCTTTAATTTTTTGTTTGTCTTAATATCCTCTTATTCTACTAAACATTTTCAGTATTACAGAAATCGGCTCTTGGAGGAAAAGACATTGCAGGGGGTGGGAGACAAAGTTGGTGATACAGTGTAATAAGATTTTTTTAGGTAGTGGCAAGATCAAATATTTTGAGGTTTGGCAAAACCATCTAGTAGTTTCAGTTCTCCCTGACAGTAAGAAGTTAAGGAGGCCAATTTCTCTTTCAAGTCAGAACTTCTTGTTATAACTGGGTAGTAAACATACTTTTTAATAAGAAGTGGCTAAGGCTTAAGAAGACCAACTGCTGATACCCAGAAATAGCCAAAGAATACTTCATTACTGACAGTGCACACGTTGATAGACCTGTCTTTCACTATTGACAGTATTCTTTCTCTGCTGTTTTTACAAGAAAAAAAGCCCAATGAAATGTAAACCTTGTTTTCTTCAATTATTGGTCCTAGGAGTATTCAGAGTAAATAAAAAAAATACCTTACATATACTTCTATAAAATCTTTTATTTGAGCAACTAAAAAAAGCTATCTTCTTTCAGTCTCATCAAGGAGAGCAAATTCCTCCTAGAAGTCTTATTTCTACTTCTAATGACAATTGCTTTATTATGTGACATTCGAAGGAAAAACTTGAAGTCATATTTCTAGTAAAGTATTTAATTTCAGAAATAATTTAGACTGTTACTTCAAAGCAAATATCTGCTATTCCTGACATAAAGTTTTTACCCAAGCTTGGTAATAAAGTTATCATAAGAATAATATGGATTATTCTCAGGATGGAATAGAATGTCTTGATTAGGAAGAAACACACATAAGAAATTCATTTTTTTGGAAGAAAGAAAATCTGTGCTGTTTATCTGGCAATGGAAGTCAGATCAAAATATATCTATATGACATTTGAATGGGGGTCACGTGGGAAGACAAGATCAGTCTGTATGAATATTTTTAGCTTCTGAATTTGACATAAGAATAGGATCAGGAAAATGAATTCTGTGTTACATGACTAAGATGCATATTAGAACTCAAGCAAGACGATTCCTGTAGTTGGTCTACTGGGAAATTACCCTCTGCCTACAGCTTTCAAATACATATATATACCGTGTGTGCATGTGTGTAAATTTCCAACCGAGTACATCAGCACATAAAATACACTTGTCCAAGGTAAAAAAGACAAACAGTTATTAATAGGGCAAAAATAAAGTGGGGTTATATCCAACCATGGCATAATACTTCTCATTAGAAAGAAGCGTGGCGAGCTAATTAAGACCCAGTGATAGTTAGGAAATCTGAGAACATTTATCTTTAAAAATGGAGTGGTAACTAACTAAAAGAGGGACCCAGAACCTCCTAATACAAATATCAGTTATATTCCCTGAGATTTAAAAATATAATAATTCTTATTTCTAATTCAAAGGCCTAGAGTGTAAGTGTGGATAACTTAACCTTTTTTTTTTTTAAGCCTCTGGGAGAAATAACGCAGCTGTTTGGCCCGTGGTATTCTCTTTAAAGGAAAGAAGTTACAAAGACAAGAAGAAAAAAGTGGAAGAGAAAAATAAGGAGAAAAAATATTCAAACAGTACATAACTAAAAAACAAAATTTTTTCACAAACAGCAAGGGGAATCTTGAAACAAAATAGATTTGTTTTAAAATGCAAAGAAAAAGCCTTACCCGGGATGAATCGCTCAGTTCTCTTTTGTTGGTTGAGTTCGCTTCCTTCCATTTCTGCTAATTTTGACCAGCTGCTAACAAGCAAAAGAGCTTCATAGAGGCCATCTACACGTGTTCTCTTCTGGGTTATCACGATGCTGACAAAGTGCACCTACCGCAAATTAGAAGAGCACAAAGATTTCTGTGGGTATGCCTGCAAACCTCTGGCTGCGAGGCATCACCTCAGCTCAGTAGCCTTGGATTTACATCTGCCTGCCCCCCTGCCCATGGTTACTGAGGGTGGCCTGAGGATGGATTCACTTCATAACCCTTTTCCATAATTATGTGAATAACAAATGAGCTCTATCCAATAGAGAAAAAGAACACATTTTAATACTTTGTGAAGTGATCATGAGGAAGGGGACAGAGGAGTTGAGATGGCCAAGAGAGATCCCGCCCTCTGGAGATGTAATAGAACAGTGACAGATAATGCAAAAAAAGATTTAATATATTTTTATATATTTAATATTTGTCTTCTGTTGTTGACCTTAGCTTTTGAGTCAACAGTAACTAAGAAGCATTTTGTCATCCGACGGCTCCTCTTCCTTTGGCTTTCTGTATTGTATTATCTGATAAGGAAGCAGCGAACTTAAAGCTCAGTTCAACGCAATGATCCTTCATCATAGCTGGGTGTGAAGAATGTTGTTCCCTCAAATATGACACAAATTGTTTGGTCAATAGAGAAGAGAACTGCATTCTATTTTTTTCCAAACATCTGTTATACTCTGAAACCTTTCTCCTTAGGCCATGGCTGTCTGACCAACAGTAGGTGGATTTCTTTGAAATCTTATCTTCTGTAGAACTGGATCTCATCCTGGCCAACATGGTGAACCCAGTATCTACTAAAAATACAAAAATTAGCTGGGCGTGGTGGCGGGCGCCTGTAGTCTCAGCTACTCGGGAGGCTGAGGCAGGAGAATGGCGTGAACCCGGGAGGCGGAACTTGCCAAGATGGCACCACTGCACTCCAGCCTGGCAACAAAGCGAGACTCTGTCTCAAAAAAAAAAAAAATATATATATATATCTCACTAGAAGTATTCTCAATTCAGCAGTAGTGTCCAGTTTTGAATCAAATAATTTATATTTTGATTATGTGTATTAAGAAGCTAAATCTACTCATATACAAAAGGAAAATCTTTAACTTTTCATGTGTTCTGGCTAAAGGCCAGTATTAAAAGGAAGAGGATGTCTTATCTATCAGACATTTTTGTGCCTTTGAAGCCATAAACTTGAGAGAAACATTAACTTATTCCTGACCCTGCACTCAACATAAGCATTTGCTTGTAGCAGTCACTCTTGGGTGACTATAAATTCACAAAGTCAAGAATTTGCATCCTGAATTGATTTGTGTAAGATGTCTAGGGGAATGCTGATTTTATATTGGAAACAAGGTTAGGGGGAAGCCTCAAAACTGCCTTTATGGAGTTCTGTATCTCAGCATATTATAATTCTTACTTCTACCATACTCTGGAGGAATCAGTCTGGGTGACTTCATAAGACAATATTAGAAAAATTGCTAGCACTATGAAATCAAGCAGGTTATGGCAGTATATTCCTTGTAAGAAAATTAGTGCATTAACTCTTTCCAATAAGTGATTGAATTAGTTTTGCACATAATCTGATTTATGAAATGCTGCACTCGCATGTTCAAGTAGTTAGAAAGTGTGTCGAAGCAGATGTTGAACTGAAGAAAGAAGGTTGCTTGAAATGTAAAGGTATTATAAAATGGCTAATCTGTGGGTATGACCCAAAGCTTTCAGAGATTTCCTGGCTTCACTTTTTTTTTTCAATTTAATAAACTTTTTTTCTTAAAAGGTAAAATTGCCAATGAGTTAAATGTTGATGCTCTGATGTTAGCAAGACTGAGTTCATATGTCCATCACTTATTAACTCCATTTTCTTATCAATATGTTTGGCTTCTGTAAGTCTTATTTTCTTGTTCGTAAAAGGAAGATCTAATAATAGAACTGGCCGTATAGAATTGTTGTGAGGATTAAATGTGGCAATCCATGGTTATTGGTTTCGTGCAATGCCTGTTACAAAGAAAAACCCAGTAAGTTGTACTGGCTATTTTTCATCTTCTCATTATCACCATTACTTAAGAGAGATGCAAAGTGATAGTATCATACAAACATTTTCATGGAGAGTTAAATGAACATCTGTTTTTTCTTTTCTTCAATTTTTTAAAAATTATACTTTAAGTCCTGGGGTACATGTGGAGAACATGCAGGTTTGTTACATAGGTATACACGTGCCATGGTAGTTTGCTGCACTCACCAACCTGTCACCTACATTAGGTATTTTTCCTAATGCTATCCCTCCCCTAGCCTCCCACCCCCTGACAGGCCCTGGTATGTGATGTTCCCCCCTCCCTGTGTCCATGTGTTCTCATTGTTCAACTCCCACTTATGAGTGAGAACATGTGGTGTTTGGTTTTCTGTTCCTGTGTTAGTTTGCTGAAAATGATGGTTTCCAGCTTCATCCATGTCCCTGCAAAGGACATGAACTCATCCTTTTTTATGGTTGCATAGTATTCCATGGTGCATACGTGCCACATTTTCTTTATCCAGTCTATCACTGATCGGCATTTGGATTGGTTCCAAGTCTTTGCTGTTGTGAATAGTGCTGCAATAGACATACATGTGCATGTGTCTTTATAGTAGAATGATTTATACATACGTGTGCATGTGTCTTTATAGTAGAATGATTTATAATCCTTTGGGTATATACCCAGTAATGGGATTGCTGGATCAATTGTTTTTAAAGACAGGTTGCATAAAACTGACTAATGCCATTCATGATGACAGTGAGTTTCAAAGGCAGATAGCTATCTTAGTCCGTTTAGGGTGCTCTAACAAAATGCCACAAAGTTAGGTACATTATAAACAACAGAAATGTATTTGTCACAGATCTGGGGGCTGGGGAGTCTGAGATCAAGATGCTGGCAGATTTGATGTCTGGTGAGAGCTTGCTTCCTGGTTCATAGATGGCGACTTCCAGTTATGTCCTTACATGATGGAAAGGACAAGGGGTCTTTCTGCGACCAGTTTTTCAAGAGAATTAATCCCACTTATGAGGTCTCTGCCATCATGACCTAATCACTTCCCCAAAACTCCACCTCCTGATACCATTACACTGGTGATTAGCTTTCAATATATAAATTTGGGTGGCGGGGTGGGGCACACACATTCAGATCATAGCAATGGCAGCTAGGAGGAAGTAAATTTGGAATCCTCATTTCCATGTAAAGACTTCATTTGCTTTAAACAATTTATTTAACTTTTATTGTGCTTTTTCTGAAAATGAAGAAATAACATTTAGCTACACACAGGGAGGGTATGTTGTTTCTAAAGTAAAAATTAACTCTTTTGTAAATGTGGCATTGTTTAATAATAGTTCACCCTGTCCAATGATACTTAGCTTTTTTATATATGTAAATAAATTATTAGGTTACTGGTTTTTTTTTTCTTTTGGTGGGGGGGTGTTAAGATCTTATTCTCAGTCCTCAAAACACTGTTGAACAGGGAACATCTGCCCTCATTTTCAACCTTATTTCTTTAGTACCAATTGCAGCCATGTTATAATCTTTGTTTTCATCCAGGTAAAGCTGAGGGAAGGGAAGGGGAATCCACTGAGAAAAAGATTTTCCCCAAAGAGTGACTCAGCCTTTGAAAAGAAAATCAGCTATATGAAAAGGGAAGAGTGTTTAATCATTCGGAGCAATAATTGCATTGTAAATATTAGCTCAGCTGATAAGGAGTAGAGAACCAAGAGAATGAGGGAGCCCTTACATTGTTTTATCTTGTTTGATGCCTTTATTCAGTGCTCTAGCATGGGGGCCATGTCTAGGGAGGGAATCCACTGCAGCTACATTTAAGGTCACCTAATAAACCGTGCTGTTTTCTTTCTTTTCTTCTAGACTCTATTCCTTCATTTTTTTTTCTGAACTTTAAGCAAGGAAACTGCCAGTCATAGAGCATTTCCTTATACACTTCCATGTTACTGTTATGCAGAGAAATCTGACTGGCAGGCTGATGGCCAGGCTGCTCTGGAGGAAAGTAATTAGCTATATGACTTTATCTAGGCCAAAAAAATGGGATAAAAAACATGCAAAACCATTCACCTACACAGACCTGTTCTCAAGGCAGTGTTTACCCTAGTGCATCTGCTAATTCCTTTAAAGTCTGGAAAACTGTTTTGTTTGACATTTTTGGAATGCTGTGATCTGAACCATTAGACTATTTTTTTTCTCCTTTATGGTACTAATATTCTGATTTTTAAACAATTAAATATGCTCTAAATTTGTCTCGCCCACTTCTACATCTTCTTCCAACATTTACATAGACATCCATGCACATTCATGCACACCACACAACTACAAGTCATTTCAGACAAATGGTCTTATCTAATTCTTCTTAGTGTTTCCATTTTATTATTTGTCAAATTGAATGGAACTTCCATGCTTTGCCCTACTGACATTTAGGCAGACTTGCATAAAATACAAGATTATTTCTAGCTGGATAAGAAGCTCAGCTATCAGATAGTGTTGCTGATTTATACAGTAGGAGGAAGGAGAAAAGACCAATGGGTGAGTATAATAAATAGAAACGTCCTGAAGCAATTCACTTGTAGCCTATCCAAATCTTGCAAACTCTGCATAAAACATCCTCCCAGTTCTCTTTCAATGGAACAATTTTTCTTTTCTTTTTCTACTCTTCACTGAACATTTCCTGTATTCTACATGCAACAGTGCACCTTTTACATTCGTTTGGCTTATGTGCTCTTGCAATAACCCTTTGCTGTGTGGTAATATCTCATTTGTGGGAACTTCTGTGACACTATTAGGGGACAGATACAATGGCTATGTGCCTAGCAATGCCTTCACCGTGCCCTATTTAAATAGATTGCTCATTTATTTGCTACTTTGCTCATCACCCTGTCTCTCATTCACTGTAATATCTTTAGCAAATCACATAGTGCCAGGTAAATAAATGGTACTCATTCAATATTGACCATATGGATGAATCTCTGCTTATGAAATATGAGAGCCCCGTGCAGGGTTATTCTGTCCAGGAACTCATCTTCTCTGGCGGTGTGAGACCATATGTTTAACATGACCAGTAAGGAAGTAGAAGGAATCTTCCACTACTTTTTACATTCTTTTTTCTTTCAAAAAGTTTTGTAAACTCCAAGTATGTAAAAAAACAGTTCTTATATGTTCATACAGTTTGCTTTCAACAATAACTCCACACATGTGCATTGACATGTAAAGATGTTTCCAGTATAAGGTAGAAAAAAATGGGTTTTAAACATCATATATAAAATTAATCAATTTTTTAACATATAGCATACCTGTATTCAGGAACATGTTCTTTGGTTATTCTCATTTAACCAGTCCCCTATTGTTGAATACTTGATCTGTTTCTAATGTTTCATTTTATATATAATATATCCTATACCAAATATCCTAGTATAACTTCTCTGTGTGCTTGTCTAATTATTTTGTTTAGATAAAAGGTTTCATATGGTGTCCACTTCATGCCATTATGTGATATGATTTGCCTCTCAGCCTCTAGGAATGGGTTTTTCTCTAAGGATAGTGGCTGCCACTCTATCTAGTGGCTGAAGTAATATGGCTTCATGTCATGTGGCTAACGATTCATGCCAAAGGTTGTCCGCATCTTATGTATCAGTGAGTTATCTGACACCCCTAATAGATGCTTATTTCTTTTTTCAAAAAGCTTGTTCCTGAGCTGAATTTCCATGATCAGATGGTGGCAAGAGCCAAGTCTTCTCACATAAAGAGAAATCACATTGAATCTGCTACCTACGACCACTGGCCAAGGGGTCTTGTCATCATTGCATTCTGGGGAATTGGATTCAATTTAAAAAGTTGAAGCTGCTTGCTGGCTTCCTTCCTGGTAGTTTTGAATGTGTAATCTCACAAAGATCTTCTTAGCTCTGGCAAAGCTGAGCCTGTCTAAAACATTTATGTTAGAATTTACATGAGTTCATTTGTGCTGGCGTCAAACATTTCTTGAGTATTTACCATGTTATTGGCTGATCTTAAAGCCAAGCTACAAAGGACTAGTAGGGGTTAGCAGGCAGGCAGGAAGAAGAAGAGCATGGTTGGCAGAGGTTGCCACATGCACAGAATATAGTGGTGAACCTACATGGTGCATTTGGAATTGCAAGTAGTCTGGCTTTGCTGGAAGTGGGTTTGCAAGCTGAGGAGTAACAAGAAATAAGGCCGAATAGCATACCAGGAAGTGGTAGATGGCAGAGACCCCTGGATCACCGTGATACTTATGACACTACTTGCTCACTTGTTTTTTGGTATATTTCCTGATAAGCTTTGAGCCAGAACATTAATGCAAATTCTTGTTCTTGTGTAAAAATTACTACAATGACTTCCCATTGCTCTTAGAGAAGACAAAATCCTTAATATGGCCTACAAGGTCCAGTACAATCTGTCTCCTGCCTCTGTAGTCTTATTCTTCACTAGGTCTGCCTTCTTCCTCCCAGCGCTACTGGGGCCCATTCTCTGGGCTTCAATATTACAGACCTTACTTTAATTTCACTAATGGGAAATGTTGCTGCCTTCCAACAAAGGGCTTTTGCATGTGCTGTTTATATGAAATCCTCTTTTCTTCCTGCCACTCTTGCTTATTAATGTTCTTATTGCTCAGCACTCACGTTATTTTTTTACTCAGAGAAATCTTCCCTGAGTTCCCTGACCATGTCAGATTTTTCACTTATATGCTGTCATAACCTCATGCATTTCTCTTTTACAGTACTATAAATTGTCAGTGACACATTTGTGTAATTAAGTGATGAATGTTCCTTTCTTCCTAATAAGTAACATCATCTATACCATCATTATTAAATCAGCCAGCATCAGTTGGGGTACTTATCATATGTCCTATACTGTTCTAAACACATTATATGTATTAATTCACTTAATTCCCATAACAGTCCCTATTAAACGGATAACACTGAGGAATAAAAAAAGTAAGTCACCCAAAGTTACACAGCTGATAGGTGATGAAGTTAGAATTAGAAATCAGGGGGGAGGAGCCAAGATGGCTGAACAGGAACAGCTCTTGTCTACAGCTCCCACCGTGAGTGATTTCTGCATTTCCATCTGAGGTACCGGGTTCATCTCACTAAGGAGTGCAAGACAGTGGGCGCAGGTCAGTGGGTGCGTGCACCGTGCGCGAGCCAAAGCAGGGCGAGGAATTGCCTCACTCGGGAAGCGCAAGGGGTCAGGGAATTCCCTTTCCTAGTCAAAGAAAGTGGTGACAGATGGCACCTGGAAAATCGGGTCACTCCCACCTGAATACTGTGCTTTTCCGACAGGCTTAAAAAACGGCGCACCAGGAGATTATATCCTGCACATGGCTCGGAGGGTCCTACGCCCACGGAGTCTCACTGATTGCTAGCACAGCAGTCTGAGATCAAACTGCAAGGCAGCAGCGAGGCTGGGGGAGGGGTGCCTGCCATTGCCCAGGCTTGCTTACGTAAACAAAGCAGCCGGGAAGCTCCAAATGGGTGGAGCCCACCACAGCTCAAGGAGGCCTGCCTGCCTCTGTAGGCTCCACCTCTGGGGGCAGGGCACACACAAACAAAAAGACGGCAGTAACCTCTGCAGACTTAAGTATCCCTGTCTGACAGCTTTGAAGAGAGCAGTGGTTCTCCTATCATGCAGCTGGAGATCTGAGAACGGGCAGACTGCCTCCTCAAGTGGGTCCCTGACCCCTGACCCCCGAGCAGCCTAACTGGGAGGCACCCCCCAGCAGGGGCAGACTGACATCTCACATGGCCGGGTACTCCAACAGACCTGCAGCTGAGGGTCCTGTCTGTTAGATGGAAAACTAACAAACAGAAAGGACATCAACACCAAAAACCCATCTGTACATCACCATCATCAAAGACCAAAAGTAGATAAAACCACAAAGATGGGGAAAATACAGAGCAGAAAAACTGGAAACTCTTAAAAGCAGAGCGCCTCTCCTCCTCCAAAGGAATGCAGTTCCTCACCAGCAACAGAACAAAGCTGGACAGAGAATGACTTTGACGAGCTGAGAGAATAAGGCTTCAGACGATCACATTACTCTGAGCTAAGGGAGGACATTCAAACCAAAGGCAAAGAAGTTGAAAACTTTGAAAAAAATTTAGAAGAATGTATAACTAGAATAACCAATACAGAGAAGTGCTTAAAGGAGCTGATGGAGCTGAAAACCAAGGCTCGAGAACTACGTGAAGAATGCAGAAGCCTCAGGAGCCGATGTGATCAACTGGAAGAAAGGGTATCAGCAATGGAAGATGAAATGAATGAAATGGAGCAAGAAGGGAAGTTTAGAGAAAAAAGAATAAAAAGAAACGAGCAAAGCCTCCAAGAAATATGGGACTATGTGAAAAGACCAAATCTACGTCTGATTGGTATACCTGAAAGTGACCAGGAGAATGGAACCAAGTTGGAAAACACTCTGCAGGATATTATCCAGGAGAACTTCCCCAATCTAGCAAGGCAGGCCAACATTCAGATTCAGGAAATACAGAGAACGCCACAAAGATACTCCTCGAGAAGAGCAACACCAAGACACATAATTGTCAGATTCACCAAAGTTGAAATGAAGGAAAAAATGTTAAGGGCAGTCAGAGAGAAAGGTCAGGTTACCCTCAAAGGGAAGCCCATCAGACTAACAGCAGATCTCTCGGCAGAAACTCTACAAGCCAGAAGAGAGTGGGGGCCAATATTCAACATTCTTAAAGAAAAGAACTTTCAACCTAGAATCAGAATCTCATATCCAGCCAAACTAAGCTTCATAAGTGAATTAGAAATAAAATACTTTACAGACAAGCAAATGCTGAGAGATTTTGTCACCACCAGGCCTGCCCTATAAGAGCTCCTGAAGGAAGCACTTAACATGGAAAGGAACAACCGATATCAGCCGCTGCAAAATCATGCCAAAATGTAAAGACCATCGAGACTAGGAAGAAACTGCATCAACTAATGAGCAAAATAACCAGCTAACATCATAATGACAGGATCACATTCACACATAACAATATTAACTTTAAATGTAAATGGATTAAATGCTCCAATTAAAAGACACAGACTGGCAAATTGGATAAAGAGTCAAGACCCATCAGTGTGCCGTATTCAGGAAACCCATCTCACATGCAGAGACACACATAGGCTCAAAATAAAAGGATGGAGGAAGATCTACCAAGCAAATGGAAAACAAAAAAAGGCAGGGGTTGCAATCCTAGTCTCTGATAAAAGAGACTTTAAACCAACAAAGATCAAAAGAGACAAAGAAGGCCATTACATAATGGTAAAGGGATCAATTCAACAAGAAGAGCTAACTATCCTAAATATATATGCACCCAATACAGGAGCAGCCAGATTCATAAAGCAAGTCCTGAGTGACCTACAAAGAGACTTAGACTCCCACACATTAATAATGGGAGATTTTAACACCCCACTGTCAACATTAGACAGATCAACGAGACAGAAAGTCAACAAGGATACCCAGGAATTGAACTCAGCTCTGCACCAAGCAGACCTAATAGACATCTCCAGAACTCTCCACCCCAAATCAACAGACTATACATTTTTTTCAGCACCACACCACACCTATTCCAAAATTGACCACATACTTGGAAGTAAAGCTCTCCTCAGCAAATGTAAAAGAACAGAAATTATAACAAACTATCTCTCAGACCACAGTGCAATCAAACTAGAACTCAGGATTAAGAATCTCACTCAAAACCACTCAACTACATGGAAACTGAACAACTTGCTCCTGAATGACTACTGGGTACATAACAAAATGAAGGCAGAAATAAACATGTTCTTTGAAACCAACGAGAACAAAGACACAAAATACTAGAATCTCTGGGACACATTCAAAGCAGTGTGTAGAGGGAAATTTATGGCACTAAATGCCCACAAGAGAAAGCAGGAAAGATCCAAAATTGACAACCTAACATCACAATTAAAAGAACTAGAAAAGCAAGAGCGAACACATTCAAAAGCTAGCAGAAGGCAAGAAATAAATAAAATCAGAGCAGAACTGAAGGAAATAGAGATACAAAAAACCCTTCAAAAAATTAACGAATCCAGGAGCTGGTTTTTTGAAAGGATCAACAAAATTGATAGACCACTAGCAAGACTAATAAAGAGAAAAAGAGAGAAGAATCAAATAGACGCAATAAAAAATGATAAAGAGGATATCACCACCGATCCCACAGAAATACAAACTACCATCAGAGAATACTACAAACACCTCTACTCAAATAAACTAGAAAATCTAGAAGAAATGGATAAATTCCTTGAAACATACACTCTCCCAAGACTAAACCAGGAAGAAATTGAGTCTCTGAATAGACAAATAAGAGGAGCTGAAATTGTGGCAATAATCAATAGCTTACCAAGCAAAAAGAGTCCAGGACCAGATGGATTCACAGCCGAATTCTACCAGAGGTACAAGGAGGAACTGGTACCATTCCTTCTGAAACTATTCCAATCAATAGAAAAAGAGGGAATCCTCCCTAACTCATTTTATGAGGCCAGCATCATCCTGATACCAAAGCCGGGCAGAGACACAAACAAAAAAGAGAATTTTAGACCAATATCCTTGATGAACATTGATGCAAGAATCCTCAGTAAAATACTGGCAAACCGAATCCAGCAGCACATCAAAAAGCTTATCCACCATGATCAAGTGGGCTTCATCCCTGGGATGCAAGGCTAGTTCAATATATGCAAATCAATCAATGTAATCCAGCATATAAACAGAACCAAAGACAAAAACCACATGATTATCTCAATAGATGCAGAAAAGGCCTTTGACAAAATTCAACAACCCTTCATGCTAAAAACTCTCAATAAATTAGGTATTGATGGGACATATCTCAAAATAATAAGAGCTATCTATGACAAACCCACAGCCAATATCATACTGAATGGGCAAAAACTGGAAGCATTCCCTTTGAAAACTGGCACAAGACAGGGATGCCCTCTCTCACCACTCCTATTCAACATAGTGTTGGAAGTTCTAGCCAGGGCAATTAGGCAGGAGAAGGAAATAAAGGGTATTCAATTAGGAAAAGAGGAAGTCAAATTGTCCCTGTTTGCAGATGACATGATTGTATATCTAGAAAACCCCATTGTCTCAGCCCAAAATCTCCTTCAGCTGATAAGCAAATTCAGCAAAGTCTCAGGATACAAAATCAATGTACAAAAATCACAAGCATTCTTATACACCAACAACAGACAAACAGAGAGCCAAATCATGAGTGAACTCCCATTCACAATTGCTTCAAAGAGAATCAAATACCTAGGAATCCAACTTACAAGGGATGTGAAGGACCTCTTCAAGGAGAACTACAAACCACTGCTCAAGGGAATAAAAGAGGATACAAACAAATGGAAGAACATTCCATGCTCATGGGTAGGAAGAATCAATATTGTGAAAATGGCCATACTGCCCAAGGTAATTTACAGATTCAATGCCATCCCCATCAAGTTACCAATGACTTTCTTCACAGAATTGGAAAAAACTACTTTAAAGTTCATATGGAACCAAAAAAGAGCCCGCATCGCCAAGTCAATCCTAAGCCAAAAGAACAAAGCTGGAGGCATCACACTACCTGACTTCAAACTATACTACAAGGCTACAGTAACCAAAACAGCATGGTACTGGTACCAAAACAGAGATATAGATCAATGGAACAGAACAGAGCCCTCAGAAATAATGCCGCATATCTACAACTATCTGATCTTTGACAAACCTGAGAAAAACAGGTAATGGGGAAAGGATTCCCTATTTAATAAATGGTGCTGGGAAAACTGGCTAGCCATATGTAGAAAGCTCAAACTGGATCCCTTCCTTACACCTTATACAAAAATCAATTCAATATGGATTAGAGTCTTAAACGTTAGACCTAAAACCATAAAAACCCTGGAAGAAAACCTAGGCATTACCATTCAGGACATAGGCATGGGCAAGGACTTCATGTCTAAAACACGAAAAGCAATGGCAACAAAAGCCAAAATTGACAAATGGGATCTAATTAAACTAAAGAGCTTCTGCACAGCAAAAGAAACGTCCATCAGAGTGAACAGGCAACCTACAAAATGGGAGAAAATTTTCACAACCTACTCATCTGACAAAGGGCTAATATCCAGAATCTACAATGAACTCAAACAAATTTACAAGAAAACAACAAACAACCCCATCAAAAAGTGGGCAAAGGACATGAACAGACACTTCTCAAAAGAAGACATTTATGCAGCCAAAAAACACATGAAAAAATGCTCACCATCACTGGCCATCAGAGAAATGCAAATCAAAACCACAATGAGATACCATCTCACACCAGTTAGAATGGCAATCATTAAAAAGTCAGGAAACAACAGGTGCTGGAGAAGATGTGGAGAAATAGGAACACTTTTACACTGTTGGTGGGACTGTAAACTAGTTCAACCATTGTGGAAGTCAGTGTGGCGATTCCTCAGGGATCTAGAACTAGAAATACCATTTGACCCAGCCATCCCATTACTGGGTATATACCCAAAGGACTATAAATCATGCTGCTATAAAGACACATGCACACCTATGTTTATTGTGGCATTATTCACAAGAACAAAGACTTGGAACCAACCCAAATGTCCACCAATGATCGACCAGATTAAGAAAATGTGGCACATATACACCATGGAATACTATGCAGCCATAAAAAAGGATGAGTTCATGTCCTTTGTAGGCACATGGATGAAATTGGAAATCATCATTCTCAGTAAACTATCACAAGAACAAAAAACCAAACACCGCATATTCTCACTCATAGGTGGGAATTGAACAATGAGCACACATGGACACAGGAAGGGGAACATCACACTCTGGGGACTGTTTTGGGGTGGGGGGAGGGGGGAGGGATAGCATTGGGATATATACCTAATGCTAGACGATGAGTTAGTGGGCGCAGCACACCAGCATGGCACATGTATACATATGTAACTAACCTGCACAATGTGCACAGGTACCCTAAAACAAAGTATAATAATGATAAATAAAATAAAAATAAATAAATAAAAATAAAAAATAAAAATAAAAATACAAAAAAAAATACAGAAATCAGGCAGACTGGATCTGGAATCTGTTCTCTTAACCTCTCTCTCTGCTCACCAGTAGGTTATAGACCTAACATAAAGTAGTTGCTCAATAAATATTTGTTGAAAGTATAAATGAATAAACTAATTAATAAATACTTTATATGTGTCCCACTCTTAACTGGGGACAATTGGGTGGGTAGATACAAAAGAACCCTAGTAGACTGTTCGCTGGCAGGAATGTGTTCTAGAGGATTGGGGAAAGAGAAACCCCTGAATAACTGTACGTGATTTATGATGAAAATCTTTCAAGTAGAGGAAAGTTATAAAATGCTAACCAAAAGATTAGTTATTTGGTTTATATGTTGATCACTGTGATCTTTCCCAATATTGACTGGGGTTTGTTGAGTGTCTGTAATCCCACAGGTGGATGTTCATGATCTGAAGTGACAATGCTATATTTGCTCAGCATTTCCTGTACCTGAAACATCCCTTGAAAACTGAAATAGAAAGAGCAAGTCCATGGTAATATCATCCAGCACTCTGCCAGGCTTATGGCGACCTTGCTTACCCAAAAGCAAATTACTTCCCTCTCATTTCTATATAAGTACTTTACGGCTTTGTGTTTTCATGCATTGAGATTTCCCTAGGAGTCTGAGAAGATGTGCAGGAATAAAAGAGGGAAGAACAATGATTAAACTAGTTCTAGGACTTTAGACATTGGTTTATATTCAGAAACCCATAATCAGACCATTAATGAATGTCTTCGCATTCATTATCAGACTCTGAAAAAGCATATTCAGTCTCGCCATGGACTGGCCTTCACATATGCTTTGCTATCTGGTAGAAATATCTGCCCAAAAGATTATTTTTTATGGAAATAATAGTGCACATCCAGATTCTAGATATTATTTTCTATTTATCAACTGCATTCAGGCAGTGCTAAGTAGATGACTGATGCTGAAATTTTACTAGATAATCTTTGCTCTCTATTTTGTTATATGACACATGGGGCAAATACGTGAGATGAGCAATTAGTGAAATTCTGGAAGGGACAGATTTATGTCATACTATTGAAAGGGACAGGAAGTGGATTAAGTATGATATATATATAGTGTGTGTGTGTGTAGGTGTGTGTGTGTACATATAACAAGTTAGTTTCCTTTTCCTACCACTGAAATTGTTAAATGGAATGGTGACGTAGACACTTTACTTCTCTACTCCTGGACTTACTAGTAAAGAAGAAATATATAAAAGAGCAAGATAGTATTGATCTGGGGTGGTACTATGGTATGTATTAATACCATACCGTAATTCTATGATCTATTAATGTCACAACCAGCTACATTTAGCTGGCTTTTATATACGAATGTGCATAGTACTGTTTTGTATTAAATATCACCAGAAGATATTTGTTACATAAAAACAGTGAGAATCATGTTTATATATTTTGGCACTCATGCTAGAGTTGAATGAGGTTCTGTCTCTGGGGATAATTCTAGGTATCCTGGAAAACCTCCACATCTACACCAAACCCAGAATCAATTCAGATAGGCATTACTGTTCGCAGTCATCTAATTTCAAGTTAGGGTAGTAGGATATGGATTGGGGGGCGTGATTCTTAGTGCCAGAGAAAGATTAAATTATTCATAGGGAAAGATATTCAGCCTAAGATGGATAAGACTGAAATCAGGTGCCTGGACTCTAGAGGATTGGGCTCTAACCGAAAAAACAAACAAACAAACAAACAAACAAAAAAAGCAGAATCCAGTAGGAATTCATTGAGTAAGCCAAGGTTACAATCTGCTGGACTTCAGAGGTAGAGTTCTAGATGCCCATTTTACCACCCTAGGTCAGAAGCGGGGAGCAGAGAGACAGAAGGCTATAAGTGAGGAGACAGTACTGAGACACTAAGTAGACATTCTAGCCAACTCTGTAGAGGATTCTCATGTTATGAGCTGAAGTAGAAAGGCTACGTTTGAAGATTCTGTCTGATTTTGGGCATCTTGGTTCTAGATCTATCATAGGTGCAGATTAAATTGTTTCCAGGCTGTACTTGGTAAGGATCAAACAATACCCTCACATAACTTGTCCTAGAACTGGTTGTGCTATGGCATCATTGTAGCCCCACATCCTAGCATGGAGCCTAAAAAAAAGTAGGTTCTTCATAAATAGCCAAGGAATGAATTAATGAGTGATGGGATGAGTGTGAGTGGAGAAATAAGCAAAATTTCTAGAAATATGGGGTGGGAGTATGGCAGACAAACGTTGGCATCATCCTTCAAGGACCAGATCAAAATGCCACATTTCCACTACAGCTTTCTCTGAGTTAATTACTTCTCTCCACTGTTACTATGGTGATGTATTTATTCTGCTTTAATAGCATTTATCAATCATTTTGTGGTTATATTTTATGATTTCTCTCTTCCTCCTAGACTATGAAATCCTTGACTGTAGAATTGTTGGTTTGTACCTACATTACTGCAGATAGTATCTGGCAAGGGCTGCGCTCTCAATAAATATTGACCAAATTGAGGCTTTAAAGATTCCAATGGACCAATATGGCTTGTGACCCATGCTTCATTTACCTAAATGAGGCCACAAGACTCTGTGATCACATGGCAGTCAAGTAACAAAACTCTCCAAAATCAGGATTTCTTCTTCCATTCCTTCAGGTTCCCTCCCCCGTGGGCATGGTTATCTCATCCTTTACCTCCTGGAAATTATATATTGGAGGTTGTCAGTGTGTGCTGTTCTGTATTGCCCTATAGTTAATGCACTTCTCTGACGTAGAGGACTGAGCTCTCTATAGAACTATGCAGTGTCAAGGACCCTCTGCCTTGACATAGATGCTTGGACCACACTGTTAGGTAACTGAGAAGACAAAGAATGTGGCTAGAGGCTAAAAGGGACAGAGCAGGAAAAGCATGAAGGGCACGAAGGAAGGAGCTTGAATTTTTTTCCCAATGTACTGGGGAGCCCAGGAGTGGCATCACTTTGTACTCCAGCAGTGACATTTTAATTTACAAGCCAAGAATGCACTGATCGCCAACTGCAAAAATTGATTTGGTTGTTCATCTGATTCAACCCATGTCAGAGTTTGAAAGTAATTATGATAGTGGGGCTGATAGGCAGGCAATTACATTTTTGTTCTCTTGCTTTCTGGCTCCTTCTCCCTCTCTTTCCCTTCCCACACCTCCACCTGCAAGGTTATTCTTGTCAGGAAGGCAATGTAAGCAGGAGACGAGAGAGTAATCTTTGGAGATGTAGTATATGGACTCTTGTGGCAGGGGCTATAATAAATAATAGTATGGCTGGTTCTTTAACCTAATTTTTGTTAGCCTCTTATGAACTCTAACCAGATAAAAGATGCAAACTATTTTGTCTCCTTCTTTAAAGTACAAAATAGAAAAGCACATGTACTATAAGGCAGTTTCTGTTTCTGATTTAAATTTGAGTTGTCTTTGCAACATCTATAGATTCGGTGTCTTTCTAAAAAGGTTTGCTCCAAATCATAATACAAAAGGAGCCTGGGATAGGGAGAGATTTAGGCAAAGCTAAAATCCATCTGAGTTGGGGAGCAGATTCCATGGGAGACTGAAAATGCGTTTCAAACTGTAGTGCAAGAAATTGAACAAAGTATTGGAATTTTTCTAAAAAAAAAAAAGTTCCTTTGCTGAAAGTAGTACCTGGCATGTAAACCTAAAGTAATATAGAAGATGAAGTGGAAAAGTATATCACAAGGCAAAAATTACTTTTTAGACTGATGAAGAGATGGATGGATGGATGTGAATTTTTTTTTATCTATTTCTTATTTTGAAGGTTATTTATTTATTTACAAACACTGGAAAATTCAGTGTTTTTCACTGAGCAAAATAGCTTGTCTGGTCCAAAGCCAGTAAAATAAGAATTTTGTGGGTGGGGTGTCTACTCCATTAGTATAGCAAATGTTGAGATATATAAATTATTTTAATATATTTATTTTATTGACAATATAAAAAAAAATTTAACAGGCTCCACACCAAGGTCAATAGAATTCAGAAGCACATCTGTCCTCCCAGGAAACTTGTGGTTTAACTATTTACTATAGCTACCTCAAGATTTTACAGAAAAAAAAAAACGAGACCTTCTCTTGAAAACTACCATATCCCAGATCTAGGCTTTTCTATGCACTGTAACTTCTCTATAAACTTCCTTTCTAGTGACTGCCCCACTTCAATTTGGCACATACACCCTTTAACCAGTAAGCATGTGCATGTAGTCAGTGTGTCAGACAGGTTTGGCTGAATTGATATAAGACTGGTAGCATAGGCTGGGCGCAGTGGCTCACGCCTGTAATCCCAACACTTTGGGAGGCCGAGGCAGGTGGATCACGAGGTCAGGAGTTTGAGACCAGCCCGGCCAGCATGGTGAAACCCTGTCTCTACTAAAAATACAAAAAATTCACTGGGCATGGTGGTGCACGCCTGTAATCCCAACTACTCAGGAGGCTGAGGCAGGAGAATCACTTGAACCCAGGAGGCGGAGGTTGCAGTGAGCTGAGATCATGCCACTGCACTCCAGCCTGGGCAATAGAGTGAGACTCTGTCTCAAAACAAAAAACAAAACAAAACAAAACAAAGATGAGCAGCATGGAACATGATGTTGGCATGAGGCCCTACTACCCGGCAGCAGACTATCAGGGAATAAACTAGATAAACCTGGAAAATGTTTTAACTTCAGTTTATTTTATTCACATTAAGTAATGGAGTAGCATGTTGTTTGTTTGTTTGTTTGTTTGTTTTACCTCTAAACCTCCTGTATAGCCCCCTTTTAAAATAAGGGTAGGGGAAGAGGCTTAAAATATGGTAGTATTGACTCCCAGGCCTGTTCAGTCTATACAAATTTTCAGGCTGTATAGTTTAAAAAAAACATTGTTCAATTTCTTATACGTTTTTACTAGTGATATTACTTTAGAAATGGGCCTCGAAAGACTCAGGTTACTTTTAGATTTGTTCAGGGTTTAAAGCTTCTTTTAGGCACTTCTTGGGCTTCTTCTACCTTTCACTGTAATGTAGTGGTGAAGACAAAGACTTTGGAATCTGATAGACTTGGGTCAGAATTGTAGTTTTGCCACTCATTACCTTTGGGTAACCAAGCTCTGTGAACCTCAGTCTCTTCTGCAAAACAGAAATGGTGACATATTTCCTAAGTCTGTTGGCAGGATTAAATGGAATAGAGTGCACAAAATACTCAGCACAGTGCTTGGCACATAGTAAATGCCGAATTAATGGCAATGAATTGTTGTTGTTTTTTTTTTCTTTTTGAGACAGAGTTTTGCTTTTGTTGCCCAGGCTAGAGTGCAATGGCTCAATCTTGGCTCACTGCAACCTCTACCTCCTGGGTTCAAGTGATTCTCCTGCCTCAGCCTCTCGAGTAGCTGGGATTACAAACATGGGCCACCCATGCCTGGCTTTTTTGTATTTTTAGTAGAGACAGGGTTTCTCCATGTTGGTCAGGCTGGTCTCGAACTCCTAACCTCAGGTGATCCGCCCACCTCGGCCTCCCAAAGTGCTGGGATTACAGGCGTGAGCCACCATGCCCGGCCAATCAATTGTTATTGATTTATTACTGAGATTGCTTTAAATAAATTCATCCTTATTTCTGTGTAGTCTTTACCTTGTCTCCAGATCTTTGGAAGTCTCAGGTTCATTTGTCTGGACTTTGGGGGTTTTGTTTAAAACTGCCTAATCTCTGCAGCCACATCCTCCACCACTGTAGCACATGATCAAAAAACTTTTCTCTAAGGATACTGAGTATTTCTTAGACCTATGTCACTAGCTCCCTGGGAACTCTCTCTACCCCCATCCCATCAACTCTCTGACCACAAGTTTTCAAGGAATCTTCCTCATTATACTCATCTATCATTCTTGCAGTTTTCTGTCTCATCTTGAGCTGTTGGTCAAGAGTAGACCAGAGTATCCATTTCTCAACTCATTTCTTAATAAGGCAACACCATGTTCAATGGGCATTCATTGGGCCAGTTGAGGCTCCTCTGTAATTTTATTTTATTTTTTGAGACAGAGTCTTGCTCTGTTGTCCAGGCTGGAGTGCAGTGGTGCAATCTCAGCTTACGGCAACTTCCGCTTCCTAGGCTCAAGCAATTCTCCTGCCTCAGCCTCCCAAAGTTCTGGGATTACATGTGTGAGCCACCACGCCCACCCTTCTCTATAATTTAAATGTTATCTCTCTTTATAACATTTTCATAAGAGGATCCACAATTCTATTCTCCCATTCACTTATAAAGAACAAAAATATATCCCTAAGGTTCCACAAGTACCTCTGGCCTTTGGGGAAAAAAAAAAAAAAATTCACAGATGCTTTTTTGAGGAGGTAATTATTTGTTTGTTGTGTCCTTGCTATTCATTTTGAGATAGATACTCAAGCTCTACACCTCTTAGCTTATATACCAGTTTCAAATTTATGTCTTTATTATTTATTATAAAATCTTTTACCAGCTGGGCATGGTGGCTCACGCCTGTAATCCCAGCACTTTGAGAGGCCGAGGCAGGCAGATCACGAGGTCAGGAGATCGAGACCATCCTGGCTAACACAGTGAAACCCCGTCTCTACTAAAAATACAAAAAAAACAAAATTAGCCAGGCATGGTGGTGGGTGCCTGTAATCCCAGCTACTCAGGAGGCTGAGGCAGGAGAATGGTGTGAACCCGGGAGGCGGAGCTTGCAGTGAGTCGAGACTGCGCCACTGCACTCCAGCCTGGGCGACAGAGTGAGACTCTGTCCCTAAATAAATAAATAATCTTTACTTTGAATATTGAGATGGGTTCAATACAATCTCAATTTAGAATACTTAAAAGATGAAAAGTTCCATAAAATAAATTTTCTAATCAACAGAAAACATTTTGTTAAGATGTTGCTGATGCAAATAATTCTAGCATGTATCACTGTTAGTTTTCTATCTTTGAAAACTATCATTCAACTACCATCGTAGTTACTAGACTTCCATTCAGGATCTTGCATGCCTAAGAGTCATTTCACTGCCAAAAAGGAGGAAATATAGAAAATTGAGCTGTGTTTTTATCATCTACCATTTCAAAAAACCCTGTGGAAAAAATATTTCTTTTAGCAAATCTCAGACATTATCTTGACTTATATGTAAGATGTACCTCTCTCTTTAAATCCAAGTGCACTGAAACTTCTGGCTCATAAGGTAATTTTTTTTTTAAATAATTAACTAAACCCTTAAAACTACATAGAAGTCTACTTTGTTTTATAAATTAACCCCATTATTTTAGGAATTAATATAGCTTTGTCTTGTGAGATGCTGAAGTTATTTTTCCTGGTTCTTAATATTCAGTCTTTCCGCTTATCTATTTAATTCCTGATCACTAGCCAAACTATATACTACAGTTTGGTTCATCCAATTTAAATAGCTGGCCTGTAACTAAGAAAAGAAAAATATATTTTGTGAAGAATAGGTATGAGGTAGAGAAATTAGTGGTAGTATGATACGGGAAAAGAGTAATGTCAAAATGCATGGTAATTTATGTGATATGCTGAGGACTGCAAGAAGTCAAGAAAGAAACATAACAAGCTAACAGCTGTCACCAACAAATAGCAATTAATTTCAGCATTCATTCCCTTGCTCATGCTTCATGAAAGTATATAGGTAAACAGGATTCGTATCATGTTCTATTTTCTTCTCTGGGCCTCAGGCTTCCAGCCCTCTGAGCTACTATCTTATAACATTCTGAGGATGTAAGAAAGAACTTGATCCTGTTTTCTTTTTCAGTCTGGAGCAGAGACACGGTGAAGTTCAGTAAGGTCTGACACCCATTAGCATTTTGTGTGACTCAGGATACGAATCAAACCTACTGTTGTGGAAGCAGCTTTCCATATAAATCTAATTCCCACCAACTCCTGCCACCACCAAAGCTAATAGTCAAGTGCTTGTATTGCTGATAGCAAAGGTCCAAGATTATTCTTATTGTTTTACTGGGGCTACTTATCAAAATCTATTTACTTGTCTATTCTGTGGATGGGGAGGTGGTAAAGAAAAGGCTTAAGTGTCCTACAGAGATTCATTCTATGCTGCCTCAAATGCTTTGAAGCAGTACAATTTCTCTTTTAACTGCCTCGATGTAGGTGAAGAGTCTTGCAGGATATGTTCACTGCTGAAGAGCAAGCCTGCCTCATTCATAACCACTAGTAGCTGACAACCTTTGGATTCTTTCCACAGCTTGAAAATTCCTCCATTCCTCGAAAGCACCCTGCACTAATGCTCAAAGTATTAAGTGTGTTTTTATTTCCTAGAAGGATGCATTTTACACAAGTCACTTAAAAGCTTCTGGAAGCTTTAATTACAGGTTGACTAATATTTAGAAGAATTGAAATACCCCTCTCTCTCCTCTGTGGTATGCATGAGCCAGATTCTGGTTCATTAACCAGAAGTCTATTACTTTTCCTCTATAGTTTCATGGAGTAAAATGGTAGATGCAAACCAAGAGAGGTCAAGGGACCTGAGCTTGGTTCTGTCTTTGTCACAACTAAGAGTCTGACCTTGGATGAGTCATGGTAAGACTCTGTGTCATATATAAAGAGTATTCTGAGAGTAAAACACGCATACAAATGAAAAGTATGGTTATTATGGTCTCTTGAATATTCTTAGATCAATTTCACCCATTGGATGGGGCTAGTATATGGTTGATGGATGGTATTTGTTTCATTTATCTGGCATGCATTTAAATCTTCAGGTGCATTAAACGAACAACACAAATTTGGTATATGATTTTCATGCTCTCTTGCATGATAGATATAAAATCTTAATCAGTGATTGTCTGGAAACCACAGTCTCCAAAATGCTGCCTAGGAGTGCTAAAGAGCTGTCAGATCTAACTTATATGAGTTGACAACATAGAGAAAAGAAAGAAGTTGAATTCAGTTAAACCTGGAAGGAGAAACCCATAGGGTGGAATTATCTGAATTTGAATTTTTCTGAGTTTTATTCCCCCCTACATTATGACACACTAATAAGTGGTCTACCTTGACCCAGAGATACGAATTTTGGCCTCATGTGTAGAATAGCACCTGGATTCAGGAATAACTCCTTGAAGTGTCCCCCTTAAATCTCTATGTGGCATTCAATGTTCACTTACTCATAGACCAAGGAGATAAGGACATTTATCTTCTCAGGTAAGGTCCCTCTGTTGAACATTGAAACAAAGGAGTTACATTACCACTGCCTATCTTTCAGAAAAATGACTGCTGTGATAGCATAAATGTCCCGAGAGCTTTGCTTTGATAGAAGTCTGTTTTTAATGATATGATTTTGGTGTCTGGCCCTCTGTGGATAGCTTGGCATGTGTCTTGTTCTATTTAAACAGCACTGACTGATAAAGTGGACGTTAATTGGCAGTTAGTGACGAGGCTGCAGGTCTTTGTTACCCAGCCTTTCAGCTAACTGATCATTAACTAGGAGGAAATGTGTGACCCAGAAGGTCATTACTGTTATTACGTGGGAAAATACATTTAAATGTTACAGATTGCTTTTTTATGAATCAGGTGAGCATTTTTAGAAAAGAGAGAGCTTGATTTACAATGGAGTCTGTTTTCAGTCCTGCTCTTTTCCTGTCCCTTTGAAGACTAAACGGTATATTTCTAGATTCCCATTGCTATATTGCCTAGAACCTCACAATGTTGATATTGACTAAAAAACAGAAATTTCTTCAACTCCATTAAGAGCTTTTCCAAAATCTTAAAATTTCCAAATAAAATCCTTTCATCTGGATGCCACTCACTTTAACAAGCTTTGAGTAACTTTTTTTAATGAAAATGTGATAGAAAGTAATGTAACTGCATATGTTTTATTATGTAAAATTCTGATAGTATCATGTATGTCTTTAGAATTTCCTTTGTCATACATTGTCTGTGCTTTGTAGGATTTTGCAGATTAAGCCTTAGCACTCATTTTGTGAGGACAGTGAATCCTAATTCCTCTTCTTCATTCTTTCTGTGACCTTTTTGATTTTGCCTCTTTAGTAATCTCCTCACTGCCCTTGTAATGCAAAAAATAAGAATAAAAATGGTCTGATTGGGTGCTGTGAGTCTTGGCAATTAAAACTTCACATGAAATTTGTCTCCTGAGAGAAAATATTATTCTCCCTTTTAATAAAAGGATACAATTAAATACTCCCTGAAACCTCTCTCCTTCAAATATATTGTCTTATGTAAAAGATGGAAATGGAGCCTTGTTTAGCTGAAAAACTGAAGAGCCAAAAACATTTCTAACTATAAATTAGTTTATGCATATTAAATACCCCAGCCTTAGCTCTAATAAAAACAAAAAAAAATGTGAAGCGTGGTGTGCTCTGTGGTTATTAACCTGTTGTTGAAACCCTGACTTCAGTTCTAGGCCCTTAGCATGATTACTTCTTTCCTTCTTTGGATTGCATGATGCTTCAAGGTCTAGAAATGCCAATGTCTTTCCCAAGGGGTTTTACCTTTTACCTCTGAAGATTGAAGAAAGCAACTGAGTTGTTCAGAAATCTCTTTAAATTAGACTTAAAAGGTACTGTGTTTATTTTTGCATGTCTTCTTTATTTTTTCCTCCAAAGATTAAGATTGGATTTTAGAAGGCTCTTTTGGCTCCTTTAAAAAGAAAGTTTATCCTTGTATCATATAGGACTGAAGGAGATAGGCTGCAGTTTGAAGGCAAGAGCATCTGATCTCCAAAGAATCAGAAAATCTCTTCTTTTGTTGCATTTGTAGGTACTTTTTGTTGTGTTGCTTTTTTTTTTTTTTTTTTTAAATACAGGTAAAGTTCAAACGAGCACAGCATGGTCCAAATGGTGTTTAAAGCTGTCTAAGTTTCCTTTATGTAACTTTCACTTCGACAAGTATGTTCCAGCTGGGAGTCTATCGGGCTGTTAAAATTAACTTTATTCTTCTTTTGTTATTCTCATGCACACACACATACACACATGCCTACATGCACATGTGCACACAGACACACAGGTGTGAACATGACCATTTAATCACATCCAGCAGGGCTGAATGTCACTCTGCAGGGCTTTATTGACTGTTGTACAGGCTAAACATTTCATTCAGTTGCAAGACAGAAAAACTCTGCAGGATGAATTTCAAAACAGAGAGCAGAATTGTTACCCACAGATAAGAATTCTTTGTAAGGCTTTCACCTTCTCATAAAAGTGTTAGTTAAGAAGAGGTGAAAACAGGTATTCCATTCATCTCTGAAGTGTATGCAGTAATGGCCTCATTCGGCTGAGATTTCCCAGCAGCAAAAAATGTGCTTGGCAGAACAGTTGCTCTAAATACCTGGGACATACATTCTTTCTAGGATTAAACAAATAATACTTGCTGCCCTTTGTATAAAAAGATCACTTTGCTGGTGCACCATTAGTGTACATTTGATTTGATTTGTTTGTTAAGCAGCAAAGGTGGGTTTCCCTGGAGCCACTTACACCTCCTCTCGGTCCTCTTTGCCTCTGGCCGTATATGCATGTTCATTCTACCACCTGATGACTTCATGCTTACTCTGTGTTCTAACTAAATCGAATGAGTCTCTTATTCCCATTCCTTCCTTTTTACTTTCCTGCCTCTAGGCATTAATTTGTGCCATTTACCTGGACTATCTGCTCCCACCTTTGACTATTAATATCCTATTTATTATTCTATCAAAGCCAAAGACCATCATCCCCATGAATTCCTCTGACATCCCACTCAGAATCTATCTCTCTTTCCTCAGAGCACAGTTTTTTTTCTTTTTACTATCATTTAAGGACACTTAGGCCAAACACTTACCTACTTAATTATAAGCTGCTTGAGGATTTGGGCCACTTCATATGGCTTTTGGTTTTCCCCAAAGCATTAGCTCCAAAAAGAAAGGTTGAATGAATGATTGGTGAGTCATCAACCTTGGCATAGTTGGCACTACCCTTTGAGACCACTAACCAGAATTTTTCTCAGTGAAATGAAATTTATTCCCCGACAAATTGACTGCACCATGTTAGTCTCCTTAACATCATCTGCTGAACCATCTCTTAAGAAACACTTTGATACTAGATGGTAAATAACCACTGTGTCAAGACCTCCAAGTGCCCTTTACCTCCAGGTCACCTGTGTTCCTGCAGCAAGACACACCTCTGTCCCCACCATGAGGCAGAATGAGGCTTGGGACAGATGAGACTTCCAGAACCCAGCTCCAGCACTGTGGCCACTGTCTGATTAATCAGTTCTTCTTCTGCACTGATAATTACATACTCACTGTTAAATTTTATATTACCCTTGCTAGTATCATTGTTATAACCAATGTGACAGCCACAAAAGAGAATTAAAGCTATAGACTGTTTATGTACTGTCTTCACTTCAGCATAGCAGGGAAGAAACCAGGGATCTGAATAAGTACTAGGGATCCTTGCTCATTTTCCCAATTTGGCTACAAAAGTTAATGAAATTGGGGCCAACGCTTAAAATGCAGATATGGCTGTGGATACATTTTATGATATAAATAGAGATACACTTGTTTCATGGAGGGGTAACTAGGGAGTTAGATTTCATTTGGACCTATGTGTGCCGAGCAATTGGAAGCATATTAAAACTGTTTTATGTGTAAGCATTTATTGCTTTTACCTATAAGATGTTGCTTATGTGGGAAATTAAGAGTCCAGTCCAATGTATTCCTGGGTATACAGCTTATGAAGGTATTTAAAACCTAAAGCATATTTATTCTGCATTTAAAAGTGTTTAGAGACTGCCTTGTGTGTTAATGTGTGCTGTGCGACCAGCACTATTTAAATCCTATCCCCCTGCATGCATTAATGTGTGCATCTAAGGGAAGAAGAGCAAGGGATGATAAACTGTGTTAACTGCCCAATGTTCAACTAAGATTTATGTAAGAAAGAACAGTCTAGTGCATTAATGTGAATATTCTAAGATAGATGTTTATCTTAATGGACTCAGAGGTACTTACAAACAGCATAATTGCTGAAGTCATTTTACAGGGCATTTATTCAGAGTGATTACACTACTCTTACTTTTCTTTACATAAAGAATTCCACTTAAGGGTTTAAGTGAAACAGGCTAGTGTGGCCAAAGAATCATAGGTTCCTCCTAGCTGCTGCTCAGCGCTAAGGTTATTTGAAAGGAGGAGAAGCAAAACCCCAAATCTCCATTTTGGCACTTGGCAAGAAATTGGTCCAAATGTTCAATCACTCCAGTTTTCAGATCTACATGATATTTGACTTACTTTAAACCTATAGTCCTGCAAATAAGAAATTTATCTCTCTGGTACATGGTTGTAGAATTCAAACATTAGTTGTTTATGGACTTTTATGGACCACTGAGGCATCTTCTGTCTTGAAAGCAAATGTACTCTTCCAGAGAAACTCCTATTCTTTTTTTAAAGTTTTATTTTTAACTGACAAATTAATAATTGTATATATAGGTATGACGTGATGTTTCAATGTCTATATTCATTGTGGAATGATCAACCCAGGATAATTAACATACTCATCGCCTCAAATTCTTTGTAGCAAGAACATTTACAATTTATTCTTTTACATGAATGAATTTTAAAATATATAATTTTGAAATAGGCAATTCATTATTAACTCTAGTCACCATGCTGTGTAATAGATCAGAACCTATTTCTCCTGTCTGAAACTTTGTAGTCTTCAACCAACATCTCCTCATTCCCCATTGACCTTTCCTTTCTCAGCCTCTGATAACCACCACTCCACTCTCTATTTCTATGAGTTTGACTTTTTAGATTTCTACATATAGGTGAGATCATACGGGATTTGTCTCTCTGTGCCTGGCTTATTTTACTTAGCATAATGTCCTTTAGCTCCATCCACATCGTTCCAAGTAGCAGAATTTCCTGCTTTTTAAAGGCTGAATATTATTCCATTGTGTATATATATATATATCACATTTTAAAAATTTTATTCATCCATTAATGGAAAACCTTCATTCTTGAAAAAATAGCTTATAAAGCTATTTATGTCCCTGATACCTCCAAAGATCAGAATGAGTAATAATCTCACAAGGATGGGAAATACTTCCTCTCTTCCACCTTTTGCATGTCCATCCTTTGAACATGACTCCTGGTGTGTTAGTCTAGTTTGTTCTCATGCTGCTAATAAAGACATACCTGAGACTGGCTAATTTATAAAAGAAAGAGGTTTAATGGACTTCACAGCTCCACATGACTGGGGAGGCCTCACAATCATGGTGGAAGACAGAAGAAGAGCAAAGGCACATCTTACTTGGTGGCAGGCAAGGGAGCATGTTCAGGGGAACTCCCCTTTATAAAACCATCCGATCTCACGAAACTTATTCACTACCACAAGAACAGCATGGGAAAAACCCACCCCCATGATTCAATTACTTCCCACCGGGTTCCCTCCCATGACACGTGGGGATTATCACAATTCAAGGTGAGATTTGGGCAGGACACAGAGCCAAACCATATCACCCGTCTTACACAATTCTGTTGAAATCAACAGACATTTCCTGAGTACCTGCTATCCATTCAAGTTTTTTCTATGAGCTAGGCTCTAGTCCAGGAGTATAGTAACCCTACGGGTGATTTCAGACCAATAATAAGTAACACTATTAAGAACACATCACAGAAGAGTAACATCTCTGACTCGCTGATATCCATTTCAAACCACATAACAATAGCATGAAGTAGATGTCACTGACTCAAATTAACAGAAGAGAAAACTAGGGTGCAGTGTTTGTGATTACCTTGGACTCTCACCATAATAGACTGAGCTCAAGTTTTCTGACTCAAAACACAAAACTTTTCCCTTGATATAGTTGCCTCTAGAAGAAGTCCCTTGTCTCCCTCAAATAGCAATCAAGTAGAAGGGAAAATAGTGTAAGTCAATATATATTAAGTACTTTCAGTGTGATTCCAAGAAACTATTGAGTTGCGATGCTAAAGGGAGCATTTTATTTTTCAGCCTTGGGATCAGAAAAACATTACATAAAGAAGTGTTTGGGTTGGACCTTAAAAAAAGGTATACCATTTCAGCAGGTATAAATGGAATGAAATGCAAATAGAGTTGGGTAAGGAGCAGTATAAGCCAAAACATAAGGTTATGAACTTAATACCCTTGTTCAGAGAATTGAAAACATTTAATAGTCAGTATGTGGAGGCATTTATAGGGACAAATGGTAATGGAAGATGATACTACAAAATTACACTGGAGTCCAGAGGTGGAGGATCTTGAATTTTAATTTTTTTTTAAGTCTAGACTTTTGATAGTGAGATAAATTTGAACCAACAGAGTGAAACATGAAAACTATATTTTTATCCTGGAAGTACTTCCTAGAGTTCATTAACAAGAGGAGGTAAGGGTAGACAGGGAGTCTGGGTAGGGAATTTTAGGATTCATCCACATAAGCAACCAGGGCAGTAGGAATGAAAACTGGAGTAACATTTTAGAGATGGCTTTGCAGGACTTGGTGCCTGGAGGTGTGATGGGGAGCAGGAAGGATTTGTTACAGGAAAGACGTCCCGACTTAGACCCCAAGAGAGGGTTCTTGGATCTCACGCAAGAAAGAATTCAGGGTGAGTTCACAGGGTACAGTGAAAGCAAGTTTCTTAAGAAAGTAAAGGAATAAAAGATTGGCTACTTCATAGACAGAGCATCCCCAAGGGCTGCTAGTTGCTCATTTGTATGGTTCTTGATGATATGCTAAACAAGGGGTGGATTACTCATGCCTCCCCTTTTTAGACCTTATAGGGTAACTATTCTTGTGCCTTGATGATATGCTAAACAGGCCATGGCATTTGTGAACTGTTATGTCGCTAATGAGAGTGTAGCAGTGAGGATGACCAGCGGTCACTCTCATGGCCATTTGGTTTTGATAGATTTTGGCTAGCTTCTTTACTGCAACCCACTTTATCAGCAGGGTCTTTATGACCTGCATCTTGTGCTGACCTCCTATCTCATCCTGTGACTCAGAATACCTTAACTATCTGGGAATGCAGCCCAGTAGGTCTCAGCCTCATTTTACCCAGCTCCTATTCAAGATGGAGTTGCTCTGCTTCAAGCACCTCTGACAGATTTAAAGATGACCCTGAGAGTTTGGGCTTGTTCCTAGAGAGTAAGGACACCATAGACAGAGGCCAGGAAGGCAGCAGAGGGAGGAGATAATCAATTCAGTCTGGGATATGCTGACTGCTCATGTTTCCAAGATATTTAATCAAAAATATTGTCCCTTATGTGTTAGTCTATGTTCTATTACTATAAAATAAACTTCTGAGACTAAATAATTTATAGAGAAAAGAGGTTTATTTGGCTCACAGTCTGTAGGCTGTACAAGCAGTGCCAGCATCTGCTTGGCTTCTGGTAAGGCCTCAAGAAGCTTTCACTCATGGCGAATGGCAAACAGGGAGCAGGCATGTCACATGGTGAGAGAGGGAGAGAGGCAGCAAGGGAGACAGGAGGAGGAGGCGCCACCCTTTTTCTTATTATTTAATTTTTTGAGAGGGTGGCACGATCATGGCTCACTGGAGCCTCAACCTCCCATGCTCGAGCAATCCTGCTGCCTTAGCTTCCTGAGTGGCTGGGACTACGGGCCTGCACCACCACACCTAATGTTTAATTTTTTAAAATTTTTTGTTGAGATGGGATTTCATTATTTTCCCCAGGCTGGTCTCAAACTTCCGAGTTCAAGTAATCCTCCCTCCTTCATCCCCAAAAGTTCTGTAATCACAGGCGTGGGCCACTGTGTCTGGCCCAGGCTCTTTTTTTTTTTTTGAGACAGAGTCTCGCTCTGTCACCTAGGCTAGAGTGCAGTGGTGTGATCTCAGCTCACTGCAACCCCCGCCTCCCAGGTTCAAGCGATTCTCCTGCCTCAGCCACCGGAGTATCTGGGATTATAGATGCATTTCACCACACCTGGCTAATTTTTGTGTTTTTAGTAGAGGCAGGGTTTCACCATCTTGGCCAGGTGGGTCTTGAACTCCTGACCTCATGATCCACCCGCCTTGGCCTCCCGATCTTGTGATCCACCCGCCTTGGCCTCCCAAAGTGCTGGGATTACAGGCATGAGCCACCTCACCCGGTCCAGCTCAGACTCTTTTAAACAACCAGATCTCATGTGAACTCATTACTATGGGGAGGGCACCAAGCCATTCATGAGGGATCCACCCCTCTGAGCCAAACACCTCCCACCAGCCCCACCTCCAACATTAGGGATTATATTTCAATATGAGATTTGGAGGGGACACACATCCAAGCTGTGGTGGGCATTGTAATCACGGTGGAGCTTTTCTCATCAGGCTGATACCCAAGTCCCACCCCTGGGTATTGCTAGAATGTCACCTGGTGACTAATGAGTGCCAAAGGAGGAGACCAATCCCGTGGGGCCCTTGCATCCTCTCTGCTTGTGGTTGCTGTCTCTGTATTGTTCTCTCTGTTATGATTGGCTCTAACTTCCAGTAAGAGAAAACTTGACCTGCAGTGACTGAAGACAGGATACATTTTCTTAAACAAGAATTCTGAAGTTTAGAGAACATAAAACTGCTTAATTTGGCTCCTATAATAGGAGCCAAATTTTTATTTTATAATAAATTATAATAATTAATAATTATTGTAATAATTATAATTGATTATATATAATAAATTATTTTATAATTTATTTTATAATTGTCAAATTTAATATTTGACAATATCTGAGTCAGCTTCCCAGTTCTTTTCTTGGCTTTCCCCCCAACTGCCACCTTATGGGCACAAGCTGATTGCTGCAGCTCCACATGTCCCGTGCAAACCCAAGGAAGAAGGGAAAGCAGTCAGACCAGCCAAGTCTTTTTCATTTTATCAAGAATAGAACAAGCATTTCTAGAGCCGCTAGAGGATTTCCTTGTTTAGCTCTTTGTCCAGAGCTACCACATGGCCACTTTCAGTTGCAAAGGAGGCTTGGTTAGGCCGGTCACATTGCCAGCCCTCGCAAGGAGGAAGAGGGGAATGGATACTGACAATGTCTACAATAGTCATCTTCCCTGCTACGCTGAAAGTACTTTACAGGCAGGAACCAAGCTCCATCAGGCCATACTTATGTCCGTGCTATGCCACACTTCTCACCTGGCACTTTGCTGGACATATAGAGACCTGAGATGAGAAGGGTTTGAGGAGACACTTCCTGCCCACTGTGCTAAGCACTTTCTTGTGTCTTTTGGGTTCTCTGAGCAGCTGTAGGAGTATAGAAGCCTCCAGATATATGTTAAACTCTTTTTCAGCACCTCTCAAAACAGAAAAAAAAGCAAGAAAAAGACTACAAGCTGGGAGGAAATCTATGCTGCTGTAAAAATAGAATAGGGCTGGAGTGCATTCTTCAGTAATGAATGCATGAAAAGCAGCCTCTTCAATTATAAATGTGGCTTATCTTGTTTATTGCCCAGTAATTCTGTTTTATTGATTTCTGTTTACTTCCAATCACCTCAAATGAGACTGTGTTGCTTAGAGATCTTGATCCCTAAAAGTTTGTCATTAAAGCTACTCTGCTGTATTTAGTTGTTTATTTTTTGCTCAAAGCATTTGAATCAATATGTATACAAACGAAACACTTTTTCCTTTGCTCCCTAGAAGACTACAAGAAAAAAGAATCTAGAAAAACTAAATAAAGATGCTTAGATTTTTTTTTTAAAGTCCCAGCAAATGACATATTGATTTCTTTCAAAGAGGCAGAGTGTAAATTAAAAATATTTTTCTGACACAGTTTGTAAAGATGCCACTGACTCAGCAGAGTTTGTGCTTATTGACTTTCTCTTCCTAGAGGGCCAGGGTGGAAAGGCCGCCCACTTTTCCTAAGATCAGCTGGCTTTCAAAATTCTCTGAGGTAAGTTAGCCTTAAAGCCAATGCGAGCAAAGGTTCTTGATTCCCTGTGATCAGGTCTGAGTTCCGGTTTTGTCATCTACCACATCACTTCTGTGTATAAAAAGGTGTTGTAATTTTTTTTTTTTTCAGAAAATTATATGGTCATCATTCTTTTTCAAAGTGGTGGCATTAAAACCCAGAATTCTCAGAAGTGGAAATAAACAAAAGCTGCGCCCTTATTAGAGAATACTGTCTGGAATGTTATTAAATGGGTCTGGGCAGATAGAGAGGGGAGTTAGAGTGGGAGCATGTGCATTAAAAGAGCCACACCAGTACAGGAATACTAGTGCTGTTTCCTTCTGGTACCTTTGAGAGAATAAAGCTAGTTAAGACCCACAGTCGGCCGGGCGCGGTGGCTCAAGCCTGTAATCCCAGCACTTTGGGAGGCCGAGGCGGGCAGATCACGAGGTCAGGAGATCGAGACCATCCTGGCTAACACGGTGAAACACCATCTCTACTAAAAATACAAAAAAAATTAGCCGGGCGCGGTGGCAGGCGCCTGTAGTCCCAGCTATTCGGGAGCCTGAGGCAGGAGAATGGCGTGAACCCGGGAGGCGGAGCTTGCAGTGAGCCGAGATCAAGCCACTGCACTCCAGCCTGGGCGACAGAGCGACAGACCGAGACTCCGTCTCAAAAAAAACAAAAACAAAAACAAAGACCCACAGTCATGAGGCTAGGAGGGAAGCACGAGGGACCTGGTTTCAGGAACATAATCTATTTGTCATAATTTGAGTTTCTGAAACCATGTCACACTCCTTTGGCCTGTTCAAAATCATTTTTCAGAACTGTTCTCAGGGGTAGCTATATAATTTGTGGAAACCAATGCAAAATAAAACTAAGGGGCCCCTTGCCCAAAAATCCAGAAAAAAAAAGTGTTAAAAGTGCTAGAATAGAATTTCTTTTCCCTTTCTTCAATAGTCTATTTGTTATGTTTTTTATTTGCTATTGAATGACATTTAAGTAAATAAAAATGTAAATTAGCATGAATATTACCATTCGTCCTTATATTGTGTGCAATGCCAGTTTTAAATCCAGATATAAGAGCATTCAGCTCAAATGCAGAATCATTGAAATAACACAATTTGTATGTCATAGCCCATATATGCATGTGTCTTTTGTTCTTATTGGAAGAGTGGAAATGCCATCCAAAAGTAACTTACTGCTTTTTGTTTCACTTCTTGATGCACGCACATTCTACCAACACTTTTTAACTTCAGCCTACTGATGCATCAGGTAGAACCAAAAACAAGAGGTCTCTTGCCCTGTGCAAGCCAAGCCTTTCTGATTAGCAATCCTAGAGAGGACAGGTGGCTCACACCTGTAATCCCAGCACTTTGGGAGGATGAGGCAGGTGAATTACGAGGTCAGGAGTTTGAGACCAGCCTAGCCAACATGGTGAAACCCCGTCTCTACAAAAAATACAAAAAATTAGCAGGGCGTGGTGGCAGGCACCTGTAATCCCAGCTACTTGGGAGGCTGAGGCAGAAGAATTGCTTGAACCTGGGAGGCGGAGGTTGCAGTGAGCCAAGATTCTACCACTGCACTCCAGCCTGGGCGACAGAGTGAGACTGTCTCAAAAAAAAAAAAAAAAAAAAAAACAAGAAGAGGTTTCCGGGTTGCCCTATCTTTCCCTTTCATGTCATCATCTATACTGTAAATGGTTGGTTGATACAGAGACTTAAGAAAGGATGTGATAGGTTCTCCTGATGTGCTTCTTAGAATGCCATTGCCTTCTCTCTGTCTTCTAAGCAACTTCTGGTTCAAAGGGAGAGCATGAGCTCCTGGGGATGTCAGTGTTCCTACTCAGCCTGTAGATATAACATCCTTACCTATTATACAGAGGACATGATATAGAATCCGGAGAGAGGAAAAGCAAAGGAGGCCAGCTTTGGCCTGAGAACTTAACCTAGTCACTCTTGCCTAGAAGACAGTACCAACCTCCCAAGGAGAAACATTGGGGGATAAATTCAAATAAAGCTGTTTGATTCAGATTACTCCTATATGTAAGTGAATCCACAGGATCCTGTGCCATTGGGGCATCAGGAACACTATATGAGGATGAGCGGCAAGGAATGGAAGTCAACACACACATTGCATGTATCTCCTCTGCTTGCTTTCATGCCGCACTGTTCCACTGAACTTCACTTACAAAACACAAGTGCAAAGATAAATGATTAGGAATTTCAAGATGGTAAGAGCAGAGCATACAACCTAACAAAGGGTCTTTGTGAGCAAAAAACCCTGTGGATGACCTCATGGATCTCATGCCTGTGATTACACCTGCTACATTTCCAACACCCATTTTGACAGCAAGTGAGTGTTGCTGTTTATGAACTAGAACGGGGAAAATTATTAGCCTCACTGTCTATCAGAAATGAGAAACAATTCATCTCATCTCTTTCTACATAGAAGTTCTGTTGTGTTTGCTTTTGTAAATTATTTTGAATCAATATCTAAGATGGGTTTATCTATTTACTACTAATTGCAGCCTGGGAATAAGGATGTGACTTCTGGGGTTGAGTGGGCTCATCTGGGTTTCTGAACTTCTCAATTTAATAGCACCTGAAGACATTCCCTACCTAGAGGTTTTTTATATAAATCATACAGCTTTATGGGAACCCATCCTCCCACATTTCTCTGTGGGAGGTTGGTATTTCCTTCTAGGCATGAATAGGGATAAATTCTCAACCCAAAGCTGACCTCCTCTGCATTTTTCCTCTACTGGGACTTCATACCATGTTCTCAAATTGACTCTCATTTTTCCTTCATAGTTCTGTCTCAAACTTACTGGCCGCAGATCACTTGTAACTCCCTATTTTAAGTCCAGTTTCAAATACCAAAACTTGGTTTAACTTCTGCTATTGCTGTGACACCTGTCTCTGACTTTTCTAACATTATATTACATGGCTGAGGATATACTTTTTTTTTCTCAGTGTAATAAGGAAAAGATAGCCTTGTATTTCTAGAAGTTGTATTTTATATTCACTTCATTGCATTTGATTGTTCTGGATAAGTTTTCTGTGCCACATACTAAGTTTTGGGATGTACTAACATGCACTCTTTTCTTGTGTTTACATCTTCTTGAGCTTGCATCTCTTTCTTAGAGGGAAGACATGAGGGAGGAAAATAAGAAGAAAGAAAGGGAAGAAGGGAGGGAAAAAAGTAGATTTGGTCTTTGGAGCTTCAGTTAAATTTCCTTTATAATGGTTAGACCCTAAATACTCAAAATGAGTATTTGTGGTGAGAACAAAAGAGCTGACAGTGGAAACACAGCCAAGCCTTTCTAATTAGCAATCCTAGAGAGGACAGCACCAATAAGAAAGAAGAGCAGCCATCAAAGCCAGGCCTTTATATGTATGTAATCAACAGGCATCCGATCTAGATTCTTAAAGATGGTGTGGTTTGGGTGGGTGATTTTATTTATTTTATTTTTCTGTCTCCTAAATAATATGTAATTTCTTCAGGCCAAGAAATAAATTGAAAGGATTTAGAGGGATTTGCTTATCAGTGGAACACCACGTAGCATTACATTCCTCCTGCTTTTGGGAAGGTACATTGAAGTTTGGTTAATCTTCTGTGGTTCAATACTCCTCTTCCCTCTGTCAGCCTGCCTTGAACAACAGATTAATCCCTTTTCCACCCACTCTCTTCTCCTTCCTCCCTCCCCTCTCTCTTGATCTACCCTTCCTTTTTTGAGCAAATAGAAGAAAAATCTTAAAAGTGGGGGAAAAAAAATTAAACTGCTGCACTACGTTTATTTATATAATCCTAGAAGACCTCAAGGATAGAAATAAAGGATCCCAATCCTCGGCACAAAATTTGGCCAAGCTTAGCTTGGTTTTTCTACTGTTAATTAAATCTTGAGTCTGCAAAGGGATTTCCTTAAAGACTAATTCATTAGCAAAAGTTATTATAAGTCATGTCATTCTTTATCCTGCTCTAGTATATGCATTGTGGAAAAGAAGAAAAAGAATATGGGTAGAGGTTTTAGGGAGTGGGTGATACGATTTGCTTGAATTCCTATGTAGTCTGCTGTCTTTAGTGACAATGAATAATTACTGTTGGGTGACGCTTATGAGCCCAACACTAATTTTAAGATTTTATAGCTAATGATTTGGCAACTAATCAGTGTTTTCTGGTTTGACTTGGCTTAAATCTCAGTAGTCTATAAAGTCCATGAGGACAAGGACCAGGTCAGCCTGGTCCCAAGCACAGTGATTGGCACATCATAGGCAATTAATAAACACTTGTCAAGGAAATTAGTGAGTGAATGAGTCAATGCAAATGTCAGTACAAATGTAAATAAAATCATATATTCAGAATATTTTTTTAAATTCAGTTTTAGAGAGCTCTGTTCCAATAACCTAATTTTGGTCAGACAGAATGCAATATGTTTAGCTCAGGGCGATTCTCTTTAGAGCTATCTCATTTCATGGATATATGAGCAAGTAAGTTATGCATGTAGTCATATCTTGGCAAGTGATTATCTTCAGGAGTAGGTAGAGGGAAGAGGGGAAAGTAATAGCTGGAAGAACCCATGACATAAACCTTGTAAGACAGTTTTAAAATTCACAGGGTGTTGTTCCAATCAAAATACTTAAGCTCATAGACATAGGATACAAGGGTCACCTTAGATAGTATCTTAACAAGACTAGAATTCTGTCCCTTCACCTCCAACATTCAGGACCTGCTTCATGAGATGCCCCCATCTTTCACACCTGAGTATGACAAGTTAGAGTCATTTATGTTTCATTTGATCATAACAATGTCAGTGGCTTTCAAAGGTAACTATAAATGGGATGTTTAATCAGAATAAAATAAGAGTATAGGTATGACAGTCATACAATCTTACCACACTGTGAGTTTGTTTCTGTATTGGGCTTAAATTGAGTGAGTGAGAGGGATGGGGGAGAGAGGGAGATAATGGCTTCTAACAAGCTTGCCCAAGCTCTATGTTTTTTCTATTTTTGATTAAATATGAAAATCATTGGCAAGACATAGTGGCTCATGCCTGTAGTCCCAGCACTTTGGGAGCCCAAGGTGGGTGACTCACTTCAGCCCAGGAGTTAGAGACCAGCCTTGGCAACATGGAAAAACCCTGTCTCTACAAAAAAATAAAAATAAATAAATTATTCAGGTGTGGTGGCGTGTACCTATAAGTCCTAGATACCTAGGAGGCTGAGGCAAGGGGATCACTTAAGCCCAAGGAGGTCAAGGCTGCAGTGAGCCATGATTACGCCCCTGCACTCCAGCCTAGGTGACTGAGAGAGACCCTGTCTCAAGGAAAAAAAAAAAAAAATCATCCAGTTGTATGTGTGGGTATTAGCACTGATCAAAGATGAGACTGTGATGGCCACAATTTAGTAAAGAAAATCTTAATAGATACATTTAAAAAAAAGGTCAAACTTTTCAAATCTCATTAAAGGTTATAGGTTTACTTAGAGTCAATGGGTATTAGGTAATTGAAAAACTCTCTCAGGCAGCTTGTATTTAAATAGAGAATGAACATTCATAATGAAGCTAGATGGGTCCTCTCTCATCTGAGATATTCAGAGCTCCAACTCCATCTCAGAATGAAGGTATAGAGGGGAAAGAACTAAAACAGCAAACATTTAAAGGAATTTAATTCTTTTTAGCATGGAGCAGCTGCAGAGATGTATGGCTGTTTTCTGTGGGGCTTCAGAATATTTATGGGCCTTTCCCTTTTCCTTTTTCACTGGAAGAAAGGAGATCATCATTCTTGAGTGTGTTATTTATAATTTCATAAAGCTGTTCTGTGGCAGGACTTATTTTATCTCATACTTAATCTCAAATAACTGTGCTTCCAAGGAGATGGGTGGGGAAAATTGATTATCCCTCAAAATGATTAGCCTATTACCAGTGTAAGATAAAGAGCTGAAGGGTGGAATTTGAAGTTACAAAAGGCAGTTGGGCAGTAAGGAGGGGACAGAGTGAAACGGTCTTGAGCAGTTCTGATCACAGCTCACAGCAGTAGACACTTTTCTCATGCCCAATAATGGATTAATAACAAAGAACAGTGTAGAACCATTGCCAAGAAAGGGTAAAACCCTTCTGAGTACACAATTAGAAGCCAATGATTATAGAAGCAATAACTCACTGGAGGAAAATACGTCCGATTTGTGAAACTTAGGGAATTGGAAGGTAAATATACCCATAAATTTACTTGGGTGGACAGAGTTCTGAGCTTTCTTCTGTCCCAGCTTTATTCTAAGGTAATTTCAATAAACATTGTTAGGAGGAAAAAAAGAACATAAATGCAATAAAAAATCTTCCAGGAAAGGAATATACAGGGCTCCTGCCAGAGAGATATTTTATTGAAAGTTATTATAATACCTATCTTTAGTTTTATGAGTCCTAACACAGAACAAAGTAATTTCAACACGTGGATTAAAAATATGAAATACATATTTTAACATGTAGTAGTATGAATTATTGTTTTTAATATAGGACTTGGCTAATATGTAGGGGCAGAGGAATATTTTTCTCCCCTTGAGAAAGCAAGATAAGGTGCTTAGTATGCATTGTGAAACTGCATTGCAGTCATACTCATGCACTATGTTCTATAAACCATGTGTAGTAGCTTCCAACCAAATGGGACAGATGACACTGGTGAGATGCAGGGAGTGGAGGAAGGAGAGAAGTCTGATAGGGCAGGACATGAAATTCATGCTCACTATCTAAGTTTTCAAGAACAACATAGCTCAAGTAGTGGTCACACTGTCATTCTAGTCCATCCCTTCCCTCCAGTCATCCTGTACTACTAGTGGGTGTATAAATAAACCATGTTTTAGACCTCTAAGCCTTTGCAAATACTATTTCACCTGAAATGCCCTTCTCCTTCTCCAGCCCACCCGTCCTCACTTCCTTCCCCTGTCTCACCACTGCCTGTCCCTGAGGGCTCATTTCCCACATGCTCTCTGCCTTCTTGCTATTTCCTTCCTTCGCACACTAATGCTTCCTCTTGTCAGAGCATGCGGTTTACTACGTCAAGTTTGCCTGTTTACTTGCCTGTCTCATCAGACTGTGAATTCCCAGAGCAGAGGAACTGTGTCTTATCTATAGCTTTATCCCTTATAACTGTTAAAGTGCTTGACACAGAGGCGTTTGAAAAAGATTCATTAAAGTAATGAATGAATGAAAAAAGCACCTTGATGACATATACCACTGACAGTAAATCTAACAGCCCAGCCACTGTGAAAATTATTTGGTGGGTGGTCATAGATTTTTTTAAAAAGTCTTGCTTGAATAACTTATAGAGAATATTGGTGTTTGACATAGGGGAACCATCATATGTCAGCACTTTAAGCATAGCCATTGAAAGTTATGAGAGCTTTAGACAATCATTGTGAGGGGAAAAAATGTGAAGATGACATTGAAGGCAACTTGATAAACATTCCCAACGTAACTATGAATAGAAGAGTTTCCTAAAGCAACACTATTTCCTGGAGGAGCATGGATGGTGGACAGTTAAAAATAACAATTCACTACAAGTGTTTATACCCTTGGTTACTGTGAATACTAAATTAATATGAATTAACAGCTCAGCACAAAGCCTAAATGTAGCCAGTGTTTATTAAGTGGTAAATGTTATTAGTAGGCATGAGTCTAGATAGTCTAGATATCCATTTCTTTGCAGGCATACTAACTGCTCTTTCTTCTAAGTAATTAAAAGTAATTACAGACAATGGTTGTGATTATAGGAAAATACAGACATGCAGCCTAAGGCTACCACATTTTATTAAAAGGCAGAGATCCACCAATTTGTTCTACTTATAGCAATTCTATTCTGAGTCTGAGTCTATCTGCAACATGAAACCTGTTTTACAAGCCATGGAAAGCAATCAAAGAAGTGTGCCTTTTCTTTCAAGGTTCAGCATCAGATCCTGCATTTGCTTGCATCTGAAAAAGGACACAGACTGAAAAAGCCAAAACAACAACAACAAAAAAAAACTGCTAAAAGAAAGCCCTGGGTTTTTTGAAAGTATCTTTGAATCCAATTGCCATTAATTTAGGATATTATCTTAAGCCGCTCATATCATCCAAAAGCCTTGGTTTGTAATGTTTGGATTTTCTAGACGTTAGGGACAAAAGTCGTTTAAAAAAAGTCTAAGTGTAGCATCCCTAATTCTAAGGCTTTTTGCAAATTAAGGCCTCTGGCAGAGGAAGTCTTTCCATACTACACAGTGTTCTGTGGCACGTGTGGCCAATGTTGCATGCCAGGTTCTTGAGGAAAACATTGGTTACCAAAACAGGCAAAGAGGGACTGAAATGTTTGTAACTGCTTTGGGAGTTTCAGTTGGCTGTACCTCTAAGTGGTAACGATGAGGTCTGAAAGACACAAAGGAAGGAACTGAATTCATATAAGACCCACACAGATTGTCTAGATTCACAGCCACTGAAAACAGATCACCTTTGAATGATTGTTTAAGCTCTTTATGAGTACATTTTTCTTTATCACTCCTCATGGCAGGTGCAACCAGGAATAGTATGTGTACCATAAAATGGAAGTAATTAATTGTCAGCAACAAAGAACACTTCTAATGTAGGGTAAATCGTAACAAATAGAGCACATAGGCAGATACCAAATTTATTTAAATTAGGAGTGGCTATCAGGCTTGGAATTACTTTGATTGAGAGGCTGATGTTGATTGTGAAGTTAAATTATGATGTTGATTAATAGTGAAGTAACTAAGTGACGTGTGTGCACTCGCACACACACACACACACACACACACATCCCAGGTCACTTTCTGAATCTAAGTAGAGGAGTTGGGATTCACAGTTGTGCTATGTCTAGGGCCAGGCCCATTCTTATGACACACTGCTGGATCATTTGCCCTTCAAACTCCTTTGAGTCTGGGCACCATTGCTAGGAGCTACTGGTAAAATGTGGTTCTGTTGCCTGGGAAGAACACTGTATTCACATGTACTCATATAGAAGATCAACAGAAAACAAATCTTTGGGCAAAGTGGAGCACAGAGAGGGTTAAAGGTGGAAAAAGGGGGTCAGAAGGTGAAAGATGATGTGTGGGGTCTGCAGTGGGGATTAGGGGCCCATTCTTGGGATGGAATTGGAGGTGGAGAAGGGGTGGGAGAGTGGGGCTGGGGATGGTGTCACCTAAACCACAGGGGAGAGAAACTTAGTAGTATGAGAGGAAGCCAAGGAAGCTGAGAGGAAAGACAATATCTTTTCAACGTCAGAGTCTACTCCTTTTTCTGAAGAAAAAAAAATTACATTTCTTCTTTTGGCCCATGCAAATGAAGATGTCTCCTCTGAGTTAAAGATTCAACTAATATTATGTTAATGTATGTTTTGGTTTCTACTGAAGTTATGCATTGTTTTTAAAACATTTGTTCAATGGCCTTTAAACTTTATTGCCAGGCTTTCAGTTCTTGAAAGGAGCTCATTAGATTTTCATTAACTCACCAGCTTTCACTCAATACTAGGGACCAAAGTCCTACCGGGCCATTCTGCAAGGCCCTTACAGTCAAATCATTAAAATTTCCAGTTGAACACACTTTAGCAGTGTATTCTCCGCCTCTTTATTACCGCCACCCTAAGGAGTTTTTTCAGATAAGTTTTCCCCCTAATTGCCCTTTTCCCACAACATTTCAATTCCAAAGATATACTACATATTCATTTATGTAACTGTGGCCTTTGGGAGGGTCACAAACCATTGTAATATTTAAGATTGTCCCCCAGCCCAAACCAATCTTTCCTGCCTTTGGTGGGAGACATTGCCCCTATAAAGAATGCATGCTTAAAAACTACTAAACAATGATTGTGGTCTTTCCAAAATAGTGTTTTCCTCTTATAATTGCCTTATTTATTTCAACAGTTAACTCTTTTCCCACTTACCAGCTCCTTTCCCTAAGTAACTAGAAGTAGAGCTATTATAGTCCCCCTCTCAGCAGGAAACACCAAGGGAATATGCTTACCATGTCTCTAACACAAATAACAGTCCCCCAGGAGGTAACTACCAGTTTCAGTTGCTGGAACTGAAATGAACAATTCAGTAGTGTGTTTTTTTTTTTAAGTATGTTTAAAAATTCTTTTTTCGGTGTGGAGAAGGAGAGCATCAGGATAAACAGCTAATACACGCGGGGCTTAATACCTAGGTGATGGGCTGATAGGTAAATGGGTGAGATGGTGGTTTGCTGCGCCTATGTAACAAACCTGCACGTTCTGCACATGTATCCTGGAACTTTATTAAAAAAATAAAAATTCTTTTTTTCTGCTAGCCTCGAGGAGCAAGGTTTGAACTATACCCCTTTCAGATGTAGAATAAAGATCAATATTGTTGTGTAGGGCACTTCTCTGCCATTGTTAATTAAATCAATGAATTATCTAATGTGGTTTTTCCAGTTCTTTGCTGTGTCCAGTAATTCCATACCTAGGATGTCTATTTTAAAAAGGATGTTTTCTGGAAATCCTGAGTAGAAAGGCTGTCATATATATTCATTTATTAGGGCTGTCATAACAAAATATCCCAGATCAGGTGGCTTAGACAATAGAAATTTATTTCCTCGAAATTCTGGAGGCTAGAAGCCTGAAATCAAGGTGTCAGCAGAATCAGTGTCTTCTGAGAACTCTCTCCTTGGCTTGTAGATGACTATCTGCCAGTGTCTTTATATGGCCTTCCTCCCACTGGGTATGTCTGCATCCTACTCTCCTCTTTTTAGAGGGACACAAGTCATATTGGATTAGGGCTCATCCTAATGCTTCATTTTAACTTCATTACCTCTTTAAGGCTTTGTATCAAATACAGTCACATTCTGAGGGGCTGGGGAGTAGGACTTCAACATATGAATTTTGAGGGGACATAATTCTGTCCATAATGTAAGACCAGGTATAAAGAAGCCTATTGCAAGCCACAAACACAGAATTGGACTAAGATGTATTTATTCAAATTCCCACTATGTGTTTTCCTAGCTGTATGACTTTCAGCAACTCACTTAACCTGTCTAACTGCAATTCTAATTAGTCATGTAATAGTCATCCCTGTCCCAAAAGATGGTTGTGAGAATCACGTCTAATTAATAACTGTAACTAAAAAGTGTGTGTGTGTATATATATATATATATATATATATATATGTGTGTATGTATGTATATGTATGTCTAGGACAGCATCTGGCTTGTAGTAATTGCTCAATAGAAGGGGAGTGGTTTATTACCTCTTCCTCTTGAATTTGGATCCAGACTTTAGTACATTTGGGAATTGGAAGATCAACAAGTCAGTAAATATTGGTCACATGAAGAAGGGGAAATAAACGAGCATTATTGAACTATAATATATTGAGTCTTCTTATGCACATAGTAGGCCAAAAGTTTTGTTTTTTGCATAAGATCTGTAGATTCATTCATTCAATATTTATTGTGCATGCAATATGTACCAAATACAGAAAGCAGTCATCTCACCTACTGTATGGAGGGCTCTTCTCACAGCTGATACTCAGTCTCCTATATTTCTTGTAATAGATTCCCTGGGATTGGGGAGTTTCTGCAAGACTCAGAATTTAGAAGGTGCCTCAAGTTGAACTACTATTACTGCAGTCAGAACTGTTTTTGCTCTCTTCAGGAACAGCCTTACCTGTGTTCAGGGACTATTGTGTGGTATCATGCTACTGGTCCACATTACCAATTCAGCTATTGCAGCAATTACATGAAGGAATTCTTGCTAATGATAAAAGCCATTATGCAGTTCCTAAAGAGAATGCATTCCACAGCATTCATTAATTATGCCAGCCTGTAGATGCACAACTACCACGGCATACCCTTGAGACCACACACCATAAGGATTGAAACTCTCTCAAAGCCACAATGTATGTCTGTGTTGCTTTGCACTCTTACATTGCCCATCCTTTACAACAGCCCTTCTCCTGTCCTTCTGATTCTTAAAACTCAAAACCAGAATGAAGTAAGGCTGCAAAATGTCATTTATGGGGATGGGTTAGGCTTAAGTCTCCTGGAACCACCTTGGGTCACTCAGCTCTATGGAAGACCCCCCCGAGATGGTCTAGACCCAGAGTCATTCTCAGTCACACAGTAGTTAAGAATTCTTCATCCTACGGTATGCCCTCTTTAGAAAAATAATCGTAATGATGGGAGATGGGACACAGTGATAAATCTTTGATGTCTTTGTTCATTAGTTTCCTTATCTCTCTCTCTTCTCTCTCTTCCCCTACCCCATTATTTTCTCTTTGACATAAACAGCCAACATCAGATGATCTTGTTTCATCTGCTGAATGTTCAAGTGATGATGAAGACTTTGTTGAATGTGAGCCGAGTACAGGTAGGTCAGGTCAGTCTTATTTTGCTTGCTTTCTTTTTTCTTTTGCAAAAAACAATACATACATATATGTGATTATACATGTGTTTTATATATAGATTATAGTGTGTTAATGTGTGTATATTTTTATATCTATATATGTATAAGTATACATATATAAATATTATATCAATGAAAGCATCAAATCCCATGGAAAGAGCAATAAGATCCTACAAAAATTAAGTCAGTCTCTTGATAAGCTAACAAAAAATCATGGTATATGACTTAACATTGGGCAAGCAGATGCCCAGACTTACCACTGGAGCAGCAAATGTGTAGCAGCCAGTGGCAGCTATGAAATTCACAGAGGGTGGGAACATGAGGAAATATATGTTGGAATGACATCAAGAAAGGATGAACCTATGGAGGAGCTTAAAGATTGGTAAGTGGAGCCATAAAGATTGGTAAATGACTTAAAACTCATGAGTTGTTCTGAGCTAAGAGAACCAAAAATATATGTATATATATATATATTTTCCATGGGATTTCAACAGCAGTTAACATGGTATTATCTTTATACTAATTTTGTTAACTGTGTGTCGAGAAAACTTGTGCAACAATATAGTAAACACAAAATTAGTACTGTACCATGCCGTGTCAACAGCTGTGATGCTTCAAAATGTATCTACTGTGCTGAAGTTGAGAAGACTTTAGCAATCAGAAGCTTCAATGTGTTCCCCATTTGGACCCAGATACATTTTGATGTTTTATGGTCTTTCTTTATAGTGAGCTATATATGACCTAATGTCCAGCAGGCAATTGCAGTCCCTGATTATTTCCTATCAACTTTTCACAGTTGTCTGTTTTGAGACTTACTATAAGTTAAACATTTATATGTATATAATAGAGAACAGATATCATCGAATTTCTGTGTATGTTTAATAGAATTAATAGCTGGACTTGGGCCAGGATCTTATTTCTGCGAAGACTAAAATAAATAGAATTTTCTAGTTATTTTTTGCATTGCTTTCAGATTTTTTTCCTTTTAAGAAAAGGAAAGCCATTAAAAATTCTCTTTTGCTAATTCTAGAACATTTAAGCTTCATGAAAAAATAATCTAATAAAAATAAAAACCTTCCATTTCTGACCCCTAAATGATTTACAAGATTTCAAATCTGTTGAAGCCTGACTGCTTTGGTTTCTTGCAAGTGGAATTGGATCCAGGAAGTTCTGTGGGTTCATACCCTTAGTATGACACAGGGACATATCATTAATATGATAGGGCTTCCATTCTGGAGTGTAATCTGTTCCATTGGGAGCTCAGCTGTGTGGAGGGAAAGTAAATGTGATCTGGTCAGGGTTTTTTTTTTTGTTTGTTTTTTGTTTTTTCATATTTTTAGGTAATAATCTGTATGTGCTATGTGAGGTTTTAACCCTAAAAGGGCAGATACATCCGAACTATACCAGAACTTGGGTGCCATGTTTTCATTAATTTATTCATTCATTCATTCAATAAATACTTTTGAGCACTCAGGCAGGATACAATATATCTCTAGATTTGAGTCCTTCCTATTCTGTTTTTTTTTTTTTAAGAAATTAGCTGTCAGAGAATAGAATAGTTTTGCTATCTAACTCCTCGCGAAATTCAATTCAACAGATATTTTTGAGAGTCAACTGTATATGTTAAGCATGTGCTAGATATTAAGGGTTCATATATTAATAGGTCACAATCCTCAATACATACATTAAATTAGCTTGTTTTGTGGCAAACACTTTAAGAAATCTAGGTTTTAATTTTATATATTTATTTATTTATTTATTTATTTTAAGATAAGGTCTCACTCTGTCACCTAGGCTGGAGTGCAGTGGCGTGTTTATAGCTCGTTGCAGCCTCAAACTCCCGGGCTCAAGTGGTCTTCCTGCCTGAGCTTCCCAAGTAGCTAGAACTACATGCACCACTATGCCAGCTAATTTGTTTTATTTTGTGTACAAATGCAGTTCTCACCATGTTGCTCAGGCTGGTCTCGAGCTCCAGGCCTCAAGAAATCCTCTCGCTTTGACCTCCCAAATGGTTTTCTTCCTTTCTTAGCAGTGATATCTCTATATGCAGCAATGTTTATCAAATCTGTAGATTTTAAGGCTTATCAAAATTGAGGCTTGGTCATTCTGAAATATTATCACCATCTTTCCTCAACTACTCACCCTGCCTCAGAAAGTCATCTCCACAGCAACATTCATAATAAGGCAGTGGGCTTTTCCTGATCTCAGCTTCAGATTCTCTAGCTCTATAGCTCCCCAGCTTATGGGTATATATTGCTATTTGTTATGAGACTTGAACAGCGTAAACCTGAATGGCCCCAAACTAAATCCATTTGTTTTCTAGAGGCCACACAGGTATTTTCTCTGATTCAGAAGCAGAGGACAGAAATTCAACACCAACATTTCTTGAGTAACATGGGGTGGGTGGGGAGATACCATTTTTAAAACAATCTGTTGTGTTCTGTAAGGGAGCATGAGAGGAGATAAAGTGAGTGACAGAACCCCTGCCTTGAAAGAGTGAACATGTAGCTCTAGGAGGCTGATATTGATTTCCTCCACATGTGATTATTCAACTCATCACATTTGAAGAATGAGCATTGCATTTTTCTAATTTTATTTACTCCATAAAGTAGTCCTGGTGAGTGATTTGGATATACAGGGAAATACGTCAGTGGTATATTTAATACAAGAAGTAGGTAGATATTCCTAGTAATGCAGAGAGAGAAGAGGTTTGCCCAGAGGACCTGATTTCCACTAATGGGGATTACCTGCTTAGCACTATCAAGCCCTCTTTTTCATTACATAAGAAATATCTCCTCAGAAGTTCAAGACCAGCCTGGCCAAGAGGGTGAAACCCCGTCTCTACTAATAATACAAAAAATTAGCCAGGCGTGGTGGCGGGCGCCTGTAGTCCCAGCTACTCGGGAGGCTGAGGTAGAGAAGTGCTTGAACCCGGGAGGCGGAGGTTGCAGGGAGCCAAGATCGCGCCACTGCACTCCAGCTTGGGCAACAGAGTGAGACTCTCTCTCAATTAAAAAAAAAAAAAAAAATATATATATATATATATATATATATATGTATATGTATCTCAGGCTTCACAGTTTCCAAAAACAATACAGATTAAAATCAGAAATCAGTTTCTTGGGCAAGATTTGCACTGCCTAAAGAGAAGGGACCTACTGCCCATGCAGCAACAGATAATGGTGACATTTACACATCTTTGACATAAATTGCCAACCTTGCAATTCTACATTACCACTAAGATTAAAATTCTGGTTTTGAACACCCTAATTCACTGCCTCCATTTCTAAAACATTTTTCCAGGCCTTTTGCTTGATGGAAATACACTAAATTTGGCTAACTTCCTTGGCCTTGTTCTATCATACTTACTACTTTATCTTCTTTCACTTTGCCAGCAAGTTTATTATTTTCTAGCTGTCTTCGTTTATGAGGCATTTAATTTCTACAGGTTATTTCCTGATTAATTTACATCCATTTGAAGCTCTCACTTTTCATAAATTTGGGTAGTTTAGTGTGTGCTATAATTCAATTTTTATTTTCATGTGAGCATCAGATTTTAAATGAAATAATTTATTTTTTCTTCAAATCACATTGGGTTTTTAAACTGCTGGTTTTGAGTTAGGTATAAGCAATCGCCTTTCACTCTCAGAACTTACTTTTGTGCTTAAGGGTCACCACGGTTTGGTATAGATTAATCTTATTATATTTAGGAACAACGTAAATATTTTTGGAGTTTGGTCAATAGGAGTCTAGAAACCTTGCAAATCCAATGGAAGTCAAGTTTTCACGGTATATTTTTGCTGGTAAATATGTAGAGAAACTTAAAAAAATCCCAAATCATGAGAGCAAGGCATAAAGTAAAAGCTCAATTAGGATTTGTTGACTAAATTAGTTTGAAACAGAACTTTATATCTCTAACTTCATTTCCCCTTTAACAGCTAAAATTAAACCTGTTGGCTCATTTAAAATTTATGATTTCATATAATAGGGCTGCCCTGACAAAATCTATATTTTTAACAAATTTATTTTAGAATTTTTATTTCTTTATTTTGAGACTGGGTAACAAGACTGGCTAATTTTTGTATTTTTGGTAGAGACGGGGTTTCGCCATGTTGGCCAGGCTGGTCTCAAACTCCTGGGCTCAAGTGATCCATCCACTTCAGTCTCCCAAAGTGCTGGGATTACAGGCATAAGCCACTGTGCCTTGCCAAAACCTACATTTTTTTTTAACAAAATTATTCTCTGCTTTTTCCTATCCCTACCTTTTTCTGGGAACTAGATTCTTTTATAAGTCACAGATACAATCACATTTTCTGAATATGTGCTTCAAGAACCCAGAATTGAACCTTTAAACAATAAAGTTATAATAAAACCATCTGCATCAAATGAAGATATTCAGAAGTGTATCTGAATAGCTATCTAAAGGCGAGGGTCTGGATTTTAACTCGATTTATAAATGTTAATTGTGTTCTTCACAAAACAAATCAGTATCTAATACTTTAGATTCGTTCTTTGCATATAAACTGTTTCATTTCCAACTGCACTTCTGTTAATCTTAAATTGTGCAGTAAATTCATATTTCATTGTCCTTTTTCTCTTTGAATCCAAGAAGAAAAACGGATGAGCTGGAGAGCATTCAAATAACCCCTAGGAAAAGGATACCCTCATGAGATTATGGAAGCCAAATAGCAATTAAGATCATTAGTAAATTCACATTTGTAATCTAAAATGTGGGAATGAATTCTGAAATTCAGAGAAAATAATATAATTCACTTCCCATTTCTTCTCTTTCCCTTACCCCTGCTGCTATCCCTAGAATTCCCATCTTTGGAAATAGAGTAATAGTGAAAACAAATGTATTCTTGGATGAGCTTTTGTATAATTAGATATGATCAACTTCCTGGATTTTACATATTTATAGTTTCAAGATTCTAAAAGTCTTGGGGGCAGGAGGCCACAGAGCAGAGCGAAAAAAAAAAGTAATACTTTTATACCTAATAAGTGGGCATGGCAATACTTAACCACATTGATTCATCCAGTCGTTATCCAGGGGTATATTTTTCAGTTCGTCAAGTAGCTAGTTTTTCTGCCTTCACTTTTCTTAAATGTCCTTTGATCAAATCTCAAGGGACAGCACTTCCACCAGAGGGCAGACAGTAAAAGGAAGTGAAGATGAAACACATCCATCCATCAATAAGACTGTGCTAAGCAGTTTTCATAATGGTTGGGAAGGAGATGTTTAAACTAATGGCAGTAATATGAGATGACAAAATAATTGCTATTCCCAGAGTGGTTCTCAGGTATATTTTTACTCCTCAAATCTACAGTATTCACATTTGCATTTCGGTGTTACTGCTACTTAGTTCGTCTTTGTTAGCCCTACTATAATATACAACCCAAACTGAGTGAAATTTAAATCTGGCCTAACACCAAGATCACATCTAGTATTTTCCAGGTGGAACTGGATTCTTAATCTTTATCAGTCTGAGATGCCTCGGGAAAGTATCATCTGAAAATCTGGCACTGAGTTACTAAAAGCTCACCAAATCATTTTAATTTTTATTTGCTGGAACATGGTAGAAAATGCAGCTGAAATGTTAATAGATAATAATAATTTTCCAGTGAAGGATCAAGAGAAATTTATACCAGAATTTATAGATAACAAGTAAATGTGCTGATTGTTGGCCTTAAATATGATGTTTGAAATCTTATAGAGATACGTTTTGTCATTTGTGTCTTTGTCAAGTTTGAAGTTAGCAACCTGTATGTTTTTATTACACATAAGTCAATTTTATTTAACTATTTATTCACTTTAGATTTTTCTATATGAAAACTCATTAGCAAATAGAATCATGTTAAAATTTCATTAGTCAATGACTATTCAGAATATAGTACAAAAATAAATGTCCAAGTAAAATCTCATAGGAATGTTGGAGTATGACAGATCTATAAATTCAATGGTCTGTAAATGCTATAAATTCTGATAAAAGGCTCAGATCCACTTAAACACTTTGACCAAAGAGATAATGGAAATAATCTAAGATAAGCATTTTAGCTTTGGAAGGAGAACTGTATATCAATAGAAAATTACTTAATTCATTATTATTGGCTGTGGACATCAGTCATTTTAAAATTTGAGTTACAATACATGTCTAATGCTCACAAAAGCAAATAGTTGTTCACATACTTAGGTCTAGGCTAAATCATATCCATTTTTCAACTGCCTTTATTGATCTATAAGTTAATAGAGTATGTTCATGGGAGTATAATGTTCCAGATTAATGATACAGTTTTTGTCTTTATTAACCCACCAAGTTATTTCACTTTTTTTTCTTTTCTTTTCTTTTTTTTTTTTGAGATGGAGTGTCACTCTGTCGCCCAGGCTGGAGTGCAATGGCGTGATCTCGGCTCACTGCAAGCTCCGCCTCGTGGGTTCACGCCATTGTCCTGCCTCAGCCTCCTGAGTAGCTGGGTAGCTGGGACTACAGACGCCCGCCACCACGCCCGGCTAATTTTTTTCTATTTTTAGTAGAGACGGGGTTTCACCATGTTAGCCAGGATGGTCTCAATCTCCTGACCTGGTAATCCACCCACCTCAGCCTCCCAAAGTGCTGGGATTACAGCCGTGAGCCACCGCGCCCGGCCAGTTATGTCACTTTTTTATAACAGCCCCAACCCAACCCAAGTTATTTTTTAAACCATTGCAGTAACTATGTGCTTTTAAAATCCTCAATGGTGAAATGCTTTGAAAATTAGGGTAAGAACAGAAATATAAGAATAGGAAAGATCTACTAATTAGCTCTTGCACTTTAGGCTGAGGAATAGTGTGCATAATATATGTGGCCCATAGATCAACTATTGTGGATTTCATAACAAATATATTTAATTAAAAAATGAAAAAAATTCTATCCAACTCCATTACCCAAGATTTTTTTAGTAGGTTGGAGAGCGAGGCAGGGGAATCCATAAAATCAATGTGTGAGTGTATATACTTCTATCTGAAAGTTTGATAAATCTCTTCTATATGTAACACTTTTGAGTAACTATTACATGTAGGCACTAGAATAGGTGCTGGGAAAACAAAAGTATTTTGCTTCAGAAATATCACTTCCAGAAGTTCAGTTTATTAGGAAAGGCAGATATAATAAGAGGAATAAAAGGAAGGGAAGAAACAATGAGGACAATGAATGGAAATGCCCACGATATTATCAGCACCCTAAGGATGTTGGAGCACTCCAATTCAGTGAACAGCATACCTTATCAGGGATATGCAAGAAAAAAAAATCACACAAGATGATGCCAAGCAGTGACAGATTCAACTAACCCCAAGGAGCATTCTTCTGTATTTTAGTTTGGTGACACAGAATTCTCATTTATTATGATTGAAGAATTAGTACAGTTCAGTAAAGTAAAAAAGCAACACTCTTTTGGAATTAGTACAGCTCGGTAAAGAAAAAAAGCAACACTCTTTTGGGGACTTCACATATACAGTATGGTCAAGGGCCACACCATTTTTAGGTAATAGGGTAAAGGATGGACATGTTGAAGGGAGAATTTCAATCTGAACTCATGAGAACTTCCTGATTCCAAATGCCAGTGCAAGTGGTACATAAGGAGTGAGCTTAATGACGTCATTAAGCAAGTCCCCCAAAAATAAATAAAGAGGGATTGGGTTTTAAAAGAGAAGTTTTTATGGGATTTATTCTTTTTATTCTACATTTTTCTTCCATAAGCCCCAAGTATATGTACTGTGTGTATATATATATATATGATATGCACATATGCAAATAATATACTGCCTGTCACTCCATATATATGTAGACACAGTATAAGTGATAGTAGACTAATGTAATCAGAGATTAACAGCCCCTACCATCAGTCATGTGTTTACACAGAAATTCACGCCATCATTCTTAACCAGCATCAGCCAACATAGACATGCATGATACTGTTTTAACTTGGCAAACAAAGCATGTTGATTTTTCTTTAAGATTTCTTTATCATAATTATAATGGTGACTCCATAATTCAGTTATCCTTGGGAGGGGTGGAAAGAAAAAATTATACAGATATATCTATCCGTATATGCACATTCCTGTGTATATATATAAATAGATATATACCTTGTATATATTTGAAGAACATTTTGTTGTTTCACCTCATCTTGTGCCGCATGAATTTTTGGTGATTCAATTTATTTTGTTTTCATATTTACTATTTTGATCATTATGGCTATTTTTAACTCATTGCTATACTTTTATGAATAACTATAATCATTATTTTCAAATACTGAGAGATATATAGATATACAAATCAAACAAGGCAAAAAAATCTTTTCTTGCCATCCTAATCTCAAATTCCTCCCCTTTCAGCATATCCCTCCAGTATTTATCTCAAAACAAAACAAACCCCAACGAAATCCAAGAAAGTTGTGTACAAAAGAATGAATACTGTGTTTTCCTCTTCCTCCTTCTATGCATATTTTTCCTTTTAATTTCCGTTTCTTTCCTTTTTATTTACCCCCATATCTGCATGGACCACTTGCCTTTACTTTCCCCTTTATGACAATGTAATTAATTGAAAAGATAAAAGAAGAGTCAGAAAAAAATAAAAGAAAAACACATAGAAACGACAGAGAAACACACCCCTCTCCACAAATTTCAGATGGCATAAAAAGAATTTTATTGCAGATATAGAATATTTGTTGTATCTTTTATTTCTGTCTGGACAAGCCCAGGATCATTGTGTGGCATGCCGTGACAAGTTTTGTAGCTAATCAACTAACCATGGCCTCCATCACCAGTGCATGACATCATCTTGTGTTTCATCCTAGTGACACATCTAGGCTAACCCAGCAAGTCCAGTGTATGAGTTGTGGGAATTACATTCTTTTGTAGTTATAATTTCATGGGTCCTTGTTATTATTATTATTTCCATTGGATCATGACAGCCCTAAGAGCTGCTCTCGCGGCATCTCTGTATGGTTTTGTTCTTGTGTTTTCTTTTCTTGGCACAGCAGTCAAGCATGTGTCTCTTGTTTGGCACATCTGTCTTGCCATCTTGTCTTGTCCACTGTCGTGGTATTGTTCTGTGATTCTGTTCTCTGTAAGATGTGATTTGAAATCCTCTGCCTTTATTTCTCACTCTCCTATTGTCTCTACTTTTAACCTTACCCCTAGGGAACTTCACAAAGAAGCAAAACAAACTTTCAGTCACATTGTAAGGCTGATCACTGGTTTGCATCTGGAAGTCATAAGTTGTACTTTTTACCTGACTTAAAGAGGAAAAACTTACAGTGGGAAACTACTGATAATTATACTCAAAAAACAGCAAACTGATCAACGACAATAAGAAACCCTTGTTGATTATTTTTGGTATGATTAAATGGGCTTACTGTTAAAGGGACTTCATGTAAGATCTAATTTCCAAAGAGTTTTTTTCATAAATTATCAGTCTTCTAGTCAGAAACTTTTCTTCAGGAGCAGATCAACGGAAGATGTTTTTCGGAAATTGTTAGTGAGGGAGCATCATTTCTGCTGTGTAGAACAGTGCCTGTTCCTGAATTGGGGAGGAACTTTATGGAAATCTGCAAATGTTTTATTACAAAATGCATTTATGTTTATGTATTAAAATATAAATGTGTTCAGCAAGGCATCTGAGGATGGGAAAAAAAAAACTTTTTAACTCACTGGTTCCACCTCATGCATATTTGGAGGTAAGATTATCTTTTGATCTTTCTGAGTCAACTGATATACATTTTACTTTTTTATTTTTTAATTCATGGAAGCATTAGAGAGCCAACAGTTCAACTTTGACCTAAATTCATTCTTTTTCCATTCCAGAGAACACGACGTACATAATAGCTTTAGTTCTGAGAATAGAGTCTGAATTTGAGACAAACATAGAAGGAAGTGCCCAGTTAATTATCCAAATGTTGGACTCTACCTGTGATTATCCAGGCGATTTGATGCTTTACTTGGAAGGATTTGATTAGTTGGATACGAACAGCATGAAAATGACACTTTGTAACAACTTTCCCTCTTTAAGGGTTGAGCACGAGAATATCAAATAGGTATAAAAATGAGTAATAGGTGATATATTAATAGATTAAAGATTATTCAATAGGCCTAAAGATTTCAGATGAAAAATCTGTATTTGTAATCTGAAAAAGAGAAAGCATATCCAGACCTGTGGTTTTCTGATGAGATCTTTCAGTCAGGCCAGGGTAGCTATTGGTTTTTCTTAAGGGTAAGGGGAAAAAGGCCAAGGATGAGGAACTGGATGGCTCTGTGGACTAAGAACAACTTTCTGATGAAAGAAGGAAGGGAAACAATAAAGGTGAAGAAAGAGGAGGAGGGAAATGTAAAAGAAAGGAAGGAGGAAAGGAAGAGATATTGATTATGAGCCAGGTAAAGCTGCTTGCTGATAAATATTTTAAAACCAGCACACACACAGAGCTCTAATTTGCAGTTTTCCAGTTTCTGCATGGTGTAAAATATTCCCACCATGGCTGATTTCTAGCTACCAATATGACAGCCCTAAACTCGGAATTGGGAAGTGTCCTTGCTTGTACACAATTATATGGCTTTTTCATCATACGTACACTATAGACATCAAGAACCTCATAGATAATAGTAAAATTTAGTAAAATAATTAGGAAGTACCGAGTTTTAAGTTTTTAATTACCTGTTTTTAATATACTTGTAACTTTATATATATTAACTTTTGAAAATGGCCATGTTTTAACAACCAGCTTGCAAATTTCCTAGAAATTTTGCAATCAGTTGTCATAAACTGGCTCAAGCACACCACTAGCCCAGGTACTATACTGGGTACATGAAAACATAGTATTTTATTTAAATCTCATTTTAAGTTATTGTGAGATAAAAACTACCTTGGTCATCTTACAGTTGAGAAAATTGGGATTTTAAGTTTCCTTGTTCAAGGTTATGGTAGAGGTAATATTCAAGTCCAAATCTGTTTGAAAATAGACACTTTCTATTACAGTGTGCCAGTCATTCTTTCAGCACTTCTCAAAGCACTAAGTTGTCGAATTTTGACACACCCCTTTGTGGAGCTTAGCATGACTTGGGTTTCCCTATTCCCTCAAGGAGGTCCTTGGCTTTAGCTGTCATAGATAAAATGGAGTTTAAATGTATTATGGTTTTGTCAAAGGCAAAATGAAGACAGTGAAACAAAATTAGAACTGCTGATTACTCTGTTTGTAAATGCCACCAAAGTTATGACCATGTCTTCATGAGAATGTCCACTTTGACTAATTTCGTTTCCTCCAAATATTCCTCTTTTACTAACATTGACAATGAACAGGATATTTCTTAGGTTTTCAAATTCTGTCCCTTGAGCTTTGGAAAGACTATCCCAGATACATTTTCTGAGCACATAGAATCTATAGCATGATTCCATTACATAGTTAGGTTTTATAACTTTTAAACTCTAATGAATTTTATTTAGTTACAGTATGTAATGCATGTTAATTAACCAACTGCACAGTGAAATATGTCAATGCCCTTTGCTTCCACATTTTCTAATAGAGTAAGCTAGTATATTAACATTTAAAACAGCATGAGAACCATAGTACTGCAGAAAGCAACTGCAGTTTTTAAAAAGATCATTTTATTGTAAGATACTTAATCATTGCTCTGTAAAAGAGTTTGAGAGGTCTGGGAATTAAAAAGGAAAGTGTTGCAGCTTTTTAGTCCTTCTAATTTGACAAGATAGATAATTTGATTGGGTTTCTGATAGTGCAGTATTTTGCTTTAATTTGGTGCGAAGTTTAGTTGCCCCCATAATAATAATAATTATTATTATTTCGGTCACTCTGTCACCTATGCTGGAATTTAGTGGTGTAATCTCAGCTCACTACAACTTCCACCTCCCGGATTCAAGCAATTTTCCTGCCTCAGCCTCCTGAGTATCTGGGACTACAGGCGTGTGCCACCATACCCAGCTGATTTTTGTATTTTTAGTAGAGACGGGGTTTTACCATGTTGGCCAGGCTGGTCTTGAACTCCTGGCCTCAAGTGATCTGCCTGCCTTGGCCTCCCGAAGTTCTGGGATTACAGGTATGAGCCACCATTCCAGGCCTCCCTATAGTAAACTTTCGATGGCAGCATACACAACATTGAATAAAGTCCTCTGAAGTGATTTCTAGGCTTTTTCCTATAGGTTTGCCACTGCTACAACTTTGTTTCATCATTCAGTGAATATTAGCACTTCCTTTAATGAAATATAGTCTTAAGTACTTCACATTGTTAACTACTTTAATCCTCACAGCAATCATGTGAGAGTCTATTCTTATTATCTCCATTTTAAAGATAAGTAAATGGAGGCACAGAGGAGCTAAGCAAATTATCAAAGTCACACAGCAAGGAAGTAGAAGAAATGGGATCTGAACCCAAGCCAACTGCCCCCAGCGTGGACACCCATCACTATGCTATCCTGTCTCTTACGTAGTGCTTATTTTCCATTAACCTAAATATATGAAATAGCTGCCAGCCTCCTTGATAATAAAAGAAAGTCTGTGTATTGAATGTATTACATGGTTGGGAAGTAGTTGATAAATGGGTTAGTTATTATGTATCAAAAAGGCTTTAAGAATCTTGGTTGATGGGGGTTATAAAATTGTTCCATTATGATTGATTCAAATAACTGTGGTTAAAACAAGTTACCCTGGTTTCCCATAAGGAGGAATGACTCCAATATTGGAGAGAAATACCAACACTTATGTGAGGTGAGTCTCCCCTGATGTCACCTATGCAATAATATGTGCACTTGGGCTTTTTTTTGGTTTTTTTTTTGAGACGGAGTCTCGCTGTCACCCAGGCTGGAGTGCAGTGGTGCGATCTCGGCTCACTGCAAGCTCCGCCTCCCAGGTTCACGCCATTCTCCTGCCTCAGCCTCCCGAGTAGCTGGGACTACAGGTGCCCGCCACCACGCCCGGCTAATTTTTTGTGTTTTTAGTAGAGACGGGGTTTCACCGTGTTAGCCAGGATGGTCACGATCTCCTGACCTCGTGATCCGCCCGCCTCGGCCTCCCAAAGTGCTGGGATTACAGGCGTGAGCCACAGCGCCCGGCCGCACTTGGGTTTCTAGCTCATTATTCATGATCAATTCTGTTCAAAACATATGCTCAGACAACAGCCACCTTTAACTGATGTTAGGAATCTAAGAATAGAGGCTCGTAGCGAGAGCTTGGGTTAAGATACTGCATTTTCTTTATTTCAGAAATAAATATGTTCCTTAGAACACAGTGATTTAGGTGTTACAGCTAAAAGAAAGCAAAAACAACAACAACAACACGAACTTGTATTTCTTATCTTAGACCCTTTCTGACACCCACATGCTCTTGACATCTCTTAAAATTGTACCTATTTGTTTACCCTCCCTTTTTCCTCACTTCCTTGCATTATGCATCCAAAACTATTTTAAAAGCCAAAACACACACACACTTTTTGTGGGTCTTTGAGTTTCCTATGCAAGAAAAGAATCTTAAAATGAGTTATAAAGAACTAAAAATCACAATTAAAAAGGAAACATAATTTTAAAACTGTGTTTGCTTTTATTATAATCGTTATTCCAAGGCAAGTATGGCCTGCACAAGCATCTGAGGATTCCATTACAAATTATATCAGTCTCAACCCATCCCGAATCCAGATCATAAACTCATAAACTGGAAAGTGTGTATAGTTGAAAATGTTTGCATACCCTCTGTCCTAGAGCAGTGCTTCCATCTTAGCTTTGAAGCACAGAGACCTCTTCTTACTAAAAGATCATGAAAACTGGCAATACTGTATTGCCCAGTGTTAAAATTTGTCAGATTAATTACCCAGAGCCAAAGTTAGCAAACTTTTTTTCTGTAAGGGCTGGGGTGTAAGTATTTTACACTTTGAGGGTCTTACAGTCCCTGCCCTATCTCCTCAATCAGCTCTTATAATGACACATAGCAGCCATGGAAACAAATAAATGAGCAGGGCTGTGTTTTCATGAAAGTTGATTTACAAAAGCAGAGATGGAGCTGGATTTGGCTTAGAGGTCATAGTTTACCCCAATCTAGAGAAGTCCCATAGGTTAAAAATGTATAGTCTTTTTTTTTCTTTTTAATAGATAAGACCTTCTTGCCCATTTTATAGTCGATCCCAACATTTGTTGAGTTCTCCACTAAGTACATGAGACCACATAGGATACAACAGGACATTAAAAGCTTTTTTTTTTTTTTTTTTTTTTTTTTGAGATGGAGTCTTTTTCTGTCACCCAGGCTGGAGGGCAGTGGCACAATCTCGGCTCACTACAACCTCCGCCTCCCAGGTTCAGGCAATTCTCCTGCCTCAACCGCCTGAGTAGCTGGGACTAAAGGCGTGAGCCACCACGCCCAGCTAATTTTTGTATTTTAAGTAGAGACGGGGGTTTCACCATGTTGGCCAGACTGGTCTCGAACTCCTGACCTCGTGATTTGCCCCCCTCGGCCTCCCAAAGTGCTGGGATTACAGGCATAAGCCACCGCACCTGGCCCTAAAAGTTCATCTTTAAGGACATTTCCCACCTTTGTTTTAGATATGCCACTATCTCAGACATGAAACACAATAACAAACTAAACCAGGGTCATCTCCACCCAGCTTGTACACTACATCTTTGGGTAGGAGCTTAACGTCTTGCCCTTCGCTTTGCCAGTGTGTCTTCTGAGCTCCCCACCTCTGCTAGGTGTGGGCTGCATTCACCCCCAATTTTAGACCTCTTTGGCAGTAGCTTCCTTGATCTCCCGCCCACATACTGTGTCATATCCCAGTAATTCTTCCCCAAACCTTGGCTATGGGTTATTGAGCTGACAAATGTCTAAATGACTGAGATACGATTTCACAACCTGCTGAGAGCCTCTTCTTTCCCTGTACTCTTTGATTTGTAGCTTTATAAGTTTTGTGAGGAAAGTGGGAAAAACATTCTTGGTGACACAGGCAGTGAATGAGGAGGACACAATGGAGTGGGCACCATATCTAGGACTCCTGCCTGCATTGCGAGCAAAAGCATGTATTTATATCTTAGCCCTCTGAATGTTAGAGGTAGCAGATTATACAGTATGGTGCAGGAAGGAGCATCCTATGTCCTGAGGTGAATAACGTGTTCTACCACCTGGCAGCAGATTAGACCAGATCAGGCTATGAGAATACAGGTTCACAGCCAGATTTAGTACTACCAGCCAGATTTAGTACTACTGCAAAAATGGCTTTTCCTTAAGAAGTTTTTGTTTCTAACTTTTATTTTAGGTTTATGGGTACATGTGAAGGTTTGTTACCTATGTAAACATATCATGGGGTTTTGTTGTACATATCATTTGATCATCTAGGTATTAAGCCCAGTATCAAATAATTATCTTTTCTGCTCCCTCCATCCTCTCACCCTCCCTTGCTCAAGTAGACTCCATTGTCTGTCGTTTCCTTGTGTTCCTAAGTCATCATTTAGCTCCAACTTGTTGAGAACATGCAGTATAAGTTAATGCTTACTCTCTTTAACATCTTTCACATTAGAAATCTATGGAGAAGAAATATGAAAGACTCGTATATAAACATGGGGCAAACCATGAAGCTAAATCTTAATGTATCCCAAACCCCAGAGGGAGCATAAGGTTAACTTTGGGGGGCCAGGGTGCTTAGTGATAACATTATGAGCTTTCTACATTAGCAGGGCCCCCTGGTGTGGTTTTGTGCCTGGAGTTGTAAGGTTCTGAACTACAAAGAAAGCAAACAAAATGAAGAGATGATGCAAGGAGGCAAAAAAGATGGAGGCATTAGGAAAGGCTTTGAGGGCAGGAGGCACGGGGTCATCTTCTAAAATAACCTATTGGAATGCATGTTCTAATAAGCTTTGAAGATCAAAGAGATTAACAAGAACAAGGGAAAACAAGGGTAAATTAGGCACTATTGATGGCCTGACAAGGACTTTTTTCTCCCTTTCTGCTTACAATAACCTCTCATTTTACCATGTGGCTAGTTGGTTTGTTTACTTGTTTGTTTACACTTACTCATTACTAGCTTTCCCTATAAAGCAAGGGAAAACACTCTGTCCCCAGGGGCCAGCTGCATAACATGAATAGATGAAATAGACCAGACCAGATGCGATCTGCAGTCATGGGAACTCTGAACTGAAGAGAACATGCCCTCATTTAAAGGCATCCAAATGAAACATTTTAAAAACGCTAAAATAAAGAGACCCCATGAAGGTCAAACAAGGCATAATGAGACACACAGTGTTTTTTATTCTTTTGTTTCTTAAATTCCTTTAAATATAGCCCTTTCATAAATTTGGCAGGATGTGCTCTCAGTAAAATTTCTGGTTGAGTAAACTCTTGGTGACATTATCAAATTAAACAGCAATCCCTTCCAAATTCCCCTAAAGCTAAGACCTTTTTTTTTTTTGCATGTCTTTTTTTCTCTGATAATCCCAGAGTTTATATAACCTCAAACTATAAGCTTGATGAATTTTAGAGTTCATTGTAATGCTTTTGGTTTAGGTGACAAAACTGATGCCTACAAAGGTAAATTGATTTGCTGAAGGTCATGGACCTAGTCTTTATTGGAGTTGTAATTCAATCCCACATGTCCTAAATCTTTAATCCATGCCATTTTATTGATATTATATATTAAGATTTTTTTATTGTATATCCAAAGATTTCTATTCTACACTGAGGTAACATCCAACAGAGAATTCAGTAGTAGTATGAAATTGATTATCTTCCCTCTACTGGACATTGTTGCCATACAAGACGATATCATTGACCCACTTAGGGCTCAAATATACAACTCTGTATTATTTTAGTCACAAAGGGAACTAAGATTATAGACAAGTTGTGAAGCAGTTAGTGGGGACTAGAAGTCTCCTGTGGCACAGACTCAAATATATGTTCTAGTGATGTGTTCTCAGTCATGTTATCTGCCCACACAGAGGACAGATTAAGCAACCTAGAGTACTGGTTCCCAAGCTCGAATTTAAAACTAGTACCAGTCTATGCCAAAGCTTTCAGTGACCCATAGTGAAATGAGAAAAGCAAGGACAATATGGTGAGTCTGCACAAAGTCAAATTTACAGAACTGCCCTATATTTGGATACTGTATCATGTTTTTTTGGATGGCTAAAATCAATGTCTTTTACAAAAGCAGCATTTTGTTACTATGTATAGCATTCTTAATCAGCAAAATAAAGGTTGGCAATGGTATGTCAGTCCTTCCCTACAGTTTTTCTTTGAAGTTTTTTTCTCAGGCATTGAAAACAAACATCCAAAAAAACAAAAAAACAAGAGTTTTAAAGTTTTAAAGTGTTCTCTATGTTGCCACATTAGATTGAGTAGATTTCAAAGACTGAAGGCCTTTTTACATGTAAAATTTTATTGTGAACTAATAATGATGATGTTAAGACCCATCTATTTTATTGAGGTCCCAGGAAGTTACTAGTTTAAGCATCCGTCACTTAGATAACAAGCATTAAGGTAATTTTTAATTTCAGTTAAAAAAATAGATTAAAGGCACAAAATAGATTTCCAAACAAACAAACAAACAAAAAAAAAAAACAAAAAAAGCCACCCTAGGATAAATATAATTAGAAGGCCAAGATCAGTTTAGAAGTCTACTTAAAGAAAGACAGAAACTTCTAAGGACTGTGTGGAAAGATAATTCATGCCTATAAAAAAAGTCTCTGTGCTAACTCTAGATTTTTTTCACTGTAAGCCTTATAACAAAGGAGAGCGAGCTATTTTGGAAAGCTGAATTAGCCTACATTTGAGCTAACATGATCCATCTTTGTGTCAAGAGAAGGTCAAATATTATAGTCCCCAGCCAAAATAAGGCATGTGATCTACATCAAAGGCAATTCCTGAATGTGTATCTACAGTTCTCATCCCCTCTCCTCTTTTTTGTCTCTTGGGTAATCTATACCAATAACCTCCTGATTCATGAAATTTATTATCTAAATATTGAAAATATTACACTAAATTTAGCCTAATAAAAATTCATGCCAAATTTACTGAGTATTTATTGGAAATCAGAGACTTAAGGTCCTGAATCAGGTGTAAGAATTATATTATCAATAACAGACTTAACAGTGATTATCTCTAGGTGGTGACCGATATTTTGGTAATCATACTCCAAAACATCTATATAGAAATTGGGCATGGTGGCTCATGCCTATAGTCCCAGCTACTTGGGATGCTGAGGTGGGAGGATTGCTTGAGCCTGGGAGGTCAAGGGTGCAGTGAGCCATGATCACACCACTGCACTCCAGCCTGGGCAACAGAGCAAGACCCTGGCTCAAAAAATGAAACAGAACAACAACAAAAATCGATGCAGAGCATGTATTACATTTGTAATCAGAGAGAAGGGATATCTGTTATTTCTTAAAATATAGAAGAGTATACTAGGAGACCAGCAAGGGAAATGTTTTAATATTTAGATATGGAAGCTTTGCCAGACCTGTAATTTTTTAAAAATAGTGAATCCTTTTTCCTGGGTTGAATTATGATGTATGGCCCTGCAAGGAAAGCTGCTGGAGGAATTCAAAGATGATGATGATGATGATGATGATATGCAGGGCTCTACATAGCTTAACACATTAGTTCCATAAGGTCAGTTCTGTTCATCAAGTGACAAATTGTCCATGGATACACCAGGTGGTAATGCAGCAGCAGTGGGCACAAGCTATCCTGTAAATGACCCATTACCAGAAAGTTTAAAATTTCTGCTTGGAACCCAGGAACACAGATGGAACACGAAGTGGCTTTCACCAGAGTCTTGGGAATATGCTTGATCCTTTAACCCAGCTTCGGGTGTTGTGTACATACTTAATGCCTGAACAGTTCTCATCTGTACATCTGCTGGTTAGATGAAAAGATGCAGTTGCAGACAAGTAATTTAAAACTTTTCATGTCTCTCTACCTCCCTCTTCCTCTTCTGTCTCTCCCTCGATAGGATGTCCAGAAAATTAAACCAGCTGCAGATTAATTGAGACTCTCTTCCATGTAGGGAACATCTGTCACTGCAGCTACAAAGATTATATTAATGAATTAAAACATTTGATTACCTTTAATCCAAGAGAATGCAGCAGTCTCTTTAGTCATTTAGTTTATCAGGGTTTTTTGATGGTTCTTTTTTTCCACGTGCATCTTATGACTATAGTCCACCCCTGAAGCTGTGAGATCTTTCAGCAGATGTTGTTTTCCATATCTTTACCCTTTCCGTTGTGGAAGGGGGAAAAAGCCCTCAGAAAAGCAATTTTGGAGGAGGCAGAAAAGGTTTCCATCATGAACATACTTTTAGAAACAGCTGGTAAAACAAATGGTCCAAGTGCAATGCCTGGAGCATATCTGTTCAAACAAGGTTGTTTAAAGATAAAAGCACCCACTTCTAAATATCAGCATTAGTAGTGATTTCCACACGTATATTTAAGAGATGGAAGAGCTTGTGAAGACTTTTTGATTTCTATTTTGTTTTCTGAGACTTCTTTAACTCTTTTGGTTTTGTTAGTATTTGAATTTATCAGAAGCTGCTCAAATTGTTAAAACTGTATCATTATATGTAAAATATATAAATTTACATATAATGGATGCATAAAGATTTGCTTTCTTATTCTAAGAATGTTCTTATTTGATAACATCTATGCATAGTCCAGAAGATTGACATGGAAAACTGATAATGTACTTAGGTATTACCAATCCTATAACCCAATTTGTGAAAAGGTCAGGCACTCCTACTAAAGAACAAACGTTTGTATTTGTAGCATTTAAAAATCTGATTTTATTTTGTATTTGCTACATTTGGAGTCAACCTTATACCCTTCCCTTGTAATGACTTCATTTGTTTACCAGGCTGTTTTGTTCTGCATCCTCTGCCAAATGCCATTACGTAACTTCCTTTGTCAGACCAATTGGTGAAATAATTCTTTGTGTGCTTTTTTTTTTTTTTTTTACGTCAGTCCAATTTTCAAATTATATGTCGATTTTCTGAGTCAGGCATTGCACAAATGCTGATTTGTTATGCTTGAACTCGATAAATGTGTGTTCACCCTATCAGTTGTCATTCATGCTGACTGCTTCCTCTACTCTCTTCACTCTGATTCTGTTTTCATTTAAGAAAATTTCAGAAGTAGTGAAGCTAGGAGAGTTAATGAGTAGCCACGTTGACCCTAGTAGGATCTTTCTTACCCATTGGAGAAAAGCCCTGTTTTAAAACGATGCACAAAGAATAAGCTTCAATGTCTTCCTCTCCTCAACCCCAGCATGGAGCACAATGCTTATGTGGTACACGGAAGTGAGAAATTTAAGAAGTGCTTCACTTTAACTTTTCTCAATAAGTAAATAAAACTGTCTTTTCTAGAGTCCAACACATCCCAAAGTGTGTGACTTTGCTATTTTACCTTAAACTGACTATTCTCTGAATAGTTTTTCATGTTATATAGTCTGAGACTTTTCTTTCCATCCTGCTGGTGCTGGAAGACATGATCATAACTACTCACAACCCAGATCTTAAAATATATATTTTGTTATACTTTTATATACTTGTATTAAAGCATCAGTTAGTAAGTTTCATGGTTGTTTCTTCTGATGTAAAAGTAACTGTAGTTATAGATCCTCGAGCACATGTCACACTGAAAACCTAATCACAAAGTCAAAATATGTATATAAATATTAGCTTGATTATGTGTCACATGTACCCCAAATTACACATATATATACCTTCCTCAAAGATTTTTTTTTGTGGGGGGGGACAGTCTCACTCTGTAATCCAGGCTAGAGTGCAGTGGTGCGATCTCGGCTCACTGCAACCTCTGCCTCCCGGGTTCAAGCGATTTTCCTGCCTCAGGCTCCTGAGTAGCTGAGATTACAGGCACCTGCTACCATGCCCAGCTAGTTTTTGTATTTTTAGTAGAGGGGTTTCACCATAGTGGCCAGGCTGGTCTCAAACTCCTGGCCTCAGGTGATCTGCCTGCCTTGACCTCCCAAAGTGCTGAGATTACAGGCGTGAGCCGCTGTGCCCAACCTGAGATATTTTTTTTAAACCTTGGATTTTCAAATAACTTTATAGTTGGAGAAAAGTTGCAAGAATAGTATATGGAATTCGTTATGTCCTTACTCAGGTTCACCAATTGTTAACATTTGCCACATTTGCTTTACCATTCTCTATATGTGTGAGTGTACATGCACACATGAGCCATTTGAGAGTATGCATACAAAACATATTTATGTAGATATGTATTTCCCCCTGAACCATTTGAAACTCAGTTGTAGTCATCATTCCTTTTTTAAATAATTCAGTGTGTATTTCCTAACAAGGACTTTCTCTTACAAAATCAGAGTACAGTGATCAAAATCAGTAAATGTAATCTTGACACAAAATCTCACCTAGAGTACGTATTCACATTGCACCAGCGTCTGCATAATGGGCTTTGGGATTATTTTTTCCCAGTCTGTGATCCAATCCAAGATCACACATTGCATTTAGTTGTCAAGCTCACCAACTTTTGAAGCATCTTCCTGATACGTTATTTTATTCCCCCACTTGTTTACTGGTCACAGACCAGTAAGAGCAAGTAAACTTCTTAAAGTCCTGCCAGGTGTGTTGGTGTAGAAGCGGGAAGATAGAGCCTGTGCTTCAGCACAGGGGGAAGATTTCAATTTTTAGAATTAAAATTATGGCAAGGAAGGACCTGTGTTTCATCTAGCATTCATTCCTTAGAGAGCACGGATATGATAGTCTGACAATGCTTTTTATTAATGTTTTCACTTAGCTGCAGATTGAGCATTTACTGTATGCTAAGCACTGAGGATGCAAGAGTAAGCAAGAACAGAGATGGTCCTTGTGGGTCTAGTGGGGGACACTGTCATGTAATTAAGTGACCTCCAAATAAATGTGTGATGACAAACGTTGATGAAGGCTATGAAGCAAAGGCACTTGGTGCCATGAGCATACCATGGCAGGACAGGTAACAAGGCAGGGGTGGGTGCTAGGAATGTAGAGAAGGATGGGGAAACCTTCTCTGAAAAAAATGATATTTGAGCAGAAGAGTGTGAAATAAGTGACAGCAAAGAGGAAGAAAAAATGCATTAGAGCTTGCAAAAAATTCTGAACATTAGAAAAAGTCAGCCATTTCTGGGAGAGAGTTATCTGGGAGCAGCAAATATCTCACAGGATTTTGTCCAAAGTATAAAATTAGGAAGTGTTTTGGCTATTCTTGCATTGCTATAAAGAAATACCCGAGACTGGGTAATTTATAAAGAAAAGACGTTTAATTTGCTCGGAGTTCTGCAGGCTATATAAGAAGCATGGTGCTAGCATCTGGGGAGCCTCCGGGAAACTACAATCATGGCAAAAGGTGAAGGGGGAACAGGTATGTCATATGGCCAGAGCAGGAACAAGCAGGGGTGGAGATGCCACAAACTTTTTTTTTTTTTTTTGAGATGGATTCTCACTCTTGTCGCCCAGGCTGGAGTGCAAAGTCGCGATCTCGGCTCACTGCAACTTCCACCTCCTAGGTTCCAGCAATTCTCCTGCCTCAGCCTCCCCAGTAGCTGGGATTACAGGCTCATGCCACCATACCCAGGCTAATCTTTCTATTTTTAGTAGAGACGAGGTTTCACCATGTTGGACAGGCTGGTCTCAAACTCCTGACCTCAAGTGATTTGCCCGCCTTGGTCAATTAAAGTGTTGGGATTACAGGCGTGAGCCACAGCACCTGGCTGCCACAAACTTTTATATGACCGGATCTCACTATCATGAGGACAGCACCAAGCCACGAGAGATCCACCTTCATGACCCAAACACCTCCCACCAGGCCCCACCTCCAGCTTTGGGGATTACAGTTCAACAAGAGATTCAGGCAGAGACAAATATTCCAAACTATATCAGGAATTAAGTAGGCTTTGCTGTCCTTTTGCAGCTTTGAGTCAACCCATATGAGAGTGAATTCTCCGATCCTGTACTGCTCCTGGGAGGAAAGGGAGTGGGCTTTGTGAAAAATAGAGATTTAGTGAGTAAAGTGATGAGTTCACTGGAGGAAGGTTGGCTAAAAAAAAGTGACATGGCCGGGCATGGTGGCTCACGCCTGTAATCCCAGCACTTTGGGAGGCTGAGGTGGGTGGATCACCTGAGGTCAGAAGTTCAAGACTAGCCTGGCAAACATGGTGAAACCCCATCTCTGCTAAAAATTCAAAAATTAGCCAGGCATGTTGGCAGGCACCTGTAATCCCAGCTACTCGGGAGGCTGAGCCAGGAGAATTGCTTGAACCCGGGAGGCGGAGGTTACAGTGAGCCGAGATCATGCTCTGCACTCCAGCCTGGGCAGCAGAGGAAGACTCCATCTCAAAAAAAAAAAAAAAAAAAAAGTAAAATTGTCTTTTTTTTTTTTGCGTACCAAATCCTATCAATGAAAAAGACAGGAATAGATTCGACTGGAATAGTCATGGGAGCCATTTCCAGGCTCTCATAGTCTTAGAGATGATACTTGGTAGTTCAGTGTCTTATTGTACTTCTTCAAGCACATACAGCCTGATTGAGAGAGACTCAAGACAGCATACAAATTCTAGGCATTTTTACATCTGCCTAGCTGTAGTGAATTAGTCATACAATAATTATTTAAAGAAAGAAATGTTTCCTCCATGTTGTGCTGGAGATACAATGGTGGAGAGGAAGTGGAGATCAACTACTGATCGACTTATAATTTACACAATTCCACGCTTTGGAGAAAACACATTCCTTCTTCCTCACCATCACCCTCACCATTATAATTATTATCAATTAACTTGTTCAATATGTAATTTTGAAGTTGCCAATCATTTACCAGTGTGATTCATGATGTTAAAAGGAAACGGCTTTTACATTATTAATATTCTGAAATAAAAGTTTGGGTTTGTGTGCTTACAGTTAGAATAAAAGAAAAATGCTTTGTACTAAGACTATGTAAATAATAATGATGATAATAAAGAAATAACACTTTCTCCAGAAAGGAAATTTTAGGAAATCTGTTTCAGAATACCTGTCTCTACCACAAGAGCTTTCTAAGTCATGTTTTGATTGCTAACAGCATTCCAGTACTGGGTTGGAACATATGTATTCCTTCTATCAACTGAGGAACAGCAGGTTTTCTGTTATTGCCCATGCATGGTCACTCTCTGCTTATAAAAATTCATCACTTCTGCTGATTGCATTGTATAGGATTACTACTGATTACCATTTAGATTTGTTAAGTGACATAGCACATTTTATGGAGTCAGGAGCCAGTAACCATCAAGGTCAATAGCAGCAACCTGAATCAGTTATAAATGAATTGTTTAATTACCCACACAATGATCAATGTGTGCACTGCCATAAAAGATTAGTTCTAGTCCCTGAATGTGTGTGTGTGTGCCTGTGTGTAGTTCTAAGGCATTACAGACTTCTCTGAAGTCTTCTTCATTGAAAGAGATTGCAAGTGAATATCTTTTCAGTGGAATAGAACTGAGTTATGGTAACAACATCATCTATACATCCAGCCTACCGTGGCCACTGAATTCAATGACTTTTTTTTATTAATATGAAGGTGCCTGCCTATCCAAAGCACTGGTTACCGTATTTCATTACAATGTATTGCTTCACTCAACACACTCTGAATAGAGAAGATATGCTCTACAGCTTCAAATTCAGGCACTTCCTCCAAGCAGAGCTTGTTTATCTGTCTGCAACACACTTGGAGCATTTGAAAGACTAGTGATGAAATCCATTCACGCTGTGAAAATGTGTTGAGCATCATGGCCGCTTCCTTTACAATGGCCTGGCATGGAAGGTTGGAGAAGGCCATTGTTATCATATAAATGACTGTCTATTTGCCTCTGGCATGACTTGTCCAGACAAGTTGCATCATTTTAAAATGAATGAAGTTCTAGGGAGCATTTTTAACTATAGTACCTTAGTTGTAACTTTGAGAGTTTTTAATAAGCTTGCAAGGAATAAATTTGGAATCTAGAGTAGTTTGTTCTATTTTTGGAAAAAAAGGAATGCTTTGTACATATGTAGGATCCTTTACCTGGCCACAGAGTTTGGTTTGAGAAGTGGACTTGGCTCTGGATAGTGAACAAAATGCTTTTTCAATTTTTAAAATGGAGGCACCTTTTTTCTGAGAGCATAGTCAGTAACTCCCCAAATGTGTGTCTCTTGTGTGATAGAGGAACAAAGTAAGAGAATAGCTTGGTATGTGCCTGGTTTTCTTCCACAAGTACCCAATTAGTAAAGGAGGCTTTCGCTTTTTACAAAGCATGAAAATTAGGGGCTGCCTACAGGCCTGAGAGCCCTGCCAGACAGTTGCCTAAGGCCACCAGCCAGGATTATGGAAAAGAAGCCTTGGCATACTATTCAATGGCACAGATTCACCCAAATTGCAACCGAGGAAAACGTGTTCATTTTTCAAATAGAGTTTGAGTAACCATAGACACAGGCAAAGTAATCTCTCCATTTGGTCACAATGGACTAAACTACCTTGTTCTATTGTCTACCTTCTCTCTCACTGACTCCATGAAGGGAGACTTGCTCAGTAAACTATTCAGGTGACTTTGTGAACTTTTATTTGGTGCAAGGCTCTGTTAAGAGCTGTAAGTCAGCTGTTTTTGGTCCTCCCTCTCATTCTCTTCACACTGATTGACAAAATGGGAAAGAGGTTGAAGAAGCTCACTTTTTTAGATGACAAGTATTAAGTTGACAGATAAACCTTTAGGAGGTTCCAGTTCATTTCAGGAATGTGTTGACATGAGGTCTTTAAAGATCGACAGTCCTATTAGAGATAGAGACCACCAGGAAATCATAAGGAAAAGAAAAATGAAGGAAATATCTAGATTCAGTAGGAAATTGGGGGTGATGAGAGAATTTTAAGAAAAACGCATGCTTTATCACCAGCTGTGTCATTTTGTTCAAAGGGACAGGAAACTTAATACTCTCTCTGAAGCTTAATAGAACTGCAGACCTATTGCCACAGTTTTCTCTTTTGCATAATCTTGCTTAGTCACTTAAGAGCTAGCGAGTGACAGATTTCACATGAGAATTGGTCACGTACAAGAATGTTAATGCAGAACTAGGTCAGATTATGGCATTTCACACATGCAAGATGGGAACACGCTTCCTCTGGTTAGACAAAGGCTTGACAATTGCCCATGCATCCGGTCCTGCTTGAAAGGAAGCTCATGTAATCATGAGAACTCACAATGTATCCATAGATTTCTTAGATATCAAGTTTCTATGAGCCTAGGCATTGTGTATGGTTTTGTTTTTATTTTGCCAAACGAGGGTTTTCTAGCTTCACTTAGTATGCCTGGAGAAAGCTATTTTGGTTCGGTCCAGCTCCATCACTCTAAGAAATGATGAGGATGAGCGCTCTCAGTTTGTACCGACTACTCATGAGAGACTAAAAACTGATCATCTGGCTGCTGGCAACATTCCACTGCAACAGCTAATACAGTGTTTTGGAAAGATGCCGACAACAACCAGATTGCATTAAGCACTTTACCATTTAAGATCAGTTTTGCAGTTCAGAACTTGAAGTCAGCAGCAGATCTACCTTTTAGTTTGCAGTTTACTTTGCTCCTAGTTTTTCATGTCTTCTGTGATCCCCCCACGTTTATCTCAGGGTGGATTCTAACACACATATGCTTATGTGAAAATTTCATAATACTTTAGTATTTAACAGGCACTTTTATATAAGTCAGTTGATTTCAGGACACCCCCTCGCCGCCCTGATACCAAAATCTGCAGACGCTCAAATCTCTTACATAAAATGGTGCAGTGTGTACATATAACTTACACACATACTTCTATATAATTTAAATAATTTCTAGAGTACTTATAATAACCAATCCAACATAGTTGTTATACTGTATTGTTTTTGTGTTTTTAATTGTAATATTTTCATTTACCTGCGTTTGTTGAATGAGTCGAGGGCAGGTAGATATGGAAAGCTGACTGTTACTACTTCCCTTTTACTTATATTACAATATTATCTATGTTAGTGATGTTCATAGTTCAAGAGACACACTAAAGGAATTACAGTATGGAGTGTCTCCTAAGTTGCATTGTGGAACTAAACACTAGAGACAAGAGTCGAGCCCTGGCTCTATTACTCAGTGTCTTTATGACCCTGAGCCAGTGCCTTAAATTCTCTGCAGTGTAGTTTCTTTAAATGGTGGTTCTAAACTGAGGGGACTTTTGTCCCCAGGGGACATATTGTCCATGTCTGGAGATGTTTTTGATTGCCACAACTGGGAAGACACTAACGGCATCTAGTGGGTAGTGGTCAGGGATGTTGCTAAATATCCTACAGTGCTGAGACAGCCCCCACCACAGAGAATTATCCAACCCAAAATGGCAATAGTGTAGAGGTTGAAAAATGTCACTTTAAAATGTAAATAATGTCTATCCCATTATCACAGGATTCCTATGGGGCTCAACCCCACATTTTGTTTAAAAAAAATAAAAAAACATAAATTGCCCTTCTATGTCTGATGTTAGTACTATGGGGCATTGCACATATGGACACCAAACTTTTCTCTTGAAAAGGAAAATGGATTTGTTCTTTTAGATTAAAAGTTATAAATAAAGCTATCAGATTAAAATATATTAAATATATCCACTGAATCTTGGTTTGTAATTTTATGGTTTTAAATGAATGCTCTAAATATAAAGAGAAACAATGAAAAGTTATTAAGCTTAGGAGAAACCTACTATTCAGTGACTAATATAGATAAAGGAAATTGGAATCCATGCAACTAATAGACTTTTCTATTAGGGTACAGCCACAGCACATCTTTCCTAATAGAAGCAAGCCTGAAATGATAAGTTGTTTGGATCACATTAATTAACATTCAGCTCTATTAGATTTGCACCTGAGGTTGGGTTCATTTTACTGGTGCTGATGAATATCAAACTACACAATATCTACTCACATTATATTAGAATAAAACATGTTTTACATTGAAGGCAAATTTTAGATTTGACTCTTAATAATGGTCTTTTATATTAACTCGGATAACTAGAGATAGTAAAAGAATGAATTAAAATTCCCGTGAGCCAAACTACAACATTGATAATAGTAATGAGAATTAATTCTGTATTGATTTTATGGTGCATTTCCCTCGTAAGTATATATAACCCTGGAGTTTCTGAGGCATGTTTATAGATCTTAACTTCTTAATTTTGTAATGCTGTCCTCAAAATTTTTGCTTGAGACTGATGGACAAAACCTCCTGAATTTCTTCAATTTACATGGGCATTTTTACTGGGAAAGAGCATGCAGCCTTCATCAGATTCTCAATAGGGTTTATTAACAAAAAATGTTGAGAAATCACCCTTAAAAGGCAGGCAGCTCTTAAATGCTTGTTTTCACTGAAGTCCTTCTAAAATGATATTGCATGGACTCTATCAGTCTCTTAGCAGATCATCTGTAGAGGTACCAACTGATCAAAAATTCAAAGTTCTTAATTGACATACTCAGGTTTTTTAAAATTTAAAGATCCAGATTGGTAGCTCAGCCATATAGCTAAATTGAATAATTATGCAAATGCTGCACAATATTTAATTGGACCTTTTGGAATGAAAATAACCCAGGTGTGCACAATTCTTTGCAATCTGGAGCAACCATTCTAATATATATCTGCAAGTGACAACATCTTGTATGTAAACAGGCAGAGGAAAAGAGTTCTGGCTGCCCTCCCAGGAAAATATACATGAAAGAACATTTGTGTTACAGCACATACATATTTCTGAGTTGTTTGTTATTAAAGTCCCATTGTATGAAAACAACTATATAGACAGACTGGCAATCCAGAGAGTTGGTAGTTACATAAACAGGTCCCACGGCTACCAATAATATTAACACGGTATTCTTAGCCCTTAAGAAACAAAACACAGAAATTTCTAATACTGGGAGTTTAAAGTGCCACAATGGAAAAGCAAACTCAATTACAAATGCTGGATTCCACCTGGAGCCTATTCTTTTCATTTTCTTACTTCTGTTTCTGCCACCTTCCCTTCTTCCGATAACAGATTTTCAAGTACTGCTCTTAGAATTGCTAAATGTGTTCAGAGAATGTGTGATAAGATCTGATTCTCCTGGAAGGCCAGGTTATTTTAATCTTTCCATTTCTCACACCAACCATTTAACTAGGTATTATTTGTTTCTGGGCATCACAGCTAAAGACACAACATTTTACATGAAAATGTCAGTGTTGAAAATATTATTTATCTATCTATCAAAATGTAGCCACGCATCTGTTCTTGTTTGGTTCTAGTAAACCATAACCCTAAACATGACACAAAAGGGGCTAGTGAAATATTTGCCGAGAGCGGTACTCTAAGTTAACAGTAAATAATGGAAAATAAGTAAGTCAAAACCAAAACCAGGAAAGTTTGCATTCATTCCCAATCATACTTTAACAGAACTTGCAGCTGCCACAGATTCAGACATCTTCATCTTCCTGTGGAGCATTTGTCTTTTCATAGCAGAGGACAAACAATCTCTGTGACTTTCTTATATCACTGAGACCATCTTGTACAGTTTATTTCAAAAGCAAGAATGTTCTTTTTCATTCCATGTCACCAGTGACAATACGAAACCAGATCTAACTGAAACTTCACTCAACACATTCCCGACCCGCCACCCCAACCCTAATAGCCTCTCATAACCACCGTTCTACTCTACTTCTGTGAGTTCAACTTTTGCAGTCTCCAAAAAGAAGTCAGGTCATGTGATATTTGTCTGTGCATGGTCCATTTCACTTAGCATAATAGGGGGACTAAGTTCAAGAGATCTATTGTACAACATGGTGACCATAGCAAATAATAACATCTTGTATTTTGAAAATCACTAAGGGAGTAGATTTTAAGTGTTCTTAGCAGAAAAGAAAATACAATGAGGTAATGCCGGTATAATTTAGCTTGATTCAGCCATTTCACAACTTGTATACATTTCAAAACATTATGTTGCACATGATAAATATATACAATTTTTATTTGCCAATTTGAAAAACAGAGAAGTCCCTCTTCAGAACCTGTCCTATGCAGCTGTCACTCACTTGGCTTTGTAAGCCTGCAGACAGTGTCATTTAAAATATTTTCCTCTGTACCATAATACTTTTCCTTTTAATGATATATAAGAATAATATTTCTCTCTAAATAGTTATTTCTTTAACTTTGAAATAATTCAGCATCTCATGATTTTGATTCCCATTTCTCCATATATACATTTTTTGAGGCTCTGTTATGGGATTTAGGGCTAACCTTTGTCATGGAGACATCTGTTTTTGGCAGTCTTTGTTTCCAGGGAGTGAAAATGTGTGTAGAAAGAATTGAATAGCTACATCTTAGGTGACACAATTGAGGAACTGGATGAAAGATATTTGTGGAAAGCAACATAATTATTCAAACTGGAATATGGCCATTGCCCTGGGTTTCATATTTATCTTCATAAGCAAAGTGGTTTGGGATTCTGTGCAAGTATAAGGATTTAGGATTTAAACACTAAACCACATGCCTGCACGGAGCACATGGGCTTTGTTGTTGATAATCATGATAGTCACACAGGAAACTTGACAGCGACAGCAGGGGAACAGCACAGTATCCTACTTGGCCACTGGTAGGAGGATGCAATTTAAATCCTGGCATGCGTAGAATAGCCTCACTTATCTGTGGATTGTTATTGTAATCTACATAGTAAGTTTCAGTCAGAACTCAGTTTTGTGCAGTTGATTTCCAATTCCCAACTCTGCATCATTAGGGTACAATGTTTTCTGTAAGATTTCTTTGTAATATTATAGAGAGAAGAGCAGAACAAATGCAGTTATTCCTCTCAAAGTTCAGCTGAATGCTACTAATAGTTCAAGAATGTGGATTGTAATGGTTCTGTGCATTGAAGGAACACAATGGCAAATGACAAAGATGACACTAAGTGTGAGCCACAGCTATTGTTTTGATAGCCCACTCTGCTTTTCTAGTTAACTTTCTTACAACCATCAGTTCCATATTTAAGACTAGAGGATCAGTTCTGATGATGCTCATTCAAACTCTTGCCAACTGACATTTAATGCACTTTAAAGTTGTTAAAACCAAAAGCAGGAAATGTTACACTTGTAGTATCAAGCCTGGCTCATGAGAAAGTTCCATCCACTATTCTGGAAAAAAATAGAACTAGCCTGCAGGACACAAAGCTACCTGTGGTGATCCAAACTATGCTTCTCAAAAATCTTTCTTTTGTTTGGCCACCTTTATAATAGGAGTTCTCCAACAGAGAAAGAGCTGCTTACAGCTTCAGAGTACAGATGGATAATTGTTGCTGTGCCGTCTCTGAACATCTTAGATTGAGGGTCCCAGAGAACCTCATGTATGTGAATGTTAGCACAGTACAAAAGATGGGACAGAGCTTTCCAGAGCAGTAACAGACAGCTGTGCCCAGCACTTTCTTCTAAAAGTTGGAGATGCTGAATGGAAAATTTGTCATTGTTTACATAGCACCCACACACACACAAAAAATCCTGACTCACTAGCTTCTGTGTTGTCATTTTTTGGTCCATGGTTCTATTGCTGCCTAATTTTCATATGGGACCCTCACAGTGGTTAGTCTGCACAGTAAGGAGTCAACTGTGACATCCTCATCCTCGAATGCTAGACTCCCCACTTTCTCAGCTCAATATTCCATGTGTCCAAAGTAATACTGTTAGTATCCTACATTATTCCAGAATCTTGTCATGCCACTTCAAGAAACAAATTATCACTGCTTTCTAAGACTTACCAAGCTAGGGGTGTTGTAAAGTATGTATGCAATTGACTTTTGACTTTTGATTCTTATGTTGAAAGGCAACATAAAAAATAAGCTTCCATTAATGTAATGATATAGCGTTAGGAAGACAGTATCTACAGTCCATTCAAAATATTCTGAAAATTATAGTATTGATTTTGGAACAGTTTTGATTCCATTGGCCATAGCGCTTACCTTAAGTCATTTTTTTTTTAAAAAAACCATCTTATCCATTTCATATGTTTTACAGGCACTAAAATGGGGCACAGAGACTAAGTCACTTAGTTGAGTTAACCAATAAGTAAAATTGCCTTTATATTCTGCTTCCTAATGTTGTATCTTCTCTAGCAACTTCAAGAGAGCTTACTTTCTGGAAGCTTTGCTTGTTAGTAGGATGTATAACCTGTGGGAAAAGACCCAGCAGCATCCACTTTTACTTATCTCCTTGCCTTCTCTGAAAACACATTGAACAGAAATATCCCCATCTCTTTCTCCATCGTGGGTTTTTCCTTTGGGCCACAAATAGTGAACGCCACTGCTTTACAAAGTTATTCTTTTCACCACTAATAGTTCTTTGATGTCATTTTTTGTACAAGTGTCAAAGTTTTTCTCCAGAGGCTTCCACACAGTTAAGTTCTTGCTTTTGGATTCTCTCTAAACCAAATAAATAAATCTTCGAGACTGCAGGTTAATCAAATGCCTTCAAACATGAAGGCTGTTTAGGAGCTAAGCTGCACAGACATTTTCCAACATTTAAACTCTTCATGCAGCATCTTCCTATCTCAATTTGTACCCGTTAGCCAGTTCCACAGGGCATATTGGGAAATACCTTTTATTTTCAAGGTTTATATTTGTCTTATAGATATTTGTCCTTTCAAGTAGGACAAAGTGGTAATGACCTGCCTCTATCAAAAAATTCTACCTAGTAATCCAAGATAAGTAGTGTGTTCCTAGTGAGTTGCTTACATAAAAGCCAATATATTTTGTACTGAATAGTATACAGTGTTAAAAACTCAGCTTTTTGAAGGACCCAAGCAAGCCTAACCTACATGATTTTACAAAGACAATACTTAAAAGTCATAAAGTACTAAGTCTCAACTTTCAGACTTAAGACTCATAAACGTTTTAATTTTTTATCCCTTAAAAATGTTATTTTTTGGCTAACAGCATTGAAATAAGCGTTACTATAGATTAATACTATGAAACAGGAACAAAACTGATGAGCAGACATTCTCCCAGGGAAGGACTGTGTGTGAACACATTAAACTTACGCATAAAGGTGGAGACTGTAAGTGGGTTCCAGGGTTTCCCCACGCTGACTTTTTAAATTAAATGTGGCAGTATTGCTAAAAATAAAATTTAGTGTTTCTCAAATTTTTTTAGATAGATACCTCATATGGTACTCATAAGTAGTGTGAAAACTTGAGTAGTATATCCATCTAAAGCAGCACAAGCAATATGTCAGCACCTTTTCACTATTACCACAGAGAAATAGTGTTGGAGACCATATTGAAAATGACTGTAGTCTGGCTGAGGAGATATTAAGTGACCAGATGGCCTCTGGCACTTCTGTTTTCAAAGCTGCCTTATAGCGCCTTTCTCACTTTGTGATACCAAGCTGCTGCCATGCTAGTGTCCACCCTCGAACACCATGCCACTCAGACATGGTGGGATTCGTGTTTCTGAAGGGGCACAGTAGGAAGCTCATTCTTGGGCCTTCTGGCCTGCCTGAGACTGTGCTAGCAATACAGTCTCATTGTGTACAAAAGAAGCCATTTTTCTTAACACCTTTGAGCCATTAATGAAACCTACCAGTTAGAGGTGGTCGAAAGACAAAATTACAACAAATTTAGCTTAAAGATGTATTGGTTTTACTTGCAATTGTAGAATTGGGCAACACCTTGTTCTATAAAATAGTATGTTCTGATGAGCTGGGCAAGGTGTTGTCTGACTTTATGGACAGAAAAGGACTGAAGAAAGCAGAAACAAAATGAGAAGTAGACGGGTTGTTTCAACATTTCCTTCTTTCTAGGCTTTAAGCAGAGGGTACCTTCTTATGCTGGATCAGGTAAAGGGCCCCTTCTGCTTGGTTGCTATGAATCTCCTGTTTAAAAAGAAAACAAAAACACCACACAAAAAAACCTGACCCATTATGGTTTGGTCTGGTTTGCTGAGGCCTAGGGCTGGAGTCTAGTCTAAAACAATGGCCTCCCCTAAACTTGAACAGGGTTACATTGTAGAATAACATAACAGGAAATGAAAAGAGAAATGTGATGCTCTTCAACAACTGGTTTATGGGGCCTTTAAAAAAGTGTGTATAGAGTCAATGATGAATTAAGATGCAGTGTGAAAGAAAATGACACAGGACAGATATTCAGAGATCATTTGTTCAGTTTTAAAATCAGATTATTAGTATTGCTGTTGAGTCATTTCAGTTCCTTGTGTATTCTGGTTATTAATCCCTTGTTAAATGAATAGTAGAAAATATTTTCTCCCACTTTTTGGTTGTCTCTTCACTTTGTAGATTGTTTCCTTTAGTGTGCAGAAGGTTTTTAACTTGATGTAATCATGCGTCTATTTTTGCTTTTGTTGCTTATGCCTTTAAGGTCTTATCCCCCCAAAAATCTTTGCCCATACCAATGTCTTATAGCATTTCCCCAATGTTTTCTTCTAGTAGTTGCAGAAAGCACTTGTAATTTAACAGCTCAGGAAGGGAATCAAATAATTCAGACCAACTGAAGCTTTCAAAATGTTACTGCTTGAATGGGCAGAATATCCAAAAACATTTATTGTGTGATCCTAACATCTACATATTTAGAAACTGATAGAAAACTTCTGATGTATCAGTAAGATGATAATTACCCTTGTAACATTTCTGGAAGTATGTATGTATGTATGTATGTATCTATTTAAACGAATGCTTGTATATCTAGCGTCTCTTTCAATTGACTCAATACCCAAGGAATTTTATCTCCATTTTACAAATAAGAGAGATTATGACTTATTTCAGGTCACAGAAGTTGGATCACAGCTGGAACTTTAGTCCAGTTGGGTCTAGAAATTCAGTTTTCTTTTTACTTTCATGACTAAGGACCACTCTATAACGCTCAGGTAAAAAGAGCAAACATAATGAAGTTATTTAGAGTAGTGTTTCTAAATCTAATTTTGCATGAGTCCCTTGGGGAACTTTTAAAACATGTAGATAACCAGGCACTTCCTGTTATCCTTTTTCCACTGCCCCTAGCAGAGAGACTTAGTATGTCTAGCTTAGGTAACCTGGGATTGTGCAAAAAAGTTAATCTTCAGAGTCCCTCTGAATATCAATTCTCATTATGCAATTATGACTCCTAAGGCTTAAAAGTATGAAATAAATCTGTAGAGATCTTAGGATCTCCTGTGGAAGTTGTTTTTGTGCCTAAAGATTAGCTTGTTTGTAAGTTCCCATACTCAGTGAGAACTGAATATTTTAAAAAACTGGTGAAGGGTGGCACTGTATTTTAACATAAAACATGCAGGACTAGATACAGTCACGGCCATTCAATTTTTTAAGTTGTATATCTTTGGGTGAGTTACTTAGCTTATTTCAGCCCAGATTTACTGCTATGTAAGGTGTAATTATAATTATTGAGTAAAATAAACTAAAGCATTTAACACGATGTCTGGCAGAGACTAAGTTTTTAATACTCTTAAAAACATCTTCTGGAGGTAGGCTTCTAGTTAATTAGTGTTTTAATTATGTAGTTATAATTTATGTTTCCTTTCTCTGTCCTCATATTTGCTAGAAAAACACTATGTCAACCATTTGATCATACTCATTTGTTTCTAAGCATATATCTTAACTAATCTAGAGACCCATATTCATTGAGCTTTTGGAATGACTGGAAAATTTCTCAAAGCTTCCTCCCTTATCTACGGTTTAGTTTACAAAAATTAAATAAGCTTATGATGTGTGTCTCATCCACCCAAGTACATCTGCAGGGCTCCTCTATTGTAAATCAGCTGCCTAAGGCTCAAGTTAGACACAGTCAAAGCCCTGTATATTTAGGGTACATAATCTTGATGTCAAGTGCTGGAGTCTTGGGCAAACTTTTCATCTTTTTATGTAAAACTGATTTCCATTAAGTATGAAAACACCTTGGTGGTATTGATTTTATGAACCCTGTACATTCCTTGCAATGAAGACAGATTTTAGGGTAAAAGAGGATGTTTGCAAGAAATGGTGAGTTTTATTGTAAGAGAACTTACCGGCCCTATAGAGAGGAGAAAACAGGTTGGAATGTCCAGCTGCTACCACCCAATGGGATCCCAGCACAAAGAACACAGTCAAAATTATGTTCATCATGACAGAGCAAATGAGCTTTTGGGGAAAACAGAAGCAAAATAAACCTTTTTGAATAATTTATTATTCTATAAACACAATCATAAAGCGTAATGGTATCAGTTCAGGAGAAAGGTCCCACTGCTCCTGTGTTCTACGTCAGTGGCTGCAGGGCCACAGCAGGCAGAGATAACCAAGCACGCTTTCACTGCCCTGATCACCATTCCCCCATTAATAATTTGCTTGGCCCTTTCCTTCCTACTGCCTGAAGAAAATCAATGTTTGGCAGCTCTAGGTTGAATTACTGTTTATTTTATCTTTAGCCTACACAACTGCAAAAGGAAAGCCTGAGTTTTCCAATGCATATTCCAATACCTGTTTATGGAAGTGAGAACGAGTCAGATAGTGATGTATTTTTTCAGAGTTTCTTAAGCCAGCTGTGGATAAGAAGGTCCAATTTGCATTGGAACTGCTAACTAGGACTCAGGGAAATCCCATCTGGTTTAGAGAAGAGTAAATGAAAATAAAACAGAATTGTGAATGCAATGCTTCAATAATTAGTTTGCAAAACATGTATCCACTGCCTTGTGTGGGCAAAGCACCATATTAGGAACTATAGAGGACTGCAAGAAAAACAGAAAAACAGAGTGGGCTCCTTTTGCAAGGTATTCGTGGCTATTCCAGGCATCCTTTCTTCTTTTAGCAGTGATCTCCTGAGTTATTACTATGTGCCTGGCGCTGTTCTGTGGACTGCGGACAAAGACAAAGTCTCTGCTCTCTTGGAGCTTATATTCCAGTGAAGTGGGGGAGGACTAAATGTAAATACATGGGCAAAAGTCAGCTAATAAATACTGTGCAGAGAATCATGAGGAGTTGATGTTCAGTTAGTGAGCAGGCTGGTTCGTTACTAGGGAAGATGTAAAGAGCCTCTGAGAAGTAAAATTGTAGCAGAGACCTAAATAATGAGAAAGAGCTAGCCACGCACTGAGCAAGGCAAGGGGTGTTCCTGGAAGGGAAGCCAGAGAGTATGGCCAGAGCCCGAGATATCCTGGGTCTGGTGAGTCATAGATGAGACTGGAGTACTGGAGTAGGCAGCTGGCAGGTCACAGTGGACTTTCCCAGTGAGTCAGGGATTTTGATTTGGGGAAAACCTTTGAGGATTTTAAAGAGGAAAGTGACTTGATCTGATTTTTATTGGATACTTTAAGAAATAAATTTTGTTTTGTATACTTAAGGAATACAACATGATTCTATGAGATATATATATATATAGTAAAATAGTCACCATAGAGAAACAAATTAACATATCTATCATCTCACATAGTTATACATTTTCCCCTTATGTCAAGAGTAGCCATAATCTGATTTAGCAAAAATCATGAATACAATACACTATTACTAACTACAGTCCTCTGCACATTCGATCTTTAGACTTGTTCATCCTAAACACCTGTTACTTGGTATTCTCTCACCTACATGTCATTTCCTCTCCCACCTCTAGTAACCACTGTTTTATTCTCTATCTCTGTGGGTATTAGACATTGTTTTTTTAGATTCCACATATAAATGAGATCATGTAATATCTTTCTTTCTATGCCTGGCTTATTTCTCTTAGCATAAAACCCTGCAAGTTATGTATATTGTAGCAAATGGCAGGATCTCCTTATTTAAGGCTGAATAATATTCCACTTAATATTTTATAATGTGTCCATCCCTTGACAGATACTTCAATTGCTTTCTATCTTGGCTAATGTGAATATAGGTCGGGTTTGGTTCCAAACCATTTCAACAAAGTGAATATTACAATAAAGCAAGTCACATGAATTTCTTGGTTTCCCAGTGCATATAAAAGTATGTTTATACCATACTGTGCTTTGTTATATGTGAAATAGCACTATATCTTTTAAAAAAATATTTTGATAAAAAATACTTTACTGCTAACAAAAATGCTAGTGATCAACAGTATTCAGCGAATGTTTTTGCTGGTAGAGGGTCCCGTCTTGATGTTGATGGCTGCTGACAGATCAGGATGTGGGTGCTGAAGGTTGGGGTGGCTGTGGTAACTTCCTAAGACAAAAATGATGTTTGCTGCACTGACTGATTTTTCTTATCACCAAAGATTTCTCTGTAGCATGCAATGCTGTTTCATAGCATTTTAATCAGAGTACAACCTCTTTCAAAATTGGAGTCAGTCCTCTCAAACTGTGCCTCTGCTTTATCAATTAAGTTTATGTGATATTAATATTTAAATATTTTGTCATTTCAACAGTGTTCACAGCATCTTCACCAGGAGATTACTTCTTATGAAGTCATTTTACTAATCCATAAGAAGCAACTCCTTAACCATTAAAGTTTTTTAAGAAAAATTAATTTTAATAGTTTTGGGGTTATAGGTGGTTTTTGGTTGCATGGATAAGTTCTGTAGCGGTGATTCTGAGATTTTAGTGCACCCATCACCTGAGCAGTGTACATTGTACCCAATATATCATCTTTTATCCCTTGCCCCCTCCCAACCTTCAAGTCCCCAAAGACCATTATATTATTCTTGTACCTTTGTGTCCTCATAGCTTATCTCCCACCTATAAGAGAGAGCATACAATATTTACTTTTCCATTCCTGAGTTACTTCACTTAGTATAAATGGCCTCGCACTCCATCCAAGTTGCTGCAAAAGACATTATTTTGTTCCCTTTTATGGCTGAATAGTATTCCATGGTGGATATATATACCACTATTAAAGTTTTATCATAACATTACAGCAATCCAGTCACATCTTCAGGTCTTACTTCTAATTATCTTGCTATTTCCACCATATCTTCAGTTACTTCCTCCACTGGTCTTAAACCCCTCAAAACTCTCCATGAGGGTTTGCATTAAACTTCCTCCCACCTCCTGCTAATGTTGATATTTTGACTTCTCTCATGAATCACAAATGTTCTTAATGGTATCTAGAATGGTGGATCCTTCTAACAATTTTTTCAATTTATTTTTCCCAGATCCATTAGAAGAATCACTATCTATGGCAGCTATTGCCTTACAAAACGTGTTTCTTAAGTAAGATGTTAAAGTCAAAATTGCTTTTTGATCCATGCACAGCAGAATGGATGTTGTGTTAGCAGGCGCGAAAACAATGTTAGTCTCCTTGTATATCTCCATCAGAGCTCTTGGATGACCAGGTGCACTGTCAATGAACAGTACTATTTTGAAAGGAATCTTTTATTCCGAGCACTAGGTCTCAACAATGGACTTAAAATATTTAGTAAACCATGCTGTAAACAACTGTCATCTAGGCTTTGCTAGTCCACTTAAAGACTACAGGCAGAGTACATTTAGCATAATTCTTAAGAACCCTAGGATTTTTGAAGTGGCAAATAAGTATTGACTTTAAGTCACCAGCTACATTAGCCCTTAACTAGAGAATCTGCCTGTTCTTTGAAGCTTTGAAGCCAAGCACTGACTCCTCTTCTCTAGCTGTGGAAGTCCTAGATGGCATCTTTTTCCAATATAAGACCATTTTGTCTACATTAAAAACCTGTTGTTTAGTGTAGCCACTTTCATCAGTTATCTTAGCTAGATTTTCTGGATAACCTGCTGCAGCTTCTACATTAGAACTCGCTGCTTCACTTTGTGCTTTTATATTATGAAGATGGCTTTTTCTTTTCTTAAACCTCATGAACCAACCCCTGGTAGCTTCCAACTTTTCTTCTGTAGCTTCCTCACCTGCCTCAGCCTTCATAGAATTGAAGAGTTAGGGCCTTTCTCTGCATTAGGGTTTGGTTAACAGGAATGTTGTGGCTAGTTTGATCTATCTAGACCGCTAAAATATTTTCCATATCAGCATTAAGGCTGTTTTACTTTCTTATCATTCGGGTATTTACCGGAACAACAATTTTAATCTCTTTCAAGAACTTTTCCTTTGCATTCACAACTCAGCCAACTGTTTGGCCCAAAGGCCTAGTTTTTGGCCTATTTCAGCTTTCAACATGCCTTCCTCACTAAGCTCAATCATTTCTAGCTTTAAAGTGAGAGGTGGGTGACTCTTTCTTTCACTTGAACACTTAGAGGCCACTGCAGTGTTATTAATTTGTCTAATTTCTATATTGCTGTGTCTCAGGAAATAGGGAGATGGGGGTGGGGGGCTGGAGAGAGACAAGGACAGAGAGAGAGAGAGAGACCGACCCAGAGAGACCGACCCAGAGAGACAGAGAGAGAGACGGAGACGGGGAGAGAGACGGAGACGAGACGGGGAGAGAGACGGAGACGAGACGGGGAGAGAGACGGAGACGAGACGGGGAGAGAGACGGAGACGAGACGGGGAGAGAGACGGAGACGAGACGGGGAGAGAGACGGAGACGAGACGGGGAGAGAGACGGAGACGAGACGGAGACGAGACGGGGAGAGAGACGGAGACGAGACGGGGAGAGAGACGGAGACGAGACGGGGAGAGAGACGGAGACGAGACGGAGACGAGACGGGGAGAGAGACGGAGACGAGACGGGGAGAGAGACGGGGAGAGAGACGGGGAGAGAGACGGAGACGAGACGGGGAGAGAGACGGAGACGAGACGGGGAGAGAGACGGAGACGAGACGGGGAGAGAGACGGAGACGAGACGGGGAGAGAGACGGAGACGAGACGGGGAGAGAGACGGAGACGAGACGGGGAGAGGGAGACGAGACGGGGAGAGAGAGGGAGACGGGGAGAGAGAGGGAGACGGGGAGAGAGACGGAGACAGACGGAGACAGACAGACAGAGACAGACAGACAGAGACAGACAGGGAGAGAGATGGAGGAAGGGCAGGTTGGTGAAGAAGAACACAGACAATATTAAGTTCACTATCTTATGAGTGTGGTTAATGGCACCCCAAAATAGTTATAATAGTAACATCAAAGATCACAGATCACCATAACAGATACAGTAAGAAAAAAAGTAGAAATGTGAGAATTACCAAAATGTAACACAGAGTTGCAAAGTGAGCACAGGCAGGTAGAAAAATGGTGCCAATAGAGTTCCTGGATGCCGAGTTGCCAGAAACGTTCAATTTATTAAAAATGTATCTGTGAAGCACAGTAAAGCAAAGCACAATAAAACAAGATATACCTGTATTTGTTTTTAAATATAAAAATAATTTGCTTTAATGCTGAACAAAAATGTCCCATGTAAAAAATTCATGTGCTATCTGTTCCCAAACTCAGTTTCCACACCTAATTACAGTAAATAGAAAGGAGAGAAAAACCAAACTTTCAAGATGGAAAGGAGAACCCAGGACAGCCTCAAACCCAACACTTAGAATGGTATTTCTGCATGCCCAATCTACAGCAAACTTTCAGACTTAAGAAGGAAGAGAGAATGGATAAAACGTTACAAAAGACAGTATTACATTTTAAAAATTGGTAAGATAGTAGAATGTTTAGATCTGGAAGGACTTTAAATTAATCTTTTTTTCCTTACATTCAGATAAGCTTTAATGTGTACTAAATTCTATCCCAAAATCTCTCTTCTTTGTGACCCTACTGTACCCTACACAGATTTTTGTTGACTCAATACTCCACTGCACTTAATTTGTTTTTTAGTCTCAGCTAGACCTGAAACAACTTTAGGAAAGGAATAGTGTCTTCTTGCTTACTTTTATTTTTCCTACCAACTAGAATACTAATAATCATTCAAATGTTTATTGAATGAATTAATGGATAAGCAAATGAATTAATATAATTAGTTGCTTATATTTTACCCCCCACACTAGCCTATAGCTTTAAAGTTGTGGTGACTACAATGTCTAGTCACTTAACCTCACAGGGTAGATTTGCTCAGCTAATAAGATTTTGAATGAGAAAGTGCTTAAAAATTCTAAAAGTGCTTCTCTAATATTTGTTACTATTGTGTTCAAAGACTGTTAGCTACCAAATGAAGGTTTCATATTCAACAGAGGAGGCTGAATCCCAGACAATTACAACTGAGGCCCGGGCTACTCCAAGTGTGATCTTTGGAGTATCTGACTCAGCAAACAAACAAGAATCACCTCAACCCAAAACCCTAACCCAAATAGCCATCATTACTACTTCCTTCCAATCTCCATCTCCACACCCTCCAATAATGATGAATTCTTAAAGCTTGAATACATGTTTTAATTGTAAATTTGGGTTATTTCTGCATGTAATTTTACAGTTATTTTATTTCACTCTTGTGAGTTGGAGTTAAGCTCTGAAAAAGTCTTATTTTGATGTCTTTCCATAAGATTGTATTCCTTTTTTGGCAAGAGAACAGATCTGGAGTTGAGCTCCTGCCCTCTACCAAACTGTGAAATTTGAGACAAGTCACTTGTCCCCCATGCCAACCCCTGGGGCCTCACTTTTCTTATTCAAAAAGATCAAATACTTTGTCCTAACTCATGAAATCATGAGCATTACATGTAAAATTACCTTAGAAACTATAAAATATTCATTTCAAATGCATCAAGATGTTATTAGCTATATTTTATGAGCTCAGCACTCCTTGATGGTCCTGAAGAGACCAAAGGGGCTGAGGCCAAAGGGAGAATTCTCCTTAAATCTCTTGGAAACAACCTGACAGACCTTAGAATTGTGTGGTAAGATGAGGGCATAAAGGAACAGAGGGTCAAGGTAGTATCTTAGCTCCTTTCTCCCAAAGTGTTGATACTGGTTAAGATACACAAAAGGGAAAACTCACCTAAGAAACTGCCAGGAATTCTTTTTTTTTTTTTTTTCATTTTGTTTTAATGCTAATTTAATAATCATGTCTTAGTGTAACTAAGCTTTTCTTCATTAAGAACATTATAAGCTCATTGATGCACAGGCTAAATCTTTATGCTTATTTGGTGCTTTTTAATCTGTCTAGCACAGAATAGGGCACAACATAGGTCTTCAGTGTGCCTTTGCTGAATTGAAATACAAAAAAAAGCACATCTTTCAATACTTGAAGCTCATTTTTATAAAGTATATGTGTGTAGTAGGGAATTCTAAAAACTATTTTTTGCTGGTACTAGTTTATCAAGAGGAAATATCTTCATAAAGTGAAACAATGAGAAAGGACGGTGCAAATGGCCCTCAAAGCTTGAGCTTAGAAACTGCTCCCCTGTTCTTAGTCTTGCCACTGTGTGGAATTTAGAACTTATATATGCAGATAGTTTGTTACTTGCAAACCATTAGACCAAGCTCGTCCAACCCACAGCACACAGGGCGCATGCAGCCCAGGACAGCTTTGAGTGTGGCCCAACAAAAATTTGTAAACTTTCTTAAAACATTGAGTTTTTGCAATGTTTTTTGGCCTCATAAGCTATTGTTAGTGTTAGTGTTTTTTATGTGTGGCCCAAGACAATTCTTCTTCCACTGTGGCCCAAGGAAGCCAAAAGATTGAACACCTCTGCATTAGACCCTTTTAATACTATTATAGATAATATATTTTACAACATAAAAAAAATCATCTGTGTACCAGTCAGAAATGAAGGTTTTGTATGAAACATTTTCATTCTTTAGTATGAATAGCCCAAGATTCTCCTGACTTTATTTCTCCAGCCCTGGCCCCTCACCTCACCATCTCTTAGCTGGCCCCAGATATGGCCCAGGTGTTTTAATCTTCTGGGTGATCTGATCCAGCCTCTTGACTTTAAATGGCATCTATATGATGATAATTTTCAGTTTAAGCCTCCCTTCAGAATTCCAGTTTCTCAAATCCATCTGGCTATTCAACCTTTCCACTTTGATATTTAAGAGACACTTTGGGTTCAGAAGAGCTAAAACAGAACTTTGGATTCCCCAAACTTGCATGTCCTCCAAATTTTCTCATCTCTTAAATTTGATTCAGGTGTACAAACTCCACATTTGTCATCATTCTTGGGCCCCTGTCCCAACTACCTTCCGTACACCCAGTCAAGAAGTCCTGTTGACTCTGCCTCAATAACAAATTGCTCACACATTTCTTTCGCCCCAGCTACCCATGCTGTAGTGTAAGTCACCATCATTTCTTGCTTGATTTCTGCAACAGCTTCCCAATTGATCTCCTCAATTCTACTTTTGCTTCCCAAAAGTCCATTCTCCATACTGAAGCCAAAGTAATCTTTAAGAAGTATACATCTAACCCAAACACTTCTTCACAGCAAAGAAAACAATCAATACAATGAAAAGGTAGCCCACAGGTTGAGGAAAACATATTTGCAAACCATATATCTAGTAAGGGGCTAACTTCCAAAATTTATAACAACTCATACAGCTCAATAACAAGAAAACTTATAACCCGATTTTAAAAATAGACAAAGGAACCCGAATAGACATTCCTCTAAAGGAGACAAAAATGGCCAACATGTATGTGAAAAGATACTTAGCATAACTAATCACCAGGGACATGCCAATTAAAAGCACCATGAGATATCACCTCATACATGTTAGGGTAGGTATTATCAAAAAGACAAGGGACAACATGTGTCGATGAGAGTATGGAGAAAAGGGAACCATTGTACACTGTGGGTGGGAATTTGGATTGGTACAGCCATTACAGAAAACAGTATGGAAGTTCCTAAATTAAAAATGGAATTGCCATATAACCCAGCAATGCCTTTTCTGAGTATATGCCCAAGGGAAAGGAAATTACCATCTTGTAGAGATATCTGCACTCCATGTTCATTTCAGCATTACTGTACTGTATTATGAAATGGGTTCCTTCACCCCTTTTCTGAGCACCCTCCATGTCTACAGAAGAAGTTATGAGGAACAAAGGTATATGCAGGGCTCGTTTTGTAATGCTGACAACAGCAATCCTCACATCCAGACTTCCATGTCCATGTACAGGGTTCTCTACTTTCGTTCTAAGTCAAACTGTGATTCAGAAATGAGCCATCCATTCTCCCAGAATTCCTCCATTCACCCCACAGACACAAAAATCAAATCTATGAAAATGTTTGTGTATATTTCATAGGAGAAACAGATGTGGAGGCTTAACTCATGTATCCAATGCCAAAAGTCTTCAAAATCTTCATTAGGTATTTGTTATTCCAACTTCTTTCTCAGCCCTCCCGGTTTGTAATTTTTTAAATCTGTACCCAGTGTTGCACGAAGACTGTTGAGATGGTTCCCTCTGCCTTCCTCTCTCTAGTATTCTCCCTGAGAAGTTTAAAATATATAATGTTATGTAAAGTAACTCACTGGGGCCTTCCTCTTGGGCCTCACCTCTATACACTGAAGACAATGCTTTCTAGCAAGGAGGACCCATGCTTCCAGAGAGGAGGGTTTGCTACTGGAGTAACTTGAGTATGTCTTTGGGATTCTTGAGCTCAACCCCAAGCAGTTCAGAAACATTTTTTTGAAACAAGTTCCCAAGATGAATTCTGACAACTGTAATGTCGCATTTGGCATTTAAAAAATTTTGATTTTACATTTAGACAGAGCTATTAGGACATGGTGTGATAAAAATGGTAGTATCGAAATATACTGTTTCAAATCAAATTATTGTATTATTTGTTCTCAATGACAGACATAACCCAAACACATTCTTAGTACCCAGAATAAAGGCACAGCCACGAAATCAGGCAGTTATTAATAAAAACCTAGTGTAGATAGCTAATGAAAGATGAAAATGAAGCTGTGACATGATTATGAACTGCTATCAGCAAGCAATGTCATTTTGTATCTTAGAGACCAAACAAGGTTTGTGTATGTGAACTAATGGTTGACTTATATGGTAAAGATATACATGCATTATATTCAGGCTATGTTGGCTTCATTTGAAACTACAGCTTCCATGGGTTTAAAAAATACATATATAATTTGCAAAGTGACAACCCTAAATTTTTGTATATTCAATTGTTCAAACCAGTGATTTCTAGAATGTAAGTGGTGTCCTACTTGTAAGAGTTTTAAAACAGGCAATTTTGGAATAGGTAAATTACTCAGTAGAAGCCTTAGAGAACCCAAATTGCTGATGTATCTTTTTCAAAATGCCTCTCATTATCCAGGAGAATGTGTGTATTGGAAGTATCTTATTCTTTAAGTCTCACACTTAGACCGGTTATGTTTCCTACTTTTAAAAATTGTAGAACTTTATTCTACAGATGTCATTTGATGCCTTTTGAGACCGACCATATATGCATTTATACAATCTTAATTCAATGTTAAAAGTATAATTAGTCCAAAAAAATCAACTAAATGGCAACAAGGGTTTTTCTTTTTCTATATTATTAAATTTATTTTCCTCCATCTAAAACTTTCCAGCTGCTCTTTGTGAAGTTCCCAGAATAATGATTAACATTATTAAACCAGAGACTAAAAATCTTGGTACGGACTGACCCATGGGGACACATTGCTATAATTATTTTAAAGTAAAATAATAAAAGGGGCGTCCCATAGCGGGCAAAAGTTGGACTCATCCTCAAAATTTACTCTATTTGTCAAAGTCCCCTAAAAGAGTTCTTAGGAGTGGTTGGAATTGGTTGTCAGAACCAGGTGCTCTCAAGTGTCTTGCCTTTGTGGTTCGCCTACCTGGGTTTCCCAGTCCTTGGTTGAACATTAATGTTCTCAACGAGATATAATACTGAATATAACTCTAGTGATCTCTTCCAGTGGAGGCTGAGGCCATTTCTAAAAATTCCTTCCCTCTGTTTCTTCTACAGTATCTTCCTCTCCGTGTGCATACATGTGAGAGGCATAGTTTTCCCCAACGTACTTCAGATAAACCTTATTGGCATAGTTTTCCTCAAAGCACTTCCAATAAACTTTATTCCTTTCATGATTGTCCTGTAGTTTACAGACACTGATATTGTACTCTTTGGAGTGGAGAGGGGTTTTGCCATTCTTACAAAAAAAAATTGGCTATTCCTCCATTTATCAGGCTCATTTTATTAACATTCTACTGTCATCATTGTGCCCTGTCACTTTGACTAAGCCCAAGAACCCTCCCACAGAGCAATGTTAATTATAACCCCTCTATGCCCGTAAAATATGCCTTCTAAAGGCTTTGAATAAATTTGGGATAAATTTCCTGAAGCAGAACTCGTGAACCCATATGTATTTTGATTCCAATTCCTGTCAATACAGGTTCTAGTTCAACTCCCAACACACACACACACACACACACACACACACACACACACACACACACACACACACACACACCCCTCTCACATGCTTTCCTTCTAATTGGCAGGAAGCCTTCAGATGTCCTTCACCCCTACTGGAAAGGCATGAAACAAAACCCAGTACCTTCCTCCTACCCCTAAACTGGTTTTGTCTTGCTGCCCCTAACCCTAGCTTGCTGTTCTGTTTTTCTATTTTCCCCTAAATGCAACTTACTTTAAGCATGTGTTAACTGGATTAACATTCCTACAATTGAAGGATAATATATGATAACCCATTTGTCAGTCTAGCTACTTTCTTCTCTTTTAAATGTCTACTTACGACGTACATCCAGACTGCACGCCCTTTTTATTTTTTCAAAGCAAAGCCAAAAAATAAAGAAAATGTAAAATTAGTTTTTAAAGAAAATGCACAATCTGTTTTTAATTTTGGCTATCACGAAAAGGGGAATTAACCAGCCAAAAAAGCAAAGCAAAAAAAACGTGTCCCCTGACTGCTCTGTCTGTGCCTTTCAAGCCTGTGCGTCTGGTTGTTCATCTCTGAAAGTGTGTGAAATACTTTTTTCTTTAAACTTTTTGTTTTTTTTTTCCCTTCTTGTTTGGGAATTAAGTGCTTTTTATATTATATATATCTATATATATATATCAATGTGTTTCTTTTAATTGCTAGATCTTTATCTTAGATTTGATTTTATCTAAAATTATGAGAAAAAAAGTTATGAATTGTTTTCTGCAATTTTTCCCCACTCCCTCTTTAAATGTGGAACAACTTCAGCTGCAGAATCCTCACATCCACATCTTTCAAATTAGCCTGGTCTCATTGCCAATTGCGTGCAACATGGGTGGCGTAAGGAAGATGGATGATGTCGTTTGGAAAATGCCATTTCTCTATAGAGAAGTAATTAGCAACCCAGTGCGTGGGCCCCCTGCTTAGTAGTGCATCTCAATCACCTCTGTAGATTTCTGAACCTCCCCCACTCTAGATGGGGCTGTGTGGCTGCCGATGAAGTTGTTCAACTTGAATGCATAAATCTAGTCTTCTTGTTTTTGCTTTAAACTTTTTGATCATGACTACTAGTATTTTATGTATTTTGGCTATTTTTAGTAGGAAAAAGTTTAACTGTTTTTATTATTTGAAAATCTTTAATGAAACTGTAATAATTTTTGGAGTAATTGCATGTTGAAGAAGTTGCAGCTTAGGGTGTGTGAGATTGTCAGTGTTAGAGTTCTGTTCTTTATTTCCATAGATGGGCATGTGTAGGCTCATTTGTTTTTGTATATTGCCCATCCCTTCCTTACAGCCAGAAGCTCTAATGCAGCTAGATCACTCCGTGCCGCCCTTACATGGACATGGCGACTCACTTACACATTTACTCCTATCATCTTCATCTCCTGTGTAGTTCACTCATAGATATGACCCTCCCCCTTCCTGCATCTTTCCTTCCCATTCTCCCCCTTTCTTTAGCATTGTTAAAATTTATGTGCTGTCATCCATCTCCCTAAATTAAAGAAAGCCTAAAATTTGTCAAAAAGACAAAAAAAAATTAAATATATATCTGAAAACCTATAAATGCAGAAATTCATTCAAAACCCGTTAGAGTCACAGAATTTTTTGAAAGGCAAATTATAAAAGTAAACAGGTTTTTTTGTTTGGTTTTTCAATCATAGCAATCGGAATTATTTTAAATTCAAAAATTGATGCCCTCCCAAACCCCCCAAAGTAAAAATTTGTTAAAGTGCAGATTTTTTTTTCTTTTAATGTTATGTGGTGTGGATGTATGTGTTGTTGCCTCCCTGTATCATCCTCTGTTATAAATTATTATATTTGAAAAATTAGACATTTTGCTCAAAAGTTTTTAAGAAATGACAACAAAAAAAGCAAGTTACAAGAATGTGGCAATTCTATTTGTCCAAGAGCATTCTTACACAACTTTCTTTTGTAAATTTTTCTTTCATGCCAAAAAACATGCGGGCAATTTGTTGATGTAAGTTGACTATAAATTAATACAGTATGCTTTTTTAGTTTCAATTATTTTGCCTATATGGAAATGATTTCTTTTTTTCCCCAGAACAGCTTCTATTTTTAATTTGCTTTTACTTTTTCTTTCCATTCTTATTATATTGTGAATGCCTCAATGTTATTTGCTCTCCTTCTCCCAGCTTACTTTGGCTATGAAGTTGATTTTATTTTCTACTATATAATTTTGAAGACTATATTTTTTATTTCATTTGTGTCTATTTGCTGAATTTTCACTGTTATGTTTTGTGCTGAATTGCTTCTAATAATCAATGTGAATTCTACTCTCAGTAGAAGGGGGTTAATACATTGTTCTTACCACCCAAAGAAAGCCTGGCCTCTTTGCCTGTACTTTTTCACCACCGTGTTTAAAGCCTTGAAAGTATTGGTAGGCTCTATTTGGTATCTTAAAATTGTTTCCAGCCAGTGGGAGGCCTGTACCCCAGAAGAAAATGAGTTGAGTTAGCTCCAAGTAGTACCAGTGGTATTTGCATCTTTTTTAAATTCCTTAAAAAGCATTTAGGAAATTAGTTCTTTTCCTTCAGCAAAGGGGAAATAAGGTACTCTCAAGTGACTATGGTAGAGTTTGGTTATCCAGGATCATACTCTCACTTTTGCTTCAGGCTACAAAATCAATTATACTGAAAATGCAGATATCAAGAATCCCAGGTGTTTCGAGTATTGTTCTATGATACTGACGCCTTCCAGTGTATGGAACTAACAACTGGCAAAAACACAGACACACACACAGAAGGCACACACACATTCTCTCTCTCCCTCTTTCCTTTGTCTCTTCTCCTTTTCCCTTTTTCATTTCTCTCAAGGATTTAATCAGGTAAGCTTTCAGGGATCTTAAGATTCTACCAAGAAAACATGATGATTTTCATATCTAAAGTTATACATAGAAAATATTTCAGGTGGGTACCATCATCGTGTAACTACAGGGTAAGACTATTCCTTCACCTTAAGATTATTTGGACCAATGCTGCCTTATGTACTTCAACATACATAAGATTGGTAAGAAGCACTATATAATTTTTTCATCAAGAAGTTACTTGTTTTGCTTTACAGATATTTGTGTTATTTGAACTGTTATAGAAATATCAAACTGAATGGTGGGTAAGAGTGTTTCCAAGCCAGCAGCTTAATGTTTGGGCTCTCTCTACCTCAGTTTATGCGATTTTGTGTTGTTTGACATGCTGGATAATATTTTAGGTCTAAAACTTAGAAGTTCCTAAATGGGATGTTGTTTTATCTTGTTGCATTGGAATATTTTCTTTCTATGAAAAAGATATTCAAAGGTAAATTTAATAAAAGGTTATTTTTAAAAAATACAAGCTATTTGAATTATAAATTATTTCTTATATTCTATTATTTAAAATAGCCTCAATATATAATTATACTTCTACTTTAGCATGAAGCCACTAAATAAAAAAGGGTTAGAAGAAAGTGATTATGTAAGTGTTTATAGCTCAGATACATTAGTAGAAATAATAACATTAGTAACTAGCATTTCTGAATAGCAGTAGGTACTGTGTTAAACCATCTAACATATAAAAAAATACTTAATATGCATTATTTTAATATTTGCATTGATGGTTTGAGGTAGGGTATTTTATTATTCTCATTTTCCAGAGTTTAAGAAATTTGACCAAATTCCTAGCACTAGTAGGAACTCCTAGAGAGTTCCGATGTTAAGAGTCTGAGTTACTTCAGAAGCAAAGCTCTTAATAAGCAAATGAAACACTCCACTTGACATTTCCTGTTTTGTAATACATAATGATATCAAGGGGCTGTGGCTCATCTTATTGTTGAAAAATATAATCTGTAGCCTTTCCAAATCGAACCTATTTCAGACAAACCCTTTGCTGGGGTGGAAGGGTGGTGGGGAAGCGAGGGAGAATGCCCTACCTAGAAATTCTCATCCTGTTAAAATACAAGTTAAGCCTCTTTGAGACACTTGAGTTTTTCTACTGTCTTCTCCCCAGGTACTTGCCCTGTTTGTCCATGACTATTTTTTCCCGAAGGTTGATAGAGAGCAATTTCATGGTTACAAGCTTTATGATATTTATGTGTTACAAATACACACTTCTCTGTCACCAAAGAGCTAAATATCTTTGAAAAACTAATTCTTGGGGGGAAAATAATGATTTCCCCTTATTATGTGAATTTTCAAGCAGAAATTTGGAATAATGCAAATAAGAGATGAGGTGAAATACCCAAATATATAAAAAGAATTCAAGGAATTCAAGCATGGTGTCCTGTCCCAGAGTCTCACTGTTCAGCATCACTGTTTTGGTATTTTTGTGAACTCTCAAAACCCAAATATCTCCAGAGAGGCAAGTGTTGAAACTTCATGCTTGTTTTTTTGTTCTTTTTTTTTTTTCCCAAAGATAACCCACTACATTCACTATCACCCACAACATTCTCACAGTTCAGAAGAATTCTATTAAATTTTTTATACACTATCTTTTTTGATGGCAGTGAGCCCCTTTTGCTGGATATCAGCCCTAGAGGCATGAATTATGTATCTACAAATACACTCATAAAGCAAAAAAAGCCGGGAAGCCTTCAGGGCTAAAATAGACCTTTTATATCTCTAATGATCTCTCTAGTTTAAAGAAAAGCACAATCCTGCCAAAAAGGGGTATGTATGCCTGATTTTAAAATGCTAACTTTAAGGAATATAGATAGCTTTTATCCCAAACTAAAGAAAAATTCTGGGGATAGCATAGGAAATTAGGATTTTGATGGATTACAGGTTTTGTATTACTCTGCTCATAACCCTTTATGACTTTGGGTTATTTGCTTCCATGAATACTTTTGTAGGCATGGGACACATAGTTGATCACTGACTTCATGGTCTCTGGGAAGTGAAGAAAATATTATCAGCTACTAGAACATTTCTCAGGGTAGTCATTTTTGATTAAAATAAACAAGAAGCTTTGAATAGCTTCCCACCAAACTACTTTTTTGTTTGTTTGTTTGTTTTTTGAGACAGAGTCTCGCTCTGTCGCCCAGGCTGGAGCGCAGTGGCGTGATCTCGGCTCACTGCAAGCTCTGCCTCCCAGGTTCACGCCATTCTCCTGCCTCAGCCTCCCCAGTAGCTGGGACTACAGGTGCCAGCCACTATGCCTGGCTAATTTTTTTGTATTTTTAGTAGAGATGGGGTTTCACCGTGTTAGCCAGGATGGTTTCGATCTCCTGACCTCATGATCCGCCCGCCTCGGCCTCCCAAAGTGCTGGGATTACAGGCATGAGCCACCATGCCTGGCCGAACTAAGTTATTTCTATTAATGATCTTATAGTAGGAGAAATACGTCACTTTCTCCTCTCAAATGACGTGTGCCTTTGATCCCCCCAGGACACTATTATCATCTGTAATCTTAAACATGGAATTTAATATTAAAATTAATTACACCAACATATACACTTGTCCCAGGCATTTTTCATGTTTACAGTTATCTAAAATGTTCTACCTATTTTCATTAGAATTCCTATTTGTCGTAAGGACCCCCGTGTACTGCAGTTGACTTCATTTTAAACTAAAGGCAATCTTCCCACTTCTTGAGAAGCCAGGAAAGAGGGGTTAGGAAAGCTTCTACCACTTTGTTGTCTAAAAATCAGCATAATTTGGGCTCAGATTTTCCCAACAGAGGGTATCATTTATCATTTTTATCGCTGCTACCGAGATTAATAACAAAATGGCAAAGAAAACTAGAGATCAGTAGTTCTGAAAGATTTTGTTTCCTAAACTCTGAAATGGCATACCCATCATTTTAGTTTTAAAATAAGCTCTTATCATTTCACTTTGGGACTCACCAGGCTTTTAGAAGCTCTTTATAAATTAACAAGCTTCAGAACCCTCTTACTGTAGAGTTATAAAAAATGTGGTTACTCTTTTTTTTTTTTAAATCTAAGATACTTGCATTAGTGTGTTAAATGAGAGGGAGATAGCAAAGTAAAGTAAACTAATTCAACTGCAGAGTGAACAGTTTGTAGATTTTGAAACAACAAGTACACTGTGGAAACTTTAGCTGGTATTGAAAGGAGAAAAACAAACCGAAAAAACAAAAAGGCAAATTTAAGACTCTGGTTGGGTGTCACAGATGGTACACTAAAATTGCAAATGAATGCCACTCTGTAATCATGAAGATGGTGATCTTAATCCCACTTAAAGGGACACTAGCCTCTTACCCAACAGTTTGCCTTTATATTCAAACTATTTGTACCAGGCCTTTGCCTCCTAAGATATCAGTTATTCCTTGTCCTTTAACCTAGTTTCCTCTTTGCTTACTCTACATGGGGTAGATTTGTCATTGCCATAAGGAACAAATGACTCGGTGTCTGTGCCAGAAAAGAACACACATGTTAAACCTGTGTTACAGATAAGTTAAAAAAAAAAAAATCCTGCCTTGTCCTCTGAAGGTAAGTAAAACTGTGCCTGAGAAATCCTTAAGGAAGCTTTAGACAGAGTCCATGGGCCTTCACTTCCTCTCTCTCATCACTGCTCTCCTATTACTCAAACCTTGCCCTCTTTCATATATCACCTTAAATCTACCACTTGGGACTCCCTAGCAGAAGAATAATAAAAAAGTTTTCTCAGAGTTAGTTTTAGGACTGGCTTACCTTTAGGGAACTGCACTCCAAATCCCATTTGTAAAAACTAGCAAAAGTGTGTAAATTATGCATTAAATAAGTTGTAAGGCATATGAATTATATATGTTCACAATGTAAAAAAAAAATACGTGTCTGCTGGTCTAGTACAGTAAGTGTGAATCTTTGGCAAATCTGCACAGATCATTTTGCTCAATAGTTTCAAACTCTGAGCACCAGAATAGAGGCTCAGGTTTAGAGCACATACTATAAGATCATCTTGAGAATCTCAAAAAGGTATTTTTTAAAATTTCATAGTAAAATTATCACATAGGCCAGAGATGACACTGCAACATTCTGTTGTCCCTTCCCTTCTAAATGGTACACATTATATGCTTTATCAGTTCCCTCAGAAACTCAGTTTCTTTCTGCAGAACACAATTGTTATTGGCTAAACAGGGAGAGAATAAAGGCTTCTGACATGGGCCTTCCTCAGTGCTTGAAGGTAGGTATTAGCTTTCTTCTCAGGAAGCCCTTCTCAGCACACCTGAAACCTGGACAATTTGGATGCATGGGAAAGGTTTCAGCATGCAAGGTGTGGAAAGGTTGCATCTTGAAGCATTTCCTATGCATTCAAAAGGAGAGTTTTAATTTGTGAATCAATCTTCATAGGAAAAACCCTGGAAGACTGTGTAGGCTCCAAGGCTTATTCACTTGGAGTCCCCTAGAACTCTGGTACTGAATCACCTCCTTGTCTGGCTTTGTTACTGATGAGGTGGGTACCTCAGCTACAGTCTTATCTGTTAACAGCTACTCAAACACTGATTATACTATCACAGCAAAGTTATTACCAAGTGTAAGAGACACATGTACGTGGTACCAGTTGACAGCTCAATGGGTCAGCTCAGAAAGAGGCCTTCAACAATAACGTCACATTAGTACCTCAACCTTCTAAATAACTGGGGCAGGGAAACATTCGCAGCATCCCTGCAAGCGGATTTTTTTAAGTGATAGTGGGAATACATTTTTCTGGAATATATTCAATAAAGAGACATGGACTGTGACTTCTTAAAATTCTTCCTTTGCTTGGAAAATAACATTATAAAGACACTGAAGAGAGATCAGTTATCCTGCTGACATAGATGCATAGCAATCTTGGCCTTACAGTAGGGTAAGCAACCACTACTGCAGAATATTTGTGGTACCCATGATCTGCAAGGCCCTGTTATTTAATGAACTATTCTGAGCTTTCTTTCCCAACTTAGTCTGTATGATTCTAAGTGCAATAACGAGGGTCTATGGGTAAACAGATATGTTTTTGCCACACTAGTTAGCAATCACCAATTTAAAAAACTCACTTTGCTAAGTCAACATTTCTGAGTCTAACAGTTTCAAGTCATGGATATCTAGGCTGGGTATTTTGAAAATCTAGCTTCCAGCTCAGCATATATTGCATACAGCATGAAAGCAATGCATACAAATATTAGACTAATGCAAGGCAAGCTGTCATTTAATAGTCAGGGGGATTTCTGGAAAAGCATGGTCAAAATGGATTTGTTAGATGAATATTTTTAACTTTTTAAAAATCCCTATTGCTCAGCTTATAGTAAACAAGGACTGTGATTAATAAGTGTGAAATAAAAGGAAGTAACTTAAGAAAACACAAAAGATACAATCTTTTATGTTTCTTGATCTTGGTCTCAATAAGATGGTGAATCGGTCATTCTCATCCTCCTGGGAGCAAATGAGCAGAATCCCAAGAAGGCAATAAAGAAATCTTAAACGCATGTTAATAAATTCTTAAGCACACAATGTGTGCGTGTACCCACACATGCCAATTTTGATAGCCAGCCAGTATTTATAACAGTATCATTGACTGAATGTCATCAGCCCATAAGCAGATCCTGGAAAGAACATATATAGTTGAATTCTATCTAAATAATTACTTGAGAGTATCTTTTAAAAATCTAAGCCCCTGATCTAGGGATTTCAGGTTTGGGTGGCAAGAGGCATACAGAAGGCTCCAAATCTGCCTAGAATGATTAGACTCCATCCAGAAAAGATCCAGATCTTTTTATTATAATTTCTGAGGCATAATCTGTGAATGACGTTGGTTGAGAGTTGTTTACAAATATACTAATTGTTTTTCTTTTTCTTTTCCATCCCAGGAGGTGAATTAGTTATCCCTCTTCTTGTAGAAGACCCTTTAGCTACCCCTCCTATTGCTACTCGTGCACCTTCCATTACACTCCCCCCTACCTTTCGCCCCCTCCTCACCATTATTGAGACCACCAAAGATTCCCTGTCCATGACCTCTGAGGCGGGGTTACCTTGCTTGTCGGACCAAGGCAGCGATGGTTGTGATGATGATGGCTTGGTGATATCTGGGTATGGCTCAGGGGAAACCTTTGACTCTAACCTGCCCCCTACTGATGATGAAGATTTTTACACCACCTTCTCCTTGGTAACAGATAAGAGTCTTTCCACTTCAATCTTCGAAGGTGGCTACAAAGCACATGCGCCCAAGTGGGAATCCAAGGACTTTAGACCTAACAAAGTCTCCGAAACTAGTAGGACTACTACCACATCTTTATCCCCTGAGCTGATCCGCTTCACAGCTTCCTCCTCGTCTGGGATGGTGCCCAAATTGCCAGCTGGCAAAATGAATAACCGTGATCTCAAACCCCAGCCTGATATAGTCTTGCTTCCGTTGCCCACTGCCTATGAGCTAGACAGCACCAAACTGAAGAGCCCACTAATTACTTCCCCCATGTTCCGTAATGTGCCCACAGCAAACCCCACGGAGCCGGGAATCAGACGGGTTCCGGGGGCCTCAGAGGTGATCCGGGAGTCGAGCAGCACAACAGGGATGGTCGTCGGCATTGTGGCTGCTGCCGCCCTCTGCATCTTGATCCTCCTGTACGCCATGTACAAGTACAGGAACAGGGACGAGGGGTCCTATCAAGTGGACGAGACGCGGAACTACATCAGCAACTCCGCCCAGAGCAACGGCACGCTCATGAAGGAGAAGCAGCAGAGCTCGAAGAGCGGCCACAAGAAACAGAAAAACAAGGACAGGGAGTATTACGTGTAAACATGCGAACACTGCTCACACGCGAGTTTTCACAGTTATTTCTATCCACGCCTATGAATCTTTGGACGGTGAGATCTCACAGATGTCAGAACTGCTGGAACTATGAAATGGGGTATATAACCACGACTCTGGTGGGAAAAACCGTTTTTTTAAAGGACACACACACACAGCGATGCATCTCTCTCTAAAGCTCAGCCACGGCTGCAGCAAGGTCCCAGCGGTCGCTGGGAGACAGAAGGTTTTGTGCCCTGCTGTATCATAAAGCACACACTTAGCGCTCTGGAGCCGGACGGTGGCTCCACCACTTCCGCAGGCCTGGAAACTTCCTTCTCCGGAGGACCTTTTACTAAAAGGTAGAAGACTTCATGGCTTACTTGTTCCATAACTCCAAGTGAGTCTGTAATGTTTGTGAAGCTTGACTGTAACCATGTTTTTTCTGTTTAATTATGTAAAAAACAAAACTACAACAACAAAAAAAGAAAAAAGTTAAAAAAGAAAAAAACACCAAAAAACAAAAACAAAAACAAACCCACAACCCTTATCTGGTTCTGACCAGTGTGCGTGTAACTTTATGATCTGAGGGGAAAAATGGCTTTTGGGTTTTTGTTTCTTTTTTTGATAATGACTGGACATCAGAAGAGGAAAAAAACTCAAAACAAAAGCGAGAGAGACTATTGCCATATGAACTCAAAAGCTACCATGGTGTTCACTCTACATATCAGGTTATGGTGTCTCTAGAATCTGTTGTTTGTTTCCTATAAGATGCTTTGCTGAACACATAGCAAAATTCATGTGACGGATGATAAATTGATTCGAAAAGCTGGTCCCCCAGGATCTAATTTCAGAATTTACCACCCAAACCCGGAACAGATGGGTTTAGGGCTGGTGTTATCAGAGCTATTGGCTTTACGTAACAATATTGTTCCTGTCCATTCACCCAGCCAAATTGTGTTAAAGAGGAAAGCCCCACAAACTAAAACAGCCTTTCCTAGGGAAGAGGAAGGGGAGGTGGGCTGGATCTGTGACTGATTGAAATGCATGCAAATAAAAAAGACAATATTAAAGTCTGTTATCAAACCAGACAGTAGGGGAGTTCAACTCGTGATGGAACCACAAAAGGTCACACAAGCCAACCATGTCATGCCAGAGTACAAAACACATAGTTCTTTCCCCGCCCCGAACGTGACAATGGTTTTCATAGTGGTTTAATTTTGTAGCCTGACATTTATGGATAACTCTGTCCTTCCATTTGCTCACTTCTCTCTTCACCCATCTTTTTAAAAAACAAATAAATGAATAAAGCTGCTGTGACACACACACAAAAGGAATTTAATAGTATAATATATATATAAATAAATATATATACAGATATATTTATCATGGTATGTTTGATGGGATGACTGACACAGTAAATCTGTTAAAGTCTTGAAATGGAATGAGAATGTTGTTTTAAAAGAAAATAGCAAAACAACAAAAAAGCAAACCTTAAAATGTGAAGAAAGTGTGAATTTTAGTTTTGTCACAGTTAACTGTGTCAAAGAGAATTAAAAAAAAAACTTCAGATTTTGTTTACATATTTTACTACATTTTTGCTGGTATAATTCCTTAGCCACCTATGTACATACTGCTTTAAGAAATGTTTTTTTTCCTGTTTATTTCTGTTTGGTTTATATTCTGGTTGTCTTTTTCTTTTTGTAAAGAGGAAACAATGTACAGAAAAACAATAAACTGGTTGTATGGCCATAGCTATCCGAAAAGCAAGAGACAAAGCAAGACAAATATTCACACAAAAATGAAGTGTGTCCTCTGGAGGGTCAGATATACAATTTCTTTTGTACAGATGAAAATCAATCAGCTGCTTAGATTTAGAAATCTACTCTTGCTGGTCTTTGTAAGTTGCATGAATATTTGACTTTGAAAAAATATCTTAACGACATGGGGCAAAAAGTGCAATCTAAATGGTAGCCTTTACTAATGTGTGTGGAAAGAGGTGTTCCTCATTATCTAATATTTCAATGTGTTAAGAGTTTAATTTTTTTGTTATCATTAAAAAAGACAGGATTATAAAGAGATATCAAAGCACGATTTTAGATAACCTAAACGGCCCAGCCTATACGAAGTTGATTATATCTCGATGTCTGTAAAAGATTGCTGTTCTTGGAGTCTTGAGGTCTTGTGAATTGATTTCCTGCTTTCTTTCATTTTTTTCAATTTAAGTAATAATACATTTGTTATATTACTTTCAGTGTAAGTTTCTATTTGGACAATTTTATGGGAACATGTGCATTCTCTATGTGAGCTTCTATCATATTCCTGTTTTATTAGCAGAACCTAAAGGAATTTATTTAATGATGTTGTGACATTACTGCTTTTTCTTTTTTCTTTTCTTAGTTCATATTTGCATTTTCGTTCAAGGATATGCTTAGCAATAAAATGTTCTTCCCAAAACCTTGTATGCTGATGCACTTTTATTTTCTTAACATTTGAGAAAATCTCACACTGAAGCTAATTATGTCATATCTTATTAAAAGCCGAGTAAGAGCTAGACCACTTTCATGTGATAGAAGATATTCTAAGCAGTTACTAATTATTACATTATCAAAATGCCATATTTATGAGATAATTATCATCTGTTACTTGAGGCATTATTTTTTAGATTGCTATGATAGAATAACCAGGAGGGAGTACATTTTTCTGAAAAGATGATAGAAACATTGTATTCTAGGAAAGATTATTGGATACTATGGTTTTTTTTGTTTTGTTCTTTTGTTTGTTTTTGTTTTTTTTTGAGACAGAGTCTCGCTCTGTCGCCCAGGCTGGAGTGCAGTGGCACGATCTCGGCTCACTGCAAGCTCCACCTCCCGGGTTCACACCATTCTCCTGCCTCAGCCTCCCGAGTTGCTGGGACTACAGGCGCCCGCCACCATGCCCAGCTAACTTTTTGTATTTTTCGTAGAGACGGGGTTTCACCGTGTTAGCCAGGATGGTCTCGATCTCCTGACGTCGTGATCCACCCGCCTCGGCCTCCCAAAGTGCTGGGATTACAGGCGTGAGCCACCGCGCCCGGCTTGGATACTATGTTTTTTAAAGGCATTTCGTACCTTTTACGTATTCTCTATAAGTCAACAAGCTTTAAACAGTATTTAAAACTATGTTCACATAGTGCCATAAGCACTAGAAAGTCTTAGATGTCTTCTTTCCAAGCCTCCCACCATATTAAAATTTAAAATTAAAAAACAGAATCCAAAACCAAAATTTAAATGAGTGCTTCAATTTTAACAGCTTCTTACAAGAATTTCTGATTACAACTTGTTTCATACACCCATTGTAGCAGAAATGTCTCATATTTCTCGTTCTCTCAGCCCACACTTACTTGGCCAATTGGATAATCCATCTACCCTTTGTTCTTCACTGTAATCTAGAAATATAGATTTAACTGAACAGCTGTCCTTTATCCATATGTTGGTTACCAGTTTTCAAAGAGTTAGAATTTTAAAAATATATATTTAGTTAAGCCTGTGCCTTCAAGATAACATTAGTGGAATGGTTATACTATCGACTATGCTAGGAATGGGGAGTGGGGGGGAAAGTCAGGTTCAGTGATGTCAAATTATGCAAAGTTTTTTTTTGTTCCTGTCTTCAGAGTTCTATATTAGATGTTCTCCCATCATTTTTTGGGATGGAGTCTTGCAGCCTTCAGTGCAGTGGCATGATCGTGGCTCACTGCAACCTCTGCCTCTCAACCTCAAACGATTCTCCTGCCTCAGCCTCCTGAGTAGCTGCGACTACAGGCATGGGCCACCATACCCAGCTCATTTTTTAATTTATTTTTTATTTTTTTAGTAAGGAAGGGTTTCACCACGTTGGCAAGGCTGGTCTCGAACTCCTTACTTCAAGTGATCCACCCACCTTGGCCTCGCAAAATGCTGGGATTATAGGTGTGAGCCACTCCTCCCGAAATCTTTCTAAATCTCACTATTTAATATATAATTCTAGGACTACTTTAAGCATTCACTTTTTCTTTAATTCAAGAAACATTTATTGAACACTTATGTGCAAGCTAGTCTACTATTGGCTATTGTTACTTTGTTTCAACGAAGGCAGAAAATGGCTAGAAGGATTTTAAGCCTTTTTGTCTCTTGTATAAATCTATACAGGTCCAGTGTCTCTTTGCTCATATTCAAATTGAAGTTTGATCTTTCTCCAAAAAATATCCAAGCCCTGTGTTTGTCCCAGTTGAACTAATATCTTGATTATATAGTTTAAGATCAGTTTGATAATGTCTATTGAACATTTACTAAATGATTATGGGATATTAAATTGAGAGCCTTGGGAGCTTATCATCTAGTAAAGATGAACAAAAAATGGTACTATAGTGAATGCAAATAAGCTATCAAAAAGTACAAACTAAGTTGGGAGCTTAGAAGAAATTATGTAAGGGAAGGCTTCATAGAAGGGGTGACATTTTGGTAAACCTTGGAAAACTGATAGGCAGAAATAAGGGCTGTATATCATTCTAAGCAAACCCTTAAAGTGGGAGCAAGCAGGATCAAAACCATAATTTGGATTGATGACAGACTGCAAAAAGTACATTGGAGGAAGATATGAGTAGGAAGGTTTTTGAAATCACGTCAATGAACGGGAAGAGAGAAATGGGAGAATAGCTTGAGAAGTTCAAGGTCAAGGGCTCCTTTGTCGAGTACAAAGGACTTAAGCATATTTGAAATGAAAGGTAATAACTGATCTACTCTTATGGAGCAACCGCGTTTCCTGATAGAGATGTTATTCTGGGGGAAAAAAGGCATAAGTCAATCTTCTTGGAGAGAATGGGATCAGAAACTGACATATTGCTACAGAGGTTACAAAAGCTGTAGTCAGAGGGCTTCAGTGTTCTGGATATATTAAAGGACAAGGTCAGATACCCAAGTGGGACTATGAGTGATTAATGGCAGCAGTCCATTGACAACACCAGTAGGAAGGCTGCTAATGAAAAGATCTCTACCAGTAAGGGGTTAGCTGCCATTAATAATACAACTTTATATCTTTACTATTTTTTCTTCTATTGTTGAAATAGTGAGGGCATGTATTTTTCTAATTGTGTTTATTACAAAGAAAACAGACCCGAAAAACTTAAATGACTTCTCCAAGGTCACACAGCTAATACATGACAATGTCATGACTTAAAATCCAGTCTTGTGGTTCCAAATTTAGAGCTCTTTCATAAACCTGTCTCTAGAGAAGCAAGTCATTTTCTACTTTTTCCAGAAGCATTTGAAGTGGAAGCTAAGGCAGGAAATGAGAGGATGTTGTGTTAGTCTACTGGGATTACCCTGGCAAAATACCACAGGCTGGGTAGACAACTGAAATGTATTTCTCAGTTCCAGAAACGAAGTTGCAGATCAAAGTTTGTTAGGGCTCAGTTTCTGGGAAGGGCTCTCTTCCTGGCTTGTAGATAATAAGCTACCTTCTCACTATGTACTCACAGGGCCTTTCTTCTGTTCATGCACTGAGATATTTCTTTTTCTTCCTCTTCTTATAAGACCACCAGTGCTATTGGTTAAAGCCCTGCCATTATGACTTTGTTTGACCTTAATTACTTCCTAAAGACACTACCTCCCAATACAGTCATGTTTGGGGTTGGGATTTCAACATATGAACGTTGGAGGGGATATGGTTCTGTTTCTAGCAAATGTATAGTAGTGGGAATTGCAAAGGTTAAAGTTCCAAAGTATCAAGGGAATCAGAATTGGGAAGCAATTCTAACCTTTTTGAAGTGGTTACATGGCCCAAGTAGAAGAGCAAATAATTCCAAGAGACACCAAGCCACTGAGCAGGTAGGATCACGTGAGTAGGGCCCAGGATAGAAGCAGTGTTAGGGTTGCATGAGAGTGAGGGCATATAAGACAACAACAGCTAAAGGCAATGCATGCTCAGATCTTGGGAGATGTATTAAATGATTAGAGTGAATTTCAAGATACCTGAGTTTTTTTTTAATGATTACATGGGTTCTAGAGTCAAAGTGCCATGGCTCATCTGGTACTGTAACTTAAGATAAACTACTTAGCTAAGGCTCAGCTTTCACACCTATAATTTTGTTATACTTATCTTGCAGATTTCTTGAGAAATATTGGATGAAATAATTCATGTGAAATGCTTAACATATGTGTGACACATAATTAACCTTAAATAAATGTTGGTCGTTATTACAATTGGCTTTGTTACTTGATTCAGGCAGGATCAAAATTAGCTGCTATATGCATGACTAACCAGGACCAAAAAGTTAATAAAAATATGAGAGTTTGGCAATCACTCTTAGTATTTCTCTAATTCTTTCATTTGCCAAGACAGTATAAAATTTAGTTGCTAGCTCATTAGCAAAGATTTTCCTTCATCAGCACTAGTTATTTGTTTCCAGCTACCAGCTTCAGTTAGGCCCAGGGAAGCCCTGCATCCCGAGAATGTCACTCCTTTTCTGAGTTTCCATCCTTCAGCTTTCTTGTGGCCCTTGGTCAGCCAAACGCCTCAGGCAACCTTGCACCCCTTTATTGATATGCATTATTTTGTTTTTAACTTTTTATTGTGAATGTTTTACAAATATACCCCAAAGAGAATAGCGTAACAAACCCCCATTTATCCATCACTTGGTTTCAAGATCAATATTTTGTTACCCTTGTTTTATCTGTGCCCACCTCCCTATGAAAGAATATCTTGTAATATTGCACAAAGTTATAAAACAAAAAGCATTCAAAGAGTTACTGTTGGGCCTCTCGACCTGAGTCTTATTTAGTGTTTCAGTGTACCTAAACCTAACGTTCTTTCTGATGGACAATTAATGGCATGATTCTAGTTCTTTATTCAGTGACAACATAAAAGAGATTAGCTGCTAAGTAGACTCTTCATCATTTAATGAGATTGCCTGAAAAAGTGAAAGATGTTTCAGCTTGTATGTATTTCAATTCAACTGTGCTCAATCACCTTTTAAAATGAATAAAAAGCGGTCTATAGATTATATATTGCTGCTATATCTTTTGTAAAATGTGCCATTGTGGAAGAGAATCTGTACTCTTTCAAGAGAGTAAGTAAAAGGGGAGACTTCTAATTTGTACATGTGAAAGCTAAGAAATACCTTTACCTCTAAAAACATGATCACAGATCTACTAGCATATTTTAAGAGGGTTATATTCATGTATTTTCAATAGCTGTAACTATACTGAATTTACATGAGTCTACACAGAAGAGATATCCTTAAGCACATTTTCAAGTTATGATTTTTTACTGCTCCATTGTCTTTTGACAATGATTTTCTTCTTTGTTCTCACTCACTTGCCATTTTTGACCTAGAATTTTCATTATAAAAATATCATGAGACAGAGACTCAGAGACACAGAGTTATAGACTATTTGATAGTACATTCTTTTCTACCATAAAGTCAAGGTAAGTGTTAGGATGAATGGACAGAACCACTATAAACTTTTGCTTCTTCATTTCATGGAGCCAAATGGAACATAGAATAATTAGTTTCAACAAGTTAATGATTTTTCTGTTCCTACTGTGCATTTGGTAGTTTGATATTTTATTTATTTTGGAAATTTAGCAGAGCATATATAAACATTCTTAAGGCAGGTCCTTTAGGTTTGCAAAAGAGTACAGTAGACAGGCTGATGGGTGGGGGTCAGAAAGTAGATAAAAACAGAGGCATCATTAAAACTGAATAGCTAAAACTTCCTTGGCATTACAGTATAGTTTTCAATGTTCATATACCACGCAGGAAAATGTACTTATATGCATGTATGGGTATGAGTAACCAGATCTGGTTTGATGTCAGATTTGATGTGGGAAGTCTAGGACAGTTCTTTCTTAAAAACCAAAGCAAGAAAGAAGAAAAGGTAGGGCAGGGGAAGAGAGCAGAGGCAGGAGAGCTGCTTCTAAGCAGTTTGTAACTGCTCAGAAGACAGTTCCAGAATTAAAGCATGTAAAATAATAATGAGGTCTCTCCCTTCATGCCAGTAGTGTCTGATGCTAACAGATAAGCTCTGAATTCACACACACACACACACACACATACTCTCTCTCTCTCTCCTGTCTCTCTCTCTCTGTCTCCACTTCTTTTGAACAAAAGGAAAAAAATGAGTTGCTTGTTCTTATATGGTAATACATTGTAAATCGCTTCAGGTATTGTGCTTGTCTTTTGTACTAGAACTTGTGTATCTTTTTCTTTTAAAAATGCAAAACATATTTAAACACTGCTATTATAAACACCACTTCCCTAAAATATATTTTAAGAACATAATTCCCATATGTGCTTAGGTGGACAGGCTTGACTTCCTCATCTGGCAAATGACAAGCTGCAATTTGGTACATATATGTACACCAGGGCAATAGCATTTTTTTTTTTTTTTTTTTTTGAGACGGAGTCTCAGTCTGTCGCCCAGGCTGGAGTGCACTGGTGCGATCTCGGTTCACTGCAACCTCTGCCTTCCCGGTTCAAGTGATTCTCCTGCCTCAGCCTCCCAAGTAGCTGGGATTATAGGCACTTGCCACCATGCCCGGCTAATTTTGTGTATTTTTAGTAGAGATGGGGTTTCGCTATGTTGGCCAGGCTAGTCTCGAACTCCTGACCTTGCGATCTGCCCACGTTGGCCTCTGAGAGTGCTGGGATTACAGGCATGAGCCACCGTGCCCGGCCGGCAATAGCTTTTATAACTAGACAGGTTGATGTTATGAAGTAGTAACTGGCAAGTGTATTTTACTGAGAACATTAGGTATAGATAAGTTAATGGGCTTTGAAAAAAGAAAAAAAAGGATAAAAAGTAATTGGACCACTCCTTGGTCACGATTAACACTGAAAACAGTAATTTTTTTTTAATTAAAAGATTTTACAGGTCAACCATACATGGACATGTGACTTTGATATTTCTATGACATAAATCAGTTGAAGTGGGACCGCCATCATGCCTATATCAAAAAGCCCTCTACATGCACACAAAAAGGAGAAAGTTTTCAAAGCCTAAGCCAGTCAAATAATGCTCAGATGAAACAGCGGATTACAAGGCCTCAGTTAACAAGTACTCCAGCTCCCGAACCAGTGGGCATCCCAGCATTGACTTTGGCAGGCAGGTGCTGGATGACATGCAGAAGGGGTCCTTAGAGGCTGTTTCCCCTTACACAACCTCAAAGAAGTTTAAATTTTCAATTTACTTTTTAAAAGCAGATACACAGTAAACATTGGAATGTGAGTTTTATGCTAAATACATTTTGGTTTCAGAGTAGTTATCTCATGCTGCCAGAATAGCCCTGAGGATTAAGATGGTTTATTGGGATCAAATGCCTAGGAGATTTATTACAGTGCAGACTGTTTACTCATTCCCATTAAAATGCTGATAATGCTTATTTCTTTACCTCTCTCTCCCGCCTGCTTTCTTCCTTCCTCCATAACCCATATTCTATTATTTTATTTTCCTGCTTTAGGTTGAATCTACTTAGATTTTTATTCTTTATTAAAAATTGAATCCTTGGAAGCTCTCTGACTTTATGGCTGCAAGAAAGTGGCAATGGCATACATGCAGCTCATTAAAGCCTTGGGAACACGGAATCCCTGCTTAGCAATTTAGATCTAAGAATTGTTTTCAGGGAGAGTGTCTAATGACTGGAGAGATGGGTACACACTGGAACAATTTATATCAAAAGATCAAAAACACCCTGGCTATCATCATCTATAATATAAAGTCACGTAGAAGTAAAGATAATTTTCTTCCAGGTAGATGCTTTAGTTGGATAAAGAGGAAGATTATCTACTTTATGGCCAAATTCTATGTAAATTATATGTAAAACATTCAAGAAGGCAGATGAGTTTACACACAATATAGCAGCTTTTAGGAAAATAGACATGAGACATCAGAAAATATGATCACTTAAACTGGAAAGCTAGAGCCCAGGAAGTAATCCTGGAGAACTTGATAATGCATCCATATTTATAAGAAAGCCAATCATTGAATCTCTGAAAATATGTAGAATGATTTTATGAAAATTGTGGTTGGTCAGGCAAGTGTTTGCCATTATCTAAAATATTCATCTTGAATCCTCAGTAACCCTTACAGTGTCTGGCACAGAGGAGGTGACTGAGCAACTTTAGTGGAAGGAACAATTGAATATAGCTGACCTGATACTCATGGGATGTACAAACACATCTTTATCATTTTCCTTTTTTTTTCCCCCAGTACTTTGCTTTGAAAATTTGAGGCCAGCCATTTGTCAAACTTTAGCACGTGTGAGAATCACCTGGAGGGCTCCTCACAACACAGATCACTGACCCCACTAACTACAGTTCATCTGGAATGAGATCTAAACATTTGCATTTCTAACCTGCAAAGGCAGTTCTGTGCTGCTGGTCCATGGACCACATTTTGAGAGGCACAGTAGCCTATAAAGTCACAAAAGAGCAATTATATATTTCAGGGCAAAAGAGTAGTCAACTCCATTAATTTAAAAAGCATGACTTGATGTCTTTTCCTGCCCAATGGCTCAGATGTCTTCCAATCTGAAAGCTCTTTGAATCTACGATGAATTATTTGGATACTGCTGATATGGCAGAGAAGGAAGCTGATTTGCTAGAGGAAAATGATAAAAGAGGAATGCAGCCAATTGAGCCTTACTATTAGGATCTGTGCTAAACTCTTATCTCTTGTCACAATTGAGAAAAATCAGGCTTGGAGAGTTTAAGTGACTTGTCCAAGTTCACACTTCCAGTAAGTTGTGAAATCAGAACTTGATCCTTCCCTGATACCTAAGAAATTAAGACATGTAAGCCAAATTCCAAATATAGGCCATGGTAGCAGAACCAGTATTGACAGCAATATTAACAGTGCCAACAATTATAGCAATTTGAATATTACTCCTAAAGAGTCCTATGATATGGATATTATCTTCATTTTATCTTTGAGAAAACTCAGAAAAATAATCTGTCTGAGATTACATAGCTAGCAAGATATGGACTAAGGAGTATAAACTCCAAAGCCTGCATTGTTTATACACCACTAAGACCTAACATCAAGCAGTACCCTTCCCTAGACCCTTTAATGTAAATACATTTATCAAATGTGGATTGCCTATAATGTTACTATAGGATTCCACTAAATGAAATTTTGTCATTTGCCCATTAATGACAGATGAATGCTGTGATGACCTACCTGATGCATAGTGTCAAACTTTTATGTCCCTATCCATAGGTTTACTGGGTCCAATAATACATTTTTATAATTTATTTTAACAAAGCAATATATACATATAGTTTAAAGGGACAAATAAAAGCTTTACAATAAATAACAGCAGCCCCCTGCTCTAGTTTTCCTTCACTCCTCCCACATCCTGCTTGCCAGAGGAAACCACATTCTAGTCTTATTTTCTCTGGTAATTACCTCCACATATCTCCAGATAAAATATGAACCTATCTTTTGACTCACTGATTTCAGATGTTACTGACTTCCTAATGTTAAATGTTAGGATTTTGTCTGACACCTCCCTTTCTCTTCCTCATTCTTCCAATATAGTTATATTATACATTTTAATTAAATACTATTAGGTCCTTTTATGATTATGACTACAAAAATACTGTCCTGTTGACTAAAGTATTTTTAGAATTCCTTTTGCTTTTCTACCTAAATTTTTATAAAATGCTTAGCTTTTTCTGGAATTGATAATCACTTTTCATTCCCCCCCCACCTCACCTACTTGGATTCATTTGGCTAAATCTTCTCACTCCCATTAATAGCTTTCACAAATGACTCAAGATAAGCTTTCACATTGTCAAGTCTTACTAATGATGTATTCATCTCCTTGTGTTAATCTTTGAGGCATCTCCCCCAGAGTTCTCTATTTTCTTGCTCCAATCTGAACTGGTTGCTCTTTCAACCACTTTCACAGCTACTACCCGTCATCATCAACTTGGTTTTTTCATCCTCTCCTGTGATGGATTTCCTGTTTTCTGGTTTCACATTGTTCCTTTACATTATTCCCTTAGTTTAGTAAAGCACATTCTCTGGTAGCCCCCTGAAAATGGATGTATCATATGTATCTCAAGATTTTTCATATCTGGAAATATTATCATTTAAATTTGATACTTTTCTTCAAGTACAGAACTCTAGAGATAAAATTCTTTCCCCTATTTATTGTATTTCTCTATGGTCTTCTAGCTTCTAATGTTCCTGCTGGGTGGACCAATGACATTTTGGTTCTCTGTCTTCTGCGTGTGACCTGTTATTTTTTTTCCCCAGAATATTCTCTCCCTGGTGTTTCAAGTGCCATGATGACATGCCTTGGTGGCTGCTGCTTGGTTAGCAACTCTATGAACCTTATAATCTTGTCAGCAGAATAAGGATTATATTCAGAGTTTAATCAAATATTTCCTCCTCCCATCTTTTTGTAACCATATGCACACACTGCAAGAGAGACTGCATGCTTCCTTTTTGCAAAACTCTGTGCAAGGCATGGTTCCTCCTTTCAGGATGCTTGACATCTAGTAAAGACAGGTGCGATAAGCACCTAATCTAAAATAGAAAACAGAATTTTAAGCATCATATATGAAAAGTATGACATTGCTTCAAGAAAGATAAATAATTTTAGATAGGGAGATGGGAAATATGCTAAGAGTGAGGGGATGTTTGGTGAGTTAAGAATGTTGGAAGAGTGGTAAAAGTAGATGGGAAGTTAGCATTGGAAGGTGTCTGAAGTCTGGGTGGTTAGCACCTGTAGAAGAGGTAGAAGAGGCATTCAGTCATAGGCATCAATATGTGGAAGGCATAAAATGGGAAAATGAAAGACTTTTCAAGAATAACAAGGTGGCTGGATTCTAGTTGACACATGGAGAAATGGGAGATACATAAGAGGAATTTGGGGCCAAAATACGGCAAGCTTTGCATGCAAACTCAATTGTAGGGAGGTAATTGATTTCAATTCAATTTTTTCATTTACTAGTTCACGTTTGCTGACAGATTACTGTGAACCAGTCCCTGGCTGGGTGCTGGAGAGAGACCTGAAAGAAACAAGGCTCCTGCTCTCAAGCAGTTAGGTGTCTGTCTCACGTGAGACCATGTTGTGTTGTACTTCTGTTTGTACCTAAGTTCTACAGATGAAGTGTGAATGAGATATATAATTTGCATTGGGAACACAGAAAAAGGAAGAGCCAGATTGCCTGGATTGTTTAGAAACGGCCAAAAAGAGATGATGGCACCAAGAAGAGAAATGCTACTGGTATAGTTTATTATAAGTATTGGTAGAGTATTCTTGGCAAAGGAAATCACACATTCAAAGACACAGAGATAAGAACACTGGTATGTATATACACTTATATTTATTCATTCATCCTACAATTTTTTTTTTTTTTTGAGACAGAGTCTTGCTCTGTCACTCAGGCTGGAGTGCAGTAGTGTGATCTCAGCTCACTGCAACCTCTATCTCCCAGGTTAGAGTGATTGTCCTGCCACAGCCTCCTGAGTAGCTGGGATTACAGGCACACACCACCATGTCTGGCTAATTTTTTTTTCTTTTTTTTTTTTTCTTTTTTTTTAGTAGAGATGGGATTTCACCATGTCGGCCAGGCTGGTCTCCAACTCCTGACCTCAGGTGATCCACCAGCCTCAGCCTCCCAAAGTGCTGGGATTACAGACATAAGCCACGGCACCCAGCCACAAATTTTTGTTGAGTGCTTATCAGGCACTAGCCATAGTACTAGCCATGCTCGAGGAACTATAGATCTTTCAGTAGATAATATGGTGTCCCTCCTAGGCTGTCAGCTTCATGAGGCCAGGAGTTATATCTACCTTATTTGTTGTTTTGCCAATACTTTATATTTGTTAAGTGAATATATACGGAACTATAGTAACAGATATCTATAGAGAATATGAGTACACAATGATAAACATGTTCATGAAAGAGATGTTTTAAAAATTAGAAATGTTTAATGTTAATTAAAATAAGGAGTACAGATAAAATTGTTTAGAGGCTATGTGTGTATATACATATGTGTGTGCATATGCACATGCATATATGTGTATACATATACATATATACACACTGAGGGCTGACTATGTCCATAGTCATTCTCCTTCCTCAGTGTCCATGGGGAATTGGTTCCAGTGTCACCCCAGGGATACCAAAGTCCAGATGCTCAAGTTCCTTATATAAAATCATGTAGTATTTGCATATAGCCTATGAGCATACCCCTGTATACTTTATGCAATCTCTAGATTACTTATAATACCGGATAAAACATATAGGCTATATTAATAGTTATTTGTATCAATTAGGAAATAATGACAAGGAAAAAAAGTCTGCACAAGTTCAGTACAGATGCAACCATCCTTCTTTGTTCCCAAATATTTTCAATCTGCAGTTGGTTGAATCCCTGAATGCAGAACCCATGGATAAGGAGGGCCGACTGTACACACGCACATACATACACATGTACGTACATACACATATATACACACACATGTATTTCCAGTAAAAAGAACAGAGGGCAAGGAATGAAATACATGGGAACTCAAGCATTTTTGCATGAAATAGGAAAGTACTATCATTACAGGAGAGGCGACATCTACCACGCCAGAGGGAAGGTTTGTTTATTTATATCCCCTGTAAACTTTGACTGGTAAAATTGAACAACTTATCTCTGGAGAATTTTTTTTTTTTTTTTAGACGGAGTCTCACTCTGTCGCCAGCCTGGAGTGCAGTGGCACAATCACAGCTTACTGTAATCTCCGCCCCCCCAGGTTCAAGCAATTCCCCTGCCTCAGCCTCCCGAGTACCTGGGACTACAGGTGTGCACCACCACACCCAGCTAATTTTTTTGTATTTTAGTAGAGACAGGGTTTCACCATATTGGCCAGGATGGTCTTGATCTCCTGACCACATGATCCGCCCGCCTCAGCCTCCCAAAGTGCTGGGATTACAGGAATGAGCCACCATGCCCAGCCTCTTTGGAGAATTTTATAAGTGCCCCTTCTAAAAACCTCAATGCTCTGTCTCCCTCAGCCCTTGAACATTTGGTTCCACCAGCCAACATGATTCCTGCCTCTAGAACTGGTGTTTCTACTTTGCCTTTCTTTAGTCATTGAATCCTAGTTACATCCAAACTCAAACTTAGCTCATGCCCTGGACTCCTAGACCTATGTGCCTCACCAAATAGAAACCAATCCCAGTGTTTCTTCCCCATGGAACATAACCATGATCTAGCCACTTGACCACACTACAATCAAGAAAACCCTATCCTCTTCTCAATGGGGCATTTTGACACGGGACAAAGTGGCCACAGAAGGTACAAACTACTTTAAAGCATTATCATCAAAGCATCACGAAAGGGAGAACTGCCTTTTTGAAGCACAGCAGTTAGTAAGACCTGAAAAGTAGGTCGGACCCAGGGGCTCACACCTGTAATCTCAGCACGTCGGGAGGCCGGGGTGGGTGGATGACCTGACATCAGGAGTTCGAGACCAGCCTGGCCAGCTTGGCAAAACCCCCTCTCTACTAAAAATACAAAAGATTAGCCAGGCATGGTGGCAGGTGCCTGCAATCTCAGCTACTCAGGAGGCTGAGGCAGAAGAATCGCTTGAACCTGAGAGGCAGAGTTACAATAAGCCAAGATCACGCCACTGCACTCTCCAGCCTGGGTGACAAAGCAGGACTCTCTCTCAAAAAAACAAAAACAAAAACAAAAAAAAAAACACCTGAAAAGTATTCTTCGACTTCCAGGAATAGAACAAAGACAAACTTTTTGCCCTCAGGAGGCTCAAGGCCTTAAGAGACAACACTCACTATAGGGAAATATTTAATTCCCCTAGGTAAGCCCAGCGCTGCAATAGGTTTATGGTGGGTACCCACTGTATGGTTGTGGAATGAATTAATGCACATGCCATCCACGCTCTCACCTGTTTCTTTGACTTGGGTTTGGCACCTAGAAGGTCAATGTTGCCCACATAAGAAGATTTTCCATGCAGTAATAGAAGCAGAAGTCAGACAGCAAAAACTAAGGACTGTGTGAAAGATGAGAAAGTCAAGTAAATGGGCAGACAACCTACTATTCTGTAAAGATTAAGTTTTTAAGAGACATACAAATTTTCTTGATGGCAATTATTTGAAAATAAAAGTCAGAGTGCCCCATGATTTTACAATGCAAGTAGATTCTCCATATGCCTTCTATCCCTCAAAAGTATAAAAGACAAGTAGTCAGTTTGCTTGGCAGCCTGAAATCTCTTTAAGGACAAGGACCAGCTTTTATTTTTTATTGCCATTCCTACAGTTCTTAACTTGGCATTTGTTGCATAATAGGTACAATGTTTAAAGTACGTATGTTGAATAAATTCACTTATGAATAACAAATAATATGCTGGCTATTTTTACATATTCTACAGTATAAGCAAGGGGAGAGGAGTAAAACTTTAATAGCAAAAGATGGAAATTGGGCAAAATATATCACTTGGCCACATTTTACACATGACATCCCCATGAGATAAACAAACTGTTGGTGGTAAATGACAGTGAGTGAATGAATAAATGGAACATTAGGTAGAAAATATTCAACATATGTACAATCTTAGTTATGAGGTTATTTTAATGATCAAAGGCCTTACTGGATATTGAAGTGTTTGTTTAGTTGATGTGTGTTTATCAGCATGACACCTACAACTGTTTGCCAAGCATTTTGGGGTGAATTTATCAGAACGGACTCCAAGCCATCTGTAATGATAAAATGCATAAATGTATCCAGAAGGAGAAGCAGGTCACTTTTTCCTACCTCACATTACCTTTCCCAAAGAAACTGATTGCCAAAAAGTGCCACCTTTCTGCTTATTTTTATTATTCAGCAGAGAGTGGGGAATATAGTGCCATCTCATGCATTACCATTCCAGAGACGTGATCAGTAAGTGCAGTAATTGCTATGTGGAAGCAAGAACAGATTGTCATGATTCCTTAACCTGGGTAGAAAACAGTGCATGCATCTTGTAATTTGCTTTGTAGATTGCTAAAGTGATTGACACTGTGGGTTACAGTGTATAATTTTCCCTTTTTTGTGTGTAAGACTGCATAATTCCAGGCATGTTTGCCATCATATGGCACGAGGCGTTATCATTCACCTTGAATTTTTCCTAAACTTGTCTTCCAGAAAAAAGGACGAAAACAAGGCAGCACCCTGTCTTCCCATGGCCATATAACCACTTTTGAGGAGAGAATGCAATGAAATAAGTACCATGAGAAAGGGACTAATCTTTCTTTAAATGACAAGATCTTCCATAGAGACTGCAGCCCAGTGATAGAAACTTCTTCTACACTGTTCCTTATGCTTTATTTTATTTACCACAGCAGCTAACACTCCACTCTGGGACCAGAATACACCAGCAGAAAGATCTATAAAGAATCATTAGAGTTTTAGACAGATGTATTCACAATTCTACAAAATACATTCTCAACTGGAGTTAGTTATTAGCTGGTAATCAGCTTTGGTAGCAACATGTATCAAAGCTCAAGGAACCTCCTCATACTGATCACTCACCATCTTGTGCCATCTGGGTAGAAATGTACAAATTCAGGTTTTACACATTTATACCGACAATGGGCTACACCACTAGAAAAGGTGGTGGGAGAGCTACTATCATCACCTGAAATGTTTCCTATCTGACTGAAATATTCAATTATGGCTACTCCAATAAAGATACAAGTTCTGGGAAATAACTGTTTTCAGAACGAAGTCAGTTCTCTATCAGTGGTTTGACAAGGCAGAATGACTGATTGTGAAGAGAGTCTTTCAGAGAAATGGCCAAATAATTCCTAGTGGGGACATTGCATCGCTTTAATGTAAAATGTTGGGAAGAAAATTGAAACAAAAATGAATACATTGAACGACACTTTGAAAGTAAGTACAAAATAGTAAGGCTACCTGTCTTTATACAGAGAAGTTTCCATTTAACTGGTAGGCATTTCCAGAAACTAGACATGTTTTATTTTATTTTTAAAACTAAAATGTATTTTATTTTTATTTTTATAAATATGCTATAAAAATAAACAAAATAAATAAGCCTATTTTATGTTTCCTTTTTCTACTACTCAAAATATTGCTTCACAAAAGTGAGATGTCATTTTCCCAGAATTTTTTTTTTTTTTTACATTTACCTATTTTTACACCTGATTTAGATTCCCTCTTCCAGGAGCTAAAACTGGCTACCATGCAGATAATGTCAAAGGAGGAGGAATAAAATATAAGAGGTATCAATAGGAAGCTTGAATTTCCTGAGAGTGGAGAGTCATGAGATCTGCTCGTCTTTCAATGTGTGCTTAAGATGCCATGCCTTTGAAGAGACAGGACACCAAGCGCAGGATAACATCCATTGTTTCACACCATGGAAATATAGCCTATTTTAAGATAGCATCTACAGAATGCCCCAAAAGGAATTCCAGTGCTTTCTATTATTTATTTTAGTTTACCTCAACCTACTTTTGGGATTGAAAGTTAGTGGTTCCAGATCCCTAAATCTTCCTGAGGACTGAGGGTACATTTGTGATTTTTTTTTTTTTTGTCCTGTTTTCAGCCCTACTCCTCTGAAATAGCCTATGAGTACACACGTTTTTGCCTTGCTGAACTTTTTTCCTTTTACCTCCCATTTGCCCTCTCCAATTCAATTTCCTTAAAAAAATAAAATAAAATAAATGGGCTGTCAGAAACTAAAGCTTTACACACTGGAGCCTCCCTGCATTCAGGAGGTAATGAGTGATTCTTTCACTTGTTCACTACACTCTAATCCTAATTTAAGGCAATTCATTTTATGATTTTATGACTTGGTGATAGTATCTCATGAATAACAATGAAAGAATGAAAGAATATTCTATCACTGCAGACTCTCACAAAGTGGTGACATATAAATGCAAAGATAATTGCCATTTAAAAATAAAGGTTCTTTTTTCTTTAAACGCAATCAATTGATACTAAAAACTAGTCAAAACATATGTTTTCTGCTTCCGGCTTTAGTCTGATTAATATAGACAAGCTTTGGCCCAAGGATACTATCACTTTGAGAGTGTCACTGATGTTTAAAGTAAAAGTAACAAGAGTTCTACTTAAAAATTGACACTATGCATTAGAAGCAAGAAGTTATCTAATTAAAGAAGATTGGTACATATGCAATTAGGGATTCAAGGATCAATTGCGCTTTCAATTACTTAGCACATCAGGAACTTGATCTCAATAATCCAAACCACATAGACAGATCTTGATTCTATGGCAAAAATGATCTGAGAAATCGGAATAATTAAAACTCACAGATAATCCCAAACCGTTATGGCAACAATTCATTAACATCTCCTTCCTTAGAGAAATGGTTTTATAAGAGCTACAAATCATTACAAAACTGTCTGGCTTATGTCTCCTCTCCTTTGATGATCCCACTGAAATCTCCGGGGAAGGCCATGCAAAGCAGTGAAATAGCCAAGTCAGGAAAGAAGAGAAAAGGGACAGAGCTTCAAGGAGAAGCCATAAAACTTCCAAATGCACTATACTGTCAGTGATGAGTGTGTCCTCGAGAACAGTTGAAAACAGGATTTGCATCATTCCATGTAAAACAGGAGTGAGTGAGTAACCTGTGGGAGAAGGTGTGTGCTGATCCAGGTGGCAATCCCCAAGCTAGAACATGAATAATTTATAGTTTGGCAACTATGTAGAAAGACTATGTTTTAGACATCATTTTTCCCTTATTTTCTGTCTCCCTTCTATTAGCCTCAGTAATACCAGCATACAAGACTCTTTGTTATATCCAAGTAAGAGAAAATCACAGTACTCTCAACTTTATCTTTCTCCTTTTTGTTATTTTTCACTGGCATACCCCCTGCCTTATCAGTCACAGCCTGGACTAAGCTCTTGTTACAGATGACCTAACTTCTGATTCACCAATTTCCTTGATTAAACAATATTTTATCCTCAAAACTTCATTTTACAAAACCTAGATATATGTCTGCCAGGTCTTCATGCCCTCATTTCAACAAGACTCTAGAAAACTCTAAGCAAGCTTTATCATTCTGTCTCACAGTCATCTATCAAAATCTATGTTTATGCATGCTCTTGACAGTAATTTTCATCAGGATGTTGCGAACACATTTCCCAACATGAATAAAGGAAATCATACTCAGGAACGTCAAAGGAGCACAGTGACTTATAGACAATTGATCCAGGAGGGGTTTTCCTCTCTCAGAGGGATATCCTTTGGCTAAGGACGCAACATGGAGAAGGGGCATATGTAGAATATTAATAGAGAAAGAGGTTTAGGCCCAACAACTAAAATAATCTGCCAAATTAACCTGGGCAACCAATACATAACAAATACAACAATACCATTATTGATACGTTCTGAAATCAGGCAAAAAAATACTGCCTCTTTCTCTTTTCCCTCCTTCCCTTCCTTCTTGTCTTGCTTGACCCCTATTAACTTCCATATGGATGGCATCAGATTCAAGAGGTTGAAGAAGAGACCCGGAGCCAGAGAACAAATCAGAGTTCAATTGGGAGAACTTACTTACAGAGAGATGCAACTGCAGTAGGCTGGACAGGAGAACAGCAACCGCTTCTGAAGAAGCATGCCATTTATATAGCAGTATCACTTAGCAAACTCCCCTCAGCGATCTCCACATTGCAACCTTCATTTCTTAAGCTAAGTCAGGTGTGTCTGCCATAAGGTCATCGTTAAGTTACTGCTGTCAGGTGTGTCCATCATACAGGGTCCTTCTCAAGGTTTACTTAATTTATTGCTGTCAGGTGAATCTGCCATACACTTTCTTTCTTTTTTTCTTGGTTCTTTCCCTCCTTCCTTCACAATCACTTCTTGAGCATGATTCCAGATACTCTAAGAGGTACTGATAAAATGGTGAGGGAGATAGACTCAGGCCTTGACCTGAAGCTTACAGTCCAATAGGAAAGTTGCACAAATTAAAAAGTTCAAAAAACAAAAACAAACTTAACAGGGTAAAAATTGGTGCATCCACCCAGCAGTTGTCAATTGTAATTAATTTAGTCTAGGGTTTCTATCAGTCAGAGGAAGGCTAAGGAAGTAACTTTCGAAGTGAGACCTAAAGGATGAAGAATTAAACAAATAGCACAGTAGAGAGGAGATGAGAAAGTAGGCAGTAGAAGCCTTTCAGGTAGAGAATAAAAGAAGTCGAGAGGAAGCCTCAGAGAGCATGAGTCCTGCAAGGAACAGAAATGAGGCTGGTTAGGCTGGAGCGGAGGATGCAAAGGGAGAAAACAGAGAGTGATAAGAATACAAACGTAGGCAGGAACCAGAGCATAAATATTCTTGTGAGCTAGGTGCTCATGGTGCAAAATCCCAGGCTCTAAAATTCAGACATGAAAGCATCTAACTCCATTTTACCTTAACTCAACATATTTTTAATTATGAGTATTATGATAAAGATCGGTTAGCTGTTTACCAAATCCATTTCCCATTCCTCCTAGACATGTGAGTAGACAAGGTTTGCCAATCTGTCTTGCTATTAGTTATGGCATGAGTCTGAGTTCTGACCAGTGGAATGAAAGATGATAACATATGCATCTTCTAGGCCTGGCCCATAAAAACCTCCAGTGTAGTCCTCGCTATCTTCCACTATCTCTTCCACTATCAGTCAGTGGGATATTGATGTCCAAGGTGACCTTGGAAACCACGTGGAAAAGAGCATTGCTACCCCATTACTGTATGCACATGCATGCACACAACCACACTGAACAGGTGTTATAAGGATGATGTTTCTATTGTGCTAAGCATTTGAGATTTTCGTGTTTATCTATTATGCCAGCAAATCTTAAAATATGGTTCCAGGAGTAGCGGCATCAGCATCACCTTGTAAGAAATGCAAATTCGTGAGTCCCAGCCCAGAACTAGAGAATCAGAAACTTTGGAGGTGTGGCCAGCAGTCTGTGATGTATCAAGCCCTCCAGGCGATCCTGATACTGGTTAAATTTATGAATATTCTATTACATCATTTCACATTACCTTAATCCACTCCATCCATAATAAAAGTAAAGTGTAATTAATTCAGGAGAGTTGCAACCAATTCAGTGTTTCCTTAGTCAATTCAACCCACGTACAGTGCTAATGCATAAGATTGGGTCCATCTGACCCTTAGTTATTTTACTCACCTGTGTGATCTTTACGATTTCTTTTTCTTTTCTTGACAGGCTTTGGTTGTTTCTCCGTGAAGATTTGTCTTCCTTACGTCAACTTAAAAGCTTCTTCATGTTGGGCCTCCAGCTACTTTTGCATCTTTCTTTACACACAAGACCTGCATGCTCCCTTCAGGAAAACCTAAATTCTCATGCAGTTGTCTCTGCTCTAATGTTTTCTGCTGTAGGAGAGCTCTTTGTTTTCCAACTCCTCAGACTCTCCCTGGGTTGTTAGGTACAGGTGTCCCATATTCTAAGATCCCCCTCCCAAACCTGCCTGAGTTTTACGCTCCTCTTTAACCAACTCACCTAGTACAGAGGCAGGAGTAGGACTGTCTTAGAAACAAATAACACAATATTCCAATGAGATAATATATGGCCAGTTTTTAAAAACTATCTCAGTGAATCCCTTTTCTCTGGCCTATTATGAAGCAAGGAAAACTGGCTCTTCAATTGTTGATATTTTCACGTTTTGCTAAATCTATTCCTTATGGCATAAAATTTGTGTTTTAGTTTTTATGAAGTCAAAAGGTAACTGAAAGAAAGTAAAAAGACTAGCAATATACTGGGAGAACATGTTTGCAACATATAAACACAAAGAATTGTACAGATATACATATGTTCATATATATATAAACATACCTATATAGGTAGGTTAATACAGAGATAGATAGCTAGATAGATATCTTACTAAATCAATAGAAAAAACAAACATGCCAATAGAAAAATGGGGGAAATTCAGAAATAGCTATGTACAGGAAAGTAAACACATCGTTAATAAACAGGTTCGGCCATGTTACTAATGCTTTAGAGAAGCTAATAAAAAACACATGAGATATAATTTGATCTCATTTAATTGGTAAAACAAAGTCAAGGAAAACCAGAACAGTGATCAACAGGGTTTCTAATACAGTACTCATTGAAGGATAAATTGATACAATCACTCTTTTCTTTTTTTGAGACGAAGTCTTGCTCTGTCACCCAGGCTGGAGTGCAGTGGTGCAATCTCGGCTCACTGCAAGCTCCGCCTGCCGGGTTCACGCCATTCTCCTGCCTCAGCCTCGCAGCAGCTGGGACAACAGGCACACGCCGCCACGCCCGGCTAATTTTTTTGTTTTTTTTTTTTGTATGTTTAGTAGAGACAGGGCTTCACCGTGTGATACAATCACTGTTTAAACAATTTAGCATTATCTATTATGGTTGGATATCTAATGAGGTTGCTATGTTCCAGCAATTCTTCTTCTACTTACCTAAGAACAATTCATGCTTATGTGCTCAAGAATGAAATTACAAGGTGAGGATAAACAAAATTTGGGAGTTATCCTTGCGGGGTAGGCAGAAGGGTGAGATAGAAGAAGAGCATGTAAGTCGATGCAAGTTATTGGTAAAGCTCTTGTTCTTGGATGGTATGCTGAGTTTGTGGGTGCTCCCTACATTATTAAAAATGAAACAAAATAAATAAGGGCTTTGTAGGAGCCAATGAAAGGGGGTTTCATGAGCCAAGGGTCAGAACTCATTTAATGACGAGCATGCAGGGTTCATAGGAGAAAAAAAAATAATAATCCTTTGGCTTTTGTAAGTCATAAGCTCTTTTTTTGCTGAGACCGGTAAGATTTTAAATTACATTAATTATTACAATTATTATCATTATTATTATTTGCTTCTCTTTGGCAACTTTTCTCTCCTAAGGCATTGAATGGATTCCATGAGGTGAAAAAAAACCATTGCTGGCAGCAAAACAAGCATTTGGCTGGCATATGAAAAAATTATTAATAATAAGATGTGTAGATGTACACTTTCAAGGGCTTTTCATTTAAACAGAATTATGGGGTCTTCATGAGTTATATAGAATATTAAGAAATTAACATATCCTACATTTTCAGAAAGTCTGAGATAGGTCAGTTTGCATGATTAGCTACTTTCTAGTCATTTATCTTGAGACAAAGCAGTTGTTCCCATTTATTGTGAAATGTGGTTTATGTACTATTTGCTTAACTTCCTCACAGACATGCAAAGAAAAAGATTTTCATTTTTTCGAACAAAGATGATGCATTGTGAAAAGTATCTGTGAAAGAAAAACCTGATACCTAACCATTTCACCCACAAATAAATACTCTTTGATAATACAGTGTCGGGGTTAATTTTTTTTTCCCCAATCCAAAGTGTCATTGGTGGGTCCCACTGTAGCTTCTAACAACATGAAACACATTCTTAAACTGTAACTTAGTGCTTCTAATGAAGGACACTTTCTTTTTTTGTGTGTTTTTGAAACATGATAGCAATTTAATATTAATTCTTCAATTTGGAAAATATCGGAAATATTCTAGAAATATAAACAGAGGAAATAGAGATAAACAGAAGAAACACTATCATATCATAAACTCCTGACAACCATTAGGCAATAAACACAGTATTGAGAACATACAATTAAAAGATTATCCTCACTGGTAAAGGCCTGACTTCATTCAAATTATGAAAGAGGATTTCAGAAAAGCTGCTCTTAAGTAAACTTACACACAAAAAGAAACAATAGGAAGGCCCCAAATAGATTTTTTAAAGGAAATGTTACTTAGATATATTTTAGCTAGTTTGCTTTAAATGAAGGCCCCAATTTGTGCTCTGTAGGATATTGTTTATTTTAATATATATATAATTTTAGTAATAAGCTCTTTATGTGAAAAAAATGCACCTATAGCTATGAATTACTATAATTAAATTGAACATCCAATTGCTTTTATCATTATTTATAATATTAAAGAAAGTAGACACAATATTCTATAGGGAATTATTTAAATTATGTTACATCATTAAAATTCAACTAAAATAAAAGTAATTATTAGCCTTTGCAGTACAGTTTCAATCATTTTGTGGGTATTAAAATATATGTTTACCACAATTGTAACTATATGAGCATTTTATTATTGCCATGTTGCTGTGTTGGGAGAGCAAGCAGTATTTTTCTATATTTCAGAATTTTTTATAGAAATTACAACCACCATGATAAGCATCCTTGTGGGAAAAACCTTTGTTCATATTCATCGTTGCCTTACAACTAATTCCTATAAATAGATTTGTTAAATTAAAGAACATTTTCAAGACTTCTTACCTAGTGCCAATTGCCATCTGGAAGTTTGTACAAACGTACATTCCTGCCAGTAGTAAATAAGGATGCCCCCATTGTTATTGTGAAGAAAGAATGGTGGAACAAGCCATCAATATTTGAGCCTCCTTTTTCCAAATGCGATTCTCAAATAGCATCATTTTTTTGGCGAAGGAATTGAAAAAAAAAGCATTAAGTCATGTGCTGCTGCTTCTAAGCATGGTAGCAAGTGCACTTGGAAATTGCCCAGTGTTTTCTCTGATTAAGAAGCTTTGTATAGATCCTTGGGAGACATAATCCCTACAGGTTTATGTAGTCAAGGTAAAGCAAGTTCTGGCAGCTCCGGGTGAGATCACTCTGCAATTACTACCCCTTGAAGACCACTTCTACTCTCTGTGGGCCACCCAAAGTAATTTGTGTCTGGATTTTTCTCACTTTTGAGAATAGTTCTTACTTTCATTCAGTTTCATTTGTCCAGATTTCCCATGCTAATAATTAAACACCATGAAATTTTAACCAAGTCATTAGCTAAGTTTTTTAATGAACTATAGCACTTTATGAATTTAATAAATCACTTTTCATCTTGTCATTCAGTAAATTTTAGGAAAATGAGAGAATACATTCTTATTCAAAATAAGAGGTTCACTTTCATTTTTATTTTATTTTTTGTTTCATTGTCAACTGCAACACTTATCTGTGCCTTGGGCATCATTGGTTGGAATTTTCTACAACTGAAACACATTGATATGTTATAAAAAAGATGTGATGAATTCTGGAACTAGAATATCTGAACCTAATTTTTTTTTAAATAATGCTGTAGTTTCTTCATCTAATGGGAGGATACTAATAGTAACTGCCACATAGGGTTTTATGAGTTTAAATAAGATAATATTTGTAAAACATTTAACAAATATGAATGTATCACTAAGTATATGCCAGACACTACTTCACTTGCTGTCATCATCATCATCATTAACAAACTCATTGTGGGAAACCTTCTCAATAAGTAGTTCTCAAACACCAGTGAGTGATTTTAAATGAAAATTCTTGGGTCTCCATTTCCAAAAATTCTGACTCAGTATGTATAAGGTGGGGCCTGGGTGATTCTGATGTAATTGGTCAAATGAGGGCGTTTTGAATAATTCAGAACTTCTGGCTTATTTAGGAGTCAAGGTAGATAATTTAACTCTCTTATTATTTGTTTTCAGTCCGATAACACAGAAGAGGAAACAATTAGAAAAATACTGTTTCAAAAAGGCAGTTCGTTTCTAAATTGGTTATCCCATGTTAAGATGTGAACAGCTATTGATAATCTACCAAATTGTACATGTCTTTGGTGCATATAGAGTCCTCTTCTTTTCTCTCCGGATGCTTTCCTTCCGGGAAATTTAATTGTTCCACTTAAATGGACTGGAACAGAAAGAAGAGGAGATCCAAAGCAGTTTACCGTCACCAGTGCAGTGGTCAAAACATGAATATTGATGCTGCATGGCCTAGAAACATATTGTGGTTTAATCACTTAACTTCTCTGTGCCTACATTCTTACCAGTAAAATAAGAAAGTAATAATACCTAACTTAAAGCATTGTTGTGAAAATGAAGTAATCGGAATTTGAAATGGTATGACTAAAATTAAAGTGCATTTTAATTCATCATCTTTGTCCAGCTGTCTTCCTCCCCAAAAAGTGGGCAGTCATTGATCAAACAATGTGTCCTATTTCCTCCTCTTGCCAGCCAAAGATGCTGCATCTGATAGAGAATACACATTATAAAAGGAAACATGGAACACTGGTCAGGCAAAATGTATTTCTCTGCCTGCAATTTCCCTTCTCTACTCCAGATATTAAAAACTAATTCTCTCAGTTATTCATTGCTGGCAGAGATGATTAATTTAACCTTTATAGATAAAGTAATATGTTTGGATGAAAGGAGCAAATACTCTGCTGAGTCTAATTGCAAGGCACCTTCGGGTGAATAACTCATTGTGTACAGTATAATGATATCATAGATGGTTAGCCAAGAACAAACATCAATTGTATAAAGGAATTAAACTAAACTGAGTCCATTTGGCAGTGAAAAATAGATAGAGCCCTTATCACCAATATGGATCTTGTTTTGGTAAATCTTACCATGGTCTGAGATTTCATCTTTACCAATTTCTGATAACCTGTCATGTGTGTCTTCACTTCTCCTACAGATTCTCCACTTAGGTGAAAAACGTTAGAGTAACTCTGGTGATTAGAAATGTGTGAGAGTAAGAGAGACATTGGTAAAATCCCACACTGCTACTAAGCTTGGAGGCCTTGGGCATGCGACTTAACCTCCACGAGCTTTCCATTTCTCACCCAAAAAATGAGGAAACAAAACATCAGGTTGTTGTGAAAATATGAGACTTACTTAAAACTTCACGTAGTACATTGCTGGGTTTATAGTAAATACTTGATCGGAAAGAAATATGGGGACATATTATATGTGAACATGTATAAACATACATATAAATACATACACACATTCTGAAAAATATTTCTACTCATCCTTCTATATTCTACCTGTCTTTATTTTTGCCACCCAGCCCTGTTCATTTCTGTCTTTTTTCAAGGTATTTTTCCCCTTTCCTCTGCACATTTTATAATCCTCATCAACAAATACAAAAAGAAAACAGATGGAAAGATTCTTTTTCTCATTAGTAGTTAAAAATGCAAATTATAGCATCCTGGAAACTAGGATTAAAAAAAAATAAGCTGATGTGGCTAAGATAAACCAGTTTCTTCCTATCACTACTGCCAAACTGATGCAATCTTTTTGTAAATCCATATTTCAAAAGTAAGAGCATAAATGTGTCCATAGCCAGCACCCCTTCTTTAAAAGTTATCTCAAAGAAACAATCCACCTAAAGTGGAATTATTGTGACACAACTAATATTTGCATGGATAAATCTAAAATTGCAAAAATTTTTTTTAAAAGAGCCCAAATGGAAGGTTGTATAATTTGACATAACCAATGAAATGTTATACAGTTATTAAAAGTGGTAATAAAATGCATAAAAATATTAAAACCTAAAAACATTTGATAATGTAAACATAAATAAATTGTATATTATGATTGTGACTATTTGGATGTGTATATGTAGAAGTTAAAGCAAAATTAGAGCTTTCAGAGAGGTGAAAATATGAGCAATTTTTGCAATCACAATTTTTTGAACTTTTTTTATTTTGGCTTTTTCTTTACTGAAAAATGAAGATTTAACTCTGATATACTCTGCAAAGGCTTCCCAATATACGCAAATTATGTGCATTTTCTTCCCTTTTTTAAAAACAGTACAATACCATTTCGTTTTAGTGCTTATTCTAGACCTTACATTATATTGGCTTTATCACTCCCTACTTCTCTCATGTTAATCTCTTCCCAGAAAGACTCTGAACCCTTTAAAGATAAAGACTGGGTAATTTCCATTTAAAAAACACATCACAATATCTAAGCCAGAACCATAAAGTGTAAGTATGTTTTTAAACTTTATGTCTGAATCCCTAAGGACCGGATGGAGGTAGGTGATACCTTCACCCTACCCGACAAAATTGGAGTTGACACTGAATGCAGCTATATTACCTGGTAGTAAAAATAGCCCAGCAGTTTTGCACCTCTGAAACCCTATGTGAATGGGAATGGACTGAGGGCGAGGGTAAGAAAAAAGAAATGAATAAATGGATATGTAATGAGGAAAATCCAATCATGGCTTCAACACTTTAAAAGAGGCTCAGAGCAAGAGATAATAGTGTGCCTTAGATTAATTGTATCAGATGCCCTTTAAAGGGTAAATTTGTATGTTTGCTGAGACCACTTTTGCTTTCACAACCTGACAAGATGCAATGGAAGTCTGCAAACCTGAGTGGCTTCACCCTGAGAAATATTTTTATAAGATATAGATATATAATTATGGACTTAGACTAATTGACAGTGGGATTCTAGTAACGTGGCAGTATCTTTTGAGTTGCATATCCTTTTGATATAAAGGATCCATCTTCAAAGACTGGGAATGAACTGTGCTATTATAAGCTGTAATAACATATATATATTTGGTCTTCCTCCCCATTTCCAGGCATGGAGTTTGTAGATCCTTTAGTGTTACAGGGAATTGGCAACAAACGTGAATGAATCACAAAAGTGTTAGCAAGTTACTTAAATAAAACTGATTTTATCAACTTTAGAACTGGTTAACCAAACCAAAATGTTTGTTAGGCATCTTCATACAGTTTCTAGTAAGCACTGTGAATCCCAACTATCTGAGACAGGTCTCAGTTAATTTTTTTTTTTTTTTTTTTTTTTTTTGAGACAGAGTCTTGCTCTGTTGCTCTGTCGCCATCCTGGAGTGCAGTGGTGCGATGTCGGCTACCTTGGCTCATTGCAACCTCCGCCTCCCGGGGTTCGAACGATTCTGCTGCCTCAGTCTCCCGAGTAGCTGGGAGTACAGGTGCATGCCACGATGCCCAGCTATTTTTTTGTACTTTTAGTAGAGACGGGGTTTCACTGTGTAGCCAGGATGGTCTTGATCTCCTGACCTCGTGATCCACCTGCCTCGGCCTCCCAAAGTGCTGGGATTACAGGCGTGAGCCACTGCGCCCGGCGGTCTCAGTTAATTTAGAAAGTGTATTTTGCCAAGGTTAAGGATGCACACCCATGACCATGATAGAGCCTCAGGAGGTCCTGATGACATATGCCCAAGGTGGTCAGAGCACAGTTTGATCTTATACATTTTGAGGACTCATGAGATATCAATCAACATATGTAAGATGAACATTGGTTTGGTCCGGAAAGGCAAGACAACTCAAAGCAAAGCTGGAACAACTTTTTTGGGAAGCAGGGAAGGGGCTTCCAGGTCAAAGGTAGATAAGACTAGATAAGAGCCAAATGGGTGCATTCTTTTACCTTCTGATTAACCTCTCCAAAGCAGGCAATCAGATATGCATGGATGACTTTGAATAGAATGTTAGGCAGGTTTGCCCTGAGCCGTTCCCAGCTTGACTTTTCCCTTTAGCTTAGTGATTTTGGAACCCCATTGTTTATTTTCCTTTCACATTTCTCCCCTTTTCTTTGTTAAAATCTTTTGGAGAAAGCATTTTAGAGGAAAATGAGTCTCTGGTCTCAGGTTTCATCTGATCTCTGATGGCTAAGATGGTTTATTCCTAGACGGGTAGTTATGCCTGTTTCCATGGTATCTGTGCATATGTGCTGGCAGATGCTAGAGTGACTGCAAAGGTGAAGTTTCTAGAGGGAGGTGGGCACTCTGCAGTGTCTCACTGTGGGAAGATACTTGTTTAACAAGGACAAGGGCATGAAGATTCAGTGACTGGGGAGGGTAGATGTATGTATGTGGATGCAGGGAATGAAGTCAAGGTCGGAAAACTCTCAGATATGGCAGAGGAATATTTTTCTCTGTTTACTTTATAAAGCAATATAATTTGCCAAAGTGATATATGTTGATTTTTTTTTAAGTATGTTCCCATGTAATGAAGTTAAAACCTCCCTCATCCTCCATTTTTCCATCTCTCAGGTTTATCCAATCAAACCTCTGAATCATGAGAACTAATAAATATTGTTTTGAGTAAGTTTTGGAGTAGTTTATTGTGCAGTAAAAGTTAACTCATAGAGACAGGTATCTTGCAATGCAAAAATATAAATATATGAACATAAATATACAAAAACCACTCTTGTTTATAATCACCTGAATAGTATATGATTATATTCTTTGAAACTCCAGCCCTACACACAAGGTGAAAGAATCCTTTAATCAGAAGCCCACCATCCTGGTCTCGTAGATGCTATCATGACTGAGTGTGCATCCTTCTGGATTTCTGCCAGCTTTGTGAATTAGAAAACAGAAATTTTTACCTTATTTGCTTTTACTTTAAACACAACAGCGTGTCTTGGAAATATACCCATACCAGTAGGCATAAATCAATTCCTATATACACAGAAGACTGCTTTAATTCCTGAAGCTTTATGAGATGATTTGAATTCTGTTAGATCAAGTTATTCTCATTTATTCTTTTTCAAAACTGCCTTTTCTCATATTTATTCCTTCACTTGAATATTAGACTCAGCTGGTCAAGATGATGAAAATATTTCTGGGGGGAATTTTGGGGGATTCCATTGAATTTACTAAGTTTGAAAGAATTGATGACTTTAATAAAATATTGCAAGCATCTTCCCATTCATAAACTTGTTATAGTTTTCTTTTCTTTTCTTTTTTCTTTTCTGTTTTTCTTTTTTTTTTTCTTTTTGAGATGGAGTCTTGCTGTGTCGCCCAGGCTGGAGTGTAGTGGCACGATCTTGGCTCACTGCAACCTCCACCTCCCGGGTTCCAGCAATTCTCCTGCCTCAACCCCCCAAGTAGCTGAGATTACAGGCGTGTGCCACCATGCCCAGCTAATTTTTGCATTTTTGGTAGAGATTGGGTTTCACCATGTTGGCCAGGCTGGTCTCGAATTCCTAACTTCATGATCTGCCCACCTTGGCCTCCCAAAGTGCTGGGATTACAGGCATGAGCCACTGTGCCTAGCATATTTTTCTTTTACTGAAGTTTTTTTTTTCACCATCTATGGCGAAATTTTCTAATTTTCTATACATTATTAGACATTTATTTCTAAATTTCTTCCCTGTTGCTTTATATTTCTCATTGCCATCAGAAAAAGGATCTTAAATTTATTACATTTTGTGGGTATACAAGAAAGCTTCAGATCGTTTTTATCATCTATCTTGTTAGGCCACAATGCTGAACTCTTATTTATTCTAATAGAAAAATTAGGACAATCAACTGACAAACTATGTGGATGATGTTATTACTTGTAAATGATAGCAGTTTGGCCTCTTCCTTTTAGTATGTGTCCTTTGTATATTTTTCTTATTAGCTTGGAATTCCAATGCTATGTTAAGTAGTAAAGGAATTAGCAGGCATCTGTATCTAGTTCCTGACTTTGATGGAAATGTTGCTAGTGATTCACTGTTTACTGTGGTGTTTGCTATAGATCACTGGTAGAAATCTCATATCAAAGTAGTTGCCTCTTAGTTCTCATTTGCATAGAGATATGCAATAAAATTGCTTTTTTTTTAAAAATAAAGAATGGCTTTTGGATATCATCAAATGCTATTTTAGTATCTACTGAGATGATCCTACAGTCTTTTTCCTTATTTATGAACTGAGTTACAATGTTAATAAATTCTAATATTAAACAACTCTTGCATTCTGGAGTTAAACCATAATTAATCATGTTGTATTGTTTTCAATACATTTTGATGCTCTATTAATAGTATTTTGTTTTAGATATCACACTCCTGTTCACAAATGACATTTTTAAACTGTTTTCTTTTCTCATTCTCTATTTATATAGCTAGATTTTTTTTTTTTTTTTTTTTTAGATGGAGCCTCGCTCTGTTGCCCAGGCTGAAGTGCAGTGGTGCGATCTCGGCTCACTGTAACCTTCGCGTCCTGGGTTCAAGCGAGTCTCCTGCCTCAGCCTCCCAAGCAGCTGGGATTACAGGCATATGCCACCATCCCTGGCTAATCTTTTGTATTTTTGTGGAGATGGGGTTTCACCATGTTGGTCAGGCTGGTCTCGAACTCTTGAACGCTGCAATCTGCCCACTTCGGCCTCCCAAAGTGTTGGGATTACAGGTGTGAGCCACTGCGCCCGACCTTTTTCTAGCTTTAATAACACATAAATATATACTCCTTTCTCCCTGATAATCTAAGATTTGAAAATGATATCTTGAGATTAAGGTGCTATTTCTATGCGTGTGTCTGTGTTTTGTTCTGCCAATGGCTTACATTTATTAAGTTCAGGTAAAATCTTCTTATTTATCTTATGCCCATCTTTCTGCTGTTGGCTCCCCTGAGTAACTTCTGATTGCATCTTCTAAAATAGGTGTTGAAATTTCTAATTCTTTCTCCAATGCCTCTCACTTTCTCTTAAATTTTTCTCAGCTTTTTTAGATAATAGTTAATAATAGTAGCTAGTGTTTATATAGTTCCTTATACACACACACTATTCCCAGTGCTTTACACATAGAAACTCAATTTAATCTCCATTACTACCCACTCCTGACTGAATATGATAGGATTGATTCAAGAAAACAAAACTATACTAGATATTTCAACAAAGAGAGCTAACGTAGGGAATTGGCTAAGTATTGAAGAAACAAAATGAGAACACTGAAGTAATCTAGAAGCACATAGAAGTAATAAAGCAGCTACTACTCCCATGTCTAGGGGAACCAAAGGAAGATTATTCGAATCTAGAAACTCCATAGAGTGGGAGTGCAGAACTCAGAACAAGGGATGCCACTCTAGGTAACAGAGTGAGAGGAGGAGTCTCTTGGAAATGAGGCAGTGCCCATTGTGCTGACACTGGTGAGGGAATGTGCAGAGGCCTGTTCAGGGAGGCTAAAAGATAGAAACTAGAACCAACCGCTGCTGCCAGAATTGCTTCCTGCTGTTAGGACAATGGTGACAGAAACAACAGCAAATTAAAAGATTCGGTCCATCTCTCCTACCCCTTAGGAGCACAACCCCTTAATTGTGCTTTTGTGCCCTCTATTTTAGCATGACTTTACAGGAAACCAGTGGAAAAGGAGAAACTAGCCCCTGCTTTACAAACAAGAATATTAGAAGGTATGTTTGGAGCTCAGAGAAAATAGCTTAATAATAAACACAAAACAGTGAAATTTTTTTTTTCAATGTTACACAGCTAGTAATTCAGATACAGTATTCGAATCCAGGTGGTCTGTTTGCAGAATCCTTTCTCTTAACCACTACTCAATGCTTCCTCTCCAACAATTTGAAATCTAGAAAAGTCCTTGGCTGAAATTCCAGCTTACTCATTTCTCTTGAACTATGGCCTTTCTTCTCTGTTCAGCCCAGCTGCTGAGTTTTATGTCCATGATGACAGTTTTGATTTCCACTATGTATCATGTTGATTTTATTATGGGTGGAATATCTTCTTACATTTCTGAGGCTGTAAATTGTACTTCCTCTGAACTTCCTGTTCTACTTGTTCTTCTAAGTCTCTGTTCCCAAGATTAAGTTCTTTTGTTGAGGAACAGCAAAGCATTGGCTTTCCTCAAATGATTGGCAGCTCTTGACGTGCCTTCATCTTTGCACCTGAGATACCCTGCTGGATTGTCTGTTGCATCTGCTTATGAGAAAGGCTGAGCTGACCTGTTGTGACTTGTGCGTTGTGCAGCTTTCTTTCAGGATGGGAGGCTTGGGATAATGTGCCATGCATGCAGTACCATAGCAGTCAGCACTGTCTCATTTCTCTGACCCCAAGTTCTCACTGCATAACTCTCCCCATCCCACCTGAGTCAGATACCCCTGTAGCTGCTTTTTGGACTATGCAGGTAGGATATGTAGAAGCTGACCTGCTTGGCCCTTCTGATTATCCAATTGGTTACTCTTTAACTTCTCTTGATCCCAGTATCCATACATACACACTCCCTTGGTACTGTGCCCAGATTTTCTAACAGAAAAATTCACTCTGTGTTTGGGGACCTTACTTTTTCTAATCACTTTCCTTTCATTTCTCATCTTTCAGGAATTTTTCATGTGTTTTGTTCCATCAGGGTTTTCCTTCTTGATTTACATAGTGGTTGTGAATTTTAAAAGGAAAATACATGATCATTTCTAGAGATTTTATAAGAAATGAGAAAGCTATGTCTGCAATCTAGAATAGAAATTGTGTTTCTCTTAAAAAATGGGATTCTGCTGCTCATAATGTTTGCAAATTATTTTTTTAATGTATCAATAAAACACGGGCATGTTTCCACGAAAGTAGATATGTATTATTTTAATGGCTGTAAAAGTATTCTAGATATAAATGTGCCACACAGACATTCTCCTATTGATGGCCATTTTAGTCTGTTTTCCATTTTTACTATTACAAATAATACTGCAGTGAGCATCCTTATGCACTTCTAAATTATTTCTATAGCCTAGATTTTTCAATGTGGATTTGTAATATAAAAGGGAATGTTCATAGGACATGGTTTTCAAATAAATAAATAAATAATTCTTTTTACTGTCGGGCAGTGTGGGTGGGGAGACACAGTCTCACTCTGTCACCCAGGCTGGAGTGCAGTGGTGTGATCTCAGTTTACTACAACCTCTGCCTCCTGGGTTCAAGCCATCCTCCCACCTCAGTCTCCTGAGTAGCTGGGACTACAGACATACATGTACCACCACACCCGGCTAACTTTTTTTTTTTTTTTTTTTGTAGAGACAAGGTTTTGCAATTTTCCCAGGCTGGTCTTGAACTCCTGAGCTCGAGCCATCTGCCCGCTTTGGCCTCCCAAAGTGCTGGGATTACAGGCATGACCCACCGTGCCCGGCCCTTTTTATGCTTTTGTAACACCCAACTGCATTAGCTCAAGTTTCTCTTTCTGGCATGTTCCATAATTTGGCCACTTCCATCCAGGGAAATGGCCTTGGAGAGGTCAGGCTCATCACTTATCAGTGTCCTCACTGGGTCAAGGAAATAGCACCAGGACAGAGCAGGAAATTATTTAAAGACCTGGAGAAGTTGGAGGCCAAAAACCTGTATCACTCATATATTCTAAAAACATTAAATATTGGAACTATAATACCACTTGATGAATAAAATAAGAATTTTTTTCTTCATATAAATGTTTAGGCAGGGCACGGTGTCTCACACCTGTAATTCCAGCACTTTGGGAGGCTGAGGCGGGTGGATCACCTGAGGTCGGGAGTTCGAGACCAGCCTGGCCAACATGGAGAAACCCTGTCTCTACTAAAAATACAAAATTAGCCAGGCGTGGTGGCGGGCACCTGTAATCCCAGCTACTCGGGAGGCTGAGGCAGGAGAATCACTTGAACCCAGGAGGCGGAGTTTGCGGTGAGCCAAGTTTGCACCATTGCGCTCCAGCCTGGGCGACAAGAATGAAACTCCATCTCAAAAAATAAAATAAAATAAAATAAAATAAAATAAAATAAAATAAAATAAAAGTTTACTTAGTTGTGTGTAGAAAAATAACATATCCTAAAATCAGAATATCTTCAGAAGTTTCACATATACCAAGAAACATTTAATTAATCCCTTTCAGCAAAAAGTTCTTTCCTTCACACCCTAAATTCCTCCTCTCGGTAGAGTCAAATCCCAATATCTGACCTTGTTCTTCTTCTAAGCATTTTATTTATCCTGTTCTTTTTTTTATCCTCAAGCACAGACTTGAAAATACCTGTATTGGAACCAATATCTGGCATATCTACATTATAACCCATCTGCTATAAATCAGCTCTTTGCAGACAAAAGTCTAATCTGTAATGAGCTGATTTATATCAGATGATCAAAATATCACTAGAATTTACTAGAAATACACTTTTCATGTGTGCTTGCTATTTTTCTTAGAAACTATAAGAAAAGCAAAAGCAAGACATAACCAAAAAAAAGAAGAAAGAGAGAAAAAAAAGGAAATAATCACTAGCAGATTGTATTTTCCAAAATATGTGCACAGCCATGTTCCCAGTTCCACAATCCCAGAACCCTGATGCTTCTCTCATCAAAACATGGAGTCGAATTTCTACCCCTTGAATGTAGGTCACTGTGACTGCTCAATAAGTAGAAGCAAATGAAGAGACATTTGTGACTTTTGAGACTAGGACACAAAAGGTGATACAGCTTCCATCTGGCTCATTCTCTCTAGGGACACTCACTTTTGGATCACAGCCACCATATTTTGAGGAACCCCAGTCCACATGGAGAGGCCACTTGTAAGTGATCTAGCTGACAGGCCCAGATTATCTCCCAGCCGATGGCCATTATCAGCCACCAAGCATGTGAATAAATAGCTTGCAGATGATTCTAGCCTCCAGCCTTAGAACCTTCCAGCTGAGGCCTCAGACAATATGGGTTGTAGAAAAGCTATCCTTTCTGTGCTGTTATGGTTAATTTTTGTAGCTTCATATTGCCTCCACATCCACTTTGAATATGGGTTTAACTTACGTATACCAGAAGCAGAGCTTACTTGCCCTCACCACAATTTCCAGTTCTCTACCTCTTGCCAGTTCCTCAGTGTGATGGACCCAGATAACTCCTCATACAACACCTCCTGGCGACCACCTCCCAGTGGGACAACTACCTACAACCTACTTGGCTCACCCCACTAACCCCCACAGCCCACATGGACTGTGCAGATATACCACTGTGACCAATTCTCTGTCACAGTGTGACTCCTCAGAACTCATGCCTGCATGCTCTAAACCCACCAATTAACTCCCTGAAGGAAAACCTGCCTGGGTAATACCCTCAATTCCAATAAAGGCACTGGTCTACAAATCCCTTGCTCTCTTTTTCTCTGCTGATTTAATATGTGTGTCCCCGAGGGCTCCCCACTTCCTCCTGGCCCTGCAAGGTATGCTGCCCTCTCTTTTCTCTGCAATCTGTGAGTAATACGTTGCTTCTTTTATTTCAGGTATGTTGTTGAGTTACCAGCTCTGTGTCTCATCTGTCCAACACACTCTAACCTAACTTCTTTCCATCTCAGGGCTCCTCTAGAGAGTGGCTATCTTGGTAGAAGTAAACTGGACACAGGGGAGACAAGAGCCATAAAGGAACCTGTCAGTATAACAAGTTTCTTGTGATAGGGGTAACTAATCATGGGTTGGACAATTGAGCATTAGGCTGTTGGCCAAAATAAACAAGTATCCTGTGTGATCACATTATATGTGGTCTTTTGTTACTGTATCCTTTCACTTGACAAAATATTTTCAGGGTTCATCCACACTGTAGCAGGTATCAGTCTTTCATTCACTTTCCTGGCTAAGTGGTGTTCCATTGTGTGGATGTATCACATTTGTGTGTGTGTGTGTGTATGTGTGTGCATTCATCAGTTGATGGACATTTGAGTTATTTCCACCTTTTGGCTATTGAGAATGGTGCTGTTATAGACATTGATGTACAAAAAGAAGTATCCAGTGAAAGGTACACTGTAAATATCCATGACCTATACCCCTAGAGCCCAATCAGATCAGGACTAGAGTTAATAGCCACTCTCCTAAGACAGACCTCCAGACCAAATTAGAGGAAAATACAATAGCTCTGTTCAAATTTCTGACACACAAAGAATCTGCAATGAATGGCTGTTTATACCATAAGTTCCCCCCGATTTAAAAAAATTGTGGTAAATATGCAACATAAAATTTACCATCATAACCATTTCTCAGTGTACAGTTCAGTGATTTAAAATACATTCATAAAGTTATACAACCATTTTCACCATCTCTCTCCACAGTTTTCATCTTGAACAACTGGAAACTATGTTCATTAAACAATAACTCCCCACTCCCCAAGCCCTTGGCAACTACCATCTACTACTTTCTGTTTCTATGATTTCGATAACTCTAAACACCGCATGTAAGTGGACTCATACAATACTTGTCTTTCTGTGACTGGCATTGGTATAAGAATAATGTTTTAATGTTCTTTCATGCTGCAGCATATGTCAGAATTTCATTTCTTTTTAAAGTTGAGTAATACTCCATTGTATGAATATACCACATATTACTTATCCTGTCAATAGACATTGGGTTGCCTCCACATTTTAACTATTGTGAGTAATGCTGCAATAAACATGGGTGTACAACTATTTCTTTGAGATCTCCTGTTAATTACTTTGGGCATATGGCAAGAATTAACGTTGCTATTCATATGGTAATTAAAGATATATGTGTGTGTGTATATATATATATTTTTTTTTTTTTTTTTTTTGAGACAAAGTCTCACTCTCATCCAGGCTGGAGTGCAGTGGCACGATCTCGGTTCACTGCAACCTCCACCTTCTGGGTTCAAGTGATCCTCCCATCTCAGCCTCCCAAGTAGGCAGGCCTACAGGTGAGTGCCACCGTGCCCGGCTGATTTTTATATTTTCAGTAGAGACAGGGTTCACTATTTTGGCCAGACTGGTCTCAGACTCCTGGCCTCAAGTGATCCGCCTGCCTTGGCATCCTGAAGTGCTGAGATTACAGGCATGAGACACTGCGGTTGGCCCATATGGTAATTATATTTTTAATTTTTGTGGAACAGCCATACTGTTTTCAACAGCTATTGTAAAATTTTGCAGTCCCACCAACAGTGCACAGGAGTCCCATTTTCTCCATGTCCTTGCCAATACTTGTTATTTTCTTTTTTGATACAGGTTATCATAATAGGTGTGAGGTGGTATCTCATAGTTTTGATATGCATTTTCCTATTAGCGATGTTGACCATCTTTTTGTGTGCTTATTGGTAATTTGCATATTTTTTGGAGAAATGTCTACTCAAGTCCTTTGTTCATTTTGAATTGGGTTGTTTCTCTTTTTGCTATTGAGTTTTAAGAGTTATCTATATATGCTGGGTATCAATCCCTTATCAGATATATGATTTGCAGATATTTTCTCCCATTCTATGAGCTGCTTGTTTTTACTCTAATGATGTTGTCTTTTGAGGCAACATTTTTTAATTCACGAAATTCAATTTGTCTATTTTTGACTTTGTTGCCTGTGCCTTTGGTGTCATGTCCAAAAAATCATTGCCAAATCCAATGCCATAAAGTTTTGCCCAGTGCTTTCTGCTAGGATTTTCATAGTTTTCAGTCAAACATTTAGGTTAGAACTTTCAATACTATGTTGAATAGAAGTGAGAACAGTATGCATCCTTACCTCATTCTCAATCTCAGAGGAAAAGCTTTCCATCTTTCATGATTTGAGTATGATGTTTGCTGTGGGTTTCTCATATATGGCTTTTATTATATAGTTTCCTACTATTTTTAGTTTGTTAACATTTTTTATCATGAAAGGGTGTTAAATCTCGTCAAATACATTTTGTGTATCAATTGAGATGATCATGTGAATTCTTTCCTCTTCATTGTGCTAATGATCCCTTCATTCTGTTACATTGATTGATGTGCATATGTTTAACCATCTTTGCATTCTAGGAATAAATTTCACTCAGTCATGGTGTATAATCCTTTTAAAACGTTGCTGAATTTTTTTTGCTAGTATCTGTTAAGGGCTTTTGCTTAAAAGTTCATAAGGGGCCGGGTGTGGTGGCTCATGCCTGTAATCCCAGCACTTTGGGAGGCCGAGGCAGGCAGATCACGAGGTCAGGAGATCAAGAATATCCTGGCTAACACGGTGAAACGCTGTCTGTACTAAAAATACAAAAAATTAGCCGGGCACGGTGGTGGGCGCCTGTAGTCCCAGCTACTCGGGAGGCTGAGGCAGGAGAATGGCGTGAACCCAGGAGGCAGAGCTTGCAGTGAGCTGAGATCATGCCACTGCACTCCAGCCTGGGCAACAGAGCGAGACTCTGTCTCAAAAAAAAAAAAATGTTCATAAAGGATATTAGTCTGAGGTTATTTTCTTGTAGTGTCTTTGTCTGATTTTAGTATCAGAGTAATGCTGGCCTCATAGAATAAGTCAAAAAGTATTCCCTCTCATTTTATTTTTTGGAAAAGTTTAAGAAGGATTGCTGTTAGTTTCTCTTTAAATATTGGGTAGAATTCACTAGCACTAGTAAAGCCATTGATCTAGGACTTTTCTTTGTTGAGAGATTTTTGATTATTGACTCAATCGCCTTAATAGTTTTGGGTCTACTCAGATTTTGTATTTCTCCATGATTTGTCTTGATAGGTTTTCTGTTTCTAAGAATTTATACATTTTCCTTTAGGTTATACAATTTGCTGGCATATAATTGTTCATAGTACTCTTATAATCTTTTTTATTTACATTGAATTGCTAGTAATATGTCCACTTTGATTTCAGAGATTTGAGTATCCTCTCTTTTCTGATTACTTCATCTAGCTAAAATTTGTTGATTTGGTGGTCTTTTCAAAGAACTAACTTTTGGTTTCACTGATTTTCTCTATTATTTTTCTCTTCTGTATCCTGTTTATCTCTGCTGTAATCTTCATTATTTCCTACTTTGTCTAGCTTTGCATTTAGTTAGTTCTTTTTCTAGTGCCTCAAGTTTTGTCAATGTTAGGTTGTTGATTTAAGATCTTTATTTTTAACATAAGCATTTATAGTTATAAATTTCATGTCTAATACTGCTTTACATACCATTTTTCCCACCTTGGCTCCCACAAGCTCTTTGCAAGTTGCTCCAGGAACACATGTACAGCTCACTGTCATGTGGCTGAGATAGGTAATTACTACTGTACTCATCTGAAATTGACTAAAATTAACCACAATTTACCATCCAAGTCTTTCTTTGTAAGTTGCAAGCCTTCAGTAGACTCCAGAGTCCCAAAATAATTACGTCGAACAGCTTCTGCCAGTGCAATTGTTGTCTAAGTAGGTAGAGAGATTCCTGGTACTCCCTACTCTTCCATCTTCCCAGAATCCTCTCCTTTCTTAAACCTCAGTCTTGCCACAATATTTTATGTAGTAAGTGGAAAAATCACTGCAACCACTAAAAACAATAAAAAACTTCTCTTATGCTATTAAAATAAATAAATATTGAAGGATATATATTTAGAGCAGTAGGTGTGAACAGGGCTAGACATGTACACCTTTCCACCACTGATGCTGCTTCTAGTGTAGAATTAATGCTTTCACTAGAGACGAGAATCAGTATCAATGGATCTGAAGAGATTCAGGAGGGCACCTTTTCCCATCTTCGGGCATTTTCTCTGGTCTATAGTTGGAAAGGTTTAAAATGGCAATAGATTCTCCTCATGTTTAATTGAACATTGCCCTTGCTATGTGTTAAGGCATCTTCTCTGAGCTTCCTATCTAATGACTTGTCAACCTTGACTCCTCCATTGCATACTGCACATTTTTGGCTGAGATTCAGTTCTCTTCCTTAGCACCTATATATTTCCTGTCAGGTTTGCTAGATTTGATTAGAATTAATTATTTATTTGGAAGAAATTGGTGTTTATTATTTAGCAAATATATTTCAGAATGCCTTAGCCTCATCTATCAATGCCTCCTTTTTCTTTAGCTTGTGAAAAAAGCAGTAAGGGCTTTACCCAAGTTATTTATTAGGCCAACCCTGTGAAGAGAAATCAAACTGGTTATGACTTGTTTTTGCTTTTAGTTTTACTGAGAAAGACTCCTTGAACTAAAAGCTTGATGCAACAGCTAATGGGAAATTTTTTCTCTAGCTCTCTCTTTGTTATTGTGTAAAATAGTCACATAGTTTTGTGTATGGCATATATTCAATCAAAGATTAAAGCCTCCACTCACATATGGTATCTTCAAATCTGTTTTAGTGAGATTTAATACAAAAAATTACACTGCAGGTAATTCTAATACAATTGTTATCTGCCTACGTTTATAACCCCTGCCATGCCATTTTTGGACAAAAATAATGACATTTCACAGAGGATTAATTTTCTATATCTGTTTTTTCTTTAATTACCCAATATGGCTATGTGAAAGAAGGGTGAAAAAAATCTTTAAAAACTGGATTCTATTCTGTTGTTTATGTTGAATCTAATGCAGCTGTGATTTTCCTCTTCCAGATTTTTCAGACTGAAGACTTTCCACTGATATTGGTATTTTATTTCCCCAGGTGAAACATAGGTAATGAGATGCTGCTGCCCATTTTGGAGATGAATGTGTTGGAAAGCTGTTAGGATTAAATACCAATTTGCAATTTGTTGGGTTAAATAGTCCAGTATTACTTTAAAGTCACCATCACATAAATAAAAACAGCCCAAAGTGATTAAAAGTGGGAAATATGTAGCATTGTTAATCTACTCACTGTGTCTGAAAAGTACTAGTGGCTAATTTGTTTATGATCTGGGTGTGTATGTATGTATATGTGTTCATATTTATAAAATGAAACAAAGACCAGGAAAGTCTATTGTCTGATAGAAATAGCATAAAAACAGGAAAAGCTTTTGTCCCTGGAGTTATTGGTAACCCTTCTTCTAGTCTACTTTCAGACTGTTTTTCTCAAACAGTTGTAGTGTTGAGAGGGGGGTGCACAGCAGACAATAGGATATTACCCCCGCTTCCTCTGCACCTGTAAAAGTAGACTACTATAAGTTTCCATCTCAACCAATCTTCCTTTTTGACAGTTTCCAAGCTTATTTCTACTGTCATAACACAATCATGTACACAAGAGACCTCTAAACATAGTGGATATTGCTAGACAATCTTTATTCAATTATGAACTAAAATATAAGTGGCTAGAACCATACACATGTGCTCATATAAAAATGTGTTTTGTGCACATGAAAAAATGCTCATCATCACTGGCCATCAGAGAAATGCAAATCAAAACCACAATGAGATACCATCTCACACCAGTTAGAATGGCAATCATTAAAAAGTCAGGAAACAACAGGTGCTGGAGAGCATGTGGAGAAATAGGAACACTTTTACACTGTTGGTGGGACTGCAAACTAGTTCAACCATTGTGGAAGTCAGTGTGGCGATTCCTCAGGGATCTAGAACTAGAAATACCATTTGACCCAGCCATCCCATTACTGGGTATATACCCAAAGGACTATAAATCATGCTGCTATAAAGACACATGCACACGTATGTTTAATGCGGCATTATTCACAATAGCAAAGACTTGGAACCAACCCAAATGTCCAACAATGATAGACTGGATTAAGAAAATGTGGCACATATACACCATGGAATACTATGCAGCCATAAAAAATGATGAGTTCATGTCCTTTGTAGGGACATGGATGAAATTGGAAATCATCATTCTCAGTAAACTATCGCAAGAACAAAAAACCAAACACCGCATATTCTCACTCATAGGTGGGAATTGAACAATGAGATCACATGGACACAGGAAGGGGAATATCACACTCTGGGGACTGTTGTGGGGTGGGGGGAAGGGGGAGGGATAGCATTGGGAGATATACCTAATGCTAGTTGACAAGTTAGTGGGTGCAGCCCACCAGCATGGCACATGTATACATATGTAACTAACCTGCACAATGTGCACATGTACCCTAAAACTTAAAGTATAATAAAAAATAATAATAATTAAAAAAGTGTTTTGTGTTTGTTTTTGGTTTTAAACAAGGTTTTGCTGATTTCAGATTTTGCTTCACATTCTTGCCTGTAGGAGGAATTTCCAATGTGTGTTTTATTAGGCAATTAATCTCATGCTTTCTAGTTATTGTGATAGAATTTTTGTAGTGGCTATAATTTTCTTTCTTTTTTTCTTTATACACCACTACAAAATATCCTTCATCTAGTCAACACTTAACTGTGGTCTATGATGTGTGACCGAATCTGTTGGTAAAGTTATCTATTCATGCAAGAAATCAGTGCATAGAGATTTGGGAGATAATTAGTTTGTACTCCACAATCTCAGCTATTTTTTCCTTGAAGAAACTCTAGGTATTATTCTTAGACCATTTAGGTTGCAAGTCTTTTGGTCACTTTTTTTTTTTTTAATAGCAATTGCCACCACTAAGTATTACTATCATCACATTTTTTTGTAGATACCTACTAGACGTCAGACACTGCTCTAGATGCTAGCTAAACATATGTGGCCTCCTTAATTTTTTTGAAGATGATATCAGTCCTGTTTTACATATGAGGAAATCATAGACATGTGCATAGTGGAAATAGGAAAACTACTGATGTCAGACAGTTTTGGACTCACTCTCTTCTGCTTTGGAGCTGTATTATGATTGTGCCAGTCATTGGATCTCTTTGAGTCTCAATGGTGTATCAGATAAACATGTTTGATTTCAGGTGATCATGATGAAAAAAGCAAATGAAAACAAAAGCAAAATGCAAAAAACTAAATCAACACAAAGCCGAAACGGGTAACCAAACTTTAAGGTCTTTGCTTCCTCTGGTTGCATATATTGTTATTAAAGTTACTCAACTAGAGGAACTTTAACTTCAGATTTTTTTTTCCTTGAATTGTAATAGAACAACCATTCTCACTGATATGCTGAGGCTTTTAACCAATCAAGGAATGAATTTTATTTGTGCACTATGCACTATGCACATAACTACGATTTGCTCATATGTAAAATAGGGCTGTTTTTATATATGCATTTAAATTTTAAGCTCCTAAAATATAATTTTGCCCCCATTTTAAAGATTTCTGGACATTATGATAGAATCTGTGATTAATCAAGGGTTTTGCTCATTTCACTTTGAATCATTGTCTTATTGAAGAAAACCTAAGAATTAACTGGATTGAGGTTGATTTCAAGTCATCGTGTCTTTGGTCATTCTTCCTTTTCTAACAAAGTTCTTTAGTTTTTTGGTTTTTGTATTTTGTTTTTACTAATACCTTTAAATCAAGACATGTAACTGACACTAATTTAGAAATAATTTTTTAAAGGACACTATGGAGTATACAAGGGAATTTTAAACCTTAGCTATGAAAAGACAATTTACATATCCAGTCTTTACTGGTTAATGGAAAACATTAGTCCAGATGTAAAATACTTCTTAGCAAGATTTTAAAGCCTTCATTTGGCCCAGTGTATGAGAAATCTTTGAAGCTTTCTCTGGGCAGAAATGTATATAGTAAAATATCACCTCTGTTTGCCCACAGAGGCAACCTTCTGGGGTTAGAGCATCCTAACCTAATTTGAATGGTCTCTGTGATATCCTGTGTCCACAAAGGAAGAGCTGTGTATTGATGTCTGACCAGTAGCTCATACTACTCAAGAATCTTCCCTTTTCATCTTCTGTTTTCAGATGATCATCATAATCCAGGGGGAACATTGTTTTGTGCTTAGGGGACCTTTTTCTTCTGAAAACATCAAGGTGAAACTATCATTAAACCCAAGTGGCAGTCATTATTTGTCCAAAACTCAAGTGAGTATATGAATTGTGACTAAATGGCTAAGGGCTTAGTCACTAACAAAATTCTAAATCTGAATTCTGAACCTATGCATTGTCATATAGACTGTAGGGACAGATTTTATATTAGGGAGGTTCAGTAAGGGAGATATTCTCTAATTGTGGTTAGGGTTTATTCATTTAAAAATACTCAGCACACATTATTGAATACCTACCATGTGAAATGTAGGCCCTGAGTCCAGTCATTCCCTTGGAACTGCTCTGGGAAAAAAGAAGTATTTTCAGAGGAGATGCTAAGCCCACAGTCGTTTTCAAGTTCTCAACAGCTAAGACTTTAGAAGTGTGGTTTCACACTAAAATTTTCCAACTGGAATTAAATGCTGGAAAAGACTTGAGAGTCAAAGACATAGCTAATTCCACACCCTACAGTCAGATACAGAACACTTAATTAGAAAAGACTTTACTGAAAACACAATTCTCTCTAGTGTAAAGTGTCTTAAGGGGAATATTCACAATTTTTTATAGAGGTCCAAACCCATGGTTGTTAGAAATTGCTGTCCTCCTGTTTCCTTGAACTTTAGAGATAATATTTTTCTTTCCCTTTTTGAACTGTTTATCTCCCGGTATTTCTTCATTATATAATGCTTACTCTATTCCATTATCATTTCCATGGAACTGTGGTTTGGATGTTGATACCTGAACAATTTATTTTGTTGTTTGAGACAGAATCTCACTGTCACTCAAGCTGGAGTGCTGTGGAGTGATTGAGGTCCACTGCAATCTCCACATCCTTGTGCTCAGGCGATCCTTCTACCTTAGCTTCCTGAGTAGCTGGTACTACAGGTGCATGCCACCATGCCCCGCCAAGTTTTGTATTTGTTGTAGAGATGAGGTTTCACCATATTTCCCAGGATGGACAATTTCTAAAGAGTTGGCCAATCTCTTCCCTGCCTGAAAGGCAACTTGATAATCATCTCAGACTCACTAGAATGTCTGCAATTTATATTACATATAAATTAAGAGTAAGTACATTTTTGAGGTAAAATATAAGGCTGAGAAAGCCACATTTAAATAACCCCAGGCGAACGTCTCTCTTTAGTTATCAGTTTTTAAAATTATTCCCTTATTAAAATCTGAGGTAAATGAAGGCACGAAGGGTCTCTGCCACTTTGATCATTAATTATCTGCTTTTCTTCCCCAGATAATGAAAGATAATCTTTTGCCTTTTGGTTTTCTTTCATTTGTATATTAAAGAATGCTTTGCCTGAATACCTTTGACACATTGCATTTCATATCCTGCTTAGCCTTTTGTGATCCAGAGAGCTTGGCTTTTCTTCCTTAGAAGGCCCATTTAGAGACAAATGATATGAAATAATCAGCAAAAATGGCCTTGGGTGATAAACATGTGCCTATGCTGTTCATCTTCATGCCCTTCAACTCAGTGCAAATTAATTTTCTATCCATTAATTAAATCATTTTAGCTCCTTATGGGCAGAGAGTACATCTGTCTCTTTTTCTTCCTCTCTCTCTCCCTTCTCTGTCTCCTTTTCCTTGGTGCCTAGCAGAGTGCAATATACATCGTGAGCACATTGAGAAAAGCGTACTGGCATACTTTGGAGAAATAGTAATATAATAATAATAAAACCTTCCATTCTCTTTTCTAGTTTCCTAATCTAAACTCTGTATCTTTCTATCAATCATTCTTATGGTCCCCCTCAGCTCCCTTCTTTTCAATTGTATTCTTCCCCTAAGAAAATGAACAAACCAATGTCAATTTTCACGTGGCAATCTCATGCATTTCCATGGCTTTATTTACTATGCATGCAGGTGACAGCCAGATCATTCCATCAATCACAGAGGTAAATTCCCATGAGTCCCCAAGATGCCTCGATTTATTATCCTTGGACTATTCCCTTTGAGAGATTTATCAGAGAAAGGGTATTTCAGAGAAACCTAAAAATCCTTGCATTGAGGTTCACTCAATCATTCAGACAGTCTAAGGAATCATATTTGTGAAGGCTTTTGATGCATAGAATAATGCATAGAGAGAAATAAAACTCACACTGGACTTACACTAGTGAGAAGGCCATGATTATAGTGATTAAAAATGCAGTGATTCAGATTCAGTCTAGGTTCAAATCACAGCTCACTGATTACTGACTGCGTGTGGGAGCCAGTTTCTGAATCTCATATGAAACAAAACAAACAAACAAACAAAAAGAATACCAACCTCATAGGTTTGCTAAGAATTTCAAATGAGATGATATTTATAAGGAAGAAACCTCGAGAAGTATCTGGAACATGCTGCATCTTCCTAAAACTGTAACTATAGTTATTCTTAAAAGTTGCAAAATGGTTAATTTCATTATGAGGAGATTTGGTATCACAGTTCCAGAGGTACTTTTAGTTAAGTCATATTTTAAAAAATACCCCTACTGAACATGGTGGGGAGCACATATTATCAGACATCAGTGGTTCCATTTTGCCACCTCCAGCATTATCGAGGAGTTGGGGAATGTTCAAATTGCACTTTAACTTTCTCAGGATTAAGAAAAAAATATATAACCTGAATCATAGGCTATAGGTTAATTAGTTCAAAAGCCAACGGAGTACTTGATTTTAAGTTCAACTTGAAAATTTAAATTTATTTCTCAGTTCAGTGGACTAGTAATGTTAATAGCTAATATTAATTGAGCGACTCCTTATGCTAGGCACTCGATTTCCTAGCCTAGATATTTCTTCATTTAGAAGAGATTTCTTAGAGTCCCTGGGACAATGATCTTTGGGTAGGCAATAACTATCATGCTTTCTCCTCAAATTAAAATTCAAATCAAGCTCTCCTTTGACTTTGGGTATGCCAACACCTGGCAGCTACATTGACATCCATGTCTCAGCAGGCCATTTATAACTCTCTAATTTTCCCATCTCTCTGATGGCTGTATTTTCATGAGTTCCTCACCAATGTGTAAAGCCTTTAAAGTTTAGTGGATGTGCATAGTCAGATGAGAATTTTCAGGGACCAGCTGTGCTACTGTGATGGTCATTTGCACCACCACTGGGACATTTCTTCTTGTCCAATTTTTATCTATGTGATGACAAAGCAGAGGAAATATTGGATAGTTAAAACTGTTAACACAGAATGATATAGCTGAAAAGCTTATAAATAGAGTAACGGGCTGCACAGGACTAAAAGCAATAATTTCATCATGGGAAAGTTGCCTAAAGGTCTTATTTCACATTCTGATGATGCAGCAGATCTAGACACCAGCATTTTAGAGTAATACCTGAACTGCCAAACATTAACCAGAAATCATTGTCCATGATACAGGTGGCAATCTATCATCGTAAATGTCACTATAGGGAAGACCTAAAAGCCAAATAAAACAAAAAAAGACGAGACACAGAGCTCATCCAACTGAACTTTGCTCTCCAGAGGAATGGTAAATTCAGATTATAATTGGGTGACTTCTGCTTTTTACAAGTTCTCAAAAACTTCTCTGGCCCTGGGTGGTGGTGTTACGGCCCTGCATGATTACATATCACATCCCATTACAACACAAGCAGTCTTTGGATGACATAAAAGTTTTGCAACTTTTAAATCATGGCCCATGTTTTTCAAAAGATAAGCTCAACATGATAAAATTTCAAAGTAGCACCAATAATAGAGTTGGATTCATTCTCGGAATCAGTACTAACTAAATAAGCTCTCTCTCTTGAGTTTATTTTTTATTTTTTTTGCAAATAATCTTTCAAATAAAACCAAAACTAATCAAAGATCACAAGCTAAATACATGAGCTTCCACTTTTGATCTAATATCCTTATTTCTATCAATGATATGATAAAAATTTCATATTAATTTTTTTCAAAATAAAACTTAAATATAATGCTTATCTGATCAAAAAGCCTCCAGGACACTTGTCCCAGAAATAAAGCCTAAATCATCAGCAGAATGCTTAATTTTCCTAAATGACCCCCAACTTAACTTTCCACACTTTTTTTCTACCATTTCCACATACCTCCAAAATTCATACCTAAGTCACAGCCACATGGATCTGTTGCTATTTCTCCAATGTGTCATATACTTTTTCTTCTCTGTATCTTCTGCTTAAAATGACTGACACTCTTCTGCATAAACAATTCTAAATTATCCTTAAACCTCAGCTCAACTACAACTAACAGAACTTGTTGCTTTTTCCTCTATCTGTACACAGTGCCTATATCAGACCTGCCACATTGTGCTGGCTTCTGACTGTATCACAGACAGCAATTAACTCTATTTTGTCTTTGTATCTCCAGCACTCAAAATATCATTTGGGAGGCAGTAAACAATAATTTATTTTTTCTTAATGAATTATTCCCAGGACTACTGTGTACATCAAGACATCTAGGGCCCACAATTCAGATAGACTGTGATTTAAATAGAAACCTTGCCGTTGTGAAGTGTACATTAAGAACAACCTTACATAGCAGCGTGTCACTCACTCATGCTAATATATTTATACTCTTGCATGATAAATTTTAATGTTTTCTGCATGTCCTCCTCCATCAGTTGTGGAATCCTAACAAGTCAGTATAAGCTAGGTTTTGCTGCAGTAACAAGTACCCAATTTCAGTACTTTGATATACAAAAGTTAACTTCTCACTCATACTACATGTCTGATACAGTTGGCAGGAAAACTCCATAGTCCATCAGGGAACAGAGCTGACAGAGGTTCCATCTTGACACATGAATTCATAATCACCGAGGCATTAAAATCAGAATGCAGCAGATTATGTACTAGTTACTAGAGCTTCCATTTGGATGTAGCACACACACTCCTAGTCATACTTTACTAGCCAAATGTAATCAAGTAGCCATTAACTTCAAAGGTGCCAAAGGAAATCCAATTTTACCATGTGCTATAAAGAAAAGAAAAACATTTGAAAATGTCTTTATTGACAGGTACAGTCAGCTCCTTAATATCTCACAATTTCTCCTATTCATACTCCATTTAGCCGTTTTAACTCTTTTTTATTTCATCCTTGGACTATTGTAGCAGCTCACTTAACCTTCCTGCCTTCTTTTTCTTTATCCCACTTTGCCCTCAGCCCTTCTCCCTATGACCAACGGGTTAGCCACCCTAAAGCGCAACTCTTTACTTCTTTCAAGAAGGTATTTTTAATTAATACCTTTAGTGATTCCCCACCAACTATGAAATTAGGGCCCAATTTCTTCCTTCATTAAATCTTTCCTTCCATTTATTCCACAAACAGCATTGACTACTTAAGAGGGATGAAAAACCATATGAAACACTGAAAGAACAAAGAAAAATAGTTCCTGGACATAACAGACCTCATCGTTAGATAGGGGAGTTGGCCACAAAGAAAATGAGGGCAAGTCAGTGTGATGAGCTTGATGCTAAAGTGGCATAGTTCAGTGGTAACATCAAGGAGAAAATGACTTTGATGGGAGATCAGTGAAGGCATCTCTGAGGAGGAGATGTTTAAGGTAGTTCTGGGATTTTGAACACATTTTCCAAGCAAATATAGTTGGAGATAGAAGAATGGAGGATGGATGAGGAACATGGAGGCATAAAAGTTAGGTATGTTGCAAGAAATACCAATGTTTCTATAAGCTGGAATTGAGGTTAGTGTGGTGGTGGGATAGGAAGAGTTCTGAGGGGATAGAAAGTACAACTGAAAAGAGAGATTGAGACAAATTAAGAAACAGAGAAGGCTTAAATGTTAATATTAAGGAGTTTGGCTTTTTGTCCTTTGGGAAATGTGTAATTATTGAATAGTGAGCCTGAGAAGAAGAAGACTTGGTGTGGAAACATTGGCCACATTGAAGTATGTTAAGTGCTGTCATTCATGAAGACAAATCTAGTTTTAGTAGCTCCAGATTGCAAAATGTGGAAATTATAAAAAGTACCAGATTTCAAGTCAGCTGGAGAAAGAACGACTTGAGGTGCATTTCATTGTTGTATGAAATTTCCAGTAAAATGTTGGATATTTTGCATTTTATAAATGTTTTTTAAATGAGTGAAATGTTATAAGCATTAGATTGATTTGGCAAAAAAATGTGTAAAGAGGCTGAAGCTTTGATAAAATTGTAATGAAAACTAGAATTTGGAATTTAAGATGCATATCATGGAAAAGTAGGATGCAAATATCACTATTAGTGCGTATAAATCATGTTGGAGCTCACCAAGCTCTGATAAATTAATACAATTTTCCCAGGTAGCTACCTGGAACTACCTACTGGTAGCTGTTTTACAAATGTAGGTTGCTTTACAGTTTAGATCTCATTTCATACACTCATCTCACTCAATCCTCATAATAGTCTTCAGTGCTTAGAATTGACAAGTCAGGAACTCATCCAAGACATGTTAATTGGCTTGCCAAAGACAGCAAAACCTAAAGTGGAAGAGGTGTGACTTGAACTCACATTTACCTGTGCTGTTTCTGATATTTATACCCATTACCCAAAAGCTACAGGAAAACCTTGATTTCAGTCCCAGGAACTTACATTTGAATTACAATTTACTGCCGAAACTAGCTCAGTGCTTTTCAGGATGATCATAATGCAGATACTAACTAATGATTTGCTAACAATGGAGGTAGACATAATCTGATGGGATTGATCAAATGTGGCTCCGGTTGCCCCAGAAGTAATTTCCATAGACTACACAGAGAACCTAATTATGTAAATCACTCGAGAGATCCCCAACTGACCTTCTTGACAAGAACTAACCAGCAGTGATCAGTGGGAAGAAAAATAAAATTGAAACCTGGATCATTTCCTCAGACAAATCTAGAGTTGATTACACCACCACTTGAATTTGGATGCTGCAGCTCTGACTGGGAGCTATAACATGTTGATTCAAACTCTCTAAATGGGCTGATGTATAGATTTACCAGGAAGTAAACTAAAAAGAGACCTGTTTCTGTATGACCTAGTTTTATATTTATTAAAATTTGAAATGTTTTTTAAAGTGTTGATAAACTTCAACTGGCAAGGAAAAAAAAAGTCACCCTGTATTTTCTAATCAAGGAGGATTAAAAGGCTGTGAAACTATATCCAATGCACAAATGTTGTAATTACAATAAATATTTGTCCTTTCTGTTTTCTCTACAAACTCAAAAATCCTAGAGTCTGTGTTTGGCACATTCGGGAGATTACAGCCATCTGCTGGGAGACAAAGCTGTCAATTATAAAGCAATCTGGCTTTCTGTTCCATTCCATTTCCAGGTTAAATATGGCCCAATTGAGATAGCATCTTTTTATTATTATTATTACAATTGGAAGCTTCTTGGTACTGTCCAACCTTTGACCCTATTCTCAGGATCCCAAGAGAGATTTACATGTCTCTGAACTTGGAGTTTGCAACACAAGGTCAACCATGTCTTATACAAGCCGTTTAATAAGGTAAACCACTCTTAGGCAGGGCTCTGAGCTCGTTAGCCAACTTGAACACAATATGAGGGTTTCATTCAATTAAAGTGTGCTTTAGCCTAAGGAGGAAAATCATAGCAAATAGAAACTAATAAATAGAGATAGGGGTATCTTCTGTTGGCTGGGGTGATGAGCATTTAAAACAGAGGCTTTAAGGTTTGAAAACAGTACAAAAATGCTCCATGAAACATGGAAATTAATAGCCAATTTAATAATGTAAGATTCAGCAACATTGAGGAGGGACAGTTCAAAACCACAGCAGAAATATTTTAATAGAAGAGGCAGTTGGCCCTAAAAGTGCGGACACTAAAGACCTAATGGAAGTGAATTAGCCTTTCTTTTGGCCAGATTCCAAGCCTGAAAATTCACCCTGTTTCCTTTAATTCTTCCTGCAGTTTTACTGGAAACAGTTACCTTGTGTTTTGTCCTAAAACAGTTAAATTGCCTTTCAACAGACTTTTCAGAAAATCTTGTGTTCCTCAGCAGGAGTGGAAACAAGAATTGGCTTTTAAGCAGACATGTAAAAGTAGAGAAGAAAATTTTTCTCATCTAGATCTGTGCTTGGGTCAAGCCTGAGGGCACCTCTAAGAAGTCATTGAAAGCTAATAATTTAGAATCTGTTTATATAACACTAATCACATGATTATCTGGAAGAGTTCTCCAGCAAGACCATTAGTGACCAGAGGGAAGTGAAAATGATCCTTTAAATTTTCCCAAGTGCACCTGATTCCTCACCTCAATTCAATTCACACCCATATCTTGCATTTCAAAATAGTGACCTAATCTTGGTCCATAATTTTACCCACTGACTCTTGCAATCAAGGGGGATAAAAGACTATTTTACAGGTGAAGAGCCCACTGGAACCTAATTGAAAAATTGCTAATACTTCTCAGTTAAATATTAACATACTTATGTAAAAGGATTCAGTTTAAGGGAAATTGGGTAATAATTAAGGGCATCTGGCTCTAGCTCATGGATGCAGCTTTGGCCTCTGGGTTCAGTAAGAAGGTTAGGTTGGATTTCAAAGTCATCCTCAACTTTCCAGCTGACTATATTCTCCCATATGGTGACCACTTACCATCACAGGATCCCTAATGCCGTTATTTCATTTGCTGTTCTTCTCTCTGGCTTCTCTTACCCAGCCATCAATATTTATGTGTCCCAGGTCTGCTTCTGTCAACTGGGTTAAATGTTAATCTCATAGTGAGGATCAGCTGACTAATCTTACTGTCCAGCACACCAGTTCTTAGCTTCAGTGTCATATTATACTGCTAGGTCATAAGCAACTGTGAGGTTTGTCACAATCAACTTGACACCTTTACAGATATTCCTCTGGTAAAGGGCTTTCAACTTCAGTGCTTTCATAGATATAAATGAAGCTTCACTGCAAAAGTATATTAACATTTTTGTCTCCAACAAATGGGATCAGTGATCCTGCAGATAAGTGTTAAGAAAGATCAGGATTTGCCATCCCAACATTTGCTACTTTGGCACAAGTATTATTCTGAACTGAAGGCAATTGAGAATCAACAGATGCAGGAAGAGTTCTCTGCCCTCCCCTTATCTACCTAAAAACAGGGCATACATTTCCCTTTGTGAAGGTACCCCCATCTTACCAGAAAGTGAAGACCAACTCTTATCATTGGAGATGGAGCATTTATGCAGAGATGAGTTTCTATAAACAAACTGAACTAAAATAACCCTTATCTTTCATTAGTTCCGCAAGATATTTCCTAGTTACTTTCCCATGACGTATTGTCCTTTGAAGCTCAAATCTCCTTTCCTTTGTTAAAGTGGTATATAACCCCTGAGTTTAACTGCTTCTTTGAGTTTCACTTATTTTCTATGACTCTAGTATACACATAAATGTTAATAAAAAGGTATGCCTTTGCCTTTTCTCCTGTTAACATGTCTTTTATTAGTTTAATTCACAGGCCCCCAGTTACTGAACATAAGAAGGCAGAAGAAAAATCTTTCCTTCCTGACAATGTCCAGAAATTAAATTTCAACATTGTTTGCCCAAGATTAATATAGGAGGAGGAGAGAAGTATATTTGAGACTGTAAAGCCTACATACAGTAAAGTTACTGTTGCTGAAAATTTTTCTCAGAGCTATGAATTATAGTTCAGACTCAAGGCTATTTGCACATCATAAAGGCGAATGTCAAGGAAGAGAATGATGATAACCAACGAAGTTTGTAGAGGACATGAATTCCCTGTGTGGCACCCACTGCTTAATAACCTACAATATCTATCATCTTTTTCTTTCTTTTTTTTTTTTTTTTTTTTTTGAGACGGAGTCTCACTCTGTCGCCCAGCCTGGAGTGCAGTGGCGCGATCTCGGCTCACTGCAAGCTCTGCCTCCTGGGTTCACGCCATTCTCCTGCCTCAGCCTCCTGAGTAGCTGGGACTACAAGCGTCTGCCACCCTGCCTGGCTAATTTTTTGTATTTTTAGTAGAGACGTGGTTTCACCATGTTAGCCAGGATGTTCTCGATCTCCTGACCTCGTGATCCACCTGCCTCGGCCTCCCAAAGTGCTGGGATTACAGGTGTGAGCCACCACGCCTGGCCCAGTTCTATTATCTTTTTCTTATTCATAACTATTAATTCCTTATCAGGTCTTGTTTTATTCAGGACCCCAGTGTTTAACTGTTTAGGCCATTTAAAATAATTTTCCCCCTCAGACTCCCTTGCAACTAAGAAATTATGTGGCTTTGTTGTCACTAAGGAGGGGGTGCTTCCAGGCAGGGAATGAGAATGCTACTGTTTTCCTGTCAAAAAGGAATAAATTCAGCCAGCATGAACATCTTGCTGTTTATTCTTCTCTTATTTTTTCTGCTAGAATAAAGACAAAATGTCTGGAGTCTAGCAGCCATTTTACAATCATGAAGTTAAAAGGTACAAGCTAAGGGTGGTGGACCAGCAGGTAGAAGGAATCTAGTTCTTTGATGACTTCCTAGAGCCACTGCACCAATTTTGGACTGCCACCTCTGGAATTCTTGTTATATAAGAAAAATCTTTATTTGCTTCAGCTCTTGTCAGGGTTTCTATTGCATGCCACCATCACAATTCCAAGTGACACACACTGCTATTGATGACATATGTTTGTTTTGGTGAGAAAAGGGCTTAAAAGGTCTGATTTTAAAGCTGAAGGATCAGATTTTAAAGCTGCAGGTTCAGCTCACATTTCTCTTCAGGAACACGTACTGGATGAAACAAGTTAATTTTTTCCTTTGTAGCTATGGATTTATACAAATAAAAGAAGAAAGAAGAAGGCTTACATAGAGACATTTTGGCTATTTATTTTCTTTGTCAAAGAGCTAAGATTAGGAAATTATTTCTCTCTATATCAATTAACACTCACTGAAGAATATTTCCTATAATAATGCCTTCCTCCCTCCCTCCATTGTCCGTGGAAGTTTGCCAGTTACAATAGAAGGGTGGAGCTCCAAGTAACAACTTGGAATTGGGCACAGTCATGAACACACCTTGGAAGTCTATCTGGTTTGAGAATATCCTTGGGCATATTTGCACAGGGAAATAGTTTTAAACTGCTGGAAATAATAAAGTCAGCTGGTATTAGTTCTCTGAATTGACACACTTCAATTTTTATAATCTATCTTTAAAATGCAAAATCTTGATCCAGCAAGGTGCTGTGGGGGAAGAAGAAGGTGAATATTTGGGGGAATTGCAACTTTTCAGTATTCTTCAACATTTTCTCTACCTCCATGGCTAAGCTCTTCTAGCATATGAATGCTACATGGAGTCTATGCTGGTGGAAAAGCTAAAGCAGGAAAAAGATGTGACCTTCTTTACAGTACTTTGATTATGCATCCTTAAGCTCTCCTCAGTAGGTCTGCTCGCACAGTAGTCATTCCTTAGAAATCCTGCCATCAGGTAGAGATTCTATCATCAGTTTTGTGACTTGGAAAATTCCATTGCTGCCTCACTGTCACTGGCAGGAACCACACTCATCAATCAGCATCACTTCCCCAAAGCTCTGTTTGCAATCAAAAGGACCAAAGGTCTCCTTGTTTATAATTATGCCAGGGAAACACCCCGCTAGAACTAGATCCACATGGGATCACCAGCATCACACACCCTCACCCCAACACCCAGCTCATAAAGAATACACACTCTTCTGTTGCCTAGAGAGAGCTTAGCAAGCTGCTTAATAGCTACACAGAAACCCTACACAGAACTGAAATGCAAAGACACGTAACGGATCTGATAGAATGGCAGGGGAAATTTCAGATGGCAGAATGTAATTACCTAAGTTACTGAGGTTAAATAAACACCACACTCTCTTATCTAAAAGATGTCCATGATCTTTAGTATCCATAAATGACCTGGATCTTAGTTTTATAACTCCATGGTTGAGAGGGAGGCAATTCTCCAGCAGCACAGGAGCCTCTCGCTTGGAAACTCTTGTTTTTCATCCGGCACCACCTGTGTGTCCCCTTGGCTGCCCCCCATTCAGGTGCTCATGCAGCCAAACCCAGTGAGCCCATAAAAGTGGCCAGAGATGCAGCAGAAGGTGTCGGGCTTTCTGGCCCCTGGTTGAGGCCATCTGGACTCTCCCTTACACCTGTTTGGGAGGGTTTCCGTGGCATGGTTTACAAATGTAAATGCAACTCTGGAAATATTCCTGTCCAGTGCGTATCTCTTGCATTCACTTTTGGAGGAGTTAATTATGCAACAAGATCATTTCTATGCCCATTTTCCTCTTCCATTATAAACTTTAGATGGTGAAAAATGTGCTTCTCAGTATTTTTTTAGTGAATGAACAGATGTAAAAGTGCTTTCAATTCCTTAATAAAGGTGACATTAGGCCAGATTTGATATTACACTAAGTCTCACATAACATTTAAAAATGGGTTTTTTCAACCATAAAATTACTAATTGATCTGTCTTGTAAAAAGATAAAGGAAATGAATGCCTATTTGAGTTTCATTTCTGTCAGGCTCCCGATTTCTTATTTTATGTAGCAGAAAATGAATTTTAATGAAGCAGCCTCCAAATTTCAAAATATGCCATTACCCTTCCGAAGTAATTGGCATATTTGACTGCCTTTGCCTTTCTTAGAGTCTATCTGACATTCTAATCTTGAAGTCAATGTTCCATTCAAGATGTGCTTCTGCATACCATCTGAAAGAAGTAAATTAGAACAAGGGGAAGAACTACAACAGAAAGAACTCATTCATTTAGGCATTCAAGAACTTGCATATGGAATCCCCATTGTATATCAGGCACTGTTTCAGATGCTACAGAAGACAGTAGAGGGCAAGATAGTGAAAAATCCCTGCTCTCATGAAGTTTCTATTTTAGTAGAGTGGGATAATACAAAAACATAGACAAATACTGTATGCAACATCCAAGTGATAATCAATGCTATAAGGAAAAATAGTGCACTTTAATGGGTAGGGAAGGGCAGAAGAGAGGACAGTTGTATATAATTTTTTATAGAGGGAAGCCCACACAGACTTCTCTAGGGAGATGATGGTTGAGCAGAAACCTGAATGAAGTGAGAGAATGACCCATACTGGGAAAGAAAATCAACAGATAGAATAATCTTTCTTCTATATTTTTTGCCCACTTGGTATGTATAAGGAGGAAAAAAATGGCTTTTTTCAAAGCAAGTCTACTTATTTTGTCTAATCTGGGAAGATACTGAGTGGGTGAAGGAGGAAGGCAACTTTGATTGAGTACCTACCTATCATGCCAGAATATGCATCATTTATGCTTTTCATAAATGTGTGTGACAACTCTCTGAGGCTGATGATCTGAGCCTAATTTTACAACTGGGGAAGCAGAAGCTTAGGGGCAGGTAGCTTGGTGGTAGAATGTTCTTCTTCTTCTTCTTCTTCTTCTTCTTCTTCTTCTTCTTCTTCTTCTTCTTCTTCTTCTTCTTCTTCCTCCTCCTCCTCCTCCTCCTCCTCCTCCTCCTCCTCCTCCTCCTCCTCCTTCTTCTTCTTCTTCTTCTTCTTCTTCTTCTTCTTCTTCTTCTTCTTCTTCTTCTTCTTCTTCTTCTTCTTCTTCTTCTTCTTCTTCTTCTTTTCTTCTTTCCTTCTTCTTCTTATGTTTATATAGAGACAGGGTTTCACTATGTTGTCCAGATGGTCTCAAACTCCTGGCCCCAAGGGATCCTCCTACCTCAGCTTCCCAAAGTTCTGAGATTACAGCCTTGAGCCACCATGCCTGGCCTATTTATTTTATTTGTATAAATTTAAGGGATTCAAGTGCAGTTTTGTTACATGGATATATTGTGTAGTGGTGAAGTCTGCACTTTCAGTGTAACCATCACCAAAAGAATGTACATTGACTACTTTTAAGTAATTTTTCATCCCTCAACTCTCCACCCTTCTGAGACTCTGATGTCTATTATTCCACACTCTATGTCTGTGTGTATACATTATTTAGCTCCCACTTGTGAGTGAGAACAAGTGGTATTTGATTTTCTGTTTCTGAGGCGTTTCACTTATGATAACAGCCTCCAGTTCCATCCATGTTGCTGCAAAAGACATGATTTGTTCTTTTTTATGGCTGAATAGTATTCCATGGTGTGTGTGTGTGTGTGTGTGCATATATACCTATACATACATACATATATATCTTCATATATGTATACACATACACTATTGTGAATAGTTGTTGCTACATTACAAACTTCTAAATTCTATGGCTTAAAATAAGAGCAATTGCTTGTTTTTCTTATGAACATGAATTGTGGGCAATAATTAATAGAAAGGGCTGAATCTGCTCCATGTGGCACCAGTTGAGAGCACACCTTGGGGCTGGGTGATCAATTCCCAAGACAGCTCCCTCCATGGCTGGCAAGTTAGTGCTGGTTATTTGCTGATAGATCAGCTGGGCTTGAAGGCCTGTAGGCCTTTATTTCTCTCTATGCTGATTGGACTTCCTCATAGCATGGTGACTGGGATTCTAGGGCAAGTGTTCTAAGAAAGAGAACAAGGCAGAGGAGTATTGCATTTATGATACACTTGCAGTCTTGGAAGTCTCATCAACCCAGCTCTGCATCTCACTAGTGATGAACTTTCAGCAAATTGACAGCACTGGAACCCTTCACAAGGACATTTTTTCCCAAATAACAGGCTTTGTCTGTTTTCATCCATTTAGTCAGCAGGCATTTTTGAGTAATTCTAGCACAATTGTTTGAAATACCTGCTGTGAAGTCCAATTGCTCAAATTTGCATTCTAATTCTGCCACTCACTTCCTGAAAAATCTTCTAATTTTTACCTAAACTCTGTGCCTCTATTTTATTAAATGCAAAACATGAGGATTTAAGGAAATTCTAGAGAACTTCTCATGCACCTAATAAGGCTACCCCTATAATTCTAGCACTTCAGCTCCATCACCTAAAATAATCAATCTCAAGGAAGGAGCTAAAATTAGAATGATGGCCCTTCTTCTCCAAAAAGACTCTCATGTCTTATATTTCCACAAGAGGACCAAGACACACATGATATCTTTCTTCACAAACACTACTATTTTCCTATGGTTCTGTGTACACCTGAATCTAACTCAAGCTCTTACTCTTCCTGAACCACTAATCCCCTCGACTTTGCCCTTGGAAATTCATAATCTATCATCAGAAAAAAAAACCCTACTCTCTAAGTAGTCCCCTCACCTTCTTTCTGTAAGGGAAAGTGAGTGGTTTCCTAAAGTTCTCTTCTATGATAGTTATTTCTTTACCACCACAATCCTGTGTAGCCTAGGGCTTTTTGGTGGGATGGATACCCTTTTTGTTCTTTGTTACCAGGTCTACATTATTTCTTCTTTCTACATCCCCAAATCTAATGTCCTTTGAAGCAAATGCCATCAGGCTATACTGCCTACAATCCTTTCTTCACAAAGTCATCTATCAATGCCCCTGACCATTTCTCACCCTTTACCCAAGACTTTAGCACCTGGCTCATTCACTAGATTTCTCTCTACCAGTATTCCTGTCACCATGTTATGTGTCTTTATCACACATGTAGATGATCCATCCACCATCTTGGCCTTTAACAATAATTCATGACTTCATTTTTTCAGGCTGCTGTAACAAAAATCCCATAGCCTGTGTGGCTTAAACAGCAAACATTTATTTCTTACAGTTCTGGAGGATGGGAAGTCCAAGTTCAAGGCATCAGCAGATTCAGTATCTGTTGAGGGCCCACTTCCTGGTTCTTAGATGGCCCTCTTCTTACTGTGCCCTTACATGATGGAGGGGTAAGGAAATTCTCTGGGGTCTCTTTTATAAGAATACCAATCAAATTCATGATGACTCTATCCTAATGACCTAATTACTTCCCAAAGAACCTACCTCCTAATAACTTCACATTGGGGGTTAGGATTTTAACCTGCATATTTTTGGTGGGGAGGGGACAAACATTCAGTCCTACACAATTCCTCTTTCAACAATCTTATCTTTTATCCCATCTCAACCACCTACTCTTATAGCCATGCCATATCCTAGATGTCATATCTTTCCAGCTTATGTCTTTTACAACCTGGATTCCAATTATTCTCCAACCAATCAAGTGTTTTAATCCACTTTTTCTTATTACCTCTCTCATGTTACTTACTTACACAGAGCTAAGTAGGATCACATGTCCATTATTAATAATCACCCTCCGCATACTATCTCAACAACTTGACCTTCACTACGTGTATATTAGTTTTATATTGCTGCTGGACAAATTGCCATGAATTTATTATTTTAAAAGAACACTCATTTGTTATATCACAGTTCTATAGGTCAGAAATCTGGAGGGCTCTTATCTGAAGGCTCTAGGGACTTACAAGCTCCTTCAAATTGTTGGTGAATCTAGTTTCTCAAGGTTGTAGCACTGAGATTTCTATTTCCTTGCTTGCTAGCTGCTGGCTGGAGGCCATCCATAGCCACTTTATGTCTCTCTCTAGTCCTTTCATGTGGGCCACTACATTTCAGAGGCAACAAGGTACATCAAAACGTTCTCACAGTTTGAATTTCTTTGATCTTACCTTTTGACTCATCTCTCTGCTTTTAATGGCTCATGTTAATTATATTGGATCCATCCGGCTAATGCAGGATAATCTCCCATCTTAAATTCAGCTGATTAATAACCTTAATTATTCTTCAAAGTCCATTCACAGCAGGACCTGGAGTTGTGTCTGAATAATGTAGGGGATGGAAATCCTGGAAGTGCATCTTTAGAATTCTGCCACCACCGCCCATGTAATTTTTACCTGACAAACTCCACCTTGATTTAAACCTGACTCTTCACCCCTCCGCAACTGCTCCATAGCACCTCAGTGTAGCTGAAGAACAATACAACGTACTAACAAGGCTCATTCTAAATTTGTGATGGGAAATCTCAAGGAGGCCTCAGCACAGCCCAGCAATCATTTTACATTTCCCTAAACAATTCCTGTTTCCACTCTCCCAGACAACATTTTGTACATTTTTTCTTCTACTCAAAACTCTAACCATCTTCCTAACACTCCATGTTCAGAAGATGACCTCAACTCTTATTTCACTGGAGTGGAGATATGAAGAAATTAGAAGAAAACTACCACATTTCCTCATCACCAAATCTAGTAATCTGCCTGCATTTTTATGCATATATTCAGCCTTGCTGCTCCTGTTTAACTCTCCTTGCTGTTATCCTCTTATTTAATGACAACCTCCCATGAAGGTACTCTATCTCTTTCTCTCTTGACTGTTCAATTATCTTTCTATTACAATTACTCTTTCTCCCCAGGATTCTTTTTCTCTCTCTACTGCTTTGCTGCTATAACCATACAAAATATTTCCTAAGAAAGAAAGAAAGAAAGAGAGAAAGGAAGGAAGGAAGGAAGGAAGGAGAAAGAAAGAAAGAAAGAAAGATGAAAGAAACAAAGAAGAAAGAGAAAGAAATAAGAAAGAAAGAAAGAGAGAGAGAGAGAGAAAGAAAGAAAGAAAGAAAGAAAGAAAGAAAGAAAGAAAGAAAGAAAGTTAGTTCTTCCCTGGACTTTGTTTTAGTAAGGGGTTCTACGGCTTTTAGATGTAACGCAATGTATTTTGGCCCTTTTATCTTACGTTGTGCTAGACGCCTTACCTCTTACCTTAGACTGTGCTGGAATTTGCCTGGTAATGCATAACAATCTTAGGAAGAGTCCAAACATTCAATGTTCAATATTTTAAAAATAGTAACTTAGTGAAAAGCTGAAATTAATAGTTTTCTAATTGGCTTTTTGGGGTTTCTATATCAACTGGTAGTTAGGACACATTTCTTCTTCTGCACTCCCATTAGACTGCCTCTGCCCTTAAGTCCCATGAAATCCTGAAGCACTGCCCCATTTCTCTGCTCATCTTTATAGCAAAACTCCCCAGAAAATTGTCTGTACTTTCTACCTTGATATGGTTTGGCCTGTGTCCCCAGCCAAATCTCATCTTGAATTATACTCCCCTAAATCCCACCTGTTGTGGGAGGGATGCGATGGGAGATAATTTGAATCATGGGGGTGGTTCCCCCATACTGTTCTTGTGGTAGTGGACAAGTCTCATGAATCTGATGGTTTTATCAGGGGTTTCCTATTTTGCATCCTTCTCATTTTCTTTTGTTGCTGCCATGTAAGAAGTGCCTTTCACCTCCCGCTATGATTCTGAGGCCTCTCCAGCCATGTGGAACTGTAAGTCCAATTCAACCTCTTTTTCTTCCCAGTCTCAGGTATGACTTTATCAGCAGCATGAAAACAGACTAATGCATACTTCTTCTTCCTTAATGGTTATCTTCTTTTAAGCCCATCCTTGTCAGTCTTGTCCTTAGTGTTTACTGATATTCCACTTCTGAAGGTCACCACGAACCTCCAGTATGCTAAATCTAATGAACAATTCCCAGTTATCAGCAGCATCTGACACAGTTGATAGATCCCCTGTTCTAAAAACACCTTCTTTATTCATCTCCTGGTGATTATAGTTTCCTGGGTTTTCTTCCCCCTCCATGACAGTTCATTTTCAGTTTTCTTTTCTTGATTATCCTTATTCTTTCTGAGCTCTAAATATTGGACTTCCTCAGGGCTCAGCCCTGAGCCTTTTTCTATTTTCTAGCTACACTCTCTCTATAATTGAAATTAGTTCCATTGTTTTAAATATCTTCTATATGTTGATGACTCCCAGTTTTACATTTCTAGCACTAACCTCTCCTCTGAGCATTACATTTATTTACCAATTGCCTCCTCAACACCACCACTTGGTTGACTAATAAAGTTCTCAAAATTGGCATGTCTAAAATAAAATTCATGCTTTTCTCTACCTCTTCTCTTCCTCCCTTTGCACTCCCATTCATTTTTCTGACTTTCTCATCTTGTTCAGTGTTACACAACCACTCATCTTGTTGCTCAGATGAAAACTGTATATTAGCCAGGGTTTTCCAGAGAAGCAGAATCGATAATATGTGTCTACATCTAGAAAGAGGCATTTATTTTTGGAAATTAACTTTCATAATTATGAGAATTGGCAAGTCTAAAATCTGCAGGGAAGGTTGACAGGTTAGAAACTTAGGGAAGAGTTCATGTTCTAGCTTGAATCCAAACAAGATCTAGAGGCAGAATTCCTTCTTCCTCAAGGCATCCCAGTTATTTTCTTAAGGCCTTCACACTGACTGGACAAGGCCCACCCACATTATGGAGTAATGTGGTAATCTGCTTTACTCAAACTCTACTGATTTAAATGTTAATCACATGTTAAAAAATACATTCGTGACATCTAAACTGGTCTTTGAAAAACTAGGTATCATGGCATAGCGAAGTTGACACATAAAATTAACCATCACAGCCTACTTCTTTTCACCTCAGCACCCACATCTATTTCCAGACTTAATCTCAAAAGAAAGACAATAATAAGGTCATACTTCTGACCTAACATGTTCTGCCTAACATGATACAACTCTCTTATGTACAACCAAAAATGCTGTGTTAGTCAGTTCATGCTGCTATAACAAAGTGCCATAGACTGGGTGGCTTATAAACAACAAAAACTTATTTCTAAACCGCTCTGGCTGTTCAAAGTCCCAGATCAGAATATCAGCACAATCGAGCCCTTATGAAGGCACACTTGCAGGTTGCGCACTGCCGGCTTCTCCTTGTATCCTTATATGGCGACAAGAGAGCTAGAGAGCTCTCATAAGGACACTAATTCCACCTCCCAATGCCATCGCATTGGGGGTTAGGATTTTAACATATGAATTTGTGATGGGGAAAACAAAAACATTCAATCATAATAAATGTCCCAATGCTTTTTCTAGAAGAAGATGCAAAGCTCTTAGCTGATGTTCACTGTTCTCCTTAATATCCTATAATTAAATACTATAATGCAATGTTGATACAAAGATATTTGCTATATGCGTATACACACATATATACATATACAAACATTCATAACAAAGTAAGGAATATTTATATAATAATTACAGTCCTCATGTTAATAACTGGTCACATGCTTATAGCAGGTATTTATAACCTTTTTTCCACTATGAATTTTGTATTTTCTTTGCTTTCAGTGAGAACCTCAGCTAGTCATGATTCTTTACCTAGGAGGTGACCCAAAACTTATTCCTGAAGGATCTGGACCATTCATAGCCCTGTCTCAATTGGGTTGTTAGAGTATTCTATTGTATTTAGTCAGAGAGCGTAGTAGTACTAAGAGATGCTCTAGGAAATCTTCCATATTTCAAACACACACTTCCTTCTCTCCATTTTAGAGCAGTCTAAATTTCTCATGGTGATCAGGATCAATCATCCTAGCTAGCAGAACAGCTCCCTCCTTTGCCTGTTCATTCAAAGGTATAAGAAGCTAAAAGTGGCTGAGGGGCAATCTTTCCTTCAAGTTATCATTGCTGTAGTTCTAGTTGGACCACAGTGACATTTGAGACCTCCTAGATGTAGTATCTATTCAAAGTGAGTCCAGTAATCCCCCAAAAGTCTGATTATTTCCTTTGTTGCAATGTACAGTCACCTTGGTGAAAGACCATAAGTTTCTCTGAAGAAGACTGAGAAAAAGATTAACAGTATAAATTGTTGTCAGTGCAGCAAGATCGTTTTTCATAGAGACCCAGCCTCCCCTTCATTTGAGAGGTTCTAAGCCCATAAACTGGCTCAAAGTCTGAGAGTTGATTAAAGGAGTCTAACCCTCTGCTTTTGTGACTTTTGTTCCCTTAACCCACAATTCTCCACTTATACAGATTAGGAACAATTTAGCAGATTTCCCACCTATGTCACTTTCTAGGGACACAGTGATTAACTAGCTAACATCATAGATCTCTGTGAGTCATTTTATTCTGATTGCTGCTTTGATTCTGTTTTCCATCATGGTAACCATGCTTACTTTGCCTTTGGTGAGTAAATGCCATCACTTGGTCCCTGCCACCCTGGGACCTAGTTATCCTCATTGCATTTAGGTTTACCAATCCAGTGGCAGCAATTACCACTGTAATTTCTGACCCACAGAGAAGAGCTATCACAAGCTCTTCAAGGATGCATTGCTCCCCTCGCAAATTCATTTCTCACTGTTATGGTGAAAGCTGTCCTCTGGACCCTTCCCAGTGGGTGAGAAGATCGTAAGTGATAAATCCACTTGAATATTCCAATTTTTCTAAGGCTTTAAATACCTTTTTCTATAGTATACCAAGGCAGTTATGGTATTTCAATTCGTTTAGTGTATGTCACCTTTTGGTCCATGTTTCAGCCAACCAAACAAACAATTTGAGCTCTTTCTAATACCCCAAGCTGCAACATTAAATCTAGATTTTTTTGCTTAGTGGGCCCATGTCAGTAAATTCTGCCTGATTCAATCTACCAGTATAATACACCCTTAATACTGAAACTGCCTTTGCAAAATTATGATGGAGACAGTGAAAAAGGTCTAACATAACTGATTCCATTTTGCTTCTAACCTCCAAGCTGTCCTTGTTCACTCCTGGGCATAGGTTGAACTAACTTTGGGAGGAACTCAGTTTATAAAACAAAGACAATAACAGCTTTTTCCTAAAACAAACCTCCTTCTTCCCTAGGGATTAGACTGTCTTTACAGGACTAACAAATTAGCCACAAGATTAGAAATTATGGTCTAGGAGTCAGGCAGCTGGAGGCTACAAGGTTCTAATCTTCCCTAAAGTGCTGCTAAGATCAGTGCTTGAGATATTTTGCAGACCCTGCACTTGATGGATCAGCTGGCACCACCCAGATTGATAAACTGGCTCATGTGATCTTATGGCCCCCACCCAGGAACTGACTCAGTACAAGAGGATAGCTTCAACTTCACATGATTGGTTGGGTCAAGAGTGCTGACCCAACCAATCAGCACTCTTGAATCACTGGCCTTCCTCCACCCACAAAATTATCCTTAAAAACTCTGATCCATGAATGCTCAGGGAGACTGATTTGAACTCTGGTCTCTCACACAGCTGGCTCTGCACAAATTACTTTTTCTCTATTGCAATTCCCCTGTCTTAATAAATCAGCTCTGTCTAGGCAGCAGGCAAGGTGAACCCATTGGGTGGTTACAATATCCACTCCCACACATTCTCTAGATTTCTGTCTGTAAATATTAGAAAAATCATATTGTTATTTTGTAGTGTAACAACCTCCTCATGGGGCACAATTTGTATCTCATCTTAGAGGCCTACTGAGACTTGAGTTTAGTTATAGGTCTACAAAAAAAAGGGGTTGTAAGGGTGGGTCCTGAGGAGAATCAGCAGTGTTTTGTAAGGCAGTTACCTCAGAGGTGACCATTACTCTTTCATCAGGCAGAGCAGAGGTCATCTTCTCAGATAGAGATGGAGTGGCTTCTTCTATTGACAAAGCATCTTCAGAATGTAGGAGTTTAATGCCCCCTAGCTTCATCAGGATCTTCCCATATGTCCCCATTCCAATTTTCAGGACCCCATTCCTTTCCAATTAATGCTACCACTTTAACAGCAGACACCCTGTGAGCTTAGGAATTCAATTTGCATTGTAATTCAGCTACTTGCAAAATGGCACTGTGTTTAGTTTTCAGCAATCTCAGCTTTTTGGCTACAGGTAACAAAACTTTCTTCCAGGGCATTCATACAAAATTTTAGGTCATTTATGCAGTGCATGAGCTGGGAATTTGAATCCTTGAATTCATCCTTTTATTTCTACACTTTGTTTACATCAATAAGGAGCAACCAGCCAATCTCTTTGTACTCATCAATTTAACAAAAGTGTTCTAGGGTATCAAATACATGGTCACTTTTGTCTCTTATAAGTATTGATTATGGTCACTGAAAACTTTGTCTCTTATAGGTGTTTGATTAGGAATATCCACAGTAATATTTTGGGTATCTCAACTGATATGTCACACCATGTACTATCTATGCTCTTTTTACTTCTAGAAATAGTCATTAGTGCCTTTAAATCTAGTTAGATTAGATAACCAGTTCCAGAAACCCCATAACCAATTCAGAAATCTCATCCTTAAGATTCTGTTGCTCTAGAACAACTCTTCTTATCCAAATTTGTATTAGTCATGATTCTTCAGATAAATAGAACCAATAAGATGTGTATTACACACACACACACATATATATACACACACACACATATATATACACACACACACACATATATATATACACACACACATATATATGATGTATAGATAGATAGATCTATATATCTGAGAGAGAGATTTATTCTAAGGAATTGGCTCACTTAGGAGGGCTGGCAAGTCTGAAATCTGCAAAGAATGCCAGCAGGCTGGAGCCCCAGAAAAGAGCTGATTTTGCAGTCCTAACGCAGTCTGCAAGGAGTCTGGAAGCAGGATTTCTTCCTGGGCGAACCCCAGTCTTTTCTCTTAAGTCTTTCATCTGTTTGGATAAGGCTCACCCATATTATTGAAAATAATCTGCTTTACTAAAAATCTGCTGATTTAAACATTAAACACATCTAAAAATATTTTCATATGAACATCTTGACTGGAGATTGACCAAAAGCCAGGTACCATGGCCTAGCCAAGTTGATACATAAAATGAACCAAATTAAAAATCTAGAAGTCATCCTTGGTATCCTTCACTCTTACCACACATCTGATTCATCAACTCTACTTTCAAAATATATCTTGACTCTGATCACTTATCATGTGTGTCATTATCAGCTTCCTAGTACAAGCTACCTTCGTCTTTACCTGGTGTCCTAAATAGTCTTTTTGTTCTCCTTGCTTTCACTCTGCCTTCTATCCTGCTGGCCCCCTGCCCTCTGAGCCCACTATTCAGGCAGCAACCAAAAATGATCTATTTAATGACCTAAATCTAATTATTCTACTCAACAGCTCAAAAACCTCCAATGGTCCCCATGAAACTCAAAGCAAAACCCAAAACTTTGTATTATTGTCTACAATCTTATTTATTCTGGTTCTGCCTCCCTCTCTCTGACTTCATTTAACATGCACCAGTGTTTTCACTCACTTGCTAATGTCCATCTGAAGGTGTTTTTGTCTCTTTGGTCTGGAAAACTCCTAGATATTTCTATGGCTCCACTCAGATCATTGCTCAGAAATTATTTCTTTAAAATTCTTTCAGGATTACTGTATTTCAGCTAACAGTATTATATACTATTCCTTTATGCTAATTAATTTTTCATAGAATTTATTACTGTCCTGACTTGTAGTATATATGTGTTTGGTTTATGTCTGCCTTCTCAATTAGAATAAAGCCTCCAAAAGGACAGGGACTTATTTCCTACCAAACCCCAGGGCACTAGTACTAGGTCTAAGGCACAGTTATGCACAATCATAATTGTCAAGTGAATGAGTGGGAATAATAATACTTTAGAGTGAGTATTCACGGGGTTGTTGAGAAGATTCAATGTCATAATGCATGAATGTTAAAGACTTCTAATTGCTTTGTAATGTCAATTCTCACTTCCTTCCTTACTAATATAATCCCCAATTTGTATGTGGGCACATGGCTGCCTGGAATACAGACTTTGTTTCTTGCCCTTTCAGTTAGGAATGGTCTTATGACTGAGTTCCAGCTAATAAGGTGCAAGCATAAGTGCCACATTCAACTTCCAGGAAGAGAGCTTTAAAAGATGTGGGTGGGGGAGTTTGTTCCTTTTCTCTTTCCCTGCTGACTGGAATTGGGGCATCATAACTGGAACTCCAGAGGCTCTAGATGAAACATGAGATGACCCTAACAGTAGAAATCAACCAAGAAGGATCACTAGGAACAAAAAGCCTGGGTCCTTGCTACCATGGAGTGATATATCATGCCCAGATCAACAACTTTGAAACTTTTTGAATATGAGGGAAAAATAAACTTCTATCATACTAACTACCTGCTATTTTTGGGTTTTCTGTTCCTTGCAATAATATCTACTTCTTGCAGTTTTAACGTGTAAATTGATCATGACAAATATTGACTTGTAGTAAGCCCTCAATAAATATCATTGTTTGCTTCATATTCTTATAACTGTTTTCAATTTTTTCTATTTCTATCTTTTCTTGTTAACATTGTTTTTGTTGTTATAGGCTGTGTACTATGCCAAGTGCTAGGGATAAGAACGAGAATAAGATAGAAATTTCACTTAAAGGACATTGTGGTCTAGGGAGCATACAAAGAAATTATAATACAACGTGAGATGTATTTTCATGGCAGCAATAAAAACATGCTGTGGGGACGCACAGGAAGTACAGAATAAGTCTGCCAGGGGATACCAGAGACGGATTCATTGCTGAAGATGTAGATCTTAAATCAAGACTTAAACGTGCCTAGAAGACTATCATGAGGACAAGGGGTGGAGAGTGCAGAGGGAAAAGCAAGGGAATTGACTGCACATAGGCCTCCCTATTAGGTTCAGGAAAAATATGAATCTTACCCCCAACCTAAAAAAGAAAAAAAAAAAGACTTCATTGCCCCTAAGGAAGCTAAGGCACTCCATTTTTCTCATCTCATCTGAAACTTCATTGGAAATGTGGGGTTGCTGTGTTTAAAAAGTCATTATTTCCAATTCTGTGAAGAAAGTGATCGGTAGCTTGATGGGGATGGCATTGAATCTGTAAATTACCTTGGGCAGTATGGCCATTTTCACAATATTGATTCTTCCTACCCATGAGCATGGAATGTTATTCCATTTGTTTGTATCCTCTTTTATTTCCTTGAGCAGTGGTTTGTAGTTCTCCTTGAAGAGGTCCTTCACATCCCTTGTAAGTTGGATTCCTAAGTATTTTATTCTCTTTGAAGCAATTGTGAATGGGAGTTCACTCTTGATTTGGCTCTCTGTTTGTCTGTTGTTGGTGTATAAGAATGCTTGTGATTTTTGTACATTGATTTTGTATCCTGAGACTTTGCTGAAGTTGCTTATCAGCTTAATGAGATTTTGGGCTGAGACAATGGGGTTTTCTAGATATACGATCATGTCGTCTGCAAACAGGGACAATTTGACTTCCTCTTTTCCTAATTGAATACCTTTATTTCTTTCTCCTGCCTAATTGCCCTGGCCAGAACTTCCAACACTATGTTGAATAGGAGTGGTGAGAGAGGGCATCCCTGTCTTGTCTCAGTTTTCAAAGGGAATGCTTCCAGTTTTTGCCCATTCAGTATGATATTGGCTGTGGGTTTGTCATAGACAGCTCTTCTTATTTTGAGATACGTCCCATCAATACCTAATTTATTGAGAGTTTTTAGCATGAAGGGCTGTTGAATTTTGTCAAAGGCCTTTTCTGCATCTATTGAGATAATCATGTGGTTTTTGTCTTTGGTTCTGTTTATATGCTGGATTACATTTATTGATTTGCATATATTGAACCAGCCTTGCATCCCAGGGATGAAGCCCACTTGATCATGGTGAATAAGCTTTTTGATGTGCGGCTGGATTCGGTTTGCCAGTATTTTATTGAGGATTTTTGCATCAATGTTCATCAAGGATATTGGTCTAAAATTCTCTTTTTTGGTTGTGTCTCTTCCCGGCTTTGGTATCAGGATGATGCTGGCCTCATAAAATGAGTTAGGGAGGATTCCCTCTTTTTCTATTGATTGGAATAGTTTCAGAAGGAATGGTACCAGTTCCTCCTTGTACCTCTGGTAGAATTCAGCTGTGAATCCATCTGGTCCTGGACTCTTTTTGCTTGGTAAGCTATTGATTATTGCCACAATTTCAGATCCTGTTATTGGTCTATTCAGAGATTCAACTTCTTCCTGGTTTAGTCTTGGGAGAGTGTATGTGTCGAGGAATTTATCCATTTCTTCTAGATTTTCTAGTTTATTTGCATAGAGGTGTTTGTAGTATTCTCTGATGGTAGTTTGTATTTCTGTGGGATTGGTGGTGATATCCCCTTTGTCATTTTTTATTGCACCTATTTGATTCTTCTCTCTTTTTTTCTTTATTAGTCTTGCTAGCGGTCTATCAATTTTGTTGATCCTTCCAAAAAACCAGCTCCTGGATTCATTAATTTTTTGAAGGGGTTTTTGTGTCTCTATTTCCTTCAGTTCTGCTCTGATTTTAGTTATTTCTTGCCTTCTGCTAGCTTTTGAATGTGTTTGCTCTTGCTTTTCTAGTTCTTTTAGTTGTGATGTTAGGGTGTCAATTTTGGATCTTTCCTGCTTTCTCTTGTGGGCATTTAGTTCTATAAGTTTCCCTCTACACACTGCTTTGAATGCATCCCAGAGATTCTGGTATGTTGTGTCTTTGTTCTCACTGGTTTCAAAGAACATGTTTATTTCTGCCTTCATTTCGTTATGTACCCAGTAGTCATTCAGGAGCAGGTTGTTCAGTTTCCATGTAGTTGAGCAGTTTTGAGTGAGATTCTTAATCCTGACCTAAGCCAAAAGAACAAAGCTGGAGGCATCACACTACCTGACTTCAAACTATACTACAAGGCTACAGTAACCAAAACATCATGATACTGGTACCAAAACAGAGATATAGATCAGTGGAACAGAACAGAGCCCTCAGAAATAACGCCGCATATCTACAACTATCTGATCTTTGACAAACCTGAGAAAAACAAGCAATGAGGAAAGGATTCCCTATTTAATAAATGGTGCTGGGAAAACTGGCTAGCCATATGTAGAAAGCTGAAACTGGATCCCTTCCTTACACCTTATACAAAAATCAATTCAAGATGGATTAAAGACTTAAACGTTAGACCTAAAACCATAAAAACCCTAGAAGAAAATGTAGGCATTACCATTCAGGACATAGGCATGGGCAAGGACTTCATGTCTAAAACACCAAAAGCAGTGGCAACAAAAGCCAAAATTGACAAATGGGATCTCATTAAACTAAAGAGCTTCTGCACAGCAAAAGAAACTACCATCAGAGTGAACAGGCAACCTATAAAATGGGAGAAAATTTTTGCAACCTACTCCTCTGACAAAGGGCTAATATCCAGAATCTACAATGAACTCAAACAAATTTACAAGAAAAAAACAAACAACCCCATCAAAAAGTGGGCGAAGGACATGAACAGACACTTCTCAAAAGAAGACATTTATGCAGCCAAAAAACACATGAAAAGATGCTCACCATCACTGGCCATCAGAGAAATGCAAATCAAAACCACAATGAGATATCATCTCACACCAGTTAGAATGGCAATCATTAAAAAGTCAGGAAACAACAGGTGCTGGAGAGCATGTGGAGAAATAGGAACACTTTTACACTGTTGGTGGGACTGTAAACTAGTTCAACCATTGTGGAAGTCAGTGTGACGATTCCTCAGGGATCTAGAACTAGAAATACCATTTGACCCAGCCATCCCATTACTGGGTATATACCCAAAGGACTATAAATCATGCTGCTATAAAGACACATGCACACCTATGTTTATTGCGGCATTATTCACAAGAGCGAAGACTTGGAACCAACCCAAATGTCCAAAAATGATAGACTGGATTAAGAAAATGTGGCACATATACACCATGGAATACTATGCAGCCATAAAAAATGATGAGTTCACGTCCTTTGTAGGGACATGGATGAAATTGGAAATCATCATTCTCTACTGAGAACAAAAAACCAAACACCGCATATTCTCACTCATAGGTGGGAATTGAACAATGAGAACACATGGACACAGGAAGGGGAACATCACACTCTGGGGACTGTTGTGGGGTAGAGGGAGGGGGGAGGGATAGCATTAGGAGATATACCTCATGCTAGATGATGAGTTAATGGGTGCAGCGCACCAGCATGGCACATGTATACATATGTAACTAACCTGCACATTGTGCACATGTACCCTAAAACTTAAAGTATAATAATAATAAATTTTAAAAAAAGACTAATCCCAAAACACATTGCAATTACAAGAAAAAAAAAGTCATTATTTCTAAATAGTCTGATTACAAGAGGAATTGACTTAGAAAGCAAAGAGGTGATTACTAGATGGAATATACATAATCAGAATTGTCCAAAGAAAGCACAATGGCATATCCTGGATGTGAGTTTTTTGGGAGACAGCAACACGGAAAGGGAGAGAGGACATGACGGGAAAGTACATACACAGATAAAATTAGGGAGGTTTCTCAGGGAAAGGGAACCACTTACAGTACTTAAGGCACCAATTTTTGAAGTCGTTTCTAAAAAATGAACTGTAAGAACTCCCTATTCTATTCCTTACGTTGACAGGCTATAAGCTACTTAGGATAATATTCACTTTACTTAATATTCAGTGCAATGCTTTGTATAAATTTCAAAATCTTTACCCTAGCTGCACTAGATATGTTATGTAGTATAAGGCAGAGGGCAAGGGAGGCAACACTAAGATAGCAAAATAACAATAGACAGGTTAGAATTTCCTCCTTAAGACATCACTAGTGCAACATCAGCAGATTTGCTGACTCTTAATTTGGGCTCTCAGTATTCTTGACATTGTCCATTTAACTGCTTGGAACTAAATTAACCTTAAATTTTCTTCTAAACTTTCCCTTTACTTCTAACACTAAGTTTAACATTTGCTCACAGCTTCTCTAATACTATATTTATCTTGATACTGTCTCACATTAATGATCATTTTAAACAAAATTTTTTATGTATCTAAAAGCCAAGTGCATTTCTATGCAAACATGCCTCTGAAAATATAATGGAGAACTGTTGGAAAACATGTGGCCTGTAAACGTTCGATCTACAGATTTTAAATTTCAAGAAAGGCTGTATAATAAAAACAAAATAATAAAATTTAATAAACAAAAACCCCACAAAGCTACCCTATAGAAATTGATTTCTGGGGCTGAAGAGAAAAGGAAAAATAGCACTTCCTTAATATTAATCTATTATAATGTATCCTTCACCTCAGCTTCTCTTTGCCACATTATAAAGCAGCAACGCTTTGCATTGACCGTATAATTCAAATCTTTCTTTGGAGAAATATGCAATAGTTGGTAATTGTCTGCATTCTGAAGCATCTCATTTTATGCCCCCCAAATGCATGATTCACTTTGAATGATAAATATGGCTATGAAATGGAGTGTTTCCGACATTCACAGATCAAATGTAACTGGGGAGGAATAATTCAGATGCATCCTGATGTTTTATATTTCCATGCACTAATATTTGCTTCACACCATATGTCACAGTAACATAAGAATGTGATCATGTAGAACAGCCCAGTGGTTTTCTCCTCCAACATCTAGTCTTCTGAGGAAGTCTAGCACTTTAGAGATTCATGTTTAAATCCCAAGACAGGTGGTAAAAATCAAATGCCTTGGTGACGGGAAGTAAAAAGAAGGCTGGAAAGGCTTTTTCCTGTCATAGATTGGCATCAAGGAATACTGTGATAATCTCAGTGGAATTAAAGAAACAGAACCAGTAGTCCACTGGACCCTGTCTGAAAAGCCACACACTATGTACATTCACAGGGCAGTAAAGAGAACCAGTTGTCAGCAGGCGTTTTAATCGCTGGCCCCCCTTCAAGTCTGCTGACTCTTGGCTCTGTTGAAGGCATCCAGCCCTGGAGGCACTATAGCTTCATAAGGAGCAATGGCAACATCATCTTCCTCTGGAAGCTGGTTTGACCACTCTCCAGAGAAGAAGACCAAGACCACTTTAGGTGTACTGACGGCATTTACAACACAAGCTTGTCTCTCTAATCCTTAAAAAAAAGAGAGGAGTGGGGGGAATAAGCTTTCATATTTCCTACTCTCCTGCAGGCATAAATTAGCTAGATTTGTTCTATTTCCTCAGCTCCTCTTTATTCTTCAGGTTGGTACAATGTGGTTTCTGTCCCTACCACTTCATAGAAGCTACCCACTGAGTTCCTAAATGGCTACTGTGTAAGCTAAACTTCATTTACCCTTTTCTAACTTCATTTTGCTTCACCGCAGTGTTTAACAGGGTTGACTGCTCTCCACTTCTTGGAACACTCTTTTTTTTTTTTTTTTTAACTGAGTTAGATGTTACACTTCTCTGCTTTTCTAACTACCCTCTAAATCTTTTTTTGTGATTCCTTTACTTTTCCTAGACTTTCAAATTTCGATGTTTAACAAACTGTGCTCTTACGCCTTCTTTTTGTCTGTTTACATTGACTTCTGGATGACCTAAGTCCCTCTCAAAATTCCAATTCCTAATCACCCCTATGCTGCAAGTACTGTCATCCTGTGTTTGCTGCTGCCTATTACCCACCCTTCTCCACCCTGCCCTGGGCCCTGGGATGGTGATCTCTAAAAGCTGTGTCATCAGACTCCTCGTATTTTGAATGATGGTTTGTTTTGTTAACGGCAGATAGTATCAGAAAATGGGATGGTAGGAAGAAAAAGAGGTGGGACGTTAATTTTTTTTTTTTGTAATTTAATAGACTTTTCCAACCTTGCGTAACTAGGATAAATCCCCCTTGGTCATCTTGTATTATTCTTTTTATAAACTGTTAGATTCAATTTGCTAATATTTTGTTGAGGATTTTTGCATCTATTCTCATGAGAGATATTTGTCTGTAGTGTTCTTTTCTTATACTGCCTTTGTTTGGCTTTGGTGTTAGAGTAATTCTGGCCTAATGGATAGAGTTAGGAAGTATTCCCTCTGCTTCTATCCTCTGAAAGAGATTGTAGAGAATTGGTATAATTTCTTTCTTAATGTTTGGTAGAATTCACCAGTGAACTATCTGGGTCTAGTGCTTTCTGTTTTGGAATGTAATTAACTATTGATTTGCTTTTAAAAATAGATATAGGCAAATTCAGATTGTTTTTCTCTTCTGGCATGAGTTTTCTCTTCCATACTTTTAATCTGCTTTTTGTGATTTTAATTGAGCATTTATCGTATTTTATATTCTAATTCAACAAGTAGTCCAATTCTGCTTTTAAATAACACCATACCACTTCACAAAGCTAGTACTTTGTAATAACACAATAATACTAATTCCTCCCTTTCATCCCTTTTGCCATTGTTGTCATTCATTTTCCTTACGTATTTGCATACCCAAGTGTATATGTTTCATTGTTGCTATTATTATTGTGAACAAACTGTTTCCTGTTTACTAAATTAAAAATAAGAAAAAACAAATGTTTTCATTTTGCTTTGCCTTCTTCCTTTTTATGTATTGATCCAAGCTTCTGGCTTATATATAATAACTTTCCTCCTCCCTAAAGAACTTCTTCTAATAATTCTTGCAAGGTATGCTGTCAATAAATTCCATCAATTTTTGTTTGTCTGAGAAAGTATTTATTTCTTCTTTATTTTCGATGGATAATTTTGCAAGACATGTAATTCTAGGTGTTTCCCCCCCACCCCCCAGCACTTTAAATATTTCACTTCATTCTCTTTTTAATTTTATAGTTTCTGAGGAGAAATCAGATTTAATTCTTACCTTCGTTCCTCTGTAGGTAAGGCTTTTTTTTTTCCTTCTGGTTTCTTTCAGAACATTTTTTTAATCTTTGATTTTTCTGTAGTTTGAATATAGAATGCCTATGCATAGTTTTTAGTTTTTGGTTTTGTTTTTTCGCATTTATACTGATTGGTGTTCTCAGAACTTCTTGGATCTATGGTTTGGTATCTGACATTAACTTGGGGGAAGTTCTCAGTCATTACCTCAAATATTTCTTCTATACTTCCCTCTCTTTCTTCTCTTTCTGTTATTCCCATTATACATACATTCCATCTTTTGTAGTTGTCCCATCGTTCTTGGATATTATGTTCTTCTTTTTCAGTCTTTTTTGTTTGTTTGTTTGCTTGCTTGCTTTTCAGTTTTGGAGGCTTCTATTGAGATTTCAAGTTCAGAGACTCTTTCTTCAGTTGTGTCCAGTCTACTAATAAGCTCATCAAAAGTAATGTTTGTTTCTGTTTTAGTTGCTTTTGATCTCTGGAATTTCTTTTCAGTTCTTTCTTGGAATTTCCATCTCTCTGTTTGCATTGCTGATCTGTTCTTGCATGCTGTCTACTTTATTCATTAGAGCCTTTAGCATCTTAACCATAGTTGTTTTAAATTCCCAATTGAATAATTGCAACATCCTTGCTATATTTGAGCTCTGGTGCTGATGCTAGATTTATCTCCTCAAACTGTTTTTTGCCTTTCAGTATCCCTCGTAACGTTTTCTTGATAACTGGACATGTTGTACTGAGTAAAACAAATTTTTACAAATATAGGTCTTTAGTAATGTGGTAGTAAACTGTGTGGGGAGGGAAAATGTTCTATAGTCCTATGATTGGGCATTAGTCTTCTAGCGATGCTGTGCCCCTGGACTATGAACTTCACAAGGGCCTCTCAGTCCCTTGCCCCTTAGTTGGGACAGGATGGCTAGAGTGGACTGGAGTTGGCTAGAGTGGGCTGCAGTTGGATAATTCCTCTCCTCCACATGGAAGCTAGAGGGGACTGCAGTTGAGTATTTTCCTTCCCCAAGGTCAATTAGATTCTGATAAAACCCCAGCAGGTTTAGATCTAGTGAAACAGTTTCTCCTAAGGATAGGCAATACATTTCTGTTTAAGCCTCCCAATTCATGGTCTTTGTTACAGCAGCCCTAGCAAAAGAACACAGCAGGAATCATGTCTGCCTTGATTGCTGTGATATACCAAGTTTCTAACATGTGTCAAACATTTATGGTAGGAATTCTAGACATATCTATTGAATGACTGATTAAATTCCTGTAATTACTGTGAAGTAAAATGACATATTGGGAAAGTAATTAAACCAATTTGGTAATGGGACATAATTATTGAAATACAAGGTTATCACGTTAAAACCTGATCCCACATCTGAAAATAGAAGAACAATGTTTTAATCAGTCCACACCACATTTAATATTAATTAATCAAGTAGGAAAACGGAGAAAATTTTCTATCAGGGAAAATAATAAAATAAATACTAAAGATCACTACTCAGAATAATAACTTATTTTTAAAATGCTACATCAGGTTTTCTTACCTCAATTCACGAGCCCTTTAGATTTTACGTTTCTAAGTAATAGTCCTTATTGTCAATAGAGTCTTAAGCACAGGGAGTGAAGGAGTTTGAGTGGGTCCTTTGTCATTTTTACTTATATCAGAGGCACCAGGCGAAGGAGATTGTTTAGTTGCTACTTTCCGAATTTATCTCTTCATAATTCAAACCTGAGAATTTCAACTCCCCCAACAAGGTACTTACAGGCTGAAGTTAAGAAACCCTTTAAAAATTTTGTGGACCAGAATAAAATTATCAGTTCATTCAACTTTCCATAACGCTTCTAAGGTTGAGGTGATTCAGCTAAGAGACAGCATGTGGATTTCTTAATGAATAGTAAACTTTGTAAGTTTGTATGTACCCTAAAAAGTTTTTGCCTTAACCCAATCACATATGTTAAAGTCAGACAATATCTTAGAAACAAAAACCTTCCTTCCATTCCCAAATGACAAGTTGGCATTTCACAAATACCTCTTTAGTTAAATAATGGGGTGGTCATAATGATGAAGTGGTGAATATAATTTGAACTAAAATATATTCTGAATGCTCATGTGTAGAAAAATAAGCAGCCTAATAAAACATATTAGTAGTGACTTTGTACTTGATGTCATCAATGATATCTTCTAATCCTGAGTCTTCAAATGTAGTCACAAACATGCCATTGGTACATTCTTATGAGATATCACCAAGGAACGGAGAGTACTTGAATTTAGCCACTTTAATTTCCTTCTTACTAACTTCCATTTTCCACATCTACAGCAGGAATCAAGATTTTAAATGTATTTGATTTTGTCATATTATACTCATACAACTCTGTAACCCCAGTTAAGTCCTCCACAAAGAGAAACTAAGTGACCAAAATCTTGCATGCACTTTCTTTAAATAATAAATCTGCTCCATATCATGTGGCCAACTTTCAAACAGAGAAGACCTGATACACTGGTACATTCTTGGACTATATCCCAAACTCAATTGCCTCATTGAACTTTAATTCTTCCTAACATGTTATTGGAACCATCGTTTTATTGAGCACTCCAGCCCTAGATCTGATGATCAACAATGACTTTCTGCTATCACTCTTGACTTCTCCCCAAGCCAAGCCCTACAGCATACCCCCATTTTGTATTACCCTTTGGCTAGCCATGCAAATTTTACACTACCTTGAACCATTCAGATCTTAATACTTTACCATGTCATTGATCATGTAGGCACAGATTTCCACAGTCCTGAAGTGGAAAACCAAATAATTATGAAAGACGTACATTTTGCCTTTGTTACTAGTTCAAGGCTCCCTTTTCTATTCCCATAGTCTCTTACAATCTTGGCTCACAAACTCTTAGAGATATGTTGATGTCATGATGGTTGCTCTATAGACTCCTTCTGCCTAAATCAGAGATGTACAATTTTTGTAAAAGCTTATAGATGTCACAGAATACTTCCTCCCTCAGTGAAATATTTTATAGTATGCTTCCTGTGTTCGTCTTCTTCCATCACCATGGTGATTAAAGGACTGATCAGTACCACAGCTACCTGGAACACAAACTTAGAGATAATTGTTCTGGAACTTCTCCTGTAGTTCAATCGTTGCTTGAGCCAGCAGAAATTTGATTTTATGTTACTTGCAAATAAAAGATGCCTAGCATCTAATTCAGTCTTTCGTCTCAGGGAACTGCTTATTCTACTTTAAGACTTTAGGAGACAGGGGAAGAAGACAAGGGCAGCATGTGACAAGAGCAAAAAATCAATTTGATGGACTAACGTCACAATTCTTGTGTTCTCTGAAACAACGGGGCCAGCTTAACAGACTTCACAAGATTGTCATGATGAACATATTCAGCAACTCACTGCTCAGGCAGTGTTTCAGGAAGCTTGTCCAGGTATCCATGAGACAATCATCAAATCATTGAGTCTAATCAGCATGAAATAAAATGGTTGCTTTTAAAGATTCTTAAATACTCTCAGTTCTGAGCATTTGGCACTTTTAAAATACATGCAAAGAATAAGTTTTTCTTGAGTTTTGATATGAATTATGAAAACTGAGAATTTGACACTGACCTAAATTACTAGCTAAAGGCTTTAAATATCAATGAATAAAAGTGGAACAGAAAAAAAATGTTCATTTTAATTTTTAAAGAAAACATTTTCATTTTATTAATCTTTCTAACAAAAATATAATTATCTTCAAATGAAAGAGCAAGATTATTAATAATTTTCACTTTTAGAAGAACTTGAAAGAGAATAGAAACATTTTCTAGTGGAGTGAATCTTTTAAATGCAGGTGGCCAGGCGTGGTGGCTCATGTCTATAATCCTAGCACTTTGGGAGGCTGAGGTGGGTGAATCACTTGAGGTCAGGAGTTCGAGACCAGACTGGCCAACATGGTGAAACCCTGTGTCTACTAAGAATACAAAAATTAGCTGGGCGTAGTGGCGGGAGCCTGTAATCCCAGTTACTCAAGAGGCTGAGGCAGGAGAATCGCTTGAACCCAGGAGGTGGAAATTGCAATGAGGCAAGATTGTGCCACTGCACTCCAGCCTGGGCAACAGAGTGAAACTCTGTCTCAAAAAATAAATAAATAAAAATAAATAAATAAATAAAATAAAATGCAGGTAAATGTGATCTAGTGAGGACATTATGAACTCAGGCCTTTTATTACTAAGTAAATATAATTCAATGTTTACCCTTTAAAAAATATTGAAATCTGGCTGACAAAATGCATCATAAGTGGAATTCCATTTAGGGGAAGAAAAGTCAGGCCTTTCCATGGTTTCTTTAGGTCAGCATTGGAATAATTATACACTAGCATATAAGCAAAAAATAAGCTAAATATATATAACTTGATCGATATAAAATTCAAATGTCTTCTCATGGCTCAGTTTGTCAACATTTTTCTCAATTTTAAAGAAAAAAAGCACAAGAAACCAAGCAATTTTCTCTTTCATGTTGACTTCCAAAATAATGTCTGCATGAAGCCTGCAGGGAAGCTTGAGAATTGGAATCCTTTTTCAATTAGCAAAGGAAAATCTAAGAAAATTTCCAGTAGTGACTCAATTAATCCAACTACAGCAGGGAGTATATACTAATAGTTAGAATAAGAAATGGAGAGAAGGTGCCTCAAACACCCTTCTAATTCCAAAACCTGAAAACGGAGTGGCCAAAGGCAATTCTACTTGCCTGCCTGTCCTTCAGATTTCCCCATTGTAAAAATAAACAAATGAAATTTAATCTAGTTCAATCATAGGGCAATGTTTATAGAATACTTACAAGTTTTACTAACAGTGTTCATAGAGCAGGGCCAAGAAAGGGTCTAGAGACTGACAAGGCTATTAATTGCTAGTTACGTCCTACATTAAGTTTGTGTTCCTCACATCTTCCTTGACGATGAGAATATTTTCACATTTGTCTTCATTCTCAGATAGTTCTACTTTTCTGGATGGGGAGACATTTTGTCAGTGTAACTGAGACAGCTTTGATAGAATCAATTTCAATTTTAAATCTCTCCTGAGAGGCACTCACATCTTGTAGGTTCACCTAGGCTGATTCCAATGATGTCTCTTGAGTAACTATCCTCGGGCCATATGCATGCATTTTGGCTTCTAGCTGAGATTCCGCTGAATTAATAGTTGATTAAAATTGTTTTAAGAAAAATGTCACTGAATGGCAAAATGCCAAATAACAACTGAATTCATTTGTGAGGCACAAAGACGAGTGTTACTATCTCCACCCCATCTCCCACAGGCCAATGGCAGTCCTGACAAAGCACAAAGTGAAGCTCTCGTCTCAAAGAAAAGACACAAAATCCCCAGCAGCCCCAACCCAGAGAGGATATGACAGCAGAGCTCCAGGGTGGACACAGCTCATGATGACAGTGGATTTCTCTTGCTTCCCCTTGATATGATATCATACCTTTTATTTTTTTCCAATCAAAATGTAGATTAAATTTCATAATGCACTGCAAAGTGCTTTCAAAGTGCAAACTGGTTACAAAAACCCACTGAGTAATATTATTAATTTATGTTTATTGCTATATAGAAAGCATCTTGCTGCTTTTCTGTTTTTGACTATTTGCACATGCTCTTTCCTCTGTTTGGAATGCCTTTCTCATTTTTCGCTTGGAGAAAGCCCAACCCACCAGGAGAAAAACCTTCCTTGGCAAACTTGCCACTACCCCAGAGCCTCCTGTGACTCCTATGGGTTCCCAGAGCCTACTGTGACCCCTCTTACTTCTTAGCCCTTGGCATGCTCTAATATAATGTTAGATTAATATAGCTCTTCTGGCTGCTAGACAGTGACTGTCCTGAAAGTAGAGGAAAGAGAGCATCATCTTGGTATCTGGTGGGTGTTTAAGAACAACGCCTAGTACAAAGGTGTACTAAAATAAGCATGTTTTTTGAATTAATGTAACTAGTGCTGCCCAGTAATAAATGCTTTCAATAAGCAACATAATTTAGATTTCTGTATCCTATGGAGTTACCTCAGTACTTTCAAAACACACACTAGCAATGTAGGTAATGGGTTATCATTAAAGTCTTACTTTTTTTTAGGTTGACTGCTGACTCAAATGTGCTTTATTTTGTAGCCATAATTTGTTCACATTTGTCTTCTTTATTAGCCCATAGGCTCTTTGATAAAAGAGATGGTGCCTCAATTCTTGTGCCTAGCAGACACAACAAGAAATACATTTGAATAAGTAAATGATCAAATATGGAAAGATGACTTATGGTGCCCATGGCTAGGCAGAGGGTGTAGGTATTGTGGATTGATTCAATAGCTACACAATCAAATAGAGATGATAACTGGAGTTAAGATGTAACATTGGATCTGGGACAGGGAGAGTTTAGGAAACTAACAATAAAATCCTTCCATAAACTAAAGAATGCTCGCCACTATCAGGATGAAAAAATATGTCCTATGGAAAGATGTTGCCATAGAAATAGGGTATATGACCCTACAATGCAGAAGAGTTAAAACTGGTACTGATGAAAGAGGTTTGTTATTCATCTGAGAATTAGTAAAATAATGTCTAGCTATCCCAACTCCATAAATGGCTTAAAGGAAAGGACTGTAACAAGCAGTTTTCCAAAAAAAAAAAAAAGGACAAGTTGCTTGGACATAGAGCAAAGGGGAAAATATGAGGACATGATCGATTCCATCCATGGACAACTGCCTGAGAATCAGGGAGGAATGAGGTTGGAAAATCCCCCTTTATTTTTTTTCCGCATAGGTGTGTTCATTTCCAAGCAGTTTGGCTTCTTTCAATCCTGGCCTTCTTCCTGCTGAATACAGAATCATTTCAGGGGCCCAATAGTTTACCAACAACTAGTCCAGATGCACTGACAATTCTGGCATGCCTCTCCATTTTATCAAAGCACCCAGACATCAGAGCGTCTGTATTGCACCAGCTGGAGGCCGGCCCCTTTATCCTCATGCCTATGTGTTCTTAGGATACACAAGCACTTGGAAAACCACTTAGAGGGATTACCAGCCAAGGCACCACATAATGCAGCTAGCCACTATTACCAACAGAGACCTAACACCAGTACGTGTTTTGTTGAGAAAAATTAAAAAGCTACTCAGCTGTAAAAGCCATTTCCCACTCAATTGTTGGCAGCCTCAAATTGCAGTTATGTGGACCCAAGCAAGCAGTAACACACACACATACCCTTCAGTTAAAGCTCAAGAGCCACATGATTTAGCTTTGAGTCCCAGCAAATAACTAGAAAGGTTTTCCTTTCTTTTTCTTCTTCCAGTTGGTCGACAGGTATAACAAGTTGACTGGGTCTGCAGTCAGCTCCATCAGAGAGTGTGAATAACAGAGCAAAAGGCAGAAAGATTTTATGTGTCTGGCGAACAGAGCATCCCTAGGGAAATCTTCAGAGGTTGAAAACATTTTTCGGAATTACTGCAATATACTACCTTTGTCAAAGGTGATTACAGTGATTGAAACATATTAATTAAGTTTCCTTCCTGACCTTTGGGATTGGGACTGTAAAGCAGCATTAAAGCAGATTTGTAGAAGATAACAAAGGGGCTGTTATCCAACCAGTGCTGACCCAATCATTCATGCATAGGGTCTCCTTATCACCATGCTTTTTTCTCCACAGTCTGTATAGCCAGAGAGAAGTCAGGCTAGGCTTATATTCAGGTACTTTCTTCCGCACTCTAAAGTCTGAAGGACATTGTAAAGCTTATAGTAGGGTGGGGAAAGGGGGTCTTCAAAGACTTGAAATGGCAAAAAATAAATATGAAATTTGGAGAGGAGCAGTATAGTGAAAATTGCTCATGGCTTTTCTTACCAATTGGTTTTTAGCAAAGACGATCTCTACAAATAGTGTTCTCAGTCATTTTGAATGGAGAGATGAACTAATACAATTCATTTTTAATCAGTATTTAGGAAAACTGCGAGATTGCAGGAAGCCAAAATTGGTTGACTGTTAGTCTTTCCCCTGGATTAACAATCATCTCTAAATGGATAACTTCCTTGTCTGTGCCTCAATTTCAATGTTCTCAATAGACCTCATATGGCATTTCCTGTTGAAATAGTTCCTGAGCTCTCTGGTGAATTTTGGAGGTGTTTGAGAGGTAGATCATCCTCCTGTTCATGAGCCCCTGGCCTTTTGTGAGTATCCCTTACACTCATCAGGACCCTTCCTCCCACAGCACTGCCCTCCTGCCAGGGAACCCCACTGAGCTTGGTCCTGCAGGCCCTGACCTGGCCTCACTTGGGGATGGACTCCTCATCTAACAAGAAGGAAAGTTTCCTAGTTGAGAAAAGGAGTGAACTTTGGGATTAAAGCTCTTCTTATTTCCTTGACTATGGCCAGATTGTTTAACTGATTTCAGTTCTTTTCTCTTCCTGAGACATTCAGTCCTTACAGATGTCCTGCTGTTTGGGTTTCCAAATTACGCTTCTTACACTGACTACCCAGAGCATAAATTCTGTTGCCACATGGATGTCCTGGATTGAACCTGGCTCTAACACTAGTAACCTTTGGGTCCTTAGGTAAGTCACTTAATTTCTCTCTGCCTCAGTTTTTCCGTCTGTAAAATGAAGTTAATAAGCTATTTTTATTTATAGGTTTGGTACAGGAATTGTATTTTCTAGGTTTTCCACATGTCTCACATTCCTTTTGTCATAGGATCACATGTTGGCCTCCTAACATGCATGGTCCCTGAAGGTATTTGAATTTGCAGTTTAAGTGTTTTCAGAGTCCTCATTGACCACTGTAAACCAAGGTCTAGGAAATATCATAGAAGATGCTAAGATTAAATACTTAGATTAAACAGATAATTCTTCAAATTAGAGATTCTTCTATTCAACTTTGTTCATGGGAGATTTGGAACCCAAACCACCTGATAAATCATCACTGCCCCTCTATGCCCAGAAGGCAGCCCAAAAAGCAGTGTGAGCCCTTGGGAGAACTGCAATTCAATGTTTACAATGAAGAATGCTCCATTTATGAATGTTAAAGACTAGGTAATTCAAAATCAATTTCATATTAGACAGTATGCAAGTTGTGAGTTCAAGGAGGGGAGAGCTAGTGGGAGGTGGATTAGGCCAGCAAGTCTCAGGATGTTGGGCAGGTTCAACGGAAAGGAAAGAAAGAAGACAAAGCAGTTTTATCTGGAAGAGTGAGAAGAGGTCAAGGGTAGCACAAGTAGCTATGCAAAGCCCTGGTCTAATTAAATAAAATTTTGCTTTTCCAAAAAGCTTATCATACCTGCAAGTTCAAAATTTAAATTTGAAGAACTGAAATACACACACACACACACACACACACACATTTCAGTTCTTGCTGATACAGTCATCACAAAAAAAACTAACAACAAGATCTTCTAAAATTAAAAAGCTCCACCTAAGAACTGGAGACAGATCGACCATGATGACATCATGAAATAAAACTTTTTTTAAAAAACTGGTTGATGCTTTACAGGCTCATACTTGGATGCTGCCTACTCTGTGTCTACAGTATTTCTGCTTTCAGTGTTTTCCTACCTTTTACAGCTCTAGCATCAGATCTTCTTCCCTCTTTAATGTTTTTATTCTGCAATCTGAAAACATTTTACTTCAAACACCTGTACATCTTCTTGCAAATGATCAATGAAAATGTGTCAAATTGAATTGATCTTGGTGGCCTCCCACAAAGGAGCTGCACCTTCCTCCTCAAGCCCCTTCCTGTCCCCTCCCGGCATGTGCCATGCCACACTCTGCTATAGGTTGCTATTTATCAATAATTATTATGTAAAAATCTGTCAACTTATATTTGGTCCATATGCTCATGTATTTAAAAGGTAGAAATTGTTTTGAAATTACCTTGTAAGATTGAAGACAGGAAGGAAGCTAGGGAAATCCTTTCACTTTTAGATAAAGATTGAAAGGTTAACTCTTGAGTCACAAACATTAAAAAACTACATAAATTCGTGAATATACATTGGGCATTATTTTTATAAAAGAGACCCCCCCCCAAAAAAAAAAAAAAAACTACTGTTGCTTTATTTCTTTCCTCTTTCTCTTTCTTTCCATTGCTTTTTGGACTAAAATTCTCTAAGCCCAGAATTCTCATTGGAAGGAACATTTATTATTTACTTTGGTGATTTAGAAAGTGCCTATTCTGGCAACTATTCATTGAATTTTAAAATTAACCACAAATTACATGAGTTACTCCCAATGAATATCATTGACCAATGCTTCTGCCATTACTGGGCATAGATTGATCTGGCAAACTACAAGAAATGAGACAAAAATACTAACCAGTCAAAAGCTAGATCAAATAAACGTGCTTTGCATTGCGACCCAGTGATGGCAGCTTTCAACAGGAACTGCAGAGCAGAAGTAGTTTTTGGTTTTGTTTTAAGTGCTAGGACCCCTTTTGAGTAGCTGTCATCATTTAATACCCTAGGATAATTTAAGATAAATATTGGTGTGTCTCTCAGAAATTTAAGGTATAACAGTCACATGTCTTTCAACAGATAGGAGAGAGGACTGCTATCTATTTAGTTCACTGCAGGAGCAAGAAGCAAATTTTCCCCCAAAAATTACAGTTACAGTGGGAGTAACTGTTAACAACACTAGCTCTGTAATGTAAACAAGTAGAAAACTGAACAAAATGTATGAAACAACTATTTTTAGGCATCGGACCACAGGCAGCCTAGGACTAAGATTGCTGAGAGTGCTAAGATTCCCTTGCTGTGATTGCAAAGGAAACAAATTTGAATTGCCCAGGCATTCTGCTTGGGGTAACTTTCCAGATTTGGAAAGAGAGAGAAAGAACTCAAACAGACACAGCATGGTGATTTTAGTGCATTGAGTAGGTAGAGATCAGAGTTCCAGGAAGCTAAGACAGATGGAATGTGTGGACATAGTACTAGACAGAAGAGGAACACATAGAGGAAAACCTTCAGAAATCTTCATAGGTGCATAGGTCACCTTTGAATCTGTTATTGAATACTGAGCTACACATGCATAGAGTAGAAAATCCATAAAGTCTGACAAAGAACTCTCAGGGAGCCGTAAACTGAACAATGCCCAGAGCTCAAACAAAGCTGGGAGACATGAGAATTCCAATCAGCCAGGATGGGGCATTCAGGTACAACTGGCCCTATGGTAAATACTACATTACACTACTAAAAATAAGGCTTAAAAAATGATGAAGCTAATCTGCAAACAAATTCAAGGCTAGTTAAAACATTTTTCCAACACTTTATTGGGGAAAAAACACCTTAAATGACATAAAATATGATACTTTACATATTTATACTATTAGATGATAGTGTCTGATATCCAAAGAAAAAATTACTAGCCATAAAAAAATGAAGAAAAATGAGATGAAGAGCCAGGTGAAAAGTCAGCCAATAGGAACAGATCAAAAATGACAGAAATAATAAAATTATCAGAAAAAAACTTTAAAACTGCTATTTGGAATAAATTCAATATGTTCCAGTGTTAAACCAAAAAGATAAATGTGATGTGAGGAGAAAGGAAAGCTATAAAAAAGTTCCAGGTGGAAATGCTAAAGATGAAATATACGATATTTGAAGTGAAAAACTCAGTGGATGTGATTAACAGCAGATTGGATAGTGCAGAAGTAAACATTAGTAAATTTGAAGACATTGCAATAAAAACTATCCGAACTGAAGCACTGATATAAACGACAAAGCAATCAACACAATGTCAGAGGCCAGTGGGACAATATCAAGTATTGTAGCATATGTGAATACAGAACCCCAGAAAGATACAGAAAGTGTTTGGGAGGTATAAAGAAATAATGCCCTCAAATTTTCTTAATTTGATAGAAACTCTTAATCTGAAGATTCAAGGAGCTCAGTGAACCAGAAGTAGCATACATATACATAAACACAATACAGACACACACACACACACACACACATATACACACACACAACCAACTATGAGACCAAGGTACATCATAAACACATTTCTAAGAACCACAATAAAGAAGATTTAAATCTACCAGAGGTGGGGGGGAGACACAATATATAGAGAGAAAAGAAAAAAAATTACTGAGGACATTTCAAAAGAAATGAGATAAATGAAGGAAAGAAAAAGAAAGACCTACTTTAAAAGTAGTGAAAGAAAAAAATAAACAATCAAATTGCATTCTAAATCTAGCAAAAATATCTTTAAACATGAAGGCATAATAAGGAAATTTCCAGACAAACAAAAGCCAGGAGAATTTGTTGCCTGCAGACTTGGACTTAAAGAAATAATATAGAAAGTTTTCACACTGAAGAAAAATGATACCAGATGGGAACATGGCTTCAAAAAAAGAATTAAAATACTAGACATGACAAATACGTGGCAAATATGAAAGTCTTTCTTTCAATAACAATGGAGCGTGGGGTTTATAACATGTAGAGCTAAAATGTTTTAAAAGAGTGCCCAAAGGATGGGAAGAAGGAAATGAAAATATACTGTTTTAAGGTTCATATCTGTGAAGTGGTATATTATTTGAAAGCAGAGACTCTGGTTAACGATGCACATTTTAAATCTTAGAGTAATCATGAAAACTAGCAAAAAGTGAAAAAAAAAAGGTGTTGTATTTAATAAACCAACAAGGACAAACACTCTCAGTCATTCTCTCTGTGGTATTCAATACTTCGGATTGTTCAAGCTCTTCTCTTCTGCCATTGGTTTGAGTAATATAAAAGTCCCTGTGGGTTTAGGCCCAGCCTGATAAGAAGTGAGACAGGCTGAGTACAGTGGCTTACATCTGTAATCTCAGCACTTGGGGAGGCTAAGACAGGAGGATTGCTTGAACTCAGGAGCTCAAGACTAGCCTGGGCAACATAGCAAGACCTCTTCTCTACTAAAAATCAAAAAAATTAGCCAGGCATTGTGGTATATATACCTGTAGTCCCAGCTACTCAGGAGGGTGAGGTGGGAGGATTGCTTGAGTCTGGGAGGCAGAGGTTGCAGTGAGCCATGAGCCACTGCATTCCAGCCTGGGTGATGGAGACCCTGACTCAAAAAAAAAAAAAAAAGAAATGAGACTTGTTGTGGCTTTTAGATTTAAAACCCATGATGCTTTCAGTACTAAAGCCACTTGGAAATAAAAATTTCCATCAGGATCAGCCATAGGTAAGATTATAAAGTAGGAAAAGTCTATCATCCTTATTATTCCTTTAATGGACAAGCTACTATTTAAAAAAAAATTAGAGGAGAGGCCAAGATGGCTGATTGGAAGCAGCTGTGGTCCACAGCACTCATGGAGAGGAATGAGTGCCTCCTCACTGGGTGGGATCTTCCTGTGGGGGCTTCAGCCACTCCAGCCAGGGTTATACAGAGAGAACTCTTATCTTTTCCTCAGATGGTGCTCCCAGGGGCAGGGGTGGCTGCCATCTCTATGATTCAGTTGTCTCAGCCATCCAGCCTGCCAGCTTTGGAGAGTCCAATGGTCTGGATGAGGAAGGGTCCCTCACAATGCAGCACACTTGCTCTACCAAAAAGCAGCCAGACTGCTTCTTTAAGTAGATTCCTGATCCTGTTCCTCCTGACTGAAACTGTTCCTCTGACTCCCATCCAAGGTCTCCAGCCACTTTTCACAGGTACGTTCAGGCCAGGAACATGTCATTAACCCCATGGGCTAGAGCTTCCAGAGGAAGAAGCAGACTGCCATCTTTGCTGTTATGCAGCCTTCACTGGTGATACCTCCAGGTACAAAAAAAACTGAGGCAACTCTAGGGTCTGAAGAGTACCCCCAGCAAACAGCAGCAGCACTACAGAAGAGTGGCCTGATCGCTAATAGAAAAACAAACAGAAAACAACAATAGAACATCTACAAAAAGACCCCACAAAATCCCCATTCAAAGGTCAGTAACCTTAAAGATCAAAAGTAGATAAGTCCACAAAGATGAGAAAAATCAATGCAAAAATGATGGAAATATAAAAAAGATGGAATGCCTCTTCTCCAAATGACTGCAACACCTCTCCAGCAAGGATACAGATCTAGGCTGAGGCTAAGATGGCTGAATTGGCAGAAGTAGGCTTCAGAAGGTGAGTAACGATGAACTTCACTGAACTAAAGGAGCATGCTGTAACCCAATGCAAAGAAGCTAAGAATCATGATAAAACAATACAGGAACTGATAGCCCGAATAGCCAGTTTAAAGAGGAAAATAACTGACCTGATAGAGCTGAAAAACACCATACAAGAACTTCACAATGTAATCACAAGTATCAATAGCAGAATAGACCAAGCAGAGAAAAGAATCTCAGAGCTTGAAGATGATCTTTCTGAAGTAGACAGGCAGACAAGAATAGAGAAAAAAAGAATGAAAAGAAACAAACAAAACCTCTGAGAAATATGGGATTTTGTAAAGAGATTGAGTCTACAATTGGTTGAGGTACCTGAAAGAGACAGGGATAATGGAGCCAAATTGGAAAACATACTTCAGGATATCATTCAGGATAATTTTCCCAACCTAATAAGGCAGGCCAACATTCAAATTGAAGAAATGCAGAGAACTCCAGTAAGATATTCCATAAAAAGATCTACCCCGAGACACAGAATCATCAGATTCTCCAAGGCTGAAATGAAAGAAAAGACGTTAAGGACAGCCAGAGAGAAAGGCCAGGTCACCTACAAAGGGAAGCCCATCAGACTAACAGCAGACCTCTCAGCGGAAACCTTACAAGCCAGAAGAGATTGGGGGGCCCAATATTCAACCTTCTTACAGAAAATAATTTCCAACCCAGAATTTTGTATCCAGCCACACTAAGCTTCATCAGTGAAAGAGAAATAAGATCCTTTTCAGACAAGCAAATGTTGGGATAATTCCCTACCATCAGGACTGCCTTGCAAAACTCCTGAAGGGAGTACTAAATATGGAAAGGAAAAACCATTACTAGCCACTAGTTCAGTAAAAACACACTGAAATACACAGACCAGTGACACTATGAAGCAACCACATAAACAAGCCTGCAAAATAATCAGCTAGCATCATGATGTCAGGATCAAATTCACATATAACAATACTAACCTTAAATGTAAATGGCCTACATGCCCCAATTAAAAGACACAGAATGGCAAGATAAATAAAGAGCCAAGACCGATTGGTATGCTGTCTTCAAGGGACCCATCTTATGGGCAAAGACACATATAGGCTCAAAATAAAACAATGGAGGAAAATTTACCAAGAAAATAGAAAACAGAATAAAGCAGGGGTTGCAATCCTAGTTTATGACACAACAGACTTTAAATCAACAAAGATAAAAAATGACAAAGAATGGCATTCCATAATGGTAGAGAGTTCAATTCAACAAAAAAAGCTAACTATCCTAAATATATAAGCACCCAATACAGGAGCACCCAGATTCATAAAGCAAGTTCTTAGAGACCTACAAAGAAACTTAGATTCCCACACAATCATAATGGGAGAATTTAACATCCCACTGACAATATTAGACAGATCATTGAGACAGAAAATTAATAAAGATATTTAGGACCTGAACTCAGTTCTGGATGAAGTGGACCTGATAGATATCTACAGAACTCTCCACCCAAAAGCAACAGAATATACATTCTTCTCATTGCCACATGGCACTTACTCTAAAATTGATCACATAATCGGAAGTAAAACACTCCCCAGCAAATGCAAAAGAAGTGAAATCATAACAGCCTCTCAGACCATGGCACAATGAAATGAGAACTCAAGACTAAGAAATTCACTCAAAACCACACAACTACATGGAAATTGAACAACTTACTCCTGAATGACTCTTGGGTAAATAATGAAATGAAGGCAAAAATCAAGGTTTTTCAAACTAATGAGAACAGAGAGACAACGTACTAGAATCTCTGGGATCCAGCTAAAGCAATATTAAGAGGGGAATCTATAGCACTAAATGTCCACATAAAAAAGCTACAAAGATCTCAAGTTAACAACCTAACATCACAGCTACAAGAACTAGAGAACCAACAGCAAACACACCCCAAAGCTAGCAGAAGACAAGAAATGACCAAGATCAGAGCTGAACTGAAGGAAATAGAAACATGAAAAATCTGCAAAAAGTCAATGAATCCAAGATCTGGTGTTTTGAAAAACTTAATAAAATAGACCACTAGCTAGACTAATAAGAAAAGAGAGAAGAATCAAATAAACACAATCAGAAATGACAAGGGGGATATAACCACTTACCCCACAGAAATACAAACAACCATTAGAGAATACGGTAAGTACCCCTATGCACATAAACTAGAAAATCTAGAAGAAATTGAGAAATTCCTGGACACATACATGCTCCCAAAACTAAATCAGGAAGAAACAGAATCCCTGAATAGACAAATAATGAGTCTGAAATTGAGGCTGTAATATAATAAATAGCCCACCAACCAACAAAAAAAGCCCAGGGCCAGATGTATCCACATCAGAATTCTACCAGAGGTACAAAGAAGAGCTGGTACCATTTCTACTGAAACTGTTCCAAAAAATTGAAAAGGAGGGACTCCTCCCTAATTCATTCTATGAGGTCAGCATCATCTTGATACCACAACCTAGCAGAGATACAACAATAAAAAACTTCAGGCCAATATCTTTGATAAGCATTGATTCAAAAATCCTCAGTAAAATATTGACAAACCGAATCCAGCAGCACATCAAAAAGCTTATCCACCATGATCAAACTGGCTTCATTCCCAGGATGCAAGGTTGGTTCAATATATACGAATCAATAAATGTGATTCATCACATAAACAGAACTAAAGACAAAAATGACACGATTATTTCAATAGATGGAGAAAAGGCCTCTGATAAAATTCAACATCCCTTTATGTTAAAAACTATCAATAAACTAGATATTGAAGGAACATGCTTCAAAATAATAAGAGCCATTTATGACAAACCCACAGCTAATATCATACTGAATGGGCAAAACCTGGAAGCATTCTCCTTGAAAACCATCACAAGACAAGGATGGCCTCCCTCACCACTCCTATTCAACATGGTATCGGAAGTTTTGGCCAGGGAAATCAAGCAAGAGAAAGAAGTAAAGTCTATTCAAATAGGAAAAGAGGAACTCAAATTATCTTTGTTTGCAAATGACATAATTCTGTATCTAGAAAACCACATCATCTCAGCCCAAAAGCTTCTTAAGCTGATAAGCAGCTTCAGCAAAGTCTCAGTATATAAAATCAATGTGCAAAAATTAGTAGTATTCCTATATATCAGCATCAGGCAAGCAAAGAGCCAAATCATGAATGAACTCCCATTCATAATTGCTACAAAAAGAATAAAATACCTAGGAATACAGCTAACAAGGGAAGTTTAGGTCCTCTTCAAGGAAAACTAAAAACCACTGTTCAAATAAATCAGAGAGGACACAAACAAATAGAAAAATATTTCATGCTCATGAATAGGAAGAATCAATATCATAAAAATGACCATACTGCCCAAAGTAATTTATAGATTCAGTGCTATTCACATTAAACTACCATTGACAGTATTCACAGAATTAGAGAAAAAATTTAATTCACATGAAACCAAAAAAGAGCCTGAATAGCCAAGACAATCCTAAGCAAAAAGAATAAGGCTGGAGGCATTATGCTACCTGACTTCAAACTATACTACAAGGCTACAGTAACCAAAGCAGCATGGTACTGGTACAAGAAAAGAAACATAGACCAATGCAACAGCATAGATAACTCAGAAATAAGACTTCACAACTACAACCATCTGATCTTTGACAAACCCGACAAAAACAAGCAGTGGGGAAAAGATTTCCTATTTAATAAATGGTGCTAGGAGAACCAGCTAGCTAAATGCAGAAAATTGAAACTGGACTGCTTCCTTACACCATATACAAAAATTAACTCAAGATGGATTAAAGACTTAAATTGAAAACCCCAAACTATAAAAAACCCTAGAAGAAAATCTAGGCAATACCATTCAAGACATAGGCATGGGCAAAGATTTCATGATGAAGTTCAAAAGCAATTGCAAAAAAGCAAAAATTGACAAGTGGGATCTAATTAAACTAAAGAGCTTCTGCACAGCAAAAGAAACTATTATCAGAGCAAATACACAACCTACAGAATGGGAGAAAATTTTTGCAACCCATTCATCTGACAAAAGTCTAATATCCAGAGTCTACAAGGAAGTTAAACAAATTTACACGAAAAAAAAAACAACCCTATTAAAAAGTGGGCAAAGGACATGAACAGACACTTCTCAAAAGAAGACACACATGTGGCCAACAAACAAATGAAAAAAATCTCAACATTATTGATCAAAAGAGAAGTGCAAATCAAAACCACAGTGAGATACCATCTCACGCCAGTCAGAATGGTGATTATTAAAAAGTCAAAACAGCAGATGCTGGCAAGGTTACAGAGAAAAAGGAACACTTTTACACTGTGTAAATTCAACCATTGTGGAAGACAGTTTGGTGAGTCTTCAAAGATCTAGAGGCAGAAATACCATTTCACCCAGCAATCCCATTACTGGATATATATACCCAAAGGAATATAATTCATTCTGTTATAAAGATACATGCATGTGTATGTTCATTGCAGCACTATTCACAATAACAAAGACATGGAATCAGCCAAAATGCCCATCAATGATAGACTGGATAAAGAAAATATGGTACATATTCACCGTGGAATACTATGCCGCCATAGAAAGGAATGAGATCATGTCCTTTGAGGGACATGGATGGAGTTGGAAGCCATTATTCTTAGCAAACTAATGCAGGAACAGAAAACCAAATGCCACATGTTCTCACTTGTAAGTGGGAGCTGAATGATGAGAACTCATGGACATATTGTGGGGAACAACATACAATGAGGCCTGTTGGAGATGGCTAGGGAGAACATCGGGAAGCATAGTTAATGGATGCTGGGCTTAATACCTAGAAGATGGGATGATCTATGCAGCAAACCACCATGACATACACAAACCTACACATCCTGCACATGTGCCCCTGAACTTTAAAAAGCTGAAGAAAAAAATTAACTTGTTCATTGTGCCCCTAGATCCCTCTTTGTCAACCTCCTCTTCTCGTGGCTTTTCAGCTCCTTCATCCAGAATCTGGGTGCTTTATGCTGTGACTGATATAGTGGCCACCTTTCATTCAACAAAATTTTTTGAGCTTCCCTTGTTTACCACACAGGGTTATCACAAGGAGGCCCTTTTTCCTCTCTGTACATGCAAATTTAATTGATTCCTTAAGCTCAATTTCAAATGTTTTTTTCTGTGTGTTTATTTTTTGTTTTTGTTTTTCCTGTGAAGCTTTTCACTGGTCACAAAGATCCTTCTCTAAAAAATCTTTGTTTTTTTTTTTGTTTATTTCTCTGTTTGTGTGTTTTGAGATGGAGTCTCACTCTTTTGCCCAGGCTGGAGTGCAATGGCACAATCTCAGCTCACTGCAATCTCCATGAAACCAGAACCTCCTGGGTTCAAGCAGTTCTCCTGCCTCAGCCTTCCGAGTAGCTGGAATTACAGGCACGCACCACCACATCTGGCTAATTTTTGTATTTTAAGTAGAGACGGGGTTTCACTATGTTGGCCAGGCTGGTCTTGAACTCCTGACCTCAGGTGATCTGCCCACCTCAGCCTCCCAAAGTGCTGGGATTACGGGTGTGAGCCACCGTGCACAGCCCCTAAAAAGTGTTTGTTATCTGAAATCCATAATGTGTTGTTCTTTTCTTTACAGCTCCTCACTACCCTGTATTGTTATAATCTGTTTCCTTATCAGTGTCTTACTCACTGAGCTGTATATTGTCCATATTTGCACTTGCTTCCCTGCCCAGGGCAGAGGCCTGCACTTAAAAGAGATTTCATCCATGGAGCAGGGGGAGGAGACAGGCTTTTGAGGTTATGGAATCCATTACTTTACTCTTTTATAACTTGGAAAGCAAAAAGTGTCTGAGAATCAAAGAAAAAAAAAGTGATTACTGCCAGGTAACTTGCAAATGTAAGATAAAGGTCTATTTTTACTATTGATAAAATGTCATGTAAACAACTCAAGCCCTATCTGTATCAGCTTATGTAGAGAAAACAGAAGAAAAAATGAGCCACGTTAGGCAGTGAAGATTCTTGCCCTTTGTTAAAGAACTTAGAAACTCCAAAGTAAAGGGCGCCCCCGCCCAGCCAGCCGCCCTGTCCGGGAGGTGGGGGGCAGCCCCTGCCTGACCAGCTGCCCCATCTGGAAGGTGGGGGCAGCCCCCTCCCGGCCGCCGCCCCGTCTGGGAGGTGGGGGGGCGCCTCTGCCCGGCCGCCCTGTCTGGGAAGTGAGGAGCCCCTCTGCCCGGCCGCCACCCCGTCTGGGAGATGTACCCAACAGCTCATTGAGAACAGGCCATGACAACGATGGTGGTTTTGTCGAATAGAAAAGGAGGAAATGTGGGGAAAAGAAAGAGAGATCAGATTGTTACTGTGTCTGTGTAGAAAGAAGTAGACATAGGAGACTCCATTGTGTTCTGTACTAAGAAAAATTCTTCTGCCTTGGGATGCTGTTAATCTATAACCTTACCCCCAACCCCGTGCTCTCTGAAACATGTGCTGTGTCCACTAAGGGTTAAATGGATTAAGGGCAGTACAAGACGTGCTTTGTTAAATAGATGCTTGAAGGCAGCATACTCATTAAAAGTCATCACCACTCCCTCATCTCAAATACCCAGGGACACAAACACTGCGGAAGGTGGCAGGGCCCTCTGCCTAGGAACACCAGAGGCCTTTGTTCACATGTTTATCTGCTGACCTTCCCTCCACTATTGTCCTATGACCCTGCCAAATCCCCCTCTCCGAGAAACACCCAAGAATGATCAATAAATACTAAAAATATATAAAAAAAAGAAAATAAAAATAAATAAAAAAATAAAATAAAGAAACTCCAAAGTAAAATTGCTAGAGGAACACATGGAAAGTGGCCAGGCACTGTGAAATTATGTGTATCAATCAGATGTAGAAATCAATCATTCCAGGGGGCTTCATGAACAAACCATGCTTCTGCAGTGAAATAGACTGTAGGTGCTCGTCTACAATTTTTCCCATTCTCTTCCTTCTAGCACTCTTCCTGTCACCTTAAAACTAGGTGTGAGCAAGTTATTTGCTTTGGTCAAAAAAACTGTGAATGGAAATGATGTGTGTCATTTCCGGAAGGAAGTCTTAAAGAGCCAATACACAGTATTTCATGTTCTCCTTTCTGTTTCATGGGGACCAGCAAAGTTCCCAAAGGTGGAGGTTCAGTCTGCCTGGGTCTTCTGTGACAATGACATGGAGCAGAGTCCAAACTCCACCTCTGGGCAGCCAATCTGAGATTGAGGTCAATATGATCTGGGCAAGAAATAAGCAGTTGTTGTTACAAAGCATCAAACTTGAAGGATTGCTCGCAGTAAAAATATAACCCATCCTCTCCTGAATGACAGATACCTACAGAATCCTTGCATAAGCATCCACAGAGCATCTGCCATAAACATAGCAACATGATCACCAGATTAACTGGAAGAAGGGGTTGGTATATGCCATATTCAAGAATACCAACAAAACAATACCAAGAAAAATGCAATGTCAGTGGTTAGTCAAACAATCAGGTGATCTGTGTTTATACTTCACAACATCTTCATACAAGTGGTATCATGTTTTCCAAGTTGTAAAGCAACTGATGTGGTTGCATATCTGTAGTACCACTTTCTGGTGTGTTTACCTAGCTTCAAACCATCCTCCTTTCCTTGGAAAATGTGCCTCATTGGTACTATGTGATTCAATTCTCTGGCAATAACTGCCTGTAACAGGAATGGGTGGGAAGCCCAGGCTGTGCCAATTCATGGCAGTCACTTCCCGTAAAATTTGGAGCTGGGATCATGAAATTCCAGTTTTATCTTGGTCTGGGCTCATACATGAAGAGGATTTAAAACTAAGAAACTGCAAAAATTCCCTTTTTCTGATATATGGAAGGTAGAAGTGAAAAGAAAAAACTTTTTTGTTCAACTTTTATTTTACGTTTGCGGGGTACATGTGCAGATTTGTTAGCTGGGTATATTGTGAGATGCTGAGGTTTGGGATACAATCAATCTCATCACTCAGGTAGTGAGCATAGTATCCAACAGTTAGTTTTTCAACCCTTGGCCTCCTTCCTCCCTCCCCCTTCTAGTAGTCCCTAGTTTCTATTGTTCCTATTTTTATGTCCATGAGTATTCAATTTATAAGTGAGAACATGCGATATTTGGTTTTTAAGTTCCTGCAGTAAATTGATTAGCATAATGGCCCCCAACAGCATCCATGTTGCTTCACAGGACTTGATTTTATTCTTCTTTATGGATGCACAGTATTCCTTGGTGTATGGGTACCACAGTTTATTTATCCAGTCCACCATTAATGAGCATCTAGGTTGATTCCATATCTTTGCTGTTGTGAATAGTGCTGTGATGAGCATAAAGGTGCATGTGTATTTTTGTTAAAATGACTTATTCTTGAGAAGTCATTTTGAAGATATATAAATGAAGTGGGCATGACCAAAAGAAACAGAAATAAGAGAAAGAGTATTCCTTTAAATGACTTCGAAAACTCTGACAGAGTTGGCTAAATTTCTGCCTCCTAGTCTCAAAAAGTATACGTAGATTTTTTAAATTTGAAAACTCTTTGTTTTGAAATGACTTAAGATTCACAAGAAGTTGCAGAAATAGAAAACTTTCTCTGTACACTCACCAACCTGAACTCTCCCCCCAAAATAACATCTCATATTATTAATACTGTAATATGTCATCAAAATCGGAATTGGTGTTGGTACAATACTATTAACCAGAGACTTTATGCAATTTTTACATGCACTCATCTTTTGTGTGTTTGCTTTTAGTACTATGACACTTTATCTCATATATAGATGTATAGATTCTTGCAACCATCACCACAATCAGGACACGTAACTGTCCCAATACCACAAAAAAACTCCCTCATATTACCCCTTAATAGCCAGATCCTCCCTGCAACCCTAACCCTGGAAACCACTGACTTGTTCTTCATGTCTAAAATTATGCCATTTAATACTGTTATATGAATAGAATCATGAAGTATGTAGCCTTTTGAGATGACCTCTTTTCACTTAGCTTAATTTCCCTTAGATCCATCCAAGTTGTCGCATGTATCAGTAGCTTGTTCCTTTTCATTGCTGTATGGTGTTCCATCATATGACTGCTCCACAGTCTGTTGATTCATTCACTCACTGAAGAACGTTAGGATTGCTTATAGCTTTCTAGCTATTATAAGTAAAACTTCTATAAATGTCCACGTGAATGTTTTTGTATAAACGTAAGTTTCATTTTTCTAGGATACATACCCAGAAGTGTTATTGCTAGGTAGTTTGGCATATCTGAAATTTTAAAATGCATCTTTCCTTTAATTATTCACTATGATGTTGTTTCCTTTTTTACAAGTCAAGTTTCCCAAATAATATAATATCTATATTTCCCACCAGAATATGAGTCTTCCAAGGCAGAGGCCATGTCTTAATTATGATTGCACACCCAGTGGCTATTTCCACCACAAAGTAGACATAAAATAATGTTGTTTAGCTTTTCTCTCAAAATATCCAAGGCAGCTCCCAGTCATTTCTGATGGATCAGTCACGTTTATTTACAACGAAGTCAATCACATATCTGAACAAAGAATTTACAAAGTACAGGGAGCCTGTGTGGTACCATTCTGAGCAGCAATGATCTGAGTCTAGAATTCCATGCTTCGAAAACAGCTCTCTCTGCTCATGGTAACCACCATCTTGATCTTCTCTTCAATCTCTTGAACACATCAAGTATAACCACCAGTTACCCCAATTTTGGGGTGCTTGGTTGATTTTGAACCTCTTTTATTGTAAAAGGCAAGTATTTAATCAAATCTCAAGGGAAGCAAAGGACATGTTCTAATAGAGAAGAACAAGGATCATATTTAAGTCATGAAGAGTATGGTGAGCACAGCTGAAAACAGTCATAATGGGAATAAAAAATTTACAGAGAATTAGGCTCCTGAAAATGTGCCAATGTACAATTCTAATTAATAAAGGCAATTAATGATTTAATCTTTCAACTGTCTGAATAGATATTATTTTTCTTGAAATGGCAAAGTACATCTGTTGTTTTTGCTACTCACAACTTTCTCTTGATATCCCTCCTCCTCCTCCAAATCCAAAATTATATAGAGAGACATCCCCATCCCCACCCACTGATTGGAGCATGGGTGTTCAAGTATTTGCATGACAGGATTTTCTCATCTCTTATGCTTCATGTGCTACTTATTATAGAGCCCTCAGTATATGTTATTGGCATCAAAGAACTCAGCCATGGCTGCCTTAGAACCAGAATGGAGCTAAATGTGCCAGATAAGACAATACTGACAACATGGTAGCAATTAAACTGCCTCAATATTTTCCGTTCATCATCTCTGTGTAAGAACTTAGGAAACAAAGTGGATGAAAAAATCTGGGGAAAGGAAAAAAATGGGTAAGGACAGTGTTTGGAATCAGCACCTTGTTATCCTTTCATGGAAGGAACCACATCTCTTTCTTTCTTTTTCTCTGAAACTATGTCAGGTCATTGTCAAAAAGTCATACAAAGGCAGGTTCCACTAGATAAAATGGAAAGCAAAATAAAAACTGAAAGTAAATGCAAATCTTATTTTTGAAAGTGATATTTTTCTCTCCTTCTATGAATTGCTTTGATCCAGACATGAAAAACTAAAGACTTAACTGAAATAAGAGTCTTGTTCCCACATGAGTTCCCACATGAGTACCAGTACTTGGAGGATTGCTCATTCAACATTTTGTCCACAATTGAGACATGGTATTAGGAAAGAGTAGTTTTAGCTGTGAGTGATAGAGATGCCCAAATAACAGTGGCATTTTGAACCATTGTTATTTGGTTGAAATGTACTGCTCTCAGATCAAAATTAATTCTAGACATAAGCATTTCAGAGCTTATGTAGTCACTCCATGATCACTAGAAACCTAGGCTTCTTATATTTCATTGTTCTATCATCCTTGACTTGCAGCTTTCACCCTATGGTCCAAGATGGCTTCTCGGGCTTCATGTTGTCCACAATTAAGCAGCAGAAGAGAGAAAAGTCAGTAGTACTTAGTCCCACTTCTAAGCATTCCTTGCTTAAAAATCTGCAGAAGTACTTAGTCCTACTTTTAAGCATTTCTTAAGCTGTATGTACTTATATCTCATTGGATAGAAATTAGTTACATTGTCACATCTAGCTTCAAAGAAGTGTGGGAAATGTAGTCCATATTTTGATTGGTCATATGCCCAGTTAATATTCAGAGATTCGATTATTAAAGGAGGGGAGAATGAATCTTGAGAAATCAATATCTGGCTCTGTCACAGGTTCTATATAGTAGTGATCTGTTTTTCATGGCTGCCCCAAATCTTTTGAACGTGCTCTTTTTTTTTTTTTTTTTTTTTTGATGGAGTCTTGCTCCATCACCCAGGCTGGAGTGCAGTGGCATGATCTTGGCTCACTGCAACCTCTGCTTCCCATGTTCAAGCAATTCTCCTGTCTCAGCCTCCCGATTTGCTGGGATTACAGGTGCCTGCCACCACTCCTGGATAATTTTTGTATCTTTAGTAGAGACAGGGTTTCACCTTATTGGTCAGGCTGGTCTCGAACTCCTGACCTCAGGTAATCCACCCGCCTTGGCCTCCCAAAGTGCTGGCATTATAGGCGTGAGCCAGCGCGCCCAGCCTGAACATGCTCTTTTTTTTAATAGTTTCACTTTACAGTTTCTTTTATCATTGCAGATCCCTAGTGAGAGTGGTTAAAAGGCCAGAAAGGAGGCTGGAAAGAGCGCAGGAGGCCAATGGTGAAGGGTCTCATTCATCATGCCAAAGAGTACGGATTTTATAGGGAGGAATCTTTAGGTTTCCCTGGAACTTACAAAAGATACAATGGATGAGAGAGAGAGAGAGAGAGAGAGAGAATGCTTTTGATTACTATGCTTGAATCTATTTTAGCATGGAAGATGAAACAAAAATAAAATTGACATTCATTGCTCTTAAGTAGCTTATAATTTTATAGAGAAAATATGTCCATAACTAAAATCCAATGCAAAGTGATAAAAGTTTATAGCTCCTTTTAATTTACAGAGTACTTCTACATAAATGATTGAGTGAATGACTGAAGCAAAGAAATGGAATCCAAAAAGGAAAGGATATTTTGGGAAAATGAGTAGTTTGTTTTGACCAACTGGAAACTCATATAGGAGAAAAGTAAAAAAAGCCCAACAAAAATAATTAAGACTAGATCACATAATATATTGCGCATAATATTCCTTGTTTCTGAACTTATAAAAGTAAGAACATAGACCTCAGAATCTCTGAGTACACAAATCGCACTTGCTTGCACTTAAACCTTGACTAGACTAAATACTGTTTCAAATGCTGGTGATTCCAAGAAAAATCTAGTCACCACTGACAAATAAATACTACTGCTGATTCATAATCAACTACATAAGGCCAACTATGTGAAGCTGTAGAAAACTATAACCTCACTGCTTTGATCTTTTCACTGGCTCCTGAGTAGTGACCTAGGATATTTGCAGTCTGTCTCCACATATACTTATTTTTGTCTGTTATCTATTACTGTGTAACAAACCATCCCCAAGAGATAGTGGCTTGGGACAACAGCAACTTAGTATTTCTGAAGGTTTTGTGGATATTTCTGATTCACTTGGTATCAGCTGAGGTGCTGGGAAGACTGGATGTTCCAAAATGCTCTTACTTATATTTTTAGCAGTTGGTGCCCTGACTGGGAGCTCAGCCAAGGGCCTCAGTTTTTATCTACTTGGGCCTCCCCCTTGAACTGCTTGGGCTTCCTCACAGCATGGTAGTGAGCATGGTAGTGAGCATCTAAAAAGGACTGTTCCAAGTGGCAAAGGTGGAAGTTATAGATCTTTTAACAACAAACCTCTGAAGTTACACAGCACAATATCTGCCCCTATTCTTTTGTTCAAAGTGGGTCGTTGGAGCATCACAAATTTAAGGGGAGAGAAAATAGACTTCATGTCTTGATAGGAAAGTGGCAAGGTCATATCACAAAGAAGTAGATGGGATGGCGGATATTATTATAATCATCTTTGTAAAAGCAATCTACCACTATTTATCTTCTGGACATAAGAATTCATATTCCTGACACATGAAAAATATTCTTACCCTATCTCCCCAAAATCTCACCCCATTTTAACATTAGGCTCATACTCAAGGTCCAGGACTTTTTTATCTAAATTAGACCAGGTTAAGAATGAATCCTGTTGGGTACAAAGACCTATGAACTATCTACTACTCCATTCCTATGCCCAACAAACAATGGGGAGATGTCTCCCTGTAATAGACATTCCCAATCAAAAAGGGGGGAACAATTACATTTAGGTCAACTGTTTGTACAAATTTTGATATCCAGCCAGACAGATGTTGCTAATCTGTGTGCCAGTTTCAAAAAATTTACATTGATTGGGGCTCACTGCTGGTCCCTATGAATAATTCTCCTTAGTTTTTTGTTCTGCTTTCAGGATTTTAGGCCAGTGAATCATTCTTTCTTTTCCATATGAAGTGGGCAATGTTTGTAGTTGAGAAATTTTCTCATCCTGCTTTCTGACCATAGAATGTTAGGAGCCCAGAAATCTTGATTCATTTTGAACTCTCAGTCCTTTTTAGTCTAAGCTGGTAGTACCTACTCTGACAATTTTCTTAGGAACTTCGTAGGTTTCCTGTGACTCTTATTGGAATTAGCATCATTGTACATAAGCCACACACACTTAATAGAACTAGCATCCACACATACTGGGGTTAAGGTCACACTCTTAAAGACAGGCACCTTTCAACCTTGAGGTGAGGATTGGGGTACTGTGAGATGTTGCCCTTGAAAGTTTTACAAGTACTTTTTTCTACTTTTTTCACCTGAAACAGCATGAACTCAAGATGTTTAAAAGATTTTTTTTTTTTTAAGACAGAGTCTTGCTTTGTCACCAAGCCTGAAATTAAGTGAGGCAATCATTGCTCACTGCAGCCTTCAGCTCCTGGGCTCAAGCAATCCTCCTGCCTCAGATTCCCAAAAAGTTAAGACTACAGGCATATGCCACCATATCCAGATAATTTTAATTTTTTTTTTTTTTTTTTTTGTAGAGACATGGTCTTGCTATGTTTCCCAGGCTTCTGACCTCAAGTGACCCTCACCCCTCTGCTTCCCAAAGTGCCGAGACTACAAACATGAGCTACTGCATCTGGCCTAAAAACCTTTTTTTTTTTTTAATCTAGCTGAGAAGTCTAGGAAGCAAAGGCTTTAATATTTATGAGGTCTTAACAAAGAGTCTAACGAACACATCCTTTACTTGATCCTGATCTGAGACCACATTATATCAGCATCATCCTGGGTTTGATCTTTTCCCAGAGCCATTTCTTACTTTGCCAACTTATTGCCATCTGGAGAGGCTTGGACCAAGAAACAGTTTTGTTTTCCAACTTTGAAACTTTTAGTTTGGAAAATTCTGCTCTAAACTCTGCTTGAAATCCAAATTTGTTTTTTTAGGTCCTCTCTCTTTTTCATCACTTTATTATCAGCAGTTAAAAGAAGCTAATTGACACACTCAGCATCCTGCCTGGAAATCACTTTTGCCAAATCCTTAAGTTCATTATTTGTATTTTCTGTTTTCTATGTTACTGTAGATGACAGTGTTGCCAAATTTTCTATCACTATATGATACTGGGCACCCTTCCTCCAGCCTCCAATGTTAATTACCGCATTACATTTTTAGCTTCCACTAAGTCTTCCTACTTTTCTCTATGCCTGTGCTCAGTCTAAGCTCAAAGACAACGCCATGTGTTTTAGGCTTAGCTATGACTCTACTACATCTCTATACTGCCCCCAAACTTAGTTGCTTATAACAATAACAATTTTTCATATCTCAAGTTTCCATGAATTGACTAGGGGGTTCTTTTGTTTCCAATGATGCTGGCTTAAGTGCCAGGACAAATGGGAAGTCCAAAAATGGTGTCACTGATCTGCTTGGCAGTTGGTGCTCAGTGCTAGTTGATAACTCATCCAGTTCTGACAGTTAGGGGTCTTGGTTATCCTGTATATGGACCCCTCCACACATCTTTTTATGATTCCTGGACATGTTTTACTAAATTTGTTTATTTTTTGAGACAGGATCTCACTCCAGTTGCCCAGTCTGGAGTACAGTAGTGTGATCTCAGCTCACTGCAGCTTCGACCTCCTAGGCTCAGGTGTCAGAGTAGGTACTACCAGCTTAGACTAAAAAGGACTGAGAGTTCAAAATGAATCAAGATTTCTGGACTCCTAACATTCTGCAGTCAGGAAGCAGGATGAGAAAATTTCTCAACTGCAAACATTGCCCACTTCATATGGAAAAGAAAGAATAACTCACTGGCCTCCCAAAGAGTTGGGATTACAGGCATAAGTCACCATGCCCAGCCCATTAAATTTAGTTTATATCTTTAACTTTAGCATTGTGAGGTAGATCTTATCACACCCATTTATTCAACAAATAGCACCAATGAGTAGCAGTGACATGCCAGGAACTATGGTTGATTTATAAGAATAAAGAGTCGAATAAGACATTATTCCTTGCCTTAAAAGTTAATATCTCATGGAGGATTTAATCAATGATTACCGTGCAAACTTATATGGTGAAACTGAGGTTCAAAAGTTTAAGTAAATTGCTTCTCATCTAACAGCTGACCCAAAATTTGAACACTTATCTGCCGGATATCACAACCTATACTTTCCCTGTGGCACAACTGAGTATTTAGAAAGTTAATATGAGTGTCCAAACCAATGGCAGTTAAGATTTGGAAATTGGAAATGAATAATGAATCAAATGCAAAAATACTGCCCAACTGGAATAGACAGGACTTGATGATTGCTTAGATTTGGTAGATAAGGCCAACAGTAGAATAAAAGGTGAGTCTTATGGTACTGAAGTTGGGAAATCAGAAGGAAACGTAGTAAATGATGATGCTATTTGTTTTATCCATGTTTAATTTAAGAGACCAACTAGATATACAGATGTTATCCAGCAAGCAAAGATTAAAACTTTTCTTTCATTTATTTTAACTTTTATGAGCACCTACCATATGTCTGGTACTGAGTAGGTGAATAAGAAGCCAGATCTCCAGTGTCAATGATTTATTAATTGGCAAAGACAGTCCTACAGGCAAGTGATTATACTTGGATGTGATAAGGGCCACAATAAAGGTAAATACACAAGTAGGTGCAAGGGAACAGAAGAAAGTAAAGATAACACTAGGGGAATTAATTGTATTTGGGTGGCCATTACAACAGGGTGTGGATGCAATTGCTAAGTGAAGGGAAGAAAGAAAATGTTCAAGGACAGTCACTAGGATAAGGATCCACGGAAGAGAATAGGAGGAAAGTTCAAGAAGTAGGAATAGGACCACCCACAGAAGTTAAGAGAAGATTACATTTCCAAAAAGACACCGCAGTCCTGGAAGAGTCAGAGGGAGGCAGCCCAACAGAACAAGATGTGTCTTGAGCATTAATGTGTAATACAGGTAAGATAGACAAAGAGGATGCAGACTGAGAAAGAGATTGTTTTATTGGACTTGAATTCAGTTTTTCTTTCTGTTTATATGGAAGTCAGATAAACTATGATAATTCCATCTTTCAGAGACATTAAAATGACTTCCAGACAAGCAAGTATATTGGTTATATAGCTGTATCATAATGACTCATATCCCAGGAAGGGATAAATGAACTATAAGCTGAATGAGAAAGAAACACTTAGCTAAGATAATTAAGTTGGCTAGGCTTAATTGAGGGTTCAGAAGCTCCTAGATTTGGAATGAAAATGGTAGAGGAAAAGCTTATTTCAAATATGGAAGGACAATTTCGGGTTAAAAACTGAGTAGGCCTCAGGATTTAGAGTCTGAGCTGTCCCATTTCAACTTCTTATTCTGCATGAAGAAAATTTCAGCATAAAAATAGAAATAGCTAGATGTTTGGAAAGCACAGGACAACAATTCATTTTTAAACTTTCTATTTCCTATAAGAACCATTTAACCAATACAGAAAAACATTTATAATAGGATGTTAAAATTGTTCTTTCCTTTCTCTGTTTCAGCTGAAACCCCCCAAAGGCTGAGAACAAAATGATTGGTGCCAAATAACCTCCACAATCTAAAATAAGAAGCCAGGCCATATATGCAGGACTTGCAAAAGAAGTATTCTGGAGATTTCCTTTGGCAACCCCTAGCATAAGAACTGTCTCAAGGATATTTAAAAGGTTGGAGAGCCAAAAAAGAGGACTACTATTTTTTGAGACTTCCAATTTCTTTGGAGAGAGCTATTAGAATGGTATGGCAATCACCACCAATTCTGACTTAACACACACACCTCACTGCCCTGACAGAGGAGAGCAAAGTGTACTTATCCCTTACCTCAAGCCAAGTAAGTGGAGATGAAGAAAACTACTCAAAGAAATTGGCAATCTATGAAATACATAGACTGATGTCATCTTTATTTCAAGAAAAGTTCAAATGTAGGACATTGTGGTGGCTTCATTGGCCAACAGCTGCACTCATCCCATGTTTCCCAGGAATTAATTGTAGGGCTCAAACTGGGATTCAGCTTGGATCCCACACAAAAAGAGCTGTCTAGAGGGAAGACAAGACCCCAACAGAGTCGACAGACCACTGGGTGCCCATGGTCTGGGAGGAATTATAAGCAGACACCTAGCAGAGAACCTCAGGAAATGTGGCTGGAGGTTGCCAGTGGGAAAATCTTTTAGAAATCCATACAAGCTCCTCATGAGATAATGAGTCGGCTTTGGACAACCACCAGGCCCTGAAATCAACAAAGTGAGATCATGATGGTATGACAGTACCAGCATGTTAAATCTTTACTGCCCCGAACGTCTCTTCCTCCTTTCACTCCCACCCCCACCCAAGCCACTCCCAAACTGAAGGAGTCAAAGGCATCTTATTATTGTATGGTGACATAGGAGCTTTAGCCTCAAATGAAGCTTGGAGTCCTGATTACCATCATGGACTGGCAATTTTAATTCTGAAATAAGATGGTTATTGCATCTAGAAGTATGAGGGAATTTTTATTAGCTAAAAATAATAATATAGCCACTGGAGAAGCTATGAAACCTGCTCAAGATTTTATTCAATGCCCAGGGAAGAAATTGTCTACACAGCTGTTTTAAAGGAGCAGTGTATTTTGTTTTCTTCTCACATTCTGAATCTCACATATTTGTTATAATCTTTACACTTAGATTGTGTTATCTTTTTAGTCCAGTATAACATAATGATTAAAGATGCTACTTGTGAAGAAAGAGTTCCTAGATCCACCACCCACAGCTTGTGTCAACTTGGGCAAATGACCTGGTCATTCCAAGCTTTCTGCTCTGGAAAGTGGAAATAGTAATTGTAATTATATCATAGTGTTGATGTGAGGGCTAAATCAAATTATGTAGGCAAATCCCTTAGTATTGCAGCTACCATAGTGAGTGCTTGATAAGTTTTAGCTACCTAGTTATTAACTAGTTATCAAATGGTCACAATTAGTCTCTTTTTTCTTGTCCCAAATAGCTTACTGGTTGCTATTTGTCTGTACCAAATACTACTACTAATTTCATTGCTACTCATTAAACTCATCATGTGGATGTAGATTTGTAGCTCTTCTCTGAAATACAGTGTCGCAGCTCTGCAAAAATGTAGGGTGGGAAATGGAAGGCACTGCATCCAATTGAAAACTGCAGGCAAACTTGAGCAAGCAGAAAGTGATTACTTTGGCATCTCCCCAGTTCCCTGCAGAGTAGAAAATTCTCTGAATCCCTGGTAGGAATGGCCTAGCATTTTGAAAGACTCCTGGACTCCTCCTAGTTATTCTCCACCATTTTTGAGAGAATCACTTCACTGAAACTCTAGTTGCGTGGGGCACATGCCATTCTGATTTTTTCAAATATTTCAACTTATTTTATAAGAATGGTTTTCTGACTCCTTCCTTATGGTAGAAAGGGAAAGGGTCAACATAATTTAAGCTGAATGTTCTAGAACATTGAAAGCCACCCATCTTAAAGAGCATGAGATGGTCAGTTTCAGGTGTTTTCTCTTTCTTGCTAGATCTTACGAGAAAAGAGCCCATCAAAACTAAAATGCAAAAGATAAGGTTACTCAAAAAAAAAAAAAAGATTGGCACTCAGAAGGTAGTATGCATATTAAGCAGCTGTTGTTTCTGTCTAGCCATATAGAGGCATCCATCATTGTGCTACAGGAGCTTATAAACGAAAGAGACCTTAGGGGTCATCTACATCAGCCCTAGTCCCTTGCTATCCTGGCATTCATCTGTAACTCTCGCAACTGATGATCTATAGTTTCTGTAATTATTTGTTTGGCTTGGATGCTGAATATTTATTTTATTTTATTCAATGGTTTCCTTTGGAAATATAATACATTACATGGTTCAAAATTTAAAAGGCACAAAAGAGTATACAGTAAAATGTTTCTATCTTTCCCTTATTCACAGCCAACCAGCAGCTCTTTTCAAAGGGAATTAATGTTATCAGTTTAATATGAATCCATTCAAAGAACAGAATTGGAACAATGAATGTACGTGCACAGAAATTTCCCCTTTTCTATTACACTTGTTGCAGTATATTACTCATGTTTTGTACCTTAATTTTTAACCTAAAAATGTATTTTAGAAATTATTCCATATCTGTACATACACACTTCCTAATTTTTTAGAGCTGCATAGTTTTCTGTTGTATGCATGCACCATAATTTAACTACTTTGCTATTTGTAGATATTTAAACTGTTTCCAATAATTTGCTACCTCAAATAATGCTGTGATGAATGATTTTGCAGAAAAGTGTTTCCCTTAGATATGTGATATAATTGTAGACCAAATCCCAGAAGTAAAATTGAGTAAAAGGATACGTGCATTTGTCATTTGGTACCATGTGCCCCTCCTCAGGATATTAACAAAACTGTGGACACTTGCACACTGCTAGTCCTACTGCCTATGAGTTTTCTGAATAAGCCTAATTTTCTCTCACCCCATGTGACATGAGTGTGAATGTGTGTCAGTTACCTTTGCATAGATGGTACCAAATGACAAATGCATGAATTATCAAAGATTAAAAAATACAATAATGTCTTTGTGTCAGGGTTATGGAGAAATAGGCACTATCACTCATTGGTGGTGTGAGAGTAAATTATTTTAGTGTCTGTGGAAGTCTGTTAGACTATGTCTAGTTGAGGAGAGAGGATTCTTCTGACTCCTGGGTATCCCTCACAGCTCTGTCTCACCTGGCTTTTTATCTTCCCTGCTAGTAGTTAGCAAAGATCAGGTTCACCAGGCTGGAGTTAGATCGTTGGGTTAACACAAGACCTCTTGTTAATATCAGGAGCATTAGTCTGCAAAGGCTGCAACTGAGCTCTGGTCCCACAAGAACATTTCCCACTCCAGGAATCATTGCTTGTGACAGAACTAAGGAAGTATTTTCTGTCTAGTCATTCTATAAATGAAAACAATAATAAAAAAGAATGAGAACTATTGTATTTAGTTTAAATTTCTTTTGTCATTATCTGATCTAAGCATCTTTACATATGTTTTTAAATAACTTATTTTCCTCTTTTTTGCCTGTTCATATCATTCTGTTTTTATATTGGATTATGTGTCCTTTTTTTATTGATTTCTGTAGGAAATTTTTATCTTCTTATAAAGACACCAGCCATTGAATTTGTGGCCCACCCTAAGCCAGTACGCCCTCATTTTAACTAATTACATGTTCATGGCTCCATTTCCAAATATGGTTGCATCAGAGGATCTTCACAGACATGAATTTTGAGGGCTAGAATTTGACCCACTACACTACATATATTTTATTATTACTCTTTACTGTCTACTGTTAAAGCAAACTAAATATGGCCTGAGAAAGACTCCATACTTCTATATTTGAGTCCTTGTGCATGAACTGCAACCTAACTTAATAGGTAGACAAGTTCAAAAACCTAACTTAGGAGTATGCACCTGTAACAATCACGAGTTCTGGCCAATCCCACCAGCCATACTTCAACCAGTCATACACTGCTGAGTGTTCAAACTGTGTTTAAATGAAGCAAACACTGATCTGTAACCAATCCAGCTGTTTCTGTACCTCACTTCCAATTTCTGTACCTCACTTCCCTTGTTTTTGGTCTATAAATCTTCTTCTACCACATGGCTGTTCTGGAGTTTCTCTGAATCTGCTGTGATTCTGGGGGCTGCCTGATTCACAAACCATTCATTACTCAGTTTAAATAACTGAGCAATAACTCCTTTGAATTTAATTCAGCTTAAGTTTTCCTTTTAACACTACTCATACTTACCTTTACAAAAGAGTACCTTAGGAATCTCTGTGACATGTCATCAGGGACCATCTTGAGCTTCATGTGTGAATAACACTCTTGGACACAAAGAAACACAAATATATTACAACAAATTCTTCCATTACTGACTTGGTTCATTCTGGTTTGCTGAAGCAAGCAGAACATATTTATTCTGAAGACATGCCATCTTCTCCTTTCCTTCCTCCTTTGACCTATTAGATGTGAATATGAATAATTTTAATTGGATGAATTTAAATGATTTTAAATAAATGATTTCATCACGCATTCTCTAGTTTGCCACTAATTTGTATAGGGTAGTATAATGGTTTTCAAAGTATGGTCCCAGTGATACAGGAAAAATGAGCCCCAAAATTGAGGCATAGGCTGTGAGAGTTCTTGGCTTTGCCCAGGAAAAAATTCAAGGGTGAGCCAGTAGTGGTGTTAGACAGCAAATTTATTGCAGCAGCAGGGTACAGCAGTAGTAGAGGTACTGCTCTTTGCAGAGAAGGGCTAAGCCATAGGCAGTGTGCTCAGAGTGGGAGCTCGGGGGCAGTGCTCCAGTCATATGAATACCCACTTTTAATTATATGCAAATTATGGGACAGGTTATTCAGAAATTTCTAGAAAAAGGGTGGTAACTTCTGGGCCATTGCCATGGAAAGCAAGAGTAACTACTGGGTGTTGCCATGGCAATGGTAAACTGGCATGGCACTGGTGGGCTTGTCTTATGAAGAAGTGCTTTTGCCTCTTCCCTATTTCAGCTAGTCTTCAATCTGGTCCAGAGCTCAAGCCCTGCCTCTAGAGTTGAGTCCCACCTTCTACCTCACCAAGGCCACATTATCAGCATCATCTGAGAACTTGTTATAAATGCAATCTGAATCAAAATCCTGGTAGTGGAGATCACGCTCTATTTTAACAAGCCATCTAGGTGATTATGATGCATGTTCAGTTTGACAAGCACCTGAATAATACGTAAGAGCACCTACTCTAAATTCAGAATGTCTGGATTTCAACCCTAAAGAGCTTGTCTCATTTTACCTGAGTAACCCTGGACAAATTACTCAACTTTTCTGTTTCATCTTCTATAAAAGGACATATTGGTGGTAATAGCATATTTCTAAAAGAGTTCCTACGAGGATTCAATGAGTTAATCCACATAGAATGCTTAGAACAGAACTTGGCACTAAGCAAGTACCAGATAAATGTCACCTGAATCTTTGCTGCTGTTACAACAAAAACCTGCCTGCTTCACTCATTTGCACCACATTCCCTTGCTGCTGAAGACAATCAAGTTTGCAGTGCTGGCCTAAAATGTCTTAAAATATACTTTGCCTCATTTAGGAAATTAAAATATCTATTATTTTCTAAGCCTCTTACCTGCCATTTTCGTGATCTCTCCAAATAAAGGGAAGCTAGTGGTACTATAATCACATCTGCAAGTCATTTTTGTATTCTGAAACATAAACCAATTGAGTAAAGGGTACTTCTCATGGGCACGGAAATTAGACTTAATTTAAACCATGAGGAATTCTCTTACCAAGTTCTCACCCATTCCAGATTTCACTTTTTTCCTAATGATATTTTTCTGTATTTCCCCAGATTAAATGTCTTTCTCATTAATAGCTAGTATGAGAGAAAAAAGTTCTTCCTTTATTATAATTAGAGCATTTGCATTTTTTCCTGATGATGGGTCTATTATTTCATTGGGTCTATACGCTTCTTTGAAATGGTACATAGTGAAACTGCCTTTAGTCATTTATTCAGTAAGTATTTATTGTGTGCCTACTATATGCCAAGTAATGATTTGTGTGTTAGGGATACAGCAATGAACAGAACAGACAAAACTTCCTACCCTCATGAACTTTACCCTTTAGCTGTAGTAATATACAATATACAATAAACACATTAATAAATAAAATTACTTTGTAGTTCAAGAAATCAATGCTATAGGAAAATACATGATGAGGTAAGGAGGATTGACAGTATTAGTGAGTGCAATTTTGAACAGTGTTTAAGATGATTGATTTACTATTTGTTTCATTATGTTCTCCCCCTTTAGAAAAATGAAAGTTTAGGGTGAGACCTGCACCCTTTGTGTTAAACTTCCTGGGGTATCAGTTCTATCTAGGTCTCAGTGAAAGTAGTTTCCAGGACCTGATCCAGATTGACCAATTCTCTTCATAGAACAGTCTATTCATTCCCTAGAGCTGCAGTCACAAATAACCATGAACTTTTACTACTATTCCAGCCTAAAGCAATAGAAATGTACTCTCTCATAGTTCTGGAGGCAAGAGTTCAAAATTAAGGAGTCTGAAGGATGGATTCCCTCTGCAGGTTCTGAGGAAGAACCCACTTCATGCCTCTTTCTAGCTTCCAGTGGCTTCCAGCAATCCTCAGTGTTCTTTGACTTGTAGACTCGTCACATCAATCTCTGCCTCCATCTTCACATCACTTTCTTCCTTGTGTCTCTGTGTGTCTTCTCCTCTTTTTAAAGATGTTTTATTGAATTTTGGGCCCACCTGGATAATCCAGGATAATCTAATTTAGAGATGATTAACTAAACACTATCTGCAAAGACCCTTTTTCCAAATAAATCATATACACAAGTTCCAAGCAAAATTTCTCTATATCTATCTATCTATCTATCTAGCTAGCTATACTGCTATCTAGCTATCTATCTGATATGGTATGGCTCTGTGGCCCCACCCAAATCTCATCTCAAATTGTAATCCCCATGTTTTGAAGGAGGGAGCTGGTGGGAACTGACTGGATCATGGGGGCCTTTCCTCCCATGCTGTACTCATGATAGTGAGTGAGTTCTCATGAGATCTGATTGTTTTACAAGGCAGTTTTCCCTGCTCTTGCACACTTTCTCTTGCCTGTTCTCCTTCCGCCATGATTGTAAGTTTCCTAAGGCCTCCCCAACCATGTGGAATTGGGAGTCATTTAAACCTCTTTCCTTTATAAATTACCCAGTCTTTGGCAGTTCTTGATAGCAGGTGAGAACAAACTTATACAGTAAATTGGTACCATGGACAGTGGGGTGCTACTGTAAGGATACCTGAAAATTTGGAAGTGACTTTGGAACTGGGTACCAGGAAGACGTTGAAATAGTTTGGAGGGCTCGGAAGAAGACAGGAAATGTGGGAAAGTTTGGAACTTCCTAGAGACTTGTTGAATGGTTTTGACCAAAATGCTGATAGTGATATGGACAATGAAGTCCAGGCTGAGATGGTCTCAGATAGAGATGAGGAACTCATTGGGAACTGGAGCAAAGGTTACTCTTTCTATGCTTTAGCAAAGAGACTGGCAGCATTGTGCCCCTACCCTAGAGAATTGTGGAATTTTGAACTTGAGAGAGCTGATCTGAAATTAGAACTTATGTTTAAAAGGGAAGCAGAGCATAAAAGTTTGGAAAATTTGCAGCCTGAAGAAAAACCCACTTTCTGGGGAGAAATTCAGTCCTGCTGCAGATATTTGAATAAGTAACAAGGAGCCAAATGTTAATCACCAAGACAATGAAAAAATGTCTCCAGGGCATGTCAGAGGTCTTCACAGCAGCCCCTCCAAATCACAAGCCTGGTGGCCTAGGAGGAAACAATGTTTCCCTGGGCTGGGCCCAGGGCCTTGCTGCTTTATGCAGTCTCAGGACTTGGTGCTCTACATCCCAGCCATGGCTAAAAGGGGCCAATGTACAGCTCAGGCTGTTGCTTCAGAGGGTGCAAGCCCCAACCCTGGGAGGCTTCCATGTGGTGTTGGGCCTGCAGGTGCACAGAAATCAAGAATCGAGGTTTGGGAACCTTTACCTAGATTTCAGAGAATGTATGGAAACACTTGGACGTTCAGGCAGAAGTTTGCTGCAGGGGCAGAGCCCTCATGGAGAACCTCTATTATGGCAGTGCAGAAGGGAAACGTGGGGTTGCAGCCCCCACACAGAGTCCCTACTGGGGCACTGCCTACTGGAACTGTGAGAAGAGGGCCACCAACCTCCAGACCTCAGAATATTAGATCCGCCAACAGCTTGCACCATTGCACCTGGAAAAGCTGCAGACACTCAATGCCAGCCTGTGAAAGCAGCAGGGGGCTGCACCCTGCAAAATCACAGGAGTGGAGCTGCCCAAGACCCTGGGAGCCCACGTCTTGCATCAGCAGATGCAAGAGATATGGAGTGAGACATGGATGTGAGATATGGAGTCAAAGGAGATTATTTTGGGGCTTTAAGATTTAATGACTCTGTCATTGGATTTTGGACTTGCATGGGATCTGTAGCCCCTTTGTTTGGCCAATTTTTCCCATTTGGAATGAGAGCATTTATCCAATGCCTGTACCCCCATTTTATGTTGGAATTAGCTAACTTGCTTTTGATTTTACAGGGAGGGGCTTGTCTCAAATGAGACTTTGGACTTGGACTTTTGAGTTAATGCTGAAATGAGTTAAGACTTTGGAGGACTGTTGGGAAGGCATGATTGGTTTTAAAATGTGATGACATGAGATTTGGGAGGGGCCAGGTTTGAATGACATGGTTAAGCTTTGTGTGCCCACTCAAATCACATTGGGAATTGTAATTTCCAGGGGTTAAGAAGAGACCTGGTGGGAAGTGATTGGATGAAGGGGGCAGTTTTCCCCATGCTGTTCTCATAGTAGTGAGTGAGTTCTCATGAGATCTGATGATTTTTATAAGGCAGTTTTCCCTGCTTTTGCTAGCACTCTGTCTCCTGCTGGCATGTGAAAAGGTCCAAGTTTGCTTCCCCTTCACCTTCCACCATGATTGTAAATTTCCTGAGGCCTCCCTAGCCATGTGGAACTGTGAGTCAATTGAACCTCTTTCTTTTATAAATTATCCAGTCTCAGGTAGTATCTTAATAGCAATGTGAGAACAGATTAATACACTATCTATCTATCTATCTCTAGATATATACAGAGATAGATAGATAGATAGATAGATAGATAGATAGATAGATATCTCTATGTATCTAGAGATAGACAGATTTTTTTTTGGTGGAGTGGTACCATTTAACCCACTGCAGTTAATGCCCTGTATCTAAAAGTTTACAGCTATTGTAGTGATAACTCCCTGCCTGCAATAATAAGTACTAGGAGGCAACAGCTGTTGCTAATTTAAGTACAAAATTAGGACACCAAGATTAGGTTTCTCCATTGCAAAGTGTAGGCCAATTCAACACCAACCTGTGACTCTACCTGCACACTGGTGCTGGCCTAAAAACTTTGGCTTGTCCATGAGGTTATAACAACAGAATTTAAGAGTAAGCATTTAAAAAACTCCATTAGCAATTTGACATGGTAAATGAAAGATAATAATGATAATGAAGCTTCTATTTTTAAAGTCTTTTTAGAATTTTATAGTTCTAGTAATTCAGTTTTATTTTTTAAAATATTGGTCTGAGCTGAATTTAAAAAGTATATAAACCTGATCCTTCATCACAGGTTGTTTGAGAGGCACTGGTATAAACTGTCATTGGTAAAACTAGAATATAACAATATGCCTCCACAATTACGTTCATTCAAAGGAGAGAAAACACATCAGTCTCAGGAACGGAAGGGATGTGCTTCATGGACAATGTGCTGTATATCATAGATAATAATTTCTAATTGCCCTGTTTAATGTACTTCAGCATGTAGCTTCTATCACTGCTATGGTACCTACCTATCCCACACTGATATAATAAAACCCCAAAATACCTACAAGGTCAGGACAACTGAGTCAAGTTTTGGCTTACAAGTTAATGTCTGTTTTTCTATAGACAGCTCATTCTGCCTCTCTAGTCAAATTTTCTCATCTGTAAATAGATATGTATCTTTTTGGCTTTGACATTCTATTTAGCACCACTATCACCACCACCACCAAAAATAAAGTGTAATACAAAACAGGAACTATCTCACTTAGAGGGTAGCTAAGGAGATGAACATCCTTTTCCTAACTAACATTTTAATACAAAATTTTTCAAACACTAAACAGAGTAGAACAAATTTTGCAGTAAACATACATATGACCACAACCTAGTTTACCATTAAATTTTTTCTTGTGTATGTGTACCACCCATCTCTCTAACCCTCTCTGCAATAATTATTCAATAAATTTTCATGATCTTGATCAGAGTTTTTGATGTATTTCTAAGGAAACAGTAAATAGCAGTAGACTTCTACTTAAATACTTCAACATACTTATCACTATTAAATATTTGTATATAGTTTTATTTTGATGTAAAATTTACATACAATGAAATCTTAAATGTATTCTGAGAACTGACAAATACATGCATTTGTGTAACCAAAACACCTATCAAGATATAAAACATCAGCATCAATTCAAAGACAACACAGTGCTGATTTTTCTACCCTAGATTAGATTTTTCTGTTCTAGAACTTCATATACATGTAATCATGTTTGTTCCTTTTTATGCAAGTATGTTAGTCCACTTTCACACTGCTATAACAAAAAGCCCAAGACTGAGTAATTTAAAAAGAAAAGAGATCTAATTGACTCGCAGTTCTGCATGGCTAGAGAGGCCTCAGGAAACTTACAATCATGGTGGAAGGCAAAGGTAAAGCAAGTACCTTCTTCACGTGGTGGCAGAAAAGAGAAAGCTAGCAAGAGCACAGAAAACTACCTTATAAAACCATCTGATCTCATGAGAACTCACTCAATATCATGAGAACAGCATGAGGGAAACCGTCCCCATGATCTAATCACCTCCCAACTGGTCCTTCCCTCGTCATGCAGGGATTATGGAGATTACAATTTGAGATGAGATTTGGGTGGGGACACAAAGCCAATCCATATCACTGAGGCTTTCTTATTTTTACTCAGCATGATGGTTTTGAGATTTATCAATGTCATCTGTATTAGTTTTCCACTTTGCTGAGTACTATTCCATTTTACGACCACATGTGACTATACTACAATTGTTTATCCAGTCTCCTATTGATGAACACCTTAACTCTCTTCAGGTTTAAACTATTATGAGTAAAACAGCTATGAACATTTCTGTACAAATGTTTTGATGAACGTATGTTATTATTTTTCTTGATTCATTTGTGTCTCTATATTTTTGTTTATGGTTTCTTTTAAGCTAATTTTGTATATGGTGAAAATAAGCATAATAATTCATTCTTTCCATATGGATATCTAGTTTTCACATCTAATTCTTGAAAATTTATTTCTCCCCTCTCCCCCTCATTGAATTATCTTGGCACCTTGTTGAAAATTAATTGACCATATATGTATGTTTCTTTAGGGCTTTCTATTCTGTTACATTGATTATATGTCTATTTTTACACCAGCATTACGCTGTCTTGATTATTGTAGTTTTATAGTAAGTCCTATACATTTGTTCTTTTTTAAAATAATTTTCTACTCTTTTGGATTTCCTGCCTTTCTGTATAAATTTTCGAACAAGGTTACCAATTTCTGTAAAAGAAAAAAAACAAGAAGCCTCCTGGAATTCTGACTGAAATACTGAAATTGCATCCATTCTATAGATACATTTGGGGAGGAAAAACTTCTTAACAACATTGAGTTTCTATTCTGCAATTAAGATTATTTGGTTATTTTTACAATTTCTTATGTATTTTTAAATTCTAGAACTTCCTTTTTTGCCTATAATTTTTATTTCTCTTTTAATTCACTATGAGCATATTTCCTTTTACTTTCTTAGACACAGTTTGTGGAGCTGCTTTAAAATGCTTGTCAGCTACTTCCAGTATCTGGCTCAATCATGTTGGTATCAATCTCCATTTACATTTTCTCATATCTTCTTTTGTCAAGTGGTTTTGGATTGTTTCCCATACATTATGCAAGTTATATTGCAGAGGCTCTGGATTTATGTTTCTCTAAAAGAAAGTTAGTAGTTTGTTTTGTCTGTGCAGGCTTTGTCATTTGTTAGAGTCCACCTCCAAAGGCTCTCTTTCAGATGCCAATTTAAAGCTCAGTTCAGTCCTTTTATTTTCTAGTCTTGAAGTCTGCCCTAAGCATGCATTGTTCATGTGTCAGTCAGAGATCTGGGGAAAAAAAGTTTAAACAAAGAATTTGCATCTCCTCTTCTCTGGCTCTCTTCTTTCTGGGATCCCCCCAATCCCTACCTGACTTTCCAGAAATGGTATTTTCCCCAACTCTGTCCTCTGGTTTTTAGGCCTGAAAACCTGTGGGTTTTGTGTTAGACTTTCACCTGACCTGCCTGGCTCTGCCTGCCACTTGCCCAAAGTTTAAAAACTGTTATTAATTAGAAGAAGAAGGGGAAGAAGAGGAGGAGAAGAACGAGGAAGAGGAATATGCAGAGGAGGAAGAGAAGGAGAAAGAGGGTGTTGGGAAGAGGGGAGAAGCAGGAGGAGAAGGAATTAAAATAAGAAACACATTCAGTGCCTTTTGTTTCCCCCAAGTGTCAACTTCCCTCTAGAATCTGTTGATGTTAATTCTCTAGTGCTTTCAGATACTTTACTGTGTTTTGTCCAGAGTTTATAGTTGTTATCTGTGGAAAGACAAATTAGTTAGGAGCTTACCGGTCCTTCCTAGAAGCAGTGACAAACAGAAAATGTAAAAGGCGCTTGTAATTAGAACCTATTGATAAGAAGAGGGCAGCATTGCTTTTAAAGAAATAACTCTTGGGAAAACACTTTAGTGGTCCTTTTGCTTACGTAAATGTTCAGGTCAGGGCTATAAGGGATAAAGGAGTATTACAGAAAAGGAATGCAAAAGTTGTTCTGCATAATAAAATAACAGAAATATAGTTTCTTAGGGAAGGGAGTGGGAGTTGTTCTGACATAAGAAGAGGATAGGAAAGAAGGGTGACAGTAAATAAGAAACCTTAGCTGGAAACAGGGTACTAAAAGGTGGAACAGCTGAGACAAAAAAAAAAAAAGACCCTCCAATAGAGAAGAAATTTGGGGTCATGACTGTTTGATATTCAGATTTAAGTTGTATCATCGTTTTTGTTTTAATACTTTATCCCAGACCTATTGTATACCTCCACTGCAGCACAGAAAGTGGGGAGTATATTCTGCTACTCACTTGATTACTTTCCTCTATTGATTACATACTACTTCCTTAGCAGGTATATTATCTGAAAAAAAATTATCACTAAATTAACTTTAGGACAGCAGTGTTCTAGAAAGATTAATGATATATAATTTACATTTATGAAAGAAGCAAGCATCCAATAAATTAGAAAATGCATACCATCATCCAAGTACATTGTTAAATATCCCAAGTGCTCACCTTATTGAGTATTTGACAAATGGATTTCACATTTATATCAGTACTATTTTTATGTCATCTGCTGTGTTGTTTGCTTAAATGTATGTGTTTTCACTAACGATGTTAAGTGTACTTAACTCCATTTATACTGTCTAGGAGGGATACTCAGGAAGGATGATCATTTGAAAACATTGAATAGGCCCTGATCATGTGTTACTTATACCTTTGCTGCTGATTCTTAGATTTCAATGATACTTTCATTTTGTCTGTATATGATGCTAAGGGTTGAAATGTTTTCATACAAAAGATTCCTTTATTATTTTCTACACACCCCATGACTCCATGTTTGGAAATATTTGGTTCCAGGTAACAATTTGCCTCCTTATTGAATAGGAAAAATAGAAATAATTGACAAGCAGAGTTCCTGCCTGGGGAAGAATAACAACTAGATTGAAAGAATTCCATCTAAACACAAAATATTTGAGTTTTAGTTAGTCTGGTAGCATTGTCACAGATAAATATACAATTTCTGTTGTATTTATTTTTTAAATTTACTTAGGTTTTTATTTTGTTTTTTTAAAAATATATTTTGAAATGTAAAAGAGAATAAAAAAATCAAAGCACGTTTCATTTTATTTCTAATCTGCACAAATAAGAAGCAAAAATAGTCTGTCAGGTAGCCTGTCCCTGGGGATCCTCGTTAATGTTTCCACAAGTCTCTAGAAATAAGTACCCTGGTTTCATAAACACACTGGCTTTCTAGTCTATACGGATCACACTAGTTTGAGAGCAACAAATTATCAAAGAGGAAAAATCTTCCCTCTAGCATTTCAACATGCTTTTGAGGGAGTTAGTGCGAGATATCTGATGTATCTAAAAAGAGGCCTTTCCTGGTTATAGCAAAACCAATTGTGTGTAAAGTCTTGGATTTAGAGATAAACTAAGCACCTAACAGAGACTCATTGGGAAAAGTTGTTTTATTTTAAAAATAATTTTAAAAATTGCAAAGTCTGTACTACATTATTTACTTTTATGTTTCCTTCCTTCAAAGGCAGAAAAAGACTGATGTTCCAGGTCCAGCAATCAGGCAAGAGGAGTTCCTTCTTACCTGTGGGACGGTCAGCCCTATTGTTCTAATCAAGCCTTCAATTGATTGGATGAGGGCCACCCACATTAGGAGGACAATCTGTTATGGGAAAGTGGTTCTGATCCAGACCCCAAGAGGGGATTCTTAGACCTTGAACATGAAAGAATTCAGGGCGGGTCCATAGAGTAAAGTAAAAGCAAGTTGATTAAGAAAGTAAGGGAATAAAAGAATGGCTACTCCATAGGCAGAGTAGCAGTATGGACTGCTGAGTTGAGTATATTTATAGTTATTTCTTGATCACATGCTAAACAAAGGGTGGATTATTCATGAGTTTTCTAGGAAAGGAGCAGATATTTCCCAGAACTGAGGGTCCTTTCCCTTTTTAGACCATATAGGTTAACTTCTGGACATTGCCATGGCATTTGTAAACCATCATGCACTAGTAGGAGTTTCTTTTAGCATGCATATGCTTTATATTTAATGTAAAATAAGCAGTGAGGATGACCAGAGGTCACTTTCATTGCCATCTTGGTTTTGGTGGGTTTTGGCTAGCTTCTTTTAGCACATTCTGTTTTATCAGCAGGGTCTTTGTGACCTGTATCTTGTGCCAACCTCCTGTCTCATCTCATGACTAAGAATGCCTAATCTCCTGGGAATGCAGCCCAGTAGGTCTCAGCCTTATTTTACCCAGTCCTATTCAAGATGGAGTCACTCTGGTTCAAATGCCTCTGACAAATCTGCTTTATTCCATCTATTATTTCAAAGATTTACCTCATTCAAAAACAGCCTGACAGACCCACTGAAAATAATATTTGACCAACTATCTGGGCAGCTCATGGTCAAGTCAAGTTGACATGTAAATTAACTGTGATAGAGAGAGACCAGTTCCCTAGGCCATGTCTTGAGCTCTTAAATTTAGGCAGGCTTGCATAAAACTCTACCCTGGGCTTTTCAGTTAGTAAATGATGTATTTCCTCATTTTTAAAGTCATTTCAGCTATCTTTCTAATTGAAATCTTCATTATTATCTTCATGATATACCAGGACCCATATGGCTCCAAGTGGAAATCATTTGCAAATACCATAGCTGAGATTATATTCTCCATCTGTGATCATCTTCAGACATTTCAGGGGCTAACATAGCTCGATGTTCCACTTGGCTACAAGCCAACACTATTCGTTACATAAATAGAAATAATATGCTGTAGTGTTGTTTTTGCTTCACTAAGGAAAGAGATTCTTCTTTTAAGCTAGAATGTGTGTGTTCACAGTTGTGTCCCCAAACCAAAATATCTCATTGGAATATTAAAAAGATAATCAACTAACAGTCCAGGAGAGCAGGTAACTTTACATCTTAGCATAGTGATTAAAACATTTATACAACCCAAGCAGAGATTCAGAATTCTCCTCAATTTCATGCAGTTTGTAAGTTGAAATTTTTCTAGCCCTTGAGATCTCTGTATTTATGACTCTATATAGAGAGAATTCAATCCAACAGGCAATACAGACTGCTGTTTCTAACATTTGCTTTCTGTAGTTTTTTTTAAATTGCAATGACATACAACAATAAAACAATTGCCCCCCACAAGACAGAAACTATACCAACCCATGCATAAAATAAATCATCTAAAGGCAGTAAGACTGCCAACTATTGCTAACAAGATTCATTTTACTTAAAAAATACCTAAAAGTTACCCAACCCTATTTTGCCTTTTCCTGGGGCCTGATTCTGTTTCTGCATGTTAACGTCAACAGTTAAAAATGGGGTTGAACTCCTGAACCAGGTGACCAGTGCTTCGCTGGACTTATGAAAATGTTTCTGGAAAGTTATTTATAAATTAAATCAAATCAGAAACTCTCTAGAGGAAATTGTTATCTAAAGAAATTTTATAAGAAAATTTTAAAAAGGAAGGTATCTGGTAAAAGAAAATGTCCTCGGATTTGATGTTCATGTATACATTTTGTTTTTCTTATTTTGGACATGCATTAAGCAAAGTATGTCTAGAGTTCTCCTTTTTGAAAGTCATCAGAAATCAAATGACATTGAGGTATCAGACCACTCTAAAGTAGTGTGCCAGAGCAGGAGGATGTTGGACCTAGTTAACTGAGGACTGTGCCTAAGTGAAATTAAAGCCTTTTTCTCTTTCCTTTTTGAGCCAGATTTATAATATTTGGATTGAAATATTTTTATATATAGGGATAACATATTTATTTTCATAAAGAAGTTTTTTTTTAAGTTAGAAGAAAGGAGAAAAAAAGCTCTCATCTGAGGAGTTTTGAACTCATTCTTTGGCAGGTGACAGAAAGCCAATTCAAACTAGTTTGAGAGAAAAAAAAAAAAAAATCAGTACTCATGAGCCCCTTAGCAGGATGAAACTATCTAATTCCTCAAATCGTTGCTAAGAACTGACAACTTTTCACCAATCTGAAAAATTTTCTTCCTTTGATTATTGGTGGTACTTACAGTCTTTTTCTATGCCTATTAGCTGTTCAACTGATTTTGTCAATTGCTCATTTGTTTATTTTTATTAAAATGTTTTAAAGTCAAGAATGCTAATATTTTGGTTATTAAGGGTTACACTTGTTATCCTATTGCCTTTTGACCTTATTGTGTGAATTTTATTTTGCTCACCATTTAAAATTTTTACATAGACAACCCTGTCAATCTTTTCCTATATGGAATTATGGGTTACTTAACACACTTAGAAAAACTTTCCCACTGCACAATAATTTTCTTGTTTTTGTAGTGTCATTTTTTACATTTAAATATTTTATTTGGAATTCTGTTGTAAGAAGTAGCTACCTAGTAAACTTTCCTAAAAAACACTTTTGGTGCTGCAGTTATTGGCCATATCAATTAAAATAGGGACAATCATGGACTAATTTGGCTCGGAAAGAAATCATGAATTTTCTTGTTTTGTCTTGGCTTTATTAACTGTATTAGTTAAGATTCTTTTGGTATACTTGTAGTAGTTGTCTTGTGTTAATATTTTAAGTCACATACTGACTTAAAATAAGAATAAACATTTATTATCCTCAGAGTTTCTGTGGGTTATAAATTTTGTAGTGACTTCTCTGAGTGTTCTGCCTCAGGTTCTTTCATGAGATTGAGTCAAGATGTGAGCTGGAAGTGCAATTATCTGAAAGTTTGGCTGGGACCAGAGGCTCTGCTCCCAAGGTGCTCATCTAGCATGGTGGTGCTGTTGAGGCCTCAGTTCCAGCCCACATGGGCCTCCCACAAGACTGTTTGAGTGTCTTCATGATGTGGTGCTGGTTCCCTCCAGAACTGGTGACCCAAGAGAGCAGGCTAAGTGAAAGATACCCTGTCTATGACCTGGCCTGGAAACTCAAACAGCATTTCCTCTGCCATATTTAATCTGTTAGAAAAGCATTACTTAGGACTCAAGTAAAGTTGCCAGGATTAGAGTTCCCTTTCTCCATCTTCAAGCTCAGCTTTCTCAGCATTAATTTGTTCCAGAGAAGCTCTTCTCTTGGGTTGTAAGATGATGCCAGCTTAGGTTACCACATTCTAACATCTTGATATACTGATTTGCTTAGCCCTGGGTTACATGGTTTACCCCATCTCTAAGATCGGCTTCAGACCACATAAATAGAGAGTGGAGGGAGAATATACCCCTTCACAGAAAGAAGGTATATTTTTAGAAGAAGATGAAACTGATGCTAGTGTGGCAAACAACAAGTGTTTTACTGTACTATCCACGTATACATACACCTGAATGGCCCATCAGTATAACTTAGATTACATTTCACATAGGACAGAAATCACATTTCTCAAATTTATTTTGTATAGTGCCAATTACAGTATCATGCACTGGGATGGACTCACCTAGTGCTTCTGGGTAATCATTGATGAATGACTTAGCATTAGTTGAGCATGGGTACGCAAGACCAGGAATCCCACACAAGTGTAGAATACCAGAATGTAGAGCAAGGTTAACGGCAGCCTGGGTTCAATGGGTACTGAAGAAGGAACCATGTATTGCTGGGAGACCTTCATAGTGGCAGTTGAAATAGCATAAGTGAATAGATGACACTGCTTAATGTTTTGTGTTCCTGGGACCACTGAGGAGGAATAGTATCAAATCCCATCGCAAACCTCTTGAAATTAACAAATGTGAAGACATGTGATTATTCCTTTTGTAAAGCATATGCTCCCTTATGTTTATCCCAATTTGGTAGTAACACTTCACAAACTTACAATTTTCCCAAAGTTTACAAACATTATAGAGATTGGGGCTATATTTTACTCTCCTAAAAAGTCTCTTTGCAGAGAGTTCTTGACAACCATGCTGTGGAGATCTCTTGCCTCATGCCATCATTCAAAGCATCTGTTTAGCTGAATGGCAGCTGGGAAGAAATAGTTGTGAAGGACCCCACAAAGAAAAGATGAAGTGTGCAAAGGGAAACACAGGTTCTATAGTTTCTCATAAAGCCCCTTCTGTACTAGGAGTGTCTGTGTAAACAGCAGCCCCAGCAGAAAGGTGAAGCTTCCCAAGGAGAGCTAACAAATAATACAATTCAGGTTAGTTCACACTGTTTCTTTTTTCTTTTATTTTACTTACTTTCTTTCTTTCTTTCTTTTTAGAGACAGTCTTGCTATGTTGCCGTGGCTGGACTTCAGCTCCTGGGCTCAAGTGACCCTCCTGCCTCAGTTTCCCAAGTAGCTGGGACTTCAGATGCCTGCCACCACGCCTAGTTCACATTGTATTTTAAACAACTTTCTCGTGATGTAACTACATCTCGGCCTTCATATAACTAATCATGTATTTAGTCACATCCTTGGCATGACTTGCAGAGTGTTAAAGCCAACTTCATCCCCACAGTGCATCCTCACCTTCACACAAAGGCTGAAGTCTCGTACGAGTGATGCCTTCAGATAGGTTCTTTGTTACAATGCCAGGGACAACAACAATAGACAGAAAGTAATCTCAGAATGGGTTCTTAAATGCACATCAATGTCTAGAAAATGAATTTTCTAGTTTCTTTCTCAGCTGCTGTGTGCTCTATAAGAGAGAGGCAGCCCTATCATATTTTAAATTTCTGCATGGTCCCAGGGAGGAGTGCTCTGAGAACATAAAAGTATGTGTCCTTTTGTGTGGGAGAAGGAAGATGATGGTATAGGTTGGAGGAGGACATGGAAGAAAGAAAAAGATGCATTTGAGGACAACACTGTGTACTTGAATTTGCCCAGGGGAAGCTCCTACTCATTTACTAGGAGATAGGAATTGAAGTTTTAGACTATATTAAATTCGTTAGGCAGTTGTGACCTTCAAGTCCATCTTCACTGTATTTGTCAGGGTCCTCCAAAGGAGCAAAATCAATAAGGGTATGTGTATGTGTGTGTGTGTGTGTGTGTGTGTGTGTGTGTAAAGAGAAAGAGAATAGGTCAGAGATACAAGTAAGAAGAGTTCAAGCCTGAAGGCACTGTGCTAGCGCAATTCCTTCTTCCTTTGAGAAGGCAGTCTTTTTTCTTTTTTATTTGTTTTTTATTTATTTATTGCATTTATTTATTTGTATGTATATAATAGTTGTACATATTTGGGAGGTACCTGATATACTTTGGTACCTGCATATAATGTGTAGTAATCAAATCAGGGTAATTGGACCATCTATCACCTCAAACATTTGTCTTTTCTTTGTGTTGGGAACATTACAAATCTTCTCTCTAGCTATTTTGAAATATACAATAAATTATTGTTTCCCTACTGTACTATCACATACTAGAATTTATTTCTTCTACCTAACCATATTTTTGTACCTCTTAACCAAGTTCTCTTCACCTTCAACTTATTGAGTGAAGTTCACCTATATTTTGGAGGGTAATCTTTACTCAAAGTCTACTGATTTAAATGCTTATTTCATCCAAAAATACCTTCACGGAAACATTTAGATTCATGTTGGGTCCAATGGCAGGGCACTGTGGCCAGGCCAAGCTGACATATAAAATTAACCATCTTATTCACTATGGCCACTGATAGAGAACACGCCAGTGGTTTTAGGACCAAATCTTCCAATTCTGTCTTGAATAATAAGAAAAGGGCTTCTCTTGATGAAGTTTTTAATTATTCCTCTCAAAACTTATGATTACAGAAATAAGACATGTGATAAGGAGTTGGCAACATGATGACCTTTGTCTTATTCCAGGGAGTTCACTGAGCCACATAGTTCAAAGACGTTAAATATGGCACCCGTATCAGAGGTGAGAGTTCATACAGCTGTTAATTTCCAGTCTCTGGGGTAAAATAATTAACGTTTAATGATCTGCTGGCAGGGCTCACACCTTATAGATTATATGAAGAAAACCGTCACTTTTATAGGTTATTTGTTCACTACTCAGCAAAAACATTTAATGCCTATTATGTGCTAGTATGTGAGCTAGATGCTGAAGAGACAATTAAGTTAAAAATCTCTCTCCTCACAATCAAAATAGAGATACAGGTCAATACCCTTCCCTCCCTAAAACCGAAAACGATAAGTATTTTGAAAGTTCTTAATTCCACTTTGAAGGAGTTAGGTAAAGAAATGATTGTCTGAGGTCACCGTGACTTCTGAAATAAGACTTAAGTGATGAGTTATAGGAATAATAATAAAAGATTCCTTGAGTACTTTTTTATGTTTCAGGCATGGTTATAAGCACTTCCCATGTATTCAATTATTTAATGAGTAATATTTTTCCGGTAGCTCAGGGTGGGATGGCATTCTAGGTGTAAGGGCACAGCATGTAGATGAAAACACAGTGGCCTATGAGAGGAGGACACACATTCAGGGAACTGCAAGTAACTTAGCAGTGGAACACAGGGCTCCTACGCAGAGGATCAGTCAATGAGACTAAAACCTCTCTCCCTAAGATATTCCCAGTTGTCAACAGGCACTCCCTGGTTTGTCTCTAGTGCCAACATCCATCCTCAGTCCTTTAGACCTGGGCTGTGGAGCCTCCCAAGCCTTCACCCAACAGACCCAGGAACTTGGAGTACACTTACTTTTTATTCACAGTGTTAATTGCTTCAAGGTCTCAGCCTGTTTCCTTTGTTAACTGAGTCACCTACCATCCTTGCCACCATCATAGCTGACCCCTCTTCCGGTACCTTGAGTTATAGATTCTCATGATCTTTTCTCTTTGTCAACTGGCTTCTACCTGCTTTATATCTTTAAGGAATTCATCACAAATTTTTGTCAAGACAGTATCTTTTATGCTTTAATAATATTCTTGAATTCATCTTTATCTAAATAATTTATAAATATGTATATATTTATTTGTATGTACATAAGCATATGTATGTTAAGGATTTGGGGCATCAGGAGAGGTCAGTATATGCTCATTCCACCATTATGATAATTTTGACTGCTGAGTCAATGAATTAAGCATCCCCATTTTTTTATTTTTATTTTTTATTTATTTTTATTTTTATTTTTTAGGTTTTGCTGCTGATATTCGTTGCCCTGGCCTCGTGGTGAATATTGAAATCCTCCTGATCTTGGAATCAATGCTCCAGTCCTCATCTCAAAACCCAAGGGGCAGTTTAATCTGTCTCTGTAGTTTGAGAGAGCAGGGAGAGACACTCAGCATCTGGATCTGCTGACTGTCTCCGTAGGATCCTAAGTCTTTTTTTTCTTGATGGTCTTTGTCTAGTGTCCTTTCAAAGACTCTCCCTTAGTCCCCTGCTGAGGATCAAAGGAAATAACAGAATGGCTTGATATGCAAACATGGTAGTTTATAAACTACTGTCATCCCAGGCGAGAGGCCCTCTGGGGTACTTTAACTTCCCTTTTCACATTCTTGTGCTGTTCTGTGTGCCTGACTTCTTTGTGGTGGCAGGGTGAAAATGGTTTGAGGACTCAGCTCAGAAAAAAAGGAATTTCTGAAGTTAGAGTGGGGTTCATAACAGAGATTCAAAAAGTTGGAAACACCTTAAGTATGTAGGTTTCTAAGGTCAGTCAGTGAAAGGAACAAAAGGTCAAGACATTGGAATTAGAGGAACTGCCTTACAGGATATGGCAGCAGAGCACTAGATCAGATTTTTCTTTAAGCCGTCTGGATTTTCTATCAGGATTTCCATCATTTCACCTGAGCACAGTGTTTTGGGGTCCCTGAGAGACCCAGACTGCATCTTTCTCCTACTCTTTTTTATTTCTCTGCTTCCTGCTTATTATTTAAAACTTTATTTTTTGTCCAAATTGTAGGAAAGTTGCTCTGATATCATTTCCTTTATTTGCTCTGACTATTTTAGTAAAACTGGATGGTCCAAAGCCCACCATGATTGATTTTTTTTTTAAATCACACTTTGTTCCAACTAGAATTTTTTAAATCACACCTTGATTGAAGTAGAATTCATGTAACATAAAATTTAGTCTTTTAAATTATACAATTCAGTGATTATAAATATATTCATGGAGTTGTGCAACTATTGCCACAATCTAACTACAAAACACTATCAGCACCCCAAAGAGAAACCCCATATACATTAGCAATAATTTCTCATTTTCCTCTTTCCTCCAGCCTTTGACAATCATGGATCTACTTTCTTTTTTAGTGAATTTAACTGTGCTGGACATTTCACATAAGTAGAATTATATGATATGTGATTTTTTGTGACCAGTTTCTTTCACTAGGCATAATGTTTTCAAGGTCTATCCATGTTGTAGCATGCATCAGTACTGCATTCCTTTGTGTTGCTGAATAATATCCCATTGTATACATAGACCACATTTTGTTTACCCATTATTCAATTAATGGAAATATGAGTTATTCCTGCTTTCTGGCTATTATGAGTAACACTTCTATGAACATTCATGTGTAGATTTTAGGGTACACTTGATTTTCAATTCTCTTAGGTGTATGCTTCAGTTCCTGGTTTGTATGGTAAGCCTACGTTTAACCTTTTGAGAAACTGTCAGGCTCTCTTCCAAGTAGGCTGAGCCATTTTACATTCCAACCAGCAGTATGTAAGAGTTCCAATTCTCCACATCCTTACCAACAGTACTATTATATGTCCTTTTGCTTATAGCTATCCTTCTGTGTATAAAGTTTTATCTCATTGTGATTTTGATTTGCATTTTCCTGCTAGCTAATGATGTTGAGCATCTTTTGATGTGATTATTTGTCATATGTATATCTTCTGTGGAAAAATTCCTTTCAAAGACTGATCATTTTTAAATCTGGTTGTTTTCTTATTGTTGAGATTTAAGTTTTCTATATATTCTAGATACAATTCCCTTATCAGATATATGGTTTACAAATATGTTCTACCATTTTCTGGGTTGTTTCTCACTTTCTTGTGTTCTTTGAAGCACAAAAGCTTTTTAATTTTGATGAAGTTCAGTCTACTTATTTATCGTTTGTAACTTGTGTTTTCTATTTGGTTCTTCATATGCCAAAATAGTTGTTGGAGTTTAGAAAAACTCTGCTCTCTATGCACACAGTATGGCTATAAAAATTGTTATCTCATCATAGACTTAATAAAGTCCAAACTCAAAGGCTGATCAAAGACTTCTTTGTCCTAGAAAGTACCTGAAGCAATAATCTTTAATGGAAGATCTGCTAGGAGAGTTAAGATGTGGAAGAGATTGATTTCTGCTGGGGAGGACCAAAGACATATCAAAGACACTTTTTTCAACTTTGGTAGGTTTTAAGTATGGAGAAAAATTTACAATCCCAAGGGCACTGCAGACCTATTCTAAAGACAAAGATGAAAAGGCTGGTTGAAATCTGAGTCAGAGAGGAGGAGTGCATGATAAAGCATTGAATGCCAAGCCAAGGATGAATTCATATTCTCTTATGAAGAAACCGTTAGATAGTTTAGGGGAAGGTAGGACTGTGAGTCCTTCTGGACTTTGCAAATGTTAATCAGATTATAGTCTGGAGAAATGACTGCAAAAAGAGAGCACAGAGTCAAGGAAGCCAACAGGGAGACTATGGCAATGGGCTAGATGAGAGTTAGTACAGATGGAAGCCTTGCTCGTAACTGTAGGGCAAGGAAAAAGAAAAGATGCCGCAGTGGTCAGTTTGTCAAATACCTGGCACTACTAAGATGCAAGATGGGGTCTCGCAACGGGAATAAGAAAACAAGCTAATTGCGATGAAAAAAAATTCCAATTAAATAAAGTTATTTTGAATTCATTGTAATCCATTGTTCTGATGTTCCAAACATCAGAAGTTTGTAGATTCCTTAATAAAATATAATCTAAATTATATTGTTTTTTGAAAAATATTCCTGCAAATATTTTTTCAGCTGCAAAGGCAGGAACAATGTTGAGAAAGAAAATTTATTTACTTTGTCATTTTGACTCCAGCTGTAATGGAGAAAGAAGCCTGAACTCTATTTTCAGCTCTTCATGGAAACATCTTAAAATTCTCATTTCTTTATGCAGATTAGGTGCAACTTAAATGGTTGTATGTTTTCCCCTCTTGAAGACAAAAAAGATTGTATATATGTGACTGCAATAGCATATGAGGCAGTGTTTTTCTGTATTATATTTTTGTTCTTATATATTGCTCCACTGAAGCCCCTGGGTGTTCTAACAAATATTAAATTTGTACAGTAGATCTAAAGGAGTGAGAGGAAGTTCATTTTTTCTGGCTTTTCTTCCTATAAGCTCTAGTGACCGCTAAAGAGCAAAGATAGTTAATCTAGTTTAGGTTTAAGGAAATCAGGTAAAGACAAGAGATATTCTAACTAAATTTAATTAGACATTTCTTACCTAACAAAAGAAAGATGGGGAGATAGGGAAAAAGTATTTCCCACATAGATGTGTGATGACAGATTCTTTAGTGCTGGTTCTAGTTGTGTTCTAGGTGGAAGTTTTTTGTTTATATGATTTTTTCTTTTTAAACTCCTTTTGTCATAGTGACTTTAGGAAACGTAATGCAAGCCATGGACCTTTTCCCAGGAAACACACTGCAATAAGCATACAGGTTCAGGGGTATGCAGACTCCCCTAAAACCCAATTACAGACACACCACGAAGAAGTCACTAGCATCACACTTGAGTGATGTTAATACCCAAGATTATATTGTAAAGATAATAATGTTAAAATAATCACATTGATATGACTGTCTAAAAGTCAATCATGAGTTCAGAGTATATTAAAAAATAAAAACTCATAGCAGAAGAAGGGCACTTTGGGTATCTTAACACAAGACAGTTAATAAAAGAGTTGGTAACTTCTCATGTCTTAATCACTTTACAGTAGCCATAATGCATTCAACTCTTCATCATTCCCAAATAATCTAATAAAGTTATATATTAAGACAAATCAGAAAGATATGGAATAAGTGTCCCCATTCCATTTGTCTACTCAGAGCTAGCTTCATGCAAGGTACATAACCTCAGTCAAGATTTACTGGGTGTGAATTTTTCAAAAATTTACTTGCTGTTTGCTTTGATGAAATTAATTAACCACTTTAGTTGAAGAACACTTTTACTGTACTGCAGGTAGCAGTAAATGCAAAGGTGCTGGTTCTACCATTGTATAGTAAAATTCGGGTGTGCCTGATCACACCTTAAGCTCTCATTCTTGCAACAAGGCAGTCTGTGAATTCATGGTTGCTAGTGCCTATCAGGAAGTAGCCTCTAGCCTATGACCTTGTCACAAGTACCTGTACAGATGACCCTGAGCTTAGAGATTGTAATACTGGCTCCCCATACCCTCTAATGTGGAAGGGATTCAGAAGGGCAATGTGTCATGCCAAAGAGAAGGTCACTGAGGACTCAGTGGGCCAGCAGTTGCCTGACATTGAGCTGCAGACAGAGCAGAGGCAGGAAGCTTTATGAGAAGCAAAGCTCACGACAGGAGGTCCATGTATGGCTGTGCAGGTTGGGCCCTGTGCCAAAGACCCCACTGAAAGGGTTTGCGGACACAACATTCTGCATCCAGAATCACTCGCTTTGGTGGATAGCAGTGTCTACCTGCAGGGGAAATCTCTTTCCAGTTCTGACAAATGTCCAAATGCCCCACATAGGCTATTGGTGGTTCTGATTCCAGGTCCGTGGCAGGTACTGACGTCTTCACAAACTCAGTGGAACAGCCTCCATCACGATCAAAACCAGGACTGAGAGAGGCTGATTCTCTGAGAGAAGTGGAATAAGATGACAACATGAAAAACAGGCCAAACCTCAAAACACTGAGGTTATATCAGCTGCCTTTGAACCAAGATTCTACTTTTGGAAGGAAAAAGTTGAGAGGATAACCAGTCCTGGATGGAAATTGGAGTTTAAAACACCTGAGTATTTACCCAGATGACCCTGATCAACCTGACAGAGACAATGCAAAAGTAAAAGAGTTTGCTGGAACTAAAATTGCCAAGTTTGTATCCTTACATACTACTCCAACGGACATACCCAGCCTCTGAAAGTTATTGAATGAATTTCATGTAGGAGATGATTACATTTATAGAAAGCCAAGAACTCTATGTTTTTGATGATTAAGCGTAAAAACTTATATATCACATCTATTCCCATATAATTTTAAGTCTCTCCCCCCAGTATTTATTTTATTTCCCAGAAGCTCTTGAGAATGCTTTGAATATAGCATATTGTAGATGCTCAATATATTTGCAGAGGAAGTGTTTTGCTAATGGCTTAGGATATCATGAGGCATGTTTAGCTCTTCCATTGAAGACTGACTGCCTTTTCAGACTCCAAATAACTTATGTCGTTGTTTTTATCACATTGCATGTCTTTGTTGTCAATGTTTTGGGTTTTGGCAGAAGAAGAGAGAAGGAAAACCTGTTAGCTATATTTGCACAACATATACAGTCAAATGTTGGCATATCTACAGGCTAAACCTGATAAAAATCTGCTCAACAATCTTTCTAAATTAGTTCTTTAATCCTATGAAAGGCAAAAAAAAAATATTGGGAGATGAACAGAATGCTTAGAAGATGCTAGATTAACAATTCTTGAAGCTGAAGATTTCTCTAATTAAATCACAAATAGTGAGACCCATTTCTCCTAGCTATACTATACTCACATCCCTGGCTGAACTATGTAATATCTTTAGAGGGTGACATTAAGTGGTCTTCTACCTTTTTTGTGTGAACGTTACTTGTGTCACACTGAGACAGGAAAAAGCTGGACGAGGCACTAATGTGAAAAGCTTTCTTCCTTGTCTGCCTGCTATATGCAACAAACTTTTACTGTAATTATTTCACTTGGTTAAAATATTTTTATATTTATTTATATTTTTGATAGTGCAAGATTTATATCCAAAATGGAAATCTTTATTGGTTTGCTTTAATTCCAAATGTATCAGGTAAATAGCTTATATTTTCATATTAATAACTCATGGTATAAATATTACTTGATATTTTTCTACTTTTCTTCACTGTGTATGGAGCATCATCTCAGCACACATAGACTGCCTTAATCTTTTTAAAAGAATGTATGCTATTACATTGTATAGTCTCCACATAAATATATATCAATGGAAAATGGATTAAGATGGTTTTTACTTTTTTAGTGCTTTTGCAATCAATATTATATTAAACAACTTGAACATATATCTCTGTGGATTTTTCAATAAATTTCTCTGGGTCTCTATAAACAGAATTGCCAGGTTAAGCAATATGTGCATTTAAACTGTTGATTTGCATTGCCAGCCTACTCTAGAATGGTTGTACTACTTTGGACATTAACGTGGCACTTACCATTTTTTTTCAACTCATGATGCATAGAGGAAATGAAAGTGTCTGGATGATATCTTAGATCATTTGGGCTGCTATAAAAATGCCTTAGACTGGGTTGGGCATGGTGGCTCACGCCTGTAATCCCAGCACTTTGGGAGGCTGAGGTGGGTTTATCACGAGGTCAGGAGATCGAGACCATACTGGCTAGAGATGGTGAAATCCCGTCTCTACTAAAAATACAAAAAATTAGCCAGGCGTAGTGGTGGGTGCCTGTAGTCCCAGCTACTTGGGAGGCTGAGACAGGAGAATGGCATGAACCCGGGAGGCAAAGCTTGCAGTGAGCCGAGATCGTGCCACTGCACTCCAGCCTGGGAGACAGAGCGAGACTCCATCTCAAAAAAAAAAAAAAAACAAAAAAAAAGCCTTAGACTGGATGATTTACAAACAACAGAAATGTATTGCTCACAGTTCTGGAGGATGGGAAGTTCAAGATCAAGGCACCAGCAGATTCAGTGTTCAGTGAGCGCCCACACTCCACTTTATAGATGGCACCTTTTAACTGTGTCTTCAAATGGAGAAGGGGGGACTAGCTTCCTCCAGCCTCTTTAATAAGGATATTAATCCCATCCATGAGGACAGAGCCCTCATGACCTAATCACCTCCTAATAATGCCACCTCTTAATACCGTTCTACTAAGGATTCAGTCTCAACATAAAAAGTTGTGGGGACACAAACATTTAAACCATAGCAAATGGCATGCAGATAAACATAGGAAGTTGTTCTCAGCTAGGCAAACCAGCCCGAGGGCTTCAGTTACACCTAAGGTTAAGAGTATGGGTATTCCTCCAGACCATTTCTGACGCCCCATTTAGGAAGCATTATTCTGACCAACAGTGTGTTGAAGTCTATTATCAACATTTTAAAAAATCTCCATTCTAATCAGCAAAATTCCTTTTTTAATTTTATATTTCTTTGACAATTAGTGACACTGAACTTTTTTTTTTTTTATGTCAATGGATGTCTGTGTTTTTCTAAGAATTAGCTCTACATGTGCTTTGTCCATGTAACCCCAACCTGTGCCACCTGGATGTTCCCAACTCCACACTTCTGAACACTCTTTCCACTGGATAAGCCCTCTCCCCACACCCTAGAGAATCATTACCCTTTCCTCATCGTTTCTGAGAGTTTGGCACATGGTGGGGTTGGTTATACCCATTGGCTCTTCCCTTGTGGCTGCTGTTCTTATTCAACCACTTGCCCTCACCCCATGAGGGACACCACTCCTTTTTTTGACTAACACAGTGTTAATAGAAGCCCGTTTAAGTTGTAAATGTTTAAGCAAATTTGGAGTCAACACGGGGTTACAACATAGAATAGCCCACGCATCATAAACAGTATTAGACTTCAGTGTTCCCAGGATGGATCTTTGCCACGCCCACCAATGGGAGACTCTCTCAGCTACCCTGTACCTGCTTAGTTCTTACTTAAGCTTCTCCACACTTCTTGGGCCCTTTCTTTTCCCTGTGTCTACCTTTCTCCAAATTCTAGACTCCATAGTCTCTCCATAAACTCTAAACTTCTGTTAGTTTAAATATCAGGCAATCTTGATCATGTACCTACACTTTTCAATTAAGCTAAAACTGGAGGACTTCTTCTCAGACTATAAGGTCCATCAAAGTGTTTCCTGAACAGGAAATGCATTCTCTTCTGTGATAAAGATAAAAATACTGTACCCTTTCCTTCATTTCTGTTGTTGTCTTTTTAAAGAAGATGTTCCCCATTTTTCTAGTGGGCTGTTTGCTTTTCATTTTCATTTGTAAAAAAATCATTTATATCTTATTTTTATCACTCACAAGCTGCATGCCTTGGATAAGTTTTTAAATTTCTCACTATCTCAGTTTCCTCATCTGTAAAATGAGTCTAACAGTAGGACATACGTTAAAGTCATTGAACAAACCAGATATATACTTATTCCAATTACTAGCATGTAGTAATCACTGTATATATTAGCTATTATTGTTATAATTAGTACCATTATGAAGAATATTAACCTTTTCTGTGTATTGTAACTAATTTTCCCAGTTTATAATCTGCATTTCTAGTTTTTGCCCTCAATCTTTTATTCTACAAAAATTCTTAGGTAATCCATCAGGTGTTTTCTTTTATGCTTTCTGCCTTCCCCATCATGTTAAGAAAGAGTTCCCCCACCCCAAGATTATTTTTAAGAATTCATTTTCACTTTTATATTTACTATTAAATTATTATTTAACCTGGAAACATTTGTTAAAAGTGCTAGACAGGAATGCAATACCTCCACTCACCCAAATGAATATTCTCATATCCTCAGAATCTATAAAGGAGTTCTTTAAACTTGAAATTTAATAAGGATAACAAAAGATTCATCATAGACTAGGTGTATATTTTTTATCATGTAATGGGCTTAAATAAGCATAAAATGGACACAAGACTGTAAACCACAGTTACTGGGTTCTTACTTTAGCTTCTAGACCTTCCTCAGTAAGGCCTTTGTGAAACTTGAGCCAGGTTCACAGAGAAAAATATCCTCATGGAAGAGTTTGGATTCTCCTTTTCTCACTTTCTATTTAGCACGATCCTCACCTACCTAAGGGCTCCACACTCTCTGTTAGTCTGAATTTGGAGACATTGTAGCAACAAGACTTAAATTTCTTTATATTAATATAAAGCCTGTGATACATGGCAGGGGGCAGGGGTGGGTATCAGTTCCATGCAGACCAGACGTAGGCTCTTCCTCAACTGCTTATGAAGACTTCATTCCTGATCTTTCTAGCTACTGCAGATCCCCATGATAATGAAACCTAAGGAGATCTATCCTTCAACAAACTCAGCTTCATTCCTGCTGCGGCTGCCAATCACTCAAAAACAGCTTCTATTTCTCTGTACTCTATGTCTTTGAGTTTGGAGAGAAAGAAGTAGTAGAAAAAAGCAGCTTTGAGCTGTCTCCTACAACTCTATCCAGCCTTTCAGGAATTTATGGCACTTTCTTGATGAGATTACCACATATACCGCTCATAGATTTTGAAACTTAAATTTTACTGTGGGGGTATTTTAAGCCTACTTGGACTAAATAGTCATTCTGCTATACTGTGGGCTCATAGGGGGAAAACTGTACTGCAAGATACCCAGCCCTAGGTGTAGGGAGAATAAACATCTGTGTAAAAGAGAGATGAAAAATCACCCTCGATGGATTGTTATGGAACCTACAATTTCATTAACATCCTTTTTAAAGGCCTCCTTGAGAATACAAGTGTTTGCATCTCAATTAAATAGGCATAACCATTTTTTAAATTGTGAATCAGAAAAATTTATGTATCTCATAATTCAGTGCTCGTGAAAGCACTAAATTAGTGGAAATTAATAGGGAAGTGGTCACAAGCAGGTGACAGGGGTTAGGGATGGGGAAATATAAGTTGTAAAGTGTAGTTGAAAGAGGACTAGTTTGAAGTCAGAATACTCCATTCATTCACACACAAAAAATTTAATCACAAATTAGTATGTGCTGAATAATGTGTATGACGGGGAGTATATGCTGGTGACTAGGACAGACATGTCCTCAGCCTCGAGGGAGCTTATACACTGTTAAGGAAGACCAATGGGTAGATATATAATTACAAATGGCTATGCGTGCCACAGGGGCAAATGAGCAGGGTGTGGAGATAGGAACAGACTTTAGAGGGGGGACTTTTTCATTAGATTGGTCAAAAAAGGGGCCTCTGAGGAGATGATTTTTAATTCAAAACCCAAAGCATGATCAGGAGTCAGTGATGTGAATGAATCAGACAGAGAGGAAATCACATGAGAAGACCCAGAAAAGTGACAAGATTATGGAGTTTGAGGACCTACTGGGGGTTGCATGACTGGAAAATGACGGAAACAGCAGAGAAAAACATAAGATGAAGTTGAAGGGTAGGCAGAGGTCGCAGCATGAAGGGCATTCCCAGCTACCCTATGGACTTTGGGCTTATTTGAAGTGAGGGGAAGTCGTAGGAAAGTTTTAAGCAAAAGAACATGTGATTTGATTTGCATTTAGAACTATTCTCTGGCTACTGTATGGGAATTAGACTGTTTTTATAGTCTCGACTCTGCCTTAATTTGCAGTTAGATCCAGCCCTGTGGATTGTAGATGTTCTCTAGGTTCCCTTCAAGTTGTAAAATCTTAGACTCTTACTAGCTCTAATGAAAAGGTGTGATGGAAAACTGGGAGAAATGTGTATCTTGGTGGTGATGGGGATTTGGAGATGATATGTTAGAAACCGCTAGATGGGTATTTACGGCAGCGTGGAAGAATGACAGTCAAATGGTTCATGTCACAGGCTTATCCAGAGTCAATCTTTCCTACATGCCAGAAATGTGAATAACACACATCTTTACTTAGCACTGCTTGACCTGATAATCCTTTATTTACATTTGGGGAATCTAGTTCAATAGTCTTTTGTACACTCACCAAATATTTATTGAATGCTTTGTATTTACATAGCACTGGGAGGGAAACAAAGAAGGTGGTGTGATCTAATGAAAAACATGTGGGACGTGGAGTCAGTTCTGAATTTACATCTCAGCCCTACCATTTATTAAACCAATAGTGTCAGGTCTCTGAGTCAATTCCCACTTCTGAGAAGTGAAAATGATGACACCAACCCGAATGAGATGATGTATATCAAGTACCTAATATAAGCATCTATCGCAGAGTAAACACTCAATAAACATGTGCAACATTTTAGGATCTCAGTGACTGTTTCTCACGAGGCAGGCAACTTAATATGCAGTCTATTCTTCCAATATAGTAAAGTGAGTTCAAGATTGCAAACTCGTTTCTCATAAGTTCCTAAAAGCCTGTATTTTTTCTAATGTAAAAGGGAAACAAGTTGAACAGTCACACTAAGAAAAATTGTTATCTAGCAATATCTATTCCCCAGAGAAATTTAGTCTTTCAATTTTTCTCTTAAGAAATAGATATGTACAGGCGTTTGCAATTTTGTTGACTTGTATATTTCCCCCATAGCTCATGAGGCCTGTTCAAATACAAACTTGGCTTTCATACAAAGCCCTTGATTTGTAGATAATACAGTCCTAAAAGGTGCTATGTGGAACTCTCTTTAGCAACATTTCTTAAAGCTTAAGATCTTCTCATTCAGACACTGGCATTAGAACTGAATCGTATTTTTGGCTAAAGAAAATAGCATAAGCCACTACAGGATTTTCTTTTCATTTTTGCAAAGGATTCATCAACTTGTCATAGAAGCAGCAGGGCTGACTCCTCTACCATTCCTTCTCTACTAACTGACACTGATGCTTGTATTTATAAGAAAGCTAAGTTCTAAAGGCCAAAAGAAAACCAAACACCCTGTTGTAAATAGCCGAGAGACAGACTTCATAATATGTGTACAAATATTAATGTTTTAGCATAAGCGATACAAACATCTTGAATGAGTTTTGCATCTTTATACTGCAAAGCGGTATCCTCTCTGAAATAAAACTCAAGCAAAATATTTAACTAAAAGGATCACTTGCAGCATGTGGGAGGTAAGGTTTAAATGGCAATTTCTTTCTAAAAGACATAGCCAGAGTCTAGAGTTAGTGTCACTTATACCTGACCTCAGAATATGCATATGGAGGTAAATATTCCTATTAATTCAAACCCACTGGTACCTGCCATGGCCTTACTTTATTTGATGTATTCTTTTTACAATGGGGTCCCCACTGTATCATCCAGCTCGCCCAGACAGCAATGACTTTGTTGATGCAGTATTCTCAGGAGCTGCTTACCTCACCCAATCTTCTTTATGTATAGAATCTGAAATTGAAATTGCAGTTGTCTACCTAGTTTAAGTACCCTTATCTACCCTTACCTTCTTTTTCAACTTATAAAGCACTTATCCAGAATGATTGAATCCCTATCCCCAAAATAACCTATATATAATCTAATGATCAGTTATGTATAAATGCAAAGATACATGTCATATGGCTATAGTTTTATATCTTTATCCTTATTCTTGAAATTCTCACCCATGACAATTTGTTCTATTTGTGCTAAGGATCTTTACTGGTCCTCTATTAAAATGCAAATACTTTAACAGAATTTCTGGGACTTTCAGCCAGGGATTGGCTTTACTGTTCTTACTATAAATGTGTTTACCTGAGTAGTAACTACAGAGGTAGCTGAGATTTAAGTCGATATGGAATATGACATCAGCAGTTTCTGATAAGCTGACAGGACAGAGTGTGGGAAAATAGTCTTAAAGCAAGGGGATGACCAGAGGAGGTGAGGAGACAGTCTTTTGTGGATTCTCATGTAGTTAGAAGAATAGCATGAAGGCCTTGAGTACTCACTGTAGGAAGAAAAAGAGTAGCCTGGAAGAAGAAAGAAGCTCTAAAAAATGAGTAGGAATATCCAGCCATCAGTTTACTTCTTCATAGTCTTAGAAGTGACATTTTTGTTCCATAAGTGATTCTACCTCAGTACATGTTTCAGAAGGTGCTTGGCCTATGTGCTGTCTATATCTGACATATGATAGCGTTAAAACAGATAACACAAAAAGTTGCTTTCTACTCAAACATTCCATGAACTCACTCCCCAATGAGGAAGATGGAGGCAAAAGCAAAATCTCCTTCATTTGTCCATAAGAATATTGATTTGTTTATGCCACAGATACATAAATAGCAAGGCAAAACCTCCACAATGGAATTCATGCAATTTTCATGGAAACTAGAGTGTAACAGCCAAGGCTGGAAAACTGACATTGGAATAATATCATTCTTATAAGCCATCACCCTGATTAAAATGGAAAGTTGCCAGGGGCTTGAAAGGGGTTTCAGATGAATGGTTTCATTTGTTTTGAGGATATTTGCAAACCCTAGATTCAATCATGTACTCATACATTAAAGGACCTGGTGAAAACAAAGACACTCTTGAGATACTCTGAATGAGAAAAAAACAGAAAAGTCAAAGCTTGACCAGAAAGCTTTCAAAATACTTCCACTAAAAGTACCCAAATGTGGACTCATATTTCTTATCATTTGAATAACTCAAATCCATTTAGTTGCAAGTTTACTCTGTTTCCCCTTGCTGCCATAGTCATTTTCAGAAAGTATATTAAATACCCCAACCTTCCATAACTCCTTATAGCCTTTTTCTGATGTTTAAGATCCTCCAAATCTTAGTCCCAATTACTCATATAATGTTACTTTTTCCCACATGTAGATATCTACTGATTGAAACAAATTTTACATTTATAAATACATGAACATGCTGGGTCATTTTGCTTTTGTTATTGTTGGAATAACAACCTTTCTCCTACTTCCTACAATAGATATTCAACTCATCCCTTGAGATTCATCTATCCTAATCTCCCCAGTCACCAGCTTAACTTTTTTCTCCTTTAATTCACTCCACCACCATCTCAAAGCACTTAATATTTAATACTTTTTATGACACTTTTAATATTGCGCCTAAAATCTGGGGGTTTCTTTTGTTATTATTTTTTACTTTTAGAGAATGAGGTACTTATCTAAGTTTCCCTTCTGGATTGTTTCTATTTCAAGGCAGGAACTAGGTTTCACTCACCTTTAGAACAATTGTATCTCTCACATTTCTGTTGAATTAAATATTAATGTTGACTTTCCTAGACTTTTAAAGGCATTCCCAGATATAACTGAATTTTGGAATTGTGGAAAGAACATAACAAAAGCTAAGGCATGCTGGTTGGTTAAATAATTCAGCCTCTTGTGTAGAAACGTGCCTAAGATTACTGTCCAAATTATCTGTCGTGTTCTTAATACAAGGAACCACTCAATAGGTTTCTGTTTGACTTCTATAGCCAGAAAAAATTTCCTGCTGGTGTGTCTGTTCACTCATTTTTTTTTCCTTAATGTTGTGAGCACTCACTATGTACTAGGATTAACAAGAGAAAAATAAGAGAAAGTCATACATTTTGGTGTATATTCATCTTAACAGCCTTTCCAAAATGGTTTGTTCTACTTAAATCCAATACCTGAAAACATCTATTCCCCCCATTATTTTTCATCCTCACATGTCATATTTTGCACTGTTTAAATCTGTAAGTTGCTACACATCCCTTTGGACGTAGGCGAAGGATGCATAGTGAATATTAATGACTACATCTGCTAATACTCATCATCCAAATGCCTCAAAAGTTCCACAGATCATATCAACACCTACAGAGAGCACTCTGAGATACACCCTCCTCCATTTGAAAACGGAGTGATGTATAAGATAATCTCATCAAGTTTCTTTCTTTTTGGCTGCTGTGAAACATGAAGATTTTGGGCACTGAGCACGTTTTGCCATTAAGGATCCCACAGCACAAATTGTCCACAACGAGATGCTCATAACCCAGACACCTTGGCCTAACTCCAAAGAAAGTAATTACATTCAGTCTACCTGAAATTCCCACTGCAGTGAGAATTGGAATCAGGTCTGTCTCCTGCTTAGTTGAACTATTATGCAGCATCATTGTACAGCAATAAAACAGCTGCTCTATCTGACTTATTTCCACTTTCTCCCAGTTTGGGCAACTAAAATGGCTCTGTACAAAATTCTTTCAGTAAGAACTTGGACAGATAAGACCTAGAGATTACTTCATCTTTCTCTAAGACCCAGGAATTCTGATGTTAAGAAAATTTATTTATGGGGCTATATAATCTCAGCATTACAAAGAGCCAAGTTGCTACATGGTATAGACATGTTTAAAATTACCATTTTTCATTTTTCATTATTATTGTCAGCAAAAAGAAAAGTCAGTGGCAAGTCCTACAAAGACTCTCTAGTTTCTTCAATGACAACAACAACAATATCAACAATTTATACAGTCAGGATGAAGCACGTCTTTTATTTTTATTTTGTTTTACTAATAACGCTAAACTCATGAGAAATTATGATGCCTATTACAAGTAGTTCTTAATACATCATAGTTTTTTTCCTCTTCTTTGCGGGTCAGAATATATTTATTAATTCCTAATCCTAGAATTAGAAATGTTTTATATACTTTTACTGAGTGTCATTCATTATCGGATAACATGGTAAACTGCTATAGGAGAAACTCTTAACACCTGTTTTTGCAGGCAGATATTTATTTTCTTTTTTATGAGCTACAAACAAAAATGGCCAAGTCTTTGACTGGGCTATCAATGTAAGATCAAAGTGAAGCAACATCTCTCAAAAGGAATAGCTAATTATCACTAGCACTTATTGATGACCTCACTGTGTGTCAGGCTCTATGTTAAAGAAATGACTGTGTGTTCTCATTTAATTGTCACAGTAATCCTATAAAGTAAGTGGTTTTAGTCTTCTTAGGTTAACGATGAGGAGAATTAGGCTTTTAAAAGTAAATAACTTGCCTAGTATCACAGACAGAAAGTGGCAGAATCAGAATATAAAAGTCAATCAGCCTGACCCTCAGTCTATAATATAGATATTGTGGAAATGTTAAATGTTGAAATATCTTAGAATTTTTAAAAAATGAAATACTATGACAGAAACTAAGAAAAACTCTCGAGTCCTTTGTAAAAAAAAAAAGGCATTAATTTTCAATCTATTTTTAAATGGTCAAAATAACTAGTTATTTAAATAAAACAATAATACTAATAAAGTTCAAAGGCACTTGAGCAACTTTGCTTTAGAACATGGCTTGATAGAACAGCTTATTTTAAGTAGGACATTCAGATAAGTGTTATTATTTTTGTGCTGGGGTCTGAGCAAAACAAAAAAAGACCAGAATCTGCTAAAACACAATCCTTCTAGGGAATGTTTCTTTATTACCATAAAACAATTAGTAATACTTGGCATAATGCAATGAGAAAACCAACAGCACCTGCTCATCCAAAAAAGGTTCATTAAGGTTCACTTTTCTCTACTGAGACATGAATATGACTGAGCAAATACAGTCCCTTTTGTTTGACCCCTGTTGAAAGTCTAATTTGTATTTTGTTTTGGCTTTCCCTCCAACTTTTTTGTTGTTGTTGTTGATACCTTTCTTCTCCAGAAAATCCATTAAATAGAATGATTTACTTCTTGTGTATCTCGCTTAACTTAGGGTTTCCCATGTTACTCAGTAAAAGACAATGAGGCACTAAGAGAATGGGATACTAATCCCATACAGGGATTTTAGAGCACACTTCCTTCTGGCAAGAGGCCTGGGTGGGGAAGAAGTTTTCTTGAATGAATGGTGTTTCTTTAATCTTCCATGTCAGGTATGCCATAATCTCTCACAGATATTTGTAATTACTCAAAAGTAGCTACCACGCCCGGCCAAAAGTAGCTCTACTTTTTAGGGTAGTGGCTTTATAAAGTTTGACACACATCAGAATCACCTGAAGTGCTTGTTAAAATGGATTCTTAGGACCCACCCCACAATTTCTGATCAGGACTCTAGAGTGAGGCCAAGGGTTTGTATGCCTAACATGTTCCCATGTTACTGATGCTGCTGGTCTGGTAACCATACTTTGTGAGACACTTTTCCAAGTTATATGGAGGCATTCTTTTGCCATGCTGACATTTTTTAAATCTGTAATAGTTTTTATTTTCCTCTTACCACACCTTCTCTTGTTGTGTTACATCTTCCAGAAATTCCAACCATGCACCTCCCACAGTATTGTTCAGATTCTACAGGTCACAATCATGGATGACTTGCCCAAATCTATGCACCTGTCCGAATATCTGCTAATAAAGAGATTTCCCTGGGATTTTTTTTTTTCTAATGGAGGACAGAAAAGTGCAACTCTTTCTTTTTCTGGTGCAAGAGTCTCAAGGTATAAAATGTAGGAGCTCTTGGTATCTATATTTCCTTCACATGATGAAGTTTAGTCTGTAGAGCAGAAGATTAAGGAGCATGCAGTGAGAAGTAGAGGTGAGAGGCTGAAGAAGGTTATTAAAGCATTGAGTTCTAGCTGTTCTCGATGTATGGCTACTCCTGCCCTTCCTGTTGTTTGGGTAAATGAAGTACTCTAGTGAAGTACCCTGCTAAACAATTTTTTTTTTTCTGAGCCAGCCAGAGTTGGCTTTTTTGTTACTACTGAAAATGTAACAGCCCTTTTGTCTGCACTTAATGTATACACCATTGATTTCTCCTAATGAGTTAAAACCATGTAAAATCAAGTAGCAAATCACCAAGATTTAGTGTTTAATTAAACTGACTTATGGAAACACATCCCAGATTACTTGACTCAAAAATCATGTTCCTAACAATGGGACTTAAGAGAAACAAACTCTTTTGCCCATGTATGGATTGTCCAATGTCACCACTGCTATACAGAGATTGAGACCCCATGTCTCGATGGCTCCCTAGAGCCAGACCTCTAGGGACCATAAGGACTATTCCAGAAAGAAGATATTCATGTTCTGCAACAGCCAAGACCACATACATATATGGCTCCTGGAACTCAGCTTGCTTTTCACTTTGAGGCTTTGTGGTAACCAATTGTTCTTAGTTTGTCCGGGACTATCCTGGTTTTTATATATTTTTTATTTATTTATTTATTTTTTAATGCTTTTTAAAATTATTTTATTTTATTTTATTATTATTATACTTTAAGTTTTAGGGTACATGTGCACAATGTGCAGGTTAGTTACATATGTATACATGTGCCATGCTGGTGTGCTGCACCCATTAACTCGTCATTTAGCATTAGGTATATCTCCTAATGCTATCCCTCCCCCCTCCCCCCACCCCACGAAAGTCCCCAGAGTGTGATGTTCCCCTTCCTGTGTCCATGTGTTCTCATTGTTCAATTCCCACCTATGAGTGAGAACATGCGGTGTTTGGTTTTTTGTCCTTGCGATAGTTTACTGAGAATGATGATTTCCAGTTTCATCCATGTCCCTACAAAGGACATGAACTCATCCTTTTTTATGGCTGCATAGTATTCCATGGTGTATATGTGCCACATTTTCTTAATCCAGTCTATCATTGTTGGACATTTGGCTTGGTTCCAAGTCTTTGCTATTGTGAATAATGCCGCAGTAAACATACGTGTGCATGTGTCTTTATAGCAGTATGATTTATAGTCTTTTGGGTATATACCCAGTAATGGGATGGCTGGGTCAAATGGTATTTCTAGTTCTAGATCCCTGAGGAATCGCCACACTGACTTCCACAATGGTTAAACTAGTTTACAGTCCCACCAACAGTGTAAAAGTGTTCCTATTTCTCCACATCCTCTCCAGCACCTGTTGTTTCCTGACTTTTTAATGATTGCCATTCTAACTGGTGTGAGATGGTATCTCATTGTGGTTTTGATTTGCATTTCTCTGATGGCCAGTGATGGTGAGCATTTTTTCATGTGTCTTTTGGCTGCATAAATGTCTTCTTTTGAGAAGTGTCTGTTCATGTCCTTCATCCACTTTTTGATGGGGTTGTTTGTTTTTTCTTGTAAATTTGTTTGAGTTCATTGTAGATTCTGGATATTAGCCCTTTGTCAGATGAGTAGGTTGTGAAAATGTTCTCCCATTTTGTAGGTTGCCTGTTCACTCTGATAGTAGTTTCTTTTGCTGTGCAGAAGCTCTTTAGTTTAATTCGATCCCATTTGTCAATTTTGGCTTTTGTTGCCATTGCTTTTGGTGTTTTAGACATGAAGTCCTTGCCCATGCCTATGTCCTGAATGGTAATGCCTCGGTTTTCTTCTAGGGTTTTTGTGGTTTATTCAAGATGGATTAAAGACTTAAACGTTATCCTGGTTTTTAAAAGGTAAGACTCACATCCCAGAATCTGCTCAGTCCTGAGTAAACCTAAACATTTGGCCAATCTACTTTGAACCCACTATTCACTGAAGAAATGATTCTCTGCCCTTTTCAAATGGGAAACATGATCTTTCAAAATGGAAGCTTATTAAGTAAACCTGTTGGTCTTGATTTCAGGAAAACAAGCTATGAATAAATATATCCTTTCACCAAAGAAACCTTAGCAAATCTTTGTAACTATACACTCCTAGCACGTTATCAGTCTGTGCCCACATTATTTTCAGTACTTTTTTTTCCGTATTGAAGACCAAACTTCACAAATGTAGTCTTTTTTCCCCCACACTTATCTGTCACATCTGAAAAACTGTTTATCTAGACTTCTCAATGCTAAACTGTGTAGAAGCTGAAGATGTTGATGTATTTTCTGAAGTCTTACTAATCGCCTCCATTTTTATTAGCAATTTACCTTAACATATAAATGGCTAATAATATTTTACTCCCCTGGTAGTATTTGTTTTTGTAATAAAAGGCTCTTATGAACATAAAACCTTACTCTCAAGGGAGTTTCTATTGCTGGAATTTATAAATCAATAATTGACCCGAACTGAATCAGTGCTCATTTGGAATAACATTGTATTAAGAGATTTGTTGCATTGCATTCTGGTGCATTTAAATGATCTGGTCATCATTTAATCAGATATAACAGGTCCTCTCAAGGATAACAAAGTACAGAGTCAGCATTCACCAAGTATTTGTTAAAGGAATAAAAATATGCCAGTGTGACCATCTTGAAGACAGTCGCTTTTGAAAAATATTCAGATATGTTTAGCCACAGCTATCCATCCCATGTAGATTAACATAGAGTAGTGACTTTACATTTCAACCAGCAACTCCTCCTAATGTTCTTTCTCATGCTTCAATTTCCAAGAATGCCACCATCACTCTTCCAGTTACCCATGCATGAAACCTGGGAGTCTTTCCTTTAATTCATCATCTTCAAGGAAAACAAATTTCCTAGTCTTATTAATGTCTTACATGAACCCCTCTGCTGCTACTATCCTGGTTCTGGTCACACTAACTTCAGCCTGAACCTCCTACCTAGGAGTATTCTCCTGTTTGTCCACTATTTAATCCGTAGTGTCATTTTCACAATGCTAATATTACTAAAGTATCATTTGATCATGCTATTAACATAATGAAAAATACCAATGTCTCTTACCTAACTACTGAAAAAAATGATGCATATAAAATAAGGATCATTCTCAAAGTATTTTCAATAGTAATTTCAATTAAAATGGTATTATTTGCAACAATTCTAATCAAAAGTCATTTATAACGTTAGAACCTGGTTGTTTTTCTAGTGTCTACCATGGATTTCATTCTTCTCCTATAGTACTTTTGTTACCCAACTCTGGGAATTTCTAGGAGAAAATGGCACCATGTGGTACATATTGATCTACAGGGAACAATAAACTGGGGGTAATGGAACCAAACTCCCAAGATAATTTTCTTTTTTTGTAAATGCAAAACTCCACAGCTGCTAATCTAATGAATTAACCCAGCATGGAGTCTTAATTTTTCCATGCTTTTCCCCTTCTTGAAAAATGCTATTTATATTCATTTAAGAAATCACATTGTAAAAAGGAAACATCATGTGAAATTAATTGTGACAAAACCTAACTATGAAAATAAATATTTGTAAAAATAAATAAAGCTTCTGGAAGATTTTTAACAAATAGTTATCTCAAAACTTGAGCTGTAGAGCTTGGCACTATGTTAGGCATCCCAACACCAAGTTTATTCCTCTACCTTGCTCAGTTTCCACTGCTACCCTGAGAAAGGCACGGCCCTGGGGTTTTCAGCATCTGGAAGGTTCCAGACTTCTAAAGTAAGCTGCTGAACATGCACTCAAGGCACCCACCAGAGGTAATTTTCAGAGACAATGGAGTGTTGTCTTCTAGAAAAATATTTGTGCATTATATCAAGATCTCTGTATAGTATTATATACCCAGTAGATAAACTAAATGGGTCCAAGAGCCAATGTGTGGTAGCACGTGTGGTGGTCCCTTTTATAGTTACTTCAAATGATCCATTGAAAAACTTTATTTTTTTCATCTTTTTGTCTTAAGGTCTCTGGTCACTGAATGGAGTATGCTTTCCTAGGGTCCCATTGAATTAAAGGTATTGCTAACATCTGGGCTCTTTAGGATCCTTGAATCCAGAAACCAGCAGGTAAGAAGTAGAGTAGCCATCTTGGCAAGGACAATTTACCCAGATCATCAGGAAGAGTAATCCTGCTGTTACACAGTGGAAACCAGGTGGTCCACTTGAGTGCATCTTGGTAATTACTTGCCCAATCACTGCTTTAGTTGGTCAGGTACAGGCCTCAGAAGGATATGGTGACAAGGGTTTTAGGACCCTCAGGGTCAGGAATTTGGGTAGTGCCACCAGGGATACCACCAAGTTTAGCAGAAATAATAGCTAAAGGTGAGAGACTATAGAATGGATAGTGGAGGAGAAGAGTGATAAGCATTATTTTTAGACTCAAGACCTGTTGCAGTGATGGAGGCCTGCCTTCCTAGCCTAACTGTTGTAAGTTTACTCTCAAGAGGAGAGGCTACTAGAGTCCTGGAAGAGCTACTCCCAAAACATATTAAGAAGTGGACCTAGGCAGTGCAACGGATGAATATTAGCAGATGTGGAGATATGTTACCTAGATTCCCCTTCAAAGAATGAATTGCCACTCGACTGTGAGCAGTTAGTCACCTCCCATATTGTCTGCTTCAGCTTCAAAGAGCTTCCTTGTGAAAAGTTACAACCTTCCCTTGAAGCCCATATTTGGTGACTGAATGAGGCATCAGCATAAAATTTTGGCCATCTTGACACAATGTTCAACAACTTTAATGGATTCTCTCTAGAGTGCTCTATTTTGTTGGGTAAGGATTTGTCAGAATGCATTTCAGTTCAGCTTCTCTCTCTGCCCAATAATGGTTCTCCCCCTTCCTTTACAGATGTTGATTCATAATAAATACCTTATATCTAACCCCTAACCTGAGATAACTTTCAAATGATTTGCAAAGATTTGAAGCTGAATTTCTGAGAATATATTGGAACATACGTTCCCCCAGTAGACAGACCTGGATCTACTTGATCTGGAGGGTCTTTCTTGATCTGGAGAAATTGAGCTTGAATCCTAATTCCACTACCCTTAATGATTCGCAATCAGGGACAATTTTGCCCCTCAGTAGACATTTTTCAATGTTTGCAAGCATTTTGAGCTATTAAAAATGGAGCAGGGTGCTACTGGCATCTAGTAGGTATAGGCAAGGAATACTGGTAAACGTTTGACAATGCACAGGACAGCACCCACAACAGTGAAGTCCTGCTCAAAATGTCAATAGTGTCAAGGTTGAGAACCCTTGTCCTAGATGAGTAACCTTGTGGGAATTAACTACTCTTACTAAGTACATTATTTTTCTCTTGCTGCTATAACAAATAATCCCAAACTTGGTGGCTTAAAACAATGCAAATTTTTTCTTTTACATTTATGGAGGCCGGAAATCTGAAATCAGGTTCATTTGGTTAAAATCAAGGTGTTGGTAGGGCTGGTTCTTTCTGCAGGGTATAGGGGAGAATTTGTTTCATTACCTCTTCCAGCTTCTAGAGGTCACCTGCATCATGGCTCTTTCCTGCATCGTTTTATCCTCTGCTTCCATCATCACATCTCCTACTGTGTTTTTGACTCCTAGTGTGTGTTTTGTTTCCTCAATATAAGGATCCTTGTGATACATCTAACCCACCTGGATAATCCGGATTTCTGCATCTCGAGATCTTTAACTTAATTACATTTGCAAAGTCCCTTCTGCCATATAAGGTAACATATTCTCAGGTTCTCAGGGACCTTCGGGAGCCATTATTCTGTCTGCCACACTAAACTTCCATTTTCTCATGTCCAAAGTAAAAATAATAAGAGTAATTAGAGTTATTCTCCTGGAGTTGTAAGGATAAGATGAGTGATTGTATGTATATTCCTTAGCAGAGTGTCTGGCACGTAATTATAGCTAATATTGTTTATCTTTACAAATATTATTTAACTAGGCCTATGATATAAATCATGAGTCCACTATTTATATCATAGCATTTTATCCATGACCTCCAAATTTTTATCTACAGTGGCAGACACACAAAACATGCTTCCCTATTTCCAGGGTGCTTCTGGCATACTTCTGGATTTGGAGAGTAAAAGATTTCAACTGGTACATCTTATTACATGGGTGGTCGAGTTATTGAACTCTATTGACAAAAGGCTGGATTTTCCAGCAAGATGGAGCTTCATTAAAATTCTGCAGAGACTGAAAATTCAATAATCTCTCTCACAAAGAACTGCATGAGCAGGGCTGATTAGGCAATTTCTTTCTCATTCCATTTCTTTTGCTAAAAGCACTGTTACTTCTTGTTTGGTACAAAAAGACAATCATTAAATGAACATTCGTTATAGGTGATTAAGCGGAAAGTTTTAAAGGTGCTCTGACTTCTTTCTCAAAGTCTAATTGAGGGCTTGAAGGGGAGTGTGGAGAAAAATATAAAACAAAACATCATTACCATATTCTGGTCTAAAATATGAAAAGTGCGATGCTAATAAATACTTTGCAGTTTGCTTCTTTTCAACTCTTGATCTCTGTCTTGTTTACTCAAACATGCTTCCTCTCCACTATCCCATTGCCTTCTCCCTTCTACTGCCCAATCCTTTTTGTACTCTACTACTTCTGTCTGGAAGAACACACTCATGTTGGACAGAATACACAATAGTGCCCAATGAGCCTTACATTTTCCTGATTAAACCCCCCATAATTATTGAAATCAAGAGACTTCCCAGGTATTTATCTTTCTATCCACACTTAATATCGAATACCCGATTGCATTACTGTAGTAGCTTTAGAAAACTGAACTAGTACACGCAAGTAAAATTTTAGGATAAAGACTAAGGCATCTTTCCTTTTCATTCATGTATTACCTTTCTTGATAGATAGATAGATAGATAGATAGATAGATAGATAGATAGATAGATAGATAGATGACAGATAGATAGATAGACCTCTCAATCTTTTTTCTGTATGGGACATGGCTTTGCCATGAGGGCAGAGACTTTTTTGGTGGCTTTTATTTACCGTTGTATATCAAGTATGAAGTAGAATGTCAAGTACATAGACCTGTTCAATAAATATTTGTTCACTCAATGTATCTTGAGTGTAATAACAGATATGATCTTCCCTGTACAGAAGTCTTATCTAGAACAATAACTGGGTGAGGTCTTTAACTTGAGTCTTTATGAAGATAGCAATCTTTACTGTAAGTAAATAAAGCATATATTTGTTGTCAATTATTTTATACTTAATTATGTTTAAGAAAAATATAAATAGTATCTACTGGGGTTCCAACAGAAAATTTTCATTTCTTTTACAGAAGATGTCCTTGAAATATCTTGAGTAGATATTCCCAAGACTCTCCTTTCTAATTCAGTCCATATTCCTCATGTTTCACTGAGTCCTGCTGATTCTCTTAAGCTCAGGCCATTTTGTTCTTGGCCCATAACAGCTTGCTATGGGATGTCACTTTTTAATATCAGGCCTTTTATCCTCAATATTTTATGAAGTAAAGATCAAATTCCCAGTAACAGGCCTTTGTCCACCGTTATTTCTAAGAAGACTTTAATCCCAACCAATGCCGGTGTAGATTATTTGCTATAGATCACTCACCTAATCATTTCCAGACGACTTCAGGTGTTCTCACTAACGTAAGCACCCACAAGGTCTTAACTCTGTGTTTTGCCTGTGCCTCTAGAAAAGGGAAGAATATTTTCCTGTTCCCTTTGGCAGGAATAGAAACAAGTTAACTCTATTCCATGTGAAATCTCTGTCTATCAAACTCCATGAGCCTCCCAAAGTATTTGAATATATGGGAATTATAAAATAAAAAATATGCACAGGCCTTACCTACAAACCTCAGAGCTTGGTCTTCCTGTGTTCTGAATTGGCAAATAAAAAAGAGTATCCTGAATCTAGCATGAGAGAGAGAGAGGAGAGGAGGCACATTCTAGCCCATGCCTTTTCTTCTCTGGAGTTCCTGAATGATTCTTTATGAGTTGATATGGGGTTCTGTGTGTAGTCAGATAAGTTGGATGGGATGAGATGAACAATAGGAAATGACAAGCAGAAAGGCAGTGTATTCCTTGTGGCAGGCTAGATGGAAGTACATTGCAGGGTAGCTGCACTGTGAGTGAAGACAGATCAATGGCAGGCAGAGAAGACAGAGCTATGCCTCCGGATTCACAGACACTGCCTCCAGTGCTGACATGGTGCCAGAGGCATCTGGGAAACTACTACAGCTGACGGTTTGACAAGCCAGTCTGGTCTATGGCTAGGAGAGGTGAACTTGCTGTCTTTGAGCAAAGAATTCAGGCCAATTGTAACTACACAAAGCAGCGCAGGAAACAGTAATATGTGCTATGTGTATTAGCAGAGCCAGGCCCAAAAGATAACGAATATTTATAGGTGACCCTGGAATAATGCAGGGGTTAGGGCAGGTGTTAGGAATGCAACTCCTCCCCCACCTCCACACACACACACACACACACAAACACACACACACAGTCAAAAATCTGTGTGTAACTTTTTTGGCTGCCCCAAAACTTAACTACTAATAGCCTAGTGTTAAATGGAAGTCTTACCAATAACAAGCAGTTAACACATATTTTATGTATGTATTAAATACTATATTATTTTTTTATTATTATACTTGAAGTTCTGGGGTACATGTGCAGAATGTGCAGGTTTGTTACATAGGTATACACGTGCCATGGTGGTTTGCTGCACCCATCAACCCATCATTTACATTAGGTATTTCTCCTAATGCTATCCCTTCTCTAGCCCTCCACCCTCAGACAGGCCCCCGAGTGTGATGTTCCCCTCCCTGTGTCCATGTGAAAACATGTGGTGTTTGGTTTTTCTGTTCTTGTGTTAGTTTGCTGAGAATGATGATTTCCAGCTTCATCCATGTCCCTGCAAAGGACATGAACTCTCCTTTTCACGGCTGCCTAGTATTCCATGGTGTATATGTGCCACATTTTCTTTATCCAGTCTACCATTGATGGGCATTTGGGTTGGTTCCAAGTCTTTACTCTTGTGAATAGTGCTGCAATAAACACACGTGTGCATGTGTCTTTATAGCAGAATGACTTATAATCTTTTGGGTATATACCCAGTAATGGGATTGCTGGGTCAAATGGTATTTCTAGTTCTCGATCCTTGAGGAATTGCCACACTGTCTTCCACATGGTTGAACTAATTTACACTCCTACCAACAGTGTAAAAGTGTTCCTATTTCTCCACATCCTCTCCAGCATCTGTTGTTTCCTGACTTCTTAATGATTGCCATTCTAACTGGCATGAGATGGTATCTCACTGTGGTTTTGATTTGCATTTCTCTAATGACCAGTGATGATGAGCTTTTTTTCATATGTTTTTTTGGCTGCATAAGTGTCTTCTTTTGAGAAGTGTCTGTTCATATCCTTTGCCCACTTTTTGATGGGGTTGTTTTTTTCTTGTAAATTTGTTTAAGTATTAAATACTGTATTCTTAAAATAACGTAAGCTAGAGAAAAAGGTTATTAAGATAATCACATAGAAGAGAAAATGTATTTACTATTCATTATGTGGAAGTGGACCATCATAAGATCTTCATCCTCATTATCTTCTTGTAGAGTAGGCTGAGGAAGAGGAGAGATTGGTTTTTCTGTCTCAGGAGTGGCAGAGGTGGAGGGGAAGGCAGGGGAGACAAGCACATTAGATGTAACTTTTATTGAAAAAATTCATGTGTAAGTGGATCCATGCAGTTGAAACTTATGTTGTTCCTTTTTTATGGTTGTGTAGTATCCCGTGGTGTATATGTACCACTTTTTCTTCATCCACTCCAACGTCGATGGGCATCTAGGTTGATTCCATGTCTTTATAATTGTGAATAGTGCTGTGATGAAGGCATGTGTCATGTGTCTTTTGGTATGATCATTTATATTTCTTTGGGTATACACCCAGTGATGGAATTGCTGGGTCAAATGGTAGTTCTATTTTAACTTCTTTAGGAAGTTAAACATTTGTTTATCTTGAAAAGTGCCCCTTATGCATTTGATAAGAATGTGTGTTCTGTTGTTGGGTAGAGTGTTCTGTACATGTCTATCAGATTTAGTTGTTTTTTTATATTGTTAAAGTCATCTATTTTCTTACGTATCTTCTGTCTCTTTGTCCTATCCAGCAACCAGACATCTCCAGACTGGGAAATCTTCAGACTGCTTCCTAGAGTAACTGGACTAACTTACATTCCCACCAGCAGCATATAAGAATTCCCTTTTCTCTGCAACCTCACAGCACCTGTTATCTTTTTGCTTTTAATAATAGCCATTCTGACTACTGTGAGATGGTATCTCATTGTGGTTTTGTTTTGCATTTTCCTAATGATTAATGATGTTGAGCATTTTTTCATACGCTTGTCACATATGTGTCTTCTTTTGAAAAGTATCTGTTCATGTCCTTTGCATATTTTTCATGGAGTTATTTGCTTTTTGCTTGTTAATTTACATTCCTTATGGATTCTGGGTATTATGTCTTTGTTGGATGCATAGTTTGCAAATATTCTCTCCAATTCTGTAGGTTGTTTGTTTACTCTGCTGATAGTTTCTTTTGCTGTGCAGAAGCTCTTCAGTCTAATTAGGCACCACTTGTCGATTTTTGCTTTTATTGCAATTGGTTTTAGAGTCTTCATTATGAAGTTTTTGCCAGGACCCATGTCCAGAATGGTAATTCCTAGGTTTTTCTCTAGGGTTTTTATAGTTTTAGATTTTACATTTAAGTCTTCAATCCATCTTGAGTTGATTTTGGTATATGGTGAAAGGTAGTGATCCAGTTTCAATCTTCTGCATATGGCTAGCCAGTTATTTCAGCACCATTTATTTGATAGAGAGTTCTTTTCCCATTGCTTGTTATTATTGGCTTTGTCAAAGATTAGATAGTCATCGGTGTACACCTTTATTTCTGGGTTCTCTATTCTGTTCCATTGGTCTGTGTGTCTGTTTTTGTAAAAGTAGCATGCTGTTTTAGTTACTGTAGCCTGGAGGTACAGTTTGAAGTCGGGGAGTGTGATGCCTCTAGCTTTGTTCTTTTTGCTCAGGATTGCTTTGGCAATTTAAACTCCTGTTTGGTTTCAAATGAATTTTAGAATTTTTTTTTAATTCTGTGAAAAATATCATTGGTAGTTTGATAGGAATACCATCGAGTCTGTAAATTGCTTTGGGCAGTATGGCCATTTTAACAATATTGATTCTTCATGTCCATGAATGCGAAATATTTTTCCATTGGTTTGTGTTATCTCTGATTTCTTTCAGCAGTCTCTTGTAATTCTCATTGTTGAGATCTTTCACCTTCCTGGTTAGTTGTATTCCTAGGTATTTTATTCTTTTTGTGGCTATTGTGAATGGGATTGCATTCTTGATTTGGCTCTCAAAATTCTTGATTTGGCTTGGATATTATTGATATATAGAAATGGTACTGATTTGTATACATTGATTTTGTATCTTGAAACTTCGCTGAAGTTTTATCAGACCCAGGAGGCTTTGAGCAAAGATTATGGGGTTTTCTACGTATCGAATTACATTGTCTGTGAAAACAAATAGTTTGACTTCCTCTCTTCCTATTTAGATGCCTTTTACTTCCCTCTTTTTCCTGGTTGCTCTGGCTAGGCCTTCTAGGACTATGTTGAATTGGAGTGGTGAAAGTGGTTATTCTTGCCTTGTTCTGGCTTTCAAGGGGAATGCTTCCAGCTTTTGACTGTTCAGTATGATGTTGGCTATGGGTTTGTCATACATGGCTCTTATTATTTTAAGGTATTTACCTTGAATTCCTGGTTTGTTGAGAATTTTTAACATGAAAGGATGTTGAATTTTATCAAAAGACTTTTCTGCATTTATTGGGATGATCATGTAGTTTTTATTTTTAGTTTTGTTTATATGATGAATCACATTTATTGATTTGCATAAACAGAAATCAATAAATGTGATTCTTGCTGTGTTGAATTTTATATTGATATATACTGTCTTTCTTTGTCTCTTGCAACATTTTTCATTTTAATGTCTAATTCATCTGATATTATCAGATTACAAAGATTATCATTTTGTAAATTTTTAAATAATCGAAGTTTACTTTTGATATAAAAACTTTTTAAATGTGATATTTCTTAATTTCTTTCTTTAACATAAAATGCTGATCTTAACATTTTCTTTACTACTCAGAGGCAGTATACTGAACATTCATTTTCACCGGAGTGTGCTGTAACCATTCTTGAGGTTTTCTGCCTCTTCCTTCAGGCTCGAAGACATCATCTCTTACTACCACTAGGATGCCTACGTGTGTGAAAATAGAGCTGGCAAAACTACAAAGACATGAAACAAAGATAGCAACTGCACTTAATCTATCTGAGACCCAATTTCGTCATTCATAAAGATTATTATGTTTGTGGGAATTAAGAAATACTGTCCTTCACATTGAAAGTGCTCAATGAATAGTAAATATTAACATTATTATAATCAGCAAGCAGAAATGACAGGGTGTATAAGAGGAGGTGAGGACATGAGGAATAGTTGAAGGGTGGAAAGATAACATTAGACTCAGAAATATATAAACTTTCATAATCTTCCCACTTTCCAGTAACCTTTACTTTATCTGTTAAATCCTACTGATCCTTCATGGCTTAACTCAAAATCTCCACCACCAAGAATTCAGAATGAACCCATGTATCTGTCAGGGTTCAGCCAGTAGGAGATATATCTCGAGATTTACTGCAGGGAATTGGCTTAGGTGATTGTTGGGGCTCATATGGCAAGTTAGAAATTTTATAGGATAGGCCATCAGGAAAGTCAAGCCACAACTCTCCATTATGAGCTGAGGCTGCTGTCCACAGGTATAATTTCTACTTCTAGGAAATCTCAGCTTTTCTCTTAAGGCCTTTCAACTGGTTAAATCAGCCTCACCCAGACTATCTAGAATAATCTCCTTTACTTAAAATTAATTTCTCATAAATGTTAATCACATATACAAAATACCTTCATACAAACACCTGAATTACAGTGTGATTGAATACTGGGGACTATAGCCAAGCCAAGCTGACATATATACTGACCATCACAACCCTCTACTCTGTTACTGTTATATCTCCATTGAAGTACTCACCATGGTGTGTCTTGTGTTAGAATTAGGTACACAGCTGTTCTTCCAACAAAGAAACCCTTGAGAACAAACACCATGAATTAGCATTGTTGTTTCCTGCAGACTTGAAATTGAAACTCAATTTACATTTGATTAATTAAATTCTCCCACAATCCCACTTTAATAAAATACTATATTTTCTGTTTGCTGAGTTTGCCCAACGTTTAATCTCTGAAGAAATGGGATTTTATCTTATTGTACATTGGCCACAGGAAGTAGCTAGTATTTACTTCTCCACTCTACAGGAGGAAAATTGCATGTTTCCTAAATCAACTTCTTTAGAAAACATACTCTGTGCATGTGCAGACACGTATGTGTATACACACACACACACACACACGACAGGTTGATAAACAAAATGAATGAGAGATAACTTTATTTCACCTTAGTTTTCTCAATGCATTATCCTGGGCTTAAATGTCTGTGTAGACTATGTTTTAGAAATGCTGTTCATTATTTCTGAACTGTTAATCCCTCTCAGAGAGAAAAGTAAAATGAATATATATATATAGTCATACTTTGTTTTAGTAGAGGTTATACTAATGGTCATGAGTCATGTCAAAGAATCATTTTGAAGGAAGGACTTTTGAGCTACTCCTTTGATGTAGCCATATTCTTGCCCTCCCAAAAATAAGTTAATAAAACAAAATTAAGTAACAATGTGGAAACAATTTTATCCTTTCAGAAAATGCATAAATAATCCCACTGTGCCCTGGGATATGTTTAGGGATAGAAAGAGGGATTGTAAATAATGGTCTAATAAAGAGAGATGAAAAATGAATAATTAAGTAGTGACCGAAGAAAAGCATGCTCGTTTAGAAAGAGAAAAATGGATTCTAGTATTATCTATGAGTGTGTCTTAGAAAGAGAAACAGAGACAGACTGAGAGAGAAAGAGAAGCACAAAAATGAAAATTACTCTTCTGGGTCTAACTCTGAACAAAAGAGTAGAAACTGAATGGAGAAGATGTGATAGATGCCCCAAGAGAGACTGTCAAAAACATTTATAGGGATATGGTCAAAGTCAAATGTGTGGCATAAATTTCAAAATAACTTTATAAAGTCTAGAAGGAAGATGGAAACACTCCAAAAGGAAATATGGCAAAAAGGGGGTAGAGAGCAATAAAAAAAAAGACATCCATTTAAATTTTTCAGAAGTCTTAAAGAGAAAGAAATAAAGTAGGAATTCAAAGAGATCAAGGTGTCTGGAAAGCAAGCCTTCTGGTGGGCTCAGAATTGAAGGATTTGAAAGAGTATCACATAACCAAGAATTAAGGCATCTAATAGAGTGCCCCCATGAAGTGTCCAGATGCTTATAATTGCACAAGTGAACAGAATGTCTCATTTAAGAGCATACTGATGATACAAAAAGGCACTGGAGAGGACCAAACAAAGTTATGTAAATAACCAAAAAGTCACAAAGTACCCACTGCACTGAAGGAAACAGTGCAGTGGTTTGATAAAAATGGCTCACCTTGTCCTCCTCCACTAGGCAAGGTTCTGGAGCAGAGTGGGAAAATATGCACAAATAGACCAAGGCCTTCTGGAGAAAAGGTGGGTCACAAATGTATGTGTAGGAGAAGACTATAAACTAGCATGATGCTGAAGAATGTCTACAGGCAGGATAGAATACTAGGCAAACTCATCAAGGGAGGGTGATTCTCAACTGAAGAGCTGAGCTAAACAATGGTCTACAGGATCCTGAGAAAGGTTGCTTCCAGTACAAAGCCCCTCTGTTCACAATTGCCACAGGATGGTAATATGACTTGGAGAACCTTGGCTGACTATAAAATGAAAGAGCCCTTGGCTAACCTCCAGAATGAGTGAACCTTCAGAAATGCATTAAAGATAACCAAAGAGCTATTAGAGTGATGTCACCTAAGATGATGGAATAGGAGATACCAGCCTTCATTATCCCACAGAAAAGCAACACAGATGGCTATTCACAAACCAAAATGGTGCAGAGAGGGCTCCATGGCCTATTAAAAATCTGAAGCAACATAGTGGAGCAAAAACACAGAGAATATTTACATAGAAAAGACCACTGGTGAGATTGGCATACATGAGATGTCAGGAGATGTCTAGGAGCAAAGAATAAAGGTAAAAGTTATTGGTATCAGCCACACAGCAGAAACCATCATAGTTCCCAGCAGCCTTCTCTGCAGAGGACACTAGCATCTCTTGCCAATGAGGTAACCAACAGCTATTTTTATTGAGGAACCCCAGAGAGGGAGAATTGGCTGCATACCCCTCCCTAACCCAAGAAGCAGCCGCTATGAAATCATTTTGAGAAAGGAGCCACTCTCTCTCCCAATCCTGTGCATGTCCCATTTCTGGAGCCATGGCTACTCTGTAAGTGCCTACATTCCAGATCCAGGCCCTGTAGCTAGATTGGGTCTGCCCATGTCTCAGACTTTGAAGTCATCACCATATACAGCTAGTTTGCACTCTGGGCCCCAGTAACAAGCCCTCATTGCAAACGCCCATGCTATAGACACTGGCTTACCTAGAGAGCTAGGCCCCTCCCTGACCCTGGAGCTGCTTTAATGCTGCACACATGTGTGTTTTCATTCTAGGATCCCCCTAATGTTTCACAAGCATCCTCATCTCACACAAAGATATCAATTCAACGTCAGAGGTGGCTGCCCAACGAGCACCAGTGCCATTGCTACTCTGGATCCTAGAACTGCAGTGTTTCCAATCATGTCTGTTTTTCAGACCTCAGCTCCATGGCCATTTTGGGGTTTCACTCATCAGACACCAGTGCCACAGCCACTGAAAGTGAAAATCCACAGTTCTGCAGACACCGCTGCTGATACCCAGGCAAACAGGGTCTGGAGTGGACCTCCAGCAAACTCCAAGAGACCTGCAGCTGAGGGTGCTGTCTGTTAGAAGGAAAACTAACAAACAGAAAGGACAGCCACACCAAAAACCCATCTGTACGTCACCATCATCAAAGACCAAAAGTAGATAAAACCACAAAGATGGGGAAAAAACAGAGCAGAAAAACTGGAAACTCTAAAAAGCAGAGTGCCTGTCCTCCTCCAAAGGAATACAGTTCCTCACCAGCAACGGAACAAAGCTGGACGGAGAATGACTTTGACAAGTTGAGAGAAGGCTTCAGACGATCAAACTACTCCGAGGTACAGGACGAAATTCAAACCAAAGGCAAAGAAGTTGAAAACTTGGAAAAAAGTTTAGACGAATGTATAACTAGAATAACCAATACAGAGAAGGGCTTAAAGAAGCTTGAGAACTACGTGAAGAATGAAGAAACCTCAGGAGCCAATGCGATCAACTGGAAGAAAGGGTATCAGTGATGGAAGATGAAATGAATGAAATGAAGCAAGAAGGGAAGTTTAGAGAAAAAAGAATAAAAAGAAATGAACAAAGCCTCCAAGAAATATGGGACTATGTGAAAAGACCAAATCTACATCCGATTGGTGTATCTGAAAGTGACCAGGAGAATGGAACCAAGTTGGAAAACACTCTGCAGGATATTATCCAGGAGAACTTCCCCAATCTAGCAAGGCAGGCCAACATTCACATTCAGGAAATACAGAGAACGCCACAAAGATACTCCTCGAGAAGAGCAACTCCAAGACACATAATTGTCAGATTCACCAAAGCTGAAATGAAGGAAAAAATGTTAAGGGCAGCCAGAGAGAAAGGTCGGGTTACCCACAAAGGGAAGCCCATCAGACTAACAGCTGATCTCTCAGCAGAAACTCCACAAGCCAGAAGAGAGTGGGGGCCAATATTCAACATTCTTAAAGAAAAGAATTTTCAACCCAGAATTCATATCCAGCCAAACTAAGCTTCATAAGTGAAGGAGAAATAAAACACTTTACAGACAAGCAAATGCTGAGAGATTTTATCACCACCAGGCCTGCCCTAAAAGAGCTCCTGAAGGAAGCACTAAACATGGAAAGGCACAACCGGTACCAGCCGCTGCAAAATCATGCCAAAATGTAAAGACCATCGAGACTAGGAAGAAACTGCATCAACTAACGAGCAAAATAACCAGCTAACATCATAATGACGGGATCAAATTCACACATAACAATATTAACTTTAAATGTAAATGGACTAAATGCTCCAATTAAAAGACACAGACTGGTAAATTGGATAAAGAGTCAAGACCCATCAGTGTGCTGTATTCAGGAAACCAATCTCACATGCAGAGACACACATAGGCTCAAAATAAAAGGATGGAGGAAGAAATACCAAGCAAATGGAAAACAAAAAAAAGCAGGGGTTGCAATCCTAGTCTGATAAAACAGACGTTAAACCAACAAAAATCAAAAGAGACAAAGAAGGCCATTACATAATGGTAAAGGGATCAATTCAACAAGAAGAGCTAACTATCCTAAATATATATGCACCCAATACAGGAGTACCCAGATTCATAAAGCAAGTCCTGAGTGACCTAAAAGAGACTTAGACTCCCACACAATAATAATGGGAGAATTTAACACCCCACTGTCAACATTAGACAGATCAACGAGACAGAAAGTTAACAAGGATACCCAGGAATTGAACCCAGCTCTGCACCAAGCTGACCTAATAGACATCTACAGAACTCTCCACCCCAAATCAACAGAATATACATTCTTTTCAGCACCACACCACACCTATTCCAAAATTGACCACATACTTGGAAGTAAAGCTCTCCTCAGCAAATGTAAAAGAACAGAAATTATAACAAACTGTCTCTCAGACCATAGTGCAATCAAACTAGAACTCAGGATTAAGAAACTCACTCAAAACCGCTCAACTACATGGAAACTGAACAACCTGCTCCTGAATGACTACTGGGTACATAACAAAATGAAGGCAGAAATAAAGATGTTCTTTGAAACCAATGAGAATAAAGACGCAACATACCAGAATCTCTGGGACATATTCAAAGCAGTGTGTAGAGGGAAATTTATAGCACTAAATGCCCACAAGAGAAAGCAGGAAAGATCCAAAATTGACACCCTAACATCACAATTAAAAGAACTAGAAAAGCAAGAGCAAACACATTCAAAAACTAGCAGAAGGCAAGAAATAACTAAAATCAGAGCAGAACTGAAGGAAATAGAGATAAAAAAAAAAACCCCTTCAAAAAATTAATGAATCCAGGAGCTGGTTTTTTTGAAAGGATCAACCAAATTGATAGACCACTAGCAAGACTAATAAAGAGAAAAAGAGAGAAGAATCAAATAGACGCAATAAAAAATGATAAAGGGGATATCACCACAGATCCCACAGAAATACAAACTACCATCAGAGAATACTACAAACACCTCTACGCAAATAAACTAGAAAGTCTAGAAGAAATGGATAAATTCCTCAACACATACACTCTCCCAGGACTAAACCAGGAAGAAGTTGAATCTCTGAATAGACCAATAGTAGGAGCTGAAATTGTGGCAATAATCAACAGCTTACCACCCAAAAAGAGTCCAGGACCAGATGGATTCACAGCTGAATTCTACCAGAGGTACAAGGAGGAACTGGTACCATTCCTTCTGAAACTATTCCAATCAATAGAAAAAGAGGGAATCCTCCCTAACTCATTTTATGAGGCCAGCATCATCCTGATACCAAAGCCTGGCAGAGACACAACCAAAAAAGAGAATTTTAGACCAATATCCTTGATGAACATTGACGCAAAAATCCTCAATAAAATACTGGCAAACCGAATCCAGCAGCACATCAAAAAGCTTATCCATCATGATTGAGTGGGCTTCATCCCTGGGATGCAAGGCTGGTTCAACATACGCAAATCAATAAATGTAATCCAGCATATAAACAGAACCAAAGACAAAAACCACATGATTATCTCAATAGATGCAGAAAAGGCCTTTGACAACATTCAACAACACTTCATGCTAAAAACTTTCAATAAATTAGGAATGGATGGGACGTATCTCAAAATAAGAAGAGCTATCTATGACAAACCCACAGCCAGTATAATACTGAATGGGCAAAAACTGGAAGCATTCCCTTTGAAAACTGGCACAAGACAGGGATGCCCTCTCTCACCACTGCTATTCAACATAGTGTTGGAAGTTCTGGCCAGGGCAATTAGGCAGGAGAAGGAAATAAAGGGTATTCAATTAGGAAAAGAGGAAGTCAAATTGTCCCTGTTTGCAGACGACATGACTGTATATCTAGAAAACCCCACTGTCCCAGCCCAAAATCTCCTTCAGCTGATAAGCAACTTTAGCAAATTCTCAGGATATAAAATCAATGTAAAAAAATCACAAGCATTCTTATACACCAATAACAGACAAACAGAGAGCCAAATCAAGAGTGAACTCCCATTCACAATTGCTTCAAAGAGAATAAAATACTTAGGAATCCAACTTACAAGAGATGTGAAGGACCTCTTCAAGGAGAACTACAAACCACTGCTCAAGGAAATAAAAGAGGATACAAACAAATGGAAGAACATTCCATGCTCATGGGCAGGAAGAATCAATATTGTGAAAATGGCCATACTGCCCAAGGTAATTTATAGATTCAATGCCATCCCCATCAAGCTACCAATGACTTTCTTCACAGAATTGGAAAAAAACTACTTTAACGCTCATATGGAACCAAAAAAGAGTCTACATCGCCAAGTCAATCCTAAGCCAAAAGAACAAAGCTGGAGGCATCACGCTACCAGACTTCAAACTATACTACAATGCTACAGTAACCAAAACAGCATGGTACTGGTACCAAAACAGAGATATAGATCAGTGGAACAGAACAGAGCCCTCAGAAATAATGCCACATATCTATAACTATCTGATCTTTGACAAACTTGAGAAAAACAAGCAATGGGGAAAGGATTCCCTATTTAATAAATGGTGCTGGGAAAACTGGCTAGCCATATGTAGAAAGCTCAAACTGGATCCCTTCCTTACACCTTATACAAAAATTAATTCAAGATGGATTAAAGGCTTAAATGTTAGACCTGAAACCATAAAAACCCTAGAAGAAAACCTAGGCATTACCATTCAGAACATAGGCATGGGCAAGGACTTCATGTCTAAAACACCAAAAGCAATGGCAACAAAAGCCAAAATTGACAGATGGGATCTCATTAAACTAAAGAACTTCTGCGCAGCAAAAGAAACTACCATCAGAGTGAACAGGCAACCTACAAAATGGGAGAAAATTTTCACAACCTACTCATCTGAAAAAGGGCTAATATCCAGAATCTACAATGAACTCAAACAAATTTAGAAGAAGAAACAAACAACCCCAACAAAAAGTGGGCAAAGGATATGAACAGACACTTCTCAAAAGAAGACATTTATGCAGCCAAAAGACACATGAAAAAATGCTCATCATCACTGGCCATCAGAGAAATGCAAATCAAAACCACAATAAGATATCATCTCACACCAGTTAGAGTGGTGATCATTAAAAAGTCAGGAAACAACAGGTGCTGTAGAGGATGTGGAGAAATAGGAACACCTTTACACTGTTGGTGGGACTGTAAACTAGTTCAACCATTGTGGAAGTCAGTGTGGCGATTCCTCAGGGATCTAGAACTAGAAATACCATTTGACCCAGCCATCCCATTACTGGGTATATACCCAAAGGACTATAAATCATGCTGCTATAAAGACACATGCACACGTATGTTTATTGCGGCACTATTCACAATAGCAAAGACTTGGAACCAAGCCAAATGTCCAACAATGATAGACTGGATTAAGAAAATGTGGCACATATACACCATGGAATACTATGCAGCCATAAAAAAGGATGAGTTCATGTCCTTTGTAGGGACATGGATGAAACTGGAAATCATCATTCTTAGTAAACTATCACAAGGACAAAAACCAAACACCGTATGTTCTCACTCATAGATGGGAATTGAACAATGAGAACACACGGACACAGGAAGGGGAACATCACGCTCTGGGGACAGTTGTGGGGTGGGGGGAGGGGGAGGGATAGCATTAGGAGATATACCTAATGCTAAATGACGAGTTAATGGGTGCAGCACACCAGCATGGCACATGTATACATATGTAACTAACCTGCACATTGTGCACATGTAGCCTAAAACTTAAAGTATAATAATAAAAAAAAAAAAAAAAAGAAAGTGAGCTCACAAGTCAGATCCTATGCCAAAAGGGATCCCCTCAGGCACAACTTCTCAGGGGTGGAAGAAAAAGACATTGGGAAGACCCTGGCAACTATCTAACCAAAGATCCCAAAAACCCACAGTGCCACTGCAGACATCCATGGCATTGCCTACAAAGGATCCCTGCAATCTTTATCAATGCCAACCTTACCTGGCAGAGCTACACAGATACTAAACATCTGGCACACTCACTGGTGCCAGATGTTTTCCAGGTTTTCCAGAGTGAAACTAGCTGGCAAAACCTGCAAGAGGTAACTGCTCTACCAAACGCCAGACATCAACACAAGGCAACAAAAAACACAAAACCAAGGAGATGTAACACCACCAAAAGAACACAGTAACCTTCTAGTAGCTGCCAAAAGAAAGGCAGATATACAAACTACCTGACAAAAAATTCAAAATAATTGTTTTAAGATAGTGCAACAAACTTCAAGAAAACATAAACAATTCTATAAAATTAGAAAAACTATAAATGACAAAAGGAGAATTTAACAGAAAGATTGAAATTATAAAAACAAAAAATCAAACAGAAATTTCGGAGATGAAAATATGATGAATGAAATTTAAAAATGCAATAGAGAGCATTGACAGTAGAATTGATCAAGCAAAAGAAAAAAAAACTGTGAACTTGAACACAGGTAAATTGAAAATAGAGTCAGGCACCACATAACAACATTTCTGTTAATGATGAGTTACAAAAATGATGGCCATCCTATAAGATTATAATAGAGCTGAAATTGTCTAGTGATGTCATGGTCATTGTAACACCATAGTGTAATATATTACTCGCATGTTTGTGGTGACATTGGTGTAAAAAAAACTGACTATGCTGCCACTTGTATAAAAGTATATCACATACAACTATGTGTAGTACATAATACTTGATAACAATAGTAAACAACTATGTTACTGGTTTATGTACTTAACATACTACTTTACTATTATTTTACATGAAATTCTTTGACTTATTAAAAAAGTTAACTGTAAAACAGTTATACAGTTCTAGTTTTACAGTTAACTTTTTAACTCAGGCATGTCCTCTAGGAGGTATTCCAAAAGAAAGCATTATTGTAATAGGAGATGACAGCTCCATGCATGTTAATGCCCCTGAAGGCCTTCCAGTGGGACAAGATTTGGAGGTTGAAGATGGTGATATTGATTATCCTGATTCTGTAAGCCTTAGTTAATGTGTGTGTTTGGGTCTTAGCTTTTGCCAAAAAAGTCTAAAGAGTAAAAAGTAAAAAGAGTAAAAACTTACAGAGTAAGGGTATAAAGAAGAAAATACTTTGTACAGCTATACAATGAGATTGCATTTTAAGCTATGTTATTATAAAATAATCAAAGAGCTAAAAATTAAAACGTTTATATAAAGTAAAAATGTTATAGTAAGTTAATTTATTATTGAAAAAAGAAAAAATACTTTTAATAAATCTAGTGTAGCCTAATTGTACAGTGTTATAAACTACAGTAATATACAGTAATGTCCTTGGTCTTCAAATTCACTCAGCACTCACTCATTGACCCATGCAGAGCAATTTCCAGTCCTGCATTTCCCACTTCCTCCATTTGTGGAAAGTGACCTATACATGTGTATCATTTTTTATCTTTTATGTCATATTTTTGCTGTACCTTTTCTATGTTTAGATATGTTTAGACACACATGTCTATGTTTAGATATGTTTAGACTATGAACAAATAGAAAATTTGAACAGACCGACAACTAATAATGAAATTGAATCATTAATAAAAAGTTTCCCATCAAAGAAAAGCTGAGGACCTGATAATTTCATCACTGAATTTTATCAATAGTTTTAATCTTCAAACTCTTTCAAAAAAATAAAGAAAAGGGAATACTTACAAATTTATTTTAGAAGTCCAGCATTACCCTGATGCCAAAGCGAAACAAGGACACTACAAGGAAATAAAATTATGGGTCAATATTCCTGATAAAAATAGATGCAAAAATCCTCAACAAAGTACTAGCAAATTAAATTCAACAGCACATTAAAAGGATCATTAACCATGATCAAGTGGGATGCATCCCAGGGATGCAAATATGATTCCACATATGGAAATTAATAAATGTGATACACCACATTAACAGAATGAAGCATAAAACCCATATGATTATCTCAGTAAGTTCAGATAAGGTGTATTACAAAATTCAACATGCTTTTATTTTTAAAAACTCTCAAGAAATTAGGTACAGAAGGAATGTACCTCAACACAATAAAGACCATTATAATCACTGGTGCAAAATTAAATATTTCCTTTAGTATTAGAAGCAAGTCAAGGATGCCCACTCTCACACTTACAACACAGTACTAGAAATCCCAGCCAGAGCAATTAGGCAAGAGAAAGAAATAAAAAGCATCTAAATCAGAAAGGAAATAGTTAAATTGTCTCTACAGATGATATAAGCATACACATAAAAATCCCAAATTATTTTACCAAAAAGCTGTTAGAACTAATATAAAAATTCAGTAAAATTCAGTAAAATTTCAGGATACAAAGTCAACACACAAATATGAGTAGTCTTCCTATACACTAACAACAAACTATCTGAAAAAAAGTCAAGAAAACAATTCCACTTACAATAGATATAAAAATAAATAAAATACTAAGAAATATATTTAACCAAAGAGGTAAAAGATCTCTGTACTGAAAACTACATTGATGAAAGAAATGAAAGAAGACACAAATAAATGGAAAGATATCTCATGTTCATAGATTGAAAAAAAAAACCTTTAAATGCCCATATAAACCAAAGCAATCAACAGATTAAATGCAATCTTTATCAGAGTTTCAATCACATTTCAATAACAGAAATTTCTTTTAAAAAAATATTAAAATTTTGAAGGAACTGCAAAAGACCCTGAATACAAAAAGTAATCCAGAGAAAAAAGAACAAGGCCAGAGGCATTATACTACCTCGTGAGAAAATCTAATACAAAACTATAGTAATTAAAACAGTATGGTACTGACATAAAAACAGACACATAAACCAATAGAGCAGAACAGAGAGCCCATAAATACATCTTTCATTTACAGTCATATGATTTGCAACAAAAGTGCCAAGAACACACAATTGGAAAGGAGAATTTCTTTAAAAAATGGTACTGGGACAACTAGATATCCAAATACATAAAAATGAAATTAGATCTTTATTTTTTACCATATGCAAAAATCAACTCAGAATGAATTAAAGATTTAAATGTAAGAACTGAAACTCTAAAAGTAGCAAAAGAAAACACAAAAAGCTCCATGATATTGGTCTGGGCAAAAATGTTTTTAAAACAACCTCAAAAGCACAGGCAACAAAAGCAAACATAGACATATGAAATTACATCAAACTAAAAAGCTTTGGTCCAGCAAAGGAAACAATGAACAGAGTGAAGAGACAGCCTATAGTAGGGGTCTTCTGGGCCGTGGGTTGCTATTGGTCCATGGCCTGTTATGAACAAAGCCACACAGCAGGAGGCCAGTGGCAAGCCAGTAAGCATTACCACCTGAGCTCCCCCTCCTGTCAGATCAGTGACAGCATTAGATCCTCACAGGAGCACAAACCCTATTGTGAACTGCACACGTGAAGAATCTAGGTTGCTCCTCATGAGACTCTAATGCCTGATGATCTGAAGTGGAACAGTTTCATCCCAAAACAATTTTCCCTCCCCCAGACCATGGAAAAATTGTCTTCCATGAAAGTTGTCCCTGGTGCTGAAAGGTTGAGGACTGATGACTTATAGACTGAGAGACTATATTTGAAAATCATACATCTAATGAGGGGCTAATATTCAAAATACGTAAGAAACTCAAACTCAGTAGTAAGAAAACAATCTGATTAAAATCTGGGTGAAGGACTTGAATAGATGTTTCTCAAAAGAATACATATAAATAAACAACAGGTAATAAAGAAAAATGTTCAGCCGGGCATGGTGGCTCATACCTGTAATCCCAGCACTTTGGAAGGCCAAGGTGAATGGATCACCTGAGGTCAGGAGTTCGAGACCAGCCTGACCAAAAAGGTGAAACCCCATCTCTACTAAAAATACAAAAATTAGCCGGGTGTGGTGGCAGGCACCTGTAGTCCCAGCTACACAGGAGGCTGAGACAAGAGAATTGCTTGAACCCGGGAGGAGGAGGTTGCAGTGAGCCAAGATTGTGCCACTGCACTCCAGCTTGGGTGATAGAGCAACATTCTGTCTCAAAAAAAAAAAAAAAAAAAAAGAAAGAAAGAAAGAAAAGAAAAAGAAAGAAAAAAAGAAAAAAGAAAAATGTTGAACATCACTAATGATCAGTGAAACAGAAATTAAAACCACAATATTGCTTTATACCTGTTAGAAGGGGTATTACTAAAAAGACAAAAGATAACAAGTGTTAATGAGGATGTGGAGAAAAAAGAATCCCTGTATACTGTTAGTGGAAATATGAATTGCTACAGCCATTATGGAAAATAGTATGGAGGTTTCTCAAAAAATTAAAAGTAAAATGTATGATTCAGCAATCTCACTACTGGGTATGTATCTAAAAAATATGAAATTAGTATGTCAAAGAGATATCTACACTCCCATGTTCATTGCAGCATTAGTCACAATAGCCAAGATATGAAATCAACTTAAGCATCCTGAAACAGATCAAAGTGCTAAAAAAAAGTGATATATATATATATATATACACACACACACACACACACACACACACACACAAAAGGAATACTATCCTGCCTTTTAAAAAGGAGATAACTGGATCAGTTTCAAGATGGCTGAATAGGAACAGCTCCAGTCTGCAGCTCCCAGCGTGATCGATGCAGAAGATGGGTGATTTCTGCATTTCCAACTGAGGTACATGGTTCATTTCATTGGGACTGGTTGGACAGTGGGTGCAGCCCACAGAGGGCAAGCCGAAGCAGGGTGGGGTGTCACCTCACCCGGGAAGCTCAAGGGGTCAGGGGATTTCCCTTTCCTAGCCAAGGGAAGCTGTCACAGACTGTATCTGGAAAAACGGGACACTCTCACCCAAATACTGCACTTTTCCCATGGTCTCAGAAACTGGCATACCAGGAGATTCTCTCCCTTGCCTAGCTCGGCAATTCCCACGCCCATGGAGCCTTGCTCACTGCTAGTGAAGCAGTCTGAGATCCACCTGCAAGGCAGCAGCCTGGGAGGGGAGGGGTGCCCACCATTGCTGAGGCTTGATTAAGTAAACAAAGCAGCTGGGAAGCTTAAACTGGGCAGAGCCCACCACAGCTCAGCAAGGCCTAGTGCCTCTATAGACTCCACCTCTGTAGGCAGCGCATAGCTGAAAAAAGCCAGCAGAAACTTCTGCAGACTTAAACATCCCTGTCTGACAGCTCTGAAGAGAGCAGTGGTTCTCCAGCATGGCGTTTGAGCTCTGAGAGCAGACAGACTGCCTCTTCAAGTGGGTCCCTGAGCCCCATGTAGCCTAACTGGGAGACACCTCCCAGTAGGGGCCGACAGACTCCTCATACAGGCAGGTGCCCCTCTGGGATGAAGCTGCCAGAGAAAGAATCAGGCAGAAATACTTGCTGCTCTGCAATGTTTGCTGTTCTGCAGCCTCCACTGGTGATACCCAGGCAAACAGGGTCTGGAGTGGACCTCCAGCAAACTCCATCAGACCTGGAGCTGAGGGACCAGGCTATTAGAAGGAAAACTAACAAACAGAAAGGAATAGCATCAACATCAACAAAAAGGACATTCACACCAAAACCCCATCTGAGGTCACCAACATCAAAGACCAAAGGTAGGTAAAGCCACAAAGGTGGTGAGAAACCAGAGCAGAAAGCCTGAAAATTCTAAAATCCAGAGTGCCTCTTCTCCTCCAAAGGATGGCAGCTCCTCACCAGCTATGGAACAAAGCTGGACAGAGAAGGACTTTGATGAATTGACAGAAGTAGGCTTCAGAAGGTCGGTAATAACAAACTTCTCTGAGCTAAAGGAACATGTTCTAACCCAACACAAGGAGGCTAAAAACCTTGAAAAACAGTTAGATTAATGGCTAACTAGAATAAACAGTGTGGAGAAGATGTTAAATGACCTGATGGAGCTGAAAACCATGGCACGAGAACTTTGTGACACATGCACAAGTTTCAGTAGCAGATTTGATCAAGTGGAAGAAAGGATATCAGTGATTGAATATCAAATTAATGAAATAAAGCAAGAGGAGGAGTTTAGAGAAAAAAGAGTAAAGAGAGACAAACAAAGCCTCCAAGAAATATGGGACAATGTGAAAAGACCAAATCTATGTTTGATTGGTATACCTGAAAGTGATGGGGAGAATGCAACCAAGTTGGAAAACACTTTTCAGGATATTATCCAGGAGAACTTCCCCAACCTAGCAAGGCAGGCCAACATTCAAATTCAGGAAATACAGAAAACACCACAAAGATACTCCTTGAGAAGAGCAACCCCGAGACACATAATTGTCAGATTCACTAAGGTTGAAATGAAGGAAAAAATGTTAAAAGCAGCCAGAGAGAAAGGTCAGGTTACCCACAAAGGGAAGCCCATCAGACTAACAGTGGATCTCTCAGCAGAAACCTTAGAAGCCAGAAGAGAGTGGGGACCAATATTCAACATTCTTAAAGAAAAGAATTTTCCACCCGTAATCTCATATCCAGCCAAACTAAGCTTCATAAGCGAAGGAGAAATAAAATACTTTACAGACAAGCAAATGCTGAGAGATTTTGTCACCACCAGGCCTGCCTTACAAGACCTCCTGAAGGAAGCACTAAACACGGAAAGTAACAACTGGTACCAGCCACTGCAAAGCATGCCAAATTGTAAAGACCTTTGATGCTATGAAGAAACTGCATTGATTAACGGGCAAAATAACCAGCTAACATCATAATGACAGGATCAAATTCACACATAACAATATTAACCTTAAATGTAAGTGGGCTAAATGCCCCAATTAAAAGACACAGACTGGCAAATTGGATAAAGAGTCAAGACCCATCAGTGTCCTGTATTCAGGAGACCCATCTCATATGCAAAGACACAAATAGGCTCAAAATAAAGGAATAGAGGAAGATCTACCAAGCAAATGGAAAGCAAAAAAAAAAAAAGCAGGGGTTGCAATCCTAGTATCTGATAAAACAGACTTTAAACCAACAAAGGTCAAAAGAGACAAAGCAAGCCATTACATAATGGTAAAGGGATCAATTCAACAAGAAGAGCTAACTATCCTAAATATATATGCACCCAATACAGGAGCACCCACATTCATAAAGCAAGTCCTTAGAGACCTACAAAGAGACTTAGACTCCCACACAATAATAATGGGAGACACTAATAATGTCTAATATTGACACCCCACTGTCAATATTAGACAGATCAATGAGACAGAAGGTTAACAAGGATATCCAGGACTTGAGCTCAGCTCTGCACTAGGCAGATCTAATAGACATCTATAGAACTCTACACCCCAAATCAACAGAATATATGTTCTTCTCAGCAACACGTCACACTTTTTCTAAAATTGACCACATAATTGGAAGTAAAGCACTCCTCAAAAAATGTAAAAGAACAGAAATCACAACAAATTTCCTCTCAGACCACAGTGCAATCAAATTAGAACTCAGGATTAAAAAACTCACTCAAAACCGTACAACTACATGGAAACTGAACAACCTGCTCCCGAATGACTACTGGGTACAGGCAAAAATGAAGATGTTCTTTGAAACCAATGAGAACAAAGACAGAACGTACCAGAATCTCTGGGACACATTTAAAGCAGTGTGTAGAGGGAAATTTATAGCACTAAATGTCCACAAAAGTAAGCAGGAAAGATCTAAAATCAACATCCTAACATCACAATTAAAAGAACTAGAGAAGCAAGAGCAAACAAATTCAAAAGCCAGCAGAAGACAAGAAATAACTAAGAACAGAGCAGAACTGAAGGACATAGAGACATAAAAAACCCTTCAAAAAATCAATGAATCCAGGAGCTGGTTTTTTGAGAAGATCAACAAAATTGATAGCCCTCTAGCAAGACTAATAAAGAAGAAAAGAGAGAAGAATCAAATAGACACAACAAAAAAAGATGAGATATCACCACCAATCCCACATAAATACAAACTACCATCAGAGAATACTATAAACACCTTACACAAATAAACTAGAAAATCTAGAAGAAATGGATAAATTCCTGGACACATACACTCTCCCAAGACTAAACCAGGAAGAAATTGAATCTCTGAATAGACCAATAACAGGCTCTGTAATTGAGGCAATAATTAATAGCTTACCAACCCAAAAAGGTCCAGGACCAGAGGGAATCACAGCTGAATTCTACCAGAGGTACAAAGAGGATCTGGTACCATTCCTTCTGAAACTATTCCAATCAACAGAAAAAGAGGGAATCCTCCCTAACTCATTTTATGAAGCCAGCATCATCCTGATACCAAAGCCTGGCAGAGACACAACAAAAACAGAATTTTAGACCAATATCCCTGATGAACATCGATGCAAAAATCCTCAACAAAATACTGGCAAACTGAATCCAGCAGCACATCAGAAAGCTTATCCACCATGATCAAGTCGGCTTCAACCTGGGATGCAAGGCTGGTTCAACATATGCAAATCAATAAACATAATCCATCACATAAACAGAACCAACGACAAAAACCACATGATTATCTCAATAGATGCAGAAAAGGCCTTTGACAAAATTCAACAGCCCTTCATGCTAAAAACTCTCAATAAACTAGGTACTGATGGAACGTATCTCAAAGTAATAAGAGCTATTTATGACAAACTTACAGCCAATATCATATGGAATGGCCAAAAACTGGAAGCATTCCCTTTGAAAACTGGCACGAGAAAAGGATACACTCTCTCACCACTCCTATTCAACATAGTGTTGGAAGTTCTAGCCAGGGCAATCAGGCAAGAGAAAGAAATAATGGGTATTCAATTAGGAAAAGAGGAAGTCAAATTGTCCCTGTTTGCAGATGACATGATTGTATATTTAGAAAACCCCATCATATCAGCCCAAAATCTCCTTAAGCTGATAAGCAGCTTCAGCAAAGTCTCAGGATACAAAATCAATGTGCAAAAATCACAAGCGTTCCTATACACCAATTAACAGACAGACAGCCAAATCATGAGTGAACTCCTATTCACAATGGCTACAAAGAGAATAAAATACCTAGGAATCCAACTTACAAGGGAAGTGAAGGACCTCTTCAAAGAGAACTACAAACCACAGCTCAACAAAATAATAGAGGACACAAACAAATGGAAGAACATTCCATGCTCATGGATGGGAAGAATCAATATTGTAAAAACGGCCATACTGCCTAAGGTAATTTATAGATTCAATGCCATCCCCATCAAGCTACCAATGACTTTCTTCACAGTATTGGAAAAAACTACTTTGAAGTTCACATCGAACCAAAAAAGAGCCCGCATCGCCAAGACAATCCTAAGCCAAAAGAACAAAGCTGGAGGCATCATGCTACCTGACTTCAAATTATACTACAAGGCTGCAGTAACCAAAACAGCATGGTACTGGTACCAAAGCAGATGTACAGACCAATGGAACAGAATAGAGGCCTCAGAAGTTACCACCACACATTTACAATCATCTGATCTTTAGCAAACCTGACAAAAACAAGCAATGGGGAAAGGATTCCCTATTTAATAAATGGTGCTGGGAAAACTGGTTAGCCATATGTAGAAAGCTGAAACTGGATCCCTTCCTTACACCTTATACAAAAATTAATTCAAGATGGATTACAGATTTAAATATTAGGCCTAAAACCATAAAAACCCTAGAAGAAAACCTAGGCAATACCATTCAGGACATACGCATGGGCAAGGACTTCATGACTAAAACATCAAAAGCAATGGCAACAAAAGCCAAAATACACAAATGGGATCTAATGAAACTAATGAAATGATCTAATGAATCTAATGAAACTTCTTCTGCACGGCAAAAGAAACTACCATCAGAGTGAACAGGCAACCTACAGAATGGGAGAAAATTTTTGCAATCTACCCATCTGACAAAGGGCTAATATCCAGAATCTACAAAGAACTTAAACAAATTTACAGGAAAAAAACAAACAAACCCATCAAAAATTGGGCAAAGTATATGAACAGACACTTCTCAAAAGAAGACATTTATGCAGCCAAAAGACACATGAAAAAATGCTCATCATCACTGGTCATCAGAGAAATACAAATCAAAACCACAGTGTGATACCATCTCATACCAGTTAGAATGGTGATAATTAAAAAGTCAGGAAACAACAGGTGCTGGAGAGGATGTGGAGAAATAGGAATGCTTTTACACTGTTGGTGGGAGTGTAAAATAGTTCAACCATTGTGGAAGACAGTGTGGTGACTCCTCAAGGATCTAGAACTAGAAATACCATTTGACCCAGTGATTCCATTACTGGGTATATACACAAAGGATTATAAATCATGCTACTATAAAGACACATGCACACATATGTTTATTGTGGCACTATTCCCAATAGCAAAGACTTGGAACCAACCGAAATGTCCATCAGTGATAGACTGGATTAAGAATATGTGGCAAATATATGCCACAGAATACTATGCAGCCATAAAAAAGGATGAGTTCATGTCCTTTGCAGAGACATGGATGAAGCTGGAAATCATCATTCTCAGCAAACTATCACAAGGACAGAAAACCAAACACCGCATATTCTCACTCATAGGTGGGAACTGAACAACGAGAACACTTGGACATAGGGCAGGGAACATCACACATCAGGGCCTGTCAGGGGGTGGGGGTTTGGGGGAGGGATAGCATTAGGAGAAATACCTAATGTAAATGATGAGTTGATGGGTGCAGCAAACCAACACGGCATATGTATACCTATGCAACAAGACTACACATTGTGCACATGTATCCTAGAACTTAAGGTATAATAATAATAAAAAAAATCCTCTAGTGAAAAAAAAAAAGGAGAAAATCTTGTCATTTGCAGCAAAATGGATGAATCTGGAGGACATGGTTAAGTGAAATAAGCCGGGTACAGAAAGACAAATACTACATGATCTCATATGAAAAGTATTTAAAAAATCAAACTTACAGAAAGTTTGATTTTCAAACCAAATTTTATGAAAATTTTATATCAAATTTTATATTGGTATGAAATGGTGCTTATCAGAGGCTGGGGAGCAGAAAGCTTGGGGAAATGTTGGTCAAAGGCCATAAAATTTTAGTTAGGAGGAATAACTTTAAGAGATCTATTATACATTATAGTGACTATAGTTAATAACAATGAATCATATACTTGAACATTGCTAAGACAATGGATTTTGTGGGTTCTCACCGCAAAAAAATGATAAGTAATGATCTGAGGTAATGCATATGTTAAGTAACTTGATTTGGCCATTTCACAATGTATACATACATCAAACATTGTGTTGTACACCATAAATATATATTTTTACTTAATTTTTAAAAAGGCCAAAGATATCTACAAATTATGTTGGAGGAAAAGATCAAGAAAGGAATAGTCCCAGCAATGATGGTCTGACAAAAGTCAGGGATAATAAACAGAACTTCCTAGAATAATATTTTACCTTATACTCACTGTGAAAAGGCTTGTTAGGATAAGAGATGTAAGAAAGAACTAGTTTCACTGACTGAATTTAAATCTCCTAACCAAAATGAGTGATTTTCCTGACTACAAAGAGTCTTATTTACGAGAGTACTAAACCGTTTATTAAAAGGAAGGTGCAAGAGGATAGGATATGACCGTGTGGTCCTGTGAATGATCGCCTGGTTAGATTTCTGGCAATTTGGTGCAATCTATTCACTTATAAGGGGTTTATGAGCACTTTGATAACAATGATTATTATTTCATTTTTAAGCTTGAGTTTACAATGCAGAAGTCTTACTAGATCTACCTCGTTTTATTTTTGGATAATTTCTTTTTTCTTTTTCTTTTTTCTTTTTTTTGAGACGGAGCCTTGCTCTGTCGCCCAGGCTGGAGTGCAGTGGCGCGATCTCGGCTCACTGCAAGCTCCGCCTCCTGGGTTCACGCCATTCTCCTGCCTCAGCCTCCGGAGTAGCTGGGACTACAGGCGCCTGCCCCCACGCTGGGCTAATTTTTTGTATTTTTAGTAGAGACAGGGTTTCACTAAGCTGGACAGGCTGGTCTGGAACGCCTGATCTTGTGATCAACCTGCCTCGGCCTCCCAAAGTGCTGGGATTAGAGGCATGAGCCACCGCACCCGGCCCATTTTTGGATAATTTCTATCCTGGTGGATAGCCCTGTGTGAAAATAATGTTTCCGAATTTTATCACTGCATTTGACAAGGTGTCTTTCATAAAATGGTTGTGAACTAGATGGAAAGATATACTTGGACAACAACAATCAGGTGCCTTAGTTATGTTTAATAAGTATACGCTTTGAGTGATAATACATTGATATGTAGAAGAAGGTCTCATTTTTTGCTTTGTTAAATGTTATCTAACTAATTATTACATGAATACAATTAGTTAACAGCTACTATTACAGTTTTTACACTGTACCAGATTCCAGGATATGTGTACTTTCTCGTTTGATCTTCTCAAAACTCTGTAAGGTAGATACTAATATTACCTTCATTTCACATAAAAGGAAGCTGAGAGTTAGAGATTTCCACTGCCAGCTGACTAGCAAAATAGCAGTGATGGCTCACTCACACTGCTATTTTATTCAATCCTAGAGAAATCTTAGAAATAAAAAGAAAATGTGGATCACAGCAACTGACAGTAACAAAAGCAATATCAAAAATCTATAGGAAACCCTGGGCTATTTTTGGCTGGCAAATTCAGCCAAAGTAAGAAAAGGAAGCCCAGATGTTTTCAGACAAGAACAAGTAAGAAAATGAAGACGTGGATATTTCACACTGTTTGCCTGTGGTATCTTAAGACAATTATTGGCTGCTGCTTTAATGGGAGGGGCCTACAGCAGTGAACCAGAACCCCAGTGCAGGTTTCTGAGGGGTTAATAGGGTAGTTGCAAAACTCCACTAGGGTAAGAAGTAGATGAGAATAGACATGGTTAACCTGTTCTCCTCAGGCCTTTATTGTCCACGCCTTCAGATCAAAACCTTCAATGTTGGTGTTATACTATGAGGAAACTGTCTCTGATGGCTTTTTCAAGGTTTAGAAGATGAAGTTATAACCAGAAGAATTGCATGGTAGAGCGGCAGCAAACGGGAGTGGTAAAAAAGGGATCTCTGGCACCTGCAATTTCTCAGTCCACAGATTCACCTCTTCCCATTAAAATCACTAAGCTCTAACACAGATGAAAGCTTCTTTTTTTTCTAGGTTTTTCTGCAAATCACATTACCATTCAGAGGAGCTGATGCCCTCAAGTAATATAAACTCGGAGACTATAATAACCAGATATTAGAGTAGCACAACCACCTCAGAAGGCACACGAGGACTTGAATTTTTCATATGCTTTCTCAGGTAAAAGTACTAGAGAAAAGATGGACCGAGATTTTAAAGTAGTTCAGGAGATAAGAAAAAATATAATCATTATGAAACAAGAAGAAAAAAATTCTTTAAAAAAAACCCACTGGGAATATTAAGTTAAAAAAATATGATAGTTTGACTTCTCTGTCTGGGCATAATGGAGTAAATGGAGCCAAATTTGATCTTCAATGGTGAAAAATTAGAAAACTGAAATAGATGTTACACACACAAACACACACAAAATTTTACTATATTTAAATATTTAACAACAAGCAGTAAAGAAAGAGGACATGTGGGAGAAGGGAAATAAATGAGATAAGCCCCATGACTTACCAAGATTTCCACCTTAAGGCATTTTTCAAACTATGGCAGGAAGGGTATAACCAAGCTGAGGTGAAGAGCAGAGATCGGAAGTGGAAGCAGATGGAATTTGTGGGCAAATGGCCAGAAATGAAGACTAGCTCCTGTTAGATGCATAGAAGTCTGTTTAAGTCTGGCTGAATACGAAGTTGAGCATTTATAAGATAAAACTTCATGAATCCTGGTAAAGAATCACCATAAGTGAAACAATTCTCAAAGCTCATATAGAACGCCATGGTAGTCAAGGTCTGACCTGCTAAAACAGAGAAACCTTAATGAAGCTGCAGCATATTTAGTATAGATCCCATGATGACCATGCTCTATTTGTAGATTTAAACTAGACATGGGTCCTCAAAGTGTGGCCTGTAGAACCCTAGGGGGCCCCTGAGATCATTTCAAAGGGTCCATAGTGTCAGAATTCTTTTCATAATAAGAAGGTATTTGTTACCTTTTTCATTACATTGATATATATACTAAAGGTGCAAAAGCAATTGTGGGTAAAACTACTGATGATTTAGTATGAATCAACGAGGTAGCATAATAATGTATTAGTTGGTCATTGTATTCTTCATCTCAATGTACTTGTGGTTTAAAAAATAAATTTCAATTATGAATATTCTTGAAGCTGTAAAAGTGATTAATTTTTTAAAATCTTAACTCTTGTTTACATATATTTTTCTTATTCTAGGTGACAAAATAGGGGATACATAAAAAGCATTTCTACTGCTTACTGAAGGATGGTGATGACTGCAAGGAAAAGCACTTTTATAATTTTCTGAGTTACCAGATGAACAAGCCACTTACACAAGTAGTGGTTTCTTAAAAGTTAGTTGCAAAGTAGAATCTGAAACCATAGCAATGAACTTCTGTACTTTAAAAATATTAGAGCACTTTCTCAAGCTGTGAAGACAAAAAACCTATAACCAATGTGATGGCTAAATTTATGTGTCGACTTGACTGGGCTAAAGGATTCCCATATACAGCTGTTAAACCTTATTCTGAGTGTGTCTGAGGGTGTTTCTGTAAGAGATTAGCATTTGAATTGGTAGACTGACTAAAGAAGATCACTGTCACCAATGTGGGTAGGCTTCATTCAATTTGTTAAGGCCCAAATACAACAAGAAGGTGGAGAAAGGGGTAAATTTGTTCTCTTTGCTTGAGCTGACACATTCGTCGTCTTCTGTTCTCAGACACTGGCCCTCCTGGTTCTTGAGGTTTTGAACTCACACTGAGACATACACCATCAACCTCCTAATTCTCAAGCCTTTAGACTCAAACTGAATTACACCACCAGCTTTCCTGATTCTCTAGCTTGCAATTGGCAAATTCCGGGACTTCTTGACCTCCATAATCACATGAGTCAATTCCTATAATAAATTTCCTCTTATATAAACAGTTCTCCCTCAGTATACATGGGAGATTGGCTGTAGAATCCCACCACAAATACTAAAATTTGTGAATAATCAAGTTACTTATATAAAACTGGGATAGTATTTGCCTATGATCTACACACAGCCTCTCATACGTTTTAAATTATCTCCAGATTACTTATGTCATTTTAAATTCATATTCTTTTTATTACTGGATTGCTATTTTTTAATATTTTTGATACACAGCTGGTTTAATCTGTGGGTGTGGAACCTACAAATATGAAGGGCTAACTGTATCTATATATCTCCTATTGGTTCTATTTCTCTGGAAAACCCTGACTAATACAGGCAACTGAATAAGACTGATTTTTTTTCCTCTTGATGTCAGGAACAAGGCAAGGATGCCCACTTTCATCATTTCTTTTCAACATTATGCTGGAGTGCCTAGCTATTACAATAAGGTAAAAAACAAAAAATGAAAGTCATAAATATCACAAAAAAGTTATTTCTATTTATAATATTATTATTTACATTGGAAGCCACAAGAAATGTCCAAAATAACTACTAGAACTCATAAGTAAATCTAGCAATGTCACAGGATGCAAATTGAATACACAAAACTCAATTACATATTTTTAAAAATTGAATATAAAATATTTTAAAATTATATTTTTATAGTACCATAAAACATCACATTTAGGAATAAGTCCAACAAAGGCACTCAAGATGTTTACACTGAAAACCACGCACATTGCTGAGAAAAATTAAAGACCTAAATAAATAGAGAGGTATGTCATCTTCCTGAATTACAAGATTCAATATTGTTAAGATATCAATTTTCCCCAAAATAACCTATGGATTCAATGCATTCCTAGCAAAATTCCAACAAGAATTTTATAGAAACTGCCAAACTTATTCTAAGCATTATGTGGAAATTTAAAGAACCTAGAATAACTAAAGTTGTTTTTAAAAAGAGCACAGTTGAAGGATTTACATTATCTAATTGCAAGACTTAACACATATAGGCAGCCCTTTGTTTCTGTTGGTTCAGCATCTGTGGATTCAACCAATCATGGGTAAAAAATATTGGAAAAAAATTTGGATTATTGCATCTGAACTGAACAGATACAGCTTTTTTTCTAATCACTATTACCTAAACAATATAGTCAAGAATTATTAACATAGCATTTACATTGTGTTAGGAATTATAAGTAACCTAGAGATGATTTGAAGTATATGGGAGGATGTGCATAGGTTATAAGCAAATACTACAGCATTCTATAACAAGAGCTTGAGCATTGAGGATTTTGGTATCTTTGGAAGGTACTGGAACCAATATCCCATGGATACTTAGGGAAAACTGTAATAGGTAATCAAGACAGTTCAGTATTGGCAAAAGAGAGAGAAAAAATTATAGATAAATGAAATAGAATAGAGAATCAAAAATGGAGCCCCCACAAGTATGAGCAATTGAGTTTCAACGAAGGTCTTCGGATAATTAAATGAGAAAAGGAAATTGCTTTTCAACAAACCATGGTAAATCAACTAAATATTTAAAATGATAAAAATGAATATTGACCCTTACCTTATACCATGAACAAATTTAACTTGAAATTGATAAAAGAAAAACTTCAGCCAAATTAAATTTAAAAGAGTTTAATTAAGCAATGAACAATTCATGAATCGGGCAGCCCCCAGAATCACAGCAGATTCAGACTCCAGGGGTGCCTTGTGGTCAGAACGAATTTATAGACAAAAAAGTTAAACTGACATACAGGAATCAGAAGTGAGGTACAGAAACAGTGAGATTGGTTACAGCTCGGCGTTTGCCTTATTTGAACACAATTTGAACATTCAACTGTCTATAAGTGGTTGAAGTATGGCCACTGAGATTGGCCAACACTCAGCCATTGTTACAGGTGCATACTATTAAGTTAGGTTTTCAATTTTGTCTGACTATTAAGCTAGGCTACAGTTCATCCACAAGAACTCAAATATAGAAGTACGGAGTCCTTCTCAGGCCACAATGAGTTTGCTTTAACAAAATCAATTATAGCTCTAACTTTAAAATCTATAACTATAAAACTTCTAGAAGAAAACATTGAAAAAGATCTTTGCAACTTTACAGTATGTAAAGTTTCCTTAGATAGAAGAAAATAGCATAAACCATAAAATTTAAAGAATAGACTAAGCTTACTTCATCAACATTTAAAACATTTGCTCTTCTAAAAGCACCATCAAGATAGTATGCCATAGAATGGGAGCAAATATTTGCAACACAAATATCAAACAGAAGACTCATATCAATAACATATAAAGAATTCTTATAATTCAAAAATTAATTATACAATCTGATAAAAATACAGGCAAAAGATTTGAACAGATACTTTATGAAATAAGATAATCAAATGGCAAAATTTCACATGAAAGACACTTAACATCATTAGTAGTCAGAGGAACACAAACTGAAAACACAATGGGATATAATTATGTGCTCGTTAGATTGCTTAAAATTGAAGTGACTGAATATAACAAGTGTTGACAAGGTAGTGGAGCAACTAGAACTCCTAAACACTTCTGTAGAAAATGCAAAATGGTAAAACCACTTTAGAAACCAGTTTGTTAGTTTCTGATAAAATTAAACATAATTTTAATTTGATCCACTACCATATGATGTAGGCATTCCACTCCTAAGTATTTACATAACAGAAACAAAACTTATAATCTACCCCAAGACTGGTGCACAAATGTTTATAGTAACTTTATTTTTAATAGTCCCAAATTGGAAATATCCACATGTCCATCAACATGTTAACAAATAAACAATTTGTGCTATATCCACATGAAAGAATACTCCTTAGCAATAAAAAGAAACCATTGATATACACAACATGGATAAATCTTGAAATCATGATGCTAAGTGAAAGCAAGAAAAAAAGAGAATGTGAGATATTTTATACAAAATTCTAAAATGTAAACTAATTTATGGTGATGGTAAGCCGGAATGGTTGCTTAGGGATAGGAGTAGCTGGAGGACAGATTACAAAGAAGTATGAAGAAACTTTTGGCAGTGATATAAATATTTGTTTTGTTCATTATGATTTTGCAGGTGTTTGCATATATCAAAACTGATTAAATTGTATTTTTAAAATAGTTGGGTGTCTATATTATTCTTTCATTATGTATAAATAAAGCTCTACAAATTCAGAAAAATTATTTATTATCTCTTTCCGCAGAAGCAGCCTAAAACAATGACAAACTCAGTTGTGATGAGAACCCCTAACAACCACTAGAGGAAATCATGGCTCCTTGGGAACAATAGTAGGTTTCAGGTCTGGAGCAGAAACTGAATGTTGAGCATAGATCATGTTATCATACCAGGGAGCAAGAAAGCTGCTATAGTCTGAATGTTTGTGTTTGCTCAAAATATATGTTGAAATTATAACCTGAAAGGTAATGGCATTAAATGTTGGGTCTTTGGGAGATAATTAGGATTATATGAGGTCATAAAGATGCAATCCTTATTAATGAGATTAGTGCCCTTATATGTCCCAAGAGAAGTTGCCTCCCCACTTCCACCATGTAAGGACCCAGCAAGAAGTTGGCATCTACGAACCACAGAGCAGGCCCTCAACAAAGACTGAATTTGCTGTTGCCTTGAACTTGGACTTCCCAGTCTCCAGAATAGTGAGAAATCAATGTTTGTATTTAAACTACTCAGTTTAGAGTATTTGATATCGTAGCCCAAAGAGACTAAGAAGCTACCAAGGACTTCTAGGGTCCTATCAAAAGGAACTGTAGGCTATGAAATCATAACTATACACTAAAGAAAAGTAAAAAGCCTCAAGCCTCCAGATCTATTACCAATCAATAGGAAATAGAGGGGACAGGCACCATAGTGATAGAATCAGCAAAATTCAGACTATAAGAAGTAGCTGGGTTTCTTCCACACCACAACAAAAATTAAGTAGTTCATTCATTCATTCATTGAATTACAAAAAAGAGCAGCAACTATATATATATATGTGTGTGTGTATATATATATATACATATATATACATATATACATATATATATATACACACACACACACACAAAGTGATTATTAATTAATTGAAATGTATGGGCCAGGCTTTTTAAGGATTCTAATTTTAACAATGAATTGAACCAAAAGATTCTAAGATATTTGGGGAAATGTACACACTGCTTGGATATTTGATGATATTGAGAAATGACTGCTTATTTTGTGAAGTAGCAATCATGAATAAAAACAGAATACTAATCACTTACTAGACCAACCTCCTGAAATATTTGAAGATGAAATGTTATATTAAAGCATTTAGCTAAGCAGAAAGATTTTGCTAGTCAAAAAGAAGAGCTTTGTGTAAGTGGAGTTGCCCAAAGATGGAATGGAGTGTCTTGACAAATAGTATGCGCTTTTATCACAGGTGGATAAGCAATCAGGGTTTGATGACCCCGGTAGAGAATATTGAGGAAGGACTTCTGGCAGTGTGTTAAATAATATCTAAGGTTCTTCTCAGTCTCATATTTTATGATTCTAAATAGATTTTATCTGTGTACCAATAATCTTAAAACTAAAAGTGATTCCTGGGATTTCCAGGACTTCAAATAACCTTTCCGATCTCTTCTCTGTCTTACATGCTTCAGAATCGTTCACGGGTGTCCAATCTTTTGGCTTCCCTGGGCCACATTGCCACATTAGAAGAAGAATAATTGTGTTGGGCCACACATAAAATACACTAACACTAAAGGTAGCTGATGAGCTAAAAAAAAAAAAAAGGTTACTAAAAATTCTCATAATGTTTTAAGAAAGTTTATAAATTTGTGTTGCACCTCATTCAAAGCCATCCTGGGCCGCATGTAGCCTGTGGGCTGCAGGTTGGACAAGCCTGATATAGACAGATTAAATAAATTGGTCAGGGTCACACAGCTAATAACGATATGTTCTTTCCATCACATCACATTGTAAATTTCTTCTGGCATTGTTTGGCAAGTCGTTGGCCTCGTGGATTTTAATGTTTAATTATAATACATTCTGGTCACTCATGTTCTGTTTTATTTGCTTTGCTTATTATTGTTCTCCTTATCATCATCATCATTATCACCATCATCATCATCATAGTTATTAAGTATTTATATTTTTCCATGATTGTTATAAAGGTAGCCATGACTTAAATTTAAATAAATAGTATTTTATCCATCTTTTGTTTACTACTTGAACCTCAAATTTGTAAGACTGCTATTTCAAAAAATAATAATATATCTTTTAGGAAGAGGACTTTGTGGGATTTTTTTTTTAAAGGATATCTACTACCTTTTCAGCTATATGATTTCTTTTTTCCAAAAGAAAGTGTGATCTCTTTAGTAAGTACCACATATCCTCCAATTTCCTTAATAATCTCAGGTGCCTGTCTAGCTGATTTATAATTATGCAAATTTTCCAAGTTCTCTATTCCCTCACCTGATTTTTGCCAATAGCTATTTGGCAACGTTTATATCCTAATAGTCCAAATTTGTTGCTTCATTTTTCCTGTTAAAAGCAGATTCGAAGAATGAGTTCAGTCTCTCAGCCATTTTAGAATCATCCTCAATTTCATGTCTACGCCTGCTGATTGGCAGCCTTGATTTCTCCTGTTGTTCAACGTCCCTGGACGTATTTATTAAAGCCTTCTTTTGTACTTTGAAACCCATTTTAGCACTAATCATTTCACTACCTCTGTCTTTTCTCTACCAAGTTTTAACTGATGTGGAATATTTTTACTCTATGCTCTTCTTTTTAGGCATGTCAAGCGAGAATTTTGCTCTCTCATCAGTCCTCTGTGATAGTACATTGAATGTGTCATGCAATTAGCATTGCTGTTTTTCAGAAGAATTGAAGCACTATCCTGAAAATTTGGTTCCGAGCTTCACTTCTGCCTGAAATGTCTAGATAATTGCAGCATATGTGGGTGTTGTGAGGTTTTTTTCTGCTTGAATTATCCAAATAATTGCTTTAATTCTCCACTTTGCCTTACATATAGAGACACAAAGAAAGTGGATCAAGAAAATGGAGGAACCACAGGAATTTTTTTGTGGAATCCTTATTCTGTGCAAGGCTATGATCTGATTGCCTTCTCTTCTGAAAGGAAGTGCCTTCTGGTCACCAATATGTCACTTGCCTGGTATCTTTCTATTTTGAGTATTTCTCTCTGTGTGAACTGCTGCTTAGCTGGCCAGGACTCAAATGGTTTCTTACATAACCCAAGATATTTTCTTAGATTCTCTTCTATGAGTCAGTGAATCATAATATTCAGGGCATATCAGAGATAAAAGAAGTCCAGAACATCAACCATTATATAGATGTAGTCATTGAGACCTAAAGGGGTAATGTAAATTATAAACGCTTTCATAGAAAATCGGTGCAGAAGCAGGAACAAACAAACACAGGATGTATGTTAACTGTGGACCAAAAACAAAATGAAAACTCCAAAACTGATTTTACTTATCTTTTCCCTAAATGCATATAAAGCTCACAATATCAGTTGAGTCATCTATAAAACATGATTTAGGGAAAACTGGACGAGTGACAACAGAGGCTCTCTCCATCTCTTCCCAAGGCAGTACTCTCCCCTCTTTTGTTGAATAATGTAGGGTAGCGAAAAAAAATAAAACAGACCTACATAATTCCTCCAGAAAAGGGGACGGCACCTGAAAGCAAGAGGTATGTCTCCTTCCTCTTCATCCTCTGCAGAGTTGTTCAAGAAGTCAGCTCTCAGGCACCAGCTAAAACTCTGGAGCCAGCACAACTCCAATTTTGGAAACTACCATTATGGAAAGAAGAAAGTGAGCACAGCCGTGAGAGGTCTATGGCTCCGAATATGGAACTCTTCATCCTCTCAAACCTTTCTCCAGCTTCCATAGAAGACTTCATCTTCTTATCTCTATTATCATTTTCCTGCTCAGTGAAAGTTGCTCTTCTACCTCCACCCCCAGGCCCGGGTGTGTGTGTGTGTTCCTTTGCAACTCAGCTCTAGGTGTCCAAGCAAAAGCTTGAGTTTTGCCGTCTCTTCCTTCAGCTTGGGATTCCTGTGGAAGGAATTGCTGACAGTGAACACTGCCCACCACTAGAGAGCAGTCAAAGCCAACATTTTCCTGGGCAAAAACTTCTAAGAAGTTGTTTTCAAAGGAGCCAGGTTCTCTTGGTCCTCTCTTTCCCTCTCTCATCTTTCTCAGGGCGGAGCACCCTGTCGGTCTCCTTCACAAAGGCATATTCTACATATCTATTTAGACATTATGGGCACAATGAACACTGCTAATTCTGCCAGAGAAGCCATTGTCAAAAACGTTTGTTCTTGAAATCTTCATGTTTTTACCCCATCAGCACAAACATAGCATCAAGCTGACCTATGTGAATCATAAAATGTTCAAAGTAAAGGCAATATTGCAGTTAAGAAAAGAGTTATCTTCATAAATCCATAAAGGAAACAAAATCAGATCTTGGTTGATTCTTCCCTAACCCTCTTTAGTGAGACTAACAGCAGACAAACCTAAGCAGGGTCCTATGCACATCTTTAGATATGCTTTATTCCTTCAGACAACATGCTTTTTCCAACCTTAATGAAGAGAACAATTGTGCCTCATATAGGCTGTCTTTCAAATTTCAGTAGGTCCATGTCTACATTATTTAACTTACTTTAATGAACAGTAAAAGAAAATAATTATTGCAGATTGGCCTGTTAGTGTGCAGGAAGAATCCTCTAGTCTACTAGACTGGAAGGTGAAGAAAGGGAAGAAGAACTTCTGGAAGGAAAGGTAGCTGGATTCACATTCACTCTGGATTCAACCTTAGATTTACATTTGAATCATGTCTTTGCCACTTGCTTAAGTGTAACCTCAGGCAAGTTACTTAAGTTCTCTCTAAATCTTAGTTTCTTCCTCTGTAAATTGGAGGTCATAAGTGTTTTCATCAAATAGCATAGTTTTAAGAATTAAAAGAACAGTGTATGTAAAGCACTTAATAAAGATTTGCTGTTATTGTTCAGGAAGAGAACTTTGTGACTTATTTCTGCCTTCTTCCTCTATTGCTTTATTTCTATACATCCAATTTCAATTTTAATTTTGCTAAATATTCATTATACATGTTTTATGTTCCATGTATAATATAATTCTGATCCTTAAGAGGTTACAATGTGGTTTTTAAAAGAGATAAATATGAAGGAATGAAATACAAAGAAGACACATTTTATAACATTAGATTCTAAAGATAACACATAACACAGAAGGTCTATATTGTCAATACTACCCGCAAGAGTCCCAGAACTGGGCTTCTCATAAAGTCCAGTTCTACATATATATATATATGAGTTTTTGTAACTCTTTATTACCCAGCATTAAAGGTTAATAAATTTATGGCTGAAATGAATGCACCAAAGTCACCCCTACTATTGGTATCACCAGCTTCTTGCTTGACCTCTTACATAATAAGAATCACATCTCAGTCATGAAAAAGAACTTTTAAATCAATTCACACTTATTTTCTGAGATTCTTTCAGGCTTGGTTGCATTCATTGCCTGTTTAATATAAATGATGCAATAGCACCATTGCCAAGCACCTTGACTTGGATTCTTTCAGCCGATGCCCTGAGCAATTTAACTCCACGCTATGGGCTAAATGGAAATTCAGTCCACTTGTTCTTGGAGCACAAAACAAAGTTCAAGTAATTATCACTGTAGGGCATTTAGGGAAGGATCCACAGAAGATGGAATTGAACTTGCATGATGAGTTGGATTTTAATAAAGAAAGATGATGAGGAAGAAAAGGAGATTATACAAGGATGAGGGAAGAACATGATTAAAAACAGCAAGAAAGAAGGGAAAATAGCATTTATTGATTAACCCCTATGAAACTAGTTGGACACCTTGACTCCCTTAACTTGTTTCATTGTCTCCACAAACCTAAAAGGTTTATAGGATTAGCTCCATTCTTGCCAGTCAAGGGAACATGAGATGGAGGATGTGCAATAAAGCCACACAGCCAGTAAGCAGCAAAACCGGGATTTGTATTCAGATGAACAGAATTCCAAAATACATGCCCACTATGCCACATTGCCAAAGGCAAAAAGAAGTATAATTACAGAGGAGGTGATGCTGAAATAAAAGCAAAACCATTGCATTGTCTCTTTGAGAGACAATAAACATTTTAACAGGGTTTTCTTTTTTATTAAAAAGTGCTTGCTAAACATTAAAAAATGATAACTATACGTTGCTACAGTTTTCCCCCTGCAGCTGGGGATTTGCTCATAGATGACCACTGACTTTTTCATAACCAAGGCTAATCAAGAGACCAACTAGCATTTTGAAAAAAATGAGAGAAAGTCTGAGGTTAAGCAGATAAAAGAGTTATGACTGAGTTAGAAAATAATGGATGTTAAGTGGAAAGGATGCTGTAGATGGGAAAAGAACCTAGCCACTATGAATATATCAAGTAGTCAAATGTGTCCTTTTTTAGGAAACTATAACCCATCTGTTTGAAATAGAGATATTTCTTTATTATTGCTGTTCTTTCATTAATTAGAGCTGATCCAAGTCTAAACTCTAGCCCCTACCTTAAGAAGTTACAAAGATCTCATTTTTCAAGATCTAGCTAAAAAAGCACTTCTTTCTAAAAGGCTTATTTAATCCCTTACAGCGAGATTTTTGAACTCTTACAGGCATTTTTGTTTGTATCTATATTTTTTATTTATTGATGGCTTATCTTTCCTTTTAGACTGTAAGGTCCTGGAAACTACGGTAAGTATGATTCATTATTGTATGTCCAGACCCTGCTTTACATATAGTCAGCACTCAAAATATTCGTTGGGTGAATATTGCAAGTGTTTCAGATGGGTTAGCATCAGCTTTTCAAATCAAGCATTATGTATACATAAATTATTTTCTGCCTATTCTTTTTTTCCATTAGTCATCTCATGGTACACTGCAATAATCGTAGATTCTATAACATCCTGAGTGAATGGACTACCCTGCTGAACAAATAAACTCAGTGAATCTGGATTTCCAAATGAAACTGGTTCCCCATCTCTCACTTTAAACAAAAATAAATTCAAGATGAATCAAAGACCTAATTTAAGACCTGAAACCCTAAAAATTCTAGAAGATAACATTGGAAAAACCCTTCTGGATATTGGCGTAGGCAAATAATTCATGACTAAGACACCAAAAGCAAATGCAACAAGAACAAAAATAAGTAAATAGAAGCTAATTAAACTAAAAAGCTCCTGCACGGCAAAAGAAATAATCAGCAGAGTAAACAGACAACCCATAGAGTGGGAGAAAATATTTGCAAACTATGCATCTGACAAAGGACTAATATCTGGAATCTACAAGGAACTCAAACAAATCATCCAGAAAAAGTCAAATAATCCCATCAATAAGTGGGCAAGATATAAATAGATAGTTCTCAAAAGAAGATGAACAAGCAGCCAACCAACATATGAAAAAAGTGCTCAACATCACTAATTATCAAGAAAATGCAAATTAAAACCACAATGGGATACTGCACCTTTCTTCTACGAGAATGGCCATAATTTAAAAGTCAAAAAACAATAGATACTGGCATGGCTGTGGTGCAAAGAGAACACTTTTACACTTCTGCTGGGAATGTAAGTCAGTACAACCTCTATGGAAAACAGTATGGAGATTCCTTAAAGAACTAAAAGTAGATCTACCGTACAACCCAGCAATCCCACTACTGGATATCTATTCAAAGGAAAAGAAGTCATTATGTGAAAAAGACACATACACATGCATGTTTATAGCAGCACAATTAACAATTACAAAGATACAGAACAAACCCAAGTGCTCATCGATCAAAAAGTAGATAATGAAAATGTGGTATATGTACACCATGGAATAATACTCAGCCATAACAAGGAATGAAATAATGGTCTTTTGCAGTAACTTGGATGGTGCTAGAGACCATTATTCTAAGTGAAGTAACTCATGAATGTAAAACAAAATACCATATGTTCTCACTAATAAGTGGGAGCTAAAGCTATGAGGTCACAAAGACATTACAGAGTGATATAATGGATTTTGGAGACTCACTGTGTGGGTGGAGATTGGGAGAGAGGGTGATGGATAAAAGACTACATATTGGGTATGGTGTATACTGCTCAGGTGACAGAAAATCTCAGAATTCACCATTATAGAATCCCATCCATGTAACCAAAAACCACTTGTACCCCAAAAGCTATTGAAATAAAAAAAATAGAAATGATATTAAAAGATCAAAATTCTGCATGGAATTAATTATAGGAAAAATATTTATCACTAATAGCCCAAAGTGATTATAGCTTTTGTTAAAGCCACCGAATAAAACTTTTCGTCAAAAGGGTTCCATAATTTCAGGTTTCAATACACTTCTAGCAGTGACATTTAAAACCTACAAAGAGTAAAGCAATGAGACATAGTTATGGTGAAAACAAAATAAATAACTATGTGGACCAAAATCCAAGCCCACAAGTGATGCTGAAGCTCAAGGCTACAGAGGTCTGAAGTCAAAAGCAGACTAGGCCACTCAGAGAGCTGGCTCTTGCAGAGACCTAGTGACTACAAGGGTTCAACAAGAGTCGGGAGGTAGGAGGGAGCAGACTCACTGTTTAAAACCAGGGGAAAGTGGATCTCTTCACCTGCAAAAGCGTGGTTTGGGGTGGGTGGGTGGGTGGCTGCCGTGATGGTTAATACTGAGTGTCTACCTGATTGGATTGAAGGATGCGAAGTATTGCTCCTGAATGTATCTGTAAGGGTGTTGCCAAAGGAGATTCACTTTTGAGTTAGTGGGCTGGGAAAGGCAGACCCACCCTTAATCTGGGTGGGCACCATATAATCAGATGCCAGTGTGGCTAGAATATAAAACAGGCAGAAAAACGTGAAAAGGTTAGAATGGCTTAGACTCCCAGCCTACATCTTTCTCCCGTGCTAGATGCTTCCTGCCCTTTAACATTGGACTTGAAGTTCTTCAGCTTTGGGACTGGGACTGGCTTCCTTGCTCCTCAGCTTGCAGATAGCCTATTGTGGGACCTTGTGATTGTGTGAGTTAACACTCCTTAATAAACCCCCATACATATCTAGAGGATATATATTTACATATCCACAGGAAGTTGTTATACAACTATCTAGAAGAAGCTATATATACTTATAGATATATAAGATATATTTACATATCTAGAGGAAGTATATATTTGATACACAACTTCCTCTAGATAAGTAAATATATCTTAATATTTTTCTGAATCATATAAAAGAAAGCTACAGAAATTATATTTATTTACCCCTAAGTACTTATATTTGTATAACCACAATAAGATAATAAAAATCAGGAAAATAATAAAGATACAACACTATTCTATAATCTATAAAACTTACTCAAATTTTGTTCATTGTCCCAATATTATTCTTTACAGCAAATAAAGAAGAATAAATATGCTTTAGGATCACATAATTCATTTAGTTGTCATGTAACTTTCATATCTTGAATCAGTCTCTTTTTTGTCTCTAATGACATAAAAATTTTGCAGATGTCCCTCAATTTATGGATGTCTTATGTTTCCTCAGAGTTAGATTTGGGTTATGCCCTCTTGTCAGGAATACTACAGAAGTGATTTGGCTTCCATGGTTTTTAATACAAAGTCTGCAGTAATTCTTATCTTTTGTCTCACTAAATAATGTTGGGGGGTGGTTCTTGCTGTTTTTAAGATTCATCACTTTATTAATGGTTTTTACTAATTTAATTACCATGTTCCTTGCTGTAGTTCTTATTTTCCAATTATATATATGCTAGGTCCCTTGATAGTTCCTCAGGATACTGAGTCTCTATTCATGTTTTTAAATCTTTTCTCTATGCTCCATTTAGTTAGGATAGTTTCTACGGCTGTATAGCTAAGTCAAATAATCTTTACTTCTGCAGTGTCAGTTCTGCTGTAAATACTGTCCAGTGAATTTTTAAAATTTCAGATACTGTATTTCACAAATAAATGATTCTTTTGGTGTTTTTATATCTCCTAATTCTCTCTTCATTATGTTCATATTTTTATTTAAATCCTTGAGAATGTTATATATATATATATATACACATATATGTGTGTGTGTATATATATATGTCCCTGTATATATATATATGTGTGTGTATATATATATGTCCCTGTATATATATATATATATATATATGTCCCTGTTCTGCTAATTCCATCGTCTCATTTTTATGTCCGTTTCTACTAATTTATTTTCTTCTGATTATGAGTCATATTTTCCTAATTCTTGACATGTTCTAGTAAAAACATTCTAGTAATGTTTTTATTAGATGCTGGATCTTGTGATTTGTATGTTTTTCAGTGCCTGGATTTTATTGTTTACCTTTAAAGTTTGCTGGACTTTACTCGTGAATTAGCTGGATCTTTCTGTGGCTTGATTTTAAGATTTGTTACAGAAGGTCTAGAGTAGCCTTTCCTCTCAGAGTTGTTTAGCCCTACTACTAAATTTGACCCTTCTAGGGTCTCTATCCATTGTTTGGTTAACGAGTGACAACTCTTAATTCTAGATGGTTAGAGCCTGAACATTTTCCCCACTCTCTGTACACTCTAGGAATATTTCAATTTATTGCTCCATAAAAGTGATTCTCTCTTCAGCCCCATGGAATTTTATTTTACACATGTAGAGATTAACCATCACTAAATACCCAAGATTTATGTAGATTTCGGAAGCTGTGTGTGTGTGTGTGTGTGTGTGTGTGTGTGTGCATGTATGTAGTAGTATCAGTAGCAGTAGTAGTAACAATAATAGCTCCCTCTTCTCTGGACATCTGCCCTAAAACCTCTGCCTCCATGACCTGTGTCTGATTTACCTTAACTCAATGAGGCTAGTATTCTGCTTAGGATTCTCGTCTTCACACCATAGTCTAAAATGTGCCTCCAGTTAGGAAGTCAGACTAATCTTAGGGTCCACTTTTATTTTCCTACTCTCAGGGGTCCCTGTCCTGTGCTGCCAGTTGTTCACTATCTGAAAACAACTGGTTCATATACTTTTGTTCATTTTTCTAGTTGTTTACAGAGGAAGTGTAAGTTTATTCCCTGTTATGTCATCGTTGCCAGAAGTAAAAAATTGCCCCTTCCTCTTTCTTCTCTTCTCCCCAAGAAACAATTCTTGTCTAATACTGTGTTCCAGGACACTACAAACTTTTACATCAGTGCTCTGGTTTACTAGGATTGTTCCTCAGTATTTTTGTACTTATGAAAACTTTGTCTTTCTAGTGTAGTTTTCTCTTAATCTTCTCTCCTCTGTGTACTTTCACTCTTTCCTTTTGTTCCCCACAAAGCCTTATAGTAGAAGATGAAAAATTAGTTATCCCCAAAATTACTGTTTTTTTTCTTTTTTATTTATAGAAATTTATCTTCTGTAATTTGAAGTCTATGTTTCTTTGTCTTCTAGTTATGATGAAGGTTTGAGATTTGTGTGCATTCATTTATTTTTGCTGTATATTTATTAGTCTGTTTTCAAACTGCTATAAAGAACTGCCTGAGACTGGGTAATTTATAAAGGAAAAAGGTTTAATTGACTCACAATTCAGCATAGCTAGGGAGGCCTCAGGAAACTTACAATCCTGACAGAAGGAGAAGCAAACCTGTCCTTCACATGGTGGCAACAAGGAGAAGTGCTGAGCAAAGTGGGGGAAAAGCCCCTAATAAAACCATCAGATCTCATGAGAACTCACTATCATGAGGAGAGCATGAAGATAACTGCCCCATGATTAAGTTACCTCTTACCAGGTCCCTCCCATGACACGTGAAGATTATGGGCACTATGATTCAAGATGGGACTTGGGTGGGGACACAGCCAAATCATATCAGGCCAGAATAAATAAATAAATAAATAAATAAATAAATAAATAAATAAAATACCTAAGAATAAATTTAACCAAAGAGGTGAAAGATCTGTATACTGAAAACTATAAAACATTAATAAAAAAGTTGAAGACACAAATAAATGGAAAAACAGTCCATGTTTACAGATTGGAAGAATTCATACTGCTAAAACGTCTGTGATATCAAAGCGATCAACAGATTCAATGAAATCTCTTATCAAAACACCATAACATTTTTCACAGAAACAGAAAAAAACAAACCTAAAATTTATATGGAACCACAAAATCCAAATAGCCAAAGCAATTTGATCAAAAAGAATAAAGCTGGAGGCATCATACTATAACTTCAAAATATACTACAAAGCTATAGTAACCAAAACAGCATGGTACAACATAACAACAGACACACCAACCATGAAACAGAAAAGAGAACCTAGAAATAAATCCATGCACTTACAGCCAATTGATTCTTAACAAAGATTCCAAGAACACACAATGGGAAATGAACAGTCTCTTCAACAAACTGGATATCCACATACAGAAGAGTAAACTTAGACCCTTCTCACCATATGCAAAAACCAACTCACAATATAGTAAACATATTAAAGACTTAAATGTAAGACCAAAACTATGAAGTTCTAGAAAAAAATATACAGGAAAACTCCATGACATTGATCTAAACACAATTTTTTTGTATATGACCTCAAAAGCACAGGTTAGAACAGCAAAAATAGACAACTGGGATTACATCAAACTAAAAATCTTCTGCATGGCAAAGGAAATAATCAACAGAATGAAAATACAACCTACAGAATGTGAGAAAATATTTGCAAACTATAAATATGATAAGGGATTATATCCAAAAAATATATAAAGAACTTAAAAAGCTCAATAGCAAGAAATAATCCAATTTTTAAAATGGGCAAAAGACCTAAATAGCCATTTCTCAAAAGAAGACATACAAATGGATGATAGTTAGATGAAAAAAAATGTTCAACTTCAGTAATTATCAGTGAAATGCAAATCAAAACCACAAGAGATATCACCTTATTCCTGTTAAAATGGTTACTATTAAAACAACAAAAGATGACAAGTGTTAGCAAGAATGTAGAGAAAAAGGAAACCCTTACACACTGTTGGTGGAAATGCAGATTAGTATAGCCATTATAAAAATTTAAAGTAGAACCACCATAGGATGCATCAATGCCACTACTCGGTATATATCCAAAGAAAATGAAATTAGTCTTTGAAGAGATTATATATATTTATGTTTATTGTAACACTATTCACAAAAGCCAAGAAATGGAATCAACCTAAGTGTCCATCAATAGATGAATGGATAAAGAAAATGTGGCATATATGCAAAATGTGATAGTATTTAGCCATAAAAAAGAAGGAAATCCTGTCATTTGTGACAATATGGATGAACCTAGAGGACACTGTATTAAATAAAACAAGCCAGACACAATTAGATACATACTACGTGATCTCACTCATATGTGGAACCTAAAAAAGTTGATCTCATAAAAGTAGACAGTAGAATGGTGGTTACCAGAGGCTGGGGTGGATAGGAAGATACTGGTCAAAGTATGTATATTTATAGTTAGATAGGAGGAATAAGATCAAGAGATCTATTACACAGCATGGTGACTATAGTTAATGATGATAAATTGTATTCTTTAAAAATGCTGAGAGTGGATATTATGTATTCTCACCACAAAATGATAACTATGTGAGGTAATGTATTTATTTGTTAATTAACTGTATTTAACCACTGTGCAAGGTATATATGCTGTGTTGTATAGGATAGATATAATTTTAATGTAAATTTAAAATAAATAAATAAAACAAACTTTTTTTAAGGAAACACACAAATAAAGTCAGGTTTATTCAATTTGATACAACAAGGGAGACTACATCCTGGAAGAACCTTAGGAGAATTTCAGGAAAGGGATTTGAGGGTATGTTTGGGTATAAGTTGGATTATTCTAAAAAAGGATTAGGAGAGTGGGGAAGACTTCTGAATTAGAGACTGTTAAAAAGAAGCAGGAGCTAGGGATTCAGTATTTGGATATGTCAGAATTTCTTTGTTCACAAGGTGGGAGGAACCAAGCAGCACTAGGCTATCAATGGCACCAGGCTAACAATAACTTAGAAAAAAAAATTGCCACCCATTATTACAGTTGTACTCTGACCTTGTATAGAAAAGGTGCCTACTTTCCTTACCATGTGGTAATAGAAATATTAGTTACAGTTGGTTAGCAGAATTGCTGATTTTCAGTCTCTGAAAATTACTGAGTTAGAATATAGCTTAAAAGAATTCACTCAGAATTTAGGTCAAAAAGTCATAGATAAATATATAAATATATATTTATAAACTCACAAAAAAGAGATGAAGGAGCTTGCTCAAGAATCTCCAAAAAACGAGTGAGAAGCTATATTTAAAGGGATGGGAGCTTTTGCCAGAGAATTTTCCAGAATTGAATAAAATATTATTCCTTAGATTCACTTCAGAAATGAGTAATAGTAAAAAACAAAAACTGTAGACATTAATAACAAGATGGTAAAGGAATGTCCATGTAACATTAAAGAGCGAAAAGTTTCTTTTCATGTCTTGGAAAATAAAAACATAATATACATATGAAAAATTAAGGTAACCACAATACAATAGTAAAATATATAATATATACAATAATATAACACTATATCTCCCAATTCCGCAGATAAAAATTGAGGAAATATTTTAAAAATTATCCTTCAAAGAGAAAACAAGCAAAGAGAAAAACAAAAGGAAAGAAAATTATAAGTAGTATGATTAAGACGGTAGGAATATTTGCAAATGTATTAGTGATCATGATATATGTTAATTTGCAGGGTAGAAAACAGAATATCCAAATGGACTTTAAAAAATATATCTCAACAATTATTTTTTTTAAAAAATCACACAGACAAGTTAAAATCACATGGATATCAAGTCACATCAAGAAAGTACTAACCAAAGCAAAGCTGTATTAATAGCAGACAAATTAGAATTCTTTGTAAAAATCAATAATAGTGATAGGGGAAAAATCCACCAAGATGGTTTGATTATCAGAAATTTAAATGCACTTACTGATTTAAAATTAAAATATATAATGCAAAAATTGACATAATTGCAAAGAGTAGTTAGCAAATCTGCAATTAGTAGGGGACTACACTCTTCTTGTAACACTCTTCTCTCAGAAACCAGTCTATGAAGATGACAAAAATTAGTAAGTACAGTAAATTTAAATAATACAATTAACAAGATTAATCCACTAGAAATGTTAATAGAACTTGCATCCAATAAATAAAATATACATTATTTGCAGGTATTCATGAAATATTTACTAACAACTAAGGTCTAACAAATTCCAACAATTATAGACTACATTCTGTAACCATAATTTGATTAAGTTCAATTAACAATGAAAATAGCATTTTACTGAAACAAACAAAAAGTTTGGAAACTTTAAGGTGCATTCAGGAAGGCTATCTAGTTTAAGATAAACTGCACTAAACAAATCATTTCTTACCCATCTGTTTTAGTTTACCAATGTGTGTAATTAATAAACTGGACAATTAGAAGATCAGGAACTCTACTATGTTTTATTTTACAACATAAATTGCAGAAATCAAAGAGTGATGATAAAATATTGAGAAACAGTGTACTTGTTAATTTGTTAAACCGAAAGATTTTTGAAAGAACCAAGATTCCTTTTGAGAAATGTGGTAAAAATAAAAGTTATTTGTGTATTAATAAAAATGCAATGACATTTTTTAAACATAGTTACATTTTGCTATTACCATTTGCTGCTTACTATTTTAAAATATAGTTACATTTACCAAATTACATTTTTGTAAAAGACTGCTTTATATTACATACTGTAATCTCTTTTAATATTAACAATAGCAATAACAGCTTATGATAATGACAATTAAGGTTATTTTTATCACCTTCCTTAAATAACTACATTTACTCAATTATAGCTTTAACCCTCAGAATACTATAATTTTTCAAACTCCTGGTCAATTGCATATTTAGGAAGAGTGAATCCTTGTTTTTATTGATCATTCCAATGACCATTGTCTTGGTTGTATTGCTGAGATTTCTTTTTTAAAAGAACACATTCTTCATTTTGTATGTTGAATAAATGTCTTGATTCTATCCAAGGACACATTCAATGTGTTTTCTTTCACCACAACTAAGCTTTAGTTCACTTTCCAAGTCGACCTTCCTAATTCCAAGTCTATCTTTCATATTCTCCCAACAATTTAAAATATTCATGTTTATGTTTCCAAGATCCCCCTTTTCCATTTCATACATTCTTTTACTCTTTCAACAAACATTTACTTGCTTCCTGTTGCATGCCAGGAGGTGTAAGCCTTTATGCCAGGTCCAGTGTTAAGAACTTCTCCTAAATAATCATATTTAATATTCTCAACAATCCAAAGAAATAGATATTGATCTTATCCCCACATAACAGATGAGAAAATATAAGGACAAAGATGTTAAGAAACTTGCCCAAGGTCACATTTCTACTAAATTCCTTAGCTAGCTCTAAAACCTAGGCACAGAGCATAGTCTCTGTACTGTGGCTAACTTGGGAAAAACAGTAGTGGAAGTTTGCACTACATCACTCCAATACATCACCAATTTTGTACATAGCCCTCTGCCATGTAACTTTCCTGACCCTCAGGCTAAAGGCATTATATGTTTTTCCACTCTATAAATATTGGGTATGGCCATGTGGCTTGCTTTGGCCAGTGAAATATTTGCAAACATAATACAAGCAAAGGACTGAAATAGCTTATGTGATTGAGCTGTGCATTTTTTCCATCACATACAAAGGTAGCTCCTTGGCCCCAGACCTGACCTTAAATCAACTGAACCCAGTCAACCAGCAAATGCTTATCGAGAAATGAGTCTTGTTTTTGCATGCTACTGAGATGTTGTGGTTGTTATGCAACAGCTTGTCAGCAAATAACTGACTGAAACAAGTGACAAGTAAGCAAATAACACTAATACATTGTTGTCAGTGATTTTATAAAAGACATTCTGGGTGCTAAAAAACAGAGACAAAGCAGGGGTTTTGGTATGCTATCTGGAGACAATGATACCTGAATTAGTTCTAAAATAACCGATAATTTTTTTCCGAAAATGGGTTTTGTGGTGAATTGAAGGCTGTTACTAGAAGAGGGCAACATGTTTGCTGGCCTGGCCTTGAAAGAGAGGTAATTTTAGAGATTTGTTGCAGCTGGAATATAGGGTTCCACAGAGGGAATGATAGTGATAACAATCAACCATTCCCAATCTTCCTGGAACTGAGAGCTTTTCCAGAAGGTAGAATTCTTAGTGCTAGCACTGGAATACTTCTGGGTAATCCAGCATAGTTGTCACATAAAACTGAAAAAATATTATAATAGACAAGTAGGGGCCAGGAGCAGTGGCTCACACCTGTAATCCCAGCACTTTGGAAGGCCGAGGTAGATGGATCACCTGAGGTCAGGAGTTCGAGACCAGCCTGGCCAACATGCCGAAACCACATCTCTACTAAAAAGAAAAAAAATAGCCAGGCTTGTAGCCCATGCCTGTAGTCACAGCTACTTGGGAGGCTGAGGTGGGAGAATGCTTGAACCTGGGAGGCAGAGGTCACAGTGAGCCGAGATCATGTCACTGCACTCCAGCCTGGGTGACAGAGCGAGACTCCCTCTAATAAAAACAACAACAACAAAAATTGACAAGTAGGCAAATGTTATTTAATCTTTTTGTTCACTCAATTTTTTTATCATTCTATATAAATTAAAATAAAATTAAGGGGAAATTAGTGAAACCTAGGTGCTCATGAGTGCATGTACAAAAGTACACTGATATGTTGTACTTTGCTAGTTGGTTCCATGCAACTATCTACCTCTTAAACACATTTCTCCTGAAGTTTTAACTCCATATACATGATTACACATTTTGTTCATTCAAGCACAAATTTCAAGGCTAGGACACACTTTAGTCAGTAGAAGTGGCTCATACTGGCAATGATTCAAAACAGGGGAGGGGAAAGCATATGAGCATCTAGAGAGAAGCTGGAAATAAAAGAATAAAAAGCTCAGCAAATTGTCTCCCTACAAAATATTTATAAAACTGGAAACAATATAGAATTATGGAAATTGACTAAAAGAATACACCAAGTTGAGAGGTGAGTGTTTTTCAAGAAAAGAAAAAGAAAACTAAGCTATGGATTAGAACAGGGAGAGTACAGCATTTCTCCCATGGGCTAATCCCAACCCTCACCTCAGCTCAATTTGCACACTTATTCTACCAGTGCAGGGCAATGAGGAGAGGCATGCCTTGATTGGGGTCAGAGCACAGAAAGGTCTCACAAGTGGCATTGTCTGAACGGTTGTGATCTTAGTGGAAAATGCATTGTGAAGACCAGTGCTAAGTTAGCCTGAGGTTGCCCTTCTGCCTGGGGCAAAAATGGACCAGGAACCTAGCCAGAAATTTTACAAAGAGATACTCCAAATAAGTTATTCATAGGGTTCTTTAACAAACTCTTCACACACCTGCACAAAAGAGACTGGAGAGAGTCTAAGCTATCTATCCATACACCCCTGGTTGATCTTGATATGCATATCTTCATAGAAGAGAGGCCAAAAAACCTAAAAGCTGGGCTGATTTAAAAACTGCCTGAAATTTGAATGTATTCCCCAATACAAAAACATATCCACTAATATAGGGTGGAAGCTTTACTGGCTTGAGGTCTTTGAACACAATCTCTGACCAGTCATTGACTGACCACTAAGCTATGCAGAGAGAGGTGACTCTTATGTAAGCAGGCTTAAAATAATAATAATAATAAAACAAGAATTAAATGTGTGTATGTGCGTGTGTGTATGTGTGTGTGTGTGTGTATGTTTGTATACCAAGCAGAGACACAAGTATCCACAAAGCATCATCAAATTCCAGAGATATAGTCCAGGCAAGTTACTAAACAGGCAGAAGCAACAACTTTAGGGATAAATTATAATACAGACTTGCTGCAATATGTTATCTAAAATATCTAATTTTTAACACACAAAGAAATGAGATATGGAAAGAAACAGTGTATCTCATTAAAAAAATAGTAATAGATAGAAACTGTTTCTGAGGGGGCCCACATTTTGGACTTAGTAGATAAATACTTCAAAGGAGTTGTTACATATGTATGTTAAAATGACTAAAGAAATTTTGTATAAAGAATTAAAAGAAAGTATAATGACAGTAATTCAACAAATAGGTTATTGTGATAAATTCATAGAAATTATTTAAAATATGGAAATTTGGGGGTGACAAGTAAAAGAACAGAAATTTAGAACTTACTAGAGGTGCTAAACAGTAAATGTGAGATGACAGAAAATGAGTAAATTTGAAGACATGTTATTAGAATTTATTGAATATGAAGAAAGAAAAATAAAGAAATATGAACAGAATCTAAGAAACTTGTAAGAAAACACGAGGCATATATGTGTCCTAGAAGTACTAAAAGAGGAAAGAAAAAAGCAGAAATATATATTTGAATAAATAATGTTAAAATATTTCCAAATTTGATAAAAATATTTAAAGATGTAAAATTTTCAACAAACCCCAAATTAGATAAACTCTGAAATTTTACACCTCAACACATAATAAGAAAGGCAAAAAAAAAGGACAAAGGCATCTACAATTTTTTTTCAATCTATCAACACAGAACTGTACTTCTTTATTTGACATCTTCAGATTAGTGATGAGTCTTGAAATGAATCAATTTGTGACAAGACACAAGGAAAGGCAAAGCAAGGTTAGGGAGTGGAGAATACTTGTTCTTCTCCAAGTTTCGGGGCGAGATCAATTAAATCTTGGACGTCTAGCCATCACCCCTCTTTCTCCAAAGAGTGGGCCCAGCTGCCTTCATGGGCTGGCAACACAATTCATTTTTACTCAGAGCCAGTATTTCTGGCTTTCTTGGCTCCTCAGGTCTGAGAAAATTGGACCTGGCAGTGTCAGTGCCACTTGACAAAAGTCTAGATAATCTATTGTATCCATTCCCTGAGTAGTATGAAAAACAACTCATCACATACAGGAGACAAAAATACAATTAAAGGAATTTTTGTCAGAAATGATGGAGTCAAGAAGGCAATGACATGACATATTCAAATTACTAAAAAAAAAAATTGTCAACAAAGAATTCTATGTTAAGCAATGTGTAACAACAAGCAAAGATTAGTTCTGATGGTTAGTTTTATGCATCAATTTGACCGGACTAAGGGATGCCTAACTAGCCAGTAAAATACTATTTCTAAGTGTGTCTATGAAGGTGTTTTGGAAGAAATTAGCATTTGAATCAGTAGAATTAGTAAAGATCACCCTCACTAATGTGGGAGAACATCATCCAATTCATTAAAGGCCCAAATAGTACAAAAAGGCAGAGGAAGGGCAAATTCTGTCTTCTGGAGCTGGGATATTCATCTTCTCCTGCTCTTAGACATCAGAGGTCCTGGTTTCAGGCCTTTAGGTTTCGGGACTTACACCAGCAGCCCCCACACCAGTTCTGAGGACTTTGGCTTCAGACTGGCAATTGTACCACAAGCTCTCCTTGTCCTCAGGCCTTTAAAATTAGACTAAATTACACTACTGGTTTTCCTGGTTCTCCTCTCCAGCTTGCAGACAGCACATCATGGGATTTCTCAGCCTTCATAATTGTGTGTGCCAATTTCAATAATATGTCTCTCTCTCTCTCTCTCTCTCTCTCTTCTTGTGTGTTTGTGTGTGTATATACACATACACACACACACATATATATAATATCTCACATGGGTTTTGTTTCTTTGGAGAACTCTAATACATTAGTTGTTTGAAAAGACCAAAAAATTGGCAATCCTTTAGGTAGACTGAGAAAGAAAAAAACATTAATGAAAACAGAAGAAAAGAGGAGACATCACTACCAACCATACATACATTAAAAATATTAAAAGGGAACACTATGCAAAAATTTATACAAATAGTTAACTTAGATGAGATGGACAAATTCCTAAAAATATACAAGTAACTGCAACTGACTCAATATGAGATAGAAAATCTGAATAGGCATATATATAACACAAAAAGAAATTGAACTAGAAATTTAAAATCTTTCCACAAAGAAAAGCGCACACCCAGATGACTTCACTGGTAATTTCTAGCAAACATTTTAAGAAGAAATAATACCAACCACTCACAATTTTTTTTTTCAAAAGTAGAAGAGGAAGGTACAATTTCCAACTAATTCTATGAGGTCTGTGTTACCTTGATACAAATACCTGACAAGCCCCACAAGAAGAAAAGACCAGTAACCCTCATGAGCAGAAATGAAAAAATTCTTCAAAAAATTAGTGAACTAAATCTAGCAACATATTAAAAGGACTCTCCACCATGACCAAGTAGGATTTATTTATGTAATGAAAGATTGCTTTAGTTATCAAAAATAAATTCATGTTAATAGAATGAAGAAAAAGACAATCATCTCAATAGATGCAGAAAAACACATTTGACAATATTCGACCACTATTTATGGTAAAGTCTCTCAATAAATAAGTAACACAAACTTTCTAAATGTGATAAAGGAGCTAGGAGGCAGCAGGAATTGACTGCACACAGACAAGAAAGAACTTACTTGGGTGAGGGAGATGTTCTAAACCTACATCATGGTTATGACTGTACAATTTTATAAATTTACAAAAACTCATTGAATTGTATACTCTAAGTACTTTTAATACTTAAGATTTGTGCATTATTGCTACATTAATTTTACCTTAATAAAGCAATAAAACCTAATGAACAGCAAGAGGTAAATGGGGGAAGCTGTAGATGAAACAAGGTTAGCAATATACTGATAATTGCTAAAGCTGAGCCATGAATAATAGCAAGTTATTACACTATTCCACTCACTTTTATGAATGTTTGAAAATATATCATAATAAAATGTTGGGGTTTTAAAAATTAGAAATATCAGGGAAAAACAACTGAGGGCTTGGAGAAGGAGCAAGTACAATATGAAAATGTCCCTTGAGTTATTCCAATATTCCCTTATTCTCTCCTTAAGAAGCACCTCCTTAAGTTCTACACTGCTTTTACAATTTTTTCTTTGGTTAGTGAATTTGATCCTAACACTTGGAGAAAGGAAGATAGACATCATTATTTCGCTATATAGATGAAGAAACCACAATCCAAGGTGAAAAAATAGAAAGGGGGGAAGCTGTGGACAAAGTCTGCATGTCCAGTGCTCTGCTCACTGCATTGTAATCATCTGTGCATTCCAGGCCTAAGCAATGCTAGATGTAAGGTAAATTGTGTAGTAGGTAAGAATTGTCTGCAGTATTCTCAAAATCCTCATTTGGCCTCATTGACATATTTTAACCTAGCTTTACATTGCTCCTGTCCCAAACACACACATATACACATACATTTTATTTTGATACTTCTTGAAAGGCAGTTTTTTTTTCAAATAGCACCCTTCACTCTGCTTCTCTTCCATCTCACTTTCCCTACCCCATCAGTACCTTCCCTCTCAATTCTTGGTTGACAATACTTAATAAAGTATTCTCTCCACAGAATTATTAGATTAATGCTACTCTTATCAGAAGTATTTACATTTTAACAGAATCCAACAAAATCTTAAAGAAATGTATATCTTACTGATAAAACTTTAAGGCTTTGTGGAATGTGGATAGGGAGAATATTTTAGCCTAAGGAGGAAACTTCTTGGGCCCTGTGTATTACCTTCCAGGTTACATATTATGTCAAACCTGACCAAAGGCAGCATTAACAAATATTGAGAATGAGGAACAAATTAGCATCAGTCTAGTGAACTAAGCTTCTGCTTATTAACACCAGAAACTAATATTTCATTGTTTAGATAAGATGGAAACACTGTGGTGAGTCAGCTATAAATGAATTGGTGTGGACAATTCCACGGGGGACAATAATAGTGGACAGTGTTTGGAATTTGTCTAGTCTAGTGGCCTGCTTCTCTCTTTAATATAAGAGAATAAGATCACTCTTACATTCAAATGTGGATCAGTGAATCAGAATATTGGATATTTGGTTTAAAGGCAGTATTTCTCTCAGAATCATCCCCACATTCTCTCCAGTTGAGACTTTGCTGTTTGATCCACACACTCAGATATCTCTTCATTGACATCATCATGTTGCATTGAATATGTGCATATACACTTATTCTTTCAAAAAATATATTTGAGCACCTGCTATGTGTCAATACTGTTCTGGGTATATAGGAAGTCATCAGTGAACAAAATAGAGGAAGATTCCACCTTGTAGAGGAAAGTGAAAATGAAGCAAATGGAAGGAGTTCTTCATATATTCTGAGTACATATATGTCTGACAGATTTTTTTTATACTGTTCGTTATGCCTTTCACTCTCTTGGTGGTGTCTTTTGATAAGCAGAAGTTTAAATTTTAGTATTATTAAAATAAACTTGTATAGAATGTTAGGAGTTTGTCGATGCTAGGAAAGATTAGTCATGCAAATGGCCAAAGATTGCTGAATGTACGGGTTGTCTAAGGAGCAATAAAAGAGGACAGCGTGGCTAGAGAAGACTGAATGGGATAGGAGTGGGTAGGGAAGAACAGCAGGAGGTGAAGTCCAAGAGTCAAACAAGGAGAGGCCTCTGCAAGGGCCTACTTCTTTGTGCAATAGGGAGTCATTGCAGATTTTGAGAATTGACCTTGCTTACATTGGAAAAGAATCACTCTAGTCGTTATGTTGATAATAAGATAGAATATAAAAGCACAGAGATCAATTAAAAGCCTATTGGAAAAAAACAGGTGAGAAAAGATGGTCCAGAGTGGTAGTAGCAGAGATGAGGACAAATGCTCTTATGGATACAGTGAATATAGACCCAAGAGACTTTCCTTCTACAGAGAATATCTCTATCTCCTTCACTAACCTGGAGCTTAGCATCCCTGAACACACCATGTGTTCAATGACCATGTGATTAATGGGTTAAAAAATCAAAGAATGAGTGCTGAGCAGCTGTAATCAACCTGGAATGGAAAGCTATTTCAAGACAGTGTGGAAAAAAATAAACATTATCCATAGCCACAAACTTTTAATTGTTATAAAGAATAGCTATAGTCATCTTTGAGTACAGAGGCTACTGGTAGTTTTCATTTGAATATATCTGAAATAAATATTTATGTAATAGAATTGGAGGGTTTTTTTTTTTGCTTGAGAATTGTCCTCAATAAATGCATAAAATGAACGCTCCTTCATCCAGCAGCTGCTATTAAAGAAATGTGTATAAACAACATACAATTATAAAATGCTACTGAGTTCCTAAAATGTGGTGAGTGGTTGACAGGCCATAGCAATAGTCTTCTAACTCTTCTCCTACCTCCAGTTTCCCTTGCCGACATTGATCTGTACCACTCCTAGGGCATGCTTTCTAAAGCGTATTTCTGCTAAAATCTTTTAATAACTTTTCATAGTCTTCTGAGTTAATAAATATCTTCTCAGTCTTGACATTCAAGGTATTTCTAAATGTCTAGCTTTATATCTCCAGCCATTACCTATACTCATGACAAATATAGCTAATATTGAAAGGAACTTAAGTTCTTACTAAGGGGACAAGTTCTGAAGATAAGCTACCTGGGTTTAAATCCCAGTTGAGCATAAAAATTAACCCATTTAGCTTTAGCATCAGCTTTTGGAAAAATGGGATAGTAACAGTTCCTACCTTATACCTTGTGAAGATTTATTGAGATAACAAATGTAAATTATGCTAGATTGTAAGCTCCATGAAGGCAGGAATCAAATTTATGCTATTCCACACTAAACTTCAATACCATGTACATACATATATACATGGTATTGAATATATATATATACATGAATATATATATACATGAATATATATATATACATGTGTATATATATATATATATATATATATATATATATATATATATATTCAGTGTCTACTATCTGCCTGGTTCTTTTCTAAACCCTGAGGATACCATGGTCTGTATCATGAATTCTCATGTAGCTCACCTTTTGGTAAAGGAAGATAGATAATAAATCCACAAATAAATACACATTTGAACACTATATGAAAAGTGTTATATTTAAAGTGTTATATTGAAAAGTATTATATTAAAAAATTACAATGGGGTAACATATGGGGGTATTTGATTTTGTAGTCATGGAAGAACTCTGAGGAAGTCACACATGAACTCAGATCCAAATATTGGGAAACAAAAATCATGCAAAACTAGGGGAAGTGGGAACATTACTAAGTATTCCTAGAAGGAACCTAAAGTTAGGATGCCTTATGGCAGATGGGTTCAATGAACAGAGAAAAGACCAGCATAGCTATGTCATGCTGTCATGGTAGTGGTGAAAATAATACAAGTGGAATTCAGATTAGGAGCCAGGGCTCCCTAAGAAGATGAGATTTTATTTACAGTGCAATAGGAACCAACTGGAGCTATTTAAGCAGAGGAATAATCACAGTTCACTGGGCCATTGCATAGAAAATGGATTGTGGAGGACAAAAGCAAAATTAAGGAACTGGTTAAGAGTTCACACTTTAATAGATATAAGAAATTATGGTGGTTAGCTTTTGTCTGACAAAATGGAAACGGAGTGAATGCAAAATATTTGGAATATAGTTTGTATGTAGAAACAAAGGAATAAGAGTCAAGATGGTTTAATTCAGGGCCATGTTGTATCTCTTATCGGCCTTCTGCACTTTTGCTTTCATGGCTCTTTCCACCATGAAAACAATATTAAGAACTGTATTTCACAAGTGCACTGGAATAAAGATGAATATAATCCACTCTGGATTATATTATTTTTCCTTTTGGTTTAAAAAAAATTAAAACATTTTCAATAGCTCCTAAAAGATTTGTGGGTCCTAAGCACTCTGCCCAATGGGTAAGTTGACTCTGGTTTTATTTCTAACAACAAAAAAATACAACTATTAGTAGACTACATTTGAAAGTGGTAAAACTTTAATGCATATTAGCTATCACATTATTATTATTATACCCTGGACATGACTTGTGCTTCCTTACCTCTGTGGATTTGCTCGTGTTGCTTCTTGAACTTCTCCCTTCCTTACTTGTCAAAAATTCATCTACCCTTCAGTGCTCAGACCAAATGCCAGCTCTTTTATAAAGTCTTTTCTGATTCCTTCATTGGTCTTAATCCTTCTCGTCTCTGTCTCCACAAGTCCACGTCAGTATCAGTCTCACAGCTCTAATTAGAGTTTGGTCTTGATTTATGTTAATTTATATACTTCTTTCCCTGACACATGTTTTAACTCCTTTAAATCCTTAGTGATACCTCATAAATCATAGCTTTATCTCTTACTGTGCCTAGCCAAGTGGCTTGCATAAAGTAAAGCCTCAATAAATATTTTTGACTTGAATATCCAAGAAAACAGTCAGTCAGCCAAGTACTCTCACCAAAGCCTGTTGGGGCAAGATTGGTCTTCAGTATTGCTGCCCAGACTGTGGCACATGATCACTTTGAGACCATCTATTAAGCAACAAAATTCTAAGAGGAATGCCAACTGTGACTCCCCACTTTACAAAGGATGCTGCCAGGCTTCTAAATAACAACTCCATGGAGCATCCATCCAAAACACCAGCTGGAGTGCAGACAGACTTGCACCTTCTTGACTCCCAGAACCATAAATCTAGAGCCTTGGCTAGTCTCCAGTTTGGTTAATGATGATTGAGATCTGAAACAGCTGAAAGATAAGGATTCTGATTAGATAGAGAAAGGAAATTAGATCCTGGGTAAATGGAAACATGATCCATTTAAATTGCGTCTGTCCTAATACTTACTTTGTAGAAAGCACTGTGCTTGGTACCATGGAAAATACACATAGATCTTAGACCCAATCCTTGCTCTCAATGGAAATTATTTACAGCAGGAAATGGAGCTAGAGGAAAAAGATACTAGTGGAATCACAAATATAAAAACGACTCTGTGTCTTCAATGAAAAGAAGATATTATTTAGCTCCAGATGGACACTGACATATGACATCAGATGAATAAGCCCATATTCCTTAATTTCATTTTCTCTATAGAAAAACAACAACAGCAACAACAACAACAACAACAACTACTACTACTACTATTGCTACTTTTCCTTCTATCAGGAATATAGGTGGTCTCACTACGTAGGAAACATAATAATTTCTTTTCTTTTAAACATTTTTATTGCGCAGTTTTCAGTTAAATGCATGAATTTCATTCAATTTGCAATTGAAATTGCAAATTTCGATTTTTCCTACTATTTTGAGAAAGAAAAGAGGAATTAATGCCCCAATAAATTGATAATTAACCATAATTGATATTCATATATTTATCAACAATTGTTTATTGAGCACCAAATACGACAAAGGAATTTTGATCAGTGTAAACTTGTGGTTCTCAACTGTGGCTAGCTTGTCCCAAATTCACCCTAACTAGCATTTTCAAATAGTTAGGGAGCTAGTTAGGGAGCATTTGACAATGTCTGCCAGTATTCTTGGTTGTCTATTTTTATGTCGTGTGTTTTCTGGAAAACAGGCATTTTCTCATGCATGTCTCTTTTCTTGGAAGATACGTCCTATTATCTTTTTTCAACTAACCTTTTCCTATTGAAAAATAACCAAGACACAAGTAATTTTCAACTGGGAGTATAACAAAAGGAATTATGAAATATTAGGTCAAATAATTCTTTGTTGTGGAGAGCTGTCTTGTAAACTCTAAGATATTTAGCAAGCATCCCTATGTCTTCCCCACTAATGCCAGCAGCACCTCCCTAGTCATGAAAATCAAAATGTCTCCAGACATTTACAAGCATCCTCTGGGTGGGGAGGTGGACTGAAGTGGTGGTGACCAAGGGGATGAGAGGAAGCACAGTCAATTTCACCGTTGGTGTAGGGAATTAAAAGGAACTGAGAAATGTAGTAACATTTTATAGATACAGGCCCTTGTATATACTACTGTGAGGAGTAAAGCCATTTTGCACTCTTAATCAGAAGGTTTAACAAATGCTCCTAACCTTTGAGATGTTAATTCCACTTCTAGGTAATCTGTTATAAGGAAATAATTGTAAAAAACAAAAACAAAAAACAAACAAAAACTTTAAGCACTTCAATATCTAACATTTCCCTGAGGAAAAATTAATTATAGAATAGCTACATCATGAAATATTAGGCAAACAATAGTATGTTTAAGAAGAGGTTCTTTTTTTAATGTTAAGTGAAAAAAAGTAAGTTGCTAAATCACAATTACGTTAATAATACTTGGTAAACAAACAAACTAAACTAAAAGGAAAAACAGCAAAAATTTCAATAATATTATTTTCAGATTCAGGACAAAATATGGATATTTTACCCCTTTGTATACTGTATATTTTAATTTCCTTAAAAGTATACATAGAGTCAACATATTTTTTCTTATTTTTGAAAGTCTGAGTCAATGTAAAATACTAAAGGTGGAATCATTGGTAATGTCTCTCTGTAATGATGGATTGAGCATCGCAATGTTTTCTTCAACCCTCTTATGATATTGTTTTGGAAAAAAAATGTTGGTTCCATTGTTGGTATTCTGTTCATTGATAGAAAAGAGCAAATAATCAGTAGTTGGTTCTCCTTTTGCCCCAAAATTTGGCATCCAAAACAAACCACTGATGAAATCCATTTGCATTTGAATTATATCCACCCCAGAGCCAATTTCAGATCTCTTCCAAAAGCTTTTTATGTGCGATGTGAGTTCTTGTTCAGCTCGTTCCAATAGTGGGGCTCTCTTCAAAAAAATGACTTCCAGTTTAGCTGAGTGGAGGTAGGGCCTGCCAAGAGAGAGCCGTCACTTTATGAATATGAAACTTTCATAAAGAACACAGCTTCAGTAAGTTGTTCCTCAAAGGAAATGTTGATGGTGTAAGATTCCATAAATTAGAGTGCAAAGGTGTAGCTTCTGATGTCTATAGGCAAATAGTTTTATAAAACATGCAAATGTATTCATTTGCTGTTATCAGATATTCCATTTTCTAGATGATCATTTATAAACAACTTGAAATCAAGCAGAACAATGTTTAAAAACATAGTATTAATGTGTGGGAGTTGTTTTATAATGCACTGAACTTTTTTAGGATAAGTGGTAGGAAAAATGCTTGTAAAGGGTATACACACATAATTGCACATGCATAGACTTACACACACACCCCGGATGTAACCTGCTTCAACAAGCTACACTGGAAAATACAATTTCCTTTCTTTGTAACCATACTTCATTTACTCAATGCAGTAGTACTTTGAAAACTGATCTTTTCCTTAGCTATGCTGAACTTGCATGTAACTGGGCACATCAAAATATCCATGTTTTTCTTTAATGCCAAGAAAAAGTGACAACATCCTTTCTTTGAGACTTTGATTAACAACGTCCTTCCCAGAACACCACCAGAGAAAGTTATTTCACTGATGGGATGCAATGGTATGCTTCACATATGACACCCTCCTGAAGATGCTGCCTAAGAAAATCAGAAAACTCTCTGAGAGAGTGGAGTAAGTCATTTTCCACATGAAATTTTAGCCACTGCCTGAGTTTGTCACCCCTCTGAACATGGTGTGCAATCTGGTCATTTTCAAGGCAAACCTATTCATGGTGAGTCATTTTTCCCTCTCAGTGTGGGGTTCTCTCATATGTACAACTGGCTGAGCAGTAAGAAGAAATGATACAAAGATGCATAATTATTCAATCTGGGTACAGTAATGGTTTTAGTGCACAGTTCAATCTTAATTTCTATCCAACCTTTCAAATTCAAGTGACTGCCTCTGCTTTTTTATATGTAGTTTCCCTTGAGTCCCACCCTTTTGTACAAAGATATTTGAAAAGAGGTGATTTCAGGGAACTTAGCACAGGAATGAAGGTCTGAGAGACTCATTATTCTAGACAAGTCACTATGAGCATTATACAAACACTCAATGAGCTCTTGCATTTAAAATGATAAGCACATTGCTAATCTGATGTTTTATGCTATTTAATACATGAAACAACTTTGTAAAATTTACTTTATTATCCTCAGTTTACAGCTTGAGAAACTGAGGCACAGAAAGACACAAGTTCTCATAGCTGAGACAAATAGGATAAGCTGGAAATTTTAAGTAGAGTTTATTGGGTCTCTGGGAAAATTACCTAATGTCTCTGTCTTAGTTACAAAATCCTGAAATAATTTAGACATTATAGCTCTTTGCCACCCCCTGCCCCAAAGTACAATTCTCCTCAGATCAACTGAGCAAGGCTTGTGCTGCACCTAATCTTATAACCAAATACCTTTTAGCTTTATGGAACAGTATAACAATAACCCTCTTCAGGAACGTGACCCTAATCTAACCCTATCACCAAAAATGTGGCACATGTACTATGCACTAAGAACATGCCTCCAAGAGAGTGTTTCAGAAGCAGAGAAGCTGGAGGTGTGGTTGAGGTTACACTGAAAAAGATCCACCGCGGAGGATGAAAATACACACGTTTAAAATAATGACTGAAATCTCAGATATTTTAGATTGTCATGAGAGTAACTTCAACTCTGAGGTAGGGTTCCCAACTTTTTTTTGTTTCTTTCTTTCTTTCCTTTTTTTTTTTTTTTTCCAAGACTTGCAGTCTTGCTCTGTTGTCCAGGCTGGAGTGCAGTAGCACGATCTTGGCTCACTGCAACCTCCGTCTTCCAGGTTCAAGCAATTCTCCTGCCTTAACCCTCCTGAGTAGCTGGGATTACAGGCATGCGCCCCCATGCTCAGCTAATTTTTATATGTTTAGTAGAGACAGGGTTTCACCATGTTGGCCAGGCTGGTCTCCAACTCCTGACCTCGTAATCTGCCTGCTTCGGCCTCCCAAAGTGCTAGGATTACAGGCATAAGCCACTGCCCCTAGCCAGGTTCCCAAGTTCTATTCACAGAGTAAGCTCTACCAAATATGAAGTAGAGGTGTAATCGTATCCACACATCCTTGTTTCCTTTATCTGTCTCTAGTAATTTCCTTATTCCCAAATTATTTTCACCAAGACATAAGGAATATCAGTGGTGCATCACTTGTAGAATATTTGCATTAAAAAATGGGCCATGTGATAAAGCAATTTTGGAACAAAGAAATACATCTCTAAAGCAGTGTGACTTTAGGCATCACATTGGCATATTGGGGACAAGGACTTGCCCAGGGCCCCATAAATTACTACCTACTCAGACAGTGCAGTTGGACAGAGATTATTAGATTTTTCTATATTCTTTTTCTCTAAAAACTGTCCTTAAGGGAGTTCTTGGGGCAAAGAAAGTATTAGCCACTATGTCTTCATAATATAATTCATATAATTAGCCACTATATCTTCATAATATAATTCATATAATTAGCCACTATATCTTCATCTCCAGGCTTCAAACTCCTCTGAGCTTCCGACTTATATGTGTAACTTTCCACTATTGGTCTTCACCTTAGTATTATATAGACACCTCAAATCCATGCACAAAACTGAACAGAATGTTTCTGCTCCTAAACTTGGCTTTCTCCTTGTTCCTCCTTTTCTCACTGTGCCACACAAGAGTCCCCAACTCTTCCTATGCCCAAACTGATGTTTACCATCTCTACTCCTCAAAATTATCTCACACCCCACTGTTCCATCCTTGTTGCAAGGCCCTGATTTAAGCCTTCATCATCTCTCACTTGATTTTCTAAAAAGCCTCCTATGTAATGTGCTGTCAAAGTCACACTCCCTGAATCCATATCCTATATTGTTACTAGAGAATATTTATAAAATATAGCTAATCATGTTACTCCTCTGCTTGAAAATATTTACTCTAGAAGTCACTCCAAAATTCAAAGTCCTTGTGAGTCAAGGCACTTTAAAATCTGACCCTATCTACTTTTCTATCTCTAACGGGCATACTCTTTATTTTCACAATTGCACACAAAACTCAGGTGTATAAAATGCTAGGTTCATTTTTGTAGATTTGAAGCAAACTTACCTTTGAGCCACAATTTTCACTCTGTACTAAATCTTGAAATTTTAAAGTTAATTCGATCACTTCTGGATTTTTTTCCCTGTCCTAGTTCAGTAATTTATTAGTCACTCCAAGTTTAAAGCTTAATATAATTTGGGATTTTTTTACCCCTCATTCAGGCCCTTTAGAGTGTTCTCTGTTTCCCTGTCTCTTGGTTTTGATTCCAAACCTCTGGGTGGTTCAGCAATTCCCTCCATGTGACTGTAGAGTAAGCAGCACATTCTTTTGGCTTCAGGGGCCATGCTTGGCACCTGTAGCTAAAGTCCTCATCCTGTCTGATTCTCAGCTGAGATGATGCCCAGTGCTTGTTGAGAGGTGGAAACTGGTCCATCTGTCACTCTTCCATTGACTCTTATATGTATTTCTGGCATCTAAATTTTAACAAGGATACAGTTACATCCTTTTCCACTCTGTATGGGTGATCCAAACCCCTACTCTGCATTGTGGTCTTCTGATTGTCATATTGGCTTTCCCTCCCACCTAATATATGGGTTTTACTCATGGCCTCAGAAGACAACAATATCTTCTCAAAGTCACGTGGGGACCCACAGGAAGTTGAGGGAAAGATCTTCCAGATAGATATGGATGTTACCATGTCATCTACCCTTCATGCATTGGGTCCATCCGTGGAGCTGCTACACTCAAAAACTTACAGAAAGAAAGCTGGTTCCAAATACACCCAAATCTTGGGTCTCAATCTTATAGGCAAGTTTATTCTAGGAAATGGTATGAAGTACCAGGCTCCTCCATGGTTTCATTGTCTCCAAATTCTCTCTCTCTTCTTCAGATCAGAATCCTTTCACCCAGTTGGACAAGAACATGAGTAAGGTGGAGAAAATAATCCCTTGTCTGATTTCATCTTCCTACCAATCTATCAGTTGTGTGCACAGTGAGGAGATAGAAGTAAAACACAGCTATCGTCTTTAATTTAAGACCTCTACATTGAAAACTAAAAAAAAATGTATATTCTTGAGAGAAATGAAAGAAGACTTAAATAAGTGGAAGGATATATCATGTTCTTCAAATGGATGATTTCCAGTAGTGTACTTTATTCAACTGTGTCCTTCAAGATTGTTTTTCTATTCTTAGCTGTTTGACTTTTATATAAATATTACAGTTAGATAATCTCTAAAAAAATCCTGCTGATATTTTGATTGAAGTTTCCATGGTGCTTTCCAGCACCATTTCATATATCAGACTTGTGGGCTTTTTTCGTCACACCAACAAATGTCGCAACTCTCTACACACCAATTGAGCATCCTACAATTCAGTTCAGATCTGACACTATCTACCTGAAGTTAGCATTGGGTCCCAGGAGTCAACAAGTCATTCCTATAAGACTTTCCTCACTTCAGTCCCAGCCACAAGTCTCAGTTTGTCACCCATACTTCTGGGTGAACAACTATAAATTCAGGGGCTCTCACAACCACCTCCTAGGGTTTGATAATTCGCTAAAACAAGTCACAGAACTCAGGAAAGTGTTTGATTTACTATTGCTGGTTTCTTATAAAGAATACAACTCAAGAACAGTCCAATGGAAGAGTATCTAGAGTAAGATATGGAGGAGCAGAGGCAAAAGCTTCCCTGCCCTCTCCATGTGTCCCAACCTCCTACCACCTCAATGTGTTCACCAATCTGGAAGCTCCATAAACCCCATCATTTAGGAGTTTTTAAGGAGGTTTCATCTGGTAAGCCTGATTAACCAAATAATTGGCCCTTGTGGGTGAGGCTGAAAGTTCCAATCCTCTAATCATGGCTTGGTCTTTCTGGTGACCAGCTGGCATCCTGAAGCTCTCTAGAGATAACCAGCCACCAGTCATCTTATTAGCATAAAAAGACACCCCTATTACTCCAAAGTATCCAAGAGTCTTAAGAATTGTGTGCTATCAAACAGGGAAAATCATCAAACATTTATTTATTTTTTGTTATGTCACAGAATTACATTAATTTACCGATCGATTTAGGGAAAATTAACATATTCACAATACTGAATCTTCCATAATGTTGAGTAAAAGAAGCCAGACAAAAAAATCACATAATGTATGACCCATTTATACAATTTTTTAAAGTATACTTGTTTATTCTCCATTTTCTGTGCCTATTAGGCACTTTCATGCTTCTAAGCTTTGCACATGCTGTCTCACTCCCCAACCTCATGATAATCTCGTCATCCATCAAGGCCCACTAAAAATGTCACTTCATTTATGAAGTAAAGAACCAGAGAGCTATAAAAGAAAAACCTCTGGGATTGATTGATTGCATCAGTAGCCCGAATTCCTCATCCCTTCCTAGGTGCTCACCTTTTGCTATGCCACATTGTAGTGTATTCCAGTTCTGCCTCTGGATCTGGCCGTGAGACTTTCCTTGGCCAATGAGATGTTCACAAACCTAATGTGAAGCAACGCTTTAAAACACTTGCATAATTGGGCTTTCTTCCCTCTTGACCTCTGCCACTGCCATAAGAACATGCCCAATTAACACATTAAAATATGGAACCCTTATGGATCAGAGCCTGGTAAACCAGTTGTCCCAGATGAGGTCTGCTTAGATCAGCCATCTGACAGCAGATTTTTAGACATGTGAATGAGCTCAGCTAAGATCAGCAGAGCCACCTAGAAGACTTGCAGCTGACTGTAGATGCATAAACCAGGCCAACTGAGATGATCACCTTACCCCAGATCAGCAGAACCCTGCAGACTCATGAACTAAATGACTGTTTATTATTGTATAGTAATAAAAGTTTGTGTCCATAGATCATTGATGTTATCTAGAATTCCTTCTGTCTACTTAGTATTGAAATTCTATAAAGTTTGGTGTCTTGGGCTTTCACACATTGTTCCTTGAAAATGTGGATAAAATCACTGGTTGTATTATATGGAACAAGAGGGAATATTTCTCTCTTGATGCATGGTTCTGTTTTTTAAAGACAATGTCTGTGTGGCAGGGCTGTGATCTGTAGGAGGTCACAAACAAGAAGGGAGAAGGTGGCCTTCATTAGTGAACCTTTTCGGGGGCAATCTTTGATCTCAGCAAAGATTAATGGATGGAAATCGAATTGCTTTGGAAACGTATTCTTGTTTTGCTTTCAATTCTCAGCTAAATCTGAGAAGACAAGTTAACTTGGCTGAAGATTATAAAAGTATAAAAGATCTTCATCTTAGAAAAAGACCTGGGTGCAAATCCTGCCTGTGTTGCGCTACTTCAGGCCAGTGCCCATAAAATAAGGACAATCTTACCTATATCACAACTCTGTTGTAAGGATTACGTGAGCCACACTCTTACCCAAGGAGGAGTCTTTTCTATCCTTCTGCTCACACAGCCAAAACAGGTGACATGACCAGATTCAACAGCAGAAACCAAAAGAATATAATAGAAACTAGGTACAAACTATCAGACTGAACACTTCTTATAAACAGGTTGCCCTTCACCTGCTCGGATGTTAGTACAAGGCTATATAAATCACCAGTTAGTACCTTTTATTCAGGTTTGGTCAAGAGTCAGAACTATGGCTCCTGGCCATAAGATAAGCACAGCATTGCAACAGAGCAGCTGACATGAATTCTGTACCTACACAGTTCATTCTCCAAATCTCCAGCAAACTGTCTTAATTATGAATCTCTCATCATCATTCTTTCTGAATCTTTTATGATATTTATAAACAAACATGGTAGACCCATAATAATTGAATAAATGCTATTCAAATACTGTTGTGTAACATGTTTAAAGAGAAGTGCTGGTGGTTTGGTTCATTTTTTCCTACAACCTGCTTCAAGTCATCCCTGGTGTGCTGTTCCTTCTTTCAGAGTAAACACTTATTTGACAGTGATATGATGGATAATGACAGCATGGTGGCATTTAAGAAGCTTATGCATAAATCTTTTATCCTTGTTTGAGTATGAAATCACTTTCAGGAACAGTAATAAGTGGCAACCAGCATGTTGCTGTCCCATCAAAGGCCTATCATTCATGTAGCTGAACTCTGAGGTGAACTTTTGGGTTATCTGAGCCATTTTGGGAAGAAGTCGAGTATAATAAAGATGTTCTTCCTCTGAAATGATTCCACCAAATCAACTGAGGTCTTAACTATGTTATGTGTTTGTGTATGTATATGCGTGTGTGTGTGTATTTCTGTACTGACCCTTCTAAATAGAAGCATAGGTCCTTATCACCCTGACCTCTCCCACACATATTTATAGATTTTTTTCAATATAAGAAATAATTTTAGAAATCAATTTATTAATTTTGGAAAACATTAAATTGATTAATTTTCAGAAATTAATTAATTTGAAACATAATGTTTCAGCCAATGAATGACATCATGCAAATCTATGGCTCTTCTCAGTCATCCCACTACCAAGAGAGAATGCAGAGGCTAGGGAGTGGCTGCCAATTTAAATGCTTTATGTGGAGGGGAGGAGCCAAGATGGCCGAATAGGAACAGCTCCGGTCTACAGCTCCCAGAGTGAGCGACGCAGAAGACGGGTGATTTCTGCATTTCCATCTGAGGTACCGGGTTCATCTCACTAGGGAGTGCCAGACAGTGGGTGCAGGTCAGTGGGTGCAGTGCACCGTGCGTGAGCTGAAGCAGGGCGAGGCATTGCCTCACTCAGGAAGCTCAAGGGGTCAGGGAGTTCCCTTTCCTAGTCAAAGAAAGGGGTGACAGACGGCGGAAAAACGGGTCACTCCTACCCGAATACGGCACTTTTCCGACAGGCTTAAAAAACGGCGCACCAGGAGATTATATCCTGCACCTGGCTCGGAGGGTCCTACGCCCACGGACTCTCGCTGATTGCTAGCACAGCAGTCTGAGATCAAACTGCAAGGCAGCAGTGAGGCTGTGGGAGGGGCGCCCTCCATTGCCCAGGCTTGCTTAGGTAAACAAAGCAGCCGGGAAGCTCCAACTGGGTGGAGCCAACCACAGCTCAAGGAGGCCTGCCTGCCTCTGTAGGCTCCACCTCTGGGGGCAGGGCACAGACAAACAAAAAGACAGCAGGAACCTCTGCAGACTTAAATGTCCCTGTCTGACAGCTTTGAAGAGAGCAGTGGTTCTCCCAGCACGCAGCTGGAGATCTGAGAATGGGCAGACTGCCTCCTCAAGTGGGTCCCTGACCCCTGACCCCTGAGCAGCCTAACTGGGAGGCCCCCCCAGTAGGGGCAAACTGACACCTCACACGGCCGGGTACTCCTCTGAGACAAAACTTCCAGAGGAACGAGCAAACAGCAGCATTCGCGGTTCACGAGAAACCACTGTTCTGCAGACACCGCTGCTGATACCCAGGCAAACAGGGTCTGGAGCGGACCTCTAGCAAACTCCAACAGACCTGCAGCTGAGGGTGCTGTCTGTTAGAAGGAAAACTAACAAACAGAAAGGACAGCCACACCAAAAACCCATCTGTACATCACCATCATCAAAGACCAAAAGTAGATAAAACCACAAAGATGGGTAAAAAACAGAGCAGAAAAACTGGAAACTCTAAAAAGCAGAGCACCTTTCCTCCTCCAAAGGAATGCAGTTCCTCACCAGCAACGGAACAAAGCTGGATGGAGAATGACTTTGACGAGTTGAGAGAAGAAGGCTTCAGACGATCAAACTATGAGCTACAGGAGGAAATTCAAACTAAAGGCAAAGAAGTTAAAAACTTTGAAAAAAATTTAGACGAATGTATAACTAAAATAACCAATACAGAGAAGTGCTTAAAGGAGCTGATGGAGCTGAAAGCCAAGGCTCAAGAACTACATGAAGAATGCAGAAGCCTCAGCAGCCAATGTGGTCAATTGGAAGAAAGGGTATCAGTGATGGAAAATGAAATGAATGAAATGAAGTGAGAAGGGAAGTTTAGAGAAAAAAGAATAAAAAGAAATGAACAAAGCCTCCAAGAAATATGGGACTATGTGAAAAGACCAAATCTACATCCGATTGGTGTATCTGAAAGTGACCAGGAGAATGGAACCAAGTTGGAAAACACTCTGCAGGATATTATCCAGGAGAACTTCCCCAATCTAGCAAGGCAGGCCAACATTCACATTCAGGAAATACAGAGAACGCCACAAAGATACTCCTCGAGAAGAGCAACTCCAAGACACATAATTGTCAGATTCACCAAAGTTGAAATTAAGGAAAAAATGTTAAGGGCAGCCAGAGAGAAAGGTCAGGTTACCCACAAAGGGAAGCCCATCAGACTAACCGCTGATCTCTCGGCAGAAACTCTACAAGCCAGAAGAGAGTGGGGGCCAATATTCAACATTCATAAAGAAAAGAATTTCCAACCCAGAATTTCATATCCAGCCAAACTAAGCTTCATAGGTGAAGGAGAAATAAAACACTTTACAGACAAGCAAATGCTGAGAGATTTTGTCACCACCAGGCCTGCCCTAAAAGAGCTCCTGAAGGAAGCAGTAAACATGGAAAGAAACAACTGGTACCAGCTGCTGCAAAATCATACCAAAATGTAAAGACCATCGAGACTAGGAAGAAACTGCATCAACTAATGAGCAAAATAACCAGCTAACATCATAATGACAGGTTCAAATTCACACATAGCAATATTAACTTTAAATGTAAATGGACTAAATGCTCCAATTAAAAGACACAGACTGGCAAATTGGATAAAGAGTCAAGACCCATCAGTGTGTTGTATTCAGGAAACCCACCTCACATGCAGAGACACACGTAGGCTCAAAATAAAAGGATGGAGGAAGATCTACCAAGCAAATGGAAAACAAAGAAAGGCAGGGGTTGCAATCCTAGTCTCTGATAAAACAGACTTTAAACCAACAAAGATCAAAAGAGACAAAGAAGGCCATTACATAATGGTAAAGGGATCAATTCAACAAGAAGTGCTAACTATCCTAAATATATATGCACCCAATACAGGAGCACCCAGATTCATAAAGCAAGTCCTGAGTGACCTACAAAGAGACTTAGACTCCCACACATTAATAATGGGAGACTTTAACACACCACTGTCAACATTAGACAGATCAACGAGACAGAAAGTCAACAAGGATACCCAGGAATTGAACTCAGCTCTGCACCTAGCAGACCTAACAGACATCTACAGAACTCTCCACCCCAAATCAACAGAATATACATTCTTTTCAGCACCACACCACACCTATTCCAAAATTGACCACATACTTGGAAGTAAAGCTCTCCTCAGCAAATGTAAAAGAACAGAAATTATAACAAACTATCTCTCAGACCACAGTGCAATCAAACTAGAACTCAGCATTAAGAAACTCACTCAAAACCACTCAACTACATGGAAACTGAACAACCTGCTCCTGAATGACTACTGGGTACATAACGAAATGAAGGCAAAAATAAACATGTTCTTTGAAACCAATGAGAATAAAGACACAACATACCAGAATCTCTGGGACACATTGAAAGCAGCATGTAGAGGGAAATTTATAGCACTAAATTCCCACAAGAGAAAGCAGGAAAGATCCAAAATTGACACTTAACATCACAATTAAAAGAACTAGAAAAGCAAGAGCAAACACATTCAAAAGCTAGCAGAAGGCAAGAAATAACTAAAATCAGAGCAGAACTGAAGGAAATAGAGACACAAAAAAACCCTTCAAAAAATTAATGAATCCAGGAGCTGTTTTTCTTGAAAGGATCAACAAAATTGATAGACCGCTAGCAAGACTAATAAAGAGAAAAAGAGAGAAGAATCAAATAGATGCAATAAAAAATGATAAAGGGGATATCACCACCGATCCCACAGAAATACAAACTACCATTAGAGAATACTACAAACACCTCTATGCAAATAAACTAGAAAATCTAGAAGAAATGGATAAATTCCTCGACACATACACTCTCCCAAGACTAAACCAGGAAGAATTTGAATCTCTGAATAGACCAATAACAGGAGCTGAAATTGTGGCAATAATCAATAGCTTACCGACCAAAAAGAGTCCAGGACCAGATGGATTCACAGCTAAATTCTACCAGAGGTACAAGGAGGAACTGGTACCATTCCTTCTGAAACTATTCCAATCAATAGAAAAAGAGGGAATCCTCCCTAACTCATTTTATGAGGCCAGCATCATCCTGATACCAAAGCCAGGCAGAGACATGACAAACAAAGAGAATTTTAGACCAATATCCTTGATGAACATTGATGCAAAGATCCTCAATAAAATACTGGCAAACCGAATCGAGCAGCACATCAAAAAGCTTATCCACTATGATCAAGTGGGCTTCATCCCTGGGATGCAAGGCTGGTTCAATATATGCAAATCAATAAATGTAATCCAGCATATAAACAGAACCAAAGACAAAAAGCACATGATTATCTCAATAGATGCAGAAAAGGCCTTTGACAAAATTCAACAACCCTTCATGCTAAAAACTCTCAATAAATTAGGAATGGATGGGATGTATCTCAAAATAAGAAGAGCTATCTATGACAAGTCCACAGCCAATATCATACTAAATGGGCAAAAACTGGAAGCATTCCCTTTGAAAACTGGCACAAGACAGGGATGCCCTCTCTCACCACTCCTCTTCAACATAGTGTTGGAAGTTCTGGCCAGGGCAATTAGGCAGGAGAAGGAAATAAAGGGTATTCAATTAGGAAAAGAGGAAGTCAAATTGTCCCTGTTTGCAGACGATATGATTGTATATCTAGAAAACCCCATTGTCTCAGCCCAAAATCTCCCTCAGCTGATAAGCAACTTCAGCAAAGTCTCAGAATACAAAATCAATGTACAAAAATCACAAGCATTGTTATACACCAATAACAGACAAACAGAGAGCCAAATCATGAGTGAACTCCCATTCACAATTGCTTCAAAGAGAATAAAATACCTAGGAATCCAACTTACAAGGGACATGAAGGACTTCTTCAAGGAGAACTACAAACCACTGCTCAATGAAATAAAAGAGGATACAAACAAATGGAAGAACATTCCATGCTCATGGGTAGGAAGAATCAAGATAGTGAAAATGGCCATACTGCCCAAGGTAATTTATAGATTCAATGCCATCCCCATCAAGCTACCAATGACTTTCTTCACAGAGTTGGAAAAAACTACTTTAAAGTTCATATGGAACCAAAAAAGAGCCCGCATCACCAAGTCAATCCTAAGCCAAAAGAACAAAGCTGGAGGCATCACGCTACCTGACTTCAAACTATACTACAAGGCTACAGTAAACAAAACAGCATGGTACTGGTACCAAAACAGAGATATAGATCAATGGAACAGAAGAGAGCCCTCAGAAATAACGCCGCATATCTACAACTATCTGATCTTTGACAAACCTGAGAAAAACAAGCAACGGGGAAAGGATTCCCTATTTAATAAATGGTGCTGGGAAAACTGGCTAGCCATATGTAGAAAGCTGAAACTGGTTCCCTTCCTCACACCTTATACAAAAATCAATTCAAGATGGATTAAAGACTTAAACGTTAGATCTAAAACCATAAAAACCCTAGAAGAAAACCTAGGCATTACCATTCAGGACACAGGCACGGGCAAGGACTTCATGTCTAAAACACCAAAAGCAATGACAACAAAAGCCAAAATTGACAAATGGGATCGAATTAAACTAAAGAGCTTCTGCACAGCAAAAGAAACTACTATCAGAGTGAACAGGCAACCTACAAAATGGGAGAAAATTTTCACAACCTACTCATCTGACAAAGGGCTAATATCCAGAATCTACAATGAACTCAAACAAATTTACAAGGAAAAACAAACAACCCCATCAAAAAGTGGGCAAAGGACATGAACAGACACTTCTCAAAAGAAGACATTTATGCAGCCAAAAAACACATGAAAAAATGCTCACCATCACTGGCCATTAGAGAAATGCAAATCAAAACCACAATGAGACACCATCTCACACCAGTTAGAATGGCAATCATTAAAAAGTCAGGAAACAACAGGTGCTGGAGAGGATGTGGAGAAATAGGAACACTTTTACACTGTTGGTGGGCCTGTAAACTAGTTTAACCATTGTGGAAGTCAGTGTGGCAATTCCTCACGGATCTAGAACTAGAAATACCATTGGACCCAGCCATCCCGTTACTGGGTATATACCCAAAGGACTATAAATCATGCTACTATAAAGACACATGCACACGTATGTTTATTGCAGCATTATTCACAATAGCAAAGACTTGGAACCAACCCAAATGTCCAACAATGATAGACTGGATTAAGAAAATGTGGCACATATACACCATGGAATACTATGCAGCCATAAAAAATGATGAGTCCATGTCCTTTGTAGGGACATGGATGAAATTGGAAATCATCATTCTCAGTAAACTATTGCAAGAACGAAAAACCAAACACCGCATATTCTCACTCATAGGTGGGAACTGAACAATGAGAACACATGGACACAGGAAGGGGAACATCACACTCTGGGGACTGTTGTGGGGTAGGGGGAGGGGGGAGGGATAGCACTGGGAGATATACCTAATGCTAGATGACAAGTTAGTGGGTGCATTGCACCAGCATGTCACATGTATACATATGTAACTAACCTGCACATTCTGCACATGTACCCTAAAACTTAAAGTATAATAATAATAATAATAATAATAAAGAAAAAAATGCTTTATGTGCAAAATTTTGGGGTTCTTTATCTTAATGTCAGCTCTCTGTTCAATCTAATTTGCCACAAATTGTACAGCACATCAAAATTGAAAGTTTTTTTTAAGGGGGGTCAGGTAGGCAGCTGCTCCTAGTTTATTAATAAAGATTCCAAAGTACAGTGGTTCCCCTTATCCATGGTATTGCTTTTCACTGTTTCAGTTACCCATGGTAAACCATGGTCAGAACGTAGGTGAGTTCAGTACAATAAGATATTTTGAGAGAGAAAGAGACATCAACATAACTTTTACTACAGCATATTGCTCCAGTTGTTCTATTTTATTATTAGTTATTGCTGTTCACCTCTTACTGTGCCTAATTTATAAATTAAACTTTACCATAGATATGTACGTATAGGAAAAAAATACAGTATATATAGAGTTCAGTACTATTCACATTTTCAGGCATTCACTGAGGGGTCTTGGGATGCATTCCCCACAGTTAAGAGGGACTACTCTACATTATATTTCAGAAACATAGAAATGAGCACCCGCAGGTGTGGTGGCTCACTCCTGTAATCCCAGTAGTTTAGGAGGCCAAGGCAGGAGGATTACTTGAGGCCAGGAGTTTAAGACCAGTCCGGTCTTAAACTTATAGTGAGACTACATCTCTACCAAAAAAAAATAGAAAAATTAGCTAGGCATGGTGGCACACACCTGTAGTCCAAGCTACTTGGGAGTCTGGGATGGGAAGATTGCTTGAGCCCAGGAGTTCAAGGTACAGTGAGCTACGAGTGTGCCTCTGCACTCCAGCCTGGGTGACAGCGAGATCCTGTTACTAAAAAATCTTAAAAAAAGAAAAAAAACTAATGTGGGAAAATATGGATTCTGAATTTGTGCTAATGCATTATTCTTTGCAGTATGCATTGTCATTGAGAACTAAGTCACTGGGACTTTGATGTTGTGTGGTATTTGCACAAACACACATCTCAAATGTTCCAAGAGATGAGTCAGTGGTTAGAAATAATGGTCTATGTTCATTTTAAATACTAGACCAGACTCAGAATTCAGTCACTGCTTTTCATTCCTGAGAGAGTCCAAATGATTTAAAGTCGTGAGTCAACACTACCAAATGTCTTTTTCTATTAGGTGATAAAGAGGTTCACCATTGGTGGCTTTTGTGGAAGTACAGCATGGCAGAAATTGAGTAGCCTCGGGAAAGGCTTGAAGCAATTGCTTTGTTTTTGGAAGGGATGCCTCACGGAATGCACGTATTTTATCCTGAATATGATAAATACCAGCAGCATTCACGCAATAACCTAAGAAAACAGCAGTGGAAATTTCTCAGTTATCTTTCCCCGCCTTGCTTTACTTGGATACTTGAGTGTTGAAGCAGTGTAGTTCCTTGAAGTTTTTCTGCAAATCTATGATGTTGATCTTGGAACATAATAGAAGTATGGTGTTATATATGGAAACCTAGGAAACAGATTTCTCATTAAGTCCTGGAGAACATCAGTAGCATCAGAAATGCTGAACAGAAATTGCTTAAACCACTGTTATCTTTAATGGGGACAATTGTTTAGTTGTCTGTAGTAGTGTCCACAGTGATAATCTGGCATTGGTAGCTTCGGTAAAATTAAATTCTTGTAAGATTTTCTATCTATCAATGTTAGCAAAGAGCCAGATGAGGTGATTGCGGAATGGAAGGTCTAGCCATAGTACATGTACTGGTCATCTCTGAGGCCATAATAAAGTACCATAGACTGAGTGGCTTAAATAACAGATATTTATTTTCTCACAATTCTGAAAGCTGGAAGTCTGAGATCAGGGTACCAACATGGTTGGGTTCTGGATGGTGAAGGCCCTGGGGGAGTCAGATACTCCCCTCAGCCCTGCTTAAACTTGTTCCTGAAACAACTGATGCTGGCAAGGCTGTGGAGAAATAGGAACACTTTTACACTGTTGGTGGGAGTATAAATTAGTTCCACCATGTGGAAGACAGTGTGGCGATTCCTGAAGGATCTAGAACCAGAAATACCATTTGACCCACCAATCCCATTACTGTATCTATACCCAAAGGATTATAAATCAAGCTACTATAAAGACACATGCACACGTATGTTTATTGCAGCACTATTTACAATAGCAAAGGCTTGGAACTAACCCAAATGCCCCTCAATGATAGACTGGATAAAGAAAATGTGATACATATACACCGTGGAATACTATGCAGCCATAAAAAAGAATGAGTTCATGTCCTTTGCAGGGACACGGATGAAGCTAGAAGCCGTCATTCTCAGCAAACTAACACGGAAACGGAAAACCAAACACTGCATGTTCTCGCTCATAATTTAGAGTTGAACAATGAGAACACATGGACACAGGGAGAGGAACATCATACACTGGGGCCTGTCAGGGGTTGGCGGCAAGGGGAGGGAGAGCATCAGGACGAATATCTAATCCATGCAGTGCTTAAAACCTGGATGACGGGTTAATAGGTGCAGCAAACCACCATGGCACATGCATACCTATGTAACAAACCTGCACGTTCTGCACATGTATCCCAGGAATTAAAGTAAAATTAAAAAAACAAAACATAACATAACAAAACAAAACAAAACTTCTTCCTAAGCTCCTATTGGGAGCCATTGGACTAGTGACCAAGAAACCTGGATTCTGGTCATGACTGCTACTTCCCATCTGTAAGACATTCGATAAGTCAATTAACTTCTAGACACTTTCATTTCCTCATCTTGAAAAATAAGGCTGAGCCAGGTGCAGTGGCTCACACCTGTAATCCCAGCACTTTGGGAGGCCAAGGCAGGCGGATCACTTGAAGTCAGGAGTTTGAGACCAGGCTGACCAACATGGAGGAACCCTGTCTCTACTGAAAATACAAAATTAATAGGGTGTGGTGGTGCATGCCTTTAATCCCAGCTACTTGGGAGACTGACGCAGGAGAATGGCTTGAGCCTGGGAGGCGGAGGTTGCAGTGAGCCGAGATCGTGCCATTGCACTCCAGCCTGGGCAACAAGAGTGAAACTCCATCCCAAAAAACAAACAAACAAAATAAGGCTGATAAAAGTATTCAGTGTCTATCTCAAAAGGCTGTACAGCTCTAACTAGGGTGTTGTATGAGAAAGCACATAACAAATCGTAAGATCGTGTTAATCCAAGTCATCATTGCCGTTGTAGCAAGCACTGAGGTGCATGAAGATCTTCCACTGGTTAAGGGACATTAGTAGTCAGATTGTGACAATGTACACATTTATACCTGAACTAGATTAATGATTTACTTGTGAACATCTTCCTTGAGGTCACAGCCAAAAAAAAGTTTCACACTTCCCATGAAATCTTGCCAAGTTTTTTTTTTTTAATCCAAAATTGTGGGAGCAAATTACAGAAGAGAGCTAGGAAACCATTCCCAGCTCCTGGTGCATGGGATCTTCCTTTAGCAACTTTCCCTCCCACCCTGTGAGTCTGCTCTGTGCAGGTCACAGATCTGTTCACGTATCCTAGGCTGATGAGTCTTGCAATTCCCCTTTGCACAAGATTGATCTTACTACCCAGAAGCTATTTGAGGAAGCAACAGATTAAATTATCTTTTCTATATATTTTTTCGGATAATTTTGGATTTCTTATGAAAGTGTTCACATACTTCAGCAGTGTCTGTCATCTCTAGAGTCTTAGGTCACAATTATACGGCCTTCACATGAATGGGGAAAAAAAAGAGAAGCTCTTTCAGTTTTTAAAATTCTTCCCTTTATGAGGAATCCACTTGCAAAAGGAAATATGAAAAACATTAAATCATGGAACAGCCTAATTGTTTTAAGCAGACAATTGTTCAAAGTTTCCATGAAGGCCTTGGTGGCTCTTTTCTGATACACTATTCTCTTTTATGTACATAATACTGAGTATTTGGAGGCTTGGGTTTCCTTATTAAGTCAGAAGTTTGTCAAATTTAACTCCCTGGGGGCTAGAATAAACTTATTTTCTTTCTTTTTCCTCTACCAAATTCCATAGTTCTTTCCCTCCCATATTTCTCTGTTTGCCTGAGGAAGTGACTCCTTTGCCCACATTCCCCACATCCCAAAGGGTAATAATTATTTTTTATATTAGCTAACACCCACTGCTATAAGGGAGGCAAAAAGCAGGAACCTGGGGGGAACAGTCAAGAACTTCAATGGCCACAATGCAGGCAGTGAAAATTATTACCAGGGCTGGAACTGTGAAAACAGTGGGTCACTCTTAAAATGGGTAATGTGAGAGTCCCCAGAGAGCATTTGGTGATTGCAAAAGTCAATCTTTGAGCTCATGATTCTTGGCCCAATTGGAGCATTTTCCTTTATAGTCTTCTTACCTTGGACTCCTCATTCCAGTGGCCTGAAAAAGTCTACCTTGTTTCTTATCCAGAGAAGGGGGAGTGGATTTTATTTTTCAAGGTCTACATGTGCTCTAGACACAAGGAGATGCCATCCTCTGACTTAGAGTTTTAGTCCTCCCTTACCACATCTGCACACCCCAGTAGTGATGATAGATAGTCACTGAGCCACTTTCTTTGAAAACCATCTTTGCATTTGGGAAAATAGGGAAAATTAGCAATGCATGTTTTCTACACAGGATACTGCTATCTTTCCTACCAATTCACTAGTACACGGAAAGCCTGTGAACTGTGAATGGGTATCTCCAACAGAGTCCTGTTTCACCCTCGACCAGCATGGCAGGCTCAGCTCATGTGATCTCCATATTTCCCATTTAGAGGTTTTCCTTTTGCTTTGCTTTGTTTTTCAACCTTAATTCCCCACCAAGGAAGAGCAAACTGCTGTTTAGGAAGTAAGCTACCACATCATCCACCCTTGATTTCAATGTCTATTCCCACATTAGGAACATACAATGTGAAGTTTAAGCCAAACTAAAGCTAAAGGCAAAGGTCAAGTTCACTCAGCAGCCTACTGACAGGTCTAAACCTATTGACCTGCCTGAAGAAGTATGCTTCATGGTTAACCAGACTGAAATGTTTATTCCACAGCAGGAGGGAAAAACCAAATAACCAGGTTGTTCACCTGAAGAGTAGGATTCAACATGTTAAAATTATATGAACAAACAGCAGTAGCCTACAAGCCACAGCCCAAATAAAGAGCAGCAATTCGTTGATGAATATAAACCATTTTGTTGTGAATTTTAAAACATTTCATACTGTTTTATTATTATTATTTTGCTTTTACGGCTTTTAAGTACTAACTCTCTACAAAGGTTGGTTTATCACTATCCCTGGTAAACACTCATAATCCTAAGTTAGTTTTAAAGAAAATAGTCTTAAAAGTTACAAGAAGAAAAGAGCACCAGACTTCAGCATGTGAAAAGCTCCTGGGAGGATTCGATGGACTGTGGTCCTGTTCCCTCTGCAAGTGGTACGAAGAGTCCTTTTGCCCCCAGTTTGCTTGTGCCTTGGGACATAAAGTTGTTCCTAAGAGTGGAGACAAGCACCATCCTTCTAGAAGGCCTTGGGGACAACGCACCTTAAATAGACAATGGCTCAGAGGCTGATGGATTAAAAGATGCTGTATCCCCCATGGGATTCCACAATCCAAATGACTAAGTAATCCGAAAAATTATTTGATACCTTTTTTTTTTTCTTTTTCTCGACTACAAGGAGACAGGCTCAGTCGTGAATCCCACCCAGGCTCACATGGCTCCAGTTCTGGAGTCAGGGTCACCTATCAATTTTGTGCATGGGTGCACAGGACAGGATTTGGGATCTAGGGCACTCATAAGAAGCTTGTTCTCTTGCTCTTATAACCATGCCACAGTTGTGCCATACAGAAAGAGAAAAGGTATATGAAAGTTATTAAGGGAGTTTCACCAATAGTTAATTATATTAATCTATTAACATGTAAATGCTCCTCTCCAATTTCAGCTAAGATACCAGTATATGGGCATTGAGGATGGCATCTGCAGAAGAAAGTGGATTTTTTTTTTTAATTATAGAGAAACGTGTTGACCAACAAGGAGAAATCCGTATGGTACTGTGAGAGAACAGCTCCCTTGTCACAGATCGGGCAGGCAGCAGTTGCTAGCTAGGACTGGGGCTTATGTAAGGCACTGCTCTCAGCCCTGGGGCCCTGGGGCCCAGTTTCCAGCCAGGATCCAATGGGTCAGCGTGCCAGGTGAATGAAATCCTGCCTTTGTTTAACTGCCCCAGAGTCTCCCTTGCTCTGGGACGTTCCGTGCAACAGAAACCCAGACACGCTTATTATACAGAAACCCAGGAGGGGAAGAGGAAGGAGGCTTGTAGGTGCCAACGGCAGTGGCAAAAACTGAATAGGCAAGAACTTTCTCTCAGCCAAGTCAGCAGAGTGTCCCAAAGTCTCAGAGATTCCAGTCTATGGGGATGGGAGAAAGTGTCCTATAAAAGCAATCCAACCACCATAACTCAGCACCCACATAAAAAGTAACGCTGATTTTAACAACTAAGTTATGCAGAGAGGATTTTTTAGAAGATATTTAAAAAATTGTTTTTAAATGTAGGTTTTTAATCATATGTGTTAACTAGGTTGAAGGCTGTTGGGTTCCTACTAAACAGACCCAGATTATGTGTCACAATAATAACATCATTGATCCATCAAATTAACAAAAATACATAAACTATTAGGTGAAATCATATAATTCACATGATTATTTTTATTATGAAAGTAATAAAAAATAGAAAAGGCAAATTGTCACATCCAATGTCACTAATCTAGCCCAATCACCATTATATACTAAACAATTTTTAAAGTTTTGATTTAAGCTGCTCACAGTTGAATTGTTTGTTCTCAGTCCTACCTCCCAAGAAGGTGGCAACAAAAAAGGTACTTTCCTGGGTATTTGTGAACACTCACACAAATATAAATATTAGAGAAGGCACACTGAAATTTTAAATTCAGCAAACAAAAGTCTATCAGATTGTTGAAAACCAACTGTGTGCCTCACACTGTTGGTTATTATTTCATACCAATTATATTATTCCATCTATACACTTGAGGCTCTTATCCTCAAGTAAATTAGTTCATATTTTCACACATAAATACATTCATATTTTTAAGATTTTCCATGTTAGTTATTTCTTTATGTGGTGGACTGCCTAAAGTTACTTTGCATCACGGTTGTAGCATCACAGGATGGGGTAAAGTTTTAACATGAGATGTAGAAAAATAATAAGCCTTAAAAATCAGCCAAGTAATTAGTAATATTTATCAAGTACCTGCCCCATGCACAACAGGGGCCTATAGTAAGCTGGTTAACAAGCAGTTTCTGGCCATCTACTCAGTATGCAATAGACCAAGTGCACTGAGAAATGAAAGAGAAGGACATTGCATAGTCCATATTCTCAAAGAATTTTCTTCTAAACACAAAATCTACACATGGGAATTGACTTGGGGGCACTTATAAAAACACACGGGAAATTAGCATATTTCAAACTGATTTTAGAAAATATATCCAGAATACATAATAGAGGAGCCAGCATGGCTGGATGGGATTCATCACAAAGTCTTCTGCCAGAGAGAAAGGAGAGGTTTAGGGACTTGCTCATTTCATTTAGAAGCCTCATGCTTCACTTTGCACCTTACTTTTGCATTTCCAAGGTTTAATTTTTTAATTGCAAAGTTAAAATTGTAGTCTCTCAGTGCACTATTCTCTGACACACTGTTGGAGATCAGGCTCTGCATAAATACCTGGAGAGAAATCTTAAGTGAGTTAGCGCTACTGGCAGGGGATTGAAACTCCTCCTACGCAGTTCCGGAGCAACTCTTTAGGAGGCCTGCCTAACCATGAGTGATGGCACACAAAAAGAATGGTGGGAATTGAAAGTGCAAAAACAGTCTTTATTTTTCTTCTGGAATAACTGCAGTTTTTAAATAAATTACAAATTTGCCAGTGATTTAGATTTTCGTTTAATTCCACAAGTTTCTCTCTCTCTCTCTCTGTACATATATATATATACACGCATATATATACACATACATATACATATATATACACATATACTCACACAAGTCTATATATACAATTATATATTATGTAATAATATATAATATAGACTTGTAGAATATATATAAATATATATATTCTACAAGTCTCTCTTTTTTGTGTGTGTATATATACACATATATATACACAAGTCTATATATATGTGTGTGTGCGTGTTTTATATTTATATATCTACATATATATTTTTATATCTATATATCTACATATATATATACAGTTATATATATGTAGATATATAGATATAAAAAATCCATGGGCTCTGGAGGAGATGGTCTGTGATCCATCCCAGCTCTATAAGATGGAAGAATCTCTGATCAGCAAAACTGGTAGCACTGTGGAGGCAGAAGGGAGTCTATAGTACCTAAGATCTTTCTGGAACAGTCTGCAGGAAAAGCCTCCCTTCCTTTGCAAAGCAAGAGATAGAGCCATTTCCAGAATGCCAAGAGGAGACACCAGACAGAAGCAAGAAGAATTGCAGGAGGCCAAGGGTGAGAAAAGATCGGCTGTCATGAGCACCAGGAAGGGGCCCTGGAGACACATTGCTCAATGAAGACTTTGTAGCAGAGTTGCTTAGTAAGGAAATGCTACCAGGAGGTCCTTGGCCCTAGAGCTTTGCAACCAAATGTCAGACTCCTTAGAATAGAGGTCCTCAATAGATTTTTCTTTTATTTGTTTTTTCCTTTATTTGTTTCTTTTGTTTTTTATATTAATATAAATATGCTTCCATGATATATTCATGGTATGTAAATTTCAGCTATAAGTCCACTTCTGTCTCACTCAAAAGAATATTCTAGAAAATGAGTGAGAATGATTTTATTACATAAATATCCTTGAATCTCTTCTAATATTTTTATTTAATTAAAATTTTAATCAAAATTACTTTTTAGAGACATAAAGCAAACTACATTATTACACATAAGTTTATTTGAACAATTATCTTCGTAATATATAAAATAAGATAGAGTTGCTAAATTTTTCTACATTTTTAAATAAATATTCAATTATATTTCAAAAATTACCTTTATGTACTAAAATTCAGTTCTGTAAAAATTTACTTACTTGGAAAAAAACATTTTAAGAATTTATATCTATTAAAATGTCAAGAATATTATCTTTATCACTTCTGAAAAGAATGTCTTTAAACACTAAGAGCTAGTAACTGTTGAAATCAAAGGAAGAGAGAAAAGCACTGAAACTGTTAGCGTTTTCTTCTTCACAAACCTCTGAAACATCACATGTACCATTGTCTTCAGTTTAGCCTGTATTGAAATTCAGATTTTTCTTCACTACTTTAAAATTATTCCAATAAGGATTGTATTGGTGAGCCACAAAGTTTTGTTCATCTCTGATAGGAAATGCAATTCTCTTTGTACCTAATTCTATATTCTCCTGTAGATATTTCTCATTTATATCTTAAAAAGTAGATTATTTACAATTTTGGTACTTTATCCATCAGCAATTACAGTTTGCTAATACCTCATAAATAACAGCAGTACACTGAGAACCACTGTTTTAGAGGACTGGGCTCCTCAGTCCTGTCCTTAAGGGCAGAAAGCCAATGAGAAAGGGCAGCATTGAGAAGCAATGTTAAAGAGAGCTTAGGTTCGCCTGTTCCAGGAGCTAGGGAAATATAGATGAGCTCAACACCCTGAAATAAAGGATAGCAAGAAATATACAGAAATATCATAGGTTTTTCCTACTAGAAAAAGAGAAGTGGTAGCCTTTTGGCAAATTAATGTGATGCCTGGCATGTGTATGTACACTGAGACAGAAACCAATATGAGGCACCAGAGAAGTGATCATGAGCAAGACAGAAAGTTGTGTATATAAAACTGAACACAAATTAGTCTTCTCTAATGTATTCTATACCAATATCTAGAGATATGGCCCTAATAGAAGACTGAAACTATATGGAGATAGTCAGCATGAAACAAAGGTAGCCAGATTAGTACTGAAAGTCTGTTTCTAAGAAGTTCAATAGTTCCTTAGTATAAAGAAGCATTGGTGATTAACACCATGCTTCTGCTATTCTAGTTGCAATTAGGTACATAGAATTTTCCATCAAATGCCATATTTTTTAAATCCAGTATATATAAAATTTTCTTAACTTGTCTAAGTTATTTATTTCCAAAGTCCTAATATTTAAGAACTGTAAAAACTGCAACTCTTGAATTTAGGTGAACCTAACTAACCAATGGATCATGACTTTGATGCTCAGACAAGGCCTACCTTAATTTAGTTTTACATAATGAGTGATATATTTATTTACTTATTTATTCATTCCACAGACATTATAGAGACACTTACCATATTCAAGGCACTGTTTTAGACTCAAGGGCTATGATAGTAAACAAGGCAGGTAATTGTGCTCTTATCTGAGATCCAGATGGAAACATTCGTCGCTATAGTTATGCCAAGGCAGGTTGTACTTGCTCTACCTTGCAATCCTCTTTGCGCTCCTTGAGTTGCTACTATCCTGGAAACCCATCCCCATGAGTTAAGCCAGGTGTCCAACACAGACTTCAAGCCAGGATATAGTGATTTTCTTCTTATATCACAGTTTGAGGAGAGAACTCCACTGGAGGTATGAACAGATTTCCTAGCCTGTATGAACAGAGAATTACCCAACACCCAAGACATAATTAGGCTGATTAGTTCCTTTTGCTCTGGCTGGACAAATTTTTTGTGACCTCATTATAAAAACCAGGAAGCCAGAAGAAGAAAAGGAGGAATGCGTATTGGACATTCCCAAGCCCACTCCTAAATGTCCTTGTTTTGTCTTTTGTTTTTATTGAGTTTTAAACTCAAATCAGAAAAGGCAAACATGCAAGCAAGAAACGTCAAAAACACAAATTTTGGCTGATAGAAACACCAGATTTTTATAATAAAATAATTTTCCACATATTAACCCATCCATAATTTTCTCAAATGAAATATTCCCATTGTTGCACAATAGTCCAAATTCCGCTCTAAATTGTGGACAAATGTCCTTTCCAGGAATAAATCTTAGTTACACACAATTTGGACAGCATTTGCCTCAACACACAATTGAGATAGGAAGTGCCTTTCAGTTTTTGTGTTCTTTGGCACCTGGATGTCTCTGATTTTTATAGGCCTCAAACTTAGGGCAACACGAAAGGTAACTGCAGGTTGACAATTTTTATTTGTATAACATATGTGTGTTGAGTATGGCTCTGCAATGATATGAGAGCAAATTCTAGAAATGAAAGTATTAGGTACCAAAATATATCTTTTAGAGTTGTTACTGAGCCATAAGAAGTAATTCCTCATAAACACTGTGTAAGAAACAGATTTTATGACACATATAACTTAAAACCAAATAAATGAATGAAAAACAGAATGCTTCTTTCTGGTATCAGCTCAATAAATAATTGATCATCAACAATTTGAGTTGCTGTCATCTTTGCACTACTTCTCAGTAATATATATTTAAGTGTCCTTAGGCTGAAATCCAACCCCCTTCCAGCAGAAGCAGATTATTTTCTCTACCTCTTACCAAATTAGGGTCAGCAAATTCATGGTTGGCTCACCCCCACTTTCCCATACCACATCCCTGACAGCAGGAAAGGATTATTTAATTGATTAGAGATGTGCAAGATACAATGCTTTGGAACCATTCTCAACATAACCCTCCAGGCAGCCATGACCAATCCATTGGAGTAGCCACGGAGATGAAATCCTTTTGCCATCAAATAAATAACAAACCAAATTGAGATGATGAGCTTAATGAATGAGGTTAGCAAATGCTTCTGCCAGGAACATTTAGATAATTATAAAGTTCAATTAGTTATTTACTGAACACTTAGAATATTCTTAGCACTTTGCTAGGAAAAGCATGAGATTAAAAATAAAGTGTATGTCATAGTGTAAGTCAACCTAGATAGGGAGGCAACATTAACATGTAAATTTTAAAAAATGTGTTAGCCATTGCATAGGTAGGAAGAATCACTAAAGAAATTTAAAACGGACTGAAATCAGCAAGGTCGGGAGTTATGAGTAAAATTTTCATGGATAAAGCTTGAAATGGAACTTAAGCAGAGTACATTTTAACTAGAAAAAGGGAAGTTAGAAGAGCATTCCAAGTTAGGAAAAATAATCTAATGAAAAGCAAGACGTGGGACTAGGTATGGAATAGTCATCAGAACACAAAGAGATTAGAATTAGGAAGAAGGGAGCATGACAGTAAAAATCCAACAGTAAGTGGGAAATAAAGTAGAATGGGTTCTAAAAACGCAGGACCAGAAACCCAGATAGGGGTATTTAGAACCGACACAAGAAGGAAGGAGGCCCTGTTCCTGTTTTCCATTTAGAATCAACTCAATAAGTTTTTCTATGTAAGCCATGGAGTGTGACTTGGAATCCTGGCTCCCCTCCTTATTAACTTAAATATTAACCCTTGTATCTCAATTTCTTTTTCTGTAAAACAAGCATCATATTATCACCACAGGGTGAAGGTGAGGAATAAATGAATGAATATTTGTGAACTTCTTAGAATAATCCTGGACACATTGTAGTCACTGCATGGATGTGTGAAATAAATGAGAAGCATAGCATGGTTTACAGAAACAAGAATAGATCTGAGATGTACATGGCAGGATGTCTCCTGGGCTCCATCATCTTTTCTCCAATTTTTTTTTAATCCATTTAAAAGTAGCATCAGGGAAGTATCCTCTTGATACTTAATATCCTCTTGCCTCCCAGAGTGAGCGGCAACTGAGTTATGTGAGGGCATAACTCAGGCTCCCACAGGCCATTAGGAGGGCTGAGGAATGGACCACATCCTTACAGTGGTTTCAAAGAAACCCTCCTTTTATGTTCCTGAAGATGTAGGGGAGGCTTATACAAACAACCAAAATAACTTCAGATTTCACTGAACATGGAAGTGAATTCTCACATATGTTCTCTCAATTTCACACTCCCTACGAGATCCACCATGCCAACCACAGAGTCTCGGAGAGGTCAAAAACTCCCTATTTTTACAAAAAGCCTTACAGTTTAGAAAATTGTTTGCTTAAATTGGCTTCCAGGATAATTCCTATGTCCCTTCAAGGTGAGTGTGTGGAATTCTTTTATCTCACTTTACAGATAAAGGGACTGAAATTCAAGTCACACGTAAGGGGTCAGGTCTACCGTCTCTTACTCCCAGGCTCTTATACTTGGCTATTCTAGCCCTTAGACCTAATGCCTCCCAGTGTCTTAAATATGTGCTCTATTCTGTGTCACTCCAGAGGAAGTTATCATGGGGACAGCATTGGATTGCCCTCCTATTTTGTCATCCACCTGAAAGAATAAGCTTAGCTTTACTGTAGATATTTCCATGTTGGCAACTTCCAGTTGAAAACTCCTTCAAAACGTCTGAATCAAATGGATATATATGCCCAGTCATATTGATAGGGTGAGCTTTGTGACTGGCTGGCATAAAACTAGTCTGGGTCAGCTGGACCCATGGGGAAGCTGAAGGGACGTGTAGAGGCAAACCCATGGGCTCCAGCTTCAGATGGATGTGCATTTGATCTCAGTCTGCCACCCTAACATTTAGGTCTTTACTAGCTGCGTGACCTTGGTTAAGTTACTTTACCTTTCTGAGCTTTAGTTTTCAACAATACCTATCTTACGGGGTTATAGGAAGGAATAAGGGACAAATAGTTAGAGATGTATAGTTACACACACATCATGGGTGCTAAGTAAATAGTTACAACTATTTTTATTATTCTAAAGCTCATCATTTGCACAAGCACAATGAAAGATGGTAGATTGTTATCCTCAGGAGATCCCCAAGTAAGTCCATTCTAACCTCTCTTCTTACTGTGCCTCAGTCACCAGATACCCACAGTCAGTGACATTATGGGCAGAGTTCAAGTTCCTTCCATTCTTCACTGTGCTAGAAAGTATTGCACGTCCAGAAATGCTGGGTCTGGCCCTCTTTTCTCACTTCCTTACAGTGAAACCTTAGGGGAAACCCCTTATACTTCTCCAGAGGGGTTTTTTTTGTTTTTGTTTTTGTTTTTGTTTTTTTTGTGGCAGAAAGTGACAAATGAAGGGAAGTATAAGAGTGGTAGAAGGTATATATAACATACACCCTGCCTACCTCACAGAGTTCTATGGAAGATGAAATGTGATCATGCATGTGAAATTGTCATATTAATTCAAGGGGCAATGGAAATGCCAGAGACTACTACGTGGAATTTTGAATATGCCTTCTACTCTATATTGCATGCACTTTTCATAAGGTAGTTTTTTTTCTTTGCAAAAAATAACAAATATTTGACCAAGTAAAACCTAACGGACACATCTACCAGTGACTTCCCTCCTAGCACATGCTCAGTTTTCCTTCCCACCACTGCTCACATACCCAAGGAATTGTTGGCCTTTGCTCAAGTATCAAATTAATCTAAAGAAAACCTTTCCACTCCTATCTTGCTGACCATTAAAGGAAAACTGCAAGCAACATCAAAGGGAACCCAATCTTTATATTCAACACAGGCTGTGAAAGGCTGGGGCAAAGTACCCAGCAGGGATTGGACTGCATATCTATCTAAGACCTTGAAACTCCGTATTTGTCTAAGACCTTGAAACCAGCTTAACCATGCAGGATCTGATGCAGAGAGAACAGACTCACTCTGCCCAGACCTGATGCAATAAATTAGACTCAGAAAAGCAATTTAAAATTTTATCAAAGAGAATTAGCCCTTTCTGATAGGGAAACCAATTTGAGAATTCCAAATTTATTGAACACTTGATATGTACAAAGCACCATGAGTGCTACAAAGATGTCGTCCCTATTTTTAAGAAGGCTGTAACCAAATATGGTGAATATGAACACACTTCATAGACTAGAATCAAGGTTTTGCTGGAATGCAGGATTCCTATTAAAATAGTAATGGGGAATAAGTCTATAGAGCCATACTATAGAAGTCTCAGGGATACAGATATCTTCTGTGTTTTGAGTACCTATAAATCACTATCTAGTATCATATTTAATTCTCCCAACAGTCCTATAAAGTATTTATCATCAACTTCATATTATAGATGAAGAAACCAGATTTCAGAGATGTGAAATAACTTTTCCCAAATTACCCAGCTAGAAATAGGTTTAGCTGGGATTTGAACTCAAGTCTCTTCGATGCCAATACTCAGGGAATTTCCAGTACACTTCACTCTCTCCCCGCATAAGAAATTTTTATAAAAGCCTAAGTAATCAGGAGCTGTTGAAAGTTATTGCGCAAGAGAAGAGAAGAATAGTTTTGGGTTTTGGAAGATCAATTTGACATTAATTAGTAAAATGGGCTAGAAACAAGGGAGAGATAATAAGGAAGACAGTTAAAGTTATTTTAATAGCCTAGCTGAAAGAAACAAAGGTCTGGTCTAGATCAGCAGCAACAGAACGGAAAGGATGGAGCGGAGACAAGAGACTGCAAAGTTTGATTTATTAGATATGGCAAATGTCTAGCTGTGGAGGAAACCAAACTGAAATAAGATGGGTCACAGTTGGCTAACGTGAATACTTCTATGGCAGATGCTTTACAAGGGTACACTGACCTTGTGTTTGATCTGCCAATGAGATGAGTTTATTTGTATCTGTGAAGTCCATAATTTTAAGTAGAGTCAAAATTAGGGCCTATTTTATTGGAAAACTGATGACTTGGACATCACGGTCACTTCATAGTTGATCTGAAGTCACAGTACAGCTACTCAAAATGTTAGCTTGGTCCCACATGTCCACTGGTCCCAACTTAGGATATGTGGGAAATGGTTGCTTTAACACAAAAGAGTCTACCCAGTTAGGTGACAGGGGTTCTGGGTCATTATCAGTTGAAGTTCAGCCCCTAAACTCTTAAGGAAAATTTCAAGCATTTTCAAGTACTTAACTTTCATTTTTAGAACAAAATAAAACAGGAGGAGAGGCAAGAAGGGAAGCTGAGTTTCAAAAGATGCCATTTTGCAAGACAATGTGCAACTGGAAACCTTTATAGAAAGTCATTTTAGGGAGCACTTATCTCTTTTTAAATTAATGGAGCTTGCTAGTTCCAAGAATCTCTTGGGCCACCTAGGATTTATTCCACATGTTGTTAGCAAGTGGCAATATATAAAAGACGAGATCTAATATTCAAAATGCTTGTAATAGCAACGTCCTTCCTGCCAATTGTAATAGCATAAAAACAATTGCACACATCTAATAAATCTGCTGGCTTTCAACAGTTGGAATCAGACCAGCGTCACCTTCTGTCTGCTGCATGAAGCCAGAACTCTGAAGACTAAAAAAAAAATCAGTGCTGGTATGAACTCTGACCTCCCGATCTTCTGACCTGGGTGATCTACTGTTACCCCCATTAGACTCGACTCATGAAACCCAACGTCTCTATCATTCAAAAAATGGACAGCTGGGGAGCAGGACACATGGAAACAGTATCTAGGGACTTGTAAAATCAGAGAGAGAAAATTGCAAAGAAGTGTAAATGAGGCAGATGAGCCTTTTCTTATGTGCATGGCAAGAAAATCAAGCTTCATCAGAAGTAATATGTACAGAGCTGAGAAAAATGTAGGAAAAGGCTTCCAGGGTGATGGGGTAGAAACCAAAATTATCTAGAATGAATTAGAGTTGTGGTGGACACAGAAGAGAAAGGATTAGAATGGTGATAGGCACCCAAGTGAGAACAGGAAGAATAAGTCAAAAAGAGAACCATTTCTCAAGGAGAAGCCTGGTTGCATTGCAGTGGTCTCCTTGGTTACCCATCCATGCTAATTATGGCAGTGAGGAAATTAAGGAAAAGCAGAGGTCCCATTGGAAATACAGCGAACTACATACTGAGGCATCTGGGTTCTCATCCTGATAAAGCTGACAACTAACTTGAGAAAGTCATTTAATTTCTCTAGTCTTTAATTCCTCAGCCATAAAGATGGTCCTATTCCATCTCTGTGGCTTTGATGTAATAAGATTTAACCTCTATGAATTTCTAATATGAATTCTAGAAGTTGGAAAATTGGAAGAGCCTTTGAAATTGTTCAGTCCAACTCCTATTTCCAGAACCCAATAAGGACAATAAAAGGAACATGGAATTTTGAGATCGTAAGATTTTTATTACTTAATCCTGTGCCTAGAACATTTCAATAAATGTAAATTAATCTAATAAGAAAATATACCAAAATGTATATTTAAATTACCTTTAAAGTTTCTTTACACATACCTTAAAAACTTAATAAAAATAATGTGTCTAGCTTTAGCAAAAATTGATATGGAAAATCCAAACTTTTAAAGCCAGTGAGCTAAAAGTTAATGCCTTTATAAAGGAATTTAACTTAGCAATCTTTTCTGTAAAAATTGCCCTTCCCTGCAGCATTTAAGACATTTAAAAACTGAAGTTTGTAAATTAAAACCAAATTCCAATAGAAAATTTTTGTATAAAACTAAATGCCCACAATAAAATATATTCAGAAATCTAGAATTTAAAATGCTTTGTATGAGGGTCAAGTTCTGAAATTACCAATGCATGTCTGCATTTTGTTATAAATATTTTACTAAAGATCTAATTTCACAGACAGTAAAAGTCGAATTCCGTACAGTGACCCTGCGATTCTTTCCTCTCCTCCCACCACACAGGGTACCATGTATCTTCATCTTCTACTGGCCTCCTCTCTCCACCCTGGTTCATTTCTCTCCAAGCACATTAATCTCTTTGTTGTTCCTATAACGTGCCAGGCATGCTCCCGTTGCAGGGCCTTTGCACCTGCTATTCCCTTTGGCTAGAATGCTCTTCCCCCTCAGATATCCAGAAGAATCGTTCTTTGCCTTTTTGTGAAGTCTTTCCTGGAGACATATTTAAAATTGCAAAACCATTTAACAGTTTTATTTTCTTCCTTTAGCACATATCGACTATCTAACATACTAGAAATTTTACTTAGGTGTGTTGTTTATCATAAGCTTCAGGAGGCCAGGTGTTACATATGTTTTGCTGTGTTCCTCTGCACCTTGAGCATTTCTTGGCATAGAGAATGCAGATACTTAAATATTTGCTGAATTAATAAGTAATCAGTAAGATATGGCATCATGGCCCTTGTTGATTTCTGATTCTTGATAAAAAGATAGCTAAAATGATCTCACCAATCATTTTACAAACTGTTAATAATCAGATATGGGTGTCCTCATTTGAGGGGGTTGTTGTGAATCACATGATTAGAAATCCATATTTATGAGATCCCCTAATCTTTTATGAATTATGCCTCTTTACTTTTAACTTAAGAGAGTTCAAAACAGATTTTATCAATTTTATCCAAACAACTGATAAAGTTATGGCCTCATTGTACCTATGAATAAAATTTTATTAGTCAGTAGGAATATTAATATTTGGTACACTGTATTCTCAAAAATTCTGGGGGTTGTTTTAAATGGTGAAACACCTCAATTTGAACCTGAAATTTCAGGTGTCCTGAGCTTCATATTTGGTCCTGTAAAATTTCAGAATATTGCAGCTTTTTTTTTTTTTTTTTTTTTTTTTGAGATGGAGTCTTGCTTTATCGCCCAGGCAGGAGTGAAGTGGCGCAACCTCTGCTCACTGCAAGCTCCACCTCCCGAGTTCATGCCATTCTCCTGCCTCACCCTCCAGAGTACCTGGGACTACAGGCACCCAGCACCACGCCTGGCTAATTTTTTGTATTTTTAGTAGAGGCAGGGTTTCGCCATGTTAGCCAGGATGGTTTCGATCTCCTGACCTCGTGATCTGCCCGCCTCGGCCTCCCAAAGGGCTGGGATTACAGGCGTGAGCCACTGTGTCCAGCCTATTGCAGCTTTTTAAAGCATTTTCTCTTCAAACTTAGCTACACAAATATGACACACTGCTCAATGATCCTAGGGGTTTGCCCTTATCAAAGGCAAGTGCAAAAACTTAAAGCCCAATTCAAACTCATCAAAGTTTGTGAATTTCTTCTGAAAATGTAGCTTAATCTCCACCCAATAGCAGTAATTCTATTGAACTCATCATACTTTAACAATGGAAAATAAGGGCAGTATGAAGACATCAATTTCCTTAACCCACTTTGATAATGGATACAGGTATTTCCTTGAATAAATCCATAATGTTCTTGATCTCCTTTCCACCACCAGTTTAAGTTTTTGTGTTCGGTTGCTTTCAATGTCAATCAGAATGTGTCTACTAGAGAACAATTCTAAACAGTTCTTCATTTTAGTGTAGGTTGTTGGTTTGATTACAGAAACAAGGTATTTGCCAAGCTGCTTCTTCATATAAACTTAATGTTTATATTCTACTTGGGCACCTTTAAGCATCCCACAACCTGGTGGGGATTGTTGAGTGTGGACATCAAGAAACTCATGATTTTTATCTCTCCTTTCATCACATCTGGTAATTAAGCTAACTTGTAAAATTTGGCATACTCTTCTGAAAAATTATGCAAAGAGAGCTAGTAAATCATAATTGTAACTTTCCTTTTTCCCCTTTCCTTGGTAAATGAACTCAGTATTTCCATGCTCAGGCTAAACATCTTAAATTCCTTACTAGTTGGGGGGTTAGACCACACTGGTTCATGTATACCATCTAGTTTGATAAAATCTCTTTTGCTGAATTCTCAAGCATGAAGCACCCTGGGAAAAAATAAGTGGAATTGGACCTGTGGACTAATTTTTGAAATCAGCCCTGGACTATGAGTCAGATGAACTGAGTTTCTATCTTGTACTGCCAGTTACAAATTCTGGAAGTATGGGCAAGTTATAAAAGCTCCTTGAGCCTCAATTTCCTCTTATATATAGCAGAGTAAATATATACATATATAATATCTTCTTTACCCTCAGAGGGATATTGAAAAAAATGTTGCTCCATTACTTTATAAACTGCATGATACTGTTTAAATGATGAATTGTTACACTTATTCCAGCTATTGCCAAGTGAACTGCGGCTGATGCTTTGCTTTGTCTGGGCTATATGCTTCTCCTTTATCACTTGGCTACTACCTGACACAATCCAAAAGCTGCACAAATGATTCAGTGCACTGGACATTTGTGAAATTGCTTAAAATAAATACCTTTGAGAATGATTTTTGCTCTGAGTTTTCTTTGTGATTTTTTTTTCTGTTAGATCAACGCTGGGTAAAATTATGCAAGAGTATTTTTAGTAACCCCATTTTTCTTCTCACAACACCATCTGTCTTCTCTACGCCCCCCCCCCCCCTTTTTTTTTCTAGGAAATCTAATGCTTCATCAACTCCAGTGATGGAAGAAAACCTTAACATAGTAACTGTGGGGCTTCCTCCTTTATTGCTCATGGAAGTAGTACCCCCACTGCTCTCCTATTCTCTAATATATACTTTCAAATGTGGCTGATTGGAGCTGCATTCTTAACAGATACAGCCAAACTGATTAACTAGTTTGCACTACATTAATAATGAAAAATAATGGCTTAATACCTTTTCCCCACCCACGTTTAAAATTTGCATTTTAATACTTGTTTGTAATGCCTTACCTCAAAAGCTATCTGTTCTTTCTAGGGTTCCTTATCCACAGGGAGGCCCCTTCCTTGCCTCTTCCCTTCCTTTATCTAGTTAATACTTATTCTACCCCCATCACTAAGGAAGAAGTCTTTTCTGATCTCCCTGACTAGATTAATTCCTTCCAACATAATTTCTTAGAGCATCATGGGGTTTTTTTTCTTCACATCATTTATCATACTTGTAGTTTTATATTTATTCACCCAATTTTTAATGACTTTCTTCCCAATCCCACTCAAAGCTCCAAGAGAGTATAGACTATCATACATTGTACTTTTTATCTTCATGCCCAAGGGCCTAGATAATGATAGACACTCAACAAATATTAAATGATTGACAGTCTCATCCATGAACAAATTCCTTTTCTATCAGAAAGATTCATGAAGGCAATTACTTTTGAATTGCCTTCTGAAGGTGATCAAGAATCGTCAGTGGGAGTTCTTCTGTAAGCAAAACTTGACCCTCTTTCTGGCTATTTGAAATCAGAATAGATGTACTCGAAGAACTTTTGGGGTAGATGGCAATAGGCATTCACCAGCAACTCATCGGTATGCTAAGAGATCAGACTTGAAAATAGTAGGAAATAAGAGAATTCCAAATGTTTGAAACCAGAAAAGAAGAAGCACAACCATTCCCTGGGCAAGAAAAGTGGTCTCAGTGCCTCTTCTGCTGCTACTCACACTGCTGTCTCTCCCACCCCTGTCACTACAGCCCCTATTTCTGTATCAAAATGAATCTGATCTTCAAATTCTGCTATATTACCATATCACCAACTAAACAGTCAAAATTCTGTTTGGCTGAATTTAGGTCATGTGCCAGGCCTGGCTAGAAGATGGAGCCTTAGTGGGAAAAGATCTCAGCAGGTAGATAACAGGAATTACAATTCAACTCAGACTATTTCTACTTTAGAGAAGGAATTCCCTTAAAAAATTAATGGGATGAATGCTGGGCATCAAAAAAACCTGATCAAAATAAACTGCAAGTGACTAAGCAGTCAGTATAATTCTAGCTCTGTTTATCCTAAAGAAAATAAGTCTGAAAATGGCAGAAAACCTAAGAGAAGAACATTTAGCATCCTCCAATAGGTCCAGAAATAAGTATAAAATGCAGATATGGTAAATTCCTCACAAACTCACAGAGTCAGCAAAATGTAGATCCTGCTAGTCTACATTTAAAAAATCACTTAGGAATTAAAATTTCAGTCAAGCTCTCTGTCTGTTCACTGATTATAATAATTGGTCACTATCCAAAATGGAACAACATCTGATTCCTCAAATAAACTTATCCCAAAAGTTAAAGATCAAAAGTTAGGGCAACAAAACTCTTAGTTAGCTCTCCTCATCTTATTTCTTCTAATGCATTTAGATTCTAGTGAATTACTGGAATGCAGTAACTGGATGTTACATCCATATGCTCAATGCATTGCCCAAGAGAAACAAATTACTTAACCATCAGATGCTGCTCTGCAGAAACTTCCATAATTCCCTGATCCTACCACTTAACTGCTCCCCATGTTCATATTATGTGTGCTGTTTTCTTTTATGAATATTTTACTTTATTTTCCCATTTTATTGTGCACCTCTTTTAATCTCCACTGTCCTTCCTGTTCATTAACTTAGTGATCTGAAACTTAAAAGCAGCCAATATCAAATATTAAGTGGGAACCCTTATTTCTAATTCCTGATGATTCCTTTCTGTGCAAGAATCCAAATTAGTATAACACCTAACCTCTGCTTCTTGACTCACTGGCCCCAGAAGCACAGCCTTACCTGAAGAATAAACCTGGCCAGGATAACCCAACTCCACACTTCCATAGAGTGTGCTACTACCCTATCCCCCTCAGTTGCTCCTCTAGGGCAGGATCTTACCCTCTTGCCCATGTCCAGTGTTGGAAGAGACCTAGAGCTTAAGCCTGCCATATTCTGGGAATCTGAGCTCTCAGGGTAGGTGTATTAGTTCATTCTCATGCTGCTAATAAAGACATACCCAAGACTGGGTAATTTATAAAGGAAAGAGATTTAATTGACTCATAGTTCCACATGGCTGGGGATGCCTCACAATCATGGCAGAAGGTGAATGAGGAGCAAAGTCATGTCTTACATGGTGGCAGGCCAGAAGCTTGTGTAGGGGAACTCCCCTTTATAAAACCATCAGATCTTGTGAGACTTACTGACTATCATGAGAACAGTATGGGGAAGATCTACCCACCATGATTCAATTACCTACCACTGTGTCCCTCCCACAACACTTGTGAATTATGGGAGCTACCATTCAAGATGAGTTTTGGGTGGGGACACAGCCAAACCATATCACTAGGCTTCCCAGCTTATGAGATAATATGCTTTCCTCCAATTGCTACTCCTTTGTTTCAGTTCAAATTGTTCAAAACCTAAATGGAAGGAGAGGTGCAATTTGAGGGCCATTAAAACCCAAAACACAAATACTCTTCACCTAATTTTATCTCAGCAGTATTTGTATCTCCATTTTTGCCTCTCTCTATTAATTGAGTGAAAACTGAGAAAAAGAAATGAAGTATCCAGGGTTCTTGTCTGAGGCAGCTGGGCTAAAATACATTCTTCTGGTCTAGGAGGTTTTTTGTGCAGGATCAATCCTGATGAAATCATAAGAAGAGAATTTAAAATGAGAACATCTGGCTGGTAGGCTCCACAGAGGTTAAAGAACTGATACTGTCCCAAATATGCTATCACCAATGTTATTAGAAATGTTTTTTATCTTCTATTCTCTAGCATGCATGGCAAACAGGCACCAGGTGTTCCAGTCCTCTTTGGTAGCACAATTAGTAGCAAACCATGCATGGAGTACAATTGCTTGGCCCCCGAGTGATTTGGCTCTCCAAACTGAAGAGGCTGAGAGCAAGCTGGTGCTTCCCTGACCACTCAAATCACAGCTGGGTACTCCATTCATAGGACTCCCTCCCAGCCTCATCAGTGTGTGTCCAACCTATCTGGGCTCACAGAAGCTTGGATAGAACAGAAGGAAACACTTTAGATTGCTTTCAGGCACAATTCACCATATTGGTTGTTTGTCTATGAAGAGTAGTGAAAATGGGTCCTAGATTTTGTTTTATTTGCAGAGGACTTTTATACCAATAATGTCAGTTGTTCAAGATAATGTTTCAAAAGAGGATTCATGTATTCCAAAATTTTAGTGGCAAATACTAAACCAGAAAAACTGTTTATGTCAAAAAATGAGTCAGACCCTTGGGTTCCAAGAGACTTTGGCCATTCATCTACATAATCTTTAAAAAATATAAAAGATTATATTGTTCATCTGCTTAAAATCCTCAGTGGCTTCCCTTTGTAGTTCAAACCTAAATTTTTTACATGTTATGTTTATTCTGCTCCAAGACTATTCGTCTGTCTCTTCTCTGTGCTTTGGATACTTCCTTTTCCCTTTCCTAACCTCCTGGACCAGATTGGCTCATTCTTATTATCTGGTTCTTAGCTCAAACATGGTCTCCTCAGCGAGATCTTTTCTGATTATTTAAAGAGGCACACTAACCCTAGTCATTCTCGAGCTCGTTTTGTTTTTGTTTTCTTCTTTTTCATGTGTATTGCCTGCCTTTCTCGCTAAGGTGTAAACTACATTAGGCAGGGACGACGATTGTCATATTCACCATGGTAGCCCCACCTCCTAGAAGAGTGCCTGCTGGATATATGGCAGGCACTCTGATGAATTTATTGAAGCATAGCAACCCAAACACTTTCAATGGCAATATACATATTTACATATTCGTATTTGTATATATAAAAATATACATCATTGTAATACATAAAAATATATATCATAAATAACTATAACAATATGGATCTAGGTATCAAGAAAACCTTTCTACATCTTGCATTTGCATTGATTCCACTTGGTGGAATAGTCTAGTATGCTTGAGATTAATTACTAGGTGTTCTTCATCAGTCTCTGCACAGTACTACACAGCAAGTATCACAAAGGAAGGAATTCTGGGCAGACAAAAAATATATGATAGCCCTTTGCACAGAATTTCCCGTGTGCTTTCTGTATCATTTGATCATTCCACACTATTAGCAATCAGGTAAGAAATAAAGGAGCCTAAACAGAAGAGACACTGCCTATTAAATTTTGAGCTATACCTAAGTTTCTGTAAATGGTAAGCAGTGAATTCAACCAATGCAGAACATAAAGTTTTGTAAATATCTGAATCAATAATTCACCAACTTTACTATTTTTGCATTATTCTCAGCATTCTGTGTCACATCATTTTAAAGTGATGTTATGACATGCGTAGATAGTGGCCACATGATAAATAATATTTTGGTTTCCTGTTACCATGTAATTAAACTACTGAATAATCTGATTTTTTTAAAAAATTAGAAAAGCAATTCTTGTAGATTTTTTTATGTTTGAGTTTTTCATCTTTTAATTCAATGTTGTTTTGTTCAGATTCAACCTTAAGTTGTTAAGCATCAGGATTGAGACAGGACCCACAAGAAAGCAACTAAATTATATGTATATGTGTATGTGCGTGCATCACATAGAGATATAGATCATTCTCATGGATCCTTAAAACAGCTCGGGGAGGCCATGAAAGTGTTCTTACTTTTGAGGCTTGCAAGTTGCACAAAGGTTCTTTTAGTTACAAGTGATACAAACCCAAGTTAAAAACTAGCTCAAGTTCATACTTGAATGAACTTGAAATGAATTTGTACCAATAGCCAGGGAGTAAATCAAGATACTTCAAGGAATGAGAGAAAATGCTTCATAAATGAGTGCTTCAGAATCTGGAACTGGAACCTGGGATTACAATGCTGTCAGGTCTTTCTTACTGTCCATCCATCTCATCCCCACCTGACTCTGCTTCTCTTTGTATATCAGTTAAATTATTTCCTACTACAGAGAAGCCTTCTTCATGTGGCAGTGAATATAGCTCCTATCAGCTTCAGCTTAGCACAGGAAAAGTCTTTCCCTTTTCCCAATGACCTTGTATCAATCCATGGAAACAGTCTGGCTTCTCCTGCTTCAATTAAATGCCAACTATTATAATTAAGGTGCATAAAGTCCATTAGTAAGAGGGGAAATCTAATTGGGCAGGGAGAAAATGCAATTTCAGTCTATTTCAAAGGCTAAGAATCAATTTCTTTACTGTCATCATTTGCTGAGTATCCCCTTCATCCTAGGCATTCAACTAAGGACTGTCAACACAGATAAAATCTGTAATTCCTAAAACATTACTTTATACACACATATTAATTAGTTACTTTTTTCCCTCGATGGGTTCACGATATACTTTGAGAGCCAGACCATAAACATTAAAAGGGTTATATATGACAGTTTTGTAAGCACCAAAGAGATACACCGCTGATTAACACCGTAGAGTTTTTTTTTTGAAGAGGGTCAACATTATTTTAGGCTATAATAATCTGGGACATTTTAATGGAAGACATAGGAATTAACTTCCCAGCCAACCTCAAAGGACTGGCAGAACCTAGATAAGTGGAGAGCCACTGATCCTTCTGGAGCCCACTTCTCCACACTGTTTCAATATACCAGCTAGGTCTGAGATCCACAAAGGAATCAGAAGGCCCAGGCCCTTGCCGGTGTCTCCTTCTAGAAGTTCAGAGTGGGCACTGAGCCCCGACTCTGACCACTCACCCCTCTGGCTTCAGGGCTCTGGCTAGTAGGACATATACAGAAAGAAGAAATTGCCAAATAAGGATTCAAGTATCAGCTTCATAATGGGCCAGGATAGGGCTCTTTCCTAACTGCTATATTGAAGCAGGATAGAGGGTTTTCTTACCCTCACCTGTGTATTGGTTTCCTAGGACTCCCATAACAAATCACCACAAACTTGGTGGCTTAAAACAATATGAATGTATCCTCTCTCAGTTCTGAAGACCAAAAGTCCAAAATTAAGATGAGACAGCCATACTTCCTCTGAAGTTTCTAAATGAGAATCTATCCTTGCCTCTTTCAGCTTCTGGTGGCTCCAGGCTGTCTTTTGTGTGTGGATGCATAACTTTAATCTCTGCTTCCATCTTTACATGGCTTTTTCTCCTGTGTCTCTGTCTCAAATTTCCCTCTGCCTTTCTAAAGATCCTTATCATTGGACTTGAGCCTCATGCTAAATCTAGAGTGATTTCATCTCAAAATCCTTAGTTTAATTATATCTGCGCAGACTTCTGATATGGTTTGGATGTTTGTCCCCTACAAATCTCATGTTGAAATGTAATTCTCAGTGTTGGAGGTGGGGCCTGGTGGGAGGTGATTGGACCATGAGGGCAAATCCCTCATGAATGGTTTATCATCATCCCCTTGGTGACAAATGAGTTCTTGTTCAGTTAGTTCATGTGAGATCTGGTTGTTTTAAAGTGTGTGGCACCTCTCCCTTTGCTCTCTTGCTCCCTCTCTCATCATGTGATGTGCCACTCCCCCTTTGCCTTCTGCTATGATTGAAAGCTTCCTGAGGCCTCACCAGAAGCTGAGCAGATGCCAGCACCATGCTTCCTGTACATCCTGCAGCACTGTGAGCCAATTAAATATCTTCACAAATTTAAACCTGTTTATGAATTTCTTTATAAATTACTCAGTCTTGGGTATTTCTTTATAGCAGCCCAAGAATGGCCTAACAGAAAATTGGTACCAAGGAGAAGAGCACTTGTGATAAAGATACTTGAAAATCTATATACTATCTTTACTTGATACTTGAAAAGCAGCTTTGAGACTGTGTGATGTCAGAGGTTGGAAGAGTTTGGAGGGTTCAAAAAAAGATAGGAAGATGAGGGAAAGTTTGGAACTTCTCAGAAACTGTTAAATGGTTGTGACCAAAATGCTGATAGAAATATGGGAAGTGATGATCAGGCTGAGGAGGTCTCAGAGGGACATGAGAAACTTATTGAGAACTCCCTAGCAAAGGACTTGGCTGCATTGTGTCCATGTCCTATGGTTTTGTGGAAGTTTGAACTTAAGAGTGATGACTTAGGGTATCAGGTGGAAGAAATTTCTAGGCAACAAAGCATTCAAGAAGTCACATAGCTGCTTCTAACAGCTGACAATCAGATGTGGAAGAAAAGGCATGACTTAAAGTTGGAACTTATATGTAAAAGGGAAGCAGAGCATAAAAATTTGGAAAATTCATAGCCTATCCATGTGGTAGAGAAGGAAAGCCTGTTTTCATGGGAAGAATTCAAGAGAGCTGTGGTGCAACCACTTGCTAGAGAGATTAGCTTGACTGAAAGAAAGATAGCTGCCAATATTCAAGACAATGGGGAAAAGGCTTCAAAGGCATTTCAGAGATCTTTCAGGCCACCCGATATGGTTTGGTTTTGTGGTACCACCCAAATCTCATGTCAAATTGGAGGAGGGGCCTGGTAGGAGGTGATTGAATCATGGGGGAGGATATCCCCCTTGCTGTTCTTGTGATAGTAAGTTCTCGAGATCTGATAGTTTAAAAAGTGTGTAGCATTTCTCTTCTCTCTCTCTCTTTTTCCTGCTGCCATGTAAGACATGCCTTGCTTCCCCTTCACCTTCTTCCATGCTTGTAAGTTTCCTGAGGGCTCCCAGTCATGCTTCCTGTTAAGCCTCCTGTGGAATCATGAGTCAATTAAACCTATTTTCTTCATAAGCTACCCAGTCTCAGGCAATTTGTTGCAGCAGAGAATGGACTAATATACCACCCATCCCATTATAGGCCCAGAGGCCTAAGAGGAAAGACTAATACACCACCCTCCCATTATAGGCCCAGAGGCCTAAGAGGAAAAAATGGTTTAGTAGGTCAGGCCCAGGGCCTCATTGTCCTACACAGCCTCAGCACACTGCTCCCCACAATCAGGTGCTCTGGCTCAAGCCTCAGCTCAAAGTGCTCAAAGCTTAGGCTGCTGCTTGGGGAATGCAAGCCACCATGAACCTTAGCAGTTTCCACATGGTGTTAAGCCTGTGGGCATACAGAATGCAATCATAAAGGAGACTTGGCAGCTTCCCCCTAGATTTCAGAAGATTCCTGGAAAAGCCCAGGAGCCCAGGCGCCCAGGCAGAAATCTGCTACAGGAGTGGAGCCTCCACAGAGAACCTCTGCTAGGGCAGTGCTGAAGACAAATGTGGAGTTGGAGCCCACACACAGAGTCTCCATCAGGGCACTGCCTAGTGGAGCTGTGGGAAGAGGGCTACCGCCCTCCAAACCTGAGAATAGTTGTTTCATGGCAGCCTGCATCTTGAGCCTGGAAAAGCTGCAGGCAACCAACTCTAACTCATGAGAGCAGCCATGGGGGCTGCACCCTGCAAAGCCACATGGGTAGAGCTGTGTGTGGCCTTGGGAGCCCACCCTTTGCACCAGTGTGCCATAGATGCAGAATATGGAATTAAAGGAGATTCTTTGGGGGTTTAAGCTGTAATGACTGCTCTGCTGGGTTTCAGACTGATATGGGGCCTGTAGCCTTTTTCTTTTGGCCAATTCTCCCTTTTGGAATGGTAATTTATACCCAATGCCTGTGCCACCATTGTATCTTGGGAATAAATAACTTATTTATTATCTCAGAGGCTCACAGGTGGGAGAAACTCATCTTCAGATGAGACTTGAGACTTGGGACTTTTGAGTTAATGCTGGGATGAGTTAAGACTTTGAGGAACTTTAGAAAGACATGATTGTATTTTGGAATGTGAGAAGGACATGAGATTTGTGGGTCCAGAGGCAGAATGATGTGGTTTGGATGTTTGTCCCCTCCAAATCTCATATTGAAATGTGATTCTCAATGTTGGTGGTGGTGTGGCATGGAATAAAGTGATCAGATTATATGCGTGGATCTTTCATGAATGGTTTAGTGCCATCCCTTTGGTGATAAGTGATCTCTCTCTCAGTTCACAGGAGATTTAGTTGTTTAAAAGTGTGTGGCACCTTCTTCCTCACTCTCTTACTCTGGCTCTCACTATATGATGTGCCTGCTCCCCTTTGGCCTTCTGCCATGTCTGCGAGCTTCCTAAAGTCTCACCAGAATATGAGGAGATGCCAGTGCCATGTGTGCTGTGCAGTCTGCCAGGACCATGAGCCAATTAAACTTCTTTTCTTTATGTTATCCAGCTTCAGGTGTTCCTTTATAGCAATGCAAGAATAGCCTAACACAACTCCTTTTCCAAATAAGATCACTTTCACAGGTTCTGGAGGTTAGCACCTGAACATACATTTTGAGGATCGCTACTCAAGCCACTATGCCCTGTGTTAAAGATAGCTGGCTCTGTTTGACTTATCTATCTAGGCACATTTAAGAAGCCAGACATTGGCAGCCACCACCTCCACCGAAGTGGATTTAATGCTTGAGGATCAGAAGCAAAGGAGAGGACTAGAGGGCAGGCATGCCTGCTGCATCTGAGCACATTCAGTCCAAGAGGTCAAGACAGAAAGGCATTTCTATTGTGAGTAGTGCTCTCCCTAGAAAACTGTGGCCCACTGGAAGAGGAGTTCTCACTATTCAAATTCATGACTCCTTATCCTAGGGGAAAAGTAAGAAAGATACAGAAGGTGAGCCAAGGTGTTTATTCTAAACCACTCCTTAGCTTATCGGGAGAAAAGAAGCAGTCCTCTCCTCCACAGAAATTCATGAAAGGACAATGGGTTTCCTCACTAATTCCTCATTCTGGTCTTCAAAAAGAAATGCACTAATATGAGCTAATAGTTTAAGTTAGTCTATAATGTTTGAAAAGTTGGCTCCAAGTTGATACAAAGATGTATTCACTCATTAGTCATTTATTTAGCAATGTAGGCTAAGCACCAGCTACGTTCTGTAAATATAGGGGTAATGAGGTAGTCATGGTCCCTGCCCAAATGGAATGTATAGGGTAGTTCGTGGGACAACATACTATATTATAATTACCATCTTCCATTGTCTAAGTGTTCTGATATAGAAGCAAAGACCAAGGATCTTGTAACCTAGTTATTCAGGAAGTGGCACTAAGACTTAGACCCAACTGGGCGCAATGGCTCACTCCTGTAATCCCAGCACTTTGGGAGACTGAGGCAGGTGGATCATGAGGTCAGGAGATCGAGACCATCCTAGCTAACCAGGTCAGGAGATCGAGACCACCCTAGAGATGGCGAAACCCCATCTCTACTAAAAGAAATACAAAAAAATTAGCTAGGCATGGTGGCATGCACTTGTAGTCCCAGCTACTCGGGAGGCTGAGCCAGGAGAATCGCTTGAACTCAGGAGGTGGAGGTTACAGTGAGCCGAGATCACACCACTGCACTCTAGCCAGGGTGACATAGCAAGACTCTGTCTTAAAAAAAAAAAAAAAAAAAAAAAGGACAAAAAAGGACTTAGACTCAAAGAGAAAGTAGTATGTTGGTAAAGGAAAACAAGACAGGCAGATAGCAGGTGAGAGAGAACCTGGAAATGTAGCAGCTGGTGAAATAAACAGATATTAGGACACAAAGGGTCTTGTACACATGTTGAGGTGTTTGGACTTGTCCTATAAGCTTTGAGGACTCTCTGAAGAGATAGTGGCATGATCAGATTTGCATGTTGAAATGCTCACTTCTAACTACAACATGAAGAATTGATTAATGAAAAGCAGAGGTGCAATCACCAATTAAGAATCTCTTGTGATAAAATACAGTTGTTTATTTGTATGTTCTATGTCAAAATGAATCAAAATCCACTGTGGACCTCCTATTCAGTTATCCCCGCCTCTGATTCCACAGTCTGTGGGTCACAGTGGCTAGTCTAGGGTGGAAGGAATTTAGGGGCTGCTGCTTAAATTTCACAGTGATGCATCTACAGCCTTCAGATTGGCTTAAGTCAAAAGAATAAATTATCAGTCTTTGTATCTAGAAACCGACTTCAGGCATATCTGGATCTGGGGATTCAAACAATGCCATAAGAACAAGGTCTTTCTGCCTGGCCAAAACAGTGAAACCCCGCCTCTATTGAAAATACAAAAATTAGCCAGGAGTGGTGGTGCACACCTGTAATCCCAGCTACTCAGGAGGCCAAGGTATTGAGAATCACTTAAACCCCAGAGGCGGAGGCTGCAGTGAGCCAAGATCATGCCACTGCACTCCATCCTGGTCAACAGAGTGAGACCCTGTCTCAAAACAAAACAAAACAAAAACAAAAACAAAAAACAGATTGAGGTCCCTCTCTTTCCATTTTTTAAATTCTGCCCTCCTTCATATTGAGATCACCATTGGTGATATCTTCTCCAAAACTGTGGCTCTTTTAAATTAACTCATGGGTTGCATCTTCCTAGCTTCATAAGCAGCAGTAAGAGTGCATTGTCTCTTCTAAAAATTATGAAAAAGTCCTCCCATTAATACAAATTGGATCATATGTCCAACTCTGAACCAACTAGCATGTTAAGAAAATAGAATATATTTCTAAGGTTGGTTGTGGTTAAGGTGCTCATCCCTGAAGTGGGGCATAGGCACATCTTATATGAAATAGACTAAAAGTGAGAGACAGGCAATGGTTAAAAGGAAATCATACGTGTCATTATTCTATAAGTCTCAAAAGTAAAGGTACTGGATTCTGGACTAACAAAAGTTTTCCACCACACAACCTCATTCTTCTAATCTGTCAAACACAGATTTATATAATCAATCTATATTTTTTTCATTAATAATCTCAGGTTGTGTACAAGAATCCTAGAACTTGTGAAAGAACCATTATGAAGGATTGGGCTTCTTTCTGGGTAAATTAGACCTCTCGGTTCAACCAGATTGTGGCATTATTTGCCGTGCAGCAGCCAGGTGGACTCCATTCTGGGGCAGAGAAGCCTGCCAGCTGATTATTCCATGTCCCATTCTAATTTAGGTCTCAAAGAAAATTTTCACAGCCTTGAGTGAAGCCATGTTGGAATCAGGGATTGAGACCAAGAGAACAATGGAATAATACAAAGCCCAGGGCCTTGCCTTTCTCATTGGGGAGCTCCTGTATTCCATGCAGAGTAAGAGTCAAATCTTACTCTACATGGATACAAATCCCATATCCATAAAATGCAAGTCAATCCCTGAGAGAATCTGTGAGAGGTACACCAGTTATCTTGGCCAAATCAATGCCTAAGAAGCAAGGAGTCAGAACCCTGGCCAGCAAAGATGGAAGGGCGTCCTTTTGGCTGCAGAAGCCACCTGGAAATTCAAATGCAGCGGTGAATACAGTGGAGCTCCTGGTGGCTAACACCACTGAACAGCATTGCATCACAATCCAAAATGCCTTTCTCTGGCTCCTCTTCATCAGCCAAAGAATCATGAAGTTACAGTGAAAAATATAACTTTTCTTCAGGATGTCCATAATTGGAATTTTGAACAATGAACTAGAACTTGGCATCAGGGACCTTTTTTTTTTCTTTTCCATAGCAGGCATCTATCTTTTCTGGCTGATTAAGGTCTGTTTCCCTGTATTGTAAAAATATTCCCATCTCAGTGATTCAGGTGAGATTCCAGGAGTGGACATGAGGACCTGGCCTGTGCAAACTTTGGCCACAGTGACTGGTTCAATGATGAGCATGTGACCTAATTAAGGTCAATGAAAGTCATACCTGGGACTTTTGCTTAAATTATTGGAACTGAATGCCCTTTATTCTCTGGGACATTAATATGGCAGGATGTAAGCTCAAAGCTGATGAGTAAGTGTCTCCACGTGGAGACAGAGAGAGAAAAAGCAATAAATTCCTGATGCAGATGACCTTTTTTGAGCTTCGAGATCACCTTCTGCTTAAAGTCAGATCTATTCCTGAGCTTTACCATTATGTGAGATAAGAATCTCTCCATTTTTGCTTCAGTGAAATTTCAAGCCCCTGCAACTGAAAGCTTTCTGTCTAATACAGTTTCTAAGTCCTCAAGGTGCCTCCACACTCAGATTCAAGGTATTCAGAACACGGTACTAAGTAGAATCCTTTCCATGTGGAAATATTAACAAACAGGAAAAGTGAGCCTCTGCTTCCACCCAGATCTAGCTTAATCTGGAGAATTAGTACAGAGGGAAAGTTTATGCCCTAGTAAGACATGCAGCATATATTTGTTAAGATAAAATTCTATCTTATCTTCACAATAGGACAATTATAAAATGAGCAATAGGGCCATTATAAAACGACCGGTAATTGTGATTGACTTTTTATTTTTATTTTTAATTATTATGGGTACATAATAGTTGTATATGTTATTGGGTACATGTGATGTTTTCATACAAGCATACAATGTGTAATGATCAAATCAGGGTAATTGGAGTATGCATCACCTCAAGCATTTATCATTTCTTTGTGTTGGAAACATTCCAATTTCACTCTTGGTAAATGGAGTATCCATCACCTCAAGAATTTATCATTTCTTTGTGTTAGAAACAGTCCAATTTCGCTCTTTTCATTATTTTAAAATAAGCAATAAATTCTTGTTAGCTATAATCACCCAATTGTGCTACCAAATACTAGATCATATTCATTTTATCTAACTGTACTTTTGTACCCACTAACTATTACCACTTCAGCCCCCTCTCCCTGCTATCTTTTCTAGTCTCTGGTAACCGTCACTCTACTCTCTATCTCCATGAGTTCAAAAAAAAATATTTTTTTTAGCTCTCACATATGAGCGAGAATATGTGATATCTGTCTTCCTGTGCCTGGTTTATTTCACTTAAAATAATGTCTCCCAGTTCCATCTATGTTGTTACAAATGACAGGGTTTTGTTCTTTTTATGGCTGAATAATATTCCACTGTGTATATACAGCACATTTTCATTATCCATTCATTCATTCTTCCATTGATGGACACGCAGATTGATTCTATATCTTGGCTACTGTAAATAGTGCTGCAATTAACATAGGAGTACAGATATCTATTCAATATACTGACTTTCTTTCTTTTGAATATGTAACCAGCAGTGAAATTGTAATCCTAAAATATATACAAAACCACAAAAGACCAGAATAGCCAAAGCCATCCTGAGCAAAAAGAACAAAATTAGAGGAATCTCATTTCCTGACTTCAAATTATACTACAAAGCTATGGTAACTGAAACATTGTGGTACTGACATAAAGACAGATACTTAGACCAATGGAACAGAATAACTCCAGACATAACTCCACACATTTAAAGTTAACTAATTTTCAACAAAAGTACCAAACACATACACATTGGGGAAAGGATAGTTTCTTCAATAAATGGTGCTGGGAAAACTAGATACCCATACGCAGAAGAATGAAACTAGACCCCGTCTCTTACCATACACAAAAATAAAATTAAAATTTATTAAATACTTTAATTTGGGGTCTGAAACTATGAAACTATTATAAGAAAACATTGAGGACATCCAGAACATAGATCTGGACAAAGATTTCTTGAGTAAGTTCTTAAAAGCACAGGCAACTAAAGCAAAAATGGACAATTTGGATCACATTAAGCTAAAAAGCTTCTGCTCAAAGAAATAATCCGAATTGAAGAGACAACCCACAGAATGGGAGAAAATATCTGCAAACTACTCATTTGACAAGAGATTAATAACCAGAATATATAAAGAGTTCAAACAACTCAATAGAGAAAAATAATCTGATTTAAAAAATGGAAAAGGGTCTGAATAGACATTTCTCAAAAGAAGACTTATGAATGGCCAAAAGGCATATGAAAGAATGTTCAACATCACTAAAAATGCTCAAATTTGATTTGAGAAATGCAAATCAAAACTACAATGACATATAATCTCATCCTAGTTAAAATGTTTTTTTTTTAAAAAAAATAGGCGATAATGAATGCTGGCAAGGATGTGGAGATAGGGCACTCCTCATACACTATTGGTGGGAATGTAAATTAGTATAACCACTATGGAGAATAGTATGGAGGTTTCTTAAAAACTAAAAATGTGATTGCAATTTTCATAGAACATTTTATCAGGGAGCTGAGGCCTTAATTCTGTCAGTTTAGTCAAATGGTATCCACAGACCTACCCGCCACCTCAATCATTTCTTTGTTGCCTTTAATATGCAAAAAATTGTGGGAGGATGGTCTAATGTTTTGGCCAGTTAATTGGAGAAGATAAAGTTTAATTGCAGGTCAGGGTCTATATTAAAGTGATTTGGGTAAAGAAAGGGTAACACAGTCTGTTTCCCCATTCCCACACTCTCTTTTAACACCCTATGTAGTTAGAAAGTAATGAAACTGACAAAATTGTGTTATAAGATTGAGTGAATCACACAAAAAGAAGCAGCTCTGCTCGGGTAACTTTTAGAAAGAAGCCATTTTAGCTACCTCTATACAGGCCGACCCCCATTCTGGAACCCTGAGGTTATCTACTATAGCTGCCTAACAAACTACTTCCCAAAACTTAGTGGCTTAAAAAAGCAACCATTTTATTTCTTCACAGTTCTGTCAGTCAGAAATTCTGGCTCATCTCTGCTTCTCAATGTTCCTTACAGCATGGTAGTCACAAAGTTGTAAAAGTTCTTTCATGACAACTGGTTTCCAAAAAATAATACTCCGATAGAATACGACCCATCGTACAAGCACTTATTGAGCCTCTGCCTGAATCATGTTTGCTGATATCCCTTTGCTCAAAGCAAGTCACATGGTCTAGCCCAGAATCAACATGGAAGGGGATAAAGCAAGAACATACACAAGGAAGCGAGATTCAATTGTGAAGGAAGGGCACTAATAAATCAAGTCTACCATAGGCTTAAATACTGAATTTCTCACAAAAATAATGTGCTTTTTTCCAGGTGCTTTTTAGAGACTGCAGGTAAGCAGTAATTACTGGTTCAGGAAAGGAAAAACATAGTAGCCACCAAAACATTGCTGCAGTTAAAAGATTGTCTTATGAATATAAGAGAAGTATTCTCTTGGGTACTCTGAGAAATAACTACAGAATATCCAAAGGAGTGCTAATTTCCTACTTGAGCATGGTATCATAATTTGGCGATAAATGGAAATGTGACTTCATTTTCTAATTAAAGCCTGGCAAGATACAGACTTAAAAATGATAGAGAAGACAACAACAATAATAAGTATGTGGTATTTTAAAGCCCGGACTACTTCCTTAGGTTTTACCCAATTGCTTTACATAACATTTGAGTACCACACCACTAGTGGCTCCCATAGTATTTTAAACTATCCAAATTGTGTATGTTCGCCACCATGAGGAAACAAAAATTTAACCTGTGATTTAAAAAAAAAAAATCATAGTTAACAATGTTCACGACAGGGATTCAAAGTAAATATCTTCTAACTTTTTTTTCATTAATTCAATATTGGTCAATGCTATAAAATCTACCTTTCTAAGAGGAAATACTTCAAAATGACTTTGATTTGGAAGGGTATCATCTATTCTTTGTCCTTAACTACTCTTACCAATGAAAGAAAATTTAATACTGATCTTTCCTGCCAGTTACTGGCGACAATGGCAGATCTCTCTGAAAAGAAAGCAAACTTACTTAATTAACAGCTCAGATGGAACGGTAAACTGACCTTCATTTGATGGTATTACCACATTCAAAGACACTCCTCAGGGAAAAATAGTCTACTTGAAACAGAGTACTTCCCATTATGGGGAAATATCAAGAAGAAATCAAGCCCATATCCACATGAGAGAAAGGAAGATTAACTATTTCTATAGAACATAAAGTAATTATTATTCTAGTTTTGGTTTCTTATTCTTTACTTCTGGAAAATTCTCTTCCACAACTTGGCCAAGCTAAATGTCAACCACTTGATTTGTTCTAATGCAAATGGACCACAATGAAGTATAAGACTACTTCAATATAAGTGTATACCAAACTTATTTGTATGTAATCTATTATCTACCATCTTTAGCATTAAAATATATATTTTGACTTTAGTTAGGCAATCAACACTTTTTTTATTGCATGTCTAGTATGTACTAGGTGCCATTCTAAATGTTAGGACTATAAGTGTGAATAGGAGAAATTCTTTGCTTGATGACTTATATTTATGTGTGAGGGGGGACAAGAAATGAGGGAAAAAACAGTAAATACACAGGAAAATAAAATTTCATGTACTCATAGAGCTGTGAAAATGATAAAATGGGGATATGATTGCAAGTGACTGAGGGAAAGAAGATGAAATGGGATAATATGATAACATGTACTTGGGTAAAAGAATGGGAGTCTGCTTCAGCTAAGATGATGTTTCTCACCTCTGAGACCATAGGATTGGTCCCTCTCCCTCTCCCTCTCCCCACGGTCTCCCTCTCCCTCTCTTTCCACGGTCTCCCTCTGATGCCGAGCCGAAGCTGGACTGTACTGCTGCCATCTCGGCTCACTGCAACCTCCCTGCCTGATTCTCCTGCCTCAGCCTGCCGAGTGCCTGTGATTGCAGGCGCGCGCCGCCATGCCTGACTGGTTTTCGTATTTTTTTGGTGGAGACGGGGTTTCGCTGTGTTGGCCGGGCTGATCTCCAGCTCCTAACCGCGAGTGATCCGCCAGCCTCGGCCTCCCGAGGTGCCGGGATTGCGGACGGAGTCTCGTTCACTCAGTGCTCAATGGTGCCCAGGCTGGAGTGCAGTGGCGTGATCTCGGCTGGCTACAACCTCCACCTCCCAGCCGCCTGCCTTGGCCTCCCAAAGTGCCAAGATTGCAGCCTCTGCCTGGCCGCCACCCCTTCTGGGAAGTGAGGAGCGTCTCTGCCTGGCTGCCAATCATCTGGGATGTGAGGAGCCCCTCTATCTGGATGCCCGGTCTGGAAAGTGAGGAGTGTCTCTGCCTGGCCGCCATCCCATCTAGGAAGTGAGGAGTACCTCTTCCCGGCCGCCATCCCATCTAGGAAGTGAGGAGCGTCTCTGCCCGGCCGCCCATCGTCTGAGATGTGGGGAGTGCCTCTGCCCCTTCGCCCCATCTGGGATGTGAGGAGCGCCTCTGCCCGGCCGCGACGCAGTCTGGGAGGTGAGGAGCGTCTCTGCCTGGCCGCCCTGTCTGAGAAGTGAGGAGCCCCTCTGCCCGGCAGCCGCCCCGTCTGAGAAGTGAGGAGCCCCTCCGCCTGGCAGCCACCCCGTCTGAGAAGTGAGGAGCCCCTCCACCCGGCAGCCACCCCATCTGGGAAGTGAGGAGCGTCTCCGCCCGGCAGCCGCCCCGTCCGGGAGGGAGGTGGAGGTCAGCCCCCGCCAGGCCAGCCGCCCCATCCGGGAGGGAGGTGGGGGGTCAGCCCCCACCCGGCCAGCCGCCCCGTCCGGGAGGGAGGTGGGGGGTCAGCCGCCCCATCCAGGAGGGAGGTGGGGGGTCAGCCCCCGCCCAGCCAGCCACCCCATCCGGGAGGGAGGTGGGGGGCCAGCCCCTGCCCGGCCAGCCACCCCGTCCGGGAGGGAGGTGGAGGTCAGCCCCCGCCAGGCCAGCCGCCCCATCCGGGAGGGAGGTGGGGGGTCAGCCCCCGCCCGGCCAGCCGCCCCGTCCGGGAGGGAGGTGGGGGGTCAGCCGCCCCATCCAGGAGGGAGGTGGGGGGTCAGCCCCCGCCCAGCCAGCCACCCCATCCGGGAGGGAGGTGGGGGGCCAGCCCCCGCCCGGCCAGCCGCCCCGTCCGGGAGGGAGGTGGGGGGACAGGCCCCACCCAGCCAGCCGCCCTGTCCGGGAGGTGAAGGGCGCCTCTGCCCGGCCGCCCCTACTGGGAAGTGAGGAGCCCCTCTGCCTGGCCACCACCCCATCTGGGAGGTGTACCCAACAGCTCATTGAGAACGGGCCATGATGACAATGGCGGTTTTGTGGAATAGAAAAGGGGGAAAGGTGGGGAAAAGATTGAGAAATCAGATGGTTGCTGTGTCTGTGTAGAAAGAAGTAGACATGGGAGACTTTTCATTTTGTTCTGTACTAAGAAAAATTCTTCTGCCTTGGGATCCTGTTGATCTATGACCTTACCCCCAACCCTGTGCTCTCTGAAACATGTGCTGTGTCCACTCAGGGTTAAATGGATTAAGGGCGGTGCAAGATGTGCTTTGTTAAACAGATGCTTGAAGGCAGCATGCTTGTTAAGAGTCATCACCACTCCCTAATCTCAAGTACCCAGGGACACAAACACTGCGGAGGGCCGCAGGGTCCTCTGCCTAGGAAAACCAGAGACCTTTGTTCACTTGTTTATCTGCTGACCCTCCCTCCACTACTGTCCTATGACCCTGCCAAATCCCCCTCTGCGAGAAACACCCAAGAATGATCAATAAAAAAAAAAAAAAAGAAAAGAAATCTGAGGGGCCGGGCATGGTGGCTCACACCTGTAATCCCGGCACTTTGGGTTGCCGAGGCGGGCAGATCACCTAAGGTCAGGAGTTCAAGACCACCCTGGCTAACATGGTGAAATCCCATCTCTACTAAAAAAACATACAAAAATTAGCTGGGCATGGTGGCAGGCGCCTGTAATCCCAGCTACTAGGGAGGCTGAGGCAAGAATCGCTTGAACCCAGGAGGCAGAGGTTGCAGTGAGCCGAGATCACACCATTGCACTCTAGCCTGGGTGACAAGAGCAAAACTCCATCTCAAAAACAAAAACAAAAACAAAAACAAAAAACACCAAAGATACAATTGGCTAAATATAGACTGGAAAGTTCTACAGGGCAAATGATCCAGTTTTTCCAACAAATTAATGGAATGGGGGAGAGGAGGAGGAAGGGGGACTTGTTAAGTAAAAAAGCCTTAAGAGACATCAATGAATGCCATTTTTGGACAATTTTGAAACATTCAGTAGAAACAAGATATACACTGATTATAATCATTATAAGATAACATTAAAGAATTGATTTTCAAAAAAAAAAAAGGATTGGTAAATAGCTAGATTGAGGTCACAGGCAGGCAGGCTGAACTACAACTAGTCTCCTCACTGTAAAACTTGGAGTTACTGTATAATTTATTGTCCAACCTGGGGCACTTCTGAGAGTAAAAGGTGAATGTGATTAATAATTATTGCAGAACAGCAGGCATAAATGGGACCATCTCAGATAAACCAAGACATGTAATTGCAATTCAATGAAGAAAAATACTGTTATCATTCTTTATAAAATAATAAGAATAATGATAGTGATTGCTGTGGTTGGATGTGGTTTGTCCCCACCAAAACTTACGCTGAAATTTCACTCCCGATGTGGCAGTGTTGGAAGGTGGGGCCTACTGGGAGGTGTTTGGGTCGTGGGGGTAGATGCTTCCTGAATAGGCTAATGCCTTCCCTGGGCGTGAGTGAGTTCTTGCTCTTTCAGGAATGAATTACTTCTCGTGAGATGGGGTTGTTAAAAAGAGTCTGGTTTTCTCAGGTTTTCTCTCTTGCTTCTTCTCTGGTCGTGTGATCTTGTTGTCATGCCAGCTCCCATTCCACTTTCCACCATGAGTGGAACCAGCCTGAGACCCTTATCAGGTGCAGCTTCCCAATCTTGAGCCTTCCAGCCACAAAATCATGAGCCAAATAAACCTCTTTTCTTTATAATTTGCCCAGCTTTATACATTTTGTCATAGCAGCACAAAATGGACTAAGGTAGTGGTAATAACTTAACTATGGCATTTATCTTTGGAGGCATTCCAGTCATTTCACATACATTATTTAATTGATTTTCTTGAGGAAAAGAGAACTTCTCACAAATAAGAGAGCTGTTCCAAATAAAAAGGCAAGATCATTCTAAGAGACATAAAAAAAACCATTGCATTTTCTAAATTCAATGTGAAGATTTTAAAGGTTAAATTTAAATTAAATAAAAGCCTATTTTTTATTTAATTTACATTAAATAAATGTGAACCTCAAATGGGCAACTATTTGGTAAGCATATAATAAACACCAGGCACAGTATTAGGTTCTAGGAGACATAGATCAATAGGAAAAGACCATTGCCCTGGAGAAGCCCTCTTCAGCTGGCTAAAGAATACTTCCTGCAGCTAAAATAGACTCACTGTGTTTCACAAACAAATGAATAAACACTTCTCTGGTCCATTAGTCCATTAGTCCATTAGTATTTTCTGCCTTTTGCTTCCTCTGTTGTTACATAATCTCAAAGTGAGAAGACTTTGGCTATAGTTGCCTATGCACTGTTGACTAGCCACTTGTGCTACTGTTCCCACTGTATCAATGTGGTCCTGCAAAACAAATATGAAAATTCCCATAACCTCCATCTTCATGGGTATGTTCAAAAGACAAAGGATATGCAGGGGTAAATATTATTTTGATAAAGCTCTCTGTGTGCAGACATTGAAGCCGACAACCTCTATGGGTAGCCCAGCCTCTGGTTTTATTCCATTCCTGCCTGTTATAACATAATAAAAAATGTGCATTTGGTCTCTGCCCCAGTTTTCTGAGACAGAGCTCCTAAAACCCTTATACATAGGAATGTCAGGACAATGTTTTGTTCTATTACTTTGTCTTTGACCCCAGTTTCTAACATAGAGTTTCTACGGCCTTTTTAATTTCCTGAGTGATAGGAGCCTTGAACACAAAGCTCCTAAATCTCTTGGAATTTCATAGGTAATAGAAGCATCTTTTGTTCTAATGAGGCAACACTTTGGTGGGCTCCTGGTGGGGGCTGCTCACTAGAAAGATCAAGCCATAATATTAGCTTGGAAATTCCAGCCCTACTCCTATCCTCAAGGACGAGACAGGGGCTGGAAATTGAGTAAATAAGCAAGCATGCCTATGTGATAAGGCCTTCATCAAAATCCCAAAATTACGGAGTTTGGAAAGCTTCCAGGTTGCTGAATTCATGGAGATGCTGGGAGGGAGCATGCGGGAAAGGACATGTAAGATCTGAACCCCTTTCCCCATACCTTGCCCTGTCCATTTCTTCCATCTGGCTGTTCCTGAGTTATATTATTTTATCAAAACAAAACAAACAGGTAAACATAAGTAAAGCATTCCCCAAGTTCTGTGAACCATGATCAACCTCAAGAAGGGGTTGTGGGAACTTCTAATTTACAGTTGGTTGGTCAGAAGTACTGGAGTCCTGCACTTGTGATTGGCATCTGAAGTGGGTGGCCATCTTACAGGACTGAACCTTTAACCTGAGGGATCTGATGTTAACTCCAGGTAGATAGGGTCAGAATTGGATTTAATTCTAGGATATCCAGCTTGTATTGGAGAATTGGTCAGTGTGTGAAAAACTCCATGTATATCTTGGTGACCAGAAGTATTGTGAGAGAAGAGTAAGAGAAAAGACAGTTTTGTTTTCTCTATGTATCTACCCTAAAGAATAACCAGGGCCTGCTTCTAGGTTCCTTGTCCACTATAAAACTCTAGCCTCAGGGAAAGATTTAATGCATATCTTTCCTAGTCCATTTGACCTGCTATAACAAACGACCATGAACAGGGAGACTTATTAACAACAGAAATTTATTTCTCACATTTCTGGAGGCTGGGAAATCCAACATCAAGGCACCAGGAGACTTGATGTCTGATGATGGTCTGCTTCCTCTTAGAAGGTCATCTTCTCACTAAAGGAAGGGCACTAATCCCATTAATGAGGGTGGAGCACTCATGATCTAGTCATCCACAAAGATCCCACCTCCAGATACCCTCACAGTGAGTATTAGGTTTCAACATAGGAATTCTGGGAGCATACAAATATTTAGACTATAGCAAAGTCTAGTTGATTCCACTGGCTTCTTGTCTCTGGTAATTGGTGGTTCAAAACTTATTACTAATTGCCTAAGAAGGGCTTTTTCCCTGGTTGGAGGAATTTCAGGAATTTTGGAGAGAAGATGGAGAAGGAGTTCTATTAGGCAAGGTGTCTATTTGGGTCAAGTGTAAAGCCTAGCAGAAGGAATAATTGAATTCAAGACATTTCAGAAAAAAGAGCATTGTAATTTCCTAAAAGTCCTCAAGAGATTGCCATGCCTTTTGGGAGATGGGCATGGGAGTGGTGGCTGACAGAAGGTAAAAGGAAATAAAAGTTGACATTGTGAATAATCCTATTTTCTCCTGTTCATGACCACTATTAATGTCACAGCTGTTTCCAAAAGTGTTCTAAGTCGCTTAGCAAGCTGACTTGGCTAATAAGTGAGGGATTATGAAGAGCTGGTATTTATTTTCCAAGAAAGTGATAGAAACCCAAACTTAGGAGACACTTTCCCTCATTCATTCCTTACTGACTGGAGATAATGAACTGAGACCTCTAAGGCAGCTGGAGGAACAAAAGCCTGCCAGAGCCTCTAAACCGTCTAGTTCAAAAATGATCTGTGTCACTAGCCTGGCCTGAACTCCTGTAAGTTATATAACTCATTTCCTCACATGTAAGTTGGGGAAACAGTAGACATCCAACCAGACAGTGGTTGTAAAGATTTTTGTTAAGCCAAGTGCAGCAGTGAATGTGCACTGAGAAAAGTCAATACACATTTGTCAGTTGGCATGAAATGAAAGAGAGTCACAGTGGGAAGACTGTGGTGAGTTATAACCTGCCCAGTCTTCCACTTCAGTGAAGTAACAGCCAGAACAGTGGGAGAAGATAGTCCAATAAACACCCTGATGGATGACACCTCATTCTTGCAAATCAGTCAAATGAGACCTCCCAGGTAGATGTAGATGAGAGGAACCTCACAGCCACAAGAAGGGAACCAATTTGAGGGATGGAAAAAAGCTCACAGCATAGCCAAAACAGTTTCATCTGTGACTCCATGACACCCACCTTGATTCATTCCCTTCTTTAGGCATTCATTTGTTAAAATAGTAAATTTTTGTTGGATTTTCACTCTGGGCCAGGCATTGTGTTAGGCATGTGAACTCAAAACCTAGTTCTTGCCTTCAAGTTTATGAGGTAGTAGGGCAAAACAGACAATTCAGTGATGTAAGTGTCTTAACAAGGAAAATAAGAGGATGCTATGAGATCCCAAAAACCAAATCATTGAGAAGAAGGTGAGGCTTTAAGAGGAAGTGCTATCTACCTGGAACTGAAGGACAGTGTAAGGGAAATGGCTGCATTTCAGTCAGGAGTAGGCTGAGGCAGCCTTCCAGCACAGTGTGACTCAGCAGGTTTGGAGTGCAGGTGCACAACCCTGCCCATTACATAATCACGCCACATGAGGTGCATTAGGTAATCACTCACATGAGCTTGTGCTTGCTTGGAGCCACTATTGTCTATAAAAGGTATAATTACCCTGCTAATGCTATACATATGTCTGGCACACAGGCTTTTGCCCAGAGAGAGCATAAAGCCATGTTGAAACTGTCAACGATTCTTTGAGTGTTTCTCCAGCTACCGGCTACCTGCCCACTGATTCCCTTTGGACCTCAGTTTGGGCTAGAACCTGACAGACAGTTATAAGCTACCCCAGCAAAAGTGTCAGAAATAAGGAAGCAGGGGTACAGGGAGAAGTTTTCAAGAAAAGGAACAGTAACACTATGCTTAAAGACTCAGAGACCTTTTTTTTCCAATATTTATAGATTGACTTCTTCAAGGTAAGCAATGTACTAGATGCATTGCTATGCATTAAGATGAGAATATACTACTCCAGTATACAAGGAACTTAAAACCTCACAAATAAGATGGCTTTGATAACAGTTATAAAGGAAAGCATAATTTACATGCCAAAGACCTCTTAAGTTTGTTTAGTTAATTCAGCCTCCTAGCCCACTCTCCCCCATAACTCCCACCCCCAAGAAACTAGTTTATTGTTAGAATTTATGTTAGCTAAAACACCATTTAACAGGTGATTTTTCTCTTCCAGTTCTTACTCCATTATAAGAAAAAGGAAGAATTAAATTAATTGCATCTTTGCATATTCAGCTGAAATATGGTCAATTCAGTGGTTAAAAGAAAACCCTATTGCAACTGAATGAGTAAACATTGATTTACTCTGTCAGTTCAATAATCTGAGCTTCTGTAACTATGGCCACACTATTCTCTTCTTTGATATTTTTTCTCAACTATCTTATATTGTGACATCTGCTGTCTACACAGTGACCTACATGGATCAGAGCACACTGTAAATGCCCTTGTGGGGAAAGCCTATGTCCTTTAACTTCTGTGTTCCCTGCTCAGTATTTAAAACAGAGACTTAAACAATTTAGGAAACATTTGTTCACTCATCAACGGCTTTACCTGGGACACGAGAGTGCCTGAAAATAAAGAAGTAAGAGTCAGTATTTGAAAGGTGTAGATACCAGAGAAGGAGAGCAAGCCATTAGTCATGACTTAAGGACATAGAGGTCAGGAGGTGAACTGACTCAGGGAACTGGCTCCTGAATGTCAAGAAATGCTTTCAATCTTGTGGGTTGTATATGCCCTCCATGAATTATGGAATTGTTTAGGCCCTTTACATGCTCCCTGGCCTCGAGCAACACAGGAGAAGAAGTCTCAGGGAATACTGCTGTCTTTCTCTGGTCAATGGAGCAGCTGGTGAATGGAGCAGCTGATCTGATTTTGCCTTTTCTATACAAATTTCAATATGATTCAATTGGCCTGGGGCCCCAGTGAAATGCAGTCTGCCCTGACCTCTGCTGTCCTGTTGCATGGCTTAAAATCCAGTTGCCAAGTCACAATGGCAGCTCAGATTCCGGCCTCCTGGCTTCTCCTTGTCAGAATCTGCTCATGTAATGAAGTGCAGCCTCTGCTTTCCGGGCAGTTTCCAGTATCTGCTCCATCTCACTTACATTTACTTCACTGACTTTTGACAGATTCCTTTCTACAGGAAACCACAGTTGGAAACTGGAATCTGATGAGGCTCTGAAGAACTCTCTTTGGTAATGAAAGAGAGGCCAACAACAAACAAACAAGCTCTTGAAGTAGAGCAATTAGGGGCAATGTTCTTGGTTATGGATTCTCCCTGCCATGTCATCTCTTTTGTTCTGCTCATCTTGTCTTTGTCCCAAGAAGTTGCTGAGCAGCAAAGAGCAGCACAAGGAAGGTCACACTAGAGAACTTGAAGAATAGGCAACGCAGCTTACTGGGCTCTTAGTACATGGAAGGTGGCTTCAGAGCTATGTTTAAAAATTGGTATTGTCTCGGATGACCCAAATTCTCCTTGAGGTGTTCTGGAAAGACTATGGGCTTTCAGCTTTACCAATTAGTAGGTGGAAAGTTACATTATGTCTCCGCTTACAAGCAGAGTTTGTAGCCCTTTCTATAGAATGTCAGCGTTGCCTTTCAGGGCACTCTTCAACCGAGGAAAGTCATTCTTTCCCTTCAGCCCAGCCTCCCGTATTTATTATGATTCTAAATATTGCTCACCCTCTCTTGCCACCCAGAAGCTAAGACAACAACTAATTAAGAGCATCTTTGGAGAACTCGGAATATTCTAGATCAATATTAATGTTTTACTGTTGAGATAAAAGATTATGCCATTCATTGCAGGAACAAGTTATAAAGAAACATCCTAAGACAAAATTATACTTTGAAATATAAATATCCAAAATATAAATGATGATTCACTTGTGACCAGGTTTGGGGAGAAAGGCGGTTAAGCTTGGCATTAGTACTCTCCTTGGGGTTATTGTTTTTTTATCACTAGGGATGGCTGAGTTGCTAAGCTCACCCAAGATTAGAAGTGTTTCCAAAACACCTCAGTGTGCACATGGGTCAAAATTTTTCCCTATGGGGCAGTCAACTCCTAACTGCTACTCTTAATCAGGCTCCTCTGGGGCACTGTCATGTCACAGCCTCATGAACATCATTATCAAGCCTGATTTTTGCCCTGTGGCTGCAACAATGAACTTTTGCCCTACTACATGTTTCAACTTTCAGAATCAAGTAAGGGTTTTTTGTTGTTGTCATTGTGTTTTTCTTTTTTCTTTTTTTTTTTTTTTTGGTGAGATATTTGGAAACATGGCATAAACCTCAGGGTTTTTTTCCCAATCATGTCAGTAAAATATTACCCTGACCTTCATCCTTCCTGACCCCTTAGAAAACATGGACTCCTACTCATGGGGAGGTGACTACTAGATTTTCTGACATAAATGTTCACGATAAACACTAGGAGCACAGGAGTTGATACTTACAAATTCTCTCCTGTCCTCTGATCACAGTGCTGTGCAAATTCAAATCCTAAGAAGGGAGGGACAGAGAAGAGGGAACTCTGTCCTCTGCTAACCTTCCCCGCTTCAGCAAATTCTCACTTCTTAACAGCACTGCCCGTTTGAAAGCATGTATCCCATTTTTCAAGAAGGAAAGCCACAATGTCCATTTTTTCCTTAATGTTTTCTACTCATAATAGCTATAAAATACTCTAGGCACATATTTAATTTCATCTTTACAAAGAACGCAAGGAAGCTAGAGACCAGGGTGTCTGAGAGCAATAAGTGGCTAGGCTGATATTCAAACTCTGATGTTTCTGTTCTGAGGCAGGAGAGCAAAGTGGCGAAAGCTAGGAGCTGGAGGATGAAGTTTTCAGTGCTCTGCAGCCTTTTCTCCAGCCAAACCCCTGTCTGTATATTTTGGGATAATAACCCAATTATATATAGAGTAAAGCATGGAGTGTTCTATTATTGGGAGTGTGGGGAGGAAAGGTGTGGTGTCTTGGACCACTCCTATTCTAAAAGCATTTAAGACTATCTGATAAGTAATACTACCCTCCCAAACACACTGCCTCAGGAAAAGGATTGTGCCAAATCATCGCTAGAAATACATATAATGCATGGGAATAAAACCAACACTGATGTTAAGAATATTCCTCTTACTTTGTAAAAGGAACTCCAGAACTTTTCAAGAGGAAAGAGCAGAGTAATAAGGTTTTCCTGAGAAAGCCACCAGGTAGGGCATGGCTTCTCAAACAGACAAGGACATCCTGGTTACTGTTAAAAGATTCCCGTCTCCTTCCCAAGAGAGAGTTAGAACAAAGGTGAAAATTCGAGCAGAGGAAAGCTGATGGGGCTGCCAAAAATTAGGGTACACTTTTTACCAAGGATGCAGAATTACCATGACTAAGGTACTCCCCTACCTGTATCAACAAATCTCTTCCTCTCTATTGTATTCTCTCTTTTCAGAAAATATACAAACACATTCTAATGGTATCTTCCTTTAAAATGAAAATCTCTGTCTAGTTATATCTCTGTTTTCTGCTCCCCACCACAGGAAAAATTCCAGAAAATTCCCTGTGTGTTATCTCCATTTTCTGTTACAGTCAACCTTTTGTTTTTCCCATTAAATCTTCAGTCCAGCCTGGCTTTAGTCCCATCATTCCATTGAAACTGCTCATGTCAAAATCAGCAGTGACCTCCGTGTTGCCAAATACAAAGAACAATTTATGTCTTCACTCTTCTACGAAACAGTCTCCTCTCTTGACTTCTGTGACTATATCCTCTTCTGGGTATTTTCCCCCTCGGTTATGGTCACTTCTTCTAACAGTCTTTGGCTTGTTTTTCCTTCATTACCTAAACTTAAATATTAGTGCTCCTTGGGGGTTTGCCTTGTATTCCCTTCACCTTCCTTCATACGACACTAAGTGATGACTATTTTCATTCCCTTACTATCTCTATGATACACTCCCTTATTTGTATTTTTTGGTACATACATCTTCTCTGAGCTCCAGAAGTCTTCATCCAAGTGCCCACCTGACAGCTCCACTTGGAAACTTTATGGTCTTCTCAGGCTTTGTATCCTTGAGGCAGATCTCATTTCTTCCTGCGTCTCCCTTTCCCATGTCAGTAACATCTCGGCTATTTAATTGCTAAGGGTAAAAGTCTAAGTGCCATCCTGTATTTGCCTTTGTCCCCTTCATCCTTCACATCCAATCCGTTTGCACCCTGATTATTTTATCTCCATCAAGTCTCAGCTCTATCCATGATGCAGCATCTCCACTGCCACCTCCCTATTCCCCCAACCATGCTGCCCTCATGAACACAGTAGACGCTTGGCACATTGCCTTGCTTTCGTTGCCATTCATCTCCTACCAATTTTCTTTATATTAGCTAAAATAATCTTTTTAAGCCTGTAAATCAAATTCTATTGCCTTTCTGATTCAATATCTTGGATGAGTTCCCAATGCATTTAGAATATAATCTGGATACCTGCAAGGCTCTAAATGAGAAGGCCTTTCTCTTCAGTTTAGCTAAATCTCGTTCTTGTCCTTACTTTCTATCCATCAAGTAAATGCTTATCAACATTCTCCATCATAGTTTTCTGTTCATTTCCTACATAAGGCATGCAAATTGCACCTGAAAAATATATCCAGGTCCTAATCCCTGAAACCTGTGAATGTTGCCTTCTTTAGTAAAAAAGGAATTTGCAAATATGATTAAGGATCTTGAGATGGGGAAATGAGTCTGGATTATTCAGATGGGCCCTAAATACAATCACATATGTCCCTATAACAGAAAGGCTGAGGGAAATTTCACCAAACAAGAAGAGGGGGCAATGTGACCAGAGAGAGAGGAATTGGAATGATGCAGCCACAAACCAAGGAATGCCAGCAGCCATCAGAGGCTGAAAGAGGCAAGCTCTCTCCTCAAGCCTCCTGTGTGTGCAGCCTTGCTGACATCTTGATTCCATCCCACTGATATTGATCTTAAATGTTTGGTCTTCAGAACTGTGAGAGAGTACATTTCTGTTGTTCAAGCCACCAAGTTTGTGGTCATTTATCATGGCAGTCACAAGAAATGGATCCAGTCTTCATAATTGATGATTATTTTATCTACTTATTTGTTTACTTATGTTTTCCCTTTTTGGTTTGTAAACAATGTAAGAGCAGGGACTACATCTGTGACTAGTGCTCACCATTATATGGCCAGTACTCTGCTGTTTGTAAGAGATCAATAAATATTTTGAAAGAATGGATTAATTTCTCTTTTTCAATAAGGTGCTGCTGTTTAAAAGACTAGACAAGATAACCTCTACATTATGTATAAGCATGTTCACAATATGTATTAAATGTAGCATGTGAAGCAGTGTGCTAAACATTACAAATGCATTAAAGGCCTTTAATTTGCTCTTGTGTCTAAAGGCTGAGATCTTTAGTAACGTTCAATAAAGCAGGCAACTTTTCTTCCTACCTTATCTCCTTCCAGCCCAAATCAAATCCATCATGACTTCTTCGTCCCCAGTCTGTGAATTCTTCTCCAATGCCACTCCACCTCCACCCTATTACAAACTACTAGAATCTCTTCTAGTACTAGCAAAAACCCTTCCTAACTGGTTTACCTGCTTCTCTTCTTGCCCATTTCTAATATAATAATTGCACACCCATTAGAATAATGTTGTAAAACAGATTCGGTCATACAATCTTATGCTTAAAGTCCAGTAACTTCTTGGACCAAAATCCTTAACAAGAACTACAAAGTCCTTCATCATCTGTCCATTCCTACTTCCCCATCCTATCACCACGGCATCCCCTTCCCAGTTCTCCACAGCAGGGTGGTTTTAAGTCCTCATTATTCATCTTACACCTCTCACTACAAAGCTTTGGAACTTATTTTCCTCTCTCACTTCATTTTAGTTTTCATTCGTTGTTCTGCTTCACTACATCGGGTAAACTAAGAGGGCATAAGGGCGTGATGGTAGAAATCACATTTTAAAAATCATTACTGTAATCACAGAATTTAGCTAGTGCAGTAGTAGATTGTCAATAAAATTGAGAGTTAAAAATTGTTAGTTAATAAATGGTGATCTCAGTAGAAAATATTTTAATTTTTTAAAAAGACACTAGAATTTTTTTATAATGACTTCAAGCATTTTAAAGTGTTTTTTATACACTATCACATTTAATACTCCTAGAGGTCCTGTGATATAGACAGGATAGATCATCCAATTCTTTCCATTTTAAACTATGGAGAGTAGAACTCTCAGAAGGCTTAAATGACTTAGCCATGATCATAGGACTGGTAAGTTTTAAAAGGCATAATTATATTATACACAAGAATACAAGATGACCTGTACATTATGTATAAGCATATTCATAATATGTATTAAATGTAGGATGTCGAGTAGTGTAAACATTATAAATGCATTTATTCACTCAATCCATAAAACAACCCTCCAAGGTAAATACCATTATATTCCCATTTTAAGAATGAAGAAGTGGCCGGGCGCGGTGGCTCACGCCTGTAATCCCAGCACTTTGGGAGGCCGAGGCGGGCGGATCACGAGGTCAGGAGATCGAGACCATCCTGGCTAACACGGTGAAACCCCGTCTCTACTAAAAATACAAAAAAATTAGCCGGGCGTGGTAGCGGGCGCCTGTAGTCCCAGCTACTCGGGAGGCTGAGGCAGGAGAATGGCATGAACCCGGGAGGCGGAGCTTGCAGTGAGCCGAGATCGCGCCACTGCACTCCAGCCAGGGCGACAGAGCGAGACTCCGTCTCAAGAAAAAAAAAAAAAAAAAAAAAAAAGAATGAAGAAGTTGATTTTTGGTTAAGTAACTATCTCAAAAAAACCACAGTTATTACAAAGGAGAACTAAGACTTAAAGTTAGACCTCTGTTTTTCAATAGGCCACAATTTTTAACCACTCGCCTTGGAGCTTTTAATTTGGAGATACATATACAAAAAGTATGAAAACAATATTTTAAAAATCCATCGACTTACCACTAAACATAAGAAATAAAACATTACAGATAAAAGCCATGTCTCCTAAGTTTCTTACATTCCCTTTTCTCAGTGGTACAGCTAACTACTTACCAGAGGTTATTTGATCATTTCCATAGCTGTGTTTATATTTTTACTGCACATGTATGTACTCCTAAATAATACACGTCATTGTTAGCATGTTATATAAATGTTATCCTACTATCTTCTCTGTAATTTTCTTTATGATATTCATTCTTATGAATATATGTAGCTTTTTTTAAAATTTATGCTAGGAGTAATTACACTATAAAATTAGTTTTATACCAAGAAAACCAACTAGTCTTTCAAGGGGGGATGATTTCTCTACTGTTCTTTCCTATAAATGGAAAAAAAATGGGAAGAGACGAGTAGTTTGTGTAGTTTTCCTCCCCTCTTTGCTATAATTATCCCAGTGTAGCACTGAGGTTGAACAAAAAGGTAACTGCAATGTTCTCCGCCAAAACATATCTAATGAGAGCTCTTTAGAGGTTTATGAGGATGCACCTTTAAAGGAGTCCTTTGGAAAATGCCCCAGTAATCCAGATGCTTCACAAAGTTCCTCTGACAGAACACTAGATCCCTTCTGGGAACAGGAAACTTTCTCTACCACATCTCTTTAATCCCGCAGAAGGATAACTAAAACCTTGGTAATATTTTGGATAAAATATTGTTCAGAATGCTTCAAAAACCAGACTTGGAGTGAGTTAAGCTTCTTTGTCAATTAATTGATTGTTAGAAAGAATCAGTTAGGTGAGAAATAAAACACTATTTTTGAACTAACCAATGGAAGTTGTGATACAAAGAATACCTAGTTGTAGAATCTATAGAACACTCCTCTGGCATTGCCCTATTTAGCTTGGAGAGAGCTTGCTTGCAGGGAAAAAAAAGTGGAGCAGGTGATTATTTCCCATGACAAATGTATAAAACATTTTTTCTTAAATTCTCCTTAAACAGCTGGTACATTGTATCTGAGTTCTGGGTTGCACTATTAATTCAAAAAGCTTGTAATACTGTTCAGTGGTATGTCCATTGGCTATAATACATTTTCTAATTGTGCCTATTGCAACTTCTAGTGCAACTTCTCTACTGGTTCTTCCATATTCTAGAAGAATGTACTGGTTATATTGTGAGGCAAAGGCCTATTGAATTGAATGTTTATTACATGTCATTCTGTCAATTAATTGAAATGTGTAGTCATTCTGTAGTTTACTATAGGTCTATATATAGCTGAATATTTGTAAAAACATAAAGAAAATTGGAAATATAAGTAATAATGAACAGTTTCCTTTAAGTACAGGCTTAAACTGAATCTTTGGTTTGGTTCTTCTTTGAGTAATTTTTTTCCTCTCTTTGCATAATAACATTAAATTTAACTTGAAGATTGACCAGGAAAAAAAAACTAAAGAAGAAGAAGGGAAATTTCCATCCATCTTCAGTAAATTAATACCAGTAAAAGATGAGTCCAGTATGCAAATCCCTCTAAAGAAACCTGTAAAAACTATTTTTCAGTCTATGTATCTGGAAAGCCTTTTTAAGAAGTCAGGGACAGGTTGGGTGTGGAAATGGACACAAGACAAACCATTCTGGAAAAGTCAAGTGGATCTTACTAAATATCCCCAAATCAAATATGAGAGTGCTTGGTTCCAGGCAGCTGCAGGTGGAAATGTGTCCTGACATTGGGCACCAGTGTTTGCTCTTGTCTGGGATGTTTTCACACTTAATTCCCTACCTCCTTCCTGCCTACCCCACCCTATCTCCTCCATTTCTACCTCTTGCAGTCAAAAGAGATTCATACTGAAATGTTGACATGGTGATCTCATTCCAAGGCCCTGTCTATTTAGACACAATAATTTGAAGAGGAAATAAAATTGGTCATATTGGGAAAGGAAAACTAATAAAGAGGTTTCACTCAATTGCTTAAAAGGAATAAACTGAATTCAATCTCTGTTTCATTCCCAAGCTGGTATGTGTATGTAGGCAAAGCCTGGGTAGTAACACAAACTCAACACACTGGGATTCTCAACAAGTAGCTCAATGGTCCTGGTATTGAGGTTCTTCACTCATAGCTGATGTGAAGCCATTTCTGGGATGGAATGTGGCAGCTATCTCACAGCTGGCTAACATTCTGGCCTGGTGATGACACCAGGCAATGACAAATAGCCCATTGAATTTCAACTGTTAGACTGATGAAGAAGGAAGAAAGCGGTCCAAAATAAAATTCAGGTTGGAATCTGGCTAAAGTGTTGGAATTCATCATTTCCAATATTAATCAAAGGGGGTCAAAGAGACTGATTAGCCACAGAAATTCAAAATTATAGATTTATCCCTTCAAGAAACTGGATCTGTTTCCCCAATACATAAAGAGACAGCAAACGAAAAATTTTGGGATAACTTCTGACAGAAAAACATTTTTAATAAAAGTTAGTTTCATACATATTTTATGGTAGTAAAAAAACACCTAATGTTTATTTAACACCCACCTTGTGTCAGGCATGGTGTGGGAAAATTTAGATACAAAACCTCACTAAATTGTGACAGAAGTCCAATGAGCTTCTGTAAGGAGAAATAAAAGCCCTTAGCAATGTCCCAGTTTGGAGGATTACATAGGAAAAACTAGGTTTTTCCAACAACACTAAATGACACTAACCTTGGCAATGAAATGTTGTAGTGATCAGGCAGTTCTCCCATCTGCCAGAGACAGAGAAGAGCTGTTAAACTTGAGCTGAACTCTGACAACTGCTCTAGTGGGTGAGATATTAGACAGTCTTAGAGGAACAAAAGGATTCCCCATAACAGTAGTAAGGAAGAGGTTCTTTCCATAGAAAAATTATACAAATTAAGCAGAATTGATGGATAGCTTTGATAAGATCTAAAGATATTTGATTTGGAATTGAATTAATTGACAGTTCTAAGACCCCCAAATATATTTGCTCTTTGATCTCCAAATCTGGATGAAGAATTGTTCTAGTCGTCTAAATTGTATTGAATAATGACTTACTATACAAAGCAGTGGGAGCTAGACTGATAACCAAAGGTGGTCATTTCTTGCAAATAGCTTGCTATACAGCTAATAGGTCCTGCATATTGTGTTAGAACCACCATTCATGATCTCTGTAAGTTCAGGCCTCTTAAAATATGACATGACATACACTTGCAAACCAAAAATCCTTATAGATTTGGTTTGTGTGAGGAGGGGTGTAGGGTAGAAGTCTGAGTGAATACTGGGTCTTCTTGACCACCATAGCTAATATTAAAAAGGATTTAAACCAGCTTCGAATAGCAACTTTTAACCACCACAGTAAATTTATCCAGTGGACTTTTCTAACCAGACAAATCATCCAGTAACAATTACAATATTTAATAGACAAGTAAACTGGGACTCAGCATAATGCAGTGACTTGCCCATTTGTCATGGCTTGCCAGAATCAAGCTCCTCTTTGTTGTATCCAATGTGGTTTCTCCTATACCAGTTGGCCCATGATGCCAAACTATTTCTCAACCCTTTTCTGAACCATAATCCATTAATTAAAACCATGGCTTAGTTTATTTATGTACTTAAGATTTTAATGGGTTGACCAGTTGCTTCAATGACTGGCTAATTCAAGACAAATGGTCAATCCTATTATAGCTTTAGGTAAATTCAGCTTCCAAGACTTACCTTCCTGTGTATGATGAATGATGTCAATGTGCAAAGTTGTTTGTCAAAGAATAGTGTGAACTCACAATCAGCCCGTTTGGAAAGATTCTAGTGACTAAATGATGATGGTGTCAGTGCTTTGGTAGCACGGTGATGAAGAGTTATAGGGCAAATTGAGCCACTTATTACCCCATCTGAGTTCCCCGATGATAGAGGGCACATTGTGTTGCCATGCCCATGTGAGATTAAGGTAATCATTTTAACTATAACAGACTAAAGCCATTAGGAAATATTTATTAGTAACTATTAAGCAATTCCTACCTTTGATTTTGGGCTGAGTGTTGCATTGTCATTAAAGTATACCTGAGTTACATGATTTGGATATATTGATATGATCAAGAGCAGAGTCCTGCATATTGTATTGGAACTACCACTAATGATCTAATTGTTTAGCTCTCTCAAAGCATGGAGCAATATACACTTACAGACCAAGAATCCTGATAGAGTTGGAAGAAACAACATTTGAAACTCCACGGAGAGTCTACTTAATGTCCCTGAAACTATTCACTAACTCATGGTTTTGTAACACAAACATGGTAACCTTATTAATGATAACTTATGAATAAGTTGAATTGGAATTGTTTATCTTGGATAATTATCTCAACAATCAGCAGCCTTTGATACCATTGGACCTAAAGTCCAACTGAGGTGACTATGAGCTTTGGAAGAGATGAATAGATTTTATTACAGTGGATCCTTTCAAATTTCCTGAAATTTGAAAAGTACTTCAAAGAATGAAGTACTTGAAGACTGCTTATCTATCTAAAAGATCAATTTATGCCTCTCTTAGTCGTCACAAGCATAAAGCTATTAGAAAAGAGAATGAATGAGCACATTGAATGCCAATCTTACTATTGTCTTAATGAGTAGCAAATAAAAAACTGGCATGACTACTTATCCCTACTTTACCTTCTCCCCTTCACCTAATATACTATTTTCCTCCAAATCTGCCATATATACTCACCCTTCGCCATTAGACCCCTGGAAATTTCACCTTTTCCATAAAGTCTAAATAGAAGTGTGAAGCTCTAAGTAACCTCCTTGGCTAGAGGATTAGAGGGAGCAAAGTCATTTTGATTTCTTTATATAACGACTTTCTAAAAAACATATTTGAAAAATATTTAATTAAATTTATTGTAATTTGTTATATTTTAATTAAATATTTTTGCTAAAATATTTTTAAAGCTTATTAAAACACAATATTAAAACTACTTTTAAAAGGTATTTAAAAATATTTGTAATAAACAGGATTTAATTCCCTTCTTTAAAATACATGATTTCCCAAATTTTCCTGCACTAAGGTAAATACAGCTCTTAAAAGCATCTAAATAGCTAAATAAGATGGCAATATAATTGTGATTCATATTGACATTTAAGGAAACAATATGGCCTCCTGAGGTTCCTTTAAGATATTAGTGTCCAGAGGTCAATGAAATAACCAGCTTGTTGCAGATCAGCTATCCAAGTCACAGTCTTCATACAACTGTGGTATGGTGATTTGTATACTTATATGTTATTTTTAATTTATAAATAATAATTGTATATATTTATGGGGTACAATGTGATGTTTTGATATATCTTTACAATGTAGAGTGACTAAATTGGTCTAATTAACAAATCTGTTACCTCATATACTTATTATTTTTTGTGTTGAAAACATAAAATCTGCTTTTTTATCAGTTTTGAAATTTGCAATGTGTTTTTATTTATTATAGTCACTATTCTGTGCAATAAGTCACTAAAGCTTATTTCTGTCATCTAACTAAAACTTTGTACCCTTTGATCAACATCTTTCCTTTCCCCAATCCCCTCCCTTTCTGAGCCTCTCATAACCAATGTTCTATTCTCTACTTCTATGAGTTCAGCTTTTTAGATTACACATAAAAGTGAGATCATGTGGTATATGTCTTTCTGTGCCTGGCATATTTCACTTAGCATAATATCTTCCAAGTCCATTCATGTTGTCACAAATGATGGGACTGTCCCCTTTTATAAGGCGGAATAGTATCCCATTGTGTATATATCCATTTTATTTATCCATTTATATGATGATGAACACTTAGATTGCCACCACATCTCAGCTTCTGTGAATAACCTTGCAATGAACATGGGGGTGCAGATATCACTTTGGCATATTGATTTCAATTTACTTGGATATATACCCAGAAGTGGAATCACTGGATCATATAGTAATTCTATTTTTAGTTTACTGAGGAAACTCCATATTGTTTTCATAATTCCTATATTAATTTACATACCCACCAACACTGTGTAAGTGTTCCCTTTTCTCTACACCATTGCCAATATTTATCTTTCATCTTTTTAGTAATAGCCATTCTAACATGTGTGAGGTGATATCTCATTGTGGTTTTAATTTGCATTTCCCAAATGATCAGTAATGATGAGCATATTTTTACATACTTGTTGGCCATTTGTATGTCTTCTTTTAAGAAGTGTCTATTTAGGCCTTTTGCCCATTTTTTGATTGGGCTCTTTGTTTCTTGTTATTTAGTTAAGTTCTTTCCATTTTAGATATTAGCTCCTTATTAGATGTGTGATTTGCAAATATTTTCTCTCAATTTCTACATTGTTTTTCCAATCTGTTAATTGTTTCCTTTGCTGTAGAGAAGCTTTTTAGTTTAATGCAATCCCGTTTGTCTATTTTTGCTTTTGTTGCCTGTGCCTTTGGGGTCATATTCAAGAAATTTCTGCAAAGACCACTGTCATGGAGCCTGCAATTCAGCACGTGGCTTCTAGTGCCATATTGCCTAGATTTTAAATATTTCCTTCACTCTACAAGTAAGTGCACTAAAATAAATAAACTAACATCTCTGTCTATTTTTCCTCATCTGCAACATGAGGGTAATACTAGTGTCTACCTCCTTGGATTATTCTAAATTGGATTTATGCATTATTATATATTATGTATTAATACATACTATTATAATTAATATAAATGAAGTGCTTAGAGTACTGTCTAACACAAAAGAGCTATTATTTTTCACTTGCATGTAGTTGGCTTTTCCTCACCTCACACGGGCAGCTTTCACTTGCCATCTACTTCAGATTCCTCTTCTGATTCACCCATGCCTACACCTCACTCTGACACATAGTACCACAGAAACTCCTTAAAGTTAGAGACCACATCCTTTACGTTCTTGGGTTTCCCACATAACCTAGCATTGTACTCAGCATAGGGTGGGTAAAAAAGTAATGATTTGTGAAAACAAGTTGTCCTGTTTATCCCTAGACAAGAAATTGTCTGTCAGGCACCCTTCTCTCTCTGGTGCCTTGATGAGATGACCCTAATGTCACTCTTGAGATTAATTAAACAGAAATAAGCAGCATGACTATGATGAAGCCATTAAATCTTATAGGGTGTGATTTGCAATATCTTCATTACTTAGTACTCAGTTAATTATTGGGAGAAAGGAAAAAGGTCAAAAACACATGTAAAGATAGATGCCAGCTTATAAGCCCTAATATTCAGAGTATGAACTGTAATAATTCCCTTAGCATCCACAGGGATTGGTTTCAGGACCACTGTGGATACCAACATTTATGGATGCTCAAGTCCCTTATAGAAAATGGTTTAGTATTTCATGTAACCTACATACATCCTTCCATATACTTTAAATCATCTCTAGATTACTTATAATACCTAATACAATGTAGATGCTATGTAAACAATTGTTATACTGTACTGTTTTTTATTCCCATTATGTTTTATTGCTGTATTTTTATTTTTGGGGGTATTTTTGATCCACGGTTGGTTGGATCCACAGATATGGAACCTGAGGATATGGGGTATCCACTATATAATGGTCAAATTACTATTTCTGAAAAATAATAGCCACATTAAGAAATGGGATGAAAAGAAATCAAATTACAAATTTCACTGACATATAGCCAAGAATCTAGTCTACCAAAACACCCTCTACCTTAACCAGTTACCTCCATAATTCTCATACAATAGCCAAAATTAAATACTATTAAAACATGAGGGACAATTCAGTCAATATAGAAAAAACGAAAGGGTAAAAAGTGTTTTTCAGCAAAAGTTACATCTTTTTACCTCCTTCTGGTTTTTGTTTTTGTTTTTTTCATGTATATAGGGATGGATGAGTGGTAGACCTCTGTATGATATATAGAGTTTTTCTTCCAACTTAAGTATTCTATGATACTAACCTTGACCAGGCAACCAGAAGCAGACTATATATTATATTTCTCAACTCCTCGTGCTGACATGATCCATGGCCATAGAGAAATAAAGTGGGACCAAGGAAAGTAAAAATGAGTCTTTCAGGAGGAGAGCCCTGAGTCACCCATCTAGTACTGATCTAGTAAATGACTTTAATAACACCTCCAAAGAACAAAAGAAGAATTTTTATACTTAGTCGACCTTATCTTTCCAAGGTTCAGCCAGCCATTTTAGGGCTACAGACAAATAAATGTGAGAAGGACACAGGCTATATTTTTTAAACTTAAAAATGACATTTTTAAAGGTTCTCTCTAAATCAATGTTTTATAAATTCAATCACTTCAAATGTGTTTAAAAAGTTTGGTATTTCAAGTAACTCTAGAATGATTTTTTCCACATAGCAAATGATTGGCAGTTCATGTATGTGATTGATATATTCACTTTTGTAATTAATCAGAGTCCATCCCTAACAGAAACAAAAAAAGTGCCATAATGCCAGAGGTTTCTTATCAGGTTTATTCTTGCCTTTGTTTTGTAAAGACTAGGCAAGTTAATATATGTAAAGCTTTTCAAAAGAGTCTAACAGTTGTAAACATTCAAGAAACATCAGCTGTTGTTGCTCATGTCTTTTTTCTTCATGGTACTATGCTCATAAATTCCCAAAAATATTCCCTAGTGAGGTGGGTTGGAGAAACCCTCTTTTTAGAGAAAAGCTTGCTTTTCTATGAACCTCTCCTCACTACCAAATTCTCCCTAAGGCAAATAAAAGCTCTAACTGGAAAAACAGGACTCAAGTAAATTCTTTAGAGGATTTCACAATCAGATTTAGCCCAAGTAATGCATAATTCATAATACTGAGTTCATATTTTGGCTAAGACAAAAAGTCAGCTATTAGTCTTACTTATATTAATTTAAGTAGTAAAATCTCACTTGCATTTCTACTTAGCCTTTTATTGTCAAGTCTAATTACTTACTTAAGTAAGTTTATCTGCCCTGATTATCACCTATAAAAATTAAGAGTTTTATCTATGTTTTTCTTTCAAATTTCACAAGTTCTTTTGAATTTCAGAAATTTTAACACCTAAACCAATAGATATATTTTTACATGCTACCCGTTCTGATAAAAAGTATAAAGGAGGCGGTATAACATAGAATTAAAAGATGGGTTTTGGAATCAGACACAGCTTTCCCCTTCTATTAATCATTAGGCCTTCAGCACATTCGTTATCCTCTTTCAACTTCAGTTTTCTCATTTCTAAGATACGGACAAAAATAGTTAAGAGTTTGTAGAGTTATTGTGGAAAATTAAGTAATTTAAAATAAATGTTCATAGTAAATTCTTGATGTTGGCAAGTCTACAAAAATTGCTGAGGTGGGCAGAATTTCAGAGGTCATTAGTATAACCTTTGATTATTAGCTTCAACAACTATTCATTTAATTAAAAATTAAATAAAAATATAATATATATACTGTTCTCAAGTACAGATATTTACTTTGACCTTGTACATTGATATTCACTCAGATCTAAGTACACAAACACACACATAATTTACATAGTTATATGTCCATTCATATGTGCCTTTATATGTACAATATGAATATTGTTGGTCTGTGACTTCCTTTGAACAAATTTAACGACATATTAACCATTTATTTTCTGGACTTGGGATTGGCTTAGCATATTCTCACTGAAACTCAAATTTTCCATGTTTTTCCATTAGAAAACATTTTCTGTTTTCCTACAGCTTTGATAATGCCTAGTAATGAGAATTCTTCATTCATTATCTGTTTGAAAAACTTAATGTGTTATATTTAAATCTAGACCATCTATTAAAACTTTAGAAAGAGCTATCCTTCCTTCCTATAACCATCTCTAACCCATCAGTTTTCAAATACATTAATTTATGTTACAGGATCACATCCAAGCCCTGCATTGTTTACCTGGACGGTACCAAAACCTCTCTTGCTAAAAAATACGAAAATTACCCAAGAATAGGAAAGCATCCAATTCCTTCCATATTGGTAAATGTTGGTGTTTGAATGTATGGGGACTATAAGTTTGAGGAACCTATGGGTGTTTACCAAATAACGTATTGTACTTTGTAATAAAGATGATGTTACTAACTTATCTTCACAACACAGCAGTTTCAAATTGTTTTTCCAATAGAATAATGTATTATATAAACATGCATAGTCTTAAATAAATTTTGCCCTATCTGCTCCCCATCCCCTGCTTCTTTCACTTCATTCCTTTCTTAATCAAATATATTTATGGCTGGGGTAAGTAGGGTTGAGAGTATAATATGTATTCTCCAATAGATAAAACATAACTGGCCCATACTGAGCTCATGACTCTGACTTCATTAAATGCTTACACTCATTCATGGAGCTAACTGGCCTACACTTAATTGATATTAATTGGGTTACTGATAAATTAAATTAGCCCTAGTATAATTTCAATATCCTTATCAACTCAAGAAAAAATCTTGGCTAGCTAGTGAAGTTACGTTATCGACCTTCCCTCTATTACTTAGTAACCAAAACAAGATACTCTTTGAATCTTTAGGGTTCTATTTTGTCTCTGACCGGTATTTTTCAACATTTTGTATGTGTGTGCGTGTGTATGTGCATATTAGCTGTTACTGCATCTAGAATTCTTTTATGCCTAAATCTCCTGGTTTCTTCTTCCCTATTCCCTCACTATTTATGAATATGCTAAATATTTTTGCCATGGCATAACATTTCTGGGTTTTCTATGAAGTTGATTGTTTGTGCATCATTTTCTTGCCTACTTTTTAAAAAACTTACTGTCTGTTTTTCCTTTTCTCTCCAACTGTTCCTGAACTTTCACTTAAGGCAGAATTTCATTATTAGAGTGGAATTAAGACAAAGAACAGGAAGATATTAACTCATTTAACTCATTAGAAAGCAAAAACAGGATTTAATGCAGCCTAAGGTCTGTTTTAGGGAAATTCTAATTTCTGCTCAGGAATCTGTAGATATACTTAAGCTATTTCAGGCTGGCATATAGTCCTTATATTAAATAATAATAATAGCAGTAATGATGAATTTATACTAATACAATATTAGAAAACAAAATTTAATGTAAATACTACAAATATTGGCATACGTAATATACTAGAATCTAAAACTATATAACAAATGCAATAATATAAATATGTCATACCTATCAATATTGATTTATATGAGATAATTAAAATCATTGCTATGATAAATAGTATCATAGTCTTACAGTATTAATATTATAAAATAATATTATTATGCTTTTATTTACTTATATGATTAATTCCAGGAACAATGCCTTTTATGTCATTTTTAGTTCCATTGTGATACCTGGCAAAATAAGAGATATATATCTCCTATTGGCTTTGTCTTTCTGGAGAACATTGACTAATACTGGACCAGCCTGAAAACATCATTAAATATTAGGAAGTTCTCTGTTGCCACACATCTAAGCCATTTCTTCCAGTTCAGTGTTGAGTAATAAAGCTAAATTTTTCATCTCTAGGATTATCTTTCAATTCTTTGTTTTATCTCTTAAGTGGTTCCTAACCCACCTGATAAAGAGAGTTGCTCTTCATTGGGTTTCCTCAAACCTAACACTGAGCTAGACAAGAGAGAAGAGACTGATTCTAGATAAGGCAAGTGGCAGACATGAGTGCTACTTGCTGGTGTTCCTGGTTCTTCTCTTCTTCCAAATATGCAAGTCAATTGCATGCCTTAGCCCCTTAATATCAATGAGCCAAATGACCTGTGTGACTTCCACATGGAAGCATTTAAGAGCTAGTGCACCAGAGTAATTCTCTACCTTCACTGTTCTATTCTGCCATAAAAATCATAGCTACATACAGTGAAATGGGGCATCCTGTAAGCATGGAGCATCTATAGCCCAGGTCCCTGCATGACTACAATAAATAGAACTGCTGAGCCAAGATGGACTTGAAGTGTGATGGGGAATAAACCTTGGCTGTTTTAAGCCATTGAGATTTTGGAGTTCTTGGTCATGGCTGCAGATGATGAGATCAAGATACATCTTTCTGAGGAAGTACAGTGACACTGAAGCTGAGGCTACAGATAAGAAAGAGCTGGACTCATGCAGAGTAGAAAGATCATTTTACACATAAACAGCTGCCACAAAGGACCTTAGAAGATAAGCAGCACAGAATATTTAAGGAACTAATGAAATTCCTGCTTGAATACAATCTGAAAGAAAGGGACAGTGGCCCAAGTGTTGTCCAGGCCAACTCATTCTAGCTCCACTCTCTTATAAAGAATGAGGGAGAAAACTTGAACCCCAGAAAGTCAATATTGGTGAGCACCATTGATCTAGAACATCCTGCCTGTTCCTGATTATCCTGCTCTCTGAGAAGACAGAGATGGGAAGTGTTTAGGAGAAAGTAGAGAAAGGTAGCTTACAGAAATAATTTTCTTAATAGCAAAGCACCATTATTTGAGTCCATGATAAACAAGACATCCTAGTGAGCCTGGGTATGGACAGCAGAGGCAGAATCAAACTTTTCAGGTCTAAGGAGGCCCCAGCAGGGGCCTCTTTAGGGTCCTGAAAATGAAGGTTTCAGAAGCTTATCTTTATCAGCTTCACAGTAACTCACGTTTGTGTGATCTTCTGATTTTAAAACACTGGTGCTGTTTCATTGTCTACTATGATATTCTTCAAGCTTTTAAAAACTTGAGTTCCCTCGAGGTACATAAAAATATGATCACCCTCCACTCCCCATCATTGCAATTGTAAAAAATCTCCTGACTTTTCTATGATCCCCCACCAGTACACAGACCATCAACTCACTTAGATATAATACAAACTTTTTGGAGTGATATTAAAATCCCTTCACAAGCAGATACTTGTCTGCATTTGTAGGCCTTCACACCAGACAACACAGCATTTCCCTTCACCAAACCACATGGCTTATTATATATATATAACTCATGCTAAATAATTTCTTAGGCTGTGAATCTCGTACTCCTTTATTTTCAATAATTCACAAAATTGTGATTTTTCTTTAAGATTCAGCCTGAATGTCTTCCATGATATTATCACTAAATTTCCTAGATCTATTTATTCTATTAATTAAGTCCTTTTCTGTGCTCCTCAGTATTCTATTATAGCACATACTAAATGACATTATTGTTACTTGTAGCTGTGTCTCTCTCTGCCATTGAAATATAGTGTCCTACATGGAAACTAGTACTTGCTGGGTGTTCAACAAATGTTTTCAGTTGGAAGCTTTGTGGGGTGAAAGGAAGGGAAGTAGAGCTAAAAAGAAGGTAGAAGACAGCTCCCCAGTTGAGAAATGTATTTTTTAATGAAATTCCTTTAGCAACACTTGGCTTTTGCCTCCTTGTGATTTGTTTCTTTCCATTTCAAAAGTTGTTCATATTTCAGTAAATATGAGTCACCTGGCTTATTGTTACTTGTAGCAGTATCATTAGTGAGGATCCTTCAGGGAATGGGCCCTTAAGCATTTGCTTCAAAGGACAGATGACTGGTTCCATGCTATTAAACTGATCTCTCACCCCATTCCAGACCCTAGCCAGACACTGGAAGCACTAACACCATCATAACTCTTACTCTGGACCGTCTATGAACCAGTTTACTTTCAGGATGTTGTTCATTTGTTTTGGTTGAACACATCAAGTTTCTCTGAACGTTTACTGCTCTCCATTCAGCACAGGTCAAATCTCCTTCATAAACTCTGCCTTCACATGTGAGACTTGCCACTCTCCTCAGACACCCTTTCCACCCTACCTCTGCAACTCTCTTATAGTCCCTTCTTCATCTGCAAGGTTATTCTCATTTTCTATTTCCAGAGTTCCAAATCTCTCCTGACCCAAAGAATCTCGTAGAGGTCAGAAAGAGGTTCCTTGTCATTTACATTCTGCTCAAACAAAAAAAAAAAAGAGGAATAAGAACTAGAAAACAAACCAGATCATACTGGGTATTGGGCAATGACATTAACTCTCCCTGCATCCTTTCCTAATCCAGCTACTCTAACGTCATTGCTCCTTCCTCCATTCTCCCCGGAGTATTATTTCCAATATTTGTTATCATATTCTATATCATAGTATTTGCACATATTCTAACTTGGCCTAAATTGTGAGGTCCCTGAGGGCAGAAATGTTATGTTATTTACCTTTCTCTCCATAGCATCTGACACACAGCACATACTTAATAAGTGGTTTTTGAATTGAGTTACTTTAATCACCTGACTCCTGAGACCATTATCAGGGTTACTTATCCCTTAAAGTAAATTGCTCCATCAACCTTTTTTTTTTTTTTTTTTTTGAGATGGAGTCTCTCACTGTCACCCAGGCTGGAGTGCAGTGGTGCAATCTCAGCTCACTGCAACCTCTGCCTCACAGGTTCAAGCAACTCTCCTGCCCCAGCCTCCTCAGTAGCTGGGACTACAGACATGTGCCACCACTCCTGGCTAATTTTTTATATTTTTAGTAGAGACAGGGTTTCACCATGCTGGCCAGACTGGTCTCGAACTCTTGACCTTGTGATCTGCCCTCCTCAGCCTCCTAAAGTGCTGGGATTACAGGCATGAGCCACTGCACCCGGCGCCATCAACCTTTTTGAAAATAAAAACACTGAACATCTTTAATATATATACACATATACACGTGTTTATATATACACATACACATATACGTGTTTATATATGTGTGTGTTTATATATGTGTGTATATATAAACACATATATATAATGGAAAACTCACATTTTTGTATATATGAAAATATATTTTTATATATGTAATACTTTTCATGTATATATTTTATATATATATATAAATACAGATAAATGTCAGATAGTTTTCCAAGGTTTTCAAAAAAAGCAGCCATCTCTGTGTTCCTTTCCACCCCTGACCTCATCCTCAGAGGCAAACACTTCAACTCCTGTATTCCTTCCCACTACTTGCCTCTGCATGTGTAAACGGTACACAGTGATCTTTCTTAACCCTTCCCATGGTATGAAGTGGAAGATAAGGGTTGAGCTTTTTACGTGCTTTCTTTTCCCCCACACGTATTTTACCTCCTTCCAAACTCCAATAGAGTTCAACTCAATTACTTCTCAGGCCCTCTACCCTCTCGTTTCTATCTGGAACGTTGCTCTTGGGGTCTGTTTCATAGCTGCCATCCTGAGATTCCCCCTCAGCATCATCTTTGCCATTTTTTTTCAGTCCTCTCCTGTGCTGATTTCCATGTTTCCTGGATCCCAGATATTTGTATTTTTGTGTTTATTTCTTCCTGTGTTGCATCATGTCTTCAGCACTTTTTCAATACATCCTTTATAAAAAAATAATATTCACTTTTCAGGAACTTACATTTTTGAGAACTTGCATGTTTTTAAAAAAACTTTTATTCGACTTTCACACATAATGGGAAGTTTGACTTAAAATAGAATTATAGGTTAGAGATGACTATCACATGGAATTTGGAAGGCATCACCGCCTTAAGAGGTTCCAGTGAAGTGCATGTAAAGAATCTCTTAGATTATGTGAAAAGGTGAATGAATGCTTGTCTGAGGGATGCAAGACACAAATCCAGGTAAGCCAACTGGAGAGGCAACATTGGAGGGAATTCAGAAGATGGAGATGAATTTGAAAAATGAGGCAGATTTTCCAAATCATCGTTGATTCAACCATGACAGAACAGGGTAGAAACTGGGAAAGCCTGAAGAAAGCAAAAGGATTGGAAGAAGAGACTTTTATGTGGAGCCAAAAAAAAATGTCCTGGGACAAAATAATAAATAAAATAAACTACCTCCGGTTGCTTTCGACTTGGTGCCAGCAGCTGGCTTAGAGAGAATGTCTTCAAGGGCTGACCAAAGTCTTGACACCTGGGCTTTCTCCCGCCCCAATTTCATTTTCTTAGATGAAGTTAGCTCAGCTCTCATTAATTCCTATAATATATTAATTCCTTAAAATATAAAACGTAATCACACCAGGCAACAAGGCCATTTGTCTCTTCTTGCAACTGAGGACCTTTTCAGTCCAGCAACTAAGGCCAAGAACAAAATGGCTCAAGTGTTTTTTCAAATTGTCCTGCTGAAGAGGATCCTTTAGTTCTACAATGTTAGGCAGCTGCTATCCCTGAAATTGAAAGGTTGGGAACACTGGCCAGGACAGAAACAATCTATCTGATTGCTGAGAACTCCAAACAAGCAGCGAGTACAGAATTCCATGAAGATATAGAATTCCATCTGAATCCATGTGCAGTGATACCTGTGTCTTCCTTGATGTGCTGTTCCATTCTGCTGGAAAGTGTCTCTTTGGCTTTGGTGCTAATGTATGCTTGATCTTTCATGATAATTGTGATAGAGCTTCAGGATAATTCCTTAAATGGCACTCAATGTGCCCTACCCATACCACACCAGAGTCCAACAATGTTTCCTAATCAAGGACATCAGATGATATCAACAGTCGGAGACCATCACCTATTGCTGCTAAGTAAAGTGTGCAAAGATCTCTTGCCTCTTCCAAAACAGATGGGCTATGTATCTGCTTTGAGCTTTGGGTATTTATGATGCTAAAAATGCACTGGAGGAAAAATTAAAAAAAAGGCATCCCTTAGTATCCCAAGTAAAGTAAAGAAAAAACGGGAGGAAGTCATAAAAGGGATGTAAATATCTTCTGCCATGCCTCCTCCTTCTTTGCTGAAAAGTTGCAAGGTTTTCCTACAGGCCTTGATTCACAAATTGTGGTCCACTTGACAGCAGCGTCTGATCCCCAGGGATCTTATTAGAAATTCAGAATCTCAGACCCCAACCCTCCTCAGTCAGAATCTTCATTTTTAACAAGTCCCTAGGTGATTCATATAAATATTAAAACCGGAGAATCACTGCCTATAGGGACATTGCATCGCAGTGGGAGGCACAGGATGCCGCTATGTTTCATTACTGCTGAAATGGTTAAGGTGGTCATTTGGTTAAGGTGATGTCTGCCAGGTTTCTTCACTGTAGTTACTTACTTCCTCTTTGTAATTAATAAGCATTTTACCCTGAGATACTTTAAACTACACAAGTATTTTTGCCCCCTAATTTTAATATCCATTGACGATAACTGACTGCAACAATTATTACGATGGTATTTGCCAAATGGTGACTTTTAAAATTTGTAATTGACTATTTTTGAGAATAGTTTTAAAATACATATATACCCCACAACTAGTTCTATTGTTAAAATCTTACATTAATGATATATTTGTTACAATTAATGAACCAATATTGACACATTATTATTAACTACAGTTCATAGTTTCAGATTTCCTTAGTTCTACTTAAGGTCCTTTTCTGTTCCAGAATCTCAACCAGGATACTACATTACATTTAGCTGTCCTGTCTCCATAGGCTCCTCTTAGCTGTAAAAGTTTCTCTGGCATCTGTTTTCACCACTCCTTCCTCATTTATAAATTGGAATTCAACTTAAAGAGCTATCTCTTTTCCATCACTTCTTTAATTATTTACATCTATATGGACTCATGGATATTTATTTATTATCTGTGTTTTAAGCCATTACCATCATTATCTGTTTTATTACACAGATGGACTCAGATGTGTTATTTGGGAACTTCCTCCAGTTAGCTTCTGGACATGCTTCCATTGTTTTTTGAGCACTTGCTTACTTTCTGGCATCATTAAATGTTCTAGGCTCATCTCGTACTTTCCTGACCCCTTCTTGGAGTCAGACATTTTTCTGAGGAGTCTAGGTCCTTTAATTGGTGAATGGCATTTAGAAACCAAGATCTCAGGGCTGGGTGTTCTTCTGTAACTGGGATATCATTATTTCCAGGCTCTCTTAGCAGCAGAGCTAAAAAATATGTGTATGTATACTGACCCAAGCTCACATATACATCTATATCTATTTCCACATCTATTAAAAACCATGAGTTCATACTGATACCTCTGATTCCACCTAACAGCATGGGGTTCTCTCTAGTAATGGTCCCTATTACTTATTTGTAAGCTCTTTCTCTAACAATGAGAAAATAAGCTTTCATTATTTGTAGTAAATTTACTTATTTATTCAGTATCAGAATATAAATAAAGAAGTTTCAGAATTGCTAATCCAAACCTCTGTGAAAAACAAATTTACTAACTAGAGCACAGTATTTGTGCATAGTTCTTTTTTTATCTTTAATCTTTCAGGATATGGTTGAAATATTGTTTTCCAAGATGACATGTAGGTTAGATCTTTTCTTCCCCACCCTGTATTGTGGCAATGTGGTTCATTTGTAATACAGCACAATTCATTTGCTACTGTTTTTATTCCATTTTGGGGTTCTAGTGAAGAGAAATCTTTTGTCTTATCAAAGGGTCCTAACTTCAACAAAGAGCTAAAAGCAGAGCCAGCAATATTCCAGTATTCCTTGGCATTGTAAAGTATTCCATAAAGAGTGAGAGATATTTTGGCCTCTTTGATCAGTATATGATTATCAGTATTTTTAAATTCCTATCTTAATACAATCCAAATAAGCAAAGTACAGCCTAGTCTGGAAGAGGGAGGCGTCTCTAATTTAGACATGCTCTAAAACAATGATGTGCCTTCTTTTAGTAATTTAATAAAAATTTTAAGCTGAATTTATACATCCAAACAAAACTGGGTTAGAGGGAGAAGAAAGTGACAATCAGTAATCCATCAATGATAAAACATATTAGGCATTTATTGAAATTAGACAGTAGAGTCAAAAATAAGTATCATAGAAAGATCACAGGCACCTAATATTCTATATGGCAGACCAGGTAAGCATAATAAAAAAATGAATAATTTATAAGCGCAAAATACACGTCCTTTTGTTTTGGATGGCTAAAAGTCACGGTAACAGTCTGCATTTTTAGTGGACTCAAGGCAGAGGATCCTAAGCTCTGTTAAAGTATTAACAGGGACTTATCACCTTTTCCCCTCAAAAAAGGTAGAAAAACCTTCTTTAACTCAAGCACCAACAGATAATGCACCCAATCTCAAATCTCAGCATGGTCCCCTTAGGTCTTATCCAATGCCTCTATGGTCACTCTTGTCTCTGTTCTTTCCTACTTACATCTAAATCCCAGTAAATCTCTCTCCTGGGTAAAAATTATGGCAATGATCCCTCATTTTCTCTACTGATTAGGAGAAAATGGTTTAACAGAGCTCCAGAAACAAGTACAGATTTGTAAAGACAAATCTGTTCCAGTCGTTTCTGAAGAGGCCCAGTTGCATAACCACCCTTCTCAGAGTTTGGATGTTGTTTTTTTCTTTATGTTATGTGAGATACCCCAGTGCATTCAATGGTTAATATTGTCCCAAAATATTTGTGGCTTCACATAGTATATTGGTATATACTAAAGTATATCACATAGTATATCCTACTCATGCGGTCCATACTCTTTTAGGTGGCTTTTCTTTGAGCAGTCACTCAGGGACTCAGGTTTCTGCCAGCCTGTGGCTTCATTTCACTTTGGTGTTTGGAGCCTTCTCTATCCAGGGGCCAAATGGTAAAATAAAATGGGATATTGCACATGGGAGGGATTCATGAGCCAGCCAGTGGTACATATATATCACTTCTGCCCACATTCCATTGGTGGAATTCAGTTATATTGTCATGCCCAATTGCGGGGAGGCTGGGAAAAGAGCACGGTTGAGTACCCATAAGGAAGGAGCAATGGTCTGGTGAAGAGCCAACCTGTCTTTACCATAGCTCATGAACTCCCATTTCAAAGATTCTTATTTTTTGCTTAAACTCATTTGATTTGGTATATCATCACTTGCAACCAAGGGTACAGACTAGTACATGTCTTAGGTATAATAATATAGATTTGACCAAGGACAAGTGCTAAATTCCTCAGGTGAACACTTAAGTAATTGCAGTATAGATTTCATTGTTCTTTTTTGTTGTAAAAAATAAGAACAGAGACTCAGAATGTAAGGTAAGAGACATAAGAGATGGTAAAGATACAATGAAAAGGATCATAATATCCAGCATAATATTAAGGATATGTCACTTTTTTAAGGATTAAACTTTTTCTCTAACCACTGACATGCAATTCTGTCTTATGGGGTGATGGGATTTCTTTATTACTTTCTATCAAAATCTAAGAGTTTTATAAACTCTTCCAAGTTATTCTCCACAACTCTCTTCATACACCAGTGGTTATTATATTTGTCCATGCATCAAAATAAGGAGCTTATTTAAAACATGAAAGCCCAGGCAAAAACCCTAAAGATAATCAGTCATCAGTTGAGGTTAGGGCTGTGTCTCTGTATTTATTTAATGCCAGAGGTGATTTTGACATGCAGCTAATTTGGAGAACCACTGTCATAGGATGTAAGAATAAATGTGAATCTTCTCTTAGCAATAACCATATATTTCCCATAGTTTCTCAAGTTAAACTTATAATTTAAATAATTAAAACATTGCTTTATAAGAACCCAGTGGAAGACATCCAAAATATCTATGAGAATTGTTTCCATAAGATAGATGGTAGGCACTATGAATGTAGGGATGTTGCTGGCTGAACTGAGCTGTGCAGGCTTCATAGGGCAATATTATTTGACCTTGCCCTGGTAAGTGGATACAATTGGATAAAAGCATAGGACAGACCACTTCAGACATGTGGAAGCAGCAAAAACAGTCACAGTTGGGAAAGCAGCAGGCAGAGACAAGGGATAAGAAGCAGGCCAGCATAGCTAGAGCAGAAACAATGAAGGAAAAATCCAGAGCAGCATAACAAAATTCTAAACTGTGCACTGTGAGCTCAAAGTGCTATGGAAATTCCAAAAAGAGAGTCATTTGGTTAGAACAGCCAAGAAGACTTCATGAAGAAAGCAGAACTTGAGCTGGGTCATGAAGGACAGTGGGATTCTGTTAACCAGAGAGGAAAGGGGAAAAAATTATTTTTATTTTGATGTTTCTAAAATCCAGCTGACAAAATAAAACACTACCTGGCTGAAATATTCTATTTTTTGTGTAGATGTACCAAGGTCTTATGTGTACAGTTTGATTATTGTAAAATTTTATAATTGTATTATCCAATTTGTTTAAATGTCTATTTACCACATAGTGCTTGAGTAAGCTTTTAGTGAATAATTTTTAATATAAGATAATATTTTTAAAAACTAAATCAAGAAAAAATACAAATAAAAATAAGCATTAAGGAAACAGAGGAATATAAATATATAAGCATGTAAGCATGGATATATAACATAATTAGTTTATGTTAGCCATAATTTTTCTCAGAGTGTCCTGGAAATTCAACCAAAAACAGAAACTCAATGAGTTACACAATTCTCAGTATCTCTAAGAAGAAATTATACTAATTTTTCATGGGAAGAAAAATTTAGTCTGCACCTAGCGGTAGAAGAAATGTATCAACTGCGTTTAAATATTGAACCCTGTCGTCACCAATGGATTTTTTTATGTTTTCTTTATTGCAACCACAGAAGATATGCAAATCACAGAAGCTGCCCAATCGGTAGACCCATCGCAGTCTCTTTGGTGTACTTCATGACACATGAATCGCTCACCCACAGAGAGCCAAAGCAAACTTGATTTTCAATATTTTCCCTGCTGCTAGTCCTAAAACCCTGGAGGAACCAGGATCATCAGAAAGGAATGTTTCTGATGTGTCTATACAGAGTTGGTTCAGCTGCTTTGATTTAATTAACAACCAGTCGATTCAATCAATTAACAATTTCATTCCATGAAAAACATTCCACCAAAATTTAGTAATATGAAAATGAAGTAACTCACTAATATCCCAGATTTTTATCTATTCATATGGCTATGTAGACCATGCAGAGAAACAGCTTTTTTTCTTTTCCTATTTTTTTTTAGTTCAGATCTGAATATTCTTGAGGAGTGACTAATTATCTGATGATAATGATAACCATCTGCTCCATGCTTTCAGACCTTCACAAGTATAACCATCCTGTGAGATTGTGTTTTCACCTGTGAAACAGGAGGTTCAATGACTCGAAAAAAGTCTAAGATGTAGTTATTAATAGACGAGGAGGAGGTATGGTGTTATACAAAGAGCTTTGGAGTCATATTAAACAAAAGTTTATTTTCCAAATCCTGCATTTACTGGTAGGGTGGCTTGATATCATCTGCCTAGTTCCAAATTGTAAACTCTATCCTCTCAATATTGGTTTCCACCTTTGGCCCTTCGGATTTAGTTTTTATTTTCATTCTCACTTGAAATTTGGTCCTTGGCTCTATTCTTACTATTTTTGACTGTGCCAGTGCCAGCTCCCCTGGCCTCATCATCTTCTTGCTGTCTTGAATCACAACACCCATACAACTATCTAACTCCAGCAAAACAGAACTCAACCCTCAGGCCGGTCCCTTAGCTAGAGCAGCCCAAACTACTGGCAAGGCATCCATGCACAACACAGGCAACTCCCACAAGCAGTAAACACTAGCACAGGACTCATACCAAATGGCGGGGCACAGGGGAAGACTGGGACAAAAAAGAAAAAAAGAGGACCAGCTGGGCATGGTAGGTCACGCCTGTAATCCCAGCACTTTGGGAGGCTGAGGCGGGTGGATTGCCAGGTCAGGAGTTCAAGACCAGCCCGGCCAAGGTGGTGAAACCCATCACAACTAATAATACAAAAATTAGCTGGGTATGGTGGGGGGCTCCTGTAATCCTAGCTACTCGGACGGCTGAGGCAAAGAATTGCTTGAACCCAGAAGGCGGAGGTTGCAGTGAGCTAAGATTGCGCCACTGCACTCCAGCCTGGGTGACAGAGCGAGACTCCATCTCAAAAAAAAAAAAAAAAAAAAAAAGACCAAAACACAAATAACACAAATATATAATATACATTGATACATGCCCAAAACAACACAAGTCCCTTACCCTGGAGAAAAAAAAAATGTGTTTACATGGATTTAAAGTGAGAGTCTGTAAGCAAAATCTCATAAGCAAATGTAAATTCAAAATTCTCTCCACTTGTTTACATTTTCAAATTTATAGACAAATCATTTTCCACCAGAGGGAGGTACACATTTTAAATCATGCTCTGACGTGCTCCGTAGAAATAGAACCATATGGAATTTAGCCCTTATTCCAGTGTTGCAGTCCTACTTTTTTCCCTAAATCTGTTGAAAAGATCAGCTTTCGGGACTCTTTCATTAAGGTGCTACCAATTAATAAATTGAGTGACACTGGATGGTGGCAGAGACAATTAAAACAAAGTTACTTGGTGAGATATTTATCTGTCATATGGGCTGATTTATAAGCCTTCTACAAGAAGTAATTTAACAGCCCTTTAATAGAAGGAGGCTTGATAAAATACCAGCAGATGGTATTATGGGTAATGACCCAGGCAATAATGATTTTAGTAATGGCACGTCTTATTTATTTACCTGTACTCAAAGAGTAAACTTGCGTAGATGCACACACACACACACACACACACACAAGAGAGAGAGACATTGTCTTCTGATGGACTAGACTGCCTAAAAGCCTTTAAGACAGGGTAAAAACATTCTCCTTGATTAAATAATCAAAATATATAAAACTCAAGAAAGAAGCAAAAAGTGGAGATTATAATGATACTAGTGATAATGATGATGATGGTGATGATAAAATCCAAACAGAAATTATTCGGCGCATCCATTCTGACCTGCCTTGGCTTTCCATCAAAAAGTACATGACATCTTCCTAGAGAGTGTATCTGTGTTTTAATCATTTCCAGTAAGTTTCACAGAGATCTTGAGTTATGCACTGCCAAAAAGGATGCTTATTCCTTCAAATAACCCTTTGGTATCCATGCACAACACAGGCAATGTACAAAAGCAGTAAGGGCTGGCACAGGACTCAGACCAAATAACATCTCCTTTACTAAGTGATTTCGCTTGATCTCTATTATCTCAGTCACATATCCAGCAGCTACAGCCAAGTGTTGGGTAGATCCCTCTGAACTTGTGGGAGTAAAACTGTGAATGGGAGTTTTCCTTAAAAGAAAATGACCAGGTCAAGTGCAATGACATTCTGCCTACCGTTTTATTTTAAGTATTGGTGGAGCATGAGGCCCAGAAGTCTGGGTAGAACCCAGAGAGTCAGTGAGGAACAGGAGGCTGAGACACAAGAGGGGAAGTCCACAATGACTGACTTCCTTGGCCATTCTGGACGATGAGATTAAGGAGTTTCAAGAACCCATTCTCTCTTATGCCCTGGCCAGAGCTGAGTCAGTTTTAGGCACCATCTATGACCGATCTTTCGCAGTGGAAATATCAGCACATTATTTCAGGAAAGTTGAGCTCGCCTCTGACCTCTGCTCCTGGTGTCCCAGACAGTACTGCTTGCCTCTGGCCATGATGAGAAGGTCTATGAGCTCATTTCTGGGCAACATTTCTATGGAATAGAGACAGGGTCCACTGGGGCTAGTATGTGAGGGAAATTTCAAGGCCTTGTTTCCTAAGAGAGCTGGGAAAGACATTATTAGGTGTTGAGACGAGTAGCCTGTGGGCTTTTTAAATAAAATAATTTTTAAAAAGCAAAATAAGAATTTTCCCAGGAAAACTTGACTTGGACATACTTTCTGTGGGTGGAACAGCAGACACCAGCACTGACCTTGCTGGCCAGCTTTGGATAAGCAAAACTCATCATCTGGGCCCTTAGTAAGCACCATGAGTGCCGTCCTGCCCCTGGCCTCCCCTGTATACAAATTCTAGGTTTTCCCTCCCACAGGGTATCCTAGTCTGTCCCCATTCCCACTACCCTAAAATAACAAGCTGGTTTTCTAAGCTTTCCAATCTGGTAGCCACTAGCCACGTGTGTCTATTGAGCACTTGAAATGTTGCTAGCCTGAAATGGAATGTGCCGTAAATGTAAAATATGTAAGAGATTTCAAAGATCTGGTACAAGAAAGGAATGTAAAATATCACATCAAAATGTTTTTATACTGATTACATGTTGAAATGAAAATATTTTTGATATATTAGGTTAAATAAAATATATTATTAAAATTAATTTCAAGTCTTTTTCTTTCCTTTTTTTAAAATGTGGTTACTATAAATTTTAAAATTACATTTGTGGCTTGCATTTGGGGCTCATATTATATTTCTATTGGACTACACTGTTCTCTGTTCTCAGGACTCTTATTTCTGATATATCAATTTACCCTTGACAATGACAAGGGTGAACGTTCTCAAATGACATATTCGTTTTTAACAGGAATTAGTGGAAAGAGGTACGCGAGAGAACAGGTAATTCCCTTACTATTAGAATATGCTTCCTTCTTGTTCGTTCTGGCAAGCTCTTATTCATCCATCAAGACCCAGATCATATGTCTCCTCTACCAGGAAGCTTTCCCTAACTCCCCCAGGCAGAGATAGTTACTCCCTTTTGTACTGTCTTGGCACTACAAATTTCTACCAGAGCACTCTAAATTAAACCATCAGGCTCCTTTAATTTACATATCTCCCCTTCTAAGCAGTGAACTCCTCCAAAGTTAGAACTGAGTCTTACTAATTTTAATAACAATAATGCTGTAATTATCATATGAAAATGTCTTCTCATGCCTTTATTTATTCCTTTGTAAGTTTCTACATTCATCCTTACATAAAGCTTTCTAATCCACTTAATCAGCACAGGAATCTCTCCACACCCCTCGTTCTTATTCTTCAGATAGTCCATAATGATGAAGCTTGGAGTATGATTTCACCTGATGAACTGCCAATCCATCTATTGGCAATGTATTCATCTAGAAATAATTATATCAATGACAATTGAAGACAACCTTTTAACTATGTCTTTCATTCTCCTGCCTGTGTAAGTGCCCTGGGTTTACCTCTCCTTGTACGTGTTACCTGTACTTCTATCTGGGTCAGCTTTGTCTCCCATTCTGGCATTGTTCCCCCACTTTCTTTCTTTCTAGTGATGTTCCCAGGATTCTGTTGTCAAGCATCTCCTCACCCCGCCCCTGTGAATACTTTCCTGCTTTGAAATGCAATGTTTATTACATTGTTTGGGTGTTGACTCTCCTCAAAGCCAATAGAATATGGGATTCATTAGGAAGATGATAAAACCGTGCTCCTAAGACTTAATTATTTAACAAGGATTATATGCCCTTTCCTGTTTCCTGATAACTGCCAACCTAAAAGCTGACAAGTCAAGTGAACCTTCTAACACATCCAAACCAGGGTGTCCTTTGGATTCTGTCTGTAGTTTTGTTGGTCTCTGTCATGTCTAGAGATGTTCTGTGTGTAGAAAAAGTCAGAACTTGCTTAGATGGCTGGAGGCATTTGCCTTCTGCATCAACACCCCGTGAGATATCAGGAACAGCCCCCTTGCTCCAGCTTTCAGCATCCCCCTTTCTAAGGGGTGCTGTGTGAACAACCCATACCGTTTGGCTTTTTAAAAGTAGGTTCCAGCTTTTGTAAGCAACGGCCTCAAAAGAGGAGACAGCCTCAGTGTTCTTGTGAAAGGGACATGGTTAATACTCCATCTTCAATTATCATTGAGATTATAAAAACAAACCAGGTTGCCAAACAGTCATCACTAAGTTAGTGAAAACAAACAAAAAGTCATTTTGAAAAGTATCAGACTTTCTTTGGTCTTGAGAAGGTAATAACAAGAAATTCATATAATTTCTAAAGAGAAAATGGAAGTTTAATTTATGCAATCCTCATCTTTTAAATATGAGATTGCACAATTGTGGAACTTTAATCCTTAGCTTCTTTGTCTCATTCCTATTTGTCAGATCCATTGGAATAGTTTAAAGATAAAAATTTAGTCTGCATGGAATACTCCCAGACCTCCCACTTTGCTTGAATAACATCTATCACTTCTTCCCTTCTCAGCTTGGACACCACTCCTACTGAGAAGTATTCTCTGATCTCTCAAGATGGATAAAGAAGTTCACTTCTGTGTGCCTGGTTTTCAGCATAATATCCTATCCACATAGGTAGTCAAGAAATGTTTATTGAGTGAGTGAATGAATGAAAGAATGAATGGTAGCAAAAATACTTGACTTGGAGATCAGGTTCTAGCTCTGCCATTTATCAAAGTTATTGACCTTTCTGAGTCTTGTGTGCTCAACTATAAAATGGAGATAACTGTGTCAACTTCACAGAGCTTTCTGAGGGCAAGTAAGGTTATGGGTGTGAAAGTATTTTGCAAACTGAAATGTGGTACAAAACTTGAAGCAACAGATTGAGTCCCTTTCTATTTTACCTGCATAGATGCTATGAGGGCTTAAATATTTAATATAATGCAACGTCTGGGTACATGAGCCAAAATTATACAGGAAGCAGATTGGAGTCAGCCTGCCAACCATGTACTGTGCTAAGTGCAATTCCACAGTGAACTACATGTAATCCACAGCTGATACGCAGAGAATTTCTCCTGTGCAATTCAGGTAGTCCAGCTTAGAGGTCCCTAGAGCCACAGCGGTGCAAGCACTGGATAAAAGAGACGCTTCATGCCTCTCATCACCTGTGACTATTTCCACAGAGAAGAACAACTGAATTTTGAGACCCGAGGTCAGAGGGACAGCTGTGATGCACTGTTTAAATGTTTTAATAGCTTTTTCAAATTACTGGGTTGAGTATAATGTAAATTTTATTACCTTACCTTCCCATGAAGCTATTCAAGTGATGTGTCATCAGAAGAGTGAAAAGGATGCATATAGAATCTTGTTCACCATCCTGTGAATTCATCATAGCATCTACAATGAGCTAGAAGAAAGACTGACTGTAAAAGAAAGGAGAGAAAAAAATTAGTTAACTGGGAAAATTTGAATTTGAACCTTGTACTGAGGGGCTTGTGAATATGTTTGATAAGTTATTGTTGATCTTATTTATCAGTATTTAGGAGGTAGGCACTGAGTTGTCAAACAGAGCATAGTATGAGGATAGCTGCTGAAAGAAAACCAAGCCAAGGTTCCTCATCCAAATCTGCCATATGTTGTCTGAGTGGCCTTGGCAATCTGTATAAACTCTCGGGAGAGATGAAAGGTCAACATGATGCAAATCTAGTAAAGTCAAACATTGAATCTTAAAGATAAAAGATTAAGTTCTCCGACGTGTAATCTGACCTGAGTGTCTTTGCGATTGTTACAAGGAATAGAGACCTAACTAGCTTATGCAAAATATTTACACTATAAGAAAGCAAAGAAGATTTCACTGACAGCTGAGAGAAGACAAAGAAGAGAAGAGCCACACAAGAACAAGAATGTGAACTGGAATTCCAGGAGTAGGGCAACCTTTTTGTTTCTCTTGGGCACCATGGGCATGTGCATCTTTGCTTCTCCTATCTCTTTTGTATCTTGATTGGCCTCCTTTGGTCACATATGGTCCCCTATGGCATTTTAGACAATGCACCGTCACTACTCTCTAGTGCAAGCTGATCTAATCCATGGCCTGTGAGCCGCATGCAGCCCAGGATGGCTTTGAATGAAGCCCAACACAAATTTGTAAACTTTCTTGAAAGATTTTTTTTTTTTGGCAATTTTTTTTTTGGCTCATTGCTATCGTTAGTGTTAGTATATTTTATGTGTGGCCCAAGACAATTCTTTTTATTCCAACATGGCCCACGGAAGCCAAAAGATTGGACACCCCTGCTCTAATGCCTGGAAACATTGGTTCATGTACCTCCCCTTTGATCCAATCAGCTATAGTCATTATATACAGGGTCACACAATAAAAGAAGGAAGAAGGGCTCTGTGCAGAGGCAGAGGTACAAAAGTCACCTAAGTGGTTAAATCTACCCTTTGAGAGCCATTCTGGTCCTATGAGTGGTGCCGAGGATGTGGAAAAAAGCATGGTTAAAGAGGAGCATGAGGTCGATGGTCTTCTTCATTTAAGAACCACACCAATAAAGCAGAAAACCAGGGAATGCCAAAGTGTGATGCATCTCCTCCTTTGTCTTGGTGTTTCCTATCACGGGCTACTAAAGGAAATGGTGATTAGAGTCTACTGTGAGTCACAAAGGGATAGGAAGATTCCTCAAATGGACCTCTAATTGTGGTTTGGGAGAAAGCCTTGTTAAAAATCTGTGCCTAATTTTTCCCTTACCTGTCAGTATGTTCAGCATACTAGGACCAGTAACCAAAATATTAAGCTATTCCTCAATTTTAATTCACCTTTCATTGCTCTGCTTGTTGCCTCAGCTTGCTGTCTACACAGGGTTGAATGGCCCCTGTGGACTGCATGATTCATGGCCAGAGTATAAAGAAAACTTCATATTGTGGTCCACCCATCTTCTTTTCCCACACTGTCATCTTTCACCACAAAGAGCCTTAGGCCAATGAAGTGGACACTGAAACCTATCTCAACCCATATTTCTCCTCCAAAACAACCACCTCTTAACCATCACTTGGGTCAAGAGAAACACAGCAACAGCACAGCCCACTCTTGGGAGGACCAACTGGGGAAGAGGGCTGAGCAAGCCTTGAGAAGTGGCTTCAGCATCTCAGCAGTGTAGAAGTGGGGTAGTTCTAGGAGAGGGGAGCTCTGCAAACTCCTTACACCCTATGGGAAAGGCCAAACCTCTAAAGTCCCAAGCCCGGAGCAGGGACCTTAGTTGCTAGGGTCTAAAGGCAGTTCTGGCTGGAAATGTAAGGTGATTTACCTAAGGACCCTTGGACCTGGGTAGGATCTTTGGCATTGGAATTAGAGCTATGCTTCCAATCTCTTGGCAGGGAAGGAAGCAGGCATGGTGTGGGTCACTGGCCATAGAGGACTGGGCACTCTCTGTTTTTATTTTTATTTTTGCCCATGTGCTGTCAAGGAAGGGAAGGATGATTCAATGAGATCATTACAGGTCCTAAAGCAGACTTTCTAGGTGCAGTTTAGTTAAAACGTAAGATATGATTTGCACCCATTATCTCATAAAAATCCCAAATGTGTGATGTCTTGTCAGCATCAGAAATATATTTAAAATCAAATTCATCATCGTTTTTTCTAAACTTTCCCCTCTTCTTGCTTCCCTTCACTACCCACCCCTGCTATGAGTACAAATTTACCTCAATAACTTTGATTCCATATGCCTTTGGCTTCTCTCTTTCCTGTACTCTGTGTCATTGAATACTGCCACCAAGACCCTTTGATTGTTCCTGTCTCTGATCAAATGTCTCTTCTCTTTCCTATCCTGCAAAATGTAGTTCTGGCCCTTATTACTTCCTGTCTAGACAATTACAATAAATTCCAGTCAATTTTCCACTTGAGCCCAACCTAAACAATAACAATACTTCTGTCTTAATCTTAAAACCTTCAGTGGCTCCCCATTGACTAAAGAATGCACCCAAAACCCTTACCCTGGTATTCAAGTCCTTCACCACTGCAGCCCCAGCCAAACCCTCTCCATGACATTTTTTGTTTGACTGGCTTTTTTATTGTTATTGTTATTTTTTAAACAACCCCAGGTAATTTCAGGAAATTTGTGCAGAAAATTATGACAAATGATATAAATCTCATCCCTATTTTCTCCATTCAGAGATATTTTGTTCTATTTACATGTGTCCTTATTTACAAAAGTGGAAACGTCCTGCTTTCTTTCATTTGATAGTATATCACAGTAGCATTTTTCTGTATTTAAAAATAAGTTTTGCTTGTTCTATATCATTTGCTACACTGACTCAAAAATAAATTATCTGTTTTTATTGTATAATTAATCTGTATTTATTATAAAACGTAAGATACAAACAAGACTACATAAGTAAACAAGTCAATGTGTTTCACACTTGGATAACATAGAATTCACCATTGCTGACATTTTAGTATATAAAGTTACTCCTAATTTTGTTTAATACTATATCATAGGATTTATCTGAGGTTATCTTTTCTTTCTTTTTTTTCTCTAGTGATTTGGAAGGTTTACATAATGTTCTCTTTCTAGCAATGATGAACTAATTAACTTCTATCTTAAAAAAGATATTAGAAACTAGTTTCTCTATTAGAATTGAGAATGAAAAGTATCCACTTATTCCCCCACTGCATTACATGACATGATTTTATGTTATTACTCTTTCATTTCTTCATCAATTTCCCAGTTTTTATGATATAATCTCAGTTGAGTTCTTAAAGCAAATTACTATCACTTTTAGAATGTAACTTCTATTTTAAAGATTATTTTATATGCAAAATGTTTTATCACCTCCAGGTTATTGCTAAATAGTTTTAGAGCTCAATACCTTTTTTTTTTTTTTTTTTTTTTTTTGAGACAAGGTCTCACTCAGATACCCAGGCTGGAGTGCAGAGGTGTGATCACAGCTCACTGCAACTATGACTTCCTGGGCTCAGGTGATTCTCCCACCTCAGCCTCCCAAGTAGGTGGGACTATAGGTGCACAACACCATACATGGCTAATTTTTGTATTTTTGTAGAGAGAGGGTCTCATTATGCTGCCCAGGTTGGTCTCAAACTCCTGGGCTCAAGTGATCTGCCTGCCTTGGCCTCCCTCCCAGCATTCTTATTTTTGAGTTCATGATTTTGTCTTAATTTTCACTTGCCTTCCCAGAATGTATATGCAAGTAATTTTTTTCAGGAAGTATACACTTATAAGATATGTCCTAGACCCTGAATATTTGAAATATATTTTCCTTGCCCAAATATGTGTACATTTATATAAAAAATAATATATATATTGTCTTGGGTAACAATTCTTTAAAATTCAAAACACTTTTGCTCATTCTCCTTCCTCTTATCTTTAGTATTTTGGAGAAGTGCAATGCCAGTCTCACCTTAGATATTTTTCAACCTAATTAGCTTCTGTGCTTTTAAGTTTACTTCATCTTTGATTTACAAAAATTCAACGAGCTATAAATAGGTGTTGGTATATTTCTATTAAAATTACCTGAATAATTGGTGAATCCTCTCAAAGACTTGTCAGTTCAGAACAATTTTCTTTTATTTCTTTCTTATTCTTTCTGTTCTGCTACTCTGCATTTTATGTGTGCATTTTTTGTTTTAAATTTGCACTCACGTGTGGATTTTTTTCTAAATTTGCATTTAATTTTTACTTTTTTGTCTCTCAAGAATTCCAATTTTTTAATTTCCTTGGTTCTTGGAGAAATGTTCAGTTTCAAACATCTGAAACAGTTTTTAGAGCATTCAATCAACTTTTCACTGCCTCCTTTTAAGTATTCATTTTTGAAAATTCTTATAAATCTTTCTTGATTTCAGAATATTCATTTTTCACAACTGGTGCTCAATTTTTATACCTGTGACAACTTCTTGAATCATGTCAATAATAGGAATGAGAATACTTCTAATTTTTTTCTTCCACCCAAGAAAAGATAGCACCACCCTTTTGAATTGCAGCATTATTTTTTATGTGTGTGAGGATATGTTCCTATTTATATGTCCTCATAGCTGAAGAAAGAAAGTCAGTCATACTTGGCCTCTGCTAGAACAGTAGAAGCCAAAGGAGATAAGACTTCCTCCATATCCCTAAGATAAAAACCTTTGATCTTCTAATTATTTTTGCTTCCTGTAACTTCTCACCTAAGTTGGCCCTTCCTCTAAATTAAGTCCAATCAATATGTTCTACCAAGTCCTCCTTTAATCTCTACCTCTTCAAGGACAGAGTACCTGTTCTTCACAGGAGGCAAAATGTTAGGTCATTCTTCTATCCTTTATTTCATTTGTCCTTTTTTGAACTTTATCTGAAATTTCGTGATGTTTTTGGAAGGTAGATCTCACAATTTATACTTTTACCACATTTTTGCATGACCTTGACCTATTGGAATCTGGTGATGGGGAAGTTGTATACCTCTGTGAATGCCACCATTCTTTTAAAACCTTGCTTTCCAATCTTTTATCTCTTCCATAATTTTCCATCAATATCTTTACTATATGCCCTATGATTTCTGGGAAATATGCATTTTCTCAAGCTGTGTTTTGCTCCAGGAAATCATTCCTAGTATTTCTTCTCAACCTGGCTATTCCTATGGAAATAACCAAAACTCAAGCAATTTTCAACTAGAGGGTTAACAAAAGTGTTCATGAATGAGGTAATACAGAACTCTCTCCATGTGTGCTCTCATGCTGTTGGTTCGTGTATATTAAAGTCTACCATGACTGATAGCCCTATATGGTTATATTTTATTTCCACAATTACAGAATTTAGTCCTTGAGAATAGGAATAATGCTTTGTTCATGTTTATTTCCTCTATAAGGCGTAAACAGAAACCTTTACATCGCAAGGGCTCCAAAAAGAGTGTAAGTTTAGGGTAAGTTTGGCTATCATCTATTATACACTCCATATCAGTATATGTGGTACTTCTAGTCCATTCAACAAATATAATACAAATATAAAACAAAAATAATACTTCACAGTGAAGTATTATTTCTTTTTGTAAAAGAGGTATCTGAGGCACAGACAAGATTAATAACTTTAAAGTCATCCAGTTAGTGACTGAAATGGGACTCACACCCAAGTCTGATTCCAAGGTCCATGTGATTTTCTGCCACACCATTCTGATTCAATTAAATGTTAATTAAGTTGGGATGACCTCACCAGGCAGAAAACTTGTAGAAGAAATAGAATTGGGTTAGATATGAAACAACATTCCTCCCTCACCAAGTCCACTTTATAAGTTCTCTCATTGATTAAAAGTGGGAAATAGACCCCAAGGTTTCTACTGAATTGCTTGGTATACTACTTCTGACACCCTTCCTACATATCTCTTTTCTTCTCCTAAATAATTTGACAATTCTCTGATTATAAGCTATGTAAAATAACTTAGCCATATTGCACCTTGAAAATCTGAAGTCAAATTTGCTCAAGAATATCGTTTTCCTCATGTCACAACTACAATGTCATCCTAGAACGCTAAACCCACACATATTGTGACCCAACTCTATTAGGCTTGATCTACCTTTTATAAAGGCAGCAGAAAAATATTGTACAACAACTGTTGTTCACTGACCAGAAAAGTAGGAATTGAAGATGATAAGGGCAGAAAAATCCTTTTAAAACATAAACTGACAGCCCATGGGCCAAGCCCAACTGCTGTTATGTTTTGTTTGGATTAAACAGTATTTTAAAGCTATTTGACTTCATAGCCAATATTTAAAAGTTTAAAATTCACATAGAAATCAGATTTCTGGCTTCTTTTTTAAAAAAATATGAAGATCTGATCTCACTGGACTTGCATTCCTGCATGAAAACTATTTACTGGTTATATTTTATTTCCCCAATTTAAGTTGAGTAGCAGCAGGGATAGCTAGTCCCTCCAACTGTGGGCCAGTGAGTTTGGAGCATACAACATATATGAAGTAAATACAAAATATAGAGAATTAAAGCTGGGAGAGATCTTAGCAAAATTAAATCAGCCTTTTTATTATAAATAAGGAAATTGGGCTAGAAAGGTGATATGATATAACCCAGGGTCACATAGGTGGTAAACAGCAGAGCTACAACAAAAAACTAGATATTCTAACCACTCAGGCCATCATTCTGTTTATTGACAAACTTCATAATGAAACAAGGCTCTCTCATGAAATTACATTATTTAGTAACTTAAAAATGTGAAGCGTATTATAAAATATCTGCCTGCTGTTCTCATGTTTCTTTGGCCTCTCATTTTTCTCTATTTGCGTTAGCGCTTTACCTTATTGAACACCAAATAAATCCTTTGCAATAGCAATGCCAATTTACTTGTGTGACCATATATCATTATATTCTGAAAATGGTATATTGTACAAGATCCAGCTTGTATAAACATAAGTGTTGGTCCTTAATATATATTTACATTAATTTGTTCACTTATTCAACAAATATTTATTGAGAACCTATCATGTTCAGGGAACTATATTGGAAACTCACTAAAGATAAAAAGAATGAACACGACGAATAAGATCTCTGCCTCCATGGTCATAGATTAGCAGTACCATAGTCATAGAATCGCCAACCGTGAGTAACCTAAACATGTGTTTCTCCAGATCTAAAGCAGAATTTCTTTATATTTTATAGAGGACAGCAAATATAACACACATAATTCATGATTTTTTAAAAAGTCAATATTACTAGTGGCAAATTAGAATCAGAGACTCAAAGTCTGTAAATTAATGAATCCAATGATGGAACAAATTCTCTGGAACTGAGTTAAAATACTTTTAATAATCTACATTTGTAGCCAATAATTCGTTTCTCTGTTTGAAGGTTAATTTTAAAGTATACTTTTGACGCAAGAATATTAATATTTGAAAAAAACATTCTTGGCCACCCATAAAGTCTAGAATAAATTGTCTCCTAAATATGCATGATGCATCAGACTTCACTGTAGTTGGTGGCAGCTGTAGGAGGAATGAAGTGTTTTTTGTTTTTGTTTTATTTATTTCCCAGGGAACAGTCCTCTCTCCACAAAATTTACTCTAATGAACATGTATTAAGCACTATCAATCAGTCACTGTGTTTATCACTGGAAGAATAGAAAGATGACTACAAAATACTTACTTTCCTATATTAAATGTTTATCAAAGACAGGAATTAACACAGATAGAAAATAGTTAATGCTTAGCTACATGTTGTATTTTTGTTCTAAAAAAAAAAACCCAGAAAATAAATGTAATAGATACCTTAAAATGGAAGAAAACAGTGATAGGAGTCAAGGTGGGCTTTAAGGGGGCATGAGCATTGAGGAGCAGTAGTAACTGCAGAGGAAGGGGTGAACATTTCAGAGCACTGCAAGATTAAAACCTCACCAGACATAGAGAAATAAGTTTTTTTATTATCGAAATTAAACCCTAATTATACTTCCAAAAGGGAAAGAAAGATGGCTAGAATAAAATAACCAATTTGTTTTAAAAATGTAAAAAAATGAAGTTAGCCAGAAGAAACTAAAGAAAAATAAAGAAAAGGAAGAGGGAAATTAGTGGCTTGGTTAGCTAGATTCAGGTACTGAGATAATGTCATCAGAAAACCCTCTCGCTCAGCTCCCAGCTCTGCTTTTTTGTATTATCTTTCATTTCATTCCCTAAATTCAGCCAACAATGAAATCTCTCCTTTCTTTCCCCCATCCATACCTGACCCATATATTTAGGCAATTGATTATATTTAGTCCATACTTAATTAAACAATAATAATAGATAGATGTAATAGATATTTTTTGTTTTGAGATGAAGTCTGCCTCTGTTGCCCAGGCTAGAGTGCAATGGCACTATCTCAGCTCACTGCAACCTCTGCCTCTCAGGTTCAAGCAATTCTCCTGCCTCAGCCTCCCAAGTCACTGGAGTTATAGGTGCCCACTACCATGCCAGGCCAATTGTTGTATTTTTAGCAGAGACGGGGTTTCACCATGTTGGCCAGGCTGGTCTCAACTCCTTACCTCAAGTGATCCACCTGCCTTGGCCTCCCAAAGTGCTGAGATTACAGGCGTGAGCCACTGTGCCCAGCAATATCGTATTTTTGTTATTCCTGTGAAACTAAGAACGTTATGGAAATGACCAAATAATGTATGTCTTTTGTATAATCTGTAGCAGCTTGCATATTACCTTTCACAAAGCAGATGATCGATATCTACTAGTTGCATTAAAATTATATGGAATTAATCTTAATTGAGGTAGTTAGGACCTTGTATTCTGGGTGGGAATTAGAAATGATCATTTATAATACAGGCATTGGGACAAAGAAGAGTCAGTGACAGATTGCATGAAATACACTAAAGTTCAGTAATCATTTCTAGTATTTTCAAGGTTTACATATGAAAAAAGTAGGAATAATATTGACATGTTATAATAACAAAATAGCAATGTTTAATGGGAGAATCAATTTGTGGAAGAAGATAAATTTTATTTTGGACACCTTGAGAGCTTTAACAGCTAATAAAATATTGAAGTTGCTAGTTCATATTTCCAAATGCCTTGGGAAGTAGCAAGTAGATGAAAGTTGAAGTCTGAAGGTATGGAGTAGGATTCACTGTCATAAGCATAGTATTGATGATGCTCATAATTAGGAATGGATACCATTCCAAAGGAAGGAAAACCAGCATTTGACAATATGATTGGCTACATATTCTAGGAAAAACCTACCATAAACCCTAAGAAATTCTGGATACAATAAAATAAATAGAATTTAAAATGCATTAATGAGCAACAAAGAAAGTGAAAGAAATTCACGGTTCAAAAAGGCTAAAAAGAGCTTGAAACTTAGTGTGAGCAAATGCTAAACTCACAGACTGTCCAAGGGCATCTCCTGAGAGCAGGAATCTAGATGCTTGGGTTTTTTAATGTTTACAACCAGGGAAAGTGAAAAAGCCTTCAGTCTGGCTCAAGGTAATAAGTCAAATCTGAGCCTTCTGGAGAAAGTTGGGTTACTTGAAGCGATATTCCCTCAATAAAAAAAAATGTAAGCCAGAAAAGATTTCATCCGCTGGGAAAGAGAGGAACAGAGGAATCAGTTTGCCTTAGGTCTTGGTAGAAAGAAAAAATGAGCCTCCCTTCAAAATTCATAATGAGGCAGGCATGGTGGCACACGCCTGTAATCCCAGCTACTCAGTAGGCTGAGGCAGGAGAATCACTTGAACCAGGGAGTCAGAGGTTGCAGTGAGCCGAGATCGCACCATTACACTCCAGGATGGGCAAAAAGAACAAAACTCCATCTCAAAACAAAACAAAACAAAACAAAACAAAAAAAACATAATGATAAGCCTGCCCTCACATGGGTTGGAGATTTGAACATTTATTATCTTTGCATTCTAGTAGACCACAAGCAAAATTAATGTTTAAGGGTTTCCAGGCTGATAGTAGCCCAGGACACCTGGCAGAAGAAACACAGATCCTGTGTGGAGATACGTTTTCTTAACCTAGGTTCCTCAGGATCCCTATAAATTAATATCAGCCAAAGGAAAGCTTACAAAAGAAAATTATCAAAAACTCAATTAAATAATGTACTAAAAATAAGAGCCAGTAGAAAAATAACCCATGGTCATCAGATATTGAAGAATCAGATACAAATTATTTTAAAGTATGCTTTAAATTTTGGGGGGGTGAAAGATAATTAAAAATAAGAACAATAGAACAAGGTGTTTTCAAGAATTCACCAGGCACATTTGAAAAAGAACTCAAAATAACTTGTATAAATGAACAATGTAAATTTTGAACTTCAAAACTCAGCAGATTGGTTAAACAATAGGTTAGACACAGCTGAAGGGAGAATTGAAGAACTTGTAAAAAAGATCTGAAGAAACTAAAAACAATGCAACATCTTTGAAATTTAAAAAAGTGTAAGAGACTTTGAGAACAGAATGATCAGGACACACATACATCTATTTGGAGTTTACAAAGGAAAATAAAACAGAGAAATGGAGAAGAGTTGACACAAAGAGATAATAGCTTTGAAGCTGGGTGTGGTGGCTCATGCCTATAATCCCAGCACTTTGTTAAACTGAGGCATGCAAATCACTTGAGCCTAGGCATATGAGACTAGTCTGGGCACCAATGGTGAGACCCTGTCTCTATAAAAAACAAACAAACGAAAAATTAGCCAGGCACAATGGCACATGCCTGTAGCCCCAGCTACTTGGTAGGCTGAGGCAGGAGGTCACTTGAGCCTGGAAGGCAGAGGTTCCAGTGAGCTGAGATAGCACCACTGCACTCCAGCCTGGGTGAAAGAACCATGGCCAGGCACGGTGGCTCACACCTGTAATCCCAGCACTTTGGGAGGCTGAGGCAGGCAGATCACCTGAGGTCAGGAGTTCAAGACCAGTCTGGCCAACATGGTGAAACCCTGTCTCTACTAAAAATGCAAAATTAGCCAGGCATGGTGGCCACGCCTGTAGTCCCAGCTACACAGGAGGCTGAGGCAGGAGAATCACTGGAAGCCAGGAGGCAGAGGTTGCAGTGAGCCAAGATCACACCACTGCACTCCAGCCTGGGTGACAGAGCAAGACTCCATCTCAAAACAAAACAAAAAAAAAAGTGACACCTTATCTTAAAAAAAAGAAAGAAATAATAGCTTTGAATTTTTCAGTCTCTATGACATGTATCTTTAATTCACAAAGTACAACAAACACCAATAAAAGTAAGTAAAAGAAAATCCACCCTTTATTTCTTTATTTTATTTTTTATTTTTTTGAGACAGACTCTTTTTCTGTCACCCAGGCTGGAGTGCAGTGGAGCAATCTCAGCTCACTGCAACCTCCGCCTCCCAGGCTCAAGCGATTCTCCTGCCTCAGCCTCCTGAGTAGCTGGGATTTACAGGTGCGTGCCATCACGCCCAGCTAATTTTGGGGTGTGTCTTTGCCCAAAAATTAGTAGAGATGGTGTTTCACCATGTTGACCAAGCTGGTCTGGAACTCCAGACCTCAGGTGCTCCACTGTCCTCGACCTCCCAAAGTGCTGGGATTAAAGGTGTGAGCCAACACGCTCAGCCCCACACTTTAATTACATGGTAGGTAGTGAAATTTCAAAATGCCAGTGACAAAGTGAAAACCTAAAATGCAGCTGGTGAGAAATATATGTGTGTGTCTATATGTATATATATGTGTGTGTGTGTGTGTCTATCTATCTATATATAGATAGATAGATAGACACACAAATGGGTAACAGACTGTCAGCAGATTCTCATCAGCAATCTTGGAAACACCAGTAGAATAACATTTCCAAAGGGTTCAGGGAAGATAATGGTCAATCTAACATAGATTGATATAATATATATAGATATTATATAGTTATATATAGATACAACCAATAATTATATCTTTGCCTAAACTTTCATTCAAGAACAAGAGTAAAATAAAGATATTTGTAGACAAAAAAATAAAATAGGAAAACTTTAGTAGCAGCACTTTCTCACCAAAGGAAGACTTGAAGAATGTTTTTCAAGAAGAAAAAAGGTCAGCTCACGAAGTAGGATTGATATTTGAGAAGAAATGATAAGCAAATACATTGATAAATATGTGGGTGAATACAAATAATGACAGGATGCAAAATAATTATAGTAATGTGAATAAGATAGGACTAAAATATTGTACCAAGTTATGTTAGAAGATGTGGAAGATATTTATTGAGAAAATTAAAAATTTAATTGAAAAGCATCAAAGAATACCTAATAAATGTAAATGTATACCATGTTCACAGATAGGAAGATGGAATACTAAATAGATGTCCATTATCTCACAAAATTATGTATAAATTCAACACAATTCAAGTTAAAATGCTAAAAGTGTTCTTTTTTTGGAACAGAGAAAGCCAATTCTAAAGTATATCTAAAAAAGTACGGTGCCAATAATAATCAATATACTCCTTAGAAAGAAAATGTCAATGAGAAAAGTTAGGGAAGTAATTGGCTATAACAAAGCTTATCATAAAACTATAGCATTAATTTTGAATCCCATGAAACTGACTTTTTACAGGTCCAAAACAAATATTGGCCATTTCTTATGATTTAAGCTCACAATAAAGATGTCGTATGGTATTGGTACAGGAAAGACAATAGATGAGGAAAATCCAGAATAGAGTGTATAGGGACAGATCCGTGCATATTTGGGAACATTGTCAGAAAGGCCACTATAGGTCATTGGGAGAAAATTAATAAAGGGTACTCCATTAATTAATTACCTGATAGGAAAGTAAAGTCAAATTAGGTTTATTACCTAATACAATAAACAAAACTAGCTGCACATGGGTAAAACACATACTTATAAAAAGCAAATATTAAAACTGGTAAAAGAAAATATAGGAGAAAGTCTTTACAAATATCTATTTTCCACTCCTACAGTAATAAAATTTTCATATGGGCATATGGCTATCCAGAATAAAGACTACATTTCCTGACCTTTTTTGCAGGTAAGCAGGATCACTGGATGACAAAGTACTGGCCAATGAGATATAAGTGAACATATCCATAAAGCAGCTCCCAAGGACCTCCTTAAAAGAGATGGTACACACACACTTTGCTCTTTTTTTCTGTTCCTTTGTCTACCTTTCTGCCTAGACTATGAGTACATAAGGGGCAATAAGGCATCATAAGATGAGAGCAGAGAGCTTGAGAGAGCCTAGATCTCTGAAGACTGTATGGAGCAGAGCTCCCATACCACTCCAGATTGCCTGGCTTGAGACTTTCACATGAGAGAAAAAAATAAGCTTTTTTTCTTGTTTAAGTCACTATTATTTTAGGTCTCTATTCCTCACTGTCAAACCAAATGCTAACTGCAATTTGCAATGACATTTCTTCTCTCCTTATTTCATTTTCTTTTTTTAAAACCTGAAGTTCTGATATCTAATCTCCTTACTTCAAAATAAGTGCAAGAGAGAAAAGCAGAATACATAGAAATAATTTTATAGAAACATTCATTTTTAATACACTAGATGAGAAGAGAGAACAATGAAAGAGAAAAAACTGTAAGAGAAATGCCAAATGCTATTGAAATGTGAAGAGTGAGGACTAAAAAAAAAAACAAATAATAACTCCTGCATTTGTCTGGATTGCAAAGACGTCACTGGTGACTTTAGAGAGCTATTTCCAAATAGTGACCAGGAAGCCAATGAACCAACACAGCATTCATGGGATTATTGGCACGTAAACATTATTTGGAGGCCTTCCAGCTCAAAACAAAACCAGGAGACAGACTCGTTTAGTGTTTCTGAGCTACAGGTGTAACTAAGTATACCGGAATCATCAAAACACAGAAATAGCCCTTACCCTCGATAAATTTTTGATGTCTTTTCCATAATCATGTTACACACCTAATAGGAGCATGCCTGGTCTACTCTATCTGGTCACTAGAATGGCAACTGCGAATTCAATTGGAGTTCCATCTATCTCTCTCCTTAACAATATGAAGGAATCCTTTTTTTTCTCTCTAGGCTTTAGAAGGTAACCATTGCATACCAAGGAATGAACTGTAAAGACTATTATTGGCAATATATTTATGTATGTATATATAAGTGTTTATGTGTAATGGAAAGTGACAAATCTCCTAAAGATATAATAAGAATATGAGCCATATCTCATTCACCAATCTCTGTGCAGAGGCCCTGAGCACCAGAACAAAGGAAACAGAAGTGAATGCAGGCCACAGCTTTGAACTTTGCAAATTATGAGTACATATTCTTTGACATATCCAAGGAGTTGCTTTTGAAAATGTGTGCATGAACTGAGAACACATATACCAGAAGAAAACTTTCCTTAAGAAGTACCGATAAAGAATGAATTTAGGGGATTTCAGTCATTGCAACATATAATAGCTTATATTCATATATCCTTAAAGTATAATTAGAAGCATACTTAGCTGGGCGTGGTGGCTCATGCCCGTAATCCCAGCACTTTGGGAGACCAAGGCATGTGGATCGCCTGAGGTCGAGAGATCAAGACCAGCTTGGCCAACGTGGTGAAACACTGTCTCTACTAAAAATACAAAATTAGCCAGGCATGGTGGCAGGCACCTGTAATCCCAGCTACTCCAGAGGCTGAGGCAGGAGAATCGCTTGAACCCGGGAGGCGGAGGTTGCGGTGAGCCAAGATTGCGCCACTGCACTCCAGCCTGGGCGACAAGAGCGAAAAAAAAAAAAAAGAAAAGAAAAATTAATTAAAAATACATTTTAAAAAGAAGCGTACTTAATTTGGTAGATTTAGTGATTCAGTAGTAGCATTGACCAAAAAAGTTAGTGTTGGGTTTGATGAAGAGTGTAGCTATTACAAAAGCGAGGGAGGTTTGTCTCCATAAGATGATCTTCTTGGAAATAGAGGACTAGCTTCCCCTATTGCCATCAGATGGCAGGAATTTCTTAAATTCCCCTTAAATTTACTTCACTTTACAGAAACTTTACTATGTCAAACGTTTACAATGCATTCCTTCTTCCCTTAGAATGAGTACAGCACTTAAACCTCAAACCATAAAGGTAACAAAGGTAACCTATGAGGTATTAAAACAGAAACAGAAACACAAAAGGCACTAAAACCTGCCTGGTGGCTGAAGCAGAAATGCCTGATGAGTAACTTTCCTGCCACATTAGGTGAGGATGCTGATAAAGAATGAATTTAGGGGATTTCAGTCATTGCAACATATAATAGCTTATATTCATATATCCTTAAAGTATAATTAGAAGCATACTTAGCTGGGCGTGGTGGCTCATGCCCGTAATCCCAGCACTTTGGGAGGCCAAGGCGTGTGGATCGCCTGAGGTCGAGAGATCAAGACCAGCAGTGAACACCTATGAGGTGGACACCTATGAGGACACGTAGACACAGGGTCTGCACACGTGTGAACAAATCGCTTAAATTGCCTCACACGTTTCTTTTCTTTTCTTTGAGATGGCGTTTTGCTCTTGTCCCCCAGGCTGGAGTGCAATGGCGCGATCTCAGCTCACCGCAACTTCTGCCTCCCGGGTTCAAGCGATTCTCCTGCCTCAGCCTCCCACGTAGCTAGGATTACAGGCATGCGCCATCACGCTGGGCTAATTTTGTATTTTTAGTAGAGACGGGGTTCCTCCATGTTGGTCAGCCTGGTCTCAAACTCCCAACCTCAGGTGGTCTGCCCGCCTCGGCCTCCCAAAGTGCTGGGATTACAGGTGTGAGCCACCGCACCCAGCCACCTCACACGTTTCTAAAGTGGATAAATCACGATTTTTACCTGATTACGTAAATTGTATTAACTATACAGTGCACTCCATGCCATCCCATCTCTATGCTCCTTGAAAAAAAAGTTGCCTTTTTTGACGGGAAAGGAAAAATATGTAGTAGGGGAGGTCGAAGCCAGGAGAGAAAACAGAAGTCAAATTCCCTTTTCTGAAGCAGGAATGGAAGAGGATGGGATCATGCTGTCACAGAATCCTCTCAGCCAAATCTCCCTGGTTTGGACCAGTTAATGTAACCACAATTTATCAAGAGGTACCTGGAATCTCTGCTACTACTCTGGAAGACCTAGGCAGCTTCATGACCCAGAATTGTTCCTCCTGAATATTTGAACTACAAAATGCAAATGTCAGCATGTGCTCCAAGTGGAGCTCTGCAGCAGGAATCTAATTTATCTTCTACAGGTACACCCCTTAACCCAATGTCTAGATGTGCAGCCTCACCCAGGACATCTCATTAACCTTACAATCATCGCCTGCATTTTCCCAGTTGAAAGTTTTCAACTTTTTGGACTAGTCTGTGGGGGGGATTTATTCCATGCCTCTGACTCTGTCTTCTTTTCCTTTTGGATCTTGCACAAATCAAGGCCATTATAGTTGACTAAGATGATTAAGCCATAGTGAATCCTCACCTATGTAAATCCAGAAAAGAATTGTGAATACCTTCAGAGAAAGTCCTAATAGAATGCCTTACTCTAGGCAATTCTTTTACATAACTTCCTGAAATACTTATTTTAAGGGCTGAATGCTAGCTAGAAGACTCCCTTATTTTACAAATGCATTTTTTCTGTTTCTCCTCCAATATTTTTCTCAAGGTCCTTGGAGATAGAGTTAAAGAGCAAACCTTCCAGATTTTAAGCCTCAGTACATTTGAAGGTTATGTCAGGAACATTAGATATCTTTATGTTTGGATTTCTTATTTATCAACTACACTAAACTCTCATATTGTAAGAAACCATATTTTATATTATTTGTGTATACACATTATAATGTAGTGCCTTACAATAACTAGTGGCTTATCTGTGAACTAATGGGTGCTCAAAACATTCATCATTGGTTGTATTTTAGTTATTTCAATGTCTGTTCATTCAAGAGGGAGAAATAAAGAAAAAATTAAAACATAGCTCATATCCTCAGTTCTTTTACTGAATTGAATTCTGCCTTGTAAGGATGATTGACATAGTTTAGTGCCTTTGCATTTTGACTGATTTGTCCTCTTTAGTCACAACAATGGATACTTAGTAAATAATTGATTTTCTAAATGAAAAACCACCTATCTTCTCTATCTAAAGCTTGCCCATCCTTCTAGGTCAATCCAAGTCCCTTTAAACTCCACAACGTCACCTCTGAGAGCTCTATCCATAGGGCCCTTCCTTCCTCTGGGCCTGTCCTTATCAAATGTATATATTAATACTAATCAAGTTATTCTTATATTCTTATTTAATGATTCTTATTAAAGAAGTTAAAAATAATGGCCACTAAGACTTCTGGATTTCAGTAACTCCTCTTAGATTGATAAGAAAGGTTGAGACATAGGACAAAACACTATTCCTAAGATTAGAGAGATAGGCGAATACAGGGAGTCAAGCTTACCAGGAAACTTACAAGTGGAAATCACTGCAGGAACCATAGCCTGAGTTGAAAAAAAAAATCTGAACTGTAATTAACAAATTGCTAGAGGCTCTGTGTGAGCAAGTCTGAGAGTTAAAAATTCCAGAAGGACCTAGTCGTGGGAAGCTGTCGTATTTTTCTGAGTTTTGCCTCCAGGAGCTTGACCAGATTCTTCTTAGGGTAAGTGCTTGAGAAAATCCCATCCAGCTTCCTGCAGGGAGAGGAGAAAAAAAAAAATTGAAATACACTAGAGCACTCTGTTCTTTTAACAAGGTCTGTCCTCAGGAGAAACTAGTTAACCAAAACGAAACCTGCTGGGATACAATCAAAGCCTAAATGACCTGAGAGAAGAGAAATACCCAACTCCAGCCAGCTCTAGCCTTCCACATGGGAGAAGGGAAATATTCAACTCTATCCGATGGTAGCCATCCTGTCCTATCTAAGAAAGAAGAAAAATATTGAGAAACACTTGTGAAATTCACAACCCAGAGGCCTGGGGTCACTAAAAGACCTAATCTCAAGACTATAGAACACTTTTCCTCCCCTTACACCTTACCATCACATTACTAAAGGTCTAGTTACAACAATTCCATGTATCTGGTATGTTATGTCCAGCTATCAAAAAAAAAAATTACCAAGAATACTAAAAGGCAAAAAACACAACTTGAAAAGACAGAACAAGCATCAGAAGCAAATATGCCAGGGATCTTGGAATTATCAGACCAGGATTTAAAGCAAGTATGGTTAATATTTAAAGGCCTTAATGGATACAGTAAACAGCATGCAAAAACACATGGACAATGTAAGCACACAGACAGAAATCCTAAGAAGGAACTAAAAAGAAATTCTAGAGATCGAAAAGACTATAACGCAAATAAAGAATGTCCTTAATAGGCTTATTAGTAGACCAAATACAGCTGAGAAAAGAATCTCCGTGCTTGAGGATATACCAATAGAAACCTCCAAAACAGAAAAGTAAAAAAAAATAAAGACTGAAAAAACCCAAACCAAAACCGAATATCTAAGGACTGTGGGACAACTACAGAAAAATCTAACGTATGTGTAATAGAAATACCAAAAGGAAAAGAAAAAGATAAAGGAAAGAAAAAGTATTTTAGACTAATAACTGACGATTTCTCCAAACTAATGTCAGAAACCAAGCCAAAAATTCAGGTAGCTCAGAGAATACCAAGCAGGATAAATGTCAAAATTAAAAAATTAAAAGAAAAGGAAAGAAAGAAACCCAACTAGTCAACCAACAAACAAAAATCAACTACACCTGGACATATTATTTCCAAATTATAAAAATATCAAAAAGAAAGAAAAAGTCCTGAAAGAAATCAGAGGGAGGAAAAAAAAAACCCTATAGAGTACCAATAGAATAACATCCTTCTTCTCAGAAATCTTAAAAGCAAAAAGAGAATAAAGTGAAATACTTAAAGTGTTGAGAGAAAGAAGCCACTAATCTGAATTGTGTAGCCTGTGAAATTATCCCTCAAACGTGAAGAATACATACTTTCTCAGAAACACAAAAATTGAGGAAATTTGTTGTCAGTAGAACTGCCTTGCAAGAAATGTTAAAAGAAGTTATTTAGAAAGAAGTAACATAATATAGGTCAGAAACTGAGATCTGCATAAAGAAAGAACAACAAGGAAAGAATAAGTGGAGATAAAGTAAAAACTCATTTTTCCTGTACTTAACAGATCTAACAGATAACAGTTTGTCCAAAATAATAATAGCAACAATGTATTTAACTATGTATGCTTATGTATACATCTTATTATATATAGGCTTAGGAGGGATAAGAAGGAGAAATAAGAATTATTTTGTTATTATAAGGCACCCACACTACCTGTGAAGTAGTATAGTGTTATTTGACAGCAAACTTAGATTCGTTGTGATTATATATTGCAAAAGCTACAGCAACAACTTCAAAAAGTACAAAAAAAGTATTACTGATATGCTAAGAAAGGGAAGAAAGTGGAATAATATAAAATGTACAGTTTAAAACCACAAAACGGGCCGGGAGCGGTGGCTCACGCCTGTAATCCTGGCACTTTGGTTGGCCGAGGTGGGCGGGTCACGAGGTCAGGAGATCAAGACCATCCTGGCTCACACGGTGAAACCCCGTCTCTATTAAAAAAATACAAAAAAAATTAGCCGGGTGTGGTGGCGGGCGCCTGTAGTCCCAGCTACCCAGGAGGCCGAGGCAGGAGAATGGCGTGAACCCGGGAGGCAGAACTTGCAGTGAGCAAGATCGCACCACTGCACTCCAGCCTGGGCGACAGAGCGAGGCTCTGTCTCAAAAAAAAGAAAAAAGAAAACCACAAAAGGAAAAAAGAGAGTAAAAGACAAAAATAGGAACAAACAGCAAGATCAACAAATATAAAACAGTAATAATTATGGTAGATATTAATCCAACTATATCTTTCATCATTTTGAAAATCAGTGGTCTTAGTATACCAATTGAAAGACATTGTCAGAGTAGGTCAAAAACAAGACCCAACTGGATGTATTATACAAGAAATTTACTTTAGATATTAAAACACTGTTAGAAAAAAGTAAACAAATGAAGAACAATATATATACAATGCTAACGTTAACGTTAATCAAAAGAAAGCAGAACTAGCTAAGTTAATTTCAAACAGAGCAGACTTCAAAGGAAGGAAAGTTATCAGAGACAAAGAAGGATATTACGTTAATGATAAAGGGGCCAGTTCTCCAAGAAGACATAACAATCTTTAATGTGTATGTGGCTAACAATGATGTCAAAATGCATGAGGCAAAAACCGATAGAACTGCAAGAAGAGGCCGGGCACGGTGGCTCACACCTGTAATCCCAGCACTTTGGGAGGCCGAGTTGGGTGGATCATTTGAGGTCAGGAGTTCCAGACCAGCCTGGCCAACATGGTGAAACCCCGTCTCTACTAAAAATACAAAAACTAGCTGGGTGTGGTCACGGGTACCTGTAATCCCACATACTTGGGAGACTGAGGCAGGAGAATTGCTTGAACCCGGGAGGCAGAGGTCACACTGAGCCGAGATAGTGCCATTGCACTCCGGCCTGGGTGACAACAGTGAAACTCCGTCTCAAACAAACAAAAAACAAAACAAAACAAAAAAACTGCAAGGAGAAATAGGTGAATCCACTATCATAGCTGAACACTTCAAACCCCCTTTATCATAAGTGGACAGATTCAGCAGACAGAAAATCAGTGGGGCATAAGTGAATTCAGGAACACCATCATTCAACTGGTATAATTGACATCTACAGACTCCTTCATCAAACAACAGCAAAATATACATTCGTCTCAAGCTCCAAGAAATATTTACCAAATAGACCACATCTGGGGTCAGAAAATACACCTTAACTTTAAAAAAAAAATAGAAATCATACAATGTCTGCTCTCAGACCACAATGGAATCAAACTCGAAATAAATAACAGAAAGACAACTAGAAAATGCCAAAATATATGGCTATTAAACTCAACTTCTAAACAACATGAGTCAAATAAAAAACCTCAGTAGAAATTTTAAAATATTTTGAACTAAGTGAAAGTGAAAACACATCTTATCAAAATTTGTGGGATGTGAAACTGGTACTTAGAGAGAGGTGCTTATAGCATTGAATACATATATTAGAAAAGAACAAAGATCTTAAATCAATAAATTTTCACCTCACAAAACTAGAAAAAAGAATAAATTAAATCCAGAGTAAGGAGAGGAAAAGAAGAAATCGATAAAATTGAAAACAGGAAATCAAGAGAAAAATCAATAAAATGAAAAGCTGGTTTTTTAAAAAGATCTATAAAATTGATAAGCCTCTAGCCAGGCTAACCAAGAAAAAAAACAGAGAGGACACAAATTACAAATAATCAGAAATGAGATAGGGGCATCACTACAGATCACATGAACATTAACAGGATAATAAAGGAATAGTATAAATAACTATATGCCCACAAATTTGACAACCTAGATGGCATGGGCCAATTTCTTGAAAGACACCATCTGCCAAAACTCAAGGAAAATAGACTGTGTGAATGGTCCTACATCTATCAAAGAAATTGAGTCAACAATTAAATAATATTCCAAAAAAGACAGCACCAGTTTCAGATGGGTTTGCTGGTGAATTCTACCAAATATTTAAAGAAGAAATTATACCAATTCTCTACAATCTCTTGCAGAAGATAGAAGTACAGGGAATACTTTGTAACTCATTTTATGAGGCCAACATTACCCTACCAAACTAAAGGCATCAGAAGAAAAAGAAACGACAGACCCATATCTCTCATAAACACAGATGCAAAAAACCTCAACAAAATATTACCAAATTGAATTCCACGTGCATAAGCAGAATTATACACCATTCTGAGTGGAGTTTATTCCATGTATGCAATGCTAAAATCTGGTCCAAAATTCAAAAATTAATTCATGTAATTCATCACATCAACAAGCTAAAAAAATCACATGATCATATCAATAAATACAGAAAAGGCATTTGACAAAATCCAATACCACGTCATGATAAAAACACTCAGTACACTAGAAGTGAAGGTAACCTTGTCAATCTGTTAAAGAGAATCTATAAAAATACTACAGCTAACGTCATACTTGATGAGAAACTCAAAGCTTTCCTACTATGATCAGAAACAAGGTAAAAATGTCCCCTCTCACCACTTCTTTTTAACAGTGTACTAGAAGTCCTAGCCAATACAGTAAGACAAAAAAGAATATAAAAGGTATACAGAATTGGAAGGAAAAAATAAAGCTGTCTTTGGATGCATATTACATGATTGCTCTTTGTAGAAAATACAAAATAATACTTTTTTTGAAAAAAACCTTCTGGGACTAACAAGCAATTACATTAATAGAAAGGGTGCAGGAAAGAAGGTTCATATACAAAAGTCAATCATTTCCCTATATACCAGAAATAAACAAGGGGAATTTGAAATTGAAAACAAAATGCATCAAATTATTTAGAACTATATATATATATATATATATATATATATATATATATATATGTATATATATATATATACACGTTCCATATGTAGAAAATGATAAAACTTTGACAAAAATATCAAAGAATAACTAAATGAGATATTCCGTGTTTATGGGTAGGAATACTCAATATTGTCAAGATATCAGTTCTTCCCAATGTGATCTATAGATTCAATTCAATGCAAATAAAAATCCCAGCAAGTTATTTTGTGGATATCAATCAACAAACTCATTCGACAGTTATAAGAAGGCAAAAGACACACAACAGCCAACACAATACTGAGGGAGAAGTACAGACTGAGAGAATTGACACTATCTAACCTCAAGACTTAACCATAAAGCTACAGTAGTCAAGACAGTGTGATATTGATGAAGGAATATACAAAAAGATAATAGAACAGAATAGAGAGCCTAAAAATAGATCCACAAAAATATAGTCTAGTAGCCTTTGACAATGGAGCAAAGGCAATACAATCTTGTCAACAAATCACTCTGTAATACAGAGCTTGCAGCCTTCATAAAAATTGACTCAAAGTAGATTATACATCTAAATGTAAAATACAAAACCATAAAGCTTTTAGAAGATAACATAAGAGAAAACCTAGATGATCGTGGGTATGGTGATAACTTTTCAGATGTGTTACCAAAATCCTCATCCATGAAGGAAATAATTGAAAAGCTAGATTTCATTAAAATGAAAAACTTCTATTCTGTGAAAGACAATGTCAAAAAAATGAGAAGACAAGCCACAGATTGGGAGAAAATATTTTCAAAAGACACATATAATTAGGGACTGTTATCCAAAATATACAACAAACTCTTTAAAACTCAACAGAAGATAAGATAACAAACAATCAGTTTCAAAAATGAGCCAAAGATCTTAACAGACACCTCACCAGAGAAGATGTATAAGTGGAAAATAACATATGAAAAGATGCTCCATATCATATGTTATCAAGGAAATGCAAATTAATTGTAATATGGTATCCTGGAATGGATTCTGGAACAGAAAAAGCACATTAGAATATAGATTATGGACTTTAGTTGATAATAATACCATATCATTATTGGCCCATTAGCTATAGGAAGTGTATAAATTAACATAATACATTGATAATAGGGGGAAATTGGTATGGGGCTTATAAGAACTCTCTGTACTATCTTCTTAATTTCTCTGTACATCTCAAATTGTTCTAAAATAAAAATTTTATCTTTTTAAAAAAAGTAAAAATCATTTCAGACATGAAGACTAAACCAAACCAAATATAAGAAGAAATACAGACAAGGAATGGACTGTGAAATAATTTTTAAAAAAAAGATACCACCTCATACCTATCAGAGTGTCCAAAATCCAGAACATTGACAACACCAAGTGTTAGTAAGGATGTGGAACATCAGGAATTCTGATCCATTGCCGGTGGGAATGCGAAATGGTACAGCTACTTTGGAAGACAGTTTGGCAATGTCTTACAAAACCTTAAAATGCTCTTACCATACAATTAAGTAACCATGCTCTTCAATATTTACCCAAAGGAGTTGAAAACCTATGTCTATATAGAAACCTGCACACAGATGTTAATAGCAGTTTTATTCATAATGACCAAAACTTGGAAGCAACCAAGATGTCTTTCAGTAGGTAAATGGATAAATAAAATCTGGTATATCCAGATAATGGAATATTATTCAGCACTAAAAGGAAATGAGCTATCAAGCCAGGAAAAGGCACAGAGAATCCCTAAATGCATATTACTAAGTGAAAGAAGTCAATCTGAAAGGCTAGGTACTGTACAATTCCTATATGACATTCTGGAAAGATAAAACCCTGGAGACAATAGAAAGATCAGTGGTTGCCAGGGGCTGGGAGTGGCAAGGGATGAAGAGGCAGAGCACAGAGGATTTTTAGGGCAATGAAAATAAAAATACCTTGTTTCATTTTATAATGATGGGTAACATGTCATTATACATTTGTCCAAACTCATAGAAAGTATAAAACAGTCCTAATGTAAGCTATGGACTTTGGGTGATAATGATGTGTCAGTATAGGTTCATCAACTGTAATAAATATATCACTCTGGTGAGAGATGTTGATAATAGGGGAGGGTTATTCCTGTGTAGAGCAGGAGGTATATGGAAAATCTCCATACCTTCTTCTGAAAGTTGCTGGGAACTTAAAACTGCTCTTAAAAAATAAAAAGTCTCTTTCTTAAAAAAAAAAAAAAAGCCACTGAGTTAACATCTGGTATCTCTATATATTCGAGCCCTTCTTGCTCTCCTTTTTCTAGTAACAGATCCTACCCCCATTCAACAAAGTGGGCATGTTAGGCAAATTGGTCCAATCCAAGTTCTTCCCTGGGAATAAGGTCAAACTCCATCTGAACCACTTTATAATGAAATTGTAAGTCAGAGGCTTCCCCTAGCCAGATCACCCAACATACAGAGAAGCTGGTCTGGGTGAAAAAGCTGGCACCCAAAAAAGAATGAAGACAAAAGACCTGGCAAGCACTGAAGGCTTCTATGTTCCTGAATCCAGTTGTTACTAAGGCAAGTTTTATCCCAATCATTTGCAGAGTTTGGTTATTTCAGCCAATAAAGTTCCACTTTTGTTTTTGTTTTTGTTTTTTTTTAGATTGACTTGGTCACTTGCAGGGTCTTAATGAATCCACAACAGGCTCCTTAAGGGAGTGTCTTAGTTTATTTTCTGTTGCTATAACAGAATACCACAGACTGGGTAATTTTTAAACAATAGAAATTTGTTTGGCTCACATTTCTGGAAGCTGGGAAGTCTAAGATCTCAGGGCCACATCTGGTGAAAGCCTCTTGCTGTGTCAGAACGTGGCAGAAGGCATTACATGGTGAGAGAGGGCGACAGTGCACAAAACAGAGAAACGGGGGCCGAACCTCATCCTTTTATTAGAAGCCCACTCTCCCATTAACTAACCCACTCCCTCCATAATGGCAATAATCTATTCAAGAAGGGAGAGCCCTCATAACCTAATCGCCTCTTAAAGGCCCCACTTCCCAGTACTATTGTATCAGCAATTAAATTTCAACATGAGTTTTAGAGGGGGCATTCAAACCATGGCATGAAGTGATGTTTTTATGAGTTTGGTTATATTGTTTTTACACATTACATTGTACCTAGCACAGGGCCCTGCAAAGAATAGAAACTCAACAAATAGTTGTCAAAGTAATGATTTTTTAAATTTCCTTTTGAAATTCTGGAATAGTATGTAAGATGCTAATATTAATAAAATTATTTTGTGTAGGAAATCACGAGCAAGTTCAGAGTCTCAAGAGATACTCCTACTTTAAGTTGCCTGTTTTCCAAAAAATGCACATATTTAACCATGTTATGAACATATTCCTTTTCATTAACAGTCCATTGCCTCCACAGAACATATCTTTTATACCTCCTCAGAGTGAAAAGTGCTTGATATAAATGTGTTCAAATTTATCACATATTAATACACTGCCAATCATATAACAAATAATATAGAAGTGTGTGTATATAGTACATGTGTGTATGTGTGTGTGTGTGTGTGTGTGTGTCATTTTAACCAATTTCTTGGAAAGTATATTAATTGCACTTAGAAAGCCTGAGATGTAAATCTAACGAAGTAAAAGTTGGCTCCACAGTCTCTTAAACAGGCCCCTTTCTATGAATTCTGTGTGTAACTTGTTCATAAATATGGAAAGTATCTGAAGATTTTCTTTTTACTTGTCTTGATTTCCTTGACGACCCTGGCACATAGCATGAGATTAAAATAATCTGGCATTGCTGGCTACTTTGCCCACAAATACCAAGGAATAAATATTAGAATGATGGATTCTCTTTCCCTTGTCAACCATGAATATGTCCCAGCCTGGGGCAAGTTCTAGGGAGAAATGTTAAAATAAACAAATAGAACCAAAGAGTAGCTTTATTGTTTTATTCAAAGTTTATTAAAATACAAGAACAAATTGTATAAGCACACATAGCACTCAGCACCAATATGATAACACTCTTTCTACTGATAATCTCCAAAGCAGTTCATTTTCTGCAACTGAGAAGCACATATGTGTAGCATATGCACGCATGCATTCTCACCACATTTACCCAGGACTCTTAGCATCATGTCCCGAATATTCTCCTTGCCAGGGAGACAAAGATGGGGAGAGGCAAACTAATGTGACTACATCCAACCACTAACTGAGTCGATGACTCTTTCGTCAGTAGTTATCATCCGCACACTGGTCAACTCTGCACATCTCTGTCTCCCTCTTCGGGCGCCCGATTACTTGGGCTAGTGAGTCTGGTGACAATGTGATGCAAAACTAAACAAAACTGGCCAACATTCCCTACCCAATATCATTTAATTGCTTTGGTTATAAAGTACTGGATACTTATTTCTTCACATCCCCCAATCCTAATACACATAAAAACCACGCTGACCAGTGACATGGGCCTGGAGAAGTCTTGAGAGAATTTTCTTTATTTCCCATCCCCTTCTGTGGGTTTCTTTCATTTATGTGTTTACCTGTTGGCTTTTTGAGGGGAGGGGGAGAAATGGAGGGTTTGAGCCAAAATAGTGACTTCATTAAACATCTGCTGGGTCTTCGAAGTCTCAGTAAATATTGAATAAGCTCCCTGGAGCTCTGCTGTTGCTGCCTAAGACGGGCAGCCAGCCCCGACTTGCATGAGCAGTCTTGTTTGGATATCTGCACATGTTTGCTTTCTATTGGTTCAGACTCACTTTGGAACAGAGCTGGGTCTGTTAAGTCTGAGACCTTGCTTCTGGTACTATACACATAGGGCATTAGGAAGTGGCCCAATGTTTTGCTCATCCTAAAGTCACTCAATGACTTGCAGCAGCCTTCAGCCTTCCTTCAGTTGCGAGAAGTTTGTTTTCAAATCTTCCCAGATTGGTAGACCAAGCCCTCAGGGCCTTGTTCTTCCCAGTTAGCAACTTTCTAGCTCTCCCATCCTGGATCCTCTCTTTTCTTAGAGAGCCTCAGGACATGACCAAGATTGTGCCCATTGCAAAGCAGAGATTGGTACTTAAGCCCCATTCTGGAAGCATATATGAAGAGTGGGTTTGGATTTTATTTTTAGAGTGAAGGAGGAAGTTGGAATCTAACTATATATATTTTAACTCTGACTTTTGGCAATACCATTTAGGGAAAACAAACAAAAAAAACCTCCTAAAATTAAAAGCCTTACTTGCAGTCTCCACTGCTGAGACACATGACAGTGGGGATGTTCTGAAAAGCTCTAAATGCCAGTAAAGGTTTTCATTAAACCTTCAGCGGGACGGAAGTCAATGTCTACATTTTTCCTTTTTCAATGGTCATATGATCCTAATTAAAGTTATTTTCCAAACCATCAGTCAGAGGTTGGGTGGAACAAATGTCCAGATTCATCCATCCTCTTAAGATTGACATAAAGAGAAGTCCTGTAAATCAGTCAATTCCTCTTGCTTCGCACATAGGCCATAGGGCATGCTGAGGACACCTTGTAATCCACCTTTGAATTTTCCCAAAGGCATACATACTGTCTCTAACCGGCCCTCTAGAATTTTATGCAGCAAGGCAGCACCAACATGTGACCTCACCATATTTCATAATTTTTATTTCAGAGCCCAAATAGTAAAATACACTCAGGCAAAATGAAAGACAATAGGCTATTCTTCCCACTGTGATGAGAGAATAAGCACTTCCTGGTTAATGGGAGAAGAACTTAACTGAACAGATCACTGGGAAGTTGATACTACCAAAAATCAAGGAGACGTGCTATAAATGAGGTGAAGACACAGGACCAGAGACCCAATGTGAAAGAAGAAAGTCATGTAAGTTAAGTGACTGTCACTTAGCTATACAAAGTAGGAACAGTTACTAATCTGCCTCTAAGGAGGTCAGTTACATTTTAATAGCTGTATGAAACATTTCTACATTACTGTGTGGGCATCTCCATTCATGCCCATTCAAGAAAATCATTGTTGATCCCACTAGTATTTTCACTAAGCAATAAATAAAGTCAGTTTTTGATAGGTCCAAGACATAAGTCTTTCAAACAATAAGTGTTTGAGTAGACCCAGATGCTATGATAATATCTAAAATTTCTTGGAAACTATTTCAATAATAGACAAGCTAATGAAGCTTAAAAGGCTAAACCGATAGCTCCATGTAAACACAGCCTATGGGAGAAACATGATTAGGGACTAAGAAAGAGAACTCAGACTTTTATATATGATATAAATATATCATAGATTTATACTATGATATATAAATAGATACACATTTCCCTGTGGGACTAAGAACTACAATTCTTCAAAGGAACATACCTTATAAAACACATGATACGTACATGAGTATTGGCAATCTAATAATTTCTCAGCATATCAGATAAAGCATTGATTTTCCTCTACCTCAAAATAATGAGTTCTTGTTAATTTCATAAAAGAATACATCACAAGAAATCATAAAAATTCATGTTGCGATAAATAGGTTACATAATTATAGGCTTAACCCTGATAACACCAAGACATTGTACATAGTGTAGGATTCCTGAGCTTTGTCCATTCATTTTCTCCATTGGCCCTTCCACAGCCTTTCTTCCAGAAATTCTTGCATGTTCTATTGAACATCTTCCTCCCTGATAGCCCATGTCTTTCTATGTTTCCTTCCTCTGCTTCATTTCTCCTTTGGGCTAACCTCAGGGAGAATTGTCTGCACACATAAACGACCTCCTTCTTTAAAAATACAGCACAACTGGGTGATTTTTCCATCATCCTTTTCCCCAGTTGACTAGCACTGCCTCAGCCTAATCTCATCCCCCCACCGGCTTATCTGACATACTGTTACTTTATCGTACATATAGAACAAAGGGGAAGTTTAAGGACAACAGTGTGAATGTGCTGCAACCAGATTTTTTATTTTACTGCTTTAGGGTTCCACGTAAATCTCAACACCATTTTGAGGTTAAAAATCAATGGGGGCAGAGATAAGCCTTGAATGTAGAGGTTAACAACTGAAGAATCTGAAATAATTATTCTCAATATGATTTTCCAGCAACTCATTAGATAATGAAATTTGCTTTGTTTCTTTGTGGGTGGTTTTTATAGAATTTAGAACATTAGAAAGCTGATGTTGCCATGAAAAATCAGTCCCAATGGAGCTTTAATATTTACACAATATACCAGCTGGTGACACGACTGATATGTTGCTCCCATTTAAAAAATAAAATAAAATACGTTTGGTTCTTGCACACCTAGTTCTCACTCTTTTCTCATTTCAGACAACTAGTTTAAGAATGTATTTTCAACTTTAGTTTTTTTCTATCCATTTTATTTATTTTTTATTCAGTTATTAATGGAATGGACAAAAGATCCTTTGATTGTACCTTTAAATACAATCATATACTATGATTTCATAATAGTCTCATATTTACCAAAAAGAAATTATGATACGAAAGTGATTGGTCCATTCTTTTGGGGGCTATAATCTTTAAATATTACTTATGGGTAAAACTATAGTGTCTATTTTAAAAGGAAAAAAATATTTTATATATATATTTTAAAATAGCATTATAATCATATACTATAGGGACTTTAGATTACTAAACCTCAGCTAATGGGACCAAAGGAAGATCCAAGTCCAAATTCAAATGTCAATGGAAATTCCATGATATACCGGGGGTTGCCTTATAACAAAGCCTCCAAAATGATTGATCGGAATTATCTCTAACTTCCTCTTCTTCTATTTTGCAATGGAAGTAAGCTTGTTTGTTTGCACCTATTCTTCACTATAGCTCACCTACTTTGGGAGGAAATCAAGGCTGTGCTGAATGGCCATGGTACCTACCTCCCGCAGCAGCTGAGAATATATATACATATATCTGTATGTATGTATGTATGTATGTGTGTACGTATAATTTCTTCAGCTCAGCATGCAGAGAGAACACTGCTATAGAGACCAAGATTAGGAATGACTTGGGCCACATAGAAATTGTAGGAATGGGGAGGAAAAGACCAGCACCACCAGACCCACTGGTTTTCCTTTAATAGGTATCATGGGGTATAATTAACCCACTGAAAATATACATACCACATACATGGTTCAAAAGTAATTATTTCCAAAAGAAACCCCTCACAATTACAAATATTTAAGTATTTTTTTTCTTTCAATCACCCCTTTCTCCTCTCTAGGAGCATATGACAAATATATTGTTTTTATATGTGTATTCTCTATGCCACTTTTAGTTGAGCTCCTTCTTTTTCTGGCCTTGTGTATGTTTCTGTGTTTCTGTGGCTAACAAATGAGTCCCACTCTCTACAGCTTAAGGGTGAAACTCTGTGAATTTTCCAAATCTTTCTGCCTCCTCTTTCCTAGCTTGTCAATTTCATTTCTTTTTTACCACTCTCTCCACCTGCCTAGAAATTAACCCTCAGATTACAGATGATCATTCTAACCTCCCAGACTGAGGGATCATTCTCGGTATCTACAAATATACCAATAATTTCTGGGATATGAAGACTGAGAGCACTACATGGCTAGAAGCTGGAACATCAGAAACGACTCTAACATGAGGTCTAACCTTAACACCAACGTCTAACCACATGGCCTGGGTTCAAGGACTTGTTGTAATATTTGGGAATTTTCCAACTGGGCTCCATCCATGCCAAATAGAGCCAAGGCAATACCCTTTATCTTAACGTAGACAGTAGCTTCCCTAATGTAGTAATTATTCAGGTAAGTCTTTTCTTCTGGTCTCAAAGCATGCATCAGATGTATCAGTTCCTTCTCAATGCAGAATGAACACATGCTGAATTAGGGTTTCTTCCTCTCCATTCTGGGATCTTTTCACATAGGGCTTTTTACTAAGAAGAGAGGTGATACGGTTACTTACTCAGCCCAATGCCATTTGAGTAGTGAAAGAAGTATGGAGCTGTTAGAGATTCATGTTCTTCCGATAGATAAACTCCTGTCTTTCAGTAAGCCAATAGGGCTCTGTTGAAATATGGATTCAGTTCTTAATTTCCTTGCCTTTATATAACTTTTTTAAACAATAAGCTCTCTTATAATCATACCTTTAACCAGCTAATCTAGTTTTCTTTCATCTCTTGCTGAAATTCTTCTCCAGCCAATGCCGGACTTCTTGAAGGTTGTAGGAGAAGGGGCCCTTTCCTCCCAGATAAGCAATTTTCTGTCTCTGCACAATGCACACACGTTCAAAGGCTACCCCGTAAGCTATGTTGGCGTTATTGTCCATGCGGTCAGCCACAACTCGGCACTGGGGCGGCAAGGAGAAACGCTCCAGAAGCTGCTGGGCTGCTGCACATCGATCTTCCTGGTTCTGGTGCTTCTTCACCTCAAAAGACAAAGAGGAGTCCCCCGGTATCGCCCAGCCATCTGATGGATGAGCCTCATCAATGTAGACCAGCAGGAAGTCAGCCACTGAGGAGAACTCTTCCACCAGTTTGCGGAAGGCTGGCAGCTGGCTCGTGAAAGGAGGTCAAGTGGCTGAGCCAAAGTTGACCACTAGTGGGCGCTCAGGGCTGGCAAAGTCAAGAAGGTGGCATGTGGCTCCCTCAGCTATCTTCTCCTGGGTACCATTGCCACTGTTGTCACCTCCTTCTGCACTGGAGACATGCACCACACTGGAATTGGGAGCATCCTCACCCAATTTCACCTGACGGTAAAAAAAAAAAAAAAAAAAAAGAAGAAGAAGGCGAGAATATCACATTAAACACATTGCCACTTGAATTCACATTAAATAGTTACAATTGGCTCTAATAGAGTGTGGTATTTCCTTCAGAGCATTTGGTAAACATTTATTGATTTGAGTAAAGAGGCATGATGGCAGGTAATGTAAAGAATGGCCCAAAAGATAATAAAAGTCTTTTTCATTCTGTATAGTCACTGAAGATAATTATTTTCATCACTGAAGGCACTGGAGTTAACTCTTTTTAAAATTAAGCCAAGGCTGGTATTCTTTACTATCCTTATTTTGCTGTCAATTCTTAACATGCATTCTATAACAAATGATTAATTGACTTCATTTTAAAAATTAGAAGCAAATGGTCTACTTTAAGACAAATTATCAGGGTCTTGGGACATGGTACCTCTTTCTGAATTCTGAAACACCAGGCAGGACCTTCATTTTCTTGCATGATACTAAGTCATTTAATCTCAACCAATGGCCAGTGATACCAGTGGGCTCTATTCTTGGCCAGATCTAGAAAACCTGAGGTCTACCACTTATAAGAAGTGTTACTTCCACTTAACCTCTTTAGTGATTCAGCTTTCCCACCTGTAAAATGGAAATAATAATGCCTGTCTTCCACATATGGCAACTGGAGGACAACATGAGAAAAAGAGCTCTTTGTGCACTGTAACTGTATGGGTGTGTGTTGTCCTTATCAGATGCTACCCCACCATGTGAAACAGAACGTCATCATTCTTGGGCAATTCTGTGTTTGTTTTTGTTTTTTTAAATGCCCTGAGCAAAGCTTTGCACTCTCCTCAATATGGCATCCTCCCTGGAGGCTTCTACTGCCACTGCTTACAAGGTGGTTCTTACCACTCCAATCTTACAATTTCCATTAAAAAAAAAAATAAAAACAGACAAAAAAACAAAAATGGTTACTCCAGAATTCTACTTTAAGTCAATTTCTCATTTTCCATGTGTGCTTGTTTCCTTCTTTTTATCTAGGAAGTCACATTAAAAAGTACTTTTCTACCCCACAATTTGTTAACAAGCTCCTCTGAATGATAAAATATTGGGGCAGAAGAGGTAGAGATAAAAATTGTTTCATGTGCTCCCTTTGCACATGGTTTAAATAGTTGAGAACAGAATGAAGGAAAGTTTGCAGCCTTTGAATCTGTAAATTGATCATAAAAAGCAGGCAACAATAAAAGAGCTAATTACTTCAGTTTGAATTAATACGATTGGATCTTCCTTAGAATGGTTTAATCAAAGCCAATAACATTAGGGACAATTTAGGGACAGTACAATTGATTTTTATATACTATCCTTAATATTACAATATACTTCCAACTGGGTTGACTTATTTCCCTCATATACATACAGCCACACATAATGCTACTGTTAATTGAAGTCACTTCGAAGTGAATTGTTAAAGATGTAACAATCCAAACTGATATAACCCACTCAAGGACTTTTATTCAGAAGCTTCTATCTAATGTTAATGCATAACTCATTTTAACTGTAGAGAAAGAATTAAAGTTCTTTCTCTCCCTTCTGAAAAATCCTAGCAGGGAAGGTTTGAAATAAGCATTATTAGTGTTCTAAGAGAAATCTTACTGTAATAATCTTCCTTCTCAGAAAGGAAGATGCTGGTGTGATTTAAGTAAGTACATTTGTTTTTTAGTCACCACCACAGAGAAAATTATTTTGCTTATACTAACTTTCTTGATTAATTTGCAAATGACACTACACGGAGAAATCTAATAAGCACATTTAGCTGGATTCTTTCATATGAACTACCCTAGTCTTTAAGGCATGAAAATATACATCAAATTTAAAGATATACATGTTGAAGGTATTATTAACCTTTTAAGCCGTGAGTTCTTTTTGTACTTCTTTTTTTTTATAGATCTATGTAGTGGGTAGAAGTCTCTTCTCTTTAGATCTTTCCCATTTGAAATAATAGTAATGATTCTAGAAGGGGTGTTTTAACAATATAATGTGTACTGTGTGCCTCAACGTACCGTGATAAGAAGACCTAAATGCATTCAGATTAGTCCGTTGTAGGGACTTCCTGTTAAGTAAGCAACCTGTACACTTGTAGGTTCTTGACAGGTAAAAACATTCATCTGCATTTTGGAATCATTTTTGAAACCCATGAACAATTATGTGGCCTTGACAAATGCACCTCTAACCCCCTGATTCATCTGAGCAGACCTGTTGATCCTTTCATTATGTCTGATTATTCAACTGAATAATCTAATCTGTTGCTTTAGTCACAGGGGACTCTCTTATTACCTGCAGTAAATTTTCTTGGAAAGTTAAGGCACCTTCTCCTTCTTAGAAACAATGTATAGTTCAGCTGCAGAATTCTTTCCAAAACACAGACTAATTTGCCTTGGGAAATTTAGAGTAAGTACAACACTGTCGGTCTAAAATAAAAAAATTAGGAAAGTTACCAAATTCGTAATGCTCTTTATGTGGGGGATTTAGCATTTTGTTAGGATTAGGGTTAGACTGGGAAGTATTTATTTTATTGAATGAATGCTAGTTGTTATAATCCTAGGTCAGTGAAGACTTTTACACTTAATGATAACCCTGACCTGCAATGAACATAATCATATTTGGGTGATGGATAAGCTCACTGAGGCAGATAAATTTAGAAATATGAATCCTGGGGCCCTCTCATAGAGTACTACCAAAATCAGCACTCAATGTTATTGATCTGTCCTTGACAGTCTCATCTGGTCAGTGCACAAAACAAATGTGGCCTATTCTTTTTATTTTGTTTTTTGTTCTTTTTATTTTGTTCAGTAAGCCAGGGTCCCTTACTGAATGTTATAATGTCATAAATGGATATGCTTATTCATGAAGGTGCCTAGGCAAGAGAAAATGCATAGATAAAATTAATATTATTAATAAAACTAAGAAGGAAAAATACACACCCACCATCCATAAATCCAAATGTGAGTAGACCAGTAGTCTGCTTTTATAAGCTTCATATACTAGTCATAAAATGTGTCCATCTTTGCTAAAACCTGATGGAGGACAATTTAGCTAAAATAAAGAAAAAAACCTTTTTTTAGATATGGAAGTTTCCTTTAACCTAAAAGAAAATATTCTAAAAGGATATTACTGTTCATTCTCATCTCCCCATTTGGTCACCATAAAAATTAAATTCCTAATAGACCAGAGTTTCAAATGGAGAACTTCTTAGTTTGCTGGGTTATGCACCCTGCTGAGACAGGCTGGGAGAATCACCATTGTCTTCGATGATGGAAGATTCTTTGCTCTCCCCACGAGCAAAGCATTCCTTGACACAGAGCCAAAATGATGAAGAAAATAAAGTTGGTCCCATAATAACATTTAGGCTGCAGGAAAGAAGCTCAACAAAAACAAGTTATCCCCTGGTACTCCCAAACTTTGTTTTAATTTCCCACAGTGGCACAGAAAGTCTGGCCACAAGTTACCTATCATCTTAATTTCTCCTTCTTAGAGGGTTTGTGTTTGGTTTTTGTCCTTAATGAGACATATTTGCCAAAGAGGCATTCAAAAGGCATTTTTTACTCTTGCGGAAGAGTAATTAGGTCGGTACCTCTTTCCCTGCCAGCATTAGCCGCTCTAAAGAGAACCCTGCCCAGTATTTAATGCCCAAACACAAGAAGCATCATTTCCACTAATTGGTCTTGAAGTTCCGATGTTCCCAAAGGGTCCCTTTATTTTGCAAGGATCAGAAAGGACATACGTAAAATGTGATATTGTCATCGCTGACTTTTATCTCTCTCATCTGCACTATTACAGTGGTCCTCTCTTATGTTTTTGCAAGCAACATCAACACAACACCAACAAAGGAGGTAAATAAAGGATTTGCATTTTTACAACAGAAGACATCTCTGGGCCAAGTTCAAATGTTGGAATGGAAATCTTTATAAATATGAACACGAACATAAACATATAGCATATATAAAAATTTGATTCCCTTGATGATGTTCAGTGTTCAGTGCATGGGGAAAAAGGAAATGCTGCTTTAGCATGTGGACTGTGAAATGCAGGGCAAGGGGGAGAAAAGAACCATTCATCAAGTAGAAGCAGAAAATACAGCATATACTACTAACCTTGTTTCTTGTTTTGGGATTTTATTTCTTTTTCTTTTCCACAGCCTGAGAAAGCCTTGTGGACAATATATCACATAATCTCATAACAGAAACTAAAGCAAATTACAAAAATGAAGGGTGGGTGTGTGGTAGCAGAATTTTCACACATACTTCTTGCTATCCAAAGCCCTGAAAATGGCTTTATTAACTATCAGGAAGTTTCAAATTCTTTGACATAATGACCAGGCTACATCAATGTCCTTAGAAACATGGCCAAACTATCATTAAGCAGAGATTTAACCATTTATATTCAGATTGGCCAAATAAATCAGAGTTGAAGAATAGGCTACGTACTCCTTCCTCTGAGCTCAATTCCCTTTTAGCTATTCTCTTTTTAATTTGTACCTTGAAAATGTAGCTGTAAGCTCTATCATTCCCCAATGTTTTATCCAAGTGATGGACAAGCTCTGGCTGTGGCCTGCTTTGTGTTCTTTTGGGACTGTTTCTCTCTTAAAAGGGCCATTTTCCATTGTGGAAACTAGTGTCAAAGGCTTGAGGTGAATGAAGAGGAGGAGGAGAATGTTAAAGAGACCCTTTCAAAACCAAAATTATATGTTCAAATGAATATGTTTTCTGTACCTCTGCAATATTAACCGTGCAGAAGCTAAACTGCCTGTCAGCATCTATACTGTGTGTTTACTTTTACACTTCATTTAGGTAAGAGCCAGGCTCCCAGACAGAGCAATTTGCTTATTGGTTGCATGTTTTTAGTCTCTGAGCGCCAGCACAAGGATATACTGTTCAGATGCAATGACACTGACTAAAGAAACTTAAATAACAAACACCTTTTATTCACCTCAGGGTCTCTCACCAGTGTCTATAGACTTTCCTTTCAATCAAAATTGTACACAGAATCCATCTCTTACTAAACTCACATTATCTTTAAAGGCTTCTCCATAAAGTTAATTCAAATCCCTTTCAACCTTTTAAGAAAGGGTTTATTTTAAAAAAAAGAAAAGAAAAGAAAATATTTTGTTCTTTCCTTATTTCTGTGTTGCCCCTTGTGAAGGCAAAACACAGGGATAATACTTTTACTCCACTTTCTCTACATATCTTTCCAGGCATCTGACATGCAGCAACAAGGAGAATTAATAACAGTAAATCACATGTGTAGTTGTATCACATGGGCACACACCCCTCTCATCCTGGAAAACTTCACTTCTGGGGATGGGCAGCCTCAAAATAATGCAAGTCAGGGTTATGAAATAGTGTGATGCCATCTCAAACAGAACCTCTTACAACGTCTCTGGAAATGACTACACCCAAAGACAGTGGCACAGATGACAAGAGCATTCAGAGAAGTGATCCAACCTGGTTGAGAGATTCTGAGTGACCCTCAAATGCCACCACAGAAACCACCACCCTTGCCATACTTGAAGACAGAAAAGAGACCATCATTCAGTTCCAGCTGTGTTCATAATGTTTCCATTTATCACACACCCAGTCCAGTCTTGTTTCTGGATATGTGGGTCCTGGGGTTGCTTCTGCACATGGTAGCTATTACATAAATCATCAAAAGCAAACATAATAACATCAGTCATGAACTTGGTCACTAATCAAATCAGTAGGCAGGGACAAAGAAATACAGAATAGGAATATACAAACCACATGCAAAAAGAAAAAACAAATCACTCATCCTTCGCAATTTCCTAGAATAGGAATAACAACATATTGCAACACAATGGAACACTATACATTGGTGAAAAAAGCAATAAACTTTATTAAAGATGTATTTGTTTGCTTTTCCATTTTATGTTCAATAAGCTGCTTAATGGGAGAAACAACCTCACTTAATATTTGTGAGTAACATTACAGCGCCCATTGTTTATATGAGAGATGACTGTTTTTCATGTTTTTCTTAATGAAACATGACATTTATATAAGAAATATATGTATATAAGTAAAATTCTTCCAATAAGTTTTTTTTTTTTTACTTTATAGGCAAAAGGCAATTGTCCTTCCAAAAAGTAAGAGTTTAATATACTGAGATCAAATCACTGATATTTCCATGGTATCTGCTAACACGTATAAAATATGATGTTGAAGAGGGAACTTCCTAATTAATAATATGTCTGATATACTTGTGTACTCCTCCACCTGCCTCCAAATTGCCTTCCACTAAAACAAACCATTAAAAACTTCCCATTCAATGTATACTTTTGTGGAAATGAAATAATCAATTCAATATCTACTTTTCTAGATCTCCCGTCCTCGCTGACATGCACAATATAAATGAGTTTTTACTGTTAGAACTTTGAGCACCAATTCATATTCTCATAAAAGAATTTCCATCTACTAATAAGAGCTCTTACTATTCACATTTTTAACAACAATAAACACAAACCCTCTTTGGGTTACTATCAATAATAAAGATGTGCATTGTGGTAAAATTTCCCTAGTTCACAACAGATATTTTCTTCTTGAACATCTGATTTTCAGAAGAACAATCCTGTCCTGAATTCTTTGTAATTTTACAAGTTACTTCTTCTCTTTTCTTGGCGCATGGTTTTAGTTTTCTAGTGTTTATTTATGCAGGATGCATTCCCTTGCGCCTCTATTATTTCGAGTTCCCCGTCTCTGGTTCTAAGGTGCTGCCTGCCTAAAACACACCACTTCACTTGAACACCTGGCTTCTATATTCCTCTAAAATACAGATGTACAGTTGCTTTTTCTGGCATCTTGGGCAAGGTCCCACAACACTTTTAGGGAAACCAAGATTGTCTATTTTGATAACTACTTTTGCCAAAATAGTTCATTCTTCTCAAGCCTGGTTGAGGGGGTGAAGGGGACCTTTAGAAGTCATATGGGCATAGCAGGTGGGGGAAAACTGACAAAAGACTGAAAATCATCCTCTGTGCCCCTGAAGATCTTAGTTGAAAATGCTCTACTAACATCTCTCACCAGCAAAAAGCCTGGAACACAGTATTTTTCATTTGGAAACTAAGATCACTACCTCTGATTTTGAGAGAGCAGCCCCTGGGCACTACCTGAGCAGGTAAGGGAGACCACTGCTCTAATGCTCATAACAGCTCTGAGATTTAATGAATCACAGACCCATCATCTCTTTCTAGGGCAACGTATTTTATTTTTGAGAAACAAAGTAAAGGAGGCTTCCCTTACAAATGCTGGATTTCCGACAGCTAGTTTTCAGACTTTTCTTTTGCAAGTTGATATCTAGTAACTCAGGATCACTGCCTGAAAATCGCTTCCAAAGGGTTCAAATTTGAATCAATGTAGAGGAGGTGGCACACAGCTGCTTGCTTTCATTAACTCTTACCTCTACCAGAAACCAAGCAGCTACGATGCCCAATCACAATTTCTATGACCATTTTCTTATCTTGTCAACTCTCTGAGAGTTCTGAGTAGCATTTCTCATTTCTTGCTTTTCAGTACCCACCCCTCGAACATACTTCCTCAGTGTACCTCAGCCTCCCATCAAGCAAAAAATCAAAATTCCAGTTTATGGCAAGAGCAGAATAAATGCAGCAGTCTCCTCTTCTCCATCATTTTCTGACTTTTCCCAAGTTATTGTACCAGCACAAATGCCTTCTACTCCCAAATCACAGCAAGATATTAATAACCCTTAGTAGAAAGATTCCTTATTAGGTCACACAGAGTCATTATGGCTTAATAGCTGTCACCCTCCCAAGCTAACCTGTGCAACAGGTGTGGAAAGTAAACTTAGAGGCTCACTTGGCAACCCCACAAATAGGGCTTCACAGCTCTCCCCCCAATGCTCCCAATGGCCTCTGGTCCCCAGCATATGAGCCCCTGCCCCTGTAGACCTAGGGAGAAGCCCTTCTCAGCTCAGCTCACCTGTTTGTAGGCATCGAGGAGGAAGCTCTTCCAGACGCAGCGCAGTCCCTCTGAGGTCAGCATGCGCCGCCACTCTCCGCGAGTGGACTTGGAGCGGCTCAACAGCAGCACCACGTGCTTGAGCAGAATGACCGAGTCATAGAGAGCCAGGAAGAGGCAGTTGGAGAAAAAAACTGGCAGAATTTGCAGTGTGATCAGCAAGTCTACGCTGAGGATGCCCATCTTCTCTGCCTCCTGAGTCAGTTCCCTTGTGCGCTCTGGTTCCCCTTCACCCTCTTATTTAAAAGGGGGGTGGTGATAAAGGGGGTGGGGGAGGTAAGGGGGAAGGTTGGGGGTTGGGGGAGAAGGGGAAAAAAAACTAAATTAAAAGGAAGCCCAAGTTGTCTCCTCTTTCAAAGAAGCAGAAATGGCAAGACTAAGTCCAGTCTCTCCAGCCCAGCAGTTGGAGTGTGCCCATCAATTCATTCAATTCGGAGCTGCTGCCTTTTTTTTTTTTTTTTTTTTTTTTTTTTTTTTTTTTTTTCAGGATTTAAGATGTTAAAAAAAAAAAAAAAAAGCTGGCGTACTCGTCCCTAATCCAGTTACCTCTGTCAGAGTCCGTTAAAGACAGGCAGTTCTACTTTCATTTCCAAGCACCTATGAGACTGTGGCAGAGATTTTAAAATTTTCTTTAGCCTTTCATTGTCTCTATGCTCTTTAAACGTAGCCTGTTTCTTTCTTGAATTGCCAGAGTTTTTTTTTTTTTAATGTGCTTTAAGGGTAGTTTTTTTTTTTTTCTTTCTTTACTCCGTTTTACACACACTTTCTGTGCTTCTCTTTCTCCCAGTCTCACTCTCTCCCTTCCCAAGGAGCGACTGACTCCTCTTTTTTCTCACTCTCTGTCTTTCCCTTCTTGCTATCTGTCTGTGGTGCAAAGTGCCTCTCTCTGCAGCCCAGTGAGTCTCCCTGACGCCTTTTATACATTCCCTGGCTAATTGCTGCAATAGAGAAATGAAAGCCTAATCTTGGTAAAGATCTTGACGTCATTGAGAAAGAGGGCTTTACTTTGGCCAGGACTGCAGTGAATAGAAAAGCAAAACTCGACAACTTTTTTTTTTTTAGAAGGGGTTGGGGAGAGACAGTGGAATTTTGCTTTGTGATTTAAAGAGAGAGAAAAAAACTAATACCCTTGACAGCCTTCAGGAAATACTTCCAAACTTTGGGAAAAGTAATTTAATATAATGTGCAGATTGATATGGCCAACACTCTCTCTTCTGATTATCATTATCATTAATTTATGAGGGGTTTTGGAAAGAAAGGATCCTGGAAGGCAGGTAGAAAAAAGGAAGAGTTATCACAGGTGGTCTTTGCTCTGTTTCTTGGAAAATATGAACATTTATATACAATCTTTATACCTTTATACCATGACTCCAACCCTTTGTAAGATGTGTGACCTAGGTCCTTTAAATTTTTTTGAGTCATTATCTTATTTAAGAAAATGCAAAGTGAGTTGTAGGTGGAAAACTTGTAAACTATTTGAGTACCATCCCAGCATTTCTTTAAAGCTTCTTGCAGAAACTTGAATACAGGTTTCTTTTTAGTTTTACCCAAGCTTCTAAAGAAAAAAAAAAAAAATCCAAGTTCCTCCAGACAGGGAAGGAGCTAGGCGACATTCTTTTAGCTTCATTTTGCAGATAAAATTAAAACTTTCCATTGAATAGCATTAAGAAGCCATAAGACTGAGAAATTATTAATGAAAGCTCTTCAAATTTGGTGTTTCACCTGCTTCTGTTAGCATAACCCCTAAGAGACCTGATACTTTAAGGAATCTTCCTTTTTGTTTGAAAAAAATTTTAATTAAATGTATGGGAAGTTAAGAGCCGACTGAATTGGTTCAAGGTGCCACATTGACCATTGTTCATTGGCTTGCCTCTCCCATGAGTCTTTAGGACAGGTATTTAGGCAGACAATGCTTTGGCAGAATGGCATGACCCCCACTTTATTCTACTTTTTCATCCTGTGTTACCTAATAGATCACTGAGTTTTCTCAGTGATAGATACTGAGTTTTAGATACTGGGTAATAGATAGCTGAGTTTTCTATGTAGCCAGAGCTTAGGCATAAGCTAAGCAGTAGGTGCAAGCTTGTGGTTAGCGTATTGCGTATTTTTTCCATGTGGCTAAAACCTTCATGATCACAGAAATAATTTAAAAGCCTAGACAAGAGTCATTAATTTGTCGTCCTGTTAGCTGAATTCTGCATATTAATGCATTTTGTTTGGTTGGCAGGTTGCTTTTTTGCCTTTAAAAAAACAATAATCAAAAGAGAATGCCTTTAGGTTCCGTGAGAGCAGGGATTCTTGTCCACTTTGTTCACTGCTACCTCCCCAACACCTAGAACCATGCTTGGCGCACAGTCGGCTCATTGAGGATGTCCTGAATGAATGAATGAACAGGGCATGTAGAGGGCCTCTGCATTACTCTACACTAGGGGGCACCATTCACATACAATATGATGTGAATGGGGGTGCCCTGGAATTGCAAAACGTAGTGGCCTTGTGCAATGCCCTGTCTTGTGACACAACCCTCAGCATTCCCTACAAATTCTTTCATTTTTTTCATTAGTTTGGCTCCTGATGAGTTTTGAATTTGCATCTCATGGACGAAATTGTTAAAGACTTCAAAGCTTAGAAAAATAATATAAACCACATAGAAAAATTACACCTTCCCTATGACTAGCATACAATGTTAGCAAAATAATATTACTAATATATGCATTGTACATTTACTGCATGTATCTTCTCAAACTACTCAATGTCCTTATGGGAAAAAAGAAAGAACAAAGGCAGGGAGTTGACAACACAGTATTTTAACTGGTGGAGATGTGAAAGCTATATTGCCATAGTTCCCACCAACAATGGCAGAAGGAGGTGTAGACTCAGGAAATGCTGCTTCCACTCAATTACCCAGGCCTTAAAATCTCTCCCCTTCTCAGACCTTCATTCTACCTTGATTGAATTAAACCAGTGCTCCCCTGCAGTGGAGACTTCAGCAGCTTTAAACCAATTCTCTCTCACTTGCTTTTGCTCTTAAGGAGGAAAGTATGTTTGTAAATGGCAAGCTAAGGAGAGGGATTGATAGAAAATCAGAAAAACCTTTCTTTTAAATGTGAAGTTCAAAGCATATCCAGACTTTAAGTGGTTATAAGTTAGAATTAGGACTCTGTTGGGGGCTTTTGTTTCTTTTTATTTATTTATTTATTGAGGTTAGAAGTGTTTGAAGGGAATTTTTTTTTAAATAGGAGAACAAAAAGATACACAGCCAATCTGGTTATGTCATTTCTCAGATTTCTTCTATCATTTTTCTAAATGAACGATAAACACATCACAAAACTGAGGGCCATTCCTCTAGCAGATAGACAATCTGTCCATCCAAGAAATTACATTTCTCCAAAGCTATTTCTTTTTTTATGCATGGTGCACAATTGCTCGTTCCAGTTATTAAGAATATTTACCACATTGATTTTCAAGTAATTTTATACTCATTAAGTAACAGAATAATCCTAAGGTGACAGAGTATGACTTTTCCCATCATATAGATGAGAGAAAGCAGATTACCAAAATTAGGGAGTCCAAGCGGGTGTTGGGATATTTTCCCTAACTCTAAATAAGCCTCACTTTTTTTCTTTAATGTCTGTTATGGGTCCTGGTCATTACTCTGAGAACCAAAACCCTTGTTGAAAGTGGTTTGCTAGTAATTTAATCTTCAAAATGGCAAAGGCTGTGAGGACTTCACATCTGTTTAAGACTGTCCCGACTCAGGCTCCTTGTTTAGATTTCATATGTTCTTTCAAAGGGCTTGGCTATCTTCTTGGTCATGTATGTGTTCTTAGCAATCAACATGTAATGAGTGAAATGCAAACCAACGAGGGGCATGTCGGTTGCATTTCCCCATACGATGTTCCACACGGGTTTTAAATTCCAAAGAGAAGCAGCCTAGGGCAAAATGCTTTGGGCTTTTTATGAAAAAACCTTTGCAAAATTGTTTAACTTTTTTATATTCCCATAGTAAAAGAGCATCATGTCCTACTGTTGCCTCTTTCTGGTTGGAAAATAACAAGCATATGAGTCACAAGACTTTCTTTAGTCCTCTTCTTGAGTCTAAAATTGAGATTGAGAAAATAAAGTTGGATAATCTGAAAGCAGACTTGGAAATTTTAAGCACAACAGTTGCCACTACTATTTCCTTATTCTTATTTGAAAGAGCAGAAGAGCATCCAGACAGTTCTGTCATGTTAACAACTCATACCGTGGACTTTCAAGTTGCCTTTGTTTCGTGGAATTTTATTCTTTCTAATTCCCAGTGATTTGTCAAGTGCATAATTTAAAAAATGGCATTTCATTTTTACTTTCTTAAAAACATGTCAAATAAATACATTATAAATCCAAAAATGTCTGGAAACAGCAGGCATGCTGATTTTGGATTTGAAAATATGGTTGCCATACATAACGCCTAAAACAGCGCCGCTCTTATCAGAGCAAGGAATCACAAACTGTATAACCTACTGCCTCCAGTGACTCTGTGCCTGACAGGGAGTTATGACGAACGGCTTACACCACAACTACTGAATCACTCAAAATTCCCTGTGGGCCCATCCATTCCACAAACAGCCGTGTTCTCTGCCTTGTGATGAAAGGAGAAGCTCAATGGATAAAATACACAATCCCAGAATAAACTCTGACACACCTTGAGCACAGCAACTTGGGGGCGGGAGGGCAGGCTGACGCCTTGGGAGGTATGAGCATTCTCTCCCAGCAGCCCTCTCCGTAGGTTCCTCTGCAGTGCTGGCAGACAGCACCCATCCGAGTTGTTAATGCATTCTTCCCTCAGGAACTGTTGCTTCTCTTTTTTTTCCAGGCTACCTACTGGTAAGACAGAGGGGGAGAAAAAGACAAAGGAAATAAAAAGGAGAGGGAAAGCAAAAATGAGGAGAAAAAGGGAGATAAAGATGGTAGGAGATAGGCAGGGAAAGAAAAGATTCAATGAGTTGCCAGTGGAGGCCACCAACAAACAGCCAATTAATGCTAATTGTGGCGATGCTCTTTGTGAGGCCACAGCTGTCCGGTATCTGGATGAAAGCCACCACGGCATTTCACAGAGGCCACAGAACAGCTGTTAGGAGACAACAATATACTTCACTTAGGATTGGCCTAGTCTGGATCCACATTGATAGCCAATCCCCTCTCCCCACTGCCTAAACCTCTCCAGGTGCCTTGACTCTTATTTGGTTTTGAGAACAGTTTATCAGCCTCTAGAGACACCCAGAGTTTGGGATGCTGTGGGAAGAGGGGTGGTAGGGGAATTGAGAAGAAGACTTTGTAAAGTTATACATGGTGAATTGATTCATGACCAAAAATAAATAAATAAATAAATAAATAAAAAGTTGAAAATGAGGAAACTGAACTCACCCTTTCTTTTCTGAAACTGTGACTCAATCTCTTCTTTCTCCCTAAATCCTTGACCCAATGCAGTAGACCAAAAGAAACAAAGGAAAATGGTCAAAAAAGTCATCATCTCTGGAACAACATTTCCTTTACTTTGTTTCATTCCTCGGCTTGTAGGAAACCACCGGATGATATTAAGTTTTAAAATAAAATAGGTCATTCTTTATAAAAGGCTTTACAGCAGCTTTTTAAAAAAGTCACTTATCCATCACCTCCCTCATATGCTGAAAATGTGAACACCAAGCATGACAAAATATATTAAGAAACATGCTGGCTCATGCCATTTCAGAGGTAATGGTGTAGTTTGTTCCCAATGAGAGCAAAGGATGCCACACCTCCTCCCTCAAGAATCAGTACACTAAGTAAGGCTCAAAGAAAATAAACTAGATATTCTATTCTAACCTCAGTGGAAATGAGGAAGCTAATAGAATGAACTGTAGCATGAAAAATTTCTGTTTGGTAAGAGGATAAAATACCTGCAATGAGGATGATTGTATAATGAGTGCGTTACCAAGCGAGGTTATGAAAATGTTATCAGTGGACTCACAAGGTAGGGAGGAAGGCTAATAAAATAATCTCTCAAAACCTTTTTAAGCTCATGGTACTCTTAAAATAATGGTTCAGGATAAGTTACTACATAACATTACATAAACAACACAACAGAGCAACTGGTGGAACACAATAATTTATAAATTATTGTTCTGTTTCCATTTCAATTTTGAAGACTAATTTTTTTGTCATATTAAGTGAATCCTTATGCTTTTCTAAGAGGTGGTAGACAGGAAAGCATTAGTGTGTCTTCCAAGGACAAAATATAAGGCATGAAATTTGAATCTATTTTTACATCCAGTCTCATTTATTAGATGGACACTGGGAGTCTTTTATCAAGATGTGACCACTTAGCTAAATGATTATTTTCAAAACAGATGTATAAACAAATTTCCAAATAGTCATGCTTTACTATGTCAGGGGAATTTTCTGTCATGTTTTAAAGACTCTATGTCTGCCTTCCCAAAATAAAACCAAGACATTTTATGTTTTTTGTATCAGTAATAAGCTAAATGATACACAAATCTAAGACCTCAAATTCCTCAAAGTAAATACCTCTATTGCTTTCTGATAAATGTTAAATAATACCAACTCACTCAGCAGTTTGGCATTTGCCTTTTATCAAGAGATGTCACGTTCTGGTGGACTTCAATCATAAGTCACAGAATCTATTTCTGGGGCCATACAGGCCCATATGACCAGAAACAAATCTCTGATTTTATTTTTCTACCTGCAAAATGGAGGTTAAAATGTTTTCTCATATTTATGCCATGTTGATGGGTAATATATTCAAGTTTATAAGAAACTTAGCTTTATTCTAAAAATATTCAATATAAAAAAAATCTTGACAAGTTTTTTCAGACCTGCCTAAGTCAATAGATTCCGTCTAATAAGACCTTCTTTGTAAAAACAAACAAACAAACAAACAAACAAAAACAAAGACACACACACACATAAACAAACAAAAAAAAACAAACAGACCCTGGCAGGCAGGCCACGTATTATTTTTAGTTTGAATTACCAACCCGTTCTACCTAACTTGATGGAAACTTTGGATGTAGTAGAAAATAGAAAAAAATATCTGTAACTAGGAACTTTATGGGTGGGTTCTTTGCCTAAAGAATAATAATTATCAACCTGAATCTTAAACTCAACCCTAAACTGAACCTGATGCAGAGCCCTCGAGAGAGGTATGTTCCTTACCTCTAAATTACCACATAACATTCCCTTTATTTTCCAAGATTCAAGGGAGAATAGAAATAAAAGCTGGCCAAATATTCCTGACCCTGGAAAACAAATGTTCTCTAAGTTTCCTGGACCAGAAAGGAGTAGAAAAACTTTTAAAAACATAGGAGAAAAATCAATGACATTTTAATGGACAATGTGCTTATCAAAGTAAAGCCTCAACAAAATGCAGTGTTTGGGCCTGGCAAGGTGGGTCATGCCTCTAATCCCAGCACTTTGGGAGGCCAAGGTGGGTGGATCGCTTGAGGCCAGGAGTTCGAGACCAGCCTGGCCAACATGATGAAACCCCATCTGTACTTAAAATACAAAAATTAGCATGGCGTGGTGGTGCATGCCTGTAACGTCAGCTACTCAGGAGGCTGAGGCATGAGAATCGCTTGAATCCAGGAGGCAGAGGTTGCAGTGAGCCGAGACTGGGCCACTGCACTCCAGCCCAGGCCACAGAGTGAGACTCTGTCTCAAAAAGAAAAAAGAAAAAAATGCAATGTCTGCCAATACTTTGGGTACTACTTTGCATGCTCTTTAAGAGATCATTTAAATCATCCTACAAAGAAATGTTTCCCTACTGTCCTGGGACCTGAAAACTATGGATCTCAAAAGATTGTCTTTTTATACAACGACTCTCTCTTCTAGGCATTAGAGGGTACCAGTGGTTGGAAAAGGCAAATGGTGAAGCAGAAAGGTGGAAGGTAGGGCTGGATTTAGAGGAATGGATGTCATAAGGAATTTGAGGGCAGTGCAATAATAAATAGCATTTGATTGCCTTATTGCAATAGATGCTAAATATTAGAAAAGTAGAGTTCAATTAGTTCAATGACAGGATATGAAATTGAAAGTCAGTAGGCAAAATATTTCCGTTTTCTATCTGTAGCCCCAGCATAAAGACATGGGATATGTGAGAAAAGGAATAGGAAAAAGCCAAGAGACACCGGCTTACATTAGAAAATCTACTCAAAATCACTCAAAGGATTGACAACTGTAAGTCTTTTTTTTTTTTTTTTTTGGTTGAGTTATCCATTCACTTACAACAAACATTTGTTGAAAGCTACAAAGTTAGTCATTGCGCTGGGCATTGAAAATGATCCTGAGTCTCAAAAATGTTTAGAGACCAGTAGGAGGAGACAGACATATAAACTAAAGAAGGCAACACGATGCTTCCTTACATGCTATAATACGTGCTATAATAGAACTGAATCGTACAGTAGAGTTAGAGAAAGAATTACCCAAATCTGTGAGAAGCCAGAGTCAATAAAGAGTTAATGAAGAAAATGCACAGGTCCAGCTAAATACAGTATTACAAAATGAAATTCATTCATGTGGTATTTGATAATGGAACAAGTTTAAAACGATTGTTTTGTATACACCGTGTTTGTAACATTTTATTATAAATCACTATGAGAGGAACTTACGTGGTATTTTTTGACCTTAGAACATAATTAGGAATGGATAACCTTCTCTTGATAAGCATAAAGTTGATAGAGATCAACAAAATGAAAGAAGTTTGTTACAATCTTGTTTTGTGTGTGTGTGTGTGTGTTTTGTTGTTGTTTTGTTGTTGTTTTTTGAGAGGGAGTCTCGCTCTGTCGCCCAGGCTGGAGTGCAGTGGCGCGATCTTGGCTCACTGCAAGCTCAGCCTCCCGTGTTCACGCCATTCTCCTGCCTCAGCCTCCTGAGCAGCTGGGACTACAGGCGCCCGCCACCATGCAATCATTGTTTTTGACAGACCCTATCAGTATCAGCAAGGAACAGGGACCTGGGTACATCCTTTGTCTCCTTTTCAATTAACAGAAAGTTAGTGCATATAAGCTCAATGAGTCTTAGCATCTAGGTGTTACAGAGCATAGGAACTAGGAAGCAGTTCTTGGCAATGCTGTTCATTTATAGTTAAAGAATACATTAGTGGTGAAGATAGCAACAACCAATTAAATTTTAGTTCTCCACAGCCACACTTATATAATTTGGAGCCATTCCTTTCATTTTGGGTTTGGCCAGGTACCTCACCATGACATTTTCATAAAACATGCTGACATTCCAAATTAGTGACTAGATAATATTAGAGCCTTTGGAATTAATCTTAGTATGAATATTAGTGGTAATATAATAACTAATATTAATGCTGCTTGTTGGGGGGAATGGGCTTATAACTAAAAATGACTTTAATCTACATTTCCATTCTTCCAATTCTCCTCAGTCTAAACCTCAGGAAATTACTCTTGCTTCTTTATTTGTGGTGCTTCTTACCTCTGTCCTCTCATGACAAGTCACCTGAACAGTGCATAGGAGGCACGGCTAGAGACTTTGAGGATGTTTACTGGTAGTAGAGTTGTATAGGCCATCTCAAGAAAGAGGTAGACATCAAGATTTCACGAATATAGGAAGTATTTATGAAATAGAGTCTGTCGTATATGGGTAAAATGAACATTCTTATTTCCATATTCAGAGTATAAGTTCCTGCTGGGAAACAGTTAAATCCTGAGATTTTTTTAAAAACTTTTTATCATGGAAAAATTTCAAACATATGCAAAAGTAGAATGATGTGTATAAGGAACTACTCAGCGTAAGCTCCTAACCAATCTTGTGTCCATCTTTATAACCCCTACTCACTTCTTGCTTCCTATGAAATTTGAAGGATGTTCCAGTGAAGTTTTTGGTCTTCCCAGAACATCTACAATGGTATTATTGTCTACAGAAAGCATCATATAAATTACCTAGCTAATTGATTTTTTTCTCTTATATCTACCTTTTTGCTGTCTCTTTGACAATCATCTGTCAAGCTACTAAGAAATACATGGGAAATAGAAATTTTTCTCCATCATTTCTAAGCTAGAAACCAATGTTTTGTCTGAGTACCTACATGCTACAGTGATAGGTGTTTTTAAAAAGGTAGAGACAGATAAAAACACCATAACATTTTCATAAATTATTGAACCACAGTCATTTTCTTTTTTTCGCATTCATTTTTTAATGGTATGCAGTACACATGCTGACTCAGAGTAAGATTGCTTTTTAAATTATGAGGTGGTCTCAGTTTATTCATTTACATCTATCCCAAAATGCAATGTACTACAAGGTATGACAAGAAATTGCCATCCAGGTCATAAGAATCTGACAACTGTGATAAAACAGAAGCAGATGATAAGAATTCATGGAAGTAATCAATACCAAACTAATGTGTTTCTTAATGAGAAGTTTCTCATAATGAAACTTCATTGATACAAAAAACAAGCAATTTACCATAAAAACAAATACTGTATGACTATAAACTTCTTAGTGCAACTCATAATAGGTCTGTGCACCTTACTCTCTAAAGTCATTCCCCTTCCTGAGTCATTGACCTTGTCCTACAAGTAATAATCTCTTTCATCAGTGATCTGTCATCTTCTCAACTATTTACCATTCCAGAACAACCCCAAGCCCAGAAAGTGATGAATGGATGTTTTGGAGGTTTTTATGGAAAATGTAATACCCTTCCCCATATCACCGATTACTAAGAGAGAGGAGGAAGGTGGGAGGGGAGAAGTGTGTGCAACTATTTGATTCTCCGCATTCTCTCCAACAGAGGTATAAAATTTTACCTGACGCTCTACAAGTATAGCACACTTACATATGCATGTACATTAAATTTTGTAGGTGTGCTTTGCTATATTGAAAAACATATTCAAATAATAAATCTCAATACATGAAAATGACTTTCTTTTCCTACAATACATAAAAATGCCAGGGCAATCTGCTTTCTATGATCAGACACCAAAGAGCTAAACATTGAGTGATATCCAACTTTATGAGACACATAAAAATGAAATAAAAATGCGTAAGAAAATAAACATTTAAAGAGATAAACACTGTCAAACAGAAATGATTACAAAGTTTGTAACAATCTGCATTTTTCATTGTTTTCTATCTACCTAGCCTTCCCCACTATGAATTTCTTTTGCTTATTTTCCTTCTTTTAATAATGTTGGTTCCCACGATCATTGACATTAAAGGACAGGAAGCAAGACTCAGTTTATATTTATTGGGAGAAATATAAGTAACTTGAAAATGCAAAAAAATTCCTATATTCTTGAATGTTTTAGTTAGCAACTTTCATTTAATAGCTCTGAAAAATTGAACCTCTTCACAGGGATACTGTTTGTTTATCTTGTGCCATATGAAACTACCACATTCAACCTTTTCTTAACCTACAAAAACAGCAATTTCATATGGTTTAATTATTTGCTAATTTTAAATAGCAAAAGGTCTACAGATTGCCATTCTACTTGAACTACATATGGTTATTTATTGGTGAAATGTACAGAGGAAAAATGGAAGTATTATTTCTTTGTTTCTATTTTTTTTTTTTTGAGACAGGGTCTTGCTTCATTGCCCAGGCTTCAGTGCAGTGCAGTGGCACAATCATAGCTCATTGCAGCCTCAAACTCCTGGACTCAAGCAATCCTCCTGCCTCAGCCTCCTGAGTAGCTGGGATTACTGAAGCATACCACTATGCCTAGCTAATTATTTTATTTTTTGTAGAGATGGAGTCTTGCTGGTCTCAAACTCCTGGGCTCAAGAGATCCTCCCACCTCTGCCTCCCAAGGTCGAGGGATTATAGGCATAATCCATCAGCCTGGAAATACTGTTTCTATTGGTACGTGCTTGACATTGCTATTTGAAATTTTATTTTTTAATTGTATCATACTAATGGTGAAAAAACCCATTAATAATATTTTCAGTCTCACCCATCAATGACTGTGTTATTGGCTTAACATATAGCCCCTGGATGAAGTTACATACCTTGTCAATTAGTATGTCAAGCACAATAGTGCCTTCTTTAAAATGACTGCACTTAAAATGTATGTTAGAACACAGCATGTTAAAACTCAGTAAAACTTTGGGCTAGAAAAGGTTTTGTAGGCAATATGTTGTGTTGCTATTAACAAATGTGAAGGAATTATACTACAATAGTAATAAGAGGAAAGGGGTAATTTAAAGTTTTAGAGGTAGAAAGGCAATCTTAACCAGGGATAGACTCAACAAAAGTTATGTTAGGTACGGCATTCAAGTCAGCAGGAAAGGACTTCTGTTACAATATAAAAGTTTGAGCTTTTACTTATATTCATAAAAAGTTGAAAAAGTGAATTATACAATTTTAGAGTAGAATGTAATTTCTTCTCTGAGGGAACAGCATATCTCTGCTACTCCTAAGGCTATCATTCTTAAGGGAATCTTTTGTAAGACTTGGTTTCAAAGTTGCCTACTCAATTTGGGAGTTGGCTTAGTCTGCCCATGTTGTAAACAAAGTTAAATAAAATCCACAAAGCAGATTAAACACATTCTTTAGACACCAAGTCAGTATTTTAATCACTTTTGTGACCCACCTTGATTAAATGTATCAAAACAAAGTAACAGTAAGGAAATACCGATTATATCACAGGCCACCAAGCAAGTACCCAATTATCTTCTCACATAATCCTGCTTTTATAAGAATGATAATATCAACACAAACTGCACCAACAAGTAAGGATTGCTGACTCTCATTGAGAACTTATTATATACCAGCCCCTCTTCTAAATATTTCAGTAGCATTAAGTCATGTAATCTTCATAACAATCTTATGGCCTAACTACCACTATTAGATTCATTTTGTAAATGAGAAAACCAATACTCGGGGAAGGGTGAAGCAAATTGCCAAAGGTCACAATCTTTGAATTACAGAATTCTTATGCTGGAAGTACCATGAAGCAACCAACTAGTTTGTTTCGCAATTTGTATGATAGGCTAAAAAATTCCACCACCTCCAACCAACAGATACTAAATCCTAATCTCTGGAACCTGTAAATGTTGTCTTATTTGGAAAAAGACTCTTTGCAGATGTGATAATGTTAAGGATCTTGAGATAGGAAAGTTATCCTAGATTATCTGAAGGTCCTTAAATGCCATCTCATGTGTCTTTATAAAATGGAGGTAGAGAGATATTACACACACACACACACACACACATGCACACACACACAAGACAACAATGAGAAGATGGAACACAATGAGACTTGAAAAGCAATTTTGGCCCACTGACACTGATTCCAGACTTCTGGCCTCCAAAGCTGTGATTGAATACATTTTCAATGGTTTTTAAGCCAACCAATTTTTGATAATCTGTTATAGCAGCCACAGGAAACTCATACAGGCTGCAATTTGAAGAATATTTAAACTGTTGAACACAAGCTAAATGTTCCTGTTTTGTAAAAACTAAAGAGGAGAGTTTAGATTTCTTCCTTCAGCAATGTACTATGTATTACTCAGGGTTCCCTAGAGGGACAGAACTAATAGGATAGATATATATAAAGGGGAGTTTATTAAGTATTAACTTACATGATCACAAGGTCCCACAATAGGCTGTCTGCAAGCTTGAGGAGAAAAGAGAGCCAGTCTGAGTCTCAAAACTGAAGAACTTGGAGTCCGATGTTTGAGGGCAGGAAGCGTGCAGCACGGGAGAAAGATGTAGTCTGGGAGGCTAGGCCAGTCTCACCTTTTCATGTTTTTCTTCCTGCTTTATATTCACTGGCAGCTGATTATATGGTGCCCACCAGATTAAGGGTGGTTCTGCCTTCCCCAGCCCACTGACTCAAATGTTAATCTCTTTTGGTAGCACCCTCACAGGCACACCCAGGAACAATACTTTGCATCCTTCAATCCAATCAGGTTGACACTCAGTATCTACCATCACAAATCCACCCCTTGCCAACTTGAACTCATATACATCTCCTGAGATCACACATAGTCTTCAAATAAAGACAATAATAAGGTCATAATTACACCTAACATAATACAACTCTCCTTTCTACAACCAGACACACACCAATCCCAAACCAAATACTATTACATGAAGTTAACAATACTTAAATGCTGATATGAGGTCAATAAATCTTATGCTCCATGATAAAGGAAAAGGAAATAAAATGAAGATATTATCTTAGTACAAGTATATACACGCACAAATGTTTTTAACAAAAGGAAGAAATACTCATGACATTTACACTCCTCGTTTCTGCAGCTGTTCACGTGGTCATAGCTGGTATTGATGATTACCTTCTTCTACTGCCCATTCTGTATTTCTTTTGCCTTCAGCAAACACCTCAGCAGGTCGTGGTTTTTTTTCCTGGTGAAGTGACTCAAACCTTCATTCCTGAGGGGTCTGGACCATTTGTAGTCCTGCCTGGATTGGGCTGTTATAGTTTCCCATTGACCTTAATCGCAGGGCATGGTAATACTAAGAGACACCTTAATGGTGCAGTAGACTGATTTCATCTTGATGAAATCACTCCAGCCAACACTGTAACTCCCTTCTTAGCCTGTTGACTTAAAGGTAGGAGGAGCCCAAAGTGTCCAGGTGGCAATCTTAACTTCCAGTTTAATGGAATCATTGTTGTGTCTCCTGATGGCAGCATTCCTCCCTCTGGAATTAAGACCTCTAAATAAGCAGAATGTAATGTCACGGGAACAGGAAGCAAAAATTTCGCTAGTGGATCACTAGGGGTGATGGTGAGTGGTGCCACTCCCACTTCCACCGCTTGATTCCTAGACCCATGAATCTCGGCCATGTGAGAAAGAGTACTATATATTGGATGCTGATTCAGAGCATACACAGCCTTCTGGAGAACTTTGCCCCAGTCCTGCAAAGTATCGTCACCTAGTTGGTATTGTAATTGTGACTTCAAAAGGCCGTTCCACCATTCTATCAATCCAGCTGCTTCAGGATGATAGAGAACATGGTAAGACCAGTGAATTCCATGAGCGTGAGCCCACTGCCACACTTATTTAGCCATAAAGTGAGTGCCTTGGTCAGGGGCAATGCTGTGTGGAATATCATGATGGTGGAAAAGGCATTCCGTGAATCCACAGATGGTAGTCTTGGCGGAAGCATTGCATGCAGGATAGGAAAACTTGTATCTGGAGTAAATGTCTATTCCAGTGAGGACAAACCTGTGCCCTTCCCATGATGGAAGAGGTCCAATATAATACCTGCCACCAGGTAGCTGGCTGATCACCCCAAGGAATGGTGCCATACCAAGAACTCAGTGTTGGTCTCTGCTGCTGGTAAATTGGGCACTCAGCAATGGCTATAGCCAGGTCAGCCTTGGTGAGTGGAAGTCCATGTTGCTGAGTTTATGCATAACCTCCAACCCTGCCACCATGGCCACTTTGTTCATGGGCCCATTGGGCAATGACAGGGGTGGCTGGGGAAAGAGGCTGTGTGGTGTCCACAGAATGGGTCATCCTATCCACTTGATTATTAAAATCCTCCTCTGCTGAGGTCACCCATTGGTCAGCACTCACATGGGGTACAAATATCTTCACAGTTTTTGACCAGAGAGATCCATCCACATACATCTTCCCCACATTTCTTTGTCACCAATTTTCCAATCATGCTTCTTCCAAGTCCCTGACCATCCAGCCAAATGATTGGCTACAGCCTATGAATCAGTATGTAATCACACATCTGGCCATTTCTCCTTCCATGAAAAGTGCACAACCAGGTACACTGCTCAAAGTTCTACCTACTGGGAAGATTTCCTTCCACTGCTGTCCCCCAGTGATGTCCTAGAAAGGGGCTGCAGTGCTGTAGCTGTCCACTCTCACGTGGTGCCTGCATATCATGCACAACCATCTGTGAACCAGGCCCTAGTCTTCTCTCCCTCCGTTAACTGATCATAGGGAACTGCCCATGATGCCATTGGTGTAGGCTGGGGAAGAGAAGGCAGGGTAGCAGGAGTGGAGACCATGGGCATTTGAGCCACTTTCTCATGTAACTTACTTATGCCTTCAGGACCTGCTCGAGCTCAATCACGTATATACCACTTCCATTTGATGATACAATGCTGCTGTGCACGATCCACTTTATGGCTAGATGGGTCAGAAAGCATCCAGTTCATGATAGGCAATTCAGGTTGCATGGTGACTTGATGACCCATAGTCAAACATTCAGTTTCCACCAAGGCCCAGGAACAGGCAAAGAGCTGTCTCTCAAAAGGAGAGTAGTTATCTGCAGAAGATGGCAGGGCCATGCTCCAAAATCCTACAGGCCTCTGCTGTGATTCACCTATGAGGGCCTGCCAAAGGCTCCAAACAGCATCTCTATCTGCCACTAACACCTCAAGCATGATTGGATCTGTTGGGTCATATGGCCCAAGTGGAAGAGCAGCTTGCACAGCAGCCTGGACCTTTTGCAGAACCCTCTCCGGTTCTGGATTCCACTCAAAAAATGGCAGCCTTTTGAATCACTAGATAAAGGGGCTGGAGTAGCACACCCAAATGAGGAATGTGTTGCCTCCAAAATCCAAATAGACCCACTAGGCGTTGTGCCTCTTTCTTGGTTGTAGGAGGGGCCAAATGCAGCAACTTATCCTTTACCTTAGAAAGAATATCTCTACAGGCCCCACACCACTGGACCCCTAGAAATTTTACTAAGGTAGAAGGTCCCTGAATTTTAGTCGGACTTATTTCCCATCCTCTGACACACAAATGTCAAACCAATAAGTCCAGTGTGTTTGCTACTTCTTGCTCCCTGGATCCAATCAGCATAATGTCATCAGTGTAATGGACCAGTGTGATATCTTGCAGAAGCAAAAAGCAATCAAGGTTGCTCCGAATAAGATTATGACACAAAGCCAGAGAGTTGATATACCCCTGAAGTAGGACAGTAAATGTATATTGCTGGTCTTGCCAGCTGAAAGCAAATTGCCTCTGGTGAGCCTTATGGACAGGAATGGAGAAAAAGGCATTTGCCAAGTCAGTGGTTGCATACCAGGTACCAGGAAGTGTGTTAATTTGGTCAAGCAATGAAACCACATCTGGTACAGCAGATGCATTTGGAGTGACCACTTGGTTAAGCTTATGATAATCCACTGTCATTCTTCAAGATCAATCTGTCTTCTACACAGACCAAATGGGAGAGTTGAATGGGGATGTGGTGGGAATCACCACCCCTGCATCTTTCAAGCCCTTGATGGTGGCACTAATCTCTGCAATCCCTCCAGGGATGTGATATTGTCTTGATTTACTATTTTTCTAGGTAGAGCCAGCTCTAATGGATTCTATTTGGCTTTTCCCACCATAATAGCCCTCACCCTACCAGGCAGGGAGCCAATGTGGGGGTTCTGCCAGCTAATAAGTATGTCTATACCAATTATGCATTCTGGCACTGGGGAAATGACCACAGGATGAGTCTGGGGACCCACTGGACCCACTATACGTTGGACCTGAGATAAACTCGATTAATTATCTGACCTCTATAAGTCCCTACTTTAACTGGAGGACCACAATGACATTTTGGGTCCCCTGGAATCAACATCAGCTCAGAGCCAGTGTCAAGTAGTCCCCAAAATGTCTGATTATTGCCCTTTCTCCAATGCACAGCTACCCTGATAAAAGGTTGGAGGTCTCCTTAGGGAAGGATGGGAGAAAGATTCACTGCATAAACTGTCCATAATGTAGTGGGGTCCTACCTCAAGGGGACCCAGCCTCCCCTTCATTCAAGGGGTACTGGGCCTGTAAATTGGCTCAAGTCTGGAAATTGATTGAGGGGCCATGATTCTCTGTTTTTATAATTCAAATTAGCCTTTTGTCCATTCAACCTAGAAGTTTTCTGCTTGTATGAATTAAGTAGGAATGCAGTAGGCTTCCTACCAATTTCACTTCTAGGAACACCATGATTAATTAGCCAATGCCAGAGCTCTACACAAGTCAGATTATTCTGATTGCTGCTTTGTCTCTACTGTCCATTACAATAGCTACATCCACTTTGCCTTTGATGGTTGAGTGCTGCCACTTGGCCCCTGCCACCTTGGGATCCCATTATTCCCATTGTACTTAAATTTTATAGTTGAGTGACTGTGGTTCTCACTGTTAGATCTGACATATAAAGAAGAGCAATTATAGGGCTCTTCAAAGATGCAGGTGCTGCCCTCACACATCTATTTTGCAAGGCATTGGTCAAGGGTATATCTTCTGGACCCTCCCAGCTGGGATAAGTAGGTCTGAAGTAACTAATCCACTCCACCATCCCAATCTCCCTAAGCCTTTGGATCCTTTCCTCTACATTAAGCCAAGGAAGATCAGGCATTTCTAGCTCACTCACAGTGTGCCATCTTTTAATCTATATTTCAGCTAACCAAGCAAATAAACTATTAGAACTTTTTTTTAACTCCCAGAGCTGCAACATTAAATGCAGAGTTCCTACTTAGTGGGCCCAAATCAATAAATTCAGCCTGATCCAACTCTGTTCCTTCCACCATTAACTCATACCATTAATGTTCATTCCCATGCCTGTTCTCCAGATTGCTGTTTATATAAATTAAAGAACTCAAACAGTTCTTTTTGAATGTAGTGCACCTCCTCATGAGTCACACTCTCAACCTCGCCTCTAGGGGCCTGCTAGGACTTTAGTTATAGGTCTAGAAGCAAACATGGGTGTTGGGGGTAGCTCCTGAGGAGAATCAACATTATTTTTCCTGGCAATTGCCTCAGGGGAGGCCATCGCTGTTGCCTCAGGCAGCATAGGGTTTATCTCCTCAGACAAAGATGGAAAGACTAATGGCAGCATGGGTCAAGGAGGGGATGTGGCCACTACTGGGAATGGGGAAGCTGTTCCTTCTGGCAAAGAAGTTTCATCAGAGTTTACAAACTCAGCGTCCCCAGCTTCATCAGGGTCCTCCAACACATACCCATTCCAAATTTCAGGGTCCCACTCTTTTCCAGTCAATGCCCTCACTTTAACAGTAGACACCTGGTGAGGCTGTGCATGCACCTTTCACTGCAGGTCAGCCACTCGTATAATATGAGCTTGTTTCTGATTTTCCACAATTTCAGCTCTTTCTCTATAGGAGATAAGACTCACTGAGGGCAATCTTAGCAGATTTGAGGCTCAATATCTGCTTTTGAGGCCAGGAGACAGAATCCCTGAATTCATCATTTTCTTTCATTACTTTGCCCACTGAACTTAGGAGGAACAAATCAGCTTCATTATGTTCCTTGATTCTCCACATATGGTCAAAGGTATGATGTACAGAGTCACTAAACTCCTTACCTCTCATGAGCTGTGAATCAGGAGTGGCAAATGCATTAATTTTGCATAACTCTCTGAACAGTTCATGTCAAGAACTATCACTGTTCTTCACACTATTAGAATTAGAGTCCTTAGCATTTTGGGTTATAATCATATTAAGCAGCCAACTCTAGAAACCCTAAAAGCAATGAAAGAACTTCATCCTTAATATTATGTTCCTCTAGAATCACTCCTGATACCAAAATCTGTATTAGTCAGGGTTCTCTAGAGGGACAGAACTAATAGGATATATACAAAGGAGAGTTTATTATCTTACATGATCACAACGTCCCACAATAGGCTGTCTGCAAGCTTGAGGAGCAAGGACAGTCAGTCTGAGTCTCAAAACTGAAGAACTTGGAGTCCGATGTTTGAGGGCAGGAAGCATCCAGCACTGAAGAAAGATGTAGGCTGGGAGGCTAGACCAGTCTCACCTCTTCACGTTTTTCTCCCTGCTTTATATTTGCTGGCAGCTGATTAGATTGTGCTCACCAGATTAAGGGTGGGTCCCCCTTCCCCAGCCCACTGACTGGAATGTTAATCTCCTTTGGTAACACCCTCACAGACACACCCAGGAACAATACTTTGCATCTTTCAATCCAGTCAAGTTGACACTCAGTATTAACCATCACATACTACAATATTTGACCACCTCACTCTCGAGAAATGTTCCTTCTAATTAATAAATCATCCATGTCCTTTTGCCCTGCCTCCTTCAGAAGTAGATATTAGCTTTGTTTTTGCCCTATCCAATAGGCCTCCATATTCTAAGTGATTTCATATCACTGTTACATTCCATAGGCTGAATTATGCTCCTTCATTTAGTCTCTTTCTTACAAGACCAATTTCTGGCATTAAAATCATGTTTCTAGTATTCCTCTAATATCCCTCTATAGTTGTGAAACTGAGGAATGGTCCCAAGATTTGAATTAACTGATTTTTTTCAAGACATGAGTATAACAGAGAGACTAAGATATATGTTGAATGAGGTGGATGTGTTGTGTGATTTAAGATTAATAATGGAACTTTAACTTAAAAAACAATTAGGTTAATTTCATCAAAATCCTTCTATTATGAGTGGTTATATATTCCAGATGCATTCCTAGCAAGCCCATGAAGTTGCTTTTAGTCATCCAAACTCTCAAGAAATTATTAAATAATATCATCTGTGACTTCTATGTTTAGAATTTAATCTATAAGGTTACGTAACAAATTGAAACAACAAATGTTTCCTAAGTGAGAGTAAACAAGACTTTTGCATAAGAACAAATGCAGGGGACACCATGATCTCCAGCCTATTTACAAAAGTTATAAAAATTACAGATACTTTCACATGCCTTAAGCTCTGGCAGATTTTATACCAACTGACTGACTACTGTAAAACAGCAACTGCATTACTCCATCCTACGATAGCCAATAGAGGTGAGGCTGTCCATCCCAACCCATTTCTCCTTCTTAAGTAACAATAAAAGATAAGAGTCCAAAATCAGAACCTGTTTTACTCAAGCCAGTTGATGTAGTCATAACTAACAATGACACAAGAGACCTGGGAGCTCATGATAGAAAGGACGCATTTTCAATTGCCTGTAAAACTTTTTCAACATATCATCATCAAAAAGATTTCATTCTTTCTACTTTATGTACACTATTTTTGGCCAGGTTTCTCTAAATAAGCACTATTGACATATTGGGTTGGATAATTCGAGGCTGTCTTGTACATTGTAGAATGTCTAGTAGCATCCCTGGTCTGTCTTCACTAGAGGCCAGTAGCACCACCCCATCCCCGACCCAGTTACGACAATCAAAAATGTCTTCAATATTGTCAGATGTCCCCTGGCAAACAAAATTATCTCTGTCATTTAGAACGCATATTAATACTAATCAGTACAACAAATTGGCTGAAATGGGATAAGTTAAGAAAAAAAAAGCAGAGGACTAAACTCTCTTTTACATTGGTCTTGCTTTAAAGAAAATAATAAAGTTGTAAAGCAGGCCAACAAGGACACCCCTTCACATGAAAGACAGACTTTTTTAAAAGAATAATTGGGAGTTTATTTTCAATCAGCCAATTTTGTGGCCAAAGGATAGCCTGTTCATCTTTTACATCCCTTCAACCGTTCTCACTGTGAGTTTCTGGTGATGAGAATTTTAAAGCCAATCTGTGATTTACATGAATTACCATGATGCCCAGGACAGGGAGGCATTCACAGAAGTTCTATTCATATATGTATCTAGAGCACACAGAGGCAATGTTTCTGTATTAGACACGAGCAATTTCATTAATTTAAGTGGCCAACAGGCAGAGTTTTAATTCCCTGGATGATCTAGGAGTGGAGGTAAGGAGAAAAGGACTTAAAAGAGGCCAACTGAGATGCCTTTCCCCTGTTTTCACCCCAAAAGAGAAATCTCTGTTTTTTCTACAGCGATGAAACTCAGTGATATTGGTCATGGGGCTCCCCATTGCAATAAGATATCATAACCTTTAAGAGAAATGGAAAGTTGGGAAGCAGATTTCCAGGCCTTTGTTTTCAAAATAATTTTAAAAACTATATAAGCACCCAAATTTTTAAAAAATTATTCATCAGTAGCATAAATTTCTGTGAATCTTTGTAGAAATGACAACCATTCTAGTTGCTGGGACTCTATGAAGTGTCCACTTGCACTGTGATTTTTCTTCAAATGATGTAAATGCTTGATATTTTTAATAATATCAGGGGTTACAGGATACTCTCTAGATGTCTATTCCATTTATTTTATGGTCAAAAAATTACAACCCTGCTTTCAGATCTAAATAATTCTCATAACTCCCAGAAACACATTACAGTCTTTCCACCTGTTACCAAGTGAGAGCAAAGCTTAACAACTGGCTTTCATTTCTGGTACATTCAGCCAGCAATTCATTTCTGCCCATCCCACAAAGACAATGCATGTGCAAAAAAAATATGGGCATGTGTTCATGATTATTCTTTTCAATCAGACATCATCATACCGGCAATATTGGAACCTTCCTGTTCCTGGCATCACAACCACTCCCTTCCAAAGCAAAGGACATGAACCCTGCCTGAACTCCTGTACCAGCAAGTCAAGGGCTTCTACTGAGGATCTTTTTCAGAGTCATGCAAAATTGAGTTCAAGAAGTGTAGACTGAAAGTAGACAGGGCCTGTTCTTTTTGCCAGAGATAGGCACTCCTGCCCCTCCTTCTGATTAAGGGTTTTGTTCTTTTGATGGAGGGAGTTTCAGTGGATGAGGAAAGCTACCCTTGAATTATCATCTCTTAAGTGGAAGCTGACAGTGCTAATAGTTCAAGAACAGGTTGATTGATGAGACTGTCCCAGACTTAGAGGCAGGCAATCTTTGTCATTGCAAGGCTCAGGCAAGCAGTTTCACCTGCCGCAATGCTAGTATCACTCCTCCTCTTCCCATCCTGCTCAAAAGTAAGTGAGGAGCACTACTCTTACTGAGCATAAAAATCTCAGGTACTCTGAGTTTTGTTGACTTCACAGATCTGAGGACTTTGGTTGACAAATTGGGATTCATCTACCAATGATTCTTAGTGAATAAGGTAGGATATGGAAGAACATGGGGGGGAAATCCAGGTTTTTTGAGGCCTGAAGCTTCTATAATTTGGGGGCCCTCTTTAAGAAAAAAGGTATTACACATTTATAAATACAAAAATTAGGTAAAAAGTCTATAGTTATTCAGAACGTGAAAAAAGCTTGCAACAAATTACAAATTTTAAAATCCTGAGAAGTACCACAAACATCACAAAGCCCAGAAAAAAATTGCACAATATTTTAAAATTAATTACCTATACATTTCTTACATTCTGTGACTGTATTTTCTCCAATTACCTCTTCATAATACAATAATATTGTCATGTAATCTTCTATAGAAAGAGCAAAAAGATAATAGTCTTTTCTGTAAATCTGCAAATAGGAATAATGTTCCTTCTTATTGGCTGTTTAGAAGATTTTATTTCAACTTTACAACCCATTAAAGGCAATGTAAAATTTTATTATGGGTGGTACATTTTATTTCATATGAGAGCTGTAAGTCTGGATTTTCAAGTAATGAGCTTCTGCTTTAATACATTTTTAACCTTATTTTTCCTCCACAACCACATTTCTTAGTCCTCTTGTTGTGTACCGTGCTGTCACAATACCAGGCGATTTCTCACAGAAGATGGTATGCCTAGAAGTATCCCCATGCTCGGACAGATAGCAACATATTCGCTATGACTGCAAATCACACATATACCATTAAATCTAAACTAAATGTATTTCTACTAAAATTGCTGCTCTTCAACTCCACTGAACACAAAAAGTATGAAGGTGCAAAAGTCAGGATGTAAAAAGACAGTTGTTTCAATCAGTTGTGGTTAAAATGCCTCACTTTTCTAAATTTTGCAAAAATATATGACTATGTAAATACATTGAAAGTGAAGGGCTTGAAGATTAGCTTCATTAGCATCAGCATAAATCGGCCATAGGGAAAACAGAAAAGGCTGTGCACCCTGTTCAACACTCTCATCTCTCTCTGATTTTCCCCAAACTTCCCAACTTGTTTTACCACAAAGTCACTGGCAAGAAAGTTACTTATGTAGACTCTGCCAGGAAAATTTTTAACACTAGAATGACTATATTAATTGTCAAAGGAAGACACCATGAGGATTTAGGCACACACTCAACAAATACACAGGATCTTGGGAAAATCAATGACACAGATAGAGAGCATTTGGAGAAATAAATACACAAAGACAGCTTAATTCTGTACATATTCATGTCAATGCACGTATTATGTATTTGTTAGACCAAGCACTGTGTATTAGTCCCTTTTCATGCTGCGGATAAAGACATACCCAAGACTGGGTAATTTATAAAGAAAAAGAGGTTTCATGGACTCACAGTTCCGCTTGGCTGGGGAGGCCTCATAATCATGGTGGAAGGCAAAAGGCACAACTTACATGCAGGGACGCAAGAGAGAATGAGAGCCAAGTGAAACAGTAAACCCATTTGATAGGTTTGGCTGTGTCCCCACCCAAATCTCATCTTGAATTCCCATGTGTTGTGGGAGGGAACTGGTCGGTGGTAATTGCATCATGGGACAAGTCTTTCCCATGCTGTTCTCATGATAATGAATAAATCTCACGACATCTGATGATTTAAAAAGAGGAATTCCCCTGCACAAGTTCTCTCTTTTTGCCTACTGCCATCCATGTAAGATGTGACTTGCTCCTCCTCGACTTTCACCATAATCGTGAGACCTCTCCAGGCATGTGGAACTGTAAGTCCAATAAACCTCTTTCTTTTGTAAATTGCCTAGTCTCAGGTATGTCTTTATCAGGAGTGTGAAAACAGACTAATACACTCTTATAAAACCATCAGATCTCATGAGACTTATTCACTACCATGAGAACAGTATGGGGGAAACTGCCCCCATGATTCAATTATCTCCCACCAGTTCCTTCCCATGACACATGGGGATTATGGGAGCTACAATTTAAGGTGACATTTGGGTGGGGATACAGCCAAACCATATCATTCCATCCCTGGCCCCTCACAAATCTCATGTCCTCACATTTCAAAACCAGTCATGCACTCCCAACAGTCCCCCAAAGTCTTAACTCATTTCAGCATGACCTAAAAAGTCCACTTTCCAAAATATCATCTGAGACAAGGCAAGTCCCTTCTGCCTATCAGTCTGTAAAATCAAAAGCAAGTTAGTTACTTCCTAGATACAATGGGGGTACAGGCATTGGATAAAAACACCCATTCCAAATGGGAGAAATTGGCCAAAATGAAGAGGTTAAAGGCCCCATGCAAGTCTGAAATCCAGTGGGGCAGTCAAATATTAAAGCTCCAGAATGTTCTCCTTTGACTCCATGTCTCATATCCAGGTCATGCTGATGCCAGAGGTGGGTTCCCATGGTCTTGAGCAGCTCCACCCTGTAGCTTTGCAGGGTATAGCCTTTATCCTGGCTGTTTTCATGGGCCGGTGTTGAATGTCTGCAGTTTTTCCAGGTGCACCATGCAAGCTGTCAGTGGATCTACCATTCTGGGGTCTGGAGGATAGTGGCCCTCTTCTCACAGCTCCACTAGTCAGTTCCCCATTGGGGACACTGTGTGGGAGCTTCAACCCCATGTTTCCCTCAGGTTCTCCCTGAGGCCTCTGCCCCTGCAGTAGACTTCTGCCTGGACATACATCCTCTGAAATCTAGGCAGGGGTTCCCAAACCTCAATTCTTTTTTTTTTTTTTTTTTTTCAGATGGAGTTTTGCTCTTGTTGCCCAGGCTGGAGTGCAATGGTGGGATCTCAGCTCACTGCAACCTCCACCTCCCAGGTTCAAGCGATTCTCCCACCTCAGCCTCCCAAGTAGCTGGGATTACAGGCCTGCATCACCACACCCAGCTAATTTTTTCTATTTTTAGTAGAGACGGGGTTTCTCCATGTTGGTCAGGCTGGTCTCAAGCTCCTGATCTCAGGTGATGCACCCACTTCAGCATCCCAAAATGCTGGGATTACAGGCATGAGCCACCATGCCCGGCCTTCCCAAACCTCAATTCTTGACTTCTGTGTAACCTCAGGTTCAACACCACATGAAAGCTGCCAAGGCTTGGGCTTGCATCCTCTGAAGTCACAGCCCAAGCTATACTTTATCCCCTTTGAGCCATGGTTAGAGTATCTGGGATGCAGGTCACCAAGTCCCTATGCAGCACACAGCATGAGAACCCTGGGCCCAGCACATGAAACCATTTTTTCCTCCTGGGCCTCTGGGCCTGTGATGGGAGGAGCTACCGTGAAAACCTCTGATATGCCCTGGAGACATTTTTCCCCATTTTCGTGGTGATTAACATTTGACTCCTTGTTACTTATGCAACTTTCTGTAGCTGACTTGAATTTCTCCTCAGAATGGGTTTTTCTTTTCTATCATATCATCAGGCTGCAAATCTTCCAAACTTTTAGGCTCTGTTTCCCTTTTAAAACTGAATGCTTTTATTAGCACCCAAGTCACCTCTTGAATACTTTGCTGCTTAGAAATTTCTTCTGCCAGATACCTTAAATCTTCTTCCTCGAGTTCAAAATTTCACAAATCTCTAGGGCAGGAGCAAAATGTGGCCAGTCTCTTTGTTAAAACATAGCAAGAGCTACTTTTACTCCAGTTCCCAACAAGTTCCTTATCTCCATCTGAGACAACCTTAGCCTGGATTTCATTGTCCATATTATGATCAGCACTTTAATCAAAGCCAATCAACAAGTCTCTAGGAAGTTCCAAAGTTTCCCACATTTTCCTGTCTTCTTCTGAGCCCTCTAAACTGTTCCAACCTCTGCCTGTTACCCAGTTCCAATGTCGCTACCACATTTTCAGGTGTCTTTACAGCAGTGCCCCACTCTATCAGTACTAGCTTATTGTATTAGTTTGTTTTCATGCTGTTGATAAAGACATACTCAAGACTGGGTAATTTATTTTTAAAAAAAAGGTTTAATGGACTCACACTTTCATGTGGTTGGGGAGGCCTCACAATCATGTCAAAAGGTGAAATGCATGTCCTACATGGCAGCAGGCAAGAGAGAATAAGAGCCAAGTGAAAGGGGAAGCCCCTTATAAAACCATCAGATAGATCTTGTGAGACTTATTTACTACCACTAAAACAGTATGAGGGAAATCACCCCCCCATGATTCAATTATCTCCCACTGGGTCCCTCCCACAACACATGGGTTATGAGAGCTACAATTCAAGATAAGATTTGGGTGGGGACACAGCCAAACCATATCACATTGTACTTGGCATTAGAGATATGCAGTCTGGACTTTGCCCTCTGTAGAGTCCTCATCTTAAGGATAATGTGTTAACTCAAATTCTCACATGAGAAAGAAATATGTTTTTACTTAAAAATGCATGAAATCATGAAAAAAAAACCCTCCAAGAAAAGACAGGTGAATATTTAACTGATCTGTTTTGGAGGAAAGATAATTACAGCATATAACACAAGAAACCACAAAGGAAAATCTATAGGTTTAAGTATATTACGATTAAGCTCATCTCTACATACAAATTATTATCAACTACATTGAAAATCAAAAAGTGAGCTGGGGAAAATCTCTAACACATTTACTGCAGATGGAGGGTAAATATAATTTTTATATAGAGTTATTTGAATTAGCAAAGAAAAGATCTAGTAATCCAATAGAAAAGTAGACAAGAGACAGGAATAGATAATTCACCAAAGAAATATATTACCAAAACATATGAACACAAATTTTTAAATATGAATTAAATCAATGAGATTATTTTTCACTTACAAAATTACTAAAATTGTTTGTTTTAAAGGCAGAGTTTAGTCCTGGTGAAAGCACATTAAGAGCAATTCCACCATATTGTTAGTGGGAGTTTCAATTGGTATAAATCTTGCAGTAGGTTGAATAACAGCCCCCAAAGATGGCCAGGTCAAAAGTGTTAATATCTATGAACAAATACTTCTACTTTTAAAATTATCCTAGGAAATAATTAGAGATGTAAAAAAGTGTAGGGGAAATGTTGTTTATAGTACTATACTTGTAGTAGCAAAATAATGGATGCAAACTACATGTCCAACAATAAACAATAATACAGTAACTTATAGTCTACACATATAAAGAAATAATTTGCAGTCATAGATTTTTTGAATAATGTTCAATGTCATAAAACCATGCCTAAGGTATAATATAAAGATGTTTTAAAGTAGGACATAAGAACGTTTACATATGGACAATGTTACATAATCAAGTTCCTCACAATGTGCTTATGTTAATGAAAATGTTAGAAAAAACCATGAATGTGCAACAACAAATAAATTCTATAACATCACATGACTGCATACTGGGAAGCTACACCAGGGATTACAATTTGCTTGTCTAATATATTCTACTTTACCCTTAACAACATAACCCCAATTCTATTTGAAGCTACTTCCCAGATAACAGTACATTTCCCCACTTCCTTTAACAGCTAGATGATCATGAGACTACGTTTCGGTTAATAGAAGAAAAAAAAAAGCAAAATTTCTTGAGTGGAACTTCAGAGAACACCCCTCTAAAAGACAGAAAACTGGTAGATTTTCTTTTTCTCATTCTTTTATTTGTGCTTCAAATATGGATAGAGTTCTGACAGCCACTTCAGACCCTGTGACAACTTGAGAATGGAAACCACATGCTAAGCCTCGTAGAGAAGAAATATAAAAATGTCCTAGGTCCATAATGACCACAGAAATGCTAAGCATGCATTGAATGGGTTATTTCTAGACTTCTTTAATGTGAAAAAAATACAAGTCTCTCTTACTTAAGTATCTGATTTGAGTTTTCTGTTACAAGCATCCAAATTTCAATTTAACACAATAGTTTTTATTTATTTATTTATTTATTTTTTGAGATGGAGTCTCCCTCTGCCACCCAGGCAGGAGTGCAGTGGCGTGATCTCAGCTCACTGCAAGCTCCACCTCCTGGGTTCACGCCATTCTCCTGCCTCAGCCTCCCAAGTAGCTGGGACTACAGGTGCCCGCCACCACGCCCAGCTAATTTTTGCATTTTTAGTACAGACAGGGTTTCACCATGTTAGCCAGGATGGTCTCAATCTCCTGACCTTGTGATCCACCCGCCTAGGCCTCCCAAAGTGCTGGGATTACAGGCATGAGCCACCGTGCCCAGCCTTACATAATAGTTATTTTTAAAATCTGCTTAGTAATATTTGCAAAATAGGTAATTCAAGCAAATCTTCCCACTGAAAACAAATAGAAAAGTTAGACAAAATAATTTTTACAAGATAACTTGAAGCTATGAGAAAAAAAGGAGGCTGTAAAAAAATTATAAACCAAAAATGTAGGAGAAAAGGGCAGAGAGAGACAAATCTAGCATTTGGGGCACTTCAAATGTAAGAGGGTGCATAGATCCTGGAAGTGTAGCTAAGCGGCTCAGAACCTAAGAAGTGCTTTTGAACAACTTGTAGGGTAGAAAGACAAAACTTGAAATCCAAGATTCCAGTGCTTTATATTAGGAACCCAAAAAGCTGTACCTTAAGAACAAAGATAACTCAGTAATATACCAACCCTCAAAAAATGAAGAAAGTTCAATAATCTCAAGCCCTGAAATTAGATTAAGTTTATCCCAATTGTTTGTGCTCCCAGCCACTTGTCAGATGCAAAAGTAAAGCTTCACTGAAGAAAAATAACATTATCTTAGTTTATTATCTCCAGAATTGTTTATATACAATATCTTGTGCTCAACCAAAAATAAACAGACACAAAACAGAGACAAAAATTGTGACAAGACAGACAGCAAAAGAGAGAGAGAGAGGAGAGGGAGAGGGAAAGGGAGGAGAAGAGAAAGAGAGAAAGAAAGAGAGAAATTAGTTAATAGAAACAAAGCAATCAAATATCAAGATAATAAAGTTATCAAAACTAAATGTTGAATCAGCTAACTAGATAGTGGACTTGTTGAAAACTATGCCAAATATTTTCAAGGAAATAAATCAAGATTGGAAATATTTTCCTAAAAAACTCTCAGGAATCACAAAAGAAGTGAATCAGATCAAAATTCCAAAATCAAAAATACAATAATCAAAATTAAGAATCCAATGGATAAATTTAAGAACAAATTTGTATTAATCTAAATATATATTCAGATTAAGTTACAATTGTGAAATAATAAAAAATATACATAATGGTCTCTGTCCAAAATACTTGGCACAGAGTTCCTAAAACTCTTATAATGTCCTAAGCAATAGGGGTGCTAGAATTATTTCTTCTAATGTGTGGTCTCTGTTCTGGTTCCTGAGAGATAGCTCCTGATACCCTTGTAGACCAGGGTGCTAGGAGAATCTTCTGTTATAACATTTGGCCTTTGCCCCTTGGTTCCCAACACAGTGCTCCTTCCAATCCCTTGGAATATCCTGGGTGATAGGAGAATCTTTTCTTCTAATGAAGCAATTCTTGGTGGGCTTCTGGATAGCCTCAGGATAGGGGCTGGTTGCCAGGGGCAACTCACCATGTGATTAAAAGCTTGGAACATTCAGACCCACCCCTAACCTCCGGAGAGGAAAAAGGGGCTAAAGGTTGAGTTTATCACTAATGCCCAGTGATGTAATCAACCATCTATATGTAATGAAGCCTTCATCAAAACCTAAAGTAACTTGCTTCAGATGAGTTTTGAAACAGTGGAACACATGGAAGTTCCTGGGGGATGGGTATTCAGAGAGGGTATAGGAACTCCACACTCCTTCTCATGTGCCTTGCCCTATGCACCTCTTCCATCTGGCTGTTCATCTTTGTAATATCCTTTATAATAAACTGGTTTAAATGTAAATAAAGTGTTTCCCGGAGAAGGAGGTCATGGGAACCCCCAATTTATAGCTGGTCATCAGATGCCCAGGTTACAACCTACTATTTGCAACTAGCACCTGCAGCAGGGGAGGTCTTGTGGGACTGAGTCCTCAACCTATGGGATCTGATGCTATCTACAGGTAGATAGTGTAAGAATTGAGTTGAATAAGAGGATACCAGCTATTGTCTGCTGAAGAATCTACTACAGAATCAATTGGTTGCTGGTAGGGAGAAATCCCCACAAATTTTGGTGACCAGAGGCCACAAAAGTATTCTAAATACTTTTTTTCTTTGTTTCTCAATGCTTTTTTTTCCCTATATCTCAGAGCAGCTGAAGAGAGAATTAGTGATTTGGAAGACAAGTAGATGGGGAGAGAGTGTTCAGGATAAGCATATATTAAAAGCACAAAAAATACAAAAAAGTAAAATAACAAAACACTTAAAAGACACACTAACAAGGTCTGACACACCTGGACTCTTAGAATAAGGGGACAAATAATCAGCTAAGAAAACTCTAAACCTGATGAAAATGCCATAGCTTATGAGCTCAAGAAGTATATATGAAGAGGAAACAATAACAACTTCTGTTTCTACTCAAGATACAGAAATAGGAACCAGATTTACCATCGTACCATAAACAAATGGAAAGCAAAAAATATATATATGAAAATTGATTTTCGGACCCTGAGTAACAGGCAATGTAGGGCTATAATCCTGGATAACAAGAAAACAAATAAGTAAGGTAAACCTTATGCTTTTACCAGCTTGTGTTTAGAGGCAATTTCAAAGCTGTAGTAAAGAAAGGGGAACCAAAATAGAGCCTAATGGTCTCACTAAGTGAAGGGAACAGAATGTGATTTAAAATTTTTTTTTATTTTTTCCCTTATGTTTCATTTAGGATTTTCTCAATGTCTGATTTTCATAATTTTTCTTTATATTTATCTTGTGTGGAGTTTGCTGAACCTCTCACATCTCTTGCCTATTATCTCTTCAATTGTTGCTTAAGTCTCATTCTCTTTCTCCTTTCTTTCTGGGACTTTACTTATATATACTGTCATGCAACACTTAACAAAGGGAATATATGTTTTGAAAATTTCATTATTAGGTAATTTCATCATTGTGTAAACATCATAGAGTATATTTCTGCAAACCTAAATGGAAAGTGTACAATAGCCTATTGCACACTTAGGCTATATGGTGTAGCCTATTGCTCCTAGCCTACAAACTTGTATAGCATTTTACTGTGCTGAGTACTGCAGGCCATTGTAATACAATAGTATTTTTGTATCTAAACATAGAAAAGATACAGTGATAGTGCTATATTATAATCTTCTCAGACCGCCATCATATTTCTAGTCTATTGAATTCTTCATTCATTCATATTTTTCTATGTTTTGGTAATTTATATTCACTTGACTTTGAGTTCCTCAATGTTATCTAGGATGTACAATCTAATGTTAAACCATTCCCATGAGTTCTTAATTTAGTTATTGCTTTTCTTTTCAGATCCATAATATTCACTTGAAAATTTTTTATAGATTGTATTTATCTGTTGAAATTGCCATCTTTTTATCAATATTGTCATTTTTCTGCTTTCCTTAACAAATTTTATAGTCATTTTATAGTCTTTGCTGCTAATTCCGCATCTGGGTCATCTGGGGACTGGTCTATATAGTTATCTTTAATTATGGATCATATTTTTCACCTTTTTCATATGTCTCATCATTGTTTTATTTATGCCAGAAAGAACAATAGAGACTGGAGTAAATGTTATGTTCCTTCATAAAGAGCACCCCTTGTCCTCTATTAAGCAGGCGGGATGAATGGCTGGCTATTTTTGAACTAATTATTAATTGAGCTGGGTGACAGTTTGGTTGCTACTTTAGTTTGACTCTGTCACAATTTAATAAAATGTATGAGAAGTAGCAAGGAAGAAATACAGACTGATAGAATTCACACATAGAAAATCAAAAAGAACTTACAGACTGGATACAAGGTCGATACGCAAAAATCAGTAGTTTTTTTATACATCGACAAACAAAAAATGAAATTTTAAATGATATCATCTACAATAGTATCCAAATATATTACATTTCTAGGAATTAATCTAAGAAAACATGTAAAGCATCTCTATTCAGAACAATATAAAACATTATGGAAAGAAATAAGCATCCAAATCAGGGTCCAGCCAACTTTTTCTGCAAGGATCAAGTAATAAGTATTTTAGCCTTTGTAGCTAGCTGGTCTATATCATAACTGCCCAATTCTGCATTATAATGCCAACACAGAAATAGACAATGTGTAAACCAATAGGTGTGACTGTGTTCCCATAAAAGTTTTTTTCAAAAACAGGCAGAGGATACATATTTATCCTATAGACTATAGTTTGTTGACCCCTGATCTAAATAATCACAGAAATAAAATATATTAATATGTCATAAATATACAATAACTGTGTCCATTCTCCCCAAATTGATTTTTTAATTCAAATCCTTCACAGTCAAATTCAGATGTTTGTGGGGTTATTTTTTGTTTGTTTGTTTTTTGTTTTGGTAAATATTGACAAGTTAATTCCAACATACAATAAAAATTAAATGGGTAAAAATTTGCCAAGACAACACTGAAAAAAAACAGAATTAAAAGACTTCACAGATGTCAAGAGTTTTTTTAACACTCTAGTAATTAACAAAGTGTGCTATTGCCAACAGAATATATGCCTAGACAAATAGGACCTAGGAGGCAATCCAGTAACGTCTTTGCATGTACAAATATTTGATTCATGAGAAAGCTATCACTGCAAAGCAGTGGAGAAGGGATGGTCATTCCAATAACCCATCTAGATGGGTCATCTAGATAGAAATAATGTAAAAGAAGATACCCTCATATAATACACAAAATTAATTATATGTATATGATAGATCTAAATGTGAAAAATAAAACAATGAGGCTTCCAAAAGAAACTACAGAGGAATATTTTCAGAACGTTGAGGTAGGCAAAAATTTCTTAACCAGTACATATAAAATTTCTTGACCAGTACATATAAAAGACTAGTGGCAAAAGAGAAGACATTAAAAAGAAACACGTCTAATTATCAAAGACATTTTGAGTGAAAAGGGAAGCCATGGGCTGAGAGAAGATGTTTTCAGAGACTTAGATAGATATTACATAAAAGAAGATCTCCAGATGAAAAGATGCCAAGGATTATAACACATCAGGAAAAATGTAAATCAAAATCACAAAAAGATATCAATAAGAGTTGGAGTGGCTAAAATAGCAAGAATGATAACATTAAGTATTAGTGAAAATGTGGGAGGCCTAAAATTCTCATACACTGCTGGTGGGCCGTAAGTTGGAAGAACTATATTATATACTAAAGTTGAATATACACATTGGAAGAACTACATTGCCTGCTAAAGTTAAATGTACACATTTCCTATTAACCAATTCCATTTTTAGGTATAGTTCAAAAAGAAATATATGCACATATACACAACAATGTTCACAGTGGCACCATTCGTAATCATCCAATAAATTTGTGTTATTTCCCATAAAACTGGGAAACAACACAAATTCTTGACATCAGTAGAATGGATAAATCATTTGTAGAATATTAATTCAATATACTATTATGCAATAATGAAAATAAACTACTGTCCCACATATAATATGGTTATACCTCAGAAACATAATGCAGAGTAAAAGAATTTGCCAGATATGGAAAATAAGTATTATATTGTTTCTTTTTTTAATTTTATTATTATTATACTTTAAGTTTTAGAGTACATGTGCACAACGTGCAAGTTTGTTACATATGTATACATGTGCCATGTTGGTGTGCTGCACCCATTAACTCGTCATTTAGCATTAGGTATATCTCCTAATGCTATCCCTCCCAACTTCCCCCACCCCACAACAGTCCCCAGTGTGTGATGTTCCCCTTCTGTGTCCATGTGTTCTCATTGTTCAATTCCCACCTATGAGTGAGAACATGCGGTGTTTGGTTTTTTGTCCTTGCCATAGTTTGCTGAGAATTATGGTTTCCAGCTTCATCCATGTCCCTACAAAGGACATGAACTCATCATTTTTTATGGCTGCATAGTATTCCATGGTGTATATGTGCCACATTTTCTTAATCCAGTCTATCATTGTTGGACATTTCGGTTGGTTCCAAGTCTTTGCTATTGTGAATAGCACCGCAATAAACATACGTGTGCATGTGTCTTTATAGCAGCATGATTTATAGTCCTTTGGGTATATACCCAGTAATGGGATGGCTGGGTCAAATGGTATTTCTAGTTCTAGATCCCTGAGGAATCGCCACACTGAATTCCACAATGGTTGAACTAGTTTACAGTCCCACCAACAGTATAAAAGTGTTCCTATTTCTCCACATCCTCTCCAGCACCTTTTGTTTCCTGACTTTTTAATGATCACCATTCTAACTGGTGTGAGATGGTGTCTCATTGTGGTTTCAATTTGCATTTCTGTGATGGCCAGTGATGATGAGCATTTTTTCATGTGTTTTTTGGCTGCATAAATGTCTTCTTTTGAGAAGTGTCTGTTCATATCCTTCACCCACTTTTTGATGGGGTTGTTTGTTTTTTTCTTGTAAATTTGTTTGAGTTCATTGTAAATTCTGGATATTAGCCCTTTGTCAGATGAGTAGGTGGCAAAATTTTTCTCCCATTCTGTAGGTTGCCTGTTCACTCTGATGGTAGTTTCTTTTGCTGTGCAGAAGCTCTTTAGTTTAATTAGATCCCATTTGTCAATTTTGGCTTTTGTTGCCCTTGCTTTTGGTGTTTTAGACATGAAGTCTTTGCCCATGCCTATGTCCTGAATGGTATTGCCTAGGTTTTCTTCTAGGGTTTTTATGGTTTTAGGTCTAACATTTAAGCCTTTAATTCATCTTGAATTAATCTTTGTATAAGGTGTAAGGAAGGGATCCACTTTCAGCTTTCTACATGTGGCTAGCCTGTTTTCCCAGCACCATTTATTAAATAGGGAATCCTTTCCCCATTGCTTGTTTTTCAGGTTTGTCAAAGATCAGATAGTTGTAGATATGTGGCATTATTTCTGAGGGCTCTGTTCTGTTCCACTGGTCTATATCTCTGTTTTGGTACCAGTACCATGCTGTCCTGGTACCAGTACCATGCTGTTTGGGTTACCATAGGCTTGTAGTATAGTTTGAAGTCAGGTAGTGTGATGCCTCTAGCTTTGTTCTTTTGGCTTAGGATTGACTTGGCAATGCGGGCTCTTTTTTGGTTTCATATGAACTTCAAAGTAGTTTTTTCCAATTCTGTGAAGAAAGTCATTGGTAGCTTGATGGGGATGGCATTGAATCTATAAATTACCTTGGGCAGTATGGCCATTTTCACGATATTGATTCTTCCTACCCATGAGCATAGAATGTTCTTCCATTTGTTTGTATCCTCTTTTATTTCATTGAGCAGTGGTTTGTTGTTCTCCTTGAAGAGGTCCTTCACATCCCTTTAAGTTGGATTCCTAGGTATTTTATTCTCTTTGAAGCAATTGTGAATGGGAGTTCACTCATGATTTGGCTCTCTGTTTGTATGTTATTGGTGTATAAGAATGCTTGTGATTTTTGCACATTGATTTTGTATCCTGAGACTTTGCTGAAGTTGCTTATCAGCTTAAGGAGATTTTGGGCTGAGACGACGGGGTTTTCTAGATATACAATCATGTCATCTGCAAACAGGGACAATTTGACTTCCTCTTTTCCTAATTGAATACCTTTTATTTCTTTCTCCTGCCTGATTGTCCTGGCCAGAACTTCCAACACTATGTTGAATAGGAGTGTTGAGAGAGGGCATCCCTGTCTTGTGCCAGTTTTCAAAGGGAATGCTTCCAGTTTTTGTCTATTCAGTATGATATTGGCTGTGGGTTTGTCATAGATAGCTCTTATTATTTTGAGATACGTCCCATCAATACCTAATTTACTGAGAGTTTTTAGCATGAAGGGTTGTTGAATTTTGTCAAAGGCCTTTTCTGCATCTATTGAGATAATCATGTGGGTTTTGTCTTTGGTTCTGTTTATATGCTGGATTACATTTATTGATTTGCATATGTTGAACCAGCCTTGCATCCCAGGGATGAAGCCCAGTTGATCATGGCGGATAAGCTTTTTGATGTGCTGCTGGATTCAGTTTGCCAGTATTTTATTGAGAATTTTTGCTTCAATGTTCATCAAGGATATTGGTCTAAAATTCTCTTTTTTTATTGTGTCTCTGCCAGGCTTTGGTATCAGGATGATGCTGGCCTCATAAAATGAGTTGGGGAGGATTCTCTCTTTTTCTATTGATTGGAATACTTTCAGAAGGAATGGTACCAGCTCCTCCTTGTACCTCTGTTAGAATTCAGCTGTGAATCCATCTGCTACTGGATTTTTTTGGTTGGTAAGCTGTTAATTATTGCCTCAATTTCAGAGCCTGTTATTGGTCTATTCAGAGATTCAACTTCTTCCTGGTTTACTCTTGGGAGGGTGTATGTGTCAAGGAATTTATCCATTTCTTCTAGGTTTTCTAGTTTATTTGCATAGAGGTGTTTATAGTATTCTCTGATGGTAGTTTGTATTTATGTGGGATCAGTGGTGATATCTCCTTTGTCATTTTTTATTGCATCTATTTGATTCTTCTCTTTTCTTCTTTATTAGTCTTGCTAGAGGGCTATCAATTTTGTTGATCTTTTCAAAAAACCAGCTTCTGGATTCATTGATTTTTTTAAAGGGTTTTTTTTGCGTCTCTATTTCCTTCAGTTCTTCCCTGATCTTAGTTATTTCTTGCCTTCTGCTAGCTTTTGAATGTGTTTGCTCTTGCTTTTCTAGTTCTTTTAATTGTGATGTTAGGGTGTCAATTTTAGATCTTTCCTGCTTTCTCTTGTGGGCATTTAGTGCTATAAATTTCCCTCTACACACTGCTTTGAATGTGTCCCAGAGATTCTGGTATGTTGTGTCTTTATTCTCATTGGTTTCAAAGAACATCTTTATTTCTGCCTTCATTTCGTTATGTACCCAGTAGTTATTCAGGAGCAGGTTGTTCAGTTTCCATGTAGTTGAGCAGTTTGGAGGAAGTTTCTTAGTCCTGAGTTCTAGTTTGATTGCACTGTGGTCTGAGAGACAGTTTGTTATAATTTCTGTTCTTTTACATTTGCCGAGGAGTGCTTTACTCTCAACTATGTGGTCAATTTTGGAATAGGTGTGGTGTGGTGCTGAAAAGAATGTATATTCTGTTGATTTGGGGTGGAGAGTTCTGTAGATGTCTATTAGGTCCGCTTGGCGCAGAGCTGAGTTCAATTCCTGGATATCCTTGTTAACTTTCTGTCTCGTTGATCTGTCTAATGTTGACAGTGGGGTGTTAAAGTCTCCCATCATTATTGTGTGGGTGTCTAAGTCTCTTTGTAGGTCACTAAGGACTTGCTTTACAAATCTGGGTGCTCCAGTATTGGGTGCATATATATTTAGGATAGTTAGTTCTTCCTGTTGAATTGATCCCTTTACCATTATGTAATGGCCTTCTTTGTCTCTTTTGATTTTGTTGGTTTAAAGTCTGTTTTATCAGAGACTAGGATTGCAACCCCTGCCTTTTTTTTGTTTTCCATTTGCTTGGTAGTTCTTCCTCCATCCCTTTATTTTGAGCCTACGTGTGTCTCGGCATGTGAGATGGGTTTCCTGAATACAACACACTGATGGGTCTTGACTCTTTATCCAATTTGCCAGTCTGTGTCTTTTAATTGGAGCATTTAGCCCATTTACATTTAAGGTTAGTATTGTTATGTGTGAATTTGATCCTGTCATTATGATGTTAGCTGGTTATTTTGCTCTTTAGTTGATGCAGTTTCTTCCTAGCCTCGATGGTCTTTACAATTTGGCATGTTTTTGCAGTGGCTGGTACCAGTTTTTCCTTTCCATGTTTAGTGCTTCTTTCAGGAGCTCTTTTAGGGCAGGCCTGGTGGTGACAAAATCTCTCAGCATTTGCTTGTCTGTGAAGTATTTTATTTCTCCTTCACTTATGAAGCTTAGTTTGGCTGGATATGAAATTCTGGATTGAAAATTCTTTTCTTTAAGAATGTTGAATATTGGCCCCCATTCTCTTCTGGCTTGTAGAATTTCTGCTGAGAGATCAGCTGTTAGTCTGATGGGCTTCCCTTTGTCGGTAACCCAACCTTTCTCTCTGGCTGCCCTTAACATTTTTTCCTTAATTTCAACTTTGGTGAATCTGACAATTATGTGTCTTGGAGTTGCTCTTCTCGAGGAGTATCTTTGTGGTGTTCTCTGTATTTCCTGAATCTGAATGTTGGCCTGCCTTGCTAGATTGGGGAAGTTCTCCTGGATAATATCCTGCAGAGTGTTTTCCAACTTGGTTCCATTCTCCCTGTTGTTTTCAGATACACCAATCAGATGTAGATTTGGTCTTTTCACATAGTCCCATATTTCTTGGAGGCTTCGTTTGTTTCGTTTTATTCTTTTTTCTCTAAACTTCTCTTCTCACGTCATTTCATTCATTTCATCTTCCATCGCTGATACCCTTTCTTCCAGTTGATCGCAACAGCTACTGAGGCTTGTGCATTCGTCACGTAGTTCTCATCCCATGGTTTTCAGCTCCATCAGGTCCTTTAAGGACTTCTCTGCATTGGTTATTCTAGTTAGCCATTCGTCTAATTTTTTTTTCAAGGTTTTTAACTTCTTTGCCATTGGTTCGAACTTCCTCCTTTAGCTTGGAGTAGTTTGATCTTCTGAAGCCTTCTTCTCTCAATTCATCAAAGTCATTCTCTGTCCAGCTTTGTTCTGTTGCTGGTGAGGAGCTGCATTCCTTTGGAGGAGAAGAGGTGCTCTGATTTTTAGTGTTTCTGGTTTTTCTGCTCTGTTTTTTCCCCATCTTTGTGGTTTTATCTACCTTTGATCTTTGAAGATGGTGATGTACAGATGGGTTTTTGGTGTGGATGTCCTTTCTGTTTATTAGTTTTCCTTCTAACAGTCAGGACCCTCAGCTGCAGGTCTGTTGGAGTTACTGGAGGTCCACTCCAGACCCTGTTTGCCTGGGTATCAGCAGCAGTGGCTGCAGAACAGCAGATATTGGTGAACCACAAATGCTGCTGCCTGATCGTTCCTCTGAGACTTTTGTCTCAGAGGAGTACCCAGCCATGCGAGGTGTCAGTCCACACCTACTGGGGGGTGCCTCCCAGTTAGGCTACTCGGGGGTCAGGGACCCACTTGAGGAGGCAGTCTGCCCATTCTCAGATTATACCTCAGAAACATAATGCAGAGTAAAAGAATTTTCCAGATATGGAAAATATGTATTATATTATTTCATTTAATTTTTTGAATAAGCAAAACAAAACGTTAACATCCTAAGTCACAATAGAAGTGTCTCAACAGGAGAGAGAAGATGGTTATAGGAATTGCAGTAATCAATTTCTTGACAAGGGTGATGGTTACATAGATATTTGGTTTTATGATTATTATTTTAGCTATACACATTCACATTAATGTTAAAAAGTTTGCTCATTCAGATAAGCAGATACCAATTGGGTTTCTTTCTCTAAGGCACAGAACAGTGACTGCAAGGATAAATAATTTAAAAAATAATCACTTCCAGATGTTGAGGTTAGGGGTTATTTATTTTTGTTTTAGCTTTTATCTTTATACTTTTACTTTTTCTCTTTTAGAAAATAACAGTTGTCTGCATTCTTCTATACTAAGAAGCAATATGATTTTTTAAATTAAAGAAGAGCCACTTCAAATTTGTAAAGACTGGAAGTCTGAGATGATGTTAAAGCCATGAATCAGTATGGATAACAATAAAGGTCAAAGGGCACATTTTGACAAAAATAAAATCCTGCATATAGCTTAGCTTTGTGGAGATCAAGGTAGCAAAATAGAGGAGTCAATCAGAAATGAAAAGTCCCTCAAGGCTGAAGGTATATATTTAGCTATTGCAAACTTACCAAAGATGTAACAATTTACTCCAAGTGAGGAAAAATTTAAAGGAAAATGTTGAGGAAATATGGAATGTAAACATATGTGCCAATTCACATCAAACTTCAAATTTATTTGATTATGAGTGCATTGACTATCTATCTGGAAAAAAATCTTAACTTTTGGATCTCTCCATTTTAATATTTTTACTAACTATTGAGGTGAACACACATTACCTAACGTACCCCTTTATACAAGGTAGTTTTGAAATGTTTTGTTAGTCATATAAATGCAAATCTGCTGCTGATGCAAATCTGCTGCTGATACAAATCTAGGAATAAAAGTCAATACATCAGATGTCAGAATCAGGACTGAAAATATCTCAACAGGCTAAAACCTTATAACCAAATTCCAAGATAAAACATTAGGAGTAAATGTAATGTCCCAAACACAGTTTAGAAAAATTAGCCTCACAAGTCTATGATGAGATATACATTGTGTGAAAAAGACTTAAAGGATTGAAATGATGAGGAGCCCAATATAAATTAATGCGGTGTACAAGGCTGCAAAAACTTAGGTCAATTTTAGGCTATATCAATAAATGCAACGTCTTGAACAGGAAAGTTAATAGTCCCATCAGACATTTCACTGGCCAGAACAAACTGGAATGCTGAGCTTGGTTCTGGCTGCAGGTCCAGGGGAAGGCTGCCAAAATGGTGAGGTGTCTGGAAACCATGATTTAAGGATGGTTAATTCTTGGAAATGAAGAAACCTAAAGGGAGACAAGACAACTGTCTTTGAGTACTTAAAAGGCTCTCATGTGTAAAAGGGATTAGATTTTCTATGAAATTTTATAGTCCTGATAAAGAAGTGCTGAATATTTCACCTTAATGTGAAGAAACAGATTATAAGGTAGACACAGCCAAAGTTACAATGGGTGATGCATGAGGACTTCCTGTTGCTGAAACTCTTTTATCGTTATGTTGAAATTTAATAAATTGGTAGATTAAACATAACTCAATAGTTTAAAGAACACTAATAAAGTTTCATGCACTTAGCACTAAAGTTAAGAAATAAAGGATTAGCAGTATTTTAGAAGCTCCTATGGGACAGAAATATCTTGAATTCATATTAACCATATTTTTGTTTTTCTTATAGTTTTACCTCCTAAGTGGGTTTCCCTAAATAATACATTGTTTAGTGTTAAACTTTATGAGTTAATCATGCTTCATATGCTATTCTGGCTTATGTTTATTTTCTCAATGTGAAGTTTTGTGTTTATCCATGATGATGCATGTAGGAATGGGTCTGATATGGTTTGGCTGTGTCCCCATCCAAATCTCATCTTGAACTGTAGTTCCCATAATTCCCACATGTTGTGGGTGGGACTTGGTTGGAGGTAACTGAATCATGTGAGTGGTTACCTCCCATGCTGCTTTCATGATAGTGAGTGAGTTCTCATGAGATCTGATGGTTTTTTAAGGGGATTTCTCCATTTTGCTCAGCACTTCGCTCTCCTGCCGCCATGTGAAGCAGGACATGTTTGCTTCCCCTTCCACCATGATTGTAAGTTTCCTGATGCCTCACCAGCCATGTGGAACTGTGAGTCAATTAAACCTCTTTCCTTTGTAAATTACCCAGTCACAGGTATTTCTTCATAGCAGCCTGAGAATGGACTAATATAGGCTTATTTATTTTCACTACTCTACAGTACTCTATTTGTATGGGCATATCACAATGTATCAATCCACTGACGCATATTTGAGTTGTTTGCAGTTGCTGTTAAGCACAACCCCAATAAAAACATGCTTTTGTATGCTTACCAGTGCACAGGGAAGGGTTTCTTGGGGTTGTAGAGCAAGTTCAACTTCACTAGGTAACACCAAACACTTCCAAAGTGGTTGTGCCAATTTACCTTCCCATCAGTTTTGGATGACAGCTTCCAGTACTTGAAGTTATTGACATCCCTTGGTATTTTCAGACTTTTAAAGTTGTTTATCTGGTATGTGTGAAATGTACCTAATTGTGATTTTAATCTGTTAATCCCTTTATACAATGCTTTCATATGTTTAAAAAGCATCTGTCTTTCATTTTCTATGTCAGATCTCTTTATTTTTTTTGTCCATTTCTCTAATGAGTTATTATCTTTTTCTTATCGATACCTAGACACTAATCCTTTTTTGGTTACTTATTTTGTAATTATTTTCTTCTAGAATGTGTCTTGTCTTTTTTATTCCTTATGAAATTTTTAAATGTTAATTTAACCTCCTTAAATGGTAATTTTGTAGCATTTATCAACTTTTTTCCTTTATGGTTTAACTTTATGTAACTTTTTAAAGAATTATTTTTCTACTCTGAGTTACTAATATATCCTTCTTTATTGTCTCCTAAAGTTTTCTCTAGTTTTGCATTGACATTTGTCTTTACTTCATCTAGAATTGACATTTATGGTATAAGGTGTAATATAGGTATTCAATTCATTGTATCATTTTCGTATAATAATCACTGACATAAAGTTTCACCATTGAATGAATTGTTTCCATCCATGCATGAGTTTATGTGGGGACTCTCTTTTCTGTTTGTCAGTGAATCTATCCCTGCATACAGTTATACCTTGTTTTATTGTGCTTCACCTATTGTGTTCAGAGACACTGTGCATTTTACAAATTGAAGGTTTGTGGCAATCGTGCTTCCAGCAAGTCTATCAGCACCATTTTTTCAACAGCATGTGCTCACTTCAAGTCTCTGTGTCACATTTTGGTAATTCCAACAATATTTTAAGCCTTTCAAATTATTATTATTTTCGTTATGATCATTTGTGATCAGTGATCTTTGATGTTTCTATTATAATTGTTTTGTTTTGAGGCACCATAAACTACATCCCCATAAGATGGCAAACCTAATTAATAAATGTTCTGTGTGTTCTGACTGCTCCACACAGCAACCATCTTTCCCACACCCTTTATTTCTCCTTCTTCTCTGGCCTCTCTGTTCCCTGAGACACAAGAATATTAAAATTAGGCCAATTAATAACCCTAAAATGGCCTCTAAGTGTTCGGGTGAAAGGAAGAGTCACATATCTCTCATTTTATATCAAAAGCTGGAAATGATTAAGCTTAGTGAGAAAGCCATGATGAAAGATGAGATAGGCCAAAAGCTAGGCCTCTTGCACCAAATGGCTAGTTATGAATGCAAAGGAAAAGTTCTTAAAGAAAATTACAAGTGCTGCTCCAGTGAACACACAAATGAAAAGAAAGTGAAACAGCCTGATTACTGATATGGAGAAAGTTTTAGGGTTTGGATTGATGATCAAAGCAGTCACAACCTTCCCTTTAGCCAAAGCCTAACCCAGAGCAAAGCCATAACTATGTAGGCTGAGAGAGGTGAGGAAGCTATAGAGAAAAGTGGGAAGGTAGTAGAGGTTGGTTCATGGGGTTTAAGGAAAAAAGCCATTTCCATAACATAAAAGTGCAAGGTGAAACAACAAGTGCTGATGTAGATGCTGCAGCAAGTTTCCAGAAGATCTAGGTAAGATCATTGATAAAGGTGTACACTAAACAATAGATTTTCAATGTAGATGAAAAGCCTTATAGTAGAAGATGCTATCTCAAATTTTCATAACTAGAGAAGATAAGTCAATGCCTAGCTTTAAAACTTCAAAGGACAGGCTGACTCTCCTTTTAGGGGCTAATGTATTTGGTGACTTTAAATTGAAGTCAATGCTCATTTACCATTTTACCATTCCAAAATCTTAGGGCTCTTAAGAATTACACTAAATCTACTCTGGCTGTACTCTCTAAATGGAAGAACAAAACCTGGATGGCAGTGTATCTGTTTCTAGTATGACTTACTGAAATATTTTAAGCCCACTGTGGAGACCTACTGTTCAGAAAAAAAGATTTCTTTCAAAAAAGTACTATTCATTCACAATACACCTGGTCACCCAAAAGCTCTGATGGAAATGTCCAAAAAGATTAATATTGTTTTCATGCCTGTTAACACAGCATCCATTCCATAAGCCCATAAATCAAGGAGTAACTTTGACTTTCAAATCTTGTTACTTAAGAAATACATTTCATAAGACTGTAACTGTCATAGGTATTGATTCCTCAGATGGATCTGGACAAAGTACATTGAAAATCTTCTAGAAAGGATTCACCATTCTAGATTAGATTAAGAACATTTGTGATTCATGGGAGAAGGTCAAAATGTCAACAATTATAGGAGTTTGGAAGAAGTTGATTCTAATCCTCATGGAAGACTTTGAGGGGTTCAAGACTTCAGTGAAGGAAGTCACTGTGGATGTGACAGAAATAGTAAGAGAACTAGAGTTAGAAGTGGAGCCTGAAGATGTGACTGGATTGCTGCAATCTCATACTAAAACTTGAATGGATGAGAAGTTGTTTCCTATGGATAAGAAAAGAAAGTGGCTTCGTGAGATGCAATCTACTCCCAGTGAAGATGCTATAAACACTGTTGAAATGTCAACAAAAGATCTGGGATATTACATAAACTTAGTTGCTAAAATAGCAGCAGGGTTTGAGGGGATTGACTTCTATTTTGAAAGAAGTTCTACTGTGGGTAAAGTGCTATCAAACAGCATTGCATGCTATAGAGAAATCTTTCATGAAAGTGTCAGTCAATGTGGCAACCTTCATTAATGTCTTATTTTAAGAAATTGCCACCGCTACCTCAACCTTCAGCAATCACCACCTTGATCAGTCAGCAGCCATCAACACTGAGGCAAGACCCTCCACCAGCAAAAAGATTAGGACGTGCTGAAGGCTCAAAAATGATCGTTATCATTTTTTAGCAATGAAGTATTTTTAATTGAGGTATGTACATTGCTTTTTTTAGATATAATACAATGCTATTGCACACTTAATAGACTACAGTACAATGTAAATATAATTTTTGTATGCACTGGGAATCTAAAAAAATTGTGTGACTTGCATTATTCCAATATTTGCTTTATTGTGGTGGTCTAGAACTGAATCCACAATATTTCTGAGGTATGCTGTGTATATTATATTTTCTTGTTACAGTCTTTTTTGGTCTTGACATGTGGCCGAGCAAGATGTACTCACTCTCTCTCTCTCTCTCACACACACACACACACACACACACACACACACCAGTTTTTTTCTTTAGGAGTGTGGGATTTAGTTCCTAGTGCATTTGTTCTGGCATATCCATTTTATAACCAATTTATCAAGTTCCATAAAAGCAAAACAATGCAATGCAAGAAATATCTTATGGAGATTTTGTAGAGGATTCCTTGTAATGTATAGATCAGCGTGAGGAAAACTGACAACTTTACACCATGTACTCTTCTTTCTATCCAAGAACATTATTGAGATGTTTTGGTTTATTTGATATACTGCTTTTCAATAACCTTGACATGTTTTATCATAGAAATTTAAAACACCCTTTGTTTGATTTCTTCACTTTCATTTCTTTTGCTGTTGCTGTTTTAAATAGGACATTTGTATCAAATACCTCTTATGTATCATTTCACAAACTCTTGGCTTCAGCCCTTATTCCAGCTCTGCTGCTGTGATCCTAACAAATTTGTCCAGCTTTATTCTATGCAACCTTACAGCGTACCTGTGTTCATATATTATTAATTGTATTACTTTTAAATGGCAAAAACCGAAATTACTTTTGCACCAATCTAATATGTCATTTAGTGCCTGCCCCTGAGCCTCTTTTGCACCCAGTCAGAGACACTCATGGAAGCTCATCCACACTCATCTTTATGCAACCTAGAAGTGCAAGGGAGTTAGCATGTGGGGTCTCATCCCTGAGCACTGAGCAACAAGAGCATATGGATAGATGCATCCTCCTTTCCTATCACAGGAGGACATTTCTGAGAGGCCTTCCATAGGTTTTAGAAGGCTTTGTGGCCAGATCAATAATACAGATTTATCTTGGCTTTCTTTTCTTTCCTGCTTATCCCCCTATTCCTCACAATTATTACCTATAATCACATTATTGAATTACCTAACTGCACTAAAGCCTTTGTTACAGGCTCTGCCTCTGAGGGAACCCAAGCTAAGACAGTATTTTTAAATTATATTTTCTGGTTGTTGCTGATGTATAGAGTGCAACTGACTCTTTCATATCAACAACAATTCCACTATTTGAGTTCTAAGGAATAAGTGCTTTATATATTATCAATTTTAATCCTCATAGACTTTATGACGTAGGTACATGAGTATACATAATAATAAAGTTTAATATACTGACTTTTGTATATGGCAATATTGATAATTCATATTAATTATAATAAAATGTGTATAGAATCGTTAGAATTTTCTGTGTAAGCAATCCTTGGCTTCATGCTATATAAAAGGAAATACATTCAACATTTCACATTTAAATATAATGCTTACTGTAGGATTTTTATAGATCTCTACATTAGATTAAGGAAAGTATAATTTATTCCCCATTAGTTATGAGTTTTTGTTTTAAATAGATAAGAATTTCACTAAATGCTTTTTAACCTATTTATTAATTAGATATTAATTTGATTTTCTCCTTAATTTCAAATTAGAAATTAATTTAATTTAATTTATTTAATTGATATTAGATTACCATTGAAATAAACCCACTGTGGTCATGATTATCTCTTTTATATATCACTTAATTTCATTTGATATTATGTTTACTAATACTAATTTCATTTGTATTCATGTTTACTAATGAAACTTGTCTAGTATTAAGTATCAAGGTAATATTAATCTCAAGATGAGCTACAGAATGATATTGTTTGTCCTCTTTAAGAGTCAGCATATGTTTAGAATTATCTTTTCACTGAAAATTTAGTAAAACTTTCCATTAAAGCCATCTGAGATTAGTGCTTCCATTGTGGAAAGATTTTTAATCTTTAATTCAAGTTTCCTAATGACTATTTTTCATCCCTTGTATTCTTCTTGGGTCGCTTTTAGAAGTTGGATTTTTCTAAGAATTTACTTACTTTACCTAGGTTTTAAAATATTTTGTCATAAGCTATTTATAATATCTTCTTAATTTTCATAACTTTTGTCTCCTTTTTCATTTATAATATTGTTTGTTTGCAATTTGAACCATAGTTTTCGTGATTAATCTTGTCAGAGGTTCATCTAATTTATTATTATTTTCAAAGAACCAATCTCTGGTTTTGGTGATTTCATTATCCTTCTTCATTTTCTATGTCATTAATTTCTGTTATAATCTTCCTTCTACTTTTTAAGAATTATTTTGCTGTTCTAACTTTTCAAGTTGAATGTTTAAGATGTTTGATTGATTTTGAGTGTTTCTTCTTTAAGGTTGATAATTTCCTGTAATATAACTTTAGCTGTATAACAATTTTAACAATAGGATTTTCATTATCATTACATTCTAAGTATTTTTGAAATTGTATTATGGTTTACTCTTCAACCCGTGAGTATATTTAATAACATATATTTTAATTTTAATCACTTTTTTCTATGTTTTTGGAGGTTATTGATCTCTAATTTAATGACATTGTCACCTCAGATGATGCGGTATTTATTCTATCAATCCTTTGAAATTTGTTGTGACTAATTCTAAGTATAGCACATGGTCAGTTTTCACAAATTTCTTTATATGCTTGAAAATAATGTTTGTTATCCAATTATTAGATGTATAATAATTTCCCATATAGGTAAATTAGAACATGTTTACTGATTTTGCTATTAACATCTTCTATACATGTAGACATAAAAGTATCTTAATTGACTTGTGCTATCAATGACTAAGAGATACATTGTCAACCTTGATGATGTTTAATGTATCTTTCTCTTTGCGATTCCGTCAATTTTTTATTTAAAATTTTGAGGCGATGCAAGTGTGTACATAGCAATTGAGAATATTTTAATTTCTTGATGAATGTAGCTTTTCATTCTTTTCAGTGATTCTCAAAATTACAAGCAATTCTTTTTTGCCTTTGAGTTTACTCTGCATAGTATTAGCACTGCTATGGCAGCTTTGTCTTGGTTAGTATTTGACTTGAAGTCAAGGGAGGTTGAATGACAGGCCCAAGTTCACAAAGATAATTCCCAGAAGTTGAACTAGGACCCAGACTTTCTGACATCCAGTCCAGTTCTCTTGCTTGCATCCTACAGAACAAGTGTGATGTGATACAGAAGAGAGTCAGAAAGACATGAATGACATATGTTAAGAAGCAATGAAGACAGCTGGGCTAGCTACAGAGGAACAATGCAGTTAAACCCAGGCACAGAGTTTGAATTTTATGATCAGCGTGTCATGACCAAGTAAGATTTTAGGAAGCCTATAATTTCAGCCATATTCAAGAGAGAAAATGAGACCGTTTAAAAGGGTCCTGTCCCTCCAAACCCAGTATAATGTAATGAGAGTTTGACTCAAAGCCATGGGAATGAAAAGAAAAAGGCAGATTCAAGAGTCATTTTATGTAGGAAATGACACACCAAAATGACTTAATGGATTTTGGAGGTGAAGGAAATAGTAGAGTCAAAGATACTACCTCATTTATGTCTGTAGTAACCTGACAGCTTTATTACTTTTTAGGTTAGAAACCGCAGAGTGGGGAATCAGTAGATGGCCTAGGGAAGGAGAGAAAATAATGGGTTTCCTCTCCATGCAGTGAGTCGGGTATTTCTAGTATGCAGAGGAAATACACCACTAAGTACAGATTGAAATATGTAGGGATCTTTTTATTTGTTGTTGGTTTTGTGTCATTTTGCCCTATGAGAAAGGAGACCATTTGCATAGAAATCATAGTGGAATATTTGTTTCAGGCTCTGTGTTTCTTAACAAACACAAAGAATCATTGTCTGTCAAACATTTTAAATTAAAAATTGCTATAATTTATTACTGCTATATTTTAAAAATTGATGTCAAAGATAATGGCTTTATGAACAAAATTCTGGTCAACCCAGAGGGCCTTCTTGGACAACCACTGTATTCCAGGCGCTCTTGAGCATCCTTGTATTAAATAAGTAAGATTTATTGCTTCAGCGGTTTGAAATTCCTTGTGGACCTCCCCTTAAAGTATTGACAAGGCTCAACCCTATTTAATCCACAACCATTAAGATCAAAGCATTATGTGGTACATCTGCTTGTGTAATTACCAGTAATGCCAGAAAACAGCTTTGTGAATTCGGTCACGATGAACTCTGAGGGAATAAGCAGCTGGAAAGGCTCTAGGAACTCTCTCTCCAGAACTTTAGAAAACTGTACTCAACCCAGTGAATATTTTTTTCAGTGAGTTTGGTTTTGGTTTTTGTTTTTCCAACTGGATATAATATAAATGTCTGAGATTTTGCTACATAATACGATCTCTTTGGAAGGGTCAATCCTAATGTTTTAGGCCAGTTCAGCAGGCTTGAGTTCAACTCTGGAAATGTGTAAGTTCCAACAGGATCCTAAAAAACCACCTAAAAGAGCCTGTGTTTGCCCACAGATTATTTATGTGTGAGCCCTTCCACTAGTAGAACAGCGAAGCCCCAGGGGAATCATTGAGATGTCTGAACATCAACGGTAAGTCTATTTAGATGCTCTAAAATCACAAATTCAAATCCCCAGAAGGCCTACTAAGCCCTGGCTTCAAGGTACATTCATGTAGTATAATGCTGTCTGTTATGAGACTTTTATATTAATACAGAGCACACAGAACTTCAGTTTTAAAGTTCCCATGTCAATTTTTGTAGCAATAGAAGTTGTCTTTGTGTTCTCAGCCAATGTCTCTGGGACTTGGCTGAAATTTTGGAGCCATTGAGAAAGTGGCTATATATGTAATTTCAGATTAATAATAAAAGAGATATTTCTTTATTTAAAATCTCAAAATGTATTGTATATCTAGAGTAAATAAAGTGTTTTGAAAATGTCTCCTAACAATAGAACAAGATGAATCTACATTGGCCAAGGTTTTGCCTCCAAACTTCATATATAGTCATGAGACATTTCCAAAAGCTTCAGTAAACATAAAGTTTTTTAAAGCTTTTAGGAAGATGAGTTTTTCTTTTGTTTGTTTCCTCCAAGTAACCTGCTACTTGTCTATGTTCATCAGGAAACGTCACCTCTTAGTAATCTTAACTTTTTTCATTAGAGAATGAAAGAGACATAAATGGAACTGATTGCAATTCTCTAAAACCTCTCTCTTAATTTCTATGTGTTTTTATGTGTTGCTCCCTTTGCTTAGGTTATCCTTTCCTACACTCTTTTTAAAATAAATCCTAAAAATTCTTTTTCTTTCTCTTTTTCTCTCTCTTTTTTTTTTTTTTTTTTTTGGTGTTGTTGTTGTTTTAGACACAGGGTCTTACTCTGTCACCTAGGCTAGAGTGCAATGGTGTGATCACAGCTCATTGCAGCCTCAAACTCCCGGGCTCCCGAGATCTTCCTGCCTCAACCTCTGGATTGGCTGGAACTACAGGCACACATGCCACCACTCCTGGCTTATTTTATTTTGTTTTATTTTATTTTATTTTAGTAGATGAGGTTTCACTATGTTGCCAAGGCTGGTCATGAACTCCTGGGCTCAAGCAATCCTCTGCCTTGGCCTCCCAAAGTGCTGGAATTATAAGTGTGAGCTACCATGCCTAGCCAAAATCCTAAAGATTCTTTAGCACTTAGCTGAATTGTCACTTCTAGAAAGCTGTAGAAAGCCTAAACGTCTCTCTCCTACTTTAGTCTCTTCTCTTTTGACCAAACTGGGCATCTGCTCCTGACTTCCACAGTCACTTTGTCCTTTTTCTGTCATAACACTTACTTGTATTTACTTCTCTCCAGCAAGAGCACCTCAAATATACTGCCTTACTTGCATCCTAGCACCTAGTGTAATAAATGTCTTTTAAGTGCATAATAGAACTCTGACAAACTGCTTTCTCACTCACTTCACAGACGTACAAAACAAATGTGATCTTTTCTTTTAAAGTTTTTGATAAATTATGTAGGGCGGGCATGGTGGCTCACACCTGTAATCCCAGCACTTTGGGAGGCCTAGGAGGGTGGATCACCTGAGGTATGGAGTTCAAGACCAGCCTGACAAACATGGAGAAACAATGTCTCTACTAAAAATACAAAATTAGCCAGGCGTGGTGGCGCATGCCTGTAATCCCAGCTACTCGGGAGGCTGAGGCAGAAGAATCGCTTGAACCCGGGAGGCGGAGGTTGTGGTGAGCCGAGATCGTGCCATTGCACCCCAGCCTGGGGACAAGAGCGAAACTCCATCTTGAAAAAAAAAAAGTGAGAACCTGCTACATGCCTGGCACTGTAGGCACAGAAGACAGAGCGATGAACAAGCCCTTTCCTCTTACAGCTTATATAATAGTGGGGGAGACATAAAATAAAGCAAGCAAACAAAAAGTAAGTCTATAATGTGATGTCAAATAGTATTAAGTGCTGTGTAAAAAAATCAGCCAGAGCCAGGGATAGAAAAAAATGAATAAAGTACAGGTGGGTGGTGGTGGGGGACAGGCTCTTTCTGGCCAGAATGAGGTGAGGGAATGAGACCAAGCCAGAAAGGGAAGAGCATTCAGGGAGGGGAACAGCAACTGCAAGGATTCCATGTCAGCACATCTGATGTGCGTGGAGAACAGCAAGGAGCCAGTGGGACTAGACTGGAGAGAGTAAGGGCCGAGAGGCACGGGATGGGTCTAAAGGTGGGCAGAGTTCTTACCACCCAGAGGCTTGGAGGCTCCTAGGGACTTTCCATGGAATGCATGGCTTGCAAGTTTGAAGATGGCCCATTTGAGGCTTTGATCAGGGACAGAATGTGGTCTGAGGAATGTTTCAGCAGGAGCACTCTGGATGCTAGTTAGAAACTGAATGCAGGGGGACATGGAAAATTGTTAGGGAGCTCAAATACTAATCCAGCCAAGATGTTGACTTTAGCTAAGATGTAATAATTGAGGTGGTGGGAAGAAGTTCGATTTCAGATAAATTTAGAAAGCAGAGCTGATAGGATTTGGCATTTACTTTTGTGAAGTTATAAGTTTGTTACAAAGTAAATTAGAATCAGGCAAATCCCATGACTAACCAAAATACTGACAACATACACGCACATATGCATAAACACACACCTACCACACACATGGATGAACACACACACACCCCTACCACATCCAGATATAGCTAATGACACAACACACACAAACCTCTTGGTTTAATCTGATCTGGGGCAGTAGGCACTATTGCAAATACTATGGCAATCTGTGACTTAGGATTCACCTCATAACTGCTCTATATGAGCCACCTCTGGCTGCCTCTACCTAGTTCACAAGTCTACAACTACAGTTTGCCAATATTCCCTTCACAAATGCACTGCCCTGTCTTAGCCTGAATATAATTGTGGCCATGGGCAGTTACTTTTACCCCTCTGCCATCACAAAACCCTGGTTTTTTGTCCACTCAGAGAGGCTCAGCTGCCCCAAGCTCCACTCCAGAGATATAATGCAAAGAAGAAAGGCTTGGAGTTTGAATCTTGATTTTGCTGCTTACTGGTTGAGTAATGTCACTGAACTCTCTGAACCTTAGTTTCCTCATTTGTGAAATGCAGAAGTGTTAAAAACTTGAAGAGATGCAAGAGATAATCTTTCTCATTCTGCCTCTGTGCTTCAGGATGTCATTCACAGTCTTGTCCAAAAAAATATGCCATCAAAGTAACATTAGTAAAGCCACCAACTGGGATGTCTATGACATATTCAACACTCACAGCCATGTCTAAGGTCAGAATCTGACTCTGCTCTAAAGACTTCTAGTTTGGATCAATTCCTACCAGCAGTGGCATCACTGGGACCACTTGCAGTCCCAGAAACAGGGTCCCAAGATGGCTTCTAGTCTTGAGTTTTCATTAAACCCTTTGCATTTTGAGGATAATAATACTATCAACAGGGCAATCCACAAACAGAGATGATAATGATGTCTCAGAAAGGAGGCATCAAACCAAGATATTTTTCAAGATTTGGCAAGTCAGTCTCTTTACAAAGTTCCTTTAATCACTGAGGGGCTAAGGCCACTTGAATTTCATTTATTTTTAAGTAGTGTTTTAGGATAAAGGCTAAAATTGCTCCAATGGGAGGGAGAGAAAGAGAGGGCAGACAAGAGCAAAGGGTTGAGAGCTGAGCAATGTGTCAATACACACAATGGAAATCATCAACAGACACTGAGGGCAAATTACTTTCATATACAGGAATTATACCCCAATAAAAGAGACTGATAGATGCTTACACAGCTGTGGTTATCAGGATAACATAATAGTGTTTGTTCAAAGCAAATAATGGAGTAGCATCAGGCTCAATATGACAGGCTTTCAGACCTTACCAACAATAGAGAAAGGACAAGTACCGAATAAGGCAATAAAATAATCAGGGAAAAAGAACAAAGATTGAGCCCCAGGTTGATGTCAAGAAGTGCGAGTGATGTGAGGAGGGTTTTAAGGAGGCTGCTTTTTTAGCCTATAAGGTTAATTCTAAATATCTAACAGGTTAATGCACAATTTTCAGACAACTTTACAACCCATGCATAATTAGACTGATGTTTGTGAGTTATTTGTTTTGTTTCTAATTGAAATTTGGAATTTGAACTATGTAATAATTGGTGTTAGGAGGGAGATGGAATATGCAAAAAGTTGGCCATTTATCCTCCAGAAGGAGACGTCTATGTGCCCCAGTCAAAGATAAAGTAACGTAAGCTATTTTGTCCTAGTAGTTTGTTATAAATTATAATTCAGGTAAAATATATCATTAGAAATGGCAGTAAATCATGGATTAAAGTAAGTTTGTGTTTCTTCTGTTGACATCGTCTTTTAATACAGCGCCTCAATCAAAACTTGGTTCTCTCTTCTCAAGAAATAAGATGTTTATTTTCCCTTTCTCAGACAAATTTTACCTGAGCAATAGCATTTTGTTTTGATAAATATAATCTTTGACTTCATAAAATAGAAGATCACCATCTTTATTTATTTCTTGTCTCACCATGAAATAGGTTCTGGAATGCTACTTCTTGAAGGTACCAATGGGAGAAATAATTTCAACCATTATGTAAAATTGAATACAGGCTGAATAGTCCTTATACAAAATGCCTGGCACCAGAACTGTTTCAAATTTTGGATTTTTAAAAAATTTTGGAATATTTGCACATACATAATGAGATATTTTGGGAATGGGACCTAAATCTAAATATAAAATTTATTTATGTTTTATATACACATTATATACATATCCTGAAGGTAATTTTATGCAATATTTTTTAAAATTTCTTTTCTTAAGCTTAGTGGCAAGAATGCAATATTTTAAATAATTTTATGCGTGAAACAAAGTTTTGAATGAGTTTTGGCAGCAACCCATTACATAAGGTCAGATGTAGAATTTTCCACTTGTGATATCATGTCGGTGCTCAAGTTTCAGATTTTGGAGCATTTCAGGCTTCAGATTTTTGGATCAAGTCTGCTCAACCTGTATTGTCATATAGTGATTACTACATAGTTATTTTATAAAATTGTAGCAAAGCTGAATTTATGGCTATTGTTAAAAAAAATTGGCATTATCACCCAACCGACACTAATTCAAAGCATGCTATAACCTATTAACCATAATCCTCTGGCTATCTTTTCTGCCAACTGTATTTCAGGCCTTCTGACACAATTAAAAATGTCTTCTTTCTACTGAGCCTGAAAGTTCACTGGTAATGGAGGAGTTAATTAAGAGTTTGTAAAGCTTAAAAGCTTCACAGTCCCATTTGTTTCTTTGTGTTCAACAAAAAGCAGCCTTGAGAAAGTTTGACTGACATTTATGATAATTACATTTGGAGATTAAAATAATTTAGGGTTTCAAAAGGTTTAAAATTTATACACCATATTGGGCCTCACATGATTATGGCTTCCTTCATATCATTTTCGTCTGGCGTTGAAATTCATTTGATGTGAATGTAATAGTCATTTTAATGGATATTGTTAATTCCTTGTTTTCAGCATAATAGATAAAGGGGAATTTAATTAAATTCATTGTGTGAGCACTTATCAGGGGTAAAAAGGTTCACAGAATTATTATTTTTCTGGTGTGACATGTAAAGAACATTGTAAAAGACAGAACATGAGCCATATCAGAGTGTGGCTGGCATTAAAAGTCACACTAGTTTTACCTCCCCGTAGATAATGTGGCAGGCTTCAAACCAACACTAAAAAGTGGTATCTTGAAACTATAATTTCCATAAGGGACCAGCATGATGTAACAACACTGCTTTCTCTCTTCTTCAAACTTGGTGAGACTCTTTAAGGTCAGAGTTCAAGTTTCCCGAAAAGTCTTAACAGAGAATCAAATCTTAGGTCCCCAAAATTCAGCAAGATATGGCAAGAGGTTTTGTTACAGTAGCAGCTCCACTTCTTGTGCCAGCTCAGAAAACCGGAAGAACAACCTCTCCCTGGAGATTTGGGGACACTCCTGGTTATAATCCCTGCTGACTAAAGGGCTCCAAAAGTCACTGGCCCAGGTACAAAGAAGCTATGACCTCATTCACGGAAGGTAACTTTCTGGGAAGGAAAGGTCCAACAAGAACTGCTGAGATGCTGAATTTATTTTGGTGGAAGAGAAAAGCCTGAATTATTTATTCTGTAGAATTTTTGCAGCATATTGATTGATATCTCCCTTTGGGTCATTAAGCCCAGAAACTCTGCCCTTAGTTTACTAGTCACAAACCTTTGTCATAAATTCTTCAGAGTTGTAGACTACATTCAAACACCATAATCATTAAACGTAAAAATATACTGGAAAATTCCACTGAGAAAAAAACTAATTAGAAAAACTTTCAACTAATTTAACAGCAAACAAACTCTATCATAAATGAACCCACTACACTACTATCCAACCTTTAAAACTTTGAGTTACAATGCTAAAATTAAATAACATAATAGGTATATTTAGAAACACACACACACATCGAAGATAGGCTAACAGTTTCTCTGAGTAATTACATGTGATTTTCTTTTCTTTTTCATATGACTATTGATATGGTTTGACTATGTCCCCACCCAAATCTCTTCTTGAATTGTAGCTCCCATAATCCCCATATGTCGTGGGAGGAACTCAGTAGAAGGTAATTAAATCATGGGGGTGGATTTTTCCCGTGCTGTTCTCATGAGAGTGAATAAGACAGGTGAGTCTTGCAGGTCATAATAAACAGTATAAACTTTTTAAACTTCTTCCCATAAACAGTGATAGTAAATAAGTCTCACGAGATCTGATGGTTTTATAAAGGGCAGTTCCCCTGCACACATGTTCTCTTGCCTGACACCACATAACACATGCCTTTGCTCCCCCTTCACCTTCTACCATGATTGTGAGGTCTCCCAGCCATGTGGAACTCTAAGTCCATTAAACCTCTTTTTCTTTATAAATTACCAGTCTCAGGTATTTCTTCATAGCAGAATGAAAATGGACTAATACAACTATATTATAATGATAATGACTATGCGTCACTTTTTAAATGTGCAAAATGCCTTGAAAGAATTGAAAAAGTAAATAACTTAAATACAAAGGTCTCTCTCTGTTTCTGTCTCTCTCTCCCTCCTGTGTGTATGTGTGCGTATGGTGTGTGTGTTTGTGTGTATCACTTTTCCCAGACCAAACCCATTTTCTCCCACACTCAAAACATACTCTAACAGACTAAGAGTCAAAAGCAGCTGGTGTGAAAAGGAATGTGTAAAATGTAACAATATCACATCCCTTCACTTTGCCAAATTCAGTGGTGGGAGTAGTTTTAATATGCATCCTTTGGGGAGAAAAAGGGACACCACTCACCTCTCTTTGATCCTTCCAATCTGAACCCCATAATATTGCTGTTCCTTTCATAATTAAACTTTTCAAGAGTACTTCTTGCCTCAACCATCTCACCACACATTTCTCAATCTTTCTCATGTGGCTTCTACTTCCCACACATTAATTTTTAAAACTCTTTTCCAAAAAGTCACCATGACTTCCTAAATACCAATTAAAAGAATTCTCTCTCACTCTTTCTCTCCTTTGATCCTTCTGCTATATTTGACATATGTGCCTACTACCTCTTTCTTTAGAAACCAAAGGCAAACTGATTTTATTACTCTGCACTCTTGTCCTTCTCTGATTCCAATGACTACTTTTTGTTTTTATCGCCTGTTTTCATTCTTTTCCTGGATCTGCTTTCTTTTCCCACTCCCCACGTGAAAGCCATTTTCAAGCCTGTTTCCAATCCTCATGTCACTTGATTTCAACATTTATTAAGAACTTGCTACATATTTGGCACAATGCTGGGCACTGGGCATACAAAGATGACTATGCTGTGCAGAAGTATGCAGACTAATGAAAACATTTTAAATATTTTAAATGGGGTAAAATAGAACAATCAATGTTATAGATGCCAGGATAACAGTACAAACTGAAAACAGAGCAGTGTGCAAAGGAGAGAGTAGCAGATTCTCCTTGAAGAGATGTCTGGAATAACCACACCTGGGAAGAGGTGAGTCTTGCAGGTCATAATAAAGACTATAAACATTTTAGACTTCATTCCGCGGACAAAGGGAAGCTGAGAAATTTTACATGAATAAATGAAACAGATTTGCATTTTAGAAAACAATTATTGAAAGCAGTGAAAGAAATGGAAGAAAATGATATCATCTAGAGAACAGGAGACTTATTGGGACATGCTTGTTGTTGATGTTGAGGAGCGTTGAGTAGCCCTGAAATATTGCAGCATCCGTGAGAACAGAAAAGAGGAGGTGAATGAAGGAGGTAGAGAAGAGTGAGGATTAAAGAGATAAATATCTATAGGATTTAGTGCTGATTCTGTAGGGGAGGAAAGGAGACAGAGGGGATGGAATTCAAGATGACTCCTAGGATTCAGATTTGGGCTTCTAAATGAATCATGCTGATGACATATGTCACAGATAAGCAATGTAGAAAGAGGTATTTGTTAATGGGGAGATAGTGGGCTGGATTTTAAACATGTTGAAATTGGGATCTTTCAGGAAATTCTAGGAAATGTTGGCTAGGAGAATCAGAAGCTTATGTCCTGAACGGGAAACATTTAACACTCATAAGTATAAAAGAGACAGTCTAATCATATGATTGTGTAAGGAAAAGAGGTGAGTCACTCCGGGAGAGTGAACAGAATAAGAAGTAAATAATATTAAGCCAGAGTCCAGGAACTATCAGCACTTCAGTGGTGAGAGGAAGAAGAAGACTCAGCAAATGAAAACAAATGATTACCAGTTCCATAAACCCACCGGCAATGGCCGTCAAAGTTCCTGTTTTCCTTTTTGCTACAACTAAAGAAGTGTCCCCCTAAAATCTTCTGCCCTCTCAAGCAAACCTACAAATAACTCCAAAATCTGTATCACTCATTCAGCCTTTCTTCTAAACTCTTTAATACGATCCTCCAAAATCTGACTCAAATCTCTTTTGTCTAGACGTTTCTTCTGGAACTCTCTTAACACAGCCTCTGAGCTTTAGCCTGTCAAAATGACTTTCTTCCAATTTCGCATTTACTATTCCACATCTCTGCCTTTATTAATGCTGTTCCCTCATCCTAGTATTCCCCCATCCCTCACTCCCAGCCATCATTTATTATCATGACCCCTGGCTTATGAGAAGCTAAAAATAGCCCAAACTGGAGTCGCTAACATCAAAGGGAAAAGGAGGGAGAATATCACTATTTATCCAGGTTCTACTAATGTTCTAGAATTATGTTTGGCCGTGGGTGTGTCTGTGTTTGTGAATACATCTCATTTAATCTTGCAGCAGCCCTAAAAGATCATATTTATAAAGGAAGATACTGAAGCTTATTCATTTACATAATAAATGTTTATCAAATGCCTATTATTTACCAGTCGCTGTGCTTGGTGCTAAACAATGGTAAACCAGAGTCCCCAGTTTGCACCTACAAAGAGCTATTAACAATGAGAGAGACAAATATTGAAAATATAATTATGTAAATAAATGTATAATGGCAAGTTGAAGTAGCAGCCATGATGTGAAATGATGGGAAGCTAATTCAGGGAAGGGAACCTCCGTTCTTAGGCAGGGATATTCATGGGGTGATCTCAAGGATAAGTGGCCAGGTGAATAATGTGTCAGGCCAAGGAAGGAGCCTGTATGAAGTATGAAAACATAATGAAAGGCCAGTGATGCTAGAGAGGAGTGAGAAAACAGAAAAGAGGGGCTCTGTGAAGCTGAAAAAGGAGGCAGACAAGATTTTGCATGTCTTTATAGGCCATGTTCGAGAGCGTAAATTTTACTCATTAAATAATTAGAAGACATTGAAGGATATTATGCAGCAGAGTTGCATAAAACATTTTTTTAAAATTAGAAAAAATAATTAAATAAAATCATCCATTTCATATACTACAGAACAAAAGGCTAAACATTGGGTCTGATCCCCAACTTTGCAGAAAGTTTGTCATCTCGTCTCAATCCAGACCTATTAGCATAATCTAAAAGACATGGCCACCCCTGGCAGGCTTGCGTGGTCTTAACTCAGATTCTGGTGCTCTTTGCTCAAATTCCAAATCTTACTTGAAAATCTCTTGAAGAATATAAACTTTTTTGCCATATAAAATTCTGGAATATTAGGCTATCTTTCAAGTATGGGGGGCCTTGTACATCAGCCTTTAGCAAAATTAAACTTGTCTACCTTTCAACTCATAGAATAATTGTGGTTCAACATGATGTTTGGGATGGAGCTGGTGCTAAAATCAGGCCCCTTGCTATTGTAACTTACAAGAAATGCATTAGCAAACAAAGACGGCAGAAGGTGGGGAGCCTGATTGCCTAGATTTCAAGTCTGGCTCCACTACTTATTAGCTGTATAACTCTGGGCTAGGCATTCTAAGCCTATTTCCTCATCTATAAGATGGGGATGATAGGAAGAATAATACTTAACTCATAGGGTTGTGTAAGGATGAAATGAGCTAATACATTTAAAACTCATAGGATTGTGTAAGGATGAAATGAGCTAATATACATAAAGCACTTGCAACAGTACCTAACACAGAATAAATGCTGCATAAGTGATATCTGTTATTGTTAATAATTATGAAGGCATTTATAATTTGGGGTGTTTCTTAGAAAAAAATGCATATATCCATCTGTAACCATTATTTATAAATAGACTGACCTTTTAGGCGAAGAGACCAACAGACATGCTCTTTCACATCCCTACTGAAATATGCAATGCTCAAGCTTGCCAAATGTTTCATTATCATTTCTATGCTCCTGTCCCCACATGAGAGGTAGGAAAACCTGGGCAAGTGGACTGTGTTTCCATCAGAATCTGGTATTCTGGTGGAAGGTACATCCTCCTCAAAGTGCTACATCTTAAAACACAGTGGCTGGCAGGATCTGAAAGCCACTTACATCCTTCTAGGACTATTTCTAGGGCTTATCCAATAAACAGCCATGAATAAGGAAGAGAAACAAACCCTGGAGACAAAGTCAGATTGAATACTTCCTTACAGTGACAACTTCTCAGAGAATACGATTCTAGACACTTTAGCTGAATATTATTACAATTAGCTTCCACACCTGAATCCTGCAAGAGTTCATGCTGTATTGTAGAGGAAGGGTGTCTCTGATTCTACTTCTATATTGAAGAAATGAAAGGCTCCGAATCCATGGATTATTTAAATGGAATGAGCTCCTCTGGCTTATTGCTGCCATGTTTTGTCACATGTTGAGGTCCAGCCCAGGTGTCCAAGTTGACCTAAGCAGAGGAGACCTTGAAGATGTTTACAAAACTAGGAGAAAAGTGTATAGAATAGGAGAAAAGTGGATAAAATCAAGCTAATCTTAATTGGAGGAGGTGTGACCAGAAAGGCAGGACAAAATATTGTGAGGAGCTAAACAGAAACACACAATGTTCATTGATTACGGTTGAAAAATGACTTGAAGAGCAACAGAGAGGGAAAGATGCTGAGAAAGAAGGAAGAGTCAATTCCCTTTCCCACCTGCCCTCCATTGTCTATGTGAGGCAAGGGGGAGATTAGAGGCTAATGGATATGAAGTCAAGGTACGACATTCAGCTGGTACCTTGGATATCTTACCTACAGCTCTCCAACTCCAACTTCCCATTTAGAAGGTGGGCATGGAAGATAGAGTTGCAGCTATCTTGAGATTGTATAGATACATAAATTCTACTTGGTGTTATATAAGTAGTCTATTGATAGATACATATTTTTATATATTTAAAATATTTTCTAATTAAATGAACACTGTTTTGCTAGGACTGAAACACTATTATTACATAAAATGCACCCATCAGTTACATTTCACAATTCCAAGAATAGCAACATAGCAGAAAAAGTCTGATATACAAACAAAAAGCTCAGTGTTTGTGGAATGCCTCAAACAGCATAATAATGACCAGAGACATACCTAGGATTTGTATATTTTCTTAAAATTTGTTTTTATAAATTAAATTTTTGTTAGAGACGCAGGTCTTTGGCTCATTTTCCCCTGTTGTCTTTATGTTAGGCAGCTTCCTTCAAACATTTCAAAGGGATGAATGTGTTTCCTTCATGGTTTATTTGAACTTGTATCAGATGATACAAGTTATGGAGAAAACAATTGAGCTAAAAAAATCATAGGAATATGTACATTGTAACATCTAGTCCAAACTAGAAACAGGTTGGAGAAGATGAGCTGAAAAATGCCCAAAAATTCAATTCCTTTTATGATTCATTTGTTTAAGACAGAAAACATTTTTTAAATTCGCCTATCAAAATCTTAATATTTTTATTACTTATTTAGACCACAAAACAATGTTTGTTTATTTATAAACTTTGGGAAAAAATTAAGGAAAAAAATAAAATCTTCAACAATATTTCTACCTAGATAATCACAGCTAACCTTTTGACATGTGTGCTCATTATATTTTTCATAAATATATTTATATAAACTTAAATAAAATTGGAATTATACTATGCACATTGTTTTGTAAATTAACCTTCCATTTTATTGTCTTAAACACTTGTCCAAATTATTACTTTTCTAAAATATGAACTTTAATAGCTGCATAGAACCTCATCATAACTATACTCTAAATTATTAAATCAATAATTCATTGTTGGTCATTTAAATTATTTGCAATTATAGTGATGTTACAATAAGCATCCTTGACATAATTTTGAGAATGTACCAGATTATTTTTTTAGACTGAGCACGTAGAAGGAGAATTATTAGATTGAAGGATATAAACATTTTTAAGACATGTAATACATATTGCTAACCTTTGCCCATTAAGGTTGAGCCAATTTGCCTTCCTGCTAACAGTATACAATAAGCCTATGCTGACTAAGAAACAAAATGTAAACCCTTAGTAATGCTACATAACAATTTCTGCTCTGACTATAACCAAATAAGAAGAGAGCAAAAAGAATAAAGTAGTAATAAATAAATGAAGAAAGCACAGATTTTCTTAAATTAGTGAGCATACTAAACTGGTATATTTATACGTAGGTTCAATAGGTTTCATTCTAATACTCATTAAACTTTTTTAAAAAGTGATATAGAATGACCAGGCATGGTGGCTCATGCCTGTAATCCCAGCACTTTGGGAGGCTGAGGCAGGCAGATCACTTGAGGTCAGGAGTTGAGACCAGCCTGGCCAATGTGATAGAACCCCATCTCTACTAAAAAAACAAAAATTAGCCAGGCATGGTGGCCCCTGCCTGTAATCCCAGCTACTCAGGAGGCTGAGGCAGGAGAATCGCTTGAATCCAGGAGGTGAGGGTTGCAGTGAGCCAAGATCATGCCACTGCGCTCCAGCCTTGGTGACAGAGTGAGATTCTGTCTCAAAAAATAAATAAACAAATAAATAAATAAATAAATACAAGCAAACAACAACAAAAAAATTTTTTAAAGTGGTATAGATAACTAGAATGGGCCATGGAGTAAGAGAGAAATGGGTTCAAGTCCCGGTTCTCCAATCTGAAACTGTGGGTGAATTACTTAAACCCTGTCACACTAAACTCATTCATAAAAGCACACTTCTCAAAATTTTGGGAAAGCCTACATGGGATGATGGATGAATGCTGCATAGCACCATGCTTGATTCTTTGCAGGTCTTCACTCCTCACAATCTTCCATCTACCTTAAATGTGTTCTATTTATGTTATTTTGAAAAATACAATGGGAATATGCTGGCAAATTGTTGAATTCAAAACCTGTTGTGCCCATTCTTTTTTTTGTTCATTTTCTTTCAGCAGGAAAGATTAAGAGATGAGCCATAAATGCAGACAAAAATATTTAGGAAAAAGCTTCATTTAGCCAATGTTTTAAAAATTGACATCACCAGTTCAAAATGGGAAAAGGCAAGATCTGCTCAGCAAATACCAACTGTGTTGGCCAAACCCTTGTTCCTCTTCCTCCATTAAATCTCCGTGATTCCCAAGATTGCATTCTCGTCAAAGGATCCACCCTCTAAAACAGTAATTTTTAGTTTCTTTATCCTCATTGCTTTTATATATTTTCTCAGATCTTCTCTGATGATTAATCTTTCCCATAAAGCCCATGCATCCTAATTTCTTGCCTTCTGCTCCATGTTGTGACCTACATTCCATCAGGCAGTAGGGGTGGGGGGCCAAAAAGCTTATTATGAGATATACTGAAGGATAAAGTGGTAGAGACTTTTCTAATATGCTGATGAATAGCTAACATAATTGACTCAAACATACGAACAAAAGAAAGTCATGAGAACTAAAAATGTGTGGGCAATGAAATATGCCATAAACAAAGGGGATTAACCTAATGAGTCATAGTACCATGCTGTCTGAATATTAGAATATGATGGAGAGAAGAAAATAGCTGCATTTCTACTTTTTGCTCCAGAAACTTCTTTTTGCTCATTGTGGATAAATTAAGCTTTAACATTTTTTAAATCTTAATACAAAGCATGAGTGTATGTGTTGACTCATGTCATCTTATCAGCATTTAACGTTCACGCAAAGTTTCCCTTGGGAAACAGCACCCCATTCAAGAAAGCTACAAACTGATCAAATGTTCAACTTGGCCACTGCAATGGCACAAACATGAGTGCATTTCAAGGGCTAAAACCGAGCTATTTGTCCTTTAGTTTTTACATAAAGTTAAGTGATTGTTGTAAAAGAAATGTATTAGGCTGTCAATATTGATGAAGCTTACCATGGTACAACAATAAAGAAAAAATAGGGTAAGAGATTTATTCTGCGTGATTATTAGAAAATAGGGGCAGCTAACATATCATTTTTCCCAATAAAGTCCATTTTCAGTCTATAATATAAATCAGATCACATACTTGCCAAACCTCAAGGGAGTTTATTTTTTTATTTTTTTATTTTTTTGGGAGTTTTAAAGGTAAAGGTAAAGGACACACCATATCCCTGGGCCCAATATTGTGACTTTGTGCTACCAACACACACAGAGATGACCTGCAATAAAATCTGCTGGTCTCATATTTGAATGTCTGTTGTTTGTTTTTCAAATATTAACCATAATTTAGTGCTAGAAGTTATTCAAAGATGACAATTTATACAAATTATGAAAGTCAAGATAATATTCACTAAGAAGGTCACCATCCCAAACATTTAAACTTGAATAGAAAACACAATCTTATATCTCTGCACAGCAGGCACTACTGGTGGCCTAATAGCCATCATCATCTTTTGTACTAAGAGAACCTTGGTTTTATTCTTATCTAGGAGAAGAAGTGTTTTCAGAGAGGGCGAGAACATCTCTAGACTGATCATTGTTCTAAATTAATCACGATCGTTCCAGTTCTTTTAGCCCGTGATTATTTGGGAGTGGTCATCTGAGCTAGTTCTAGCCAATGAGAAGTAACAATTAAGCTCTGAGAGCACGCTTCTGAAAAATGTTTCCTGGCCCTCATTAAAAAAAAAGAAAAAGAAAAAGGTATAAAAAGAGAAACTCCCATTCTGCATTTGGATGCTGCCGAGGGAGAACAAATTGCAAAAGCCAACTTGTAATCACAAGAGAGACCTGAGGACAAAAGTCATCAAGCCAAGTATGGTAGGATGAAAAAGCAACACTGTAGGGTGATGAAGACATCTTCATAATATTGAATGAATGTTGGACTTTCCCACCTTAAGATTTCTTTAGTGATATAATGCTTGTTTGTTTGTTTCATTCTGTTGTTTAAGCTACTTTTAATTAAATATTATGCTACTTGTAGCTGAGGTAATCATAAATATTACAACTGGTTAGACATCACATTCATTTCCAGGAAGGGACAGAGACTTCACACCTACTTAGGCTCTAACTTAATCCCTTTGTCATTGTGCCTTTGTTCATTATTATCTTTCCATCTAGAACACCCTTTCTCTCTTTCTCCACTGCATTATTGGCTGAGTATTTTTTCTTCTGTAACGTATACTTCCCTGGTAGAATGAGTTGCTGCATTATATGTGTTCCTGTATAATTTAGCCACTATCATTATTATTGCCCTTATCACAATTAACTACACATTGCACATGCATTCTGTGCCAGACATTGTGCTAAACGCTTTACGTGCTTTACACGAATGATGTCTTCTGGTAGATTGTATTATTTGTTCATAAATATTGATTCTTTTCTCACCTGTGCCAAGCTCCTAGGAAGATGTGTATTCTTCCCTGTCCATTGATTTTTGGGCTTGGTGGTGTGCCTTGATTTGCCCAGTGAAATCTGAGTAGACCAGATGCACCTTTTGTCTGACAGAAACTTTAAACACCCTTACATAGTCTGGCTCTGTCTCTCTTAATCCTCTCTTCACCATGGGAATAGGATGCCCCAACATGCTCCTTTAATGTGGCTTCCAGAATGAGCAGACACATGGAACCCAGCAGAGTCTAATCAAATTGAACAAAACTGCAGATAATCTTCCACCTTTGTGTGATAAGAGCAAGAAACACAAATTGGCTTTAGTAAGCCACTGAGATAATGGGCATAAACTAATACGATGTCATATAATGTAAATCTCATAACATTTATTATTATTATGCCGTTTAACAGTAGAGGAACCCAATTCCAGTTACAGGACTTAGATTTTTTTCCCAATAATAAGATGGATATCTGTTTCTCTCCTACTACACATAACTCCTTAAGGATAAGGACTACATATTTTTTCTTTCTTTTCCCAACACATAGCACATTGTCTGCTTGATGAATTCGGTTGTTGGAAAGAATAGTTCCCTAGAGCACATTTATATTATTAGCACACCTTCATGACCTATATTTTACATACCCTGATACCAATAGTTTGGATAATTCACTTTTTCCTCCCCAATGTCCTTTCATTTTAAATACAAAATGAATACCTTGTATAATACTTTGTAAGCATAAGTTAAATAATATATAGTGTAGTCCTGTGTCTTAACTTCATGGAGTGCATGCCAGGAAAAAATCTTAAAAATTCGTCTTGACAAAAAGCTAGCTATTTTTAATAAAACATATTTTTAGTCAATTGTTGGCCCACTTGTTACACAGGTTTGTGAGCAACTGAACAAAATAAGACACTTTGTGAATTGTTTTTAAAAATTAATGATATCTTTAATTCAGTAAAATCTGGTTTGAAAAGATGCCTGATATTTTGGAAGTTGAATTCACAAAGCTTAGTGATTAATTGGATATAGATGGGGAAGAGAGGAATTAAAAATATATACAGGATGTATTAGTCATGGTTTTCCAGAAACAAAAGCACTAATAAGAGAGAGAGAGATTATAAGACATTGGCTTACACAATTGTGATGGTTGAAAAGTCACAGTGTCCGTAGTTGGCAAGCTAGAGGCCCAGGAGAGCTGATGTGTAGTTCCGGCCCAAGTCCAAAGTCCTGAGAACCAGGGGAGCAGATGGTGTAAGTTTCAGTTTGAAAACCAGCAGGCTCAAGACCCAAGAAGAGCCAGTGTTCCAGTGTTAAGTCCAAAGGCCGGAGAAGAGCAATGTCCCAGCTGAAACAGTCAGGCAGAAGACATTTCCTCTTACTTGGTCTTTTTATTCCATGCAGGTCTTCAAATGATTAGATGAGGCCCATCTGCATTATAGAGGGCAATCTGTTTTTTTTCCTATCAATTCAAATGTTAATCTTATGCAGATGCACCCTCATAGACACACCCAGAATAATGTTTGACAAATGTCTGGGCCCCCATGGCCCAGTCAGGCTGACCCATGAAATTGACCTTCACAGAGTGTTCTTTCATTTAACAAATATGCACTCAATGTGTTGAATCGCTACTCTATGCTTTAAATAAATCCTTCTTTCAACATCCTTGAAGAAATTAAATTTTCATCCTTCATCAAAAAAACTTAAAGTAATCTTAGAAATTATACTTTCCTACTGCATCATTTATACAAATGAGAAAAATAAGGCTCTAAGCAACATACTTTTATTGGTAAAAGTAGAGGTAAGACTAGAGCCAAGGTCAAGAACAAATGTTCCTTCTATTATACTGCACAGTTCCACATCTCCTTCTAAGTATTTGATTTTAAATCCCAGTCCCAGAAGGAAAAAGAAATTAATAGATACACATCCATACATAAGCCTTGTGGGGTGTTTATCTTGTTACAAATACATACACATAAGCGTTTCTGAACATAGGGAGAGATAAAAGCTTTATTATAGCTTCCAAGCAATAGTAAAACACATTTTAGACATAAAAGACAAGATTCCTATAGATAAAAATGCATCCTTTCCAGTTTTTCATCCATTAGAGAGAAATATAATAAAACATCCAATTTCTTTTCTTGAATGAAGCATTTCAGAAGTTTAATTTTTCTTGCTAACATCCAAGTAACCCAATGATGTTCATCTAAAAATGAGGCCAAAAGGTATTAAATTCATCAGCATATAAATGACTTTTCTAGGATGTGAAGATGGATCACAGCAAAAGACGTCCACAGTTTCAAATGTTATTACTTACCAAGGAAAATAAATAAAGTTAAGTTTTTCATACTATCATTACAGACTATTTCACTGAACTGTTCTTGATATTATCATATTCTGTTTTATAATATTCCCCCAGAGAAACTAAATATAAAATAATATACATAACTCAATATTCCTCAGAATCACATTTCTTTTTTCATTGTTTCCCTAAACAATCCTGTTAGAAACAAAATATCATTGGTAATTGGTCTACACCAATTGAACACAAGTGGCACCAGGTCAGACTGAATTTCAAAATGGCTGCCATCTTGTTTCCATTCCACTGGAAATGCAACGCAATCATGAAAGAAATCATACTAGAGATAAACGTCAGTAAATGCTTATATATAATTTTATATGCTTTAATTTTAATACACAGAGAGTTCCAAACTATCATTTTATTATCTTAGGAGCTATTAATAAAAATATGTTACCAGGCAAAATTATCTCTTATGAATTGACCATAGGTCAACTGTTTATTTATGCACTCATCTAATTATTTAACAAACATCTATTGTTAGGCTAACAAGTGTCAGATGCCGAATTTGGTACTATTAAAGCAGATATTTTAGAAGCTGAACTCACCAAACATACTGACTAATTGGATATGAGTAGAGAAGGAGAAATTATATGAATAAACTATGGCTCCTACCTTAAAATAGAGTACCGTGTGTGGGGAGGTCTAAGCAAATAATACAGTTCAAATATAATAATCTGTGGAAGTAAGGTGAGGAGACAACTATCAGCCTGATGAAGATTCAGATGACTACTTAAAGGTGATGACATTTGAAGCTTATCTTTATCCAGTAGTGAAGAAAGATGAGGCTATTACTGAGAGTATGAAAAAAAATTAAGGTATAGAGTTACAAAATAACAATATACTTTTTGTTTTAAAACTATAGTTTTAAATAGTAATGTTCAAAAAGAAAATAGTGTGCGTGGGCTGGAAAAGTAGGCTGGGACTAATCTATATGCTGTGTTGATACATTTAAATACATTTATTCAGCAATGGGGTTAACACTGAAAGTTTTTACACTGCAGTGTGATAAAACCAATTAAGAGTCCTAAAATCAGTAGAAGGAGGAATGAAAGAGACCTGAGGCAATGATAACAGGCAACAATTATAATAATCTAGGAGACCATTATGAGCAACTGAAGTAAACAATGGAAATGAAGGGGCAGGACCCAGAAGTACAGCTAATTCTCATTACTTGCAAGGTCCATATTTGTAAGTTTGCTTACTCACTAAAATTTATTTGTAACCCCCAAAATGAACACTCATGGCGACTTTTGCAGTCATTTGCAGTCATGCCTAGAGTGGTGAAAAATTTGAGTTGCCAAATATGTACATTCCAAGCTGAGGAGAGGAGTTTGTGAGGTTCATCTTCTGTGGTTATCTGGAAGTTTTAGGTAAAATGAATGCATTTCTTTATCAATGCCATCTAGAAAACTGGATTTAAATTACTATTTAAATTCTAAAAAAATTTTAATTGCTACAAATAAAGCTTAAATTGTTGTTTCATTCAACAAATTTTGCTGGGCACATATCATGTGTAAGGCATTATTCTAGACACTGGAGATACAGCAATGAAACATACAGACCCTAATTGCTATCCCCATAGAGATTACATTTTAGCATGCCATGTCTCCCAAGAAAGGGAAATGGCATTATCCAAATAAATGTAGGTGAGTCTATGATGCATGAAAGTTAGATAATTAACAGAATGAAATATAAAATAATGAAGGGGTCTCCCAAAACCATGGTAGGGATAAGAAGAGTCTCCAAAAATCACAGCTAAGACTGGTGAGAATGAACTTACTAAAACAAATGAAAGTAACATGTAAGGAACACTTCTGGAAGTTTGTGGTGGATGGAATGGTAGCGAAGGTGGGATTCTACCTGCACATTTGAAAATTATACAAATTTTCAACTGGCATATAAGCCTTTTAAAGTATCAACTATGTATTATATCCCTTTAGCAAACCCTAATAATCCTAAAATAGAGATGAATCCATCTAATGAATTACCTCAAGGGCGTCCCTATATGCCCCTCAAGGATGGCTAAGTAAGAAGACTCATAAAGCTTCTTATTTCAGAATCAGAGAGATTCAGTCATCCTAGAGTGGTATGGCCCTGGGGTTGAATTATAGTGTGAAACATGAAAATGCATCTTCAACCTTTAAACTGAGTGACAGCTGAGGATAGATACAAGACTGACAGAACTGTTAATGAATTTTGTAACATGGTTGAATACCTAGAAATGGCATTATTAATAATATAATGCTATTTGGCAGTTATTGCAATGCATAATGATGGTAACTGATTCATAGAAATTTATAGACACGTTATTGTGTATTTATGCACACACATGTACATATGTATGTGTGTGTATATGTATTATTTGATACACAATTTTGTTTGAATGCATTTAATTTTAATCCTGGGAATCTAAGAAGATCAAAGCATTATAAAACACTTTATTAGTTAATTTATAATCTGTTCATCATGAACTTTCAATGGATCAGAGAAAGGCTAAACAAAAGGAGAAATGACATATTAAGCAAATGCTAATATACGTGGTACTGCAAAGTTTATATTTAATTGACTGGAAAAACAAATGTTCTTGATTGCCTTATTTTTATAAATCTTTAAATAATTAATGCATTATGAATTATTCTTATACATTTAATATAGCAAATTCCAAATAACCTTTACTTCACTTTACCTACCAACTGTGTAGCATATACTTGGAAGATATAAAGCTAATTTTTTATAGCATTCAAACTTAACATTTATGTGACTATTCTTAATTAATCTGAATTAGTAAGATTTGATGTCATTTCTATTTAGCTGCTAGTTGGCAGGGTTTAATTTTTCCACACATACTGGATACTATTGGATGAATAATTAACTTTTACTAGTCAGCTTCAATAATTTTACCCATTTGAGATACCAAACTATTTTGATTTTTCTTCTCTATAAAAACAGACTATCCAAATTACTTACATCAGAAAAGTAGTTGTCAAAATATTTCAAAAGCATTAAGCTAGATTTTTGATTCTGCAGAGATAGCTGTTAATTTATTCCTACTAAGATATTGAAATCTCAATACTACCATTTACCTTTTGAAGTATTTGCCAGAAAAACAAAAGTCAAACCCAGAATGAAAATCCACTGTTTTATTTATGAATAAATAATGTGAAAGAAGAGTTTCTGTGTAAGTTAAAAGAAGAAGACAGGGTTTTAAAAAATATATCTGAACATCAACATAATCAAAAGCAGAGACAGTTAGATATTTGAGATATAGACAAGTGAGAAGTCATTTCAAAAGTGATACCAATTAATCTGAGTAAATCTATGGTCTGAATGTTTTTGTACCCCCACAATTCACATGTTAAAAAGCCAGTCACCAAGGTGATGGTATTACAAGGTGGGGCTTTTCAGATGTGATTAGGTCATGAGGGCTCCACCCATGTGAATGGGATTAATGAATGCCCTTATAGAAGAGGCATCAGAGTGGGCCATTCCCCTTTTGCCTAGCGAGGCTCCAACATGGAGGTGCCATCTATGAGGAATCGGCCCTCACCAGACACCAAATCAGCTGGCACCTTGATCTTGGACTATCCAGACTCCAGAATCATAAGCAATAAATTCCGTTGATTATAAAGTACCTAGTCTCAGGTATTCTGTTATAGCAGCCTGAAAAGACTAAGACAGCTACACACTGACCAAAATAGCTAAAATGAAAAGACAGAAAAATACCAAAAGGGTAGGCTAGTGAAAATGTGAATAAATATCCATTTGCAGGTTTTCGTGCGGTCATAAGTTTTCATCGCCTTTTGGTAAATATCAATGAGTGTAGTCAGTGGGTCATATGGTAAGAATATGTCTATTTTTATAGAAAATTACTGAACTGTCTTCCAAAGTGGCTGTATCATTTTGTATTTCTACCAGCAATGAATGAGAGTTCCTGTTGCTCCACACCCTCACCAGCATTTGGCATTGTCATTGCTCTGAATTTTGGACACTCCAATAGATTCATAGTGATATCTCATTGCTATTTTAATATGCATTTCCTTGATGATATATGATGTGGAGTATCTTTTCATATGCTTGTTTTCCATCTTCATATCTCCATTGGTGAAGTGTTCATTAAGGTCTTTGGCCCATTTTTTAAATTGGGTTGTTTGTTATTTAATTGTTGAGTTTTAAGAGTTCTTTGTACATTGCGGATAACTGTCTCTTATGGTTATGTCTTTCACAAATATTTTCTCTCAGTCTGTAGCTTGTCTCTTCATTCCCTTGAATCTATGTACTTTTCAGTGTTTGCATTACATCATTTATTTTGTATTTAGCTATTTACCTTTTTTTATTGTGGTAAGCATGCATAATATAAAATTTGCCATTTTAACAATTTTTTAAATTTTTTGTTATTATACTTCAGGTTCTGGGGTGCATGTGCAGAATGTGCAGGTTTGTTACATAGGTATACATGTGTCATGGTGGTTTGCTGCACCCATCACCCTGTCATCTACATTAGGTATTTCTCCTAATGCTATCCCTCCCCTAACCCCCCACTCCCCAACAGGCCCCGGTGTGTGATGTTCCCTGCCATGTGTCCATGTGTTCTCATTGTTCAACTCCCACTTATGAGTGAGAACATGCAGTGTTTGGTTTTCTGCTCTTGTGTTAGTTTGCTGAGAACGATGGTTTCCAGCTTCATCCATGTCCCTGCAAAGGACATGAACTCATCCATTTTTATGGTTGCATAGTATTACATGGTGTATATGTGCCACATTTTCTTTATCCAGTCTATCATTGATGGGCATTTGGGTTGCTTCCAAGTGTTTGCTATTGGGAACAGTGCCACAATAAACATACGTGTGCATGTGTCTTTATAGTAGAATGATTTATAATCTTTTGGGTATATACCCAGTAATGGGATTGCTGGGTCAAATGGTATTTCTAGTTCTAGATCCCTGAGGAATCACCACACTGTCTTCCACAGTGGTTGAACTAATTTACACTCCCACCAACAGTGTAAAAGCGTTCTTATTTCTCTACATCCTCTCTAGCATCTGTTATTTCCTGACTTTGTAATGATCGCCATTCTAACTGGCATGATTTTAACAATTTTTAAATGTATAGTTTGGTGGCATTAAGTACTTTCCCATTGTTATGCAGCCATCACCACTAACCATCTCCAGAATGTTTTCATCATTCAAAACTGAAACTCTATACCCATTAAACAATAACTCCTCATTCACCCTTCTCACCCGGGCCCCTGGAACCACTATTCTACCTTGTGTGTCTATGAATTTGATTATTCTACCTATCTCATATAAGTGGAATCATACCATATTTGTTCTTTGTGTCTGAGTTTTTTTATTTAGCATAATGTCTTGAAGGTTTATCCATATTGTAGCAAGTGTCAGAATTTCATTCCTCTCTTAGGCTGAATAATGTTTCATTGTATGCCATCAGTTTTAAATGTCATATAAATTGCCACTACATCAAATCCGTCAGGTCAGACATCCTTGACTAACTGATAACTTATAAAACACCATAAGCAACCCAACATTTGCCAACAGATGTACAGATGAAGAAAATGTGGTACATATACATATACACAATGGAGTATTATTCAGCCATAAAAAGAATGAAATCCATTATTTGCAAAAACATGGATGAAACTGGAGATCATTATGTTAAGTGAAATAAGCCAGGCACCAAAAGACAAACATCGCATGTTCCCATTTACTTGTGGGGTCTAAAAATCAATATAATTGAACTCATGGACAGAGAGGAGAAGGATGGTTACCTGAGGCTGGGAAGGATAGTGGGGTTCAGGGGAAAGATCAGGATGGTTAATGGGAACAAAAAAAATAGAAAGACTGAATAAGACCTACTATTTGATAGAAGAACAGAGTGACTATAGTCAATAATAACTTAATTGTACATTTTAAATAATTTAAAGAGTATAATTGGATTGTTTGTAACTCAAAGGATAAGTGCTTGAGAGGATGGATACCCCATTCTCCATGATGTGCTTATATCTCATTGCATGCCTGTAATCAAAACATCTCATGTATGCCATAAATATATACACCTATATTATTTACATAATCATTAATTATGTACCCACAAAAATTTTTAAAAGGCCAGGAGTGGTGGCTCACGTCTGTAATCCCAACACTTTGGAAGGCTGAGGCGGGCGGATCATGAGGTCAGGAGATCAAGACCAGCCTGGCCAACATAGTGAAACCCCCGTCTCTACTAAAAATACAAAACTTGCTCTCCCTCTCCCTCTCCCTCTCGGTCTCCTTCTCCCTCTCCCTCTCCCTCGCCCTCTCCCTCTCCCCACGGTCTCCCTCTCCCTCTCTTTCCACGGTCTCCCTCTGATGCCGAGCCAAAGCTGGACTGTACTGCTGCCATCTCGGCTCACTGCAATCTCCCTGCCTGATTCTCCTGCCTCAGCCTGCTGAGTGCCTGCGATTGCAGGCCCGTGCCGCCACGCCTGACTGGTTTTCGTATTTTTTTGGTGGAGACGGGGTTTCGCTGTGTTGGCCGGGCTGGTCTCCAGCTCCTAACCGCGAGTGATCCGCCAGCCTCGGCCTCCCGAGGTGCCGGGATTGCAGACGGAGTCTGGTTCACTCAGTGCTCAATGGTGCCCAGGCTGGAGTGCAGTGGCGTGATCTCAGCTGGCTACAACCTCCACCTCCCAGCCGCCTGCCTTGGCCTCCCAAAGTGCCGAGATTGCAGCCTCTGCCCGGCTGCCACCCCGTCTGGGAAGTGAGGAGCGTCTCTGCCTGGCCGCCCATCGTCTGGGATGTGAGGAGTCCCTCTGCCCGGCTGCCCAGTCTGGGAAGTGAGGAGCCCTCTTCCCGGCTGCCATCCTGTCTAGGAAGCAAGGAGCGTCTCTGCCCGGCCACCCATCATCTGGGATGTGAGGAGCCCCTCTGCCTGGCTGCCCAGTCTGGGAAGTGAGGAGCGCCTCTTCCCGGCCGCCATCCCATCTAGGAAGTGAGGAGCGTCTCTGCCCGGCCGCCCATCATCTGAGATGTGGGGAGCGCCTCCACCCCACCACCCCGTCTGGGATATGAGGAGCGTCTCTGCCTGGCCGCCCCGTCTGAGAAGTGAGGAGCCCCTCCACCCAGCAGCTGCCCCATCTGAGAAGTGAGGAGCCCCTCTGCCCGGCAGCCGCCCCGTCTGAGAAGTGAGGAGCCCCTCCGCCCAGCAGCCGCCCCATCTGGGAAGTGAGGAGCGTCTCCGCCTGGCAGCTGCCCCGTCCGGGAGGGAGGTGGGGGGTGCCTTAGCCCGGCCAGCCGCCCCGTCCGGGAGGTGGGGGGGCGCCTCTGCCCGGCCGCCCCTTCTGGGAAGTGAGGAGCCCCTCTGCCCGGCCACCACCCCGTCTGGGAGGTACCCAACAGCTCATTGAGAACGGGCCATGATGACAATGGCGGTTTTGTGGAATAGAAAAGGGCGAAAGGTGGGGAAAAGATTGAGAAATCGGATGGTTGCTGTGTCTGTGTAAAAAGAAGTAGACATGGGAGACTTTTCATTTTGTTCTGTACTAAGAAAAATTCTTCTGCCTTGGGATCCTGTTGATCTGTGACCTTACCCCCAACCCTGTGCTCTCTGAAACATGTGCTGTGTCCACTCAGGGTTAAATGGATTAAGGGCGGTGCAAGATGTGCTTTGTTAAACAGATGCTTGAAGGCAGCATGCTCGTTAAGAATCATCACCACTCCCTAATCTCAAGTACCCAGGGACACAAACACTGCGGAGGGCCGCAGGGTCCTCTGCCTAGGAAAACCAGAGACCTTTGTTCACTTGTTTATCTGCTGACCTTCCCTCCACTATTGTCCTATGACCCTGCCAAATCCCCCTCTGCGAGAAACACCCAAGAATGATCAATAAAAAAAAAAAAAAAGAAAAAAAAGTACAAAACTTAGCTGGGCGTGGTGGCGCATGCCTGTAATCCCAGCTACTCAGGAGGCTGAGGCAGGAGAATCTCTTGAACTAGGGAGTCAGAGGTTGTAGTGAGCCGAGATCGCGCCACTGCACTCCAGCCTTTGCAACAGAGCAAGACTCCATCTCAAAAAATCAAACCAAAACAAAAAAATTAGAAAACACAACCAAATTGGCCAAAATCCTGTGTAAATAATGTATACCTTCATACTATTATTTAAGATAACTTAGAATGTTCCTTGCTCTCAAGGGTCTCCCTTCCTTACTTCCAACATGTAATTTATTCTACATAGACTATTTTTAAACTCAAATATTCCTGAAAAAGAGTAACCTATTTAAAAAAAAGCATCTTGAGGTGGTTTACATTTACTGCTTTCCTTTACAACAAGAGAGGCCTTAAGAGGAAGGGAAAGAAAACATTTCTCTGTTTCTACTACTTTGTGTCATTTAATGCTCAAACCAGGTTAATAAAGTAGGACTGGTTATTTTCCTCTTGAATATGAGGAAACAGAGACAGGTTAAGCAACTGAGACCAGATGAACAACTTGTATGTGGGAAACTGGGTTTTGTTTTCAGGAATAATGCTTTCCTACTATACCATGCTGCCTACCAGGAAGAGACATAATTCATGAAACAAGGAAAAGAAAGGTAATACGAAAGAACAACTAACTCTATTAACTTCCTAATTTTGTTCAAAACTAGCCTGGGCTATCAGTGTAACTGATCTCTTTCACTGGAAATTGTTCTCGGGTGTGAAATGGCTGATGTAAAACATATCAAATCTAATTTAAATATTTAATCTATATTAAACTGTCCCTACCAAAAAAAAAACATATATACTTACAGAAAAAAAAAAGCAACTGAATCCTTTTGTAACTGTACAACTATTATGGGAAAAGTGCTTAATTGATTCATCTGAAGAAATCCTCTGCCTCTAGCCATTATGCCCGCAGCACCTCCTATGGATGGGCTCTTTCCTATGAACAAGAGGAAAACAATACCCAGGCTTACGTTTCCTAAGTCATTTCAGTGTTTCAAATTCTTGCTGTTAGTAATTTCTTGTGCAGGCATTAAAAAAATTCATCTTGCTGTTCACTAGGAATGATTTTCAGAGTAGGGAGAGAGTAAATGGCCACTATCCTTCAAATACTAGAAGATTCTCATTGAGCTTTCTTTCCCCAGGTGAAATAATTCTTTCATCCTATCTCCTAAAATAACCAGAATTTTCTTAGCATTTAGTAAGAAATGTCAGAAAGCAACAATTCATCTGAAACTATTTAGTATCAGCTCAGATTCATAATTGTCAAATAGATTTGCCAATATCAAACATAAACATAAAATTGGTTTTCTGAGTTTAGTGCAAATTAAGCTAAAATAACCCAAAGTGATATTTATTAAAATAGGAGAAGATGTAGCTATGTTACTCAGATTTCGAAACATGTCTTATCATAGTATTTTAATTTTCTGGACTCACTTATAGAAAGAGAGATACAGATAAAGATAGAGATAGGGAGAGCTAGAGGAAAAATAGAAAGGTGTAGATCATAAATTCAGGCTATTTCTGAAGAAAATATAAAACAGCTGCTAAAATTATTATAAGTAGCTATCACATAAAATATTCACATGTCACTTATTTTATTGTGTTTTGGAGGTTACCTCATTTTTAACAGCTTTACTGATATGTAATTTGCATACCATATAGTTCACCTGTTTAAAGTATATAACTTAATGGATTTTAGTATATTTATAGAGTTGTGCAATCATCACCATTAGCTAATTTTAGAACATTTTCATCACTCCATAAAGAAACTGCATGCCCTTTAGCAATCACTCTCTGTTTCCTCCCTTACTCCTCCATTCATTCCTAGGCAACACTGATCTACTTTCTGTCTCTGTAGATTAGCTTATTCTGAACATTTCTTATAAACGAAATCATGCACTAGTTGGTCTTTTGTGACTGACTTCTTTTACCTAGTGCACTGTTTTTGAGGTTCATTCATATTGTGGCAAATAACAGTATATTATTCGTTTTTATTGTAGAATAATATTCCCTTATATGGCTACACCACATTTTATTTTTCCACTCATCAAGTGATAAGCATTTTGGTTGTTACCACTTTTTTGGCTATTACAAATAATGCTGCTATTTATGTTTGTATATAGTTCTTTGTGTGAACATAAGCTCCCAATTTTCTTGGGTAGATATCTAGGAGTGGAATTGCTGGGTCATATGGTAACTCTATTAACCTTTTGAGGAACTGCTAAACCATTTTCTAAAATGGCTTTGACTTTTATAACACTGTCACAATGTACAAGAGTTCCAGTTTCTCAAATTTTCACTAACAATTGTGTCTGTTTTTATTATAGCCATTCAGTTGATGTGAAGTGGTATCTCATTGGGGTTCTGACTTGCATTTCAGTAATGACTAATGATTTTGAGCATTACTTTGTGTGTTTATCATTTTTATATTTCTTTGGAGAACTGCCTATTCAAATGCTTTGCCCATTTTTAAATTGGTTTGCTTGTTCTATTATTGTAAGAATTCATATATTCTAGATTCAAGTCCCTTATCAGATACATGATGGGCAAATATTTCCTTTTATAGTGTGGGTTGTCTTTTCACCTTCTTGATGGTGCTCTTTGAAGCATAAAAGTCTTAATTTTGATGTTCAATTTACCAATTTTCTATTTTATCACCCATGCTTTGATTTCATTCCTAAGAAATCACTGCCTAACACAGAGATTTACTTTTATTTTAGTTGTAGGACTTACATTTAGGTCTGCAATCACTACTGTGAGTTCATTTTTGTGTATGACATTATGTAGGACCCTAAATTCATCTTTTTGCAAATGGATAACCAGTTGTACCAGCACCATTTCTTGAAGAGTATTCTTTCCCCCATTGAATTGACTCACCCCTTTGCCAAAAATCAGTTAACCAAAAATACTAGATTAATTTCTACATTATTAATTTTATTCCACTGATCTATGTATTTATCCTGTGTCAGTACCACACTGGCTTGATTATTGTAACTTACTATAGCAGGTTTTCAAATTGGAAGTATAAGTCCTCCAAGTTCATACACCTTTTTCATGATTGTCTTGGCTAGTCTGATCCCCTTGAATTTCCATATGAATTTTAAGATCAGGTTGTCAATTTCTCCAAAAAACAAATAACTAGATGGGATTTTGTTAGGGATTGCATTGAATCTGTAAGAGGTTAACTCTTTGATATCTTTTATTAGATATAAACTATCATGGTTATGATAAATGGCTAATTATTTTGAATTTGATAAAAAGTTAAAGAGATATGGTTGTACTTTATAAGTAGTTGGCAGCAATAACACAGCAATTTCAAAAACATTACAACAAGGTTACGTTCAGTGTTTGTGATCATTTCAACTTTAATATATTAAAAATTGCTTGAGATAAGACCTTCAAAAATCAAAAAACCTATGGCCATTAAAGGTCTTAAAATTGGCCTGGAATCAACTGTAAAGGAATCACATAAATTCTCAACTCTATAGAATGAAATAAAGCCTTGTATGTGTTTCATTGAAATGTAAACAAGTCACACGATACCTTTGTTGTGGTCTGTTACTCAACAATACAGAAGTCAAGTAATATCAGATTATACAATAGTCTAAGAAAAACCACTTCCCTCTTTGACCTAGTTTCAAAAGCATTTTCTCTTGGCTTTGAAGATGAATAAATATGCTTGTTAAAGTATTAGGTCAGGCCATCCACTCTTAGTAATGGGTTCTATTAATTATCCTTTAGTCTGTGTTAAAGCAATTTTTAAATTTTAGTTGGAAAGAAGATGCTTTATTGTATAAGCCTTTTAATTTCTCATTTACTTACTAAATGATTATATATTGATTGCCCAAGGGATCTTTCAGTATCTTTAGCCTTTGATTATCCTTTTTAATATGAACAGTAACTTTACAGATAATCCCACAGCTAAACAAATATCATGCATTGAGATGCTTGAAAATAATTTTTTGTAGCCCCCCTGGTTATTTCATAAAGTTTAAAGACTGGAATGACCATTTTCTTCAATGAAGGCTTTTCAAAAAAATAAGCCATTATTATCCATTACATTTTTAAAGCACCATCAGATTTATTATTTTAGCCAGATATAGAAGATAAATTTTTAAATTTTTGCCTTGTAACAGCTAAATGCAAAGTGTTAGCCAGGATCCTTAGTTCCATCAAGACAGAAAATATTGGCAGAGATATTGTGATTACTTTATTTTCAAATTGGTTGGATGATCCTAGCTCCAGATGCACTGGAACTGTGAAGCTGACTGGAGGAAATTAGTAATTTCATGTTCTTTGTCCAGAAAATTGTTCAGTGGTTCCTGAACATCTCAGTACTTGAACTATACCTTAAGTTGATGTGCTAATTGAATAACAAAAATTCTAAGATAAGAATACATTTGCAAATATAGCATACCCCTACGGCTATTTTGTAAAATTTATAACTGGTTTTAGAAATGGTTAACTTATCAGTATCTAAAAGATTGTGCCTAAAGAAACTGGCAAGTTGTTTATCCTCTCAGTAGCTTAGTAATGAGCAATTTCTTTAATTGAGTTTTATATACGAGGCAGTCGATAATGCTAGTATGAATATCCAAATCATATGTAAACTTATCAGATTATTCACAACTAAAATAAAAATACCAGAAAACTTCATTGACTATTAAAAATTACTTTCTTATGAAAGAGAGTAAATAAACATTTATTAGCGTGTATCATTCTTTTGATATATCGTAGAATGAATGCTGTTTTACAAAATATTTAGCTTAGAGGAGTATTACTTCATTAAATTCAACAAAATATATCTTTGGCTTAAATAGTCAGTGATAATTTCTATAGTAATCTTTCAACCTGTTTCCCTCCCACTACTGTTACCTGTTTTTGTGAGTCTTTCACAACCTCATGAGTAAAGGGATGAGATGAGAACACCTATGTTTTAGAGAAGTTATGTAAGTTAATTGAAGTCACAGTGCAAACAATGACAAATCCTTGATTCAAATTCAAATAGATCTAACTTAAAAATTACATGAATTTTTTTATTATACCATTACACTACAATGTTCTCTACAGCCAGTAGCAAAAGTGATAGTGGCTACTATCACTGCCACCATCACTACAATCTTGCCTCCTCATTTCTTGAGCTATACATCTAAAGCCTCCCATCAATGTAGCATGCATGTTCTAGGGCAATTTAAAGTAGAATTAGGGCTCCTAGGGGCTAGACCCTAACTTGAAAGTGACTTCAGACCTGTATATAAAAAAGTAATGGATGAGAATGTCTGCTCTGTGTAATAAAAGCCTCTGAGAAACAGGAATAAGTCCAAGTAAAATGAACAGGTAAAGACGGTGTGACCCAAATGTTTTCAAATGTACCAGCTTTGTGGTCCCTTTGTATCAAAGGTACCTCTGCGTCTCATAACTTTTCTCATAATTTTTTTCTTATGTCTTAGTTCATTCAGACTGCTGTAACAAAAATTCCTAGTCTTGGTGGTGTATAAAAACAGAAATTTATTTCTCACAGTTCTGCAGGCTGAAAAATGCAAGATCAAGGCATTGGCAGATTAGGTGTCTGGTGAGGGCCTGCTTCCTGGTTCATAGATGGTGCTTTCTCACTGAGTTCTCACATGGTAAAAGGAACATAGGAACTCTCTAGGGTCTCTTTTTTAGGGGCACTAGTTCCATTCGTGAAGGTTCTGCCCACATAACCTAATCACCTCCCCAAAACCCCACCTCCTGACACCATCATATTGGGAGTTAGCCTTCGACATATGAATTTGGGGAAGACACAAAAATACAATCTATGGCACCAAACACTCAATGCACATTTATGAGCAGTTCAGATTTTACTGAAGATTCGGTAGGGAAGATGGAGGAAGAGATTTAAATTGTATATTGCACCAAAACCTTTAAATGCTCCCATTATTTGTCTTCTTTTCCAAATCGCTATTAGGATTTTTCTTCTTATCGTCTTTTACCACATGCTACTCAATCTTGTCAATTCTTTTATTTTATCTTCCTAATTTTCTCAGAATCTTCATATACCTCTCCCCTTTAAATTGCTGAAGCTTTCAGCTCTGCCTCAAGAACCACTCCTAAATTGTACCTCAAACTTCATCATACTCACAACAATAAAAATCTTTTAATTTATATTATCCAACCTCCATAAGAGGCAATGAGAGGTTATAGTATTTTTTTTTTTTCGAGATGTAGTCTCACTCTGTCACCCAGGCTGGAGGGCAGTGGCGCAATCTCAGCTTACTGCAACCTCCGCCTCCTGGGTTCAAGTGATTCTCCTGCCTCAGCCTCCCAAGTAGCTGGGACTACAGGCACGTGCCACCACGCCCGGCTAATTTTTTTGTATTTCTAGTAGAGGCAGGGTTTCACCGTGTTAGCGACGATGGTCTCAGTCTCCTTGACTTTGTGATCCTCCCACCTCGGCCTCCCAAAGTGCTGGGATTATAGGCATGAGCCACCACGAATAACCTTAGCCATTCCTAATCACTGTGCATGAACATTATGTGAACCAACATTATTCCCTATACATGCTATGCCTGTCTCCATGTTAACTTTGGCTGTTTTCACCTCAGTCGGTCTCTCCCCGTCACTTTTTAAATTCTAAACCTCAAGTCTAACTTGACCAAAACTTAGAATAGACTTTGCTTCCAAAAATGTTTTTCAACAACAATCAGTAGAGCCCTATTTATTTAGCATTTCTTATGTACTGAACAGTACAGTGAATACTTTAGAAATAATCACATTTAAACCTCCAAACAAGTCTGTGAAATGAATACTATTTTTACATCTGTCAATTGGCTTTTTCCTTGTCTTGAATTAAGACTCATATTGGCACTCATATCTTCTGGTGGGAAAGAGAGAGTGTGCTCACTAAGCAGCCAGGAACATGTTGCTGAACAACAGAAGAGATGTAGGTAACAATTACTCAAGGCCGATCTTGATCTCATATCTAAATAGTTTAACAAGACAAAGAAAGTATCATTGCACCATATTTAAATTTAATTCGCCGAGGTTTATGCAGTGCCTAGTAACTTCTGCAATGGTGTTACCTGCATAATTATTCCCGATCTTCATAGCAACTCAGTCTGAGAAACAAATATTGTTATGACCCCATTTTTACAGACAAGGAAAGGAGATGTGGAGAAACTAACCAAAAAACCTGCTCCAAATGTCATATGTAAGAGGGAAATCTTTATTATATTCCTCCATGCATACTTCACACACTTTGAAGTATGTGAATATATATGCTGACATATATATTGACATATATGTCATATGTCATATGACATATATAGACATATATGCTGACATATATATTGACATATATGAAGCATGACAATATATATGCTGCATATGCAAACAGTACCACATGTGTATACATGTGTAATTGTGTGTGTCCCAAAGAAATGACGGCAACTGGCTTCTGAGGCTGATTTACTTGATACAGAGACTAATAGTAGCATAACGGTTGCCTCTTCAAAAAGTAAAAAAATCTGGTACAGTGAATTGAGCCAGAAATTTATAATCACAAAATGAAAAATATACTTAACTTCATCATCAAAACTCATATTTTTAGATATAAGCTAGCATTAGTTATTATTGGATTTTGTGTTATTTCAAAAAGTACAATTTTATTTTGATTTGTATATGGGTGAGTATTGAGACTGTGAGTACCACAATCTTTTCAGAGATAAGGAACTCTAACATTTTTAACAGAGACCTATTAATATTGACTACACCTCCAAGGTATATGGCAATGAGAAAAGAAAAATAGGGTGGTAGGTAGTTAGGGAAAAAATGTAAGTAAAGAACAATCAGAATGGTTTGGAAAATTTATGCCAAGATAACATAACATATATTATATAGTTAGACATGTAGATATAGAATCAAGTAAATATGAACTACAAAGCACAGATCATATTTAAGATACAAAAGAACTTTTAATATGTGAGTGATGACAAGTATAACAATAGCTAACTTTTAAAAAAAACATACAATATGCAAAGAACTATATATGCATCATCTCATTTAATCCTTACATTTCTCCGTAAGTTATTATTATTATCATCTGCGTTTTAGAGATGAGAAACTAAGACTTAGGGAGGTTATAAGAATAGCCCAAAGTCACCTAGCTTGTAAGTGGTGTGGGCAGGATTTCCAAAGTATGGCCACCAGTAACAGCATTCTCTCAGACAGAAGGGAAAGTTGAGGGTGGAAGAAAGATTAAACATGAAGCTGCCAATTCGAATGATTTTACAAAGCAAATACATGAGTGTAATTTCAAGCTAAAAAGCTTTAAAGGCCGGGCACAGTGGCTCATGCCTGTAATCTTACCACTTTCAGAGGCCAAGGCGGGGGATCACACAAGGTCAGGTGTTCGAGACCGGCCTGACCAACATTGAGAAACCCCGTTGCTACTAAAAATACAAAATTAGCCAGGCGTGGTGGCACATGCCTGTAATCCCGCCTACTCAGGAGGCTGAGGCACGAGACTCTCTTGAATCTGGGAGGCGGAGGTTGTGGTGAGCTGAGATTATACCATTGCACCCCAGCCTGGGCAACAAGGGCAAAACTCTGTCTCGAAAAAAAAAAAAAAAAAAGCTTTAAAAATAGAGTAACTTATGGCACCTCATACATTAAAAATTAAGACAGTTCTGTAGCAACAGAAGCAGCTTAGTAAAAAGAATAAAATTATTGACTCTGTGAAGCAGATAAAACATATAATTTAACAAATTTAACAAGTGGTTCTTATGGAGCAAATTATATGATGAGGATGGAAAGAGAAGGAGAGAGGAGGGGAGGTGCGGGCAGGGGAGAAAATGACTGAAAAATAGAAAAAGACGCTCATCTTAAGGATGGGGTATTGAATTGTCATGGTGAGCAATGAGAAAAAAAAACAGAGAAAGTTTAGATGTCATAAAAATCTTGAACATTTGGGACAGTATTTGAGTTAATTTATTGAGGTAAGGTTTGGCATTTGCTACCTAATCTTTTCTTAGAAAGAACAGAGGAACTTTTTGATGGGGTTGTTTTTTCTTGTGAATTTGTTTAAGTTCTTTGTAGATTCTGGATATTAGTCCTTTGTCAGATGGGTAGATTGCAAAGATTTTCTCCCATTCTGTAGGTTGCCTGTTCACTCTGATGATAGTTTCTTTTGCTGTGCAGAGGCTCTTTATTATTAGTTTAATTAGATCCCATTTGTCTATTTTGGCTTTTGTTGCCACTGCTTTTGGTGTTTTAGTCATGAACTCTTTGCCCATTCCTATGTCCTGAGTGGTATTGCCTAGGTTTTCTTCTAGAGTTTTTATGGTGTTAGGTCTTACATTTAAGTCTTTAACCCATCTTGAGTTAATTTTTATATATGGTATAAGGAAGAGATCCAGTTTCAGCCTTCTATGTATAGCCAGCCAGTTTTCCCAGCACCATTTATTAAATAGGGAATCCTTTCCCCATTGCTTGTTTTTGCCAGGTTTGTCAGAGATTGGATGGTTCTAGTTGTGTGGTGTTATTTCTGAGGCCTCTGCTCTGTTCCATTGGTCTATATATCTGTTTTGGTACCAGTACCAGGCTGTTTTGGTTACCGTAGCCTTGTAGTATAGTTTGAGGTCAGGTAGTGTGATGCCTCCAGCTTTGTTCTTTTTGCTTAGATTGTCTTGGCTATGCAGGCTCTCTTTTTGTCAAAAAGTGGGCAAAAGACATGAACAGACACCTCTCAAAAGAAGACATTTATGCAGCCAACAGACATATGAAAAAATGCTCTTCATCTGGTCATCAGAGAAATGCAAATAAAGATCGCTATGAGATACCATCTCATGCCATTTAGAATGGCGATCATTACAAAGTCAGGAAACAACAGATGCTGGAGAGGATGTGGAGAAATAGGAATGCTCTTACACTGTTGGTGGGAGTGTAAATTAGTTCAACCATTGTGGAAGACAGTGTGGTGATTCCTCAGGGATCTAGAACTAGAAATACCATTTGACCCAGGGATCCCATTACTGGGTATATACCCAAAGGATTATAAATCATGCTACTATAAAGACACATGCACACGTATGTTTATTGAGGCACTATTCACAATAGCAAAGAGTTGGAACCAACCCAAATGTCCATCAATGATAGACTGGATTAAGAAAATGTGGCACATATACACCATGGAATACTACGCAGCCATAAAAAAGATGAGTTCATGTCCTTTGCAGGGACATAGATGAAGCTGAAAACCATCATTCTAAGCAAATTATCATTATCACAAGGACAGAAAACCGAACACCACATGTACTCACTCATAGGTGGGAGTTGAACAACGAGAACACATGGACACAGGGCAGAGAACATCACACACTGGGGCCTGTCGGGGGTTTGGGGGCTGGGGGAGGGATAGCATTAGGAGAAATACCTAATGTAAATGACAAATTAATGGGTGCATCAAACCAACATGGCACATGTATACCTATGTAGCAAACCTGCACGTTGTGCACATGTACCCTAGAACTTAAAGTATAATTTAAAAAAAAAGAAAAGTAGAAGTAATGACAGTCATAAAAAAAAGAAAGAACAGAAGAACGTTAAGCAATTTGATCACAATCATTACAAGAGACTTACAGAGATGCTTCTATCACGTTCGCTGTTTCTCAGAGCCTCACCTAAAACTCTTGCTATGCACATCACTGTATTTGATTCCAGAGTATTGAAGCCAAGAACTGTGCAATCATGAATAAATGGTAAACATGCTGTGGTGTGTTTGTTTTCCTTTACTCAGGGTTTTCTGTGTGGTGTACGTGGTAGGAGTTACATGATGCCTAGCCAACTGTATTCATTTCATCAGCTGATTACAGGCATCCGTCTCAGGAAAGCTTCCATCCCCTATAGGCTCAACTTTATTACCCAACTCTAAGGCTCAATGAAAAATTCATAAGGACCGTGACAGCACAGAGGTGTGAAATGCAAAATACCAGAGATAAGAAAAAATGATTTTAATTCCTTGCTGAATCACAGTGTGTCTTATACAATACCATGTGGCAAGCTGCACACATGATCCAAAACACATCTTTACGGGCTGCGGCACCTCATACTTTAGTTATCACCTCTACAGATATGCAGAGGATAATACCTCACCTAGGCAGAATGCTGCTGACAGGCAGAAGATAATCATGCCTCTGAATAGCTAGTGCACATTCATGCCCAAAGCTCATGCCTAAAACTTTCGTATTTTATTCTGTGAAAAGTTTATTGGACCCATACTCAGAACTTTTTTGCTGTTATTTTACATAGAATTCTACAAAATTTGGTATAGCGTAAGATTAATTTAAATCAAAATCACAGGTTTTTCCATATGTTAGCTCCCACATATTAATTGACAAGACATTTAATATTTCCAAGTGTCCATTTTATGAACTGTAAAATGGGTAAAAAATAGGTTTATTTTCATAGGGTAGGTATGAGGATGTAATCAGCACATCTATGTAAAGTATAAACATAAAACAAGTACCCTAGAGTTTAAATATGGATATTTTTGATAGAAACTGATATCACATTGCAAGCCAACCACCTTATCTGAGACTCAACCAGAGAAACAGCAATCTTTTTCAATGCCAAAGAAAAACTGGCTGTGCTGGAATTATTCAGAGATTGTACATTGATCTCCACGGTGGAAACTTTCTAGGGAATTTTCAAGGGTAAGTCCAATTTATGAGATTGTCTTTTATTACTAGCATTAATATCTCCCAAAGAATTTTAAATGTATAACAATATGAACCTAGTCAGCACAGATATGAACAGCCCTTCTTAATCTTATTGTACTGCCTTATAGCGGAGTTCAAAAATCAGTGTTCTCAAAGATGAATTGAGTCATCAAGAAAGTTTAAGTATACATTCCCTAATGCTCAGACAAAGTAAACAGGAATGTTTAGAAAGAATCTCATCCAAAAAACTAAAAATTTTAAACAGTATTTGTAAAGGAAACTTACAGGTATAAACACTCAGCCAGTAAAACAAAACAAAAACTCAGTCATCCATAACAGAGCTAATTATAATGTCACTGGGTCCATATAGGACCACTCTCTACCCATTCACACATAAAGATGGCTGAATACCCTCTCTTCAGTACCTGGACTCAAGACTACCAAGGTCAGTTTTTTAGGGAGAGGGAGTTACCTAAATGTCTAGACCATTATTTACTCTACAAACTTGTTTTATATCTTCTTATTAATTTGTAAGAGCTCTTAAATATTAAGGATATTAGCCTTTGCTTACAAATTGTAAATACATTTCCAGAGTTTACCCTTTATTTTACACTTGATTTTAACCATACAGAGGTCTTCAATTTTAGTATAATCAAATGTAACAAACTTTTATTTTATGACCCATGGGTTGCCATCATATGAAGAAAACCTGTTTCCAGCCCAAGATCATTAAAATATCTGCCTATACTTTCTTCTATCCCCTCTGTGGCTTTATTCTCACATTTAAGTCATTATTCCAATTGTCATATATATTTGTACATTATACAAAGTAAATACATTTCCAATAAAACATTTTAATGTAATTCTTATATTTTTAATCCATGTAGATAAAAGCATGGATTTTCATACTATACCTGGGTAAAACAAATATTAATAATACGCTTTCATGTTATTATAAATTATCAGTTGTTTATATCTGCTAAGACAAGTAACCAGTTGGTATTATGATGAGAAGGAAAAGCAAACTAATACTTACAGAATGCCTACAATGTGCCAAGCACTGTTCTGAGTACATTGTACATGTCATTTTACTTAATCCTCAGGAAGCCAACATTCAGTGAGGATAATAACTTACCCCCAAAGTCACATAGCTGATAAAGTAGAACAATGATTCAAAACGAGTTTGTTCTGACTTCAAAACTCATGTTCTTTCTGCACAGAGATACAGAAGCCTTGCCACATGTCTAAGGGAAACGTGATTATATTTAGTGGTTAATGTTATTTTTTCCAAATGCTAAGTAGCCCATTTAATGCCTTGGATAACAGTTGTAATTATCATCATCATGTTGTATCTAAGTATAGACATTCAGGGAAGATGGTAATATGAATGGCCTTCAACTCCTGGGCAAGGTGAGGGCTAGAAAATGTATTATCCTATTTTTTTCTAATTTGGTTTCCTGAATTTCTAAACCAGAATTTAATAAAGAGGTGATCGTGAACATCCACAATAGTTCTAGGCAGTTGGAGAATTTTTTAGTTCTAGTTATAGCTCCCAGTTTACATATACTCAACAGAATAATTAGGACCAAGGCACAAAATGCTTTGTAAAATAAAATAATCAAAGGATAAAGCCAATTCTGTTGCTTTCAAATATAGTCCAACAGAAATATTTATGTTACTGTTACATGCACTAATTTTCCTACTATTGCCATATCAGTACAAAAAGCTTATAACACTTTATTGCATAAAAAACTTGACCACACACATTGTCCCAGTGATTTCCACAATCATCACATAAGAAGAAAGCACAGCAAGCATTATTTCCCCTGTTTTTACAGGAGTGACAGAAATTACACTCCTTACTTAGATCCCAAACCAGAGAAACGAATGAGTGAATGAGCAGAGACAACTCAGTTTCATGCACTCCTAATTCAGTTTTTCTCGCCATGCAGCACTCCTTAAAAAAAAAAAAAAAAGAAAAGAAAAAGAGAAGACAAAAAAAAATCTAAGTTTAATTTTAAAATCCAGTGAAAGTCTAATAAAATTAGGTTTTAAAATGATTCAGTTCATTAACATTTGATCGTAGACCTAGCCTATTATAAAAAGAGATATTATAATCTCTGATCCTAGAGCTATTTGACAAAGATCTGTCTCTGGGGCCTGAAAAAAGAATAGATAGATCAGAAAGTCTTCTGGATTCCATTCTAAGCCCAAAATTAAAATTCCTAAAAGACTTATGACTACTTTTCATATCTTCTTGGAAACTGTGTAATTCCACAAACGTTGAGTATGCCTACTAGGTGTAGGGCATTCTGAGGGGGTACTAAGAAAATATAAGTGGTTAAGTGGGATGCTTAAAAAAAACCAATATTCACTATCGATGTCTCCGAGAGTGTGGGACTAAGGGAATTTGGGAGGAACATACTTATTTCCAAATTTTTATGTGACTAACATGTACTCATTTTGGAATAAGAAATAAATAAAGCAAAATTTATGAAAAAAAGGCTATAGTATAATGTTTTATTTTCTTTAGAATAGGCCTCCCATGTTAAACACTATGCTGCCATGTTGAAAGAGAGGGGGAGCTCATATTGATTAGTTATCATGTGCTGGGCATTTTGTAGATGTTTTAAAACATAACCTTATTTACCTCTCAGCACAATTTTGGGAAGAAAATATTATTATCCTCATTTTACAGATCGAGAAACAAACTCCTATTGAAGTTGTATGATTTGCCTTTGGTCATGCAGCAAAGTTTCAGACCCCATGTACAGTATTCTTTTCACATTACCATGATAATTTCCTTTTCAATCCTGCAGACAATATACTTTCTCCTTGCTGAGAACACCAGTCTGATTTATCACTAAAATAGATAATCATGTGAAGTCCCTAACAGCTCCACATGTACTTTTATTTGTGGTTCTCTAATATAGCAAATATCAATTCCTATTGTATTATCTCTAGTCCCAGTAAGCTATTGCACTAACTTCATTATATTCAATCAATTGGTTTGTTGACCAAGTTTTTAAATTTTTTCCATTGGATGAAATGGGAAAAAAATTCTCAACCACTTGTTTTAAACTAATGTAGTTCAAATAATTGCCCTGTATTCCATAATTTGTATTGACTACACACCTAACACAACACAGAAATTGTAGTTTTTATAGCCCAGGTTAAAAAAAGACCATGGAAAAAATGGAAACGAATCAGGCTGAACCTAGAGAGTTGCACTCAATGGAAGAAAAATTGTAGAATTACAAATTAGCAAGAGGAAAGGGGTTTTTGTAAGTCAGGATTTAGTCAGGAAAAGTTCTTGATGAAGAATATTGAACTTCAAGATGCTGAAGAGTCCCATATCTGCAAAAAAAAAATCTTCTATTTACAGAAAATATAGGTCAAGTGATTAGATATTTATTAGAAATAAAAATGACTTTTATCCATCGGGAAAATGGTTTTGCTTAGAAAGGTTTAGTGATTAGAATTAGGAACAAGAGACAGTTCTGGGATGCCAAAGAGATTGTTTCTTCATGTTGGTACTAGTTACATGGTACGTTGAGTTTGTGTATTTTCTAATATTTCTAAGAAATGTTTTCTAAATTTCTAAACATTTCTAAGAAATGACTTATAACAGTGAAGACTAAAAACATCCTGAATGGTTTTTAAATGGAGGGTTTTTGCATATTTGCTGCACAGATTTTAAAAAAAAACGAGACATAATAAGAGTGTAGGTATAATGGATATATACTGTTTTGCAGAAGGAAAGCTCTTTAAATCATTTTGCAAAGAAGAAAAGAAGAGAAATTTCTCTTAGTCCTAGTATTCCATAAGGATTTGACCTGGGATAAGGAGTGATGTAAAGTTCTCATACACAACAGCCCCCTAGTTAACTCTCCTTTCTCCTACACATGCACATCCAGACACTCACATTTCAAGCCATATCAACCATTCCCGAACACAATTCTTTGCCCCATAAAGAATCACTTTTGAACAAGACTCATGCACTGACATTTCTAAAGGTTAACTATAAGATCATTTTCATTAGCATCATAGCCAACAAGCCAAAAATGGTTTGTAAGGTTATTGCTGACCCATGAAATTATTTTTAAAGTTGACTATTTTAACCCCAATTCTATTTAATGCCTATCAGAAAATAATGAAAAATGGTACATTTCACTTTAACAGAAGCTAGTAGTTCTCAAACTGTAGAATTCATAAAGATCATCTTGAACGTTTGTTGAAAACATAGACTTTTGAACTTTACATTGGAGAATCTGATCCAATAGACGTAGAAGGATGGCCCCAGGAATCTATGCTTTTTACAAACATGCCAGGTAATTCTGAAACAGATGATCAGCAGATCACATCTTGAGAAACACTGCCACTATTAGAACCTCAAACAAAACAAGCTCCAGACAAACCTTGCATGGATTCAAAAAGATCACAATCCACACAGTGTGCTGGGACCTGAATAACCACATGGTTTTCATCCTGGAACTCTAACAATCAATGATTTAACTCCAGGCTAGAGTAAAGCAAGGGAAAAAGGCATAACAGGGACAGGTGATTTCACCATGTTCTTTAGTGAGTTTTTACATGACATACCCTGGCTGAAGTTGTAAACATTTGTAAAATTTATTGCAGGGCTTTCACAAAGCTTGGTTTGTGAGATACAATGGCTTCTATGCAGAGAGAAGGTACAATTCAGCAAACTTGTATAAGACCCTGACCCATCGTTGGCTGAGACCCAACAAAGACTGGCTAACTAGCAGGCAAATCCTCAATTCTTAGAAAAGCCTCATCCGTGGAAGCTGTGATTCAACCTGTCACAACAAGTGCGCACAAATTACATCTGGACCATCACAGGCTGTCGGTCACGAGGTGGCTTACTAATTTTTCTGAAACCCAAACATCATGCCAGAAGATGTAGCTACATTGTTTACACTCTTTCTTAGGCAATCTTTCTCTGCATTATCATTTTTATCATTAATGTGCTTAGGCTGACAGGAGCCAAAGAAAATTCAAACGTAACCCAGAAACAACAGAAATGTGTCATCCTGGAATAGACATGTTGTCTGTCCAGCCTAGGCACCTGCTTCTCATAATGACTAATGCCAGATGTTTTAAGGAAAGATACAAGCTTCTATTACACATCTGCTTTATGTAATTGTGCAATGATATATCACAAGGGAGTTTTCTTTCTCTGACCCTAGGTTAGCCATCAGTTGCAGCCTAGTATTTCAAGATACCAGCCCTTGAACTCATTACCCCAGCATCCTTTACTAAACTATTTCATAACACACACACACACACACACACACACACATACACACACAGTATTTGTCCAAAATGCTCCCTTATCAAGAACTCTGTACCAAAGCAATTATACTTGTTATCAACCTTTTCTGGTTTCCATTAAGGAGATGGCTGGACATTTGCTATACGGGCAATGTTTGTTGGTGGCAGTAGGAAAATGAGAACTAGCTCATATTTGCTAATACTTGGAAATAAAACTTACTATACTGGTGATTATGAAAGTAGGTATTAGAAAGCCCCCTGAATTCTGGATAGTTAACTGAAAATATTCCAGGAAAAACTACAAAGAACTGGTAACAATTGTAAGATTTACAAACACTAACAAGTTATCTTGAATTATATACTCCTGAAAAAATTCAATAAGCAAGAAGCATATCTATGGTATGTTTGCCTTTTGTTCAACAGATATTTATCAAATTCCTTTTCTGTGCCATTCCTTGTGTTAAGTGCTGGGGAAAGAGTCATGAGTCTTCCTCTTATATAGTCTTGGCCAATTGGTAGGGAAATAAATAGATAATATAATGGCAAATTGAGATAAATGATATGAAGGAAACCAACATGGTTGTGTTAGAGAAAAACTGCATGTACCTACTGTAGAGTGGTCAGGTGAATTTTCTCCAAGAAGTGACTCTTAAACTGAGACTAAAGGATAAGAAAACTAAAATGGTGCCAAGAACTGATGACTGTTCTGGGTAGAGAAAATAATGAGAGTAAGTTTTATGGGTAGAACCAAGTTTGGCACGTTTAAGAACTGAAAGGAAGTCAGTAGGCCTGGAAGTAGGCAAGAATCAGATCTTAGAGGACTTTGTAGGTTATCATAAAAATTTGGGTCTTTATATAAGTGAGAAGGGAAGCCCTTAAAGGGCTTAACGTGTAGAAATGATACAATTGTTTATACATTTTTAAAATAACACACTGGATGCAAAGAGGGGGAATGTAATGGAGGAGGCAAAGAGAGTGTGGGAGATCTGTTAGAAGAGCAATTCTCTAACTTTAAAGTGCACATGAACATCTGGGGGAATCTTATTAAAATGTATATGATTCTCTAGGTCCAAGGTGGAGCACAAGATTCCACATTTGTAACAAGCTCTCAGGTGATGCAGATGCTTCTGGTCCATGGACCACACTGAATAGCAAAGCATGGGGATCCATCTAAAGGAGTCCAGACTCTTCTCCTTCAAGGTGGTGGCTTGGGCTAGCATGGTAGGAAAGCAATTTGACATATATATTTGAAATATATTTCAGATTAGAAGTGGCAGATTCAATCTAGTTCGCCTCTTAACATTATAACAGTATATTAAGAAAACCTCTAAAACCGGCCAGGTACAGTGGTTCACACCTATAATCCCAGCACTTTGGGAGGTTGAAGTGGTTGGATCACAAGGTCAGGAGTTCAAGACCAGCCTGACCAACATGGTGAAACCCTGTCTCTACTAAAAATACAAAAATTAGCCGGGCGTGGTGGCGCATGCCTGTAATTCCAGCTACTCAGGAGGCTGAGGCAGGAGAATCACTTGAACCTGGGGGGCAGAGGTGGCAGTGAGCCAAAATTGCGCCACTGCACTCCAGCCTGGGCAACACAGTGAGACTCCAAAAGACCTCTAAAACCAAAATTTCTGAAAATGAAAGGGAATCCTGGAAGTTCTTGTCTCAACATTGGAGACAAGATGGAGATAACAGTGAAAGAATTAAAGACAGAGGTCTTTAATTCCATGAGTAGGCCAGAACCCACATGGTCTCTAGATGGTGAGAGGATCAAGGTGCTGGTGAGGGAAGTAGAGATGGTGCCCAAGACTCTGCCTGTTTTCTGACAGCCGGGGAGTTAGCAGCAGATGCCAGTGAGAGCAGAAGTCCACAGATGGCACAGGAAAGAACCTTCAGCCTCAATGTCCAAAGCTTTAAGCCTTTAAGCCAAGTTTTGTCACATTTCAGCTGTGTGTCTCTGGGGGAAAAAAAATCACTAATCTCTTATGCCTGTTTCCTCATTTAAATAAAATATGATGTAATGAGATCATGCATATGAACACATTTAGCATGGGGCCTATTATAAGAAGGTATTGATAAATAGCAATCTAATCAAACTTATATGTCAATGGGGGATCATTTTCTGCTTCTTCTGAAGTTGTATAAGAATATTGTCTGTTAGATCTAGAAGGGAATGATTTTACATCCTGAATTGCCAGGCATAATAATTTCCTTTCAGTTCGCATCCTGAACTGTGTCCCCATGTAGCTTCAGATTATTTTTGCTTCTGTTAGAGATATTTCCTGACATGGAAGTTGAAAAGCCTGGAAGCAATCCATAAATATCATCTTTACATTCTACAATGGTCCATACTTTTTCCAATTCTACAAAGGTAATTCCCAATTAAATATAACATGGATAAAATGTATTAATATAGGACTTAAATGACTTATTCAGTCATTCTGCCACACCTGAAAGGATCCCTAAAAGGTATCAGACTTTCTTAGGAAAAGAAAAGTCTGGTATTGCCAAAGTAGACTTTTTCAGGTTCTCACTACAGAGACAATCAAGATTTTTTTCTTGATGGTTTGGTATTAGTCTTCTGCTATTTATTTGTTTGTTATGTCACTTGTACTAAGAAAGAGGCTTACTGGCTTTATCTTTCCCAGTTCAATTTAAAGTCATTCGTCTTTGCCATACTCACAGAGAGCATAAAAAAGTAGCTAGTCCTCAGACTCTGTAACTCAGGTCTGGCATGAAGTTAGGCCACCTCAATTAAGCCTCTTTTGTAATTACCAGCAAATATTAGGTTGGTGCTAAAGTAATTACGGTTTTTGCCCTTTACAAGTGATGGCATTCAAGCAAAGTTCCAGAAGTACCCAAAAGCTGTTTGATCTCCATGTGGATAAAACATGACTCCCCATAAACATGCTCTACATCATTAATTCATAGTGATTGCTGTCTTCCCAGTGATGCAAAAACAATCTTCAGCCTTTCAAAAATATACTTTCAAAGCAGTAAGCTGTTTTACTGTGTCATCTTAAAAGCCATGGACTTTATTGCTTTCCCAGGATAGGGAAGGATTTGCAGAGTACATCTTGTACAGCTCAATGAGATGGTTTACTTGTTCAACCCTGTGCCTGAAATGAACCACCAGGAATCTTCTACCAAAATACACTGTATCTACTCCAGTCAAGGCACATGTTATCTCTTTCTCTCTCTCTTCTAGAATAATTCTCGAATTCCAAAAGAAGGTCTCCAAAATTTTCCTTGGCAATTCACGCTGGTAGAAAAGAAGTACTTACTGTGCACACTCTCTTGAGCAACATCTAGGACTATGTCTAAAATATTACATCTAACAGTAATATTCCTCTATAAGAACTTTTCACAAAATATTTCTGAGTAAGTCTACTCCTTAATGGCACAGAATTCCTCAAACTCACAGGGAATGTCCAGGCACTTTCCACCCCTGCAAGAGAGCACTGTTCTCTTTTACTCACAGCCAAGCCATATCATCAAATAACTGAACATTCTGCCACACAAATTATCCAGATCTTACAAATCATTCGTTCCCTGCACTTCATCACATGATAAATAATGCCAAGTACTTAGGTTTCAAGGATAAAAGATTCTTCAAAGGAATTAACAGTTAGGTATGCATCTCTCACCTGTACTTCTACAATGGCTGCAGGCCCTCCAGTCCAATTCGCTTAAATCCATCCTACATGCTGATCCCAAAGGGAGACTTCCAAGGTACAAATGTGACTATGATACTCAGGCAATGGGAGAGCTTGAAGAATTTAACACCTCAAACCCATTGATGTTCTTGTCTGACTCCCTCACAACCTGTAAAACATTTAAGGCAGAGAATAAATCACACTCATCCCATTAATCCTACAGTCTAACAGGAGGCATGATGCTTCGATGCTTGTTGAATGAGTGACTATTAGTTTTTCAGAGTCACAGATTCCCAAAAATGGTAATCAAGGAAGAAATCAGGGTAAACATAGTAAATGACATAGGTGCCAAGCTATAGACTTTCCGTTATACCCTCTTCCTGTTCCCCAGAGCAGCTGGAGTAATATCTGAAATAGTTTACATCACAACATCCTGCTGCCTCTGGAGCTTTTGAGGTCACCATCACATCCAAAGTGATATGCAGGGAAATCATGTTTCAGAACAACACATTATTACTGAAACAAAGAGAAATCATGCTCCAGGTTTTAAGTAGAATGGAATATTGCTTTCTGAACACAGTTTTACTAAAATGGATTTGAGTACATATCTTCCAGTAATGCTATCTCAACACCCACACTTGCCTCTCTATACCCACCGCACACACGCACACGCATGTTTTTGATACTATAAATCTTACTCAGACATATGGGGGGTAAAGCTTACTCACCTTTAGTTGCCATTCCTCCTCAGCTCCCCCTAACTGCATTATAATCATAGTCATTACTGCCATAATGATAGTAATAATGCTTTGTGCTTCTTCAGCACTTCTCAGATGATCTCAAAGCATGACTGCATCATGACTGTAAAAGTTGAGAACATTTGTCTCCTCTAGAGATAGTGTTTATAACAAGGGTAGGAGCTCAGCGACTCACCTGACACCCACAAATCAAAATTATGAGGAAGCATGCACTGATTGTCTCTTTTATTTCACTAGGAAAGGGTGATTTTATTGATACAGGTCAAGACAAGTCTCTGGAGGAGCCTATCAAAGAAGAAGACCTATTTCTTATCCAACACTCACTGACCTTATCAAATACATTTTATACTGACAAGGGGGAAGGAAAATTGTAACGCTTCCATGGTTTAAATCTGCAAAGTACCTTTCAAGTTGTGGCAACAAATTGATGGCTCTCCCATCCAGTCTTGGTCTCTATCCTTAAGCTAAACTTGCTGTATGACTCAAATTTCTCCTCATCTCCATCTCATGTGGTGCTGCCACAGCTCCTCCATTATATCCCACCAAAAAATCTATGGCTATTATTATGAGTATTTTCCCATTATCCCAGAGAATCATTTAGGGAACTCTGAAGAACAGAAGGAACCCAATTCACCCTTCATGGGAACAGACTCATCTGTAAGAAGAGTCTTAAGCCCTGAGAGGCTGAGATATTTCTGCCCTAATCTAAATTAGACATTTCTTTCACCCACCCTTCCAGAATAAATTCAGTATCTATCAATGCAAAGCACTAGGAACATTTGTATGCAGAGGTATTGAGGAGCTCATATTCTTTGTAGGCTAATCATGAGAGGGGATAATGGGTCTCCTTGCTGCTATACTGTGACTGCCCACAAGAAGTTTCTTCTCTATGTGGTAGCAGAAAGAGGGATTTTTAAATACAGATCAGATGATATTGCTCTCCTGCTCAAAATTCTTTGAGAGCTGCTCATCACACTTAGAAGGATATCTAAATTCTGACCACGGCCTGCACAGGGGTCTCTGGTTCTCTTGCTGCCTGCCTCTCCAATCTCATCTATCTCTCTTCCCTGTGATCCTTCCACTTATTGCATACTGACTTCCTTTCTGCTTCATTAAGACCCAACTCAAGTCTTCTGCACCTGCTGTTCCATCTTCTTGCAACACTCCCCCATACCTTCATATGACACCTCCCTCATTTCACCCAGCTCTCTCTTCCACTATCATCTGCGCAGAGATGCCTTCCTTGGTGCTTCCTCTAAAACAGTCTCCCAATCCCTGACAGGGGATCTTTATCTTTATCTTCTTAGCCTACTTTATATTTCTTCATCATATTTTCCCTATCTGACATTATCATACATGTTAGTCTGGTTAATTGATCGCCATTGGTCTTCACTAGAATGTAAGCTTTGTGCAGACTGGTATTTTGTTGTGTTCATCACTGTAACACAAGCACCTAGAAAAATACTTGGCACACAGTGTCTGGTCAATAAACATTTGTTGACAAGTAGTGGAGAGGCTTTCTATACCCACAGTTCATCTAATAATACCATAGGAACTCCTATTTGCTCCCAATACCAGGGATTTTTTCAAGTCTTAAAGATCAGAAAAGCTAAGGGGATGGGGCATACCTACCAAACTCAGGCAAATTGATGAGAACTACGGTTCCAAAGATCATTCCAGGAAACTGGGAGGATCTTTTTAACCCTTATGGATGTTAAATACACTGTGTTCTATGTGCCTGTGTTTTGACTGCAACCTATTATATGAGGTTAGTTCTATGTGTCCACAGTCATCTTCTGCCCATAATCTCAGGTCTTTTACACATTAAGCATTATAATTATGATGTTATCACTGGAGACTGGCTGTCCAGTCACCAGGACGCACCCTTTGTTGGTATGTGTTGTCCCATGAATATAGGCCCAGGAACTGTATCTCTTTGTCTCTACATCTGCTCCTTCTATTTCTTTTGAGTCATGCCTTCACATGGCCCAAGAAAGTTTCCCCATGGGAGCAACAACAGGAACTGGATTGTTTTCATAGGGTTTCGTGTCTATCTTGTTAGCCTCCAGGGGTCAAATTTTCGTATCCTGCTTCCTTACAGGGGATTTCAGACTATCAAAACAAGTTAGTGCAACCGAAGAGCTACTCGGTTCAATATGCTAATAGTTTGTATGCCTATCTACAAACACACATAATTCTGCATGTAAAATGTACATGGACAAAAGCTCAAGCCTACCAAAATGAACATGTAAAATTGTGAGATATGCTAAATTGGTGCTTTTGAAATTCTAATGGGTTCAAATAAGTCCTGGAATTTAAAGTCTCATTAATAATTGCCCCTAATTATGTATGAAGCTGTCCCTCCAACAAAGATCTCTCCCTCCTCACCTCATTGCCTGATAAGGACATTGGTTGCCATTGCCAGAAAGCACCACAGTGCCTACTCCATAGCATATGAGAAAACAGGCTGACAGCATAGTCTTTATACCTCTTTTCTACTTTAACAACCATTTAACAGTTGGTGCCATCTCATCGACTGACTATAATACTAATTCAGAAAATGCAGCTTCCAATCACACAAAACAAGCCCTGTTCTCTCTGCAATGTTTCATGCCATCATCTTTCTGAAAAATGAGATAAACTGCTGCATGTCTTACAAAAATGTTTAGCAAAAGTTGTGATTTGAGTTTTCTTTTAAAACTGGCTATGCTAAGTAGGATATCAACAACTGCTTTTCCGTTTCTGAACCTAAAAATGTCTCCAGAGCCATATAGCCACACACTTATCTGTCTTTTATCTCTCCTCTAAAACATGCACTGAACATCTACTCCGGGGCAGATCCTGCTGGAACTGGAAATATAAGTACCGGTTGAGTATCCCTTATCCAAAATGCCTGGGACCAGAAGTGTTTCAGATTTCGGAATTTTTCTGATTTTCAAATATTTGCATTTTCAACAACATCTTTATATTACAGAGCAAAGAATAAGCAAAAACAAAAAACAAACAAACAAAAAAACACAGTGAGTAATGCATATAGGATGTTGTGGAAAACCTGCTGTTGATTGGCGATTCAGCCTGCACAAGTGCCATTTCATTACCCTTTGTAGGCATGCTTGCCTGGGGAATCTGGGCATGCGCAGAAAAGATATAGTGCAGCTGAAGGAAACTGGGAGGGTCTTTTTAACCCTTATGAATGTTAAATACACTGTGTGCTTGCTGTGCCCCTGTGTTTTGACTGCAACCTATTACATGAGGCTAGGTGTGGAATTTTCCATTTGTGGCATCATTTCAGTGCTCAAAAGTTTTGTGTTTTGTTTTTGTTTTTGAGATGGAGTCTCCCTCTGTTGCCCAGGCTGGAGGGCACGATCTTGGCTCACGGCAACCTCCGCCTCCTGGGTTCAAGTGATTCTCCTGCCTCAGCCTCCCGAGTAGCTGGGACTACACGTGCGTGCCACCACACTCGCCAATTTCCTTGTATTTTTTAGTACAGACGGGGTTTCGCCATGTTGGCCTGGCTGGTCTCAAACTCCTGACCTCAAGTGATGCGCCCGCCTCAGCCTCCCAAAGTGCTGGGATTACAGGGGTGAGCCACTGCACCCGGCCTGGAGCATTTTGGGTTTCAGATTTCAAGATTAAGTAGGCCCAACCTTTATGAATAAAACATGATCCTTGCCCTGAAGCAATTATCTACTGTAAACTGGAATTATTTGTCTTCAACATCAGCAATAGCTTTCAGGTCCAAAAATGTGTAGTCTATGTAACTTATCCCTATTAATTTCTCTTTTGTGACTCTCAACCAAACCTTTAAATAATGTTACATATTGGCCATGTGGGGTTCCTGCTGTTTCCTTGATCGTTTATTCATAGTCTGTAATTTACAAAGTACTTTTACAGCATTTCATTTAATCCTCACAACCACTTGTGGGGAAGATGTCATAAACCTCATTTTATAGCAGCAGAACCTCAAGGATGCTATGTTGCTTGCCCAAAGTTACACAAGGTCGTAAGGCCAGAAATGGACATTTCTGCCTCCATATCATTGCACTAAAGCTTCTAGTTATCAACTCCAGGATCTCCTTATAGTCCTGTGATCCAACACTCGTTTAACAAATATTTATTGAGCCTCAATTATGTGCAAAATATTTTGCTACACAAGAATATTCAATCCTTGCCAACGTTCAAGAGAAGTTGTTCATTTTTGTGTTCCCTGAATCTAGAAATAGTCTTCTCTATAATTTCCAGCCAAATACAATTAAATACCATGTGTAGTCTTACTTCTCAAGTATATGCTCACCTCACGTCTGCAGAAAGGGTCACATCTTTCCTCCATACTGTATCAACTTTTAAATGCATTTCTTATTTTGCATAGTGATTATTAGCCATATTCCCTTTCCCCCATGCCACACCTAGAGAAATGAATCAGAGGAGAAAGGGGTAAGTAAAGGAGTAATTCTTTGGCAGTATTTCAGAAGCACAGGTGGATAATCAGCTAGATGCCCTTGGGTCCAGTGGCAAGTGTAGATGACAGGCCATGAATATAGATGGCTTTACTAAAGCCCAGGTTACACAGCTCCTCAATATCCCAGGGAAATAGTTTTGTAATTTCTGCTACTTCTTAGCCAAAGACACTCTCCTCATTATCTCCATCTCACAGTTGCTGTTTATTGAGCTACTTTAAACCCTAGTTCAGAAGGATGGTCCTTAAGATAAAAAAGATGTGAAATGAAAAGCAGATGCTTCAATGTGCTGGGGTCATGTCTGGGTCTGGAAATGGAAACAGAGACAGCAGGTTTTTATATTCTCTTGAGCAAACCCCAGGACATTCTTTAAAATGAAGCAGTCAAAAAATATAAATATTTCCATTAGTCAAAGGATACCAAACCAAGGTTTGTCAACTTAGTGACTGTGAGAACTTCTCCAAGTGGAAATATTTACCAGAAGACTGAGGCAATCATTGTTACCAAGAGCTTTTGTAAGCCATGTGCACCCTTTTCTCTCAATTTTCACACAGGCATATTGTGGCAAGGAAAGGTAAAGAAAACAAAAAAGAATGAAGTGCAACAGGGGCTGAGAGGGAAAGTTTAGGAAGGACGAAAAGGAATGAGCAGAGAGGGTGAGTGGTACAAAAAAGAGTAAGTTTTGAAGTCAGATGGGCATACATGTACATTCTGGCTTTGGGATAATTGATCTAATTGCCCAAAACCAAATGGTCTCACCTGTATAGTGAATATGGTTCTATTTATCTCGAGGGTAAGTGTGAAGAGTAAGCAAGCTGCTGCAAGCAAGGTGCCAGCATGGTATGTGACAGAATGGACCTTAATAAAGAGAGGGGGTAGTGGTGATTTAAAGGAAATCTACATGGATATTCCAGAATCTTTTAAATTGACTATGAATTGACTATTAAATTAACTATTCATCCTGATAATTCTATAAAATGTAAATAGGTGAAGTGGCACAAAATAAAAATTATTTTGAATGCAGTGTGACTCTCAATCCTGGATGCTTATCAAAATCCCTTGTGGACCTTAAAAAAAATTCAATTTCCGGGCCTCACCTGTACAAATTTGTTTTCAGTAACTCTGAGATAGGACTCAGACATTTGTGTTATATTAAGAGTTCAACATGTATTCTGACGCCCCAACAAGAGAACTGCTGCTATAGACACTACATAAGATGGAATATAAAACATCACTAAGGAAAGAAACATGCATTTCTCCACTTGCATGAATATAGCAACTTTCTAAATCATATTGAAACCTCTAGTTATAAGATCTTCCATTTTCTGCATCTATTTACTCAAACTTCTTCTGTGGTTATATCTACCTGTAAGACCAAGATGTGTCTCATAAGGAAGATCATGGACACAATAAACCCTTTCTCTAGAATGTGTTCCAGTTTCCAACCAATCCTTCGTGGGTCTATATAATATTTATAATCGAATGACTTCCATTTCAAATGTATGGAGAAGCACACCCCTAAGAATGGGGCAGTGACCACAGCATGTGATATCCTCAGGAGTGATGAGGTTAACATGTCATTTAACATTTTGCTTCAATTTATTTGACTGCCTCCATCTGTGCAAGCATTGATTGGTGTAAGAAGAATGAGTTACTTCACTTCAGATGGTTCATTAGGGAATCAAAACTATTGAATGAGAATTTCTTTGTGAATCAAGGCTAAATGATTAATAATGTATCAAACCCCAAAAGAAGACACTTTATTGTCCATGAATGCTTTTAGAATGCAATTTTCATTAAAGATTACAGCTGTGATTATTTAAAATACCCATCATTTCCACCACTCCAAAAAAGAAAACAGTTATAAAACACAAATCTTTTGTTCTTATATCACGAAGTTAAACATTTTGAAAAGCTGCACTTGAAAAACAGCTTATAATGCATTTGCTTTTAGATATGCAACAGAAAAATTGCTCCAAATAAATTTTAAAATGAAATGCCAGAAACCTGGAGAAACGTACTTAGTGGGCCAAGAAAACAAAAGAGTGGATGGTGATGTGAGTCTCCCTTCTCTTTCATCAGGTTTTGCTTAGCTAAGATCAGGCATGCAATTGCAGATAAACAAACAAAGGAACTTACATTTAAACACGGCAGATTCCTAAAAGGACTTCTCCACATAAGGGAGAGAGCTCATCTCATCTCAGCGCCTCCCTAGCTCTCCTGGATCAACCAGCTGCTCCTCATTGCTTGGGGAGCAAGTTGTGAAGAACGCTGGTTAATTGTAATTAAAGTGAAGAAATTCCATTCAGATGTAATCATAAAGGGAAATGACAGAGACAGAAAAGAAATGAAGAAATTAAAAAAAATTAAACCCACTAAAACCTTGAAGCCCTGAAGTAACCCCAGATTGCAAAAAAACAGATTGGTCTTTAAAAAAAAAAAAATCCTTCTGATAGAAAAGTCACATCAACTAAGAAGAATTCTGAGAAAAGAAGGTCACATTGGTAAGAAAACAACAGATAGTCATTTTAAGAGCTTAACAATGTAGAGAAGCATGTGAAAAAAAAAAAGAAGAAGTAAGAAGGATGGCTCTGCAATTCTCTCACGTCTTACCTTCTTTAGTATACTGGGGGCTTTTATACAGGTTTTCTTTGACAGATAGTGTTAACAAATAAAAGGACAAGGTGAAATCTCTCTTTTGCTCTCTCTGTTTCTCCCTGTCTCTGTCTCGCTCTTTTTTTTTTAATAGAGAGGAAAGGTCCAATGTCTTTTTTACTATGTTCTTAAGACATCTAAATAGAAATATGATCTCCTGAAAGAGATTAATCGTTCATTGAAGTAGTCCTTCATAGATTTTTGACCCTGAAAGGAAATTACAGAAAACAGTCCAGCCCCCACAGGCATCATGATTCAGGCAAGGATGCCATCTAAAACATTTGTGTGGGCTGTGAGTTGAATTTGAGTTGAACTGGTATAATGTGGGTGTAAGGCAAAAGAGTGGCCTGAAGTGGAAACGGAGGGAAAAAAAATGAGGTATCCAAGATATTTGCACTTATTTTCTTGCCAAAGTTACCAAAGCACTGGCCTTCTGTAGGCAGAAGCAGAGACATCTGGGACCCTTCAGCTTCAGCTTTCGTATTCCCAGACCCAAGTCACTGTTTCTAAATTAACATGTGTTACTGGGGGGTAACTTTCTATCATAAATAGCTAGTTGTATTGTTTGGATACTTCAGAACCTAAAACAACATATTCAATGTACATTAGCTAATTAAAGATTAAGACTTTTTAAAACCAGATACCAGAAGTGACTTTTTTCTTTCTTTCTTTCTTTTTTAAGTGCCCATATAAGAAAAGATTCCAAGTAGGTCTTAATAATAGCATGTTCATGAGCCTCACTATTCAGAGGCAGCATAAAATATGGGAAAGCGCATGAACTTTAAAGTTAGAGAGACCCTACTCTACCACAAGCCATGTGACTTCGGAAATTTAAAAAACTGACATTTATTGAAAATTTACTATTTGTCAGACACTGTTCTAAGCATCTGATGTATATTAAAACATGTAACCTACATAATAGCTCTAGGATTTAAATATTATTATTATCATAGATGTTAAAACAAAAATACACAGAGGTCATATGGCTAATGAGTGAAAAAGCTAATCTTTGAATCCAGAATGAAAGCTTGTTTTTCGACTCATGCACTCAACCACTATGTTACACCATTCCTCACCATTATTTAATTTCTCTACCTAAGGCTTAATTTTCCTTTTCTTGTCTTGTCTTTCTTTCTTTTTTATTTCAATAGGTTTTTGGGGAACAGGTCGTGTTTGGTTACATGAATAAGTTTTTTAGTGGTGATTTCTGAGATTCTGAGGCACCCATCACCCGAGCAGTGTACACTGTACCCAATGTGTATAGTCTTTTATCCCTCACCCCAACCCTTCCTCTTCCAGTCCCCAAAGTCTATTGTATCACTCATGTCTTTGCATCCTCAGAGCTTAGCTCCCACTTATGAGTGAGAAACATATTTTAGGCTGGGCACAGTGGCTCACGCCTGTAATCCCAGCACTTTGGGAAGCCGAGGCGGGCGGATCACAAGGTCAGGAGTTCGAGATTAGCCTGGCTAACATGGTGAAACCCCCTCTCTACTAAAAATACAAAAATTAGCTGGGCGTGGTGGGTGCCTGTAATCCCAGCTACTCAGGAGGCTGAGGCAGGAGAATCATTTGAACATGGGAGGCAGATGCTGCAGTGAGCCGAGATTGCACCATTGCACTCCAGCCTGGGCGAAAGGGCGAGACTCCGTCTCAAAAAACAAACAAACAAACAAACCACATATTTTATTCTTGAGTTACTTCACTTAGAATAATGGTCTCCAATTTCATCCAGGTTGCTGCAAATGCCATTATTTAGTTCCTTTTTATGGTTGAATAGTAGTCCATGGTATAACGCAATTTCTTTATCCACTAATTGATTGATGGGCATATGTGCTGGTTCCATATTTTTGCAAATGCAAATTCTTAAGCCTCAATTTTTCTAATATATTGGAATTGAATGATTGTGATAAAGATTATGTGTGTGTGTATACATATCTAAATTGTTTATATAATGCTACTCTTAAGAGGATTTCTAATTCTAGTCATGATGAAACAGTGTAGACTAGATTTATCTTCCTACCTTAAGCAAGTAGAAAATGAGGAGGAAACTTGTGAAACTATGTTATTCAAATGTTTGGGAACTGGTAGCACAGGCCAGGTGATCTCTGAAAGAAGTGAAACAAATAAAGTGGCCCTCTTATTGCCCCCAGCTTACTGCCTGGAGAGTTTCCAGGATGTAGTGCAGAAGCAGAGAGCCAAAATAGAGCTAGAAGTTTTTCTGAATGCAGGAAACAGAGTTTGGAATTCAGGGAAGCTAAAGTAGCTAGAATTAGTGGGAGAAGAATATAGGAAAGGAGAAAGTTGCACAAAGAAAGCCCTCCAGAGATCTGAAGAGGGAGTTTCTGTGAGTTTTGGCTGAGTACTGATGTGCATATATGTAAAAGAAAACTATCCAAGGCCAGGGAATAAAGAAGGCAAACAATTTCAGAAGCTCACATGGGGCTGAAGAAAGTTCAGTTCCAGTTGAACTGAGTGGAAAGACCTTCTAATACATGGAGAATTGGGTAGAGTACTCAGTATTGTATTGACTTAGAAGTGGGGCTAAATTAGTTTAGACTAAAGGTTGCCTTTAGATCTGCCCTAAAAAATTTAAAAGCAACTCTCAAAAGCATCAAACAAATGACAAGTAATTTATTGTAACCTAGAACAAAGCTAAACAGGATTTAAAGGATAAAACAAAATTTAGCACCCAAGTATGTAAGATTCATAATGTTGGCATCCAGTCAAAAATTACCAGGCATGCCAGTAAGTGAGAAACTATCACCCATTTTTAAGGAAAAAAAAATCTATCAATAAAAATAGACCCAGAAATGGAAAGATGATAGAATTAGTAGATAAGAATATTGTGACAGCTACTGTAAATACCCTCAATATGTTTAAGAAGGTAGAGGGAAAAAATAAGCACGGTGAGGAGAAAAAGGTAATATACCAAAATGACTTGAATCAAACAATTTCTGACATAAAACATGAACTGGATGAAATTAACAACAGATTTGACACTGCAGAAGAAAATATCAGTGAATTTGAAGACAGTAACAGAAGATATTCAAGATAAAACACACAGAGACAAAAGACTAAAACAGTAATAGAGCATAAGTGAATTGTGGGACAAAATTAAGTCGTCTAACATGCAAGAAAGGGAAGGAAAATATTTTTTAATAATGATAAAAAAAATTCCACATTGTACTAATCTGTTCTCACACTGCTAATAAAGACATACCCAAGACTGGCTAATTTATAAAAGAAAGAGGTTTAATTGACTCACAGTTCCACATGGCTGGGGAAGCCTCACAAACATGGCAGAAGGAGAACGAGGAGTACAAGTCACTTCTTAGATGGCAGCAGGCAAAAGAGCATGTGAAAAGGAATTCCCCTTTATAAAACCATCAGTCTCTGAGACTTATTCATTATCACAAGAACAGCACTGGAAAGACCCACCCCCATGATTCAATTACTTCCTACTGGGTTCGTCCCACGACATGTGAGTATTATGGGAGCTGCAATTCAATATGAGATTTCAGTGGGGACACAGCCAAACTTTATCACACATTTAATGAAAACTACAAACCCCCAGATTCATGAAGCACAACACACTCCAAGCAAAATAATTATAAAGTCAGTCCAAGTCACATCATATTCAAATTACTGAAAACCGGTAATAAAAATAATCATTTAAAAATCCAGTGAGAAAAAAAAATTACATATAGAAGACTGAAGGAAAGAATGGCAGCACACTCCCTTTGGGTAACTACGGAAGGTGAGAAGACAATGAAATGGCACCCTTAACATATTAAAACAAAAGCATTGGCTGGGTGAGGTGGCTCACGCCTGTAATCCCAGCACTTAGGGAGGCTGAGGTGGGCAGATCACAAGGTCAGGAGATCAAGACCATCCTGGCTAACACGGTGAAACTCCGTCTCTACTAAAAATACAAAAAAATTAGCCAGGCATGGTGGCGGGCACCTGTAGTCCCAACTACTTAGGAGGCTGAGGCAGGGGAATGGTGTGAACCTGGGAGGTGGAGCTTGCAGTGAGCCGAGATTGTGCCACTGCACTCCAGCCTGGGCAACAGAGTGAGACTCCATCTCAGAAAAAAAAAAAAAAAAGCATTGTCAACCAATAAGTCTATATCCAGCAAAAATATATATCAAAAATGAAGGTGAATTAAAGACTTTTTCATACAACCAAAAGCTGAAATGATGTATTATCAGAAGTTTTTTATGTAGAAGGAAAATGGTGTATATAAATTTGAATCCACCAAAACAGGGAAGAGCACCAGAAATGGCAAAGATCTTAGTAAATATAAAAAACATTTTTTCGCATTTAAAAAATATCTTTGAATGATAATTGACTGTTTAGAATACAAGTAATAACAATATAGTATAGGTTCTATAATGTATGTGGAAATAAAATGTATGATAAGAATAATGTAAAAGGCAGAGGAAAGGGAGTATAGTACAGTAGGGTCTTCATGGTATTATATTATTTGAAGACAACTATGATAAACTAAAGATGTACATTATAAGCCCTAAGAAACAATTTTTTAAGTGTAGTTAATAAGTCAATAGTTGAGTTATTATGGAATTAGAAAACATATTTACTTAATCCCCAGAGTGCAGGAAAAGGGAAAAAGAAGAAAGAATAGATAGAAACGATATAAACTGTTTTCTACAGTTTCCAACAGAAATCAAATTGAAAGGTGGTAGATTTAAATCCAATTGTATCAATAATTATATTCATTATAAGTGGTCATAGTGCTGCCCTTGGGAAAGAAAGAAGCATTTTACTGACCAACAATCAGTGCTTCCATAATAAAGGCTACATGATCACATGATTATAAAATAAAAGTGCATTAAGGCATGCAGTTAACACTGATTTCCCTTTGAGGAAAAGACAGCCATGAGGCATTATATTTATAGACCTTCTCTCCTGAAGTTAGGACGACGTGCAAGTAGAAACATAGCCATACAGAGACGAAGGTTAGAGGGTAAGCAAACTCTTAACCATGGTGAAATTCAGGCAGAATGAGATTGTGGGGAGAGAAGAAAAGGGAAAAAAAGTGGGTGCTTGTTAAATGCAGATTTCCAAACCTCAGCATGAGTGATTGAGTCAGTAGATCTCGGATTGTACCTAAAAGTCTGCATCTTTAGCATGTACCTACAGGTAATTAGGTTGAATCACATGGCGGACACTGGTGGAGCAGTTTGGAGAATAGGACCACAGGTCTATGATCAGGCTGCCTTGACTGGACTCAGTTCTACCAATCACTTGCTTGGCACAAGTCACTCAATTTCGGTTTAATGATGAGTAAATAGTGGTATTTGTATTCATTGAGTTACTTTACTTAAAACACTTAGCACAGTGCCTAGCACACAGTCATATTCATGTTAACCATTATTGTTATTCTCATATTTCTGAATAATTTGGATTTTTATATGGATGATATTTTCGTATTATTCAGTGTTATTTCCAAGCCATGTTGGAAGTTGAGACAAAAGGAAAACACCAGTAATGTTGATCTTGTCTTTATTTTTTCATCATGGACTTTTTTGTTAATTTGATTTTTTAAATATTATTTATTTGGGGGGTTTTTTTTAGAGCCTTGACTCTAGTGCCTCACTTGCCTCACCCTATTCTGGCCCTGTATCACTTGTGTAATTAAAAAATAGGTGGGGAACAGGCATATCTCTATGATTACATAATTCACTAATCAAATTGAGAGAAACAGGTGTGGTCCCACCCTCTGAACGAATGGGAGACATTAATATCCTGACGGTGAGGATACTTTTTCACTATTCAAGTCATTCCTTTTTTTTTTTTTTTTTTTTTTTTGAGGTGGAGTCTCACTCTGTCACCCAGGTTGGAGTGCAGTGGCATGATCTCGGCTCACTGCAAGCTCTGCCTCCCAGGTTCACACCATTCTCCTGCCTCAGCCTCCCGAGTAACTGGGACTACAGGCGCCCACCACCACGCCCGGCTAATTTTTTTGTATTTTTTTTAGTAGAGACGAGGTTTCACCATGTTAGCCAGGATGGTCTGGATCTCCTGACCTCATGATCCGCCCACCTCGGCCTCCCAAAGTGCTGGGATTACAGGCATGAGCCACCGCGCCTGGCCTATTCAAGTCATTTCTTATGCCTTCTTTCAAATACTTAGCTTTCCTAAGAGCATTTCTAGAAATAGTTTACTAAGAAATTATTTGCACAACTGTTTAAAAACATCTCACCTACAAAATGACCGCAAACAGTAACAATATGGGAACTCACGTTGTACCCAGTTTGCATCAGGTATTGTTCTAAGCACTCTACATATGTGAAATGATTTAATTCTCTCAACAGTCCTACGAAATAAGTAGCATTTTTATCCCCACTTTACAGATGAAGAAACAAAGGTCCTTAGAGGTTATGTGAGTTTCCACAAATCACACAACTAAAAAGTGACAGAGTCAGGATGTAACACTAGGCTTTTTGATTTGATACCTTACTGCTGACCACTACACTGCATGGTCTTTCACCCCCAAACTAAGGAAACAGAGACCTAGGACCACATGACTTTAGTCAGCAGCAAAAACTTCTGGGACCCTTCAACTCCTATGGTTTATATTCCTAGCACTGAATTGCTGTTTCTCTCTTGACCAGTATCATGAGCAGGTAACCACATTAATAGCTGGTTCCACTGCCAAAATATTTGGGAATATAAAGGAATTTTATTCAGTGGTTTATAGTGAAATTGGCTGTTCATTGGCAGAAAGAGACACCCAACACACACACACATACATCCTTTAAGTGTGCATGGGAATTCATTCCACTTGTCAAGACAGATTTATGTAGAAAGAAAGGACACTTGGATTGCTTAGGCATGGGTCCCTTTTACACATTGTGATATCTTTGCAGTCCTGAAGGCCTCTGACAGCATGTCAATGTGGAAAGCGGTATCTTGTTGAAAGCTTGATGAGTACATCTTATTTATAATGCTAACTAATTCTTGTTGCAGATAATCCTCTTTGAGTGATGTTTACATAGGATACAGAGAAATAACAGGATAAAAATAGTTACTATGAAATTCTCCACAGGCTATAAACAGTTTTAACTTTTGGCAAAAGGACCTTATTATTTACATACTCAGACAAATACAGGTCACACACTCCTCAGATTATTAATGTTCCTCTGCAAATAACTGACATACACAGTGTGTAAATATACCAACTGAACCCCTTCCTGTGTCTTAATTAAATTCTACCAATCTTGCTCAGAGTCCTGTGTATTTGGTTTATCTTATGATCATCATTTATATATATCAATAATACTGCAGTCAGAGATCTTTTTTTGCCTTCTTTTTTCTAAAACAAATGCAGTCAGAAGTAATTTGTTTCTTATGAGGGACAATGCCTAACTCCAAAATCTCAGCATTTCAATTCCTCACCGTCCAAATGACCATAAAACTCCAAATAACATCAACTCAAATACCACAATCCTAGTAGAGAAGAAAGTGGCAGATTTTTTAACCGAAGTAAGGAGTGCACTTGTTTACATGAAAACAGTTATTTCTCTGTCAAATCCTCATGGTAAGAACAGAATCTCAGCTCAACTTTTTTAGGTCAAATGAAGCACCATATTTATAAATAAAGCTTTCATTCTCTTTTCTCTCTAAGCTGTAAATTCTTTGCAACCTCTGGCATTTGCAGTATGAACATTTGTCTGATTTAGTTGCAACACAGAGACACTCTGTTATGGAACAAGAAGCACTGCTGCAGTCATCCATATCCCAAAACATTCCTAAAACATAGGTGTCTTATGGGATTTGTGGTAAGTGGAATAATGACTCCCCAAAAATGTCCACATCCTCACCCCTGGAACCTGTGGCCATGTTACCTTACAAGGCAAAGGGAATTTTGCAGATGTGATTAGGGTTAAGGGCCTTCAGAAGGTGAGATTATCATGGCTTATTCAGGTGGGCCCAATTAATCACATAGGTATTTAAGATAGGAAAATTCACCCAGTGAGATTAGTCAGAGGGAGATGCTAACACAGAAGACTGGTCTGAAATATGCAATGTTGCTGGCTTTAAAATGGGAGGAAGGGGTAGTTTCCCGAGTCTCTAAGGAATTTGTTTCCTTTGTCTAGTTTCTTTCTAGAAACAGAAAACTGTGAAATCACTTTCTAGAAACTAGACAAAGGAAACAAATTCCTTAGAGACCCCGGAAAGAACTGCAACCCTGCCAACACCTTGATTTTAGCCCAGTGACACCTGTGTCAGACTTCAACCTACAAAGGTGTAAGATTATAAATTGGTGTTGTTTTAGGTCATTGAATTTGTGGTAATTTATTGCAGCAGCAATAGGAAACTAATACAGAGTATTTTGCAGTTAATAGGCAACTCATTCAACTTCACAGGGCATATAACTCCAGTTTTGCAAAACGTATTTTTTTAGCATTTATTTCTACTAAGAAAATGCACTGCCTTCTCTTTATAAAAAATCATGTATGCTATTAGAACATAAGGAGTTCATCCATCTTCTATTTTCCAGGAAATAAACTCAAGGAGTATTCTAAGGTACTGAAACCAAAACCACTGAACTTCAGTCCTCAAGCTTCAATAATTTCCCATATTTCCTTAAGTTAAAAGATTCTCAGAATTTTCTAACAATTAGTAATTTCTGATTTCTCTGAAATCTTGGGTTCACCACCAAGTTACAAGGAAAGCAGGTGCAGTGTGAAAAGAGAGGGGAGTGACCCTAAGCCCGGCTCCCAGATGATTTCCTTAGATCCTGGAGTTTCACTCACACCTGGCAGATCACTTTATCATTTATTATTTTCTTATACAAATATTGATTGTGTGTCTATAATGTTCCGAACACTGTGCTGGGGATACAGTGGTGAACATAACAGACGTGCTTCCATCGCAAGAGCTGGAATTTTTACAGAGCAATGAGAGTTTACAGAACCATGAGAACTTTCCAGCTAATGAGCACCTGGTAGGGACTCTTGCTCTGCTGAGAATGAAGAGCAGTGACTTAGCAACTGTTAAAACTCACTTCAGGGCTGAGTGCAGTGGCTTACGCCTATAATGCCAACACTTTGGGAGGCTGAGGCAGGTGGATCTCTTGAGCCCAAGAGTTTGAGAACAGCCTGGGCAACATGGCAAGATCTCGTCTCTACAAAAAATTTAAAAATTAGCTGGAGCATGGTGGCATGCACCCATAGTCCCAGCTACTCAGGAGGCTGAGGTAGCAGGATTGCTTGAACCCAGGAGACAGAAGCTGCAGTGAGCTGAGATGGTGCCACTGCACTCCAGCCTGGGAGACAGAGGGAGACCCTGTCTCAATAAACAAACATACATACAAACAAAAAACAACTCACTTCACCCTCCTGGCAACTTACATCTTTGTCTCTGACCCTATTCCTAATGGGCTAGAATAACAGAGGTCCTATCACTTTTTTTCTGTTCTCCGCCCTACAACATGCCTTCTTTGTGTGCAAGCTCAGAAAGGCCTTTTGCCTAGTTATTCTCGAATTTTAGTGTGTACAAGAATAACCTGGAGTGTTTGTTTAAAATACAAGTCCCTGGACTGTCATCAAGATAGTCCGATTCCATGAGTGTGATGTGAGATCCAGGAGTCAGAATTGTTAAACAAACACTCCAGGTGAAATCTACTGAAATGGCTGCAGATTGCACCTTCACAAAAACTGATTTATGTGCTGAAGTGTTCATATGCATACAACTAAGAATATTATTACTTTAAAAAATAATTTTTGTTTTATTCTGAATTTTTGAAATTTTTATTTATGAGGAGAAAAAATTTTGCAACTAATAAATCATCTAGCATTCGAGAGATACTTAGAGATAATCACTGTTAACTTTTGTTCATTTTTTTCCAGTTTATTTTTCCTTATTTGAAGTCATACTGTAAAGGCCTGGGTCTTGCCCATTTCAAGTAAATATAAACAATTTCCCATTGAACTACATTCTTCTTTAAAAATGAGATAGCCTTTCATTAGTCTCCTTTTAGGTTCCTTAGTAAAGTTTATAAATTTTCTTTATGTAGATGACATACATTTCTTGATAACTTGATTCCTAGATATTTTCAAAACTTATTATTAATAACAATTGTTTCCTATTATGTTTTCACATTTTAAAAATACAAGTATGTATTAAACCCACTGATTTGTATACACTTAAGTTTTAACAGGCTACCTTGTTTCATTCTCTTGGTAGTTCTAACAGCTTTTAAGTCCATTCTCTTTAGTTTGCTATATGATCTGCAAATAATGACAATTTTTTCTCCTTCGCTCTAATACTTATGACTCACTGATTTTTTCCTATCTTCTTGCATGTGCTACAACTTTGAAGCAAACACTAAATAATTAATAATAATTAATGGCCTTACATTATTTCTGACTTTAAGGACATCGTTCCAGTCTTTTACAATTAAGTATCATCTGTTCTACTAATATCAGACTGATCGTTTCACTATGTTAAGGAAGTTTTCTACTATGAAAGTTATGAAGACTTTTAAGATCAAGATGAAGTGTTACATCTTATCAAATAATTTTTTGCATCTACTAAGAAAAGGATTTTTTTTCTTCTTGGTTTTAAATATTAATCCATTTCATAATGTTAAGCTACTGCTGTATTTCCAAAAGAGACGCATTTACTCATTGATTAATTTTTTAGTATAGTTACAGTTTTTATGTGTTAATATTTTAATTAGAATTGCATTCATATTTATAAATGAGATTAATTTGTAGTTTTGCATGTGTATATGCAAATATCCACTACATCTGCAAGGTTTCTTATCAGGTTAATAAAGCAAATTGGGAAGATACTCATCTTATTCTAAGTTTTGTTCCAGAGCATAGATTTATTTACTTATTTATTTGGAGATTTTTTTTTAATTGCACTTAAAATACTTTGAGCTTGGTATTTCTGAGAATTTGTTTTTGTTGCCATCTATGTAAACAATAGGTTAACTGAGTATAGAATTCTTAAATCACATCTTATCCTTCAAAATCTGAAGACTGCCTCCTAGCATTTAATATTGTGAAATAGACATAATCCTTAAATAACTTGTTTCCTCTCCCTGAATGATTGCAGGTACTTTTCCTTTTTTTCTGAAGATTGAAGTATGTTGTAGGTTATGTCTGGGATAGTGTCTTTTTGTTTACTTTGCCTAATTTTATTTGATAAATATTTGTATGCTCAAAATTCTAGTGCTCATCTGAAGAAAATTTTCTTCTCATTTTATAATTATTTATCTGTACTGTTTCTATGATCTTCCTAGGTTGAATTGCTTGGGACTATTCTCCAGTTTTTTTAAATATTTTCTCTTATAATGACTATTTACATTTTTCCAGGAGTTTTGTCAGATTTATCAAACATAGCTGAAGATAGTCATAATAGTGAGTTTTGTTTGTGTGTTTTCACATTTGTTTTCCATGTTTGTTATGACAACTTGAAGTGAACTAGGAATGTGATCTTGTTTCTTATAACAACTGAAGTGACTGTTGCTACAAAGTTCCAGTTTCGGATGGGTCCCCACTTCATTCAGGAGGCATTCACAAGCAAGGACAAGGTATAAGCGCCATAAAAGTTAGCTTAAGGTATACATCTCAGAGATTTTACTGGAACTGAGATCTATGTAGCACTCCTCATACTTCCTGATTACCCCAGAGCTTAACTGTCCTGAGACAATACCACTCTGAGTGAAGGGCCAACCACCTTGTAAGTCACCATAAGCAATGAAAAGCCTGCTTAAAAAATCTCCTAATACTAACTAGCTTAATCAGCCTCTCTTTTGCCAAAATAGAAGAAAAATAATTATTTGAGGTTCATGGCATTTAAGGCCCCAATTTTCAGTTGTGACAAGGGTTTTTCCTTCTCATTATGGCCCTTTGTTAAATGGGAATGTGAACAGGGAATAAGTTAAATAAATGGATTCAGACCATGTCATCATATGAAAAGAACACTATCATTTTCATTAAAATGTCAACACAAAGACAAAAAACAGTAGGGGGTAAAAACAGAGCACTGGAAATCTGTAGGGCAATATCAAATAGTCTAACATAAGTATTATTAAAGTCAAAGAAGGAAAGAAGGGAGAATACAGCATTAAAAATCTTCAAAAGCATGCATATAGCTAACAATGTTCCAAAATCAATGAAAGATAGATCTAATAAATCTATCTTTAGATTATATTTTATAGTCATCCTGTGTAGAATTCTCTCAGCTTATTAGATCTGCTGAAAGAACAACAGCTCAGAGACTTCTACACAGGATATATATGAAACATAATCTAAACGTAATCTACAACAATATGAAAAGACACACTTAGACACATCATGGTCAAAGTGATGAAAACCAAAGGAAAAAAAAATCCTGATGCAGCCACTGACAAAAATATATAGACATATGAAGGAACAAAGGTAAGAATTACAGTAAATATTTTGTTAGAAATTATGCAAGCTTAAAATTATTAGAGTTATAGCTTTAAAGGACTAAAAAACACAGAAGTAATAACAACAATAGCAAAAAATCTTGACCCAGAGTTTTATGCTCAGAGAAAATAGCTTTCAATAATAAAGGCTTTTTTAGACAAAGCAAAGCTGAAATAATTGTAAGCAGATGTGTGCTAAAAAATATTTAAGGAAAATATTTCTATCGAAAGGAGTACAATACCAGTTTGAAATATAAATCTACACCAAAAAATTAAAAGCAACAGAAACTCTTAAAGTGCTAATATTTTTAAATGTCCTTAAAAATAATCAACTGTTTTGGGCGAAGGATATGAACAGACACTTCTCAAAAGAAGACATATATGTGGCCAACAAACATATGAAAAAAAGCTCATCAACACTGGTCACTAGAGAAATGCAAATCAAAACCACAGTGAGATACCATCTCATGACAGTTAGAATGGCGATCATTACAAAGTCAGGAAATAACAGATGCCAGAGAGGATGCGGAGAAATAGGAACACTTTTACACTGTTGATGGGAGTGTAAATTAGTTCAACCATGGTGGAAGACAGTGTGGCGATTCCTCAAGGATCTAGAACCAGAAACACCATTTGACCCACCAATCCCATTACTGGGTATATACCCAAAGGATTATAAATCATTCTACTATAAAGACTCATGCACATCTATGTTTATTCCAGCACTATACACAATAGCAAAGACTTGGAACCAACCCAGATGCCCATCAATGATAGACTGGGTAAAGAAAATGTGGCATATATACACCATGGAATACTATGCAGCCATAATAAAGGATGAGTTCATGTCCTTTGCAAGGCCATGGATGAAGCTGGAAACCATCATTCTCAGCAAACTAACACAAGAACTGAAAAGCAAACACCGCATGTTCTCACTCATAAGTGAGAGTTGAACAATGAGAACACATGGACACAGGGAAGGGAACATCACACACTGGGGCCTAGTGTGGGGTGGGGGGCTGGGGGAGTGATAGCATTAGGAGAAATACCTAATGTAGATGATGGGTTGATGAGTGCAGCAAACCGCCATGGCACATGTATAGCTATGTAACAAACTTGCACGTTCTGCACATGTATCCCAGAACTTAAAGTATAATAAAAAATAAAAATTAAAAAAAATCAACCATTTAAAGCAAGAATAATGCCTTACAAGGTTCATAACATGCAGAAATAAAATGTATGAAAACAGTATCATAAATTATGGGAGAGAAAATGAGGTATATCCTTTAAAGATTTTTACACTATGTGTGAAATACTGTAATACCGTTTCTATGTGGACTATTATAAATTAAAGTTTATTCTTATCAGGTTTACATTTTAAACTCCAGAGCAATCTTGAAAAAAATTGAAAGAAGTATAAGTAATAAGGCCGATGGGGAGATAATATTGAATAAAAGCAAGGCAGAAAAAGAAGAAAGGGGAAACTAAGGACTAGAGGGGCAACTGGAAAATAACTAGAAGTATAGTAGACTTAAATGCAAACATGTCAGTAATTACATTAAATACAAATGATCTAAACCTAAATTAAAATGCAAAGTTTTTTTTTAAACAGCAAGATTAGATTATATTTTATCTATAAGACTCCACTTTACCTGGAAAGACATAGATAGATAAATAATAAAAGGTTGGGAAAGATTATACCATAAAGACATTAATCAAAAAAGTTGGAGTGGTGATAAACAATATCAGACAAAATATACTTTAGCACAAGGCATATTAAGGCAAATATAGGGACATTTTATAATGACATAACAATTATAAATGTGATTGCACCCAACAGCAGAGTTTCAAAATACATAAAACAGAACTGCAAGTACAAAAAGAACGAGGAAAATACACAATTTTACTTGGATATTTTTATGCTCTTCTTATAGTTACTGATAGAACAAGTAAACAGAAATCAGTAAAAATAAGACTTGAATGATACTGTCAACCAACTTGATCAAATTGACATTTATAGGATCCTCCATCCAACAACAGAATAGACATTATTTTCTAGTCACATGAAACAATCACCTTGATAAACTATACCTTGGGCCTTAAAACAAATCTCAAAAAAATTAAAAGAATTGAAATCATACAAAATATAATTTTTAACCATCTGAAATTGAACTGTATCAATAACAGAAAGATATTTGTAAAATCTCAAAATATTTAAAAATTAAATAAAATTGGTTTCTTATAAGTCTCTCAAATTCATTCTTTTCCTCCTCAAACTTAAGTCTATTTTGAGGTTGCTATCTCAGAAGATATCACCGTCTTCCCATTTCCAATGCATTAAACTTTTCTGCTATTTTAGTTTCATAACCTCCCAATCCTATCCACTAAACACTGACTAATTCATGTGATTCTCCCTCTGAAATTCTTTAGTCCACAATCCTGCTACATGCCCAGTTTATCTTATCTCCTACAGTGGTTGTTCTATCAGCTTTCCAAATAGCCTTCCTCTTTCATTCACTCCTTCAATCCAATATACTCACTCAACAATTATTATCCTCCCAAATCAGGATTTCCAATCAATTGTGTATAATGAAGATATACTATCAAAAATTTTTTTCTGTGGCCAAAAATATTTGGGAAACATAGCAGATTAGATCCACCTTTTTTAGCCTAACAATACATATTGACATATTAAAGTCTATTTAGATTACTGCAGTAAAAATCCTGTGTAACTCTGTTTAACCTAGCATGTCCCAAATTTATTTGAAATTAAGTTTTTTTTCCATAAAATATTTACCAATACCCTCCGAATAAGTGTTTAAAGGAATTTCCTTTGGTGAATACTTTCCTAAATTATTAACATGACTTCACTTTTCCTCTCCTTTAAAAATTTGATGGTTCAAAAATGGCTATGAAATGACATTCAAACTCCATGGTCTAGATGCAAAGACTTTTATGGTCTGGCTTCAACTTCCTTCTTAAGCCTTATCTTCCTTATACCCCTCATCTCTATTCCACCAAAGCCTTCATGACTCAGCCATTCTGGATCAGTGTCCATGACACAAAAATACCAAATACTCTCTACTTCTTTTCTTGCTTTTTCCTCTGTATTCACTTAATTCCACCTACCTGTCCAAATCCAGTCCAAATACAGCATGCCATTAATTTATTCAGTAAATATCAATTAAATATCTACTATGTAATAGGCATTGAGGTCTATTCCAAAAATGTCCCAGTTGGAAATAATCTTTTCCTTCACAACAATCCAATAGTGAGCTTTACCTATGTTACATCTTTGTTTATGTTTTACGTATTTTAAAGCACTTATCAAAAGCTGATTCTCAAATACAGAAGGCATTCTCTTGCCTAAAGCTGACATTTGCTTTACCCTCTCATGGATTACTCCTTCCCCAGATATCTGTGTTGTTCACTTTCTCATTGCTTTCAGGTCCTGACTCAAATGGGAACTTCTCAATGAGGCCTTCCCTGACCAGTTTTAAAAATTATACTTTCCTTACTCCCTTTTTAATCTTATTTTTCTCCACAATATTTGCCATATGACATGATGTAAGTTTTATATAGTTTTCATAAACTTCTTAATCATAGGGATTTTAATCTATCTTGTTCATTGCTCTATCTCTAGTATCCAGAGCAAGGCCCACCACTTAGTAGATGTGCTGGCTGATTTTATGTGTCACCTAGGCTAGGCCATAGTAACCAGATATTTGGTCAAACATCAGTCTAGATGCTGCTATGAAGGTATTGAAGGTATTTTTAGATGAGATTAACTTTTGTTAAATCAATGTATTTTTAGTAAAGCAGATGACCCTCCGTAATGTGAGTGGGCCTCATTCAATCAGGTGAAGGCCATAAGAGAAAAAGACTGAGGTCCCCTAAAAAAGAGGGAATTCTGCCTTCAGACTGCTTTTATATCCTAGCTGCATCAGCAACTCTTCCTTCGGTCTTCAGCCTGCCCTGTGGGTTTCAAACTTGCCAGCCCCACAATCCCACTCTCCATATATACATAAAGAGAAGGAGAGAGATCCTATAAAGAGATCTATACAAAGAGAGAGAGAGGCCACAATCTCGTTTGTTGTCTTTCTCTGGACAATCCTGACTAGTACAGTAGGCACTCAGGAAATACTTGAATATGAGTAAATTTGATTTCTCATTAGTTGCGTACAGCTCTAATTCCCTTTTTAGACTTTAAGCTCCATGAAGGGGCTATAACTTATCCACTTTTCTTTTTATTCAGTACTTAACACTACTATTCATTCATTTGGCATGTATTTGTTGATTATCTTCCCAGTACCAGGCATGCGACCCATGCTACACATATGCCTTGTACTTTCTTATCTCTCTGCCTTTGCTCTTTCTCCCCTCCCCTCAAACATTTATTTTATTTCACTCATCCTTTAAAATGAGCTGAAATATAACATCTATAAATAAGAAGCCATTCTTTCATTCAGAAAACTTTAATTGAATGTCTATTATGGGTTTTGTTTGTTGAATAAACATACGAGCTTGTATTAGTCCATTTTCATGCTGCTGATAAAGACATACCCGAGACTGGGAAGAAAAAGAGGTTTAACTGGACTTACAGTTCCACGTCGCTGGGGAGAACTCAGAATCATGGCGGGATGCGAAAGGCACTTCTTACATGGCAGCAGCAAAAGAAAATGAGAAAGAAGCAAAAGTGGAAATCCCTGATAAACCCATCAGATCTTGTGAGACTTATTCACTATCACGAGAATAGCACAGGAAAGACCAGCCCCTATGATTTAATTACCTTCCCCTGGGTCCCTCCCACAACTCGTGGGAATCCTGGGAGATACAATTCAAGTTGAGATTTGGGTGGGGACACAGTCAAACCATATCATTCCACCCCTGGCCCCTCCAAATCTCAGGTCCTCACATTTCAAAACCAATCATGCCTTCCCAAAAGTCTCCCAAAGTCTTAACTCATCTCAGCATTAACTCAAAAGTCCACAGTCCAAAGTCTTATCTGAGACAAGGCAAGTCTTATCCACCTATGAGCCTGTAAAATCAAAATCAAGTTAGTTACTTCCTAGATATAATGGGAGTACAGGCATTGGGTAAATTTGGCCATTACACATGGAGGAAAATTGGCCAAAACAAAGGGGCTACCAGCCACACGCAAGTCCAAAATCCATCAGGGCAGTCAAACCTTAAAGCTCCAAAATGAACTCCTTTGATGCCAGGTCTCACATCTGGGTCATGCTGATGCAAGAGGCAGGTTCCCATGGTCTTGGGCAGCTCCACCACTGTGGCTTTGCAGGGTACAGCCTCCTTCCTGGCTGCTTTCACAGGCTGGCATTGAGTATCTGCGGCTTCTCCAGGTGCACAGTGCAAGCTGTCGATGGATGTACCGTTCTGGGATCTGGAGGACGGTGGCCCTCTTCTCACAGATCCATCAGACAGTGCCCCAGTAGGGACTCTGTGTGGGGGCTCTGACCCCACATTTCCCTTCTACACTGCCCTAGCAGAGGTTCTCCGTGAGGGCTCTGCCTCTGCAGCAAACTTCTGCCTGGGCATCCAGGCATTTCAATACATCTTCTGAAATCTAAGCAGAGGTCCCCAAACCTCAATTCTTGACTTCTGTGCACCCACAGGCTAAACACCACGTGGAAGCTGCCAAGGCTAAGGGTTTCCACCCTCTGAAGCCACAGCCTGAGCTGTATGTTGGCCCCTTTCAGCCATGGCTGGAGTGGCTGGGACACAGGGCACCAAGTCCCTAGGCTGCACACAGCATGGGGACCCTGGGCCTGGCCCACGAAACCACTTTTTCCTCCTGGGCTTCTGGGCGTGTGATGATAGGGGCTGCCATGAAGGTCTCTGACATGGCCTGGAGGCATTTTCCCCATGGTCTAGGGGATTAACATTAGGCTCCTTGTTACTTATGCAAATTTCTGCATCTGCTTGAATTTCTCCTCAAAAAAAAAAATTGGTTTTTCTTTTCTACTGCATTGTCAGGCTGCAAACTTTCTGAACTTTTATGCTCTGTTTCCCTTTTAGAATAGAATGCTTTTAACAGCACCCAAGTCACTTTTTGAATGCTTTCCTGCTTAGAAATTTCTTCTGCCAGATACCCTAAATCATCTCTCTCAAGTTCAAAGTTCCACAAATCTCTAGGGCAGGGGCAAAATGTCACCAGTCTCTTTGCTAAAATATAACAACAGTCACCTTTGCTTCAGTTCCCAACAAGTTCCTCATCTCCATCTGAGACCACCTCAGCCTGGACCTAATTGTTCATATCACTATCAGCATTTTTGTCAAAGCCATTCAACAAGTCTCTAGGAAGTTCCAAACTTCCCCACATTTTCCTGTCTTCTGAGCCCTCCAAACTGTTTCAACCTCTGCCTGTTACCCAGTTCCAAAGTCACTTCCATATTTTCAGGTATCTTTTCAGTAACTCCCCACTCTACTGGTACCAATTTACTGTATTAATCCATTTTCATGCTGCTGATAAAGATATACCCAAGACTGGGAACAAAAAGATGTTTAATTGGACTTACAGTTCCACATCGCTGAGGAGGACCCAGAATCATGGCGGGAGGAGAAAGGAACTTCTCAAATGGTGGTGGCAAAAGAAAATGAGAAAGAAGCAAAAGCATAAACCCCTGACAAACCCATCAGATTTTGTTAGACTTATTCGTTGTCAGGAGAATAGCACGGGAAAGACCAGCCCCATGATTCAATTACCTCCTCCTGGGTCCCTCCCACAACACGTGGGAATTCTGGAATATACAATTCAAGTTGAGATTTGGGTGGGGACACAGCCAAACCATATCAGAGCTCCTCCACAGAAAAGGAGTTACATAAAGATAAAGATGGCATCATTCAGAGAAACAGATTCCTGAAAGTTCAACTTGTTAGGGAGTATGTATGTTACTAGCAACACAAACACTAAAAATACACAGATCAATTGATTGGAATTACTTTGGTCTCTAAAGTGTAATCATCTGTCAGCCAAAGGACCAGAGCATAGATTCATATGAAATCAAAAGATCAAGTAAATGTAGGCAGTGGGAAGTGCCTCAAATTCATGTCTCATAAGTCTCTTAAATTCATTATTTTCCTCCTCAAACTGAAGTCTATTCTTGGGTTGTTTATGAATTTAAATTCATTTATGAGTACAGCAGGTTGGGGGTAGTAAAGAAAGAAAATGACAAATGGTTTTCAGAGAAACATTATTTTCACACCTCAGCTATATTTTCATCATCCATTAAAGGTGATTGGTTGGCTGGGCACGGTGGCTCATGCCTGCAGTCCCAGCACTTTGGGAGGCCGAGGCAGGCAGATCGCCTGAGGTCAGGAGTTCGAGACCAGCCTGGCCAACATGGTGAAACCCCGTCTCCACTAAAAATACAAATATTAGCCTGGTGTGGTGGTGGGCACCTATAATCCCAGCTACTCAGGAGGCTGAGGGAGGAGAATCACTTGAACCCAGAAGGCAGAGGTTGCAGTGAGCCTAGATCACGTCATTTCACTCCAGCCTGAGCAACAGAGTGAAACTCCATCCCGGAAAAAAAAAGTGATTCGTCTAGGTCAACTCCATCTCAAAAAGGAAAAAAAAAAAAAAAAAAAAAAAAGTTGATTAGTCCAGGTCAAGTGTCAGCACTAAAAAGCTAAATCTTCGGGCATGAAGTGAAAAGGAGTCTTCTTGCCTTGCATTGAAATGATTTATGATGATAACAGATTGACAGACTGAAAAGATCACTTGTCAGTCAGCCCACCAAACCTCATCTTTCTTCCATGTTGTAATAAACTTCACTTGCGGATCCTGTAGGATAATACATCCATATGCCTTGGATGCTTCAGGAGCTGAAAGGTCATTCTGGACCAGAATTCCTCTCAGTCATGTGTGGGTGCTCCTGGTCTCTCCTCACTTGCATATCACTATATTTAAAGCCACAAGCTGGTAAGTTTCATCTCTTGTTCAACCCGTCAGCCTAAGTCTGATTCATAAATTATATTTTTCCATTTAACAGTCAGAAAAATCTCCTCTTCTTCAATGATAATAAAATCGGTAGACCAGATTCTGCCCTTCACTACTAATGTACAAATCCTGCTGAAGTCAGCAGAACTTAAGGGCATGCAATTTTGGACAGAGTGTGTTCCAACTTTTTTTCCTTGCTGGATTTTTATTACCTGACATCTTTCTGATTCCTCTGGATTGCACAATAAGGGAAGGGTGGCCCAGTTTGGGTAAAATAAAAAATGACCCAAACCACTGACCTAAATCCTGCCTTTGAAATTTAAAATTACATTTACTAGGAAGGAAAACAGTTTTTTGAGTGTGGGTGGTTTTCTTTTTCAAAAACCATTTTCAAATGTTGACCTCCTGAATGTTTTCATACCAGTTTGGATTGGAAAACAGAAGGGTAGGTAAACATTTTTTTAAAGCTTGGTAGGGGGAGGTCATCCTTTTCTGAATTCATTATCTGCAAAGAAGCAGGAAATGCCAAGAACTTTTTTTTTTTTTTTCAAAAGATTGCCTGGTCATATTGCCAGATTTGACTCCAAAAGCAAATTGTCCATTTTTGTGAAATATTGAGGCTTTTTGTCCTCCTTTCCTTCTAAGGTGAACTCAGGTAGCAGAGAACTAGAGGTAGGAAAGTTTTGCTTGGGGCTGTGGGATGGAGTTGAGGACAGTTCGTCTTTTGCATAAATAAAGGGGCATATGCATTGTTGCCACATAAGGAACTGGCCACATGGTTTGATGTAATGAATGCTTCAAGACTATCCCATCATAAACCTCACAGCTCTTCTGTTGTACCTGAGATAACTACTTACGTCAGTCTTCAGATAAGATGCCACCTCTTGAGGCACTTTGAAGATTATCGGGATATGGGACTCTAGGACACTGTAACCTACACCCAATTATTTATCAATTCCCTATCTGAAATCACAGCCCTGACCAAATGGAACATGAAACAGGCAAATTTTGATAAAGAGAGAGGAAAAAGGAGGAAGGAAAGATGTGAATCAATGCTCTAGAGGAATAAAAGCAGTTAGTCACTATGGGTTTGCCATACCTTTACCAATCTGTACATACATACTTACCCTACTGTGTTCTCATTCTTTGTATACATAGCTAGTCCTTGACCTGAACTGATCTCCTTAAAATTGGGCTCTTTGTCGCATTTACTTTTCTTTCACCACACCTGGCACAGCACAGGGCCTGCTAACATGGAAGGCAATATAACACAGTGCTTTGGCTTAAGTCCTTGGCTTGAGTTCAAATTCTGCCCTTCGCAAGCTATGTGACTTTGGGTGAGATACCGTACCTCATTAAGCCTAATCTGTAAAATGGGTATAATAATTTCTTCCTGCAAATTTCCTTCTGAGGATTAAGATATGCTTTAAAGTGTCTTTCACAGTACTTGGTACACAGTACACACTTTATAAAAATTCAATATTATTATATGCTCAAAAATTTTGTGGAATAAATGAATCAGTCAATCAACTAGGAATTAGCAAGGGTTCATCAGGAGAGTCTGAGTGTTTGGTCATATGAAGAGTCAGGGAGGGAGTGCTTAAAGAAGGCATTAAACAATTGACCACAACTTTTGTTTTTAGCACAGTGTCAAAAACTCACTACATTTGGGGGGATATTCGAATACAGTAGAAGTCTCAAAACAGCACTAAAGTAGCAGTAATTTCCAAAGCAATCACTACTCTAGAAAATCTGCACTTCACAATGCCAACATCATGCACTGGTCCCCTTTCAGCCCCTTGTTGCTGATGAAGCAAAACTGTGTATATGCGCTCTTAAATTTCTACAGAGCAGAGTTGCCCGGCATTCCAGCAAACATTTCCTACATGCTGACATAAAGTTACACTGGGCCTCTGACCTCATTCTGATCATGTCATAACCTACGCTACATCATAAAAGCTAGTATTTGTTGAGATCTTCCTATGTATTCAGCACATTTCTAAGCACTTTTACATGAATCAATGTACTTCATCCTTACAACCCTATGATGTACGTACTACCTACCATTACCATCATAATGAGGAAACTGAAGATGAGGAAACAGAGGCACATGGATTCAAACAACTTGGTTAAAGTCACAGAGATAGTAAGAGCTGAATCAGATATTTGAACCCAGAAAGGTGGAGTCCAGAGTTCTTAACCACTATGTCATATGCACCACAAGATATACCAGCTCCATCTGCCTATTATGGACATTATCATAGCAGTATTTGTATATTACATTGTAGCCAAATACACTTTACACATTGGTGAAAATATGGCTGTATACCTTGGGAGGATCTACACACACCGTGTGAGATTTGCTGGCAGAGACAGTGTCTTACGGGCAAATTCTGCTTAAGTCACAAACATGCCAACAAACCAAGCTGAGGATGTGGGGTAAAAATTGACCATGTCCTCAAGCTTAAAGTCCCAAATGAAATGTGGCCTCTCGAGATCTCAGCCACGATCTCTGTTTCTAGTAAGATGCTGTGGACAGTCTCTTCAACCCATTTTCTGAATTTTCTGCCAGTGGGGAAGGCCTACAAATAGCTTCTGGGCAATTGTGGGACACTGCCAGAGCTTCCTAAAGCCACCAGCTAAACTTGCAAATCTTTGGCAATTCCTTTCTCATGATAGACTTTACTTAAAAATGAAATTGAGCTTAACAGTCAATGAAAGAAAAGGCAGCAATTATTGAGCACAGTAAGCAACATAAGGAATATAAGACCTTCCTTTCAGTTTTTGTTCTATACCCAGGCTTGTGCACCTGTGTACCCGTAGGTCTATTCAGTGCTGTCAAACACCTATTGTCCTCAGGAATTTTACTCACATACATTTTTATACCTGTGCATGAGCTGGTTTATAGTGCTCCCAAATTTGGTTCATTGCTATTGGATTGATTATTTCTAGATGTTAAGATTCAGCAGCAATATCTATTATCCATTTTCTGACCCTGTACAATAGCAAGAGTCAGTAACTCCTATCTAACTGAAATTATAAAAACAGTTGCAATCTTACACTGTATTGCCTCCAAATAAAATGTTAGTTCTGTCCTGGAATAGACAGATTCAATTACATATGTATTAACATTTGGCAAACAGGCCAAGGACTCAACTTTATCTCCAGAATCTTTACTGTTGTAAGCTACCTCTCTCCTCAGCTGGAACAGTCGCGCCCAGTTATGAAGTTGTACATGCTTGGAGATTCACAGGTGAAAAGTTATTTAGTAGTCTTTAGAATATTTGTAATTTTGTATTGCGCCTTTCATCTCTACGCTGTCCCTGCTGACTCATTCATCCTCTCCTCCATTTCTAAATCAGATGAGACCATGGCCCTTAAAAGTGAGGAACATCTCCAATTGCAGATGAAGAACATGGGCATCTTACTGGTTCTTCTTTAGTTACATCATCATATTCCAGAGAAACATGCAGCACTGGTAGGACTCATCTGATCATTGAAAAGTGCCAGTTCAAAAATTTCCACACCCTCATTGGGCTACCAGTTAAGGTAGATCTCATTAGGGTTATCACATATACTGGGAACAGAACTTCCAGTAAAATACGTACCATAAAACTCTGGAATTATCATTAATCTTCAACTATTCTTATTCTCATGCTGTACCCAAAGAATGGTGACTGGTAAAGAGGAATGTCCATAGACTGTTGCCCCTCCTACAGCTGTATACCCTTAACAAAAACCAGATGGAAAACTGGACCAGGTAAATAAAGACAAAGTCACCCCAAGAGAGGATAGCATTCATCCCAGTTACTGTCAGCTCTTATCTGGATGTTAGTAGTAGTATCTCAGCTGCCATTCTTGCCCACGCCCAATTCTTTCTTTTCTCATAGACCATTGGTGTTTTTATGACTACTCTATCAGATCATATCCCTCCCCTGCTTAAAGATTTTCAATGGACTCCCCATTACATAAGGGAAGAAAATGCAAATTCTTTCGCATGGCACACAAGATGCTTTAAAAGTAGCCTTATCCGAAGGATATGAACAGACATTTCTCAAAAGAAGACTTTTATGCAGCAAACAAACATGTGAAAAAAGCTCATCATCACTGATAATTAGAGAAATGCAAATCAAAACCACAATGAGGTACCATCTCATGCCAGTTAGAATGGCAATCATTACAAAGTCAGGAAATAACAGATGCTGGAGAGGATGTGGAGAAATAGGAATGCTTTCACACTGTTGGTGGGAGTGTAAATTAGTTCAACCATGGTGGAAGACAGTGTGGCAATTCCTCAAGGATCTAGAACCAGAAGTACAATTTGACCCAGCAATCCCATTACTGGGTATATACCCAAGGGATTATAAATCATTCTACTATAAAGACACATGAACACGTATGTTTACTTGCAGCATTGTTCACAATAGCAAAGACTTGGAACCAACCCAGATGCCCATCAATGATAGACTGGATAAAGAAAATGTGGCACATATACACCATGGAATACTATGCAGCCATAATAAAGGATGAGTTCATGTCCTCTGCAAGGACATGGATGAAGCTGGAAACCATCATTCTCAGCAAACTAACACAAGAAGAGAAAAGCAAACACCGCATGTTCTCACTCATAAGTGGGAGTTGAACAATGAGAACACATGGACATGGGGAGGGTAATATCACACACTGGGGCCAGTTCGGGGGTGGGGGGCTGGGGGAGGAATAGCATTAGGAGAAATACCTAATGTGGATGATGGGTTGATGGGTGCAGCAAACCACCATGGCACGTGTATATCTATGTGACAAACCTGCATGTTCTGCACATGTATCCCAGAACTTGAAGTATAATTTTAAAAAAAATTTTTTAAAGAAGTAGCCTTATCTACCTCTCCACCTCATTTGCAGTCTTTTTCCCCTTCCCTCACATGTTCCAATCATACTCACTTCCTTTAACCTTCTGAATTATGCCCAACTCTTTCCCAAATCAGAATATATACTTCTCCCTCTTCCTAAAGCACATCTCTCCCCCAACCCACCCCAACTTTTCTCATGGAAGGTGCCTTGATTTTCAGGATTCTCTTTATTGCCCCTCCTTAGAACAGGTCTTTATTATTATTATTATTTGAATAGTTTTTGGGGTACCGGTGGTTTTTGATTACATGGATGAGTTCTATAGTGGTGAATTCTGAGATTTTATTTTAGTGCACCCGTGAAACAGGTCTTTTTAAATCTAAATCTCATCCACTTTTCCCTATCACAGCACTCTGTTAAATTTATTTGTTCATTCATTCAACAAATTTATTTTGTGCACTAAGTATGTTCTAAGAACCATTTTAAGCACCGTGGATACAACAGCGAGCAAGAGTGAACATTTTAGTCAGAGAAGTAGACAATAAGCAAAATAAGTAGATTGAGTATCAAAAACATTTATAATTCTAGTTTAGAGTGGCCATGGAAAGTCTCACTGAGAGGGTGGCATATGAGAAAAGACGGCAAGGAGGAAAGGAGCCAATCATATGACTATCTAGGGAGAGAGTATTCCAGGTGGAAGGAGAATCCAGTGCAAAGTCCTGAGGCAAGAGAATGCCTGGAGTGTTTGAGGAAGGCAAAGAGCTACAGTGACTAAAGTGGACTGAGTTGGAGGACAATTGTAAGAGATGAGGCGGGAAAAGTGAGATTAGGGTTAGATGGAGTAGGGCCTTGGGCACCATAGTAGGTCCTTCAGCTTTCACTCTAAGTGAAACAGGAAACCCTTGGAAGCTTTTGTGTTAAGGGTCATGTGATCTGCCTTGCATTACAGAAGGATCACTCCAGTTGTTCTTTGGGAAAACAATTTGAAGAAAGAGTCATAGACTGAATGTTTGTGTAAATTCATATATTGAACTTTTAACCCGCAATGTGATTTCACAGAGCCTGTAAGGTGATAAAGGTTAAATGAGGTCAAAATGGTGAAGCCCTGATCTTAAGGACTGGCGGTCCCATAAGACAAGGAAACAACATTGGAGCTCTCTCTCTCCCTGAACAACATGCACAGAGGAATGGCCATGTGAGGACAGACACAGCCAGAAGGCAGCCCTCTGCAAACCAGGAAAAGAGCCCTCACCAGAACAACCATTGCTAACACCCTGATCTAGGACTTCCAGCCCCCAGAACTGTAAGAAAATTCACTTCTATTGTTTAAACCAACCAGTCTATAGTATTTTGTTATGACAGCTTGAACTGACTAAGACAGGGAATAAGAATGGAAGACCATGTTATCTTCCTAGCATTTAAGCAAATTTATATTATACATATCTGTCATGGTGCATTTGTTTCAGATCTTATCCACTCAACTGTAACCTCCACAAGACTAGGTTCTGGGTCCCTCTCATTCAGCACTCTGCCTCCAGTTCCCAGTACTGCACCCAGCAGGTCACGGATGCATAATAAATATTTCCTGAATGAGTAACTTGATGAATTTTGGATTTCTCTAAGATAGGCCCATCATTTAGGGCATTTACTTTTAAATGAAAAACATTTTGGTTTTTGTTTAATTTGTTTGTTTCTATAGAGTTTTCTATGGATTGATACTATGATACTGTATATTAATCAACTTTCCTCCTTCATTCTTTCCTTCTGCAGCCAATTATTGAGTATCTGCTATAAACCTGGCATTGTGCTAGGGCTGGGATGCAAGAACGAATCCTACTTGCTTACATCAAGGTGTTAGCAGACTTTTGTATTTGCATTATTTAACATCATACCATTTAATGAGAGCCCAATATGCAAAAGTAGAATATATTTTTATCAAATCCAAATGTCATAATTTCTGGAATATGTTTTACTGGGCTACTTAGTAATCATCTATTAGAACTCAGATGCCACCTATTCAGTATGTCACTTTTGTTGGTAATAGGCTACAGCTTTAAAATTTGCATCACTTTGATAGACTCCTACATTAGTTTTCTAGGGATGCTGTAACAAAGTGCCACAAACTGGGCACAAATTTATTGTCTTGGTTCTGGAGCTAGAAGTTCAAGATCAGGGTGTTAGCAAAGTTGATTTCTTCTAAGCCCAATGAGAAAGAATCTGTTTCTTGCCTCTTCCCAGCTTCTGGTAGTTTGTCTGCAATCTTTGGCCTTCCTCAGCTTATAGAAACACCACACTGATTCCTGCCTTCATCTTCAAATGGAGTTCTCCCTGTGTGTGTGTCTATGTCTTCATTTCCTCTTTTTATAAAGACACCAGTCATGTTGGATTAGGGTTTTATCCTACTCTGGTATGACCTTATCTTAACTAACTACATTCGCAACAACCCTATTTCCAAAGAAGGTCACATTCTGAGGTACTGGCGTTAGGACTTCAACATATGAACTTTTGGAGAAGGCAAACTTAAACTCATAACAACTCTTAATAAGGGAATAAATAAAAAGCTCTTCTCATCTTCAGCTCTTAATTACTACTTATCTTTGATAAGTGTTGGGGTTGAAAGTTGGAAAAAAAAAAGTGGAGTTCTAAATTTTACAACTTTCACCATGGTGTAGCCAAGAAAACACTTTAGTAAGACTCACAGAGCTCTGTCCTAGTCTCATGTATCTAAATGTCTAATTCAGCTATTACTAAGGATTATCAGTGAGTTTCTTTATATAAAGAGACAGGATCAACTTTCATAACCACTAACGTCCTGACCTGTCCTAGAAGAAAAGAAAAAAGTGTTATTATTTATGGTAGGCAGAATACTAAAATTAGCCCCATGATCTCCACTGCTGGTGTTAGTCCTATGATTATATTATGTTGCATGGCAAACAGGAATTTGGCAGTTGCAATTAAGGTTATCAATCTGTTGACCGTATTGTAGAGACCTTTTCCCAGTGGGCCTAACCTAACCACATAAGCCCCATAAAGCTGAGAATTTTCTTCAATTGGTAGCTGAAAAGAAAATCAAAGAGATTCAAAGCGTGAGAGGGATTATTTTCAGGGAGACATTGCTAGAATGGATTGGGCCACTCAGGCAAGAACTTGAGAATGGCCTCTAAGAACTGAGAAATGTACCCAGCCAACAGCCAGCAAGAAAACAGGGACCTCAGTCCTACAACTGCAAGGCACTCAGTTCTACCAACAACCTGAATGAGTTTGGAAGCGGATTCTTCTACAGAGCCTCCAGGTAAGCACCCAGACTTCTGAAACCTAAGCAGAGAATCCAATCAAATCCAACTACATTTCTGTCCTACAGAACTGTGAGAAAAGAATGGGTGTTGTTTTAAGCCAGTACGCTTATGGTAATATGTTATGCAGTGATAGAAAATTAACACACTATTACCCTGTGATGACAAAAAGAATGGTGAAACCAGGAAGAAATAAAAATGAGGACAGAATGGAGAAACAGACTAGGTGAAAACTGAGTAGAACAGAGAAAGATAAAAGGAAACAGGCGAGGAAAGAAAGACAGAATGAGATAAGGTATACAAAGTTTTCTTTTAAAGATTTCTACTTGGCCACAGCCAAAATGTGCTTGTGTTTGTTTGTTTGTTTGTTTGTTTGTTTGTTTGTTTTAGTGTCTGTGTGTTTGGGTGAAGTGGTGATACTAGATTTGACAATCAACCTCACGATACATTGTACAATTAAACTAAAATCTAGATTTATGTTACCAAAGATGATCTAATAAAAAAGAATGAAACAATGCGTACCTTTTGCACATGTGAGGAAAAGAGTAGAGAAAAAAAGGGAGGAAAAGAGTAGAGAAAAAAAGGAATGAAAAGAAAGGAAGAGAAAAGAAAGGAAGAAGAAAGTCAGGGGGAGTAAGGAAAAGGAGAGGAGAAGAGAAGGAAACTACAAAGGAAAACGTTTTTAGATGAATATAAATTCCGTTTTGAAGACTGGGCTAAGGTTGTGTGTCAGAGATGAGCACAGTGGTATCAAACTTCTCTTGATGTTCTCCAGAATCAATAGAGAAATTGCCATTTCTGTTCTGCTTTTTCAGCCTTTTTGAGCTTGACTAGTTCCCTGGCCGCCTAAACAGCCTTTAATTCCATCAAAGGAAGCAAAAGCTCCACTGCCATGACATTAAAAATAAAAATAAAAAAAATCTTTACCTCATGCAGGTATTTCTGAATCCAATAATTATGAAAACAAAAAATCACATCTGTTTGAAAGAGCTGAGTAAGCCAATAGCAATGTTAGACATTTCCAATAAAATTCAGTAATTGAAAATAAGTTTTATTAGGAAAACACCATTTCTGGAGTTTCACTCAGTAAGGCAGAGAAATTACTCTGACAGGGTCAAATCCCAAGGAGATTTTTTTCCCCTTGTGTCCTTAATGGATTTATGGATCCTTTATAGGATGTGGGAACATTTCACATGTCCAGTGACACAGACCGACATCAGTGTATTGAAACAAAAACACAAAGACCAACTTAGTGTAGAATTTATGGTAAAAAGCATGCATGGCAGAGCCAAAGTGACCAGGCAATTAAATAGCAGGCACAAAAATATGAACAACTTCTGTGCACAGACTTCTGCAGCTAGTTTCATGTAAGAGCTTTTGTTTTTTAAAAAATGAGCTGTTAAACACTAAAAAACAAGAGATAAATACACAGGACAAAGATCAACTAACTATACAAGTTGACATCCAAATAATAAATAAGAAGAAAGCAGTTATTCATCTTGTAACTTCTGTTCTGGGCTCTGAAGAAACACTGATTCTATTTTCTTTGTCTGTGACCAGTAATATTATTTGTAAAGCATTCTCACCAAGTTGGTTAAATGAGATCTCTTCTCCAGCCAGAGCTGAAAGACCTCTAATCAAAGTGTGCTTTCAGTAGCTCCTCTTTCTGTGCTCGGGAAATTCTAAATGATTATTGCCATTATTTCCTACATAGATGACTGTTGTATAATTGCCTATTCTCTGTCTTGTGGCCTTGGGAAGACTACTAATGTGATAGTTGATGACCAGCCAAACCCCAAGATTGTAGAGTGGCCCAAAGAGTTGTTTATGCCAATCTTTGGGAGGAAACATGCTACATAATTACATAATAACATATTTAGATCTGGGGTCAGCAAACTTTTTCTGTAAAGGGCCATAGAGTAAATAGTTTAGGCTTTGTGAGCCAGACAGTCTTCGTTGCAACTATTCAACTCTGCTTGTAGTGTGAAAGTAGCTACAGACAATACCTACATGAATGAGCATGGCTGTGTCCCAGTAAAACTTAAATTAGAACAAAAATTTAAATTTCTTATAATTTTCTTTTGTCAAAAAATATTACTCTGATTTAGGTCTCTTTAAACCACATAAAAATGTAAGAGCCATTCTTAGCTCAGATTCATACAAAAACAGATAGTGGGCTAAAATTGCCAGGAGGGCATACTTGCCCGTCTCTGATTTAAACTATTTCATATGTTTCCAGAATATATCACATGATTATATTTCTAGATCTAATCCTTGATACAAACATAATAAAAGTTGGTTAAAGTTATATACAATAAATGCCAAATGCACGGTATTGAATTTTGTCAAATATTAATCAAAATTCACCTTTCTAATATACTGTAATTTTATTTACTTGATGCTCTTAAAGCTTCCAGTCCATGAAGGAAATACAATGCAGAAAACCTGAAAAACCCATATAATTTGACTACCCATCTATTGCAATTGTTTGACACTGAAATACTGTGTACTCTCATAAAATCCTGAGGTTTTATTTTCCGCCAGACAGAAATTATCTCAGAGTTATTTGGTGTTATTTATTTGGCTGAGAAATTATCTCAGAGTTATTTGGTAATCTAGTCATGTACAATAACACAATTACATGCGACCTATAGTCAATAACTGCTCTGCCCTTGGTCCTCTGATATCAGTGATAGTATTAAATAAATAAATCCAAAGAATCTGGTTAAGGTTGATTCCAATTTCAGGCCCTGGGAATAGTTCAGTGGGAATTTTAATGTAGTTTTGCCATTATCCACACACTATGATTCATGGTTCAAGGCAATACTAGCCATTCTTGACACAGCACTATATCTGTATGTGTGTAAGCTGTTCAGTGTGTATGGCTGCATATTCATCATACTAATGCAAACTAAGGTGATTACTACAGAGCTGTCAAACCCCGTTCAATCCTATACATTCATCAACAAGTATTTGCCAACTCCATAATTTATCCAAAGCTTTACAAAATCCCCTTCATGTCTGCTTTCTCTTAACATATCACCACAAGTTCTCTCTTACTTACTGGTCAGTGGATCTGGCAATTACTTTCCCCAAATTATCATTGTTGTCTTACAACATTATTGATGTAAGTTTTCAGGACCTAGTTAGTCTCCAAAGCCAAAAGAACACGGTTCAAGTGTTTTGTTTTGTTTTTTTAAGATAAATCCTAGCTCTTCAAGCCCTTCCATTCTCAACAATGACATGTACTTTCTTCATGGCTACACAGAACTAATGCTATCATCTTTTGTCTTTTCTCTAATTCATCTCTGATTTATTTATTCTCCCCTCCAACTCATCTTCATTGTCCTTTACTGTCTTGCTATGACTTTCTTTCTTTCATATTTCCCAATCTTTCTTCCTACAAACACTGATTAGGTACCAGGCCCTTTCACTGCTACCAGAAAGATAAGAATGAATAAGATACAGTTGTATGAGATAGATGGTAACATAAGATGCACAAAGATATAATAAGATGTGGCATTGAGCTCAAAGTCTACTCCCTTCCCTATGCCTGGGATCCCATGATACTGCATTTTCCAGAGGCCCATGCTATATCCCTGTATTAGTCCGTTTGCACACTGGTAATAAAGACATACCTGAGACTGGGTAATTTATAAACGAAAGAGGTTTAATTGACTCACAGCTCAGCATGACTGAGGAGGCCTCAGGAAACTTACAATCCTGATGGAAGGGGAAGCAAACACACCCTTCTTCATATCATGGCAGGAGAGAGAAGTGTGGAGCAAAAGGCAGGGAAAAGTCCCTTATAAAACCATCAGATCTTGTGAGAACTCACTCACTATCACGAGAACAGCAGGGAGGTAACCGGCCCCATGATTCAATTACCTCCCACTGGGTGCCTCCTACATCATGTGGGAATTATGGGAACTACAATTCAAGATGAGATTTGGTTGGGGACACAGCCAAACCATATCAATCCCCAATCTCTCAAGAGACTTAAAATTCTCCCTTTTCCTTAGCACCTTCTAACTTCAAATATAGTTATGCTTCCCCAAATAAAAAAATGGGTTTTACTTTCATTTTCAAGTTTTAATAAAATATATCTAATATTTTAAAATATGGAGACAAGTAACAAGTCACTCATCACCTAAGTGAACAAATGTTATTTTATTTTATTCCGTTCAGACTTTAAAAAATAAAATAAAACATTCCAAGTGCCGTTAAAGTATTTTTTGTAGCTCTCCTTGGCCCCATATTTATCTGAAATCTTTGCCAACCCTTCCCCCCAACATGGAACCATTATTTTGAATCCTTTGCATTCAGTTTTTTCATACTTTTACTACATATGTATGGATCTATGTGGTTTTACTAAATGTGCGTGTCTTTAAAAATACAGTGTTTCAGGAGGCCAAGGCGGGCAGATCACTTGAAGCCAGGAGTTTGAGACCAGCCTGACCAACATGGAAAAACCCTGTCTCTACTAAAAATACAAAAAATTAGCCAGGCATGGTGGTACAGGCCTGTAATTCCAGCTACTCGGGAGGCTGAGGCACAGAATTGTTTGAACCTGGGAGGCAGAGGTTGCAGTGAGATCACATTGCTACACTCCAGCCTGGGTGACAGAGTGAGACAATGTCTCAAAAAAACAAAAACAAAAGAAAACAAAAAATATAGTGTTTGCTTGAGTGCTTTTAAAAGTACATAATGATATCACACTACATGTTCCATTCTGAAACTTGTTTAAATTTGTGTACTAGTTATATATTTGAGATTTATCTATATTGATGCATATTGTTTTCATTCATTCATTTTACCTGGTGAGTATTATTCATCATATGAACACAGCACAAATTATTTCTCTTTCTTCTATTCATGGAGATTTACATTGCTTCTAATTTTCCCTACCAAATATAATATTAAATAGGCATTTCAGTATATGTTTCTTTGCGGACATAGGTAAAAGTGGAATATCTGAGCCTCAGGCTATGTGCACTTTCAACATCACTAGATGTTGTATATAGTGCCAATTGCCTCTACAGAATAGTTGTCTCAATGTGCTCCCACTATTAGTGTATGAGGCTTTCCCACAGCCTTATAGCAATTGGTACTGTCAGATTTTTCCATTTTTTATTGTCTGATGGGTTTCAAGTGTGTCTTATCACCGCTTTCCAATCTGGTTTCTATCCTCATTGAGCTATAAAAACTGTTCTTTCCGTGGAAATCTAATAATCACTTTCTTGCCAAATCACAAAGACTTCACTTGTACCCATCACTCTACTTGACCTCAGTTGCATTTGGCATGCTCGTAACCACCAAGTCCAAACGTTTTCTTCCTTTATCTACCATTTCACAGTATTCTGGGGCAGAGGAGGCATTGAGCAAAATGTCCTCTTAGAAGTTCAGATGTGAATCTCATAGACAGATCAGAAAAGTTACTCTTCAAAGAAATGTATTTAATAATAAAGCTGCAAACTTGGAAAGTTAAAAAAATACAGGTAGCTTTCATAATATGAAACACAGAAAATTAATTTCAAAACGAGTACTCCCCAGTTGTGGGGGTGTGCGAGAAACAGCGTGAGAACACTTTCACAGCAAGCACATTTAACCCAACATATAACAAATATTCACAATTCTTTCTTAATTATGTTCAATGTAGTTTATGTATGTGATGCATATTATATTGATAAACTTACTGGTCATCAAAATACAATAAATGTGTTATGTTTTTAAAAATAAACAAAATTTGAATCTATTATAATGTCAAAAGGGGGCTATCAGATTTCCGACGCATCTTTCTTTTCCTGTTTCATGAGCTATAGTTGCTTTTGACTATGCAAGCTAGAACACAAATTTAAAAAATAAAAACATATAGATCTGGACCAGGAACCTTTAAGTAGGTCTAAATGGGTAGCCATATATGAAAAATTATCTAAAATATTGTGTATTGGAGCTTATGCACATCTGAAATAGCCATCTCCACTACTCATTTTCCCCCATTGACATCACTGATGACAATAAACAAATATTCATTTAAGGAATGCATTCAACATATACTTACTGAGCACTGACTCGTTGACTATACGAGGTCAGGAGATTGGGCAACGGCTAAGAAAGTCCCTTTCCTCAAACAGTTTAAATTCTAGATCTCTGGAAAAGTAATGCCAGACTCTGATTAGTACCTCCTGTTTTTATAAGTTTTTTGAGGTATGGAGTATTTCAGTTTTGGGAAAAGAGTGGAATAGCTGTCAACGATGGCAAAAATAAAACTCCAAAATGTGATAAGGCTGATATAAAGGAAAGGGTCACCAACATTGTAAAAAGATAAGGTCTAGATCTCTCAGTATGGTCTAAGTTTAAAAATCCAGAGTAGTGACACCAACTAACCCTCATGAATAACGTTTTAGTAAAAATGTAAAAATCAGAAAAATCTTTCTTAAAAAGACTATTCTCTGTCCCACACATATAGTTGACAATTATTAAAGTCTATAACCAAGAAACCTCAAGGGCTGTGATAATTTTATGTGAAATATCCCCTTTAACTGCAAAAAGTAAAAACCTTACTTCTTTGGTGACTCTCATTAAAGTCTGCATTCTGAATGTTTCCAAAACTTTTATTAAGGAAACACCATAGTGTTTCTGTTATAAACATTTGGGTAATTGCTGTGTCAATCTTTAAACAGACAACTCAGTAGAAGCTATGCTAATTCAAGTTTGGCAAAAGATAAGTCATTACCTTTTATTTTATTTGGTATGACCTGTGATTATTCTACTAATGGGGGGGGCTCTACTCAATTATTAGTTTATGCCAAATATTTAGCTAAATGCTCTATGAAACAAAAATGCTCTTTTTCACAGGTTTTGACAATTACCACAGAGATGAAGTACCTTCATAGTTCTGTCAAAGTCACTCTAACCAAAGGAGCAGAATTGGGAATAGGGAGGATTACAATATGCTTTTGCTATTCTAGAAATATTGGATTGGTAATCTGGATTGCTGGCAAAACAAAACAAAATACTGACCCTATGCCATTTGCCCTCCAAAAATGATTTCCCAAATGCTGCCAAGTTCTCGAAGAGTAGATTTTGGTCTCACTACCAAGGTAATCTAGTATAAGAAAAACAGTTCATGAAACACCAGTTTTTTCCCTTTGTTTTGTGAGGATACATATATGGATCAAAAAATGCTTGTGTTCCATGTTGAGGTTCTTTGATTCTTAAAAGGAAATATGCTTGGCTAAATTTATGAGCTGAAAGACCAAGTAGCCTATTTTTGGAACACCAGAGAAAAGACCAACTGTGTCAAACCTGAAAAATTATAACTGTCAGTGGATCTTGGCTGTTTGGCAAATATACTTTAAGCATTGAGCATACTGAATCTGAAATTTCAAGAGAAAATTTCCAACTTCATTTCTCATTATAATAGATTTTAAGCATTTCTAGCCAAAACCCAGATATGGATACAGCATCTTAATGCCAAAAACTGTAATTACTGTCTCAACTTGACTTCAAGGACGCCTTGAAAATGATTTTAAAAAAGAAAGATTGAACATCATCTACTCCTACTGTAAGAAAAATGTAGATGGTATTTTCTTGATGCTCTGGGTAAAAATTCCTTTGGAAACTCAAGAAATATTTCCCAACATTGAACTATACACAACTAGCTCTGAATAGCTATTTAAAAAATTATGTTCAATTATGTTTCCAAAATTAATTTTTATATAGTCATGGTGGAGTAAAATGTCACTGCAGAGAAGTAAAAAGGCTTTCTTGTCACTATTCAGTGTTCATCAACACACACATGTGACATACATTTTCTTCACATTTAGCAAACAAGGAAAATATCTGTACAATAGATTTTATACTTAAGCATGCTGTTAAGGTCTTCATTTTCCACATAAACTAACATAGAAAAGCTTGTAGTCATCAAGTATACTCAATTCTCACATAATCAAATATTTTAAATGATTATTTCTTTATTAAGCAACCTTTTTTCTTCTAAAACTACCACTGAAAATGTTGTTTTTATCTGCCATTTTAAAACTTCACAAACTTTTTTTTTAAGTTCTGGGGTACATACGTGCAGGTTGTGCAGGTTAGTTACACAGGTAAACGTGTGCCATGGTGGTTTGCCGCACCTATCAACCCATCACCTAGGTATTGAGCCCAGTATGCATTAGCTGTTTTTCCTGATGCTCTCCTCCCCCAACCCCCACCGACAGGCCTCAGTGTGTGTGTTCCCCTCCCTGTGCCCATGTGTTCATATTGTTCAGTTCCCACTTATAAGTGAGAACATGCAGTGTTTGGTTTTCTGTTCCTGCGTTTAAAACTTCAGAAACTTTATGCATCAAAGCTACTATCCTTCTGATCTACATCATTTCTTTTGTGGGTTGTTTGTCTTGTTACACTTCCTTAATTAAAGATTTTTCCGGCCGGGCGTGGTGGCTCACAACTGTAATCCCAGCACTTTGGGAGGCCGAGGCGGGTGGATCACAAGGTCAGGAGATCAAGACCATCTTGGCTAACATGGTGAAACCCCATCTCTACTAAAAATACAAAAAATTAGCCGGGCGCAGTGGCGAGCGCCTGTAGTCCCAGCTACTCGGGAGGCTGAGGCAGGAGAATGGCGTGAACCCGGGAGGCGGAGCTTGCAGTTAGCCAAGATCGGGCCACTGCACTCCAGCCTGGGCCACAGAGCGAGACTCCGTCTCAAAAAAGAAAAAAAAAGAAGATTTTTCCAATACTTGGTCATTTTCTTCCTTTTTGGTGACACTCTTAAGAAACTTATCATTTCTCACAATCTTAACTATGATCTCCATGCAAAGGACTTCCAAATACATGTTGTTGACCTTTAATCAAATCTTCATTATTACATATTTCTTTCTTCAAGCCATTCACCTAATGTGTTCAGGGCACTTAGTGTGCACAATTCCCACCACAGGCGCCAGAGACACAAGACAGCACAAAGCAGTGTGGGTCCCTTCAGAACTGTGTGCCAGATGATCTCCTTCCATCCCTCTCAACACGTTGCAACATTCGTTGTTTAAAACTTATGCTTTTCCATTTCTACTAGCTCTGTTTACTCATTAAAGTTTTTGTGAACACTACAATCACTCTCCTATTCATCCAGATGTATAACTGTGTAGTTAACTCAAATACTGGGGAAAATTAGAAGAGAGGACATTTCAGTCTCTACTTCACACATATCTATTCTTTATTTCATATCTGTTCTTTCTTATCATTTGCTAATTGATCCTCCAGCATTCACGGTCTTTACCTCCTAATCTACTCTGTATACAGTTGGCACATTAATTTTAGAATATCATCTGCTTAATGTCACATCCCTGTACAAAACCCAACATAGAAAACCTTCAGTGGTTCACCATCTATGGCATAAAATCTAAACCTGTCATTTTAGCATTCAAGATACCTTCCAATTTTATATTCCATGAATCACCATGTACTTCACGCTATAGCCAGACCACTGTTCTCAAAACATTTTAGTATTTCCACCTTGATATTCAGCACCTACCGAGAATGCCTCTCACCATCTTTTATAGCTGCCTACGTTTCACTCAATGTAAGATATACCTGTAGTTCCACCTCCTCCTGGGTTTTTTCCTTAACTCTTCCAACTAATATTCAACTCTCTCAGAAAGCATGAACTATTTTGTTTGTCTTGGCATTCATCATGTTTTAATGATATAGCTTTTTAAAAAAGAATATATTATCTCTGAAATGAAATTCAATTTCCTTAAGGTTAGGACCTTTATATATATTTATATGTACATATACATATACATATATATGTATATATGGGTATATATGTATATATACATATAAATTTATGTATATATACATATAAATATATATAAATTTATATTATATATAAATTTATATATATACATATAAATATATATAAATTTATATTATATATAAATTTATATACATATATAAAATATATGTATATGTATATATACATATATATTTAACTTACTTTCTCTTACAGTTTCCAATGTTGTGATTTTATTTGTCTAAAGGTTTACATTACAGAATGGCTTGGGCTTTTACAGGTGAAGATGTACCACAGCCTAATCACATCTCCTAAAAGCTGTACGCAAGTGAAGTGTTATATAAGATGTTCAGCTTTTTACGACACAAGTGTTGCTGATAGCAGTGTTTTAATGGGCTCTCCTGCCTGGCAGTATCCCTTCTGTTTGTATTAGGTCTCAAATCAAATAATATAACTCAGTGCCTCCATATGTATCATTCATGATGACCTAATCAGTAGGCTTTTATGTCAGTTGTAGAAAATTAGGCGTTATTTTCCATCTTTCAGGTTACAGGAAAATTGGCAAGAATTGCATTTTGATTTATGTTCTCTTTGTGAACTACACTTAGACATTTGATTCTATTAAATGAATTAGTATGTGGAAAGCCTTGTGAAAGATTGGCTATTCAGACAAGTTTATAAACATCACTTGCTCCCTGCACAAAGGAGGGATGGCAAGAGTTATAGCTTAAGGAAAAAAATATCAGACGCATTTACTGTGACTAACGGCACTAACATGGCCCGTTCTTGCTCCATTACTGTTTATTGTCTGCTTTTCAACAGTGCTTTGCATTTTCTCTAAAGATTCTGATTCAGGGATGAGCAGAGTGTTCTTCAAACAAGAACACGCTCAATCTGCAGCATGTCGATAGCAAAGTGCTGATGGACATTATTCAAGAATTCTGATATGTCAGGAACTGTACCCCTGTGGCTCATAATGGGAATGAAGCGAGGTTATTAGACTGATTTGCAAGGCCGCACTTCAGTTTTGTCTGACTGACAGTGCCAGGAAAGACAGAGGTCCTCATCCTGTGCCTCGCAATTAATGTGTTTACAATTCCTGTCATTCTGTTAAGCAGCTTGTGCCTGAAAGTCACCGATAATTTTGTGGTCTGAGTAGCCTCATCTCCCCACTACCCTCCATCTTTCCAAGGAAAATCGGTGTTCAGTTGGCCAGGAATGCTTTTGTTTTTGTTTTCGTTTTGCTTTGTTTTCAGATTTGCCCATTATTTTTAATTTTTTTATTACTTTATTGAAAAGAATGAGACCATGTCCTTTGCAGGGACATGGGTGAAGCTGGAAGACATTACCCTCAACAAACTAACACAGGAACAGAAAACCAAACACCACTTGTTCTCACTTATAAGTGGAAGCTGAACAATGAGAACACACGGACACAGGGAGGGGAACAATACTCACAGGGGCCTATCCATGGGAGGGTGTGGCAGGGAGAGCATTAGGGAAAAGAGCTAATGCATGCTGGACTTAATACCTAGGTGGTGGGTTGATAGGTGGAGCAAATCACCATGTCACACGTTTGTCTATGTAACAAACCTGCACATCCTGCACATATACCGCAAAACAGGAATGCTTTTGAATGGACACCAAAGGATTTGTGAAAAGATCACAGTGTTAAGGTCAGCATAATTCTTTAAAAGAAGAGAAATCTAGGCTGGACCAGAACAAAGACAGTTTCTTAAGATATGGGTTTTCATCAGTCTTTCATTAATGAAGAACAAGAAACTTTATTAGAAGTTCATTTTTATAGCTTTATTGAGGTATAATTTATATAGCATAAATTCTCCCATTGCAAGTGTACAACTGAATGATTTTTAGAAAATTTATAGAGTTACATACCCATCACTACAATACAGTTTTAGAACATTTCCATTACCCCCAAAAGTCCCTTTGTGCACCTCACTTGCAGCTAATCCTCGTTCCCACCCTGGCCCCCAGTGGCCACTGATCTGCTTTCTGCCTCTATACCTTTGTCTTTTCTGGATATATTATATACATGTAATTCTGTAATACAGAGTCTTATGCATTAGGATTCTTTCACTAAAGAAACTGTGTTACAGCTCACCAGTAATTCACTCCTTTATATTGCTGAGCAGTATTTAATTGTATGTTTACACATTTACCAATTGATAGTCATTTAGATTATTTATAGTTTTCAGCTCTGATGAATAATGCTGCGATGGACATTCATATATATGTCTTGTCTTTATGAGGCTTTTTCACTGAAAATAAGAGTAAAGTTTACCCCAGAAAATTAGTTCTTTTCCTAAATGTCATAATTCTAAACTCTACTGGAATGGTAAAAATCTACAGAAAATAGCAACACCAGAAAGATTTTAAAAGAATGGAAAGTCTGACCTGATTTATAACAATCTGCTGAATTCTTTACCTGACTTTTCTCAACTTTATTCTGGGTCCAGGTTAACTGTATATAGAGAAATGACACAAGGTCAAGTCAAAATGCTAGAAAAGATAGCCTTTATCAAGGGTTATATACTTTTTTCATTCCAGTTTACAATAGTCCAAAGAACACAAAAACTTCTCTGGCATTGACTCATTCAATGCCGTGGATTTCTTGAGACGAACACAACAACAAATTCCCTATTCAGACTTGATTCGCAGTTTAAATGTTTGTTCTAAAAAAAGCTTACTCTATCCTTTTTCATCTCAAAACTGAAGGCTTTTACTACCAATTTATAGATATGGAAATAGTTTCATAGCAGGGGGACTATCCCTGTTATGGAGTGAATGTTGTGTCCCCTCCAAATTTATATGATGAAGCTCTAACCTCCACTGTAATCGTATTAGGACATGGGGCCTTCAGGAGGAAAATAGGCTTAGATGCAGTCAGGAGGGTAGAGTCCACATGATGTGATTAGTGCCCTTATAAGAAGAGACCAGAGAGCTGTTGCTCTCTCTCCAGCAGATGAGAATATAGCAAGAAGACAGCCATCTGCAAGCCAGGAAGACAGCCTTCACCTGATAGCACCTGGCAGAACTGGCACCCTGATCTCAGACTTTCAGTCTCCAGACTGTGAGAAATAAATATCTGCTGTTTGTAAAGACACCCAGTCTATGGTATTTTGTTACAGCAGCCAAAACTGACTAAAACAATCTCTTTTAATGGTCTTCACCCCACTCTTTCTTTCTCAAAACCAAACTAATGAAATTGTGGAAATTAAAATAAATATCATTTTGTCATTTATTTGTTTCTAGTGTAAATTCTTATCTTGGAAGTGTATAAAATTAAGGAAGATCAAGCAAGGCATTTCACTTGTTTTTGGTAGTTTACAAATAATTTTTCAGAGGCTCTTCTTTTGTAATAAACATACTACTGCAGAGTTTTTCACATTAAAGAATGATTTTAGTTGCTTCAGTGCCAACATTTTTAATGAGGGCAAACATCCCAGAAATTACAATGTAAATCACTGGGGAAATGTAGTTATCTCTACAAGATGTGTTCAGGGTGATCCTTGAGTGGCAGAGCACTTGGTAAATCGGGGTGCCTCCACAATGCACATAAGTATTCTGGTGTATGCAGCCTTAACTGAGGTCTCTGATAAATCTCTCTTGTTTAATTGGCAGAAGGTGCGTGAGGAAGGAATACACCATGACCACATGGTTTCTGGAACACTCATGAGCACAAACTGTGCTAACCACTGTAACCACAGCAATGACTTTGTCATAAACACTTGTTGTGATAAAATAGAGAAGTATATCAAAAATTCTATACAACCAAATAAAAGCACATAGAATATTATCAAGAGGATTTGTCTCTGGGGCAATCAGTAAACAACCTTAGACTGTGGGAATACCTTTTGTAAAGGCATATGGTCAGAGAGAAAGGATACTAGACAGCATCAGCCATAACCCAGACAAATACCTTTCCAAAAAGTGATTCTAATTACAAAAGACTAATGTCTGTCTACGTTTTAAAAATATTTATCTGAGAAATACAGCTTTTTAAAGGAATTAAATTTTGCTTCCTTTACCACCTTCTTGGTTTTCAGGACAAAATAAATGGTGGCCAGATGCAGTGGCTTAGGCCTGTAATCCTAGCACTTTGGGAGGCCGAGGTGGAAGAATTGCTTGAGTCCAGGAGTTCAAGACCAGCCTGGACAACACGGTGAAACCGTGTCTCTACAAAAAATACAAAAACATTAGCCGGGCATAGTGGCATGTGCCTGAAGTCTCAGCTACCCGGGAGGCTGAGGAGGAAGGATCACCTGAGACCTGGAGGTTAAGACTTACATTGAGCCATGATCACACCAGCACTCCAGCCTGGGTGCAAAGTAAGACCTCATCTCAAAAATATAAATTTAATAAATAAATGCATGGCATTCTTTTTATGCTCTGCTGATATAGGAACAACAGTTGTTTAGGGCATATTGAATATGAAGTGCCCATGGAATGTCAACTATAAGTATGATATAGTTGGAAATACCAGGGTGGAGCCCAGAAGAAAGATCTGGCTATAGATATACAATGGTAATTCATTCCCATACAGATGCCAAATAAAGTCATGATAGTGTATAAACCGGTAAAAGGATAATTTGCAGATGGAACAGAAAGCTAGGCAAAAATTCTCCTAAATTTGCAAGATAAAAAAACTGCAGAGGAAGAGGAATCTGCGAAGGTTGATGGGATGTTACAGAAGCCAAAGGAAATGAGTGTATAAAGTGAATAGAGGAGGAGGGAGTGGGGCATGAGCAGTGCCAAATGCTACAGAGAGGTCAGGTATAGGAAATCCTAAAACATCCATTTGATTTAACAGTCAAGAGGTTATTAGTACTCTTTTATCTTTGGTCTACATTTAAGGGGTACAAGTGCAATTTTGTTATGTGGATATATTGCGTGGTGGTGAAGTCTGGGCTTTTAATGTATCCATCACTTGGATAATGGACATTATATTCATTAAGTAATTTCTCATCATCTACCCCAATCCCAGCGCCCACTTTTCCAAGTCTCCAGTGTATATTAGTCCATACTCTAAGTCTATATGTTACACCAAAAACATACCTGCACTCATATGTTTATCGCAGCATTATTCACAACAGCAAAAATAAGGAATTAACTTAAGTGTCCAGCAATGAATTACTGGATAAAGAAAACATGGTGTGTGAGTGTGTGTGTGTGTGTGATTTCATATATATATATATGATTTTTATATATGTATATGTGTGTGAGATTTCATATATATAAGATTTTTACATATGTGTGTGTGAGATTTCATATATATATGATTTGTGTGTGTGTGTGTGTGTGTGTGTGTGTTGGCCACGCAGAGTGGCTCATGCCTATAATCCCAGCACTTTGGGAAGCCAAGGTGGAAGGATTGCTTGAGTCCTGGAGCTCAAGACCAGCCTGGGCAACACGGTGAAACCCCATCTCTACAAAAAATACAAAAAAAAAATTAGCCAGGCATAGTGCCATGTGCCTGAAGTCTCAGCTACCCGGAAGGCTGAGAAGGAAAGATCACCTGAGCCCTGGAGGTTGAGACTTGCACTGAGCCATGATCACACCAATGGAATACTATTCAGCCATAAAAATGAAATCATGTCTTTTGCAGCAACACGGATGAAACTGGAGGCCATTATCTTAAGTGAAACAACTTAGAAAGAAAAATATTGCATGTTCTCTCTTATAAATGAGAGCTAAATAGTGTGTATATGTGGACATACAGTGTAGACTGATAGATATTGTTGGTAATCTTAACCAGACCACAGTAGACTGAAAGGTGGAGAGAACAAAGAGATACAACCATTGGGGACTATTCTTTCAAGATGTCTGTCTCTGAGAAGAGGGAAAGAGACAAGTCAATAGTGGGAAGAAGAGAATATATGAAGTTAAAGACACATAGAGTTAATTAGTTATTTAGGTAACTCAATATACTAAAAGAGGTTGGGGTTCTAATGAGAAAGAAGTTGGGGAGGAAACATGGAAGACACAGTTAGAAAAGGAAGTCTCATTGACATATGTTAGATATTCAGGCCATAAGTTTAAGCACTAGTGCTCCAGTTCAACAGCTCTCTGTTTTAAGCATGAGGATCCTAGGGATTCTAGCCAGGATATCTAGCAGCTTTCCTTTACTGAGGCAGAGTTCTAACTTTCAAGACCCTCTTACCACACTTGTGTCTATTTCTGCTGTCACCACAATGTGCCTTGGAGCCTTGACTCTGCCCTGACATCTGTCTTTGTCATACTCTGAGGGCAGGGTTGCCAGATAAAATGTAGGATGACCAGTTAAACTCGAATTTCCAATAAACAATAAGTTTTTATTTAGTATAAATATGTCCCATTCAATACTCAAAACAGCTCATAACCCTCTTTCCATTAACCCAAGTATATACCGAGTGCATATGCAGAAGAGTGAGAGAAATGCGTAGTGTTTAGCTTTTAAAAAAATGAAAAACACATTTTGCCCCAAGTATTTTTCCCCTTCATTTAAAAGTTAAGTTGTGTATTTCAAAGATAAATCCAAGCCATGTGTCTCAGCTCTTCCCTCTAATAGCAAACTGCTCTGAAAGAACTCACTGTCCTATCAAGGACTTTCAGAATGTCATTTTTTATTCCAAACAAGAAAACTATATTTTTCCTAAACACACAAAAACAGTCAATCTCAAAAATACACACATATGGCTCTAGCTTACTTCTCATGAAATAGAACAATAATCTATTCTCACTTGACTGATTTATGTTCATTCTGCAGATACCCATCATCTGATCAGTCATCGGCAGCTTAACGTTTATTAAGAAACTATCATGTGCCAGGCACAAGGCTATGTACTTTATAAACGTTAGTTCTCATCTCAATCACCCTGATGTGAACACATTATTAACCCATTTAATTGACAAAGTCATCAAAGTCCCAAGAGGTTAAGTAACATGTGAAGCACATCAAAGGTTAACACAAATTCTGCCTAACACAGAGGCCCACACTCTTTCCATTTTCCTAGATGGTAGCATGTTCTCTTATAGTTAAGAGAAAGCTAAACCATCCCTATTGTCTCGAGGCTGAAGGTCTTAATGAAAGACATAGACAAAAACACAATGACACAGTGCTGAGTAACCCATGTTTAACTCAGTGGAGAACAAGGCACTAAGATGGTACAGGCAAGGATCTAAAAAAAAAAATCAATGTTTTACAAGAAAATAGTTTCTGCAACGTATTTAAAAATTACCCAGATTATTAAGATAACACTTAATACATCCTATCTCTAGTGTTCACAGCTTTTTTGGAGGAGTGGGAGTTCTATGTGTCTTATAATTTTTGGATTATGAGGATATAAGAAAAGAAAAAGAGCATTTTGAAAGTGTGCGTTACAGAAAGTCCAAAGAAAAATGAATCAAAACACAGGTTCTGAATACAGACACTTTGGGTTCCAAACCAAGTTCCGCTACTTACTTGCCGATTATTCAATTACGGTCCCTTTACTTAACTACCCTGTACTTCAGTGTCTTCAACTACAAAATGGACATAATAATACCTATCTTATAGAAATGTTATAATAATTAAATGAGATTATATTTTGAAAATAGTTGGCCTCATTCCTGAGACATAATAAGCACCCCATAACCAATGGTTTTGGTTGTTGCAGAACAATCCAGTAGAACACTTTGACAGCCATCGTACAGTCATGGAGGCCAACGAGGCAACATTTTCAAATAATCACAGTCCATGAATAGGAAAAGGAGAAACCTAGCTAAGAACTTGGACACACTGGGAAGAAGGGGGATGAAGGGTAACTGCTGGAATTGGCACATAAGGAGACACAAAAGGGCTAGGCAACAAACTTGCTATGTATAACAAAGAAAGACAGCTTATTTGTGTGTTTGTGTGTAATTTTCTGTCGAATATTTCATACAGGAAAAAATAAAGCACCAAAGAAATTATTTTCATTGGATTAGGAAAAATTTTAAATTAAGAGATTCAAAATTTATGTGGCTTTGCTTTAGAAATAACCATTAGTCCATGTACCTCTAGCCTGAAAGCAGCTATATTATTATTACTAATGGGAATCACACATTACAACTTTTTTAAAAGTGGAAAAGACAACTGATTGTCATTTTTTTGTTGTTTAATAATAATGGAACTCTTCCTTTGAGAAAAAAAAACAGCATATTTCTACTTTATTTTTCTGTTTTCTTAGAATAAGAGTCAGCAAACTACATAGCTTGTGACCAAATATGGCCCACTGTCTATTTTCATAAACAAAGTTTTACTGGAACCTGGCCTCATTCAATTTTCTACATTCATTTTCTACATACTGCATTCATTTTTATGGCTACTTTCGTGTCAGAATCTCAGAGCAGAGCAAACGTAACAGAGGCTGTACAACCCACAAACCCTAAAATATTTAATTTATACGACCCTTCACAGCAAAAGTGTGCCAACCCCTTTCATACAGTTATGAGGTATTTTGTATTACTATGCTCTGGCTACCGTAATAAAATACCATAGACTAGTTGTCTTAGACAACAGACACTTATTTTCTCCAGAGGCTCTCAGAAGTCTCAGATGAGGTTGGCAGCATGGTCAGTTTCCAGTGAAGCCTCTGTTCCTAGCTTGTAGGCAGGGGTGGGGAAACATCTGGCCATGTTCTCATGATGTGGGAGAGAGCTCTTTGGTGTATCTTCTTATAAGGACACTAATCCTATTGTATCAGGGCCTCATCCTATGACCTTATTTAACCTTAATTACCTCCTTATCGGCCCTAGTTACACTGGGGGTTAGGACTTTAATGTAAAGATTTGAGGAGGATGTAATTCAGTCCATAGCGCATTTCACACCTCCAAACTCTGAGTTTAATCTGAAATAGCCATGGCCTTTTATCCCCAAATGTACCTTCTAGTGTGCTTTTCTAAATATATCTAGAAAAAAGGTTGAAAAGAAAGTACAGTGGAAAATTTCTCTGTTGACTGTGACTAAAGAGACTATCTAGAAACCTTGCCACAAATGGTACCCATACCAAAGCACTTGAACTTGGAGAAAAATAAAGATAAAATGACTTCTGGAAAGCAGGACAAATTTCTCCACTGCGAAACTGAAACACACCCATTAATCCATCCTGCAAATGGTAGTTTCCATCATATGGATGACCTTTTATTTTACTGGGCAAAAAAACAGCAGTAAAGTCCTTCAGGGTAATCTGTGATCAAGTGGGGTTTGAAGATTCAAATAAGCATTGATGGGTCAAAGTCAAGTTGTGGGCCTCATCATTCTTGTGCTATTTACAAAAAGGATATAACTCTATTTCTCCAACAACCACGGAGTATTTTAAGAGACACTACCCCATTCATCTTCTGAGTGCTCCTTGAAGCAAAGCGTCCCACATTTTATTTCTGTTTTACAAATGAGAAAACTAGGGCAGAGAGCAGTTATATGCTTCTCCCCAGAGAGAATCAATCTCTAGAAGAACTAAAGATATAATAATTTTAACTCCTTTTGTTCTCTATGAGTTCAACCACAAATTAGTATATTCCATACCTCTCCATGAATAAAAAGGGTGTAATGGTCATTGGATAAAATATCATTCACACTGTAGTCATTGTGTATATTTCCTGCCATGTCAATATGGTGGACAACACTTTCACTTTGGTGATTTTAAGGACTCCCTTCTTAATTACAGATACAGAAACATGAACAACCATAAGAAAGAAATTATAAGCCAAATTAGATAATGGACAGAGCACGAAAAGTGTTGGTTTGAGATCCTAGCACCATACTGTCTTATGACATAGAAATAGGCACTAGCACCATCTAGTGAGAGACCAAAGTAACTCATGGATTATTAAGAGGGTTTGTCACCCAGGGGGTTCCTCTCATCGAGAGGTTTCAATTATTTCCAGATCAAAGTTTCTTTGGGCTTTATCTGACTCCTAAATAAGCAAGAATATCCTTATTAAAGTCACTGTAGGAGTGCAAGGGTTGAGCTTGGGTTGCTTGTTGTATTTTATTTTCCTGTGACAGAGTAAAAATGGCAAGGGCTAGAAGAGGTTGAGACCCAGTTGAAATCTATTCACCACCAGCTCTTTGGTTTTACACGAATTACCCAATCTCTCCAATTGTCTGTTTCTTCATCAATATAACGAAGATAATGCCCATTTCATGGGTACTTGGGAAGATTAACATTATAAAATAAATTTATGTTTCTCTATATGTTGACTCTCAACAAATATTAGTTTTCGCTTTCTCGCAAAGGATTCCTGCGATTTTTTCACATAGCACTTGGTATGCCATAACAAAGCACAAGAGACTGGGTGACTTAAAAAAAAACAGATATTTATCTTATCACAGTTCTGGAGGCTTGAAGTCTGAGGTCAACGGGTCAGCAAGATTGCCTCTTTCTGAGGGCTATGAGGGAAAGATCTATTCCAGGACTGCCTCCTTGGTTTGTAAATGGCTGTCTTCTCCCCATGTCTTTTCACATCATCTTCCCTCTGTATATACCTGTGTCCCAATGTCTTTTTCTTATAAGCACAACAGTCAAATGGGATTAGGGCCTACCTAATGACCTCATTTTAATTAAATTACCTCTTTAATGATGCTGTCTCAAAATACAGTTAAATTCTTAGGTACTGCGGGTTAGGATTTCAACATATACATTTGGGGGGACTTTGGGGGCACACAATTTAGCTCATAAGAAGCACAGTAAGCAGACATCCATACAGCAAGTTAATAGTAGAGGCAGGATACATCCCAGCCCTGGGCTAGGGTGACATAGCCATGCTGTCCCTGAGAGAGGTAAACAGAAAAATAAAGTTTAATGGATCACATGGAATATCCCACTTACTTTTGTTTAAGTCAAACTATACCATCTTTTTCCTCCAGGAAAAAGGTTTCTGCGATTCTATAAGTGCGACAATGTATTGTTAATTATAGCAAGTTCTTAGGTTCCCCAGGTAACTTTGAAGGTGGAATCAAAACATTTGTCCTATCCTCTAAATTGACTGAATCCACCATTCCTCAGTTATTACGCTACTCACCAGTGCTAAACCAACTTTGAGGAACTTCATTTCACTGTTTAGCTGACTCAGGAAGGGCTTTTTGTAATGTCTAGCTAATCTACAGCACAGCTCAGAATCTTCAGCAGCTAAAAAACTGCACTCTCCAGCTTTTATTCTAAAAAAAAAAAAAAAGTCTGCCAGCACTTTCAAAATGTATTTTGTGAGGTACACAAACGTTAATATAAGAATAGTAAAGATCGTCCACCTCGTTGCTCTCCTATTAAGCAGATTCCCCTTTTACAGTATCCCGCATAAGCAGCCTCTGCACTTGAGGTTTAGAGAAAACAGAATTGCATTGCTTTCTCTGCCTGCTGTACTGTGACTTCAACACCATCCTCCCCTTCCAACCTCCCCACCACAGCTACTCCCATGCCTGGCATCCAATTTTTCTCTGCCTGGACAAAACTTAAAACTCGTAATAAACACAAATAGGAGCTTCAGAATTGCTTATAATAGCACTCCCTAGTTATCATTATCATTATTACCTTCATTTATATTTTGAGTACCTATTTGAGATGTCTTCATCCACAGAAAGAAAACTCGGTGAAAAGATAGCAGGATCAAACAATATTCAGTTGTGAGAATCCAAATAAAAGTGGGTCTGAAAGATCAGGTTTGAATTTTTCTAGTTAAATTGCATATCATATTCAATTTCAAAGCTGGCTTGTGATATATTTACCCCAGTGTCTCATCCTCAATTTAAACTGTCCATGTTGTGCTGCCATGAACATTTAAGTACAGGGTTCCACACGGGCAACCCAGTAGTGCCATGTTTCAGCTCCAGCTTTGGCACCTCATTCAATCCTCAGTTACCACCTAACCCACTCCCTTAGTTCTCTCCTCTTTCTTCCACTACAAAGCTGATGCCTTGCTCTCCTTCAAGCTGACGTATTCCCATTATACAAACATTACTGCTTTTACACCCAGCACCTGGATCTTGGTTTCTAATACCATTCTCCAACAATGGAACTGGGGCCGATTCTATGTCTGGAATACGGGGTATACAAGACGAGCCTAGGAGCATTCTGTAGTGTCAGAAAGTAAGGAAGTGCTAAAAATATTTAAAAATAAAAATATTTGTTTAAAAGGATAGTTTATGTAAAAGGAACTAACCTGAAAGAGCTACAATGGCCAAAGCTGAAACGTTTTAACAACAAAATATAAAACACAGAATTAGATTATAGCACAAAGTATAAAATATACATGAGTCCATACTGATATAAATAAATGAGTGAATAAATACATGGAGGAAAAAAGACAAATCTTACATGAGGAAAAATTCTAAATAATACATGTAGACACTACATACATACCTTTCCAGGAGGTGGAATTAACCACCCCCTGCTTTAAGGGTGAGAGCTGGATTTAGTGACTAGCTTACTGAGTATGAAAAGGCAAAAAACATAAACTTACAGTGGAGAAACCCAGAAAACACTAGCTAAAGGGAGTGATCAAGATTAACATCACCAATGAGCATTCATCTTGATACCATATATGCACTAATATGACAAGCTGAGAAAGGCATATTACCTCTGTGGTATGTGGCCCTCATACTCATAACCCCAATATAATCATGAGAAAAACAACAGACAAACCCATATTGAAAAATATTCTATAAAATATCTGCACTTCTCTCTTCAAAATTATCAAGGTCACAGAAAGCAAGAAAAGAATGAGAAACTGTCACTGACCAGGGGATACTATAAAAATGTGACAACTAAATGCAACGTGGTATCCTGGATTGACTCTGGGTACAGAAAAAGGACACTCTGATGACCAGTGATGATGAGCATTTTTTCATGTGTCTTTTAGCTGCATAAACGTCTTCTTTTGAGAAGTGTCTGTTCATATCCTTCACCCACTTTTTGATGGGGTTGTTTGTTTTTTTCATGTAAATGTGTTTGAGTTCTTTGTAGATTCTGGATATTAGCCCTTTGTCAGATGAGTAGGTTGAAAAATTTTCTCCCATTCTGTATGTTGCCTATTCACTCTGATGGTAGTTTCTTTTGCTGTGCAGAAGCTCTTTAGTTTAATGAGATCCCATTTGTCAATTTTGGCTTTTGTTGCCATTGCTTTTGGTGTTTTAGACATGAAGTCCTTGCCCGTGCCTATGTCCTGAATGGTATTGCCTAGGTTTTCTTCTAGGGTTTTTATGGTTTTAGGTCTAACATTTAAGTCCTTAATCCATCTTGAATTAATTTTTGTATAAGGTGTAAGGAAGGGATCCAGTGTCAGCTTTCTACATATGGCTAGCCAGTTTTCCCAGCACCATTTATTAAATAGGGAATCCTTTCCCCATTGCTTGTTTTTCTCAGGTTTGTCAAAGATCAGATAGTTGTAGATATGTGGCATTATTTCTGAGGGCTCTGTTCTGTTCCATTGGTCTATATCTCCGTTTTGGTACCAGTAACGTGCTGTTTCGGTTACTGTAGCCTTGTAGTATAATTTGAAGTCAGGTAGTGTGATGTCTCCAGCTTTGTTCTTTTGGCTTAGGATTGACTTGGCGATGCGGGCTCTTTTTTGATTCCATATGAACTTTAAAGTAGTTTTTTCCAATTCTGTGAAGAAAGTCATTGGTAGCTTGATGGGAATGGCATTGAATCTGTAAATTACCTTGGGCAGTATGGCCATTTTCACGATATTGATTCTTCCTACCCATGAGCAAGGAATGTTCTTCCATTTGTTTGTATCCTCTTTTATTTCATTGAGCAGTGGTCTGTAGTTCTCCTTGAAGAGGTCCTTCGCATCCCTTGTAAGTTGGATTCCTAGGTATTTTATTCTCTTTGAAGCAATTGTGAATGGGAGTTCACTCATGATTTGGCTCTCTGTTTGTCTGTTATTGGTGTATAAGAATGCTTGTGATTTTTGCACATTGATTTTGTATCCTGAGACTTTGCTGAAGTTGCTTATCAGCTTAAGGAGGTTTTGGGCTGAGATGACAGGGTTTTCTAGATATACAATCATGTCATCTGCAAACAGGGACAATTTGACTTCTTCTTTTCCTAATTGAATACCCTTTATTTCTTTCTCCTGCCTAATTGCCCTGGCCAGAACTTCCAACACTATGTTGAATAGGAGTGTTGAGAGAGGGCATCCCTGTCTTGTGCCAGTTTTCAAAGGGAATGCTTCCAGTTTTTTTCCCATTCAGTATGATATCGGCTGTGGGTTTGTCATAAATAGCTTTTATTATTTTGAGATACATCCCATCAATACCTAATTTATTGAGAGTTTTTAGCATGAAGCGTTGTTGAATTTTGTCAAAGGCCTTTTCTGTATCTATTGAGATAATCATCATCACTGGCCATCAGAGAAATGCAAATGAAAACCACAATGAGATACCATCTCATACCAGTTAGAATGGCAATCATTAAAAAGTCAGGAAACAACAGGTGCTGGAGAGGATGTGGAGAAATAGGAACACTTTTACACTGTTGGTGGGACTGTAAACTAGTTCAACCATTGTGGAAGTCAGTGTGGCGATTCCTCAGGGATCTAGAACCGGAAATACCATTTGACCCAGCCATCCCATTATTTGGTATATATCCAAAGGATTATAACTCATTCTACTATAAAGACACATGTACACGCATGTTTACTGAGGCACTATTCACAATAGCAAAGAATTGGAACCAACCCAAATGTCCAACAATGATAGACTGGATTAAGAAAATGTGGCACATATACACCATGGAATACTATGCAGCCATAAAAAATGATGAGTTCATGTCCTTTGTAGGGACACGGATGAAGCTGGAAACCATCATTCTCAGCAAACTATCACAAGGACAAAAAACAAACACTGCATGTTCTCACTCACAGGTGGGAATCAAACAATGAGAACACATGGTCACAGGAAGGGGAACATCACACACCAGGGCCTGTTGTGGGGTGGGGGGAGGGGGGAGGGATACCATTAGGAGATATACCTAATGTTAAATGATGAGTTAATGGGTGCAGCACACCAACACGGCACATGTATACATATGTAACAGACCTGCATGTTGTGCACATGTACCCTAAAACTTAAAGTATAATAAAAAAAAGAAAAGAAAAAGGACACTCATGGAAAAATTGATACATTCTTAATAAAGGCTGGAGTTTAAGTAATAATAATATACGAATGTTAATTTCTTATTTTCAGTCACATGGTTATATAAGATGCTGACATTAGAAGAAAATGAGTGAAGGAAACATAAGATTTCTTTGTACTACCTTTGCAAACTTTCTGTAAGCCTAAGATTACTATAAATGAAAAAGACAATTTTTTAAGAACTTAAATGTTACTTTTGCTGCTTAAAATTTTGTTCCCCTAAGACTTTAGTTTACCACTACAGAGTCTCCCTTTATGAAAAGGGTAGTGAAAAGGTAGAAAAAGGAAGAACATTACTAAAATGAAGACACAACCTTGGGGGATAGAAGTATGCTCATCTGTGTATGTTTTATTATAAATAGATAAACAGATGTAGGTCTAGCTGATCATATACCACAAAATTGATACATTTAAAGTATAAAATTTATGGACAAAAACCAATGTTATACTTTTATTATGTATCATAAGATGATACACCATAAAATAGCATAAAATCAACATTTTTAATGTATACAATTCATTGGTTTTTAGTATATTCACAAAGTTGTGCAACCATTACCACTATAATTCCAGAACATCTTTATCATCCCCCCTCAAAAAAAAAAAACAAAAAACCATGCCCATTAGCAGTTAATCCCATTCCCTTTCCCATGGCCTCTCACAATCACTAATCTATTTCCTGTACTGTGGATTTACCTACTCTAAACATTTCATAAAAATGAAATCATACAATATGCTGCCTTATGTGTCCAGCTTCATTCATTTAGCATAACGTTTTTAAGAGTCATCCATCTTGAAGCATGAGTCAGTATTTCATTTCTTTTTTTGGCTTAGGAATATTCTATTGTATGGATATACCACAATTTGTTTATCCATTCATCAGTTGATGGGCATTCGGGTGTTTTCTACCTTTTGGAAATTATGAATAATGTTGCAGTGAACATTCTTGTACAAGTTTTTGCGTGAATATACCCTTCTCTAGGGTATATTCCTAGGAGTAGGATTACTACATCATATGTTAACTTTATGTTTAAGCTTTTGAGGAACTGCCAAACTGTTTTTCAAAGTGCCTGTACCATTAATGTTCTCAGCAATGCCTTAGGGTTCTCAGCAATGCCTTAGGGTTCCAATTTTTCCGTATCCTTGCTAATACTCTTTTATCTGTCTTTTTTATTATAACTATCCTAGTGAGTGTTAAGTGGTATTTCATTGTGGTTTTGATTTGCACTTCCCTGATGGCTAATAACAGTGAACATCTTTTCATGTGCTTATTGGCAATTTCTCCATCTTCTTTAAAGAAATGTCTGTTCAAATCCTTTGCCCATTTTTTACTTGGGTTGTCTTTTTATTGTTGAATTATAACAGTTCTTTATATAATCTGGATACTAGATCTTTATGAAATATATAATTTGTGAATATTTTCTCATATTCTGTAAGTCCTCTTTTGACTTTCTAGGTAGTGTCCTTTGATGCACAAAAGTTTTTAATTTCAATGAAGTTGAATTTATCTATTTGTTCTTTGATTTCTTGTACTTTTGGCATTATATTTAAGAAATTATTGCCTAATCCAAAGTCATATAGATTTACATCTATGTTTTTTTCCTAATACTTTTATAGTTCTAGCTCTTACATTTAGGGCTCTGATTCATTTTGAATTAAATTTTGTAAATGAGGCTTCTCTACATGGGGTTTCTCTCCATGGTATGTTTCGTTTTCTTTATGTGACATCATGAACAATGATCGAACTTAGAATAAAAATTTCAGGGCTGACATATCTGTGCCACCAGTTCCTAGTGGTAAAATGGTTCCCCTTCTTTGATTTTCATTTTCTCCCCAGTAATGTGAAGGAGCTGAATATTCTCAGTGGAGACTGTTTCAGTTCTATCTGAGATTTTACAACCTCTAAAATTTGAGGTTAAATTTAAGAAATGAATCCCTATTTCCTAAAGTTAAATGCCAAAATTTTGTAGATGAAAAGATATAATGAATTTGCAAAATGAAAAATTAGGTGAGAGAGAGTAGTGGTATAGTTAGACAAAATAGGATTGACCATAAATGGCCAACTGCAAAGTACATATGGGTTCATTACCCTACTGTGTTTTTTCAAAATAAGTTCCCAAAAAATTTCAATAAAAGAAACTGTTGTTCACTATTGCCACCATTTTGGGTTGCCAAGTAAAAACATTTTTTTTAAAAAAACTGCCATCTACTATCATTATCATTTCATAAAAGTTTGATCTATACCAAATAATAGGAGCAATATTATCTTTATATAAAGAAAATTTCCTTAATTTGGGAAAAAATTAGCTTTATGCAAAACCTATTTCCTTGTTCTTGTAATTTTCATTTGGTCATGAACCAGTACTGTTTCCCAACCTGATGTTTGGGAAGCACTGAATCAGATCACAACTCTGAGGCATTAGAACCACATAGGCTCAGGCATATGATTTAGTCTACATTCTGATAAACATAAAGAACAATAGCAAGGGTGGGAGGAACTAGGTGTTCTCAGATGGAATCTTGTTGATGCCAAGCTTTCTTACAATAAGCCAGAGGGTGTTGGGCTGTAGGACACCAAGTAAAGCTCCACCTTTATTCACATTTTGTTAACAGTAAATTTTTCATGAAGCACCCATGACTATAGACTAAGTCAAAGTAACTATGAGAGAAGGGAAAAGTAAGAAGAAAAATTATCATATTCTTTTTGGAGCTTTTGTTAGATTTTTTAATTTGAAATTATACATGGGCTTAGATGCATTGTAGTAAGTTTTAATTATATGTCTTTAATTGGAAATTAATAAAATTGTAGTAATAGACAAAAAATAAAGTCCTTTAATGACTTTTTAATGATTAATAGTGATTAATAACTAATGATTTTTTTCTAATAATAGAAAATAAAGCCTATAAATGATCTCAGTAGAGGTCATTTATAAGATCCAATATGCTGGAATTGCTCATGTTAGAAACCTCCATGGTATGATAATGTTGGTCTTACAAATGTATTGAGGGAAGGGGAAAAAATTAAAATTGTCAAATCAAAAATTTAAAAAGAAATTAGATTTTTTCTTTTCTTTGACCTCCTAATGATCTCTAGCCAAAGCAAGTTAGTGTCTCCACTGACTCAATAAATTTGAGTGCTTTTTTCTAAGCAAGGTGAACAGATTCATAAATTCTATAAAAGTGAAATTGAACATCTGTTATATAGCATTTTGTACTCAAGAATGAAATGAGCATTATATCAGTACAACTTTGAGCTAATCCTAAATTTCTTTATATCGCTAGCATTTAGTATCAGTTGTTATACATCTTCTGGGTGGTCCTCTGACCTCTCTTCTTCTTATTATTATTCTCTCCTGTATCACCTTTTTGGAATATCAGGTTCTCATGATCTTAACTCACAAAATTTGAATTTACAAAGTACTTATTTTTGAATCATCATGCAGTGTAATCCTGTAAAGTAGATCCTTTGTAACACATACATTTTATAGCCTAGAATTCTGAAATACTGATATATTAATGAGCTTCTTTTTTTTAACTTCCTTCCTTTTTTTCTATCCCCACACATGTTTTGCAGCCAGCTCTCCTCTACTAGAGTTTGGAAGACTTTCAACCAATCAGTCGTTCAGAAAATAATACTGGATACCTACTAAGTTCAAGGCATTGTTTGCGCTATATGAACACAGCAATGAACAACAATAATAACAATAAATAAACAAAAACTCATCTATACTCATAGAGTTTACAGTCAAGGGGCCAAGAGAGAAAATTAAGAAATAAAATGAATGTAAGTATATGTTGTGAGGTGTGTGAGAAATGTTACATGCTATATATGGGAAATAAGAAAAGACTGATAATGTGGAGATGAACTGGAAGAGAAATACAACTTAATAATGGGTAGTCAAAGAAGGCCTCCTGGAGAAAAAGGTATTTGAGCCAGTACTTGAAGGAGAGTACCAGTCAAGCCAGTACCAGTCAAGAAGGAGAGAGTCAATCGAAGGTCTAGAAAAGGCAGAGGCATCTGCAAATGCAAGTCCTTGGAACCGGGAGGAGCTCAGCATTTTTAATGAAAAGGGAAAAAGCCATTTTAGCTGAAGTAAGTGGAAGGGGCTGAGGTCAGATGGTTGTCAGGGCCGGATCACAGAGAAGTTTGCAATGGGAAGTCATGGAAGGTTATAAGTCAGAAAAGAGAACCAATCTATCTTTTTAAAAATAGAGACAGCATCTTACTGTGTTGCCCAGGCTGGTCTTGAACTCCTGGGCTCAAGCAATCCTCCACCTCAGCCTCCCAGAGTGCTGGGATTATAGGCATGAGCATTTATGCCTGGCTGAACCAACCTATATTTAGTGGAATACAAAGAGTTTTAATGTAGTGACATAAAAATCAACACTAATTTAGCCTTCTGATTAGCCCTACTGTGACATTTATATCCTATATTTGGTTCACAAGCTTTTCTTTTGTACCCAATTCACATCTTGCACCCTGACAACTAGCTTCTCAGGCATGGTCAGGAAGGAAGGATCCCATGAAGAATATTTTCCAATATTTCCAAAAATATTGCATGAAGGACAGTCTCACTCTCATTTCTTTCTTTCTTTTTATTTTTTTTAGACAGAGTTTCATTCTTGTTGCCCAGGTTGGAGTGCAATGGCATGATCTCAGCTCACCACAACCTCTGCCTCCCGGGTTCAAGTGATTCTCCTGCCTCAGCCTCCCGAGTAGCTGGGATTACAGGCACGCGCCACCACGCCCTGCTAATTTTGTATTTTTAGCAGAGATGGGGTTTCTCCATGTTGGTCAGGCTAGTCTCAAACTCCTGACCTCAGGTGATCTGCCTGCCTTGGCCTCCCAAAGTGCTGGGATTACAGGCATGAGCCACACCACACCTGGCACTCTCATTTCTTTCATGCAATATTTTAAAATATGGAATCCATCCTTAATTTTTTAACCCTTTCAAAGGCTGGAGTCATGCTAACTAAATCCCTATCATTCAGCTCATGTCCCATACCTATTGTGAAGATCCTGACGTGCTGACCAATTCGACACTGACGGGCAGTAGAACTCTCATGATGTTGTACAACTACCATGTTCCCTTGTGAGGCTGGACATCTTAGCTGTTTAGAGTAGTGCCAAAATACCCACCTCCTCACCCCTCTATCTATTCACCTGAGTGAGCAGGTCAAGGAGTTTGGACTTCTGAGCTGACTCCATTTTCTTGGTGCCTAACCCTCCTGGTCTGGCTGTCAGGCTGCTCCCTGAGCTCAAAATTTCCCTTACAAACATAACACACACCTACAGGCACAGGCGAAATCCAGACAGATTACCATTCCAAACTCAAGAATCCCTGATATAAACTGAGTTACTGATCCACTTGCCTTTTCCAAAGTTTATAACAGTCTGCCCTATAAATTTAGCATTATCTGAGTAAATGGTTATTAGAACTTTCCACTATTATGACATAGAAGTAATGACTATATTTTAATTATTTTGTTGCATTCAATTTGAACATGCGACAAAATAGTATTTTATTCAATAGATTTTACAGTATTCAAAAGAGAAGTGTTCCCTAAATTTAGGAACCTAAGAGCAAATATCAGAGTAGTAATTCAATAACAGTGGCCTCGTCAGTCAGAGGGGGTTTCTTTGAGGTCAAGGTTGAGATATTTTGGCAGCAAATGGTATTCAGATGGGTCCACAGATCAAACCTCCTTGACCGTGCTACAGTCACCCTGGATAAAATACTAAAAGTGTGGGGGATGGGACACATATGTAATTATGATACTAGAATGAGCAAATCAGCCTCATCGCAGTTTGTCTTTTTGGGAGAAAGGAACAACTTACTCATCTTCTGAAACATGGTAAGATGGGAGACTTCCACAGAATCCAAATGTTTGTCAGAAAATATAAGCATTTGTCTTTTATTTAGCCTCCCACATCCACCCTCCCTTCCCCATTCATACTTTTGCTGAAGCAACAAGTGTCCTTGACCCATACTAAGGCCACTAATATGGCATTGGTTACAGAAATGCAGACAGAAACTAGCAGGATAACAGGACCAGTGTTCGTCAAAGTGTGACGAATCCCTTTAGAATCCCACTTGCGACGTGGTGCCCAAATGTCATATGAGACCAACTGAGTCAATCAGAATTTCTGGAGATGGATCCAGGAAGGCTGTATCTGAGGGAGCATAGGGTTCAGGAAGTTAACCTTACTGACTCTAACAATAGTAAAGTTTGAGAAGTATTAATAGTGGATACTTTAGCAAAGACAGAGAGAGCCCCAGAGGTGAAGCTGATGTTGGCAGAAGGTGACGAATCTTGGCACAGAAAAAGAATTCAGGTGGCTGGGCACGGTGGCTCACATCTGTAATCCCAGCACTTTGGGAGGCCAAGGAGGGCAGATCGCCTGAGGTCAGGAGTTCAAGACCAGCCTGACCAACATGGAGAAACCCCATCTCTACTAAAAATACAAAATTAGCCAGGTGTGGTGGCACATGCCTGTAATCCCAGCTACTCGGGAAGCTGAGGCCAGAGGATCACTTAAACCTGGGAGAAGGAGGTTGTGGTGAGCCAAGATCATGCCATTGCACTCCAGCCTGGGCAACAAGAGCAAAACTCCACACACAAAAAAAAGAATTCAGGAAGAATTTGGTGTTTGAACCTTAAGGACTAGAGTTAAATTAAATTCGTACATGCCACAAAAATAGTATTTTAGTCAACAAGTTATGCAATATTCAAAAGAAAAGTTTTCCCTAAATTTAAGAACCTAAGAGCAAATATCAGAATCATAAATCAATAGTAGTTGCCTCATCAATTACAGATGGGTTTCCCTGAGGTCAGGGTTCTCAATAGCAGTGGCCTCATCAATCACAGATGGGTTTTTTTTGAGTTCAGGGTTCTCTGTTCCCAAGGTTAGAGTGACTGGAGGAGCATAGGTTGGAAGAGGCATGATGAGCACAGAAAGACAGAAGAGAAAGAAGGGTAATCTGATAAAAATGAGATGTGTTCTTCTGTGGCCATAAAATGAATAGCTAAGGGGTGCAGGACAGGCTTACATGACACCAATGCACAAAACTATACAAAAAGACTCCTGCCATATGATCAACAAGCACAAAAAATAAAGATACTTTCTCCACTCTAGGGGAGGTAAAAACCAGGTAGAATGACTTTGCTTGGCATAACCATACTGACTAAAATGAAGGATCTATTTGTTTTGAAAGCAGAAACTATAGCAAGGAAACCCCATGTATCTACAGCAGTGATAATGCCCATCATATAGACGAGGTGAATGAATGTGAGGAGTTTAATTTTTCAGTGTGTATTAATAATTAACCTGCTCATTAGCTTTATTAGACAGAATTAGTCCTGCACTGAAGCAGAGCAACCGCAAGGCACATTATTAAAATAACTGATAAAACTTTCCTTCTTGACTTTAAAAGATGAAGTTTGGCAGCTCCAGATATTTATATGTCTAGTATGAGAAAAGAATAGAGTGTTTTTGTCTTGAAGAACTGGAAAGGATGACTGATGCATTAAAATAAAGATGGGATTATTTGAGTACAGAAGTAGGGTTTAATTTGGACACTATGAAGAAAAAATATTTTAAAAATAGATACGTTATTTAGCATTGATGGAACAAGTAATCTACCTGGAACATGAGGCCACCACATTGCTGGTCACTACTGTTTTATGCTACATTTGGTAAGAAGACTACAGCAGTGTATGTGTGTATGAATACATTTATGCAAATTAACATTTTGAAAACTATATTTGACAGGGCTTTAGTCTCTTGAGTCTTACAGATTTAATAAATGAATGAAGCTATCTTTCAAAAAATCAATACTTGAAATTTGACACAAGGAAATTGAGGAAGAATAAAGTTTGCCAAATATAAAAATAAGTGATATTAAAGAGGATTGCATGTAATATTTTATCTTACCTTTTCACTCCCACCCCAAACATGTTATCAAATACTTTTAAGGTATTATGAACAATGGCCCAGCTCCTTTTTGATTCTGGGTTATCTTTGCTGATTTACGCCCTGGAATATTAGAGATTAAAAAAATCAAAATATCTCTTTGAAAAATGCCTGGCTCCATTGATTTTGTGGAGAGGCTCTTGCTTGTCTGAATTTAATTTAAATGTAGTTCTTTGTTATTGCTTCAAGAGGACGACAGTCATTTCTAACAAGCACAAATTATTCAGAGCATGACCCCAAATGCTGTATTTCAAATAGCAAAAGAAAACAAGCTATCCTCTAACCTACTTCACATTTCAGGAAGAGAAGCTGTGTGAAAAGAGAGCTGCAAAAGGACAACTTGACCCAGAGAGAGTCGCCCTCACCAGGGCCCTCCTCCCGGCTTCACTGGGTCTCTGGATGGGCCAGTTGCACAAATACAAGAGGATCAGGCCAGCATCCTGGAAGTGGGGAGGGGACTTGGTATCACCCTCCTTGGATAGGTGTTTGCCAAGTTCTAGTTAACCCAGTTACAGTAAAGCCATTGTGGACTCTTTAGTGGAGCAAGCCTCAAATCTACATGGCATTCACGATTTTTCGATGGCCCTGGCCACAGCCAGTAACTGCAATTTAGTGGCTTACACATTACCATGAAAGGGGGCGGGCAAAGGCTCAAGAGCAATGGATTTTTACGGCAATAGGAAATAGAACACATTTTGTGCAGTCGCCAACTCCTTTGCATTTCTGAGGATGAAATGCCCCCTAGATCAAAGTGACAAAGTGGTTAGGATATTCACGGGACAGAAGACAAAAGGAGTTCGTTCACTGCCAAAAAGAAAAAAAAAAAGCCTTCTGTTAAGTATTTAGAAGTTTAATAACAGTACTTACATGAGAAGCAGAATGCAAGAGGGCAACTTGAAAGTGTGCACAGTTAAACAGAGCTAGCCATTTTCCTTCACACAGGCAGGAAGCTTACCTTTATTCACTCGTTCATTCCCCAATATACATTGAGCACCTACTATATGGGACACTGCATTTGGTATTATAAGAAGTACAAATGTGCATAACAAAGCCTCTACTCTTAAGAAGATGGTGGACATTCAGGGAAGCTAATGAAGTATATGCACAAATCAAGGTGTCAGACCAACTATATAGCACTTGCAAAGGAGATAGGCAAAAACTGGTTTTGCAATCTTAGCCCAATACAAGCCTCAAGAGGGTAAAAGAGGTTACAGAGGCAAGGAAAGAGACAATTTCTTTGGAGGGATTTGCTAGAATTCTGGCATTTCACTCTTCACTTGCCCCTACTTTGCAATGGAAAAGTTGAGGGCTACTCCCTCCTTACTTCATGCCAAGTGAAAGATGCTTTAAGAGAACCACTTGGGGAGCTTGGTCTGTTTCTCTTTAGAGTCTGTGGTGGATATGGGTCAAATGCAAGGCCTACAATTGAAAAAATCTCCAGGCAAGAAGCTGGATGAAGCTGCTCATAGTGTCCAATTTGAAAGCTGTATAGACAGTAAACTGTGCTTCCACCGATGAAAAAAAAAACAAAAACAAAAATGAAGACACATACATGTTTCCTGAATTCTACATGTGGTCCATAGCACATGGGAAACACCTGTCCTAGAGTTGTTGAACAGATAATTTACCCAAGAGGGTTACCTACAGAGAAAATGGATTTAAAAGGAAGGGAAAAGGATTAAAGGAATGGAAAATATAGAAGCCTTCTGCCTGTATTTTAAGGAGATCATCACACTTAATTCAGTAGTTCTAGTACATTAAGGTAGAAAGTCTAAATCTCATTCAGATATGTAAATATACAGTGTTATGAGGGAAAGGTTTTTTTAAGATCACCTAAGACTTGTTAAACACTATTAATGCGTGGCTAAATAAAGTCTGGGCCTAAAGAGGTCCTGTCTATAAATCCAAGAAGTCAAATGAAAAGTGCAATTTTAAGTTGTCATCCAGATATTTAGATTTCAAGACTCCAGGATTTTGGAAACTTGCAGATTTTGGAAGTTTGAGAAACTATAATTTTTATCTACATGTCTAAAATATTAAGAGATGACATGAAGAAAAAAATGCAGACTCAGACTTAATCTAAACAGATTTGGTTCTTTACCATGAAAAACCCTTAGAGTGACACCCTTAAAGAGTGATTCCTACAGGGAATTATAGAAGTCTTTTGTCCTCGGCCTGGCGTGGTGGCTCACACCTGTAATCCCAGCACTTTGGGAGGCAAAGGAGGGTGAATCATTTGAGTTCAGGAGTTTGAGACCAGCCTGGCTAACATGGCGAAACCCTGTCTGTACTAAAAATACAAAAATCAGCTAGGTGTGGCAGTGGCGTGCACCTGTAATCCCAGCTACTTGGGAAGGTGAGGCAAGAGAATCGCTTGAACCCAGGAGGCAGTGGTTGCAGTGAGCCAAGATCGTGCCACTGCACTCCAGCCTGGGTGACAGAGCAAGATTTTTTGTCAAAAAAAAAAAAAAAAGAAGAAGAAGTTTCAGTCCTCTTTCTTGGAGTTGCTGAGATGAGATAGAGGAGGGAGCGATTAAGGCATCTTCTCTAGTCTTAGTTCCCCTTCTTAGAATGGAGAGGGGAGGATATTCAGGAAGCAAAGGCCAAACCCTGGCTCCATACCCCAGCTCTGCTTCTTCTTTACCCTTTAGGAAATTCCCCTCCCCACTGTCTTGCTTCTCTACCCCATTGACTGCTTGGCCAAACAGGCAATGGCCCCAGGAGTCCTCTCCAGGCTGACGCCACAGTTTGCTGCAGTCCACAGGTAGATAAGGTATAATTCAGAGGTTGTATAGTCTATCCCCCTCTGTTCTGAGGCCCAGAGAAGTTAAGTAGCCCAAATATCTTAGCATACTGGTCAGAGACTGACAGGAGAGTTCTGATCTTCTGCTTCTCCAGCAGAACTCTTTAACTATACTACCTTAAATGGAAGGTATGTAGGAAGGGCCGTGGGGTCACATGTAGCCACAAACACACACACACAGAATAGGTAAACATGCCCCTTCCCCATCCCGGATGGTAGTTAGGGGCCACTGTTCCAAGCAATTTTATTTGATATTAGACAGCACCCCCTGTCCTCCCCCCACCACACACACAAGTAATTTGGAAACATCAAAGAAAATTACAGAATCATTTCATATGTTATAAATCTGTACCATGTGTCATGAATCAAACAATTGATTAAATAAACTGGGGATGTCATGAAAGTCTCATTAACACTCATGTCATCTCTGCCTAGAAAAAAATCAATCAAGTACATTCTAGAAATAAAACATATTTTCTATAATCCCCAATCATCTGCAATTCTTAGTGTACAAATGTATACAATTTATGCAATTACTTGCACACTCAAGACAAATATATCAGGCAAAGGGCCACGAGATTTTCTGTAGAGGCTGCATCAGAGTTAATTTTGTTCCCTGTGGGGTTCCCATTCCTATAATGGTGCACGAGTCCATGTCTTTCCAGGAACCATTCTGAAATAAGTTTTAAGAGCAGCAAAGTCCTTGCTCTGCAATGTTATTATAATCTCACACCAGTACCTGCAGGCCTTTAGAGACAGGGTCCTTGCTCTAAAAACAAAACACTGAACAGGACTGGCTACTAAAGGAGTCTCCTACACTTGTAGGGGGTGGACTCCTTAACCCATTTATGTCTAGTGTTCCATTATTGGAATGCTAAGCTTGTGGGAGTTACTTATATCCTACTGCTCAAGGTCATCGCCATGGTCTGATTTTTCACACACACAAAAAAATTTGCAACCTCCAGCATAAATGGGTTAATTTGATCACAGAGATTAAACCAAACAGCTCAAACAAAACACCTGGTTCTCTCTCTCTGCTAATTGTTCTTTCAATGGCAAAAAAGCAATTTTTTCCATAACATGAATAATAAAAAAAATGTACTAATGAGATTTACGCAATATTGGAAAGAAGGATTATGAATAGGTAATTACACTTTTAGGAGATTTACAGATTTCAACCAGTTAAGCCCTGGGGCGTGATTATCTCACTAGTCTTGTGCACTGAGAATAAATATAGAATAGAATGGGTGTGACCAGTGAACACTACTTTTTGCCAAAAACTTGTAAAGAACAAGCTGTGGATTCAGAAGGGTATGTACCAAAGGTTGCCTAAATGGATTTCACGCTTATGAAAGGCAAGCGGCCCCTGGCACAGTAAGCTCCCCATGTCAGAGCCATTTGCATTACCTGCCACGTTGCCAGGCTCCCAAACAAACCACATTGTCTCATCCCTGTCCCTGGCCTCCACTTCTCAGAGTACTTCATGTTCTTTCTATTCCACACTGAATCTACTGACCTACCTTTCCCTTGGGCTGCCTCTGTGGCTTGTTCCTTAGCTGTCCCTGGAAATAGATTTAATCTCATCTACTTTCACATGAGCAAAGGGATCCTTCATGGCCCGTGGAAGATTAAACCCACTATCTTGGCTTCAATTACATTCCTCCAGAAGAGAGAGAGAGAGCTAGAAAGGGCACGGGGCACTGCTTGGGAGGAGCACTCATTGAGCAAGAAGAGTGAAAAAAGGAGCAATCGTTCAGGAAGAACCCTTTCATCAACAATGACTAACATTGAATGGGCCCCCACTAAATGCAAGGCTCTATTCTAAGAGCTTTACCTTTATCAACTTATCTAATTCTCTCAACAACCTCATGAGATAGACCCTACTAGAATCCCCATTTGATAGAGAAGGCAATAGAAGTACAGAGAAATAAAGTCAATTATTCCAGATTAGGATGTTGGAGCCAGGATTAGAATGCAGACAGTCCTGCTCAATAATCATAATAAAGCCAATTGAATACTTAATTAGTTCAATTTGTGTTAGTTATGCACCAAGCATTGTATTATAGAGTTATATGTATGATCTCATTTAATCTCTACAACGCCATGAAGTTGGTACTAATATGATGTCCATTGATACGTTGTTTTTATTTAACCTCCAAAGTTCAAAACTGTTAAGCAATGGAGCCAGGATCCCAACCAGGGTTAGAATAAAGAAACTATTTTTTCTCCTATTACCAGCTAGTCGCTAGAGATGGAGTGAGATGCTTAAAAAGACATGGAATGCCCTACTACGGGAGATGGTCAAGGAGGCACCAGGCATTTACTCAAATGAGATACCCTTTTAAAGTTATTTCCATATTTCCATATAGCTAGGAATGCATGCTTTATATTCATTTGCATCGGTTTTCATGTCTTTTCTGTACCCTTTTCCTACCAGGTTTCTATTTACTCACCCTGAGGCTGAAAACTACTGGGTTTTCTTTTTCCCTGTTTATTCTCTCACCATATGTAGATGCCATGTTCAATAATTCCTTCTGCTGCTATTGCTGCTACAGCTGAGAAGTTTGAGATGATGGAAGGCCCTGAAAAACAAGTCTGAATTGTCTTCTTACAAAACAGACATTTCCTTGCTTAGTGTTTTCTGCCCAGAGTGAGGAACATGTTGTTCAGACTTGTAATGAACTGGGTGCTCCTATAACAGTAGAACTGCCGCACCCAAGCATCACATCAGGGCTGTTTTCCTGCTCTTCAGATCTGGATCTATAGGGTAATGTGAGGTTCTGGCATACTTGGAACCTTGTGTTCAGTCATAAATTAAGAAGAAATATATTCCACACTGATGAAAAGTCATCAGATTCTAAATCCATTATTGTAATAGAGTCAGTTTCTTTATGAGGGATGACATCATAACAAGTAGAATGATAATTATTACCTAATATTTATTAAGCATTTACTATGTGCCACTCTACTCAGCACTTTACATTTCTTTCATTTAATTCTCATACACAAAAGAAAATCCAAATATGTACTGAGAACCATCACCAGGTTACAGATGAGGAAATTGAAACTTAGGAGGGTTAAATAACTTGTTGAGAGTAACATAGCTGTGAGGGGTGAAACCAGTACTTAGAAACAACCACTGGACTCTAACAACCCTCTTAACGACTATCAAACATGGCCTCCCACCATCTCAATGTGATCAATTAACATAGCATTGCAAAACATGGTGTCTTAGTCCTTTTGAGCTGCTATTACAACATATCATAAACTGAGTGCCTTATATACAAAAAACATTTCTTTCTATTTTTTTTTTCTTGAGACAGAGTTTTGCTCTTGTTGCCCAGGCTGGAGTGCAGTGGCATGATATAGGCTCACCACAACTTCTGCCTCCCGGGTTCAAGCTATTCTCCTGCCTCAGCCTCCTGAGTAGCTGGGATTACAGGCGCCCACCACCATGCCCGGCTAATTTTTTGTACTTTTAGTAGAGACGGGGGGTTCACCATGTTGGCCAGGCTAGTCTTGAACTCCTGACCCAGGTGATCCACCCGCCTCAGCCTCCTAAAGTGGTGGGATTACAGGCATGAGCCACTGTGCCCGGCCAACAGACATTTATTTCTTACAGATCTAGAGGTTGGGCAGTCAAAGGTCAAGGCACTGACATATTCGGTGTCTGTTTCCTGGCTCATAGAAGGTGCCTTATTGCTATGTCCTCACATGGTGGAAGGGTGAACTAGCTCTCTGGGGTCCCTTTTATAAGGGCACTAATTCCATTTAGGAGGTCTCAGTCCTCATAATGTAATTACTTCCTAAAGGTACCACCTCCCAATGCTATCACCTTAGGGGCCAGGATTTCAATACACGAATCTTGGGAGGACATAAACATTCAGTCCACTGCCATCTCCAAATGCCATCTGAGGTATCTGAATCCATAGCATTTGTCTTGAAGCCCATCTTTCATGGGAACCTCTTCTCTCCTCATATGCTTATTTAATTACAGCTAATCATCCTCAGGAGTACAGTTTGAAGAACTGGAGGCAGGATCTTATTTAAAGTACAAGAGGTCTTGCTTTAGAACACATTGATTTTGTTGTTGTTTTTGTTAGGAGGAGGCAGTTTAATTTTGTTTTATGTCATTGAGGCTAATCTTGTTAAGGTCTTAGTTTCAGAAACATGGGAAAATTTTTTTTTTTTAATTTTAGCCACTTTCTTTTTGCATAAAAGTTTTAGGTTTTTTTGTGATACTGACACCCAAGACCATAGAAGTAAAATAACATTTTAAATATTATATATAAAAGGACAAGAGTACATTAGATGAAAGTTTATCCATAAAATTTAAGACTATAAAGACAGATCCAGCTAAATAAAGATGTATACAATCCAGACACAAGACTGACGTAAAATGAAAATACTATGGAAATATTATCCTAAAACTTCCTTAGAAATGAGTTTTCCCATTACTCTTGTTTCCACACGAAAAAAGATAAGGCCCACCGTGTGGAAGTAACTTGTTTAGGATAACATTAGTAATCGGGGCCTGATTTTGTCATCCAGTGTCATGCTTGTTACTTCTCCTCTTGCATTTTTTGTTTCCTATTTAGTTTTCTCCCTGACCCTCTTTCCTCATTCTCTTCACCAAATGCAATCTTTCATTAAAGAGCATGCTGGCTCATTCGGCAAAAGATCTACATTCAAGTTCCACCTCTGCCACAAGCTCCCTGTGGAACAAAGCATCTGCCCTGGTGCTGCCTTGCTGTAACTTTGCTCAGCTGCCTCTCTCTCTCTCATTGATCCCCAAACAAGGGCAATGCCTGCACTGCTGATGGATGTACCCTAGAGCACAGTCTGCATCAACAGGGACAACTGACTCTCTCTCTGAATTTCACAATTCGGGAAGCCCTTGTCTCTCAGCTAGTTACTTTTTTAAGCACCTGGAAATCACAGGCAAGTGATGCAAAATGTTCTCTCGATAACAAGCCAGAGACAAGATTAAATATTGGTCTTTCTCATGAACATTCAGCCAAAAGTCAAACATTACTTTCCCCCTTTACTATGGTGAAGTAAAATATTTGTGTCAGATGTCTCCAGGGCATTTCCTCACTTTAGTTCTTTCTTTACATAGGAACTCCTCAATCTGAACAGATCAATGGTGTTCATCAACCAATGTCACGATTTGAGCAGCCAATACCAGGTACGACCCTAGAAGCTTCTTTTGCCTTCTTCACACACTGGAAGGGCAGAGGGAACTTCTTTGCAAGTACCAGTGAGGAAGAAGGGGGGTTTTGTGCCTTCTGCAGCTATTGGAAGTCTTCTTATACTATCTAAGGCAGTGCCTGCTTCATCCACATCATGTCCCTAACTGCCACTTGGGATGGCATCTGCCAGCAGTTCTCTGAAACAGGTTCAACTAGTAAAATCAGTTAATTGCCAAGCACAGATTGTCATGACCCTGATGCTTCCATTAGAAAAAGGTCAAAAGCCTGCCACTGAAAAGAGGTCTCAGAAAACACAGGGAGGTGGTTCTGGTGCAATGATTCCAGCAGCAGACAAGTCTTTTGTTCAACAATTATAGCTTACTTGTCCATGTTATGGATTGGATTGTGTTTGCCCAATATTTGTATGTTGAAATCCTAACCCCCAGCACCTCAGAAAGTGACCTAATTTGGATGGGGTTGTTGCAGATGTAATTAGTTCAGATGAGGTCATACCGGAGTAGGATCAGCCCCAATACAATATGACTGGTGTTCTCACAAGAAGACACAGACACAGGGAGAATACCATTGCAAAGGGGAAGGTAGAGATCAAAGTGATGCTTCTACAGGCCAAGGAATGCCAAAGAGTGCCAGGAACCACCAGAAGCTAGGAGAGAGGCATGGAATGGATTTCTCCCTTACAGCCTACAAAAGGAACGAGCCCTGCTGACACCTTAATCTTGCACTTCCAGCTTCCAGGACTGTGAGACAATAAATTCATGTTGTTTAAGCCACCCAGTCTGTGGTACTTTGTTATGGGAACCCTGGAAAACAAATACAGACCATATTTCCAAAGTTTTGAGAGACTTAACATAAAGCTCTAGTTATCTGTATATTCCAGGAACACATTATTAGAATAGAAGAAGGTTTGTATAATTCATAATAGTGAATATTTCTCCTTACTGGGTGACACATTGTTTATCTATACCCAACAAATACCATCAATAAAATCTCTCAAAATAAACTAAAAAAAAAAAAAACTCATTGACAAAATCCTGGGTTTTTCTGCACAATTCTTTCCAAAGCAATGTATCATTTCCAAAGTTTAGTTAGGACCAGCTCAGGACTTCCATGAGTCAACTGATATACCTGAGATGCATATTCCTTCCTTCCCCCAGCAAGTGTTACTGTGAATACACAGACAGGCACCAGGGATACAATAGTGGGCAAAGCAGGTAGCCATTGTCTTCACAATGGCTTATGTTTACTAAGGAAGACAGAAATTGATCAAACAATCACTCACATACATAGAACTATTAACTGTGACAAGTGCAATGAAGAAGTAGCATCATACTCTGCAGGCAGTTACTTCCCCTTGGAACTGTGGGCAGGCACAGCTGGGCTTACTCTGTATTCTACATGTAAAGTTGCAGTACTGTGAGTTTTCTCCCATCAAAAGAAAACACTGAATATTATATTCAGGCACCAAACTATCTGTCAAAAATAATCATATGAATAAAACATGGGCCCATAAAGAAGGAGCTGAAAGGGGTAAAGAAGAGAAGCAGAAAGGCAAGTGGGACATGAAGACAGTTAAAGAAATAGGAAACTCAGGAGAAGACGCTGACATCAGGTTTCTGCACTCAGGATTCAAGAACAAGGGAGTGAGGACATGTTCCTAGCGCTGTGGGCATGGCAGTGGTGAAGGGCACGTGGTCAGGCATGAGACTTTGTGCAGTTAAAAGGCTCTTGACCAAAATAAAAGCCTACCTTTGTTTGCAGCTCTGTCCTTTTAAACTGGAACATCACTGTTCAGCATGCTCTTTGCTCTATGCAATTGCAAGCACTTTAGCCTGCTGCCAAATGACGTAGCTGGTCACCAGAGAAGCTGCCGAATGCCGCTGAGCAGGGGGAAGAAAATCCATGGAATTAGTCCTGAACGTTGCAAAAGAAGCTGCCCCTCTCAGCTACTGTGTTAAGTCATATTATAATTGTCTCTCGGATCACATGTGAGCTTTTTCCACAGGTGGGATAGAGCCAGGCTTCCCGGTGCCAGCATGGCCCCCCAGGCCTCTACAAACTGGTCTGCAGCTGCTGTGTCACTTGCCCTTGGCAGAATTTAACAAGATAAACTGCTTCCTTGGCATTTAGTTTTACACTTAGCATGGGTTATATTTATACTTTTTGCCTATTGGTGATGACCAACTTGGATGACCCACTTTGAGGTCACCCAAACAACCTAGGCATAACTGATTCAAAAATATCTTTAAAACAATAAATACATCACTGTATGAAAACATGAACACTTCTATTTTCTGAAACAACTATTTAGAGAACACCTTTACTGATAGCTAGAGGCTATGTGGATGAGAAAATTATACCAGCGGGGTGGAGAGCTCCATGATGAAACAAAAATAAGCTTGCATCACAAAACAGAATTCTATGGCCCTTGATTCAGCCGTGTCTGCTTGAGTTTGCGTGATTCAAAATGTAGATGTGGTAGTTAATGTCAAACCATCCTTAGGTAACTAGATGTATCCCTACAATGCCCAGGTGAATAACCTGAGATGAAAGCTAGATATTTTTAATGCTTTTATGTTAAATGGAAGGCTGAAGCATGTTTAGCACATTTAGCATCATGTGTAAAAGTGAGGAGAAGGAATATGATCCGAACAGAAACAAATTATCTGTGAATAAAAGAAAAGTGGAATGTCCTGGGTGTGGAGGTTGGCGGCTGGTTCTCAGAGTCTGGGCCCGGGACCAGCAGCATCAGCCATACCTGGGAACTATTTAGAAAAACAAATTCTCAGGTCTCACACCAGACTTACTGAACGAGAAACTCTCTTGAGGGAGCTCAACAACCCATAGTTTAACAAGCTTTCTAGCGATTCTGATGCACACTCATGTTTGAAAGCATCTGAATTAGGACATGAAGACCCAAGTACAAGCGACAGAAAAGCAAGACAGAGCGCACCGTCTTCCCCTAAGCAGGATTACGAGGGCAGAACTTCAATGTCTCTAAGGAAAGAAACCCTAATCCTGTTGTCTGTAAATTATTAGAGTCTAACAATCTAAACAATTCTGATACAGAGATGAAAAGTCATTAAAGTAAACTTAAATTGTTTTTCAACTGAATGGGTGACAGACATGATCCCTGTCCTTGTGACATTTGCAGAATTGCTACAAGTTCACTGTAAACAGTGTTTTCATCCCCAAATTCTTAAGTGACTGAAATCAGCCTTAAGCCCAGGCAGCTGAAGTTTTTGTGGTCTGGCAAGTATTTGGTATGACTCTCTTCACCTGAATCTGAGCATTTTCCCTCTGAATCATTCACTGAGTGAGAAGAATTCGAAAAGGAGTTAATAAAATACATTCTTTGTGGTTGGAAATTATAATATCTTCTGATCATCGACTGGCTAAGTCAGTACAAGCAAATGAGATGCAGATAAGAAACATACAACACTTCTACATTGTGTTGTTTTTCTAATTATTGTACATATCTAGAGAAATTTCTAGCAGAGGTCACTGGTCAAAGGGCATGTTGAAAACATTAAAAATTCAAGAAGGGAAAAATGTACTATAATAAAATAAGCTTGAGTATAGAGTGAATGTGGTTTGTCCAACCTAAAGCTAAGTGCCAGAGAGATTTCTTCATCCTCCTTACCACCCCAAATATTACAAGCAACTCTGAGATATTAACAAGAAAGAGTTTTATGTGACTGGAAGTTTCCTTTTGCTTTTAAACTCTTTCATTTAGCGTAGATTAAAATGGCACTGTGTGCTTATAAAAGTGACATCTATTTGCTAGTTCAGTTCCCCCAGGCTAGGAAAGTAAATGGATGTTCTGGCAAAAAGTCATAACTAACCCTCAAAGTTGGTATGCCAGCCATGCTTGAGAAACACTTTATTTAGTCAGTGTTTCCTATTATGGAAGACGGTACAAGATTACATTTTGAAAAGACTGGGAATATTCTAATAAAATTTCTTTTTTTGATATGCCTAACTGGTTTTTAAATATTGTTGTGAACCTCATATCTCTCCTACAAATAGACATTTCTAAAGATCCTTCAAAAAAGACAAACAAGGCCAGGCATGGTGGCTCACGCCTGTAATCCCAGCACTTTGGGAGGCCAAGGTGGGCAGATAACGAGGTCAGGAGATCGAGACCATCCTGGCTAACACAGTGAAACCCCATCTCTACTAAAAATACAAATATTAGCCAGGTGTGGTGGTGGGCACCTGTAGTCCCAGCTACTCAGGAGGCTGAGGCAGGAGAACGGCTTGAACCCGGGAGGCAGAGCTTGCAGTGAGCCGAGATCGCACCACTGCACTCCAGCCCAGGCGACAGAGTGAGACTCTGTCAAAAAAAAAAAAAAAAAAAAAAAAAGACAACCAAAGATGTTAGCTTCAGAGCCATCATATCAATTTAGTTCCAGCATATAGAAGTTATTTCACTGAAAAACTAACATTTGCTCAGCCAGGCCCAAGAATCTATGAGTCCATATTCAATTTTCTCTGTACATTCTCCTTCCTTCCTTCGTTTCTTCCTTCCCTCTTTCCTTCCTTCTTACCATCCTTCCAAGGATGGCAGCCTATGCTCATATATCTGCCAAAATTTTTGAGGGCATTGAAAAGAAATATACAAAATTAACAATCTAATATTTTCAACCTGCAGCTATAATCCTCCTTTAGTATTGTTCTTATGCTGGCAAAACACAGATAATGCTTTAGATGAGCCTAAATTTTGTAACTTTCCCTACCATCTTATACTCACCACCAAGAATAGACAAAATTGTTTATCACTTGTTTTAAGATAATGCAATTTTACTCTGGGGTGCCATGTCATTTCTACAGATCATCAACCAAAGTTCTAGTGTAGTTCATTCCCCAGTGCTCTTCAAAGCTATATAATATGGTATGGAAACTAGTTCAGACCTTGCTAGCCTCATAACTGCTACTGATGAGAAGATCTCTAAGAAGCATCAGCCTAGAGGGCTGCTCAAAGGAATTCAAGAATGTGGCTGAAGCTAAATTTCCTTGGGGACTTAAAAAGTTGCTGTTATTTGAGCTGGCACATAGCCAGCTTTGTTGTGCTCTGCAGTAAGTAGCTTTGCATAGGGTTAAGACAGTCAAATTCCTCAAACAGAGGAGGACCCAGGTACCCAGTGAGTCAAGACTATGTCACACACAAACAGACATATACAGTCTGGAAACCCTGCATTCCTGTAGCACAGTATGTCTCCACCTCAAAAGCATGGTGCTCTTTTGTTTTGTTCTCTTTCTTTCCTTTTCAGCTAAATGGGTTTTGACAGTGATGAGAGCCATGTGGGTGGTTGTCCTTCAGGTTTTGTCAGTTGTATAAAACTGACTTGCCATTGTTCACCTTCTTCTAAATTTGCACTTTTCACTATAGGCATGCTGTATGTCAAACCTCATTACAATGAAAACCTTTGAAAGATAGACATTTTCATACCTCTTAACTATGATTATGGGTTTTTTTTTTATTTAGGCAATACACAATACAATAGGTTTTCCTTTTAACAAAAGTGTCTGGACAATCCTTGGGAGTTAATCTGAAAGAAATTGGTAACTATAAGTAAGGACAAATAATTTTAGAAGAAACCAAGTCTTGTCATTGACATATCACTTATTTTCTCAATATTATCCCAGAAGTTCTGCTTATCATTTACTGATTTACGTGGACAAACAACATATGGGAATGTTTCCATGTGAACCTCAATTTGCTTTCTATACCATCTCCTGGTTCCATCTCTTATTTAAAAAAGTTATTTTACTTGGAGAAACTGCTTGTTATTCTTGTTTTGTTTTGTTTTTACATGAAACGGATAGATTGTCTCTTAATTTCTTTGTCTAATGGGACCCAAATTAATAACACATTCTTCTGAACTTGAAGATATCTATAGCGCCAAGAGCATGAGACCAAATTGGCCAACTGACTCCCTCGTGTAAAATGAGGCAGTTGGCCTTTCTGTTCACTATACCCTAAAATCTCTGATCCCCTAAAATTGCTGATACTCCTCTAAGAGGATCAAATATTCACATTTTCCAATATATTTCATGAGTTTTTTCTATAAGGTCCAAACTCCATTTAATTCTGTTTAAACCAATTGATTTGTTGACTTAGTTAACAAATACATATTGAGCATTTGTATGTTCCAGGCATTTTGCTAAATGCTGCCCTTAAGAAGTTCATAGTCTATAATTTTACATATTTTATATCTGATACATATTTATGTTTTTAAAAGCTCCATATACTCTCATGTAGCAATTTCTCCATTTTGTTTATGTGTGTTAGTGTAGACACGCCCAACTAGGTCTAACACCCTTGAAACTACAGATATCTTCAAGTTCAAAAGAACGTTTTATCAATTTTAGACCTATTAGACAAAGAGATTAAGAGACTGTTTCACATAAAAACAAATAAATCAAGAATAAAAAATAATTTATCCCAGCACATTAAGGGAATACTATAGCTATTTTTATCACATTTTTCAGGTAAGGTAGAAATCAGTAATTTAAGTGCCTGATTGTGAGTGAAGATGGGTGGAATGAAATCCAAATGAGATTGGAGAAACATATTTTCCTGCAAATTCTTTCTCACTAATTCTTAATCGTATTTGCCTGGAAGTGCTATGTCACAAATCTTTAACCATTACCAATCATTACTTAAATTTGTACAGAAATCTAGTATAAAGTTAGATCAATCAGGCAAATAAATTCAGATTTCATTTCTGATTATATTTTTATCAAATTCGAATAGGCTTCAAACTCCATTAGCTAGATTTACAACTTCTAATCCAATTCCTGTAAGACCCTATAAAATGACCTATGAGTTACCAGTATTTCTAAGTATGCTAGAATATTATATTATCATTGCTTTCTATCCTGTATCTTAGAAAACACAAAGCTATTCATAGGCATAGACATTTTAACTACATCAGATTTAAGAAACACTAGACACATCACCATGCCTCTGAATATCTCCCCAACTGACAGAAAATCATCTTCTGAATTTCTCTACTAAAGATGCCTTTCTTGGGGTTCAGATGCACAGTCATCAATAATGGCCTGATTACAATAATGATAGCTATTCATTCAGTGTCTAGGCTGTTATAGATATTGTGATTTCCCCGTATGTATCTAAAACATCCTTATAAAGTATTATCTCATTTTTTTCTAAGATAAAGGAAGTGAAATGAGGGTGGTCACCTAGATGGGATGCAGTGGAGCCAGCATTTAAACCCTATGCTCTTTCACTATGACATCTTGGGTCACTCTATTCGGCCATCATCAGCTTTCAGTAGTCCATTGTAGAATATTTTACTAGATTATTCTTCAAGATGTTTGAAAATAATGCCAGAAATATTTTTAATAGTAGAAAAAAAAAACCCAAGTGATGCATCTGGGAAATGGGGCATTTCTCAAGGTGATAATAACTGAGCTTGGTTCTCTAAATAAAGTTATTAGCTAGAAAAAGACACACAACACAAGACTACAAGATTTGGAGAAAACAAATACAATAATAATAGCTAGCATTCACTGAAAACTTACCATGTGCATCCACTGTCCTAAATGCTACCCATATCTTAACTCATTTAAGCCTTTAAGATCAGAGAAATATACCAAATTTGGAGAAATCTCAGGGAAACAAGTAGACAGGAAAATAAGAACATGCCAAGCAAACTCTTCCTACTTCAGGGACACTCCTTTGCCTAGACAGATACCTTGAAAAGTGACCCTGTAACTATCTGGACACATCACACTCTTCTAACCAAGAACCTACAACCTTAAATAAAGTATATTACCTATATAAGAAGCAGAGACAAATCCAGGTTTGCTGGGCTTAACAGTTATGCAATTTGGGAGTCCCCTCACTACGAAAAAGAGTACAAAATTGTGGATGCAAAAGTGCTTGTGAAAATACACTGTGTTCATAACTGATTGCTAGTATTTTATGTTTTTTTAATTTTACAAGAACATATGATCACATCAATGCACCTCAAGAGCTCCTGTTGAGACTTGGAAGGGGCCCGAGCAAGTGAGGAGTCTAAAGCTTGAGTTTCATTTACTTCACAGTATATCTGCCTCTGACAACAAGCAAGACTGAAGTTAATCCATTTAGCATGATGATGAAAATGAAGTCATCAATGAAGTTGCAAGCTTAGGATATCCTTCACATTAACCACCAGTAGCCCAACTATTTAACTAAAGGAACTTTGTAATATCTGGACTCAGAAACTGAGATAAATGCCATAACCAATCATCCAACCGGAGACTGAGGTACATGTAATCAGGTTCAAAAGGGACTGTAAAGGTACTTGCCTGGCAGCATGACAAAGTGGCATATTATTACACTCCTTATACACTTTGTGAGAAGCAGCAATCACATCTCCCTCCTAAATGTATCCAAACACATCAGAGCATTAGACAAACAACTCTAGACATTTACCACATTTCCATTCTTGTATATTGACCCAAGGGATAGGGAGGGACAAGGCTTGGTGAGGCAGAGAGCATCCTGTTACACATAACCCACCCAAAAGTACAGAATTCATTTCTTGAATTGCTATGACACCCTGGGCCCTTTGTTTCTCAATAATAGATGGACTCATTTTTCCTTCCACCTTATAAAAATTCCCTTAGAAGGAATTTAAATGCAGTCTGTGAGCATTAAAACATTCTTTAGTGGGACCACCCATTCAAAATGTTACCCTAGAAAAGATAAAGAAAAATGAAATCTAGATGTAAGAACCAAAGGGATCAGGTGAACAGGATCTTAATCACTTCCACAGAGAATAAGCTAGTGAAATAAACTAGCATGGTTTTCCCTTCAAAAGCAATCCTGAAATGAAAGAAAAATGTCTTATGTTGGGTGAAACATACATTTTTAGATGGTAGACACAAACTGAATTATTTGCACCCTTAGATTTTTTGAAGGCCAGAGAGATCAAACATTTCCCTGCTGTTTGTTTGATTTGGTCTGAGGTGAAGCCAAGAGATGTGGTGATGGAAGCTTGGAAAAACAATTAAAAAGAAATGTATGCAGTGGTTTTTCTGGGATCCTAATTAACTGGCCCATTTCTAGGTAACATTAGGGAAGTTGTGGGCTGTGATTATTATCTCTTTAAAGTCCTAATTAAAATGTCAAACTGTAAGGTAGAATGTCTTCAAAGCTGCATGTAATTTGATTGTGTTGGCTTATTGGAAAAATGGCCTTGGAAATACAAATAAACCAGCCACTAAAAAGATCCCAGAAGTCCAGGCTTTTTTCCAGAAGTATAATCTGTTGAACCAATAGCATTTTATAACTAACCACTCACCAAGTGGTAGACATCCAAATGTCAAAGCCTGTTTCATAACATGGTAACACATAATATGCTGCAGAAGAATGCCTCTCCATTGCATATTTCGGTTTGAAAAGGGTGTTTGGGGTTAGTTCACCTACAAATGCTTATGTGCTTATCACCCAGACTTAAATGTTCTTACTTGGTGAGCTTCAGAAGTTGCCGGCACCCTACCCACTTTCCAAATTAGTCTGCTAGAGTTTTGTAGCTCTAAAAGAATCCCTGCATACTGTGGCAGACTTCTGTTATTCTGAAGTATCAAAATCTCAGCCGAATGAATTCCCTATCACATCTGTGCATGGGTATTAGAGAAGCTGCCCCTCACTTATAAAACTCAGGCAGATATGACACGTTGAGATGTTAGTAAGAAAAAAAAGCCGATCAAAAACTGGCTTAAACAACAAAGACACTGGTTGTCACATAGCAAGTACAGCAGTGAATACAATATCTCAATGACATCAAATGACCTACTTTCTTTCGATTTTTCCACATTGCCATTCTCAGACAGTCAGCTGCTCCTCTCATCATCACACTGTGGTTACATCAGTTCTACGCATCGTCTCCTCATAACCATTTTGAAAGGGAGGAAAACAGGAATGTTGCCTCCCATGCATGTCCTTTTATCCTTTCCTAGAAACCCTTCAGCACACTTGCCACCACACTTCATTCTCCATAGTTGTATCATATGCCCATGCCTAAACCAATCATGTTCTTTCAATGGCAATTACTGTGACTAGAGAGCTAATCAAGACTCATCTCCACTCCCACAGCTAAGGAGGGATTCAGTCTCCCCTGATGTACATGCATGTCATACTGATATTGAAAAACAAATTATAAGTGTATTTGCAAGAAAAAAATGGAAGAAACGCTGGGTAGGACACCAACATTGCCCACCCCAGTAAGTGGTACATCTACTGCATCACTGTCAGCAGGTTCCAGGCGTGGGCAGATTTGTATTGACATGTTGATCACAGTCTCTCTTCTATCTCCACTCATGGCAACATGTTTATAAAATACCTAGTCAAGGCCTTTGGCCATGAATAAAAGAAAAAATTATTTCCACCTTGAAATTCCTCTATTCATTCACTTGTTTATTCACAAATATAGATTGAGCAGGCCCTGTACTAGACATAACAAGAACAAGCAAGACATGATCTGTAATAGGAATCAGCTATAGTCCAGTGGAGAGAATACATAAAGGCAAATGGGCAGTGTCATATCCCCTTTGATGGGGAATGTTCAGTACTCTAAAGTACTTTAATAGTAAAGTATCATAAATGCTTTGATAGCAAAAGTCCTGGGGAACAATACAGATGCACATAGATGTACTTTATCCAGTCTCCTAGATGAAGAGATCAGTGAGGTAAGAAACGAAGATACAAGGGTGAGTTGTAAGTAGAAAGACTTAAGAGGAGACTAAAGGAACCCTCCAACCTTGGTGCTTCTCTAATTAACTTTGACTAATTTAGCTAACTTCTCAAGAATACCTATACTGCTAAAACAGGGATTCTTAAATTGGAGTACATGAATGTAATTCAGAAGATGAGTAAACTTAAAGAATAAAAAAAATACATCCTTGTTTTATTAACGCAACTGAAACTTAAGATTTTTTTTTCAATAATAAAAATATTGGCAAATAATCAATCTGTACTACAGGGTCCCAGACTTAGGATTTTACTTATACCGGACTTGTGATTTTTCAACTTTACAATGGTGCAAAAGCAATTTGCATTCAGTAGAAACTATACTTCAGATTTTGAATTTTGATTTTTTCCCCCACGCTAGCAATACATAGTATGATACTCTGTCATGATTTTGAGCAGCGGTAGCGAGCCTCAGACTCCAGTTGGCCACATGACCATAAGGGTAAACAACTGATACTCTACCATGTACTATGTTCCCAGATGATTTTGCCCAACTGTAGGCTAAGGTAAATATTCACAGCATGTTTAAGGTAGGCTACGCTAAGCTATGATGTTCTGTAGTCTGTCACATTAAATGCATCTTAAACTTAAGATATTCAAATTATTATGGGTTTATTGGGATATAACCCCATCGTAAGTCAAGGAGCATTTGTATTATCATTACCCATGACTTTGTCAACAATAGAAATCATAGATATTTCATATTAAATTATAGTTGGTGCAGACATGTCAAAAAATATTTAAATGTATTTCCCTTATAAGACTTACCACTAGATATTGTTCTTTAAACCATTAATGTAAATAACATGCTTTTTTAAACATTTGGTTACTGTATTCCAATATAATTGGTTTCATATTTTATTTTCTATTTCTATATATTTAATTTAATTTTATTTTATGCATCTAAAGCAATAGTCAGAGACGGGGTTGATAGATCTCAGCAGACTGATAGGGATGCATTTTTCCCTCAGATCAGACATGAGGGATTTGGAAAAGGTATAAATTTACTTTTGTTATAATTAACCTGCCCAATTAAATTTTGTGTTTGATTTTTAGCACTGTTAGCTGACGTGGTTTGGCAGTGTCCCCACCCAAATCTCATCTTGAATTGTAGCTCCCATAATTCCCATATGTTGTGTGAGGGGCCTGGTGGGAGGTAATTGAATCCTGGGAGCAGGTCTTCCCCATGGTGTTCTCTTGATAGTGAGTAAGTCTCATAAGCTCTGATGGTTTTTTAAAGGGGAGTTCCCCCACATAAGCTCTCTTGCCTGCCACCATGTAAGATGTGCCTTTGCTTCTCCTTTGCCTTCTGCCATGATTGTGAGGCCTCCCCATCCATGTGGAACTGTGAGTTCATTAAACCTCTTCCTTTTATAAATTATTCAGTCTTGGGTCTGTCTTTATTAGCAGCATGAAAATGAACTAATACCTTATCCCTGTGGAAATAAAATATTCTTTTAGGGAAGCAGTAGAAGCTCTCTGAGTCTATGAGTTTGTCATTTTCTTTTTATAAGAGATTCAGTGCTATCAGAAAACCCATTCTACACCAAAGTTCTTATAATCATTGTTACTGCCATAATGGTCAAGTTCAGCAGCTTCTTAGGCAGTTGTCTCAGCAGGCACTTCATCACAATCACTAATAGTGGTAATTTGACTGAATGAATTGCTACTACACGCCATAGATTACTAGTATATAATTTCAGCATTGTGTTCAAACCCAAGAACATGAAGAAACCAATTTTGAAATCCCATTTTGGAGTGTCTGTTACCTGAGATCACTTGTGGAATCAATTTCTGTATCAGTCAGGGTCCAAGCAGGAGACAGAAACTACGTCAGTTATTTGAACTGAAGGAATTTAATATTTAACAAATTAGTTCAGTATAAACATGTTAACTAACACGGCAAGAATAGAACACTGAGTTATTGTTCAGTAAACTTTGAAACAAAGTACTGTTAGCAAATATTTTACTATATTATTGATAGTAAATATTTTCAGCTTTGCAGTCATGTGATGTCAAGTACTGAAAAAGGTCTGCAAAAATATCTCAAGCACTGATCTTAAGTTTTACAACAGTGATGTTATCCCTAGAAGCAATCTGGGGAGGTTCAGAATCTTGCAGCCTCTGGCTACATGACTCCTAAACTGTAATAATCTTGTGGCAAATTTGTTGGTCCTATAAAGACAATGTAGTCCCCAGGCAGGAAATGGGTTTGTTTTGGGAAAGGGCTATTATCTTTGCTTCAAAGGTAAACTATAAACGAAGTTCCTCCCAAAATAAGTTTGGTCCACCATCAATGAACAAGGACAGCATGGAAGTTAGAAGCAAGACGGAGTCAGTTAGGTCAGGTATCTTTCACTGTAATACTTGACTCAGTTATAATTTTTGCAAAGGCAGTTTCAGGATAACCCAACTCTGCAAGGGTTGAAAAAACAAAAACAACAAATGACTTCAGCTGTTGTTATGGGAAGGTATTGCTGCTGCAAATGTGAAGTATTGCACAGTGGGAAGACCATGAAAAACAAACAGGAAGAAGAAAATTCCTTCTCCCTTTTCCAGCCTTGCCATCTTCCTGTAGTGTCCCCTTTTGGTAGAACCTAGCAGGGGCTAGCTGGCCATGCTGAAATGTAGTTTACAAAGTCCTAGCCCCAGCATCACAACATGGAGTTTAGAGAGGTTGGCTTGGAGCTGAGAAACAACAGCTTTATAACTGGCACACAAGTGGTTCAGGCACTTCACTAAGCTACCAAAGGATACTTAGTGAATAAAAACAAGTCAAGAATGAACTTGCTCAACTTTTTCATGAACTCTGATTACTGAATAACCCCATTAAATAGTCTTCATGAACTGTTCGCTTCAGTATAGTTCATTTTTGACAGACCTATGTCCTAAAAGAGTATTGAAAGTATAGTCTCCTTTCTTACCAGTTTAAAAGAAAGTAACTATAACTACTCAGTAAAAGCAATGGTCCCGTTTGGGCCACTTTTGAAAGAGAAAACGCCACCAAGTCTGAGGCAGGTTCTCCTAGTATTATTATTATCACTTCTGGGCATACACAGATGGTTCCATAATCTCTTCAAAGTCTCCCGGGAAATTAAAAGGAATACTAAATTAATTTAGCATTTTAAATAAAATAGTAATGTTTTTTAATGAAGTGCTTCATTGCTTTGGGTGGCAGAAATGGACTTGAGATGGAAGAGATGATAATTAATAAGCTCTTTTATTTATGGAACCTAGTCCCTCGTCAGAAGGACCACACATTCTTTGCCCTTGGATGATCTCCACTATTAATAATTACAGGGATTCTGAGAAATAAAAGAAAATACAGCACACTCCAGGTTAACATGCCATAGTTGGAGGGCTCATCAAATATTCCAAGTTCCAGTTTCCCTAGGATGTTTGCACCAAACAACACAGTGGGCCACATAATATCCGGAATTTTTCTTTCCTGTTCCTGGCATTCTTAGCCTTTGAAAAGCAAAGACACAAAAACCTTTGCGAAACTATATTACCTTGTTTAGAAACTGACTAGTGCCATTCAATTCCTGATCATTTCCCTATACATTGCATGGTTGTGACATTTTATCTTATTCAATATGGCTTCCTCTGTCAACAAGCATGTACCATGGGTTACTGCTTGGTGCCCAGTGGCTACCATTGTCAAAATGATTACAATATGGTTAGGAAAGCGGAATGGAAATATATGAAATACTGGATTTAACAGAATGTTATATGAGATCAATTCTTTCTCAGAATCCTACTTAATAGACTTATTCCTGGAATGAGAGACTAGACTATATCACTCCAAAAGCTGACTATCGGTGACCTAAATATGCTATTCCAAAACAGTGCTCTCAAAATATTTTGTGCTAATTATTTTGAGAAACTTATTTTGAGAAGCTCTGAAAACAGAGTAGAAGTTTCCCTTTTGAAAAGAAATGTATATCTATAAAGGAAATCTCCATGTGTAAGGGTGTCTCTCTCGCTGTACCAAGAAGAGAAGGATGACTTTAAATTATGAGAAACTAATGTCAACAGAGAAGGCACCAACAAAAATCTGTGTAACAAACCTTACCCTTGTTCACCAAGCTTTTCCTGATCATCTCCTCATTACAGCGTCCCCCAATATCCTCCTTTGTTTCAGTTGAAGATGGTATTTCAGCCCGAACTCAAAGCCACCTCTTTAAGATTGACTTATTTTCCCTGAGTATCACCCATGTATAAATGAGGTATACACTCTAACAACCTTCTATAGGCTTTTTCCTTGTTAATCTGTCTTTTGTTACAGGATCTCATTCCAACTAAGAACTCAGAAGGGTAGAGAGAAAATTATTTTTGTCTTCCCCACACTAACAAAGAGGAAAAAGAAAAATAAGCAGTCACAAGCTGAAGTATGTAGCCCAAGGTTTCCAGTTAAAAATAGAATGTATAATCTGTCACCGGAATAATTTTTTAATATTTTTTAAAATTGACTTTTTAAAAATAGAATTTAGACTGGGCCTTGAAGAATAAGTAGAATCTAATTCAAGGGCAGTGGGGCTAAGAAAACAGCTGAGCAAAAGCACAGAAGCAAAACTAAAAATTCTGACCTGGGTGGGGCAAGGCCTAAAGATTTGATAAAAGAACTGTTAAACTGGTCACGGTGGCTCATGCCTGTAATCCCAGCACTTAGGGAGGCCGAGACAGGCGAATCACGAGGTCAGGAGATCGAGACCATTCTGGACAACATGGAGAAACCCTGTCTCTACTAAAAATATAAAAATTAGCTGGGCATGGTGCTGCATGCTTTTAATCCCAGAGATTTGGGAGGCTGAGGCAGGAGAATCACTTGAACACGGGAGGCAGTGGTTGCAGTGAGCCGAGCTTGTGCCACTGCACTCCAGCCTGGGTGACAGAATGAGACTCTGTCTCAAAAATAAAAATAAAAATAAAAATAAAATAAATAATAAAAACAAAAAAATAAAAAAAACTGTTAGCGGCGGAATATACCTGAGACATGGCACTAAAGTATGTTACCAGCAACGAATCTGTGTGGGTCCGTGGCAACCTCAATTCTTGCCTCCTCAGAAGAAACAATTCAACTGAGGGGCATAAGACAGAAGGAGAGACTGAGGCAAGTTTTTACAGAAGGAGTGAAAGTTTATCAAAAAGCTTTCGAGCAGGAATGCAAGGAAGTGAAGTACACTTGGAAGAGGGCCAAGCAGGTGACTTGAGAGAGTCAAGGGCACTGTTTGACCTTTTAACTTGGGGTTTTATACGTTGGCATACTTTTGGGGTCTGGCATCCCTTCTCCCCTGATTCTTCTTCCCCTGGGGTGGGCTGTCTGCATGTGCAGTGGCCTGCCAGCACTTGGGAGGTGAGCATGTGCAGAGCGTTTACTGGAGTTGTACACAGGCTCACTTGAGATATTCTTCCCTTACCTGTCGAATGTCCCTGCAAGTTCATATACCAGTTAAACTCCACCATGTTTCCTCTTAATGTGCATGCTTGGGCCCACTCACCCACCTCCTGAGATCTTATCAGGAAGCTACTGATCACCAGTTTCAGGTGTTTCTATTGGGAGATGGCCCTTCCCTGGCACCAGCTGTTACCAACTAATATTTTAGAGAGACACATGACAACTGCCTGACCATCACCTGATGGTTGCCTGACATCCCTGGTGGGGTGTGGGGAGCCCTCTTCTGCCCTGTTCATGCCTCATTAGCTACCCACTGTAACAGAACTGTATGAAATAATGTTCATAACAATTCATGAAAGAGTTTGAAGAATTATTTATGTAGGGGCAAAAGGAATTTTTCCTCCCGCTCTGAAGGTTCCAGGCTGCTGAAATGAATCAACTGGCAGATTTACAGGAGAAAAGGCATACACATTTATTAATATGCTTACGCACAGAAGCCACACAAAATGAGACTCAAAGAAGGGACAGATCGTTGAGTCTTAAAGACTCAAAGAAGGGACAGATCGTTGAGTCTTCATGGTGGAGAGGGAAATGGGGGATGTAGACAATTGTGAGGAGTATTTAATGATTTTCAGGGGAAATGAATGGGCCCCAAAAGAAGACAATAGTTTGTAAATGATTCCCCTAGGAACCTTAATGGAACCTACAAATTACAGAATGAGGAGGGACAGAACTGCATTGTTGTTGCAGGACAAAGGTTGTCCTACCATACCAATAAAGTCTCTCGGTTAATCTCTTAGAGCTGCCTTCAGAAGAATAGATGAAAAGTCTGTCTGGGCATGGTGATGACTAGTTAATCTTTCCTGGATTTTTAGAGAGATTCTTAAGGAGGGTATTTAAGACAATTGCATTTCTTTTGGATAAAATTTCCCCCATCAGATAAGGAAATTCCAGGGAGAGAGCCCCTCCCTGCATTAGGCAGGGAGAGGAACAAGAGGTTAGAAGTCCATGGTTCTGAGGCAGCTTTCAATTTCTTTTAATTCAAAGTGTTCTGCAGGCCAAAGCACCATACTTTTGGATATCATTTGCTGAATCCCAATGTTGGTAAAGCATGAACTTGAAGTGGAACTTCAAAGAGGCAGAGTCAGCCAAGCCGAAAGTGAGGTTTGCCAAGATTGATCATTGATGTGAAAAGATTAATCATAAGTGGTAAGAGGGCAGGCCCTGTAAGGGTTACCACATAGGGATCTAGTGTAGTGGCCCAAGCATGGGTAGATAATAATCCTACTAGAATAGCAGCCACAGAAATAAAGAGAGAGACTTTGTGAATTGAACAATTGAGGTCACAATGGAAATGACACACCTGTAGTTGATTACTTTAATAATATCAGCATCCTGGATCCCCTTGAGAGACAGGACTAGCTGGATTTCCTAGGCCGACTAAGAATTCCTAAGCCTAGCTGGGGAAGGTGACTGCACCCACCTTTAAACACAGGGCTTGTAACTCAGCTCACACCTGACCACTCAGGTAGTAAAGAGAGCTCACTAAAATACCAATTAGGCTAAAAGCAGGAGGTAAAGAAACAGTCAATCATCTATCACCTGAGAGCACAGAGGGAGGGACAATGATCAGGATATATAAACCCAGGCATTCGAGCCGGCAGTGGCAACCCCCTTTGGGTCCCCTTCCGTTGTATGGGAGCTCCGTTTTCACTCTATTAAATCTTGCAACTGCACGCTCTTCTGGTCCGTGTTTGTTCCGGCTCCAGCTGAGCTTTCGCTCGCCATCCACCACTGCTGATCGCTGCTGTCGCAGACCCTCCACTGACTTCCATCCCTCTGGATCCAGCAGGGTGTCCACTGCGCTTCTGATCCAGCGAGGCACCCACTGCCGCTCCCAATTGGGCTAGAAGCTCGCTATTGTTTCTGCACAGCTAAGCACCCGGGTTCTGTCCTCATCAAGCTGAACACTAGTCGCAGGGTTCCATGGTTCTCTTCCATGCCCCCACAGCTTCTAATAGAGCTATAACACTCACTGCATGGCCCACGGTTCCATTCCTTGGAATCTGTGAGGCCAAGAACCCCAGGTCAGAGAACAAAAGGCTTGCCACCATCTTGGGAGCTCCAAGAACAAAGACCCGCCAGAAATACCCTTCTAGTTCATCCAGCTTTGGCATGTCCCTTCCCAGCCTTATATGTGGATGGTGTCAGGATCCAAACAAAGATAGCACCATGCCCCTAGAAGAGGAGGATGAACTCTTTTGAGTGTTCCACTGATCCTGCTGATCCATAGCTTTTAGCATTTTTTTATTATGTTCCTATACGGTAAGAATTTTTAATTTTCTGTATATTATGATGTTTTGACATCTTAAAAAAAATGTTGGGTGGAGAAGAGGCTGCTTTTTTTCTGGGCCAGCCAACTCAGGAATATAACAAAGGACCCAGCTGGGAGAGTGTCTTTGATATACAAACTAAGCAGTTCAGAGCCACATCTTCTCTATCTGGCCCATACATTCTAGGAGACAACGTTCCTCTGTCTTAATCATGCTAGGGCCAGGTGCTAGGTAACTAGGGATCCCTCCTGTAGTTTAGAGCTCACTGAAATTATTCAAAGGAGCCAATCCTAAACTGTTGGCTCTGCCCTGCCCTCCCTTTCCCCTGGAAACCTAAGACTGTGGCCTAAGGACTCCCATTGCGCCTGTTTTCTGCCTCCTTACCACCCTGGTGTTTTTCCCACGTGGCTTTATGTGGCATATCATACTAATTGTCTCTAGGACTTGTGAGCATAATAAAAAATAATTCCCCCTGAGCTTGTCCTCTATCTCCCTGTGGCTGGGCCTAACTTACCATATCACAAAATAATACAAAACCATTCCCCCACCCAGTATACATACAGACCTAGCATCTCCTAAAATCTTCCTCTCTTTCTCCTGAACTGAGGAAATGAATATAACTCCTGCTTTATAATTTGATGGGGGAAAAGGGGGCATCTGAAATCATGTCTGCCCACTTCATGCTTTCGTCTCAAGCCCCCATCTCATTCAGAATCTTTGGCTCCTTGCACAACAGAACATATTCTTACTTTATCTGACTCCTCTAGTCCCTGTGCCTCTAGCTCCTCAAAAACATATCCACAGATTGTATAGATATTCAATGTTTTGGATTTGTCTTGGTCTTAAGCAGTTTGGATATATAAGGCTGCATAATAGATATTTATACTATATCACTATAACCTTGTTTTATTATATTTTTATCTCACTACTTGAAATCTAAAATCTCCAAGGACAAGGACTCCAAGCACTGCATCCAACACAATATTACCATTTTGCATCTCAATAAAAATTAACAAATGAGCTAATCTTTTGCATGTTTATATTCCTTGCTAAGGAGCTGGAGATACACATGTAGATGTCTTGATAAGAAACTCTGAAATCTCTGAACTTTAAAAGGCATGGACTTTGCTAACAGTTGAGTGAAATTTCATAAAAGAGGTTATCTCATTAACATATGCTATGAGATAAATTGTACATACACATAAAGTCCCTGGCTTTCAAATAGCACATCTAGAAACAGCTCTAACAGATTTCCCTGAAACACAACTTTGAAGTCAAACAGCGTCCAGTATGAGAAAGATTTCACTCTTTTTTTTAAACAAAATGTCATTTGTTCTTTAGCACAGTAATGCCCGAATAGCAATGTATAAGATAGTAAACTCTCATAGGACAAATGCTCAGATTCTCCACATTTAATAGCCATTATCTTTTCCTGTTTGTTTAACCTGGCACAGATCTCCGTGAATTTTCTTTTGGGTCCTTTCATATTATTTCACATGTCTCCTCCCCTGTCATTCTTTAACTCATCTTGTTCCTGATGTCTGCTGCCTCTGCAAACTGCCTACTAAACATACCCAATTTCTCAATTTGTGTGTATTTAGCTGCAAAATTTTATTGTTACTACCTGTGATGATTGTTTAGACAAGCTGAAGATATTAACTCAGTCTGGCTATTAATGTAAAAGCAGCTAAAATTTTTACTAACTTTATTCACCAAACACCCATACTTCTCTGTCTCTAATAAAAAGAAGAAAAAGAAAGACTTGAAATACCTTTGATAATCAGACACTTATAGAAATAATAACTATAAAATAAAATTGGATAAAGTATATCAAAAATGTTTAATTTTATCAAAAGGTATATGTGTGTGTGTGCCATTTTATATCACAGAAACACAAAAAAAGAACAGTTGGAATATCTTAGATATAATGAGGGATGTTTAAGAATAAATAATTTGTTGACAAAAAAAAAAAAATTCCTGTCCTTTAAATATTTTCCCTAAGCACCTTCAGGTGAATGGCCCTGTGTAGGTCCTATGGAAGATACCCAAAAGCAAAATTCAGGTTCTACCCTAAAGAAGCTGACAATTTAGTTAGAGAAACAAAAAAAGCAGAATAAAAATTAAATGAATATGAAAATCTATCACATGGTGCGTACCTTTTGACTCAGATATGCTACTTCTCAGATATGAACCTAAGTAAAAAGCTATGGATATAACTACATGGGATTATAGAATAATTTTTGGAATTACTAAACTTAGAAAAACAGTGAAAGAATTAATTTTAAAGTGTGGTCACGTACAATAGACTGGCATGTGGCCATTAAAGTGATGTAGAAAATACTGTTTAATAGCATGGAGAAATGTTTGTGGTATAATGGGGGAAAATCAGGCTAAAAATTAGTAAGCTTGACATGATCCTTTTGGTGTCAAAAAATAGATACAAAAGGTAGCATATTAAACTCACAGCATCGCATTTAATAGTGAATATCAGAAACAAAACAGGGATGTCTGCTTTTGTCATTTCTATTCAACATTGTATTAGCAATTCTAGCCAGGGAAAATAGGCAACAAAATTAAATAAAAGGCATCCACATTGAAAAGGAAGGAGGAAAGCTATCTCTATTTTTAGATGACGTGATCTTGTATATAGAAAATCCTCTAGGAATCTACTAAAAACTATTAAAACTAGTCAATTAGTTCAGCAAGTTTCCAAGATACCATGAATATTATTTGTATTTCTATATAGTAGTAATGAATAAGTCAAAAATAAAATCAAGAAAATAATTTGACTTAAAATTGCATCAAAAAGAATAAAATACAAATAACCTTATCAAAGGAGTGTAAAACTCATGTACTGAAAACCCCAAAACATTATTGAAACAAGTTAAAGGCATAACTCAATAGAAAAACATTTCATGTTCATGGCTCAGAACATTTAATAGTGTTACAATGGCAATAATCCCAAAATTGATCTACAGATTCAATGCAATTCCAATAAAAATACCAGCTGACTTCTTTGCAGAAATTGAAAGCTAATTCTAAAACACATATGGAAAGGCAAGGGTTGCAGAATAGTCAAAACTCTCAAACAAAATTGGAGGATTCACACTTCCCAATTTCAAAACTTACAAAGCTACGGTAATTAAGACAGTGTGTTACCAGCGTAGGTGGAATAGAATTTAAAATCCTGAAATAAGTCCTCATATTTATGGCCAATTGATTTTCCAAAAACATGCCAGGGGTTGGAAACCTCCCTCACACCATACACAAAAATTAATTAAAAATGGATCCAAGAAAGACTTAAATGTAAAAGCCTAAACGATAAAGCTCTTAGAGGAAATCATAGAGGTAAATCTTCATGACCTTGGATTAGACAATAATTCCATAGACAGATATGATACCAAAAGCACAAGCAACAATAACAAAATAAATAAATTAGATATCTACTCTTTGATTTTTTGTTTGTTTGTTTTCTGTTGTTCTCTCTGTTTCATCTGCCTTATCTTCCTATATATTTTTAAACAGGTTTTAGAATTCCATTTTTTGGATTCAGTTGTGCTGAGTTGAAAGAATAGGGAAAAATACAGCTACTGCATCTTCCCAGAAGCAGAAGTTCTATATATAAGTTTTATTGGGACACCTTTAAAAAGTACCTGAGGTTTTAAAAAATTTTCTGAGGCTCTACTGTAAGCCAGAAATTCTTCCTCACCTTTGGCTGCTACTGCACATTTTTGTGCCTATTTTTGGGTAGAAGGTCTCTTCTCACTTAGAATTATCTGATAGGGGTCTTCATATTCCACCATGTGTCTTAGAGCTGTGGTTTTCTGCCACACTAGAAAAATGCTGTACTCCAATAGGTAATAGAAGCTGTTACCACAGTGATTCTCAAAGTGTGTGTGGGGGGTGGGGAGTAGAAAGTGTGTCTGCAGCACACACTGCAAATAGTGCTTTTTATTTTATTTTATTTTATTTTATTTTATTTTATTTTATTTATTTATTTTTTTTTGAGACAGCATCTTGCTGTTACCTAGGCTGGAGTACAGTGGCACAATTAAGGCTCACTGTAGCCTCGATCTCCTGGGCTCAAGCAATCCTCCCAGCTCAGCCTCTCCAGTAAGTGGGACTACAGGTATAAACCACCATGCCCAGCTTATTTTTGTATTTTTTGCAGAGACTGGATTTTGCCATATTGATCAGGATGGTCTTAAACTCCTGGACTCAAACAATCCACCTGCCTCCGCCTCCCAAAGTGCTGGGATTACAGGTGTGAGCCACTGCGCAAAGCCTTTTGTCTGATCATAATCGTGTCCTAGGATGTTGGCATAGCCCCTGATTAAGATACACTATAAGTTTTTGTCTTGTGGAAGAACCTGGTGGCCCATGTCTATTATCATGAAGTCATGCCCATCCACTTCCTTTGGCCATTGCCTTGAGTCGGATTATATTGAAGAACCTAAAGCAAAAGTTTGAATTTGGTGTGGAGAGGAAGGAGGGCTGGCGATGGCTTCATGATGGGCAAGTTGAGTCTAGACTTGGTTCAAAGGCATCTAACCTTGGTTAAGATTCCCAGGCCCTGAGAGTTGCGTGGGAAAGTGCAACAGCACCTGTGGACTTTTAAGGATCATGGCCTTCTTAGCAGAAACCAGAATGAAGCCCACATCCCAGAAAAGCCTACTTTGCTAAAGATTCCTTGGATGACATTTGTAATAGGGAAGGAGTCCCAATAATAACTGAGAGGGAATTTGCCACCGTATCTGTGGTATTGGAACTTGGAATCAAATTTAATTTTATTTAATGAAAATAAAGCAAAATGTGTCTTGCCCACTTAGCTTTGTAAAATACAATTGAAACCCCTTATAATAGTTTTAAAAACTTTTTTAAAACTAATTCTAGCAAGAGAACAGGAACTCTTGATTCCAGAACAATTATACTTATCCCTTCCCTTTTTTTGTTCTCATTTTTTCGTTTAATTCTAGATCACTATAGTCTTCCATGATAACGATATGCTTATCATTTTAAAAAAACATCTAGCATAAGTCAGCTTTTCTTACAGAGGTAGTATTACACACTGGAACTACATTTAGCCTGGGCCCCAGTGTTCAAAGAAAGTTTATCAAAAGAAACATGAAATTCAAGTGTGATGTTTCCTTCACCTTGCACTGGAATGTCATCGTGACTTTAAAGGTAAAACTTTCTTCTTTTATACACTCTATTCCTTCTGTGGTTTAGGAAATACAGACAAGGTGAATCTACCTTTATAGTTGCACAAAAACAGTGAACATTATTTGTTCTACCTAAGATTTCTGGCGTACCATGTATTTTCCTAAGGCAGCATTTTCTATTGCTTTTTGCAGTGTCCTCCTGAGACCTCCTTCCTCCTTTTCCTCTTAAACTGCTTTTTAAGCTATTCTTTCTTGCATTTTCTCCAATTTTCTGTTTTTAATTTAGAAAACTGTTGGATGCCCAGTAGATACCATAGCTATAAATGTACTCTTGACTTTCAGATCTTTATCTCCAGGCTAAGTCTATCTCTTTAATGTCAAACCTGTATAACTTCTACTACATATGGGAATCTTCCCTAGGATGTATATGTCAGAATTTACTGAGTTCTAAAATGGTCATTTTCCAAGTGAGCCAGCAGCTTAAGCATCACCTGGGGATTTGTTAGAAATTCAAATTCTGGAGCCCCACCCCACACCTAGAGAGTCAGAAACTCTAGGGGTGGTGGCCATCAATCTGTCTATTAAGATCTCCAAGTGACTCTGAGGCACACTAAAGCTTGGGAGAAACTGTTCTAAAGCAATGGTTCTCAAAACTTTGCTGCACATGAGAATCACTTAGGGGGTGTGTACATCTGTGCATGTGTGTGTGTTATGAGTGAAATGTCTGTATCCCCCAAAATAAATATGTTGAAGCATTAACCCCCAATGCAATGGTATTTGGAGGTGGCCTCTGAAAGATTATTAGGTTTAGATGAGGTCTCAAGGTTAGAGACTTCATAATGGGATTAGTGTCATCAGAAGAGAGAGACCAGAGCTCGCTCTCTCTCTCTCTCTCTGCTTGTCATATGAGGACACAGAAAGAAGGGAGCTGTCTACAAGCCAGGAAGGGGCCCCTCACCAGGAACTGAATCTTCTGGCACCTTGATCTTGGACTTCCCAGCCTCCAGAATTGTGAAAAATAATGTATGTTGTTTAAGCCACCTAGTGTATGGCATTTTGTTACAGCAGTCTGAGCAGACTAACACAGTGTGTGTGTACATATATACAGAGACACATACGTTTATCTACATATAAATACATATATAGCAATCCTTGGTCTATCCTCAGAGATCCCAATTTAATTTCCACTGCACAAACACTGGCTTTTCTTGGTAGTTAGAATGCTTGAGTCCATGTCTCAGAACTCCTAGGTTTTCTTATTGGAAGGAGCAGGTCTGTGTTCTGAAACTCACAGATTTTACTGTCCCCCAGAGCAGTATATTACTGTTCATCTCTGCCCCTTATCCTTCACTTTTTTATTTTGGAGGAAGGATGGCTGGAATAAAAAGAATATGGACTTTGAAACCAGACGCCCACATCCTGCTTATATCCCTTGCAAGCTCTACCACTTGCTGGCTTTGTGAGCTTGAACAAGTCACCCAGCCTTCCTTAGCCTCAGTGGCTCATCCAATAAAAGAAAAGAAAAAGACAAAAGAAGAGATAATATCTACACTCTGGATAAGACTAGAATTAATTTTAATTAAATTAGAATGAGATATAAAATCCTAGCATGGCACATATAGTTAAGCACATGCCAGTTATCTTTTAAAATAAATAGGCATTTCTCTTAAAGATTATATTGTAGACTTAAAGGTTTCCCCAAACTTTATAATAATAACAAAATAAAACAAGGTAGCTTTTGTCATTTCTGACGTGCATATTGAAGCAATAGAACACAGGGCATTTTTTGTTTTAGAGAATACACTCTTCTCAGTGACACAACGCACAGAATTATCTTCATATTCACTAACACATGATGTTAATCTTGACATCCCAATTACAAAATACCAAGTGAAACAAAACCTAAGGTGATATTTTTAATAAAGAGTTTTAATAAAGAGTCTGAGACATGTTTCAAAAACAAAGCAAAAAACCATGCTTTAAGATAGTCTTGCTCCCTTGGTGAATGGTCCCAAGAAATTATACCTTGTGTTTATATTTCCCCTAAGCTAAGGACAATTTTGAGTCATATTCACTTTCATTTTGCCTTCTCGCTTTGCCTCCTCAGAAAGGGACCAGAGACGTGAGGCTACACTTTTAGTAAAAGTATAAGTTACTCTCACTTTTATGAAAGACAATTGAGCTTTCTTTTGTAAATTTTTAACAACCAGCTTCTTCAAAGTATAATTTACATACCATAAGATTCATACTATAAGATTCACCAGTTTTAAGTGAGCAATTTGATGAGTTTGGATAAATGTCCACAGTTGTATAAATACCATACAATCTGGCCAGGCATGGTGGCTCATGCCTATAATCCCAGCATTTTGGGAGGCTAAGGCAGAAGGAGCATTTGAGGCCAGGAGTTTGAGACCAGCCTGGACAACATAGATAGACCCCATCCGTATGAAAAATTGTAAAATTAGCTGGATGTAGTGATGCATGCCTGTAGTCCCAGCTGCCTAGGAGGCTGAGGCAGGAGGATCACGGGATCCCAGAAGTTCAAGGTTACAGTGAGCTGTGATTGTGCCACTGTACTCTAGCCTAGGCAAGAGTAAGATCTTGTCTCAAAAAAAAAAAAAAAAAAAAAAAATCACACAATCATGATACAGAGTATTTCCACTACATAAAAAAGCTTTCTTTCTCCTTCCCAGTTAAACCTCTCCCCCAAACTCCAGACCTCAAAACCCTAGATCTGTTTTCTATCACTACGTCGTTGCCTTTTCTAGAATTTCATATAAATAGAATCATACAGTCTTCTTTGTCTGGCTTTTACTAGCATAATGCTTTTGAGGACATTTGGTTTGTCTTCAGGTTTTGGATATCAAGGGTGAAGTTTCTATGAATATTCCTGTACGATTTATTCTGTAGACATACGATTCTATTTATTTGGACATATAGGACTGGGATTGCTAGATCATATGGTGGGTACATGTTTAACTTTATAAGAAACTGCCAAACTGCTAGCCAAAATTGCTGTGCCGTTTTGATTCTCACCAGGAATATATGAGAATTTCAGTTATTCCATATCCTCACCAACACTTGGTGTCATCAGTATCTTTTATTTGAGTCATTATACTGTACGTGTATAGTATCTAGTTGTGGTTTTATTTTACCTTTCTCTGATGACCAATAATTCATTCACAAGATATGATATCTCTCCCTTTACTTACATATTCTTTAATATTTTTCAGTTTAAAGCATATAAGACTGGTGTATTTTATAAATTCATCCCAAAGTATTTATTATTTTTATACTATTATAAATCACACTATTTGTATGTCTAAATTTCCAATTGCTTATTACTCATAGATTGAAATATAATTTATTTTTGTGTATAGACCAGATATCTATCCTGCAACTTTGCTAAATTCATATTAGTCACTAACATTATCGGATTTTTCCTTAAGGTTTTCTACATAAACAACCATGTAATCTGAAAATAAAGGCAACTTTACTTCTTTCTTCTCACAGCCACACCTAAAACTCATGTGAACACTTACATAATAACTTCATTTAGCAACTTTTGAAGTTATATCACATTTTAGACAATGTTTTATCAGATTTTTTCCCTCAAAAGAAACTAAATATACAATAGAAAGTGGTATTTTTGACATTATACACTCACAAATTTCTTTGACATGACAATTTCTAGTCAAGGAATGGAAATAAATGTATGTCCCTAATTTGTATGAACTCCAAATGTTTTGCTTGGATACGTCCACATACATACAAATGTTTTGCTTTTGCATATGCACACAAATGAGAGGGATGGAAAGGGAACATCTTCTACTACTCTTGTCTATACATATTGGGCATGTGCTATTTTCACTTGTTTTTCAGTATTTAATCTTTATTTTGCCCTAACAATAGTTTTCTATGCTATAACTTTTCAAAATGTAGTTTGATTGCAAAATAAGCATGAGCACCAAAGTATTGCAAATTGTTGGCTTCCTACCTGCTCCTGTTCCTGTTCCTGTTCCTATGAGCATTCTCCTAGCAATGCGTTTATCTTGGTAACAGCAGTTACTTCCTGTAACAGAAGTTGCATCCAGTTTTCAGTTTTTCCAATACTTGTAGAGCTAACCTCATCCCCCATCACCACCAGCTAAGCAGAGCCCCCTCATTAGAATTCTTAGTTTCAATACTACGGGTCCCTCCTTCCAGCTTCTAGGTTTTACAATTTCCAACTTCCATGCTTTGTTCCCCCAGTCCTAACAATGGTGGCTGCTTCCTGCAGCTGCTACCTCCACGCACCTTCATGTTCTCTTTTTTTTTCTTTTTCTTTTACACAAGTAATACATTTAGACATAGTTAATAATTCCATAAGTTAAATCATTTCTCTTAAAAAAAACTGATGTGCTTTTTTTTTGATGGACTCTGACTGATAAATATTTTCATATTAGGAGGTAGATGACCATCGTACACAGTAATTGAAGGTTAATTCGGTCATTTCTTTGGCTTACCTGAATGTTGAGCTACTTGCCAATGAGAAATGGATTAATCATGCACTGGCTTATGATTAATCAAGTATTATTTGGAGTTGATTGTGGTGAAATGCCAACTGACGCAGGTCCTGAGGAGATCAAGCAGCTGCTGCTCTTCAGCACTATGGGAATAAAGATGACAACAAAGACTGCAGTGTGGAGAGGATTCTCTAAGTACACTGGCACACTCACAGAGTGAAAATGAGGAACACTGTGAATGGATTCTAAGGGTGTTAGATCAAGCAGGCTGCAAAATAATTCAGAAAAGGGTCATATGTATTGATGAAGCACTTATGAGTGTTTTCATATTCAATGTGTTAGCTGGAAATGGTTCCAACGGTTTACTTTGGTTGAGTGACACTTGGACTCTTTGACAATCTACATTTAATGAGATTAAGATGCTGTAACATCCCTAGTAAAATGTGGAAGAGCAGATCTAAAGGCTTAAGAAGGTAAGAATGATGGAGTCGATCTATCATTTGTGGCCTTCATTCTCTCCTCCCAACACTCCTCACCCAGCTACATTCACTGAAGAGCTCAAAGGACACTCCCTTTATATTGGTGAGGACAAAACCAAAATCTCGAAAAAGCTCTCTGTTTGCTGTCCTGCGTAAGCTAGTTATGAAAGTGGGAGATGCTGTCATTAAGATGGACTTCCTGATTTCAGTTGGATCCTGCAGTTGCAGATTTTCAGAGGCCAAGTGACATATCAGAACTTAACTGACAAAGACAGTGTGGACATATCACCAGCTTATTCCTTCTGTCCATCATGGTAGAAGGAATGAACTGGTAATATGTTCACATTGTCTTTGTGACCATAACAGGCAGAAGGAATAAACTGGTAACCGGTATATTTTACTGCCATATTATATCACCTGCAGATATCTCTAGGTGGTAAATTGATTACAGTGTATCTGGGAATGAAATACACAGACAGCTTACTAAAAATGTTACTTGATCTATAATAAGAAAAAGTTCAGGTCTGCTAGAAACCGAATGTTAGTTGACACGATGTATTGTCATAGCCTCTCACCTAGTTTTCATATATAAGCCTGGAACCCCTTGATTGAAGGCGAGAGGTTAGGTTCATTTGAGGATAGAGACTGATACATTGCTACATATATATGCTATAAACTTTCCTTCAAGCCTTTTTCAATAGGACCTGTAGCCATTTATTAGTTTGATTGTGCTATGGGAAAAAAGAAAAGCCCAGATCTTTTAGGAACTATTAGGCACTGGCTTAACTTCTAGGAACCCTAAGTACCAGTTGGTCCACCTGTCATATTAGAGGTTTAAGGCTGCCATGTCATCGGTGAGTTAAAAGTGGTGTGCTGCAGAAAGATGTAAGTTGGAGATATAAATTTGGATATATACCCTAATGGCTCTAAATACTATCTATATACTGATGGTACTTAGAGCCCTGGTACTCGATGACATCACCAAAAAGTGGTATAGATACAGAAAAGAAGTTCAAGCATTAAGCAAGGAGACATTTCAAATTTTAGGTATTGACAATATGAGAAGGAACTATAAAAAAGAGATTGAGACGCAGTGGCCAGAAATACAGTAGGGATAACAGGTGAAGCCGATGTCCGGGAAGCCATGGAAAGTAAACGTGTTTCTAAAGGGTGAATAAGCAGCTGTGTGTCACATGCTGCTGATCAGGCAAGTCCAAAAAGGGCTAAGAAATGACAACTGGATTTTAGCAAAGTGGTGACCAGGAGTAAAGGCATTTCAGAACAGTGACTAGTGTAGAAGCCTGATTAGAGTAGGTTCAAAGAAATGAGAGGATACATTCAAAACGGCAAGTACAGACAACTTTTTAAAAGAGTTATGCCATAGAGGAAAAAAGAAATAAGGCAACAGCTAGGAGAAGAAGTAGGGTTGAGAGAAGGTTGTTTGTTGTTATTGTTGTAATATGGTAGACATAATAACCTTTTTTTATGCTAAGGAAAATGTTCCAAAAACAAGGGGGGAATATGATAATGCAGAGAGGAGTACTGTTTGACAATAGTTTTGAGTAGGAGAAAGGAATAAAATTTAATGCACAAATAAAAGGGTTAGACTTAGCTTGGAGCACAGAGTTTATCCACAGAAATAGGAGAGATGATAGAAAATATTAGTACAGATTTAGGATACATAAAATTTTAAAAATCTACAAACAAAATTTTTTGTTCCACTGGACACAGTGGTACGTGTTTGTAATCCCAGCTACTGCAGAGGCCAAGGCAGAAGGATCACTTGAGCCCAGGGATTTAAGATCAGCCTGGGTGACAGAGAGAGAACTCATCCCCTCCCATCCCCACCTCTAAAAGGTTTGGTTCCTTGAAAATACTTACTAATAAAACACTGGCAAAGTTTACCAACTGAAGAAAAATAATTATATAACAAGCAAAATTAGGAATAAAATAGGTGACATAATTTCTTTAAAAGGCTGCAGAGATTTCCAAGATAATACAAGAATATCACAACCAACTTTCTGCCAATAAATTTTAAAATAAATTATAGAAAAATGTAACTTAGCAAAATTTTCTAATAAAGAAACAGAACATTAATAGTTCTATAACTGTTTTTTAAAAGTGAATCTGCATTTTAAAATCTTTCCTACTAAATACACTCATACTTAGTGATGAAGTAATTAAACCATTTCCTTTCAGATTAGGAATGAGAGTAAGAAAATAAACTATCACATTTCTATTTATCATTGTACTGGTGAACCTAGCCAAAGCAGTAAGGCAAAAGAAAGAAACAAAAGTTATGAGAATCAGAAAGGAAGTACACATAAATACTTTCAATACCCTGAGAAGCTATTATTGCCTACATGGATAATCTAAACAGAATAAACAGAATACAAAATAATTAATAAGAGGTTACTGGATTTATAAATGAATATACAAAAGTCAATTTCAGTTTTACAATCAGCAGTTAAAAACATTAATTTTTTTTAAAAAATTACTCTAATAGTAACAAAATTATAAATGCTTAGAAATGTACAAGACCTGTATGGAGGAAATTGTAACATACTTGAAAGACAGTAAAGACTTAAATAAATAAAGATATACTATATTCATGGTTCAGGAGACTCAATATCATAAAGACATCTTTTGTTTCCAAATTAATGTACAGTTTCAGTGCAACTTATCAAAATCTCAACAGGTTAGCATGTATATTTGAGTGCAGTGGGGGTGAATGTGCAGCCATGTATATATAATTGAAACCTGATAGCTATTTCAAACATCAGTGTAGAAGTGCAAGGTATAATACCCAAATAGTCTTAAAGAAAAGAACAATAATTGACAATAGATATTAAGGAAAAGATAATAAAAGTTACAACTTTAAAAAATCTTCTAAAGTATTCCACAAGATTTTTTAAAACAACTTTATTGAGGTATCATTGAAGTACAATAAATGATACATATTTGAAGTGTACAATTGGTTAAATTTTGACATAAGTTTATACTTGTGAAACCACTGCCTTCCAAAAATCTTTTTGTACCCCTTAGTAATGCTTCCTCACCCCATTTCCAGGCACTCGCTCAATCGCTTTGTGTCACTATAGATTTATTTTCATTTTTCTAGAATTTTAAATGAATGGAATTGTACATAATGTTGTGTTTCTGTCTGGCTTTTTTCACTGGAGATATATATATATATATATATATTTTTTTTTTTTTTTTAATGGAATCTTGCTCTGTTGCCCAGGCTGGAGTGCAATGGCATAATCAGAGGTCACTGCAGCCTTGAACTCCCGGGCTTAAGCCATCCCACTGCCTCAGCTTCCTAAGTAGCTAGGACTACAGATGTGTACCACCACACCCAGCTAATTTTTAAATTTTTTGCAGACACAGGGTCTCACTATGTTGCCCAGGCTGCTCTTGAACTCCTGGCTTCAAGTGTGGATATAATTATTTTAAAACTATCCACATCATAGCAGGTATCAATAGTTCTTTCCTTTTTGTTGTTGAGTAATATTCCCACATCAGATTTAAAATGGCAACCTCCTGAAAATACGGGAAAGCAAAGACCAGGAGGATGACCTCCCATCTTGGAAATTCTCATACCAATGGACCTTCATGAATTTTCCTATGTTGGTCCTGATTTTGCTGCCCTACTTTGGAAAGTTGTGGTTTTAATGAACCATATTCTTCTCAAAGAACCTGTTGCTGAAAACCTTCTTTCCTTTTCACAGATTTTGATTATTTAGCTGAAAAGAGTACATTGTTACAAAACTGTAGCTATGAATGTATTTTCCCTATGGGACATTTAGGCTTTGCTTTATTCTATTTTTATAGATTGTACCCCTGTGCACCAGCTAGCTGATATGAGATGTTGAAGACAATTAAGAGGTTGTGGGTAGGTCAGCTCTTGGTCAAGCTACTACAAGAAATGTAGTTCAAGGGCAAGCTGGCTGATTTTCAGGAAAACAACAAAAGTAGTAAAATTTCTAATATATATAATTTAATGTGCTCAGAAGCAGTAATTATAGTAACTAAAATTCACTTGAATATTGTCTATGTACTTGGCATTGTTATGAGCTTTACATGTATTGTCTCATTTAATCTTTAAATCCCAATGAGATTGATGGTATTAATTATTCTTATTTTACATAGAGAAAACTGAGGCATGGAGACAGTAAGGTCAGAGAATAAATGTCATAACAGAGCAAAGCCTAGAGACAAAATGACCAAGACATACATATCTTGGCATGAATTCCAGCCCTGCCACTTAGTAGTGCCCGGTTTCTGTTCCAGTTAAGTAGGTCTCTGTAAAATACATTTCATAAACTAACAGTACCAGCTCATATGGTTGTTGTATGGCTTAAGTGGTATAATAATGCTTGCAAAGTACTTAGCACAAAGTCAGTAATAAACAGTAGCTGTAATAATAATAATTATTATTATTACAGTGCCCAAGCAGTAATGCCTTCAACTATTATTACCCCGAGCCAATTACTCAAAAGTAAATTGTTTTTAAACCTAATAATCAAAAATGAGCTTACATCATTTCTAAATATTGCACATTTTGAAAGCACGGGAATTACTATTAATTCAAATGCACACTGATTTTCTACCAAAAGTGTTGATTTATACTCTATCGCTAAGTGTGTTTCCTGACAACATATTAAGACAACTCCTAATTTTCTTTAAAACACATCCAAAGAGAAACACACCTAATATTTTAATCCAGTGACAAATGTGTTTGCCACATGGGTATTATCTGAGAGTTAGCAATTAAACTCCTCGGTCAACAATCCCTGCTTTACTTTGCTTCGTTCAGCCAACTCCCATTTCTTTTATTTTCCTCAGCACATAATGTGATAAATGTTCCCAATGCAACGTGCTTCACAGGGTAGCTGTGGGGTTGCCAAGGTACACACACACAAAGTCTCACCAGGCAGAGATGAAAAGGAGTGTAATATAGCAAGGCTGCCTATGACATTCTGGAATACTTTATGGCTAGGGAAAGCTTGAGGGCTTGCTCTTGAATATGCAGTTAACCTCACTGTGATTTTTAGTGTGTGTCCCTCCCCATATATCTTATCACAACCAAAAATTATAGACTCTTATCTTAGAGAAGTTGGGGACCACCGACTTGCCACATGCCCTTGCATGCCACATGACAAAATTCACCTTGCCAATGCATCTCTCTCCATCCCCATGCCAGCTCAGGATTAGTGCAATGACCTTTCCTAATTAGATGGCACAAATTCCTATCTGGAGTCTTATTCCGAATTGTAGTTACCAGTCATATGACTGTAAGAAAATACTCCAGGCTGTTATCACCAGGCAGCTGGGGGAGAAAACCAAGGTAGCAATCCTGGCTCTACAAAGCCGTCCTTGGCTCTTTGTAGCGGAACAGAACTGGAAATACTGTCTGGCCTTGAGGGAAAATAAAGACAAGAGCTTGGCTGTTACAGTTGTAGTCATCGAGTCCTTCTGAAATACCTATATGGAAGATTATTTTACTGATTTTGTTCTCTTCCTGGAAACAAGCAAGAGTTGGAAGGGGCCTTAGTCTAGACTTACCACTAGTTTGCATTAGGTTCATCATCCCAGTGATCTGCATTTTGGATCTATTGCATCATTTGCCTATCTCTCCTTCAGTAATACCCCCTCCTGCACACACAAACACCAAGACCCCAATACCATCTAGCAATACTGTGAGGACCCTTTTGTTTTCCATTCATCATAAGAAGTGTGCTCAACTCTGTACTCCCCTTAAATCTCTAGTTTCCCCATTCGCCCGCCCCTCCCCTTGCACTGAATCCTTTTCACTTAATGACCTTATCCTTCTACTCCACAGAGAAAATCGAAGACTTCCCAATGGAAATCCTACAAAGTTTGTGCATTGATGTATATCGTATCCTTCCACGATGAGAAATAGATGGTCTTTATTTGAACGGATAATCCCTCCACCTGTACTATGGATCCTCTAAAAGTCCAGCTTTTTAAAGAACCTAACCTCATGAATTTCCCCATCTCTTTATTTTGTCTTTTTGTCTTCAACCTTTTTTTTTCTCCTGCGGCCTCCTTGGCATCAACATTTAAACATCCTCAAGTTTCCCTTCCTCTAAAAAGAAAAAAATCTCCTTCGACTCTTTTTCTCCTATAAGCTACCTCTTTCTACATTTTTAATTCACTGGTACTACTTCTATTGTTGTCTTTCTCTCTTTTTCATTAGCTCCTTGCCTCACCACAAATCCCATGAGACAGCTCTTGTAATGTCACCAATGACTTCTATGTTATCAAATATAATTGGCTTAGCTCTGCTTACCTGGATTCTCTATGATATTCAGCATATTCCTTCCTGCTTGAAACATGCTCTAGTCTTGATTCCAGGAAACTGGTCTGATTTCCTCCTACCCGAGACATTTCCACCTCTTCTCAACTTTCCCAATTCTTTCTGCTCTATCTGACCAGTATATGATGAGTTTTCCAAAACTTAGTTCTAGGTTCTCTTTTCAGGTCAAACTCTCCCTAGATGATTTCAACTATTCTACACAACTTCATTTACCAGAAATATGCTAATAAATACAAATTAACTTTGCTGCTAGCCTTCTATGAGGCCCAGAAGTATACTTTCAACTGCACATTCATCTTTATTCACCTTTATTCCAAAGGCATCTTGACTCTAACTTGCCAAACCAATGGGGAAATCTCACTTTATTCTCCAAAAGTGGCTCTTCCAAGTGTTCTGTACCTAAAAGCACTAGTACCTACCCGTTTGTTCATACAAGAAACTAGGGAATTATTCTTGAGACTTTCTTCTCCCTTAACTGCCACATTCAACCAGCCACTGGGTTCTCTCTAATAGGAAGAATCCCTATTTCCCTCCGGTTGTGTTGTCCAAAAGGAACTTCTGGCCCTAGGAGAAAATAATCTTGAAATAACACTTCTAGTTTTCATTCCATCGGTCCTCTCCATATCCTCCTCTTTTATGGGGAAAGGGAAGGTATTACCTTATTGGGGAGTTTAGAAGGAGCCAGGCCATTATGTGTTCTCCCTCTTTCTCGGTTCATTCTCCAACAGTCCTGAAAAAGTGTCTCTACAGACTGAAATCTTCCCTTAGAGGTTCATTTTGCATCCTAGGCTTGGACAAAAGGCATTAGGAAAAAATTGGCCACACACTTAAGCTTCCCTGGAAGGATATTCTTCATAGGTCTGCTTTTTTCAATTGATTCCAAACTCAAAGGTTAGAGAAAGAAGATAAATTACTGCCCACAGAAGCTCACAGCATTGCTTTTGTCTTCTGGACACCTCTCATGAACACCAATAGTAAAAACCATCTTTACTGTCACTATCTCACTCCAAGCCTGCATCACGGCTCAATAACATTGTTAAAATGGCTAGACTGCAAATTTTCTCTTCTCTTCTTCTAGTCCATTCTCTTAGATGCAGCCGGAGTGGCCTTATTAAAACGCAAGTGGCATCATGTCACTCCCCTGATTAAACCTTCACTTTGTTTCCTATTGCTGTTGGGATGAAAGTTTTAAAAGTCCTGCATACAATGCCACATGTCATGCGCCATTTGAAACATTCTTCCTGTTGTTCATTGCAGACTGCTCAAGCGCTGCTTTTTTTGCTAGTTGGTCACCCTTTTCCCTCACTCTTGACCAGGATGATCCCAGCATAGCCCAACAATCTCAGATTAAGCTTCATTTCTCAGAGCTCCAATTAAAAGCAAGAAACCTGTTAACATTATGTACATTTTCTTTAGCGTCTTGTCCTTTTTCTTTGAGGTACTCATCACTATTTTATTTAATGTTAGTATTAATTAATATTATTCATTGTTTCCAATCCCAACTGGTACATTACCACAGCATTACCATTGCATGAGAGAAAGTAACTGAGGCTCCACTGTGCCAGGCAGCCTTATTCCTACCAGAACAACTCCATGATAACTAAAGGAGAAATGCACCCTGGGAAAAGTGACACAGTTCATTTGGTATCAGTTGTCCGGTGGTGGAATCAATGGACAAAATAGGACTATGCACATATGTATAAAAACAGATCAAAAGTAAGCTTATGAAAAATAGCCATATCATAGAAGCTAACGTTTTAATGATATATCTTGTGATATGATAATAAACAATCCATTTATTTTTAGTGATTGGAACACTGAGTTGAAAGGGACTTCGAGATACTGCTAATTTTTAAAAGTGATTTATATGGAAGTAATTTATATGGAAATAATTTATAAATAAGCAGCATAGACAATGAAAGAATCTTTAAATTTGACTCCTGGCCCAGTGCGGTGGCTCATGCCTGTAATTCCAGCACTTTGGGAGGCCAGGCAGGTGGATCACCTGAGGTCAGAAGTTTGAGACCAGCATGGCTAACATGGTGAAACCCCGTCTCTACTAATAATACAAAAACGTAGCCGGCATTGTGGCACACACCTGTAATCCCAGCTACTCGGGAGGCTGTGGCAGGAGAATCACTTGAACCCAGTAAGCAGAGATTGCAGTGAGCCAAGATCATGCCATTGCACTCCAGCCTGGGCGACAAGAGTGAAACTCCGGTTCAAACAACAAAACAAAACTTTGACTCCTGACTACACCACCTGCTATCTGTGTGATCTTAGGTAAATTTTTTAACCTCTTTCCTCCTCTATCACTTTATTTGTTTTAAAGTGATAATAATAACTCAATGTTTGTGAAGAGTAAGAGTAAATTATATTTGTGATGCAACCAGCACAGATGAATATTAAACACAGTAATTTCTAGGTTTGTGAATTACATGAAGTATTTTTATAAATGATAATGCATATTACATTAAACACATAATTTTAATTATATTCAAGCACACATATAATTGATTTAGGTAATACACACATTCAAATATGTATTCAAAGTACACATGTAATTGATTTAGATATTCAATATATATTCAAGTACAACAAAATTGATTTAGGTAAAACACAGGGATATGATGTTGCTTATTTTGTCAAATATTATGAGAAAATCCATAGAACACTATTACTTTATAAAAAGAAAAGACAGGTTAACAGCAAAGAAGTAGATCTTTACATTTAAATTGAATACATTGAGCTTTATGTTATGCATTTCTCCATGGAAGTATGAAAACCTGATCTCAGACTATTACTGGTTTGTGAGCTGCACTTGGAGACTCACAATTAAAGTAGCTATTTCATAAATATTACTTGAATCTAAACCTGTGCCCTAATATCAGAAAACTGAGTGACTAAATCATTGAGGACCAGTTCTCGCCTGGGCTCTTTTTGTCGGGGGGGTGGGGGGACAGAGTCTCACTCTGTCCCCAGGCTGGAGTGCAGTGGCGCAATCTCGGCTCACTGCAACCTCTGCCTCCCGGGTTCAAGGGATTCTCCTGCCTCAGCCTCCCACGTAGCTACAGGCGCAAACCACTACTCCCAGCTAATTTTTGTATTTTTAGTAGAGACGGGGTTTCGCCGTGTTGGCCAGGATGGTCTTGAACTTCTGACCTTGTGATCCGCCCGCCTCAGCCTCCCAAAGTGCTGGGATTACAGGCATGAGCCACCATGCCCGGCCTGCCTGGGCTCTTTAAGGTCTCAAGAGAAGACTCTCCTGTGCCTCATGGTACATGCAAATCCATAGGCTTAACCTTTCAAGTAAACTGATGCTCATTTTTTTTTTTTTTTTTTTCTCAGAGTTTCGCTCTTGTTGCCCAGGCTGGAGTGCAATGGCGCAATCTTGGCTCACGGCAACCTCCACCTCCCAGGGTCAAGCTATTCTCCTGCCTCAGCTTCCTGAGTAGCTGGCATTACAGCCACATGCCACCATGCCTGGCCAATTTTGTATTTTTAGTAGAGATGGAGTTTCTCCATGTTGGTCAGGCTGGTCTCGAACTCCCGACCTCAGGTGATCCGCCCACCTTGGCCTCCCAAAGTGCTGGGATTACAGGTGTTAGCCACCGCGCCTGGCCTGCTCATTGATTTTGATGGTAGAAAAGTATGATTTTCTTTTTATTTGATAAATAATAGTCAGTTTTTCAGTTGTTTGGGAAAATTATAGCTAGGATATTTTATTCTGCCCGACTTTAAAAAATGGTTTGAAGGACTTTTAAAAATATGTATTAAGATCCTATGTAATAAAACTGTAAATCTACCTACAGAATGGCTGAATTTCATGACATTTTTTAAAAAACGGCCTGGTGCAGTGGCTCACGCCGGTAATCCCAGCACTTTGAGAGGCTGAGGTGGGCAGATCACAAGGTCAGGAGTTCAAGACCAGCCTGAGCAATATGGTGAAACCCCATCTCTACTAAATATACAAAAATTAGCCAGGCGTGGTGGCGCACACCTGTAGTCCCAGCTACTCAGGAGGCTGAGGCAGGAGAATCGCTTGAACCCGGGAGAAGGAGGTTGAGATTGCGCCACTGCCCTCCAGCCTGGGCGACAGAGCGAGACTCTGTCTCAAACAAACAAACAAAAGGCTCCTTAGTGCTCTCACGGAATATAAATTGTATGACTTTTTGGAAAACAAGCTGGCAATAACACAGTAAAAATCTTAAATTATTTACACTTTCCAAACCATTCTGTCTTTTCATATTTCATATTCCATATTTCAAATATGAAATTTAAATTCCAATGCCCATAAATAAAGTTTTATTAGAACATAGCCGAGCTTATTTATTTATGTATTTTCTACAGTTGCTTTGGTGCTGCAACTGCACGCTTAAATAGCTGTGGCAGAAATTTTGTGGCCCACAGAGCCTAAAATACAGTACTCTCTCCTTGTCCATCCTTATCCATAGTGGATATGTTCAAAGTCCCCCAGTGGATGCCTGAAACCATGGATAGTACCAAACCCTATATACCCTATTTTTTTCCACACGTTCATACTTATAATAAAGTTTAAGTAATAGATCAGGCACAGTAAAAGATTAACAACAATAACTAATAATAAAATAGAACAGTTACAACAATATACTGTAATAAAAGTTAGGTGAATGTGGTCTCTCTCAACATATTTTATCATACTATACTTACCCTTCTTGTGATGATGTGAGTTGATAAAATGCCTGTGTGATGAGATGAAGTGAGTGAATGACATAGGCATTTGATATGAGTGGAAACTTCCAGAAATGATTCATAAGATTTAATTTGCATGTTGCTCTAAGTAGTGTGATGTAATCTTGTTCCACCCCACTCTGTCCTGCTGGGATTGCCATTAGTCACTTAGTATCCCTCTAGGTTATCAGATGATTGACCATCGTGGCATCCCAGTGTTTGTGTTCAAGTAACCCTTATTTTACTTAATAATGGCCCCAAAGTGCAAGAATTGTGATGTAATATTTTTGGACGTTAGTTGACTGTGGGTCACTGAAACCGCAGAAAGCCTAACTGCAGATAAAAGGCGACTCCTGCATTTACTATGTGGCCTTTTACGAAAAAAAATTTTTTGCTGACCCCTGTCCTAGAAAATAGGGCTATTTCAGGGTGGTCTGCTCAAAAGTTCCTTGCTCCATGCCATGTTGCCCCTCATATGTATATGGGAAGAAGGTGAAAGGCAACATATAGAAATGTTAACAGAGGAAAATTATCCTTGAGAGAACAACACCTAGCCCATTTACTTAATATTTTTTGAGTGAGTGAATGCATATGTGACTACTAATGGATATAGAGGGACTCATATGGAATGTTCTTAAGAAGTCCTGTGTCATCTCTCCCTTGCCATTATCTATGGAGAGGTAGCCACTCAATGAAGAAGCCAACAATCACTTGAAGGGGCCTTTGGGTTCTTTACTGTGAGAGAATATCCTGGCTTAACAATTTCTAGAGTCATGGAATAACAGAGAAAGAATCTTCTCCTATTGCTCTCTGGTTTCTGAGAAGGCTGTCCTGATGCTACTGTGTTAGATAAGCCAGTATGGCCATTGGAATGAACCACGCTTAGGCCAAGGGCCATGAAATAGGAACTTCTGGTATATTAACTTGTGTCTAGACTGGTGCCACTAGTCACATGTGGCTATTTACATTTATTCAAATTAATTAAAATTACATAAGATTAAAATGTTAACTCTTCAGATAGAACAGACACATTTCAGGTATTCAATAGAACAAGTGACTGGTGCCTTCTATTTTAGTTTCAGGAAAAAATAGAATACAACATTTTCATCATCATAGAAACTTCTATTGGGCAATGCTGCTCTAGACACTGGCACAACTCTTTCACGCAACTGATGTTGTAGTACAGGAGTTGAGCATTTTTGCCTTAAGTCATATGTGTGATTCATCAAATTCACTTCCTAACCCAGTATTTTACGTCACAGTACATCTCTGAATTTAGAAATCATTGATAGGAGATTGGGCTTCCAAAATTTTATTTTCTAAATTTCAAAAATCTGTGTGTACCTCTCTTGCTTAGGTTTGAGATCCAAAGATTAGGTGCAGCTCCATGCCTCACATTAAAAAGACAAGGGGTGATTTTTCATAGAATACAATTCTTATTATGTAATTTGATATACGAAGGCCTGTGGATGCACACGGCAATCATTTCTTTCTCTACTTCTCTGCAATGTGTTTAAAGCTTTTTGGCTATGAATCAAGTAACTGAAGAATGTGTACTGGCTTGCAACTTTATTTATAAGACCGTTCTCTACTCACAGGGCCTTTTATCCAAACCTGAGAGTACTTTACATCTCCTTACTCATTAGAACATCTCATTCTTCTGGATGGGTGACAGGGATTAAATCTGTTCACAGATGGGGAGACCAAGGGGAAAAGTATTACAAGGTCACTTTCTGACACTGGCCATTCTAAGAACTGGATTTACTAAACCAATAATAACTGACCCAGTGCTAATAATGATGCTTGGAACTTTGAAGAACATTCCTCATCTAAACTTTTTATAGGACTTTTTTTCCTGAAACTATTTTCTGAATCTGTAGAAAAGAGTAACTTTTCTTTCTTTTCTTTTTCCCTTCTTTTTCATTCTTTACTTAGTAATTGTAAAAGTAGTAAATGCTAATTTGAAAACATTTAACAAGTGTAAAGAAGAAAAACTATCCAGGAAACAATTGTTTATTACTTCATTTTTTCATCCAAGTAATATTTGTTGAATGCTTACTACCTGCCAAGTATCACTCTACTTGAAGACAACTTTCTCCTCTGGACCCTCTTGGTACTTACGTTTTTCCCAGTATATAAATCAGAAAGGTAGAACATAGCAGTGGAAAAGCCATGCCCATCAGCACCTGGGTTCAAATTCTGGCTCTGACCGTTACTTGCTGTGTGACTTTGGGTGAGTTACTTAAACACCCTGAGCACAGTGGCTGGGTTCACGCCTGTAATCCCAGCACTTCGGGAGGCCAAGGCGGGCAGATCACCAGTTCAAGACCAACCTGGCCAACATGGTGAAACTCTGTCTCTGCTAAAATTACAAAACTAGCCGGGCTTGGTGGCACATGCCTGTAATCCCAGCTATTCGGGAGGCTGAGGCAGGAGAATTGCTTGAACCTGGAAGGTAGAGGTTGCAGTGAGCCGAGATCATGCCATTGCACTCCAGCCTGAGCAACAAGCGTGAAACTCTGGCTCAATAAATAAATAAACTCCCTGAGTTCCACTTTATTATATGTAAAATCAGTATAGTAATAGCAGATCTACAGGTTTCCTAAAAGAATTCAAATAATCTCTGCTCCATTGGGAAGTATGTAAGCTATTTGGGACACGAGCCCAAGAGCATGAGGTCTTAGCACAGTACCAATGTGGAGCAATACAAATGAGTAGGTTTACTTATTATTACTTTTTTTAAATCATGAAAGGAAGGAAGGCAGGACCAGTGAATCAGGGGATATGGGCCACTGGACTTGGGGCCAAGTTTTTCCAAGATCGAGAAAGGGAAGGCAGATATTTTCTTTCCCAGGCTAAACTTGTAAATTCCCAAGTGTATCACCAACTATAAAGTACTCCACGTTAACACCATTCAGAGCAATGATTGTTAGGTTTTCAAGCAAACTTGTAGACTCAACACAGAAGAAGAGGTATGCAGGGCAAGTAGGGCTGTGTAATCTTAAATTATAGTGAGTTAAATGGGAGCCTTTGAGAAATGACTATGTTTATCCATAGTATTTGCAGGTCTCTCTTGCCAGCTTACATACGGCTGTCACAATGGGAATGAAGGAATCATGGAAGCTTCCACACAGCCTTGCCAATTCTCTTTTTTAGTAGGAAGCTGATTATTCAATTTGGAAATAAACCCAGATTCCTTGTTTCTCTTTCTGCCTATTTTCCTCCAGTACTTTCTGATCATGTCACTTACAGAAGCTTTGCCAGAGGATAGAAAGGAACACGTTCAGGAAGTATTTAGTCAATGTTTCATTGTTTTCTGGTAACACAGATTAAAGTTATTTGGAAGACTATATTCCAAGACTATCCCTTACTCTTGATAATGCAAATTAGAGATCAATCAAAGCTCCGGTAAGATTATCTTGTTTTCTATACCAATACTCCACTCTTTAGAAGTGGACATTCAAGGACTAACCATCTCCTTTTTTCCTCATTAACATGGGCAAATTAAAATCCGAATGCAACAAAATTCTCTCAGAGGTTTTATATTTATTTTTAGCTCTACACATTGATCCCAAACTAGTTTAAAAAAAATAAATTTAACCTTTGAACTGATGAGAACAATTTACAACATATTGAGCAACTTAGAGTTTTCATTGTGTAAGTCAACAATTAATATATAGTTTAGTTTCCTGCCTTACTAGATTTTATAAAAAGTATAGTTGCTTGAAAATTTTTAAGAACATTATTTTCTAACCACCTTGCCACTATGCAATATTTATTGTTACTGTGGAGATTTTCTTTCCCCCTTAGCCCCAGCTTGAGATCATTTGGGAATCAGAAGTGAATCTTTAAATCACCTGATTTCACATCTCAGCAGCTTTGGTTTGGTCAACATCAGTGAAGAGTATACATTGAGGCAGAGGTTAAAAACACAAAGACAAAACTCCAAACTGAATGGAATAAATAACTTGCCTTCAAGTGGAAAAAGTCTATAATTTTGTTGATTGTCTTTCATAAAACCTTTCTCAAAAAAGATGGGCACTTTTATATCCACAAAACAACACCCTCCTCCCACCAAAGTATTTTTTAAATAATTAGGCACTGTCTTTTTTACATGTGATTTGTCAAATAGAAGAGGTATGCTTCTGGAATCAGCTTCTAAGTGATTTATCATTTCTGCTCTTTATTTGTTCAATGTGAAGATTATTGCTTTGCATACTGCATGTGAGCCCTTCAGAATCCTTTTAAAAGGCTCAAATATGCAGGTCCAACTGTGGCTAAATATATTTTCATTTTATTCTTAAAATTATAGAAGAATGTATATGACCTTTGGAGAATGACAAAAATTGCTATGTGATCTTCATTATCAGATTAATTAGGAACAGCTTTTTCTGTAAAATGGATTTAGAAATACCCACTCCATAGGATGGTTGTGAAGTCTAACGCGGTTCTCCCATGTACACTTCCCAGAATATTGCAGTTCATGTAAGAGACACTCAAATATTCACCCTATAAGCAAAATTGAAGTTAGGTGAAGGTAGGTGCCTCTGAGGGAAAAATCTCAAGTTTTTCTGAGGTGTCCAGAAAATGCTGTTTGGTTTTGGTTTTGGTTTTGGTTTGAGGTTCTGCTATATAGCACACATTAGGCTAGGTATTGAGTATTTAATTCTCTCTAGACTACAGCAATAGGGGCTGACTCCCAATTATCTGTTCTACCCACAAATAATTGGCCCAAGCACATAATGATAAATCCAAACATCCTGTCTGTAATGGGTTCAGGAATAACCAATTCTGGCTAAAGACGTATAGAGAAAATTTAGACAAGAGGACACTTGTTAAGAGATTGCCACGATACAATAATTTTCCTCATACCTCCAGACTTGGCCATTTGGGGGCATAAGGGTTAGCACTAAAGCAACTATCTTGCTACTAGCATGAAATAAAACTCACGAATGGCAGAGGGCACATCCTGATGACATCATTTAATTGCTGAAACAACCAATCCTGGAGTACACCCTACTACTGGCCTTCTTAGGTATAAAATAATAAATGTCCTTGTTTAAGTCAGCTGGTGTTATTTTTATATTACTTGGACTTAACAACAACAAGCAGACAGAAACAAAAACACCATTCTACCTAAAAAGAGTAGCTTCCAAACTATCTCTTTACTTCTACTCTTGCTTCTCATAGTCTATTTTCAGCACAATAGCCAAAGATCCTTTACACTCTTATCTTCTCCTGACTCAAAACCATGTAGTGGCCACCAATAAACCTCAGAATATAATCCAAAATTATGATCAAGGCTTACAGCATCCAATATGATCTGACCCTTTTCACTACCCCAGCATCACCTCTTTCCAGTCTGACCCTTTATAGCTCAGCTAATGTCCACAAAGGTCTTCTTTCTCCTCCTTGAACAGCCATTTCTCATCTCAAAGACTTCATTCTTCTCTCTGCCTGAAATGTGCTTCTCTTAGTTTTATTTCATTCTATTCTCAGTTCAGTTATCTTCTCAGAGAGGCCTTAATCATCCTATCAACAAAATAGCATGCACGCTCACCTAAACCCAGCTTTTTATTTCATTTGCTACATTATTTACTTTATAGCATATATTACTTTCTGCAATTGAATTGAAAGTAATGGCAAAAACCACAATTACTCTTGCACCAAACTAATATGTATTTGTTTACTTGATTTTATCTGTTGTCCACACTAAAATGAAAACTACATGAGAGCAGAGACCCTGTCTACTTTGTTCACCCTTGTGTCTCCAGGGCCTTGTACAGTGTCTGGTGATGTAGTTTGGCTCCGTGTCTCCACCCAAATCTCATCTCAAATTGTATTTCCCATGTGTCAGGGAAGGGGCCTAGTGCGAGATAATTAGGTCATGGGGATGGATTTCCCTCTTGCTGTTCTCATAGTAGCGAGTTCTCACAAAATCTGATGGTTTAAAACTGTGTGGCTTCTTCGTGCTGTCTCTCTCCTGCTCTGCCATGGTAAATATGTGTTTGCCTCCCCTTTGCCTTCCACCATGATTGTAAGTTTCCTGAGGCCTCCCAGCCATGCTTCCTGTTAAGCCTGTCGAACTCTGAGTGAACTAAATCTCTTTTCTTTAAAAATTACGCAGTCTCAGGTAGTTCTTTACAGCAGTGTGAAATGGACTAATGCACCTGGCATGTAGTAAGTACTCAATCAGTATTTGTTTAATGAATGGAAGGTAGAACTACTGTAGGAATAGGAGTACCTCAAAGCCTGAGATAAATAGAAAAAGGCTGTAAGAAGAAGGAAAGCAGATAGAAAAACAAGATATTCAAAAGAAGCCTTGATGACATAATTAAAAATGGAAAAAGTACAAATAGAAACATGTAATACAAAACAAATGGCTATTAACATCGATGACCAGAGGTCTAGGCCTGAGAAAATAAAAACTAATGGCTATTGCTTTGGTATAACAACAAATCTGAATATAAAGAGGAACATGTGAAACCTCGTAAGCTAGTCTTCATCTTGGTCCAGTGGAGAAGTAAGCTCCACTGGCCCAGGAAGTCAAGAAGACCTGAAAGATCCACAAATGTGAATTTAACTGTAGATAATAAAAAATAAAATGTTTGAAATTGCATATGCCCTCACTTCTCTCTGGAAGAAAAATATGAAAGTGATATTAACTTCACCTCTAGTAAGCTGCTGAAATTTTAGAGAAGCTTCAAAACATAGCAGAAGCACAACCTCTAAAAAGTACCTCTTTACATACTATTAGGATGATATGTTATTTGGAATAAACATAGAAAAAAATCTGCAAATCCAAAACATAAATAGGATATACAAGGAAAGAGATACAGAGCCACATGAAATGTAAAAAGCAATCTTTTCTGTTCACATGACAATATAGCTGAAATTGAGTCTTCAAAAACTTAGAAATTCGTTGTATGGCAGTGAAAAAAAGTGTTAGCTACGACAGGAAGTAGCTAAAACTTGCTTGAAGGGAGTAACAAGATGCCAGAACCTAGAAACATGTATTAAAAATATGTACAAAAAAGATGTCGAGGAAGAGGTAAATTCAAAAGCTTACAACATTGCAAGATTCCATTTAAATGAGTGGCTGGCAAGAAAAAAGACAAAAGTAAAATTCTCGTGGACTTCAAGCAATATGAAAAAACTAAAGTTGGTTTTAAGGAATTTTTCAATAGTCTTTCTGAAGAGTTGGTGCTCCCAACCAGAGCTCATGATCTATGACTCCACAGTTACATAAAAGTTTACCATTAAATCAAGGACAGCAGTATGATTATAAAGAGATCAAGGGGGGAAATGTATTAAGAATAGTATCTTCAAAAACAAACAAATAAACCTTAGAAAAATGATATTTACCTGCCAGACTCAAGATGAGGGAAAATAATAAAGCCATCTATGCTGACTGAAGGTTCCTTAACTCAACCACTTGGTGCAGAGATCCTGGTTGTCCTGGTTAGCCACAAGATTGGAGAATGAATTGTGAACAAAAGACAAGGAAGGCATTGCCAAAGGTAGTGCAGTACTGAAAATTCTAATCTCTTTCTTCCAAGCAAGACATTTAAAGTTATTCTGACCCAAATAATAATAATGGCTAACATTTTTGGAGGGCATACTGTCTACCAGACACTGTCTTAAGGATATTACATAAAGCATTTTATCTAACTCTTATAATGACATTATGTTAGTCTCAATAGGATCCTTCAGAAAAACAACAAAATGACAACAGGAATAATTGCATAAAAATGCACCAGAAATCTCAAGTGGCTGTAATAATGTCTAACATGACAGACAGGCTGTAAAAACACACAAGGACAGTCATTTGGGAATGTGTTGCATATACCTGGGGCATAGCTTAGACAGACAAGAGAAATAATTCAGCCTACTGGAAAAGATGGGAATTCTATAACTGGAGATACAAATGATAGTTTTTTCAAGGTAAGTATAATTTTTTTTAAAAGGAAAATAAAAGAAATACTAACAAACATTCGTGATCCGTGTTGTATTTACATTGACTACTAGATATTCCATGGTATACGATTCTGCTCTGAAGGAAGTATCAAAAATTAAGGTAAAGCTAAGCATACTAAAGCATGCTTTTTCTCTTCTTTGGAAATTTGTATAAACATTAACAAGACATATAACCTATTTTGTGTATGCTTGTTCTGGAATAAAGGATCATTCTAATCAGGACTTTGGTCTAATGAAGCAACTCTTTGCTGCAAGAGCTGGCAAAACTGAAATGCAACATTACTTCCCAATGATACACAGGAAAATAATACACAGGGTAACACAGGCTTTCAAACTGTGCTAAAAAGGGTACAGAATGTAACCAGGTAGAGACTGGAGGATCATACCTCTGAACACTTGGTAATATGTTGAAAAGACAGTTGTTAAGACCACGATTTAAAAAAAAAATTGTATGTATTAAGAAAAGCACAAGGGAGGAGGAAATGGAGCAAGACTGCTGAATAGAATCCTCCAGTGATTGTCCCTTACTGCATGAACACCAAACTTAACAACTATCCACACAAGAAAGCACCCTCACATGAACAAAAAAAAATCAGGTGAGTAATTACAGTACCTGGTTTTAACATTATATCAGGAAAAAACGGCACTGAAGAGGGTCTTGAATTGCCTACACCACTCCTCCCATATCCGCTGGCATCACAGCATGACATGGAGAGAGAATCTGTGTGCTTGGGGGAGGGAGTGAAGAGACTGTGAGACTTTACATTGCAACTCAGTACTGCCCTGTCCCAGCGGAAAGCAACACAGGGCAGGATTCCACCAGTTCCCATGGAGAGAGCATTTAGATAAATCCTAGCTGGAGGGGAAGTATCCATCCCAGAGGTCAGAACCTGACCCACTAGCCCCACCACCATGGGCTAAAGTGCTCTGGGGTTCTAAATAAACTGGAAAGACAATCTAGGCAAAAAGGACTGCAATTCCTGGGCAAGTCCTGGTGCTGTGCTGAGCTTAGAGCCGGTGAACTTGGGATGCAGGTGACCCAGTGACACACCAACTGGGGCAGCCACAGGAGTGCTTGCATCACCCCTGCACCAACTCCAGGTAACTCAGCTTGCAGTTCCAGGAGGAGATGAAAGAGTAAAGACTTTGTCTTGCAACTTGGATACCAATTCAGCCACAATAAAATAAAAGCACCAAGTAGAGTCCTGAAGACCCCATGCTAAGCCATAGCTCCAGGATGACATTTCTAGACCAACCCTGGGCCAGAAGAGAACCAACTGCCCTGAAGGGAAGGACTCAGTCCTGGCAGAGTTCATCACCTGCTGACTAAGAATTCACTACCTGCTGACTAAAAAGCCTTTGGGTCTTGAATAAACATCAGTGGTAGCCAGGCAACAGTCACCGTGGGCCTTGGGCAAGACCTAAAACCTGGCTGGCTTTATGTATGACCCAGCATTTTTCCAGCTGTGGTGGCTGTAACCCCTTCTGCTTAGGGAAAGGAGAGGGAAGAATTAAAGACTTTGTCTTGCAGTTTGGGTACCAGCTCAGCCAAAGTAAAATAAAGCAAAGCAGACACCCAAAGTTTCCAGTTCTAGGCCTTGGCTCCTGGAGGGCATTTCTAGACCCACCTTGGGCCAGAAGGGTATGTGTTATCCTTGTAGGAAAGACCCAGGTCAGGCAAGACTCACCACCTTCTGACTAAAGAGCCCTTGTGCCTTGAATAAACATCAGTGATAACCAGGCAATACTCACCACAGACCTGGGGTGGTGGTGGCCATGGAGAAAGACTCCTGCTTGAGAAAAGGATAGGGAAAAGTAAAGAGGACTCTTGCAACATGGATACCAGTTCCACCCCAGCAAAATAAAGCACTAAGCAGATTCCTAAAGCCCCCAGTCACTGGCCATAGCTCCTGAATGGCATTTCTAAACTCACTTTGGGCCAGAAGGAAACCTGCTGCACTGAAGGAAAAGACTAACTTTTGGCTGAATTAATCACCTGTTGATTAAAGAGCCCTTGGGCCTTGAATAAACATCAGTGGTAGCCAGAAAATAGTCACCACAGGCCTTGGGTGATACTCAGTACTGTGCTGGACTCAGGTGTGACCCAGCACAGTCCTGGTGTTGGTGGCCACAAGGGTGCTTGTTTCACAGCTCCCCCAGATGCAGGTAGCTCGGCATGGAGAGAAAGACTCCATTCGCTTGTGAAAAAGTAAGGGAAGAGAATAAGAGACTGCCACATAATCTAGGGAATTCTCATGGATCTTACCTAAGACAACCAAGGCACTACCTCTATGAGTCTCCAAGAGTCACAGTGTTACTGGGCTTGGGGTGCCCCCTAATGCGCTTATGGCAATTCCCTTTGAATAGTTGGAAAGTCTTCTCAAGAAAGATGGGTACAAACAACCCCAGACTTTCAAGACTACAATAAACACCTAACTCTTCAGTGCCCAGACACCACTGAACATCCAAAAGCATCAAGACCATTTAGGAAAATATGACATCACCAAACATACTAAATAAGGCAACTGTGACCAATCCCAAAGTGACAGAGATATGTGACCTTTCAGAAAATTCAGAATGGCTGTTTTGAGGATGCTCAATGAAATCCAAGATAACACAGGGAAGGTATTGTCCTGTCAGATAAACTTCACAAAGAGATTGCAATAATTAACAAGAATCAAGCAGAAATTTAGAAGCTGAAAAATTCATCTGACAAACTAAAGAATACATTAAGTCACTCAACAGCAGAATTATCAAGCAAAAGGAAGAATTAGTGAGTTTGAAGACAGGCTATTTGAAAAATATACAGTCAGAGGAGCCAACAGAAAAAGAAAAAATATATAATGAAGCATGCCTTCAGGCTCTAGAAAATAGCCTCATAGAGGCAAATATGAGTTACCTGCATTAAAGAGGCAGTAGAGAGAGAGAGATCAGGGTAGAAAGTTAATACAAAGAGATAATAATAGAGAACTTTTCAAACCTAGAGAAAGATATCAATATTGAAGTATAAGAAGTTTATGGAATACCAAAAAGATTTAACACAAATAAGACCACCTCAAGACACTTAATAATCAAATTCCCAAAGGTTAAGAATAAAGAAAGGATCCTAAAAGCAGCAGGAGAAAATTAAAAAAAAAAAAAAACATATAAAGGACCTCCAATATGTCTGGCAGCAGATTTCTCAATGGAAACCTTACAGGCCATGAGAGAAGTGCATGACGGATTTAAAGTGCTGAAGGAAAAAAACTTTTATCAAAGAATAATATATCCATTGAAGATATGCTTCAAACGTGAAGGAAAAATAAAGGCTTTCCCAGACAAAAGCTGAGGAATTTTGTCAACACCAGATCTGACCTACAAGAAATGCTAAAGTGAACTATTCAATCTGAAAGCAAAGAACACTAATGAGGACTAAGAAATAATCTGAAAGTACAAAATTTACTGGTAATACTAAGTACACAGACAAATACAGAATATGATAACACTTTAATTGTAATATATAAATTACTCATATCTTGAATAGGAAGTCTAAAAGACAAACCTATCAAAAAATGATAGCTACAACAAATTATAAAGACATATTCAGTATAATAAGATATAAACATAAACAACAAAAAGTTAAAAACTGGGGAGGATGAAGTTAAACTGTAGAGCTTTCATTAGTTTTCTTTTTGCTTGCTTGTTTGTTTTGCAATTAGAGTTGTCATCCATTTAAAATAATGGGTTATAAGATGTTATTTGCAAGCCTCATGGTAACCTCAAATCGAAAAGCCTGCAAAAAAAAATTAAAAAGCAAGAAATTAAAACATACCACCAAAAGAAAGAGCTTTCATTAAAAAAAAGACAGAAAGAAGGAAGAAGGAAGAAAAGACAACAGAACAACAAGAAAACAAATAACAAAATGATGGGAGTCAGTCCTTACTGATCAATAATAACATAGAATATAAATGATCTAAACTCTCCAAGCAAAAACATAGAGTGGCTAAATGGATAAAGAAACAAGACCCAATGAACTGTTGCCTACAAGAAACACACTTCATATATAAAGACACATATAGATTGAAAATAAAAGGATGAAAAAAGATATTCCATTCAAATGGAAGCCAAAAAGAGCAGGAGTCGCTATAATTACATCAAACAAAACAGACTTCGAGACAGAAACTGTAAGAAGAGACAAGGAAGGTCATTATATAATGGTAACGGGATGAATTCAGCAAGAGGATGTAACAATCCCAACACTGGAATACCCAGATGTATAAAGCAAATATTATTAGAGCTAAAGAAAGAGGTAGACCTCAATACAATAATAGGTGGATACTTCAGCACCTTGCTTTCAGCATTGGACAGGTTATCCAGACAGAAAGATCAACAAAGAACATTGGACCTAATCTGCAATATTGACCAAATGGATCTAGTAGATATTTACAGGACATTTCATCCAGTGGCTGCAGAACACAGATTCTTCTACTTAACACATGAATCATTCTCAAGGATAGAGCATATGTTAGGCCACAAAACAAGTCTTATAACATTTTTTAAAAATTGAAAATATCAATAATATAGTTTAGATATTTGTCACTGCCCAAATCTCATGTTGAATTGTAATTCCTAATGTTGGAGGTGGGGCCTGATGGGAGGTGTTTGGATCATGGGGGCAGATCCCTCATGAATGGCTTGGGCCACCCCCTTGGTGATAAGTGAACTCTTATTCTAAGTTCACATGAGATCTGGTTGTTTTAAAATGTATGGCACTTTCCCACCCACTCTCTCTCTCTCGCTTCCACTTTTGCCATATGATGGACCTGCTCCCCCTCTGCCTTCTGCCATGATTGTAAGCATCCTAAGGTCCCCACCAGAAACTGAGCAGATGCTGGTGCCATGCTTCCTGTATAGCCTGCAGAATCATGGGCTAATTAAACCTCTTTTCTTATAAATTACCCAGTCTTGGGTATTTCTTTATAGCAATGCAAGAATGGCCTAATACAATCAAGTATATTTTCTGACCGCAATAGAACAAAAGTAGAAATCAGTAACAAAAGGAACTTTGGAAACAATATGAACACATGGAAATAAAACAATATACTCCAGAATGACCAGTGAGTCAATGAAGAAATTAAGAGGGAAATTTAAAAATTACTTGAAACAAATAAAAATAGAAACACAACATACCAAAACTTATGGAATACAGTAAAAGTAGTACTAAGAGGAAAGTTTGTAGCAATAAGTGCCTCCATCAAAAAAGCAATAAAAATTCAAATAAACAACTTAACAATGCATGTTAAATAACTTTAAGTAAAGATTCAGAGCCAAGATGGCTGACTAGACACAGCCAGAAAGAATATCTCCCACTGAGAGACCAGGACATTGGGAAGACTGACATATTCTAAACATATCTTTGGAGGGAAGGCATCGAGAGTGGACAGAGAGAGGACACAGACCCTAGACTGAAGGGGGGAGGAAGCTGGAAACCCTGCACCCAGCTGCCAAGCACTGAGATTTATTCCTGGTTCCCAACAGCTCCTGGGTGAAGGGGTGAGTTAAGCAGGTAAGAAGTGGTCCACTTATGTCACAGTCCTCCAGAATCCTAGCTACAGGAAACCCCTCACCCCTCATGGACACTTGAGCTGGCAAGCAGAGCTGCTTGAAGAGGGAGTACCTCAATCAGAAAGAAAAGCACATTAGTGAGCAATAATAAATCATCTGAAGGTACAAAACTCACTGGTAATAGCAAGCACACAGAAAAGCACAGAATATTATACCACTGGAATAGTAGTGTGTAAATTACTCTTATCTTAAATAGAAAGACAAAACAATGAACCAATAAAAAATAATAACTATAACTTTTCAAGGTACAGACAACACAAAAAGACAAGGTGAAACAACAAAAAGGTTTAAAGCAGGGTGAAAAGGTGAGAGTTGTTATTGGTTTTCTTTTTCCTTGTTTGTTTGTTTAGGCAATCAGTGTTAAGTTGTCATCAGTTTAAAATAATAGGTTATAAGATGTTATTTGCAAGCCTCATGGTAACCTCAAATCAAAAAGCCTGTAATAGAAAAAAATTAAAAGCAAGAAATTAAAACATACCACCAGAGGAAATAGCTTTTACAAAAAGGAAGACAGGAAGGAAGGAAAGAAGGAAGAAAAGACCACAGAACAACAAGAAAACAAATAACAAAATGACAGGAGTCAGTCCTTACTTATCAATAATAACATTGAATGTAAATGGACTAAATTCTCCCATCAAAAGACACAGAGTGGCTAAATGGATAAAGAAACAAGACCCAGTGATCTGTTGCCTACAAGAAACACACTTCACATACACAGACACATATAGACTAAAAATAAAAGGATGAAAAAAATATATTCCATTCCAATGGAAGCCATAAAACAGTAGGAGTAGCTATAATTATAACAAACAAAATAGACTTTGAGACAAAAACTGTAAGAAGAGACAAAGTAGGTCATCATGTAGTAATAAAGGAGTCAATTCAACAAGAGGATTATTAGAGCCAATGATACATATAGACTGTCAATACAGTAATAGCTGGAGGCTTCAACACCTTGCTTTCAGCATTGGACAGATTATCCAGACAGGAAATCAACAAAGAAACACTGGACTTAATCTGCACTATAGAAAAAATAAACCTAATAGATATTTACGACTAATTCATCCAATGGTTGCAGAATACATTCTTCCCCTAATCACATGGATCATTCTCAAGGATAGACCATATGTCAGGTCACAAAACAAGTCTTAAAACATTCAAAACAACTGAAATAATATCAAGCATCTTCTCTGACCACAATAAAATTTATAAATCAATAATGAGGAATTTTGAAAACTATACAAACATATGGAATTTAAGTAATATGCTCCTGAATGACCAGTAGGTAAAGGAAGAAATTAAGAGGGAAATACAAAAATTACTTGAAACAAATGAAATATTAAATACAACATATCAAAACTTATGGGGTACAGCAAAAGCAGTACTAAAAGGGAAATTTATAGGTATAAGTGCCTACATCTAAAAATAAGAAAAACTTCAAATAAATAACCTAATGATGCACCTAAAAGAACTACAAAAGCAAGAGCAAACCAAACCCCAAACTAGTAGAAGAAAAGAAATATTTAAGATTAGAGCACAAATAAATATAATTGAAAGGAAGAAAACAATAAAAAATCAATGTAAATGTTTATTTGAAAGGTAAATAAAATTGATAAACCTTTAGCCAGACTAACTAAGAAAAACACAGAGATGACCCAAATAAATAAAATCAGAGATGAAAAAGGAGACATTACAATGGATGTCCCAGGAATTCAAAGGACCATTAGTGGCTACTATGAGAAACTATCTGCCAATAAATTGGAAAATATAGAGGAAATGAATACGTTCCTAGGCACATACAAACCTACCAAGATTGAACCATGAAGAACTCCATAACCTGATCAGACCAAAAACAAGTAAAGAAATCAAAGCCATAATAAAAATCCAGTAAAGAAAAGCCCCAGATGTGGCTGGCCATGGTGTATCATGCCTATAATCTTAGTACTTTGGGAGGCCAAGGTGGATGGATCATTTGAGCCCAGGAATTCTAGACCAGTGTGGGCAACATGTCAAAACTCTGTTTCTACTAAAAATACAAAAACAGCCAGGTGCGGTGACGTGCACCAGTAGTCCCAGCTACTTAGGAGGCTGAGGTGGAAGGATCGCCTGAGCTTGGGTAAATGAGGCTGCAGTGAGCTAAGATCATGTCACTGCACTCCAGCCTGGGCAATGAGATGATCTGAAAAAAAAAAAAAAAATGAAAGAAAGAAAGAAAAAGAAAAAAAAGAAAAGCCCATGATACAATGGCTTCACTTCTGAATTCTACCAAACATTCAAAGAAATAATACCAACCCTACTCAAATTACTCCTAAAAATAAAGGAGAAGGGAATACTCCCAAATGCATTCTATGAGGCCAGTGTTACCCTGATACCAAAACCAGATAAACACAAAACAACAAAAGAAAACTATAGGCCAACATCTCTGATCAATATTGATGCAAAAATTTTCCACAGAATACTAGGAAACTGAATTCAATAACACATTTTTTAAAAGTCATTTATCATGACCAAGTAAGAGTAATCACAGGACACAAGGATGGTTTAACATACACAGATCAATCAATGTGATAGCCCATATCAACAGAATGAAGAATAAAACCATATGATCATTTCAATTGATGCTAAAAATCATTTGATAAAATTCAACATCCCTTCATGATAAAAAAAAAAACCCTAAGATTAGAAGGAACATACCTCAATACCATAAAAGCCATAAACAAGAGACCCACAGCTAGTATTACACTGAATGAGGAAAATCTGAAAACCTTTCCTCTAAGATATGGAACATGACAAGGATGTCAACTTTCACCACTGTTATTCAACACATAGTAGCAGATGTCCTACCTAGAGCCATCTGAAAAAAGAAAGAAAGAAAAAGCACCCCAATTGGAAAGGAAGAAGGCAAATTATTCCTGTTTGTAGATAATATGATCTTCTATTTGGAAAAACCTAAAGACTCCACCAAAAAGCTGTTAGACTGATAAACAAATTCAGTAAGTTTGCAGGATACAAATTTAACATACAAAAATCAGCAGCATTTCTATATGCCAACAGTGGACAATGTGAAAAAGAAATAAAAAATGTAATCCCATTTACAATAACTGCAAATAAAATAAGATACATCATAGGAATAAACTTCATCAAAGAAGTGAAAGATCTCTGCTATGAAAACTACAAAACATTGATTTAAGAAATTGAAGAGGACAACAAAAAAAAATGGAAGGGCATTTTACAGTCATGGATTGTAAGAATTCAATACTGCTAAAATGTCCACACTACCCAAAGCAACCTACAGCTTCAATGCAATCGCTATAAAAATGCCAATAACATTTTTCACATAAATAGAAAAAGATACAAAAATTTATATAGACCCACAAAAGACCCAGTATAGCCAAAGCCATCTAGAGCAAAAAGAACTAAACTGGAGAAATCACATTACCTGACTTCAAATTATTCTACTGTGCTACAGTAACCAAAACAGCATGGTATTGACATAAAAACAGACACACAGACCAATGGGACAGAATAGAGAACCAGGAAACGAATCCATATATCTACTCTGTTGAACTTATTTTCAACAAAGGTACCAAGAACATACATTGGAGTAAAGACAGTCTCTTCAATAAATGGTGCTGGGAAAACTGAATATTCATATGCAGAAGAATGAAACTAGACTCCTGTACCATGTACAAAAATCAAATCAAAACGGATTAAAGACTCAAACCTAGGACTTCAAACTATGAAACCATTACATGAAAACTGTGAAGAAACTCTCCAGGACATTGATCTGGGCAAAGACATCTTGAGAAATACAAGCACAGGCAAACAAAACAAAAATGGACAAATGGGATCATATCAAATCAAAAAGATTCTGCATAGCAAAAGAAACAATCAACAATGTGAAGAGACAACCCATAGAATGAGAGAAAATTTTTGCAAACTATCCATCTGACAAGGGATTAATAACCAGAATATATAAGGTGCTCAAACAAATCTATAGAAAAAAATCTAATAATCTGATTAAAAAATGGGCAAAAGATACGAATAGACATTACTCAAAAGAAGACATAGAATGGCAAACACATATATGAAAAGGTGCTCTACGTCACTGATCATCAGAGAAATGCAAATCAAAACTACAATGAGATATCATCTCACCCCAGTTAAAATGGTTTTCATCCAAAAGATAGGCAATAACAAATGCTGATAAGGATGTGGAGAAAGGGGAACTCTTGTATACTGCCGGAGGAAATGTAAAGCAGTAGTACAGCCACTGTGAAGCACAGTATAGATGTTTCTCAAAAAGATAAAAACAGAGCTACTATATGATCCAGCAATCCCACTGCTACGTCTAAACCCCAAAGAAAGGAAATCAGTGTATCAAAGCGATATCTGTGCTTCCACGTTTATTGCAGCACTATTCACAATAGCTACGATTTGGAAGCAACTTAAGTGACCATCAACAGATGAAAGGATAAAGAACATGTGGTACATATAGACAATAGAGCAATCAGCCATAAAAACGAAAGAGATCTTGTCATTTGCAACAACATGGGTTAACCTGGAGGAAGCTATGTTAATTGAAAAAAGCCAGGCACAAAAAGACAAACTTTGCATGTTTTTACTTATTTGTGGGAAATAAAAATTAAAACAATTGAACTCAGGGAGATAGAGAATAGAATGATGATTACCAGAGGTTGGGAAGGGTAGTAGGAAGTGGTGTGAAATGGGGATGGTTAATGGGTACAAAATTATAGTTAGATAGAATGAGAAAGACCTGGAACTTGATAGTACAACAGGGTGACTACAGTTAGCTATAATTTTTTGTACATTTCAGAATAACTGCAGGAGTAAAATTGGATTGTTCATAACCAGAAAGAAATGATGAATGCTGGAGGTGACTGAAACACCATCTACCCTGATGTGATTATTACACATTATATGCCAGTGTTAAAATATCTCATGTACCCCATAAGTATATACACCTATTATGTACCCATAAAAATTTTAAATGTTAAAATATTTAAAAAGAAAAAAAGAACAGCACAAGGACTATGAGATATATTCAGAAATTTGTCAGAGTGGCCCCTACCTCTCTATCCATAGGCTAGATCCACCTAAAATGAGCACTAAAATTAGCATTGGCTGATGGTCTATGTGAGCTTGGACTGACTGGATGACTAGCTGTGTAACCTGGGGCAATTTATATAACCTCTCTGGAATTCAGTTTTCTCATCTATATAAGCTAGGAATTACACTGCTTGATCAGAGATGTTGCTTCCCATTCAGAAAACAATTCTGAATTGACTTTCAGCAAGAACTGGAAGAGTAACCATTGGAGGAAAGACCATGAAGTAACCAACAGGGGCAAATCTCAGTGAAAAAGTCCAACTGCTGCAAAGGTAGACAATTTCAGGACAAAAACTTCTGTGCCACATGGTAGTCCTTTGCAAAAGTTACTTGTTGAATTTCAGAAATTCAGTTCAAAAACTATTATGAGATTATATTAGTCAGGGCTCTTTAAAGGGATAGAACTAACAGGATATATGTACATATGAGGGGAGTTTATTAGGAGAACTGACTCACATATCACAAGGTGAAGTCCCACAATAGGCCGTCTACAAGCTGAGGAGCAAGGAAGCCAGTCCGAGTCCCAGAACCTCACAAGTAGGGAAGCCAACAGTGCAGCCTTCAGTCCGTGGCCAAAGGCCTGAGATCCCCTGGCAAACCACTGGTGTAAGTCCAAGAGTCCAAAAGCTGAAGAACTTGTAGTCTGATGTTTGAGGGCAGGAAGCATCCAGCATGGGAGAAAGATGAAGTCTGGAAGACTCAGCAAGTCTCTCTTTCCAACTTCCCCTGCCTGCTTTATTCTAGCCACACTGGCAGCTGAATAGGCGGTACCCACCCAGATTGAGGTTGGGTCTGCCTTGCCCAGTCCACTGACTCAAATGTTAATCTCCTTTGGCAACACTCTCACAGACACACCCAGGAACAATACTTTGCATCCTTCAATCCAATCAAGTTGACACTCAATATTAACCATCACTGAGATGATGAATATCACAGTCATAGTTTTGAGTACCTGTGAATTTTATGTGTTTATCAGTTTTAAGAATTATCCCCCAAGCCTAAGGTTAGTCTTCCCTTAGCCTTAGGTTACCATGACGATATAGCAGCTTGAGACACCAGTTCTTCTCACAGCAATAACAAGATCTATCCAAGCTTTAACTGTTTTCACACACACCACTGTTTTGGCCTTGAGGTTTACATGTGCACATTATATAGTTTGGATATTTGTCCCCCCAAATCTCATGCTGAAATTTGATCCCCATTGTTGGAGGTGGGGCCTAAAGGGAAGTATTTGGGTCATGAGGGTAAATCCCTCATGAATACCCTGGAGCCATCCTCATTGTAATGAGTGAGCTCTCACTCCATGAGTTCCTGCAAGAGTTTCCCCCTACCTTTCCAGAGAGCTGGTTGTTGAAAAGAGCCTGGCACCTCCGCCTGCTCTCTCTTGCCATGTGATCTCTGCATAGTGTGGCTCCCCTTCTCCTTCTGCAATGAGTGGATGCAGCCTGAAGCCCTCACGACAAGTGGATGCTGGTGCCGTGCTTCTTGTACAGTCCAAAGAACCAAATAAACTTTCTTTCTTTATAAATCACCTAGCCTCAGGTATTCCATTATGCAACACAAAGAGACTAAGATACATGAGATAGGGTCTATCAGCTCCAATCAACTAGATGGCTGCAGAGCAGCTCTAACAAGAAGAATGCTTCCCTGGATAGGTATTGTTTCTGTTTGCCCAACATCCTTTCATTACAGCACCATTTATCTCTAATGGCATGAGGTTGTGAAGTGGCTTCAATGGCAGAACGCTGCTCCCTTAACTTCAGAGTTCATTATTTTTTTTTCTTCTGGGAATTTGAATCTTTATCGCAAACATGCAGTTGCACAAGGCAGTTAAAAGAAGTCCTTCAATTGAGTGCCCTGGAAGGAAATACACAAACTTTCTCTTTGGTTTTCCAGCTCTCCCTTGACTCTGTGAGCTACTTTGTGCCTAAGCTAAACAGGGTCAGTTTCACTTGCTTCCAGACAAAGAATCCTGATGCCAAAATGCAAAAGTGGTGGTCTTTCCAATCAAGTTTTGTGAAGGGAAATGTCAAGATTGTGTTGCATTCCCCAGTCATTTGCTAAGGGGGAGAAAAGAGTGACTCAGAACTAGAACAGAAACCATCTGGCTTAACAAATTTTCCTAATGAGAAAACAATTCCAAAAAGAAGAGACTGACTGGAGATCACACAATTAGTAATTGATAGACCCAGAATCAAAACACCTGATGCTTAAGTCTAGTGCTTTTCTCCAACTATCAACATTTTTAATGGATAATCCACAAAAATGAGTAATTATCTAGTAGTTGAATGCAGACTCTATTTCTAATATTTTAATATATACATATAAAACAGTGGTTGCTTTGTTTTTCAATGTTTTAACACATTCGTGCAGTTTAAAAATGTATTTTTTTTAATGCAGTGTAGATCTTTCTCCCACACCTGCCCCACCTGTCCTGTCCCTTTCTATCCTAAGGTAACAACATTTATTCATTTCTTGTGTATGCTTCCAGGGTTTTATTATGCAAGTACAAATATATATGTTTCCTTCTTTTTTTTTTTTTTCTTCCAAGTCAGGGTCTCATTCTGTTGCCCTGGCTAGAATGCAGTGGCGCAAACATGGCTCACAGCCGCCTCAACCTCCCAGGCTCAAGCAATCCTCCTGCCTCAGCCTTTGAGTAGCTGTGTGCCACTACACCTGGCAACTCTCACTTTGGCCTTCTAAAGTGCTGGGATTACAGGCCTGAGCCACCATGCCCGACCTGTTTCCTCCTTCCTTACACCAAAAGGAGTATACCCTACATACCTTTATGCACCTTACTTTTTTAACAAGAATTTTTATAAATTTTCCACATCATTACATGAAGAACAATCTTACTTTTACAGGTGCATTATATCCCACTATATGGACATATATTAATTTAAGCCCTCCCCAGTTGATGGATATTTAGGTTATTTTCAGACTTTTGCTGTTCAAACAATACCCTTGTAAATAACATCAGTTCATAGCTAAGCAGTATTTCTGTGGAACAAATTTCCAGAAGTGTATTTGCTGAGTCAAAGCAGATGTATGAATTTAAAATTTTGATAGATACTAACTAAATGCCTGCATAAGAGTTCATGTAGGTTTGTATGCTACACCCACGAATCATCAGACCTGTTTCCCCACAGTTTTGCTAACAGTATGTTAAAAAAAACAGTAATTGTTCAGTTCAGCTATTTAAGGAAAAGTAATTCAGAAGAGTTAATTTTTTTTAAGTAGTAAAAAAAAAATTCTTTAAAGCAGCTTACCTGTAGATTTTCTACCTTGACCATATAACAAGAGAGTGTAATAAAAAGCTATCCTCTGAAATCACTCGTTGCAGTTAAGAGATGTGCTCTCGGCCAGGCACGGTGGCTCACGCCTGTAATCCCAGCACTTTGGGAGGCCAAGGCGGGCAGATCACAAGGTCAGGAGATGGAGACCATCCTGGCTAACACAGTGAAACCCTGTCTCTACTAAAAATACAAAACAATTAGCCGGGTATGGTGGTGGGCACCTGTAGTCCCAGCTACTCGGGAGGCTGAGGCAGGAGAATGGCATGAACCCAGGAGGCAGAGATTGTAGTGAGCGGAGATTGCGCTACTGCACTCCAGCCTGGGTGACAAAGTGAGACTCCGTCTCAAAAAAAAAAAAAAAAAAAAAAAAAAAAAAAAGAGAGAGAGATTGATGTGGTCTCAGGAAAGGAAGCAGGATGCATTAGGTTAGCTGCAGAAAGTATTCACCAAACAATAATCTCATTTATGTTTAAGCTGACCAAGTTGAAACTGCTCAATAAACTGGACTATTCAAATATTGGCTCTTCCACTTCCAACTGTTGACCTTAGGCAAGTCATTTAAACTCCTTTTGCCCTATCTTCGAAATGAAGATTCCTGAGATAAAACATACAAATCACATAAAACAATGTCTGAACACATAAGTGTTCAGTTCATACAGCTATTGTCATATAATTTGCATATCTTTCAGTCATCTTTAATGTGCCTGGGGATATGTGGTAATGAGATTGCCAGGGAGCATAATCTCAAATGCATTTGAAGGTATGGAGGATGAAAAATGAGAAGTAGATAACGTAAGGAACAGGAGGATGTATGATCTGTCCACTGCATTCAAATTCAAATTTAAAAAAAACTACGTTGGCCAAACAAAATAATTCTGCATTCTAATTCTGCCTTGGAGATTGCAATATCAAAAATAATTTCAAGATCCCATTTAGCTTTATCATTCCATGGTTACTGAAATAGCCATTTTAGCCAGTAGTGTCAGCATTCAACCTGGGCTTCACCAGTTAGTCAGCTTTGACTCCCTTCTCCCTTGCTGCCTGTTTATGTGATCGTTCTTTTCTTTTCTTTTTTTTTTTTTTGAGACAGAGTCTCACTCTGTCACCATGCTGGAGTGCAGCGGCACGATCTCGGCTCACTGCCAAGTTCCGCCTCCCGGCTTCACGTCATTCTCCTGCCTCAGCCTCCGGAGTAGCTGGGACCACAGGCACCCGCCACCACACCTGGCTAATTTTTTGTATTTTTAGGAGAGATGGGGTTTCACCATGTTAGCCAGGATGGTCTTGATCTCCTGACCTTGTGATCCGCCCACCTCGACCTCCCAAAGGGCTGGGATTACAGGCGTGAGCCACTGCGCCCGGCTTATGTGATCGTTCTTATATTCTGTTCATGCCTCCATTCAATGAGTCCTTAGCCCTCTTTCCAACATAACTTCTGAATGCTCCATGTCTCTGCCCACTTCCACATCTGTATTAGTCAAATATTGCTGCAAACCTAGAGTTTTACAACAGTAAAGCTATAATTTTCTTGCTCCCTAGTTTGAGGGTCAGCCAGGGAAGGATCTGCTTCAGTTTGTAGTTGGCTGGGCTTCGGGCTTTGAATCACAGTGCAATTTACATTACATGTCTCTCATTCTCCCTGTACCAGCAAAAGACAGGAGCACAAGAGGGTGGACAGAAAAATACAATGTCTCTTGGGGTCTGATATCATTTGGATTTGCATCCCTGCCCAAATATCATGTCAAATTGTAATTCTCATTGTTGGAGAAGGGGACTGGTGGGAGGTAATTAAATCCTAGGGGCAGATTGCCCCCTTGCTGTTCCCATGATAGTGAGTTCTCATGAGATCTGATGGTTTAAAAGTGTGTGGCACTTCCACCTTTACTCTTTCTCCTGCTGCCATTTGAAGAAGGCTCTTGCTTCCCCCTCACCTTTGGCCATGATTGTAAGTTTAAATGACGCCTCCCAGTCAAGCTTCCTGTTAAGCATGTAGAACTGTGAGTCAATTAAACCTGTTTTCTCCATAAACTACCCAGTTTCAGGTAGTTCTTTACAGCACTGTGAGAACTGATACAGAAAATTGGTACCAGAAGAGTGGGGCATTGCTATAAATATACCTGAAAATGTGGAAGTGACTTTGGAACTGGGTAACAAGCAGAGGGGAACACTTTTGAGGGCTCAGAAGAAGAAAGGAGAATGTGGGAAAGTTTGAAACTTCCTAGAGACCTATTGCATGGTTTTGACCAAAATGCTGACAGTGATATGGACAATGAAGTCCAGGCTGTGGTGGTCTCAGATGGCGATGAGGAACTCACTGGGAACTGGAGTAAAGGTGACCCTTGCTATGTTTTAGCAAAGAGACCGGTCACATTTTGCCCCTGCCCTAGAGATCTGTGGAACTTTGAACTTGAGAGAGATGATTTAGTATACCCAGCAGCAGAAATTTCTAAGCAGCGAAGCATTCAAGAAGTAACCTGGCTGTTTCTAAAATTGTATGCCTTGTATGCCCATATGTGTGAACAAAGAGATGATTTGAAACTGGAACTTATATTTAAAGGGAAGCAGAGCATAAAATTGTGGAAAGTTTGCAGCCCAGCCAAGAGGTAGAAAAGAATAACACATTTCCTTGGAAGAAATTCAAGCCTGCTGCAGAAATTTGCATAAACAATGAGGAGCCGAATGTTAATACCCAAGACAATGGGGAAAATGTCTCCAGGGCATGTCAGAGATCCTCACAACAGACCTTTCCATCACAGCCCCAGGGCTTAGTAGGAAAAAAGTGTTTTTGAGGGCCAGGCCTAGGGCACAGCTCTTCTGTGCAGCTTCGGGATATGGTGCCCTGGGTCCTAACCTCTCCAGCCCCAGCCATGGCTAAAAGGGGCCAAGGTACAGCTTCAGAGGGTGCAAGCCCCAAGTCTTGGCAGCTCCCACATGGTGTTGGGCCTGCAGGTGGACATAAAACAAGAGTTGATGTTTAGAAATCTCTGCCTAGATTTTGGAGGATGTATGGAAACACCTGGATGTCAAGGCAGAAGTTTGCTGCAGTGGTGGAGTCCTCATGGAGAACCCCTACTAGGGCAGTGTGGATGCGAAATGTGGGGTTGGAGCCCCCACACGGAGTCCCCACTGGGACACTTCCTAGTGGAGCTGTGAGAAGAGGGCCACAGTCCTTCAGACCCTAGAATGGTAGGTCTGACACCATGGACCTGGAAAAGCCATAGGCACTCAACACTAGCCCATGAAAGCAGCCAAAGGGGCTGTAGAGCCACAGGGGTGGAGCTGCCCAAGGCCTTGGGAGCTCACCTCTGGCATCAGCGTGCCCTGGATGTGAGACATAGAGTCAAAGGAGAATATTTTGGAGCTTTAAGATTTAATAACTTCCCTGCTGGGTTTTGAACTTTCATGGTGCCTGTGGGTCCTTCATTTTTGCCAATTTCTCCTATTTAGAATGTAAGCATCTGCCCAAATGCCTATACCCCCATTATATCTTGGAAGTAACTAACTTGTTTTTGATTTTATAGTCTCATAGGTGCAAGGAACTTACCTTGTTTCAGATGAGACTTTGCATTATGGACTTTTGAATTAATGCTGAAATGAGTTAAGACTGGGGAACTGTTGATAAAAGATTGTATTTTGCAATGTGAGAAGGACATAAGACTTGGGACGGGCCAGGTGTAGAATGATATGGTTAAGATTTTTGTCCCCACCCAAAATCTCATGTCAAATTGTAATTCCAAATGTTGGAGGAGGGGCCGCCGGTGGAAGGTGATTGCATCATGGGGGAAGATTTTCCCACTTGCTGTTCTCATAATAGTCAGTGAGTTCTCATGAAATCTAATGGTTTAAAAGTGTGTGGCACTTCCTCCTTTGCTCGCATTTTCTCTCTGTCCTGTTGCCATGGGAAGAAGGTGTTTGCCTCCCCTTCTGCCATGATTGTAAGTTTCCTGAGGCCTCCCTGTCATGCTTCCTGTTAAGCCTGTGGAACTGGGAGTCAATTAAACCTCTTTTCTTCATAAATTACCCAGTCTCAGGTAGTTCTTTATATCAATGTGAGAACAAACTAATACAAGGTGTTAGCCTGAAACTGGAACATTGTGACTTCTACCTCTATTTCACTGGTCAAATCAAATCACATGGCCAATTCCAACATCAGTGGGGCTAGGAAACATACTGTTTTTAGAGAAAGGTATTACAAAACCATATGGCAAAAGTTGCAAATATATAATTTGAATGAAAGGGGGACATGAATAATTGTGAACAATGAACGAATCAATACGCCACAGCATATTCTCTTGATCACAATTGTTCCTGTACTTCCCACATCCAAAATACACTTATCCCCTCCCCAAGACATCAACCACAAGGATGGAGAGATGTGGAGTAGACCTAAACCCAAACATAACCCAGAGTCAACCCTAACTCTCAGGTGACCTGCAGCCCGAAATAGTCACTTGGCTAAGCCAGCCTAAATCAGCAGATCTACAAGTGTGAAATAAGTGTTTGTTGTTATAAGACACTGAGTTTGTTACATTACCTAACTAATAAAATGCATTTTCTCATATTTGTTTCTATATTCTTGACATGACTTTATCACTTCCTTAATTTTCTCAAATCCTTCCTATGTCTCAGATTGATCCAAATCTTCTTTCAGTGCCTGTTTCTTCATCTCATCTTCATTAATATACATAGAGGCTATGTCACTCATTTTGTGCTTTCAACATTGATCCTCTATATGTTTTTTTGAAAACTTACTATTCAATCATCTTTTAACAAAGACTTTTGAACACCTACTGCGTGCCAGAAGCAATAACAAGAACTTTAAAAACAATAATGAAAAGATAATCCATCCTCAAGGATTCTAGAGTTTAATAGGTATAAACAAGGAACAATTAAGAAGCGACATAAATGCTCTAATTTCCAAATTATTACTCTTAGCTCCTTAATTAAATTTGAAGCTAGGGTAAAGAGTTACAGGCAAAGATTATTTTATTCTTTTTTAAAAATTTATTTTTTAATTTATGCATTATAGATGCATATAATTTCAGAGGACATGTGATAATTTAATACATTCATATAATCTGTAAAAATCAAATTAATGTACCTGTGATATCTATCACATTAAATATTTGTCTTTCTTTATGCTAAAAACATTCAAATTATTCTCTTCTAGCAATTTTTAAATGTACAATAGATTATTGAAAACTATGGTCACCCTACTGATCTATCTAACATTTAGGTCTTATTTCTTCTATCAAACTGTGTATTTGTATCCATTAATAAACTTCTCTTCATACACTCCTCCCCACTCCCCTTCCCAGTCTCCCATTCTTTCTTCATCCTTTCATAGTACCAAGCACAACGACTTGTCTAGAGTAAGTGTTTAATAAAGAGTTGACTTGTTTTTGTTGTTAAATGGCATCACAACCCAATGCATGGCCTTTGTGCTATGTCTAGCAACTGAGTATTTAGTCTATTGTTCCCAATAAACATTTGCATAGTGTGCCAAGCATTGTGCAAGGCCAAGGTGTTCCTGGTTGTCAAGCAGAGCATAGTCTGGGTAAGAGAGGCGTGTAATTATGATAGCACTTACTGCACTATATTAAGATTCACGAGAGTACACTATGGGAACAAAGAAGGGTGGCCAACTTCATTTGGGGAAGCAACTTTACAACTTCATAATTATAATTGCAGCTTTAAAACACATAGATATTTTCCAGGCAGAAAAAAGTGGGAAAGACTACTCTAGGTCACAAGAACATCATGTGCAAAAGTACAGAGTCAGGAAAAAGCCGATGGGTTTGAAGATTAGCAAAGCATTAAGTATGGATAGAATTTAGGTTGGTTAGGAGTTGGGTGATAAGAAATGAAGCTGCAGCTGAATTGAGAGGATCCTTGTATGAAGCCTAGAGGAGCTGATGAACTGAGATATTATTCTGAGGAGATCAAGAAACGAGTGGGAGCTTTTAAGCCTGGGCGAATTGTAATTGGATATTTTATTTGAGGGTGGCCATCTCATGACAGTGAGGAGATTAGAATAAGGAAAAATAATTTGATTATAGAAAGACCACTTAGGAAACAGTTGAAATGATTCAAGTCCAAAATGATAAAGTCCTGGCTATGATGAGGGCTGGACTGGAAAGACATTTTTGCAATAGAGTTCACAGGACCTGCTAAGTCAGTGGATGGAAAATGTAGAGGGGATGAAGATAAAGCAAGTCTGTGCTTTGCCTAAGTTGGGAGCCCAATGGGAGTGGTGACCTAAAATAGGAGAAAAGGCAGGTTCCATCTGCAAAGGACAGGGCTCTGAACTTGAGCCTTGCCTGTTCCACCCATTGCTCTGCAATCCTGAGTGAGATACTTCACCTTTCTGAAACACAGTTACACCATCCATAAAATGGAAAAATACTATCTACTTCATGGGATTGTTTTGAGGTTAAACAGAAGTAAAAGATAAAAATGTCTAGCTTACTGCCTGGTCCATAGAAGCTGTTTGATAAATATATTTTGAATAAAGCAAACAGAGAAATAGAATGAATAGCAGAGACTGTGGTTTAAATCTAGCTGGTTATATAACGTTGAGTGTGTTACCTAAACTCCTTGACATTCTGTTTCTTCATTTGTAAAATAGTGAAATCTTGAGCTGCCTCATTTGGTTGTTGGGAAGATTAAACCTGAACCCATATGCAGAGCCTGATGTACACTGACAGATCGTAGCCACTCAATCAATTTGTGTTGAATAGAAGTATGAATTAATTCATATGAGCTTAGTAATCTTGTTTAAAGAAGCAGAAAAATATACACCCCCTTTAGTAAATATTACATACACATGCATACACCTACTCATAAAAGAGGATGTTAAATCTCTTTAAGTGGTAAGTTTCCATTATTTGGAAAGTCAAGCTACTTAGAAATGGTTATTCTTCAATAATGTAAAAAAAAAAAAAAATGGCATGCTTCGCTAATCTAATTGTATTGCAAGAAAAACAAAGTCAAGTACACAACGAAACCTTCCTGCAGAGTATAGGTGATCTGCATAACTTTTACCACAAAGAAGTGGTACACAGACTGCAAAAACTTGAGAACCATGATTTTTAAAGAACCCAAGTGCTACCAGCATTGATTGTCTGATTGTGTGTCTTTAATTTGTTGCTGATACTATTCCTGCTTGAATAAATGCATTTTATTTTGTATAATGTGGCTACTGTAGATACTGCTAGCTGCACCACACTCCTGTCTATTCTACTCTCTTTTAGTAATTGAGTCCATTTGTATCCACTCTCCATCATTTCCACCTCCCCACTTTTAGGAACATGGCCTCCCAGCTCCAGACTACATTTACCAGCATCCCTTGAAGCTAAGTATGTTCATGTGATGAGATTCTGGGCAACGGAGGAGGAGTGGAATTTATATGTCACTTCCTTGAAGACACCTGCCCTGAACTCTTTCTCCAGCAGCGCTGAGGAGTGCGACATTCAGGAAATGGCAATGCAGCAGTAAGGAAGGAATCTGTGCCCTTTAATGACCTAGAGGAGTAGATCCACTTCGCCACCTGGACCGGCCAGACTAATGTGAGAAATACACTTCTATCTGTGTAAGCCAGTACATTTGGGGGTTTCTTTGTAATAGCATCTCAACCTCTGTCCATGGAATGCAAGGTTTTGTCTTATTTTTCAAGAAAAACAAGTTGTTTCAATGGTAAACTTTGCCTTTAGGACTTCTAGGACAGATGGATTTTTAAATGACACAGTCTGATGTGTCAGGCTAAACTTCCCAAATACCCATTATCATACCACGGTTATTACCAAGGACCTTTCTATCATCTTTTATTTGATAATGGTATTTTGATTTTGAATGGCAAGTTCTTATGTGCCAACTGGGTTGATTTTCATTATGATTGTTTTTTGTAATGAAGTAGCAGTTTTTCAATTTCTTTTACTAACCTTGCCAGTGAATGAATGCTTGTCGAATAATACAAAGACTGTTCAAGTTGCCTTATCTCTGTTATTGGACTTCACCATAAATTAGATTTTAAAAAATGGAGGGTCTCAGAAGAGAATGTCTAAAAAAATAAGAAATGGTTCATCAATTTTTAACTTTGAAATAACAGTATCCATTTTGTATACCATAATTACCAATTTCCATCTGAAAATTTGTTTTGACTAACAGGCAGAACTGGAAATAGAATTTTATTATATTGTTTTGCCACTCTTGGCAATTGGGAAAAAATAGGATTCAAGATTCTAGTTCCACATACCTTTTGTAATAGGGTACCCTGCATCAGAACTTTTATTGTTGGTGTAATGAGGAGCTATGAGATTGTTTAGATGTCAAAAATAAAGTTAATAAAAAGACATGTAACATAAAAGAATAAGAACACCAGACGATGGTGGAATATAACATAATATAGACAGAACATTTCAAAGTTATCATACATGACCACTTACACAACTTATCTAACCATAGATAGAACTGTCCTGGATCAACTGGCCTGGAAAATAACTACACTGCTAATATTTCAGTCACTACAATTCTCAAATTCAGAGAAGCCAAATCAGTTTCTTCCCCTGGCTTTCCCAGTAACCACTGACAGCTGTTGTGGTGGAAAGAACTCCTGGCTATGACTCAGGAAACTTTATTGCTAGTCCCGGCTTTACCATTTACTAAGCATGAATTTGAACAGGTCAAGTAACGTCTGTGCAGAGTGATTATGAACTTCAGAATAAGACAATCTATGGGAAGTATTTCGGAAAATAAGAATAAGATAATCTATGGGAAGTATTTAGGAACTAAAAAGTTTTACGCAAATATGCGTGTGTGTGTGTGTGTGTGTGTGTGCAAAATAACTCACATTGTAAATTCAAAGCCAAGTATATATTTATATTTGCTTATATATGAAAATATATACATATGATATATATACATATGAACACAAATATACATATATATACATGACCACATGTGTGGGGGTGTGTGTGTGTAAAAACATATTACCCAAATTAAAAACTTTTACTCCTCAGGATTTATGCCCTGGCTGCTTCTAAAATGACTCGAGGCAGCAGTTATAGATTAACATGCAATGCAAAAGTGCAATGAGAAGCTCTAAAACAAAACAGAGTCTATGTAGATGACATTTAAGGAGTAAGTACTTTTTAGTGGAGCCCTCCTGCTCTTTTTTGACGGCTAAAAGCCAAGCATAAAGGGACTTCTACAGTGATAAAATAACCGTTAACTAATAACATATTTGTCACCTGTGAACTCTCACCTTCCCCTTCCCAAATAAAAACTAGAATCATGACAATGACCTATATCTCAGCCTATGGTTTCACCCATATCCCATTCCTCTGTCTCTTGTTCCCTGTGTAATAAAGTCAATAATCCAGTTCCACTAGAGTATTCAGGAAGTACGATCTGGGTGGTAAGTCCCTGTAATGGAATAAAAGGCACACATTATGCTTGCACCCTAAAGTCAGTAGGATTGTTACAAGCAACATTTTATTGACTTTTCTTTCTCAGTGATCATTAATCAAGAGATTAAGGAACAAGATGACAGTAATGAGAATAATCTGTCTTTCCTTTACTGAGGTCCCAATAACTTTCCCTCCTAAAATAATTTTAAGCAAGCTACGTTTTTAAAATACATGTAAGTAAATTAGGAATTAACGTCTTGGTGGGGTGGAGAGTAATACATATACCTTTGATTCATTAGCTCAGATAATAGCATTCTATTCTGAAAACATCTCTCAATTTCCTTTGATCTTTATTTTAAAACAAACAAATGGAAAGCATTGCATTTTATGGCCTTAGTTCTCAACTTGAACACCAAATATATTAGACTATATTTTTACTGGACAGTTTAGTATTGACAAAGCATATTAATACCAAGATAACTCTATTTCAAATTAAAACTTGCAATCACTAGATTTACATTTGCACTAGCAAAGAATGGCATTTAAGAGATTTGCCTCTCCCCTATCTCTTTCTAAAATGATAATATAAAATGTGTTAACAATCTCTGCACAGATAGCTTGGAAATAAAGAACAAGAGCTGATCATTGAATACCATTTCCATACATTGTTCTAATGCTGTTGTTGTCCTCATCACTTAACCACAGCATCACTCCAGGAGCCCATGCATCTCCAGGCATTAGAAAATGCTCACAACTGAGGCATAGGTCTTTCAGAAGCTGAAATGTATTCTCCAGACTAACATTTCTGTTTTCTAAACTTTACAAGAAAATGGTTTCTAGAGAAGACTGTATTTAATGTTTGCCACCTTAGAACCATAACGTGCCTTTCTTCCAAGGGAAACCTCCAAAAGCAGTCTCTCATTTAGTATTAGATAGTATACTTGCCAAATAGGCTGCAAAGAATGCCAGCCCTGTTTTACAAATGGAGGCCTAAGTGTCATGAGTCCCAGCCTCTCCCCATGCAGAGAGAGCAAGAGGAAGCAGTGGACCCGCACTGAAAGCCACACATTCCACCCGTTTCTTAAATGTGCATTTGTGAGCTCACATGTCAATAGCAGACTCCTTAAACACGTGGAAACAAATAGAATACATTGGGAACACTGGTCATTGTGATAAGAATTTAACCTGTTTCTCAGAGCAACTGCAACGGGACAAATTGTATGCAAGTAAAAACCATCTCATTGACCCCAGACTCACCTGACCCCTCTTGTCCTCTTGAAGTTCTAAATACCTGCCCAGATTGACGGAAGTCTGCTAGAACAGACTGTGGAGAGAGAAGCCCCAAACCCTTAGTCTTTATATGCCCCTCTTCATCTGTTCAGACATCTCTTTTCACTCTGATTGGCTTGTGGTTCTCTCTCACTGCTCCTTGCCTTTGAAATCTTCTCTGGTCAGCAGTTCTTAGGGTTAATCTCTGCAACTTCCCCAGAGCTTCTACGCACATCCTGGGCATGTATGTGTATTTCCAGTGGCCTAAAGTGACAGTCTGTGGTAGATAGCTTCTTCCAACTCCTTTTCCTGGAGACTTGCTTCTCCCTTGTGTGGCTTGTCTTGGCTCTTCTAACAGGCTAAGGGTGGTGATCTATTCTCTTTACCTGCAACTTATAAATCATAATGTGGTTCTGCTTTAGAGGGGTGGTCTGCATGTTTGGCATATTAACTGCCAGAAAGAAATCTCAGGTTCCATATTTGAACCTCTACCTCATCTTCTAAGTGAAGTACTACCAAAAAAAATATGATTTATATTATTGCCTTTTCTCTTTGTCACCTTCCTACCCAGATTAGCAATATTTTCCTTTATGAATCTGACTTTTTTTCCTTTTTTCTTTTGTGTCTTGTATAGTTTCCTTTAACACAGTTCACACTATGGGTTGTTTTTCTGAAAAAACAAATTATTTTATTCTTCGTCTCCCACACCATATAGGTTCATATTACAGAATGAGCTTACATGATTTCCAAGGAGTAATAACTAGAATAATTTTGTCATTTCCGCTTCACTTCTTGAGTTCACAAATGAATGCTTAGGTCAGATTCTGTCATAAAAGGCGAAAGGAGTTTCCAAGTTCCTTTGTTTGTGTGAAATTTTATCTATCCATTATTTGGTAAAAGCAAGAGAAGAGGTTAGGAAATCTTCAGCTATGCAAAGAGTTTGCTGTTACAGGATTGTTGAAGTGGCAGATATCCAATATGCCATTTTTGAATGTCACCATGACCATTTCTGATCACCAGAATGTGATAGCATTATTACTTAACATGTAATTGAGTTTTACAGCCTTGGTCTATACACAGAGATGGCAAGAACATCTTTTTGAAACCATGTTTAATTGAACTTAACAGATTTCTGCCTAACAGATAAATATCAGTTTCCCTGAAGTTCTTCATTTTTGTGAAATTCAATTAGTGATGAGATTTAACATTTTCAGCAATAAATTCATAACATCCTAGGTTTAATCTGTTGAAATCTTGAAACAGATGAATTCATCCCTCCTTCCCAATTTCTCTGGATGGAGGTGTAGTGAATGTCCTCTCAGAATTCTCAAACACTGAGTTATTTTTGAGGCAGAACATTTCCACTGGTTGCCCTTGGGTAGATATGCAGTATTATCACATTACCTTTGAAATCTCTCTAGACTGTGACCCACATTCTCAGCAAGGCAACTGTATATGAACACCTTGTTCTCCATCAACTTTTTTTTTTTATTTTTAATGACATCTCCCTTGAGTATCTGGTCACTTTGTAAGGTCTCCATCCATTGAGTTGAGTACATGTGATACATGTCTGTAAATTGCATGGATATTTTCTTTGCTCAATTTAGAAGTACCAAGAACTTTATTAATATATCCCCAAATATTTCAGTTGTAAAGTTCACAATATTGTCCTAGAGAATTACATTTATCAGTATTTCTTGTATTTTTTTCTTCTTACTCTGTACCCCAGTTATACATATGTATATGTGTTTATACATTTATAGTTAAAAATATATTTTCTATCTATCTCTCTAATTCACAATTCAGGCTTTGATAAAAGAAATGCTTCACTTAAATACAAGATCTTGATATTCATCATTGCTCTCTGTGGACACAGATCTTGGTGTGCTATCTTTCTTTGTTTTTTTTTTCTTTTTTGAGATGGAATTTCACTCTTGTTGCCCAGGCTGGACTGCAATGGTGCTGTCTCGGCTCACTGCAGCCTCAGCCTCCCGGATTCAAGTGATTCTCCTGCCTTGGCCTCCCAAGTAGCTGGGATTACAGGCATGTGTCACCACGTCCAGCGAATTTTTTGTATTTTAAGTAGAGTCAGGGTTTCACCGTGTTAGGCATGATGGTCTCGATCTTCCGACCTCAGATGATATGCCCACCTCAGCCTCCCAAAGTGCTGGCATTACAGGCGTGAGCCACCATGCCCGGCCCAATCTTTCATAATAATATTTTTCACATGGGCTGTCTGAAAAAAATCTTAAGAAGTCATTGTCTCACTGTCTTGTCCTACCATCTCCAGATGCCCAAACCAGTCTTCAGAAGTGAGCTTAGCTAATAAAGGCTTCAAATGTTTTGTCTACCCCAAGATACCTTCATTTTAATCAAGAATAAAACTTAATATATTTCTAAATGGCAGGTTTCCAGATACCCTTGATGGGGGTAGGGATACCCTTGATGGGGGTGGGGAAATTGAGGTAGAAATATTGCCAGTGCTTTGAAAGGGACACAATGAAAGAGGCAAAATACTTGCAACTTTAATGACTGAAATTATTCCAATTAATAATTGTACTTTCATATATTTTTTCTAATATTTACCCTACAAGGTGGGTATTGTTCACAAATAAGGAAGCTGAAGCTCCCAGTTATTATGTGACTTGCTCAGGGTGACAGGGCACAGAAGTGGCCGAGCCAGGTCTGTCGATGCCCATGCCTGACCACCTGTTCCTGCACAAAGACCCTGTTGGAAGGTGTTGAGGAAAGGATAAGTGAGAGCTAAAAATTTCCAAGTATCAGCTATAAGTAATTTGAGATTTTTATAGGAAAAGAAGTTTGGACCAGAAAATATATCTGGAGAACCTAAAATCTCCCCTCTCAACACTTTCCTAAAATCTGAAAAAAGTGAAAGAGTAAAACAGAAAGAGCAGGGGCTTAAAGTCAGAAAGCACCGGGTCAAAGTCTGCTACTGCCTCTTACACTGCCTCATACCTTGAGTAAAAATACATAGTTTTGTATCCATGTTCTCCCATTGAGTAAAAGAATATAATGTCAACTCCATAGGGCTACTATGAGGATTAAATGATGTAATTTATATGAAAGTCTCAGGATAAGTGTTCTGTTTATAGTGTAAACTCAATAAATGGTCTTTACTTCTCCTTTCATCCATTGTTATAATTTATTTACAACATTTTATTTTATTTTATTTTTTTGAGACATGGTCTCACTCTATCACTCAGGCTGGAGTGCAGTGGCATAATCATGGCACACTGTAGCCTCAAACTCCTGAGCTCAGGTCTTAGCCTTAGCCTCCCAAGTAGCTAGGACTACAGGCATGCATCACCATGCCCTACTAATTAAAAAAAATTGTAGGCTCACGCCTGTAATCCCAGCACTTTGGGAGGCGGAGGTGGGTGGATCACGAGGTCAGGAAATCAAGACCATCCTGGCTAATACGGTGAAACCCCATCTCTACTAAAAATACAAAAAATTAGCCAGGCGTGGTGGCATGTGCCTGTAGTCCCAGCTACCCAGGAGGCAAAGGCAGGAGAATCACTTGAACCCAGGAGGCAGAGGTTGCAGTGAGCCGATATCACATCACTGCACTCCAGCCTAAGCGACAGAGCGAGACTCTGTCTCAAAAACAAAACAAAACAAAACAAAAACCAAAAAACACATTTATAGACATGGTGCCTCATTTTGCCACTGAGGCAGGTCTCAAACTCACAGCCTCAAGAGATACTCCTAATTCAGCCTCCCAAAGCACTGGGATTTGAGGTGTTAGCCACTGCTCCCAGCCTGCAACCTTTAAATAGCTGCAAAGGAAGAGGCTTTTCAAGTCTGTAACTACATATACCTAAATGAGTGCTAGACAACAGCTGTACTACCTTGGTTAAGAGCATCAGTTCTAAATTGTAACTGCTAGTTCAGATCCTGGCTCTTCTCTTTACGAATTTTGTGATCTTGGCCCATTGGCTCAACACTACTGTGTGTCAATATCCTTAGGGAAAACACTGGCACTTACTTTGTGAGATTTTCTGAGATTCAATCAAATTCATTAATGAAAGTTAAGTGCTTACTATAGTAGCCAGAACTCAGTAAGTGCTCCATAAATGCTAGCTGTTATTACTAACCAAGCACATAATAGATTTAGAAGAATCATTCTCAACAGGGTTCATCTTGCTCCCAGAGGACATCGAACAATATCTAGAGACATTTTTGGTTGTTACAACTCAGTAGGAATCTGCTCCTGGAATCTAGATCATAGAGGTCAGGGATGCTGCTAAACATCCTAAAATATAAAAGACAGCCTACTCCACAAGGAATTATTCAGTCCAAAATGTCAATAAAGCTGAGGCAGAGAAATAATGAGCTAGAAAAATCACCTTTAGTCAACAAAGATCCTGAGATGTTTTCTCCACAGGGCATTAGATACCACTAACCAAATATTGCTGGCAAACAAAATAACCCTATGAAACTGCACCCCATCCAATACCAAGTAAGCTAATGCTGGAAAAAGTCAAAATGATAATTGGATATATGGAAGTATAACACTCTAGTATGTCTTAGAGTTATTTAAAAATACTCCTTTGAAAGAGTAATCTTTATTTCTAATTAGAATCACTTTTCTAAAATTTATTGAATAGAATTCTGAGAGTGATGAGCAAGGATATAAAAAAGCTTTAGAGACTACAGGTCCTATCAAAATTAATGCCTGCAAATTATCTAGATGTCTTCTCCCATAGGACCCAGCAAGAAAAAATGGTGTACTTACAATGGATACTGGGTAGGAGAGAAAATGGCCATGAATTTTCATGCTTCTTTATATTTTCATCCTCCTCAACCTAGCCTAGATAATTTTTGGATGGTGGGATTATTTAAAGAAAGCTAAATGAGAAGGGCTCAAAGTATCTTTTTCCTTGCAGTCCTGATCTCTTAAATTTAGCCAGAGCTCTAGCTGAGAGGATTTCTTATCCATCCTTCCTATGAGCTTCTCTGTATCTCCTCCAGCTTGTGTTGAAGAGAGTATATTGTCCACTTGAAACAAAACCTACTAAGACTAACAGAAACACTTTCTTCATAAAAAAATAGCCTCTTAAGTCTGAAGAGCCTCTGAAGTCTGAAGTTCCTTAAGGAACACACCATTGACCCTGAACTTCATTACTTGGGAACTGATGGTTGGTTCTCAGGGAACTGCTAAGTAACAGTGAGATCCCTTTCCTTCTTCAGTCCTTGGTATGGAGGTACTGCTCAAACACAGAACAGGGTTCCAGTGATGATACATGAAAAGGTATGACTCCTTTCTTATGCTTGCAGGTGAGACTCACAACAGAGGCTTATATATATACACAGAATGTGCACACTGTTGTCTGCCATAATGTTAAAGGAGGACTCTGTAATATTCCAATTATAGTGGGCTTAATAACAGTGCCTAAAGAAATCATTCCTGTATTAGTCCATTCTCACACTTCTACAAAGATACTACCCGAGATGGGATAATTTATAAACGAAAGAGGTTTAATTGACTCACAGTCCCACATAGCTAGGGAGGCCTCAGGAAACTTACAATCATGGTGGAAGGAAAAGTAGGCACTTTCTTCTCAAGGCAGCAGGAAAGAGTATGCGTGTGTGAGCACAGGAAAAACTATCATTTATAAAACCATCAGATCTCGTGAGAATTCACTCACTATTACGAGAACAGCATGGGGAAACCACCCCCATAATCCAATCACTTCCCTTCCCTGACACTTGGGAATTATAGGTCCCTCCCTCTACATGTGGGGATTACAATTTGAGTTGAGATTTCGGTGTGGACACTGCTAAACCATATCATTCTGCCCCCGGCCCCTCCAAATCTCATGTCCCTTATACATTTCAAAACCAATCATGCCTTCTCAACAGTCCCCCAATGTCTTAGCTTGTGGGAGTTCAGTCAGGCTGGTGGGAAAAATTTTAAAGATAGTTATAAGAAAAAGACACAAACCTTGGAAGGCCAGGGGGGTTTGCATAAGCTCCAGTAATAGATCAGGCTGAAGGCAGCGTAATCCTTACCTTGAGTTAATTGCTTAGGGCGTAGAGTAGTTTATCTAAATAGCTTGTTTACTCCTGTGGTCCTAAAACCATCCTTTGATAACTGCTGCTGCATAATTGCTCTCTGCTTGGGAGGTCAGCAATGTCAATTACCCTCTAGTGGTGTTTACTCAAGACCTTTGTCATTTATGCTGAATAAAGGCGAGGTTTGCTGGCTGATTGGCTGGTCTGCAGCTGCAACTGTTTACAGCACTCTCCTTGGTGTCTGTAGGTGGCCCGGACTCTCAGCTGGACTGACAGGCAAAATATCTGTGTCCGTGTACGTTATTCATCTGTCACTGGGTCAAGGTCTGTGGGACAGACCCCCTACAGCTGGCGCTCCGTGTGAGGAATGCTGCGAAGGATCACGACGGACCCCCCAAAAATGAAGGTGAAAAGGACCGCATAGTCAGTGAGTCAGTAAGTCAGTGGTGCCTGCTTGGAATTTCCTAGTCCGGGGTGGGGGATTGTTCAGGCTGAGGTTTCATCATGGGACAACAGTTATCAGTGCAACAGAAATAGTATATAAAAGTATTGGAACCGCTGCTTAAGGCTAGTGGAGCCAGGGTTTCGCAGGCTCAATTAAGGGACCTAATGAAAACTGTTGTAACCCATAATCCATGGTTCCCAAAAGAAGGCACACTAGATGTAGAGCTCTGGGAACAAGTGGGAACAAATCTTAAACAACATCAGGTGTAAGGTCTATGGGTCCCAGTATCATCTTTAACGTAGGGGCCTTAGTAAGGGTGGCTTTGGTCCCACTATACACAGAAGAGCCTAAAAAGGCGAAGGAGGAGGAACTGTCACATACTTTACCACCCCTGAGTCCCTTAGCCATGCTATCACCGGGGAAAAATAACAAAGAGGAAACGGAGGTCTTGCCTGAACCTCCTCTTCCAATAAATAGGAAAAAAGACAAGAGACACTCTCCAGCTATGGGACCTTGCCTTAAGCAAGCGGCATTAGAAGGGGAGCTTTCAGCCTGCCTGGTAGTGCAAGACTGACAAGGCGATCAGCAACATGAACCCATTTCTTTTAACGCTTATAAAGAGCTAAGAAAAAGCATTAAAGAAAATGGAGCCACTAGCCCATTTACAAAAGGAATAATTGAGGACTTGGCAGACAACTTCCGTATGACCCCATGGGACTGGTCAATGCTAGCTAAAACAACTTTGAACCCTAGCCAATACCTCCTTTGGAAGGCAGAATATGATGAGTTGTGCGAACAACAAGCCAACCAGAATCAGGCAGACAGGCAAGACATAACACTGCTATGCTCCAGGGGAGGGGTCCCCATGCCAATGTACAACAACTAGATTTTGATCCCCAGGCCTATGCTCAAGTGTCTTTGTGCGCTCTCAGGGCTTGGGACCGAATTCCCAAAAGCAGAGTTCAACAGGGATCTTTTATAAATGTTCGACAAGGGCCTCAGGAGCCATGTGTTGAGTTTATCAATCGGTTAACCAAGGCAAATAAGAGACAAATTAGTCACACCCAGGCCACTGATATCTTATTGGTGCAATTGGCTTTTGAATATGCTAATGTGGATCGCCAGCAAGCAATGCAGGCAATCAGAGGAAAGGCAGCCACAGTCGGGGAACTTATACAAGCATATCAGCTGGAGGGAACTGAGACACACAAAGCCAAAATATTGGCTATGGCATTAAGGCCTCCTAAAGTAAAAAGGGAGAGAAGCCAAAATTATTTTCTATGTGGAAAGCCAGGTCATATGAAGAAGGAATGCCCTCATAGTAGAGACCAAAGTAACTCAGGAAAGAACCCCCTTCTATATGCCCCCAATGTAAAAAGGGGAAACATTAGGCAAATCAATGCAGGTCAAAATTTGAAAAAAACGGAAACCCCATAAGTAACCAGGTAGGAAACTTCATGAGGCCCCGCTACAAATGGGCAACGCCAGCAGCTTTCCTTGGTCAGATGGAAAGTCCACAGTCCTCTCTCTCAGAGCAGGCACCACTGGGAATGCAGGACAGGACTTACTCTGCCCCAGTGAATTAGTGCTTAAAGAAGAAGACCCTAAAAGGGTTACAACCGGGATCTGGGGCCCGCTGCCTCTGGGAACAGTGGGATTAGTCCTAGGGTGGTCTAGCCTATCTGGTAAAGGAATTAATGTGCTCACTGGGGTAATTGATAGTGATTACCAAGGTGAGATATAGGTTAAGATGGAATGTAAAGGTCTGCATATTCTTCCCCCTGGATCAAAGATAGCTCAGTTACTGATTTTACCATACTAGGTCCCCAAAGCCCACAGAAAGGAAAGGGGAAGGGAAGTTTGGGAAGCACAGGAGACACAGGAGTATATTGGAATCAATTAATCACTGACCAGAGACCCATGATTACCTTAGAAATTAGAAATAAGAATTTTACTGGCTTATTGGACACAAGGGCGGACATTTCAATTATTAGTGATCAAAACTGGCCAGACACTCGGGCTTGGGTCACTCAGAAACAAAAAATTGTCGGCACTGGGGAAGTGCACACAGCCAAGCAGAGAACGTGCCCCCTAACATGTTGCAATTCAGAAGGAAGAAAGGCAATTATGCAACCTCTAATCTTGCCCATCCCTGTTAATCTTTGGGGATGGGACCCATTAGCCCAATGGGGGTCACTCTGCAGACCCCTTTCTAACAAGGGCCACTGTTATTATTCTTCCCCTACCTCGATGTGGCTCTCTCAAGATCCTATTTCGGTAGAACAGTGGCCTCTGAAGGGAGAGAAATTACAGAGGGTCCATGAATTAGTTGAAGAGCAGTTAAAAGCTGGACATGTGGAACCCTCTAATAGTCCTTGGAATTCGCCCATTTTCCTCATTCCCAAAAAGTCTGGGAAATGGAGACTTTTGCATGACTTACTTGCTGTTAATGTCAATTTGCAACATATGGGACCCTTTCAGCAGGGGCTCCTTTCCCCCATGGTGATTACTCAAGATTGGCCTACAATCATTATTGACTTAAAGGACTGTTTTATATATATATATATATATTCGTTATACTTTAAGTTCTAGGGTACATGTGCACAACATGGTTTGACACATAGGTATACATGTGCCACGTTGGTTTGCTGCATCCATCAACTCGTCATTTACATTAGGTATTTCTTCTAATGCTATCCCTCCCCCAGCCCTCCATACCCCAAGAGGCCCCGGTGTGTGATGTTCCCCGCCCTGTGTCCAAGTGATCTCATTGTTCAATTCCCACTTGTGAGTGAGAACATACAGAGTTTGGTTTTCTGTCCTTGAAGGACTGTTTTTATATGATTCCCTTAGCAGAACAGGACAGAGAAAAATTTGCGTTTACAATACCAGCTATCAATAATGAAAGGCCAGCTTGTCAATTTCATTGGAAAGTGCTTCCTCAAGGAATGCTAAATAGTCCTACCATGTGCCAGTATCATGTAAATCAAGCTTTGCTACCCAGTAGAAAAGAATTTCCTGATTGCAAGGTTATTCATTTATGGATGATATTCTACTAGCAGCCCCAATGGAGCCAATGCTTTTAAATGTATTTACCTCTGTCATAAAGAATACACAGCTAAAAGGTTTAATCATTGCACCTGAGAAAGTATAGATGTCTTCTCCTTGGAAATATCGTGGGTACATACTAACTTCCCCGTCAGTAAGATCTCAAAATGTTAAATTAAATATTAGCAACTTACACACCTTAAATGATGATCAGAAATTACTAGGTGATATCAACTAGCTCTGCCCTACTCTGGGTATATCTACGGATAAGCTGCAAAACCTGTTTTCTATCTTAAAGGGCAATACAGCCCTAGATTCTCCCAGATATTTAACCCCTGCAGCAAAAAGGGAAATTGAGGAAATAGAATAAACCATCTCTCAGATGCACCTAGATAGTATAGATCCAGGCTACTCAATTCAACTGTTTATCTTTCCCACCAAACACTCCCCTACAGGGTTAACCCTGCAGACCCCAGGACTGCACTTTCTAGAATGGTTTTTTTGTTTTTGCTCACATACCAGGACTAAAACACTAGTTCCCTATATCCAGTTACTTAGTAAAGTCATCTATTCAGGCCACAAATGATGCAGTCCGTTGCTAGGTTATGATCCTAATATCATCAGGATTCCTTTAAGTAAAAAGCAGTTAGAAGCAGTATTGCCCTTATCGATGGACTTGCAAATAGCACTCTCTGATTACACAGAACAAATAGAGCATGTCCTTCCTGCTGACAAACTCCTTCATTTCTTATCTTGTACTCCTGTGATCTTGCCTACACAAATAGTTCACTCCCCCACACCTAATGCTTTAACACTGTTTACTGATGGATCTGGTAAACATGGAAAGGCGGCAGTCTTTTGGAGACTACATAATTCACTCACTTGATCTGGATTTACTAGCACTCAAAGAGCTGAGACTGGGGCCCTGATATTGGCCTTGGAAACTTTTTCCGCTCAGCCCATCAATATTGTTAGCGACTATGCCTACTCTATTTATTGCAGAACCTTGCAACAGCCCTAATTAAGTCCACTCTGGAGCCCACCCTGTGTGCTCTTTTTCTTAAGACTTCAGCAATTGCTAGATCAATGTATACATCCTATTTTTATCACACATTTTTGAGCCCAGAGTTCACTGCCTGGCCTATTGGCTTATGGCAATGATCAAGCAGACCTTCAGGTTATGACATCACTGCTTGACCAAGCCACCCAATCACATCAATTTTTCCACCAAAATTGGAGAAACTTATCTAAACAATTTCAACTTACTCAGAGACTAGCTAAACAAATTATCCTGCAATGCCCAGATTGCCAGCTCACAGGCGCATCCCCACCTTCAACACGTGTTAACCCTAGAGGACTAGAACCTAATCAGTTATGGTAAACAGATGTTACACACATTCCTGAATTTGGAAAACTTAGATACGTACATGTATCCATTGATACCAACTCTCAATTAGTGCCCATGCTTTGCCTGGAGATTCCACCCGATATGTCATTAAACGTCTTTTAACTTTTGCATTTATGGGATGGCCCACAAAAATTAAAACTGATAACGGTCCAGTTTATGTCAGCTCACAATTTCAACAATTTTGTCACACGTGGGATATCCAACATTCCACAGGCATCCCATATGACCCCCAAGGACAGGCCATAGTAGAACATGCCCACTCCACCCTTAAAAATACGCTCAAAAAACAGAAGAGGGGGAGTATGGGTAAAGACCCTGCAACGCTACTAGCACAAGCCTTATTTACCCTTAATTTTTAAAATTTAGATGACAAATTTCAATCAGCTGTAGAAAAGCACTTTGCTAAAACCTCTCAAGACATAAAACCTGCAGTTTTATGGAAAGATGTAAACAGTAATATATGGTGTGGTCCAAATGAATTACTAACTTGGGGAAGAGGGTACACTTCTGTCCACACCCCCTCAGGTCCTCTTTAGATTCCAGCATGATGCATCAAACCATACCATAGCATGGCTAGGACCCAACCCGGTACCAGAAATGAAGGAACTGACCTTACAGGACCCACAGCCCTGGATGATGTGGCTTCTGTGGACGACAAAAGCCCCGGACATTACCTGGGGTATGCTGAAGAGGACAACTCAGGAGGCTAAATGAATCCCGCTCCAGACACAGACACCATTCACTTCAGATAATTTGTTCCTTGCTATGCTGTCTGTTGTACATTGCAATTCACATAGGGTATTGCTCCTTTTTAGGCCCTTGCTTTGTCTGCAACCTGTACCTGCTACACTCTATTGGGCTCATATCTTAGATCCGCCTTTCTTTAGTCCTGTCACCTAGGCAGACACCCCCTTCCCAGGCTTTAATAATGTGACTGCTTGGCTAGGAGGGATAGATTTACCCCCAGTGGGGTCCCTCATTAATGGCACACATTGGACTAAGATGCCAGATAACACTAAGTATCACTCCAATATCCTCCCACTATGTGTTAAGTTATAAAAGTTCTAACCCTTACTGTGTACCTGCTCAAACACAATTATGGCTACATCATGGCAAAAGAAATGCCTTAAGAGTCTTAGCTGCAGGTAGCCTCAAACCGGGTAATTCAATCAGTGTTGCTTTCCCAAACATTCCTTCCTGTGCTAAAGAACAAAGCTAGGAAAGTAATGAATTCCACTTTAGTTGGGAGGTCTGTCACAGGGGACAAGCCCGTAGCCTCCAGTTAGGCAATTATAACATCTTAGACTGGAACCCTCATGGCCATTTGCAGGACAGCCTTACTGATGTTCACATCCATCATGGCATCAATCACAGTTTCGTAGCCTTGTTCCATCCCCCTGTGATTTGGGCCAATGAGGGGATGGGATATCCCAGACCCCAAGTAAAGTCCATCCCACCTCAAGACACTTTATGGTGCCTGGGACATCTTAGTACTTCCTTTGACACCTGGCATGGGACATATCATAATTCCAGTAACAACTATATTATAACCTTTATTCATAATCACACTGATCAGTGCCTAATTTGCACTACCCATCCATATGTTTTCCTTATGGGAACTAATATTTCCATTACACCCCAAAATTCTGCATTTGTGACCCAGGTGCAGGAACAGGCTTGGTTTGTCTCGTGTATCACTAATTATAATATATCTAATTTAAATATTACTAGTGCCATGGTATTAAGGAGACAATCTGAGGCATTCCTATCAGTCAATCTGACACACGACTGGCAAGGTTCCTCTGCCCTTGCCACCTTAGAATGTACCCTATCCCAGGTCAGACCCAAAAGATTCATAGGCACACTTACAGCCTTTATAGTCTCAGCCATAGTTATCCTAGCAACTGCTAGTGTGGCTGTAGCATCTATTACTGAAACAGTACAAATGCTGTTTTTGTAGATAATTTGGCCAAAAATGTGTCTAATGAACTTCTCTTACAGCAGGGTACAGATCAAAAGATTCCTGCATGTCTGCAAGCCCTTGAGGCTGTCCTGGAATATGTGGGGGAGTGACAAGATGCACTGGCATTCTGTCAACAATTAAACTGCGACTGGGAGCATAAACATATCTATGTCAGTTCTCTATCATGGAATCAATCAACGCACAGTTGGGATGAGGTGAAACAATACCTCTGGGGAACCTTTCATTACAATTTAACAGCAGATGTAAAGCAACTTACAACTAAAATTTTAGAATCCCTTCACACGATACATCTACACACCCAACAAACAGCCATATGGAAGAGCATGCAAGATCATCTCTCCTGGTTAGACCCCCGCTCCTGGGGGTCACTCTTTGACTGGAAAAGAATGTTGCTAATTATACTCATGATTGTCTTATGTTATTTGCTAATTCTAGGATACAAAGCTGGAATAAGAGGAATGACCACTTCGTCTGACAGACCTGTTGCTGCACACATCTGTACCCTTCGGTCAACAGAACCCGATGCAAAGAACAGAAAAGGGAGCGATGTAGGAGTTCAGACAGGCTGGTGGTGTGTCCAGAATTTATTCCTTCCGGTGGGTTCTTGGTCTTGCTGACTTCAAGAATGAAGCCGCGGACCTTTGCTGTGAGTGTTACAGCTCTTAAAGGTGGTGTGGGCCCAAAGAGTGAGCAGCAGCAAGATTTATTGTGAAGAGCAAAAGAACAAAGCCGCTGCAGGCTGGGATAGCCAGTTTTTATTCCCTTATTTGTCCCCACCCACATCCTGCTGATTGGTCCATTTTACAGAGTGCTGATTGGTGCGTTTACAATCCTTTAGCTAGACACAGAGCGCTGATTGGTGAGTTTTTACAGAGTGCCGATTGGTGCATTTACAATCCTTTAGCTAGACGCAGAGCACTGATTGGTGCGTTTTTACAGAGTGCTGATTGGTGCATTTACAATCCTTTAGCTAGACACAGAGTGCTGATTGGTGCATTTTTACAGGGTGCTGATTGGTGTATTTACAATCCTTTAGCTAGATAGAAAAGTTCTCCAAGTCCGCACCCTACCCAGGAAGTCCAGCTGGCTTCACATCTCAGTGGGAAAAATTTTAAAGATAGTTATAAGAAAAAGACACAAACCTTCTTGGAAGGCTGGTTGGGGGTTGGTTTGCATAAGCTCCAGTAATAGATCAGGCTGAAGGCAGCCTAATCCTTACCTTGAGTTAATAGTTTAGGGCACAGATACAAAGGAATGTAGAGCAATTTATCTAAATAGCTTCTTTACTCATGTGGTCCTAAAACCAACCTTTGATCAACCACAGGTGCATAATTGCTTCTACTCCGGAGGTGGGCAGTGTCAATTACCCTCTAGTGGTGTTTACTCAAGACCTTTGTCATTTAATCTATACTGAATAAATGTGAGCTTTGCTGGCTGATTGGGGCCACAGCTGCAACTCTACAGCACCCTCCTTGGTGTCTGTAGGTGGCCTGGACCCTCAGCTGGACTGACAGGCAAAATATCTGTGTCAGTGTATGTTATTCATCCATCATTGGGTCAGGGTCTGCAGGACAGACCCCCACATTAACTCATTCAGCATTAACTCAAAAGTCCAAGTCCAAAGTCTCATCTGAGACAAGGCAAGTCCCTTTAACCTATGAGTCTGTAAAATCAAATACAAGTTAGTTACTTCCAAGATACAGTGGAGGTACAAGGGTTGGAAAAATGCTTCCATTCCAAATGGGAAAAATTCGCCAAAACAAAGGAACTACAGGCCACACGCAAGTCTGAAATCCAGTGGGGGGCAGTCATTACAACTTAAAGCTCCTAAAAAATCTCTGTTGACTTCATGTCTCACATCCAGGGCATGCTGATGCAAGTGGTAGGCTCCCACAGTCTTGGGCAGCTCCACCCCTGTGGAATATACAGCCCCCCTCCCAGTTACTTTGATGGGCTGGCATTGAGTGTCTGTGGCTTATCCAGGTGCACAGTGCAAGCTGTCAGTGAATCTACCATTCTGGGGCCTGAGGGACTGTGGCCCTCTTCTCACAGCTCCACTAAGCAGTGCCCCAGTGGGGACACTGTGTGGGTGCTCCGACCCCATGTTTCCCTTTCCACACTGCCCTAGCAGAGGTTTACCATGAGGGCTCGACCCCTGCAGCAAACTTCTGCCTGGACTTCTGTAGCAGATGTTTTCATACATCCTCTGAAATCTAGGCAGAAGTTCCAAAACTTCAATTCTTGACTTCTGTGCACCTGCAGGCCCAACACCATGTGGAAGCTGCCAAGGCTTGGGGGTTGCACTCTCTGAAGCAACAGCCCGAGGTGTACATTGTCCCCTTCTAGCCACGGCTGGGAAACAGGGCACCAAGTCCCAAGACTGTACAAACTAGCAAGGTGCTGGGCCCAGCCCATGAAATCATTTTTCCCACTAGGACTCCAGGCCTGTGATGGGAGGGGCTGCTGTGAAGGTCTCTGACATGCCCTGGAGACATTTTTCCCCATTGTCTTGGCAATTCACATTTGGCTCCTAGTTACTTATGCAAATTACTACAGCAGGCTTGAATTTCTCCCCAGAAAATCGGTTTTTCTTTTCTATCTCATTGTCAGGTTGCAAATTTTCCAAACTGTTATGCTCTGCTTCCATTTTAAACATAAGTTCCAATTTCAGATCATCTCTCTCAAGTTCAAAGTTCCACAGATCTCTAGGGCAGGGGCGAAACGCTGCCAATCTCTTTGCTAAAGCATAGCAAGGGTCACCTTTGCTCCAGTTCCCAATAAGTTCCTCATCTCCATCTGAGACCACCTCAGCCTGGACTTCATTGTCCATATTACTATCAGCATTTTGTCAAAATCATTCAACAAGTCTCTAGGAAGTTCCAAACTTTCCCACATCTTCCTGTCTTCTTCTGAGCCCTCCAAACTGTTCCAACCTCTGTCTGCTACCCAATTCCAAAGTCACTTCCACATTTTCCAGTATCTTTATAGCAGCACCCCATTCGTAGTACCAACGTACTGTATTAGTCCATTCTCACACTTCTATAAAGATACTATCCAAGACTAGGTAATTTATAAAGAAAAGAGGTTTAATTGACTCACAGTTCCACATGGCTGGGTAGGCCTCAGGAAACTTACAATCATGGCAGAAGGAGAAGCAAACACCTTCTTCGCAAGGCAGCAGGAGAGAGTGTGCATGTGTAAGCACAAAAAAACCTGCCATTTATAAAACCATCAGATCTTGTGAGAATTCACTCAGTATCACGAGAACAACATGGGGGATGTTGCTTCCATAATCCAATCACTTCCCTTTCCCTTCCTTGAAACATGGGAATTACAGGTCCCCCACTTGACATGTGTGGATTACAATTTGAGATGAAATTTGGGTGGGGACATAGAGCCATACCATATCAATTCTCTAATCCCTGGAACCTGTAAATGTTAACTTATTTGAAAAAAAGGATCTTTGTAGGTATGATTAAGTTAAGGATCTTGAGATTCAGGGCATTATCTTGGATTATCTGTCTGGACCCTAAATAGCATCATAAATGTCCTTGTAAGAAGGGGATCTGACACACAGAGAAGAGTAGAAGGCCATGTGACCACAGAGGCAGAGATTGGAGTAATGCAGCCATAAACCGAAGCTGGCAGCCACCAGAACTTGGAAGAGGCAAGAGATCGATTCTTCTGTGGAGGTGATACCTTCATTTCTGTTTGGTGAAACTGATTTTGGACTTCTGGCCTCCAGAACTGTGACAGAATACATTTCTGTGTTTTAACTCATCTAGTTTGTAATTTGTTTCAGAGGCCACAGGATGACAAATACAGTACATTGTTTATGACTGTGGATTCTCTTCTCACAGGCCTATATCACCCAAACCTGAAAAGGGAAAGAAGGATGTGAAGAAAATAATATAGGAGGAGGAAGAATGACGAAACAGCGGGCAAGAAAAAGAAGAAGACTAGAAAGAGAAGATGAAGCAGGATAAAGTGGAGGAGAAATCGCTTTACTGAATGGTAGGTCATATACAAATTATACTGGGGAAAAGTGAAATTTGGCCCCTAAATTCCACATCTACCTACACGGTGAACATTGAGGGTATGCCTAGGTCCTAAGAGGAATTTGTCTTCAATAATCTTCATGAATCATTTAAGAGTTTTAATGGTAACTGATGAGAAAAATTTCAGTAAGCTATATTAAAACTGTTAAATGATTTATTTAACAGTTTTAGTCAAAACAGTGACCCCTTATTCATCAAGCGCTTAGGGTTGATTTGGCAACACTAAACATCCTTTAAGATTCTGTTCGTAACCTACTTCCTCTATAAAATCTTCTTTGACTTCTGCTCTTTCCATTTTCTGAATTTGTATTCCACGTACAGGAAGTATGTCTGTTATTTCTGCTCTTCCAACAACAACAACAACAACAAAAAGCCCAAGGATGCTGCTAAATATCTTAAAAGGTACAAGCGAATAGTTATGATAGTTTTATATCTCCTCCAGCAGTCTGCACAGGGAAGGACTATAATAGAGTCCTTGTGGTGACTGACGGACTAACCACTATTCTGAGGCCAATAATACAGATGGTCCCATCTGTTTCATCTTCTATCTTCTACCTGTGTATCATATTGTGCAATGGTGATTGATATTGAGAATTATATCCCTGAGGCTTGCCAGGTCTAAATCAGAAAAAATAGACTGATAAAATTCATTGTCTTGCTAGTTGAGAAAATCTACTCATACATTTTAGGAAGATTTCCAACTGGAAGAATTGAAGCCAGAATGCATTTCTCATCATCCTAATTTAATGCAATTAACTGCAACCCTCAAGTCCCAAGTATTCAAAGCATCAGAAGAATTGCTTTATTAACCAAAGATTCATAGGTTTAGCCTATAAATATACCTGAAGGTACCTACTTTCTGTTATTTATTTCCCACTGTGTGGCAAGTCTTAGCATAAACATGGTATAGAACAAGCTTATTTTTTAGTTGATTATACATTACTGGCTTAAAATTGCCCAGAGGAAAGTCTGCATTCATAGCCTTGTTTATATTTTGTATATTGCTCATTTATATCCAGTGTAACTGAAATTGAAGTTCAGTTCTGTAAACTATCCCACAGTAAGTACTCAGATAACTGCCCACATGCAAAACATTAGGTACACACAAGGCTAAAGAATTTAGTCAAGAGGGCGGGCACGGTGGCTCATGCCTGAATCCCAGCAATTTGGGAGGCCAAGGCAGGCGGACTACTTGAGGTCAGGAGTTCAATACCAGCCTGGCCAACATGGTGAAACCCCATCACTACTAAAAATACAAAAATTAGACGGGTGTGGTGGCACGCGCCTGTAATTCCAGCTACTCGGGAGGCTGAGGTGGGAGAATCGGTTGAACTCAGGAGGTGGAGGTTGCAGTGAGTCCAGATGGTGCCACTGCACTCCAGCCTGGGTGACAGAGTGAGTCTCTGTCTCAAAAAAAAAAAAAAAATTTAGTCAAGGACATGCAACTGTTTGTAAGAATCCTTCATGATTTTACATTTAATATTTATTTTTTTTTATTTTTTAAGCATAAGAAAACCAAAGGCACATTGTTGGCATTCCTATCACGTCAAAACAATGAATATAAACCACATCATACAATTAAGAATCAGAAATATAAAGAATGGGAATAAATTAACCAAGAAACTCATTAATACACCTCCAAACAGAAAACTAGGACCTAAAATAATGTAAACCTTAGTGAAACAACAGCTGCTCTTATGAAAATCCATATATTCTAATAGTACAGTATTACTGCCTTTCCTACCTTGGAAAAATTACATTATAGTTATGTGGCCCATATTAAGGTTTCTTTGGGCTTTTATAAGTATAAAAGTATTTCAAAAGGATAAGCTTTTGAAACTGGACATTTAGCTATCCACTAAGTCAAGTCGCTTGAGAAAAAGTTCCATCTTTTTCCTCCTGACTCTTTTAGAATGTTCCAAAAGAATGATTCAGAGAAACCATAAATAAAAGAATTATGAACAAAGTCTTAAAATGTAAAGCACCTCCCTGTGTTATCTATATATCTAAACCACGATGCAGTCATGTCAGTCACCTGTCCCATGCATTTCTATTTTGATGACCTGAATTAGGCCTGAATAATGAGTGGAACTAAAAGGCCCACACACCATGGAAAGCTTAGCAAGTTCTAACGAGGGGGAAAGGTCCTTGCTTTGGCTGATTTTACCAGGTTCCTTTTTTCTACTTTCCAAAATGAATCCAGTAGGTTGTAGTCTGTTTTTCTGTCTGTTAATGATAGCGTGCTTAAAGTTCTACTAGCACTTTCTGGAACTCTTTAACCTCACTGTCGTCCTGAGAGAACTCTGCCCCTGAAGGGGAAAACAATTTTTCTTCACCCAGGGCCTTTTTCCTTGTATTAATATTAACATCCCATGAGAATATTAGCTCTGGAGGAAAGAATTTGGTGGCAAAATTCCATATTTACTCATGAAATCCACCCCCAACTTCCACTCACACATTTTAATAGGACACTCAAAAGAAAAGCTCCCCATTCCTCCCTCTCTTCCTGGACACTTCCCTTCAGCTTCATCTGACACCCACAGTTTTTTCCCCCCTTTTTTCTGCTTGAATCAATAAACACTTTTTACTAGCAGAGCGTTCTTTCAGTAGTGTGTACCCTGTATTTGATAGGGCAGAAAAGTATTTAAATTTTAAAAAAAAATCACTTGGCACTGGCTGGAGTGTAGAAACAGAAAATGGAGTCAGTTATTGCTTAAGCCCCCAGCATCTAACCCCACCTGGCTGCTCTTTGTTCCCTCTCTTGGGTTGCAGAGAAGATAGGCATAGCAAAACCTGACGCACCATCACGGCTCCACGAGATTTAAGCAGTGTAGTGTGGTTGACAGCAGCCTTCCAGCCTTCCTTTCCTGGAAATGCTATTTAAAACACCCTCTATGAGAGACAGAAAAAAACTCATTGGTGTCATTGATTCTTTAAAATAATTTTTAAATGACACTTTGCATATGTAGCTGAGTGACAAAACATACGGATTCTGAAGCAACATATACTGTCTGCATTCAAATTTGGGCCCCATGCTTACCAGTATGTGATCTTGGGTAAGTTACTCAATCCCACTGTCCTGCAATTTCCTCATATAAGATACATTCTTGAATGAAAATGATAATAATACTAACCTCATAGGGTTGTTGTGAGGATTGAGTTAAAATATTTAAAGCTCTTCCGAATACTGTTTGCATATAGCAGATGATACATGTTAGGTACAGAGTATCAACATCCCCTTCTCTGATACATAGGTAGATTTGAAGATATGCTGTAACAATATATCTCTTTCTATGTATCTGAACTGGCATTCAGTAAATATTTGATAAATTAATGCAATCTAACAGAATAAATATGCTAATTCCAGAGTCCAGTTAGTTTTGTCACTCATTGTTCTACAGCTTCTGTGATTTGTTGCTGATTAATAAATAGAGATAGAACCTCAGAGTTTATGGATGAAGTGGATCAGGCCTAGATAGTAAGAAACATTTATGATGAGCCTGTGTGTGCCAGGTTCTGAGGTTGACACTTTTCATGAGCCATTACATATAAGTCTCCTAACAGCTCTTTTAAGGCAGATGCAATTCGTTCCTCTATAGAAATAAGAAAAATGAAGCTCAGAAATGTTAAGTAAATTACCCCAAATCGCACAATTAGTAAGTTGTGCAAGAGGTAGGATTCTAATCTTATGCTATTTTTAAGCAAAATATAACATGTAAAAAGGAGGTGGAGGGTGGATTATGCAAGTAAAATGATTTTACAGACAGTTCATTATTGAATAAAACATTGAAAAATAAGGGTATTTTCAAACTGCTGATGAAGACACACCTGAAACTGGGAACAAAAAGAGGTTTAATTGGACTCGTAGTTCCACATGGCTGGAGAGGCCTCAGAATCATGGTGGGAGGTGAAAGGCACTTCTTACATGGTAGCAGCAAGAGAAAAATAAGGAAGAAGCAAAAGCGGAAACCCCTGATAAACCCATTCCAATCTCATGAGACTTATTCACTATCATGAGAATATCACGGGAAAGATAGGCCCCCATGATTGAATTACCTTCCACTGGGTCCCTCCCACAACATGTGGGAATTCTGGGAGGTAGAATACAAGTTGAGATTTTGGTGGGGACACAGCCAAACCATATCATTCTGCCCCTGGTCCCTCCAAACCTAACACCCTCACATTTCAAAACCAATCATGCTTTCCCAACAGTCCCTGAAAGTCTTAACTCATTTCAGCATTAACCCAAAAGTCCACAGTCCAAAGTCTCATCTGACATAAGGCAAGCCCCTTACATGTATGAGCCTGTAAAATTAAAAGGAAGCTAGTTACTTCCTAGATACAACAGGGGTTCAGGTATTGGGTAAATACAGCCATTGCAAGTCTTAAATCCAGTGGGGCAGTCAAATGTTAAAGGTCCAAAATGATCTCCTTTGACTCCAGGTCTCACATCCAGGTCATGCTGATGCAAGAGGTGGGTTGCCATGGTCTTGGGCAGCTCCACTCTGTGGCTTTGCAGGGTACAGCCTCCCTCCTGGCTGCTTTCATGGGCTGGTGTTGAGTGTCTGTGGCTTTTCCAGGCACACGGTGCAAGCTGTTGGTGAAATCTATTATTCTGGATTCTGGAGGATGGTGGCCCTCTTCTCACAGCTCCACTGGACAGTGCCCCAGTAAGGACTCTGTGTGGGGGCTCTGACCCCACATTTCTCTTCTGCACTGCCCTAGCAGAGGTTCTCCATGAGAACCTTGCCTCTGCAGCAAACTTTTGCCTGGGCATCCAGGTGTTTCCATACATCTTCTGAAATCTAGGCAGAGGTTCTCAAACCTCAATTCCTGACTTCTACGTACCCGCAGGCTCAACACCACGTGGAAGCTGCCAAGGCTTGGGGCTTCCACCCTCTGAAGCCATAGCCCAACCTGTACACTGGCCCCTTTCAGCCATGGCTGGAGTGGCTGAGACCCAGGGCATCAAGTCCCTAGGCTGCACACAACAAAGGGACCCTGGACCTGGCCCAGGAAACCATATTTTCCTCCTGGGCCTGCAGGCCTGTGATGGGAGGGGCTGCCGAGAAGGTCTCTGACATGGCCTGGAGACATTTTCCCCAGAAAATAGGTTTTTCTTTTCTATTGCATAGTAAGGCTGCAAATTTTCCAAACTTCATGCTCTGCTTCCCTTATAAAACTGCATGACTTTAACAGTACCCAAGTCACCTCTTGAATGCTTTGCTGCTTAGAAATTTCTTCTGCCAGATATCCTAAATCATCCTTCTCAAGTTCAAAGTTCCACAGATCTCTAGGACAGGGGCAAAATGCAGCCAGTCTCTTTGCTAAAACATGACAAGCGTCACCTTTACTCCAGTTCCCAACAAGTTCCTCATCTTCACCTGAGACCACCTCAGCCTGGACCTTTATTGTTCAAATTGCTATCATCATTTTGGGCAAAGCCATTCAACAAGTCTCTAGGAAGTTCTAAACTTTCCCACATTTTCCTGTTTCCTTCTGAGCCCTCCAAACTGTTCCAACCTCTGCCTGTTACCCAGTTCCAAAGTCGCTTCCACATTTTCAGGTATGTTTTCAGCAACTCCCCACTCTACTGGTAACAATTTACTGTATTAGCCCATTTTCATGCTGCTGCTGAAGACATACCCGAGACAGGGAAGAAAAAGAGGTTTAACTGGACTTATAGTTCTGCATGGCTGGGGAGGCCTCAGAATCATGGCAGGAGGCAAAAGGCACTTCTTACATGGCAGCAGCAAGAGAAAAATGAGAAAGAAGCAAAAGCAGAAACCCCTGATAAACCCATTAGCTCTCATAAGACTTATTCGCTATCAGGAGAACAGCACGGGAAAGACCGGCCCCCATGGTTGAATTACCTCTCCCTGGGTCCCTCCTACAACATGTGGCAGTTCTCAGAGATACAATTCAAGTTAAGATTTCAGTGGGGACACAGCCAAACCGTATCACAAGGCTTATACTTCAAAGATGGTTTGGTCTCTCTTAGCATTAGCTTTGCAGTAGAGATTCAGACTATATATTGTCCACTTTAATCCAGTGCAGAATGTTATTGTATACTTCAACATTATATTCATAAACTCTAGAAATGGAAAGTGACCCAGTTATTCAACTTCCTCAGTTAATAGCAAAGAGGCATGAGAGGTGAATGGCAGGCTCAATGTCACATGGCAAACAGTGACAGACACAGCCAGGATTTCTTTGGGCCTAACACTAATCCCCTTACAGTAGTCAGGATAGCCAACCAGACACTGTGGTTTTAAATCCATCCATTTAGATGTATGTGATCCTAGTTCACCTTAAATAGCGCAATTCCTACTTTAGTATCTAAACCTAAAAAGAGTATTAGACTAATTCTTAATATTATCTGGGATGACAAAATAAATAAGATTATTCTCTAGCAGTAAAATAGGTAGGCTTAATACCTAGGAACTTCTATTTTTAAAACCTGACCAAAATTCCGGTATAGCTGTACCTTGTCAAGGGACAAAGAGAGTTAAATATAGTTTGGGTGGGAGAGTAGCTTTTTAAAGAAAAAGTGCTGCTCCTTTTTTTATGAAGACAGGAGTTAAAAGAATCTTATTTTTTTTCTGTTAGATTGCATTCATTCACTAAATATTGACATTTACCCAAACAACTATAATAGCAGAAATGCTACTTCCTTTGCATATTTCTGAGTATTTATTACAGAGCTGGGCTTTTAGTAGTCACCGATTGGTGGTGTCTTTTCCTATGTTTAGTACGTTGGATAACTTCAAAACAAAAGTCACTGATGTTATATCAGCTACTACTGATGTACTGCTATAGAGACAAAGAAGCATATGGTTCTTGACTATTCCAATGCTTGTGTTGTCCAGAACCATGCAGTGTAGTATGCACTTTCTTAGTTATAATGTCATCAGTAACATGAAGTCCAAAGGCATACAGTTTCTTTCATTGTGCATGCACCAGAAGCTTAGAATCAATAGCACTCTTATCAGGCTGACAAGCATGAAGTTGCATTATGGTATCTATACTAAAAAACTGGCACCATCTAACTATAGCATAGGGCCTAGGAAGCTTTGTTAATATGAGTGACAAGACACATGAAAAGCACATTATCCACTGCTTCAGCAACACTGCATCACCAGACATATCAGCTGAAAAAGCCGAACCTTGGGAAGCTCAAACTTTATGATCTAAACTTCAAAATGTGCCAAACATCACTTTAGTAGAAAGGGTTGTGAATTGCAATGGCAATGTGGAGAGAGAGGAAATATTAAGGTAAAGAAACAAAGAGGGACAGAAGTACACAATTCTAAGTGATTTTTATAGCAGACACTTAGCCCAAGTAAGAAAATAAATCGCTAAATGACAAGAAATTGGCATGTGAGCTAAGCAAGTTTCTCAAGCCAAATATCTTAAAATAAAAGATCACTGGTGGGATGAATAGGCAACCAAACTACAATCGGCTTGTACATTAGCCAAATATCAGCAGGTCGAGAAAGCTCAGCAAAGATTGACCTGCCATATCCTATAGGAGGTGAAGCACAACTTACTGAGGATGATATTGAAAAGTCAACAATCAGGGAACAATTGATGTTGTTTATCATTATGAGTCTCTCCACCTTCCCTAAAAACCCACATTGCAAAGCCAACTTAGAATTTAAGGGAGCAACATTACAATCTCAAGGATTTTGTTCCACATTAACCATCCAGTGGATAGTCCTGGGGAAGCATGTGATGATGACAGATATAATCCACAAATATGATGGCCAACAGACACTCAGGCCTTCAGCTGTAGACTTGCACAAACACAAAAGAAATAATGGATGCAATGACAGCACAGATACTCTACTAATATCTTTTAAGGCAAAATCAGCATATTTCATGCTCAGTAAATTAGTTGCTAATAGTGGTGACATAGGGATGTTATCTGATTGGTGTGGTTTTCATGCCATTCATGGCACTGAAGGCATGATTTAAACTATCAGGCAGAAGTTCCAAGAACAACACAGCGATGTGAATTTAAATGAATACAGTCAAGCTAGTGGTTCTGTGAAGTGCTGAAAGACTGCAAATTTGGCTACCAAAACCAGTTAATAAACACTCTTTGCTCACTGTGGTAAGGAAGATGGTTGAGAGTATAGATGGAGTTAACTCAGTTAGTAAATGTATTTTGAACACTTATTGTATGTCAGCCACAGTACTAGGCAAAAGACAATGCCTTTCTTCAAAGAGGTTACTGTCTAGTGAAACATTTTATAATTTAGAAATACAGTAATCATGTTTGTAGCAGCTATACATAATTTAACAAATAAGCTGCTTTCTAGGTACCATTAGTTATGTCTGGCAATTTTCTATGTGGCTTTTAAAGCTTCTGATTCTGGATAAAATATTGATTGAAAGTTAAGATGTTTAACAGGTGATGGTATCAAAATGATAAAACCCCACATCTTGATTCTTTTTTCTTTTTTTTTCTCTGAGACAGGGTCCCACTCTGTTGCCTAGGCTAGAGTGCAGTGACACAATCACAGCTCACTGCAGCCTTGACCTCCAGGGCTCAAGCGATCCTCTCACCTCAGCTTCTCAAGCAGATGGGACTACAGGCGTGCACCACCATGCCCAACTAATTTTTGTATTTCTTATAGAGTTGGAGTTTTTGCCAAGTTTCCTGGGCTGGTCTCAAACTCCTGAGCTCAAGCAATCTGCCTGCCTCGGCCTCCCAAAATGCTGGAATTATAGGCGTGAGCCACCGCACTCAGCCAATCTTGGTTCTTATTTATACAAATTTTTCTATATGCTAGACCTCTGGCTACTAATTATAAAATGCATGGCAAATATCAAAGTGGTGATGACTTACCTTGGTCAGACCTTACCAAGACCTACTTGGGTTATCAATGTTACCACATGGGTCCTCACACAAATTATAGGTAACTTGGGAATTAGCTCCCATGATGCTATCAACCGACAGTAATTATTCTGTTGGTAAAAGGCAGTATTGCTTTTGTTAAATTGATCAAACATTTATGTGAAGTCATGCTATTGAGATCAGTATCAGAATGAACAGGGATCTCACTCTGGTGATTGCCACTTTGATAGGCATCAGTTATCACCTTAGGAAAGCAGGTAATTTCATACACATTTGAAAGGACAAAAGAAGATACCTCTCACATCCATGCTTTCAACACTAGGGTTACAGACCACAGGGAGATTTTAACTTATTCTCCTTTAGATTCCTTCTTTTTTTCCAGTTCACTTGTAATGACTCTCCAAGAAGAGCAATAGACACTGGAAAGGTATTGAACATTTAGCCTGAACATCTACTGGCATGAATATTGCACGGGAAAGTTTTTCTATATCTGCTCTGTGGTACCCGTGTCTACAACTGCACATTCCTCTAAGAAATACAGTCCCAAAAGGGAAAGGGTAGAGAAATCTGACCTCAATTGTGGGCATTAGTGTGAGAAATAACACATTGTCTACAGCTCAAAAGCAGTGGAATCAAGGTAGCATCAGATAGAAGACGGCAGCCATTGTGGACAGCTGTCTCTCAGTGGCTCCAGAAGTGCATTGTTCTCACATGAGATTTGTCTATGAGAAGTTCAGCCCATATCCAGTAATGGTTCTGAGAATCTGAATATCATCTTCCTTTAATACCCAACAAATGATACATTTTCACATACATACACAAAAGATCTTTGCTTCTGGAAAGTAAAGGTTGCCCAAAAACAAAACAAGAAGAATCATTTTGGGGTTGAATGGCTTCACCTTTAGTATTTATCTCAAAAGGGGTCAAGGATAATGCAAGGGTCTTGGCTCTCTTATTTGATATTATCTCAATATATACAACTTTTAGACCCCTCTTCCTTTCCAAAAGTCCAATTTCATTCCTTTTTCTGAGAAGAGCAATAAACAGTGAAATATAAATGAGTAATAAAAGTTTAGCATAGTCAAGTCTAGTCGTACCAACTTCAAATTGTGTATAACTATTATCATTGCTAATTAGGAATTATGAAGTATATGCATACTGAAACACATAAGTCTAGCTAACCAACTTTATCAGCGTACCAAGTAAAGAAATTATACTGAAATTCTTAAAAATCACAACGTTAAGACTGGTAATATATACTAGAGACATTTTTAGCCAATTAAATAAGATTTGGCACATAATAGGTCCACAAGAATTTAGCAATGAATGAAGAAATGGATAGATGATTGAATTAAGGGAAATAATGCTTTCTTGAGTGGAAGGCCACTAGTGCTGAGGAAACGTAGGAACTGAAGTATGTAATTGTTGGCATATGTGCCTGTTCAATGATGGGAAGTTTTTCCAAAGTAGATAACAGCAGGTGGAATAAAATGCATGTGTATATTCATGTAGGCTGTTTTTAAAAGACATTATCTACATTACGACTTGGTACAAATTCCAAACCATAAAATCACTGAAGACACTGTAAACACAGTTTGAGGAGCTATGCTGTTTGCTCCATTTACTTGGTTTTGTTATTTATGCAAGACCTGTACATTTTAGTACTTTAACTGTTGCAATTAGCTGGAAGGGTGGGGAATCCTTAGCAAAGCTTCTAAATGGGACCTATTGCATTGTAGTTACTCAATAAATAAGTACTCTTTCAAAGAAACACCTTCCCTGAAGTCCTTAAAGGAGCTAACGGAGCTGAAAGCCAAGGCTCAAGAACTAGGTGAAGAACGCAGAAGCCTCAGGAGCCAATGCGATCAACTGGAAGAAAGGGTATCAGTGATGGAAGACAAAATGAATGAAATGAAGCGAGAAGGGAAGTTAAAAGAAAAAAGAATAAAAAGAAACAAACAAAGCCTCCAAGAAATATGGGACTATGTGAAAAGACCAAATCTACGTCTGATTGGTGTACTTGAAAGTGACGGGGAGAATGGAACCAAGTTGGAAAACACTCTGCAGGATATTATCCAGGAGAACTTCCCCAATCTAGCAAGGCAGGCCAACATTCACATTCAGGAAATACAGAGAACGCCACAAAGATACTCCTCAAGAATAGCAACTCCAAGACACATAATTGTCAGATTCACCAAAGTTGAAATGAAGGAAAAAATGTTAAGGGCAGCCAGAGAGAAACGTTGGGTTACCCACAAAGGGAAGCCCATCAGACTAACAGCGGATCTCTCAGCAGAAACTCTACAAGCCAGAAGAGAGTGGGGGCCAATATTCAACATTCTTAAAGAAAAGAATTTTCAATCCAGAATTTCATATCCAGCCAAACTAAGCTTCATAAGTGAAGGAGAAATAAAATACTTTACAGAGTAAAGTAAAGCAAATGCTGAGAGATTTTGTCACCACCAGGCCTGCCCTAAATAGCTCCTGAAGGAAGCACTAAACATGGAAAGGAACAACTGGTACCGGCCACTGCAAAAACATGCCAAAATGTAAAGACCATCAAGGCTAGGAAGAAACTGCATCAACTAACGAGCAAAATAACCAGCTAACATCATAATGACAGGACCAAATACATACATAATAATATTAATTTTAAATGTAAATGGGCTAAATGCTCCAATTAAAAGACACAAACTGGCAAATTGGATAAAGAGTCAAAACCCATCAGTGTGCTGTATTCAGGAAACCCATCTCACGTGCAGAGACACACATAGGCTCAAAATAAAGCGATGGAGGAAGATCTACCAAGCAAATGGAAAACAAAAAAAGGCAGGGGTTGCAATCCTAGTCTCTGATAAAACAGACTTTAAACCAACAAAGATCAAAAGAGACAAAGAAAGCCAATACATAATAGTAATGGGATCAATTCAACAAGAAGAGCTAACTATGCTAAATATATATGCACCCAACACAGGAGCACCCAGATTCATAAAGCAAGTCCTTAGTGACCTACAAAGAGACTTAGACTCCCAAACAATAATAATGGGAGACTTTAACACCCCACTGTCAACATTAGACAGATCAAGACAGAAAGTTAACAAGGATACCCAGGAATTGAACTCAGCTCTGCACCAAGCGGACCTAATAGACATCTGCAGAACTCTCCACCCCAAATCAACAGAATATACATTCTTTTCAGCACCACACCAAACCTACTCCAAAATTGACCACATAGTTGGAAGTAAAGCACTCCTCAGCAAATGTAAAAGAACAGAAATTATAACAAACTGTCTCTCAGACCACAGTGCAATCAAACTAGAACTCAGGACTAAGAAACTCACTCAAAACTGCTCAACTACATGGAAACTGAACAACCTGCTCCTGAATGACTACTGGGTACATAACGAAATGAAGGCAGAAATAAAGATGTTTTTTGAAACCAACAAGAACAAAGACACAACATACCAGAATCTCTGGGACACATTCAAAGCAGTGTGCAGAGGGAAATTTATAGCACTAAATGCCCACAAGAGAAAGCAGGAAAGATCCAAAATTGACACCTTAACGTCACAATTAAAAGAACTACAAAAGCAAGAGCAAACACATTCAAAAGCTAGCAGAAGGCAAGAAATAACTAAAATCAGAGCAGAACTGAAGGAAATAGAGACACAAAAAACCCTGCAAAAATTAATGAATCCAGGAGCTGGTTTTTTGAAAAGATCAACAAAATCAATAGATCGCTAGCAAGACTAATAAAGAAGAGAGAAGAATCAAATAGACGCAATAAAAAATGATAAAGGGGATATCACCACTGATCCCACAGAAATACAAACTACTATCAGAGAATACTACAAACACCTTTACGCAAATAAACTCAAAAATCTAGAAGAAATGGATAAATTCCTTGACACATACACCCTCCCAAGACTAAATCAGGAAGAAGTTGAATCTCTGAATAGACCAATAACAGGCTCTGAAATTGTGGCAATAATCAATAGCTTACCAACCAAAAAAAGTCCAGGACCAGATGGATTCACAGCCGAATTCTACCAGAGGTACAAGGATGAACTGGTACCATTCCTTCTGAAACTATTCCAATCAACAGAAAAAGAGGGAATCCTCCCTAACTCATTTTATGAGGCCAGCATCATCCTGATACCAAAGCCTGGCAGAGACACAACCAAAAAAGAGAATTTTAGACCAATATCCTTGATGAACATCGATGCAAAAATCCTCAATAAAACACTGGCAAACCGAATCCAGCAGCACATCAAAAAGCTTATCCACCATGATCAAGTGGGCTTCATCCCTGGGATGCAAGGCTGGTTCAACATACGCAAATCAATAAATGTAATCCAGCATATAAACAGAACCAAAGACAAAAACCACATGATTATCTCAATAGATGCAGAAAAGGCCTTTGACAACATTCAACAACCCTTCATGCTAAAAACTCTCAATAAATTAGGTATCGATGGGACGTATCTCAAAATAAGAAGAGCTATCTATGACAAACCCACAGCCAATATCGTACTGAATGGGCAAAAACTGGAAGCATTCCCTTTGAAAACTGGCACAAGACAGGGATGCCCTCTTTCACCACTCCTATTCAACATAGTGTTAGAAGTTCTGGCCAGGGCAATCAGGCAGGAGAAGGAAATAAAGGGTATTCAATTAGGAAAAGAGGAAGTCAAATTGTCCCTGTTTGCAGATGACGTGATTGTATATCTAGAAAACCCCATTGTCTCAGCCCAAAATCTCCTTAAGCCGATAAGCAACTTCAGCAAAGTTTCAGGATACAAAATCAATGTGCAAAAATCACGAGCATTCTTATACACCAATAACAGGCAAACAGAGAGCCAAATCATGAGTGAACTCCCATTCACAATTGCTTCAAAGAGAATAAAATACCTAGGAATCCAACTTACAAGCAACGTGAGGGACCTCTTCAAGGAGAACTACAAACCACTGCTCAATGAAATAAAAGAGGATACAAACAAATGGAAGAACATTCCATGCTCATGGGTAGGAAGAATCAATATTGTGAAAATGGCCATACTGCCCAAGGTAATTTACAGATTCAATGCCATTCCCATCAAGCTACCAATGACTTTCTTCACAGAATTGGAAAAAACTACTTTAAAGTTCATATGGAATCAAAAAAGAGCCCGCATCGCCAAGTCAATCCTAAGCCAAAAGAACAAAGCTGGAGGCATCATGCTACCTGACTTCCAACTATACTACAAGGCTACAGTAACCAAAACAGCATGGTACTGGTACCAAAACAGAGATATAGATCAATGGAACAGAACAGAGCCCTCAGAAATAATGCCGCATATCTACAACCATCTGATCTTTGACAAACCTGACAAAAACAAGCAATGGGGAAAGGATTCCCTATTTAATAAATGGTGCTGGGAAAACTGGCTAGCCATATGTAGAAAGCTGAAACTGGATCCCTTCCTTACACCTTATACAAAAATTAATTCAAGATGGATTAAAGGCTTACATGTTAGACCTAAAACCATAAAAACCTTAGAAGAAAACCTAGGCATTACCATTCAGGACATAGGCATGGGCAAGGACTTCATGACTAAAACACCAAAAGCAATGGCAACAAAAGACAAAATTGACAAACGGGATCTAATTAAACTAAAGAGCTTCTGCACAGCAAAAGAAACTACCATCAGAGTGAACAGGCAACCTATAAAATGGGAGAAAATTTTTGCAACCTACTCATCTGACAAAGGGCTAATATCCAGAATCTACAATGAACTCAAACAAATTTACAAGAAAAAAACTAACAACTCCATCAAAAAGTGGGCGAAGGATATGAAGAGACACTTCTCAAAAGAAGACATTTATGCAGCCAAGAAACACATGAAAAAATGGCCATCATCACTGGCCATCAGAGAATTGCAAATCAAAACCACAATGAGATACCATCTCACACCAGTTAGAATGGCGATCATTAAAAAGTCAGGAAACAACAGGTGCTGGAGAGGATGTGGAGAAATAGGAACACTTTTACACTGTTGGTGGGACTGTAAACTAGTTCAACCATTGTGGAAGTCAGTGTGGCGATTCCTCAGGGATCTAGAACTAGAAATACGGTTTGACCCAGCCATCCCATTACTGGGTATATACCCAAAGGATTATAAATCATGTTGCTATAAAGACACATGCACACGTATGTTTATTGCGGCACTATTCAAAATAGCAAAGACTTGGAACCAACCCAAATGTCCAACAATGATAGTCTGGATTAAGAAAATGTGGCACATACACACCATGGAATACTATGCAGCCATAAAAAATGATGAGTTCATGTCCTTTGTAGGGACATGGATGAAACTGGAAACCATCGTTCTCAGCAAACTATCACAAGGACAAAAAACCAAACACTGCATGTTCTCACTCATAGGTGGGAATTGAACAATGAGAACACATGGACACAGGAAGGGGAACATCACACTCCGGGGCCTGTTGTGGGGTAGGGGGAGGGGGGAGGGATAGCATTAGGAGATATACCTAATGCTAAATGACGAGTTAATGGGTGCAGCACACCAACATGGCACATGTATACATATGTAACAAACCTGCACATTGTGCACATGTACCCTAAAACTTAAAGTATAATAATAAAAAAGAGAGAGAGAGAGAGAGAAGATGCAAATGAAACACCAAGCAAAACAAGAGGGAAAGAATATTTTCCCCTAGAAAAAGTAAACTTTCAAACCTAGCTGAAATAAACTTATGGTTAAATATTGTAAAAGCTAAAAAAAAAAAAAAAAAAGAAGTCACGCACCAAGTGTCTGTGGTCTAATAGTGTAAGACATTATCGATAATTGCAAGAATTGCATTACGAAAAGGATAATAACTAACACAGAGCCCCTTCTAACTGGCACACACCCTTCTGAACACTCTCTATGGATTAACTCTAATGAGCACTCTGAGGTAGGTAATATTATAATTTCTTTTTTCCTGATGAGGAGATTAAACAGCAAGGTAAAAAAGTCTCTAAAGGTAGAAGCTGGACTCAACCCCAGCAGACTCCCCCAGAGTCTGGGATCTTCATACCCTATTGCCTTAGTATCATGATTTGGCTCAACTTCCTGCTCTAAAGGAATTGGTGCTAGCTTTCATTAAAAGTCAAGAGTACCACCCACATGTGGCCTCTTTGAATGTGACTGAGGGGAAAGTGAATCAGCCAGATAAGAAGCTGCTCTCTGGTCTCCTTAAAGCATCAGAGTAGGATGTGACCAACAATCAGAGCGGGGTGTGACATCTCCAGTGGAAGTGGGAAAAGACAATTGTTTAGGAGCATTTACCACACTTACCACCTCCTGACCAGGGTATCTTGTAGGGATTCAGTATGTATTCCTTTGTATCTGACATTTGACATAAAAGGTTTTATCACCAAAAAAAAAAAAAAAAAAAGAAAGAAACACCTCTGAGTATGATGGAGTGAATTATTTAGATAGTCAGAAATCAAGAGGAGTTCTTGAAAATATTTAGACATTTTAGAATAGGAAAATTCTGGGTAGGTTTTCATTTAGTCCATTCCTAAACAATAAGGGGGAGGGGCATCAACTTGATTTCAAACAAATATTTCATATTATCAATTATATTTAAGGGGGGTACCACTGTAAGATAAAAGGCCAAGATGAATCATATATGGCTATCAGTTATCAGTCTTTCAGGGACAACAAGATGGAAAGGTAGAAAAAATCCCTGATCTCGATGTCGACATTGAGGTAAAGCTGGAAGAGATTGAAATGTCAAGGAATCATCAAATTAAAATCTCCCTTCATATGACAATGTCAAAATCTGGAAATGTTACTCTGAAACACAGTGGTTGACTGTGAGCCACTGGTATAGAGAAGAAAAAACGAAATTGCATGTGAAATGTTAATGTGGAATCAATGCCCCAAATCAGTTTGCTCTGAAGTTCCTGGGAGTGAGAGAAAACAGAATTACAACTTGACTGTAAAGACATTTGCAACTTTTATAATCAAATACTACTCTGTCCTTCAAGCCAAACAGAAGAACTATACTATAGGCCCTGATTTAATTGGATGTCTTGATGATGATCCTGATGAATGGGCAGAGTCCTGGCATAGTCTGTTAGAAGGAGGAGGTGGGAAGTAACCTTTAGAAGTTAATCAAGCATCTTTGGAAATGGCTTTAAGACCTTCACTTGGGTGAGCCTCAGGACTGAGTCACAGCTCGGATACCTGGGAGAACACATGATATTGGAAACCAAGTTAAAAAAAAATACTCTAGTACTTCACCTGGAAAATAGCCACTTTCATATTTTTGTTTTGGGATAGACACTAAAACTCAGAGAAGGCTATTATAGAATGAATGTCAAGGCAGGGTTCTTGAACTTGACCATTGATCACAATCATCTGGAGGACTTGTTGTAACACAGATCGTTGGCGCCATCACCAAAGTTTCTGAATCGATAGGTCTGGGGATAGCTAGAGAATATGTAATTCTAACAAGCACCCAGATGATACTGCTGCTGCAGGTTTTGAGATCACCCTTTGTGAACCATTGCTTTCAGGAATCATTGAACAAAAGGATATGTATCTTCCTCACAAAACTATGATTTACCCTCAGTGGAATCTAATCCGTGAGTTTACATGCATTTAAAATTAAGAAATGAGCAATGACCACCACTGTTAATTTGGAACAGTCAAACTAACCTCACAAAAGACTTCTCCAATGGAAAAAAATGGGAAACTCTTTCCACGGTACACACTGGCTTTATTGGCTGTGGTCTTGGTCAAAGCACAGAATGAACCTTGGCCAGCAGCATGAGGTCTCTCAAGCTGCAGCTGTTGGGCGGAGGCTGCTCTGCCAGTGACTCTGGGCAGGAAGTGCCTCGTTAGAACTGTTGCATCTATTTTACTCAGGCCAGAGGGGGGGGGGGAAAGAAAGAAAGAAAAAATCCCTAGGTTTCTCCAAACCTCTTTTAATGCCACCTTCCTAAAGCCACCGTGTTAGATGGCTTTGCTACCCATCACTGTTTCACTTCTGGTAACTAACAGCTTGGGGTTCATTATGATGGGAAGTTTCAAATATGCTAAGTATTATAAATCAAGCCTGTATCTTCACTCACAGTGGAATTAATGACAGCACAAATAAAATGAAAATCCAAAATGACAGACAAGCACAGGGCACCCCGGCTGAAAAACATCAGAAAGCCCATCACTTTGCACCCAGATCCAAACTGCTAGCCAGCAGTCTATAAAGAACATGAAGGATTAGTGCAACTTTCATCAGAAATGTGACTTTATAGTGAACATCAAGTTCAACAGGACTTCTCACAATGCTTCTTTCCAGGACCCTGCATCACATAAAGGATGAAGTGCTACCACAGTTTTTTCCTTCCAGTAAACAGTTTAAAATGTGTGTTATTAAAGGCAACCCAGCTTCCTCTGTGTTCATATCATTTTACAGAACTCCTGCCATCCTTCATTCCCTTATCCAGCTAAGTGCTGAGCAACAATGGACAAACAAAATCTAAACTAGCATAACCACTACCCTAGGGATAACACTGAATAAGAGTTATGCAGTATGATCTGATAATAGCTGGCTTCAAGAGCTAAGAAGAAAAGGGGGGAAAAGCTTGTAAAGGGGATATATTTGAAATTGAAATTTTAAAACAAATGTGCAACTGGACACACATTTTGGGAATTGCCCTTTTGGCTATAAGGTGATGAAGGTGATATGAATAGGTTCTCTGATATATGAAGTACATATAAATACTGTATTAAAAATAGCTGTGTATTATCACACAAGGATGAAGAATAATGATCTCATTTTACCAAGAGAAGCCTTTCACACCTGGTTAATAGACCAGGTCACACCTTAAGAAAAATAACAAAAGCGTTTCATGTATTAATCTCACTAACTCTGCTTGCGACTATCCTGTTATCTTAAAATACATGCACAGGACAAGTGAGCACGACTCTAGCCCACAGGCTGGCCCTAATAAAGGACAGAAAGTTGCTTCTAAAGATCACTGAGGAGAGGACTGGATACCAGAGAAGGATATCAAAGAGAGAGAGACTGGGAGAGATGAAATATTCCCAATAGAAATATAGTATCTCAAGGACAAAGAGATGTACTGTTTCGAAGTACAAATTTTCACATTATTGGCGTAGTGTCTTGTACTTTTGAAAGCCATTTGAATGCTTGGTGGCTTCAAATGATTCACAAGTACACCTGACTCTCAATTTAAAAATTTGTAAGAAAAAAACAAAAGGAAACTGTGTAATTTAATGGAAAACCTCATATTATCAAAATTAAACTTGGCATTTTTTTAAGCAAGTATGATTTTAAGAAAATATTAAATCGTTATGTAAAGAAGATTGTAAGCTAGTGACTAAGGAACATTTATCCTACTTTCCCTCAGAATATTTTTTTACTTTTAGATTGTAACATCTGAATTGTTGGTAGTTTAGTATCCACTAGTTTTCTTTTAAATATATATATATATATTGCTTCAAGCCAGTATTCTGATCTTTATTTCCAATTAAGTATACAGCTAAGATGACACAGAGCTCCAATATCTAAGGATAAATTGTAACTTTAATTTTATTTAAATAATACCAGTCAAACTGCTTCACTAAAAGAATAAAAAATGAGAGGGCGACAAGTTGTGGGGTCCTATGGGGCTACAAAAGATAGACTTTGCAGGACAGTCTAGCATATGCCTGTTTGAGAAAAAGAGAGCATTCGTCCAGAGAATGGCAATTGGCAATTGTGTAACTTCAGTTTCCCGAAACATTGCAAGTTATCCTCGTAAGTACAGGTGATAAATATTGCAAGGCTCTGTTTTGACGACACTAGCATTTCCCACCCCCCAACATTCTCATTTATGTGCTCAAAGACATTAGGTTCTACATTGTAAAAGCTGGAGGCCATCAGATGATATATTGTTTCAAACATCTTCCTGAAAGGAAGCTAACATGTAGCTATGTTTAGAAATCCACTATATTCCTGTAGAGAGCAAGGTCAAGTTCACATCCACAATCATCACAGGGCTTTGCACCCACGTCAGAATCCAGCTATGTTAGAGAAGAAAAGATGCCCAACCACAGAAGTATCCCTAGGGTTTTAGCCATAAGAATGGCCAAAGACATATGCAATATAAATCATTTCCTAATTGGCTGCCCCTGAAAAGAAATGCAGGGGCTACAAACCCTAGACTCGGCCCTTACAGTGTGGGTCGAACACTTACTAGACTTCAGCGGTCAACAATAGGGGCTATCCTGGTAAAACACTAAGGGTGACTTGTGCTGGGCTTGAATTTAGGTAGGATATGGTCATAGGCATAGCTATAGCAGGAGAAGCCAATAGGGGCAGATGAGGGCCAGATGAGGTTAGAACTAGAAGGTGCGGCTGGTTTCACCAAAGAGCAGATTGGTTTACTTTGTTACTAATCAAAAGCTACGGTGACTTTTCTGAAATTTGCTTGGGGGCTTGGAATCTAAAGTTCTGCTTTTCCATGTAAGCATTTCTTCCAGCCTTAAATTAGATGTGTCGTGTTTTGTAAGGAAATGAAACTAAATGGAATCTTTCGTGGTTTAAATTTCTTTTGTCAAATAGGGATAAGTTGATATGTTTCTATTGCTAAACATTTGAGAACTTAAAAGCTGAAAGATGGAACTATTTTCATATCAAATTTTGGTGCATGAAATGCCTTTATATACAAACTTTCCAAAATTTCCTTTCCAGCTAAGGTTCATAATTTAGTTTTGATCCAAGAAAACCAGATGCTTTCGTGAGAACAGCTTCCTCATTTGAAGGCCATGAAAATCACAAATTTTCTGTTTTGTTTTAAATTGAGAGAAAACACTGGAACAGTTTGTCTGGGGAGGGGGTGTAAGACTCTTGGAAAATTACTCAAAGATCATTCACATTCTTGGCTACCATAGGATGTGTTGTTGCATTTATAGTAAGAACAAATCCTGAGTAAAACAATTTGAGGTATTTATCTCTTCCTAAAAAAAGAGTTTGCTAAGTAAATGTGCCATCTCCTTATATGTAAGAATTTGGTCCCATTTTAAACACAATGTGTTATCTAACTACAAAATTCAATACAGATTAGAGAAAATGTTAACAACTACTAAATGGCTCTACATGTACTTTGCATATCACTGAACTGAGACTCAAAATGAAAAATGCATTTACCATACTTGAAAGGAGAAAAATGAAGAAAAGTAGCTTCATTTTCCTAGTTAAGTAGGTAGGCATTTTTTATACATGTAAACTTTAAATGCTGTATGCATACTATTTTATTAAGCTATAGATTTTAGCTCTTTATTAGTAAAAATAGGTAGGTAAACCATAACAATAAGAAAAGTTAGTGGTTCTGGGAAACTGGGTGCATAAAACGTTATATAACCAACTGGTTTTCAACCTTCCAGTCAGACACTAGTCAAAGAAATAATATGACCTTAGCCAATGGGAAAAACATTAAGCCAGATTTCTCCCAGCTGTGTTTCTCCCCCTGTAGCCTTCAGCAACTTCAATGGAAGTTTAGTGTGTTTAGGGAGAAAGATGGCCAGAAGAATCAAAATTATTAAACCAAAAAGGTCAACCTTCAAATTAAGTATTGGACCAGGCTTACTGCAGAATAAAGTTTATCCTTCCCAATGTCCCAGTGCTACAAGCAATATGGTGCACCAGCTACTATTCAAACAGGGCTGATATCACATGTAATTGAGGCTATCCTGCCAAAGGGGTGAGTAAAGGAAAGAAGTTGTTGGCTTTAAAATGCACAAATCAAGCTATTAATGTTTCCTTAGCATTCTTTTTGATTTCCAACTTAAGGGTAGGGTAACTGCAAGAGATAGGAAAAATCCTCAGAGGAGACAGGTCCCTGGATTTAATTCTATATAAACAGGAGGCCAAGGAATTTTGACAAAATTGTTGTTCACAAAAAGTTGACTTTGCCTTTGAAGTTCTAGTGTGTTCCATATTTAAGTCAGACACCTTCATTCATCCAACAGTAGCACAGAGCATTCAATAACATGATATAATGGCTTTTTTTTTTAGATTTAAAAAGTTACTTCATAAGATTCCTCTCCATTCTGTTATAAAATCACTGGCTACTATGTTTTCAAGCATTTCTCAAGTAAATAATTTGAGTTACTTTACATTTTCAGGTCTAATTGGTTCGGTGCAATTTTTTTTTAAATGACCATAGATGCACTAATAATGGTTTAGATCAGTTCTTATTGAAGAGAATGGACTGCATGAAGGCCCTACTAATACATAAAAGAAAAAGTTATTTAACTAACATTTATCCATGGGATTTAAATAAAACCTGTTGATTTTCCCTCATATTTTCTTCTCTGCTGGTTATTTAGGACCAAGGAGATAAAATACTTTGATGTTGGTCAAACCATCAATGGAAATACATTCTCAATACTTTAAATATTACCATAGAGTGATATAGTTTATATGGATCACCAAGACTGTGAGTCACACCACACGGGATACTCCCGATATATCCTCATAATGCTCATTAGTACATTACATTGCTCTGAGAATTCCTGAAGTTAGACAGAAGAAAACCAAATCTGTTGTCTAACCCCAAATTTCTCCAGCTAGCCTGAACAAATCACTCCTGTTTTCATGTAATTCCTGATGCCAAACTAACTTTGTGACATGCATATCTGTTTTTGTATCTCATTTTTTCCTCCTAGCACAATGACTGGCATATAGTAAGCACTCGATAAAAGATTTTTGAAATGCATACATGATAAAAATGCATAGCTATACTGTCAGGTTACATAGCTTGTGTTACGCAATTTTTGGATGTCTTCATGTTCTAAAGGAAGAGTTGCATTCAAGTTCATGGAAAGAGACTGCCATTTTTTTCTTCAGTACCATCAAATATGGTAAGTTAGGACAACATACCTTGAGCGGAAGCATCTTTATGAAATGTGAGAACTCTTAATGAGCAAGTGTACTTTAACAAACACAAAATGTAATGCATATTACAAAGGTATTGCTTTATTGCCCTTGTCTATGCAGAATCCATGACCCAATAGGATTCAGTTCCTGAAAGTTTACTATTACTTAGCATTTAATATAAATCCTTCGCCACTAGGAGATCAGCGTGTAAAGGGAATACGTTCTTAGACACTTTGATGAAAAAAGTTGGGATGGTAGAAGCAGATAGTACCAAATTATACAAGATTATATATAAATCTCATGGACAAAGGAGTTTGGTGCTATGATTTTAGTCACAGTAAACCAAAGACGGTCCAGGATATGACTGAAATGATCACAGTAGGATATTTGGCCACAAAAAGACAAATAAATAAATTGTGCTATGAATTCTTTACAGTGCTCTACAGTTCAGATATCATTTATGAATTCTTTATTGCTATTAAAAATGGATGATTGGAAATAATTTTCAGCTACGGTATGCAGTTGTGGACTGTTAAGATGATAGATATAAAAGTCCTGAGCATTTATAAAATGGACTGTCTAATGTTATATATGCACATCTCCACATGTTATAACACATGATAATTTATTAGGGAGAAAGCATTTTTCAAAAAATCAGTTGTATATAAATGCTCCCTGAATCTAAAGTGCTGGCAACTTTTGCCTCAAGGGAAACTCATTTTCCTTCTTTTTAGCCAGTAATTTTTAAAAGGCCTCAATTAGAAATCCAAATTTTGGTTGGGAAAATGTGACTGACCACACTTGAAAAAGGAAAATACAAAGTGAAAAAATATCATTCTTTCTGTGCTAGTATAAGTTGCAAATAAATTAGCTGCACATCATTCATGAGCTGATATTATTTGGATTGGTTTACCATTCACAAGGACCAACAGTATTGTCACTTTTGTCAATGTTTGGCAATACCAAAGAGCCAAAGCTGCAGGTATGTCTGTTAGATAACCTGGGCCAAATTGCTGTAAGAATAGAGATGTTATTATTTGTAACACACTCATGTAAAATAACAGATTACATTTGCTTTTTTAGCTCTCATATTCCTCTTTTTTGGGTTGTGAACTTGTTCCATTCATTGTGGCATCTTCCTTGTTTGAAGCTGAATCTGGAGCAACAGTTCTTTTGGTAAATGCTGGCAAGGTAAGAAGAAAAAGAAAAATAAACCTAGGTGAATATAAAACTGGCCTAAAAAATTAATTTTGCAGAAGGTAGTTAATGTATCATGGTATTTGTTCGAGTTTTCTATAATTAAACTTCACATGGACTAACAGACCTCCAAGCTAAGAATAAATACACTCAATTTATGACATTTAAAAAAAACACATGAGAATTAAACTTTTTATTTTATTTGAAGAATACCTGAGAGTAAAAAGTGTGTGCTTCGTCAGGATACAATGATATAAACCACACCGGCGTGCACGTGCACACGCACACACACGTGCACACTCGCAAAGAATTTTAGAGGCAGAAATCTTAAGGGCTCCTTTTTATGGAATCCTCTTTATTACAACTTCTAGTCTATTGAAAGTAGACCTGGAGTCTGTGTTTACTGTTCTTTTACTATCTCCTACTCCTCGTCTGAGCTATAGATGCCTATATCCAACTGTCTGTGTGAAATCTTCTCTCCTTATCTCTACTCTCTGATGCCTGCTCATTCCTTACTCTTCTCCAACTTGAAAAATGATATACCCGTCTGCCCAGTTTCTCAAACCGTGGTTCCTCTCTTCCTTTGTCCTGTCTGATCCATCCATTCAGTTTAAGAGCGAGCTCTAATGACTCTCCCTATCAATTTCACCTGAGTCCTGATTCACACCATCCCCATTACTCTCATCAGCCCCCAAGTCACCATTGTCTCCCTTTCTGTTTTCTTCTTGCTCCCTTACGATCCTTTCTCCACACCACAACCACAGTTACCTTTCTGAAAAGTCAATCAAATTACGTCATTCTCCTGCATGACTCCCTCATCCTGCCCTTAATGGTCGCCCAGTGAACTCAGAATAAAATCCACACATCTGACTGTGGCTGCACCCTCTCACTCACTCGCTCAGTAGCCCGTATCTCTAAGAGACCATGGCCCTTTCTTCTCCGGAGCTTCTGTACTTTTTGCCCCTACTATCAGGAAGATGCTTCCCATCCAATTTCAACTCAGCTGCTGCTTCTTGCCATTCAGGTTTCAGCTGTAACCTCCTCAGGGAGGCAGATCCTGATCACCAATCTAAAGGAGTGCTCCTGTTCCTGGTACCTTCTATCATTTCACCTTTATAGCACCAATCACCATTTTAAATGATTTGTTTACTTGCTCACTACTTGTTTCTCCATGACATCACCTTGCCTGTCCTGTTCACTGCTGTATACTCCAGAACTGAACACTGGACATGGTACACAGCCTCCTAGTAAATACTGGTTGAACAAGTGAATATAGTTGAGGGATTTTAAGATGACAGCCAACTGGGGATTTTCTAGCTGGTTTCTGGAGCGCCTCTAGAGAGTACCTTGTCAACTTGCAAAAATCAGAATTCAATTATTTAAAAATATCCGGCGTTTAACCGATCAGTAAAAAATACCTGAACCACTGTCACATAAAATAAATCTGTAATCACATAAAATAAACCTGTAAAATGAGAGAGACAGAGAGACTGCACTTTCATAGAATTAAATCCTTTAATGGACAAGAAACAATTTTATTGCCTTTATCAGTGTCCTAGTGTTTTCATTGCCATTAATCTTTGGCATTTTACTCTATAAGGCTGAGGACAGGTTACATATGAAGCATCTTTTCACAGTTAGCCGGGTAGACCTTGAAGTATAACACAGAAGTGAAAATAGTGTGCTATTCTTGCTGTGGATAAATTATTTTTCACCCCACGGACTTAAACTACCATTAGAGGCACCTCAAAACACAAAGTGAGAATACTAACTTTTCTTTTTATAGCAATGTAAACTGAGGTAAGAAAGTGAAATAGTATTTTTAAGCATCTTTCATTAATCTGCTTTTCTAAGAATATCAAATTATCTGTAAGATTCACTTTCAACTCCTATACTAATCCTTAGATAACATATTTTCCCCATGAAGAATAACAATTCCTTCCTTTTGGGCTTATTTATTTTAACAAACATTATGTTTTCAAACAGTTTTAGATTTACAGGAAATTTACAATCTGCATTTATTTTTAAAATCTGGTTTGGAGACACCAACTCCACAAAGATGAAACATTTTAGTCTTAAAAAACTAGAGATTTCTAGAAGTCATCAGATTACCATGGACCTCAGTGAAATCTGGTCTGGTCCCAGTCCTGGGATGTGATGGCTGCATCGTGGAGTTGTGTTCCTTTAGTCTAAAAGGAGCTATACATAGTGACTAGTGGTCAGTTGCCACTTTTGAAAAGCAAAAATGACAGTTTCAAAAGCTGACATTATGAGTCTCTTACTAAGCCCCCACTGTCTACAGGCTGAAGGTAATGGAATCCAAGTCTTCTAAAAGAGTGTCCTGACTCACGGCCATAACTTCCAGCAAGCCAGGATAAATTTGGTAGTGATCATGCCTTTAAATAATGGATTTCTGTGTTCCTATTTCCAATGGCAATATAAACTTACAATTTATACATTTCTTCCCTTCTTCCTGGCAGAAGGAATCTACCTTTTCTTGAATTGACCTGAACTACACAAAGCTGACATAAATTACTTCTTAAAACAAACTTTCATTAATGCTGGATCACTTCAGAGACCACAAATTATGCAGTATTTTCCCATTTCCTTTGTTTTTTCCATGGTCAATGATTCTATGCTTTAGTTTGGTCACAGTTTGACAGGGCATCTAAGTCAGCAGAATGAATGCCTTAGCATCTACAGCTTCAACATAAGGGCCTCACTCAGTACAAATTCTGACTAGAGTAAGGAGCTGACTGTTCTGTGGGCCCAGAAACTCATGTCTGCCTAAGGACCTATGACTATCCACTCCCTATATCTCTATACAGATCTAAACTGCTCCAAACTCCAAACCCCAGCTTTCATGTTCCACCTGAGACTTAACAAAAAAATTAGACATTTACTAGTCAGACATTAAAGCTGGGGTTTTCTCAGTAACACTCGTCTTTGTAAGAATCATTTTTAGCCAAAGTGTATATACACATATCAAATAATACCAAAGGGTTACATAGAAAAACAGGAGTTTCTTGTCCTACCTCTCCGAATTCCACAATCCCACTCCCTGAGTCAGCTATGATCACCTCTTCCAGTTTTATTTTCTGTATTTATTTCATTTTTGTAAAACATGGAGAAGCCTATATTGCTATTTTCTGATTTATATTTTTAGACATTATCCACACCCACCCCCTTCTCCTCACCCCATACTCCCAATATAGTTACATATGAGCTTTTAGTTATATGACTGTTTACATTATTATGACTAAATATGGCTCATGAAACATAGTAAGGATACTATGACAACATTTCTCTTCTTGTTCATTTTTTCCTCCTGGGTTTATTAATTGACTCTTGTTTTAATTTTATTTCTTTTTATTTGCTCTTTCTCTGTGACCATCTTGCTTCTAAGTGCTCAGTTAGATCTGCCATATGGCCACTAGTAGTTTTTTTTTTAAGTGTTCAATTGTATCAGATATCTATCAGCTTTTTGTTTCCTGCAAATTTTCTGGATAGAATCTTTCCTTTCTTCCTTCAGTGTGGCAGAATTGAAAAAACATGAGTGTCCAGATAAAAAGTAGCTAGAAGAATAAATAAAACAAGACCCACACTGAGGCACATCATCACAAACTCACTGGGGTGAAAGAGAAGATCCTAAAAGTTCCTGGAGCGAGGAGTAGAAAGGATGTGGTAGGGTAGGAAGGAGGCGCAGAAGATGACTTCAAAGGAGTGACAGTCTTTATCTACGAATGAAGGATTTTTCAACAACAACATTGGATTTTGGAGGATAATTGTTCAATGACTTCAGAGAGAAAATCATTTTCAACTAGAATTTTATATAATGGAATAAATCTACTTTTAGAAATACAAACACTAAAAATATTTACCTCCTTTTCTTTCTTTTCTTTTTCTTTTTTTTTGTAATGGAGTCTTGCTCTGTCACCCAGGCTGGAGTGCAGTGGCGTGATCTTGGCTCACTGCAACCTCCGCCTCCCGGGTTCAAGCGATTCTTTTGCCTCAGCCTCCCGGGTAGCTGGGACTACAGGCACCCACCACCACGCCCGGCTTATTTTTTGTGTTTTTAGTAGAGATGGGGTTTCACCGTGTTAGCCAGGATGGTCTCGATCTCCAGACCTCGCGATCCGCCCACCTCGGCCTCCCACCTCCTTTTCTTTGATGTGCTCTTGAGGTAGGAGGTGGGACTAGACTCCAAAGGCAGGGCTTCGACACCTGCCCAAATTGAGGACTAGCTAAAACGGGTCTCAAGCAGAAGCACCTCTCCATAAGACACGTCCACAAGTGTGCCTGTCAGTTTATCATTGCCACGGCAACACGACACACCTGTCGTCATTTTCCTGGCGAAAACCCAACAACCTGGAAGTTACCACCCTCATCCCAGAAATTTCTGCATAAGCTGCTCTTTAATTTGCATATAATTAAAAGTGGTTACAACTGTGAGTGCAGAACTGCTTCTGAGCTGCTGCTCTGGGCACACTGCCTATGGGGTAGGCCTGTTTTGCAAGGAGCAGGACCTCTGCTGCTGCTGTACACTGCCGCTTCAATAAAAACTGCTGCTAACACCACCGGCTTGCCCTTGAATTCTTCCCTGGGTGAAGCCAAGGACTAAGCCTCAATTTGGGGGCTTGCTTGTCCTGCATCACTCTCATAAAAGAAAAGAGTGAAACAAGAAAGAGGAAGGTATAGGATCTGGGCGCACGGGCATCAATATAGGAAAAGAGTGAAGGACAATCTCAGGATGGCCGCTGTGCAGTGGGTGTTTGTTGGGTGGGCCTGGCCACTCCTGGCCTCTTGTTCTGTTTTCTCTGTTCTCTCAAGACTCACATGAATCATCTATTGCCCCTCCTGAATTGCTTTTCTAAAAATTTTATCTTTTCTCTCTATTGTCTCATTCTCTTTTTCTTCTCCTTTCTTTGTGGTTATTTCACATTGTTTTCCACCTTTCTGGTTTTCTTTTCTCTTTATGGCAATAATATTTTAAAATTCTGACACCGCTTAGTCTGTGTCCCTTTTTCATAGTATTTTGCTCTTGTTAAATTTAGTGGATTTAATATTTTCTCTTATCTCTCAAAGGGTATTAATGATATTCTTTAAAACATCCTCTGTTCCCTGTATTACTCATTTGCCGTAAGTTCTGTTTTCCTCTTTGTTGGTCTCGGCATCTCTTCTTTTTAATTCTTCAATTTAAAGGGAGATTAAAGAAAAATTACAGGACAATTTCTGTAACTGAGCTGAAATTTTGCTACAAAAAATGAAGTATTCAGGGTAATCCTAATGTTTCTCACTGCTAATGTGCCCCATTATTAAAAACAGAAAACTTAAGGCTTATCAGAAAAGCAAATAAGAATGTTTTCTAGAAATAATTATAACTCAACTACTTGAAAGTAATTAATCATAAGGTAGCTATGATTAAATTTTTAAAAGTATTTTTGAAAATATGGGGATAGGTCTGGGAAGAAAATCATAAAACAAACTTGTACACGAGAAGAATAGTAAAACATAAGACTATGGATTAATCAATTAATTAATTTACTAATTAATTAAACTAATGAAGAGTTTTACTTTTTAGGTTAAATTTTTCAGTTAGATTTTACAATATAAACTATAATAAATGTTTTCTTTTTCAAATTATGCTCTTGATATTTTTTCCTATTTAACTTTATTTCCTTTTCAGCCAGTGTATATCTATAGAAACCTATAGTTGCTTGTGAGAAATATATCTTAGAGAAATGACCACAATTGGTCATGAAATGCTAGTGTCGAAACCTAAATACAGGTTCTTTCACTGCCTATCAGAGTACTAAATACAATTCCAAAAATCTTGATGTTTTCCATTTAATGTCTTCTAACCACTTCCCTCTAGGTGCCTTTCTAGGAAGGCTTATGAAGGTCATAATGGCAAAAGTAACAGCAGTATAACAAAGACCTCTGTTTTCACATCATGGTGCTGTTTATCTCCAGGCTCTTGAATGTCTGACTAATTGGGACACTGTGATGTTTCATGGTGTGAAGTCCCTACTTCCACCTCCATGCTTGTTTATATTAGAAGGACTTGGAGAAAGTTTTCCATTGCTAAATATGAAAGAAAAAAAATTTGGCCTATGTGTATATCAAATTCTGAGGTGCCATAACCAACTTGAGGTCCATATTGAAGGGTGGTTCTTGGCTTATGTAGATACAAAATCACTTGGGAAAATGATTAGGACAGGAAGACAAAATGCTCAGCATTTAGACTAAAATAATCATGAAATAATGAAAAACCACACCACTTATCAGAAATTGATAAATATTTATTCAACGAATCCATGAATATAAACCAGCAAAAATAAGAGTTATCACCTTTGGATTTGACCTACTTCCTAGTGGCTTATTTTGGTATTTTATTTTACAGCAATATAGCTATTTTAAATGACAGAATTATCAAATTTAATGTATAACCCTACAGGCCCATGGTAAACTGAAGAGCAAAATTACTACCTAAATAAAAATCCATTAAATAACATTTGGATCCCAATAGTTTAGATAAATGCGGACTTAACAAAAACAACTTATATGTATATTAATTGAATATTAGTTGAGTATTTACTATTTGCCAACTACTATATAGAGTGCCAAGGAAACAGTGGTGAACAAAACAGGCACTCCTCCTATCCTCAAGATATAAAGAAAAATTGTAGCACACTGTGGGTGCTCATAACAGAGACTACACTTCAAACTGTGAAGCTTCTTTAAGGAAATTACATATAAGCTGAAACTTGAAGACCACATATAGGAAGGAAGGGAGACGGCAGGGATAGATCGTGGCAGATGGCATTTTGGGCCAATGGACTCATACCTTGTTGATATTGATGATGACATTTATCAAGATTTACGAAATATTCACAGAGTGAAATCTAGCAGTAATAGTATTCTTACTCTTTGTACAAGATTACATATTTCTCAACATTTATATGCAAAGAACTTCAATTTTTTGATAATTTGAATTTTATTATAAAATAACGTTCTTTACTCATTCATCCATAGTTACTGGCAATCTCCAAACGAAAAATTTGCCTAATTAAGATTTTTACCTTGGGTGGTTATTTAAGTTATTCTGAGAAGCGTAAAGTCTAAAAAGGAGGGATTCTACATATTTTTAGCAAACTGTGTACTATTATGAATATCCTTGAACACTTTTTGTATGATTCATGAGGATTTTCTCAGACTTATGACTATTACTATCATGTACTGGCCTTAAACTAATTTTCCCATGTGTTGCATTTTCTTAAATCTAATTTAAAAATGGGTACAAGACTTCATTACTTACAGTTCATGTATGAAAATCTTGGACTAGACAGGAAGCGACTGTGATCCTGCCAAGAGGATGAGTGATCTAACCCATGAGTGTGGGAACCTTCCAGAAAGGTTCTGTCACCCTAAGGAAAAAAAAGGCACAGCATTTCAATGATTACACAAGGTATGGACCAAGACTCATTTAAATGTACTGAAGCTGAAATTAAATCTTAATATACAAGCTATGTTGTACATGCACAATTTAATATAATTATAATCACTGTAAAAATAAAATATGTGCATGTTAAGGATAACTTGGAAAAAAGAAGAAATCACCCATTGCTATAGCAACATGACATATTTCTTTCCAGTCTTTTTCCCCCAAGAATAGAATTTATAAAACTTTGTGTTTAACTTAAACTTATGCTATAAACATTTTTGAAGTCATTATTTATCCTAACCTTTAGCTTATGAGTTACTCTTATACTATCTAGTGGATATACTATGTTTTACTCAGCCATATTTTATTGGCATTTAGGTGGCTTCCAATGTTTTACTCATATACATAACACTGTGAGAAATATCTTTAAACATATAACCTTTTCCATATTTAGGACTATTCCTTATGACAAATTCTTATGAAAAAATACTGGGTCAATAAAAATAATTGGATGTTTTAAAATACATTTAGCTAGACTGCTTTCTAGATTATATTCATCTTCTCACTCATTTAATAAATATTTACTAAATGAAAATGAACCCAGAAAAGGTCCTTCTCCTCATGTATTATATGAATGTGTCCTTCTCCACTTCTTTCAGCTATAACTTTAAATAATTTTACTAATAAAATAGATTTAAAATACATGTTTAATATACTTTCCTTTAATAAACAGTAAAACTGCACTTTCTTCCCATGAACGCTTCCTACTTATTTGCTGTACGTGTGTTTTTTTTCCTTCTTTCACTCATTCATTCATTCACAATAATTTATTGGGCACCTACTATGTGCTAGGCTAAGAGAAAGCAAGACATTGGGGTATACAGTCAGAAAGCCTTCAGGCTTGCAGAAGAGAAAGGTATTAAACAAATAAATGATATAATAAAAACTATAAGTGCTATAAAAACAGGTAATAACAGGAAGAACCAAGTTTAGATTTAGGATTCAGATAAGACCCCTCTGGGAGGTGACAGTTAAGGCAATATTTGAATGTTGAATATGAATCCACGAAATCAGCCAGGTGAAAATGTATTGGTGGGGCATGAGAAAGCGGAAGGTGAGGAGAAGGATCAGGGAGGGCAGTCAGGGAATGATGTTCCAGACTCAAGTAAGTGTGGAGGTGAGAAAGAGTTTGGTGTGTCTGAAGAACTGGAGGAAGACCCCACAGCTTAGGTACACTGAGCCTGGGGGAAGCGATTACAGTGAGGTGCAGGGCCATGCTCAGGATTTGAAACTCTTTTTTTTTTTTTTTTTTTTTTCAAGTACAATCAGAAGGCAATCAGGAGTTTAAAGGAGAAGGATGACAAGCTTTATTTTATTTTTTTTTCAAAGATTACTTGGGCCTCTGTTTGGAGAATGAATTGAAGCAGCACAGGATTGAAGGATGAATATCAGTTAAGACCATAACTGAGGATAACAGCAGGGTTCTAGGGAGATGAAAGAATCAAGAAATGTTGGCAAAAATTCCATATCTGTGGGTTAGGTGGCCCAGAAAGATTTCTCAAAATATGGTCCCAACATGGAGTAAGGCCTCGTGTAACATGACCATCTGATGAATTAGCCATCCTTCTCTATACCAAGTACCGACTTTATATTTTATTTCTGTGTCACATACAATGTACGTAAGTGCAAAAGAAAGGGCAAACATTTTAAAAATATTTTCAACAGCTCCATATATTTTGAGCCAAAGGCACGAACATAATCCTCAGGTGGTTCAAGATCATTAGCCTTCATGTTCCAAAGGGAGATGATATAGTTAGGGTATTTTCCCATGCCCCAATCTCATGTTGAAGTGTACTCCCCAGTGTTGGAGATGGGGCCTGCTGGGAGGTGGATGGGTCATGGAGGCGGATCCCTCATGGCTTGGTGCCGTCCTTGCAATAGTGAGGGAGCAACCAGGGAGATCTGGTTGTTTAAGTGTGTGGCACCTCCCCTCACCTCTTGCTGCTGCTTTTGCCATGTGAAGTGCCTGTGCCCGCTTCACCTTCTGCCATGAGTAAAAGTTCCCTGAGGCCTCCCCAAAGCCAAGCAGATGCCGGTACCATGCCTGTACAGCCTGCAGAACCGTGAGCCAATTTCTTTGTAAATTACCCAGGCTCAGGTATTTCTTTACAGCAACACAAGATCAGACTAATACAGGAGGTTAGCTAGATTTAAGATGAAGATCCTGAAGTTTTTAACCAAGGGATTTTCAATTTTCACTAATTATGGGAATTTCATAAGAAACTCGAAGTCATTCACTGCAGGATCTCTGGAAAGGAAAGGATATACATTATGCCCCAAATGTATTCCAACAACTACTTTAGAATGAGCTGACATTGGGCAACTAGAGGCAGGTAAACTAGCTACTGTAGGTTCAGATGTGACATACTACAGGTGTGGCTGAAATTGCAAGATGTATAGATGAAGAAGAGGGTTATGAATTCAACCAATGCTAGAAATCTCCACTGAATCATGGTTTTGATATAAATCATGGTTTTGAAAGAGAAAAGCATAATAAATGGTTTCCCTCTAAAAGATGCTTTGATGATTATAGGCCAATAAGGGGAAAGCAAACACACACTTTTACTCACTAACGCCACAACTGAGAAAGACAGTGAGAGGACAGGAGTAGAGACACAGGTTTGAGTATCTTGTTGAAACAGATGGTGTAATGGTGGCCTCAAAATGCGCCTACCAGAGGAAGGATGAATTAAACAAAGATATTTAAATACTATTCATTCTTCCTAAAAGGCATGGTTTTAAATTTCTAAAAAAAATTCAACTGGTATCAAAGCATTGGTTATGTATTTTCTATTTAGGGAAAAATAATAATTTAATTTTTTTTGTTTATTTTTGAGACAGAGTCTCGCTCTGTTGCCCAGGCTGGAGTGCAGTGGCACGATCTTGGCTCACTGCAACCTCTGCCTCCCAGGTTCAAGCAATCCTCCTGCCTCAGCCCCCGCTAGTAGCTGGGATTACAGGCATGTGCCACCACGCCTGGCTAATTTTTGTATTTTTAGTAGAGACGGGGTTTCGCCACGTTGACCAGGCTGGTCTCGAACTCCCGACCTCAGGTGATCCACCTGCCTTGGCCCCCCAAAGTGCTGAGATTACAGGCGTGAGCCACCGCGCCTGGCCTAATTTAAATTTTTAATGATGAAGCCAGTTACTTGGCATATGACAGTCAAAATATGGCACTGACATATTTCATTCTAGCAAATTTAAAAACTATGGAAAAATTCAGGAGAAAAATTATTCAAACATTTTAAAATAAAAACTTATTAGCAAAATTTAAGGATACATTTTCCCAGGTCTTACTTATAAATATCTGTTTGTATGGAGATCACCTTCATTGATGATTTTGTTTCCTATTTTTTCATGGGAATTTTCTCTATCATGATCATCATTATCATTATCAGGGTTATATAGTATTTTATTTTACTAATTTCCTACTGTTCAAAATTTACAATTGATTCCAGTATTCTCTGTTATAAATAATCATTTGATAAACATCTTGGTACAAAAACTTTTGTCCATATTTTTATGTATTTAACATAAATTCCTAGAATTGAAATTACTGAATGATACATTTAAAGGCTTTTTAAAATATCATTTTCATTTCAGTTGAAAAATTTACTGGTAGAGTAGTAATTCATAACATTTACTAAACATATGTTGTTAAAAATTATTTTAAAACTTTTTATGGGTACAGCACAGGTGTATATATTTATGGAGTACATGAGGTATTTTGATACAGGCATAGAGAGTGCAATAATCCTGCATTAGTCTGATTTCACACTGTGATAAAGAACTACTGGAGACTGGGTAGTTTACGAAGAAAAAGGGTTTAATTGACTCACTGTTCCGGATGGCTGGGGAGGTGTCAGAAAACTTACAATCATGGCGGAAGGAGAAGGGGAAGTAAGGACCTACTTCACATGGCACCAGGAGAGAGCGAGCATGGGAAACTGCCACTTTGAAAACCATCAGATCTTGTGAGAACTCCCTCACTATCACAAGAACAGCATGGGGAAAACAACCCCCATGATCCAATGACCTCCCATTTGGTCCCCGTATACCTAGAAGTGGGATACCTAGCTGGATCATATGGTAGTTCTATTTTTAGTTTTTTGAAACTCCTCCATACTGTTCTCTACAGTGGCTGTACTAATATACATTCCAACCAACAGTGTATGGGGGTTCCCCTTTCTCCACATCCTTGCTAGCATTTGTTATTGCCTGTCTTTTGGGTTAAAAGCCACTTTAACTGAGGCGAGATGATATCTCAGAGTTGTGATTTACATTTCTCAATGATCTTGAGCCCATTTCCTACACCTGTTTGCCATTTGTATATCTTCTTTTGAGAAATGACTATCCAGATCTTTTACCTGTTTTAAAATCAAATTATTAGATTTTTTTCCCTATGGAGTTGTTTGAGTTCCTTATGTACTACAGTTATTAATCCCTTATTAGATGGATAGTTTGCAAAAATTTTCCCCCATTCTGTGGGTTGTCTTTTCATGTGGCTGATTGTTTTCTTTAATGTGCAGAATCTTTTTAACTTTATGTGATCCCAGCTCTCCAGCTTTGGTTGCCTGTACTTCTGGGGTATTCCTCAAAGTCTTTGCACAATCCAATATCCTGGAGAGTTTCTTTTTTCTTAAAGTAGTTTCATAATTTGAGGTCATCTATGTCTTTAATCCATTTTGATTTGAATTTTATATATGATAAGAGGTATACATTCTAGTTTCATTTTTCTGCATATGAATATCCAGTTTTTACAGTAATATTTATCAAAGAGACTGTCTTTTCCCCAATGTATGTTCTTGGAAACTGTCAAAAATAAGTTCACTGTAAATGTACAGATTTTTTTCTGGGCTCTCTATTCTGTTCCATTGGTCTATGTGTCTGTTTTTATGCCAGCAACATGCTCTTTTGGTTACTATAGCTCTGTAGTCAGGTAATTTGAAGTCAAGTAATGTGATTCCTCCAGCTTGGTTCTTTTTGCTCAGGATGGCTTTGGCTATTCTGGGTCTTGTGGTTCCATAAAAATTTTTGGATAGTTTTTTCTATTTCCATGAAGAATGTCATTGATCTTTTCATAGGAATTGCACTGAATTTGTAGATTGCTTTGGGTAGTATGGACATTTTAACAATATTCTTACAATCCATGACCATAAAATATCTTTCCATTTTTTTGTGTGTGTCCTCTTCAATTTCTTATATCAATGTTTTATAGTTTTCATTGTAGAGATCTTTCACTTCTTTGGTTATGTCTATTCCTAGGTATCTTCTTTGCGGGTATTGTAAATAGGATTCCTTTTTTTGATTTCTTTTTCACATCGTCCACTGTTGGCATATAAAAATGCTACTCATTTTTGTATGTAGATTTTGTATCCTTCAAATTTACTGAATTGGTTTATCAGTTCTAACAGCTTCTTAGTACAAGTAGAAGATCATATCATCAGCAAACAAGAATAATTGACTTCTTCCTTTCCAATTTGGATGCCCCTTATTTCTTTCTCTTCTCTGATTGCTCTAACTAGGACTTCCAAGGCTATGTTTAATAGCTAGTGAAAGCGGGCATCCTTGTCTTGTTACAGATCTTAGAGGAAGGGTTTTCAGTTGTTCCTCATTCAGTATGATACTAGCTGTGGGCCTGTCATATATAACTTTTATGGTGTTGAGATATGTTCCTTTTAAAATCCCTCTAAAACCTGAGTTTTTTGAGGGTTTTTTTTTTTATCATGAAGGATGTTTATCAAATGCTTTTTCAATATCAATTGAAATGATCATATGGATTTTGTCCTTCATTCTATTGGTATGATGTATGACACTGGTGGATGTGTGTATGTTAAACCATGTTTGCATCCCTGGGCTATTATGAATAATCTTTTTAATAGATTATTGAATTTGGTTTGCTGGTATTTTGTTGAAGATTTTTTTCATCAATGTTCATCAGAGATATTGGCCCGTGGGTTTTTTTTTCCTTTTTTTTTAATGTGTCTTCTTCTGGATTTGGTATCAGGGTAATACTGGCCTCATAGAATGAGTTTGGAAGTATTCCCTCCTCCTCTATTCTTTGAAATAGGTTGAGTAAGATTGGTATTAGTTCTTTAAGTGTTTGATAGAATTCAGCAGTGAAGCCATCAGGTCCCAGGCTTTTCTTTGCTGGGAACGTTTTTATTATGGCTTCGATCTCATTACTTGTTATTGGCCTATTCAGGTTTTGGATTATTTTCCATGGTTCAATCTTAGTAGGTTGTATGTGTCTAGAATGTATCCATTTTATCTAAGCTTTCCTATTTATTGGCATATAATTACTCATTGAAGTCTCTGATGATCCTCTCTGCAGTATCAGGTGTAAATTAGCCTCCATTTTCCTCTCAGATTTTATTTATTTGGGTCTTTTCTCTGTTTTTCTTATTCTGGGTAAAGGTTTGTCAATTTCATCTTTTCAAAACAACAACTTTTTGTTTAGTTGATATTTTGTATTTTTTTCATTTCACTTTCATTTATATCTACTCTGATCTTCATTATTTTTCTTCTACTAATTTTGAGTTGAGTTTTCTCTTGCTTTCTGTTTCTTTAAGATGCATCACTCAGTTTTTTATTTGAAGTTCTTCTGCTTTTTTGATGTAGGCATTTATTGCTATAAACTTTCCTCTTCGTACTGCTTTTGCTGTACCCCAGAGGTTTTGATATGCTACGCTTCCATTTTCATTTGTTTCAAGTAATTTTTAAATTTCTCTTAGTTTCTTTACTGATCCACTGGTCATTCAAGAGCATACTGTTTAATTTCCATGTGTTTGTATAGCTTCCAAATTGATTTCTAGTTTTATTCCCTTGCAGTCAGAGAAGATACTTGGTTTTTCAATTTTTTTGAATTTTTAAAGAACTGTTTTGTGCCAAAACATATGGTCTATCCTTGTCAATGATCCATGTGCTGAGGAGAAGAATGTCTTCTGCAACCACTGGATGAAATGTTCTGTACATATCTATTAGGTTCATCTGGTCTATACTACAGATTAACTCTTATGCTTCTTTGTTGATTTTCTATTTAGACAATCTGTCCAAAGCTGAAAGTGGGCTGTTGAAGTCTTCAGCTTTTATTGTATTGGTATCTTTCTCTCTCTTTAGCTCCGATAATATTGGCTTTATATATCTGGGTAATCCAGTGTTGGGTGCATATATTTTTACAATTGTTATATCCTCTTCCTGAATGCACCCCTTTATCATTATATGATAACCTTGTCTTTTATAGATTTTTGTTTAGAGATCTATTTTTTCTGATATAAGTATAGCTACTCCTGCTGTTTTGGGTTTCTGTTTGCATGAAGTATCTTTTTCCATCCCTTTATTTTTAGTCTACATATGTCTTTATAGGTGAAGTGTGTTTCTTGTAGGCAACAGACCATTGGGTCTTGTTTCCTTTTTCAATCCATTCAGTCATTCTGTGTCTTCTGATTGGAGAATTTAGTCTATTTACATTCACTGTTATTATTGATAAGCAAGAACTTACTCCTGTCATTTTGTTATTCATTTTATGTTTGTTTCCTGGTCTTCTTCTTCCTTTCTGTCTTCCTTTTTGTAAAACTCTGGTAGTATGTTTTAATTTCTTGCTTTTTATGTTTTGTGTATCTGTTGTAGGTTTTTTGATTTAAGGTTATCATGAGGTTTGCAAATAACATAACATGTTATTTTAAACTAATGATAACACTTCAAGAACAAGCAAACTAACAAACAAGCAAAGAGAAAACTAATAAAAACACTTTAACTTCACCCCTCCCACTTTTAAATTTTTGTTGTCTCTATTTTTATCTTACGCCATTTATGTCCTGAAAAGATGTATTTATTTTTATTTTTGATTGGCTTATCTTTTAGTCTTTCTACTGAAGGTATGAGTGCTTTATACACTGTAATTACAGTGTTATAATGTTCAGATTTTTCTGTGTACTTACCATTACCAGTGAGTTTTGTACCTTCAGATGATATGGTATTGCTTGTTAATATCCTTTTACGTCAGATTGAAGGACTCCCATTAGCATTTGTTATAGGACAGGTCTAGTGTTGATAAATACCCTCAGCTTTTGTTTGTCTGGGAAAGTCTTCATTTCCCCTTCACATTTGAAGGATATTTTTCCAGGATATACTATTGTAGCATAAAAGTTGTATTCCTTCAGCAATTTAAATATGTCATGCCTGCCTCTCCTGGCCTGCAAGATTTCCACTGAAAAGTCTGCTGACAGATGTATGGGAGCTCTTTGAATGTTATTTGTTTATTTAATCTTGTTGCTTTTAATTTTTTTTCCTGATACTTCACCTTTGGGAGTTATATGTTTTGAGGTAGTCTTATTTGGGTTAAATTTACTTGGTGTTCTATAACCTTCCTGTACTTAAATATTTATATCTTTTGGTAGTTTTGGAAAGTTCTCTGTTATTATTTCTTTGAAAGACTTTCTACTCTAATCTCTCTCTCTCTAGCTCCTCTTTAAGGCCAAAAACTCTTGTGTCTGTCCTTTTGAGGAGAAGACTAAGCTCTCTTTTTTAATCTTGCCCAAATTCCTGTCTAAGGGGTCTGGAGAGTTGTGCCCTACAAACTATACATTCTCATCAGATGGGTTTTATTTAATTCTATATATCGTGACTTACTTTCCAATCTGACTCTGGCATAACACTACAATACAAGGAAGAAAATCAAAATATTTTACCCCAAAACATGTTTTTCTGCCATATCTTGAAATGGCCCTGCAAAGCCATCCTTTGTGTGGGAAAATCTGCGTCTGTGAAGAATCTCTATTAACATAGCTAGATCTTTTTCTTCCAGGCCCTCCCAATCCTGAAGAGATTAACTAAAAGCCTAGTACCTTTTAACGATCTGAATAGGAAATACTTGTCATCTATTGTCTCTAAGGGCAGCCACTATAAGACTTCAAAAAGACCTTGGTCTCCACAATCTTTTATCTTTACCTGAATATTTCCTTTCTATTGATCCCAAGTCTTTAGATAAACTCAATCAATTGTCAACCAGAAAATGTTTAAATTTACCTATAGCCTGGAAGCCCCTGCTTTGAGTTGTCCCACCTTTCTGAACCAAACCAATGTATTTGATTGATGTCTCATGCCTCCCTAAAATACATATACCAAGCTGTACCCCAACCACCTTAGGCATATGTTCTGAGGACCCTCCTAAGGGCTGTGTCATGGGCCACGGCCACTCATATTTGGCTCAGAATAAATCTCTTCAAATATTTTACAAAGTCTGACTCTTTTCATCAACAGAGGCTATTTTCTAGATCTTATAGGTGTACTTCATTATTTTTTTTGTCTCCTCTGACTGTATATTTTCAAATAGCCTGTCTTTAAACCCACTAATTGTATCTTCTGCTTAAGCAATTCTGCTTTTGAGTCACTCTGATGCATTCTTCAGTATGTCAATTAAATTTTTTAGCTCCAAAATTTCCGCTTGATTTTTTAATATTATTTCAATCTCTTTGTTAAGTTTATCTAATAGGATTCTAAATTCCTTCTCTGTGTTATCTTGAATTTTGTGGTGCTATTTAAACAGCTATTTTGAATTCTCTGAAAGGTCACGTATTTTTGTCACTCCAGTATTGGTCCCTGGTGTGTTATTTAGTTTGTCTGGTGAGGGCATATTTTCATGGACGGTTCTGATGCTGGGGGATATTTGTCGATGTCTGAGCCCTGAAGAGTTGGGTACTTATTGTAGTCTCGGCAGTTTAGGCTTGTTTGGATCCATCCTTTCTGAGAAGGGTTTCCAAGTATTCAAAGGGAATTGAGTGTTGTGATCTAAGTCTTTGGTCCCTGCAGCCATGTCTGCATTAAAGGGCACCTGAAACCCAGTATCACTGTGACTCTTGCAGACTCATAGAGGTATTGCCTGGTGGTCTTGAATAAGATCCATGAGAATTCCCTGGGTTACCAGGCGGAGTCTCTTTTTCTCTTCCCCTAATTTCTGCCAAATGAATGAAATCTCTCTCTCCATGATAAGCTGCCTGGAGATGAGGGAAGGGTGATAGAAACATCCCTGTGATCATCACCACTGGGACTCTGCTGGGTCCATGATGACTAATGCCTGGCTGCTGGTCATGTTCACTCAAGGCCTGTAGCTTCTTCAGTTAGCAGGTGGTGAATCCAGCCATGCTTGTGGCCTTTCCTTCAGAGTGGTGAGCTCTGCCCCAGCCCAGGGCAGATCCAGAAATGCCATCCAGGAGCCAGGGCCCAGAGTTGGAAACTTTATGAATCTACTTGGTGCTCTGTTCTACTGAGGCTGAGCTGACACATAAGCCACAAGACAAAGTTCTCCCTACTTTTCACTCTCCTTTCCTCATGCAGAAAGAGTCTCTCTCTGTGACCACCATAGCCCCAGGCCCATGATGAGTACTGCCTGACTACTACCGATGTTCACTCAAACAACTGTCAACCAGATAATGTTGAGGGCTCTTCATTCAGGTTGCGGTGAATGCTGCCAGGCCTGGGCCTCTCCCTTCAGGGCAACAGGCTCCTACCTGGTCTAGGACTGGCACAGAAATGTTGTCCAGAAGCCAAGATCTGGAATCAGGGTCCCCACTGTGCCTGAGCTGTTGCCCAAGCTGCAAGACAAAGTCCCCTTTACTCTTCTCTTTCCTTTCCTCAAGCAGGAAAAGTCTTTCCCTGTGACACCTACAGCTGAGAATGTGCTAGGTCACACCTGAAGCTAGCACAGGCCTGGGTCTTACCTAAGACCCATGGCGAGTACTGCCTGGGTACCACTTACGTTTTTTCTTTCTGAGATGGAGTTTCGCTTTTGTTGCCCAAGCTGGAGTGCAATGGTGCGACTGCGGCTCACTGCAACTACCAGCTCCCGGGTTCAAGCAATTCTGCCTCAGCCTCCTGAGTAGCTGTGATTACAGGTGCACACCACCACACCTGGTTAACTTTTTTGTATTTTTAGTAGAAACAGCGTTTCATCATGTTAGCCAGGCTGGTCTTGAATTCCTGACCTCAGGTGATTTGCACACCTCAGCCTCCCAAAGTGCTGGGATTACAGTGTGCAAGACCTATGGGCTCTTTAGTCAGCAGGTGATAAATCTTGTCATGACTGGGTCCTTCCTTCAACAAAGTGGGTTCTCTTCTGACCCAGGATCTGTCTAGAAATGTTATCTGGGAGCTATGTCATGGAATGAGGGCTTCAGGACTCTGCCTGGTGCCCTATTCTACTATGGCTAAGCTGGTATCCAAGTTGCAAAACAAAGTCCTCTTTACTCTCCTCCTTTCCCCAACTAAATCTGAAGGAAGGAGTGTCTCCTGGAGCTGTGAGCTGTATTGCCTCAGTTGGGGGAAAGGTGATGCTAGCACTCCCTTGACAAGGCCTGGCTGTTGTCTTACTAGGTCACTCCAATGGCTCCAAGCCCAGCATAGTACCAGGCTTGTCCTTGTGGGCTAAACTGCCTCTCAAGTTTATTGAGGATCCCAGAGTGCTTTAGTCCATGGTGATGGGTCTAGCTAGAATTCAGATTCCAACTATCAGGATGCATGATTCCCTTCTGGCTAGTGCTTGTCTAAATGCTCCCTCCATGGGCATGACTAAATTCTGCCTTGTGTTGCTTTCCACTGTGACAGGGTAGCACTGAGTTCCCATGCAAAGTTCCACAATCACTGTTCTCTCTCCCCCCAAAACACACAGATTCTCTCTCCCACCACATGGCTGCTGCCAGAAGTTGGGGGAGGAGTGGGGCAATTTAAGATAGTCTTTCCTACCCTCTTCAGTGCCTTTTTCCTTGATATGATGTTAGAACCAGGTACTGTGATTGCTCACCTTAATTTTGATTCATATAGGAGTGCTTTTTTGTCTTGATAGTTAGTTGTTCAATTTGGTTTTCCTGAGAGACAGGGGGACAATTGCTGGAGGGTTCTATTTGACCATCTTGCTCTGCCTCCTCCCCCTAATTATTCTTTTAATATCATTAGGAGCTGTAGTAATGTTCTTCTTTCATTCCTAATATTGGCCATTTGTATCTTCTCTTTTTTTTTTTTCCTAATCAGTCTGGCAAGAGGTTTTTAATTCTTATTGGTTTTTTCAAAGAACCTGCTTTTAGGTAATTTATTTATTTTTTTAATTTCATTGATCTTAAATTTACTATATCCTTGCTTTGACTTACTTTGGGTTTAATTTGCTCTTGGTCTTCTACTTTTCTACAATGGAAGCATAGACTATTGATTTGAAACATTTTTTCTTTTGTAATATACCCATTTCATGTTACAGATCTCCCTCTGAGCACTTTTTAGATGATCTCACAAATTTGCATAAATTCTGTATTAATTTTTATATAGGTAAAATATTTTCTAATTTTTCTTTTGATTTATTTCTTGACATATCCATGGATTATTTGAAGTATCATGTTTAACTTCTAAATATTTGGGAAATTTTTAGGTATCTTTCTGTTATTAATTTCTAATTTCATTCTGTTGTGGATAGACAACATATAATTTCAATCATTTTAACTTTACTGAAATTTGTTTTATTATTACTGGGGGTCCTTGTTCTTAGAGCTCCCAAGATGGCGGCAAGCCTCTTGTTCTCTGACCTGGGGTTCTTGGCCTCACGGATTCCAAGGAATGGAATCTTGGGCCATGCAGTGAGTGTTATAGCTCTACTAGAAGTCGTGGGTCATGGAAGAGAACCGTGGAACCCAGCAACTAGTGTTCAGCTTGATTAGGATGAACCTGGGCACTGAGCCGCGCAGGAACAATGGCGAGCCTTTATCCCGACTGGGAGTGGCAATGGGCGCCTCGCTGGATCAGGAGGAGCACAGTGGACACCCTGCCAGATCCAGAGGGGTGGAAGTCAGTGGCAGGTCTGTGAGGGCAGCAAACAGCAGTGGTGGACGGTGAGCGAAAGCTCAGCTCGAGCCATAACAAACACGGACCAGAAGGGCGTGCAGTTGCAAGATTTAATAGAGTGAAAACAGAACTCCCATACAATGGGAGGGGACCCAAAGGGGATTGCCGTTGCCATCTAGAATGCCTGGGTTTATATCCTGATCATTGTCCCTCCCTCTGTGCTCTCAGGTGATAGACGATTGACTATTTCTTTACTTCCTGCTTTTAGCCTAATTGGTATTTTAGTGAGCTCTCTTTACTACCTGATTTGTCGGGTGTGAGCTAAGTTGCAAGCCCCGTATTTAAAGGTGGATGCGGTCACCTTCCCAGCTAGGCTTAGGGATTCTTGGTCACCCTAGGAAATCCAGCTAGCCCTGTCTCTTATTATGACTCAGAATATAGTCTACCTTGGGAAATATTCAATGTGTACATGAAAAATATGTGTAATTAGCTGTTGTTGGGGAAGTATTCTATAAACGTCAATTAAATTTACTTGGTTAGTAGTATCGTTCAAGTTTTCTGTATCTTTACTGACTTTCTGCCTACTGTTTTATGAATTGCTGAAAAAGGAATGTTGAAATCTCCAACTGTAATTATGGATTTGTCTATTTTTCCTTACAATTCTACCAGTTTTTTCTTCATATATTTTGACACTGTTAATAGGTGAACACACATTTATGACTGTTATTCCTTCCCTTTACAATTGTTGACTTATTCATGATTCAACCACTCACATTTATTTCTTTCACTTTTGGAAAATGAGGAGGTTTAACTCTATTATATCTTTAAGTTCTAATATAAGTCTTCAAAATATTGTCAGAATTTATTATGTTACCTTGAAACAAAACTAGCCAAGTTAACCCTAAAAGACTACCCTAAAATAAAAATATTTCAAAATGCTTTGAACAATCAACATAACAGAATATGAAAAAAATAATGTCATCTCCTCTAATTCTATACTGATAATTAATTTGTGGAACTTCTATAAAAGTAAATTTTATAAGGTGACCATAAAATGAATGTTTGCAATTCCTAGCTATCTTTGCACCAAAAGCTTAAGTATTAAAAAGGAAATATTTGTTAAAAAGGAACATTCTTTGCAATTCTAATAATCCCAGCTTTTGCTTCTTACCAATTCTTGCACACTTAGCACAAGGACCTATTTTCATTGCTGTCCTAAGTCTCAACAAGCTAGTTAGCCAGAATTCTCTGCAAAAGTTCCACTGGGTGAAGGGACTTGCATTTTCTAATATTTTTCCTGGGCTTCTTCCACTTCTCTTTCATAACCCACATTGTAATTGGTTTTTAAAAAGCTGTTCCAACCTGACTAAATGTCTTTGCTAAACTGATCTCTAATGATGAATATTTAATGATACCCACCAAGTATTTTTCTCTCTGGAATATTATAAGTTCAAAGTGTATGAGACAAATGATACATTTAATTTTTTAAATTTTTAATTTGTCCAGCCCTTCCCCTGGAGAGAAGGAACAAACACGTATGTATTTCAGATTCCCTGGCAAAATATTTTCCTGAATTTGTCTCTAGCCTAATAATGCACTGTCCCTCCATTTCTGCCCTATTCTGAATTCCCAATTCTCTATCAGTGCTCAAGAAAACTTAATCTCTTCCTCAGTAAACTACTTTATTCCTATCTGAAAGTTTAATCTGGGCAGATGTTTTACTTAAAGTCTGCCCTCCATGTCTCCATCTGTGTGGCTGCTATTTTACATTTTTAACCTCCAAGAGGGTGAGGCTATGATTGTCTCCATCTACCCATCTTTCCATCTACTCATTTTTCCATCTACCCATCCAAATACTCCACAATTTAGCACGGTGCCATCTACACTAAAGAACTCAATAAATGGTCATATGATGATCATTTCTTGACCAAAGTGCAGAAATTAAAGTTTGCTGTGGTAGAAGCTGGGAAACAGGAGATTACTGTTCTCACATTCTCAGTTTCTTGATGTAAAAAAATTATGGGGCTGCACCAGATCATCTCTAAGTCCTCTCAGCACTAACATTTTATGATTCTAATCTATCCAGACAGAAACAGTGAACAACCAGTACTTCTAACTATGCAAACTATGCAAATTTACCATTGGGAATCCAAACTGATAGAACAATATTAAAAACCCAAAGCAGGCCAGACTCAGTGGCTCACACCTGTAATCCCAGCACTTTCAGAGGTGGAAGCTCGTGGATCGCCTGAGGTCAGGGGTTGGAGACCAGCCTGGCCAACATGGTGAAACCCCATCTCCACTAAAAATACAAAAATTAGCCAGGCATAGTGGCGCATGCCTGTGATCCCAGCTACTTGGGAGGCTGAGGCAGGAGACTTGCTTGAACCCAGGAGGCAGAGGTTGCAGTGAGCTGAGACTGTGCCACTGCACTCCAGCCTGGGTGACAGAGCGAGATTCCATCTAAAAAAACAAACAAACAAACAAACAAACAAACAAAAAAACCAACATTCATTTACCCTATTAACAGATTTATGAAAATACTATTCTAGATAAATCCACTTGAATCTCTTTGACTAGTTTTCATAATAGGACTAATAGCTAATTGATATTTTATTGTATAAAATTATATATTCCTAGTGTGTCAATAAAGAAAAGATTTTACTCAATTTTTTTTTCTTTTTACTTACTTCAGACTTGGCTTCACATGACTTTAATCCATTTTCAGAAACCAAATCCACTCATAGTAGATAAAAATTTGCCATAAACAAGCATACTCAAAAAAATGTGCCACTGACATAAGAAATAAAGGCAGGGATGCAAAGATGTTTTTAATGATGGTTCATAGGAATCAGTGCTTAGTTTCTTAAAGTGACTTTATTTATTTATTTATTTATTTATTTATTTTTTGAGATGGAGTCTCGCTCTGTCACCCAGGCTGGAGTGCAGTGGCACGATCTCGGCTCACTGCAAGCTCTGCCTCCCAGGTTCACCCCATTCTCCTGCCTCAGCCTCCCAAGTAGTTAGGATTACAGGTGCCCGCCACCACGCCCAGCTAATTTTTTTTTTTTTTGTAATTTTCGTACAGAAAGGGTTTCACCATGTTAGCCAGGATGGTCTCGATCTCCTGACCTCATGATCCACCCACCTCAGCCTCCCGAAGTGCTGGGATTACAGGCATGAGCCACCACACCCGGCCTTAAAGTGACTATTTTAAAGGAAACAATCATTGTTTGGATGAATATATTATGATGTTTGTTAAAAACTAATAAATTTAATTGGTATTTCTTTTGTTTTTAGTACCTAGAATTTTGAATTAGAGATTACTAAAAATGGCTTCTATAGCTAAATTTCTTCACAATCTTTCTTTTCTTAATATTCTTATTGAGTAAATTATTTGGAAGGGTAAAAGCATGTGGCTTGCTGAGGGAATTGGGTTTGATAAAGTGCAGCTGTAATAGGTTAAAATATTAATTATACTCATCGAAGTACCCAGGTTGATTTCTGAATAAGCACTTTAGATCCATTACAATTTTCAGATTTTATAACAAAGAAAAAAATACCAATTCAACTGGTAACCTTTCGTTTAATTTTTGAAGAGCAGGATGAAACTGACTAGTTAAATATGGCTTGCAGGTTAGTCTTGATCACTTCAAGAGAATAAACATATCTTCATATTTCAGCATGATTTGATTGCCTGTAAGGTTTTAAATGTGTCATGTAAACATTACTGGAAAAATAGCAATTGAATTTTTGTTAGAATTTTAGAAAGGCTGAAACTAGAAAATGATTTTTTAAGAAGTTTTTAAAATCACCAGTTTAACATGTATTGTACCCTCACTGTGTGTTCTGGCGTCAAGGCAGTGCTTGCCTTCAAAAGCCCATACAATCTAGTAGAAGAGCATTTCCCAAACATCAGTGTTCACCTATAGTTTTACTACTGTTCTCTCTTACATTTACTTGTTAACCTTGCACTCTAAATCTCTGTATAGGAGAGGCTTAAAAGATGGAGAGAAGCACAGAGCTGTATTTGCATATTAGTTTACATATGACTTCTTATCAAAGCATGGAGTAGTTATTATAAATGAGACAATTGGAGTATTGTAGAGTTAAAGCTCTCTCAAATCCTCCCATGGTTGCCACTACTATTCCTAAGCAATATCTGTAAAAATCAACGTAATAATCCATTAGTGATATATATTTACAGTCATTAAAATAAAAATGTTTATGCATCACCTACAAACTTGAATTGTACCAGGAATTATACACAGCATGCTTTAGAAGCTACTGTTGTAGAAGATTTAAGATATGTACAGAAATAGCTGACTTGAGAAAGTGCTAACAGCCATTAATTGCTGTGAGCAAGGTATAAACAAATCACAAAGATTCAATGAGAGAGAAATGAGTTCAAGGAACAAAACATGTACTTATATCATACACATGCTTACATTGAACAAATATGACAGGGCTTTGGCAAACTCTGCTTCTGCAGACTCTGCTGAAAGCCATTATTGCTTCCTCACCTACCTCATCTTATCCCGTAAAACATCTGTTTGTTTAAAAAGAAACTGTGTACTAACTCTTCAACTACAAGTTAAAAATCATGACTTTTCTTTCAAGGGGAAGAAGGATGGGGAATAAACATGCCTTCTGCAATTTTACTAAAAAATTCCAATGTTGATTAAAACCATATATTTAGTATGGGTAAAGGTAATAAATGGGGATGTCTTGGAGTAAACCATGCTCCTCTGTGAATTCAAATTAGCAATGCTGTGTTACTGGCTGACTTTTGAACATTCTGTTCTATTTGAAACAGCTGAGACAGGAAGGAAGCCTGTATGTCCTACAGAAACCCAATTAGGCTTGATGAAAGAGAGGCCATGAAATGCTTCTCTTGTCTACCAAGACAGAGAAAATGTTGTGTTAGATTCAGCTTTGAAATGAATTCTAAATATAAGCTTTTAGATCAGGCGTTGTCCAGTTAGCTTGGTCAACTTAAGACTATATTACATTATGCTCTCACAATTGTGGATGTTGGTCCTGCTCAAAATCTTGACAGGCTCCTAGAAAGCTGATCCTTTTTGTCCTGGTGATTGCCACAGGAATAAACAGAGGAGATGGCTCTAGCCTTGGATTGATTGAAAGAGAACCTGACTTGCTCGCTTCCTGCTAACCCTTCCCTACACCAGCAGTGTGGTCATGTTGGATGTTTCAGTGCCTTCTTACAACAGCAACAACATAAGGGAAGCCAGCTGCCAACATGGTCTGCTATTCCAACAGTTATTTGTCTGTCAACAGTAATACAGTCAGAATCTACAACTGAAATTCTAATAGTGATCCTCTCCCAAATTGAGATGTGGATAAATGTTTTCTTGTGCTTTGTCCTTACAAACCTGTTTTCAAAAGGCTCTTCAGCATCTTTCTTTCCTCTGAACCCCCAATGCAGTTTATTGGGGCCACTTTTTTGGGGCCACCTTTATAGCATTTAGCCCTTTTCATTTTTGTACCACAGTAATTTGTATGAAGGATTTAAATTCCTAAGGGTTGGTAATGTTTTTTCTTATGATGCCATTCTCCTGAGCTCCTAGCACAGTGCCTTGGTTTGCATTAGAAATCCAATAAATGTTTGATTAATGCTGTGTTTAGAAAAACAACAACAAAAACATGAACATCCTCCAACTACAACAAAAAAGGCAGATATTTTTGTTTCATTTTGTTCACTGATGTGAGTCCCATGCACCTAGAAAGTTCCTGGCACACAGCTGACACTCAATAAATATTTGTTGAATGAATAAGTATTATGACTTTCCAAAGAGCTTGGAGAGTATCTATTTGATTGGCAAATACAGAAGAGGAAACATGTCATATAATGTGTAAAGGAAGAAGTAGATTAGTAATTTCTTCTTCCTCTAGACCAGAGGTTGGAAAACTTTTTCTATAGAGGGCCAGATGGTAAATACTTTAGTCTTTGTGGGCCATATGGTTTCTGTAGCAAGTATTCAACTCTACTGTTCAGTGCAAAAGCAGCCAAAGACAATATGTGAATAAATGAGTGTGGTTGTATTCCAATAAAACTTTATTTACGAAAACAGTTGGCAGGCAAGATTGGACCCATAAGCAGTTTGCCAACCTCTGCTCTAGAGCACCTGTGTCTGTTAGAAGGTAACTAGGTAACTATTCTCTCCTTTAATACCATGCTTTCTGCATCTTTATACATTTGTTCCCCAACCCCACACCCACGGGTACTGTGTTTTGCAACACGGTAGCTGTACAGTATGTTTGTTGCATTAAACTGAGTCTTACACTGATTTCCTGGAACTGTAGTTTTCAGTAGAACCAGTGAACTCAAGTCCCTGTAATTTGCCTTTTCTTTGAATTCTGTCTTAGCAAAGGTGGGTAAAGTTAATAGCTACTGAAATAATGTCTTCTGAAACTGATGGAGTAAGGGGCACATTCTCTCTTGAGTTCCTATTTCTCTTATCTGAAGCATTTTCTTCAGGATGTCAGTGACGTATCAGAGCTGGCTCTTCTGATTATCCATGAAGACAAGAAATGACTAACACAACTTTCTCACTACTCATTTAAGCTCACTCTTCTTTTAAAGCTGCCTCCTCTCTCAGTCTTTTGTAAAAAACTTATTTTCATGAAAGGAATATGAGAAAACGACCATTGGTATCTACAATTGGCAAAAATGTGTTCCTACATTTTCCTCTCCAATGACTACCAAAAATGTTATATTCCTGTGAGTTTTATGTTAAATAACTATGTTATTTCAGAACAGGAATCTGTGACATATGGTGACAGTCCATAAATGCATTGCTAAAACGTATCTGTTTTAAAATATTTAAGTAGTATTAATGTGGAACAACACCATCATAAAGTGTGTTCTGCAGCTCTATTCTATACTTGCACTATCTACTTGCAAAATTTTCAAATTTGTTTTTCATTTTGCTAAGTGCTGGCCCCTCTTATGAACTAGGCCTGATTCCCTCTTCAGCTGCAAATGTAATTTTAAACAGAACTCCGATGAGATTACTTGCTGAACATGTTAAACATTCATAGCTTTGCCATATGCTGTTATGGAAATTGCATTGATTTATAGCAATTTGGGTGCCACTAGATAGCACTGATTCACCTGATACCAACTCTAAGTGTATTGGGAAATAATGTTTTAAATGTTTCATTTGCATCTAGACCTCTGTTGAACTAAGAGGCATGTACTATGTTTATGTATTTTTGGAGAACACTAATTTTTACACATTGAAAATTATTCCTGCATTTGGTGACTTCCAGAAAAAATTAGGTATATAAGGTCTAACTTTATACTGTAATGGCACAGTGGTCAATGACATAAATTACTAAAGCCAGGCAGACTTAGGTTTTCATCCCGATTCAACCATTTAATTATTACTCTACAGCCTTGCTTTCTTCAATGGCATAAGAAGGAAAATAATCACGCCTATCTGAGAGGATTTCTGTGAATATTAAATATGATAAGGGATATAAGGCATGTAACACCTACAAAAAGAAATGTCTTGTGGTTTGTTCTAAAATATGCTCAATAATCATTAGCTCTCATAGCCTAAACTTTGTATTTCTGTATAGGTTAGTGGCACTCCTTTAAATGGTGCAGAAATGCTTGAGTTTATAGGACCTGACTGGGAATGTTGGAAGATGATTTAGGGAACTTAAAAATTGCCGTACGAGACAAGGTCACTACTATAGTGAATATACGGATCGATTAAAAACAAAGGTAAAAAGGAACAAAGTCACAGGATGCTCTCTTCACAGTAAGGGTATCAATAACCTGTCCTAATTGTGTTAATTTTTATTTGGAAGGGAGGAAGTATAATACTCATTTTAAGCATGCTAAGAAGGAGTTATGGAAATGAACACTGTCTTTATATCCACTGAGCATTCTATCCAATTACATTCAGAGGAGGAAGGACACTTCTTAGAATTAATTATATTTCACTGTAATAAGTGAATATATACAGTGTAATGAATATTCATACATATTCAAGTTTGTAAGAATATAAAAAAGCCAGAAAACCTTCAGCTTTTTTTTAATTGACTTGGAGTGCACATTTGAATATAGATGGACTCTCTCTGGGTCAGCATTCTCAACAGGGGGCATCTTTGCCCTCCAGGGGACATTTGACAATGTCAGGAGACATTTTTCGATGTTACAACTTGAGATGGGAGATGTTACTGGCATCTAGTGCGTACATTTTAGGGATGCAACGAAATATACTGCAATGCATAAGACTACCTCTACCACAATGAATTAACTGGCCCCAAATATCAAGAATGCCAAGGCTGAGAAACTCTGCTCTAAACTGAGAGCTGCCCAAGGTCAAATGGATTTAAAATCACCCAGATCCCACATGGATATTGGGTAGGCTCTAGAGAATGTATGCTTTTTGTTAATATGGTTAAGTCTTCCCAGTGTCCTGTGCTGGCTCCACAGTAATAAACCAAAAGCTGAAGTATTAATATGGAGTTCATATCCCCTCTAGAAGAAAATGACTAGAATTCCAAAGTACAATATATTATCTGACCTACTGCAGACTTCAGTGTGGAGAGCAGCTAGACTTATACATAGAAGAAGGTGACCATCACACTAAGATTTTGACCAACCAAGTGACCAGGGGTTTCTTGGCTCTTAAGCAGTACCAGCTTCCGTAAACAAGTAACATATCAAGCAGTGATGGCATAGACTTAAGGCTTACTTCCCAGACAAAATGTGATAGGCACAAACTCTGGATTTTTTTCCTCCACTTCCACAGAACTGAAAGTCTATTTAATATGTCAAGGAAAATATTTTCTTTCACAAGTGCCCTTACACAAACACTGCAGAGGCTGCTTAAGAGGTTGTAGCCTTAAACATGGATACTACTTAAAGACTAAAAAAGTATATAAAGAAAATTACTTTGAAACTTTTGGTTCTGTACTTGGTGTCATCTTGGTGATGCTGAAGAGAATTTCTGCGAACCCTGTATTTGCAATATCTTCCATCAGTTCTCTCAGATGAACTGCAGGAATCCTGGAAAAAAAAAAAAAAGCAAAGGGTCTGAACTGGTAGATGAAAGAAAATCAGTGCTTGAAATTAGAGTAAGAAAGAGTCTATATGTAGATAAAAATGAAAATAAATAATTACAAAAATTTAGAGATATATAGGAGAATCACAGGCCACCATAGAGAAAGAAGAAGGCTACACACAGTGGCTCAAACCTGTAATCCCAGCACTTTAGGAGGCCAAGGTGGGAGGATAGCTCTAGTCCAGGAGTTCGAGACCAGCCTGGGCAACATGGTGAAACCTCACCTCTACAAAAAAATACAAAAACTAGTCAGATTTGGTGGTGCATGGCTGTAGTCCCAGCTACTCAGGAGGCTGAGGTGGGAGAATGAGGATTGCTTGAGCCCAGGAGGCAGAGGTTGCAGTGAGATTGTGCTACTGCACTACAGCCTGGGTGAAAGAGCAAGGCTCTGTGTAAAAAAAAAAAAAAGAAAAGAAAAGAAAAAGAAGAAAATTGTCACTGTGGATAAAACCATAAAAATACAATGCATCCTACAGTGGTTACCTGAATTCTTTTAACAACTAGTCCCTATGCCCTACAGTGACTACAGTGACTGACACCCTTTAGAACAAGGTTCGAGTAGCAATGAACTGTCCAAAGATGTCACTAATGACACATGCCACATTTGGATGCTGTGTACTATCACTTGCATTGGTACTTAGCATCAATATATTCTTGTTTTAAAAAACTGCTACCTGTAAAACTAGAGCCCTTTTACTTCACTTATCCATAAACAACATCCCACCTTTTAACTATTATGTCACATAGATTTTTAAACTGAAGGATAGCTCCTTTGCTTTTAAAAACATAAAAAGATTCAGGTAATAAAAAAAATTAAGAAAACAAAAATTTCCAGGCCTGCCTTTTTTCTTTTTTTTCCTCTTCATTTCTTGGGAGAAGAAGGAACACAGCAAATAGTCACTATAGACAATTATTTAGACATTTCTATTATTATTTAGGGAGAAATTAGAAAAACAATGAGGACAACTGATTTTGGTATGTAAAAAAAAACACATACGGATTTAGTGTCCCTCAAAGTCCCAAGAAACCTTAAACTTACTGAGTGTTCAAGCTAGAAGGGGTATTATAATTCCAAAGTTCTCACGCTTAGTACAAAAACAAAACAAAACAAAAACCTCTAAAAAAACTAGAGCCCAGGGAAGTTAAGAATGATTTGCCCAGGGCTGGACAATTTGTGGCAGATTAGACTTGGAACCCAATGCTATTCCCTTTCTACCTAATCAAAAATGTAATGTTTAAATATGGAATTATCGAGCTGAAACAATTCTTTTTTATTTTTGAGACGGAGTCTCACTCTGTCACCCAGGCTGGAGTGCAATGGCGCGATCTCAGTGCACTGCAACCTCCGCCGCCCTGGTTCAAGCAATTCTCCTGCCCCAGCCTCCTGAGTATCTGGGATTACGGGCATGTGCCATCAGGCCCAGCTAATTTTGTATTTTTAGTAGAGACGGGGTTTCGCCATGCTGGTCAGGCTGGTCTTGAACTCCTGACCTCAGGTTGTCAGCCCACCTCAGCCTCCCAAAGTGCTGAGATTACAGGCGTGAGCCACTGCGCCCAGACAACAATTCTTTCAAAATACATATGACCACATTTAAACAAGAATAAAGTCAGGCCTATCTAAATAAGATGAGGTCCGTACTCACACTTAAAAGTCATAGGCTATGGTACTATCAAGAAATACGTATATAGGAACCCAGAGATAATATTGTTCAGGTGCCTCATCACATGAATGCGGACATATCTCCTGAGGCATTAGGTGATTTTTGTCTGGTGCATGACTTTGGACCAGAACTTAGGTCTTTGTATTCTTGTTCACGCCACACTGATTTTTAGAAAGTTTAAAGGGTTTGAATAAATATAATCCACATCTAATAATCTCAAGGCTTTATGTATTTTCATTTAAGGCTATATCTAGTCATTTTTATTAACTTGATTAAAATCAGCTCTTTTTAATCACATAGAGGGCTTTAGAGTACATGTAGAACGGATTTTAAGCTAAAAGCAGCAGGGCGAAGCAGATGGGCTCTGCTGTTTTACCCAGAATTAGACCCCACCTCCAGCTAGTTTATGGGCTCCAAGCTTCAGTGTCCTCATCTATAAAATGGGTGAAAATAACACCCATCTATAGGGTATCTCTGAAGATTAGGAAACATGTACCATAAAGTACTTAGCACCTGCTAAGTATCATGCACTGTGTGCATAACACTTGCTAATTAACTCTTTCCCTTTTCAAGCTAAACGTTTCAATTTCAGTATATTGGGAAGTACAATGCTGAACTCTGAAAAAGACTCTCCCAAAAAATTTTACTATTTAGGCATCTTCATATGTGAGTCTGTATGTATATGAGCTAGACTTGTAGATGATCACTAGCTCATAGGATTAAAAATAATAATAATGAGCCTTTTGGTAATAGTAGAGAATACAACTTTTAAATTGTACTTATGAACATTCTGTTCATTGTAGACAACTGAGGAAAAAGTGATCTGTCACTGGAGGTTAAAATTTATATTTTTATGCTGGTATAAGACAGGTATCTATTTCTCAGTGACAAGTGCAACCTGTTTCCCATATTTTCTCTTGTCTGCCCTTCATTTACTTGGATAATTTAGTTACAGAGAAAAAAATGAAAATAATATGGGCATAACATATTGCCTCCTATCACACTGGCTTGTTTAAGAGTAAACAGAAATTGCATTGTTTTTGATACTGGTTTCATAATTCTTTGATAGATATTTAAACTGCAAATATATAATCAAATCAAACACTTGGTTTTGTTCAATTTGGGATAGTCTAGCTTTCTAGATTTGTCAGCTAAACTGGATCTCACTCAAAAATGTTAGTTACTGAACTACCAAAAGATGCTTAATGCAAGGTAATTTTAAGACAGTGTAGACCTTGGGAACCACCTTATATCAATGCTTCCAATAAATCAATATGGCATGATCTGGCCATTTTCCTATCCACTGTATCTTCAAATAATATGTCAGATCTAAACAGAACCTAAATATAACATAAGTTATATTTTAAGGCCAATGTGAAATATGATTACGTGGTTGCCAAAAAGAAATCCTTCCCATTGTTAGCTTCAGCTATACAAGGTCAATAAATTATAAATCATTAAAATTTTACATTGCATCTGCAGCCGTAAGGCTATATACGACGTTCTCGGGACCAGACCTTGTCTGGCAGGACTGGCAGCAGAGATATTTGTTTTGCACATCTCCTCTATGAGGAATTTAAAAAACTACACAATGTAAATTAACACATGTAACTAATTGGCTTGATAATGAAATGCTTTGTGGTTAGAGGTCTATCAATAAATGGCCATGAAATATGAAATGTGAAATTTACGTGGATTTGAGTTCATATGTCATAGTGTAAAGATAACTTGGGAACTACCATATCTCTAAAACAAACAGTACCCAAATAATTCACAAATTAAAATTGCTAACCAAAAAAGTTATCTATTGTCAGTGTAATGTGTAACTCCCTTTAATTCTTAGGCTTTTCTAAATTATCATTAAAGTTTTAGGGGCCCAACTGAGCTTCTAGTAGTACAGTGAAAGTCTATATCTTCCTATCTTGTGCTAATACATAAGTTGCATTGTTTTCAATTCTAACTTCACAAATGTCAATAAACCCTGATAAGGTGGTATGTTAAAAGTTCCCAATGTTTTTTGGTCCTTCTTCCTTTTCTATACTTTTCTTTGCACATCAGGAAGATGTCAAGTGTTCTCACTCAGATAAAATACTGAAAGAGACAAGCCAACTCTTTCTCACTCTGAAGTCTTTGAAATCTTCTAGTAGGCTCAGTTTCTCAGGCACAGACTCCAGATGGTCCAAGGCCACTCGGGTACTCTGAAATAGAAAACATAAGGAAACCAAACATTATAAAAAATTGATTAATACTCTCAGAATCCACATACTAAAAATCAGATGCACCACTGTAAGAAGCAGTTCAAACTGTAGATTTAGACAGTCAAATAAGAACATATATAATAGTATTTTCAAGATAAATGTATCTTTTGAAATCAGAAGAATTATTTCCTTTTAAAAAGTATATGAGATGCATTTGCAAGACTGACTCAGATACAAAAATTCTTCCTGGATAATTGCTTTCAACTGATATGCTATGAAACTTTCTATAGACTATTTCATATTAATATTAATTTACAAACCTGCTTCAGTGAACATCAGAAATAGACTATGAGGTAATACTGAGAAATAGATGAATCTGCAGTTACTTATCTATGGAGTATATTAGAGATTCTTAAATGTTGCCATTATAAAGAAGAAAAGAGTTCTCAGCAATTATTTCAGTTAAAAGGGAAAGAGGAGTGGTTCTCAAGATTTGGGAGAAATATCTGAAATTAAACATTTGCTTCAGGGACACAAGGTCCTGTTGATCATAAGTCAATAACTTATTACACAGTCTTTAATTAGCTGATCACTGTTACACCCACCTGTGAACATTAAGTGAGAATGATCTGAAAATTATTTCAAAGCAAACATAAAATAAAAAGTTAAATGGTAAAATAATCTTGAGACTAGAGACTGCATATATATTATAGGCATCTCTGTATCCTCAGCTCTGTCACAATGCCAGACATATTAGGTGGGTAACAGGTGCTAGCTCTTAAATTTAAAATGGATTTTAATTGTTCAATGAAATAAACAATAAACCCTATGGCTGACGCATGGGAAGAAAGTGAAGTGTACTGCAAGAACCTAGACATAAATTTGCACAAAGTTGCAGGGAAGTTAGTGGCCCCTCAATATTCCATGTGCTTCCCTACTTCTCCCCTGTGAAAGGTTCTGAACAATGGACTCTGAGAGTGTCACTTCTGGAATGAGACAGTTGAACCTGAGCGTTCCCCCTTCTATCCCAGCCCCTACCATGAGGACCCTGATGGCCACATGCTCCGGAAGGCATAACTACAAGATTAAGATGAGAGCTGCCCACCATATTGGATTTCACGTGAGTCACACAATAACCTCTACTGTGTTAAGCCAGAAGATTTCAGGGTTAGTTATCAATGCATCATATAGCATTAATTATCATATATAATACCTACCCTGAGAATTAAATAATGAAATTGTAAGCTAAATAAGTAGTCAACTGGCTCATTTTGTGGAATGGGGAATCTCTCAATTATGAGTACATAAAGTTTTTTTTTTTTTTTTTTTTCTGAGACAGGGTCTCGCTCTGTTGTCCAGGCTAGAGTGCAAAGGCACATTCACAGCTCACTAGTCTCAACCTCCTGGGCTCAAGGGATCCTCTGACCTCAGCCTCTGAGGACCTGGGACTACAGGCACACACTACCACACCCAGCTAATTTTTGTATAATTTTTTCTCGGGAGGAGTTCATTATTTTCTCAGTTAACTTTCCTATTTGAAATCTCCCATCTCCCTGAACAGAGAGATGCTGTTCTCTGCCTGGCATATCCAATCCAGAGCTTCACTGATGCAGTTTCCCCCACAGCATATACTTTATGTCTTTCACGGGGTTCAGGGGTAGAGGCACGTATGGAGACAGAGTGCTGAGGGTCTAACCCTTCCTTACAGACACTTTCAATGTACCCATCCACCCCTCCTTCCACAGTAACTGTGCTAATTACTCCAATGCAAAAGGCTTTCCAGAATTCTGCAGGGTGAATGATATTTGATTGCTTTCTATTGCTATCCCCTTGGCAGATCCTTGAGTTTCACCTTTTCTGTTCTGAGTCATTTTACTACTTTTCAATGTTCTGTGACATGGAGTTACAAATGTCTTCTAGTTTTGACAAGCGTAAATCAGTTTTTCTATTTCTTCATATCCTTATTTTTGTAATGAGATTTTTGAGAAGGGCAGAAATACCTTTACTCTGCCATTCCGAAGAGGAAGTCTACGTGCTGTTTCTTCAAGTTCATAAAGTTCTCTTTTTCAAGTTCCATTGAAAGGATTTAGTAGTTTGTTCCTTCTGCTTCACATTTATATTACTGTTAGTCTTTAAGCCACATGTACTCACTTACACTGCCATGCATTTTAAATGACTTCATTTAATTTTTTCATGTGTAGGAAAGATTCATCAAAATGATGTGTTTCTTACTATAAGCCACAACATGTAGGCTTAGGAGGTTGCAGTTTTAGCCACCATATATGCTATATTCATTTAAATAATAAAATTATAGGTTTTCTCAGGAATTATATTGACTCTTGAACAATAAAATACAAAGCAATGCCCTGATGATTTTAAATCAAAATTTTATGCATTGCATAAAATCCTCTTCATAAACACACTCCAATAATATCTGTAGTATTAAAACTTTATTTCCTTTTTTTGTCCCACAATTTTTCTCATTTTGAAGTGATCTTCTGAACCAAGGTTAAGTAAGTATGTAAAACTCATTTTGTGCTCAAAATAAGTAAATGATCTCTTACCCTACTGTAAAACGCAGCATGGTAAGTAAATAGTTTTGCTTAAAATTTTCAATCAACCCGGTGACTACATGAAACCATTCTTTTCCTTGCATGTGTTTACATACTATTTTTGACAATTATATTATGGTTTTGGATGTATATTCAAATGGCTATGTTTTTGTGAGTGAATTTGGAAAAACTCCTTGACTCCTTCTTTTCTCAGTGCAGTTATTTTTATTCTCCCCTCCCTTGCCATCCCCCGCTGCCCCCATCTCCCTTAACCAATCTTTATACTTTCTCACTATTTATTTCACTTGTGGCTTATTTTATATTCCATTTATGCATTGCTTATAAATATCTTCCTCAATATCAGAAACACTTTCTGGTACACATACCTTTCTTTTCATCCTTATATTCTAGTCAATTAACAACAAATATGTATCTTGGATATCATAGAAAGATCCACAAACATAGATGGCATACGTCCTGTTCTTCAGGAGCATTTAGCTTACCCAGGGGAACAAAAGATGTAATAATTATACAAAGAAAAAAGTTATTTGTACTTACTTTAAGGGAATTGCATGCACAAATGCTGAACTAACTAGGGCATTTGCAACAACAAGATGTGAAGTAATGAAGACAATGAGTCCAATCTTACAGGCGTCTCAGGTCTCATAATTTCATGATTAAGTGATATTTTTTGGGAGAAAAATGTATTTTCTGGCTCTTCTCTCTCTCTCTGCATGTATGTGAGTGTACTTAAAACTGCCACTTTGGCATACAAACTCAAGAACATGAATAACATTGCAACTTTTTTTTTTTTTAAGATCGGCTGGGATTCTGTGATTAGAATCTTGTCACATTACTTAAGATTTCAAAATTATTTTCACCCCAAAGCTCATAGCCAGAGAGACAAGATCCATTAGCAGATGAATAGTTTAAAATAAGAAACTTGCTGTATTTCAGAGATGTCATGAGGACCTATGTCATGTTAATTCCCAGGGCGAAATACTTTGTGCAGAGTCAGGGAAATATTTTGTTTTCTAAGTTGGTTAATTTTTTTCTGCCTTACATTATTTCATGCCTTAAAGGGCATGGACAAGTCCCCACTGTTAAGGGAGCAGGGCCGGACATGGTGGCTCACGCCTGTAATCCCAACACTTTGGGAGTCTGAGGCGGGCGGATCATGAGGTCAGGAGATTGAGACCATCCTGGTGAACACGGTGAAACCCCATCTCTACTAAAAATACAAAAAATTAGCCGGGCGCGGTGGCGGGCGCCTGTAGTCCCAGCTACTTGGGAGGCTGAGGCAGGAGAATGGAGTGAACCTGGGAGGTGGAGCTTGCAGTGAGCCCAGATCACGCCACTGCACTCCAGCTTGGGCGACAGAGCAAGATTCCGTCTCAAAAAAACAAAAAAACAAAAAAACAAACAAAAAAAAGGGAGCAAAGTTTATTTCAATAATATCACCAGCATATGACACGTGCTTAATTTGTCTTTAGTTGTTTTCGAGAATAAATAAATCAGATGCTTACAAAGGGGTTTAAAATTAGAAAACAAAGAAAAGTTCACAATTAAGATTCCACTTCATAAAGGGCCAGTACATTGTGCATATTTGGTTTATCTCAGAGGCTAGAAGAGCTGGACTTCCAGGGGCCTAGAAGTAGGGTCAAAGCAGATGATCAGTTAATCTTAATCCTGTTTAGTAGCAAAATGAAAGACTGAACCATGAACACACAATTCAAATTTGAATACACTTCCTAATCCCTCACACCACCATAAGAGATAGGTACGTATTATTGTTATCATCATTATACAGATAAGGCAATTGAGGACCGGAGAGTGTAAATAACTTCCTTGCAGTCAGATGGTGGCAAAGCTGGGATGCAAATCCAAGCAGTCTGAATGCAGAAATGGCAAGGTTCTTATTAGGAAAATATTTTCATGGCAAATTGCCAGCTAAAACGGAGTACATTGCAACTAGAAGCTAAATAGTGAGTGCTTTATGTAAATTCCTAACTTCCCTCTAGCTATCAACTCTTAGCAGCTAGATTTTGAAGATGTGTCCTTGATAGGCTTATTTCTGGAAGAAAAGTTTTAAGATGAAACCATAAAGAATGTCATCTCACTGGTGCTAAAGAGTCTGTACTCAGGACCACGTGTCTAAACACACTTGTGTGCACACACGCGCACGCACACATGCACACACACACACACACGGGGTCTGGACAGTGTTTCTGTTGATTATAGGATGTTAAATGTCAGAGGAGTTTTATGATACTAACACTGCCTTTTTTTTTTTTTTCATAACATTTAACACTAGTGAAGCATACTACCTGGCCACTAAGAGGTGTTTCAAATAAATGTTGGCTAAATGCAGACAAAGGTAGACTTACCATGTTCTAATAAACCCACTGAATCTTGACCTCTTTATTAAAACCCCAGAAGCACAAGTTTGATGTTTTATGTATTTCCTCTAGACTAAGGGCAAGATCAAGTGGTAGAAGCAATAGTGAAATTCAGAAATCTTGTCTAATAGGCCCTGTGGCTTTTGCGCCTACAGATGTGTTTGGCTATCTGTTGACAAGGGCAAAGAGTAAGCTGTCAGTTTTGCCATTCTGAAATCTGCAACAACACCCAACTCCTATGAAGTTCAGCTGTCTGTACTGTTCCACAGTACATTTTTCCTTAGTAGTTCCTTTATTTCTGACTGCAGGGAAACCAAATAATATAGTATGACAACATAAGTAGCAGCAATTAGGAATTAAAAGGGGGGAATGCATTGCAATTCTTAGATTCCTGTCTCCTGTAAAGAAAACTTAAGGAACAGATTTAACCATAAATATATTTTAGTATTTATACTGCTCTTTGAAAAAAAACTGCACATTTATTTTCTTATTAACATGTAACAACTACCATTTTCTTATAGTGTTATTGAAATCATATGTGTTTTGAGGTTTAGATGATGAATAAATTAAAGGAGATGATATCTACATTTTTATTTTAAAAATAAATGTGTGAGTTTTTGGCACTGCACACATGTTAAATAAATAAGGCTATGAAGCAGTTTATTTGGGTTCAAAAATGCAATTCTATTTCATTTGGAAACAGATCCACTGCAAAACTTTCCTGACAAATGGCTGAAAGGTGGTAAAAGGACCTGAGTAAACACGTTTCTGGGAGAGGAAGGGTGAGATCATAAAATGGATAGACTGTATGCCTTTTCACTTGTGGTAACTCGATCCAGCACAGCTGTATTGGCTTCATAGGGCCCTGTTTTCCAAACTGTATAAGACACTCACTGGAACCACACCAAACAGTAGCAGAGAATAGGCCACCGAAGTCATGGTGTTGATGCACGTTCTTTATGAGCCCCAGTGTTCAAAGTTGTGTGTATTTCTTGGGATATCAGAGGAGTCCTCTATTTCTAGACTGTATTTTATGAGCGGTCTAAAAAATCAGATGCCCACTTAGAAGTGTTTACATGTGTATTGGGGTAAGAGGGTACATAAGGCTTGTTAAGTAAAAATGCTTGTTAAGTTAACATGGCACTATGACATCAGTGTCTACATTTGGGCTAACATCTAAAAGAGTTTTTGTCAACAACAAATTCTATTTGTCTTCATATAACACTATTGTAGTCAAAAGTGGTAGATCTCCTTTAAAAAGCAATGATAAAATTTGAGAACAGGTAACATATCTTCACTGAAAACTGAGATACAGAAGGCTTTCTAGGTATTTTCCAACTCCTATTCACAGTATTTTTTTTTAAGAGAGGAACTATATGAAATACAGAATCTGCCATTTCAGATGACTGCTTTCTTATTTCTACATATAACTGAATTATGTTACAGTCAACCCATTATCTTACTATTAGCTTAAAAAGATGTAGTATTTTCTCCAAATGGGTGATTTGGGTTTTTTTTTTTTTTCCTTTCAATAAGAAAACACCAAGAATGATTTGATGGAGAAGGGAAGACAGAGGAAATAAAGAATCATCTCTTTCCCAGAGGATTCTTGAAATTGTCTTCTTTCATATCATTCTTGCCACTCCCTGATATAAAGAAAAAATAACACACAAAGACAAATGAGGACTAGTTTAATGTTCTCTGTGTGCTGAACAATAAACTAGGCACTTACAACTGTTTTACAAGAAGGAGGGTCTTGAGATCTACAATCTACTTAATTGTAATCACTTCATTTCTTAAAACTGAACATAAAATGTACTCACAAGGGAAAGAAATTTCAGAGCGTTTGCAAAAAAACAATTTTTTTAAAGTGATTGCATGTTAAAATATGAACAAACAGTATAAGCCAAGGTTTCCTAGAAGATACTGTGTTTAGCAATTTTTGCTATGGTGACAGGTAAAGAAACTATGCTTCTAGATACACAGGTCCCAAACATGTGTAACCAGCTGAATGATGAACAGAGGTGGAATATATGCTGCATTGGAAATCAGCATCCCTAATTTGTGGATATTCATAGTTCCAGTAATGTTACTTACTTGTGTTTTGTGATTTTGGGAATATGACTTTGCCCTGCCCTTCTAAGCTTCCGTATCTTATTTGCAAAATGGGGATCAATATTAATGGTCTTTATTATTCTACGCCCACAGAACAATACATTCACATTCACTCTCTTACTTGTGACTATCAAGTACTTACTTGTGATAGGCACAAGTAGGACAGTGAATGTGAATGTGAACTGAAAAGTGTCAAGTACTTTTCAAACAGCAGATTTTTCTTTTTAAAGCTGAATCTCTGAGGTACCATCAACTCTAGTAACTTCTAAAAGGTGAAGAGGTCAGTGACCATCTAAAATTAGAGTTAATAAAAACTAGTCAACAGAGCACAAAGCAGAAAAAAGCCAAACTTAATTAAAACTATATCTAACATTTAGAAATGCATTTACTATTCTACAAACATCATCTAAGATGTTAAAGTAATAGAAGTGTAATAGCACAAAAATTACTTTTGTACATATTGTGCCTTCCATGGAGAATGTTCCTTCCAATTTCCTTATCTGGTTAACACTTTTCCCCACAATGCTATGAGCATCTTCAAGCATACAGGAAATGTGAAAGAAATTTACAGAGCTCACCCGTATACCCACCACCTAGATTCAACTATTAACATTATGTTTTATATTTGCTTTATTATATATCAATCCATCTATCCATCACTCTGTCTATCCTTCGATCCAACTTATTTTTGGGGTGCATTTTGAAGTACATTGCATATATTAATACACGTTCCCTCACCTAATTCAGCATGCATATCATCAACTCCACTTCATTATTTTTTTAAATGTAGAATTTGCATGTAATGAAAAGCACAAATCCTAAGTGAACTGGTTAACTTTTACTTTCTTTCGTATGTCAGCTTAGTCATCACTTCCTCAGGGAAGGCTCCCCGGCTTTCTCTGATACTGTGAAACAATCTCTCCATTGCGTCATGAGCCTCACGTTGGCAACACTTACTGGAGCACTAATATAATATTAATTTGTGTGACCTATTAATGCTTGCATTAGCAGTGGGCAATAAGCATCATGAGAGTAGGGAATATATGTCCCCAGCATTCCACCAAAGTGCCTGACCCAGGAGAGCTATTCAGCAAATGCTACGTAAACAAATGAATGAATACTATTTGATGAAGGAAAGCTTTTCACATTTATTCAGTCTGCAAATATTTACTGAATGCCTCAGACACTGTTCTAGAGGTGAAAAGGTAAAAACTCTCTGTCCTCAGGAACAGAAATGGGAGAGAAACTAACATGTTCATAAAATATGATGTCATAAACACTCTGAAGAAGTGTAAAGCAGGGTAAAGTGGTAGTGAGTGACAGGGTTTCTATTTTAGACACAGGGGTCTGTGACAGCCTCTCTGATGCAATGGTTTTGGAGCAGACTGAGTCATGAGCATTGCCAGAGGAAAGCAATGGGGACAGGATATGTTGCAGGAAGTCAGGGACCTCGAACAGAGGGACCGGCTGGAGCCGTGGCAGAGGAACATAACTTGTGAAGATTTCAAGGACATTTATCAGTTCCCAAATAATACTCTTATAATTTATTACGCCTATCTTTACTTTAATCTCTTAATCCCATTATCTTCCTAAGCTGAGGATGTACATCACCTCAGGACCACTGTGATAATTGTGTTAACTGTACAAATTGATTGTAAAACATGTGTGTTTGAACAATATGAAATCAGTGCACCTTAAAAAAGAACAGAACAGCAGCAATTTTTAGGGAATAAGGGAAGACAATCATAAGGTCTGACTGCCTGCGGGGTCAGGCAAAACAGCCATATTTTTCTTCTTGCAGAGAGCATATAAACAGATGTGCAAGTAGGAGAGGTATCGCCAAGTTCTTTTCCTAGCAAGGAATATTAATATTAATACCTCGGGGAAGGAATGCATTCCTGGGGGGAGGTCTATAAACAGCCACTCTGGGAATGTCTGTCTTATGTGGTTGAGATAAGGACTGAGATACGCCCTGGTCTCCTGCAGTACCCTCAGGCTTACTAGAGTGGGGGAAAACTCCACCCTGGTACATTTGTGGTCAGACTGGTTCTCTGCTCTCGAATCCTGTTTTCTGTTGTTTAAGATGTTTATCAAGACAATACATGCACTGTGCACCGCTGAACATAGACCCTTATCAATGGTTCTGCTTTTTCCCTTTGTCCTGTTCCCTCAGAAGCATGTGATCTTTGTTAGACCCTTAGTAGTAGTTCTGTTTTTTGCCCTTTGAAGCATGTGATCTTTGTACCTACTCCCTGTTCTTACACCCCCTCCCCTTTTGAAACCCTTAATAAAAACTTGCTGGTTTGAGACTCAGGGAGCATCACAGTCCTACTGATATGTGATGTCACCCCTGGCAGCCCAGCTGTAAAATTTCTCTCTTTGTACTGTCTCTCTTTATTTCTCAGCCGGCTGACACTTACGGAAAATAGAAAGAACCTACTTTGAAATATTGGGGATGGGTTCCCCCAATAAGGATAAACTCAGGGCCAAGGCCCTAAGGAGGGCACCTGTGTGGCACTTTGCGGGAATGAATAGTGAAGAGCCTGGTGTGGCCAGGTAGGAGCTCGCAGCCAGGTGAGGCCAAAGATGTCTGGGGCAAGAGGTTTTAGAGCCTTTTTGGCCACAGTTAAAATTCTGTATTTAATTCTTAATGAGATGGAAGGTCTTTTGAGGGTTTGAGCAGAGGAGTGACATCCTCTCATTTACTCTCTAAATAAATATCAGGATGTCATTTGGAGAGCAGACTGCTAGCCCCTCACCCCTAGCCAGGAGAAGGTCTTGTGGAGTTTGGGAGTGCTGTGTGAGGGGAAGATGGGCATCTTACTCCTAGGCTGGGGACTTGCTGAACAGTAGCAGAAACTCTGAGACCCACCTCAGGGTGTCCTTTGCATAGAGGTCTGTGAAAAATTTACAGGGAGAATAGGCGGAATCCCCAGAAGGCCAATGGTACCATACCAAATGCTCCCGATTTACCCCAAACACTCTCTCACCCCAAGAGCATGCATTTTGGCTGTAAACTTCTGAAAATGTCATATATGTCCACAAAATGTTTTCTCTAATCATATTTTTATTTGTGGTAACCTTCTGATTAAGGACAGGCAGCAAGACATAGTAAAAAAGATCATCAATAAGAAGAAATCAGGAGATACAAGGTTATAGCTCAGCTTTGACATTACCAGTTGTATGAACTTGGGCAAACAATTTAACCCATGGTTCTCAGTTTCTAAGTCAGGAAAATGGGAAAACAGTATCTGAACATCTCTAATAACCTTTTTGGCACTAGCCGTAGTCCACTGTAGCATTAAGTTCTTCCTATAGCAGGTTAGGATCTCCTTTTTAAGCTTAAAAGGCTGGAAAGAGTATGGAGAAAAAAAGATTTTATAAAGAAAAAGCAAACTAAGGAAAAAAGTAGATATGGGGTTCTTGGAGTTAATATTTACCCAAGAATACCTATGGAGTGGAAAAACCTTCACTCTTCTATGGCAGAAAGTGAAGCTAATGACTGTGTTAAAAAAAAAAAAACAGGAAAAAAGACATTTTTGTTTCCTTGGGTGTTTACCCCATGAAATTACCAACTCCAAATATTTGTCATGGTGTATTTTTAGAAAAGATGCTTCCAAAAGCAGGCAATGAACTTGCTTTTCATTTTTTTCACCTTATAACTGGCCTAACTTAAAAAAAAAACTCACAATTTTACCCTTATCTAAATACTGCTAATTAACTTCTCGTTTTATTGCCACAAATCTTACTCCATACTTTTGCTTCTGTCCTGAAAGCTTCTATGCCATCGTGACTTTATACATGAAGGTCTATCTGTCTGAAATGTTCTCTACACATTGCTTAAACGAGCTCACTGATTCTCCTGCAAGACTGGGCTTGGTCAATACCTCCTGTAACATGACAGTTAAGAGCTTGGGCTCTTGAGGCAGTCTACCTGAGTTTAAACCCTGGGTTAGTCACCTACTGGCTATCTGTCTATAGAAAAGTTCCTGATCCCTCTACACTGGGACTCAGTTTCCTAATTTTGCAGAGTTGTCGTAAGGATCAAATACATTAACACATGTAAAGTGCTTAGAGCAGGGCTTGGCATGCGGTAAGCACTCAATAAATGTTAGCTATTACTACAATGATAACACTAGTTATTAACCTCTGAGCCTTTCCTCTAAACTCTGGGTTAAGTGCCCATCCTTAGTATTTCCTATGTGTATATGTGCCTCCCATCCTGTGTGTAATTATTTTGTAATGTGTGTTTACTTGTCTCTTTCATTACACTGCAAATTCCTTAAAGGCAGGATGATATTTTTACCTATATTTCCAGTGCTGAGTACTTGGTATCACACACAAATACATTTCAATTTTATTAAATGAAACCTTCTTATCATAAACATACATAAAGATACATTTAGAACTTAGAAATATTGTGGCAAGAAAAATATTGCAAGATTATATTTTGAATGTAGAATTTAAAAATCGACTATCTTTGAGGGACAGAGAATATTTCTCAACAGACTCAAAATTAAAGAAATAATAAAAACAAAAAACAGAACTGAAAGAAGAATGAGGGGATGGTAAAGTTCAGATAGACAGTATAGACCGAGTTAAAGAGAGGAAGATGAGAACCAAGTCTTCTGTGGACCTAATGACATGGCATAGGAGTGAGTGCTCTGAAGAGCAACATGTTTCCTATGGATGAGTCTATAGGAGCTTGGCCCTGCTGGACAATGATGGGGACACCCAGCACAGGGCAGATACTGAGAAATGCTAATCATTTCCCTGAATCCTGCAAAGCCCTGGCCCCAAGTCCTCAAGACACCCTCAAGTAGGTAATCACATTTGTCTCTTCCATATTTAACCTGGAGCAGAGGGTCCTGATAGAGAGCTCTGATTAGGAATGATCAGTGTTCTGGCTAAGGTAGGGTCTAGGTTGATTTATTTAAAAGCGCCTTGGTGAGGTAAACATAATTAATCTTCTCTGTCCTCAAAATAAAGGGCTATTTTCTTTTTTAGAGATGTCCTGTGTTCTCAAAGAGAATGACAAAATGAATTAATCATATTCCATTACTCCACACACAGCACTTGGATGTTGAAAGACAATGTGAACAGCTAATCCTCCTATATGGATGAATTTCTTGTGACAGGCAGATCAGATCTAAACAGAAATCCGGCAAGGTATTTTATTTTTACCATTGTGGCATTGAGATTTATTTCAAAAATAAGTGAGATCAACTATGCCTATATTTGTAAAGTTTACTTTCATAATCCTTTTTTGAACACTTAGAAACACTCTTCTGGCTCTTGTAGCAAAGTGTTTCCCTGACGACTGCTGCCAAAGCAGACAGAAGCAGAGACTATCAGGTATATCTTAAAACCTTCAAAAATCCAGCTGCACTGTCTCAAAGAATCCTCACTGCCAAACCATACTTAGTTAAAAGTACCAATAATCTGAACTTAGAGCAATATATTTTGACAAACAATTTATCTAGACAGCTAATGTTAAAGGTTAAGTATGTTTGAGATGCTCTATTAGGCTAAATGGCTGAACAAAAAGTATTAAGAGGGTACATATGGAGTACATGTGAGCACAAGTATATATTTTTGAAGTTGGCCTGATGCTGAATCTTCAGCCACTGGCTGAGAAAAATGGATCATGAAAACCAGTGGATACAATACAGCTGACAATGTTATTTGGTGAACACATTCATCTAAGATTTGCCACAACCAATTGCTTTCTTGAAACTCCAATAGCTAGAAAGTCCTTCCCTTCCCTGCCCAAATGAAAGCCATGCATTCATTCAACTGGACAACAATGAAGCTTTGTGGCTGGCAGCAAATAGGAAAAAGAGCTGGTCTTGCCAAAACAATTTGAAGTTTTGAACTCAGGCCCCCTCCCCTACTTCATTTTACATATTCAACTAAAATGAGTAAGTCCTGCAGCCTTTACCAGACACATTAGTAACTAAAAGTAGCCAAAACCACACAACTTTGGACACTTCAAGTGTGCTATGAAAACTCTAGAAAACATGCAATACTCTGAAAATTAGGCAGGATTTCACAAAAGCTTATTAATAGAACTGGACACAGCATCCAGTCTTTCCTGTACTCAACAAGCATTTACTAGCACCTACTATGTGCAAATCCAATCTACGACATCACTATACCAGATTTTATTCTGCTAAAGCTGACCAGATTCAGCTCAAGAACATTCTTTGGGTTTCTGAATGAAAATAGGTCAATAGAGATAAACATGTATACTATATCATAATTTTTCATTAGCCATCTTTTTTTCCCATTAAATTGAAAACTCTTAAACATAGGGACTCTCTTAGTTTGGCTGCTAAGTAATAAAATAAGTAATAAAAATACCATAAAGTGGGTGGCTTAAACAACAAACATTTAGTTCTCACAATTCTGGAGGCTGGGAACTCCAAGACCAAGGCTCCAGCAGATCTTGTGTCTGGTGAGGACCTGCTTCCTAGCTTATGTAGACAGCCCCCTTTTTGAGGTGTCCTCACATAGCCAGGAGAGAGATCATCTCTCTAGTATCTTTTGCTTCTTATATGGGCACTAATTCCATCATGCAGGCTCCAACCTCATGACCTCATGACCTAATAATCTGCCAAAGGGCCTACCTACCTTGCCGGCTTGCAAGTTGTGCAAAATCTCAGACTCCTCACGGACATACTTTGGGCAATATAATTTTAAAAATGAAGTATTATGTAATAGTGATTATTTAGTTCTTTGATTCTAACATCCTTCTATGTGATTCCATCATTCCTCTATTGTCATATTATTTTAGTTCTTTCTAGCACAGTTAGAAACAATTGATGAATAATGATAAAATAATTTCCAGAATGATAAAATAGCAAAATACTTCAAGAATATGAGATCACCAAGATCTATTATGTATCTGCAAGACAGAATGGGACTTACTATATTTTAAAAATAAGGAAAATCTCTATTTGTGTCTTCATAGAAGATCTTTTTAAAAGGGATAAAAGTTTTTTATTTGATTTTAAGAAAATCAATACTTTAAAAAATTTTAAAACCAAGATTGGGTTCAGTTGACCCTGATAGTAGACTGAGAAGTAAACCACCCTTGAAAAGCTCTCAACCTTTTACCATCATTCTCAGAATCCTCTTCATCCTCTTAGTCTCAAGTTTCTCCTCCCTGTGAGCCTACTCAAACCACTTCTGTGGAGTCTGATAGGACTTCAAACAAGAAGTACTTGTCCCATGCCACCCTCCAGTGCAGTGCCTATAAGAAGGAACCATGCTTCCTACTCAATCCATTGCATGGAGTAGTTGGTTATCACATGCTGAATGGAGAAATGAATGAAAGGCAATGAGTGTGATGCAACAAAGGATTAACACAAGAGTAGTAAGAGGAAAAATTAGAAAAGGAAGATGAGAGAGCCAGTTTACATAATCTTAATCAATATACCAGCAATTACACTGATTTACCATAAAAATAAACAATAACCACTAATTTGTTTTTAACTGTTTATATAGTTTCCAAAGATAATGGTTTTGTAAATCAGTCAATTTGTTGTAATTTGTTAAAATAAGAGAATTGGTCATTTGGCGAGTTCATGACTGAGCAAACTGGTCCTTGAAGTTAGATCTGACAAATTTTAATGTTAACAAAAGGCTAAAATGAAGCTCCCTTGATCCTTGGACAGTTATGGAAAATAATGTGTGAGAAAGAATCTTACAACTGTTGTTTCAATAGATTAAAAAGAAAAAATACTGGGGAGAGAAGACATGATGCTATCAGTAGAAAAGACATGAAATTAAGTCTGTGTTAATGAGTAGGACAAAATCCAGGAAAGCAGAGTAACACCAGGTTTTAGGGGACACACTAAAGGCAATTCTTGAAGGACATGTTGAAGATGGCATAAATCAGTGATTCTCAACCATAGCTGTACATTACAATCATCTGGCAAGCTTTAAAAAATACTGGGTCCTACCCCGGGTCAACTGAATCTGGGGGTGAGGGTGTGTTGAACTAAAATTACTGGGGTTATTAAATAAGAACTCTAAATCTAAATTTCTTAGAGCCTACATGTAAAATAACTGAGCTGAATTTTGGAGGTAAAATTAACATAACACAGAGTGCTAAGGCACATAACCAGAGTGGCAATACTAGGACAGAATGCAAATGTCCTGATTAATGGGCCAAACCTTTCCAGTCCACACACTGCTGTTGTGGCTGGTAAAGGTAATGCATACATCGGGGATGATTGTTTTTAAAATTTAGAAAAGGACTTTCCCATCCATTGTCTCATTTGACCTTCTGAGCAAAACTGTGACACATGCAGGATAAGAATTAGTCCCATTTCCTAGATGATAGGAAACAGGCTTGGAGAGGTTAAGTGAGTCGCCCATGTGAAAAAGCCAGAATTCACAATCAGGTCATCTAACTCCCATCCAACAGAGTTGGAGAGTATCAGGCTTTTACCTTACCCTGTCACTTAATTCCTACACTTCTGGAACAAACGTACTCTTCTTCAAGCAAAAACTAATGTAGAAGTAGGAGCTTTGAAGTATTTCACAGAAAAATGAGGTTTGAGTTAGAAATGAAAGGGATAAAATGAAAATCAGAAGTTCTTGGAAAAGAAGATGTAAAGGGAGTACTTCATAGAATCCACATACTTTAAGTCAGCGAGTCTATCTATGTTTCAGTGGCTTTCTGAAGCCACTATATAGTTAATGCCTGATAGCAATCAACCAACCATGTCAAGGCCTCTGCTGTGATAGAAAGCATAGGTAACAGTGAGATGCTAGGAGAGAAAAACATCACAAAAGCTCCAGAAAATCATTTATGGAAAACCAGCTAGCAAAATAATTAAGAAGTGAGCCTAAAGAGAATAACAATGGACAGGCTATTTTGACAGTTTGGCCTTTTACTGTTTGATGTTCAAATACAATGTAATTGGGGCATATGATAGGATGAAATCATATATTAGTGTTAAATAATTAACAAGAGACCACTTTGGGTATTTGTACTAACAGTGCTAACAGAACAAGTTATACTCTCTCCAGCCTTTCATCTGAGATCAAAGTTTAATAAAAGCTCTAAACAAACTTTATAAAATCTTGTGTAAGTGGTATTACAGCTGTTATGCAGATGCATAAAAAAAGGTCAACTGAGGTGTTTAATATCACTGACAAAGCTCAAGATAGAACTAGTAATGCAATCTAGGGGCAGGCCAACTCTTCAACATTCAAAAGGAGGAAAACTAGATCAAAGTTGTTGTATGAAACTCCATTTACCAATGAGCTTAGGGCATATTATAACAATCTTAAATATGGTCCAAAAATGTCCATACCCTATTTCTTCTTACCCTGCTCAAGGTAAATATGAGATTTGATTGCAAATTTTCTTCCTCTTCACTTTGTATCATTTACTAGATACTTGCAAAGCGTTCTTTACGCATATCTTCATTACTCTCACCAGTCACAAGTGAAGGATGTGGAATAGAAAGAATGCTGTGTTGCTAATCAGGACATCTGAATTTTAGCCCTAGTTTTGTCACATTTAGAAATTCATAAACTCCTCTGGCCTCTAGACTTCTCTTGAATAGGGTGAGGGGTATTGACAAGGATTTCTAGCATCAAGTTCTAACATTATCTAAAATGTGAGAACCATGGCAGCAGGAACCTCGTCTGCTGTATGCTTTATGACAGTGTTGAGACATGGTAGGGACGTAATAAATATCTCATACATAATATAATATGATTAAACTAGGGTAAGTTGTTTGATAGTAACTACTGGCAACATAGAAATTTTGTGAACACCCCAGATTTTTAATTCCTCCTATATTAGACAAAGCCTACTAGGGAGAGGAATTTTTTTTTTTTTTTTTTTTTTTTTTGAGACGGAGCTTCGCTCTTTTTGCCCAAGCTAGAGTGCAATGGCACGATCTCAGCTCACTGCAACCTCCGCCTCTTGGGTTCAAGCAATTCTCCTGCCTCAGCCTCCCAAGTAGCTGGAATTACAGGCATGCGCCACCATGACCAGCTAATTTTTTGTATTTTTAGTAGAAACGGGGTTTCGCCATGTTAGCCAGGCTAGTCTCGAACTCCTGACCTCAGGTGATCCACCCTCCTCGGCCTCCCAAAGTGCTGGGATTATAGGTGTGAGCCACTGCGCCCAGCTGGGAGAGGAACTTTTAAAGATGATCTAGTCCAGCCCAATCATGAAAAAATAATAATAATAATTGAAATTCAGAGAGGTTAAATAATTCGGTCAGGGTCATGTGCCTGGCTATGGTGGAGACATGACCAGAATCTAGATTTTCTGACTATTAATCAGATACTATTTTTTCTCATATCACTTTCCATCATTTAAAACTAGTCATATAATAATTTTCAGCTAAAGATTGAAGGTAATTTGTTAAAACTAGATGCACAAAATGAAAATTCTCCATATCAGTTTTTCATTAAAGACTATTTAAAATGTGTATAAAATATACTATTCCCCCCACTATATATTGTGAGTGTAATACAAATATCTTATTTTATGGTTAAGTTAGGATCTTAAAAAAATATCAAATATACTATCATTACTCTGAGCTTTCACCCAGATAGGCTCTCTTAAAGAGAGCAGAAAGCATTTCTTATATGTGTTATATTTTACAGAAAGATACTGCCATTGTGCTTTACAATATACATTCATATTATCTTCACAATATAAAGCAAGAGCTTTTACCCAGAGAATGTGCTGTTCTTAATATTGTTTAGAACAGGCCTATAAGACACATTATCAACCAAGGAAGTTAGAAAGGCAGTATGACTACTTATCGGCATCAAATACGACACTGTCAGTCTGACCTCCAAACACTGAGCAATTCAATAATACTAAATTCATCTGCTGGTGAAGTTGCATTCATTATGCAATTTCCCAGTGATACCTTTCCTATGTTATCATGTTTATGAAAAATTTGACAGGGCTGTAGAAAACAATTTTTATAGGCTGAAAGAAACCTTACATTTTTTAAATTGGCATCACCTTTTGCCACAAGGTTGTACCTCTGCATAAACAGCCCACTTTTTTAGCAGTATTTTCTACATTTGACCATAAACAGTCATGTTTCAGAAGCTTAACCCTTTGAAGATATCCCCATTGTTGGAAAACGTACATAGCTTAATACTGACTAACATAGAATACAGGCTGTGTATTTTGGGACAAGGTGGAGAAAGGAGAATGTCTAGATTGTTTCACCCAAGATCCCTCATGAGAGATTCATGAGGATATTTCCGTTTGCCCTCGATGCGAATATACAGAAGGTAGACTAACATTAGAGCAGTGGGAAACTTGGCAGAACGGGCTAGGACAGGGTTTGTGCAAAACCTTTTTCCGGTTTCAGTTTGAATGGGTTCCCAGGAAGTGTCAAGTCTGAACAAATCCAAAATTTTACAATGTAGCTCAGCCAAAACTGCTGGGATTCACCTGATTCTGGGTCAAAACTGTAACAGAGCACACTGCGTTTTATTTGGTGTAAAGCCAATTGGACTGAACCTTTCAGGCAACTTCAATGAGAGGCTCATAGCCTTGGCAAAACCAAAAATGAACCTAGCTTGATCTTTGGTTTTAAAACAGCAAGTTCTGGCTTTGTAAAGAGATAAAGGCAAGTTTTCCTTAGCGTCAAGATTCTTACAAATACTTAGGAGAAGCACTGCAAATAATTAACAGTTATTTGGCCAGATTTACATTATCAAGTCAGTTGTTTCCTGAGTTGTACAGTGGCACTTTAGTAAGTACTCTAACTCATTTGGGTCTATATATTCTTAAGTGCCCTAGAGCACAGTTTAGTGTCCTAACAAAGAGTGATGGCTCTTCTTCAACTTCGGTGCCTGTAGAGTGATTTGCACATGCAGTAGGATGAAGCACAATTAGTGTTAGATCCAGGGTAAAAAGGAAAAATAATTACAAATAAAAACCCGAACAGCAATTGTCTACTCCAACACAGACAGGTGAAGTAAGTGTCTATGACATTACTTAGTCTGTAATTTCCATAGAGACACATGGGCATCTTCTCACAGTCTTGGACACCAAATCTTGAAGTTCAACTAGTGTGTATAGTTCAATGACTCTTTCAGAGATATGCTTCAGACTTCACAGTGTTTTTAAAAGAAAAATCATATTTCTAAGAGTTTTCCAGTGTTTTGTAATATTTCTCAATATAGGCATTTGAGTATATATTTTTCTCTATACAGCTTTAGGTTAGGATTTACCCCATTTTAAGTTGTGTTAGCTCTGTAAGTATGTTTTGAAAATAAGGGAGATAAGATTTTTTAAGTATTTGGGAAGCTGATTAAATGCCGACTAATTGCAACTACTAATTACACATTTGCTCTAAGTCAATGGTTTTCAAAATTAAGTTTTAAAGCTATGTATCTATCTCTCACAGATTTTAAGTTATCTAAATGTTTTTAATCATAAGCTTAAGTAGTTGCAAAGGATGACATTTTCTCACAATATTGTAAAGAATGACATTTTCAAATGAAACTCATTCATATAAATAATATAAACTTATCCAGTAAACTTTAAAGAACTCAGTAATTTGTTGCCACCATTTATCCACTTATAAAATAAATATGACCCTCGTTAAAAGACAGATTTTTTCTTGTTCCTTTTTTCCCTTTAGTTTATCCTAATATAAAATATACTTATGTTCATAAGTGTTTTCATCATTTTGCCATACTTCATCCTTCTCTGTAATAATGTATATATATGAATATTGAGAAAAATTGGTTTTTAAAATTCCCTGTGACCATAAAGCTCTGTGTTATACATTTTTATAGACTGGATTAGCATTACAATTAATATTAGGTATATTATAAATTTTGAGAAAAATTATTAAATGTGAAATGTAAAAAAAAAAAAAAATCCAAAGCTTCCAAAAAGTATATCTCTTAATGGAATGAATATAGTTTCCTCTTCTCCCACACTGAATTAGTTCACATAATCATAGCTAAATGCTCATTTTTGTTTGAATAAGACAGGGTTTCATTTCATTTCTATTCCCATTATTTCTATAGATTTAATCACAAATCTTGTTCACATAAAAAGTACATGAGAATGAAAGTTTTGTTATAACAATGTTACTCAATTCTTGAATGTTTTCCTACTCTTATGGTAAATATTACATAGTGATCTGTCATCAAAATTAATTTTAATAATCTATCAGCCCTACAAAGTTCCCTTTTGACTTTGTTGAAAGCAAAGAATGAGAAACCACCTGACTTACCAAAGGACTATAATGTAGTTATTTAGACCATTTACTTCCTATTTCTGGAAGGCATGCCAAAAAGGCTTTATTTGTCAAGATTTATCACGTAACTGTTTTTCTTTTGTTTAACTCAACATAAACAGAAAGGGTTGAGACAAATAAAAATCTTGCTAACTTTAACACTATTCGATTACTGTAATATTTTTGATATATTTATCTTAGCATTAAATATGTTTCCACATAAACCCCAGACCTACAGATTGGCAAAGCCAGTCCTTACTGTCAAACCAATCAGACAAATCACGCTTGCTTTATGGTATAAAAAGAGTCTGACTTCCTTTCTCAATTCAATGGAATGGTATTAATGTGTGTCCCTGTGAAAACTGTCTCACTTTTGAATCATAATTCTAAAACAGATACATAGGTAAGGCATGGAGCTCTGCTAGAGTTTGTCACCTGGATGAAATAAAATACTGCTGCCTTTAATGATTTCTTATCAACACTCTCTTAGCTTTGATTTCTGGAGTTATACACTCTTTGATTATAGTAGAGTAGTGGAAGAGGTGAGGTTATTAAATAAAAATGTCTTCACCTCCCTCCCCAATCAACAGTATACATCTAATTCAGAACACTTCAACCCCAGTATCCCATATATCAAATACAGCTCTTTGTTCTTAACAAAAATATATGTGCAACTAAGAAGGACAAGAAGCCTTACCTCAGGGCCTTTATTAAAGAAGGCCAGCAGGCACAAAAATCTTAAATTACTCCTTTGCTTGGCACCTTAAAGTGCCTGGGAAAATTTGCCTCATGGAACTCGGGATGGGTGAGAAGTAGGCCTGTTTTTGTTGTTGTTGTTGTTTGTTTGTTTTTTAAATAAAGTGGGAGAGAGTCAATTATGAAAGGTAAGATGTCATTTCAAAGCAGAATCATTTTAGGAGAAAGTGTATCTAGAAACTGAAGCTACAAAAACCAATTCTCAGTTAGCTGGGCATGGTGGTGGGCACCTGTAATCCCAGCTACTTGGGAGGCTGAGGCAGGAGAATTGCTTGAATGCGGGAGATGGAGGTTGCAGTGAGCTGAGATGGCGCTACTGCACCTCCAGCCTGGGTGACAGAGTGAAACTCCATCTCAAAAAAAAAAAACACAAATAAAAACAAAACAAAACAAAAATATAAACCAATTCTCTTAAAACTATTTGTGCCTGACTACCTCTTGGAAGATCTTTGTATACTCCCAGGGGCATGCTACCCTAGTTAGAACATGCTGTAATTTACCAGCTCTCTTTGAACATTACTGTTGGGGTCAGGATTAATCATTTTGCAGTAAAAAGCTTTTAAAACGTTCTACTAACATGTTTCAATTCCCTTTAGTTTTTAAATTTTTTTTGGTGAAATATGTCATTGATACAAAATTTTAAGTAAAATATATACATACAGTTTAAAGAAAATGACAATCTGTGGTTTTAATTAGTGCCTCCCTGATTGCTGATGAAAAATGTCTTCTCACATGTTTCTTTTTCAATAGAGATGCTTGCTTATGCACTTTGCCCTTCTTTTGTCCCTTTTAAAAGCTTGGATACCTTTTTCTAATTGCTTTTTAGGCAATAAGATTTGGACACAAATTGGTAGTCAGTTATATCTGCTACAAATATATCCTATGTGTGGCTTTTCTTTTCACTCTTTTTATGTTGTATTTTTATTTGGTTTACAGAAGTTCTTAATTTTAACATGGTAACTTGAGTCACTTCTTTTATATGATCCATTATTCCAATGCCTTGTTTGCCTTTTTTTTCTCTTCAGAAATCTCCTTCGGTTCCAGGGTTACGAAAATATTCAACAATTTTTTTGTTCTAAAAATCTTACGGTTTACCATTCACATTTCAGTTTTCTTTCTTTCTTTCTTTTTTTTTTAATTATACTTTAAGGTCTGGGATACATGTGCAGAATGTGCAGATTTGTTACATAGGTACACATGTGCTGTGGTGGTTTGCTGCACCCACGAATCTGTCATTTAGGTTTTAAGCCCCACATGCATTAGATATTTGTCCTAATGCTCTCCCTCCCTTACCCCCAACCGACATGCCCTGGTGTGTGATGTTCGCTCCCTGTGTCCATGTGTTCTCATGTTCAACTCCCACTTATGAGTGAGAACAATACATTTTTGCATCTGATATGAGACAGAGGTTCAGTTTAATATTTTTAATACCATCTATGGAAAAGTTCATCCTTACTCCACTGGTATGTGATGCCATTTGTGTCAAACATCAAGTTTTCATATGTACGTATTTCCGTTTCTGGGTTCTCTATTTGATTACACTGACCGACTTATATATTCCTTTGCCAAGACAACACCATTTTAATTTCCATAGCTTTAATACGTTTTGATACATGTTTAAGAAAACTCCCCTTACCTTGTTCTTCTTTAGAAGTTTCTTGGCTAGAGTGTCTTCTCTATAAAGCACTTGTAATTCTTTTTAAAGTTTTTTCTCTGATGTACTTTGAATTTTTTGTTACTTTTGCATTGGTATAGTTTTAATTACATTTTCTCAGTAATTGTTGCTTGGAGTTAGAAGTAAAATATCCTGTTTTTTATCAAAGAAATTGCTAAACTCTGTATTTTTTCATAATTTAACTATGAGTTCCTTGGGCATTTTATATAAACAAGAACAGTATTTGCAAATATCAATTTTACTGCACTGGCTAGGACCTTCTGCACAGTGTCTAACGGAAGTTGTGGAATAGCACATCCTTTGTTCCTGGTCACAGAGGAGGGCGTCAGCATTTCAGTGCTAAGGGGATTTACCCATAGACTTTTTTCCATATGACCTTTATCAGATTAAGGAAGTTTCCCTCTATTCTTAGTTTAATAGAAGGTTTATGATGATGATGGTGGTGGTGGTAGAATCAATGCTTCTTACTCATTTATGGGGATGGCCTTTTCAAATTGTATTTCTCTCTAATCTGTCACTATGCTATAAATTACATTGATTAATTTTCTAATGTTAAACTAACTTGTTTAACCGAACTGAACTGCTGGAACAAACTCAACTTGTTCATGATGAATTATTCTTTTTAAACATTCCTAAATTTACTTTGCTAATCTTTGGTATATATTTTTGCATTCGTGTTAATGACTAAGGGTCTAAATTCCCTTACTTACTCCTATGCTTGGTTTTAGCATAAACGCTGTGCTGACTCAGGATATAAAACGGGCATGTTCCCTCTTTATCTAGTCTCTGGAAGAGTTTTATAAAACTGAAATTATCTGCCCCTAGAACATTCGGTAGAACTTATGTATAAAATTATTTGGGCTTGGTAGCCCTTTTCTGATTAAATTTCAATTGACTAAAAATAGTTGATTAAAATTATTTATTTAAAATTTAGTCATGCTATTTCTTCTTAGTTTTTGAAAATTATATTTTTCTAGGAATTTGTTTATTTCTTCTAATTTATAATTAGAAAATTATTCACAACACTTTGCTATGTGGTTAAATTCTCCAAGACCTGTAGCTATATCCTTTTTTTTCAATCATAATGGACAATGGTCTTTTTTATTATGATTCGTTGGTCAAACAACAGACTTTACTTTGTTAGCCCTATTGCACGATTTTTTCCATTTCATTAATTTTCAGTCTTTATTTTTCCCTTCTTTTGTTTACTTTAGGTTTTACTCTTTTAATTTCCTTTTAATATCTTATGTTGGGTGATAAGCTCATTAATTTTTATCCCTTGATTTTTAACACAGCACTTAAGCCTTTACATTTCATCATAGATAACACTACTGCTATATCTCATACATTTTAACATATTAATATTTTAATCATTCAGTTCCACAAATTTTAAAATTTACACTACATTTTTTGACCTGTGAATTGTTTAGAAGTTTGCTTTGTAATTTCTAAAAGCCTATGGTCTATATGGTTATTTTTTGGAATCTTAGAGCTACATATGACTATGTCATGAAGTTCTGGTCCATGGATATGAACAGAAATGGTATGTGCAACTTCCAGTTTCCACTATTTTCAGTTTCCGCTACAGGGGAGTTACCTGCCCTCTCGTTCTTGCATTCTTCTAGTTAGTATGCAAATATAAGGGCAAGAGGTGGCATAGGCATTGGATAATGAGGACAGAGCAACAACATATTGAGGATCATGGTGCAAAAGACAGAAGGAACAAAAAGACAGAAGGAATATAGAGTTCTAACACCATGGGGACACCACCTGCCAATGGATAGCTTATGTTTGGATTAGCACATGAGATAAATTAATTTTTATGTTACTCAACCCACTCTTATTTTGGGTGTTTCTCCAACTTTAACTAATACAAAGGTATGAGAATCGACATTATCATGGTATTAATGGAAATGAAAATAAAGACAGATTTAAAGGGTGATATGAAAAACTGAATTTATATCACCAAAGTGAATTGCCCTACAATCCCTTTCACTTCTTGAAAGGACCCTTACTGTAGTATGTATATTTTCTTTTCTTCCATGACCACCCACTTACTAAGTTTGCTAGTTCTCTTCTCTAAACAAGGGCATGCACTTTGCCTTTACAAGCACTCTGCCTTCTGGCACCAAACTGCCCCTACTCCTAATTTTCCAAGCACATTTCTAAGGTTGGATTCCCTCCAATGTGCACTTTCCCTCTTCCCGCTTGCAGTCTCTTACTACTCCACACCATCCTGCACATTGTCACTACATTTATAGACCCCATCCACTGCACCACGATCCCTCATTAAAAGCCACCAATGGCACCCTATTGGCGTAATACCTGTGCTCCCACTTTCTACCTCCCAACCTTGTAATGCAGATGGCAGAAAATGTAAGGTGATCACAACACTCTTTCCGAAGAGCAACCAGAAAAAAATCCTTCCCAACAGAATGTTTCAGTAACTAGTACTGACCAGTATGAACTAACATTTGGGAAGGACCTATTTAGATCCTGATATAAAAGATCCCTGATGTAAAACATATAAAACCCTGATATAAAAAAATCAAGTCTAAACTGCTTGGTTTGTATTTCAGAACGCCAGAATGACTCCTCTTACTCTCTCAAACTGTTATCTATCTCTCTATACATTATCTCCTATGAACCGACAGGGGAAAAAAATGTGAAAAGGCTTTGAAATGGAACAAAAACTTAACTAGGTATCTTCAATGAAGACCTAGTTTTTGCCTAGCACATCTGTCTGGGCTTCCTGATTCTGTGGGATCTCTGTGCTCTTATTGTCTTTCAGTTTTTATAACTTTATGAGTTGCAGACAACTGATAACAAAAATGCAAATAATTTTTGTTCACAGACAATAAATTTTGTCTGGTAGGGTTCCATTGATCTTCCTTCCTCATTGTAGAAGAAGCCAATTTTGCCTTTATTTAAAATACATTTCAGCACTCTGTAGTGCCTATATATGTGTGGTTCTTTAAACACTCCTTTAAGTCATTTGTAACTTCTTGTTCATTCCCTCATTAATTAATGAGTTAAATAAACACATTTGTCACAAGTTAATTTTATATGTGTATGGGAGTCATGATTTTACCTTAAAAAATCCTTTTAACAAACTCTTTTGTTCATTACTGCCTTCGACTTCGATTACATCTCCAATATGAAAGGGCTTCTGGGGCTCTTTCTACCTCACTACTGATTCTTCATATTTCAGAAATAAATTTAAGCTCCTCTTCATGTCCTCAAACTGCAAAATCTATCATTTTCACAATGAACCCAGATCACAATGATGCAATGATGCCTCAATTCTCTTTACAATGATCTTTTCTTCAAAATAGCTTCTGAAAATGCATTATCTTTTTCATTCATGGACTGTATTTTTTTGGTTTTTATCTTTCATCATTTAATTCATTTAAATGAATGTGTCTTCTTTACTCAAATAGAGTACAAATTCCTTGAAGGCATTGATCACAATTTACTTTCCTTTTTTCTTCCTTGGTGTCAACACAATGCCTCATATTGAGCCCAATAAATTTCCACTGCTGAGTCCCATCCTTGGCCCATGAGCAGGGGCTGTCAATCAAAGTTTTTTCCCATGTAATCACTTAGCTTTATTTAGGGAATCTACCCATTCTATTTTGGCTGAAGGTGGTTCCATCCCAGGAAAATTTACATTAACATTTAGTGAAGATGGTTAGAGCTTCTGTGAAACACCAAATAGCATATAGCACTGACCAGGAATTCTAGGAAATAAAGAATACATTGCCGTGCTTCTGCGGAATTTCTCACAACTATTGGACTAATGCTATTTATTCCTGAGCACAGTCTTATGTGAGGTTGAGATACATGCAGTTTGACAGTCATTCTTTCATTCTACAAATGTTTATTGATTGTCTACTACATATCAAACATTTCTGACAGACCCTGGCAACGCATTTGCAAATAAAATGCAGTTTCTAATCCAAGGAGCTTACCTGCTATTAAAGAAAGGAGGGAAAAGTTGAGGAAGACGGGGAAAAATGGGCATGTGACTGTGACCTAAGCAGATAGATAATTGGTGGCAAGCTAAATCAAGTTTCTTATTATGATGAAAAGGTGATCTTCTTTTCAGGTATTATAACTACTGCACTGCTAAAATCAATCTACTGTAAATACTCCTAATGGAATGGTGAAATTTCAAACATTTGCAGATTGATAGCACCATGATATATGCTCTACATGCAACACCTTCTGTACTGTTAATAACAACTCAACCAAATATGGACCAACAACATTTTTCTAAGTTTTAAGCACTGACTTGGGAGAGAATAATAAATGATCTTGAGATAGCTTTCAGCATATTTGATTTTATGAACTATAAAGTACTTTATCAGTTGGAGAGTCTACCAAGTTCATTAAAATCTGTCCCTTAAAATGTCATATGAAATCAAAGGACTTCATAATATTTGATCATTAGCACTATTACTGAGCATTTTAATTTTTATGGTTTTATTTATAATCATTTCAAATTGAAACTATCAAAAAACTACTGCTGTTTAAAATCTAGTCCTTTTAATCAATTTTATTTTTCCCATGGTGACTTTTTATTTTTACCTTTATTCTTACGGGAACCTTTAGGTTAGGACATTTATGATTCTATTCCTCTGTACTTTGTTAGTGAAGAGATTAGATAAAAACAATTAACAAATACAAATAATCATTGTTGCTGATATAATTTTCAGTTTTGCATAGTATATAGGTAGAATTCAAATGATTAAATAAGAAGTAACAAGCAATCATGGTAACGATAACATTTGTTTGGTCCTAAATATTTTCACGTGTATTTTCTCCCTTAATTCTTAGAGCAAAATGATAAAATAATTTTAATCACAACCATTTTACAGATGAAGGAAACAAGAAAGAAGTCATTTGCTAAACGTTGCATAAGCGGCATTTGGTACACCAAATCCAGGTCTTCAAACTCAAAAATTACGTTTTTGTCCAGATTTTTTAAAAAAGCATTTAATTCACAGGCCAAATTCTGTTGGCAAGACACTTTCTAAGGGTAAGTAAAATATATCTGGAAGAACACTAAACATTTTATTCACCAACAATGTCATCATACTGAAACTGAGAATAGTGTACTTTCTAAATGGCCCAGTGAAATCTCAGGAAGAAGTTATTTATCCATAGGGTCTGGACATCGTCAATCAAAATCACTTGCTTGCATATTACTAAAATGTGGTCTGTAACCATCCTTCCTCTCTTCATACTCACAAATAAACATTTCATTTTTTATTAACCTTATTATCTAAAGATTTTTTTCCTGCTTGTTAAAAATATAAAAAGAAAAAAAAATCACTATGACTACGATACTTCTAATATTTTATGTATTTTCTTAGTCTTTTTAAATGTAAAATATGCACTTTTAATATTTTTATCACTCTTTATATATCTTTATATATCACTTTTTCACATATTAGCACGGCAATATTTACTTTTTTTAAAACCTGACTGTTTATGGCTGCATAGTATTTCATCAAATACTTGAAAAACAGAAAGGAATAAAATTAAAATCTATAATTCTTATGTAACTGATCACTGTTGTGAGTTTTGCTTACTCTCTTCTGTTCCTTTTTTATATGCCTATATGTCATCATTAAAGTACACACCATTTTATATCATGAAATTTTTCCATTTAATATTATAAGCCTTTGTATAACCACTGTGGCATGTTGGGTGAAAATTCCATACTCTACAAAACCATAATTTTATTGACAGTAAGTTGGTTTTCCTTTACTTTTTTTTTTGAGACAGAGTCTTGCACCGTTGCACTGGAGTGCAGTGGCATTATCTCGGCTCACGGCAACCTCTGCCTCCCGGGTTCAAGCAATTCTCCGCTTCAGCCTCCCGAGTAGCTGAGATTACAGGCTCTCACCACCACGCCCGGCTAATTTTTTTAATTTTTAGTAGAGACGGGGTTTTACCATGTTAGCCAGGATGGCCTCGATCTCCTGACCTCGTGATCCACCCGCCTCGGCCTCCCAAAGTGCTGGGATTACAGGTGTGAGCCACCGTGCCTGGCCAATTTTTGTATTTTTAGTAGAGACGGCGTTTTACCATGTTGGCCAGGCTGGTCTCGAACTCCTGACCTCAAATGATCCACCTGCCTCGGCCTCCCAAAGTGCTGGGATTACGGGCGTGAGCCACCGCTCCTGGCCAAAAATAATTTTTCAATGAATATTGTATGCATGTAGTCTTTACATCTATGAGCTTGAAAAATTATTTCTTAATAGCACATTCCTACAAGTAAGATTATTCAGAAAAAGCTGGCATGCTTGTATTATTCTTTTTGTGACACTGGTGAAAACAATGTTTATAAAAACAATGAATGTTAAAATCTTAGACTTGAAAGAATAAATAGCAACCTGATCTCAGTTTCTTATCAACCAATCCTTTTAGTGATTGTGAAATACAGTAGAAACACCAAGTATTGACTATATTTAATATATTTTTCATAAATTAGTACATCTTGACATCAGAAATACTGAGAGATGTGACCACATAAGTATGCTCACATTTTTATTTAATTTTTTTTCATTTTAAAGTCTATATCCACGTACCTTTTATATACAGTTTAGCTTGTTTTCCCCTTTGACATCTTAGATGTAGTTTTAGAAATGATTTCTGAAACTGTTTCCTTTGGTGTGCTGTGAAATCCACATCAGGAGACAGCAGTAATTCTGATAAAAGGAGAAAGAAAATGCCCCAACTTACCGTTTCTAATGCAATTACACGGTCCTGCAAAGAAAGCATAATATATAATTATAAAACGAAGGCTGTTTAAAATTGTTTCAAGTTTACTTAATTTACAAGTATTCTATTTACCATCTATTATTAATAATTCATTTTTAAAATGTAAAAAATGAGAACTATTCAGAATGATCTCTAGAACAGAAAAATAGTCATCAAAGAATGACTGTATCTTTTTTCATCTCATTTAGTGCTAGGACTATAGAGTTTAAGAGTAAATGCTACAATTCTAGTACAGTTAATGAAAGGAATACAACCTACCATTTTTGTAATGGTAAGATTATTTATAAGATGCAAAATGTTAGATTTGATTATATGAATCACAACTAGACAAGAGTAGTGATATAGACAAGGAATTAAGCACATATTCTAGCTCTTAATTAGGTTTACAGTGAAAAATGTGGTCTCCACAACAAGGTGAAATTCAGACATATCTTCATCAATTAAAATAAATGAGTAAATCATTATTGAAAACAAGGCAGGAAAATAAATGAGAAAGATATGGCACATGCAGCCAATCCTGAGCCCAGATAGGCCTTCATTGTCTACAGCATCTTAGAATGTTTATAGAAGGACTGGCTTTAAAAGGGGTCATTGATAACGATGCATCAAAAGCTAAATGATTAAGAAAATGTTTGTATTCTCAACTCCATAGTTGTATTCTCAAGTCTTTCCAGAGGTGACATCTATAAACAGGAAGTCTTTACCAAATAAAGACTGACTCTGAGACAAAGCAGAGTGTGAAGATCTAAGAAAATGAAAAACCATCCTTTTTGAGGTGGACCGAGGCCATTTGCCTTTGTTTTCTCTTATTTTAAGAACTGAAGGAGGTCAGGTGCAATGGCTCACGCCTGTAATCCCAGCACTTTGGGAGGCTCAGGTGGACAGATCACATGAGGCCAGGAGTTCGAGACCAGCCTGGCCAACCTGGCAAAACCCTGTCTCTACTAAAAATTAAAAAGTAGCCAGGTGAGGTGCTGCGTGCCCGTAATCCCACCTACTCAGGAGGCTGAGACAGGAGAATCGCTTGAACCCAGGAATCAGAGGTTGCAGTGAACTGAGATCATGCCACTGCACTCCAGCCTGGGCAACAGAGCAAGACTACACCTCAAAAAAATAAAAATAAAATAAAAGAACTAGAGGAAATACGTGGAATCTGGATTTTTAAAAATAAAATTAATTAATCATCTAAAGAAGTGTAAAGGTAAATACTGAGTGTCAACTTGACTGTATACACGGATGCAGGGTGTTGATCCTGGGTGTGTCTGTGGGGTGTTACCAAAGGAGATTAGCATTTTAGTCAGTGGGCTGAGGAAGGCAGACCCACCGTTAATCTGCTGGGCACAATCTAATCAGCTGCCAGTGAATATAAAGCAGGCAGAGAAATGTGAAAGGGGAGACTGGCCTAGCCTCCCAGCCTACATCTTTCTCCCGTGCTGGATGCTTCCTGCCGTTGAACATTGTACGCCACGTTCTTCAGTTTTGGGGCTTGGACTGGTTCTCCTTGCTCCTCAGCTTGCAGACAGCCTATTGTGGGACCTTGTGATCGTGCAAGTTAATACTGAATAACTACCCTTTGTATATATATGTATATTAATATATATATCCTGCTAATTCCGTCCCTCTAAGAGAACCCTGACTAATACAAGAAGTAAAGAGAGAAAAATGGCGCACAGAATGACTCAGCCCAGGTCTCTTGTGGTCCTGCAGGGACCCACATAGATCTATGACACTTAGAAGCAGAATGAACTTGGCCCCTACTGGCATTCTCTCAGTATCACACGAAATAGAGGGCTCACTTATAAAGACTTCTGCAAACTAACTTCCAGCAGTCAGACTGGGAAACAGTTGCACATTTCCACCCTGTAAACATTTGGCTATGTGGGCATGAGTTAAATGAATACATTATGCAAAATTAGCCCAAAGCAGACTGTTTCTAGCAATATAATCTGTTTAATTGCATTTTGTTGGCATAGTTAAGAGGGCCTCACCCTTACCCTCATAATTTTCATAAAATAACTGCTATGTTGTTGGTGACTTGTATATTGTCACATTTGAGCACTTCATAATAAATGCATATGATGCCTCAAGGGGGCTTTGATCTATTGTTGCCAGGCATCTTATTCATTGTGCATCTGGGACAAAAACCATTCAGCAATACTTTAATATCCTTTGCAGATTGAACAGAACGTCATTAGATGCCTTATACGAGAGAAACAGCCTTTGGGCAGTATCATATTTATATGAACCATCTTGGAAGACTGAAAATATTTACAGCCTATTTGGGCCTTAAGTTTTCCCTATACCATGGGTTTGTGGGTTGCTATTAGTTAAGATTAACGTATTTTAAAAGCATACCTAGAACTGACTTGAAATAGGCGATTTCATATAATGTCAAAACAGAACAGAATTAAACTGTCTGTCCTAATTCATATCTTAGTGTTTAGCAGAGATAAACTGATAGCATTATAAGTTGTGTATGAGTACCTTCATTTTACTTAATTTTTTATTTTAAAGGAAATATGTGCCTAGTTTATGTGACTATTGACTCAAATGGTCAAGACAACTCCATTTTGTTGAAATACAAAGGTCTATATATATATATTTGTTTTGTTTTGTTTTGTTTTTGTTTATGTTTTTTTGGGACAGAGTCTCACTCTGTCGCCCAGGCTGGAGTGCAGTGGCATGATCTCGACTCACTGCAAGCTCCGCCTCCCGAGTTCACGCCATTCTCCTGCCTCAGCCTCCCGAGTAGCTGGAACTACAGGTGCCCGCCACCACATCCGGCTAATTTTTTTTATTTTTAGTAGAGACGGGGTTTCACCATGTTAGCCAGGATGGTCTCGATCTCCTGACCTCATGATCCACCCACCTCAGCCTCTCAAAGTGCAATAAATAAATATATTTGAATCCACTTTAGTTATGTTTGTTTGCCTATAACCTACTCTATTCCAAAATGGTACTGAGACAGCTTTCAATAAAAAAAACTGTATGTCAAAAGACATGAGGAAATTAGAAAAATAGAAAATTTAGTTCATTAACCTGACTTTCAGTAATTCAATATGCCAATCAACAATAGCTAATAAGATACCAGCCATTGTAGTCAATTACTGATTTTGTCTAAATTATAGTTTTCAGTCTCAATTGTAGGCTGTAAATAAAGAGAAATTACTAGTCTTCATGAACTTCTTATTTGATTTTAAAATTTAAGAAATGCATTTTGAAAACTTAAGTGGTTATGGTTGACACTGTTCTTGGTAAACAAAGTTAGTTATATATCTTTATATAAAAAATTATGCTACTGTGTATCATTATTCTCAATGGAAAATAAGCCAACAACAGTGTAGCTTTTCTTTTCTTTTCTTTTTTTTTGGAGACAGGGTCTCCCTCTATCATTCAGGCTAGAGTGCAGTGTCACAATCAGAGCTTACTGCAGCCTATACCTTCCATGCTCAATTGATCTTCCCACCTCAGCCTCCCAAGTAACTGGGAGTATAGGTGTGCACCACCACACCCAGCTAATTTTTTTTTTTTTACTTTTTGTAGAGATGGGATCTCACTATGTTACCCAGGGTGGTCTTGTACTCCTGGGCTCAAGCAATCCTCCTGCCTCGGCCTCCCCAAATGCTGGGATTACAGGCATGAACCACCACACCTGGGCCAATACTGTCAAAGCTTTGATACGCTTCATGATTAAAAAAGAAAAAGCCAGTATATGTCCTAGAATGAACATATAATTACAACAAAATAAATTATATCTCCATAACCTCTCCCATTTTACCCAGAGCTGCCTTTGTAATTTTTCCCTTTTTCTTTAATCCATAATTTTCATTTAAACAGATTTAAGTTCAACCTGCAGGTTCATTACTCCACCCACCCCTCCAAACCACCAATCCCTGAAGCCCACTCTCAACACACTCCCAGGGCTTAATCCTGAAAACAAAAGTAAGCATTGCTAGAACAACGGAAGGGCATTAGGAGGTAGGAGAAGTAGACAAGGGAAGACCACTCTCAGGAAGTAATGAAGATACTTCCATGCTATTTCAGATGGTTTTAATAAATCAGTGGCTCTTATTTTTGTGGTAATAGACTTTGAGAGTCTAATAAAACTTGACATTCTCCCTAGGAAAATGTACATTATATGCAACACACATATGTAATTTTATATATACTTTTTGGGGTAATGCAGACTCTCTGAAGCCTACCCATGGGCCTCCAAATCCTTTTTTTTTTTTTTTTTTTTTTTGAGATGGAGTCTCACTCTTGTCGCCCAGGCTGGAGTGCAGTGGCACCATCTCGGCTCACTGCAACCTCCACCTCTTGGATTTAAGTGATTCTCCTGTCTCAGGCTCCCGAGTAGCTGGGACTACAAGGCGCGTGCCACCACACCCAGCTAATTTTTTTGTATTTTTAGTAGAGACAGGGTTTCACTGTGTTAGCAAAGATGGTCTTGATCTCCTGACCTCGTGATCCGCCTGCCTCAGCCTCCCAAAGTGCTGGGATTACAGGCGTGAGTCACTGTGCCCAGCCCAAGTCTTTTTACTCCAAATAAAAACACCTAAAATAAGACATAAGAATATCATAAAAATAAATTATTGTATTACACTAAATGTATTTATTTCCTCTTTATGAAACATGTCTAGATACATAACCTCAGTAACAAAGAAATAAACAATTATGACTATAACTAAGGGCTCTTATAGGGCAGAAGTAAAAATGTAAAATTCTAAGTGGGAGTGAAGGGTTAAACAAAAAACAAAGGAAAATTTTTCTTCAAATACTTGGAAGAAAAGAGTTTTCTGGGAAAAAGCCTGTTTTGTTGCTACTGTTTATATGTGATTGGATAGTCCCTTTTCTATTATTCTTTAGTTCTAAGAAAGGGAAAGTTTATGAAACACCTAAATTGACATAAGTATTTTTTAAAATGTTTACTCTTAATGACTGTACATGTAGTCACTGCATAGATATTGGATTACAATGGAGCAGTGCTAATAGCTGTTCTTACCAATAAGTGAATATTACACTTTCTAAGTAAAAATAATGTGGCTAGACATCATGTTTTAATTTGTTCTGGGTTTGACAGATCAGGTAAGGAGAAGCCATATGATATAGGCTTCCCTCAATATACAAATTATTTTGGGGGAAGCCTAAAGCATGTATACAATAAAAAGATGTATTTTAACTTTTGAGGTTAATGAGGTTTTGAAACTGCCTTTGCAAAATTATAACTGAGGAAATTATGACAGTGACAGAAATTAAACCTAATTGACTCTATCTTGCTTTTTTCTAACCCTGAAGCTGTCCGTGTTCATTCCTGGGTGTAGGCTGAACTAACTTTGGGAAGGAATTCAGTTCATGGTTTGACTCTGAAACAAAATTGATAACCGCCCTTTCCCGAAAAGACCTGCTTCTTGCCTGGGGTCCAGTCTGCCTTTGCAGGACTAACAAATTAGCTACAAGATTAGAAATTTAGGGCAGGCGCAGTGGCTCACGCCTGTAATTCCAGCACTTTGGGAGGCTGAGGTGGGTGGATCACCTGAGATCAGGAATCTGAGACGAGCCTGGCTAACATGGCAAAACCCTGTCCCTACTAAAAATACACAAATTAGTCAGGCGTGGTGGCAGGCACCTGTAATCCCAGCTACTAGGGAGGCTGAGGCAGAAGAATCGCTTGAACCCAGGAGGTGGAGGTTGCAGTGAGTCGAGATCACACCATTGCACTCCAGCCTGGGCAAAAGGAGTGAAACTCCATCTCAAAAAAAAAAGAAAAGAGAAAGGAAATTACAATTTAGAGGTCATGCAGCCTCTGGCTTCCAGAGTCTGAACCTCCCCAAATTGCTCCTGGTGATAACATCATTATTGCAAAACCTAAGATCAGTGCTTGAGATAGTTTGCAGACCCTGCACTGGATGGATCAGCTGACACTACCCACACAAGTAATCTGGCCCAACCAGTTCTGCCATCCCACCCAAAAACAGAAGACGTTAAGATAACCTAACTTTAACCCCCTATGATTCCATCTCCAACCTGACCAATCCGCACTCCCCACTTCCCAAGGTTTTAAAGGTAATTTGGCAAGCGCCTGCTTGCCAAATTATCTTTAAAAACTCTGGTCCCCAAATGCTTGGGGAGACTGATTTGAGTAATAAAACTCCAGTCTCCTGCAGAGCCAGCACTGCGTGAATTACTCTTTCGCCATCACAATTCCCCTGTCTTGATAAATAGGCTCTATCTAAGCAGCTGGCAAGGTGAACCCATTGGGTGGATACAGTTTGTAACTAGCCTTAAGCTGTATATATTCATTTGCTACCACAATGAAGTGTACTTTAGAATTTAGGAATGGACCAAGGCAAATTCATTAGTATCACTGGAGATGAGCAAATATTTGTAGGCTGTTAGGAAATGAGCATTAAATGGATCATTTGTTATCAGAATATCTAATCATTAAAAGTTTATTTGATTCAGCTGAGCTAATCAGCCACATCGATTCATCCATCACATCTCAGAGATGAATTAGAAACTTATAGGTCTAAATAATAATAATTCTTCTGCCTCTGGTGAGTACAGTTGAAAAGTGTAGTGACTTTATTTTATCATAATAATGCAGCATTTTCCAAGAATGCTTTAAATATATCATTAGCATATGAAAAAGCATAACACTGGCATAAAAACGTAAGAAGAGTCTTCTATCTTTTCCACATCTTAGAAGCTTGAAGAGTATAGAATAATTCTGGCAACTTCTCTGGGACTTAGGGACCATGATGGACATATACTTTTCAAAAAGAAAAACCCACATTGAGGACTCCCTACCATCACTATTGTAAAATACAAAGCCTGTCTTCTGGAAGAAAAATCCACTCAACTGCACCCAAAGAGACCACTGCATGGCGTTCTTCCTTCCAATGTCAACTCTGTTTAATCCACACTCACAGTTTACCTGCTACTTCCTAAATAAACCCTATAGAATGAAATACAAATATATATATTTTTTCTCCTCAGCATTTCCCCATGACAATCCATTACGTTTTAAAAATTTGTCAGTCATTTTAAATAATTAAAAGAGCTAGAAGTCATTTTATTTGAAATTATTTGAATACATTTAAAATAGTATTCTTTGCCAAACTTTAAGATAATGAAAAGGGAAAGGCTTTGATTAATCATCACACACAAAAAGTCAGCATTTCTTACAGTGATTTAAAAAAAATTCAAACAAAATCAAGATAAAAATCACTATCTCAGTGTAGCAACATCAAAAAAAGCTTTAAAATGTAGCGTAAGTTGGCTTTGAATATACCAAATGCATCTGTGATTTATATATAAAATTGTATGCTATTAAAAGTCAGTGAAAGAAGTTAGTCTATACATCAAATACTCCAGGATGGGTGGCATTGGAGCAGCTTGCACTGGTTTCCCAATCATCCTGTGTTCACTGTAACCATCATTAGATACCTGTAGTCAATTTCTGTTCATTCATTTCACTGGCTGCTTATGTGCCTTTTCAAACAACCTACTTCAGCGTCTAAAATAACACAACACACATATTGAAGAAAAAAAAAACAGCGAGGCTTAAAGATTTTGTCTGAAAAGTTGTCAAGGAAAAAAAAAAAAAAACCCAACATTTTGACTTAGGAAGAAAAGCCAATTTAAAGTGATATGTCATGTTCTAGCCTACAGGGAAGCCCAGTAATGGTCCTTGTTGCCTGATTTTCAACCTGGGTGTGGCAAATCTCTGATAGAACCAGAAGCAGAAACAATCACAGGATTTAAAAACAGACTCAAGGTGGTTGATCCACATTTCCAATATGTTCTGTCATTTACTACCATTGCCTTGACAGAGACCTGAGGGCAGCCAGTTGTTCTTCTGTAGGTTTCTTCTGCTGTGTTCTCTGGTGGGTGTTTTAGTTTGTGGTTTTATTATGAGGAGATTATTGACCATTATACTTCAGTTTTGACATTGTTCAGGAAAGGCTGCGGTTGTATTTATATTGAAGTGGGGTATGTGTACGGGTTTGTGGGGTGAAGAATACAAGTGGGGAAAACAAAGAAGATGAAGAGAAAAATACAGAAATGGGGGTCTATTGGTTTGTTGGGACAGACTTCAGACTGGAAAATGCAGCCTGAGAGGCAAGGTAGGGTTTTATTTAAAATCCCTATACATACTTCTAGGTAGCTATATGAAACTGACACCAAAAATTCTGAGACTACCCTTTAAATTTCAAATCACGAAGCAAAGCTATGAGCTTTCTTTTCCTTATTTTCCTTTAAAATAATCATTTCAAGATTCTTCCTTTAAAGCACAACGTAATGTGGTACATAGGTGTGTGCTACAGAATATCACTACAGACAAAATGAAGGGCAAGAGACAGAATTATCTTTCTCTAGGGACTGTCAAATTCTCCAGTGAAACTGCTCGTAACAGGTAACAAGGTGAGTGACATCTGGACTGGAGAACAACTAAAGATTATTTGCAGATAAAATAAAGACTATGATGGTGGCTAGGGGCAATGCAAAGGACAACCAGTGCAATTTCAGATGCTGACTGTCCCCACAAAGAGATGGAGAAAGAGGAATTGAGGAGTACCAGGAGAAGGCCAACAACTCAGAAACCAGCACACCATATATTTTTCAAGGATTTACATTTAAAAAAAAAAAAAAGTACACGACACCAGTTGTGAGGTTAGTCATATATCAATGGAATATGCCCTGAACTCCTGTGCAAATCATATTGCAAGAATAATTATGGCATAATTTATGAACAGGCTTGTGTCATGCAGAACTTGTGGAAAATAAGAGGGTATGCTTTCATTTTCAGGTACACAAAGGGTTGTGTATCTGACTGCCACTGAATATAGTTGGTCTAATGAGACTCCCTGAGGCTGACATCTCCTTTGTTTCCCCGAAGGGCACATATCTCCTAGGTTTCCAGGTGAAAAAGTTTACAGAGAAACCCATATAACCACAGAATCCTTCCTCCCACGCCGTGTTCTCCTGAGTCTTTAAATTACAGCACTGGATTGTTGACTATCATGCATGTCACACAGCTGAGTCATTAAATGCTACAAGTAAATAGTCCACCTTTGGAATTAATGACTTACCTTTGGGCAATTCCAGTAATCCACATCATAATTTACATGCAGAGTCATTTACAGGAACTAATGCACAAGGAACATTGTAATGGAGACTCTTTCTTGCCCGTCACTCTCATATTCTTTCTGTGTGCTTCTGTGTTCAGTTACCCCTCAGCATTCTACACTAGAGGGGCTGCTGATGAGGATGATCAACATCGAAGCAGAAAGTCTTAAACTAATACAATGGCTGAGATGGGGTAGCTTTTTCTTGCTTCTTAATTCAGTTTGACTGAGATTAAAACTATTATTAATCTCCATTTCCCAACACACACGCGCAGGTAAGAAGGGAAATGTAGCTAAACAATTTAAAGTAACCAGATTATCTGCCCTCTGATTATCATTGGTACACTCTTCTTTCTAAGAACAACGAGGGAAAAAAAAAACCAACAACTAAGTTTTTAGCTGCAATTCTGGGAAGCATACATGAAGGCTGACTTATCCTATATGCACTAAAATAAAGCAGATGTATGTTAACTGTTCAGTCCCAAATATCCTAAATATTCCTACCTATGAAATACTTAACTGCTTTTTCTTCAAATTGAGCTTCACTCTGATTTCTCACTGCAGTCTGACTAGCATCTTCCCAAGGTGGAAGTTTAAACAGTAGCTTCGGCTGTTTGAGAGAGATGTGAGTTATGAAAAGGAGTTGGAAAGCTCTATTATCTTAAAGTAATTGAAAATGTTATAAATAGTAATAGCTATAAAAACAGCACTAATTTGACTATAATAATTTCAAACAAATTTCTAAATTTCTGCATTTAGAGAAAATGATATGATGCAGTACTTTTTAAATGGTCCCCCAAATACTTCCTTACCCAAATTAAAGTCACAAATTTTAGGGACATTATTACTTTAAATCTAAAACATTTTACTTTTCAGGACTATAAATAAAGAGTAGTGATTTAGCTCAAAGCGTTCTCAACCGTATTGCTTTCAAAATCATCCCTGGAAGTAAGTGATCTTAAATTCCAAAGTCTATGAAATGAAGGAATAAATTGGATGAGAGTTTGTTAATAGCCTCACCTGGGCAGTTTTCGCCGGTAATGACAGCTACTCACAATCTTACCTGTGGATAATGGAATGCTGATACAGTGTGGTTGTAGGAGTTCAGAAAAGTCTGATTACTCAAAATTATACTTTCTTTCCATTTACCAAATTATTTCAAATTCTACCAACAGAAATTTATTCTTTGAGGAAAAACTCAAAAAATTATTCTTATTAGACTCTCCCTATGCCAGTTAACAGTTAAACTAGTTCATTCTAAAGCAGGGGTAAGCAAAGTCCAGGCAGGCACCTGTTTTTATAGGCCCATGAACTGAAAGTGGTCTTTACATGTTTATTTGGTTGAAACCAATCAAAGCAAGGATAATATTGCATAACATAAAAATACTCTAGACAGGTTGGTCAGCTTACATCCCTATGAAGAGGTAACATTTGAGCTGAAACCTAAAAGAAGGAAATGAGCCAGCCACTGAAAGAGCTAAAGGAAAAGTATTACCGAGAGAGGCAGATGCAGAGATCCTGGGATAGGAATGGGTTTCCTTAATTTTAAGAACAAAAGGGACACTGGTATGTGTTATGGCTATTAACGAAAACATCCCTTTATATTACTAGTACCATAAAAATCAAAACTATTTATTGTAAGTTTAATTGCCAAAACTGCATTGGGTACTTTTAACATATGTTCTTTTTATTTATTTATTTGAGATGAAGTCTTGCTCTGTTGCCCAGGCTGGAATGCAGTGGCACAATCTTGGCTCACTGCAACCTCCGCCTCCTGGGTTCAAGCGATTCCCCTGCCTCAGCCTCCTGAGTAGCTGGGTCTACAGATGCGCATCACCACGCCCGGCTAATTTTTTGTGTTTTAGTAGAGATGAGGTTTTACCATGTTGGCCAGGATGGTCTTGAGCTCCTGACCTGGGGATCCGCCCACCTCAGCCTCCCAAAGTGCTGGGATTACAGGCGTGAGTCATCGTGCCCGGCCCATACGTTCTTATTTTTAATGTTCATGAAAACTTCCAGTAGGAGGATATCATTAATTTCACTCATTTAAAGCCAGGAACATAGACTTCAAAGACATTAAGTGTGTTGAAGTCCACGCTGTGATTAAATGTACGGGGTGGGGGAGGCTGGTCTGTAATCCAGCTCCATCTGACTCAAAACAGTCTATACTAACCTCAAAAACAAATTAAAAATTGTGAGAGTGTGTGTGTGTGTATTTTTTCTACTTAACAGCCCAGCAAAATGGAACTAATGGAAATATCATATGCATACAGTGAGGTTTTATGAGCAAATAGACAATAAATTCTTTTTTTTTATTAGCATCGGGGTGACTTTGTGGTTTTGCATGGTAGAGGTTAGGGGATGCACTGGGTAACTGCCCTGGAGCCTCTTCCTTAAAGTATGCCAAAACAGACTTCCAGAATCTCATTTTTAACGGGCATTAGGTAACAGTGTAATAAAACATATTATATCAATAAAATTTAATGCCCAAATAAAAAAACATTATTTGTATACATTTTTATATTTATTTCACTACATAATAAAGGGGCTATTATATTGTTGCCATATGTCTTTTCTAAGTAAGTTGCAACTCCTTACTTATTCTGGGTCGACATCAGGGCAGCTGAAGCACATGGCAGTCAATACCACTGCGGAAACAGCACAAGAAAGGATTGAGGAAAGCAAAGACCTAAACTTAATTAGCTGTAATATTGTGCAGCTAAATGACACCTATATTGTGCTGGTCCCCTAGATTTTTTGGATCTGGACCGCAGGGGTTAGATTCATCACTGAGATCATATCTGGCCTCTGTGCTTCAATCCCTGTTTCAGTCGTGTCCAATGTATTGGTTCTTTTCTCACAGTGAAATAAGGACTAGGGATTTCTATTACAACCAGAATGTAGTAAAGGCATGGAATCTCTTGTAGGTACTATTTTCTATTTTACTTTATGGGCAAATACAGAAATATTACTAACAGACATTACATATTATTTATTAACATGCTAATAAGCCTTCACACATTTAAAAGTAAACATTAAACTTCTAACAAATTAAATCTAGAATAGTACATGTAATGCAGAGACACTGGAAAAGGAATGCACTTTAGAATCAATTTTTAAAAAGTAAAATAATCAACTGATTATAATAAAAGTAAAAAGTATAAGAGGAGATGCTTATTAGTCATTTTTGCAGCTCATTTTAGTTTCGTCACTTTTTGCACAATTTAAAATTTATGGAAACGTTCTAATGTTGCCTTTAATTTTTTTGCCAGAATATTCTGAACTTGGTTGAAAACTGAAATTGACGAAGAAGGAAAAAAAATGGAAGAAATTGAAAGAAAAAGAGGCCAGGATCCTAAACAAATCAGAACAAAAAAAAAGAAAGGTGAAGAGATTCTGTTTTTCATTGCTCTTGAGTTAAGTATAGTAGTATAGAAGCCAAGAAAGTTCAAAAACAAGTACTAGTTCTCTCACCGGCTGAGGAAGTATGAGTCTCAGCGACATTATCCATACAATTACAATAGTAGTTACGTACCTTGGAGGATTGTTGCGAGTAATAATTTACATAGATTTAGCAGTTTTACCACAGTGTATGACACAAAGAATTGCTTGGTTTCATGTGTGACTTTTTCCCTCTCCTTTGACATACAGACCATCACCCTTTGGGCTGATTTAGCACAATCCTGACGGGAGTTAGCAAGTGCTAAATAAGTATTTGTTAGTAGACTGAAGCATAAAATAAGTGAGTTTTTAAGATCCCAGACTGGGGAAATCCTCTGCAGTGTTTCTGTATATTCTGGAAAATCAGCTAGAGATTGGGTGGGGAGATGGCCTTAGAAGTGAGAACTACAGTTTCTTTTAATCATGTATTATTAGTACTTAGGATCTCAGAGATTTGTTTCATGAGTCAATGAAAATGTGTTTCAACCAGAAAGGTATTATTGCTGAGCATTTATTTCCAAATCTGTTGCACGCTATAGTCATTACTCAGAATATTGCTTTTCACAATTCTCATTGTTATCCAGAGATAGACGATAAAATGGATTAACATAGATATTTGCCCAAAGTTTGAGGTCTGTCTAGGGATGTGCTGTGAGAGGTATAAGCAATGTACTGTAAAATATTAAGGGGAATGATCTTGAAGTGATTGCTTATGTTCTGCAACACAAATGAGATTGCCCCAAATTACAGGGTGCCCACTGACTCGAGACTGGCAAAAACTCCCAGATAAACTTAAGACTGAAACATCATAATGTGTTGAGATTTGAAAACAACAAAAAAAAACACAAGAAAACATACACTGCTATCTACATAAGCCCCAATGCCCATGGAGCCCAGAGCTCAGACTCTTGACAGTTGAACCAAGGTATGTTTTCTGGAAGCGTTGCTTTTCACAAAGTCAACTGTAAAGGGGATAGTGTATGAAGATGAGTCAAATCATCTTCCCCCTGGTGGGAGGAATTTACCTATTCTGTAAAACACACCCAGGTCACTGTTTTTTGTTTTTGTTTTTGTTTTGATGGAGTCTTGCTCTGTTGGCCAGGCTAGAGTGCAATGGCGCGATCTCGGCTCACCGCAACCTCTGCCTCTCAGGTTCAAGCGATTCTCCTGGCTCAGCCTCCCAAGTAGCTGGGATTACAGGTGTGGGCTACCACGCCTGACTAATTTTTTTTTTTTTTTTTTAGTAGAGACGGGGTTTCACCATGTTGGTCAGGCTGGTCTCAAACTCCTGACCTCAGGTGATCCACCCACCTAGGCCTCTCAAAGTGCTGGGATAATAGGCATGAGCCACCTCGCCCAGCCTTTTTTACTACTAACTTTTTAAATAAACTTTCTGTCACAGAGAAATATTTGGGCCTTTGAGCTCAAAGACTATGCTTTGATTTTGCATTTTAACAATGTTTCCAAATGATGTGTGTGTTTTTAGAAGCTTTTTTAGAAGCTTGATTCAAGCAGACTGCTGAGTCTTGAAGTCTTGTGCTTTTCATCCCATTGGATAAACAGAACCAGGCATGTTTTTATATTTCTTTTATTCTCAAACGAAAATGACCTAGTCAATCAACTTCGATATATTCAGACACAAGAATACTTCTTTCGTAGGGTATTCTATTTTCAAGTTTTATACTGTCATAAATTTGGGATTAATATTAAGTTGCAAATTTCAGGTAAAACAGAGTGACAAGGTTTAATGATCACTACAATTTCAGTGGAATCCTTTTTACTGAGAGTGGGTCCCTGCTCTCATGAGGTCTCTTGATGTAGTAAATTGAAGGGTGTAAACCTAATTGGCTGAGAACCCGTTTGACCCCAAGGCAGACTGCTAATGCGTTCTTTCTGGTGTAACTTTGTACCAAATTTAAGGTTGGTAAGCCTGTTCACCTTTTGAGAAAATAGAGATTTTAATGAGCTGTTAAGTTACCTCTGCCTGAAAGTGGCAAAGGGTGGCCCAACCTTCCATCCCCACAACACTATATTTTGTTTTGTTTATGCCATTGCTTAGAACAATTATTTTTAAATCACATTTCAGAAGAAGACATAGAGATACGTAGTTATTTGCCTAAGCTTTGAGGAATGCACCTTGAGAAGAATATGTGGGTATGCATTACATTTTGGTTTCCAGAATAATAAAAATTCTGTTATAACTCTCACGAGTCATCTTAGGGATGAGTAGGGACTGTATTACTTTCTAGTTTAATGAAACCTTAAACAGTTAATCCTAATTTATCAATTTATTCAAATTGAGATTTCTAAAAATGTACTTTAGTATCTCCCAAGAAAATGGGAATTTCTGGGGAAATGAATTACTTCAGTTCTTTCTGAGATCCAGTGAGAGAGCAGAGCATTCCCTGTCACCCTCATCCTTCTAAAGCAATTCCGAGGGAACTCTAAAACGGACTCGCGGCTGCCCCACCCTGCATTTCTACCTGCAATCTCTAAAAGTACTGGTTATGGGCATTCTACAGTTCGGCAGAAAAGACTGACAGCAAAACCACAGAAATTATCCACCTGGTCGATCAATAGCCCAGTTTCTCACATGGTTTCCTTACCAGGAGGATTAGCCATCTACTGGGTATTGAGAGGTTCATGTACTATCTTGCCAGCTTCCAGGAGGGTAATTTATTTGCTAATGACAGTCGCATTCTTTGGTGGCTTTTCCTGCCCGGTTTATCTCCAACAGTTGTGCCTGACAACTCTACACTGGCATTCTTTATAACACCCTAATATTAATATTTATTACACTTGTTCCAAAAGAACCAAGAAGGTATATTCTATTTTTTTCCTCGAAAGACTGTGTTGCCATAGGCTACTCCATAAGTAGCTGAAATAAATAATGGCTGGGGAAGAGATTATTTTCCCCTTACTGCTCATTTCAAATGTTTTTGCCTAAGCACTATTGAGGTGACAAAAACAAAATCTAACACCTGTCCCTCCACCCCTAAAACAGTACTAAAAAGAAAATCGAACCCTTCAACTGGGAGATTCCAGACTATTTTTCAAAGCCAACTGATAGAGAAGTTAAAAATGATTATGGGTCATCTGAAAAACAGCATGGCACTAATGATATTTAATATCCTTCAGGCAGAGCTTCTGGAATGTCTCAGAAAAATCAGTCACTTAAATATATATATTCAAGATTGTACATATTTTTATATATTTTATTATAGATTTATATAATACAATATTATATATAAATCTGTAATTAAAATCTATTATATAGTATATGAAATATTCACATACATGTATATATACAAAATCTGTAAACCCACTGTTAGAAATTAACAAGATTGAAAAGGATTCAGTTCATTTCTAATAAAATTTCTAATAATACCAAATAATGTGTTCAAAAATACTTGTGACAACATTTAGATTACAGGTCCTACAACTAAAATCCTTCCTTTCTCCTCCTAAAATAATGAGAATGATATTCATATGTAGCCCAATAATCAATTAATTATTGCCACAACATGACTTTTTTTTCGATTTTTCATTATATTTAGCAGCTGGCCAAAGACATAATACTACTTTCTTCAGCATAATCTGATGAAAATATGAATTTAAATTTCAGAGTTGACCATGGCAGGGGGGAAGGTAAGAGAAAGGGCAAGGGTAGAAGGTGGCAGAAGAGGGAAGGAGAAGCCCGATGGGGGCAGAGACCTCTGACTTGTTTATTGCTTTATCCCTAAGCATGCAGCATCATGTCTGACACATAGTAGGTGTAAACAGTCACTGTGTGGAATTAATATTTATTGCAACCTGTCAGGCACCAAAGTTTTCACATTTCTTATGGTAGCTAATCCTCTCAAGAGTCCTGTGAAATCAGTATTATTATTATCCTTAATTTACAATATCTATATATTGTGTTGACACAAAGTAACCTACCAATGGCTTAGTATGAAAGGAAAATGAATAGTAAAAATTATGTTCATAATCATCTAGTTTTAACTCATTTCAAATAAAATGAAGAGAGATGGCTGGAAGTTATCGCATGACTCATTTCAAATAAAATGAAAAGAGAGATGACCAGTAAGTTATCATATGAGTAAGGGCACATGAGTTTTGCAGATACTCTGTTCAGTGACTGTCATAGGTAACACTGTGAAGCTTTCATAACTAAGCATGATACTAACTCTCGGTGTGTGCTGCATTTTAGGATTCAGAAAGCAACATGGGGAAAGGTGAACCAGGTAGACTGGTATTTAAAAAGATAAAAACACTAAACAGCAGCAACACCTACCGCTATTAGCCATCACCAGCAAGGTGTCAAGTCACTGAATGTAATTCAACTAAATTGAGGAAAAATGGATTACCTTGTGTGTCTATTTTAAAGTTTCAGCTGATCTTGAGAGGAATGAAAAAGGGATTTGCTTGTTTCAATGTATCTCAAACTCATATGCAAATAAAACTCTGATACTGCACTACACATTTATAGTCAAAGACAATACTTTAAGAGGAGTAGCACACAATGCAACTGCAAATGAATGTCACACACACACAAAAATAAGGCAGACAATGTTAAGCTCCAATGAAGAATTTTGGTAATTACAAGCTGTATTGTTAAAAATTACTGTCAAATATGTTTGTCTCCATTGTTTGTGATTCCTCTTAAGATTGAAAACGCTCTCCTCCCTGAGGCTCCACTCCCCCTGCCGTTTTATCCTTTTCCACTGCTACTACCACTCATGTGAAATTACTCCTGCGTGCGTGTGTGTGTGTGTGTGTGTGTGTGTGTGTGTGTCTGTGTCTGTGTCTGTGTCTATACAGGAATGGCAGAATTTGGATGTCTCTCCCCAAAACATTTAAACAAAAAATGAACTCTAGGACACGACAGGGATTGGTGTGTTTTTTAATGGGTGGATCTTGAGGAGACCCAGGAATAGGGGCTATACAAATAAGAGACCAGTAGGGTGGCATTCGTTTGTTTATTCAGTAAACAAAAAATTACTGAGTACCCACTAAGATGAGGCACTGTGCTAAGTAGTGGACATCCGGAAAAGTGAAAGACATGAGAGTTGATTGACAGGTATGCCAGGAAATTACAGTTCGTTGAAAGGTAAATTTTTGTTTTGAAACCTAAACCCCATAGCTAAATGGATCCAAGAATTTAACAAATATTTATTCAGTTCTGTTGATGATCTTTCCCTTGAAATATTCTTTTGCTAAACTTCATAACACTATGTGTTCCTGAAATTATTTCCTTTATGTCTTAGATTCCTTTGCAAGATTTTCATCCTTAGCCTGTTGTTTAAATGTTGGTGTTTCCTAGGGTTCTGGCCTAGGATTTCATTTCTCCTCATTCTAAATACTTCCCCTGGGAATTCACATTCGCTATATGACTTTTAGTATCATTCTTATGATATGGACAACAGACATGATGGCATCCAATTCTGCATGTTCAGATCAAACACCTTCTGAGCTCCAGGCTCAAATGAACCTCCCTTAACATTACCACCTGGACATTTCAAAATACCAAAAACTGAACTGATCAACTTCCTCCTATATCACTGAAGAGCACAACTATCTGTGAAGTTGCCGAATCGAGAAACCCAAGAATCATTCTTAACTCCTTCCTTTTTACTTCCTAACAAGCAATCTCAAAGTTCCATGGACTTTATATTCTAAAACATATTAAGAAGTCACCCACTCCTCTTCATGCTCTCTGCTGCCACCCAATCCAGGTCACCATCATCTCTTGCCGAGAGTCTCACAAATGTCTGCTTAATTGGTCTCCCTGATTTCAATCTTGCCTGCCTCTAATTATTTTTCACGTTACAGCCAGGTATCTATTTAAAATGCAGATTTACCATATTGTTCTCTTATTTCAAACCCTTTTCCAATTTCTCATATACCGAAGGTAAAGTCCAAACTCCTCCACAAGGTCCTTTAGATCTCTGTTTACTTAAAAAACTCTCGTTTTGCTGCCCCTCTCTCAGATGCTACATTCCAACATACTGAACTTTCAGTTCCTTAAACATGAAACTGTGCTCTTTTATCCTAGGCCTTCCCCTATCCTTTCCACTGCTAACTCCTAGTTATCATTCCAACATTGGCTTTCTTTGGGAAGCCTACTTGGATTGCCACCCCACTCCAGTTTAACCTACCTCAATCGTACTTAATTCCCTGTCAGTTCCGCCAACCTACCCTTACCTATGACAAACAAGGACAGATGTTCTTATATGTTCCCACAGTCACTTATACTTTTCCTTTAATATGAATTTTGAGGATTTTATTATAAACACTGATTTTTATAGTCTTCACTAATTATAATATAGAGGGTAAGAAGCCATCTAGTACACACAGCTTGCCTTTGTATCCCTAGCACCTAATACAGTGGTGTGCACAGAATTGGTGCTTGATAAGGGTTTGTTCAATGAGTAAATGGAGTACCTCATTTATAGAAAATTGGAAAGGGTTTATAGCTAAATAAAACACCCCCTACCCCTAAGGAGAATGACATAAAATGCAGAATGTCTGTTATACATAATTATAAGATGATAATGAGTAAATAAAATTGACTCCAATTTGGATACATGAGGATGTGCTAACATTGTAAATTGGAATTAAATATTTAGCTCTCCCTTCTGGGATCATCTAATCCACACTAAACACTTCTGGAAGACAGTTTTATGATTTTCTATTACAGATGAGAAAATAGGCACAGCAAAGTTAATTGAGTTATCCAAGGTTACCCAGTGAACCAGAAACACAGTCAGGTACTATTGTGTCATTGTAAGATTTCAGCCTATATACTTGAATAGTATTCTTCAAACTATCACCTCTGATAATCATATGTGAATATAGAAACTCAGGAATATAGGCACTTTTCCAAGGATTTTCCTCTAGCCTTTAACATTAAAGGCTTTCTGTGATATGCTTCTGTACTCCTGTGCATTCCGAGAGTTCCTTCTTTATTCATAATAGAGTGTTAATATCAGGCACTAGTTACCATTACAAAGTGTCAACATTTAACTCTTCTGCTCTGGGACATCATATTACACATTCTCCAACTATAAATGTCCATAGCTAGTTGGTTGGTGCATTCTATTGCACTGAATGGACATTTCAGTAGAAAATGCTGCCAGTATTTAATAAACATTTGAGAAGCAACATAGGCTATTAAATTTAATGAGATTACTAGTTCCAACATTTGCACTGTGAAAGAAAAAACTACTTGTGCTGCCATTTCAAAAGGCCAGATATATACTCAATAAGTATGTTTATATATGTTATTCTGGGTAAACACAACACACAACCACAATGCCTAAAAAAGACTTTCTCAATATACACATTTAGTGTACAAAGAGCTATGCTTTTTATAACAACAAGCATTGCTGATATTAGTTTCACAGAGATAGGCAGGTCAAGTATACACTTGAGATTCTTCCTAGCCCCAGACTGGACTAACCAATGCTCTTTTTTTTTATATAACTGAATATAGTACAAGATGTTAAAATAATCTAATCTGTACAAAACTGCAGCTAACATGTACCACTTTTACTGGATGTATAAACTATGCTTCCTTTGCATTTTCAGATCAATTATACAATTTTCTCTTAATGGGTATACCATCAGGTAGAAGAATCCCCAATCACAGAACACTTCTCTTGCTCTTTGGACTTTATGTGGCCTATCTTTCATTTGCCAAAAGCAAATATCTTTACCCGTAAAGCACTCAAACCAGCTCATGACATCACTCTCCAGTCTTGCCTTGTAGCTCCAGGCCCATAAAGAACTCTAAATGTCCAAAGTATTTACTGTTCTTAGTCCCCAACCTGACATTAAGTGAATTGGTTCTATCATGGGAATATAACTGATTATGTTTCCCCTAATAAAGACAGACACTTGAGTTACCCATTTGTAAGTTAGCCCAGTGTGAAAAGAAGAGAGAACTTCTGTCAGATGCCAACTTCGCATCCATTGCTCACATCACAGAAGTGTCAACTAAAATTCGAGTGGAATCTTTCTAACACCACTTTCCAGCTCAACAAATGGGAATAAACCTATAGTGAATTGAGAGGCTGTACAAGGCAATCTTAAGCTCTATTTATGTGTTAATTGGTTGGTCATTGGTAGATGACACCCATGGGGTCAGAATACTTTTGACTTTCACTTGAAAATGTAGCTTCCATGAATTCATCCTCATTCATCAGTCCTGTTTTGAGGGAAATGACTATGAAAGGATACAGCCTTCATTTCCTAATGCTGCAGTTCCTATTATGCTATACCAAGGAATAAAATTTCCTATCAAAAGTAGCATAGAGGCTGATTTGGCTTCCTGCTTTAGATCAGTGCTCTCAGAGACTTCTAAAGGAAGCAAATTCCAACTTTATAGTTCTGACATTGTCCTTGTCACCCTATTTGCTATACCAGTGTGAATGTGACAATAATAAAGGATAAAAGAGTAAAAAACAAATGTTTTCATACCAAGCATGCTTGCCCTATTTAAGAATTTACCTGCAGAGATCCCATTTCTTCATCTTTTCTTTGGGTCTCTTCCAGTAGATCTGTAATAAGAAAGTAAAATACCCATCAAAATACAATGTAAAAACGAGTTGCCTCTTATCATCAAATGCAATTCAGCCAGTAGCTTGTATAAACTGTTGCCTGAGAAGAGAATTTAATGTTTAAGTGTGAGAAGCCATGTAAAAGAAACACCCTCTGATCCCAACTGAGGACATGGCAGAGCGCTGGAGCCTGCCAACTCTAAGCTAGCCGAGAAGCCCTGGGACGTCTCTCAGCTTTACCTGACATACCAAAGGATGATATCAAATCAATTAAAAATCTGTAATCATACCAATATTTTAAGAATTTGGTCTCATGCTTATATAACTCAATGCAACACAAAATTTCCTTTAGAAAAAAAGAAAAGCCTTTTTCTTTTGAAAGAAAAATTTAAAACAAACCATTTGCCCTTAAAATAAGCTCCCAAGCCAAGTTCCACCCCTACAGTCAATTTTTATAACCAAATTAAAACACCCTGGAATAATACGTGTTATTAACTGGAAGTGGAACACCACCTCATCCATAAAGTCTTACTAATTATCATTTCACACTGAGAGGGTGGGATGCATTGAAGCTACATTTGACTAAGAGTTTGGCACCATCCCAGAGAAATTAGTGGTTGGAAGGGAAGGTCGTCAACTGAAGAGAGCTCTGTCTTAATGCACGTATACAGCCATGGTGTCTCAGTGCCCTACATTAATTTATGAACTTGCTATTAAGAAAACATATTTTCTGCCTGCAGCTATACCACCCTGTGCTATGATCTTATTATATCTCACAAACCTAAAGAGGACTAGGCTGAGTCAGAAATTGGATGAAAACTGGCAAAAAACACCTACAGCAGTGTATATTAATATGAGTATTTGCCTTACTCTCTCATTGATATAGCTTACCAAGAGACTATGTTACATAAAAGGAAAATATAAGTTACAGAAGTCTAATATGTATCCCAGAAAGGCAAACTCAAATCTTTTACCAAGTGCTATATTAGATATAGCAGGAAACAGTCATATAGTAGAGTGACAAAGTCATGCTGGTGTGTTGTAACTGGGCAGGCAATACACCAAAATTTCAGGAGACCTGGCAGATGACAGAACTGATGGTGATGACCCTTTGAGGCCGCACAGCTAAGAGGGTTACAGATGAGTGGTAAGCAATCTCCTGAAGACACAACATGCTGGGATTAAGGATAAGAGATTGTTTCTATTCTGTATGCTATAGAGGAACTGACTTTGGCTCCCAAAACCTCCCTTAATCAGGTACGTCAAAAAAGTAAAAAGAGCAGGCCAGTGTTTTGGGGTGTATTTTTAAAGGGGTTTTGATTGGCATATCAGGTTCTTTAGCTATAAGATACAGAAACCAACTTGGTGTATGGAAGATTGTTTAAGTGCCCTCAATCATTCCTCTCCCTGCATCCTCACTCATTTGCATTGTGGCATTGTAGCTACTTCCATCAAGAGGCCATGCACATCTGCTTCACTTCTTGCACCTGGGCTGGCCTCCTGACTTGATTTGGTGAATAGAATATAGCTGAAGTAACTCTGTTTCAGTCCAGACTGAGGCTTTAAGAGGCCTCAGACATTTCCACTTTTTCACTTGGAACCCTGTCACTGACATCTGAATAGGCCCAGGCCAACCTGCTAGATGACAACAGACACATGGTCTAGGACTCTTCCCACTTCTGTCACCCTGCAGGTTGCCCCAGCTGCCAGCCAGCAAATGCCCAGAAGCAGAGTTGCCCAGTTGATCTAAGGATGACTACAGATGACTGAGATGGGAGCCCAACTAAGACCAGACAAACTACCCAGCTGAGCCCAGTGTCAACTCCAATTCACAGAACCAGGAGCTAAATAAATGGAATTTTGAAGTGGTTTGGTACCCGGGACTTGCCAACTGATAGCAATGAGATGCTATTTGAATAACATGTATTTAGAAATTATTAGAAGGATATAGAGATAACTAATAGATGCACTGGAAAAGAGGATCCCAAATCTGAAGGCAATAACAACTAGAGCAGGTCTGGATGGGACGAGATGTAGGTAGCATGAGCTAATAAGCATTTTATTCTGGGCTCCTCTAAACTTTATGTCATTCCACTCAAGATGAAACTTCATAAAGAGAACAGCTACTGAGCCTAGCTTAGATCTCTTGCCTACTGCTTGGCTAGGGGAAAGTATGGAGTACTTTCATTGTTAATCCCAAAAGGATTGGACTAAGAATAGAAAGAGTAGTTTCCAAAAGCAAAATTAGGATTAGAGAAGGAAGGATGGACATCAGACAGGCCAAAACAACAGATTTCTACACCATCTGGTTTCAGTAAACTGTGTCCTTACCCCAATTCTCTTCAATATTTGTGAGATATAAGATCACTGCTGTGTTCCTATGAGGATGTGGCTACTTAGCTCCATTACTTCTGGATATTAGGAGGTTCTCAGAGCTGGGCACTTTGTAATGAATTAGATTGTTTAATGGTGCAGTGTAACTGGAGTGATACATAGTGGGGTTCATCAACCACAAAAGAAAACTAATCTTGTTCCTCCAGAGTCAACTTAGTATGGCAAGTCCAAACTCCTTAGATAAAACTTACTGGATCAATAATGAGTGTCAGATCTTTTATGCAGCCAAACACAACTCACTCATCTGATAAAATATAGATGGAAAGAAGTCCAGTCTACTCACAGAACTTCATAAAATTATAGGAACTTTAAAATTATGTTCTCAGTTTTCTCCAAATACATACGGGTCATACTACTCTTCCAACAAATCTGATGCCAATGACAATGCTTGACTTGGGATGGCTGAATAAAAACAACCAAAGAATTCCTAGAATTTTAAATTTTAAATAAATATTCTCCCTGACTGATCATCTTGTATAAAGGGTATAAGCAGAAACCTGTTTTGGTTTTTATTTTTATTTTTTCTTTGTGCCACATATCTTCCCTTTGAGAACTCCTGTTCCTCTTTTCCACATGATTTCCATGAAACTTTTGGTCAAGAGGCCTAACTAACCTTTCCTGCTGCAGAAGCAGGTCATGGCCCAGGCTAGCAAGTCAGAGCATCTTATCCCCCTGAGCATATGAGCTAAGCAACACCAGAGGTGTCCTTTTAGAGGATTAATGTGGATGCCAGGAAATAAATTTTCTCCTTCTGAAGCCACAGCTTATATTAGCCTGGTGTTTCAAAGTCTGTATTTTCTACTATGTTGAAGAAACTTATTAAGCAATGAGGCTGGCAAAGAAGAAATGAAAGCCAAGAAAGAGAGAATTGCTTGAGGACTACATCCACCCTTGACTGAAGCCCACAAACCTCCTGGACTTCCAATACATAATTCTTCTTCTATTCTTTTTCTTAAATTAGCTTTTGTTGGATTACTGCCATTTTTAAAAGTCTCCAGGGATGTGGTTGTATTGAACCTTCTTATCTCTATTCAGAAACCTAGAAGAACTTTCTAGTCCACCTTAAAATGTTTCATCCTACAACAAATATATGAAGACATGAGACTCAAAGAAATGCAAATGGTTTGGCTGAGATCACCTAGTTAGTACAAAGTCACTTCTAGAGCTTTGCTCTCCTATCATCCTGCTCTGTCTATTCATGCTCTCATTTGTACCTCTCAATACTTAATTGCACCCTTCTTCATACTGATTTAAAAATAAAATACACACTTGTCTGTATTCTTCTGATCTGCTTTAAAAGTTCCCTGATGTCAACAATCAGGGCGTCCGTGACATTTTTTTTTTTTTTTTTTTTTAAGACAGCATCTCATCCGATGCCCAGACTGGAGTGCAGTGGCGCGATCTCGGCTCACTGAAACCTCCACCTCCTGGGTTCAAGTGATTCTCCTGCCTCAGCCTCCTGAGTAGCTGGATTACAGGTGCCAGCCAGCACACCTGGCTACTTTTTACATTTTCAGTAGAGACGGGGTTTTACCATGTTAGATGGGCTGGTCTTGAACTCCTGACCTCAAGTGATCCGCCCGCCTCGGCCTCCCAAAGTGCTGAGATTACAGGTGTGAGCCACTGCCTCTGGCCCATCCATATTTTACATCCATGTTCTCCTTAACTACTGCCTTTCTATCTTTGATATTTAACTTATATCCCCAAAATTGCTCACTCCACCTACACCATTGCTGTATGCCACTGCTCACTCGTTAGGTGCATTGTTCAAGCACATGCATTTGGAATGATGAACACGGTTATTAACCTGTGCTGATGAAATATGGCTACTGGGCATCGCTGAGAAGCACCACTCTATGCAAACAGACAAAACACAAGAGAATATAGGTGAGACCCCTAGATAGTTAAAGTGACTTAATACTGTGATAACAGTGTGATTAGTATCTTTCATTATAATGAACAATCTTGTTGTTTGTTCTTATCAGCATGGAAAGAGCTGAAGGGCTGCTCTGCTCTTCTTATCAGCATCAAAAGAGCTGAAGGTCTGCTTTACTCTTCTTATCAGCATGGAAAGAGCTAAAGGGCTGCTCTGCCCCCTTGCTCACCACTGACATGTTCGTGTTTTCTTTTATTACTCTCTGGTTTGCTGTTCCATACAAATAGCAACTCAACTACCATGTAAATTGCTGTGGTGAAATTTGCTTCCATCAACATTAGTTAATGAAAGATCTTTGGTAAAAAGGGCAGCAGCCCTGTGTATTTTCCTTGGATTGGTTCCAATTTTTTAAATGAGCTGATACTCACTCATTGTGACATAAAGTCATTAGAGGGAGAAAAAGCCATATAAAAAAGCAGAACATCATGGATGAGAATTGGATGATCCAGCTGTCCTGTTTTGTTTTGTTTCTGCTTTACATTTCTCTGGCACACTTAGGGTTAATATATCACGACCAAGTTTTTGGCTAAGATAGTTTTATATCTCTTCCTCTGCAGTCTTTGCAACCAGTGATCTGGCTGTTTAAGGAGGTTTGACACTTTTTAATGTTGATTTTGGTTTCTGGTAGCCAAGAAGCAGATAGATTGTTTGTTTATTTTTAAAAGGTGAGTCATGTCCAGGTGTGTATGAGCAATTACACCCATCTAGTAACTTGAACCTTCCTAGGGAGACTGAAGATCAAATTGAGAAATGACTATACTTTTCTTTAACCATTCCTATAAAATGCCTCATCCATATTACAACTAAGCCCAACTGATAATGGAGAGAAAGTTATAGAAACAGAGGCTTCTGACACAGCAACATTTATAACAACAGCACTGGACAGAGTAACATTGGCAGCAGAATATGTTGAGTTACTGATTGCAGTTTAGAGAAAAGCATTTAGCTCTGGCTCTTGTAACTTACTATAATTCAGTGCTCCTGTCCAGTGTTACTCTATGTGTCTCGACATTTACCAAACACAATAGATAATGCAAATTCTCAAAATAATTCAATATTTTATTAAAAAGTAAATTTATGATATTTCTATTTGTGAACAGATTCATATATTTAAATATATTCATATATTTGATTCATAATTTCATATAACAAAATTCATCAGATAAAGCAGCACATTACAACCCTTACGAGCCTATAAATGATGGACTTAGCTTTCTATTATTCCATTCCAGATACTCAAGACATTAGCTACATGCCAGAGATAACGGGTCAGTTTCTCTTTTTCTTCCTTAGCTACCCAGTTATTGGAATCATTGACATTTTAGAGACAAGAGAACACAGAAATAATCTAATCCTAGGGTTGCTTTTTTTTTTCTAAAGAAGTACAATTCTGTCATATATACTTTCTAATGTAAATTATAAATAGGTAATTTAAAAAGCTGAGAAGGAGCTGCTTTTAAGGAAACAGAAGTGGAGGGCCTGGGGGCCAGCCCACCAAGCTCCTTCCTATCCTTGGGCAGACCCCTGTGGTGGCATGGTGAAGCTGCAAAGCTCCAAATTATCCTCACTGAAAGCTACTGATCTAATCTAGTGTCCTGGGGTTACACAGTGGAGGACTGAGTTCCGAGATCAAATGCCTCTGTCAATGTCACATAGCTAGTTAATGGTGTATCAATCTGAGCCCAGGGCTTTTGAATTGGACCAGGGTCCAGTACTTTTTTTTTCTTTACACAAAAGTGACTGCCCTGCTTTGACTTTCAAGATTTGTATTGAAATGACACAGTATTCCAATGCCTATATATTTTCTAAGGCCTCTCCAAACAGAAACAAAAGAAAACTTCATTAAAGCACTTGTGTAACATCGACAATCTGTGGGAAGACCCACAGTTACCAACTGTCCACGTTAAAATTCCTCAGTTTTGGGAGATGACGTCCAAAAATATGGCTATGATGGAAAGCAAATACCTAGACACTTGAGAAGGCAGTTGTTTCAGCAAGATATATTCAATATACAGCACACAGAAGATTTCGCAAAATCAAACAGCAACACAAAATCTGTTTCAATGAATGACAGTTAGTTTCTCAGCTTAATATAACATTTACCAGCAAACATTTTTCCTATTTTATTATACTAGTAAAGAAAAATTGAATAAAGGTATAACAATATGACTATATTAGCTCAAATACCTAAACAACAATCAAATGTGTTGGGCTTTCAGTTAATATATGTAAAACATTTAAAATAGTGCTTGGTATATAAGAAGCATTATATACGTATTAGCTCTCAGTATTTTTTTTTAAATCACCCTTAAATATCTCTGCTAAAATCAGGAAAATGTGCAAAACAAACAGTTGTAATTTAAAACAAACAAGCAAAAAAGGCCTATTAGTAAACTGCTTTTAGACATCATCCATTATAAGTAGCTACATTATTTAGAACTCTGCCATATCTACTGCCACCCACTGGTACATATCTGGATATACCGCAATGAGTTAAGAGTTTTCTCATCCGGCCTTACCACAGAAAACACACAGGTTAAAATGAAGAACAACATTCAAAAAGTATGGCTATCCCTTGTGGTTTGTCTCAGACACTGAAACAACATGCTGGTCTACAGATGGAGCCCAATTGGTCCAATAAATGAAAGGTTTACAGTTCACTGTCTGTCTTGGATATGTGGTAAAACATCCAAATACAGGTACTCATGTTTTTCTTTGATGTTAATTCATTTCTGGTGAAACTTTCCACTTCAACAACCTTAGAGATTTAAAACCACTTGCCACAAAACTGTCACAGTACAGAAAATAGCATAATAATCTACCCCATTCCACCTCATTCTTGAGTCTGGCACTGAGAAACATCCTGATATAGAATGAAAGTTCTGACTCAGTCAACTATTAAGTTTTCTGTCATTTCTATTGGTAACATGAGCAGAGAAAGTAAGAACATATTCAGTAGGAAACACACCACTGTTCTAAATTGGCCTATGGGCTGTCTTGGCCAAAATGAGCAAGAGAAGTTTATGATCCATTGTAAACATTATTTCAAGAATAAGTTTCATATGCTGAAATCCAGGCATAAAATCATTTTTCTCCCCACATGTACTCTGCATTACATTCACATAATGGGAAGTTTGCTTTCATTTAAATTAATTGGGCTGGGAGAAAGTTTATCCTATGCTCTGTTCTTGTTCTAGACTCATAAGGTCAACTGGGTATACATTTTGGGGCTCAGAGAAGTGCTGGGTATTTGACTTACTCTTTGATCACCTCTTCTTTACAGAAGCTACAAAAGTTTGTGCTGGTTTCTTGAGGTACCTACTACTGAACCAGATCTACGCTTCTTAGGCCTTGTAGATTCCTGGGTCTACTCTAGATCAAAATGAAATTTGAAATTTTTAGTGAATTCTTTTTTCTAGTTTCTGCAATTCTTACATTCTAAGAGTAAAACAGACCTCAGAAGTGGAATAATGCTATGATATAGATCAGTGATGTGCACTTAGTTACAGAGTACAGCTCAATGTCAAACACCAACTGTTGCCTCTGGCAATCCACACACAGACAGTATGTACCCATGTATTTATATCTGGTACATCACAATGTAAATATATCCTGGGCTTAAATAGAGACATTTTATTTCAACTTATTCCTCATAAATATCAGTATTTCCTACCAAATTTGGCCTAGTATGTTGATATATTCTCTCAGGGAAGTAAATGATTAGAGATAGTTTTAAGGTATATATGATATACATACAAAACTTTTGACAGTAAAGGAGATACAACTGAAAATTTTGAAAAATTTTCAAATTTAAATCTTCAGTTTTAAACTTGATTGGTCAACAAATCTTAAACTACTAAAAGAAGTCCAAGTTCAGACATATGGTGTTTAATTGTTGCCCCATCCCCTCCCCACTTTGAGGCCATTTTAAAGATGAATTATTACAGCTCAGCTCTATTCAAAGTGTTTGCATCTTACAAATCCTTTCCTTAAAAACTTAATGTTAAGATTTTTACATAAAAACATTATGTTTTCATTCAGTGAGCTTTTAAAAAAAGCATGGGACTTTCACTAAATTTTAGAAATATTTTTGCTAAACCTCCAGGTGGGCAAATGGCTTAAATCCTCTTTGTCTCAGTCTCCTCATCCACAAAGCTTCAAAACACATTGAGTGTTATCTCACTTCATGAAGTAGCCATGAGGAAGAAAATGGGATAAGAAAGAAAGTGGGAATTAAGGTAGTTAATCAGATATCTTTAATATAAAGATTATCCTTAATTACCCATGTGGGTCCAATGTAATCAGAAGACACTGTGAAAAAGACTCAAGTGGTCCTTACTGATTTTGAATATAGAGGAAGGGAAGCATGAGCCAAGGGATGAAGGAAACCCCTAGAAGCTGGAAAAGGCAAGAAAACAGACTCTTCAAGAGCCTTCAGAGAATAAGGCAGCCCAGCTGACATCTTGATTTTAGCACAGTGAGATCCATTTTGATTCCTGACCTCCAGAGGTATGTTATTTTAAGCCACTAAATTTGTGGTAATTCTTTATAGCATTAATAGAAAACTAACACACCTTAGAACTTTCATTAAGTAATAAATTCAACTCTAAGAAAATTTAAGGGTTCATAACATCTACCCTCAATTCTGGTATCTGGTAATCAAAATGTACTATACATGGTATATGGTATGCCACATTCAATGAAAGCCTTGTGAAGAAACCTGTGATTAGGTAGAACAGTGAAGAGGAGGTCTTTCATGGCAAAACTTGAATGTAACATGTCATAAGCTGTGACTCCAAAATCGTTAGTTTCCTCAGTGAAAGAGTCATGCACACCTGCGTTTAGCTCCTCAAAAATTTCTTACTGAGTTGCCTAAAATTATCCCCACTTCTGCACCTATGCTGGAGTGTAATTATGTAGACCAACCTATAAAGTTTAGTCATCCCTATAAAAGGCATGTGCTGATATTAACATTCAAGGTACAGTTTGGTATGTAATACCCCAAGGGTAAGAACTGTTTACCACTATATCCTCAGTGCCTGGCAAATACTATTTCTCTAAGTATTTTTAAAATAATGACAACATCTATAAGAAACTAGTTAATAACTCTCTGACATGCAATATGATGTCATTTACCAGAATGTAGATGCCAATAAATTAAATATTATACCTTATTAAATTTTTTTCTGGACTGAATTTGAAAATTCAGGTAACAAGCATTTTACAATTCTCCTTCACACAGTGGAAAATAATGCCAATTCAGGAATCCGCTTCACATATAAAGAGCAAGTCCAGAAAGATACCCAGTGAGTAGGCAGTAATGAGACACAAGAATGATCACCTGCAGCATGGCTTAGAGTAAATCTGTGTTGTACTGAAACAAGGACATGAATCCTCACAGAACTGGGTATTCATCTTGAAATGGCAAGCATGTGTTTACACACCTGAAAATTTCCAAATTTTCATAAGAGACATAACTCTTGGATTGAAGAACCTATGTGAACCCGAAAGAAGATAAATATAAGGAAATCCACATGAAGATACTTCATAGAGTTCTAAAAACCAAAGGAAAAGAACAAGTCTTGAAAGCAGTAAGACAGAAACAATATCTTACTTATAGGGGGAAACAATTAGAATAATAATAAAATTCTCATTAGAAACCACACAGGCCATTAAAAAAGTCACATTTTTTAAAAATGCTAAAAAACAAAACTGACAACCCAGAATCCTATATCTAGTGAAAATACTGTTTAGGGATAAAGATGAAGGCAAGACATTCCTAGGAAGAAAAATTAAGATAATTTATTGTCAGCAGACCTATCCTAAAGAATGACTGAAAGAAATTCTCTAAAAAGAAAGGACATAAGAGAAAGAATATTAGAAGAGGAGAAAAAAAAGAAAGAACACAAACAAAAATACAGGTACATACAATAGATATCTTTTGAATTTTCTAGACTATGTTTGATGGTTGAAGCAAAAATTGTAACAATATCTTATGTGCTCCTAAAAGTATTTAGAGGGAACATTTAAGACTAACAGCAGATCTCTTGGCAGAAACCCTACAAGCCAGAAGAAAGTGGGGGCCAATATTCAACATTCTTAAAGAAAAGAATTTTCAACCCAGAATTTCATATCCAGCCAAACTAAGCTTCATAACTGAAGGAGAAATAAAATCCTTTACAGACAAACAAATGCTGAGAGATTCTGTCACCACCAGGCCAGCCTTGCAAGAGCTCCTGAAGGAAGCACTAAATACGGAAAGGAAAAACCAGTACCAGCCACTGCAAAAACATACCAAATAGTAAAGACCATCAACACTAGGAAGAAACTGCATCAACTAATGGGCAAAATAAACAGCTAGCATCATAATGACAGGATCAAATTCACACATAACAATATTAACCTTAAATGTAAATGGGCTAAATGTCCCAATTAAAAGACACAGACTGGAAAATTGGATAAAGAGTCAAGACCCATTGGTGTGCTGTATTCAGGAGACCCATCTCACGTACAAAGACACATGTAGGCTCAAAATAAAGGGATGGAGGAATATTTACCAAGCAAATGGAAAGAAAAAAAAAAGCAGGGGTTGCAATCCTAGTCTCTGATAAAATAGACTTTAAACCAACAAAGATCAAAAAAGACAAAGAAGGGCATTACATAATGGTAAGGGAATCAATGTAATAAGAGCTAACTATCCTAATTATATATGTACCCAATATAGGAGCACCCAGATCCATAAAGCAAATTCTTAGAGACCTACAAAGAGACATAGACTCCCACACAACAATAGTGGGAGACTTTAACACCCCACTGTCAATACTAGACAGAACAATGAGACAGAAAATTAACAAGGATATTCAGGACTTGAATTCAGCTCTGGACCAAGCAGACCTTACAGACATCTACAGAACTCTCCACTCCAAATCAACAGAATGTACATTCTTCTTAGTACCACATCACACTATTTCTAATTATGACCACATAATTGGAAGTAAAACACTCATCAGCAATGCGAAATAATGGAAATCATAACAAACAGTGTCTCAAACCACAGTGCAATCAAATTAGAACTCAGGATTAAGAAACTCACTCAAAACCGTACAACTACATGGAAACTAAACAACTTACTCCTGAATGACTACTGGGTAAATAATGAAATTAAGGCTGAAATAAAAAAGTTGTTTGAAACCATTGAGAACAAAGACACAATATACCAGAATCTCTGGGACACAGATAAGCAGTGTTTAGAGGGAAATTTATAGCACTAAATGCCCACAAGAGAAAGCAGGAAAGATCTAAAATTGACACCCTAAGATCACAATTAAAAGAACTAGAGAAGCTGGAGCAAACAAATTCAAAAGCTAGCAGAAGACAAGAAATAACTAAGATCAGAGCAGAACTGAAGGAGATAGAGACATGAAAAACCCTTCAAAAAAATCAATGAATCCAGGAGCTGGTTTTTTGAAAATACTAACAAAATAGACCACTATCCAGATTAATAAGGTAGAAAACAGGGGAGAATCAAATAGACACAATAAAAAATGGTGAAGGGGATATCACCACTGATCCCACACAAATGCAAACTACCATCAGAGAATACTATAAACACCTCTACACAAATAAACTAGAAAATCTACAAGAAATGGATAAATTCCTGGACACATACACCCTCCCAAGACTAAACTAGGAAGAAGCTGAATCCCTGAATAGGCCAATAACAAGTTCTCAAATTGAGGTAGTAATAGCCTACCAACCAAAACAAGCCCAGGACCAGACGGATTCACAGCCGAATTCTACCAGAGGTACAAAGAGGAGCTGGTACCATTCCTTCTGAAACTATTCCAAACAATAGAAAAAGAGGGAATCCTCCGTAACTTATTTTATGAGGCCAGCACCATCCTGATACGAAAACCAGGCGGAGACACAACAAAAAAAGAAAATTTCAGGCCAATATCCCTGATGAACATTGCAAAAATCCTAAATAAAATAAATACTGGCAAACCGAATCCAGCAGCACATCAATAAGCTTATCCATAATCATCCAGTCGGCTATAACCCTGGGATGCAAGGCTGGTTCAGCATACACAAATCAATAAATGTAATCATTATGTAAATAGAACCAACAACAAAAGCCACATGATTATCTCAATAGATGCAGAAAAGGCCTTCGACAAAATTCAACAGTGCTTCATGCTAAAAACTCTCAATAAACTAGGTATTGAGGGAACGTATCTCAAAATAATAAGAACTATTTATGACAAACCCACAGACAATATCATACTGAATGGGCAAAAACTGGAAGCATTCCCTTTGAAAACTGGCACAAGACAAGGATGCCCTCTCTCACCACTCCTATTCAACATAGTATTGGAAGTTCTGGCCAGGGCAATCAGGCAAGAGAATACCAGAAATAAATGGTATTCAAACAGGAAGAGAGGAAGTCAAATTGTCTCTGTTTGCAGATGACATGATTGTTTATTTTAAAAAAACCCTGTTGTCGGCCGGGTGAGGTGGCTCACACCTGTAATCCCGGCACTCTGGGAGGCTGAGGAGGGCAGATCACAAGGTCAGGAGATCGAGACCATCTTGGCTAACATGGTGGAACCCCATCTCTACTAAAGAAAACACAAAAAAATTAGCCAGGCATGGTGGAGGGCGCCTGTAGTTCCAGCTACTCGGGTGACTGAGGCAGGAGAATGGTGTGAACCCAGGAGGCGGAGCTTGCAGTGAGCCCAGATCATGCCACTGCACTTGCACTCCAGCCTGGGTGACAGAGCAAGACTCCATCTCAAAAAAAAAAAAAAGAAAACCCCATCTTCTCAGCCCCAAATCTCCTTAAGCTGATAAGCAACTTCAGCAAAGTCTCAGGATACAAAATCAATGTGCAAAAATCACAAGCATTCCTATACACCAATAATAGACAAACGGAGAGCCAAATCATGAGAGAACTCTCATTCACAATTGCTACAAAGAGAATAAAATATCTAGGAATACAACTTACAAGGGATGTGAAGGACCTCTTCAAGGAGAACTACAAACCACTGCTCAAGGAAATAAGAGAGGACACAAACAAATGGAAAAACATTCCATGCTCATGAATAGGAAGAATTAATATTGTGAAAATGGCCATACTGCCCGAAGTAATTTATAGATTCAGTGCTATCCCCATCATGCTACCATTGACTTTCTTCACAGAGTTAGAAAAACTACTTTAAATTTCATATGGAACCAAAAATATAACTCATATAGCCAAGACAATCCTAAGCAAAAAGAACAAAGTGGGAGGCATCACGCTACCTGACTTCAAACTATACTACAAGGCTACATTAACCAAAACAACGTGATACTGGTACCAACACAGATATATAGACCAATGGAACAGAACAGAGGCCTCAGAAATAACTCCACACATCTACAACCATTTCACCTTTGACAAACAGGACAAAAACAGGCAATGGGGAAAGGATTCCCTATTTAATAAATGGTGTTGGGGTAACTGGCTAGCCATATGCAGAAAACTGAAACTGGACCCCTTCCTTACACATTATACAAAAATTAACTCCAGATGAATTAAAGACTTAAACATAAGACCTAAAACCATAAAAACCCTAGAAGAAAACCTAGGCAATACCATTCAGGACATAGGCATGGGCAAAGACTTCATGACTAAAACACCAAAAGCAATGGCAACAAAAGCCAAAATTGATAAATGGGATCTAATTAAACTAAGAGCTTCTGCACAGCAAAAGGAACTATCATCAGAGTGAACAGGCAACATACAGAATGGGAGAACATTTTTGCAATCTCTCCATCTGACAAAGGGCTAGTATCCAGAATCTACAAGGAACTTAAACAAATTTATAAGAAAAAAACAAACAACCCCATCAAAAAGTGGGCAAAGGATATGAACAGACACTTCTCAAAGGAAGACATTGATGTAGCCAACAAATATATGAAAAAAAGCTCATCATCACTGGTCATTAGAGAAATGCAAATCAAAACCACAGTGAGATACCCATCTCACACCAGTTAGAATGGCAATCATTAAAAAGTCAGGAAACAACAGATCCTGGAGAGGATGTGCAGAAATAGGAACACTTTTACACTGTTGGTGGGAGTGCAAATCTAGTTCAACCATTGTGGAAGACAGTGTGGCAATTCCTCAAGGATCTAGAACCAGAAATATCATTTGACCCAGCAATCCCATTACTGGGTATAAACTCAAAGGATTATAAATCATTCTACTGTTAAGACACATGCACACATGTGTTTATTGCAGCACTATTCACAACAGCAAAGACTTGGAACCAACCCAAATGCCCATCAATGATAGACTAGATAAAGAAAATGTGGCACATACACACATGGAATACTATGCAGCCATAAAAAGGATGAGTTCATGTCTTTGCAGGGACATGGATGAAGTGGGAAACCATCATTCTCAGCAAACTAACACAGGAATGGAAAACCAAACACCGTGTGTTCTCACTCATAAGTTGGAGTTGAACAATGAGAACACATGGACACAGAGAGGGGAACATCACATACTGGGGCCTGTCAGGGGGTGGGAGGACTAGGGGAAGGATAGCATTAGGAGAAATAACTAATGTAGATGATGGGTTGATGGGTGCAGCAAACCACCATGGCACCTGTATACCTATATAACAAACCTGCATGTTCTTCACATGTATCCCAGAATTTAAAGTACAATTAAAAAAATTAATAAACAGGAAGGGTAAAAAATATAAACAGAGAAAGTTTCTGTTTCAATTTGATGATATTGTGATATCACATAGACTGTGATAAGCCAGGTGTATATAATACCCAGAGGAACTACTGAAAGCTTACACAAAGAGTTTTACTCAAAAACACATGATAAATCAAAATGTAATTCTAAAGACTATTCAAATAACCCAAAGGAAGGAAGGTATATTAGTCTGTTCTCACACTGCTAATAAATACATACCTGAGACTGGGTAATTTATAAAGAAAGAGGTTTAATGAACTCATAGTTCCACATGGCTGGGGAGGCCTCACAATCATGGCAGAAGGCAAGGAGGAGCAAAGTCACGTCTTACACGGCAGCAGGCAAGAGAGCTTGTGTAGGGGAACTCCCCTTATAAAACCATCGGATCTCATGAGACTTATTCACTATCACCAGAACAGCATGGGAAAGACCTGCCCCCATGATTTAATTATCTCTCACCGTGTCCCTCCCAGAACAAATGGAAATTATGGAAGCTACAATTCAAGGTGAGATTTGGGTGGGGACAGAGCCAAACCATATCAGCAGGGGAAAAAAAAAAAAAGAGGCAGAGGAGAGAAAATACAGAACATAGACAGAAAAAAAGGCAGACTTAAATCCTAACACATCAGTAATTATATTACATAAAAATGGTTTAAATATACCAATTAAAAGACGGAGATTGTTAGAGTGAATTAAAGAACATGGCCCGATGTTATGCTATCTACAGAAAACTCACCTAAAGTGTAATGATATAGGTTAGGTATTATATTGTGAAAGTAAAAATATATCATGCAAATATTAGATCAAATTCAAAATTAGAGTTAGAAATCCCAATATTACTCTCTCAAAAATTGACAGAAAAACTTGACAGAAAACCATCAAGAACATGTAGAAGCATAAATATAACAAAAAAACCTATAAGTAGAAACTAAATAAACCCTTCTAAATAATCCATGAGTCAAAGAAAAGTTCTCAAGGGAGGTTTAAAAATACCAGGAATTGGATAAAAATGAAAACAGCTAGGCACAGTGGCTCATGCCTGTGATCCCAGAGCTTTGGGAGGCTGAGGCAAGAGGATCACTTGAGCCCGGAAGGTTGAGACCAGCCTGGGAAACACAGTGAGATCCGTTCTCTATAAAAATTTGTAAAAATGATTAGCTGGGTGTAGTGGCTTGCACCTATAGTCCTAGCTACTTGGGAGGCTGAGGCAGAAGGATCACTTGAGCCCAGGAGTTGGTGGCTATGTTCTCAGTGAGCTGGTTGGGCCATTGCACTCTAGTCTGAGTAACAGTGAGACACTGTCATAAAAAAAAAGGGGGGGGGGAAGGAAAAGAAAAAGAAAATATCACGAAAATGTCACATATCAAAATTTGTAGGACAAAGCTGATGCAGTTCTGAGAGGAAAATTTATGAAACTAAATGCATGCATTTGAAAAGAGGAAAAGTCTCAAATGAATACCCTATGCTCCCACCTCAAGAACCTTAAAAAAAACAAAAAACCAGCAAGCAGAAGTAATAAAGATAAGAACAAAAATCAATGAAATTGAGAACAGGAGACAATAGAGAACAAGAGGGAAAAAAAAGTCAATGAAACAATGAGCTGGTTCCTTACAAAGTTCAATAAAATTGACAAACCTTTACCAAGATTGACAGAGAAAGAGAGACGGGGCAGGGAACAAGGGAGGGTGAAGAGAAAACACAATTACCAACGTTAGGAATGAAGATATTCCTATAGGTCCTGCTGATATGAGAAGGATTTTAAGGGAAGACTGCAAACAACTTTACAAACATAAATTTGATAATTTAGAAGATATGGAACACAAAGTACCATAACTTACCCAATGTAAAATACCTAATTTAAATAGCCTTGTAACTATTCAGAACAATAGATGTGTAATTTTAAAACTTGCAGAACAAAAATCTCCAGGTCCAATGGTTTCACTAACAACTTTTACCAAATGTTCAAAGAAGAATTGGTACCAGTTTATACAATTTCTTTCAGAAAACAGAAGAAAATGAAATATGTCCCATTTATTTTATTTAGCCTAGTTCAATACCAAAAACAATAGACAATTGTCCCTCAAAAAAACAAAGAAAGAAAGAAAAGAAAGAAAAGAAAAAACCGCAGCTTTCTCCTGAGCATAGAAAAAACATCTTTTTTAAATAATTAGCAAATAGAATTTAGCAACTTATAATAAGAATTATGTAACATGACCATGTTGCACTTATTCTAGGGATACAAAGTTGGTTCAGTATTTGAAAATCAATGTAATCCATTATCTTAACAGGCTGAAGATAAACAAAAATCACAGGATCATATCAATCAATGAATAACAAGTATTTGACAAAATTCATTGACCATTTATGATAAAAATAAACTCAGAAAAAGGAACTAGAAGGGAATTCCTCAGCTACAAAAAAAAAAAAAAAAACCCTATGGCTAGCATTATGCTAAATGGTGAAAGACTGAAATGTTTTCCATTTAAGATGAGAAATAAGACAAGAATACTTACTCCCACAATTCTTATTCATCATAGTACAGGAAGTTCTATAATACAATGAAGAAAAGAAAATAAAGGCATAGAGATTGGAAGCAAAGAAAAAAAGTGTCCGTATTTGCAGATAGCATGGTTGTCATCATGAAAAAAAATCCCAAAGAATCTACAAAACAAAACAACAATAAAAGCCCACCTCAAACAACCAACAAGTGAATTCAGCAAGGTCACAAAATACAAGATAAACATACAAAAATCTATTATATTTCTATACATTAGGAGTGAATGTGTAGACATCAAAATTTAAAATTATTATACCATTTAAAATCACTCCATTTGAAAAGACTCAAAAATGAAATAAGTATAAATTTAACAAAACATGTAAAGAATTTGTTTGCAGAAAACAAAACACTGTCATGAAAGAAATTAAAGGAGACATAAACAAATTATAAGACATACTGTATTCATGGATTAGAAGACTCACATAGTAAAGACGTCAGTTCTCTCCAAACTAATATGCAAGTTCCATACAATTTCTATCAAAATACCAGCAATAATTTTTTGTAGCTAACAACAAGATTATTCTTAAGTCTATATGGAAAGGAAAAGGAACTCGAATAAGTAAAACAATTTTTAAAAATTAAGAATAAATTGGAAGAAATAAGTATACCCAATTTCTAGAGTTATTATGGAGTTAGAGTATCAAGACTGTGGTTTTGGTGGAGGGATATGCTCATAGCTCAATAGAACAGAATAGAAAAGTAATTGAACATAATAGAAAATCCAAATTATAGAAATGGAGAACAGATCAGTGACTGCCAGGGTTTAAGAATGGAATGAGGGTGGAAGAGAAGTGGGTGTGGCTATAAAAAATATAAAAACATGGTAGATCTTCATGTTGATGGAAATGTTCTATATCTTGACAATATCAGCGTCAATACCCTGGTTGTGATAACGTACAATGATTTTATAAGATATTTCCACTGAAGGAGAATAGGTAAAATGATCTTTATGTATTATACGATCTCTCTTATTATTTCTTACTTCATGTGAATCTAACAATAACATCACAAGTTTAATTTAAAAATTCAGAAGTATTTTGGGCACAATGACAGATAATGGATCTTAAATTTTAATTGGTTAATTAATTCCTCTTTGAGGTTAACACCTCAATACTTGCCCTTCTTTGTGCAGTTCACTGCAACTACCCTAGTACACAGTCACATTCTTTTTTTTTTTTTTTTTTTTTTAGACGGAGTCTCGCTCTGTCACCCAGGCTGGAGTGCAGTGGCTTGATCTCGTCTCACCGCAAGCTCTGCCTCCCAGGTTCACGCCATTCTCCTGCCTCAGCCTCCTGAGTAGCTGGGATGACAGGCACCCGCCACCACGCCCGGCTAATTTTTTTTGTATTTTTTAGTAGAGACGGGGTTTCCCCATGTTAGCCAGGACGGTCTCAATCTCCTGACCTCGTGATCCACCCGCCTTAGCCTCCCAAAGTGCTGGGATTACAGGCATGAGCCACTGTGCCCGGCTGAGTCATATTCTTTTTTCTAGACTACTGCAGTTATCCATATTTCTAAAGCAAAGTATATAGTTAGACACTGTACTACTTTAAAAAAGAAAGAAAAAAAAACTTGGTCATACTAGAAAGCCCCGATGTTAGAATTAATACTCAAACACCTTAAATAATTTATTTTAAATATGTACAAAAAAAACCTAAAGGAAATCATACCCAAAGAACTGAGGAAAAGTATGAGAATGATGTCTTGCAAAATGGAAAATTTTAATAAAGAGATCTAAAAAATAACCAAGTAGAAATACTGGATTGAAAAGTAGAGAAACTGAAATTTAAAAATAATTAAAGAGACTCAGTAGCAGATTTGAGCAGGCAGAAGAAAAAGCCTGAAGATATTTGTGTTTTCTTTCACATACCATGAAATATAGAGGTAGGAGCTACAGGGGTGGAGCAGAGGCTCTACGATGTCATCAGCACCCCAGATTCATTTTTTTTTGTTATCATGTCATCCTCAGAAGACAAGAGACTGAAGAAAAATGAACAGAGACTTAGAGAGCAGTGGGACACCTTGAAGTATACCAACATATGCAAAATGACGCTCCCATAAGGAGAGGAAAAAGAAAGTGGGGAAGAAACATATTTGAAAAGATAATTCCCAAAGGAATTATTTGAAACGTAAAAATTCCCAAATTTGATTAAAAACATTAATTTGCATAACTGATAAGTTCAATGAACTTCAAATAGGATAAATTCAAAGACATTCACACCTAGATACATCATAATCAAATTCTCAAAAGCTAGAGAAAAAGAGATAATCTTGAAAGCAGTGAGAGAGAAGTGACTTATCACATAGAAGGGTTTTGTATCAGAAATCAAGGCTAGAAGGCAGTGGATTACATATTCGAAGGGATAAACAGAAAAAAGAGAGAGAAAAGAAACTGTCAGTGAAGAACTTTACATGCAGCAAAACTGTCATTCAAAATCACAGAGATATTAACACATTCCCAGGGTCTTTCATGGTGAAATGAAAGTACAGTAGACAATAAGTCAAGTCCACACAAATAAATAAATAGTATCAGTAAAGGTAACTATATAGATATTTTAAAAACAGTATAAATGTATTTTTTCTTTGCTTATTTTAGATATTTACAAATATCTAAACATAGACAAAAATGTATTTTTTTCTTTGTAACTCCTTTTATTTCCCTACCTGATTTACAAGCCAACTATTTAAAGCAATAATTATAAGTCTGAGTTGATACATATACAGTATATGATATAATCCGTATCACAATAACAATACAAAGGAAATGTAAGGTAATAGAATTACGGAAGAGCAAAAAAATTGTATGCTATTGAAATTAACTTGATATTAATCCAAACTAGAATTTTATACATGAAGAAGAAAACTGAAGAATATACATGAAGATGATATATGAAGAAGATTATACATTAAGAAGAAAAATCATTAAGGCAATCCTAGGGCAATCATTAAGAAAAAACTCAAAAAAAAAAAAAGACAATACTATGCTGGGAAATCTCTATTAAATATTTACATACTTAATACCTAAATGTGTATTTAACAAAAGAGAAGGCAATTATAAAGAAATTGAGGGGAAAAAGACATAAAACAAATACAAACAACTAGCAAAATGGCAGATGTGTTTCCTTGTAAGTATATAAGTCGTGCATTGCTTAATGATAGGGATGTGTTCTGAGAAGTGTGGTGTTCTGAGAAATGCATTTTTAGGCAATTTCCTCATTTTGCAAACATCGTAGAGCAGGGGTGTCCAATCTTTTGGCTTCCCTGGGCCACACTGGAAGAAGAATTTTCGTGGGCCACACATAAAATTAACACTAATGACAGCTGAAACAAAACAAAAATCACAAAAAAATCTCATAATGTTTTAAGAAAGTTTACAATTTTTGGGGGGACCACATTCAAAGATGTCCTGGGCCACAGGTTGGACAAGATTGTCATAGAGTATATTTACACAAACCTAGATGGTATAGCCTACTGTACAACTAGGCTATATAGTATAGCCTATTGTTCCTAGGCAATGAACATGTTTGTACAGCACGCTACTGTACAGCATCTTACTATATTGAATACCATAAGCAAATGTAACACAATACTAAGTATTTGTATATTTACAAATATCTAAACATAGACAAGATAATGCATTGTGCTATGACATTATGATGCCTATGACATCACTAGGCAATAGAAATTTTTCAACTCTGTTATTACCTTATGGGAACACTGTCATATATGCAGTCCATCATTAACCAAAATGTTCTTAAGTGGCACATAACTGTAATTACATTAAATATAAACTCTCCAGTTAAAAAGTGGAGATTGGCAGATTTATAAATGCATATAATTCAACTTTATGCTATCTATAAGAGAAATAGTTTAGATTCGAAGACAAAAGTAGGTTAAAAAAGGATGAAAACAGTAACCAAAGAGAGCTAGAATAGTTATACTAATATCAAACAATACAGACTTTTAGACAAAACTTGTTCTGAGACAAAGGACATAAAATAATAAAAGGGTCAATCAATCAAGACTATATAACAATTATAAGTATATATGCAAATAACAACAGAGTCTCAAAACACATGACAGAAAAATGGACAGAATTGAGGGTAAAGAATACAACAATAATAGTTGGAGACTGTAACAATACCCCACCTTCAATAATACCCAACTTTCAATATAGGATAGAACAAATAAACATTTGAAGAAAGATCAGCAAGTAATGAGAAGGCCTGAACAACAGTCTAAACCAACTAGACCTAATAGTCATCTATAGAACACTTTACTCAGCAACAGCAGAATACACATTCTCCCCAAAGGCATACATTCTCCAAGACAAACCATATGATAGGCCATCAATAATGTCTAAATAAATTAAAAGGAGGCTGGGCGTGGTGGCTTATGCTTGTAATCCCAGCACTTTGGGAGGCCGAGGTAGGTGGATCACAAGGTCAGGAGATTGAGACCATCCTGGCTAACACCATGAAACTCCGTCTCTTCTAAAAATACAAAAAAAATTAGCCAGGCATGGTGGCATGCACCTGTAGTCCTAGCTACTCAGGAGGCTGAGGCAGGAGAATTGCTTGAACCGGGAGGCAGAGGTTGCAGTGAGCCGAGATCGCGCCACTGCATTCCAGCCTGGGTGACAGAGCAAGACTCCATCTCAAAAAATAAAAATAAAATAAAATAAATTAAAAGGAATGAAATTATACAAAATATGTCCTCAACACAACAAAATGATTTTAGAAAGTAGTAACAGAAGGAAATTTGGGGAATTCACAAATGCATAGAAATTAAAAAACATACTCCTAAAAATCCTATGGTCAAAGAAGAAATCAAAAGTGAAATTAGAACATACTTTGAGAAAAATGAAAACAAAAACACGACATACTAAAATGTATGGGATACAGTGTGCTTATTAAGGAGGACCAGAAACTTCACTTTCCAAAGGGCTTTTAAACTTAATGGGAGGAAGCAATTCTGCCATTTCTGAATGAGGCCTTTCATTTGTCCTGGCTCTGGAGTGTGGCCTCAGCAAATGAGACAATGGCCTTTCTGGCCAGCAGCATTATTCATGATAGCTGAAAGATGGAAACAACCCAACTGTCCATCAAATGATGAATAGATAAACAAAATGTGGTATTTCCATACTATATTGTATCATTTTATTATATGAAATGGTCAGAACAGGCAAATCCATAGAGACAAAAAGTAGATTTGTGGTTGCCAGAGGCTGGAGGGAGGGATATGGGAGTAACTGTTAATAATTATGAGGTTTCTTTCAGGGCTGATAAAAATGTTCTGGAATTAGATACTGATAGCTGCATGACCTTGTGAATGAATACACTAAAATGTACACTTTAAAAAGCTGAATTTTATTTTATGTAAATCCTATCCCAGTTTATTTAGAAAACATGGGAAGACCACTATTCCTTTTATAAATGGAATACAGAGCATGGACTCTGGGATCAGTCACATGGGTCTACAATCTTGTCCATCTACTCCTCCTTCCTCCGCTCTAAAATAGACACAATTAATAGCAATCTCTCAATTAATAGCAATTTTCATCATTATTATTTCATCATGCCTGTAAAAAGATATTGCAATTATTATCAATTATGAATATAAATTATGTGTTGGTGATTAGAGAGCCCTGCTTGCCAAGAGAGAAAATAATTGAGTAGAATCCCATACTGCTAGGATAAAGACCATCAATATTCTCTCAGGCATTGTATTCTGCTCCAAAAAGTGAGATTCTATAGTAATATTGCTTCTCCCTCCCCATACCTTGTAAAGTGGAAATTAAGTCCTTTCTTGCTAATTTGAGTATTTAGGAATCAATTCAGTGAAATGTTGTGAAACGATGAAGCTTTTGTTACATCTCAAAATGAATGTTACAGGTAAAAACAAAAAGTTATTACTAAAACTTTCAAAAAAGCAATATTTTCTAGTTCTATACATTCTACTTCTAAAACATCTCCTGAAATTCTCCCCCAAATTATTATAACAGCATCCCGTTGGTGTTTCCTACCAATGTTTCCCTTACAGTGCCCAGAGTCATGAATCTAAAATAGATATGCTCATGTCCCTCTTTGTTCAAAGACATCCTCTGACTTTGAACTGCTTACAGAAATAGATTCCACCTGTGTTGATACAAGTGATTGATTGGTCATGGTTTGCTGAAGTGTATATGGTCAAGTATTCTAGGGATATGCCTGAGCTGAATGAAAAGACATTCTTGAATTCAGTTTTAATATCCTCGATGGATATGGGAATAGAGGAGAAGAATGAAATGTGGCTAGTGTTTCCCATGCTGAGATTAAGGTCAAACTCCTTAGTACACGCTTTATAAAGGATCTGTCAACAAATTTACTTCCAAGAGTATTATCTTCTGTTATCATTGCAACATCTCCTAGCATTATCTGCAATGTCCTTCCTGACCTTCACTACATAGACAATATATAACATTATTCGAATCTCAGCTTAAAACGTATCCTCGGTTAGCTTTTACAAACCATCCCGTGCCCAAACACCACTCATATTCCTGGAGATATTGCTGCTGCTTCTATGTTTCCAGATCGCTTTGTTCCTACTTTTATTATAGTATTTATTCTATTATAGTTCATTGTTATGCATTTGGATCTACCACTATATTCAAACTCTTTGGTAAGTACCATGTTCAGGAGATTCTAGTTCAGAATATTGTATATACTTTTTCTGAAAGGTTAGGACTTCTGTTTCAAAAGTAGATATCTTCTGGCAAAAGTCAGAAGACTCTAGACAGATCTGAAATTCAGATTAAGTTGACAATTAGGACAAAAAAGACAAAACTCATGGCTACACAAACCAGTCAGTAATACTCAAGTTTCTGGACAAGTTTCTACCAAGCCCATTCAAAGTATGCAATATGGTGAAAAACTATCAGAATGGAAGTCAGGAGACCTGGGTTCTCATTCTTTCTCTGCTATTAGTTAGCTAAGTAGATTTTCAAAGATGGAAACTTAATCTTTCTTGGCCATAACGATCATATCAATAAAAAGTGAGGTTCTATTATCTGCTAAATTATTACAAAGATCTCCGTAGCTCTGAAATTTTAGGCACTGTATCTTTGTAGGTTGCTGCATGGTCTCTAAGTGTTAGTTGTTGTCTCCTAGTTGAATGGCTCAATGTGTATGAGTAATAATTATTCAGAATTAATACGTGTAACAATTATCTCCCTAAAACTTTTTAGGAATCCAAACAGATTCTTAGTTTAAATAATTATTTTTGTTGTTAGGACTGTTTATAGATAATAAAGACATGTGACAAATTCATTCTCGTTCACCTCGAATATCTATCTGTTTTCTTCTACACCCAGGATAAATACACTTTAGATAATTGCAAATCTTCCCTTTTTGTTCTTCAAATCCTCACAATTACAGTAATTCTTCTATATCTTCTTATTCAGACTCTTTTTAAATTCCAAGAACAAATTAAATTACTCTATCATCTGGAAGCAGAAAAAAGAACAAAGTGGATTTTTTCACAAATGGATTACATAACATGAATATTTTCATTTGTCAGATCACTTTCTTTCCTGTCAGTGTCAAGGCAAAAAAAGGCCAAGAATGTCTTCCAAAAGACAGTTTTTCCTCAAACCAGACATCAGACAGACCTTCCAAAGGGCAGTCAAGCATACTAAATCCAGTTCATGAATATGAAGGTTTGGGATTTTAGTGGTTTTAGTCCCTTTCTATTAATGAGAAGTAAAAATGTGTGTCTCATTTAAACAGAAGGGATTCAAAAACTACCCAACTGGTAATAGAAAAATAAAAGTAAACCAAAACAGTTTCCAATAAAATATTATAGTATAAACTTTAAAAAATTATTTGTTTTATTTTTATTATAATTTTATCTTTATAAACTATGAAAATTTTTAAATCAGTGTTTTCTTTGGTGTTATGTTCCAATAGCAAATGGTTTTCATGGATAATCTTATGGGTCATTGCTTCTTTTAATTAGTAGCTTTTGCTAAACATAAAAAAATCCTCAAGTAATTTTTAACACTGATTACAACTGCCTAGTCCATTAACAAATTGTCATATTAACACTGGCCACATTGTACAGCCTCCACATTGTACAGCCTATCTTTAAAGGCTACTTGTTTCATTTTCATAGATTTTAATTAACTTTTCCTTTCCTATTAGAGTTGACCATTAAGCAGCAACAAAGGTATTTTGCCTTTTTTGCTTCTGGATATGCAGATTTTGACTGAAAAAAGAGATCTGGAAAATGCAAAAAATATAGATACCAAATTAGATGGTGGTGAGACTTGTAGATAGAATCAAAGAAGCCAGGCTCTGTAAACACTACCAGCACATTGATTGAATCAATTTCATGTTGCCACAATACTTCTGGAAGTCTGTAAAATTTCCATCAACAGCTTCTCTTATTTGCATTAGCTGGGAACAGTACATATAATCATAACTGACAGGCTAGAGGGAGTTTAGGCTTATGAAACAGAGAAAGGAAAGGAAAATGCTCATTGTTTAGATTCCCTAAAGTAGAAAATGTTATCTTTGTTTGGGAAACAGAATGTACTGTACTTGCAGTCTAATCCCTAAGGTTTAGGAAGGTCTACAAGTTTAGAACAGACCTCAAAGGTTCTCTCAAACAATGACCTCTTTTCCCAACACTTTCATATGTGTGCGTGTGTGTAGAGAGCAGAAAAGCCTGGATCCTGAACACCATGTTATATCATATATAGGTAATGTATATAATATCTGCTCAAATATCACTCTATCCAAAAGGACTTCCCTGATCTAAAATGATCTAAAACAAGACACATACTCTTCCCTTTCATTATTACTCTCTAAACTCTTACCTTGTTTTGATACACACATATATACATATATATACATAAATGTACATATATTTTAATACATATATTTATATAACATATATACGATATACATATATACATATATGTACATATATGTGTGCATCGAATATATGTGTTATATAAATATATGTATGAAAATGAGCTACATGTGTTTATCTTTAGAGAAAGCCTTTGATATTGTTAAATGTGTTATGTACATATTTACGTAAATCTATATCTATATAGACATATCTAAAGACAAATACATATAACTCATTTTCAAAATAAGTATGTACTCTAAATAGGTATAAATTGATAAAGACTGAAGCTACATAATAAATATGACCAATTAGTGGGTAACCAAAATACACAAAAAAAGAGAGAGGAAGGAGACGGAGTGAGAAACAAAAGCAAATGTAAAATTAGTAAGAAGAATTCAAAAGAAAATATAGGCTGAATTCCAAGAGAAAGACCCCTTTTGGACACAATTTATAACCCTTCATCTTTCAAGGGAAGACTTTAAAGTGTTCACATGCAAAAAGCTGGACTGACCATCTACCCTAGGTGTGTTACAATAAATGTAAAAGTCTTGCAAGTTCCTTCACCAAATTCTACATGGATCAAGATACTGTTAATCTTTCAGAGAAGCATTCTGCAACTTAACAAAGTTGGGCATAGTTCCAAAAAGCTTTCAGGAACTTCAGAGTAAGAACACTTAGGTCTAGTATGGCAGGAGCAGGCAAGTTTGAAAAGAAAGGAAGACTCTTTCACAGGCCTAGCTTCTCAAATTTACCGGTAGAAAAGGCTATGGAGCATCAACTAACTTTTTAACTAATAGACTTTCAACACCATTACTTTTTATAGATTATATAATAGCTTCCCCCACCTTCTCCTAAAGTCGATTTCAGTTTTAAGTCCTACCCTCAGATATCCAACCAACCTTTCCACACCACCAGAAGTACTCTCTCTGCTGTCATCTATTACAACTCTCCTCCATGCACTCAGCTCCAGTCCTGCTGGTTTCTGATCTTCAAAGAGCCTGTCATTAACATCGCCTCAGGGCCTTTGCTGCAACGAGTTCTTCTGCCTAGAACACACTTTTCATTTAATCTTTCATTTCATTTATGTATCTGCTCAAAGGCCATCTATCAGAAAGGACTTCCTTGATCTAAAACGATGTAAAGTCAGCACCAGCACCCACATGTGTCCCTTCTACCTTACTCTGCTTTGATTTTCTTCATAGTACTTTTTGACATGAAGAACATTATCTATATATTTGTTTAATTGTTTTGTCTTTTTGCCTCCACTAGGATGTAAGCACCATAATGTTGTTGAGATAATTGTTCAGGAACTATATATCTCAGGCACCTAGAAAAGTGCTGGGCACATAGGAAGTGCTCAGTAATACATGCTGAATAAATGACTCAAATTCTATTCTTCCTGCTAATGTAAAATTGAACTTTATACAACACAGACAACATCTCATTTTACACTCTTACTGTCCTCTAACACCAAGCTAGTATTGCTTAAAATCAATCATTTCCCATTGCTTTTAGACTATAATCTACATTCCCGGCAGGACCCAAAAAGCTTCTCATGGATTCAACTCTGTTTAATTTTCCAGTCTCACCTTTCACCATCCCTTTCCATATTCTAAATTCTGATCACACTAAACTATTTGCAGCTCTTAAATGTATCATGCTCTCTTGAACCTCTAAATCTACATCTGTTTCTTCTGCCTGGAATGCCCTGCCTACCCTGTTTACCCTGGCTAACTCTTACTTGTCCTTCAGGATCCAGCAAAGCTTTCCCACGTGGGGTTAGATACTGTTAGTAACTGCTCTCACAGTCAGTACCCTGTGCCTTGCTTTAACACAGCACTGTCACATTATTTCTAAAAATAATAATGGTTTTCTTATTTACCTCATCTCCCTCCCCTATTAATTGAGAGCTCTTTGGGAACCACCAGGCATCTCTTTGCACTTATTCAACACAGTACCTGGAACCAGTAAACACTTAATAAATATTGACTATAGGAATGCATATTAAAAATGTATATTGAAGATTGAAGTATATTACATTTTTTGAGATTTGAGAGATTTCTGAACCATGACTTGGGACTATTAGAGACATACTAATGATACTGCAAAGACTAGGATTATAAATTTCTACAGTAGAGCTTTCATTTTCAATAAACCACATAATCAAATATTTGTTATATGTAATTTCAAATATAAAGCTGAGATATTTTAAACTCAGTAAAAGCATTTGGATAAGTAAATATTATGTAATTGGGAAGGGCTAGGCATGACTCATTTTTTTTTTTCCAAAAAGTAACCTTGGTTAATATTTCAAGATTTGCCTATAAACTGAGCTTCCTTGTCTGTGACTGACTTTGAACCTTTCAAAACCAAAACATTAAGTTAGATATCTTGAAGTTTACTGCATATATATATAAGGAATTTTATATTATTAAGATGTGAATTTAGGGATCCCATTATTATGGTTCCCTCTGGCCCCCACCCCCATCCACTGGGTATTTGGGTGTCCATTTTCCCACATGGTGATGGATTTGCACTTTGCTTCATCAGGTCTCCCTTGGGCCAAGAACACATTTTAGCCATAATTATTGGAGCAGTCTGTGGCAGTGGAAAACCAAAGTTAACTGAACCACATGGAAATAAAACCCATGTCATTGGTGTCATTACCAGTACACCCTAACCAACAGAGTTAACCTCAATGTAAACAGCAGGCAAAAATAGCAAAACACTCCATCTTTTGGAGAAATCAGTCCGTTTGGAAAGAATGCAATAAGAAGGAAACACCTGAACTCATTTTTTTTGGACTAAAAGGAGATACAAGTACTGATTTCTTTTTTTTTTTAATTATATATGTATGTGAGTCAAAAAAAAATCACACAGTTGGAAAAAAAAATGTTCACAGTGAAAAACATTCTTCACTCTCCAGTACTCAACACTGACTGCCCATCTCTCAGGTACCCTCAAGAGTCAACCTCTATTACCACTGTCTAAATTTTATTTCCATCTCAGTGTACTTGTTTATGATTATGCTATGTGTGTGTGCATGCATGCAGTCATCTCCCTTTCTTTTAACAAATGGTAGCACGTTATATACCCATTTTTAAAAATAATATATAAAACTTTCATCTGAAATTTATTCTGCTGAAAGCAGTGCAGTATGAATCATACTTTATCTTTTTTTTCCAAATAAATGTCTATTGGTCAAAACCATTTATAGAATTATCAATCTTTCCCTCACTTATTTGAAATAAAATCTTACTGGGAACTAAGCTCTGTATATGTTTGAGTATATATCTAGGAATGCTACTGTTTTTATCATCTGTCTGATTATTTACTACTATCACTAATTTAACATTGTTTTATGTTTTGATAACTTAGAAGAGGTATAAACAGTAACATATCATGTAGTAAGTGACATAGATTGCTAAGTGTGGTACTGTTTTATAAATACGAAAAACTATAATTCACGGGATATTTTCATCAATATTGAACCTTAAATATTAACACATAATATGAGGATCAAACCTTTGGTTTAACAATCAAGTAAAAAGCATGAACACAATATTGGTATTATATGGGAAAACATATTTTCATTCACTCTTAGTAAGAGCATAAATCAGTACCTTATGGGAGAATATTATACAAACCCTACCAAAATTAACAATCCGTGTACTCTTTGACTTACCAATTCTACTTCTAGGAATTTATTCCACAGCCATACTTTCACTAGTGCAAAATGACTTATGCATGTTATTATTCACTGCAGTGTTACAGCAAAAACTGAAGGCATCTTAAATTTAAATCAGTAGGGAAACTTGTTAAATAAATTATATTCATACGATGGAGTTTCTACATAGTTATTAAAAAAGAACGAGGAAGTTCATTATACATTAATATAGAGAAATCTCCAAGAAATGGTAAGTAAAAAGCAAGATACTGAACAGCGGGTGGTATGCCATCATCTAGGTAAAAATGAATAGAAAAAAATGCATTCTTATTTACTCATATATGTATAAGTTATGCCTGGAAGGATACATATAAAAATAGGAGCATGCAACAGTGCAGCAAAGGAATAGAACTGAGAGTTCTATGTATTTTTCAGTAAATCTTTTAATGTATCATTTTAGTTTTAAATCTTGGGATTAATGGTAAAACATATTTATTGAGAACCTATTATGTTTGAAAAACTATAAGATAAGGAGTTTTCACTTTTGTTTTAAATTATTCAATTAAGCTTTATTAAACATTCAAAGACTAAAGAGAAAATATTAAGAACCTTACATTGCCATGAATTATTAAAGAAAAAAAAAGCAAACTAGATACCAGCATCAAATAACAAAAAAAGGAGATTAAAAAAAATCTAAGGTCATTCTGAGTTTGGAATGAGAAAAAATAATTCATGTACTATAGATGATGGCCAACTTGAAATCAGCAGTAAAATCTAGCAAGATACCTCAATGAACTACATAGATAATTCAATTTAACACAAATGTGTTAAAATATTGTAAATACCACAAATCTTAGATTATGGCTATTTGAAAGTAAAAGAGATGAAAAGGATAGGAGGGAACTCTAGAGAGTATCATCACACAAGCCAAAGAAAAGGGTAAGCCTCCAGTATAGGAATGTGGATAGCAGTGTCAAAGGCTACAGAGATCTTCTTAAATTTAAATCAGTAAGATTAAAAATTATAGCTTCACTCCAAGTATTCCCAAAGTTAAATGATAAAGAATATTAAACATGTTAAACATAAGAGAAACCAGTAAATACTGTTCTTAAAAACTTAGATAGGCCGGGTGTGGTGGCTTACACCTGTAATCCCAGCAGTTTGGGAGGCCAAGGAGGGAAGCTCATGAGGTCAGGAGTTCAAGACTAGCCTGGCCAACATGGTGAAACCCTGTCACTACTAAAAATACAAAAATAAGCCGGGCGTGGTGGCCCGCGCCTGTAATCCCACCTACTCAGAAGGCTGAGGCAGGAGAATTGCTTGAATCCAGGAGGCTGAAGTTGCAGTGAGCAGAGATCACGCCACTGCACTCCAGCCTGAGTGGCAGAGCGAGACTCTGTCTCAAAAAAAAAAAAAAACCTTAGATATATGAGTACCTGCTAATAGGATAGCAACGCTGTAATAGTAAAGCATGTATGTAGTACAAGCCACAAAAATGTAGTTTGCCTTTTAATTATTCTGAAACATGGTGTTTTTTGTCAAATATTCTTGATAGATTAAGCGTTCTTTCATTGTCTCTGAAGAAATTATGTTAAAATCATCTCAGAAATCTCAAAACGATTTGGTAAAAGAGGTGAAAGAGAAATGAATGTAGATAGATACACAATGAAAGGATGAAAATGAAGGATTCTAATTCTATTCTAATATTAGGAATAGTATGAACAAATACAATGATCGTGTTAATCTGATCAACATTCTTATATAGAGTCCTTGTTTATTCCATTAGATCTTACCAGATCAGAACATTATAATTCTTATTCACTTGAAAGTGCCATGAATTTTCCATTCAAAGTTAACCAGAATTTCAATTCAAGAATATCAAAGGATAATCACATTATTTGAGAGTACATGAATTACTTAATAATACTACACATCTTGGTAACTGAAAGAAAACAGGTGTATCAAAATGCTAGTAATCAAAACTAATCTGAAGAGGGAAAATAGAGTTAGCAATACTATTAGTGAAATTTAAAATAACATCACATTCTGAGTTGTAGTTGACAATATTGAATTAAACTGAATCCTCCAGGCTAAACCTCCAATAGGTCCAATTACATTTTAAAGTAATTTCTAAAATCCTTAAAGATCTCAGAAACCAGAAACAGTGTTTTTTTGTTTTTGGTTTTGTTTGTTTTTGTTTTTGTTTTTTTCATCTCGCTCTGTCGCCAGGCTGGAGTGCAGTGGCACTATCTCGGCTCACTGCAACCTCCACCTCCCGGGTTCAAGCAATTCTCCTGCCTCAGCCTCCCGAGTAGCTGGGACTACAGGTGCACGCTGCCACACCCGGCTAATTTTTTTTTTTTTTTTTTTTTTTTTTTGTATTTTAGTAGAGACGGGGTTTCACCATGTTGTCCAGGCTGCTCTCGAACTCCTGAGCTCAGGCAATCCGCCCACCTCGGCCTCCCAAAGTGCTAGGATTACAGGCATGAGCCACCGCGCCCGGCCCATTGCTCTTCCAAAAGTTTAGAAATAAAAGTACTTGTTAAGTAATGATGGTTTTGATCTCATAGTTATGTTATTTAAATCAGTAGGACAAATATACAACAACTGCCGTCTGCTCAAAACTCAAACAATGGAGAGCATTTTTTTTTTTTTTTTTTTTGAGACGGAGTCTCGCTCTGTCGCCCAGGCTGGAGTGCAGTGGCGCGATCTCGGCTCACTGCAAGCTCCACCTCCTGGGTTCATGCCATTCTCCCACCTCAGCCTCTCGAGTAGTTGGGACTACAGGCGCCCGCCACCATGGCTGGCTAATTTTTTTTTTTTTTGTATTTATGGTAGAGACGGGGTTTCACCATGTTAGCCAGGATGGTCTCGATCTCCTGACCTTGTGATCCACCTGCCTCGGCCTCTCGAAGGGCTGGGATTACAGGCGTGACCCACCACACCTGGCCGGAGAACATTTTTAAAATGTAAAATTATTTTTCCAAAGTTATTACCCAAATGACGCTTTATAAGAGATGGCCTTTTCCCCATCTCCCTATATGTACATATGCTATTTATATTTCTAAACGTAAATTCTAACTTTGATTCTAATTTTGATGAAGACTCATTATGAATTAAGATAGCAAGCTACCAAGAGATAAGACTAGAGTGAAATAAGGGGCAGAAGACAGCAAATAGGGCTTTCAGGAAACAGAGTTCTTTATGATGGGCAGGTTATATGGAAATATAAATATGTCTATTTACTCACCATAATAAGGAAATTGTAAAGGAAGACATTTAATGATTTATGTAAAAAGATAAATACCATTTAATAAAGAATAGGTGATTACAAAAATATTTTATGCATAATTTTGCATAATAAAATTATCTTTTTCTTATTTGACAAGACTAGATTTTTAAATAACAGAGGGGAAAGAGTCAAGGACAAGGAGAATGACATATAAAAATTAACAAGCAAGATACAAAAAATATACATAAAATTGGAAGAAAAAAATTGAGGTGGTTAAAAAAGAATGAAAAAAAGGGCACCAACTTCCAAATGATAAAATGACTTAGAAGTATTATAGCTCATTTTGTTTCACAGAATTATATTATCATTATCATTACATAACTTCCATATTGTTGAAGCCAGTGGACACTCTTCTATTTGTGTCTTATTTGGGATCTCTGCAGCATTTGATACTGCTGACTACATTCCTATACGCCAGGCTTACCCCCTTCCTTTGGCTCATGTGACAACACTCTCTAGAAGTCCCTCCTATTCTTTCTTATCATTCCTTCTCAGTGTCGTTTGAGAATTCCCCTTCTATGGCTAAATCTCAAATATTACTATTAATATATCTTGGGTTCTGTCCTTTAACTTTTCATTTTAACATCTAGGGTCTCTGTAGATCTGGTTTCAGAATATAATTTGCCTAATTTCTGCTCTCATGTGCTACCTCCAACCATAAAAAACCCTGTCCCACCCAGGTAGCCTGCTTTATGAGACTCTATTTTCATAGTGCTGCTCTTTCTTTCCTGAATGTCTTTGTTCACCCAGATACCTTCTACTAAACCTTTGAAAGTCAAATATCGTGTTATCTCCTCTAAATATTTTTTAATAAATCCCTAGTGTACGATGACTTTTCTCTGTGCTTCTCCAGAAATCTGCTCATGTAATAGCATTTGTCTTGCTTTGAAATCACTAATTTACATGTCTGCTTTCATACTAGACTATAACTCCAGGTCAGACCACATCTTCTTCTTTCCCTAAGAATTATAAAATGCATATAGCAAAGGTTATCAAATGTACAGCTCAATGAATTATCACCAAATATATACCTGTGCAACTATTCCCAGAAAGATTACATCTTATTTGACTTTGTATCATCAGAGACTCACATATAATAAACACTGAATAAATACATAACAAATAGTAACAAATGGTATTGATTGGGTTTGGAGTATGTTAATCAATGCAAGAAATCAGCTCAGTGCTATGATCCAAAAACCAGATTTTAGACACCAAGATCAAATATCACTTATAATGGGGAAACTCTATAGTCACACAAACTAGTAACAATATAGAAATGAAATTTGCAATAAAAAAAATGACATTAAATAACAATCTTGCTAGGAAACCAAAAACATAGAGAGCTTGGCATTAATATCCAGAGAATGATAAGGGTCCACTATGTGATATTAATTTTGCCAGCAGATGACCCTCTTGGCTAGCCAGGTAAATGAGATAGCCGTAGAGTATCTCCAAAAGTAAAACCCAGAGACAGGCAGTCTATCAGCAGCTAAGCAACTCAGCTTCTTAGCAGTGAACATGCGAAAAGGATTGATGCAAATAGAACAGCTACAAATCTGCCTCATGGTGAATGGTTGTGGAAGACTGTAATCCAGAGGGGGCAGGGAAAAGGCTACAAGGCCACAGACAACACAACTCCAAGAATAAATTGCTAAGAAGTGACGGCATTGGGAGGCCAAGGTGGGTGGATCACCTGAGGTCGGAGTTCAAGACCAGCCTGACCAATATAATGAAACCCCATCTCTACTAAAAATACAAAAATTAGCCAGGCATGGTGGCATGCGCCTATAATCCAAGATACTCGGGAGGCTGAGACAGGAGAATCACTTGAACCCGGGAGGCAGAGTTGCACTGAGCCAAGATGGCGCCATTGCACTCCAGCCTGGGCAACAAGAGTAAAACTCCATCTCAAATAAATAAATAAATAAATAAATAAATAAATAAGTGACAGCAGCAGAAAGGCCCACCAGTGTACAAGATTGAGAAATAGATTGTCTCGATTTATATCAGCACAGTCTGTGGCCTGGGAGGCTAAACAGCAGAAGCTCAAATACAGAAAGACTATCTAAGCAATAGCAGCAGCTGCTAACCAATGAAACTAAAACCACATCTGTGCTTTACTTAGAAAAGAGTAAAGGTCCCCGGTGGCCTGTTCAATTTCACTCTTGCTGATAGACAGCTGCGTCTCTCATATAATTATTTAACAAAACTTAAAAATTTGCATTCAATTTCAGTATTACATTTTTACTTGCTTGATAGTTCATTCAGTAAGAGCTATAATACAAAGGAAAGATCCTTAAGAGGAATCATCATAGTGACAATGACAATAATAACAGCTAAAATGTATGAGTGCTCACTGTACCTCCAGTCACTGTGCTAAAGGTGTTCTTGCATTTTCTCATTTAATCTTCATGTCATTATATAGAGATGATTATTTTCCCCATTTTACAGGGGAGGAGACAAGCTGGGAGAGACTGTTTTTACCACTGGGAAATAGCAAAGTTGGACATCTAATTCAGGTCTGACTTCAGAACCTGCACTTTTCTCGGTTATGCTAAATTACCCAAATTCAACTGTTTTTTTGATATGTGAATTTTTTTAAATCAAGTGTTCCCATTTCTAGTCATGATGAAGGATGTTAACAAGATTCTTAAGACGCAAATAGCAGAAGGGTCACGGAATATGTCCAAATTTACTTTAGTTCTCCCAATATCAGCAGTGATGTTTCAAATTTACCTTGCCATACCTCAGAAAGTACTATACGGAGTCTCAATCCAGGAAAAGTAGAAAATTTAGAATCATCAAGGTGTAACTGTAGTTTTAAAAAATAAACCATTATGACTACTGGTTTTGAATTAGAATAGCAGAGCTATAAGGACATTTAGAGATCATGTAGTTTAAAAACAAAAAAAGAGAAAGCTGAAATGCAGGGAACAGAAATGATATAATAAAAGTCCCCACTGTCTAGTCTATCACAGAGCAAAGACTAGTGATATTAAGCACACCATAAGCCAATGATTCTTTCTGTTACATCATATGGTCCCAGTAAAAATCACTCAGTCCTCTAAAGAAAAAAACTTCTGATAGTTGGGCTAGTAATTCTGCAAGCAATAAATTGTATTATAACCACAGAGGAAAACATTTGGAACTAAGTAAAGCAGCCCAGTTGCCATATAAAGGATGATTTGGCAATTTGCAGACTTGGGCTCAAGTTCTACTCTCTGATCCATTGGGGCAAATCACTTAACCTATGTGAATATCATCTTTTTTTTTTTTTTTTTTTTTTTTTGAGACGGAGTGTTGCTCTGTCACCCAGGCTGGAGTGCAGTGGTGCGATCTTGGCTCACTGCAAGCTCCACCTCCCAGGTTCACGCCATTCTCCTGCCTCAGCCTCCCCAGCAGCTGGGACTACAGGCGCAAGACACCACGCCTGGCTAATTTTTCTTTTTGCATTTTTAGTAGAGACGGGGTTTCACCATCTTAGCCAGAATGGTCTCGATCTCCTGACCTCGTGATCCGCCGGCCTCGGCCTCCCAAAGTGCTGGGATTACAGGCATGAGCCACCGCGCCCGGCCGTGAATATCATCTTTTAAAGAACATAAGGCGGGGGGTGGACTGGTAATAACTACTCACAAGATTGTTGTAAGCATTAAGTGGAAAATAGGTGAAAGTGCCTAGTGTGACACAAAATGCTTGTTTTTGGCTGGGAGCATTGGCTCACGCCTGTAACCCAGCACCTGGGGAGACCGAGGCGGATGGATCTCTTGAGCCCAGGAGTCGGAGACCAGCCCGGGCAACATGGTGAGACCCGCCTGGGCAACATGGGGAGACCCTGTCTCCACAAAAATAAAAAATAAACAAACAAACAAAAAGCTCGTTTTCCTTTTCTAAAAGTAAGCATGTAGTGTATTTGGTTAAACTATTAGCTCTATCGGGCTGCATGGGTTCAAATCCCACTTCACTTAATAACCATGTAAGTTAGGGAATTACTTACCTTCTCTGCACTCTAGCTTTTTCATCTATAAAATGGGGATGGACTATTTTAAAGGATTTAATTAGATAATGCATGTAAAACACTTGGCTTACATCCTAAGACATGGTAAGCATTCTTGAGGAGAATTATCTTGATTCCATTCTGTAACATGCAAGAAAGATAAGTATGCAACATTCCCATTTATTTTATATCTGTATAAGATACTATGTCAATACTTTTGCTTCAATTTTTTTCGTTCAATTACCTTTCCATCAATTTTATTCCATATCATTTTTTGAAGATTTAAAGAACGTGTGATCATCAAGCAATTATGATGTTACAACAAACAATCTATTATAACATAAAGAAAACAGAGAGCTACACATCGTTCTTGATCTTATTTTCGAATTTAAAACAAATCTCAATGTACATTCACCATTCAAGATAATATCAACACACAACATGAACAATTTAGCTAAGGCCTTCTGGCAACAAGATGGCTCTAGCTATGCTAGAAGCCTTCTTACAGTATACGTCTTGAAATGTGGGATAAAACAAATACATAGTTGAATTCACAAGAAAAAAGGAGGTTCCTGGATGCTCAAACAGTCAAATGAAAATGCACAAACAAGTTATTGCTGCAGTAGACTATGAATGGAAACAGGACTGGGGAAGAGCTCCATGAAATGTAAAGATAGACCGTAACTGCTGGAGTTTTAGATTTTAATATCCACTAAGTGACAGAAAATAAGGGCTTGCATCCATTTTGAATGAGACAGGACACTGGAACTGAGATTCCTATATGAAGCTGGGACCCTCTCTAAAGCCATAGTACCCAAACTTTAGCAACCATAACAATCACTTGGAGGGCCTGTTAAAACCCAGGTTCCTCAATCCAGCCCCAGAGATTCTGGTCCAGCAGACCTGGGTATTTGTATCTCTAGTACATTCCCAGGTAATGCTGATGCTACTGGTCGATAAACCAAACTGTGAATAGTGTTGCGCTAGCTAAAGGCTGCATCATTAGTGAAAAGGGTCCTAAAAATTATCTTCCCTGATCCAGGGAGATGATAAGAAACATATTTCTGACAAGGACTCCTCCATTGTGTACTAGTTAAGTGTAAAAATGAACACTGCCCACATAGCATATGAGTGCTAGCCTAAGGAATTAAAACTGAAAAATTGGCCTTGGGTTGGAGATTCCTCTGAGGCATATGGAAAATGTAAACAAAAGACTGTTCTGCAGGAAAACTTTCACAACCCAAATTATGTGAAATCCCCATTTAGATAACTCAAAACCAATAATTAAAAAACAGTCAAGGAAATGTTTATGAGCAAGAGTCTACAAAAATAATAGAAAGACTGGTACAACCAAAATATAAGATAACAGAACAATTGAAAGCACTTATAAAATGTTTTAAATGATTTAAAGACACACAGACACACACATACACACACACACACACACACACACACACACACACAAATAGAAAACAGGCCTGGCATGGTGGCTGATGTCTGTAATCCAGCATTTTGGGAGACTGAAGTGGGTGGATCACCTGAGGTCAGGAGTTCGAGACCAGCCCGGCCACCATGGTGAAACCTCATCTCTACTAAAAATACAAAAAAAATTAGCCAGGTGTTGTGGTGGGTGCCTATAGTCCCAGCTACTCAGGAGGCTGAGGCAGGAGAATCACTTGAACCTGGGAGGCAGAGGTTGCAGTGAGCTGAGATCACACCACTGCACTCCAGCCTGGGCAACAAGAGCAAAACTCTGTCTCAAGTTAAAAAGAAAGAAAGAAAATGGAAAACATAAAAAATAACTTCTGGAAATAAAAAATAATAGTCTTAAAAAATAATAGCCCTTGCTACAAAATTTCAATAGGCAGGTTTTAGGTGAGGCATAGGTGGAGAAAAGAATGAGTAGGCCAGGTATGGTGGCTCACGCCTGTAATCCCAGCACTTTGGGAGGTCGAGGCGTGTGGATCACCTGAGGTCAGGAGTTCAAGACCAGCCTAGCCAACGTGGTGAAACCCCATCTCTGCTAAAAATACAAAAATTAGCCGGGCATGGTGGTGGGCGCCTGTAACCCCAGCTATTCGGGAGGGTGAGGAAGAAGAATCACTTGAACTCGGGAGGCGGAGGTTGCAGTGAGCCGAGATCGCACCATTGCACTCCAGCCTGGGTGACAAGAGCAAAACTCCATCTTAAAAAAACAAAAAACAAAACAAAAAAAAAACAAGTGCACTGGGAGAGCAGACCAGGGAAATCACAGAGAATGCAGTGCAGAGGATGAAAAGATAAAAGGTACTAAAAAGCTATGAAGTTACATTAAGGACAGGATGAGAAATTCCAACAGGTTAGCCACAGTTTTAGTGGTTGACTAAGGAGACAATAGAGAGAAGCAATTTGAGATGCTACATAATGACTAAAAAATCTTCTAGAACTGGAATCCTAGGAATACAGAATCACAAAGAGAACCAAGCAGAATAAGTAAATAAGTCTATACCAAATACATAAAATAGTAAGACTGCAGAATACCATGGGCAAAAAGATCTTAGGGAAAATAAAAAAGAAAAGATAAGACAATTTATTTGTAAAGGAATTAGAATTTGGCTGACAGAAGATAGCAGCAACAAGAGACTCTAAGATAATAAAATATCTTTCAAGTGTTAATAAAACGCAACTGTAGTCTTAGGATTCTCTACCCAGGTAAACAATTATGTAATACTGAAGAGAAAATGAAGACATTTCCAAGACAGAGTTTACCACTCATTGAAAGAACCAGGAAATGATTTTCAGTCCAAAGGAAACTGATCCTAAGATCCTCTTAATATCTGACGGTAGAAATATTGAGGCATTGTACACTTTAAGTCAGGTAGATATGCTATAGTTTTAAGAGTGCCTACTAAAATCATACAAATAGTATGTACTTTCAAACATGTAGCAATGTACATACAAATAGTATGTACTTCCAAACACGTAGAGATGAAAAGTGTGCAGAAAATTCAATCAAGTTATGGGTACATACACAAATAGTAAAAGTATAAACACACACAGTATGATATACACCAAATTCAGGATAATTGTCACATCTAAAGTCCGAGGGAAAGGAAAGGAATGTGCTTAGGATCCTAGCAATACACGACACCAACATTTTCATGCAAATAAGGCAAAATGTTACCATCTGCTAAATCTGAGTGGTGCATATATGACCTTCCATCATTTGATTTCTGTATATGTTTAAAATATCTCATAATTTTTTTAAGTTAAGAAGGCAAATAAGTTTAGCTAAGCCAACGTAAGAAAAGCTTAGTTAGTTGGAAAATTACTTACCGTGAATTCATTTTCCAAAAGAAGTCAAGAACAGGCTAAATTAGTCAGGTAGCAGGCCCAATAAAAGCCAGGTTTAAAAAATGTCTAATATGTATTGTCTTTCCTCTCGAATCTGTTCTATTTGGTTTGTCTAAGATTCTTTGATTGTGTAAGAACTTAAGACAAAAGCTATATATAACAAAACATTGTGTTCTTATACTAATGATAATTGTATCAGTGGTTCAAAAATGGAGGCTAATGAATAAGGGATGATATTAAGTGAGATTTAACACAAGTTCTACAGATAGGGCAAAACGTCGTAAAATTATTTGAAGGGCTACAGTAATATACTAACCAGCTTAAAATATACACATTAGAAAATTAGAAAGACTAAAAAGGGGGTACGGTCTAGATTAGTCTTTGAAAATCATTAGCTTTCTTTTTCTCACATGTCAAGCTCCAAATCAGCTATGATACATTTTTGGCTTTGGCTTCAAAGGATCTCTCTAACCTCACCATTTTTTTACCGATAACTCAAGTCCACTCCGTTTGTAAGGGGTTTCTGGTTTCTTTTTCCACTCATCAGATGAAAATCATGCTTGTTTTTAGTGACTCATACCTTACCGTATGTTGTTTATTAATTGCAAAACAATTCCTGTTAGTGACTGTTATGATAGCCCCAAGAGAATGAAGGCTAAAATTAGACCTTTTGGCTTTTGGTTTGTTTATGAGCAGGTATATGCAGGCTGTGACCTATCCCCTTTACATCTGCTCATTTCTTATAAAGCAGCAGCATAAGGGCAGGAGTCAGAGAAATGGAATTGCCTCCTTAACTTTTAGAATTGAAGCAGACAGGTATAATGAAGTAAAAGAAAAACATAAATGCATAGATGTGGGATAGGCTTTGTGGAGCTGTTTTTAGCACTCTTTATGTGGCTAAAAATAGGTATATGTACTGGAGTGTTTTTGTTTTCTATGTTTTTTACTTTTAGACAAAAATGGCATCTTCAAAAGTTTTATTTTTCATTGAGATGAACCTCTAAGCTGTCCTCTCCCCTGCCAGCCTCCTTTAATTCAAGATGGATTAAAGACTTAAACATTAGACCTAAAACCATAAAAACCCTAGAAGAAAACCTAGGTATTACCATTCAGGACATAGGCATGGGCAAGGACTTCATGTCTAAAACACCAAAAGCAATGGCAACACAAGCCAAAATTGACAAATGGGATCTAATTAAACTAAGGAGCCTCTGCACAGCAAAAGAAACTACCATCAGAGTGAACAGGCAACCTACAAAATGGGAGAAAATTTTTGCAACCTACTCATCTGACAAAGGGCTAATATCCAGAATCTACAATGAACTCAAACAAATTTACAAGAAAAAAACAAACAACCCCATCAAAAAGTGGGCGAAGGACATGAACAGACACTTCTCAAAAGAAGACATTTATGCAGCCAAAAAAACACATGAAAAAATGCTCACCATCACTGGCCATCAGAGAAATGCAAATCAAAACCACAATGAGATACCATCTCACACCAGTTAGAATGGCAATCATTAAAAAGTCAGGAAACAACAAGTCCTGGAGAGGATGTGGAGAAATAGGAACACTTTTACACTGTTGGTGGGACTGTAAACTAGTTCAACCATTGTGGAAGTCAGTGTGGCGATTCCTCAGGGATCTAGAACTAGAAATACCATTTGACTCAGCCATCCCATTGCTGGATATATACCCAAAGGACTATAAATCATGCTGCTATAAAGACACATGCACACATATGTTTATTGTGGCACTATTCACAATAGCAAAGACTTGGAACCAACCCAAATGTCCAACAATGACAGACTGGATTAAGAAAATGTGGCACATATACACCATGGAATATTGTGCAGCCATAAAAATGATGAGTTCATGTCCTTTGTAGGGACATGGATGAAATTGGAAATCATCATTCTCAGTAAACTATCGCAAGGACAAAAAACCAAACACTGCATGTTCTCACTCATAGGTGGGAACTGAACAATGAGAACACATGGACACAGGAAGGGGAACATCACACTCTGGGGACTGTTGTGGGGTGGGGGGAGGGGGGAGGGATAGCATTGGGAGATATACCTAATGCTAAATGACGAGTTAATGGGTGCAGCACACCAGCATGGCACATGTATACATATGTAACTAACCTGCACATTGTACACATGTACCCTAAAACTTAAAGTATAATAATAATAAATAAATAAATAAACTGAAAACCTAAAAAAAAAAAAAATTTAAAGCATGGTTTCAGGTTTCATCAGCTCTGGTCAGAAATATAAATGTTATACCTTATATTTATATTTTACATAAAAATATATATTTGCCAATGTCATAAAGCAAAAAAAAAGGAAATAGGTCCAATTACTATTCCTTTGAATCTTCAATATGTAAAAGCAGTATCATTAAAAAAAGCAAATAACTTAAAAGCTTGATACTCTAATTAGCACAAAGTGGATTTTTTAATGTAAAAAAAGTCATTTCCTTCCAGAAGTAGATTTTTCCTTTTATTTTCAGTTGAAATGTAATAATTGTACACATTTATGGGATACAGAGTGATATTTTGATACATGTATGCAATATGTAATGAGCAAATCAGGGTAGTTAACATATCCATCATCTTCGACATTTATCCTTTCTTTTTGTGGTGAGCATTCAAAATCCTCTCTCCTAGCTTTTTTGAAAATATACAGTAAGTTATTGTTAAACATATTCACCTGACACTGCTACAGTACTTTACAATTTATTCTTCCCATCTAGCTGTAGCTTTGTCTGTTAACCAGCCTCTCCCTATCATCCCCTCCCTCAATCTTCACAGTACCTAATAACCACTATTCTACACTCCTACAAACTCAGTTTTTTTTTTTTAGTTCTCACATATGAGTGAGAATACGCAGTCTTTATCTTTCTGTGCTTGACTTACTTCATTTAACATAAAGTCCTCTAGGCTCATCCATGTTGCCAGGACTGGCAGGATTTCTTTCTTTTTCATGGCTTCTTTTTTATCCCATTGTGCATATATAACACATTTTCTTTATCCATTCATCTGTTGATGGACATTTAGGTTGATTCCATGTCTTAGCTATTATGAATAGAACTGAAATAAACATTGGGGTGCAGGTACCTCTTCGATATACTAATTTTTTCTCCTCTGGATAAATACTCAGTAGTGGGATTGCTTGATTGTAAGGTGGTTCAATTTTTAGTTTTTTTGTGGAACTTCCGTACTGTTTTCCGTAATGGAGGTATTAATTTACATTCCCACTAAGAGTGTATAATAGTTGCCTTTTCTCCACATCCTTGCCAGCATTTGTTATTTTCTGCCTTTTGATGATAAACATTCTAACTGGGATGAGATATTTCACTGTGGTTTTGATTTGCATTTCTCTGATGATTAGTGATGTTGAGCATTTTTTCATATACTTATTGGCTTCTTGTGTGTCTTCTTTAGAGAAATGTCTACTCAGACCCTTTGCCCATTTTTTAATGATTATTTGTTTTCTGTTGAGTTGTCTGAGTTCTTTACATATTCTGAATATTAGTCCTTGTCAGATAAATGGTTTGCAAATATTTTCTGCCATTCCACAGATTATGTCTTCACTCTGTTGATTATTTCCTTTGCTATGCAGAAAATTTTCAGTTTGATATAGTCCGTTTTGTCTATTTCTGCTTTTGTTGTCTATAGTTTTGAAGTCTTACCCATGAAATCTTTGCCTAGACCAAATTCCTGAAGTATATTACCTAGGTTGTCTTTCCCTGTAGTAATTTTATAGTTTCAGGCCTTATGTTAAAGTCTTTAATCCATTGTGAGTCAATATGTTTTGTATATGGTTAGAGACAGAGGTCTGGTTTTATTCTTTCACATACGGATACCCAGTTTCCCAGAACTCTTTATTAACGAGGCACTTTTGTTAACACTTTATTAACGAGACACATTGGAGAATGTATGTTCTTGGCAACTTTGTTCAAAATCAGTTAGTTGTAAATGTGTGAATTCATTTCCGGTTCTCTATTCTGTTCCATTGGTCTGGGTATTGGTTTTTATACCAATATCACATTATTTTGGTTAATGTAGCTTTGTGGTATATTTTGAAGACAGGGAGTGTTATGCCTCGAGCTTTGTTCTTCTTGCTCAGTAAAGCTTTGGCTATTTGAGGTTTTTGGGTTGTTCATGCTTCTATATGAATTTCAGGATTTTTTTTCTATTTTAATGAAGAATATCATTAGTATTTTAATAGGTGTTGCACTGAATCTGTAGATTGCTTTGGGTGGTAAGGTCATTTAAAAATATCAGTTCTTGCAATCCATGAGCTTGGGATGTCATTCCATTTTTTGTGTCCTCTTCAATTTCTTTCGTCAGTGTTTTGTAGTTTTGTTACCGAGATCTTTCGTCTCCTTGGTTAAATTTATTCCTATAATCTTTCTTTCTTCCATCCTCTCCTTCCCCTTCCCCTTTTCCTTCCTTCCTTCCTTCCTTCGTTTCTCTTTCTTTCCCTCTCCTTCCTCTCTTTTCCTTCCTTCCTCTTTTTCTTCTCTTTCTTTCTTTCCTTTCTTTCTCTCTTTCTTTCTTTTTGTTACTCTTGTATAGAAGAAATTTTTACCATATCAGATTAGTTCTCTCATTCATGCCAATATCAAGTGAGCCTGTATTACTCTTTAAAAAGTCATAAAATACTAAATAGTAACACTGGTATATTGAATAATCAGCCCCAAAGATAGTCAGGTTCTAATTCCTGGAATATGTGAATACATAACTTTACAAGGCAAAAGAGACTTTGCAGATTTTAAGGATCTTGAGATGAAAAAATTATCATGGGTTATTCAGGAGATCCCTAAATGTAATCACAATTGTCCTTATTAAGAGTGAGACAGGGGAGACTTGACCACATAGAGGAAAATGCAATGTAGTGACAGAAGCAGAGATTGGAGTGAGAATGGAGGAAGGGGCCACAATCCAAGGAACATAGACAACCACTAGAAGCTGAAAAGGGCAGGGGAAAGAATTCTCCCCTCAGAGCTTTCAGAAGCAACCAATCCTGCCAACACCTTAACTTCAGGCCAGTGAAGCCAATTTCAGATGCCTGACTTCAAGAAAATAAACCTAGACCAAGATGGTGAAACTCCGTCTGTACTAAAAATACAAAAATTAGCTGGGTGTGGTGGCAGGCACCTATAATCCCAGCTACTCGGGAGGCTGAGGCAGGAGAATCGCTTGAACCCAGGAGGCAGAGGTTGCAGTGAGCCAAGATGGTGCACCATTGCACTCCAGCCTGGGCAACAGAGCAGGACTTCGTCCCCCCATCACCACCCCCAAAATAAAGCATACATTTTATCCACAGTTGAAACCCTCAGGATTTTCTCAGAGATTAATGACTTTTCTTTTATATTCCATACAGTCCTGACAAGATACTTATTAGACCCACAGCGTATTTAGAAAAATAAGTTACACGTGGGTACATGGAGATTCTGGGAAACTGGTAACAGAAAATGCCCTGATTTTTACAAGAAGCAATATCTCAGAATAACGAAGGGAAGAGACACAGAAAATATTAGAACATAATAGCTTAGAATCAATTGTGCAAGAGCAAACAGTGCTGTATTTCCAGTTAATGGTGAGGACAATTATTGCATTACAGTACAATCATCAAGATTGAGCACAACTGTCCCAAGTCATTAAATAAATGCTCAGCATATTCTGCTTAAGAATGTAAGTGAAAATAAAGAAATGTAAGAACCTTGTTGAAAGACTCTTAGACGTGATTAAAATAAATATTCATGCTCAAAGATGTAAGCACGCATCACATGAAGTGTCCACCTATGTACAGCACCTCATTACTAATGCTGTTGGCAGGACATTGTAAGGCCCATTGTAGATGTTCAATTAACATTTGGTGGCTAATTTCATGAATGAATAATATATTAAATGAATATCATTTGTTGTAGATATACGCTAATAAGGTCAGTAAGTTACATGTTTATTTAGATTGTACATAAGAGAAATATTTAGAAATTATCTACTCACAGGCAGGTTTGGAAGAAGAATAAAATGAGATATTAAAATACTCAGAAAAGCAATTTAGAAAGTCCATTTTTATTTTTAATTAATTATTATTTTCTTTTTTTTTTTTGGCTCAGAAGGTAGAAAGTCCATTTTTAAAAAGCCTACTTAATGAAGTAAAAATCATGTCTGCTCACTGAGGTTTTTGGTGTTAGATGTAATAGAGCTAGAGCAATAACCTCATTGGGCTATAAAATGAAAGTCCCATACCAGAGATTGTATTTTAATTCCCTTAAAAGTTTTTCAAGTGACCTAACCCATTTATCTCACTCAGGCTGTGTGTGTGTGTATAAAACAGTTTGAAATATCCTCAGCACAGCTCTCTTGAAGGCAGTCTAGCTTTGGGCGTAAGCATACTAGTGGAAAAGCTTAAATTGCAAGAACAGAAAATTCAGAGAACTTTATACTATTACAGACCCATATGGTGGTTTGACAGATCAAACTAACCTCCAAGGGAAATTTCCATTTGAATAGTAAGTAGATGATTTCAGACATGTGCTTGAAGTTTTATTTAGAAACACAGACTAATGCATCTGTTATCCTAAATAGTGAAATGTGACAAAAAGTCTTTCCTTTCCTATTCTTAGAAACATCCCATATAGCCATTTATTTATCAGTTTCCTCACTTTTTAAAACACTACTGTACATTTTATTAGCTTGACTGGCATGTTTTTAGATAGAGTGTCAAGTATCAAATTAGAAAATGGACTTTGCAAAATTGGTTACATGCAGTAAAAGTTAAAGAAATGAGAGTGTCTTTTATCATATTTAAACTAATTTCAAACTATGAACTGACATGACTTTAACAAGCTAAATTCCCAACATAATACATAGCTAGAATGGACATCTGCTGTTTTTGCCTGTCCATTTCCCCCGTTCTCCTAAAAAGCATCCGCACAACTACCCTTCTCCCTCTCTCAGAATATGAAGTTATTATAGGGCTAACTACGCTGTCTATTTTAGCTTTGGACAAATGACTGAAACCTGGTCAATGAGAGTAACACAATCTTTTGGCAACAGGGAATGGTTTAAGGGTAACATACATGATTAGGTAACTCAAGCAGCAACAGCCCTCAACTTTCACTGGAGCTACTGATAGGTAAGCTCTTGCTAGCTAAGATAGTAGGATGTGAGCCTATAGCTCACATATATATGTATGGGGCCATGTAGTCACTTCTTACAGGCAGCATGGGTGAAAATGAAGTTTAAGTCAAGGGAAGCTTTGAATATAAAAGGGTTGACAGATGGTGGGGTAAGCGTTTTAGATGTTACGAATGAATTTTCTTGTGCCACAGTTAGACTACATTTGTATTTTTAGTTCCTAAGTGAATAAATACCTCCCTTATTCTCCCTTTTTAAACTCAAGCCAGTTTAAGAAAAAAAAAAAAAAAAAAACAGGTTTAACTCACTTCAATCAAGATTTCAGGCCAATACAATAGTTTCTACAATTCACTACTTTCTTTCCAAATGACTTTTCCATTTTATTATTTAGCAACAATTGAAAAAATGGAGCTGTGTCTTCTCAGTAAGGGCTTGATTCTGATACTAGAGATCAGCGATGTGAGTTGTGTGGTCTTTGACAAACTCAGTCTTCTGAGACTGGTTTCTTTATCTGTAAAATATACATAAGAATTTGTATCTTGCAGAGTTGTAGTGAAGATTAACAGTGTGTTAAACATCTAGCAGGTGAACACTTGATAAATTGCATTTTCTTTTCCTTTTTGGAGAAATAGAGGGCTTTTATGTATTTATTTATATTTCACAGGTATGAAAATGACAAAAAGTTCCTCTGAGAAGGAGTTCTCAAATTCAAAAGTTAAAAGTAATCCTTAACACTCCAGTAATATATTTTTTTTTTCTTTTTAAGGTAGGAATACCCTCTGTTGGGAAACTGACAAACAAAATTTTAGAAATCGGTCACTAATAAAGGATCTAAGTAAAATTATTTCACAAAGTAAAGCCTTTTAAATGTACATTAATATAAGGTGTAGTCTCTATAGGCCTAGGGTTTGCACTGAAGTTTTTCTATGTGGTTTTTATTGTTTGCTGATTTTAATTGGTTTGAGGTTTTTGGCCCTTGTTTTCATCTTTTCTTTTCCATCAGTGACTTACTCAATCTGATTTTCTGTAACTTTTGAGTCACATATTTCTGGGATACTATAGTCCTAGGAATAACATGAGAACTAGGTGCCCTGGTAACAAAACATTTTGAATTGGTTTTAAGTAGAAAAATCTATTTAAGAGAGAATGGAATGTGTATAAGTCATGTGGTTTGCTATCCACTGATCCAATAAACTCCATGGTGAATTCATGTAGCTTGTAAGTTCCTAAAATCATGCCACCTAACATAAAATTTTAGGATATTTTAATTTTTCTTTTTCCCTTGAAACCCAATGTAGATGACATTATCATATAACTGTTATTTACCCTTCTGCTTTGTTCAGTTTTGTTCTAGTAGTGGTCAATGTAGACATATCGGTTATACTAGTGGTTTAAAAGTAGATAAAAATCAACTATCACTGAAATATTCACATACTTTTACAAACTAAGGTGGATACTTTTCTCATGTGGCATTAGAAAAGTAATGAATGAAAATTACAGTCTATAAACTCAAAGCAATTCATTGTAAATTAACCCACTATTTTTAAGAAATCATAAAATTCTGTAAGTAAATTGAATTGAATACTTGTTATCAAGATTAAGTAGTATGATGATGTGGCATAATATTTCATATTTAAAATTTTATAGGCATTAGAGTTTACACTTAGATGTGAGGTAAATTCATTAAAATAGTATTTATGGGTAGTCAGTGTAATGGTTTACATTATGAAAGATTCTTTAGCAGAAAAAGAAGCTCTGAAAAAATACCCCAAAGTCTGCCTTGGCAAGAAATTAAGTCATATGGAAAAAACCACAAGTTACAATAAAAATTCACTTGATACAGTAATATACGTTATTCCTTCTGAATTGTATAGGCAAAAAAACTCCAGCTCCCTAAGCCAACAACCAAATATTTCTGTTAAGTTCATATGATTTGTTTTCAGGGCAGGACCTCTGCAAGTTTTTATAGTGTAAGGACTGACCAATATAACGAAAATTAGTTATCCAATCTAGATGCAAAAAGACAAAGCCATATCTCTGTTGTAATACAGAATCACAAAAGTCACCATCAGCGCGCATTGTAATATGTTACCTTATGTAATATGAACAGAAGGTAAACTTACAAACGCTGTCAAAATAATTGTCCATAACACGTTTTATTTGGGCGTCTATTTTTTACCCATGGGCAACTGTAAAAGAAAACATGCAGTGCCTATTTTCTCAGAGGGTAATTTTTATCTTTGTATTAAGAAACTAAAAAATACTCATGCTTTTTCGAGTCAATAATTCTACTTGGAGGAATGTAATCAGAAATGTATAAAATCATATATAAGCAAAGACTGTCATTCTATTGTTATTCATAATAACATGATTTTTTAAAGAATTTAAAGCTCATCAACAAATTAGTCACCATCTCCATTGAGAATCTGATGAATACTAAGTAGAGTCTTTAGCCCAGAAATATCCACCTATGCCTATCCACACACATAGGCACAATATAAACATGATATAAAAATTACATTGCCATCTAACTTTGAAAACTATTACGAGACTCAGCAATTGCATGATATATAGGAATAACTTTTAGAATGATGGAAGGAAGAGAATGCAGTTTTCAGAGAAGTAAAAAAATGCTGTACACTTACTACTGAAATTAAAATGACTGGTCTAAAGAACTTAGCGAGATAGCAGATAAAATTCAAATATTACAGGCTACAAAGAGTCTTACATACCATTAATATGCTTATTTCCATTCTTTATATTCAAAGATAACACTACTACTGTTTGTTTCTATATGTGATTCAGTATCTGCAAAGATCAATGAGTAAAGAAGTGCTAGAAGTCTAATCTTTGATTTGATGTTGTAACTGACCGACAAAGCCTGAAGCAATTTGTATTTTCTCTTGTTCTATCAAAGTGCAAAGTACCAGTCATTTATTCATGGAATACAATTCAATTTCATAAACATTCTCATCAATTCAATTCCATAAACATATCTACTTTGTGCCAGACTTAGGTGTCAGATATTAAAAAGATGAATAAAACACAGAAACTGTATTCCAGGGACCTCACCATATTAAGGACAATTCTTAAGAATTTATTTTCAATAGTTAGAATGTATACTGCATGAAGACACCTTTTTTCCCCCTCAGTGATATATCCAAAGTACCTAGAACAATTACATAATTACTAAGAGAGAGGAAGAATCTGAACTAAGGTTGATCTGACTCTAAAGTCCATATTACTAGCTGGTGTGTTATTCAGCTCTTCTGTACTGTGAATTCTTACCAGTCACCTGATTAAAAAGTTGCTGCTTCTATAATCTATAAAATTATATACCTGAAAAGCAATAGCAAGCATATTCCATAATAATTAACACAGAAGAGTCACAAGATAGCTAAATACTATGACAACTATCCTTCAGTATTTTTCTTTTTAGTTTTCTATGTATGCACACATCACTAAATAATACACTGTTTCATTTTCCTGTCTTTTAGTATTGTATACATAGAATTATACTATGTGTACTTCATTGACTTGCTATTTACATTCAACATAATACTATTGAGACTTTACCATGTTAGTGAGTTTATATATACTAAGTATATACATTATATAATCTACTCTATATACTGCATATAGTATATATGTTATATAATATGGTACATATATATCAGTATATTATTGTATATTATACATATGATATATACTATATATTATAGTGTATTATACAGATTACATATATAATGAAAATTACAATGTTATGCTTGGAGTCATTATATTATATATAATATATAAAATCTATTATCTATATAATATAACATGCTATATATATTATAGTGCATTCACTATAACAGTTTTTAGAATTCTGCTCTGTGAATATATGCTAGTTTTTCTATTCTTCCATGAATGGGCATGTGGGTCATTTCCAATTACTCTGCAATTACAAATGGTGACTACTTATGTGCATATCTCCTAGTTCGGGTGTGTAAGTTTCTCATGGGTGTATGTCTGGGAGTGGAATTGCTGAGTCAAGTGGCAAGTGCATACATTCAATTTTTTAAAATGATGTGAGTTATTTTCCAATATTCATGCACCAGTTTATAAATACGCACTAAGAATGAGTGAAAGGGCTATTGTTTTAGTGCTCACTACATGTGCATTTAAAAATTAAAAATAGGATGGGGGTTGGGGTTCACACCTGTAATCCCAGTACTTTGGGAGGCTGGGGTGGGAGGATTGCTTGAGCCCAGGAGTGCAAGAGCAGCCTGGGCAACACAGGGAGACTCCGTTTCTACAAAAAAATTAAAAATTAGCTGGGTATGGTGATGTGTGTCTGTAGTCCCAGCTATTCTGGAGGCTGAGGCAGGAGGATCACGTGAGCCCAGAAGGTCAAGGTTGCCTTGAGCCGTGACTGCCACCACTACACTCCAACCTGGGTGCCAGAGTTAGACCCTGCCTAGAAACAAACAAACTAACAAACAAAAACAAAACAAAACAAACTAGCTTCTTTTGAAACTTTCCTCAAGAGAGATAATATACATTGGCACAGGGGTCTGATATGTCAATAGTAATACTTTCCATTGTAAATATTTCATATCTCTGTCCTGCTTAAAGCATAAAAGTTGTCACTCACAGTGGCCCCATTATCAAGTTAATACCCCTTGTAGGGCTCACAAGCTCTCCTGTTTCTGTTATGGCCTGCCTTCTTCTCCAGTGTCTTCTGCCACCTCTCTCTGTCTCTCTCTATTGCTTTCCTCTGTCTCTCTCATATATGCCAGGGCCAAACTGAAGTTCTTTCATTTCTGCAACAAGATTTCTAATCTTAACAATCAGTTCATCTGCCTCTTGCATCCCTATTCCCATACCTAGGACAAGCAGGACTTCCCACTACGTATTCCCATCCACAGTTTGGACTATGGATTTTAAAAAGTGGGGATCAGACTTATCTCATTCACCACTGTATCTTCTTTGCATAGCTCATTGTCTGGTTCAAACCAGGTCCTCAATAAATAATTAAATAAATGACTACCTGTTTCTAGTTAAAATAAACGTGTGCCCATGGGAGGTGTCCCATCCATTCTTGGTATTAAAAAAATGTGAATCCCTATGTCTAAGTATCAAACCCTGGACCACAATGAATTCATCAAGAGCTATGTACAGGGCCCTCTTGGACCATGGAGTCTTTCCTGGGTATTCATGCCTAAGGTAGGAAGTACCTAAGCCATGCATATCTTCCTTAATATTTGAAATATCAACAATTTCCCATGACTGGAAAGCCATATATGAAGGAGATGAGGCTAGAAATTTGGGTCACTAGGGATCCTGCCTGCTGTGTTACTAAGTTTAGATTACATCCTACAGAAAATGAGAATTACTATAAGATTTAAGTTTAGGCAAGTCATGATTAATTGGTGTTTAAGATGTACTTGTTAGATTGCTTTCAGAGGAATAACTGTTGAGAAACAAAGATTCTTGCTGGAAAGCCATAATGTCAACTTTGACTTTACACTCACTACATTCTAATAGATGAGTGAGTCTTTAATGTTTTCCTCTTGACAACATTTTTTGGATTGATGCCAGATTCCCGAAGGGCAATTCTGGATGGAAAGTTTTAAAGCAATAAAAATGTTCTCCAAGGACATAAGACTATTTTTAAAAGTTTTGAAAGTGGTACTAATATCAATATAGATGTTTATTGGAGACACAGGTAGAAAACAAGAAAAGCAAAGTAATATTTTGAATATATTTTTCAATATTTTGTATTTCACAATTGGTGAGTTACGCTTAGTAGGTATTTTTTCCAGGTTGTATAAATAAGAAAATGTAACTAACATGTTATTCTCCCTTTATCCTGGTAATCATTCTTTCCCAACTTCTAATTTGGAGAAGCCAACCTCATAAGTTTAGTTAATTTTATCTCTGTGTTTTGCCCCCACTTTTCCCTATTCTCCTACAATTGTCACTCACATGTCTTTTTTTCCATTTCCACAGGTACCACTTCAGCTTACCTCCCGATGCCTGAATTGTAACAAAAGTCTTCCAACAGTTTCCTTCTCTACATTTTCTCTCCTCTCTGGTATATTCCCAACACAGATGTCAGGATAATTTCCCTTATATAATTTTCATCACATTTTCTCTTTCAGATAAGAACCACCAGTTGCTTCCCACTGCCTGGTTTATCAGTGTGCATTCACCATAATGTTTGTGGTAGGCCACTAATATATGACCTTGCTCCCAGACGACCAGGCCTCCAAATTTATAACTTAGTACAGTGTCTTCTAAAATATCTCCTCTTTTCATAGAAGCCAGTTCTCTCTGATCAATCCCTTTATTTGGCTTGCTCGTTCTAGCTACCTATAATGCCTGCTCCTCAAGAGCCTTATAGAAATGTTTCTGGCTTTATCTCATACACCTCTGATCACTTCCGCAATCTGTCAGTGAGAATTCATTGCAATGTTCTCCTTGGAGTCCATACTCAATTATAGATGAGACACTTGCTAAGTGAATTTCTCTTTGATTTTGAATGAGAATAGACCCCACACACAGAATTCAATGCACAGTTCATTATAAGATGAATTGACATCATCACTATCACGCAGTCCCAATGCATCCAAATGCCAACTCCACTGGGGGTAAAAAAAGAACAAAAAAAAAACCCCAAATAAACAAAAAACTAGGTCCTTCTAGTGTCATCCCAGAACTGAAACATGACCCTGTTATTGCATTTGTTAACTTGTTATATAGTCCTTGAGGCTAAAATTTATGCTGCAAGAACAGTTTCTTCTTCTGTAGAGGATACAGCGCCACACAATAACAATGACTGACATTAGTAGGTTTTCAATAAATTAATCAATCCATCCAGTTAATAAGGAGTATACATTATGTGTCAGGTATTGTCTTATGTAAAGCAGATTTATCAGCGAACAAAGGAACTTAATTCTGGTGACTTGTCAGTTTCCTCCTAAAGGTTGAGCTTCCCTACTGTGAACATTTGAAATCCAAAACACCCTAAAATCTGAACCTTTTTGAACACTGACATGATGCCACAGTGGAAAATTCCACACCTGACTTCGTGATAGGCTGCAGTCAAAATGCAGGTGCACAACACACAGTTTATTCAGTGTCCTCAAGGGAAAAATACAGCTATCTTCAGGCTATGTGTATAAGGTGTATATGAAACATAAATGAATTTTGTGTTTAGATTTAGGTCCCATCCCCGAGATTTCTCATTATGTATATGCAAATATTCCAAAATCCAATTTTAAAAAAATCCCAAATCTGAAACGCTTCTGGTCCCAAGCATTTTGGTTCAGGGATACTCAAGTGTACTTATTGCTACTTATTTGTTCACTTGTTTTCTGAAATATTCTATGGCTATGACTACATCTTACGCTTTTTTGATATTACTCCACAGAATGGGAGCTGTTTGCATACATGGTAGTCAGTGACTATTTGCTAAATAGTTGCATGGAATGTTAGAAAACTAATGACTTAGTAAAACTTATAAATAAGTGAGACTACTGCCCCCTAGCCTAAAATTCATTCCCTGCGCTCACTCAACATCATAGTTCTTTAGGAAGACAAGTTGTTCTATAGCATAAAGATACAACCTATTTAGATAGTCTAAAGATTCTCCTCTGTTTCTCAGATACAGTCAGTTATACAGCTCTTACTCCAAAATGCCTCTCATTTTCCTGCTTTTTTTTCTTCTACTATTGTTGCCTCCAGGCTTTGCAGAAACACATGTTATTCTCCTGCTAAAATCTGTTCCTCTTCTACTTTTCTCTCTGCCAGCAATGGCACCACACAGTCTTTTGGTTTTGCACCAGAGAATTAGAGATGAACCCCTCATCTCTAATCTAACACACGTTTCCTCAGATTGAAACTCTCAAATCAAGATGTTTCTCACCATTTCCACTACTATTGTCCCCAGCTAATATTATATTCTTCCTGGGACTGGAATTAGTCTCCTAAATGGCCTCCCCATTTCCATTTTTCCCCCCAACTCTTCTCCACATTACTGAATTTTCCATTGAAAATACAAATTTGGCCAGGCGCAGTGGCTCACACCTGTAATCCCAGCACTTTGGGAGGCCAACACGGGCAGATCACCTGAGGTCGGGAGTTCGAGACCAGCCTGACCAACATGGAGAAACCCTGTCTGTACTAAAAATACAAAATTAGCCAGGCGTGGTGGCACATGCCTGTAATCCCAGCTACTAGGAAGGCTAAGGCACGAGAATCACTTGTACCCAGGAGGCGGAGGTTGTGGTGAGCCGAGATCGGGCCATCGTACTCCAGCCTGGACAACAAGAGCGAAACTCCGTCTTTAAAAAAAAAAAAAAAAGAAAATACAAATCTGTCCATGTATTCCCAGCCTGCTTAAAACCCTGCAATCAGAGCTCTTAGAATAAAACTAAAATTTTTAACATGGTCCATTCTACCCATGGTAAGCAGAATTTTGGCCCCCAAAGATACCCATATCCCTGGAGCCATGTTATGCAAGGGGACATTAAGGTTGTGAATCAGTTGACCTCCAGATATGGCAATTGTCCTGGATTACCAAGGATGACCTAATGTAATCAGGAAAATCCTTAAAAGTAGAAAAGAGAAGCAGAAGAGCCAGAGAAGGAGATGTGAGGACAGAAAAAAGATGAGACCTTGAAAGGAGAATTCAATCCATCTCATTTTCTCAACTTTCATCTCATTGATAAATTCTATAAAGTTAAGGGCTGCGTTTGCTTTTTTGCCTACCAATGTATCCATTGCAGACACTCAGTAAATAGTTTCTAAATGCATAAAGAAACTATTCCTGATAAGAACTCTTATATTTTTATCAGATAAATCACTGTATTACTTAAATATGCTTATCTTCTTTATAAAAACTGAATGGTGCCCCTAAAAAGAGACCAGGTCTTAAACCGTGAAACCTGTGAATGTTATCCTATTGGTAACATCTTTGCAGATGTGATTAAATTAAGGTCCTTGAAATGAGGTTATCCTGGATTATCCAGTTGGGCACCAAATGTCATCCCAAGTGTCCTTATAAAAGAAAAACAGAGAGAGATGAGACACAGAAAAGAACACAGTGTAACAAGAGAGGCGGGTATGTGGACGTGGCCACAAGTCAAGAAATGCCAGCAGTCACCAGATGCTGGAAGAGGCAAGAAAAGGGTTCTCCCTTAGGGTTTTCAGAGGGAGTCAGGTCCTGCTGACACTTTGATTTTGGCTCAGCAAAACTGATTTCAGACTTCTGGCCTCCAAAACCTATGACAGGATACATTTCTGTTCTTTTAAACCAATATGTTTTTGATAATTTGTTACCACAGCCACAGGAACTAAACGAATACACTCTCCTTTGGATTTCTAATCATGTCTTTCCTTTCTGGAATGCCCTTCTTCCTTCTCTTCATATTTCAATAAATGTTTACTAAATAAAGAACAATGAATGGCCAAATCTTATAGTTCCTCCAAGTGCCATTTCTTTCATAAAGCATTCTCTGAATACTTTAGGCCACGTAAAACTCTCCCATCTGTGTGCAAAGATAATAAATGTTATATAATTTTGCAATCTGGGACTTGTAAACCCACTGGTATATTTTTCTTATTATCCCAAAGAAGCAATGCTGTGTTTAATTTTTCCTGGTGTCCCTCAAACTGTGCACGAAGCCCAATGTATGGGCACAGAGGACCTGGAATGCTCTTCCCCTGATGTGCGTAGGGCTCTGTAGTTCACTTCCTTCAGATGCTTGCTCCATTGTCAACTTATCAGAGAGGCCTTTGCTGACCCCTCATCCCTCTACTTTCTTACCGTACTGTATTCTACTCTAGAACACTTTTCATACCACCTGATTTATTTTTTATATACGATGTCTTTTACCCTTCTACAATGAGACAGCGAATTCCAATACGGTAGGGGCAGTGACTAGCATATAGTAGGAATTCAGTAAATGTTTATTGGGTGAATCACTGAATATAAGGAAATGCCTAAATCTTTCTATTGCCATCAGTTGACTAAGTAGTCTGAACACAGGTCATTAAAATGGTAGCTCCTAACATTTCAAATACTATCTCTGAATTTGATCAAGACTCAGAATTTCAACTCCAGTAGCCCCTTTATTAGGTTTTAGAAGTCAATGACTCATTACAAAACCACTTAGGTTAAAAAAAGAAGTCTTTCTTTTTCTTTCATTTGGTTACAAGGAAGTATTGAAAGTTGAGATGAGAAGAATAAATTATGGAATGCAGCTCCCTGTCTAATATTTGTATTATTATGTTTCAGACATACATTGCTTAATACAATGTTAAGCAATAACAAATCAACGGTGGAGTGAACTAACTTAAAAAATGGTATTTAACCAAAAAAAATCTGTATTAATATTATATTCTTTATTCTGTTTCCACAAATGAGATTCAAATTCATTTTACTTTCAAATAACTAAAATGTTTGATTGTGAAGCTATTGTACAAAAATAATTCAGATAATCCTCATTCTAGCAGATACATACAAGATGTAGCTCAGAAGCTGAGTTCAGACAAAACAATTTTATGCAAAGGCTAACAAACATATGGGATAAGTTACCAAAAGAGAATTGCTGAAACAAGAAACACCAATATGTTCTACTGAGAACAAGGAGGGTATTTACATACGATCCAAATGAGGGGTGTGGAAGAAGAGTAAAATAAAAATTTAAGACCACTGGAATTCTCCCCAGCAATGTGTGCCTGAAGTAAACTCATTGTCTTTACTATAATTAAAAGACAATAAAGTATTCTATGACCTTCTTAAATACGTTTATTGTTGACATTTGTTAGATCCCTTATAATGAAATCTGTGGACCACCCAAATCCTGTTATTCTAATATAATTTGTCTAAAATTAACACATTATTGAAAATCATATTCTTAGTTTGTACATCTTAGAAACAGCTGATTACCCTCTTTCTGTGATGACTAGTCTTTACCTTGTGGGGTAAAAAAGAGAAATTGAGGAGATAATTCAAACTTCCCCACTCCTTTGAGCAGAATTATAATCTTAAATGGAGCAACAGTTTGTTTTGATGAAGGAGTAAGAAGGTTGACTAGCAATTATTTCATGCTGTCAAATTTGAAGAACAAACAACCAAGTTAAACTCAGTCTCTCCAAAAACAAAGGCAAATAACACATAATCAAATTCTTTCTTATAGAAAGTGACTTTTCCATGAACTGAGACCAAAGAAAGCACTCACTGAATGAAATTTATAGTAACCAGAATAACAAAGCATTGTCTCAAACTTTCATCCTTTGGAATATGGAAAAATTCTTATTATTTTACTTTGAAAGAATATTCAGTAATGGAACTTTATTGTAAATGTGAAAGATCTCTCTGTGATTAGTTAGTTCAGCTAGCTAGATCAAAATGCAAATAAGTCTGAATCACGTATATAGGACACACTCTCATCTTTCTTTTCTAGCACATAAAATATGTCATTAGTGATAGGTAGGACCAAACCAGAGATAAAGGGAAAACTATTTTTTAATCCATCATCATTATTGCTAAAACAAACAAACAAAATAAAAAGTTCATGATCTATTAATAATGGGTGAATACTACTTCATTCAAATATTATTTTGACTGTCTCATTTTCTACTAATTCTTCAAGCTACTATAAAAGGGCTCTCATTTATTCTTAAAAGCACCATTTCCCTGCCAACTTTTGAGTCCAATGGACATTTTAAATTGCTTCCTAACTTGACCTGTCTGCTACACAGAATACTATGAACCATATCCTCAATTTCTCTATTTTTTCCACAGCAACATCCTCTCCTTTTACCTCTCCAATACCTCATTTCTCTATATGCTTTTCTGGTTCTACTTCTTTTACCATCCCCTTCAATGTGAATCCTCTCCAGGGTTCTATCTAAAACTCTCTTCTTATTCTAGACTTAACCTCTAAACAACAACAAATATGAAAATGGCTCTGACAAGCACCCATATAAAAAGAACTCCCAAATTGGCCCTCCCAAAAGAAACCACCCTTTTGCTGATTTTATGATCAAAATTCCAATAGTTTATTAGAAAACTTGGCCCACATATCTTAAGGGTACTTCAAAAACAGCATCTAAATCTAAACTTGTTATTGTCTTCTATTTTCCCAGAGATTGAAGAGCATGAGTTTTGAAGCCAGATAAATATCCAGCTCTGTCACCACCTAGTTACACAGCTTTAATTAATGCATTTACATTCCTTGAGAATTGCTTCCTAGCTACTTTGAAGGGCCATTATTATGAGAATTAAATTTGGTTATATAATGGCCCTTCACAAACATGTTCCTGAGTTTAGTTTTCTCTTTTTTGTAGACCCTCTCCGAGGACCTTACAGTTATTCCAGAAATTTCTACTTCTCTCTGCATCCACAACCAATAGTAACACAATCTAAACCATTAACCATCTTCATATCTCCAGCATTTACCCCTTCTGTACAACTACTGCTCTCATTTTAGGTGGACGCCTCCTCATTCTCTAATGCAACTGCCCATGTGTATCCCTGCTTCTAACTGAATCTTTAAACCACTCCTCTGAAATAAAAAATACTGTGACTTCTTGATGTTCAAGGGCTAATGTTTTATGTTCTTAACATAGGGCCAACGTGCCCTTTCCACTTGGCCTCCACCTGCCTTTTTCAAGTTTTATCAAGTACCAGTTTCCCTGGTACCATATGCTACAGTCACCAACTACTGATGTTGTATGGCCTGTGCCCTATCAAAGATACAGAACCTGTCTTTGCGCCTTTTTCCTAGAATCAGATACAGTGCCTGGTAGAAAGTAAGCACAGAACAAATGCTTGTTGAATTAAAAGTTTCTACGGCTTAATACTGATTTTTAAAGTATTTATGGCTGCTGAAAGAGTGCTTTCTGAGACCTAATGTGAATGTAATATTAAAAGGTCAAAAAAGGATTTTTTTCTCCTTACTCAGGAGTAATTATCCCAACAGTGAAAGAAAACTCTATTATAAGTAATTAAAATAGCCGTACCAGAACAGCTTAGTAATACGATTCAATTAAATTAAGCAATATGTGTTAGGGACAGACAAAATATTATACAAAGAGAGAGAGAAGGCCGAGGTGGGCGGATCATGAGGTCAGGAGATCGAGACCATCCTGGCTAACATGGTGAAACCCCGTCTCTACTAAAAAATACAAAAAATTAGCCGGGTGTGGTGGCGGGCACCTGTAGTCCCAGCTACTCGGGAGGCTGAGGCAGAAGAATGATATGAACCCGGGAGGCGGAGCTTGCAGTGAGCCAAGATAGTGCCACTGCACTCCAGCCTGGGTGACAGAGTGAGACTCCATTTCAAAAAAAAAAGAAGAGAGAGACAGCCCTACCTTAAACATAAGCTACAAACTGCTGTGATTCCATCAGCCTACAGACATTTGAGCCGCAGTTACAGAGGGGACTGACAAGAAGCAGTTTGTCTGAAAGATGGAGGAGACACCTAGAAACACCTCATTCTAAGAAAAGAGGGGATCAAGTTTTGTCCAGTAATAAAGCTTTAGCATTAACGAAAATGAATAATTCTTAGTAGAACATGGGATGTGTAATTAGGATTCATTGCCAGTCCAGAGATAAAGGAGAGATATCAGTGACTTAAGAATGAGAGAGACAAGGCTGGTGCCGTGGTTCTCACCTGAAACCCCAGACTTTGAGAGGCCAATGCAGGAAGACGGCTTGAGGCCAGGAGTTCAGGCCCAGCCTAGGTAACATAGTGAGACCTTGCTTCTATAAAAAATAAAAAGGCTAGCCAGGCATAGGGGTGCATGCTTGTGGTCCCAACTGTTTGGGAGGCTGAGGCAAGAGGACTGCTTGAGCCCAGAAAGTCAAGGTTGCAGTAAGCCTGGGCAACAGGTGAGACTCCATCTCTAAAACAAACAAACAAACAAAGAAAAAGAGAGAGAGAGAGATTTGAAATAAACTTGTAAGAAATGTTTCATTAAAAGAATTAAAAAGTTATTAGAAAACTTGACCCCCTTTTTTTTTTTTTTGAGACAGAGTCTTGCTCTGTCACCCAGGCTGGAATGCGGCGGCGCGACCTCAGCTCACTACAACCTCAGCCTCCCAGTTCAGGCAATTCTCCTGCCTCAGCCTCCCGAGTAGCTGGGACTACAGGCACGTGCCACCACGCCTGGCTAATTTTTTGTATTTTTAGTAGAGGCAGGGTTTCACCGTGTTAGCCAGGATGGTCTGGATCTCCTGACCTCGTGATCTGCCTGCCTCAGCCTCCCAAAGTGCTGGGATTACAGGCGTGAGCCACCGTGCCCGGCTAACCCACATATATTAAGCGTACCTCAAAAACAGCATCTAAATTTAAACTTGTTATCCCCTCTTATTTTCCCAAAGATCGAAGAGCATGAGTTCAAATCAATCCTCAATCTTTTTAAATCATCAGGAAAATCAGGTGGCAAAAAACAGTGCCTTAAAACCTAATTTAACTGGATAAACCCAAAGAATGCCATGTGGTTCCTTAAGTTTCTAATGCATCAGCAGTGGCACCAGTGAGGAGTACACAGCCCTGTGGGAGATGGTGGCCATGCCCATCAATAATGGAGGCCAGCGGCACCACAGCAGTCAGCAGGGACAGCTGGGAGGCCTCTGCAAATGTGGGGTGCAGCACAGCTAAGCAATGAGGCTTAAGAATTGTGGTGGCTGGCCGGGTGCGGTGGTTCACGCCTGTAATCCCAACACTTTGGGAGGCCAAGATGGGTGGATCATGAGGTCAGGAGATCAAGACCAGTCCGGCCAACAGGGTGAAACCCCATCTCTACTAAAAATACAAAAATTAGTCGGATGCAGCGGCGAGCGCCTGTAATCCCAGCTACTCGGGAGGCTCAGGCCAGAGAATCACTTGAACCTGGGAAGCGAAGGTTACAGTGAGCTGAGATCGCACCACTGCACTCTAACCTGGGCATCAGAGCAAGACTCCATCTCAAAAAAAAAAAAAAAATCGTGGTGGTACATGGAATATACAGCAATATACAACCAAAAAGGCATTGGTATCCAACAGAGGCAGCAAAGCCTGGTGGCAGAAATAAACATACTCCAAGCAAGGATCAGATAGTTCAGCTCACACTAAGTAAAAACAGTGACTAGTGAACTCCCAAATTTCATGTCTATCTGGAATCTCAAAATTGGACTTTATTTGGAGATAGCGTGAGTCAAGGATTTGAAGATGAAATCAGCCTAGATGTAGGGTGAGTCCTAATCCAGGACTGGTGTCCTCACATGAGAAAAGAGAGAGATTTAGATGCAAAGACACAGACATACAGAGAAGAAGGCCATGTGAAGACAAAGGAAGAGAATAGAGTGCTGCAGCTGCAAGCCAAGTAACGCTAAAGATTGCCAGCCACCACCAAAAGCTGAGACAAAGAAGCACTCTTCCCTACAGCCTGCAGAGCAAGCATGGTCCTGCCAACACCTTGATTTCTGAGTTCTAGGCTCCAGAACTGTGAGAGAATACATTTCTGTTGTTCTAAACCACTCCGTTTGTAGCGCTTTGTTATGGTAGCCCTGGGAAACTGACATACGATGTTTTTTTGCTAATTAGGCACCTGTCATATGCACATTGGAGATAAACATTTAGGACTCCCCTAAAATACTTGCAGTGGCAGGAGAAAATACTGCTGAATAAGTGGGGCCTGCAAAAGCAAGGAAGGACACAAGCCAGTAAGACATGGGTGTTACAACATCAGGAGAAATATATTCCACTGAGATTTGTCTGCATTTTTCTTCTAATACTTGTTTCTGTTATTTCAAAAAGAAGATAGTGTTGATTTTCTCAGAAATTCCACTGATACAGAATAATGAGAAATCAAAACTCAAACCTCAAAAAAGTGATTAGTAATAACCATCATTAATATTAGGCTTTTCTGATAATATTCAATTCAATGCAACAACAAAATGCATATTAATATAACACTTTTCTTTTAAGGTAATAATTTAACTACTCTATATTTCTATAAAATTAAGTTCATTGGAAAGTAAAAGAATTTGAGTCATGACAACTGGCCTTAATGTTTAATGTGGATTAGTTAGATAATAAAGATACAAAAAAGGCACAATAGCATACATTGCTCATGTTATTTTAATGAAAAAGAACATATTCAACAATATGTTCTGAAATTACTAATTTGCATTTTCTAGGAAAAGAATCCACTCTCATGGAACAAATGAATCATATCTCATTCAATAAAAATGAGAGAAAAATAGCACAGTTTTGAGGAAAGACTACCAACGTTGATAAATGAGACATACTTAATTCGATGTGACCTGGGCCAGATTATCAAAACATTCTGCACCCCAGATTTTTCATCGACAAGTTGAAAGGTCAAGTAGGTTCCCTTTGACTCTAGCAAGTCATAACCACGTAAGCTAACTAAATATAATATATAATACTATTTCACCCACTATACAGTAAAACTGAAGAAATGGAAATATACTAAGGGTACATTACCAAATGGTTTTACTTTTTAAAACGGTTTTCATTTCAAAACATAATCACATGTTTTCCATCCAATACATGTTACTGTTTATATTTGATGGAAATGTATTAAGGTATTATACCTGGTGTAGAAGAATGGCTCCTTTCATCAAAAGGTTAATGTTCTAATAAGAGAAATAAGACTCAAAGTTAGCAGCATACATTAAGTCTAAGTGAATGGTAAAAATGAAGATAATTATTATATGGAGTAGGGAAGTATTACTACTTAATGTGTTATGACAATATTATGTAAGATGCAGCATCTGAATAGGATATGTAAAATGGAAAGGAATTAAAATAAGCAAAAATCACAGCACCAAAAGCTGGTGAGGATGTGGAGCAAAAGGAACTCTCATTGACTGCTGGTAAAAATACAAGGTGATATAGCCATTTTGAAAGATAGTTTGTCAGTTTCTTACAAAATTAAACATATTTTTACCATACAATCCAGCAATCACACTCCTTGATATTTACCCAAATGAACTGAACATTTATGTCAACACAAAAATCTGCACATGAATGTTTATAGCAGCTTTATTCATAATTGCCCAAACTTGGAAGCAACCAAGGTGTCTTTCACTAGGTGAGTGGATAAATACACTGTGGTAAATCCAGACAATGGAATATGATTCAGCACTAAAAGAATGAGCTATAAAGCCATGAAAAGACATAGAGAAAACTTAAGTGCATATTACTACGTGAAAGAAACTCATGTGAAAAAGGTACATTGTATGATATTTGGAAAAGGCAAAAGTATGGAGACGGTAAAAAGATCAGTGGTTGCCAGGAGTTAGTGGGGAAGGAGGGATAAATAGGTAGAGCTCACAGGATTTTTAGGGCAGTGAAACTATTCTGTAGAATATTACAACGGTAAATGCTTCATTACATATCTGTCAAAACCTACAGAACGTAAAATGCCAAGAATGAACCCTAATGTAAACTATGAACTTTGGAAGATGTGTCAATATAGGTTAATCGATTGTAACTAATGTACCACTTTGGTGGGGGATACTGATAATGGGAGAGGCTGTGCTTGTGTGAAGGGAACTCTCTGTACCTTTCACTTAATTTTATTATGAATGCTCTGAAAAATGAAGCCTTTTTTTTTTTTTTTGAAAAAGCAAAGCTTAGTGGAACAACTTGGGAGAAAATGTATGCTAGGGAAATACAAAGCTATAAACAAAAGCATGGAGTTAGAAAAGGATCATAACTATTAAGGATTCAAGTGAAGGTCAGATTGGGCAAAACATGCAGTTCTGAATCAATAATATAATCTATCTTTAATGAATAGTATGATAAATGATTTGCCTAAATCTGTATATACAACATGTATATGTACACAAACGTTATACATACTTACAAAATGAGATCATACTATACATTCAATACTACATACAATACATAACTTTTAAAAAATGTATCTCCTCTTAGCATTAACTAATCCTTAATGTTATCGTTAAAAATGGATATACACAAATTTCTATTAAATACATTCATGAATGTATTCAACAAACTTACTGAGTATCTACTGTGTCCAGGGATGCTTTAGATGCACCATAAATTATTCAGCACTCTTATTCTCTACTATGGCCAATTATGTTAATTTTACTTGATTATTATCATAAAACTGAAATGAACATTCAGATATATAAATCTTTCACACTTTAAAAAATGTGTTTTTCAAAGAGCAATTTTTTAGAAGTAGAATGCTAGGCCAAAAGGTGCTTTTATTTATAAGAAATATATATGTGTGTGTGTGTGTGTGTGTATATGTGCGTGTGTGTGTGTATATGTGTGCGTGTGTGTGTATATGTGTGCGTGTGTATATATATACACCCTTATAAATACACACACACACACACACACACACACACTGCATTCTAGAAACACTGTATGGAATGCTTAAGAATGCTTATGTCACCACCTCTTACAAACACAATATATTATCACCTTAAAAAATTCCTGTGCCCAAGTTTCTTGCAATCTGCTTTTTTTCTACCTTTTCACTCCATTTTGCTGTTTTGCTCACTCAGCCTGTTTTCTCTATAAGACTTTCTAATCCCATTCTCTAATCCCTCTCATCTGAGGCCTCGCATTCTGTTGAGTACTTCAAATAGTCTAATAATTTTTTTTCTCAGAACCTTACGTACATACATGGTTTTGAAAGCTGTGCTTTTCCTCTGAGTTTTCAGGTAACAGCTTCTTTCCCTGAACTCTAATATTTTTAAAATAGACTCTATATTGACTTTTTTTTTTCTTCTTTCTTGATGTTTAAATAAGGCAATGGCTTTCAAGACTCAATCTTCTAACTTTTGAGACCTACAGTTGCAGTGGTCTCAGTTGCAGTTGCAGGGGAGATTTGACAAGGTATGAAGACATTTCTGATTGTCACGACTGGGGAGGGGAGGTCGTCTGGTGAATAGCGACCAGGCATGTGGCTAAATAGCCTACAACGTGCAGTATAGCCCCACAAAAACAAGGAATTATACAGCTCAAAATATCAATGGTGCTGAGGCTGAAAAACTGTGTTAAAGGACTAGGTTAGTTGATATTCACTGCTTCACAGCGAATTCACAACACTTTGCCTGCATTAACACAATGCAGTTCTACTGGGGAAGATATTATGCCTGATCACACTGCTTGGTTCTTAGACCCTATAAATAAGCAGAGTATATGGAAAATTATATTTCCCAACTTCCTATTTTCCAAACTTAATTCCAAGGTTCTTCTAGGCTTTACTGTAGATAATATAGCTTAAAATAAGCACATTGTCATAACCAGTTCACTCCTTTGGTCCTGATGAATTATTTTCTAGAAATTATTGCTTATAAATTGACAGAGAAATATGGCTATCTCAAAAATCAGCAGCAACTTTGTGGAATGAAAGCTTACCAGTGTAATGTTTTTTTCAGAACTTGGGTCTCTGAGTCAGGAGAGCAGTTGGAGTTTAAGCAAAAGTATCTTTCTACCTCTTTTCTGAGGATCTTTGATTAATGAAGTAAACCCTGATTTGATTTTCCTCAATTCAGTTTCACCTGCCTTATGGAATATCTATCAAGTGGCTTGATAGATATTTTGGTAGAATATTGAGAAAGGCTTCATTAGTGGCTGCAACTAATCTACAATTACAAATCATAGCCTAAACTATGGTTTTCAGTTATCAATAATAATGAATGCACTTAACTAAACTATAATTAATATTATAACTAATATTACTAGCCCTCCTTTGGTATACTTCGTTTCTTTATTAAATTAACTTCTACTCCAACCTTTCCCTAAAGGAGAACATAAGATGGGCAGATAAAAATAAAAATATACTAATAAAAAATAGCATTAATTTTAATTAATAAAGGAAGTCTGTAGAAGAATACCTACATATTTGTAAACTTTTGAAACTGTGAAGGATATAAGAGTGGTAAAAGTTCACCTGTTTATTCATTTTTTCATTCATTAATTCATTCATTCATCCAACTTTAAATTAATTAAACACTAGTTTAAAAAGCAAAGTGTACCAAACACTAATAAATCAGCATAAAATGGACACCATACTGCTTGCCTCTGTGACCTTATAATTTTTGTGGGGAAAAAAGGTAACACCTAATTTCAGCAACTAGGGAACAATGTTAAAGTAAAATATAAGCAGGTTTACAGTAAGGCATAGATAGTATCAAATGGGTTTCCCTCACAGATTAGAACTTCTAAAAAAGAATTAAAAGAATTTGAGATCAAAGGTGCCGAGGTAATCTAACTGATGTAAGAAATTACAAAATACTGACCTTAATTATATTAACCGCAACAAATAATGAGTAGAAAAGGTTAAGATTTATATAAACTTGTAGAAGAAGAGGCCTGGCAAGCAGGCAAGATGCTGCAGTTGTTTACTGAACATGAACAGGAGTGGGGAGAAGAAAATGGGGTGCGCTCCAAAAGCAAGCAAAAAGGACTGTGTTTCAAATTGGACCCTCCAATTTTATACCTTCGTCCTCTTCCCCACCCCTCCTTAACTTGTGGGTACACAAAGAAGTGCATGTGCTACATCTGTCTTCTGAGGTCGCTCACAATCTCACTTGTTAAAGAATGCCATATCTAGAAAGCATGAAAAAATTAGTTACCTAAAAAATGAAACCTGAAAAAAATTGATACTAATGCAATGGAGAAAATTGCTTGGTGAAAAGAATGCTGAGTGAATAAAAGAGAAAAAAGAGATTAAAAAAAGGACAAAAAGCAGGAGTCCCTGGAACAGCATTAAGAAACATGATGCCAGAGCATGACGTTCAGGTCACTTACATGGGGATTACTTGCAGGACTTGTTAAACAGCTGATTGATTCTATTGCACCACCTTGGAATAACAAACTCAGAATCTCTTAGGGATGGGGTAAAAAAAAGTCTGCATTTTAAGAAGTCCCCCCAATATTTTATTAACAGTTGGAAACCACTGGAATTGAGAATGGGTCTAGTCCTGATGGAAAAGCAATTTTCTGAGGCCTCTGTTCTGGTCCATTGATCTATATATCTGTTTTGGTACCAGTACCATGCTGTTTTGGTTACTGTAGCCTTATAGTATAGTTTGAAGTCAGGTAGCGTGGTGCCTCCAGCTTTGTTCTTTTCGCTTAGGATTGTCTCGGCTATGTGGGCTCCTTTATGATTCCATATGAAATTTGAAGTAGTTTTTTCTAATTCTGTGAAGAAAGTCAATGGTAGCTGGATGGGGATAGCACTGAATCTATAAATTACTTTGGGCAGTATGGCCATTTTCATGATATTGATTCTTCCTATCCATGAGCATGGAATGTTTTTCCATTTGTTTCTGTCCTCTCTTATTTCCTTGAGCTGTGGTTTGTAGTTCTCCTTGAAGAGGTCCTTCACATCCCCTGTAAGTTGTATTCCTGGGTATTTTATTCTCTTTGTAGCAATTGTGAATGGGAGTTCACTCATGATCTGGCTCTCTGTTTGTCTATTATTGGTGTATAGGAATGCTTGTGCTTTTTGCACATTGATTTTGTATCCTGAGACTTTGCTGAAGTTGCTTATCAGCTTAAGGAAAGTTTGGGCTGAGACGATGGGGTTTTCTTAATATACAATCATGTCATCTGCAAACAGAGACAAATTGACTTGCTTTCTTACTATTTGAATACCCTTTATTTCTTTCTCTTGTCGGATTACCCTGGCCAGAACTTCCAAAACTATGTTGAATACAAGTGGTGAGAAGAGGGCATCCTTGTCTTGTGCCAATTTTCAAAGGAAATGCTTCCAGTTTTTGCCCATTCAGTACGATATTGGCTGCGGGTGTGTCATAAATAGCTCTTATTATTTTGAGACATGTTCCATCAATACCTAGTTTATTGAGAGTTTTTAGCATGAAGCTGTGCTGAATTTTATCAAAGGCCTTTTCTGCATCTATTGAGGAAATTATGTGGATTTTGTCATTGGTTCTGTTTATGTGATGGATTACATTTATTGATTTGCATATGTTGAATCAGCCTTTCATCCCAGGGATGAAGCCTGCTTGATCATGGTGGATAAGCTTTTTGATGTGCTGCTGGATTTAGTTTGCCAGTATTTTATTTAGGATTTTCTCATAGATGTTCATCAGGGATACTGGCCTGAAATTTTCTTTTTTTGTTGTGTCTCTGCCAGGTTTTGGTATCAGGATGATGCTGGCCTCATAAAATGAGTTAGGGAGGAGTCCTTCTTTTTCTATTGTTTGGAATAGTTTTACAAGGAATAGTACCAGCTCCTCTTTGTACCTCTGGTAGAATTCGGCTGTGAATCCACCTGGTCCTGGACTTTTTTTGGTTGGTAGGCTGTTAATTACTGCCTCAATTTGAGAATTTGTTATTGGTCTATTCAGGGATTCAACTTCTTCCATTTAGAATTAGGAGGGTGTATATGTCCAGGAACTTTTCCATTTCTTCTAGATTTTCTAGTTTATTTGCATAGAAGTGTTTACAGTACTCTCTGATGGTAGTTTGTATTTCTGTGGGATCAGTGGTGATATCCCCTTTATCATTTTTTATTGCATCTATATGATTCTTCTCTCTTTTCTTCTTTATTAATCTGGCTAGCAGTCTATCAATTTTGGTGATCTTTTCAAAAAACCAGCTCCTGGATTCACTGATTTTTTGAAGAGTTTTCCATGTCTCCATCTCCTTCAGTTCCACTCTGATCTTAGTTATTTCTTGTCTTCTGCTAGCTTTTGAATTTGTTTGCTCTTGTTTCTCTAGTTCTTTTAATTGTGATGTTAGGGTGTTGATTTTAGATCTTTCCAGCTTTCTCTTGTGGGCATTTAGTGCTATAAATTTCCCTCTAAACACTGCTTTAGCTGTGTCCCAGAGATTCTGGTACATCATGTCTTTGTTCTCATTGGTTTCAAATAACTTAATTATTTCTGCCTTAATTTAGTTATTTACCCAGTAGTCATTCAGGAGCAGGTTGTTCAGTTTCCATATAGTTGTGTTGTTTTGAGTGAGTTTCTTAATCCTGTGTTCTAATTTGATTGTACTGTGGTATGAGACACTGTTTGTTATGATTTCCATTCTTTTGCATTGGCTGAGGAGTGTCTTACTTCCAATTATGTGGTCAATTTTAGAATAGGTGCAGTGTGGTGCTGAAAAGAATGTATATTCTATTGATTTGGGGTGGAGAGTTCTGTAGATATCTATTAGGTCTGCTTGGTCCAGAGCTGAGTTCAAGTCCTGAATATCCCTGTTAATTTTCTGTCTTGTTGATCTAATATTGACAGTGGGGTGTTAAAGTCTCCCACTATTATGGTGTGGGAGCCTGACCATCGGATCTTTGACAAAGCTGACAAAAACAAGCAACGGGGAAAGGATTCCCTGTTTAATAAATGGTGGTGGGAGAATTGGCTAGCCATACACAGAAAACTGAAACTGGACCCCTTCCTTACACCCTATAAAAAAACTTAAATCAGGCTGGATTAAAGACCTAAATGTAAGACCTAAAACCATAAAAGTCCTAGAAGAAAACCTAGGCAATACCATTCAGGACACAGGCATGGGCAAAGACTTCATGACTAAAATACCAAAAGCAATGGCAACAGAAGCCAAAACTGACAAATGGGATCTAATTTAACTAAAGAGCTTCTGCACAGCAAAAGAAACTATCATCAGAGTGAACAGGCAACCTACAGAATAAGAGAACAATTTTTGTAATCTATCCATCTGACAAAGGGCTAATACCCAGAATCTACAAGCAACTTAAATAAACTTACAAGAAAAAAACAACCCCATCAAAAAGTGGGCGAAGGATATGAACAGACACTTCTCAAAAGAAGACATTTATGCAGCCAACAAACATGAAAAAAAGCTAATCATCACAGGTCATTAGAGAAATGTAAATCAATACCACAGTGAGATACCATCTCACACCAGGTAGAATGTCAATCATTAAAAAGTCAGGAAACAACAGATGCTGGAGAGGATGTGGAGAAATAGAAATGCTTTTACAATGTTGGTGGGAGTGTAAATTTATTCAACCATTGTGGAAGACAGTGTGGTGATTCCTCAAGGATCTAGAATTAGAAATACCATTTGACCCAGCAATCCCATTACTGGGTATAAACCCAAAGGATTATAAATCATTCTACTATAAAGACACACGCACACGTATGTTTATTGCAGCACTGTTCAAAACAGCAAAGACTTGGAACCAACCCTAATGCCCATCAATGATAGACTGGATTAACAAAACGTGGCACATATACACCATGGAATACTATGCAGCCATAAAAAAGAGGAGTTCATGTCCTTTGCAGAAACATGCATGAAGCTGGAAACCATCATTCTCAGCAAACTAACACAAGAACAGAAAACCTAACATCACATGTTCTCACTCATAAGTGGAAGTTGAACAATGAGAACACATGGACACAAGGGGAACATCACACACCAGGGCCTGTCGGGAGGTGGGTGGTAAGGGAGGGATAGCATTAGGAGAAATACCTAATGTAGATGACGGGTTGATGGGTGCAGCAAATCACCATGGCACGTTTATACCTATGTAACAAACCTGCACATTCTGCTCATGCACCCCAGAACTTAAAGTTTAATAATAAAAAAAAAAGTTGGAAGGTAGCAGAGGTCAGTTGATGAGATTTCAGAAAAGAAGTGGTCTCTATAATACAAAAATGCAAGGTGAAGATCAAGTACCAATTGAGAATCTGCAGCAAGTTATCCAGAAGATCTAGCTAAGATAAGTGATAAGGGTGGCTACACTAAACAGATTTTCTATACAGGCATATAGCCTTATGTTGAAAGAAGATGCCATCTAGGACTTTCATAGCTAGAAAGGAGAAGTCGATGCTTGTCTTCAAAGTTTTAAAGGACAGGCTATCTTGAGAGGGGCTAATGTAGTTGGTGACTTTAAGTTGAAGCCAGTGCTTATTTTCCATTACAAAAATTATCGGGCCCTTAAGAATTATGCTAAATCTCCTCTGCCCATGTCTATAAATTAAAAAACAAACAAAAAAAGCAATTTTCCAAATCTCATCTAAAGAGTGTTTCAAATTGTGAGATGTGACCCATTAGGATCATTATATCAATTTAGTGTGTTCAGAAAGTTTCTTCATTTTGTAATGAAACAGAACAGTGAATATAGTATTAAAAGATTATATCCTGGCATTAAGGAAACTATTGTTTCATGAAACTTTTGGGTCAGTCATAAATACGTGTGCAGTGTGTGTGTATCCATTGCTACTCACATGTACTGGATAATGACGTATAATGTATTTCTTACAGAAGGTCATGGTCAAAAAAATGTGAAAGCCCCTGCTTTATAGAACATGAATGAACATTCATGGGCAGTAGGAGGCTTGAGGAATTCAGTTTTGACCTCAGGAGGAAGAGATAGGCATTTGTGACTCGTGAATCCCTGCTGGGTGTTATATAGGCTTGCCATGACAAACCAGAAAGTGTCATATTATATGTGACTTGATAGCTTATAAAATCCACTGGCTGGTACTTATTATTTCTGATTCATGTGGCCACGAAGAATACAGTCAGGAAAAAATGGAATATATCTATAGTGACTCTGAAGACCAAGATAGGAAGATGAAGGGCTTGGGAGATACAGTTTTTATTTTGTCGTTTAGCTGAAATTCAGGACATTTAAACAGAGAGGGGGATATGGGAAGTAAAGAACTAGCTACACAGATAATATAGGACAAGAACGACTTAGTTTTCTGAACCAAGGATACAAAGCCAAAATGGATTTCTGGCAGGGAAAAGAAATTTTCTCATCAATCTTGAAAGAGTAAGTAGCGCTTGATGGTCCTACTTCCTTCACTTATTCAATTCCTGTAGTTTGGCTTGAAATGGTGTCTCCAATATCATTAGTGACCTAACTGCCAAGTGCAATGTCCTTTCTTTTTTCTTAATCTTCATCTTTAATGTTCTTGAAGTATTTTACAAAAACATTTTCTCTTTTCTTGTTCAAACTCCTTTTTGCCTTTTTCTCTTTCTACTCCCCTCCTCCACTTGTTGGCTTCTTTTTTCCTGCTTTCATTCATTCCTACTATGTGAATTAACTCAAATCTCTAATCTTCATCTAAATCTTCATGGGCTTTAACACATCCTTCATAGGCTACAACTGCTCTTCCAGACTTCAGTGTCACAGTGTAGCCACTGTTCTAATTGTTCTGAGAATGGAACTGGTATAAACAATCATGTACCTGACACCAAATCATGTATTTTCTCCAAGTATCATAACTCTCAGTCACCGTTTACATGTCTCTTTTTTTCTCTCACCCTCTTTAGTTAGATGCCAATTCCTTTTAATTCTTTGTTCACATTGGCTCACATCCAATCCCTTAGGTAATGTAATGTTTCTACCCCTCTTTAAGCTCTTATTGTTTCATATTTCATATCTAGACTCTGACTGTCAAACCCAGGCAGTGGAATGGAGGATACAAGACATTATACAGTGGAATTCAGGAATAAAATATTAAAACTTCCTTATTTATATCTCCATCCCTATCTATTTATATCTATCCATCCAATCTATTCATGTTGCTACCAGAGTGACCTTACTAAAATATAAATTTACTATTGTCACACCCTATGTACATCCATTAATTATGTCTTTTATGGTAATGTGCAGAATCCTTAGCTACATGAATTCATAATCTGGTTACTTTTCTCCACTAATAGCCTAGCCAATCACCATGTGCCATTCTCTATAAGCATATGTATCCCTGTATAATTCTCCTACTCTCTTCCTCTCTGTCTCCTTTCTTTGTCTGCCTAGCATCCTCTTTAGGGGATCCAGTGGGTGAGTATATGACCCAGGCCTTGCCATTCAGAGAACCACCACCTCTGGCCAGAGTGATTGGTTCCCAGGAAGACAGCTGATTGAAGCTGAGTTAAGGAGAAGTATTCAGGTGACTTCTGTTACAAATTCAGGAAAGAGGCACCTACCCTTTCGGACTGTTTCACTGGTAGAAAGATAGATGGGTGCTGGTGGTGGTTATCTTTGCCACTACTTGGGAGGAATCTGTCTGAGGAAACACAAAAGAAAATGGAAAAGAGATAAAGCCAGATACCTGTTTAAAAACCTCTGCCGGCCTTTTGAGTTACATGAGCCAAAGGAAGTAAAGGAAGTCCTTTCTTTGTTTGTTTTGTTTTGTTTTTTGTTTTGCTTCATTTAGGCTAGTTTGAGTTTATCTTCTTTTTATTGCAACTAAAAGTGACCTACTAATAAGACCCACTCTAGGAAGGCTTTGCTGACCTTCTAGTCAGCTTTACTAAACATCCTTCCATGTTGCATATTGTTGCTCCTCCACTCCCAGCATTCTGGATCAGATCACAGAGATAGATGAAAACTGTCCTATCAAAAGCCTATCAAACAACAGCGGAAAAACTGCACATCTTTGGCAAAGTCCAAAGTTAATTTTCTATAAGGATGTTCTCCATCAAATTTAATGAGTTACACAGAAGAAAAAAAGGTCAATTGAAAGTGAAGGATCCTCAAGTATTTCTCAATAAACCTAAGTTTATATATATATGTGTATATATATATATATGTGTGTGTATGTATATATATATATATATATATATATATATATATATATGGCAATAAAAAAAAACAACTAATTCAAGCCAACAGCCCCCCTGCTTTCAACATTCTTCTTCCTATAGCTTGAGTTACAGGTTGCTTTAGGCCAACTTCACTGAAAGCAAGGGCATGCCACCAGCATAGAATATGAGAGCCGTGAGTAAAAACAATTAGGACTGAAAAGATTGAACTCCGTTTTGTTTTCTCCACCTGAAAAGTTTATACCCTTCTTAACCATGGTGTTAATTGGAAACTAAATGTAGAAAGTTCTAAGTTGCCTCTGGAGAATATTAAATTTAGCTCTAGTCTATCTAAATCTAATGAGAAGTTTGTGAATAAGCATTCTTAAAACAAAATCAAAAGAAGACCAAATATAAATTTACCATTTTATGAGCAAGAAACAGACCAGAATCAATATTTTTGATTAGTTACTAAATTTCCCTCCTCTGGTCATCACCTGAAATCCAAGATCGCAGTTTTTGCTGGTTGTGGGTACAACTAAGTCACCTGTACAGACCTTTCTTATCCTGGCCTAACCCTAATATGATATAAACAGAGCTGAACCAGATATACTAACAGAATATCTAGTCAGGTTTTACTAGTTGGAAGTCCATTCATTTTCTTAGAATAAATTGCACTTTAAAAAATGGTGGCATGGTGGCCGGGCACGGTGACTCGTCACTATAATCCCAGCACTTTGGGAAGCCAAGGTGGGTGGATCACGAAGTCAGGTGTTCAAGACCAGCCTGGCCAAGATGGTGAAACCCCGTCACTACTAAAAATACAAAAATTAGCCATGCGTGGTGGTGGGTGCCTGTAATCCCAGCAACTTCGGAGGCTGAGGCAGGGAACTGCTTGAACCGGGGAGGCAAAAGTTGCAGTGAGCCGAGATTACGCCACTGCGCTCCAGCCTGGGCAATAGAGCCAGACTCTAACTCAAAAAAAAATATTTAAAAAAATGGTGGCTTGTCATTTTTCCTAAAAGGAAGAAATCTATTTTGGCCTCATATTTAGTCACCACTGATAAATGGAGATTAAAACTTCTCAGGGGGCTGAGCACGGTGGCTCACGCTTGTAATCCCAGCACTTTGGGAGGCCAAGGTGGGTGGATCACCTAAGGTCAGGAGTTCAAGACATCCTGGTCAACATGGCGAAACTCTGTCTCTACTAAAAATACAAAAATTAGCCAGAAGTGGTGGTGCGCGCCAGTAATCCCAGGTACTCGGGAGGATGAGTCAGGAAAATCACTTGAACCCAGGAGCAAGAGGTCGTGGCGAGCAGAAATCACACCACTGCACTCCAGCCTGGGCAACAGAGTGAGACTCAAAAACAAAAACAGAAACCACCTCTCAGGAGGATAACATAAAGAAGTAGCTGTATTTAGTGTGTGACTTCTACATGTAATTCCCATTAATACTACAGAACAAACATGTAAAAAGCTTTATAGAAGGAAGAGAGGAGAAAATTTTTGAAAGTTTTTACTAAGGCAACCAAAGATCAATTTTGAACAAGAAAAAGAAATCCTTTGTAACCAAAAAGACTAACAAGGTAACATGTACTGATGTTAGCAGGACACTAAAATGTACCTTTAAAAACCTTTTTTGAAGGCAAGAACTCTTATGTAAACCAAGTTTAAATTCAAAGCTCCATTGAATATCTACTCCACTTCGGTGACAGCATTAAAAAAAAGTATAAATAGTAACAGGAGACCTGTGTCACTGTTTATAGTTTTTTTCTAATGCTATCACCACAGTAAAGTACTTTAGATTGATAATTTAGATCTTCCAGAAACATGAAAAAAATTAAGAGTTAATTGGTTTTTAATTCACCTAGTACAAGTTTTAAAAAGGTAATTTGTCATTTCTGATCTGACATCGCTTATGGGCATGGCAACTATGGAAGAATTATGGTAGGGGATATAGAAAATGATAGGGAGAGGAAATTGGTTTTGAGTCTCCTTAGATTGTACATCAACATTCTTTTGTTGTTGTTGTTTGAAGGCTTTACTGCCCTATTCACATTTATGCTTGTCAGCAAATTTCCCTTGGCTACATTCAAAAGGCAGCTGTTCATCCACACTCCTCAATGAATAAATATATCAAAGCCAATTCTTGGCCTGGGGACATGATCTGATTTCTAGAAGAGTTGCCAGCTTCCTTCTTTTAAGAGACTCAGTATATCACTTGGACCCCGGCAGCTTACATACTTATTTATTTTTGAGTTAACTATTACTATATTCCAAAAACAATACTACAAAAGTAGGGTAATCAACGTTGAGATGCCAAGGCTCAAAGAAATAAGTAATGCAATTAGTTAACATCTTAAAATAAGAATGATGCAGATTCCTTCCTAAAAGTTTATAATAGGTACAATAAATGTGGTACCTTTATGAGAAGAAGTCTGGTTGATCAAGAATTTGAAACAGGCACAAGCAACTAGCAGAACCTGTCTCATGAGGTCCATCAGTGCTATTATGAGAAGGGAACACCATGGACAAAATCATATTAGCTACGAAGCTTTTCTACCACCCTAGATGAACATTTAGCTCTCACAGCAATGCTTAAAGTTACATAATAAGACTGCTGACAGGGGACAGGGAGCAACCAGACTGCACAATGCAACTTTTGTTTCAATGTTAACTGACCCACATGAGCAGAAAGTATAATAAACATGGCCTGTGACTACTAAAGGAAACAAATTTAGAGACATGTTTAGAAAGACAGTAGAAAGAGTATTGTGACAAGTGGTAAAATGTTTTCAAAGGACAAAGTTATTGAAAAATCTAACTTCCCATCAAGGAAGTGGCAAACCTTTTACCAGAAAATAAAATTTGCTAATTAAGATAAAATTGTAAGGTACAAATAGGTCATAGTTCAGTTGGAGAAGAACATTCTAGAGAGAAAAGTGGCAAGATTTGGTAATAATTTTTTCCTACAGCAGGAAAGGGGTCAAAAAAAACAGTTTCTAAAATGGCCCTCTCTGTCTCAAAATAATTTATCTTAACATGCATTAAAATTCATCCTTATTACCTGCTTAAAGGTCTGGGTTTCCAATTGAAGTGTATGTTTCCTGAGTACATGGGAGCTTGGCACATAACAAGGGCACCATATATATTTGTTAAATGAATAAAGACATGCATGCATTGGTATGCAAGTAGAAAATCACAGCATTAATGCCATCATTTATGGCTTTCCTTCACTTAACATGCCTTACTGACATCTATAACTCCGTGGTCTACTCAGTTGAGAGTTCGCCCACTTTAAAAGTTTGAAGTTATTACACCAACTAAAATGAAAAGCACTTACTAATCCAAACAATTATGGTATTACTATAAAACCTTAACAATGACATTTATATTTTAACCAATAGCAGAGGCCAGTACCAATCGGTTACAGTGGAAACTAGTGACTCAGGTGTGTACTATTAGCAGCATTTGCTTTTTAAGAATTTCTGTAAAACAATTCTAAATAATGATGACACCCAATTTCCAAGTCAGATATGCAATTATATGACATACCACCCACACTTACAATTTCTCAATTATTGTGACGGATTTTGTCTACCCATGCCCCCTTATCAGGAGGTTTGGGAGGTATTTTACTGAAGTACAACCCTAGACTTTCCTGGAATCCAAGTTCATTTAACTGAAATGTTCTCAGAACTGAACAGTATGTGGCAAAGCCTGTGTTGACCAGGGATTGCAGATCTGATGGCATGTGGTAAATGCTTACAAATGGATAGGGAGGTCTTCTGTGTACGCAAAGGTATTAACATTGAATTAGCTAGGTTATACCATCATAAGTTTATTTTATCCCCTCTTCCTTTCTTTACCCATATACTCTAAATCTCTCAAAGACAGAACGGAACCTGACTTTGAGATATGAAAAGATTTAAATAACAGGACAGAGCTCACTGCACTTCAAACACGTCACTGTATTTTGTCTCCGTAAAATTTAAAGCCTTCGGCTTCTACATATTACATGAATTAACATGTCAGTGTATATGTTAAAATATTTTTTGCTTATTGTATTATGAGTTCTGAGATATAAATGCCATAGGTGATATCAATCTTGAGAAAGTCGTGCCATTTTCTACATGAGACACTTGCCAATGATAAAAAATATAAAGTTAGATCTCTTATCAGATCTTACAACTGCAGTGATAAATCTGGAAGAGTTTATAACTAATATAAATACAGCCTACATCATATTTAGGTATAGACAGACACATGCCAAACAGCAACTCAAAAGAACTACCAGATCATTACCTTGTTGACTGAAAAGCTTCAATGACAACATTGATTACATATGATTTTCAGGTACTATGCTAAGCACAGCCAATTCTCACAATAGTCTTATAAGGTATTGAATGTTATTTTCCATGTTTTATGCATGAGAGGAAACTGAGGGTTAGAAATGTTACTAATATGTAACATTCTCAAAGTCACATAGCAAGTGCTACACTGATTCGGCTATCTTAGCCATTTGGCTATCCTGTCTCTTCAGCACATTCTTCTTATACATACACCCTGAGACATTCAGCAATATTTTATCTACACTACCAATTTTACTCTAAAAAAATTCTACTCAATAGCATTAGCCGAGTCACTGCTTTGTCATAAAAACAAAATTCATATTCTTATCTACTGCCTTACACAGGTCTTTCCACAGACCCTTCAACCCATGTACCAGAGGAATCCCATAAAAGCCAATACAGTGCTACACAGTAACCCAGCGTCACTGAAGACATCATTGCTGAATAAAAGTTCATTTGCTTGAAGTTGGGTGTGGCTACTCAATGAAATAGAAATATGGGATTAAGCAATGGAACTAGTAAGCTTTCTGAAAGGAATAGTTTAAAATAAAATGTGCTCCCCCCACAGAAAAATCAACAGCATCCATCTTTCCTCCTCTTCTGCTCCATTTTCAACAATGCCATGGCATTATTTGAATGTTTAAAACTAAAAAAATCTACTGGTTTGTTGTACTATTAATTTCATTGCTGGATCACCCCTAGATCTTAAAGCCATCATCAATATACTTCAAGAGTACTTTAAAGATACAGGAGGTCCTGGCAACCACAGTGGAAGCAGGAAGTTGCTCTTAGGTAATGAATCTTTTTAACTGGAGATACAGTTCTGATTGCGATAGAGCCTAAACTGAAGTCTCCCTCTTAAGAATAAAAACAACAAAAATAGTGGAAATTGTTTTCAACGAGAATATTTGTATAGCTGAGATGTCAAATTATTTGTAAGAACTTCAGATGCACATTTTACCTAGATACAATATAAATAAACTGTGAATACAGGTTAGCACTGCCCTTTATACAAATATTCTGAAATTATAATTCTTATCTTTTCATTAAAGCAGGTTTTTGCTAGGCAGTTGGACTTCAAATAAATATATGTATTAAGCAATATAAGTACTTTTTCCTAGAGTGCTTTACGCTTTATAATTCAAAATTTTCATTAATGTTTCCTCTCAACTTCAATTAATGAGATTTAAAAAATGATCAGAATAACCGACAAAATATGAATGCAAAGTGTGTTGTGGAGGGTGAATAAAATTGCTTAATGGACTAAAAAACATCAATTGCTTAATTATACAGAATACATTGAGCTGAAACAATATCACTCAGTTTCTATTAAATCTTCCATCAGCAGAGATAGAAGCTTCCTGGCTGCTTGGAGAAACATTTTTTCCAGATCTAGGAGGACTACACGATTTTCAGATACGAGCAACGTGATCTCAGCTGAATGCGTGGGAAACATAGCACTGAGAAAATTTCAAATGACCCTGTATCAGAGTACATTTGTTGAAACACTGATGAAAAATGGGTATGTACATCATTTGTGAGCACAAAAATATTTAGGAAAGTTAGTCTAATTAGTTTATGCCATGAAAAGTGGCTGATTTACATGTTTTATAGTGGCAAATCTGCTTGTTTCTGTTTAGAATAGAAAATATTAAGCACACTTTTAAACCTTTAACTTTAAAGTCTAAAATTGAGTTTATGCCTAAGAAATAACATTGCAGCCTCTAGAGACAGTAATTTACTATCCTTCTTAATTATTGGCTAACTACAATTTTTTAAAATCAACTATGTTTGAAGAATTATTACTCACTGTGACCTTAGTCTTTGCAAGAGTGAAGACAGACTATCAAAGCCAATCTCTACCTTGTTCACTCAACAATATAAGCCATGTATCCAGCCTTTAATTTGACAGTGTGCAGTTAAATAGAGGATTTGCAACACTGCAAATCAAGAAAAATGGAAAATAAAGAGTTGTCTATGTAACTATATTCTGTAGCTTATAATATAATGATTATTTTTCCATACGTAATAATTAGATGGCAGACAATGGGATAACATACCTTTTTTAAAACTGAAGGAGGAAAAATAACACATTAGACATGCTCCTTGTGGTAAAAGTAATCTCATGTAGGTCTTAGGGACCACATTAATATTAGTACCAGCACTTTACAATAGAACTTTCTGCAATGATAGAAATGTCCTATATCTGAGCTGTCAAATACAAGAATCATTAAACAAATGTGGCTACCAAGTACCTGAAATGTGGCCAGTGCAACTGAGGCACTGAAATTTTCATTTTATTTAACAAATAGTCACACGTGGCCAGTTGCTTGTATACTGGAAAAGCAGTTCTAAACTTTTTTTTGTACCATCCTTGACAATGACACTGTTGAATAATTCTATCACTGTATTATGTTTTGTTACAGTAATAAACAACCCCAATGTGTAATTAGAAATTATTTTTCACCATGCTCCTTGCAGTCTTCACTACAGGCCTCAGGCTGAGAGAGTAGCCTCTCTAGGATATTGTCAGCCTCATGTCAGCAGCAAAGAAAAGAGAAACTGCAGGCTGCAACTGGCTTTAAACATTTCTGTTTAAAGGTAATTCACGTCATGTCCACAAATATTTTATTGGTTAAAACTAGCATGACCTCTCTTGATTTCAATAGGATGGAGGCTAATGTCACATAGCAAAACTGATGTCAACGAGACCAGGCAATATGATCCACCTCCAGGGAGAAGTAGCAAAAGTTTTCAAAACAGTACAATCTACCATAAGAATAAAATTTTGATTTCAGTCAGTGAACATATGATTTGCTTCAAACTGTTTGCCAGATAGGATATAAAATGACCCTAGATCTGATAATTTGCTATTTTCCAGCCACCTTCCAATAATAATAATAACCACAATGATATCAATCACAATAAAAACAGCAGTAACAGAAATTAGAAGAGGAACAATAGCACTAGCACTGACTGAGCCTCTTCTCTGTGTGAGGCACTACCAAAGATGCTATACATAGACGATTGCACTGAATTCTCACAACTCCATGAGGTTGGCATCGTTTCCCTTACCCCCCTACAAGGGAGGAAGCTGAGGCTCAGGCCTGCAGCCAGAGAGCTAGCAAACTGCAGAGCCCAATTATAATCACAGATGGTTCACACAGGATTGGCTTCAAGTCTTGTTCTTGTTCCATAATACAGCACTGGTACCCAAATGCCTGGCATCAGGGTTGCTCTTTATTAATTGTTATACCAGTATTTAGAGGCAGCTCCAGTGCCAAATTTATCTGCTAACTCTTACCCTAAACTGCCCACCCCCTACATCTCTACACTTCCAAAATTCTTAGCAGCCCCCAATATAAATATCACCCATATCTGCCCCTGGCAGGAAGATACTAAATCAATTTTCTCACCACCTTTCTTGGAAAATGTGCACTTCTAGGGCTCATTTGCCACCTCACATTGCGGTTCAGCCTAGAATACGGGTTGACATTAATTATGGACAATAATCTAGGTAATACCTAAAAATCAGAAATAGGAGTTGCCCTCTGATCTAGATGTCCTAAAAAAGATGGTGAGGGCCTCAAGAAAAGATAAGAAGACCTCAAGACCTTCTGGCAGCGGGTGTCAGAAGCAATAGACAGAGTTCAGGTCAAACTCAACCCTTTGCAGGGCTTGAAAACAACCAAACTCACAGATTCTAAGGAAACCAGTGCATCAGAGAGTTTAGCAAATTAGCTATTTTAACAGTGAGCAAGCTGAGAAAGAGCTATCAGAGGGACATAGCCAGCAAGCTGATATTCTGGCTAAAAAAGAGGTCACAAAGCAGAGATAGAATATGAGGGCAAAAAAAAAAAATACTGTATTAATTATTGACCACATAGGACCCTGTGCTGAACAACTACTTACAATAGCTCTAAGAGGTGGACATTATTTATCTCCATTTTGCAAATGAGGAAACTGTGGCCATGGAAGGATAAATTGATTGTCCTGGTCACAAAGTGGTAGAGAAAGGATTCAATCAAAGCTAGGTCTATCTGACTTCAGGAATGAATGCTTGACTATACTCCATCACTTGACTACAGTGTGACTGCACGATATCTCAGTATATCTTAACATTATCAGTGACTCACCCAAACCTTAAAGGAGGTTTACTTTAACAACCAGAAACCAATAAGCAAACACTTCTGCCAGAAGCAAAGGTCTAAAACCTGAGAACACAGTGAAAATCTACAGTCCTACAATGGATTTGCTCTAATAGCATAAACTTTACAAAAAGTCAACTCAAAGTAGATTTTAGGTCACTTTAGATCATATCCTGCCACAACAGGATATCCTACTGATCTTTACAAATGCTTGAGTTGACTCCTTTCAACTTTAATTATTAAACATTCTATGTGGAAATAAAGAAAATTTGAATTTCTGATCCAGAATGCTGATTCTAAGAATTATTTAGGTGTCAAGTGCTTGAAGAAATCTGTCCCCATTTTAACGTGTCATATAGAATACACCTACATTGTGCAAGTAGATTGGGAGCAGTGCTGCTTTACATGACTAGGGGCCAGTGGGGTATGTGAAACCTGGCCATAATTTAGAACAGATACACAAGAATTTCCCGATAGCACCAATAGTCAAAACTACCAATATGAGACCCCCTAGGCTAAAGCAAAACAAAATCTAATTAATTGGTGATGGCTAAGAGACATGGAAGTTAATTAACTTGGGAGAAAAGGCATAAGGCAGAGACTGAAAGGGAAAAGAGGAATGCTGGATTTAACTGACTATCCCAGCTTCAGCTCTAACCTCTTTATTGTCAGGCACTTTGGCTTGTGATAGGGGTATAATCAAACTCATGCTACCACACATACATTTTTAGCCTTATGTGGCAAGCAGCAAAAGTAAAAGTTTCAAACTCCATAAAAAGAAAAAGGGGATAATTCACAGGTTAAACATGATGAAAACACGGTAGTAAAGCCGTCTTCCAAATGACCTGAATCACTGTCTAAACAACTGCTCTTTATTCCCTAATCTCTCGGGGAGAAATATATAGAGACAGGCAGATATAGAAAGATCCTTTTCTGAAAAAAAATTGTTTTAATTAAGTGGGAGAATTGAATCAAGATGGCTAAGAAAATGCACATTTCTCTGCTTCAGGTCTAAACTCAAAAAATGACAGTTGTGAAATGAAATAAGTTAAAAAAAATACAGCTATACCAGCACTAGAAACCAGAAAGGATGCCATAGAATGACCAAAGTGTGAAAGATTATTACAACTTTCAAAGCAGATGGAATTATGGAGAAAGAAGGGAGGAATAAACATTATCCAAAAGAGAGAAGAGAAAATTACCTTTGAGGTATCAGTAATTCCAGGGCTTTTCCAATTGCAAAGTCAAACAGTTATTTAAAAATCAGGAGAGGACAACCACCAGGGTAGTTAATTTTACAACTCTATTAAGCTGGTTCAATCAAGTTTAGTTAAAATGAGCTGCAGAGGGATGTTATGTGGCCCCAGGATAAACCCCTAAGGAATCCTTTTAAATAAAACAATAGTATGAAAAGAATAAAGAAGGACAAGCATAGATTAGATATCCAATTTCTGCTGACACTGGAAGAAGAAACAAAGATAGGGAAGTGCCTGACTCTAGCCTATGGGCCAGGACAAAGCCTGAAGCTGCCTTGCGCGAATTGGAGTTCTAACACCAGAGAAACACACTTTCTATGAAACAAAATAAGGCAGGCCTTCCTAATGTCTGCCCTTTAAGAAGTAGGAAAGGACTTGATTCCCAGGAAATCAACAACACTCACAGGCCTCTGGTCATGGGCCCCTTCCCCAGTCAGAATCACTATTTCTTGAAGAATTATCACATCATATTCTGAAATACACATCAAACAGAAATCCAAAAATGATGAGTCAACTTAGGACAAAAACACCATCACTCATTCATTGATTCTACAGATGTCTGTTGAGAGCCTATTGCATAAATAATGGAAACTTTCCTTGTAAGATGTTAGGGATATTGCAATGAACAAAGTACTGTCCTCACAAAGCATATATTCAAGTAGGAAAAGAGAGAGACAAAAAAAAAAAAAAAAAAAAAAGACCAAATGCATAAAAACAATAAACCATGAGTCCAAGGAGAAAACTAAAGCAGGGTAAGAGGGATAGAAAGTAACAAATGACGAAGAACAAAATTAACTTTACAAAAGACGGAAGAGGAGAAATAAAATAGAAAAAAGTAAGCACTAATAAACTTCCAATCAGAATGGCATAGTAAGTTCAGGCTTTGACTGTCCATCTTTGTTTCAAAAACACACGAAGAATAAGTACTATATAAAAACAAGAAGCCAGAAAGCCGTTTCCAGGACCCCAAACAAAGCAAACATCTGCATGAACACAAACCCTCACAGACCTCCAAAGATGAGCATGGCGGGACCTGCTTGGTTCCAGATTCTGACGCAGTGGACAGGGCTTTCAGCTCCCACAAGATATGGAGACCCAAAATGCTCATTCCAGGAGAGAAAGGGACACAGGACCTTTGGTTAAAGCCAGGAGCTTCAGGTAAGGGTACAGACATTAGAAGGCAGGCTGATGAAAAATGCTGCCTGAGACCATGAGGCTGACTGAAGCTGAAAGGCAGCTACACACCTTAAAAATGGGAACAACAGTGTGGCCGAGGGGCTTAATAATTGGATGTGAATCCAGCAAATAAATTCTCCAAAGAAAGCCAGAGTCAACTATAAAAAATGATTTAGAAATGTGGGATAGAAGTAACTATAAAACTGTTAGGGAGTGGGGAATCCAGAGTAAGAAGGTGAAAACCCAATAGCAATAACTAAACAATAAAAATGAGTTTTTGAACCCAAATTCTAAAATAAAATTTAAAAAATGCTAAAAAGTCAGCCAACAAATCAATACTCAGAAATGAATTTCCTTGAGGCCGGGTGCGGTGGCTCACGCCTGTAATCCCAGCACTTTGGGAGGCCAAGGCAGGCAGATCACGAGGTCAGGAGATCGAGACCATCCTGGCTAACACGGTGAAACCCCGTCTCTACTAAAAATACAAAAAATTAGCTGGGTGTGGTGGTGGGCGCCTGTAGTCCCAGCTACTCGGGAGGCTGAGGCAGGAGAATGGTGTGAACCCGGGAGGCAGAGCTTACAGTGAGCCTAGATTGCGCCACTGCACTCCAGCCTGGGCAACAGAGCGAGACTCCATCTCAAAAAAAAAAAAAAAAAAGGAAATGAATTTCCTTCAAATTAAAATGAATTTTATATGGTGCTATGACAAAGACTTAAAAATAGTATCCCGCCCAAAGTACTGATAATGATAATGACACTGATGATGAAAACAACAGTGATGCTGATGATGGTGTCATTCCTGATGATAATAGTAAACAGTATTTAAAAACTTACTATGTGCCCAACATTATTCTAAGCATTTTACGTGAAGTAACACACTTATTCCTTGCACAATCCCCACAACAGTCTGTGAGGTAAATGTTTAAATGAGTCTGATTCTATCACTGAGGAAACAAAGGCACAGTCAAGTTAAATAATAGTCTAAAGAAACACAGCTGCTATGTGAAGAGCTGGAATTCAAACGTAGGCAGGATTCCACCAGAGCCTGTAAATTTATCTCTCTGAAAGAAGAAAGAAAATTTGCTAAACATTTTGAAAGAATAAGAAATTGTAAAACACAGAGGCATATATAAAACAAAAATTTTTTGGATAAAAGAGAAATATTAGAAAATGAAATAGAAAACTATTGAAATAAAAATAAAATATGTGTAACAAATTCTTGGCTGAAGAGTAAATTACAGAATTAGAAAATGACAAGGTTGGGGGATTCATTTTGAATATAGAACAGAAAAGAGAGATTGTTAAAAATAACATGAAACATCAATTATGTCACATGAAGAATAGAATGAGAGGTCCCAATAATTGTACATTAGGAGTCCCTGAGGAAGAGAATAAAGGAAATGCTTGACACAGTACAGGATGAAATAATGGATGAGAATTTTAAAAATTACAGAAAATTTTGAGTTCTCAGATCCCAAGCTGGCCTGAAATAGAAGGTGGGTGATATGGTTTGGCTGTGTCCCCACCCAAAACTCATCTTGAATTTTAGCTCCCATAATTCCCACGTCATGGGAGGGACCCGTGGGAGGTAATTGAATCATAGGGGTGAGCCTTTCCTGTGCTGTTCTCATGATAATGAATAAGTCTCACAAGATGATGGTTTTATAAAAGGAAGTTCCCCTGCACAAGCTCTCTTGCCTGCCACCATGTAAGACATGCCTTCATCCTTCCTCTTCTACCATGATTGTGAGGCCACCCCAGCCATGCAGAACTGTGAGTCAATTAAACCTCTTTTCTTTATAAATTACCCAGTCTAGGGTATGTCTTTATTAGCAGCATGAGAACAGACCAATATCCTGGGAAAATTGGATATCCATATGCAAAAGAGTGAAACGGTATGGAGATTTCTGAAATAACTCGTAAGTCTCACCACATACAAAAATTAACTCAAGATGGATCAAAGACTTAAATGTAAGACCTGAAAATAAAAATACTAGAAGAAAATCTAGGGAAAACTCTTCTGGACATGGGTCTAGGCAAAGAATTCATGACTAAAACCTCAAAAGTATAAACAACAAAAACAAAAATAGACAAATGGAAATAGAATTATATTTAATTATAAATTAAATAGAAGCTTAATTTATAAGCTTCTGTACAGCATAAGAAAAATCAAAATAGTAAGTAGACAACCTGCAGAATGGGAGAAAATACCTGTAAACTATGCATCTGACAAGGGACTGATTGCCAGATTTACGTGAAAGTCAAACAGCTCAACAGAAGAAAAAAAAAAAAAAACAGAAATAACCTCATTAAAAGGGGGCAATGGACATGAATACAGCTTTTGAAAGAAGACATACAAATGGCCAACAAGCATATGAGAAAATGTTCAACAGCACTAATAATCAGAGAATGCAAATTAAAACCACAATAACATACCATCTTACAGTAGTCAGTACGGCTATTATTAAAAAGTCAAAAAATAGCAATGTTGGCAAGGATATGGAGAAAAAGGAGCTTTTGGTAGGAGTGTAATGTAGTACAATCTCTATGAAAAACGGTATGGAGATTTCTCAAAGAACTAAAAATAGGTATACCATTTGATCCAGCAATTCCATGAGTAGGTATCTATCTGTATGCCATTCTTGCACAGCTACAAAGAAACACCTGAGACTGGATATTTCATAAGAAAAGAGGTTTAACTGGCTCACAGTTCTGCAGGCTGTACAGGAAGCATAGTTCTGCAGGATATACAGGCATCTGCTTCTGGGGAGGCCTCAGGAAGCTTCTAATCATGACATAAGGTGAAGGGGGAGCTGGCACATTCATGCCAAAAGCAGGAGCAAGAGAGAGAAGGGGAGATGCCACATATTTTGAAACCATCAGATCTGGTAAGAACTCACTGACTATCATGAGGATGGCATCAACAGGATGGCACTAAACCATTCATGAGAAATCCACCCCCATGATACAATCACCTCCTACCAGGACTCGCCTCAAACACTGGGGATTACATTTCAACATGAGATTTAAGCAGGGCAAATATCAAAACTATATTACTATCCAAAAGAATCATTATATAAAAAAGATACCTTTACTCATGTGTTTAATTGCTGCACTATTCACAATAGCAAAGATGTGGATTCAACCTGTATCCATCAATGGATGATTGAATAAAGACACAGTGATCTGTCTGTCCGTCTGTCTGTCTACCTACTTGCCTATCTACCTACCCACCTATTTATATACATACACACAGGAATACTACTCTGCCATAAAGAAAAATGAAATCATGTCTTTTGCAGAAACATGGATGGAATGGGAGGCCATTATCTTAAGTGAAATAACTCAGAAACAAAAAGTCAAATACTACATGTTCTCACTTATAAGTGGGAACTAAATAATGTGTACACATGGACATAGAGTGTGGAATAATAGATACTGGAGATTAGAAAGTGTGAGGGGGGTGAGAGATAAGAAATTACTTAATGGATACAATTGTGTATTATTTGGGTGATGGTAACACTAAAGACCCGGAGTCCACTACAGATTATACAGCCATGTAACAAAACTGTACTTATAAATGTACGTACATTTTAAATTTACATAAATTTACATAAATTTTAAAAAGAAATAAAAATAAATGTTAAAGAATCTATTTTAGTACACAGAAAAGGAAAAATGAAATAAGTCATGGAATGTAAGAAATGGAGGATTTTTTATCAGTGAGAGAGATTTTACACATACTTTGTATTCTTTATATAAATTTGATTCAAGAGTACTAATAGTTACCTTGATCTGTAAGAAAAGTATCACATTCACTTGTTTTTCTTTCTTTCTTTTAACTTCTGCTAAACCAGAGAATCCTTACTTAAATCAAATGGTCATCAGGGGAATGAGTACAGTCATTTGGTGAGTCTCTAGGATGTTGTAGATAAGTAGATCAAACAGAGATCCAGAAAGAATGCAGGGATATGCTATAGATAAGGACCTTCAGCATTTTGTCAGATGGTAAGTTATCAGATATAACACATTAAAAGCTAGAAAGCTAAACATTTCCACTAAATAAATAAAAGCAAATAGATTTATTAAAGGTAGCCTATTAAATTGATTAAGTCTTTTTGAAATAAATATAGGGAATAAGGCTGACAGGTTACCTCTTTATAGTTAAAAGGCCTTGGATTGTAGGTAAGATACTAGTGGTGTCAGACAATTTTTGTTCTCTGACAGACTTCCTCATCAGTTATACATGTGTCATCATTAATAAAAATATCACAAGACAGACATCTAGGGAAGAGTATCAGGCTAAGATCAATTCAGTCATTCTCAAACCTTGTCTCATATCAAACCATCACATAACATAAACTCATAGACTCTTCTATTCTTTATAAATAATTAAAAGTTAAAATCTCTTTTCTCTGTCAAGGACAAGCCATGGGGAATGAACAGAAATAAACAGGCAATCTACTAATAACAGACACAAAAACTTTAGATATGTGTACAATTCAAACTGAAATTCACCACTCTTTTTGCAAGCTGGGTAAATTGGATGCTTTCCTTTAATGAGCCATGGAGAAAGACTGATTGATTACAGAGGATGTTGCTTTATGGTTTACTGTTCACAATTCACTGATCTCCTTCTTGTATTGTCTATATATAGTAATCTGTTTTCTCCTTCTTGGGTTTTTTGTGTGTGGGGGGGTGGGGGGTAGTGGGGAACGTAGAGGGGACAGGTGGGGTAGAATTTTATGTCTTCAAAATTATCCTCACATATCAAAACTGACAGGCCTCTGAAGTTTAAAAGCACCTTTCACAATTCCAATTTGGTAAAAGCAAAAACAGAGATTTACACCAAAGAGATGACACATATAAATTCTGACCTTGAAGACTGGGGCCTGCCAATTATAAATTACAGGTTTCTAGGCCTATTTTTCTTGCAATGTCAATAGGACATAAAAGCTAGCTACTGGATGTAAAATTAACAAATCTATACAATTCATTACAAATAAATAAGCAAGCTGGGCAAAAATATTTTTAGAAACAGTCTTCACAAGAAGCATAGAAGTCTTCTCTTGTTTCTCTCTGAAATTTACATTATCATTAAACAAATTTTGAGATACTTAATAAGCCAAAAAAAAAGGTGAACTGAAAGTGAACAGGAAAATGTCCTTTTTAAAAAAAAATCACAGAATTGCTGATGCTATATTCAGTATATTAAAATACTAGTTGAAATAATCTAATTTCTATAAAATGCAGCCAAAAAGTTAACCAATCAACAAACAAAAGCAACATAGCTAAGTTTGTTTAGGTAGAATATTCAGTTACAATGTGCATGTGTGCATGTGTGTGTAGGAATGGAAGCCACAATGATTTTGACCCAAATATATCTTAAAGTTTTGATGTTTTTAACACTTTTCTAGGTCCCTTGATTTTCACTGTCAACTACAGACACATATTCATGCTTATTAAATAAAGACACATATACATATAGTTTATTGTCCCATTTCTTTGAAAATTTCTTTGACTTCTAAATGAGTTGGTTAGGTTTGTTTCATCAGAACAGCCTGTGCTTTCTAAATAACAAATATTTATTCTCTAATTTAAAACTACTATAGCATCTGGGGATAATAATATATTTACATAAAAAATAAGCAAAAGTCAAAAGATAATAGTTTTAAGCATAATCATCCCATTAAAATTTGTGAAATTGAATTAAGTAAAAATTGTCAATGACAATTTAATTCCAATTTTTATAAAAATAATTTATTCTCAAACTTAAGGTTTCAAACTTTTGTCTCTAAGATTTCCAACGTTAAGAAAAGTATGTGATGGTTAGAAATCACCTTAGAAAAGACAAGTAAACATTTATGTATAGTAAGACCTATATAACAGTACTTTCTCATATTTAGAGAGTTTTCTTCCCTGAAATGTATTTTAGGACCATTAGTAACAATAACAGGAAAATTTATAGTCTTAGCAAAAATGAGAAGATTTACATAATTGTAAAGCATTTTAAAACAATTCCATTCTGAAATCATAAAATACGTCTTTGCGGTATTTGTTTGCACTATTAAAGCAAGCCACAGTATTTACTAAAAGAAATATATTATCATTTCTTGCCTCAGTAAAACTATTGTTTCATTAGAGTTGATGAGCATTTTTAAAATGCACTAAAGCAAAGGGATATCACACTCAGAAACGTAAAACCGCTTACAACCTATAATCCTGGTCTACCTTTGGTTTTCTTGAAGGAGATATGAACGCCTTTTCTTTTCTCTTTCTCTCCCTCTCTTTTTTTTTAGCATCAGAATGCTACAAAGATAAGCTTTCATAAAGTCCCAACAATTAATTAATTCAAGAATACGCTATCTTCACTGCAGAAATAATAAATAATGGATTTTGAATCATTGGTCCTTTATAGGAAATTGTACCTCTGATTGGCAAATTCTGAAGCAGCTCAGCAGAGAAAATAAACAAAAAGAAATAGGCTTCTGAGAAAAAGGCCAATCACCTTTCGTTTCTTAGACAAAAGAATTTTTCAGAGTTTCTTGCATAATAATTCATAGTTTTTTTTTTCATTTGGGAAAATGCACATATTTTTGGTACGGAAAACTGGTAATGAGCAAAGTTTTAATCTGAATACCCGGGTTCCAATGTTGGCTTTGACAAACATCAATGATGTGATCTCTGAACCCAAGGAGATAACAACAAAATAAAGGACAATTTAAAGGATTACTAACAGCAATGGACACTATGCTTAGAGTACAATAAGCAGTCCATGAATAATGTTAATATAATAAATATTCCTGCAAGTATTCACTACCATCATCATTCTTATTATAGAGATTTTAGAGATCACATTATTATAATGCTTTTCCATTTCTGCTTACTAACAAGTGATCCTTCAGTGTTCAAACTCTGTGACATATCCTGTGATTTCTGCAAAACATATTATGAGGTTCTGAACATATTCAAGGTCAAATGCAAAACATATTTTAAAACAGGTAAGAGAAAATGTGTAAGGGATTAATTTTCTTCTCCTTATAAGAACATTTCTTTATTAAGTTTTAGAAAACCTCTCTACAGTCTTAAATGAAGAAAAATGTGCCTCAAAAATATGTTTATATACACATATATATGCATATGTATATATGTATGTATAACAGTACATGTGTTAATGAAAAAGAAAAAAGACAACATTTCAGCCCATCTAACTTGTTTTTACTTTATTTACACCATATATACCGCCACGGAACTAACTCTATTACAGAGAAGACATTAAGGTAAAACAGTTACAAATGGCTTAACCACTAGAGATCTTAATTCATATTTTTCTCTATAAAATAACCCATACATCTTGCTCCAATGCATAAACGCAGCATACAGCTACATTCCATTAAAACCACCTGGATAAACTTATAGGGATCCTACTCTCTATAGCACATTACTTGCATCTTGTTTAAAGTAAGGACCTGTTTCAAGGGTCTAATGGAAATTCTATTCTTATATAAATAAACTATTAAGAATAGCCATTTTGCTTTAATTGCACAATCACCTCGTCCTTTTTAACCTCTCCTATTCCTACACATGAACCTTTTAATTTCAATCATTCATTCTTGATTTCTCTTTTACAGAAAATGTCAAACATATACAAAAGTAGACAATATAATATAAGGCCTTGCTATTCAAAGTGTGTTGATGTACATTTGAGTTCTTTTCTGATTTTTGTTATTATCAATGTTGATTCTAAGAATATTCTTGTACATACCACTGTTAGACACATGCAACAGATTTTCTTGGGTAAAAACGTAAAAGTAGTATTACTGGAACATACAGTATGTGAGTATTCAACTTTATAAGATGTTTTTTAAGAGAAGTCACAAAAATTTATGCTATGCCAATTCATGAAACCCTGGTGATCCATAACGCTTCAAACACTTGATGCTATAAGATTTAAATCTATACTAACTTGGTATAAAAATGGGATTTTATTGAATTACTAACTTGAGATTATGTCACATTTCTTCCTAAGATTATTGGGTCTCTGGGTCTTCTATGAAATGTCTTTAGCTCATTTTTGATTGAATTTTCATCTTATTGATTTGTAGGAATTCATTTGTTCTTGATAATAATCATAAGTAGGTTATATTTTAGAATTAATATCTGTAACTGGTCTCTTTCCTTTTTTGTTTTTGAAACACATTTTGATGAACAGAAATATTTAATTTTAAGATAGTCAAATCTTTCCATGAGTGAGGCATACTTTTAAATATTTTCCCATATGGATAAAATTTTTCCCTACCCACTTACTGAATAGCCCCTCTATTCCCCCCTCAATGTTCAATGGAAATTGTTATATTTCAGGCTTTTACATCTATTCCTGTGTTGCCAGGATTGTTACTGAATTGTTCATCCATGAACCAATGCCACACTAGTCTTGATAACTAAAACTTCACAAACAGCCATGACATTTATTAGCATGAAATGCTATCTTTGTTCACTTCAGAATTTCTCTAGGCTACTTGTTAATCTACACATTCCTAAATATTTTAGAACCAGTGTCAAGTTCTATAATAAGTGTTGCTGGTATTTTTATTAGAAATTTGTATCACTGCATCTATAGGCTCATTTTCAAAGAGCTGAACATCTCTATGATACACAGTCCTTCTATTCATAAACACAAGGTAGATCACCCTTTATTTACTTTATATTTAAAGTATTTAAAATATTTCAGTAAAGTTTTGTGTAGGTACACATTACACATCTTTTGGTAAATAGCTTCCATGGTACTTTATCATGTTTTCCTTTCTGAAGATGGAATCTTTAAACTTACGTTTCCTAATTGTCTACTGCCAGTGAACATGTTTTATTGATTTTATATATTGAGTTTTACATTCAGAAACTTGCTGACTTTCATTATTTCTATTAATTTGTGAATTTTTTTAAAAAACAAATAATCAGATCATCTCCAAAGCAGGCAGTTTTATTTCCTCCATCCCAATGTTTATACCATAAATATCTTCATCTTAGTTTACTGCACTAGCTGGCAGCTAAGACTAGTGTATGGTTGAATAAAAGTGGTGATAATGAGTACAGTTCCTCAGTTCCTTTTACTTAATTTTGTAAATGCTAGTATCCTCCTATTTAAAAGGATGTTTCAAAGATTTTTTTCCCACAGATATATCACATTTAAAAATTCCCTTAATTTATTAAGATTTTTTGTAACACGAATTTGTGTTGGAATTAATCAGACGTTTTATGCAATTATTACCATAATCATGTGCTGTTTCTCACTTAATTAATTAATGTGGTAAATAACATCAGTTTTCTGATATTAAAATATATTTGCAGATCTGGGACAAAGCCAACCTGACCATTTTATATGATTTTTATACAATATTAGATATTTACATTTATGATTGTGAATGAAATGAGCCTAAAATGCTCACTTCTTGTACTCCTTTTCTGATTTTGGTATCAGAATTATATTGGCCTCACATTTAGACTATGGGGAGCAAAACTGAAAAAGCATTACATCTAATGGAAGGCTTTTAAATAAATGCAGTAGACCTATCATCCCATGATGTATAAAAAGTTTACTTCAATATTTCTTCAAACTTGGAGTGTATGTGTAAGGAGGGGAGTACATGCACGTTTCCATCTGCTTCTTGTCTTCATAACCTGTGTCTTATCTACAGATATATTACAGGTAAAAAGGCCAGGAGTGGTGGCTGACACCTATAATCCCAGCACTTTGAGAGGCTGAGGTGGGCAGATCACCTGAGGTCGTTAGGAGTTCAAGACCAGCCTGGCCAACATGGTGAAATGCCGTATCTGCTAAAAAACAAAATTAGCCAGGTGTGGTGGTGAGTGCCTGTGGTGCCAACCTACTCAGGAGGCTGAGGCAGGAGAATCACTTGAACACAGTAGGTGGAGGTGGCAGTGAGCCCAGATGGCGCCACTGCACTCCAGCCTGGGCGACACAGCAAGACTCCGTCTCAAAAAAAAAAAAAAAAAAAAAAAAACAATTAGAAAACTCTTCTCCCACCCAGGTGGTTTTAATAGAATATAGTAAAGTTTAGTGGAAAATATCCAATAAACAGTGAAAGACAAGTAATGCTACTTAGTTAAAAAAAAAAAATCACTTAAGGAAGTTGTGAGTTAAAAAGTCATCACCTAGAGTTGGTGAAATGTATAACTTACGGAAGTGTGTTTCAGCCTAGTGAAAAGGGACTGATCTAGAAATAAATTAAAAGAAAAACATAGCAATATTATTTATCTTATAATAAAGCCAAAAAACCTTAATTGTAATTGGAGTATTAGATTGGCATTAAAACAAGACATTTAGGACTGTGTGCATAAAAAAAGTATGAATGTTCAAAAACATGTTTAAGAGACATCTTTCACATGTTTTAGAATTATAGTCCTGAGTATAGAAAACCGCAATAAACTAATTTATACTTTTCAGACTTTCTTGGCTTAAGAAAAGGTTATTTATCAATTCCTATCCAACCTCTACTTTCAACATGGACAGTTGCTCTATAAAAAATATATATATATATATGTATATATATATATGCTCAAGGAAACATGACACAGTAGCTGAAGTTAGGAAGAACTGCCCATCTGTTATGCATGAATTCCTGAAGGTAAGCTGAGAGCCCTCATTTCAATTAAAATGAAATGGAACCACATGTATACAGTAGATCCAAACTTTCTATTACTTTTTTCTTACATGTAGCCATTGGGGATAGTCCAAATCTCACTGAAAAAGAAATTCAAAAGCTACCTTAATATAAAAGATCATCTATCAAAAATATCAAACACAGCTTGACATTGCTTAATCTAAAATGTTCTCATTCCATTCCAAAAAAAAAAAAAGGACCCTAAATCTGTATCAGAATAACCAATTACTTGTTTGGTTTTCTCCCCCCACAAAATGGCAGATTAGAGGCTTTTAGCATGCCTTGGCCACTTGGAAACAGCAAGATAGTGCATAAAGATCAACTATGTGCGCTTTAATTCCAGAAGGAAAATGGGAATCCACTGGAATCCTAAAGGATACCCCAGATCCAGGGGAGAAGAATGCAGACAAACAGCCCCTGTGACTCAAACAGCTGGTAACAGTGAATGAAGTGCCAATACATGAAGAGCTTCCCTCTGTGACTCATCTTTCCACTGGGGTCAATGGAGAGCACTTTGTTTCTCCCAAGCCCTGGAGTTAACATGGTGAGAGGCTTAAAGACACTGAGAGGGAAAGACACCTGGAAAAGCTGCAGGCATTTTCCAAGACTCAGGACCAAGAGCACAATGCAATTTTTAATTTGGGTCCATGTTGCGGGAAGTCAGGGACCCCGAACGGAGGGACTGGCTGGAACCGTGGCAGAGGAACATAAATTGTGAAGATTTCATTTTAATATGGACATATATCAGTTCCCAAAATTAATACTTTTATAATTTCTTACACCTGTCTTTACTGCCATCTCTGAACATAAATTGTGAAGATTTCATTTTAATATGGACATTTATCACTTTCCAAATAATACTCTTATAATTTCTTACACCTGTCTTATTTTAATCTCTTAATCCTGTTATCTTCATAAGCTGAGGATATATGTCACCTCAGGACCACTGTGATAATTGTATCTAACTGTACAAATTGATTGTAGAACATGTGTGTTTGAACAATATGAAATCAGTGCACCTTGAAAACGAACAGAATAACAGCGATTTTAGGGAACAAGGGAAGACAACCATAAGGTCTGACTGCCTGCGGGGTCAGGCAGAATAGAGCCACATTTTTCTTCTTGCAGAGCGCCTATAAACAGACGTGCAAGTAGGGAAGATATCGCTAAATTCTTTTCCCAGCAAGGAATATTAATATTTAATACCCTGGGGAAGGAATGCATTCCTGGGGGAAGGTCTATAAACAACTGCTCTGGGAGTGACTGTCTTACGTGTCTGAGATAAGGACTGAAATACGCCCTGGTCTCCTGCAGTACCCTCAGGCTTACTAGGGTGGGGAAAAATCCCACCCTGGTGAATTTGAGGTCAGACTGGCTCTCTGCTCTCAAACCCTGTTTTCTGTTAAGATGCTTATCAAGGAAATACATGCACAGCTAAACATAGACCCTTATCAGGAGTTTTTGATTTTGCCTTTTACCTTATGATCTTTGCCTTGCCCTTTGCCTTGTAACTTTATTGGCCTCAGAAGCATGTGATCTTTGTTCTCCTTTTTGCCCTTTGAAGCAGGTGATCTTTGTGAACTACTCCCTGTTTACACCCCCTCCCCTTTTGAAGTCCTTAATAAAAACCTGCTGGTTTTGCGGCTCAGGTGGGCAACACAGTCCTACCAATATGTGATGTCACCCCCGGAGGCCCAGCTGTAAAATTCATCTCTTTGTACTCTTTCTCTTTATTTCTCAGCTAGCCGACACTTAGGGAAAATAGAAAGAACCTACGTTGAAATATTGGGGGTGGGTTCCCCCGATAGGTCCATACAAAGTCAGCCAGTCTGTGTGGCAGCGTAGTTGCGCATGCATTTTAGTCTTGAGCCAGAGATTGGAGTGCCTGCTCTGGAGCTAGGTGGGAGCCTTCACAGGGAGAACAGAAGTGTGGAAAGTGCCTCAGTAGCAAGCGCTGGAATTCTGCTCTCCCCTGCAGCAGGCTTAGGGGTGGGATGAGAGCTGCTACAGCTGTGGTTTCTCCTAGGTGACAAGACTTGCAGGCAGAGCCAGCTTGGGGACCTGGAACTAATCTGCATGTGCCATTGCTAGGTACCCAAGTATGCTCCCCTCAGATCATGGTAAAGTGATCCACCCTGAAGCAGAAAGCCAGGTATTTGGAGCACCCACTTGCCTAGACCAGCATCCCACCCTTCATGGATATAGATCCTGGTGAGCACGGCCCTCTGCGCTCCATGCCCAGGAAGATCTCCAGGTATTCAGAGTACTCGCTCACCTGGTTCAGCAGCCAGTGCAGCCCCAACCTTCCTGGACATATATCGTAGTATATGAAGACCCTCTCTGCTCCACATGCAGACAAATATCCAGGCATTTCGAGCACCCATTCACCAGGATTAGCAGCTTGAACTGTCCTACCCACACTGTGCAGAAATTGTGGTAAAGTAGGACCCTCTGCAGTCCATACCCACATGTATCTCCAAGAATCTGAAGGATGTACTCTCCTAGATTAGAAGTGTAGGCCACCCATCAACACCCCATCACCATGCAGAGAAATTGGGGCTGAGGTTTCCCAGCTTTAACACTAGGCACACCTCTAGTTGCTTGGTGACCAGACACTGGATTCTCTCCTAGCACTGGTGCTTGTGTTTACCATTGGGGGACCTGTATGCAGGCCTACCCAGTGTGGCTCTGTCAATCATGCCCAACAACCCCCACCAGTGCTGAGCAGGGAGCTCAGACCACTGTGCACCCCACGGATCAGCCCATTGCCTGAGACAATAGAGACCCTCTCCCAATAAACAAGAATCAAGTATATACTATACATATATACCATGCTGGCTATATACCATGCTGGCTATAGTCGGCTCTTGCTCATAAATGCCAAATACTACCTTGTAGGTCAAACTGCACAGCCCAATATAAAGTCTGCCAAAAGAAGTACATAGTACTATAAAAGCAAAGCCAAGAGACCCTACCCATGATCCTCTGCATCCACACTCCCTAGCGAGGAAGGGAAAAGGTAAAAAGAAAGAAAAAAAAAATTATAGGGCAAGGGAAAAACAGAAAAAAATCCTACCTGCACAAAAATAATTACAAAAAGTAGAAATGTCAGCATCTCCAGATGAGAAAGAACCAGTGAAGGAATACTGGCACCACGAAAAATCTGAATGTAGCGACACCACCAATAGATCACATTAGCTCTCCAGCAATGGTACCTAACCAAAATGGAAACTCAGAAATAACAGATAAGAAAATTCAAAGGCCAGACATGGTGAGTGATATGGTTTGGCTGTGTCCCACCCAAATCTCAAACTGAATTGTAGTTCCCATAATCCCCACATGTTGTGGGAGGGAGCAGGTGGGAGGTAATTGAATCATGGGGGTGGTTTCCCCCATGTTGTTCTCATGATAGTGAGTGAGTTCTCATGAGGTGATGGTTTTATAAGCATTGTCATTTCCTCTTCTGGCATTCATTTTCTTCTCCCTGCCGCCTTATGAAGAAGGTTTCCCCTTTGCCTTCCGCCGTGATTGTAAGTTTCCTGAGGCCTATCCAGCCATGCTGAACTGTGAGTCAATTAAATCTCTTTTCTTTATAAAGTACACAGTCTCAGGCAGTTCTTTATAGCAACAAGAGAACAGTCTAATACAGTGAGTCATCTCTATAATCCCAGCACACTGGGAGGCCAAGGTGGAAGGATTGCTTGAGGGCAGGATTTTGAGACCAGTCTGGGCAACATAGCAAGGCCCTGTCTCTACGAAAAAAATAAACAAAAATAAGCCAGGCAGGGTGGTGCACACCTGCAGTCCTAGCTACTCAGAAGGCTTAGACAGAAGGATCACTTGAACCTAGGAGATCAAACACACAGTTAGCTATGATCATGCCACTGCACTGCAGCCTGGTTGACAGAGTAAGACCCTTTCCCCCCACAAAAAAATAAAAAAGAAAAAAAATTCAAAGCATGGATTGCAAGGAAGCTCAAGGAGATCCAAGAAAAGTTTGAAAACCAAACCCAGAAACTTCTAAAGCAATCCAGTAAGTGAAGAAAAAGATAAGCATCTTAAAAAACAATCAGAACTTCTGGAATTGAAAAACTCAAAGAATTTCAAAATGAAAGCTTTATCAATAAACCAGCTGAAGCAGAAGAAAAAAATTCACAGCTTGAAAATTGGTGTTTTGAACTAACCCAGTCAGACAAACATAAGGAAAAATGAATTTTAAAACATGAATTAATTCTTTGAGAAATATGGAATTATGTGAAGTGACCAAACCTAGGAATTATTGGCATTCCTGAGAGTGAAGGAGAAAAAGTAAATAACCTGAGAAACGTATTTGAGGGAATAATTCAAGAAACTGTCCCTGTTCTTGCTAGAGAAATATTCACATACAGAAAACCTAGAGAACACTTGAAAGATACTATACAAAATGAATATCATCAAGGAATATAGTCAGCAGGATGTCCAAGATTAATGCTAAAGAAAAAGTCTTAAAGGCAGCTAGAGCAAAAGGGCAGATCATGTACAAAGGGAACTCAATCAGGCTAACAGAGGACATCTCAGCAGAAGATTTACAAGCCAGGAGAGATTGGGGCCTATGTTCGGCACTCGCAGAGAAAATAAATTCCAAAAAAGAATTTCATTTTCTGCCAAACTAAGTTTCATAAGCAAAGGAGAAATAATATCTTTTCCAGACAATCAAGTGCTAAGGGAATTTGTTACCACTAGACCAGCCTTTCAAGAGAACCTGGAGGGAGTTCTAAACATGGAAACAAAAGAATGATAGCTAGTTCCCCACCACCCCCACCAAACACACACGTACACACACAAACACACTCACTTAAGTACATAGCTCACAGACCCTATAAAGCAACCATACAATAGAAACTACAAAGCATCCAGCTAACAACTTCGCAACAGGATCAAAACCTCAAATATCAATATTAACCTTGAATATAAGTGATCTAAATGTCCAACTTTAAAGGCACAGAGTGGCAAGCTGGACAGGACCATCCATCTGCTCTTTTCAAGAGACCCATCTCACAAGTAACAACACCCCTGAGCACAAAATAAAGGACTGGAGAAATAATATTATTTTGCAAATGGAAAACAAAAGAGAGCAGGGATCACAATTCTTATATTAGATGAAAGAGACTTTAAACCAACAATGTTAAAATGACAAAGAAGGATGGTACATAAAGACAAAGGGCTCCATCCAACAAGAAGACTTACCTATCCTATATATATACACACCACCCAACATTGAAGCATCAAGATTAATAAAACAAATATTTCTAGACCTAAGAAAAGACTAAGATAGCCACACAATAATAGTGGTGGACTTCCACAACATGCTGACAGCATTAGACAGATCATCAAAGCAAAAAACTAACAAATTCTAGACTTAAATTCAACACTACCAATTAGACTTAACAGACATCTACAGAATAATACACCTATAAACACACAATATACATTCCTCTCTTCTGCACATGAAACACACTCCAACACTGACCATAAGCTCAGCCCTAAAGAAAGTCTCAATACATTCAAAAAGATTAAAATTATATCAACCATACTCTCTGACCATAGTGGAATAAAAATAGAAATCAATACAAAGAAAATCTCTCAAAACCACACAATTATACGAAAATGAAAAAACTTGCTCCTGAATGACTTTTGGGTAAAAAACAAAAGTCTTTGAAATAAATAAAAACAGAGACACAACATACCAAAACCTCTGAGATGTAGCAAAAGCAGCATTAAGAGGAAAGTTTATAGTACTAAACACCTACCTCAAAAAGTTAGAAAGATCTCAAATTAACAATCTCACTTCACACCTAGAGGAGCTGGAAAAACAAGAACTAAACCCAAAGCCAGCAGAGAAAAAGAAATAACTGAAATCAGAACGGAACTGAATGAAATTGAGACCCAAATATCCATACAAAGAACCAACGGAATGAAAAGTTGGTTTTTTGAAAGGATACACAAGATCGGTAGACCACTAACTAGATTAACAAAGGGGAAAAAAATAGAAGATGCAAATAAGCACAATTGGAAAGGACAAAGGTGACATTACAGCCATTCTCACAGAAATACAGAAGATCTTCAGAGAGTATTACAAACACCTCTATGCATACAAATCAGAAAATCTAGAAGCAAATGAATAAATTCTTGAAAATACAAAATCTCCCAAGATTTAATCAGGAATAAATTGAAACCCTGAACAGAACCATATCGAGTTCCAAAACTGAATCAGTAATGAAAAGTCTACCAACCAAAATAGCCCTGGACCAGATGGATTCACAGGCAAATTCTACCAGATATACAAGGAAGAGCTGGTACCAGTTCTACTAAAACTATTCTGAAAAATCAAGGAGGAGTAACTCCTTCCTAATGCATTCTACAAAGCCGGCATAGCATCATTCTAATACCAAAACCTGGCAAAGACACAACAAAAAACATAACTGCAAGTCAATATCTCTGAGAAACACACAGGCAAAAATCCTCAAAAAAACTAAAGCAAACTGAATCCAGGAGCACACCAAAAAGTTAACTCACCAAGAAAAAGAAAGCTTCATTCCTAGGATACAAGGTTCGTTCAACATATGTAAATCAGTAAATGTTATTCACCACATAAACAGAATTTTTAAAAAATACGATCATCTCAATAAATGTGGAAAATACTTTCGATGTAATCCAATATCGCTTCATGATAAAAAAACCCTCAACAAACTAGGCATCGAAGGAACATACCTCAAAATAGTAAGAACCATTTATGCCAAACTCACAGTCAACATCGTGCAGAATGGGCAAAAATTGGCAGCATTCCCTTTGAGAACTGGAACAATACAAGGATGCCCACTCTCACCACTCCTATTCAACATAGTAATAGAAGTTCTAGCCAAAGCAGTCAGGCAAGAGAAGGAAAGAAAAACCAACCAATTACCAAAAGAGAAAGTCAAACTATGTCTCTTCACTGAGGATTTGATTCTATCCCTAGAAAACTCTAAAGACTTGGCAAAAGGCTACTGGGACTGATAAACCACTTGAGTAAAGTTTTGGGACACAAAACCAATGTGCAAAAATAAGTGGCATTTCTATAATCCAACAATATTCAAGCTGAGAGCCAAATCAAGAACCTAATCCCATTTACAACAGCCATGAAAAAAAAATACCTTGAAATAAATCTAACCAAAGAAGTAAAATATTTCCACAAGGAGAACCACAAAACACTGCTGAAATAAATTACAGATGACACAAACCAATGGAAAAACATTCCATGCTCATGAATTGAAAGAATCAATATCATTAAAATGGCCATACTGCCCAAATCAATCTACAGATTCAACGTTCTTCCTCTATTAAGCTACCAGTGTCACTTGTTCACATAACTAAAAAAATTAAATATAAAAAAAATTCTAAAACGCATATGGAACCAAAGCGAAGCCCAAATAGCAAAAATAATCCTAAGCAAAAAGAACAAAGCTGGAGATAGCACATTACCCTATGTCAAACTATACTATAAGGCTGCAGTAACCAAAATAGCATGACACTGGTACAAAACCAGACACATGGAACAATAGAACAGAATAGAAAACCCAGAAATAAAACTGCACTCCTAGCACTATCTAATCTTCAACAAAGTCAACAAAAATTATTAATAGGGAAGAACCCCTATTCAATAAATGATGCTGGAACAGCTAGCTACACCATATGCAGAATAATTAACTTGGACTCCTACGTAACATTATATACAAAAATTACCTCAAGATGTATTGAATATTAAAGCATAAAACCTTAAACTATGAGAATCCTAGAAGAAAACCTAGGAAACACCATTATGAACATCAACCTTGGGAAGGAATTTATTAGAAGCCCTCAAAAGAAATTGCAACAAAAACAAAATTGATTGGGGACTAAATGAATTAACTTTTGTGCAGCAAAAAGCTATCAACAGATTAAACAGACAATCTATAGAATGGGAGAAGATACTTGCAAACTATGCATCCGACAAAAGTATAATATTCAAACAGCAGACCCCTCAGCAGAAACCCCACAAGCAAAAAGAGACTGGGGACCAATATTCAACATTCTTAAAGAAAATAATTTCCAATCCAAAATTTCATATCCAGCCAAACTAAGCTTCATAAGGAGAAATAAAATCATTTTTAGACAAGCAAATGCTGGGGGAATTTGTCACCACTGGCCTGCCTTGCAAGAGCTCCTGAAGGAAGCACTAAATATGGAAAGGAAAAACCATTACCAGTCACTACAAAAACATACTGAAGTACACAGACCAATGACACTATGAAGCAACTACATCAACAAGTCTGTAAAATAACCAGTTAGCATCATGATGATAGAATCAAATTCACATATAACAATATTAACCTTAAACGTAAATGGGCTAAATGCTCCAATTAAAAGACACAGAATTGCAAGCTGGATAAAGAGTTAAGACCCATAGGTGTGCTCTATTCAAGAGACCCATCTCATATGCAAAGACACACCTATGCCCAAAATTTAAAAACAAAGGAAAATCTACCAAGCAAATGGAAAACAGAAAAAAGCAAATGTTGCAATCCTAGTTTCTGACAAAACAACCAACAAAGATTCTTGTTTAAACCAACAAAGATTTAAAAAGACAAAGAAGGATATTATATAATGGTAAAGGGTTCAATTCAACAAAAAGATCTAACTAACCTAAATATATCTGCACCCAATGCAGGAGCACCCAGATTCATAAAACAAGTACTTAGAAACCTCCAACGAAACTTAGACTCCAACACAATAATAGTGGGAGATTTTAACACCCCACTGTCAATATTAGACAGATCATCAAGATAGAATTAACAAAGATATTCAGGAGTTGAACCCAGCCATGGATCAAAGGGACCTGATTCTCCACCCAAAAACAACAGAATAAAAGTTCTTCTCAGTACCACATGGTACTTACTCTAAAATCAATCACATAATTTGAAGTAAAGCACTCCTCAGCAAATGCAAAAGAACTGAAATCATAACAAACACTCTCTCAGACCACAGCACAATCAACAAATGGTCCTACCAAGAAGATTTATATGCTCATATGTTCATCACAGGACAATTCACAATAGCAATGACATTGAATCAACCTAGGAGCCTATCAATAGTGGACTGGATAAAGAAAACGAGTTACATACATCCCATGGAATACTATGCAGCCACAAAGAACAAATAATGAAATCATGCCCTTTGAAGCAACATGGAAGCAGCTAAAGGCCATTATCCTAAGCATATTAGTGCAGTAACAGAAAACCAAATACCTCATATTCCCACTTGTAAGTGGGAGCTAAACAATTGTTACTCATGGACATAAAGATGGTAGCAATAGACACTGGAGACTACTCAAGGAGGAAGGAAGGGGAGAAGGGTTGAAAACCTTACTTTTGGGTAGTATGCTCACTACTTTGGTTACAAGATCTATCATATCCCAAACGTCAGCATCATGCAATATAGCCATGCAATAAAAGGGCATATGTAACCCTGAATCTAAAATAAAATTTAAAAGAAAAAATAACCCGTCAGAAGTCGAAAAGGTAATACGGAACTCTCCCTCAAAATGAGATCGCACTCATGCACAAAAATAAACAACTGACTACTGAATGCCTAATCTTACCTGATAAAACATCTTACTCTTTAAAAACATAAAAACGTATTAGATTTTTTCCAGGTGCCAAAAATAAAATATATAGTCTGGGAATTAATAACAATTTTTATCCCTCCATTAAAAGCATTAAGTCATTTATTTACTTCTTCTCCTTTTTTCTGATAGTTGCTTCATGTTAATCTGGCTTGACTTTTAACAGAACAAGTTTCCATCTGATTACCTAAGTCTAAATCTCCCTTAGCTCTTTTAGAAGATACATCCTTGCTATGGTCCCAATTTAATATCATTATGCAACATCTATCCTCTACCAAACTGCCTGAGTCTCTAAACTCTATGTAGGATAGAAAAAAATTAAATATTTTATTAATTTTACTTAAAATAGCAACAAAAAATGTTCCCAGATGATAGTAACTCCTTAGTCAGGTCTCAATAATTTCTTCCAACAATTATGCTGACTGGTTTTTGTAGTCTGGTCCAGAATCCATACCAACCTTAACGCTCTGCTCCCTGCTGCATTGTCTTCATTTTGGAAACAGCCTTGCCAACAGGTATAAAGAATGTATAAATTCAGTTATTCACTAGCCTATTCCGTGTCCACATAACAAACAAAAATACATGAAATGAACATTCTTTATTCTGACTTATTAAATAGCATGAAGTTTATAGCAAGAAGCTCATTGCAATAGTTCCCGAACCTAGATAACTAATGTTATACTAAAACAAATTTTCATGTCTGTTGCATAATATTCCCCAATTGTTATAACAGATTAAGGCATCACCTAAAAATCTCCTGGAAACCCACATTCACTTTGCTGTGAGTTGATGCCAGCTATTTCAAAACATGGGTCAAAGTTAATTTAGAAATAATAACAATGTTACCATTCTGTCTCTATTTACAGAAAAATAAGTGAGAGGAATCTTTGCTTGCCTCATAGTGCATTTGAATAAATAAATCAGAGAACATTAGTAAATTTATTAGAACTATCTGAAAAGTGTTACTTTGTTATAATTTCACCTATACATTCCCTTACCATCAAGTCTGAATTACACCAAATTCTTTTGGGGGCAGACATTAAATTGGGTACAGGAAAAGAAACCAAGACATAAAGATGAGGGAATCAAATAGTTAAGTTTTTCTAAGCAAACCTAATTAACCCAAATCTGCATCAGGAAACTCTTACATTACCTCACAATACAATATGCACTGGAGATACAATGATGGATAAGAAATGTATCTTTATGGCTAGGCGCAGTGGCACCCAGCACTTTGAGAGGCCGAGGTGGGTGGATCACTTGAGATCAGGAATTCAAGACCAGCCTGGCCAAACATGGTGAAACCCTGTATCTACTAAAAATACAAAAAAAAAATTAGCAGGGAGGCAGAGGTTGCAGGGAGCTGAGAGTGACCCACTGAAATGCAGCCTGCATGACACAGCGAGACTCCGTCTCAAAAAAAAAAAAAAAAAAAAAAGAGAGAAATGCATCTTTATCCTCAAGGAGCTTATAGTCTAAATAGGAGGAGATCAAGCTAAAATTGGAAGGAACTGTTAGAAGGAATTGAGAACATGAACCTAAAGAGACCATAAATAGGAAACAAAAGAAGCTGGAGACAAAGAGAGCAAGAACAGTGGCAGGAATTCTAGGTTACCAGAACTACTAGCATTAATATTTTCAAATTAAATTCCACTCAGCTATACAGAAGATACAACTGTATTTAAATAATAAAATTGCTTGAAAATATGCTGAATATATGTTAGACTCAAAATATACACATTAAAAAGACATTAGGTTTTGAAGAGTTTAAACAATACTGTTGTACTCTGTGTGTGTGTGTATGTGTATACATATATACATAGATGCACATGTATATTTACAAAATTTGTGTATAACAGGCTTATTATATTAGAGGCCAGGGAAGTTCTTTTTTAATGGATATTACATTAAAATATTTCAAAATAAAATGTATTCTTAATTTATACATCCATGAATTAAAACATATATAATTATACAGTCAATAGATTATCGATTAATTTTAATGATTCACAAACTAATATCTCTTATGGAAACAATATAATAACTTGAGAAAAGGACAATAGAGGGAAAACTACCAAAGTAAATAAGTAGATCTGTGAGTCCCTGCAATACTGGATATAAGGCATGGCAATCTTGAAAATATCAACCATCCATCCTGTTCTAACCCCTTCCACTTGCTATTGTGTTAGGAATGTGGTCTTGTTACTAAGTTGTTCCAAGCTTAGTTACTCAAGAAGACAGTTTGGGCAGGGCGTGGTGGCTCATGCCTGTAATCTCAGCCCTTTGGGAGGCTGAGGTGGGCGGATCACCTGAGGTCAGCAGTTCGAGACCAGCCTGACCAACATGGAGATACCCTGTCTCTACTAAAAAAAAAAAAAAAAAAAACTTAGCCGGGCATGGTGGCACATGCCTGTAATCTCAGCTACTCAGGAGGCAGAGGCAGAAGAATCACTTGAACCAGGAAGATGGAGGTTGCAGTGAGTTGTGATCGCGTCATTGTACTCCAGCCTAGGCAAAAACAGCGAAACTCCATCTCAAAAAAAAAAAAAAAGACAGTTTGATACTAACTAGCTAAGAATTTGATGTTAAGTGTAATAGAGTTCTCACAATGATAGGTGCTGGCGTGGATAAATTGTCACAAACGCACTTATCCAGGATATTTAAAGAGAAATATAACAACAACAACAAAATCTACATCACGCCATACAGCTGTGTGACAAGAAAATATATTTCTTTTCATATGTATGAAATTTCAAAATGGTGTATAAAGACTCACTTCAAATTTGCTAACAATGAATCCAACTAACTATTTCATATTTAATACCTCATTAAACAACTACTACTTAGTGGCTTCCCCACTCCCTTTACTGAATGACATCTCTTCAGCAAGAATCAACTTTGGAACTCAAAATCATTTCATTATATATGAAAAATCCTAAATAAGATGATTTAATATCTTAGAAAGGTTTTTTCTTCATTAAAAATAAATACCCAATGTTAGAAATATAAATTTAGTTTAAATATTTGCCACATAAGTTAAAAACACATCAAAAAACACAAACATACTCTTAATAATATCTCTGATAAAATGACAACATTGTAATGTTTTTCCCATTCCTCCATCACAACATAAATCTACCCTAAAAGGTATTAAATAAACTTACAAATTTTTGTATAGTCAATTAGAGCATGCATTGTAACCTATAAATACTTGAAGTAGAATCACATTTTGAAACCAGTATGTTAATTTTATGCTAAAATCCACAGACCAATATAGTTATAAATAATTCTTATGTTCCTGGCCTTTCCAATACATTACAAATAACTTTATTTTCTTTTTCTAAATGTAGCAAAATTTACTTTAAAATTACTACAAACTGACAAAAACAAATGATATTAATCAGAAGTCAATTATCCTTTGAGCGAGAATAATAATGTGGTGATGGGGGGATGGTATCTGGAAAGAAGAGAATGGGTAATCCCAAATTTCAGTTACACCACAATCTTCTCCCCGCTATTGGGGCTAGACTTTCAGGGGAGGATTAATCTCTGAAGTGAGAGAGAGACCTAGGACTATCACCTTACCAGCAGGTCTCAGCAACTAGTCAACAGTTGATTGGGGCTGACTATTAGGCAGGGAGAGAAAGAAAGAAAGAAAGCAAACTGGCTTCTTCTCTCACAAACAATCTAGACTTTCCTAGATCTATAAAATTTCAGCTTTAAAAATATCCAAGTAAAGAAGAATGAAAAGTAACTTATTTACTAAATTTTCATGAATAAAGGGCCAATGGACTAACTGCACACCTCTAGAGTTGAACCAAATGAAATTGCAGATTTTGGAGATCAAACAATTCAACCTAAGTTACAAGAAGCTTAAAAATTAGAAGATGATAATTAAAACTAAATAAGTTTTTAAATATCTTATATTTATTACTGAGATATATTAAAATTGTAAAGTGTTCCACATCTACAAATATTTAATAAAATTTTGTAACCATCTTGAATCAGGGAATATCATCCAAAATTACAAAGATATTTTGATAGGATGAAAAGCAAAGAAAATATGCAACACAAATTAAGTAAGCAGGACACTCCCCTCTTGCACACGGACAGGCTGGATGCAAGGGGCACTCCCAAAAATAGTTACACCTGATTACCCAGTTAGATGGATTTTGGGGCAGAAGGTAGAAATTGAGTTTGAGGATTTGACAGTTTGCTGAAACAGAAAAATTGTGACTAGTTGTCAGGAAAGGTCAGCATCCAAATCCAGCCAGAAAGATGGATCAGCATATTGTTAAACTGAAAAGAATAATAAAATATTTATAAGAGTTGGTGGAGTGAGCAAAGCAGTAAATGCAGAAGTTTAGTTGGGTAAAACATTTTGCAAGAGTTATATAAAGATCATGGCTCTAAATCATATCCAGAAATCAACTTCCATTGGTCATCTCTATATTAGCTTACCTAAAAATTAAATTAACATGCTGAGTTCAATTATTGAATGGAATGGCTATCATGTTAGATGACATCAAAGGAAGGATGTATACTGTGAATGTTAAAAATACAAGCAGATATAATTAGCATGAAAACTGGAGGTAACAGCAGATTTAGAAGAAGTGCCAAATGGTGTGGTAAATATCGAATGTGGGGAACAGGTAAAATTAAAAACATGCATGGAATGTCCTCCATTATATCTCCTTAGTCAGTGGCATTAATTATTCTTGACTATTTTAAGCAGATTGCAATCTCAGCCAACAACAAATTTTATTCAATAAATATTTAATTTTACTGTTGGGGGCCTTAGGTTTCTAATTATAAAAAGATAGAGTTGGAATAGACCATCTCTAAGAATCCTGCTACATTTACAACATGATTCTTCACAGCAAGACTCCACAGTTTTCTCCAGACCATCTCACTCTGCACTGGTTTTCCTTTAGATAGAGAAAGTTTGTTCATGTGGTGCTGTGGAATTCCCCTGAATCTGTTTTACACAAAGGTTTTGCATCTTTCTCCAGGTAGGGAACATTATATCCCCCGGTCTAAGTCAGTGCTTCTCATACTTTAATGTGCATTTAATTCTACTTAGAAATCTTGTTAAAATGTAGATTCTAATTCAGGAAATCTGAGATGAGACCTGAGAGTCTACATTTCTAAAAAGCTCTCAAGTGACGCAAATGCTACTGGCCCATGGACCACACTTTTGAGTAGCAAAGGTCAAAGATATGCTGGAAGTATCAGTGGCTTTGAAAAAAGCAGCATCAGTCTACACAAGCTTTCCTAAAGCCTACAGACCAATACCTTGACTCACATTATAGACAGTATCTAGAGGATATTTACCAGTTTCAACCTGTTTTCAAGTCCCCTGTAAAAAGGTATGATTTCCTTTCTACTGCTAGTATTTCAATTTATGGCCATAATTTCATGTATCTCCTGGAAAGAAAACGACATCTACATGTTATTTGTGCAGTAGTTCTGAGAGAACAAAGGTTGTAAACAGGTATGTTCTATTTCAGAAGTGATCATATTGTATTTGGGATTCACAAAAAATTGACTTTATTCTTTAATGAGACATAGAGTGATCTTTCAAATCTCAATCAAAATCTAATTTTTCCTATATTAAACTTAATTTGAAAATTAAAAATAAACTGCCATAACTATTTGCTTGAAAAAATAAGTCATCAAATATCTTAAAGATATTTTATGAAGCAAGAATTAGAGGCCATACTTCTTTATTTTAAAAAGAGAACAAAGAAGTTTCCAATACTAAGTTATCTAAAAATAAAAAAGTATCATAAAGAGGCAGTTCCCTATATATGGATATGTTTAAGTGTATCTATAAGTCAGTTGTTTGAAATTCAGAACACAATTTCCCAGTTAATAATGACGTTGTCTCTTAGCTAGATCACCATGAATAATCAAACTTATAATTTGGTTGAAACTTATGTTTGCCTTGTCGAAACAGATACACATCTGAAAAACTCACCAGTAACTTAAAAGAAAAATACTGCAATTGAATAAGAAACCATTTTCAATTTATCTTGGATGTTAATCCTTCAAAAAGGATGTTTACAATGAGGATGAGTGGGGATAGAGAAGAAAGTTCCATGTTTTCCGTCAAAAGTGTTTTAGGTTCTTCCTGATACATGACATCAGTTTAAAACTTCATCCAAATTTACAAGAACAAAACAAACCCATCAAAAAATGGGTGAAGGATATGAACAGACACTTCTCAAACAAGACATTTATGTGGCCAACAAACATACGAAAAAAAGCTCATCAACACTGGCCATTAGAGAAATGCAAATCAAAACCACAGTGAGATACCATTTCACGTCAGTTAGAATGGCGATTACTAAAAAGTCAGGAAACAACAGATGCTGGAGAGGATGTGGTGGGAGTGTAAATTAGTTCAACCTTTGTGGAGGATAGTGTGGCAACTCCTCAAGGATCTAGAACCAGGAATATAATTTGACCCACCAATCCCATTATTGGGTATATACCCAAAGGATTATAAATCATTCTACTATAAAGACACATGCACATATATGTTTACTGCAGCACTATTTACAATAGCAAAGACCTGGAACCAACCCAAATGCCCATCAATGATAGACTGGATAAATAAAATGTGGCACATATACACCATGGAATATATGCAGCCATAAAAAAGATTGAGTTCATGTCCTTTGCAGGGACATGGATGGAGCTGGAAGCCATCAGTCTCAGCAAACTAACACAGGAACAGAAAACTAAACACTGCATGTTCTCACTCATAAGTGGAAGTTGAACAATGAGAACACATGGACTCAGGGAGGGGAACATCACACACTGGGGCCTGTCAGGGGGTAGGGGGCAAGGGGAAGGAGAGCATTATCATAAATACCTAATGCATGTGGGGCTTCAAATCTAAATGATGGGTTGATAGGTACAGCAAACCATCATGGCACACGTATACCTATGTAACAAACCTGCAGGTTCTGCACATGTATCCCAGAACTCAAAGTAAAATTAAAAAAAAAAAAAACTTGTTTTCCTTAAAACAAGAGATTTAGGTTCCATGATTTCTGCACATTAACCATAAATAAGAATAGTTGGTTGCTTAAATTATTAAGGTGATCTTATTAGTAATAGCTTATGAATGAGAAGGAAAGAAAAGAAACTACAGTGGAGATGTTTCCAAGAGAAAAACCTGGAATAGAAAAGAAAAAATAAATTTTTTGCAGGGATTGCATTTGTGCCTATGAAAAAGAAGTTGCCCATCATGGGAAAATGTGGAACGAAAGAAATAGAAAAGAAAAAAAAAAAAAAACTTTGATCCATAAAGGAGAAGATATGTTTTGGGAAACATCTGCTCAGAAATTTCTCCATTGGTCTAGAGAGAGTGGTTGGAAACCAAGCAATGTTTCAGAAAGTAGGTATACATTGAGTTTTGAGAAATAATTAGTTTACCATCAGTTGAAGATGAAATGTGAGGCAGAGGAAAAGCACTTCCAGAGAGTCAAGATATGAAATTGCAGGGTGTGGCCAGGCATGGTGGCTTACGCCTGTAATCCCAGCACTTTGGGAGGCCAAGGCAGGCGGATCACTTGAGGTCAGGAGTTTGACCCGCCTGGCCAACATGGTGAAACCCCATCTCTACTAAAGATATAAAAAATTAGCCGGGCGTGGTGGTGCACACCTGTAATCCCGGCTACTCCGGAGGCTGAGGCAGGAGAATTGCTTGAACCCGGGAGGCGGAGGTCGCATTGAGCCAAGATCACACCATTGCACTCCAGCCTGGGCAACAAGAGACTCCATCTCAAAAAAAAAAAAAGAAATTGCAGGGTGTGTTCAGGTAATATCAAGTAGTTGTTTGTTATTGCTGGTGGTCAAAGTGCCTAGGAAAGTAGCAGTATTAATAGACTTTCAATGGTCCGTAAAAGACTTAAAGGTATATATAACATTACCTCTTATGCATCAAAAAAATTTTTTGAAATAATTTTATGGAAATATTTTAAGCAGGGGTAAACATCTTCCAATTTCTTTATGAATTAAACTCAAACAAACACTCTGGCATCATAGAGAACAGACTGGGTGACAGTAAGACTGGAAACAAGAAATGTGCCCTTCATGGAATGCAGAAAGTCTGAACCTCCGTCCAGTAGTAACTGGAAAAGAAACTAAAAACCGGTAGAGGAGGTGCATTTTCAAGATTTTCAAGCTATAAGGAAGGTAAATTAGGACCAATTAGTGACTGTTTGGTTACTGGGATGAGAGGGCTGTTAGAAGGAGACCGGAAAGACCTGCAAGTGTCTAGATTGGTTGAGTGAGTAAACAAGGAATAACATAAGACAAGTAGTATATAAAATAAATAATAAACTAAAACACAATACATTTGAGTGACTTATAGGATTTCCAAGCAAACACATTTGAGAGACAGTAAGATCTCCAAATCTGAATTCTGAGGAAGAGGTTTCAGAGGTCATGAGCATTTGGATGATACTTAAAACATCAGGGTAGATTAAGTCTCCCAGGGAGAACATGAGATATGAAAAGATAAAGGGGTCTGAAATCTCTATTTAGGAAACACCAAAATTTAAGGAATAGCGTACAAAGAGCTGATAAAGGAGGTTGGAAAATCTTTAGAAATGCACTTAGTAAGTAGAAAAGAGTGTTGTCAAGAGAGTTCAATGAGAAGAAAGCAGCCATGGCTATCAAGTGTTACAGAGAAACAAAACAGCAAGTGGACTGAAAAGTGACCTTTGTATTTGACAACTAGGATATCATCACTGATCTCAGTGAGAGTAGTTTCATAAAAGCAGTAAAATGACACGTCAGATTTCAGTAGGTTGAAGAAAGAATGGGAGAGTTTAAACAAACAAACAAAAAATGGTGATCAAGATGGTTCTTCAGAGACCTTTAAACAGGAATAAAATAAAGTAGAACCTAGATGGAATATAAAATTCACAGAGTGTTGTTTGTTTGTATTTGCTTGTCTGTGTTGTGACAGAACAGACTTGAGCGTATTAATATGCTGAAGAAAACAGAAGTGTTAAGAACATGAGTGTAAAGGAACAAGTTTCCAGAGGAGGTTAAGAGGTAATGCTTAACAGCAAAGATTAAAGATCGGTCTTCAAGTGAAATCCTGTTAGTAGACGGTGTACATCATCTGGATTCAACCTACAGCCTTACTCCTTGATATTAGCAGTTTCTTTGAACTTAAGTCATATCAAACTATTAAATGTTAGCAACTGAAATTTAAGAAATTTAAAAAAAAGTTTTCTAAACATTAAAACTAAAGACTTTATAAATCAATTTCGCCTCTCAGAGATAAAAAATTTCCTTCTCTGATTTTAGCTTTAATAGAAAACATCTTATCCATGAATTAAAACTATAATGGTTGTTCTCCTTACACAATAAAAAGAATTTACAGGTTCTAAAGGGCAGGTAATGGATTTTCTATTTTCATGCCATGATTATGTATCCCAAAATATATCTAACAGTCATTCAATTGAGCACCTCAAACATATCTTTAGAAATATCTGAAATTGGGAATTCTTAATAAAATACTGTTGCCTGCTTTTCATTATTTAAAATCATTATTATTGAAATCACATTTGAGAAACCTCACAATTGATTTTATTCTTAAAATAAGAAGGCATAGCAATTTCTTTATTGTCTATATGTACATTTTGTTTTTAATAACTCAGGCTAATTTAAAAAATGCTGAATAGAAAACAGGCTAACAATTTTAAATAGAAAAATAGAAGATGTTACACTGTAACATCTGTTCCATCTGCTTACCTCAAAATGTGAAGATATGTTAAATCAGATTTTGTATGTCCTTTGTTTTATTTTATTAAACCAGAAGTTTAGGAAAGATTACAAGAAAATTCACTGAACAATGGGTTGATAAGCCAAATGCTGAAAACCAGATACACTTCAACATTTTGGGAGCTATCATTATGGCACTGAGCATAAATATATGTATGTGTGTATATGCACACATATATATAGATACATATATAAACCAGCTTATAAGAAATCTGGGCCCTAAAAATTCTTTCAGAAATTTTTCTTTGACTCTTTTATCCTAGCTTGGCAATATAAATATAAAATATAGACCTTAAAGTTAATGATACCCCATCTTTGGAACTGTGACTTTGTATTATATTAAATTTATCATCAAATTTCTATTAAACTCTTAAAAATGTTTTAGGAATCATTATTTTTTGCTATTTTAAAAATACTTTATTTCAGTTATTTTATTTTACATTGTTGGACTGGACATAGTACCTACCTCTGAGGGTTAGTGACAGTAGTTTCTTCTTTCATCTTTTAAACATTGAACACAGTGTACTACTCCTAGTAGGAATTAGACAGATCCATATTTAAGAAACTATTTACCTAACTATCTAAATATCACCAAGTAGAAACCCTAAACAAATAATATCAAAAAATACATTGTATGTTCCCAAATAGGGAAGATGCCTACCATTTCCCAAGCCCTATGAAGAGCATATGAAATTCTTTAAATTAATACTGATCATAATAACCCTCAGAGGTAGGTACTATGTCCATTTTAGAAATGTTTAAGAAACAAACTGAAAGAAGTTAACTTACCCTATAGTATGCAGCAGAACCAATTATCAACCTCAACTACTGAACTCAAAAGACTATGAAAAATGCAAATGCATAGATATTAATCACTGACTTCTTCATTCAGCACTTTTCAAAAATTAAGGGAGTCATTTGAATGCAGCCTAGTTTTCCTAATGCATGTCTGTTTTCTGTGGCGCATATGGGAAATTTATAATAAAGGTGATTTCTAAGATTAATAGAGATAAATTTAGACCTATCTATATTACCCAAACCCCATTCTGAAAAAAAGTAAATATTAAAGTATCAATGACATTTAAGTTAAGCATTATATAATTTTTCATTTTCTCTTTTGTAAAAATAAAATTTTATTCAAACAATAAGCTGAAATCCTAATATCATTTCATTCCCATTCTAGATTACTAGAGTAGCAGTAGACCTGAATAGCCTCAAAACAATGCCTAAATTACTCTCAAAGAAAGGTGATAATTGCCATAAAAGGCTTTTAATATTGGATATGGAATCTTGGGAAGAGAATGAGAGGGAGAGAAATAGTGTCAGAGCTCTACTTGTGAACATAAAATCCGGTAGACCTGATACTCAAACGGAAATTACTTTCTGTCAGAGTACACATTCCTGTCAGAGTACACATTCAGTACAATGCCTTAGGGATACGTCAGCCTCTGCCACAATTTAATCTGTAAGTATCTAAGAATCTCGCCATTCCTTGTCAACCATGCTGCCAAGACGTGCAGAGCATGAAGTAGTGGGTTCCCTAGGCCCATCTCCAACTCCTCCTATCTCTATTCAAATAAAAAACAGTGTCTCCCATTACCGCCCATGCACTACAGGCCATGGCCATGAAAGCATTTTCCAAGAAGGTGTGTAAAGCCTTACCTTTAAACCATTGCTTAATGTCCTTACTTTAAACCAGGGAGTTTCTTTTTGACTCTCCCAAGGACACAAGTACTGCAAGGGGAGATATATTCATTTCTACTAAAGTATTTCAACTCTTTTCTCTAAATTATGAACAAAATTATTGACATTGTAACTTCATTTAGTATATGCCACCATTTAACATAGGTTTGTATTAATCAGATTATTAGAACCACACCTAGCACCTTAGGCGAGCATGCTACATCACTGATAATACATAGAGAGATTAAACCTGAACAAACGTTTATTTCTACCTCCTTAGTTAAGATGTCTAGAAATCTACAACTTCCCAGATTGCTATCTTAGGTGAAGAGAAATTCTGTGATTTATCTGGAAGGTAAACCTTCTTCTACAAGACTGGACTTTCAAATTTTCTCCCAGGAAATGCTAAAATCTAACTCTACTTGAAGGCCTAAAAGAATGGGGGTAGTTCCAAGCAGGGTGCTAACTTATGCCTGCAGCGTGTCTCCCTTAGGCAAGGAAGTAGTATATCTTCAAGCAAAGAGCTAACAACCTCTACTACAGGGACCAGTAGTACTACAGGGACAGGTAGGTGCTTCTAAGAACACGGAGGGCTTTAAGTGGGGAAGGATGGAAGTGATACTGAAACCTAAGTCCTCCCACAGATTCTTCCAATTCTTGGGTATACGTGGCTTTATCATTCAATACTATAACGCTAGTGAAAGGGAAAGTGTCAAGTAGTGAACTTGAATAATGACATGCTTCAGCAGGCACAGGATCAGACTTTCTGAGTTTAGTCTTTGGGACCACTGCCAAAATAATGCTGAAGGAAAAGTATATTTCATCAGCCACCCCAACCCCTACTCTGTAATGAGTCCCATATCTCCATATTTACTCACTCAGATGCAAGGTTTTTGGACTCAGCTGATGATTAGCTGGGCTGGTCACTTATCTTGCAGGAAAGACTCATGGTTCCTGCAACTGTCATAGTACAGGGTGGCAGGGAAGATGCGCGTCATTAATAGCTAATTATCCAAAAAACAAGATTAAACTGCAAATAGGAAAGGGGGGATGGTAGAAAATAAACCAAAGAATAATACACATCTATCACGTTATTCATTGACCCCCCCAAAAAAGCCATATTTCAGAGACCATATATGTTATGCTTAAATATTTTTAAATCAGTAACTTTTCCTTTTGTCTTTCTGAGTAAATGGGCTTAGTCCTAGTCATTCCAACTACCTATCTGAATGGGAATTAAGTGATTAGTAACTAAGAGTTTTGTTCTGGGTTAGCAATATAGGATTTTGTGACATAAGGAATTCAAAGAGAAAGAGCAATGTAATATTCAGCTTCTGGTATGCAAAATAGGATTTATCAAGCACAATAGGCTTGTAAACCAGATTACCAACTTCAGAAAATAATATTGTTTCTTTATATCCCATTTTAGCAACTCAAGAGACAAGCTTGTTTAACTGACCATACAGATTTAATTTAAGGGATACCCAAACAGGAATAGGATATCACATATAGGAGAGTCTGCTCCTTTCAGTCTCAAAGGAGGGCAGGGAAGAGGGAGCAGAACAAGATTGTTTGGCATGTGAATTGATTTTCCCTTCTCTGTGCTCTGCGTGGAGAGGAAGAAGCTCATCAGATTAGCCAGGGTAAAACTGAAGGCAGAGCAGGGGTCTAGCTTCTTGGCCCTTGTTCTAGACTCAGAAAAGAGATTGTCTCTCAGGCTGCTCCTGATGACAAAGCCCTATCACCTTGGCAGGAAGGAAGAAGACTCAAGACTTAATCTGTGGATGAGTCTTTGGTTCCTGTGTAGCCTGCAAGGGAAGTAGAGGCAGCTGAGAGTGTAGCTGGGGCACCTACCGGAGAGGCTGCCGTAACTCTGCTGTGAGGGTATGGAACAGACTCTCCTGAGGAATCACACTGGACACATACCCAGGTCTCAGAAGAGTGAAGATCAAGCTGGCCAGTGCTACAGGGAAGCGCTGCCCAAGATGAAAGGCAGCAGATGTCACTTTATAGTGGCTGCAGACTACAACCAGACAAATGCCAACAGAACAACCAACAACCAAATGGATGGACCTCACTCAGTGGCAGAGGAGCCAGAGGACCCAAATCTTCTCTCCTGCCTCAAAGATGCATAAGCTGTCCTCTTCCTGGGCATCAAGGAGGTTATTTAAGAAACTAAGCTTTCTTGGCCCAAGACAGACTAAAAGAGACCGCTTGAAATTTTAAACTAATTCCAACGTTTAGTTCACTTTTTCCTACTAATTTTCTTTCCTACTCTATCAGTCTTCCCATCTTAAACATGGGACTTCTATGTTTCAATTGTTCAGGCAGAAGCTTTGCCATCATCTTTGACCCTTTTCTTTCTCTCAAACCCCAAAACTACACTCCTCTTGGCTCACCCTGTTCCAGCCACACTGGCTTCCTTGTGGTTCAGCAAACAGGCCGGATACATTGCAGCCACGATGCCTTTGCATGGGTGCTTCTCTCTGGATGGGATGCTCTTCTCCAAGATGTGCACATGAATACATTCTGGTGCTCACATTCTTTCATTCTTGGCTCCCCTGGCACTTCCTGAATGGAACCCACTCTGATCTTATTTAAAATTACACTTTGCTTTCACTGGCAGCTCAGCCCCCAAAAGCTCCTTCCCTGTTTTCTCAACATGGCAATTATTACCTTCTAACATACTCTATAATTTATGTATTTGTTTTTGTTTATTGTCTGTCTCCTGCCAATAGAATGTAAGAAACACAGCTACAGGGATTTTTGTGTATTTTATTCATGGTCATATTTCTAGTTTCGAAAATAGAGCCTGACATTGTAGTAGGCACTAAACAAATATTTCTTGAAGGAAAGATTAATCAAAGGTTCAAGGTTTAGGAGGAAAATCAGATTTGTTATAGACCAAATTAAAGAAATTACATTTTCCCTATACATCCATTTGCCCTTGACATTATAGCTGCTCAAAGAGGATTTATTGATTCCTTGTGTGTGCATTCCTCACCATATTCTTATTGTCACCCTTCCCAGTTTCCCAGTTCAGGCCCTGGACTGAGTGATGTCTAATGAGAGTAAAACCAAAATGATGACATTTGCATAAAAATAGCAATTAACATTTACTGAATACTTCCTAGATACTATTCAATCACTTTACATATATCAGTTCATTTGATACAACCACTTACCAGGTAATATTATCAACCTGCAAGAATAAATGAGGCAACTAAGGCACAGAGAGGTTGAGAAAGTTACCCAAGTTGGTATTATGGTAGAACTAGGACTCAAATCTAGGCAATGTGACTTTAAAGTGCATGTTTTTAACTTCACCCTGAGGTTTGTGTGTTTCCAATAGTTGCTTGGATACCTTGCAGCAATTGCCTGCTTATTTTGTGAACTCTGCTATATTAAGAGCTACTTCATAATCAGGAAAAAAAATTCAAGACATAAGAAACACAAATATATAAAGCAAAACACTAAACAAAATACCTAAGCATAGTAGGGTTTTTAAAATCACATAAATGGCACCAACTAAAAATGTATGCTATAAAAAGATTATGTATGTATGTACGTATGTATTTAAACTATTTTTATGGTAAATTTGGAGAGAATGGAACTAATGAAAAATAACAACTTCTAAAGATAGAAAGTGAAAGTACACAGATTGGCAGATGAGGTAGGAAAAAGAAGGCCAGAGATAAAAGGTAGGCAAAATCAATCACTCTTGTGTTAAAAAACGGTAGAACTTGGAAAAATCACTTAACCTTTCTGGGTCCAATTCTTCATTTGTAATGAGGTTGTTAAGAACAAATAAGTTATAAAAGGACCCTTCTCAGCTCTAAAAACTATGTCTCTAAGTCCAAATTAAGTATTGTCCATAAATTCTATAGCATCTTCCATCAGACTGCATTATCTTTAATATTCCATCCAGTTAACAAGCCTTCAGTTATTTAAGACTTTTAGCAAAATTTATGTTTTCATGGCACATTTAAAGGACTCTCTGAAAAACAATATGTTTTTAAGAACTCATTCAAGTTCTACTCTAATTTAAAATTTTAAAAATCCAAAAGCTTTTAGCTTTTGGAGAAATTAGAAAAAAAAAGTGTTTACTATTTTAACTATGTTTCCTATCTGATTTTCTTATAATAGTAATTTCCAATTCAAAAATATTAAAACCAATGTCACTTTTTAAGCTTACTATTGTGAGATAATAAGAAATAATAGAGATCACTTCTATCTTTTGCTCACTTTCTCCCAATGGTGCCATTTTGTTTAACTGCCATTGGATATCACGACTAGAAAATTGACATTAATACAATCCACTGGCATTATCTGAATTTCACTAGTTTTTACCCACACTTGTGTGTGTGTATATGTGTATGTGTGTGTGTATTTAGTTTCATGCAATTCTATCATTTTATCACATGTACTGTGAACTCCAACAGAGTCAAAACAACAGTTTCATCACAAAGATCCCTCATCCAACTAATTTATAGCCACAGTTACCTCCCTTCCTCCCTATTTTTCTTTAAAATAAAAGAGAAGCAAAGAAAATTATCTGGGCAATAGCATCTTAATTTAGATTCAACCCACAAAATGGTTATTGATAAAACTTTAAACCACTAGAATTAAGAAACTATTTAGATTAACAAGAAAGATACTTATGTAATGAGAAAAACACACTAGAAATAACATCATTATCTATTCCTTACCACACAATTAAATTTAGAATGAAAGCATCTCTGGGAAATAATTTCAATTATGTAGTCCTAGATCATTAGAAGATTTTACTAAGATTAAATTGGGACTTAAGCAGCCAGTATTCATTTGGAGAGCAACAAAAACCACAGAGTAAACACTCTAGCCAAAGAGTTAATTCTAGCCAAAAGAATATTCAAACTAAATTTTCTAAAAGAAGAAAAGATGCAACATATTGTATATAAAATGGAGGATTTAGTTATTTTTTTAAAAAAGTTTATGAGTGTAAAATAAATGAAATGTCAAAGAGGAAGACGTATACACATTTTCATATTTTCTATGTATAAACATATGTGTGTAGAATATGTACACATTAGAATTTTAAGGCTCTAATGCAAGTTTTTATGTTTCTTCCACCACATCTGTATGTTAACAAATGCAAAAGAATGTATTTTAATGGAGATTATCAGGACTATTTGTCATAATTGAAAAAAATACAGAACTACTTTAGGCCTACATTTTTATGCTTGAAACATGAAGAGGTGTGTTGACTATAATTTTTTTATAAAATTAGGATGGTAATGATACTGATGTCAAAATTTAGCCTAAACTGATTCTGTCTCTCCTTCCTTCAGCCCTTTCCTCCTTCCCTTCTTCCTTATTGCCTTCTTCTTCCTTTCTACCTTTCTCCCTCTTGCCTCGTTTTTTCCTTTTTTAAACTTTTATTGTAGAAATTTTCAAGCCTATTCAAAAACAGAGTAGATCAGTATAATGAGCTGATATATACATTACTCCAATCATCATCAATGCATGACCAATCTTTTTCACCTGTATCCAAAGCCACTTAACCACCCCATTCCAATAAGTCTGAAGCAAATATCAAACCATATCATCCCATCTGTAAATATTTCAGTATATATTTCTAAAATAAAATTATTCTTATATTGTAAACATAACTATAATGCCTTTATCCCACCAAAAAAAAAAATCCTTAACAGCATATCATGAAAGAAGTAATCAGTATTCCTATTTCCCAAAATTTTTTAAAGTTTGTCTGTTTGGATTGGAATCATGCAATGCAATTTCATGCACTGAATTGCTTGATAGGCCTCTTAAATCCCTTTTAATCTAGAGTCTCCCTCTAGCTCCTTTTATTCCACGTGTGTGTGTGTGTTTTGTTTTTTTGTTTTTTTGTTTTTAGTGGAAAACAGACCTTTGTCATGCAAACTTTTCCAGTCTAAATAGTGACTAAAATGATTCCTATGTATTCACGAAACCCAGAGCTTTAGTCATATACAGGTTTAGTTTTGTGTTTATAGGTGAGAGAGAATTAGTCAGACTAATTCATAAAGAATGTGGTGGCTTTACAAACATTTGAAAATCTTCAACACTTCCTCCATCAAGAGGTTGAAGAAAAGTGGGGCTGGGAATGGGGGATTCTGAGGAGACCAGTCCTTTCCCCTTGAATGTGGGTAGGCTTTTAACTATTTTGTAACCAATAGAATGCAAGGAAGGGATGTTGTGTGACTTCCCAGGCTAGGTTAGAAAAGGCAATGAGATTTTTGCACTGTTACCTGGGACACTTGTGCTTGGAGCCTTGGGGCAGCCATCCTGTGAGGAAGTGGTAACTTATAGAGAGCCATATGTGGATTCTCTTGTAGGCAATGCTAGTCTTCTAGTCATCCCTAGATAAATTCCAGATGGGTGAGTCAATAAATTCTCAGACGAATCAATTTTTCAGGTGTAGAGTCAGCCCCAGCCTTCAAATCTTCCAAATTTATAGTAATAAAATGGTTAAGTCCTTAAGTTCTGTGATAATTTTTGGTAACAATAATGACAGGTACAGGGATTTTGTGTTGTACCACAAGCAGGTATATATCATCTACATGCTTCTATTTTTGCATTAGCAGCCACTGATGACCATTAGTAAATTAACAAACAAGGAGTTGCAAAATAATGATATTCCGTTTCTATCATAAATTGTTCACTTACTTATTAGTTGGAACTTCTAGAAGAAGAAACTTTCCCTCATCAACCCTTTGGTTACTATAAGACAAAAAAATCATATAGAAAAAGCAAGACAAATGATTTTTAATCTTAATCTACCTGTTTTCAAAATAATAAGCTGGTTCCATACCATCTTTCAAGAATGAAGAATGAAATCTTACAAAGAGATCCCTGTACACTTTGCCCAGTTTTCCACAATGGCAATATTTTGCAGATATATTTACAATATCACAATCAGGATATCAACATCGATATGATTCACTGATCTTATTAAGTATTCCTCAGTTTTACTTGTACTCGTGTGTGTGTGTGTGTATGTGTGTGTAAGTTCTATACAGTGTATCACCTGTGAAGCCTAGGCCTCCATGATTTCAGATGAGAAATCTCCTGTCATTCAAATTGCTGTTGCCCTATTAGTAAGCTGTCATTTATCTCTGCTGTCAATATTTTTTCTGTATCTCCAGTATTCAAAAGTTTAATTATGATGTGGGTCTTTTAGGGTTCATTCAGCTTGGGGTTCACTCAGCTTCTATGATCTCTAGTTTTGTGTCTTTTACCAAAGTTGGAGCTTTCAATCATTATGTCCTCAAATATTCTTTCAGCACAACCTTCTCCTCTCCTTCTGTGAATCTGATGATATAAACATTGAGTCTTTTGTTATTGTCCCTGTGGCTCTGTTCTTTTTTCTTCTTTTTCAATTTATTTTCTCCCTATTGTTCAAATGAGGTGAATTCTTTCCTCCAGTTTGTTGATTCTATCTTCTGTTATCTCATTCTACTACTCAACCCATCCGTGATATTTTTCTTTCTGTTGTTGTATTTCTCATTTCCATAACATCCATTTGGTACTTCTGAATAACTTTTATTTCTTTGTTGAGATTATCCATTTGTGACAGAGATTGCTGAGGAATTTTTATGATTCCTTCTTTAAATCCTTGTTGATATTTCCAGTACCCGACTTACTTCAATGTTGGTGGCAGATGTTTGTTTTATTTATTCTCATGATTCTTGGTATGGCAAGTGATTTTTAAAATCATATTCTAGACATTGTCTGTTAAGTTATGAGACTGTGGGTTCTATTTAAATGTTTTATTTAAGCAGGCAATCACTCTGGTTAGGTTTATCATGTGGGTCTTCACCTACTTTTGTAGGCTATGGTTCTAATGATAGTTTAATTTTCAGAGCCCTTGTAGTGTTGTTTTGTTCAGCTTGGTTTATCTGCTGGATATCCCACTGGCCCGTGCTAGAGCTGCCTGAGGAGGGTGAGCCTAGTTTTTGATAGCTTCCTTGGCTTCTGAAATACTAAGACTTTCCAAGTTTACCACATAAATATTTATACCTGATCAGAACCAACCAATTCTCCAAGGAGTTTTGGGGATTTTTTTCATGGCAAATGGTATTTAAATATCATAATCTTGGTGCTATAGATACACTCATTGATAACTGCACTGGTCTCTGTTTGTGAAGCTGTACATACACATCAAACCCAAAATTTGTTTAAGATAAAATCCAACATGAGGTCATACTGATACAATTCAAATTTACTACTACATGATTTTTACTTAACCTTAGTAATCTATCCATAAATCTCAGTTTTCAATAATACCTATATAATTAATCATTTGATTTATTCCTCAAGACAAACATAATTGTCTAAAATACCACCAATACCACAAGAAAATATGTTTTTTAAAAAATCTAATTTTTTTGCAATCCTTTTTGTCATTAAGGTATAACCCACTAAGGATATATAGCTATCTTGAAATTTCTTCTGTTCAACATTAACTTTGTTTGAAAATTACATAAAATATTTACCTTGTTCTAAAGTCAAAAATAGGTATAGTCCCCTCATTTCTTAAATAGTAGCATATAAGTCATTTATCTCATATTATGGTATATCCTGTAGATTAATGTGCCATTTGATGTAGAAATATTTGCATTCCTTTTCATTGCTGCATACTACTACATATTCTGGATGTACCATTTTTTTTCTTCACGTCCCCTAATGATGGACATTTGGGTTATTTCCAGTATTTGCTATTAAAGATAGTGCCACATAAGAAGCGTTATTTACTGGAATTTTGTATTGTTTTCACTGTATCTTTTGATATACATTCCTAAAAGGGGAATTGAAGAGTCAAAAAAATGCTTATGAAAATTAACTAGATTCTGAGTCACTTTCAGAGGATTGTACCATTTTTGCATTCCTACAAGCAATGTTTGAAAGGGTCTATTTCCTCACAGTCCCCAGCCTCACAGACATTGTCATGCATTTGGATTTTTTAATAAGTTGTTTATATATTAGGGATATGGGAATATCACCTCTTGTCTGTGATAAGACTTGCAAATACTGTTTCCATTTTTTTTCGATTATTTTCCATTTTTATTTTATTTTATTATTATTATACTTTAAGTTTTAGGGTACATGTGCACAATGTGCAGGTTAGTTACATATGTATACATGTGCCATGCTGGTGTGCTGCACCCATTATTTGTTTTTTATGTTGCTTATGGTGAAAATGTTTTGCCATTTTAAAAAACTGCTATGCAATCAAATTAGTCAATCTTTACTCCCTGATTGCCTCTAAATTTTAGCTAGTAGTCATGTAAATTTAATCTGTAGCCACATTATAAAAGCATTTGCTTCCTATAGTATTTGAATAATTAAAGTTTTTACATTAAACTTCTGGCCCATTTAAAATTATACTGATGAATGGTGTCAGAATACATCTAATTTTTATATTTTTCCATATAAATATCCAGTTGTTACAGCACATTTATTAAAAGGTATACCCATCTCCACTGATTTCAAATTCTAGCTTCATTGTAAACTAAATTTCCTTCAGTATTTGGGCCTATTTGGGGAGATTTTCTATTCTGTTCTAGTAGTCCTTCTAGTCAATTTTTTTAAAATTATAAGTTTTAGGCTGGGTGTGGTAGCTCAAGCCTGTAATAAAAAAATAAAAAGATAAATAAAATAATAAAATAAAACTCTAAGTTTTATATTATTACTATTATTTTTAGGGTTTTTTTTTTTTTTTTGAGACGGAGTTTCGCTCTTGTCATCCAGGCTGACGTGCAATGGCATGACCTCAGCCACTGCAAACTCTGCTTCCCGGGTTCAAGTGAGTCTCCTGTCTCAGCCTCCCGAGTAGCTGGGATTACAGGTGCCTGCCACCATGCCCAGCTAATTTTGTATTTTTATTACAGATGGGGTTTCACTATGTTGGCCAGGCTGGTCTCGAACTCCTGACCTCAGGTGATCCATCTGCCTCAGGCTCCCAAAGTGGTGGGATTACAGGCATGAGCCACTGCACCCAGCCAGTTTTATATTATGTTTTAATATCTGGTAGCATTAACCTTTTCACTTCTCTTCTTTTTCAGCATTTTGCTGGATATTCTTGCCTTTTCATTCTTTCAAATGAATTTTATAATCAGCTTTTCAAGATACATTTAATACAAAAAAATCTGACTGTATGTGCATTAAGACTGCTTTACATATAAAAAATAACTTAGAAATAAATGATATTTTATGATGTTTGAGTCTTCCTATTCAAGGAAATAATATGCCTTTCATTTCTTCCAGTATACTTCTATTATCTTTCACATGTGTATTTCAGTTTTCCTCATATGGGTTTTGACATTTCTTGTTAAGGCTAATTACACCTAGGTAGTTTATTTTCTTTATCAATAAATGAATGGGGTCTTCTTCTGCATATTATCAGTAGGTTTTTTTCTGATTGGTTCAGTTTTCATTATTAACAATTTTGATAGTTTGCTTATGAAATGGCAAATGAGTAAATTATTGTATTACTATAACAAATCTAAAAACTAGGAGAAAAATTAAGAATAAGAGAGTAGCCAAAAAAGGAATTGTCTTAAAAAAAAAAAAGCCAGCACAACAATTTGTTTTGTACCCTGTTTTTGTACCCTGGACCTTTTGAGGATATGAGGATATGAGGATAGAAACAGATATTCTATACCTACAACTATTTGCAAAATACTGCTATTTGTTAAGGACATGTATTAACAATCTAATAATGAAATCATGCCATAAATTGGTGCAAACATAATTCCCATTACCAAAGGGTTTAGAACAGAGGCCAAACAGTTATCTGTTGTTCACATCTCCCTCATTAGATATATGTTACTAGATAAGAGATCTTATTGACTGTTTTCTCATGAGAAATATCACAATTACAGTATGATATATTGAGTATAGGAGAGAAGAAAAGTTAAGAAATTCAGATTAAACTCTTGAAAAAGAAACAAAATGTATTCATTTGCATCTACTTTGGTGTCAACTGAATTCATACACGTCTCACCACCTATGAAAATAATTAAAATATATTGTGAAAACATAACAGTAACTTATCAAATTCATAAAACATAATTTCTTAAATTCTTCCACGAGTTACTCTGGATATTTATAAGTATTAAAGAAATAGATTTACTTTATTTAAATACTTTCATTAAGTACTATACAACTGAATATAAAGCAAATGACTTATAATTTAAAGTTCTCCTAAAACATGACAATCAAATTAACCCCTTTTTGTTTGATCCTACATCAACCTGTCCAAATGGTCTACTAACTGGTCAGGAATTTTATAGTATGTGCATTCTATTGACTTTAATTGGATATTTTCTTGAACAGAATAAAAAAATCAAACGTGATTTTGAATAACAAGAACTGACAATGCACAAACTCCAGCAAAACATTAACCCAAAACAATTTCAAGGCCATAATATGATTTTGGAAATAAACCATCTGATATTCAAATTGTCCAATAGTTTCCTCTAAAGTGATACAAAAAATTATCGTCTGAAATCATTAATTTGCACACTCTGGAACATTAAAGTAAATCTTGATAACTTATCTAATACAATGAACATCCATCCTCTTCAGAGAAACAGTATAGCAGCTAAAAACAAAGCAGCTTTTTGGCTTATATGAGAAGCTATCTAATATTGTTTGTTTTTCTGTTCTCAAGAAATGGTTTTCATTGTTTCTATAGATCGAGTTAAATGTTGGACTGAGGCAATATAACACAATGAATTCACTTAGGAGACCTTTCCAGTAACTACTCTAAAACAATCCTGTATTACTTGCCCTTTTTCTTCCCAATGAAGAAAAAAACCACTCCCTTTAGAGTATGGTCTAAAGACTGACATATAAGACTATGTTTTGTGTGTGTGTGTGTGTGTGTGTGTGTGTGTGTGTCTATATGTCTGTGTGTGTGTGTGTAACCACACTAATATGATACTTACATAGCAAGAATTAACATCATAATAACAATCACTTCCCCTTCAAACATACATAAGAAAGAGGCTAGCTTATAAGAGATAATATATGTAAAATTACAGTTGTAACATCTTATTACTTGCAGTAGCAAATAGCAGTGAGAACTCATGTAGATAGAGAGCACAAGGCTGGTTACCAGAGGCTGGAAAGAGCAGTGTGGGGGTTGCAGGGAAAGTGGGAATAGCTAATAGGTACAAAAATATATATTTAGAAAGAATAAGACCTAGTATTTAATAGCACAACAGGGTGACTATAATCAATAATTTAAGTATACATTTAAAAATAACTAAAAGATTATAATTGAATTATCTATAACACAAAGGATAAATGCTTGAAGAAATGGATACCCCATTTACCATAATGCGATTATTGTTTATTATATGCTTGTATCAAAGTATCTCATGTACCCCATAAATATATACACCTACTATGTACCTAAAATTTTTTTTAATTAAAAAGAATGTAAAAAATAAAAAATTTGAGTGAAAACAATTTCAATGGTGTTTATTGAACTATTTGCATGCCAATTCACTCTTCATTATCTTTTTCTGCTACAAACATAAGTATACGAACTTAATTTGTTCCTTGTAATCTAATTTCAATGACTACATGTGGCTATCCTAGGGAATTAGTACTTAATATCATAATTTAATAATTATCTTTAGAAATAAATTTTTAATTTGAAATTTTAAGAAATTAATATAAGAGGGTAGGAAGATTTGACAATATGAACAATAATGTTCGGATCTGCCTGTAACACAATAAGGAGTTTGAGATGGTAAACTGTAAGAAAAAGGAATACATTCATTCTCTAAAGAGTTCTGTACTGGAGCTTCTTAATCATTTCAATTTGTGCACTCTCAAACAACAGTATTACATCCAGGCAGGCTGTCCTTACTATTGTCAGGGTACAACTGACAACCTGTGGCCTTCTCATCTCACCCCAGGCTCCATCCAGCACCCTATGTGGCTCAAGCATTAAGTCCAGAAACACTGTACACATCCAACCCCTATTACTCCCTCAGAAAACTACACTTCAGCTACCACTTGGGCCCAGAGAGGTGTTCACACTGTCCCTGGAAGGACTTGACCTATGGAAGGGCCACAAATATTTCCTGCACATGGGCTCTGGCAGCTAGGTTGGGGTATTCTGGGGTCCTGGGTACCCAGAGCATGGTTTAGAAAAGAGAGACTGTGGCTATCAGTTGGTAGCCATGTATCCGTAGACCCAGCTATTTATTCCATTTGTAGAAGGGTTCTCTGAAGTGGAAGATCCAAGGCAAGCACTCTGGCAGCCTCATCAAAGGCAGCTGGAGATGACAGTAGTCATCTCAAAGTGCTGCCAATAAGCCTATCTCTTTCAGAAACACATCAGCTATTTTACTGTTAATATAGTGAAACGAGAAATAACCAAGTCAGTAGCTGTGGATGCACTTTTCCTGAGGCTTGCATTTCCCCATTATATCCAGCTTAGGCTGGACCAGAAGCCTCTTCCAAATGCCATAAGCCAACTAACTGTAATCTGTAAAATACTAGGTTGAATCGACCCATCCTTAGATAATACCCTGACTGATCTGGAAAAGAAAAACCAAAAGTTGAATCTAATCATATCATAGACAATCAAGATAGACACAAGCAGACTACCAAGTTGAATAGCTCCTTGTTACCAATAACAATAAAATAGTTATCAAGAAGGGCACTTTACGTGGGAGGGATTGCAGGTAAAAAGCAGCCTCCCCATTGCTCCTAGCATTATCCTACAAATAAAATGAAACACCACACTTACTCACTGGAAAACATCTGGTAGTTAATATAAAAGACTCTTTATAATCTAATACCAGACCACATTTTCCGCGGTGATCTTTTCTCATTCTTCCTCTCCTGCTTCTAATTTGTTGAAATATACTACGACTTCTGTCTTTGGAAACAATGTTTTATTCTTGCCTCCCTGAATTTCTTCCTATCTCCTGGTCAAGCATGGCCTTTTCAAAGCTCTATGACTTTGTGTGTAGGCTGTTTGTTTGTCTACTTCTTCACCTGGCAAACTCCTATTTAACCCTCAGAGTCCAATTTAAATATTATCTCTTAGTTCCCTGACCCATCCAAGCAGAGATGGTGCCTCCATTATCTGTATATATAGCAATTCATTAATATATACAACAACACATACAAAGCTGTATTAAATTAAGTATCTACACTAGTGGACTGTAGCATATTCTAAGAGAGGGACAAGGTCTTATTGTTCTTTAATCTCCCCTGTTTTGCACATAGTAGATTGATTGTTGTGTATCCACTTAAAGCATAACTTTTTAAAAAATAGAATAACTTCCGTTCAGCATTACTTACATGTACTGAGTAAAAGAGAAGGTTGGAAACAATGATAGTGATTTTGTTTTTAATTTTATATAAATTGTATTTATCATTCTGCAACTAGCCTATTTGCACAAAGAATCAAGAGTCAGCAGCATGAAAAATCTTGGTTATTAGAAACTATGTAAAAGCAACTGGAGCCTAGCCATCCAATGCTGCAGTTTCCTATTTTATTTTTCAGTATCTAGTGTTTCTCTCTCTCACTCTGCTGAGTAGTGAAAAGTTAGGATAATCCAATTCTTTAAATATTATTGATGCACAGGAGATCCAATTTTAATATTTGGAGAAGATAAATCTACTTGGAAGAATATACTGAATATTGTATTCTTTTCCACTATAGCAGAAGTGAGCAGTTACCAAAATGTAAATTTCAGACATCTAATTGTACGATATACCACTCACTAAACAAGGCCATGTTTTCATTAAAGCTTGGATTAAAATTCCAGTTGTGCATACACTTGGAACTTTAAAATTTCCTCATGAGTCCATATAGGTTGCATTACCCATTCAAGGCAAAACACACACACATACACACACACACACACACACACACACACACACTTAAGGCTACTTTTCTCATTTAGGGTATAAACACCACCATTCTGAGCTGGGAAAGGCAGAAGAAAAGTAACAGAAGGGAGGCTGTGGCTAAAAGGCCATTATGTACATAGAGCAGAAAGGTGTGTTTTTGTGTATATGTGAATATACACATGAGTGCATGTATGTGTTTGTCCAACTAATGAAAAGAAGGCATGACTGACACTGCAAAATTTCTCACTGCCAACCAAAAATCACCTAATATCAGACAAGAACGGATCTAGAAAATTACCCGAGCTCTCTAACAGGCAAACCTCAAACTTCCCACATTGTCTCCACGCTAACGGCAGCTATATCATTTCAAAGCCCCCATGAAACTAACAACCAAGAACTACTCTCCCCATCCATCATACTCTCTGCCCACATCCCATACCCGACAATAATAAAACCACATCCTAAAAGCAGCAGATCAAGACTTAAAAAAAAAAGAAAAAATTTAAGAATAACAGTATTGTCCAATCACTCAAATATCATCTTATCAAAAAAGCAATTTCCACCCTAAACCAACTGAAAGGCACCACAACACTTAGAAAGACATCAATCACATGGAATTATTTTATTTTTATAAAAGTAATTATAGGCCAGGCATGTCTGTAATCCCAGCACTTTGGGAGGCCGTGGTGGGCGGATCACTTGAGCCCAGCAGTCTGGGACCGGCCTGGGCAACATGGTGAAACTCCACATCTGCAAAAAATACAAAAATTAGCTGGGAGTGGTGGTGTGCACCCATGGTCCAAGCTACTCGGAAGGCTGAGATGGGAGGATCACCTGAGCCTGTCAGGTCAAGGCTGCAGTGAACTGTGACCATACCACTTCCCTTGAGCCTGGGTGACAGAACAAGATCCTGCCTCAGAAAAAAAAAAGGAATTATAATAAAATCTGAAAAACATGAAATTGTGTTTACAATGAATCTTTAGTCAAGACATGCAAATAGTCTTCCTACTCTGAAAATAGACCTCAACCATAATTTGAAAAATATATAAAATCCTATTCTCCCACAAGTCAGTCAGGTAGTAAACAAGTGTTTTCTCGAGCTCCTACTATTTGCTAGGCATTGTTCTATTAGGCCGTGGGTGAACGCATATGCAATTAAAATTTTTAAGATAATTTCAAACACTACTAAATGTAATGAAGAAGTATGAAAATGTGAGAGCAAGTTCAAGTTATTGAAGAAGGCCTCCTTGTGGAGGTGACACAGAAGCCAAGAAAGATGAGAAGGAAAAAAAGCATTTCAAACAGAAGGAGCAAGTGCAAAAGACCCACAGCAAAAAATGAGCCTGATTGAACGGAAATTAGTAAAAAGGAGGGAAAAGGAGTAAAAGTCATTAGAGATCTTCAAGCAAAAGTGTGCCTTGATCTGCTTTATGTAACAGCCACTTACATGTTAAGTGATCTTGGATGAATTACTAATCTCACTGTACCTGAGTTTCTTCATCTATAAAATGGGGATAGTACTAGCACCTGCCTCATAGAGTTGTGGTAAGGACTGAATAAGTTAGCATGTTATAGCGCTTAGAACAATGCTTGGCAAAAGAAATTGTGAAATGAGTGTTAACCACTTTTTCATTAGCATTAATATCTTCTGTATCATCACCAGTAAAAAATAATCACTTGCTGGCAGATGAAATAAATAATTGGATGAATATAAGAGTGGAGACAGAGAGACCAGCAGCTACCAGGCCACTGCATTAATGTCTGGGCAAATGATGATTTTAAACCAAGATTACAGAATGGGACAGATTCAAAATATATTTTATTAAGTTGATAGGATTATTCAATGAATTAAATATGCAAAGTGAACCAAATAAATTAAATGAGACTCCTAGTTTTTAACAACTTAATTGAGATAAAATTCACACACCACATAATTTATCCATTTAAAGTGTACAACCTGATGGCTTTTGGTATATTCACAGAGGTGTACAACCATCACCACAATCAATTTTAAAACATGTTGTTACCCCAAAAAGAAATCCCATATCACCCATCACGTTGACTCTCGTAGTCATGCAGTTATTTATTTCATCTACCAGCCAGAATCACTATTTCTTAATGATGATATAGATAGTACAACCACCAGTATCTAAAGATTTAACTGTTCAGGACATTTCATATAAACAGAACCACATAATATGTGTTCCCTTATGATTGACTTTTCATATGCATGAAGTTTTCAAGGTGCATCCATGTAGTAAAATTTATTAATACTGCATTTCTTAGTGCTAAATAATAGTCCACTGTATGACTATACCATATTTTATTTATCCATTCGTCAGCTGATGGACATTCGGGTTGTTTATCCTCAAGGCTGTTGTAAACATTTGGCTGCTATGTACATGCGTGTACAGGTTTTTGCTTGACAAATGTTTTCATTTCTCTTGGGCATATTTCTAGGTTATATGTAACTCTATGTTAAACTTTTTAAGTAACTGACAGACTGTTTTCCAAAGTGGCTGCACCATTTCATATTCTCACCAGAAGTGTATACAGGTTCCAATTTCTCTATATCTTCGCCAGCAGTTGTTACTATCTTTTTTATTATAGCTGTCCTGGTGAGTATAAAGTAGTATCTCTTTGAGGCTTTGCTTTCCATTTCGCTGATGGCTAATGTGTTCATTTTCATGTGCTCATTAGCCATTTTACATCTACTATGGAGAACTGTCTATTCAGACCTTTATCCATTTTTTTAATTGGGTTGTTTGTCATTTCATTATTGAGTTACAGCGGCAAAGCAAAGCACCTTAGGCAAAGGCAAGGTTAATTTAGAAAGAAATAATTATCCAATCTAATAGGTATGGTAGTGCACACAAGTTGTTAGCTCTTAAAGGCAGAGACTCTGCTATAATTTACTTTAAATAATATAGTTGTCCCTTTCACAGCACCTAGCAGAAATGAAATCAAATATTTTAAAGAACATATGAAAATACTGGAATACTCCCAAAAAAAGAAGTTCTTCAGTTCTAATAGAAGGCTATAACATTTAAAACTAATTTCCTGTAGAGATTAACAAACGAATTTCACTTCATGGGTCAATTCAAATCAGTTGGCAGAGACTACTTAGAACAGTGTTTTCAGAGTGATAATGAAGCTGTAGCTGACTTAGAACAAATTAAATATAGTAACATCTTCCATGAGCATCAGAAGGGGTAAATGGGGGCATTTGTGATAGAGCACCATCCCAAAGAAGGTTTATATATTTTGAAAATGTAAAAGCAATTAAAGAAGATTGTTAAGGTGCAAAGGTTAAAAAAAAACTTAAGAGATATTTAGAGTACACATTTAATATCAGAAAATGATCAAATAAAATGCAAAGACTGTGCTTCTACCAAAATATTTACTTGGTGCCACTTTCAGAATCAGAATATTAGATCAAATAGATCATTGATCTAACTCAGTATGTCATTTCACACATACCCAGAGCCTCTATCTACTAATCCCCTTTTTCTTTTTTTTGCTTTTGTTTTGAGACAAGGTCTCACTTTATTGCCCAGGCTGGAGTGCAGTGGCACAATCATGGCTAACTGCAGCCTCGACCTCTCAGGCTCAATGGATTCTCCCACTTCAGCTTCCCTAGTAGCTCTGACTATAGGCATGCACCATCACACTCAGCTAACTTGTGTGTGTGTATGTGTATGTGTATGTGTGTGTGTATATATGTTTTGTTTGTTTGTTTTGGGTTTTTTGAAGAGATGAAGTTTTTCCATGTTGCCAAGGCTGGTGATCCTCATTTTCATATAACTCAACAAAGACAAAATGGTGAGACTTACTTTTTCATGTAGTTGAAGGTGTGAATGACATGAGGTGTGAATAATATCACCAACAAGTCTTACACGATTCAGTAGTAATGAAAGTCTGTATAAATTATCAATGTCCATTCATTAACTCTAATATAGAGATGATTTCACATTATAGGTATATACATCACATTTCATCTTTTCAGCAAAAGTAAAGTTGCATAACATTTGCTTCTAAATACTACTTTCAAAATGGTGACTCAGAGAAAAATTTAAACAACTAGTTTTAATGACAGACCTCAAATATATATGGCATAAAAAGACAACAGTTTTAGTAATTAAATCATACAGTCTACAAGTTTACAACCATTTTGTATTATACATATATCACATATAGATATTTTACCTCTCTAGGTTTTCAGAAACTGAAAGGACAGTGAGAATTTGGAATACAGAATACACAGTAGCTGCAGGAGTGGAGCCACCATTTCCAAACTACACAAACTTAGTTTCACGTGATCTTGTAGTGATACTGAGTATTTTTTAATTTATCACAGGAAAACAAAAGGATTCTGACAGTCTCTTCTGTGTGAAGTTAGGGATGTGATTGAGAACATTAATCTGTCAGGACTCTGTTTGTGAGGAGAGACAGCAAAGTCCAACAGTTTAAACCAAAACAAGAGGGCATGAAAAGCTGTATCTGATCAAGAAGGGCACTGGCATAAAGCAGGCTAAATGGGTACATGGGCTTAACACCAGCGAACCTCTCATTTGCTCCACGTCTTTGTTTTTTTCTGAGTGTTGGTTTAGTTCTCTGCTATCACTGACAGTTTTCTCTTCTTCACATGAAATACGGTTTCTGACAGAAAAGTTTTATAACCTTTTCATGAAGGAGATGGGCAGGACTTGTTTTCTGGACTTGTTACTCTGTCAGGATTTGGTAAAGTGAGGCAATCAGCAGGAACCGGCAGACGGCAATGAAAGTGATTCCTAGGTGCCCTCATTGCTCGTTGGCATCAGACACTCCCACCAGTGCAATGACAGTTTACAAATGCCATAGCAATGACCCAGAAGCTACCACCCCATTCCATGGCAACAATGTGGAAGTTACTGCCCCTTTCCTTGGAAGTTTTAAATAACCTGCCCCTTAATTTGCATGTAATTGAAAGTGCCTTTAAATGAGTATAAATACAGTTGTCAAGAGCCCATTCTTTGGACTCATGGTGCAATGCCTATAACTTAGCCCTGTACCCCAAGCAGTACCATTTAATAAAAGACTGCTAACACCTCCAGCTCAGCTAGTCCTAGAATTATTTCCCAGGGAATGCTAAGAACTCTTTTCGGCTAAGCCCCAATTTTAGGGCTCACCTATCCTGTATCAGTTTCAGTGCCATGACCAAAGCTTTAAAAAGATTATCTTTCCTATTTTGAGTTTGAAATATTTTATCAAGGAGGGACAAGGAAAGGCCCAGACTAGATCACATCTCTTAAACAATCCCTGTGGTAAAATGAGTACTGGGCCAGATGAAGCCTGATTATAGCTATCCATGTGGGTAAGGAAACAGAATTCATTAGAAGAAAGAGGGGACATAGGACTAAAAAGTCACCCCAATGAGTTTTTATTACAATTTGCCAATATTAGAATATGAAACAGAGAAGTGAGAAAATGAAGCCAGGAAGAACAATTTGGAATGAAATCATGGCAATCCAGGAACTAAAAGACAAGTATTTGTTTTCAACACATAGTAACTGTGTACCACCACAGCAAGGATAACAGATATGGTCCCTGGCCTTAGAGAATTTAGAGTCTAATGGGAAAGATGGAAAATACATAAATAAATCCATGAGCATATATATGCAAATAAAATTATAGTGCTGTGAAGTAAATTAATAGGTTGCAAAGATAGAAACACAGAAAAGGACCTACTTAGATTGGGTAATGGAGCAAGATCCCTCCGAGGAGGTGACATTTCAACTGAGACCTAAAGGAGGAGGCCAAAGCTATGTGCATAGGGAGGTGGGGGCAATGAGATGGGGGCAAAAAAATTACTGTGACACCTGTGAGGCAGAAATCGCCTCAGCATATAAGAGAAACAAAAATAAGGCCAGCATAAAATGTGTCAGAACATAATGCTCAAGTTGAAGGGGGAGAATGGGTGAAGCTGGAGAATGGGCAGAAGGGATATTGCAAATCATGGTAAAAAACTGGGATGTTTCCCTAAGTGCACGGTCCATTGAAAGGTTGAAGGACAGTAGTTGAGTGTCACAAAATGAATACTGCAAGCTGCTGAGAGGTGAATGACAGGAAAAGGCCATGATTAAATGTGGATAAGGAGATATTGTGTCATTCCCTGCATTCCCAGCCAAGCCACATTCTACAAAGAAATCTCTTCATTATCTATGGATCCAAGGCTTGTTACTTTAACTCTGTAAGTATCAACTTCCCCCTTAATAAAGCAGAAATAAAAATATCCACATCAAATGGAAGATTGTCCGAGAAATTATGTAACGCAAGTCTTGGTATATGGTAGGTACTCAGAAAATATTAGGTCTCTTCTCATTTACTTCCTGTGTAGCTAATAAAAGTTCTTCCAAATTCATCAGCAGGTGCTAAGTTTTGAAAAATAAAAAACTAGACCCAGACAACTTGGTCTAGGCAGCGGAAACGAAGTATCTAAGCAATGCAGACAACCTAGTCTGAATGGAAAATAACCTTGACTTGATCAGAATATTTACTAGCCTCTATATTCTAAACCAAAAATCTGAACTATGAATTTAAGAATAAACTCTAAATTCAACAACCATCCAAATTCTCTACCACAATCTATACAACACAGAGAAAACCTAAGTATGAAGGTAAATAAATATCCTTGAGTTGTTCATCTTTCTGATTTGCTCGTTATCTTTATCTGTTACCCAGGTGCATAATCGTGTTATTCCCTACCTTTTTAAAAAGTTACGTAGAAAATTTAAGAATTCAAAGAATCTATGAAAATAATTTCTATACATCTTTAATTTCCCTTCTTACATATTGGTATTATGGCTATAAATTGTCTATATTGTAAGATCCCTTAAATAATTTTTACACATAAAAGATTTTTTCATAAATAGGATTAATATTAGAGAATATGAGCTTCAGGTTACATTCATCATCTTGAACTTCCCAAAGAGAACTCGACAACCCTGGCAATCATACTACAGATGATTCTCTTATAAAAAGAATAAGACCAAAAAATGGCCAGTATAAATGATCCTCTAGGGCTATTCTGTTCAATATGTTAGCCATGAGCCACATATGACTATTAAACATTTGAAATGTGGCTGGTTGGAATTCAGGTGTGCTCTAAGGGTAAAATACATGCCGGATTTTGGCATCTCAGTTGAAAAACAAAATGTAAAATATGTCAATAATTTTTCTTATTGATTATATGTTGAAGTGATCATATTTAGGATATAATGGGTTACATAAATACATGTTTAAAATTAATTTCACTTTCTTTTTACCTTTTTAATATTTTATCAGAAAATTTAAAACTATACATGTAGCTCATGTTTGTCTTGTTATGTTTCTTTTATACAGCACAGCTCCATAATGATGTACATTTTAAATTAAATCAACTCTGCATAAATCTGTTATCGAACAAGTCAGGATATAAATAAATAAACAGGTGAATTCGTGAATAAGTGGATAAAGTTCATGATATGATATCTCTGGTTAAATGATTTCAAAACGTTGCTTAATAATTGTTTGAGGAAAGTGATAAGCATAAATAATTAGGCAAGTGTTTAAGTTAGTATTACATTTTGTCTGATGAATAAACATGAATTAAATTAAATGATTATGGGTCACATACTGTGCTAGTCATGGAACACCTATATATTTAAGACAAGGCTACTGCTGTCATGTGGTTTATAGTTTTATGGAAGGATATAAACAATAAAACAAATAAATGCATTAAAATGTTTTTGGTGCTGTGAGAAAGGCATTTAGTAGTTCTCTAAAAGAAATGTAAGAGGGCATTTTTCTTGTTTCAGAGCATGGACACTAATATCCATTTTATCCTTTGGAGCCGAAGATAGCCAAATGTCCTTCAGTGTGTGGGCGTGGCCTGAACCATCAAGGATGTTCAGTTCAAATTATTCATAGTGTCACTACTGAGAAACACCCAGCGTCATGCCATGCTATGAACAGGATCACCACTGTAGAACACAACACAAATATCATAAGTATTTTCTGATGCTGGTTCCTGAACACTGTGGTGACTCCAGAGACTGGCTAAATATTGTGAGACCCCATTCTAAAAATGCAATCAACATAAGATTACACAAAATCATCTCTGTTCTTTGGTGTGTAAAATCCATACACATATACACTAACATATGTATATGTGATATATGTATACATATTTATATATTACAGACACACACATATAAGTATATATAATATATATATAAATGTAACATGTATCATTAATATATTTTGCCGTTTTCAAGCTGAGAAAAGAAAAAATGTTTATTGAAGCATTTAACAGCTATAAAACAGAATGTTCATATATAAGCTTCTCTTTAAACTTTTTCCTTTACAAATAATTTTGTCACTAAAACAGGAATACCAATTTTGCCATTCTCATCTGATACCCAATTGACAATTAAGCAAACAGAGATGAAGAAGACAAGGAGGAGAAGGAGGAGGACAGCATTCTGTCATCTGGTAGCAGAGGTTACTCTTTATCTTTTTTTTTTTTTTTTTTTGAGACGGGAGTCTTGCTCTGTCGCCCAGGCTGGAGTGCAATGGCGCGATCTCGGCTCACTGCAAGCTCCGCCTCCTGGGTTCACGCCATTCTCCTGCCTCAGCCTCCCAAGTAGCTGGGACTACAGGCACCCGCCACCACACCTGGCTAATTTTTTGTATTTTTAGTAGAGACGGGGTTTCACCGTGTTAGCCAGGATGGTCTTAATCTCCTGACCTTGTGATCCACCCGCCTCGGCCTCCCAAAGTGCTGGTATTACAGCCATGAGCCACCGCACCCGGCCCTCTTTATCTTTTAAACATTACTAAGAGAATTGCCAATCTAGAATGGTAGAGTGAGCAAAAGACAGTCCCCATGTAATATAAAAATGCCAGAATCCTTAAAGGTGAAATGAGTCAAACTACTACCAATAGACTTTAAGGTAATCACTATTTGATAACAACAACTTTTAAATATGTATGAAACCTATAAACGTGTCATACTTCACTGTCAAACCTGCTCATCACTTTCACCCAAATCAAAGAAAGATCCTTTAAAGAACTCACATTCTAGAATCGTATTCAGGCTGGAGACAACAGAAATGTTTTAATCAATGCATAAATCTAGGGTAGTGAAGTTATTTGCCTCAAAAATAACAGTGTAGTACCCTTTTCAAAATGTCTTACTACATAAACTTAATTGGCTCTATAAGAAGTGAAAACTTTGAACCATAAATTATAGAGGGAAATCTAGCATAATGGTAGAACAGTGTCCAAAAAGTGATACCCTTTTTGCATTAAAATATTCAGGGCTAATTATGATTTTAGCACTTGTTTTTATCCTTGCTTTGTTCATTGGCCAAACTTAAACACTTCTCATCTCCTTCAATGAAAAGTGGTGCTATTATGTTCCTGGAAGCATGAGCAGGGTTCCTCAAAGCCTAATTTTAAGGTCTTAATTGGCTGAGGCAATGGGAGACCATACAAAGCCCACTTCACAGAGAAGGGCAAGATTGCCAGGTCACTTGAGAACAGATGAAGAGCTAACTGGAAGCTATTGCTGAAACCTTACACAGTGTCCTGGGAAGTTTTAGCAAATAGTAACTTACGCAGAATGGAACACAATCATCCATCATCATAAAACAGAACCCAGAGGGGTTGAAGTTAGCTTGTAGAAACAGAACAGTTAAAAGATTAAAACTGTTATCCTCATTTAATAATTGAGTACCATAACAAACCAGACAAGCCTTATGGAGATTGGGTACTGTGATTGGTTCTGTGGTATGCTATTGCTTTCAAATATTTGGCTTCCTCCTGACCCTTAAGTCTCAGGAACCATGTGCTCACAATTAAAGAGGGTTGCTATTTACTAACACTTTTGTTCATTTGGTATTACTGGATCCAAAGTCTACTTTAAAATTTGGAATGCTGAAGAATAATTCATTCATCCATCTGTTTATCCACCCAACATTTGTGGTGTGTTATGGAATAAAAGACACTTAAGACGTTGAATAAAATCATCTCAGCCCTCAATCAGTTCAATACTTAATAATATAATAATAATTAATAATTTATCCATATAGATACATTATAAGAACAGCCAATCTGGAATTGTTTTAAGTAAGTTACTTCCTTTTTCATCACTCCTAATTACTGGTGACAGCTTCCCAAAACAAACGAAACAGAGAAGACCAAATTTTATTTGTGAAATTCAAGACTCTATAGAAAAAGAAAAGGTTAAAATCTGGAATTAACCTCTGAAAAGCTTTTAGATTATTCTATGTTTACCTTAACGATAAAGACACATACTAGAAAAAGATATCCAATAATAATTTACACATTTGGGGTTGACAGTAGGACTTACTACTGATTTCTATACACTGTCTAGCATTCAACTGAAAGCTCAGACACTCTTCTTGAAATTTCAATAAGATGTTCATAAATGTGTTTTACCTTGCTATTACAAAAATATATGAGAGGCTTAATGTTTTTTTCTTTCTCAGGATAGTTCCTATGCTACTTCTGACTGTATACTCTAGCCTCCTTCCCTTGTTGTTTGCTCCTTTGTTCATTCACTCATTACTTAACTAAACAACTATTTATTGGGTACCTACTATATACATATATTATACATTTATATATCATATATAATCATACATATATATCATATATACATATATCATACATATATATCATACATATATATCATACATATATATATATATATATATATATGTCAGTGTTTGAAAAGAACAAGGAAAACCTCCATCTGCCCCTATTACACACCATGGGTGTCTTATTTCTCAGTTTTTTTCCTCTATTGGCAACTGGAATTCAATTCTCGAGTTTAGGTTTACTCTTTGTCATTCTTGTTTTACCAATTTTTTTTTTTTTTTTTTTTGATACAGAGTTTCACTATTGTCACCCAGGCTGGAGTGCAGTGGCACAATCTCGGCTCACTGCAACCTTCACCTCCCAGGTTGAAGTGATTCTCGTGCCTCAGCCTCCCAAGTAGCTGGGATTACAAGTGCCCACCATGACGCCCGGCTAATTTTTGTAGTTTTAGTAGAGACGGGGTTTTACCATGTTGGCCAGGCTGGTCTCGAACTCCTGACCTCAAGTGATCTGCCCGCCTCAGCCTCCCACAGTGCTGGGATTACAGAGGTGAGGCACTGCGCCCAGCCCCCAATGCTTTTTCCTGCAGATAATTTACTCCACCTTTACCTCTATTAACTATTCCAGAACACAAGTTCCCTCTATTTCACATTATCCCCAACAAGAATGACCCACAACTGATGAAAATTTAATATCCAAGCAGGAAAAGTTTTCTGACTCCAAGAATTATAATATGCTAGAATTTTGGTACAAGAGGAAGTTCATGCTAATTAGAGAAGATTGTAATTCACAAAGTTAAAATCCTGAAAGAAAAATCTCCCTCCGGAAGAAGTATGCAGTAGAAAAGATCTCAAACTCTTAAGTAACACTAACTCTAATTAATTAATTTATATGGAATAATCAGGCTTTGGTATTTTTCAGCTACATTGGTAGATCTTTCAGAAATCACAAATTGAACGAATGAGATCTGAAAATGCTTTTGTTTCCCAAAACCACATCTTCCCCAGCAAATGCTCTAACCATTCAATTACATTCCTTTACCTTGAATAAGGAACAAGTAGTATAAGGTACTATCTATAAAAACAAATAAGTAACTTCTATAAGATCCTTTTTGTAGGCAACCAGAATATGTCTCACCCTTTCCTTCCCAATATCCAAATCCCTGAAAACAGAGGTACTTGTTACCTTCTCTTGTGGTTTAGAAACCAACAGACATCTCCTATCTCTGATGACCATGACAGCCATGATGTGTCTGATTTAGCCAAGGCTTCAGGAGCTTATAACCTTGTATTAATAGGGAAAATTCCTAACAACAAAAAGCACGAAGAAAATCTTTTCTTGATGACTGATGCCGTAACCTGTAATTTATATTCCCTCAGAGTATTTATAGCATTTCATAGTCATGAAAGACAGAAGGCAAGATCCCTTAAGTGGTTGCTTCTTTGAAAGCACCAAACCTACATAAGAAAAGAATTGTAGAGCCAACTAGAGCTACTCCATCAACAACCCCTCCCTTTTGAAAAACATGCACCCACATCTATCTATACACTCCTTTTCATAGCTTTTATGTAAATTTTTGTGTAAATTGTCTTTTATCTGAATTAACATTTTAAATTCCCTAAAAGCAGAGTGTCCTCTTTCATATATGGAATTCAATGGCATCACACACTCCAAAGACACTAACAGGTAGTCTTTGAAAATAAGTTGCTTTTGGCTTGCCTATGGGTTGCCTGTGCAAGACAAGTGCTTGAATCAGCACCAACTGAACTTAAGGAGAAAAATGTAAGCCATCAAGCCCAATGTGCATTATATAGTCATGGATCTCATTTAATACTTCCGCCTAGCTAATAATATAAATAAGTGGATATTTCAAGGAAAAAGAATTTTAAAAGGAAGAGAATATAGTTTAATGAGAACATAATTATTAATATTTTACAAAATAAACTTTGGAAGTGAGTTGCTGGAAGGTGAACAAAATATTTGAGAACTGGAAATTTTAAAAGGTGGTGGCAATTTCTAAGTGCTCCTGATAGAAAACTGATCTGAGAAAAGATTGCATACAAAATTGTTAATGAAAAATAAACTACATATTTGGGTGGAATTAGAGCTGTGGAAAAGAAATAAGATGATTAGTCACCTGAACATGGTTATGGAGGCATGGAAACTGAAAGACAAGTACAATACTGCTGTGAAAGAGTTCTGATTGCTTTACACAGAGAAATGTTCCTGAGGCCAAACAACAGTTACCCCTTGTCTAACATCGACCTTATACCAGGACTTAAACAAAAATAAGGTAACAATTCTACCTAGCAGAGAGGGGAATCATGAGGAAGCAGTAGAGTATCTCACTTTAACGTGAAATAAAGATCAATTTACAATAAAGTAAAAAAAATTAATAAATTTTAAAATTTTGCATTTAGAAGCCTCAGGGGAAGCTTAGATATCCATGTCACCTCACTCCAGAAGTCAGAGGGAGTTACAGAAGTGGAGAGGCCAAATCTTAATGCAATATTTTGCCAGAAAATATGAAACCAAAAAAGAGACCGAATAACCAAGGCGAAGATTGCATGAGGAAGTCTCCAAAAGCAACTGCAATGAAAACAAACATTGACAAGTTGGACCTAATTAAACTAAAGAGCTTGTGCACAACAAAAGAAACTATCAACAAACAGACAACCTACAGAATAAAAGAAAATATTTGTAAATTATGCATCCAACAAAGGTCCAATATCCATAATCTGTAAGGAACTTAAATCAACAAGCAAAAATAAACAACCCCATTAAAAATGGGCAAAGGACATGAACAGATACTTCTCAAAGGAAGACATGCAGCCAACAAGCATATGAAAAAAGTTCAACATCACCAATCATTAAAGAGATGCAAATCAAAACCACAATTAGATACCATCTCACACCAGTCAGAATGTCTATTAAAAAATCAAAAAATAGCAGATGTTGGCATGGTTGCAGAGAAAAGAGAATGTTTATACACTGCTGGTGGGAATATCAATTAGTTCAGCCACTGTGGTAAGCAGGCAATTTCTAAAAAAACTTAAAACTACCATTCAACACAGCAATCCCATTACTGGGTACATACCCAAAGGAATATAAATTATTCTACCAAAAGACACATGCATACGTATGTTCACTGCAGCACTATTTACAATAGTAGACATGGAATCAACCTAGATACACAGTGGTGGACTGGATCAAAAAAAAATGTGGTATGTATACACCATGGAATACTATGCAGCCATAAGAAGGAATGAAATCATGTCCTTTGCAGCAACATGTATGCAGCTAGAGGCTGTAATCCTAAATTATCCTAAGATAATTAATGCAGGAACACAAAACCAAATATCACATGTTCCCACTTATTAGTGAGACCTGAACATGAGTACACATGGACACAAAGATGGGCAACAGTAGACACTGGGGCCTACATGAGGGTGGAGGATGGGAGAGGGGTGAGGATGGAAAAACTACCTATTGGCTACTATGTTCACTATCGTGGTAATGAAATCATTTGTATACTAAACCCCAGTGGCACGCTATTTAGTCATATAACAAATCTGCACATGTACCCCTGAAGCTAAAAGTTGAAAAAGAAACAAAAAAGTACATTTTAAATGTTTGCTCCACAAATTCCAAAAGGAGGAGGAAAAGGGTATGCATTGCTATGGGATCTCTGTAAAAAGCATTTTTATTTAATTTGAACCTGAGAAGTTGGGAGATATTCCAAATTCTTATTTATTGATTCTTATTGTTAACGTATTTCAGCCAAAACTTTTTTATTCTCTCTTAATAGATTATGTCTCTGTCTGGATTAAGAGAAGGACCAAAAAAGTGATCATTTGTAGCAGTAATAACTATATATGCAGATATCAATATTGTAGAACATTATAAATATACTAGACCAAAGTTGCATTTTCTAACTAGATGTAACCACATATTAAATAGCTATATTTTTCCTCTTTTAACAGTTTTGTCACTTTCATGCTGCCAACGCTGAGTCACAGAATCTGCAGGTTCACGCTGAGCCCTTTTGGTTAAACGCATCACTGAGGCAATCAGAATCTCCTTTTGCTGCCCTTTAACTGGGAACAGCAAGTTCTGCCCTAGTCCCAGGCTGGGCTGGTGTGTGTGTGTGTGTGTGTGTGTGTGTGTGTGTGTGTGTGTGTGTGTGTGTGTGTGTGTATACCCAGTGTTTAGTCTTTTATCCCTCACCCCCCTCCCATGCTTCCCCCCAAGTCCCCAAAGTCCACTGTATCATTCTTATGCCTTTGTGTCCTCATAGTTTGGCTCCCACTTATAAGTGAGAACATACAATGTTTGCTTTTCCATTCCTGAGTTACTTCACTTAGAATAATGGTCTCCAACACCATCCAGGGTTGCTGTGAATGCCATTATTTCATTGCTTTTTATGGTTGAGTAGTATTCTATGGTATACATATATATATATATATATATATATATATATATATATATATATATATACCACATTTTCCTTATCCACTCGTTGATTGGTGGGTATTTGGGCTGGTTCTACATTTTTGCAATTGCAAATTGTGCTGCTATAAACATGCATGTGCAAGAGTCTTTTTTCATATAATTTCATAATCTTCATAAATTCCCTCTGGGTAGATGCCCCGTAGTGAGACTGCTAGATCAAATGGTAAATCTACTTCTAGTTCTTTAGGGAATATCCGTATTGTTTTTTATTGTGGTTGTACTAGTTTACATTCCCACCAGCAGTATAAAAGTGTTCTCTTTTCATCACATCCGTGCCAACATCTATTTTCTTTTTGATTTTTTAATTATGGCCATTCTTGCAGGAGAAGGTATCACCAAATTTTGCATGAAGAATATTTGCTTGAAGATAGGTATTTAATTGAAATTACATTTACTTCTCCTTTCCTCCCTTAACAAACACCATTATGATAAACACATTTGGTGAAATATTTATGAGGATTGGTGTGTTTAGGGAATATCTCAGAAGACACAGTACATACTGCAGCCATTTTCTTTTCCTTGAACTGTCAAGCTAAACTCAGCATGAACAAAGACAGAAATATTAACGAGTACCCAACAGAGGCCTCACTGATGTGGAATAAGAGATGGTATTACTTAGATATATACCTCTTTGGAGTGTACACATTGAATAGCCATAGTCACAGCAGGCTTGGAAAATAAGAGCAGTCTCTTATTTCAATATGAGCTTACAATTGCACCTTAAGAAAAAATAAGAAAATTAATTTCTGTATTTGTTCATAATCATTGGCATTTCATTACAACGAAATCATACTATATAGAGGTCTCCCCTTCTAAATATCTTTTAAGAAAGGAATCCTTCCAACTGTCATAAACATTTTACTGTCTATTAACCTCATAGTTTCAAAGTATGCATTCTTACACCTTAGCTACATCTTCCCAACTGTAATTTATATCTCTCTTCTCAAGACTGAAAGTGCTTCTTAGTTAAGTTATATTGGGTCATTCTATACTCAGAATGGAAGAGGGTAAAGAGAAATGTTTAACGTAAGGGCAACTCCTGTACCATTGACAGACCCAGCTGAACTTCTAGCTGGAGACATGACTGTTTTAACAGGGAAAAGGAGGAAGAAACTGTGGATCATAAATTATATGTATACCTCTTCTGGCCCCAGTGAACTTTGAAAGCTTTGTAGAGAGACAAATATTTCATGACCACAAAAGTGTAAGTTAGTCAGATGGAATAGTTCTTGGAAATAGTTGTTTCGTGGAATTTATGTAGATGACTACAAAGACTAATTTGTGCTTTTGAAAACTACAGTGTCCATTAATCACTGTGAATTTCAAAAACAATAGAAAGGTGTGGTCTTGAGTGACTGGTTAGAAAGTAGTTATCACTTTCATAGTGGAGGCACAAGAAATGAAAGGTTTGATCTTAGTTTCCTCTTTATGGGAGAGAAAGGTTGCATCCAATAATATTAGAATTAAATTCATTAATTGGGCCTTGAGGCTTGATGTTCCTGTGAGCTATTCAAAAAATTATAGGTTATCAAATGATGTGAAAGAAAATTTTAGAAATATTACAGCTATCACAACAAAGGAGTTAATGTCTAACAGTAAAACTATTGTTTCTGGATAAGCATTTCTAATGGTATAGTCATTAAGACAGCCTAAAGACTTTGAAATTTTGACAATTCTATTTTCTTTCAAACATTCTTAACAAAAAAACTTGATCTCTTTAAAAGTTCAGGGAAGAGGTCCTAACAAAGTGAGGAAAGCCAGGTTGGTTTCAATTTAGAAGGCTCATTGAGGTTGACAGAGTATTGCTGGTTTATTTTGATATGCTATATAGCAGTGCAAACACAAAATCGAGTTTCACAAAGTCTGCTCCCATCTGTAACTGCCTGTCAATCCTGGAGAAATAACCTGCCCCCACTTCCCTCCCAGCCTAAGCTGCCTCAACTGTTAAATGGGATTAATAACCTCAGAAGTTTATTTTAAGAGTTACATAAGATAATACATTTAAAACCTGCACATTACCAAACCCTCAAGAAATATTAGGTTCCTTCATTTCCCTAATGGTCATCTCAAGGAATGAAGTAAGTAGTTGAACATTAAGATCTAATGTCACTTGTATAGGACTGTGGGTAGCGACCTTGTCAAAATGTGATGTAACTAAAAAATTACTTTTAAATACAGGAACAACAGGGTCAATAGTCTCAATAGGGGAAAAAAAGTAAATCTATAATTTCTCATGGTTGATGTGATGGAACTGTTTATCTGATCTACGAAGGAGAGCATGCACATCAAAATCTCGGTAAATACTATGAGGGAGAACTTCAAGGGCTTTACACTGGACAGATCAAAAGGGAAAAGATTCTTTTGTTGCCAAATATACTAGTTTCAAAAAATCCACTGAAGACAGCTAAGCTAATAAACATTATCAGACTAGTTTGGTGATAATTTGGAGTTATTCAATTCTTCATATTTGGTCTTGTGTTTTGAAGAAGCAGAAATAAGAATAAATCAATAAAGCTATGTTTTCTTTTTGATTGAAAGAACAGACCTAAGTGTCTAGTTAGAAATTATAGGGGAGTGTAGCTTCTGTTGAAGATACCATAATAAATGGAAAAAAAAGAGGTAGGAGGGAAATCTGTGCCATCCATTTATCCATCCACCCATCTATCCACCTGCCCCCATACACAAACATCCATTACATGTTTACTTTCTGTTAAATATAAAACATGGTACCAGATGCAATGAGGAAACAAGAGATTAAAACCTAGTATTAAATAATATATATGCAGATAACCAGAGGAAACAGCAATAAGTGGCAAATGTCACGGAATCCTACCTGAAAGTTTTAACTGCAATGGAGTGGTAAAACAAAAAAATTGCACTAGCAAACATGATAAAAAGGGCTAGAGTTTACATAGAAAGAGAAGAGGAAAAAAATGGTAGGACTTTTGTAACAAAATTGAACTTTATTTGTTTAGCAGTAAGCTGGAGAGTCACGGGATCAAAGCTGTGTTAAATGAAGATTCATCTGGCAGAACTGATTAAGCAGGTGTGTGTGTGTGTGTGTGTGTGTGTGTGTGTGTGTGTGTGTGTGTGTGTGTGGTTTCTCCAATAAAACCTGTTAGGTAGAGGTCAATTGTGGATGTGTTGTAAGTAATTTATCACAAAAAACACAAAACCAAAATCGGTGATTTACTTTTTTGTATTAATTTGAGAGTATTCGAGGTTATTTCTGTAAGATGTCACTCTTACCAAATGCTTTACTAAACAGCAGATTAATGAATGCAGAAACAAATAGCTGGAGCCCAGGGCACAGTGTGACCATGAAACACCCACAAGAGTGTTCCTGCCTGGAAAAATAATCTGTGTCGGACTTTAGCAGGCATATAGGTGAGGACAAGTCCAGCAGAAGACACAGACTACAGGTCAGGAAGATCATGCAAGTAAGATGCTTCTGTAACCCTTGTAGGTATGAAGCAATAAAGAGCTAAATAAGACAAAGGTGGTATAAAGGTTAATTTTATATGTCAACTTGACTGAGCCACAGGGTGCCCAGATATTTGGTTAAAATTTGGAGTACGTCTGTGAGGGTGTTTCTAAACGAGATTAACATTTGAATCAGTAGACCGAAAAAAAGCATATTGCCTCCACAATATGAGTGGGCCTCATCTAATCCACTGAAGGTCCCAACAGAGCAAAAACACTGAGCAAAAATCACTCTCCCTCTGCATGAACATCTTCAAACTAGGACATCAATTCTCTCTTGCCTTAAGCTTGAACTCAGACTGGAACTTACACCATCACCTGTCTTGGTTCTTACAGCACTGGACTAAGACTGGAACTATACCATAGGTGCTCTTGGGTCTCTGGCTTGCTGACCACAGATCTTGGGACTTCTCAGTCTTCATAACCACATGGGTCATGTGTGTGTGTGTGTGTGTGTGTGTGTATTTGTGTGTCTGTGAACATACATAGAAACACACCCTATTGCTACTGTTTCTGGAGAACCCAGACTAATACAGGTGGTCTAAACAGAAAGAGAGGAATGAATATATGACAAACAGCTAAGAAAAACTTTGTAAAGTCACCAGTTGTAGTGGACAAGGAAATGGGAGAATGTAATCTTTTTTCAAATCATAAATATAAGAGAGATTTTAAATGCTTACAGGAAAACTTTCAAATTAATAAATGTTTTAAAAATTCCCTGAAGATTCAAATGGAAATTTCATGGCTATAAGGCATATATATATATAAGTTTTACATAGAATATGTTGATGTCCTGTATTTTTAAATATTTCCATTTTATATTTCATGACATGCATATGTTTATTTTCAGCAACTACATCTATTATGTAAACCATTCTGGACTCCAGTGTAATCAATAACAAAGAATAATCAAACTTCAAATACTTAAAATTCAATCATAAATTGAAGTTTAGAACCTACTAAAGGTACACTAGGCATCTGAAAATTCAGTCTGTTAGAGGACATAGATAATTTTATTAAATTTACTAAGTGCAGTAACAACATTTTTGTTTGCCCTTTAGTTCCCTTATTTCATGTTTCAGCCAAGTTCTTTCCCACTTCAATGCTTCATAAATGCTGTTCCCTCTGCTGGAATGGCTATGCTCATCACCCCTTACATGGCTAAAGGTCAGGCATCACTTTCTAAGGAAACCCTGACTTCAACATCTCCCTCACCCATAATCTGTGAAGTTAGATCCTCCATATACTCTTAGAGCATAATCTATACTGTTACAAAGGACAACTACTCTAGTAGACACAGTGTCGATGGCCAACATGAAAATGTTTTAATGTATTTTAAAACAGGAAAAAAGAATATAATAATGAATACAGAATAATAAAACTAGCCTGCGTTGTGTCTTCATACTAACATAATCAAAAGTTTAATTTTTTAAGGGAGGAAGGGGCCCACAAAAGCGAAAGTCTTTAGGGTCCACAAAAGCCATATGTCCCTAGTTACTTTGCATTATTGCTAAGAAATGACACCCTGACTTTTTTTTTAGGCTGGATGATAGTACCTACCTAGGAATTAAATAAAATTATAAATTACTTAAAGCACTTAAACAGTGTCTGGCACATAGCAATAAATGTTAGATGTTATTACTGTTTAAAACAATAACTGAGGGCTGGGCACGGTGGCTCACACCTGTAATCCCAGCGCTTTGGGAGGCCGAGGCGGGCAGATCATGAGGTCAAGAGATCGAGACCATCCTGGCCAACATGGTAAAACCCCATCTCTACTAAAAATACAAAACTTAACTGGGTATGGTGGTACACACCTGTAATCCCAGCTACTTGGGAGGCTGAGGCAAGAGAATCGCTTGAACCCAGGAGGCAGAGGTTGCAATGAGCTGAGATCGCACCACTGCACTCCAGCCTGGTGACATAGCAAGACCCCATCTCAAAAAAAAAAAAAAAAGGAAAAACAGTAACTGAAAACACTATTCATTACATTACATTCAAGAGAATATATTCCTCTTGAATTTAGTTTTCAAAATAAGTTTGCTTCTCCCAAGCAGTTTCTGTGTTCCATTTAAGATAATACAAACCATATGACCTAACAGGTATCCCTCCCAGATGTCAGAAAACTGACAGCTAAATAAAGTGATAAACCAAAACAACTTCTTCTTGGTGCCTAGGAAACTATTTCTCTGTTTCTTATTTTTTTTCCTGTGATTTTTAGATTTCCATCGATGTCCATTTTAACACTATAGTACAGATTTTAACCCTATAGTACAAGTCAAAATGAAAGGATAAAATTTGAAAATATGACTATGTAATATCAAGGGCCTTACAACAGCCTAAGCCAATAAGGACTGTCTCCATTTCGGGTTCACTCATAATCCATGTAACTTCTTTGAATTTTCATAGTATATTTGAAGAAAGAATATCAAATACGTATACCTAGGCATAAGGAAATCATACTCATTTTGAAAATACCACGTTTCGCCCATTTCCAGAACTATCTCAATATATTTCAAGGTTAATACAGTAAAAGTAATTTATGAATATTCCTAATTTACTGATAAGTGTCCAAAAGTGGGTGCACATTTCCAAAGAGGGTCAAGCAGGCTGGAAAATTTCTTGATATACAGGGAATCAAGTAGCAGAGAACCTATTACAGATCTCTAATTTCATTATTTTATTGGTATATTAGTTTTTCATAGATGCTGTAACAAATTCCCACAAACTTAGTGCCTTAAAATGATGCAAATTTATTATGTTACAGTTCTGTCCGTTAGAAGTTCAATACGTCTTACTGGGCTAAATCAAGTGTTAGCAAGGGTACCTTCCTTTCTGGAGGCTCTGGGGAAGAATCCATTTCCTTGTCTTTTCCAGGATCTAGAGGCTGCTCATATCCCTTGGTTCATGGTCCCCCTCTTCCATCTTCAATAAGCAATCTTCAGCTGAGTCTTTCTCATATTGAATCCTACTCTGCTTCCCTCTTTCACTTTTAAGGACCATGTGATTATATTGTGTCCCAGATAATACAGGATAATCTCATCTCTAGAACCTTAATTTTTTCCAGCTATAAAATCCCTTTTGCCATGTAAGGTAACATATTCACAGATTCAACCCAGTATCCAACCCTGTTAGGTTGCGGACATCTTTTGGCAGAGGAGGGAGGGAATAGGCAGGCATTATCATTTTGTATGCAACATTATAGAAAAGACAGATAGTACTCATTACAACACACCATCAAAGCAGAAACGCCCTCCCAGAAATCCATATTTGCAACAACAAATAGTCAAAATGTACACAGTTTCCATCTGCATTTGTTTTAAGGTAGCTCTAATATAAGGTTTTAAGAAAAAAAACAAACACAGCAAATATATGCTTTGAATTTAATGAAAGCTACTTAGTAACCTAAAAGCTCAAATCGAATCTATTTTAGCACAAGGAGTTTTGCCTTACTCATCTCCCTAAGTGTGCTCATGATTCAAGTTTAAGGAAGAACAGCTTTGCTACACAAATAATCTATAAAGTGAAGAAACAAGAAAATCTAAGAATTCACATAATATATTTAACATTTCTGAATTTTCCAGAATATATTTCAGAATACACACACATACACACACACACACACTGTCTCTCCCCTCAATATTTTGGAAGAGGAAAAATACAAACTTTAAATATTTAAACTCCCCACTCAATCAATACTGGTCTGTTGCCAACTGAATACATTACTGGAAATATTGAAAATCTTTATCTCTAAAATTAAGTTCATCCAATAGAAGTGTTATAAATTTTAGGCCCATTACACAGAGGTGAAAAAGGGAGGGCTCAGAGATATTTACAGTTAACTAAAGAATAATGAATCATAAGTTTCCACTGCCCATTTACTGACTAAAGACATGAATGTTGATTTCGCATTCAATCACAGTTGACATCTGCACAGATCTGTGTATAGCATCCCTAGGCATATCGTTAATTTAATTCTGGTTCTAGGAATATTTAGCCAATGTAGTTTAACTTCAATCCCTGTTGACCTAGGCTGGATTTCAATTCATAACAGAAAACATATGAGAAACAAAATTACTGTAATGAAACATCTATAAGCAAAAGAAACTAAGAATAAAACATATTTCTTAAAAAATTATGATTTGACTCTAAGAGCGGGCATAATTTTTTAAAAACTATTCTTTCTCAATTGGTTGTTAAAAACAATTATAGGCTAGGTGCAGTGGCTCATGCCTGTAATCCCAGCACTTTGGGAGGCCGAGGCGGGTGGATCACAAGGTCAGGCATTCGAAACCAGCCTGGCCAGTATGGTGAAACTCCTTCTCTTCTAATAATACAAAAATTAGCCAGGCGTGGTGGTGCACACCTGTAGTCCCAGCTACTCGGGAGGCTGAGGCAGGAGAATTGCTTGAACCTAGAAGGCGGAGGTTACAGTGAGCCAAGATTGTGCCACCACACTCCAGCCTGGGCGACAGAGCAAGACTCTGTCTGAAAAAAGAAAAAAGAAAAAAAATTATAAAGAAAGCAACAAGAAAATAAAAGAAGGGGTAACTTCATGTTAAATAACTGATGAGTTTTAATAATGTTCTCAATTTATCAATTAAAATCACTGTTATTTTAATTATCTCTAATGATCTACACCATTGAACTTCTGAACAAGCTGGTCACAATGTAAAAATAAGATGCTAAGGCCAGGTGCACTGTTTCATGCCTGTAATCCCAGTAACTCAGGAAAACAAGGTCTAGGATTATTTAAGTCCAGGAGTTTGATACCAGCCTGGGTAACCTAGCAAGACCTCATCTCTAAACAAAAATTAAAAAATAAAAACATTAGCCAGGCATGGTGGCATGCACCTGTAATCCCAGCTACTCAGGAGTCTGAGATGGGAGGACTGCTTGAGCCTGAGGGGTCAAGGCCGCAGTGAGCCAAGATGGCACCACTGCACTCCAGCCTGGGTGACAGAGCCAGACCCCATCTCAATCAATCAATCCGATGATAAATTCAATTTTAAAAAATTAACCAGAATCCAAATAAATAAATGATATTACATTTAGAAATCATCCCACAAGTTACTTCAGAATGTTTAAATATTACACTCCAATATGGAATAGAAAAAACTTGCTTCTTCCTGTTTTGGGACTAAAGGACACTTCTATGAATATCATGATTCTAAATTATTTCTTCAATAAGACAAATCTGAAAAACTGTGAAATGATTTGCAGAATAAATGATAGATGAATGAGTGACTGGATGACTAGAAAAATAAACCAATATATAAATAATGTATAAGCACAACATAAAGTCTAAACTACATGTTAGAAAAGATACCTACACTTCGAGAGTCCCTCCGTTACTTCTGTCCCACAAATAAATTATAAGATATTATCCTCTGTTAACAGCAATTGACCACCAACTGTACAAGTAGCATAGAAATTCGAAGGATGAACAGGGAAAAGCAGAAAAACCAGCTGAAAAGTTTCTCAGAACACTGGGAATGATGAAACCGAAGGAATAAACCATTAAAAAGTTGAGAACACTATTGATAGATCCAAAATCTATCACATTAGATTAAAATCAGATTTTTAGATAGAAAAAATCTAAGTCATACAGTAGTCTCCCCCCTATTTTTAGATAGAAGAAAATCTAAGTCATACAGTTTCAATTTGGTTTCAATCACTGCCTGTCAACTACAGTCCGAAAATAGGTAAGTACAGTATAATAAGACACCTAGTGACAGAGATCACATTCGAGTAACTTTTATTATACTATATTGTTATAATTGTTCTATTTTATTAATTATTATTAATGTTGTATTGTTTATAATTTATAAATTAAGCTTTATCATAGGTATGTATGTATAGGAAAAAACAGTGCATATAGGGATTGGTACTACCTGCAGTTTCAGGCATCTACTAGGGTGCCTAAGTCCCCACACATAAGGGGAGTCTACTGCATGTCTTTATGCTCACAGCCATGTATATGGCCAGAATAATCAGTGTACAGTGTGCCAGATTCGCCACTAAGGTGGCTCTAATGCTTTGGATATCCATCATATGACAAGCTTTATGCTTTGGAAGCAGGTTGCCAAAAATACTGATTTGGCAATCTGGCTTAAACCACTCCTAAGACTTCTACCAACGCAGGTCATGCCAAAGTTTTACGTTGCAAATCCAGCGGCTACTTCTCATCCCTTCTCTCCTTTTCTCCAAATACTCATCCTTTCTTTGAGCATATACAAGGGATAGGGAGATAATGTATCTTTCCTCTACTGCCTACTTCTAGACTATGTATATGTTCATCCTTTTTTTGAGCTTATATAACGCAAAGATTAGACCCAATTATAGATGCTAAGAAGCTACCCATCAAAATAAGAAAACCACTACAAAAATTATTGTGATAAGTGAATCTGCCAAATATACTAGCATATTCAAAACACCAAAAAGATCTTAAAAGAAGAAATCCCTAACTCTTTTGCCCTTGTTCTTTCCAACACTCACTTCTCTACCTTTACTTTTGACCTCATCCACTCATATCTTCCAGGATCCTGCTATACCAGCTAAACTTCCACCTGTTCGACCTCTCCCATCAACAGCCCCTTCTACTCAACATACATAATCAGGCTCAAGCTTTTCTATGACTAGTAGTACATACAGAATCATACTCTAAAAGTTACTATAACTTTTACTCTACTCTTAAAGACTGAGACTATTTTAGACACAAAGTTTTAATATTTTTTTTGATATTTTGGTATTTTGAATTTTGTTCACACGTTACACTAGAGAGTTAAATCATAGTATACAATGGGGCTAGAATTAATACTAACAATGTTATTGTGTCCCTAAATGAATCAGGAAGCTCTTAGAGGATACCGTCACGAAATGAATAGAATATAAACTATTTAAATATTGCTACCATAAAATGTAACACATAACTGAAATATTAGAAAAGACAAATACTGTCACCTAATTCCAGAGTGTCATAAACAATATGTAAACCACTCTAATTAAATTACTTAATCAACTTCTGCCAAATATTTGCTGATTTTTATTTTGGTTATACAGAGTTTAATAAGTATCCAATAAATTTCAAAACAGGGAAAAATAAATAAATTTGGGCCAATGGCAAGATATCATCTCTGTCTTTCTAAATCTAAACTTTGGGGAAAAACTATGCTTTCTTTTGGAACAGTGATTTTTTTTTCACTAAATATTAGTATTATGGCTCCCCTATTAACTGTGCTCCTTTAGTGTTCTTTCATTACTTCCCTCATTCATTCAGTTGTGCAACAAATATTTCACACGTCTACTGTGCACCAGGCTCTTTCTAGGCACTGGAGACACAGCATTCAGCAAAACATTAAAAAATCACTGCCTTCATAGAAACTCTATGCTAGGTGATACATAAAACAAAACACATTTCTCAATTGTGTGCCTGTCAAAAATTCATTAAGGCAAGAAATAAAGTATCTTTGGGCCAGGACAGGCCACACCCACAGCTATTACTAGGGTGAAACTTAAAACTAGTAAAATGTATATACACATACACACACACACACACACACAGATTCATATCTATATCTAGATAGATAGATAGATAGATAGATAGATAGATAGATAGATAGATAATGATGCATATTTCTTTCACTGTCTACTTTTTGGCTAACACACAGGTGTTAACCAAAAATAATCTGGCATTTGTTCTCTGCTGCAAAGGCATTATTTTCTGAAGAGATGGAAGACCATTTTCTTTTTTCTACATCCTCTTACCTGTAGTACTTTCCCTTTTATAACAATTCAGAAAAGATAACTCCCTAACAAAGAAACTTTGACAATGGCTTATTTCACCCTTAGATGTATATTCTAACAAATGAGACATGACAGCAAGGGACAGATTCAGGAAGCCTTGGTACAGTACACGCTGCTGGGAATGACTATTTTCTATACATTGTACTTACAGCATGGGGGCAGTGAGGAATTGGTGAAGGTCCCACCTAATAAAACAAAGCCAGAAGAGTATAGCACCTACCCCAAACTGGAAATACTAAGTAAATCAAATTTCATCTTTAAGGTAAAGGAATTTCAGGCCATGTCAATTTCTAATTATTCCAAGAAGGAAAGCCATGTACACATAATAGCCAAAACTACAACCACCCAGTGCCTGGAAAGCAAGATCAGTCACCTGTTTTAAAAAGAGTCACTATTTCAGTTTCAGGAAAAAATAAGAAAATTGCCTTCTATATTTGTTCGTATTCACTAGCATTTTGTACAGCAAGAATACAACTACACTGTAGAAATGTCTCTCCTTCTGAAAACTTTTGAAAAATTCTTTGCAATTTCCACATAAATTTTAGGTTTTAGTAAACCTGATAGTTTCAACATATTCTTATACCTAAATCCTCCAGCTGAAGTTTGCAGCTCTTTACTCTTGTCTTTGTTACCCCTTATAACTGAAGAATTTCTCAGTGAATAATTACTAAACTTCTAAGAGGTTCCTGACATTAACCCCTTAATAAATTTCCTCTCCTACAGGAATTTCCAAATTCCAAATTTCCAGACTTACAGGCCCAGAATACCCCAAAAGTGTATGACAACTCGGATCTATGAATATAGCAGCACTCAGTGGTGGAAACTCCTTCTCCCAGGGCCTCAGTTAACCTGGCAAATGTCACTTACTATGACATTAAATCACACCAAAAAATATTAACTCTGAGATGGCATTATTTCTAGCAAACAGAAAGTTTATCTGTCATATTTCACTTATAGATAGGTTAACTTTGTTCTACTTAATAGGTAAGTTTCTAAGATGGTAAAGAGAATCACATATAAATTTGTATTAACAATTAACTTTGATGTGTCAGAAATATCTAAACTTAATCAGTAGTTTTGCTGCCTTTCACCTTCTCTATGTGTACCATTATAAAAAAAAAAGTTTAAATCACTATGCAGATAAATTCTGCAGAAAATCTCTCTTCCTCGTATTTTCCTTATGGAAATCTTGCTTTGTTTTTAAGATCCAAATAAAGTGACATGCCCTAAAAATGTCCCCACAGGGACCTCAGCAGAAGTAATCAAAACTCTTTTTACCAAGAGCATGTTGCTTATATTTCTAGTAATTATTTATAAGTCCTCAACTTTAACAGCATTTGCTTGGTAGCAGATTAAAGTGTTCATTACGTCCAAATCCACCAGGCAGTACTGTTACAATATTTTTCACACACCAGACAAAAGATTAAAATATCTTTTGTGACAAAAGTTTGGGCCTTCACAATACTTCTTTTTTCTTACATTTTTGATTTTAAGAATTAGGTAAAAATGCATACCCTCTTTTTCTCCCACCAAATCAACTAGTTCCTGACTTCCCTCTTTCTCACAATGGCAAAACCACTGAGACCTTCGAATCTCCTGTGAGTCCTCTCTCTTCCTCACCTTGGGCTGGTCCTCCACAATGTCTTTTGCATTTGTTGCCTGTTTTCCAATTCCACTACCAAGGTCCTTCTTCAGTCCCTCTTTTCCTTTTATAGAGAACATATCAATAGGCCTCTAACTGGACACAATGCCATAATCAATGCTAAGAATTTAATAACAGAGTTCCAAAATATGTGAAGCCAAATTCCCCTTACTCTACTGTTTCCACCACTATGATTACAACGTTCTAATATATTATATAATGTACCTATTTGTAATATGTATGTCTCCACCCCATAAAACATAAGCTAAATAAGGGTAGGGTTTTTCCCCCCCTGCTTTATTCACTGATATATCCTCTGTACCTAGAATACTGTGTACTTGAAAATGGGCACAAAATATGTATTGAATGAACTAAGGAGTATTTTACTGAAGTAAATGTAAACATCAGCATTTTACTAAGACAGAAGCAGTATGTCTTATCAATTAATTCCTGCACACAGCCAGTAAATGCACGTATCATATACACAGGATGAATGCTGTGGCTGAAGAATTTTCTCTTCTCATCCCAGAAATGAAGAAAGATAAGAAGACAAAGACAAGAAAAGGAGATGGGCTTGGAAATAGTCCAAACTGGATGCAATAGAAGTAGGTTTTTTTCCAATCCTAGGAGTAGGATTCCATAAATATAAACAAAGAAAAATGAAAGAACAACTAACACACCTCTCTTCTCACGATGTATTTCATCCAGAAGCTGCTCCTGCCTTTCTATCTGTTGAAAGAGACACTGCAACTCAGATTCCTTGTTTTCAGTCAAATTCCTGAGTTGTTGTCTGCAGAGCATCAGCTGGTGTCGCAGATTTTTCTCTCTGTTTTCTCTCTCTTTCAGTTCCTCACAGAGCCACTGAAGTTTAGTCTAAAAAATAACATTTATATCTAATGGTTAAAGAAACTCAGAAAAGAGTAGCATTTCAAAACATGAAGAAAAAAATAAGTGACATAATTTGAACAAATATAGATAATTACCAAATTTTTGCAAAATTTTAAAATATCCATGTTTAATTTGCATAATGGTCTATAGCAAGTAAAAGTTGGTTCAGAAATTAAGCCATGATATTCGTAGATTTTAAAAAATATTTTGTGTCATCTTTAGAAAGATAAAGTTTGGCCTATTAAACTTTCAATAATATTATGGGTAATCCTCTGATTTGATATACAGGGCAGTCTAGTATAGGAATTTAAAAAACAAATACATCCCAGAATAGAACTACAGACTTTTTATAAAAGAAGTATTCCTTCAGAGAATTTTTTAAAAGATAAAATTCCTAGCATGACTTCTAAAAATGCATATCCCCACTGATCTAGCTAATTAGGCATGAGGAGAGATTCTTTATTGACTAGAAGATATAGAGTTAATGTTTATGCTTCCAAGACACAAGGAAAGTGAATTCTGGCAACTCTACTTCACAGATTCTAACCTCACCTACCTTTTTTTCTTTCTTTCTTTCTCTCTCTCTCGCTTTTTTTTTTTTTTTTTTTTTTTGAGACATAATCTCACTCTGTCACCCAGGATAGAGTACAGTGGCACGATCTTGGCTCACTGTAGCCTTGACCTCCTGGGCTCAAGCAATCCTCCTGCTCAGCCTCCTCAGTAGCTGGGACTACAGGTACACACCACCATGTCTGGCTAACTGTTTTTTGTATTTTTTGTAGAGTTGGGGTTTCGCCATGTTGCCCAGGCTGGTCTCAAACTCCTGAGCTCAAGAAATCCACCTGTCTCAGCCTCCCGAAGTACTAGAACTACTGGCATTAGTGACCACACCCAGCCCTCACCTATCTTTAATATTTAGATATTTAAAACAAGAATAGGAAAAGAAATATTTCTTTCACCTTCAGTACAGCAGGATTTCAGTCAAGTCTTAGGACCTTCCTAAGTCAGGCTACCCTCCAATTCCTAGTTATATATGAAATGTATTGTCCGTAGGAAAATCATGCTTTTGAAGATAAAACCTGTATCATAATTATTAATATAAAGTCTCATCAAAAACAAAAGGGGGCCATCATAACAGTTCTTCTTCTGGAATGATGATATATAGAGTTCTGTAGAAATGGTCCCCAGTGAAATAACCGTAAGTGTTAAAAATATTTTTTTAAAAATTAACGTTTCTAAATATTGTCCTGTAGCCATACAGCAAATGAAGAAACATTTCTTCAAGAAACTCTATTTAACCTCATTAAAGTGGCACTTGAGGCATAACTGACTCCCTCCTTCTACCCTCAGTGTGATAAAAGCTCCACTCCTCATTTCAGAAAAACACTGCCAAGAAAACAGGGTTTTCTCTTTCTCCAGTTCACAGTCAAGGTACATGATAGCATACTGGATGGGCAGATCACCAGGATTTTTCAGCCTTGCAGCTCTGATTTGCATAGGCTAAAATCCTGGCGAAGTGCAGCAGGAGGTTGAGAATCCCTTGCTCCCCCAATGTCCCACTGATAGGATGGTTACCCTACCCCAAGCACAGCAGGCTGAGAATACTGGGGTCCCAACTGCCATTTCCCCAGGTCACTTATAATAAAGCTGTATTTATGAATATGCCTGATGAATACAGATTTTCTTGAAATCCTCGAGAAAATACTAGCAAACGGAATCCAGCAACCTATAAAATGAACATCATGATTAATATGGTTTGGCTCTGTGTCTCCACCCAAATCTCATGTCGAATTATAATTTCCAATGTTGGGGGAGGGACCCAGTGGGAGGTGACTGGATCATGCGGGCAGTTTCCCCCTTGCTGTCCTCATGATAGTCAGTGAGTTCTCAGGAGATCTGGTCGTTTAAAGGTGTGTAGCACTTCATCCTTTGCTCTCTCTCTCTTGCCGCCATGTGAAGACAAGACATGCTTGCTTCCCTTTCACCCTTCCACCATGATTGTAAGTTTCCTGAGGCCTCCCCAACCAAGCCTCCTGCACAGCCTATAGAACTGTGCGTCAATTAAACCTCTTTTCTTTATAAATTACCCAGTCTCAGGTAGTTCTTTATAACAGTGTGAGAACAAACTAATACAATGATCAAGTGGAAGTTGTCCCAAGAATGCAAAGTTTAAGATAGGAAAATCATTAATGTAATATACCATATTAATACAATTAGGGACAAACGCCATATGATTATATCAAAAGACACAGAAAATGCACATAATAAAGTCAAACATTCCTTCATAATAAAGACACTCAAAAAACTACAAATAGAAGAGAACCTCAATATGATTATGGAAAACCCACAACTATTATCATACTTAATAGTAAAAGTCTGAAAGCTTTCTCACTAAGACCAGAAGCAAGAAAAGGATAACAGCTCTCACCACTCCTATCTAACATTGTATTAGAGGGTTATGAAAAGGCAGTTATACAAAAAATAAAAAGAAATAAAAAATATCCAGATTGAAAAGGAAGAAGTGAACATATCTCTATTTGTAGGTAACAGGCTTATGTGTAGGAAAATCCTAGTAATTCCATTAAAAAAATCTGTTAGAACTAACAAAAGAGTCCAGCATATTGTAATACATAAAATCAATAAAAAATTAATTATATTTCTATATATTAATATTTGCAATGAGCAATCCAAAAATAACATTAAGATAATCATATTTACAATAGCATCAACAAATGAAGTCTTTAGTGATAAACATAAAAGTGCAAAACTTTTATCTAAAAACTACAAAATGCTTTTTAAAAAACTGAAGACTAAGTGGGAAGATATCCTACGTAAATGGATTGACAGTGAATATTATTAAAATAGCAATACATCCCACCTAATCTACAGATTCAACAGGATCCCTTTCAGAATCCCATCTGGCTTCTTTAAAGGAATAGATGAGTTGATCCTATGTTTCATATAGGAATTCAAGGCAAATTTCCAAAATAGCCAAAAAAAGATATTGGAAAAGAAGAATATAGTTGGAGGATTCATACTTATCCATTCCAAAGCTTACTACAAAGCTACAGTAGTCAAGATGGTGTGGTATCGGCATAAGGACAGACATACAGACCGATGGAACAGAAGTGAGAGTCTAGAAATAAACCCATATATAAATGTCAATTGATTTTCAACAAAAGATCCAAAACAATTTCATAGAGAAAAGAATAGTCTTACCAACAAATGGTGCTAGGACTACTAAATATACAAATACAAAAGAATTCATTTATACCCCCTACTTCACACCATATACAAAAACTAATTCAAAAAGGATCACAGATCTAAATGTTAAAGAGCTGAAACTGTAAGATTATTGAAAGAAAACACAGGCATAAATCGTTGTGACCTTGGCTTGGCAATAGCTTCCTAGGTGTAACACCAAAAGCAGAAGCCATCAAAGAAAAAAGCTGACAAATTGAACTTCTTTGAAATTAAAATGCTGTGCTTTAAAGGCCACTACCAACAAAGAGAAGAGACAACCTGCTAAGTGGCAGAAAATATTTGCAACTCAATGTCTAATAAGGGAATTACATGTCAGATTCATAAAGAAGTCAGTAATAAAAAGACAAATGATGCCATTTTAAAAACATACAAAGGATGTAAATAGATAGTTCTCCAACGAAGATATACAAATAGCCAATAAGCACATGAAAAGATGCTGAACATCATTAGCCATCAGGAAAATGTAAATCAAAACCACAGTGAGACTCTACTTCACACCCAGCAGGGTAGCTAAAATCAAAAAGACAGATAATAACAATTGTTTGTGTAGATATGGAGAAACTGGAACTCTGACATACTGCCGGTGGGAATGCACAGCAGTGCAATTGCTTTAGAAAATAATCTGACAGTTACTTTATGGGTAAAACATAGAGGTACCATATAACCCAGCAGTTCTACTCCCAGGTAAGTATCTAAGAGAAATGAAAAACAAATATCCATGCAAAAACTCAGATAGAAATTACTCATAGCAGCATTATAATAACAGCCAAAAAATTGAAACAATCCAAATTTCCGTCAAATGATAAACAGATTTAAAAAGTGGAGTATATCCAAACAATGAAATATTATTTGGCCATAAAAAAGTGAGGTCATGATACATGCTAAAATGGATGTATCATAATATGGATGAAACTTGAAAACATTCTGCTAAATGAAAGAAGTCAATCACAAAAGACCACATATTATATGATTATATTTATGGCCAGGGGCAATGGCTCACGCCTGTAATTCCAGCACTTTGGGAGGCCGAGGTGGGCGGATTACAAGGTCAGGAGTTCGAGACCAGCCTGACCAACATAATGAAACCCTGTCTCTACTAAAAACACAAAAATTGGCCAGGCGTGGTGGAACACGCCTATAATTCCAGCTACTCAGGAGGCTGAGGCAGGAGAATTGCTTGAACCCAGGAGGCAGAGGTTGCAGTGAGCCAAAATCACACCATTGTGCTCCAGCCTAGGCAACAGAGCAAGACTCCATCTCAAATGTCCTGAATAGACAAATCTACAGGGACAGAAAGATTAGTGGCAGACTAGAACTGATGGTTGGATTTATAGGTGATGGCTAAGGCGTCCTGATTTTCTACTTGAGGTGATGAAAGTGTTCTCAAATTAAATGTGGTGATGACTGCACAATTCTGTAAATACACTAAAAAGCATTAAATGGTGCATTCTAAATTAACGAATTGTACAATATATGAATTATATTTCAATTAAGCTGTTAGTTAAACGGTAGAGAGTAAGTCACGGCAGAAAAACAAAGCTAAAATTACACCTCTATGAATAAACGAGACCTGGCTACGCAATTTATAGGCCTCTGTCTTGTCTGGATGTCACTGGCTAAATGTAGGAAATCTGCAAATTAAATTGGGCTGTGCACTTCCAATTATGATTGCAGAAATTTAACAAAGCTTACTTTGCTTCTCAATACTCTCTTTGAAACTTCCATGTGAATACAGAACAATAAAAAGCTTCCACAGGACAGAAACCAGGAAACAGGGTCAACTCTTTGCCAGATAAAATATGTACTTTCTATTATAATTTTCTACTGAAGCACTAACGAAGAATACAGGAAAAATATGAGATGGTATACCACCATCCTCCTATGACAGTCAAGGCGGCAAATTGGGCTGTTCTCTAGAAAGTGTTTTCTACGTAGAGTATGAAACATATGCTGAAGGCTGGAAATCAAGAGGTTGTTACAATACTCCAAGCAAGTGAAAATGCAAAGGGAAGAACCAAAGTGTACATTTTTGAGATATGATAGTTCCTCACATGTTATGGTTAAACTAGAGAGAGGAATCAGTAATGGTCAAGACGTATAACCCATAATAGCCAAGTTTCTAACTTACAAAACTGTGAGACAGGCTTTAGGTGTTACCCTGTGTACTCTCAGCTGAGGTGGGCACAAAGAGATACACCTTCTCCTTAACCAAAGGAGAGGGAAGAGTAAAAGGGACTTTGTCTTTCAACATGGGTACCAACTCAAGCCACAGTAAAATAAAGCACCAAGTAGACTCCTAAAGTTCCTGACTCCAGGCCCTAGCTCCCAGGGAGCATTTCTACACTCACCCTAGGCCAGAAAGAAACATGTTGCCCAGAAGAGAAACACACAAGCATGGCTGGCTTCACCTGACTAGAGAGCCCTTGGATCTTTAATAAACATCAGGAGTAGTCAGACAATAGTCACCATAAGCCCTGGGAGAGACTCAGTACTGTGCTGGCTTCAGGTCTGCCCCACCATAGTCCCAGTGGTTGTGGACACAGAGGTGCTTGTTTCAAACCTCCTCCACCTCCAGGCAGTTCAGCAATGAGAGAAACACTGCATTTGTTTTGAGGGAAAGTAGGGAAGAGAAAAAAAGACTCTGCCTGGTAACCCAAGCACTTTGGAGAACATATGGAGGTTCCTCAAAAAACTAAAAATAGAGCTACCATACAATCCAGCAATCCCGTTGCTAGGTATATACCCAAAAGAAAGGAAATCAGGATAGCGATGTCTGCACTCCCACATTTGTTGTGGCACTAATCACAACGGCCAAGATTTGGATGCAACCTAATTGTCCATCGACAGACAAATGGATAAAGAAAATGTGGTGCATATACACAATGGAGTACTATTCAGCCACACAAAAGGTGAATCCTGTCATCTGCAACAACATTTATGGAACTTGAGACATTATGTGAAGTGAAATGAGCCAGAAAAAGAAAGACAAACTTCACATGTCTCACTCATTTCTGGGAACTAAAGATTAAAACAATTGAACTCACTGAGATAGAAAGTAGAATGATGGTTACTAGAGACTGGGAAGGGTAGTGGGAGAGGGAGGCAGTGCATATGGTTAATGGGTATATATAGAATGAGTAATATCTAGTATTTGATATCACAACAGGGTGGTTACAATGAACAATAATTTATCACGCATTTTTAAATAATTAAAAGAATATAATTGGAATATTTGAAACACATAAGAAACAAGTGCTTAAGGTGACAGATATCTCTTTTACAATGATGTGATCATTATACATTGCATGCCTATAGCAAAATATCAACTTTTAGCAGATTACAAATTAAACAACTTTGGCAAACAAAAGAAATATATAAGCAGAGGATAAAATTTAAAACAGATAAATCTGAAGGAATACATTTTAAAAAATAGTAAAATGAACACGGACTGATAAAAGATATGACATTTACAGTTGACCACAGACTCCACAGGAGTGAAAAAGAAGACAGTTTTTCAACCTCCTGTCAATAGAAAGACAACCTGTTCTAGGAACAAGTCACTATTAGACAACATAGTAGGACTTAATCTGGTTGGTATGCATCATCGATGGCAAATGTGAGTAGTCATAAGCGTAAGGTAGAAAACATCAATAAAAGAAGTGGACAGAAAATATGGAAATGTATATGTTACTCTTAAATGTACTCTAAGAAAATTAACGGTGCAAGCATAATAATAAAATGCAACACTTTTCCCCCATGTTGGAAATGAATAAAGAATGGACTGGACCGTGTCAAATCATAGTGTAGTTGCCCCTGCTAATGTGGTCAGGTCCATGGTTTTTCTCATCTCCAACTGTTTTCTGCCATATGAGAATGAAACTCTACTTTTTATCAGATCTTCTGATGCTTCCCACATAAAACTTCGATATTGTCTTTATGCAATTGTCTGAGTTTTCAAATGTTTGCTACCAATTCAATTTTTAATAACCCATGTGGTCCAAACAAAATCGGTCCCAGCATGATCCTCCAGTAATCTCTTCTAACCCAGTGATTTAACTGCAAATTTTAAAAATCACTTCACGTTTCCTTTTCTCCAATGCTTTTCCACCTACTCCATCCCAGTCTTTCACCTTTGTGTAATTACTACCTATAGTCACTGCTACTCCTAAGAGATGGTAATGGAGAAACAATAAATCTGTTTTGTCCTAACAATAATACTAATGGTTCTGGGGAAAAAACAAAACAATAACAACAACAACAACAAAAAATCCCTCACAAAGTATTAGGTTTGATATGTGTTATGGATTGAATTCTGTCCCCTCAGACTTCATACGTTGAAGCTCTCACCCCAAGTGTGACTGTATTTGGAGACGGGGCCTTTAGGGAGAAAATTAAGGTTAAATAAGGTCATAAGAGTGGACTCTATCTGATAGGAATCCTGTCCTTATAAGAAGAAGAGATAGCAGAACTCTCTTTCTCTTCCAGCCTCACAGAAGGAAGGTCACATAAGCACACAAAGAGAAGGTGGCCATCTATGAGCCAGGAAGAGAGGTCTCACCAGAAACCAAACCTGGCACCTTGATTTTGAACTTACAGCCTCCAGAACTGTGAGAAAATAAATTACTGTTCAAGTCATTCATTGTGTGGTATTTCGTTATGGCAGCCTGAACAGATTAATATAATATGACCTATGGCTTCAGTCTATTCTTACGAAGACTTTATTCCATTGTCAAACAAAATTTAAAGTTAACTGTAGTTAGATTTTTTTTATGAATTGAATCTGTATGCAGAATATATTATTAATCCTACAAAATAAAATATCAACCTATGGAAATTTAATCAATCAATAATCAATTATGAGAATTTGTGTTTGTTGGATAAATACCCAACATCTTCATTAAGTGTCTTGAGGAAGCAGCTTGGAACACAATATAGAAATAACTTTAACAATTCCCAATAATAATTAGCTGACAAGGCTATTAATCACAGAGCAAAAACCATTCTATTAACCACTCACAGGAGTATTTTACAGATTACATAATAGGATCATTTATTTAACTACATCAACAAGTATTGCTAAATAAACCAAAATAGAGAATAAATTTGTAAATATGTCTTTTTTTTTTTTTTTTTTTTTTGAGATGGAGTCTCACTCTGCCACCCAGGCTGGAGTGCAATGGCACAATCTAGGCTCACTACAACCTTTGCCTCCTGGGTTGAAGTGATTCTCCTGCCTCAGCAACCGAAGTAGCTGGGATTATAGGCTCCTGCTACCACGCCTGGCTAATTTTTGTATTTTCAGTAGAGATGGTGGTTTCGTCATGTTGGTCAGGCTGGTCTCGAACTCCCAACCTCAGATGAACTATCCACCTCGGCCTCTCAAAGTGCTGGGATTACAAGTGTGAGCCACCACACCCAGGTAATGGCATTTTTTAAACCTTTGCAGTTGAGTAGTTGATAGCTTCCAATTAGGTGGGAATATTCATAAGTATCTAGTAAAACTACCAAGATGATCTTTTTAATCTGTGAGAATCCTCTACTGAGTCCTAGGGTAATGATATACTAAAGCCACTAAGAAATGACTCAAAGCTAAAAATCAAGGACCACAGAAAATTTAAATAAAAAGATTATAGCTTATAAAGGTAGCAATAATATTAGGACCCAGAATTTTGCTCCTTTAATTACTATGCTTCTTTTCCCAAACCTCTAGAAACAATTTTGAAAGAAAATGTTTGTATAAGAAACAGAGATAAAGAGGATGGCAATTTTTTAGAATGTGGTCAGCCATCTAAACAAGAATTAAATTAGAAATGCAAAAGTCAAATACAAGTCAACCTAAAAATATGTAATTTTTTCAGTAATACTTTCTCTACCTTTTCACTAAGTTATAAATATAATCAAGAAAAAAGCAAAATAATCTCCACAGCAATACATATACTTTTGCTCAATTAACTGAATATATTCCACGTAAATAATCTAAAGTGTATTTCCAACAAGTCAGTCAAGATACTGAGTACAGTATTTTCCATTCTATATCAGAAGGATAAAATATTAGATATTTATCCACATCTATCAATAAGAATTAAGTACACTGGGCCTAATACTTCTCACACAATGTTTTAAAAAATCCACATCAATAAAAAGACAATATTCATAAATGTAAGGTTTATATTCAAGTGTGGATTACACAACCAAGGGAGACAAATGATGGAACAGAGTTCCGAGACCTGAGTTCTAAGCCCTTCGCAGTAACTAATTAGTTTTATGTCCTTAGGTAAAACTAAAAACATCTTGGGCCTCAGCTTCTTCAATCTACAAAATGAGGCAGTCAAACTATGTGATCTCTAAAGCTACATCAGTTAAACAGTGTGGAAAAGCAAATGCTTGTCAATGCCTAGAATATACTATACTATAAAACGTGTAACTCTTTGGGGTGGTATCAAACAACACAATATAAACAAATCTTCTCCCTAAATTTGGAAGTGTATTTCTTATCCATCTAATCTCCAAGTTTATAGCTATTATCAAATAAAACCAGTACTTGGGAATTAATATATTCACTGAAATCTCATCTGCTTGTTGCTTATTTTTCTATAATATTTAAGTTAAGGAAGTGCCTCAACTGGGAAAATGCAGCATGCCCAATATAATTACTCTTTCAAAAAATATTTATTGAACATTTAGCCAGGCATTGTGATAAGTGCTAAAGATGTAATAAGGAACAGGATAAGCACAGATCTTCCCTAGTAACATTTACAGACTAAAGACACAGAAGCAAACGGGGAATTTCAACACAATGGGGCAAAGGCCAAGAAGAAAAAGTATAGCTTTATACCGTCAAAAAAGTATATAAATTCACCTTTCTGTCTCTTAAGGGAATAAATACTGGATATAGGAATTAAATGTGTCTCCTATGAACAACAGTGCACTCAGGATCCTGCCTGATGTGGAAGCACAGCTAATATTAGCTTTTCTTTATTCTCTGTCACAAAACAATAATGTAACATGTGGGCTCAACAGTGATTATCTCTAGTATGTGAGTCCATCCTGAGAGTGCTAGCCTGCGCTAGATTTGACATGTTATCCCTACCGTCTCAATGTGAATATCTTTGGTACTTCTCACTTCTTGCCATGATGTGAACAAAAACTGTGATCTGTGTCTTTGTCCTTGCTTCTCTTGGGGCCTTCCTGTCCAAATAGAAGTTTCTGACTATCAGTCTCTCTGGTGGAAACTCTTTCAATACTGCCACGAATTTGCCTATCTGGGACACTACATGATCATTTATTCAGATACCAATCCCTGACTACTTTGGCTAGAAAATCCTGGAAATCTCTTTCTCCATTACCCTAGAATATAACATCTCTCATTACGTGTATGCTGTCAACAAAATTACTCCAGTCTGTCCTTTCCTCTGAATGTTTGAACAATTTTCTTAATTCAGACTCTCACTCTATCTCACTGTATGGGAAAAGCTTCTTAACTGGTTTCTCTACCTCAAATCTTACCAACTCTAATCTACCTTTCACCTCACTACCAAAATGTAAATATAAGCATGCCATTCTCCTGTTCAAAACTCCTTTGTGATTCTCCATGCAATGTAGGTCTGAATCCAGGATCCTCAAAGTGGCAAACAATGCTCTACTGGATGAACTTAATCCCTCTGGAGCCCCATCCCCTGCCATTCTCTGTGTCATACCTTCATATTTTACTATTGCTAAATCATTTGAGTGTTCTTTGCATTCATCAAATTGCTTCTGTTCTGTGCCTTTCCTAGAACTTTGTTCTTTGCATGTTTGCTCTTTGCTCTTTACCCGGATGGTTTCAATATTCATCTGGGACATCAGCCTCCATGGCAGCTTCTGCATACTTCTATTACAGCTCCTACTTGTAAGACTGAAATTATCTGCATATTGTCTGTCTTTCCTGAAGACCAGGACAACGTCCTGTTCTTTTTTTTTTTTTTTTTTTGAGCTGGAGTCTTGCTCTGTCACCAGGATGGAGTGCAGTGGTGCAATCTTGGCTCACTGCAACCTCTGCCTCCTGGGTTCAAGCAATTTGCCTGCCTCAGCCTCCCGAGTAGCTGGGACTGCAGGCGCGTGCCACCATGACCGGCTAATTTTTTTTATTTTTAGTAGAGACAGGGGTTCACCGTGTTAGCTAGGATGGTCTCAATCTCCTGACCTCATGATTCCCCCCACCTCGGCCTCCAAAAGTGCCGGAATTACAGGGTGAGCCACTGTGCCCAGACGTCTTGTTCATTTTTTATGCCCACAGCATGTAACAGCATCTGAGACATAGTAGTTTCTCGGTAAATTCCATTAAGCTGAAGAAAACATGGCCTTACCATACCTTGTTAGAACTTGTTACAAAAACATACCCCTCATCTACGGAAACTGCTTACCTGGCATTCCTTAATGACCATGTGATGGTTAACACTGAGTGCCAAATTGATTAGACTGAAGGATACAAAGTATTGAGCCTGGGTGTGTCTGTGAGGGTGTTTCCAAAGGAGATTAACATTTGAGTCAGTGGGCTGGGAAAGGCAGACTCACCCTTAATCTGGGTGGGCACAATCTAATCAGCTGCCAGTGTGGCTGAAATATAAGCAGGCAGAAAAATATGAAAAGACAGACTGGTCGAGCCTCCCAGCCTACATTTTTCTCCCATGCTGGATGCTTCCTGCCCTTGAACATTGGACTCCAAGTTTTTCAGTTTTGTAACTTGGACTGGCTCTCCTTGCTCCTCAGCCTGCAGATGGCCTATTGTGGAACATTGTGATCATGTGAGTAAATACTTATAAACTCCCCTTTAAAAACAGATCTATTCCATTTGTTCTGTCCCACTGGAGAACCCTGACTAATACAGACCATCTCAACCCTCTTCCTTCCTGTAATTTCTTATTATTACCATTCATTAGCTATTTTACCTGTAAGTATAGTCCAACTCTCACTTGGACTTCATATTTTTATTATGCCACCAGTGCCAACAAAGCAACTGTGTGCAATCCCCACCCAATCCTTGTTTTCTAGAATTAACACTAACAGAACAAATTCATTTCGTAGATTTATGAAAACAATTACTGAATGCCCTCAGAGGTCCTTCTAATACTGCAAGACGTCAGAATGGACTATCTGAAGAGCAATTCTACTTTCCATATAGTTTTTTGTCCTCTGATTTCAGATCTTATCTTCAATACTTATAGAGCTGTCCAGTCATAGTTCATGGGAATTACAGTATTGTAGCCCATCAATAACCTAACCCATCTTTCTAGCAAATAGATTCAATTCCCCCTTAGTCAGTTGGTCAGTGTGGTATTTTTTATCACAACCCGTTTACACTGTAGAAGGAACAGTTGTCTCATGCAGTAATAGAAGGGGTCTGATCAGAAGTTCAATCCCATTAAATGATAAGGGAAAACTGCTCACAAGCTCCCAAATTAAAGAGCTATGATTAAGAATCATCTCTGGCTCTCATAGTTTAACTGAACTACTGCAGTAAAAGCTTTCTGTTCAGAAATGATAAAGATTTTAACTTGAAAGAAAATTCTAAGTACATTGCTCTTGTTGTCAGAATTGTAAAGCTGAGGAAAAGAAAAATGAGAAAAGCAATATTAATGCACAACAGAAATTTCTGGCCAAAACATTCTGAGACAGCAAAACGTGTATTCTAAATTCCCTATTCAGGTGGCATAAATACAAATTTGTATTTGTTTCTATCAAAAATGGCTAGAAATGCACAGGTTCACTGTTGTTAAAGTCTAGTGCTCAATCACTATACTTTCATTTTCTTGTTAAGAATGCTTTGTTTTAGGAGCCTTCTCTAATGCATAGTTGGCCTTCAAAGGTAAACTTTATCTTTCCATCACCTCCCACCCATGTCTTACTCACCAATCTCAGGGCATTATCTGTGGTTACTCAAATATTCTCATCTTCATGTCATTGTTCTACCCATAACTAACTAACTGGAGAACTACATATTTTTGCAAGGCCAAGTTTAAATATTGCTTTTTTCCAGAAGCTGTCTATGACATGCTGGTAGCATCATACCCTCCCTTTCTCCCAGCACAAACAATAGAATTAGCTCTTCCTTCTTCTGTGTTCCTTTGTCAATGTTCACATATATCTATAATCTGGTTCTTAATATTTCAACAGTTTTACTTTCCTTTATTCTCTCTTTCTAGGCCTACATATTTAACTTTAAAATGTTAAAATAAGAAACATGGAGATTCCCTAAGTGGACTGCAGTGATATCTTCCCCTGCAATTAAGCATTATAGCTTCATATGTTCAGTTACATAACAAAATAAATAGCTAAACCAAATAGGATGGCTTAAAGATCATAAATATTACAATAACTTTAGGATTTAAAGATTAATTACCTTGCTTTCTGCTAACCAGCGATGTGGGTCATAATGTATATCAGGACCAGATGAAAAAACCTACAAAAGAGAAAACAGTCGATTAGAAATACATTTTTCTCTGACATAAACATATATAAATGAAATTCTTCACCACAGCATCCAAAAGTTTAGTTCCCCAATTTAAGGATTTAAAAAGAAAAATCGTTGCCCCAAATACTCAACCAGTTCCAAACTAGCATTCATTTATATGCCTTTTTATGTATGTATTCATTTATTTATGTATTGGCAATAAATATTTTGATGGAAAAATCAACTATCAAGTGCTATCATTGCTAGGATATATGGAGGCTGATTCTATGGAGTTCCATATGGCAAACAGCTTCAATTAAAGTCAGTTTATTTCATTTCTGTTTGTTTCCTCTCCTCAGTCTTGTTCTACATAATGTACTTCAAAGAGGGTTATATGTGATTACATGGAAACAATTCTCTCTCATTTATCCTTCTTTAATTTAATAGTAAAAGGGCCATTTTGTCTTATCAATGATTGTCAATAGACACAAACTCATCGACATGACTTCACGCAAACATTGCCTTGTATTTCAATAGTTCATCTGCGCTAGCTGCTTTGACTTCCTTCACGCCAACTCATTTATAAAATCCCTTGCATCTGGTTTTGTCATATTACTAAAGTAAAACTGTATTCCAAGTTGGCAATGACTTTATAATTGTAAATACAAAAGTTTTTTCTCAATTTGTACTTTTGTTGAACTCTGTGCTACAAATAATATTTCTGAAGACCTCTTTCTCAAATTTGCCTGTTTAAAAATATCCTCTCTCTCTACAAGGAGAAGTCTATTCCTATTCTCAAATACCTCCATACCTCCTGAGCTGTGTGCACATTGCTTCTTTGTCAGGAATATCATTAGTTAACTCATTTAGACAAATGCTGAAAGCATACTGAGTGCCCACCACATACCACATATGTGAATATTGTATTCTTATATCCAATTTTCTCTCATCCACCTTTCTATCTAAATCTCACCCAATTCTCATATCCTCCCTGCCTTTTCAAGGAAATTTTCCCTAATCACCCGAGTTCACAGTATTTTTTTCCTCTTCCAGTTCTCTACTACATTGCTGAATATTTGCATACATCCATTTGTCATTGATTAGAATACACTATTATTCTTTTTCATTCATGAATGTCATACATGTCAATTAAATCTTCTGTGGCCTAATAAAGATATTAATGTTTAATATCAAAGTATAAGATAATTGGGTATAAGTACAAGTAATGTTCACATTTTATTATTTGCTTTACAGATTTACCTATAGCTACATGTTTAAGAAGATAGCCTTAACCTGCCAGGCATGATGGCTCACGCCTGTAATCCCAGCACTTTGGGAGGCCGAGGCTGGTGGATCACCTGAGGTCAGGAATACAAGACCAGCCTGGCCAACATGGTGAAACTCCGTCTCTACTAAAAATACAAAAATTAGCCGGGCGTGGTGGTGCATGCCTGTAATCCCAGCTACTTGGGAGGCTGAGGCAAGAGAATTGCTTGAACCCAGGACACGGAGGTTGCAGTGAGCAGAGATCATGCCATTGCACTCCAGTCTGGGGGACAAGAGAGAGACTTTGTCTCAAAAAAACAAAAAAAAAAAAACCATTTAACGAACGGTGTCAGCACAGTGTCTGGGACAGAGAACACAATAAACCACTGCTACTGCATATCAAGATGTCACTATTAATAAATAGGCTTCAAGGCCTATTATGAAAAAAGCACGATAACAGGCATTTGTCATTAAAAATATAAAGAAAGAGAAGCCATATGTATTTGTGAACATGTTACTAAAAAAGGCAATACAAAATAATGATAGGTAACATTACTTGAGTATCCACTAAGCGCAAGATATTTGACCCTATAATAGCATCTTCTATATCTTATCTCCCTTTATCTTCTCAATGAGCCAACTTATAACTGGGGACATGAACTCTTAGAGAGGAAAGAGCTTACATAACTTATCCAAGGTCATATATTAGAAATTTGCAATGACTTCCAATATGAACCTATACCTGTCTTAATCCAAAGCCCATCATCTTCATGCTCTAAAACTGAATGAATACTCAGACCAAGTGTTATGGAAAGAGAGAGACTAAAATAAGTGCAGTGCAGAACTAATCTATTTACCTGAGCTCTTGAATTATCAAAAACTGGCCTGTGAGAATGATACATCTTAATTCAGACACTTTCCTAATTGTTTTACAATTGTAGTGTATGTCTGTCCTTCATTGTCAAACACATACATTAACTAAAGTGGAATAAGTAACAAATACAGTGACTTGAAAAAGAAAAATGTAACTAAAAATAACATCAACATTCCCAGGACTTTTCTCAAACTCATTTATTACATATCTATTTTCTAATCTATTCCATAGCACTGTTACTCTTTACATACAATGGCTGAAAATCTCATCAGCAATATTTCAAGAATCAATAAATGACTAAGTGGAATTATTCCTTTTTTGAAAACATTTTACATGATTCTTCCACACTCTCTCAGAACTATAAACTACAAAACAAACATAAATTTTATCTTTACCACACCCCTGGGTGGTTTCTTGAGTATGTTTCTTGAGTGCTATGTTCTTGAGCATTCCATTTTTTTTCCCCAGGTTTACAGCAATAAAACAACAGAAGTTACTAATGAAAAGAGGCCCACAATGAAAAAAATGTAGACTCTTAAAAAATTAATAGAATTTCCTTTCTTTTAGATCTATTTTCCACCCAAGACTTGGATTGAATTAGTCTTTCTCTAGGGGAAGAAGCGTAAAACCCATTACCACAGTCACTCCATGTCTGAAAGCCTATAAAAAATTGGATGCTTCTTGGAATATATTGGAAGGATAATTTGTGACTCATAAAGAAATAAAATATTTAAGCAATCTGCTATCTGCACATCATGTATTTGCCTGCAATTGCCCATAACAAACTGTGTATATATATGCACATATGTGAGTGCATATATATATGTGTGTGTGTGTGTGTATATACATATATATATCTTACAACATGATCCAAATGTTTCCATTTTACCTTCCCACATGACTGAAAACAAACCATGCTGTTACAAATATTTAAATATAGAATAAATATTGCATTGCTAATATATACTTCTTCTAGATAAAAATTAGGATTTTCAAGGCTCCACATTCATTAAATAAACGCAAATATGACAAGTCTTAAATTTAAAAAGCAGCATTAGGAAAAAAAAAAGTTAGAATTATCATAGGCCCTACAATAGTTCTAAAAGAGTTAGTTTTCCCCCTAAAGCCAATTATTTCTCATATTAGACTCATAGTCTTTTCAAAGTAACACTTGAACTTAAAAAAAAATTGTAAATGGGAATACATATTGTAAGAATTCCATCAACTCTACCAAATTCTATTAGTTAAAATATTTCCATTAAAGACAAATTCTAAAAATGCCTTGACTGCAAGAGAATTAGTTATATTTTCCTTTAAACACAATTTAAGATAGAAAAAAAGGCAGAGAGAAAGAGCAAGAAAAAAGAGGGGAACATAGTAGTATGAGAAAGGAAGGTCATTCTAGAAGAGGAAAAAGACTAATAAATGTCAAAATCAATAGCAGAAACTGCTGAAAAATAAAAAGCATTTCAGCATAATATCACAATGTGAGTGCCATCATATCACCAAATGCAGTAAACAGAGGGGTAAATGATGCTAAACTGTAATGTATTATGGTTACACATATCAAAGCAATGTAATGTTCTCTGTATGTAAAATAGCAGCAAAACCTAGAGCTGACAGAAGTGCTTACCTGCAAGGAATTCAGAGCATCCATGATCACTTCTGTGTTTATTTATCATTTTACTATGACTCTAAATTGTGTAGCAGTATTCCATTTGTTACAATAGAAAAGCTAAATTAAATACAGTTGGTTTAAACAGGGAAGGCGGATAACATAGTGGTTATTAATTTAGGTTCCAGAGTTAGACTCCATAGGTTTGAAGCCCTAGTTTAGCATTTAACCAGATGTACAGCCAAGGGCAAGTTACTTAAACCGTCTAAACTTCCCTTTCTCTTAAGTGGGTTTAATCAGAGTAACTAAAAGATAGGGTTGTTTCAGAGGATAATGGAGAGACTAAAACACCATGCATACTACAGTACCTATACTATAGTACTCAATAGATGTTAGCCAGTAATATACCAACAACAACAAAAATAGCCTGCGATAGTGAAAACTCAAATTCCAGGCCTCTTGACTCCAAGGGCTACTTCTCTTATAAGATTTTTCTTTTTTTTTTTTTTTCCACAGAGTGAGACACAGCCAATTCAATGAAATAACATCATTCGTTCTCTCACCACAACTGTGCAATAGATCCAGCGCCTTATTCTAAAAAATGCAAAATGTTATTTTGTTTTATAAAATTTTCCATAATAATAATCTGACTACCACACATGAAAATCCTATTACAATTATATATTAGGAAACTAACTGAAAATATAAGGTGCAATGAGAATTCATAATTACTTTTAATTTCTCCACTGAGTCCTTGGAGAATGTTTTACAAGCTGCATCAATTTCCTTTCCTATCACACCAAGAATGGATTCCTGTTCAGTCTCCAAGCAAAGAAGTTGATCCTTGAGCTGCAATCTGGCCTCTTCCATCCTCCTTAAGTGCTCCTCTTCAATGCTTATATGTTTTTCCTAAGGCATTGAAAGAAATTAAACAAGGTGATTACCATTAAGTGGAGGCAAGAAAATACTTGTAATACCTGTTCAACCAACTAGAAGTGGATTTGAAAAGAAATCTGATTCCATCAGTCCCCTTACTTTACCAAAATAAAACACTTTAATCTACTCATTAACTGAGGTAAAATTATGGAGTTCCATCGTAGGGCAGTTTGGGAACTGGTGAGAAGATATCTGGCAAACAAAATTATAATAAGTCCCTAACCAAAAGAAAAAAAGAAGTAGAAAAAAGAACCTTTTCCCATTTTAATAACATATTCTCAGTAATGAATGAGAGTAAAAGATGATGTCAGACACTGACTTCAAGCTTTCACTGAACATTAGTAAAACACCAGAAAATATAAACTGCTAAATATGATGCTAGTTTCTTCATTTGAGGAAAAAAATAAGTGTTACCACCTTTATCTCACCAAAACATAGCTTTAGAAAAATTCTAAGTTTCAAATGCAATTGCATTTACCACATAAATGCTTTTGAGTCATGAAAATTTGATAAAAGAAAGATGAAGGTACTTTTCATCTTGTCATTATATACTTAAAGAAAAGGGAGCCCTTTCAGAGATTACAAGGACTTGGGGACCCACTCTAGGCAAAAATAATTCTAAATCATTATGATTACACAGTTACATTACTAGAGAAATTCCAAATACATAGGGCTTGTAATAAAATAAAAAAATCACTAGAATTGTATGTCTAAATGGTGGACCAAATCCACGATGGCTAGCTATGACACCTTCAGTCATCACACTGTAACCTAACCATCTTCAACTGGCCTGCTAAATACAACAAAACAAGGAAAATTATGTGAGCCACAAACCCAACCTGAATTGAAAAAAAATAACAAGGAGATCCACTCATTAAGAATTAATAATGAAAGCTAGAATGATATTTTACTAAAAGAAACATAAATGATATTTCCTTTCAATTCAACTTACTTTAAAAACAAATGAAACATCCTCTGCCAGGAAAGACAGACCCTTTCATAATCTATCTTCTGCACTTCTCTCATGCCTCATCTTCCTCCTTTCCACTCTATTGGAATTTGATTACTTACAGCATCTTAAATCTGCCTACATATGTCTCCCCAGACCACATCTGACTTGTACAACTCTGCTTGAAGTTGTGCTACTTCAAAATGGGGCTGGTAGCCAAGAGACATTTATCTCCAGGAGTTCATCTTAGTCCATCATCTGGGTCTGGATCTCAGCTTTGTAAACCTAGGAACTGGAATTTCTTTTTGGTACTCAGAGAGGTACTTTCAGCAGCAGAGTAACATTAAGCTCACAAGAGATTAATGTGTATGAACTAGAAAGCCACTCAATTAACTACATTCATTTACGATGAGACCCATAACTACCATATGAATCAGAATGTCCATGTCAGCATAACCAGTACATTTTCTCCCTATAGACAGATCTAGATGGGAAGGCAAACTATAATCAGACTATAGGTTAACGAATAGGAAATTAGAGCAAGGGGAGTTTGTTTTATGAAACAATGTTCAAATGGCATCCGGCTAATGAAAGTCCAGCATGTTCACCACACATCAGGAATTTACAAACCACAATAACAGGAGCTCCATTCTTCTAGGTAGTATTTGCATGGAGGGTGCTGAGGTGTATCTCCCTAACTTTCTTGTTTTTCCACATTGAGTTTCTGTCCAAACTCTCCCTACCAATTAATACATCATTTCTTTAGATTGATTAATATTTTCCCAAGTCTTGCTCATATCTAGGAGTTTTCTGAAAAATTAACATCCCAGCTCTGAACAGTATTTGATAATTGTATCATTTACTCATTAGAAAGCAACATTATTACTAAGTCTCTAGGTGATATTTGCCTCCCTACTGTTCCTGTGTATCTACCACCTATACCTTCTTATCCTTCAAAGTTTATCCTTTAAGATGCTGCATTCTTTCTTCCTGAACTCCTGAAGCAAATCATTCCCATAGTATATTAGGTATATCATAATTTTTTAATTTTTTTCAAATTGTAATATAATTATTTGCTTGTGCACCTATCTCCCCAAATAAACTGCTAATTTCAGGAGTCTACAAAACAAGTTTATTATCATCTTTGAACTCCTCCACTTTGCTGAATAAATGATTTAAACATTTTTTGAAGACACAAATTCAATATGTTAAAGATGATTTCATCAATTACCATGCAGAGCTTATAACCTTGGAGGCTACTGAGGTGTCCTAGGAGGTTTCTCCCCACACGTACATAAGGCCTCCTGATGGTGCAGTATTTTCATGGTCTGATAGTAATAAAGAAAATAAATACCCTATCAGAGACTACCGATGTATTAGAAGACTGCCCATATTTTACATCTAAGCAATTCAAAATAATGTTATAATTGATCTTTCTTTTCTCACTTCCCTCAAAGCCAACTCTCTTTCATCCACTACTACTTTTCTGTGGTCTCCATTACTTGTCTCTTATTAATAAGAAGATAAAACTACTTCAATCTTTTGATATTCTTGAGAATGTTGATATTGTCAGAAAAATCTCTATAAGTTCGGTCTCTTTAGAAAACATAGAAAATTTCATTATCCACTTCACTATCCTCTGTGGGACAGTTGTATGCTATGTCCAAGCTCTCTTTGAAGTAAAAGCTGTAGGACTATGGGCTCACATGGATGTTAAAGATCAGTAAATTCAACTACTTGCTCCTTCAGGATTCCCTTATTTGGCATTTTTGACAGTTGAGTCATCTAACCACTAAATGAACACAAGTGTCAAGGAACAGAGTACCTGACAAAGCTGTAAACTCTCTCCATCAGTGTCCAAGCTATATGCAACAATTAAACTAAACAAACAAATCCTTCACCCCCACTAAGGCTTCTAAACTTCCAGGTAAAGATTTCTGTTCCTTTCCCCTGTTTTTTATTTGATTAGGTTTCAGACACATAGTGGTCTCCATTGTCTGCATGTACTCCAAGATTCCTAAATCCAAGAGTTAAGTAAGCTCTTCCACACCATACTTCAGCAGTTATAATTTCATTCTTTCATTCATTCATCCCCCTCATCCAACAAATATTTACCTAAGTCCTATTCTAGACAAGACATTCTAGTGTCCACTACAGATGGAGTAAGTGATTGCTTCTCGGCCTTCTGGCTAAGTTCGAGTGTGGAGATAGAGTAAACGACACAGACAGGCAGGCTCCTACTCTCATAGAGTCAACAAACATTTGCATGAAATGTCATTACTTTTGTCCCATTCATCTGGTTTGGGCATATTTAATTGAACACTAATTATGGTACCCAATGAATTAGCGCTTTCTCCCAGTTTCATGTTTTAGAAATAGATGTGCTGACTAAGCAAGCACAGCTAATTCTGGGGGAGGGTTGGGGCTGGAAATTGGCTGAAGTTAATCCAAGTATCCTGTTAGATTTAGAGGCATTCAAATAAGTAAGGGCAGATGATAATATTTAGGCTATTCCCTGGTCTTTCAGTCAATTCAGAGGGGGCAATATCCCGATTCTACAAGATTAACAAAAAGTTACCAAATTTCTACAGAACCAGAGGCAAAATGTGGTATATTAGAGAATGATTAGAAATATGGAAGACACAATCTAACTTCAATGTTTCAGGGTGAAAGGACACAGATGCCTGGAGCTAGGGAATGTAGGTAACTCCTTTTGGAGGGTAGGGAGGAAGGCAGATGAAGCTAACTACAGCAGTCTATGAGATTCAAGAAGAAAGATATCCTAGATAATGGCTGAGTTTGAGAAAGAACCCCAGAGAATAAACCAACCCCTAATTTTACATTTTAGGTAACCAAAGCGCAAACAGACTACATAACTTGACTAAAGTGAAAGAACCTATTAAATACAACCCCATAACCTGATCCCCTGACTAGTCTTCTCTCTTAAAATGCTAGAAAGGCTGAGGCCTTAACATTAGAATTTAGAAAAACAATGTGAAAAATTCAGAAAAGTTTTCAGCAAGTTATGTGAGGACTAATGTCCTAAAGTAGAAAGGAGAAATCAAAAATTAAATTCTGAATGAGCCTTATTATAAATGAAAATATATGACATATTGACATATTCAGAATAGACCACAAAATCAAAAGCACACTGAACATGCATAATATCCCAAACTTTTAAAGGGGCTATCCATCTGCGCTGAAGAAGTACCTGTGTACACATAAAATCTGCTTTAGTCCAATTTTCAAAAGTGTGCTAATCACACACTGAACAAGGTATAGTTCCATCGTCAAGACAGGAAAGGTTTTATGAAGCTTCTATTTTAGGACAAGAAAGGCTCATATTGTTGACACTTAAGTATAAAGAAAACGTAAAATAAAACTGCTGACAATCTCATGATAAACACACACACACACTCTGTTAACTGGTTTGATGAACTGTCCTATAATTCAAAAGATAAGAAATGCTGTTGTAATTATAGATTTATGTTTCAGCATGCTCTTTACAACTCAGAGCATTCACTTTCCCAGAGGCTCTAAAGATTATAAGGAGATAGATCTTATCAGAAATATAAAAGCTTCAATAACACAAGAGCATGTCCAAAATAGTATCTCTTTGGTAAAAGGTTATGAGATTCCTTCAATGTCTTAAGAGTTCCAGAAATGCCACTTTATTTAGAATATGGCTATTACATGAAGTAAAAACAGTTCATCAAACACTTTAAACAGAAATATTACGTTAAATAAAGTACACTGACATGACTAAATAAATCATTAATTTACAAAGGTAATTAATGGTTTTCCTTCACTGAAAATTAACTTGAGTCAGCAAATGTGACAATATTTCAGTCCCAAGGCCATCTTTACATACGTCAACAAAGGGTAGGGGGAGATAGGATAAAAGGTAGAGAAAGAGAGAAATCAAATAATATTAAAGGCTGAAATAAAAACGAATGCAATTTAAGCAAAGTTACTGGAAATACAGCTTGTTGAACCTACTGACATGCACACATCCCCTAAAAAGTTTTGAGGAAGAATATTTTCATAACTCAAGATAACTGTTATGCCTAAGCTTTAAATCCAGGACACTAGCATTACAAGGCAAATTATGAAACTATCCTGAACAAAAATTGGATCTGTCTAGAAACCATTTATCTGACTCTCTAAAGAAGGCCCACATTTTTATACCAACAGTTGACTCAGCTGCAAAGAAGTTAGGATACAACATAAAATGTCAACCAGGGCAGAAACTACAAGGGCAACTAAAAGAGAAGATATCTGCGATGGATACTATAGGAAACTTGGAAATAATTTAAGCTGGAAAATTACCACACAGCAGTTTCAACTGTCTTACAAAATGGCCAAAAAAGAAAAAATAACACATCAAGTGCTGGTCACATCATAACCACTTTTTTCAAGCTTATTTCTCAAAACTAGATTTTTACATAATGGAGAGCTCCTTAAACTCAAAACTTGTCTATATATGAAATATCTAGACTGATATCAAAAAATAAACAAGACAAAGCAAAAATAACTCTAAAATCAAGAGTTCAGATGAGTTTGAAAAATCTCCATGGATTTACCCTACATATATCATTTGCCCTCTGGGAAACCAACTCTTCTCAAGAATATACAGGAAAAGGAAGGTGAATTCCTAACTCATTATAAAAGTCCAATAACACACCCCTCCTTCCTCACCCACATGGTTGTTAGAACAGTGAAAGATTACCTGAGTTCTTGCACAGGAATATCAGGTGCCCCTTCTCTGTGCTACCAAAAGAAGTTATGATTAATAGTGCATTAAGAGCATGTGAGAGTCTTAGTAAAACAATAGAGCTAATAGAAAAAAGGAATGGCAAATGGGAACACTGGCCATATGATTTGATGCAGGTTAAAACTTAGGTATGACAGGCTTTGCAATCTATAACCTCTAAAATTTAAATTTCTGCTCTGCCACTCACTACTCTGTGTCTTCTATGTCTGTCTCCTCATCAGACTGTGAGTACCTCTAATGTGAAGATCTTATCCTTCTTTATTTACATATCCCAGCCCCTACTAGACTGTCTCACATAGCAGTCATTTCATAAATCTTGCTAAAACATAAATAAGCTTTTATGTTCTACTCATTGACAAGCATTTTTGAGCATATTAAATGTGTCAAGCATACAACCAATACAACAATTTTTAAAAATTATAAACAAGAAAAAAATTTTAATCTCTGAACTCAGATAACTTCTCATGCTACAGTAAGTTAGTTCTCTTTTGTTGCCACAGTTAATTATTTAATTCATTGAGGACAATCACTTTGTCAGTAGCGAGACTATTGTAACTATCAAGAAAAGACGATATCACAATAGTGAGAGCCCTGGAAGTGGTAAGAAGTATTCAGATGCAGAATCAATTTTAAAGTAGAGTCAATAAGATCAGCTGATGAACTAAATATGGGTCCATGTGTGAGAGAATGAGCTGATTCTTTACATGTATTTAACAAGCAAAGGAACACTATGATTTCTACTCTAAGATTGGTTTCTAAAACAAAAATGCTACCATTTTGTGGGTTAGATACACTCTCTTCCTTCTCCTCTGATAAGCAGAGGATTGCTTTATACTATTTCCTCCAAAAGAGGGGAAGAAGTTATGATTCATAGCGTTAAGAGTATGCAAGAGCCTTAGTAAAACAATGGAGCTAATAGAAAAACGGGATGGCATATCAAAACACTGGCTTTAAGATTTGATGCAGGTTAAAACTTGGGTGTGAATGACTTTCCAATCTATAACCTGGTCTTAGGCAGGCTTACAAAAGTTTGTTTCCATAAACCAGAATCAAAAAAATGGAAATTCTAATTCAAACTTTTAACCACATTTAAAGAAATTATTCTGCCTCAGGCTTTTCATTGTCTTTTTCTAGGAAAGTATTGAGCAATACAAAGACGATGAACAGCATAATCAGAACATGTTAGGATATGTATTGGATACGTTCCTAGAAATTAATATTCAAAGTTGAAATAACAAATACCTTCTAAATGATACTTTATGCATTCATTTTTATTCTTATTACATATTTCTCTCAAGACAAATGCCTGGAAATAGAAATAACATCCATAATTTAAAAATCAGCCAATTTTGATGCATTTCTATTTCTGAAATGAAATATGGACAAGGGAACAAACAACTAGAGTTTCAAATTATGCATTTGGAATGAACATTGTTTAATTTTCAAAAGAAAAAAATTATCATTCATCTTGAGAGAAATGTTTATAAGGTTACAGTGTCTTTAATAACCATCAAGATTTCTTCCTCTTTTTTTTTTTTCTTAAAGGAAACTGAATTTTATTCTGAGTTTTTTTTTTTTTTAATTATACTTTAAGTTCTAGGGTACATGTGCACAACGTGCAGGTTTGTTACATATGTATACATGTGCCATGTTGGTGTGATGTACCCATTAACTCGTCATTTACATTAGGTATATCTCCTAATGCTATCCCTCCCCACTCCCCCTGCCCCACGACAGGCCCCGGTGTGTGACATTCCCATTGTTCAGTTCCCACCTATGAGTGAGAACATGCGGTGTTTGGTTTTTTGTCCTTGCAATAGTTTGCTGAGAATGATGGTTTCCAGCTTCATCCATGTCCCTACAAAGGACATGAACTCATCCTTTTTTACGGCTGCATAGTATTCCATGGTGTATATGTGCCACATTTTCTTAATCCAGTCTATCATTAATACTTTTCTTATGAAAGAATATTTTTTAAACTTAAAAATGAAAGTCCAAATAAAATAACCTGTATATAACAAGCACCTCTTAGGTGTTTTTCCTAAAATTTATTGATTATTGCTTGTTCAACATTAAACAACAAAATGAATTGAGTCAATAAACAATTTAAATGCTGATGAAAGAAAAACTCTATGAAAACAAACCCAGACATTCACTTTATGTTCCCTTTTAGGGTCAACCAAAGCCAACTAAGATTGCTTAACTGAAACAGGTATGATACAGAACTTTCATGTTGCCTATTCCATCGGCTTCTTTCACCTCAACCAATGGTATACACCATTATTTAGCCTGATACCCACACTACAGGGATCACTCACAACTGTGGAAGTAAATGAAATCAAGCTAATAGTAAAGGATTTTAATGGAAAGTGCAGAACATGTTTGCCTTCTCCTCTAGACCCTTGTAGTTATCAACCCCTCAGTGAGTTAAGGATTTAATAGCAGGCCTCCCAATCAAGTCCAAGTCAGGAGTGGGTACAACTGGTAAACTTTGACTTTACTCCTGTAATTCACTTAAAATCAACCTCTTTGATTGTAAATAGTTGGTAGGAAAGTCATTGCCAAAACGGCTTCATCATAGCTGTGTTCTAATTCAGAAAGTAGAAACCAGAAGTACTTCTATCCACCTTTATTTTTTTCCCTTCTCTTTGCCACAGCTGCACATATAAATGCATCCTCTCCCTTCCCACTGTATATTCACTTCATTTTTGCATTCTATACTGTTTTCTTAACATCTGACATTACATTTCATAAATGGGAAGCACTCTGTTATTTCAGCCTATTCTCTGTAAAAGTCAAGGAGTACTCTGGGCTTAATGGTTACATGTGATTCAATTAAACATACTTTAAATGAAAACTCCTAAAAATGTATCATTTGCCTTCAACCATTTTATTATTTTTATTATTGTTTTTATTAAGAAGATGGGAATCTAACAGGAAATTACTCATAACATCCTAGTTAGTGTTTACTTAGAGTATCTGGTTTAAATTTGCTTCTAAATTAATGTGTGGTGACTACAACTTTATTCTACTCACACAACTTAAAATATCTGTAGCACCAAAAAAAAGACCACAAGCTGCCTAAAAATGGCCTAAAGTGTAAACATTAAAGTAAATGCTAGAAGTCCACAGCTCATTTGCTTCTATTTTTCTGATTTCTCTAGAAAAATCTGAAGTCAGAAAATTCTGCCTGCTACCATCAAATACCTCTTAGTCAAAAATGTGACAATGTGACTTTGCAAAGTAGTGAATACTTCATAGAACAGACATCTGAAAATCATATATATTTTTCCCCATCATCAAAAAATAGCAATCCTAAACAGATGGTTAAATCAGAACTGAAACACAAAGTTTAAAAACACTGATTCACTGTTTCCTCTCACAGATATGTTTTATGCAGAAAGTTCAGGTTTTAATTAGATTTTTCTAACAAAATCATTGACGACTCACATTCCAAAATTTGTCAGACCAAAAAATAAGAGTATATGGTAATTTGTTGAATGCAATAACCCTAAATTTAAATTCAATGCTAAGAGTTCAATGAAAAGAGAGTCATTTTGCTGGCAATAAATAAAGGAGAAGAATATAAAGACTGTATGCTTATATCCTGTTTCTACCATGTTTCTATGCAGTGTTGAGCAAGTCACTATATTCTCTCAACTTCAGTTTCTACCATCTGTAGAAATGGGCGCCATAAATACACTTGCAAATGTGAATTATAACTACCATTTTTTAAAGATCCATATGTTGTATAAGAAAACGATTTCAAGTGTTTTTATCCAACATAATGACAGCTTTAAAATGTTACTAGGTGTCACTTTATAGATGACTTAAATAAATCTTTTCATGGGAAGGAACAAAAATGCATTTCTATGCATCCTGATCTATTCAACACAAGTTCCTATCAATTGCTATAGCCTTAGATGTCTCATAATTTCTGGTCTTAAACTATCTCTTAATTGTTTCATTGAAGTTTTTCTCATCTTCTGAAAGAATTAATAGCAGAAAATAAGGTCCTCTAAAGAGAACTAAGCATAGCTATTGAAACAAGTAAGTATTAAATGAGATAGCTCAGTGTCTCCAATTAACACTGGCCAGAAATGGTTCTTACCAATTCTGATCAATGGAAAGAACAGGACTGGTAACCCTGAGTCCTATTTCCATTTCTACCCAAGGATAGCTGGGACCTCTTAGGTAAGTCAGTTAACTCTTTGGGCCAGAACCTCATCTATAAAATAAGGTATTGGGAGCTGACCTCCTGTTTAAGATTATGTTTAAGCTGACCTTCTGTTTAAAATTCTTATAAACTTTAACACTGATACCAAATGCTTTTTGGAATTACTGATATGGACAGTACACATGGAAATATGGGGTAGAAGAGGGGCAGCTGCCCACAAAGGCTGCACCCTCAAGGCTGGAAACCCATGGCCCTAAATGAGAACAAAAATTCCTGTTTTTGTGCCCAAAAGTTGCCTTTTGGCCCACCCATCCCTCTATCTGGTACCCATATAAACCCCAAACCCCTGGCTCCATGAGCAGAAAAGAAGATGAACACAAGGGCAGAAGAATGGCAGAATGGTGTGACAGACAAAAGAGAGGAGCATCTGAACATCGAGAGGAGTTACACTGGGGACGGTTGGAGAGGAGATCGGCTGCTGGATGGCCAAACTCCAGGGGAAGATCATCTTCCCACTCCATCCCCCCTCCAGCTCCCCATCCATCCTGCTGACAGCCACTTCCATCACTCAATAAAACCATGCATTCATCCTTCAAGTCCATGCGTGAATTGATTCTTCCTGGATGCCGGACAGGACCTAGGTACCAAGAGAGCACTGAGCTGTTTAACACTTAAGCCATCTGCAGATGGCAAGGCTAAAAGAGTGCACTGTGACACATGCCTACTAGGGCGTCAGGAGTCACAGACACCCACGCCTGGATGCTACTGTGGGGCTGGATCCCAGAGGTAGTTGCCCCAACTCCTGCACCTGCCAATCTGTGTGCTCCCCCTCCCATAAGAGGTTTCAGTGTGCATGGCAGCCCAACAGACAAGCCACAACCCTGTTGCACATCCTGCAAGGGGGGTCAGGGAACTCTCTCCTCTCATTACCAGCTTTGTCTCAGTAGTCCAGTGCTACCGTGTAAACTCTGAGACAATGCTTGTTAAACAAAAGGTAATACATAGATTTTTCAGGGGCAGAAAGACTGAAAAACTCCTGACGAACTTGCAACATTGTCAAGGCTAGCTAACTAAAGGCGTAAGACAGCATCTTTTGTAACAGAGGAAGCTCCATGTACGGAGGTGATTATGGGTGGATTAAAGGAGAAAAGTAAAATGAGGGTGGCAGGTATCTCTGAATTCCTCCAGGTTTGGGTACCTAGTAACAAGAAACATATTCTCATAATTCTGCCTAGAATATCCAAGAACAAGATATTCTATATACCTATAATTTCTCAGATTCTTGTATATATAAAATGAAAATCATCAGTAAAATTAAATTATTCCTTCACTAATACTGGAAAATAAATGTCTTTATGGTGTTTGTGTTAGACTTAGGAAAACAATCTCATAATATTGCTATCATTTTCTTTACAAATTTTTCTCATTGTATATAAATACATCTGCACAAAATATTGTATATATTCTTTGATAAAACAGCCACATTTATAAAACATAAGGATGAAGAAAACATACGCAGTATATAAAAAATAATTTGTAAAATAATGTCAATTTTCAGTGTCAGCTATTTTAAAAATATACAAACATATTCAAAATTAAAATCAATTTTTTAAATATATCTACTACCAAACTACTTGACTTTACAAAGACAGCTGATGTCATTTATAAACTCATAACTATTTGCAAACGAATTTTTTTAATTACATAGGGTGCAGATCCATGTAGATCAGGCATTTAAAACCTTCATTACGTAAACTTTAATGCTGACTGGCTGAACAAAAATGATTCAATTATGCACTAACACTTGTTGATTCACAGATTCCAGTGAAACTAATAAAAATATATTTCTGATAGAGTAAACAGGTAAATGTCACGAAAATCAAAAGATTAATATCAGTAAGATTCTTCTGAAACAAAAGAAGAATCAAATATTTCACCGTAAAATGTAAGCAAAAGGAACAATAAATTTTAATGATACTAGGGATGGGAGAAAATTCTTTCTATAATATTTCAGGGTAGCTTTTTTGCCCTGGTTAGAAGCTAGTAATAAAAGTACCAAATGAATATGTAAAAATCTGTGGGTTGCATAACACTCGTTCTCTTTGTCATGTAAAACTGAAAAATAACATTTGATAAAGCAAAATCAGATGTTAGAAAAAATGCATTTTAATACCATATATCACCACTGAATACATGAGGAAAATATGCTAAAGTCAGTTATTCTGTGGATATTTAGCAACGGCAGTGTTCTCCCACTGATTAATGCTACCACTGATGCTAATGGTTTATATGAATTTTGATGCAGTTTTAATATTTCTTAGCTTACCAGGTAATAATAACATGACAAGAAACACAATCTAAAACCACACAGTCAAAATAAAAGCAAGGCTTTAAAAAAAAGGCTGTGTGTATTGGTAGCCTCAGTAACATCACACATTGATGTTGAGGATGGGCATGCAAAAATACCACCTTGTTAAGCAAATTAGAAAGCGTCCACCCCTTTTGATTGTAGCAGAGCTGTCCCTTCAACCCATAAGGCCTCATTTATCAAATTCATTGCATTGCTTACATGGTAATCTTCAGGCTACTAGTCACTGGGCTTTCCTTCATTGAAAACATATTTTTATTTCGTTTTCTTGCTTTTATCTGCCCCAGACTGGCCACCTTATACATGTGTGTATGTGTATCCATATTTCTTTACATATATACATATGTGTGTGCGCGCATGCGTGTGTGTATGTGTGCGTGTGTGTGTATACACACATACCTCTTTGTCCATAATTTACTTATAAATTACCTACTATGTGTCAGGCTCTGTGCCTGGTCTTGGAGATGGAAATATGACCAAGGTGTAATTCGTCTCCTCAAATATCAAGCATAATTATAAAAGTGCCCACCTGTTTGGTTTGCTTAACACATGTGCCTTCAATATCACTTGCTGATGAACCGGCCAGCTCTTTTCACATGTGTGCCTCCTCTGTTTCAAATGATTCAACATAGTCTGGTTCTAAACTTCCCATCAGCAAAGTTCTGTGGCTTTATGATTAGGTAAATCACAGGCACATTATTTTTATTACTAACACATCATTAGGCTGACCGTAGGCAGTCATTCCATATATGCCAATTGGGTGACTGCTTGGTTGAACCAGTAGTCAGCATATATTTGGAAACATAACAATAACAAAATAATGGCAGCTACCATTAACTGATATCTTATTAGATACCAGATACCATGCCAAGCACTTTACATACATCCTCACACTTAATCCTAATAAAGGTATTATTATGCCCATTTGAAGGATGATAAAACTGAGGCTTTGAGTTTTAAATAACTTGCCTAAAGCCACATAGGTAGGAAAGAATTGAAAGTTTTACGCATAATCATTATTGCTATACTATCTCTCAAAGAGAAAGTCCCTATCTGTAGTTGGCTCAATCCAACAAAATTTTGATTCATAGCTAACTATAAATGGATCAACACAAACAGCTAAGTTAACCTAAAGTACATAGCAATCATGTACATGAAAACTAAATATTAAAGATTAGAAAGCATATAAACTACGTATATATAAGCATGTTTGCGTGTGTATCATTAAGATTATATGCCACTTTAGGATACAGAGACCATCTTTTCTCTGCATTAGCACCCATTGTCAGGACTTGACTACATAGTTTTAACAACTGAAAGAGATTTTGTTTTTTAAAATCCCACTATGTGTTAGCCAACAACAAACATGTATCTTATCTCTGTCCTATCCTCAACATCCAGCACAATGCCTGCCATATAGCAGATGCTCAATACATAGCAATATTAAAATAAAATCATTAATTCTTCAAGTTCTGTTCTAAAGTGAATGCTCCACTTATATGAATGCGTGATAACACATGCATCTGAAATATCATAAGCAGAATCTGTGAAGCAGCATGTATTTTTTTTTTTTTTTTTGAGATGGAGTCTCGCGCTGTCGCCCAGGCTGGAGTGCAGTGGCACGATCTCGGCTCGCTGCAACCTTCCGCCCCCCGGGTTCAAGTGATTCTCCTGCCTCAGCCACCTGAATAGCTGGGATTACAGGTGCTCGCCACCACACCCGGCTAATTTTTGTATTTTTAGCAGAGACAGGGCTTCACCACGTTGGCCAGGCTGGTCTCGAATTCCTAACCTCAGGTGATCCGCCCACCTCAGCCTCTCAAAGTGCTGGGATTAAAGGCATGGGCTACCATGCCCAGCTGACATTTTCAACATATCGAATTTTTCACCACTATTTCTTAAATGCAGCTATGGAAATATAAAACACATTAATGCAATCTTCTGGCTAACTTCATAATTTCATAAATTAGAATTTTATTATGAAAAAGTTGAAAAATTTAGCATTATCACCAGAACTGCAACCTGCCAATAGATACATTCAATACATGTGACCAGTAGACACAATCAAAACAAAGCATGACATAGAACTAAATGACAGCTGTTTTCAAGACTGTAGGCCTAAATTTAGCAACATAAGCACATTTAATCATAAACTCCTAACTAACTTACATTTTATTTCCTTGCTTTACCAATTACTAGAGAATTTACATATATATATTTAATTTTATATTTATATGTAATTTTTTTACTACTCTATATATTAATATATATTAATTATATATATTAATAGTAGCAACATCTTATACACAACAAAAAGCGGAAATGTAAGCAAAGCACTAAGAAAGTTTCTTCCTAGAAGTTTATGAGTAGTTTTATGACAATCCACCCAGTGCTAATTCCTTTCATCATAGATTTAAGTAACCCTGATTGAGCACATACGTGCATTCATTTGGCCCATGTATATAGTGTCTCATCCTATTAACCATACTTTGATGGTCATTTTTTACATTTGACTTCTATTACCTTCAATTTCAAACCCTTTTAGGAAGTGGGTGAAAGAGAAAACAAATTTAAATATTCTGTTTCCTATTCTTAGTTGACTTTTTGCCACAAGAGAACCTCAAAAGTAGTGACTTCTAAAAATATTTATTATTCTATCCAACACGATATATGAAGTCACTCAATAATTTTACACATCTACTCAAAGGAAAGCAGTGAGCCTGGTGGGGATGTACCAAAGTTACAACCTTCTTACCATGAGAATTAATAGTTACAGTGCCTACCTACCACATAAGTGAACACTTAACCATTAGGTAATTTGAACCTCAGTTTTGTCACTCAAAAGGGAGCAATAAAACCTAATTGCTACAGACTGAATGTGTGTACCCCAAAATTCATAGTTGAAACTGAATCTACAATGTGATGATAATTGAGGGTGGGAGGTGATTTGAGAGGTGATTGGGAGGTGATTTGGGAGGTGAATGGGTAGAACCCTTATGAATAGGATTAATGCCCTTATAAAAGAGACCCCAGAGCGCTCTCTCTCCACTTCTGTTATGTGAAGACACAGCAAGAAGAAGCATCTGTGAACCAGAAAGCATGCCCTCACCAGACACTGATTCTGCCAGCACCTTGATCTTGGACTTCCCAGCCTCCAGAACCAAGAGAAATAAATTTCTGTTGTTTTTCTTCTATCCAGTCTATAGCATTCTGTTATAGCAGCTCAAACAGACTAAGACACTAACCCAAAGAGTTGTAAGACTTAAATGATGGATAGACATAGGTAAATCAGTTGGCATAAATATCTGACTTATAGTAGATCCTCAATAAACCATCATTCCTTTTTTTTCTGCTTCATTTCTAAATTTCTATTTTAAGACAGAAAAAATTTAAAATCAAATTCTTACCCTTCAAATGTATTAGAAGCTGAATGGGTGGTTGAAAGAATAAAAATCACAGCATTCTAATAAACTGACTTTTTTGGGGGGCACCAATACAACTTCCCTGTGAAGGACTACAATTATCATTTGTTGATATATAAAATATTTTCTAGAGGAAATTAAAATTGAAATTAGAATTTGAAATTAGAATTCACTCATATTTTTACCCTTTCTTCTAGTTGATCCTTCAAACATTGATATTTTAGCTTCAGTTTTTTGTTCTCATTTTCATTCTGGGTTAATTCCTCTGTCAGTCTGTCACACTGTGATTTCAACTTCTCCAGCTGACCACGATGAATTTTAGCCATATTCTTTTCTTCTAAACTTTCAGCCTGAGAAAAAGAGAAGGAAAAAAGAGAAAGTCCACTAGCCATAGCCAAAATACACCAAACACATTACATATTTTATCAGTGGAAAAACACTGCAAGATTTCAGCTCGTTCAAAGCATTCATATATAAATATTAAAATAAACACAAAGGAAATGTTCTTTGCAGTTATTCAATCGCTCATCAGTATTTACCAAGCATTTACGAAGTGGTAGATACTGGACTAGATGCTAAAGATAACAGATATGAATAGTAAGAGAGTCAGATGCAACAATCTATTTGACAACACTGAAAGAGAAGTGCTTATTAAAGGTGTAAGCTGGATATTTTGGAAATCCAAAGAAGAGACACCAGCTCTGCTAAGAGGGGAAGGAGTTATTAGAGAAGTGTCCCAAAAGGGAAATACTATGAGATGTTACTAACTGATAAGTTCCCCCGTCTATAGATGGGGCTTAACATTCCTGTTCACCTTCACTCCTGGTTTCTATGAAATAATTGTGTACTTTTTATGTAAGTCATTATCAATACTACTCTTATGGGGCTAAAAAAATTGTGAAGTATAACAACCAAGAAACTACAAACTTAATATGAAAAAGTTTACCAGTTATTTTTTCAACATCAGTAGTGTAGTACAATATCTATTTATTGATCTTTATTTAGGGTATAACCAGAACCAGCTTTTAAAAAATAAACTTTGGAAATAATCTATTCTATATAGGAAATTCAGTAAAGATTTGTCAGGTATGTGAACTTAAAGAATTTTAAAATAACAATAATGTAAACACTATGTGCCGGACACTGCTCTAAGACCTTTCTGTATACAGTTTTTCCTCATTTCATCCTCGCAACAACCTGTGAGAATGAAATAAGGTATTATGATTGTCCTTATTCCAATAATAATGAGAAAGAAAAGCAAGCTAATCACTTGCCCAAAGATACACAGTGAGTAAATGCAGAGCCAGGATTTGAACCCAGGAATTCTTTCTGATGTCCCTGCTTTCAACTACGCCACACTTCCTCCCAAAAGGTACAATATCATTAGGTTTTAAAAACCAACTGGGTGCAACTAGAAATGCTAACAAAACACACCTACCAGTTGCTGACAGTCGTAAGCAATCACATTTAATCTGTTTAAAATGTATGCTTTAATGCCTAAAATATATGTTTCTTTTATTTTTATAAGTTTATTATATGAGTTTCATTAGGTATATAGGAACACAATCAATGGAAACAATTTCCTGAAAGAAAGAAGTTTTGTGAGTTTTAGACAAAATCTTTATTTTATTTACCCCACAAAATTTACCTGAGAGCAGATGCCACATTAAATTAACAAAGAAATTGATTTTTTATGAGCAATCCTACATTCACAGCCCAAAATAAATTTACAAAATAAAATCTCTCATCAGGAAAATTGTTCAATTATGGTTTTAAGTTTCAGTAGAATGCTTTTACTTTTCTTTATGTCCTAACAAAAGCATAGGTAAATACAAAGAATTCCCCCTAAAGTCTGCAGTGTGCTGCAGCCAGCTCATAGAAACTGTCAAAGCCAACTGGGCTCTTCTCTTCCCAACTTCACCCCTCCCCAATGATGTCTCATTTCATAGCCTGAAATCAGCCAAGAAAGCGGTATTCAGAACCACCAAACTTGGCAAATGCTATAAATCAAGGGTTTTCCACCCACCGGAAGCCTGTTTTCGAATATTTACCAGCACACAAATGCTGAAGCTTGACTAACATCTTACTTATTGTTGTGGTTTTTATTACATTTATATTTCATTTCAGAATTTACAAAGTGATGTTTGTGCACAACAACCCAGTGATATAGAAGGACATTATTCCTATTTTAACAGTGAGGCATAAAAAGGTGAAATAACTTGACCAAGATCAAATGGTCAGCAAATGGCAAAAACACAGAACTCCAATCCTGCATCTTCTGAATCCAAAAAAAGGCTCTACAAAATGATTTTGTTGAAATTGCAATGAGGTAATAGACCAATATCCTGAAAATATTAATAGCAGATACAGCATGTCATTAAAACATTTTAAATTTAAATTTAAAAATAGGTATGAGAGGGGTGATTCTAGAAGGAGGAAAAAAATAGAACTAATTTGTATACAGAAAAAATATGGATGGCTTATCAGAGCTTATTAGACTCAAAAATGTAATAAGTTCAAATGAAGCTGAAAGACACAGAAATACAACATTTATAGAGCTACTTGTCTAAAACTCCATTGTGTGCATAATTCAGTATATTACATCTCCTGTGATGGCCTTTGCTATCAACTCATTTTAATTAATATAAATAAGTAAAAAGTATGGATATATTAATAAAATAGCATGAAGCGGTGATTTTTCCTTAAGGGTAAATTGTTTGGTTTCAAAGGAAACTGCTGGGCTCACACAATCTCTGGCCATTCTTCCAACTCTAGAGCAACTTCAATACCACATTAGGGAATAGCTTTAACACCCCTCCCAGATCTCAATCTTTCGAATTAAAAAAAAAAAAAAAGTCCAAAGGTTTCAGAAGATCCGCAGAATGCTTATAAATTCTAAATTCTTTACACATAGGGAATTTACTAAAGCTTTGTTATCATCTCACAACAAATGAACTCAAAGCACTTCCTCAAAAAAAATGAGGAAATCAATTTTCCCACATTACATGGAGAAATCCAAACCAAACAGATCATAGAGCAAGTTAGGAGCAAATGCTCTGATTTCTAGCTTTTTCAACATTTCAACTTATATCCACTGAGCATCTTCTGTATGTCTGGAATATTATGCTAGACACCATAAGAGGATACAAAATAGCTTAGAGCTAATGCCTGTCCCTCTGGAAACTTATGAACATGCAACAAATCAAAATACAAGGCAGCCTAAATGTGCTGTACCTGGGGCACCAATAAAAGACCTAAGGAAATACAGAAGACCAAGAGATTAGCCCCACCTCAATTGAGATTTATTCCAACTTCAGTGGATCCATAAAAGAAGTACAAAATTGGGCCTTAAAGGATTTGGCAGAATTCTTCTTCCTGCAGACTAGGAGGCCAATTCAGATAGAGAATGAGCAGTCAAAAGTATGCACAGTAATCTATATTTGTATGAGGAATGTTGGAGAGCATAAAAGGTAATGAACGGGCCAGGCAGTGGCTCATGCCTGTAATCCCAGCACTTTGGGAGGCCGAGGCGGGGGGATCATGAGGTCAAGAGATCGAAACCATCCTGGCCAACATTGTGAAACCCCATCTCTACTAAAAATATAAAAATACAAAAATTAGCTGGGCGTGGTGGTGCGCACCTGTAGTCCCAGCTACTTGGGAGGCTGAGGCAGGAGAATCGCTTGAACCCGGGAGGCGGAAGCTGCAGTGAGCTGAGATTGCACCACTGCACTCCAGCCTGGTGACAGAGCGAGACTCTGTCTCAAAAAAAAAAAGTAATGAATGTACATGAGTAAGGTAGAATCATTTCAAGGGGGGGCTGGGCTGGAGTGGAGACTTTATTACAGAGACAGTAAATAATTAACGAAGGTTTTTCAGTAGAAAGTGACACACTCAGATATATATTTTGGGAAAGGAAATCAGAGAGTATCTGGGGGGCTAAAGGAAGGGGTTGCAGGTAGAGAAAGTAACTAGAGGGAAGTAGGGAGGTTACTTAGAAGTATGGCTACATTGCAAGTTAGCAGTCTGCATTCTGTTTTCTAGTATGACATATGATATATTGTCCATATGCCAATGTATCCACGAGCAAATGCAGTTACTATTTCTCACTGAAGAATGCATATCTGAATGTGAGAATTATGGCCTTACAGAGATGATCTTGAACGTGCTCTAACTGAAAAAATTATTACTAACTCCTGACCATTGTGTTGACTATTATACAACCTAAATAATGGTGATAAGACATAAGTACTAGTGAGAAGGAAGGTTCTAGTTTCAACAACACTCTCAAGAAAACTGCAAGCTTCTTAAAACAAACCATCTCTCTATGCCATGCCAGTTTCTCCTAACAAATCATTACATGCTTGTCCTCATGCAAAAACCCTGCCTTCCTTTCACATCACACTATTTCTCATCAACCCCCTCTACCTTGTTGGCAACAGCTGACTGACCAGTCACCCTCTTCCCTGTGGTTTTTGGCATGTGACCAATTAATGCCTTCACAATAATATCTTAAATAGCCAAGTGTCCATCCCACAAGTTAACTTCAAAGTTATTTGACCTGCTCTTTCCCAACTACCTTCACCAACATCGCACAACAGCAACCACTGCATGACCACACCTTAGACCTTAACTCTGAAAATTCTTATATTGCACTTCCTGACCAAATCAGCAACCTCTGACTGCAGATTTTTATCCTTCAGCTTTCTCATTCCTTTGCCCACAATCTCTGTTCTTCAATGTTAGCCACATGGAAGTACTTTACATGCTCCTAGACTAGTCTCGGTCAGTTTGTACCAGTCTTCATACCAGTTTTCATCTTCACTGCTCCTAATTTCTTGGTGCACTACTGTCCTATTCTACTTCAGAGAGAAGAAACGCTATCAGTCAAGATTCACATCAATTTCCCCAGATCATCCCTACCAACTTACCCAGTCTTACTGGTTTCCTCCGAATCCTTCAGAGGAAAGACGCCTTGTCTCCTGTTGAATGCTATATACTCTTATTTTTTATCAAATCCCCTCACATCTCCTCATGTACTTTCCCCATCAACCTCTGTTGAATGGAATGAAGGCTTTTTATACTTCTTCTTTCAGCTTGCCTGTCACATTTATCACTCTTGATTATAACTTTCTTAAAATGTCTTACCTGGGTTTCCAAGACATCATTCTCTTCTGATTCTCCTCCTATCTGTCATATGGCCTTTTATTTTTATTTGCTAGGCCCTTTTAGTAAATTCTTTCCTTAAAACATTAGTGTTTGAGAGTCTCATCCTCTTTTTATTCCCTGCACAATCTCATCCAAATCCCATGATATGAACTACCACCCAAGAGTTAACTGGCTCCGAAATATTTCACTCTAATCTCAATTTCTCCCTCAACTCTTGACCCTACTAATTATTATATACTAATTATGTACTAATCTGTTCCACCTAGACTTTCTTGGTTAAGCTTAAAGTCCCTCCCCCTAACACAATATGCTAAAAAACAACAACAACAAAAACAAACTAGATTTACCACTGTTCTCTTCAAATCTTCTATTCTGTCTGTATTCTCTGTGTTGGCAATAGCATCATTATCCACCTAATCCCCCAAAGTCATTACCTACCTGTCCTTGAGTCTAAACTTTTTTCCAGACTAGCAAAGCAGTTAAGAACACAGTTAATTACCTGAGTTCAAATCCTTTCCCTACCACTCTCCCGCTGTAAGACTGTGGGCAAATTACATAACCTTCTGTGTCCCAATTTCCTAATCAGGGAGAAAACAATACCACATAATCTGCACGGTGAGGTGGGTATTAAATGATTAACACTTGTAAAGTTCTTAGAGCAGTGACCGGCACAAAATGTTGAAAAACTGATTGCTGGTAGTATTGTTATTGTCACAGCCAATCAATCAACATGTAATATATATTTTATTTTCTATAAGATCAGCTCTTCTCCAGATCCCTAATTCTACTTTTGTTTATATATTCATCAACTCTAAAAGATTACTATTCCATACTTCATCAACATTAAAACGTGTATCTTCCACATTTGACCATCTCTGACCTGGGAGTTCTTACACTTGATAGCATTATCATGGTTTCATAGGCAGGAGGCAGCATTTTTATTTCTTAGGAGCACATGCATCTAGTAATAACAGCAATGATGCATCTTATAAGGTGTCTTAGGTTTAATGAAATATAGTAAGGGTCTTTTACCTATTTTAGCCTCCATTCTGACCCGCCAATCCCAACTGAAGACCCCAAATCCACTAATGCCAGAAGGCTATCTAGGACTGGGGAAGGACTCATAGAATAGCTATATCATTTTACAGATGTCAACTATTTCAATATCATTTCATCTTAAATCATAAGCATTTTGAAAGTAGTAGTTGCATTTCAACTAAAATCCCTATCCTCAGAGAGTCTTCATTTCAATAAAGGGAGATTAAAAAATAAATAATATGGAATCTATATCATATGACACATGTTATGAAAAAAAAAAGACAGGAAGAGGAACAGATTTATCACACTCCTGACAATCATGTTATAAAATGATTGCCCTGCATGGTGATAATGCTAACAACATTAGACCTTAGAAACATTTCCTCAAATGCAAGATCCCAATTAGGCATTTACCCAGGCAACTTTGATTTGGAAAAGAAGGAGTAAATCTCGAAAGCCTTGGGTTTACACAGCCCATAAGCTGATCCACTTTAGTTACCATACTAATAAGGACTGTGGTTATAGCTTCTCTGGCCTTGACGAGTCTTTGCCTTTTATATTTTAGGAGGTCATAAATGTTGAATGAGGGCACGTTTCAGGTCCGTGACTTACTGCCACCTCTGCCTTTCCTGAACTCCCCAAACAGCTAAACGTTCTTTATAAAGGGCTGCAATGCTCTGAAATAGGTGCTCCCAGGTGGCTGTTATAACTCATTTCAACCTGGCCGAACAGGCATGAATAAGCCTCTTTATTGTTGGTTTTATCTTCCCTTCAGTGCTTGGGAATACAGAATGATCTCTAAAAGTTTACGCTTTATTAACTTCATGAGCCACCAGAAAAATTCCTTCAGTATCATCAGGATAATTCAGCAGAGGTACCTTCAGAGTCCTGATATGATTCTCAGCCTCACTCTTTTCTTTCTTAAAGTGCTTCATAAGCTCCTGGATATTCTGTTCGTGTTTTGTTTTCACACTCTGCAATGATGATGTGAGATCTTTCAGCTCCCTCTGGTGCACATCTCTTTCCAGCTTTAACTGTGTAATGATTGTAGCTGTTTCTTCATCCCTGGATTTTGCCTGTGCAGTGAGGTCAGAAAGGTTCTTAAGCACTGCTTTCTTGGCTCTCTCTTCCTCGGCCAATTTATTAGCAAGATCTGCTCGGATGGCACTCAGGTCCTTGATGGACTCTTGCATCTCAAGAAGTTTAGCTTTGTCCTGGGCCTGGCTCTTCTTGAGCTCTGCAATTTCTTCCTCCAAGTGAGCTTTCTCAACTTTCATCTGGCTTTGGATCTTACTCTGCTTTTTCAATTCGCTTTCCAGTCTATGGATGGTATCCAGGGAATTCTTAACTTCCAATTCAAGGTCAGCTTGATGAGACTTAATATCACGTAATTTCTCCTCCTTGGAGTGAAGCTCCTCCTCCTGAAGGGCACGCTTTGTTAGGACATCATTCAATTCCTTTCGAAGATTCTCTATTTGTTGTAATGCTGCATACAGCTGGGTTTTCAATTCATCCTTTTCTTTTAAAATCTATCAGGTTAAGAACATGAAGCAAAAGAAAAAAATAAAAGTTACTGTAAAATTCACCATAGACTCTGCCAGTCAGCAAAACAATGTTTAACCCACAAGGAGAAAAAAAAATCATCAAATAATTTTTGTATTTTTCCCATTTTGTAATAAAAATACTTTTAGGCCAGAAAGGTGGGGGGGAATATATAATTGTCCTGAAATAGCAACACACTGAAATATGTATTTCAAATTTTCATCACCAAAACTTATTTCAATCCATGGTCACAAATAATTATTTAAATGTAAGATAAAATTGAGCAAACAAATGGGGAAAGCAAAGACTCTCATTATAAAGAAAACTTACTAGAGGTTGAAATAATACACTATTACCTAAAATAATACTGATGTACATTCCAATGACACACTTTTAAAAAGGAGAAACCCCAAAAAAGAGATGGAAAATAATATAGGGAAGCATGCAGATACAATATAAGAAAGTTTACGGTACATTCAGCCATTATTTTTAAAATATCAATGGTGACGAAAACTCACCAATATGCAACTGGGAGCCTGGAAGCCCACAAAGAAATGAGATTAAGTCAGGAAAGGTTGGGAAAGGGCTCAAGAGAAAAGTCAAGGGCCTAGAAGTCCATCATTCTATGCCAGCCTCTCTACGATTTACATGGAAAGACAGAGGCCAAGGGTTAACCCTTCTGGCCTCTAATTCTCACCACCTAATCACTGCAAATAAAATAATGGGCAGCCAAGGGAGCCAAGATTGTTTTCTATACAACACTGGCACCAAAGATAATCTCCGTGAAACAGGAGGGAAAAAAAGGAACCAATTAAGACTCATTTCAGAATTACAAATAATGGGTTAAGATGCAAATATTTGCAAGACATTTCTACACTTCACATTTTATACTTCAGTGTAAAACAATTTATGACAAAAATTTAATGAGTCAATCACTCCAAAAAAAAGTTTCCCCAATCCTGCTCAGTTTTAACTGAAAGAAAGAAAGAGCACAAAGATAACATGAGAACTAACAAAAGGAGATGAATAAGCAGTTGAGCTCTGACCAGAAAGAAGTGAATTTGATTTTCAGTTCAATCACGGGCAATTCTATGGCCTCAGGGAAATCATTTCTCTTACTACAGAAAATAATAATAGCTATTTCATAAGACTGTGATGAAGATTAGTGAGAAAGGGGAAACAAAAAGTTGGAGTAGAATTTAAGTTCGAGGAGGTACTAGGGTCTCAGGGAGGTGTTTATGCAAGGTAGTGATCAAAACTGTACAAAGAGCCAGGCCCAGTGGCACACACCTATAATCCCAGCTATTTGGAAGGCTCAGGCGGGAAGATAGCTTTGGCTCAGGAGTTCGAGACCAGCCTGGGCAACACAGCAAGACCCCGTCTCTACTGTGAAAAGACGGGATAACTGAGGAGAAGGAACTCTGGAACACAGATGAAGGAGTTCACTTCTGAAAGAATGTAAGGTAGGAGAAATATAGATGAGCCTAAGGGTAGATGTATTATTTTTCTATTGCTTCATAACAATTTCCAACAGACTTAGTAGCTTAAAACAATACACATTTTTTATCTCACTGCTTCCAATAGGTTGAAAGGCCAAGCAAGGTATTCAGCTTAAGGTCTCCTAAGACTAAAATCAAGGTATCAGCTGGCCAGGGCGCTTGTCTGGAGGTTCTGAGGAGAATCCATGTCCAAGCTCATTCAGGTTTCTGATACAACTTGTTTCCATACAGTTGTAGGACTTTGGGTCCCCATTTCCTTGCTAGCTTTTGGTCAGCGATTATTCTGAACTTCTAGAAGCCAACCTTGTTCCTTGGCTCATGGACTCTGCCATCTTCAAAGCTTGAACAGCTTGATGAATCCTTCCCAAGCTCCAACTCTCTCTGACGTCCCCTTCTCTCAATAGCCAGAAAAAAAAAAAACCTTCTATTGAGGGCTCATGTGATAAGATTAGGCCCATCCAGATAATGTGATCACAGGAGTAATGTCTTATCATATTCATGGGTTCCAGAAATTAGGGTGACTTCTTTGGGGAGGGTCATTCTACTTACCAAACTAGAGAACACAAAAACTGATAGAATCAAATTTGGGCTGTAAAGATAGCATGGGAGGGACTGAGCGAGGGTAGGGACCTTCAATATAGTAATATATGTTTGAAGCAGATAACTTAGCCCCCTTGGCATGAGTTGAGAGACTTATAGGCAGTGCTGAGGATTAAAATCACACTTTTCATAATGAAGTCATACCATGTAAAGTGTCTTTAATTATGAAACATTATATCTTCCTGAAGTTGGATTAAAAAGCAAAGATATTTCTTTTTCACACCTAACAGTAAGTCCAGAGATAGGATGGTTCAAGAAGAATCCCTCAAAGCTCAGGCTCTGCTACTCTATAACTCTCCATCTTTTGCTGTCTTTGCAGTGTTCCAAGCTTCACATCAATTCCTGACAAGGGTGACAGCCAGAGGGCAGACAGTCACAGACCATGTGGGTCAAGTTTGGAATTTCTTTGGCAATACAGATACTAAAAACTAAGCTCTGTCGATCTGATTCTGGTTAATTGCTTGCCTAGTAGCCACAGCTTAAGATTCTGTCTAGGCATTTTCTCTGAGTCTGAAAATGTCAGTGTCTTTACTGTCATCTCAATACCCTGGACATACCCAGGGCCCTCAAATGAATAGCCTTTATCTTGAGGCAAATCAAAACAGTGGAATTGGGTTCTCTTTGCCTGGCCAGGATCTTTTTTTTTTTTTTTTTTTTTTCTGTTTCCTGACTCCCTCTTGTGCTTGCACTAATTTCAGTTTGGATAAATAATTCGACTTTTCCAAACCTAAGGGGTTCCAAATTATCAGACTCATAGGCAATTTGGATTATAGATTGCAGACTTCAGGCTCCCCACCTTAAACAAACAAAGAGAAACGAACAAAACTCTCTGCTTTTAGACAGACCAGTTTCAACCTAAACTTGTCTTTCTCTTGTAAGACCTTACTGAAGGCTGAAATATGTACACAACATACTCCAACATCCTAAAGTTTTCCTACCAGTCACTTAATACTATCCTCTTATTCACAGCATCAATGCCCCTAAATATGATTTCTGTTTAAACCAATTGCTTCCAACCACATAGCAAGGTTTACCAACTTTCCCTTTAGAACAATATGATCCTCTCTTGCCCCTTACCCTACTTCTCCTCTCGGTCAACCCTACAATTTAGGCTATTTTACTTATAGCTCCTTATTTCTAGAACTCAAAGTTTCCATAAACTTGAATTTTTTCTGCTGAGGGTAAGAGAAAATCCCAATCCGAAATGGCTTAACCCACAAGAAAATCATTCCAGGCAGAACTGCTCCAGACACAGTATGTCAAAGCTCTGGCTCCAGCTCTCTGCAATTTTGTACCTAGTGATGGTCTTATGTTAATTATTGAGTGGAATGGATAGGGGGAGGCAGGAGGTAAGCATGAATACTATGGAACCCAACTGATATTTCTATGGAAGTTTTGCTGTTACTGTTAAGGAGAAGGAATGGAAAAAGTGGAAAGTCGGGTTGACTCCAGATTAGAAATTGGTAAAATGTATGAGGGAGAAGAAAGAAATTGAAGATGTGATGAGAACAACATCAAAGTAGCTTTCAATGAAGTCCAATGTGACAGGTGAAAAACTGAATCCAGAAACCGGCTAGTAAACCAGAGGAATGTAGAAAGATCAAAATTGGGTATGAATAGTTAAAAAAGCTAGGGTGTAGGGAATAGAAGAATTATGAAAGATCAGACACTGAGCTTTGGAACTGAAGGCTTGGACATGAAACAATTACAGATGAAGATAAAATTTAAACACAGAAATCAGACGCTGAAGTAGAATTATTTCAGTGACGGTCACTATAAAATAAGACATTAGTGAATTATAAGGATACAGACTTCAGTAGGTTGCAGACTTGAACTTTGAAGTTACTAAGGATGACGGCAAGAATTAATGTCATAAAACAGGTTGATGCAAAGCCAAGTGCTAAAATCCTTGAAAAATGTAGGGGCATAAATGAAAAATAGCCAGCAGTCAAGAGCAAAAATGGGGAAAGAATACTCTAACCAGGCAAACCAAGCTTCCAAAGAAGGGGCAAAAGAAAAGATTATTGAAAGAAAGCTGAAAATAGCTGTGTGAAGCCAAAAGAATGATACTATCTAACACCATGGCAATTATAGAAACAGAAGCCAACTCCTCAAAGACATGAACACAAAGTATTATATACACAGGTTGGTTTTTTTTTTTTTTTAATTAACTAAAAGGTAGATGAGGGGCTTGCTCAATGTTTTTTTTGTTGCTGTTTTGTTTTGTTTTGTTTTTTACCTGCATGTGAGGGAAAATGCAGGCAGATGGCTGGATTATACTAATACATACTCTAGCATTTCTTGAACTGTATGTGATAGGACTGCATATGCATTCAAAAAATCATACACTTTGGCACTGATCCATTTAAAAATTACTTTCAACCATTCAAAAATTCAGATTTTACAAGATAGCATATATTACATATAACTCTTTTTTTCTGTCAGCAGGAAGGAAATACACAGAAGGAATAGATGGTAATTTAAGATTCTTGAAGTCAAATACTATCAAGCAAAAAGCTCAATACATAAGCAAGCCAATTATTCTGCCAATTCAGCAGGGGAAACAAAACAAAACAAAACAACAACAACAACAACAAAAATCCCAAGAAGTATTCCCATTATCCATATTAAAAAAGAATATGAAAAAAATTGGAAACATTCAGAAAAGCATATACTATGATTGGAGTCCAATTTTTTCCTTTATCGTTTTCAAAGCACCATTACAAACCAACGATTTCAAACAGTACCTTAAAAGAAAAAGAGAAGCAAAAATACCACAACTTACGACTAGATTATTTGTATCTATAAAGTTTTCGGTCTCTTAATATGTGTTACCTACATATCCCTGAAGTACACCACAATTCCCTGATGTAAATATCCATTTCATTGTCTTTGAGGAAAGTGTACAATTTGATCTGTCTGGGTTTTTTTTTTTCCCTGCAGTGATACGCGATTTGATATTACACATCCTTCAGTAATGAAGTAGTTTTGTAATATGATATATATCTGATAATCTTACTAAGATTCCAGAAATGTAAAAAGCAGGAAAAAAGAAATAAATCAGAGCAACTTTTAAGAGAAAAAAAGCCTTTTGCCGTTTTGTATATTTTTAAGTAACAAATCTTAAAGCAGAAAATAAATTATGCTAGAAAAAGAGAACTGGTGGTAGACACAGAACCATACCGCAAATATGAGGAGAGCATCATATGAGCATATAAAATGACTCAGAAAGGCTACTTATTAAGTAATTTATCCTTTAAGCCACAATATGTTATATTTGTAAATCAGTATAATTTTTATTTTAATACACCCTTCCAAAATACCTTGCAGTCACTTTTTGAAAATAATTAGCCCTAAAAATCAAAAAGAAAGTAGCTGTATTATAAATGTGTTAAGGTGGCTTTGTGATTTTATTAAGAATTAAATATCCCTTTGAAATAATATTCAGTAATACATTTTTAAATTTTTTTTCCAAAATTATTTACCATGTATTTCCACATCACAGATTTACTGAGCACATTTCTTACTCTTTTTCCTTGAAAAACCATTGCTCTAACTGCAACATGCTGCATTAATTTTTAAGGCTTTTAAAGGAGAAATTACAATGCCTGCTGTGATAATTGTGATACGACCCTAACTGTGGCAATCACTTTAAAACTGCTTCTTTGCTTATCATTAGTAATGCTAAGTGATAAAAATAATTGGAAGTATTCTGGGAAATGATTGTTAAACAATTTTTAATATTCTGAAAACTGAACCTAGAAAAGTCTCAGCACCATGGACTGGAATGACTGTATGATAACATGGACCCTTCTAAATCTCTTCTAATTAAGTAAAACCTCCAGATGAGATTTTCAATCAATCAATTCTCTCAACCACTCCTCTCACTAGCTACCTACCTACCTTACAGTCAGGCTCATTGAGCCAGTTGCCAGATCAGGCTGACAACAGAATAATCAAGATAGAGCAATTTCCTGGGATCAGATCAGTTCAGACACAAGTCTGAAAGCTTTAGAACTGCTTTACTTCAGGGCAACCAGCCACCCAGTATGTGTCAGATGGGTTAAAATGAAAAGCAATCCACAGTGAGTGCAAAATGATCATTTCTTTCATCTTCTATATGTCCGAGAAATTCATATGTAAAAGATAAAGCATCTTTTCCATGACAGCTCATCTGAAATAAGCATCTGTCACTCTTAAATGCTGAAAACTGATTTTATAAATATAATGCCCTATATTTTGTTTTCTTTTCAAAGAAAGTCAACTTATCCAAATGATTATTCTTTTGGAATGTACAGAGTTCTCGACAAGTGACAAATGACAAAGCACAAATGATAAACCAAGAATAAACATGGATAAAAAAATCAATCACGACTTTCCTGCTTATTGTCTTATAAACATCTGGGTTTAATTCAACCCAAAGATATATCAGATGAGAATCAACATAGGAGCATAAAATCCATTTAAAGTAACTGATTATACAAGAGAAAAGATAATGTGAAATGCATACATATATCAGTGAAATGCGTTTTGTTGCTATCAAAAGGGCATAAAAGCAAAGTCTTGAAGAGGGTTGTGATCCCATAACACTGCTCAGTCAGTGACATCCTCAGTGTCACGCATTTAAGTAAGCCCATCACAGATGCTGCCAGTAAATGGCCCTAGTAACTACTGCATTTTTTAAATGCTTCTTTCTTACCAATACCTAGTTGAAAATATATAAATAAATGAGATTTTAAAATAAATGCATTGGGAGGAAAGTTGTGTGAAAATAACAAAGATTTAGTCATTTTTTTTCCATTGGAATATTAGAAGATTAAACAATAATTCAATTTAGGAAACTTACACCTAAACTGGGGCAAGGGGTACATCTATTTATGGGCCAACTCTGAAAAGCCACATAATATTAAACTATGAAAAGGCTTAAGTAAAAAATATTTAAAAATTAACTTTTGTTAATTTTTGTTAACTTTTTGATAATTTTGAAACAGCCAAGACATAAGGATTCTTCTATCAAGGACATATTGATTATATGTACAGTATGGCACTCAAGTGTTTTTTCTAAGGATAGATGAATGAATGGTTGAATCACATGGAAAACCGTTCCTTAGGAATGTGGCTTTTATACCTGATTATTCTTGCCTGTCAGTTCATCAACAGTTTCAGATTGTTTCTCCAACGCTCGCTCTAACTTCTTATGCTTAAGCTTCCACTGCCTAATGGATTCTTGAGCTTTCAGTTTCAGGTCTTCCCTCCTCTTCTCCGCCTCCTCTTTCAGAGCCTCTGACTGCTGGAGCTCACTGAGGTACCGCTCAGCCTGCTTGGTTGCATCCTCCGCATGGCGAGTCAGCTCTGAGATCTGAAGGTCAGCATGCTTACGCTCGGCCTCACATGTGTCAAAGTGATTCTGGATCTCCTTAAGTCGATCCAACATCTGCAGTTGCTGTTTTTCCCCATTCTCCAGTTCACGTGTTAAATTCTACGAATAAAGCATGCGAAACATTAGGAACAAATCCTTGTCAAAATTGGATGTGTAGCATATCATCAAACAAGAATCTCTAATGTCACTGAAGTGGAAATCATCTGTATTAAAATTCATTAGCAATCAATTTAGAAATCATGAGTCTTTTTCTTTGTATTTTATAACCACATTAGTTGGGAATAATTTTTTATATAAATATTCCCTCTTTCTTGGACTATTTTATCATCCAAAGAGGGAAAATATGTGTTTCCAATTGACTGTCACTAAAATAGAAGGCACTTTTGAAGTGAAAAGTCCAGCTGAAGAAATATCGATGTTTTAAAATTTGTCAGGTTATCAGAGAACTATTAGTAGCAATCATATATAACATTTTGCCTTCTGGCAGCAAAACAAAATTATAATAAAAAATAAAAATAAGTAACAATAGAGTGACAGAAACATCAGCATAGATAACATATTAGGTTCCCAATAAAGTGTTTATACATTATTTCCAGATAAACCAACATAATATTATACATTGAAGCACTTATCTCAAGCTGATATGAATCACTATAGTACAGATTTATAAATACACTTAACTTTATTTTGAATATTTCTCTAATCAAGAAAAAAACCTTCAGTCTAGCTTCCCTAAAGCCAGGATGGTGATTATATATTTGGAAATTACACTAAATCATCATGATTAATACATATTTTAAGAATAACTAAATATCTATTTTAAGTTTAAAAATGAGAAGATATTGTTTTATGCAAGTTTATACAAATAAAATAATCATTAACATTAAGCCATTAAAGAATCATTAACATTAAGCCACTTTTGTAAAGCTTTGTAAGAAAGTGATAAATTCAGAAATAAAGCACTTACAATGAGTCACATAAGCTGCCCCTCCTGAGCCTTAGTTTCCAAATACTTAGTGGCAACAAAAGTAACATAAAAAGGTCATGTGTCCAAATAAGAATGGGTTCCAGGGGTTGGAATGAGGCTGTGAGTTGGATAAACAATAAATAACATCTCCACTGTACTAAGGTCCGGACAAATGAAACTAGAAACATTTACCAAGCTCCTTTGGCCCCAACAACAGAGGTTCCAGGTCCAGATTCTATGACGATCTATGGCTCAAATAAGGTTAAATATAATTTCCCTCATGATTAAAATCATGGTTTGACATTATGGCAAACATTTTTTTAAATGCCTCAAAAACAAACTTCATTTTCTGGGCGACAGGTTTGCATTTGTCCAGTTTGCTAAATTCAATGCAGCCTGGAAGATGTTTCATCCACCCAAATGGTAAATTGAGAACTGTGTACTTGTGTGTGTAGAAAATTCTAAAATAAGATGAGAAAACCCTTGTAATTGTGGTTTACCTTTTGCTCTTATTCTAAAAGTTTTACCAATATGCTAGAAATCAACTTGATTAACAAGCAGCAATCAAGTGATTCCTGATCAAAAGAGAAATGGAACTGATTTTTCTTTTCAACAAATACTTGGAAAGAGAGTGGTTATACTTCCTGTTCATCAAGCATATGGTTTATAGAAATATTAATAGGACATAGTTTTAATACCAGAGAAGCTAACGCTAATTAGGGAGGTATTCTCACTAACCACTAAATTATACTAGATAGTCCTAGGTGCTAAAACATGATGGAGAGTTACCTAAAGGGGTCTATAGACTACAATGTGGCTGCAGAGAGTCTCCCATAGGAGGTGATGCATAAGCTGAGATTTAAAAGAAAAGAAGCTAGCAATAATAATCAAATAACTATGACTGTGACTGAAATGCATTGAGTACTCGAGTTATACCAAAGATTGAATGCTGTATATGAATTACCTCATTCAATCCCAACACAAATCTAAAATGAGACAATATTATCCCCATTTCAGTGAAAAGTAACCAACATTTGCTGGAGTTAATAACTTGCTCAAGATCACACAGCTAATAAGTGAGGGCATAGGGATTTGGACCTGGATAGTCTGCTTCTAGAGCCCATGTTATCAACCTATTGCTAAACTTCCAGATTCTCAGATGACCCCAACTCCAGGCCTCTTCAGTCACCCACTGCCATGGTTTTATCTTGGTGTTTTTATCAGAACTGCCACCTTTAAAGCAAGGGGTTCCTCACTCCACCCTCTTCCCATAACTCTGGATTTAATTACTAATCTAATCAGCTATTACACCCTCTTCCTTCTGTGTAATCTGTGCTTCATTGTCAAGGAGATGACCACTCCCTTGAGATTTCTTTTGCTAGCTTTAAATCCTGGCTCTCTAACCCAAACACTATATTTTTTCACTTTAGCCAATCTCTTGCTTACACCTAGACTCCCTCTTTAAACTGTTCATTCACTGAACATAAACAACAAAACCACCAACTCTAGGTGAACTTAAAAAGTTCCTAATTCCTACATCAGGTTGAGTCCTGTAAGAAAAATCACACAGGACTATCAGTTGATGTGACCACATAGAGAGTCAACTCATTGGCACCCAGAAAGTCTTCCACATGCCTCAACCCAGCTCACACAAGGGCCATTATGACAAAAAGTCTCATCTCTGACCCTACCATTTTTACCTTTGGTTTTAGTATGTACTATAGCTCCTCCTTCAGAAGTAAAATTGGGCAGGCAGTTAATGCAGGATACCCCAAATATGTCCTACTTGTAGTATTTTAAAATTTACCAATGGTCAATTTCTTCTCTTTTCCAGCCCCCAAGGAAAGGGGATTCTTCCTTAGACAAATAGCCTATCTCTGCGATTTTCCTACTTGACTATTCTGCTTTACTTCTCTCATCTCAAAAACTAACAGTAAAGATTTTAAAAAATAAAGAAAAGAAAAACAACACCAACAAAAGCACTTTCCTCAATCCTACATTATCTTCTACCCAGTACCATGTACTCATCTTCCTCTTAAGCCAAGATCCTGGAAAGAGTGGTCCATACTTGATGCCCCTACAACCTTATTTCAGTTCACTTGGTTCACTACATCTGGTGTCCATCATACTATGAAAACAGCTCTCATCAAGATCCCCAAAGATCACCTACAGCCAAATACAATAACTCTTTAAAAATCTTACTTTGGGAGGCCGAGGTGGGTGGATCACTTGAGCCCAGGAGTTCGAGATTAGCCTGGGCAACATAGCAAAACTCCTGTCTCTACTAAAAACACAAAAATTAGCTGGGTATGGTGGCACACGCCTGTAATCCCAGCTACTCAGGAGGCTGAGGCATAAGAACAGCTTGAACCCAGGAGGTGGAGTTTGCAGTGAACTGAGCTTCCGCCACTGCACTACAGCCTAGGCCACACAGCGAGATTCAGTCCAAAAAAAAAAAAAATTTCCTTCACCTAGTTTCCTTGTAGCAGGTGACACTGTTAATAACCCCTTGCTCATTCTAACTCTCTGCTTCCTTAACTTTCATAATACTACTTCTCACTAGTTCTCTATCTTCTTATTCTTCTTCTTTCATAATCTCCTTTCCTCAGTCTCTTCTACCATTTAGCCTCTTAAATCTAAATAACTCTATAAAGTTCCAGTATTATGCATCATCCCACCTACACAATACCCTCGGTAGATGAGTATTTAGGTAGACAGATATTAGTAGGTATTAGTGAGTCCTACATTCAGAAGCCATACTAACCCGTCATCTCCAGACTTTCAAATATCTAATGGCTTCATAACTTTCTACACTTAGAAATCTCACAGGCATCTTAAATTTAGCAAGTCAAGAAGTAAGCTTATCTGAGGACCAACTCCTAACAAAAAGGCAGTCCTACTAAAATGGCAGGAAAGTGGCTCTCTGATGAGGGAGGATGGAAATGAGCTGAATTGTGTATTTTAATAGTGAGCAGATCTGAAATAATCACTGTAGGAAAAGAGGAAATGAACAACTGATAGATGTCTAAAAGATAACAAACAGAAATAAGGTTCTAGTTAGATAATCTCAAATTTATAAGGGGCCCAAGAGTATACCAAATTCTTTGGATTTCTCCAGCAACTCACTTGAACCCAGAAGCAAAGTAACTTCAGGGTTATTTAATCTTCTGTAATTACAGAGCAACAACAGGGAGCACAGGATTAACATATTCAAGCCCAGAGCTTACGCAGGCAAACTCTTTTGTTCTCACATTTAAAAACTGCGGACTCTTATATTAACATGCTACATGCAATAATTCACTTTGAATAATATTTGAGAAGATCATGTCATTCATTGGGTATGTGAGTGTAAATGAACAGAAAAGGGTATGGATCTTCTTGTAAATAATTGTGGTTTTCACTACTCAAGAGAAAGCAGGTTTGAATTTGTCCTGGATGAACACCTCTTCTAACTGCCCTAAGTCTGGAAACTATCAGTAGCTACTGCTTTGCTATCAGCCTGTGTTATGTTTCAGGTAAAATTCATCATAGAGGTCCTTCCTATATTCTCCTAAGGATCCTATTCAGCCATTGTTTCGGCATTTCTTTAATCCATTTTCCTCAAATAACCAATCAGAAAAATCTAACTGTAATAAATATTTATCCCACATCAATCAAAGGACTATACTACAGAACCCTCATATCAATTCCCAACACATATACACTCTCACTCACATACATATGAACATATACATAGAGCACATAAGTGTACAAACACATAATAAATCCATGCATAAATGCTTTCAGGGTATTTATAGTAAATATTAAGGCACAAGTAGTAAATATTATTTTCCTAATGTACTACATGAAATGCTAAATGAAAAGCATTTTACTTATTTATTCCATTATAATGATTTTCAGTTCTATTATTACTATTATATATTCCTGGAGGCATCTTCTACACTGAGGAACTTTTTACATTTAGATTGTGTGAAATTATCTCAGCCACTAAAGCAGAATGGTTAAATTTCATATCACTTAATTAAGTCCATGTTTATTTCTTGCTATATAAGCAGTGTCAAAAAAAGGAACAACTCAAAAACAGAATTATCCATATTACCATAAATTCTTGCCCATACATTGCCAAAAGGCTTATAAAAGCTCCATCTAAATCTAAAACTTTATATCTTTCAATTCTCCTTCTTTTCTCTTTCTTTCTTCAACTGGGAAAAAATGGTGATGAGTAGTTGGGTTGAAGGTCTCAGGTTTGCTGGTAGTTGGAAGGATTTATAGGACTCAGCATATTACAGTCATAATTATGTTAAGATTTATTAAAGAGGAAAGAAAGAAAGCAAAATTAGCAAAGAGAAAAAGGCACATGAAGTGAAGTCCAGTGGAAACTAAGAGTCCACTTCCAGTGAAATTATGCAAGACATATTCAATTTCTCCAGCAGTGAATTCTGACAACACATATAAAGTGTTATCTATGAGGAAAGCTCATTGTGTCCAAAGTTTTAATTAGGGGCTGGTCACTTGGGCACCATCTACCTGTATGGAGCAAAATTTTAGACTCTCAGTAACCAGGTGGTCAAAATGAACTATATTTTTTGTAGTCTAGACACAGTGAATTCTCCTTATTATTATTTAAGTAAAACTTTATTTCAGCGTAGAAAACTACTTATCATCCAAGTTCTCAAATGCCAGAAAAGAACTGCTAAGCCTGCATTTAAAACATTTTCCATGAGGGTTTAAGAGACATAAAGTAGACTACCACACAGGTGGCAACAATAACTACTCATTTGTTCACTGATGGAATGAACGTATAATATAATATAGTGCAATTTTTCCTCTACTCACACTTGACAGTGAACACACACAAGAGATTGGGCACTTTGGTGAACATTTAAAAACATATCTTGAAAATGGAAAATCTACCCCCAAATAAACCAGGATAAACAATGCATATTTTAAATAATCATTTTCATTTATAGTATTTATGTGCTTTGTATAGAAACTTGTAAGGGTAAGTGAGAAAACTGCCAGACTGTAATGACTCAAAAGTCACATCTCTAGGAAGACAGTGGCATATCATGGAAACAGAATGAGTCACTCAGGCTTGTGTTCAAATCCCAGCTCTGCTATCCTGTGACCTTAGAAGGGTGCTTAACCTTCGTGAACCAAAGCAACGTTGTTGCAGGAAGTCAGGGACCCCAAACGGAGGGACTGGCTGGAGCTGTGGCAGGGGAACATAAATTGCGAAGATTTCATGGACATTTATCAGTTCCCAAATAATACTTTAATAATTTCTTATGCCTGTCTTTACTTTAATCTCTTAATCCTGTTATCTTCGTAAGCTGAGGATGTATGTCACCTCAGGATCACTGTGATAATTGTGTTAAGCGTACAAATTGATTGTAAAATATGTGTGTTTGAACAATATGAAATCAGTGCACCTTGAAAAAGAAGAGAGTAACAGCGATTTTTAGGGAACAAAGGAAGACAACCATAAGGTCTGACTGCCTGCAGGGTCGGGCAAAGAGCCATATTTTTCTTCTTGCAGAGAGCCTATAAACGGACGTGCAAGTAGGGAAGATATCGCTAAATTCTTTTCCTAGCAAGGAATATTAATATTAATACCCTGGGGAAGGAATGCATTCCTAGGGGGAGGTCTATAAACGGCCACTCTGGGAATGTCTGTCTTGTGCAGTTGAGATGAGGACTGAGATACGCCCTGGTCTCCTGCAGTACCCTCAGGCTTACTAGGGTGGGGAAAAACTCTGCCCCTGGTAAATTTGTGGTCAGAATGGTTCTCTGCTCTCAAACCCTGTTTTCCGTTATTTAAGATGTTTATCAAGACAATAAGTGCACCGCTGAACATAGACCCTTATCAGTAGTTCTGCTTTTACCCTTTGCCCTGTGATCTTTGTTGGACCCTTATCAGTGGTTCTGCTTTTTCCCTTTGTCCTGTTCTCTCAGAAGCATGTGATCTTTGTTAGACCCTTATTAGTAGTTCTGCTTTTTGCCTTTTGAAGCATGTGATCTTTGTATCTACTCCCTGTTTTACACCCCCTCCCCTTTTGAAACCCTTAATAAAAAACTTGCTAGTTTGAGGCTCAGGTGGGCATCACAGTCCTACCGATATGTGATGTCACCCCCAGTGGCCCAGCTGTAAAATTCCTCTCTTTGTACTCTTTATTTCTTATGGAAAATAGAAAGAACCTACACTGAAATACTGGGGACAGGTTCCCCCGATACAATGTCACTTATAAAATGCACTCAATAACACCAACTTCCAGAGGAATGATAACCTACATGAAGATAAAGCACCCAAAAGAGTAACTGACACATTTTAGGAACTCGATAAAGAGAACTTTTTATATCTTGCTAGCAACAATGTTAGAATTAGTGACATAATCCAATGTCTATATTTTACAGATCAGGAAATTGAGGCACAGGAAGAGTGATCAATCCAAGAAAAGGCAGATAGTTTTTGGCAGAGAAAGGACTAAACACAGGTCCCTAATATTCAATCCAATATTGATTCCACTTCACTATGATAATGATTTGGATACTATTCAAATGACCCCTTTAATAACTAAGTTGCCATGTTCCTTCCAGACAAGAGGAACTCCTGAATAGGAATCATACGATCTTGATGCAGAGGTGTTTCCTAAATGTTTGTGAACTGAGAAAAAAAAATCACAGGATAAGGTTGACTTGTGTTAAAACTAAACCAGGCATCGACTAGTTATTTATTCCTTTCTACGTTAAAGACACTAGGTTAGGCACTAAGGAAGTACTTCAGTATAAGTACTGATTGGGGTGCATATGAATGAGCAGGAGAGAACAGACATTGCTGTTAACTAGTAGAAACCAGATTTAAGTTAGTAGGTTTCAAGAGAAACTACTCTGTTCAGCAAGACCTCAGAAAGAAGAGAAATGAAACATGAGAAAGAAGGCAAACTAAAATGTGAAGAAGAGAAAAGATTGGGTCACTTATGGAAAGAAAACGAACATTCACTACCAAAAAACATATGGGCAACAAATTTCACCACTGGTGGCTGATTATGACAAGTAATAGCTTGAGAGGGCTAAAGAGAGATTAAAAAATAAGGTCAGCTTGCTTATGAGTTCAAGGACTTTTTTGGCTGAGATGATGGGGTTTTCTAAATATAAAATCATTTCATCTGCAAACAGAGACAATTTGACTTCCTCTCTTCCTATTTGAATGCCTTTATTTACTTCTCTTACCTGATTGTCTTGGCCAGAACTTCCAATACTATATTGAATAGGAGTGGTGAGAGAGGGCATCCTTGTCTTGTACCGGTTTTCAAAGGGAATGCTTCCAGCTTTTGCCCATTCAATATGATATTGGCTGTGGGTTTGTCATAAATATCCCTTACTATTTTGACATACGTCCCATCAATACCTAGTTTATTGAGAGTTTTTAACATGAAGAGATGCTGAATTTTATCAAAGGCCTTTTCTGCATTTATTGAGAAGGAACTTAAACATATTTAGAAGAAAAAAAAACAAACAACCACATCAAAAAGTGGGCAAAGAATATGAACAGACACTTCTCAAAAGACGACATTTATGTGGCAAACAAACATAAGAAAAAACAACTCAACATCAGTCGGATGTGGTGGCTCACACCTGTAATTCCAGGACTTTAGGAGGTCGAGGCAGGCAGATCACAAGGTCAGGAGTTTGAGATCAGCCTAGCCAACATAGTGAAACCCTGTCTCTACCAAAAATACAAAAAATTACCTGGGCACAGTGGTGGGTGCCTGTAGTCCCAGCTACTTGGGAGGCTGAGGCAGGAGAATCGCTTGAACCCAGGAGGTGGAGGTTGCAGTAAGCCAAGATTATCTGCACTCTAGCCTGGGTGACAGTTGTGAGACTCTGTCTCCACAAAAAAAAAAAAAAAAAAAAAAAAGCTCAACATCACTGATCATGAGAGAAATGCAAATCAAAACCACAATGAGATACCATCTCATGGTAGTCAGAATGGCAATTATTAAAAAGTCAGGAAATAATAGATGTTGGTGAGGCTGTGGAGATACAAGAACACTTTTACACTGTTGGTAGGAATGTAAATTAGTTCAACCATTGTGGAAGACAGTAGGGTGATTCCTCAAGAATCTAGAACCAGAAATACCATTTCACCCAGCAATCCCACTACTGGATATATACTCAAAGGAATATAAATCATTCTATTATAAAGATATATGCACACGTATGTTTATTGCACCACTATTTACAATAGCAAAGACATGGAATCAACCCAAATTCCCATCAATGATAGACCGGATAAAGAAAATATGGTATATATACATCATGGAATACTATGCAGCCATAAAAAGGAATGAGATTGTGTCCTCTGCAGGGATCTGGATGAAGCTGGAAGCCATCCTCCTCAGCAAACTAACACAGGAACAGAAAACCAAACACCGCATGCTCTCACTCATAAGTGGGAGTTGAACATTGAGAACACATGGACACAGAAAGAGGAACAACACACACCAGGGGGGCCTGTTGGGGAGTGGGGGGTGAGGGGAGGGAACTTAGAGTATGAGTCAATAGGTACAGCAAACCACCTTGGCACACATATAACCTATGTAACAAACCTCCATGTTCTGCACATGTATCCCGTTTTTATTTTTTAGTAGAAATAAAGAAAAAAAAAACAAAAGTAAGGTCAGAAATTGACTTGGATACTGAAATCCAGTTTAAGCTTTCAAAGGTTTTCTAGCAGGAGAATAACATGATTAGGTATGTGCTTGAGAAAGATTAATCACCAAAAGACTTTATGCTAACACTAGGATATTAAATATTATGGAAACATTAAAAATAATTGAACATAATCCTTCTAAACAGGAATGGACTTTTAGAACCAATTCTTTTCTCATCTGAATTGAATTTCAGCAACCAAATCCAATGGAGCTGGCTTATCATACATAAGAACAAACTGTGGCATTTGAAAGACAAAAAGAATAGTAAGCATTTGTCAGTTTTTCTGAAGACAATACACGTTTTCATTCAATTCAATAAATATTTACTGCACTCAGCAATATCCTAGTTGCTGAGACATGAAGATGAATAAGATAGCATATTTCTGTGTTCTATTGCTCCAGAGAACCACAGGGCATAGTAGGCAAGACAGACATCTAACAGTTATTTTTAATAAATGTGATATATATGAGCCATTCTTTGTGCTCTATTTCAAACCTTGCCTCTCTTCCAAATTTATGCTGCCTAGTATATGCTAACACCTCATTCCTGAGTGCCTTTATCTGATTTTATGGTGAAGAAAGAAATGATACTTTCTTCAAAACAACAGCCCTATGTTAAAAAAAAAAAAAATAGGTAGTGGCTAAGGAAACAAAAGAAGTTAATTTAACAGTTGCTACTAAAAGTATTAAAAAGAAAAAGAGTGGGCAGTGGGGAAAAAAGAGACAGAAACAGAGGTGGAGGAAATAAAATGAATTCCCATGCCAGCCAATCCCGGAAGTCACACAGCTCCCAACACCACTCATGCCAAAGTATGCCCAGCACTATCTTCTTTCAGAATCAAAGTTCCCTTAACACCAGTGTGAGTAAAGGACAGGAAAATGGGGAAGAGAAAAAAGATCAACATGTGAATCTGATCAACAAGACACCGCTCCCAAATATTCACAAGTAAAGCTTTTTGTAAGACTGCAAATTAACTTGACTCTACAACATTTAAAAAGAATGACCCCAAGATAAGGGACAGGACAAATGGAAAATCAATTATTTGTAAAGCCTCTATTTCATCCTGAATAATTAGTGAAGAAGAAAAGCCACTTGTTCAATTTATTCCTTTTTCCCAGTTTTATGATATCTGAGAAAACCTCTTCTAAATTTTAGGACAAAAAAATTAAGCATAAATTATTAATGTTTATACTAGCTAAACTGTCAGTTATTGGTATACCATATACATGATACAATAGTTGTAGATTTATAGTTACATTTTTATATATTTACATATATATATAAAACAAACTTTTTAGTATACTAGAATAAACATGTGTACTGCAAAATTATGTGGATGTTTATATTATACTCATTTTACAGAACATAAAGAATAATTTTAAAATTTTAATCATTTTTAAATAATTAAAAGTTTTTATAACTTTGAATTAATGAAAAACTCATTTTAATATAAGTGTTTTGTTTATAAAACTTTGGTATGCCCACAATTAATTACAGTATTTCTTATATAAAAACACACAAACCAAACTGCAATAATGTGTTTCATAATACAGTTTCCAGAAGCACAGTACAGTGAAAAGTAGCAATTGCCTAAATGTATCAAAATCATATACTGCAATGATAATGATATTTCAAACACAGGCATATAAAGTTCCATTCTCTCCAAGGGAAATGCAGTAACATTAAAGCTAATAAGTGGCAGAAAAGCCAATGATAGAACGCCACTTGAAATATAATTCAATTAATTATCTATAATACTGACCCTATCAACAAAAATTAAACTAATCCCTGTCCGAAATATGACTTCTTTAAAATAGGGACAAAATGAAAATATTGAAAGAATATAAATGCTGCATCTAAATGGGATACAAATACCACAGTGAGAAAAATAGCTGACTCAAGTGTAAAAACATATATATACATATATATATATATAGTATTCCTATTTTGTATTTATTGAAATTAGACTGAGTTCTAGCTTGTTGGAACATTTTACAGTTTCCTTGTGACCAGTTAATTGCATTTAGAGATGATTTAGTTTTAACTAAACTAAAATGGAGTAGATGCTTTAAAAAATCTTCAAAGAAATTGTATATTGCATATAACATTATTGATGTGTGTATATGTATTTATAAATGTGATATTAAGATTAACATGAATTCAACCGACATTCACTTGGGTGCCAACTATGGACACAAGGCTGCTCAAGGGCAATGAAAAATACAAGGCAAGTTCCTGTTCTTCAACTAAAAGAAAACCTGATTACTGGCACTGTCACGTACAACCCAATAGCAATCAGCCCCCATTGCCACCTCCCTCTAACATATTCTCCTATCATATGGAAATCCCAAAACTGAATACTCGGCACTCTCTTGAGGTTTTGGGATAAACCTCAAGGTTTATCCCAAACCTTGATAACCTAGATAAATCTAGGAGATTTAACCTAGATAAATCTCTAGGTTTTGGGATAAAAATTAGGATCTGTCAATTAGATGCAATGTTTAGAGATTTGGAATGTGGAAATGAGGCAGGGACCATATTCTTGCTAATTTGGGCATACTAGTCATACAGTATAGTCATACTGTATGCTACTAGTCATACAGACATTATTTATTTTGTTCTGTAGTGGATCTCGCCCTTTGTCCTAGCTAAGAGGCCTTTGCAGCAGCAGCTTCCCAGTCCCTGGAAGCCTAAGCAGGGCCAAGTCTGCCAATGATATTACAAACACTTACTAATAGAACACTAGAGCGGCTCTATTTCCAGTACTAACCCCTAACTGATATTATAAAGTTTTGCTTTTATTGAATAAACTAAAGAATTAACAAATTTAATGGAGTTTCACCTGAAATTTTCAGATTCTCAAATCAAGCCATCCCCTACTCATCTCTATTGGGAAATTAGTTTGACATATGCTTGCATGTCTTGATGAACTGAATTTATTCATTTCAGTATAATTTGAGTGTTTCATGAACTGATACTGAGAGCACAAGTAATCAATTTTCCACAGTCAGAACTAAGGCAAGTCTCTTTGAATAAAAGAACTCCAATCAATCAAAGGAAGTCTGGGAGCCCTGAACTATACCTACATGAAGCTAAATTAGGCTGTCATTCATTGAGACCATACCATTTCAAATGGTGTTTTTTAAAGTAGTGATTGGTTGAAAGTAGAATACTATATTTAAATTTTAGTCAATTCTTTTCAACTCAAGCAAAACTACTAACAATCTTTAAAACTTGATTCAAATTCTTAATGAGTGAATTAGCAGACAAATAAAACATCAGGGGCCATGGTAATAACCATATCCCATATATTATTCCTTTAAAATATAGCCTACTGTCTTCTCTATCATTCTAATTTTGACCACATATGCCATTATCATTTTCTTTTTGCCAAATGGAGCAGAAACACACAAACAATATCAATCCCAAATAATAGGTTCTTCAGTCTTCGTGATTAAAAATAGTTATTTCCAAACAAATCATACGAGAGGCTTCATACAACCTCTTTGTACTTTTTAATAAAACATGATACTAAACTTAAGCAAACTACAGAAAATCATGTTCTATTAATTAAATACACTCATCTCTTTGGGAAGAAATAAAATATTAACTTCTCTTTCATTCAGTAGATATTCACTACATGGAAGATTTTAAATACACATTTCTTCAGAGTGTTTAACTTAAAACACAAGGGACATGTAATTAACATCTAGACCTCAGTAATGCACGAGGGAAATTCTGACCCTGGAACACATATCTCAAAGTACATTTCTGTTTTCTTAATTTATCTCACACCCTATTAGACTGATAATTTCAATACTGCAACTCTGATGTTTAAAGTAGGCACTTTGGGAGAAGAAAATTTTAATAAAAATAGGATAAAACTCTTCTGCTTAAAGTAGATTGGTATTTGAGACTGCTTTTGATTGAGGTAGAACAACTTGGTTATACATTTGCTATGAAATGCGATAGGCCAAAGCAAGTATCAATAAAAGACATACACCTATATCTCACCAATATTAATGTGGCAGCAGAGAAGACTAAGAGAAATTACACAGATCAATTTTAAAAAAAGTTATTCTGAAATATAAAAAAAATATTGAGGGAGAGAAACTAAATATAACATAACACCTAATATTATTGCCTTACATCATTATAGAGCGTTATGGTTTATTTGAAAGAGAATAGACACATTATCTCACATAATACAGTAACTTTGTGCACTTGGAAGAAAGCAATTTTTCTATTTTAAACATGAGGAGGAAACAGAAACTAAGGAAAGCTATACAGATGAGAGACTTTGTTTTTCAAAAATAAATATTGTTTCAAATAAATATAATAATCTTTTTTTGATTCAAGTAGACATGGAAAGGGGTGGCTTTGGGCAATTTTTCTTTAATCAGGCCCTCAATAAAATGCATTAACACCTTCCCCATAAAGCCACCCAATATTCAAATAATTAAAGTAAAATCAGGTTACTTTCTATGCCACTAAGAATTCAAGACATGGCTCCTAACCCAATTTCACACCATCCAATCACATTGCCACCTATTAATTTCTACTTACGTTTAAATTAAGTAAAATTAACTATTAAAGTTAAAAATTTAGGTCAATTTGAATTCAAGATGGCTAACTAGAGACACAGACACCCGCTCTCTGCAGAAGCAAGAACCAAAATTACAAATAGATTCTCATACCTCAAATAGAACATCGAGGAGAGAACACTAGTTTAACAGAAAAGTCTCAGGAAACACCAGGGGCAAACAAGGTACAGGAAGTAAGAGACCAGCTCAACTGGGATCAGCTGAAGACCCAGCGGGGCTAGGTTTGACAGAAAAAGGGTAAGTGAGAGAACTTCAGCTGTTCACATTCCCACCACAAACTGCTGCAATCTCAAACACCGGAGAGCTCCTTTATCCACATGAACCCTAACACTAGCAAGGACAGAGATCTGAACATCCCGTAAGGGCCCTGCACCAGACGGGAACTTGTGCTAGGTTACTCACCCCAACACAGACACCTAAGCAGCTACAGCTGGGTGCCACTGTGAGAGCACAGCCATTATAGGTCTACATCCTGCCCTGGAACGACAGTCCCAACATCTACACATCCTGGGTGCCCACGGACATCTCCCTGTGTCCCCCAGAAGGCTACAGCAGCACAGAACTGGCTGAACCCAAAGGTAGTGCAGGGTCCCTAGTACTCTAGCACACAGGAAGTATGTCCCAGGGAAAGAAGGATAGAGCACATCAAAAAAGCAGCCCCTGAAACAAAGGATACCAAGGCAAGCACCTTCCAGAGCCCAAGAACTCATTGTCTGGGACCAGGAGAAGTGACCCCACCACCAGTAGTGGCACAAACTCTATGCTTGGCCTCACAAGCAGAGAGTGAGATCCCCTCCCACTGGCAGTGGTCTCTGTGCTCAGACTCACAAATAGAAAAGTGAGACACCTTTTGCCCTTCTGCAAACTGCTGCAGGCACAGCCAATACAGTAGCCAGATGTCTGCCTGTATGGGGCTGTGCATGGCAACTATGCCCCACTGGCAGCATAACCTCTGTGCCCAGGCTTGTGTAAGGTCAGGATCCCTCCCCACCTCTGCATGACTCTGCAGTGCTGTTGCCATAGAAAGCAGGAGAGCCTGAGAGCTGCATGTCTGGGCTGTGTGTGGGAACCCTGTACTGTACCTACCAACAACACCAGCATACACCTGTTGGAACCCAGAGGGTCATCTCACCGCTGCTACTGCCATCACTCATACCACAGCACCTGCTTAGGGATCTGAGAACACAATCACCAACCTGGACCACCGCTACCACTACCTGCATGCAAGCAAGCCATATGAAGACCCAAAATCTTCCCTGGAGCCCAAGATCAGGCATGCTCGGCCCACCATTGCCACTATGAAGACCCAAAGACTTACCTACCTGACACCTCTATCGCCAGGAAAAATTCACCACAGCCTCCACTAATAACTGTACCCTAAACCACCAAGAAAACAATGGATACCACTGACGCTGTTTACAGCTGAAGAAATCATACAGAGACTATGCTACCACATGCACCCAGAATAAAAGCCAAAGGGCCCTTCCCAACCAACACCACTAATGTGTTTTCAGGAAACATTCCTCCCCTATGAAAGCAAATTCAAAAAGTTGGAAAAAAACAACTATTATGACAGATATACAGATATCAATGTAAGAACACAGGAAGCATGAAAAAGCAAGGAAATACAACACCTTCAAAGGAAAACAGTAATTCCCTAGCAAACTATCTCAATCAAAAGGAAATTCACAAAATTCTGAAAACACAATTCAAAATTGTGAAACTAAAGAAGCTCAGTGAAAGACAAAAAAATTACAAACAAATAATAGAAGGAAGTCAGAAAAACAATTTGGGATATAAATGAGAAACGTATGAATGATACAGATATCATAAAAAAGAACCAGACAAGAATTCTGGAACTGAAGAATTCCTTGAATGAAATACAAAACACACTTGAAGTCGTCAATAACAGACTAGACCAAGCTGAAGAGAGAATCTCAGAAATTGAAGACCAGTCCTTTAAAATGATTCAATCAGAATTTAAAAAAAAAAGAACAAACAGAGCATACATGATATATGAGATACCAAAAAGTGACCAAATATATGAATTATCAGTACACCTAAGGTGAGGAGGAAAGAAAGTGATTCAAAAACCTACTTAACAAAATAATAGATAAAAACTTCTCAAGTCTTGAGAAATATTTAGACAACAAGATACAGATGGCCCAGGGATCCCCAATAAGATACAATACAAAAAGATATTCTCCATGGCACATTATAGTCAAACTGTCTAAAGTGAATCACAAAGAGGAAATTCTAAAACCAGCAAGAGGAAAGCATCTAATCACTTATAAATGAGCCCACATCAGACTAACGGTGAACTTCTCAGCAGAAACTTTATATACCAAGAGGGAATGGGAAGATATATTTGAGGTACAAAAGCGGGGGAAAAAGCATAACCAATAATATTATTTTTCATATATAAAAAAAAAATTGTCTCACAGACAAGCCAAACCTAGGGAATTCAAAACCACTACACCACTATTGCAAGAAATGCTCAAGGGAGTCTTAAACCTGAAAGTGAAAGGACAGCAGTTACCACAATGAAAACACATGAAAATATAAAACTCACTGAAAAAGCAAACATAAAAATAAAAAAGAGACTCAAATTGGTACCACCACAGAAAATCAGCAAACCACAAGGACAACAACAGGGACAATAAGCGAAAAAGAAAGGAATAAAGAATATACAAAACAGGCCAGGCGCAGTGGCTCATGCCTGTAATCCCAGCACTTTGGGAGGCCGAGCTGGGCGGATCACGAGGTCAGGAAATCGAGATCGTCCTGGCTAAACAGTGAAACCCCGTCTTTACTAAAAATACAAAAAATTAGCCGGGCATGGTTGTATACGCCTGTAGTCCCAACTACTCGGGAGGCTGAGGCAGGAGAATGGCCTGAACCCGGGAGGTGGAGCTTGCAGTGAGCCGAGATCGCGCCATTGCACTCCAGCCTGGGCGACAGAGCAAGACTCCATCTCAAAAAAAAAAAAAAAAAAAAAAAGAATATACAAAACAGCCAGAAAACAATGAACAATTCGACAAGAAAAAAAACTCACATATCAATAATATACCTGAATGTAATTAAATTAAATTCTCATATTAAAAGATATAGATTGACTGAATGGATTTTTAAAAACGTGACCTAACTATATGCTTCCTACAAGAAATGAATGGATTTGATTTCCTTGTATTTTGTTGAGGTTTTTTTCTTTCCCATCTATGTTCATCAGGAATGTTGGCCTGTAGTTTTCTTTTTAAGTTATGTCCATGTCTGGTTTTGGTAACAGAGTAATGTTGGCCTTGTACAATGCACTAGTGATAATTGCCACCTCTTCAGTTTTTAAAAATACTTTGGGAAGATTGGTATTAGTTCTCTATACACCTGGTAGAATTCCACAGTGAGCCCATCTGATCCTGGGCTTTTCTTTGATGAAAGAATTTCTATTTATTTTAAGTTCTGAGATACATGTGTAGGATGTGCAGGTATGTTACATAGGTAAATGGGTGCCATGGTGGTTTGCTGCACCTATCAACCAATCACCTAGGTATTAAGTTTAGCATGCATTAGCTATTTTTCCTGATGCTCTCCCTCCCCTAATGCCCCCCACAGACCCCAGTGTGTGTTGTTCCCTTCCCTGTGTCCATGTGTTCTCCTTGTTTAGTTCCCAATCATAAGTGAGAATGTGCAGTGTTTGGTTTTTTGTTCCTGTGTTAGTTTGCTGAGGTTAATGGTTTCCAGCTCCATCCACATCCCTACAAAGGACATGATCTCACTCCTTTTTATGGCTGCATCATATTCCATGGTATATATGTACCACATTTTCTTTATCCAGCCTATCATTGATGGGCATTTGGGTTGATTCCATGTCTTTGCTATTGTGCTGCAATGAACATACATGTGCATGAATCTTTATAATAGAATGATTTTTATTCCTTTGGTATATACCCTGTAATGGGATTACTGGGTCAAATGGTATTTCTGGTTCTAGGTCTTTGAGGAATTGCCACTCTGTCTTTCAGAATGGTTGAACTAATTTACATTCCCACCAATAGTGTAAAAATGACTCCACAGCCTCACCAGCATCTCTTGGTTTTTGATTTTTGTCTGTTTGTTTTGAGATTAAGTCTCCATCTCATTCTTTTTATTAAGAGTTTCTCTAACTAATGGATGTTGAATTTTCACAAGTGCTTTATTGGTATCTGTTGCTTTATTTTAAAAAGTTATTTTAAAATCATTCAGAAAATGGCATATATATTTAGGCAGAAGAGAGACTAGGGCAGAAACCCTAGTTTGTGTGTGTGTGTGTGTACAGACATATATGTGTGTGTGTGTGTGTTTGAGAGTGTGGGTGTGTTTGTATGTATGTATTATCCAGATAGACAGGTAACAGTCCTTTGGTTATTATCTCTCTTCTGCGTGTGTGTGTGTGTGTGTGTGTGTGTGTGCACGCATATGTATTATCTAGATAGATAGATAAATAGATAGATAGATGATAACAGTCCTTTGGTACCTTGCATAAAGCAAAAACTTTATCTTTTTGATTTTCCACAAGATTTATGTTTTTAAATTTTTTCCAATTTTTATTTTAGGTTCGGGGGCACATGTGCAGGTTTGTTACACGGGTAAATTGCATGTCATGGGGATTTACATAGTACCCAATATATAGTTTTAGTTTTTCAGTCCTCACTCTACTATCACCCTCCACCCTCCAGTAGGCCACAGTGTCTATTGTTCCTTTCTTTGAGCCCATGTGTACTCACTGTTTAAGCTCCCACTTATAAGACAGAACATGCAGTATTTGGTTTTCTGTTCCTGAGTCAATTGGCTCAGGATAATGGCCTCCAGTCGCTCCAACTATGTTGCTGCAAAGGACATAATTTCATTAGTTTTATGGCTGTGTAGTATTCCATGGTGTATATGTACCACACTTTATTTATCCAGTCCACTGTTGATGGGGATGTAGGTTGATTGCATTTCTTTGCTATTGTGAATAGTGTTGCAATGAACATAGACACGTATGTGTCTTTATGGTAGAAAGCCTCACATTCCTTTGGGTATATACCCAGTAACGGATTTCTGGGTATAATGGTAGCTCTGCGCTCTTTGAGAAATCTAGAAACTGCTTTCCACAGTGGGTAAACTAATCTACACTGCAATCAGCAATGGACAAGCGTTCCCTTTCTCCATAACCTTGCCTCTGGTTGTTATTGTTTGTTTGTTTTTGAGACAGAATCTTGCTCTGTCGCCCAGGCTGGAGTGCAATGGCACGATCTCGGCTCACTGCAACCTCCATCTCCTGGGTTCAAGCGATTCTCCTGCCTCAGCTTCCTGAGTAGCTGGGATTACAGGCACGTGCCACCACACCCGGCTAATTTTTGTATTTTTAGTAGAGACGGGGTTTCACCATGTTGGTCAGGCTGGTCTGGAACTCCTAACCTAGTGATCCGCCAACCTCAGCCTCCCAAAGTGCTGGGATTATAAGCGTGAGCCACCGTGCCCGGCCTGTTTTTGTTTGTTTGTTTGTTTGTTTAGCTTTTCATTAACGGCCATTCTGACTGCTGTGAGGTGGTATCTCCTTGTGTGTTTGATTTGCATTTCTCTAATGATTAGTAATGTTGAGCATCTTTTCATATGCTTGTTGGCCATGTGCATGTCTTCTTTTGAGAAGTGTCTTTTCATGTCCTTTGTGTATTTTTTAATGGGGTTCTTTGTTTTTGCTCATTAATTTATTTAAGTTTCTTACACAATCTGGATATTAGACCTTTGTCAGATGCATAATTTGTGAATATTTTCTCCCATTCTGTAGGTTGTCTGTTTACTCTGTTGATAGTTTCTTTTGCTGTGTAGAAGTTCTTTAGTTAGATGTCACTTGCCAATTTTTGCTTTTGTTGCAATTGCTTTTGGAGTCTTTGTCACGAAGTCTTTGCCAGGGCTTACGTACATGATTGCATTTCCTAGGTTTTCTTCCAGGTTTTTTACAGTTTTACATTTTACATTTAAGTCCTTAATCCATCTTGAGTTGATTTTTGTATATTTGAAATTTGTTAAAGTCTAGTTTATAATTTTTTTTCAATTTTGATTCATGTTTTTGGTGTCCTAAGAAATCACTGTTCATCCAAATGTAAGATTTTCTTTGTTTTCATGTAGAAACAATTACTTTTTAAAATTGTTTTATTTTCTCCTGTGTATGAGCTTGGAAAGTATATATTCATTATTCTTATTTTAGTGATACACTAAAAATTACTATATACATCCTTGATTTGTTAACATATAAATTTGTAATTTTAAAACTTTCTTCACTTTAGAATTGAGAACTTTAAACCATATTAACACAGTACACACTTTCCAAAATTAAGCAGTATTATTGATGCAATTCTAGTTTTATAAATAATCTAAATAAGAGCATTACTGTTTTCTAGGTCTATATTCATCTAGACTTTTCCCAAACTTTTATCCTATATATTGAACTTCATTAACTGCTACATCTTTGTTCTTTGTTTCTCCTTGAGAAAAAATTTTTATATACTTTCCTTAGTGCTGTACTGCTGAAATTCAATTAATCAGTTTTTGTTGCGCAGAAATTACTTTCTTACTTTTTAAAGAGAACTTCACCGGATATGAACCTAGGTTGGCAATTATTTTCTTGCAGCACTTTGAAATATGTTTCTATTCTTCTTGTTTCCAATTTGATCTTTTAAGGTAACACGTCTCCCTTGCCCCTTGCTGCATTTGAGATTCTGCACATTGAAGTTGGTTTTACTAATTTCACAAAAACATGTCCAGATGTGATTTTCATTGCGTTCATTTTACCTGGGGTTCTTAGAGCTTCTAAAATATGTGAATTGATGTATTTTCTCTTCAAATATTGCTTCTGCCCTAGTCTCTCTCTCTGTCTTTAGGACTCCAATTATCTATATCTATATTAGAATTTCAGACCTATTTACTATGCCCCATATATCTCTTATGAACTTTTCTGTATTTTCTATCATTTTGTCCCCTTATTAGAGTAAATATTTTCTTCTGTTACACTATTTCTCTCAAAGAGAAGGACTTTCAGAAAGATAGTTTAAAGAGCTCACCAGATCCTCTTCCTAGCACAACCCACCATTATTTGGTAAAAAAAAAAAAAAAAAAAAAAAAAATTATTGGTAAAAAAAAGAAAAAATAATTTATTGTATCTGGAAACTGTCCTAAGGGCCAGGGCAAATAAAAATGTATTTATTCCATTACCTCTCACCATATACAAAAATCAACTCAGTGTAAGTTAAAGACTTAAATGTGAGACCTGAAGCTATAAAAATACTAGAAGAAAACCTATGAAAAATTCTTCTGGGCATTGGTCTAAGCAAAGAAATTATAATTAAGATCTCAAAAGTACAAGCAACAAAACAAAACAGGCAAATGTGACTTAATTAAATTCAAAAGCTTCTGGGCCAGGCGCGGTGGCACATGCCTGTAATCCCAGCACTTTGGGAGGCTGAGGCAGGCAAATCACGAGATCAGGAGTTCGAGACCAACCTGACCAACATGGTGAAACCCTGTCTCTACTAAAAATACAAAAATTAGCCAGAAGTGGCGGCGCACACCTGTAATCCCTGCTACTCAGGAGGCTGAGGCAGGAGAATTGCTCGAACCTGGGAGGCAGAGATTGTAGTGAGCCGAGATTGTGCCACTGCACTCCAGCCTTGGCAACAGAGTGAGACTCCGTCTCAAAAAGCCAAAAAGAAACAAACAAACAAAAAAAGCTTCTGCACAGCAAAAGAAAAAAATCAACAGAGTGAAAAGACAACCTGCTGAATAGGAGAAAATATTTGTAAACTATACATCTGACTGATAAACAGAATTTACAAGGAACTCTAACATCTCAACAAAATAACAATAATAATAAGTTCATTAAAAAGTGGACAAAGAACAAGAACAATCATTTTTCAAAAGAAGACATACATGGCCAACAAGCATATGAAAAAATGCCCAACGTCACTAATCATCAGAGAAATGCAAATTAAAACCACAATGAGATATCACCTTACACCAGTCAGAATGGTTATTATTAAAACATCAAAAAATAACAGATGTTGATGAGGTTGTGGAGGAAAAGGCAATGCTGGTACACTGTTGATGGAAATGTAAATTAGTACAACCTTATGGATTGTAGAATGGAGATTTCAAAAATAACTAAAAAATAGAACTACTGTTCAAGCCAGCAATCACACTACTGAGAATCAACATGAAAGAAAAGAAATCATTATATTAAAAAGACACCTGCATTTGTATGTTTATTGCAGCACTATTCACAATGGCAAAGATAAGGAATCAGTGTACATGTCCATCAATGGATGAATGGATTTTTGAAAATGTGGTGTGTGTATATACACACACACACACACACACACACACACAATGGAATACTATTCAGCCATAAAAAGAGGGAAATCATGTCTTTTGCATAAACATGGATGGGACTGGCATCCATTATGATTAAGTGAAACAACTCAAAAACAGAAAGTCAAATACTGCGTGTTCTCATTTATACGTGGAAGGTACATAATGAGTACACATGGACATGGACTGTGGAATAATAGATACTGGAGACCCATGTGGAATAATAGATACTGGAGACCCAGAGGGTGGGAGGGAAGTTTGAGATGAGAAGTTTCTTAATGGGTACAATGTGTATTATTCCCATGACGGTAACACAAAAAAAAAACCCAGACTTCACCATTATACAATATATCCATGTAAGAAAACTACACTTAATTTATTGAGAGTTTTTAGCATGAAGGGTTGTTGAATTTTGTCAAAGGCTTTTTCTGCATCTACTGGGATAATCATGTGGTTTTTGTCTTTGGCTCTGTTTATATGCTGGATTACATTTATTGATTTGCGTATATTGAACCAGCCTTGCATCCCCCCTTCATGCTAAAAACTCTCAATAAATTAGGTATTGATGGGACGTATCTCAAAATAATAAGAGCTATCTATGACAAACCCACAGCCAATATCATACTGAATGGGCAAAAACTGGAAGCATTCCCTTTGAAAACTGGCACAAGACAGGGATGCCCTCTCTCACCGCTCCTATTCAACATAGTGTTGGAAGTTCTGGCCAGGGCAATCAGGCAGGAGAAGGAAATAAAGGGTATTCAATTAGGAAAAGAGGAAGTCAAATTGTCCCTGTTTGCAGACGACATGATTGTTTATCTAGAAAACCCCATTGTCTCAGCCCAAAATCTCCTTAAGCTGATAAGCAACTTCAGCAAAGTCTCAGGATACAAAATCAATGTACAAAAATCACAAGCATTCTTATACACCAACAACGGACAAACAGAGAGCCAAATCATGAGTGAACTCCCATTCACAATTGCTTCAAAGAGAATAAAATACCTAGGAATCCAACTTACAAGGGATGTGAAGGACCTCTTCAAGGAGAACTACAAACCACTGCTCAAGGAAATAAAAGAGGATACAAACAAATGGAAGAACATTCCATGCTCATGGGTAGGAAGAATCAATATCGTGAAAATGGCCATACTGCCCAAGGTAATTTACAGATTCAATGCCATCCCCATCAAGCTACCAATGACTTTCTTCATAGAATTGGAAAAAATTACTTTAAAGTTCATATGGAACCAAAAAAGAGCCCGCATCGCCAAGTCAATCCTAAGCCAAAAGAACAAAGGTGGAGGCATCACACTACCTGACTTCAAACTATACTACAAGGCTACAGTAACCAAAACAGCATGGTACTGGTACCAAAACAGAGATATAGATCAATGGAACAGAACAGAGGCCTCAGAAATAACGCCGCATACCTACAACTATCTGATCTTTGACAAACCTGACAAAAACAAGCAATGGGGAAAGGATTCCCTATTTAATAAATGGTGCTGGGAAAACTGGCTAGCCATATGTAGAAAGCTGAAACTGGATGCCTTCCTTACACCTTATACAAAAATCAATTCAAGATGGATTAAAGATTTAAATGTTAGACCTAAAACCATAAAAACCCTAGAAGAAAACCTAGGCATTAATATTCAGGACATAGGCGTGGGCAAGGACTTCATGTCCAAAACACCAAAAGCAATGGCAACAAAAGACAAAATTGACAAATGGGATCTAATTAAACTAAAGAGCTTCTGCACAGCAAAAGAAACTACCATCAGAGTGAACAGGCAACCTACAACATGGGAGAAAATTTTCGCAACCTACTCATCTGACAAAGGGCTAATATCCAGAATCTACAATGAACTCAAACAAATTTACAAGAAAAAAACAAACAACCCCATCAAAAAGTGGGCGAAGGACATGAACAGACACTTCTCAAAAGAAGACATTTATGCAGCCAAAAAACACATGAAAAAATGCTCATCATCACTGGCCATCAGAGAAATGCAAATCAAAACCACTATGAGATATCATCTCACACTAGTTAGAATGGCAATCATTAAAAAGTCAGGAAACAACAGGTGCTGGAGAGGATGTGGAGAAATAGGAACACTTTTACACTGTTGGTGGGACTGTAAACTAGTTCAACCATTGTGGAAGTCAGTGTGGCGATTCCTCAGGGATCTAGAACTAGAAATACCATTTGACCCAGCCATCCCATTACTGGGTATATACCCAAAGGACTATAAATCATGCTGCTATAAAGACACATGCACACGTATGTTTATTGCGGCATTATTCACAATAGCAAAGACTTGGAACCAACCCAAATGTCCAACAATGATAGACTGGATTAAGAAAATGTGGCACATATACACCATGGAATACTATGCAGCCATAAAAATGATGAGTTCATGTCCTTTGTAGGGACGTGGATGAAATTGGAAACCATCGTTCTTAGTAAACTATCGCAAGAACAAAAAACCAAACACCGCATATTCTCACTCATACGTGGGAATTGAACAATGAGATCACATGGACACAGGAAGGGGAATATCACACTCTGGGGACTGTGGTGGCGTGGGGGGAGGGGGGAGGGGTAGCATTGGGAGATATACCTAATGCTAGATGACGAGTTAGTGGGTGCAGCGCACCAGCATGGCACATGTATACATATGTAACTAACCTGCACAATGTGCACATGTACCCTAAAACTTAAAGTATAATAAAAAAAAGAAAAAAATAAATAAAAAATAAACATTCAAAAATAGTTTAATATCAAAAAAAAAGAAAACTACACTTATACCCCTTAAATTTGTATACATTTTTTAAAGAAATACTTATTTAAGACAATCTATTAAAAATCTTGATAAGAATAATCAGTATCTATGGCATCTGAGTCACAAGCTATTCCCATCCTGTCCCCTCCCAACTCAGTTGTCTGAATCTCCACTCTAGACAGGCATAGTCAAAAAGACACAGTTTTTTCTCACCCTTGCTCTCAGTATAGGGCTACAGATTCACCCACAGAGAGTGGCAGGCCCCTAGCTTGGTATTGCAGAGGCTCTATTCCAGGAAGACAGAGCTAAAAGACTGGGGCTTCCTTCCCCCAATCAGCCCCAACTTGTAGAGCAGAAGGTGTGGCAGGCCAAGAATGGGAGACCCAATTACCCATACTCCAATTCACTCAAACAGTGAATGTTCTACAACAGAAGAGGCAAGCTGAGATGATCAGGGGCTACCATGCCCAACCAGCACCCTACTTGCTAAGTAGGGGTATCATTCTGGCAGGAAGCAGACTATAGTCCCTACCACAAGCTCCACTACAGTTGTGCAAGATCGTGCTGAGAGGGAGAGGCCTTATGAACAGAGAGTTCAAAAGCTCTACCTAAGGAGACTGACTTTATCTGGAACAAGGCATGAGGAAATTGATGGCTAAGGACACTGTCAAAAACAATGGAGATCTGGAGAGTGATCAGCTAAGAGAATCGTAATTTTGTAAGACTGGTAGCAACAAGTAAAACAGTGGATCAGCTAGCAAAAAAATCAAACAAAGAGACGGCTAAGAGCCCTCTTGGGAGTCTGAGAATGCCCCAAAGATTGGCAAAACCCTAATCCTGCTAAGAGGTCCACTTTAATTAAGTTAGACTATGGCACAATGTATGTGCTACATTATTGTTTTAAAAAAAGAAAAGGAACAACTAGGTAGCAATCAGTGAATTAGCAGAGGCTAAAAATTGAGTGAGATATCAACAGAATTAGACCAACCAAAGCTTAATGAGATCAGGGAACTAGACAATCAAAGAGAACCCAGTTAAAGCTATAGTTATCCCAGACAGCAATAGAGACTACACACATGATGGAGAAGTGACATCAGTGGCTACACGCTGCAGGGAAAATAGGTTTCACTGAACTATTCCAGCCAATTCACTAAACTACTAAAAAAAACCCAAGACAGAAAAACCCAAAAGGTAGAGAACGAATCAGTATTCAAAGTTAATACAAAAATTATCTAAAATGTCCAATCTCAAAAAAAGTTACAAGACATGCACGGAAATAGGAAAGTGTGACTTATACAAATGAAAAAGAGGATACAATAGAAAACAGCCTTTGAATGGGCCTACATGTCAAACGTAGGAGACAACGATTTCAAATCAGCTAGTAAAAATATGTTCAAAAAACTAAAGAAAAACATTTTTTTAAATGTAAGATAATGTCTCATCTAATAGCAATATCAGTAAAGAGATGGAAATTATTTTTGAAAAACAAAAATTCTGGAATTGAAATGTATAATAACTATAATAAAAAGCTTACTTGAGGCCGGGCGCAGTGGCTCATGCCTGTAATCCCAGCACTTTGGGAGGCCGAGGCAGATGGATCACGAGGTCAGGAGATCAAGGCCATCCTGGCCAACATGATGAAACCCCATCTCTACTAAAATACAAAAAATTAGCCAGGTGTGGTGGCACGCGCCTGTAGTCCTGGCTACTCGGGAGGCTGAGACAGGGGAATCACTTGAACCTGGGAGGCGGAGGTTGCAGTGAGTGGAGATCGCGCCACTACACTCCAGCCTGGTGACAGAGAAGAAAAAAAAAAAAGAAAGAAAAACTCACTTGAAAGCCCCAAAAGTGAAATTTGAGTTGGCAGAAGAAAGAATCCACAAACTTGAAGATAATCGATAGATATGATGCAATCTGATGAAGAGAGAGATAAAAGAATAAAGGTAAACACCGACTCAGAGAAATGGCTAGAAATGACTCAGACATGTAAAGGTAAGAACAGGCTAAGTGCAGTGGTGTGATCACAGCCCACTGCGGCCTCAACCTCCTGGGCTCAAGTGATCCTCTCACCTCAGCCTCCTGAGTAGCTGGGACTACAGGCATGTACCACTATGCCTGGCTAAATTTTGCTTTTACATAGAGACAGGGTCTTACTATGTTGCCCAGGTTGGTCTTGAACTCCTGGACTCAAGCGATCCTCCCACCTCCACCTCCCAAAGTGCTAGGATTACAGGCACAAGCCACCGTGCCCAGTCTACTAAATTCTTATATCCAGCAAAACTATCCTTTAAAAATAAGCTGAAATAAAGACATGCCCAGATAAACAAAAACTCAGAGAATCTGTTGCTAGTAGATTAGCCTTACAAGGAATACCAAAAGAAGTTCTTCAGGCAAAAAGCAATTGCTACGCAATCATATTTCAATACAGCCCTGTGACTCCAATCCCTGGCCACAGATGGCTAGACCGGTGGATTAATAACTGAACCAAAGACAGCCATCTAGAGGTAGCTCAAGTTTAAAGTCTTTGCAATTAACAGTCTTAATGATGACCCAGGTCATGTGTAGTTAAATGTATGAAATTTGCTTTCTCCCTGAAGCCCAGCAGAGAATCTTCCAAGATAGTTTCTTGCTTCCCTTAAATTAAACATCCATCTGAGTGTCTCCATTACTTGCAACCTAGAAGGAACAAATATACCTGAAGAATGTTATATGATAATAAACATGTGAAACTACAAAACCACTCTTTCAGATTTTCAACCAGAAAATATCAATTTCTATTTAAAGATATTTCAGCTACTTTGTCTTCGGAGTCTTTGCTTTTAAATATATTATTCTGTCCTTGAAGGACAGGAGCCATCCTTTTGCAATAGGAATGGAAGAGCCCCAGGCCTATTTCTTAAGATTTAGAGTTCCCACTGTCCTAATCCTAATTTCAAGTCTCACTATGATTATGCCTGTAGTTCAAGATGCTTTAACAAAGCACCACAGACTGGGTGGCTTATAAACAACAAAAATGTATTTCTCACAGTCCTGGAAGCTGGAAATCAAAGATCTGAATACTATCTTGCATGGTCAGATTCTGGTGCAGACCTTCTTTGAGCTGCAGACCGACAACTTTCTTTATATCCCCATATGGAGGAAAAGCAGCAAGCCAGCTCTCTGGCATCTTCCTTTTTTTTTTTTTTTTTTTTTTTTTGAGATGGAGTCTCAGTCTGTCACCCAGGCTGGAGTGCAGTGGCGCAATCTCGGCTCACTGCAAGCTCCATCTCCCCGGTTCATGCCATTCTCCTGCCTCAGCCTCCCGAGTAGCTGGGACTACAGGTGCTTGCCACCACGCCCGGCTAATTTTTTGTAATTTTAGTAGAGACGGAGTTTCACTGTGTTAGCCAGGATGGTTTCGATCTCCTGACATTGTGATCCGCCCACCTCGGCCTCCCAAAGTGCTGGGATTACAGGCGTGAGCCACTGCACCCAGCTTCTCTGGCCTCTTCTTATAAGGGCACTAATCTCATTCATGAAGACAGCCTCATGACCTTATTACCTCCCCAAGTCCCTACCTCTAAATGTCATTACTTTGGGGATTAGATTTGAAATTTTGAATTTTGGCGGAACACAATATTCAGTCTATAATACTGTCCATCCATGCCGAAAGGGCCTGGTTGTTCTAGGAAAACCAACACTTCAGTGCTGAGTGTGAGTTCAATGACTGTCACTTTATTGAGAGCAAGGATTGTGTGGATTTGTGTACTCCTAGAACCTAGCACCAGACTCAATTCTTAACAGGCCTTTAATCAAAATGTATTCAGTAAAATACTGAATAATTTTTTTCACTGCCAAGTAGAAGATAGGAAAAAGAGAACATAAAACCTGAAACCAAACTACATATGAAATTATAAAATCTAATCATACACAAAGATGGAGACCTCATAAAATACTTGAGTAATAATTTTAAAAATGCGTCTACTATTCTCTTCAACTCTACCTACATAACTATCCAGCTCTTAATTTCAATTATATTTTGGACGTAGGATTTGTAGTTGATTCTTTTTATAACTTCCTGACCTCTGTAAGAATTAAATATATGATCTAATTTCACAATATATTAACAATCATTATTTTGAAGTTGTTTTTGATAACTCCAATATCTGAAGAGTCTATACGCCTATTGACATTTCTTGTTTTTTCTCGTGCCTTTTGGTAGAATGGATTTGTTTCCTGATATGCCAGTTAGTTTGATTGAATGCTAGACACTGTATATGACAAATTATAGAAATCATACAAACCTCTGAATGATCATATCTTCCTCCCTAAAACATTTACTTTTGTCTTGATGGGAAGTTAGGACGGGGCAGACCCAAAGCTATGTTACAATGCTACAGTCTTTGTGAGTAGAGAAAGTGTATTTTGAGTTCATTTAGACTCCTAGGGGCTTAGTCCTCTGAGCATCCCAATCGTGAAATCTTTACCAGAGCTCTTCCTCTTTAGTGGGCCCTTAAGCTCTGCTTATGAATCAGAAAACATTTCAGGAGAAAAGTAGTGGCAAATGTCAGAATTGCCATTCTGAACTTGCCTCCCCAACAAAATACTTGAACCCTCCTTTCCTTGCTGCCTAGAGATAGCTCTCTGAAACCTTCAAATATATTTTTAAAAATATGTCCTAGCCGGCTTTGCTAAATTGTACCAGTATAAGGTTTACTCTACAAAACACTAGTCCCTCACTCACAAAAGCAGAAACTGTTTCTCTTCCTTTAATGAGAATTGCCACAAGTTTGCCAAATTTATTAATCTTCTCTAAGGAAGAGCAAAATACAATCCAACATTTTATCATTATAGGTTCCCACAAAATAAGATATTCTATGATACAAACACATTCTTCACCCAAGTAAAGTACTAGAAATTAAACACATTTAATGCCTGAAAAAAATCTTCCTAATGTTGACCATTGTTTATATTAGTCATATGTTATATATTAGGAACTAAAAGAATGTTTTCTCAGTGCATATGAATAAGTCAGCTTTACTTTTTACAAAGATAATTTGTACTATTTGAACATTTTGAAGAGCATAATAGACCTGTTGAATTTTGTTACTGTTTAAGGCTGAGTGCAATCTCATTTCCTTATGCCCTTAGAGAGAACTACCTGAAAGCAAATATCTAAAAAACAATTTAATTTGCTACTTAAAATGATATGCTATCAAGTTGAAATCACTCTAAAGATAAGGAAACTATAAAGACTACAGGAATAATGTATGAACAGTTAAAATTGGCTCATTATAAAGAATACTAACCCTCTTTCAATGGTATTTGAGGTAGACAAGCATTGAATAACTCTTAATTACTTACTCAAGGAACATTACCTCATTTGTTTAGTGCCACCCATTTTTCCATAGCAAGTCCTCAAATAATTATTTCCGAAGCTGTATTTTATCTTCCAAATTGCTTTAAATTTTCAATAGATCCATAGATAATAAAAAGTTATCAATACTTCATATTTTCTGAGGAACTGAAGTTATATGTCACACACATACACACATACATACACACACACACACACACATACACACAAACATGCACACAAAGCTAAGAATCACAAGGCCCCATTTAATTTCTTTTTTTTAAGAGATGAAGTCTTGCTCTTCCACCCAGACTGGAGTGAAGTGGTGTGAACATGGCTCACTGCAGCCTCGGCCTCCCAGACTCCAGTGATTCTCCTGTCTCAGCCCCCTGTAATACTCCATTCTCACACTGCAGATAAAGACATACCCGAGACTGGGCAATTTACAAAAGAAAGAGGTTTAAAGGACTTACAGTTCCACATGGCTGGGAAAGTCTCACAATCATGGCGGAAGGTGACAGGCACGTCTGACATGGTGGCAGACGAGAAAGGAGCTTGTGCAGGGAAACTCTGCCTTACAAAACCATCAGATCTCATGAGACTTATTCATGATCATGAGACAAGCACAGGAAAGACCTGCCCCCGTGATTCAAATACCTTCCACCAGGTCCCTCCCACAACACATGGGGATCCAAGATGAGATCTGGGTGGGGACAGAGCCAAACCATATCATTCCACCCCTGGCCCCTCCAAATCTCATGTCCTCACATTTCAAAACCAATCATGCCTTCCCAACAGTCCACTCAAAAGTCCATACTCCAAAGTCTCATCTGAGACAAGGCAAGTCTCTTCCGCCCATAAGCCCGTAAAAGCAAAAGCAAGTTAGTTACTTCCTAGATACAATGGGGGTACAGGCATTGAGTAAATACAGCCATTCCAAATGAAAGAAATTGGCCAAAACAAAGGGGCTACTGGCCCCATGCAAGTCCAAAATCCAACAGGGAAGTCAAATCTTAACACTTCAAAATGGGAGCAGTGTGAAGAAGAGGCGAGAACGAACCCCTGACCAACCAAAGCCCGTGCACCACTGCATCCTGCGTCCAGCGCCTACATCCTGCCGCCACCATGCCCAAGAGAAAGGCTGAAGGGGATGCTAAAGGAGATAAAGCCAAGGTGAAGGACGAATCACACAGAAGATCCATGAGGTTGTCAGCTAAACCTGCTCCTCCAAAGCCAGAACCCAAGCCTAAAAAGGCCCCTGCAAAGAAGGGAGAGAAAGTACCCAAAGGGAAAAAGGGAAAAGCTGATGCTGGCAAGGAGGGGAATAGCCCTGTAGAAAATGGAGATGCCAAGACAGACCAGGCACATAAAACTGAAGGTGCTGGAGACGCCAAGTGAAGTGTGTGCATTTTTGATAACTGTGTAAACTTCTGGTGACTGCACAGTTTGAAATACTATTTTTTATCAAGTTTTATAAAACTGCATAATTTTACTTTTTTTTAAGCTATGTTGTTAGCACACAGAATACTTCATTGTTGTTTTTGGGGAAAGGGGCATACGTCACTAACAGAATGTCTCCAAAGCTGGACTGATGTGGGGAAAATACCTTTCCCTTCTGGTTTTGAGAGACTTCCTCTTGGCTCCCAGGAGGAGGGATTCCCTGACTTTGACAAACATGGCCACCTTGGCACAAAAGCCTTGTGCTATGGAAAAACAAATTCATTTCTATGTCCTCTTCTCCCTTTCCATCTTTCAGCAAAGACTTAACTCCCTTAAACCCAGACCACTACTGGGACCTGACCCCTAGTCATTGGTTACCAGTGTGTCAGGCAATCTGGACTTTCCAGTGATGCCACTGAGATGGCACCTGTCAAAAGAGCAGTGGTTCCATTTCGAGATTGCAGATCTTCAGATAAATTCTGCCACTTTCATTTCACTTCCTGAAAGTCAGGGTCGGCTTGTGAAAAGTTGTTAAACAACATGCTAAATGTGAAATGTCAACCCTCACTCTAAACTTTCCCTGTTCAGAGCATCAGATGAAGACTTCATTGGGTTTTATAGTGGCTTTCTGATTTTTGGCAGTCCATTGAAGAAGAGAGTTTGAAAGTTGTTGTATACTGTAAACAATTGTCTGCCCATGTCCTGCCTGAAATACCATGATTGTTTATGGAAAGTATCTTTAATAAAGCTGGATACAGTTTGGCTTGGGGAAAAAAAAAACTCCAAAATGATCTCCTTTGATTCCATGTCTCACAACCAGGTCATGCTGATGCAAGAGGTGGGCTCCCACCGCCCTGTGCAGCTTCCACCCCTGTGGCTTTGTAGGGTAGAGCTCCCCTCATGGCTGCTTTCACGGACTGGCATTGAGTGTCTGAGGCTTTTCCAGGTACACAGTGCAAGCTGTTCATGGATCTACCATGCTGGGATCTGGAGGAAGTGGTCCTCTTCTCACAGTTCCACTGGGCAGTGCCCCAGTAGGGACAATGTGCGGGGATTCCAACCCCACATTTCCCTTCCACATTGCCCTAGCAGAGGTTCTCCATGATGGCCCTGCCTCTGCAGCAAGCTTCTGCCTAGGCATCCAGGCATTTGCATACATCCTCTGAAATCTAGGTGGAGGTTCCCAAACCTCAATTCTTGACTTCTGTGCAACCGTACACTCAAAACCACATGGAAGCTGCCAAGGCCTGGGGCTTGCACCCTCTAAAGCCACAGCCTGAGCTCTACATTGGCCCCTTTCAGCCACGGCTGGAGCAGCTGGGATGCAGGGCACCAAGTCCCTAGGCTGCACACCACATGGGGACCCTGGGCCCAGCCCATGAAACCACTTTTTCCTCCTAGGCCACTGGGCTTGTGATGGGAGGGGCTACTGCAAAAGTCTCTGACATGCCCTGGAGACACTTTCCCCATTGTTTTGGGGGTTAACATTTGGCTCCTCAATACTTACGCAAATTTCTGCAGCCAGCTTGAACTTCTCCTCAGAAAAATGGGATTTTCTTTCCTTTTGCATTGTCAGGCTGCAAATTCTCCATACTTTTATGCTCTACTTCCCTTATAAAACTGAATGCCTTTAACAGCACCCAAGTCACCTCCTGAATGCTTTGCTGCTTAAAAATTTCTTCTGAACAGATATCCTAAAACATCTCTCTCAAGTTCAAAATTCCACAAATCTCAAGTGGAGGAGCAATATGCCACCTGTCTCTTTGCTAAAACTTAACAAGAGTCACCTTTGCTCCAGTTCCCAAAAAGTTGCACATTTCCATCTGGGACCACCTCACCCTGGACTTTATTGTCCATAATGCTATCAGCATTTTGGGCAAAGCCATTCAACAAGTCTATAGAAAGTTCCAAACGTTCCCACATTTTCATGTATTCTTTTGAGTCTTCCAAACTGTTCCAACCCCTGCCTGTTACCCAGTTCCAAAGTTGCTTCAACATTTTTGTGTATCTATAGCAGTTGTGTATCTATAGCAGCTCTCCACTCCTGGTACCAATTTGCTGTATTATTCTGTTTTCATGTTGCTGATAAAGACACACCCGAGACTGGGCAATTTACAAAAGAAAGAAGTTTAATGGACTCACAGGTTCACGTGGCTGGGGGGGCTTCAGAGTCATCGCGGAAGGTAAAAGGCGTGTCTTACATGGTGGCAGATAAGAGAAGAGAGCTTGTGCAGGGAAACTGCTTTATAAAACCATCAGATCTCATGAGACTTATTCACTATCATAAGAACAGTACAGGAAAGACCTGCCCCCATGATTCAATAATTACCTCCAACCGGGTCCCTCCCACAACGGTGGGGATTCAAGATGAGATTTGGGTGGGGACACAGCCAAACCATATCACCCCCCAAGTAATTGGTATTACAGGCACATGCTACCACACCCAGCTATTTTTTGTACTTTTTTGTAGATATGGGGTTTCACTATGTTGCCTAGGCTGGTCTTGAACTTCTAAGCTCAGGCAATCCTCCAGCCTCAGCCTCACAAAGTGCTGGGATTACAGGTGTGAGCCATCATGCCCAGCCCTATTTAATTTATATGTAAAAAACATAAGGCAGAAATTATTATGGTTTCAGAAAACAAAGAAACTTGAAAATAGATATTTTATTTCTAAACTGTTTTACTGACCACATTCAAATGACAAACCAATGTATTAGTAATAAATACAAACTATTAGTAATTAGTAATAAATACAAACTAATTAGTAATTAGTAAGAAATACAAGCTAATGTATTAGTAATACATTCAAGAAAAAATTAAAATATTCAGTCCACTTCTGCTTTCTGCAACTCAGAGAGTTAAAGAAAACAGAAAAACCACCTTTCCTCATAACTCCCAAAATTCATTTTTTCATACAGATGAAAGATCTGAGAATTAAACCAAGTCTTCTAATAGGTATAAAGGCTTATTTAGTTATAGGGATTTTACTTGCAGAACATCTCAGCCGGGCATGGTGGCTCACTCCTGTAATCCCAGCACTTTGGAAGGCCAAGACGGGCGGATCACAAGGTCAGGAGTTCGAGACCAGCCTCACCAACATGGTGAAACCCCGTCTCTACTAAAAATACAAAAATTAGCCAGGCCTGGTGGCACACGCCTGTAATCCCAGCTACTCAGGATGCTGAAGCAGGAGAATCACTTGAACCCAGGAGGCGGAGTTTGCAGTGAGCCGAGATCGCACCACTGCACTCCAGCCTGGGTGACAGAGCGAGATTCTGTCTCAAAAAAAAAACAAAAAAAACAGCTCTGCCAATAGTCATCTTTGTGAAAAATACAGAAGAATAGGGCATTCAGTAATGTGCCCACAAATCAGAGTACATTTGGTTAATAACAGAAGCAGAACTCCTTTCCACTAGATACAATAACTTTATTAATAGCTTCTCTCTACAAAGTTGTGGCCAATGTTTGTTTTCTTTATAATCTAATCTAGGTATTAAAAATTACTTGCTATTCAGGTAATAGCATATTTTACAATATGCACTTAGATAAGAAAGAAATTAAGATTTTAGAAATGAAGTAGAACATGAAATTACAACCAGCATAATTAAGGTCTCTAAGACCTTTGGTCTCCAAAAAGGATTTAATCTCATTATTAAAAGTAATATTAAAGCGGGCATACAGTAAAATGGTCAGCTTTATGAAAGAAATGCATGAATCAAGAGTTTATGGTAAAAGAAACAACCTTCCTTCTATTTGTATTGTACTAATCATAAAAATAAGCTATTATTGATTATCCTTTTTTATACCATCCTCTTTTTTAAAAAAATTAAAATCTCCCATTATAGTCCCAAGTTTCTGCTAATGAATTATCATGTCAGTTGTCACTCAATTATCACTTTCAACATTTAATCTAAATTATGTTCAGCACCTTGTTTTTTTCTTTCTTTGAAGTTCTTTCTTGAATTTAAAAGTCAAATTTTTTTTCAAGAAGATTAAGTTGACGGAAGATGGAGGCAAAGATTAAATCAGGGGAAATAACTGATCAAGGATGCTTAGAATTCTTATGAATACAAATAGGCTATCAAGGTTAATGAGGTTCAACTTGAGTTTAGAAGAAGGGAAAAGTGTACTTAGTATTTTCTATGCATATACAGATTTAAGATCTTAGGTACAATTTAAAAGGTAAATTATGCAAACTCAAATGTAGCTTCCTTCCATTGTTTTTTTAAGAGCCATTTTTACTGTTTTTCTCTAATGTAAAACAACTGCTTGAAATATATATTCTGGATCAACAAAAACTAATGCAATTAGTAAGATATAGCAAAGGTCCCCTTAAATACTGACAAATCTTCCAGAAATGGATGTGCTTTTAAGAAATGACTAGATAGCAAATATTAGTTTAAATAGAAAAAACATAAATTTTTTACAACATATTATTTCATTCAACAAATACTAACTAAGCACATAGTATAGGTAAGACTGTGTGGGAACACATAGGGACACACAGATAAAACTTGGTTCTTAACCCATTTATAATCTCAACAGGAATAGAAGCTTTAAATTCATAAGTGGCTCCCAGAATGCCACAACTCTGAATTATAACATCAGTGCATACTAATAAGTGGCCCAGAGCAAAATCCGTGCACAGCAACATATCAAAAGAAAAATTAAACGTAAGACTGAGCATCACAGCGAAAGCATAGAAGATTGCTGGAATGAGAAGAGATGTCAGTTCAACACACTCCAGGAATAAAGACATAGAATCTAGCTGAAGTGTACAGTATCTCTGGTTGTAAGGACTCTGTAAAAAGGGAGGTGGGAGGTTGAGAATTTCTACAATAATTATGAACAAACAACCCTTAAGACATCATTATTCTCTGATTCTGTGTTCATTAAGCAATTTTTTGGTTACTAATTCTAAAGCCAGAAGATTAGGAGATTGGTGCCCTGCATAAGAGAATAATGTTTTCATATCTGTATAGGGCTCCCACAGGGTAAATCAGTGAAGTGGTACTCTTTTGTGTATTAGGTTGGTACAAAAGTAATCTCAGTTTTTGCAATTACTTTTGCATTGACCCATACTTCTCTCTTCTGAGTTTCATTGTTAATATGAGCCAGTCTCCTGGGTCACACACAGAAAACTCAAGTTTCCAGATGTGAGGACAAGACCTTGAAACATGATGTCTCCACCAATGTAAGGGCACCAAAGTTCACTCTGTCTTGGTGACAGGGCAGCTGGCTTTTTCCTGAGTCTCTTTTTCTACTTTATTTTGGCCTACTTTGCTTCTTTTTTTTTTTTTTTTTTTTTTTTTTTTTTGAGATGGAGTCTCACTCTGTCGCCCATTCTGGAGTGCAGTGGTGCGATCTCGGCTCACTGCAACCTCCACCCCCAGGTTCAAGCAATTCTCCTGCCTCAGCCTCCCAAGTAGCTAGGATTACAGGCACCTGCCACCACACCTGGCTAATTTTTGTATCTTTAGTAGAGATGTGGTTTCACCATGTTGGCCAGGCTGGTTTCGAACTCCTGACCTCAAGTGATCCGCCTGCCTTGGCCTCCCAAAGTGCTGGGATTACAGGTGTGAGCCACTGTGCCTGGTCCCACTTTGAAATTTTTAACAAAACATACCCAGATTACTTCAAGAGAGTGTGAGAAAGGGGGCATAAGAATATTAGTGATATGGACAAAAGGATTATTCAGAAAGAAGAACGATCACTTACAGCTGATATAATCCAATTCCACTTTTACATGGTGGAAAAAGTTTAGGATTTCCACAAAAAGAAAGAAAAGACATTCAAAGTTGTTCACAGAAACAGTGAACAACTGGCACAAAGGAAAAAATGATGGAGCTGAGTAGGGAAGTTTAAGAAAAAAGGAATTATTTGACAAGACCACATATGAGGTTCTGTAGGAGAGGTGTCAGAAAGTGAAGGTTAAAAAGAAACACATTAATGATTGAATAAATCATAAGAACTGTTACTATATATATGTTCTTGGGCCTGACCAATGATCTCATTTTGTGCATCTTTTTTATTCATATTTGGTCTCTGAAAAGCAACTAAAGAAGATTAATCTCTCTTTTTTAATAGAATGTATAAGGCAACAGCTTCATACCACCCAATATTTTCTAAAAATAAAGCAGAGACTAAATTTCAAGAAAATTCTCAATTGTTAGAGGTTACAATCGAGTAATCTATGACCTAATATCTCACAAAGTCTGCACGAGACATCACTTTGAGAACAGCTTGGGAACAAAGATATTCAAATGGCCTCCTAAAGGTGCCATAAGAACATTAGTGATACAGACAATAAACTTGTTCTAACTTAATAGTTCTTTTACAATGAAAAATAAAGGAAAATCAGAAGTGTCACTAAATCAGAAACAGCTGCAAATTTAATTATTTTATTGTTCAAAATAAGAAAATCAGAAAAAATAAAACTAATTAATGCTAATATCTTACAGGGATAAACACTGTCTTTGTGATGTCCTTTGCAATGGCAACTGGAAAAAAAAATTTCATTCTCAAAAAGAAATTTATTCTTAGAAGCAAGACAAACTCAAAGAACTTTCTGCATCAATTTTATTTTTATTTACTTATTTTTTAGAGACAGAGTCTTACTATGTTGCCTAGGCTGGAGTGCAGTGGCACAATCACAGCTCGCTGCAGCCTTGAACTCCTGGCTCAAGCAATCCTCTCACCTCATCCTCTTGAGTAGCCGAGACTACAGGCACAAGCCACTGCTCCCAGCCTGCATCAATTTTAGATCCACTGTGAGAAACAAGGAATCGGCTGCATTTGTATTCTTTGCTATGTTGCCAGCACCTAGAACAGTGTCTGGCATGTAACAGGCAGTCAATAATATTTGCTGTGTTGTAAAAACCTTTCCTCCAATTGTTTTTCACACCCAAATTCTATACAATCAAACCAAACTAACCCAAGAGGACTCAAATTCTTCCCCTAACCCATATGAAACTGTAAAATAACTACTAAGTTAGGACAAGGGGAAAGCCAGGAATCTTGAATAAGAGCATTATTAGGCTATTACAAATACTTTTTTTAGTTCTCACATATTTGAGATTTTTTTCCAATGTATACCATGATGGCAAGTGAAAAGAAACAATGTGAAGGAAGGAAAGAAGGGAGGGAGGACCAACGTGTGGTTATGAACATAGAGCAAAGGGATTTTTCTACCTTTTAGATCTATCCAGCATACTTTCTTTTTAAATACGTGACTTCAGCAAAATAATCATATTTTAGCATTTTCATCAGCAGGATCAAGGGCTAAAATAATACCCATGAAGCAAACTTTAAAAGTTGTATAATTACCATTGCTCTGAGACAATTTCAAGTAAGTCTTTATTAAACATGTAGAGGGCTTTGTAAAGAGTATGTCAATATTTCATTATCTTTACAATCCGAATCTTGAACCAAATTTAAAAGACATTTTCTATTGATGTGCTGACAAGATGAAAGAGAAACACAGACGAGTAACATTAAATATTTCCTTTGGGTTATATAAAATTAGGTTCTTTTAACACTAATTTTCTACCTTTCATTTTAATTTTGGAAATACTTGAAATTAGAACACAACTTCACTTACAAAAACAGATACAGGGAGGATTGATACATATCTATTTCCAAATGTGTCATCCATGTTTAATCTAATTTGCATAATTGTAATTTCAATTAAACCATTTCCTTTTATGAGGTCCTTTCCTTTGATTTTTAATATATACTGATAATTACCTCATCTATGCTAGATAAAAGCAGGAAATGGTAGCTGCCTAGTTATACTCCATTCACGGTTACCATATCATCCATGATTGCTACACAACTCTAAATTAATGGAGGCATTGCAATTCCACCTCATGCAGAACAACTAGAGGTCTGAAAACCTTTATGGTTCCAAAGAAGAATTATTGGTAACACCTTTTCACTATGCATTCTGCCAGTTTCACCCGCAAAATAAATAATTCACTGTTCTCTCAAACAAAAAAGGTCCCTTCTGTCTGTAGAAAGGGTTCAATTGCTATTGGAACAAAAATATTTTCAAATTTAAAAATAGTAAACGATTTCTCTGTAAAATAATAAAGGACAATCATCCAGGTTCCTGGCTTTGGGGTCCTGAATGAAAGAGAAATGAACCCATAGGAATTTCTACATATAAGTAAATCAGTCATTAATATAACTTTATATTATCAATGCTCACACTAGAGTTCATAAAATAACACATCTTTATATTAAAATTTCATTAAGCAATTCCATGAGATAAAATTAAAATATTTCGAATATGACTTAAAAAGAGCAAAGTCACCTCTACTTGTGATGCCAAATGTGCTTTCTCCTTGTCTTTTCTCTCCATGCACCGTTTCACTTCCTCTAACTCAGATGCCATTGCACTGAAGTTCAGCTGCACTCTCAAATCTGACATTTGCTTCTCCAGGTCCTGCTTTTCCCGCTCAACCCCTTAAAAGATAAAATGTAAGGCTCAAGGGTTGTTCTTTATTCACAGAAGAATGTACTTTCAAATAGTACTGAGCCCTGATGTTTCAATATTCTAGCTATCATAATCCATTTATTGACACTGTTACTCAACAGACTTTGCCAGCCTGTTGTTTCAAGTTTTATAGCTTTCAAAAACATATACATTGCTATATCATCAAATATTATTCCAGTTTGATACTAAAACTTAAAATGTTACCTGATTTCTACTGCAATTTATTTCAAGAAAATCATACACATTTTTAAATTTTCCTCACATCTCTACACTATCTCCAAACAGTAAAAAAAAAAAAAAAAAAAAAAAAAAAGTTTTCAACTAAGCTACTTCATCTACAAAATATTTTTTTTGCAACATAAACAACAAATGATGCTATTAAATCTCTGATTGTCTATGACCAACCAATTTACTAATCCTTACTCATCTGGAGATTATTACCTGAAATTAATATATCATTTAACAATATAAATTGACTTAGTATTTAAATCAACATGAAATACTTGACCTATGCTACACAGGGGACTATAATACCTTCTTCTAATATAAGGACAAATAACAAAACTTCATCCTCAATGAGCTTACATCCTGATGTGGTTTGGCTCTGCCCCACCCAAATCTCATCTTGAATTGTAGCTCCCATAATTCCCACATGTTGTGGGAGGGACCAAGTGGGAGGTAATTGAATCATGGGGGCAGCTCTTTCCATGCTGTTCTCATGATAGTGAACAAGTCCCATGAGATCTGATGGTTTTATAAAGGAGAGTTCCCCTACACAAGCTCTATTCCCTGCCACCATGTAAGACATGCCTTTGCTTTTCCTTTGCCTTCCATCATGATTGTGAGGCCTCCCCAGCCACGTGGAACTGTGAGTCTATTAAACCTCTTTCCTTTATAAATTACCCAGTCTCAAGTACGTCTTTATTAGCAGTGTGAGAACAGAATAATACACATCCCAAGAATAGAGACAAAATATAAAGTACTCTATGGAGTCTAAAATGTCAACAATTGGAACATATACTGTCTGTCATTTTAAAACTACTGTCTTTCTAGTGGTTTCCTTTCCAGAAAAAAAAAAAAAAGGAGGGAATGAAAGAAGAAAACACTAACAAATTAAATTTATACATCATTCATAAAATACATTCCAACTTCAGAATATTAGTGTTCAAAATTGTACATATTAGAATGGAAGACATATGGGCATTTCAATAGGATGATAAGAGCGCTGATAGATACATGTGGATTATACAGAAACAGTACAAACAGTAAAAGGGATTAGCTCTGTCTCAGTGAGGAACTAAAGTAGGAAGAACTGAGAACTAAGTCAGACTTAAAGAATGAATACAAAATTTCACCAAGCAAAGGAGAAGGAGTTGGGGTGTTTTTAGGGAAAGCACATACCATAAAGCATACAGGTACAAAACTGAATTTAACATTCAGGTAATTGCACACACAGAAGTTTCAAGTAGCTAATACATCTCATATGTTATAAGGGTGGGAGGAGGGAGTGTCAACAGAGTTTATGTGTTGCTAGGAAACTTAGAAGAATTTATCCTACAAACCAAGCATCAGCAAACATTTTCTATAAAGGATCAGATAATAAATATCTTAGCTATATGATTTCTGTCATAACTACTCAATTCAACCACTGTATTGCAAAAGTAGCCTAGACATTGCATAAATGAATGGGAGTAGCTGTGTTCCAATAAAGTTTATTTACAAAAACAGGTGGCAGTCTGGATTTGGCCCATGAGCCCTACTTTCCCTACTTCTGATAGGTAACCAACCTGAAAATGTACATATTTATCTATTTGTAAATGTATTTGTTTATTTTATAAATATATGTATTTTATTTTATATATGTGTATATTTGTGTGCATATAACATGTCTCAATAATATGTATATATTGATACGTTTCTTGATATATACACATGGATGTAACATTAGAATGAATATATATTATATAAAATATGAAGGCATGTATGTATACATATATGTATACTTTATGAAACATATATATTTGATATGGAGATATATTTTGGTATGTTTACATATATATATACTAGTAAAGATAAATATACACACACATCTATACATACATACACATGTAGTATATGTAATGAAACATTTCCCAAAAAAGTTAAAATATTTAAAACAAAAAGTATAAAATATAAACAGCATTATAAATGCTCCATTTTGGAGAATGCTTGGTCAGTATAGGATAGCAGTTAAGATCTCAAGTTTGGGGAAAAAAAAAATTGGAGTCTGCTACTTCCCTCATGTGTGATCTTGGGCAAGTAACTCAACCTCTTTATTCTTGGGTCCTTTTTATAATCATTAATATAGAAATAAGAAATAAGAATAGTGCCCTTTAGTAGTAGAAAAGAAAATAGATTACAGAGAAGCCAGAATAGGTAAGACAAGAGAGTATTACATGTCCTATACTGACCAAAGCATGCTTAAGCTGGGGCAGTGGGAATAAGAAAGAGAATGTTGCAAATTCAGGAGATATCAGGATGTATAAATAGGCATGAGGTAGAAACTAATTATATGGAGGAGAGAATAAATAATTTCTATGTTCTTTGCATTTTAGGCTTGGATGTCTGGATGGAGGATGATGCCACACACTGAGACAGGAAAGAAAAACATGTTTTGAGGAGACGATGAATTCAGCTGTGTATCAACATGCATTCTGAGGAATAGCATATGGAGATATCCAATGAGCAACTCCATTTGGAGGGCCAATGGTTAGGAGAGCAAATAGAGCTAGATTTAGGAATTATCACCTCTAGGTGATAATTTTTTAATCAATTCCGAGGCAGAAATACTAAGTAACAAAAGCCATGAATAGGATAGTAGGCAAAACCAACATTTAGAAGACAAACTGTGAACACAGCAAAAAGATTCAAATACAAAGAATGTAAATAACTAAGACAGAAGAATTAGGAAAGGCAAAGGGGCATAGAAGTCACAGGAAGAGTTTCAAGAAGGAAAAAGAAATAAGCAGGTAACACTAAAATAAGTAATGCAACGACATCCTTGGAATTGACAGAGGAGATTGCTAGCAAATCATGCAAAGTCAATTTTACAAATAGAGGTGGAACCCATTTTGCAGTGGGCAGAGGAAGAAATACCAGCTGAAAATGTGATAAGTATGATTTCTAGTGTAGAACTGTCTTTAAATAATGTAAGTATTCTATAAAGATGAAAAACTCTACAATTGTTAAAAGCTGAAGAAGTCCATTATCACATATATAAAAAAACTTCCAAAACTTTTTTCATACCTGATAAGTAGCTAAGAAAAGCTCAATATTTTTAGTCCTCAAAGACTTCTAACAGAAATAATTACATTTTATGAGGTATCAAAACATAACAAATGTGTTGGTCTTTGTTCCAACAATTCCTGTGTGCATCTTTATGAAGTCTGATGAAGAAGCTAACAGCTTAGGATTGTTTAAAAACAAGTGATATTCTGGGTCAAATTATACTTAAATTATATCACATGAAACTTAATGGCATACAAATAAAAATATGCTAAGGCTTGGATATAGTTTATTTGTCCTCACCAAATCTCATGGTGACATTTTATCCCCACTATGGCTGTTAGGAGATGGGGCCTACTGGGAGGTGTTTGGGTCACGTAGACAGGTCCCTCATGAACAGCTTGGTGTCCTTCTTGTAGCAGGAATGAGTTCTTGCTCTCCTGAGGCTGGATTGGTTCTCAAGGGAACTGATTAGTTCAGACAAGAGTGGGTTGTCAGAACGCCAGGACATCCCTTGAATTTGGCCCCCCTTTACACATCCCCACTCCCCATTTGACCTCTTTTGCATTGTTTGGATGGAGCACAAAACTCCTCCCCAGAATTCCAGCAGATGCTAGAGCCATGCTTCTGGTACAGCCTACAGAACTGCGATCTAAATAAAGCTTTTTTCTTTGTAAACTATCCAGCCTCAGGTATTCCTTTAGTGTAACACAAAACAGACTAAGAAAATATATTAGAATAGCTTTGTCAAAATTTGTCATCCATTGAAGATTTTCTGGCAATGTGGAAATTCTAGTTTAGGCAACATATGGAGGTGTATTTGGAAAGCCTGGGGCAATGTTTACCTTCCCTGAATTTAACAGTACATCCAACACTTTTAAAATTTCACCAATACTTTGAGCATTTGAGTAGGAAGCCTCATTACTGGGATAATACAGAAGCTGAGCAATGTGAACTCACCTAATAGAAACAATTACATAATGTCAATATTATCATTATTAAACCTGAACATACATCCAGTCATTAAATTCCATAATTTAAATTAACACCTCCACTGAGAAGGTATCCTAATATTTTTCAAACACAAAGTATTCCTAATCCACATAAAAAGCCAGTGATACAGCTCATGACCACTTCTGAGTTGTGATTAATTTTTGTCACCAACTCCAGATGACAAAAAAGATAGGGTACTGACTTTAATTTCTCTTATATTGAAAATTGAGATAAGAGAATGTGAAAGACAGAGAAACATTTACAATTTAAGTACAAAGACTGGTACACACTTACACATATGCACGTATATTTGGGCATGGGAATCGGAGGCTGGAAAAACTACTGCTTTTGCAGGCTCTTTCTAAGAGAAAGCCCCATGGTTAAGTAGGTCTAATAACCCAAATGGGTTTGAACCAAGCAGGGAAGATATTAAAATGGGATGACGCTGAATTATTATCAACTTATCAGAAAATGTTTAATAGATCAAGAAATAGTATGACGTGAGCATCACAAAGGAATGCAATTCTGAGGATGAAAAGTATTTTCGAAGAAAAACCAAAAAGCCCCCACACAAATTATCACATTATTAGGTACAAATCTACTTTTACCTCTCCTAAATCTCCAGTCCTCCCCTTGTTCATCCTGATAGTTTGACTGTTGCTTGGAAATCTGAGATACTTGATGCTGTAAACCCTTTCGATCACCTTCTGCTTTCGTAAGTTGTGTACGCAGTTCTTCTACCTAACACATGGTCAAAAATCAAACATCGGTTTTCACAATCAGAGAAAGACCTACTTCAAATGGGCTATTGTAAACACAAGTTGAATCCAGGTTAATCTCCTTCCAAGCACAGTGGAACGGTTTCCTGCTCCATTTCCTCATTCCTCTCATCTCTTCCACAAAGAATAAATGAATGGTTTTTCCTTCTCTGTGTCCACTGAGGCAAAGAATGGAATGTGACTAGATTTTTTTTTAATCACTTATTTTGTCCTCAGTCTACTCCATTACTATTAACGCAAATCAACTTCAATTAAGTATTAGACTTCTTATATTTTTCAATTTTCACCCATTTGCTTTCATGTGAACATGGTCTATTGGTTGTTAAATTCAAGATAAATGATCATGATTTAGCATATTTTGATACTAAAATCATGCTCAAAATAAGTATGTAATAGATGCTGTTGAATAAACTCTAAACTCCTTGAAGTCAGAAACTGATTTATCTTTCTATCCTTAGACTGCCAAATTACCTAGCACATAGCAGGTACTTCCAAATGAACATTAAACAAGTTAACAGTGGCAAAAAGATTCAGCTAAAATCACAATGACAATCTAAACAAAGAAATCTCTTGCTTCCATAACTGAAACTGGAGATTATAAGTTAGAGTTCCAAACAAATCAGAATGGAATTAAATACAAATATAAACTTCCAAAAAGGAAAGTTTGAACTCTGCCAAAATTAATTCCATGTGACCACTGGCTGCAGAACAAAGTCAGCGAATATTTTCAAAGGTTTTGTAGAACAGGTGCTATCTTGTATTTTCAGCACCAATTGTCAGAATGTAATACTCCTTCTGAACATCTATAATGCTTGACATCTTTGCTTACCCTTAGCATATTCTGAAGGTGTGTTATATAACATACACTTCAAAACGGAAGAAAGTATAATTGCAGTTTGTATTAAACACAGACAGGCAGTTAGAAACCCATATGCCCTTATCCAATGTATGTAAGATGGTTATTTAAAGTTACTGAACTTTAAACATCAGAAGCGCCAAACTCCCATTATGGGCTGATGGAATGCAAAACGTTATACTTTAAAATTAAGCCTTATCGGCCGGGCGTGGTGGCTCACACCTATAATCCCAGCACTTTGGGAGGCCGAGGTGGGGAATCACGAAGTCAGGAGATCGAGAACATCCTGGCCAACATGGTGAAACCCCATCTCTACTGAAAAAACAAAACATTAGCCAGGTGTGGTGGCGCATGCCTGTAATCCCAGCTACTGGGAGGCTGAGGCAGGAGAATCGCTTGAACCCGGGAGGCTGAGGTTGTGGTGAGCCGAGATTGCGCCACTGCACTCCAGCCTGGCAACAGAGCAAGACTGCGTCTCAAAAAAAATAAAATAAAATTACCCTTATCTTTGGTTTAAAAGGGTCAAGTAGTATCTTGAAAACATGAATTAAAGACAATGACGTTATTCAAAGTAACCTAAACATGCAAAGGTCTGTTGCATGTAGTTTACTTCTTCCTTTACTTCCCAGTGCCTCCTGGAATAAAATTAAGCTCCTGGGAAAATTTTATCTTATACATTCAGTCTTACTTTTACACTGCTCATGCTAAGAGAGATAAGTAGTAAGTTGTAGCAGCAATCAGCAAGATACACCATCACAGTGGGGACTCTGGCTGGTGTTTGTACTAGCTTTCTCTGAATTTCCCTGAAAGAATTTTATCCTTTGCTTAGGTGTGCTAATATACATTCCTTAGGAAAACATTTTTTCTAGACCTAGTTCTTTTTTTTCCTTTCACAAAGACATTTAAATAGAGCTACTCAATCCTGATTTAATGTAAAAGTATATTATAATAACTTGCATAGACTTACCTGATGCAAAAGTGTTTCTCGGCTGCCTTCTGATTGATTCAATAACCTTCGAGATAGCTCCAATTCCTGTTCAAGCTAGAGTTTCAACAAAGGATAAAGAAAAATGCCCAATGGAGCAGAAGATAACTAAATTATTATGGGCACAGTTTAAAAGGAGAAAAGTGGAAAAGTTTTCAGAAGACATTTACAGCTAATATAAAAGAATAAATATCTCACTATGAACATATATCAATACTTCCATTAAAATAATGTGAATCATTTAACATAAAGTGAACTAGACCAGGCCTCAGGAAGTCTGGGATCTAGTAAGTTTCATCTCAACTGTGAGCCAGTCCAAGTCTCTTCTCCTCTGGCCTCCATTCTATCATCTCTAAAATAAGTATTTTATATTAAACAGTCTCCAAGATCCCTTCCAGTTCTAAATCTCTTTAATCTAAATTCTAAGGCAATTTTTTTCTTTAAATTAGAATATACAGTGTCAAATTAACTAAAGTAGAATAAAAACTGCAGGGACCCAATAACTCAAAAGTTTCATCTAATTGGTGATTTCCTACATTCCTAATATTTCTAATATTTATAAGACATTCCTTAAATTTTTAGATGTCTAAATTCAGAATGAGACATTTAAAATTTCCTTAATGATACTGCCATTAGATAAATATCGATAAAAAAATGTGACCAGTTCAGGAGATCAAGACCATCCTGGCTAACACGGTGAAACCCCATCTCTACTAAAAATACAAAAAATTAGCCAGGCATGGTGGCAGACACCCGTAATCCCAGCTACTTGGGAGGCTGAGGCAGAAGAATGGCGTGAACCTGGGAGGCAGAGCTTGCAGTGAGCCGAAATCGCGCCACTGCACTCCAGCCTGGGCAACAGAGCGAGACTCCGTCTCAAAAAAATGTGACCAGTTAAGTGACTAAATATTCTACAAACTCCTAACATGCCTAGATGATTTCAAGTTGAAATATGTAATAGGATAGAACACAAGTTTCTTAACAATTTAGAGCTTATATGTGCTAGACTTGTTTGCATTCTGTAACAGTAAGATAGTTTTATAAAAATCACACATTTATATTAAGACGCTTGTAAGTACTTAGATTTGTAATACTTATCCTAAATTATCATTTCAGTTGAACAACTGCTATCTGTATATTAATCATTTAATAACTGTACATGTGGTAGGTGTGCCTATGAAAGAACATGAGGGAGCCTTGTGGTGATAGAACAGTTCTGTATCCTGACGGTGGTAGTGGTAACAAGAATCTATACAAGATAAAAATGGATTGAACTTCACACAAACACACACACACACACACACAAATACAAATGAGTTATATATATAAAGCTGGTGAAATCTGTATAAACTAAGTAGATTGTACCAACACCAATTTCCTGGTTTTGATATTGAATGGCAATTATGCAAAATGTTACCATTGAGGCAAATTGGGTGCATGGGACCTCTCTGTGCATCTTGTTTTACAATATCCTATAAATCTATAATTATTTCAAAATATATCTTTAAATCCCAATATATAATTTTTTAAAAATTATACATGTGGCTCATAAAAGAAATGTCATATTAAAAAAAGTAAAGTATAAGTGGGGATCACAGAATCCACATAAAATACTGTCCTGTTCTTCAGTCTCTATGGAGAAATAGAGTGAAGAAATCATACTTGAAGCAAAATGACTTTGAACTCAACTAAAGCCCATATTGATCATAATCCCTGTGTAATTTCAACATCGCAACTCCCAAAGGGCAAATTTGATGGCCTAACATACTTCGCTTACCCTAAAAGCAGCAGGGAAGCTGCCTTTACATGAGTTGGTGAAATAAAATAAAGGAGGCAATGGTAGGTAGAAAAATGCAATACGGAGTAAAGAACAGGGCAAATTTTCACTTCATCATTCATTACTTTGAGCTCATCCTTAAATCTACTTATTTGCAAATTAAGGAAGAGTTGTTTGGCCTCTGAATTCCTTTCTAACTCTAAAGTGCTAAGCTCTACGTGTTCATAGAAATGAACACACAGTTCATAAACATGAACATATGTCAAAGATCATTGATATTTAATAGAAATAGAGAATGTTTTCAGAACTGGCTGCTTACTATATCTGTCCACTATAATGAAAATGAATATAACCAAAATATTCAGTCTCCAAATGACAGGTCTTTTCTAACCCTGCAACAAAGTCAAGTTCTTTAAATGTTTCCAACAAGAAAAAGTAAAGTTTAATTCACCTCTCAGAAAGGAGAATGGTCATAGATGACAAGGTAGCAAACAACTTGCTTATCTGTTTCCAAGAGCAAGTCCTAGCAAGTAGAAGAGCCGTTGAACCAATTGACTCCACATAGAAAGATAAAGAACTCACAATGTTCTAAAGGATCCTGGGGACACTTTTCAAGGCACTCAACAAATACCATTGGCCCCAAACCACTTTATTCTTTGAAAGATAACTTTTAAAATCTTACTTGATTCTTCTCAGTTTCAGTTTGTCTTAGCTTATTTTTTATTGCCCCCTCATGCTCATCTGCTTTAGCTTCTTGTTTCTTTAGTGCCTGGAATGAAAGAGGTGGAAAAAAATTATCCCAAAATATGTACAAAACTGAAAGTCACTACTAGAATTCATTATGTATTAGGGCTGAAGAAGACATGGATATGAGTTACACAAAATCTATAAATTGCAGTCTGCTCATAAGAACACTTCAGTGGGGATAAAATATAAACAATTCCTGATCACCCTAATTAATATTCACTTTGTTTCCTTTTTTTCCCCATCTTTGGGAATTTTACTACATTATTTAGAGGGCCTAGATAGCTAACAGTTTTCTTGGAAACAAATATTCTTTTCTACAGATTTCCCTCTTTAATAAAATGAGGAAAAAGAAAGTTAAGAAAATACACATTTCAAAAGTTAACTATAAAAGTGTTTGCTTTGGTTTGTTTCTATGTTAGAACAAAATTAAACTTAAAGGGGAAAATTATACTTGGAACTGTCTTTCATAATATCTGAAATGCATTCCATTTGTTTAAAAAATATTTTTAACAATTTTAGTGTTTAGACTTAGCAAGGTGTATGTGTAAAGTCCATACAGCTTGTGAAAAGCCAACTGCCAGAAGCTTTTTCCAACAAGATCAACAGAAAAACAATTTTTAGGCAAACAGCAAAATATGTTAAAAACTGCTTTGATGCAAGTATACTCAATCAATTTCAGCTCCCTCTGCCATAATTCCTACTCTCAAATAGAAATTGAGTAAAGAGGCAGAGAGGCATCAACAAAATGAAAAATAATTTTGATTTGAGAAGAACAATATTATCATGCTTTTATAGTGTTTAGTATGTCCAGGCATTCTTCTTCTTACATATAATAAATAAATATATTACATATATTCAAAATATACATTTACTCCTCATGATGATTCTATGAATTATTATTATTCCAAGCCCATTTTATTAAAGGGGAAATTGGAGCACAAGGAGTTGGATCATTTGCCTAACGTCACTCACCTACTTAGTGACAGAGACAGGATATAGATTCTGGCTGCCTGCCTCTTAACAACTGAGGGCACTGCTTCTTCATATTGAAATAATAATACCAAACTTATAGGGTAGTGGTGAAAACTAAATGGTTTGATATCTGTAGAGCACATAAAGCAATGTCTGGCTCCTAGCAAATGTGCAATAAAATGCAACTATTATTATTGGTAATAATAGCCTGGGTAACAGAGTGAGACCCTCAAAAAAATTAAATAAAAAAAATCCAAATTTCTATGTTTAAGTTGGTTGAATAAAAGAAACTCTAATTCTCTTGGATACTTAGAAATTTGCTAAAATAATATTGTGCTACTCCTTTCTTCCTTACTTTCCCCTTAGAACATCTGATAAGTTGTTTATAATATTGATTTTCCAAAATAATGTACTTTTCTATTATAAGCTCTACTTGCTGCCTAAAACTTTATTTAAGTCTCCTTTTTTCAATTTCTCCTTTTACTCTAAGTATATGTAAGTCTTAAGAAATTTTTGTCAATGATAACTTAAATTCTATTGTTTTCAATAAGAAGCAATAGTGAGATACTAAGGAACAATCCAAAGCAAATTACTACATTTCCACTATATCATCTAGAAATGCCATTGAGTTTGAATACTAGCTCTGCTTTCTATATACCATGAGTCAGTCAACAAGTAAACACAAATGCAATATTCTAGCCTAGAATATTGAACCAGTTTTTCTACATTATCTAGTTTAAAATGAAAGACAAAGAAGGAAAATCTGACACTTAAGACCCATTAAATATATCAATGATGCACCTGTAAACACTGAAAACACAGATAATACTCAAAGAGAGATATTTTTAAATCAACCAAATCAAAATTACAAGCCATTTCTTTAAACCTTAATAATAAACGTGAACTAATTTACTACCTTTTTTTAAGGGTGTAAGCCTGCACTGGATTTCTTTTCCATTTGACTTAAATCAAGCAACTTAGACTTATATTAAAAAGGACCCAGTAAAAGCAGTTATAAAAGAAGAAAAAAAAATCACATGCCAATGATTTTCAATAATTATGTTATTTTGTCCTTTAAAGCTTGTTTGTCTCCTAAGAGCAGTTTAGCTAAAAACTATCATGTGCCCTGCTCCAGGATTTAGATTGTCTTTTACACGTTGAAGATCACAGCAACAACAATGAGCCTTAATAGAGGGTCCCCGGGGCACATTTAAATCTTTAATAACAACCATTTTTCTTCTTTCCCTTAAGTGTGTCATATCGTGTATTGTACTACTGCATTTCCTTAGAGGTAGGTGATTCTAAACTCTCATAGTTATATATAATAAAAAAAAAGGTAGTTTTTCTTTTCAGAGAGTAGTAAAAAGGGGAAAAGAAAAATGTCTGTAGACCTCTCACTTAACCATAAAAATCTCTACAACATTGACAACAAGCATGTTTATCAAGAGGCTCTAACAGATAACACACTTCAAGATGTAGAACAAATAGGGAATTAAAGGCCCTTTGTCTGCTTTAAATGGACCAGCAAGCTTGGTTAAGAATGATGGCATGGGAATGAAATAAAAATCACATGTTAATTCCCACACAGGCCAATGAAATTTCCGGAGAAAAATTATAAACATAACCTATCCCAAGTTCTCCTAATCACTCAGCAGTGCTACAGTTGCACACCTTTGGTCACAAGGGCAAGAACATGTAGATCATTCACTGATAAACTAACAACACTATAGAAAAACTAGTCTGTGCTCATATTAAACAGTCAGCATCATTTACTTGAAGGTACAAACTATCAAATCAGATTTTTTTTCCAGTAACAATAAAGAATGAAAAAGTTATATCACTGAAAACTAGAAAATCATTGTTCTTACTATATTTTGTAATTAAATTCTTCACATGGGTAGAAAATAAAAGCCAGTGAAAAAATATTTTAAGCTTAACAGAATATGATGTGATTCCAATCCAAATTAGACCACACGAGCTATAAATTGAAGTTACAAGTTGTTTATATTTATGTATATTAAAAATTTGAGGTAGCTTTAGGGACATTTTCAATCAAGCAAAAACTCAGTCTTAAGTACTGAGTATGTATAAAACACTATCATGGAAGCTTTATTTAATTAAAATTTTTTTAAGATGGAAATCTGATGTCTATCTCTAAAATTCTTTTTGGACGCTTAAACACAGCTCCAAAGCCATCAAACATCAATAAAATAATACATATTTTTAAAAGGACTCTATATGCATAATACAGCAGGATTTTATTGCTCAGAACATGTACTACTCATTTATATTAACACATACTTTTTTGTCATGTTCTTTGAATTTCTAAATTATGCTTTTTCTCAAATCAAATTAGAGATTCCTCCCCCATGAGAACTAGCTAAAGTAATGGAAAATTTTAGCCTTTAAGTTCATCCAGTTGAGGATTATCTGTGCCAACAAAAACCAAAACAAAAAAAAATTAAGTTTCTTTTCAAGGCAAAAAAAACAAAACAACACATTCACATTCTAAATCCCTGAACCAATATCTAATTTAAAAATAGCTAGGTGGGTATTACTTAAATTGTTCAAAGAAATTTATTTTTCAGCCATGACCAAGGAAAGGAAATTCTATACCAACAACTACCACTTAAAAAATAAAAAATAAAACAAACCGCACACACCACACACTTTGGTAGGTGAAAAGTAGAAATGCTTGATAAAAGTCCAAAAGGAATTCAATATTCATACTATTATGATACCATACATACATGAGGGATATCAAAGTAAGGGAGAAATTCAAAAAAACTTGGTACGAATTGAAATGTGTGTATTTTCCCGATGGAAATGGTAAGCACATAAGTCAAGTCACAAAATACAACAATTCCTCTTTTTCAAAAGGTAATATCCAATATCACGTAGTTAAGTAGGATTGATCATATGTTAAATACTATTTCTAATAGTAACAGTAATCCTTAATAACATTCCTTAAAGATATCTATGGTATTTAAACATAAAGCTCAAGGTTTTATTTTAAGAATGGCCTAGATGTGTTTTTTGTTTTCTTCATTTTTCTCTTCTTATAAGATGTTTATTATTTCAAGAATCCCAAGAATCCACAAGGGCTCTTATAGGAATTATCTTGGTGGAAGAGATGGATGCTTTTTCTGACCTATTTTCTCCAATGAACAAACAAACTTCTTGGTTCCACTATGCCCATACCTACGGAATCCACCACTGTTTAGGGCATCCAGTGCCAATGAACCCAAACAAGGTCATGAGTTTAATCACCAATTCCCTTTGCTCTGTTTCGTGGACACAATCTTTACCCTAAACCTAGCCAAGGGCCTCACAGAAGGCTAACTAGACCAGAGACTATGAATGAATCAGCAAAAATTCAATACCATGACTACAAAAATAACTCAAAGGTAAACCCCTGTTGACAAGTGTCAGGATTTCATTCTTCAAATGTTATAAATTTGTCAATCTGCAAAACAAAACCTTAATTACTTCATGAAAAAGCCAGTATGCTAAAAAGACATACAAGTCTTTTAACTTCTTTAATTCAAAAGCAACAATGGTAATGAGTATTATTCCCTAACATGCCATTGCTTTTACTGGAACAGATTATATTTTTATGCAATCTTTTACTTAATAAAATCTTGCAAGTAAAGTTAAATGTGAGCCCAACAAGTGCACTTTCCAGGATTTCCTTCAAAATCAAAAAACAAATGCTCCTAGTAGAAGGTCTGTTTTTATCTGAGTAGTTTCCTCTCAAAAAGAGATGCATAGTTTTATTAGAAATCCAGAGTAATATAATACTTCATTTGACTTTCTAAATGCAGGGCCACTGAGTTAGGATTGTTGACAAATAGAAGATCATAGATAATTATGGAAATTTAATTTAGAATTTCTCAAGTTGTATATCTTTGAACAGAAAGCTCTGTAAATATACAACATCTTCCAGTGTCCAGAGTTAAAGGATGTTATTTTATGCCTTTGGGTTTAGAGGGGTTTTTTTTGTTTTTCACTATTTTCTAATAAAAATAAAACAGTACTAAGCCAATGAATAAGTCTATCTGTAGCAAAATGGTTTTTGTTTGTACAATATTACTATGCACTCAGTAGTTGCCCAATAAATATTAATTGATAATGATGGAAATGGGCTTTATAAACAGATGGCCTAGCATAAATTCACTGAAAACATAGATAGAAACATTCCACTCTTCAAGAAAAGCGTAACATAGAAATTGAACAAGTCCTGCACACAGAAAATCTCAGTCTATTGTCAGGCAGCTGTTCAGTCAACAGGGGCAGCAGACATTTTTCATCATCGTCATAGCATTAACGGCATTAAATGTCTATTTGCATATGGTGCTGCACAAAGTGACTCACACAGATTCAGGCTAGCCTTATTTGTTATAATTTACAATGACAATATTGGCAAGAACATATAAGTACACATAGCAAAGTAAAAGTGATTAAACATAATTTGAGATCTAGTAATATTTGGCATGAACATAAAATATGTGTCAGGCTTAAACACAACTCACAGTAGCAATCAGAGTATTTATTTAACATATAAACTTCTACTATTCCCCAATAGAATTACAGATGCTTTACAAGAACGCTTACACATATGCTGAAGGATTAAGTAGAATAAAGAGAGAAGTCAGAGTCCCTAAAAGAATAAGTAATGACTCTTCAAGAACCTAGAAAGTGAATATAATCTCAATAGTTACCAGTGGGGAAAGAAGAGATAAAAGAAGAACAAAAAAGTCATATGGGCACTAGCTCACGGTTAGTAGGATGGTAGGATCAAGGAAGCTATAAGCAAATTGATCAACCCAGGAAGGCATCCTGAAAAACACACACTTTACAAAAATACTTAAATAAGAAAGTGTAAGATAACATACATGGTAGAATTTTGGAGAAAGACAGTTAAAATGACGAACTGAATGGAGCAGAAAGTATATTGCAAGCATTTAATAATTAATAGCCTTTAGTATTATTTTCTTAATAAAGTAAAAAGCTTCAGAAGACACGACATAAATGTTAATTATATAGAAATCAGATTACAAGAATTTCATGACAACTTACATTTATACATCATCTCGTAAAACTGCACCCTTCAATGAATCCAAAAGCTAACAGCTGGCATGCTACTACTTCTGTGATGTAGAATACATTTCTAAACTTTCAACTTTTGTTTTATCATTATTCAATACTAGGCCACTGAAATATATTATCAAACTGGAATATTCTTTAATCCAGCCAACTATTTCCCAATACCAGAAAGATAATATAGCTTGTAGAGACTGTCTACAATATCTAAGTAGCTAGCTTGCTCTGTAAATGGAAATTCAAGTATCAAGTACAAGGTTGAAAGAGACATCCTCCAAGGTCTCTTCAGAATTCTCTTCTATAGAAGCTTTGGGGGAAAAAATATCTTTCACTGAAAAAAATATCAAAAGTGTTTTAGTGTCATCTGTAAGAGGCTGAATAAGAGGGCAAGGAGGGAAATCAAGAAAAAGACTAAAGAAGGTGACTGAAAAGCATGATGTATCTCAGACCTGCATGTTTCAAGCTGTGCCAAATAGTGTTCAAACGCCTTTGAAAACTAAATCCTATAATAGTCAATCATTCTTCACCATCCATTTTCTTTTTATCAGCATGTTGACATTAATGGTTCTCTCACAGTCTTATAGAGAACAATGTTTATTTCATCTTTGCAAAGAAAAAATTTGTTATTTGTTACCACAAGTAACAAATATAAAGAAGAAAATAATTAGTATGGTGTATGATGATAGGACAAAGAGCAATGGTATGGATAAAAATGATAGTAGGTCAAAATTTATATAAGTGTTTCAGCCATTGATTGGTAACGTGCTTGACATGTTAACAACAAGCAGTGGGGCAGAATCACATTCATGAAGAATTTCCTAAAATAATGTGAAAATACAGTCTTAGCAAAAATGCCACCTCTCTCACCCAAACTTTCCCCAAGGGGCCATAAAGAGGTAATTATTTCCCCTCTGAGATATTCTGTAGACTACACAAATGTGGAATAATGCCCTTAGTGCATTGCAAAGATAGTTAACATCTCTATTTCCTCAACTAAACTAGGGGTCCCTAAAAGGTGAGATAGTATTTTAGGTATCTTTAAATCCCTAGTCCCCAGCACAGTACCTGAATTATATTAGGTACATGACAGTATTGGCCAAATGAATATTTTACTGAATGAATAGTTACTATACAGTATGCAATATTTATTCATTCATTCCTTCAAGAAACACTTACTGGGCCCCTACTCTATGCCAAGCACTGGTCCTAGTACTGGGGATGCAGCAACAAGCAAAGCAGGTAAGTCCCTGCCTTCATAAAGCCTGCATTCTGCTCAAGGGGACAGACGGTTGACAAATAATTAAAGTGTTAAGAAAACATACAACAGTGCAAGGGGCTCAGGAGTGAAGGAGTGTTTTATCTATGATAGTCAATAAGGGCTTTCTGAAGTAGAGTTCTGAACATGAGCGCACAAACCGTACAACTGTTTCAGAGCTGAAAATTCCTAGCTGTGGGAACAGAAAGTGCAAATGCCCAGGAGCAGGAGGTACATGGTATATCCATGGAAAAGCAAGACGGCCAGGATGGTTGGCCTAGAGTTGGCAAGAAGAACAACAATAGAAAATTAGGGGTTGGGCATGGTGGCTCGTGCCTTTAATCCCAGCACTTTGGGAGGCCAAGGTGGGAGGATCACTTGAGGCCAGGAGTTTGAGACCAGCCTGGTCAACATGACGAAACTCCATCTCTACTTAAATTACAAAAAATTAGCTGGGTGTCTTGGCGCATGCTTGTAATTCCAACTATTCAGGAGGCTGAGGCAGAGAATCGCTTGAACCTGGGAGTCAGAGGCTGCAGTGAGCCAAGATCGTGCCACTGCACTCCAGCCTGGGAGACAGAGTAAGACTACATTTCAAAACAAAAAAAAAAAGAAAAAGAAGAAGAAAGAAAAGAAAGAAAATTAGGGTGAGAGGAATTCAGAAACCAGATCAGAGGGGATCTATTGTCTATAAATAAACCATTGATTAGCCAGACATGGTGGGACATGCCTGTAATCCCAGATACTCGGGAGGCTGAGGCATAAGAATCACTTGAACCCAGGAGGTGGTGGCTGCAGTGAACCAACATCATGCCACTGCACTCTAGCCTGGGCAACAGAGTGAGACTGTCTCAAAAAAAAAGAAAAGAAACCATTGAAGGGTCTTGAAGAAAGATGTGACATTATCTGATTCTGTAAAAGACCACAAGGAGGTAAGAATGGAAGCAAGGAGGCTACAGCATTAGCCCCAGCAAAAGAGGAGATGTAGTGGTAGGAAATGAACAGTTTCCAATTTAAAAAAATATTTTTTAAATAGAGCTGACAAAATTTAATGATAGACTTGGTGTAAAGAACAGGAGAAAAGGAGAGGCAAGGACATAAAGAAACATATAAAGGTTTTAAAATATAAAACAAATTATTTTATCAAGATGGTTATCTATCTGTTTAAGAAGAAACATTATAAGATGAACCACACAAAAAGAGTAAGATTTTGCACCTTCCAAACAAGTTCACAGGTCAGGAGGAGAAGGAACTGGAAACTGGGAGCTCCAGAGACCCAAGTTCGCCCACACTTTGTGGCTTTGAATCACAGCATCACTGTAACTTGATTCCCCATCCAAGACTAACACTGGCGAGGAAAGCTTCGGGATCTCATTCTCGGATAATAAACATAAAACTGTAACTTTTTTCTCACAACCATACAAAATCCATTAAACGATGAAATAATGAGGTTATAGTTCTAAATACTATCCTAATACTTGACCACAGTATGGACAAAGATATATAAGAAATAACAGCTTTTCATGTTTTGAGCAATAAATAATACCACAACTTTAATATTTTTTAAAAAGGGATTTGGGGTACTTAATAGAAATACAAATTAACTAGAAATACGATGAGTCATGAGAGCTATAAAAAATGCTTTTCCAACAACATTTTCTTGGATAAATGCTTATCCAAGAAAAAATAGGCAAAGGATAATCTATCTGTTGGATAAACTATCCAACAGAACACCAATAGAAAATAAATATAACTGGGTAGATGGACAACAGTGTACAAAAGGAAATCACCACCAAAAACAAGAAAATAACAATTAGGAGAAAGAGGTTAAGGTCTATATAAGATGAATATTTATAGAAAGTATCTTTGGGAAAATTCTGCATGCACAGCTTCGAAATATTAAAAGTGGAAAAGGGAATGGGAATATATGATTCCCGCGAAAAAAATGCTCATATCAAATTATAATCTGTTTTACTAGATATGAATAGTTTCTTCCATAGAGGGAGGGAGGGAAGGAGGAAGGAAGAAGGGAAAAACCTGTAATCCTGAAGAGGAAGCATGAAACTATAATACAAAGGCAAAGAAATGACAGTTTTCATGATAAATACAGCAGGTGTCTTCATATAAAATACACAATGTGTCATACTTTTTAACAGCAGCGGGTAACACCATTTCAAATTTAAATTTGTAATAACAGACAGTTAATTAGATTTTTTTCATTTGTGAGGCTAGTGCCAAGTACACTTTCAGAAAGCCCTAAGAGTTGAGAGTATACACACTATAAAGAATTGTTTTTCAATAAATTTGGCCAACTTTAATAAACAGTGTCTACTACTTCACAATTAATGGTTCAATACTGACGACTAGTGGTCAAAACTTGTAGTAATTCCCTATCAAGTATTCTATGACCTTTATCAATTTATTTAAAACATTCAATGCAAATTATGTGAAAATCTAAATTAAAAGATATTGCCCTCACAAACATTCAGAAAAACACGAAGAAAAGGAATTGTATCTACAAAGTCTCTTTAAAAATTCTTTCTGTCCATTATTTGCAGTATCCCAAAACAAAAGTCAATCAGCATTTGCTGTCAGCTCACAAAGGAAACAGTTCCATGAAATGTCACTTTATTCGCGCTCACACAGCTATGTTAACGTTCTTCATAAATCCATAATTAATATTTCAAAGAGGTCTACATTTAGAATGCATGTATCTGGGCATCTCCATTCTAAATTTCTTTTTCAAACTTTGTTAAACACAAAGATATCAAAAATCCAGCTGTCTTTATTAAGTTGTCAGTATAGTTTGAAAACCAGCAACCCACTATATGAAAATGTTATTTTTATAGAGTTGAATTATGTTTAATTTAACTATGATTGAATTCTTGAAGAATGTTTATGGAATTTTGAATATATCATTGTAACTACTATATAAACTTCAAATAAGTTAAAATTGTTTAACTTTTACTTTCTGTCTTCAGGAATGAGAGCAGTAGAGTAACACAAGGTATAAAAATCTTGGAGTGAAATTTACCAAGAATGTTATATGCAGCTGAACAATCACTTACATTTGGAAACGTCAATTTCTTTAGCACCTGTTCAGTGAGCTCTGTGTGATAAACACTGTACTACATGTCCCAGAAACAAGGGTAAACGAGATGCACAAAGCCCCTCCAATGGAGTCTACATTCTTTGGCAAAAGGCATATAATAGCATAAGCAAACGACAATAATTATAGTTTGTGTTAAATGCTATTTTTAAAAATAGAGTAATATGATACATGACAGTGAGCAATGGAACTGAAGGGGCGATTTTAGAAGGCGAGGAGGAACGGGAAAGTTTTCCCTAAAGAGGTCACAATTGAGCCTGAGGAACGAGAAGGGAGAAAAATGTTCCAGTAAGACACTGAGAAGAATCCAATGTAGCTGGAACATAGATATCTTAGACTAATAAGTACTGTATGTTTAAAATCTTAGAACAGCTATCAAAAGAACAGAAATATAATCTACAGCTCCAAAGCAAACAGAAAGTATAAAAATGAATATATAATATACTCCACTCCAAATAGAAATGGGAAAAAGAAACAAAAAGAGAAGTTAAAAATAAATAAATAAGAAGATAAAAACACTTTAAAATATTCCAATAATCGCAGTAAGTATAAAATGACTAATGCAACCATTAATTTATAAGATAAAGTTATTTTTAACAAACCATAAGGTGTTTTGTAAGAAACACGGAAAAATGGAAATACTAAGGAAAGATTAAAGAGGGAAAATGATATGCCATGAATAAAGTAATCTTAAGAATGTTAAAATCAAGAGGCACACTAGGTAATATTTTTTAAATAATTGACCAAGAAGTAATTTAATTATACATAAGATACCACATGCACAAAACAGATAAAAGAAAACTGACACAAATCACACGGAGAAACTGATAATCTCTATAATAATGAGAAGCTTTAGATATATGTACTAAGAAAACAGAAGAACAGAACAACAAAATTCACAAATGACCTATTAAATTTATATATGTGTGTGTGTATGTATGCATGTATGACATGCACAAGCACATAAAATTCTGCATCCAAAACACAGAAAAATATTTGTTTCTTACTCTGGAGTACTTACAAAAAATTGGTCATAGAATTAGGTCAAAATGGAAGTTTCAACAACTTTCAAAGGAGTTAAATTAAAAACAATAAAAAGAGTTTAAAAATAAGCATACATATATCTCTGAAAATACCAAAAGACATTCCTAAATAAGTTTTGAGTTATAGAGAAAATTGTAACAAATTATAAAAGATTTTGAAAAAAAATTACCATAAAAGTATAACAAAGCATATGGTAATTTGGTTAAATTTTCATTATTCATTTTAAAAAAGCAGAAAAATCAATCAAGCATTCAATTTTCAAGCCTAAAAAATAAAACAGAATAATCCTTTAAATGAAGAGAAAGAGAGAGTAACAGAGTTAAGAGCAGAAGTTAATGAAGCAATAAACAAAGCCAGTCAAAAAGAAAACTAATAAAATAATACTATTTCTAGCAAGACTTTAAACATGAATTACCAAATTGACTTAATAAACAGGCTATACAAGCCAATAAACATTAAAAAAAATTAGTAATCTGCAGCACCAAAAAGATATTAGACACAAATTGTTTTATGGGTAAGTTTCAACAGACATTCAAGAAATAGATAATCCCTTTCTTACACAAAACTAAACCACGAAATAGGAAAAGAAGGAATCCATCTAATTCATTTTATGACACTAATGTAACCATGCTTCTAAAACCAAAAACGTCAGTGCAAGGAAAACTAATCTCAATCATAAACACAAATATAAAAATCCTAAGAAAAAAATAGCAAGTTAATTCAGCAATGTATAAAAAAAATTATAATCAAATAAAGTTCTCAGGAATGCAAGGAGGGCTCAACATCTATTGATGGAATCAACCATATTTAAATCAATATATTTAAATATCCAAAGTTAAGTGCACAGCAAGAATATCTGATAAATTTCACAACCCATTCATGATTTTTAAAATAAATAAATAAATAACAGCAAACATCTCTTGGCAACCTAGGAATAGAAGGCAATGTTCTTAATGCGACAAAGGTTAGCACTAAAAAGTAGGGGCAAACACCATACAACAACATTTAACACTTAAGAATCATACAAATATAGAAGTAACACAAGAATTCTTGCTATCTTTGCTTCCATTTAATATTAGACTTCAGGTTCTAACCAGTGCAATAAGATAAAAAAAAAAGAAAAGAATTATAAAGAGACTAAATTGCCTTTAATTTCAAATGATATGATTATCTATACACTAAGATAGTATGTCAGTAAAGCTATTAAGAAATTATAAGGACTAATAAGGGCATTGAGCAAAATTGTTGGATACAAGAACCATATATGAAGCCAGTTGTACCCCTGTATACTAAAAATAACCAATTAGAGATGCAATTTTAAAAAAAAATCCCATTCCAGATAGAAAGAAAAACCATAAGGTACCTAAAAATAAGTCTAACAAAAGAGGTCTAAGACATTTATACAGACAATTATAAAACATTATTGGAAAACATTAGAAAAGACCTTCTCTTTAAATTAGTCTGTACTTAATACAATCGCAATAAAAATGCCAGCATGATTTTTCATGGAATAGGACAAGAGATTTTCATTATCATTTACCAAAAGATAATAAACCTATAATAATTAAGAAAGAATTATATTAGTATAGGGCTAGACAAGCAAATCAATGGCAAAGCATATAGAGGTCAGATATTGAAGGAAACTAGATATACAACAGATGTGGCATTTAAATTAGAGTGGAAAGAACCAATTTTTACTCAAAAATGATGCTGAAGCAACTGATGAGTCATATAAAAAGCAAATTAGATCCTTTCCTCTCTCCCATTAAAAAAAAAATCCCCAGGGGAAAGAGAGAAATCCCAAATAATCCAATATTTTTAAATGAGCAAAAGTCATTCATAGGCACTGTATGTAAGCACAAATGCAAACTGCCAAGAGATGTGTGAATAGATGCTCAAACTCACTATTAGAGAAAAGTGAATAAACATAAAAATGAGTTAACACTTTATACTGATCAGATGGCAAAAACTTAAAGAATTATAACCACTACTTCTGGTAAGAATGTGGGGGAAAGAGCTACACTCAACCATTGCTGGCAGAACAACGTGCAGTTTCAGAACCTCTAGAAAAATAAGATCTACCAATGGCAATATAAGATTACATTGGAACCATGTCAGCTAGTTGGATGAACTTCCAGAAAGCATTGGCAAAAAAAAGGAAAAAACAAGAAGCAGAAATGTATACAAAATGTGATCTCATTTTCTAAAAACGAATACATGACCAAAAAGTCCCCATATATGCAAAGGTGTATATATAGTCTATATACATCAGTCCAGGTAATTAAAAGCAAACAGAAAAATATAAAGGGATACCTTCCAGGCCGTCAACATGAGTTCCTTTTTTTAGGGGTAAGAGAAGTGGTTCATGATGAAAGAACAGAGTTGGAAGAGATGTAGGAAAAAAATCAGCCATGTAAATAAATAAATAAGCCTGTAGTGTAAGAGAATGTCTGAATATTTCATATGATCACATTTAGTTATATTAAAAAATGCTTTTTGTACTAAATATTTAATAATGAAATGTTAAAAGAACTACGTGAGAAATAAACCTAGTTAAACACAGGACCAAAACAGTGTATTAATGTGGTCACTACTTAACGTATTAAACAAATATTTAGTAAGTATTATCTTCAAATACTAGAAATGCAAAGTGTTCAAAATAGGTAAAATTAAAAGAGAGAATATATCAAGAATCAGTAACATAAATAATCAGGGACAAAGCTCTCACATATGTATTACCAGAAACTGGACAGTGAAAGAAAAAAAAATGCCATCTTTACAGAAGAAGAAAAATAGTCAATGGGATTAAAGCTGGTTAAAAGAATAAAAAGTGTGGCTCAAAATAAGCCTCGATTTATACTACACACACAACTTTACCCCGTGAAGAATGAACACTGGAGTAGGAGTTTTAGGATTTTCACTTGCTACACGCATTTTCCAACAAAGTAGTACATGTGTGGTTGTCCTGTTGTGATAGTGCTTTCAGCCTCTTGGTGGTTTGAGGGCTCTGACACCCTGCCTGTGTTACTCTCTGCTTACCGAACCCCATGGGGCTCACACAGTCCTGCCCAAGGACTCAATTCTAGGGCTTATGTCCTAAGAATAAGAAAAATAAAGTACATCCTCTGAGTTTTCCTCCTGCTTTCCACAGGATTGTGTTTGACTTTTAAACTTTCATTTACTTGTAAACTCTATTGGTCCTTCTCAAAGATTAGAGAGGCTGCTGGGATGATCAATGTGAGGGTGATTTTAATGGGCATTTATAACATCTAACAATATAATACGGAGAGGAAAACTTATGAATAACTATGCAAAATATGAATATGAATAACTGTATGCAAAAATGTACGAGATGACTACAAAAAAAAAGGGGCATTGGTTATGGAAACAAGAGGGAGGCAAAGTGAATGATCAAACAAAAGTTTTACAATTGAACCTTGAAAAGGTAAGCAAAGGTGAGTCCAAGATCTGCCAGCCTTGGAAAGGCCTCCACGACTCCAAACAAAGTAGGGGAGTCTGGAAAGGAAGTGCAGGAAAAGGGGTTAATGAAGCCAGGTTAGAATATTTGCCTGACTAGGTTCTCCCCTGCTGTGTGATACTCGAAATATCACAGAAGCCTCAAGGGAGACGCAAAAGCTATTAAGAAGACATTAGAAAAACATCCTAGGTTTCATGGAAGCTTCTCCCTTAATGAGTCCAAACTAAATACATTAATAAAGGGTACCCGAGGCTTTTCTTATGTGGTATCTGTATTACTCAGCATCTCTGGGGCCATAATTACATTTCTGGACAAAAATGAATAGCTACTTCTTCATTAGGTTTTTCCAAAAAAATGAAGAAAAATGTTGGAAAAAAAGTATCGATTACTTTAATTTTTCTTCATATGGCCTTAGTTTATTGATGAGCTTCACATAACCTGGTTGTCCCTCAGAACAGACTAAAAGCCACTGAGCTGAGCTCCCATCTTAAACACTTAATTTCTCACTTAAACTTCACCATCGTCTATTAAGATTCCATGCCCTTGCCTATCCCACAGACTTCCCCATGAAACATCTTTTAATTTTAAGGCATCTAGATCATATGTAAGCATAGAATATTGTTGATACAGATAAGGGAGAAACTACTGACTTAATATGCTATAAAATGCTCTGAAGAGGGCCAGGCATGGTGGCTCACACCTGTAATCCCAGCAAGTTGGGAGGCTGAGACAGGCAGATCACTTGAGTCCAGAGTCTGAGACCACTCTGGGCAACATGGCGAAACCTGTCTTTACAAAAAATACAAAAATTAGCTGGGTGTAATGGTGTGCCCCTGTAGTTGCAGCTGCTTGGGAAGCTGAGGTAGAAGGATCGCTTGAGCCTGGGAGGTTGAGACTGAGTGGGCCATGATCACACCACTGCACTCCAGCGTGGGTGAGTGTGACCCTGCCTCATAAAAGTGCTCTGGAGTGTGCCTGCGTGTGTGTGTGTGTGCGTGTGTGTGTCCAGCATTTATCTCATGTTTTTCTTTTCTTTTTTTTTTTTTTTTCTTTTTTGAGACAGGGTCTCAATCTGTCACCCAGGCTGGAGTGCAGTGGTACAATTCCAGCTCCCTACAACCTCTGCCTCCCGAGTTAAAGCTATTCTCGTGCCTCAGACTCCCAGGTGGCTGGGATTACAGGTGTGCACCACCACACTAATTTTTTTGTTGCTGTTGTTTGTTTTTTGTATTTTTAGTAGAGACGGGGTTTCACCATGTTGGCCAGGCTGGTCTCAAACTCCTGATCTCGAGTGACCCGCCCACCTCAGCCTCCCAAAGTGCTGGAATTACAGGCGTGAGTCACCATGCCCAGCCATGTTTTTCATTTTAAGTAATTCAGCTGAACATGAAGAAATAATATTCAATGTATATGAAATAGCCAGTAAAAAATGAGTCAGGAGTTTCCAGGATGCAAACCAGAAGTTTAAATTTTTATCTAGGATTTTATGTAAATATTGAACCTGCAAAAAAAGTGGTTTTGGCTTTTTTTTTTTTTACAGTTTTTTTTTGTTGTGTGTTTACAGTCTACATACCTCTTTCCCAACACTACAACCTACCAAGCCTACCCCTACTCCACTAAACTAACCAAAGTTAAGATACTATCAAGCACCTCATCAAAAGGAGTTTATAGTATGATAATTTACCTCAATGTTATATACTTGACTGTGTACACAGAAAAGGCTGATGGGTATAGGCTTAACAACACTTGAATTTAGGTCGGGCGTGGTGGCTCCCTCCCGTAATCCCAGCACTTTGGGAGGCCAAGGTGGGCAAATCACTTGAGGTCAGGAGTTTAAGACCAGCCTGGGCAATATGGTAAAACCCCATCTCTACCCAAAATAAAACAACAAAAAAATCAGCTGGGCATGGTGATGCCTGCCTGTAGTCCCAGCTACAAGGGAGGCTGAGGTGGCAGAATCTCTTGAACCCAGGAATTCGAGGCTGTAGTGAGCCGAGATCATGCTGCTGCACTCCTGGGCGACAGAGTGACCCCATCTCAAAAAAAAAACAACAACAACAACAACAACAAAAAACACGAATTGAATTAGTAAAGTTCAAAGTATCATCTACAATTTAAGAAAGATAATATTAAAAGAATATAGTCATACAACCCATTTAAAATACTCATCTCTCTTAAAGAAGAGACTTCCATGAGATAACCAAACCAGGTTGTTTAAAATACAATGTATGAAGGTCCTTACCAAATAAAGAAAATCTGGCCATACTGCCCAAGGTAATTTACAGATTCAATGCCATCCCCATCAAGCTACCAATGACTTTCTTCACAGAATTGGAAAAAACTACTTTGAAGTTCATATGGAACCAAAAAAGAGCCTGCATCGCCAAGTCAATCCTAAGCCAAAAGAACAAAGCTGGAGGAATCACACTACCTGACTTCAAACTATACTACAAGGCTACAGTAACCAAAACAGCATGGTACTGGTACCAAAACAGAGATATAGATCAATGGAACAGAACAGAGCCCTCAGAAATAACGCCACATATCTACAACTATCTGATCTTTGACAAACCTGACAAAAACAAGCAATGGGGAAAGGATTCCCTATTTAATAAATGGTGCTGGGAAAACTGGCTAGCCATATGTAGGAAGCTGAAACTGGATGCCTTCCTTACACCTTATACAAAAATCAACTCAAGATGGATTAAAGACTTAAACGTTAGACCTAAAACCATAAAAACCCTAGAAGAAAACCTAGGCATTACCATTCAGGACATAGGCATGGGCAAGGACTTCATGTCTAAAACACCAAAAGCAATGGCAACAAAAGACAAAATTGACAAATGGGATCTAATTAAACTAAAGAGCTTCTGCACAGCAAAAGAAACTATCATCAGAGTGAACAGGCAACCTACAAAATGGGAGAAAATTTTCACAACCTACTCATCTGACAAAGGGCTAATATCCAGAATCTACAATGAACTCAAACAAATTTACAAGAAAAAAACAAACAACCCCATCAAAAAGTGGGCGAAGGACATGAACAGACACTTCTCAAAAGAAGACATTTATGCAGCCAAAAAACACATGAAAAAATGCTCACCATCACTGGCCATCAGAGAAATGCAAATCAAAACCACAATGAGATACCATCTCACACCAGTTAGAATGGCAATCATTAAAAAGTCAGGAAACAACAAGTCCTGGAGAGGATGTGGAGAAACAGGAACACTTTTACACTGTTGGTGGGACTGTAAACTAGTTCAACCATTGTGGAAGTCAGTGTGGCGATTCCTCAGGGATCTAGAACTAGAAATACCATTTGACCCAGCCATCCCATTACTGGGTATATACCCAAAGGACTATAAATCATGCTGCTATAAAGACACATGCACACATATGTTTATTGCGGCATTATTCACAATAGCAAAGACTTGGAACCAACCCAAATGTCCAACAAGGATAGACTGGATTAAGAAAATGTGGCACATATACACCATGGAATACTATGCAGCCATAAAAAATGATGACTTCATGTCCTTTGTAGGGACATGGATGAAATTGGAAATCATCATTCTCAGTAAACTATCGCAAGAACAAAAAACCATACACCACATATTCTCACTCATAGGTGGGAATTGAACAATGAGAACACATGGACACAGGAAGGGGAACATCACACTCTGGGGACTGTTGTGGGGTGGGGGAAGGGGGAGGGATAGCATTGGGAGATATAACTAATGCTAGATGACGAGTTAGTGGGTGCAGCGCAGCAGCATGGCACATGTATACATATGTAACTAACCTGCACATTGTGCACATGTACCCTAAAACTTAAAGTATAATAATAATAAATTAATTAACTTTTTTAAAAGAGAAAGAAAATCTGGCATTCATGTGACTTCAATAGCACATGAGTAGCTGAGGCTCAAAAAAGGAAGTGGATTCCTGGGCGTGCATGGCCCTTTTGTTCAAATCAGGACAAGAAACAGAAATGAGTGAACAATTCTTTAAAACCCCTACAGAAAAGGAAAATGGCTTTCCCTTGACCAATTTCCAATGATTAACACTGTGCTTTTTCATTAAATGGGAATAGGTAAAGCTCTGAGGACCTAAGGACCCGTGAGATAACAGCAGCAGATTTTAGCCAAAACCACAGAATGCCTCCCTGTAATATATTATACCTTCAAATCTCTGCATCCTATAATTTCAAATAAAAACTCTTAATGTCTTAAGTTTTAAATGTCATATTTTTCATTAACATTGAAAGATACATTTTAAGAAGGCAAAAGAGCAGAGTGGCTAGAAGTTCAGGCCCACCTGCTCAATTATGGATTTAATTTTTCACCATAAACAGGAAAAAATGCATCAATTACTATTATCATATGGTATAGGAATTTCCATAAGTATTTTTAATAAAAAGAAGGGAAAGTGTTTCCTCTCCTTAAACATGACCTTTAAGGGAACAGTTTAAGCCATTTAACATGGGAGCAGGAAAATACATCAGCTTAATCTTTCCTAGCTTCCACTACTCTGTTTATAATCTAAAACCACTTTTTAAAAACGTATAGGTCACTGCTTATATTAAAGTGTCAAAATATGAAATTAAATAGTTCTTATCAATAGTGATCTCCTATTGTATTGTCAGAGATGGAATTCCAAATCACAGCTGAAGCTTTTAGTCAAATTGACAATTTCAATGCAAATACCCAGGCTCTGGTATCTTAAGAAAAGGGGTGGGAAGCAATCTTTTTCTCCCTCTTTCTTTGTAATTTTGTGCATTCTGCAAAGAGAGAAGAAAATAAGTACAGAAAATTTCTCTAATTTTCTCTTGCAGAAAAGAACAATTGTCTCTTTAGTACTATTCTTATGCTCACCAGATGTAATTTGCTTTGAGAACAAATGTATAAAAATCAAGGTTAAAAAAAAAAAAGCCTACCCACATGCTGTATCTAATTATTCAACAACATATCCTCTTCAAAGTAATTACCAACTTACAAGGGTATGCCTTCTTTTGTGAAATGGAAGGAAATGGAATTTCAGAAAACAAAAGCAGATTTTTCTATCAGCTTACATTAAATTTCAGTGTTGCAATTTTTGTTCCTAATTTTCAATTAACAGTGAAAAAAACTTTAAAAAATCTGTCGATTAATAAAGATTAACGATCTACAAGCACACATAAGTGTATTTTTAGAACTCTTAGAAAAATCATTTCATAAATGAAAAGAATTCCCATTTGTTTTGAATCTTTTGTGTTTCTTGTTGTTTCTACTTTTTATATTTTATGTATAGACCAAAGAAACACTTAAAGGGAATTTCAACAATATTCTAAAATGATAGTAACAAAATATAACCAATATAATAAAATAAAAATCCATGAGTGCACATAACAAAAAGTTCTTTCTTACAGTAGGATTCTATAAATGTAGAAGGAATCATAAAAAAATTTTTAAATCACTAACTATCTGGCACTACTTATAGTAGTAATTGTTTCATATGAGTCAATAATAGATGCTAAAATTAGTGAGCAAAAGTACAATAGAAATTTACAATAGAAAGTACAATAGAAAAGTACAATAGGATATGTTCAAGTCCCAGAGATAATTTTATTTTATAGGATAACTTAAATTTAAATAACTTAAAATTATTTAAATAATTGTAAGAGAATAATTGTAACTTTACAGTGGATAAATCCACCTAGTAGGCAACACAATAATCAAGTGTTCAGTTTTCACCAGTAATGTAACAAATCAACATTATATGACTCCTGATATGATACTATGGGAAGGACATAACTCCAATTATCTGAGTTTCAAGCCAAAAGTCCATAACCTGAATCTAGTCATGAAGAAACATCAAGAAACCCAAAATGAAAGCCATTCTACAAAATAAATTGTTTATACCCTGAGAAGTCATCACTCATGATGACTGAAAAACTGTTCCAGATTAAAGGAAACTAAAGAGACATGACAACTAAACGCTATGTGTGAACCTATATTTTATCCTGGATCAGGAAAGGACACTACTGTAGTAGCAAAATTTGAATAAAATGTATAGATTAAGCCATAGTATTTTACTGATTTTAATTTCCTAATTTTGATTGTTATACTGTAACTATAAAAGAAAACATACATATCAAATTATTTAGATGAAAAATGATTTATTTTTTAATCAGTTGACTTTAAGATTCACAGATAAGTATGTATATCATGTCTGCAAATTAAAAATGTTTCACAAAAAATTACATATATGTGGATGTATCTAGAATAAATGATGAAGCAAGTCTGGTAAAATATGAATAATAAAGGAATCTAGGTAAATGTTATACAGAAATTCTTCATTCTAAATTTTCAACTTTATCTATGTCTGCAATTTCAAATTTAAAAGAGTACCTTAAGGGTAACTATTCTCCATTTTAAATTGGTTTGATAATAACCTAATTCAGGAGTTGTCAGACTTTTTCTGTAAAGGGCCAAACTGCCAATACTTTAAACTCCATGGGCCATATATACTTGTGGGCTGCAACTACTCAACTCTGCCATTGTGTCACACAAGCACCCACAGACAATCTATCAATGAATAGGAGTGGTTGTGCTCCAATAAAACTACTTACAAAAATAGACAATGGGCCAGCTTTGACCTGTGAGCCACAGTTTGATGACCCCTGGTCTAGTCTATGCCCAGAAAAATTAATCAGAATAATTATACTTTCAGTTAACATTTTCCGAGCATATGACAAACAGTATGTTAAGAGCTGTGTTGGCATTAATTCATTTATCCTTGCACTAATCTAATTAGGTCAATACTATTATTATTTCCATTTTCCACAGACAAAACTAGCGCCTAGAGAAGTTAAGAAACTTGCCCAACTAACGTCACATGGACAGCAAGTATGAAACCAGGGAGGTCTGATTCTATACACTGAACTATAACCAATATGTGATATTAATACTTCTCAGATGGGTTGAATTATACTGTCACATGCAATAACCATTTTAACATGGCTAAATAAACATCCAAATTCAAGATTTACATTCCATGAAAGTGTTTTTCACAAACCTCCTGTAGCTGCAGGGACATGAGTCCCAGTTGATCCTGGCGTCTTTCCACCAGCTCCCTTTCTGTGCGCATCTCTCTCTCCAGTTCCTGAAGCCGCCGCTCCACCCGATCTGAAACCTTAATAAGAATTCAGAGAAACAGCAGCATTATAGAGCTAGCAAGCAAAACAGACTAAATTGAGAAGATAGTTTTATAGCAGATACACTACTGCTTAAAGCATTTAAGATTGTTTTGTTTGCAAAGCCCTTTCTAATGACGCTAACATGAAATAGCTGGCCAAAAAGCTTACTGAAAGTTACAAAAGAAAGTCATCACTGATCTCCAAATAATCTACACCTGGATCCCAATAAATGCCTCAAATTTTTTGAGGTATGATATAATAATTCAGTAGATCAGAGTTAAAAGTAATACACTAGAAAAGAGTGCCCTCTGGTGAGCTAGAATGAAAATACCAATTTTGCTAAAAATTGCATTTGTTAGCCAATTAATGATAAATTGTTCGACCTAATTAGTCCTTTTCTATTTTTATTATCCATGAGCATGACCTGCCTATGAAGGTATTGATGTTTATTTGTAGTAAATAATTAAGAGGGCTTTACATTAGCTTATCAATCTTTTCTACTGCAATCTGCCAAAAATAAAACAAGCTATAAAAGATCAAAAACTAAAGTCAAACTGAAAATGTTTAATCAGGACTCTAAACGTGAAAGAAAGTCAAACTGAAAATGTTTAATCAGGACTCTAAACGTGAAAGAATTTTTCTCTCTGACACAAAATTCTCCTACTAAAAGTTGCATAAATTCAAACATATCTCATATATTTCATTATACAGCCCACTAAATAAAATTTACGCTATTCACAATGTCTATATTTGGTACAGAAGGACACAGAAGACATTTGTATTCATATAAGAGAAGCAATAAACAGAGCTCTGTTATAAGAAATCTTTTGTCACCAATTATTTATATGACAAAGAATCAAGAAAAGTCCTGACAAGGAACCTTATTGGGGTCGTGTAAATGTTCTAAACTGAATTAGGGAGGTAGCTGGATAACTCAGTAAATGTATGGAAAAAAAAAAAGTTATTGAATTGTACACTTAAAGCATTAATTTTATGGTGCATTATAGCTCAATCAAGTTTTAAAAAAATAAATGAACATAAGTTTACTTAGGCAGAGCAGAAGTTTAGTTTACTCTTGAACAACAGGGATTTTAACTGCAAAGGTCCACTTATAAGTGGATTTTCTTCTGCCACTACCACTGCTGAGATAGCAAGACCAATTCTTCCTCAGCCTACTCAACTTGAAGGTGGAAGACCTTTATGATGATCAACTTCCACTTAATGAATGGTAAATATATTTTCTCTTCCTTATAATTTTCTTAATAACTGTTTCCTTTAGCTTACTTTATTATAAGAATACAATATATAATACATATACAAAATATGTGTTAATTGACTATGTTATTGTCAAGGCTTCCTGTCAACAGTAGGCTATTAGTAGTGAAGTTCTGGGGGAGTCCAAATTTATACTGTATCCCCAGACTCTGCCTTCAAATAGCTTGCTATCTATTGAAGACTGACAATGAATGAGTAGTTAAAATTTCTCTGATTAAATTCAATAAGTTGAATGACTTCTATATTTCAGAAAAGAAGGCTGCTCTTATTAGAATCCTATCAAAATTAAAGCAGTCCAAGTAACCACATACTGAAATCAATATCCAAAATTATTTAGACATCAGCAACTTTGTCACCATAGCTAATACATATGATGATACAGAGTTACTATACTTGGAAGATTGTTTCTCAATTTTTTTTTTTTTTGAGACAGTCTCACTCTGTCACCCAGGCTGGAGTGCAGTGGCATGATCTCGGCTCACTGCAACCTCTGCCTACTGAGTTCAAGTGATTCTCCCGCCTCAGTCTCCCTAGTACCAGGGATTACAGGTAGCTGCCACCACGCCTGGCTAATTTTTGTATTTTTAGGAGAGATGTTGTTTCACCATGTCGGCCAGGATGGTCTTGAATTCCTGACCTCAAGTGATCCACCTGCCTTGGCCTCCCAAAATGCTGGGATTACAGGCGTGAGCCACCATGCCTGGCCTTTGATTTCTTCTAAGTAAAAGTTTTTTTGAAACATAATTTCATGTATTAATATACATATACATTGTGAAATAACTAGTCAAGCTAATCAACATATCTATCACTTTACTTAGCTAACATTATTTTTGCCAATACTATAGTCACCATTTTGTACATTAGCTCTCTAGAACTTATTCATCCTACATAAGGGAAACTTTGTACTACATATCCCCATTTTCCTGACCCCTCCCAACCCTGCCCTGCCCCTAGCAACCACCATTCCACTCTCTGCTTCTATGAACTAGACTTTTTGGAGTCCACATTTAAGTAAGATAATGCAGTATTTATATTTTTGTATCTGCCTTACTTCATTTAGCATAATGTCTTTCAGGTTCATCCATTTGTTGCTGCAAATGACAGGATTTCCTTCTTTTTAAAAATTGAACAATATTCCATTGGGTGTATATACATGTGTATGTGTATTTCTTTATCTGTTCTTTGGTCAATAGATACTTAAATTGTTTCCATATCTTGACTATTGTGAATAATGCTGCAATGAACATGGGGTGTATAGATGTCTCTTCAAGACACTGATTTCCTTTGGATATGTATCCAGAAGTGGGACTGCTGGATTATTTGGTAGTTTTATTCTTAATTTTGATATTAACATTTCTCTTACACAACTTCTGACATAGGTCCCAGTGATCCATGCTTCTTGGTATTCATGTACTTGTGTAATCCTCTACCCTTGAGTGTAGGCTAGCCCTAGGGACTTTCTTCTAATAAAGAGGACACTGCAGAAGTGATGGGATGTCACTTCCATTATTAGATTGCAAAAAACTGACTTCCAATTTGCTAGCATCTTCTCTCTTGCCAGTCATCTTCTTGTCTGCTTGTTCTAATAAAGCAGGCTGCCATGTTATGAGATGCTCTACGGAGACGCCACATGTCAAAGAAACAAAAGAAGCCTTTTAACAGGTCATGACAAACTGAAGTCTCAAATCCAGTAACCTACAGGGAACTGAATCCTGACAATGGCTTGTCATTCCAGTCAAGCCTTGAGAAAAATGCAGCCTGCAAGTGACCCAGAGCCAAAGGACCCAGCAAAGCCACACCTGTCTCTCAACCCACTGAAACTGCCAAATGAAATGCTGTTTTAAGCCAGCAAGTTAGGGGAAATATGTTACATTAAATGCTAATTGTACATACCCAGACACCACGACCATCCCTATGGACCCAGTATACAGGTCAGCCCCCACAGATGCAGGCACCAGGCCCACCTCCAGGAACTCAGGTTCCAGGTGCACCTCAGTACTAGACTGGCCCCTGTAAGCACACGCTCTGGGCCTTCCCCCGTGGGCCCAGGTACCAGGCCCATCCCAGCACCAGGCAGACCCCAACAGACTTAGGCTCTAGTCTCACCACAGTGCCAGACCAGCTCCTATGGGCATAAGCTCCAAGCCTATCCCTAAGAACCCAGACACTAGGGACACCCCTGCAGACCCAATCAACTTGCCCCACACCAGTAGACCCTCGTGCCAGGCCAGCCCCAGAGGAGCCAGGATCCAGGTCCCCCACAGAAGACCCAAAGTCAATGTCTGCCCCAGTGAATACAGGCTCCAGGCTCAAACTCATAAACCCAGACAACAGGCTAGCCTCTGGGACCCAGATACCAGCTCAGGCCATCTGCTGACCCAGTCACAAGGCCAGCTCCCAAAAAGATACCAGCAGCAAAGCTCATTAATGAGCCCTGCTAGAGAGCCTACCAAAAATCTCTGCATAGACTCATTAAGTAAAGGGAGTCCCCTGCCAAAGCCAGTCTATAAAGTCTGGAAGAAGTGCCTGCTTCTTCAAATGCACAGAAACTAAGGCCATAAGGATCATAAATGATCAGGGAAACATGGTATCACTAAGAGAACAAAATAAAGCACCAGCAAGCAATCCCAAAGAAATGGAGATCTTCAAACTGCCTAACAAAGAATACAAAATAATCATCTTAAATAAGTTCAGTGAGCTACAAGAGAATACAGTAGTCCCATTTTACTCATGCAGGATACACTGCACAATCCCCAGCAGATGCCTGAAACCGAGGATAGTATCAAACCCTATATATACCATGAACAATTTTTCCCTTCATAATTTCACAGACAGTAAATTTGTTCATATCACAGAAATTAAAAATCTCAGTATATATTTTTTTTCTTTCCTTACTAAGTTGAGAGTTTCACATTTTCAATTAGAAGAAACACTTTATGGCTTCTCTTTGGCATTGCCAAACTGTCAACCTCACTACTCTGCACTTTGAAGCCATTATTTAGTAAAATAAGGGTTACTTGAACAAAAGCACTATCAGGTTACTGAGACAGTGAACCTGATAACTGACATGACTGCTAAGCAACTAATGGGTGAGTTGTGTCTATGGCATGGATATAATGAATAAAGGGATGATTCATGTGCTAAGAGGGATGAAGTGAGACTACTGAAGATTTCATTGCTCTACTCAGAATGGCATGCAATTTAAATCTTATGAATTGTTTATTAATGGAATTTTTCATTTACTATTTTTATATTGCAATTGACCACAGGAAGCTGAAACCATAGAGAGCAAAACTATGGGAAAGGACAAGCTTCTGTACAGACAACAAAATCAGAAAATTGTTGCATGAACAAAATTAGAAATTCAGCAGAGATAGAAACCATCAAAAAGAACAAAACAGAAATTCTTAATCTAAACAACACAATGACTGAACTGAATAATTCCAGAGCAATCTTGAAGCAAACTAGATCATGAGCTCAAAGACAGGTCATTTGAAATTGCCCACTCAGAGAAACAAAAAAAACAAGAAAGAAAAAGAATTAAGAGAGACTATGGAATTTATGAGATACTATGAAGTAAAGAAATTTACTCATAATGGAAGTCCCAGAAGGAGCAAAGAAAGAGAAGGAGATGAGAGGAGTTTACTTAAAGAAATAATAGCAGAAAATTTCCTATATCTGGAAAAAGAACATCCAGATCCTTGAAGATCAAATAACTACAAATAGATTAAATATAAAGAGATCTTACTGAAACGCACAATAATCAAATTCTCAAAAGGCAAAAACAAAGAGAAAATGCCGAAAGCAGCATGAGAGAAACAACTCATCACATACAAGGGAACCCTTATGAGACTATCAGTGAATTTCTCAGCAGAAACCAGGAGAGAATGAGATGATAAATTCAAAGTCCTGGCAGGGGGTGGGGGGAGACGGGTGCTGCCAACCAAGAATATCATAACCATTAATTTGCCTTACAAGAAATATAAAAGGGAGCTCTTCAAGACAAAATGAGAGAATGCTAATAACACAAAAGCATATGAAAGCATAAAATTCACTGTAAAATATGAATATACTCAAATTATAATACTCTAATACTTATAATGGTAGTGTTTAAGTTACTTTTAACTCTAGTTTAAAAGACAAAAGTATTAAGAATATAGCTGCTATAATTTTAATGGATACACAATATTTAAAGAGGTAAACTGTAACATCAATAATGTAAAATGGGAGGGGAAGTTAAGTGTAGACTCTGTATGCAGTCAAAGTTAAGTTGTCATCAGCTTAAAATAGATTGTTACAAGATATTTTATGTAAATACCATGGTAACCACAAAGAAAAAAACTTGTGCATATTTAAAAGACAGAGAAAGCAGTCAAAGCATACCACTACAGAAAATTATCAAATCACAAAGGAAGACAGAGAGAAAAAAATAAATGAAGAAACTATAAAACATTCAGAAAACAATTAAGAAAACGGCAGTAGCAAGTTCCTACCTATAAATAAATGTTTTAAATGTAAACAAATTAAATTCTCCAGTCAAAAGACATAGAGTAGCTACATAGACTTTTTCTAATGACCCAACTGTATGCTGCCTAAAGAGACTCATAAATAGACTTTAGAGATACAAATAGACCAAAAAATGAAGGGATGGAAAAAGGTATTCTACACAAATGGAAACTAGAAGAAAACAGAGGTAGCTATACTTACATCAGAGAAAATACACTATAAGTCAAAAAATGTAAAAAGAAACAAGCTCATTAAATAATTATAAAGGAGTCAATTCATCAAGAGGATATAATTGTAAATGTATACGCACCTAATCGAGCACCTAAATATATAAAGCAAATTTTAATAGATCTGAAGAAAAAGATTAAACAGAAATACAATAGTAGTTTTATGGACAATGGACATATCATCCAGACGGAAAGTCTATAGAGAAACATTAGACTTGATCTACACTTTAGAACAAGTGGAGCTAACAAACATATATAGAACATTCCATCAAACAGCAGCCGAATACATTCTTCTCAAGCATGCACAGAACATTCTCCAGGATAGATCATGTTAGGCCACAAAACAAGTCTTAACATATTTAAGAAAATAAGTGTCTCTTTAGATCACAGTGGTATAAAACTAGATATAAATGAATCGGAAAATTCACTAATATGTGGAAATTAAACTACACAATTCTGAACAATCAATGGGTCAAATAAAAAATTTAAAAGAAAATGAAAAATTCCTTGATACAAATGTGAACAGAAATACAATACACCAAAACTTATGGGATGCAAAAAAGCAGTTCTAAGGGGGAGTTCTATGGCAATAAATGCCTACATTTAGAAAAAGCTCTCAAATAAATAACCTAACTATACCTCAAGAAACTAAAAAGCAAAATTAAACTAAACTAAGCCACTGTCAGTAGAAGAAAGGAAATCACAAAGATTGCAGCAAAAATAAATGAAATAGACTAGAAAAACAATAGAAAAGATCCATGAAACTAACAGTTGTTTGGGTAAACTTTTATTTTAGGTTCAGGGGTACATGGGCAGGTTTGTTACATAGGTAAACTTGTGTCACAGAGGTTTGTTGTACAGATTATTTCTTCACCCAGGTATTAAGCCTAGTACCCAGGAGTTATTTTTTTCTGCTTAAAGTTAGTTTTTTGAAAAGATAAAGAAAACTGACAAAATGCTAGCTAGACTGAATAAGGAAAAAAAGAGTAATGACTCAAGTAAATAAAATCAAAAGTAAAAGAGGAGACATTACAAATGATACCACAAAAATACAAAGTCTTATAAGAAAATACTATGAACAATTTTATGCCAACAAATTGGATAACCTAGGAGAAATGGGTAAATTCCTAAAAACCTACAACTTACCAAGACTGAGTCACAAAGAAACAGAAAATCCAAACAAACCAATAATGAGTAAGGTGATTGAATCAGTAATCAAAGACCTCCCAACAAAGAAAAGCCCAGAACCTGATTACTTCACAGGTAAAATCTACCAAACATGTAAAGAAAAGCTAATGCCAATCCTTCTCAAGCTCTTCCAAAAAACTGAAGATAAGAGAACATGTCCAACCTCATCCTATGAGGCCAGCAGTACCATGAGACCAAAGACACTACTAAAAAAGATAATTACAAGCCAATATTCCCGATGAACACAGATGTAAAAATCCTCTGCAAAATACTAGCAAACCAAATTCAGTAGCACATTAAAAGAATCATTACACCAATCATTACACCATGATCACTTAGTATTTATCCCCAGAATACAAAGCTGCAAATCAATAAGTGTAATATACCACATTAACGGAATAAAGAATAAAAATCATATGGTCTTCTCAATAGATGCAGAAAAAGCATTTAATATAATTCAACATCCTTTCATGATAAAAAGAGAAACTTCCAATAAATTAGACATAGAATGAATTTATTTTAGCATAATAAAGGCCATATACAACAAGCCAACAGCTAACATAGTACTCAACAGTAAAAATCTAAAAGCTTTTTCCCTAAGATCAGAAAAAGCCACAGATGCCCAGTATGAACACTTCCATTCAACGTAGTACTGAAGGTCCTGGCCAAAGCAAGTATGCAAGAAAAAGAAATAAAAGGCATCTAGATGAGGAAGGAAGAAGTCAAATTGTCCCTGTTTTCAGATGACATGATCTTATATATAGAAAGCCCTAAAGAGGCCCCTAAAAAAAACTGTTAGAAGTAATAAACAAATTCAGTAAAGTTGCAGAAATCAAAATTCAACATACAAGAATCAGCAGCATTTCTATACATAACAACTCAAAAAAAAAAGTCCTGTTCACTATAGCACCCAAAAAATACGAAGAAATAAATTTACCTAAGGTGATGAAAGATTTGTACTCTGAAAATAAAAAAAATTAAAGAAAGAGGAAGTCAGCAATGTAAAATCTTGGTAAAAGAAAATAGCCAGTGGGAAAAAAAATCAAGATATAAAGAGAAAGCCACATAATGTAGGCACTATAGACCATGGTAAAGAATTTGGAACAAAAGAAACCCAGGTAGGATTTTTAAACCTGGAGGAATAATTAAACATAATGACATTTTAAAAAAATAATTTGCCTGCAGTGAGAAGCACAGATAAAGGCAGGTATGGGAGCAGAGGGACCAACTTCATTGGATGCCACTGCAGTAAATCCACTGAGAAGAGATGGTAGCTTGAAAAGTAGTATTAGAAGTAGATGGAATTGAGCAAGATTTCAGAAATTAAAGGGACAGGATTTTGTAATGGATTGGAAGTATGGTGTAAAGAAATGGATCTCGATGAATCCTTGGTGACCAGCTTAACATGCTGGATGGAATATGATGCCATTTCCTGAGACAGTGAAGACCAAAGTAAGTAAAAACAACCCTAAATGAAGGTTGTGGACCTTAACCTAAAGACATATATTTATAGCTTTTGAGTGATGACATAATTCCTAATAATAAGAATTATTTTAAAGAAAGTATATTTTAGAACTTCTTTATTTTTTCTTTCTCTGAGACCTAAGGGAAAAATATTAGAAATGTAATCCAATACTAAAAAATTCGTATTTACCAGAATACCATTATCAACTAAGTTTAAGACTAGAATACCAAAAATTCCTAAATCTCCATATTTGGTTATAAAAATAGCAAAATAACAAGAATAAAAATTAGAATGGCTTTTAAGATTAGTATTTAATGAAAGGTCAAACAAAAGAAAAAGCATTCTGTTTAAAAGATGGTATTCTCGCTTTTCAATATGTTGATTCCTCAGATCTTTAACAATACCTGGTGCTTCAAAGTCCACTTAAATAAATATGTTATATATCCTGCTGCTGTGATCTATGCAATAATCCTGTTATTCTAAATGCAGTATTGACAGAATTCTTATAAACTCTATTAATGGTCAACCCTTCCAGAAACAGCTGGATCCATGTTTACATTTTTATTTTTAATAGTGATCCTCCTATAGAAAACTAAAATAGAATTGACTTTTTCCTCCAAAAATAATCAAATAACATGCAGTCATATCACACTCAGCTCAATAAAATCTAGACAACTAATAAACTGAAATTTCCCATATGGTATAAGGTCTATGCAATATTGATTGCGTATCACCACAATTAAGTGTTAATAGAAAATATTTTCCATGACATCATACTATAAACAATAACTCTTCCCTTCCAATGGACAATTTGACATTAGCAAAAAATATTTATGATTCACAAAAGATTAACACATCAAATACTGACATATATGACAGCAACCAAAACTTTTTGTCTCTCAAAGAAAAATGTGTTCCATAAGCTTTCAAGATATATTTAGTCACTGAGAAAATGCATGATAAACAACTGTAGCCTCAGAATAATACACAATAAATGTGATTAAGAGGGCTTACCAGTAGAAAGTGAAATTGGCAAGAAATAGGGGCAGCCATTTATTTTCACTTTATGTATGTACAATATTTAAGTTTGCCACAGTGAAGGTGCATCATTTTGGTAATTTTATTTTAAACTTAAATCTGAAGCGGGGGAAACAGCTGCAGTCTCTGAGAAGCTTAACACTCAAATAATGAAACCATCTTCTCTGACAGCAGGTTATGAATTCACAAATACAACACAATACATCGACCAGTTATAAAACATAAATGTTGACTTCAATTGGAATGAGTCACAAAGTCTATATTAAGCCCTGGAAACAAACATCATGTGGCCTTCAGAAGACCTTCTTAATTCCAACAATGTTATTATTAAGTTTCACTTTGGACATTTTTTTCTTAATCAGGACTATACACACCCATAAGAAATTTGAGATGCCCTTCGTGCAATTATGAGACAATCTTACTTTAACAGCAAATTACACAAAGCACAAAACAAGGTGTAACATCACAACTTGATGTAAGGAACTGGCACATGAACAATTCAACTGAGTGTACAATTATGTGGGCACAATTTTCTGGGTTTAGACAATATAAAAGGCTGTGTCCTCATGAGCTGGGCAGAGGGGATAACTGGGTAAACTAGCATGTTTTATACAGCAATTACACCAATGAGCTGGGCACCAGTGAGGAGTGACATCCAGTTGCACTTTATGTGATATGGAGTCATTCTTGATGCATGGCAATAATTATGTGAAAGAGTTTGAGCTCTCTCTGAATTCAGCTAACTGCTAACTTTTTACTCAGTGGCTACATTTTAAATACAAAGTAAAACTGTAGACTATATATAGATAATACTTACTAGTTTTATTTGCTATGTGAAAGAAATCCAAATAAAATGATAACTGTTTATTATGGGTTCTCTTGTCACGTGGTGAAAGGTGAAACAATAAATGTAATGTGCACTATGCAAATTAGTACTATTAAACCCCAAATTGAAACCATCCTAACTATCTAATAGTTTCAAAAAACAGCATGACAGTACAGCTGGATATGACCATGGCTCACTCAGCTTTACAGGGACCTCAGTAGAATATTAAGGATATCTGAATTTAGATCAAATCCTGTTTAGAAGTAATAAAATTTGGTGGTGTCCCCACCCAGATCTCATCTTGAATTGTAACTCCCACAATTCCCACATGTCATGGGAGAAACCCAGTGGCAGGTGATTGAATTATGGGGGCGGGTCTTTCCTGCACTATTCCCGTGATATTTTTAACATCACGAATATTTTAAATAAAATATTTTAAATAAAATAAGAATATTTTAAATAAAATTGTTTTAGAAACGGGAGTTTCCCTGCACAAGCTCTCTCTTTTTGCCTGCTGTCATCCATGTAAGACGTGGCTTGCTCCTCCTTGCCTTCCGTCATGATTGTGAGGCCTCCCCAGCCATGTGGAACTGTAAGTCCATTAAACCTCTTTCTTTTGTAAATTGCCCAGTTCGTATGTCTTTATCAGCAGCATAAAAACAAACTAATACAACAAGCATGTTCACAAGATGTATATCTATATAGCAAGTGAAAGAAGCCTCAGGCAACAGTTGAAAAACTTAGTCAAATCTTGTGCATTAGAAAACATACCCTGGGTGCAGTGGGGTGGCTCACACCTGTAATCCCAGCACTTTGGGAGGCTGAGGCAGGCTGACCATCTGAGGTCAGGAGTTTGAGACCAGCCTGGCCAACATCGCGAAACCCTGTCTCTATTAAAAATACAAAAATTAGCCAAGTGTCATGGCGTACAACTGTAATCCCAGTTACTCAGGAGGCTGACGCAGGAGAATCACTTGAATCCAGGAGGTGGAGGTTGCAGCGAGCTGAGATCACACCACTGCACCCCAGCCTGGGTGACAGAGTGAGACTCTGTCTCTGTCTCCAAAAAAAAAAAAAAAAAAAGAAAGAAAGGAAATAGCAAACATAGTAATGACATCGGATATATAAAAAAGATTAAAGGAGTTTCACTTCCAGAAATAACAGACTAGATAATTCAGTTGAAAGTAACTAGAAAGCTAGAAAGAATATTTTAAATATAGTTTGTTTGTTTGTTTCTGAGACGGAGTCTCGCTCTGTCGCCCAGGCTGGAGTGCAGTGGCGCCATCTTGGCTCACTGCAAGCTCCACCTCCTGGGTTCACGCCATTCTCCCACCTCAGCCTCCTGAGTAGCTGGGACTACAGGCGCCCACCGCCATGCCTGGCTAATTTTTTTGTATTTTTAGTAGAGACGGGGTTTCACTGTGTTAGCCAGGATGGTCTCGATCTCCTGACCTCGTGATCCGCCCGCCTCAGCCTCCCAAAGTGCTGGGATTACAGGCGTGAGCCACCGCGCCTGGCCAAATATAACTGTTTTTTAAAACACTGGGAAGTTAAAAAGTAATAAGGAAATATAAGAATAACATGCAGAAGAAAGAAACCCGGAGAGAATGGTCTATCCTTTAGAACGACTTTTTCCCCTGAAATATCAGCTCATTTCAGAAAAGGCAGCTGAGACACTGAGAAGCTGAACAAAGTTTTTACCAGATTCTTAAAGTTAAATGAGAAAAAGTGTTGAGTTGAGAGACTTGCAAGTAATGGGTCCCTGATTAATCACTCTCTTAGCCTTTGGACTGGAATCCTGAAGGGCTATACGCAAGTAGCAAGGGTGAACCAGAAATACTTAAGACCCAGTACCAAAGTTTATTAAGTATCTCAACAACAAGTAATAAGACTAATCCAAGATTGCTACTGACCCTAGTCTATAACAAAAAGTAAATGTCTATATTCTCATACATAATAATGTCCTAAGCCTCAAATTATCTATTCAAATTTTGTTGGCAGAAAATAAAATAGGCTTTCTGTCATCAAACAAAAATAACTAAAGAATCAAAAATAAACAGTAGGACAAAACAATGTGATCAAAGTCCAAGAAAAGCAAAGGATAATAGACAATCGAAACAGACACATTGAAGATCTAGATAATGAAGCTATGAGACACAGATAAACAGATTGATGATTTTGGAAAACAATTACAAAGTTAAAAACAATCAAATGAAAATTCTAGTACTGAAACTTGCAATGACTTAAAATGAAAATCAGTGAGTGGGTTTAATAGGCTTGCCTCAGTTGAAGAGAGATTAAGTTACTAAATAAAAAGAAATAAAAATTTCCTTCTAAAGGAAATTCTAGATGGGATACTTTCAGGTATATGCACACTCGCCCTAAAGGGAATTTTAAAATATGTTCTTAAGGTAGATGTGCAATCTGAAAAATGCAGGAAGGACTGAAGAACAAAAGACAGTAAATCTAAGGGTAAACCTAAATAAACCATTATTGCATAAAATAATAGTAATGTCTTCTAAGGCTCAGTTAAATACAAAATTAAATAACAAAATAGCATAAAAGTGAAAAGCGGGGTTTATGGAGTTGAGGTGCTATATAGAAGAAAATATTCAAAAGAAAGAAAGAAGAAAGAATTAAAACTGACAGAAATGAGCATAAGAGACAAAGGGGATGAAGTCAAAAGTTCAAGATTATATGAAATGTGAAGTCCTAAAAGAAGAGACAAAGAATAAAAGTAATTTTTGAAGAGATAATGGTACTATAAGCAGCAAGCAACAAGTCAAAACACACACACACACACGCACACACAACTAAGCTTATCACAGTAAAACTATAAATAAAAACAAAGACAAAGAAGAAAAACCCAAAAGCAATTAGAGAAAAAAATCTATTACACCTTAAAAAAAAAGCTTCAGGCCGGGCGCGGAGGCTCATGCCTGTAATCCCAGCACTTTGGGAGGCCAAGGAGGGTGGATCACAAGGTCAGGAGATCGAGACCATCTTGGCTAACATGATGAAACCCCATCTCTACTAAAAATACAAAAAATTAGCTGGATATGGTGGCACACACCTGTAGTCCCAGCTACTTGGGAGGCTGAGGCAAGAGAATCGCTTGAAGCTGGGAGGCAAAGGTTGCAGTGAGTCGAGATCGTGCCACTGCACTCCAGCCTGGGTGTCAGAGCAAGACTCCCATTTCAAAAAAAAAAAAAAAAAGCATCAATAAGACTAGTGTCTGATTTCTCAATAGAAGCAATAAAACCCCCAAATGATTAAATTTCTTTAAAATACAGAATAGAGGGAAAATGGCCCATCTAGAATTTTATATCCAGTGAAAATTTTTCAACATAGAAAGTGAAAGAAATTTTCAGACACATACAGAGAAGATTTTTCACCAAAGCACACGCTCTAAAGGAAATTCTAGACGGGATACTTTCAGGCATATGTACACTCACCCTAAAGGAAATCTTAAAATATGTTCTTAAGGTAGATGTGCAATCTGAAAAATGCAGAAAGGACTGAAGAACAAAAAACAGTAAATCTAAGGGTAAACCTAAATAAACCATTATTGCATAAAATAATAGTCATGCCTTCTAAGGCTCAATTAAATACAAAATTAAATAACAAAATAGCATAAAAGTGAAAAGCGGGGTTTATGGAGTTGAGGTGCTATAAGATCTTTGCATTTTCTGGAAAGAGCTAAAAGAATTAATTTATATTAGTTTTGATATTTTAAAGACACATGTTGTAATCCCTAGGTTAACAAAGGAATAAAAAGATATAATTAGAAAGCTAATAGACGTGGAATACAGAAAAATGAAAACTAATAAAAATGAAAAAAAACACACACAAAAAATGGAAATATAGTAAGTGGGTCCAAGAGAAAGCAAATAGTAAGATGGTAGATTTAAATAAATGAAATCAACATTTACATTAAATGTAATACAGCAAATCCTCCAAATCAAAACAGTGTTACACTGACCTTAAAAAAAATATTTAATGATACCCTATAAAATAGCATGAAAGATACCAAATTCAAGAAATAAGTTGTAAAAAAAATGTATAAGATATAAAACTTCTTCAAGTGACATCAGCAAGCTGGCCAACTAAAAGCTCCTAGCACCTTTCTCCACCACAAGAAAAGGCACACACACAAAAAACACATTTTGAACCAAAATAACTACAGGAGAGCAATGAGAACAGCAAGGTAGCCACAGAAATTCTATAGGGCACAAAAAGCCAGAATGGCTGCACAGGGAAGGAAAGGAATCACCTTGCCTCCACCATCTCATCCCCCCAGTTGGGGTCACCCTTCCCCACCTAGGGACAAGCTACTTCAGTCACTGCATATCCCCATCTCAGTCACTGCTATATCCTCCCCTTAAGACCAAGCTGAAGGGATGCCCCACTCCCAGGGACCCAGAGCCTTGAAGTGCTAGAACAGTCTCACAACAGTTGCCACAGACAAGACAATACCCACCCCCGACCGCAGGTACCTCAGGCCTCTGGCATACTGGAGAATTTATGCCTCTGGAGCCAGAGCAGATGTGGCACCCTACCGCCTGGGTACCTCAGACCTCCTACATACCAGAGAAGTGGCACCCCGCATGGTACAGCTGAGGTAGTGCTCTGTCACACAGGGACCTCTGGCCTCCTACACACCAGAGAAGTCTCCTTCAACACCATGCCATTGGTGAAGCAGCAGCCCCTCCCCCAGCAGGGACCCTGGTCCTCCAGCATATTAGAGCAGTTGCGCCTTCCAGCACACAGGTGACATGACACCATATACCCAGGAATCCAGAGGCTCTACTGACTCACGTAGCTGCACTTTTAGCAGTGCCTCACATCCCAGGGAATAAGAGCCATGGCTGAGCTGTGCCACTCCACCCTCCATGCCCAAGAACCAGAAAACACCCCATCTACCTGGAACTAGATTAGCCCTCTACTGTCTAAGCTACTCAGGCACCTCACCTCTTCAAGGAATGGAGTCATCTCTGTGCTTCTCTCCACCACTTGACATCCAAGCCACAGTGGTATATTGCCATTCCTCAGTCCTTGCTGCTGTTGCACCTGGCCTCTTAAAACTTAGGTTACTACCATATCCCACCATCTTAGAGTACAGAGTCACCACTGCATGGTTCCTCATAACCTGGAGTCCAGCCTTCTACTGTGCCCTGTTGGTTCTAGGTCCCAAATTGCAGTTGTGCCCAACCCCAGGGCCTGAGCCTCTGGAGCACCCCTTCCTCGTTGGAGCCATACAAGTGTGGTGCCTGCTCCCATGGGTAAGAACCACAGCTGCTTCCCAACCCCCTGGGCCTGAGCTACCAGGTTGTCCCTTAGAGCAACAAACCTTAGCTTACTGGAAGAACTGCATCCACTCATGCCTTGGAGAGTGATTCTGTGCCTCAAGTCCCAGGTGCTACAAGTTTCAGAAGACAATGTGTGCAAGAGTCTGACCTCACGACCACTCTGAGCATCTGTGCTGTGGATCCCAGTGCCACTGTAGCTGCCTGTGAACCACGTCAGATCCAACTTCAAGAGAGATCCTCTCAGCTAAGAATCCCCACTCTAAGGAAGACAAAAACAGGAGAATCCCTAAACCCCTTGCTCTAATAACCTACACAGTCACTGTCACTACCACAAATTCCTTCAGCCTAGACCACTGAGGCTCTGCAGGTATCACTAACATTGATCACAACTGAAAAAACTTCATAGAGACTACAACACTGCACTAACACAGAAGCAGAGCCACCACACTCTGCCATGCCAGGACCCTCAGGCCCATCTGCAGCTAAATGTTTTCCCTTATAAAAGCCACTCTGTGAAGTTTGGAAGGAGTGACCGTACCACCAGATAGGCAGAAATTAACACAGGGACACACAAAAAAATGATAAAGCAAGGAAATATGACACCACCAAAGGACCACAATAATTATACAGTAATTGATCCCAAAGAAACAAAAATTTATAAATTGCCCCCAAAGGAATTTCAAAATAATACTCTAAAAACTCCAATGAGATGCAAGAAAATACAAATAGACAATTCAGTAAAAACAGGAAAACAACTCATGATCTGAATGAGAAATTCAGCAAAGAGATACATGTCATTAAAAAAAGAACCAATCATAAATCTTGGAGCTGAAGAATTCAATCAATGAGACAAGAATAAAATTGAGAGCTGCAACAGCAGACTAGATCAAACAGAAGAGACAGTTTGTGAATTTGAAGATGAGTATTTTGAATGACTCAACCAGAGGGGAAAAAAGAACGAAAAAGAGTAAAGACTTATAAAAAACCATCAAGCAAACAAATGTTCACATTATGGGAATTTCATAAAGAGAAAAGACAAAGAAAACAATGTTTACTTAATGAAATAATTGCTGAAAACCCCCCCAAGTCTTGGAAAAAATACAGATATCCAGATCTACGAAGCTCAAATGTTCCCAAACAGATTCAACTCAAAGAGATCCTCTTCAAGTCATATTATAATCACGCTGTCAAAAATCAAAGACAATTAAGAGTAGTAAGAATATCAAAATTTCTTACACTCTTCCAAAAAATGGAGCTAGAAGAACTACATCAAAACACATTTTATGAAGGATTATCACTTTGAAACCTAAGCCAGATAAAGACATCACAAGAGAAGAAAGCTATGACAATCTTTCTGATGAACACTGATGGAAATCTTCAATAAAATATTTGCAAACCAAAGCCAACAACACATCAAAAAAATTATACACCATGACCAGATAAGATTTATTCCTGGCATGCAAGGCTGATTAAGCATATGCAAATTGATGTCATACATCATATTAACAGGACAAAAGATTAAAACCACATTATAATCTCAACTGATAAGAAAAAAAAAGCATTTATCAAAGTCCAACATACTTTCTTGATAAAAACTGTCAACAGTTTAGGCATATAAGGAAAGTTCCTCAACATAATAAAAGCCATTTATGAAAAGCCCATGGTGGACATTATAAAAATGAAGAAAAACTGAAAGCTTTTCCATTACAATCCAGAACAAGGCAAGGATGCCCCCTCTCCTTCTATTCAACATACTACTAAAAGTAACAGCAAGAACAATCAGACAAAAAAAGAAATAAAATGCATCCAATTTGAAAAGAAGTAAAGTTATCTCTATTTGCAGAGGAAATGGTCCTACACATCAAAAACCCCAAAGATTCCACACAAAAAAACTATTAAAAATAATAAGGTTCATTGGGAGGCCAAGGTGGGTGGATCACGAGGTCAGGAGATCAAGACCATCCTGGCTAACACAGTGAAACCCCATCTCTACTAAAAAAAAAAAATACAAAAAATTAGCTGGGCATGGTGGTGGGCGCCTGTAGTCCCAGCTACTCGGGAGGCTGAGGCAGGAGAATGGCGTGAATCTCGGAGGTGGAGGTTGCAGTGAGCCAAGATCTCGCCACTGCACTCCAGCCTGGGCAACAGAGCAAGACTCCATCTCAAAAATAAAAATAATAATAATAATAATAAGTTCAGTAAAGGATACAAAATCAACACATAGAAATTACTATATTTTTATACACAATTATCTAACTGAAAAAGAAATCAGGAAAACAGTTCCATTTATGATAGCATTAAAAAAAAAACTGAAGCAAGAATAAACCAAACCCAAAATTAGTAGAAGAAATAATAAAGATCAGAGTAGAAATAAATGAAATTGAAATTAAGAAAATACAAAAGATCAATGAAATGAAAAGTTGGTTTTTTGAAAAGATAAATAAAATTGACAAACCTTTAGTCAAACTAACTAAGAAAAAAATAGAGAAGATCCAAATAAATAAAATCAGAGGTGAAAATGGAGACATTACAACTGCTACTGCAGAAATTCAAAGGATCATTAGTGGCTACTATGAGTAACTATATGCCAATATATTGGAAAATCTAAAACACATCTAGAAGAAAACTCCTAGACAGACACAACCTACAAAGATTGAACCATGAGAAAATCCAAAAGCTAAACAGACCAATAACAAGTAAAGAGATAAAAGACGTAACATGTCTTCTAGCAAAGAAAACCCTGAAACCCAATGGCTTCATTATTGAATTCTACCAAACATTTAAAGAACTAATACTTACCCTATTCAACCTATTCCAAAAAATAGAGTAAGAAGAGTAATAGAGTAATATTGGCCATTTTACAAGAGCAGTATTATCTTAATACCAAAACCAGATAAAGACACATCAAAAAAGGAAGCTACAAGCCAATATCCCTGATGAATACTGATGCAAAAACCCTCAACAAAATACTAGCAAGATGAATTCAATAACACATTGAAAAAAGGTCATCAATACCAAGTGGGATTTAGCCCAGAAATGCAAGGATGGCTTAACACATGCAAATTAATCAATGAGATACATCATATAAACAGAATGCCGGACAAAACCATATGATCATTTCAACTGATGCTAAAAAGGCATTTGATAAAATTCAACACCCTTCAATGATAAAAAAAAAAACCTTCAAAAAACTGAGTACCCAAGGAATATACCTCAACATAGGAAAAGCCATATACAACAGACTCACAGCAACTATCACCCCAAATGAGGAAACACTGAAAGCCTTTCCTCTAAGATCTGGAACAAGACAAGAATGCCCACTTTCACCACCGTTACTCAACATAGCACTAGAAGTCCTAGCTAGAATAATAAGACAAGATAAAGAAAGGGCATCCAAACAAGCACAGGCAATCAGAGCAAAAATGAACAAATGGTATCACATCAAGTTAAAAAGCTTCTGTACAGCAAAGGAAACAATCAACAAAATGAAGAGACAACCCACAGAATGACAAAAAATATTCATCTGACAATAAATTAATAATCAGAATATATAAGATCAAACAACTCTATCAGAAAAAAAATCTCATAATCCAATTTAAAATGGGCAAAATAGCTCAATAGACATTTCTCAAAAGAAGGCATACAAATGGCAAGCAGGCATACAAAAAGGTCATCACTGATCATCAGAGAAATACAAATCAAAACTACAAGGAGATATCATCTTACCCCAGTTAAAATGATTTATATCCAAAAGACAGACAATAACAAATGCTGGTGAGGGTATGGAAAAAAAAGAGAACCCTCCTACACTGTTGGTGGGAATGTAAATTAGTACAAGTACTATGGAGAATGGTATGAAGGGTCCTCAAAAAACTAAAAACAGAGCTACCACATGATCCAGCAATTCCACTGCTAGGTATAAACCCAAAACAAAGGTAATCAGTGTATCAGACATCTGCATTCCCATGTTTGTTGCGGCACTATTCGCAATAGCCAAAATTTGGAAGTAATCTAAGTGTCCATCAACAGATGAATGGATAAAGAAAATGTACTTATACACAACGGAGTACTATTCAGCCATAAAAAGAATGGGCTTCTGTCATTTCCAACAACATGGATGGAACTGGAGGTCATTATGCTAAGTGAAATTAGCCAACACAGAGAGGCAAACATGACATGTTCTCACTTATTTGTGAGATCTAAAAATAAAAACAATTGATCTCATGGAGATAAAGAGTACAAGGATGGTTACCAGAGGCTGAAAGGGTAGTGGGAGGATGGGTAAGAGGAAGGGAAGTTTAATGGGTATAAAAAAATACAGTGACTAAGACCTGGTGTTTGATAGCACAAAAAGGTGACTACGGTCAATAAGAATTTAATTGTACATTTTAAAATAACTAAAAGAGTATAATTGGATTGTTTGTAACACTAAGGATAAACACTTGAGGTAATGGATACTCCATTTACTCTGATGTGATTATTACACATTGCATGCCTATATCAAAACATCTCATGTATCTGTAAGTATATACATGCCTACTACCTACCCGCAAAATTTTAAATAAAAAAATTTTTTAAATAAAACAAAATAAAGGCTGAATCTTTGAGAGTGGGAAAAAACAAAATAAAGGGCATCCAAATTGAAAAGGAAGAAGTCAAATTAATTATCTTTGTTTGCAGATGATATGATTATCTATTTGAAAAAAACCTAAAGACTCCATCAAAAAACTGCTAGAACTGATAAACTCAGTAAAGTTGCAGGATACAAAATCAACATACAAAACTCAGTAGCATTTCTATATGTCAACAGCAAACAAACTGGAAAATAAATCAAGAAGGTAATCCAATTTACAATAGCTAAAGATAAAAGTTAAATACTTAGGAATTAACCAAAAAAGTGAAAGATCTCTACAGTGAAAACTATATAAGATTGATGCAAGGAATTAAAGAGAAACCATTAAAAAATGGAAAGATATTCTATGTTAATAGACTAGAAGAATCAATATTGTTAAAATGTCCATACTACCCAAAGCAATCTACAGATTCAATGCAATACCAATGACATTCTTCATTGAAATAGAAAAAAAATCCTAAAATTAATATTGAATTACAAAAGACCCATAATATTCAAAGCTATCCTGAGCAAAAAGAACAAAACTGGAGGAACCACATCACCTGACTTCAAATTATACTACACAGCTATAGTAACCAAAACAGCATAGAACTGGCATAGAAACAGAAACATAGACCAATGAAACAGAATAGAAAACCCAGAAGCACATCCATACAATCACAGCAAACTCATTCTAGACCAAGTTGCAAAGAACCTGTATTGGGAAAAGGAACATCTCTTAAATGGTGCTGGGAAAACTGGATATTCATATGCAGAAGTATGAAACTAGATCGCTATCTCTTGACATATACAAAAATCAAATCACATAGATTAAAGACTTAAATCTAAGACCTCACACTATGAAACTATTACAAGGAAACACTGGGGACCAGACTCCCCAGGACATTGGAGTAAGCAAAGATTTCTTGAGTAATAATCCAAAAAGCACAGGCAGCCAAAGCAGAAACGGACAAATGGGATCACATCAAGTTAAAAAGCTTGCACACAGCAAAGTTAGCAATCAACAAAATGAAGAGACAACCCAGAAAATGACAGAAAATTTTGCAAACTATCAACCTGACAAGGGATTAATAACCATTATACAGAGAGCTGCCAAGATGGCTGAATAAGAAGAGCTCCAGTAGGCAACTCCCAGAAAGACCAACACAGAAGGTGGGAGAGTTCTTCATTTCCAACTGAGGTATCAAGTTCATCTCATTGGGACTGGCTAGACAGTGGGTGCAGCCCACAGTGGATAAGCAGAAGTAGGGTGGGGCATTGCCTCACCGGGGAAGTGCAAGGGACTGGCGAACTCCCTCCCCTAGCCAAGGGAAGCCATGAGGGACTGTGCTGTGAGGGACTGTGCTATCCGGCCCAGACACTACGCTTTTCCCATGGTTTTTGCAGCCCACAGACCAGGAGATTCTCTTGTGTGCCTCCACCACCAGGGCCCTGGGTTTCAAGCACAAAACTGGGCAGCTGTTTGGGCAGACACCGAGCTAGCTGCTGGAGTTTTTCTTTTGTAGCCCAGTGGTGCCTGGAACCCCAGCGAGACAGAACTGTTCACTCCCCTAAAAGGGGGCTGAAGCCAGGGAGCCAAGTGGTCTCACTCAGCGGGTCCCACTCCCACAAAGCCCAGCAAGCTAAGAACCACTGGCTTGAAATTCTTGCTGCCAGCATAGCAGTCTGAAGTCGAACTTGGTGGTGGGAGGGGCATCACCATTACTGAGGCTAGAGTAGGCAGTTTTCCCCTCATAGTGTTAACCCTGACTGTGAGTAACACCACAGCATGGCAAAGTACCTGGGGCCAGACTGCCTCTCTAGATTCCTCCTCACTGGGCAGGACATCTCTGAAAGAAAGGCAGCAGCCCCAGTCAGGGGCTTATAGATAAAACTCCCATCTCCCTGAGACACAGCACCTGGGGAAAGGGGTGGCTGTGGGCACAGCTTCAGCAGACTTAAACGTTCCTGCCTGCTGGCTCTGAAGAGAGTAGCATATCTCCTAGAAAAGCACTCGAGCTCTGCTAAGGGACAGACTGCCTCCTCAAGTGGATGCCTGACCCCCATGCCCTCTGACTGGGAGTCACCTCTCAGCAGGTGTCAACAGACACCTCATACAGGAGAGCTCCGGCTGGCATCAAGTGGGTGTCCCTCTGGAACGAAGTTTCCAGAGGAAGAAGCAGACAACAATATTTGCTGTTCTGCAGCCTCTGTTGGTGATACCCAGGCAAATAGGGTCTAGAGTGGACCTCCAGCAAACTCCAGCAGACCTGCAGAAGAGGGGTCTGACTGTGAGAAGGAAAACTAACAAACAGAAAGCAGTAACATCAACATAACAAAAAGGATGCCCACAGAAAAGCCCCATCCAAAGGCCATCAGCATCAAAGATCAAAGGTAGATAAATCCATGAAGATGAGGAAAAACCAGTGCAAAAATACTGAAAATTCCAAAAACCAGAATGACTCTTGTCCTCCAAATGATCGCAACTCCTCTCCAGCAACGGCACAAAATTGGACAGAGAATGAGTTTGACAAATTGATGGAAGTAGGCTTCAGAAGGTGGGTAACAACAAATTCCTCTAAGCTAAAGGAGAATGTTCTAACCCAATGCAAGGAAGCTAAGAACCTTGATAAAAGGTTATAGGAACTGCTTACTAGAATAACCAGTTTAGAGAAGAACAAAATGACCTGATGGAGCTAAAGAATACAGCATGAGAACTTCGCGAAGCATAGACAAGTATCAATAGCCAAATCAATCAAGCGGAAGAAAGGATATCAGAGATTGAAGATCAACTAAATAAAATAAAGCATGAAGAAAAGATTAGAGAAAAAAGAATGAAAAGGAACAAACAAAGCCTCCAAGGAATATGGGACTATGTGAAAAGACCAAACCTATGTTTCATTGGTGTACCTGAAAGTGATGGGGAGAATGAAACCAAGTTGGGAAACACTCTTCAGGATATTATCCAGGAGAACTTCCCCAACCTAGCAAGACAGGCCAACATTCAGATTCAGAAAATACAGAGAACACCACTAAGATACTCCTCGAGAAGAGCAACCCCAAGACACAAAATTGTCAGATTCTCCAAGGTTGAAATGAAGGAAAAAATGTTAAGAGCAGCCAGAGAGAAAGGTCAAGTTACCTACAAAGGGAAGCCCATCAGACTACAGCAGATCTCTCAGCAGAAACCCTACAAGCCAAAAGAGAGTGGGGGCCAATATTCAACATTCTTAAAGAAAAGAATTTTCAATCCAGAATTTCATATCCAGCCAAACTAAGCTTCATAAATGAAGGAGAAATAAAATCCTTTACAAACAAGCAAATGCTGAGGGATTTTGTCACCAATAGGTCTGCCTTACAAGAGCTCCTGAAGGAAGCACTAAATATGGAAAGGAAAAACCAGTACCAGCCACTGCAAAAACATACCAAATTGTAAAGACCATTGACAATAGGAAGAAACCGCATTAACTAACGGGCAAAATAATCAGCTAGCATCATAATGACAGGATCAAATTCACACATAACAATATTAACCTTAAATGTAAATGGGCTAAATGCCCCAATTAAAAGACACAGACTGGCAAATTGGAAAAACAGTCAAGACCCACTGGTGTACTGTATTCAGGAGACCCATCTCACATGCAAAGACACACATAGGCTCAAAATAAAGGGATGAAGGAATATTTACTAAGCAAATGGAAAGCAAAAAATAAAGCAAGGGTTGTAATCCTAGTCTCTGATAAAACAGACTTTAAAACAAAAAGATCAAAAAAGACAAAGGGCATTACATAAAGGTAAAGGAATCAATGCAACAAGAAGAGCTAACTACCCTAAATATATATGCGCCCAATACAGGAGCATCCAGATTCATAAAGCAAGTACTTAGAGACCTACAAAGAGACTTGGATTCCCACACAATAATAGTGGGAGACTTTAACATCCCACTGTCCACATTAGACAGATCAATGAAACAGAAAATTAACAAGGATATTCAGGACTTGAACGCAGCTCTGGACCAAGTAGACCTGATAGATATCTACAGAACTCTCCACCCTAAATCAACAGAATATACATTCTTCTTAGCACTGCATAGCACTTATTATAAAATTGACCACATCATAGGAAGTGAAACACTCCTCAGCAAATGCAAAAGAATGGAAATCATAACAAACAGTCTCTTAGACCACAGTGCAATCACATTAGAACTCTGGATTAAGAAATTCTCTCAAAACTGCACAACTACATGGAAACTGAACAATCTACTCCTGAATGACTACTGGGTAAATAACAAAATTAAGGCAGAAATCAAGAAGTTCTTTGAAACCAATGAGAACAAAGACACAACGTACCAGAATGTCTGGGATACAGCTAAAGCAGTGTTTAGAGGGAAATTTAAAGCACTAAATGCCCACATCAGAAAGTGTGAAAGACCTAAAATCGATACCCTAACATCATAATTAAAAGAACTAGAGAAGTAAGGGCAAAAGAATTCAAAAGCTAGCAGAAGACAAGAAATAACTAAGATCAGAGCAGAACTGAAGGAGATAGAGACACAAAAAAACCTTCAAAAAATCAAGGAATTCAGGAGCTGGTTTTTTGAAAAAATTAGCAAAACAGATAGACTGCTAGCCAGACTAATAAAGAAGAAAAGAGCGATGAATCAAATAGACACAATAAGAAATGATAAAAGGGGTATCACCACCAATCCCACAGAAATACACACTACCATCAGAGAATACTATAAATACCTCTATGTAAATATACTAGAAAATCTAGAAGAAATGGATAAATTCCTGGACACAAACACCCTCCCAAGACTAAACCAGGAAGAAGTTGAATCCCTGAATAGACCAATAACAAGTTTGGAAATTGAAGCAGTAATTAATAGCTTACCAACCAAAAAAAGCCCAGGACCAGGCCGATTTACAGTCAAATTCTACCAGAGGTACAAAGAGGAGCTGGTATCATTCCTTCTGAAACTATTCCAAACAATAGAAAAAAGGGGGACTCCTTCCTAACTCATTTTATGAGGCCAGCATCATCCTGATACCAAAACCTGGCAGAAACAAAACAAAAAAAGAAAATTTCAGGCCAATATCCCTGATGAACGTTGATGCGAAAATCCTCAGTGAAATACTGGCAAACCAAACCCAGCAGCACATCAAAATGCTTATCCACCACGATCAAGTTGGCTTCATCCCTGGAATGCAAGGCTGGTTCAACATACGCAAATCAATAAACATAATCCATCACATAAACAAAACCAACGACAAAAACCACATGATTATCTCAATAGATGCAGAAAAGGCCTTTGACAAAATTCAACAGCACTTCATGCTAAAAACACTCAAGAAACTAGGTATTGAGGGAACATATCTCAAAATAATAAGACTTATTTATGACAAACCCATACCCAATATCATACTGAATTGCCAAAAGCTGGTAGCATTCCCTTTGAAAACCAGCACAAGACAAGGATGCCCTCTCTCTCCACTCCTATTCAACATAGTATTGGAAGTTCTGGCCAGGGCAATCAGGCAAGAAAAATAAATAAAGGGCATTCAAATAGGAAGAGAGGAAGTCAAATTGTCTCTGTTTGCAGAGGACATGATTTTATATTTAGAAAACCCCATTTTCTCAGCCCCAAAATTCCTTAAGCTGATAAGCAACTTCAGCAAAGTCTCAGGATACAAAATCAATGGGCAAAAATCACAAGCATTCCTATACACCAATAATAGACAAACAGGGAGCCAAATCATGAGTGAACTCCCATTCACCTGTGCTACAAAGAAAATAAAATACCTAGGAATACAACTTATAAGGGACATGAAGAACCTCTTCAAGGAGAACTACACCCACTGCTCAAGGAAATAAGAGAGGACACAAACCAATGGATAAACATTCCATCCTCATGGACATGAAGAATCAATATCATGAAAATGGCAACACTGCCCAAAGTAATTTATAGATTCAATGCTATTCCCATCAAGCTACCATTGACTTTCTTCACAGAATTAGAAAAACTACTTTAAATTTCATATGGAACCAAAAAAGAGCCTGCATAGCCAAACAATCCTAAGCAAAAAGAACAAAGCTGGAGGCATCACTCTACCTGACTTTGAACTATACTACAAGGCTACAGTAACCAAAACAGCATGGTACTGGTACCAAAACAGATATACAGACCAATGGAACAGAACAGAGGCTGCAGGAATAACACCACACATCTACAACCATCTGATCTTTAACAAATCTGACAAAAACAAGCAATGGAGAAAGGATTTCCTATTTAATAAATGGTGCTGGGAAAACTGGCTACCATATGCAGAAAACTAAAACTGAACCCCTTCCTTACACCTTATATAAAAATTAACTCAAGATGGATTAAAGACTTAAACATAAATCCTAAAATCAAAAAACCCTGGGAGAAAACACAGCCAATACCTTTCAGGACTTAGGCATGGGCAAAGACTTCATGACTAAAACACCAAAAGCAATGGCAACAAAAGCCAAAATAGACAAATAGGACCTAATTAAACTAAAGAGCGTCTGCACAGTAAAAGAAGTTATCGTCAGAGTGAACAGGCAACCTACAGAATGGGAGAAAATTTTTGCAATCTATCCATCTGACAAAGAGCTAATGTCCAGAATCTACAAGGAACTTAAACAAATTTACAAGAAAAAAACAAACAACCCCACCAAAAAACTGGGCAAAGGATATGAACAGACACTTCTCAAAAGAAGGCATTTATGTGGTCAACAATCATGTGAAAAAAAGCTCACCATCACTGGTCATTAGAGAATGCAAAGCAAAACCACAGTGAGATATCATCTCACACCAGTTAGAATGGTGATCATTAAAAGGTCAGGAAATAACAGATGCTGGCAAGGATGTGGAGAAATAGGAACACTTTTACACTGTTGGTGGGAGTGTAAATTAGTTCAACCATTGTGGAAGACAGTGTGGCGATTCCTCAAGGATCTAGGATCAGAAATAACATTTGACCCAGCAACCCCATTACTGGGTGTATACCCAAAGAATTATAAATCATTCTACTATAAAGACATATGCACATGTATGTTTATTGCAGCACTATTCACAATAGCAAAGACTTGGAACCAACCCAAATGCCCATTAATGATAGACTGGATAAAGAAAATGTGGCACATATACACCATGGAATACTATCCAGTCATTAAAAAAAATGAGTTCTTGTCCTTTGCAGGGACATGGATGAAGCTGGAAACCATCATTCTCAGCAAACTAACACAGGAACAGAAAACCAAACACCATATGTTCTCACTCATAAGTAGGAGCTGAACAATGAGAACACATGGACACAGAGAGGAGAACATCACACACTGGGGCCTGTTGCAGGGTGAGGGGCAAGCAGAGGGAGAGCATTAGGACAAATACCTAATGCATGCGGGGCTTAAAACCTAGATGATGGGTTGATGGGTGCAGCAGACCACCATGGCGCATGTATACCTATGTAACAAACCTGCACGTTCTGCACATGTATCACAGATCTTAAAGTTTAATTAAAAATAAAAATAAAAACAAAATAACCATTATTCATAAGGAGCTCAAACAACTCTATAGGAAAAGATCTAATAATCTTATTTTTAAATCGGCAAAAGAAACAGGCATTTCTCAGAAGGAGACACACAAATGGCAAACAGGTATACAAAAAGGTGCTCAAGATCAATGAGCATCAGAGAAATGCAAATCACAACTACAATGAGACATCACCTCACCCCAGTTAAAATAGCTTTTATCCAAAAGACAGGCAATAAGTAACAAATGTTGGCAAGGGTGTGGAAAAAAGAGAACTCTCCCACACTGTTGATGGGAATGTAAATTAGTGTAAGCACTATTTTGAGAACAGTATGGAGGGTCCTCAAAAAACTAAAAACAGAGCTACCACATGATCCAGCAATCCCACTGCTAGGTATATACCCAAAACAAAGGAAGTCAGCATATTAAAAATATATCTGCACCCCCACATTTATTGCAGCACTATCCACAATAGCCAAGATTTGGAAACAATCTAAGTGTCCATTGACAGAAGAATAAATAAAGAAAATGTGGTGTTTATACACAATGGAGTACTATTCAGCCAAAAAAAAGATGAGGTCCTGTGATTTGCAAAAACATGAATAGAACTTGAGGCTGTTATGTTAAGTGAAATAAGCCAGGCACAGAAAGAAAAACAATACATGTAGGAGCTAAAAATTAAGACAGTCAAATTCACAGAGAGTACAAGGATTGATTACCAAAGGCTGAGAAGGATAGTTGGAAGGGTGAGGAGGAGATGGAATGGTTACTAGGTGCAAAAAAAAAAAAAAAATAGCTGGAAAGAATGAATAAAACCAAGTATTTGACAGCACTACCATAGTCAATATGAATTTAATTGTACATTTTAAAATAACTAAAAGAGTATAATTGAATTGTTTGTAACAAAGAATAAATGCTTGAGGTGATAGATACTCCCATTTACCCTGATGTGATTATTATATATTGCATGCCTGAATAAAAATATTTCACGAAATATGTATATTTCATGTTTTAAAAATTAAAAAACAGCTGAAGAATAAATTTAACAAAGGTGAAAATCCTGTACACAGAAAACTATAAGACACTGATGAAAGAAATTGAAGACAAAATAATGAAAAAATAAATGAAAAGATATTCCATCCTCATGAATCAGAAGAATTAATATTCTTAAATTATCCATACTACCCAAAGCAAAATACAGGTTTGACATAATCCATATCAAAATCCTAATGGCATTCCTCACAGGAAAAAAAAAAATCCCAAAATTTGTATGGAAACATAAAGACCCTAAAACAATTCCAAGAATGAAAAACAAAGTTGGAGGAATTATACTTCCTGATTTAAAATTATATAACAAAGCTATAGTAATCAAAACAGTGTGGTACTGGCATAAAAACAGACACATACACCAATAGAACAGAACAGAAAACCTAGAAACAAACCCAAACAGATATGGTCAACTAATTTTTGACAGGGGCACCAATAGGATACAATGAGGAAAGAAGAGTTTCTTCAATAAATGGTGCTAAGAAAACTGGAATTTCACACACAAAAGAATCTGAACCTTATACCATACATAAAGATAAGTTCAAAATGGATAAAAGACCTAAATGTAAGACCAGGAACTATAAAACTCCTATAAGAGAACATAGTGGAAAATCTCCTGGACACTGACGTTGGCAATGATTTTTGGGTATCAAACCAAAAGCAAAGGCCACAAAAGCAAAAATAAATAAATGGCACTACTTCAAACTAAAAAGGCTCTATACAGCAAAAGATATAATCAACAAAATGAAATAGCAGCCTACAAATTGAGAAAAATATTGGCAAACAATATATCTGATGAGGTTAATAACCAAAATTTACAAAGAACTCATACATCTCAATAGTAGAAAAACAAATAATCCAATTTTTTTAAACAGGCAAAGAATCTAAATAGACATTTCTCCATAGAAGACGAAAATCACCAACAGCTATATCAAAAGATATTTAACATAATTAATCATCAGGGAAATGCAAATCAAAACCACTATGAGATACCACATCACAGCTGCAAAGGTGGCTATTATTTTAAAAAGTCAAAAAATAACAAATGTTGACAAGAGTATACAGAAAGAGTAATTAAAAATAGAACTACCATATGACCCAGTGATCCCTCTGCTGAGCATATACCCAAAGGAAATAAAATCATCACCTTGTAAAGATTCTGCATTCCTATGTTCATTGCATCATTACTCACAATAGCCAAGATATGGAAACAACCTAAGTGTCTGTTGATAGACAAATGAATAAAGAAACTGTGGTACATATATACGATGAAATATTACTCAGCCTTAAAAAAGAATGAGATCTTTTCATTTACCACAACATGGCTGGGTCTGGAGGACATTATGCTAAGTGAAATAAGCCAGACACAGAAAGAAAAATATTGCATGATCTCACTAATTAAATATGGAATCTACAAAAATAAATCAAATATACAGAGATAGAGAACAAAACAGTGGTTACCAGGGACAGAGAGGGTAGAGGGGATGAAATGGGAAGATGCAGGTCAGAGGACACGAAGTAGCTGATATGTAGGATGAACAAGTCTAGAGATCTAAAGTATAACATGAGAACTATAGATAATAAAACTGTACTATATATGGGATTCATGCTAAATAAGTACATTTTAGCTGTTCTTGCCACAAACCAAAACAAAAAAAAAATGGGTAACTGTGAAATGACAGATATGTTAATTTACTTCAATGTAATAATCTTTATACTATCTACATATATCCCATAACATCATGTTGCATAGCTTAAATGCACAAAATAAAATTTACAAAACAAAAAAAGTATAGTTACATTTAAACTTGAGTTTTAGGGGCAAGGAAAGGGCAAATCAGGGCAGGGTGGGTAAGAAATTTTGGGGGTGATGGATGTGTCCTTATCTTGGAGTTACTCTATCCCTATCACAACTAAATATAAAGCAACAGTAATCAAGATAGTGGAATACTGGCACTTGGATAGACAAATAAACTAGGGGATTAAAGAGTCCAGAAACAGATGTTTGTGTATATGAACATTTGATTTATGACAAAGATACGACTGTAAAGTAGTGGGGAAAGAGTAGTCCTTTTAATAAATGGAAGTTAATCAATTAAACATTCATATGAAATGTATTCCTCCTAATTCATACCACAAATACCAATTTCAAGTAAATATCACATCTAAATGTGAAAGGTAGAACCATAATCTTCTAAATGATTACATAAGAGAACATCTTCGTGATCTAAGTATAGGGAATGACTTCTTAGGTCAAAAAAGTACTAATCACAAAAGAAAAGATGGAAAATTAAACTGGATTAAAATTCAATAGACGGTCTCATTAAGAACATTATAAAAATGAAAAGAAACAAGAAAAAAAGAAGATAGAACTTCAGCAGTTTCCTTTGTCAAGTAACAGGTTCCACTCTAGAATTTATGAGAAGAGACAGCATATTACTTAGTAAGTTAAAGAGGACCTTAGAGCAACATTCTTAAATGTGTACTTCAGCTCCTGTTTAGTATGTAAATCAGGGAATAGCACAGATTTCGTGTGAACTATTGCAATTAACTAAGAAAAGCACCAATCTGTTAATCGCAGAAAAGTCCTTTTTTTGAAGTATGTGATGTTTTAGATATTTTAGACTGGTACAATGTAAATTGAAGGTGCCCTTGGTACATCCGAAAAAATCTAGAACTTTATGCAAAAAAAAAATATATCTTGATATTCCACATTAGATACCACATTGCCACACATTAATTGGAAAGATGTTGTCTACTTCAGCAGAAGACAGGCATTGTATCTTCACCTTTCCAAGGCTCTTCACAAAAAACTTAATACCAAAAACACAAAAGAAAAGTATTTTTATGTAGCCAAGTGTTTATTCATATTTTTAAAATAAGCAAATTTCACTACAAGAGAAATTTTCAAATACCCTATTTTCAAAAAGATCAACTTAGTTGATCTTTTTATCTCCTAGCACATTCAGCCAATAAATTCAAACTCCAGAATGAACTCAACATATCTATGTAAGGAACTGTAAACAAATTAACAACTGGAGAAAAATTATCTACTTTGACTAGGAAACTTTCAATTTGAATAAAATATATTAGGAGAAAATCTTGCTAACTTTCCTTGAAAAAAAGGTATTATGAGAAATAAATAAATGAATAAATACACTCCTGAAGTTGATAAATTTGCAACAGTTTAGTGACCATTAACGGTTTCCTCCTAAAAAGAAAAACAATAAAAAGAAATGAACACTATATAGACTATTTTTCTACCTTAATTCCACCAAGGATAGTGATTTAATAAAAATAAATCACTGAACAGTGAGTGTCAACAATATGACTTTGAGATAATAAAGATTGGGAATTAGGAGTATTTTCAAGTGGAACCATATCAGACAAAAACAGACAGCAAAGAGGTCTTTGTAGCAATTGTAATTACACACGTGAGATGACCTGAAAATGGGGAGTGCTACAAAACTACTGTGAAAGAATTCTTTACTTCTCAAATATCATTTCATAAAAACTACAGAAAAATCAGAGCCAGTAAAACTTAAATTATCTTTCAAATAGTCATCATAAACTCTAACCTAGTTAAAACAAATGTTGACTCTAATATGCTAATACTGTAATATAAATCCCTAAATATAAATACCAAATAAATATACCTAAATATAAATATACCAAATATAAGTACCCAAAATTCATGAACATTTTATAAGAGCTACAAGAACACACTTTTAGACAAAATGGGACATACCACGCAAAAGGTTAAACTCTACTAAACTTCACTGTGATTATGACCAGCCTACCCATCCTCTCTCTACATGTGAAATAAAACTTTTTATTAAAAAAGAGATCTCACCACTTCTTGTTTCTGGGCTTCATTAAGTTTTTCAGTCAATTCTTCCAAAGCCCTTTTTGTTTCGGCATCTGACCTAGGAAGAAAAAAAAAAAAAAAAGATTTAAATTTGGATATTTAGAAAATACACAGAACGAGTGAAATGTATAACATGATAATTATGTTATTACAAAATATTCTACTTTAGTGGTTCTCAAATGTTATAAACATCTGAAACACGTGGAAGGCTTGTTAAAACACAGACTGCTGGATCCCGCCCCCCAGATTTCAAATCAGCAAATCTGAGATGAGGCCCAAGAATGTGCCTTTCTAAAATTCCTAAGTGATGCAGGAACAGAGGTCTGCAGGTCTGGAGACCAAACTTTGAGAACCGCTGCTACGCTGGAACATCACTCTCAATAAACACACAGGTTGCAATATCTCCCATTTTAAATTAAGAAAAAAGAGAGAAAGGGACAAAAGAAAACAAAAACTCTTGATCTTACACCCTCTTTCTAGCAATTCATAAAGAAAAGTGTGCTGTACAAACTCTATCCTCACTAACCGACCTCCCATTACCTTGTTTCTCATCAAATTAATAACATACATGATAAACAAACAAATCGTACAGAAAGATTTACAACGAAAAGAAAAAGCCCTTCTGTCTTGCACTGTCTTACTTCTGGCTGCACTTCCCTCTGTGAATCATGCACAACCATTTCCATTATTAATTATTTTGCTGGTTGCCTTCATCATGTTCAACTCGAGACATTTTCGATGGACTGTTTTGAAATATTTAGCTCATTCTCTAATTTCAGATTATGTTATTACCATTTTTAGTTCTATTGGTTACTTGTAGAGTTTTATGTAATATATTTATACATCTTATGAATTTTATGAATTATTCCATCCTATGAAATTGATGGAATTGATGCTTTGTGCTCACATTCTGTTAGGCTCACATTTTAGTCAGCTTCACACTTGGATCATAACTTTCCTATGTTCTTGTTTTTTCCAAGCTTTCTCATTATCTTTTGGCTTTATATGGGCCTTACTTATCACATCATTGATATTTTCCTCCCACTTCTTACTGAATGGTCAACAAATCATCTATTTCACTCTTTTTGATGACCTTCTTCTCAAAGGACACTTACTTTCCTGCTCTAATTTAGAGTGAATACTTCCTGGGCCTGCTCCATGATTGTCATTCCAGGGTTACTTTCACTGAATCCCCAGGTTAATTTTACTATTTCTTAATATCTTTATCTTTCTATTTCCTGGTTACAATCTTATTTAACTTATATATCCTTAGGTAATTTCCTCAAAAAGAAGTTACCTTAAAAAGATAAATTTTCAAAGACTTTAAACCTCTGAAAATGTCTTTCTGTATGTATGTATAGAATGTTAAAATACATTGCTGTATATCCACACAGTGGAATACCAAAGAATAATAAAAATGAGCAAACTGCAAGAACCTGACACAACACCCATAAATATTAGAGCCCCTTTCTTGGCTTTTGTGGTTCTATGCTATCTAGAATTTCCCCCATCTCACTAGCTATTCCATCTCAGCTCAGCTCCTTCTATCATAAGATTCCTAAATATTATAACTCCTTGCAACTCAGTCCTGTCCTTGATATCCTCCCTATAGTTTCTCTCTTGGTATTACCCATTCCCATGGTTCCAAATGACACTTCTCCATGCTGACCACTCTTAAATTTTACCTCAACAGAGACTTTTCCTTTGAGCTCCATAGTAAATATCCAGCTGAATATTTTACTTTCCATTTGAATGTCTCACAGGCATCTTAAACATAACATATCCAAGGCCAAACTCTCTACACCTCACCTACCCAAACCAGTCTTCCATATCTCAGGAAGTGGAATTACCATCTACCTAGTTATTCAAATTGAAAATCTTAGAGTCATCCTTATTCTCCCTCACCCACCATTACCCAATCCTGTCTCTTTGATTTCCAAAAACAGTATCTTCAAACACACCCCTGTCCATCTCTCTCCTGCTATAATCCTGGGTCAGGCCATCATCAACTCTCATATACTAGTGCAACAGACTTCTATCTCGCCCTCCTCAAATCAATTTTTTTTTCCTTTGTGACAGGTTTCACTCTGATACCCAGGCAGGAGTGCAGTGACTCATCTCAGCTCAATGCAGCTTCAACCTCCTGGGCTCAAGCAATCCTCCCACCTTAGCCTCCCAAGTAGCTGGGACCACAGGCATGTGTCACCACTCCAGGTTAATTGTTTTGTATTTTTAGTAGAGACGGGGTTTCACCATGTTGCCCTGACTGGTCTCAAACTCCTGAGCTCAAATGATTCACCTGCCTCGGCCTCCCAAAATGTTGGGATTATGGGCCTGAGCCACTGTGCCCCGCCCAAATCAATTCTTCATATGGCATCCAAAGTAGGTGATTTCTGAATTAAACTTTACTTAATCCTTTCTAAAAGCTTGCTTCCCAGTGTACTTTTATTATTCAATGTATGTTTTGTAATAAATATCAAAAGTGAAAAATCAGTAATTAAATGAGAATACCAACCTTTCAACATCAAATAGAAAGTTAAACTTTTTAACTTCCTGTCCATTATTTTTATAAACATGAAGTAAGAATCTGTAGTACAAGTAAAGCAGAACGGCATCCAGAAATTTTACACATTCACAAAAGTAAGCCACCTCATTTCCCAAGAAACCTAACTCCTATTTTGGGTAAAACAAAGTTTTCTGCCTCAAACATGCCTCTAGGTCACAAAGACTATTACCAGATCTTACCAGCCTAGAGATCACAAAAACTATTACCAGATACTAACAGCCCAGTCCAATATTGGTTACTCAAATGATCATTTAAACTAATCAACTAAATCATCCCTGCAACTTCCCCTGAATCTTCTTACAAGACAACTATTCCCTATAACTCATGTTCCCAGTGCTTAATGTATACCCTTCCTTGAAATGGATAATGGTCATGTAATAAAGCCATTCCTACAATACATTAAAGTGTTAATGTCATTGTGTTAATTTTATCAGCTTGTAAAAAAAAATAATAACCTAAATATTAAATTAACTAAGTCTTACCAGTTTAAAAGGTTAGCAATATAGCTCAATAATATATCTCACAATCCAGGAATTCAAATGCTTTATTCATATCAGCCACATGTGAAAATGATTTTGAACCACCATATACTGTAAGTGATAAAGAACAGAGGCTTTGGGGCCTTACTGCCTAGATTTTAATTCTGACTCCACTACAACCCTCCTGTTTGATTTCTAGAGAGCTGAGTTATTTCATCTCTCTGTGCCCACTTCCTCATCCATAAAATAGAGAAAAAAATAATGATTACCTCAAAGGGTAGTTACTAGAATTAAATCACGAAATAAGGGCTCAATAATATTAGCTAATAGAACTAGTAATAATGGTAGAATCTTTCATTCTCATTACAGCCTATACTTGATATTCATAGAATTAACATTTATAGTTTTGACTATCTTTGTTGCAGCAACACAGAACTGGTGTGTGGTATGATTTAGATAGCTGGAGTTAGCAAGCAAATATGGTAAACAAATTTCAATTCAGCTTTATTGTTCCTAATATTTGCTGTATATGGATTGTAATTCTTAAGAAGGCATAAAAATCTTTGTTTTTCAGCAAAACATGGCCTCCAACAGAAAGCCACCTGCCACTGGTGATGACAAAAATGAAAAGACAGTAAAGAAGTTTTAAATTAAATAACAGCTCTTGGGGACTATCCAGAATTGACAAAATTGTGAAGATGGGGCAGATGTTAACCACTGACCCTCAAAGATTTCAACTAAAAGCTTAAGTATTGGATTCTACAATGGCTTATGTCCACTGACAAACTCCATGTTACACTTCTTTTTTGGTGTGTGCAATGCCAAAAGTCAGTCAGCCAGCGAGTCAGTCTTTGTGTCTCTCTCTCCAATGTATTTGCAAATCTACCTCTTTGCAAAAGTCTCACAATGTATCCCTCCATAATATCAGCATTCCATTGTATTAAGTTAAAGTGTTTTTAGAAAAAGGAAATTAATTTGTCTAACATTGAGTCATGATATATTCTAAATTCAAAGGGCGGTAAACTGTTCTGTTAATAAATTTTAAGATACTGTATACAAACACAACATTTTTTAAAAATCTAGATAAATATGTCAATTACAGAAGCTAATTTATTCTCCTCATAATTTACCCCTCTCATAAAAACCATAGGCTGCTTTTACCGGCTCCTTCTGGAAAGCTCCCTGTTGAAATCATCTCCAAGGCGAATTTGTTCACTGCTGAGATCTCGAAGAGACTGATGAAAACCATGAAGCTAGCAAAGGCAAAACACAGTTATCCATTTAGAATTCTGTTGAATTCTTCCATGAAGATTCACCAAAGGTAAGAATAAGATCTTGTTCCTTGCAATAACAACCAGATTCCGTAATATTATTATGAAAGAAAACACCTACTCTGAAAGAAAAAAATTTTCCAAGAAAAACAATTTTTAAAAGCTGTATATAACATTTACCAACACATTTTCTACAGTACAATTCTACTCCTCCAGAATTCTATCCCTCTAGAAGGGGTCTGCTTCTTCCTTAATCAGAGTAAAAAAAAAAAGAAAAAAGAGAGAGCGAGAAAGAAGGAGAAAACCGGTCTGCCAATTTTTCTGTAAAGGGCCCAATAGCGACTATTCCAGGATTACAAGCTGTATGGTCTCTGTCACAGTTAATCTTGCCCCTGTAGTGCAAAAGTAACTGTAAACAAATAAGCATGGCTGAATTACAATAAAATTTTATTCTATCAGCCTATAATGCCTTAGTTTGCCAACTCCTGCTGTACAGAAACTCTTCCTCATGTACACTTGGAACCATGTACAAGAAAGTATGGTGCAGCATTATTCATAATGAGAACATGAGAAACCAAATGTACACCAAGATAAATAAATGGTGGTATATTCCTCCACTGGAGTATGATATAGCAGTGAAAATGAAACAATCATAGATACCTACGCATTAGTAAAGTTGAATGTCAAAAACATAACATCAAGTAAAATAAGCAAGTTACAAAAGATTACAGTAGTATTCCGTAAATAAGATGTAGGTAGTAAAAATCAAAAAAGTAAAAAAATTGTTTTTTAAAAGCAGAAACAGTGTCAGGATACGTATGAAGTCAGGACAGTGGATACCCCTTGGGAAAAGATGGAGTATAAAAGAGGCTTGGGGGTATGATAATGCTTTATTTAGTGGCCTGGGTGAGGGTTACATGGTGTTCATTCTCATTATTGTAACTTGAACTGTAAATATATATGCTGAATATAAATAGTATGATTTATAATAAAACCACGTTAAACAGACTTGCAGAAACAACAAATTGATTCATTTCAACAAAATGCACATCAAGCAATTTATTAGTGCCAGCTACTGAGAAGTGGCTCACAATCTGATATGAGAGCCAGATATGTAAACAAACCACAAATTCTTTACGGGGGCATTAAGAAAGTACACAGTCAAGTGGAGCTAAGGGTAACCATGAGAATGAACTTAATGAGGAAGAACCATAAAAAGAAAGGAGTAAAGTAGTATAGTGAATGAAAAACTTAAGTTTTGCCATCATGATTTTCCAGTTTAGCAAACCAGAATCCGGGGATGCATCCTTGTCACCTCCTTTTCACTCATTCCTACCTTCCCCACATGGCTATCTAATTTTCAAGACCTTTCCACTTTATCCACTAAAATGCTTTTAATTCTACCTCCTTCTCTCCAACTCCACCTATCCTAATCCAAGTGACCATCAATTCACATCCAGAACACAGTAACATCCTTCTAATTGGTTCACCCACATTGAATCCATTTTCCACACTACAGCCAGAGCGATCTTTTCAAAATAATTTTGTCAGCCCTGTTACACGGCTCTACATAATCTCAGCCCTTCATACTTCTTTAGCCTCGTGGGCCTTCTTTAAATTGCTCATAGGGGCTATCTTCCCTCCTGCCAAGCCATTTGTTCTACCTAGAATGACTCTTACTCAACTTTCAGATCTCAGCTCAGTCAGCCTTTCTTCAGGAAGCCCTCCTTAACTGGGGCATGTCCTCTACCATACAATTCTGTAGCCCTATGCATCTTTCCACTATCGCACGCATCTCAGTTCATAAATAAGGTTGTATTTATGTATTTATTTAATACCTAGCTCTTCCTCTAGAATATAAACTTATTAAAAGACAAGGTTTCTGCTCATCACTGTTTCCAAGTGTAAGCATCATCCCAATGACAGAGACATTAAATAAACAGAAGGAAAGAGTAAATGAATAACGTTAAGATATTGTTCTCTGTTCTGGGCTTCATCACATAGTCCATGCTAGCAAGGTGCAACTATCAAAAAAATAACATAGTCAAGGAAAAGTTTCCACAGGGTGTTTCCTAATGCATTTGATTTTGTTGTCTCATTATGCAGTAACAAGTGACAGCTACAGATGAGTATCTTAAGATACACTTTGAGTACCTAATCCTAAAACTACCAAAACAAAGAGGTCAAAGTGCAGAACTCCCCCAGCCCTTTTCTATTTAATTTAGCTACTTAAGACAACAAAAGGAAAAATTACAGCTCTGCAGAGAACTTTAAAGAAGCAGAAAAAGATTTCCACACAACTAATACTTCAGAAATCTTTAGTGAATAAAGTATGGAATTTCTTACTTAGTAGAAAATGGCTCTATCAATGATTCAACAATCAGAAAAAAACACTAATGGTAGAAAAATCAGTAGATCAATCACACAAAGATTAACTTGTTCATACTAAACCAAACTTAGTAAAATAGAAAGTAGCTGACTTAGCAGGGCTTACAGAAAAATGTGCTGAACAAGAAAGGAAACAAAACACGTCCAATTAAGCTCACTTTTAAATGTTCTGCAAGATATAATCCTCCATAACAAAACTCAAAACAAAGGAAAGATAATTTGTACATTGAAAATAAACTAGTTTATTTGAAAAATCCCATATTAACAATCTTACATTCATATAGAATGACAAAAGACCCCATATAGCCAAAACAATCCTGAGCTAAAAAGAACAAAGCTGGAGGCAGCATACTCCCTAATTTCAAAACATTATAAAGCAATTGTAATCAAAACAGCATGGTACTAGAAAAAAACAGATGCATCAACCTACGAACAGAGGAGAAAACCCAGAAATAAACCCACACATTTGCGGTCAACTGATTTTTTATGAAGATGCCAAGAACACACAATGGGGAAAGGATAGTGTCCTCAATAAATTGTGTTGACAAAACTGCATATACATGCTAAATAATGAAATTAGGCCCTTATAACACAAAAAAAGTCAACTCAAAATGGAGAAACACTTAAATATAAGACTTGAAACTGTAAAACCACTAGAAGAAAACATAGGCGAAAAGCTCCATGACTTTGGTTTAGGCAATGATTTCTTGGATATGACCCCAAAAGCACAAGCAACAAAAGCAAAAAGCAGGCAAATGAGATCACATCAAAATGTAAAGCTTCTGCATAGCAAAAGAAACAATTAATAAAGTGAAGAGACAATCCACAGGATGGGAGAAATATCTGCAAACCATATGTCTGACAAGGCGTTAATATCCAAAATATATAAAGAACTCAAACAACTCAATAGCGAAAAAAAAAAAATTTTTTAAATGGGCAAAGGACCTGAACAAACATTTCTCAAAAGAAGACATACAATGGTCAATAGGTACATTTTTAAAAATATTCAGCAAAAGTAAACTTTAGGAAAATCCAAGTTAAAACCACAGTGAGATATCACCTCACACCTGTTAAAATGGCTTTTATCAAAAAGATGAAAGATAAGTGTTGGACATGACATGAAGGAAAGGGACCCCTTGTACCCTACTGGGAACGTAAATTAGTACAACCATTATGGAAAACTGTATGGAGGGTCTTCAAAAACTAAAAATAAGACTACTATATGACTCATTAATCCCATTTCTGGATATATACCCAAAGCTACTGAAATCAGTATGTCAAAGGGATATCTGCACTCTCATGTTCATTGCAGCATTATTCACAACAGCCAAGATCGGCAAACAACCTAAGCGTCTATCAGTGAATGAATGGATACAGAAAATGTGGTATATATACACAATGCAATACTATTCAGCCTTTAAAAAGGGAGAAATCCTGTCATTTGCAAAAACATGGATGAATCTGAAGACATTATGTTAAGTAAAAAAGGCCAGGCACAGAAAGACAAACACTATATGATCCCACTTGTGTATGAACTCTAATAAAGTTTAACTCATAGAAAGATAGAGTAGAATAATGGTTACCAGAGGGTGGCAGGGAGAGGGGGTGAAGAGGGAGAGAAAGGGGAGTTGTTGATCAAACAGTCCAAAGTTTCAGACAGACAGGAGGAATAGGTTTTGAGATGTATTGCACATCAGGATGACCAATGTCAATAATAATGTATTATATGTTTCAAAATAACTGAAAGAATAAATTTCAAATGTCTCACCATAAAAAATGATAAGCAAGGTGATAGATGTTAATTAACTTGATTTGATCATGCCACATTGCATACGTATATTAAAACATCATATTATACCCCATAAATGTATACAACTATGATTTTTCAGCAAGAAAACAATAATAAAAAGTAAAAGTCGTTTACTTGGTTCCAAAAAAAGGGATCAGTATAAAGTTACTAATGATCAAATTCTTGGTTAAAATATAGCCTTAAAGTTCAAGCATTAGTCATTTATATACAATAGAAGCATAAGGAAATACTGCACACAAATTACAGAATGGTACAAAGTACCTGAGTCATATCATCAGTCTCTTGAACAAACCGGACACCAGTTCTTGATCTCATTCGTTTAATACCCTGTGGATCCCCATAGTCCTTGAGAGGTGAGGTAGGTGGAAAACGATGGATATCTTCACAAGTGAAAGAAAAGGGAAGGTATTAAAATACTGCATGAGAAGAGACAATCTAAAATTTTACTCAGTACAAACATGGCAGACATGGATATACATATATTCATGTCCCTAACCCAGACTATTTCCCAAGTATCTTGCTATGGCCATAAAGTTCCACCAAATTAGCATTAATCATGCTCTTAAAGCAGATAAAATGAACAACAGAAATAACCTAGAAATAGAACACTCAAAAGTTTCAATTTGTTATACTTTCCAAAGAAGCAACATATTTTCTCATACAAAAATAATAAATTTCTAAATAAAAAACTCATATGACCCCTTAATATAACTTAATACTAAAAAAAAACAACTTTTCAAACTACATAGTCTACAATCTGAACAGCATATAAAAATAAAAACTAACTACATGAAAAAATAGTGCCCAATTTTTAATCATTGTTACCATAATCAACAGTAATATTAACAATGTAAGGTACCAATGTTCAATTATCTAAATCACCTTCCTTCACTGCAGGCTTTTCGATTCAAACATGAATCTCAGTGCTATACAAAAGTGTAAGTAAGATTAATTAAGATAAACTGTCATAAGCTTTAAGCTAGCCATTCATATCTACCTGCATGCCAAGACTAAAATTCACCTGGTCTTAACAAGCATCACAGGGTATTTCATAAAACATGTGAAAATCTGTTACGCTAGGACAAGATACCTAACCTAAAAAGTGTATCACATAGCAAATTTATGTATTTGTTTTGATTCTTTGGCAGCAGACAATTAAATCTAAGTTTTTGTCAGGTAAAGCTCTAATGTGGTCTACAGAGTCTGAGAAAAAAAAAAACAATATAACAACAAAGACCCTTCAATATATTTCAAAGCATGTACTATAAAATCCTTGACAACTACATGTACTATCATCCAATCTGCATGAAGTTATGTGTGGGTCATATTTCTCCAAAAATTAAGTGTATTCAATATCTACTTCAAAAATATTTTTAATGTTTTTCAGAACATTTGAAGTGTTTACCTGACCCAGTGCCACCATCAAGGTCACTTGCACTCAAACTTGTAACAGAAATACTTCTCCCTCCTGAGTTTCTCAATAAACGTTGACTCCGGAGTTGGTCGATTGATTGTTCCAAGCTTTCTTTTAACTAATTTAAAGAATATAATGAATGAAGCATTATTCTTCTTAAACAACTTCCAAATACAAATAGACCACAGATTTTCAAAGCTATTTCTGAAATATCTGGGTTCCCCCCAAAAAAATGTATCAGAAAATTTTAAACTAATTTATGTTTAAAATATAAAAATAGTAAATACAAATATTTTAAGAACCAATGCTAAAATCTGGTTTTAAAAGGCATCTGTCACTACCTATTCCATTTTTTATTGCCAGATGTGGAAGAGATGTCTACTGTGTAAGGGCTTACAAAACCAAATTGAAATGTCTAATTGGTGCACCACTCATGCGAAGAAACCTAACAAGGTCAACACAACTGAAAGAAGACAGAAAACTTTCCTCCCTTCTAAACATTCCTTCAGAAACTCCAGGTCTACAACAAATAGGAAACTAAACAGCTGTCACAGTGACAGCTGCTACTGAAACAATGTACACTGTCCAACTTTATCAGAGTAACTCTTTCAGTCATTCAAAGACTTCAAATCCCAGAAAATGATTGGGTCAGATATCAGACTGCCAGTACACACTAAGAACTACAGTTGTCCAAATGCTTTATTCAGTTTATTAAGGAGTCAGCCAACAGGGGACATATAAAAACATATCTTTAGACTTAAAGAGTTACATTAAATAAAAACATGCTAAATACTGAGAATAATGTCCAGAGCTGTACACAACTACAGGCCTGAGAAAGGATTCGACTAAGACCCAAGCGAAAAAAAATTAAAGCTGAAGAAAATCCATACACCCTGAATTGCTGGGAAACTTCGGGTCTAGATATCTTATTCAAGGATGAATAGAAAGTAATAATTTTAAACATAATGCATGGATCCATGGAACAAGTCATCTATAACTCTTTAAGTAGAATGTCAAAACAAAACGATTAGTTGAGAAGACAAGGTTTCCTAAATTCAGCCAGCGTTAAAAGGTAGAACACCATTTACGGGGAGAACAAGTCGCTTTACTTGGGGAAATGAGCAGAAAGAAAGGAGCCTCAACCGAAGGAAAAGAACAGATGAAACAGAATGTGAGTCACAAATGAAGCAAACCCTTTTTCAGTCTGGCTATTTGGATTTGGCTGCTCTAATTGAAACAATCTGTATTAAAAGAAGTAGAGTTAGAATTTCAGGAAGCTGCTTCTTTTGTCCCTCTCATTTCTGAAAGAAAAAAAAAGAGGGGTTTCCACATCCCTCTGTCTCTTCCTTACCTAAACTGGGATATGTACAATACCATCCTGCCTTGAGTATTCGCCAGCCAGCTATAAGACGCAGCATCGGCCGGGTGTGGTTGCTCGCGCCTGTAATCCCTGCAGTTTGGGAGGCTGAGGCGGCTGGATCACTAGGTCAGGAGTTCAAGACCGGCCTGGCAAACATGGTGAAACCTCATCTCTCCCAAAATACAAAAAATTAGCCGGGCGTGATGGCTGGTGCCTGTAATCCCAACTACTCGGGAGGCTGAGGCAGGAGAACTGCTTGAACCTGGGAGGCAGAGGTTGCAGTCAGCTGAGATCGTACCACTGCACTCCAGCCTGGGCGGCAGAGTGAGACTCTGTTTCAAAAAATAAATAAATAAATAAAACCTCAGCATCAATCCACAAAACATACGAGGCCCAGGAAAACCAAGGTTTACCTTGAGAGTAATTTACACATAAGTAAAATAACATATAAGTAGACCAGAGGTCTTATGTAGTGATCACAAAGTAGTATATCAGTAATCTATGACAAAATTATCAGAATAAAACTAAACAATATTAAAGCTAAAAAGCTCAAATTCAAACTGTAACATGAGAAACAGACTAGAAGTCACTACAGTGACTTTAGATCATAAAAATTAGCGTCAGAAATAAAACTTAAATTAACTCTCTTAACTTTTGCTGTGTTTATTATTTCCATCTTTCAAGCTAAACTCAATTTCAGTATCCTTTTGAAAGCAGAGTCAGCTATCATTTCTTACTACTGCTTCTTTTTGAAGGTAATCTGCCTTTTTAGCTCTGGCTATTTTTAAGATTTTCTCTTTACTTTTGTCAGTGATTTTATTATGTATCACTATGTACAGTTTTATTTGTATTTATCCCATTTCCGACCCACAGAGATCACAAAATCCGTAGCTTAATAAATTTCATATGTTGTAAATTCTCAGGCATCATCTTTTCAAACATTGTTTTTGCCTCATTCTCTCTCCCCTCTCCTTCTGGAAATGCAACTGCATTTTAGTTATACCTTTTTACCAAATGCTGTTATGTCTTCTTTTCTATATTTTTTCAATCTTTCATTCTTCCATTCTTTTTGGATATCTTATGCTGGTTTATCTTTCAATTCATGAATTCTCTTTCAACTATACACAAGCTGTTGTTCACTCTATTCATTAAAGGTCAGTTGGTTATTTATTTATTTTTCAGTTTCTGAAATTTTCATTTGGTTCCTTTTAGTTTTCAATTATTTTCCAAAACTCTTAATCTATTCTTTTAATTTCTTGAACATGTTATTCATGGTTACCTTATAGTCCCATATATGTTTCTATTGTCTGCTTCTTCCCTTGGTTTTCAGACACCTTTTATATTCTCTTATGCCTGTGTATTCTTTATCATGTGATAGACATTTTATATGAGAAGTTGTAGAAATAATTTAAAGTTCTAGAGGATGACATCTTTCTTCAGAAAAATCTGGTTCTGCTTCTAATAGAAAGTCAGGTTAGGGTCACTAGCAATCTCAAATTACCTTAACCCAGTTAGGAACTGAAGTGGTTCAAGGACTGGCTTCCGTCACCGTGAAGGCTGGTCTATTTTCAGTTTATCACTTCTCATTTCCAATTCACCACTTTGCCTATACTATCACCCTTTGGGGTCTCCATTAAAGCTAAAGGGTTCCTGAACTCCAGCTTTGGTCTTCCTAGCCTCTTAAGTTAATTGATAACTCTGATCCTAGCCTCTCTGCTTTTAATCCACCTCTTTAGGAATCAGCTGTCATCTTGAAGGAGGAAGAAAGTCCCAAATATAAGACTTACCCTTCTGGACTTAAGTTTTTTGCCAGATTCTGACTACATAATTCCTCACTGCCTTAGTAGTTCTTTGATGGATTCATAATATTATTTTTTACTTTTTTTCATGTTTCTAGTTGTTCTCAGTAGAAGAGTTGATCTGAAATAATCTTACCTACCAATGCCAAAAGCAGATCTTGCCAGCATCCTTTTTATGTAGGCTTATTTGCTAACAAATCCTAAGCTGTAACTAAAAGCTCAGAAATAAAGTGAATTTTCACACACACACACACACACACACACACGCAAACTCCCTGCCACCAAAAGAAAAAGTTACCATGGGACATACAGAAGAACATTAAAGAACAAGAGAAGTGAAACACTTCCCCAAAATCTAATCTATCAACCCCATTTTAAAACTTTAAAAAGATATATCCGAAGCCATTGAAGATCAATCAATAGGATGATTTTTAAGGTCCAAAAAATAAAATTACGTTATATAAAGGGAGATGAATGAAATAAAGGCGATTTTAAATTACTCTTCCAAGCATTATGGCAAAAACAATTTTTGCACCTAAAACATAAAACTAAAAATGTAATAGAATTAAAATCTACACTTTAAGTAGTCAAAACACAACACAACAGACACTGCACAAAATTTAGTGATGTATGGAGCCAATTTGATAACTCCTAAAACACAAAAACCAAAAAATAAAGAGATAAAGTACGAAGTCATAAAAATTGTTTTAAACTCTTGGATTATAACATCTTACTAGGTGTAACGCCAAACCAAACAAAATTAAATAAAAACAAAATAATATTAATAAAAATCTAACATTTTCTATGATGGATGATGTTATTTTCCTAAAACTAATCAATCTTACCAAAGACTGTGGTACTAACTACAATGTTATAAATTCTTTTGAGTCTAGTAGGACTACCTCACCAGATACCAAATGATGATCCTATTTTCCCCCACTTTCCCCTATATGAAATACTGTAAAATGGACATCATAGAACATAATATAATGTATATTAATACCTCACTTGATATAAATGCATGATTTAAAGATTAGGTCTATTCTTTTACCTCTGTTCTTTTGATATTAGACTGAAACAATGGAAACTACTGTGCACCAGTATAAATGCAAATAAAATTTGGGCACTGGAAATGAATGACTATGATCTGGATCTGTGTCCTCACCGAATTCTCATGTTCAATTATAATTCCCAGTGTTGGAAGTGGAGCCTGGTGAGAGGTCACTGGATCATGGGGGCAGAGTTCTTATGAATGGTCTAGCACCATCCCCGCTTGGTACTGTATAGTGAGTGAGTTATCATGAGATCTGGTTGTTTAAAAGTGTGTAGCACCTCCCCGCTCCTTCCCATGCTCCTACTCCAGCCATGTGATGTGTGTGCTTCCCCTTTGCCTTCCGCCATGATTGTATGTCTCCTGAGTCCTCCTAGAAGCTGAGCAGATACCAACATCATGCTTCCTGTACAGCCTGTGGAACGGTGAGCCAATTAAACCTCTTTTCTTTATAAATTACCCAGTCTCAGGTAGTTCTTTATAGCAATGCAAGAATGGACTAACACAGGTAGTTTATCCAAATCATCAAGACATGCTTTTTCTGACTTAAGCATGTAGTAGGCTCCCTCTAGCCAAAGATAAAACAATTGGAGCATAAATAAAAACATTAACTGCAATGGACTAAAACACTTTAAATATGCATATAATTGTAAGTTAATAATGATACTCAAGGGGTAAAAAAAAGTCATTGGTCACCACAAGAAGATGTAGGAAACCAATTATTTTGGAAACTGATATATAAATAAACTGAAAAATAACTGTAGATGCTTTTAGATTACCATGAAAATAAAATAACTAAATTTTAAAATTCTCACAGAGATCTCTGAAAGCCTTTTGATGTCTCTATTTGGAAAAACTCTGATTAGACACAAAATGTAACTCAAGGTTAATGAACTGAAGAAGAATGCATATAAAACGCAAAAGGATTGACTACACTCCAACCTAAATCTATGAAAGGAGATCATCTGGGCAACAATGGGTAATGCAAATAACAGAAGTGATCATTTAAAACATTATAATTCAGGCCGGGTATGGTAGCTCACGCCTATAATCCCAGCACTTTGGGAGGCCAAGGCAGAAGGATCACTTGGGCCCCGGAGTTCAAGACCAGCCTGGCCAACATGGTAAGATCCCATCCCTACTAAAAAAGTAAAAAATAAAAAGTAGCCAGGTGTGGTGGTACACAACTATAGTCTCAGCTACTCAGGAGGCTGAGGTAGGAGAATTGCTTTAGCCCAGTAGTTCAAGGCTACAGTGAGCTGTGATTGTACCACTGCACTCCAGCCTGGATAACACAGTAAGACTCTGTCTCAAAATAAGTAAACAAATAAAATTTTAAAAATAGAAATATGTGATTCAGAAGGACCAAAGAAAAGCTTCATTTGCTTTCTTCAGTTGTACTACTTTTACTTCTGCCCCCACTCTTTTCTGCATCTTTCACACCCCATCAGATAACTTTCTAACTTTCTTACATGTTTTATTTTGTGGATGAAATAAGATGATCTATGTAAAATAATTAGAACGATGCCTGAGGTAGATTTAGTTGTTCAGTAAATGATACTTTTTATCATTATGATTAAAGGCAATGACAATAAAAGTAAAAAATAAATAGAATGATGAAATAGAATGCTTTAATCTGGAGAAGCTATTTTAAAGAGTTTGTCATTCCCTAAAAATGTATTTACAACTCAGATGGAAATATCTGTTGAATTTATTTACTTCCCATTTATAAAACCACTCCCGGGCAGGGCACGGTGGCTCGTGCCTGTAATCCCAGCACTTTGGGAGGCCAAGGCAGGCGGATCACAAGGTCAGGAGATCGAGACCATCCCGACCAACATGGTGAAACCCCATCTCTACTAAAAATAGAAAAATTAACTGGGCGTAGTGGCATGCGCCTGTTGTCCCAGCTACTTGGGAGGCTGAGGCAGGAGAATCGCTTAAACCTGGGAGGCGGAGGTTGCAGTGAGCTGAGATCGCGCCACTGCATTCCAATCTGGTGACAGAGCGAGACTCCATCTCAAAAAAAAAAAAAAACTACTCCCTCAGAAAGTTTAGCATTATTCAACTCTAGGCTTACCACAGAGACTTGATAACAATGGATCCCTCATTGAAAATTGCTTTCTTAACATTACAGTATTTACTGCTATGGAATATATCATACCTCAAATTGGGTATACATAATTTAATTTCTCAACTGCCCAATTCAAAGGAAATTTGCTACCCTAAGTAGGGATCTAATATTCAACTTTACAAAGTAGGACTATACTCTACTAATGGTTAATAATAATGTTTTCAATTTTTCACTAATAAATTAAAAAGCAAAGACTCAATTCCCATTATTAATAAGGTAATGAATCTGAAACATTTCATGAACTGCCCAAATATAACAAAGTCTATAGAGCTCCATTGGTCAAGTACATCATAAATCATAAAAATCCTGTAAATACAAGTATGTCCAAACTCATTTTCTAAATAAAAATAGTAGAAACCCTTATGAGAGAAGATATGTTTCCCTGCGCCCATTAGCTTGCAATTACAAGTGATTAATGACATCTATACCTTTACTTGTAAAAAAAATAATAATAATAACAAGCCGTCAATTACAACTTGGGAGTTATGTGACAATTCAATACAACACAGATATGTATAAAACAGTCATTATTCCTTCATGTTTCCAACGATAGGTACACATACAATGTGATTTTAGTGTTTTCATCACACTGTATATATACCCCTCATTAGAAACATGAAGGAATAAATTTAATTGGTTTTCCAAGAGTTTACAGGATAGGAGTAACCAATTCCAAAGGAAAGAAAAGTAGAAGATAGAATTAGTAAGACATTAATTAAAAATACATTATTAACTTTATTCCAGAACTCTGGAGTACATTTCTTTCTTACATCCCCATGTAAAGTAAGTATAAACTGGAACATCCTTGAAAGGGCAATTTTGAAATATCCAGCAAATTTTTAAGTGCATATATCCTTTAACCCTGCAATTCTACTTCCAGCAATCCTACAGGATTACAAAAACATATGTATGTGTGTGTACAATAATGGTCACTGCTATAATGTTTATAATAAAAAGAAAACCTAGATACATTCATACTATGGAATACGGTATAACTGTTCAAAACAATGAAGTAGTGCTACACAAAGTTATATGGAAAGTGATATACATTATTAAATTTTAAAACGTTGTATAACATTATATTTAATATGATTCCATTTTTAAAGCAAATCGCACATATGCTTGTAAATACATAGAAAATGTTTGGAAACAAGCTCTCAAAATTGTTACCTCTTTTGAGTGGGGCTCAAAGGGAGGTTGGATAGAATTGGAGGCCATTATCCTAAGTGAAGTAACTAAGGAATGAAAAACCAAATACCACTTCTTCTCGCTTATAAATGAGAGCTAAGCTATGTGTACATAAAGGTGTACAGAGTGGTATAATGGACATTGGAGACTCAGAAGGGACGCAAAGGTATACAGAGTGGTATAATGGACAGTGGAGACTCAGAAGGGAGGAGGTTGGGAGCGGGGTAAAAGATGAAAACCTATCTATTGGGTACATTGTACACTATTTGGATGACAGGTGCACTAAAATCCCAGACTTCATCACTATACAATTCATCCATGAAACCAAAAAACCACTTGTTCCACTACAGCAATAGAAATTTTAAAAAATTAAAAAGGGGCTTTGAGAGAGGATTTTTTCATTTTTTGTTTTAACAATAAACACATATTACTTTAAAATAAACCATCCTTAAAATTCTTAACTCTACATGAGGGGTCTCTCCATGGCCCAAGTTTACCAAGTCTCCATTAAATTCATGTCTTGAATTCTACTCTCTCTGATGTAAAGCCTTCAAATTCAATAGAATCTAATTTATATAACCTAGTTAGCAATCCATCTGACAAGCTAACCTAAATTTAAACTATAAAATAATAAATTAGTTTAAAATCTAAAGCACTTCACAATGGTTATTTCCTTTAGCTCACAGCCCCATTCCCCAAAACACTTCATTCCCAAAAAGGTGGGTAGGAGAAAATGCAAACAAATGTAGTTTCTCACATGTTCTATCGCACCCGCCTGTCCATTACTGTATTCTCGGTATCGTCCAAGCATCTGGTCCACTTGTCGCAGGTTCCGACTGGTATCCTTGAGAAAGAAACTGGACTGAATTAATTATTCCAAATACTTTTTTTTCCTAATCAATCTTAGTAGTATGTCAATCAACTAAGTCAACAGTTTGTAAAATGTAAAACTTTTATCATGGCTGAGTTGAATATCAATGTACTTCATACATATTAAGTAAATCTTAACACCACTGAGAGAAACTCAAATCCAACTGCAATTTACTTGTGTAAAATCCGAAGCACATAATGTAAATCCGTATTCAAGATTCCCTAGTAAGTCAGCAACAAAACCATAAATTCTCAGAATCATAATTTTCAATTTGTGCCCCTCAACCAATTCACACCCTCTTTATAGAAAAGGAATTCTGAAAGAGCAAATCTAGTAGACTGTGTACAAGAGAAGAAAATCATTAAGATCAATGTGATTTTGACTATTCTTTTACCTCAGAACTTGAGGAGAAGAAAAACAACAAATTTAATTTTAATCTCAAAACAAATGGTTCTTATCTAAATATTCTAGATTTCACCTGGGAGATTAATCAAGGTATTTCTTTCAAAAATATATACTTATTAATGTGTCTCATTGTTGGGAAAGCACAAGAATTCATACTACAAAATTCCATTGTTATCTTACTTTACCTACTTACATTTTACTTACTTTACTTACTTACTTATTGATGAGAAAGGGTCTTGCTCTGCCACCCAGGCTGGAGCGAAGTGGCATGATCATGGCTCACTGCAGCCTCAGCTTCCTGGGCTCAAGGAATTCTACACCACTATGCCCAGCTAAATTTTTTTCTTTCCTAATTTGTGTATAGACAGAGTCTAAGTATGTTGCCTGGGCTGGTCTCAAACTCCTGGCTCAAGTGATCCTCCCACCTCAGCCTCCCAAAGTGCTAGGATTACAGGCATGAGCCACCATGCCCAGCCCATTATGTTACTTTAAATGAGTTTAAAAAGGATAGGTCCTCTGGTTTTCAAATCAATGCATGGCTTCGCCACCAGAAATTACCCTCTTCTTATCTAAGCATATTAATCCAAAGCAATTAGAAGCCAAAATCCATTCTTAGCCAGGCTAAGGCAAAGGTAAGGGATTAATGCATAGGAAATACCTTATATTTCTGAGTTTTCTTTTTTTCCCCTATAGCTGTGTTACACTTACCCCACCTCTTTTCTAAAGCGCTTTCTAAGAAAAGGAAGCAAAATGCCTCAACTCAAACCTCCAAATACTAGCAAAAATTAGCTTCTAAATTAAAATGGCATCTCTTTATTTTCACCCACAAATAATCTACCTCACCAAAAAATGAGTAATTTCTCTAAAGGCACATGCCCATGAGAAGCTAAACTACAATCATTCCTACTGGTTTCACTCTCACGATATTTTATTTGGAAATACTGCTTTACCCTAAAACACTCTCCACCACCTATCACATATTTCAAATATCTTTACCGACTGTCATAGGCAGAATAATGGCCCTCAAAGATATCCAAGTCCTAATCCCTGCAACCTGTGTATGTATACCTTACACGGCAAAAGGGATTTTGCAAATGTGATTACATTGAAGACTTTTAGATGGAGAGATTCTCCTGGATTATTGGGTGGACCCAATGAAATCATAAACATCCGTAAAAGAGGAAAAGGGAGGCAGGAGAAGTAAAGTCATAGGATGTGAGAAGGGCTTGACCCTTCCCTGCTGGCTTTGAAGATGAGGGAAGGCAGCCACAAGATAAGAAATGTGGGCAGCCTCTAGAAACCGGAGAAGGCAAGGCAATAGATTTTTCCCTTAGAGCCTCCAGAGAGGAACACATCCCTACCAACACTTTGAGACCCAGTGAGACCAGTGTTGACTTCTGACGTACAAAACCTTAAGATAATAAATTTGTGTTGTTTTAAGACATTAGCTTTGCAGTAATTTGTTACAGCAGAAGAAAACTAATCCACTGACTGAAACTATTAAGCAGCTCAAACTATTTAAATTCTATTAAATGCAACCATTGTTAAACTAACCTGTAAAGTACTTGTTATAGTGTTGACCTTCTCGGTAACTTCTACTGTAGGAAGACTTCGAGCTCCCCTGTGCGTTGATCTGGCAGCCCATGGACTCAATCGGTCACGACAGCGGAAGTGATCTGATTCGCTGGATGATTCTGCCATTGATGTACACAAATCCTTTTAAATAAATATAGGTCAAAGTTAATGAAACAGTAAAAAGCATGGAAATAAAAGACGAATACAACTGTTTACTTTTGATCTCTTTTCTATGTTTAATACATTAGTAATTTTGCACACTGTAATTTCTACATACATGGCTTAAAAACACAAGAAGTCACTTCCCCATGTAATTCTCCCTCCTCCATTTTCTCTGCTTTAAGGGAGCGATTCCTCAGATATGATTTTGGTCATGTTTACAACTCCAGTGATAATAATCCCTTAGATTCATGCAATGCTTCCAAATTTTAAAAGTATTGTCACATTTAGTACCTCACTTAATCCTACCAACAACCCCATAAGGTAGATAAGAAAAACACAGATATTCTCTAAAGTTAGGACCAGCAAGTATCTTAATATTCATCTAATGTCCATTATACTATAAGAACACATAAAGGCACACAGCATGACCTACAATAAGGCGGTCTCATTCAGTGTACATTGACAACTCTCATGTACCTTGATTTAAAATAGAGTAGAATTAAACAAATGTTGTAATACAGGTACAAATTCTACAATAACAGATACGTGAGAAGGTGGCATCTTCAACATCTCCACCAAAATAGAAAGCCAGACATCCTAAGTATATGCATCAGTAGATAATTCTCTAAACATGCTTTTCTTCCATCCTTACCTCAGTTTTCTATTTAATACATTAAAAAAAATTATTTCATGCAAAGGAATCTCAAAAGTTTCAGGAAACCTTTTAATAGAAGTTGAAGAAACTAAGTAAGTTCAGAACAAAGAAGCATCAGAGAAAACTGATAAAAAGTGAAAGTATATTGAGTATCCCAATAATTTCATTTTCTACTTACTGGTGGGTTAACATTATTTTAAGATTAATTGCTAGAATCTTCCTAAAATCTATATGGCCATTTTGCTGGCTGATTAAATATAGTGTGATAAAAACATTTCTTTTTTGTTTTGTTTTCTTTTGTTTTTTGAGACGGAATCTCACTCTGTCACCCAGGCTGGAGTGCAGTGGCGCGATCTCAGCTTGGCTCACTGCAACCTCCGCCTCCCAGGTTCAAGCAATTGTCCTGCCTCAGCCTCCCGAGAAAACATTTCTTGAATGACAAGAGTATCTTAGACTTCCAAGATCTTTATTCTGAATGCACCTGGAAGTACATTGATCATACATTTAAGGAGACAATAAAGAGAATGTGCTAAATGTATACATGTCCTAAAGCATTTAATGAAAGCAACTGTGTTTTTAAAATATTGGATGAAACATAACTAAACAAATAAACAAGAACTCTTGCCATAAGGTTAGGTTTTTTAAAATGAAATACAGTCTGTTACTGCTGTATCAAAAAAAGAATCAATGAAATAGCCAACTTCTTCACACTAGCTAAGACAGGGTTAGAGAACATCCTGTTGAACACCCATGCTTCTCCTCTGCCCAGGGCTCTTAACTTCCTTCTGCACCTATCTTCTCTGGTTCTTGCCTGTCTTCTCCCATGTATAATTACAAAGGTATAGTACCCATGATGTCACTCCCTCCCACCATAAAGAAACATGAACAAGAAATTAAGACTGAAGCAATTGTTTGGCTTTGCTTTTCCTGGCTCACAATTGCTTAAGTCCAAAGGAAAAAAGTATTTTCTTTAGAAGACAAGACATCTTACATATAACATCTTACATATAATGTTCACCTTTTAAACTTCGGAAATCACTTGTATGCATCTCATAAATCTATGCCACATAACATAACGTCTTTTACTCTAAGTTACAGTACTTCCCATCAAGCATTTTCCATTAGTGAAAGCAGGAAAAATCAACATTTTCTAAGACCCTGCTATTCTGCCAAGTACTATGCAGATGCTTACATAAGACAACCCAATTTAATTCTCATAACAACTTATTAAAGTGAACACTATTAACCCCTAATTCATAGAGGATGCTACTGCTAAAAGATATTAAATAATATCCAACTCCATACAGTAATTATAAGTAGAATGCAAACCCAAGATTCAGCTGGCTTTCTCTGTCCTCAACACTATGTTCTTCCCACTGTGTTCTGCTGTCCGTTTATCCTGAGAGTTAACAATATTAACAATTAACAAAAAGTGCTAAAGAGAGCAGGTGCAGGCCAGAGCCTACATGTGTGTATAATCTTCTCAACTCCCTCTCATTTCATGTCAGCATAAAAATATCAAGAAAAAAGGGAAATATCAAATAATAATATAAAATCTTAACTAGGCACCAGGAAAAAAACTAAGTGACATATCTATACTAATGCATTTAATAAAAAGCCCTGAAACAAATCAATCCACTGGTCCCAGATTAAGGGGTTTTTGTTTCCTTATTCCTTTTATCTCTTATATAAGAGAAAATAATAATTATGTCTGGCATCTGTCTCTTTCATATCAAAATTCTATAGCTTAAAGCATAATAATTTTCATTTTAACAAGTCATAATTCTGGAAACTTGATTGACGTTAAGAAATCACTGAAGTTAAGAAATCAGGCAGAATAAAAAGTTAATATTGAAAAAGACAATGTGCTTACTATAATAGTTGTTAATGAGAGCAAGGAACAAAATAACTGTCTTTGAGATAACTTGATATTTCTAAGAGTATCAAAATTTTAATAATAATCAGTTATCTGAAGACAACTTCACCAGATATAAATGGCATGTCAGACACTTCTAATACATAGACAATTTGAGTTTCAACATGGCTAAAAATAATTATAACTGAAATTTGGGGATGATATTTAAGATACAAAATAGTACAGACTAATAAACATGCATGTATCTACCACCAAGAACTAATAAACATTATCATTCTGACATATGTACCTTTGAGAGTTTTTAGTAAAATATTTAGAACACTGTAAATAAAGTCTTAGTACCTTCCAACCACCCCTCCTTCACCCAGTACTACTCCTGCCCCATTTTCCCAGGGATAATCACTAGCATGATTTCATGTATAACTCTCCAGGCTATGTTTTTATACTGTTCCCATAGGCATGGGTACCTCAAAGTCTTTTTTTATAAAACACACACTGCACTGAATTGATAAATATTAATAAGTAAAGATATGGGGTCATCTGAATTTAACTCTAAAGCAGAAAATCTTACTGATATTAAATAAAATTAAGAACAACATAAACTAAATTATCTCCAATCGTCATACAATACAAGAAAAAAGAATGATCTCTCACTTACCACCACTAGGATTACATACTTTTACTAAGACAGAATCACACGTTCCGGCATGAGTTTCACTAGTACACACACACAAAGACTTCAGCTATAAAGTTAAGTTACTGTGAGCAATAAAAGATGTTCAAACTCCTGCATCTGATGGAACTCCTGCAGAGACATCAAGATTTAAGGTGAGATATATCTGAGAAATTTGCATGGCTTTTTTTAAGCATATGAAACATTCAGCAACTATCTAAGGACTTTAATTACCTAAGTTTCATAAATGTTAAACTAAGTAAAATTTTAAAATCTCATTATAATAATAAATAAAAGTTAGATTATTTACATTGTTGATAAAAATCTGGCATTTTCTTCCACTCTTACTGACAACACAAGGTCATACATGATTCCCATAGCTAACTAACAGAGCACCTAACTAACCCTTTGTGCCACAACACAGAAGGCAGCTATAGTGGCAGAAATCCATCCTTACCAAGAATCTCCGATCTATCATCAGCCAACACCACTACACCCCAGACACAGGACTGATGGAGGGAGAAACAGATGAGAATGGAGTGGCCACTGAAGTTGGCAAGAGGCTCACACCACATAATCAGAACCTACAGTAGAATGCATGGAGGGCCATGAAAATTCTGAGAGCCTCTTAATATAACTGACTCAAAAAGAAAAGTACAAAGCAACATGAGTCAATTATATACACTTCTTTTGTCATTAACAATGTATTATTTTATACTATAATTAAAAATTAATTTTATAAAAGAATGGTAAATAGTAATATCATTGGCATTAATGAAAACTGACCAGGCCTCTGAAAATATTTTCCTCAATTAAGGTTTACCTATTATTTCATTCCATGTTAATAACAACATATTGAGAGTCGTCACATAAGGAAATAAATATTCAGGGCCATGAAAAAACATTTAACCTAATAATCTAAGAAATATAATTTAAACAATAAGATGCTTTTCTAGACTATGTAATTGTTTTCTTTTAAATGGTAATGTCTATGGTTAGCGAGGTTGTAGGGGAAGGAGCACTCCTACACTTTCCTAATGGGAACATGTAAATTTGAATAACTTGTCTGGATGTCAGCAGGTAATAAGTATCAAGAAGAGCTTATACCTTTGCCCTGGTAATTACATTTCCAAAAATTTCTCCTAATAAAATCATTTAGAATACATACAAAAATTTATATACAAGAATATTTACTGTAATAGAGGCAAAATAAAAACAACTCAAATTTCAAAATACAAGAATGGTTAAACTATGGTACATCTATACAATGAACACAGACATTAAAAAATTTGTTTCTGAAGAACATTTAATGACAAAGCACGAGATAAAAGCATGAATTCCAATTTCATAATAAATGTTATCTGTATGTGTATATAAATTACCAGTTCTATGGTTTGAATGTCCCCTCCAAAATTCACGTTGAAATTTAATCCCCAGTGAGGCTGTATTGAGAGGTGGGACCTTTAAAAGGTGATTGGGTCATGAAGGCTCCTCCCTTATGAATGGATTAATCTATTCATGGAGTAATGGATTAGTGGGCACTGGTGGTTTTACAAGAAGAAGAGAGACCAAATAAGTATGCTTGGCCCCCTCACCAGGTGATACCCTGGACTCTGCAGACAGTCCTCACCAGTAAGAAGGTTCTCACTAGATACAGCCCCTCAACCTTGGACTTCTCAGCCTCCGTAACTGAAAGAAATAAAATCCTTTTCTTTATAAATTACCCAGTTTCAGGTATTCTCTTATAAACAACAGAAAATGAGCTAAGACAACCAATATATAAATTTAGAGGTGTGGGGAAAGGCAGAGGTAAAGAGGGAGTGGGGAGAAACAGAACAAAAATAGCTTTACTATCCAGAGGTTATAGCTGATTTGTTTTTTCAATAACAGTCCGGCCGGGCGCAGTGGCTCATACCTGTTATCTTAGCACTTTGGGAGGCCAAGGCAGGCGGACTGCCTGAGCTCAGGAGTTTGAGACCAGCCTGGACAACACGGTGAAACCCCATCTCTACTAAAATACAAAAATTAGCTGGGCATGGCAGCATGCGCCTGTAATCCCAGCCACTCAGGAGGCTGAGACAGGAGAATCACTTGAACCCGGGAGGCGGAGGCTGCAGTGAGCCGAGATCACGCCACTGCACTCCAGCTGGGGCGACAACCGAGACTCCATCCCAAAAAAAAAAAAAATTCCTACATTTCATGAATTTTCTACAATGATTTGCATTAATATACATTAATGCAAATGGAGTATAATCAGAAAGAAAACTATAATGTGTACTTAAAAGAAACAAAAACAAATTTAAAGACCTCTTCAGAGATAGCCGGTTAACAGGCTGACAGCAGATTAACAAGCTGTCGACCTGGAAAATTTGATTAAATAAAAGCTCTATATTCAGAACTTCCATTTTCTTGGTAACTGTGTCCTTTTCCTCCCTGGCAACTTCCTGACCTTATTTCCTAGTCCCCTGGCATCTACCTAGGTAGGGCCATGCAACTAGTTCTCACCAACTGATGAGCTGAAGAAACGGGATCACAGTGCCAATCTTTACTATTTCATACTGAAGAGCATTCACTGACCAAAGGAAACACTTATCATGCCTTATGAACTGAAAGAAAATTTATTTTAATTGTATATTATTTTCACTTTGTAGTTTTACTGAAGTGCAGTTACTAGATTCAAAGATGACTCACTTAAAGAAACATTCTAAACTACTAGAATGAACATAAAAATTGGAGGATATAAAAATATATTAATGTGTACCAACATCACTTATGCATCAAAATCTACTTTGGAGAACGAATTAAAAATGGTTCACAAGTTATGTTTAATCACTATTATAATTTGAAGCGCAAGGAAGAATTATTAAGAGTAGAAGAAGAAAAACATTTATGTATGCTCAAGGAAAATCTTCATTATTGTCTTTAAAGATTTAAAAGAAAAAAGTTCAATTAGATAAGAAATTTACCCTCATTATCATAAGAAATTTCAGCATGACACATTGATGAAAGAAAAGGAAGAACTGCTAAATTTGAAGAATGACCAAACTCTTGAATAACAATTTAAAGAAACAGAAATATCTAAATTCTGGTTAAAGCTGAGAAAGGTATTTCTTTCAATTGGAGAAAAAGCAGTAAACACTCTTCTGCAGCTTACTACCACCTGCTGGTGCAACAAAATTTCTTATTAACAAGAAAGCAACAATATTTGTGCCGTCTGCTTTTCAGACGTGAGCTTTTTCCAAATCTCTAGAGAAGACTAAGATGGGTGACCTTGAGAGAAAGTCTCTGGAATCTTAGAGCAAGCTCTGGGTCTGATATCACAATTCTTAGAATAGCTTATTTAGCTGCTCCCAACAAATCAGTATTTAAAGGCATAAATATTGTTTCTTCTGTCTTAATGAACCTTATAAAGAAGAAATACAGCCACCAGAGCAAATAACAAATCCTCATCAATTCACTCCCACTGAGGATCTATCCATCTAAAACAAATGCCCATATGCAAACTTGAATACTGCAACTAGAGAGAGTAAAACTGAATTCAACCTTTGTAATAAGAGGATTGGCAATGAGCCTTTACAAACTCAAGTCCACCTCTTTTGTTATTTGACCTAAAGAGCCATCAGATTGTCTTCATTATAATGATGCACATTTGTATGTATGAGAGCTGTAATTTATTGATTCTCAAACCTCTTTTCCTCTGAGCCAGTTTAAAACAATTAGGATTTGCAAGCTGTTCCATAAAAGATAAGCACCCAGCATCAGGGGTGATATTTCACAAAGACTGACTAGTGCATGTTAAGTAGGTGATTGCTTCTGTGGCCTCCAAGTGCCTCAGCTGTCCCTGCCCAAGGTAATCGTCCTCAAAGAAGATGCTCAAGGTAATTGTGTTGATATTTAGGGGGGTAAGGGAAAATTGGGAGTGTACTTTACACTTAATCATTAACAAAATTCAAATTTTATGTATTTCTCACTGTTTCTGATATGGTTAGGCTTTGTGTCCCCACACAAATCTCATCTTAAATTGTAATCCCCATAATCCCCATGCATTTAATGAGAGACCTGATGGGAGGTGACAGGATCATGGAGGCAGTTTCCTCCATGCTGTTCTCATGATAGTGAGTTCTCACAAGATCTGATGGTTTTATAAGGGGCTCTTCCCTCTTCGCTCCTCACTCTTCTCTCTCCTGCCACCATATGAGAAGGTCCAAGCTTGCTTCCCCTTCACCTTCCACCATGATTGTAAGTTTCCTGAGGTCTCCCCAGTCATGAGGAACTGTGAGTCAATTAAACCTCTTTGTTTATAAATTACCCAATCTCATGTCATATCTTTATAGCAGTGTGAAAATGGACTAAGAGTTTCAATAGCTGTAGGACTTGAGAGCTTTGCCTTATCCTTCAAGTGAAAAAGTTAATAAGCCAGGAGACATTACCATGTAGAAACAATTAACAATTGTACCTGTCTTCTTTACATCAGTGCTCTTCTGTAACTTCATCTCCTCAAAGTCTTTTGGTAAATTTGTAAAAGATCAAAATCAACTGTCCAGTCTACCAGTCAGTTCTGTTATGTTAGTGAACATAATACATTAGGAAACAGAATCAGATACTTAAATTGATTTTTCATCATTTAATGAGTTGTCACTACATTAGAAATGAAAGATGAAAGTAAATAAATAAGTCATAGTCTTGATGGGAGAGAAGGACATTTAAGTGTATTATAAACGGTGAGCTAAGTAATACAACAAAATCCTTGGGGAGTCAGGTTAGGATTTTTCCACTCATCTTGAAGGATGCACATAAGTTTGACAGGTGGATGAGACAAGGAAATAGGATCCACTTAAAACCTGTCTAGAGAAAAGTAGACAGGATCCAAATAAGCTGAGCTCTTGCATCCTTCTACCAGGGAAGTTCTGCCCTCGTCTGATTTTCATTCTATGGTTTCATGGGGTTTTTTTTTAATGATTCTACTATTTTCAAAAGAAAATAAAAACATTTGAAAGCCACTACTATAACTAAAGAAAAAAAACTGAAGGATCCTGAGTGGGAAGTGACATGTTAATAAGCACATCAACAGCAGAACAGCTGGGAGGCTGCTGCAATCTATTAGGTAATGAATGGTGAGCACCTAAGACAATGGCAGTGGAGATGAAGTATAGCAGGGATGAATTAACTCTGAGGGCAAGGTAAAAGAGTAAAAGATGAATCACAAGTTTCTGGTTTTGGTAGCTGGATGGATCCTGAACTATTAAACTGAGCAAAGAAATCAATGAAAAGAAAGAGCTTTTAGGAGAACATATGTTCTAAATTGAACTTGTCTAAGCTTCAATTAGAAAGAGAGGATCAATTTGTGTTTCATGGGAGGAAATATCAAACTAAAGATGTCTAATACGCAACCGGATATGTGAGTCTCAGGAAATATTTGATAGTCATCAGTATAGGGGTGGATAAGACCACCAAGAAAAAAATGCACAGTAAGAAAAGAAGTAGAACCAAAGAAAACCCCGCAAGAACTCCAACATACAAAAGGCAGACAGAGGAGGTGGCCAATAAGATTGAGAAGAAACATGAGAAGTAGGTGAAAAACTAGGGGAAATTGTACAACAGAAGTTATGAAAAGAAGGGTTTCAAAAAAGTGAGAAAAAAACTGTTACAATTTCCCAGTAATCAATGAATTGCCTTTCAACTCCAAATCCATCCTTCATTGTCTGCTCTTTGCAAACAGAGCTGAGGCCTTTAAATATTTCTCCTTTGTAGCTAGCGTGATGTTAAACTTTGTCATAGAAAGTGTTGGAAGGGTTTTTTGTTTTTTTGGTTTTTTTTTTCTCCAAGATGGTGGAATGGAGGCATTATTGGCATGCCTCTCCCACTGGGATAAACAAAATAGTGTGTAGAAAGTCATGCTATGAACTTTCTTCCAAGAAGCAACACAGGAACTTAAAAAACACTGAAAGAAACCACAAACCCTTTGAAAGAAGCAGTGGGCAGTAGTCTACACGATAAACCAGGAGGAAAACTGGGAGTTGCCAGAGCATGAGTGGGGAGGAGAGACTGCCTCCATGATACACTCTCCCACTGGGGAGCCGAGCAATCCAGGCCACAGGGGAACACCTTAACCCTACCTAGCGCTGGTGCTGACTTAGTGAGCAGTGAGGTTTTATGAAAAGGAGCAGCATCGAACCGTGTTTACTCCCAGAACCAAGCAGGGACAGAGGGAAGCCATTCCTGATCCTACCTCACAGGGGACCTCACCTGAAGTCTGCTGGTTAACTGAGGCAGTGGTCACAGGTTGAGAGAAGCTCCCAACTGAGACCTGTGATATAATCTTTAGTGGGGACAAATGCCCTTGGTCAGAACCGAGGGGTGGGCAGAGAGTGTGCTATAGCTGCAGGCACAGGACCTGGGTGCCTCTACTTCACGGGCTGACCAGGAGGGGCACAACCTAAAAGCTGGTTTCTGTGTCAGTTGGGAACACTTATGGCTTGGGACAGTTTTGAGGGCTGCCTGGAACCCAGCTAGCTACTGCTAGCACAACACTGTGGGTATGAGACCTGCCTTGCCAAGTTCATGGGAGCTGAGTGGGGCTTACTGCCACCCGCTACCACACCCTTCCCCTTGTGGATTCTTCTGTGCAGCAGACGTAGCTGTGCTCCTCCCTGGAACATTACCCCTGCGACCAGGGAACTGCCCTCTAATCCCCATTGGAGCCACTATTTGCACTCAAACGTGGGGAGCCAGAGTGTGGACTTGCCTGACCCAGCCCCAACTAGCTTTGCCCATCCACCTACTCCGGTAGCCTAACACAACAGACAGAGACTTTTGCATGCTCCATGGCCCCACCCATTGCCTGAGACACTAGAATACCTCCCCTGGGTAACACAAGGCAAGCACAAATCCCACCACTGATACTGCAACTGTTGCTCTTTTGCAAGCACCACCTCCAGGCTGGAAGCAAACCAGCACAGCTCATTACAATATCTGCAGGCACATCACAGTGCTCAGGAAGGAGAAAACTTTTTGCATGACCTCAGCTACCACCATTGCCTGCATCACCCTGGTTAACCAGGAGGCCTTGAGTCTGTCCACAGCCCCAGTACATTACTACTACAGCTGGCATTTGAGAAAGCCAACACACTAAGGCTATTTATAACCAAGGAAATCTCACAGAGTCTATGTCACTCTCCTCTCACCCCCATCAGAGCCATGCTAGTACTCACTGTTGGGAAACTGGAGGACAGTTTACAGCAGTGGATCCCTTTTAGACATTCTCCAGCTCCAGCCCAGAGTGCGGCAGCCCCACTAGGTGGCTAGACCCAGAGCAGCAGCAAGATTCACAGTGGTCTGGCCCTCAGAAACTGCTACTCCTAGGGTAAGGGGGCGTGTACCACATTAAGAGGGCAGACACCCCGTCGGACAAAAGAAACCGGACTGCAGGCTCTGAGTCCCTGAACCTTCCACTTGTGGGAAGTTTCTTTCAGCAGAGGCACAGGTGCAGTGCTGGGCTCAGTAGGAAAAGTATGTGGCTCTACCCCAATTGTCAGGCAGCCCTGGTGCTCATGAGGGATCTTGGAAAAGGGGACTATTTCTCCCCCTCACTCAGCACTGCAGACACAGCTGGGGCTCCTCCCACAGGAGCATGGCATGGGTGCATCTGTAGACAGCCTTTCCATAACTCTTCAGGGTGACTGCACCCCCACAAGAGGAATGTCCTCCAGGTTCAGGCTTGCAAGACAGCTAGAGTCACAGTCCGCCTCTACATGCATGAAAAGAGGTGCCTGTCTGATCTGAATAGCCAGAGCACTTCGTGCAGAGTGTGACTGGGAGGTGGATTGCTTTCCCAGTGGCCCAGAAGGGAGGCTGTGGTGGCTCCCTCCCTTGCCCACCAAAAAGACCTCAGTGCATTTCACTGAGAGCTTTCCCAGCCATCTCTGTCGAGGCTGTGACCTCTGCCCACCACTGGGATACTGCATTTACCCAACTGCTTTAGTTGTAGCTGTTTTTCACCATGGGCACCTCCTACTGGCCTGAAGCCTGAACTGTTCAACCCAGTAAATAAAACAACAGGAAAATAAAATTTTAAGTGCATACCTCTGAGGAATGAGATAAGCTTCATAAGATTTCTACCATTCCAGCCCCATAGGAAAGAGTAAACCTGCTCACACACCCAGCACATCACTACTACAACCAGCATCAGAGAAAGCCATCACACAAAGATTTTCTATAACCAGGAAACTCACACAGAGTCTTTGCCATTGAAAGTACCCAAAGGCAAAACTAGGTGACAATCAACTATAAACATTAAAGTTACATCCTCAAGGTGGGGCAGCGGGGAGAAGAAAGTTTTTAAAAATCCCTGTCCAATCAAAAACAAATTCAAAAATAATTAGAAGAAACAGTCTACCCAAATAAGAAGGAAACTAGAAAAATAATTCTGGCAATATGAAAGAACAGAGTTCTATAACACTCCCAAAAGATCACACTAACTCTCCAGCAATGGATCCAAACCAAGATGAAATTTTTGAAATACCAGATAAAAAATTCAAAAGGTTGATTATTAAATTATTCAAGGAGATAAAAAGGAAAGGTGAAAACCAACATAAAGAAATTAATGAAACAATTCAGGACATGAATGAAAAATGTTCTAAAGAGACAGACATTGTAAAGAAAAACAAACCAGAACTTTTGGAAGTGAAAGACACATTTAGGGAACTACAAAATGCAGCGAAAAATCTTAACAGTAGACTAGACCAAGAAGAAAAAAGAATTTCAGAGCTCGAAAACAAGGCTTTCTAAGTAACCCAATCAGACAAAAATAAAGAAAGAAGGATGAATAGATATGAAGAAAATCTCCAAGAAATATGGAATTATGTAAAATAGCCAAACCTAAGAATCACAGGCGTTCCTGAGAAAGAAGGTAGATCCCTGTCACTCTCCATATACATAATTAACTCGAGATGGATTAAAGATTTAAATCTAAGACCTAAACCTATAAAAAATTTAAGAAGAAAACCTAGGAAAAACTCTTCTGGACATTGGCCTAGGCAACAAATTTATGACTAAGACCACAAATGCAAATGCAACAAAAACAGAAATAAATGGGACCTAATTAAACTAAAAAGTTTCTGCACAGCAAAAGAAATAATCATCAGAGCAAACAACCTACAGGATGGGAGAAAATACTTGCAAATTATATATCCAACAAAGGGCTAATATCCAGAATCTACAAGGAACTCAAACATATCAGAAAAAAAAAAGTAATCCTATTAAAAAGTGGGCAAATGACATAAACAGACAGTTCTCAAAAGAAGACATACAAATGGCCAACAAACATGAAAAAAAATGATCAACATCACTAATCAGAGAAATCCAAATGAAAACCACAATAAGATACCATCTTATCCCAGCAGAATGGCCATTATTAAAATGTCAAACAACAATAGATATTGGTGTGGATGTAATGAAATGAGAATGCTTATACACTACTGATGGAAATGTAAATCAGTACAACCTCTATGGAAAATAGTATGGAGATTTCTCAAAGAACTAAAAGTAGATCTATCATTTGAATCAGGAATCCCACTACAGGGTATCTACCCAAAGGAAAATAAGTCACTATGTCAAAAAGACATCTGCACATCTATGTTTATCACAGCACAATTCACAATTGCAACGATATGGAATCAACCTAAGTGCCCATCAACTGATGAGTGCATAAGGAAAATGTGGTATATATGTATACCATGGAATACTACTCAGCCATAAAGAAGAACAAAATAATGTATTTTGCAGCAACTTGGTTAGAACTGGAGGCTATTATTCTAAGTAACTCAGAAATCAAAAGCCAAATATTTCATGTTCTCACTTACAAGTGGGAGCTAAGCTATGAATACACAAAGACATACAGAGTGGTAGAGTGGACACTGGAGACTTGGAAGGGGGCAGTGTGAGAGGGGGTTGAGGGATGAAAAACTACCTATTGGGTACAATGTACACTACTCAGGTGACAGGTGCCTAAAATCCCAGACTTCACCACTATATGATTCATCCATGTAACCAAAAACCACTTACACCCTAAAGCAGGGGTCTCCAGCCATGAGCCAAGGACCACTACCAGTCCATGGCCTGTTAGGAACCGGGATGCACAGCAGCAGGTGAGCAGCGGGTGGGTGAGCAAAGTTTCATCTGTATTTACAGCTGCCCCCTTCACTTGCATTACCACCTGAGCTCCACTTTCTGTCAGATCAGCGGTGGCATTAGATTGTCCTGGGAGCACAAGCTCTACTGTGAACTGTACATGCAAGGGATCTAGGTTGTGTGTTCCTTATGAGAATCTAATGTCTGATGACCTGAGGTGGAGCTGAGGTGGTGATTCTAGTGCTAGGGAGCAGCTACAAATACAAATTAACATTAGCAGAGAGGTTTGACTGCCCGGAGACTGTAGTAAATCTACTGCTTGCAGACTCATATCAAAACCCTATCAGTGAGTGGCAAGTGACAAGCTGCATCTGGCGGCAGGCTTTAAGTCAGGATCCGACACTTCAGTCCGCACACGGCCCGCCCATTATTTTATTTACCACTGCTGTCCATACCTCTTTCCTGCACTATGCACTTGTCTCAGTCACTGTTTTGGTAAGCCCGCAAGCTAACCCTAGCCAAAATGAGTAAAAAACAAACGTCACTGGAGAGCTTCTTTGAAAAGGGGGAAAGATCCAATGATGGGACAGCAGAAGATGCTAAAAGTGCCAACAAAAAGAAAACTCCATTTAAAAAAATTACCAAGAGTCCTCCTTAAATTAAGAGTTCATTGCAACAGGTGATTCGCCTTCTCCAAGCCTGCTTTGTATATGTGATGACCAGCTATGCAATAAAGCCACGAAACCTTCAAAACTGCCTCACCACATGGAGACCATGCACACTGCATTAAAAGACAAGCCTTTGGAGTTTTTCAAAAGAAAAAAACATGAACACAAAGAACAGAAGCAATTATTGAAGGCCACCACTTCATCAAATGCATCTGCACTGCGAGCATCATTCTTAGTGGCTAACCACATTGCTAAAGCAAAGAAGTCCTTTACTATTGGTGAATAGTTGACCTGCTTGCTGCTAAGGACATTTGTCATGAACTTTTAGGAGAGGTTGCAGTTCAAAAGGTGGCACATGTTCCTCTTTTGGCTAGCACTATAACTAGATGAATGATGAAATAACAGAGGATAGGGAGGTACAACCGTTAAAGAGGATTAATGAGTCATCGTGGTATGCAATCCAGGTTGATGAGCCTATCAATGTTGACTATAAGGCAAGAATGCCTGTTTTTATGCGATATATTTTTCAGGAGGATGTGCATGAGGATACGATATGCGTACTTTTTCTGCCAACCAACACCACAGCTGCAGAACTGTTAAAGTCTTTGGATGATTACCTATCAGGAAAACCACATTGGTCATTTTGTGTTGTTATGTGCACAGACGAAGCAGCTGTCATGACTGAATGGCTTGCTGGTTTCACTACTCAAGTCAAAGAGGGTGCTTCTGAATATGAGTCTATGCACTGTGCCATCCATGGAGAAATGATGGGTAGCTGAACAATGTCACCTGAACTTAACAACGTTTTGCAGGATGTGATTAAAATTATCAGCCACATTAAAGTACATGCCCTTAACTCATGTCTGTTCTTGCAGCTCTGTGAGGAGATGTGGAGTACACACGTCATCTCTTATACACAGAAGTGAGATGGCTTTCTAAAGGTAGATCACTGGCCAGAGATTTTGAGTTCCAACAGCCGCTCCAGAGAGTTCTTTTAGAAATACAGTCACTACTGGCAGCACATTTCAGTGACACGGAATGGGTTGTAAAACTTGTTTACTTGTGTGACATAGTCAAATTCAACCTGCTCCACAAACTCAATCTGTCACTTCATGGGAAAACGACAACTGTGTTCAAGTCAGCAGATAAAGTGGATGCATTCAAAGCCAAACTAGAATTATGGGGGCAACCAGTGAACATTGGGATTTTTGACATGTTTCAAATATTAGCAGAGATTTTGAAAGAGACTGAGCCAGGGCCTTCTTTCTCCCAGCTGGTGTATGATCATCTATCTCAGCTTTCAAAGGAGTTTGAGTATTACTTCCTAATATGGTCTGGCTGTGTCTCCACCCAAATCTCATCTTGAATTGTAGTTCTCGTAATCCCCATGTGTCATGGGAGAGACTGGTGGGAGGTAATTGACTCATGGGGGCAGTTACCCCCATGCTGTTCTCATGATAGTAGTGAGTTCTCACAAGATCTGATGGTTTTATAAGGGGCTTTTCCTCCTTCACCTGGCACTTCTCTCTCCTGATGCCATGTGAAGAAGGATGTGTTTGCATCCCTTCCACTACGATTGTAGGTTTCCTGAGGCCTCCGCAGCCATGCGGAACTATGGGTCAATTAAACCTCTTTCCTTTATAAATTACCCAGTCTCGGGTATTTCTTCATAGCAGCATGAGAATGGACCAACATACTTCTCAACCACCAAAGATCCCCAAATTGGGAAGAAATGGTTCCGCAACCCACTTGTAAATAAACCAGGTGAATCAACTTTGTCCATGCTAGAAGAGGATCAACTTCCTGAGATTGCAAATGACTCTGGCCTTAAAAGTATGTCTGAGACAACTTCAAACCTCTATATGTTCTGGATTTAAGTCAAGGCAAAATATCCTGAGCTTGCCTTGTGCACCAAAAAGCCTGCTTCCATTTCCAACATCTTATCTTTGTGAAGCAGGTTTTTCTGCAGTGACAGCAACAAAAATGAGACTACAGAGTAGAATGGACGTAAGCAACACACTTTGGGTGTCACTGTCTCCCATGACCCCAAGATGGGACTGTCTAGTTGCAGGAAAAAAAAGCTCAGGGCTCCCACTGACTCTATGGTGAGTTGCGTAATTATTTCTTTATATATTACAGTGTGATAATAACAGAAATAAAGTACACAATAAATGCAATGCACTTGAATCATCCCAAAACCATCCTTCTCTCTGCCTCCCAGTCTGTGAAAAAATTGTCCTCCATGAAAAGTGCCTCTGGTGCCAAAAAGGTTGGGGACCCCTGCCCTAAAGCTATTGAAACCAAATAATAATAATAATAATAATGATTTTTTAAAAGGACACTGCAGAAGGAAGGGGCTTCTCTTTCTGGTTCCATGTTTTCCATTTGTTGCATTTTCATTTCAGCATCCTGTGTGAGGATATCCAGTGGTACTCAACTCCATCAAGTTTCAGCAGGACCCACATTGGGCAGCTTTCCATCAGGTTTCAGTAGCCCCACCCCCTACTCAGATTCTTACTGAATCTGACAGACACCCTCACAGTCAATCCCCCAGCTTCACCCTACCAGCATCCTGGAGAGGTGTTTCCTGCCCATCATTCGTGGTGTGGTCCCCTGCCTTCCAGCGTCACTCCGCCTTTAATTAGGAACAGTGTCCCCTCCATCCCCAGCAACTGTGGATCAGCTATGGCCCCAGTAACTCAGTAAGTCTCTCCACCATTCAGGGAGCTATAGCCACACCTTCTCCAACAAGGTATGAATCCCAGCCTTACAGAGAGCCCCCTCCAAGTTTATATCTCCTTTGGGCACTATCTGTCAGCCCAGGGGATTCTTTAGAGTCATCTCTGTCCTTTTACAGATAATCCCCTTATAGTTAATTATATCAGGAGTCAGCAAACTTTTTTTCTCTGCCCAACTGTGAGCCTCTGCCAGCTGTAGCACAAAAGCACAGACAATTATAAATGAATGGGGTAGCTTGATTTGACCTGTGGTAAGCTAAATTTAGCCCATGGGATATGGCTTATCAACCTCTGCTGTATGTTAAACTTTCCCTGTTAAAATTACTATGGGACATCTGTCTCATCTGTTTAGGGGCAAATGCTGAGTGAACTCTGAGGGACAAATGCAACAAATACGTCAAGTAGGAAAAGGAATAGAAAGTATCCTTTGGAAGTGCTAGTGACTGTATCAAAAGCAGTCTCAGTAAAATGGCTTAGGTGAGGACGATGCCAGGTTGTGGAGTAAATAGGGGGTGAAAAAGCAGAAGCACTGTGTATAAATCATTCTTTTAGGAAGTCTGCATATGTGAAGAAAGAGATTAGTAGCTAGAAAGGAACATTTATGTGTGGGAAATAAGCCTTAGATTGCAAAATATTTGAGACTCTGATGCCAGGGAGGTCCAATATACAACAAATAAGATGGCAGACTTCAGACAAGCCCGACCTACCATTAGGATCCATGCAAGCAAGTCACTTACTGGGGAGAGTCCTATGCAACCACCGGCTGAGGATGTGCTACACATCTTTCCTGCAAACACGGTGACACACTTCTCCCACCCTCTGCAGTTAATTCCCAGCTTTCAAGCCTCCTGTCTTAATAAGTTACACAAATAATGGCCTTCATCCTAAAACTGCTTTGCAGTACCAGATGGTTCAGCAAACTATGGCACAGCCAATTTTAAGGGTCAGGAAGAAGATAATGATTTCTTGTCTAAGAATTCAAAGACCATCCTTTGGCAAAAGTTTATTGAGCAGACCTTAAAATTAAAGGTCAATAGGAAATGTTTTTTAAAACATCGATAAAGTAGAAACATACTGGATTTAACGATTGGAGCACATAGCTGGAAATCAGAACATCAGAGGTACAAACGCGAGAACCACCATTTACTGAGCACCTAGGTATGACAGATACTTTGCATACAGTAAAGTATCTCTGCAAAGCTTGGCTTAACCTCAGGCCAATCTTACAAGGCAGGATTTCTAACCTCCCTGAGGGCATATACTAGCTCTTGTTCATCTATTCCCAGGCCCCAGCATAGTGTCTGAGTGTCCGGCACATTCAATATTTACTTCTTAAATGAACAAAGTAGTCCCTTTTTTGCAAATGAAGAACTACTAACGCTCCCAGTAGTTAAGTAGCTAGAAAAGCCTGGATTCAAACCATAATCTTAAAGCAACCTTCTAAATAAATAGGAGACCCCATAACTGGAAACATATATAAACCAAGACAAAAAAGAATATTTGTTTTAATTTTTTTTCTGTAAAATTATGAGACTATAACTGCTATATTACTTGCTTACATTTATACAAAGGCATAATAATGTTCAACTTTATTGAAATAATAATAGCTATTGATTTACAGTTTTCTATGGACTAATTTCTATACTAAGTGCTTTATGTATGCTCTCTCATTTGATCCTCATAACATTATTATTATCATCCCCATTTTACAGAAAACAGAACTAAGGCTTAAAGAAGCAAAGTAACTTAAGTGGCAGAGCCAGGATTCAAATCCAGGCAAGAAGACTATTTCCGAAACCCAACTTTTTAATCAGTACACTTGTTACATGTAAATGGCAGTGGTGAGAAAGCAAAAAACAAAAACAAACAAACAAACGAAAAACAGGTATACCAATGAGTAAAGGTACTCTTCCCTAAAAGCAAAATAAGCTGATAAGAATAAAGTGCTTGGCTGGGCACAGTGGCTCATGCCTATAATCCCAGCACTTTTGGAGGCCAAGGTGGGTGGATCACTTGAGGTCAGGAGTTCAAGACCAGCCTGGCCAGCATGGTGAAACCCTGCCTCTACTAAAACTACAATAATTAGCTGGGTGTGGTGCTGAGCACCTGTAATCCCTGCTATTTGAGAGGCTGAGGCAGGAGAATTGTTTGAACCCAGAAGGCAGAGGTTGCAGTGAGCCGAGATTGCACCACTGCACTCCAGCCTTCTGGAGTAAGACAGAGTAAGAGTCTGTCTCAATAAATAAATAAATAAATAAATAAATAAATAAATAAATAAAAATAAAGTACTTATTGTTGTATTCAAGCTATGAGTCCCCCCACCAAAAAAAAAAAAAAAAAAAAAAAAAACAGAACACACATGAGCTAGCTTAAGCGAAACAGAAATTAATTGTTTTTAAAGAATACAATAATGATGGTAGTGGTGGTGGTGGTCATCATGGTAGAAGCCAAAATAAGCAATAATACTAATAACTCAACAATTAAATGGCCCTTTTCTGTGCCAGGCTCTGTTCTAAGCACTTTACTTGTATTAACTAATGTAACCCCAACAACAGCCCTAGAGTAAACATAGCTGTAATCAATATGACAGGTAAGGAAACAACTTCCAAAAGTTAACTTGCCCAAACTCAAAAAAGTAGAAAGCTTTCTTACACACAGACATCTCTATTCCACAACCAAAACCTAGCAGGCTCAGTTCCAGGCTGTATTTTTGCTCTAATTTCATCAGGAGTCCACCCTGCTCCAGCACCTCAGAGCAGGAGGCAGAATCAAATGGACCAGTGCCTGGGAAGTACAGAATTAAAGCTCATCCATTCATCCATGAGCACATTCGTTCACAAGCACTTATTCATCCATTCATGAGCACCTGTTTCACAGCAAACCCTGTATGCAGAGTAGATTCTAAATGTTTATCAGGCCAGGCACAGTGGCTCAGGCCTGCAATCACAGCACTTTGACAGGCCAAAGTGGGAGGATCACTTGAACCTGGGAGGTCAAGGCTGCAGTGATCCAAGATGACACCACTGCACTCCAGCATGAGTTACAGAACAAGACTTCATCTCAAAAGAAAGAGAGAAAGAGAGGAAGGAAGGAAGAGAGGGAAGGAGGGAGGGAGGGATGGGAAAATGTTTATCAGAATGAATTAAATGGATTCATGTAACCACAAATACTCCCATCTCCCAAATACTCCAAGCACCAGCATTATAGAAATTTCAGAGAGGTGTGCATATCCGATAAAGGCCTGATAAGTCTCTGAGTCACTCATAATTAGTGATAACAAGATACCAGAAACAAGCTTTAAAAACTAAAAGAAAAACTCACAAAATATTTGCATTATATGGGAACCAAAGGGTTAATCAGCTCTTTCAAAAACACAAGAAAAAGAACAGTCCAGTTGTAAAAGACTCAAAAGATACATAAGCAGACAATTCACAGAAATCAAATGACCCTAACAAATGTTATTTGTTATTTCACTAAATAATTACAAATTAAAATAATAAAATGATATTCTTGTCTATCTGTTTTACACAGATGAAAAAGCCTCTCACTCGCAGGGTTAGCAAGGTTATACCTTGTTGTAAGAGTATTAACTATAAAAATTACATTAGCACGTATATCTACTATGTACCCACAAAAATTAAAAATTTAAAAAAAAAAAAACCACATTAGCTTTTCTGGAGAACAACCTGGCAATACAAGTAAAAATAAATAATACGGGCCAGGCGCAGTGGCCCATGCCTGTAATCACAGTATTTTGGGAGGCCAAGGTAGGAAGATTGCTTGAGCCCAAGCGTTCGAGATGAGCCTGGGCAACACAGTGAGACCTTGTCTCTACAAAAAAATAAAACAAAATTAGCCAGGTGTGGTAGTGCACACCTGTAGTCCTAACTACTCGGGAGGCTGATGTGAGAGGATTTCTCAAACCTGGGAGGTAGAGGCTACAGTGAGCCAAGATAGCACCACTGCACTTCAGCCTGGGTGACAGAGTGAGACCCTGTCTCAATCAATCTGTAATATACATAGACGTTGACCCAGAAAATCTATTTCTATGACTATTAACCTAGGAAGATAAAATATTTATATATATTTTATGTATAGACATATGCATAAGAATTTCACTGTAGAAATTCTTCAGAAATTTTAATTCACTCATCCATTCATCCATGAGCACATTCATTCACTCCAGCCTGGGCAACAGAGTGAATGAATTTTTTTACAGTTGTAAAAGAATAAGAAAAAAATATAAATCCACTGGATAAGCATACAATAAATGTATCTAATCACTGGGATATTATGTATCTGTTAAAAGAGACAAGGTTGAATGGTAAGTGCTGACCTGTAACAATACATTTTACAAAAAAAGAAAAACATACTATACAATAGTATGAATGTATTGAAACTACTTTATATCAGAATCAACCCAGAGACATTACATGGATAGTGTATTCTATAATATACATGCTAATATAGTTTTTAATAACCTAGTAAATCTAGATTATTTTTATATTATTTCCAAAATTTCTGGGCCAGATCATCCCAATAGGTCCCCCATCCAGCTCTAAAATTCTTTAATCCTAAGAATTTTTTTTTTTTTTTGAGACAGCATCTTACTCTGTCACCCAGGCTGGCGTGTAGTAGTGTGATCACAGCTCACTGCAGCCTCGACCTTCTGGGCTCAAGTGATCATTCCACCTCAGCCTCCCGAGTAGCAGGGACCAAAGGCACATGCCACCATGCCTGGCTAATTTTTTTATTTTTTTGTAGAGACGGGGTCTTGCTATGTTGCCCAAGGTGTTCTAAAACTCCTGGGCTCAAGCAATCCTCCTGCCTTGGCCTCCCAAAGTGTGGGATTACAGGCATGAGTCAATGCACCTGGCCTAATCCTATAAATTTTGTACACCACTGATCTTAATACACAGTGTTAGTATTTTTTTTTTTTTTTTTTTTTGAGACAGAGTCTTGCTCTGTCGCCCAGGCTGGAGTGCAGTGGTGCGATTTCCGCTCATTGCAAGCTCTGCCTCCTGGGTTCATGCCATTCTCCTGCCTCAGCCTCCCAAGTAGCTGGGACTACAGGCGCCTGCCACCACGCCTGGTAATTTTTTTGTATTTTTTAGTAGAGACAGGGTTTCACCATGTTAGCCAGGATGGTCTCAATCTCCCAACCTCATGATCTGCCTGCCTCGGCCTCCTAAAGTACTGGGATTACACGCGTGAGCCACCGTGCCCAGCCACACAGTATTAGTACTGCAAGTCCGCAGTGTGTCTCCCCTCTATGTTTCAGAGTCTTTTATCTATCGAGCACAATATGAAATCCAAAAAAAGGTCCAGAATTTTTACATCTATGTTGTAAATTTAAACTTTAAACATTACACCCTTAATTATCAATGATAATTCATGTTGAATTTATTTATGGAAATCACAAATTATAATGATCTCTTACCTCAATAATAATATAAGGACTACTATATTTTTTTAAAAAAAACTAGGAAAGATAATAGAACTTTTTGAACATTGAAAGAGATGAATAACTGCACACTGTGCCATATATGGTCCACTTAATCCAAAAATGTTGAGTGTGAATCAAATTCTATTCGAGGGCACTTATAAACAGCAATGAAGCCCCTTGGCAGTGGGTGGGACTGAAATTTGGAGTCAGAAGACCTGGGAACAATGATCACTCTTTTGGCTCCAGAATCCCAAGCAAATTAAATAACCTGAGACTCAACTGTCTCCTTTGTAAAAGATAAGCATGGTAAAGGAATTATATAATGCCTGTAAAAGGTGTCTGACAGAATGCCTGAGACAAAGCAGGTTCTCAATTCCTTGCTTAATAGAAACAGGTACATCACTGTTGCTTTTGTTAAGGTTATAAAGGATATCTCAACTTATCTACTTTGTTCATCTGAATTTTTGCAACACTGCATACACAATCATTCGATATTTTATTTTTAAACTATATATTAGAAGGGGCTTCTTGCTCCCAAAACTCCATTTCTTGGCATAGTCTTTTCTACCATAAATATGCAAAAAATGTGTTATCTCAGAAACTCAGGGAGAAAGCATACTTACGAAGCACACCCCCAAAACTCCGAGTTGCTCTTCTCTGAGCTCAATGCTCTTTTTAGGCACATATGTCTGCCTCCTATCATTTCTTCATGAGGTTCAGGGCAAAGGGCCTAGTCAAGCAGATGATCTTTGGTTGCCCCTACACTTTCCCCAAACCACCTACAAATAAACAAAACAAGGGGGTAAGACATACCTACAACTTTAAACATTTTTAAATAATGAAATATGAAAATTAAGTCCCTATGTACAGACTATGGCATAACACAGAATAGAGAAAATGCTCCTAGAATGATTCAAAAGCCCAAGAGACCTCACTACAATTCTTCACATCCAAGTGCCCAGCCCACATATTGTCACTGGTGACTTCCGTCCATGCCTGGGCATCCCTGGGGCTTGCCAGAGAGTTCATGCTCCAGTGTGAACCGCAGCCCAAGTCTAGCCAAAAAGTACTATGTATGAGCATGTCTAAAAGTTGGTAACTAAGTCAGGTAATACAGTTAACATGTTACTGCTGAATGTGGTGACCCAATTATACTTCCAAGCCAGTCTAACACTCCTAAAGGAAATATTTTATAAGATGCCCAGTTCTTCCCATACTCAGTGCTACAATTAAATAAATAAGAATAAAATGCCTTTGGTTGTAGAAAAGAGCGGTGGACAGAAATATTTTCAATTAATTGTGACTGCTTTCAAAGCAATCTGTAAGAATCCACAGGAAGTGATCCAGAGAACTGAGAGTTGTCTACATAAAAGGTAGATCTGGGAATACATCTATAAACCATTTCAAGAAAAAAAAAAAAAGGTATTCTGAAAAAGTTAACCAAAATAAACTGTCAAGAAACAGTTCAAAGAGACCTAGGTTATGCAATGGCAGACAAGATACGCTGAGAGAACATAGGCACAGTGCACACTTCACTCTTCTAACAAAACAGCCACCATCACCCATGAAATGAGTCATAGGCACAACCAAATTTATGTGTGCCAATATGAAACTGCCAAAGTTTTAACCTTATCTCTGTGCTGTCCAGTACAGCAGTCACTAGACACATGGCTACTGAGCTCTAGCTCTTGCCAGGTCAAACTGACATGTGCTATACATGTAAAATACACAAGAGATTTTGATGACTTAAAATATATTTTTTTTAATGTATAGCCAGGCATGGTGGCGAGTGCCTGTAATCCCAGCTACTCCGGAGGCTGAGACAGGAGAATTGCTTGAACCCAAGAGGTGGAGGTTGCAATGAGCCCAGACCGCGCCACTGCAGTCCAGCCTGGGCGACAGAGCCAGACTCCTTCTCACAAAAAAAAAAAAGTAAAAATCTCAATAAGTTTTATATTTACTCCATTGAAAACATTTTTCTATATTGCGCTAAATAAACTATTATTTAATTTCACCAGTTTCTTTTTACTTTTTTAATGTGGGTACTACAAAATTTAAATTCACCTGAGTGGCTCACACTGTATTTGTATTAGACAACACTAATCTGCATAATTAATAAAAAATAAACAACAAATGCTGAGCACTTGCAGGGTGCCAGGCACTGTGCTAGATACTTTACATAATACTCAAATCAATGCTGCAATTAATGGTAAGGTTTTACCAGACGCCTACATAACAGATTGGCTCCATCAAACCAATAAAAGATGCAGCTGGGATTCAATGTCAGGTATTTTTACGAAATAATTCAATTAAGGGACTGCTAACAGCTAAGGCTGGAGCAAATCCTATGATGGCACGGGAAAGAGAGGTCACTAATAAAGCGTTCCCGAGAGTAGCACGCTTTCTGTGACTACAAAACAGGGATTAAAAAAAAAAAAATCAAATTTGCTTGCAGGACAGGCAAGCAAATGTCAGACGGTCCTCTGGAGGACCTACCGAATGAGTCCAATCTCCTGTCCCTTAAAGCTTCACAGATGCTAGCGGTAGAGCAAGCTGCTCCCAAAGGAAGGACAATGTAGTCCAGATTCGCTGGGTAACCTGGCCAGGACCTGACCGCGGACACCCCTGCCGAGGGAGGGAGGCCTCGGGATGACAGGCGCGCCGTCTCCCCTCACCTCTGCACACACTCCACCCATCCACGGCCCCACCCCAGATCCCGCGCCGCTCTGAGGTCCCCACCCCTGGGACGAGGGGAAGTGGGACTAAAACGTCTACAGTAAGACGGGGAAGTGGTCGAAAAAGGGCAAGGGGGAGGTGGGGGCAGGTACCTGAGACGGAGAATGATCCCAGCTCCTTAATGCCGGATCATCGCCTAGGCCCCACCCGGCTCCCGCGGCTACCAGTGACCCAGAAGGTGCAACTGACCAAACGCAGCGACTCAACCGACTGTGCTCTCCCCAGACTCGCAGCTATGGCAACTTGAACTAGCCGCCCAGCCACAGCGAGAGTACAGGACCCCGCTGCCGCCGCTTGGCCCTCTGGGAGTTGTAGTCCATCTCGGCCTCATGATCAAGGAATTACCAAGGGAGAGAGTCCCGAAAAGGAACTGCAAATCCCAGGTAGCCATATAGCTGGCCTTCGGGTAACTTTCCCGGAAAAAAGCCTAATCCCTCGGCCGCGCCCTCTTGCCCTGCTCTATTTTTTTTTTTTTAAAGGACCAGCCTCCTTTGTAGGAGGCAAACTCCAGTTAGAAAGTGAATAAAAATGCTTCCTTGGCCTTGACTGTAATTTTACTCCTTGGGGGACAAAAGGAGTCCCCCAGGACTACGGTAAGATGGGGAAGTAGAAAAAGGGCAAGGGAGCGGTGGGAGGACAGGGAAAGACAATTTCTAGCACTGAAATGTAAAAATCCCCTTAATACCAGGGTCCAGTATATTGTTCCAAAGACTCACAAATTCTTAGAAGCGGACGGGAACAGAGAAGATTATGTAGTCCAACCTGTTTGGCCTGGAAAGAGTAAGGGACTTGCCTAAGATCATATGGCTTATTCACGGCACACCAAAAGTAGATGTGAGGCTGTCAGCTCATTACTGCTGCTACTTCAGTCTAGGTGTCATCTCCTCACTCTAGAACATAAAAGAAATGTTTTCCACTCAGGGGAGTTGGTTTCAGTCACTAAGAGAATGAAAACCTCAATAAAAAACTGAACTTTGGAAAGCTAAAAAGTAACAATTAAATTAGTCATATGAATTGCCCTTCTTCTCTGCCAAAAAGACCACTTCCCCTTCCTTCTTTGAGGCTAAACTCAAATATTACCTGATCTGTGAAAGCTTTCCTGGCTACGTGAAGAAGAGCTAGATCATGTTTAATAACAAGGGTTCCTTAATCTAATAATTCTGTGCTCTATAATCCATTTCCCAGTTGGTCCCCTCTATTAGCCCTTCAAAGGGACCTAACCTTTTTTGTACATTTTTATCTTTCTTCTCACCCTTTCCTCACTTGCCCTTCTCCGTTCATATCCCTCTCTCTCTTTCTTTCTCTCTCTCCCCCTTTCTCTCCTTCCATCCCTCCTTACCCCTCCTCCCTCCCAACAGGCAGAGTCATAAATAATTAGCACATAAATTTGATATAGTCGTATTATTCAAATTTTTTTTCTGGCCAACACTGAGACATGAAACTATCTCATATTGGTTTGAACATAAAATAATTCTTCCAAAGACCTCCTATGCATTTGCAACTATCTTCAAGCTGCTTACTTGAAATTGTTCCTCAAGAATACATTCCACCAGACAGAGTTTAAGATAATTCAGAACAGCCATAAAATTGCCCCATATACATGCAGAAGCATAATAATAACTGTTTAATTGTAAACATTTTAACTTTCAAAACAATTCTATTCATTCATGTAATTCAGCAAATGTATGCTGTATATTTCTAGTATCCAGACATTGTTTTAGACACTGAAGTTGCAGTGAAAATAAACAACATAGACTTTGCTTTCAAATTGCTCAGAGCCATGTGAGAGAAAAAGACAATAAATGATTACAAATCTCTGTGTAATAGAATACTGCATAGGTTTGTATGGAAAGACATAAAAGAGAAACTTTCTGAAGAAGTGATAATCAGATCAACTGCAGGAGAAATGTCTACCAAAAGAGCTAATGTAATCACGAGCTACATTAATAAAAACTGATTGTCCACAGCTTTTCCTCCCTGGTTCAACCACATTTAGAGAATTGGATTCTATTCTATAGGCCTTATTTTTCAAAGTGATATTAACCAAATAAATCAAACATTACAGGACACAACTGGGACCAAAGGGTTAAAAATCAGATATTTTCGTTCATTTTGATCAAGAAATGCTTAAATATGTTACTAAATTCATAGCAGCTGTTTGTCAGCTGTGGTGTGCTCTGAGTCAACAGACGTGGCATCCCAAAAAAATGTAGTGAAGTCAGGCCAGGGGTGCTGACTCAAGCCTGTAATCCCAGCACTTTGGGAGGCTGAGGTGGGTGGATCACGTGAGGTCAGGAGTTCGAGACAAGCCTGGCCAACATGGCGAAACCCCGTCTCTACTAAAAATACAAAAATTAACCAGGTGTGGTGGTGGGCACCTGTAATCCCAGCTATTCGGCAGGCTGAAGCAGGAGAATCATTTGAACCCGGGAGGCGGAGGTTGCAGTGAGCTGAGATGGTGCCACTGTACTCCAGCCTTGGTGACAGAGTAAGACTCCATCTCAAAAAAAAAAAAAAAAAAAAAAAAGCAGTGAAGTCACATCACTGAATCTTTGTTTTTTATGTCTTAACAAAATAGACAAAATGAGTTAAAGCCGACAAAATGAGTTAAACCAACAAAATAGATTTTACATGAAATTGTCTCATAACTCCCAAAGATATGTATTACTTTTAATCAATATGGCCAACACACATTATACAAACACAATACCATACTCAAGCAGAATCATCTGAGCTGAGATTTGGAAAAACCCACAAAGAGTATTGATATGGTCTGGCTCTGTGTCCTCACCCAAATCTCTTGAATTGTAATCCCCACATGTTGGGGGAGGAACCTTGTGAGGGGTGATTAGGTCATGGGGCAGTTCCCCCACGCTGTTCTCATGATAGTGAGTGAGTTCTCAGTAGATCTGATGGTTATATAAGAGGATTTTGCCTACTTCTCTCTCCTGCCACCATGTGAAGAAGGATGTGTTTGCTACCCCTTCTGCCATGATTGTAAGTTTCCTGAGGCTTCCCCAGCCATGCAGAACTGTAAGTCAATCAAACCACTTTCCTTTGCCAGGTGCGGTGGCTCACGCCTGTAATCCCAGCACTTTGGGAGGCCGAGGCGGGCGGATCACGAGGTCAGGAGATCAAGACCATCCTGGCTAACATGGTGAAACTCCGTCTCTACTAAAAATACAAAAAATTAGCCAGGCGTGGCGGCGGGTGCCTGTAGTCCCAGCTACTTGGGAGGCTGAGGCAGGAGAACGGCGTAAACCCGGAAGGCAGAGCTTGCAGTGAGCCGAGATCGTGCCACTGCACTGCAGCCTGGGCGACAGAGTCAAGAGTCTGTCTCAAAAAAACAAAACAAAACAAAACAAAACAAAAAAACAGAAAAAACAAAACAAAAAAACCACTTTCCTTTATAAATCACCCAGTCACAGGTAGTTCTTCATAGCAGGGTGAAAACAAACCAATACAAGTATCATTTGCAGTACCCTTCTTTTGCAAACCATGTATTATAGATAGGGGCACACAGAGGTTACATGATGTATTAGTTTACTAGGGATTTGATTAAATACCACAGAATGGGTGACTTAAACAACAAAAATTTATTTCCCACAATTCTGAAGGCTGCAAGTCCGAGATCAAGGTGTCAGCAAGTTTAGGTTCTCCTAAGGTCTCTGTCTTCGGCTTGCAGAGATCCATCTTTTCTCTGTATCCTCAGATAGGCTTTTCCCTGTATGAGCACATACATGGTTTCTCTCTCTTCTTGTAACGACACCCGTTATCTTGAATTAGAACTTTATACTATAGCCTAATTTAAACTTAACTACCTCCTTAAAGGTCCCATTTTCAAAAACAGTAACATGGGGGGTTAAGATTTCAACATGTTTTCCCCAAAATTGTACCTATTCAGGATTAGTGTCATCAATGATCTCATTACGTAATACCTTGATTGAGGTAGATGCGGGAGATATTTTTGATATGCCTCACCCACATCACCCCTTAACTGGGAATGATTCTACCCACAGTGTTGGGCCCCTATAGCCTTGTTTATGTTATACAAAGCCCCTACCTGTCTCACCATGGCTGATTAGACAAGGAGTAGAGAGACACCTGAGACAATTTGGGCCAATCAGGCTCTTTATCCTTTGAGAATTTAAAATGGGGACTCAAGCTCCCAATTGGTTGCTAGAATAGTCTTGATGTACAGGTAAGAGCTGAGGCCGCCATAGAGAGGTGACCATCTTCACCTGTGTTCAAGAAGCAGCTGACAATGCTAACCTGCAGAGACAGAGAGAAGTGAGTAAAGCAGTGAAAGGAAATAAACTACACAACCACGAGGAAATGAGCCCAAGAGAATACAGCCCCCGTTCCTGTCAACTTCCAAGTTCCTGGATCCAAGCCTTGTTATTCCCATTTGTATTTCCTGTACTTGTTTTCCACAATACACTAGTGGCAACTAGAGGTGGTTAAATGCACAGATTCTGGACCCAAACCACTTGGATTCAAGTCCGTTATAATGCCTATCAGCAATGTTACTTCAAACAAGTTACTTAATCATTCTGTGCCTTCATTTCTTCCTCTTCTAAATGTGGACAATAAAAATAGCACTTCATGTGTAGAGGTGTTTGGGGGATAAAATAAATTAATGTGTGTAAAGCACTAAGCCTAGTGTCTAATTCATGGTAAGCATTATTGAATGTAAGCTGACATTATATGTAGGCTGACAAATACTATGACATCCTAAAAATGTTAGTTCCATGAATATTGGTACTCTATTATTTTGTTCTAGACACTTAGAACAAAGAATGTATTAATACCTTGATGCCTCATGATGATTTCCCTTTTGAAGCCTAAGATTAGTTCTGCTGATTGAAATCTAAAGAGCCTTGACTAAGATTATACTAATGAGATCACCAGCCTGTAAGATCCAAGATGCTAATTCTAGATCTAGTTTCTTGAGCAGTTTCATCAGAAACACTTTTGAACCATACGAAACATTAAATACCTAGATGAACTAATCAATAAAAAGGTTCTGGAATGGGGCTAGTCTAAAAGCATTGACATGACCATCCTAACCCAACTCATCTAGAAGGAATAAATGTAGAGAAGGGAAGACAACTATTATGTAAGAAGCTGTGGGTGGCAGACAGAGGTGGTGCTGTTTCAAGGAGAAGGGACAGAAGTTGTATTTCACCAATAACTTCCAAATTTATACAACTATGAAACAACAACAGCTGATATGGCTTGGTTCCATGTCCCCACCCAAATGTCACGTGGAATTGCAATCCCTAATGTTGGGGGTGGGACGTGATGGGAGGTGATTGGATCTCAGCAGTGGATTTCCCCCTTGCTGTTCTCATAATAGTGAGTGAGTTATCACAAGAACTGTTGTTTAAAAGTGTGTAGCACTTCCCCCTTCACTCTCCCTTTCTCCCACTCTGCCATGTGAAAAAGGTGCTTGCTTCCTCCTCACCCTTCAAAGCACCATGATTGTAAGTTTCCTGAGGCCTCCCTAACCATGCTTCCTGTACAGCCAATAGAACTATGAGTCAATTAAACCTCTTTTCTTCACAAATTACACAGTCTCGGGTGGTTCTTTATAGCAGTGTGAGAATGGACTAATACAACAGCACACTAACTATGTCCATGTGACACAAAAATGTATTTGAAATACCAACATTTTCCTCAAATGTTTATTTTTTTCACCTTGGCTCTCTCGTTATCTCCATTTCTGTCAGCTACACTGTTCTGCACTCATGGCCTTAGAGACGGGGGGTGACCACAGAAAGCAGAAAGGGAGGGGAGTTGAGAAAGAAAAAGAAGAAGAAAATGAAGCATTTTCTTCCTGGATTTTGCATATTAAACACAAACATTCTCAGATAGGACAGGATGTGTAATTTGTTGTAGGACCCTGTGAAAAATGAATATGCTAAGCCCTTTTGCAAAATTTATTAAGATGTCAAAATGGCAACAACACAGCATTAAACTAAGCACTGGGCCTTTCTGAATACAGGGCCCTGAGTGATTGCACAGGTCACAAACCCATGAAGTCAACCCTGCTGTCACAAAGGAGTCATGCTATAAACAAATGATTTGGAAGGAAATACCATGAACAAAAGAAAAGAGATTCCCCCCAAAAGAAAAGAGATTCCTGACTGGGAATGTGGTAACAGAGAAGAAGGGGGTCCTGGAAAGAGAGGAATAGGAGGTTGGGGAGGCAGACCTGTAGGCATAGGGAGAAAGTCTATGTTGACAGAGTGCCCAGCCTCCACTCAAGCAAGCACTATTCATAGCTTGAACCTACCTGTTCTGCCCATAGGCATCAAAGGAGGATGTTACTTCAAATGTAGCCTGCATTGTTCTTGGTGACTGTCCAGCACAAGTGATGACCACCTACATCATTGGATTTTGCTTTGTTCCCTCTAGCCAACACAGATGGTCAAGCTCCCTTATAGTATCACTGCACAGTTATAAGTCATAAGACAGAAGACACCAAGTATGATGTTATAGGTAAGTAAAAGGGAAATCCCCCAAATCTTGATTAGGTGGGACTAAATGGAGCTACTCAAAATTCTCTCTCAATCAAGTCAGTGGTGAAATTCACTCTCTTTACATCAGCAGAAAACAATCATAAATGGTTGTTGATTTTTTCTACATCAAGTTTGCAAGTTACCTTCAAGTTTAAGAAGAGTCAAGATAAAAAAACAAGGTATTGCAGGGATAATATTGCCTACTACTCAAAGAATCATCTTTAGCCATTCATTGTGCTGAAGCCCTGTTGATCCCATGAAGTTCTTTTCAGCCACACACTTACTAATTATAGGTAATTATCACTGCCAAGAGCATCACAGATATAAAACACAGTAATTCATATGCATTTAGGTCAAAGTGAGCCACTATTAATGTACTAAACCAAAATTGCAAAACATTTCTGTAGTTAAGCAATATAACTAATCAATAAAGAGGTTATGGAAAGGGGCTAGTGGAATGCTCCACTTTAATGGGGACTTTTTGAAAAAAGATAAAACACACAGAGGCATAAATTGCCAAACACCACTTTCTAATATTTGAACCATGCTAATAATTCCTCTACAAGAAGGAAAAAGTAGTGTTCTATAGCCATTCTCATTCATTTGTTACATTTAAAAGGATTCTGTGCGTGTGTTTAAGGGAACTGAATGCACTTTTCTCTTTATTTAACCTGATCACAAAGATTGGTCATCATCTTATCTCATGTGTTTATTTGCCCCATTTTAAAAGTTATGCTAAGGAAAGAAAATTGTCTTATTAATTCTCATAGCAATTTGTTGAGCAATTTGTTGAGCAGACTATTAGAACACGGTTAGCCCTAAGGCATGTTCCAATTTGCTGAACTGAAACTGTAGGCATAAGAGTTTTTGCCTACATTATAATTGCCACTAAGCCAATTTCATGCTGTCTAAATCTTGATATAAAATGTTATAGGTTTCAGCATACCACTTTTGTTCCCAGCAAAGGTGGAGTAACAGAGACCAGATTTACCCTCCCACCAGAATTATACCAAAAAAACAGGCAAGATATATGAAGCAATGCTTTTCAAGGCAGCGGCTATCATACCAAGAAAGACCATGATCCCTGAAAGACAGGAAACAAATAAAGCAAGCCTTATGATTGCCACAACTTACTGCCTTGAGAGAGTTTCCAAGTCATGGTGCAAGGAGAGCGAACCCAGGCAGAGTCCAGTGGATTCTTTAATTGGGGAGACAAAGCTGAGAGTTTGGGAAGATGCAGGTAGGTGGAGTTTGCAGGACAAACTACGGGAGGTAGAGAGCTATGTAGAGAGAAAACTTCCGAGAACTATAAAGGGTCTCCATGGAAGATTCAGCAGAGTACTAATCATTACACACACGTGAAAAAAATGAGGCTGGAGAAAAAAGCAACTAGCAAGATTGGAGGTAAAATTGTCTGTTGCTCACAGGGGACCAGGAAGAGTGACTCCTCCCACCAGCCAGATTTGAAATCCTCATAATTCATGGAACACTGGATAGAGTAATCAGAAGGGTATTGCCTCAGGAATGAGGAATAATTAGCCCTAGATTATATGCTGTGCTAGTCCCACCTAATAAAGCTTAAAACCAAGATCCACAAATCCCAAATTGTTTCAAAGTAATTTACATCTGACAACAAATCTCAAGAATATTTACATGAATGCAATAATTCCAGTGCCAAAAAGGGTAATATTTACAATATCTGCCATCCAAACAAAAATTATCAGGCATACAAAGAATAGAAAATGCAACCCATTTTCAGGAGAAAAATCAACCAATCTAAACTGACCCAGAATTGACAAAAATATATATATATTCGAATTATCAAACAAGGACACTGTTGTATGTTGAGTTTTGTTCCCCAAAAAGATATCTTGAAATTCTAATGCCCAGTATCTGTGAATGTGACCTTATTTGGGAATAGCATCTTTAACGATATTTAAATTAAGTTGAGGTTATAATGGATTAGCATGGACCCAAATACAATGACTGATGTCCTTGTAGGAAGAGGGAAATTTGGACACAGAGACACACAAAGAGAACACCTGATGATGACAGAGGAGAGATTGCAGTGATATAACCCAAAAGATGTCAAGGATTCCCAGCGACCACTAGAAGCTAGGAACAGTCAAGGAAACATCCACCCACAGAACTCTCAGAGGAAGTATGCCCCACCAACACCTTAACTTTAGACTTCTAGCCTCCAGAACTGTGAACAAATTAATTTATCTTGTTTTAAGCCATCAAGTTTGTGGTACTTTGTTACAGCAGCCCTAGGAAACTAAGATAGATATCAAGGCAATTATTGTATTTTAGATGTTCAAAAAGTATTATATAAAGAGACATGGAAAATATGAAAAAAGCCCCAAGTTGAACTTCTGGAGATGGAAATCCATTTTATGAGATAAAAAAGACGTTGGATGGGATTAGTGGCCAATTAAATATTACGGGAGGACAAAAAAGAATACTGAATTTGAAGACATAGCAAAAGAAACAATCCATAATCAAAGACAAAAAGAAAAATAATTTTTTACTGAGAAAAGCATCAATATTCTGTTTGTGAGACAATTTCAATGAGCCTAATAAGTGCAATAATTGGAATGCTCAAAGGAGAGGAAAGTGATAAGGGGGAAAATCATATATGCAGAAATGGAGAAACAATGGCTAAAAATTTTCCAAGTCTGATGAAAACCATAAACACACAAATCCAAGAATCTCAAAATACCCCAAGCACAGGAAACTTGAAGAAAAGTACATCAAGGCACATTACAGTCAAATTGCTCTCAACCAGTGACAAAATCTGAAAAGCATCCCGAGTAAGAAAAAAAAAAAAAGCAGATTATAAAGGAGCAAAGAAAACTTTGACATAAGATTTGTCCTTGTAAACAATGCAAGCAACAAGAAAATGAAGCAATGTTTTTAAAGTACTGAAAGTTAAAAATAATGTCAATCTATGATTCTATACCTAGTGATGATATCCTTTTTTAAAAAGAAGACAAAAGTAATACTTTTTCAGACACAGAAAAGCTGGAATAATTTATAACCAGCAGATATGTATGACAAAAAAATTAATGAATGTCATTCAAGCAAAAGGAAAGTGATAGCAGTGAAAAATATGGATCAATACTAAGGAATGAGAAAGACCAGAAGGGGTAACTGTCTTATTATTTGAATCCCTTTAAAAGATAATAACACTGTATTATGGGATTTATAACCTATGTATGAGTAAAATGTATGGCGATGGAAGCATAAAGGTTAGGCAGGAGAGGAGAAATGGAGTATAAACAAGCATTCAACAAGTATAGTGTTGATGGGTTCTTTTAAACCAAGTATAAATTGGTATAATATCAACTGAATGTGGACTATGATAACTTAAACGTACATGCTATAAACCTTAAAGCAATGAGTATAATAACCAGAGTTATAGCTAAGATTCAGCAAAGAAGATAAAACGGAATCATAAAAATTCCTTAATGACTCCAAACATATGTTTAAAATAAAAGGAGAATTGGATCAAATAACAATGGAGAAATAGAAAACTAATAGCAAGATTATTCACTTAAATGTAATGTGAATAATGACATTAAATGTAAATGATCTATACAAACCAAACAAAAGGCAGAGATGGTGAGACTGAAAGCAAGACCCAACTCTATGCTATTTATAATAACTGCACATTTAATATAAAAACTCAAAGAGGTTAAAGTATGAAAAAATCATACCATGATAACGCGATCAAAAGAAAGTTGGATTGGCTCTACCAATAACAGAAAAGTAGATTGAAGAGCAAAGGATATCACAAGGTATAAAGAAGGCCATTTAATAACAATGAAGGGAACAAGAAAATAATAGTCCCAAACACGTATTTACCTAATAATAGAACTTCAAAATACATGAACTTTAAATTGCATGAAGAAAAACCTGATAGAAATGCAATGAGGGGGAAAAAAAAAAAACAAATTCCCAATTGTAGTAAAAAATTTCGGTACCCATGTCTCAACAATTGATATGACAAGTAGACTTTAAAATTAGCAAAAATACAAAAGACTTAAACAATACTATCAACAACTTGACCTAATCACATTTGTAGAACACACAACTCCACAAAAGCTGATCACTTATTTTTTTTTCAAGTACACACTGAACATTTTACCAAGATTGACCATATTCTGAATCATAAAATGAGTCTCACTAAATTTAAAAGTGTTCAAGTTATACAAACTATTTTTCCTGTCTATAATAGAATTAATTTACAAATTAACAACAGAATATCTGAGAATTCCTCAAATATTTGGAAACTAAACCACATGCTTCTAAAGAATCAAGGAAGAAATCTAAAAGAAAACCTAAAAAGTATTTTAAACTGAATACAAGTGAAATTACAAGATATCGAAACCTGTGAGGTGTCTCTAAAGTAGTATAGGGAAAGTCTACAGCACTACACACATACAATATTATACAAGAACAATGGCCTCAAATCAGTGACCTCCGTCTTAAGAAACCTCACCTTAAGAAGTAAAGAAGAGCCAATTAAACCCCAAGTAGGCAGAGTAATAAAATAATAAAGATCAGAGCATATATCAATGAAATAGAGCACAAAAAAATAGAGAATCTAAGAAACAAAAATTTGCTTCTTTGAGAATATGAATAAAATTGATAAACCTCTGGATAAAGTACTTAGGCGAAAAAAAGAAGATACAAATTATCAATATCAGGTATGACAGAGTTGACGTTAGAATAGATTATATAAATAAAAGAGGATAAGAGAATATTATGAACAAACTCATGCCAATAAATTCAACAATTTAGATGAAATAGACAATTCATTATATGACACAAACTGCCCAGGCTACCTCAAGAAGAATTATATGACTTGAATAGCCCTAAATCTATGTTTAGAAACTGGATATATAGTTAAAAACCTTCCAATAAGGAAAATGCAAGGTTCCAACAGCTTCACTGGAGAATTCTACCAAATAAGTAAGAAAGGAATGATATCAGTTCTACACAAACTCCTACAGAAATTTAAAGAGGAAGGAATATTTCCCAACTTATTCTGTGATGGAAGAATTAATTGCCCTCATACCAAAATTTGACAAAGAAGTTACAGAAAAGAAAATAACAGACTACTATCCCTTGTGAACGTCTATGTAAAACTTTTAAACAGAATTTTAGCAAATCCAATGAAGGAGTATATTAAAAAGATGATAAACACGGCCGGGCACGGTGGCGCATGCCTGTAATCCCAGCACTTTGGGAGGCTGGGGCGGGCGGATCACTCCACTAAAGATACAAAAAATTAACCGGGCGTGGTGGCGGGCGCCTGTAATCCCAGCTACTCTGGAGGCTGAGGCAGGAGAATCCCTTGAGCCCGGGAGGCGGAGGTTGCAGTGAGCCAAGATCTTGCCATTGTACTCCAGCCTGGGAGACAGGGCGAGACTCCGTCTCAAACAAACAAACAAAAAAAGGATAAATACATCATGATCAAGTGAGATTTATTCCTGCAATTCAAGGTGGGTTTAACATTCGAAAACCGATCACTATGATTCACCACATTAATAAACTACCATGGAACCATCACCACAAACAAGATTTAAAACAGTTTTATTACCCACAAAATTCTCTGGTGTTCATTTGTAGTCAGCCCTACCCTAGGCCTTTGCAACCGCTGATCTTTTTCCTGTCCCTATAGTTTTGCCTTTTTGAGAAAGCTATATAAATGAATCACTAATATGAATAATTACATATAAATACGTAATATTTTGAGTTTGGCTTTTTTCACTTAACATTATGCATTCAAGATTTGTTCCATAACAATACCATGGTGATTTTAAAAAACAACAACAACAAAAGCCCGGGTGCAGTGGCTCAAGCCTGTAATCCCAGCACTTTAGGAGGCCAAGGCGGGCGGATCACGAGGTCAGGAGATCGAGACCAGCCTGACTAACACAGTGAAACCCCATCTCTACTAAAATTACGAAAAAATTAGCCGGGCGTGGTGGCGGGCGCCTGTAGTCTCAGCTACTCGGGAGGCTGAGGCAGCAGAATTGCTTGAACCTCGGAGGCAAAGGTTGCAGTGAGCCGAGATCGCGCCATTGCACTCCAGCCTGGGCGACGGAGCAAGACTCCGTTTCAAAAGAAAAAAAAAAAGAAAAGAAAATTTGTGTATGTTGTATCAGCAGTTCATTCATTTTTATTGCAGAATAGTATTCCAATGTGGAGGTATCAGAGTTTGTTTATCCATTATCTAGTCGCGAGACACTTGGTTCGTTTAGTGGTTCTGAATAAAGCTTCCGTAAAATTTGGAATACACATATTTTAAATGTACGGTTTAATGAATTTTGATAAATGTATACATCCACTTAACCTCCAGCCTAATTAAGATATGGAAACCCTGTGTGTTCCCTCCTGTCTTTTTCTAGTCAATCTTTCTTAACCTTTATTCTGATTCCCATAACCACAACTTTTTCCTTCCTGTCCTAGCCAAGTTCATATAAAAGGAATTATGCAGTATAGAAGGAATTGACATTCCTTTTATCCCAAGAGGAATAAGTGATTGAAGACTTTTAAGAAGGAAATAGGCACAATCTGATTTATGTTTGTAATGATCTTTTTGGCTACTGTGCGAAGAATGGTGAGTATGCCACTTAAGTATTATTTTTCTTCCCATCTTCCAGGGGGAATATGACGCAACAAAATTCTTGGGTCGACCAGAATTTCCATACTGGACCCATTAAGGGAACCGGGAATTATTTCTGCCATTCCCGATTCTTCCCAGCAGATGGCCCCAAAGTTCAGTTCCTGAATTGCCTCGCGGAGCCGCGGGCTGCAACGTGAGGCGGCCGCTGCCAGTCGACTCAACCACCGGAGTGGCCCCTGCAGTTGGATAGCAACGAGAATCCTCCAGGGGTGCAGGGCGACGGCTTCGGCCGCACCGTGGGCTAGCCAGGGCTGCGTGCCCGCCTCTGACCCTCAGCAGAGGTGTCTCTGGCCAGGAGGAGCTGAAGTTCTGCAGGACATTGGTCCGCCCGCGGACAGTCCACTCCGCGGGGACTTTCTCTGGATAAGGAGTGCGTGCGAGTGGCTCCCAGGCAGACAGGGTGTCTAGAAGGCTACACGCGAGGGAAGGTGGCTCCTTGGATTTAAAGAGGAGGAAAGGAGGGGGCATCTAAACTAGGCTTTGGAGAGAACTAATGGGAGGGGCGCCCGGGGGGGCGGGGGCGGGCTGGAAAACAGAGGGGACAGCCAGGACTGGTGTTGGGTGTCAGGGAACAGACGGAGCGGACTGCGTGGGTCCAGCCAAGGAAAGTGAAGCAAGCAGGCTTGTTTGGGTCAAGGTTGCCTAGGGAAGCGGAGCACTTAAGTGCCTCTTTTTCCCCTTCTCCAGCCTCCTCCACAGTGGTGAGGTCACAGCCCCTTGGAGCCCTCCCTCTTCCCACCCCTCCCGCTCCCGGGTCTCCTTTGGCCTGGGGTAACCCGAGGTGCAGAGCTGAGAATGAGGCGATTTCGGAGGATGGAGAAATAGCCCCGAGTCCCGTGGAAAATGAGGCCGGCGGACTTGCTGCAGCTGGTGCTGCTGCTCGACCTGCCCAGGGACCTGGGCGGAATGGGGTGTTCGTCTCCACCCTGCGAGTGCCATCAGGAGGAGGACTTCAGAGTCACCTGCAAGGATATTCAACGCATCCCCAACTTACCGCCCAGTACGCAGACTCTGTGAGTACCCGGGAGAGATCAGGGTAGGACCCAGAGACCAAGGGCATCTGCAGAGGTGGCCCGAAGTGCACAAAAGCAGCTCAATAACAGCCCGAAGTAGTGTGTGTGAGTGTGTGTATGTGTGAGTGAATGTCTGTGTGTGTAGATGTGTGTGTGTGCTAAAAACTTAATCGCCCACACTTGGGAAGGTATCATTGTTGACATCCTCATTCCCAACACAGAAAAATGTTACAAAACTTTGGTGTACAATGACCGTGAGAGCTGTTCTTTCCAACAAGCTGCTATTCAGCACTTTGCCTAACCCTGGTTGAATCTGTTTTATTTGAATTAATAAGGATAATGGCATCTCAGGAACTGACCTTTTTGATCTTACCTTGGGTAATAAAAAATTGCAAAAATATGTATTTCTCCTTTTTGTTTCTCTTGATGGGAGGTTATCTTAGCAGTTCTGCTGATTCATCCAATTGTTGACAAAGGTTTAAGCAGGGGCCCTTTTTAAAATGAACTGTCTATACAGTATCTGTAAGTTACTTACTCAAATGTGAACTGCCAGTGAAATAGTACGTCCAGAACCCTGCTTTGTAATAGAGGTATAAAGAAATGAAATTTCATAAAAGTATAGTACATTTATCTGCATGTTAAATGTTACCAGATTAGAAACCTGATGTTAAATAAGATTATACACACACAACCTGTTTCTTAACAGCAATTTAAATCAGTGATCATTGAAATTGTAGACAAAACCAAGGGAATAAAGTCTGTCTTGATTGGTTAAAAATAGAACAGAAAGAAAGGACAGTAAAACAACCTAGGCTGGTTAAATCCAGTTAAGATAAAAAAATGCAGGTTATTAAAGAAAATGTTGATAGATGAAAAGAAATGGGAAAGTTGCACCTCTAGATTTTCTCAAGAATTTAGCTCATGAAGACTATTTAACAGTAGATGAATATTTCAGCACAGAGATATATTTCTGTGCTCAGAGATATCCTAGTGTCTTAGCACACCTGAATGAATTAGTTTAATAACCTCCAAACAGTGTGGTAGTCATTCTCCATGCTGCCACCACAGAATAAAATGTGTAAAAGGTGTTATGGCCTCTTGATTACACCTCTACATAGGTTGCTTGTCACCTCTAGAATAAAATTCTTTTGTGCAGCCTACCAGATCTTTCAAGACCTAGTCAAGTCTTTCCAACCTCATTTCTCCTCATTTCTCTAACTTCCCCCTCCTGCTGAGAAGAATTTCTGGCGCTTCCCCAAAGGTCCCTGCTGTTACAGCTGCCCTTGCCTTTCTTCCCACTTTCTGGCCCCTCTGCCTAAAGCACATTTCCCCCATTTCTTCACCCAGCTAATGCCTACTCCCAGATCCAGATCCTGGATCAACCCTGCAGGAAGCTTCTCCTGACCCATGACCTTTAGGCTGGGTAAGCTATACCCCCTTTCCCAAAAGCATTCTGTGCATGAACCTAACCCTAGCCCTTAGACATTGTCTACTTTCTTGTAACTTGTTATTTATTTGCATGTCCACCCAAGCAGGACACAAGCTTCTCTAACATAGGGACACTGCCATTCAACCCTGAATTCCTGAAACCCTGGAACTACTTAGACGCTCAAAAAAAAAAAAAAAAAAAAAGCTTAAGTGAATAAATAAACAAATGAATATGCCAGGTCTCTGAATGTCCACTGTATGTTGGGGAGAAAGAAATCCAAAGACATCACTTCTTCAGAGACTTCTTTAACAGTGGCAGAAATTCAAGTCATTGAAGAGAGATGTGGCTCTGACAGTGAAAAGGAACTCGTAGACATCCTGTTTAAAATTCCACCAGAAGTTGAGAAAGAAAGGGTAATGGAGAATGAGCAATGGAACAGGAGTCAGGAAACCAGCATTCTCTTCAGCCCTTCTTTACTAACCATGAAATTGTGTAAGATGACTGATTTGGAAGGAGCCAAATTTCCTTCTGGGTAAAAGAGAATGTTCAACTAGGTGCTTTCTAGGTGATGACATGATGCTGATGAGAATAGTCTGAGGGAAGGCACTGAATCACAAGAAAAAGACATAAAGACAGTGGCAAGGAGGATCTGCCCTTGAGAATAATGGAGAGGGAGGTAGTATGTCCTGAAGAATAAAGTTATTCTGAGATCGAAAAGAGAAACCTGATGAAAAGTGTGGGTAAAACAAAATGGTAGTCTCCTTTGAACAATGGCTACGACCATCTGCAACAGTAGAAAAATGATTTTTAAATCTTTTGGGGGCGGTAGAACTCTTCTGTTGAAGAAAAGCATATGAGAGAAGTAAAACATGTAAAGCTAACAATTATATTGTGTTTACTTACGGGGGGGAGTCCTGTTCTCAGCACTTTGCATGAACTCACCCAGTGAATCCTCACCAAATCCAATTAAGTAGATGATGTTATTATCCTCACTTTATAGATGAGGACCTTGAGGCACAAAAATAAAATGAAGTAATTTGCTCAATGTTGCACAGCTTGTAAGTGGTGAAGTCAGGATTTGAATATCATATCATCAACTATGGAGCCTGCACCCTTAAGCCACCACTCTCAGATGAGAAGTGTGTCTCACCATACCAGTGTTCCCCTGATGGTCATAGGCTTTGGAGAAAAAAGTCTGAAAACAAGTCACATTCAATAAACCGACTGATAACCTCGGGGGCTATTCATCAGATGCAAGCACTCAGAAAGCAGGAGGTTAGCAGGGAAAGGAAAGAAGAAGGAAGGAAGAAAGAGAGAGTGGAAGAGAGGCAAGGAGGACAAGAAAGACTAAGTTAGTCTTTCTTGACAAGAAAATCTAGATCTTTTTTTACATCTTTCTAGACAAGAAAGATCTAAGTTATGGAAGGTATTCCTTGCTGAAATAAACCAAGTTTTTGTCATTAAAAAGTTGTTCTGGGTGGTGACCTCTTTTTGGAATCTACTTAAATTATACAGGATCTACCACTGAGGCATGTTCTCTCACAAGTTTTATATTATTCAGAGTGTACCTCTTTTTAAAGTTTTTGAAGAGCTTACACTGGTTTAAAATGTAAGGTATTTTGTTCTTGTAGAGTTATTTGCATTACTTCTGCAACCTTCATCAAGATGCTGTATAACCACTTCTTAGACATTTTACAAATTATGATGGTGCCGAGAACAACTCTTTCTAAACTTTATCTTCTACTCATAGATTATTGTTCTGAAAGGTAAACAGCTCTCTTGCCCTACTACCCATATCCCAGCCCCGTGGTCTTATGGATGCAGGGGAGAGAGTTACGGACTGTGGCCCTCGCTGAAGAAGCGATGCTGTATCTTTTCCTCACTCCTCCCCTCCAGAAGGGTATGATGCTTTACCTGAGTGGAAGATGAGGGAGAGCTGGGATCCCTACTTCCCCCACTGCCAGTGGAACATTCTAGAATCTTTGATGTGTAGGTAGTTTGAAAAAAATCACTCTCTTCCGTTGAAAATTACTGATTTAAGGAAACTTAAATGAAGCAAGAGAATAAAATTAAAAATTTAAATGTTGGCATATAATTAGAGATCATATATCTCAAAACCAAGGATAACAAGATTGACCCATCACCCTCTCTTACTCAGAAAGTTGCCATTTGTTGCCTCTGTGCATGAGAAGATCCTTCCTTCTCTGAATAAGGAGGTAGAAAGGATTTGACAACCATTCTGCACCATTCTATGTATTTGTGTGGATTCTTCCTCCAGAAAATGCTGGCACGCCTTACTATGTTGTTTTAACCCTGCTTTCAGTTTCATTATGACAGTAACTGCTACCTCTGCCTTCTCCAACCCCACTGCCATCTGTGGTCTTGGGTTTCGACGAAGTAAGTGGTTTGGACACCTGTGTGCCTTCAGATATGTTTCTGAAGGAGCTGTTGTTTTCAGGTTCTGTTTTTACTCATTTGCATTCTGCATCTGTGGCTCTAATTGAGGGACTCTCCTACTGTTTACTAAACTGAAGACAATCATTCATCATCTTTGGCATTTGTACCCTGTGTTCCATCTGTGCTGTTATTTACTCAGTATTTTTAAGTTGACTCGCTTCTCTAACTGAAATTTATTTAGAAAGATTACAAGTGGAAAATTAGCATGACTTGGTACAAATAAGAGGTAACCAGAAAACTAAAGACAGCAAAAACAAAAATATAATTAAATTCTAGCTATAGACTATTGTCTGTGAATACACTGAGCCTACAGCTGCCTTCTCTTTGTTAAAAAGGAAGCGAAGTAAGTGTTAACAAGTATTAAAGAGATAACAATCTGGCACGGTGTCCTTGGTAGTATCGAAAGGATGGAAAGACAATACAAAAAGGAATTACTTTCTCACTGTGTGATTCACTGTTATTTAATGCCAGGTGGGCACTCCACCTAAAATAATCTCATATACCTCCAAGTCATCTTTGTTCCACACTTAAAGAAATGTGGATGTTTTGTATATTTCACAATGGTTTTAGTCACAATCAGTGGTTGTAATCTGAATAACAATTGTTTCCAAGCTAAAGAGAAGCCCCTGCTTCAACACCCACGTGCTCCCCAAACACAGCCCCACACATATAAAGGTGACTTCATTTCATATATCCAGGCTCTGTGAATTATTCTTTTCCATTCTCTCTCTCCTCTCCCATACATATGAAACACTGTTCTAAGAGGAGTGAAGAATTCTGACCTGAAAGTTAAAGGGATTTGATTTATTCACTTGGAATGAACATAATAATGAACAATAAAATGTGTCCATCATATATATATATGAGAGAGAATATATAGAGAGAGGGAATATATCTGTATACCTATATGTATATATATTTAGACAGATATATATGTGTGTATTTAAATCAGTCAAGGTTTCTGATGATAAGTAACAGAAAACCAACTCTGTTTAGGTTAAGGAAGAAAAAAAATATTTTGAAAGAACATGTAATTTACAGAATTACTGTAGGACCAGGCTTTGAAAATAGGCCAAGGCCTACTGTGGGCAAGGAACTGGAGCCACAGTGAATCATCTGTTTAGGACAATTCCATGGGCAATATAGAAACCACAGCCTCTGGACATCTGCGGTCTTGTAGCTGCCAGACTGTCTATGTGCTGCCATCAGTAATTTCCCAACTGTCCCTGTCTCTTTAAATATCCTACCTGGGAGTGGTATCCTGTATGGGAGCATTTGATTGGCTGGCAAGCCATAGCTGCTGGAGGTAGGAAGAGGAGGGAGGTCACCCGCCCACTTTTGGCGTCTGAAATAGGAGACGCAGAACTGGGTCCTTCTAATATTCCACACAACAGGGGATTCCCCACTGAAGAGGGGCCATATGCCCTCTACATTGCTCATCACTTCCTTCATTCTGCAAATCTTTACTAAGGACTAACTATATCCCAGACACTGTGTCACACTCTGGACTTAATGGAGAACACCACCAACATGTCCCTGTCTGCAGGGATCTTACAGTCTAGTGTGGGAGCTGCATATTAATCAAATAATTACATAAACACAGAGTTATAATTGTATAAGTGTGCTTGAGTATGCTCTTAGTAGGGGTGAGGGATACTTACTTAAACTGCAGTTCAGGGAAGGTTTTGAGCTACCTCCTGAAGAACCAGTAGGAGTTGAGTGTAAGAAGTTTCAGTTAGGCAGGTAGAAGGTGGAGATGTGGTGTTCCAAGAGCTTTGAAGAATTCTGACCTGAAAGCTGAAGGGGTTTGATTTATTCACTTGGGATGAACATATTAATGGACAATAAAATTTGTTACTACTCCCTTCATAACTCAGTACAGGTTGAGGTGAATTCTGATGTCCTTGGGAGCAGTTTCTATGCCCACACAAAAAAAACATTTAATGGGGGTAGCTGGCTTCGTAAATTAATATTTGGTTTGTTAAAGAAATAAATGTAAAACCTAGTTCTTTATTGAGTTTTCTATGTATTTATTATTTTGTTTGGAAATCTAATCATAACAATTACTTTGAGGAGTATTTTATCATTTAATATTTTAATAACTGATTTCCCATATAGTTTAATCAAATAATAAATAATTTAAATGAAAACAAATTTAATGTATTTTATTTTAAAGTACTTGAATGCTTGATGAAACTTTCCCAATCCTTAGAAAATTTGAAAACATCTATTATATTAAACTTTATAAGTACCAGGAATCCTATGTTTTTAGATTGCCAAACTCTGGAGTGAGATCCTCCGGGTTGAATGCCTTGGTCTGCTATTTCCTAAATATGCTTTGGAAACATTGCTTAGTTCCTCTGGGCCTCAGTTTCTCCATCTATAAAAAAAGAGTAATAATAGTCCCTGACTCACCAGATTCCTGGGTGGTATGAATGAGTTAATACTGTCAACAGATAATTTTCAAAGAAAGGAAAAATTGTAACTCTCATACACCTATAAATTGAACACATGTTAAAGATTTTAATGAACTCATTGATGAGTGTATATGAATTGCCTAAGATTGCCATAACAAAGTACCACAAACTGAGTGGCTTAAAACAACAGAAATTTACTCTCTCACAGTTCTGGAAGCTAAAAGTTGGAAATCAAGGTATTGGCAGGGTCATGCTTCCTCTGAAGGCTCTTCTGGTTCTTCCTAGGGGCTGATTGCTGTTGGCAATCCATGGCATTCCCTGCATCACTCCAATTATTGGTTTTAGGCTCACCCTCATTCACTATGGACTCAACTTAACTCATTACATCTACAAACATCGTATTTCCAAGTAAAGTCACATTTTGTGGTTCCAGGTAGATATGAATTTTGGGGGCATGTTTTAACCCACCATAATGAAGAACCTGGTAAGATATTACAACTGGCTTAAAGGGTAGCCCACCAACTAGACATATTTATAGATTAGGAATATCAGAGTGACTATGCAGATGGAGGCCAAACTAGCTTCTTCCCTAGTCGGGGAGGGAAGTTCATAGAAGCTCTTCCATACGGGACAGAATTTACAATCCGTAGACAAAATTGTTTTGCGTTGCTACAATTATCTGCAATCTAGAAAGGTGTAAAATAATTCCCATAGAATCAGACTGAGAAACTTGGAAGGGTGTGCTCTAGTCAATACACAGCTTTTCATTGAAACACATTTTTCCCCAGTAATACATGCAAAATTATAGAAAAGTTACCACCTCCCAGTGAGCACTATACAAGTAAACTTATTAAAACCTCTAATTTCCTTTTCAACTTAAATCACAAGTCAAAATAAATTACTCAATTATACATTTTAAATTAGAATAGCAAGACCAATCTATTAGATATCCCAACTAGGTCAACAACTTCTGTTAATACAAATACTCAAAATACCAAATATATATTGATTATTCTTAAACTCAACACAAACATATTAATACTATGGGTCTGATTTAGATTCTCATTTCTATTGTTAACTCTAAATTTTCCCAAGCTAAAAAATGTTTATTAATTTTAAAAATTGATCTTCGTCCCCTAATGAACTCCAGGTTCTTTATGGAAACATCCACTGGTTTCCAGGTTCCATATAGTTAGGGTTGCCCTATCCAAATGGACCCTCTTCTTACACCTGTAAGGCAGAAAATATCTTTTCTTTACCCATCACATGGTGCATGGCTGAGACCCTACAACAACAACAAAAAACAGATTGACAAGAAAAAAACATTAAACAACTATTAAATATAAGTTTTACATGACACAGGAGGCTTCAGTAATAAAGACCCAAAGGAACAGAGAAAACTGTATCTTTTTATGGACAGTCATACAGATTGGAGGACAAAAGGATATGATCGAATGGTAATAAACTGTGGTCTGTGGGGCAGATCTTAGCAAGTCTTATTTGTTCAAATTCATCTTGGTGTCTTTGTGTCTTCATTCCTTTTCTCCTGGTGTAGGGAGAGCCCCTCTGAAATGAGGGTCTTAAGACCTACTTTAGAGGAAGACCAGAGAATTGTCTTATGACCTGATTCAGGGGAGAAGGGCAGGAAAAAGTCAGAGAGACCTTCTGCTTCTGTTGTTTTCTCAAATGCCAAGGTGTCACATTTGGGGATAGAATGTCTTGAACCCCATTACATCTGTCATTCAAGTGTAGTTAATAGCATTCCTTTCACTCTCAAAGGTGTCCCAATTTGGGGGATAAATTGCTAATACTAATAGATCTTCCTATTAGACCATGAAGTCCAGAGGCCCGTGAGACATGCTCAGCCTTGTGTTTCATTGCCGTAGGTGGGAGTCTATCACTTAAAAGAAGGTTGGTCTCAGCCAGGTGGGATGGCTCACGCCTGTAATCTCAGCACTTTGAGAGGCGGAGCAGGGGCGGATCACAAGGTCAGGAGATCGAGACCATCCTGGCTAACACGGTGAAACCCCGTGTTTAAAAGTCCAACCTCAACAATCAGATCAGTTTTGATGAGGCCAAGACCATTCAGACATGATATCAGAGGCCTAGATCCAGAATGTCCAGTTATTTTCATCTGTGTGAACAAATTAGCTATCCTGGGGCCTAAGTCTATTCTCTTAGATCACCTCTGATGAAGTAGTAAGCATAGAAAACTAATTTGTAATACATAAAACATATTGTTAAATGAATTAGTTTTGTCTGAATTTATCAGTCAATTTACTAGAGTAGTAGTTTTTTGTCCAGAGCTGAGAAATTAAGTTGAATTGATCTATTTGATTATTTCAGTGTTTCCTGGTTATACAAAGTGTGTTTGTTACCCTTCAGACTAAGGTTTATTAGACAAAAGTTCATGGGCCTCCAGGAGTTCGTGGTTGTGCTCTTAGGAATCTGTGGTTGTGTGAAAATTTGTCCCCATCAGTGCATTTCTGAGACTCTACAACTTTCCTTAGATCTTCAAAGGTGTCCTTGACCCCTCACAAGTTAAGAAATTCTGCTTTGGAATAATTTGGCATTTTGTAAGTGTACTCACTATGACTCAATCTTTTTATTATATTACAAACAACCCTAACAGACATATTTTAACAATAAATGAAAATCGCCTGACCTTTGTGTGGCAAGCTGTCACAGTTAGTTACTACTTGAGACTGTCATTTCGACAGTTACTACTGTTACTACTTGAGACCGTCACTAGGACAGTTACTACTGTTACTACTTGAGACCGTCATTGTGAGAATGAACAAAGGAATGAACGTAGAAATGAAAAAGTAAGATGAAACTGTTTTAAAGAAAGTGTCCAGGGGAAGAAGAAGAGAGCTCCCTGCTTCTAGTGAGCAAAGGCAGCCCCTGAGCTTCCACAGCCCTTTGTATTTATTGGGTAGCAAGGGCAGGGAGGAGGAGGTAACGATTGGTCGGCTGCTTAATTGATCATGGGTTCATATTGTTACTAACAGGCTTCAGATGTACCTAATTACAAGAAACACTGCGCTTGGGGTGTGACTGCCCTCAGCATTCCTTCTGGGTGGAGGACGCACTTTTGTCAGTTTGCCAACATTCTGCATTTATGAGAACAGTTTGCTGTTTACTCATAGAGCCTCCAGTGGTATAGTGAGTTGATCACGACCCTCACTCTTTCAGCCTGCAACACCTTTGAATGTCATGGTTTTCCTTCTGAATATGTTATTGTGGTGATTACTTTCTTTATGGCTCACACTTAGCCTGTCCCTTGATAGGCTCTTCACACAGAAGTTCACTGAATGTTGCCACTTTTTCAAGTCAATAGTTGACAGATTTTTTCAAGTTTCTAATGCCTCCTACATGATGGTAAATTCTTCATACTGACTCTGTTTCCATTTTTACTGAAGCTGGTCAACATACTTAATTACTCTCTTTCATTACATTAATTAAAAAATAGCATTTGAAAATTTTAAGAATGAGCAAAATGGTCCCATTTGTTCAAAATTATAGATTGAGTTTTAAAGTGTTCCATTTAGATATCAGACCCTACTTACTTGGCTTCATTTCTGTATGAACCTTTAAGAACATTTAGGGTATTCCAGAAATTTTCAAAATAATTTTTTAATTACAAAGTTGGCACTTGTGATTTTTAAGACATCTTATAAATATTGTTCTCTTATATGTGGTGACAGGTATATGTGCTCTGGATTTTTATAGCACAGTCCCATTGAAAAGACTGCCATCAGAATGTTCCAGAAATTCAAATATTTCATCATCCTTTTAACCTAAACTTCCCACATCACTTGCGCACCTGGAAAGAGCTTCCTTATGTCCAAATTTTTCTTTCAGAAAACATGATCTCTGTATTTATATGACACATGAAGCTTTTGGCTTATATTTTGTAGGCATTAACTTAATCTTACCCATGCCTGTGTGTTCTCATAATTATGCAACTCCAGCGAGGAGACTGAAATTGTTTCCTCTTATTGCCAGGTACTGTCACTTTATATTTTGTTATTTCAATCTTTTTATAAGCCAAGAAACTAGAAGGCTACTTTTAGGAAAGGGCTCTGTGCATGAAAATAAAGAGGATCTAAGGACGGGCATAAATGAGATACTCTTTCATGAGAAAGTCTTTAGTGGGCTTTGAGATGGCAGTATTTCCATCTCAACACCCTTGGCAGTTATTTCTGGGTTTGTGGACATGGTCCAAAGATTTGAGATGACCAGAAATACTACCTCTAGACAGATGGCATTTTATTGTAAAATGTTCTTCCTTCTTTCCTTTTTTATATTTTAAATAAATATGTATTGATCACCTATCATACACTAGTACTATTCTAGGCATTGATATATAATAAACGACCTCATTGATTTTACATCATAACAGGAGAAAATAGCAAAAAAAAATAAAAATTTAAAAATTTAAAAAAGTAAAACAGAGAATGTCAGATGGTGAAAAGTATAATGGAGAAATATAAATGAAGGAAGAGGGAGAAGGAATACTGGAAGTTGCATTTTAAATAGTCAGCAAGGTGTCTTAGTTTGGGCTCCTCTAACAGAATACCACAGACTGAGTGGCTTACACAATAACCATTTACTTCTCACAGTTCTGGAGACTGGAAGTCCAAGATCAGGGTGCCGGCAGATCTGTTGTCTTGTGAGGGCTGCTTCCTGGTTTGCACTTGACCACCTTCTCATTGTATCTTCACATAGCAAAAAGCCAAGCTCACCTCTCTTGTGTTTTTTATTATAAGGGCACTAATTTCGTCATAAGGGTTCCACACTCATAAACGAATTTCCTCCCAAAAGCCCCATCTTCTAATACTATCACATCAGAGATTAGGATTTCAGCATATGAATTTGGGGGACACACAAACATTCAGTCCATAACAGAAGCCCTCACTGAGAAAATGACATTTGAATAAGGACCTGAAGAAGCTAAAAAAGGAATCCAGGCTAATATCTGGAGGAGAAAAAAAAATTTATATATATATATGTATGTGTGTGTATATATATATATATATATATATATATGCTTATTTTTGGAATGAGATAAGAAGCTATTAAGGATTTTGAGCCACACACACACACAAGCAAGACCTGACTTACATTTTTTTTTTTTTTTTGAGACAGAGTCTCACTCTGTTGCCCAGGCTACAGTGCAGTGGTGTGATCTCGACTCTCTGCAACCTGCACCTGCGGATTCAAGCAGTTCTCCTGCCTCAGCCTCCCTAGAAGCTGGGATTACAAGCATGTGCCACCATACCTGGATTATTTTTGTATTTTTAGTATAGATGGGTTTTCACCATGTTGGTCAGGCTGATCTCGAACTCCTGACCTCAGGGGATCTGGCCGCCTCGGCCTCCCAAAATGCTGGGATTACAAGCGTAAGCCACCCCGCCCGGCCCTGACCTGACTTACATTTTAGTAGGATCACCCTAGCTACTATGTTTCTTAATCGGGTGAGAGATGATACTGGCTTGAACCAGCTTAATTGCAGGGAATGTGGTAAGAAATTTCCTGGGCTTATTTTGGAGGTGAATCCAACAGGATTTTCTAGCGGACTATGTGGACTTTGAGTAAAAGAGAGGAGTCAGTGATATCTTAGTCTGAATTCTCCAGAAAGCAGAGCCCATGTGAGAATTCTTGTTGGGGAGTATGATCCCAGGAGCAGAAGGTAGAATGGGGAAGTGAAGCAGGGAGAGAGGGAGAGTTTGCTGCTTCTAGAAACAAATGGTTGCTGAAACCCCTGAGACCACCTGAGAATTCAGATGACTTGCATCTCAGGACCCTTGCTTTAGGAAGGAGGAGAGGTAAAACACCTATCCATCAGTTCTTGGCTCCCATGAGTCAGGGATTTAATTCTACTGACCTTCCAGGTTTCCTGTGCCTGGGTGATGAAATAATTTCCTGATATTAACAAAAAAGTCCCCGGGTGGGAGATGAGAGGTGTGTGGTACAGGGCTGAGATGCAGTACTGTCGAGTTGTACCTGCCTGAAGCTAGTCAGAGCTCATACAGAACTGGTAGCTGCAGCAGGGCTAGCATAAGAGGCAAGCTGAGAGAATCTAAAATGATGTAAAACAGGTACCCAGGGTTGGTTAGCCTTTGCACAACTCAGACCTGCCCAAGCTTTTCATTATGTCTAGCTCCCATAATAAAATATAGGGCCTCTGATTTTGTAAGAATGAGATGTCCTTACTTTTTTTTTTTTTATTCTTATAAGAAAGGGGAATACAAGCCCCATCTTCCACAGATTCCTTCAAGATGCAGTCCTTGCAAAGACATAATGCAAGAGGGTTTGGGAAATAAACTAGTCTGCCCTGCTGCAGCTGATCTTAAGGATGCCATTGATAGTCCTTATCTCTCTTTGACTCCAATCCTAGATTTGTCTCACCCTTGCCCAGCACTCTGACTGGTTGAGTTGATTGCCTGATGGAAAGACCCAGACTTCAGCTCCAAGGGTTCTGAAAGCTTAGTTGCCTTGTTCTTGTCATATATAGCTGCTGTATTTTCTCCTTCACCATTATCTGTGGGCTCAAAAGAACCAAGAGATGCCCCAGTGAATTCCCTGCATTCTAGACACACTCCTCACTCTTCCTAATGTGTAGCAGCTGCCCTAGCTTCTCATGGTAAAGAGGGCCTAATATTTCTCAATAGGGAAACTCCTTTATTTACCTATTTGTCCTCTAGCATGAGAAGCTCAAATGACCAGGTGGTCATTATAGTATCAACCTCCCTGTATTGGAGGAGGAAGAAGTAATCTTTCTCCTCAGGAACTAGTACCATTAATTGGGCAGGAATACAGACAGGAAGCTCAAAATTTGAATGTTAGGTTACTAGGGTGATGGTGAGATGAGCCAATTCTATCATTGCCCCCGGGTTTTCAGACATGTGTATCCTAGCTACATAGAACACAATAGCATATGTTGGCTATTGATTCAGCTCATATCCTTTCTTAGGTCAGATCCCCAATCCTGCAGGGCTTTGTCCCCAAGATGGCACCTTAGCTGAGTCTTTAATTCATTCCACCATTCTCGTAGGCAGTCTGGTTCTTCATGACAGGGCACATAGTGAGACTAGTGGATATAGTGTTCATATGCCCTTTGTTGCACCTTCTCTGCCATGAAATACATCCCTTGGTTGAGGCAATGCTGTACACGTTTTCGTACTGGTAGATCAGGTATTTTATAAACCCTTAAATGGTGGTGCCGGTGGAGGCATTGAAGTCAGAGAAGGCCAAATCCAAAGTAATCATGAGGTTTTAAATGAATTACTATTTCTTACAGGGTGGAAATGGTCCAGTATAATCAAACTGCCACCAAATGTCTGGCTGTTCTCTTTAAAGAAATGTGCCTTACCAAGGGTGCAGCAATGGGCTATACTGCTGAAAGGTTGGTCATTTACAGGAGAAGTATCTTGATTAGACTTGATGAAAAGGAGCCCAAGCCATTGGGTCCATGCTTGGCTTCCATTCCTGTCACCATGACCACTTCATTCATGTTCATTTCTCCAAAACTGGATGGCACTTATAAAATGAGTCATCTAGTCTACCTGGGTGTTGAGATTCACCGCAAACCAGAGTAATCAGTGGATACTCTCTGATGAGCATTAACGTGAGACACAAAGGTCCACAGAATTTGTTCCCACTCCCATAGATATAGCCATATTTGTTTCCTAGACTTTCTTGTTCTCTGTTTTCCAATAGTATTCTTTCTAGGCCAGTGGTCAACCAGGTAAATTACTTGCTACTTCTTGGTATTCCATGTATACCCTTGCCACGGTTCTTTCTCCCTTCATACAAAAAGAATGATTGCTATAATGCTCACAGATGAACTGACTGTGAAGATTTCCCTTCACCACTATCCTTTAGGGCCACCCTTGAGTGGGGCTGTAATGCAGCAGTAGTTCATTTTTTTTTGGCTGGCATTAGCTTGTGCCAATCTGTAAAGCAGACACCAACCTATGAACTCCATCAAGTGGTCATATGGAGCTCTCCATGAAGCCAATTTCAGTGAGAGTGCAGCAGAAATAAGTGAAGTGGGAGTCTAGGCCACCTATTCATGAATTTACCTTCCCTTTCTAGACTTTCTTGATCCAGAATGTAAAATTTCTATCATAAAATCAATTGCTGCTGTGCTCACCTTATTTTATGTAGTAGAACTGGCAATACCCAATTCACAATGGGCAGCTGTAGTCACAGAGTCACTTAGTGTCCCATTGAAGAGATCTCAGTCTCTACTAGGGCAGAATAGCATGTCAGGAATTATTTTCCTCATAAAGGGTATTTCTGTCCTTCAGAAGGCAGATCCTTGCTCCAAAACTTAAAAAGCCTGAGCTTTCATTCTCTTCTTGGGACCTGCTGGCGAATCCACAGAATATCCTTGTCCAGGATGGATATCTGTGGTGTTGTAAGACCTGCTGGGCTGGGCTGTGTGGCCCACATGGCAGGGAAGCTGGCATTTCAGCCTGAATCTGTTATAGACTCTTGTAGGTCCTACCTGAAACTGGCAGCCTTCTGAGTTATCTGATAAATGGGAAAATGGGTTACACTGCTGCCAAAAGCCAAGAAGCCCAGCAAGTGCTGTACTTCTTTGTAAAAGGTAGAAAGGGCAAGATACAACTATATGTCCTATACCTTAGAAGGGATTTTTTTGTGAGGCAGGGTCTCACTCTGTCACCCAGACTGCAGTGCAGCAGTAGTTCATTTTTTGGCTGGCATTAGCTTGGCTTATGGCAACTGCCTCCAAGGCCCAAGCAATTACCCTGCCTCAGCCTCCCAAGTAGCTGGGATTACAGGCACATGCCACTACTGCCCGGCTAATTTTTGTATTTTTAGTAGAGACAGGTGGCCAGGTTGGTCTTGAACTCCTGACCTCAAATGACCCACCCACCTCGGCCTCCCAAAGTGCTGGGATTACAAGCGTGAGCCACCATACCTGGCCAGAAGGGATTTTTTAGAATGCCGCAGACTAAGCATGTTGCTAATGGAAGAGGTCCCTGAATCTTTGTGGGATTTATCTGCTGCCCCCAACCTTCAGATTTCTTACTAGACTAGCTAGGCTTCTTTCTACTTTTTGCCCACCAACTCTAATTAGCATATCATCAGGTAGCAGACCAGTATGATGATGTGCGTGATGTCCAGATTATCCGTCCCCACAAACTCTTATGAAATGGAACCCCTTGGGCAAAGCAGTGAATTGGTATTGCTATTGTTCCTAGATAAAGGTTTACTACTTTTGATTCTCTCTATTGATAGGAATCAAGAAGAGAACACATTCACCAGATTGATAATCACATATAAAGTGCTACAGGCTGTGCTGATGTGTTCCAGTGAAGACATATCTGGCACAGCAGCTATGATAGAACCTGCCTATTGGTTAAGTTGTTAAAGTGCATTGTCATTCACCTTAATCTATTTGTTTGGGGGTTTTGTTGGTTTTGTTTCTTACAGGGGGCAGATAGGTGAATTGAAAGGATATGAAGCGCCACCATTCTGCATCCTTTAAGTCTTTCAAGTTGACACTAATATCTGCAATTTATCCTGGGACATACTCCTATCAGTATAAGCTCAAACCTTGTATCCAATGATCTTCAAGAAGTCTTGGATTTCTGTTTACCAGTTGACAGTTACTTTGGCAACTGGCCACAGGTCCCTTTTAGGAACGATTGGGGGACAGTCACCAATAATACTTGTAGTGGTATACACTTTCCCTACACTTCCCTAGGGGGATCCAGCAACACTTTTAATCAATGAATTCCTGGTTCCTGAGACATTAAAGTTTTAAAATATGTGCCTCTTAAGATGATGAAATATAGTAACTTGATGTGGTTACTATACACAGTACTAGAGGGAAGAATTTTCCATAACACAAACGTTTAGATTTAAATTCATGCCTTGAAGCCAGATAAATGAAGTATAAGCTATAATTACAAAACACCTAGTTCTTCAGTGTTTGGATTTATGAAAATTGCCATGATTGTTATCTATTGTGAGTTATTAATCCAAGTTACTTTTATTACATTTTAACAGTTTTAGCTATAACATAAATTCCATGGGTTTTCGTTTTTGTTTTTTGTACTACCTTAAAAAAACCTATCATTGTTCTGTGGGGTTTTTTTTGCTCAGTTATGTGTTTGTATCAGCTTTATGCCCAGACCCATACTATACGTCTTCACATATAATATCTCAGTGCTCACAGTGGTCTTCCTTGGGAGGTGTTTGACTCTTATTTACATGCAAAACTGAGACCCAGAAATGTCATCTTTTTTGACTCTTATGTCACAGCTGGTAAGTGAAAGAGTCAGAATTCAAATTCATGTCTCCTAACTCTAAACCCAAAGCTCCTTCTACTATTCCATAGCTATCTTCCTAAATCTGGTCTATTTTCTCTCCCTCTCCCTCCCCTCCTCCTCTCTCAGTTGATGTGAAATTCACACAATATAAAATTAACCATTTTCAAGTATAACTACCATTCAGTGGCATTTAGTACATTCACAATAGTGTACAGCCAGCACCTGTATCTAGTTCCAAAATATTTTCATCATCTCAAAGGGGAGCTCGTGCCGATTAAGCAGTCATTCCCCATTCCCCACTCCTCCCAGCCCCTGGAAACCAGGAATCTGCTCTCCGTCCACATGGGTCTACCTATTCTGGATATTTTGTGTAAATGGAATCCTACCATATGTGACCTTTGTATCTGACTTCTTTCACTTAGCATAATGCTTTCAAGTGTCATCTACATTGTAGGGTGACAAAGAGTATGGGCAATCAGACAAGTGACCCAAAGGGAAAACAGATGTAAACAGGCCTGGCTAAAGCTTGCAGCAATTTTTGGACAGGTTCGTTTCTAACACATCAATGTAGATAGCAGCCCCATTCCATGCTGTAATACCTTATACCTTAGATACAAAAATCTGAACATCAAAAAAATCTGCGTACTTGGCCGGGCGCGGTGGCTCACGCCTGTAATCCCAGCACTTTGGGAGGCCGAGGCGGGCGGATCACGAGGTCAGGAGATCGAGACCATCCTGGCTAACACAGTGAAACCCCGTCTCTACTAAAAATACAAAAAATTAGCCGGGCTAGGTGGCGGGTGCCTATAGTCCCAGCTACTCGGGAGGCTGAGGCAGGAGAATGGCGTGAACCCCGGGGGGCGGAGCCTGCAGTGAGCCGAGATCGCGCCACTGCACTCCCGCCCGGGTGACAGCGAGACGCTGTCTCAAAAAAAAAAAAAAAAAAAAAAAAATCTGTGTACTTATTCTCAGAGGCTTAGAGCTACCAAACATACTTTCCCGCGTCGAAAGGTTTTAAGAGTTCCCATCTTGTGAAGGAGGCTGTTTCTAGCCAGTTGGCAGAGGAACACTATGCATTTATCCCTTCTGGATCTCATGGCAATCTTAGGCAACATTTCTAGAAAGCGGCGACTTAATAGCAATGCATGAAGCCATTATTCATAACTCTTTTATGAGTCAATATTCATGCAAAGGGCTTTTCTCTGTTATAAGGAAGCTGAAGAACAATTCTAACAATATCCTATTTCTATCGATGTTTCTTATAATAATATTGGCTTCTATACCTTTTTTTTTAAATCTCCATTAACAAATTTAACCAATGTGCCAAGGAAGAAAATTTGCTGTGAATTGGAAAATGTTTAAATGAGAGACATAAATTATTCTTCACCTTATGTTTACCAGAGCTTACTTCTCAGTTATTTTTCCCCAACCTGCTTTAGATGTGGAGGCAGAAGAGGTGTGCTATAATTCTTATCTCCCACCATCGCCCTGGGTGGGAGATTCTATTTACTCAATTCACAGGGTGAACAAACTAGTAAGATCTGTAAAATCTGCTCTCCCCACAATGAGTGATTATACGGAGCTCATGAGCTAATGCTGGTAGCATGATGTAACAGAATACGCCTTGATCACAGGTTAGCTATTATTACTAATGCGGTGGTAGGTCTGAGAGCCTGTCAGATGTGGCCTGATTTAACCCTCGGTGTGAGCATTATATCAATTTGTGGAGGGCAAGCTTCCATGCAGGGACCATCCAGCAGCTGTTTGGCATCAGGGTTGCACAGCTTTATTAGGAAGAGCAACACTTGTCTACTTTTCAAAGGGGACATTTTAAAGACTTCCAAGAGTTCTTATCTTCTTCCAGATATATTCATTCCCAGTAGGGTAAAGGGACTGAAATTCTAACTAGGGGGTCTCTGTGCCAATAGAGTACATAAATCTGTAAGAAGGATTTATCTGTTCTGTGTCAGAGTTTGGCTGAAAATCCTGTTAGTACTGCCAAACCCTCCAGATGCCCATATTTAATGCTTGGTTGGCCTTATGTAGCATAACCAAATTGCCATTTCACAACCACCCTGAATCCCTGGAATCTGAAACAACAAAGCCAGAAGCTCTGAAATGTGCTTTACGAAGCATGAAAGAATCTTTTAAGGCTCTGTCTGATTCAGTTCTGTGTGATGATAGAAGGTCTAATGTACTTGTGAAGGATTCCTTTTACTCATAAGAAACTTGGCACTTTACAGAAAGTATGTATTTCATGACCAAAAAAATAGGGTGGCTTGGAGGGATTGTGCTTTCTTTTTGTATTGTATCCAATATGTTCAGTATCAACAGCAGCAAAATAGAGAGGAAAAATATCTGGTACAAAGCTATATCAGCTAAAAGTCATGGTGATGAGCAGAGGACAGTTTTCCACTGAATTCAGGGAAATTATTGCGTGACTATGTGAAAGGACTACTTACACAGTAAGAGTGGTAAGTAGAAATGGACAGTGGAAGTCAGGAGACCTTCCATAAGTCCTAAGAATCTTAGCAAGGCACTTAATCATTCTGTGTCTTACCTTTTGTATCTATTAAAGGAAAACCATAAGATGGTCGTGTCCTATTTCAGAGAACTGTTAGGAAGACCAAGGACATCATTGTTCAAATGTTCATGGAGCTCTTCCTATTCGGGGACAATCTTCCCCATTCAGCAGAGTAAGACTATGGCAGGTTATTGTTTGTCACATATTTTGAAGAACACAAATGTATTATACAGGGATTCTGAAGGAACTTGACTATTAAAACAAAGCAACACAAATGAAGTATTTCATTTGAAAGAATCTACACCCATCCTTTTCTTCTCCACTTTTGTAGCAATACAAAATGAGTCCCTCCACCTACACCCATGTTCTTTTGGTTTCCTCACCCTATTTTGACTTTTTCCTCCCTCTCCTACTCTCTCAGATGCTTTTCACAGCCATCTAAACACACTCAAGTATCTTTCCTCTAAAAAAATTTCACTCCATAGTTCTCACATTTGCGTCCACCTACCACTCCTTCCCTGCCTCTATCCTTCCCTTCACAGCTAAATGTTCATAAGGAGCTTTCTCATGTTGCTCTTCTGATTTTTTTACTCCCCATTCACCATTTAGCTTGGTGCAATCTGGCTTTTGCCCCCATTACTTAATTGAAAAAGGTCTTGCCAAAGTCATATTAACAACCTTTGTTGCAAAATCCAAAGGACATTTTAGATCCTTTCCTAAGTTGAATGCTCAGTAGCTTTTGTCACTGCTGACTGCTTCCCTTGGTTTTCTCCACATCATACTCCTTGATTGCCTGGTGCCTTACTTCAGGTCTTCTGAGCAGCACAGGAGGCAGGGCTGCTGTTGCATAATGGGGAGGATACCGAGCTGGTTAGGTGTGCCAACTGCACTCCTTGCAGCTTAACAGCAAATGCATTTTTTTTTTTTTTGAGATGGAGTCTCACTCTGTTGCCCAGGCTGGAGTGCAGTGGCACAATCTCGGCTCACTGCAAGCTCCGCCTCCCGGGTTCACATCATTCTCCTGCCTCAGCCTCCCGAGTAGCTGGGACTACAGGCGCCCGCCACCACGCCCGGCTAATTTTTTGTATTTTTACTAGAGACGGGGTTTCACCATGTTAGCCAGGATGGTCTCAATCTCCTTACCTCGTGATCCGCCTGCCTTGGCCTCCCAAAGTGCTGGGATTACAGGCGTGAGCAAGTACATTCTTAAACGAAGCCCTCACTTCCACAACAGCCACAGCCCACCCCTTGCAAGATACAGATCTGGTTCTCCACATACCTTTGGGGAACAGGTTATCCAGGATTCCAGTGGGCCTGTCTTCCTGAGGAGAAGCTTGAAAGAGGTAACTTAGGGAGTAGTCTGACCCCTGTTGCAGCGGTTGGTCTGTCTGGGATCACAATTGGTACTTATCATTTCTCTTCCACTGTTCATTTTAAATTCCCCCTCAGCTTTCACCTCTGCTGGTCTTGATGACTTATCTGCTGATATGATCAAAGCCTTCATTTTTGAGGGACTGAACCCATAGTTACCATACTTTTCTTAGGCTGGGGTTATTGCACTTGTTTGTCTATAGTCACAATTGAGCAAGTATGTCCAACTGGATCATCTGAGTTCCAAATATATTTCTCCCTGTCCTCATTGTGTAACAGCAGCCCTGCTTCTTCCTCCTGATCAGGGTCAGTTACTCCTAACAAGATATTGACTTCTCCTTCAGCCTGCTGGTCTCTGTATACAAGAAGTCCTGAATGCCCAAGTGGCAGTCATAGCCTGAGTTCTCCACAGAGCCTAGTATTATAGGAAGAGGAAACACAGACTCTTTCAGCGAATCATTGAATGTGATAAGTGGACTCTCTCCTGCTTCTGCCCAATGGTTCCCAGACCAATATATTCTTCCTAATTGGGATAACATCCATATAGACGTTTGTGATGCAGTGTCTAGCCTGCATGATGATACCCCACCATGGCAGATGCCATGATGTAGGCAATTGCCTACAAATTGGCATTCCAGTTGTGCCTTTGGTAGGCTCTTGCATTGCTCTATTGTGCTACCTTTCTCTGGATTATGTGATATGTGATAAAACCAGAGGATCCCATGGTCACAGGCTCATTCGTCTCCTCCTCTGTGAAGTGTGTCTCTCATGGTCGGATGCTGTGTTATATGGAATTCTATGTCTGTGGATCACTTTCAAATCCTCCAGCTAGTAGTGCTGCCTGGGACTTTGTAGGTAATAAAGGCAAACAGTTATCTAGAATAAATGTTTACTACCATGACAATAATTCACAGGTCCTTCCAGGAAGAAATGGCTCAATGTGTCATAAAGTGGCCATGTGATCCCTGTTGTACTGCTCAGGTTTGATCCCTGGTATACCACTTTCCACTAGACAAATTGCTGCTGAGTCTGCCTGACATTCTGACTTAATGTATTCTACAGAGCTCAGCTCACAAGGGGCAGTTTAGAATGCATAGTTACTGGCTTCCATGGTCAAATATTCAGTCTCAAACAGGGCTCAGTAGCACCCCAAGAGATGTTTTTCTGCACTGCAGATGGTGTGGCCTCACTCTAGAAATCCAGAGTACTGTATTTTGATTCTTCTATGAAGGCTTCCCACAAACTCCACACCAAACTACCTCTTTTTTCACTTTTCACTCTTCCAACACAATAGAGTCTATGAGATCATATGGCCCAAGAGGCAGGGCTGCTTGTACCACAGCCTGGTGCTGCAAAGTCCTGCTCAGGCCCTATTCCAAGTTGCCAGACTTACATGTTAACTGATACATGGGCGAAGCAATCTTTCTACAGTATTCAATTCAATGAATAAATCACAGCTTATTTGTCCATTTTCTTAGATATAAACAAAAGTATAACTCTTAACTGTAAGTTCTGAGTTTAGTCTTCAGCTCTTTCTAATATCCCCTTGCACCAGATATAGGCCTTCTCATACAGTGTTCAATTGCTTGTCAGTTGCTGTCAACTTTATCTCAGCATTAGCTGTCTGTAGTAGCTTCAAACTTAACAAAAATCCAGCTAATTCCTTCATCCTTGTATTCATTGCTTTCCTTCATCTTCCTTGCTTCCTCCTCAACTACATCCCTCCAACACACACACACACACACACGCATGTGCACTTTTCTAAAGCATGAACATTGCACAGGCCAGGAAAGTTTTCTCACAGAACTTTCTTCCAAGCCATCATTGATTAAAGTTTTTAGTAATTGGGCTGCCACCCTGTGCCAGAGACTATCTGTGCCCCCTGTGCCACCCAGAATGGCATCCTCATCACCAGCTTGCAGGAAGTGATCTGCTCCCAAAACCTCATTTTACCTCCTGCTTTCTCAGACCAATTCCAGTACCAACTGTATCAGTTCAGTTATTCTGGGAAGCAGATGCTGAGACAGCGTTAGGAGTGCAAGTGGTTCATTGAAAGATAACATCTGTGAAAGATAAAGGGGGAGAGCCCCAGACTGTGCTACAGAGCTGACAAAATCTTGGTCAAACCAATGGGGAGCTCTAGAGCAAAGACTGCCTGTTAGAGGGACCCACATTAGGCATAGAAGCCAGGCTCCAGCACCACTGCCATGCTCAGCCCTGGGCTGTGGGCTTCCCGGGAAGAGTAGAGCCTTGGTTAAAACACTGTGACAGTTCCTGCAGGTGCTACAGATGGAGGCTGGCAGCTAACTGCCTCCTGACAGTTACACAGAAAGCTGTTTCCTGGAGGGAGATCTGAGTGGTGCATCTCTGTGGCTGCCATACCCATTTTCTTTTTCATCTTCTCTGTTTGCACATCTGCCTTTCTGTACCAGCTTCTCTTTCTTCCTCTACCTATCATTTAAATGATGCTGGATGGTTTTGAGGTTCTTATCTCATGCCACACTTCTCCAGCCTCGCCTACTCCCATTCATACATCTAATGAGATTCTAATGAATTTGAATTTCAGATCTGTAAGCCAGGTCTCTTTTCTGAGCACTAAACTTATTTCATCCAATTGCTCACTAAAATATCATACAGTGTCCCTATATTTAACATTTCCAAAGGTGACATTATTATCTTCTTGGCCAAAACTATCTGTATACCCATCTCAGTGAATGGATCCATCGGTTACCCGGATGCTCAAAACAGCATAGTCATCTGCAACAACATGGATGAACCTGGAGGATATCATGTTAAGTGAAATTGGCCAGACACAGAAAGACAAGTGGTGCATGATCTCATGCATACGTGGAGTCTAACAACATTGATCTCATAGAAGCATCATGCATATGTGGAGTCTAACATCATGCATATGTGGAGTCTAACATCATGCATATGTGGAGTCTAATGACATTGATCTCATAGAAGCAGAGAGTAGGATAGTGGTTACCAAAGGCTGTGCAGAGGGTAGGGGGAGGAAGAAATGAGGAGAGGTTGGTAAACAGGTATAAAGTTACAGTTAGGTAGGAGGAATAAATTCTGATGTTCTATTGCACAGTAGGGTGACTATGTTAACAATAATGTATTGTATATTTCCAAATAGCTAGAAGAGATGATGTTGAATGTTCTCATCACAAAGAAATGATAAATGTTGGAGGTGATGGATTTGCAAATTACTCTGATTTGATCATTATACAATGTATACATGTATCAAAACAGCATACCGTATTCCAAAAATATGTGCTAATTAAAAATAAGAGAAAACTAAAAACATAAAATCAGTATTTAAAGACAAAGAAAAACAGACACATAGGATTATTCTTGATACTTTCTTCTCACTCATCCCTAATATCAAACCCATTATTAATTATTACTAGTGTAAATATATCTTGAATCTGTCTCCATTTCATTTGTTTTCATCTGAGTTCTCACCACTAACATTTTTTTCCACCTGAATGGAAATGGAGTTTCTTTTGTTCTTGCTAAACACAGCAGTCAGGGTGATCAGCCTGTACTGCGGATGGGGTCTCGTTCTCTTGAGTAAAATACGCTATTGGCTTCCATTGCTCTTCAGAAAATTTCAGACTCTTCACATGGTTTATGAAGTCCCCGTGATCTGGCCCTGCTTGCTTCTCTTTGCAGGCAGACCTTTTACTAGTTTCCCTCCACTTCAGTCACTTCTATTATTTCAGCCACTTTGAACTATTTTTATATTCTAGAATTTTATTTCAGCCACTTGGAACTATTTTTACATCCTAGAATGTGTCATTCACTCTGCTGCTCTTATTGCTTGCACAAGCTATTCCTTTTTATGGGAACATTCTTTATTTCCACTCTTTTTTTCCTATAATTAACCCTTTTCCATCTTTAATGCATATGAAAGCACAAAAATAGCAATACAGATAACTATGTGCTACCATCAAAATTAACCAGAAGTTAACAATTGGCTTTAACTTAGCTTTCTCTTTTATTTTTTAAATAAATAAAATGTTACAGCAACAACTAAAGCTCTGCCACTATCCACTTTTTCCTTCTCTCCCCACGCAGGGATTAAGATAGAATTTTACTGTTTTTGTACCCTCCCTTGCTGTTAAGAAATCTGCCATCAGCTCAGTTATCTTTCTCTTGATGCTTTCATCTTTGACTTTTATTTGCTTTTAAGGTCTCTTTGTCTTTAATGTTTAACAGTTTTCCTGTAATATGTGTAGATATTGATGAATTTTTATTTACCCTGCTTTGAATTCATTGTTCTATTTTGAATGAGAAGTTCTTAGCCATTATCTCTTTAATATTGTCTGTCCTCATTTTCTCTATTCTTTTCTCATGTGAGTCCTATTAGATGTAAGTTGGATCATCCATCTTTCATTCTTGCCTTTTAACTTCTCTTTTGTGTTTTCTAATATGATATCTCTCTGTGCTACATTTTATCTGGTTTCTTAGCTTTACATACATTTCCAGGCCACTATTCTTCAGCTAACTACTCTTCTGTCTAATCCATTTCTGTTATATTTCGGTTGTCTGTTCTGCTTCATATATCTGTTCATTTTTGTGGTTTTGATCATGTCTTTTATGTCCTGAATTATTTTTTTAAAAAACTTATTTTATAATCACTTTGAAATCATTCTATTCTCTGTAATTCTTGGGGGTGTCAGTTTGAAAACTGTGAGATCTTAATGGCTCTTTCATGGTGAATTGTTACCTTTTTATTTTATAATTTAGGATTATAAATTCATTTATCATTGAGAAAATGGCTCAAGGGGAGTTCCACAATTGTTTCCAACAGCAACATCAGGGATTTCACTGCTCAGGGATACATTTTATGATACTATCTCAGCTTGGGAGGTGTCTCAGTCATCCAGTAGTTTAAATGCCAACCAAAACACACAAGTTTATGGGCAAGGGCATGGTTCCAGATTCTCAAGAATGTTTTTTTAAAAATAGAATATTGAGTTTGATGCAGTGGCGTCGGGAGCAGGACGCCTCTTTGCCATTCAGATCATGGGGAAAGCAGTGGGAATCCAAGTGAGGAGCAGCCAGAGGACAACAGAGGAGAGGAAGGGAGGCTGATGACCTGGGCCCTGGGCCTGTGAAGGCTGTGACTCTTCTCTAGCTAGAGGACTCTTCTTTTGTGGGAAGGATAGCATCTTCTGAGGACCCCTGCTATGTGAGCAGGCTGACATAGGTGGTGATGAGGTCCGTTCCTTTCTAGATTCCTGTGGAGATCTGTAGGTAGCTGTTCACTAGGAAGTTAACTAAGAAAGAGAACAAAAACCATTCATTTAGATCCAAGGTCCATCACCGCTGGTAGCTGTGCTGGCTTTGGATTGTCGGACGACCATCAGCTTCAGCAGGTCTGCACTAGGGAACAATCATTCTTCCCTAGCCCAAGCGTGCCTCTGCCCTCTGTATCATTGACAGAGGCTGCATGTTTGGCAAGAGAACATAGTGACTGCTGAACTGAAAGTTGACTCTAACTCTCGCTACCAAGTTTTTCCCTGACACAGTGAAAGAGTACTAAGACATCAACCTAGGATACGTTGAGAACCAAGGACAAGATGGACAGGGCCAAGTAACTGGGCTTCAACCATGACTGGGACCAAGAATAAGACAAGAGCCCAGGCCAAAGCGGAAAAGAGGCTGCTATACAAGCTAAAGCTGGAGAAGAGAGGGAGGCTACGGGTGTGGTTAGGCCTGTAGCCAATACCTGGGCCAAAGCAAAAGACAAGCCAGGGTCTCTGACAGATGCAGTGGCAGAGATGAAGGCAGTGACTAAGAACAAGGTAGGTGCTGAGATGAAGGAAGGAGCCCCTGTCAGAGCCTAAGGCTCTGGGCAAAGCCACTGGAGATTTCAGTCCCAAGGCTGGGAATGAGTCCATCAGCTCCACATATAAAAATGGGGCTGGTATTGATGCCTGGGTCTGGGCTGAGGAAGAGGCCACTATCAATTCCTGGTTCTGAAATGGAGAAGAGGCTGGTAATCATTCCGGTGCTAAGAATGATAAACCTGAAATTGGTGCCCAGGTCTGTGCTGAGGAGTTGGAGCCTGTGACTGGGGCCAGTTGCAAACTTAGGTCTGGGGCTGAGGAAGAGGAGGAAGAGAATGTCATTGGGAACTGGTTTTGGGAAGGAGATGATGCTAGTTTTGACCCTAATCCTAAATCTGTGAATAGGATAGTTAGATCTCAGCCTGTGGATGAAATTAATGAAAAAAAAAAAAAAATAGGCCCAAGGACTGGTCTGAGGTAACTATCTGGCCCAAAGCCCCTGCTGTAACTCCAGCAGTATTCGGATTAGATCCCAGGCATCTGAGGCAGGCCCTCCTTCATATATTGTTTTGGCCTCAGCTGAAGAAAATGCCTATTCTTTGCCTGTGGCAACAGCCTGCCCTTCTGGGAACACTAACTCAAGCTCACAGCCCATCCCTGAGTGTCCTTTTGGTTCCGACCCTTGAATCCAGACCATAGATGAGATTAGACGCCAAATCAGGATTAGGGAGGTAAATGGGATTAAGCCATTTGCTTGCCCTTGCAAAATGGAATGCTATGTGGACTCTGAGGAATTTGAACAACTTGCTAGCTTACTTAAGTCAACTACTGATCCTCTTGTTCATAAAAGAGCACAGATTGCAATGGGTATCCATAACGTTCACCCATTTGCCCAAGAGTTTATTAATGAAATGGTATAATGATGGTTATTGAAAGCTTGCTCAGTTTTCCTTCCCCGGAAATGAGAAAATTACTAATTTTCTTATGAGTAATTACTCTGAATCCTCCTTCTGGGGATGAAAGACAACGCAAAATTGAATTACATGTTACGCATATGTGTAAAGACACCATGTCATTTCCTTTGAACTCACCTGGACAGCAATCTGGATTAAAGATACTAGGGCAACTGACTACTGATTTTGTCCATCACTACATTGTTGCCAGTGACTTTTCAGAGCTTTTTCATTTGCCATCCTTGAGAAAGTAAAAAACCAGACATCTTGTTTTGAAAGTAATTTTAAATATATCTGAAAATCCAACTGCAGCCAGAGACATGATCAATATGAAGGCACTGGCAGCATCAAAACTCATCTTTAACCATAAAGAGGCAAAAGCCAGTCTTATTAGTGGTGTGGCCATATTTATTAACGTAAAGGAGCATATCAGAAAGGTCTCAATTGTAGTTGTTGATCACTTGAGTTATAATACACTTATGGGCATTCTCAGGGAAGTTAAAGGGATTATTGAAGCAATGTAAAATGAGCCAGAGATAGAACACTTTGAACCATCTCCAAACTCTAGCAGGCTGTACATTCCCAAAGAGCCTTGTATCATGTTTTGTTATTATGGTGTACAAGTTATACATTGCATCTTTAACACATAGTTACCTGTGACAAGCTCTAGGTTTGAGCTAAACTATTTTGGGGGTATCAGATGAATATCATATCACTGGCTGAAAATGTTTGTTGATTTTTATCTTGTTTAGATTGGCATATTTTTAACATTTTATTTAAGATAGCGAACCAGTTCACTGTAAGTGAGCTAACTTGTTCATTAGTATCGCCTTAGATCCATCTGTGGCTTAAAATGGCAAAAAAGAAAACATCCTTGAATTTGTAATCTAGTTATAGAAGTAAGGCATACACACACACAAAGATAACTAACAGTACCTAGAGAGAGAGTGAGTGTGTGTGTGTGTGTGAGTGTGCACGTGTATACCCATGACCAAATGTGCACTCCGTACATAAAGGAGGCAGGGGTTGCTATAGGCTGTTTAATGTAAGAGAAACTACTATTTTTCTCCTATTCCAGCTGTATCAGATACTCATTCCACAACACAGAAAGATCCAGAATTTCAGACAAAATGTATTATTTGTTCAATTTTAATTTTGCTTCTACATTTATAACTCTTAAATTGTCAGGCTGTTTCATTTATGTCAAAGTAATCTCACAAAAGAGGAGGTGGAAACATTTTGTGAGTGCCTATTCTATGTCAGACACTGAGTTGGCACCATATTTTGCAAGTTTATTTTTTTCCTGTACTCACAGTGATCCTGTAAACTAGGTACTCGTGTTTTTAAAAGAACTCATTAGTCTGGGTACCCTCCAATGAGAATTAGAGAGGGTAAATACTTTTTCCTAGATTCCCACAGCAGGCAGGTGGCATAGCTGTTTTATCTGACACCAGAACCCATCTCACCATACTCCTTTACAGTTCCCCTGAAGGACATTTTGAGGTGATGGCCTTCAAAGCTCAGAGACTGGTTTTAACGTTTAATTTTGCAATGGAGGATGTCCATGCCAGGTTACAATTCTTAACTTCCTCCACATGCATGTGTCCATTAGACATTTGGCTGCATCTGGCTGGAGGTCAGCTGAAAAGTCTGAGATGAATAGATGGATTTTATCTGGCAGTGTCAGAAAAATAGTAGGTGCCCCACACTTTGTTCAGTGAGTAAGATGGAGATTTGGAGTCATCAGCAAGGGGAACTTGTTAGATGTCCTTTGCATCTTTTTCTATCCATTTGTACTTTATCTTCCCCAAAGAGCTGAAATCATCCTGTACATTGTTTTATATCCTGAATTAAAAAGGCAATTGCTTTTGGCCGGGCGCGGTGGCTCAAGCCTGTAATCCTAGCACTTTGGGAAGCCGAGGCGGGTGGATCACGAGGTCAGGAGATCGAGACCATCCTGGCTAACATGGTGAAACCCCGTTTCTACTAAAAATACAAAAAATTAGCCGGGCGTGGTGGCAGGCGCCTGTAGTCCCAGCTACTCAGGAGGCTGAGGCAGGAGAATGGCGTGAACCCGGGAGGTGGAGCTTGCAGTGGGCGGAGCGACAGAGCGAGACTCCGTCTCAAAAAACAAACCAAAAAGAAAAAGGTAATTGCTTTTTTCCTCCTTGCAAAATCATGCCTTAATTTTTTTTATCATTTGTGATTTATTCTCCTATGTGTCCTATGAAAGGCCAAAGGGCTTTATCTTTTACTAGTAGGCAAGCCTGGGCATTTCTGCATTTGTACCGGCTAACACGACAGAATAAATGTAATCGGAGAAATTTAGATCCAGAATTGCAGCTTCAACAATACAAAACAGCAAAGCTACAAGAGGCTGCTGTGCCAATCTACAGGACAGTGATTCTTAGTCGTTGGTATGGACCAGAAAGCATGCCCAGGACGTTTAGGTTATGGCTGAATTCTCTAAAACTCATGGTGGGAGTTATAATCCCTAGTCTGAGCTGAAACGGAAGTTTCTATGTGTGAAAATATGGGGTAATATGCTTTGAGGTTTTCTGACAGTTAAGAAACTAAAACAAGATCATACTGTAAATATGTATGGAACTTGCTTCCCCCCAGTTGTGTATTGTAAACATCTTTGCATGTCAATAAATATGCCTCTATAACAACAACAACAACAAAATAGAATATATACAAGGGATATGCAAACTTTGGTCAGTGGGAAGATCTTTGCTGACTCACATTTTCATTAAGTGTATAGCACTTTGACATCCCTCATTTTGTAGCAATATCTTAATTCCAACTCTTCCTGTCACATGTGCTGACATCTCTTCTTACCTAGTGTCAGCATTAAAATCCAAACTCTCAGCATCCTGAGGCTGGCGATTCCTTCCCCATGATCATCTTTCTACTTCTTGAGCATTCACAGAGCTTGTTACTCTGTTTTCAGTTCTTTCATAATATCTGGGGAGTTCCTGGATTTCTAGAGAGTTCAGGTATTCATTTGAAATAATTGTTATGTTTTATCTAACATTTATCAGTGGTCATAGTGGGAAGGTTTGGGGATTATGTAGACTTCCAGGAAGTCTTCATCTTTCAGTTCCTAGATTATTCATTGCCCAGATATTTATTGTCTTGGGGACTATATTTGGTATTGAAGAGAGCTGGTAAAAAATACAGATAGAGAGAGATAGATAGAAATAGAGATAGATCCTACACTATTAACTTTACAATAAAATTAGACATCAGTTTCTCCAGGAGGCTTTCTCTAACTTTTCTCAAATCTCAAAATTAGCTATTATACGTAGCTAACTCACTGTATATTTCCTCATTCTGTCATTCCTTTTTTTGTTTGTTTTTTGTTTGTTTGTTTTTTGAGACAGAGTTTCGCTCTTGTTGCCTAGGCTGGAGTGTAATGGCGCAGTCTCGGCTCACTGTAACCTCTCCCTCCTGGGTCCAGGCGATTCTCCTGTCTCAGCCTTCCAAGTAGCTGAGATTACAGGCGCCCACCACCACTTCCTGCTAATTTTTGTATTTTTAGTAGAGATGGGGTTTCATCGTGTTGGCCAGGCTGGTCTCAAATGCTTGACCTCAGGTGATCTGCCCGCCTTGGTGTCCCAAAGTGCTGGGATTACAGGCGTGAGCCACTGCTCCCGGCCTCATTCTATCATTCTATCACACTATTTTAATTATATGTTAATTTGTCTGTATCATCTTCAAGATTATAAGTTCTGAGAAAATGGTAAAGCATGTCCTTCTGATTCATTATTCCACAGTGTCTTGCACAAAGTCCACCACATTGCAGAAACAAGATTATTATTGCTGAACACAGTTGCTTCAGAAAGTACTTGAGAATTTTCAGTATCTTTTAAGAAAATTCAATTAGCCTGTTTTTCCCAACATTCATGCACTATCGACCCTTCCTTTTTCTCAAGTTTGTTCTTCTCTGTATGTAAATTATCTCAAGCCTCCTGTATCCTTAAAAACAAAGAAAAAAAGGAAACAGTAATACCTTCCCTAGTTTCCTGGATCTAAGGATTGTATTCTGTATCTCCTTCTGTCAAATATTACACAGTTTACCATTCCTGCATTTATAAGCTCTTTTAAAAGCCAGCCAAAGCAATCCTGGTGCTTCCCAGATGCCAGTTCCACAGGAATATTGGTCCCCCATGAGGCAATTTGCTAAAGCACTCTGGCTCTTTCCTGATGTCTGCACTTATGACTCATGGCTGATTTGATTACTTCCCGGTGACTCCCTGAATCCTTTGCTTGTTTCTACACTTCAACGCTAGTTCAATTTTCTTACATTAATTATGTTTTAAGCATTAATTATGTTTTAGGCTTGATTCAAGTCTTATGCTGCATCCCACACTTTTTAAAAAATTAAAAAACAAAACCTTTTTATTGCATCCCATGCTTTTAATTGACAGCTCAATTCACCTGGGATTTCTCCATCAGGTCACGCAGCTCTGAAAGCTCTCTATTGCCCCCTTCTGGTAGCTGGCAGACTAGCTCCTCAATTAGCTTACATCGTCAATGCTAACCTTGTTGCTTGATGTTGCTATGCCTCAGATACTAGTATCTTCCTTTCTTTCCTATATTCTTCACTGCCGCTGTTTCTTCATCATCTATTTATTCCTCATTCCTTTCAGACTGACTTCTGCTGCCTCCAGCCTTCTACCAAAACTTGCCATCCCATTGATACAAGGCCCTCTCAAGTCTTCTGGATGATCTCTGTATATGAAAATATTGCCCTTCCCTTTCCTACTTTGCCCCAACACTTTATTCTAAGAACTTGAAATTCTATTAGAAATTATCTACTCTAGGAGTCTTCAAATTTGACAACAGATTAAAATTGCCAGGACAACTTAAAAATACTGTTTCCTGGGCCCCCTTCCTGAAAATTCTCACCTTTTAGGTCTGAGGTAGAGGTCTCTTTTGACCTATTGTCAGCATTAAAATCCAAACTCCCATTTGAACTTTAATTTAAATGTATTTATTCAGTTAGGTAAATCATGCATTGGGTAAAAATTTAAACAATACTTAAATCCACCCTTCCTGTATAAGTGTTCTTACAAGCTATAGAGAAATACCTGAGACTGGGTAATTGATAAAGAAAAGAGGTGTATTTGGCACAGAGTTATGCAACCTGTACAGGAAGCATGATGCTGGCATCTACTTGGCTTCTGGGGAAGCCTCAGGAAACTTACAATTATGGCAGAAGGTGAAGGGGAAGTAGGCGTGGAGGAAGGGGGTGGGGAAGTGCCACACACTTTTAAATGACCAGATCTCATGAGAGCTCACTCACTGTCATGAGAACAGCACGACAGGGGATATCTACTCACCGTGATCTAATCACCTCCCACCAGGCCCCACCTCCAACATTGAGGATTACAATTTGACCTGAGATTTGGACAGGGACACAGATCCAAACCATATCACTTCCCCTTAGTTTCCTTACATTTCCTCTCCTAAGGCAATCCTTGTTAACAGTTTCTTAAGGATCCATGTAGGCACAAATTCCATATTCTAAAGACATGTCTCAACTGATTTGGATGCATTTGGTCCACTAAGCTTGAGGAGCCTCTGATTTAATTCACCCCTCTCATCTTCCTTGAAATCCTTTCATCCTTCAACATCCTTTATGCTGATTGTCGAACATCTCTGATAGTTTGATTCTGTCTTCTTGGTCCACACCTCCTACTTTTTCTGACTGTTTCATGTGGGCATTCCCCAAACTACTCCCCTTGATCTTCTTTTCTGTCTATATTTTCTTTCTTGACACATCTCTCCAGACCTATGAGTCACTCACAGAATATACTCATATCACTTGCGCCAACATCTCAAGCTAGCCACACACCAGTATTTTTTCTACCAGTTAGACATTTCTGTCTAGTTGTCTGGGAGCACCTCAAATTCAGCACCCAAAATGAACTCACCTTTCTGTTAACAAAACTACTTATGCTTCTCTTTTCCCCATTGTCCTTACTTCTGTTATCATTGACTCTTCCTCTGCCTCTTTTATGTTAATTGCACCTTGAAATGACCCACACTTCCTTTCCCTCCACTTCAGTTTCGTTTGTTACAGCATTTTTTACACTAGCTTCACTTGTGGTTACCACTTCCCTGCTCACTGCTCATAAGCCCCTTGAGGATTCTTCAGGGCAGCAACTATATTTTCTTTATTTCTATGTTCTCGGCACCTCGCTCATTCTCTCATAGTAGGTGTTCCATAGATATGTTGGGTCAATGAATATCCGTTAAAGCTCAAATTTTTAACATGGCAGTCGACATCTTCCATTTCTGATTTACCAAACTTTTTAATTTAGATAACTTAATTTACACCTCGCCACAACCAAACTGAACTATTCACAGCTCTCCTGAATGCACATTGCAATCTTCCTTTTGCACTTCTTTGTTTATGCTTTTCTTTCTGCTTGAAATTCTCATCTGCTCCCTGCCTATCAAAATCCTACAAATCCCTCAAGTCTCAGATCAAATGCCTTATTCTTCCCAAAGGCTTCCCAAATCCTTAAGTCCTGGGTTCCCACAGCGTGTGGATTGCACTTTAGTCTCACTTCTATTCGACTAAATTTATAAAATCATCGGATTTTAGTTGTGAAAGACACTTTAGAGGTTCGGATTTTAGTTGTGGAAGACATTTTAGAGGTTACCTAAGACAACCCTGTATTTTACAGCTAAGGGAACTGAGACCCAGAAAGAGTAAATGTCTTGCTCAAGATTAAATATCAGCCAGCGGCCAATGGAGCCAGACCTAGAACCCAACTCTCCTGAATTGTTTTCCAGAGCTATGCTGCCTATGCAATTGTTTTAGCTTCTCTTCCGGACCATTAGTGCCTAAAGTCAAGGATTAAATTTTATTCAGCTTTAATTCCTTATAATATCCAATATAGCACCTTTCATATAGTAGGTTCACAAAAGCTGTACTGGATTGAAATGAACATTTAATGTACTGGTTAATAGATATTTTTAGCCAGAGTTCCCTGGAAAACAGAGTGTGAGGCAGAGATTACTTGCTGATGTGAGAGTAAGGAGAAAGAAAAGGCAGGAAGGGCTAAGGGACAATGCAGTGACTGCTGCTTCCCAGCGAACCTGGAAACCCAGCAGGGAATGTGGCAAGTGGTCTGTACATCCAAGCAAGGTATCTGTGGCCAGGCTGTATGGAACCATGCCTTGGGGCAGTTCATAATAAGCAACTTACTGTCCCCATATCGTCTCATATCTTTTTTCCCACCGATCAAAGTTACTCCCCTGCACTTCCAGTTCTGTCATCTGGCCCCTTTGATGGCTCTTTGGAAAGCCAGATTCCATGCCCTGCGGGAAGGTTCCTCGGTTGAGTCCAGAGTGGAAGAGGATGCAAATAAGATATGTCCAATAAAAAAAGCTTTGAACCTACCCCTCTTACTTAACCCTGTTACTTGAGATTGTTCCTATTTTGGTTTTTGAAATCCATTGATGTTGGAAACACAAAACTGGTGATGGCTTTCTTTAAGAGACAGGCTGAAACAGAAATTTTTTTTTTTTACACGGAGTTTCGCTCTTGTTGCCCAGGCTGGAGCACAATGGCACAGTCTCGGCTTACCGCAACCTCCGCCTCCTGGGTTCAAGCGATTCTCCTGCCTCAGCCTTCCCAGTAGCTGGGATTACAGGTGCCCACCACCACTCCTGGCTAATTTTTGTATTGTTTGTAGAGACGGGGTTTCACCATGTTGGCCAGGCTGGTCTCGAACTCCTGACCTCAGGTGATCCACCCACCTCGGCCTCCCAAAATGCTGAGATTACAGGCATGAGCCACTGAGCCTGGCTGAAACAGATAATTTTTAAATGTTTTGTGCAAGTTAACAGTGACATTCATGAAGAGAATGATTAAAGTACAGCTTGAATAAGTTCTGATTTTTCTCTCAAGAATTATGTGCAAATCCATATATGACTTTTAAAAATCATCAGATTTCAATGTTTTCTCATATGATGTTATGATTCTACATTAAAGAACTATAAACTCTTCTAATTAAATTACTCAAGATAGTGCAAAAGAATCCATGACTCTTTGTCCTCAGATATAACTCGTACCCTAAATGCAAGTTGTTCACCTGTGCACATGACAAAAAACACCTAAGTAGGGGGAAGAATTCTTTCGTTCAGACAAGTGGTTTTACCTACTTAAAAAAAAGCCTTGAAAACTTGGACACCCTTCAAGAGCCTCTGAATATTTTTCTTCAGCAGAAATTCCAGCCCAGATGTTCAATAACTCAGGTTTGTTTTAAAAGAGGAAATAGAGAGACAAATTTTTGTAAAGGGCAAAATTTGAAAGCAATTAATGGTGACATGTCCAAGAATTTTGCTTCATTTTATTATTAACGCAACCATTCTTTCCAAATTTTATTGTCAGATATTGGAGAAGAGAGAGGAAAAAAGTCTGGGAATTGGAGATAAAATTCAACATTAAAGGAGATATTTTAAATCCCAGTCAAGAGGAAAGGAAGAGTTGATGGCTAAGCTGACTGCCAAAAGACATTGTAAAGTTACCAGATAACAACAAGTGATAATAGAAGGGCCTAGGGAAGTTCTGCTCATAGACTTCAAACTTGGAAAGGTGTCCTGCAGACCAAAACCTGCTGACCTAGCAGTGGCAAAGTTGCCTTAAATGAATTCACACCGACAAGCCTGGAGGGATTGTCTCTTCATGCTAAAGTGATTTGGTCATACATATCTGAGGGCACTAGGTGAAATTTCTGGAGAATCTTGGAAAATAAGTGTGGGACCAGAAAGATAGAATCACTTTGTTCTGGTTTACTTTAAAAGGATAAAAGGTGCTTTTCATTTGCTGGATCACTTAAATGCTCTAAGCCTCTGGTTCTCCTATAAACTGGGGACTATTTACTAGCCCCATTTATTTACCAGAATTGTTTTGATAATTTAAAAAAAAGATATGCAAGCTAATCATAAATTCTAAATCAATATAAAAATGGGCTGGGCGTGGTGGCTCACGCCTGTAATCCCAGCACTTTGGGAGGCCGAGGCGGGCAGATCACGAGGTCAAGAGATCAAAACCATCCTGGCCAACATGGTGAAACCCTGTCTCTACTAAAAATACAAAAATTAGCTGGGCATGGTGGCACATGCCAGTAGTCCTAGCTACTTGGGAGGCTGAGTCAGGAGAATCCCTTGAACCCAGGAGGCAGAGGTTGCAGTGAGACGAGATCATGCCACTGCACAGAGAGACTGGTGACAGAGAGACTCTATCTCAAAAAAAAAAAAAAAAGATAGTGAATGACTATTTAAGTCTCCTTCTTCTTTCCATTTTCATTGCACTTTACACATACTACTGTTGTAGATCTTACTGTGTTGCATGATGGAGAGGTTTATGTCCAGTTTCCCAACTGGAATGTGAGATACTCAAGAGGACAGACGTCAACTTATTTTTCATATGACCCCCCCAAACCCAAAACAAGGATTAGCATTTAATGAGTGCTTAACAAATGCTTGCTGAATGCAGCAAGATTAAAAAATAATCTCAGCAGACCGTGCTGCAAAACAGAATTGCAAGATGATACCTAACTAAGATAAATATAAACCCTACATTTGACTCTAAATAATAAATTGCACAATTATCGGATTGTAAAGTCCTAGTCCAGAGGTCATGGTAAAAACATCTGGGAGCTGCAGTGAACTATAAAAACAGACAAGAGACCGATGAAGCTTCTAAAAATATTAACTTATTAATACTAGCATAGAATCATGGGAAATGATGGGAACCAAGAGAAATGATAGTCTCACTGCGTTCCTTGTGGGTCAAATCACATTTTAAGAGGAATTGATAAACTAGAGTAAATTCAGGTGACTCCATCTAATAGGATAGACAGTACCCCATGCTATACCAAAACGAGTTAAAAGAGCTCAAGTAGGGCTCTGGGGAAGAGAAAAATAAAATACAGATTTGAGCTGTCTTCAGTTATTTGAAGGAGATCCAGTGTTGTCCCAGTAGGCTAAACTTAGACCAAAAAAATTGTACTCCCAAATTTGATTATCACATATCAGATTTGGATTCAGTAAGAAGAACTATTCTAAAGATTACAGCTGTTCAACAATGGAATGGACTCCTCTGGACGGTAGAGAGATTGTGTCACACAATACCTGGGGCTTAGACATTTCTTGTAATCCTGTCTGTACTTAGCATAGCTCTGGACACACAATCCATAGTCACTAAATATTTTTCACAGATTGATACTAGGGAAAATAATAATATTTAACTATGGGTATATGCCTACTCTGCCCAGTAATGTTTAGTATTGAACCAGAGATCTAGATTAGTGATCTCCAGATTTAATTCATTATATACTCCTATCAGTAAAGTTTTTGAACAGGTACTCCTAATATATACATTTATTTATAAATTCTATACTATACTACTCTACTAATCGTCATATCAAATACATGTTTATAAAACAAAAATAATGTAAGGGCAAAAATATGAGATAAAGAAAAATAAATGTTAATGTGTTTTCTTTCTGCACACCAATGGATCATCATGGCCACCCCACTTTGCAGAGAACTGGTCTATAATTAAGGGACTTAACATCTGCCTAAATACCTGGATATTTTAGGCCCTTCTGAGTCTGAATGATCTACATATCAATCTTAATTTTTTCATTTCTCTTTTCCCATGTAGACAAAAACAGAATTAAAAAAAAAGGTTAAGCGATGTTCTACCATTTCTATACAGTTGACCCTTGAGCAACACAAGTTTGAACTTCACAGGTCCACTTATATGAGGATTTTTTTTCAATAAAAGTAACACTGAGTATGCTGCCTCTTCTGCATCCCCTTGCACATCCTCCATCTCTTCCATCTCTGACACAGTGAGACAGCAAGACCAACCCCTCCTCTTCCTTTTCCTCCTTAGCCTACTCAACATGAAGATAACAAGGATGGGGACCTTTATGATGAGTCACTTCCACTTAATGAATAGTAAATATAGTTTCTCTTCCTTATGATTTTCTTAATAACGTTTTCTTTTTTTTCTAGCTTACTTTATTGTAAAAGTACAGTTTGCAATACGTATGCAAAAAAAGTCTTCACTGACTGTTTATGTTATCAGTAAGGTCTCTAGTCAGCAGTAGGCTATTAGTAATCACTTTAAAAAGCCACTTATAGATTCAATGCTATTCCCATTAAACTACCTTTGACATTCTTCACAGAACTAGTGAAAAAAAAAACTATTTAAAAATTTATATGAAACCATAGAAGAGACCAAATAGCCAAGGCAATCCTAAGCAAAAAGAACAAAGCTGGAAGCATCACGCTACCCAACTTCAAACTATACTACAGGGTTACAGTAACCAAAACAGCCTGATACTTGTAAAAGAATGAACACATAGACCAATGGAACAGAATAAAGAACCTAGAAATAAGACCACACACATACAACTATTTGATCTTTGACAAACCAAGCAAAAGCAAGCAATGAAGAAAGGATTCCCTGTTCAATAAATGGTGCTGAGATATCTGGCTAGCCACATGCAGAAGATTGAAACTGAACCCTCTCCTTACACAATATACAAAAATTAACTCAAGATGGATTAAAGACTTAAATGTAAAACCCAAAACTATAAAAACCTTGGAAGACAACCTAGCAAGTACCATTCAGGACATAGGCACGGGCAAAGATTTCATGACAAACATGCCAAAAGCAATTGCAACAAAAGCGAAAATTGACAAATAGAATCTAATTAAACTAATGTGCTTCAATTTACTTTGTTGAGAGTATAAAAAACACTATCAACAGAGTAAACAGGCAACCTACAGAATGGGAGAAAAAATTCGCAAACTATGCATCTGACAAAGGTCTAATATCCAGCATCTATAATGGACTTAAATTTACAAAGAAAAAATAAATAACCCCATTAAAAGGTGGGCAAAGGACATGAAGACATACATGTGGCCAAAAATCACATGAAAAAAAGTGCCACATCACTGATTATTGGAGAAATGCAAATCAAAACCACAATGAGGTACCATCTCATGGCAGTCAGAATGGCTATTAAAAGTTAAAAGAAATGCTTTTACCCTGTTGGGAGTATAAATTAATTCAGCCATTGTGGAAGACAACGTGGTGATTCCTCAAAGACCTAAAGACAGAAATACCATTCAACCCAGCAATCCCATTACTGGATATATACCCACAGGAATATAAATAATTCTATTATAAAGACACATGCGTATGTTTATTTCAGCACTATTCAGAATAGCAAAGACATGGAGTCAACCTAAATGTCCATCAGTGATAGACTGGATTAGGAAAATGTGGTACATATACACTATGGAATACTATGCAGCCATAAAAAAGAATGAGATCATGTTCTTCGCAGGGACATGGATGGAGCTGGAGGTCATTATCCTCAGCAAACCAACACAGGAACAGAAAATCAAATCCCATATATTCTCACTTATAAGTGGGAGTTAAATTATGAGAACACATTAATGCATAGAGTGAACAGTACACATTGGGGCATTTTAGAGGCTGGAGGATGGGAGGAGGGAGAGGATTAGGAAAAACAACTAATGGGTACTAGGCTTCATACCTGGGTGATGAAATAATCTGTACAACAAACTCCCATGACACAAGTTTACCTGTGTAACAAACCTGCACTTGTACCCCTGAACTTAAAATAAAAGTTAAAAAAAAAAGAATAAACGGTAGCAAACACACCTTCTTGCTACAAAAGAAAAAAACAGTAGGCTATTAGTAGTTAAGTTTTGGGGTAGTCAAAAGTTATGTGCAAATTTTTGATTATGCCATTGTCGACACTCCTAAACCCCTCCATTGTCAAGGGTGAACTGTATATGTTTTTGTAAGTCTTTTATGAAAATATTTTTAAATGTCAGTTTTTTGTTGACCCTGCATGATTGTGATAGAATTTTTCTACCTCGTGTCTCCAAAACAGATGTTGTTCCCTTATAATTATAATACATTTTACAAAATCGCAACTGCAGAGTGTTTTGTTGAAGTGATCATCTTAAATGAATGCATGAGCAGTAACCGGATCAATCATTCTTACTCCTGTCAAGCTTTCAATTACATTCCAGAGTCCCAACACAAACCTAGCTGCTTGTTGGAACATCTAGATGCCCTTTGCTTCTAGATCCTCCCTCTTTCCTCCCAGATTTGGATTACCTTTAAATGAGCTATTATCTGATATGATGCCACAGTTTCCATGATTCGTATTCATTTTTTTAAAACTTTCGTCTATGATCTAGTAAGTGACGATGACTGGTTTATTGCAAAATTTTCTGAATCACTTTGCTCTGTCAGATTAAGCTTTCAGCTAACCAGCAGAGGGAGCACAAAGAGACACACTGGTTTCATCTCAGTGTACAGGGAGTCTAGTTACTAAGTGGACGAAGAACTCCCGCACATTGAGATCTGGTCCTCAATGGCAAGAAGCACTGTTCGAGCAATCAGGAAAATCTGGGCTTTAAGCAGTGGCACCACTACGAATTTATTCTCTTGCCTAAGATTACTTGGAATTCCTATAGTAGTGGGGGAGGGGGGACTCTCTTTTGTACTAGTTCCTCCTTAAATTTTAAAGAAATTGAGCCCGTGGACTGAGGTGGGTGCGGATGGTCGGATGCAGAGGAAACAAAAATTTCTTCTCATCTAGCTTCCACTCCAAATCTGTTTCTCCCAGAGAAAATACAAGACTTAGGAGTGCTGTATGAAGTCTCTTGCTGCTCTATTCTCTAGGAAACCTAATATGAAATCATTAAGCTACTGAATGTCAGTTTCTTCAACAGTAAAGAAGATACATTATTATTGCTGTTATTATTACTACTACTACTACCACCACCACCACTACCACCATTACTATCCATTTAGTGACTTCTGTTTTCTCTACTTAATCTCACTTATTCAGCATATCAGCCCTAAGAGGCAGATTTTATTGCTCCCATTTTACAGATGAGGAACTGGAGGCTTAAAGAGGTTGAAGAACTCAACCAATGTCAAGCAACTAGAAAGGAAACTTGAACAAGGTGTCTCTGATTCCAAAGCTCCATGCTTTTCATCTGTGTTGGTAATAAAAAGAATAATACCATATCACAGTTATATTGTACATTACAAAGCACTTTAACCTTTATCATCCCCACCTCAGGATAATTCTGTGAGCTAAACACGGACAAATAGTAACATTCACCCCTCCCTATCTCTCTTTACCTCTTTAGCTCCTATTTTTAAAAAACAAGCAATTAAGGGAACTAAAGCTTACAAAATGTAAAGGATTCTTCTAAGGTCACATAGATGAAAAATGGATTTGGGATTAAATGGGTTTTATTCCTGTAGTTGCCACATCACACTGCTTTGCCACATAGAGAGGAAGAGACCTAGCTTTGCCTCCAACTAGCTCTTTTACCCTAAAATGATCATTTCAACCCTGGAGTTCTTGCATATACAAAATAGATGGGAGTAACAATAATAATTAATACTTATGTTAACAACCTCACGGTATTCACAAAGATCAAATGAAATATGGAGATAGTTATGAAATAAGTAAATAATATACAGACAAGTATAGTTCTATTGTAAGATTATCCTGGGTGTTAGAAACTAGGTTATGTCTGACTTCTGGCAAAATTACAGGACAGGGCAGGTTAGTGTCTAATCTGCCTACTTCCCAATCCCCAGGTAGCTGTTGCCTGAAAAGGCATCGGAAGATACTTAAGAGATAGGAGATTGTTCATATTTACTTAATTTTTTGGATGAGACTGTTTGTCTGGACTGTCCCATGAGATGGTATTTACCTACTTGGGAAGCTCATTCTCCCATTTGGGACTTGGAAGCATTCTCATTGTACAACAGTGAGAGCTGGAATGCCATTACATCATTATGAACCACCCAGTGCCCATTTGATATAGTTAATAACAAGGATTAATGAAGTAATTTAAAAGGAAGAAATAGAATCCTTGCCCTGATCCAAGACAAAGGGACAAAAAAAATTTCTTTCTGAAATTTGAGGGAAAAAATATTGGTTGCTTCTATTAAGAAACTGCCTGAGAAAAGTCACAGTGTGTGTGTTATGTGGGAAATAAGAGTATTGGGGCAGGCAATCATTCATATGTTAGATTTCTTTGTTCAGATCAATATTGTTTGAGTGCTAACACTGTGGTAGGTGCTGGAAATCGAATGCTGAACAGAACAGGTAAGTTGCCCACACTTTCATGGAATTTGCATTTTAGACAGACAGCCAACAATGATCAAATAATTACATGTTTGGTGGGTGTTACAAAGGAGAAAAACAGACTTCCATTATGACCTCTTATGTAATCACACTGCAATATCTTGAAGTTATTACTTATAAAGATCAAGCAGAAGCTACTGCTGCATACTAGAGAACTTTAAATGATTTCCAACATCGAGAAACTTGAATTTCTTAAGGAGTAGTTATTATAAAAAGAAACTGCAATGGCTAATCTTGGCTGTCTCTCTGAAGCCAATATAAAGAAAATGAGTGATACCCAACATTATCTTGACCTCACTGACAACTAGATAGCCTAAGAAACAGTGTGTGCAATAGAGTAGAAGGAAGAATCAAAGGACATATTTTATAAGGATAATGAGTTCTGCTTTCTTTTCCTCTTCTGGGCTATAATAATTTTTGTCTCTTTTGTAATCATACCCTCTTGGAAAGCCACTGGCTTGGACTGATTTATGCCTACTACAGATTTTTCCTTCCAAAAGTACATCTCCATGACTAAGGAAATGGGCTGTCTCAGGTTGGCTGGTTCCATCAAGAACACTTAAAACTTGATTGCACTATTGTAAAACCAACTGGGGTCTTAGCATCAACTTGCATTTTCTCATTGGCATCCAATTTTGAGGATATCATATTGCTTGGAGAAGAAAGAGGCAGTAGTTATAATTTCCATGGACTTACAGAGTTTTAGAGACTTGAATATCGTGTACTTTAACCTCACACCCAGTGTAAGAATCTCCTATACCTGATTCATGATATTCATCTTTTGAATACATAGGGTAAAAAGAGCTTACTCTCTCATTTTTGAAGAATTCTGTTATTCTTTTTTATATTGGAGAAAATCTACCACCATTAGTCTTAGATATGTTCACCAGAGCCATCATGGACCAAATCAGAAGTAATCATTTCTACTTAAAGACTTTCCTCCTCTTCACCACTAACAAGTCTTTTCTCTTCTAGGCTAAACATTCCAGGTTTTTCCTCCATTCTGTATACCACATGATCCTCCAAATTGCTCCCATTTTGGATGATGGAGCTTGAGGAGGTGGAAGATCAAAATGTTAGTGTGTGTTATCTAACATATTTGCTCTTTCTCTCAGTTTTGTAACATTAGCAGGTTTGATCAATATTTCACCTGTGCTGCATTTCACATTGATAATTAAACTATACAGGGTTGCTTTAATTATAAAGCTAAAAGTGGATTTTTTTCCATTAACATTGCCAGATAGGATGATTTGCCAACTCGTTCTCTGGGTCTAGAAAATGCCCAATGTAGTCATATTGACTCTAAAATCAAGCTCTGGATGTGAAGATGCTGCCATGCTGTTGAGTCAAAAGAATATATTATTTTTGATTTCTGTTAGACCAGTAATTTTAGTAACTTTGGCAAAAGGAATATAAAAACAAGCAATCTCCAATTTATAGGGCTGCACTGTAGAAGTCATTTGTTTGGAATGTATTTCACATGAGTATTAAATTTTTGGGGAAGACTACCAAATTTTTTTTCTTTTTTTTTTTTTTTTTTTTTTTTTGAGACAGACTCTTGCTCTGTCACCCAGGCTGGAGTGCAGTGGCATGATCTTGGCTCACTGCAACTTCCACCTCCTGGGTTCAAGCGATTCTCCAGCCTCAGACTCCCGAGTAGCTGGGACTACAGGCGCATGCCACCACACCTGGCTAATTTTTTGTATTTTAGTAGAGACAGGGTTTCACCATGTTGCCCAGGCTGGTCTCGAACTCCTGAGCTCAGGCAATCTGCCCGCCTTGGCCTCTCAAAGTGCTGGGATTACAGGCGTGAGCCACCGCACCCGGCCAAAATTTTTAACTCCTAAGACAACTGACATTGTAATACCACCCCAGAAATCAGTTGCAAACCAGAATGTCATTTCAGGTTCTTTAACTTAACATGTACCATAAGCACCACTAGAAATATTTAGACATCTAGCACGATGTTTAACAATGTTTTTCTGGATTCAGATGACCAGGATCACTGCTGGGAACACCAGGAATATTTTCATGCTTTTATTCTCCTATCCAATTGAGTTAAGGATCCCCGGCCCCACATCTGCTGAATAAAGAAAACTGGGATCCTTGTGGCCTGAATCTGGTGGTGGCTGGGAAGGTTAAGATGCAGTGATAGATGCTACAGAGCTTCTGGAAGAAAGCCTGCCTACCACTGGGGTATACTCCTCAGTCTTCATGGGTCGCAGTCAGACTCCCATTCTCTCTTTCCCTCCACATCAGCCTGATTCATAGCCTCTTCGTACTCATTCTCTCTCTCTCCTCCTACTCTCTCTTCCTCAGGGGTCATGACAAAATCTTCCAGTTTTGTTTCACTTATCCCTTAAGCACTCTCCAATGCTTTAACAGTTTTCTAAGGTTTGTTTTTCCCCTGCTGGGTAGCTAATGAATTAATTAAGAGGGGAATATTGCTAGTTGCAAAAGGGAAGTGGGGTCTATAGAGGATCTCTCCAGTGGCAGCCTCTGTCTCTCAATCTCTCTCCCATTCTGTCTCACTTACAGCTGGCAGGGAGAGGCAGAATCACCTGCAGATGCTGCCTGTGGGCTGAGTAAAATGCACCAACTTTTCAAGGAAAAGCAAGGACAGGCGATTCTAGGCCTTAAGGGAAAGATGGTGAGGTAGGTCTGACATCTGGCCTTTGATGAGAACACAGAACAGTGCTTCTTTGTGGGAGTTGGGAGTGAGAAGCTGGGAACTAACTTTTATTTTTTTTTAACTCTTAATTGCATTTATTTTATGCTGAATTTATTCCCATGCCATAAGTTTTTGTTTCTTCAGTTTCTTTTGAGATATCTTTTTTTTCTTATGTACAACAGAAATATCATATGTTGCAGAAATATCAGCACAAAAGAAACTTACTGAATCCTTACTGAAAAGGAACAGATTGTTCCAGATTACTTCTCTTCAGGTTTAGGAAAAATTTGTTCCTTTTCAGTAAGGATCATCTTGATGTGGCAGGGAGAGTACATGCATGGGTTAATCCGACCATGAGCTCTATAAGGCCAGTAGCAAATCTTAGGTGCTTTATTTACCTGGGTATGCTCAATGACCTGAGAATCTACATCTACACCCTTAAGTTCGGCATTTCTCTCAGCATTTATAAACGTGTGCAGCAAAAATTCAGCACTCATTTTGGGCCACCAACCCTGTGTCCAGCCCCACTGCTTGGCCTGGGCACTACCAACTCCCCCATTGTAACGTCAGAATGGTACACACTGTTTCTGTGAAGTGACATCTTTCAGATACTTGGTGGCTTTTCGTATAGGCACACCCTTGTTGGCCTGGGCAGTTTCACGAGTGTTCTTACAGGAAACACAACTATTTGAAATTCTTGATTTGCCTGATTTTGAGGGGTTTTCTGGGTCGAGTGAACAGAAAACTATTTTCACAGATCACCTCAGGCCACTTAGGGGAAGAGTGGGACTCACTTTCTTGATGTTGCTTTTGCCTGCCTTCTCTTTTCACAAAGGAACAGATGTTCCTTTCACCAATCTTTCACCATCATTCATTTTTCTTCCTCCCCTTCTAAGACACACTTGGCTATTGCAGAAACACAGTTCCTTAAACACAAGTCCAAAATTCAAACAGCTCTGAACATTCAAAGTTTTTGGCAACCTACATTGCAGCAGAATTTGGCCCAAGCTGACATGAGGTGATATCATCTTTATTTACTCACATATTTACTACAAAAATATCAATTATCAATGGGATTGTTTCAAAGTACAGCCCCAGTTCCTGCTTGAGTATAATCAAACATATGTATATTACCTTTCTAAAATCTGAAAATTTTTGAATTCTGAAATACATCTGGCCCCAAAAGTTTCTAGGTAAGGGATTATAGCCCTTTATTTCCTGTTTTCCTACATCTTTCTCTTTCCAGCTAAGTGTAAAAGAGCATAGACTCTGGTAACCCAAGCTGAATTCAAATCCTATCTCTAAATATCAGTTGTGTGTGATTTTGCTCTGTTTACTTAAGCCGTCTGTGCTTCAGTTTCCCCATTTGTAAAATAGGGATAATAGTATTACCTATCTCAATGTTGTTGTGAAGATTTAATTGAGTTAATCTATGTAAAGTGCTTACAGTAATCTCTAGCACATAGTAAGCACTATAGGTTTGCTATTATCATCAACCTTAATCCTTCACTCTACCCAAAAATATTACCTAATGTCCCAATTATAAAATCCCTGCTCTTCGCCCTATTCCCTCCATAGTTAACCCTCTATCCATTTTCTTCCACTCATGCCATAAACAGAAAACCATTTGTCATTAGTTACCATTGACTACTCTTCAACTGGCTGAAATCTGGTTTGCTATCCTATTTCTCAACTCCATGGTAATTTCTCTCATTAAGGTCCCTAATGCCTCTTAACTGCCAGTTTAAAAGACTGCTGTTTAGTTTCTTTTGTGCTGTTATTTCTGCAACATATAATATTTCTGTGACAAACAGACTCGGTTCTCCTTCTACTTCATTTTCATTCTACTGCTCCGGTGACTCGCTCATTAAAGGTTGACCTCCCCACGTGTTTCATCCTTTGTCCTTTTTGTACAGTACACATGCTCCTTAGAAAAATCTCATCCAATTTAAAGTGTCAGCTATCACCTGGATAATAATGACTGCCACATTTTATCATTAGCCCTGACCTCTTCCTTGTGCTTCAGACTACATTTCCTATTTGCCTCCTGTGTCCAGCCCCACCACTTGACCTGGGCACTACCAATTCCCCCATTGTAATGTCAGAATGGTGCACGCTGTTTTTGTGAAGTGACATCTTTCGGATACTTGGTGGCTTTTCATATATGCACACCCTTGATGGCCTGGGCAGTCTCACAAGTGTTCTTAAAGGAAACACAAATATTTGAAACTCTTGATTTGCCTGATTTTGAGGGGTTTTCTGGGTCGAGTGAATAGCAAACCATTTTCACAGATCCATCTCCACTTGGATGACCTGCAGGAATCTCAAATGTAATATATCCCAACGAAATGTATGATCTTCTCCCTGACATCCTGCCCCTAACCCCCATTCGAGCCCCCAAAGTAATCTCACAACATGTATGTTTTTTCATTTTTAATCTCAGTTTTAATGGCTTTGCACACTTCACCTATTAGCTTAGGCCAGAAATGTTGAATCTTCATTCGTCTTTAACTTCCACATTCAATCAGTCACTAAATCCCGCCAATTTGTTTTTAGTAACATCGCCAGAACCTGCCTACTGATTTACTAAGGGCTTGTACTAACTATCATGTAGACCAGTGGCTTGACCTTTTTGCCCATAACCCATGGTATAAAATATATTTTACATTGTGCCCTGGGATATAGACATGTTTATGTACATCTGTGCTCTATTTTATTTCATTTCACTTTTCTAAAATTATGGTTATGATACCCTAAATTGATTTTACAATCTACCAATGGGTTACAATTTGCAGTTTAAAACACCCTGACCTCAAATAATAGCACTTTACTCGTCTCCCCTCTCCCGACCCCAGTGGGTCAATAGATAGCACTTCAGAGGTTGTGTACCAAAACCCTTAAAGGCGGGGATTGTAATCTGCCAAAGGAAATACTCCCAAGAAGGTGATTCTGATATCTCCTATATGTTCTACTCAGTTATCAAGACAATACTGAATATTTCTTAGACATGTACTATACATAAAGCACACAGCTGTGGCTCAAATAAGGATGGTTCACTGATTTGGCACTCACATTTACATGAACTTGGAACCCTCAAAAGCCCTTAATGCTCCATGTATTTTCACACCTCCATTGACACTGCACATACTATTCCCCTTGCCTGGAGTGTCCTCCATACTCCCTTTCATCAGGCAGATGCCCATCTGTAGCAATGTATACAAAAATCTATTTATTTACCAAAGACAGTTAGGTAGCAGAGGGGTAGTAGTGGTACTGGGCCCAGTTTATGTCCCTCTCCAGTTACTCTGTTTCCTGGTCACAATGGTCCCAGCAACCGCCATGGTCATTGCTGCCAGCTCACTCCACAAAGTCTGTCACAATAGCCTGCCCCTCACTCTTTGATTTGCTGACTCAGAAATACTGGAAGTCACATTCATGGTTTATTTAAACAAGGAAAAACATACGTATGAGCAGGATGCCCCACAGGTGTTAACAACCACATGGCCTTCTGATTAAGAAAGTTTCCATCCTTGGATACTCATGGTTTTCTCCCCATTTCTCTCCTACCTAGGAAATATAATATGAGGAAGGCACTGTTAGGATCCCCGCCTTAAGGGTGAGGGAACTGGGGCATAAAGAGATTGCGTGATTATTGCAAGGCACTTAACCAATATGCAGCAGAGCCTATAGTTTGAAAACATCTCTGGAGATGAAAATATGCTCCTTTTCTCTCCTATAATATTTAAGGGAAAAAGACTACAAATCCAATTTGTACTTGTCTACGCACTGGTCCTGTTTCTCCTGCCTTCTCATGAAGGGGACTCAAGCCTTTGTGTGTGTGTGTGTGTGTGCATGTGCACATGCATGTGTATCTCTGTGTGTGTACTCTCAATCAGCACTCTAAAATATATTGGCACTCTGAAATATATGTGTATTTATGCATGTTTTATAGGCACATATTACTGTATAATGTACCATGTAAATTATAAAACAAACACACAAAAACATAAATTCAAAAAGCATGAATTTTTAAAATTATAAGAGAAAGTTCTAATATTTTTTCTGCACTCCCCAGTATATTATCTTGGATACTGTATTTTGGAGACCTGCCATAAAGTATCATACTTAGTAGAAAAACATATTTTCTTTCATATACAGGAAAAATATTGATCCACAATCAATATTGTTCACAGGGTTGCTTCTCAAGCTGTGGTGTTGTCTGAATGTCATATCCCCCAGGATGCCATTCAAGACAAGCATTTGCAGTTTTGAGATGGCTAATTCTAATTAGGAAAGCAGACTGCCACCACAGGTTATAATCTGACTAATGTGTTCTTGGAACCACGGAGCTACTGAAGTTTTCGGGTATGATGTCAGTAAGGAGTGATGAAAGGAGGACTGGATTAACAGCAGATAAAAGTTCTAAATAATTTGACCTCTGCTTAAAATAGCGATGGGCCTTGAACAAAACATTTAATAGTAACGGGTCCTTTGATTAAATTGCTTTTGCATGTATTTAATATTAATTCCACTGATATGATACTAACCCTAAGAAATAAGCATGGCTGATACTAGCCCTTAATTTTATATCATAAATAAGCAAAATCTTAAAGAGAGTAAATGACTTGCCCACACAGTAAGAGGCATAACTGGGCTTCACAATGGTATTTTTGACTCATGTATTATCTTACCTTGCTTAACCTCTTTGGGCTTCATGCCTTTAAAATAAACTTTCTGTTTTAGAACAGTTTTAGGTTTTAAAAAAAGTTGTGAAGATGGTCCAGGTAGTTCCCATATACTTTACACGCATTTTCCCCTATGTATTCGCTTGCTAGTGCTGCTGTCACAAAGCCCCACAGACTGGGTGGCTTAAACAACAACAGTTTATTTTCTCTCAGTTCTGGAGGCTATAAGTCCAAGATCAAGGTGTAGACCAAGATCAAGAGGCTTTTCTGGGGCATCTCTCCTTCTCTTGCCCATGGCCTCCTTCTTGCTGTGTTCTCACATGGTTTTGTCTCTGTCCTGATCTCCTCTTCTTATCAAGGACACCAGTCAATTTGGATTAGGGCCCACCCCAATGACCTCATTTTAACTAAACTACCTCTTTCAGGGCCCTATTTCCAAATATAGTCAATTTTTTTTTTTTTTTTTAATCTGAGTCTTGCTCTGTCACCAGGCGAGAGTGCAGTGGTGCAATCTTGGCTCACTGCAACCTCCGACTCCCTGGTTCAAGCAATTCTCCTGCCTCAGCCTCCCGAATAGCTGGGATTACAGGCACGCACCACCATGCCCAGCTAATTTTTGTATTTTTTTAGTAGAAATGGGGTTTCACCATGTTGCCCAGGATGGTCTCCATCTCCTGACCTCGTGATCTGCCCGCCTCGGTCTCCCAAGGTGCTGGGATTACAGGCGTGAGTTAACATTCCTGGCCCCAAATATAGTCACTTTCTGAGGTACTGGGGTTAGGACTCCAATATATAAATTTGGATGGGAACACAAGTTAGCCCCTAACACCTTATTATTAATGCTTTACATTAGTATATTTATCACAATCAATAAACAAATATTGATACATTATTATTAACTGAAGTCCATATCTTATTTAGATTTCCTTCATTTTCACCTAACAAACTTTTTCAGTCCCAGATGCTATCCAGGATACCACATTACATTTTGTCACTGTTACGTATTTAAATGTTTGCGTCCTCTCAAAATTCATGTTGAAGTTCTAACCCTAATGTGATGCTATCTGGAGATGGGGTCTTTGGAGGGAATTAGATTTATATGAGGTCATGAGGATTAGTGTCCTATAAGAAGAGGAAGAGAAACCAGAGCTTGATTTATACTGACACCTTGATCTTAGACTGTCCAACCTCCAAAACTGTAAGAAACAAATGTCTGCTGCTTAAGCCATTCAGTCTGTGGTATTTTGCTGTGCCAGTAGACTAAGATAGTCATCAGGTCTCCCTGAGCAACTCTTGACTCTGACGGTCTTACAGTTTTCTTGTTTTTGATGGCCCTGAGAGTTTTGAGAGTACTGGCCAGATATTTTGTAGAATGTCCCTCAATTGGGATTTGTCTCTTTTTTTCTCATTAATAGACTGGGGTTATGAGTTTTAGAGAGGAAGACCAGCAAGGTGAAATGTCATTCTCATCACTTCGTATCAAGGGTTCATACTATCCACATGTCCTATCACTGATGTTGTTGACATTGATCACCTGGCTGAGATGCTGTTTATCAGGTTTCTCCACTGTCTTCCATAACATTACTCTTTTCTCCTTCTTTCCATACTGTATTCTCACTTACAGAATGGGAAGTTTAGGGCTTCACATGTTATTTGTAAAACAGCAGGACTGGATTAGTCCATTTCTAAGTCATCTCTAGTTTGTTCCTTATAATCAATGAGAAGTACTGTCCTGATTGAAAAGGAAATCTATATTCACAGAACAGGGTGAGAGAGCAGGATCACTTAGGTTCAAACCCTTAGTTTTAACCGTCTTAGCGCTCTTTCTGAACAGAGGGACTACAAAAAACCATTGTGAACGTAGCAATTTAATGATCTACTTTTTTGCAAGTTGGCACCATATTATGTATTGATCAGCCTTGGACAGATCACTGTGTCCAGACTCAATTCTGAAAACTTGTGGAGGGTTGGAGAGTAGGGGTATGTCTATTCTTCACCTAACAACACTGATGATGATGACACTTGGTCATAAAGCAATACTCAATAATTTTGTTGATTGCTGATCAGTTACTTCAAACACAAACTTGTAGACCATTTTCTTTCTTTCTTCTTTTTTTTTTTGAGATGGAGTCTCGCTCTGTCACCCAGGCTGGAGTGCAGTGGCATGATCTCGGCTCACTGCAAGCTCCGCCTCCCGGGTTCACGCCATTCTTCTGCCTCAGCCTCCCAATTAGCTGGGACTACAGGCGCCCCCCACCACGCCTGGCTAATTTTTTGTATTTTTAGTAGAGACGGAGTTTCACCTTGTTAGCCAGGATGGTCTCCATCTCCTGACTTCATGATCTGCCCACCTTGGCCTCCCAAAGTGCTGGGATTACAGGCGTGAGCCACTGCGCCTGGCTTTGTAGACCATTTTCTAGAACCAACAGGTAAAATTTACTAGAAATTTTATCTTGGACGTGAACTCTAGGTAGTTTACATTTCTTATTCTAGCATATAGTGCATGCATTGAGATTCTACCAATATAAATATGTAAAATAAGGCAAAATAAATGAATTTCAAAAGGAAATTAAGGTCTTTAAGCTTTATCTATGTGAATTATCCTTAAAATGTGAAGAATTGCTAGCTGTTTTTTATCCAACTTCTTATTTCCTGCACCAGTTTGAAACACACTCTCCTTAAGAAATTCTTAAAAGTTTCCAATTACTGTAGGAATAATGGAAATTTTTCTCTTTAAATAACCCGAACATTAATTTGTTGTTCTTTAACAGGATTTCCTTTTTAATGATTATAAAAGCTCATCTGTCCATAATATATAGCAATGTACCCATACAATATGAAATTGTATTTTACCCATAAACAGTCTTCAAACAAGACACACAATTTTCTTGCTTACTGGCTAATTAAAATAAAATTTAAACCCACATTAAACTTGATTACATTGTCAAAACACCCACATTTTTAAAGGAGAGGCCTACAGTGTTAATTCAGAGAGAGTGATTCTTTACTCTTCAGCTAATAATCGCTTCAGTATTAATAATAACTTCACCTAAAAATAGCTTCGGTAGTCTCAGATTTTTAAAATCATGTCAATGTAATCATGCTTTTATGTCCTCTTCATTTGTGGAAAAGGAAACAAATGATTTGTCCTATGTATGAGAAGATCTTTTAAAATGAAGTTTCTAGGGTTTCCAAGTTGGCGAAACGTTTGTCAGTATCATCATCTGGTTTGTAGACCACATTGATTCATATACTGGCTACACTGCATATTAATTGCAGTTTCTTTATTATGGAATATTTAAAATGCACAAAGATACACAGTGAACTATAATAAATACCCCTATGTGCCCACCTCCAGGAAAAGTAATCATTGTGTTTTTAAAAAATAAAGCATCATACTGGAGTTCCTCTTTGTTTCATGTTCATTCTCTTTCTTCCTCAGGAGTTATCAGTGTGCTGCAGTTGATGTGCATTTTACTCTTCGTTTTATCATATCTGCCCACAACCACAAATGCCATAGGACTGTGTTTTGTATTTCAACATTTTATTTAAACTGTATCATATTTTCTGTATCATTCTATAGCTTACTTTCTTGACTCCATATGTGAATTCAAGAGAAATTAATGTTGATGCATGTAGTCTAGTTTATATTTTTGGCTATCTAGTATTTTGTCATGTAAATAAATCAGAATTTGTTTATCCATTTCCCCTATGATGAGCTTTAAGTTGTTCCACAAAGTTGAGTCTTGCAAAGGTTGCTAGACTGAACATCCTTGTGTATTCTTGTGTACGTCAACTGTGCCAGTTGTGGGGGGAGAATATACCTAGATGAGGACTTGTTGGGTTGGAAGACATAGTTAACTTCAATTTTACCAGATAGTTCCAAATTACTCTTTGGAGTGATTGTAGCAGAATTCACTCCCGAGTAAATGAAAATTTCTATTTCCAAGTATCCTCACCATATCCTCAGACATTTTAAATATTTACCAATCTGATAAGTATTCTTCTTGCTCTCATTTTCCTGATGACTACTGAGATTGAGCATTTTTCATGCTTTTTCTTGTTTCACTTTACCTTCTTTTTCTGTAAATTATTTATTGCCTTATCTTTTTATTGCTTCATAAGAGTTCTTTATATATCTTGGGTATTAATGCTTTGGTATGCAACTAGTAAATATCTCTTCCCAGTTTATCACTTGCCTTTTAATTTAACTTTTTAAATATGTATTGACTAAGAAGTTAGATACTAGTCATTTAACTTCGTTTATGTAATTTTTTATTCTATAGATAATTTAAATTTCAGAACAGCCATATATATGTCTAGTTTCTTTTCATTTTGTCTTTCAATCAGCTCTAATAATTTTCTCAACTGAGATCTTGTATGAGTTTCATTTATTTTTAACTATATTATAGTTTTTGTTTTTCTTTTTTAATGAGCTTTTTAAATTTACATTTTCTAAATGATTTTTTGCTGGTATATATGAGCACTATGGATGGTTGTACATTAATCTTTATATGCAACAACATTGCTTAACTCTCTTGCTTTTCCCTACAGGAAAATATATAAAAATAACCATTTTTTTCTCCCTTTTCAAAATTAATTCCTATTTTTGTCTTATTGCATTCATTAGAAACCCCAGTACAATGTTGAATAGCAACATTCTGTCTTCTTAACCTTAAAGACAATACTTCTAGAGTTTCCCTATTAAATATGAAATTTGCTATATTTTTGGTATATGGCCAAAAGAGGTACATGTAAGATGTATCAGTCAATATTTAGATTTGGAGGTAACAGAAACTCACCCCAACTATCTTAAACTGAAGTTGGGTAAATCTGATTCTTTAGGTCGCTGCTGAGAACTCCATTACGGACATCACTGCTTCTTGGTACTCAGCACTAATTCCATCATGTTCTCATTTTCATAGCTACCAGAAAAACTTCTCCACTGTTCTTATATCTTACTGTCGCTCTCTTGAGAGTCAAAGGCCTAGATGACAGCATTCAATTAGCTGGAGCTAGGAACTAACATGATTGAGTTGGGTTTTTCCTTTCTTGTACTATCCAGGCCCAGTTTTGGTGTCAAGATTGTACTAGCTTCATAAAATGAATTGAAACACTTTTCTTTTTCCTTCCCTTCCTTCCTTTCTTTTCTTCTTTTTTTTTCTGAAATTGATTAAGAAAAAAAGTATCAGGTTTTTGAAAGTTTGGTAAATTGTAAAACCATTCTGGCTAGTGCATTTTTAGGGACAGGGAAAAAAGATAGACAAAAATAATAATTTATTCAGTTATTAGTTGTCTGTTCAGGCTTTGCTATTTCTATTTTGGTCATTTATATTTTTTGGATACATCAGTTTCTTTTAATTTTTTAAAAGCTTTGAAGATAAAGCTATTCACACTATTCTTTTAAGTTATTTTTTCAAATTTGTACAGTATTTATAGTTGTCGCTTCTTTTTCATTCCCAGTACAATTATGTATCGTGCGTTCTCTTTTCTTTTGCTTGACCAATTTTGCTACATGTTTATCTATTTTATTAGTTTTTTCAAACCAGTTTTTATACTAGTTCATCAGGTTCTAAAAATTATGCTGCAATACTTATGGCCTAAAAGGAATAGTAATTATAATTTTTAGTCATATGTAGTAACTACTAGGAAAAAGTTTATTTTTCTGTTTTAATTACATTAAAAAGTCCCCTGGAAAATATGAGTTAAGTGTTTTCTCCTGCGGAGATTGCAGTGAGCCGAGATCGCGCCACTGCACTCCAGACTGGCGACAGAGGGAGACTCTGTCTCAAAATAAATAAATAAATAAATAAAAGCTTTTTCCTATCTAGTTTTTACAAGGAAAATCTTTTTTATTGATTGATTGATTGATTTGTTATCATAATACTTTAAGTTTTAGGGCACATGTGCACAATGTGCAGGTTAGTTACATATGTATACATGTGCCATGCTGCTGCGCTGCACCCACTAACTCGTCATCTAGCATTAGGTATATCTCCCAATGCTATCCCTCCCCCTTCCCCCCACCCCACAACAGTCCCCAGAGTGTGATGTTCCCCTTCCTGTGTCCATATGTTCTCATTGTTCAATTCCCACCTATGAGTGAGAATATGTGGTGTTTGGTTTTTTGTTCTTGCGATAGTTTACTAAGAATGATGATTTCCAATTTCATCCATGTCCCTACAAAGGACATGAACTCATCATTTTTTATGGCTGCATAGTATTCCATGGTGTATATGTGCCACATTTTCTCAATCCAGTCTATCATTGTTGGACATTTGGGTTGGTTCCAAGTCTTTGCTATTGTGAATAATGCTGCAATAAACATACGTGTGCATGTGTCTTTATAGCAGCATAATTTATAGCCCTTTGGGTATATGCCCAGTAATGGGATGACTGGGTCAAATGGTATTTCTAGTTCTAGATCCCTGAGGAATCGCCACACTGACTTCCACAATGGTTGAACTAGTTTACAGTCCCACCAACAGTGTAAAAGTGTTCCTATTTCTCCACATCCTCTCCAGGACTTGTTGTTTCCTGACTTTTTAATGATTGCCATTCTAACTGGTGTGAGATGATATCTCATTGTGGTTTTGATTTGCATTTCTCTGATGGCCAGTGATGGTGAGCATTTTTTCATGTGTTTTTTGGCTGCATAAATGTCTTCTTTTGAGAAGTGTCTGTTCATGTCCTTCGCCCACTTTTTGATGGGGTTGTTTGTTTTTTTCTTGTAAATTTGTTCGAGTTCATTGTAGATTCTGGATATTAGCCCTTTGTCAGATGACTAGGTTGTGAAAATTTTCTCCCATTTTGTAGGTTGCCTGCTCACTCTGATGGTAGTTTCTTTTGCTGTGCAGAGGCTCCTTAGTTTAATTAGATCCCATTTGTCAATTTTGGCTTTTGTTGCCATTGCTTTTGGTGTTTTAGACATGAAGTCCTTGCCCATGCCTATGTCCTGAATGGTACTGCCTAGGTTTTCTTCTAGGGTTTTTATGGTTTTAGGTCTAACGTTTAAGTCTTTAATCCAACTTGAATTGATTTTTGTATAAGGTGTAAGGAAGGGATCCAGTTTCAGCTTTCTACATATGGCTAGCCCGTTTTCCCAGCACCATTTATTAAATAGGGAATCCTTTCCTCATTGCTTGTTTTTCTCAGGTTTGTCAAAGATCAGATAGTTGTAGATATGCGGCGTTATTTCTGAGGGCTCTGTTCTGTTCCATTGATCTATGTCTCTGTTTTGGTGCCAGTACCATGCTGTTTTGGTTACTGTAGCCTTGTAGTATAGTTTGAAGTCAGGTAGTGTGATGCCTCCAGCTTTGTTCTTTTGGCTTAGGATTGACTTGGCGATACAAGGAAAGTCTTAACAGATGTACACAATTTTTGAGACATATAAGTAGGTTTTTTCTCCAATAAACAGATGTTTATAAAGGATTTGTATGTGCCATTATGATAAACTACAAAGATAAATACACATGCTCTGTTCTCTAAGAGTTTTCCAGCCAATAAAAATTTACAGCTACTCTTTATTGTCCACCATACTCTGTTATGAGCCATGGGCTTTAGTAAGTTCTCATGACATTGGGCACTGACTTCCTGGGAGTGTAAGTGACTCACCTGGACCCCACAGCCAGTGAGCATTAGTGCTTATATTCCATCCTCCAAAGCTCTTTCTTCATACCAGACCACACATGTGGCCCAAGGAGGGATATTTACTCTGCACTTTTAGAGTTCTAAAAAACATTGTTTAGTGGTCTGGCATCATCTATATTTACTTGGCTTGATTTGGGATAGAGTATAATCCTAGTCCTCGACGAAAGGATTTTGATGAGTTAACCTTATGGGGTGATGGGATTTATGGGATTATTTCCACCCTTAAAATGATTTGTGGGAAAAAAAAGTGTACTAATCCCTAATTTAGGATTAAGACAGATATACCTACGAGATATGGGTCTATAAAATTCATCATAATTTGAGAAATGCAACAAATAATCACCTCTAAAATATCTTGTTGGTTCAGTTATTTTAGTCCAAAAGCCAGTTGGAGATCTGTTCTGTATCAAGGGCTCCAGCCCTCTTGTGAGAGGTAGCTGTTTTTCATTCGCTTGTAGTCTTGAAGTAAAAACAATGTCAGGGATGGTCTCCTCAGAACCCCAGAGGGTCTGCCTTTTAGGAAGTGTTTGTCCCCTCAGAAACGAGAAACCAGATGAGCTGAGTTTAGGGGTCAGACCAGAGGAAATGGCTGGAAATTAGAGGTCTCCTGGCTAATTCACATGATGCCAAATAACAGTCTTTCTGTTGGGTGTCAGAATCCAGAATGGTGGGAAATTAGTATCTAGGGGATATAAAAGAAAATGAATGAGATAATATATGCAAACAGATGAGTAGAGTGCCTGAAATGTACTAATAGCCTTCAGTAGATTCCTTCTCCAATTTCACCCCTTCTCCATCTCAGGTTTGGCTTTCCCCTGGACCTGTCAATACAAACCCTGAGAGTTTGATTGAACAATGGCACTGTATGGTCAATGCTACCAGACTCTTTAACATGCCTTGTTTGCCACAATTTCATTGAATGGGAGCAGAATGGCAACCAAACCAAGGCTAACAGACTTTGTCCTAGAATTCCCACACCAAGTAGGAAGCATAAAATAACTTAGAGACTTGACTATAGTTCCTGCATCTATTAGTCATGGTGTGTTAGCAGAACACAATCTCAGAAAGTTATTTCCTAAATGCCTTCCAAAGCCTTGGTTCTTCATGCAGATAGTTTTGGCCAACTGTAATGGCAGTGAGAAACTCACGAGTGTCCAGAAGAACAGAATTTATACTTTAAGTTTAACTTTGTTTTGTATTGAATGTTCCTTAAAAATAAACCTTCACCTGATTCTTATTTTCATTTCAATTCCATGGGCTGGTGATTTGAGTGTCAGGGATAGAGTTCTTAGAATCTGTTTATGTGGTGTGAATACAGAAATGGTCTGATTCTGAGTATTAGGATCATGATCAGAGTTTTGATATAAACTCAAAACCTCACTAAGCCACGTGTTATTTTTTGAAGCATAGAAATTGGACTTTGCAAACAACCAAAATCCTTTTGTTTGAGAAACTCTAAATAAGCATTGAGTTTTCTTGCCATGAAGTTTTACACTGTATCTAGAAAGTTTCTTTGAAAAATTCCTCTGTAAACCTAAGGCTGACAAAGAAGTTGGCTAGTTGAAGGGAAAATGATACTTATGTTTTGTGGCAAGGGGGAACAAAAGGAGGGGGAAAAGTAATTACTGTCCACTTAACATTTTATATGAAATTTCTAATGCATAATTTTCAAGATGGGCAAGAGTTTTGGTTTGTTTTAACCAAATATAGTTACAATATTAAATACGTGTTCTAAATCCAGCATGTGAATATCACTTCTTCAAAAAAATTTTTAATTTTTTAAATTGAAAAACAAATATATGTATTTATGGTGTACAACGTGATGCTTTGAAATATGTATATATCGTAGAATAGCTAAATGATGCTAATTTACATATGCATTACCTTACATATTCATCATTTTTTTGTGGTGAGAGCACTTAAAATCTGCTGCCTTAGAAATTTACAAGGACACAATGTTATTAACTACAGTTACCATGTTGTACAATAGATATCTTAAACTTATTCCTGCTGTCTAACCGAAATTTTGTATCCTTTCACCAACATTTCCCCAACCCCTCATCCCCCAACTCCTCACCAGTAACCATCATTCTACTCTCTGCTTCTGTAGTTCAATTTTTTTAGATTCTACATGTAAGTGAGATCATGCAGTATTTGTCTTTGTGTACCTGGCCAATTTCACTTAACATAACATCCTCTAGTTTCATCCATGTTGTTGCAAATGACAGGATTTCTTTCTTTTTTAAGGCTGAGTAGTATTCTATTGTGTATATGTGCCACTTTAAAAAAATCCATTCATGTGTAGATGGACACTTTGGCTGATTCCAAATCTTGACTATTGTGAATAATGCTGCAATGAACATGGGAATGCAGATATCTCTTTGACATACTGATTTCATTTCTTTGAATATATGCCCATAAGAGGGATTGCTGAATCATATGGTGGCTCTATTTTTAAGTTTTTCAGGGGCTTCCATGCTGCTTTCCATAGTGGCTGTACCAATTTGCAATCCTACCAACAGTCCACAAGTTCCATTTTCTCCACACCTTCACCAACATTTATCTCGTCTTTGTGTTGATAACCATCCTAACAGATGTGAGGTGATCTCTCACTACGGTTTTGATTTGTGTTTCCCTGTTGATTAATGATGTTGAGCATTTTTAAATGTTTCTGTTGGCTATTTGTATTTCTGTATGTCTTCTTTTGAGGAGTGTTTCCAGGTCCTTTGCCCATTTTTAATGGGTTATTTGTTTTCTTGCTATTGAGTTCAGTTTCTTATATACACTGGATATTAGCCCCTCACCAGATATATAGTTCACAAATATTTTCTCCTTGTCCATGAGCTGCCTTTTCATTGTGTTGTTTCCCTTGCTATGCAGAAGCTTTTTAATTTGATGTAATTCCACCTTTTGTTTGCTTCCTTTTATTGCCTGTGCTTTGGGGGTCATATCTAAAAATATTATTAATGAGCAGCTTTTCCCCATTGTTTTCTTCAAGATCAATGTCAAAGAGGTTTTCCTTTCTGTTTTCTTCTAGTTTGAGGACTTATGTTTGGATTTTTAATCCATTTTGAGTTGATTTTTGTGTCTAGTATAGGGGTCTAGTTTCATTTTTTGGTATGTGGATATACAGTTTTCCTAACACCACTTATTGAAAAGACTATCAATTTATTAAAGAAAAGTTTTGATTTGTTTTATCCAAACACAGTTACAATGTTAGATGTGTGTTGGAAACCAGCATGCGAATGTCACCTCAACAAATTTTAACAACAGAAGGGATGGGAACAGCAAGGGGATGAGGAAATAAACAGAACATAGGATTTAACAATCAATGGGATATTAACACATTTATGCCTGAGGTTGCAATTTTTTGCATTTTTGCAATCAGACCTTGCAATGACCTTGAGCAGTAAGATATAATAACTCCCATGCTTAGCGTTCCAATAATGGAACACTAGGCATAAATGGGTTTAAGGGCACTTGGGGTCACAGATGTAAGCTTAGAAGGGGATTAAATGTGGCCAATGCCTTGCTTTTGCCCATTTAAAAAATTTCAACTAATTCTGATATTTTTCTAACATTCTGTGATTACAGGATGGTAAGTTTGCATGGTGGAAGATCAGATTGGGCACCAGGATAATGGCCACAGGGACCTCAGTAGAGCTCCCAGTAACTCAAGGGCACCAGGAGTATGTAAGAGTGGAGAGAGTGCACAAAGAAAAACTTGACCCACTTCATAATTTAAGCTAATGTCAATCCGCCTGGCACTTCAGAGTCTTATTTCTCAAAACGTGGCCCCAGAACAGCTTGTACCCAAATGCCCTGTGGGTCTGTTAAAAATTTAAGTTCCCAGAAGACACTCTAAACCAGTGGAATCAGAACGCTGGGAATGGGGTCTGAGAAGATACATTCCAAACAAATAGCCTAGGCAATTCTTAGGTACTCTCGTGATTGAACCTCTGCACCAAAGAGGGAAAAGTATAAGTTAGAAAGGAATTTATAAGCACCATACACAAAAATAGCCATGACTCAGGCCTCCACATCTCATTTGTGCTGTCACTTCCCCTGGGAAGTCTGATCACCCCAAATGCCGCATTGTATAATCTTTTTTTTTTTTTTGAAATGGAGTGTCACTCTGTCACCCAGGCTGGAGTACAATGGCATGATCTCGGCTCATTGCAAGCTCCGCCTCCTGAGTTCAAGTGATTCTCCTGCCTCAGCCTCCTGAGTAGCTGAGATTACAGGTACCTACCACCACACCTGGCTAATTTTTTATATTGTTAGTAGAGATGAGGTTTCATCATGTTGGCCAGGCTGGTCTCGAACTCCTGACCTCAAATGATCCACCTACCTCGGCCTCCCAAAGTGCAGGAATTACAATAGTACTTAACACACTCTATTGAATTGCTGGCTTTTCTTTCTCTTTAGCCCATGTAATCCAGTGTCATTCATCTCCTCTGCTTAACAAAGAGCTTAGTTCATGAAAGCTGCCCAATAAATGTTCTTTAAATTAATAAATGACTTCATGTCTTGCTGTTCCAAAATATACTCCTTAACCTGCCTGAATACTTTCACTTCACTTTGCCAATTATTTCATTTGGTATATCGGAGAATTTTAGTTTAAATAATGAAATCAGTCAGTTATCCAGTAGGGTCAATTAATTCCACTTTCGCTTTCCCAAAGATTGTAGAGCAACTACACACAGAGAATGAGGCAGCAGTGATGCAAGTAATTTTGAAACACAGTTTTAGAGTTAAATTGTTTCTGGATGCAGGCATACAATAAATGGGTAAGTGCTGTGTGGGGGACACTGAGCACCGAAGAGTTGGAGGGAAAGCCCCAGGGAGTTATGAAAGGGAGTACAGGGAACAGGGAAGAAAAGGAAGATGTAACCTACTTATCTAAAACTTTTACCTAGAAATGAACCTGCATTCAGGGTCATGGTGGGAGAAAACACTCCTCCTCCTTTGATGGCTGTGACCTCCTCATAGTTCCTGAACATAGCACTCAAGCTGGTCCTAATCCCACTACATGAATAAGTGAAATAGGCTTTGAGAAACTAGTCTGAAAAGTTGATCACCCTATGAAAAAATGCATGCAAAATCCCAGAAAACATTTCAAAACTTTTGAAATCCAACCAACTCAGAAATTGAGCAAAGCCAAGATTAGATTTGTCTTGCAGATCAACTTAGTGAAAGCAGATGTTACTCGTGAAGACAAAGGTCAGGACCCTAGAGACATAACAAGAAATATTTTATGAGAAGGAAACTTGATGTGGATTGAAAGGCAGAAGAAATGAAAAGAAAAAGGCACATGAACATTTTTAAGCAATTGTAACAGAATGACCAAATTTCCTGAACCCCAGACATATGATAAATCATATAACATGAATAGGCCCCCTTCAAACTGGTGGCATGCAACATGGCAAAACCCATCTCTACTAAAAATACAAAAGTCAGCTGGGCTTGGTGGTGGGCACCTGTAGTCCCAACTACTCAGGAGGCAGAGACAGGAGAATCGCTTGAACCCAGGAGGCAGAGGTTGCAGTGAGCCAAGATCATGTCACTGCACTTCAGCCTGGGTGACACAGCAAGACTTTATCTCAAAAAAAAAAAAAAGGTTGCATGAGCAATATATAGTGATGGTGACTCCAGTTTTGCCAAGATATAAGCAAGATTGAAGAGGCCAGAAAATGTGGATATGTTAGTGCAAGCAAATCATCAATTCTTTTTTTTTTTTTTTTTTGTATTTAAGTTCTGAGGTACATGTGCAGAATGTGGAGGTTTGTTACATAGGTATACATGTGCCATGGCTGTTTGCTGCACCCATCAACCCGTCATCTACATTAGGTATTTCTCCTAACGCTATCCCTCCCCTAGCCTCCCACCCCCCGACAGGCCCCGGTGTGTGATGTTCCCCTCCCTGTGTCCATGTGTTCTTATTGTTCAACTCCCACTTATGAGTGAGAGCATGTAGTGTTTGGTTTTCTGTTCTGGTGTTGGTTTGCTGAGAATGATGGTTTCCAGCTTCACCCATGTCCCCACAAAGGACATGAACTCATCCTTTTTTATGGATGCATAGTATTCTATGGTGTATGTGTGCCACATTTTCTTTATTCAGTCTATCATTGATGGGCATTTGGGTTGGTTCCAAGTCTTTGCTCTTGTGAACAGTGCTGCAATAAACATACATGTGCATGTGTCTTTATAGTAGAATGACTTATAATCCTTTGGGTATATACCCAGTAATGGGATTGCTGGGTCAAATGGTATTTCTAGTTCTAGATCCTTGAGAAATCGCCACACTGTCTTCCACAATGGTTGAACTAATTTACACTCCTACCAACAGTGTAAAACAAAATAACATATATTTATTAAACATATGTGTCTCTGTCTGTGTGTGTTACACTTAGGCACATAAAAGATATTTAACAAACATTGTTGAATGGATAAATGACTGAATGAGCAGCTACTATGTGTCAGGTGCTAGAAATAGCCAAAATGTTCTAAAAGACTGTGGGGAATTAGCAATTCCTTTTAGAACAGGGGTCCCCAACCCTGGGGCCATGAACCAGTACCTGTCCGTGGTCTGTTAGAAACCAGGCCACATAGAGGAAGTGAGTGGCAGGTGAGTGAGCGAAGCTTCATCTGTATTTTACAGCTGCTCCCCATCCCTCACATTACCACCTGAGCTCTGCCTCCTGTCAGATCAGCAGTGGCATTAGATTCTTATAGGAAAGTGAACCCTATTGTGAACTGCACATGCGAGGGACCTAGACTGCGTGTTCCTTATGAGAATCTAATGCCTGATGATCTGAGGTGGAACTGAGGCAGCGATGCTAGCACTCAGCAGCAGCTGCAAATACAGGTTAACATCAGCAGAGAGGCTTGACTGCATAGAAACCATAATAAATCAATTGCTTGCAGACTCATATCAAAACCCTAAAAGTGAGTGACATGTGACAAGTAAGCTGCATCTGGTGGCAAGCTTTATAGTGGCAAGTGAGTTGATGTACTTCAATTGTACAGCTGCATCTGGTATCCTTAAAAGTATGTTTCAGACCATTTCAAATCTCCATATGTTCTGGATTGAAGTCAAGGCAGAATATCCTGAGATTGCTACAAAAGCTCTGAAAAGCCTGCTTCCATTTCCAACATCCTATCTTTGTGAAGCAGGGTTTTCTGCAGTGACAGCAACCAAAATGAGATTACAGAGTAGACTGGACATAAGCAACACACTTTGGGTGTCACTGTCTCCCATCACCCACAGATGGGACCATCTAGTTGCAGGAAAACAAGCTCGGGGCTCCCACTGACTCCACATTATGGTGAGTTGCATAATTATTTCATTATATATTACCATGTAATAATAATAGAAATAACATGCACAATACATGTAATATGCTTGATTCATCCCAGAACCATCCCCCCGACCCTGCCAGTCTATGGAAAAATTGTCTTCCATGAAACTGGTCCCTGGTACCAAAAAGGTTGGGAACCGCTGCTCTAGAATGTTCCCCTTGGCTGAGGAGTCCCTGATCAACCACTGAGGCTCTGCTTAAGTGTTCCCTCCCCTGCAAAGTCTACTATCACCCTAATTAATTACTATTCCACTGAAAAGCTCATCCCACCATCTTACACTGGTTAGATGTTTTACCTGCTTGTCTTCATCACTAGGATAAGGGGAAAAAAGATTCTGGGTTTGTTCCATATTTGTTTTCCCCAAATCTACTGTTTGTAATAGGGAAAGGGAGAGAGGAAAGGCATAAGAAAGAGAAGAGAGGACAGTAGGCAGGGAAAGAAGGAGAGCAAGGTGAGGTAAATCATGTTCTTTTGCCCCTAAGGAAATTATGTTACATGGTAGGTTTGTTGTTAGATACTGAGACCCTGATTCTACCTTATATTCAATGGACATTGTTTAATTACATTTATTGCTTTACCACTCTGGAAAGAAATGTATAAATTTAAAACATTTTGGATCAATTATTTCTTTTTATTACAGTTCTTACGGCTTATTGAAACCACTCAGCACACTTTTAAATATGTAAAATGTATGATCTGAGTCATGATAAAAAAGAAATTTCATAGGTAACAGCATCAGTAAATATGTGGCTGCACTTTCAGTGCTGACCCACCTATATTCTTTTCTGAGTTTACAACCTCAGTTATCAACAACTGACATTACTCAATAGTTGGCACATGGCATCCAATGCATGGACTTGAAAGTAGGCTTTAAAATTACAGTAATCGGCTGCGTGCAGTGGCTCACGCCTGTAATCCCAGCACTTTGGGAGGCGGAAGCGGGCAGATCACGAGGTCAGGAGATCAAAACCATCCTGGCTAACATGGTGAAACCCCGTCTCTACTAAAAATACAAAAAAAAAAAAAAAAAAAGCCAGGCGTGGTGGCGGGTGCCTGTAGTCCCAGCTACTTGGGAGGCTGAGGCAAGAGAATGGCGTGAACCCGAGAGGCAGAGCTTCCAGTGACCCGAGATAGTGCCACTGCACTCCAGCCTGGGCAACAAAGCGAGATTCCATCTCAAACACAAAAACAAAACAAACAACAAAAAAATTACAGTAATATGTGTACAGTAATACACATGATAATTGTATGTGTCAACTTGTGTTGTGCGCCACAGTGTTTCCAGATATTTGGTCAAAGAGTTTTCTGGCTGTGGCTGAGGGGGTGTCTTCGATGAGATTAACATTTGCATCAGCAGACTGAGTGCTATGATTTGAATGTTTGTGTCCTCCTCTCCCCAGAATTCATTTATTGAAACTAACCCTTAATATGGTGGTATTAAGATGTGGGGTGTTTGGGGCCGGGCACGGTGGCTCACACCTGTAATACTAGCACTTTGGGAGGCTGAGGCAGGTGGATTACGAGGTCAGGAGATCGAGACCATCCTGGCCAACATGGTGAAACCCCATCTCTACTAAAAATACAAAAATTAGCCGGGCATGGTGGCACATACCTGTAGTCCCAGCTACTTGGGAGGCTGAGGCACAAGAATCGCTTGAACCCGGGAGGCAGAGGTTGCAGGGAGCCAAGATCACGCCACTGCACTCCAGCCCGGGTGACAAAGCGAGACTTCATCTCAAAAGAACAAAAAAAAAGATGTGGGGCGTTTGGGAGGTGTTTGGGTCATGAAGGTGGAGCGCTCATTAATGAGATTATTAAGGAGATTACTGCCCTTAGAAAAGAGCCCAAGAAGTCTATGTGCTCCTTCTGCCATCTAAGGACACAGCTAGAAGGCATCAAAGAGCAAGTCCCCACCAGACACTCAGTTTGCTGTGTGCATGTGGAGATCTCTTGGTGCCTTGATCTTGGGCTTCCCAGTTTCTAGAAGGTGAGAAATAAATTTCTATTGTCCATAAATTACTCAGTTTAACATATTCTGTTATAGCAGCCCAATGGACTAAGACACTGAGTAAAGCAGATTGACCTGAATAGGCTATAAATGGAAAGGAAAACTTTTCCTGCCTGACTGCTTGATCTGGGACATCAGTCTTTATCTGTCTTCTAACTCAAACTAAAACGTCAGCCCTTTGGGGAGTCTCAAGCCTACTGGCTTGAGATAAGGGGAAAGACCCACCCCCATGATTCAATTACCTTCCACTGAGTCCCTCCCACAGCACATGGGAATTCAAGATAAATTTGGGTGGGGACACAGCCAAACCACATCATCAGGGTTTTCTTACATAGTGTTGATAATCCTTTCCAGGGTACTGGGTGTAATGAGCCTTAAAGGTCTTTAGGACCCTGATGTAAAGACTAAATTAAAGATGTGTGTTTGGGGGCAAGTAGACCACTTCAGCACCTCCAGTGTTGAACTCATGGAGTTCTGGGTGGCCAGGGGCATTGTTCAATATCAAAAGAACCTTAAATGGCAGTCCCTTACTGGCAAGGTACCTCCTGACTTGAGGGACAAAGCATAAATGGAGTCAATCCAGAAAAAGAGTTCTCATTGTACAGGCCTTCTTGTACAACCAAAAGATTGGCAGGTGGTGTTTAACTTTTCCCTTCAAGGCTCAGGGGTTAGCTGCTTTATAGATAAGGGCAGTCCTTATCATAAACCGAACTGCATTTGCACAAAACAGTAGAGGTAGCCCATCTCTTCCTGCCTTAAATCCTGGTGCTCACTTCTTTTTCTTACTAATAAATGTCCTTCATGGCATTTTTTTGCAGAACAGGGCACCTTTATTTGCATTAAAAACCTATTTAGTACACCTACTATGTACCCCTAAAATTTTAAAAAATTAAAATCTATTTAGGCAGATATTCTTCTCAGTGATTGTCTTAATGGTGCCTGGGAACTCATCTGCTGCCTGTTGGTTGGCAAAACCTGATTCTCCTGTTATCGTCACATTTTTAAAACCAAACATCGTTCTAAAACTATCACACCATCTTTTGCTGGCATTAAATTCTTCAGCTTTAGTTCCTTTAACTTCATTTTACTTTAAGTTGTTATATGACTTCACTTTTTTTCAAATAATAATAGAGTATTTAGGCATGCTTTTTTTTTTTTTTTTAGATGGAGTCTTGCTCTGTCACCAGTCTGGAGTGCAGTGGCGCAATCTCGGCTCACTGCAACCTCCACCTTCCGGGTTCAAGCGATTCTTCTGCCTCAGCCTCCCGAGTAGCTGGGACTAGAGGTGCACGCCACCATGCCTGGCTAATTTTTTGTATTTTTGCAGAGACAGAGCTTCACCATTTTGGCCAGGATGGTCTCGATCTCCTGACCTCATGATCTGCCCACCTCGGACTCCCAAAGTGCTGGGATTATAGGCTTGGGCCACTGTGCCTGGCCAGGTATGCCTTTCTTATAGCAATTCTGTACCGACATAAAAGCTCCATTTTCAATATGAGATAAAAAGGTATTTTGCAAAAAGTATAAGTTTTTATACCTGCTGGTGTAGCTGCAGTGACAGCCTCATGAATTTTCTTTCTTTTTTAACAATGGGCCTTGCACTAGATTCATTTATCTTGAAATGGCAGGCAATCGCAGCTGCAGACCTCCATCTATGGTAAATATCAAGCAGTTCAACTTTTTCTTGTCATGATTTTTCTCTGCTTCTTGGGAGCACTTTCAGCAACACTAATAGCACTTTGTATAGATCCCATGGTGTTATTCAAGGTTTACAGTATTGCACTAAATATAATGAAAAATATGTGAGAACAGTGAGAGGTCACTTTTTACTGTCATATGGAATTTACTGGAGACACAAACTGCTTATACAGAGATAATTAGTGACATGAAATTTGAAGCAGATACTTGCAACACCTGAGCTTAGCACAAAAGCAACAGGAGCTGGCTATGACATTTTTGCAGTAGTACAGTATGTACAGTTCATTGTATGCAGTAATGATTTAATACTTTATGTTTGCTCACATTTCTCTTGACTGTGAATGGTACATGTGCAGTCTGTATTTGGGTTTGAAAGTTTTGATAAATTTTAACTTTTTATAATAGATTTGTATGTATTTTATCATAATGTATGATAAAATAGATGAGTATCTCCCTAGCTTTTTTCTTAATTTCTTTTTATATTTCCAGGCCATATGGTTCAACTGCAAGTTTTTAAAAATTGTTGCAAATCTCCAAAAAAGGATTCAATATGTTTATTTTTTTAAATTGTGTATAATTAAACTTGCAATTCAAAGATAGACTTGAACCCTAATTATTCCAATGGATAAATCAGTATAAATATGTAGTTATTTTTTTTAACATGAGAAGAGATGGGAAGTTGGTTTTGGACAAATCTGAAGCTGTTTCTATCATATTCTATAATATTGGTTTGTTTCCTTGATATTTATGTATCTTTCACATAAAAATAAAATATAATAGACAATACATTAAACTGGGAGCCCAGAAACTTTGGTTCTAGGATTGAATTATATGTGAGACATTCAATAAATCACTGAACCTTCTAGGCTTGAGTTCCCTCACTTTGAAAGTGAAAGGATGAAATATTTAGTTTCAGGATACTAAAGACATCTTGATCCCTAAACTGCTTTCTGGAAAAAAGCCAAAAGCAACAAGGAAATTTAGCAGTACACACTCCCATCTGTCATTATTAGAAAATCTTCATTAACTTCAACCATAATATATATGAAGAAAGGCTGGCAAGTATAGTGAATTTGGACCAGAGAGAGGCAAGAAACTGAAAGAAGATGGTTACTGGACCTCAAAGGATGACAGTGCAGAGGTCTTTGAAGTAGGTGATACACATCAAGGGGTAAGACATGATAGAACAAGACGGATGGCCTCAAGGAGCTCCTGAAACCCCACAAGAAACCCCTCCAATGCAGGGGATGTGATGACAAATGAAGACACATGCAGACAAGCTAACTCTACAAGAAACTATCTGTTTGGAAGACCAGATGAGAAACTGAATGATAAGCAGCTTGAGGCTGTCAATCTTTATCCGCCATTGAATGTAAACTCCAGGGAGGCAGAAATTTTTTTTCTGATTTATCTATTGCTATATTCTCCAAACCTAGAGCAGTACCTGGCACAAAGTAGGTGCACAATAAATATTTGTATGATGGATGGATGAGTAAAGAAAGATTACAGCTAAACCACACAATCGACATACTTGTGTGTATGTGTGTGTGTGTATGCACACGCATGCAAACATGCAAACATTACCGTGTCACCTCTAGAGAAAAATCCCTTCATTATTGAAAAGGAATTAACATAGGATTTATGCAAAAATAACCCTATTTACATAAAGAAGCAAGGCAACAAAACAAATAAAAATCATAAAAAGGGCAACCACCAAAAATATTTTTATTGCCCTAGAGAAGGTAAAACTTGTGACCAAAGTTATCTGTAAGTTCATAAAACTTAATGAATAAGGTGACCTTTCTGTGTTAGGACTCCAGAGTGAAGATAAGAAGTCTCAAATTTAAAAAAAGATAAGGCAATAAAAAATATTAAAAAAGATATTTGGTAGATCTTGGGATAGAAGTAAAAGAGCAAAATAAAAGCATCAAAGAAATAAAAGCTTTGGGCCAGGCACAGTGGCTCACACCTGTAATCCCAGCACTTTGGAAGGTAGAGGCAGGCAGATCACCTGAGGTCAGGAGTTCAAGACCAGCCTGGCCAACACAGTGAAACCTCGTCTCTACTAAAAATACAAAAATTAGCTGGGTGTGGTGGCGGGCACCTATAATCCCAGCTATTTGGGAGGCTGAGGCAGGGGAATCACTTGAACCTGGGAGGCGGAGGTTGCAGTGAGCCGAGATCACGCCACTGCACTCCAGCCTGGGCAACAAGAGTGAAACTCCATCTCAAAAAAAAAAAAAAAAGAAAGGCCTTAATGGGAACAGCAATGTTGCCCATGTTGAAAATATAAGTGAAGACATTCATGACATCTTGAGAAAGTGGAGCAAAATGAAATAGAAAAGAAAAAAGACTAGAGTAGGAAAAAATTGTAGATCGAGAACACAGGGGAAATTGAACAGGTACAACACATTGGATTTTTATTAGAAATTATATGTAAAACATTCAATATTCTTGTTTTTAAAGACAAAATCAGAAAAAAATGGAGAACAAAAATATCCAAAGTTATATCAAAAAACTCCTGAAATAAGAGATTTGAATCTGTAGAATTAAAGGACACACAATATTCCAGCAAACATAAATATCTATTAATTTCCATGCATAATCTAGTAAAGTTAAGGAACTTCAAAGAAAAATAAAGAACCCAAGAGTATCTAAAAAAGGTGAGAGCATAAATATCTTATCTGAAAAGCAAAAGAATTAAGCTAGCTTCAAATTTCTCTCCATTCAGTGCTAGGAATAATGAAATCATCAAGTTCTCAGGGTAACAAAGTATGATCCCTAAATTTTATACCCAGACACACCAGGCTTGTTTCTTCTGTCCATCTGTGCAATAACTTTTTCAAATGTGTAAAACGTAGGGGAAAAAAACCTACATGAGCTTTAAAAAAGCTGTTAGCCAACTAGGTCAACCAAGATATAAATGATGAGCTATGAGCATTAAGTCATTTTAAATTTAAAACTAAGGTTAAAATGACTTCAGGAAATTAGGGTGTGCAGAACAGAATAGAAATGTAATAAGTTATCCCTTTATAAAAATAATATAACTAACAAAAATCAGGAGCAAGAGGGAAATGAAAATGGGAGAAAATTTAAGTACCAATCTTCTCATTTTTAAATATATTGTTTAAGGCTGATCTGAGACTAAGGCTGATCTAAGATTAAGCACATAACTAACCAAAATGAGTGTAGCAGGAAAGAAAAGCAAGAAGATGGAAGTAACTGGACATATTCTAAAAGCATCATTCATAGTGAGAAATTAATAGGTACTGTTTAAAGGAAGAGAGACCTTACAATATTACATAAAGTTATATCTTACAAAGTAACAAATTACTAGAGGAACTCAAGTAGATCATAAGCCTTTCATATTATGAAAAATTGACCTTAGAAATCACAGACCAATGGTAAAATATTAAAAACAAAGTGTAATGAACTTATCCTTCCAGGAATGCTGGTTTACATCACATAAACCACTCCTGGTAAGAAAAATTAGCAAAGCAGGATTTAAAAAAATTTAATCACAAAATAGTAAACAATTATGAAACAAAGAGGAGAAAAAGGGAAATCAGAGAGGTAAATCCTAGGAATGTGATTCAAGGAATAGTTGAGCAGAGGTTTGGCAGCACTATAGGGCTAGACAGTAAGAAAAAAAAATCTATCAAGAAAGGATCTCTGATAAACCCCCTACATTGAGTTGGGATCCCAAAGGGCTCCATCTAGTAGTAAGGGGTAGCTGGAAAAAAAACTTGGGACAGAAGTCCAGTTTTCAACCATCTTAGTTCCTCTAATTGGATTACGGTAATATAAGATTGCTAGTCCCCCTAACCAACTGCCATGAGCAAATGGAAATCCTACCAGGAAATACAATTTTAGGCTTCAAATGATTTCAACACTTTTTGTATACAACATCTTGCACACAATAAAAAGTAACCAGACAAATGAGAAGAGAAGATGATGTAATAAAAAATTGAGAGAAATACCAGCAACAGAAATGAATGCACAGGAGATTCAGAATATGAATAATCAGACATTTTACAATTTTTAATAGAGAAAATTTTTTTAAACCCAAAATGGATTCTTTGAAAAGACTAATAAAATTGATAAACCTTTGGTAAGGTTGATTGAGGAAATAAAGAATCAGAAATAAAAAAGGAGTCTATTATCACAGAGCCTATAGATATTTTTAAATTATATTATTTAAATATATTAACTTTATGTCTCTAAATTTGAAATTTTTAATAAAATGGATATATTTCTATAAAAAACAATTTACCAAAACTGACACATGAAGAAATAGAAAATATGAATCATTCTGTAACCTTTAAAAGAATTAAAAACCATAACAAAGGCCATCATGACTTCCCCAGAGTTATTTAACTCCCTTTTCCCATGTAAAATTTACTTCCAAATCTTTGAGAAGGCATTCCTTACTTCAGCAATAGGAATCTTCAGGGTTTTTTTAAATTATGAGGACATATTTTCCCTTCCTCATCTTATTTAACTCAGTGTTATAAAACTGTTCTATGATTTACTTTTGAGGATTATATATATTAGCTTCTCATATATTTCATACCCTAGGAGTTTAGATCATATAGCATGATAGTGAAGGGAGAAAGGGAGAAAAGTGGGAGACATGGAAGGGGAGTGAAAAGAGAGCTGTCCTGATTTGGATTGTTACAGTTCCATATCTGCACCCCCAGCAGTTTATTTATGATGGAGAGAAAATAAGTAAAAATATATGTGACTTGATTTTCAGTTTGAAAATGTGTTAATGAGAAAAAAACCCAAATCAATCTAATTCTTTATGCTTACTTTATGGAAATAAAAAATTTCTGTACTATGTGGTAGAAATGAGTGTGTGCCATTCTGGGAAACTGTTCTTCAGACTACCTGGTGACCTATCAGTTAATCAAAGCATTTGACATTTTTTCTAAAGAAAAGAGGGTGAAATAATAACTTGGCCTTTCTTAAAAAAATATACCCATGGATTCTGCATCCTTGCCAGTTGTCTATTACATAGTTTGTTGAGACTGCCCAACGTTGTCTGGAATTTCCAAGCCTCAGCGCTATAAAAATAATTCACTAGAACTGCCTCAAAATAATTTATATTGTGTAAGTACTTAACACTGCACTTTGGACTACAGTATGTGATGGATATGCTAGGAATTATGCTGGGTTCAGTGAGAGTTCTGCACAAAGGCCTCTTTTGCCGTAACTACCAGGTTCTTGATGTTTAAGGAATTGTGTTGATAGGCCCTAGAAACTAGGACCTACAATTACTGGAGCATATTTATTGCAGCACAGAAGAGAGTTGATGGTGGCTGATACAATATTGGTATAAACAAGGTCACTAGTGTTCCAGTATGAACATTCAAGAGCCCTTAGGGAAAACAAAGAAGTCACTTTCACAAAGAACTTTCAATTGCCTGCTCTCTGATACTAAAACAGAATTTAAAAATGAACCTAGTTCATTTTTTTTCTTGTCTCTTGGCTAAAAGACCACAGAAAACTGATCCTTCACTTAATTTCAAGCAAAAATTGTATTGTTTTTGGTGAAATCCATTTTTTACCTCAAGGATTCAGCCTAAGGTTATCACATCAAAATATATTTTCTTTAAAAATCTGAAGTTTGGCCTTGAATTTTCAAGGAAATTCTGCTTGAATTATTATATGGGATGAAATATTTAAGTATTACTCTTTTTTTCTCTCTTTCAATGAATTAAGACAAATACAAGCACCTTTTAAAAATCAGGCAGGGAAATAAATGCTAATTAAATTCTCTTACCAGTAGTTTTTCATTTTGTGAAACAAACTTTTCTAGATCGGATAGACTTTACTGATGAGTGTTTTTGATAATGCTGAATGGAATTGAGTATGACCTCCCAGATACAGATGCATTTGGACTTCTCATCCACTTAGTCTTTTTCATTCAAACTGGAAAATCATGTGGTTTCATTTTTATTATTTTTTTAATTGAGAGGATTGTCAGGAGAAAATATGTATGTGGCTTTATTTTTATTTTAACCAATAAGATTGTCAGTAGGAAATGCATTCTGAATATAGCACACATGGGGCAAATGTTCCTTTTTGGTCATGACATTTTTTCATTATAATGGGGGTTTGCCAGGGCATATACCATGTTTTAATGCCTTTTACATATAAAATCACAACAAGATAAGACTTTAGACCTCTCTGTAAAAGCTGCGGTATAATGGGAACTAGCATGCTCTGACTGGTTGCCTCAATTAATAAAACAATCAGGAAATCTCGAGGGTTTCCTTCCACAGATTTGAGTATCCCTTGATGACCTGCATAAACCCTAGTTCTTATAAATCTGTTCACTCTCCTGCACCGGAGGAAGGGGAGATGGAAAGCTGGCCTGTTGGTGACATACACAGCATTATGCTTAGAAAAGTATGGGTTTCTTCCATGCTACCATCCTACTCTTGGCATGAAATTATACTTTGTGATCCTACAGTCATACATTTGAAGGAACTACACACATAGGAGACAGCGTGACCCTAGGCTCTGACTGGGTATCTTTGTTTATATTTTGATAAAGAAGTTTATGGAAAAAGTTATTTTTAATTGAACAATAATTTGAGGCATGGTAAAAAAATATGTATTGTCTAGGAATTATTATTTAATATTTAGAAAAAAACATGAGGCTTTAACTTGAAGAAATAAATATATTTTCAGGGAAAATCTATGTTGTTTCTTATTTATTTGCACTTTGGTACTCTAGAACACCATTAGGATGTCTTGTTTCAGATTTTAAAGGTAGGTATTATCCCTGTGATCCTTCGTGTGCAAACTAGCTTAGCAACCTGCCCCCAGGAGAGTAACCACAGAGCCAGTGGATCTATCCCATGCTCCCTTGCATGAACCAGCCTGGCACTTTGCCCACAGGGAAGCAGCGCCAGAACCAGCAAACTAGCCACACAAACTCTAGTAGCCTAGGTCACAGAGGCACTTATAGGCATCACTGACATTGACTATAGAAACTTCAGAGAGGCTACACTACTGTCCTCACCCAGAACCAAAGCCAATGCACTCTACCCAACTGGCTCCCTAGGACACACCTTCAGGTGAAAGTCTTCCCCTCTGGAAGCTACTGTATAAAACTGGAAGAGGCAATTCTTCCACCAGATGCACAGGTATCAACAGAGGGACACAAGAAACACGACACTGCCATATAAGCACAGTGATTCCCCAGTTACTTAACACAAAGAAATAGAAATTTATGAATCTTAAGGAAACTCAGATACAAGAGAACATAGATAGACATTTCAAATACATTGGGAAGATAATTTATGTTCTGTATGAGAAATTGAACAAAGAGATAGATATCATTAAAAAGAACCAAACAAACTTCCACTTGAGCAGCCTGAGACATCCATGGGTGGGGGTATTTTCTCCCTCAACTGTTCCTACCACAGGCTTTCTGAGGTTTTTCCTAGTGAGGCCAAGAGGGTCTTTGAGGAAAACTGCATCCAGACATGCCTTGAGGGAAGGTGTCAAATGCAGGAGCATGGAAAAGAGTTACAATTTGGATATGAAACCATTTTTCTAGCCCACCTTAGAGAAGACTGTTGACACACTGGTCAAAATGGTTCCAATCGCCTACCTTGCAAGACACTTCAGGTTCAAAGAATTTCCCTTGTAAAAGCAACAAGGGAGGTGTCAGAGTTTTCCATTTAGATCAACAAATTCAAGTTCTTACCATGGAAAATTCAGAGAAGACTGTAGTGGTTCTCCTTGCTTGTGGCTCCTTCAATCCTGTCACCAACATGCACCTCAGGTTGTTTGAACTAGCCAAGGACTGCATGAATTGAACAGGAAGATAGAGAGTTGTGGAAGGCATAATCTCTCCTGTTGGTGATGCATACAAGAAGAAGGGACTCATGCCTGCCCATCACCAGGTCATCATGGCAGAACTTGCCACCAAGAATTCCAAATTGGTGGAAGTTGATACATGGAAAAATTTTCAGAAGGAGTGGATAGAGACTGTTAAGATGCTAAGACACTATCAAGATAAACTGGAGGCTAGTGACTGTGATCAACAGCAGAACTCACCTACACTAGAAAGGCCTGGACGAAAGAGGAATTCCATGAGCTGAACAAAGACAAGCTTCTAGTCAAAAGAGATCCCTAGAGCCAAAAACAAAAGGTGCACCAAAAGTCAAGCTGCTGTGTGGGGCAGATTTACTGGAGTCCTTTGGTGTTCCCAATTTCTGGAAGAGTGAAGACATCACCCAAATCATGGCAGACTATGGGCTCATATGCATTACTCAAGCTGGAAATGCTGCTCAGAAATTCATCTATGAATCTGATGTGCTATGCAAACACTGGAGCAACATTCATGTGGTGAATGAATGGATCACTAATGATATCTCATCCACAAAAATCCGAAGAGCCCTCAGAAGGGGCCAGAGCATCCACTACTTGGTACTAGATTTTGTCCAAGAATACATCGAAAAGCATAATTTGTACAGCTCCAAGAGTGAAGACACTCCGAGAGTGAAGACAGTGAAGACAGCTCCGAAAGTGAATGACAGGGGCCATCCTGGCCACTTTACAGAGAAACGCTGCAGAAGCTAAGGCATAGAAATTCTGCAGCATAATGTTTTGCACTTTCCTTTCAGGGTTTGAAACAATCTGGGTGTTAATAACTGGGAAAAGAAATTGTGGTCCTGTTGCATAAACTAAAGATTAAAAGTTCAGTAAAAATCAGTGGTAAGTTAAAATCAGGGTTTTTTTTTTTTTCTTTTTATCAGAAGTTGCTAAGATGAATGTTTTCCATATGGTCTTTTTCTAAAAAAAAAAAAAATGTACAATTCTCTTTATCTTTAAACCAAGAGCTTAGCAGCACACAAAAACCAGAAGAATTTTCAGTGAAACTAGCTACAAATAAGAAATCAAAAAGTACAGCCTAGCTCTACCACACAAAAGAAGCAAAGTGTGAAAAGCAAAAGTTCACTTAAAATTCTAATTTAGGTTATGAAGAGAATTGACATTTTATGCATGCCTGCTGTGGGTAATCTGCAGCTAGGGTAGACAAAGGAAGGAATTCTTATAGTGGTGATCTTGTAAAATGCACCATTGATAAATCATCTCCAGTTATGCAAAATAAAGGTTGTGCATATGCCTGGCAGAAACATTGTACCAATAGTTAGTTCTCTGTGGCACACATCACAATTGCTGACTAAAGTTTGGCAAGACCTATCTGCCTGGAGCTTCCTCTTTAGAAGTAGGAAGTGAAGTCCAAGCCCTCATATGTTTAGAAAAGTATGCAAGTTTTCTGATGCCTACCAGAGGTAGAGACCTGCTGCCTTATACTTTATACACAGTTACTTTTCCTTGTTATGGGTCATGCTCTAGCCTTGGTCATCCACCCTCTCTTTACCTTCAGAAACAATTTCAGAGTTGACATCATGCTACCTTGAATTGAGAGAACCACAGAGAATGAGAAGTCTATTCAAGGATTTTATGTCTGAATGCTCTTAGCCTTTATTGATAGCTTAATCAGAAGATCTAAGTGGGGTGCAGTGGCACATGCTCTGTAGTCCCATCTACCTGAGAGGCTGGAGCAGAAGGATCACTTGAGCCCAGGAGTTTGACACCAGCCTGGGCAAAATAGTGAGAACTCATTTTTTAAAACTCTGAAGTTTCTGAAGGGCCCTGCTGTTTCTGTTCCAGCCAACTGTGAATCTGCCATTTGTGAATTTAAGCAGAAAAAGGGTCTGTTTTCTCATATTTTTTTCTTCTTGTCCTTTTGTATGAAGTTTAACCTAAAGTAGTATTCTCAAATAATTAGTCATAGCTTCATGTTAAAAACACATGCTTGTTACATGGTTTTCCACTGATTAAACTTTTGTGGAAATTTCACCAATTGCTAAAGCAGAAAGACCAGAAATAGCTTTTTATAGAATCGTTTTGGGGTTTGCGAAAATTGTCCCATGATAGAAACAGGACTAAAGTTAAATTTCTAATGAAAATATAATAATTTGCCTTTTTGCAATTTCTATTTCATTCCTACACAAACCCAGATGAAGGGTTTGTAACTCCAGAAGAAAAAAAATACTTAGATATGTGCAATTGTATAGTCAGATCTGAATCTACAGTTTAAAAAATAAAAATGTTAAATAAAGTTAAGCAAATATATGTGCTTCAACTCCCAACTTACTCTTACTAAAGCCTTCAGGCCAATTCCCAAAAACAGGGAGGGTGCAAAGCCTGACACCTAGCAGCTTTCAGGATCCATCTGCCAAGTGAATGAAAGGTTGGAATCTCAAATCCTACATCTGTAGGATGACTTATCTAAGAGTCATTTTTCTCCTCCTCAGCTTCTTGGAGTTTAAGAGTTGAAGTGGCCCTGAAAAGTAATGATTGAGCATGAAGAAGCTATAAGAATTGAACTTTGATACCTTCTGGGAAATAATACACAGTTTATCTGAAGTGTTGTGTAAACTGCAGAAAGGTTCCAATGCTAGAAAATTCTCTCATACTGTCATGCCTTTCCACTTAGAAGTGCCCATGCCCTGCGTAGCTGTGACTCTACTGACCTCAGGACCTCACTGGGCAAGGCATGTGGTAACCCTTGCAGGAGACCTGATAATGGTGAAATGATTCTATTGCTATATTATTTATGGAGCAACAACTTTGTACAGAGAACGAGCTGCTTGGCTTTTTCTTCCAATGCCAAGGATGCTGCTGATGCTGCCATGTAACAGCATACTTTTGGGTGTCCTCAAGGATAGAACTTCCCCTCTGAATAATGGAAATTAGAACAATGAACTTCACAGGGGAATAAATATTAATGACTGATGTGAAGAAAATATTCCATTGTTTATTCCCTACCACATCATTTCCATAATTGGCTGTTGTACTGTGAATTTAGAGGAAATGGGTAATGCTTGTGTTTTGTTTTGCTTGTTTGTTTGATGCTGGGGGTTTTATGTGTTGTACACTTTACCCCTTACATTGCATAATTTGAATGCAGCAAACAAACCCGCAATAAAAGTCATTTATTGGCATCTTCATTCAGATGAATGGAGAGCCTTTGTGGTAGTGTCAAAAAAAATAAAAATAATAAAAATAAAAAGAACCAAACAGAAATTTTGGAGCTGAAAAATTTAACTAATAAAATGAAGAAATACAATTCAGAGCTTCAATAGCAGACTAAATTAAGCAGAAGACAAAAATTTGTGAACTTAAAGACAGGTCTTTTCAAATAACCTAGTCAGAGATCCAAAAGAAAAAAGAATAAAAAGAACAACCAAGGCCAGCTGGACTTCTGGGACACCAACTAAGCAAACAAATATTTGCATTATGGGATTTCCATAGGACAAAAGATGAAGAGAGACACAGAAAGGTTACTTAAAAAAACAATAGTTAAAAACTTCCCAAGTCTTTGGAGAGATATGTACATCCAGCTCCATGAAGCACAAAGAATCCCAAACAGATTCAACCCAAAGAGGTTCTCTCCAAAGCACATTTAAATCAAATCATCAAAAGTTAAAGACAGAATTCCAAAAGCAGCGAGAGAAGAGAATCAAGTTACATATAAGGGAATCCCCACTAGACTATCAGCAGATTTCTCAACAAAAACTGCAGGCCAAGAAAGAACCAGATAATAAATTCAAAGTGCTTAAAGAGGTGAGGTGGGGGTGCGGGGGAACTGTCTACCTAGAATACTACACCCAGAAAATTTATACTTCAGAAATGAAGGAGAAATAGTGTTTCTAGGCAAGAGAAAGCTGAGGGAATCCATCACTGCTAGACCAGCCATATAAGAAATGCTAGAGAGAATGCTTCAACTGGATGTATTAGTAAAATAATTACTAGTATGAAAAAAAGAAAGTATAATCTCATCGGTATGAGTAAATTTATTATCAAATTTAGAATACTCCATTACTGTAATGGTGGTATATAAACTTTCAGTTGTCTAGTTTGAAGATTAAAAGTCAAAATGGTCAATGATTACTATAGCTACAACAAGTTGTTAAAATACGTACAGGATATGAAAAGATACAAGGTAAGCAACAAAGTTATAAATTTGGTGGGGGAGGCCAGGTGCAGTAGCTCATGCCTATAATCCCAACACTTTGGGAGGCCGAGGTGGGTGGATCACCTGAGGTCAGGAGTTTGAGACCAGCCTGACCAAAATGGTGAAACCCCATCTCTACTAAAAATACAAAAATTAGCTGGGTGTGGTGGTGTGTGCCTGCAGTCCCAGGTACTCAGGAGGCTGAGGCAGGAGAATTGCTTGAACCCGGGAGACGGACATTGCAGTGAGCCAAGATTGCACCATTGTACTCTAGCCCAGGCAACAAAGCAAGACTCTGTCTCAAAAAAAAAATGTTTTTAATAAAAAATAAACAAATTTGGGAGGTGGAAGGTAAGTCTAGAATACTTGTAAGTAGCCAAAGTTAAGTTATTATCAACTTAAATTGTCTATTATAACTACACAGTTTTTAAAATGTAAGCCCCATGGTAACCACAAAGAAAAAAATTACAGCAGATACACAATGAAAAAGAAAAAAAAATCAAAGTTTATCACTACAAAAAAAATCACCAAACCACACAGGTAAACTATAAGAGAGGGCAAAAGGAACAAAGGAAATACAAAAAAAAAACACAAAATGATTTAACAAAATGTCAAGAGTAAGTTCTTACCTATCAATAATAACCTTGAATGTAAATGAATTAAATTTTCCAATTAAAAGATATAGAGTGGCTGAATGGGTAGAAGACAAAACCCAACTATATGCTACCTACAAGAGATTTACTTTACCTATAAGGACACACATAGACTGAAAGCGAAGGGATGAAAAATGATATTCAATGCAAATGGAAGCCAAAAGACTACAAGAGTAGCTATACTTAGATAACAGATAATTCAAAAATTGAAAGTGGAGACAAAGAAGGTAAATCTATAATAAAGGGGTCAATTAGCAACCAATTATAACAATTCTAAATAGATATGCACCCAACACTGGAGCATATATAAAGCAAATATTATAACATCTAAAGAGTGATACAGACTGCAATACAATAATAGTAGGAGATTTCAACACCCTACTTTCAGCAATAGATAGATCATCCAAACTGAAAATCAGCAAAAACAAAAAAACACTGGATTTATACTGCACTCTAGACCAAATGGACCTAACAGATATTTGCAGAACATTTCACCCACCAGCAACCTACAGAATACACATTTTTCTCAAAAGTATATTGAATTTTCTCCACGATAGATTATATGTTAGGCCACAAAACAAGTCTCAACAAATTTTTAAAAATCAAAAGCATATTAAGTATTTTTCTGATCACAATGGAATAAAATTAGAAACTGATAACAGGAAGAATTTTGGAAATTGTGCAAATACATGGAAATTAAACAACATGCTCCTGGAAAAACCAATGGGCCAATCAAAATATTTAAAATGAAAATTTAAAATTTCTTGAAACAAATGAAAATGGAAACACAACACACCTCAATCTATGGGATATAGCAACAGCAGTTCTAAGAGGGAAGTTTATAGCAATAAACGCCTACATCAAAAAAATAGAAAGATATCAAATAAACAACCTAACATTGTACCTCAAGGAAGTAAAAAAAGAAAAAAAAAAGAACAAGCTAAATTTAAAATTAAGAATGAAGGGAATAATAAAGATCAGAGCATAAATAAGTGAAATAGAGACTAAAAAATAGAAAACATCAATGAAACAAAGAATTATTTTTTAAAAAGATAAACTAAATTGACAAACCTTTAGCTAGACAAAGAAAAAAGAGATAAGACACAGATAAATAAAATCAGAGATTAAAAAGAAGCCATTACACCTGATACCACAGAAATACAGAGAATCATAAGAGACAATTATGTTGTGCACATGTACCCTAGAACTTAAAGTATAATAAAAAATATATATATATATTAAAAATAAATAAATAAATAAAAAGAAATAGAAAAAATAAAAAAAAGAAAATCTAGAAGACATGGATATTTTCATGGACTCATATAACCTACCAAAATTGATAATAGAAAATATGAACAGATCAATAATGAGTAACAAGATTCAATCAGTAATAAAAATTTCCGATCACAGAAAAGCATGGGACCTGATGGCTTCATTGCTGAATTCTACTGAATATTTAAAGAATAATTAATACCAATTCTTTTGAAACTATTCCAAAAAACTGAAGAGGAGATAAATTCATCTAAATTCATTCTATGAGGCCAGCATTACCCTGATACAAAAACAAGACAAGGACACAACAAAGAAAGAAAACAACAGGCAAACATCCTCAACAAAATACAAGCAAACCAAATTCAACAGCAAATTAAAAAGATAGTTCACCATGACCAACTGGGAGATGGAAGGATGATTCATCATATGCAAATCAATAAGCATCATACATCACATTAATAAAATCAATGACAAAACTGATGCGAAAAAAGCATTTGATAAAATTTAAAATTCCTTCAGGATAAAATCTCTCAACAAATTAGGTATAGAAGGAACACACCTTAACATGATAAAGGCCAAATATGATAATTCCACAGCTAACATCATACTGAACACGGAAAAGTTCAAAGCTTCTCCTCTAAGATCTGGAACAAGACAAGCATGCCCACTTTCAACACTTTCATCTACCCAGAGCAATTAGGAAAGAGAAAGAAATAAAGGGTATCCAAATGGAAAAGGAGGAACTCAAACTGTCCCTGTTTTCATATAACATAATTTTATATATTTAAAAAAACCCTAAAGATGCCACCATAAAACTATTAGAACTAATAAACAAATTTAGTAAAGTTGCAGGATACAAAATCAACATACAAAAATCAGTAGCACTTCTATGTGCCAATAAAAAACTATCTGAAAAATAAGCCAAAAAAGCAATCCCATTTACAACAGTTACAAGAAAAAAGATACTTAGGAATAAATTTAACCAAGAAGGTGAAAAATTTCTACAATGGAAATTATAAAATGTTGATGATGAAATTGAAGAGGACACAAGTAAATGGATAAAGATATCTTGAGTTCATTGATTAGAAGAATTAATATTAAAATGTCTATACTACTCCCAAAAGATCTACAGATTCAATGAAATCCTTATCCAAATTCCAATGACAGTTTTTCAAAGAAATAGAAAAAAATCCTAAATTCATATGAAACCACAAAACATCTTGAATATCCAAAGCAATTTTGAGTAAAAAGAAAAAAGCTGACGGCATCATACTAGCTGACTTCAAGATAAACTACAAAGCTATAGTAACCAAAACAGCATGGCACTGGCATTAAAATAGACACATAGACCAATGGAACAGAACAGAGATCACAGAAATAAATCCATGCACTTAAAGCCAATTGATTTTCAACAAACATGCCATGAATACACATTGGGGAAAGAAGAGTCTCTTCAAAAAATTGTTCTGGGAAAACTGGATATCCACAAGCAGAAGAATGAAAGTAGACCCGGTCTTTCATCATATACAAAAAATCAAATCAATATTGACTAGAAGCTTAAATCAACACTAATGATAAAATTACTAGAATAAAACATAGGGAAATCCCTTTATGACACTGGCCTAGGCAAAGATTTTTTTTATAACATCTGAAAAGCATAGGCAACAAAAGCAAAAATTGATAAATGGGATTACATCAAACTAAAAACTTCTGCACAGCAAAGTCAACAATTAACAAAGTGGAGAGACGACATACAGAATGGGAGAAAATATTTGCAAAGCATACATCTGATAAAGGGTTAATATACAGAATACAAAAGAAACCCAAACAACTCAGCAAAAAAACAAACACAGTCATGTTCCACATAACATTTTGGTCAATGATAAATGGGATCTAAGTAAACTAAAGAGCTTTGGCACAGTAAAAGTAACTATCAACAGAGTAAATAGACAACCTACAGAATGGGAGAAAATTTTTGCAAATTATGTATCTGACAAAGGTCTAATATCCAGCATCTATAAGGAACTTTAATAAATTTACAGGAAAACAACAAACAACCTCATTAAAAAGTGGGCAAAGGACATGGACAAACACTTCTCAAAATAAGATACATCCAGCCAATGAGCCTATGAAAAAAGGCTCAACATCACTGATCATTAAAGAAATGGAAATTAAAACCACAATGAGATACCATCTCAGACCAGTCAGAATAGCTATTATTAAAAAGTAAAAAAATAACAGATGCTGGTGAGGTTGTAGAGAAAAAGGAATGCTTTTACACTGTTGGTGGGGGTGTAAATTAGTTCAGCCATTGTGGAAGAAGGCGTGGTGATTTCTCAAAAACCTAAAGACAGAAATACCATTAAACCCAGCAATCCCATTACTCATTACTAGGTATATACCCAAAGTAATATAAATTATTCTCTTATAAAGACATGGCACACATATGTTCATTGCAGCCCTATTCACAATACCAAAGACATGGAATCAACCTAAATGTTCATCAATGATAGAATGGATAAAAAAATGTGTTACATATACACTATGGAATACTATGCAGCCATAAAAAAGAATGAGATCATGTCCTTTGCAGGGACATGGATGGAGCTAGGGGCAATTATCCTTAGCAAACAAATGCAGGTACAGAAAACCAAATACAGCATGTCCTCAGTTATAAGTGGGAACTAAATAATGAGAACACATGGACACACAGAGGGGAACAAAACACACTGGGGCCTATTGAAGGGTGGAAGGTAGGAGGAGAGAGAGGATCAGGAAAAACAACTAATGGCTATTAGGCCTAATAACTGGGTGATGAAATAATCTGTACAACAAACCCCCAGGACACAAGTTTACCTATGGAACAAACCTGCACTTGTACCCCTGAACTTAAAAGTTAAAGAAAAATTTTGGTCAATGATAGCATATATAAAAGTGATTCAATAAGACCACAATATTGTATTTTTTGTGCCTTTTCTATGGTTAGATATGCTTAGATACACAGATATTTACCATCATGTTACAATTGTCTACAGTTTTCAGTACAGTAACATACTATACAGGTGTCTAGCCTAGGAGCAATAAGCTATACAATCTAGGTCTATGTAAGTACATTCTGTGATGTTCACACAATAACAACATTGTGTTACAATGCATTTTTCAGAATGTATTCCAACCCTTAAGTGATGCATGACTGTAATCTGATTTTAAAATGGGCAAAAGACCTAAATAGACATTTCTGAAATGGCCAACAGGTATATGAAAATATGCTTAACATTAGCAATCATCAGAGGAATACAAATAAAAGTCACAATGAGATATCACCTTGCCCCAATTAGAATGGGTATTCTCAAAATACTAAAAAATGACAAATGCTAGTATAGATGTGGAGAAAAGAGAACTCTCATACACTTTTGGTGGTAAATTAGGACAGCCATTATGGAAAACAGTATGAAGTTTCCTCAAAAAATTAAAACTAGAACCATCATATGATCCAGCAAGCTCACTATTGTGTATATGTTCAAAGGAAATGAAACCAGTATGGCAAAGAGATATCTGCACTCTCGTGTTTATTGCAGCACTATTCACAAAAGCCAAGATATGGAATCAGCCTAAGTGTTCATCAAGAGATGAATAAACAAACTGTCACAAATATACACAATGGAATGATATTTAGCCATAAAAAATGAAGGAAATCTTGTCATTTGGGGTAATACGGATTAATCTAGAGGATGTGATGTTAAGTGAAATAAGACAGGAAGAGAAAAACAAATACTGTATGATCTTACTCATATGTGAAATCTAAAAAAGTTGACATCATAGAAGTAGAGTGTAGGGAAGTGGTGACCACAGGCAGAAGAGTGTAGGGGTAAGAGGAGGATGGGGAGAGATTAGTCAATGGGTACAAAGTTACAGTTAGATAGGAGAAATAAGTTCTGTGTTCTGTTGTACAGTAGGGTGACTATAGTTAATGACATTGCATTGTATATTTCAAAATAGCTAAGATAGAGCGTTTTCAATGTTCTCACAACAAAGAAATGATAAATGTATAAGGTAATTGATATGCTAAATGCCCTGATTTGGTCATTACACAACTATACATGTACTGAAACTTCACCCTGTACCTGATAAATATGTACAATTATAATGTGTCAGTAAAAAACAAAACAAACATAAGAACCGTATATGAAAAACCCACAGCCAATATCATACTGAATGGGCAAAAGCTGGAAATAATTCCCTTGAAAACTGGCCCAAGACAAGGATGCCCTCTCTCACCACTCCTATTCAACATAGTATTGGAAGTTCTAGGGCACTCAGGCAAGAGAAAGAAATAAAGAGTATTCAGATTCAAAGAGAAGAAGTCAAATTATCTTTGTTTGTAGATAACATGATCCTATATCTAGAAAACCCCATAGTTTCAGCCCAAAAGCTTCTTAAGCTGATAAGCAACTTCAGCAAATTCTCAGGATATAAAATCAATATTCAAAAATCACTAGCATTCCTGTACACAAACAACAGGCAAGCAGAGAGCCAAATCACGAATGAACTCCCATTCACAACTGCTACAAAAAGAATAAAATACCTAAGAATACAGCTAACCAGGGAGGTGTAAAGTCTCTACAAGGAGAACTACAAACCACTGCTCAAAGAAATCATAGAGGACATAAACAAATGGAAAAACATTCCATGCTCATGGATAGAAAGAATCAATATTGTGAAAATGGTCATACTGCCCAAAGTAATTTATAGATTCAATGCTATTCCCATTAAACTACCATTGACATGCTACACAGAATTAGAAAAAACTATTTTAAAATTAATATGAAACCAAACAGAGCCCAAATAGCCAAGACAATACTAAGCAAAAAGAACAAAGCTGGAGGCATCATGCTACCTAACTTCAAACTACACAACAAGGCTCAGTAATGAAAACAGCATGGTACTGGGACAAGAACAGACACATAGACCAATGGAACAGAAAAAAAGAACTCGGAAATAAGTCCACACACTTACAACCATCTGATCTTCAACAAACTTGGCAAAAACAAGCAATGGGGAAATGATTCCCTATTTAATAAATGGTGCTGAGAGTCCTGGCTAGCCATATGCAGAAAACTGAAACTGGACCCCTTCCTTACACCATATACAAAAATTAACTCGAGATGGATTAAAGACTTAAATGTAAAATCCAAAACTATAAAAATCCTAGAAGAAAATCTAGGCAATACCATTCAGGACATATGCACAGGCAAAGATTTCATGATAAAAACACCGAAAGCAATTACAACAAAAGCAAAAATTGACAAATGGGATCTAATTAAAGTAAAGAGCTTCTGCACAGCAAAAGAAACTATCATCAGAGTGAACAGACAACCAACAGAATGGGAGAAAAGTTTTGGAATGTATTCATCTGACAAAGGTCTAATATCCAGAATCTACAAGGAACTTAAATTTACAAAAAACAAACAACCTCATTAAAAAGTGGGCAAAGGACAGGAATGGACACTTCATAAAAGAAGACATACATGGGACCAACAATCATATGAAAAAAAGGTCAACATCACTGATCATTAGAAAAACCCAAATCAAAACCACGATGAGGCTGGGACAGTGGCTCACGCCTGTAATCCCAACACTTTGGGAGGCCAAGGTGGGCGGATCACGAGGTCAGGAGATTGAGACCATCCTGGCTAACACGGTGAAACCTCTTCTCTACTAAAAACACAAAAAATTAGCCAGGTGTGGTGGCATGTGCCTGCAGTCCCAGCTACTTGGGAGGCTGAGGCAGGAGACTTGCTTGAACCTGGGAGGTGGAGGTTGCAGTGAGCCGAGATTGTGCCACTGCACTCCAGCCTGGGCGACAGAGCAAGACTCTGTCTCAAAAAAAAAAAAAAACACACACACACACACACACACACAATGAGATACCATCTTACACCAGTTCAGAATGGCTATTACTAAAAAGTCAAAAAAACAACAGATGCTGGCGAGATTGCAGAGAAAAAAAGAATGCTATACACTGTTGGTGAGAGTGTAAGTTAGTTCAACTATTGTGGAAGACAGTGTGGTGATTCCTCAACGATGTAGAGGCAGAAACACTATTTGACCCAGCAATCCCATTACTTAGCATATACCCAAAGTAGTATAAATCATTCTATTATAAAGATATGCACACATATATTCACTACAGCACTATTCACAATAGCAAAGATGTAGAATCAACCTAAATGCCCATCAATGACAGACTGAATAAAGAAAATGTGGTACATATACACCATGGAATACTATGCGGCCATAAAAAGGAATGAGATCATGTCCTTTGCAGGGACATGGATGGAGTTGGAAGATACTATCCTCATCAAACTGACGCAGGAAGAGAAAACCAAACACCACATGTTCTCACTTATAAGTGGGAGCTGAAAGATGAAAAAAGAGCTGGGTTTATGTCCATGTCTGGTTTTGGTAACAGAGTAATGTTGGCCTTGTACAATGCATTAGGGATAATTGCCACCTCTTCAATTTTTAGAAACACTTTGGGAAGATTGGTATTAGTTCTTTATACATTTGGTAGAATTCCACAGTGAACCCATCTGATCCTGGGCTTTTCTTCAATGAAAGAATTATTATTTATTTTAAGTTCTGGGATACACGTGTAGAATGTGCAGGTTTGTTGCATAGGTAAATGGGTGCCATGGTGGTTTGCTGCACCTATCAACCCGTCAGCTAGGTATTAAGCCCAGCATCAATTAGCTATTCTTCCTCATGCTCTCCCTCCCATGGCCCCCAACAGGCTCCAGTGTACGTCATTCCCCCTCATGTGTCCATGTGTTCTCATCATTCAGCTCCCACTTGGTTTTTTTTCATCATCACTGCTGTTTCAATGAAAACATAAATTCAAACCAATTTCACATTTACTGAATAATTATGGAAGCTAGAAACCCACAGGGTAATGACACAAATACAAAATACCTACCTAAATAATATCGGACATATACTGGGTATTTTGGTTACCTATAGCTACATAAGTATTTACTGTAAAATATAAGTTTAAAACAATTACCAATTTAACATCTCTAATGATAGTGTATATCAGGAATTGGGGTAAGAGATAGCTGAATCATTCTCATGGCATCATCAGAGTTTACTCACTGGTATTCAGATGACAAGTGGGCTTTTCTGGAGAGTCCAAGATGGCATTATTCACTTGTCTGCTGCCTTGATAAGGATGGCTGAATGCTAGTCTCAGGTGGAACTTTGCTGCAAGGCTTCCTCTAATGTAACCTCAAAATTTCAGAACACACTTCTGCCACATTCTATAATCAAGCAAATGATCAAAGCCAGCCCAGATTCCCAAAGAGCGAAATTGGTGGCCATGTTTTTACTTCCATAATCAGGGAGAAGGGCAGGAAATATGATCCAGAACAAAGAGAAAAATGAGTTAGTAGCAGCTGACACAGAATGACAGAGATGGTGGAATTAACAAGAAATGACATTAAAACATCTATTGTAAGTCCTCTAAACAACCTCAAAAAAATAAAAGAATGCATAATCATAATGAGAGAAATGGAAGACATAAAGAAGACCTAAAAGGAACTTCTAAAGTTAAAAATATATAAAATGAAAATAACTGGATGAGATTAACATCAATGAATACTACAGAAGAGGAAAAAAATAGAACTTAAAGACTTAGCAATAGAAACTAGCCAAAATTAAGCCCAGAGAGGGGAAAAAAATATTTAAAAAAACAAAAAAATTGAGTGCATCAATTACCCATATGACAATATCAAGTGATCTATCTTGTGATCTATCTTACACATAATTGGAGTTCCAGAAGGAAATGAGAGAGAAAAAAACATAAAGAAAAATTTTAATGCAACAATAATCATATATTTTCCAAATTTGATAAAAACTTTAACCCCATAAATTCAAGAACCTCTCAATGAATCTCAGGAAGAATAAATATAAAGAAAATGATACCAGGACATACCATAATCAAATTGCTGAAAACAAGTGATAAGGAGAGTATCTTAAAAGTAGCCACATTTAAAAAATACACATTACCTACAAAGGAATGAAGGTTAAAAGGGAAACAGGCTTATTGTCAGAAACTTCACAGGCTGGAATACAACAGAATAACATTAAAGTATTGGAAAAAACCTGTCTACATAGAATGGTATATCCAGTAAAAGTGTCTTCCCATATTAAAAGTAAAAATACTTCCTCAGATAAGCAAAAGTTGAGTGAAGTCATTTCCACCAGACCTGTACTAAAAACAAAACACATTAAAGGAAGTTCTTCAAGACAGAAAGAAAATAGAAATTTGGATCTACATAAATGAAAGAAAGAAACAGGCATAGTGGGTAGAAAATATGTGGTTTTAAATCAATGTATAATAATTGAAACACACATACTGAAAGGAAAATTAATGCAGGAGTGTTGACACCTGAAATGCAAATCAAGAATGGGAAGAACTCGCTTTTTGGCCATTTTTCAAATAAAATTATTTTTTTCCTCATAAACAACAGCACAAACAACCGACACAAATACACACACACACACCCCTCCCCCAAAATGTTTGACTATGGTATTCCATATGTCTGAGTAGAATATATAGGTGATAAACATATACATACTATTTTTGAATGCCTAGCCCATTGTTCTGACTGGATTGAAAATGCCTTAAGACAATTAGGTCTTGTCTCCTTGAATAAAATTCACTGACAACACTTTGAAATTGTAACGATAGATGGTGAATTTATGAACTGCCAAAAGGCATGTGAGAACCAAGAAAAAGAGTTACCCTGTGCCAAAGCCCACATTGCCATTTGTTAAGGACAGCTGCTATGACACATGTTTGTTCATTGGTTCTTTTTTTTTTTTTTTTTTTTTTTGAGACAGTCTTGCTCTGTCGCCCAGGCTGGAGTGCAGTGGCATGATCTCGGCTCGTTGCAAGCTCTGCCATTCTCCTGCCTCAGCCTCCCGAGTAGCTGGGACTACAGGTGCCCACCACCATGCCCGGCTAATTTTTTGTATTTTTAGTTGAGACCGGGTTTCACCGTGTTAGCCAGGATGGTCTCGATCTCCTGACCTCATGATCCACCCACCTCAGCCTCCCAAAGTGCTGGGATTACAGGTGTGAGCCACCGTGCCCGGCCTGTTCATTGGCTTTTATATAGAAGTATTAACTGAATGCCTGCTATGTTTATGGACAACATTGTAGCTAAGACCCCATATATTATAATTCCTGACATTCACTCGGGACTTTGCAATAGCTAGCTCGCTTTTATATCTACCTTGCTTTCTCTTCATAACAATAAATGAGGAGGGTGGATATTATTATCCCTTTTTCAGTTGAGGTTAAGAAAGCCTTGACTCTCAACTCATCACCCTACTTCCTTCACTAAAGCTGTAATATCCTTTAGACTCTGTCATAAACAGAAGCCTTCAGGTCTCAGCTGAATTCAGTTTTTTCATGGGGACTTCTCATATACAGCAGATCTTCCAATAAGGTCGTTTTGTTATAATGTTGATGAAAAAAACATTGATTCCTGGCCGGGATTACTGTCCATGGGAAGTTCACACATTCTTCCTATATCTGCATGGGCTTTCTTCTGTTATTATTAATATGGTTTCCTTCCACATCCCAAAGATGAGCATACTAGGTTCGATGGCCTGTCTAAATGGTCTCAATCTGATGAGTGCAGGGGTGTATGTGCGAGTGTGTCCTGTAATGGAATGATGTCAAAGGCTGGTTCCTACTTTGCTCCAAGCTGCCAGGATGGGCTCTGGCCACCAGTGACCCTGAGCTGGAATAAGCAGGTTGGAAAATGAATGAATGAATAAACACAAGTTATTATAAAATAAAAAATTTTTAAGTACATGATAATCATACAATAAACAATGCAGTATGAAAGCACTTAGTGAGATTACTATATTTGTTGTTTGTTTCTGAACTGCGTGATGGTAGGAGGTGCTTCTGACAATGTTCATTTTGCAAACATTTATTCTTTGATTGAATCTACCACCACTGTGATTGCCCTCACTCTCTGATTCACCGAAAATTGAGTAAATCATTATCTTGTTTTTATTTTTCTTTCTTAAATGTATATATAGTTCACATTTATTTCAATGTTTAATAGTATAAGTGTTTTGGTCTTTATTTAGAAGTTTGGTGATGTTTTTGTGACCAGAAATATGCCACAGGAATTTAACTCTTGTTTATATCCATTATCCTATGATAAAATTGGTTTTGTTATACATCATTTTCTTAAAATTGTAGTTTCCAAGAACCTAACCAGGACATTAAGTGAGAATGTACTGTACTCACGTAGGTCTTGTATTATTTCTTCATAGCATATAGTTATTAAAGTGAGATTTTTTAAAAAATGTTTGGCTCCCACATTGGTCTCAGCTTCAGGCAGGCAGAAGCTTTGACTCTACCATAGCAACCCCAGCACTCTGAATAATGCCTGGAGCATGGTAGGCACTCAATATATGTGGTCTACTAAATGTGTGTTGGTTCCTGAAATGCTTCTAGATCAAAACTGCATAGCAAGGGAAGGAATCTGTCTATGGTTATGTAGTTTCAGAATACCATATCTATATGTACTTTATAATGAAAAGCTTGCAGGAAAATTGGCTACTATTACTTTATTAAATGAATTTGAGTCACTCATCCTTTCTTCAGATTATTCATCCATAAAATAACAATGTTTGAAAACCATATAGGTATTAAAACAGTGCTCCTCAAAGCCCAGATGGTTCTGTGAGGGTTGAGGAAGAGCAAAGAGATATATTTAATTTTTTTTCTTTTATTTACATACCAAGTAAAAGCACTACACATATTAAATGGCAGTCCAAGGCTAGGTTTGGTTCTGTGTCCCTACCCAAGTCTCATCTTGAATTGTAATCCCCATGTGTCAAGGGAGATATCTGGTGTGAGGTGATTGGATCACAGGGACGGTTTCCCCCATGCTATTCTTGGTATAATGAGTTCTCACAAGAGCTGTTGGTTTTTAAAGTATTTGGCAGTTCACCCTTTGCTCTCTCTCTCCTGCCGCCATGAAGAAGGTGCTTGTTTGCCCTTCACCTTCCGCTACCTTCTGCCATGATTGTGTTTCCTGAGGCCTCCCAAGCCATGCAGAACTGTGAGTCAATTACCCAGTCTCAGGTATTTATTTATAGCAGTACAAAAACAGACTAACACAGTTTATAATAAAATATTCCCAGTAATATTGAAGTAGCACTATAATGCTCCCTAAGAACTTAGAAACAAATGAAATCAAGTAAATTTTTAAAGTAACACACAATGGATCATAATAAAGACATATAAAATCTCTTAAGGGAAACAGAATAACACCCTACAATACGAAGAAAACATCCATCAGGCAGGAGATTGATCAGCAATAAAGGCAAAGGAAAAGTGGAGTCAGAGATGAGAACTCTGGAAATTCCCAACCGGTCTATGTCCAGGAGAAAGGAAAGTTAAATCAGTGTTCAGACCTTCAGGCAAGGTCATTTTTTGTATGAAACAACAATACTATGCTCTCTTAGCCTGAGAACATTTTTTAAAATGGATTCATCTCCTGTTTTGATTGATTTCATGATTTCAGGCAAACTTCTGAATATTTCATGGTTCCCTAAAATAGTCTGCTGAGAAGAAAAATTGGTCATACCATCACGAATATTCAGACCCATGTGACAGTTGTATTTCTCATCATCAGTAAATTGGCAAACTGATTTATATGTTTTTGTTTAAAACACCTAGTTAGTGTTCACTATGTTCCTAACATTGTTATAAGTGCTTCTAATAATAATTTATTACATCTTCATAGCAACTCCATGTGGTAGGTACAATCCTATAAAGATAATAATAGTAAAGTAATGCACTTTTTCTGTTAAAAATTATTTTTAATTGACAATTATATCTATTTATGGGGTACAGTAGGATATTTTGACATATGCATACATTGTGGGATGATCAAATCAGGCTAATTAACATGTACACCACCCTACGTATTTCTTTGTGATGAGAACACTTAAAATCCACCCTTTTTTCAATTTTGAAAGATTTGGGAGATTTTATGGGTCCTTTCCAAGCCATCACAATAAAGTAAGTCGCACAATTTTATTTTGTTTTCTGGTGCATATAAAATTATGTTTACACTACATGGTGTAGTCTACCAGTGCTAAGATTTCTCTGTAGCATGCAATGCTGTTTGATAGCATTTTACATGCAGTGGAACTTCTTTCAAAATTGGAGTCAGTCTTCTCATATCCTGCTTCTGCTTTATCAACTAAGTTTATGTAATATTCTAAATTTCTTTGTTTTCATTTAAACAATATTCACAGCATCTTCACCTGGACTAGATTCCATTTCAAGAAACCACTTTCTTTGCTCATTCATAAGAAGCAACTCCTTATCGAATAAAGTTTCATGATGAGATTGCAGCAATTCAGTCACATTTCAGGCTCTACTTCTAACTCTAGTTCTCTTGCTATTTTCACCACATCCGTAGTTACTTCCTCCACTGAAGTTTTTAACCCCTCAAAATTATCCATAGAAGTTGGAATTAACTTCCTCCAAACTCCTGTTAATGTTGAAATTTTGACCTTCTCCCATGGATTACAAATGTTCTTAATGGTATCTAGAATGATGACTCTTTTCCAGAAAGCTTTAAATTTACCTTGTCTTGGTGACTGTGAATACTGCTGCAGTGAATGTGGAGTGCAGACGTTTCTTCAGCTTACTGATTTTTATTCCTTTGGGTGGCATAGCTGGATCATATGGTATTTCTACTTTTAGTTTTTGAAATAACCTTCATAGTTTTTCCAAAATAGTTGTACTAATTCACATTTGCACAACACAGTGTGTGAAGGTTCCCTTTTCTCTACATCCTTGCCAACACTAGCTAGCATTCACCTTTTTGATGATAGCCATTCTTACAGGTGCAGGGTGATGTCTCATTGTGGTTTAATTTGCATTTCCCTGTTGAGTAGTGATGTTGAGCATTTTTAACTATATCTGTTGGCCATTTATATGTCTTCTTCTGAGAAGTGTCTATCCATGTCATTTGCCCATTTTTAATACGAGTATATGTTTCATTGAATCATTTGAGTTCCTTATATATTTTTGATATGAGTCCCTTATCAAAATGAGGCCCTTTGACAATATATTTGCAAATATTTTCTCCCAATCTACAGGTTTTCTTTTCACTCTGTTGATGGCTTCCTTTGCCATGCAAAAGATTTTTTAGTTTGATGCAATCCCAATTGTCTAATTTTGCTTTTGTTGCCTGTGCTTTGGGGGACATACCCATGAAATAATTGCCCAGACCAATGTCAAGGAGCTTTTCTCCTAGTCTTCTCTTATGAGTTTTACAGTTTCAGATCTTACATTTAAGAGTCTCACCCATCTTGAGTTGATTCTACTATCAAGGGAGAGATAAAGTTCCAATTTTATTTTTCTGCATGTGGATAGCCACTTTTTCTAACACCATTTATTGAAGAGACTGTTCTTTCCTCATTGTGTGTTCTTGGCACCTTTGTTGAAAATCAATTGACCATAGAGATGTGCGTTTATCTGGGGACTCTCTACCCTATTCGATTCATTGATGTGTCTGTTTTTATGGCAGTACCCTGCAGTTTTGGTTACTATAACTTTGTGATGTATTTTGCAATCAGGTAGTTTAATGCCTTAACCTTTGTTATTTTTGCTCAAGATTGCTTTGGTTATTCAGGGTCTATTGTGGCTCCATTCAAATTTTAAGGTTGTTCTATTTCTGTGAAAAATGACATTGGAATTTTGATAGGATTGCACTGAATCTGGAGATCACTTTGGGTAGTATAGACATTTTAACAATATTAATTCTTCCAATTCATGAACACAGAATATCTTTCCATTTCTTTGTGTCTTCAATTTCTTTTATCAATGTTTTATAGTTTTCAGTGTATAGGTTCTTCTCCTCCTTGGTTAAATTTACTCCAGAGTATCTTATTTTTTATAGCTATTGCAAATGGAATTGTTTTCTTAATTTTTTTCAGATAGTTCATTGTTACCATATAGAAACACTACTAAATTTTGTATGTTGATTTTGTAACCTACTTTACTGAATTTTATTCATCAGTTCTAACAAATTTAGGGGGCTGAGGGAGGGGAGAGGGAGAGGGAGAGAGATTTGTACTGTAAAGAATTGGTTCACATGATTATGGAGGCTAAGAGGCTCAAGATAAGCAGTTGGAAAACTGAAGAACCAGGAGAGCCAAAGGTATAGTATCAGTCAAAGTTGAAAGTCCTGAGAACCAAGAGAGCTGATGGTATAAATTCTGGTTTGAATCCAATGGCCTGAGAACCAGGAGAGCCTGTGGTGTAGAATTTAGTCCAAGTCTGAAAGCAAAGAAAATTGATGTCCCAGCTTAAAGACAAGCAGAGATAAATAATTTTTCTTACTGAGCCTTCAATTGATTGGATGAGGCCCATTCACATTGGGAAGGGCAAGCTGCTTTATTGAGTTTACCAATTCAAATGTCAATCTCATCCAGAAACATCCTCACAGACACAACACGAAATAATGTTTAAGCAAATATCTTCATATCCCATGACCCAATCAAGCTAACACATAAAATTAAGCATTATACTTGTGTACACAAATAGACATTTTTAACTTAGCTGTGCATTTCTCCAAATCATTTAGCAAATTACAAATACCAATCAAGAATGCTGATGGAAACATACCTACTTGTGTGACTACAAGTTAAAACACTGATAACACCAGGTGTTGGTGAGGATGTAGAGTTGACTGGAACTCCTATACATCACTGGTATGAGTGAACATGTTACAATCACTTTGGAAACTGGACGTTTTTGTGATAGTTAAGTATACACTTACCTATGATCCATAAATCATATTCCTAGATATTTACCCAAGAGCAAAGAGTATGTGTGTCCATAAAATGATTTGTACATGGATGTTCTTCATAGCAGCTTTCTTCATAATAGCCCCAAACTAGAAACAACCATCAACTAGAGAATGAACAAAAAAATGCATATTCATAATTAGCAATAAAAATCACTACTGATACATGTAATAACATAGATTTGTCTCGAAACATTATGTTGAACAAAAGAAGCAAGGCAGAAAAGTGGCTAATTTTTGATTATTTATGTGAAGTTAATAAACAAGCAATCTGTGATGATAGAAGTCAGAATAGTAGTTATCCTATAGAAGAGCAGGATTACTGATATAGTTTGACTGTGTCCCCACTCAAATCTCATCTTGAATTCCCACATGTTGTGGGAGGGACCTGGTGGGAAATAATTGAGTCATGAGAGCAGGTCTTTCCTGTGCCGTCTTCATGATAGTGAATAAGTCTCACAAGATCTGATGGTTTTAAAAACAGGAGTTTCCCTTCACAAGTTGTCTCTCTTTGCCTGCTGCCATCCATGTAAGATGTGACTTGCTCCTCCTTGCCTTCCGCCATGATTGTGAGGCCTCTTCAGCCATGTGAACTGCAAGTCCATTAAACCTCTTTTTCTTCCCAGTCTTGGGTATGTCTTTATTAGCAGTGTGAAAATGGATTAATACAGTAAATTGGTACTGGGAATGGGTTGCTGCTGAAAACATACCTGAAATGTGGAAGCGACTTTGGCACTGGGTAACAGGCAGAGGCTAGAGCAGTTTCGAGGGCTCAGAAGAAAACAGGAAAATGTGGGAAAGTTTGGAACTTCCTAGAGACTTGTTGAATGCTTTGACCAAAATGCTGACAATGATACGGACAATGAAATCTAGGCTGAGATGGTCTCAGATGGAGATGAGGAACTTGTTGGGAACTGGAGCAAAGGTGACTCTTGTTATGTTTTAGCAAAGAGACTGGCAGCATTTTGCCCTTGCCCTAGAGATTTGTGGAACTTTGAACTTGAGAGAGATGATTAGGGTATATATATCTCTATATGTCTGGTGGAAGAAATTTCTAAGCATCAAAGCATTCAAGATGTGACTTGGGTGCTGTTAAAGGCATTCAGTTTTAAAAAGGAAACCAAGCATAAAAGTTCAAAAAATTCGCAGCCTGACAATGCAACAGAAAAGAAAATCCCATTTTCTGAGGAGAAATTCAAGCCAGCTGCAGAAAATTGCATGAGTAATGAGGAGCTGAATGTTAATCCCCAAGACAATGGGAAAAATGTCTCCAGGGCATGTCAGAGAACTTTGTGGCAGCCCCTTTCATCACAGACATAGAGGCCTAGGAGGAAAAAAATGGCATCATGGGCTGGGCCTAGGTTCCCTCTGCTGTGTGCACTCTAGGGACTTAGTACCCTGCATCCCAGCTGCTCCAGCTGTGACTAAAAGGGGCCAAGATACAGCTCAGACCATGGCTTCAGAGGATGCAAGCCCCAAGCCTTGGCAGCTTCCACATGGTATAGAGCCTGTGGGTACACAGAAGTCAAGAATTGAGGTTTGGGAACCTCCTCTTAGATTTCAAAGGATATATGGAAATGCCTGGATGTCCAGGCAGAAGTTTGCTGCAGGGGTGAGGCACTCATGAAGAATCTCTGCTAAGGCAGTGCAGAAGGGAAATTTGGGGTGGCCACCCCCACACAGAGTCCTCACTGAGGTACTGCCTAGTGGAACTGTGAGAAGAGGGCCACCATCCCCCAGACCCTGGAATGGTAGATCCACAGACCACTTGCACCATGCACCTGGAAAATCTACAGACACTCAACACTAGCCCATGAAAGCAGCTGAGAGGGAGGCTGTACCCTGTAAAGCCACAGGGGCAGAGCTGTCCAACACCATGGGAACTCAACCCTTGCATCAGTGTGACCTGGATGTGAGACATGGAGTCAAAGGAGATCGTTTTGGAGCTTTAACATTTGACTGTCCTGCTGTATTTCAGACTTGCTGACTTTTTGGACTTGTAGCCCCTTTGTTTTGGCCAATTTCTCCCATTTGGAATGGCTGTATTTACCCAATACTTGTATCTGCATTGTATCTAGGAAGTAACTAGCTTGCTTTTGATTTTACAGGCTCATAGGTTGAAGGGACTTGCCTTGTCTCAGATGAGACTTTGGACTGTGGACTTTTGAGTTAATGCTGAAATGAGTTAAGACTTTGGGAGACTGTTGGGGAGGCATGATTGGTTTTGAAACATAAGGACATGAGATTTGGGAGGAGCCAGGGTGGAATGATATGGTTTGGCTGTGTCCCCACCCAAATCTTGAGTTCCCACATGTTGTGGGAGGGACTCAGTGGGAGGGAATTGAATCATGGGAGCAGGTCTTTCCTGTGCTGTTCTCATGATAGTGAATAAGCCTCATGAAATCCGATGATTTTAAAGATGGGAGTTTCCCTGCACAAGCTCTCTCTCATTACCTGCTGCCATCCATGTAAGACATGACTTGCTCCTCCTTGACTTCTGCCATGATTATGAGGCTTCCTTAGCCACATGGTACTGTAAGTCCATTAAACCTCTTTTTCTTCCCAGTCTCGGGTATGTCTTTATCAGTAGCGTGAAAATGAACTAATACAATTCCTGATTGGAAAACTACACAGGAAACTTTCGGGATGATGGAAATATTTTATATTTTGATCCAGGCACTGGTCTCATGGGTTTATGTGTACCCATGCATACATATATGTAAAGTATAAGTATACTTATATACACCGAAGTATATAAATATGCATTGTAGACTTGTGCATCTCACTGGGCGTAAAGTATGCCTTAATAAAGAACTGTGAAAAATAGTTTCAATACAAAAAATTATGCTAAATAATGAAATGAAACCAAATTTAATATTTTCAACAATTTGGAGACCTAAACCAATACTTGTGAATAGACAACTCTCTCCCAGATGGCCTAAGCTGAGCAATTTCCATAAGTCAAACTTATCAAGCTATTGCTTGATTTTCTGGGGTTCAGATCACACACAAAAAAAGCCCAAATCGAAACTCTGTTTGACCCTACATAATAACTCACAAATCCACTTGGATTCTGGCCAGTATGCCATTCTATTTCAGCTGCAGTGTCACACCTTGCATTGTAGACATCATATCACCTGATATTTTTGTATCATTTGTAAATAATTTAGCAGCAACACTGACTAAAATTTACTATACCACCCAAAATACAAAACACAAGAGAATGACAAGTTAAAATTATTTTATTTTAAAAAATAGTCTATATGCAAATAGTCCCAAGTGTTTAACTGCATGATCCTTGTGGGTCTACACCCCTGATTTTAAATCCTATGCTTGCTGTATTCTTTCACAGTTTGCCACAGAGTATTTTCTTAATGCACAACAGTAAAACAAATTCACCAATGAAAATTTATTCTTGGCTGGGTGCAGTGGCTCACACCTGTAATCCCAGCACTTTGGGAGGCCAAGGCAGGTGGATTACTTGAGGTCAGGAGTTTGAGACCAGCCTGGTCAACATGGTGAAACCCCGTCTCTACTGAAAAAACAAAAATTAGTTGGGTGTGATGGTGGGTGCCTGTAATACCAGCTACTCAGGAGGCTGAGGCAGGAGAATCACTTGAACCCCAGAGGCAGAAGTTGCAGTGAGCCAAGATTGCACCACTGCGCTCCAGCCTGGGTGACAAGAGTGAAACTCCATCTCAAAAAGAAAAAAGAAAAGAAAAAAGGATTTATTCTCACCAAAATAAGAACACAAGGCAAGTGATAAATGTCACATTAAATTGTATTAATATTGCCTAATTTGTAATCCACAACTTCACAATATAAAAAATCTGGATTATTTTTACCAATTCCCTCTTTTTCTACTATGAATACTTTCTATACTCACATAGAATAGTTCAGTGAAATATACTTGGTACACCTCAGTGAAATACTGGCTGATTGATTGACACAGGTGGTTAATACAACAAGAGGCCCTTAAGATGAAGATGACATTGATATTAAACAAACACGCAGAATCACAAAATACTCTCAGCCTGTTTGCCAGGAGGCAAATAGGACACACAAGTGGGAAGTTTGGTGTTTCTGGACCACACAGTCTCTGCCACGGCAAAGAAGATCAGCCAGCCTCCTCAACTCAGTACAATTCAGACATGGTCATGAGGTAGGGGCTATAGTGAGAAATGTGTTAGAACCCACACCTACATATGCACATATGCAACACAAGCTATGTGTTTAAGATTCCAGAAACTGTGTAAGAAACAAGATGTTGGAATGTTGATTGGATTTACATGTTGATGAAATTTCAGTCAACTAAGCCTAGTATCATGCAAGATTACTGTGAAAAGTTTAATTGCACCAACTGCTCTTGTTTGGAACAAAGAACTGTCAGCTCTCTTTACATTAACCATATTTCTCTCCCCCATTGCTACTGCAAGAACCAAAAAGAGAGTACTTAATCTGGGTTCTACCTGCAAAATCTGCAAGTCAGTCAGTCATGGTTTACATGCATGTCAATTTTTACATTATATTTTCCTAAGGCAGACATTTGACAGATATAAATCTTGCCTCAGCAAGGCCCAAAGGAAACATTTGTCATATCTCCAATGGTCATTCTTGATTAAAGAAATCACAGAAAAACAAATTGAAATTGCAAACTCAGCTTGTATCTTTTCTCTCACATAATTTCTATATCTTGAAGCCAACTTCTTTAACCATAAAACGTGCATTCTCCACATAGGATACAAGACTATAGCTGTGAACTATTTTCCCAGTGAGTTACATATGATGCCTTAATCGTTAATAGTAAATAGATGTACTATTTGTATGAGGTGAGGTTTTTTGTCATATTTTAGAAAGAATCATCATTGTCTTCTTATTGTGAATTATCAAAGGCAAATAAAAAACAGCCTCTTCCGTACCTAGCATATTTTCATTAGAAACAAATTCTATTGTGATGCAAATTCTTTGGACAAAAGTGAAGCACTTTGAAGATTTTCTAATATTTTTGTCAAAAGAATACACATGTAGATGTGTACTTTGCCTTTTCCATAAATATTCAAAATGTATTCTGAAATTAAAATAAAATATTTCTATAAAATAAACACATTCACTTGGTGTTTTTTCTTTCATTTGCATTTAAAGCAGTAATCACAATATCACAAGATTCTTTGATTAAAAGGCCTTCTCTTGAAAAGGTAGATAATAGAAAGAACATCCAGCCCCTTGCCCCTAGATGGAGGGATAAAAACAGATAGATGACAAACATTCTATAAATTAACTCTAGCCACAAAACTACTGCAAATCAAAACAACCACAAAACCTCCACAAAGGTTATGCACATGCCGGAGCACATGTGTCTGGGGGTCATGAGGCATCCACATATTACAATAAATTTTCTCCACAACCCTTATTGTAAGGTTGAACTATTAGGGAAAAATGGAGCAGATGCTCTCTAAATAAATATGATGTCTTTATTTAATTTCCTAGATGCCATGCCCTCACTAATTATTTTTGTTCTTTATTTGAAGGGAAATAGATACCTTAGAAGAAAACTCCTTTTAAATGTTTTCATAAGCTCAATCAAACTAATCACATGTTAAAAGCCAGGAAAGAAATTAAAAGGGAGCTTAAGCTAATATGATGAATTTTAGAGAGGCAACCAAGACAATTTATACCAAAAGTCAACAAAATTTACACAAACTCAATTATGTATTTTTTTAGATTATGTGCACATTACTATGAAAATATCCAGGCAAAATGTATGAACTGTTAAATTGCAATTGAATTTGGCAATCTATACAACTAGTTGTCATTCTAATAATTCATTTAACATTATTGAAATCAGTATTTTGTTCCAGCATGTGTTATAATCATGATATTAACTGAATTTATTCAACAAGGAGACATTATTTTTATCTCAGGCTGATTGCTAGCACCCTCAACTTCAATTTTGTTTGATTTACTGTGCATATTGTATTATTACTAAGACAGATGCTCTGAGACACATAATCCTTATTGGTCTATATATATTGATGAGCTTTCTTTGGTAAAAAAAAAATCTGGCTGGGAAAAATATCTTGTTTGTGGAATTAAGCAAAACATTAGCATTTCAAATATTTTTTTCTTTTAAAACACCTTATGCCACAACTAACTCAATAGTGGGAAAAAGATCTTTGTTCAGAACCGTATGTGTGTAAAAGAGAGAGAGAATTCAAGAAACAGGTATTATATATTTCAGAAACTCATACTTCAGGAAAGAATAGAAACATTATTTGAACCTTTAGCGCAAAGGCTATCAAATTGCACTTAGATGCTATTTCTGTTCCAAGTCAATTTCTTAGAAACCATTATAATCTTATTCTAGTTTCCTATTTAATTTTATATATGTTATTTACTTTTGAACACGGGCTAAACTCAAAAAATTTTAGTCAGTGAAGGTTACAGTTTAGACCCATATTACCTACAATCTTACCAAAGGTGTGCCCACAAAATGTTTGCCTTACGACAGCTCTATGAGTAAGACTATCTTTGAGCTTAAACTCAGTCGCCTTGGGTGATACTCAACAGGTGTGTATCTTTTGTTTTCCTTTGGCATGGCCCAATTTTACACAGAGATTTTGGTAGAATGACTTGTTCTTCTCATATCTTTTTAGCTTCAGAATCCGGATAACTCAATTAAGGAAATATAAGTGGGAGACCTTCAAAGGAGAACAAGTAATTTATGGGACCTGAATTTCTGAAATAATATTAAGGCAACATTGGGCTTCATGACAAAACACCAGAGGTTGGGAAGAGTTGCAGATTTACTCTTTTGACATTCACATCACCTCCCTCCCTCCATTTTAATAGATGATTTTACCAACTAATTTGGTCTTTCTGATGCTTTGATTAGGCAAGTTACAGATATATTTTAATAGTTGCAAAAATGAATACTTCAAAGAAAGCATAGACCAAGGAAATACATTGTTGAAAAGTAACCCCTCAGCTTACAGAAGAAAAAATACACAATGTTATTCTACTATCTATAAATGAGGTACTAACTGGATGATGTGTGATTACCAGTGTGATTAAATGGCAAAAACAGACACAAGGAGAAGCTAAGTAGTATGCTGAGGCATTGTCTTTTTGCCAGGTTAATACACTATGCACACTGTTTTCCATACAAGATTCTCAAGTAGTAACTATAGTAAAGAGCGTAACTCAAAAAATGGAGTGCCTAGGTGGAGAGGCATACTGGAATGCATGAAGGTGTTTCATTATGTATGATGAGAACAGTCTCCACCTTCTGAAGAGTCTCCAAAAAAGCAAACTGGAGGAAAAGTCACACCTTTAAGGTGCAAATCCAACAAAGATGTCTTAAGATTCTGAGGAAGAATTTGCTCCTTGCCAGTCAGTTATTTCCAGACTGCAGCATGTAGATGATAAGATCAAGATATGATTGAAGAGACTTACTTGTGCAAGAAGGTAGTAACCATGCTACTATTTTTAATCCTTAAGATTTAAAACATGCATTTAATTCTTTTAAAGATGTACTTAATGTATATTCTGATAGCATTCCAAGGCATTTCCATTGAAAAGTACATGCTATAAATTCAGTAGTCTTAACATACATAATACAATATATTATGTTGTTCGCACGAATGTTCATTGTAGCACTTTTCACAATAGCAAAAACATGGAATCAACCTAAATGCCCATCAGTGACAGATTGGATAAAGAAAATGTGGTACATATATACCATGGAATATTATGCAGTTGTAAAAAAGAACACGATTATGTCCTTTTCAGGGACTTGGATGGAGCTGGAGGCCATTATCCTCCGCAAACTAACAGAGGAACAGAAAACCAAATACCACATGTTCTCACTTATAAGTGAGAGCTAAATGATGAGAACTCATGGACACAAAGAGAACAAACAGACACTGGGGCCTGCTTGAAGGCAGAGGGTGGGAGGAGGGAAAGGAGCAGAAAAAAAATAACTATTGGGTACTAGGCTTAGTACCTGAGTGATGAAATAATCAGTACAAAAAAAACCCTGACACCAGTTTACCTATATAACAAATCTGCACATGTACCCCCAAACCTAAATTAAAAGGTAAAATAATCATGTTTTTTCAATTTAATAAAAAGACCCCCCAAAAAATATTGCCCTTCAGTTAACAAATAAAGTGTGATGCGAGGCAAGACATATTAGTTTACTGCTAATTCATAGATGAAGTCTGATGATTTACTTTCTGCATCTGAATCTAACAATTCTTATTGGGAGAAAAAAATGTGTACATATGGTTCTTTGGTATGTTTGTTGAGTATTATTTTTGTTGATTATGTATCAGCCAACATATTGTGAAAACTGTCATGCTTTTTAATAATGTGTTTTTATAATTAAGGTGAATTATTAGAAAAGCCCAATGATTAAAACTCTAATTATGTAACTGTTATTTTCACAGGAAGCTTATTGAGACTCACCTGAGAACTATTCCAAGTCATGCATTTTCTAATCTGCCCAATATTTCCAGAATGTAAGTTTTTTTAATATAAAGAAAAGTTTGCATTTGTGATATGTTATTCTCTAAACGTGTTCTATCAAGAAAAATACTTGGTATTATACTTGCATAAATCAATGGCAGTTATATTTTCAATGTATATGACAATTTTATGTACATGATTTTTATTTCATTTTGCTATATCTCTACTCCCTAATTCCTACATGATTTTTTAAAACCTAAATCAAATTTAAATTCATTTGATTTTGAGCAGTTCATAATTCTCGATGTATTTTAATATATCTTGGAATATGGCAAAAACTTAGCTGTAAATCTCTCCTATAAACATCCCGTAGTTTATAAAGTAAACATATATACAGATAGACAAACATCCATCTGTCCTAGTCACCAAGTCTTGAATCACCTTTCACTACTAATACAAATATTTACATTTTGTTATAAACGTAGCCAGTGGTTTCAGATCTCTCACGTTAAAAGAGAATTAAAAATAATTCTAAACCTTAAAAATTGAATTGCTATCCACTTACAGTAAGGAGAAAAGGGATTTTCCATATTGGGTTGACAAAGAGTGAATGAAATGAAGCAGGTCTTTATTTCATTTAATTGATTTTGACAGGCAATCCAGATAGTTCAGGCATGCGAAATAATATAACCAGAAGCAACCTGTACAGTTTTTGGCCAAATGTACTCACTCCGTGGCCATTTTGTTAGTGTTTCTGTCATTTCAGTAGTTCTCAACCACAGACGACTCTACCCCTAGAAGCATTTAGCATTTTTGGTTGCTAAATGCTCACTAGAGAGGGGGCTGCTACTGGCACCTAGTGGGTAAAAGTGAAGGTTGCTGCTGAACATTCTACAGTTCATAGGACAGTCCCCACAACAGAATTATCTAGTCCAAAATGTCAGCAGTGCTGAGGCTGACAGACCATCCTACTGAACATCTCTGCAGTTTTTTATGTTGCTAACAAGTCCTTCCTCTTTCAAATTCTTGCCTCTTTGTTTTCCTTGATATTCCTCTCTCATTCCTCTTCTTGTCTCAGCTGGCTACTCTTCCTTAGTCTCCTTTTCTGACTTCCTATTTTATTTTTGCCAGCTACTTAATTACCAGCTCTTTCTTTGTATATTTTGTTCTAATTCCTCTATGCCCCACTCTCCTTGAGTAAACACTCCCATTCCTTGGGCTGCACTATTTCCTAATACAGCTAATTTCCAAATATTACCACTTGGATGTCCCACAGGCTCTTCAAAACCAGCATATCCAAAATAAACACATCATCTTCCTCCCAAGCTGTTCCTTCTCTTTTAACAGCACCACTGTAGCATCCTATAAGCTAAAAACCTTGAATTCTCCTTTAGCTCTTCCTTTTCCCTCATCTACCTTATACAACCGCCTATTTGGTGTCTCTGTTTGCATGTCCCAACAGCTTGGCCATTACTTCATTCATTCACCAGATATTTATTGAGCCCTACTTTGTGCCTGGCACTTTGCTAGGTGTTCCGTACACAACAGTAGACAAAACTCACAGCAGTTCAGTTTTATTCCAAGAGAGTGATGAGTATCATGATGGGGTCAGTTATTGGGTGATATGGAAACTCACATAAGAGGTCTATTACCTACACAGGAGCAGGGAGAGGAGTTGGGGAAGACTTCCTGAAAAAAAAAATAGCACCTGACCTGTGATCTGCATTATACAGCAAAAAGCAGAAGGGAAAAGCCTGGGCTTTCTGAAGAATTGAAATATAATAAGTTTCTTGGGGGTAGAGCTTAGGCAGGGAGGTGGGCAGTAGAAAAAAATAAAACTTAGGTCTAAGTTAGTACAGGGTCTTGTAAATCATGTGAAGGAGTTTAAAATCTTCCCTAAGGGCTGAGCCATTCAATGGTTTTAAGCAGGCAAGAGAAATGGTCAGATTTTCATTTGAGAAACATTCCCTTGGCTATGTAGTGGAGTGAGGGGTGGAAGTGGAGCAAGGCTGTAGGCAGGAAGCTAGTGAAGAGGCTGATTCAGTGCCCAAAGTACAGGGGATGGCAAATTGAAGGATGATCATTGAGTGGGAATAATGAAAAAGGATAGAGATTTGAGACATAAATAAGGGAGGGCTGATCAAGTTTCTGATTAGGACATCTGTGTGGTTGATCGGCACATTCATTTAGGCGGAGAAGTGTTTTGTATATTTGCTGTGGAGGGTTGGGGGTATGTTAGGAATTCAATTTGGGGCATATGGCATTTGAGGTGCAGTTATATTGAGTACACATCAGGACACAGACAGAATTTTTTCATTCATTTGATAAATATTTGTTCAGCCCCTACTATGTGCCAATCACTGCTCTGAGAGCTGGGGATACATCAGGGAACAAACAGACAAAGATCCATGTCCCCATGGAGTTTCCATTTGAATGGGAGGAGATAGACAATGAACCAAAAACACAATAAATAAGTAAATTAGATACTAATTTAGAAGGAAATAAGTACATGGGGAAAAAAGTAAATTAGAGTAAAGAGGATTGGAAGTTCTGGGTATATGCGGGCACTCAGGGGAGAGATTCAGGTAGAGATTGAAAGTCACAAACAACTGGGTGTAACTGGGACCAGGAGGAGGCATCCGCAGAGAGGGAGAAGCTAAAGAGAGTGAAGAAAGAACAATTTTAAGAGCATGTGGTCCCTGAAGAGGCAGGAGGGGATGAGATCCAAATAGAGGGATCGGCCTTCTAGAGGAAGATGGTCACATTTTACATCATAACGAGGAAGTCATGTTGTAGGACTTTCTCCTTAGTTCAGCTAAAAGCCAGGTTCTTGTCACATGGCCATAAAAGATTAGGCTCACAGACACTTTGAAGGGTGATAAAAATAGAATTTATTGGGTGAAAGAGGAAAAGAGGGAAACAGGGACTCTCAGCAAAGCGAGAGTCCTCCTAGTCCACTTCCCGCCTCACAGATTGAATCCCAGGTACCACCCCACAACAGGAGAGGCCAGGCTCCTCCCCACTATAAATGAACTTCCCGAAGCTCCACCCCAGTACACACTTCTCCCAGGGCACAGGCAGTTGAAGGTTCTGCTAGGGAGCCCTTTTTTACTTAGCTGTCTCAGTTGTAGGAAAAGATGGGACAGATGCAGGTAAACTAATAGGCTTATTGGTGGGGAATTCAAGGCATTCTCGTGTTAAAGTTTCAAACATTTCTATGACTTATCAAATTATTAAAGGACATCTAAGAAGATGGAAGATGGAGGTGGCAGAGTTAGAAATTTGATGAGAAGATTTGAAATAAAAGTGGTGAGCAATAAGAAGAGGGTTGGTTGACTGAGATATAGGAGACACCCAGGCAGATCTGAAGGCTCCACTGAGGCTTCCCCCAGGGAGACTGCTGGATTCTCCAGTCTGGGTTAAGTGATAGGGGTCCCTGAACCCTATCAAGCATTTAACACCTTGTGTTAATCCCATTTACCTTGTACATTAATCTGTATCTGTGAGTACTGTGAGTTCCTTGAAGGTAGGGAACAGGCCTGTTTTGTCATTGTCCAGAAGGATGTCTGTCATACAATGAATGTTCAATACATATTTGTGGAATAAAAGCACATACACATACCTGAATAATGATTAAAGATTTGATATATCTTGGGGAGAAGAAAGAGATCAGTAGGATGATGCTAGGTTTGTCTGAGATGGTTCAAATTCCCACTTGGGATTCTGGCATAATTGTTAATGGCACCTTGCTTTAACTCACAAAACTATCCCAGTTTGAATGATAAGTCATATGGTGACTGTAATGATTATACGATGTTTAAATGCAAAGAAGAAGTAGGATCTGATTTTTCCTAGTTGTAAAAATGGGGTAAGTAAGCAGGGAATCACAATTTTTATCCCCCTGAATAAACGATTCCTGCCAGTTGTCTTCACAACCAAGCTATCACAGCCCTACAAAAAGGTGTCATTAGGTTGGAGAAACTGGAACTTCCATTTGATAATATGGGCCGAGTGACTATCCTTCTGGAACCTTGAGAAAGACTCATACTTCTTAACTGAGAAATTCAGTAGAAGATTTGGAGCAATGGAAAAGATGCTTAGGGAAACAAGTTGGCAGCCTTGAAAAATGAATCTTGCTCTGCTAGCTTGCTCAGCTTCATCCATGGTAAATCCCACAGTCTCTACACGGTAAATTAATTCCTTTCAATCTGTTCCATTGTTTCCTTTATGTTAGAAATATATTTGTATCAAAACAATTTATATAACGTTATTATCTGCAAGAGGCAAAGGGTTAAGAGACTGGGTAAATCAAAGGATAATTATTTAGAGAACAGGTAATTCAAAATAGAAAGCACAGAGCCATTATAATACTCATAATAACCAAGATAAAAACTCAGAATGGAACAATCAGCACTCCTCTTGTAAACATTGCATCAATGAGGATACTTTACTGGCAGATTCAATTCAAACTATAGGTCAGTGGTTCTCAACATTGCCTACACATTAGAATTGGCTAAGAAGCTTTTGAAAAATAAAAGTACTTGACTCATCCCTCATAAACTCTGATTTAATTATCCTAGACCGGGTCTTGGACATCTGTGTACTTTAAAGCCCTTCAGGTAGTTTAATTGCATGTCCAGGGTTGAGAATCTCTGCTATGGCTATGGCTGGAAACCATCTGTCAATTGTTCATTTTCCCAAATGTCATAGAAATACCTCACAATAGAAAGTGGTCATTGAATTTGGCTGCATTAGTCATTCTCATTACAAGATGGAATTTGAGGAAACTATTTGAAATATTCCTTATATGTTCTTGACAAGTTGTATTTAGGAATTTCTCTGTTTTCCTTTTTCAGTACTTGAAGCTTTTATTTGAATTACTTTTTGCTTACAAAGTTTAAGACGGAGCTTGAATTTTCAGCTTCATTTAAAATCATGAAGAGAAGTCTTAAGGGAGTATGTCGTCAACCTGTGGAATGTTCCACTAGAGAATTGCGGTTTTCTCTTCATCTTTGAAACTACATGTCTAATTCCATGTTATTAGACATTCCATTAAAAATGCTTCTTATTGACTCTAGTGTTCTTTTCTGATGCTCATTTTTTTTTTGCTATTTTGAGGAACTCTTCTATTCATTCAGTTGTTTAATAAGAGTCGACAACATGCCAAGCACTCTGAAAGGCACTCGAGATTCAGTGGCCAAAAACAGGCACAGTTCTGCATTTCAGAGAACTTACAGTCTAGTGAGACAACAGAAATATCACCCAAAGAACTGGAAATTTGCACTCTGATAATTAGTGAAAGGAGTTTATAGTTATATATATATATATATAGTGATATATCACTATATATAATCCCTATATATACACCATATATACATATGTATGGCAGGTTCAATTCAAACTATAGGTCAGTGGTTCTCAACATTGCCTACACATTAGAATCAGCTAAGAAGCTTTTGAAAAATAAAAGTATTTGACTCAGCCTTCATAAACTCTGATTTAATTATCCTAGACCAGGTCTTGGACATCTGTGTATTTTAAAGGAAATAGAAGAGTTCCTTTAAAATGGAAGAGTTCCTCAAAATAGCAAAAATAAAATAAAATAAAAGCAAGCATCAGAAAAGAACACTAGAGTGAATAAGAAGCATTTTTAATGGAATGTCTAGTAACACGGAATTAGACACGTAGTTTCAAAGAAGATGAAGAGAAAACCTCAATTCTCTAGTGGAACATTCCACAGGGTGACACTATATATATATATATATATATATATATATATATATATATATATATATATCGCTAAATATGCATATGGGAAATTTTAATCAGGGAGTTTGGGGAAAGTTTCTGAAGGAAGTGACAGTTAAATGATAATTTCAGATAAATAGGAGTTAATATACAGGAGGAATTCAGGTATCACAAGATCTGAAAAAAAAAAGTAGTAAGTAATTTTAACATAATTTGGCAGAATCCATGAGAGTTGTACATGTTGCATGATCTGGGAAGCGCATAACAAAAAGTTATGTCAAAAATAGTATGTTTGAAGTTTACAACCTTACTAACTTTCTACTGTCTTATATTTTTCTGACATTCAGCTACGTATCTATAGATGTGACTCTGCAGCAGCTGGAATCACACTCCTTCTACAATTTGAGTAAAGTGACTCACATGTAAGTACAAGGAAAAGTGCAGCATAGACCTAAGCCACAACCACTCTTGACTGATAATCTTGGGGCTCCAGATGGCAATGGGAGCTGGTTTCTTGATTGTGAGTCAAAACTTCTGTTTATGATTAAATTATTAACCTGTTCTCATTCTCAGTTTATGTTAATTCATCTTCATTACACCTCAATTCCATGGTTGGAAGTTAAAGACAACATTAAAAGTTCTGTTCTTGAACCACTATCTGTTCTATTACTACTGTGTCAGCATATTTTATTGATGTGAATATCAGTGAGACAATAAGTATTTACTGAGTAACTACTTGATTCTATGGTCTGTGCAAGATTCTACAAAGCTGGCATATTTTCCTTAATTCGGAAAGAGAAGAGTTGCTTAGTGAGATTAGAATAGTAGGGAATTTAATAACCCTAGTTCTGGAGTTGGTCAGAGTTGGATTCAAACACTGGCATCTTTGCCTACTCATTATCTACCCTTGGACAAGTCACATAATCTTTCCTAGTCTCATTTGCAAAATAAGTGTAATAAGAGCTGCAACTTCATGTTTATCATAAATATGGAATTATATAATATCTAGCACCTGAAAACCAGTCAATATACCAGTCAAAAATAGAATAATTTTTCTATTTCTCTAGTAGATTACAATCTATAAAAAGTGCTACATAAATAATCACATTGCATTATTTTAAGTAGCTATATATTACTAATCATGAACTCTATTTTCTTGATGAATAAACAAAAATACTTACCTACAAATACTTAGTATATCCTAACATTACATTAAACATTGTATGAACATTATTTGTTTGGTTATTATTTACCTCTTCAAACAACCCTGTGAAGTAAATACAATTATTTCCATTATTTATATAAGAAAAACATAAATGCAGAGAGACTAAATATGTTTTCCTTGGTCGCACAGTTACTAACGGACAGGGCCACAATCTTTATACCATAAATGTATGACTTAAAAATTCTTCCCTATCCAGTACATTAAGATGCTTTCAAGAATACTGAGGTCCAAGATATTGCTTACAAGTATGGTAGGCTACCTTACATCAGATCAACTATTGGTCTGAGAATAACTTAAGGAGCTGAATTTTTAAAAAAATGTTTGAAAGTATCAGAGTGTTATGAAGACAGTAAGAACTCAGTGGGCAATAAGCAAATCCCAAAAACATCATTTGGTTATTTTCCCCTTGAGGTATTTCCTGAATTGTAAGCAAAAGCTTAAGGGCTAAGAAACTGACCAGAGGTTTAGGCATCTATTAGGGCTAGGAAAATAAAAATCTGAGTTCAGGGCTTGCTAAGAAGGATTGTTCCTAGTAAACAATCCAGGATTTTGGTTGAGATCACTAAAGAGCTTCATCCTAGAAGTATGGGAAAACTGTGAATAGATCAGCCCTTGCAAAGACTAAAGCCTAGCTTTGAATCAGTAAAAAATAACTCAAGTTTGTGGGGCAAAAAAATCAAGAGAAGAAAATAGACAATAGAAAATGATCCATAGGAAGTTCAAATATTGGTTATCGGACACAGACTTTAAAATAACTAGCATGTTCAAAAATTTAAATGGCAAGAGAAAATTTCAGAATAAAACTGAAAATGATAAGAAGGATCAGTTGTAAACTCTAGAATCTAAAAAGTCAATAAAAAATCTAAATACATGAGTTTCACAAGAGATTAGACATAGCTCAAAGGAGAATTAGTAATCTGGAAGATAGGTCAGAAGACTGTAATCAGTCTGAAGCATGGAGAGAAAGAGAAAATAAGAAATATATAGCACAATAAAAAATCTAGCATACCTATGACTAGATCCCAAGAAAAGAGAGAAAGAATGAGAAAAGCAATATTTGAAAGAAACTTTCCAAAACTCTTAAGAGACATCAAGTCACGTATGTTAGAAGTACTGCAAACCCCAAAAGGATAAATACAAAGAAAGCTACATCGAGGCACATCATAGTAAAATTGCTAAAAACCAAAGACAAAAAGAAAATTATAAAAGCCAGCAAGTCTGGGCGTGGTGGCTCATGCCTGTAATCCCAGCATTTTAGGAGGCCAAGACAGGTGGATCACAAGGTTAGGAGATTGAGACCATCCAGGCCAACATGGTGAAACCTCATCTCTACTAAAAATACAAAAATTTGCCTGGCATGGTGGTGTGTCCCTGTAATCCCAGCTACTCGGGAGGCTGAGGCAGGGAATTGCTTGAACCTGGGAGGCAGAGGTTGCAGTGAGCTGAGATCGTGCCACTACACTCCAGCCTGGGCAACAGAGTAAGATTCCATCTCAAAAAAAAAAAAAAAGCAGCAAGAAAATAATAAATAATACTTTCAAGGATGTAACAAGACAGCTGACTTTTCAACAGAAATCATGGAACTTATAAAACAATAGAAAGATATTTGTGAACAGCAAAACAGCAAATATCTGCCAACCCAACCAAAAGATTATTTAAAATTAGAAAAAGATAGATACTTCAAGCAAACAAAAATTGAGAGAATTTATTACCATTAGGCTCATATTAAAGGAACTACTAATGGGAATTACTAAGACAAAAGGAAAGCCATTCCACATGCTAAGACATTTCTGTGCAGGAAGAAATGAAAAGCAACAGAAAAGGTCAATATATGGGTAAATATAAATGAACCTTGACTGCACAAAATGAAATAATGTCTTAGGGGATTTAAAATACTGTTCTTTGCTCTGCATGATAGTGTGGGATCATAAAATTGTGCAGACTGAAACTGTATTAAGCAGTCTTAATAATCAATATGAAAAATTGTGTTGTGACTTCTAAAAGCTTTTATGAAAACATTAAAATTTCTCAGTCAGTTATAAATGGAAAGGAAAAAATAATAAAACTAATATTTCACATACTGTAATTGTCAACATTAGAAATACTTAGAAGTAAAATGCTTTATTGCTTTGTAAAAGCTTGGCAAGAGTAGCTTAGACAGTGCTTGACCTTTTATCTTTATTATATAAGTCACAAGAGAATATCTTTTCAATACCCTGGCAAATTGTCATACTTCATTCTAAGTCTAGATTAGCTTCCATCATTTTATCCTTTGCTTTTTAAATATTATAAAATATTTTCAAGTGTTTCTTTAATGTAAAATTTTTTTACCATCATTGTTTCTTTTGGGACATCTTCATCCTTTGCATCCATTTTTCTCCCATCACTAAGTTCCTCTGATTAATATCTAGAGTTTCTCAGCCAGCCTGGACAACATAGTGAGATCTTGTCTCTACCAAAAAAAAAAAATTAGCTGAGCATGGTAGTGCAAACCAGTGGTCCCAGCTACATGGGAGGCTGAGGTGAGAGGATTAATTAAGCCTAGGCATTCCAGGCTGCAGTGAGCTATGATCACACCACTGCACTCCAGCTTGGATGACAGAGAAAGAGCTGGTCTCTAAAATAAATAAATAAATAAATAGTCTCAGATGGTGGTGGTATCAACATTTTCATGCCAGTGATTTATTCTATAACTCCATTTACATTTTGTTTGAATTTCCCTTTCAGTAACATTACATTTCATTTCTTGGCTTCATTTTCATCTTTATTGGTAAATTCACTCTTTCAATTAGCCATTTTTAGGAAATGTCCTATGAGGTGATTACTGGGAAACACATAGGAAACACAATGACATGCTTTATTGTTTGTGAATGAACTGAGCAAGAGATGCCCAGTGAGCAACCATCAATGACTTTGAAAGGAGTGATGTAGTTGGTCACCTATTATAATGTGCATCTGTTATTTACATAGTGATTTGTGGACTGAAGAGCTAGCAACAAAGTTTGTACTTTATTCAATGATTAATAGTTAATATACTATGGTAACTGAAACTTGAGGGATGTGTTGAGGACAGTTATTATTTACATTTGATTAAATCATGGTAACTGAACTTCATGTGTATTGGAGCCATGCAAAGTAGAACTGCTTGTATGCATAGAATTAAAATATGCAGTAGCTTTTTAAAAAAAAGTATAGGACATTATAAATAATGTTAAAGTGTTCTAAAGATCTTTGAATTATCTGAGAAGTGGTAAAAGTACTAACTGAAATTAAACTTTAATAAATCATAAATAAATGTTTTAACTCACAGGGCAGCTACTGAAATGCTTGTAGAAGACTGGAAAACTAACAGGCTAATAGTAGTGGGGAATGGAATGAAATTAATTAATTAATACAAAAAAGCAAGAAATTGGAAGAAATAGAGAGTTTCTGGAATACATAGATTTAACTCCAAATAATCAGCATTTACATTAACTGCATTAAATGTAAAAGGACTAAATACTCTAAGTAAAATACAAAGATTGATTGGTGAATTTTTAATACTCGCTGTATGCTGCTTACAAGAGACATTTTAAACATTATACAGAAAGGTTGAAAGTGAAAAGATAAAAATATATAAAATGCACACAGTAACTAAAAGAAAATGATGTAAATATACATACATATAAAGCATAAAGTCTTACTCTAAGGGACACTTCATAAAGATTAAAGGAATTACTATATAAGATATAGTGATTCTAAATTTAATGTCTATAAGAGCATAGCTTCAAACCATATAAAGCAGAAATTGGTAGAACTAAAAAGATAATCAATAATTGGCAATCATAGTGAGAGCTTATTTTAATATAGTTTTATCAATAATTGATAGAACAAGCATACCAAAATAGTAAATATACTGATAAAAAGTTAATAAAAAGATTTGAACATAATTTACAAACTTGATCATATTGACTTATAAAAAATATTGTATCCAACAACTGCAGAGTATATATTCTTTTCAAAGACACATGGAACATTTACTAAAATTGACCACATGTGGGGCCATAAAAGCAAGTCTCAATAGATTACCAAAAAAATTAAAATCACCATGTTCTTTAACTAGTAAATAACCTAACTTCTAAATAACTCTGATTTCTAATTAACCATAGGATTAAGGAAGAAATCATAATAAACATTAGAAAATAATTTTAACTAAATGATAATAAAAATATGACATATCAAAACCTGTGGGATGTAGTCAAAGTCATACTTAGAAGAAAACATATAGCCTTAAGACAACATATATTAGAAAAGAAGGCTAAAAATAAATCATTTATGTATCCTTCATAAGAAGTTTATATAATAGAGCAGTACATTAAAACCAAAGAAAGTAAAATAACACTGAGGCCCAGGAAGGCTGAGGATCCAGTACAGTAAAGACAACAACAGTCTTCAAAATTGAAAACCAAATCTTCTGACTCCAAATCTGATATCCATTTATCAAACCATTTTGCTTCTTTGCCCCTTCACCAAAAATAAAAGCAATTAATTTGTAGTGAAGTCCTATATAAACCCTATTGATCTGAAAAGCAGTCATTTTGTTTGTATTAAGATCTTTTTCCTCACAAAGATTCCAGTTGTTATTTATAAGTTTTTTAAAGTAAATATTCAGTTCTCTACTCTGAGCAAAAGTGTTAACTTCCTAAACCGAAGGAAACTATTAAATACAGTAATTAAAAAGAGAATGAGTTTAAAAATAAATTATTAAAAGACAATTTGCTTATATACTTGAGATATTGAGAGTCTAATATCTTAAAAACTTAAAGGATAATGCACCTTATATTCTTCAAATGTTTCTAATATGTATCTGACATTATTGTCTGCAAATGGTTTTGGTCAGCAGAAAAGATTAGTGAAGATTTTTGCATGCATGCCACCCAAATGTTTAATACATTTGTTTTATAATCATTTATTAAGCAGCAACTATATACAAAGCATTATAACTTGCATGAGAAAAATAGAGCGGAAAGATCACTCATCTTTGCTCAAGGAATTGAGAATGGTTTTGTGGGTATAAGGCATGAAACTGAGTATCAATATAGAATGATTTGTTTAATTTATATACCATATAAGTACCATCAACCAAACGTTCCTGGGATTCCTCAGTATAGAATTAAAGCCCTCTGATTTGTTTAGGAAAGAGAGCTCTTTATTGTGTTGGATTTGCTGCAAGGATAGATATGTAGATACTAAACTTATGAATACACATTTCAAATGCCAATGCATATTGCCAGCATTTATTGAAAGGCTCCAATGAGGACTACAGCAGTAAAATAACATAATGTTATTCCATTTCATAAGTGTGTTTTCTTTCTAAGCTGCCCTTCAAAACTGACTTTTTTCGGTCCTGTGATTTGGTAAATAGAAAGATGAGCAGTAAGTTTACCATTGCCACTTCTAATTATCTCTGCCAGTACCTGTCCAGTCTTACAGAGCTCTATATACATTCTCTGAGATGGCTTCCCAATTCATGTTTAGATTTTGTTCTGTGATATGAATTAGAGTATTAGAACATAAGCACTCTTTAGCCTAAAGCTGCCTCCTTGTAAATTTGGCCTAAAGGCCTCTCTGTATGCAGTGAACTATAACCTAACTGGATATGTGAACAGACCACAGACCATAATTTACTTTTTTACCAATCACTGAGTTTCAGCCAGTCACAGGCGAACAATTGTTCAAACAGTGTTCAAATAAGGCAAATGCTAAGCTATAACCAATCTAGCTGCTTCTATACCTCACTTCTGTTTTCTGTATATCACCTTGTTTGCATCCCTCCCAGCTCCAGAAATTCTCTATCACACAGCAGCACCAAAGTCTCTCTGAACCTATTCTGGTTGGGGGGCTGCCCAATTAATGAATTATTCTTTGCTCAATTAAACTGTTAAATTTATGTAACATTTTCATCTTAACAGTACTGACATTGGGTCTGTGACCTAGAATTGTCATTCCCAAAACAAAAAGCTATTCATTCAATAAATACAGTATGTTTAACACAGTTAAACCTGTGACCATTGCATCTTTTTTTTCTTTTATTATTATACTTTAAGTTTTAGGGTACATGTGCACATTGTGCAGGTTAGTTACATATGTATACATGTGCCATGCTGGTGTGCTGCACCCACTAACTCATCATCTAGCATTAGGTATATCTCCCAATGCTATCCCTTCCCCCTCCCCCCACCCCACAATGTGGAGAAATAGGAACACTTTTACACTGTTGGTGGGACTGTAAACTAGTTCAACCATTGTGGAAGTCAGTGTGGCGATTCCTCAGGGATCTAGAACTAGAAATACCATTTTACCCAGCCATCCCATTACTGAGTATATACCCAAAGGACTATAAATCATGCTGCTATAAAGACACATGCACACGTATGTTTATTGCAACATTATTCACAATAGCAAAGACTTGGAACCAACCCAAATGTCCAACAATGATAGACTGGATTAAGAAAATGTGGCACATATACACCATGGAATACTATGCAGCCATAAAAATGATGAGTTCATGTCCTTTGTAGGGACATGGATGAAATTGGAAATCATCATTCTCAGTAAACTATCGCAAGAACAAAAAACCAAACACCGCATATTCTCACCCATAGGTGGGAATTGAACAATGAGATCACATGGACACAGGAAGGGGAACATCACACTCTGAGGACCATTGCATCTTAAAAGGCTATATGCAAGATTCAAAATAGTAGATCATTCTGTTCTTATTCATACCTCTTCCCTTGGCCTCTGTGATATCACAATCCTGGTTGGACTCCTATCATGCTGGTCAGTCTTTCCTATCATCTTTTGCTGGCTGCTTCCCCTTCCCCAGCTATAATTATTGGGCTTTCATATGGCCCAATCCTGTGTAGTCTTCTCTTTTCACTCTACCTTCTCCTGCTATGTGATCTTATCTAACAATTCCCAAACTTATATATCTAGTTCAGGCCCTCATTCTTAGTGTTGGTATATACCTATTGGTCTACTTGACCTCTCTTCCCAGACATCTTACACATATCTCACATTTTATATCCAAAACTGAAATCTTGATTGTCCTCCTGAAATCTACTACTCCTGTGTATGTTGAGCCAATAAATGCCAACTTCCTTCATCCTGATGCAAATCCCAAATACCTGAGATGTATCACTATACCTTCTTTCCTCATCACCCACTTCTACTCCTTCACCATGTCCTGTTGATTCTACTACCCTAATATACAGAAAATGTATCCTCTTCCTCTCCACTGCCACCACCCTTATTTAAGCCACCATCATCTCTTGTTTGAACTATGATAATTTTATATCTTAACTGGTATTTCCAATTGATTTCCTCTAATTCAGTATCTTCACGGCAGCCAGAATGATTTTTCTTGAATAAAATCCAAGTATCTTAACATAAACAGCCAGGCCCACAAGTTCAGCTGGTTCCTGCCCACCTCTGCGTTCTCATCATGCTTCACTCCTGCACACCTGTGTTCTTTGGTTTTTTGAACAGTCCAATATCTTTCTCACCTCAGGGTATTCACTTGCTTTTGCCTCTGCCTAGAAATTTATTTCTCTCTCTCTCTCTCTTTGCCTAGTTAACTCTACTGATTATTTTTTCAGCCTAATTATGACCTACACAGAGACACATACCCTTCAGCCCACTTCTGCATCTAAGTTAGATCCCCATTTGAATCTATCCTTGAATGCTTTTTGGTTTAGAACTTACTAAAATTTAGTATGACAATGCAGATGTTTGATAATAATAGGTCTCTGTAAGGCAGGATGCTTTGTGTGCCATTCACCTACACCAAGCTGGGAGGAAATCAAACTAAAACAAAAAATGAAACAATGTATTCTGAACATGCATTTTAAATATAATGGATTGGAAGAGTAGGCTAGTCTGAATTCATGAAAACTCTGATTGACAGAATGTTTAGAATATGTGTGTACACACACATATTCATACATACATGTTTAGCCAACCTTAATTGAGCATTTACCATATCCCAAGCACTACACTAATTGCTCAACATACATATACTCATTTAATCCTCACGGCAATTCTTTAAAGTAGTTACTATCATTTTACAGCCAAAACAACTGAGATTCAATAACTACATCTTTATATTTAAAATGCATTTCATGTAAACATCACAGAATTGGATCTTGCTTTTATATCCAGCTTGAAAATCTCAGCCTTTTAATTGGAGTGTTTAATCCATGACATTTATTGTAATTATTGATATGGTTGGATTTCAGTCTACCATTTTCCTATTTGCCTTGTCTTCTCTGTTCTTTGTTCCTTATTTCTCCTTTGTCTTCTTTTGGATTAATCTAATTGTTTTTGCTTTTGTTTATTAGTATTCTATTCCATTGGCTTTTTAGTCCTTTGCAAGTGTTTTTGTGATTACTCAAGAAATTATGATAGGCATCCTTAACTTATCACAGTCTACTTAGAAATAATATTATATTACTCCACATATCATGTAAGAACCTTTTGAAATTAAAATTCCATTTACCTTCTTCCATCTTTCATGCTATTGTTGTCATATATTTTATTCCTATATATGTTATAAACCTCATAATACATTATTATGTTAACTTTAAAGATTCAATTAACTTTTACATAATTTGAGTAAAGAAAAAAATAGTCATTTATATACGTTCAACATATTTAATATTTCCAGTGTCCATGCCCTTCTGTAGGTCCAATTATTTCCTTTTAGCCCAAAAAACTTTTAGTATTTCACTGTGGTTCTACTGGCAGCAAATTTTCTGAGGTTTTATTTACTGAAAATATATTTTACCTTAATATTTGAAAAACACTTTTGCTGAGTATAGAATTGTAGCAAAGCCATTTTTGTTTCAGCCTTTTGAAAATATCCTTCAATGTCTTCTGGCCTTCTTTTTTTCTGATGAGTAGTCGTATCCGTGTTATTATTCTCCTGTAAGTAATGTGTTTTTTCCCCTCTGGTTACTTGTAAAACTTTTTCTATATCTTTGCTTTTCAACTGTTTAATCATAATATGCCTAGGTGAGTTTTTTTATATTTAATCTGCTTAAGGTTTGCCGAACTTCGTGGATTTATGGGTTGCTGGTTTTGTTAAATTTGGACATTTTTGTCTAGTATTTCAATAGAGTATGTTAGAAGTGATACAATGCCAGTTCTAGTCCCAGTCTTTAAAAGAACTGGCAGCTTTTACTTTATATCCTTGGAACCCTGAACAACCATGTAAGACGTCCAACTGCACTGATGGAGAGACCGTGTGGGAAGATCCTGAGATCCTGGGATGGAGAAAAGCCTAGCTGAGCCTAACCTTCTAGCAATTCCCATCAAAAAGCCAGGCATGTAAGCACACCCTTTTGGACCCTCCAAATTGTTCCAGACACCAGCTGAATAACACCCAGTGATCCTGGTGGAGGCTACAGAGAGCAGAAAATCACCCAGCTCAGCACTGTCTGGCATCCTGATCCACAAAATTGTGAGCTATAATAAAATGTTATTTTAACCACTTAATCTGGGGTAATTTGTTATGCAACAATAGGTAGCCAGAGGAAGTAGCAATTATATGTCAGTTAACAATGGGTAAAGGCATTGAGGATTTGTAAGAAAAAAATACAAGAATGGTAGGTTCTCTGTGAGTTATTCAGGATCCTAAGTGGATACAAATCATTTCCCCTGGGTAGTAACTTCAGCGAGGATACTGTTTGGACCGAAAAGTATGCATGTAATAAAGATTTATATCTGCAAAATGATGAAACACTGGACACTTCCATTTTCTATTGTACTTTCTCTGTAAGAAAGTCAATAACATACAGATTGCTGCTGTTGTTACTCCTAATAATAATAGTGACCAAGTTCTGAATGCCTTTTGTGGGCCAGCACTCCACTAAAAGTACTTCACATACACTATCTCACTAGTTTTTACCAAGTGTTAGTTTCTGCTATGTCAAATGAAGATGGTAATACATACCTTGCAGAGCTCTTGCCAAAGTTTTCTTAGCTAAGACATTTCAAAGTGAGAATTTGAACCCAAAAGTGTCTGCCTCCAAAACCACTGCAATGCCATAAAATCTCTTTAATTAAAATATCTGCAATAATTAAAGAAAATGCTGGCCAGGCGTGGTGGCCCACACCTATAATCCCAGCATTTTGGGAGACTGAGGCAGAAGGATGGCTTGAGCCTAGGAGTTTGAGACCAGCCTGGGCGGCAAAGTGAGACATCATCTCTATGAAAAATATTTTTTAAAATTAGCTGGGCACAATGGCACTTGCCTATAGTCCCAGCTGCTCAGGAAGTTGAGGCAGGAGAATCACTTGAGCCTATAAGGTCGAGGCTGTAGTGAGCCATGATCGTGCTACACACTCCAGCCTGGGCAACAGAATGAGACCCCTATCTCAAAAGAAAAAAAAAAAAAAAAAGCAAAGAAAAAGAAATGCTGCCCTCAGAAGAATGTTTTTACTTTTACGTGAGTTTTTGGGTTTTGTTTGTTTGTTTGTTTGTTTTTGAGACGGAGTCTTGCTCTGTCGCCCAGGCTGGAGTGCAGTGGTGCAATCTCAGCTCACTGCGACCTCCGCCTCCTGGGTTCAAGGGATTCTCCTGCCTCAGACTCCCAAGTAGCTAGGACTACAGGCCTGTGCCACCATGCCCAGCTAATTTTTTGTATTTTTAGTAGAGATGGGGTTTCACCATGTTAGCCAGGATGGTTTCAATCTCCTGACCTCGTGATCCTCCTGCCTCAGCCTCTCAAAGTCCTGGGATTACAGGTGTGAGCCACCGCACCTGGCCTATGTGAGTTTTTTAAATCAAAAATAAGTGAAAAATTTTACAACTGGGATAGGTGAAATGTGTGACTTATGCCTTATAGTATAATAAGACTATATTTTGCTGATCCACTAAGTTGAATCAAGTGGATGCATCAGAGGTTTCAAAATCACCAGCTTTAGCACCAATCCTTAAATAATCATGAAAGTAGCTGTATGCACCTGCCAGGCAATTTAGAGAATCACTTCTATAATGTTCTATTTTTAGTGGAAAATCTGCTGATAAATTTAAATTTTCTTCAATGTGCTTTAAAAATCTGAATACTTATAAACTCTCCTCAATATCTCTTATTTTTAATTTCTCAATACATTAAAAGATACATCAAATCATGAATATTGCCTTTTGGTTATGGATTATTTCTTTCCTCCAGTTACATATGGAATGTTAATAATAATTCATTAATAATTGTCAAAGAATTAAGACTTCTCTCATTGAAAATCCTCGATAATGTAGGAAATAATTTATTCTGTGAACTTTCATATTATAGATTAATATGAAAAGTAAGTGCTAGTCTAACAATCAAGGCTTTAGAAACTAAGGTCTAATCTATACCAAGAGCTTTGACAGACTTTTAACTTTTGACCCAGTAATTCCACTTCTATAAATTTTCCCTAAGAAAATAGAGTAGTGAAAAAAAGTTAATGTAAAAAGCCATTTGTTTCGGAGTTAATTATTTATATTAGAGAGAATTTGGGAAGGACTTAAATGCTTAGCTAAGAGAATGGTCAAATATGAAATACTAAGCCAGGCGCAGAGGCACGAACCTTCAGTCCCAGCTACTCGGAGACTGAGGTGGGAGGATTGGTTGAGGTCAGGGATTTGAGGCTGTAGTGCACTATGACCCTGCCGTTGAATAGCCACTGCACTCCAGCCTGGGCAGCATAGCATGACCCTGACTTATAAAGAGAAAATCTGTTGCTATAGACAATTTAATCACATAAGAAACGCTTTTGTCATTATGTTATTTAAAATATATATGTATGTATGTATGTATGTATGTATGTATGTATGTATATATATATATATATATATATACACTTAACAGAACAAAATAGTTTTTCTCTGTATTATCAAATGATGGGAGTTTTTTTTTACATTTACCAGCTTATTATAAAGGATATTACAAAAGATAGAGATGAAGATTGCATAGAGTGAAGTATGGGGGAGGGGCGCAGAGCTTCCGCCCCCTCCCTTGGCACACCACCCTCCAGGAGGATGGTCAGCTGTCAGAAAGTTCATTTCCTTTTTGTATGAATGTGTTTCAAAGTTTTTTACAATAAATATGTATTAGCTCTATAGTCAGATGAAATTCACTTTTTAAAGATCACTGTGCATTAAACTTGAAATTAATACTTGATGTCAAGATACATCAGTAATGTATTATGTGATAGAACCCTGTCCTAAAATGTTACCTTAAAATTAATTTACCTATTTATTAGTCTCAGGTTTCACCTAGGGATTGTATAGCACTTAAAAAATTTATAGTAACAAAATGATGGCTTGGGCAATATATACACATCTTATTTTTAAAATAAATAGTAACTATTTCCTTATACCACCCAGAGTATGCAGCAAAGTGCACCTAATAGATGTCCAGTAATTATTCACTTATATTCTAATTAATCTCTTCCCACTCTAACCACTTGAGTGAGCAAACCTAGTCAAAATCAAGGTGACTGCCTTCCATTTTTTTGAACTATAGGTGAGGTGGGAAATTAAAGAAAAATAAAATTAAAAAGAAAGAGAAATAAGCTTTCCTATATTAAGCTGACTTGTCCCAGAGGCAGCAACAGGCACAGCCCAGACCCAGGAAAAGTCTTGATAATACTATTTAATGTGCTCTGGAGACTCTCCCAGCACTCCCTCAACATAGGGAGAAGAAAAACAAATTTTCCTTTGTTTTATGGAATAAGTTTATAGATACTTGTTCTCTGTCACTAGTGACTTCAAGTATTCTGTTTTATCTAAGAAGTACAAAGAAAGTCATAAGAAGCCTGAGTAGGCCTGAACTACAGCTGCCTGGGCACCATAGTGAAGGTTATGAGATAAACCAGTGCAAGGCTCTTTAGAGCAAAACCTAGATAATGAACATCTAGGTTGCTTGGCAACGGTCATGTGCAATCCTGAGTTGGTCCTGCCTCTGTATCCCTGCTTTCACACCACTGTAAGCTTGCTTCAAGCTAGCCCACCCCCTTTTGTGAAATGTGTATAAAAGTCAAGTGCTGTCTTTGTTCTAGGCCCAGTCTTTGGACATTGAGTCTGCTAAGTCCGAGTGCACTCAATAATAAAGATATCGTCCTGTATACACCCCAAGGTCTCTTTCTGGTTCTCCTGATCCCACAACACGGGCACTTAAAAGTAAACGGGAAAAAAATTGAAAATCAAATTGAAACAAGAGTTAAAAAGAAGCTGGGGACTGGTGGAGAGCTAGGCTTTTGGCTAATATTCTTGTTCAATTTATTGTTTTGGGTAACAATAAATTGGCTGTGGCAGCTTCTCTTCTGACATCATCTAACTGAGTCTTCTTGGTTTATGCTGGTCTGAAGTGTTCTCATCCCCATCTAATTTTGCAGATGAAATGCAAAGTCGGCTTTTTGATTGCCCTCAAATTGTTTCCTGGCTTGGCATGCTTCTCACTCATTAACTGGGCAGTTTAGGGTGTGGGGAAATATCTCCAAGGGTGAGGAGCACAGTCAAATGCCACGATCCAATGCCCATTGAATAATTGAGGTAGGAAGGGGGACACTAGGAAAATGGAAGGAAATTAGTGGTTGGAAAAAAAAAAAAGTCTTCCTTAACAGAAGACTTTAAGTCTTTTCCCCTTCTTCTGTTCCTCATTCCCTCGCCTGAGAACTCCCTTCTCTCATCCTGCTGATTTCCCATATACTCTTTGAGGTGTGGACTCAGGGACTGAGTGCCTGCTGCAATGCTAGTCGTAACGGGAAAGCCAGTTGTCCTGTGCTAGGCTTTTATTGAGAATTAATAAATGTTTCTTAGAGGAAGAAAAAAAACCCAGAATGTAGACATGTGATTAAGTGAACCTAACTGCATGCTGAATTATTGATCTGTTGATTTGTGAAAACTGCCACTGGACAGCAATGTTACACTTTTCATCTAAATGTTTATTTCATTTGAAATCTAATGAAGGAGAATTAGACAATGAATATTTACATATATTTTTAGTTCTGCCGGATGATCTCCTTGAAACCTCGTTTAAAAAAAAAAAAAAGGCTGTATTCGAAGTCATAAGTCCTAGATAAAGGCCCAGTGTTGCCTCTAAGTGTATAACAGGAGATTATTCACTTGCCCTTTCAAAACATGTCTCCATAGTTTTGTCTGCAAAATCAGGATGATCCTTACCTGCATCACACGAGTCAGTTATGTTGTTCCCTCACTAGGAGGAAATTCACACCCTCCCTCAGGTGAAAAAAAAGTACACTGTTTCTTTTTACCCTTTAATCTTCTGTATTAATTTGTATTCATGCTTCTATGAAGAAATACCTGAGACTGGGTAATTTATAAAGGAAAGAGGTTTCATTGACTCACGGTTCTGCATGGCTGGGGAGGCCTTAGGAAACTTACAATAATGACAGAAGCGGAAGCAAACAGGTTCTTTCTCACATGGCAGCAGGAAAGAGACATGCAGAGCAAAGTGGGGTAGATCCCCTTATAAAACCAGCAGATCTCATGAGAACTCACTCACTATCACGAGAACAGCATGGGGGAAGCACCCCGTGATCTAATCACCTCCCACGAGGTCCCTCCCCCAACACGTGGGGATTACAATTCAAGATGAGATTTAGGTCCCTCTCCCAACACATGGGGATTACAACTGGGGTTACAATTCAAGATGAGATTTGGGTGGGGACACAAAGCCAGACCATATCATCTTCCAAAGCTGAATTTTTCTAATCAATACGCTTTAAGAGCCTTGCATGTTTCCCCAGCAAAGAAAAAGAGCCTCGCTCCATAAAACAGCATACTTAAGCAGCATATCTGGCACATATTTTAATGTTATTTTTTATAGAGAATATATAAAGCTTTACTTTTTTGTTTTTAAAGTTTGAGATTTTTTGCATCCTCTTTATTACTTTTTTTTGATTGAGATAAAATAAAAAGTGAAAATTCCACATTCCTTCTTTTTAAACCTATCTGCTAGACGTGCCCACTATGAACAGAGTACTCTATATTTTTGGAATTTTATTTATGCTTATTAGTTTGGGTAGGTGAATTACTATAAGAAATAGACAAAAATACAGACATGTTACAGCCCTTAGTGAGTGAGGTTTACTGCTTGCTCATGGGAGAGCACTGGATGGATGAGTGGGAGTGCAGAGCAGCCACCTTCAGGCAGTCACTCAGGGCCTCAGGTTGCTGGAGGCACAGCCATCTTCAGCTCTGGAGGGCATCTCCATTCCTAGTCTGCTGTATTACAAACAGCTTTTCTTTCTTCCAATGTCTCCAGCTTTCTGGCAGCATAGCTAGCCTCCTGCACACTCAGGCCATAATTGCTTAACTCAAAATGGTGTGATTCAAATTCACCCTCACAGGCATGCTTGAAGACATTCAAATTTGAATGCCTCTTTCACCCTTCTCTGATTAGATGTTCTTTTGTACTCACTTCTGCCCTTCCTTTCTTCCTATCTTTGAAAAGGTTTTACTAGTTGCATTTGCTTCTTATGTTACCTCTCTATTTAATGATTGATTGATTGATTGAGACAGAGTCTTGCTTTTTCGCCCAGGATGGAGTGCAGTGGCACAATCTCAGCTCACTGCAACCTCTGCCTCCTGCGTTCAAGCGATTCTCGTGTCTTGGCCTCCCAAATAGCTGGAATTACAGACATAAGCCACCACGTCCAGCTAATTTTTGCATTTTTAGTAGAAACAGGGTTTCACCACGTTGCCCAGGCTGGTCTTTAACTCCTGACCTCAACTGATCCACCTGCCTCGGCCTCCCACCTGCCTCAGCCTCCCACCTGCCTCGGCCTCCCAAAGTGCTTACAGGCATGTGCCACCACACCCAGCTGTTATCTCTCACCATTTAGCTAAACTACTGGGAGTCTACGACCACTCCACCCCTTCTCTGCTTCAGGAGATACTTTTCAAAAGTCACTTGTGAGCAAGTGGTAAGCTGTTGCCTTACCTCAGAAAGCAGCTTCTTTTCCCTGCTGTTTTCTTGTGGGGTCTCTCATTCATCTTTCTCCTTTGTAGCTCTTACATTTCCTTCCAGAAATCTTCTCCTCTTTCATGTTTCCTTCTCTCTCCTTGCTGCCTCTCCCGCATTTCTCCTCTTCCAGCCTCCATGTAAGTTGCCAGTCTCATTTAATCAACTGTTACTAGCAGCTGCATTTCATTTCCCTTTTATTCTCTACCTTTTCAGCTGACCCAGGTGGGCTGCATTTTCTTTTACTCTGACGTTCTCTTAGACCACTCACTCAGGACTACTCGTTCAACGACAGTCTCTTGTGGAGCAATTTTCCAGACTACAAACCCCGCTCAATTTCCAAACTCCTGCATCTAGTTTACATCTGTTTGTCTCTGGCAGAAGTTCAAACCCTCCTCCCCCAATGGAAAGCTCTGGCAAGGAGTTTATTGCTCACCCTGGAAAGAGAGAACCACCTCAACAGAGATTGATAGTCTCTAGAGGGGCAAGGTGGGAAAATTATGAGATTTTGGAGTAGGGTGGCCAACTGTCACACTTTGCCCAAGACAGAGGGAATTCCAAGGATATGGGCTTTGCATTTTAAAGCCAGGACAAAAAATGAAAGATTGTATAAAGATCTTTCCATGCAGGGTCTTGTTTAGGTAAAAATCATGACATAATAGTTTAGGATTAGCATAGTGAGGATTTGGAAGTGAGGAGTTCTAAGATCTTGGGGTATAAACTGTTGATGCTTTCTGTTGAAGCATTGATGGTTCTTTGTTTCAAAAACTCTCTGTAATGAACAATAAAGCAATTTGCCTGGGCAAGAGCCTCCTGGAATTGTAGTTATGTTAACGAGGACAATGGACCAGTAAGGGTATATTATTATAGACAGTAAGCTGTGTGTTTAGGGAGGAGAGAGTTAGGTGATTTCTGTTCTCAGAGTTAACTCCATCCTCTCTTTTCCAAGATCTGTTTCATATTCAGTGTCCTTAGTTGAAATACCTAGTTGAAAAAACCAGAGAGTTTTTTCTAATTTTGCAAGAATGTCACAACATCTCCAGTCCCAAGTCCCTGATGTCTCTTCTAGCTTTCATTGCACTTATGAAAATAACAATAATAAAAGCATTATTTATAGAGCCCTAATTATGTGGAGGCCAAACATAAAATCCCTCATGAATATTATTTAATCCTCACAAAAGCCCCACAAAAGAGGTGTTGTTAATTGTTCCTATTTTACAGACAGGAAAACTATGGCTCAAAGAGGCCAAGAAACTTGTCCAAGGTCATATAATCAGAAGTGGCAGAGCCAAGACTCTATCTCGAGTCCATCTGGGCTATTCAGAAATAAAAAGGAGTGAACTACTAATTCATGTTACAACATGGATGAACCTCACAGACATTATGCTAAATGAAAGAAGGCAGACACAAAAGATTGCCTGTTATATGATTCCATTTATATGAAATGTCCAGATAAGGCAAATTTATAAAGATAGAAAATTGATCAGTGGTTTCTAGGCATAAAGGAGCAAGTGGAAACTAACTGCAGATGGGCCTATGGTTACTTTTATCATTGAAAGAAATGTTCTAACCTGTGATGATGGTTTCAAAATTATGTAATGTTACTAAAAATCATTGAACTGTATGCGTACATACAATGTTTGAAGTTTATGGAATGTAAATTCTTTTTCAATAAAACTTTCAAAATTACAGAGGTCACATTCTAAGCTTTCTGACTGGTACCACCACCGACTAGATGCTGGTTATTTTAGGTGCCACTCCTAAGGAGAAATGCTAAAGGTTTACTGGGTTCTTATATACTTTTCATGTAAGCATAGGGAATGCCTTAAACTCTTTTAGCCAATCAACCTATGTTGAATATGTTTAATTTAACCAGTGAGAGTTCATTTCTAGCAGTTACTTATTTCTCTAATGCTAACTGTGCATTCTTGATCAGCATTTATATAAACCTAAGTATGTAAGTTACTGACACACGATATTGCACTATACATGCAGAAGTGTCTTCGATTGCTGACATGACAAAATAAACCCAAGTGAACTGTGAAGACTTACCACTTCTGTACATCTGGTATGGCAATGACAGAGCCTTACTGTCCATCTTGCTGTGCTGTCATTCATCATAAAATTCCCTCATCCTCCCACTCCAACACTCATTGTCTTGGCCAGAATACTTATAAATAATAAAGATATTTGTCTTCAACTCCTCACCGAATCATTGGAGGGATTTTTCTTTTTTCTCTAAATCTAAAAGAAAAAAAATTCTGATACTACAATTAAGAACAATGTAGCCCATAAATTAAAATGGACGGAAACCAAGCCAACAACGCAAAAGAGCTGAGCAGCCATTGGGTCCCTATGAGGAGACAGGAGTAGTTTGTCGTTGATGGGACCCCTGGCAGCTACAGTCCCTGGGGTACCCTGTGGCGTAAATACATATTTTTTCTCATGAACGTTTGTTAAAACTGATTTATGTTGTTTTGTCTTTGATAAGAACAGATATGGATGTATTATAGTGACTGTGTTCCTTGTAACTTATACAGAGAAATTCGGAATACCAGGAACTTAACTTACATAGACCCTGATGCCCTCAAAGAGCTCCCCCTCCTAAAGTTCCTGTAAGTATTAAATCCTCTCCCATCCTACTTTTCTGGGGGGAGGGGGTCAGATTTAATGCTGTTGTCTCCCAGGAATCTCCCTAGATGATGTGGTCCAGGTTCATTTTAATGGTGTATAGCCTGGGTCAGGGCCAAGGTATCGGGTGAAATGATCCACATTTTTAAAACCTATTCAAAAGTCAGCACATAGTGCTGGAACCAGAGAACTGCTCCAAGAAACAGGAGGGAGAAAATGCTATCATGTATATGTGGTCCTTAAATGTAGTATTTCAGAACAAAACAAAACAAAATTCTGAGAGCCAGTTGGTCAATTTTGTTTGAAAATGGGTATCACAACAATATTATTAGAGTGGCTGTTACACAGGAAAAAAACCCACAAAGAGTAACATACACTTCTGTGGGGAGTGGAGGGAAAACAGAAGGGACAACAGTTTCAACCTCCCACTCCAGCACTCAAATGTCCAGCACTCACTGCTTTGCTTTGAAAACACCTTATGAGCTAACCATAAGCTCCATGAATCCAGGGACCACAACATTTTTTTTCTCTGTTGAATCTTTACTGCCTAGTACAGAGTAGGCGCTGAGTACAAATGTGTTCAGTGGATGTGTCTGTATGACCTCAGGCCCCCTGGATACCAGGTGGAAGAGTCCTTTTTCCTACTTGCATGCATTATAAAGATTAGAAAACAAAGAGTATGAAGAAGAAAATTGTTTAAAAAAACTTAATCCCAAACCCCAAAATAAGCACTATTAACATTTCAGTTCATCTTCATCCAGACCTTCAAAACAAACTTATGTAATCATAGATATTTTATGAGATAAGCCCTTAAGGATGAATAGAGGGTATCTTGAACAAGAATGGGGAGATAGAAAAGAAATTTAGCTGGATGGAATAGCATGATAAAGACACAAACGTAGGGAACCACGCAGCTTCTTTGGGGAACTAAAAATAGTTGCTTTTTTTTTTTTTGAGATAGAGTCTTGCTCTATTGCCCAGGCTGGAGTGCAGTGGTGTGATCTTGGCTCACTGCAACCGCCGCTTCCTGCATTCAAGCGATTCTCCTGCCTCAGCCTCCTGAGTAGCTGGGATTACAGGTGTGCACCACCATGCCCAGCTAATTTTTGTATTTTTAGTAGAGATGGGGTTTCACCATGTTGGCCAGGCTGGTCTCGAACTCCTGACCTCAGGTGATCCACCCGCCTCAGCCTCCCAAAGTGCTGGGACTACAGGCATGAGCCACTGTGCCTGGCCAATAGTTGTATATTGAAGAGGTGGGTGTGAGAGATGCCAGGGGAATGGAAGACACTGATGGGATATGAAGATGAAAGGATGTCTGGAAAGCCATGAAAGCTTATGGGACAAGACAATCACTCTTCTTATGGACTCTGAGTTTCAAATAATATAATAACCCTTTGATGTGATGATCCCCTACTATATGCTCTGTGGGGAACATACAGGTTTCTAAGACATTGTCCTTGCCTGTAATCTAGTTGAGGAGATGTGTATGAAATTGAAAAGTGCCTCTCCTACAGAAGAATAATGGAAAGTGACGAAGGAGAGACATATACAGTGTTTGGGGGTTCAGGTAATTAGAGAAGACATCAGAAAGAAGACCCACAGGATGGTTTTAAGGGACTTGTTTGAGATTTTTGAAGAATAGAAAGATCTTGATCCAAGTATATGGACCCCACTTGACTCTTGGACCTTTTTCCCTCCTACTGTTCTTCATGAGCACCTATTGCAATTGAACTAGTTCGTTTACTGTATTTCAAATATACCTTATGGAATCTCACCTCTCTCCTTTGTTATCTGGAATGTCCCTCCCATTTGCTGATTTTGAGACCTCTGGCTCCTGCTGCCTCTTCAAATCCTATGCCTTCTTCTCTAGAAGGAGTCAAGTCTGAATTTGCCTCAGAAGGTGTATCAATGGATATAGTTTTTCTACCAGAAGACCTTCTCTAGAGCTTTACTGAGTAGTGTCTAGATCTCACTCTCTGCCATGCCAAATTCTCAAAAAAAAATTCTAATTACATTCAAGTAGCTGCAACAAATGTTAAAACAACTAAATCTGGGAGGCATCAGGAGCCTGAGAATTCTTGTATTCATGGTGTTTTATGCATGTCTTTTAATCTTAACATTTTTCTGTAGATGATATAAACTACAGAAGGTAAAGACTTTGTCTTTGATTGGTTTCCTTCGTTTTCTGGACACTGTCTTTTTTTGAGACAGAGTCGCCCTCTGTCACCCAGGCTGGAGTGCAGTGGCATGATCTCGGCTCACTGCAACCTCCACCTCCCAGGTTCAAGTGATTCTCATGCCTCAGCCTCCCAAGTAGCTGGGATTACAGGCGCATGCCAACACATGCAGCTAATTTTTGTATTTTTAGTAGAGACAGGGTTTCGCCATGTTAGTCAGGCTAGTCTTGAATTCCTGGACTCAAGTGATCCACCCTCCTTGGCCTCCCAAAGTGTTAGGATTATAGGCGTGAGCCCCTGTGCCCGGCTCTCTGGACATATTTTTTTAAATGGTACTGTTATAATGGTACTCTCAGGTCACTGCTGTAGGAAAGCTATTCTTGGCAAAATAACAGCATAATATAATGTAGAACTTGAAAGAGGAAGCTGGCTTAAAGTCATCATATCTTCCTGTCCCATCTTCTTCTTAGCCCTTCACTAACAAACACATAATTTTTTCCAATTAAACAAGAAAATCACACACACACACACACACACACACACACACACACGAAAACTGAATTTATATTTCTAGTAAACCCACTTGGTTAAAACAATCTCCAGAGCATTCTAAGCCGAGCAGATGTATTGACACCAGTGGACTGGATTAAATTATTATGCCTTGAGGGAATATCATCTCATCCAACCATCAGAACTTGCCCATAGTTACTCAGATATTTAGTGAAGGTGTTGGGAGTTTGACTACAGGTTGTCTTCAGAACCCATGCTTTCAGCTATTACATTATTCTCCTTCCTATGTGTTGATTTTTTTACCTAAATTCTATGCTTTTTTTCTCTTTTTTTCATTAATTTAGTGGCATTTTCAACACTGGACTTAAAATGTTCCCTGACCTGACCAAAGTTTATTCCACTGATATATTCTTTATACTGTAAGTATGCACACATGCCATGTTTGACAATATTTTGTTTGTCACTGACAAGAACTAGAATACAGTCATGGGGGTAGGTTGAAGATAAGTAAAGCAATTGTTTCAAGGACTAAGCAATGATCAGGTGTGACTACACTGGCATGAAGTAAGGCAAAGACTGAGAAATAACCACTGGCTTTAGCAATGTGGTTTGTTGGTGACTCTGCCAAGAACAGTTCCAGTGGAGTGCTGGTTGGAGTGGGCTCAAGAGAGACTTGGGTAGACAGAATTAGAAAGAGTTACCATAATTAACTCTTTTGAGAGGTTTTACTATTAAAAGGAGCAGAAAATAGCTCAGTAATTGCAAGATATTGAGTCAGGAGAAAAGATTTTGTTTGTGTCTTTTTGTTTTTAAATGGAAGAAATTATGCAATGTTTCTTTGCCAATGGGAATGGTTGAATAGAAGGAATATTTGATGATAACTATGACACCTTATTTTTCATAGAGTTTTAATAGTTTTTTAAACACTTTCCCACACATGACATTTGCTCCTCTCAGCCACCTTATAAGGTGTAAAACAAAGTTACTGCTTTTCCATTTATGAATGAGGAAACTGAGGAATAGAAACCTCAAGTGATTTTGTCTGAGCAGTGTCTCAAGGAACAGTCAGGAGTGGTACCCAAATTACTGCCTGTGACCTTTGATTGGCACCCATGTGCCCTTTTTCAAAGCTGGTGACATGGGTCAGTTGTCTTACTAATTGTATAGGAATGAAAGGACGTAAGGCAGAGAGAATTACAAGTTGAGTTTGCCTTAAAGAGTCAGCAAAATGTAGAATGATAAGCTTCAAACTCTTGGGGTTTTGCTAGAAAAAAAAATTGATCATACTTCTTTGTTGCAAAAGAGCTCAGTTCAAAATGTAAGCAATCTTCCAGAAACTAGAATGGCATAGAAAGTTTCTCCAGGAGCCTGGCGAAGTTTGGCAAGTGAAGGACATTTTAGAAACACTCATTAAATGAAATCCTTTAATCCTTTTATCCTGACCTTCTTAAAGGCCCATGCATGTAGAAAACTCTAGTTGTTGTGGACAAAGTGTTGCAGATTCGGGAGAAGCCTCTCAAATCCATCTGCCTACCCCGAGATGAGGATTAAGTCAGGGACCTCCACCCCCACCTAAAGCTCTCACTTACCCTACATTTGGGCTCCAGGTGCATGTCATCTAGGACAGCTCTCACCACCTCACCAGACCTCTGAGCCACTAGCAGTTAAGAAGGGTCAGTGAAACTTAAAAAGAAATAAGATTAAGCTATATTGTGTCCTGTTATTTAAGTGCATATGTGCAGCAAGACCCCTGCTGCAGAAGGAAAGCATTTTTTCATTAAGTGTTTTTGTCCCTCTCTCTTGCAGTGAAATTACAGACAACCCTTACATGACGTCAATCCCTGTGAATGCTTTTCAGGGACTATGCAATGAAACCTTGACGCTGTGAGTATTACCAGTTCTACTCCCTCCATCAACTAAATTCTATTTTGAGCCATTTTCATATGTTTACAGACCATCCAAGAGCCATACTGCCTTATCATATATACTCTATAGAGTATAAAGTGTTTTACATAATTAAATAAGAGTATTGTCTTATGGGATGGTACTCTGTAGACTACAAAAGAGTTTAGGTAACAAGATAAGAGGATTCCATTACGGCAGTGGTTGGTACATTTTTCACGTGAAGAACCAGTTAGGCATTACAGACCATGCAACCTCTGTAGGAACTGGTCAACTCTGGCATTGTGTGGCAAAAACAGCCATACTCAATACATACACTAATGAGCATGTCTGTGTTCCCATAAAACTTTATTTATAGAAAGAGGCAGTGAACTAGATTTGGCCTTCAGGCCTTATGGAATAATCATCTGTATCCAAGTTTCCCCATTCTACAGAAGAAGAACTGGGGTTTAAGCAAATTGAAGTGACTTACCCAAGATCACTGAGTTAAAAAAAAGTGTTGCCACTAAGAACTTTATAAATTCTGCACTTACACTTTTACTCAGTAATCACAAACTGTTATTAAGCTCCTGTAAGGGGATATTACATAGAAAGCATAGTGCTGCTATAGGTCAGCATTTTTCCAGAGCTTGAATGGGGGCAAAGCCCTTTAGATGGTCAAAAGTAGATGCTTAATTAGGGATATTCACAAAATGTTCTAAAGGAGAAGATCTAATAGAGGTATAAAGGATAAGTTAATTCTCCAAGCTGGTAGAAAATTCCTCTCTCATTGTATAAGTCACAAAGTAGAGTTGGAGCTACCTCTGCAGGGTCTCCTCTCTATTTTCAGGACCACTGCCCAAGTTCAAGCCTGGTGAAGTTTTTGTCTGGATTGTCACCCCAGTTTCATTTCTCTGCTCACACTAAAGTTGGGGTGGAGGTCTTTATCAGATACAAACCTGATCAAATTACTCACCAGAAAAATGGATCCAAGCTTCATACAGTTCTTCTAAGGGGCTATTTTCTGAGCCATTCCTAGTTTATCAGTTTGGGCCCAATGAAGTTATCTCAACTTCTGAGAGCAATGGAGCATTTCAGATGATCCTTCTCATCACAACCTGGTGAGCGGTCCCTTGAAAAGACAAAGGAGGCTCCTTCTCAGTCATAATTTCTTCTTACCATGCAGAAAAGGCCCAGGCTCTTAGCCTGCTCAGCTCCAAACTTCAAAGCCATTTACTTCCTCAGTAAAGCTTTCCATTGCGCCATATAGTGCTCATCATAAGGAAACTCCTACATGCTAAACTTCTTTATAGAATATTACCTCTACCCCTTGACACCATTTTTCTAAAACCCCCATATCTCAAGCACCCCCCTCAAGTGAAAGCTCATTGTCCCACACCTAGCATAGAGCCCAGCATGTGTTTCTAGAAACATCTGAGTGAGGGAAGCCCATATTTCCTAAAATATAGAGGAGAGGATGGCATGGATTATTCATGATCTTTTCAGATGATTATTTCTACATTTTGGCAAAAGTCCTTGCTTCTTCGAAGCTCAGGCTCAAAAAACTATCAACATGAAAGGATACATGTTCCAACAACCGACTTTGTACCTGTATTCCTGGTAGGAGAAAGTTTCAGTCAAAGTTTGTAATTCTTTTGTCTTGCTTCACCATGTTCCCTTTTCAAGGCCGATTTGTTCATTAAGAATTCTGTTTAATATCTGAAATGCAATTCAAACAAGTATTTTTAATGTCCAGGACTCTCAACAAATTTAGGAAAATTAAAATGCCATATGCACAGTTCTCACATCTTCATAAAAGAGTTCTAGTTTAGAAAAAATTTACTTATCCACAGAGTTTTCTCAGCCATTGTGCTTATATTCCTGGGATATTGCAATCCTCACCCAGGACATGTTAGTAGCTGGAATTAAACTCGCTATGTAATTATTTAAGATGAAACAAAAACAAACACATCAACAATGACAACAAAGCCACGAGAATCTTGCTCAGTTTCCCACAACTATATAGGATAAATCCAAGTTTTAGGATACTCCTTTTATTTATTTATTTTTTTAATTTTTTTTTTTTTTTTTTTTTTTTTTTTTTTGAGACAGAGTCTCACTCTGTCACCCAGAGCTGGAGTGCAATGGTGTGATCTCGGCTTACTGCAACCTCCGCCTCCCAGGTTCAAGCAATTCTCCTGCCTCAGCCTCCCGAATAGCTCCTTTTAACATGGTCACCTAATAAGTGTTCCTCACTTTGTTAAAGATACAGTTATTTGATCCTCTCTGCAACCTTTTGATTGGGCATTACATTTATGTACTAATTTATCACATTTTTAGAGATAAACTGAGGATAAGACAGGTTGAGAAATTCTCAGGATCATCCAGCTATTAAGTGGCAGAGCCAGGTCTAATTCCAAATTTGAACTTTCCTGTGTGCTTCTTAATGTGTTCCCAAGGTTCACATGTGGTAGATTACTGTAGTTTTCAAGGTTCCCTTACAACTGCCACTAGGAGTTCTCACTAGCAGTGCCTGAGTGTGGTTATAGCTGTCTTCTCTTATCTTCATGCCAATAACCACCAATAACCTCTTGCATTCCCATATAGCCCAGAGCTCCCAAGGCTGGGGCTCCTTCTCCTGCAGAAAGGGGGGCTGCTTTTGGTAGGTGGAAATAATTATATTTGAGGTTGGCCAGGCACGGTGGCTCACGCCTGTAATCCCAGCACTTTGGGAGACCGAGGCAGGCAGATCACCTGAAGTCAAGAGTTTGAGACCAGCCTGGCCAACATGGTGAAACCCCCATCTCTACTGAAAAATACAAAAATTAGCCGGACCTGGTGGCAGGCGCCTGTAATCCCAGCTACTCAGGAGGCTGAGGCAGGAGAATTGCTTGAACCCGGGAGCAGAGGTTGCAGTGAGCAGAGATCACGCCACTGCACTTCAGCCTGGGCAACAGTGCCAGACTCCGTGTCAAAAAAAAAATCATATTTGAAGTCAGGGATCCTAAGTCTCAACAGTCCTAGACCAATGTGTTTTTGGCAAGTCACCTTCATGTCTCAGTAACTTCAATAGGAAATAGAAGTAATAACATTTCAGACTGGCTCCCTGAATCATTAAATGAATTAATTAGTCATAGAAACACAGCAACAAGTTAAAACATTAACATTTCCAGCCCAGTGGTTCACACCTGTAATCCCCAGTGCTTCGGGAGGCTGAGGCAGGCGGATCACTTGAGCCCAGACTAGCCTGGGCAACGTGGTGAAACTTCATCTCTACAACAAATACAAAAATTAGCCAGGCATGGTGGCACATGCCTGTAGTCCCAACTGTTTGAGAGGCTGAGGTGGGAGGATCACTTAAGCCCAGGGATTCAAGGCTGCAGTGAGCCGTGATTGAGCCAGTGTACTCCAGCCTGGGTGACAGACTGAGAGACCCTGTCTCAAAAAAAAAAAAAAAAAAAAAAAAAATCCATAAGAGGACATGGTCTATCTACTTTCTTAGATTCGTCTATGAGATTTAATTTAATTGAGACCATAACCCTTAAACATTTAATCTGTGATAAGCTCTGAGGATAAAAAGATGGATAAAATACAAAGGTGAAATAACATTTAAATATTAATAGAAAAATAAAAACATATGCATTTAGATGAATGTCTTTCAAAATGTTTATCTAAGAGACTGCAGTTGCTCCTCCACTATTGACATTGGGTTAACTATTACCTCAAATCCCTTTTTCTGAATGTATGTGGAATATTCTTTTAAAATCTTCAATGGTAACAAGTTTGTTACTCAAAGTAAATATGATTCTGAGAAACACCTTAAATTTACTAGGAGCTAAGTCAGGAGAATGGGCATTCAAACTGAGAAATATTATCTTGTTTCCAACAACTTGTACTGGAAAGTTTTCTTGTGGGATACATATGTGGGACCTGAAAAACCTTTATGCACATTTATGACACTGAAGAAATATAGTCCAACTCTCCAGAAACAGGCCAGCACCACTTCTCACCAGTCACTGATTTCTCTTCTCTCTGTTGGTTGTAGGAAGCTGTACAACAACGGCTTTACTTCAGTCCAAGGATATGCTTTCAATGGGACAAAGCTGGATGCTGTGTAAGTCAAGGGTAGCCATGAAAACTGTCACTTTCCCTTACCCTAAGAACCATCCAATGGGGCAGAATGCTGTTGAGAGATAGGTTCTACCAGAGCATCTTCCACGCCAGAGTTAGTGTGACCAACATGGAAATGAGGTCAAGGAACTTGGCAGGGGCCCACTTTAGTGGGCGCTTACGTTAGCTCCAATGGTAAGTTCCAAAGCTTTTCTCCCTGGTGTGTGTGTGTGTGTGTGTAAATGTTCATCTATTATGTACATGAAGTGAAAGGATATCTTTAATGAAGCCCAAAGCTGTTCAGGAAATAAGGTGGTTTCTCTTTTAGTCCTTTCTGACATGTTTTTGGGAAAGATGTCAGTTTATATTTGATTCACTCAGAAATAGCTAAAAAATCATATCCAACTTTTGCCTTTTCAAAAAATAAATCGTGCTGGGAACAGCTGAAACAGCAAACAATAGACTTTGCGTTTGATGTGTTTTATAACACTTTTGAGTATTTCTTTACAAATGATATATTTTTTCTATTTCACCTTTTTCTATTTGTTGTTTTTTTCAAATTTACCTGCTCATTTTTGCTAGTGTCTTGTTATGTATTCAGTTTTGTAATTATATTATTTTTTTCACTTTAAACATTTCATACATAGTAATTTTATGTTCCAGGAATGATCCCTGCAAAATCTGAAGGCCTTATGATACAAAATCTGTTGCGTACGGGGCTTCTCAAACTTTCCTGGGCATCAGACCCTCTGAGAGGTCTTATCAAAATACATAGTCTGATTCTGTAGCTCTGGATTTGGCCTCGGGATTCCGTATTTCTAACAAACTCCCAGGTGATGCCGACACTGCTGTTCATAGACCACACTTTAAGTAGCAAGGGTGAGGTCAATAAGCTGTCTAACCCTACGCAGTGGCTCTGGATGGAGAAGAACACTCATGTAGATTATGTGATTTTGGTTGATGTTCTGGTTTAGGGGTTAGGTGGTAGGTTCTGGAACAATTCCATTTTTAAATGGTAAATGGTAAAAAGGTGTTTGAACTCATTACACTGAGGCAAGGCTCCCTGAGTTCTGTTTGAAGTGAAGTCTCACTCTTTGCTGGCTTTTGTGCTTCATACCAGTCTTTATGAAATGAAGAGTTACAGTACCATTCTCTCGATTGTCTGGTTGTGGAGTCATAATGGTTCATTTCCATTATATTTTTACTACATAATTATAGGCAAAGTCTAAAAAGACTCTATCGAGTAAGGTGATACTTACCCCCTCAAATTTATTTACAGAATTGGAGAGACCCTCCTTCCATCTTAACTTTATGATACTAACTTCTTACAATCTTTCATCTACTTTTCAACATATTTATTAGACACTTGCAATGTACCAGGCCCTGTGCCATTCACTGGGAAAACAAAGATGAACAGGAGCCATGTGCTCCCTGCCCACACTGAGCGTACATTCTGGTGGGGGTCAGCTCAAGGGCAGCAACATCAAAGGGCAAAGTACATTAGGGAGAAGTGTACCCAATCCAAAATATGCATCTCAGAAAATAACTGAAGCCTAAATATCGAATAACATTGCTTTCCTTCTTTGGAGATACAAGTTAGATTTTTTCTAGGTTTATCCCATTGTTTTTTAAATCGTTATTAAAATTAATGTTTTAGAAATGAATTATCCTATATTCCAGGTTTCAAGTTCTTTTTCTAATCCAGCATTCTGGAAAGGTGGCATTTGATTTTAATATTGTATGAATTTCACCAAATATTTTCCTCTTTGCTTCAACTATTCCTAGAAAGCTATGACTCTTAGGGTAATGATCTTCAAATTCAAATTTTCTATGAATGGAGTATGGAGAGTTCTTAAAATAATGAAGATAGTTTGTAGGTACTCAGGGTATAAAGATTTCAGATGACTATCACACAGTTCTAGACATAGAGTACACCAAAAGTTTAGTTGGCATTAAGGCAACAAAGACTCACATTAGCAGGGGCAGGTATAGGAGATAGTAAGGAAATCTTCAACCAGGGAAACCAGAGCTGTTTATATGGCTCCTGAATTCAGTGTTTTCAGCTGACTCTTGCCTGAACTAGAACTGCCTTTCCAGAATGGTGGATTAGAGAAAGAACCTGAAACCTGGGATATAGGGTAATTGATTTCTAAAACATTAATTTTTCCACAAGCAAAAGATTTTGGAGCCCGAGATAAGAATCTATGCTTCAAATTATTTGCCTGTTTTTCCTGCCATATTTAGTCATTGGAAGATATGACCCTCAGACACTATCAGTTATCATTTATTCAAGATAGAGTATAAAATTCAGACCTTAAGGTCTACAGAGCAATAGTTCTTAACATTAGGGAGTTTTCAAAGCACTAATGACTAGGTTTTGCCATCAGACATTCTGGATGTAGCAGGATCATGGGGATTTAAAATTCTCTCCAAGTGAGTCCAATACAGAGCAAAAGTCAAGAACTACTGCTGTAAAATACATTATCAGTCTTCTTGTCCAATTGTCACGTTTTACATATGAAGGGAACGAAGCCCAACAAGAACACATGGCTTTTTTTTTTTTTTAACGTGGCTGTTTTAATTAGATAGAGCTTCCTAGTGGCCAAGTCAAAGCTGAGACCTGGGTGCCCTGGTTCAGAACTCTTTCCCTGCCCTCTGCTGGGATTCATCATGGCTGATTTACCAGCCATCACCAAGGTGTGGAGATCCAACTCTGGCAAGTGCAGCTTGTTTCTTAGCCCTGAAGATTGCTTAGGCTTCTTAGCTCAATCTATTAAAGGCGCTAAACACAGAAGTTAAAATATCTTGATCCTGAAAAGAATGAGATCATGTGAGAGAAAGAAGGCAACTCAAAACTCAAGGCATAATCAGGAGAAGTTTCAGAGGACAATCACATCAAGAAACAGTGTCGTTAGTCCACGAGAACCTGACTTTACCAATGCTGCAAAGCCATTCATGAGCTTCCAGATGAAGTCTGGTCGGCGATAACCTGACAAAAAGGCTGGGATGATAAAATGTTATTCAAGTCAAAGAATTGGTATTGAACTTAGTTTACGTATATTGACTATTTTCCTGCAAAACATCTCACTCCTCCTCATGATTGGCCTCCTGGTCATGTTTAGAGAACTCTGCAAAGACTTCAAGAGGTTTTCAAAAGAGGTCTTCTTCAATCAGGAAGTGTTAGTGTGCTAAGTGGATCTCAGTGTAGGTCTAGCAGCTTATTATCTTATGACCAGCCGTAAAATTAGCCACAGAGTATCAAAGGAGTTTAGAGACATTTTCTATTGAAAGGATGGAAAAACGAACAAGTGAACAATAATTTCTCTTTGAGCTTCTCCTCAGCCTTTGTGATAAGAGAAGGGATGGGAGAGGGGGAGCTATGTTCCTTTAAACTATATTTCTTCAACTCTCTTTCCATAGTAAATTAATGGGTATTACTTTTTAAAAGAAATTTATGATCTTATAAAGTTAAACAAGATATATAAGTGGACTTTTCAGATCTTCTAATAAAATCATCTGAATTATCCATATCAAAGAGGGGGCCTTAGTTTGCAGAGCTTCTCAAGCAGTTCTCAGTTACAGGAGCATCTCTCTGGTCTGGTGTTCTACAGACTTTTGAGGGGAATACCGCCTCTGATAGGTAGGAAAAAAATCAAGGTGTTTTTCTACCATCACACACTCAATACAACAGTTTTGACACCAAATGTTTGGAGGCTTTTCCCCCACACAGCAAGTAATCAATTCTCCAATGCACACCAGCTGGATGTCCTACAATTTAACTCAGTTCTGATACTCTACCTGGAGATAGCATCAGATCCACAGGTTAAGGGCTCAGTCCCACAAGACTGCCTGCTACTTCAGATGCCAGTCACAGCTCCCAGGTTGTGTCCTATGCTTCTGACTGACCAATTATAAATCAGGGTTCCCCCAGTCCCCTCCTCAGTTCAGTTAATTTGCTAAAGCAGCTCACAGAACTCAGGGAAACACTTTAAAGGATATTACAAAGGAGCAGCTGTGTGGAAAAGATGCATAGGGTGAGAGGTAGGAAGGAGTGCAGAGCTTCCATGCCCTCTCTGGGCACACACCCTCCCCTCAGCTCCACATGTGCCTTGACCACCTTCCAGCTACCTGGAAGCTCATCCAAACCCTCTCCTCTCTGGCTTTGTATGGAGGTTTCATTACATAGGCATGATTTATTACATCACTGGCCATTGGTGATCATCTCAATCTTTTCAGCCCCTGTCTCCTACCTGAAGGTGAGAAGGTGGAGCTGAAAGTCCAACCCTCTAATTATTTATTGATCTTTCTGGTGACCAGCCCTCATCCTGAAGCTATCTAGGGATTGACAGTCACCAGTCATCTCATCAGCATACAAAAGACACTTGTCACTCTGGAAATTCCAAGAGTTTTAGGAGCTGTGTGCCAGGAAACAGATAAGACCAAATACATATTTCACAATATTACACTACTGAAGAAGAATCTTTCGATATACCATCTGCTTGGGAAGCAGGTAAATTTAAGAAGGTTTATTCAAGAGATAGCTGTGGAGATTCTAAGAACTAGTAAAGATTTCAAATGATCAGATGGCCTTCTGAAATTAACCCTATGGAAAAAGTACACAAAGTCCTCACTTAGCATCCCAGATAGGGTCTTGAAAACTACAACTTGAAGTACAAACAATGTATAATGAAACCAATTTTACCATAGGCTAGTTGATATAAATAGGAGTTGAGTTTCTATAGCATATTTCTGGTCACAAAAACAACCAAACTTTTGCATAAGGACCAAAATGCTTCTAATGTTAAATATGGAAACAAATATGAGCTATACATACATTTAAGGTAGGTTAATAAAAACAAGAGAATTATTTGCCCAATTATTCCAGTTCAAGGTCACAGGTGGCCACAGCCTATTCCAGCAGCTCAGGGCACAAGGTGGGAGCCAACCCTGAACAGGACGTCACCCCAACATGGGACACAATCACACACACCGCCACACTCACTTGAACTGGCACCATCTAGACACACCAAGAAACCTGATATGCACATCTTTGGGGTGTGGGAGGAAATTGGAATACCTGGAGAAAACCCACACAGACATGGGGAGTGTGTGCACACTTCACATAAACAGTAGCCCTGGCCTGGAAAGGATTTTATTCTCATTAAAACTAAGCAGGCCGGGTGCGGTGGCTCATGTCTGTAATCCCAGCACTTTGGGAGGCTGAGGCAGGTGGATCACAAAGTCAGGAGATCGAGACCATCCTGGCTAACACGGTGAAACCCCGTCTCTACTAAAAATACAAAAAAATTAGCTGGGCGTGGTGGCGGGCGCCTGTAGTCCCAGCTACTCGGGAGGCTGAGGCAGGAGAATGGTGTGAACCCGGGAGGCAGAGCTTGCAGTGAGCCGAGATCGCACCACTGCACTCCAGCCTGGGCGACTGAGAGAGACTCCATCTCAGGGGAAAAAAAAAAAAAAAAAAAAAAAAAAAAAACTAAACAATAGTGAATGAGACAATATTATTAGAGGATCTGCTGTATATATAGAGACTCTCTGTACCTTCACACCAGCTTTCTCCTCAGACCATACCATGGATTCTGTGGGAGGCTTAGCTGACGGCAGAGATATTCTGTCAGTGACAATGGATTTTCAATTCACTGGTGCCATGACTTACTGTCTAACTATCCCTTGAAACATAGGAAAGAAATCAGTGTACTATTTCACAATACTTTCTTGACATTTTTATGTTAAGTATTAAAGTTATTTGGAAGAGTTTAACAAATGTGGAAACTATTTCTTTGTTAAGAATCTTTTGTGTCTTGGTTTCTAAAAGTCTAGATCAGGGGTCAGCAAACTTTTTCTGGGAAAAGCCCAGATCGCAAATATTTGGGGCCTTATGGGACATATGGTCTTAGTTGCACTACTTAAGTCTGCCTTTGTAGTGTGAAAGCAGCCATAGACAATATATAAACAAATGAGCATGGTTATGTTCCAATAAAACTTTATTTACAAAAACAAGGGCAAGGTAGGATTTGACTGGAGGGTCATAGTTTGTAGACCTCTGGATAAAAGTATTCAGTGAGGATGACCATTGTGTGGCAAAATATGTACTCTGTTTCTCTGAATTTCTGGTAAAGGTTAAAGGGCAAGCGTGGGATCAAGATAAAAAGTATCTGGATTAAAATATTTGGCGTTAGAAAGTACAGATCCAATCATAATAGAAAACAAATTTTTTTTAATCAGTATTTTGAATCCAAGCTGGAAACTGCTCCTGTTATAAAACAATGCTCCATCATTCTACCCTAAGTTTCTGACTCCTAGTCAATAGAAATTTATTCTTTCCTAGATTTAAGCACTTCAGTAAAAGGTATCATGTAAATCCAGTGTAAAATCAAAATGATGGTTGTGATAAGGAGCCCTGGGACTGGAGGAAGACAAGGATTGAGCTATAGGTGAAGGAAAGAAAGGTCAAGGTTCCATGGTAATAATAAAATAGTATTCACATTGTGTTTTAAACATAGGGATGTTGCTTTTGGTCTCAATGCTAATTAAGATCTTAAACTAAGGCAAACACATCAATCTCCTGTAATTATCTTAATAGTGTTCAAGGATTTCACATGGCATGTTAGCAATTTGGTAATTTCTCCAGAAGTTTGTCCAGGTATCATTAGGTTCTCATTTAAACAATGTGTCAACCAAAAGAGCAATCATCCCCTATCATTCCACTTCATGACAATTTACTGAAATTAGCAGATCGACCTCATTTACACTCATTTTTTAAAATGTAACTGAATAATACAATTACAGCCAAGCTGGACAAATTCCACATCGAGTGCAAGTGCTGATGCCTCAGCAGCAGTCAAGTAATTAGTTAGGATTTCATGAAAATGATGGCAGATGTGTAAAAGCACATTGTCCTATGACTTCCTATGGCGCCAAGAACGTTGTCATCACTCAGAGGTGAAATTAATAATAATACAAGCATCCCTTGCTCAACAGAAGTTGAACTGTACTTGGTCACAAGTTAAGTCACACATTCATTGTTTGGAATCTCTTTTCCATCCTCTTTCCACGCAATCTGCGTGGGGATATGTTGCTTCTCACAGAACGTCTGATTCTCTGTATCACATTTCCTATTGTCAAACTCTAGTAACTAGCTACTATCTGACAGTAAACATTTAGGCAGGAATAAAAATACCATTTTGATATGCTAAGAGCCCACCAATACACTAATTATTATGAACAGAGTCAACACAATTAATGTGCTAATTAGCATCATGCATTAGCTGATTCGAAGTAAAACACCACATCTTGGCACACTGGGAAAAGACAATGATAGAGAATATTATAGGATTAAGAAGGCTATTATTTATCATGGGGTAAGTATTTGAACAACTTGTAGGATATACTCTAAGGCTGACTTTTCCCTCTGCCTATTGAAAGCTTGAGTATTTTCTCACGGGTTACTATTTACAAACAGCTGTCCTGATTTCTGCTACAAAAGGATTTCCATAGAGCAATCCAGCTTCTCTTTAAACTAACATGAGAGGTAGGCAGGGGGTCCCTTTAATTTTCTGAATTAGCAACGCTGTGGGAGGAAAACATGGTTCCCCACAGATGTGCTCCCATGAGAGTCTCACAACACAATCAGGGCCCAGCCCAAGTTCCCCATAAAGGGACTGTGGAGGCACAGGCTGAAATTCCATCTTGGAGCTGAAATGTATCCTAAAACTCCCCAGAGAGCCAATTTCAGCAGCAATAGCAAATTCTCTTGCCACGACATCACACTCCTCTCTCTGGCATAGATCACGTCTTTCTAAACCTGGTATAGAGGGTGCCTCTTTCTAGGAGTCACCCGACAATCAGGCTTTCATTCCTTCCTCCGGCAAGTCTTTACTGAATGGCCGCTACGTGCCACGAGTGAGTCCAACAGAAAAGGGCGTACATAAACACACATATAGTACACATAATACTGAGTTTGTCAATCGAATATTTTCCTCAGCTCATTCCTCACCACCTTCATTTTCCTGACTGCATTGGTCTTCCCTAACTGTGAACTATTCACAATTTTAAATCAGGGCAGGGCTTCTTAACTCCATGTATGGAAATCTGACATCTCTTTTCTCAGAAGAACTTCATTTCTTCCAACAGGTTCTCAAAGAGGAATAAGACCCCAAGCGGTGAAAAGCTGTTGAACACATAGAGATGTAGCCATGTCTATCTTATTTTTAAAGGAAATACCAGTTCTTTTCTCATAAGCCCTTTCCAGCATAGATATTTAGAAACCCTGACTTTCAAAAAGTATTTCCTTTCGTCTCTTACTACAAGCCTTTTGAGTCTCTTTCAAGCTACTTTATGTTCATCTTCTCCTTGCAAGGGATAGTTTTTATCACTCCCCTCTAAAATAATCATTTTCTAGAGTAGGTTAACCAGATAGCCTACCAAGATTTGTGACTGATTTATCCAAGCTGGTTACAAATGTGGATTTCAGAAGAATCAAGGTAAGTCATGGTCAAGGAATCAGTTTAACTAGACTGATAATCCCAGGAAATGTCATGTGATAAATGAGGTTGATGGAAGCACTTTCCTGGATATCAAGGCTTCTGTATATGTATTTTCCCTCCCCACTGTCTTGACTTCAGATGGAAGGCAAGAGCAGCAAGCTGATGCAAGGTTGAAAAGCTAAATGAGGCAGCCCTCAAATCTGCTGAAGGCAGAGTGATGGTTTCACTTTTAAGCATCTAATTAACTCTAAGAGGTAAAGTACCCCAACAGCCGTGCTGGTTTTAGAGAACACAGTCTCCTGAAGTGTCAGTTCATCTCCGTTCAGCTTGGCCAGGGCTCCTCTGCATCCTCCTCCTCCCCTCCTGGACTCTGGCTGGCTTTTCCAGTCTGAAGTCTTCTGCAGAGTTTCTGGTAAACTGCAATGTTTATCAACCAGGCTCCTTATCCTCAGGAGTATATTAAATATCAGATGAAAACACTGCAGAATTGGACAAGCAATAATTTAGTTTTACAATAATTTCTAATGATTAGAAAGAACAAGCTGAATTTCACTTGCAGCAGTTAGAGATGAAGAGGAAAAACTGAGATGAGTTCACCAGCTCTTACTTGATTTTCAACAGCCTGGGAACAGAATGTGATCTGCAAGCTGCATTGTCCAGAGAATACAAAAAGAGATGCAAGCCAGTGCAGCCCTTGTACTGAACTTAGTTGACTTTTTACAAAATCATGCTGTTCAATATCTTCTCTGCAGTTGTTTTTTTTTTCAAGGTGGATTTTGCCCACTCTGGGTGTCACTGACCAAAGGAATTCCATGGACATAGTGGGTTAAAGGAGAGTCCAACAATGATCAAGTGGGGATTGTGATTGAAGCCACTGGGAAGGCACAGATTGGCTGCTTTAGCATCTTAGCCAGGTCTCTGAATGCATTTGAGATTTATTGACTCTCCCTGTGTCACACTTAACAATGCCCTGAATACTGGGTGTTCAGCCACTACCAGAAGAGGCCAAGTTTGGGCTATACCCTTGAGGTGTTTGTAAACCAGATGCCACAAAAGTCACTACCTCAACAAGAACAGTTGGTCAAATGCCACCACACCATAAGCCAAGTCTTCTATTTTTTCACTCTTCATGATTTTTTCTTTAAAGCAATCGTCTGTGTCACCCTAAGAGTTTAACACTGCCCACTTTACTGTCTTGATGAAAAAGTATGTTGATTTATTTTCTACTCATTCACACATTCATCCAACAAATAGTTACAGAGATGGTGAACTTGGCACTGGGTAGACATAGAACTTTCATTCTGGCTGGGGAGACAAACAATAAAGTAAACAAGTAAATAAGGTAATAATTATGGATTGTGATAATGCTGTGAAAGAAATAGAGAGTGTATGGAGGCAAAAATGGTAATGGCTACTTTAGATTAGCTAGTTCTCAATCTCTATTTAAGAAGAAAATTGGGCCGGCACGGTGGCTCATGCCTGTAATCCCAGCACTTTGGGAGGCCGAGTTGGGCAGATCAGTTGAGGTCAGGAGCTCGAAACCAGCCTGGCCAACATGGTGAAACCCTGTCTCTATTAAAAATACAAAAATTAGCCGGGCATGATGGCGATCACCTGTAGTCCCAGTTACTCAGGAGGCTGAGGCAGGAGGATCGCTTGAACCCAGGAGGTTGCAGTGAGCAGAGATCGTGCCACTGCATTCCATACTGGGCGACAGAGTGGGACTCCATCTCAAAAAAAAAAAAAAAGAAGAAGAAAATTGAAAGACCCAAAAATATATACCAATTTATGACATGTCATTTTGTGGAGTCTCAGCACTTACTCGTCATTTAGTGATTCCCTCATCCTGCCCAGAAAGGAGAGATTTCTTCAGCACTGGTGATTGGTAAAACTCTTCTTCCTCCCACGGTTCCAACGAAGACTCATGCCTGGGTCCAGTTAACCAGGAGGGAAGTTTCTCTGTGAGGGCTCTGGAGAAGAAATCCTTCCGACTGAAGGCTTAATATTATTATTAACCATTACCCTTAAAAATGTTCCACCATGAAGAGCAAACTCCGTAAGTAGAATAATGGAAGCATTAGCCATATCTAAGCAGACCTTCTGAGGGTCTCTGCTATATTCTTTTGCATCAACAGGTGGCCACTCACTAATGTTTAAGTGGACCAGGTTATGTTGTGAGTTATTCTAAATGTATAAATTGGGAGCATTTGTAACAAGGATATATATATGTGCTATGCTTCTTTTTAGATAATTTTGTTGTGTAATAAAGTTATGGGGAAACAGCCAGTTTCAAAATCCTTGGAAGCTTTTATCCATTTGGAGGGAATTTTATTTCAAAATCACTTTGTAACTTAAATTGCTCCAAAAACATTTTACCCTCTAATGCCCAGTGTGTTTTTAAAATGGAATGGCCAATGTGCCCACCAAACCTCTTCCATGGAAGGTTGATGAGATTACTCTGTAATCTCATCTGGCTAAACACTCCTCACACACACACTATTGGGTTGTCAGATCAAATACAGGCCACCCAATACAATTTGAATTTCAGATCAACAATAGACAACTTTTAATATAAATATTTTTTAAATTGCATGGGGAATATTTTTACTAAAAAATTATTCATTGTTTATCTGAAACTCAAATTTAACTGGCATCTTGTATTTTTATTTGCTAAATCTGACAACTTTACCCAAAGAAAACATCTGAATCTCTGACAGTCCTCAGCATCACTCACCACCCTCACCATCTTCATTCCATTCCTAATTTAAGCCTAGTCTTCAAAGTTAAATTGGAATATAAATTAATACTAACAAACAAAATTTGGTATTACAGAGGATTGGCATTAAAGAGAATTAAAAAATACAGTTGCCACTGGCCTGAAAAATAGGGAATTCAAACAACTTTTAAGAAATTTAAGTACGCAAACTAGATCATAAACATGCTCATTTTCAAAAACTTCTGCCATAATTAATGTGTAAAACTTTATACAATTGAAACCTAGACTGTTTTAAGTGCTCAAGCCAGAAGATAAAGTATCTTCTAAATTCTTGAAATCAGTCAATAAATACTATGGTCACATTTTATTCTGATATTTGTACTAATTTGATGTGATTTCTTAAAATCACCTAATTCATTCTCTCTCTCTCTCTTTCTCTCTCTCCCTCTAGTTACCTAAACAAGAATAAATACCTGACAGTTATTGACAAAGATGCATTTGGAGGAGTATACAGTGGACCAAGCTTGCTGTGAGTAAGACATACAAAAGAATATTTTAGTCTTTTTTTCTTTTTTTTTTTTTTTTACTTTTTTGGAATAAATGGAGACATTAAGGGGAGAATCTTATGTTCAAGGGTAGAAAATGTTGCTGTCTCGGGTAAAGGCTTCTGCAAGTCCCTCTTTTCCTGGCTGTATAGGCTACCTCTTGGAAGAAAGTCCTTGTCCTTTGAGACTCAGAAGGCCCCAAGCTCCAGTATGCCATCATGATGCCTGCTAAGGCAGCCACCTTGGTGTACATGCTCACAGAGGCTCTGTTCATGGAGCAGCTGCTGTTTGAAAAATTTTGAAATGCAAGGTCCACAACTAGATGGAAGGCACTCTAGTCTTTGCAGAAAAAAATGTACCTGAATGTACATTGCACAATGCCTGGCACAAAGAAGGAAGAATATAAATGATAGTTCGACTCATCTGTGGAAGAACTTACAATCATGGGGAAAGATGGAATAAAAACATTTTTTAAACAGCATGAGAACATACCTATTTGTGCATTTCCTTTGATTTACACCCCCACATCCAATCAGTGATCAGGTTCTATTGATTCTGCTTCCCTGAAGCCTCCGTATCATTGCCACCTTCCTCATTCCCTTGGTTTTGCCTCAGTTTAGAATCTCGTCATTGAGCATCCACTCTAGTCCTTGCCAAAGTGGATCACAGGCCGGGCGCAGTGTCTCACGCCTGTAATCCCAGCACTTTGGGAGGCCGAGGCGGGCGGATCACGAGGTCAGGAGATCGAGACCATCCTGGCTAACATGGTGAAACCCTGTCTCCACTAAAACTACAAAAAATTAGCTGGGCGTAGTGGCGGGTGCCTGTAGTCCCAGCTACTTGGGAGGCCGAGGCAGGAGAATGGCATGAACCCAGGAGGAGGAGCTTGCAGTGAGCCCAGATCGTGCCACTGCACTCCAGCCTGGACGACAGAGCGAGAGTCTGTCTCAAAAAACAACAAAAACAAAAACAAAAACAAAACAAAACAAAAAAACAAAGTGGAACACAGCACCCTAGAGATACACAAGATAATCTGTTAGGGGCAAGAGGAAATATTAGAGGTTCTATTTATACTTATGTTTAAATAAGAACAAATTAAGTTTTATTAATCTTTTATTTATAGATAGCCACTGTCCCTCAGGTGTCAGGTAGGGGTGGATGCCTCCTAGAGAAGGGTGAGTGATCCACAGTCCTGAGCACTGGATACCTTCACTCTTTCACCTTTAACAATGTTATTTCACTTTCAGATTGAATGCACCCAGTGCGTTTAAGGTCCTGTTCTCTTAACACATACGCTCCATCCAAATAAGAGGTCAGAGTGATCTTGAAAATCTGCTGTGCCACGTGGGGGTTCACTGTTAATTCATGGCAAAGTACTTAAAATTATTATGCATTTTTCTTTTTACAAGAAGACAAGTGGGGAAAAAATGTATTAACCTTTTCTGTGATAAAGTCCCTGTCAGTAATTTTTAACCTGGAAGATATTTTTCAATAACACTTTTATATCTGCTTCTTCAAGATTAAGGTACTGCTTCGCCAAGTAATAAGAAAAGTCATTGCTTTTTCAAAGAAACGTATGCTTTAGAGAAAGGCTTTAGAAACAGGTATTTGGAAATATTCACATATTATGCGATTTTCCTGATAAAAAATTGTCAATGCCATAAAAATTCTGTTTGGTTCAAATCAGAAATAGAATTTTAACTTGTTTTTAAATCTTTCAAATTAAGTTTGTTATGAACTAAATTGTATCTGTCTTCCTAAATTCAAATGCTGAAGCCTTAACCTCTAGCATCTTAGTATGTGACTGTATTTGAAGATAGGGTCTGTAAAGAGGTAATTAAATTAAAATAAGGCTGTTAGGTGAGCCCTAATCCAATATGACAGGTGGCCTCATAAGACAAGGAGATTGGGATACACAGAGAGACACCAGGGATGGGCGCTCACAGAGGAAAGGCCACGTGAGGCCACAGCAAGAAGGTGGCCATCTGCAAGCCAGGGAGAGAGGCCTCAGGAGAAGCCAAACTTGCTGACACTTTGATCTTGGACTTGCAGCCTCCAGAACTGTAAGAAAATACATTTCTGTTGTTTAAACCAGCCAATCTGTGGTATTTTGTTACCATAGCTCTAGCAAAGTAATACAGAGTTGTAGCAGGTTTAAAATCCATGTGTATAAAATGTGAAAATGAAACACCTCCAGATCACCTTGCAAAAACAACTGATTGACATCAGAAAATATAAAATTTCATTAAAAGCATGTATTTAATTACTGAATTAGATTGAAAAATGAGAATCTTAGTTTAATAAATGCAGTTAAGCCTGCTCTATTCTTGGTGAAACACCCATCTTTGGTAATTTTTTCAACTAGGACGGCCATTTAAACCAAAATCAAAATAGACTGAACCAGAAGCAGACTTTGAACAGCCATAGCCAAAAGGGTTAAAAATAATTTTCAAAACTAATTAAGCATATTTGATAACATTGCTTTTGCTTTTATGAAACTTTAAAAAATATATATTACTTATCTTCATTGCATTATTTTAAAATGTATGTTTAGTGTGTTATGGTATATATTATATAGTATTACAAAAATACATGTATAGGGTTCATGACTGTTCATATGTTAGTGGTACATACTCAGATATTTTTTACTTATTAATATGTGAGATTGAAAGAATTTGAAGACCAATAGTGTAGACCAGAACCACTCAAAGTGAGTTCATTACAAGGTAAGTGGCTGTCCAGGATATACAGCAAAGCACAGCTTCTTTTTTGGAGAAAATCTTGTCATGAAAATGAAGTCAACCAAACTCAACAGTGTGTTTAGTTGAAGTAGCTGGCTTACATCCAGCATATGCTTCTTATCCTTGGAATGGTAAGAAGCTATTGGCCAATGGGCACCATACATTGAGTAGCAGTAGTCTAGATGATTAGCGTCTCCAAATCTGGCTCCTGCCTTTATTTAGTCTTGGTTCCCCTCAAATCCACCCTCCCCAAACCTCTTTGGGTTCACATGCAAATAGAATCTTAAACCCAATACTGGCCTCCCATTCCCCTCAGGATAGAGGTCTTGGTGTGGCTTGCAAGGCATTGCCATAATCTTCAGCTTTGTCTTTTACACTACTTTACGCCTCTGATCAATGGTCCATCCATATCGAACCTCTTAGCTCCCTTAATTCTCCAACCTACTTACACTGTTATGCTAAACTCTTACTCTTCCTACTGTCTGGAAAACCCTGCTATAATCTTGTCTTTCTGATGAGCACCTGCTGGCATTTTAATTCTGCCTTAGAGGGCAGAATTGTATTTCCACAATTCTGGTTCATATTATAATGCCCAAAACACAGTATGAGCTTAATAAATATTTGTGAAATTAATATGGTACCCAATAAATAATTAAAGCACTCTTCTGTAAACACTATAGCATTTAAAGAGCAATCATATTTTAAAGATATTTTAGTCTGTTGTCCTCAAGGGAATGTGTCCATTTCTACTTCTTTGGAAGTGGTCAATTAAACTACCTGCTTGTACTGCCTCGAAGTTGTTTTTTATATTTATGGCAAGATTTTCTACAAGACTCTCCCACCAAGTTAAGAGGATTTGTGAAACTGCCTGAAAATGCTTTCCCTGCCTCTTGGTGGCATTCCAGGTTGTGGAAAGTGACAAAGATGAGGAGTTATACCTGGAGTTGACTCCCAGCCCCATCACTTACTAACTGTAAGACCCAAGTCTCAGTTTTCACATCTGTCAAAACAGGATAAAGTAAGCTAATAAAGTTTAAATAAGATAATAAAGGAACTAAATATATCCTCAATAATGTTGGACATTATTATGATTATTTTCACTTCTTCCTGAACTTTGACACTTCATTATTCTGATCTGTTGTAACCTCTCTGATCACTCCTTCCCCATTTCTCTCCTTAGCTCACTGCATCATTCCTCAAAATGGGGTTCCATCCTGGGTCCTGGCTCTTTTTCCTCTATATCTTCTCCTTTGGTTAAATCATCTGCTCACAAGTATCATGAGAATGTGAATGATTTCTAAGTTTAGGGCCTCATACCTTAGCTCTTATTTGGCCATTCACCCAGCTGAAATTCTTTTCTTGCTCCCTCTCATTCCTATCCAATCCCATCAATCTGGTTAAACTCTCCCTAGCCAGCCTTTGAAAATGTACAATAAGCATTTACTGATGAGAACTTGCTAAGCTTGGGATTCTTCACTGGGAACTACCAGTAGGGGAAGGTCACTACATTAAAGAACAGTGAGTGAAAAGCCTCATCAAGAAGGTGGCAATTCAGAAAATATCTGAAAGAAACAAAGGGGCAAGCCTGGGGACAATCTGAAGAAAGAGCATTTTAGACAAGTACAAAGACCCCCAGGTGAGAATATACCTGGCACATTTGAGGAATAGCAAGGAGGCCATTGCTGCTCAAACAGAGTGAAGTAAACAGGGGGGAAAAGTAAAAGCTGTGATCAAAAAGATGATAGGGTTGAGGAGCAACTTGCAGATGGTCTTAGAGGCCATCATCAGGTCTTTTGATTTGCTCTTTAGATAGAGGGGAAGCCATAGGAGCATTTTGAGCATAGGTGTGTCACAGTCTGACTCAAAGTTTCACAGGAACATGCCGGCTGTTGTGTTGAAAATAAACTGTAGGGAACCAAGTATGGAAGCAAGAAGACCACTTAGGAATATGCCAAAATAATATAGGCATGAGATGAAAGTAGTTTGCACTAAGACAGCAGCAGTAGAGATGATGAGAAATAATCTGATCCTGACTATATTTTTTAAGGTAAAGCCAACAGGACATGCTGATGGATCGGATATAGCAGATGATGAGAGAAAGGAAGGAATCAAGGAGAACTGTAATTATTTTTGACTGAGCAGTTAGGAGAATGAGATCACTATTTCCTGAGATAGGGAAAGTTAGTTTGAGGTCTCATGATGCATGCAAGCAGGCAGTGATATATGTGGGTTCAAAAGTCACAATAGGGGTTAGGGCTAGAGATATATTTGAGACTCTTTGGAATGTAGCTGGTGATGAGGGGATACAGGTATAGAAGAAATCTTAAAAAATGAATAGAATTGAGACTTCTGAACTCTCCCCACCAATGTGATTTCCCTGATCCTTTTTTAAACAACATTAAAATGACAGTACTTCTGAGAAAATATAAATACATTAAAAAGCATGTATTTTTAATGACAAAGAGTAGGAAAGGTGATCATGTGAGTAAGTGACGAGTGTCTTCAAAAACCAAGAGAGAGCTGCACGCTAAGTACTTGCATGGGTGAAATCAATAAAATGCAAGCTAATTCAAATCACAAAATCTAGGAAATATTTTATCAATTAAATCTTAAGTGTTCTGCAAATGAGAATATAGGTGACACTGAAGCTGGTCGGTCTCATTCTGCACAGTCAAGCACTACTTCTTACTCATCCCAGAAAAAAGACTAGAATTTGCTTTCTGTTAAAATGTCATCACCAAGACTCAAGGAGAATAAGCACAGTTGGGGTTAGAAGGCAGGTACTGTTCTGAAAACAGGATTATATGAAAATTTACATTCTAAAATGTAAGAATAACAATCCTCTTATCCACTCACTCAACTCATAGAATATTGGCAAAATGTATACCCTCCAAATAAGAGATGAGAGTACTGAGGAAGCTGACAGGCCCAAGGAAAAGAAAAAAAAAAAAAAACCTACAAAAAGAATCACTGTGGGGGAGGAGCCAAGATGGCCAAATAGGAACAGCTCCGGTCTACAGCTCCCAGGGTGAGCGATGCAGAAGACGGGTGATTTCTGCATTTCCATCTGAGGTACCGGGTTCATCTCACTAGGGAGTGCCAGACAGTGGGCGCAGGTCAGTGGGTGTGTGCACCGTGCGCGAGCCGAAGCAGGGCGAGGCATTGCCTCACTCCGGAAGGGCAAGGGGTCAGGGAGTTCCCTTTCCTAGTCAAAGAAAGGGGTGACGGAAGGCACCTGGAAAATCGGGTCGCTCCCACCCGAATACTGCGCTTTTCCGATGGGCTTAAAAAACAGCGCACCACGAGATTATATCCCGCACCTGGCTCGGAGGGTCCTACACCCACGGAGTCTTGCTGATTGCTAGCACAGCAGTCTGAGATCAAACTGCAAGGCGGCAGCGAGGCTGGGGGAGGGGCGCCCACCATTGCACAGGCGTGCTTAGGTAAACAAAGCAGCAGGGAAGCTCGAACTGGGTGGAGCCCACCACAGCTCAAGGAGGCCTGCCTGCCTCTGTAGGCTCCACCTCTGGGGGCAGGGCACAGACAAACAAAAAGACAGCACTAACCTCTGCAGACTTAAATGTCCCTGTCTGACAGCTTTGAAGAGAGCAGTGGTTCTCCCAGCACGCAGCTGGAGATCTGAGAACGGGCAGACTGCCTCCTCAAGTGGGTCCCTGACCCCTGACCCCCGAGCAGCCTAACTGGGAGGCACCCCCCAGCAGGGGCACACTGACACCTCACACGGCAGGGTACTCCAACAGACCTGCAGCTGAGGGTCCTGTCTTTTAGAAGGAAAACTAACAAACAGAAAGGACATCCACACCAAAAACCCATCTGTACATCACCATCATCAAAGACCAAAAGTAGATAAAACCACAAAGATGGGGAAAAAACAGAACAGAAAAACTGGAAACTCTAAAAAGCAGAGTGCCTCTCCTCCTCCAAAGGAACGCAGTTCCTCACCAGCAACGGAACAAAGCTGGACGGAGAATGACTTTGACGAGCTGAGAGAAGAAGGCTTCAGACGATCAAATTACTCTGAGCTACGGGAGGACATTCAAACCAAAGGCAAAGAAGTTGAAAACTTTGAAAAAAATTTAGAAGAATGTATAACTAGAATAACCAATACAGAGAAGTGCTTAAAGGAGCTGATGGAGCTGAAGACCAAGGCTCGAGAACTACATGAAGAATGCAGAAGCCTCAGGAGCCGATGCGATCAACTGGAAGAAAGGGTATCAGCAATGGAAGATGAAATGAATGAAATGAAGTGAGAAGGGAAGTTTAGAGAAAAAAGAATAGAAAGAAATGAGCAAAGCCTCCAAGAAATATGGGACTACGTGAAAAGACCAAATCTACGTCTGATTGGTGTACCTGAAAGTGATGGGGAGAATGGAACCAAGTTGGAAAACACTCTGCAGGATATTATCCAGGAGAAATTCCCCAATATAGCAAGGCAGGCCACCGTTCAGATTCAGGAAATACAGAGAACGCCACAAAGATACTCCTCGAGAAGAGCAACTCCAAGACACATAATTGTCAGATTCACCAAAGTTGAAACGAAGGAAAAAATGTGAAGGGCAGCCAGAGAGAAAGGTCGGGTTACCCTCAAAGGGAAGCCCATCAGACTAACAGCGGATCTCTCGGCAGAAACCCTACAAGCCAGAAGAGAGTGGGGGCCAATATTCAACATTCTTAAAGAAAAGAATTTTCAACCCAGAATTTCATATCCAGCCAAACTAAGCTTCATAAGTGAAGGAGAAATAAAATGCTTTACAGACAAGCAAATGCTGAGAGATTTTGTCACCACCAGGGCTGCCCTAAAGGAACTCCTGAAGGAAGCGCTAAACATGGAAAGGAACAACCGGTACCAGCCGCTGCAAAATCATGCCAAAATGTAAAGACCATCGAGACTAGGAAGAAATTGCATCAACTAACGAGCAAAATAACCAGCTAACATCATAATGACAGGATCAAATTCACACATAACAATATTAACTTTAAATGTAAATGGACTAAATGCTCCAATTAAAAGACACAGACTGGCAAATTGAATAAAGAGTTAAGACCCATCAGTGTGCTGTATTCAGGAAACCCATCTCACGTGCAGAGACACACATAGGCTCAAAATAAAAGGATGGAGGAAGATCTACCAAGCAAATGGAAAACAAAAAAAGGCAGGGGTTGCAATCCTAGTCTCTGATAAAACAGACTTTAAACCAACAAAGATCAAAAGAGACAAAGAAGGCCATTACATAATGGTAAAGGGATCAATTCAACAAGAAGAGCTAACTATCCTAAATATATATGCACCCAAAACAGGAGCACCCAGATTCATAAAGCAAGTCCTGAGTGACCTACAAAGAGACTTAGACTCCCACACATTAATAATGGGAGACTTTAACACCCCACTGTCAACATTAGACAGATCAACCAGACAGAAAGTCAACAAGGATACCCAGGAATTGAACTCAGCTCTGCACCAAGAGGACCTAATAGACATCTACAGAACTCTCCACCCCAAATCAACAGAATAGACATTTTTTTCAGCACCACACCACACCTATTCCAAAATTGACCACATACTTGGAAGTAAAGCTCTCCTCAGCAAATGTAAAAGAACACAAATTATAACAAACTATCTCTCAGACCACAGTGCAATCAAACTAGAACTCAGGATTAAGAATCTCACTCAAAACCACTCAACTACATGCCTGCTCCTGAATGACTACTGGGTACATAACGAAATGAAGGCAGAAATAAAGATGTTCTTTGAAACCAACGAGAACAAAGACACAACATACCAGAATCTCTGGGATGCATTCAAAGCAGTGTGTAGAGGGAAATTTATAGCACTAAATACCCACAAGAGAAAGCAGGAAAGATCCAAAATTGACACCCTAACATCACAATTAAAAGAACTAGAAAAGCAAGAGCAAACACATTCAAAAGCTAGCAGAAGGCAAGAAATAACTAAAATCAGAGCAGAACTGAAGGAAATAGAGACACAAAAAACCCTTCAAAAAATTAATGAATCCAGGAGCTGGTTTTTTGAAAGGATCAACAAAATAGATAGACTGCTAGCAAGACTAATAAAGAAAAAAAGAGAGAAGAATCAAATAGATGCAATAAAAAATGATAAAGGGGATATCACCACCGATCCCACAGAAATACAAACTACCATCAGAGAATACTACAAACACCTCTACGCAAATAAACTAGAAAATCTAGAAGAAACTGATAAATTCCTCGACACATACACTCTCCCAAGACTAAACCAGGAAGAAGTTGAATCTCTGAATAGACCAATAACAGGATCTGAAATTGTGGCAATAATCAATAGCTTACCAACCAAAAAGAGTCCAGGACCAGATGGATTCACAGCTGAATTCTACCAGAGGTACAAGGAGGAAATGGTACCATTCCTTCTGAAACTATTCCAATCAATAGAAAAAGAGGGAATCCTCCCTAACTCATTTTATGAGGCCAGCATCATTCTGATACCAAAGCCGGGCAGAGACACAACCAAAAAACAGAATTTTAGACCAATATCCTTGATGAACATTGATGCAAAAATCCTCAATAAAATACTGGCAAAACGAATCCAGCAGCACATCAAAAAGCTTATCCACCATGATCAAGTAGGCTTCATCCCTGGGATGCAAGGCTGGTTCAATATACGCAAATCAATCAATGTAATCCAGCATATAAACAGAGCCAAAGACAAAAACCACATGATTATCTCAATAGATGCAGAAAAGGCCTTTGACAAAATTCAACAACGCTTCATGCTAAAAACTCTCAATAAATTAGGTATTGATGGGACGTATTTCAAAATAATAAGAGCTATCTATGACAAACCCACAGCCAATATCATACTGAATGGGCAAAAACTGGAAGCATTCCCTTTGAAAACTGGCACAAGACAGGGATGCCCTCTCTCACCACTCCTATTCAACATAGTGTTGGAAGTTCTGGCCAGGGCAATTAGGCAGGAGAAGGAAATAAAGGGTATTCAATTAGGAAAAGAGGAAGTCAAATTGTCCCTGTTTGCAGATGACATGATTGTATATCTAGAAAACCCCATTGTCTCAGCCCAAAATCTCCTTAAGCTGATAAGCAACTTCAGCAAAGTCTCAGGATACAAAATCAATGTACAAAAATCACAAGCATTCTTATACACCTACAGCAGACAAACAGAGAGCCAAATCATGAGTGAACTCCCATTCACAATTGCTTCAAAGAGAATCAAATACCTAGGAATCCAACTTACAAGGGATGTGAAGGACCTCTTCAAGGAGAACTACAATCCACTGCTCAAGGAAATAAAAGAGGATACAAACAAATGGAAGAACATTCCATGCTCATGGGTAGGAAGAATCAATATTGTGAAAATGGTCATACTGCCCAAGGTAATTTATAGATTCAATGCCATCCCCATCAAGCTACCAATGACTTTCTTCACAGAATTGGAAAAAAACTACTTTAAAGTTCATATGGAACCAAAAAAGAGCCCGCATCACCAAGTCAATCCTAAGCCAAAAGAACAAAGCTGGAGGCATCACACTACCTGACTTCAAACTATACTACAAGGCTACAGTAAGCAAAACAGCATGGTACTGGTACCAAAACAGAGATATAGATCAATGGAACAGAACAGAGCCCTCAGAAATAACGCCGCATGTCTACAACTATCTGATCTTTGACAAACCTGAGAAAAACAAGCAATGGGGAAAGGATTCCCTGTTTAATAAATGGTGCTGGGAAAACTGGCTAGCCATATGTAGAAAGCTGAAACTGGATCCCTTCCTTACACCTTATACAAAAATCAATTCAAGATGGATTAAAGACTTAAATGTTAGACCTAAAACCATAAAAACCCTAGAAGAAAACCTAGGCATTACCATTCAGGACATAGGCATGGGCAAGGACTTCATGTCTAAAACACCAAAAGCAATGGCAACAAAAGCCAAAATTGACAAATGGGATCTAATTAAACTAAAGAGCTTCTGCACAGCAAAAGAAACTACCATCAGAGTGAACAGGCAACCTACAAAATGGGAGAAAATTTTCGCAACCTACTCATCTGACAAAGGGCTAATATCCAGAATCTACAATGAACTCAAACAAATTTACAAGAAAAAAACAAACATCCTCATCAAAAAGTGGGCAAAGGACATGAACAGACACTTCTCAAAAGAAGACATTTATGCAGCCAAAAAACACATGAAAAAATGCTCACCATCACTGGCCATCAGAGAAATGCAAATCAAAACCACAATGAGATACCATCTCACACCAGTTAGAATGGCAATCATTAAAAAGTCAGGAAACAACAGGTGCTGGAGAGGATGTGGAGAAATAGGAACACTTTTACACTGTTGGTGGGACTGTAAACTAGTTCAACCATTGTGGAAGTCAGTGTGGCGATTCCTCAGGGATCTAGAACTAGAAATACCATTTGACCCAGCCATCCCATTACTGGGTATATACCCAAAGGACTATAAATCATGCTGCTATAAAGACACATGCACACATATGTTTATTGCAGCATTATTCACAATAGCAAAGACTTGGAACCAACCCAAATGTCCAACAAGGATAGACTGGATTAAGAAAATATGGCACATATACACCATGGAATACTATGCAGCCATAAAAAAATGATGAGTTCATGTCCCTTGTAGGGACATGGATGAAATTGGAAATCATCATTCTCAGTGAACTATCGCAAGAACAAAAAACCAAACACCGCATATTCTCACTCATAGGTGGGAATTGAACAATGAGATCACATGGACACAGGAAGGGGAACATCACACTCTGGGGACTGTTGTGGGGTGGGGGGAGGGGGGAGGGATAGCATTAGGAGATATACCTAATGCTAGATGACGAGTTAGTGGGTGCAGCGCACCAGCATGACACATGTATACATATGCAACTAAGCTGCACAATGTGCACATGTACCCTAAAACTTAAAGTATAATAATAAAAAAATTAAAAAAAAAAAAGAATCACTGATAGTCTCCCAAAGTCACCATAGTAATGCCCACCAGCCAATAAGCTTCCACACACAGAGCTTCCCATAGGCCTCCCTTACAAACAAGAACAGACATCCAAGAACCAGCAGACCTTTGAGGAAATCCATTGACATGAAAAATGTCAATGTCTTAGAGTTTTCAGTATACAGATCTTTCACCTCCTTGGTTTAAATTTATTCCTATTTTTTGTTTTGTTTTGATGCCATTATAAATGGGATTGTTTTCTTTGTTTCTTTTTCTGATAGCTTATTGTTTGTTTATAGAAACACAACTGATTTTTGTAGGTTGACTTTGTATCCTGTAACTTTACTGAATTCATTTCTTAGTTCTAACAGGTATTTGGTGGAGGCTTTCCGATTTTCTGTATAAGATAATGTCATCCACACTCAGAAACAGTTTCTCTTCTTTCTTTAGGATTTGGACGCCTTTTATTTGTATTGCCTAATTGTTCTAACTAGGACTTCCAGTACTATGTTGAATAGATGTGGTGACATGAAAAACAAGGACTAGAATAAACAGAAAAAGGAACTTGGAAGGAACAGAAACAATGCAAGAACCAGAAGAAAACTTTCATGAAAGTTATAACAAATATCCTCAGCGAGACAATGTTTTACATGTGCAAAATAATTCCTTATACAGGAATATTCAGAAAACAATAAAAGAGCTTTTGAAAATTAAAAACATGAAAGCCAAAACCAAAAAAGTAAGCAGAAGTTGTTAAAGATAAAGGGAAAAATGGCACTCAGTAGAGACAGCAAAAAAATATGAAATAGAGGAAAGAAAACACATGAACATTAGAAATTCAAGCCACGAGGTCCACAACCCAACTAACAAAAGTTTTAGGAAGAGAAAACAAAAACTGAAAAAGAAAATAGTGTAGCAGATTTCCCATTAATAAAGAAAATGAATTTTCAGAATAAAAAGACCCACAGAGAACCCATATGGCAAAAAAAAGAGTGGGGAGGCATGAAGGTACATCATAAAACATGAAATCAATGGGATAAAAATAATAAATTAAAGGCGTCTAGACAGAGAAATCATGTGGCCTGTGCAGGCGGGAGAATCGGAATGCCATCAGCCTTCTCAATGGCGACACTGAAGAAGACCATAGATAGAATACACCTTTTGAATTCTGAAGGGAAAGTCATTTCCAAACTACCAATCAAGTATGATTGATAAAATAAAGATATTTTCTTACATGCAAAATCTCAAAACCTTGATTTCCTATTCACCTTTTCTTGGAGAATAAACCAGGAAAGAGAAAAATGAGGACTTTGTTAAAACAGTGATCAACACAGGAAAGAAGCAAATAGAATTCCCAGGATGACCACAAAGGGAGGTCTGAGGAGTCTTGAGAACATGATGTCTACATCAGAGCTGAAGAATGAAGACTCCAAGAGGAAGGTCTTCTAGAAATAAAAGAGGGTTGGCTGGGCATGGTGGCTCATGCCTGTAATCCCAGCACTCTGGAAGACAGAGGCAGGCGGATCACTTGAGGTCGGGAGTTTGAGATCAGCTTAGCCAACATGGTGAAACTCCATCTCTACTAAAAATACAAAAATTAGCCAGGCATGTTGGTGCATAATTGTAGTCCCAGCTACTTGGGAGGCTGAGTTAGGAGAATCGCTTGAACCCAGGAGGCGGAGGCTGCAAGTGAGCCGAGATTGCACCACTGCACTCCAGCCTGGGAGACAGAGCAAGACTCTGTCTCAAAAAAATAAAAGGATTGATAGATTATTTGATGGAATTCATTGTGTGAAAAACTGGTTTGAGATGTGTTTTCTTTTCTTTTTTTTTTTTTTTTTTTTTTTTTTTGAGACGAAGTCTTGCTCTGTCACCCAGGCTGGAGTGCAATGGTGCGATCTCAGCTCACCGCAACCTCCACCTCCCGGGTTCAAGCAATTCTCCTGCCTCAGCCTCCCAAGTAGCTGGGATTACAGGTGCCAACACCATACCTGGCTAATTTTTGTATTTTTAGTAGAGATGGGGTTTCACCATGTTGGCCAGGCTGGTCTCGAACTCTTGACCTCAGGCAATCCACCTGCCTAGGCCTACCAAAGTTCTGGGATTATAGGTGTGAGCCACCGCTCCTGGCCTTGGGAGGTGTTTTAAAGAACATTGGAGCATGTAGAAAACTTAGCAAGAGGTTTGTTCAAACAAAGACACCCAAATAAAAAGAGAGAGACAGATGGACATCTTATGAAAAAAAAAGCAAACAGTTACATGACAAAGGAAATGAAAGCGCAATATGCAAAGTTGCAATAACCACAGTACTGAATATGGGTTTAACCAAATATGTCACAAAACTATTTCAGGAGAGTAGAGGAGTGTGTCAGGAGAGGAAATGTGTAGGGGTGAGGGATGATAAAAGAAAGCCAAATCCTCATCTTCTATAGTAGAGAGTCAGCGGATAAAATCTAAAAACAATACATCAAGAAATACTTACACTTATGGAAGGAAATACCAGAAGTTAAAAGGGGTTACTTCTGGGACATCAGACACCAGACTGCAGGGAAGGGCTGCCTCTTGTATTAACAAGCTTCCAGTATAATTTGCTTTTTAAAAATAGGTCCATGCATTATTTTAATAAAAATTAGGCTGGGCGTGGTGGCTCAGGCCTGTAATCCCGCACTTTGGGAGGCTGAGGGGGTGTGGATCACTTGAGGTCAGGAGTTCAAGACCAGCCTGGCCTACATGGTGAAACGCCGTCTCTACTGAAAAATACAAAAATTAGCTAGGCGCGGTGGCAGGCGCCTGTAATCCCAGCTACTCGGGAGGTTGAGGCACGAGACTCGCTTGAACCTGGGAGGCAGAGGTTGCAGTGAGCCAAGATTGCACCATTGTACTGTAGCCTGGGAGACAGAGCAAGACTCCGTCTAAGAAAAAAAAAAAATTAACACTTAATTTAATAACAAAGCCACAAAGCATAGGAAGAGAAGACAATGGAGATGTCAGCATGTGAGAGGTCAATAGGAGAAAAGTAAGAAATGAACAAAGAAGAGTCCAGTCTCATTCCTGAACTTCCAAGCATAGTTGTTGTCTGAAAATGAATTTGTTAACTAATCATACATAGACGTGTGACGTCTCTTTAATTCTTGTCTTGATCTTTTGTCAAAATCTCCATTATTTTTTCCCACATAGCTTCTTTCCATAATTAGATTTTAAGATCCCAGAGGAAATAAGTGGTGTCTTATACTTTTTATAACCTTCCTGCCTCAAAACAGAAGACAGAAAGTGCTCAATAAATATCGGATGAATTGTAACTAAATATCAAATAGCCATGATTTCATTGTCATTTGTTGTCAAAGCCAAACTTCGAAAATCGTAAACTCCATCTAAAGAAAAGAGAATCAGATGCCATATATATTTCTGCCTTATAAAGGTTTTTGAGGGACAATACAGTCATGTCTAATAGTCAACAACAACAAAAAAATCAAACTTACCCACTTAATCATCGTTTTTCAAGGTCACTTCTCAAAAGATAATCTAATTTAAAGCAGGTGCAATATCTAGAGTCAGAGGATCTATTATCCAATATTTGCTGTTTTTCAAAAAGACATAAATTTAGTTTGGAAGTATAATAAGGTTTTTTATTGATTGATTTTTAATCAAGATATGCAATCTCATTTTCCATTTTTATACTTTCCATTTTTGATTACCTTGTTTTCTTTTTATCTTATTTTGAAAGAGAAGTGCTTGGTGTTTTAAATCTCAGAGGAAAGAACACACTGAAATGCAATGCCTTTCATAATAATCAGAGTTCTCTAAATTCTAAATTATGTAACCCACTTTAATATAGCATTTAGCATATTGTTGAGTAAGTACCTCCTAAGAAGAGGAAATCTCTGTAATAATATCCTTGAGTTTGCATTACAGGTATCAGCATAAATAAACTTCAAAAACACACTTTTCTTGTTTTTAGCTGATCAAATTAATTCAAGGGTCATGGCACTGTCATATTTCTTTGGTTTCTTTTTTTTCTTTTTCTTTCTTTTGTTTTTAAACTCTTCATGATCTTCACAAGATAATACTATCAGGTGGCTGAAAATTTGTGGCAGAGTCCTTACCAGCATGCCTGAAAGACACAGGTGAATACACGATTTTCTAGGATGATCCTGAGCAAACTTATATTTTAAATATAATTTGCATACAATAACATACACAATTTTTTAAGTGTACAGGTTGATGCGATTCAACAAAACTATATTACTCTAGCCTGATTAAGACTTGGAACATTTTCATCATCCAGAAAGTTCCCTCATGCCTCACCCCACCTCCCATAGACATGCTATTTTTCTAATATAAAAATTTAGTAGTAAAATTAACAGGTAATAGGATAGATGTATATCTCTATATACATGTCTTTATGTATACTTTATAGGAAATACTGCTACGCTGTTTTCCAAAAGGGTTGTCTCATTTTCTATTCTCACCAGCAAGGTATGAGCATTTTATACTGGCCAATGCTTTTAATTGTCATTTTTTTTTATTCTAGCCATTCTAATGGGTCTCTCATTGTGGTTTTAATTTGTGTTTCCCTGATTATTAATGATGTTGAGCATCTTTTTATGCACTTGTCAGCTATTTGTATATTTTCTTTTACCCAGTTTCTGTTCAAATTTTTTGCCCATTTTCATTGGATTTTTGTCTTTTTATTATTCAATTGTGTTCCAGGATAAAATTTTTGACCTAAATAAAATTTTGGTCCTGGCCACCAGCTCTCTGCCAACCCTAGTGCAAATGGTCCATTTACTCACTTATTCCACAGGCATTTTACTAAGCACCTACTGAGCTCCAGTAGTTATAAGGATAAGACACAGCCTCTGCTTTAAAAAGGTTACAATCAAATTTAGGAGAAATGTGAATAAGTAACTGTAACATAAGTTTAATGTAAAAAGCCATAGGAGATATTTAGAGACTGAACATGACATTTCTAGTTAGGGTGATCAGCGAAAGCTTTATTAAAGGAGATAGTATTTGAGATGGGCTTCAGGTGAGGGGCAGAATTGCAACAGACAGTGATAGAGTTATGAGAGAAAACAAAGGCACGTCTATAGGAAAACATGGGATGTGTTCAGAGGAAAAAAAATGACATAATTCAGGCAAAAGGATAGTGTTGGGATGTTGTGTTGAAATCATACTATGGACAACCTAATCTGACGCAGCAGGTAAAGATGGCCCCTGTGGAAGTAGTAGTAATAGTTGCATAACAGATTAAAGTTTGTGGCCCTCAACTCACCTCAGCCCTGACTATATTATTGCTGATACCTCTGTCACAGCCACTGAGCTGGGACTGCTAATCTGCACCTCCTGGCAATTTGACAGGGACTGGATCTCCCTCTGAGGGGAGGGAAATTGAGCCCCAAATACCTCATCAGCCTGGAGCTCCTTGACTTTCTTTCTGTGCTTACCAAGTGAAGCTCTTGGTACAGCTCCCTTGGAGAAGGGAACCTCCTGCAGATGCAAAGCCAGGGGAGGCTTGCATGCTAGGCTGCCCTGCTCACCGACCGTGAAATGAGTTGCAAACACAAGACAAACTGCCGTCTTGCACACCTAGCTTGGGCACCAAGCCAGACCCATGCCAAAGGAGCCGAGTTGTTGGGGAAGCAACTGAAGTAGGTCATCCCTCCTAAGTCACACGCTCACATCTCCAGAGGCACAGCAAAGGGTCTGCAAAGAAGATCATGAAAGAATTTGAAGAGAGAGAGAGTAGGAAATGATCTTTCCAGAATGGTGTGCATGCTGACTTCTTGACAAGAACAGGGAATGGTCTGCTTCAGCCCTAGGAATTTTCTGAACAGAAGAGTCAATTGACAACTCAGGATACTTGGTTTCCCTCAAAATCCTAATTTATTGATCGGTAGCATCTCCTACTACCATAGCCACTATTATGAGAAAAAAGAATTAATACATTAAATCACAGCAATCTATATTGGCAAGGTACTTTCATAACTATTGAGAAATTGTTTGCAGAGCAGTCCCCAACTAGTTGGCTGCCTGCTGGTGGGAGAGGGATAAAGCAGTTAGTGCAAAGATCCTCAAAATCATACAAACCTTTGTACTTCTTCAACTGACTAACAGTGCAACTACTATCATCCCCGAAAGACTTTTAGTTTAAATAACAGTTCTCCAAAACACCGGGAGCCACTGTCTAGAACAATGGCCTCAAATGGTCATGCATTTTATATTAGGGGATTCAGTCTGAATAAATGTTTCCTAACTATGCCAGGACAAAAAGTAAACTAGAAGAGCTTTTCTTCTCTAAAAATAATTTGCAAATTCATAAAATATTTCTTTAGCATGGTTTTGCTAAACTTATTTATTTAAGTAAGGGCTTTTTACCTTGACAAAAACTGGTAGAACATAAAAGAATTTTTGCTGAGAATGAATACTAGGAAAACAACACTGCCAAAATGTTCTAAACCTTATAAATTCTGAACCATTTTATTAACTAATTATCCCTCTTTAGCCAGGAGCTCGTTAACAGTAAAGAATCTGAAGTTTGTTCTATGTTGAGCAAGTAGGACGATAATTACTTCTTCAATGTTCCTTCTTTGCAATTTTATGTATAAATAACTCTACCTTTTAGTGAGTGCCCATTAGGCTCTGTGCTATTTTTTACATAAATTTGATTTCAGCCTTCCAACCCCAAAAGATTCTGACTTCTCCACACACTCTTCTCAGTTTTGGGTGATTTTGCCCATTTCAAGTCTCAATTATCTGTATAATGAAAGAAGAGAAACAAGATTGCATAGGACCAAATAGTAAAGGCAAAAGCCATGTATACTATGTTCTATAGCAGGTTTTACTTGTGATTTTACAATTAATTGGAGGATGCTGGCAACAGGCTAAATAATGACAGGTATAAATCAACCTTGGATTAAATTTTTGAATAAATAACAGAAACACAAAAAGCAGTTTTTAGCATGTAGAATTAGGCACACAGTTCTTCCCAAGTAAATGTGGATGGGTACTAAATGTTTTCACTTTTCTGGGAGTTTACTCCTAGATCAGGTGGGAGGAAATAATCAAGCATTGTCATCTGACACACTATCTCTGCCAGGACATGGAAATCTATTTTGTTAATTACATTCTGCCTCTGAGTCTAAAAGAAATAAACGCTTTAAAAAAAAGTGGACCTTTTATCTCCCACAAGCAGCATTGAGCCTGACCCTTTGTGTGTAGGGGTTGTGAGGTTGAGAAGGGAGGGGATTCAACATTGAGGAGGAGGCTATGCTTGTGTTTCAGCTTCAGACTATTGGCAGTTGATATGGTTTGGCTGTGTCCGCACCCAAATCTCATCTTGAATTGTTGCTCCCACAATTCCCACATGTTGTGGGAGGGACCCAGTGGGAGATAATTGAATCATGGAGGTGGTTCCCCTATACTGTTCTCGTGGTAGTGAATAAGTCTCACAAAATCTGATAGTTTTATAAGGGGTTCCCCCTTTCACTTGGCTCTCATTCCCTCTCTTGCCTGCCGCCATGTAAGACGTGCCTGTCCACCATGATTGTGAGGTGGGAGGCAACGTGGAACTGTGAGTCCACATTGGGGAACTGTGTTCCCCAGCCACGTGGAACTGTGAGTCCATTAAGCCTTTTTCTTTATAAATTACCCAGTCTCTGGTATGTCTTTATCAGCAGTGTGAAAATGGACTAAAAATTGCCCTGGTTTCCTTTTGTCACTGTGTGGTAGAATGTTGACTCACCAACTTACAGGATACGGCAATTTTCCATTGCAGAATCCATTATGTTGCAATAGTAAACGCTGAAAGATTTCATAGATCATGGAAAGTATAGGCTTATAAGAAATGATTGTAGTAATATCTGAGTTATAAAGCAATTTTATTTGTACACATAGACTTTAAGAAAAGATTCATAATTTCTGATCAATTTTCTGAATAGTCAGACACAAATTTTCTTATTAATAATAAGTCATTTTTGAGCATTAGCTTTGTGCTGGGTTCTTTACAGATAGTCTATCACTTTGGGCCTAACTATTCAATAGAAAGTATTCTTATTCCTATTTAACAAATAAGGAAACTGGTGCAGAGATATCAGGTAAGTCCCCCGAGGTCACCTGGCCATAAGGGAAATACTAGGATAGAAATTCAGTATTAACTAACTCCAAAACACGATCTCTTCCTGGTGCATCAGGTCAACCCCTTTTATGTAAGATTATTCTTGCACCTGTTGTAATTCTGCAACTTTACTTGATCATATTCTTAAATTTCTGCTTAAAAGCCTCCAGTGGTGGTTTACCATCTTCATTTTTAAAGAGACAAAGTCCTCACAAATAGCCTTCAAAGACCTATGCTGTTTGTCTCCCACCCATGCCACGTATTCTCTCATCCTACCTCCTATTTCTTTCCTCCTCATGGTTCTACCCCAGCCACACTGAATAGGACACATGGCATGTTCCCACCTTAGGGGTTGGGCACTAGTTGTTTTCTCTGCCAGAGAGCCCTCTCCCCAGATATCCATAGCTGTCTCCTTCGTCTGATACAAGTCTTTGCTTAAGGGTAAGTTTCTCATTGAGATCTTCCCTGAATGCCCTATTTAAGTTTGCAAACTGCCCACCACTCTTCATCCCACTTCCCTGTTTTATTTTTCCCCGTGATGCTTATTACCATCTGACATTCTAGACATTTGCCTACAGTGGTACCCCCTTTACTCATGGAGGATATGCTCCGAGACCCACAGGGGATGACTGAAACAGAGGAGAGTCCCTAACCCTATATATAACATTTTTTTCCTCCAACACTGCTCCTGTCCTAACTTTGGTTATTTCAATATCCACATGGATTATCTTTCCTATACCTTGACCTCTGAGCTCCACTCCCCCAATAAGCCTGCCCTTCATTGTACTTCCAGGCTTCACTAGACCTGTCATGACCAATGACTACAAAGCCTCCATAACCTTAATCTTAAACATCCTGCTCTCTTTCTATCTCTTTCCTTAGAATACGTTAATCCTTCAATTTTTTGGTTCTGCCAGGATCTAGTCTGTTACTAACGTTTCACTGTCTCTCACCTCCCTCATATCCTCACTCTTTCCTTATGCAGCTTAAATGCCATGTTCTGTCATTATAAACACTGACTTGTATATGCAGCCAACTAACTACCTTGCCTCTCTGTCTCATCAGCCTCTTCTGGCCAAGCCCAACCCTGGTTAGGTCTAACCACCCACCTGCTTCAGGCCTGGGCTTTTGCAGCTGAACATAGCAAGTGGTTTCACCTTAAATCATTCACCCCAAGCAGGCTCTACCTGCTGCACAGCAATCACATCCCACTTCCCCATTCCCTCTCCCATTCTGTTGGATGACCATGTCCTATGGCCTCCCCTCTCTTCAGTTCTCTAGTCCTCTCCCTCATTCTCATGTCCACTTGATCACCTTGATTTCCATTTCACTGAGCATAAAATCAATCCAAAGAGAACTCCTCATGTCCCACTACCACATCTACCCATCTTCCTGTGTCTATGCCCACATCCTTTCTCCTCTCTTCCGTATTTTAAGTCATTTTTTAAGGCTGGCCCCTTCACCGGGGCCCTAGATCCCATCCCCTCTCAAAAACTCAAGGACGTCGCTTCAGCAATCCTCTCCCTTCTTCCCTAATCATCTGTATTCCCCTCCCTACTAAGTTATCTCCCATCAGTGTATAAACATGCTGTAGTTTCTTCCATCTTAAAACAATGTTTCGTGAATATGGATTAAAAGACGCCTAAGAGACATCAATTGAATGCCATGTCTGGGTCTATTTGGATCTGACTTAAACAAGGTAAGAACTACCTTGCCTTTCTTGGAAAACTGATGATTGAATATTACATGGCCTTAAAGAGTTATTGTTTTAGATGTTATTTATTTTTAAAAGATTCCTTAATTCTTAGAAAATATTGAAATATTTATAATTTTAAAATATCCCTTCCTTCATATCTACTTCCACCTACTGCCCTATTTATCTGTGTCTTTTTGCAGCAACTATCCCAATTTCTGTTATGCTCACTCCAATCAGGTTTTCACTTCCCACCATGCCACTAAAACTCCCTTTACACGGTCAACAGTGACTTCCACAGTTGCTAAATCAAGTGGCCAATTAGTACTTATTTCAGAGGCATTTGACTCAGTTGCTGACTCCATCCTCCTTGGAATGTATTCTTCTTTTGGCTTCCAAATCACTACTCTCTCTTGGTTTTTCTCCATACCTCTGATTGTTCCTTCCTACTCTGTTTTTCTAGCTCTTCTTCTTCTTCTTCCTGATCTCTTAATGTTGGAGTGCCCCAGGGCTCCATCTTTGATATTCTTTTTATCTATATCTTCATTCACTTCCTTGGTGATCTTATCCACTTGTATGGATTTACCTAATGCCTATGATACCCAAATAGAAATTTCCAGTCCAGACAATTCTCCCAAATTCCACGCTTATAAAACACTGCTTGACTGCCGTCACCATCTGGATGTCCAATAGGCATCTCAAACTTGACATGCCCAAAAGTGAACTTCTGATCATTCCCTCCAAACCTGCCTCACCTGCAGCCTTCCCCATCTCAGGAAATGGCAACTTCATTCTCCCAGCTGCAGACTAGAAATCTTGGAGTCATTCTCAACCCTTCCCTTTCTCACATACCCCATATCCCATCCATCAGAAAGTCCCAACGGCTCTACTTTTCAAATATCTACAAACTCCAACCATTTTCGGTATCTCCACTGCTACCACCCTAGTCCAAAGCACCATCCTCTCTATTTTTGGTCTCCCTGTTTCCACCCCTTACTCACTTTGGTAACTTTCAAAGCAGCAGCCAGCATGATCCTTTTTAAATAAGTCAGATTATACCATTCCTCTGCAGCCTTTTGATCTCACTTCCATGAAAATGTAATGTTCTTTCGACAGCCTACAAGGCCACACATGATCTGGCTCCCAATACCTCCGCTGACTTCTCCCACATGTTCTATGCCCTCACCGTCTCAGCACCAGCAACACTGGCCTCCTTGCTTCCTCAAATATACCAGGTGCACTCCTCACAGTTTTTACACTGCTGGTCCCTTGGCCTGCAATGCTTTTGCTCCAGATATCAGCTTGGCTGTCTCCCTCACCTCCTTCAGACACCTCCTCAACTATCTCCTCAATGAGGCCTTCCCTGACACTGTCCCCTCATCTCTCATTGTGACCCACTCCTGGTCTCTGCCTTTTCTCTTCCCTGTTCTCCTTTTCCCCATAGTACTTATCATTATCATCTAACATACTGTATGTCTTCACTTTTTTAAGAAAAAATTACCTTTTTCTCCACTAGAATATAAGCATGAGGAGAGCAGGAATTTCTGCCTGTTTAGTTTACTACTATAGCCCTAGCTTCTAGAACTATACTTGAGACATAGACAGCAATCAATACATTCTGTACTTGCTAAATAAATGCATATTGCATTTCTAAATTATTTAAACATATTAATAGACAAGCTCACTGTCTTGAATTTATACCTTTTAAACCTTTAACTTATTTTTCAATTCAATATTAATAAATTAATTACATTCTATTTTAAACGGTAAATTAATCTTTCTGCTCTTAGATGCATTTCATTTACCAATTTACAGATGTAACTGCACATTTATAATGGAGCAGCTTCCACATATTGACCTTTGGGAAAACCTACTTTCATGACAAGCAAACAGAAAAGACACTTGCAATTGCTGTTGGAACACTGGCAAGCCAATTAGTGCTTCTTTAATTTGCAACTGAATTTATCATAAATTAATCTTAAATAATAATCAATGACAAAATATCTCTCAAAAAATAAAAATAGTTCCAATGTTTGGGGATACTAGAGGGCATAATTGCTTTTGAGGTGCAATTTGCTCTTCCTATGACATTAAACGTAGTTAGCTCCTTTTTTTCCTGGCATCATTAAAATCTCATGATATTCTTCTCTGTATATAACACTGCAGGACTCACTCTCCCCAAATTCAGGTCCTGTTACTTTCATTAGACACTTAACTCGAGATTATTCCCACGACCTAGGCAATTAGACTTCAAACCATCTGCCAGACTCAGCTCAGCTGCATTCTGATTTGTGAGTAAATACTTGCTAGAGACAAATTCTCATGGAGTTCAATGCCCATTGCTTGATGAGCTCTTTGAAGAGAGTGCCAGAGTCAACAAAACAGAGGGAAGCCCTCCAGCTTGTAGCTTTCTATCCATATGGCTACATCCACAAGTGATTTCAGATCCCTTCATCACCCATAACAACTCTTTATATTCTTCTTACTCAGAAAAAAAAAATTACTACATGTTGACAGGTTTATTTTAGGAAAGAAGGTACACACTATTTAAAAATCCTGGATTTGAAGTAACCAAATAAAGCTTTGGGTGAGTGGGAAAAAATACATCCTCAAATAACTTAAAATGATTCCTGACTTGTTGAGTTTGAGGATCTCTTCAGACTGAGATTTATTCTCCGACAACTCCAGAATTGGGAGACTATCAAATGTGGCTCAGTACTCAACAAGTATTTGTTCCAAGCTCTTGCACAGTTCTGTGTGCTAAATACAGTAGTGATTAAAAGTTAAAGATGAAGCATTAAACCTAAGATTTTATTTTCTCTCCCTCCTGAGATCCCCTTAAAAAGATGAGAAAGGAGTTTTTCCTATTTATACATCCACAAGAATTTTTACTATGCATACATTCACAGAAGACAGGTGAGAGCCCATCCATGGTCTGAAGAGCTACAGAATTCAGAATGAAGAAAAATAGAAAAGAAGAAAGGCAAAACTCACAGTACTCAGAGGGAGCGTAGTCAGAGACTGCTGCCTTGCTCTGTAAAATCTCTGGGAGGAATAGGACTTAGAGGTGATGGGTATGGCATGTGGTAAGAGTAAGACATGGGACTGAAAACAGAAGGGTTAACTGAAAGTTTATATCTGGAAGCATTAATCCTGTACTCTATTTATGCAAAATTCCAACAGCCAAGTACCTCCCTACTAAGCTGAAGAGGTTGAGAAATCCTAAAACAAAAAAGACATTCACATTCTGGCACTTTAGGGTCTACCAACATAATGGCCAGCTCCCTACACAATTACCCTAAAGCAAAGTCTGCCAACAGAAAAGCACCCTCTTAAATATGAATGTGTGCAACCAGAGATCTCCAGTCAAAGAAAGCTCCTAACATGGAAGATCAAAACCAAGATACACAAATGGCGGGGAAATGAGCCTGGAGAAATCAAAGACATCACAGAAAAGAGAAAGGAACCTTTAACAAAGCAATAATTAAGGACCTGAGATAAATCTGAGAACACATTTTATCCCTATTACTATAACAATCATGATAATAATAATAAAAATAAGAGCTAATATTTATTGAGAACACACTAAGAGCTACTGTTCAACAAACTCAAGACAAGGAAACTGCAGCACACAAAGTTTAAGTGACTGATAGTAAGCACAGAAGCCAGGATTTAAGTCCAGATAGTGTGAATTTAAAACCCATGTTCCTAAACAAAGGGGTATGCTTCCTCAAATATGCTGGTTTTATTTTATTTTTTATTATTTATTATTTTTTTATTTTTAGAAGGAGTTTCGCTCTTGTTGCCCAGGCTGGAGTGCAATGGCGCAATCTCGGCTCACCACGACCTCCACTTCCCAGGTTCAAGCGATTTTCTCCTGCCTCAGCCTCCCGAGTAGCTGGGATTACAGGCATGTGCCACCATGCCCGGCTAATTTTGAATTTTTAGTAGATACTGGTTTCTCCATGTTAGTCAGGCTGGTCTCAAACTCCCAACCTCAGGTGATCCACCCGCCTCGGCCTCCCAAAGTGCTGCGATTACAGATGTGAGCCACCGCACCCAACCAAATACGCTGTTTTTAAAAGGAACAGAACACAGGAAAGTGCTCTTAAAAAATCTATTCAGGTATTTGACAAGTATGTGTTTAGAGTCTTCTGTTGGCTAAACACCAGTCTAGGTACCAAAAATACGGCAATAAACAGAACAGGCAGTATTTCAGCTCTCATGAAGCTAAAATTAAAAATTTAGTAGAAGAGATGGAAGATGCACTCAAGGAATTTTACCAGGCAATTTAATAAAAGTAATAGGAGAAAATTCCAAGAAAAAATGGAGATATGTCTGATGGACCAGGAGGTGCCTTTTCCTCTTATTAAGAATTCCAGAGACAAAACAGATAAAATGAGAATAAGTTATCCCATAAACAATACAAGAAAATTTCCTAGCGGTGAAGAACAAAGGTCTTCAGATTGAAGGGGCCTGTCTTCCCCCAGTGCCCATTATAATAAATGGAAAAAGATTCCTATCAAGGTACACCTTCATGAAATGTCACACCAGGGATAAAGAGAAGGTCTGAGAAGCTTCCAGAAGTAATAACAAGTCAATGACCAAAGAATAAGAATTTGAATGGGGTCATACTTACCAAAAGCATCACTGCGTGCTAGAATATGATAAAGCCTTTAAAATTCTGAAGAAAGGCGATTTGCAACTTTAAATTTTATAGCCAGCTAAAGTACCAATTGAATATAAGGGTAGAAAAAAATAAGGTCATTTTCAGACATGCAAAGACTCAGAAAATATCTCCTTCACACGGCCTAAGAAATTACTTGAAAATGTGCTCTAGGAGAGAAAATCAAGAAAAAAGGTGACACAAGATTCAGAAAGAGACTCCCACTGGGGAGAGGGGAAATAGTCTCCTAAGAAGCTTGAACTTCATTCTGTAGATATTAGAGGAGGCATGGATTTCAAGCTGGAAAGCAATATAAGATCTGTGTTTTAGAAAGGACATTCTTTCCTAAGTCTTTCCTAATGTCCTTTAGAAAAAACATTCTTTCCTAAGTTCCTAAAATCAGAATAGTGGAAGATTTCTGAGACCAGTCACAAAGTTTTTGCAAAACTCAGGTGAAATGCAGTTCAGACCTAAACTAAGGTGGTAGCAATGAGAACCATGAAATTGTAGATGTGCAACAGCTGGGCTCACATCTGATCGGGGTGGGGGGTTCTTAGCACAATTTCATGTTGTTGTAAATATTCACGGCATGAACGTAGGGCAAGGGCAAGAGAGACTCCACAAGGACATCGAAGCTTCAAGCCCTGGAAAGTGGTAGATGGAAGACAAGAAATAAAGACATTCCAGTAAGCTTCAAGGCAAGAATCATTCTATTTGAGATATTTTGAGTGGAGAGGCAGTTGCTAGATCCATAAAGAAGTACAGAGGAGCTCCTACCTTTCTGTCTGATAGCAACCAGACTGTCTGATTAAAACTGCAGATCACTGCAAGGGTGGTTAAATCAAAAAAGAAAAAAGGCAGTTGTTCCCCCTGCTTGACCCTGAAAGTGCAGAGATAGTGTGGGTGGAGTGCACAGGAACACTTAAGGTGCAGCATGCCTAATGGATACTTAGAACGATGACAAGTGAGGATTAAGATGTCTTCAAGTATAATAGATTCTAATTTTGTCTGTAAGTGGCCTTAGAGCTCTGAGATGAGACTACAGAGGTAGTCCAGTGCTAGATCTGCAAGACCTTAAAGGGCATGGTAGGAAGCGTGGATGTTATTCACGGTACGTTGAGAAGTCACTGTAGGCCTTTAGGCAGGAAAGTGACATTACTCAATTCATATGTTATGATTACTCTGGCTACTATGTGAGGAATGGATTGAAAAAGAATAAAAGTGGACAGGAAAGATATTTCAGTAAGAGATAATGTTAGCTTGGACTAGAAAGCTTACACTGGAGATGCAAATACATGGATTTGGGATTCCTTTGGAGTTCAGAATCATAGGTGTTTTGCAAGATTAAATGTGGATGGGACAATGGTCTTGAGGAAATCCAACATGTTGTAGTGACTCCAAGGTTACTAATTTGAGCAATCAAGTGGATGAGAGTGTCAATTACCATGTTGGGGGGAAATAGAGGAGGAGCAGGTTGAGCTAAGGGCAAAGGATGAAAAGATAAGTTTTGAAAGGCCCTATTAAGTTGGAGATGCCTGTGAGGCATCCAGGTGGAGATATCAAATAAGCAGTTGGATATACAAGTTGAGGTCTGGACTGGAGCTGTATTTGCCAACTTCATTGCTTTTGGCTTCAGCTCAGATAAACTTCAAATTGGGACAAGGAGGAAATTAACAATTATTGAGCACCTACCATATGCCAAGCACCCACATTTCCCAACATCTACTTTCTCCTTGCCTGCCCAAGCACCCTCCCAGTTCAGCCCGAGTGGGACCTAACTTAGAGGCCACCTGGGATACGTCATTACATATACTCAGACAAACTTTGGAATCAAATCTTCCCTCCCAGATTCCTAATGAGTCCATGGAGAGTTACTGCACCTGGATCTGTGTTCAAAGACTCCAAAGACCTGAAAGTGAAGACTAGCTCCTGGGACACTGAAGCTGAGAACTCCAGACCCAAATGATACTTATGACTCCACCCTTGGTTCACTGTATCTTTTTGGACACAACATCCCTTATTTCTTTGTCTGAATTTTAGTATCTGCCCGCTTCATAAAAATGCTTTGAGAATTGAAACCAGCTTCTGAATCACCTGGAGAGCATCCTAAATAATGCAGATTCCCAGGCTCCACAAACAGAGATTATAATTCATTTGGTCTGGAATGTGTCTCAATCTGTATTACAGGTGATTCTGATGCTGGTCCAGAGTGATCCCTGGACTAGAAATGCTGATTTGCAGAGTGATAAACTGCCAGTTTTTCCCCAAATTATCTGCCTCAATGCTGTCTCCATCACTTAGAACATTAGGGCAGTTTTAAAAGAAGGCACCGAATTCTTTGACACTCTTCCCATTAAGAGGTGGACTGTATGTCCTCTGCCCTTGAATTTGATAGTTCTCTTAGAATCTGGCTGACATAATGTGGGAAGGTCAAGCCACATGGAGTAGCCACAGCAACAGTCCCAGCTGAGCTCAGTCTTTGAGTCACCTCAGCCCTGGCACCAGACATGCCAGTGAAGGAAATTGCAGATAATCCCAACCCCCAGGCATTAAGTCATCCCAGACTCCAGATCTTCCCAGCTGACGCCCCAGACATCACAGAACAGAGACAACCTATCCCCACCATTCCCTGTTCAAATTAATGATCCATAAAACCTATGCTCATAATAAAAAGATTGTTGCTGTATGCCACTTAGTTTTGGGGTGTTTTGTCACGCAGTAACTGAAATAATTACTAACATGTTTTCTCAAGAAATATGTATTAAAATGCAAGCACATTACTTGGATGAACTCTTTCAGATGAACACACACAATCAGTGTATCTAGCAGACAACAAAGCAGGGAAATGAGCCATGAGATGCTCTCCCGTTTCACTGACGTGAAAGCATCGCTGGGAAAGGCAACCTAAGATGCTTCCAGAAAGCTGGAATTGAAAGATGGCCACACCTTGAAGACAGCATGGCTAAAAGAGAAAGACATGCCTCAAAAAGGACGGATGAGGCCAGAGAGCAAACCCAGATTCATTTTCTTCACAACTGTGCTTAAGTCTGGCTCAAAAGTCCCTCCACTCTCTCACTAACCACAAAGGTGTTTATTTATGCCAGTTTATAAATGTCTAATGTTAAAAATCACCTGGGAATAATACAGGAACAAGCGCCAAGGGTAATTTTTTTTTTTTTTTTTTTTTTTTTTTGAGACAGAGTCTCACTTTGTCACCCAGGCTGGAGTACAATGGCGTGGTCTCAGCTCACTGCAACTTCCGCCTCCCGGGTTGAAGTGATTCTCCCGCCTCAGCCTCCTGAGTAGCTGGGACTACAGGCACGTGCCACCATACCCGGCTAATTTTTGTATTTTTAGTAGAGATGGGGTTTCACTATGTTGGCCATGCTGGTCTTGAACTCCTGACCTCGTGATCCGCCCGCCTCAGCCTACCAAAGTGCTGGGATTACAGGCGTGAGCTACCGCACCCAGCAGCACCAAGGGTAATTCTTACCAGCAGGCCAGTTTGGAAAATGCTAGATTATATATTTTTTTAATTAAATACAAAACAAAATAGCAACCGCACCAACCCTTTCCTCACAAGAGTCACAGTCCTGTGGTGAGAATGGGGTTAATACATGAGCTTTACGTTCTGACGGCCTTGAACCTTGAGAATGTAAACCCCAGCTAAGTCCAATTACAATGATGTGGGGGGAGGAAATGGAAAATAATGGAATTCACTAGCTAATTGGATACTATTAATTATATTAAATATTTTAAATGGAATTATCTTCTATGAGGAATATTTTAATTGACAAAATATAAAATAGGAGGGATATTAGGTTAAATATTCATGGCCTTATTCAAGCTATTAATGGTGCCAATAAAAATGATGGAGCAAGACATGGAACCTGGACTCCCTGGGATTCAGAAAAGAGCAGAGAATGCCACACTAATGCCACGAATTCATTCTATTTTAGTAACTAACACTGATGTCTACACTGTTCCCAGCCTGACCACCACCCCCCTCACCCCATTGTTCTCGGAAGTGATTTGAATCTGATTTCACATTGTTAATATCAACACTTGAGTTTTCTTTCCAAGAACCGATTTACAGTCTTCTAAAGACACTGGAGTGGCGGGGGAGGGGGGGAAATGTTGTCAGTCATGAATTCCCAATGTAACTGGTTATGACTCTGAGGTCTGCATCATTATCAGATTTTCATGATACTGATGTTGATTCATATCAGTGAGCAGTTTATCAGTCCCCAAACTCTAGTCCCCACAGCAGCTGATAGCAAGGTAGGCCCCTTCGTCTCTATTCTACTTTATTTCTCTTGCCTCTTGAGACCCTTTCATAGTCACATGGTGGCATGTTGCAGAGTAAAATTGACATCTCTCTCTGATTCCAAGAGTTTGCATGTATTGTGATGGATAGACTAAAATGACTGTGGAAATAGCATTTGTACTACTGGATACTGGAATTCCAAGGAGTTCCTGTAACACAGACTTAGAAGCCTAATATCCATCCCTCCTTAGACCAGAAGCTCAGCTTATGTACTCAGTAGAAGAAAGGAGCATATCATCTCCCAATTAACCTCAGGCCTGTTTGAGTTTCTGGCCAAGGCTGAGAAGGCCCTGGCTGCTCACTGCCTCTCTGCATTTTTCTGTTCTCTGCCTCCCAGGGACGTGTCTCAAACCAGTGTCACTGCCCTTCCATCCAAAGGCCTGGAGCACCTGAAGGAACTGATAGCAAGAAACACCTGGACTCTTAAGAAACTTCCACTTTCCTTGAGTTTCCTTCACCTCACACGGGCTGACCTTTCTTACCCAAGCCACTGCTGTGCTTTTAAGAATCAGAAGAAAATCAGAGGGTAAGTGGCAGGGACCCGGCATAAGTGACAAAAGACCTTGGTGGAAGTGGAATTCATTTCTTGGTTTTGGGGAAGATGCTTCCTGGTTTGAAAACCAGGTGGAGAGGAAATTGGAAGCATCCATATGAAACAGGAAATCCATGGGACACAGTGACCCTGAGGACCCAAAGTGGGTGCAGCTGAGAAATAAGGCAAATGTTGCTGGATAGCTGTAGAGCAGAGGAGGTGACAGATGGCACAGGAGAGAGAAACACAACCAGATCTCATAGAATCTTGTAGAGGTTATGTAGACATGATGTCCGGTTTCCAGGTACAATTCAGAATTAGATACTGCAACACATATCAGACCCCAGACACCACAACCATGAGAACAGACTTATAAACAACACAAACAGTTGGGTTACCTGACTGGTTTGGGCCTTGCAAGTGTCACAGCTCCCTGGTTACATGCCTGCAGGCTTTGGAGTCAGCTGGGTTTATACCGCAGCTCTGCCATTTTTCAAGCTGTGTTATCCCAGCCTAGTTACTTAACCACTCTGAGTCCTTGGGAGTGGAGATCCTAATACTATCATTCATAGCAGTTTTGAGAAGATTAAATGAGAAACTGAATGGAAAACACTGGAATGGAATGGCCTGGAATATTATAAGATCTTCATTAATATTAACTATGATATACAGTATGTGCACATCAGGCTGCTTATGAGCCTGCGAAGGAGGAATTGCCTTCATTTTCTCTCCAGGCTTTCTCTGATTCTTTTACTTTTTTGCTTTTACTCTGCATTATTTCCCCCATTGTGTCTTGTACAATCTCCTGTTCTCCTAATCCACCTTCATCATCTCTATTCAGTCCTCCTCAGCTTCTATGTATTTACTGATTGACTTACTACACACATAATTGCAGTCAGGAAAATATCAGATCTAGGTGTGAGGGCAGAAGCTAAAACAGCCATACAAAGAAGGCCAATATGGTGGCCGGGCACGGTGGCTCACGCCTGTAATCCCAGCACTTTGGGAGGCTGAGGCGGCCAGATCATCTGAGGTCAGGAGTTCGAGACCGGCCAGGCCAACATGGTGAAACCCCGTCTCTACTAAAAATACAAAAAAACAAAATTAGCCGGATGTGGTGGTGGGTTCCTGTAATCCCAGCTACTGGGGAGGCTGAGGCAGAAGAATTGCTTGAACCCGGTAGGCGGAGGTTGCAGTGAGCTGAGATCATGCCAGTGCACTCCAGCCTGGGCAACAAAGCAAGATTCTGAGATTCCATCACACACACACACACACGCATGCACACACACAAAGAAGGCCAATATGGGCATCATAGCTGCAAAAAGCCAGGAGTAGGGTAGAGGATGGTGATAGTGGACTCTACACTGATGCCATGCAGCATTGAGAAGGACTGGACAAGGGCTGGGTGGGAGGCTTAAGTGGACCTCAGGGGCAGGGTCTAGACTTCTTAGCCTCCAGTTGAGAAGAGCAAGTCCATTGGACATTTTAACCAGAACCCAAGAGATCACTCAAAATCTGCTCAGCAGCTGAGGCAAGTTAAAGAATCCCTTTTGTTGTGAGTCTGGTGAGCAAGGAAAAAACTAAATCTTATTTCCACAAGCATGCCTGTATGGTAGTGTCCATTTGTTCATTTGTTAAACAGATATTTACTGAGCACCTTCTATGTGCCTGGCTGTTGTAAATAGAACAGACAAGAATTCCCTCTTGTATTTTGCTTACTGTCTAATGGAGGAAGTCAGAAAATAAACAGGCTGGCCGGGGGCAGTGGCTCACTTCTGTAATCCTAGCACTTTGGGAGGCCGAGGTGGGCGGATCACTTGAGGTCAGGAGTTCAAGCCTCGCCTGGCCAACATGGTGAAACCCTGTATCTACTAAAAATACATAAATTTTTTATTTTTAAAATATTCAGTTTGAAACTAAATAATGATGAGTAGAGGCAGCCATGGGTTTTTCAGGCAATGGGAACATAGGGTTTTAGAGCTTTGAATAGGAATAATAATAACAATAACCACCATATGGCACTCACAAAGCTACAAGTGCTATTGTAAGAGCCTTAAAAAGATAAATTCATTGAATCCTTTAATAACCCTATATGAAATAGTCACTCCCATTGTCCCATGTTACAAATGAGTTAACCAAACTTCATGGGCCTACCCAAGCTAGTCAATAATAGAGCCAGGTTCCCACCAAGGCGACTGGCTCCAGCATCCACATTTTTTTTTTTTAAACAGAGTCTCACTCTGTCGCCACTCAGCCTGGAATGCAGTGGTGCAATCTTGACTCACTGCAACCTCCACCTCCCAGGTTTAAGCAATTCTCCTGCCTCAGCCTCCCAAGTAGCTGGAATTACAGGCACGTGCCACTACGCCCGGCTAATTTTTGTATTTTCAGTAGAGATGGGGTTTCACCATGTTGGCCAGGCTGGTTCGAGCTCCTGACCTCAAGTGATTTGCCTGCCTCGGCCTCCCAAAGTGCTGGGATTGAGTCACCGCAGGTGTGAGCTTTTTTTTTTTTAATCACTGTTCTTGAAGTGGTTGCAGAAGAGAAATAAGACCAATGCCACTGGAGCACAGTAGGGGAGGGGAGGTCATAGGAATGATGTCACAGAAACAGGCCTGCCTGGATCCTGTAGAATCTTATAGAATTATGTACATCACAGTAAGTAGTTTGCGCATTTTCGTAAATGTGGGAACCATTCGTGGGTTTTAAGCAACCATTCTTTTTTTTTTTTTTTTTTTTTTTTTTTTTTTTTTTTTTTTTAAGACAGGGTCTCACTCTGTCATCCAGGCTAGAGTATAGTGGCCTGATCTCGCCTCACTGCAGCTTTGACCTCCCCAGGCTCAGGTGATTTTCCCACCTCAGCCTCCCGAGTAGCTACGACCACAGGCACATACCACCATGCCCAGCCAATGTTTGCATTTTTTATAGAGATGGGATTTCACCATGTTGCCCAGGCTGGTCTCAAACTCCTAGGCTCAAGCAATCCACCTGCCTTGGCCTCCCAAAGTGCTGGGATTACAGTTATGAGCCACCGCGCCCAGCCTGGCACTGACTCTTTTCTGTTGCCTTGCAGAATCCTTGAGTCCTTGATGTGTAATGAGAGCAGTATGCAGAGCTTGCGCCAGAGAAAATCTGTGAATGCCTTGAATAGCCCCCTCCACCAGGAATATGAAGAGAATCTGGGTGACAGCATTGTTGGGTACAAGGAAAAGTCCAAGTTCCAGGATACTCGTAACAACGCTCATTATTACATCTTCTTTGAAGAACAAGAGGATGAGATCATTGGTTTTGGCCAAGAGCTCAAAAACCCCCAGGAAGAGACTCTACAAGCTTTTGACAGCCATTATGACTACACTGTGTGTGGGGACAGTGAAGACATGGTGTGTACCCCCAAGTCCGATGAGTTCAACCCGTGTGAAGACATAATGGGCTACAAGTTCCTGAGAATTGTGGTGTGGTTCGTTAGTCTGCTGGCTCTCCTGGGCAATGTCTTTGTCCTGCTTATTCTCCTCACCAGCCACTACAAACTGAATGTCCCCCGCTTTCTCATGTGCAACCTGGCCTTTGCGGATTTCTGCATGGGGATGTACCTGCTCCTCATCGCCTCTGTAGACCTCTACACTCACTCTGAGTACTACAACCATGCCATCGACTGGCAGACAGGCCCTGGGTGCAACACGGCTGGTTTCTTCACTGTCTTTGCGAGCGAGTTATCGGTGTATACACTGACGGTCATCACCCTGGAGCGCTGGTATGCCATCACCTTCGCCATGCGCCTGGACCGGAAGATCCGCCTCAGGCACGCATGTGCCATCATGGTTGGGGGCTGGGTTTGCTGCTTCCTTCTCGCCCTGCTTCCTTTGGTGGGAATAAGTAGCTATGCCAAAGTCAGTATCTGCCTGCCCATGGACACCGAGACCCCTCTTGCTCTGGCATATATTGTTTTTGTTCTGACGCTCAACATAGTTGCCTTCGTCATCGTCTGCTGCTGTTATGTGAAGATCTACATCACAGTCCGAAATCCGCAGTACAACCCAGGGGACAAAGATACCAAAATTGCCAAGAGGATGGCTGTGTTGATCTTCACCGACTTCATGTGCATGGCCCCAATCTCATTCTATGCTCTGTCAGCAATTCTGAACAAGCCTCTCATCACTGTTAGCAACTCCAAAATCTTGCTGGTACTCTTCTATCCACTTAACTCCTGTGCCAATCCATTCCTCTATGCTATTTTCACCAAGGCCTTCCAGAGGGATGTGTTCATCCTACTCAGCAAGTTTGGCATCTGTAAACGCCAGGCTCAGGCATACCGGGGGCAGAGGGTTCCTCCAAAGAACAGCACTGATATTCAGGTTCAAAAGGTTACCCACGACATGAGGCAGGGTCTCCACAACATGCAAGATGTCTATGAACTGCTTGAAAACTCCCATCTAACCCCAAAGAAGCAAGGCCAAATCTCAGAAGAGTATATGCAAACGGTTTTGTAAGTTAACACTACACTACTCACAATGGTAGGGGAACTTACAAAATAATAGTTTCTTGAATATGCATTCCAATCCCATGACACCCCCAACACATAGCTGCCCTCACTCTTGTGCAGGCGATGTTTCAATGTTTCATGGGGCAAGAGTTTATCTCTGGAGAGTGATTAGTATTAACCTAATCATTGCCCCCAAGAAGGAAGTTAGGCTACCAGCATATTTGAATGCCAGGTGAAATCAAAATAATCTATACTATCTAGAAGACTTTCTTGATGCCAAGTCCAGAGATGTCATTGTGTAGGATGTTCAGTAAATATTAACTGAGCTATGTCAATATAGAGCTTCTCAGTTTTGTATAACATTTCATACTAAAGATTCAGCAAATGGAAAATGCAATTAATTTGGTTGGTGACCACAAGATAAAATCAGTCCCACGTTGGCTCAGTTCAACTAGATGTTCCCTGATACAAAGAGAACTTGATTTCCTTAAAACTGAAAAGCCAAACACAGCTAGCTGTCGTACAAGAAACAGCTATTATGAGACATGAAGGAGGGTAAGAATTAGCTTTAAGTTTTGTTTTGCTTTGTTTTGTTTTTTAACTCAACCTATTAATCATCTCTTCACAAGAATCCACCTGATGTGACCAAGCTATTATGTGTTGCCTGGAAAAACTGGCAAGATTTCAGCTTATGTGGCCTAGCAAACTAAGAATTGCTCTTCTTGGCCAGCCTCATAGCATAAAAGATGTGAACTCTAGGAAGTCTTTCTGAGTAGCAATAAGTGGGAATTATGGGCAGAGCACACTCAATCCCCTGTTGATTAATAAAACTGGCTGGACACTAATTAACTATGGGACTTAAATCTGTAGAAATGAAGGAGTCCAATGGCTTCTTCCAATTTTAAAACTCTAGTACATCCCTTTCCCTCAAATATATATTTCTAAGATAAAGAGAAAGAAGAGCACTAAGTAAGTAGAATCTGTTTTTCCTATTTTGTAGGGCTGCTAACTCCTAGTCCTTGAAGCCTAGACATATGACCCAGGAAATTTTTCCTGTGTTTCACTTTTGATTATGATGTCTGAGCCAAAAATTCAATTAAGTAAACATACTCGCCTGGATCTGAATCATTCATTTAATTACTAGATCTACCCAGCTGTAATTATCAGGCCAAAAACAGATTCATGTTTATATAAAAGAGTAAACGATGGTTGCAAATTTTGGCTATTTAGAGTTGCTACTTCACTATGAAGAGTCACTTCAAAACACTTCGCTTGTCTTTAGGGATGATTTTTGCCATTTCCAGCCCACAGTATGATACTAAAGCTGTCAAGAGAGGTTTCTTCTTTTCTGAAACTGCCAGCTCTTTCCAGCCCTGTTGATCACTGGACATAAAACTTCTTTTCCCCAATAATTCTTCTTTACTTAAAATAGTCAGGATCTTTATCTACAGATGTACTCTCCAGGTTACCTGTGATGATAGCCCCCTAATGTCCTGCTAGAAAAGTCTCCAAGCAGAGATGACATTACTTCTGAATGCTCATAAACCACACCATGAAATAAAAGCTCTTTGTTGTTTTAAGATTGTGGAGTGTGGTTAATGGGTCCCCACAGATGGTTCCTGCTGGACTCACCTGGAATCTCTCCACAGCCATACCCGCTCATCACTATCATTGAGACCTGCACATCTTAATAGAAATATTATAAACATCGAAAATCATGACTTACCTAGAAGTTCGCTTGTAACTAATGAAATTAAACAAATGTGTTGCCTTTTGTCATGTGTTTCTCTCCTGTGACATTTTGAAATATCACATCTTGATAAATAATGTGTTTCATCTTGAATAGCTGAACTAATGCTTTGGAAACAGAGTCCTAGAAAAGTGACTTCAACAGAATTGTTACTAAAATTTGCACTCACAACATGAAATAAATTTTCTTCCTATGGAATAATCGTGCCAAGTCCTAGAGTGTTGTTCTTTTTTGTTAATCTGTGAGTTTCTTTCGGGGTTACTATTGTATGTGTTAAAACTGAAGACAAGAAAACTAATTGGCACATTTGCTAATGAATCCATATTAATAAATAAGATGTTGACTGTCAATTAATAACTTAAGTATAACATTGTGTCTTGATCATAAGTGGTCTTTATGTGGAAAAACTTACTCCTGGTGAACTGAATTATGATTAATTGACAGGGATCACTAAGAGAAAAAACAATAAAACCAAATATATCAAGCAAATGATTGGTATTGACACTAGAAATTTAAATAGTGTGCTAATGAAGACAATAAACCTCTAAGGCCTCAGAGGCCTTATTATTATTCAGAGCTCATGTTATCTAGCACCTTTCGATTATCTGAAGATAAACCCAAATCATTGAGGATAAATGGCCACAGACTAGTCACAGTGGAGGTCACACAATTCATTCTCTAAAGCTCATGCATGTTTCTCAAAAGGCTGTCTCTTAAAACACCCCCAAAGTTTATTGACTCTTGCTTTAAGGATAATCTACTGCATCAAAGAAGCAGCCAATGAGGAGAGGGTCTTACAGGGCAGCACCATGAGAGTGGCAATAAAGTAAAAGTCAGGGCAAAAAGAAGAAAACTATAACCACAATACTTTTTTTAAAACAATAAAAGTTTGAGAACAAATGCTCCTACTTTAGGAGAAAACTGTTTCATAACATAATTGAGTGATTCTCATTCATTCTGAGTACCTAAAGGGTGCCATAGAAACTTGTTGGCATCACTGTATTCTGTTTTAAAAGCTATAAAAGTTCCAGCTCCAAGTGGTAGACTGACTTTCTTTCAAATCCCACTGACATGACAGGGAAGAAATTTAAAATGAGACCAAGCCAAAACTGCATGGTGAACAGGAGAAATTGAACCACCAGCAAAGCAAACGTGTTGATAGCTTTCTGAAAGATGGAAGGTGTATGGCCTTGAGTTGATGGTAACTAACTGTACAGGAGGTTACAGCCTAGAACACACTGACAGGATAAGGCTGCAGCTACAGAAGAATATACTTCCCTGCAGAGTCCCAGTGAGCCTGCCAAGCCTGAAGGTTACAGGACTGAGGATTAATTAGGGCAATTAATTGAAAGTCTGTGTCACTTGGACCCTCCAATCTGCCATCACTCCATTCATAGAATAACTGACATATGCAGTGTTTGCTGCAATTAATATCTCAAAGAAAGTGAATGATTCCTGTAAACAGGGAACTCCTCCCACTGGCCCACTTCCTGCCCTCACACATAAGTGAAGCCTGATCATTGAGGCGTTACCGTCAGCACCCCCCACCACCCCCACCTGAAGTCAGGGAGAAACATCTTGGGGAAAATGATCTATACAATCTGCTGACATTAGCTATTCTCATTCTTCACTCAAAAATATAAACAAGACACAATAATTGCCAGACATTTGAGAGAAATAAACTGCATATCAATAGCACACAGACACAGACACACACACACACACACAAGGCCAGAATGAACAAAAGAACATTTCTCCAGAGAAAATAGATCATTCATAAACAGAATATTGTTGTCTAATTTCACTTAATAACTTCAGAGAAATTGGAGAGAATATCAGACCCAAAAACAATCAAAATTACTATTAAAACAATAGTAGTAATCAAAAATTAGAAAGAGTTTTGGAAAATTTTAAATGAGATTGCCAAAGCAAGAGCTTTACCAGAAGGAGTGGAAGTTAAAGTGAGGAAATTTCTTGGGATGTTCAACAAGTAAACAAAGGTGTGAAATATAAGACAAAAGTTAAAAGATGCAGAGGATCCGTCTCCAAGCCAAACATCTGTCCAAGAGGAGTCCTAAGGAAAACGTAGAAGGCATAATCATCAAGGAAACAGAAGGAGAAAATTTTCCAAAGCTGGTAAAGATTGATAGTGTCCACTTAGTGCAAAAGGTGATGAATGAAAAGGCACATGGGCAGAACAGCACTTATAAAATGTCAGAACACCAAAAGTAAAAGGCAAACCTTAAATGCCTGAGGGAGAATCAAGAAAGAAAAGTAGACATTGGAAAAGATATTAATAACAGTATAAACTAGAAGACAACAGAGCGACATCATCAATGCCTCCAGAATAAAAAAAAAAAAAAAAAACTGGAGTTGAAGATCTGAATATAACCTTTCATCCCCCAGAAACTTAGCCACTAATAGCCTACTGATCACTAGAAGCCTTACCAATAACGTAAACAGTTGATTAACACATATTTTGTATATGTATAACATACTATGTTCTTACAATAAAGTGAGTTAGAGAAAAGAAAATGTTATTAAGAAAATCATAAGGACAGAAAATATATTTACTATTAATTAAGTGGAAGTGGATCACCATAAAGGTCTTCATCGTCTTCACACTGAGCAGGTTGAGGAGGAGGAGGAAGAGGAGGGGTTGGCCTTGCTGTCTCAGGGGTAGCAAAGGTAGAAAAAAATCTGCCTGTAAGTAGACCCACGCAGTTCAAACCCGTATTGTTCAAAGGTCAGTTGTAATTTCCTAATCTTCATTATATGCAGCCAAAAGATATGTCTAAATATTTATCGTTCAGAAAACAAGTACATAAGTATATTATACAATTACAGTGACTAAAATCAGAAAATAGCTTGAAGTGGTTTTCTCTGGAATTTGGTCTTAGGGATTGAGTGATATCAGGACTGAGTTATGTCTCCCCTAAATTTATATGCTGAAGCCGCCCTAACTCCCAACATGACTATATTTGGAGGTAGGGCCTTTAGGGAAGCAATTAAGGTTAAATGGTATCACAAGGGTGGGGCTTTAAACCAGTAGGGCTATCGTCCTTAAGAGGATGAATACCCCAATTATCCTGATGTGATTATTACACATTCCATGCCTGTATCAAAACATCGCATGTACCCCATAAATATATATATATGTTATGTACCCATAATAATTGAAAATAAAATTTTTTAAAAAAAGAAAGAAGAGCTGTCCCTCCTCCCCATTCCCATGCACACAGCAAGAAGACAGATGTCTACAAGTCAAGAAGAGAAGTCTCCCCAGAAATCAACCCTCACAGGACATTGATCTTGAACTTCTAACTTCCAGAACTGTAAGAAAATATATTTCTGTTGTTTAAGTCACCCAGTCTGTGGTATTTTGTTATGGCAGCCCAAGCAGACTAATACAAGTAGAAACTTTTCAACTGGTACTCTTCTGTACTGCTGATTTTTAAATATGTACATATTTTTTAAAATATTGGCTTGGAAATTATCATAATAATATTATGCTTTAAATAATTAACAATAAAAGATGTGGCATTTAAAGAAATTTGCAGAATGGCTAATTGAGTTATTGTGTATTTAGAGCTATACTAGGGGAGTCAGATATCAGTGATGTGACATGAATAATAATCTAGCTTTTATGAAATTTACATTTTTTTAGGATGTGATAAATCTAAGCCTGTGAGTTGGGGTTTTTTCCCTGTAAGTTATTGGAGTACAGGTGGTATCTGGTTGCATGAATAAGTTCTTTAGTGGTGATTTGTGAAATTTTGGTGCAGCCACCACCCAAGCAGTATACACTGCACCATATTTGTAGTCTTTTTTCCCTCGCCCCCACTCCTACTCTTCTCCTCCAAGTCCCCAAAGTCCATTGTATCACTCTTATGCCTCTGCGTCCTCACAGCTCGGCTCCCACGTATCAGTGAGAACATATGATGTTTGATTTTCCATCCCTGAGTCACATCATTTAGAATAATAGTCTCCAATTTCATCCAGCTTACTGCAAGTGCTGTTAATTCATTCCTTTTTATGGCTGTGTAGTATTCCATCATATATATGTACCAGTTTCTTTATTCACTAGTTGATTGATGGGCTTTTGGTTTGGTTCCACAATTTTGCAATTTTGAATTGCGCTTAAGCCAGTGAGTTTTAAAGTGCTTATCTTGTAGCAACATCTGGTAAGCTGAACACTAAGAAGGTGAAACCCCTGTATAATTTATTCCATTGGTCAGCATAATCATATTTTGTCAAAATACTTGTTTCCCATAAATGCATAGCTATAAGTTGCATAAGGACAATTAAGCAACTAATTGTTGTTCTTCATATGAATTTAGTAAGTAAAAATCTTTCAACAGAATAGAGAAAAAATTATTTGTATAAGCAACTTCAAATCTGTCACCCTCAATCATTTAGTATAATTTTGAAATTGCTCCTGGAAATTTAGAAATATTTTGAAGTATTCTGTTTCATTTGTTGAAGTATTTTAGATGGAGAGGGCTTAAGAAGGTAATAGCCATCATTATTTAACAACATACAATTAAAAGTCTATATATATATATATATAAGTCCTATGCCTGTTAGTCTTAAAAAACAATAACATGGTTTTTTGTAATGAATTCTGAGGGGATTTAAGTCATGAAGCACTATAGAAATAGCTCCATGGTATGGAAACCATGTAATGATGTATTAATAATTCACCATAATGGGATTTTTATTCTCTATTTTATTTATTTATTTTTTGAGACAGAGTCTCACTCTGTGGCCCAGGCTGGAGTGCAGTGGTGCCATCACTGCTCACTGCAGCCTCAACTTTCCTGGCTCAAGCGATCCCCTCACCTCAGCCTCCCAAGTATCTGGGAATACAGGTGCACAGCACCACTCCTGGCTTATTTTTGTAGAGACAGGGTTTCACCATGTTGCCCCGGGTTCAAGTGATCTGCCTGCCTCAGCCTACCAAAATGCTGGATTACAGGCATGAGCCACCCCGCCCAGCCTGTAATGGGATTTTTAAATTTTTATATTATTTTAATTGGAAAAATCATATTCAATTTACACAGTACAATGTGATGTTTTGATGTATGTATACATGGGAAGTGGTTAAATCAAGCTAATAAACATATTCATCACTTCACTTATTTGACATTTTTTGTGTTGATACATTTGAAATTTACTCTCTTACTTATTTTGAAATATACAATGCTTCATCATTGACTATAGTTACCCTGCTGTGCAAGAGATAGCAAAACTTATTTCTCCTGCCTAGCTGAAACTTTGTACCCTTTGACTAGTAACTCCCCATTCCCGCTCCCTCCGCCCTTTTCCCCCTAGCCTCTGGTAACCATCATTCTAGTCTCTACCTGTATCAATTCAAGTTTTTTCAGATTCCACATATAAGTGAGATCATGCACTATTTGTCTTTCTGTTCCTGGCTTATTTCACTTAGCATAATGTCTTCTAGATTTACCCATGTTGTCTCAAATGACAGGATTTTGCTCTTTTTTAAGCCTGAACAGTATTTCATTGTGTAAAGATTAAAGATAGCAAGTGTTGGTGAGGATACAGAGAAAAAGGAACCCTAGTACACTGTTGGTAGGAATCTAAATCAGTACAGTCATTATGGAAAATAGTATGGAGGTTCCTCAAAAAACTAAAAACAAAACTACCATATGATCCAGTAATCCCATTTCTGGAATATATTGGAAGGACTTGATATCAGCATGTCAAAGGTGTATGTGCACTCCTATGTTCATTGCAGCATTATTTACAATAATGAGGTTTAAACACAGAATTCTAGTCATTAGGAAATTTGCTGTCAAGGCTGGGCGCAGTGGCTCACGCCTGTAATCCCAGCACTTTGGGAGGCTGAGGCAGACAGATCACTTGAGGTCAGGAGTTCGAGACCAGCCTGGCCAACATGGTAAAACCCCCGTCTCTACTAAAAATACAAAAAATTAGCCAAGCATGGTAGCACATGCCTATAATTCCACCTACACAGGAGGCTGAGGCACAAGAATAGCTTGAACCTGGGAGGCAGAAGTTCCAGTGAGCCGAGATCATGCAACTGCACTCTAGCCTGGGTGACAGAGTGAGACTCCATCAGAATAAAAATAAAAATAATAAAAAATAAAAAGAAATTTGCTGTCAAGAGTAGCACTATCTATCTGCCTATTGGAAGGGAAATATTTTGACAAAAATCTCTTCATAACTTATTCCTTCCTGTGACTCAATTTTCTCTTTCACCATAGACACTGCAATTTAAAGACTGACCTCAAGGGCAGCTGCAAAAAGTCCAAGCCTCAATTCTCTAGGAGAATTTTCAAGTTGCTCAGCAAGAGCTATATTAAAGAAATGAGGTAAAAGTTTGAGAAAAACAAGATTAATACCACCTCTGTTTCTTTTTAGCAAATCCCAGGTTTAAATTTTATTACATTCCATTTCAGTTCCCCTGACATCATATGAAAAAGACTTCTGGAATGATAGAGGACAAATGGAGACACTTACAAACTAGATATTGACACATGATTTGTAGATCTATGGGAATATGGGACTCCTATGATTTGTTATTAACAACAAAGAGAACCATTTCACACTATTTGCTCTCAAATATTTTTCTGATTTCTCAAAGTGTTCTTCAAACACTCTGACAGGAAAGAAACTAGGGGAAGTATTAATAGCTTCAGCAAATGTTGGAGAAATGAGATTCCCTGAGCAATCAATGCCATGGTCTGGATGAAAGAGGAGATGCCTGACCTCATACCTGTTTTCATCATCTGCAGGCCAACTCTGTGAAAAGGAAAGAGTGAGCACACACCTTTGGCACTCAGAGGTCTTTCCAGACATCCAAGTTGCTACTTGATTTCATTTTAATTAGTACAGTTGAGCCACTCATGGGAGCAACACTTAACTTGGAGAAAGTTAAAGTATTTTCTCATGCTTCTTTAACTATTTGCCCATCCAGCCTCTTTGGTACCCATAAATTCTCTTCAAACCCACTCACCCTGCAGCCACACCCTGTATTACATCTGGAAGAACTTCAACCTACACCAACCCCTCCCTCTTATCCCAATCCCAATATACTTTGTCCAACCTATTCCATTCTGTCCCTGTCCAACTCCTAAAAACTGTACTGTAGTTTCTATGCCCCCATTGCCAACATCAAAATGGGGAAAAGGGCCAGTGGTGGTTGATGGTGCATCTAGGATATATTGAGAAACTTTTTAACAATCATCATCATAGATAGGATATGAAACAGAGAATAGGTGCAGAGTATAGTGGTAGGAAAGTTTGAGTGATTCAGGATTAGAGATGGTAATTACACAGAATGAGAAAGAAACCTGTGGCTGGTGCTGCTTTTCATCTGTCCCAGTCAGCTGAAAAGGAAATGTAGGGGCTAAGAATTTCATACTTACATAGCTAACTCTTAGAGCAATTGCTTAGTATTATCCACGAATTCTAGAGAAAGGTTCTATAACTTTTTGGTAAGTTAACAACAACCACAACAAAATCAGTGGTTGAAAGAAATGTCCAGAAACATCTAATTCACTTATTTTCTTAAGTTTTTATTGAACAAACCTTCTCAAATATGCCTAAGGCAATCTTCACCTTTGTCTTATACAAAGTACTTTTATGTACATCTCTTAAGATGTCTTAAATTAAATAACAATTAATTGAAAAACAAAGCTGAAGTCATTCATTTATTCAAAATCTGAGCACAGAGAGACACCAGCAGGCTGGAAAATCAGTAGATTGTTTAATGTTGGTCTTAATTCCACAGGGAAGTTTGGAAACGTATTTTGAAAAGTCTGCTGAGAACCTGATTACTGTTTCTATGATTCTGTCTTTTCAATTACAAAGTCCTCTGAGAGCTGCCAACAAAAGGTTAAATTGAAAGTTGTAAGTTGAATGACTTATCAGCCACTGATTTGACTGGGTGTGGTGGCTCCTACCTGTAATCCCAGCACTTTAGAAGGCTGCGGCGGGCAGATTGCTTGAGTCCAGGAGTTTGAGACCAGCCTAGGCGACATGGCAAAACCCCATTTCTACAAAAAATAAAAATAAAAAGCCAGGTGTAGTGGCACTTACCTGTAGTCCCAACTACTAAGCAGGCTGAGGCAGAAGGGGAGGCAGAGATTGCAGCGAGCCAAGATGGCGCCACTGCACTCCAGCCTGGGCAACAAAGCAAGACCCTGTCTCTAAAAAAAAAAAAAAACCACCATTGATTTGTTTCCTTGTAACCTGTATTTCCTCTGATTGTGCTTGCTCTAAATAAACTAAGAAGGAAGGAAGATGAAATGGAGAAACTGGTATTAGCGATACATACAGAAATATTTTTTAAGGCAAGAATCATTGTCAGCTTTTGTTGCTAATAAAATTATTGATAAGACTAATGATGATAGTTCCATGGTCAGTAAAATGATACTGAATGCCTCTGTTAGGGGGAAGTTTAATGAAAAGGAAAATCAAGTTATCAGGTCAGCTTCTTTAACAGAAATGGGTCATACAATCCATCATCAAAAAGGTCTTGTAAATGCTAAGGTGGCAAGTAAAACTGTAAATTAAACATTAAAAACTTTTTATAGCTAGTCAGTCTAACTGGATTGGAGTATTTTTATGTTATGTGTATATAATATACCTGGTATGATTATTGTAGACATTGATGCCCATTTCCTAGTAAATGGAGTATAGATTTTCCTCTTTGAGTTATTATAAAATAATAAAGTTCCTGTATTTGGATTCTTCTTTTTTATTGGTACCCCTAATCAGCATACAAACGTTTTTCTCATGTTTAGAAAAAAATAATCTTGCTTGATTTCACTCTTCCCCCATTATTTCTTTGGCACCTTTGCAACAAAACTAGAAAAAAAAATGGGGTTATCTTTACTCACTTTTCCCGTTCTCTGTTAAACCAACTCTAACTAGTTTTTCAATCCCACAGCTCATGGAAAGTGATCTCGTTAAGGGCATCTGCGAATCCATATGGCTAAATCTAATGGTCAGTTTTCAGGTCTTATCTTACTTATCAGCAATACTTGATCCAATTGTTCACTCCCTCCTCATTGACATCCTTTCATCCCTTGGCTTTGAGGACACCACAGTATCCTGGCTTTCTAGTTACCTCACTGACCACTCCTCCTCAATGGCCTTTGCTGCTTTCTTCTCTTTGCATCAACCTAAAATACTCTGGGATTGAGTCCTTGGCTCTCTTTTGCCTTTTCTGTCAACACTTATTCCCTAGGTGATCTCATGCAACCACAAGACTTTGAATGCTATCTACATGCAATGCTTCCCAAATGTCTTATCTCCAGACCAGACCTTTCTCCAAACTCTAGGCTTATATATCCATCTGCCTCCTCACCAGCTCCACTTTAATATCTAATAGGAATCTCAAAATTAACATGTCCAAAACCAAACTCCTAATCTTCTACTCCAAAACCCACTTCATCTACTGCCTTCTCCATCTTGGTCAATGGCAATACATCCTTCAAAGTGCTCAGACAAAAAATCTTGAAGTCTTCCTTGTTTCTTCTCTTTCTCTCACACTCCACATCCAAACCACCAACAAATCTTTTTGGCTTAACCTTCTATATATATTTAGAATATGGCCCCTTCTTACACAAGCACTGCCATTATCCTCGTCTGGATTACCACCATCTCTTTTCTTTGGATTACTAAATAGTCTCCATTGTTCTCCTGTCCCCCTGCAATCTATTCAAGGGGTTGACAAACTACTCCCCAGTGGCCAAATTGGGTTCACTGCTTGCTTTTGTACATCCTAAAAGCTAAGAATGATTTTATATTTTTAAACCAGTTGGAAAAAATCAAAATAAAAAATCTTTTGAGGGACATGACAATTATATAAAATTTCAGTGCTCATAAATAAAGTTTTAATGGAACACAACCACGCTCATTCATTTACATATTATGCATGGCTACTTTTGTGCTATAATCATTGAATAGTTGTGACAGAAACTGTATAGCCCACAGATCGTAAATGCTCTGGCCCTTTACAGAATAGTTTGCCAACCTCTAGTGTATTCTCAACAGATCAGTTACAGTGGTTCTCTTAAAACTTAAGTCAGATCAGGTCATTCCTCTGCTCTCCAGTTCTCTCATATCAAAAGTCAAAGTTGGCTGGGCATGGTGGCTCACGCCTGTTATCCCAGCACTTTGGGAGGTCAAGGCAGGCAGATCACTTGAGGTCAGGAGATCGACACCAGCCTGGCCAACATGGCAAAACCCCATCTCTACTAAAAATACAAAAATTAAATGGGCACGGTCGTGGGCACCTGTAGTCCCAGCTACTCAGGAGGCTGAGGCAGGGGAATCTCTTGAACATGGGAGGCGAAGGTTGCAGTGAGCCGAGATCATGTGACTGCACTCCAGCCTGAGTGACAAAGCAAGACTCTGTCTCAAAAAAAAGAGCCAAAGTCTTTAAACAAGACCCGTATGATCTGGTCCAAATTGCCTCTCTCTTTTTTTTTTTTTATCTCCCACACATCTTCTCCCTGATGACTTCTTCTTGCTGCTCTGCCTTCCTGCTCTTCTTTGGTCATACCTATGAAGTCCCAAACCAGACCCATGACATTGGCTCATCACTGTCTGGAATGCTTTTCTCCTGGATAGCTGTATGGAGAAATCCCTCACACCCACCAGGGCTTTACTCAAATGGCACCTTTTAGTGAGGCCTGTCCTGACCACCCTAACTTAAATGTGTTACTTGTTCCATGCTGTATTCCTGGTCCTCTCACCCTGCTCTATTTTCCTCTTTTTTTCTACTGTACTTATCACTTCCTAATATACTAGTTTATTTATCATGTTATAATAAACATAATGGGACATAAGCTCCACAAAGGCAGACATTTTTGTCAGTTATATTCACTGGTGCATCCCAAGAGCCTAGAACAATCCCTGGCACATAGTATGTGCTCAATAAATACGTGCTGGATTTGAATTGAATTTCTGATATATTATTTTTCATGTCTATGAAATGTTTAATTGATGCTGAGCCCTTAAAAATGTATCCTCCCCCAAACCAAACATCATATGTTCTCACTTATAAGTGGGAGCTAAGCTATGAGGATGAGAGGCATAATAACGATATAAGGAATTTTGGGGACTCAGGGGGAAGGGTTGGGAGGTGGGTGAGGGATTAAAGAGTACACACCAGGTACAGTATACACTGCTAGAGTGACGGGTACACAAAGATCTCAGAAATCATCACTAAACAACTTTCCCATGAAATCACCACTAAACAACTTTTCCATGCAACCAAACACTACCTGTTCCCCAAAAACTATTGAAATTTTAAAAAAATGTATCCTCTCAAATATAATAGCTTATCCCTGGTAGAGCATGAACATTTGACAATTTTCTGTTTTATGATATAGTCATCCTCTGTAGTTAAAAATTAGACATGGCCTTATATAAATTCTTACCGATCATAAAAAAGAGTCCACTGTCCATCATTTTCTCTGTAAGAAGCCTATTCATTGAGTCATCTATCTTACAGTAAGGAAGCACTTGTGGTTACAAGCTAAAAACTCCTGCAATTCAGTAAAACTCAGTCTCAACTTCCCATTTAAAAGCCCAGAGAACTAGTCATCTACATGCAAGAAAGTGTTTGAATTGAGCATTTGTTTGACTTGTATTCATTTATTGAGTACCTTCTGCAAGCAGAGCATATACATCAGAATTTTTTTAACTGTGTCCCAGACTTTAAAAAAACTTTGAATCTAGAGAGGAAGATATATGTGTCACCACAGTATAAAAATTATTGCAGTTTCTGAATGTTACTATAGAGCAGTGTTACTCCATAGAAATCTATCCTAAGCAAAAAGAACAAAGCTGGAGGCATCACACTACCTGACTTCAAATTACATTGCAAGGCTATTATAACCAAAACAGCATGGTACTGGTACATACATAGACACATAGATCAATGGAACAAAATAGAGAATCCAGAAATAAAGCCACATACCAACAATCCAACTTATCTTCAATAATGCTAACAAGAAGTTACACTGGGCAGAGGACTCTCTTTTCAATAAATTGTGCAGGAAAAATTGGATAACCACATGTGGAAGAATGAAACTTGGCCCCTATCTCTCACCCTATAAAAAAAAAATTAACTCAAGAAGGATTAAAGACTTAAACATAAAACCTGAAACCATAAAAATCCTAGAAGAACACCTAAGAAAAACTCTTCTAGATATTGGCCTACGCAAAGAATTCATGACTAAGACGTCAAAAGCAAATGTAACAAAAACAGAAAAATGAAACTTAATTAAACTAAAAAGCTTCTGCACAACAAAAGAAATAATCAACAGAGTAAACAGTCTACAGAAAGGGAGAAAATATTTGCAAACTATGCATCCAACAAAGGACTGATACCCAGAACCTACAAGGAAAAACTTAATAAGAAAAAAAGAACTTGTATTACAAACCAAAAACCCCTGCCATTCACTAAAACTCAGTGTCAACTTTCCATTTAAAAGCTCAGAGGTCATTCACATGCAAGAAAAACTGTTAAATTAAGCTTTTTCATTTTTTCCTTTTTTTTTTTTTTTTTTTTTTTTGAGACAAGGACTCATTCTGTCACCCACTGCAACCTCTACCTCCCAAGTTTAAGCAATCCTCCCACCTCAACCTCCTGAGTAGCTGGGACTACAGGAGAGCACCATCATGCCCAGCTAATTTTTTGTACTTTTTTGTAGAATGGGGTTTCGCCATGTTGCCCAGGCTGGTCTCAGAACTCCTCGACTCAAGCGATCCGTCCGCAGCAGCCTCTCAAAGTGCTGGAATTACCGGCATGAGCAACCATGGCCTGCCTGAATTGAGCTTTTGTTTGGCTCAATTCAACAAGAAAAAAACAAATAACTCCATTTAAAAGTGGGCAAAGGATGGCCAGGCACGGTGGCTCATGCCTGTAATCTCAGCACTTTGGGAGGCCGAGGCAGGGGGATCACCTGAGGTCGGGAGTTCAAGACCAGCCTCGCCAATATGGTGAAACCCCGTCTCTACTAAAAATACAAAATTAGCCAGGCATGATGGTGCACATCTGTAATCCCAGCTACTCCGGAGGCTGAGGCAGGAGAATCTCTTAGAACCTGGGAGGCGGAGATTGCAGTGAGCCAAGTTCACACCACTGCACTCCAACCTGGGCAACAAAGGAAGACGCTGTCTCAAAAAAAAAAAAAAAAAAAAAAAAAAACTGGGCAAAGGACATAAACAATGAACAGACATTTCTTCAGACATACAAGCAGCCAACGAACATGAAAAATGTTCAACATCACTAATCATCAGAGAAATGCAAATTAAAGCCACAATGAGATACCATCTCACGCCAGTCATAATGGCTGTTAATTAAAAAATCAAAAAACAGCTGATGTTGCCAAGGATGTGGAGAAAAACAAATGTTTATAAATTGTTGGTGGGAATACAGAAAAAGTATGGAGATGTCTCAAAGAACTAAAAGTAGAACTACCATTTGACCCACCAATCCCACTGAGTACCTACTCAAAGGAATAGAAATCATTCTATCAAAAAGATGCCTGCACCCTGTGTTTATCACAGCACTGTTCACAATAGCAAACGCATGGAATCACCCTAACTGTCCATCAACAAATGATTGGAGAAAGAAAATATGGTATACATACATCATGGAATACTATGCTGCCCTTAAAAAGAATAAAAGCAGGTCTTTTGCAGCAATATGGATGGAGCCGGAGGCCACTATCCTAAGTGAAATAACTCAGAAACAGAAAGTCAAATATTACATGTTCTCACTTATAAGTGGGAGCTAAACAAGGGGTACACATGGACATATAGTGGGAAATAATAGATACTGGGGAGAGTCGGAGGGGGCAAAGGTCAAAAATTACCTATTGGGTACAATGTTCAGTATTCAGGTGATGGGTAGACTAGAAGTGCAAACCTCACCATTATACAATACAGCCATGTAACAAAACTGCACATGTACCTCCTGAATCTATAAGAATTTTAAAAAATTAAGGTTAAAAGAAAAAAGTGAAAGTCATTTTAATAATATACTTTAACCCACTATTATATCATTTTGACCCAAAATCAATATGAAAATTATTAATGAGATATTTTACATTCTCTTTTCTTCTAGCTCAGTCTTGAAAATTCAGTATACACTTAAAACACATGGCAATTTGGAAACTAAATTTTCTTCAGAAATACCGTAGCCACATTCAAAGTTTGTAAAATGTACACTTGAAAAATAAAAGACTTGCAAACCCAAATTGCTCTAAACAGACTTAAAAGTTTTTCATAACTGAATTGAGTGTTGTTTTTTTTAAACTTGAAATTCAATTCATAAAAATGAAGTAAAATTGAAAATTCAGTTTCTCAGTCTCACTACCCACATTTCAAATGTGCCATAGCCACACATAGCTCATGGCTACCATAGTGAATAGCACAAGTTTAGAGCAGGGACTGTCAAATATTTTCTGTAAAGGGCTAAAGAGTAAATATTTTGGCCTGGCACAGTGGCTCACACCTGTAATCCCAGGACTTTGGGAGGCCTAGTGGGGTGGATTGCCTGAGTTCAGGAGTTCGCCACCAGCCTGGGCAACATGGTGAAACCCCGTCTCTACTAAAAAATACAAACAAAATTAGCTGGGCATGGTGGCATGTGTCTGTAGTCCCAGCTACTTGGGAGGCTGAGGTAGGAGAATTGCTTGAAACTGGGAGGCAGAGGTTGCAGTGAGCCTGTGCCACTGCACTCCAGCCTGGGTGACAGAGCGAGACTCCGTCTCAAAAAAAAAAAAAAAAAAAAAGTAAATATTTTAGGCTTTGCAAGCCATAGATGTCCCTGCCCTAGAGGATTCCGCTTGAGGGATCAAAGAAATCTTTAAGAAGGTCACCTCTAAGCTGGGATTTTAAAGATGAGTAGGATTTCAAATGTATAAATATAGGAGGGTGCAGGAAAGAGCATTCCATACAGAGGCCTAAGCATGAACAAAATGACAGAGGTGTGAAGGCTGTGGTACTGCTCGGAAAAGGAATCAGCATACAGGATGAGAAGGCTGGAAGGAGGGAAGGCAATATGCTAGTTACTCTCCCTGTAATTGACCCAATTACAGGCATTCCCCAACTTTTCTGCCCTGCAGGGACTGACCACTATAGACTGCATCGTGCATGCCCTTTTGTCCTCTGTGTTCCAATGGGTTTGGCCACAGGGGCTCTGGCTTGAGATCAGAGTACAAGGGCAGAGATACATGGGCATTTATCCCCGGTTCCCTCCCTGCTTCTTGACTACTAAGGCAGTGTTAGCTCCATAGTTATAGCTCCTGTGTTCTGTGACTCCAAGTTCGCTCTGGGGTTCAGTATCATCCCCTGTTTTTTCTGTCCTTTCAGCCTTAGGAGTGGTAACCGCTTTGCTGTGGCTAATTCCTAAGTGTTTCACCATCCCTGATTGGTTCCTCTCACCCCACTCACCTCTTTGTAAATAGTCTGTAAATTCTCCTCAGTTAAACTCTTTGAGGAGACCATTTGTTTTCTGCCAGCCTCTTCACTGACTCAGATAGACTGAAGCTGCATCATCCAGGATCTTACATGACAGGCTATCAAGTTTGACCTGTGTTCAGCAGACAGCACAGAGCATCAAGGCTCTTAGCACAGAGTTGTGTGGGTTGTGCACTGCACAACTATGTATGGAAGCCCTGGCTCTTAATAAAGAGAGAGACAGAGGGAGAGAGAGAGATGATTAAAGAAAATAAAAAGGAGGAGGGCTTGGGAGGCAGTTCAAGGAGAGAATCAGCATAACCATGTCATCAGTAGCTGAGAGTATGTCATAGGCACACAGTGCCAGCACTGGGAGGAGTAAGAGTGGTCTGGTCCGTTTTGGAGACTATCACAGCTACTTAGCTCTGAGTTAAACAGATCATATTCTGTCCTATGTTCCAGAGCCACTCTTTGCAGCAACCAGTGCCCATTCACTGCAGGGTCCTCCATGACTTCTGGCTTAGAATCCAGTTGTAGCTCAAAGTTCTTCAGCAAACATTTTCCCACTTCATCATTTTCTAATATTAGTGTGCTGGTTCTGGAAACCAGATAACCAAGTATAAGGAAGACCACACATTTCCTTCAAGATATCAAACCCAAGTCCTTTGTAAAGTAATATCTTATAGCAGTGCTCCCCAAATTTGTTCACATCATGGCATTCTGAGAATATAATCATATTGCACACACACTAGGTAAATGAACAAGGGTACTCCCAGCCAGAGGTGACCAGTACAGAGGCTCTGGCTTCCCCAGACCTTGACCAGCTTCCTCAAGGCACACTTGCAACACACTTGAGACTTAGAGTTCAAGGTGTGAAGGTCTGCCTTAGAGCTCCAACTCCATCTGCACAAGAGTCTCATCCTTGTGGGACTCTCTCATGAACTATCAATGACCTCAGGCAAGCCCTGGTCCCCCTTTAACATTTGACCCAAAGCCGTCATGGTGGCTCATGCCTATAATCCTAATGCTTTGGAAGGCTGAGACTGGAGGACCACTTGAGGCCAGGAGTTCAAGGACCAGCCTGAACAAAACAGTAACACCCTATCTCTATTAAAAAAAAAAAAATTAATTTAAGAATTAGCCAGATGTGGTGGCATGCCCCTATATCCCAGCTATTCAGGAGGCTAAGGCAGGAGGATCACTTGAGCCCAAGAGTTTGAGGCTGCAGTGAGCCATGATTGTGCCGCTACACTCCAGCCTGGGCCACAGAGGGAGACCTCCATATCTTAAAAAAAATTTAACAATCATATGACCCCATTACGGGCATATAACTCCTCTCTGATTCTCTGAAGTCATAGGTAGGGTCACAGCTAGCCCATATTGAACCTTTGCACAAATTAGAAAAAGGTACCCTTGCCCTGGATGGACATTGCCAAGCACCAGGGTACAACAGCCACCGGCCATGATTAAGAATATTCAAAAACTCATGGGATTATAGAATAGAGAGGAAGTGACACCACTCAATACTTGGTCTTACAAAATGCCCTTAGTCATGCTTGGGGCATTGGGGCCCACATCAAGGCTGCCTCCTTATCTTGCTGGGAACCTTTCTAGCTCTCCTGCGAGTCACTCTGTCCTCGTGACTCTTTAGCTGGGAAAGTGACTGTCCTGTCCTATTGTGATATGTTTCCAACCTCCAATGTTGTACTGGGAGACTTAACATCTGTCTTGGTGATACCCAATATCTTATGGAAGTTTGACAAGTTTTGTGATTTCTCTCTTGAAATTTCTACTCTTACTTCTGCATCTGGGCCACCATCAGCCAGTAGCCAGGTTAATCCCATTAATCCAACAGCACAACCCACTAACCATAATGTATAGTATCAGCGCCCTTATCAATGTCAATCCCTTGCCTTCAAAGGCTGGCAATAGAGAAGACTAGGAGAAGACTAGAAGTTCAAGTTTTAAAGTTTAGGCACCTTTCTCTTTATGGAGTGTCTAGCTTCTTGGCCAACCTGAATCTGGGCCTGATTTTATTAGTAAATCAACAGATCATTTTAGTTTCTACTTTGTGTAAAGTAAGCATAAAAGGTTCTCCCATGAGTCAAATACACATGTCTTCACGCTAGGATTGAAGCTATTAACATGAATATTGACCAGTTACGTGTTTTATTTACATACATCTATGTTCTCCCCTGTGACCTAGATAAGTCCAGTTGTTGGGCAGCTGAGCTCTGCAGTAATGGCCCAAAATGGACAGAGCAGACTCATCCTCAAAGTCAAAACATGGCAAAGGGACGAACCTTTCTTTCAAATATGAGGAAGGTTAACATGACCTAAAAACAAAGCTCTTCTGTTCTTTGCCAGATAGAAATGACCTTTCTGTGAAGAATTTAAAAAAAAAAAAAAGAAGAAGAAGAAGAAGAATCTTAATGAAATACACCTGCGTCATTAGGTGCTTATTACAGACACTTAGTAAGTCTGTTAGGTCAGTGAGTGAGGCCAAGAACCTGCCAAACTGAAGGGTCATTGTCAACCAATGGAACAAAACAAATGGACAAGAAGGAGGAGGAAAGATAAGTAGTTTTGATCTGGGACATGCGGCACAGACTCCTTGCTAGAGCTGCTTGAAAACCTATCTTTCTCCCTTTTCCTTTTGCCAGAGACTTAGGGCCCACTTGACATATTCACAGTTGGCTGATGCCACACTCTAAATCCTTACCTGAGGAGCAGTGTCTCCCTCTACAGGCAGCACAGCTGAAACACAAGGAAGACCTCTCTCCACAGCAGTGCCTCTGTAACTGACATGTCCCTGTACCTCTCAGCCAGCACATTGTGATAATGACTCACTGCTCCACTGCCGATTCACAGACCACTGCCAGGCAATGTGTGGGCCTGGAACTTGGTCATGCTTCTTTACCTTTCTGCATTTATCTCTAATGTAAGTAACATGTCATACCCATCCATGTTAGTGTGGCCCCCAGCACAACCAGAAAACACCAACTAATGGAATTTTCCACATTCTATGGGACCCAGCAGTACCTTCTTGTTTTAGTTAAAACTCTCCAATATTGCTTATCCCATTTGATGATCGTTAAATTGGAAAGTGGTAGGCCAAGTGCAGTGGCTCACACCTGTAATCCCAGCACTTTGGGGGGCTAAGGTGGGTGGATCACCTGAGGTCAGGATTTTGAAACCAGCCTGGCCAATATGGTGAAACCTCGTCTCTACTGAAAATTTAAAAGTTAGCTGGGCATGGTGGCGGACGCCTGTAGTCCCAGCTACTCGGAAGGCTGAGGCAGGAGGATCACTTGAACCCAAGAGGCAGAGGTTGCAGTGACCTGAGATTGTGCCACTGCACTCCAGCCTGGGTGACAGAGTGAGATTCTGTCTCAAAAACAATTTTTTTTATTTTAAAAATTAAAAAAGTAAAAAGTTGGAAAGTGATAGATTGTACTACCTCCCTGCCCTCACACCATTACAAACTACTCAGAGGATTGAAAACAAGCTTCCCTTTTCAAAAAGGATAGGGCAATCTGATTTCAAGTCACCTGTGAACAGTCAAGGAGCAGAAATAAATGTAAGGAAAGAAAGACACCAGATAGAAATGATTCTTGCAGCCTATTAACTTACATGTTTCATCAGACTTCCCAGGACAGTCTCTCCCTCGATTTCTCATAAGAATTCCTTAGATGAAGCCAGAACCAATGATTTAGCCTCCCTTTGACACCACTCTTCTTGTCCTGTATCTGTATACCGACCTCCTTTGCCCAACTGTTGTTAAATCCAAAGCAACGTTATTCCAGGAAGTGCTGTCACCACCTGTGAGAGTAGGCAGACATGAAGAGTTGCTCAACATCTGCTTTGCTGGATAGCTTTCTTCATTTATGAAAGCTCAAAGGCAGAATTCAAAGTTCATAGGTGGAAGAACTTAGTGCTGGCCAGCATCATCGTGCACTCCCCAGGCCACATGGAGGAGCATGAAGTGTTTGTAAATTGTTAGGTGTCTATTAAAGAATGTTATGTGTTTAAACACAGGGTTGAAGACGATACAAACTTATAGGTGAATTAAATTTAAAAGACAAAATGTTGACGAACTTCTTCAACTAAAATAATGTGACATTTATTCTCTTCTCATCACATAAATAAGAAGCAAGCTGCATATTAAAAATACATATATATGAGACCAGGCACAGTGGTTCACAGAGGCCTGTCATCTCAGTGCTTTGGGAGGCCAAGGTGGAAGGATCACTTGAGGCCAGGAGTTCGAGACCAGCCTGGATAACATAGGGTGATCCCATCTCTACAAAACATAAAAAAATATGAATTGTTCAAACACATAAATAAATGAGATCATGTTTAGGCAATGGGGCTCATGCTGATAGCTATCAAGAAATCATAGAAGTAATTAACTTGGAAAAAACATCAATGATCAATTATAAATGTGACCATGCCTGATTTTATCATTCATGTTATCTTTTTCACACTTTCCATACTTGCAAAACAAAGTCATGATTAGCTCTCTTATAGCAAACACCAGCATGTATACTCACCAAACCCATTTGCCCTACATCCTGGACACACACCTACATACTCATTCCCCAGCTTCCCTTTCAAGGAGTGTCACATCCAGCCCTTAAGACTCCTAACAGAATCCTCTTGTGCTTTCCGTCTCCATATCTGCCAGACAGATGCAAAGGATCCCAGAGAGAGGGAAAAAGAGTATCTGAAGCTGCAGGGAAAAATAAATCACTAGATGAAAGAAGCCTGTGTCTCTGAATTACTGCATGGAGAAGAGTCATCCATACCAACCAGCATTGTCCCGTGACATGCAGAAGAAGCAGACCTTTGTTGAGTTAAGCCACTGAAATCTTGAAGTTAAATAAACATTACTTAAGTTTACCTTCCTGAACTAATTCACAGTCTTACACTGTATTCTTTCCATTTACTTTAGAAATTGAGCAACTATGGACAATTTATATTTATTTTTTCCACAGTTAGAGCATATTTTAGCTCTTCGTCAATGTTACTTGACTTTCTTCTGTGTCAAAACAATGTGACAGCAGATAAATAAGACAGAACTGTGCAATCATCTTTAATACAGTCCTTTAGGCAATCATGCTATCTCACAGTGCTAAAATGGAATAAAATACATAAAACCCAAATATTAAATCATTGAGAGAAATTTTTTAAATAGTCTTAGATTCCTTCTTTTTAATAATTCCTTGATGGCTGGGTGAGGTGGCACACACCTGTAATCCCAGCACTTTAGGAGGCCAAGGCGGGTGGCTCACTTGAGGCCAGGAGTTAGAGATCAGCATGGCCAACTTGCCGAAACCCCGTCTCTACTAAAGATGCAAAAATTAACCGGGCGTACTCATGCGAGGCTGTAATCCCAGCTACTCAGGGAGGCTGAGGTGGGAGAATTGCTTGAACCCGGGAGGCGGAGGCTGCAGTGAGTCGAGGTTGTGCCACTGCACTCCAGCCTGGACGACAGAGCAAGACTCTGTCTCAAAACAACAACAACAACAAAATAATAATAATTATAATTCTACGACAGCCATTTCATGAAAAAATAGAATTTATCTTCCCGTAATACACATTACTGTCAATAAACATTCCCAAATTACACAGGAAATCACTGTTAATCCGTAATGTATAAGAAAAGAAAATAAAGAAACCTTCACAACACTTTTTTCTTAAAAGAAATAATTCTGACATTTTTGACACCTGTATTAATGCTATCTAACTAATCAAATTATGAGAATTACCTGGACTAGTTCAGGAACGGTGGCCCACGCCTATAATCCCAGCACTTTGGGAGGCCAAAGCTGGTGGATCACCTGAGGTCAGGAGACCAGCCTGGCCAACAGGGTAAAACCCCGTCTCTGCTAAAAATACAAAAATATAAAATTAGCAGGGTGTGGTGGCACACGCCTGTAGTCCCAGCTACTCAGGAGGCTGACAGGAGAATCACTTAAACCCGGGAGGTGGAGGTTGCCGTGAGCCGAGGTTGCATTACTGCACTCACTCCAACCTAGGCAAGACAGAGTGAGACTCCTTCTCAAGAAAAAAAAAAAAAAAAAAGAATTACCTGGACTAAATCAGTGAATATAAGTGAAAATGCAGAAAGAGATAGGAACACTGTCTTTGTCATCTTAGATTTCCACCAGTGCAAGATAAAAAAACAAAAATGAAATAAGCAAAGTGTGCATTTTCCAAGTAGAATCAACTCGGGTTAGGAGGGTAATAATAGTGGCATCAACAAAAAACATTTTTGGCATCATTATTTTATTCTTTGAGTTTTTGCTTTATCTTTATATGTAAGGAAGTTTTATTGGGCCATCCCTCTGAAGAGAGACGACTAAACTGAAATAAAAGCTTAAAGATGTCTTCGTTTCTTTAAAGGATCCTGGTATATTGTTATTACTGTGTGTTTGCGGTTTTACATATAGGTTTCCATCCATGTTCCTGGCTCATAACTCCAATAGCTCTTGGTATAATGCTGGAGCACTTTAGGGCTCAGAAGCAGGCCTGAGAAAACAGAATGTCTCTCTGCTCCTCTCCTGCCCTCCTTGCACCTGCTCCTTTTTCTCCCCAAGTGAGGAATCTTCCTTGTTTTTCTATATTGGCGCTGGCCATAAAGGAATTCTCTGACCTACCTTGTCTGATTGTGGGACGTAAGACCCTCATTTCAGAAGTGATCTTGCCCCATACCCTAAAAGAAGGAGTCCTACACAGAGGGGCCAAAAGGAATCTGAACAGACAGGCCTTACAGGGTTTCCCCTCTCAGTCTATGAGTATTAGACCATACTCTTTTTGTCCAATCACATTTCTACACAGTTGTCAGTCATGCCTATTCAATGATGTTCCCATGAAAGGCTCAAGCAAGAGACCAAGATTCAAAGAGTTTCTGGATAGCTGAACACATGGAGGTTCCTAAAGGGTGGCATATCCAGGGAGGTCATGGAAGCTCCACGCCCCTTCTCCCCTACCTTGCCTTTGCCTCTCTTCATCTGTATCATTTCTAACATCTTTTATAACAAACCAGTAAACATAAGTGTTTCCCTGGGTTATTTGACCCACTCCAGCAAATTAATTGAACCCAAAGAGGGAGTTATGAAAACCCCAACTTGAAGCTGATTGGTCAGAAATTCTGGAGGCCTGGAGTTGCAACTGACATGTGAAGTAGGGGCAGTCTTTTGGGAATGAATCCTCAACATGTGGGATCTGATGCTATCTCCAGGTAAGCCACAACAGAATTGTAGAATTTGTTGCTTGCTTAGTAGCAGGAAGAACACCTCCGCCCCAGTTTAGTCACAGATATCTTCTGTGTTGATTGTTGTTAAGAGAGAGAATAGAAAAAGCACTTTGAGTGTGGTTTTTTCCCACAGAAGTCTTTATTGTCTACAATTCATGAAGTAATTTAATATTGTTATGCATTATATTTGTTCCACTTTCCTTTAAAACTTACCATTCTAATTTTTCTCTCACAGTCAATATTTTGACCTATTCATGCTTACCAATTTCTTTGTTTTCCATTTCTTCTTTCATCCTCTTTTGAATTTCCATAATCTTTTTTCTAAAGTTTATTGTTTACTAGGTCTTTCTGCCTGGCTAGAACTTGTAAATAATAAACACTTTCCGTTTTTATTTTAAAATATCTTTATTTCATCCTGACTGAAATAATATTTTTAGCTGGGTCTAGGTTCCTAGATTGAATTATTTCCCCTTAGTACTCTGAATACACTAACAAGGTCTTTATCCGCGTTTTTAATGAGGAACCTGCTCTTAATGGGTAAGTAATCATCTCTGAAGTCAGACTGGGTCCAACTTGACTCCACCACTCACTTGCTGTGTGACTTTGGGCAAAGTCTACAATCTTTCTGTACCTCACTTTTCCTATCTGTAAAATGGGGAGAAATCTAAAGCGTAGTGCATTGGGTTATTTAAAGATTCATGCATGTGTAGTGTCTGAGACATAAAAAGCATTTGGCATTATTCCTATTTATTTGCTCAAGATGAGATGCCTTCTTGTGTTTGAATTGTTGTGTTACATTGCTCCCAGAAACATCTTGATTAGATGATTTTTCCCAGAAAAATAACAGATGCAGTCAATAAATGCTGCTCCCACCGAGACACCAAAATATCCCGTAAACCAACATACTCTGAGCAGATCTTCGCAGTGAAAACGCTGAGTCCACAGAGCGGCCACACAGACACGAGGCTGAAGAGGAAGGAAGCTGGGAACCCTGCGCGGGGTGAGTGCCAGGACTAGTTCCAGGCCCAGAAAGTTTCTTAGGGAAGGGTTGAGTAAAGTGACAGTGGGGCAGCCCACTCTCCTCACGTATTTCTGGGATCCCAGCTATAAGAGATCCTATGACCCCCACAGACAGTTGAATTGGCAGGGGGATCTGCCCAGGGAGTAGGCAGAGACAGAGCTCCAGGTTGCAGGGAGCCCAGGGGGTTTTGTGTGCATGGCAGCTGCAGAGGAAGGTGGCTATAGGCGCCTATCCCCCAAGGGTCCCCATCTGACCTCAACTTACCAGTGAGCCAAGAGAGAGCAGGGCCGTCCTTCCTGCGGGACTGGGGCGCATATGTTCTGCGGGACCCCCTGCACGCTGCCCCTCCCAAAGCCCCTGTCTGGTTGTTCCTGCAGGAGTGTGTGCACCGTGCCGCCTCCGCTGCCCAGCCTGAGTTCTTGCTAGCGACCCCGCCTGAATGCTTTCCAGGCAGTTTGGGAGCGCTTCGGATCCCCCAACACAGCAGGGGTCTGACCCCGAGGGGCCGAAAGACAGAGCCCAATGCCCCAAGGTTGCAGCACAGAGCTCAGGAGTGCCCAGCTGAGACCTGTGGCTGGTGCGCAAGCGCGGGGGAGGAGCCTCCACTCAGAACACTGAGAGGAGTGAGAAGCAGTTCGTGGGCCAGCGCGGGATGAAACTTGTCTCTCTCAGGGCCTTTCAGCGAAGGGTTGCGGCCTGTCTGCAAGCCTTAGCCTCTGCCGGAGAGAGCCCCCACAGCTCCGAACACCTAACAAAGGAAACGTAAGTGCAGCTCCAGTGATTGGAGGGGGCTCCTCTAAGGGCCAGGAGAGGACTTGGCAAAAGGATCATCTCTCTCCCCTGAACTATGGAGCATGGCTGCGAATACAAAATACCAAAGAGCCAGCGCTGAGTCAGAGCCTGCCGGCAATTACTCTTAAGCGCCATCTACTGGTTTGCCACCGAAATTACAATTTCAAAATATTCTGCCAGTATAGAGCGCCTGTAAAACCCAGAGCAAGAATCTAGCCACAAAGATCCCATACAGAGCCTTGGCCCTCTGAAAGTATCCAGAAATGAAGCCAATTGACTATACTCAACATATACCACAGTTAAGCCCTCAAGGTAAATGAATAATATAAAAACAAGACGACAAAGGAACACCAGCCCTCTCAAAAGAGTCAGCACAAGAACTCTGGCAATTCAAAACGTCAAATAAGCATACTAGCCCCTCAGCAAGGACTGAAATGTCCGGAATGACAGACATAGAATTCAGAATCTGGATACCAAAGAAGCTCGTCAAGATTCAAGAGGAAGTAGAAACCCAATCCAAGGAATCCAGTAAAAGTGACCCAAAAATTGAAAGACAAAATAGCCATTTTTAAAAAGAACCAAACTGAACTGGAATTAAAAAATTCACTACAAAATTTTCATAATAGTGTTGGAAGCATTAACAGAGGAATAGATCAAGCTGTGGAATCTCAGAGCTCAAAAACTGATTCTTCAAATCAACTCAGATAAAAATAAAGAAAAACATTTTAAATATACAAATCTTCAGAGAAGTATGGCATAATATATGACTCATTGGCATTCCTAAGAGAGAAGGAGAGAGAGTAAGCAGCTTGGAAAACATATTTGAGGACATAGTCCATGGAAGGTTTCCCAGTCTCGCTAGAAAGGTTGAGATGCAAATTCAAGAAATACAGAGAACCCCTGTGAGATACAAGATGAACATCACTAAGGCATGCTATCATATTCACCAAGGTCAGCATTAAAGAAAATATCTTAAAGGCAGCTAGAGAAAAGAGTCAGGTCACTTACAAAGGGAATCCCATCAGGCTAGCAGTGGACCTCTCAGCAGAAACATCACAAGCCAGATAAAACTGGGGACCTATTTTTATCATCCATAAACAAAAGAAATTCTAACCATGAATTTCATATCCTGCCAAACTAAGCTTCAGGAGCAAAAGAGAAATAAAATTATTTCCAGACAAGCAAATGCTAAAGGAATGCATTAGCACTAGACTAGCCTTACAAGAAGTCCTAGGGAGTGGTAAACATGGAAATGAAAGAACAACACCTGCTACCACAAAATCACACTTAAGCATATAACCCAAAGACGCTATAAAGCCACTACACAACCAAGTCTACAAAACACCCAGCTAACAACACAATGACAGGATCAAAATCTAACATATCAGCTCTAACCTTGAATGTAAATGGTCTAAATGCCCCATCCAAAAGGCATAGACTGGCAAGTTGGAAAAAAGACAAGACTCAAATGTCTGTTGTCTTCAAGAGACTCATCTTCCATGTGATGACATTGAGAGGCTCAAAGTAAAGAGATGGAAAAAGATCTATCATGCAAATGGAAAACAAAAAAGGGCAGGAGTTGCTATTTTTATATCAGACAAAACAGATTTTAAAACAACAACAATCAAGAAGAACAACGAAGAGCATTACATAATAATGAAGGGTTCAATTCAACAAGAAAACTTAACTATCCTAAACATATATGCACCCAGCATTGGAGCACACAGATTCATAAAACAAGATCTTCTTGACCTACAAAAAGACTTAGATGCCACACAATGATAGTGGGAGGCTTCAGCACCTTGCTGACAGCATTAGACAGATTATTGAGGCAGAAAACTAACAAAGAAATTCTGGACTTAAACTCAACACTTGAACAATTTGACCTAATAGACATCTACAGAATGCTGTACTATACAACTACAGAATATAAATTATTCTCATCTCCACATATAATATATTCTAAGATCAACCATGTGCTCAGCCATTAAGCAAGTCTCAATAAATTTTTAAAAAATTGAACTCATACCAACCATACTCTCTAACCACAGTGCAAGAAAAATAGAAATCAAGACCAAGAAGATCTTTCAAAACTACACAAATTACATGAACAACTTTTTCTGAATGACTCTTGGGTGAAGAATGAAATTAAGGCAGAAATCAAAAAATATATATTTGAAACTAATTAAAACTTACCAAAATCTTTAGGCTATGACTAAAGCAGTGTTAACAGGAAAGTTTATAGCCTCAAATGCCTACATCAATAAGTTAGAAAGATCTCAAATTAACAATCTAACATTGTACCTGGAGAAACTAGAACAAAAAAGAGCAAACCAACCCCAAATCTAGCAGAAGAAAAAAAATAACTAAATCCGAAAACAACTGAACAAAATTGAGGCACAAAAATGCATACGAAAGATCAATAAAAGCAAAAGTTGGTTTTTCAAAAGAATAAATGAGATCGATAGACTGTAACTAGATTAACGACAAAAAAGAATCCAAAGAAACACAATCCAAAATGATAAAAATGACATTACAACTAATCCCACAGAAATATAAAAGATCCTCAGACTATTACGAACACCTCTATGCACACAAATTAGAAAATCTAGAGGAAATGTAAAAATTCCTGGAAACACACAACATCCCAAGATTGAACCAGGAAGAAAGCAAAAAACATGGACAGACCAATAACAAGTTCCAAAATTGAATCAGCAATAAAAAAAGTACCTACCTGAAAGAGGCCTAGAGCAGACTCTCCCTCACAACCCTCAGAAGAAACCAACCTGCGGGCACCTTGCCCTTGGACTTTCAGCCTCTAGAACTGTGAGCCAATAAACGTCTGTTGTTTAAGCCACAAAAAAAAAAAAAAAAAAAAAAAAAAAAAAGTACCTACTAACAAAAATAAACAAAAACAAAAAGCCCTGGATTAGATGGATTCACAACTGAATTCTACCAACTGTACAAAGAACTGGTACCAATCCTATTGAAACTATTCCAAAAAATTGAGAAGGGCCTCCTCCTTAACTTATTCTACAAAGTCAGCATCATCCTGATACCAAAATCTGGCACAGATCCAACAACAAAAAAAGTAACTTCAGGCCAATATTCCTGATGAACAGAGAAACAAAAATTCTCAGCAAAATACTAGTAAACCATATCCACCAGCACATCAAAAGTTAATTCACCACCACAAAGTAGGCTTTACTTCTGAGATGCAAGGCTGTTTCAACACATGCAAATCAATAAATGTGATTCACCACATAAAACCATATGATCACCTAAATAGAGGGAAACAAAGCTTCTGATAAAATTCAATATCCCTTCATGATAAAAAAAAAACCTCCTCAACAAACTTAGCATCAAATGAACATAATCCACAGCCAACATTATACTGAACAGGCAAAAGCTGAAGGCATTCCCCTTGAGAACCAGCATAAGATAAGGATGCCCACTCTCAAACACCTATTCAACATAGTTTTGGAAGTCCTAAGCAGAGCAATCAGGCAAGAGAAAAAAAATACAAGGCATCCAAATAGGAGAATAAAAAGCCAAACTATTTCTCTTCACTAACGATATGATTCTATACCTAGAAAACCCTAAAGACTCTGCCAAAAGGCCCCTGGAACTGATAAACAACTTCAGTACGGTTTCAGAACACATAATCAATGCACAAAAATTAGTAGCATTTATATACCAATAACATTCTAGCTGAGAACCAAATCAAGAACACAATCTCATTTACAATAGCCACACACAAAAAAGAAATGCCTAGGAATAAATCTACCCAAGGAGCTGAAAGATCTCTACAAGGAGAACTACAAAATACTGCTGAAAGAAATCAGAGATGACACAAATAAATGGAAAAACATTCCATGTTCAGGGGTTGGAACAATCAATATTATTAAAATGGCCATACTGCCCAAAGCAATTTACAGATTCAATGTTATTTCTATCAAACTACCAATATCATTTTTCACAAAATTAGAAAAAACTATCTAAGATTTATATGGAACCAAAAAAGAGCCTGAATAGCCAAAGCAATCCTAAGCAAAAAGAACAAAACCAAAGGCATCACATTGCTTGACTTCAAACTATACTACAAGGATACAGTAACCAAAACAGCATGACATTAGTACAAAAACAGACACATAGACCAAAGGAACAGAATAGAGAACCCAGAAATAAAGCCACACACAACCACCGGATCTTCAACAAACTCAAAAAAATAAGCAATGAGGAAAAGACTCTCTTTCAATAAATAGTGGGATACTGGCTATTACAATATAAATAATAGTATATGATATCTGATTATATTATATTATAGTATTAATATAATATAATTATATATTATTATAATTAATATAATTAATAATTATTATATATTATATTCTATATTATTATATTAATAATATATAATATATTCTTTATATTATAAATAATATATATTATTTATAATATAAATGTATATTATTCATAATATAAATAATATATATGATATATAATATATTATAAATATTATAAATATGATATATAATATATTATAATACTATAAATAATATGTGCTATATAATATATTACAAATACTATAAATAATATGATATATAATATATTATAAATACTATAAATAATATGATATATACTATAAATACTATAAATAATATATGATATATACTATAAATACCATAAATAATATATGATATATACTATAAATACTATAAATCATATATGATATATACTATAAATACTATAAATAATATATGATATATATTATAAATACTATAAATAATATATGATATATATTATAAATACTATAAATAATATATGATATATATTATAAATACTATAAATAATATATGATATATAATACATTATAAATATTATTATATAACATATTATAAATATTATAAATAATATATTATATATTAATTATATTATTATATATTTATCATAATATATTATAAATAATATATATTAATATATATTATATATTTTATTATATATTAAATATATAATATATCATATATATACTATATATTATATATTATATCATATATACTATATATTATATATCATATATACTATATAATATATATTATATATACTATATAATATATATTATATATACTATATAATATATATTATATATACTATATAATATATATTATATATACTATATAATATACTATATTATATATACTATATAATATACTATATTATATATACTATATAATGTACTATATTATATAATATACTATATTATATATAATATACTATATTATATAATATACTATATTATATATAATATACTATATTATATAATATACTATATTATATATAATATACTATATTATATATAATATACTATATTATATATAATATACTATATTATATATAATATACTATATTATATATAATATACTATATTATATATAATATACTATATTATATATAATATACTATATTATATATAATATACTATATTATATATAATATAGTATATGATATATAATATACTATATGATATATAATATACTATATGATATATAATATACTATATTATATATAATATACTATATGATATATAATATACTATATGATATATAATATACTATATGATATATAATATACTATATGATATATAATATACTATATGATATATAATATACTATATGATATATAATATACTATATTATATATAATATACTATATGATATATAATATACTATATTATATATAATATACTATATTATATATAATATACTATATTATATATAATATACTATATTATATATAATATACTATATTATATATAATATATGATATACTATATTATATATAATATATGATATACTATATTATATATAATATATGATATACTATATTATATATAATTATATTATATATAATATATAATGTACTATATTATATATTATATATAATGTACTATATTATATATTATATATAATGTACTATATTATATATTATATATAGTATAGTATATAGTATATAGTATATATACTATATTATATATTATATATAATATAGTATATAGTATATAGTATATATTAGTAATATCTTATATAATATTATATATAATATATATTATATATTAATATATTATATATTATTTATAATATATATTATATATTATTATTATATTATACATTAATAATATATATTATATATTATATATTATATATTATATATTGTTAATATATATTATTATATATTATATAATATATAATATATTATTATATATTATATAATATATAATATATTATTATATATTATATAATATATAATATATTATTATATATTATATAATATATAATATATTATTATATATTATATAATATATAATATATTATTATATATTATATAATATATAATATATTATTATATATTATATAATATATAATATATTATTATATATTATTATATATTATATATTTTATATATAATATATAATATAATATATTATATTATATATTATGTATTATATATTTTATATATAATATGTAATATAATATATCATATTATATATTATTATATATTATATATTTTATATATAATATATAACATAATATATTATATTATATTATATATTATAGAATATATAATAATATATTTTATATAATTTGTTATAATATATATTATATTATTATTATATAATTATATAAATAATATATAATAATAATATAATATAATATATCTTATATTATATTACAATATTATAATAAATAATAATATATATTATATAATAATATTATATTATATATTAGATATTATATATTAATAATATATAATATATTATTAATATATAATATAGATATTATATATCATATATAATATAGATATTATATATCGTATATAATATAATATAGATATTATATATCATATATAATATAGATATTATATATTGTATATCATATAATATAGATATTATATATGATATATCATATAATATAGATATTATATATGATATATCATATAATATCCATATTATATGATATATCATATATAATATCTATATTATAATATAGATATTATATGATATATCATATAATATAGATATTATATGATATATCATATATAATATTATATATATTAATATTATAGATATTATATTATATACAATATAACATAGATATTATATTATACAATATATAATATCGATATTATATTGTATAATATAATATCGATATTATATTGTATAATATAATATAGATATTATATTATACAATATAATATAGATATTATATTATACAATATAATATAGATATTATATTATACAATATAATATAGATATTATATTATACAATATAATATAGATATTATATTATACAATATAATATATTAATAGATATATATCATATATATAATATATATATTATATTATATAAATATATTAATAGATATATATTATATATATAATATATATATTATATATATAATATATATATTATATTATATAAATATAATAATAGATATATATTATATATAATATAATATAATAATATATAATATAATATGATAATATATAATATATTATTAATATAATGTAAATAATATAAATGCTGGGATACTGGCTATCCATATGCAGAAGAATGAAACTGGACTCCTACCTATCACTATATACAAAAATTAAAAAGATTTAAATGTTAGACCTCAAAATCCTATAAAAACATCCTACAAGAAAACCTAGGAAATACCCTTGTTGACATTGGCCTTGGCAAAGAATGTGTGGCTAAGTCCCCAAAAGCAATTGCAACAAAAACAAATGTTGGTGAGACTTAATTACACTAAAGAACTTCTGCACAACAAGAGGAACTACCAAAAATGTAAACAGATAACCTACAAAATGGGAGAAAATATTTGTAAACTATGCATCTGACCAAGGTCAAATATCCGGAATCTATAAGGAATTTAAACAATCGAACAAACAAAAAACAAATAAGCTCATTAGAATGTGGGCAAGGACATGAACAGAAACTTCTCAAAAGAAGACTTACAAGCAGCCAAGAAACATATGAAAAAGTGGTTATCATTAATCATCAGAGAAATGCAAATCAAAACCACAATGAGATACCATCTCACAAAAGTCAGAATAGCTTTTGTTAAAAAGTCAAAAAATAACAGATGTTGGCGAAGCTGTTGGGGGCGCCAGGGAAGGGACATTTATATACTCTTGGAGGGAATGTAGATTGGCCCAGCCACTGCAGATAGCAGTTTGGAGATTTCTCAAAGAACTAAAAGTTAAAAAAAAAAAACAACAACAACTAAAAGCTGAGGTACCAGTCAACCTAGCAATCCCATTACTTGGTGTATATGCAAAGAAAAACAAACTGTTTTACCAAAAGGATACCTATGTGTTCACTGCGGCACAACACACAATAGAAAAAACATGGAATCAACCCAGGTGCCCACCAACAGTGGACTGGATAAAGAAAATGTGGTACATATACACCATGGAATACAATGCCGTGTTAAAAAAGAATGAAATCCGGCCGGGCGCGGTGGCTCACTCCTGTAATCCCAGCACTTTGAGAGGCCGAGGCGGGTGGATGACGAGTTCAGGAGATTGAGACCATCCTGGCTAACACAGTGAAACTCCGTCTCTACTAAAAATACAAAAAAATTAGCTGGGTGTGGTGGCAAGTGCCTGTAGTCCCAGCTACTCCGGAGGCTGAGGCAGGAGAAAGGCGTGAACTCGGGAGGCGGAGCTTGCAGTGAGCCGAGATGGCATCACCGCACTCCAGCCTGGGTGACAGAGCGAGACTCCGTCTCGAAAAAAAAAAAAAAAAGAAAGAAATCCTGTGAACTAAGGCAGAAGCAGAAAACCAAATACCACGTTTTCTCACTTATAAGTGGGAGCTAAACATTGGGTACACATGAACATAAAATGGGAACAACAGACACTGGGGATTACTAGAATGGGGAGAGAAGGACGGGGCATGGGTTGAAAAACTACCTATTGGATATGCTGCTCATTACCAGGGTGATGGCTTCATTCATACCACAAATCTCAGCATCACACAATATAATACCTCTGTAACAACCCTGTACATGAAGCTGATGATCCTAAAATAAAAGTTGAAAACGTAAAAAGAAAAATCATGATGAATATCTCTTCAAATATTGCCTTTCTTTCACCTTTTTCTATGGGAACTCCTAATTAATGTGTGATTGCCTTCCTCACTATAATCACCATGCAGCAATCTCTCCTATTTCTTACATCTTTAGTTATTTGTGCTGTATTTTAGGTAATTTCCTTAGGACTACTCTCAGTTCACTAATTCTTTTTTCAGTTATGAGTAATCTGTTGCTTAACCCAGGACTTTTTTTGTTGTTGATTTTAAAGATGTAGATTTTCAGGTCTTTATTAGTCAGGGTTCTCAGAGAAACAAAACTAACAGAATATACATATATGGATCTTAATAAGCAAAAAAAACCCAAACAACCCCATTAAAAGGTGGGCAAAGGACATGGACATTTCTCAAAAGATTAACAAGAGGCCAGTGCACATATGAAAAGTGCTCATCATCACTAATCAGCAGAGAAATGCAAATAAAAACCACAATGAGATATTGCCTCACAACACTCGGAATGGCTTTTGTTAAGAAGTCAAAAAATGTAGGAAGTGAGGAGCGCCTCTTCCCGGCCGCCATCACATCTGGGAAGTGAGGAGCGTCTCTGCCCGGCCGCCCATTGTCTGAGATGTGGGGAGCACCTCTGCCCTGCCGCCCCATCCGGGATGTGAGGAGCGTCTCTGCCCGGCCGCCCCGTCTGAGAAGTGAGGAGACCCTCTGCCTGGCAACCGCCCCATCTGAGAAGTGAGGAGACCCTCCGCCCAGCAGCCACCCCGTCTGGGAAGTGAGGAGCGTCTCCGCCCGGCAGCCACCTCGTCCGGGAGGGAGGTGGGGGGGGGTCAGCCCCCCGCCCGGCCAGCCACCCCGTCCGGGAGGGAGGTGGGGGGGTCAGCCCCCGCCCGGCCAGCCGCCCCGTCTGGGAGGGAGGTGGGGGGGTCAGCCCCCCGCCCGGCCAGCTGCCCCGTCCAGAAGGTGAGGGGCGCCTCTGCCCGGCCACCCCTACTGGGAAGTGAGGAGCCCCTCTGCCCGGGCAGCCGCCCCGTCCGGGAGGGAGGTGGGGGGGTCAGCCCCCCGCCCGGCCAGCCGCCCCGTCCGGGAGGGAGGTGGGGGGGTCAGCCCCCCGCCCGGCGAGCCGCCCCGTCTGGGAGGGAGGTGGGGGGGTCAGCCCCCCACCCGGCCAGCCGCCCCGTCTGGGAAGTGAGGAGCCCCTCTGCCCGGCCACCACCCCGTCTGGGAGGTGTACCCAACAGCTCATTGAGAACGGGCCATGATGACAATGGCGGTTTTGTGGAATAGAAAGGGGGGAAAGGTGGGGAAAAGATTGAGAAATCGGATGGTTGCCGTGTCTGTGTAGAAAGAGGTAGACATGGGAGACTTTTCATTTTGTTCTGTACTAAGAAAAATTCTTCTGCCTTGGGATCCTGTTGATCTATGACCTTACCCCCAACCCTGTGCTCTCTGAAACATGTGCTGTATCCACTCAGGGTTGAATGGATTAAGGGCGGTGCAAGATGTACTTTTTTAGACAGATGCTTGAAGGCAGCATGCTCCTTAAGAGTCATCACCACTCCCTAATCTCAAGTACCCAGGGACACAAAAGCTGCGGAAGGCCGCAGGGTCCTCTGCCTAGGAAAACCAGAGACCTTTGTTCACTTGTTTATCTGCTGACCTTCCCTCCACTATTGTCCTGTGACCCTGCCAAATCCCCCTCTGCGAGAAACACCCAAGAATGATCAATAAAAATAAATAAATAAAAAGAAGTCAAAAAATAACAGACGTTGGTGAAGCTGTGGAGAAAAGGTACAGTTATACACCGTTGGGAGAAATGTAAATTGGTCCAGCCACTGGATCAATTATATATATGGACAGAAAGAGGGAGAGAAAGATAATAGGTTTATTATGAAAATTGGCTCATGCAATTATGGGGACTGAGAAGTCTCACAATATGTTGTCTGCAAGCTGGAGAACCAGGAAAGATAATGGTGGAATTGAGTCTGAGTCCAGAAGCCTGAAAACTGGATAAACCAATGGCATAATTCCCAGAGTCTGAAGGCTCAAGAACTGGGAGCTTTGATGTTCAGGGGCAGAAGATGGATATTTTAGCTTGAGATGAGAGAGAGAATTTGCCCCTCCTCTGTCTCTTTATTCTGTATGAGACCTCCTGCTCATCATTTAAGTTTCAGCTTAAATGTTATCTCCTCGGAAAAGACTTCCTCAGCCACATTTCCTGGAGTAGCACTCACTCCCCTGGACACTGTATATTTCATTGTCCTTTTCTGGTCTCAATTGCACTTATCATTTACGTATTTATCTACTTATTTAATTTTAAATTTCTACTTACTAATCATTTATCTTTCCCAACTAGAATGTAAGCTCTGTGAGAGCAGGGGCTTGGTCCATTATGCTCTCCACCATATCCCTAGCACCTGGAATAGTGTCTGTCACATTGTAGGCTCTTGGTTATTTGGATACACTGAATTAGCAAATGAATCAATGAACGAATAAAAGAAACTGCAACTACTTTTGCTTTACATGTTCTTTCCCTGATGTGGTCCTCATCAAGTTGACAATAATGGTGTGTACCCTGCCTTCTTTGGGTAGAGGTAAGCATGTGACCCAACTTGGGACAATTCTTGATATGGTTTGGCTCTATGTCCCCACCCAAGTCTCATATGTAATTGTAATCCCCATGTGTCAGGAGAGGGGCCTGGTGGGAGGTGATGGGATCATGGGGGCAGATTTCCCCCTTGCTTTTCTCATGATAGTGAGTGAGTTCTCACGAGATCTGATGGTTTAAAAGTATGGCACTATCAACCCAAATGCCCATCAATGATTGCCCGGATAAAGCAAATGTGGTATATATATACCATAGAATACTATGCAGCCATAAAAAGGAACGAGATCATGTCCTTTGCAGGGACATGGATGGAGCTGGAAGCCATTATCCTCAGCAAACTAATGTGGGAACAGAAAACCAAACACCGCATAGTCTCACTTATAAGAGGGAGCTGAACAATGAGAACACAGACATAGGAAAGGGAACAACACACACTGGGGCCTGCTGGGGGAAGGTGGGAGGGAGAGCATTAGGGAAAAGAGCTAATGCATGCTAGGCTTAATACCTAGGCAATGGGTTGATAGGTGCAGCAAACCACCATAGCACACGTTTACCTATGTAATAAACCTGCACATCCTGCACATGTACCCAGGAACTTAAAAATAAATAATAAAATAAAATCAGTGTGGCACTCCCCATTTTGCTCTTGCGTTCTCCTTCTCCACCACAGTAAGATGTGCCTTGCTCGATTGTAAGTTTCCTGAGGCCTCCCCAGCCATGCAGAACTGTGGGTCAATTAAATCTCCTTTCTTTATAAATTACTCAGTCTCAGGTAGTTCTTTATAGCAGTGTGATAATGGACTAATACAATTATGAACCTACATTCTTTTGAATACAGTGATTAGTCCAAGGATTGTGCACAGGTCCCAGCCAGGTCAATTGGTGCACTTCTACAAAAGTTTCAAAATAGAAAATTAAAATAAGAAATTATCTTGGCTCACAAACTTTAAGGATATGTATGTAGGGCCATGGGTAGCCACCATCTTCTTTTGAAGCATAAGGAGTCTGTCAAGGATAGACAAACGTGAAATTAAAACTTAAAGTGAAGTTGGGCTAAGAGATGAAGCTAGAAAGAGCACTTTGATACCTTCAGTTAAACCTGGTTTCTAGTATTGCTTGAAGCTGGTATCACAGTTCAATGAGTCACTACATTTCTATTTTTGCTAGAGCCAGATTGAGTTGGGTTCCTGTACCATTCAACTAAGAGTCCTGACTATGAGTAGGTGCTTCACACAGGTAACTCCCAAGCTTTCTGCTTCTCTCTGCCACATGAAAGACTAAAGTATAGCAACACCAAGCAACAGCCATGGCATTTGGCCCTACCATCCTGGAGTGCAGTTCAAAAATTGAGCTTGAGAGAGGACAGCTACAAGTCTACTCCCTGTTTCAGAGCAGCTGCATGCTGTTTGAGAGGTCCTGCCACGGTTCCCTTTCTTTCACTCCTCATTAAGCAACAAGGAACAAGGTTGATGGTCAATGGAGGGTAACTTTTCTTTCTCCCACCCCAGACCCACTCTGAAAAAGATCCTTTGTTCCAGATCAGATCATCAATAGCACTGGCAATGACTATGACCCTTCCTCCCTTTCCGACAACCCCACTCCTCCTCCCAATGTCCAGGTCCAGATGAGAGGCAAATTGAAATCTTATGCCAAATCACAGAGCTGTGGCTGGCTTCCTTATTCTACTCCTTTATGAAAAGAAATAGCAATGATAACAGTAGGGTTAGTTGTGCCTGGCTGGTTGCAAAACAAAACCTTTTCTGCCAAGGCCAGAGTCAGAACGATTCATAATGGGTACTTTAAAGCTCAAAAGAAAAACTTAGCAAAAGGCAGCAAAATGTTCAGCAAAATTCATACAAGAGAGGTGAAGTCCTTATCTCTCCACTTAGCACTTGACTGGGCCACCTGGCTTCTCACTCTAATTCATCCTTTTCTTGAATATGCTTATAACTTGTCAGGGATCTATTCCTTTCCCTTAAATTTCCTCGCTTAGGGACAGCATCTCCCTCCAGAGTTCTCACCTTCTCCCCATGTGTTCCCTTAAGTCCAGGGTTCATCAGAAAAAAAGACCTCCTCATACGCAGTGAAGCCATTCCCGTTGATATACTTTATTTCTATTACTAAGACCTAGGGGCAAGAAAATACTGAAATTGAGCAGCTTCTAAAGTCTAACCAGTTCTCAGAACCAAGTAGTGAAGAGAAGACAAAGAGCCAAAATTTATTCTGTTTTAAGTCACTCAGTTTGTGGTCATTTGTTATGGCAACCATAGGAAACTAATGCACTAGCCTACGTCATGCCTGCTCTGTGCTTAAACCTGTGCTATGTGCTCTGCACTCCTTATTCATGGCAAAAACATCCTTACAAGGGAGGTACTGTTACTCTTGTTTAACAGACAAAGGGCTTAAATGCCTTGTCCAAGGTCTGCTGAGGAGAGAGTGGAGCCTGAATTCAAATTCAAGTCTATCCAATTCTGAAGCCCATGCTTTCTCCAGCATGCCAGTATTTCTGTAGTTAATAAAATGTTTGTTTTCAAATAATTAAAGAATACGATCTGGCCAGGCATGGTGGCTCATACCTGTAATCCCAGCACTTTGGGAGGCCGAGGTGGGTGGATCACTTGAGGTCAGGAGTTCGAGACCAGCCTGGCCAACATGGTGAAAACCTGTCTCTACTGAAAATACAAAAATTAGCCGGGCATGGTGGTGGACACCTCTAATCCCAACTACTCTGGAGGCTGAGCCAGGAGAATCACTTGAACTCAGGAGGTGGAGGTTTCAGGCAAAGGTTTCAGTGAATCTAGATGGCGCCACTGCACTGCAGCCTGGGTAACAGAGCGAGACTCTGTCTGAAACAAACAAAAAAAGAATAGGATCTGATTCTGATTGTCTGATTTCTAGTTTTTAGCATATTTGACATCCAGAACATTTCATTTCTTAACACGTCTTCCTCTCTTATATGACACAATGATTTTCAGTAATAATCATAAAATGAAAGAATGTATTTCAAGTATGGACTAAAATTTGCATTTACCAAACAAAATGATTGCACTTCACAGTCCACACGTTTCATTGTTTCATTATTAAGCAGAAATAAAAATTCCCAGTGGTCACACAGAAGGATGTAATTGAAGAACTAAATTTTGTTTCTTTCCTTACAGCCATTGTGCTCTAACTCTTCCTTTTTATTCTACTGCTTAAACACAGAAATAGACACTACCACAAAAGTTGGAGGCATGAGCTGAGCCCTAAGTGAGTAGAAACAATTCTAAACCTACAAGAATCTACTCTAGAAACAAACTAATGTGGCTGTGCCATGTTGGGGTCTGACTATATAACTGGGAGTTGTCTGAATTAACTTCCACACTGAACACAATGTTCACTAAAAAATATGTAGGCCAGGCACAGTGGCTCACGCCTGTAATCCCAATACCTTTGGAGGCCAAGGTGGAAGGATCGCTTGACCCCAGGAGTTTGAGACTAGCCTGGGCAACATAGCAAGACCTAATCTCTACTAACAAATAAAGAATTAGCCAGGCATCGTGACATGTACTTGTAGTCCCAGCTACTCTGGGACTGAGGAAGTAGTCCCAGCTACTCTGGAGGCTGAGGAAGGAGTATCACTTGAGCCCAGAAGGTTGAGGCTGCAGTGAGCTATGATCATGCCACTACATTGCAGTCTGGGCAACAGAGCAAGATGATGTCTCAAAAAATAATAATAATAAGCTTTTCTTTTTTTACTACTGTAGTAAAAACAAAACACACACACACAACATAAAATTTACCATCTTAGCCAATTTTAACAGTACAGTTTAGTAAAGATCATTCACATAGTTGTACAACAGATCTCTAGAACTTTTTCATCTTGCAAAACTCAATCTGTATCCACTGAACAATTTCTCATTTCCTGCTTCCTCCAGTCCGGAGTAACCACCATTCTACTTTTTGTTTCTAAGAATTTGATCACTGTAGATAACCTCATTTAAGTGGAATTGTGTAGTATTTATCTTTTTGTGATTGGCTTATTCATGTGTGTGAAATGTAAAAAAAAAATGAAGCTAACAAATATTTTATTAAAACTAAACATTAATGTGTTTCATGCCACTGAACTGTACACTTAACCATGGCTAAAATGGTAATCATATTTTATCACAGTAAAAAAAAAAAATGGAAAAACACTCTCAACACTAACTGTAACACTAACTGTAACAATTAGACCAGTTAGAACAAAAAATTATTTCTTATGGGAAGGTGTTCTATCATTGACATAGTTTAGGATTGCTGGCACATGGTAATAATAAAAAGCACACTACATGTAATCAATTTAATGATTGTGTTTATGTTCTCGGCCAGCAGTTCACCTCATTGCCCGTCCCCCAGGACTGACTGCCCCCCTCCCTGGGCACAACACTACTGCAAAATATGCCAAGAGCAGGATTTGATAGCTTTACCATGAGGCTGTCCAGCAATGTGGGCTCCCATGCTCACATATTTAAAGTGGGGTTTTTCAGTAACTGTCTTAGTCTGTTCAGGTTGCTGTAACAAAATACCATGAAATTGGTAGTTTCTAAACAATTGGCATTTATGTCTCAGAGTTCTGGAGACTGAGAAGTCCCAGATCAAGGGGCCAGCAGACTTGGTGTCTGGTGAGAGTCTGTTCCTTGTTGCACTCTCACATGGTGGAAAGGGCTAGCTAGTTCTCTGAGTCTCTTCCTAAGTGCATTATGCCCTCACTGCCGAAAGACACCCCGTCTAATACCATCACCTTGGGTTAGAATTGCAGCATATGAATTTGGGGATGTAGAAACATTCAGACCATAACAATAACCACAGGACATTTGTCTCCAAGTTTCTATATTCCTGATGCATCCTGCCATGAAACCCGCAGAAGCCACGCCCACTTTAATTGCATTAGGGAGCTCTCTTAGGAATAAACTTATTTCACCATCAGATTCACCAGAAGGGAAGTGATATGAGGTAAGGCTAGACAGATCTCCTTCAAGCAAACAAACATACTTTTTTTTTTTTTCTGTGAAAACATTCTTTTCCTTTAACTCATTGAACTATTAGGAGAGGGCAAAAACAGAACTGACTACTTTGCCAACCCCCAAGTCTTCACTGAATGACTCTTCAGAAGGACTTTGCTGTCATGGTCCCAGCCAGTGTTTTTATTTGTCTCTCTGTCTTTTCAGAGTGGTGAGTACAGACAGTGGAGAGTGAAGAACTGTCCCCAGAATATCTCCTCTGAACAGAAACAAGAGACCAGGTTGGCTGCAAGGCCACAGCCTCTTATTAACAGGTGTAGCTAAGATGGAAACCATTTGTTCCTGGAAACTGAGGTGACGAAAAGACCCATCCCATCCTAAGCTAGGGATGGAGTATCTTGACCTCACTCTGCCAATCTGCCCTAGCTTCAAACTATGGTCTCGCTGTGTGGCCTTAGGCAAATTACTTGGCCTCCACAAAGCTCCATCAACTCATCTGTAAAATGAAGATAAAAATAACCACCCTCAAGGCTACTGTATTTGAAAAAACAGGCAATGCATTTGTCACTCAAGAAGTATTTATTCCGAGTCCCCATCCCTGTTTTCTTCATACTTGCTGCATACTTCAAAACCAGTATTTCCAAACACTTCTCTCTGCTCCACAAAAGCTGTGTCTGTAAAATCTTTCAGTGTCCTTCTTCTACCTTTAATACCCTCCCTGAGAACAGGAACTCTTGGTTGTGGGAGACGAATTCTATGGAAAGGCTCCAGAACACATGGAGCATGTCAAAAAGGAGGCTTTAAGAACATGAAAATAACACTAAGTATATATATCACACACCCTCTTTATAACATAGAACTTAAAAGCTGAGTGCCATCTCAAGATAGAGCACAGGGTCCTTATACATTTCACACCAAGAAGGAGAGGAAGTCTTGGAAAGTTGATCAGAGCAGATTTGTGCTAGAACAAGTTCAGGAAGATGTCAAGGACTTTGGAGTCTCTGTGCTCTTTCAACTCCTACAAATGGACCTCCAGTGGCCTCATCCACTGAGGCCGATTGGCCCCCAGAGAGAGATGCTATGCAAGGGATGAAGAATCTTGAAGGGACTCTGCCAATTCTACCAATCAGTCACTTCATCAAGACTGTAGGGAGTTTGAATATGGGTTTAGTTGTCATGGTACACATAGTAGGTATTCAAGTATTTGCGGAATACATGAATGATACAAAATATAATGGGCTTAAATGTAACAAACTCCTTTATGTTCGAAGATAATCAGCCAACCACAATTGTGATGCTGGTATTACAAGTATTGCTATTTTGGTAATTCACTGAAGATTTTTGAATAGGATATTGAATGTCTAATGGGAAGAAGGGGCTAATTGGGAAGGCAAAAGACTCCTACAAGGGGAAGGTGATATCTTAAGACACACTTTGCATGAATAATGCTTTTCTTTCTTGGTTGCAAACAACAGAAACAGACTTATTTTAAGCAGAAAAGGGATTGGAAGGGTACAGTAGTTTGCAGCCAAAGTCTGCTTAGGAGGTTGCCAATAGCACTCTTGCCCCAGTCAATATCACACCACCAGACCTGAACATATATAGGACCTCTGACTGATTCTGCAACTTTGTTTCATGCTCTTAAGACTCAAAGTCCTGAGTGTAAACATCAGTCTGACCACCTCAGATTTTGGTCCCTGTTTCTGGATCCAGTGACAGGTGACTTCTTACTTGCTATTTTACTTCCATAAAGAGGTATATATTACCCTCCATTCTTCTTGGCATGAAGCAAAATAGGAAGGGTATTCTGACACTGAGAAGCCAAAACAACAAATGTCCCTTGTACATCCCTGCTGAAAGTAAACAGCTCTAAAGAGCTTTACTCTCAGCCAGGCGCAGTGGCTCACGCCTGTAATCCTAGCACTTTGGGAGGCCAATGCGGGTGGATCATGAGGTCAGGAGATCGAGACCATCCTAACATGATGAAACCCCGTCTCTACTAAAAATACAAAAACAAAATTAGGAAGGCGTGGTGGCGGGAACCTGTAGTCCCAGTTAACGTGGGAGGCTGAGCCGGAAGAATGGTGTGAACCCGGGAGGCGGAGCTTGCAGTGAGCTGAGATGGTGCCGCTGCACTCCAGCCTGGGCAACAGAGCGAGACTCTTGTCTCTAAAAACAAAAAAAGCTTTACTCTCTTCATCTCTTGCAAATAACCTGGGTGAACTTTAGTTTTCCTGGCCCTATTTGCCCCACTCAGCAATGCCACCCTAACCTATGCATCATTAGCATGGAGGTTCTGTCAACACAGAGAAGTCAATGTACTCTTTTTCAAAGTGGAGGAGACATTGTGAGAATCAGAGTGATGTATCCGTATCTTCAATGTTTGACAACTCTGTTTTGCTCCTTAAATGAACTGGACAGACTCCATTCATATTTGGAAAAGTCCATTTTTAAAATGATAGTTCTATCATAGTTTTAGCTTTGAGAAAATTCAACTTATTTAGACATATAATTTAGGATTTTTTTGGCGGGGGGAGAGAGGGAGCTTAAAGGCCCTCCCACTGTTTGATTATCCCTCTCCCATACCCAGCACTCAATTTTCTTCCCTCTGACACTTTCTGCTGTAGCCAGATGCATTGTTTCACCAACTTACCCTCCCAGGATTGTTTGGTTATAATGAACTCTTTCACTGGCTCTCAATTTGTTTTTGCTATTTTTGACCATTAATTTTTTCCAGTTCACGAATAATTTTAAATTATGCAAATAAGTATGAAATTAAGCATATAATTGTGACATCTGAGTGCTGACTGTGTACCAGGCACCAGCCTAAGAGCTTTACATGCATCACACCTCATTTCATCCTCAAAATCTTGTCATTTTACAGCTGGAGAAACAAAAGCCAAAAGCTTAAGCTTAATCAAAGTAGGGGCTTGAATTAAACTGCAAAATACAAGATTTGCTGGCAATAAATAAGATATCTTTATTATGATTATGTTAATAGTTAAAATTTGCATGTTTTCTAGATAGTCTGTTAACAGGATAAAAAAATACAAAAAGGCGAGCTTCTTAATGATTCAGCTGAATTAACTATAAAATTAAAATACCTGCTAATTATTATCTTCTAAAATAACACAAAATATATTCAATACGCAATACAAACCTCAGTAATCCAATTCTCCTAATATGCAATTATTTATAACCTCTGAACTAAGAGGAAGTGGTTTGACTAAACAGAGAAATAACAATGTTTTTATCCTAAGTAATCTATACTTTGGAGTAGAAATACTTATTTAATACAATATGTTAATTATTAATATTTCACAAGGAGTAATCTTTATTTTGAAAAACAATGTTAATTATACCAATTTTTAGTTATAATTTGTTAGTGTGAATTCGCCCAACCTAAATTCCTGTGTGCCTGGAAAATACAACTTTTTAAAAGCTAGTATTAATAATTTGTAACACAGTTTACTAATTCAAATTGACATCTCAATCTACTTATCTTTAAGGTACAGAATTTAGCATCTTTTTGTTGTTAAATGGAATTCTCATTAACAATGTAAAGCATTTTCCTTTCTAAATTGTATTTTAATCAATTATCTATAACAATGCCATATACTAGTAAGCAAAGCAAGCAACATTTTTTTTAAATAACATCTTTAATTAAAGTTTTTGCAAAGTAGAATATTAAACTTAAAATAGGTCTTAGTACATCAAAATACTAAGTTCTCTAATTGTATTCCAAGATGGTCTTTAAAACATAATATCCCATATATCACAGAAGAGCAACCTTGATCTGCAATGAATTTTACAAACATAATAAATATATTTACGCCATTACACATAACAGTATGTACAACAGCAGTTGACAATAGTAGCTCAGAACAGCAAAAAGGATTAGCCCCACCCCCCAAGTCATAGTCCTGATGTAGACTGGACTGATTAAGGAACCTTGACTGAAAGAGTAGTTACTAACTCAATGTGTAGTAACTTCCCTTAAAAGAGAAGAGAAAAAGTTTTTTTGTTCCTCAAAATAAACAAAAATGTTAGTTTGGTGTGTTCTTCATTAAACCATAGACAATGACAAAAGACAAGAGTAAGGCAGGCTTAAAAAGGGAACAATATTAAACTTCGTAATAATTTTCATAGCATAATAGAGGACTAAAATGCAAAGCTATTTAACAAACTCATGAGGAAACAAGTAAAGCAACTATTTTTTAACTAAAGAATTCAAAATCTGCTATAGCTGATTCTGACAGGTAGGTGAGAGAAAGACATGAAATAAAATGAAAATGTACAAAGATGGATCAACAAACTATTACATTGCACAAAAGCTTAAAAAAAAGTTCAAGATGAAATAATCGGAAAAACAGGAATTTTCTCAAGTAGAAGAAAATGCTAAGTCATAAAGAGAACTCCCAAGGGGAAATTATGTCTGTTTTCCTATACAAGGGGTATTTACCCTCTGATAAGAATGGTGACATTATTGCTATGAGAATCAAAAATTACTCTTAGAGGGAGACAACTCTTTTCATTCCTCCATAAAAGCCAGGAAAAAAAAAATCTTTGATTTTCATTATAGCAAAAGAAAATATTCATATAAAAGCTATATGTTATTTCCTAAAACCAGAATCTATTATGCTCATTAAGCATACATTTTAATTACTACACACTGCTCAAGTCTTGATGTAATCTTAGAACAAGAAAGTGGCTTTGCTTTTAAAAGAGGCAACAGTGTAAATGTGACATTATGATGGCATTTTAATTAACAGAAAGAAATGTGAACATTTAAAAAATAGAAAAGCCCAATATAAAGATCCCCCTCACATAACAGACATTTTACTCTAGAAATTAATTGCACATTAAAGAGTTGTTTTAGCCATATGTGGCACTCCACAGAAATTAAACATGCTCTCAGGCATTCAAATGGTCTGATTACCCAAATGGCCACCAAGCAAGAGTTTGTATACTGAAAGGCACACATTTCCATGTTTTATCTTGTAATTTTGTGTAAATTTTCCTTAGCACTGTTGATTAATGTTAATTTAAGTAAAAGGTGCCATCGCCATCTGTGCAAATCTAAACAAATCCTCTCCAGAAACCATTACTTATTTTCATAATACCAAGTCTGAACTATTTTCTGCCTTTAGATAAACATGCTACTTTCATTTTCAAATTCTGAAAGTGGAAATCCCTTGCCTTTTCAAAGGAATGACATTTTAATGGAACCTAATACGAAATGATTTGTTAAATACAATGTTAAAAGCATGATTAAGAATTCAAGTACAATAAAAGATAAGCAAGTGACATTCTTACAGCAAAAGCTACTATAATAAAACTAAAACATGCTATTTGATTAAAAAGGACATGATGCAAATAACATATAAGAGCACAATTTGGTATGCAATGTAGCTTGGACCAGCTTTCAGAATTTTCACAGGTAAAAGAAAAGCATTTGCCAAGTATACCATAATTCATATGCAATACGCAGGTGCAAATACAAATGGTTATTTCCTGCTTCAAAAATAACAAAATAACCACTCTGAAAGCAGTGGTTGTTAATATTTGAAAAATAAAGTTATAAAAACAGGCCAGTATACAACACTACTATGAATATGAATGTTTGCCTACATAAAGGGCCCAAGACAAGCTGAATATCATGCAGTAATCCAAGTTTCAGTAGCATAAAAACTACTAGATAGCCAAAGGGTTTCACTTAAGCAACGCTGCAGCACTGCTGAATTTTTATAGGTAGTTCAGGTCACTGACTTCCTTACTGAGTAAATACAAACCTACTAGCAACTATATTGAAGAACAGTTGAACAACAGCACTTCTGTGATGTTACTCCCTCCCATTTCCTCTTCTCTCAGTCTTATTAATAATAATATATATTTTAAAATCTCTGTGTGCTTTGAGAGTCGCAGAATAAACAAACTTCCCCTCAAAAAACTAAATTAATATAGTCAAAATAAAAGCTGTATTACCAGTTATGGCATCTAAATAAAATCTAACTACTAGCATGCTAGACACCACCATTAACACCAAAGTTTAGAACATAAGTTAAAGAGATCAAGGTGGTAAGCTGGGTGGGAAGTAGAAAAAAAAATTTTTGCCTTTTTTTAAAGTTAAAAGATTTGTGTTAAAAAAGAAACACTATATAATAGCTCACAGTTTTCTTCTCTGTAATGTACTTTAAAAAGTGTTTATGTGTTACTTCTGAAAACGCAAAGGCAAAAGGAAGACAAAAACTGAAGATTAAAAAAATATATCAATATACAAGTAACCTAAACACATGTAAATTTTGTCAAGATAAACCATGGAAAGTTGAATTCGTTGTAAGAACACAATGGTGAAGACAAGCATTCCTGCAGTTCTCCCAGGCAGCGAATTCACACTGAACACAGCAGTGCCATATTGTTCTTCAGAGCCCCTTACAGAATACAGACCTATGCATTCTTAACATACATATTACATTTCTATTATTTTTACTATACAAGTCAAATTTCTATGCTTTCTTCCCAATGTGCAAACTGGAGCCAACGTCTTTATTTTCAATGGCCTGGAAGGGCCACCAAATGAAAGAGAGGTAACTTAGTGGCCCACCCACCTCTTCCCCCCAAAATTTTCCCCTCAAATTACAAAGTTGATTTTAAAAACTTGTTGAATTAGAATAATAGATTTTTAAAATTCTTTACTAGTAAACACAAGAAACTTTTATAATTACTAAATTGTTTAATAAAAATCCAGGTCCTCACCACCTGCCCTATGCTAATCAATGCACAGACTGTTAACTGAATGTTTAGCTTAAAAACTAAACACATTTATAAGCACACACTTCAGCCCAACAGGAAAAGTCTACATATATTCATGTGTATACAATTTCAGCTAGATGGTATGCTTGCAAAATAAAACTATATTCCTGAGGAGCTAGTTTGGGGTTTCTTTTTAAGGTGTGGCACTAAAAGAAACAAATTAAGTTTTTCTGTAAGGAAATTAAAGTTGTGGTTTCAATTCCACTGAACTCAGACAAGACCCAAGTCTTTAATTACATTTAATAAGTATGAAAACCTAATTAAAATAAATATTCATTCCTGGGTCAAATTTTATCTCCAAACTATGATCACTGATAACTTTAAATCTTAAATAGATGTTTCATAAAGCTGGAAAGGAAGAGGTATATATCACTGAGGGAGAATAGCAAGTAAAAATATTTAAGACCTATTATGAGAGTTTTAAATTGTTTTCTTATACAAGTGAATTAAAATTCAACACAATTCTTACCCTTTTGTAAAAAGCTCACACGCAACTTTTACCAAATATAACCACATACAATAAGCAGTTTCAGTTCAATCTATCAAAAGGGAAGTTTCTTCAGTTCATTCCAACAAGTATCTTCTGATTGAACCCAAGTTGGAGGAAGGAATATAGACAAAGCTTTACATGCTAATTACCGGTGGCAGGTACCTGTATTTAAAATCAACAATTATGGTTTTCCTACACAAAACCCCAACCCTCCCACCCAACAACCCCAGTTGCTACAGTTCCATGGCTTGCCAGTAAGTAGTGTCTATGTTGTCAAGGTCTATCTTTGTTCCAGTAGCTTTGCTTCTACTGCGCTTTTCTGACATGCAGAAATGAAGTTTTGGTTGGCATATGCCCCAAGTTTCAAACTGTCCGCTTTACATTTTTTTTAAGTTTCTTTTATTTATAAAAGAAAAAAAGCAACTCTTCACCATTCTGCATCTCCAATGGCTTTGGAAAATATATAATCTCTTCCATTAAGATTCATAATGCCATCCTTGAGATGAAATTTCCATTTGTTTTTACTTCTGTGTATCTAAACAAAAACAACATTTTAAAAATTGAGAGATACAATCAGAAAACAGAGAAAACAAGTAACAAAAAACCCATACACACACACACGTACACACACACCCCCCCACAAAACAGTATTTACAGTATTGTATTTGCAAATTGGTTTGTTTTTGTAGAAGAAGGGTCTCCTATGTTGTGCAGGCTGGGCTCGAGCTCCTGGCCTCACGTGATCCTTCTGTCTCAGCCTCCCAAAGTGTTGGGATTACAAGCGTGAGTCACAGCACCTGGCCTAAAAATTGGTTTCTTAATAAAGTTTAATTTCACCAAAAAGAACAACCAAAAAAAAAAAAACCACACACAAAACTCACTCACTAGGTGGGTCTAAAAACAAATTTATCTGTAATTAGTACTATTTTATAGCTTTTAGTACTTGTGTTCATTAAAGTAGTTAAAAAATATTTCTTTACAAAATGTCTTATCTCTCTACCAGGTTTGCATATATATTTTCAAGGTCTACCTCAAAAAGACTATCCTCCACAAAGCTTTCCCAAATCTTACCAGCTAAAACTATTCTTTTCCACTGTTAAATTCCCAATGGTATTTTCATTGACATTTCTTACATTATTTTTAAGTAATACAATTATGGACTCATTTCTTCTACCAAAATAAAACTCCTTATAGAGTTCTCAAGACCTAACTACCATGGAACCTTATACATAGCAGTATTTTAAAAATACATCTAAAGGATGCTAATCATCCAGTCACTTACAGCAGATTTCAAAAACTATGTACATCCACAGTTAAACAAAAAGAGCTGAAGGGTAGGCTCTGGGCACTCCCATCTTTGCCTTCACTTATAGTCCTTAGTTGTTTGTAATTCCATGGATTTGGTGGGGGAGAGGAGTTGTAAAACTTAATGAACTGAAGTGACCTTTCTTCCTTTTCCCAGTAAGTCACACTAATTATTTAATGTTCAAGTTCCACATCTTCTGCAAAGAAGGCCCCATGGTTCTCCCTATTCTATGAGCTAAAGGTACCTAAAAAAAAAAAAAAAAAAAATCAACTAGTTCAGGCTTTCATTTTCAGAAGAAGAAATGACAGATTGGATAGGGTTCAATGGTTTGACCAAGTGTATACTGCTACTAAGTGACAATCATGATTTTCAAGTCTTGGTCCAGTACGCTTTTACTAAATCAGTCTGTTTCATATAATAATGCAGAAATGCTCAACAGGTACAGATATTTTCTTTTTCTTTTTTTTCTTTGAGACAGAGTCTCACTCTGTTATCCAGGCTGGAGTGCAATGGCACGATGTTGGCTCACTGCAACCTCCCCCTCCCAGATTCAAGTGATTCTCCTGCCTCAGCCTCCTGAGTAGCTGGGATTACAGGCACTCACCATCACGCCCGGCTAATTTTTGTATTTTTGTAGAGATGGGTTTCACCAGGCTGGCCAGGCTGGTCTTGAACTCTTGACCTCAGGTGATCCCCCACCTCGGCCTCCCAAAGTGCTGGGATTACGGGCGTGAGCCACTGCACCCGGCCAGGTACAGATATTTTCTGAGATCTCATTCCTAAAATTCCATGGCCTAACCTCCCAGTGCAAACATTCTTTATGACATATTCCTGGCAAATGGTTGTGCAGTGTCTGCTTAAATACGATTAGAAACAGTGAGCAAAGAATTTCAAATTAAGTTATTCCTTTTTGGAACAGCTCTCTTGTAAAATCTTTCAGAGTTTACCCTTACGGAAATCTGCTTCTCCAACTTCCATTTATTGATCCTAGCTCTGCTTTTTGAGACTTAAAAAAAAAAAATCACTCAATCAAACAACCTTCATCTTATTTGGAAACTACTCTCATGTTCTTCTTCTGGATTCAAACTTTTCTTACTTATTAAAGCAAAACAAAGCACAATAAAGGTAAAACAGCAGGTAGGGTAGAGACTGTTGGATTAAGAACTAATTATATCTCTGGTCTAAATACACTACATAAATGCTAAATGTAGCATCTTAAGATTGATGACTTGAATGTCTAACGGACATACCAGACTTGGCATGTCCAACCAGCTCCACATGCAGCTTTTCCTCATCTGAACTGATGGTATCACCATCCTTCTTTCAGAATCCTCATCAAAAAATCTCAAGAGTCATTCTTGATTCCTTTTTCTTTTCTACCACAAATCTCAGAGTCAGGAAATGCTGTTAACATTCTTCCTTCAAAACAAATCCAAAATCCAACTACTTCTCACCAACTTTAATACCATCACCATAGGCCTAGTCATCATTATCTCCCATTTGAATTATTATAATATCCCCCTAAATAGTCTCGTTTCAGCAACCTCTGCTTCCTCCTCATATGCTCTCTACAAAGAAAGCAAAGTAATCCTTTCAAAATTTAAATCAGTTCATACCATTTGTCTCACTGAAACCTTCCAATAACTTTCTGATTCACTTAAGAGTAAGAGCCATGTCCTTACAAAATCCTTACCATCTGCCTTCCCTTACCTCTCTACCTACTACTGTACTCTCCTCTTCCCTCACTCCAGTCTAGCCACACAGGCCTCCTTGCTGTTCCTCACATACAACAGACTCTGCCACCAGATGACAGGGCTAACTCTTTCCAAGTCTTTGCTAAAATGTCATTTTCTCCAAAGACCTACTATGACTATCCTATTTAAAACTGAAACCAAACCTGTCCTCTTTCCCTGCTCTTTATTTTTCCATACCGACTATCAGCTTCTAACATATAAATATTTTATTATGTTTTAAATAAATAAATAAATCCTAATTTATTATGTTTTAGAATCTATCTCCCCTGATTGGAGTAAGCTTCCCAATGGCAGGGACTGTTCTGTTTTGATCATTAGTGTATCTCAAGCTCCAAGAATAGTGCCAAGGGACATCATAAACAGTATTTGTTGCACATGAAAAGAGCTGTCTCCCCTTTTCTTTGATTTCCTATAAAGTATTATTTATTCTACAAACGTGTATACAAATGTATTTCCAGCATGAACCAAGTGACTGCAACCAGAAAGACAGTGGGCTTAGCTAGACAAAAACAAGAAAGTGATGAGTAGCCAGGAAATAAGAGATTCTATAGACAAGTAAAGAAACTGACTGCATTCTGTCATAGGACAGGACAATTTGCAAAAAATAAATGTACGAAAGTTTCATGGGCCAACTAATCCACACAGTCAACACTGAAGTCATGTTGGGTAATAAATGGTAAATATTTTTATATTAATAGAAGTACAAAGTCACAACTAAAAAGTAATCTATTTACCGGCCCTAAGCCCTTCATGAAGGAATGTTCTTAAAGCCAGGAGAAAGCCCTCTTAAATTTCCTAATTAAAAATGTGTTAAAGCAAGTTTACCTACACCTGATGCTATTTTCGCTAAATGCTGTATCAGCCCTTATCCACCCACACGTAAGCAAGAACTCTACCATATTATTAGCATTTAACTAAGATTCTGATTTGATTGGCAATACAAGCTTTATTAGTCGTTCTATGATCTCTTCTAAAATTGACTCATTGTTGACATTCTAAAGTTAAGGCTTCAAAACTACATTCCTGAAATTCAAGTTGGCTCAAACAATATCCAACCTCATTTTGCGCAGTCAAAGAAAACTGCTGTTCTTTACTATTGGCTAAAGACATCAAGCTACCACCCCCCTCCAATCTTCAGAGCAATTCATTTGATTCTCAAAATTAGACCTCTGCAAATTTTAAAATTATTTATCATTCAGCACACCGTTTAGAGCTATTTCCCACTTACTAATTTAAAACAGTAAAGTAATGTCTCTGGGAGCAAAACAAACCAATTTTAACATTTAAAATATTATGAGTACAGTTTGTGCCAAAGGAGAATACAACCATTGTCTTAAAGTAGGAAGACACTTAAAAGTATATTCTTCAGTCAGGCTAAAACAAAGGTCCTCGCTTGCCTGATAAATCTGACATCTCATCATGAAATTGTGTTCTGGATAATTTGGTTGCAAGGAGATCCTCTGAGACTTCCTAACAATAAAGATTTAATGGTATCTTTTGTTTTAACCTCATAGTCTTGCTCTATGTGTATCTAACAGGAAATTACATTTATTATACTGCACATGGTATATGGTTTTAAGAATAGTCTCTCAGAAGTCATTATGCACAAAAATGAATGCTGTGAAACTCTCAATGACCTTACTGTCTTCATTCTATAACTTCACTGGTAAAACTAGCTTAACTCCACCTTTTTATTAGTAAATAAGATCCATAGTATTGGCATTCTCCCTATAGATCTGTTTGAAGTAAGCACGGCTACTTATCACATTCATTTCCATAAAAGCAACAGAATTAAGATTTTCTTCATCTATAAAGGAAACTTCATGCAAGCCATGAATTTTACATGTTCATAACTACATCGCCAGGGCCTAGAATAGTGTCTGGTAAATTTCTACACTCTATAAATGTTGAATAAATAAGCTTTTGTTACAATTTTCAGCATTTGGTAAAGATCTCTACTAAAATTATAAATGCAACGTAATATTTGCATGCATTATAAATTTAATGATTGTAATAAAAAAACTGTATTACAATTTAAATGTCTTGAAAACAAAAATCTCAGAAATAATACAAATAAATGTAACAAAAATACTTGGAAAGAAGCACCCTGTCTAGGAATTAAGAAAATAAGGAATCAATGGCTAGTTTTCACGGTATCTGGTTTAAAAATTCCTTAATGTTAGCAAACTACAGCAAAGTTAAATAATTTTCAGTAAAAACTTATGTTTGTTTTTAGCACTGTTCATTGCCTTAGTCTTTTCCTTAATAATAAAAACAGTTACAGAGATTCAATTGAACCCTTCTAGTTTTGAGATAGTTGAGGCTAAATAGAAAACAGAATTATCTCATTGAGTTAGCTATTACCACAAAGGACAACCTCAAAGTGGCTGTTTACTCTGCTTACAAGTTCAAAGACTGTCTAAATAGAAAAAGAAGATCGTAGCTCTTTTCATTTCATTCATAACTTATTTTTCAAACACAAAGCTAAGAAATTAATCTTTCATTCTATTAAAATAATCCACAAAACTCTAACAGGGTTTTCGTACTATTCATAATGAATTTAAGAGGCATGAATCAGCTGCCCAAATGTTTCAATAAGGCAGAAAGAATAATGTAGGGAAGAAATTACAACACAAATAACGTCAGTAATCTGAAGATGACATCCTTACCTTATCATATTGGCATACAACAACATTTTCTGTGTCAAAGAGTTCCTGTCCTTCCTCATCACTCACATCATCTTCACTATTGAGGGGCTCCTACAAATAAAAGGAGAGTTCTTATTACTATAAGAAGGCCTTAATATTCACTGAAAAAAAAAATATAATGACCTTGATGTTCTTTGAGAACCAAATGCCAAATGCATATATGTACGCCATGAATTTAATATTGTCAAATCAGCTGTTAACAGTTTGCCAATATTACTGAAATGTAAGAAATTAAATATAATTAAATTAGCTAAGCTATGTAATTTTTAAGTCTGAAAAGATGTTTATCTTTATTTTCTTCTTTCTTTTTTTGAGACACAGTCTCGCTCTGTAGCCAGGCTGGTGCAATCTCGGCTCACTGCAACCTCTGCCTCCCGGCTTCGAGCAATTCTCCTGCCTCAGCCTCCCCAGTAGCTGGCACTACTGGCACGCGCCACCACACCCAGCTGATTTTTGTGTTTTTAGTACAGACGGTGTTTCACAATGTTGGCCAAGATGGTCTTGATCTCTTGACCTCGTGATCCACCTGCCTAGGCCTCCCAAAGTGCTGGGATTACAGGCGTGAGCCACCACACCCGGCCTATCTTTATTTTCTTTATTCTTTAAAAACAGTACAAGAAGATAATTCTCTACAATAACTGTTTAAGATGCCTAGAAAAGGACCTAATATGAAGGTTCAAAAGAGCTAATGGCACTATGTACTACAAATCATATAAAACAGAAAACAGTGGAGAAATTAGAGGAGAAAAGAAGAGCAATGCAATAGGCTAGCAGTCTGCCTTGCTGTCTTTACATTAAAGAACTTGGACTCTAAATACAAATCAGCATGTTTAGCATGATGATGGTTATGGTAGAGGTATGAAGCAGAATTAAGATTCAGACTTTTTTTTTTCTTAAAGGCAGAAAGTAGGAAATCTCAGCATTAAAGAGAGTTAGGGGCCAAGATAAAACCTAACTAGAGCATAAAATAAACAACCATGTTAAATTTCGCTTCAATTGTGACAGAAGATAGAAGATGTAACTGAGATTTCTAATAAATGCAGAAAGAGAAGACAAAAGTAGAGAAGACAATAATCAAGACTATATTATGGACAGGCACAGTGGCTCATGCCTGTTAATTCTAGCACTTTGGGAGGCCTAGGCGGGACAATCACTTCAGGCCAGGAGTTTGAGACCAGCCAGGGAAATACAGTGAGATGCCACCTCTACAAAAAATAAAATTAGCGAGGTATGGTGGCATATGCCTATAGTCCCACCTACTCAGGAGGATGAGGGTGGGAGGATTACTTGAATCCAGGTGGTTGAAGCTATGAGCCTTGATCACACCATTGCACTCCAGCCTGGACAACAACCTGAGACTCTATATCAACAATAAGAACAACAAAAAAAATTATTATGTCTAGGCCTATACCTACTTACACAGGTGTGTATGTATAGATATTCTTTAATTTAAAATAGGTATCATCAATGTAAAATGAAAAAAATTTTCTACACCAGGCGTGGTGGCTCACACCTGTAATTCCAGCACTTTAGGAGGCTGAGGCAGGCAGATCACGAGGTCAGGAGATCGAGACCATCCTGGCTAACACGGTGAAACCCTGTCTCTACTAAAAATACAAAAAAATTAGCCGGGCATGGTGGCAGGTGCCTGTAGTCCCAGCTACTCGGGAGGCTGAGGCAGGAGAATGGCGGGAACCCAGAAGGCGGAGCCTGCAGTAAGCCAAGATTGCACCACTGCACTCCAGCCTGGGCAGCAGAGTGAAACTCCATCTCAAAAAAAAAAAAAAAATCTCTGAGGTAAAATTCAAGTTAACAACATTCACTATTTTAGCATTTGTACATGTACAATTCAGGTGCAATGAACATTTACAGTGTATATAACACTCACCACTACCTAGTTCCAGAACATTTCATCACTCTTACCCATTAAGCTGTCACTCCCCATTCTCCCTGTCCCCTGGCAATCTATAATCTGCTGTCTGTATGGATTTGCCTATTCTGGATATTTCATATAAATGGAATCATATAATATGTGGCGTTGTGTGGCTGATGTCTTTCACATAGCATGTTTTCAAGGTTCATCCATGTTGTAGCATATACGAATACCTCATTCTTCTTATGGCTAAATAATATTCCACTGTTATCAGCTGATGAACATTTGGGTTTATACCACTTGGATATCATAAATAGGGCTGCTATGAACAGTCACATACAAGTTTTTTGAAAAACATGTTTTCAGTTCTCTTGTGTATATATTTAAGAGTGGAACTGCTGGGTCATATGGATAATTCTATACTTAATTTTTGAGGACTATCAAACTGTTTCCCACAGCAGCTGTACCATTTTACATTTCCACCAACAATGCACAAGGGCTCCAATTTCTCCAAATCCTCACCAGCATTTATTTTCTCTTTCTTTTTTGAGTATAGCTATTCTAGAAGGTGTAAAGTGGTTATCTCACTGTGGTTTTCATTTGCATTTCTCTAATGACTAATGATGCTGAGCATCTTTTCATATGCTTGTTAGCTATTTGTGTATCTTCTTTGGAGAAATGTCTATTCAAGTTCTTTGCCAGTTTTTAAATTGCGTTATCTTTTTGTTGTTACGCTGTTTAAGAGTTCTTTATATATTCTGGATAGTAGATCCTTATCAAATACATGATTTGCAAATATTTTCTCCCAGCTACTCAGGAGGCTGAGGCAGAAAGATCACTCCAGCCCGGGAGGTCAAGATGCTGAGGCTGCAGTGAGCCACGATCATGCCACTGCACTCCAGTCTGGGCAACAGAGTGAGATTCTGTCTCAAACAAAAACAAAAACAAAAACCACCTTTTTAATCTACAAAGTCCACTTTTTCTTTGATTGCTTGTACTCTGGGTGTCATGTCTAAGAAAACTGTTGCAAGCGGCTGGGCACAATGGCTCACGCCTGTAATCCCAGTACTTTGGGAGGCCGAGGTGGGCAGATCATGAGGTCAGGAGATCGAGACTATCCTGGCTAACACAGTGAAACCCCGTCTCTACTAAAAAAAAAAAATACAAAAAATTAGCTGGGCATGGTGGCGGGCACCTGTAGTCCCAGCTACTTGGGAGGCTGAGGCAGGAGAATGGTGTGAACCCAGGAGGCGGAGCTTGCAGTGAGCCGAGATCGCGCCACTGCACTCCAGCCTGGGCGATAGCGTGAGACTCCGTCTCGAAAAAAAAAAAAGAAACTGTTGCCAAAGCTATGGAGATTTACCCCTATGTTTTCTTCTAAGAGTTTTATAATTTCAGCTCTTAGATGTAGGTCCCTAATCCACTTTAATTTTTGTATGTGGTATGCCGTAGGGGTCCAACTTAACTCTTTTGCATGCAGATATCTAATTGTCCAAGCATAATTTGTTGAAGACTATTCTGTCCCTACTGAATAGTCTTGGTTGATGTTAAAGTTTTGCAACAAATAGCATAAATAGCAATATTCTATTTTAAAAAGATTAAGTTTACAGATCCAAAATGTTTGAAAAGTGAAAGAATGAAAAAAGCTGTACCAGGCAAATTCTAACCACAACAAAGCTGGTACAGCTCTAACAGTATCATACAAACAGACTTCATGGTTAAAAAAAATTACTAGCAATAACTTAAGACACTGTATGATCATAAATGGTTCAACTCACTGAGAAAAAACAATGAATGTTAAACTTACATGCACCTGTTTTGAGGCTCAAAATACAAAAAGGAAAAATGGCAGAAAAACAAGAAGAAATATATCAACTACCATAGTAGGAAACATGAACATATCTCACTCAGTAGTAAAAAATGGATCAAGTGGCCAGGCGCGGTGGCTCATGCCTATAATCCCAGCACTTTGGGAGGCGAAGGTGGGCGGATCACGAGGTCAGGAGATCGAGACCATCCTGGCTAACACAGCGAAACCCCATCTCTACTAAAAATACAAAAAATTAGCCGGGCGAGGTGGCGGGCGCCTCTAGTCCCAGCTACTCAGGAGGCTGAGGCAGGAGAATGGCGTAAACCCGGGGGACGGAGCCTGCAGTGAGCAGAGATAGTGCCACTGCACTCCAGTTTGGGTGACAGAGCGAGACTCCATCTCAAAAAAAAAAATGGATCAAGCACACAAAAAATATCAAGGATACATAAAGAGCATCTGAGCAAACCTACTGACAATATAAATCTAACAGACACATACAAATACCAAACAAGTGCAGAAAACACATTCTTTTCAAAGCATATACAAAAACTGACCAAATCAAGCAAGTCTCAAGCAATTTCAAAAGCTTCACACATCACACAGATCATATTCTCTACAAACAAAACAGTTAAGTCAGAAAAGAATAGAATGGGAAAAACACACTAGAGAGAATAAAGCTAAAAGTTTACTCTTTGAAAACATTAATAAAATCAACACATCCCTGGTAAGACTGAACAGGGAAAAAAAAGATGGCACAATAATTATATTAGGAATGAAGATGACAAAGGATTCTGGCATCAAAAAGACAATATCATGATTAACTTTATGTTAATCAACTTGAAAATTTAGATAAATATATAGAGAGTCCTAGAAAAATATAACTTATCAAAACGGTCTCAAACAGAAACAAAATACTTGAAGGGCATGAGATTACTAGACCCAGGTATCTGTAGTGGCATGTTTTAATAAATATCAACAGAAGAATTAAATACAATCTTTGAAAAAAAAAAAAGAGTTCAAAATACAGGAAACATGTCCCCAAATTCATTTAACAAAGCTACCATAACTGAAAACCTTGTAAGAAGAGTATGAGAACAGAAAATCACAGACAGTATCTATCAATCATAAATATCTACAAAAAAGTCCTCAACAAAATGAATTCAGCAATTTATAAAAAGAGAAATATAAAATGATCAAGTTGTGCTATCCCAGGAGTACAAGATTGGTTTACAAATAGAAAATCAATTAATGAACTCCATTATAAATAACATTACGTGAGAAATTGTACAAATCATTGCAGAAAAGGTGTTTAATTAAATGCAACATTCACTTACAGTTTAAAAAACAAAGCAATGCAAAGAAGGGAATTTACTTAACCTGATGAAGATATCCATTAAAAAAAAAAGAAAACCCACAACGAACATTAAACTTAACAGTGAAGCATGGAAAAGATTACTTTTCAGTTTAAGAAGAAGAGAAGAGTGCCTGCTATCACCATTTCTAATCAATACTGTTCCCGAAGGCTTAGCCAATAAGCCACAAAAAACTGCCATTCTTCATATAAGATGTGAAAGTCTACACAGAAGATACAAAAGAATCTACAGATACATTATGAGGACTAACAAAAGACATTAGGACGGTGGCTGGTTCAAGGATGAATATTAAAAGCGCTACATATTTCCATCCTACCAATAAACTGGAAAAGGTAATAAAAACATGTTACTTCGAGTAGCACTGAAACTATGAAGAATTTAGGGGGAGGAAATGGGCAAGAGACCTCAATAAGCACTTCTATACAAAACACAAATATCAAATAAATATACAAAAAGAGGCTAAAACTCCTAAGTGAGGAAATGCAAACTAAAACCAAAATGAAATACTATTTTCTACCTACCAGACCAGCAAAAATCAGGAAGCCTGACACTATCAGGTATTGATAAGGGGGTATGGACATCTGCACAATTATGTACTGAATGGCAGAAGTGATTTGGCATTTTATTATAAAGTTGCAGATGTGCATGACTTAGGAGCCAGAAGTTCAATGTTCGGTATAAAATTTAGAGAACCTCTTGCATTTGTGTCCCCAGAAGACATACACTACAATATTTTATAACTGTTTGTAACAGTAAACAACAAGAAACAATCCTGATGTCCACTGGATTAGAAAAATTGACAAATAAAATTATGGTATATTCAGCAATGAAAATAATTATAGCTATATGCAACAACTTGGATAAACCTCAGGAATATCATTTTAAGGGAAAAAAAACCAACTTGCAGAAGAATACGTAATTACTTCATTTACGTTGTAAACATGCAAAACTAAACAATATGCTATTTAGGAATATAGATATATATGGTAAAATATAAAAGCAATTAATAATCAACACAAATGTATGAGCAAAGGTACTTTGATGGCCTAGGAATGATGGGATTAGAGAGAGGCATCTAAGGCACTTTAAATAATGGAATTTTATTTTAACTAGATGGTGGGCACCAGGATGATTTTTATCTTGAAACATTTCTATTCATTTGTGTCTATTCAATATTCAATAATAAACTATGTTTTCTTCAGAAAAAAAATCACTTAGATAATTTAGAAGAACTTTGTACTAAGAAACAAAAAGACTGCATTTTAGGCTAACGAAGGCAATTAACAGTGAAAATTGTGGTGGGACAAATAGTTTTTGGAGCCTAGTAACTAAGCTGAAATAGTGAGGAAAACAAAGGCATATTTATATGCTTCTAGAAGAACACAGACATTCTAGGTTTTTAAGGAAGTGGTATAGAACATGGCCCAAAAGGTTTTAAATATTTAATAAATTTGTGACATTTGGTTCTTGAGTTTGCTCTCTCCCCAAATGTTGCCACGCTTTTTAAATTACTGAAGCAAAAGATTAACCACATCTATTTATCTACCAATGTCTTATGTTTAAGCCACATTATAAATGCGTAAGCCAGAGTTAGAATTACCTGTACTCTTTACTACACATATTAATACAATTTAATTTGTTACACATTTTTTATTACCAGCTATATGAAAGTTATATTTTATGAAGATAAATATAGCCAGAATATAAAAACCTTACTAAAGTTAAAACAATCTAACTTTATCTTTAAAATCTTATGTTGTACAGCACCTAACAGTCTCTGAAAAAAACAGGATATAATTTATCAGTTTTGTACCAACTAAAAAAGGAAATAATCAAGTAGATTATTTTAAGTATGTTACTAGAAACTTACTTCTTCCACCTGCCCATCTTCAGCTCCATCTTTCTCTTTGTCTTCCTCCTCATCATCATCATAGTCTTCTTCTTCATCTTCATCTTCTTCAGATGATGTATCCCCAGTTCCATCAACTTGTAAGACCAATGGAGCTTGTGTTTGAGCAGGCTGGGCCTGCGGTTGCTGCTGGCCAGTTGCAGTTATCTGTGCTTGGGCTGGTGTAGGTGCTGCCACTGTCGTAGGTATAACTTGAGTCTTATTTCCTGTAAATAAGATTTGCTGAGGCTGGATGATGACACCTGTCTGTGGTGAAATCCCTCCAGGAAGAGGAGCCAGCACCTAAAGCAAAAGAAAACCACATAACAGTAACTAGTTAAGAGGATCAAGTATGGTACACAGAAATAGAAACAAATGCTTAAGATTCACCAGAATGGCCATATTTCATACACAGTTAAAAACTACCAAAGTACAAAAGCAATTAGTTTAACTAGTGACCCATTAAATTTCTATTTTATCAAATTTCTAGAAAATAAGGATTTTCTAAAGATAACTGCTTCATTTATTGAGCACATACTATGTATATGCCAGCTACCAGGACAAAAGTTATACACTGCCTTCACATGAAGAACACTGGACTGAGAATCTGAAAACCTGGGTCTACCTTTTTTTTTTTTTTATAGATGGAGTCTCGTTCTGTCACCCAGGCTGGACTGCAATGGTGTGATCTCGGCTCACTGCAACCCCTGCCTCCTGGGTTCAAGTGATTCTCCCACCTCAGCCTCCTGAGTAGCTGGGACTACAGGTGCGTGCCACCATGCCCGGCTAATTTTGTTATTTTTAGCAGAGACGGGGTTTTACCATGTTGGTCAGGCTGGTCTCGAACACACGACCTCATGATCCGCCCGCCTCCCAAAGTGCTGGGATTACAGGCGTGAGCCACAACGCCTGGCCAACCTGGGTCTACTTTTGTCTAAAGTCAGACATAAATACAGCAGACGCAAGTCATTTAACTCCTCTTGGCCTCTGTTGTTTCACTGTCAAACTAGGCTCAATGGTTCTCAATCCTGGCTGCAAATATGAACCACCTGGCAGCTTAAAAAGTACTGATACCTTGGCCATACCCCTAATATTCTGACTCAGTGTGAGATAAAAGCTAATTATTTTTCTAAAAACCACCAGATCAGATTTCTGAAGTTCCTTTCCAGGTTCTGCATCTAGGATTCTAAAGTAAGCCACAACTTGAAAAAATATATACTAACAAATATTAACTATATGTATTACAATAAAGGAGGAGGACTAGATGCTTGTTACTTGCCATTAGGTTCAAGGAATGCAAAAATAAGACACAGTATTTCCTTTAAAATGCTTACACATGGTGTAACAACACAAAAGACAAAAAAATGGTATAATAGACAAAGCACTAACAACTCAAAAACACAGAAGATGTAGTACAAATATGACGCAGTGTTATGGGAACACAAGAGAGTGTACCAAATTCAACTTAGGGGACAAAGCATGATCAAATATTACTTATATTATTAGTAAGTAGTTTCTGTTTGTGCTTAAAGGCAGCGGTCCCCAACCCGTTAGAAACTGGGCTGCACAGCAGGAGGTGAGTGGTGGATGAGCCAGCATCACCACCTGAACTCTGCTTCCTGTCAGATCAGCAGCAGCATGAGATTCTCATAGGAGCAGGAACCCTACTGTGAACTGCACATGCAAGGATGGAGGTTGTGCACTCCTTATGCCTGATGACCTGAATTAAAAGTTTCACCCCGAAACCATCCCTGCTGCCCAGTACATGGAAAAATTGTCTTCCGCAAAAACCAGTCCCTGGTGTCAAAAAGCTAGGGGACCGCTGCTTTAAGGAGATTAGCCAGGTTTTTCTATTTGTTTGGGGGAAGTGCAGGGAGTTGCCAGACGGCATTCTTAAGAGAAGTGTAACATCAAGTGAAACCCAGAAGTGACAGCAGTACATAATTTTGGAAAGATGTAAATAAACTGGATTAATAGTACTGCTCTGATCTTGTCTCTATCATCATACTATTTTACTGACATTTAAAAAAGAGACAGACACATAAACATATAAAGTACATAAGTTCCTCAAGAAAATAACCATTCCTCTTTCATTTTAGTGCTCAAAGCACAAGAATATAACACAAGTAGATCCAAGTGTTTATTTTGATGTAAATGCAGCTAAAGAAAATAACTGGGAGCATGGCAAGAAATAAACCTGGAGAGTTCAAAGAAACAAGATCCACAAAAAGATTTTATAAACCATGTTGAGTTGTTTAGGCTCTTCTCAGTAGGCAATGAAAAGCTGTTAAAAGTTTTAGGATTTTTAGAAAGACAGGCCAGGCACAGTGGCTCACGCCCATAATCCCAGCACTTTGGGAGGCAAAAGCGGGCAGATCACCTGAAGTCAGGAGTTCAAGTCCAACCTAGACATGGTGAAACTCTGTCTCTATTAAAAATACAAAAATTAGCTGGGCACAGTGGTGCGTGCCACTAATCCCAGCTACTCAGGAGGCTGAGGCAGGAGAATCACTTGAACCCAGGAGGCGGAAGTTGCAGTGAGTTGAGATTGCACCATTGCACTCCACCCTAGGTGACAGAGAGAGACTCTGTCTCAAAAAAAAAAAAAAAAAAAAAAAAAAAAAAGATGACTATAAATCAGCCAGGTTGGTTAGAAGGGCAAAAGATGAGAGGCAGAGAAACCATTAAGAAGACAATGCAGCATTTTAGTGACAAATCATGGACAGTATGAACTAAGGAAATGAAAAAAGAGGCTGAGAAAAAAACAGTGTCAAACATATTAAGGGACTGCAAACCATGGCAAAACTGCAGTTAAAGAAAAAAAAAAGGCCGGGCGCAGTGGCTCACATCTGTAATCCCAGCACTTTGGGAGGCCGAGGCGGGTGGATCACAAGGTAAGGAGATAGAAACCATCCTAGCTAACACGGTGAAACCCCGTCTCTACTAAAAATACAAAAGTTAGCCAAGTGTGGTGGCGGGCGCCTGTAGTCCCAGCTACTTGGGAGGCTGAGGCAGGAGAATGGCATGAACCCAGCAAGCAGAGGTTGCAGTGAGCTGAGATCGCGCCACTGCACTCCAGCCTGGGTGAAAGAGCAAGACTCTGTCTCGAAAAAAAAAAAAAAAGAAAAGAAAAACTATTAACAAGAATTGGTAGGGCTTGATACCTTGGATATTAGAGGTAAGGAAAAGGGAGGATTCTACACACCCACTTCCAGTAAGCATCATAAAACTAGAGTCATGTCTGCGTCATTCACTCCTAAATCCCCTGACCCTTGTGAATACCCCGAGACTCAGTAACTGCTTATTGAATAAAGGCTGAATGACCAGCTTAGGAAGCTGGAAGGAGAGTGCTGCCACCTTCGAGGGGATGATGAAGGATGGGCAGAGACAACAGTAATTGTTTAATACATGTTTAATACATGCTGAATCTAAGTTAAGCTGTATACAGGAGAAATTTGAAACAACTGGGTCTGTAGCACTGAAAAAGTCTTTTGTGCATATAAGGAGAGGGAAACTACCCAGGGAATACATACAGAATAAAACAGAACCCCATACTGATCATAATAGAAGATTATTTTACCTGCTGTATAACAGGAGCTTGTACTCCACCAGGCTGCATTTGTGGTATAACCTGTTGTTGTAGAACCACTGACTGCTGAGGCTGAAAGATATATTGGGCACCATTGGCTGCTCTGACCACCTGAAGAAGCTGGCCTAAAGCAAAAAGCATGCATTCCGAGTTATCATTTTAGCAGTGACCATCTCAAAAGAAATGAATTCATATTTAATTTCATACCACCAAAGGCACAAGAAATTATCAAGAAAACTAACAATTTTATTAAAGGTTGTCATTCATACACAGTATGCATAATCCTGCCCTTCTCTGACTTCTCGCCATGTTCAAATACATTCCTTAAAATGTTTTATTTTTCATATTTACATCCTCATTCAGCTATTTCCAACAAGGTTTTAACAACAGATTATGAGACTTGACTAAAGCTTACATTATCTTTGCTAACCTTAGGAGTGAAGAAAGAGCAGTAAGATCAGACACTTCGGGAGCTGTTCATTTTTAAAGCTTTAAAGGAACAAAAGCTTAATAGCTCATTTAATATCTTGAACCAAACAAAGCACCAAAGAACTTTGCTTCAAAATTGCTAAAAGCAATAAAAGTTCACAGAACCAGTTATCATTGTCATACAATTCACACAGAATCAAATTCCCCCAATATGTTCCTTTAGATAACCCAGAATCTTGAATTGATTAAAAAGCAAATTACATCTTATTAAAATATGTAGCAAGACAAGCCCCTAATTTCACAAATTTACAAATTAACAAAAATAACATACACAGAATAGAAAATAAATAATAACTATATAATCAAGATTATAGGGAACACTTAAAATCCATGTAAATAAATTTTTCAAGCACCAATATGCCAAAACACATGAGCTAGACATTGGTCTTTTGTCAATGAAGAGATACTATGTATAATAATAGCATACAATAAATTTGCTCTTAATATGCTCTAGGAATTACTTTGATATCACAAGTTCAAATAAGTTTAATACTCACTTGGCATGTTAAATGTGTTCAGTAAAAAACTAAGTAAGCATTTTTATATAATCATACTTCAATAATAGGGTTATCATGCACAGATCAAAGGTTCAAGTACTATTTTCATCTTCTTTACTGTATCCTCAACAACGATTACAGTTGTGTTACAGCCCTCAAATAAAGTTATTTTAATAACCTAAACCAAATGGTAAAAGAAATATTAGTATTTTCTGTCTTTCAAAGAAGACAAAACCTAAGGGCTAGATAGTACAATTTTCTGAATTACATTTTAAAATGGTTCCATCATTCCTAATTACCTGAGTTTGTTAATATCTGCTGAACAGGAGTCACACCTGCAGGGAGTGCTAAGGTAGCAGCTGTAGCAGCAGCACTCTGAAAAAAACAAAGAAAAAATATCAAAACCACATACATATATAATACTGTTTCTCTCTAGCATATTTTAATAGTGTATGAAACTTTGTGTTTATAATATACCAAAATTTAAAAAATCTAGTAAGGCTAAATCCCATTTTATAAAATGGTACAAGACTGACCAACCTAGCCTCCAACCTACTAAATTATTTTAAGCAGTTAAATACAACAATATAATTGGGTTTTTTCCCCTAGAGAAGGTGCTCTAAGTAAATCTCACAGGTACTGCAGTTTTTTTTTCCTTCTTGTCCCATCAATCTTCTTTAAGGTACCAAGCCTTCCTATACTCAATCTAACCTACACATTTTTAGACAATACCCACATTAACAATGCTGTACAATATATGAAATGGCTATTTCATTATTGCTTCCTTTCCCACTGTTTCCTTATCCCCATTTCCTTGAGATAAAAGTATAATTATCTACTTTTTAGAATTCTTAACTTTTAAAATTTCTACTAAAATCAACAGATATCTATAAAGAACACTGTATCAGAAGACTTCACTGGGAGTACAGCTGACAATTCTTCTAAGATGTCATATTAGCAAAGAAAAAAGGGACATACTGGCATTATATTCTAGGTGAAACATGTATTAATAACAGATTAATACAAAAGATCTGTAAATCTTAAGAAAAGTCACACCAGGCAGACTGGCTCACGCCTGTAATCTCAGCACTTTAGGAGGCCCACGTGGGCAGATCGCTTGAGCTCAGGAGTTTGAGACCAGCCTGGGCAATATGGTGAAATCCCATTTCTACAAAAAATACAAAAATTAGCTGAGCATGGTGGTGCACACCTGTAGTCCCAGCTACTTGGGAGGGTGAGGTGGGAAGATGGCTTGAACCTGAAGGTGGAGGTTGCAGTGAGCCGAGATTGTGCCACTGCACTCCAGCCTGGGCAACAGTCACAAACTTTAGTTTCAACATTTTGAAATCAAGTTAGTATGTGACACTTAAGTTATAAAGATATAGACGGGATTATATTATGAATTTCTTTAAATCCAGGACAAATTCTTGACTTCCTGGAGAGTTCTGGAGAGTTTTCTCCTCCTGTCCTCCCGCAAAGAATTATGCCATTCTCTGGTTTTTTATTCTGCACTTTAAGTATTTTCCTGTATCCCACTATAGCTACACATTTTGGTAGTTTTTTCCCTCTCTTTTCAATCTTCTTTAGCTACCAACCATTCATACATTCAATCTAACCTATACAGTTTTAGAACTACCCATATCTGGAAAAGCTTAAAAAAATAAATATAACTGCTTTGGAAATGCTAGTGTCAGATAAGTCAACAAACTTAGAAAATTATTAAACTGAGTTAATAGTTCAACTACTGTCTAGTCTGGGCTCTAGGTACATAGCTTTCCAAGAAAATACACTTGTTGTCACTTGACAAACCTAAGTAATTTCTACATCTTGGGCCTGAAATTCCCACTGTGTCTCCGGAATTTAACTATAGCCCACCCGGGTGATTCGTATTTAAGTTGGATACTCAATTACCCAATTTAAGATAAATCTTGGCTATATAAGCAAATTAAAGGTTATCTAAGTTTAAGGAAAATATTAACCACCACATACTATTAAGAAATATTTAAAAAGAAAAAAACAAAAATATTTACAAATATTAAGTGCCTATAATTCATATTTTGAAAGACAGCAATTCTCCCTCTACCAGCAAACTGACATAGTAGTTTCCATATAGAATACACGACCCAATAACTACCTGCACACCCTCCACAAATTCAAGCTGCATAGCATATATTTGCTGAGTCATGTACCATACACTAACCACCTTATACTTAATAACTATTAAAATTTCTTCTTGTATTCCACAAAACAGCCCAAACACAAATAATGCATTAGACCAATCATTTCATAAAAAAGAACCGAAAACAATGGTTTTCTAGAAGTTCCCTGAAATAGCCTTCTACTATATTATCTCACGTTTTTATGATTAGTTCATTTCTAATGCAAACAGAGCCATTAGAAAGAACAAATATATTTTTGCTATTTCTGAATCAGAATAATGCAAACCCACAAAAACCTAAAACACTTTTATTGGTACAGAGCCTATACTGATTATGTTCAGAAATACATGAAGGAAACACTGACTAAAAACAACAAAGTAAAATATAAAATATACAGAAATGTTAAATCAATTTTCCTGAGTAACTGACCTATGATTTGTTTAAATACATATGCTCTTTAGAATAAAGGAGACTTAACCAGTAAGTAAGAGATGGACCACTAATTTTTATCCCAGAAATAACTTATTAATTCAAAATTCTCTTCCACAACATTTAAAATTCTTTTAGAGGGGCCTACCACAAGAGACTCTGCCAAAATTTGTTTTAAAATAATGTGAGTTATTCCCTAGGATATAGTCTTAATAACATCAACTACAATAAGCAACATATAGTGAGACTTTTTTTTTTTAAGGGTGGAGGTTAAAAAAAATTGGGGCCTTAGACTTAAAATGGAGTTTTTTCCAATAAAAAAATCTTGTGAGAAATAACAGGCATGAAATTTTTTATTTTCATGTAAACGAAAAGATTCTAGAAACTGCAACTACAAGTACGAACAGAGATCCTCGATATTTGTGAATTTAAAAACTGCAATTTCTACTATCATGTAGAAACTTTCAATTCTGCCACAGTATGAATTTGTGAGGCTGGTAATGTGTAGGAGGAAGTCATATGTCTAGTGGGTAAGCCCTTCTTATCTGGCTTATAAACCACAAATGAACTTTGTGATTCAGTATCACTCACAAAGTAGAACTGATCTTTTCATACACTGCTTTTTGGTTTAAAAAAAAACTTGAGGCTGGGCGTGGTGGCTCACGCCTGTAATCCTAACACTTTGGGAGGCCGAGGTGGGCAGATTGCTTGAGGTGAGGAGTTGGGCGACCAGCCTGGCCAACATGGTGAAACCCTGTCTCTACTAAAAGTACAAAAAAATTAGCCAGGTGTGGTGACATACACCTGTACTCCCAGCTACTCAAGAGGCTGAGGTGGGAGGATCACTTGAACCTAGGAGGCGGAGGTTGCAGTTAGCCAAGATCACACCACTGCACTCCAGCCTGGGTGACAGGGTGAGACTCCATCTTCAAAAAAAAAAAAAAACTTGAACGGAGGGAAAAAAAAATCTCATTTCTAGTACTAACTAGTTACATAGGTTAAAAGATCTTTTTACAAATATTGATTCTTTCACCTTTAAATAAAAGTTTTGGCTGAAGAATGAAATGTAAGAGCTGAGTCACCACTCAATGAAATCAACAGTCTGTATATTTTAAACAGAATAAAGAAAAACCATTTATAAGGAAGTATCGAACTACTCTAATCTGACTATATTTTAATGTTTTATCCAAAAAAACAAAAAACAAAAAACAACTTCAAGGATATAGGTAAAGATATTCTAAGGATCTGAAGAGGTTCTTTCAAGTTTACAGTTAACCTATACTACATTTGTTGAGAAATATTACATGTCTGAAATGTAATTTGAAAATATGAGTGAGGACTTGTAAAGTTTAGTGGATAGTCCTCAGAAATATAAAAATTCTAATATAACTCAGCTGGTTAAAATGTATTCTGTGGTAATTTACACACTATAATGACTTATTAGACTATACTATGGTTAAGTCAGAGTAATATTTTTAAATGCTTGATTTTAAAAATAGTTATACTGAACTATCCAAACAGTCTATCTTCATTTTTTAAAAGTTCACAATTCTTAGCCTTCCCACCCTCTTGCAATTACTAGATCTCCTGAAACAGAACCATACTTGGCATTATAAGCTTGGTAGGTACCCTAAAACTTTTTCGGAAATAGTAGGGAATGGAATAACTCTCACAAAGCACCATTCTTCTGGTATTCTTAAACAATTCCGTAATTTTATGAACCTTAATGTCTAGGTACCAAGCTAAACTTCAGATCCAATATTCAGGAAACTAAAACAGCTGTTTTGCTTGAGTCTTCAATAAACTTCAAGTTGTTAATATAGGACATATATAGGCATAATTACAATGTGGGTTAGAATTAAGTACAGCCAATCAAACTGCTACATTCTAAGTCTTACCATGTTTGATGCATTCATATGCTGTATCAACTTAGAATCCGGAACAATAACTTGTGGTGCTGTGGCTACAAAAAAACAAGCGAACATGCAAACAAGGAACCATGAGGCTATTTTATAATCACAAGAACACTTTACATACAATGATGAAAACTTTTTTCATGTTTTCCATGTTTTCTGCACTCAAATGCTTTCAATCATTTCATCTCAGGACATTATAAATGTATATGGCAAATAACAGCTGTGATATACCCACCCTATACTAGAAAACATTAAAAAATATTTAAGCCCAGGCGTGGTGGCTCACACCTGTAATTACAGCACTTTGGGAGGCCAAGGCGGGTGGATCACTTGAGGTCAGGAGTTCAAGACCAGACTGGCCAATATGGTGAAACCCCATCTCTACTAAAAATACAAAAAAATTAGTTGGGTGTCAGGCTGAGGCATGAGAATCACTTGAACTCGGGAACTGGAGGTTGCAGTGAGCTGAGATCGCGCCACTGCACTCTAACATGGGTGACAAGGTTCCATATCAAAAAAAAAAAATTAAGTGGCAATTCCTAAGGATGCAAGGGAATTTAGGAACATGAAGTAGTGAGTTACCTTAACATCTAAACATACATAGTTCTATGCATTCTTAAGTAAACTGGACATTTTCAAACATAATTTTGTCTTAACTCAAGGTTAACTGTTTTACTGATACAATGATACCACTGTTACAATGAGTTACTAATCCAATAAAAGTAAGTTCAAAAAGTTGTGACTAGTTTTTGAAATCTACATAGTCCTTTTCTTCCAAATATGACAGCTGACAGACTCATGCTACTTTCATCAGCTGTTTAAAAAATACAAATCAGCCGGGTGCAGGGATGCATGCCTGTAGTCCCAGCAACTCAGGAGGCTGAGGTGGGAGGATCACTTGAGCCCAGGAGTTCTGGGCTGTAGTGTGCTATGCTGATCAGGTGTCCAAATAAGTTCGGCATCAATATGGTGGCCTCCTGAAAGCAGGGGACCACCAGGTTGCCTGAAGAGTGGTAAACCGGCAAAAGTCGGAAAAAATACAAATCAGAAATAATGGCAATGTTACTTAAGCGTAAAAGGAATTACATGTTTGATTCCGCAAATTTCAGAGAACAGATAACTCCATTATCCTAATATTCTCTGAGTGAAGAAAATCAAATTTTAATTTATGATGACCTAAAATCCTGATGCCAGGTCTGAAGGCAACAGGAAGAACAGTCATCAAAAAAGAATAAAAGGATAAAATTATTTGATACAAAGTACACATTAAAATTAGGTATGAAAAGTACCACTAGATATCAACAGTAAAATAACCCAAATAGACTCTTCTACTGTGTGTCATTACCAATTTTAAGACACATATATATACTGTCAAATGAGGCAAATGAGTAACTAAATGATATTAAAATGAACTTTTCATTTACTTCTAGTGTCCTCTCCCATAAAAGCAGATGCACTGAATTAGAATGCTCAGGAAGTTTTATAACTGAATAGATGTTTGTCATGAGAGAAAATACAGATCAAGTTTCTTAGCCTTTTCTGGGCTCAGATTTTCCTCAGCTGTAAAACTGAGCCAAGGGCTATTTTACAAAGCCCTTATAAGATGCCAGTGAAACAGTATCTATAAAATGACTTGCAGAGTACAAGGCACTATGGACACAGTCTATGAATATTTGCTTTTTCTTAGCTTTAATCCAAGTAATATAAATTAAGATATGTTATATATCCACTCTTAACTTAAAATAAATCTAATTCAGTCCATTTAGGCTTACCTAAATTCCTATGGAGCTGAATTTTCAGATTGCCAAAGTATACAAAAAACTCCAGAATGTAAGATATATTTTAAAAACTAATCTGAAACATGTCTTTGAAAGAACATGTTTTATAGAGAAAGCAAATAACTATTTTACCATATAAAATAATAAAGCCCTTAGTAAATAAACCTTTTAGATTTAACTTAGGAAATCCACCACTATATAGCCTTTTCAAAACAAAATATTAATATAACTTCTCTGAATATCTTAGGCTTTCAATTAGTAAATTACTTGTCTACCATTACTCTACAGATACAACCTACATTTTATACAAATTTATATACATTTACATACACACCCCTCAGCCAAGAGAAAGGGGGGGAAAAGCCCGAAATCAACAGAGGGGTTTTTGTTTATTTTTAGGTTCTCCATGCGCCCCTTAAAAGACAAGATCCAAAAAATGCAGAATATTTCTCTTCTTTCATAATGACAAACTTAATTTCCAAGTCATAAGTAGGAAAACAAATCCAGTCTCACCTTGCTGTGATGCAGGAATAAGAACCTGCTGGGTCTGCGCTTGCTGAGGTACTGTCTGCTGAGGCTGAGCTTGCTGATGATGGTGATGGTGGTGATGTTGCTGCTGCTGGGGTTGATGCTGCTGTTGAACTTGCAGTAGAAGCTGCTGCTCTTCTGAATGAAATCCATCTACTGCCCTGGACTGCATTAGTTTGTTTTCCCATAACTAAGGCAAAGAACATTAAAGATTTCTAAGTGAAAAATAACTCTGGACAGATGAATACAACAGTTTTATTAATCTCTTTATAAAGTTATTCCATTTTAAAAACTGATACAGACACAGAAATACAACAAATCTGTAATTCTAACCCAAGTGAAACAATAACAAAAACAAAATTTTAAAGTATCAAACCTCATTTTTGCCACATCAGAGTACTGGAGATTTTGTTTCTTTTTTTTATCTTCCAATGAACTTTCTATAGTAATTCCTTAATCAGCAGTTATTATTAAGCGATGAGTTTCATACAAGCAACTTCTTTAGTAATCAAAGATTATCCTTTATAATAGCAAAACCATTACTAAACTTTTTATATGGAACTTTTTCCTTATAAAAATAGAAAATACAAAATTTTCTGCTTCAACATATAAAACATAAATTCTTAAATAACATACAAAACATAAATTCATTTACAACAGTGAGATACATAGATGCAATCCCCCAAAGAAGAAAAGCCTAACTTTCCATCTGTCCAATCCTACATAAAGAAAAAGAACCGGCAACGCCCGAAGGTCTTAGTAGTTATCCCAACTCTCCACACTTCTTGAAATGTCCTTCCTTCTTCCATTATGCCAATTGGCAATCCTTTTCTGTTTAGCCATTTCTATTTTCTCATTTCACCTTAGGTTCTATGATGGGAAAAATCATAATGGACAAAAAGAAAGAAAAGAAAACATGTGCAACGATTTCATTCTTCTACCTAACACATTTCCTCTCTACCAGGTTTAGTGTTCAATCTAGAGCCTTTACCTTTTAAGAAACTGGCCAAAAAGTCACAAACTATTCCCTGAAAATACAGATAAAACTTCATTTGGTCATTCTGTACACAAGGATCTACACATACTTTGTCTTCTCCTCCAGGATTTGCTCTTGGCATATTGCCTAATTGACCTGAAGCTTCTATCAGATCCTTCAAGAACTTCCCTTTGCCATACTCACAAAGAGTTTCTTTACTTTTTTTTTTTTTTTTAATTTAAGAAATAGTGACAAGATCTCACTATGTTGCCCAGGCTGGTCTCGAACTCCTGAGCTCAAGCAATCTGCTCACCTTGGCCTCCCAAAGAGCTGAGATTATAGGCGTGAGCCACCATGCCTGGTCATACTCACAGAGATTTTTTATAATCTTCTGACCCTTCCAATCATTCCAGACATTCTAGATTTGTTGTCATGATGCTAGTAACAGTTCCACTAAATCTCTAATGGCTTACTGAGAAAGCAAATGTTAAGGTCAATTTCCTAGGGAATCCTACTGGCAGGCCCAGTATTTAGACTTACCTGAAGTCTATTCTTAGAGAGATGGTAACAAGATCTATCTCACTGGTTGTTGAGAGGATTAAATGACATATCTATGTAAAACAATTATCAGTGTTACATAAAGTTGGTGATCAAAATATATTATTATTGGTGGCAGTGGTGGTGGCATTAACTGTTTAACAGAGCCTTACACCAGAAGTCAGGAACCCAGTTAGTCCTGGTTTGGCCATTTATGTAACCTGATCATTTATCTTTCTTAGGCATCTTCTTCACCCAAAAGGGGAACCAACTGAATAAGATTACTTCTAAACTCACTTCCAGTGAATAAATTTAAGTCTCTGCTAATCCCAGGCGAAAGACAGCGCTTCTTCTCGTAGTAACAAGCACTACTTTCTGAGATCCCATGTTGTGTCTGATTCATCTCTGTAAAGTAGGCATCTAGAATAGCGCACCATCAAAATAGACACTCACATGCTAAATAAAACACATTATGACTAATGTATTATATATAGTAAGGCTTCCAAACACTCTGTTATCACCCAAACCTTCTACATCTTCTCCTCTCTTCCAAAACAAAACAAAGCCTGTTTCTTGTGAGCCAAAAATCAAGGTGAAAAAAAGTCTTATTAATGTTTTGTTTAAAAAGTTTTTGAAATCATAATTTTCTAAATTTTATGCTTCACTTTTACCACCTCCAACTGGTTTACCCACAGCAATCTCGACCCATCACTTCTACGAAGCTCCTATGATAATGGTAAACATTAATGAATACACATCATGTGTGGCTAAGTACTGGGCACCATGACTCACCTAGACTCCCATGTAAACGACCTAGGAGTCAGAATCTACCCCAACAGCCCACCATTATTGTCTATTCTGATTCAGTGTTCCAACGCATCTCTATGACATGGCCCTGGTCCTTTCTGCCCAGCAGTACTGCAAACAATAGTAATGTAGTGACTCAACTCTTGAGTTTCCTGCATCAAGTCATACAGTCCACAAATAATTATGTCCTATATGCCAAACACTGTTACAGGCATTGAGAAGATACAGTGAACAAACCTGAGAAAAATGCTCAACCTTACAGAGCAGACATTCCAGCGGACACTTGCCCTTCCAATCTATCCTCTATAAATCAGTGATCCTCAAAATGCAGTTCTAGACCCAACATCAGCATCACCTGGGTACTTGTTAAAAATACTGAATCAGCAGCTCTGGGGGTTATTCAGGTTATTCTGATGTATGCTAAAGTGAGAACCGCTTTAAAATCTAGACCGATGTTTTTCAAACTGAGGACTGCAACCCACTAGTGATTCATAGTCAATTTAGAATTTTCTTTGTAGCCCTCTCTCCCTTTCCTTTCTTTCTCTCTCCTTCCCTCCCCTTCTCCGTCCCTCTCTTTCCCCTTCTCCCTCCCTCTCTCCGCTAAGAATGTTTTTTGTAAACAAAATAGAACTGAGAAAAAATCAGACTGTACTGCACTGAGAAAAAACTTTTGCTGTGGAAGGGACATGTAATTGAACCATGGGGGCCGGTCTTTCCCACGCTATTCTCAGGAGATCTGATGGGTTTATCAGGTGTTTTCGCTTTTGCTTGTTCCTCATTTTCTCTTGCTGCCAACACGTAAGAAGAGCCTTTCACCTACCGCCATGATTTTGAGGCCTCCCCTGCCATGTGGAACTGTAAGTCCAATTAAACCTCTTTTTGTTCCCAGTTTTGGGTATGTCTTCATCAGCAGCGTGAAAACAAACTAATATAGTAAACTGGTACCAGTAGAGTCGGGGCATTGCTGAAAAAATACCTGAAAATATGGAAGCGACTTTGGAACTGTGTAACAGGCAGAGGTTGGAACGGTTTGGGGAGCTCAGAAGAAAACAGGAAAATGTGGGAAAGTTTGGAACTTCCTAGAGACTTGTTGAATGGCTTCGACGAAAATGCTGATAGTGATATGAACAATAAGGTCCAGGCTGAGGTGGTCTCAGATGGCGATAAGGAACTTGTTAGGAACTGAAGCAAAGGTGACCCTTGCTATGTGTTAGCAAAGAGACTGGCGGCATTTTGCCGCTGCCCTAGAGATTTGTGGAACTTTGAACTTGAGAGATGATTTAGGTTAACTGGCAGAAGAAATTTCTAAGCAGAAAAGCATTCAAAAGGTGACTTGGGTGCTGTTAAAAGCATTCCGTTTTAAAAGGGAAACAAAGCATAGAAGTTCAGAAAATTTGCAGCCTGACAATGCTGTGGAAAAGAAAAAGCCATTTTTTGAGGAGAAATTCAAGCTGGCTGGAGAAATTTGCATAAGTAGCAAGAAGCCTAATGTTAATCTCCAAGACCATGGGGAAAATGTCTCCAGGCCACATCAGAGACCTTCACTGCAGCCCCTCCCATCACAAGCCCAGAGACCCAGGAGGAAAAAGTGGTTTCAGGGGCCAGGCCCAGGGTCCCCATGCTGTGTGCAGCCTAGGGACTTGGTGCCCTGTGTCCCAGCCACTCCAGCTGAAAGGGGCCAACATAGAGCTCAGGCTGTGGCTTCAGAAGGTGGAAGCCCCAAACCTTGGCAGCGTTCCTGTGGTGTTGAGCCTGCAGGTGCACAGAAGTCAAGAATTGAGGTTTGGGAACTTCTACCTAGATTTCAGAAGATGTATGGAAACGCCTGGATGCCCAAGCAAAAGTCTGCTACTGCAGAGGCAGAGCCCTCATGGAGAACCTCTGCTAGGGCAGTGCAGAAGAGAAATGTGGGGTCAGAGCCCTTACACAGAGTCCCTACTGGGGCAGTGCCCAGTGGAGCTGTGAGAAGAGGGCCACAGTCCTCTAGATCTCAGAATGGCAGACCCACCAACAGCTTGCACCGTGCTCCTGGAAAAGCCGCGCTCAATGCCAGTGAGTGCAGCTGGAAGCAACCCGTGAAAGCAGCTGGAAGCAAGACTGTACCCTGCAAAGCCACGGGGCAGAGCTGCCCAAGACCATGGGAACCCACCTCTTGCATCAGCATGAACTAGATGTGAGACCTGGAGTCAAAGGAGATCACTTTGGAGTTTTAACGTAAGACTGCCCCACTGGATTTCGGACTTGTATGGGCCCTGTAACCCCTTTGTTTTGGCCAATTTCTCCCATTTGGAGCAGCTTTATTTACCCAATAACTGTACCCCCATTGTATCTAGGAAGTAACTAGCTTGCTTTTGATTTTACAGGCTCATAGGCAGAAGGGACTTGCCTTGTCTCAGATGAGACTCTGGACTGTGGACATTTGTGTTAATGCTGAGATGAGTTAAGACTTTGGGGGACTGCTGGGAAGGTATGATTGGCTTTGAAATATGAGGACATGAGATTTGGAGGGCCAGAGACAGAATGATATTGTTTGGCTGTGTCCCCACCAAAATCTCAACTTGAATTGTATCTCCCAGAATTCCCACATGTTGTGGGAGGGACACAGCGGGAGGTAACTGAATCATAGGGCCCAGTCTTTCCCATACTATTCTTGTGATAGTGAATAAGTCTCACGAGATCTGATGGGTTTATCAGGGGTTTCCGCTTTTGCTTCTTCCTCATTTTCTCTTGCCACTGCCAAGTAAGAAGAGCCTTTCACTTCCCACTATGATTCTGAGGCCTCCCCAGCCATGTGGAACTGTAAGTCCAATTAAACTTTTTTTTGTTTCCAGTTTCGGGTTATGTCTTTATCAGCAGTGTGTATACGTCTTTATTAGCAGTGTGAAAATGAACTAATACACCATCTAACAACCTGGAATACTTATTTGCAAAAGATTCCTAGGTCTCATTTTACTACCCACCCTATCGAGCCAGACTCTCTGGAAAATCCAAAAATCTGCATTTTAACTAGTACCCCAGATAATCCTCACACTAAAGACCAAGCTCCTTAGTATAGCATGTTACCATACACCAACTGCTACTATAACTTGTACTCTATTTTCTCACAGTACCAAATTACTTGGAGGTCCCTGCATATAGCATACGTAACCTTAATAGACTATTCCTTACGATCAGCAGTTTTCTCCCACAATTCCCTATACAAGACAAATGTCAAAGTCTCAACAGCCTCAAAGAAAAGCCATCACTCACTGCCTCCATGCATAAAAGACATTTCTATTTTGTACTTACCACACAAAGTCTACCATTTCTACCAAAGTATGAACATCTTCTGGGCAGCAACTGTCTTATTCAGGATCTAATTTCAAAGAAGGGAAAACAAAACTATTGTCTTCTAGAATACTGTTCCTATATAAGGATGCTACTGACATTTTCGGCAGGACAATTCTTTATCATACAGAATGGTCCCACAAGAAATATGCAGGAATTGCAACATTCCTGGCTCCTGCCTAATAAATGCCAAAAATCCTCATGAAATGTTGAACATGGCCCCACACATTTCCAACAGCTTTGGGAGAGGCGGGTAATCTATTGAAAATCATTATTTACCAAGTACTATAATACTGGTTCTAGGTAATGTAAGACATACAAAAAGAGTATCATACAAATACTTTGTATTAAGCTTATAATGCCAATTACCAAAAAGTTCAAATTAATTGAATGTTTATAGTTTCTCCACAATTCCATTTTCACACAATCTTAATTTTATTTATCAAAATATTAGACATCAACTGTTTAAACAATGAGGCCGGGCACGGTGGCTCATGCCTGTAAACCCAGCACTTTGGGAGGCTGAGGTGGGCAGATCACGAGGGTAGGAGTTCAAGACCAGCCTGACCAACATGATGAAAATAAAATAAATAAAATAAACAATGAAACACTATTTTGGCAATAGTAATCATACTAACATACGTTTTTGTTTTTGTTTTTTTTGGATATGGAGTGTCACTTTGTTGTCCAGGTTGGAGTGCAATGGCGCGATCTCGGCTCACTGCAACCTCCACCTCCTGGGTTCAAGCAATTCTCCTGCCTCAGCCTCCCCAGTAGCTGGGATTATAAGCATGCACCACCATGCCCAGCTAATTTTTGTATTTTTAGTAGATACGGGGTTTCACCATGTTGGCCAGGCTGTTCTCAAACTCCTGATCCCAAGTGATTCGCCCACCTCGGCCTCCCAAAGTGCTGGAATTACAGGCATGAGACACCGCACCCAAGACACCGCACCCAGCCACTAACATAGTATTGAAAACAATCAGGAATACTAATCTTTGCCAGGTATCTGAAATTACATGGAGAAAATTCATCTTCTGTTCCCAAAATGATTCAGATATATATTTGTATATTGTGTTGACTAATAACTAAAACTTACTAAATTCTGTGTACTTTATAAATACATGTACAAACTAGTTTTTTCACAAAAATCCTATAAGATAGACATTATTATCTCCCTTTTACAGAAAAAGAATCTGACGAGAAAGAAGTTAGGTAGCTTATTCAAGATCACTCTAATGGCAGACAGAATAGGGATATAACCCAGGTGGTCTGACTTCAATGTCCCAGTCAGGGCTAGAGAGTGAATGTCTCCGCATTCTGTACCCCAGGACCCTCACTTGCCTCCCTTTAATCCCAGTACTAGTCCAAATTCCTAGTCTCTAAACTAGACTGCTGCTATCAGAGCAGGTCACCGACCATCAAAACCATCTCAGGTGCCATTCACCAACAATCCAAGATCTAGTCAAAACTCTGTTACCTTCCTGCTTATTGCTAAGTACTGTATATGTCACATAGAGGCAAAAGGGCTAGGTTCATGGCTCTACCATTTATTAGCTAAACGACCTTGTCAAAGCACATTCCAAGTCTACTTTCTCATCTATAAAATGTGATGAGACCTACTGCTCCCCAAGTTAATCCTCTTACCACTCCCCTACTGTTAATCCCCAAGACTATGGAGAAAATGTCTCCAGGCCACATCAGAGACCTTCACTGCAGCCCGTCACATCACAAGCCCAGAGGTTAGGTGGCTAAACCTGGCAACATGGTGGGCTAGAAATTCTGAAGGATTCTCCTACTTTCACAAAACATCTAGCTCCTGGATAAAATATATTACACTTCTGGGTTCCCAAGAAATAATGCTGTAGAAACAGAGCTTTCCCTAAGAATAAATGAAATGAAATAGTAGATTATTATTCAACTTATGGTCCAAATATTTACACATAATTAGAGTGTATCAAGTACTTTATATATATATATATAACTAGAGTATATTTAGAATAGTGGTTCTCAGCCAGAGGTGATTTTGGCCCCCGGCGACATCTGGCAATGTCTAGAGACATTTTTGGTTACAACTGAAGAGTGCTACTGGCATCTAGTGGGCAGAGGCCAGTTGTGCTGCTAACATTGTACAATCAATAGGACAGCCCCTGCAACAAAGAATTAACCAGTGCAAAATGTCAATAATGCCAGTGTTGAGAAATCTGAACCAGAGGCAGATAAACTGAATTTCAGATATACTTCCAATTGAGGCAATTCTTCTCATTTGTTTTATTAAAAAGAGAGAAAATGTTTTATATCTCCCACAGTACTTGACATTTGGACATAGGTAGGTTGGAAAATCTAGAAATCAGGTTGATTTTATCATTCACTTTGAAGAGAATTTCTACAGTGTCATTCCCACCCACAGACACTCACCAATCCAAAACACATTTACATTCGAATATAGATTTACTGAAAACCAGGGCTGTATTTTATTGTGTTTTTTTCTACCTCTCACAGTTTACACATTAAAGTAGGCCTGCAGTGTTTCAAAAGATAACCTCAAAGATTGGGTTGAAATATTCTTATCATCTCCCTTTCTGCTTACCTCATTAACCCTCAAATTACATGCATTCTCATCATTCATCTTTGTTCTCAATCTAATTCACCACTGCCTCCTTTACAGCCTTATACAAGCTTTTGATAAGTTTGTAAAATGGCCCCAGAAAGTAGGGAGAGGGGCTAGAGCTAATGACAGGCTTTCTAAACCATAAAATATGAAATTAAAGTTCGTTTTATTAAGCAAGAATGTCTAAACCTGAGCAGTCCAATATGGCAGCAACTAGCCATATGTAGTGATTTAAGTTTAGATTAATAAAAATTCAGTTCCTCAGTTCCACCAACCACATTTTGAGTGCTTAATAAGCACATGTGGCTAGTGGCTACCATACTGAAGAGCACAGGTACAGAACACTTTCATCACTGCAGAAAGTTCTATTGGACAATGCTGGCTGTCCAGCTGTTAAATCTAGGGCATATTCTAGAAATTCTAATGAGATCCTGAAGAAATTCAGTGCAGAAAATTAAAATAACAAACTCATTTTAGTCTAACCGTTTTATTTTTAACTCCAATACAACCCAGATAGAAGAGTATGGCCCATTTAAAAACAACAAGAATATTACACTATTTTGTTCAGTTAGATTCAGGTGCCCTATCTATTATCAAACAATTCAATCAAATACTTACTGAATGCCAACCACATATGCCCAGACATCGTGGTAGAAGCTGGGGATTCAGAATTGAGGTCACATTTTTTGTCATTAAAAACTAACCATTAAACTAAAAATCAGTGTGTTACCTATAAAATATGTACTAAAAAAGTCATATATAACAAAAATGGAGGTGGAAACATTTGGTCTCAAAGATAGCTCATTCTCTTCGAGAGAATGTCTTGATTCTACTATTAACGATAGGGAAAATTCTCCAGATTTTCATTGTGAAAAGCGAGAGTAGATAACAATCTAGACTGACCACTAGTTTGACCTAGAGAAAATTACCTAACATCTTTAGAACTGATTTTCTACACCTAAAAATGCTGCATCTTCTATACAAGGTCACAAAACTACAAGGACAACCATTATAAAAGTATAACATAAATTGCAAAAAACTCATTCCACGTTACACTAAGGAATCAAAAGAAGCTTGTTTTCTTATTATTCACATCCCTCAGTTACTTCATGCTACTTGAACAATTTATATTGTTCTTCTTCCAACTCATGTCTCGGAATTAGCACTCTTACACTTGTATTTTTAGATACCTACTCTTCACTATTAGTAACCTGTAATTTTTCTCAAGGTAAATAAATATTTGCTCATCTGTTTCACACCTATATATTTTTCCTACCTCACATAGGGATATTTTTGGGTTTTTCTGTTTTTTTTTTTTTTTTTTTTTTTTGAGACGGAGTCTTGCTCTGTCACCCAGGCTGCAGTGTAGTGGCATGATCTCGGCTCACTGCAACCCCCGCCTCCTGGGTTCAAGCCATTCTCCTGCCTCAGCCTCCCCAGTAGCTGGGATTACAGGCACGCACCACCATGCCCAGCTAATTTTTGTATTTTTAGTAGACATGGGGTTTCACCATGTTGGCCAGGCTGGTCTCAAACTCCTCACACAGGAATATTCTTATTGAAAATTCTAGAGAAGTTTCCTGTAGATACCTATTAATAAATACGCCAAGACCTACCTCATCACCGCAATCAAGGTAAGATTTGCAACTGGTTGCCAAGTTGCAGCCTCCACACCTATGCTGAATGGATAAATGAGACCACAACAAATGTTCCTTAACATTTATTAACTGTGATTATTTATTTGTACATAGATTTAAAGGAGCCTAATAATCAACTTCTAAACCAGCAGTTCTAAAACTCTTTCATCTCAGGACGATTTATCAAATTACTGAGACCCGGCCGGGAGCGGTGGCTCGTGTCTGTAATCCCAGCACTTTGGGAGGCCGAGGTGGGGGGATCACAAGGTCAGGAGATCGAGACCATCCTGGCTAACACGGTGAAACCCCATCTCTACTAAAAATACAAAAAAATTAGCCAGGCGTCGTGGCGGGCGCCTGTAGTCCCAGCTACTTGGGAGGCTGAGGCAGGAGAATGGCATGAACCAGGGAGGCAAAGCTTGCAGTGAGCCAAGATAGCACCACTGCACTCCAGCCTGGGTGACAGAGCGAAACTCCGTCTCAAAAAAAAAAAAAAAATTACTGAGACCCTCAAAGAGCTTTTCTGTATGTGAATTACATCCACCTATATTTATACTAATAGAAATTATAACAAATTTTTAATTTTCACTAATTTGTTTAGAAATAATGGATCCATTATATGTTAACATAAATAACATTTTTCTGAAAATAGCCATATTTTAGTAAATAAAATTGAGTGAGAATGACAAATGACTTAAAGGAAAATAGCTAGATTCTCGTATCTGACCCTGTTTTTGCTTTGTTTTGGTTGAGGTGTACAAAGAAAATCTGCCTTCCTACAATTAAGTAGTTGGGAAAAGAAAAGGTACTTTTAAGTGACAGTTTCTTAATAGTTAGTTACAATGCAGAATATGAAACCATATAACTGTGAACTTTTCATACTTTTAAAGTCCATTAATTTATCTTGCATTTTGAATGAATTTTCCAACATTATGCATTGGATATTCAGAAAATACAAGTTCAGTGAATTATATGGATCTTTCAACTGTAAACACACTTCATTACGGAATATCAAACAATCAAATTTCTTAATATCAACATTGAGTCATCTTTTTAATATTCAGTTTGTCAGAAATGAGAAGTATACATAAAGCATTTCTGCTGCTTATTTACAGTTATCTCAAGGAAAAGCACCTGTGCACTTGAGTTGTGAATTTAACTGGTCACTTTCTCACAGAATACAACTTTTACTTGAAAGAATGACGGGCAAACTATGATTTTCCAGACTTGAGCATTTAGTCAACCTTGTGGACCCCTTGAAAGAACCCTTGGGGAGAATCCAGGGCTCCATGAACTATACTTTGAGAACCACTATTCTAATCAACAGGGCAAAAATATTCCACAATTTCATGAGTCATTACAATGCAAGGAAAACACAACTGCTGATAAAAAAAATCTAAATATTTCCACTTGAATCCAAGATACAGAAAACCAGCTCTTAATGTAAAATATATTTAAAACATTTGGCCTACATAAAGGGTCTACTTCAAGAACCTAAAATTCTTTTATCAAGCACTTAATCCCTACAACTTAAAACACACTTTAGAATACAGGTACATTAAGACCATTAAAAAAGATCAGATTAAGGCTGGGCGCTGTGGCTCACACCCATAATCCTATCACTTTGGGAGGCCGAGGCGGGAGGATCACTTGCAGCCAGGAGTTCGAAAGCAGCCTTGACAACATGGTGAAAACCATCTCTACCAAAAATACAAAAATTAGCCAGGCATGCTGGCATGTGCCTGTAGTCCCAGAGGTGGGAGGATGGTTTGAGCCTGGGAGGCAGAGGTTGCAGTAAGTCCAGATTGTGCCACTGCACTCCAGCCTGGGCGACAGAGCCCAACCCTGTCTCAAAAATAAAAAAAGAAAAAAGAAAGCAACAAAATTCTTCCAGACATGTCAAGTAATTAGACCATAAAATGTAGAATGTTAACTATCCAATAATAACTGCTAATGCTACTATCAAGCATTGTGCTAAGATTTTATATGGTTATTCCATTTAATCCTCAAAACAAACCTATAAGGTAAGTACTACCAATTTCCATCTTACATATAAGAAAACTGAAATATAAATGTAGCTTGCCTAAGGTCAGAGGAAGAATGCATGGCAGAGTAGGGATTTAAAACCAGCACACTTCACTCAACTATACGTTCATCCTATAGAAAAATTACAGATTCATCTCCGGCTAAAGAAAATGTTTTGGGGGGGGAAAGTAGGAATATTTTAAAAAAAAAAGACAAACTCACAGTTTTTAGTTCCATCAGTACTTGTTCATCCACTCCATCATCCAGAAAGATGTCTCTCACATCATTAATGACATCTTCAATCACAGATCTGTATAATTTAGGCTTTAAAGGAAAAATAAAAGACTTGAAAAAGACAGTTTTTCACAGGTTATAATGTATAACAGGTTTTCACAAATTCAAAACGAATATAATAGTCATTTTGCCAACTATCTATATATGACTTTAAAAATACGACCACCATCATTTGCCATAAACTGGATTTGATGACTGCACACTTTAATAAAAATTTTAAGATTAATGCAATTCATAAACAGAAGGTCCCTAAGACTACAAGGTCCATACAATTTCCAATTATAATTTCCTATGTTGCAGTCAAAATACCTAATGTAATGTTCAATAATAGCTTTACGGGTTGCTTATGTCTGGCTTCTACTATTCCATGCTTGGTTTGAACTCTGTTGTATGTCTTACTACCTCACCACTATATCTTAGACTTTGGAGAATCTTATGTCTGGGAGTCATCTGCCTGGTAATAATCTGCAACCTAATGAACATTCAGGTTTAAAAATCACCTAACTTCTGTTGTGTGACCCAGTCTGTACTTTCAAGCTGTACCATTAAACTACTCATACACTCACAATGACAGGTCTTAAGGTCCCAAGGAACAAGGTATACTGATTTCCTTCCCAGGATTTCTCCTCTACTACTGCCCAGGTAATGCTATGAAACATTATAATGAACATGAACCCTCTAAATGTTTACTATTATTATTACAATTAGCACCACTGATATTACTTGGAGGAGCGGGAAGTAAAGAAGCTGGCTTCTAGAAGGTTGAATGGTAAAATGAGTAAAATGAGAATAGATGTGAAAGAACTTTCAAAAAGTATAAAATATTTTTTAAAAACTACAAAGTGGGAGATAGAACAATTAGCCCAATCCACATCCTATTTTTTCCCCCACATCCTATTTTTAACCTGTTAGACAAAAGGAAGTCATGTCAGATGACAAAACTAGAGCTGCCTTGACAAAACTAGAGTTGCCTGGTTATAAATCCTACCTATTATCAGAGGGTTATGGTTAACAAGCTTTTTAGATGTTTTCTCATTACTTCTGTTTCATACCTTGCTTAAGGTTAATCGCTATCAAATAAAACCAAGTGTTTGTTGTCATAGGCAAACTTCAAACAGAAATATGTGTTTCACTACCATCTCTATCAGCAACACTGTGATCACAGGGGAACTGCTAAGAAAATGTGTCCTTGCCTTGTCAAAACTACAAATAACGAGGCCAGGTGCAATGACCTGTAATGCCAGCATTTTGGGAGGATCGCTTGAGCTCAAGAGTTCAAGACCAGCCTGGGTAACATGGTGAAACCCAATCTCCACAAAAAATTAGCCAGGAGTGGTGGCACGTGCCTGTAGTCCCAGCTGCTTGGGAGGCTGAGGTGGGAGGATGGCTTGAGCCCAGGAGGGAGAGGGTGCAGTGAGCCAAGATTGCACCACTGCCCTCCAGCCTGGGTGACAGGCCCAGACCCTGTCTCAGAAAACAAACAAATACAAATGAGTTTGTCAATACAATTTACCTCAACCATTAAATACTATTTAATCCTTCTCATTACAAGAAAACCAATTCAAATATCTGGGTTCTTGCTTTACTGTTCACTCACTAACCTGCTTTATTTTGCCAAATCCGCCTCTTGAAGTTTATTCATCTGTAAAATGCACATTTCTATAGTCCCTACTTTAACATTCTAATTCTATATATAAGGAAAGTATATCAGACTATGGACATCATCTTGCCTAAAGTGACTTAACTGAATTACAAAAGTATCTCTATAAAGTGCTTTTTTTTCTTTTTTAACCAATAATGACTCCTCGAGGCATTAGGAGGGCAATGTATTTTAAATTGGGAGTATAAATCTCAAATTGACAATATGTATGCTTTTCAGTAAACTAGATGGTGTTTTGGCGTTTCTGAAGTCAGTTACCTCTAAAAACCTTTTGCTTGGAGATCCAGACATGTATAAGTATAAATCTGCTTTCTTCTAGTACTCTCAACTTAATGAATCATTAAGATTTTATTTTTGTGCCTTAATGAACTCACAACTTGAACACTTAACAGCTTCATAAGCCCTATAGGTGAAGGAAGGGAAATGTGTATTCTTCACAAAATATATGCCTAACAAGTAATTTAGCAGAATTGTTCACAATTTGGAAAGCCTTCAAGATACTAATTTTTGAAAAGTATGTGGGCACATAGGAGTATTTGAAATAAGCAATTTCTAAATTATCGCTTAAAATTCTACACTAATACTTGAGGCAAAGTTTCTTTCACGAAATACAATTTAGGTTTGTCCTAATTTTTAAAAAACAGGTTATTTCAAACTTAAGAACTGGTAAATCAGAGGGCCACTAGTGGCATTATTAAGTGACTTGTTAGGTTTCCTTCAAAAATGTTAATTCCCTGATGCAATGCTGGAAAATAAATTGGAATAATTTTTATACCGGATACCCATGTTAACATCCAAGGCAATAAAGTTATACTTAGATTTTTTTTTTAATCTAGTTTGCAGTCTGTCTCTTCCCTCTACTCACGATTCTCCTACACATAAATGGTCCTATACTGAAGCTTTAGGTACTTATCTATTTCTCTGAAAAGCCTCGTGGCTTTTATATTTACTATAGGAAAACATAATGAAATATTAGGAGCTATATTTCTAACATTATTTCCTGAATACTTGAACAAAACACTACCAAAACCAAGTCCTCTGCAGCTAACACTTTCCATGTAGAAAGCAGTTTTTTAAATTCCCGAAAATAATGCACATAAGAAAAATGGCTAGACCATCTGATCTAAAACTCTGTTTTAAATAATTAATTTTGAAAATTGTAAACAAAAAGGGACAGCGATTCGGATATATTCCCCCTAGCAAACAAAGAAGGCAAATCCTAGCTGCTGCTGGGAACAAAACCAAAACTTGGGGCTCTGAAAGCAGCCCGCGACGGGTGCGAAATCACAGGGTGAAAAAAGGACCTAGAAATAAACTGAGCTCTGCACACGCCTGGCTCTCGCCTCGGGAGCACGCACCTCCCAGCCCCGCTCTCAGCAGCTCTCACTATTTAAAGCCGGATCTGGTGTTTAAATGGAGAGGCGGTGACGTAGGCCTGAAAAGCACCTTCCCATCCTGGCAGAGTCTATATTAGAGAGCGGCAATGGCTCTATATAAACAGGGCAGCCAAAGGGAGGAGGACCACAAGGCTCAGGGACTGAAAAGCAGGGTAAGCGGCCGCAGCCATGATGGATAGACGCGAGTCGCCAACGGTACGGTGTCGGGCGGCCGCGGGCTGGTCTGCGGCATTTGGGACCGGGCAAAAAACGTGTTTTATTGTCATCATAAAAATAAGAGTTGGGTGGACTAGTGATCACACTGCGTTGGTGACTGAAAAGGTTATTTATGTGACTGCTTTTTGCAAACCTACGTGATCGCAAGTAACAAAAAGGGACCAACGGGAAGGAGTAGGTAAATTTCAAGGCGAAAGCGGGGACACTTGGACCACTGCAGGCTTTTTTTGTTTGTTTTGGTGCTTCTGCTAGTCGAAGATACGATGGGGGTCTTCCCCTTCGCCATTTTACCCATTCGGAAGGAACTGAGATAAGTGCTTTTCAACCAACCTTCGTCCTTTTTTTAAACATAAAATGGCCTCAGAGAAGGTTCCCAAAGCACAAACGCCAGAAACAACCTACAAAGTAACCATTAATCTTCCACTGCATTAAAGTGGATCACGATGGGTCTCGGGGGTTCGCCCGATTCCCCAGACACGGTTTTTGTTCTGTAGCCACTCGGGGAACCCTCATCAAGCCAGCGCGGACGGGCCCCTCGGGGGGAAGCGGCGGCTCCCCTCCCGCCCTCCCTCCCGGCGGCCGGGTTCTGGGGCCGGGGCTGCGCGCCCGACCGGGCCCAACCGCCTCCGCGGCCCGGCCCGGCCCGCGGCGGCCCCAGGCCCCGCCGGCGCCCCCGCCCTCCCCGCGCCGCGAGCCCTCGGCGCCCCCCCGCGCCCGCCGCCCGGCGCTCCGGCCCGATCCGCCCGAGGCGGGAAGCGGCGGCGGCGGCGGCCGCGCGGGCGGCTGAAGAGTCGAGGCCGGGAGTCGCCGCCGTCCCCGCCCCCGCCCGGTCCGGCCGTTGCTGCAGCCTGAACGAAGCCCCCGCCGGCCACCGAACCACGTCCTTACCACGGTGTTTGTATTTGCCGAGTTCGCCATTTCCACACACAACACAAACAAGAGGGGGCAACCTCAAGAAAACAAGATAAAAACAAAACAAACAAAAAAAACTGTAACACCCGGAGGGTGACCCAAATCACCGCAAGATTGGGGAAAAATTTTTAAACAAAATCAATCCTGAAGGAGTAGGGGAGAGCGGAGAGAGGAGGAGGAGGGGGGCACTCCTCCCGCAGCTGAAAACCTCGAGAATCGCCTTAAAAAAAAAAAAAAAAAAAAAAGCCACGACCCTTCAGGGGTCCGGGGGGCGTTGCCCGCTCCCCACCCCGCGCCAAGGAGGGAAACCACCACCGGCCGCCGCTCCCTGCGCCGCCGCTGCCGCCACCGGCTGCAGCTCCAGCCGTCCGGTCCGCCCGCTTCTCTCCTTTATATAGCGAGCCAACAAGCTGCGCGAGCCACCGCCGCCGCCGCCGAGAGACAGGGTGAAGGGGGAGGGAGGGGCGGAAAGGGCGGGGGCAGAGGTGGGCGGGGCTGAGCGCGAGACACCGCGAGAGCCGCGTGCGCAGGCGCGCCGGGGCGGAGGCCGCCGGCGAGCCGCGTAGTCACGCGCCGTGGCGGGTGCTGGACTGGCGGAGCGCGGGGAGTGAAGTAGTGAAATCGGACCTACGCCTCTCCAACGCTCGCGTGATCACGTGGTTGGCACCCAGGCGGAAGTGTGCGGCAGTTCTTTGCGGTGAAGAACTTGCAAAGCGTTGCTGGAAAAGACGGGAGTTCTACTGACACTCCAGTCCAAAGTTAGGTGGGACCGCCTCCTGTCGCACGTTTCCGCCTGGCCCCGCGCTTTAGGAGCTAGGAAATGTGACAGAGGCGGTGCCTACTGCCTCGCTAGGAATGGCCGCGGAGGAGGACTGGTCACGTGGCGTGGCTTCCGGCCTCTGGCGCGTTCCTATTCGGGAAGGTTTTAAATGCGGAGTCATCTCTTGATTTGTCAGCGAGGCTTTGACTGTGAGCTTCGCGGCGTTCGCGCCTCACCGCCTCACCGCCTCACCGAGGGTGGGTCTTTCGCGCGCAGAATTGTGTAGGATTTCCCAAAGGGAGTAAAAGCCGATCGGGGCCTACTTTTAACATTCCAGAATTAGTAACCTCTGATTCGTTTGTTTCCACACTGGGTACGCTGCGAAGACTAGGCTTATGTTACCCAGAGGTTAGTCCTCTACTAGGCCACGTACTTTAAATAATTTATCACGCTAGTGGAAATGCGGGGTGGAAGAAAACCCCACCAGCCTTTGGATTGTAACAGCACAGTAACTTTCCCTGGTTTTAAAAAATATTGCCAAAATACTGCGACTCCATGTGGCCAACGTATAGTGACTGATCACTTTGAAATGCATGCCCTTGACCCACCAACTCGCATGGCCTCTCGCTATAAGAGAGCAAGCCGGCTGTGTTCCATGTTCAATTCAATAAGTGCAATTCAATAAGCTTTTGACTTGTTCTGCCCAAGCAAATCCTGCCTTTCTATCGACCTTGCAAGCAGAACAGAGAATGCTGTTTGGAAGGCAGAATTCATAGTACCTAATTTTCTTGTCCCTGGGAATTTTGAGGGACTTGAAATGTCGCGTGGATGAGTGAGGGAATTTGTCTTCCAGAGACAAAGCAAAACGAAATGTCAAAGTTCTGTGCTGGTGAAACCAGATTTGAAGAATATCAAAGGCGTCTTACCAAAGAGGAAAAAAAATGCATCCTGCCAAGACTTGAAGAAAGGGATTAGAGAAACCAGAGGCCTTGAATACTCAGAAAATGGGAGATTGTGAATGGGTGTAGAGGATATCTATGAACCTTGACATTTCTTTTCACGCCAAGTCCATTCCCCTGTTAACAGTTGCTTCCCAGTTTCCTGCACAGCTGCATGGTCTGGGACACTTAAAGAAAAAAATCACAGGAAATCAGTGTTCTTGGTATATTATATAAAGTTATGATTCTATCAACATTTGTAATTCATTTAATATTCAGGTGACAGCCCGAAAATTTACACTAAACAATACCATTCCTGTTAAGTTTTACTACATATTGAGAGGACTTCTTGTTACCTCCCTATTACATACTCCCAAACGCTTTGCACATGGAATCCCTCACCTTCCACCTAGTTTTCCTCCCTACTATTGGTATTCTTGACTAAATGGTTGAGTAGTTTCGCCATCAGTTAAAGTTAAAACCACTGCAGACAGGACAGGGAAGAGAAGCTACGAGGTTTGCTCTTCACAGAATTAATCTGTGAAATAATGGATTGTAGTTACTGGATTAAAATGGCAGAAAACCTAGTCTTGGCCTCCTTAAGACCATCAGACTCCCTGGAGGCTCTGAGTTGGCTTCTCTCTTTACACCTAGATTGCAACAAGACCTAAGCACTTGGTTAATATTTACCCAGGAACTTAGATTGCTTGTGTGTCTGGCATCTAGCCATCATGGATTCCATTCCAATATATTGGTTTTCCAGTCCCTCAATAGCTGTTATATGCCTTCATTGCAACATATGTGTGCCATCCAGTTTAGTTTCGGAAAGAAATATTTTCTGTTGTACCAAAATTGTAGGACTGAATACTTGGAAGCTGCAGCCCTTTAATTCACAAAACAAAATTTGTGAGAGAAAACTTCTCCCAAGTAAGATTACATTTAGCATCATATTTAAATTGTTTCTATCTGAACTTTTTATTCTTGGTCTCCTACAGCTTGAATGACGTTTCTAACTTTAACAGCTCTTTCTACTATATAAAACATTTATACAGGATTTGCTGTTTGTGATCTTATACTTTGTAGCAGCTATGTACTTAGATAGATACATAATAGTACTCTCCTTGTGATGAATGTTTATGTGTTTTTTTAACTTCAAAATGATTTATACTGGGAGATAAAATGTTGCGTCTTTCTTTTAATATGCAGCCTAAACACTAGATAACTGTAAAACAAGAGAAGAAAAGGGGAAAAAAAATCGACGTATAAATTTTGCTACACCATCAACAAAATGACAGCAAACCTTCTATGTCCAAACATTTAAATATTTTACTGTCCAAATGACTATTTTAGCAACGATGCCAAGAAAGAGAAGAGTCTAAAAAGATTGTGGAAATTGGCTTAAACTAAAATCTTGTGACTTCCCAGCAAACTCCATTTTCTTAAATAGTGAAGAAAGAAAAAAAACAAAACTAGTTTTGAGGCATATTTAGGCCCTAGTGCTCAGTATGTATTGGGCACTTTGTATGTATGTATGCTCAGTGTGTATTGGGCACTTTGTATGTATGTATGTATGTATGTATGTATGTATGTATGCTCAGTATGTATTGGGCACTTTGAGAGGATACAGAATTGAAGAAGAAAGATGCCTTGAGCTTACTAATCATTTTTTTTCTTTCCTTTTTTTTTTTTTTTTTTTTTTTGAGACAGACTCTTGCTCTGTCATCCAGACTGGCATGCAGTGGTGCAATCTCGGCTTACCGCAGCCTCTGCCTCATGGGTTCAAGCTATTCTCCTGCCTCAGCTTTCCAAGTAGCTGGGATTACAGACTCACACCACCACGCCCAGCTAATTTTTGTAATTTTGGTAGAGACGGGTTTCACCATTGTTGGCCAGGCTGGTTTCAAACTCCTGACCTCAGATGATCCACCTGCCTCGGCCTCCCAAAGTGCTGGGATTACAGGCGTAAGCCGCCGTGCCAAGCAAGTTTACCAATCTTAATGAAAGTCCCTGTTTTAAAGTGTAGTGCATAGTCATAGCATTCATTTAAGCTGTTGAAAGCATACATATTTCAGTCCTACCAAAAAAAATTATACTGCATTCAGATTTCACCTATGTTTTTGTCATTTTCAAAGAAACTGCCGATTTTCACATGCACAAATTTTTGGTGGTGGCTATAAGAAATTGCTGACCATACAAATTAGTTCTATACATGTGATGAAGAGATTTTTTAAAATCTTTTTAAATTATCTTTGTCTGTTGTAACTTGGTTTGAAATTGCTACTTCATGTCTTAAAACACCAACCAGCTCTAAGATATTTTCTGTAGAACAAAGTGTAGACCAGTTTGTAGTTTTTAGCAAAAATAAATTAACTTAGTGTGGAGTTTTGGTGGAATCAGGTTTGACTCTTGCCACTAAATTCCTGTGTGACATTGTGCCATGATTCTGTGTCAATAAGGTGAAATAATCACCACCACCTATCATTGTTGGAAAATCAAAGGTAGTAGGAAGTGCTTTGACAAGTATTTGGTGGGTGTTTTATTATTAATGGTAACTGTAACAGCTACACCAATATCATCAAAGCTGGGGAAAGATGTTCTTAAATCACTTTGTAGAACACTACCATTACATTTTAATAATGATGGCTGCATGTTGTGGTTCATGCCTGTAATCCTAGCACTTTGGGAGGCTGAGACAGGCAGATCACTTGAGGCCAGGAGTTCAAGACCAGCCTGGCCAACATGGCGACACCCTCTGTCTACTAAAACTGCTAAAAATTAGCCAGGTATGGTGGCATGTGCCTGTAATCCCAGCTACTTGGGAGGCTGAGGCATGAGAGGCAAAGGTTGCAGTGAGCCAAGATCGTGCCTGGGCACCAGAGCTGGAGACACACTCTGTCTCAAAAAAACAACAGCTGGGAGTGGTGGCTCAGGTCTGTAATCCCAGCACTTTGGGAGGCTGAGGTGGGTGAATCACTTGAGGTCAGAAGTTTGAGACCAGCCTGGCCAGCATGGTGAAAACCCATCTCTACTAAAAATACAAAAATTAGCTGGGTATGCTGGTGCCTACTTGTAATCCCAACTACTCAGGAGGCTGAGGCACGAGAATCACTTGAACCCAGAGGCTGCAGTGAGCCAAGATTGCACCACTGTACTCCAGCCTGGGTGACAGAGCGAGACCCTGTCTCAAAAAAAAATTTTTTTTTTAAATAATGATGTCAGTGGCCAATGCTTACTTTACAAGAAACTCAGCCAAATTTTGATAACTCAAGTGGTGAATATGTAACAGCATCCCAGCCTCACAATGCATTTTAAAACTTTTTTTTCTTTCTTGCTTGCTTTCAGCCTTGAAACATACTTTGAAACTGTTTGTCCCTTTCCCACCAGCCTTTTCTGAGAACAGGGCTCACTTATCTTAATGATGTGCTTGCTTAAAAATTCCAGGGGCCAATTTTGAAACAAACTAGACAGAGAGACCCCAACTGCAGAATCCTCCTGCTCAAGGGGGATTAGGAACCATTAGCCCAGCACTACCAGCTGAGGTCAGGATGACATGAACTGGGCCTTCAGGCAGGCAGTTACTGAAGATGACCGTCAGAAGAAGACACACAGACCTACACCTTCCTGCGCTACTCCTGCATATTTCCCACACCTTTTTGCTTCTTAAACCCCTTCACTCAGTCCAAAAAGTTGGAGTGATCTGTTAAAGGCATGAGCCTGTCCATCCCCCAACAGCTAACATTGGAATAAAGTTGCTTTCCTTTCACTACACATCGCTTCTCATGCTTTCAGCCTCTGAGCAATGAGCAGTCAGACTTGAGCTGGTTATAAGTACGGAGCATATATATATATATATATATATATATATATATATATATATATTTTTTTTTTTTTTTTTTTTTTTTTTTTTTTTTTTGGAGATTGAGTCTCACTCTGTTTCCTAGGCTAGAGTGCAGTGGCTCGATCTTGGCTCACTGAAACCTCTGCCCCAACAGGTTCAAGCAGTTCTCCTGCGTCAGCCTCCCAAGTAGCTGGGATTACAGGCGCCTCCCACCGTGCCCTGCTAATTTTTGTATTTTTGGTAGAGACAGGGTTTCACCATCTTGGCCAGGCTGGTCTTGAACTCCTGACCTTGTGATCCACCTGCCTTGGACTCCCAAAGTGCTGGGATTACAGGTGTGAGCCACTGCGCCCAGCCCACAGCATAATTTTTTTTTTTTTTTTTTTTTTTGAGACGGAGTCTTGCTCTTTCGCCCAGGCTGGAGTGCAGTGGCCCGATCTCAGCTCACTGCAAGCTCCGCCTCCTGGGTTCACGCCATTCTCCTGCCTCAGCCTCCCGAGTAGCTGGGACTACAGGCGCCCGCCACCACGCCCGGCTAATTTTTTCTATTTTTAGTAGAGACGGGGTTTCACCGTGTTAGCTAGGATGGTCTCGATCTCCTGACCTCGTGATCCGCCCGCCTCGGCCTCCCAAAGTGCTGGGATTACAGGCGTGAGCCACCGCGCCCGGCCTCATAATTTTTGTATGTTAATATAATGAGATGATTCCTTAAGCTGAAAGCTGATTTATTGATTAAATATATCAGATTGCTTAGTTACACATGTGCCCAACTATATGTAGTAAAAGTTATGTATGAATTTGCCCATTGACTTAGCAATGCCAAATCTAGGACTCTGTCCCACAGATACTGTAGCAAAAATAAGAAAAGATGTATGCCTCAGACTATTTGTTGTAGGACTGCATTAACACCCATCCTACCATATAAAGTATATTTACTTTATATAAAAAGTAAATATTTTATATAAGAAGATTATATAATACATCCATGTCCCACATGTCCATATAAGGAGGTTGGTTGAATAAACTATAGTACATGCACACAGGTGAGTACTATGCAGCTGGAAGAAGAAATAAGGAATATATATATATATATGCCCACTATGGATTGATCTTTGGAATATAATGCTGAATGAAAAAAGCAAGATGTGGAAAAGTATTCTTTGCCTCCATTTAAGAAAAGAGAAAATACAAAAATGTGTGTAATATACTTGCTTACTATTTTTTTTTTAAAGGAAATATGGCCAGACACGGTGGCTCACACCTGTAATCCTAGAACTTTGGGAGGCTGAGGAGGGCAGATCACCTGAGGTCAGAAGTTCAAGACCAGCCTGGTCAACATGGCAAAACCCTGTCTCTACTAAAAATACAAAAATTAACTGGGCACAATGGCAGGCATCTGAAATCCCAGCTACTCGGGAGGCTGAGGCAGGAGAATCATTTGAACCAGGGAGGTGGAAGTTACAGTGATCTGAGATCACACCACTGCACTCCAGCCTGGGTGACAGAGCATGCCTCCCTCTCAAAAAAAAAAAAAGGAAATATAAACCATATGTATGTATCTTTAAAGGGTACCTATAAGGACTGGGAGAGAAGAGTATGGAGAAGACAGAAAAAAAAGAGTTATTTAAATGTACTTTGTTTTTTAGATTTGACTGAAAACACACATTTTACTTAGTTTTTTAAAAATCAACTTTTGAAAAGCAATTCCCCAAACTAAAAATTAAGTTACTTAACCTAACCGGATATTACATAACACACAAAGAACTTTTTCAAGTGACTTTCAAACACAATAATTTGACTAGATATCCATAGTGCGATATTTTTAAGGAGAAAAAGAAATGTCCAAAAACATTTAAGTGTTTGCATTTGTATTGTTGGTGATAATGTTTGGAAATGTATTTTGATAATTTTATGTGAAATGTGGATTAAAGAATATGAGTAATTATATTATGTTCTAATTATCTAATCCCAATTGTTCTTGAGAACCAGGCTCTCAATAGATTGGATAAGGCCTACCTGCATTATTGAGGGCAATCTTATTTACTCATTCATAATGCTAATCTCTTATCATATGGGAGAAAGGCGATGCAGATGTAAGGTACAGGAGGATAAGTACAAATTCTGTAGTCCTGAATTTGAATTAGAAGTATCATGGTGAATTTTGTCAAAATTCCCTGCTGGCTCTGAAGAGGCCTAGAAACAATTACCAACACAGTAGTAATGAGTACATTTGGTACCTAAATTATAAGATTTCAAGACCAGTGCTCTGTGGAGAAATGTCTGATTCTGATTCCAGGTCAAGAGCAGGAAATGTCTTTTCTTAACAACAAAAAAAACCCAAACTCAATGTTTCATCTTATAAAATATATTTGTCCCCATAAAAGCTAAAACAAACCATGACCAGTCCAGTGCTCCAGAATTTGGGAGCACCTCTTGCTCCCAGATCATTATCTTGAAATACTATTTTCCAAGGAATAATGGCTCTTCAGAGATATTACTGACTCTAGGACTGGGATAAAAAAAATGTTTAAACCAAATGAAATTACCAATTATTGCCCAAAATAAGACAAAGTGACTCTAGAATATCTTTTCATGTGGATAACAAGTAAGGTGTATTTGTTTCCCAGGGCTGTTTTATCAAAGTGCCACAAACTAGGTAGCTTAAAACAACAAGAATTTGGCCGGGCACGGTGGCTCACACCTGTAATCCCAGCACTTTGGGAGGTCGAGGCAAGTGGATCACGAGGTCAGGAGATCGAGACCATCCTGGCTAATACGGTGAAACCCCGTCTGTACTGAAAATACAAAAAAATAGCTGGCCGTGGTGGCGGGGGCCTGTAGTCCCAGCTGCTCGAGAGGCTGAGGCAGGAGAATGGCATGAACCCGGGAGGCAGAGCTTGCAGTGAGCCGAGATGCACCACTGCACTCCAGCCTGGGCGACAGAGTGAGATTCTGTCTCAAAAAACAAACAAACAAAAAACAACAAAAACAAACAAAAAAACAAGAATTTATTGTCTGACAGTTTTGGAAGCTAGCAGTTTAAAACCAAGGTGTCGGGCGGGGGGGCGCGGTGGCTCATACCTGTAATCCCAGCACTTTGGGAGGCTGAGGCAGGCGGATCACGAGGTCAGGAGATCGAGACCATCCTGGCTAATACGGTGAAACCCCGTCTGTACTGAAAATACAAAAAAATAGCTGGCCGTGGTGGCGGGGGCCTGTAGTCCCAGCTGCTCGAGAGGCTGAGGCAGGAGAATGGCATGAACCCGGGAGGCAGAGCTTGCAGTGAGCCGAGATGCACCACTGCACTCCAGCCTGGGCGACAGAGTGAGATTCTGTCTCAAAAAACAAACAAACAAAAAACAACAAAAACAAACAAAAAAACAAGAATTTATTGTCTGACAGTTTTGGAAGCTAGCAGTTTAAAACCAAGGTGTCGGGCGGGGGGGCGCGGTGGCTCATACCTGTAATCCCAGCACTTTGGGAGGCTGAGGCAGGCGGATCACGAGGTCAGGAGATCGAGACCATCCTGGCTAGCACAGTGAAACCCTGTCTCTATTAAAAAAAAATACAAAAAAAAATAGCCAGGCGTGGTGGCACATGCCTGTAGTCCCAGCTACTCGGGAGGCTGAGGCAGGAGAATGGCATGAACCCAGGAGGTGGAGGTTACAGTGAGCCAAGATCACGCCACTGCACTCCAGCCTGGGCGACAGAGTGAGACTCCGTCTCAAAAAACAAAAACAAAAAAACCAAGGTGTCAGTAGGTCCATGCTTTCCCTAACACTGGGTAGAATCCTTATGTGATAGTTAATGTTATGTATTAACTTGACTGAGCTAAGGGATGCCTAGATAGCTGGTAAAACATTACTTCTGGGTGTGTCTGTGAGGGTGTTACTGGATAATATTAGCAATTAAATCAGTAGACCGAGTAAAGAAGATTGCCCTCACCAGTGTAGGCAGGCATCATCCAGTCCGCTGAGGGCATGAATAGAACCAAACATTGAAAGAGTGAATTCATTCTCTCTGTTTGAGCTGAAACAGCCATCTTTTTCTATTCTTGGACATCAGCTCTTCTTGTTCTCAGGCCTTTACATAGGGACTAAATTTCAGTAGTCCCCCCTTATACATGGTTTTGCTTTCTGAAGTTTCAGCTATCTGCAGTCAACAGAGGTCCAAAAATATTACATCATCACTCTTCAGCTTTGGAGCCATTATTAAGTAAAATAAGGATTACTTAAATACAAGTATTGTGATACTGGGCCAGTTGATCTGATAACCTGTACGGCTAAGTGACTAATTGTAATTGGGTTGGACAGAGCAGGACAGTGTGAGAGTTTATCATGATATTCAGAACAGCATGTAATTTAAAACTTACGAATTGCTTATTTCTGGTAATTTCATGTATATCACAATGTCCATGTCATTCATGATATTCAGAACAGTGTGTAATTTAAAATGTATGAATTATTTCTGGAAATTTCATCAGAAATTTTATAATCTCACATCATAACACGAAGAAGATAGGTGAGTGTATAGTACGCTATGATAATTTGAGAACGTTAGAGAGAGCAAGTAAGAGACAGCACATAAATTTTATTATGGTATATTGTTATCATTGTTCTGTTTTATGTTATTGTGGTTAATCTCTTGCTGTGCCTAATTTATAAATTAAGCTTTATAATATGTATATACAGGAAAAAATAGTGTATATAGGGTTTGGTACTCTGTAGTTTCAGGCAGCCACTGGGGGTCTTGGAAAACCCATAGGTAAGTGGGGACTACTATACACTATTGGCTTTTCTGGTTCTCCAGATGTAAAAGGCAGATCATGGGACTTCTTGGCCTCCATCATCATGTGAGCCAATTCCAAATGTGTGTGTGGGTGTGTGTGTGTGTGCATGTGTGTGTGTGTGTTTGTGTGTGTAATCTCCAGTGGTTCTCTTTCCCTGGAGAACTCTGACCAATAAAATATTTTGGTACTGAGAGTGGTTCTAGAGGAACAGAAAGTACTGATAGTCCATGGAGTGAACTGTTTCTAGAGATATATAAAATATCTGCATTGGATACTCCTAACTAATACTTATAAGAAGCAAAGAGCTAAGTAACTCTGTATATGATACTTTTGAACATTTTTGGACAATGGAAAATAAGGAATATAATGACATTGGTTTGTTGCTTCTAATGTAGGACCAAGTGGTAAAAGAAAAGGAGGGGCTCAGGATTCAAATTTCCAGCTCGCTCACTGTATAAATGACTTAAAAACTTGTAGTTGTGCCCTGAGAAATCATTAACTCCTGTAGCCACAGGGCTAAAATTGCTGAAAATCAAACCCAGGATCTCATTGTGCAATTGGCTGAATTACAAAGCAAGTTGAACTCCCAGCCTCACGTGATATCTACTGTTAAAGTGATGGCATTGGTTGAGAAAAAGTGGGATCCTGTAAGATGGGATGGGGATATGTAGGAAGAGCCTGATGAAGCTACAGACATTGAGACCCTAAATTCTGATGCATCTTCTTTGCCAGTGGAAGAGGTTTCTCCATCCCCAGCAAAAGTAACCTTCCCAATCCCAGTGAAAGTGGCCTCCCCACCCTAAATGGCATAGGTCTCCCCACCTCTGGTGGTAGCAGCCTTCCCACCCACAGTGGTTTCAGTATTTCTACCTCAGTCTGAGGTATTTAACCCTGAGGAAGTAGTAATGGCTTCCTCTGAGGCAGTTGCTATGCAAGACAGTGCTGGTTCTTCTCAGGATCTAATCTACCCCTGCCATCCCTGAAGGGCCTACTTTGAGTTAAAAAGTATGACCCATGAGAAGGTGCACTACATTCTAAAAGAACTACTTGAGTTTTCTGATTTATATAAGGAGAAATCTGGGGAACATATATGGGAATGAATATTAAGAGTGCAGGAGAATAGTAGAAGAAACAAAGTTGAATCAGGCTGAATGTATAGATATGGGCTCAGTAAGTTGAGATTCTGCATTTAATATTACAGAAATATTACATTATTTCTAAATCAGAGAGTTAGAAAGGGCTCTAACAGTTTGGTTGGTTGCTGAAACATGGGTCAAAAAGTGGCCCACCAAGAGTGAGTTGGAGATGACTGATGTCTCTTAATTTAATATAAAGGAATGGATTCAAAGGGTTAGGGAGATTAAAATGTTAGAATGGATTTGTCATTTAAGACCTATTTACCACACTGGGTGGGTCCAGAAGACATACTTTTCACCAATACTTTGAGAAATAAATTCATAAGGGGAGCCCTAGCATCCTGGAAGAGCTCCATGATTACTCTTCTCTATAGGATAGACCTTACAGAGGGAATCACAGCCATTCAGTTGGAAAATGTAAACAGAGTGAGAGTAATTGGATCTCAGGGTGACAGGGGCCAAGGGTCAGCACTCAGGTAACAAAGGCAAAGTGGATGTAGTTATTGCAATGCCCAGCAGAGTCAAAGCAGCAATCACCGTAGTCTGACACACAGGGACCTATGGTGTTAGCTAGTTATCCATGGTGTTCCTCGACGTGAAATAGATAGGAAGCCTACTAAATTCTTACTTGGTCTGTATGAGCAGAAAATTTCCAGGTTAAGTGAAAAAAAAGTCTAAGTTGAATTATACAACAGAGAGTCATAAACCCCCATTCAATTCCCAGAGTTTAGCCAGTTTATAGACCCAGAGCCCTTTGGACAAAGAGCAGTCAGGTCCCATCAAGAGAAGACCCTGGTGCACTACTGAAAATTGATACTGTTAATGCTTAGCCCAGCCTTCTCCAAAGGGACTTACGCAATTTTACCAGAGTAACCGTGCATGGGTTTCCGGCAGGGGGGTGGGTGGGGGTCAGGGAGCGGGTGGAGGCATCAGAACTTTAAGGGACTACTGGACACTGGCTCTGAACTGACAGTGACTCCAGGAGACCCCAAACATCACTGTGGCCCTCCAGTCACAATAGGAATATATGGAGGTCAAGTGATCAATGGATTTTTAGCTCAGGTCGTAAAGTTTTAGCTTTAGGAGGTTTAGCACAGTACATCCAGTGAGTCCTCAGACCTATCCTGCAGTTTTTTCTTCAGTTCCAGAATGCACAATGGAAGTAGACATACTTAACAACTGGCATAATCCTTACTTTGATTCCCTGACCTGTGTGTGGAGTGGGGACTATAATGGTGATAAAAGCCAAGTGGACGCCATTAAAACTACTTCTATCTTGGAAAAGTGTAAATCAAACATAACACCACATCCTTGGAAGGGTTGTAGAGATTAGTGCCACCATCAAGGACTTGAAAGATGCAGGGGTGGTGATTCCCATCACATCCCCATTCAACTCTCCTATTTGGCCTATGCAAAAGATGGATGGATTTTAGAGAACAAGTGGATTATAAGCTTAACCAAATGGTGACTTCACTTGGAGCTGCTGTAGATATGGTTTCATGGCTTGAGCAAATTGACACATCTCCTGGTACCTGGTGGGCAGCTATTGATATGGCAAATGCATTTTTCTCCATCCCTATACACAAGGCCCATCAGAAGCAGTCTGATTTCAGTTGGCAAGGTCAGCAATACACCTTCATCATGTTACCTCAGTGATACATCAAGTCTCTAGCCCTATGTCATAATTTAGTTAGCAGAGATCTTGTCTACTGTTTCCTTCCACACGATATCACACTGGCCCTTTACATTAATGACATTGTTAAAAGGAAAACTTTAGCCAAATTAAATTTAAAAGAGTTTAATTGAGTAAAGAATGATTCGTGAATTGGGCAGTGCCATGAGCCAGAGTAGGCTCAGACCCTAGTGCACCCCTGTAGCAGAAGGTTTATGGACAAAGGAAAGTGGTGCACAGAAAATCAAAGTGAGGTACAGAAACAGATGAATTGGTTACAGCTCAGTGTTACCCGTATTTCAACACAGTTTGAACAGTTGGCCATATTTGATTGGCCAAAACTTGCTGACTGATATAAGAGTAGGCTACGGTCTATATACAACTCCATTTAGGTTATAGTTCATGATGTACACAGACACCTTTAGGCTGAAGTTAAAATATGTAAGGAAGAAGGTTTAGGCTAAACTTGATTTAACAACATTATACTGATTGGACCTAGTGAGTGAGAAGTGGCAACTACTCTTAGACTTGTAAAACAGTTGTGTGTCCAAGAATGGGAGATAAACCTGACTAAAATTCAGAGGCCTTCTATCTCAATTAAATTTCTAGGGGTTCAGTTGTGTGAGGCATACTGAGATAGCCCTTCCAAAGTGAAGGATAAGTTGTTGCCTTTGGCCCCCCCTACAGCCAAGAAAGAATTGTAACCTCTAGTGGGCCTATTTAGATTTTAGGTGCAACCTATTCCTTATTTGGATTTGTTACTCTAGCCCATTTACCAAGTGACCCAAAAAGCTGCTAGTTTTGAGTAGGGCCCAGAACAGGAAAAGGCTCTGCAAGAGATCCATACTGCTGTGCAAGCTGCTTTGCCACTGGGGCCATATGATCCAGCCGATCCAGTATTGCCTGAAGTCTCAGTGGCAGACAGGAATGCTGATGGAGTCTTTGGAAGGCTCCTGTAGGTGAACTGCAGTGCAGCCCTTTAGGATTTTAGATCAGGACCCTGCCATTTTCTGCAGATAACTATTCTTCTTTTGAGAGACAGCTCTTGGCCTGTTACTGGGCCTTAGTAGAACCTGAGTGCTTGATCATGGGCTACCAATTACTGTGTGACCTGAGCTGCCCTTCATGAACTGGGCATTATTTGACCCGCCAAGCCATAAAGTTTAGTGTACACAGCAGCACTCCATCATCATGTTGGTCAGGCTGATCTCGAACTCCTGTTACTTTTGAACATCCTAGTCATTAATATATGGCTCTGAAAAGGGGGAAAAAAAGAAAAATAAATGGAGTAGGGGGTGCCAGCCCTTTTAATCCCCTGGAAGTTGCTTCAGCTGGAGGGGGAGGGGCATACAACAGTTGGGAGAGGTCAACAATGGCTACCTGCCTCTGTCTGCACCTTTGTGAATCAGAAACAGCAATCAGTGATTAAAGTCCAGATCCCTGATATTTGGAGGAAAGGGTCCTTTTTACTCACCCTGGCATCTGCAAGCTATATGAAAGCTGCTCCTGGAATGTGTGCATGGCTGCTTGCCAAAGGGCTGGGGGGTGGGGGATGGGTAGCTGCTACTGTGCTAAGCTGAAATTGACCAGAATTAACTGCAATTTACCATCCAAGCCTTCCCTGGAAGCTGCAAGCCTTCAACAGACACTAGAGTTTCAAAATAGGTAAGACAGATTCCCTCAGTGCAATTGTTGTCAAGTTGGGGAGACAGATTTCAGGTGCTCTCTACTCTGCTATCTTCCCAGAGTCCTCTCTTCTAATAATTTTTTGAAGGTGGAATTTATTAGAGACTATTTCCTAACTGTTGGAAAAATCCAACAGAAAATCAAAACATAATAGTACAAGAGAAAGTGCTTATTACAGACATCTGTCCTTGAGAAAGGCTGAAGATAGGCTTTAGAGGTGTTCATCTTTGCTAGGAACATCTTTTGCTTTTGTGTACTGTAAAAGGAGAAAAGAATGTGGGCAAAGAAAGTCAGAATTGAAATGAGAGAAAAGAATGTTAGAATGAGCTAGTAGATTTAGTGGGGAAAGAAAAGTAACTCCCTGGGATTGCTTTCACTTTTTCTGTAGAATACAAGAGAAAGTTACCAGCTGAGAGTGAGGTGTAAAAGATACTAAGGGATTGTGAGAAGTTTGAGAAAAGAGGAGAACACCCAAAACAGCCATTTCTTGAGAGCAGAAGATCAAATGTATTAAATACGTGTATAAGTTTGTTATGTAGAATTGATTGCTCACTTGAGATTTGGAGTGAGAATCATCATGGCTGCATACTTTGATCTATTAGTTACTTGTGGGAAAGCACAGACTAGGTGGGCGTTTAGGCTTAACTAATGTGCAGACATCACTAACTGTCCCCAAATAGTCACATCCTCTTATCTTTTAATAATACAATGCCCTGAGTTTTAGCCAGTTGTCTTATTTCATTTGTGCTGCTACAACAAGATATCTGAGACTGGGTGACTTATAAAGAACAGAAACTTACTTTTCACGGTACTGAGGGCTGGGAGTCCAAGATTAAGGAGCTGATAGGTTCAGTGTCTGGTGAGAACCTGGACTCAGCTTCCAAGATAGCGTCTTCTGGAAGGGAAGAATGCCATGTCTTCACATGATGGAAGGAATGAAAGGGTTGGAAAAGAGTGAACTTTCCCCCTTCAAGTCTTTTATAAAGGCATTTATCCATTTATAAGGGCAGAGCCCTCATTATCTAAATAACTCCCCAAAGGCCCCACTTCCCAGCTGATCCAATAGGGTGCAAAATGTGATGTGTGCAACTCCTGAGTCATCTTCATAAAGAGGAGACCACTTGCCCTGATCTCAGTGAGTGACTATGATGATAGTCCATTGAATCTAAGGGGTTCAATGAGATGTGTGTCTTTGAAAGGGCAATAGATAATGAAAAAATAATAGACTCAGTGAATTGGAAGTTGTAATGAAATAAAATTTTGAAGTGAGATATTAGATAAATTGAGAGGTGACAACGTGCTAGCAGCCCTCGCTCTCCGTGCCTCCTCGGCCTCAGCGTCCACTCTGGCCATGCTCGAGGAGCCCTTCAGCCCGCCACTGCGCTGTGGGGGCCCCTCTCTGGACTAGCCGAGGCTGGAGCCGGCTCCCTCTGCTTGCAGGGAGATGTGGAGGGAGAGGCGCAGGCAGGAACCGGGGCTGTGCATGGTGCTCATGGGCCAGTGCCAGTTCTGGGTGGGCACGGGCTCAGCGGGCCCCACACTCAGAGCAGCCAGCTGGGGGCACCGGGCAGTGAGGGGCTTAGCACCCGGGCCAGCAGCTGTGGAGGGTGCGCCGGGTTCCCCAGCACTGCCGGCCAGCCCGTGCCGCCCTTGAATTCTCGCCGGGCCTCAGCCGCCTCCTGATGGGGCAGGGCTCGGGACCTGCAGCCCGCCATGCCCATGCACCACCCCCTGTGGGCTCCCACGCGGCCTGAGCCCCCCACCACCCCCTGCTCTGTGGCGCCCGGTCCCATTGACCACCCAAGGGCTGAGGAGTGTGGGTGCGTGGTGCGGGACTGGCGGGCAGCTCCACCAGCGTCCCAGGTGCAGGATCCACTAGGCGCAGGATCCGCTAGGGGAAGCCAGCTGGGCTCCTGAGTTGGGTGGGAAGTTCCAGAACTTTTATGTCTAGCTGGAGGATTGTATATGCACCAATCAGCACTGTGTATTTAGCTTGGGGTTTGTGGATACACCAATCAGCACTGTGTATCTAGCTAATCTGGTGGGGACTTGGAGAACTTTTATGTCTAGCTAAAGGATGGTAAATACACCAGTCAGCACTCTGTGTCTAGCTCAAGGTTTGTAAATGCACCAAACAGCACTCTGTGTCTAGCTCAAGGTTTGTAAACACACCAATCAGCACCCTGTGTCTAGCTCAAGGTTTGTAAATGCACCAAACAGCACTCTGTGTCTAGCTCAAGGTTTGTAAACACACCAATCAGCACCCTGTGTCTAGCTCAAGGTTTGTAAATGTACCAATCAGTGCTCTGTGTCTAGTTAATCTAGGGGGACTTGGAGAACTTTTATATCTAAGTAGAGGATGGTAAATACACCAATCAGCACTCTGTGTCTAGCTCAGGGATTATAAACGCACTAATCAGCACCCTGTCAAAACAGACCAATCAGCTCTCTGTAAAATGGACCAATCAGCTCTCTGTACAATGGACCAATCAGCTCTCTGTAAAATGGGCCAATCAGCAGGATGTGGGTGGGGTCAGATAAGGGAACGAAAGCAGGCTGCCCCAGCCAGCAGTGGCAAGCTGCTTGGGTCCCCTTCCATGCTGTGGAAGCTTTGTTGTTTTGCTCTTTACAATAAATCTTGCTGCTGCTCACTCTTTGGGTGCACACTGCCTTTATGAGTTGTAACACTCACCGGGAAGGTCTGCAGCTTCACTCCTGAGGCCAGCGAGACCATGAACCCACCAGGAGGAATGAACAACTCCAGACGGGAGGAACAAAGAACTTCAGACGCACCGCCTTAACAGCTGTAACACTCACCTGGAAGGTCTGCAGCTTCACTCCTGAAGCCAGCAAGACCACGAACCCACCAGAAGGAAGAAACTCTGAACGTGTCCAAACGTCAGCAGGAACAAACTCCAGACACACCATCTTTAAGAACTGTAACACTCACCGTGAGGGTCCGTGGCTTCATTCTTGAAGTCAGTGAGACCAAGAACCCACCAATTTCGGACACAAAATCACTTGAAAGATAGGGATAGTGGTCAGAGAGTGAAGTGCTTGGATCAAAGAGTATAATTATTGGGCAAATTTATGCCTATAGAAGTGGGCAGCTGATGTGAGATTTAAAAAAAATTAGAGTTAAGGAGGTCAAGGAACTAAGAGGCCTCATTGTTGATTTGATCATATATCAAGATTGGCGATGTGAACCCTGACTATCTGAGACAGGTCTCAGTTAATTTAGAAAGTGTATTTTGCCAGCGTTGAGTATGTGTGCCCATGACACAGCCTCAAGAGGTCCTGATGACATGTGGCCAAGGTGGTCAGAGCAGTTTGGTTTTATACATTTTAGGGAGACATGAGACATCAATCAACATAAGATGTAAAATGAACATTGGTTCATCTGGAAAGGCAGGACAACAGGGAGGGAGTTTCCAGGTCATAGGTAGGTAAGAGACAAATGGTTGCATTATTTTGAGTTTCTGATTAGCCTCTCCAAAGGAGGCAATCAGATAAGTATTTATCTCAGTGAGCAGAGGGGTGACTTTGAGCAGAATGGGAGGCAGATTTGCCCTAAGCAGTTCCCAGCTTGGGTTTTCCCTTTAGTTTAGTGACTTGGGGGCCCAAAGATTTATTTTCCTTTCACAGTGACAGGAGTAGGGATGAATAGAAAGAAAGAGAGCCAGGTGCTAAAATCCTGAGTGAATAAGGAGAGGCTTAAATGTCAGCAGTATAGCAATATTTGGGGTTGTAGCATCTGATAGCATAAACTTCAAAGGATTTAAATTTTTTAAGAGGAAAGAGAACAACTTATAAAGCTGCAATAGGAATCAAGAAGGATACTGGTCTTACGTCTCATCTTCAAACCCAGAGGTGCATGGTATAAGAGTGGGAAAAAACGAAAACAAAAACAAAAACGCATCCCTTGCAGAGTACTGCAGGGCAACCAGTGCCCTTAGGGAACAATTGGCTTTCAGTCAGGGCATGAAATTAAGGGAAAGCTCAGAGAAAATATTATAGATGTTGGTAAGAGATCATGAGTCTCTGAGGGCACAGGAAGTTTTCAGGCAATTAGGAACAAGTGGGAGAGGGGGCCATATGAATGGATCAATTGAGGTAGAATGGTGAGAAGTGTTTGAACCTCTACTGGTGCAAAAGGCAAATGGACATGTGAGACATGTTGATATAGTGATCCTAAGGGGCAATCAGAGGAGGGTTGGAAATTGGCTTAAGATAAAAAGACTAGATGCCCCATCACTCTTGCAGTCAGTAGTGGTCTGGCAGATACAGGGATGAGTAAAGATATCTGAGATGTTGATCTGTCAATGGTAAGGCAGCCATGGCAAGCTCCAAAAACAGTTTCACCAAAAGCTCTAAGAACTCTGTAAACTCATATTATTTAAAGCCTGAGTTTACTTATCAAGGAAATGAATGAAATGGATATAATAATGATAACTGATAATTATGAAGATTAAATATGTGATAAAGTAATGGCTCCAATTCTTTTTTAATTTAAATTTTAATTGACAAATAACTTTATATAGTCATGGGGTACATAGTGAAGTTTTGATATATATAACATATATATCAAATTAGCCTAATCAGATTAGGATAATTAGCATATTAACATATTAAACTTCCCAAACATGTATTATTTCTTTTTTTTTGGAGACAGAGTCTCGCTCTGTCACCCAGGCTGGAGTGCAGTGGCACGATCTCAGCTTACTGCCTCCCGGGTTCAAGCGATTATCCTGCCTCAGGATCCCAAGTAGCTGGGACTACAGGCGCCCGCCACCACGCCAGGCTAATTTTCTGTGTTTTTAGTAGAGGTGGGGTTTCACCGTGTTAGCCAGGATGGTCTCGATCTCCTGACCTTGTGATCCGCCTGCCTCAGCCTCCCAAAGTGCTGGGATTACAGGCATGACACCACGCCTGGCCCCAAACACGTATTATTTCTTTGTGTTGGGAATGTGTTTCAATATCCTTCTTCTAGCTATTTCAACCTATATACAATATTATTGTTAACTATAGTCATCCTACAGGGTATAGGACACTAGGACTTAATCCTTTTATCTAGCTGTAATTTTGTATCCTTGAGCAAATCTCTCCCTTCCTCTTCCTTCCTCCTACCCTTCCCAGCCTCTAGTATCCTCTGTTCTACTTTTTACTTCTATGAGATCCACTTTTTTTAGTTTCCACACATGAGGGAGAACATGTGGTGTTTAACTTTCCCTTCCTGGCTTATTTCACTTAACATACTGTCCTCCAGTTCCATCCACGTTGCTGCACATGACAGGGTTTCATTTTTTTTTTAATCACTGAATAGTATTTTATTGTGTATATATACCACATTTTCTTTATCCATTCACTGGAATTTATTCCTAGGTATTTTATTTTTTGTAGCTATTTTAAATGGTTTTGCTTTCTTACTCAGCTAGTTCATTGTGTATAGAAACACTACTGATTTTTGATATTAATTTTGTATTCTGCAACTTTACTGAATTCATTGATTGATTAATTCTAAGAGTTTTGGTAGAGTCTTTAGTTTCTTCTCCATGTAAGATCATGTCATTTTCAATGTCTCCTTTCTAATTTGGATGCCCTTTATTTCTGTCTCTTGCCTAATTGCTCTGGCTAAGACTTCCAGTACCGTATTGAGTAAGTCTGGTGAGAGTGGGTATCTTACCTTGTTGCAGTTCTTAAAGAAAAGCTTTTAGCTTTTCCCTGTTCCATAAAGACCTTAGCTGTAGTTTTGTCATATATGGCCTTTATTGCGTTGAGGTACTTTCCTTCTATACCTAATTTATTAAGATTTTTCCATCATAGAGGGATATTGAATTTTATCAAAAGCTTTTTCTGCAGCTATTCAGATGATCATATGGTTTTGTTCTTCATTCTATTGCTGCGATGTATGACATTTATTAATTTGCATATGTTAAACCATCCTTCTATTCCTAGAATAAATCCCATTTGATCATGGTGTATTATCTTTTTGATATGTTATTGGATTTGGTTTGCTGGTATTTTGTTGAGGATTTCTGTGTCTATGCTCATTGGGGTATTGGCCTGAAGTATTCTTTTATTGTGTGTTCTTGTCTGGTTTTGGTATCAGGGTAATGCTGGCCTTATAGAATGAGTTAGGAAGAATTCCCTATGGTCAATTTGTTGAGGTAGTTTGAGAAGAAATTATATTACTTCTTCTTTAGATGTTCAGTAGAATTCAGAATGTTAACACCATCTGGTCCTGGACTACTTTTTGTTGGAAGACTTTTTATTACTGATTAAATCTTGTTTCTTATTATTGGTCTGCTCAGGTTTTCTTTTCTTTCTTTTTTTTTTTTTTGACATGCTTCTATTATAGAGGATGTTCAGGTTTTCTATCTCTTCTTGGTTCAATCTTTTTAGGTTGTTTGTGTCTAGAAATTTATCTGTAACCTCTAGGTTTTTGAATTTATTGGTATACAGTTGTTCATTGTAGTCTGTATGATGCTTTGTATTTCTGTAGTATTCGTTGTGACATCTCCTTTTTCTTTTCTGATTATATTTATTTAGGTCTTCTATCTTTTTTCTTAGTTATTCTCGCTAATGCTTTGTTGATTTTGTTTATCTTTAAAAAAACAGCTTTTGGTTTTCTTGAATTTTTAGTCTCCATTTTGTTTATTTCTGCTATTTTTATTATTTCATTCTATGAATTTTGGGTTTGGTTCTTGCTATTCTAATTCCTTGAGGTGCATTTTTCAGCTCTTTATTTGAAATCTTTCTACTTTTTTGATGTAGGCATTTATTGTTATAAATTTGCCTCTTAATACTGCTTTTCCTGTGACCCATAAGTTTTGGTATGTTGTGTTTCTATTTTTATTTGTTTAAGGAATTTTAAAATTTCATTCTTAATTCCTTCATCCATTGGTTGTTCAGCAGTATGTTATTTAATTTCCATATCTTTTTATAGTTTCAAATGTTCCTCTTGTCATTGATGTCTGGTTTTATTCCATCATGACCAGATAAGACACTTGATATGATTTCAATTTTTAAAAATTAAAAAAATTGTTTAAGACCTGTTTTATGTCCTAACATATGGTCAGTCCTGGAAAATGTTCCATGTGCAGATGAAAAGAATATATATATATATATATATATATATATATATTTTTTTTTTTTTTTTTTTTTTTAAAGATGGAATCTCGCTCTGTTGCCCAGGCTAGAGTGCAGTAGTAAAATCTTGGCTCACTGTAGCCTCCACCTCCTGAGTTCAAGCGATTCTCCTGCTTCAGCCTCCAAAGTAGCTGGGACTACAGGTACGTGCCGCTGCACATGGCTACTTTTTGTATTTTTTTAGTAGAGTTGGGGTTTTACCATGTTGGTCAGGCTGGTCTTGAACTCCTGACCTCAAGTGATCCACCTGCCTCAGCCTCCCAAAGTGCTGGGATTACAGGCATGAACCACCATGCCCCAAATAATGTATATTCTACAGCTGTTGGTGAAGTATTCTGTAAATGTCTGTTAGGTCCATTTGGCCTATGGTACAGTTTAAATTGGATGTTTCTTTAATAATTTCCTGTCTAGATGATCTGTCTAATGTTGAGAGTGGGGTTTTAAAGTCCCCAATTATCTATAGTGGAGTCTATCACTCCCTCTAAATCTAATATTTGCCTTATATATCTGTTGGGTGCATATATATTTACAATTGTTATATTCTCTTACAGAATTGGTTCCTTTATTAAGATATAATTAATGTCATTCTTTTTTTCTTTTTACAGCTTTTGACTTGGAGTATGTTTTATCTAATGTAAGTATAGCTACTCCTGCTCACTTTTGATTTCCAGTTACATGGGGTGTCTTTTTCTAGCCCTTCACTTTCAATTTTTGTGTGTCTTCACTGGTGAGGTGAGTTTTTTTGTAAGCAGCATAAAGTTGGGTCTTGTTATCAATTGTTTTAATCAATTCCTCCAGTCTATATGTTTTAAATGGGGAATTTAATCCATTTCCATTCAAAGTTATTATTGGTAGGTGAGGACTTACTTCTGTCATTTTATTGATTGTTTTCTGATTTTTTTGTTTGTTTTTTGGTTTTTGTTTGTTTTTTGAGACAGTCTCACTCTGTCGCCCAGGCTGGAGTGCAGTGGCACAATCTTGGCTCACTGAAAGCTCCGCCTCCCGGGTTCAGGCCAATCTCCTGCCTCAGTCTCCCGAGTAGCTGGGACTACAGGTGCCCGCTGCTACACCCAGCTAATTTTGGCTAATTTTTTGTATTTTTAGTAGAGATGGGGTTTCATTGTTAGCCAGTATGGTCTCGATCTCCTGACCTCGTGATCTGCCCGCCTTGACCTCCCAAATTGCTGGGATTACAGGTGTGAACCACTGCTCCCAGCCCTGTTTTCTGGTTGGTTTATATGTTCTTTGTTCCTTACTTTCTTTTTGTTTATTTTTGCAGTTGGGTGGTTTTCTGTAGCAATAAGCTTTGATTCCTTTCTTTCTCCTGCATGTAGGTAAATAATGGTGGTAGTTGTGTTTTCACTTCCAGATATAAGATACCCTTGAGTATCTCTTGTAAGGCTGGTCTGGTGGTGATAAATTTCCTTAGTTTTTTTCTTATCTATCAAAGATTTTACTTCTTTATTTTAGAAGGATAGCTATGCTAGGTATATTTTTGACTGGCAGTTTCTTTTTCTTTTAGTACTTTGAATATATTATCCTATTCTCTTCTGGCCTGTAAGGTTTTGCTGAGAAATGCTTTGTTAGTTTAATTGAGATGCCCTTATATGTGACTTGATGTTTTTCCTTTAATGTGCCTTGGAGAGGATCTGTTTGGGGTTCTTTGATCTTCCTGAACATAGATCTCTGTCTCTCTCCCAAGAATGTTTCTGCTGATTATTTTATCAACTATGTTTTGCTCACCTTTTCTCTTCTTTTCCTTCTGGAATGCCCATGATACCCATAAATTCTGTATACTTTCTTCATTCGTTTTTATTCTTTATTCTTTATCCGTTTTTTTTATGGTCTGTGTATGTTATTTCAAAATACCTGTCTTCAAGTTTAGAAATTCCTTTCTCTGCTTGGTCTAGTCTGTTATTGAAGCTCTTAAGCATATTTTGTATTTCATTCACTGAATTCTTCAGCTCTTGGATTTCTGTTTGCTTCTTTTTTTTATGTGAACATTCATATTTTAGTAGGAATCAAAGTTCTCATGAAATATTAGGGTAGAAAATACATTTAAGAAAGAATACTAAAAAGAAAATATAGACTTTTGCAGTCATTATGTTTATAAATTTTTTTTTTCTTAGCATTTATTGATCATTCTTGGGTGTTTCTCGGAGAGGGGGATTTGGCAGGGTCATAGGACAATAGTGGAGGGAAGGTCAGCAGATAAACATGTGAACAAAGGTCTCTGGTTTTCCTAGGCAGAGGGCCCTGACGCCTTCCGCAGTGTTTGTGTCCCTGGGTACTTGAGATTAGGGAGTGGTGATGACTCTTAAGGAGCATGCTGCCTTCAAGCATCTGTTTAACAAAGCACATCTTGCACCGCCCTTAATCCATTTAACTCTTAGTGGACACAGCACATGTTTCAGAGAGCATGGGATTGGGAGTAAGGTTATAGATTAACAGCATCCCAAGGCAGAAGAATTTTTCTTAGTACAGAACAAAATGGAGTCTCCTATGTCTACTTCTTTCTACACAGACACAGTAACAATCTGATCTCTTTCTTTTCCCCACATTTCCCCCTTTTCTATTCGACAAAACCGCCATCGTCATCATGGCCCGTTCTCAATGAGCTGTTGGGTACACCTCCCAGACGGGGTGGTGGCCGGGCAGAGGGGCTCCTCACTTCCCAGACGGGGCGGCCAGGCAGAGGCGCCCCCCACCTCCCAGACGGGGTGGCGGCCGGGTGGGGGCTGCCCCCCACCTCCCGGATGGGGCAGCTGCTGGGCGGAGACGCTCCTCACTTCCCGGACGGGGCGACTGCCAGGCGGAGGGGCTCCTCACTTCCCAGATGGGGCAGCTGCCGGGCGGAGGGGCTCCTCACTTCTCAGACGGGGCAGCCGGTCAGAGATGCTCCTCACCTCCCAGACGGGGTGGCGGGGCAGAGGCGCTCCCCACATCCCAGACGATGGGCGGCTGGGCAGAGATACTCCTCACTTCCTAGACGGGATGATGGCTGGGAAGAGGTGCTCCTCACTTCCCAGACTGGGCAGCCGGGCAGAGGGGCTCCTCACATCCCAGACGATGGGTGGCCGGGCAGAGACGCTCCTCACTTCCTAGACGGGGTGGCGGCCGGGCAGAGGCTGCAATCTGGCACTTTGGGAGGCCAAGGCAGGCGGCTGGGAGGTGGAGGTTGCAGCGAGCTGAGATCACGACACTGCACTCCAGCCTGGGCAACATTGAGCACTGAGTGAGCGAGACTCCGTCTGCAATCCCGGCACCTCGGGAGGCCGAGGCTGGCAGATCACTCGCAGTCAGGAGCTGGAGACCAGCCAGGCCAACACGGCGAAACCCCATGTCCACCAAAAAATAAAGAAACCAGTCAGGCGTGGCGGCGCGCGCCTGCAATCCCAGGCACTCTGCAGGCTGAGGCAGGAGAATCAGGCAGGGAGGTTGCAGTGAGCCGAGATGGTGGCAGCACAGTCCAGCCTCGGCTGGGCATCAGAGGGAGACCATGCCGAGAGGGAGAGGGAGGGGGAGGGGGAGGGGGAAGGGGAGGGGGAGGGAGAGACTGTTTGCTTCTTTTTATGATATCTATCTTTTTGTTGAATTTCTCATTCAAATAATAAACTGATTTTTGTGATTTCATTAAATAGTCTATCTGTATTCTCTTGCATCTTATTGAGGTTAAGATTATTATTTTGAATTCTTTTTCTGTCATTTCATATTGTTTTATTAGAGTCTGTTACTAGAGAAGTATTGTTTTCCTTGAAAGTGACATGTTTCTTTCCCCTTTTCATGGTTGATGTGTTCATACATTGATTTCTACACATCTGGTGGAAAAGTTATGTTTTCCAGTTTTATGAAGAAGGCTTCATAGGGAAACACTTATTTGTACCAATAAACCTTTGGGTGTCAGTTCCGTGGGGTGCATTGACCTTGATTCTAGGTATGTACCTTGATTCTAGGTAGTCTCTTCAGCTGTAATCCATACTAGTGGCATTTGTGTGTTTCTCAGTGGTCTAGGCTGAGAGAATTTGTGATAATGATGTGGCTTTGCTGGAGTTGGAGTTGGGCTTCCCAGACTGTTTCTCAGGCCTGGTGTGTGTGTGTGTATGCACACAGTGGGTCAGCCAACTTGGGGTTTGGCTCACTGTGGTTTAGGTCACAGGGTTGTTACTCTGGCTGGGGGCATGCACACATGGTTGCTCAGTTGGCCTTGGGGTGTGCCTGCCAGGAATGGTTTGTGGGACTTTTTTTTTTTCTTTTCACATCTGCAACAGATTTATTTTTTAAAGGAATGGATTTTGAGAGAAAACAACGTGGGGCAAAAGTATGGAATAGAAAATAAATACAGATGTAGGCTATTGTGCTAATTGTTTTGTAACCACAACAAGCTAGTACAGAGAATGCCCTGTACAAAACACAACAAAGATTCAAACATCGAGGAGTTCCCTTAGCAAGGCTGAAAATTTCAGTCTCTGGTATTTGGAATTTAGGCTGCAGTCCTTGTTTTTGGATGGACCACTGGGTGTGTGGCACAGTCCATGCTTTTAACCAGATTTGAACAGAAGAATGGCCACTTGGCCCAGGTAGAAGTAGATGAAGTGTTTGGTTTCATGTGTCACGTAACTACTGAAGTTCCTCCCCAGGATGCAATGCCAGGTGGGATTGTACTTCTTGTCACATTCTTTCTTGATATGAGCCACAGTGTTCTTCTCTATGTTGTATTTCTCCAGCGCCTGAGGAGCGCACTCCACTGAGTTCTGTTGCATCTCCTCCGACATGTCCGCATTTTTGATCACGGCCTTTCGGTCGCACATGGTTACCATGGAGAAAGGGGCTGGCCAACTGCAATGGTCCCCTGGGAGGTGCCAGCACAGCTCAGGCCCGGCTGGAGCTGCCGTTGCTACCAAAGCCGTGGCGCATCTCGGTTTGTGGGACTTTCTTCAACCCAGGATGTGGGCACACAGCTGCTTGGCTGGCCTGGTGATGTGTCTGCCAGGGGTGACCCACAACATGCTTTCTTTGGTTTAGGATGCAGGCATAAAGCTGCTTGGCTGGTCTAGGGTGTGTCTGCTCTGGGTGATTCACAGAGTTTCTTAGGCCCAGGACACAGCTGCCCAGTTTCTCAGTTGGCCTGGGGCATGTTTGTTGGGGGTGGTCCCTGAGGTTTCTCAGGCTCAAGACGTGATCACATGGCTTCTTGGCTGGTGTGAGTGCACATCTGCTGAGGATGGTCCAGGGGGCTGTTCCTCTGGCTCAGGATGCTGGTACACAACTGTTTGATTGGCCTGCAGACATGTCTGCCATTGGCGGCCCATGGGGCTGCTTTTCACGCCCAGGATGTGGGCACAAGTCTGCTTGGCTGGCCCAGGGGCACGTCTGCTGGGGGTGGCCCGCAGGTTATTTCTCAGATCCAGTGCATGGGTGCATGACTGCTCTGCTGCCTGGGTTGGGCACAAAGCTATTTCTCAGACCTATGACATATCTGCATTGCTGCTCAAATGGCCTAGGGGCATTTCTGTGGGTGGGCCCATGAGATTATTTCGTAGGCCTGGGCAAGGAGCACAGGACTGCTTAGTCAGCTTGTGGTTGTGTCTACTACAGGCAGCCTGCAGGGCTGTTTCTCAATCTAGGACACGGACACACAGCTGGTCAGTTGTCCTGGGGGATGACTGTCAGGGGCAGCCCACAGGGCTGTTTCTCAGGTCTGGGATTCAAGTGCATGGCTGCTCAGCTGGCTCAGGGGCACGCCCACAAGGGGCAGCCTGCGGGACTGCTTTTTAAGTCCGGGATATGGGCTCTTGGCTGCTTGGCTGCCCTGGAGACGTGCCACCAGTAGTGACCTACAGGACTCTTTCTTAAGCTCTTATCGGAGACACAGGCCCACTGGGCAGGTCAGGAGCATGACTGTTGGGGGCAGGGGTGCTGCAGGGCTAGTTCTAGTGTAGCCACTCTGCTGGCCTGGGGCATCTCAGCTCCCATATGTGGGAGGACACACAGTGGTTTGGCTAGCTCATGGACAGTTTGCCCTGGGCGAGACCGGCAGACTCTTTCTCTAGCTGGATGTATGGTGGTGGGAATTGGTTTCCCTGCTTTGCAGGACCAGAGTTACAGCTGATCCTGGGCCCAAGCTCTGCACAGCTAGGGCTGTGGCATCCAGCTACCCTTGTGGGCTTGGCGTAATGAAAATGGAGCCCCAGTGCTGGGGTGGCTGCTGACCCTGGGAGGAGGGTGCACTCCACAGGTGGCTCTGCTGTCAAGATGGGGCTATGCTGCAGCAGCTTCGCTCACAGGGAGTGGGTGGGGGTGGGGAGTGCACACCTTACACTCCTAATCCAAGGCAGTGCAGCTGCATGAATTCCAGGCAGCTCTCCAAACGGGGCTCAGGGCTTGTGAGAACTGTGGGGTTCTCCTGTAGAAAGGACTATAGGTGTTTGTCAAGATAATGAAGGCTGGTGGGGATCTGCTTACCTTTTCTCCACAACAGGAAGTCCCTCCTGTCTTCAGGCCAATCCGATTTGGGAAAAGCAGATGGGGCTGTAGAGGCCGGGTGCCTCCATGCTGCTCTTCCGGACTTCTATCACCGCAGATTCATCCCACTCCCCCACGGTACTCCAGTGCTCTCCCTTCGACACTCCAGTCAAAGTGAGCTGTTTATTCATTGCCTTGGGCCTTTCTTGTTGGGCAGGACAAGCAGCAGGTGTCTCTAGTCAGCCATCTTGCTGACATTACTCCTGGCTCCAATTCTTTTTTTTTTTTTTTTTTGAGATGGAGTCTTGCCTTGTTGCCCAGGCTGGAGTGCAGTGGCGCAATCTCAGCTCACTGCAACTTCTGCCTCCCGGGTTCAAGTGATTCTCCTACCTCAGCCTCCCGAGTAGCTGGGATTACAGGTGTCTGCCACCATGCTCGGCTAATTTTTTGTATTTTTTTAGTAGAGATGGGGTTTCACCATGTTGGCCAGGCTGGTCTTGAACTCCTGACCTCAGGTGATCCACCTGCCTTGGCCTCCCAAAGTGCTGGGATTACAAGCGTAAGCCACCACACTCAGCCCTGGCTCCAATTCTTTACCCCTCCCAAAGTGCATACTCTTTCCTTGTGACTTCATAGTACACTAAATAGGTGGTGTATGTTTTCCTACCTCTTTAATCTGGGTCTGGCCATGTAACTTGATTTGGCCAATAGAATGTGGGAGAAGTGATAGTGCGCCTTTTTTTTTTTGAGATGGAGTTTTGCTCTTTTTGCCCAGACTGGAGTGCAGTGGCACAATCTCAACTCATTGCAACCTCCGCCTCCCAGGTTCAAGCAATTCTCCTACCTAAGCCTCCCAAGTAGCTGGGATTCAGGTATGTGCCACCATGCCTGGCTAATTTTTTGTATTTTTAGTAGAGATGGGGTTTCACCATGTTGGTCAGCTGGTCTCAAACTCCAGTCCTCTGGTGATCCACCTGCCTCAGCCTCCCAAAGTGCTGAGATTACAGGTGTGAGCCACCACACCTGGCCAGATAGTGTGCCATTTTTAAGCCTAGGCCTCAAAAGCTTTATGTGTTTCCACTGTCATTCTTCCCCATGAAAGTGACATATTCAGGCAAGCCTGCTGGTTCCTAGAGGAGGATGAGAGACACATAAAGCAGATCTGTCCTAGCTTAGATGCCCCAGCCACACATGGCCTGGAGCAGAGCTGCCTGCCAACACTTAGACACCAGAGTAAGCCCAGCCTAGGTCAGCCAACCTCTAATAGACTCACGGATGTGTGAGCTATAGTAGAGAAATAACTGTTTTGTAAGCTACTGAGATTTGGGGTGGTTTGTTACACAGAAATAGCTAACTGATATAAAATATAAGGCATCAAACATAGAACATGGCATATGGTCATTACCCAATTGATATTAGTGTTCCAGTTATTATGGTTATGTCACAAATTACCCCCAAAATTATTGGCCTGAAACAACCAGTTATTAAGCTCACAGATTATGTGGATTGGCAATTTGGATAGGGCACAGAGGGCATGGCTTGTCTCGGTTCTTTGGTATCTGGTGCCTCAGCTGGAAGACATTGAGTCTGAGGGCCGAATCATCTGCAGGTTCATGTACTTACGTGTTTTGGTTGATTCTGGCTGTTGGCTGAGACTTTCGCTGGGACTGTCAACTGGAACACCTACATGTAGCCTCTCCTTGTGGCCTGGGCTCCCTCACACATGGTGGCTGAGTTCCAAAGGTGAATGTCCTAAGAGAGAGCCAGGCAGAAGCTATATCCTTTATGACCTAGACTTGGAAGTCACATAGCATCACTTCCACTATACTTTCTCAGTTGAAACAGACATAAACCAGTCATAACCCAGATTAAAGAGATGGGAAAGAGACCCCACCATTTGATGGCGGATAGAATAAATAACATGTGAAACTGAAAATATTGCTGTTCATTGCATTCATTTTGGGAGAACACAGTCTGCCATAGTTAGGCACTTTTATTATTTCTACTATCCCTGTCAAACAGATATACTGATTTTCTCTAAATCCACCACTTACACTTAATTCTGCCTCCTTTACTTACATCATAGTGTTCTCTCTACTTGGAATGTACTTCCTTTCTTCACCCTGCCTTGCTCTGCCTTTTGAAGTGGTACCCTTTCCTTTAAGAGCTAGCTGAAAGCACAGCCTTTCTCTCAGTCTTTCCCCTGGTTGTAAGAGGTAATTTGATTTCTCCCTGCATTTCCAAAATCCATAATTTTAGCACCATTTATTTGGCACTTGTTATCTATACCTTGCATTATACGTTATCTTCTTCTTCTCTCTTTTTTTTGAGATGGAGTTTCGCTCTGTTGCTCAGGCGGGAGTGCACTGGTGCGATCTCGGCTCACTGCAACCTCCGCCTCCCAGGTTCAAGCAATTCTCCCTGCCTCAACCTCCCGAGTAGCTGGGATTACAGGCGCCCGCCACTACGCCTGGCTAATTTTTGTATTTTTAGTAGAGATGGGGTTTTGCCATGTTGGCCAGGCTGGTCTTGAACTCCTGACTTCAAGTGAGCCGCCTGCCTCGGTCTCCCAAAATTCTGGGATTACAGGCGTGAGCCACCACGCCCGGCCTACATTATCTTCTTAAATGTAATTCATTTTGAGGGCAAGAAAGACAATATTTTCAAGTTTTAATGTGTACCGCTTAGTAGTTAGACTCATTATTTTGCTAATCTTAAGAATTCCCTAGGCCGGGCGCCATGCCTCACGCCTGTAATCGCAGCACTTTGGGAGGCCGAGGTGGGCAGATCACAATGTCAGGAGTTCGAGACCAGCCTGGCCAACATAGTGAAACCCCGTCTCTACTAAAAATTAGCCAAGCGTGATGGCATGTGCCTGTAGTCCCAGCTACCTGGGAGGCTGAGGCAGGAGAATCGCTTGAACCCAGGAGGCGGAAATTGCAGTGAGCTGAGATCGCGCCACTGCACTCCAGCCTGGGTGACAGAGCGAGACTCCGTCTCAAAAAAAAAATGAATTCCCTAAACGATTTTTGTTTTTGTTGATGAGGGTAATATTATAGAGTGGTCAAGAATACTGTGGTCTCATGACAAATGCAGCCTTATAAGCAAAGGTGAAATAGTCATTGCTGGAATACGCAAATGTGGCCCAGCCTCCCAAAGTCATTCCTAGGAACATTTCTGTATGTACTTGCTTACAATAGACATATTACGTTTTCCTAAAGTTTCAAGATTAAGGATGTGCTCATTCTCCATAGGGCCTTCAGTCATTCCCTCTTCACTGGTTTTGGTTTTCCGTTTGTTGCTCCTCCTTTTTTCCTCTCAAATACTTTATTGTTTCCCACAGGCTTATCTGTTTTCCTACCCTTTATTGATACTGGGATTAAAATGAAATAGTAGAACATTCCATCACTGCCCCATATTTTCTAACATATGGATTCATGTTTCCATAAATTCTGTGCATCTAATATTTTCATGCACGTCTTTAAAGAATAGATCTCCACAAACTCATAATTTGGGTACCAACTATAGAACTGAAGATACCACATACTGTTGTGTAGTTTTCACACTGCATAAAAGGACTGTTTTATAAAGGCAGAGATGAAATCCAGCTTTTCTTTTTTTTTTTTTTTTTAGACAGGGTCTTGCTCTGTCACCCAGGCTGGAGTGCAGTGGCATGATCTCAGCCCACTACAGCCTCCACTTCCCAGGCTCAAGGGATACTCCCACCTCAGCCTCCTGAGTAGCTAGGACTACAGGCATGTGCCACCATGCCCGGCTAATTTTTGTATGTTTTGTAGAGATGGGGTTTCACTATGTTGCTTAGGCTAGTCTCAAACTCCTAGGCTCAAGCAATCTGTTAACCTTGGCCTCCCAAAGTGCTGAGATTACAGGCATGAGCCACTTGGCCCAGCAAAATCCAGCTCTTGATCTACCTGCGGTATTCTCTATGTTCTGGTGTGGAGCTTTGTCAGCCAGAAAGTGGGGTGCCCTTTTGTAACTCAAACAAAGAGGTCAAGTGTGTTGCTCTTGGCTCTGACGGTAGATTTGCTATCAAAACTGTCTTCTGAATGGGTGCTTCTAGAGGGTTGGGACCATATCTCATTTATCTCTATGCCCTTTCAACCTCATGGGGGGCTTAGAGACATTTATTGAATTACTACTATATTGCTCTGCAATTATTCCTAAAGATGACAGAGTGCTCCGAAGATACTAGTTATAACTGTCACCTGAAATGGAATGGACTCACTCACAACCTTCCTGTAGGTGGCAGAAAACCAGAGATGAGAGCTTAAACAAAGATTAGAAGCAGAGATAAAGACAGTAAGTTCCACCATTATCTTTATGACTGTTGGGCAAATTAACTGACCTTCTGTGCTTCAGTTTTGTTTTTTTATATACCTGCAAAATGAGGATATTTACAGGTATAAAATGTTTAGTAACCCTCCTTTGTAGGGTTATTACAAGGATTAAATGAAGTAATGCACATAAAACACAAAGCAGAGTGCTGGCCATTGCTGCTGTCACTGTTGAGTAATGTAGAGGAAAGCACATTGAGCTAGCAAAAGAACTCACAGGCTAAATGTTAAATATGTAAAATTTATTTGATAAGAGGTTTTGTAGTGGAATGTATGTATTTTGTGCCTTATGTTTAATTAGAAGAAATAAAATGTGTTAAGAGGAGAGACTAGTTAAAAGGAAGGCTCTTGCTCTGTCTTGCTCTGTCACCCAGGCTGGAGTGCAGTGGCATGATCTTGGCCCACTACAACAAGTTACTGTGATGATGAGGATGATGCTTATTGTTCCGAAGGTCAACTTTTGGAGATACTGTCTCCATATTTATCAGGGCACATTAAAAATACTTCTAACCAGAAACAAGTACTTCCAAAAATTTACTGCCAAGATCTAGAGGATACAAAATCCCCGAGGTGGGATTCCAGAGGTAACACTGTTGGGAAGCTGAATTAGCTTTGCCATCATTGAAGCATTAAATGGTTTATAAAGAAAAAGTCTCAGAGCACAGATAACTCAATTCTGGGTTGCAGAGATGAGAAAAGCATTGCCTTCAAAATTCCATCCCTATTTGACCATGTTGCCTTGCCTCAGAGAACATTCCCCAATGGAAGCACTGTCTGCCTGCAAGTAGAAATCCCATTACTTGAATATTTTTGGAAAGGGGTCAAGGATCTTGAGTAGAAATGAGGTCCTTTCATTCATTTAGAAGTAAGTCTTCACCTTTGTGGCGTGTCCTGGGGTTTTGCTCTTATTTTTCTTTGGTTATGCAGCTTTCAATTTTTAAAAAATGTTTTTATTGACAAGTCATAGACTTTCTTGTTAGCTTTTCCGAACTCAATTCTGGGTTGCAGAGATGAGAAAAACATTGCCTTCAAAATTCGATCCCCCATTTGACCATGCTGCCTTGCCACAGAGAACATTCCTCAATGGATGCATCGTCTACCTGAAAGTAGAAATCCCATTACTTGAATATTTGTGGAAAAGGGTCAAGGACCTTGAGTAGAAATGAGGTCCTTTCATTCACTTAGAAGTAAGCGTTGGCCAAGCGTGGTGGCTCACGCCTGTAATCCCAGCATTTTGGGAGGCCAGGTCGGGCAGATCACAAGGTCAAGAGATTGAGACCATCCTGGCCAACATGGTGAAACCCTGTCTCTACTAAAAATACAAAAATTAGCTGGGCATGGCGGCGTGCGCTTGTAGTCCCAGCTACTTGGGAGGCTGAGGAAGGAGAATCACTTGAACCCAGGAGGCGGGAGTTGCAGTGAGCCGAGATCACGCCACTGCACTGCAGCCTGGGCGGCAGAATGAGACTCTGTCTCAAAAAAATAAAAGAAGAAGAAGTAAGTGTTCACCTTTGTGGGGTGTCTTGGGGTTTTGCTCTTATTTTTCTTTGGTTATGCAGCTTTTAATTTTTTTAATGTTTTTATTGACAGATCATAGACTTTCTTGTTAGCTTTTCCTAAACTAAGCAGCAGACTGATGTCTTGGGTACTCATCAAGTTCATAATTTAAAAATCTTAGGAAAGGATATATTGGTATAGAACTTTTTATTTGGTATTTTGGTAGCAAAATAGCAACTTTTTAAGAAAAACATTAGGGTTTTTGATAGGCTACTTATAGGATAAACATGACCAGGTTCCACATTTCTAAATCATTGATTCTTTTTCCTTTGTTCCACCATTCAGTCTGGTCGCTAAGTGCTTGCATTCTTCCTTTGCGCGGAACCTTTCTTTTTCATTGCAGTTGTCATTCCCTTATTAGAAGTTGTGATATTGTAAAATAAATATTGGGCTTTCTTCCTGTTTCCTGACGTACAGCTTCTAAAACCCTTAGAATCTGTGGACTGATAAGGGTATCTTTTAGGTGCTAATGATACGACTGGTGGCTGGGGGCCCCTAGATAGCTTCAGGGTGGGGTCTGGTTACTGGAAAGACTGAGGCAGGATTAGAGGGTTGAGACTCTCAGCCTCATGCCCCGATCTCAGAGGGAGGGAAGAGGGGCTGAAGGTTGAGTTGATCACCAAAGGCCAACGATTTAATCAATCATGCCTGCATGATGAAACTCCCATAAAAACCTGAAAGGACTGGAGTCAGAGAGCTTCTAGGTAGCTGAACATATGGAGGTTTCTGTAGGGGCATGGATGCTCTGCCCTCCTTCTCCCACACTTTGCTCCATACATCTCTTCCATCTGGTTATTTATCTGTATCCTTTGTAATATTCTTTATAAAACATGAGAAAACAGTGTTTTTCTGGGTTCTGTGAGCTGCTCTAGGAAATTAACTGAAACCCAGCAAGGAGTACTAAAAACCCCTATTTATAACCAGTTAGTCAGAAACAAGTACAGGCCACAATCCATGGCATCTGAAGTGGAGGGCAATGTTGGGGACTAAGCCCCTCAACCCGTGAGATCTGATGCTATCTCCAGGTAGATAGTGTCAGAATTGCCTGTTCACTCCAGGTGGATCGTGAACTGGAGGACACTTGGCTGCTGTCCGCTGGAGAATCTGTTGCAGAATCCACTGCAGAATTGCTTGATTTCTGGCGAAAAACTCCCACACACCTGGTGCCAGAAGTGCTGAGTGACTGTGTGAGAGTAGAGAACAAGAAAAATACGTCTTGTGTTGTTTTTTTCTATTTCTAGAGTTGGTGTCAAAACTGTTGCATTGAGGAACCGAGTAAGAATGGGGAAAAGTACTTTGGCGTTTTTCCTATTTCTCCTCACAGAAGTGTACTGAGTAAAAGGGGATAGATTTTTTACTGCCAGCAAATTAGAAGGAAACATGCTTGCAGCACTCCTGACAGCACTAACCTTGGAGCTGCAAAGAGAAAGAAAAGCAACAGTAGGGAGAAGACTTTCCAGACTGCAGATCCCCAGTAATGGAAGCAGGGGATTGACTTCAAGCGATTACAAGAAAGTTTTATTAGAATGCAAAATTAAATTTGTCATTTTTAATTGCACATTGATTTGTGTTTGCTGATTCATATTATTTTTGGTGTACTTTGCCACACACGGAGAAAGCCAATTCTCTTAATTAACTATTGCTTTTTTAATCAGGAGGACAAATCTAATAAATACAAAACATTAAAAAGCAGCACACAAGTATTAAAGGCAACCAATGAGATATGCAATAGGAGTGTGGGCAAAAAGCAATCGACCTGGGCAGATAGAATTGGGGACTGTTTCAGATCTCTAAGATATGTCCCTTTCTCTGCCGCTGCCACCAGGTTAGTCTAGGCTCTCAGGACTTCATGCCTGTTAGTGAAGAAGAGAAGAGACAAGAGAGAGGGTAAAGGAAGGGGGAGGAAAAGAGGGAAGAGAAGGTCATGACCCATTGGGTTTGCTCTCTATAGGTGGAGAATAGGTTGTATCCTGTTCTTGTCCATTGACCTAGACTGTGGCAGGGCAGGAAACTATAGGTATTTGGACCTTAATGCTTTCTGAAAATTTTATCTGTAACTTTTGAGACTGCTGAGAAAATTGTGAGTTTTTGTTAGCTCTTTTTTGGAGATTTAAGGCAGATTTCTCTTCTGTCTGTAAAAATTCTTCAATGGGTCCATGACAGGATAAGATAGAATGAACTAAAAATTACTTTGCCTAATAAAGGTGGCGTATAATGGAGACTCATTTTACCTCCCATCAAGTTATTTTGTCTGCCATTACACTCAGTGGGTCTGTGAAGGATGATGTCAAGTCAGAAACAGTCAATTCACGTTGGTAAAACTCAGAATAATTGTGTGACTCATTTTACTCACTTCCCCACACTAACCAAGAACTGGAACACATCGTTCAGGTGGCTGGGATTTACTTGGTGATCACTCTGTCAATATCAAGGAAGAAACTGAAAAATTAATTGAGGGCCATAGAACAATAAGGTTTGGCTCTTGTGTCCCCACTCAAATTTCCTGTTGAATTATAATCTTCAGTGTTGGAGGAGGGGCCTGGTGGGAGGTGATTGGATTATGGCAGGGGGATTTTCCCCTTGCTATTCTCATGATAATGAGTGAGGTCTCACAAGATCTGCTTGTTTAAAAGTGTGTAGCACTTCCTGCTTAGTGCCCTCTCCTGCTCTACCATGCTAAGACAGGCTTGCTTCCTCTTTGCCTTCTGCCATCCATGACTGTAAGATTGTACATTTCCTGAGGCCTCCCAGCCATGCTTCCATACAGTCTGCTGAACTGTGAGTCAATTAAACCTTTTTTCTTTATAAATTACCCAGTCTCAGGTGGTTCTGTTTTTTGAGACCGAGTCTCACTCTCACCCAGGCTGGAGTGCAGTGGCATGGTCTTGGCTCACTGCAATCTCTGCCTCCTGGGTTCAAGTGATTCTTGTGCCTCAGCCTCCTGAGTAGCTGGGATTACAGGCACGTGCCACCACACCCAGCTAGTTTTTATATTTTTAGTAGACATGGGTTGGCCAGGCTGGTCTTGAACTCCTGGCCTCAAGCAATCTGCCCACCCCCGCCTCCCAAAGTACTGGGATTTTAGGCATGAGCCACTGTGCCTGACCTCAGGTAGTTCTTTATGGCCTTGTGAGAACGTACTAAAAAATAGAGCAACTTTCATTAAGGAAGACTCCATTAGTCTACTTTATGGGCAATTTATATTATTTTCAATAGTGTTGACTTTAGAATTTAATCCCCATTAAAGATGAGATTTTCAGAAGAGTTTTCAGTTTTCCTCTGGCAGTTAAAGAGACAATGGTCTGGAACTTGAGGAGTCAGCCCATTTACTCAGGCTAGGGCCAAAGGAGAAAGATGTTTGAAAGGGATTTTCTCTTTAAGGTATGGTCAATGAACTTCAGGAGGAGGAATGGGGCTGGGCATGGTGGCTCGCGTCTGTAGTCCCAGTACTTTGGGAGGCTAAGGTGGGAGGATTGCTTGAGCCCAGGAGTTTGAGACCAGCCTGGGCCACATAGTAAGATCCCCATCTCTACCATAATAAAAATTAAAATTAGCCAGGTGTCACCTGTAGTCCCGTCTACTTGGGAGCCTGAGGTGGCAGGGTTACTTGAGCCCAGGAGGTCAAGGCTGAAGTGAGCTGTGATCATGCCACTTCACTGCATCCTGGGTGATAGAGCGAGACTCTGTCTTGAAAAAATTTTTAGAAGTAGAAGAAAGAATAATGTCTGATATTCAGTTAAAAAAAAAACAAAACAACTTCAACAGTCTTTTATTACCAAACTAGCACAGGATTCACTCTAACCCAGCTAACAGCAAAACAGCATCAGTAACAAGATCAAGGATGGAGGTGCAGGAACAATAAAGACTGTCTCCTAAAAAACGAATTGGAGGCCGGGGGCAGTGGCTCACGCCTGTAATCCCAGCATTTTGGGAGGCCGAGGTGGGTGGATCACCTGAGGTCAGGAGTTCGAGACCAGCCTGGCCAACATGGTGAAACCCTGTCTCTACTAAAAATACAAAAATTAGCCTGGCATGGTAGTGCGCACCTGTAATCCCAGCTACTTGGGAGGCTGAGGCAGGAGAATCGCTTGAACCTGGGAGGCAGAGGTTGCAGTGAGCCGAGATTGCGCTACTGCACTCCAGCCTGGGCAATAGAGAGAGACTCTGTCTCAAAAAAAAAAATAAGATAGAAAACGAATTGCGAAAATATATACATATTTGCATAAGTATTTTTTTAAAAAAACTAAAACTTTTCAGTGTTACCGAAAAAATATCGCAAAGTGATTGCAGTCCACAAAAAAAACAGCATTTGGCAGTTCGTGCTGCCTTAAAAACCCCAACTCAAGATAACTCTAGGAGAAGCTCACCCCCGCATTTAAGAAAAATGCCTTTTCTCTTCTTCCTTGTTCAAATTCCACTGCTTATTCCATAAAACAACCGGAGAATAACAAGACCCAGGTCACTTTTCTCAGCCCCTGTCTATCTGTTAAGGCTGATACCACGGACTATTTCTTAGGAAACTTCACCTCCCCTACAATCAGGAAATTGAGCCCTGATTTCTGGGCTAGATTTCTGGAAACCTGCAGAACATCCTCATGCTTCCTTTATGGAGGGGCCTGAGGGCTCCTTAAATGATCAAGGGAGCAGTGTGCCTGGCTGGGACTGGAACGCCAGCCAGGTTGGGAAAATGGTTCTTTTTTTTTTTTTTTGAGACGGAATCCCCAGCCAGGCTGGGAAAAGGGTTCTTTTTTTTTTTTTTTTTTTTGAGACGGAGTCTCGCTCTGTCCCCCAGGCTGGAGTGCAGTGGCACAATCTTGGCTCACTGCAAGCTCTGCCTCTCAGGTTCACGCCATTCTCCTGCCTCAGCCTCCCGAGTAGGTGGGACTACAGGCGCCCACCACCACGATGGGCTAATGTTTTTTTTTTTTTTTTTTTTTTAGTAGAGATGGGTTTTCACCGTGTTAACCAGGATGATCTCGATCTCCTGACCTCATGATCTGCCTGCCTCGGCCTCCCAAAGTGCTGGGATTACAGGCATGCGCCACCACGCCCGGCATTGAAAAGGGTTCCTTTCTAAGCAAAAACACCCGAACACCTTGTAACTGGAAGTCTAACCAGGCAAAACCTAGTAGCAGCAGGTACAATACTAGGGCTGTACCAAAAAGTGCAATCTCCCCCCTTAAACATAAAAATAAAGGTGGTGAAGACAGCCAAGTGAATATTTGACCTCACCAGTCTTCTGAGAAGTTTGCATATTTTGGGCTGAAGCCATGTTGCAGAGAAAGACATTTGGTCACAGAGTAGCCTTTGCTGTATCTGGCTGGATAAAGCTGCCATTCCTGGGCAGCCTGCTTCATGGCTGTTGTAATGAAAGCTTTGCCCCCTTACGCAAAGTACTTAAGAATTAATTCAGAAATTTTCAATTCGACTTCATAAATGACAAATACTTTAACAGCAGCTTCTCAAAAACCACCAATGGAGACAGACCACCCCTCAGTTGAGGATCACAGCTCCTTCTAGTCTGTGAGCTTCTGGCTGGACTTCTGCAGCAGCTCATTGGTCTTGGAGTAAGTGTCTACATCCAAAGAACTCTCTATACACCAACAACCAGAAGAGATGAGCCACCTGCAGTACACACTGCCACCTCCTATCAGTGGCACTGCCCTCCTTCTAAGAGCCCAGAGCAAGAAGACAAGGCCATTCAGTTCAGATTTAGCCAGGACACAACTGCATTGGCAAATGCTCCCAGCCTCTCTCAGGAGAATTGGCTTGATGGCTCTGCACAGTGAAGACGGTGAATAGAACACCTTGTTTGGCCCACTCAGATAAATCTCCATGGCCAGGATGATCAAAACCATCTGTCTGTAGGCAGCTCTTCATACATGTTTTCCAAACTAGGCAGAGATCGCACAGGTCTTTGGACACTAAAGCAGCTTCGTGAGCTTGATAGGGTCTGTGATATGGATCCTGTCCCAGGATGACAACCTCCACACCTCCTATGTCACACATCTGGGTCCAGGTGAAGACTTGGTGTTGGGGAGGATAAACAGTGTAATGCTTTCTTTCTTCTGCAACAAATCCCGTTCGTTTTACAGAATACAGTTTTCCGAACTCTCCATTGAGGTGTTTCTTCCAACTCTCACCAAACACCACAGGTACGCTGTGGGCACGACATCGGCTCACTGCAACCTCCGCCTCCCGGGTTCAAGCAATTCTCCTGCCTCGACCTCCTGAGTAGCTGGGATTACAGGTATGCACCACCACACCCGGCTAATTTTGTATTTTTAGTAGAGATGGGGTTTCACCATGTTGGCCAGGATTATCTCGATCTCTTGACCTCGTGATCCACCCACTTCAGCCTCCCAAAGTGCTGGGATTACAGGCATGAGCCACTGGGTCCAGCCAACCTATCTTGAATTGACTAAATTATATCTATGACAAATTTAACTAGGATAATTAAACAGGTCATTTGTTAATTTGTCAGCTTATGATCACTAACCATACAAGCTGGGTGACTGGCCTTATATTAATAAGCATTACTCTTCATATGTCTGACTTCATTAAATTTAGCATAGTGATATTTTGTTCAAACTTTTTTTATTAATAATTCATTTTCATAGCTCAGAAAAGGATATAATCAGTAGAACAACTAAAAACAAAACCTCACCTACAGAGATAGCCAGTGTGTAGACTTTATTACATAGGCACATATTAAAAAAAAAAACATAAACTGGTTTTACATAAAATTAACCACAATAGTGCAAGAGGTTACACTGAATGAGAATGGATGATGAATGATGGAAAATGTAAGGCTTGGAACAGCTGAATCATTCACTGGATCTTGGGTTCATCCATCCTGACGCACTGAAATTTATTACAGACATTACAAGAATGGAGGGTGAGGAATGGTGCTTCTCTGTCACCGCCTGGCTAAAACACTGATTTTGATTAATCTCTTGAATACGGTAGTTTTCTCCAGGTTCTCTTGTTAAGTAGACATAAAAGTTAAATGAATGCTGGCTTAAGGTCAGAGGAGTTCATATCCTTCTCTTCCCTCACCCCTATACTTTAGAACTCTCACACCCAACAATTTGCTGTTGGGACCTGACTATACATCTGCTTTCCCAGAATGCTCTGGTAGAATACCACTGGGGTTGCTGATCCAAAGCACATGGAGGCGCAACAGTGCTTAAGGCTTCAGTCATGGTGTGGGGCTAGACAGCATCCCCAACTAGAATTGAGGGTTTGATCTGTGGGGTAACACGAGCAAGCAGGAAGAGGATGCTGGAATTCCTTACTCTGTCCAGTTGGAATCAATCCAACACATCTGACTACCACAAGTACAACCAGAAAAGAAACTAAAATTACACACTCAAACATACCATGAAAGAGATGCTATTTTGTAGCTTGTACATAGTTTAAAATTTTTTTAACTACAATTTGATGTTACTAAGAGACAACGAGGATACAGAGGGGACTGTCCCTTTTCTCTCATCTGGTTTTGCCATAACTTACAAATAGTCCCAGGATGTTTACTGAGTGTCCTCCTTCAATTTTCACAATATTTTATACAAAATGACAAATATATATATACCTCATTGATTATCCTAGCATCCCCAGTACTTGGAGGGTTAGACCTACTTCTGTGTCAGGTAGCACCCAAATCCTAACATCTATTTTGGAGACCTGTCTGTGCCTCTTCACACTCACACCATTGTTCTGATAGATGATGCCAGTGGAACTTCGAAAGAAGCATTCCACTTGATCTTCACCACCCTCTTTGATCCTCTTTTTAAATCTGTGTGTGGAAGGCAAGTGCAATATAGAGGATTTGGAAGGTTGTCTGTTTCTGTTGTCTGGGGAAATGATAAAAAAATTAAAAAAAAAAAGAGAGATGTGAAAAGGAAAAAGATGGACTAGGTGATTTTTCCAATCTTCAAAATTTAAATTTCTTGGTTCTTATAAACATAGGAAGAGTCACTGAAAGGTGGCACCAATGGATATTTCGTAAAATAACCCATAACTTTAGAGCTGGAAAGGACTTGAAGAAACAATTAATCCAACTTCCTCACTTTTTTGTCTCAGGAAACTGAAGCCCAATTGGGAAAACAGCAACTTACTTAACATAGTGATTGTCTCCATGGCTATGTCCTGTAAAGATTCACAGAAACCCCAATTTCCCCTTAATAAATCCATTATGGCATGCCTATGAGTGACTTTAAATAAACAATCCTCAATGTCCTCGTGTCTAGCCTTTCCTCCCTTTAGGGAAGCTGGCTGCTAACACAGCACCTGACCAGAGTAGACATTTGATAAATATTTGTTGAGTTGAATTAATCCTGCCATCTATCCCTTTTTACTATGCAATCTTTATTTTTCCTGGAGCTTCTTACTTTTAAGAGATGGCTTCTAGTTCAAGTATTTTGAGGCTTGGTACCCAATGCTGATTTGTCATCTCTCTAGATTTTACTTTTTCATATTGAAATTCTTTTTTTAGTCTGTTCTCTTGTAGCTTTTGTTACATCCAATGATCATTTGCCTCTCTCCAGGCACTACCAAACTCATTACTGTGGATAGTTTCTGCCTTTACAGGCTTAGAATTGACAAATTGAGAGACACATTTTTTTTTCAATTCTCAAAACAACTAGACTCTTTCCAGCAGATTTGCTAAGGCACACTAGAAGAAATGTAAAAATCTCACATTCTTGTTCTAGTTAATACATGGGAGAATATTACTAATACATACATTTGTTTTCTACATTTGTGGTTGCCTTATACATCTCCTTCACGTTTAATTCCTTAAACACATAAATATGAGTCATGATATCTAAAGCCAGTCTCATTTAAACAAGATAAGAAATGGTTTGTGGGGAATTAGCACTTAGACCTTGGTAATGTTTAGAAATCATCTTTAGAAACTTGGTGAGAATGCCCTAATTTTATGTAAAGGGTCGTCATGGTTTGAATGGGACTTGGTAGTAAAGTGTGTGAGACAGTGCATTTACCAAATGATATTTTCTTGTGGATTTAATTTTTTGTTAGTTTTGCTTGAAATTCCTGTTAAATTGCATTCTGGACATGACCTAAGGCTAGCTTGTCCAACCCTTGGCCCATGATGGTTTTGAATGTGGCCCAAGACAAATTCATAAACTTTCTTAAAACATTAAGCTATTTTGGCCAGGCGCGGCGGCTCATGCCTGTTATCCTAGCACTCTGGGAGGCTAAGGCGGGTGGATCACCTGAGCTCAGAAGTTCAAGACCAGCTGGCCAACATAATGAAATCCCATCTCTACTAAAAATACAAAAATTAGTCAGGCGTGGTGGCGCATGCCTGTAGTCCCAGCTACTCGGGAGGTTGAGGCAGGAGAATCACTTGAACCCGGGAGGCGGAGGTTGCAGTGAGCCGATGTTGTGCCACTGCACTCTAGCCTGGGTGACAGACTGAGACTCTGTCTCAAAAAAAAAAAAAAAAAAAACAAAAAAGAAAATGCTATTTTTTGGCCATGTTTTTAAAGCTCATCAGCTGTTGTTAGTGTATTTTATGTGTGACCCAAGACAATTCTTCTTCCTATGTGGCCCAGGGAAGCCAAAAGATTGGACATCCCTGACTAAGGTCTAGATATGCTGGAATTAACATATAATCCTCATTTTTAGAAGAGTTAAAGTTACCACTCCAACTGGGAGCATTTCTATAAGCAGGCTGGATGGTAGTGCTTCCTACTTAAACCAATTTAATATTCCCAAGACTTTTAAGAAAAAACTTCAGCTCATTCTGTTCTCCCACCACTAAACTTATGGTGAAATATATATCACCTCTGAAATCATGACTTTATCTCACAAATTTTGACCTTACTATCTCAGACCTCCATCTTACTGTGGTGACAAAATAAATGCACAGTAACGGTCAGCGGTTAGTGCTGGAAGAACAAAGACCTACTGCATGAAGACTGGTTGTGCACTCTATCAAATGCTTTGTTTTCCTAGTGACCATTGAAATGGGCAAGGCTCAGGCTCATGGATCTGTTTGACTTGCAGGAACAAAGCAATCAATCACCGTGACTATGGACAGCATCTATGCTACTATGCTTTGGGGCACAAAAGTGTTTTTCAATGTGAATGAGGTACATTGTAGTTCAAATTCAGCAGCATATTAAGTGCCTAAGTGCTGACAGGTTTTATTACTTGACTCTGGAGGCAGGAGTAAAAGGAAAGCAAAATTATTTAAGTCCTTCAGGAAATAAAAGCATGCTTGCTGGCTTTATTATGAGTATTTGATGATAAGTAAGGGTTAAGTAGCCTTCGAGTCTTGGGGTCAGTATTCTTTCAGCAAATATTTATTGAATACATACTCATTTTCCTTTATTTCATGAGTATACGTTTGCCCTACCGGCAAGCATTTAAGGTGGCTGAACCCTATTATATTCCAAGCTTTGTGCTAGGTGTTGGAAACACAAAAAATTATATACAGTCCTTGCCTTCATGGATCCCATTTCTCAGAAACATAAGTTTCTAGGGAAATAAACTCTTACTCCCAGCCACTGGATTTGAATAGAAATCAGTCTCATTTCAAATAAAAAATATTTTAAATCAAACAATGTTCTCAAGGATTATGAACCCTGCCAATAATGCAGGAAGGCACAGTAAGGGAAGAGCCAAATAGAAAAAATGAAACTGTCCAGATAATATTTAATATGAATGAAATGCAAACTTTTGATAAGGAATAACTAGTACTATGTCTGCAAGAGCAGGCAAGCGGGATCATCCAATGGTCTCCCACAAAGTGCCTCACATTGTCTTGTCTGACATGTCATGAGTACATTTCTTATCTTTTTGCTGTAAAGTCAAAAAGCAGGCCCTAGACTCAAAAGAAAGCACAGCTCTTGATACCACGTGATATCTAATTTATGTTCTAAGAGTAATACTATGTACTGGTAAAATGAATTCATTTTTAATATTTTCACATTATTGATAACAAAGATTATTTGTGACCACAAAAAATAAAAATAAAAAGTCCAGGTCCAGGGTGGCAAAAGTAGAATCTGCATATCCACAGGTAATTTGCCCAACTGTTTTCTATGTAGGTTATTACATAGCTAATTTGCCCACTTGTGTTTTCTATAGAAGTTATTTAAACCTAGTAAAACACTCATTACGTCTAAAAATATATAGTATTATTATCCCCAAACCCCTAAATGCTACCCATAATCAGTTTCCTAAAAACAGTAGAGGGAAAACAAATTTGATGAAATTAAGATGTTAGGTTTTTAAAAATTAATAATAATTTGTGGGTCCAGCATGGTGGCTCACGCCTGTAATCCCAGAGCTTTGGGAGACTGAGGCAGGCTTATCACCTGAGGTCAGGCATTCGAGACCAGCCTGGCCAACATGGTGAAACCCCATCTCTACTAAAAATACAAAAATTAGTGGTGCATGGTGGCAGGCGCCTGTAATCCCAGCTACTCAGGAGGCTGAGGCAGGAGATTTGGGAGGCAGAGGTTGCAATGAGCCGAGATCACGCCACTGCACTCCAGCCTGGGCGACAAGAGCAAAACTTTGTCTCAGTAATAATAATAATAATAATAATAATAATAATAATACTCTGTCTCAATAATAATAATAATAATAATTTGTTTGCAGAATATAGATAGCATAGAAGGGATTTTTCCCAACTCTTGGTAAAAAAACAAAAAAGTCCAGGTGCATGTACACAGGAAATGAGAATTTACCATGGGGGGCGGGGAAATAAGCTCCAACAAGCAATCCACATGTTATGCTAGCAGATGAGGCAGAGATCTTGACAGAGTGCTAAGCCTGAGTGACTAAGGAAGGTGCTGGGATGAGCTTCATTTCCCTTGCCAACTCTCCAATCCATTTAGATGTTCTATGAGGAATTAATCTCAAAAGCCTTCAGTGCAACAGGGGAAGAGATATGCGTTGAAATTCCTTGACAAAAACCTCAAAGGAACTCCACTGTATTTCAAAGAGCATGAAAAACCACTTATGAAGAAAAAGACAAATGAAGTTAGAGAGTCTTATTACTATTGAGACTAAACCTATATTTAGAAGGAATCTTGGTAGACATATAGACCAAATCCAATGTAAGATTCCCTTTCACAGCACGTGGGATAGGTGGTTATTTTAACCGTTGGGCAGTCACAGGAACAGGAAATTTTACTAACTTGAGTCTATTCCTCTTTAGAACAACTCTTATTAGAAAATTCTTCCTTATATTGAAGCAAACATTTGTCACCTGTAAAGTTCCTCTTTGTTCTTATTTTTGCCCTTTGAAGCTACACAGAATAAATCTAATTCCTCTTCCTTTTTGTAGCTCAACAGAAATTTCTAGGCAGCTATTGTATCATTCCCTCCTTGTCTGCACTCCCTTTCCAGCTATACCTTCTGTTCCTTCAGGGAAGCTACTCCCTTGTTCTTGCATCATCAGACCCTTTACAACCCTGGTCACCTGCCTGTGGACACAATCAACTTATTAATGTCTCTCTTAAAATATGATACCCATAATTGAACTCAACCCTCCATTTAGATATGGACTAGATGGAGGGTTAATAAAAGCATGTAAGGCTTTTATTAACACCAGCTGAATACATTAGCTTTGTGAATAGCCATGATATATTTCGGATTCAACATTGAACCTCCATTTCTGTAAGGAAATATTTCTCTATAAACTACCGTGAAACCAGGTCTTCCTAACACCGTTCCCATCAACACCACACACATAAACACACACATCCACAAACACACACTCCACTCTGTACTTAGAGGGTTGCATTTTAAAAACCCAGAATATAGGGTTGCTCATTAATGCCTATTCAATCATCCTTTTACTTTCAGTCTTAGTTCAGATATTTCAAAATACTGTAACTATTTCTATATCCCAGTGTCAATACATATTTAGACTCCAATGATTGTTCATTGAATACATTAATCTTGAATCCATCAGCCAAAAACTGGAGATATTGTTCATTTCTGCATCATCTACAAATCTAATAAAGTGTGCTTTCTGTCCCCCGACTTGTATTCTTCATGGGAGAAAACACTAAGATACAAATAAGAAGCAGAGGTGAGTAGGAACGGATGAAGGAAAAGAAGATTAATTGTCCCAGAAACAGATGAAGAAAAAGAAGATGGAGTGAGCGTTCTGACTCTTGGAATCAGAATATAATGTTCCCAACATTAGAAAAATATGGCTTTTCCACGTCTCTACCCTAGAGATGCCTTTTCAATCCAATCCAATACTGTGATTATCAAACTCTGAATTTTGGGGGAAAGCTCATTCAAGCTTAATTTTAAAACAGCTTTAAAAATTATCTTTGCAGCTTAAATTTCCTATAAAGTTGGGTTAAAGGGACATGCAACTGTCTATTGGTCATGAGGTATAAAAAGAACTCCCAAACGCCCCTTACAAATGCCTCAGGTATTATGTATATTTGTTTCAGGAATCAGAAGTGGACTGTATTTTTCAGTGTGAATTTGGGAATTCACTGAGATTGAATCTACCTCTTGAACTGAACATCATCTTATATTTAATGTCTCTTTTCTCTGGAATGAAGAAAACTAAGATTAATTTTGCCTTCCCCTCAACAGCCATTTTGCAGAATGTGGGTCCATTCACAAAATTTAAAAGTCTCCTATTGTGCCTTTTTCCATTGTCTGTTGTGACTCAGGATAGCAAATCCTGTGACTGAAACCTTAGAGAGATGGAAAAAGTGTTCCAATCTAAACGATCTAGAGCCAGGAGGGAAATGTCTTGAAAGCTTAACAGTTAAAGAATGGAGACACCTCAAAAAGGTCTAGTAAGACCCAAAGAGGAAATTTGTTTTGCACCTTTTCTGAACCTTTTCTAGACAGAGTGAAAGAGATGGATTCTTAATTAACTTCTCAAGACTGCCTTTGCCAGAAAGTTATGTGAGTGACAGATGAACATCAGAAGGGAATCGTGCTAACACTGATGTGGGAGGTTCTTTTCCTGACTGTAACAGTCACAACAAACCACATACCAGTGCTGTGAGATAAGCAGAGACAAGACAAGGAGGCTTAATTATACAGTAAGCTCCAACAGTCAGGTGAACCTCGTGCTTTAGGCATGACCAGAATCAAAGAGCCTCTCCAAAAGCCACCATTCTCAGGGTTTCCTGGTAAAATACAATTAACTGCAAACAGGAAGATCTGGTATACTGTTCCCAACATGGAGTGGCCACAGCAGGTATTGACTGCAACTTCAGCTACTCAGGAAGACACCCTATCATGACTCAGGAAGACACCCTATCATGACTCTGGGATCAGGATTCCTTGCCGCAAGGCTTTGTCACTGCACTCCACACTCCTTGGGATTTTCCATTTCATCTCCTTCAAAGTCCGGCTTCAAACTCTTTTTTTGCTCAATTTCCACCTGCCAAGAATAGAAGTTGGAGATAAAGATCAAAAAGAAGAGAAAAAGCATGCAAATAAATAAGTAAACCAAAACTCCACAGGTACTTTGAGATTTCTTATAATTTTGCTAACATTTTGGGCGTTAGCCACATTGGAGCTACTGGCCCTGAGTATATCATGTCTCTGTCTTTGCACATGTTCTTTAACTGGTCTGTAATTCCCTTTCCCTCATGGTCCACCAGGAAAATTCTTATTCTTTGCCTTGTACATTTGGTCAAAGATCACCCCTTCTGTGAAGCTATTTTTGACTTATTAAGTAGACTTAGGTACTTCTCTCTGTGAATATTTCCACTGTATCTTGCACACCTGTCTGGCTCCACTATACCATGGGCTCCACACGACAGGGGCAGGATCTTGTTCAATATTTTATGCAATAATGTAGGAATACGGTGGGCAATCGACAAAGATTTATCAAATGAATTAATTTCTTTGTAATTGACTGTTTGTACCCCCTCAATACTTGTTTTTTTTTTTTTTTTGAGACAGGGTCTCATTCTGTTACTCAGACCGGAGTGCACTGGCACAATCTTGGCTCACAGCTCACCGCAACCTCCACTTCCCGGGCTCAAGTGATTCTCCTGCCTCATCCTCCAGAGTAGCTAAGATTACAGGCACGCACCACCGTGCCTGGCTAATTTTTGAATTTTTAGTAGGGACAGGGTTTCACCATATTGGCCAGGCTGGTCTTGAATTCCTGACCTCAAATGATCCACCTGCCTTGGCCTCCCAAAGGTCTGGGATTACAGCCATGAGCCACAGCACCGGGCCACCTCCAGTATTTTCTCTCTTTAGAAAACCTCCGAACTGATAAATACTGGAATGTTTACAGTTCTACAATATCTTCTGCAAAATACTGTCGCTGTAATTATCAAGAAATTAATAGATTAATCTTTGAAAGTAATACATCTCAACCGAAATCTCTGATAGCTCAGGCAAGGAATTCTTTGAGCTCAGGGTTCAGGTTGCTCCTCTCAGCACCACTCTGGATATTTATGACGCTTGACCTACAGGGTAATGATTCAACACACAACAGTCAGGTTTGAGGGAGGTGCTATTTTTTTCCTAGCCACAAGATGGAGTGTTTGTTCCTTTTGGTAGTTAAATATTTTAGCCCACACAGCTAAGGAAACATTTAGAGGAACAATAAATCACCATATAAATCCAAGGATATTATTATAAATAGAAAACCACTTTGCAAAATCCTTCTTTAACAAACTCCCTTTCCAATCGTTGGCATTTAATCTCCTATTGAATTTCTAACTCCCCAGGAAAGTATCGCTTTCTATTTATGTCAGAAAACTCCAACTTTTATGATTCCTTCCACAGCCCTGACCCTGTTACTATTATAAACATTTGCTTGGCTTTTGAGTTTTGTCCTGTTACAGCCCAGTACCCAGGTCATGTGTGTCCTAACTTTGTTCAGGTCCACTTCATCAACTCTAACTGAAGCATATGCTTTGGGATAGCATTTTCTCCCCTCCATTTCCAAGCTCACTACTCTGTGACATAAATTATATTGCAAATGAATAATAACAACTCCTTTACCCCATTACTCTTTTTCTTTTTTTGAGACACAGTCTCACTCTGTCACTCAGGCTGGAGTACAGTGGTGCAATCGTGGCTCACTGCAGCTCAACCTCCCAGAGTCAAGTGATCCTCCCACCTCAGTCTCCTGAGTAGCTGGACTACATGCACAGGCCACCATGCCCGGCTAATTTTGTACTTTTTATAGAGATGGGGTTTCGACATGTTGGCCAGGCTGGTCTTGAACTCCTGAACTCAAGTAATCAGCCCACCTCCACCTCCCAAAGTGCTGGGATTACAGGTGTGAGCCACTGTGCCTGGCCCCCATTATTCTTTTTGTTGTCATTGCTCATAATGACAGAAAGACATTATATTCTCCTCTTTGATGAGCCTCTTTATTTTTTTCCAACCTTTCTCTCATCCACTAGCCAGATTATGCATTTAAATCAGAGCAGACGCACCCACAGCTATGTATGGTGAACTTCCTCTAAGGCAGTAAGAGGTTACCAGGCGAACATAGTAAGCATGGCTAAAAGGAATAAGAGGGGGAGGGTAGTGGGGTGAACAAATGGAGTTGGAAGCATTAGCCAGATGCTTCCCAAGGCTACCTGGTAGCTGTAGTGTGCAGAATAATTGACCCACTTCCTGACGTCAGTCTTGTCTTCTACAGAGATAGATCTCACGCTGGCTTTGGAGGCAGAAGTTGTGGGCATGCTGAACTCGACATTCACGTGATTGGCAAATCTGGAAGGCACTTCCCGGTCAGAGCCGAGTTCAAGGTGGCAAAAGAAACAGTGTGGGTGACCGGAAGCTATGAAAGAAAGACAATCGAGAGATCAGATTATTTGGGGAGAAAGTGGAAGGAACAGCCAAAGGAGCCACTTCGGTAATAAAGGAGGCCTGTGGGCTCGGCACCCGGCAGCCTTTCAGAGGGTCCAGTGTTGAGCACGAGGATCCGCCCGGCTCAGCAGAATTCACGCTCCTGTATGCCTCAGCCCCTCAATATAACTCCATCGGATTCTAGCAGCCTGGTATCCTAGCAATAAAACCCAAGGCCTGAGAAACAGGGGCCATCCTGCCTGCTCAAGTGAGAGTGATATGTGAACACAGCCCCAACACTAAGAAATAAGGGGTAAGGATGTGAAGAATGGAATGGAAGGGATCAGCACTTAGCACCTAATAAAATACCAATGACAGCTTCCTGGAGCAAATCATTGCTTTCCTTTGAAGAATGAATTGGTTTTCTTAATAGTATTTCATACTTTCAAAATGCTTTTGGCATGCTTTTGCGGGTAAATGATATATGTAAATGACAAGGACTTTATAAATAGCACATAGATATTAGGGAAGCATATGGAACACTGGACAAAACACCAACCAGCAGAACACCTGGGTTGGACTTCCAGCTCCCCTACTAAGCAGCAGAGCTCCTGCCCTCAAGTCCTTTATACTCTCCAGGCCTCAATTCCTCCTCTGTAAAGTGGGGAGATTAGGGTACAAGGGATAAAGAGGGAGAAGTACAACAGGGTGGGCTGGTCAATGCCAGGCACAGTCCCTTGCTGCTCCTTAATTCTATACATCTATGGGTAACTCCACTATACTCGTGATGGCAAACTTTGGGTTTGATTTTTACTTGAGAATTGTTATTGAGATTTTTGAGGAAAAAGAGAGCTTACTGCTGTGACTATAACCACTGAAACATCATTGTCATTCATCTGCCATACAGGAAACATTGAAGTACCCTATGCCTTCTTCTATGTTAAATCTTTTACACAGATTCTCTCTTTGAGTCTTCAGTATGATCTTTCAGGTCAGAATGTTACCTTCATTTTATAGTCGAGGAAGCTAAGGCTTAGGGAGGTAAAATGAGCTACCCACAGTCACAGCTAGAAAGTGGCAGAGCTAAAAACTGAACCTAGCGGGAGGCCGAGGCAGGTGGATCACGAGGTCAGGAGATCGAGACCATCCTGCTAAAATGGTGAAACCCCGTCTCTACTAAAAATACAAAAAATTAGCCGGGCATGGTGGCGGGCGCCTGTAGTCCCAGCTACTCGGGAGGCTGAGGCAGGAGAATGGTGTGAACCTGGGAGGCAGAGCTTGCAGTGAGCCAAGATTGCGCCACTGCACTCCAGCATGGGTGACAGTGTGAGACTCCGTCTCAAAACAAAAAACAACTGAACCTAGCAGTCTGACTCCAGAGTGTTCTTAACCACTTTGTCTGAGTTATAACCTCATGGTCCCCAAAACAGAAGACCAAGTTTGCAGGGTGACAGGGGTAGAGAGGGATTGAGCTGTAAGAACCCCCATATAGCAACTAGCTATAGATAAACAACATGAAATGACCTTGCCTTAATTATGTAACTGAAACAGCCCCTTAGTTATCCCAGTTTCCACAAACAAACAATTCCAATGTTCTTTATTGGTCTGGCTAGGACTTTTCAATCTCAGAGAGTGAGGACATACACACCCGCTCTCCAAGGAAAACATTAGATAGTGAAGTATTTGTTTTGCTCTGTTTCACAAACGTAACATATTTCAGTGGTTATTTCTAAAGAATAATGCTTTGGAATATTGAAAAATTTGCACTGATTTTCAGAAAAGAATTTAAGATACATATAACAGTAAAAATTAAAGTAATTGAAAATGAATCCACTCAATGTTTTTAAATTGTGTGCCACAGATGTAATTATACAGCTATCATTTATGGGACATTTATTACAGGCCAGATAACTGCACTAAGCCCTTAAAAGCATTATCTCATTTCATTCTGAATGAACTAGATATTAATAACCCTATTTTATAGATGAAAAAAATTAGGTTTCTCTGAGAGGGTTAAGTAAATTGCCTGAGGTCACACAGCCGTTAAGTGGTAGAGCTGGAAATAAGATTCAGAGATGACTCTGCCTTCAAACTATGTCCTAAATTCCTCTCAATATATTGCTGTGAAATTAGATCACAACAAAGTATACAGATGCATCTCTTAATTTAATAGCAACTTGGACAACTCTTTTAATCTAATTACACTTATTTTGCACATTGTTGGAATATGGAGAAATCTTTCCTTTCTACACAACTGATTCCCTCCTTTTACTCCACCAAAGTGTACTCACAGCAAATTCTGAAAGCAGCATTCTTTACTAGAATCCTAGCATCGACTCAGATGGGTAAGGGTGGTGGACAGTTAAGGAAGTTCAACTTTGAAAGCTATTATGGTTTAATTCATAGTAATGCATTAAATAAGTCCACACATTCTGTCATTTTCCTTGATGAGGTTGAGAAAATTCAACAACAAAAAATTCAGATTTTTTTAATTTCCCATACAAGGATGAACATATTGGGACTGTTTTCCCTTCACCTGGTCTAATGAGAAGGGGGATTCCTGCAAAGAAAGCCACTTATGCAGGACAGAATGTTTTATTTCCTGGCAGATGATCTGTGGCAGCAGCAGGACTTGTTTCGGTGCCTTCTAAGATTAAGAAAAACTCTTGGGATGAAGGTAGGAGGGGTCCTTGGAGAGCTCAGAGAGGGAAGCTGCCCACGTATGTGGCTGGGCTGGGCCAGGCTGGGCTGGGCCCCGCCGGCGGGAGTCACGTTGGAATTCAAAGGTAGCTGCTTGATCTCTTGGTGGCTGGGACTGGGACAAGCCTGCTATAGGCTAGGGATGCCAGCAACACAAGGGTGCTGACCTGCTGACCTGCTGGCCTCTGCTGCCTGGGGTTTGACTGCCCTGCCCACTGGGGCCTGGAAATGCAGGGCCACTGTAGGCAGGAATGTGTGAGGAGAGGTAGGCTTCCAGCCAGCGGGGCCTTTGACCTCAGCTGAGCCCTAGCTTCCTTAAAGAAGGTTAAGGATTACAAAAAATAACCTGTACAAAGCACCTTCCCAGGGCTGTCTGAACACCTAGACAGCAGAGCCCAGGAAAGGGCTATTACTGAAAGATAACCATCAATTCTCTGGGTTCCCGGATGGAACACTGCAAGGGAGGGCAGGAGCTGGGCACAGTGAATACCAGCAATGAGTGAGAACTTACATTCTGCCTGGAATTCAGATCCTATACACCTCAAGTTTCCAAAAAAGGGTGCTGTCCATTTCCTGAACTGGTATGGAAACATACCACTGGCTAGAGAAGTATAAGAAGCCTCTTTATGGGGTTTCACTATTGAAAATATTGTTATATAACCATGACAGCAAAAGCAGTAATGGGGCAAGGCTGTGAGGATTTAAGTAAGAAACATCAACAGATATCCTTATGCTGTGCTGTATTTCAAAAATCTTCCACAAACGAGGTTCCAACAATCTGGAAACAGATATGTAAAACAGCATATAAGCTGTATTTACTCGCCCTTGAGCCAACAGAACACTCTCCACTGGGAATCATTAAGGAGAGTGTTTGCTGAAGGCCTGGTTTTGCTTTTTCCCTGTCCTGTATCCATCCTCCCTCTCTTCTGGTAGCAGTCTTTTTCTTTCTCTCCTTTTGGGAAATAATCTTCCCCAGTGCTACATGCTGTCTTGGTGGTCACGTCAGTGAAAATGCACTCCTCTCCCCTAGTCTCTTGAGCCAAGTTACAAAAGAACAAAAAATAGGGCCAGGCGCGGTGCCTCAGACCTGTAATCCCAGCACTTCGGGAGTACGAGGCAGGCGGATCACCTGAGGTCAGGAGTTTGAGACCAGTCTGGCCAACATGGTGAAAACCTGTCTCTACTAAAAATACAAAAATTTAGCTACTCAGAAGACTGATGCAGGAGAATCGCTTGAATCCAGGAGGTGGAAGTTGCAGTGAGCCAAGATCGTGCCACTGCACTTCAGCCTGGGCAACACAGCGAGACTTCATTTCAAACAAACAAACAAGACTTCATTTCAAACAAACAAACAAACAAACACAAAAAAACAAAAACAAAAAATAGTCTGTGATGATTTGTCCTAAGGCTAAATGCTGAGGAGACATCCATTAGTCTCTATGACCAGAGCTACTCTAGTGCTGTCTGTCTAAAGTCTTCTTGATCAGTCTTTTCCTCAGGTCTCTGAGCTATCCCATCCAATAATTTGTTTTGTTGCTTAGGGTAGCCGATAAGTCTTTGTTGCTTATAATAATAATAATAAAAAACCTACATGCAGTACTTTTAAATGTTTGGGAGAAATCACTTTGAAACAAATAGATACGTTTGTACATACTGGAAAAACTGCAAATATCTGTTCTTCTGGTGGAAATTATTTCAATATTTGTGTCTATTTGGCTTCATCTACCAGGAGGCACCAGTGATATATTAAGGACCCTGGATGTGACTGCATGACTCTCTAGATACGTCACATCACCTTCCCGAACTTAATTTTCTCATCTATAAATAACTTGACTAAGTTATTCAAGGTCCCTTCCAGCTTGAAAATCCGGTAATTCCATGGTTGTCTTTCCAAGGGCTTCCGTGTCAAAGGAGAGTTCAGGGTTTTCTCTCTTCCTCTGTCAATTCAGAGGGGCCCCGTGGATAAGGTAGAAGTTACAGTGCTACCACCAGCAGAAGACAGTGCTGATTTCAGGGGAAATGAATAAGCAGGCACAGAGAGGAACACTTGGTTTTAAAAATTCTGTCAGTTTAGAAGTAGGGAGTAGCAAATCCAGCCTCAAACACAGAGGTCCAATTGTCTCTTCAGTTTGCACAGCTACACCCAGTGTCTGATACAGAATGCCCTGGTGTGTGTCCACTCCCTGGATTGCCTGGGGAGCTGGCCCGATTATATTGCCGTCGGCCGTCACATTGCATTACACTTAGGATATAATAATACAGACACTCCACACTCAGAGCGGGAGAGGAAGACTCTTAACACACTGCTACGATTTATAGTGAGAATCTAAGAAAGGATAGCCACATAAGAGAAAGCCATTTCACTCAAGAGTTTTTCCAAATCTTATCCTTTTTGCTCAGCTAGCGTATCCACTTTTGTTAACAGATGGGCAAAATGTATTCTAAACAAGAAAAGAAGGGGTTTAAAGGCTTACAAGATCATGGGCTTGCTGCTACCATTGGGGTCACCCAGACATACTCTAAGAAATATGTGTATTAGTGCTGGTTTGACTGCTCCCTCATTTTGTCATTTCACTAAATCTCACAGGACCCACGGGGGAAGTAATTGCCTTCTGGACTCACTCAAGCACAAAAGCATCCCTGATAGCTGCGAGCAGCCCAGCTAGGGCTGGTAAGCATTTTTTTGTTTGTCTAAATAAAACATTCTTTTCTTTATATTTTGTCTGCTAGACTTCTGGCCCTTTTAGAAATTCATGTCCTAGCTGGATCTTCAGTCTGATTGAAGGCCACTTTTCTTTCCCATCCCCCAGTCCCAGAGCCAAAGTCTGAATGTGAGATATTATGACTAACAGACCCTGCACAGGGTAGCTGGAGTCATAAAATTAACCTCTCAGTGTATTGTCCATGATTGGCCATAAACTGGCCCTTTTACCTACATCGAGGGCAGTGTGAGAAAGATGTCTCTTCAGAAGCCATCTAGAAATGAATCACTTCCAGCACCACAGCTAATACGTTAATGAGTCCCCAAAGAATATAAATTCAGAAGCTGCCCTGAAAAGCTGCTTAGCAGCTCAGCTGAGAAGAATAATCCCTAGTTTTATGGAAGATGTGTGATAATGAGAGGGTGAAAAGACAGAGTGAACTGGGTCACTATACGCATTACTTACCTTGCTCAATTATTTTTACTTTTCTGGTCCCACTCCCCCTCCATCACCACTCCCATCACACAGCAAAAACAAGCACTTCATACAGGATGTGGAACTTTGATCTCAGCTTTTTCACAACTGTATGTTTGTTTTCACAGAAGAAGAACCACCACCCACCTGAGTTTTTGTCGGGCAGTCGGTTTATCCTCCACACAATGGAGCTGAAGGCATGCTCGTACTTGGCAGTTCCCAGAGTTACTCTCATGACAGGCTCAGAGCCAGAAACACTAGTGGAGCCAAAACTTGCCCCCCGGTTCACTTTGGCTTTCAAAGACTTTTCCCCCAGGACACTTTCCCTGCGGAAGTTTTTCACCCACTCACTGGGCACAGGGTAACGGATCATCACATTCTCACAGGGAACCTGAGTGAGGGGGTCACGATTGGCGGAGAAGCCAGTTGACATCCTCAGCCAGCTCTGCACCTCCACCTCTGCCCCATTGACACTTGCGGCCGTCCTGAGTGTGAAAGGCAAGGTCTTCTCAGCAAACACTGTCCTGAACCGCATTAGCTCAAACCGGCACGCATCCAAAGGGTTGAACAGAATGACCCGTGAGTTGTGGAAAACATCCTCATCCACACACCCATGGAAACGGCACTCATGGAGCTTGATCCACTTTGTGGTGGTGGTGGGCATGATGTCCTGCCTCAAAACTATTTCATTCCCTTTGACGAGGATGTCATTGAGGCCCAGGCGGCACTCTGCGAGCCCAGACAGGAAACTCAGGATGTGGATCCGTGTCAAGACATGGTGCTGGAGAATCTGGTTGTCTCCTTTGCTCAGAATGCCAGAGAATTCATCTCTGACATCCACTGTAATCTCCTCTTCAAGGTAGTTGAGGCCAACTGTGCTCAAGTCCATTGACAACACTGGCAGATCCATGAGACGGTCCTGAACTGCATGGATGAAACTCAGGAAGTCATCGTAATTGGTGGTGCCCAGCTTAATCACCTGTTCCCTCTCTGCTGTGTGGGCCACAGCAGGTTTGGGCTGGTATTTCTTCTTCTCTTTATAGGTGACACGGTCTATCCGCAAGCTGTGGATTCTGCCATTCTCATCATAGTTTTGAAGCCGGGGTTCTGAAATCTCATGACAGATCTCCAGCTTGAACTCACGGAATGGTTTTTCTAGGCCCTGCTCATAATACAGCTGCAGGTAACCAGTGTCTGTCAGTTTGACGTAGATCGGTCCCCAGTGCCTGGAGGACATGATGTTTTTCTTCTCAGGGATCCTCAACATCATTGGCCACCCGTCACGAGGCTGGGACCGTGCTGATCCAGGCGGGTGAGCATCTAGTTCAATCCAGGCTACTGGGTCATCATCAGGTAGAGTTGCACTGCCAAAGTGATCAGAGTCATCAATTTGGAGTTGTTTGAGTTTTTCAACAGCATCAGAGTGTGACTGGGTTTTGCTTGAATCATCAAAACTGATGGCATCCTGGTAGATGACAATGAGGGAATCTCTTTGGCTTTTGCCCGTGGTACTGGAAATGGAACTGTTTTGGGAGCGCCTCTCCTGCTCCTCAAAGAAAGCACTGAAAGGGTTGATAGGGGAGGGCTGTACATCCTGCAGAGTCTCATTCAGGAAAGGGTTGGTTGCCCTCCAAGGTGGAGCCTCAGTTACAGAAGGCGTGCGGTTTAAAGAGGAAATATCCAGCTTCTGAACTTTGGAGAAGTTCATCAAAGTGCTCTTGGGACGGTCCCTCTTCTTAAATGATCCCATTGAATTATAAGGTACATCTGGGATCACAGATGCACTTGGTGGTGTATTTGGCTTCAGAGGAGAGGTGACTGGTGGTAAAGGGCAGCTGACTTCATTGTCATCAAAGGTGACCCAGCTGGGAAAACGAGCAGAGGTCACTGGAGGGGCAGGGTGCCCATTCATGGCTGGACTGCTGGCCTGCCAGCTGATGGCCTCCATCTCTACTTCTTCATCTTCTTGAAGCGAGGAGGAATTGTCTAAAAGGAAAAGGAGAACATATGAGCTACTGTTCAGGGGCTCTAGAGGTAAGGAAAACTGAAGTATAGGAATGAGGGTTTACTAGAATTTTAACTGGAATCCAGTACATTCCAAAGCAGCTCATTACCTGTTTCAAGTGCTTAGTCTGGGCATAGATCTCACAATTCTGTAATGAGCACCCCAGAGGAGCTATCGCATTAAGTGCAATAAGAACCCAATGGCTGTATCAATACAGAAGTATTGACTGGTAGTACCAAGGTCTCTTGCAATTTATATACTCTTCCTTATTTTATAAAAGCTTCTGGAATAGATGTTTTCTGTACTTAGCTTTGAGGAATGTATTCTTAATTTTCAAACATTGAAAGCCATCTCCTATATAAAATGATATAAGCTCATCTCACTGAAAAAAAACAAGTTATCATCTGTAAGTGATAATATGATTATAAATAATATTCTTGGAGGGATTTTAGCCTAAACATAATGAATAAATATTAAAGACAAACAGTTAACCTTCTTAATATTCAGTAGGTTCATACATGTGAATAAGAAAAACACAAAAACCCCAAAAGAAGTCTGAGTAAAGAACATAGACAACTCATGAAAGAGAAACTAAAAAATGTCTAGTAAGTATGTGAAAAATATCCAATCTCACTAGTAATAAGAAAAATGGCCAGGCGCAGTGGCTCATGCCTGTAATCCCAGCACTTTGGGAGGCCAAGGTGGGCAAATCACGAGGTCAGGAATTCGGCACCAGCCTGGCCAACATGGTGAAACCCAATGTCTACTAAAAATACAAAAAAATTAGCTGGGCGTAGTGGCAGGCACCTGTTATCCCAGCGGCTTGAGAGGCTGAGGCAGGAGAATCACTTGAACCCAGGAGGCAGAGATAGAAGTCAGCGGAGATTGTGCCACTGCACTCCAGCCTGGGCAACAGAGCGAGACTCTGTCTCAAAAATGAAAAATGAAAAAAAAAAAATCAGTGAAGATTTTGAAAGATTTCAGTGCTCAATGAGGGTAAAGGTGCCATAATAGGAGCACTAAGTGGATGCTTAGTGAAACTGTAAGTTGCAACAGATGCTCTGAAAAGAGATTGGGCAATTTATATTAAGGATCTTAACACATGTTAATAAACAATGACTTAGTAATTCTACCCTAAGAAAATAAATCTAAATTATGAACCAAGTTTGAAGAACAGAGATGTCCATTTTGGCATTATTTATAATAGGGAAAAATATTTTAAATATTCAACAATTGGGTGAGTGTTAAGAAATTGAAGCCTACAATAAAATAATACCCACCCACTAAAATGTTTACAAGTAGGCAGTATATCAGGAGAAAATGCTCATGATATAATCTCCTTTTTTTCTCTAAAATATTTTTCCATCTTGAAGTTTATTTTTTATGATAAAAAGGTTATTACAAATAAAACTCCACTTTAGCAGGGCCTTCAAGGAAAGAGATACAGGACTTGGGTTTGATGAGGGCAAGATCTAAACTTTTTCAGTAACCTAAGGACCGTGGGTATCTGCTGGGGCTGTGGGAAGGGAGGGGAAATGAGGCTTTTAGCAAGGAGGAATGAATTCTGATGAAGGAACAGCACAGACAACAAATGTGTGCATATAGTAGGTACTCAATAAGGTTTTTTGATTAAATAAGTGAGAAAAGAAACTTTGCTTTAGAGTAGCTCTTCCATTCTCTACGTCTCTGCAGGAATGGGTATAGGGGATCTCTGCTACCATCCTACCCACTGTTTCTATGGCCAGTTGTTTGGAATCAAAGGGAAATGGATACTCAAATGACTGAGTTTTCTGACCACCTCACTACATCTTCATGCGTATCACATCCAACCACACCCATCAGCAATGCCGCACATAATTGCACATAATTATACAAGGATGGGATGCTGGCTTGTCACCCATCTTTCCAAGTAATTTATTCAAACAGCAATTCTCTCAAATGAAAACATAAGTTTGAAAATGTAGGCTAGGCCGGGCACGGTGGCTCATGCCTGTAATCGCAGCACTTTGGGAGGCTGGGACGGGCAGATCACTTGAGGTCAGGAGTGATCACTTCAAGACCAGCCTGGCCAAAATGGTGAAACCCTGTCTCTACTAAAAATACAAAAATTAGCTGGGCGTGGTGGCACAAGCCTGTAATCCTAGATATTCAGGAGGCGGAGGCAGGAGAAGTGCTTGAACCTGGGAGACAGAGGTTACAGTGAGCCGAGATGGCGCTACTGCACTCCAGTCTGAGCGATAGAGTGAAACTCCGTCTCAAAAAAAAAAAAAAAGACAAGACAAGAAAAGAAAATGTAGGCTGTAGGCTAAACACGAGTATGCATATACATATACACATATCCATACCCACCCCAGAAACAAAATGAGCAAAAAGCATTTTCTATATCTACAGTGACTAAAAAGGATTCTAAAGCATTTTTAAATTAAAGATGAGAATCTCCTTCAAATTAAGCATGAATCCAGTTTTGTATAAGTGATTAATTTTCTGAAAATCGAAGGGAAAACGGTCAGGAAACAACCTACACTTACAGTATTTATATTTTATTTATCATTTTGGTAACAAAGTCTAAAAGGAACATTGTGGTCCTGAGTGAAATATAATCACTTCCTTGGAATGGTAATTGATCCTGTCTAGAGAACTGGGAAAGGGGTACATCTCAAAACTCATCAACTTCTAATGAGGCAGCTCTAGAGAGCCTTTGTGATGTAGTGTTTCCACCCAAACAATCTCTATTGGCCCACCCCTGGCATCAGGGTTATCCTTTTCGTCTTGGAGCTCACTCTGTAGTTTAAAACAAGCTGAAGTCCTTTTTCTTTGGAGGGCGGCTTTCTGCCAAAGCTGTTTACACTTGCTGCCAAAGGATTCCCTTCTGTTGGGAATCTTGTCCTCAAAACAGCCCTTCTCATCTTCTAAACCAAAAATGAAAAGAGAAAAAAAGGCCTTTGTCCCTACTGAAGATCATTTTCTTACAATAAATTCCTTTTCAAACCAAGTTAGTTTAAATCACGCCAAGTCCTAAACAGTTTTGAAGCATTAGAGATATAATACAAATTAAACGAGTGTCTTTAAATTTGAAGGGAAATGTTTGAATTCAATTAATTTCTAGGGATTCTATTTCCTTTCTGACAGTCATTAAAAAATATCAAAAGACTTTGTTACAAAATTATCTTCCCTTTGGCAGTTTCATGTCCCATAATTGCATGTATTTTTAAAACTTATTCTCTGGGATGGTAGCAGGGCATAGGTAAAATTTCTGAAATTGAGATTTTGTTTTTCTATGAAATAATTTATTTAAAGAAATCTGAGAATTGTAAGAAATAAATTCTAAGAGTTTATCCTAAGGAAATAACAGGACAAGCATGCAACGATGTACACAGTGATGTTTATTACAGCAATGCTTCTATCACAGAAAAACATGAAAAAACCTGAATGCCCAACAATGGGAGACTAGTTACATCAGTTGTCATACCCTTAAAATGAAATTCCATGTAGCTGTCAAGATGATGCTCTTGATGCATGTTAATTCACACGGAAGTTGACTAGGACACATTGTTGAGTGAATAACAAGAAACACCTAAAATCTGCAGTCAAATTGCCTGCGTTTCAATTCCATACCTACGGCTTTTTAGATATGTGATTCTAGGCAAGTCTTAAATTTCCCTCTATCTCAGTTTTCCTATATATTAAATTAGGGAAATATTAAATCCCACCAGACAAATAATAAATGCTCAGTAGATGTAGGCTGTTCTTAGTACTACTGCTACTACTACTACTACTACTACTACTACTACTACTACTACTACTAGAATGATAATGTCATTATAGAAAGTACGTATGTATTAGAAAGCTTTGGAATATAATAATCTCGTAATATTTTGATGTGAAAACAAATCTCTCATGGGATAAGAGGTGATTTAAAAAATTCGAAATCTGTATTCTTTCTTTCAAAAACTGCAATGTTGCTTACAAAATAAAGCAACATAGCATTATAATAAAAGTTCAAAACATCTCTTTATTATTACTACTAATTAGCCTTAGAGAAAGGAAACAAAGTGCTTAGCTATAGTCTGTATTGAGAAAGCAGCAGTTAGATCTTTCCCAAGACAATTATGACTGGTGTGGCTGGGACTGGAAACAATGAGAGGGGGAAAAGCTGGCAAATTTCTCCAGTAAGAAATAGGCAAAAACCAAGTATCTTGATCACAAAGCTAATTCTTCTCCACAATTCAATTTACTAATTTATTAAAATAAAACCAAAACCCAAACTCCAGCATTATTTTAATTACTATCTCTTCCACTGGCTACCTCCAAATTGTTTTTATTATGAGTTGGGCTGCTGCCAAACAAAAGCCATGTGTAAGGATTAGGTTCTCAGTCTACACCACAGGGAAAATTTCCAGTACCTAAGAGGTTCCTAGTGTCTTTACTGATGCAAACTAAAGAGAAGTGGTGGATTCTTTTAATGTTAGGCCGCAATCTATTTCAAGCTCCTAAAAGATTAAATTAAATAAAGTGATTTCAGTAGTAGTCAAAGCCACTAAAACTGAATAAAAAGTAAGAACTACGGCAGGAAAATTGTCTACATTTTGAACATAGAGACTCTACTATCTTCTTTCCCTTATTTGTTAACCTAATTTGTTAATGCAATGACAAATACAAAAAAACCATATTGACAAATGTTCACTGGAATTTATTAGGAGTGGCAAGAACAAATGTTCTAACATCACTGCAGGCTTCTAAACATGCAAGAGCAGTGACCGTTACATAACAGCATATAAAGGCATACCTCGTCTTTTTGTACTGCACTTTACAGATACTGCATTTTTTTTTTTTTTTCTTGAGATGGAGTCTCGCTGTGTCGCCCAAGCTGGAATGCAGTGGCGCTATCTCGGCTCACTGCAAGTTCCGCCTTCCGGGTTCAAGCCATTCTCCTGCCTCAGCCTCCTGAGTAGCTGGGACTACAGGTGCCTGCCACCACGCCCGGCTAATTTTTGTATTTTTAGTAGAGACGGGGTTTCACTGTGTTAGCCAGGATGGTCTCGATCTCCTGACCTCATGATCCGCCCGCCTCGGCCTCCCAGAGTGCTGGGATTACAGGCGTGAGCCACTGTACCCGGCCGATACTGCATTTTTTATGACTAGAAGATCTGTGGCAACCCAAAGTCTGTCAGCACCATCTTTACAACAGCACCTGCTCACTCTGTCTCTGGGTCACGTTTTGGTAATTCTTGCAACATTCAAACATTTTCACTATAATTATATCTGTTACAGTGATCTGCGATCTTTGATGATACTATTGTAACTGTTTTGGGGCACCATAAACTGTGCCCATATAAGATGGTAAACTTAATCAATAAAATGTGTGTGTTCTGGGCTGCTCCACAGTCTGGCCATTCCCCTATCTCTCTCTCTCTCTTCTTCAGGCCTCCTTATTCCCTGAGACAAAGCAATATTGAAATTAGGCCAATTAAGAATCCCACTATGGCCTCTAAGTATTCAGATGAAGAGTTACACGTCTCTTACTTTCAATCAAGAGTGAGAGATGAGTAAGCTTAGTGAACAAGGCATGTCAAAAGCGGAGACAGGCCAAAAGCTAGGCCTTCCATGCCAGTTAACCCAGTTGTGAATGCAAAGGAAAACTTCTCAAAGGAAATTAAAAGTGCCACTTCAGTGAACACATGAATGATAAGAATGTAGTGACAACATTCTCTTAAGCCAGAGCCTAATTCAGAGGAAGGCCCTACCTCTCATCAATTCTATGAAAGTGGAAAGAGGTGAGGAAATTGCAGAAAAAATAAATAAATAAATAAAGCTAGCAGAGGTTGGTTCATGAGGTTTAAGGAAAGAAGCCATTTCCATAGCATAAAAGTAGAAGGTTAAACAGCAAGTGCTAATGTAGAAGCTGCAACAAGTTATCCAAAATATTTACCTAATATAATTGAGGAAGGTGGCTACACTAAGCAACAGATTTTCACTGAAGATAAAACAGCCTTTTACTGGAAGAAGATGCCATCTAGGATGTTAATAGCTAGAGAAAAGTCAATGCCTGGCTTCAAAACTTCAAAGGACAGGCTGACTCTCTTGCTAGTGGCCAATGTGGCTGGTGACTTTAAGTTGAAGCCATTGCTCATTAACCATTCCAAAAATCTTAGCGCCCTTAAGAATTATGCAAATCTACCTTGCCTGTGCTCTGTCAATGGAAGAACAAAGCCTGGATGACAATGCATCTGTTTACAGCAGGAATTACTGAATATTGTAAGCCCAGGTTGAGACCTACCGCTCAGAAAAAAGAGGTTCCTTCCAAAAATATTACTACGCACTGACAATGCACCTGGCCACCCAAGAGCACTGATAGAGATGTACAAGGAGATTAATGTTGTTTTCATGCCTGCAGCCATGGAACACAACATCCATTCTCTATCCCATGGATCAAGGAGTAATTGTGATTTTCAAGTCTTCTTATTTAAGAAATACATTTTGTAAGGCTGCCATAGATAGTAATTCCTCTGATGGATTGGGGCAAAGTAAACTGACAACCTCCTGGAAAGGATTCATCATTCTAGATGCCATTACAAACATCTGTGATTCATGAGAGAAGTTAACATTCACAGGAGTTTGTAAAAGTTGATTCCAAGCCTTGTGGATGACTTTGAGGAGTTCAAGACTTCAGTGGAGGAAATGACTGCAGATGTGGTAGAAACAGTGAGAGAACAAGAAGTGAAACCTGAAGATATGACTGAATTGCTGTAATCTCATGATAAAACTTTTCTTTGGTCTTTTTTTTTTCCTTTTTATGGAGAACAGGGTCTCAAACTCCTGGGCTCAAGCTATCCTTCCGCCTTTGCCTAAGTGCTCAGATTATAAGCATGATCCACTGCACTCGGCCTCATGATAAAACTTTAATGGATGAGGAGTTGCATCTTATGGATGAGAAAATAAAGTATTTTCTTGAGATAGAATCTACTCCTGGTGAAGATGCTGTGAACACTGTTGAAATGACAGCAAAGAGTTTAGAATATTACATAAACTAGGGCTGAAAAACTACAGATTGGGTACTATGCTTACTACCTGGGTGACAGGATCATTTATACCCCAAACTTCCATGTCATGTAATATGCCCGTGTAACAAACCTGCACATGTACCTGCTGAATCTAAAATAAAAGTTGAGGCCGGGTGTGGTGGCTCATGCCTGTAATCCCAGCATTTTGGGAGGCCAAGGCGGGTGGATCACTTGAGGTCAGGAGTCCGAGACCAGCCTGGCCAACATGGCAAAACCCCATCTCTACTAAAAATACAAAAATTAGCTGGGCATGGTGGCGGGCACCTGTAGTCCCAGCCACTCATGAGGCTGAGGGAGGAGAATCACTTGAACCCAGGAGGTGAAGGTTGCAGTGAGCTGAGACTGCACCACTGCACTCCAGCCTGGGTGACAGAGCCATTTCCATTTATTTGTCTCAAAAAAATAAAATAAGTAAACATTGAAAATATGTTTTAAAATAATATTACATAAACTTAGTTGATAAAGCAGCAGCAGGATTTGAGAGGATTGACTCCAATTCTGAAAGATGTTCTACAGTGTGTTAAATGTTATCAAATAGCATCACATACTACAGACAAATCTTTCATGAAAGGAAGGGTCAATTGATGCAGCAAACATCATTGTTGTTTTACATTAAGAAATCGTCACAGCCATTCCAACCCTCAGCAGCCACCACCCTGAGGCAAGGCTGTTCACCAGAAAAAGATTATGTCTTGCTGAAGGCTCAGGTGATCATGAGCACTTTTAGTAATAAAGCGGTTTTAATTAAAGCATGTACATTGTTTACACATAATGCTATTGCACACTTAATAGACTATAGTATAGTGTAAGCATAAGTTTTATCTGTACTAAGAAACAAAAAAATATGTGTGACTTGCTCTACTGCAATCCTTGCTTTATTGCAGTGGTCTGAAACCAAACCTACAGTATATCTGATGTATGCCTGTACTTAAAACTGTACAACCAGCCACAGATACACAGTAGGTATTTCATATTTATGCAGTAATTTGTTAAGTGAAAAGAGGAACACAGAATTTTGGGGCTTGGAGAGATTTCAGAAATAGTAAAACTTGACTTCTTCATTTTACAGAGAAGCCTGAGGTCAGCAATTTTAAGTAAACTGCCCAAGATGAGATCAGAAGTCAAGTCCTGCTTTTAATTTTTAGTAACTCTAGTATTTCCTCAGTGCTTGTTCATTAAGCTAAAATCTGGTGAATTTTTCCCATTACCTTTTGAGATTGGCAAGAGTTATCTTGACACAACTTCTTAGGAACATTTTTCAACAGGGAAAATAATTAATTAAGGATTAACACCTATTTACATAGAGAAGTCTTTGGGCAAAAGGTCAAGTGATGTCATGCACTAATGTGTAAATGTATAGGGTGAGAGAAGGGAGTTAGTCATATCAAGCTTATCAAGGGAGCTTCTAACGTGCGTAAAATATGCTGGAATCTACTTAGTCATAACAAAATACTATGATAAAAAGAGGAGCCGGAGGATAAGTCTACGCTGGGACCTACTTAGTCATTACAAATGATACATACTAATGATAAAGAGGACAGCCAGAGGATAAGTGTATTCATCTGTCTCAGCATTGTCCAGGACGGAGGATGCTTTGATGCTGGTAAATATGGTCAGAGATATTCCCAAAGTGAAGAAGCCAGTTCATCAAACTACCACTTAACATTACTTAAAAGAATCTTTATCAAGACACCACATTCTCATTTTTACTTACTAAGGTGACCTAGGAAGCAGTACTGCGCACCTTCTTCAAATGACTGGTTCAGCCTGCCCTGCCAACTCCCTCCCTGCCATTAGGACAGCCTGACCTGACACATCCCAGCTTTCATTTTTTTTGCTCAGAAAAGCAAGCATCAGACTTTAAGTTTGTTGACTGGTCCAGGACTATCCCCAGTTTATTCCATGTTGGTGGGGTACAGCCTCACGTGGTGACCAAGAATATCTTTTCTCTCTGGTTCTAAACTTCTGCCTCTGTTTTACCATTGCCCACTTCCCCATGCTCTCCCCAATACTCTACCTTTGGATCCCTACTTCTGGCCTCTTCCTCTGACAACCAACTATGACTGAACTGGCTTATTGGTTCCCTGACTCAATGTGCCTTTCTGATGTCCGTTTCTTGGGCTGTCTTAGATGAGGGCTCCATTCTCCAACTCAGCCTGGGCAGACACTCCATTACGACACCTTGCTGTGGTCTGATACGGCAAACACCAGTTCCCCAGCAGAGGTCTCACGCCGAGGGCAGGGATAGATTCTGGCATCTATGGTAAACTGAAAAATCAGTATTCTGCTTTATAAATTAGTTCCTTAACATTTTATATAACAAGGTATCTTGAAAAGAGTTAACTAGTGATAGTGAAACCTGCAGAGACCCTAAGCTGTGTTTTATTTTATATTGCCATAGCAAAAAGTACCTGTTTCCTTCCTATTTTCAAATATAGTCATTTTCAACTGCAGAGCGTATCGCCATTGTTGGTTAATGACAGGAATGTATCCTGAGAAATGCATCAACAATGGTGATTTCCTCATTGTGGGAACATCATAGATAGAGTGTAGTTACACACACCTAGGTAGTATATCATCATAGACTGTAGTTACACAAACATAGATAGTATAACCTACTATACTCTGAGGCTGCATGGTATAGCCTATTGCTCCTAAGCTACAAACGTGTACAGCATGTTACTGTACTGAATACTGCAGGCAATTATAAGCGTTTGTATACCCAAAGATATCTAAACATAGAAAAGGTACAGTAAAAATACGGTTGTAGAGTCATACAGGACCACTGACATATACGTGTTCTGTTGTTGACTGAAATGTTATGTGGGGCATGGCTGTACTTATGAGCCGATCAAAGAGAACTAAACCAAGGAGTTTGCAGGAGCTCAGCCTTTTGGATGTGAAGCTCTGCTCAATGGACCATCAAACACCTATATGGTATGAAAAGAAGTGAAAAGGGGGCTCTTTTTGTTTCGGAGGTTAAAAGAGAAGGTGTCCTATATCTAGAGGTACCATAAGGGAGAATGTATCATAGGAGCAAGGGAAAAAGGGTGGGGGGGGGGGGTCTCCATTCTTACTGATTTTAGCACACTTCTTATACCCATGCCAGGGCTGGGGAGCCAGAAAAAGTACTTCCTGGAGGAGCACTGGGTAAGTCCCCAGAAGCAGTGGCAGGACTATAATGCCCACACTCTTACTGTGACCAGGACAGGTGACTCATTAGGACTGCCCTCTGCCACAGAAGTCTCACTCATGTGCACCTCCACATCCTCACTATTCACCTGCCCACCAGGTGAACACACCCCAGCAACAACGCAGGATGCTTGCAAGATCCAAGAAGCTTTTGGACCTTTGAAGGGGTCAGGAACAATTAGGTTCCTGGATGTTAGTGAAGGGCTAGGCTGTATCAGTATAACCTAAAGTGGAATTAGATGGGACTGAACCCTGATGTTACATTTGGTCAGAGATACCCATTTCTAACAGCCACATCACTCTTGGGTGAGCAAGTAAGATCAGTTTCAGGCTTTGTAAGATGATTCTCAGGTCCTGGAATTGCCACGGAAGGTAAAGGCTCACCGTTGCAATAGTTAGAAGACAGAAAAAAGGACCAGATTTATAAAAGATTAGGGAATAAGTGGGGGACTGGTCAGTGGTGGGAAAAACTATAGGGAAAGGACGCAAACCTTCTGAAAGGTCGGAAGGTTCTGCAGAGCCCCAGGGTAGAATAGCTGAAGACAGTTCTATAACCCTGAGGCAGAGGGCAAGGAGTGGGTACAAGGGAGTATGGGGGAATTTATCTAAAACAGGCTTATTTACTTATGTTGACCAGGAACTGACCTTTATCATCTGCGCGTGTGACATTCCTTGAAAGGGGAACAATAAATGTTAATTACCTGCTGGTTGTGTTGGCTCCAGGTTTTTGGCATTGTGCCTGCACTGAATAAAAAGCAAGCAGCTCCAGCTCCTCGGGGCTGCACTTTGGCCACCAGAGCCGGCCAGTCCCCTAGCTGCTCTTACACTGCATACCTGTGTCTGAGTACTCATTTCATCCATCCGTCCATTGGTCAGGGTTTGTGGGACAGACTCAGCAGGAATTATACAAGGGCAAGGGCTTGATTATCCTCCTGGTTATGTTGGTGAATAACAGAAAGCCAAGCTATGCCTTAGAGAGAATGTCAAGTGGCCAAATGAAATAAACCTAGAGGTTTCAGTCTCACCAATAGCTCTGTCTATTATCTCCCTCACTGCTTCCTTCAATGTATGGGTCTACTTTTCACCAGCACTAAAGTCCTACAGATCAGTAACACTGCTGCAGAGCTGGTCCTCATCAGCCTCTTTATATATAATACTTTTATATTCCATTGTATGGGCACAGACCTATGCCTACTTATTCTGAGAGTGGAGCTTGGGAGTCTCACTAGTCTCACCTTCTCAGAAGTCTCTTAGCCTCATAGGCAAACATACTTTAAGCACACACGGCAAAGTCTTTGCCTTCACAGTCTTGAAACAGTTATAATAGTGCCATTCTACCAGATTCAAAGTCTGATCATTTTGAACCTTAGTGATGAGAATTTCTGCTTCAATCAAGTTGGGGATTCTGTAACTTTGGTCAGGGGGCTGGTGATATGGGCAAAGAAAGAGAGCTGAGATCTCTTGCATGTTATTATATGTGCTTGTGTACATGTGTCCTGGGAATTAGGAGAAGAAGATGCGTTCTGAGTCTGTATCACATCGATCTTCTGTTTGTTACCTTTGCTGTGCTATATCATTTCCAGGAGAAACTCAAGAAGTCTGTTGGGGGTAAGGGTGCATACAGTCAGCTGACCAGCATCACCCACAGGAAGGTTAGGGGCAAGTACTGCAAGCTGAAAGGATCCCTACAGATGACCCCTTTCATCTGTATTACCCAAAACTCATTGTTCTTTATGTGGACTTTCCAGCAATGACACTGACAACAAAATAACCAAATAGCTCATGTATGCAGTAGGCCTGTCTTTTCAATTGGATTTGGAGTTGGTAATTTGATTTCATTTCAGTACTTGCCCAACTCTCTTTTAGTTACCAAGATCAAAGGGGACATCCTCACAGACTGATGGTAGATGCAATTTATAAAAGTATAAACACATCAAGTTAAGATAATCTCTTATAAAAAGAGGAAAACAACTAATTCCCAGCATACACCTGGCACATAGCTCAATAAATGTTAGCTCTCACAGGAAGAATATATATATGTCTCATTTCAAAATTCTTAAAGCAGCAAAAAACAGGATAGGAGGAAGTAGGGAGGGAAAATGCCTTTGAAGTTATATTAGTTATCAATCCAACAGAGAAAAAAGGAAAGGAGACAGGAAGAATGAAGAAAGGAATTGGAGAAAGAAAGAATAAGTTTGTTACAGGTTATGATTTCCATGAATCCAAACCTTTCCGTAATTATTGCAGAGATAAACTTCAAAGACTTGAGAACTACAAGGGATATGAAAGTCCGTACTTCAGGTATGAAGTACAACTATGAAGACAGAATGTATATGAAGACATATACATTCACAAAGCCAGTATGGATATACCAAAGAAGTACAGGAATTCACCACATAAAGGAAGTATTAAGTCATGAATACACTTTGATCAAGGCAGAATGTTCAGCTTTCTATTATCCCTCTGGTACTGAGAAATGTCTTTGTAATTGTTGGGCAGGTATAAAACGTTTTAGCAGTCTAGACAAGCAGTCCCCAAAGTGGAACCATAGACTTAAGGAGATACTCAATTGATCCACTGGGGTATGGAAAGAAAATATTTTACAACTTCTATTTTTGTTCACTTTTTAACCCATCGTTTCAATGTTTCTACTTTTTATTTATTATGTTACAAAACATTAACTAAACATCTAGTATGTTTGTATGTTTATTAGTTTATTAGAATAAACTAATAAATTTATTAGTTTTAATTATTCTAATAAATTAGTTTATTAGAATAAACTAACAAATTTATTCTAAATATATTAGAGGATCATGATTAAACCTTTGTAGAAACTTGATCAAACATGTAGAGAGAATGCTTAGTATACTAGGCATGTTTCAAATACTTAGCATGGGTACACATACACACACACACACACACACACACACACACACACGGATATCACCTCTTCCCTATCCTTTGTAAGAGCAGGCTATTATAGCCAGAAAAATGGCCCTGGTTGTCAGTCCAAAGGGAAAGGTATTTTGACAAATATGAAGGATCTGTTATTCCTTTAAACCTTTCTATTATTTGGGCAATAATTCAATCTTAAGTGCTCTAGCTCCCTGGTGACAATGGTAACAGCCTATCTTAGGCTTTGCCTGTTGCTTGGACTTCAGCTAAATGTCGACTTTACTGCCATCCCTTCTTTATTTCTAGAAAGTCTTAAAACCAGCATTCCAATTCTGCACAAATTCTAAAACTGATTTAAACAAACAACTGCTGGGGTTGCTGCCAGGGCCAAGATCATGTTATCTCACATCAGAACACCAGTCCAGTCCCTTTCTTGGCTATACACTTGGTATCCAATAAATATGCAGCAATGACAAAAAGAGGAGAGGTCAGTGAGATCTTGACCCATGCCAGGTGATATGGTTTGGCTGTGTCCCCATCCAAATCTCATCTTGACTTATGGTTCCCATAATCCCCTTTTGTCATTGGAGGGACCTGGTGGCAGTTAACTGAATGATGGGGGCAAGTTACCCCTGTGCTGTTCTCATGATTGTGAGTTCTCATGAGGTCTGATGGTTTTATAAGGGGTTTTGCCCACTTTGCTTGGCACTTCTCCTTCCTGCCACCATGTGAAGAAGGATGTGTTTGGTTCCCCTTCCATCATGTTTGTAAGTTTCCTGAGGCCTCCCCAACCCCGCAGAACTGTGAGTCAATTAAACCTCTCTCCTTTATAAATTACCCAGTCTTGGGCAGTTCTTTATAGCAGCGTGACAGTGGACTAATAGCACCACTAGCTTTATAACAAGTGTCTTTTGAGTTGAATATTTGAAATCTTCTGTTGTTCAAGTAACAGGCTGAGATTACTACTTTTGCCCTTAATAAATTCTTAAACCAACATGGTTCAGAGGGAAAGGACAAAGTCAACATAGTGAACAATACAGAGAGAAGGAATATTGTATTGCCTTCTCTGCATCCCTCCGCACTGATCTGGGTAACAACTTCACAATTGTCCTTTTGGGGACTCCCCCGTCTTGCTCAAGTCTTCATTGACTGTCAACCAAGGTGCACCATCCATGATGCATGTAATTCAAGCACAGTGAGGTTCTTTTTGGAAATCTTAAATGGACTGACTCAAGGGCAGGAAGATAGTGGGGGCTAAGTTATTCAGACGGTGGCACCCTAGAAAGCCTTCACCTTAGTTCTTGCTGACTTGTGTCTTTTTTTTTTTTTTTTTTTTTGAGATGGAGTCTCGCTCCATCGTCAGGCTGGAGTGCAGTGGTGCGATCTTGGCTCACTGCAACCTCTGCCTCCTGGGTTCAAGCCATTCTCCTGCCTCAGCCTCCCGAGTAGCTGGGACTGCAGGAGCGTGCCACCACGCCCAGCTGATTTTTGTATTTTCAGTAGAGATGGGGTTTCACTATGTTGGCCAGGATGGTCTCGATCTCTTGACCTTGTGATCTACCTGCCTCGGCCTCCCAGAGTGCTGGGATTACAGGCGTGAGTCACCACACTCGACTGGTGACTTGAGTCTTAAAGGTGCCAAGGTTCCTGGCCATCTGTGGGAGATAACAAAAATGGCCACAGATTCTTCCTCCTTCTCTATCTGTACTCTTGGGCAGCTGCCTCCCACTCCGACTCTGAGCTTAGCTATGTGATTTGCTTTAGTCGAGATTAAATACATATATCTTAAGCAGAGACTAGAAGAGTGCTTGTGCACTGGGGCTTGCCTTCTTTTGCTATACTCGGAACTCCAAGACCATAATGTGAGTGACCCTTCCAGGGGATGAATGACCATAGGGAGAATCAAGACATAGTAGCCAACTAGGCTACTCATGGGACTGCAGACCCATGAGTGAGCTGCTGAGGAGGTCAGCTGAGCCTAGCACAGGTAGGGGAATGCTCAAGCACTGACCAGATTGCTGATTTGCAGAATCATAAGCTAAACAAATGGTGGGTTTTTTTCTTCAGCTACTAAATTTTGAGGTGGTTGTAACACAGTAAAAGCTGATACACCAACTTCCTGAAGCCTGGGTATTCAGTTTTTCTTTTGCTTCTGTAAGCTACTATGTCTTCAGAATAAGTTATTTTCGCTCACAGTAAAATTGGCTTCTGTTACTTGCAATTCAAGCTCTTTAGCAGCCAGACAAGAGATAGATGAAAAGATCCTTGCAGCAACCATGGCAGATATAAATTCCTAGAACCTTCCAATCTTGTCTAACTATTGAGCAAAAATATTTCAGTTTTGTTATGCCTCTTTACTCTCCCTGATTCTTTCCACAAGGAGATAGGACAGTATTCTTATAGCTTAAGTAATATAAAACACATACTTCTGTAAGTTTGGAGAAAAGGAGTTTTAGGACCCTTACCAGTAGAATTTCCATCTTTGGCCTAGGTCAACCTAGGCATAAACAGGTGGGAAGCAGACAGGACTTAACCGCATTGTCAAGTGGTTAAGAGCACGGACTATGGCTCCATGCTGGTTCATCTCTTGGCTACTCTACTCCACCTACTAGCTCTGTGACCCTGTGTAAGTTACTTAAATGTACTAGGCCTCCATTCCCTCAACTAAGGCCTATTGAGATAATAATAGTACTTACCTCTTACATTGTTGTGAGAACTGAGTTAATGTATATGAAGTATATATAGCAAACATTTTATTTTTGATATTATTATTATCATGATTATTCCTTAGAGTCCATGTATCCCTGGGGAAGATCCTGGAAAGAGACATCTGGAATTGTGGGGCCTTTGATAAAGTCATGGGATGAAAGGTTTTATTTCTAGTCCTGGCTCTACCACAAACTCACTGAGGTCTAAGGCAAGCCTCTTTGTGCCATTTCCTCATGGGAACATGAAATAATCCTAATCCCTGCCCTAGTTCACAGGGTCGTTTGGAAGCAAATATGAAATAACACATGTGAACATGCTTCTAAACATTCGAAAGTGCTCAACCACTGTATGGTAAGCTTAGCCTACAATTGCTATTCAGACATTGAGGTAATTCAAGGTTCCAAATCAATCCTGCATTCCTCATGCCATTTAAGTGGGTGCCGGGTGGGCAGTTATTGCATTTTAGAAATAGAAGATCATAGGGCCGGGCACGGTGGCTCATGCCTGTAATCCCAACACTTTAGGAGGCCGAGGTGGGCGGATCACGAGGTCAGGAGATTGAGACCATCCTGGCTAACACAGTGAAACCCCATCTCTACTAAAAATACGAAAAAATTAGCCGGCTGTGGTGGCAGGCACCTGTAGTCCCAGCTACTCTGGAGGCTGAGGCAGGAGAATGGCTTGAACCCGGGAGGCAGAGGTTGCAGTGAGCCGAGATTGTGCCATTGCACTCCAGCCCCCGGCTACACAGCAAGACTCCATCTCAAAAAAAAAAAAAAAAAAAAAAGAAAAGAAAAGAAAAGAAATAGAAGATTATAAATATGGAGAAAGCATTCTTGGAACATTTATTTACAGCTATATTAAACCAAAACTTGTCTATACCAACTATGGATCTGTGTTGAGAGTCTTGGTTATGTATCAGATGAAAGAGGTCATGGCTTTTTCAACGATCTCCTAAATACCAAAAGAACTTCTGAGAAAGGAAATTAAATCAAGTAACCACAGAATAGGGGAAAGTGGAAAGGCTAGAACATTCTTGCACCTTTATATGTCCTGAAGTGGCAGATGCCACTCAAGTGACTTGTCCCCCACTGTCCTTAGGGCCATAGAGTTAAGTATTCTTTGCCTCCAATGAAAATGACTCAAGATTTAAGGCACATTGAATCTAAGGCATTCACATATGAATTCATTTCAAAGCACATTGGTTTTACAGATGTTCAAGTCACCAAGTTCTAAAATAAATAAGTTTGTTTCTATAAATATCAAGAAATTAAATTTCTTAATAACTTTAAGAAACTAGTTATATGTTAGAAAATTTGGAAGGTGCAGAAGCACATAAAAAGCACCTAAATCCTGCTGCTACCCCAGATAATCAATGTCACCATCATAATGTGTGTTTCCTTCAAGCAGTCTTACTCTATGTACACATTCATAAACATACACAGTTCTAAAACATAAGGATTATTCTGCATATCCAGTTATAGAGCCTACATTTTTTCCGTAGTATTTTGGGATGAGAATTCTCATAGGACAATATTCAAAACAGGCAGTGTGGAAGACAGTAAGTACAGTAGTTGTTGGCAACATCTAACCAAGCTGTTAGTATGAGCATTATGTATGCTAAAACAGTTTGGAGGGCAGGGCATTAAATGTATTTAATTTTAGTACATATATGCAATGTCTGGCTGCCTCAGAGTGGGGAATACAGGATATGTGAAAAGTAATGAGAAAATGTGGTGCTAGATAGAGAACGATCAATGCTGATGATTTGTTTTATGAAGTAAATTTGATTCCTGTTGACATTTAAAGTCAGGGACTTCAGTAGACAAAAATGAGGTAATGGGATTAAGACTTCTATTTTCAAATCTAAAGTTTCCTGCCTGGCTGTGACACACCATGAAATGTTGACAAACATGCTGCCCTCCACTCTAAAAATAGTAACCTTTGTATCCTTCATTGAGGGCATTTCCTAGGGATAGGCTCGAACCCCCTTTGCAGCTAGACACACAGCAGACTGGCATATGTCTCTTTTTCTCTTTGTCTCTTTTTCTCTGCATATATGAGAGAAGTCAAGCAAAAGACATAAAGATGAACTGTCTCCCCACTCATAAGCAAAAACCTTACTTAACTGTAGGGCAGGTTGCACAATATAAAACACAGAGGGTTGCTTCCTCAAAGACTTTTTAAGAACATGTACTGTATAGCATAGGAATTTCTATGCTACTTCAAGAGCAGACTGTGGCAAATACACAAGTCAGCATGCATTTGATAAATGTTGATGGCAAATAAAGAACAAATACTCCCTAAAATATTTAGAGAGGAAGAATGTAACAATCCTATCTAAAACCTTAAGATTTCTGATTAAGCTTGTGTAAGAGGAAATAAGCACATACCATCTTCAGCCACCTGGCAAAACTGAACCAAGGAAAAAGATCTTTACGGTATGAGTTTTTCTTTAGAGTATTTAATCTGGGGTTGGATTCTCTAACCCTACAGGGCCCTTGGGGACTTCGGAGTGTGTCGGGCACTTTGGTGACTCCTGGAGTTGACTTCAGGTTTCAAGGCAGGAGAGGTAGCTGGAAGGACGGAAAGATAAAAATCTACCACCGCTGCCTCCAAGACAAATAGTGGCCTGGCTGACCCTCACCAACCAGGTACTGTATGCCAGCTGGTCTGTCTAGAGCTATACCAAAATGATCTCATTTGATCTAGGAGACATCTGTATGAGGTAAGTCTCCATTACCTCTATTTTAGTAAGGGGGGACACTAAGGCACAGAGGTTAGGTGACATGGCCAAAGTTACAAAGCTAGTAAGAGGAAGAGCTAGGATCTGAACCCAAGAGGTCTGAGTTGGCAACCCTTAGTCTTAACCACTCTGGTATACTGCAGCATTTGGACTGTAGCTCTACATTGTTAGAACTGTCCAATCTTGAGCAAATTTCTCAATTTCTGAGTCTGTTTCCTCACTTTTAAGGAGGATAATGATATTTCCTATGCCCCACAATATGGTTGTGAGGACCAAATAAGACATGTGAATGCTACTGTAAAATATGGCATGCTATACGATTTAAATTATTTTCATTATTACTGGTAAAAAATGACAAGGAGCACTTATTCATTCATTTTGAGGTTTGAGGTTTGTTTTGCTTCGTATAGTATAAAACTTTCTAACTTTAATAATCAATAGAAAGTAATAAAAATAACTGGCCAGCTGGGCACGGTGGCTCACGCCTGTAATCCCAGCAATTCGGGAGGCCAAGACGGGCAGATCACCTGAGGTCAGGAGTTCGAGACCAGCCTGACCAACATGGAGAAACCCCATTTCTACTAAAAATACAAAATTAGATGGGTTTGGGGCGCATGCCTGTACTCCCAGCTACTCGGGAGGCTGAGGCAGGAGAATCGCTTGAACCTGGGAGGCGGAGGTTGTGGTGAGCCAAGATCGCGCCATTGCACTCCAGCCTGGGCAACAAGAGCAAAACTCTGTCTCAAAAGAAAAATAATAATAACTGATATTTATTGCCATGCACACTAAGTACTGAGAAAGAGGAGAAAACATTCCTTCTATCAGGAATCTGTAATTAGAAAGAAGAAAAGGAGTCAAATAGAGCTCCTTGTGGGGGCTCTATAATTCCAGCGATGAAGCCTATTCTAGATGCGGGTGCCCTTCCAGGAAGGAGAAATGAGCTATCAAGAATTTGTGAATCTCCAGATAATGACTTCCTGTTCCACAAAAACAAAGCACAGCAGCTGGAAATAACAGTCTATCTCCGATCCCTATTCCACATCCTATGGCTGTCATCCACAGACTAGTCTGAGGGAGGCTTCCTCTAGCTCCAGGCCTCTAAAGCCTCAACTGCTTCAGATGGGGCGAAAAAAAAAATCACAGAATTTAAAAGCCAAACTTACTAAGAATTACCCCTGAGCAAAGTCACCCTGGACTCAGACTCCATCTGTTGCAAGTCATTAAATTCCCAAGCGTGGCTGAAATCCCTGATCTATATACCTCTGTCATGACACACACAATCTGTTGGTGTTTATTTTCCTGCTCTGGTAAGTTCCCAAGGAAGAGAAACTACAGAAAAGCATGTTGAACAGAACCATGCTAGGAGTTTCATCCAGGAAACTGAAGTTGGGACAGATGAAAAAATGAGCACCTTCTAAAATTAAATGATTAAAGGATCAACAGAGAAATCCTTAGTCACCCACCACGAAATGGTTTGTGAATATGTTGCTCTCAGAGATTTAAGAAACACCCATATCCAAGCAAGGTGAGTTGGATATAATTTTAGAAAGACTTGGTAGAAATGTGTTTGAAGTGTATTAATCTGTAATCTAATTAATTATATAGAATTTTAAAACTTTTTAAAACACAATTCATCCATGTCACTAAAGAAATTTAGAAAATACAGACAAGAGAATGAAATAAAAAGTACCCAAAGTCCCACCTCTACCACCAAAATAAGAGACATCTGTTTTGTTAAGAAGGTTGATAAAGGAAAAACTGAAAATAGCAACAGCCCAAAACACTCATAAGTTCTAGCCACAGGGCTCAGATCAAGTGACACCAAACTGTATTTGGTACTAGAATCATGGTGGTCACTTTAAACCACATGCCTGGGCTTGTCTTAGGCAACTCTTCTGCATCCACCAGGAATATTGCAGAAGTTACCCATACATGCACAGAATTAATGTGTTATACAAACATATATGTGAGACTATCTCAATAAAGGTAGAAAAAGTATGGTAAAATTTAACTTACATTAACTGTAATAGTAATACTATTATCACCATACTAAGAATGGAAGGGAACTTCCTCAACCTGATAAAGGGCATATACAAAAAGAAAACCTCAGCTAACATCACAATGGTGAAATATTGAAAGTGTTCCTCCCAGTCTCACCTATTCAGCGTTGTAATGGAGTCCTTAGGCATTGCAACAAGGCAAGAAAAAGGAATAAAAAGTAAAAGAAAGAGGTTGAGCCCTGTGGCTAACTTATGAGCATTTTGGGCTGTTGCTGTTTTCAGTTTTTCCTTTATCAACCTTCTTAACAAAAGTAAAAATAATTGTAAAACTGAATACAGCAAGTCCTCAGGATACAAAGTCATTCTTTAAAAACTCAATTATATATTAAAATACTAGTAACAAGTCAACTGGAAATAAGACCTCTAAAAATATTGTTTACTATAGCATAAAAATATCAACTACATAGAAGTAAACTTAATAAAAGATGTGTAAGGCCTCTTCACTGTTGAGAGAAGTTAAAGAAGGCCTAAATAAATGGAGAGATTTCATGTTCATGGATTTGAAAACTCAAAATTGTTAAGATGGAAATTTTTTTTTTTTTTTTTTTTGAAATTGATCTATAGAATCAATATGATTCCAATAAAAACTCCCAGGCTTAAAAAATTTTTTTGATAGTTGGTCAATTTCTATCAAAGCCTATCAATCACCAAGACAATCTCAAAGAAGAAAAATGTTGTAGGACTCAAAACTACCAAGTTTCAAGATTGACTATAAAGTTTCAGTAATTAAGACAATCTCATAGGAAAGATAAATAAGTTAATGGAACAAAATGAAGAGTGTAGAAGTGGACCCACGCATGTAAAGTCACTTGAGTTTGGGCAAAGATGCCATGGAATTCAAGAAAAAAAGTTCTCAATAAAACATCCTGGAGCAACTAGATATCCATACAGAAAAAGTAGACCTTTACCCTTCCTTCTCTCTATCTAAAAATTAATCTGAAAGGGATCACAGATCTACAAGAAAGCCAAAACTATAAAGCTTCTAGAGGAAAACATAGAAAAATATCTCCATGACCTTAGGGTAGGCAAAAATTTCTTAGGACACAAGAGGCACTAACCATAAAAGAAAAAATATAAATAAATTGTACTTCATCAATTTATCAAGACATCAGTAAAAAAGTTAAAAGGCAAACCACTGATAAAAGAATACATAACTCCCAGAAATCAATAATAAAAATACAAACACCTCAGTAGGCCACAACGAAACTATATAAATGGCTAGATAGCACATGAAAAGGTGCTCAGCATCATCAGACACCAGGCAAGTACAAATTAAGCTATAATGAGATCCTAAATACTCCCATGATAATATCAAATGTGAACAAAGATGTGGAGCAACTAGGACTCTCATGCGTCATTGGTGAGAGTATAAAATGGTAAAATCACATTTAAAAATGGTTTGGCAGTTAAAAATGGTTTAAATGATAAATTTAAACATTCACCTACTTTATGACCCAACAATTCTACTCCTATGTTTGTTCTCAAGAGAAATGAAAAATATGTCTACAAATAGACTTGTTCAAGAATGTTCACAGCAGCTTTATTAATAATAGTGAAAACCTGGAAACACCCCAAATGCCTAGCAATAGAAGAATGAATAAGCAAACAGTATCATATTCATATCATAGAATACCACTATAGCAATAAAAATAAAATGACCATTTATATATGCAACAACATGATGAATCTCATAACCATTCTCTGAATCTCAAAAGTTACTATTGCACCATCATTTCTCCAGGTTTGATTCATTCATTTAATCTCACACCAACCCCATAAGGAAGATATTTTTATCCTTCAGCTTTAATAATAGAAATAATTAATAGAGAAAAAATAATATCTAAGATTATATTCTCTCATTCAATATTTATTGAACATACTCTATTTGTTACTAGGCAGTAAACCATGTCCGAAAAACATGTCAGCCAAAAAAGACACAAGATTTAAACTCAGTCCTTCCACACTACACAACACTGCCAGGTCCTATGACAAGCTAAATGTAAAAGAAGGAATAAGACTTTGTCACTACCTTTAAGAAGTTCAGAGACTAGCAGAGGGAACAGGCAAATAAACCAACAACCACAATACAGCAAAAGCAATTACAATACAACACAAAGTGTTCTTATGGGTATATAAAAAGTGCTGTGTGAACCCAAAAGAGGAAATGACCAGTAATTCTGTCTGGGATAGTTGAAGCCAAACTGGCAAAGGAGCTGACATTTCAGTTGAGTGATATACTAGCAGAGAGAATGTCTGAAGACATTGAGACAGAGTGGAACGTGCTCAAGATTTGGAAGTAAATACACCTGGTTGGGATGCCAGCTCAGTATTCACATTTGTGAAATGTGAATAATTACTCAAAAACTTGAAGGGTTGTTGTGAGAACTGGAAAAAATACATGTAAAGAACTGAGCCCATGCAGAGGAAACTCCATTTTTAGTAGCTTTTAGTTTTTGAACAAATAACTGTTATTAGTCATATTGCCAATATACATCTCCTATTGTAGATTTGTCAATCTCCAGAAATGCTTGCTTCTCAATACAATAATATTAAGTTTCTGAGGCTAAACAGCTTAAGCCTAGATCTTAAGCCCATGGTGATTTGCTAGCTTTGACCTCCCTCCTCACTTGAATATGACTCAAGCCCCAATGCATAACATGACACTGTGCACTGAGGGCAGTTGGCTGTCCCAATCAGAGTGGTTTATTAGAAGGCTGGAGGCGAGGACACAAAAACATCAGGACTAATAGGAGTAGTAGCCACTCTGGACTGTGCCTGTCTGTGGAAAACCATTTAGAACAGCATTTGTAAGCATGCACCATATCAGCTGCCCCCTCTGTGCCCAGCTTACAGCAATACTCACTTTAATCAGCATCAGATACCCCTATCTGTCTACAAATTTCTGGAACAGAGGCTAACAATAAGTGTTAAAGTAGTCTAAGTGAGACAGTCTAATAAGGAAGGCCCAAAATGGCAGAACTTTCTCAATACACACAGGCTCTTCCTGTAGTGATGGAAAGTCTCACTTGGATCCAAGATTTTAATATAGATAATGAAATAGGCTCAGTATCCCTTCGGATGGTGCAGCAGGTTAGTGCTTCTGAATGTTAAAGCATTTATGCAACAACTCAGAAAGTGTTTGCAAGGCTGACTGGTTCTTTACTGACATTTCTAGTCAAACTACACTCATTAAAGTAAGAGAATGACCATGGTGTCAGAATCCATGGTGGCAACTTCTGCTAATACACAGCTTTGCATATAAAGTTGATTGCATGACAAACTGATACAGAGGGTGTTTACATCATTTAATCATCAGAGAGGACACTGCAAATGTCTCCACAAGGAATACAGCATGTCAAGAGACAGCAGACTTGTGCTGTGCCACAAACAGGCTGTAGGGGACAGTGGGAAAATTATATAAGATCTGTAAGCCTCAGGTCCCTCACCTATCAAATGGGATAATGATGCCCTGCAGGATGTTGTGAGAATTACAGATGATGTGGGCAAGTACCTGACATGGGGCCGTACACAGAATGAACACTTAATGATTGTTTCTGCTATAATTAATGTAAGGCACTGCCATCTATAGTTTGGAGGGGCAGGAACAAGTAGAAAAATATTTGCTATTAGTTGATTGCTTTTGTTAAATGGCTGTTAGACTGATTATACGGAATGGAGTTCAGTGAGGGTGTACGTGTGTGGGGTGTGTGTGTGTGTGTGTGTGTAAAAGAGATAATGAATACAAATGAGAATGAGAATAAGAAAATGTGTACTGGGTGAGCAGAGGATAAGCAGAGAGAAAGAAGGGAAGAGACGGGGAAAAGTAGCTTTCAGAAGAAACATGTCTACCTTGTTAGTAGACCAAAATATTTGAAGGGCAAGCCTTCAATGTGTTATGTTGTTTTACTTTTACTCTGCTTTTAGTCATTATTATATGCTCCATCAGAGCCTGACACACAGCAGGCACTCAGTAAATATTTACTAAGTGCATACCTGGATCAGGCATTGTGCGCACTTGCAGGTGTGGCTATGACTAAGCACAGAAAAAGGAAACCAACAGTGGTGGTGTGGGACAAGTGTCAAGCAGTGGCCCTGACAGGCAGAAGTGCCCTTTGTCCCAGTGGCTGAGTCATTGCGCCACCACAGTGACACACTGAAACAGGTTCCATTCACAACATCAATAATGACATGAGGTCATTCTTCCAACAAAGCAATGAACCCCAGAGAGAGGCTCCAAATCTTAACACAGGAAGGGTCTGCCTCCATTTGTCACCCTCTTCCTCAGTGAGCAGATCAGGCGCATGAAATATTTTACTGTCCCATCCTGGACTGGATTTTGCCTTCATTAACCCTATGACAACCCAAGGGGAGGTATATTTACAGTTTATATGTGAGGAAAATGAAACTCATAGAGCTTACATAACATGCCTATGGTCAAATATCAACCAGGTTTCGAAACCAATGCCCTTTTAACCTCCTTGAAGTAGAACGCATATACAGAAAAGTGCACATATTGTAGCTCCATATATTTTCACAGTTGAGCACATGCATGTAACCAGCACCCAGATCAAGAAACAATTGCCTTTGTGCTCCTGACCAACCTCTTCCCCGACCGAGAATAATGACTATCCTGACTTTTAACAACGGCATGAGTTTTGCCCAGAACACTCTAAACTACAGTAATCACTCCTTCCACCAAATTCCTCTGATTTTCTTATCGGCATCGCTCATTTGGAATTTCCCAATACTCTCTTGTAGAGTCAAATAGTTGTTCTTTTACGTATCTCATCTTTCTAATTATGATTAAAACCTCCTTGAGGCCAGGGTTTTGTACATTTTTAGATTCCCCCACACACCTATTATGGAGCAGCCACTGTAAAGTGTATCTACTTAAGAGTTATTTTCTGGTTACTGTGTATCTGACACTGTTTCAAGCACTTTACGTGGATTATCTCCTTTGATCCTTTCAACAACCCTGTGAGGTAGGTACTGCTCTTATCTCCCTCTTACAGATGACAAAACTAAACCACAAAAAAGTTAAGTAACTTGGCCAAGCTCACACTGTTAGAGATGGAATCAGGGCCGGGCATGGTGGCTCATGCTTGTAATCCTAGCACTTTGGGAGGCCGAGGCAGGTGGATTGCTTGAGGTCAGGAGTTCAAGACCAGCCTGGCCAACATGGTGAAACCCTGTCTCCACAAAAAATATCAAAAATTAGCTGGGTGTGATGAAACGGGCCTGTGATGAATCTCAGCTACTCAGGAGGCTGAGGCATGAGAATTGCTTGAGCCTAGGAGGTGGGGGTTGCAGTGAGCTAAGATCGCGCCACTGCACTCCAGCCTGGGTGACACAGTGAGACTGTCACAGGAAAAAAGGAAGGAAGGGAGGGAGGGATGGAATCAGGATTCAAACCCAGGCATTGTTACTTTAGCCTTTCTTGTTATTCTGTTTTTTTGGCAAACTTTTTAAAAAGTATAAAATACACAGAAAATAACATAAATCATAAGTTTAAAGTTCAATAGCTTTTTACAAAGTGAAGACATGTGTAATTCACTATCTCAAAAGACAGATCCCCAGAAGACCCCTTTGTACCCCCTTCCTATCACTAACTGCCTCTTCCCCCAGGGTAACAATTATTCTGACTCCTAACACCATACTGTAACGTGCTTGTTTTTGAACTTAGATAAATGAATTCATATAGTATGTTCTCTTTATGTTCATGAGATTCATTCATTTCATTACATGTGATGTGTTAGTTTGCATTTCTGCATCGTATTCAATTGTGTGAATGTGACACAATTTATCCATGTTAGTGTCGATGGACATTTGAGAGCTAGGCTTCTATGAATATTCTTGCACATGCCTTTGATGCACACATGCTTGCTTCTGTCTTGGGTACTCAGGAGCAGAACTGCTCTCTCACTGGATATGCAAAGCGACTATGCCAATTTACACTCCCACCCACTGTGTATATGTGTTCTGGTTGTTCTACATTTTTACCAACACTGGATACTGCCTGTTATTTTCATTTGAGCTATGACGGTGGGTGTGTGGTGTGTTATATTGTGGATTTTACTGAACTTTCACTGATGAACACTGAAGGGGTATACCTTTTCATATGTTTATTGGCCATTTGGATAGCCTCCTTTGTGAAGTACCTTTTCAAGGCTTTTGTCCATTGGGTGGTCTGCTGTCTTCTTGTTGATCTGTAGAAGTTTTTTTTATATATTCAGGATTTGATTTCTTTGTTATTATGTATTTATTGCAAATATCTCCTCCTCTTATGCTGCAGCTTGCCTTGAACTTTCTTAATGGTGGCTTTTGCTTAATAGACATTCTTAATTTACATGTGGTTTAATTTATCAATTTTTTCCTTTATGGTTAGTCCTTTTTAAGTCTCGTTTAAGATATATTTTTAAGGGACTTACCTTATTAGAGATTGACTGGTGGGATTGTCAGTTAAGGTTCCTCACCCTGATGTAGTCACATGCTAACCTAAATCAATGCAAAACTTTTCGCCTGGTATTTGGTTCTTTTGGAAAATGAAAATGAATCTGAAAATGGTTGTTGCTCATTCATGAAGATAGTGGTACTCAGCAAAAACCAGCTACAACTCCTTGCCAGCGACCCAAGAGCTGATCTAGCTCTGGCCTTTTCTGAGCTTGGACTTTCTGCTTGATTATTTAACTTCCCCTTCAACTCTGTGAGCAGCCCCCACCCTCAACTTGCAATACACTCTCCTTTTTAATTTTTTTTAATTGCAACCAAAGAATCCTATTGATTCTTTTAAATCTCTCTCTCTCTCTCTATATATATATATATACACTCTATTTTATATATACACACACATACATACTCTTTTTTTTTTTTTTTTTTTTTGAGATGGAGTTTCGCTCAGTCGCCCAGGCTGGAGTGCGGTGGTGTGATTGTGGCTCCCTGCAACCTTCACCTCCCGGGTTCAAGTGATTCTCGTGTCTCAGCCTCTGAGCAGATGGGACTACAGGCGCCATATGCTCTATTTGTTTTTAAGAGATGGAGTTTATGTTGTCCAGGATGGAGTGCAGTGGCAATTCACAGGTGTGATCATGGCATACTACAGCCTGGAACTCCTGGGCTTAAGTGATTTTCCTGCCTCAGCCTCTCAAGTAGCTGGGACTATAGGTCTATGCCACTGTGCCTGGCTGATGTTCTCTATTTTAATATATGGCACTAAGCACAGAGTTAAAGTCTGATCAGTCACACTGTTCAAACAAGAAATTTCACCTTCACGGATTTCAGTCCTCATCCTTTCACGACTGCAGGATGACTTCCTGACATCCCCAGAGATGGTTCTGCCTTGACACCACATTAGGAAAAACAATGGCATTTTCATCTCATTGGCTCTTAGGGAAATAAAGAAGAGGAAATCCAGTTAAAACTGAGCATCCTCCAATAAAGCAGACAATTAAAAAAATGCAACAGGACATTAACCCTTTAACAAATTAGCAAGCAAAGTCAGCTCTGCAGCTGTGCCCAAGCAGGATAATTACTATCTTTTTTAGCTGGCACTATAGCAACAAGCACTGATTATTTAAATGGGGAGCAAACAATAATTTGGGTGGAATATTATTTAAATAATGAGCACTTCTAAAAGTCAAGTTGATCATGAATAGCAAGCATGGGGAGGTGCACACCTATAGAAACTCTGACTGTTATAACTGGAAGGATGTTTGGGGAATCATCTCAGTGATCACTCCCTTAGATCCTCTACATTTCACAAGATATGAGCACAGGCCAGAATTAACAAGAGAAATTTAAAAAACACACAGAAAGAAATTACACCTTCAAGTGAGTCTAAGCTGGTGAGCCGTGCACAGATTGCACTGATGCAATTATAACATTAGGCATTTCTGGATTGCATCTTTTGGAAGCATTTCAGAACGGTCAGTGTTGTCTTCAGCATGAACTAAGCAGTAGAAAATCTTCATTCCTTGAGGCTGATTGAGTGTAATTTTTCAAAACAGTCAAAACTCACTTGGACTCAAAGCTAGTGAGTAAATTTCTATAAATTTATTTTCTTTTTAAAAAAGGGACAATACAAAACAGTATGTAAGAGCCTGGGCTTCAGAGTTAGAGAAATCTGGAATCCAAATGTCACTGGCTGGTGTGTGATTTTGAATAGAAAAGCCTAGCTGAGCCTCAATCTTCTTGTAAATGAGAAAGAATTAATAGTCTACTGTTGACACTTGAACCACAGGGGTCTGAACTGCACTGGTCTGCTTATATGCAAATTTTCTTCTGCCTCTGCCACCCCAGACAACCGCTCCTCTTCCTCAGCCTACTCAATGTGAAGGAGACGGGGATGATAATCCACTTACACTTAAGGAACAGTAAATATATTTTCTCTTTCTTATGCTTTTCTTAATAACATTTTCTTTTCTCTAGCTTACTTTATTGTAGGAATGCAGTCTGTAGTGTATATATAACACAAAAAATATGTGTTAATCATTTTATGTTATTGGTAAGACTTCCAGTCAACAGTTGGCTATTTTAGTAGTTATGTTTTTGGGGAGTCAAGTTATATGTGGATTTTCTACTGCTTGGGGGTGGCATTCCTAACTCCCGTGTTGTTCCAGGGTCAACTGTATCTGATGGGCATGGTTGATAATCAGATAATATATCTGAAGCTGTTATATCTTTATCTTTTATTAGGACACAGAAGCTAAAGGAAAATGGCTTTTTTCTATTGAATATAAATGGGTTCTGAAAGGACTTCCCAAACAGAAATGTATGTTTGAAACACTGTCATTACGCTTACCTGCTCTGGATTTATGCAATCTAGTTCAGACTCAGAAATTATTATTATTTATTTTTTTGAGACAGAGTTTTGCTCTGTCACCCAGGCTGGAGTGCAGACGCGATCTCAGTTCACTGCAACCTCTGTCTCCTGGGTTCAAGCAATTCTCATGCCTCAGCCTCCCAAGTAGCTGGGCTTACAGACGCCCACCACCATGCCTGGCTAATTTTTGTATTTTTAGTAGAGACGGAGTTTTGCCATGTTGGCCAGGCTTGTCTTAAACTCCTGACCTCAGGTGATCTGCCCACCTCAGCTTCCCAAAGTGCTGGGATTACAGGCATGAGCCACCGTGCCCAGCCTAGAAATTATTTTTAAAAGAACACTGGGCAGACAAAACCTAACCCCAGAATTCTACATGCTGAAGGTGGGGCATTTATTCAAGGGTATCCCTCTTGGCGTCTAATAAGGCCTGGCCACTCATGCTACAACTCTACGTCCATCCCTAATAACCCATGGGCAGGGGAGGGAGCAAAGAAGAGAGGGCAGCTTTTGGTGCAAGGGAGAATAAAAGAACTGAGGGAGGAAACAGAAATTCTCAAGAGACAACCAAATTCACCCAGAGGACATGGTTTTACCCATAGATATATATATATACACACACACTAAAGGGTTGTGGCAGGATTTGAGACAGAAAGGCTGCTTTAAAAGGCTATGTCTTCAATATTCTCAAGGGCAGGGAGAATAGGTTGGGCTTCTGATAGGAGTGCTTTATTTGGTTCAGCAACTAGATAAACCTTTCCCTGGTGTTTGCCTAAAATCTTGCTTTGCCCTGCTTCTATGAGAATGGAAATAGGTTGTCAAAATTCTATAAAAAAAAAAAAAACTCGTTATTTTGACCCATGAGCCTCAGTATCCTTATCAATAAATGAGGGAAATCATACTTAACTCACAGTACTGTGCAAATTCAATGAGATCTCATGACAAGCATTAATTACACTGGCACATGGCAGCTACTTGACAGGTAACAGTTATTGTTATTATTGGCTTTAAACAAACAAGGAGGTACCAAATATTAGATCTGAACTATTAAAAAAAAGATAATCTATAAAGAAAAAAATTTAGTCTAGTCTGTATAATTCTAGAATTTGCTAAATCTTGGTTTGAACAATATCTATTATATCTTGAATGTATATTTATTGTCTCCAAATACTTTCTCTATGCCTTCTCATTTATTTACATGTACTTTAAAATTTTACTTAGTTATGATAATTTTTTAAATCACTTAATTATCCTTGAGAAAATGTATTAATAAATCCCTAGGTCTAGTGCTCTGCAAATCTGATCCTTCCTTGGAATTGCAGAGCTAGAGCATGAGGTTTCACTACGAAACACTCTAGGCAATCCCTAGAGCCATGTATGTAGCTCAGGAATCTTATTTTGTTTTGATCATGATTATGTATCTAAGGGACAGGGTTTGGGGAGGAGCTATCCTAAAGAGGGAAAAAACAGGAACCATTCTTTCTGTCATCATTGCCTCTTCCAAATAACAGGCAGGCATGTATTTCCTGTGGAGAGTTAGGGATAACGTACCAAAGACAGGAAGAGACTGGGCCAAAGGTGGTGGTATCTTATTTGAGAATCCTCTGCACAGATGACCACTCTTACATTTCAAAACAGCAGCTTTCAAACAGTTTTATGTTCATGGTCACTTTGGAAGAGTAGCAGGTCAAGAGATCATATATGCAGGACTCTGAATTAGAGCTGGGAGACCTCCCCTTCTGCCACTCAGAAAATTCATTATTTAATACCCCAGGAATCAATTTCCACACTTTAAAGTGAGGGGGCTGGATTAGATGATCCTGAATTCATCTTGTCTTTAAAACCCTAAAATTCATATATATTCTTCTTCTACTTTATATTATGAAAGACAACGGTGTAAGTCACCCAACTTTGGCCAGAATGAGTTAAGAATATTACACTGCTTTTGATAAGACACAAATAAAAGACATAGTAAAATAAAAATTCACATTAAAGATAAAATGTATGTAAATATAGTACCATCCTGCAGTCATTGCCAGGAGAGCTGCCTGCTTGTTTTGTGATGTGCCTGCTTGTCATACACTTCTTCTCTTGCACAGAACAGTAACTGTGAACCCTCAAAATGGGTCATTTAATTTCAACCTATGAACAATTAAGACAAACTAGAGGTGCAGATAGATGGACCAGTGTGAGCAGCATCTCCTCCCCATTCAATGTGGTCAACATGTGAGTGGCTGGCAGCATTAGGAATAGGCAGTAAGGTTTACGTAAGACTGAGAAGTCTAATTGCCCTCCAAATAGCTGAGTATCCAGATGTTATTCATGAACTAATTATGGCTAACATTTATTGAGGACTTACTATATTCCAGGCCCTAAAATGATGTTTTATATACACATCTCATTTAATATTCAATTATCTCTCCTATTTTGTGTATCAGGATACGCTGCTGCATTGCACTGACAACTCTTTCACAGCAGAGATGGACAGGAAACCTCCCGTTTCCTCTCCCCATGCCCTCTTTCCAGGTCCAATGATTCACATTCCTTCCCCTCAAGTCTGAAAGTCCAGAGGGAATGGAGCTTTTAGGAAGTTTGATATTTGACCTTTGACTTTTCATAGGTGTTTTCTTCTAAATGCAAAGGCCTTTGACTTTTCATAGGTGTTTTTCTCTAAATGCAAAGGATTTGAGGACTACGTCTCTGTCTTCTATGGTGAGTCAACGGGTGCCACTGATATCCTTCGAGTACTTGTTCCCTATTAGGCATCAGTGCACAGGGTAGGTTTGAGCTAGGATTTGAGCTAAAAGGCAAGTATATGGACTTGGAGAAGGCGGGAAAGTAAGCCTGGGACTTAGATGACCACTTCTTGGACAATAGAGCTGAATTTATATTCTTTTTTGTATTGCACCTAGTATTATACCCAGCCACCAACAGGTTAAGAAGCAGTATAATATACCAGAAAGAGCAATGGAATAGGAGGCAGGAGAAGAGTATGGGAATAGGTCTCTATCACCCTCATTCCTGCCTAATCATCTCTGCTCTGCTCTGCTCTGCTCTGCTCGCCTCTCTTCCTCACCGAGGCTCCTCCTACCCCAGCAGAACCCCTGATGTTGAGAAGCACCAGATGTCACAAGGGGTGTTTCTAATTTGAGAAGGGTAAAGGAGAAAAGAAAAGGCTGAATATCTCTGCAAGGTATTATTAAATACAGTAACAATTTTAAAAATCATACGATGAGCCAGGTACTGTACAGAAAAAGATTTCTTAGATGATCTTATTTCCTTCTCACAAGAATCCTATGACAGAGACATTCTATTAACTCCACATAAAATTGATGAAAATGAGGCACAAGGGTTAAATAACATTGCTGCTAGTTGTACAGTTAGGAAGTGGCAGAGCTGAGATTTAACAGAGGCTTTGCCACTGAAAAGAAAGGGATTTGCTTTAGAAATAATTCTGTTAAAATGTTATTTATTTCCCACAGGTCTAGAAAGAAGCAGATCCCTAGAAAACAAAGAGAATGCTTATAGGAGACTTTCTCTGGAAACGAGTCAGGGGACATGAGATAGGAAAGCACTATATTCATACATATTACTTCTGTTTTGCATATTTTTAAAATGAAGGTTGGCCAATTAATATTGCCCAATGAGACATGTGGGCCTTATGGTTTGGCTGCTTGTCAACCCAACACAATTATTTCCTGATCTTTAGCCAACACGGCATGTCTCTTCATCAGTAAGTGAATAAGCAGAATGGACCTGTGTGTGTGTGCACATGCCCACGCTTGTGTACGTAGCATGTGTGCAGCATAGGTGTAAAGCCTGCAGGCACACCTTGCATTCTTGACTAAAATTCCTTCTCCCTCATAAGAAGAGAGATTACATGATTGTCTTAGTCATTTTCTTTTCGTGAAATGGTTCTGGGATGGATAGAGTCTGCTGGGATCTAAGCTCCCAACTGGACCAGGCAAGCATAAAAAGGCAGGCTACTAACACCCACTGTGTCTGTGGGTGCTGGCAAGAAGGGAACCTCAGATAACTATGCAGAGAAAGCCTGACTTTGGCCATTAAAGCTAAACACTTAGGGAGAGGAGTCAGAAAAACTTTTACTGGTCTTACCTGCCCATACTCTCTTATCTACACCTGTCTTCAAGGTAACGCAAAGAGGCTGCTTCACTTCTTGAAGGTGGAGAGCTTATGCTTTCTACTGAAACTTAATTTACATAGTAAAACTCCCCTGAACTACTTCCTCTATAAATTGCAAACTCAGAAAGAAGAAAAGCAGTTGTACCTTCTAATTCAATCAACTTCCCCCTAAGTCTTCTGTACCTAGCAGATGAACGTCCATCACACCTCCAACCTAAGGAATTCTCCCTCTTGCCTCCCAGCATCTAGACTTAGCCTGGCTGCTTAAAATCAAATTGCCCTTCATTGTTTAAACATAACTGATGTAATGGCTAGCTCTGGTTTCATGATGCATTTGCTTGTATTGACCATAACTACTGGTTTGCAGGAACCTGCCAATCCTTTTGAAAACTGGTAATTTTTTGAAAGCAAAATATTTTATGCAATTCAGACCACTTTTTGTATGCACGTAATCATATTTTGGTAGCAAATTCTTTGTGCTATTACACAACGATGCCGGTAAGAATTCTATTTAAGAAACACGTCCTTGCTTGTAAGGCTCGGCAGTCAAAAAAGAAGGACCCTTACAGGCAAACTAATTAAAAGGGCAAAGCCCCGTGTTTTCATTGCTCTTCTTGTCATTGTCCTCCTTGTACTCCTCCCTTCCTACCTCTTTCTTTCTCTTTCTGTCTACAATCTCCATTCTACATACTATCTACTATAATCTCCTTCCAGGGCCTGGCCTCATTCCGTGGTTTCTGTCACAAAAGACTTACCAGTCCAGTCAAGGAAAATCAAAACCTATCTAGTGATTAGATCAAAGACAAGAACCCAGGGAGTTTTGTTTTGTTTTAATTTCCAGTAGCATATTTTGGGTCTTAGAGGTAGATAATAAAGGAAGAGAAGAAAAACAGAGAAAGTAAATCTTAAGATCCTTGAGGACAGAGACTGCAATATAATCATCTTTAGACTCTCCATAAAGCCTGACGCAGCACCTTCTGTCGTTTAGTGAATGTTTACTGCATGACTCCTACGTGCAGATACGATGGTGAACAAAACAGATTGGGTGCTTGCTTCACAACTCTTCAGTCTCACAGTGAGAAAGAAAATTGATTTAAAAAAAAAAGCCAGGCCAGGCAGGCGTGGTGGCTCATGCCTGTAATCCCAACACTTCGGGAGGCCGAGGCAGGTAGATCACTTGAGGTCAGGAGTTTGAGACCAGCCTGGCCAACATAGTGAAGCCTCATCTCTACTAAAAATACAAAAATTAGCCAGGTGTGGTGACGGGTGCCTATAATCCCAGCTACTCAGGGGGTTGAGGCAGGAGAATCGCTTGAACCCGGGAGGCAGATGTTGCAGTGAGCCAAGATCGTGCCACTGCGCTCCAGCCTCAATGACAAAGAGAGACTCCGTCTCAAAAAAAAAAAAAAAAAAAAAAATACACACACACACACACACACACACACACACACACACACTAATGAAACAGATCATTCATTACAAAGTGTGGTTAAGTATGATGAAAGAAAATAACAGATTTATTAGGGAACATACTCTGGGAGTCCTGATCTAGCCTGAGGTTCAAGGAAGGCTTCCCTGATGAAGCAATACTGAAGCAGAGAGGTGATGTGGTGTGTGACTAAGAGTTAGGGAAGAAGTAAGCGACAGAGCCTTCCAGTGCCTTGCAAATTGTAAGACTTCAATGAAGCAAAGCCTGTTCTACTTTTAAAACAACTGCTTTTTCACATGTAGGAAGAGATGTAAGACAAATCCTGGAAATCTCATCCAAGTCTTTCATTTTACATATAGTGAAATTAAAATCCCCATATGAGCTGGCCAAGGCCACTTCCTGGTAGGACCAGACGTCCAGGCTTCTGGTGCCCAACCCAGTGCCCTTTTGACTACACTGCCACAAGAACGGCAGTTTCAGTGGCCACACAAACTTCAAGGCAGTGATGGGGGCCCTTGAAATTTATACAAGATGAAAGGGTTTATCCTATATTCAAATGGTCTATAGTGGGATAAAGATAAAAGCTTTGAAAAATTGAATTCTGTGCTGTTTGTGAAGAAAGTCTCAATATGTCCAGGTTATTTTTGACAAGATGTATTTGTAAACCAGCAACAAAGAGTGAACCAGGCAGATTTTCCTGCCGGCACGCAAAGTGAAAACAAGATGTAGATGTCATCATGGTACTGTGGCAAAGTGATCCATCAATCCAAAGTGACAGTTAAGGCCTATTGATTCCATGCATTAACCCAGCAAGATCCACAATTAGCCCTAAGCTCTGATTATCACCACACCTGAGCCTTCCCTGCCACTTACAGAGATCACAAGAAACAGGCCTGAATAATAAGCTAGGCATTTTATTACATGCTGTGAAGCCCCCTGGGAACTTAATGCCATTTAAGCAACTTTCCTCTGTAGCTTCCTCATGTTCTTCTCTTTACAACACTGCTACACCAAATAAAAATAATACCTCTTTGTTTTTTTTGTTTTGTTTTTAGAGACGGGGGTATTACTCTGTTGCCCAAGGTGGAGTGAAGTGGCATGGCTCACTGCAGCCTTGAACTCTTGGGCTTTAGGAGTCCTCCCACCTCAACCTCCCAAAGTGTTGGGATTACAGGCGTGAGCCACCATGCCTGGCCTAACACCTCCATTTTGCATTCTTGGTTAGCTTTTCCTTCTCAGTAAACAACGAAGATACAGAGTTGGTTAGAAGAATGGTAAATGCAGAGGAAAATCTACATTCTGGTCCATTCTGGCACCTCCAAATTTAGAAGTGAACACAGGCAAGAGTTTTTACTATCACTCTATTTGCTAAGCAATAATAGTAAGAGAAAGTTTTTGAAATGTTGCCAGGGGTTACATCTCAGAAGAGAGGCCTCATTTAGAAGACAGAAAAAGATGCTACCAACTACAGATAAAACCTCAATTCCTTCCTCACTCAACACCTCTTCAAGGGACAAAAGACTGGAAATGTCCCTCAAATAAAAACAAGATCTCTCTCTGCCTTTCCATGGTTCTTAGCCCCTGCTTTGTGCTGTCTCTTTGTCTCCAAAAAGAAGCTGCTTTATTGAAACATCATAGAAAAAACAGTGGTCCCCCCAGACAATGAAGTCGCCTGCATGCAGGCATTTCCAACGTAGGCAGGCGACGATACTGGCAGAATTCTCAACCTGTTGCTATAGTAGCAGAAAGAATGTGATTCCAGCAGCTCTGCTGAGATCCATATCCAAATCCCTCCTGCTCCTGCAGAGAACATTAACCCTTCACTGTCCTTTCTCAGGGGCAGAAACACCTGGGAAGAATCCCAAATTTTTCTTATGAGCTGGGTGCTGTAGTCTTAGCATTTGCTCATTCACTCATTCAATACCTACTTAGGCTCTATTATGCTGGCTCCCAGGTTTTAAGTGGTAAACAGAGCAGACACGGCCCTTGGCATTGAGCAAGAAGAGGAGGAGGATATGAAATTATTGCTCAAACAACAATATATTATGTAGCATCCATGTATATGGGAGACAATATGATATTTACAGCAAAAACATCACCAGAAAGGTAACAACCTATCCAAGATAACCAGCTTATCTATCAGTTGGAGCAGACCCTATATTTTCTGGGCCATTATAATTATTTGATTGTTTGCATGTGTTAATTGGAGAAAAATACCAATAAAAATGCCTGCTCCAATCATATCATGCCTCCTACAAAACATTAGTTAAAACACGTTGTTTAATTACACAAATTTTTTCACATAAAACAGAAATAGTATAATCTGTCAGGGAACCACTGCTGAACATGAGGTTATGATCCCTCATTTACAGTCACCAAGCAACAGAAATGGCAGGTGAGGGCTCAGAAAACATGTAAAAGCAGCACAGTCACAAAGACTTTGTGAGAACTTCTAAATAGTCTCCTCGCCGTCTATTTCTGTGGTCAGGGCAGTAATGAAGAAACTTCAGGAAATGCAGTTTAGGAATGACCTATAATCCAGCTTACTTTCTCTAACATTGTGGTATGGAAATCTCATATTGTTAAACACCTTCCTGCTAGATTTCCTTTTTTCCCATGGAGCACAAATAGTAGGGAGGCGGGGTTTCTTAGGAAGATCAACTCAGTAAGTAATGCTATACTCAGTAAGTAATGCTTGTTTTGGGAAACAAGGTACTATCAGCAGATTGCCAAGAAAAAGCTGAAAAAACAAGAAGATAGGTGGCTAATCTCAGTTGGCCATTAGATGTGATCTCAGGAAGGTTACATAATCCTTTGTACTTCAGTTTCCTCACAGGTAAATTTGATACACCACAGTGTTAGTTCATTTTGCATTGCTACAAAGGAAGACCTGAGACTGGGTAATTTATAAAGAAAGGAGGTTTGGCCGGGCGTGGTGGCTCACGCCTGTAATACCAGCACTTTGGGAGGCCGAGGCGGGTGGATCACGAGGTCAAGAGATTAAGACCATCCTGGCTAACATGGTGAAACTCCGTCTCTACCAAAAATACAAAAAATTAGCCGGGCATTGTGGCAGGCACCTGTAGTCCCAGCTACATGGGAGGCTGAGGCAGGAGAATGGCGTGAACCCGGGAGGCAGAGGTTGCAGTGAGCCGAGATCGCACCATTGCACTCCAGCCTGGGCGATAGAGTGAGACTCTGTCTCAAAAAAAAGAAAAAATAAAAGAGGTTTATTTGGGCTCATGGTTGTGCAGACTGTACAAGAAGCATGGCAGCAGCATCTGCTTTTGGTGAGGCCTCAGGAGGCTTTTACTCAGGGTGGGAAGGTGAAGGGGGAGGAGGCGTGTCACGTGGCAAGAGAAAGAGCAAGAGAGATGCTAGGCTCTTTTAAACAACCAGCTGTTGAGTGAACAAATAGAGGGAGCACACGCTCATTAACACAGAGAGGGCACCAAGCCATTCATGAGGGATCTGCCCCCAGGACCCAAACCTCCCACCAGGCCCCACCTCCAAAATAGGGGATCACATTTCAACATGAGAATTGGAGGGGACAAATATACAAAGCAAACTAGCCACATATATTGAAAGGCACAGAATGATCAATAGCAAAGCCTATAAATTAGTGGCCTAAAATACAGTGCTTTATTCTTCTTCTTAGTGTCACCATAAAACGTAATTTCTGCCCTGGAGAATATCTGAGAATCTCAATCATATGTGACAACACTAGTTTCCTGTCTCAATGAGAGAGGCTTAGGCACAAGCCTTTCACAAAATTAATCAGGGAAAGATGTGCCATCAGGAAGGGACAGTCTCACCCAAATCTCTTTTAACCACTGCAATGTTGGGCTCGGCTATGGGAAAAGGTCCCAGTGTTCAGAGCAGATGGAAACTCATACCTTTTCACCTGAGAAAAACGGGATGACAATAAGGGGATATCATGTGATCTAAAGTAAAGACACCACACACATAATACCCCTCCTGGAACTGGGAAGTGGATAACCAAGCCCAGTAACCCATAATCTTTACATTTTAGAGGATACAGTGGGAATGGAAACAGAGGCATTCTACAGGAATTCCAATGCCATCTCTGCAGCTATCAAGTTTGAGATATCTTCAGGACTTTCTCTTTTGTTTTTTATTTATTTTTTTTATTTTGGGGGTGTGTTTTTTAGGCGGAGTCTCACTCTGTTGCCCAGGCTGGAGTGTAGTGGTGCAATCTTGGCTCACTGCAACCTTCACCTCCTGGGTGCAAGCGAGTCTCCTGCCTCAGCCTCCCGAGTAGCTAGGATTACAGGTGTGCACCACCATGCCCGGCTAATTTGTATTTTTAGTAGAGACGGGGTTTCACCATGTTGGCCAGGCTAATCTCGAACTCCTGACCTCAAGTGATCTGCCAGCCTCGGCCACTCAAAGTGCTGGGATTATAGGTGTGAGCCACTGCACAAGGCAGGAGTTTCTTTCCCTTCAAAATTCCATTAGACAGACCACAGCAGCTATGAGTCCCCTGCTTACTTCCACATCACGAGGAGCAGAAGACAGCTCCAGAGGATGCACACTTCTCTGCTTCTGGGTTATTCTAGGGTCCAGCTAGGACTTTAGGAGCCTTCCAAAGCAGGAAAAAATGCAACTCCCTCCTCATACACCCTTCTCCCACTGGGGAAGAGTATTTTAATGGCTCTATTTCTTCACTCTTCTCCATATCCATGCCCTTTGCCACAAGTATTTGCAGTTTCTCACACTAAAAAAGTGAAATAGGCTGGTCCTGGTAGCTCACGTTTGTAATTCCAGCACTTTGAAAGGCTGAGGCGGGCAGATCACTTGAGGTCAGGAGTTTGAGACCAGCCTGGTCAACATGGTAAAACCCCATCTCTAGTGAAAATACAAAAATTAGTCAGGTGTGGTGGCCGGTGCCTGTAATCCCGGCTACTCGGGGGTCTGAGGCACAATAGTCACTTGAACCTGGGAGACGGAACCTGTGATCACGCCACTGCACTCCAGCCTGGGTGACAGAGTGAGACTCTAACTCAAAAAATATAATAAAAAATTAAAACAAATGAAAAAGTGAAATACATTTCCCTGCCCTGGCACTGTGCTTGGTCATGTGACTTTCCTTGACCAACAGGATGCTAACAGATTAGTGACATTATCAGAAGCTTAAAATGAGCTTGCACACTGTGGCTTGTAGTCCCATCTCTGCCATCTCCACGAGAATAACATGCTAAAGGTAGCAGCTGGTGCCAAGGGAAGGATGAGAGACGTGGTATAAAGCTACCCGCCTCTAGAGTCCAGCCTAAAATCAACCAATTGCCCCCCTCAAACCACAGACACAGTGGTTAGGAAATGCACATTGTTGTATAAAAAAGATTTTGTGGTTGTTTGTAAAGCAGCATTATTGTAAGCAACAACTGGTACATATGCCATAGTAAAATTTCACCTGAAATTTAATGGTTAAAATACTGCTTGCTTTGTTTTCTTACTACATTATAAGTAATTTATACCTGATTTTTTTTTTCATTAGACTCTAAGATCCTCAAAGCAAGGTCCTATTACATTCCCAGTGTCCAGGATTTATTCATGAGTCCGCATCATGTTCTAAACCCCAGGCAGATACAATGGTAAACAATATACATTCTAGCCATCAATATGCAACTGTGGATTTTTCCCATCTAGCATCTGGGTTAGTTTGCTTTTGGCCAAAGGTGATCATAAAGTTTACTTTTGCAGCTAGAAGTCTATCAAGTCAGTAATGAACTCTGAACCACCTGAGTGTTATTTGCTTAAGTATAGATGAACTGGAATCACTGCATCTTTCAGTAATGGAAGGGATTGACAAGACCATTGAATTATTGGGTTTTAATCCTGGTCAATTACCAGAGCTTTAAAAATTACAGGTTCCGAGCCTTCATCTACAGATATTTGATTGAATACTCTAGTACAAGGCCTAGGCATCTGTGTTAAAAATGTCTCAGAGTAATGCTGACAATCACAAGAATTGAGGACCCACCACCCCCATTTAATAGAACCCCTCCATCCAATGACTGAATCTCTTCTACTGAGTTGAACTAAGGGTTTATAATGACATTAATAGACCCCATAAGGGGACCATGTCCAGGGAACTACATATCAGTTGGCTATGTTAGTATAACAAACCATTCCAAAACTCAGTAGCTTGAAACAATAAGCATTTATTATTGCTTATGAGTCTATGGATCTGGATGGATTTGTCTGATCTCTGCTAGGCCCACTCAAGTGTCTGAGGTTAGCTGGCTGGTCTAGGATTGCCTCACTCACGTGGCCAGTGTAAGGTCACTGTCACCTGGGGTGATGGGGTCTCTGGGCCACAGCAAGCAAGCCCATTCTGTCTACATTCCAACAGATGCCAGATTCTAGGAGAGCAAGCAGAAGTGTGTAAGTGAGCCTCTTAGGACCTTGGCTTGGGACCTGGGCTTGGAACTGACATACCCACACACCTTCACTTCTATGAATTCTGTTGGCTAAAGTAAGTAATAAGGCCAAGCCCACATTCAGGGGCTAGGGAAAGAGACTCCAACCCTTGATAAGAGGAGCTGCAAAGTCCTATCTCAAGGAAATAGATTTAAAGAGGAGAGTAATTGTGACCATTTTTATAATTAATCCATTACACAGCATAACATGGGGGAGAAACAGCACTTCCAGCCAAATGTGATTTCTAAGTGAGGGCTGAAGTTTTCACTCTCATCTCAAAAAGTACAAAGTTCACAGGTTAAAGCTACATCTTACATTCATTATTTCTACTCCTGCCTGCACATGCACACATCTTACTTAATCCTCAAGATCTCAGTCTGAAACTAAAGCGAAAGCAATCTATTTACTCTCAGCACTATTTTGTATTATCCTTTGGGGTTAAGAAGACTGGATGACACTCCCCTCTTATGAGGATGTGTTCAGGACAGGTCTCTGCGATGTCTCTTCCTGGCTTAGGATGTGCCTACAGATGAAATGTGACAGTGATCATCAGAGCCACACCCTCTAAAGGACCCCAGAGCATTAGCATGAGGAGCACCAAAGCATAAGAAGAAACATTACAGGAAAAGATAACACACAAGACCAGCAAATAACCCCAAGGAGCAGGAAACTGGAGCTCCTTAAAGACTACAGGCTGATGCTAATTAGATTTTAGGCACCAGCTGTTTTCTAGGCCCTCTTCACTCTACCTCCCTTCTTTACCCACCCTTGCCAGACTGTGACCACTTAGAAAATGCACTAATACTGCAGGGCCTGAATCCACAACTATTTTCCCTGATCCAAGCTCCAAGATGCATGCAGTGTGTCTGGGATGTCGCAGCAGTTATTCTAGCATCTCTACAGCTAAGGTGCTGCTTTCTATTTTTCAGAAAAATCACCATGACCTTTTGGATAGCTCCGCTCAAATTCTTTAAATGTTTACGTGTGGGCCAGGCGCGGTGGCTCATGCCTGTAACTCCAGCACTTTGGGAGGCCAAGGCAAAAGGATCACTTGAGCCCAGGAGATCAAGACCAGCCGGGGCAACAAAGTGAGAGCCTGTTTCTACTTTAAAAAAAAAAAAAAAAAGAATTCCAGAAACCAGAAAACACAGGATGGTAGAGTGGTGGCCACAGCTGGGTATTGTTCTGAAGGCTTTTTGGAGGTGATTCAGCAACTGGTAAGGAGAAAGTACACGCTGCTCAAAGGCAAGGCTATCTCAAGTCCATAGTCAGATGCCTCTTTAAATATACAGTTTTCAATCAGCTTGGTAGGATCACTGCTTAAAGGACTAAGCAACAGAAGTAGATGGAAAACATAATGAAATAAAAAGAAATGCTAAATTCACCATACAGTTGCCTTAGGAAAGCCAAATTCAAGCAGATGTTGCATTCAATTTGCTTCATGAAGAAATCCCAGGGAGTTCTAAAAACATACCAAACAGGCCATGAATGGGAGTGTATAAAAGATGCACTTGAATGTGTTCAGAGTTCTGAGCTAAGGATTCTGGGAGCAACCAACCCAGAGATCCATTTCTTATCCGTGAGGAACATCTGAAGCCCCCATTACATCCCATGGAAACTGGACCATACAGGCGATCAAGGCCCTTTGATTTGGTCAAATGAAAGTTGCCAGGTGGAGGTTAGGGGGTGGGTGTTAAGTGAAAATGCTATATAAACTGCATGTTTTTGCTTTTTGTAAGTGGTTGTGGTTTTCCTGTTCAGCCTGCTGCGACTGGACCGTCCATCTACATAAGTACCCCCTAATAAAAACCCGTCGTGTTTGCTGGCCCTGGGTCTCTTCTTCCACCTCTTGAATTGGTGCCATCCCTACTGAAGTTAACAGGGGGCTGGCACTACATGGAGGAAATTTGCCAACACTCTTCTAAACTGTATTCTATTCCTGAGCACTGATTCTGGGAGAGAAGCACGTTTGGAGTGATGATGGTTTTGTACCGTAACGTGTAGCATCCAATGTACAAATGCCTATGCGAGTCAGGATGGCTATCAGTGCCGTTAACTGCATGGGCGACTTACAGTGGCTTCTATTTGTTTTTTAATCATAACTGAAAAGTCACAAATTTGAACCAGCAATCTCTAGGCAAAATCATCATCACGGCTCCTACCCCCACTTCTTGCTTACTTGCCCTCCAAATAAGTGGCATTCTTGGATTGTCTTCTAATGAGCTGGCTGATGGGGCTGCAAGCAATCTATGCTTTCGATTAATCAGCCAAGGGGAAACCAGAGCCGCAAAAAAACAAACTACTGGCATTATCACCACAGGAACCCTGGGCATGACAATGATGACGTATTGCTGATTTACCTCCAGCAAAAGACATACTACTGCACTTTCCTGAAACTTGGAAGAGGGGCATTCAGCCTAAGAGAGAAATTTTCACCCTACCTGTGACCCTCCCCACTCATACCCTCACTCACAGCCAACTTCATAGACTTCCTATATGCCAGAAAGTTCAGATGTGCCATCTTGGTACACTGTGTTTTAGGGCAATTTGCTGCAGCTCTAGAAACCTGGACATGTTAAGCATAGGCTGCTCCGTACAGGGAAACCTTAAGTTGCCTGCACAGAGTTGCCTAAAACAAACCTGTGCTGCATATTCAGAGTCATCTGGCATAGGTCAAACCTTCACAGATGTCATGGCAGTGCCTCGGTTTGGGCAATTTCTATTGCATTTCCCATACCGCCCTCCTATAAAACCCCTTAGCTTAGCATCCTCACACTCTGATGTAATTCCTCAAATTAACTTTACATGTAGCCTTGTTTTTCCTACATTTTTATGAATATCTTCCCAGGTATTAAAGTTTGGACTAGGCCAGGAAGAGAGGCAGCAACTTTATTCCTTCACATGTCAGTGCAATCAACGGCTTGTGTTTAGAATAAATATTTGAGACACACAAGCCTGTTAACAATGCAGTGCTTGATTACTCTGAATTACTCTCTCACCCACAGCAACTGAGAGAGAGGGCCTTGGCACCAGCTCCCTGCACAAAACCTGCTTCCCAGCCTCCACCATTTGCCTCCCGACCATTCTCTCAAAGAATTCTCAACACACTATACAAAGATCTCAGTTTTCTCCCTTAAATGCCACACAAATTCCACATTGAACACAGACTTTTTTCTTCCCATAGCACCACAGATTTAATTCAATACCTTCATGTTCACAAATATTTAATTGGACTTACCTTGTAACTCTTTTCCTCAAACCCCACCTTGCATCTTCCGTTCCACACTGAACTCCTTTAAATAAAGGGTCTCTTTTTGTTTGTTTTGAGATAAAACATCACCTTGGTCTATTACAAAGCTATCTTGACACTTAAGCTACATTTCAATTAGTCAGAGGTGCCTATCTATTAAAATGTCCACAATCCTTCACACTTTTTCTTCCTCAAAACCTATTTGGTAAGCAATGTAGTTTTTCGTTTTGTTTTGTTTTTCTGCAGTGCCAAAAGGGCACATTGTACTAACTAGAGGTAATTAGCATGTTAAGTTTTCTTCCCAGGCCAGGCTATCAGGTTACAACTTCTAATAAACCCTCCTGCGAAAAGACATTTCTTTGTCTTGGGACCACTGAGAACTAACCAAACAAAACACCTTCAATTGTCTCAGAAATTCTGCCATCTAAACACAATCAAAAAGAAAAGCCAACACCAAAGCAAATAGAATGAATGAAGTGTTCCTGCTGCGGGCAGCCCTTACCATTGGGAGCAGAGGCCCCCTCCGGACCCTCGCCGGGGTTCTGGCTCCTCTTGGGCTGGGGTGAGGGTGGCGAGGGGTCCAGGCGGTGGGTGCGGGTGGAGGTATGCTCCGAGCATGCTTGAACAGGACTCACTGCCGTCTGCCTGCCTGTCTGCCACTCCGTCCTCTTGTCTGGGTGGGAAGGGCCAAGATGAAAAAAAAATGTGCAGGTTACTCACTGGCCTTCTCTGGCGGGCAGACACACCCAGGAGGAGGGAGAGGCCAGGCGCAGACAGGAAAGTCTTCAGAGGCTGAGCCTGAGATCTCCCTTCTGATTTCCTTTTGTGATTACTTCCTGAACTTTAAGCTCAGTCTGCATGGGCATGGGTACTTAGGGAGGCAAATAACACTTGGGTAATTAGATTCTAAGGGCTTAATGCAAAGGTTACTTCAAAAGGCAGTGCTTTAGCACACATCCTTTTGCATTTCACTCTGAAATTTGTTTCCTCCGAGTTAGAGTGTTAACACTAGCATAGGAAATGAGAGTGAAGGGTTACTCTGGGGCAGGGGTCTGGAAGAGCGTGGAGCAAGCAAACCTGGATGTGATTTAAACAATGAGTTTCTGGAGTCACTTTTAGGCTGAATTTTAGAGAAACAGGATCCTCAACAGTCTCCCAGTGCCTATGGACTTTGCCTTGTCCAAGGGGCACATTCTGGAAGTAGGCATCTAGAAATCAAGATTTTAGAAATGGATTCACATTGAAAATTCAAGAACTTATTTGACAGCCTGACCTCTGATTAATCCTGAAATGAAGCCTTTCACAAATGGATAATAATTTGTTGGTCTGGAGGAAGCATGGGTGTTCATAAACAAAGGCATGGCAGTAATACAGCCGAGGGAGATGGAGCGGAGGGCGACGGAACAGGTACTTGCCTCAATTAACCCTAAAAATGTGCTTATGAGGGAGGATAACTGTTCCTCTTTCACATGTGAGCACACTGAGACCCAGAGGTTAGGGAACTTGGCTCATGCTGGGCCAGCTAGTGAATGGGAGACCCCGGATTTGGACCCAGGTTTGCCTGAACCCAAGACCTGGTATCCTCCCACCATACAGCCAGGAATGCCTTTCACCACTCCAACACTCACCTTTCCTCCACCTGCAGCTGACCTAAGGCTAGATACCTTTCCTTAAAGTTTTATAACTTTTCCAAAACTGATATGCCATGAAATGTAATTCTGTGGGTTTCTAGTAAGTGCAATAAAAGGGGGAAAATGTACTATATAGGTTTCTCTACTGTAGCTTCTCAAAGCCTTTTGTATGCTAAATATACACTGTGACTCTCCAAGTTCAGGACCTACAGTGTGCCACGTTTCCCTTCCCAAAGAGGGGAAGGGATCTGCTGAATTTGGGAAACAGTATTAAAGAGATGTGTTGTTTTTTTCTCCTCCTCTTTTTTTTGAACTTATAAAAAATTCATTATAAAAAACTTCAAACAGTATATAAGGGCATAAAATAAAAAGTAAAAAATTCTCTATTATTCTTAACAATCTGTCCCATTCCCCAGAGGTAACCACTGTTAGCAATTTCTTACGTATCTGGTTCAGAAATGTTTATGTATATAAAGCATATATGACTACCCTCTTAAAAACAACATAACTTGGATTAAAGGATACCCGTGATGTGTTATTTGGCACTTAAAAAAAACTTAATGATACATTTGAGATTTTCCATATCAGCATATAGAATTGCTTGGGCAAGTTAGAGTCAAGAAAAGTAAAAGTTAGGTCTAAAATACTGGATTACCACTTTATAGAAGGGTCTGCAATAGGGGCCACAGTATGCACAGAGGGGCAGACTGAGAAGGGATAAAGAAGAGGGACTCACACCCCTGTAAATATGATTACAATTGAATAGATACTACACGTTTTACTCTACGGGTTAAAAAACAAAAAAGTGACAGAGAAACGAATTTCTTCCCTCTTCCAGCTCTCTCACCCCAATGTATTAATTGAATAAAGCCTTACCCTCAACAACCCCAGCAATCAGTTGCTATTATTATCCTCATTTTACAGATCGAGAGAGCAACCTCAGAGTATGCACCCAGCACACAAGAACGGCAAAATAAATGCTTCAAGTTTTATTAATGAAGCAAACATGGCATTGGCCACCCTGATTTTTGCCACGCTGTGTTCCTAAAAGCCACACTATAAAGTGGATCCTATTTTCCCTTAGGAACAATGTTGTAATTACGGGTTCTGTTCCAAGACCTCATGTTGGTTTCCTATAAATTCAAGACATAATCAATAAAATCTTGTAAAAACAGAGACACAACAGTAAATCTAATAATCATGTAAAATAGTAAAATGATGTTCCATGACTCAGATTTTGCGAGATTGGCTCATACAACCCCTCCTTTTTACTGATGATGGAAAGAATATCCAGAAGATTGTGTGGATCTTCTCTAAAAGTATATACCTTGTTATACTGTCTCAGTAATGAAACGATTTTAAAATGTGCCCACATTTGAAACCTGCATTACACAAGGAACTCCAACATACTCTACAGTGTACATAGAAACATATTGTATCACAAATTTGACACAATATTAATATACAAGTTAGAACAGGCATTACTCGTTTAACTAGAAATAGCTTCCCCTGCCTGCCTCCTTAGAATTAAAAGGTCATTTGAGGAATGATTTGACTGACTCATTTCTTAGAAAAACTGTCTAGGGATAATGTGAATCAATACTTTCCTATTTTCTCAATATATTTTTCTGTATAAACCAGAGGCTTTCAACATCATTCCATGGGTTTTATCCCTGCTAACACAGTTGCAGAAGTGTCTTCATAGTTTGAGACATTACTTGGGACCTTAGATTGATTTGGGGTGTACAGTTTGACCCAATCCTCCTGCACTCCTGACAATTCTTTCTTTTTTATTCCTCCCCACCCATTGTCCTAAGTAAGGAAGCCAACATGGCAAAACCCCGTCTCTACTAAAAATACAAAAATTAGCCAGGCGTGGTGGCACGCGCCTGTAATCCCAGCTATTTGGGAGGCTGAGGCACGAGAATTGCTTGAACCTGAGAGGCAGAGGCTGCAGTCAGCCGAGATTGTGCCACTACACTCCAGCCTGAGCAACAGCGCAAGACTCCATCTCAAAATAAAATAAAATGTGAATTATAATTATTTAATATTATCCAGTCTCTAGACAGTGTTAAATTCCTCTAAATATATCAAATATTTTTTAATACTTTGTTCAAGTCAATACTGCAGTTGGTTCATAGGTGTTGTCGTTTTATCTAAACATTCTTCTTCCATCTTTATTTTTCTTCCTTGCAATTTACTTCTTGAAGAACCTGGTTCTTTGCCAGAAAATGTCCCACAATCTACATTTTGATCATGGTATGATTTAACATGTTCCTCTCCCTTTGGAATTTATAGTTAGATTTAGAAGTTTGATCGCATTTAGATTTGATTTTCGGACAGACTAGCTAGTTGAAAGGCAGTCTTACGTACTTCCATCAAGAGGCAACTGGTGTTTGATAAGTTCGGGTATTTGCGCACTTAGCAACCACTGAGAATCAATGCCTTGGTATTATTTCCTAGGGATTGAAAAATGATTTTCTTCCATTTCTTCCTCATTCATTAACTGAGATGCTATTAATATTAAAGGTTTATACTTTCCAAAATGAAAGCATACATTTCCCGTTTCTGTTTTTGGCCACAACATGTTATGTTAGACAATATATATTTTTTCCACCTATGTATTTCATTAAAATCTATTTTACTGAGAAGATTATTAGTAGTATTATAAATAATTACTCAGATTTCTGTAACATAACAACAAGTGGAAAACACCATTCAGAAACCTTCAGTCAAAGAGTGGTGAAGGACTGGTCCACAGCACACCACTCAAGTTCAAACCTAATTTTGCAACTTGTGAGCGCTATGACTTTGGTCAAGGCTTTTCATCTTCTTACCCTCAGTTTTTTCATCTGTAACATGGAGATAATAAAGCCTACCTTACAGCTTTTATGAGAATTCATGATAAAGTATGCAAAGAGTATGTTTCAGTGTCTGACAAATAGTAGATACTCAATAAGTTGTAGTCATGACTAGTTTCATCATTGTCTCCCCCATACCAAGCACAGTGCCTGGCAAACCGCAGCTGCTCAATCAATATCAAGTGAGTAACTTCAGGGATGATTGGCTTTACTTTGTCTCAAGCTGATGGTGGCTTTAATAGTTCAAGATCCTGGGAATATAGAAGTCTATTAATTAAATGTAAATAGAAGTCTATTAATTAAATGTAAGTCCATTCATGGGCTTACATTTAATTGGCTGTAGGAATGGAAAAGGGCATGATTTGCTCCCAGGTTCAATTATCCCAGTCAGCTATTTTGAAAGTAAGTACTACTGGTAACCCAGGGTTGAGGAGCAGAATCAACTCAACTATATCTACAGAGAGGTACGAAGACATCAATTTTCTCCAAAAGAAAGATGTACCAGCATTGCTATCACCTTGACTTGGCCTGAGGTGCTTTGAGGGCTCACTCAGTGTACTGAGTTAAACTGTGTCCCTCAAAAGATAGGCTGATGTCTGCTACAGTTTGGAGGTTTGTCCTCTCCAAATCTCATACTGAAATTGGATCCCCAGTGTTGAAGGGGGGTGCCTAATGGGGGATGTATGGGTAATGGGGTGGATGCCTCATGAATAGATCAATGCCCTCCCTGGGGAGGCAAGGGGGCAAGTGAGTTTTCATTCTTTTAGTTCCCAAGAGAGCTGGCTGTCAAAAAAAGCCCGGCACCTCCCCTCTCACTCTCTCACCGCCTCTCTCACCATGTGACTTCTGTGCATGCCAGCTCCCCTTGTGCTTCCCACCATGAGTGGAAGCAGCCTGAAGCCTTCAACAGATGCAGATGCCAGCGCCATGCTTCTTGTACAACCTGAAGAACCATGAGCCAAATATCTTTTTCTTTATAAATTACCGTCTCAGGTATCCCTCTATAGCAACACAAAATGGACTACGATGTTGAAGTCCTAATCCCCAGAACCTACGAATGTGACTTTATTTGGAAATGGGGTGTTTACAGATGTAATCAAGTTAAGACGAGGTCATATTGGATTAGGGTGAACCCTAAATCCAGTCACTGGTGTCATTATAAGAAGAGACATGGCCGGGCGCGGTGGCTCACGCTTGTAATCCCAGCACTTTGGGAGGCCGAGGCGGGCAGATCACGAGGTTGGGAGATAGAGACCATCCTGGCTGACACAGTGAAACCCCGTCTCTACTAAAAATACAAAAGAAATTAGCCAGGCGTGGTGGCAGGCGCCTGTAGTCCCAGCTACTGGGGAGGCTGAGGCAGGAGAATGGCGTGAACCCAGGAGGTGAAGCTTGCAGTGAGCCGAGAGATCGTGCCACTGCATTCCAGCCTGGGCGACAGAGCTAGACTCTGTCTCGAAAAAAAAAAAGAGAGAGACACAAAGATACAGGGGAAAACGTCATGAGAAGATGGAGGCAGAGACTGGAGTTATGCTGCCACAAGCCAAGGAAAGCCAAGGACTGCCAGCAACTAGAAGAAACCCCACTGACATGTTGACTTTGGATTTCTAGCCTCCAAGACTGTGAGAGAATACATTTCTGTTGTTTTCAGCCACCCAGTTTGCGCTAATTTGTGACAGCAGCCCTAGGAAACTAAAACATACAGTGAACTCAGACCAAAAGTATGGATCAATCAGCCTACCTATGGCTTAAACCGTTTAGTGGGAAAGAGAGAGAAGGGGGTGGGGGAAATCCTTGACAGGAGAACCTGAGTCAGCTTTAATTTGTCTTAGACCAGCTGGGCCCACAGCTGACTCTTCAAAGCTGCACAAGTACCAACAGGTAAGCCTGCTTTACCTGAAAAGCAGGTGGGCCGAAGCCACAGGACTTGTTGGCACTGATATGTTAGGAATGAAAACGCCCTTTGTAGGGTAAGGCAGCTTCCGTCTTCCTCCACAGGAGGGAAAGAGGGAATATTAACACCATCCCACATTGGGGGAGAAGTACTTTATCCTAGGTATCCACCTCTCTATCCTGTTGTATCTCAGGGAGGCTCCATGGCCTAATAAAAACATCTACACTCTCTGACGTGGGATGCTCCTTAGCACTCCCCTGGTTATTCAACCATGCCAAGCCTCAGCATACCATCACCCCCTCTCGGCACTGTGAGAAGAATTCAAATCCAATAATGCAGTGGAGAACCTGGCATGTGAGAGGTGCTGGTCTGGCACCCTTTACAAAGCCGTATCTGGATACTTGTGATGGTAAACAGTCAGGGTGGCCACTCACAAACCCTCCCTTTGTGTGCCAGGCACTGAGCTGGACACTGTAGAGACTGAGTTACGATCTTTGATAAATGAACTGTGTTAGGGCTTTGGGATTTAGAGATGGTGTCTTTTTTTTTTTCTTAAAATGTTATTTATGTTATAGTAGTGTTTTATAATAAAATGTCTTAAAATTCTGATCTAATATTTTTAAAAAGAAGTGGGAAAAGCTGTCACACATATTTATTAAAAATGTATTTTTTACAACATTGCTCAATTGTTCAGCAAGGCACAGCTGAATCTTGCCAAAGCTCCAAGAGAGCCAGTGTCCACCTCAAATTTCCCCTCACCCACACTGCATTCCAACACTGTCAGGAGCACATGATTTAGCACTTAATTGGTGGCTAATTATTGCAGGTGTGCTAGTTTTATTTTCCTAGCTTAGCTCCCTCAGGGCAAAAATTACCTCCTTTCACACCATCTATTAGCACCTACTCAAAAGTCCTGCATGCCCAAGGATTAGCTGGCCTTACAGACAGGACTATGCAATAGACTTCTCTCTACCTTTCTGGAGAACAAGCCATAACAAGCTGCTTAGTGATTAAGTTAGTGCAAGGAAGGAAGCAGAAGAGACTATGACTAAGAGCTGTGCTCACATTTGGGGGTCTGCTTAATAATTTCCTATTGGTTCACTCTGAAATGGCACCACCAAAGCCACGGGGCAAAACATGGAGGTGGTACTCAGAGATCCAGCTATGGGTCAAAAGCACCTGAGAAACCGGTGTGTATGTGTGCAGGCTTGTGTGTGCACGTGCAGTGGCATGTGTACATACCTCAAGGCTAAAGCAATTCAAGCTTTTCTCTTTCTAAGATAAAAAACCAGCCTTTCTCAGTGACTGCTAGAATGTATTATTTCTTTACGACTGCCACAGATGCTTTGGGTACTTGCTGGAAGCAAGAAAGAGACTTTAGCCCCATGTGTCTTTGGAAATGTGGATAGGAGAATTATGCGCCAGACACTGTGCTAATTTCTTTACATTTGCTCTTTTAATTATTCCACTCAGAGGTTCTAGGGGGTTGGACCAACCCCATTTCACTGGCTGGAAAACTGCCTAGAAAAGGCAGAGCCAGGACTGGATCTGATGTGTCAGTGACTCCAGCATAGACTTCTGCATGACCACAGTTCAATACTACTGGGGGGGGGCGGGTACAGAGCCACAAATTAGTATCAGGCAAAGTTGTTAGACCCTAGACATTTTCCTCCCACACCCTCATCCACTGCCCACCAATACAATGAATGAACTTTCACTGCAGACCCTCAGATCACTTCACAAAGAAGGCCTCTAGGCCTAAATCCAGCCATGGATAGGGGGAGAGGAAAAAGAGACCCATGTTGAAGCCGTTGGACTTGGGTTAAAAGCTGCATTGTCCCTCCTCTCCATGCAGAGCAGCTAATTGAGGTTAGAGCCATAGAAACCAAACAAAAGGCTCTGAGGAGCCCACACATCCTAGCCTAACTGCTGCCAACCACTGTGGGAAGGGCCAGAGGAAGCCCTGCTTGCCCTCATTCCTCAACAGTTTAATGAAGATTTGGTCTGTCATCTTCCCAGGGAAGACACTCCTGCATGACTGTCTGAGAGAAACTGATTTTTATTCTCAAACAAAACAGTGGATCCTCCTTTAAAGCCAGAAGTCAGCAATAAAATGGGTCATAAACATATTTCTGGGGTTACAACCCCCTTAGAATAGGCACTTGGATTTCTCTCCCAGCCTCTGAGCCTGCCAAAACCAAATTTCTGGAGAAGTTCCTCAGCATCATGGCTGGGGAGCGGTGGGAAGGTCTGCAGAGGCTGTGGGCCTCCCTGAGCCGCTGCCACAGATGGGCACTTTTCGGGCCAGATCTTCCATGGTCTCTGAAAGTTATGAGAATATTCACCCAACACCATCTATTAGCAAATGAGGATATCCGGCTTGCTTTGTATGTTTGGGATGATTCTGAAAGAAGTCACATTCGCATTTTAAAATGTCTAAGATTTTATCACATAAATGACACACAAAAAAGCAAAATTTTATATGCATCATAAAGCAAGGATTACCTTTGAACCGGCAAAGAAAAACCCAACCATTTTCTTTTTAGATTTATTTTACTTCTACTATTTAAAAACCTCTCTTTTGGGGATAGAAATTCCTGGGAAGAAGGCATCATTACTCAGATATTAAAAATATCTTACCATATGTTCCCCACATGGGCTTGAGTATACTAAACCTACCTCAGTGCCTTGAACTTACTGTCATCTACAACTTTTTGCCGTTTCTGTAGAACTAAATTGACAAGCAGACTTTCTGGGACTGAGGATTTTAGCACTTTTCAAACAGGGAAGAAGCTGTCATATGAAAAAAAGATTAGATTTGCTCTTTATGGATTCAAGACATTGTCATAATAACTATAATAAAATAATAATAAATTATTGGAAGAGCTGACATCTATCCATTAAGCATATTTATTATATCAGTCATTATTTTAAGAGCTTTTTTTTCACACGAAAGTTTTTAGTTTATTGATCTTCCTGTGAAAAATCCACAATGGCCACAGATAACATCATTGCAACACCTTTACCCCTTCAGCTGTGATCCAATCTCCACAGCTCACTGCTAGACACCTCATTTCTTTTTAGCGACACCAACTTTGGCCTTTGCAGTCCCCCTGACTTTCCTCATTCTGTTCTTGTGTCCCTCTCGTTGCTTTCTTGAGTTCTTTTTCTTCTCATACAGACCATGTCTTACAAGTCTATGTTTGGATTCATATTTCTTTGCATAATCCAAGAAATCATAAATCATGCCAAAGCCAGTTGTCTTGCCACCACCAAAATGAGTTCTGAATCCAAGTACAAAGATGACATCCAGTGTGGTCTTGTACATTTTTGCTAGTTTTTCCCGAATTTCTGTCTTAGGTACGGTACTGTTGCCTTCCCAGGGTGAAGGACGTCAATGACCATTTGTTTCCTCTGAAGTCGTTGGTTGGTCATGAACTTTCTAGTTCAGATAGTTACCATGTCATTCATGATGGTGGTCTATCCTCAGACAGTCAGGGAGGCTATTCTAAGAGCTTTAAATGTATTTTTCCATTCAGTCTTCTCAACAACCCTATGAAATCGTTACTGTTATGGCTCTAATTTTGCTGACGAAGAAAACAAAGCTCAGAAAAGTTAAGTGTTTTGTACTGACTCAAACGGCTAGTAAGTAGGGAAGCCAGTATTCCAACCAGGCAGTTTGTTGCCACAGGACTAGTTGTTAACCGTAACATTGCATGAACATGGAATGAACTTCCTCTCTAGACAGCAAGTCCTTCGAGATGAGAGGCAGCCACTATGGTACAAGAACTTGAGCTTCACTTGGGATACTGGCAAGTTACCCCATCATGTCCCCCTGGTGATGCTGAATTCATATTCCACTGTATTAAGCTACTTGGTATCAACATGATTTTCTACTTTTGAACAGGTTCTATAGTTATATTTTTCATTTTTGTCAGGAAGTTAGTATGCCATTTGAGAAGCAGAAGGGAGATCAGCTTGTCATGGCAGGTGGCATTCAGATTTCTAATGAAAACATTTAGATTTGTACACCTGTTCTGAAACCGCCTCCATTTCTTCTTAGAGGCAGGTGGTTAAATACATACCTTTACCAAGGTTTCTGCTCTAAAGCCAAGAGGCTCAACCCTGAGACAGATGCCACACAGCACCTGCAGCTTGCACTACTCTTAAGCAAACCCAATGAGAATGCATGTCAGGTTCAAGCATGGCAATAAGGCCAGAAGTGATACTGATGCTGAAAGGCCAGGTAAGATTTCATTAAACCAGCCTTCTCTAAGTCACTGTGCCACCTCCAGGGCACCAGTAATTGCCCAGATCCAATACCCACCTCCTCTCTGCCAGAAGTGCTGAGTGCAAGAAGCATCTAAAAGAGGTAAAATATTAGATTTGTTGAAAGACTGCTCATTTTGTCTCCCTTGACTACTTTTTCCCTTTACTTCATTTACTTAAGTATTAAGATACAATTCACGTTCCATCACATACAATGGAGCTTGCAACACAGAGGAAGTGGGTAATGTATTCGGTTCATCATCCAGCCTTGAATCATTAAGAGAAAAACTTGACCAATCTTCTAGAACCTCTAAAACAGTAACAGCAACCCCCTTTTATTATTCTGAAGGTGAAGAACTAGAATTTTAGGCCTCAGGCAAGCTCTTCATATCTTTCTCTCTTTCTACTTCCAGTTCCTCTTAGCCAACTGTCTCCAAAATGCCCTTTCTGGGCACCTAGAAAGAAAGAGGGACATGTCCTTTTGTAGGGTATGAAGCACATTGGCTGTTGTTACTTCTCCAAGTGAAGCTGAGCAGAAAACTACTGGCAATCCCAAGGCAGAAATAGGGCAGAAGGGTGACTGGGAAAGAGCAAGACAGGGAAAGAGAAATGTCCTATCGTAGTCTGGTGAGCTATAACAGGGAGCTGGCTGCTCTTTGGACCAATGATTTTTACCAATTTTATTTATTTATTTATTTAGAGACAGAGTCTCATTCGGTCACCCAGGCTGGAATGCAGTGGTGTGATCTCAGCTCACTGCAACCTGTATCTCCCAGGCTCAAGCAATCCTCCCAGCTCAGCCTCCCAAGTAGCTGAGGCTACAGCCACACACCACCACGCCTGGCTAATTTTTTTTTTGTATTTGTGTGTGTGTGTGTGTGTGTATAGACAGGGTTTTGCCATGTTGCCCAGGCTGGTCTCAAACTCCTGGACTCAAGTGATCCACCTGCTTCGGCCTCCCAAACTGCTGGAATTACAGGTGTGAACCATCACACCTGGCCTACCAATTTTAAATCTAAGAGTTGGCACTAAAAATGATGACCCATTCTTTATATAAAGACTGACCAGTGATAGTCTCAAAAACACTATTCAAGAACTCACTCTGTGGTAATGGGAAGAAAATTTAAAAAGATGAGAAAGAACTAGAAGAAAGAAGAAAAGGTAGAGAGAAGAAGTCTCAATGTATCTTAATCATGACCCTCTCAAAAGTGACCAAGTATATCTTTCCCCACTCCAAACACTTCCTGTCATTTCCATCTAATGAAATGTGCAGGGATGGTCTGAAGAGATGCATTCAACAGGAAAGGAAGCTGCTGGGTAAGAATATCCAGGGTGTCACCTCTCAAGAGTTATTGTTTTTCTTTTGGTTCTGGGGACATAGCTGGACTGTCAGATACCCTGCTGCAGGAAAGGTCACACACCCACAGGGGAGACAGAGGAAAGAGCTGAAGGGAGAAACAAAGACGTAAGTTGGAAGAAGACCTAGATTTCAGAGTATCGCAATGGGTTCCATAAGTTTCATAAATAATACTCTTGGATTTACTATGGAGTCAGTCCTGCCAAAATCTACACTTGGACTTGAAACCTAATTGAAGAAAGTCAATCAAAAATACCAAAATGAGTGAAAGTACGACCAAAAAAAAAAATTATTTTGTTGAGTAGGAATTCACAGAGCATATTTAGGGGAGAGAGAATTTAGGAATGGGAGAGAGAGACAGACAGATATACACACAATATTAAGAGGAGGTATCTGAAAAGGTAACAAAAACAATTCCAGACTTTTTGGTTTTTGTAGAGCTCAGCAGCACAAAGGTTATGAGTGTCTGGTAGGGGCTACTCAGGACTGAGTAGGGGTATGGCGGAAGGTCAAGGAATCAGAATTCCAAGGCTATTCTTACAAGGACTAAAGAAAAAACTGCCCTTGAGGTTGAGGCTGAGTCAGAAGGTAAGTGAAGCCAGGGGATTCATTTCAGGTGAAAATGAGATTCAAAGTTTGGCACGCCATACAATAGCTGAGAACAGGTAATTCCAATTATACCTGCCATCTATGTAACAGTCATAATTTACAAGTTAACTTACCACTGCATATCTCATTTCATTCCTCAATAAACTCTGTGAAGCGGTTAGGTAGGGTGGGTATCCTTGTTACCACATTCCAGGAAGAAACTAAGGCTTAGTGGGGTTGAGTGATTTCCCAAGGTCTTATGGCTGCTAAGTGGGAGAGTGAGGGCTCCTAGTGACCTCTTCTGACTTCTACTCCAGTGCTTACTCCACCATACCATAACTCAGGAGTACCAGAAATATCACTAAGGGGAAGATGGATTTGGAAAATACTTAAGTGAAGGGCCAAAGTCAGCAATGTAAAGTACATGACCTGCATGGAGGGTGGTAGAAGTGGACCCTGCTGGTTTGTGGGAAAATGTGGAAAGATGGCAGCTCAACAGGGCATGAAAGTCACCATGGGGAAAGGAGACTATGCCAGTCCTTCCAAGGTTGAGGGAATCAGGACCACAAGGAGAAGAAGGGAAGTCTGGTGACTTTAAGGAATTATAGGGAGCACAATGTAGAGGTAGAAAAGGTAGGACTATCTCCTCACCATCAACAAGGATTTGAAGGATACAAGATGGCTCAGGTTGGAGTGAGTGAATGAATTAGTGGGTGAATGAATGAAAGCCAAAGACGCTGGGCAGAGAGGCTTTAACCTCAGATGAGTGATCAGCAGGAGGAGGGATGAGGATGACCATGGGTAGAGAAGAAGGTGGGAGCTACAGCAGTGACAGGAAAGGAGGTAGCTGTTGGGGAAGTTGCAGAACTTTCCCAAGGTTCTTAGTCTTAGTCCCAAGGTTCTAACTGTAGTAATAAATTCGAGGATGTAAAAATCACCGTGAGCTTTAGAGAAGATAATGTATACGAAAGTGTCTGGCAGTGCCTGGCAAATGGTAGGTGCTCAACAACCTCTGATTAAAACAGAAGTCAAGTCACATGGACCCTGGGAAATGTGCTCCTCACTATTGACCTTTGTGTTTCAATCAAATATTTACTGTATACTATTATGGGTAACATGTTGGAAGTGATCTAATAATGAATCAGACATTGATATTGCTTTTACCCTCCGGGCACATCTGATATAGATCACAGTGTAATGTGGTAGTAAATTCACCTGTTCAGCAGATAATTATTGAGCATCTACTATGTGCCAGGCACCGGTGATACGCCAATGACAACAGAAAGTCCCTGTGCATGTGGAGTTCATGTGGGCACAAAGGACAATCCAAATCAGACAAATCATTTCAAGTAGGGTTAAGTGCAATGGAGAAAGACAAAGGAGAGTAAAGAGGTAGAGAAGAAAGAGGGCACAGGAGACCCTATTTTACTCATGAGGTGGTTGGGGAAGGCCTGTATGAGGAGGTGACAATTGAGCAGAGACATGAATGGAGTGAGGGAGTGAACCGTATGAAGATCTTGAAGAACGACCTTCCAGAAAGAGGGAACAGCAAGAGAAAAAGCCTAAGACGTCAGCAAGTATGAACATGAGAATGGAGAAAGTGGTGACTGACATGGCACAGCTGCTGAGATAGCAAGGAGGTCAGTCCTACCTTGGGGTGTCACTGTATGTATGGGGGTGTCACATTATGATATAATATGAAATATAAGTTAGGTACAGTAGCATGTGCCTGCAATCCAGCTACTAGGAAGACTGAGGTGGGAGGATCACTTGAACCTAGGAGTTCAAGAACAGTCTGGGCAACATGGTGAGACTCCACCATAAATAAAAAAAGAAAACAAGATTTTTAAAAAGATGAAAAGAAAAAGAAAAACATGTTTGGTTTCTACCCCAGGTTCCTAAGACAGAACTCCTAAAGCTCTTGTAGATAGAGGTCATAGGAGAATCTTCTGTTCTAATACTTGGTTGTTGACCCCGATTCTTGACACAGACATCTTAAGTCCCTTGGAATTTCTTGGGTGAAAGGAGCATCTTTTGTCCTAATAAGGCAACTCTTGGCGGACTTCTGAACATCAGGATAGGAGCTGGTTGCCAGGGGAACCAACCATGTGATGAAAGGATTGGAACTTGCAGCCTCCTCCCCAACCTAGGAAGGGGAGAGGAGCTGAAGGTTGCGTTGATCACCAATCAATGGCCAATGATGTAATCAATCATGCCTATGTAATAAAGCCTCCATAGAAAACCAAAAGGACAGGGTTCAGGGAGCTTCCAGGTAGGTGGACACATGTGAGTGTCAGAGAGGGTGTGGAAGCTCTGGGCCCCTTTCCACATGTCTTGCTCTGTGTGTCTCTTCTGTCTGGCTGTTATCCTTTAAATGAGAAACCAGTAAATATAAGTACAGTGTTTCTCTGAGTTCTGTGAACCGCTCTAGCAAATTAAACTTAAGGAGGGAGTCATGAGAATCCCAGATTTATATCTGGTCAATCAGAAGTATAGGTGACAACCTACTACAAGCAACTGGTATCTTAAGTGGGGGATAGTCTGTGGACTGAGTCCTCAGCCTGCAGCGGTCTGACACTATGTCCAGGTAGATAATGTCAGAATTGAGTTAAATTATAGAACATTTCATTGGTGTCTGCTGGATAACTGGTTGTTAGTGGGAAGCAATCCTCACATATTTCAGTGACCAGAGGTGAAACATTCTGTATTGAGAGTAACAGTGACAGAAACACTTTGGTCTTTTCGATCCTTAATGGGAGGCATAATAAGGAATCAAGGAAAACTTCCTGGAGGTGCTGGCAATTGAGCTGAACCTGGACAGAAAAGCAGCATTTGGTTCTACAGCAAAGGAACGCCATAAACCAAGGCCCAAAGGAGGAAAGCAAAGAGTGTGTGTAGGGAGCAAAGAAGAGTTTGGTTTGGATGAAGAGGACATTCGATAGAGGGAAGTGGTGGCCAATTAGGCAGGAAAGGTGGAGGCAAGCAAGAAAGGGCAGGAAGAAAGAAAGGGCAGGAGAAAAGAAAGGGCAGGAGAAAAGAAAGGGCAGAAGGAAAGGAAACCTTAATTCTTGAAAATGCATTATCTACTAGGCACCTAGGTAGGTTCTTTGTCTTATTTCATTTAATAAACACAGCTACCCTAAAACATCCCCATTGTAATAGACGGCAAAACTGAGGCTAGGAAAGGTTAAACCCCAGAGTGAGTTATGGATGTCAGGCTAAAGAAGTCAGGGTTTAGGCAGGGGAAATCATGGAAGGTTTGTAAATGCGGGAGGGACACAGGCAGAGCTGTGCTGCTCTGGGATTAACCTGGCACGCAAGGTGGATGGCAGCTCAGGGGCAGGCGACCAGCAAAGACAGTGCAGATCTCCAACCATCACTGTGGGGAAGAACCGTCTTGTTTCTTTCACATTCCCAAGGCCCTGAGTAGTAGGTCAATATCAGGTAGCCAGCACTTGATTACCAGACTACCCAATTTGAAGTTCAGAGCCAAGAACAGCATAGCCCCTGTTCAATCTAATCTTCCTTTTCTTGTGACAGGGATGTCATGTATGAGCCAAAGAAGGCCGGGCTAAAGTTTTAGCTTTTTCAGACTGTAAGGTAAAGTATCAAGAAGGAGCGGCTTACCTGCTCCTCAAACACTAAAAAGTTGCATTTGATTTTTTAAAAAATAAAACAAAGCATTATGCTATAATATGATGGAATACTACCCATCAATAGAAAATAATGGATTATTGGTACACATAACAATATAGATGACTCTCAAAATAAGCTAAGTAACGCTGGGCGTGGTGGCTCACACCTGTAATCCCAGCACTTTGGGAGGCCGAGGCAGGTAGATCACGAGGTCAGGAGATCAAGACCATCCTGGCTAACACGATGAAACCCCATCTCTACTAAAAATACAAAAAATTAGCCGGGCGTGGTGGCGGGCGCCTGTAGTCCTAGCTACTCGGGAGGCTGAGGCAGGAGAATAGCGTAAACCCGGGGGACGGAGCCTGCAGTGAGCCGAGATCGTGCCACCGCACTCCAGCCTGGGCGACAGAGCGAGATTCCGTCTCTAAATAAATAAATAAATAAATAAGCTGAGTAAAAGAAGCCAGGCAAATTAAAGAACCCACTCTCTGAGTCCATGTATACAAAATTCTTGAAAATGCAAACTAATTTGTAGCGACAGAAAGCAGAGCAGTGGGTGCTTAGGGGTGGGGTGGGGGACAGAGAGAGAGGAAGTGATTATAAATGCACATGAGGAACTATTGGGGTTAGTGGATACGTTCATTATCTTGATTATGGTGATGACTTCACAGGTGGGTACATGTGTCAAAACTCATGAAACTCCACTCCTGAAAGATGGAGAAAAACACAATGGCTCTATAGATCTTAAATAGGGCCCTTAAAATCAGGGGAGATGAGCACTACGGATTTCCATAGCTTTTGGCACACAGATGTCTTGTGAGTATTTGTGTTCTTTCAGGGCACAGAGCTGGACCACATTTTCCAGCCCCGCTGGCAGTAAGCTGTGGCCAGGCCCTGAGTTCTGGCCAATAGGATGCACACTTCCACAGCCCACCCACCACCTAGATGACTCTGAGGACATAGAGTAGCCTGGGTTCCTGAACTCTGGAGCACTGCACACGGACACCAACTCGCACTAATGGTGGCTTGAATGAAAAATGAACTAGGCTGAGTCACTGAAATCTTGGGTTTTTACAGCAGTTAGCCTCCTGGACAAGGACATTATATAAATTATCTAAATACGATTAATATATATCAATATATAATATATAGAATATTATATAACATCTAATCACTAGTGGAATATGTTATATAATACATGTTAATATATTAATAATTGGTATATTAATATTCTTAATACCAATATTAATACCAGTAGAACAGTAGGTAAATCATTGAAACTTAGTAAGTCCTAGTGTCCTCCTCTGTAAAAAGGAAGGACATTTTTCTGCTTACCTCACAGGCTGTAATTAAGGATGAATAAAATCATCTATGTGACAGCTTTTTGAAAACAGACGTACTTTTCACATACAAGATAATGATCATAACTACTATTACAAATGTCTGTATCTGATTTTCTTAGGCCAAGTTCACAGTTTCACTTCCAGTGAGCACCAGGTGACTTTTGTTCCAAGTCAGAAAGACCTCACTCTTAGCTCCAGCAACTCCCTTCTATTTGATATGGCCTGAAAAGCATTCATCAGGACGGTGCTTGTTGATACAAGAAGGGAGAGGGTTAGGTGGATATGTTTAATTGTAAATTCACAGATAAGGGATACATTTTGCAAAATAAAAATAAGATCAGCTATGCTTCTTGCTTTATATTTACTCATTTTATAAGTTTTTTTTTTTTTCCCCCCAAAAGTCTGGCCCTGAATCCTATTTCTGGGAGGTCACAAGGGAAGCAAGCCAAGACTGATGTATTACTAACCTAAATCATCACTGCTGGAAAAAGGGCCTCAAAGTGCACTTGAACACTAGCAATTGAGAAGGCACAATGGGAGCAAGTGGGCGTGTATGGGGCACATACCCACTCACCCACAGAGCTCCAATTAACTCCTGGGATTCCTTTCAGACTCTTCTAGATAGTGCTAGTCCACCTATTGTAACAAAAGTTCTGCCAATACTATATTTTAAACAGGTGAAGTAAGAAAGCTTTCAACAAATGTCACTTTTTCCTTTTGGAATCCATAACCCTAATCTAAATTATGCCACAGTAACAGATAATCTCAGAATCTTCATGTCGTAAAATTACAAAGATTTATTTTTCCCATTTATACCCAACAAGGGTCAGCTGCAGCTCCATTCCTCATTTTCATTTCAGGGCTCAGGTTGAAAGAACAGATCCTGTCTACAGCATCTGACTCATCCCTGGCATTCACAGGCACTGATCTAGGAGTTCAGATGCTGGCTCACATAATACATGTTTAAGCATTTAAAAGTATAAACCACGCTAGACTGTTAAATTATGTGTTATACTCCTTGACCAATATTATGTTCATAACAACCCAGAAAGCCATAATGGAGTTTTTTTTTTTTTTGAGATGGAGTTTCACTCTTGTTGCCCGGGTGCAATGGTGAGATCTCGGCTCATTGCAACCTCTGCCTCCCAGGTTCAAGTGATTCTCCTGCCTTAGCCTCCTGAGTAGCTGGGATTGCAGGCACCCACAACCACGCCCAGCTAATTTTTGTATTTTTAGTAGAGATGGGGTTTCGCCACATTGGCCAGGCTGGTCTTGAGCTCCTGACTTCAGGTGATCCGCCCATCTCAGCCTCCCAAAGTGCTGGGATTACAGGAGTGAGCCACTGCGCCCAGCCCATGATGGACTTTTGATTTCTCAGAATCCTTGGAGCTCCACACAGAAATGTCACAGTGCAGGGCAAGGTAGCCCCTGGCCTGAGGCCTGCTCCCTTTCCTTTCCCCGTTCACTGCACTGCTCCAGCCTGCACTGTGAAGGCCCTGTGTGCTGTGTGGGGCCCTCCTGATCCACACATCTGAGCTCTATTCCCGGTCCCCATAAGTCTAGGGGCACACAAGAGCAGCATGGTCCACGCTTAGGTGCACAGATCTTGGAAGAGGCCACAGAAGAGAGCCAGGGTCTGCCTAGGTAGAGGATCCTGGAGTCCCGGGTACATGAACCATGGTCTAGAAGTGGGGGCATGGGGACAAGTGAAGCCAGAGAGCGCCAGAACAGAGTCCAAGCCAGGGTCTGAGGGGCAACCTGTGAGGCAGTAATGGGTGGTTTTGACAGAGGAAAAAGAGTGGTGGTGGAAGCACAGAGAAATCTGCACTGGAAATGTCACTTCCACCTGCTTTCCACTGGCCCCAACACAAGTCAAGCGGCAATGCCTATGTCAGTGAGGCAGGAGAGCCATCCTGTTATAAGTGGAGACTACATCTCAGGGAGGGTAGGGCATGCTTCCTCCAGGAATATCATCTTCTTTCCTTAGATACCAGTACCGAGGGTTTAGGAGAAAACACATAAGTTGAAAATAAAAGTTAACAGCTCACAACTGGTAGCATTCTAAATGTGGTGAAATGACACAGTGCCTTGCAAATAGCAGACACTGAGGGAAAGGGGGAGAATTGGATTGATATATGCCAAAGTAGAAAATGCCCCCCAATCCCAGCATCCTCTGTGGGAAAAGGACAATAATTTGGCAAAAGAGAAAGCAGTAAGTCTCCTGGGATACATTCTGGCTCAAACTAACAATGTGTTGCTTGCGGCAACCAATTTGTACAAACAAATCAGTCCTGGGGAGGGGGAGAGGGGAGGCAACTCATACAAGTAAACCTGGCAGCATCTCCCTTCTCCCACCCTACCCTCCCTCCCATCTCTTCTCAAGAAAGCTTTTCTTCCTGATTCCAATTCTGCAGCAAAATGCCACAGACACAAGCATTTCACAAAGCATATCGGGTGAGCCCACCCTTCAGTCAATGAGAACTGAAAGAATAAAAGAAACCGCCTTTATGAAAACTAGCCAAGGATATCAAATGAAACTTTTTCTAGTTAGATGTAGCTGTTTTTCTACAACCTTAAAAAATTTTCTTCCCATTCACTAAGTCTTAGTTTTAAAATATAAGGCATTCTGAAAAGTACATCATATTGTCATACTCATAAAAGCTACTCCTTATCATATTCCAGGCATTTTATGTACCTGGTCTCACTTAAACTTCAGAACAAACCTGCAGCTCAGTATTGTCATCATTATTATTATTATTTCCATTCTACAGTTGAGGAAACTAAAGGTCAGTGAGGTTACATGATTTGCCCAATATCACAGAGCAGGGAAGTGTTAGAGCTGGTGTTTAACCCTGTTCTGTCAAACTCTGAACACTATGACTTTCCATTATACTATACCTATATCCTGTAAAGAATACGGAACTAGCATTACGCTGGTGAGAAATTAACCACTAGCTCATGGCTCTTTCATACAGAAAAGACAGAAATATTTGAAAGACTAGCCCTCCCCAAAGCAAACAAGCCAGCCCCTAGCCCCTGAGCAAACAGGTCAGCCCTTAAACACATCTATCATAAAAGAAATTTAAAAATAGTCCCCGTAAGATATTTAATTTTATTTCAAAATAGAAATATTTTCATTCTAATTTTTTCTGATTTTTAGATTAACGTATACTTATTATAAATAACTCAAATTATACAGAAATAAATGCAGTAAGGAATAAAAGTCCTATGTCCTCTAGATAACCACTATTAGCAGTTTGGGATATATCCTATCAAACTTTTTCCTAGATATTTAGAAATATACATATAAACACACACACTAATATAGCAAAATTAAATAGAGGCCAATATAGCAAAACGATTACACATTCTATTCTGTAACCTACCTTTTCAATTAACAATGTAATTGGGATAATTTCCATGACTGCATAGTATTCCACTGTATGTATGTATCATATGTTATTTGATATTTGCTTAGATATCTGGGCTTTGCTTTTGCTAATATAAACACTGCAGTACTGTACACACAGTCACATGTCTAATTATTTCCTTGGGATAAACTAATAGCTAAAGAGTATGACATTTAGACTGACACTGACTGCCAAGAATGCCCTCCAGAAAGATCTTCCCACAGTTCTCGCATGCAAATTCCCAATTCTCCACTCTCAACACTAGATATTTTCAAGCATTTTAACTTTACCAAGTCAATAGACATTATCGTTTAATCCACACAGCTGATTATTGGGATTAAATGATGTTTTACATATCATTTCTTTGCAGTTTTTCTTTTATGAACTAATGTAGTATTGACTTTTGAATTGGCATGTAAGCCAATGAGAGCAGTGGGATAAACTAATCCCTTGGCGAACCACCAAGTCATTCTGTAGGTAAGCAGATGAAAAGGCTGATGAGAGACTTATTAAGCATAAACAACTCTTTCCTCCTTATTACGTCTGTGGGAAGTAAGCTATAAATGTTGGATCCAAAACCCAGCTCCTATAGCTTGTGACAATGCATATAATGGCTCCAGAAATACTATATAGGTTGGGCTTACAGTGTCAAACTGGTTATCTTGGGCAGGGTTGGGAGGAAACTTCTGAATTGTAGTTACATAGTATTATGGGCTGAATTGTGTCCCACACAATACATGTTAAACTCCTGACCCTGGTACCTCAGAATTGTGACTGTATCATACAGAGGTATTTAAGATGAAATGAAGTCATTGCGGTGGGCCCTAATCCAATATGTTGTCTTTATAAGAAGAGGATGTTAGGATACAGGCACCACAAAGGGGAGACCACGTGAAGATACAGGGAGAAAACTGGCCATCTCCCAGCCAAGGAGCGGCCTCAGAAGAAACCAACTCTACTGACACCTTGGTCTTGGACTTCTGGACACAGAATTGTGAGAAAATAAATTTCTGTAATCCTAGCACTTTGGGAGCCTGAGGTAGAAGGATGGCTGGGGCCCAGGAGTTCGAGACCAGCCTGGGTAACATGGTGAAACCTTGTCTCTACAAAAAAACAAAAATTAGCCGAGCATGGTGGCACATTCTTGTAGTCCCAGCTATGTGGGAGGCTGAGATGGGAGGATGGTTTGAGCCCAGGAGGCAGAGGTTGCAGTGAACCAAGATCATGCTGCTGCACTCTAGCCTGGGCAACAGAGCCAGACTTTGTCTCAAAAAAAAAAAAATTCTGTTGTTTAAGCCACTTAGTCTGTGGTACTTTGTTATGGCAGCCTTAGGAGACTAATACATATAGGACTCCACATAAGCCTAAGGAAAAGTCAACTGTCAATTTCACAGAAGAAAAGTCCAATGAGCATCCTTGGTACTGCCACTGGAAGGGCTGACATCTTGTTGACAGCCCTGTTTGCAACACTTGTCTGAGTTTCCAGATGCATCACAAAGTGGTGATGTGATTTGTTCTTGAGTCTCATGGCAGATGTGCTCAGCAGCAGTAAATTCTATCAGAGAAAGCTGCTCTTTTCCAGTAGCTCGGTCTCCTGAACTTTTTATGATGTTTCGTCCCTTTGACCCAATGAAAGTTGTGAAGTCATTCTCTCCTTTGAAGCAAATAAGAAACATTAACTCTCATTTTTTGGGAAAACTTATCTTAGTATCACATCAAAAAGGAGCTTTTGTTCCAGGACCTGAGTAATTTGAGAATAGAAGGAAGAGGTGCCCCTGAGGTAGTGAGGTGGGTGCAAATGGATCTGTAATGTAAAGAAGAATGTCAGCACAACTTCAATGAGAAGATGGACTACAGGTCACTATAAAAAGAGACCTCAAGGAATTACAAAGACCCAGGCCTTTCCCCAAAGGACTTTGGGACCAGAGAAAAAGATGTATGATCTAAAACACATTAGCTTGGACATTAGGACACAGGCACCACAAGGAAGTCAAGAGACTTTCTATAGCCACATCTCATTACAGTGTCAAATTTGTTAAGAAAAAAAAGAAGTGGATTTAAACTGCACTTCAGACCAAATGAACCTAACATATATTTATCGAACATTTATCTAATAGCTGCAGCATACAAATTATTCTCATGAGCACATGTAACATTCTCCAGGATAGACCCTATGTTAGACCACAAAACAAGTCTCAACACATTTTTAAAAACTAAAATAATATCAAGTATCTTCTCAGACTACAGTGGAATGAAACTAGAAATAAATAATTAGAGAAACATTGGAAACAAAGCAAATACATGGAAATTAGACATGTTCCTAAACAACCATGGGGTCAATAAGAAATTTAAGAAGGAAATGAAAACATTCGTTGAAACACATTGAAATGGAAACACAACACACTAAAACCTATGGGCTAAAAGCAGGGCTAAGAGGGAAACAATAAACGTATACATCAAAAAATTAGAAGATTTCAAATAAATAATTAACAATGCATCTCAAGGAACTAGAAAAACAAGGATAAACCAAACTCAAAATTGGGTGAAGGAAAGAAATAAGAAAAGATTAGAGCATAGCTAAAGAAAATAGAACCAAAACAAAACAAAACAACAACAACAAAAAAAACCAAAGAATCAACAAAACAAAACTGGCTTTTTGAAAAGATAAAGAAAATTGATAAACCTTTAGCTAGACTAACCAAGGGAAAGGAGAGAAGTTCCCAATAAACAAAATCTGAAACAAAAAAAGGATACATTAAAACCAACAATACACAAATAAAAAGGATCATCAGAGATTATTATGAACATCTATATGTGAACAAATCAGAAAACCTAGAGGAAATACATAAATTCCTGGACACACATAAAACCTACCAGTAGTGAACAAGGAAGAAATAGAAAATCTGAATAGACCAATAACAAGTAATGAAATTGAATCAGCAACAAGTCTCTTAACAAAGAAAAGCCCAGGGTCAGATGGCTTTACATTGAATTCTACCAAACTTATAAAGAAGAATTAACATCAATTCTTCTCAAACTATTCCAAAAAATTGAAGAGTAGAGAATTCTTCCTAACTCATTTTATAAGGCCAGCATTACCCTGATACCAAACTGGACAAGAAGACAGTAAAAAAAAAAAAAAAAAAAAAAAAACAACTACAGGCCAGTATCCCTGATGAACATAGACGCAAAGATCCTCAACAAAAAACTAGCAAACTGAATCCAAAACACTAAAAATGTGAGACCCCCCCCCCCCCCGCCATCTCTATAAAATATAAAAACATCCTGGGCATGGTGACACATGCTTGTAGTTCCAGCTACTTTGGAGGCTGAGGCAGGAGGACTGCTTGAGCCCAGGAGTTTGAAACTGTAGTAAGCTATGATCGTGCCATTGCAACAACAGAGTAGGACCCTGTCTCTTACAAAATAAAAAAAAAAAAAAAAGATAATAAAGTAGGAGTAATCCCAGGGATTCAAGGACAGTTCAACATGTGCAAATCAAGAAATATACACATCACATCCACAAAATGAAGGAAAAAAACATAAAATCATCTCAATAGGCAAAGAAAGAGCATTTGGTAAAATTCAACATTCCTTTATGATAAAAACTCTCAACAAATATGGCGTAGTAAGAACAGCTCTCAACATAATAAAGGCCTTATGTGACAAACCCACAGCTAAGAATGAAGAAAAGCAGAAAGCCTTTCCTCTCAGAACTGGAACAAGACAAAGATGCCCACTTTCACCACTCCTATTCATCATAGTACTGGAAGTCCTAGCCAGAGCAATCAGGCAAGAGAAAGACATAAAAAGCATCCAAATTTGAAAAGAGGAAGTAAAATTGTTCCTCTTTACAGATGATATGATCTTATATAGAAAAACCTGAAAATACCACTGAAAAACTCTGAGAACTAATAAATTCGGTAAATTGGCAGGATACAAAATCAACACACAAAAATCAGTAGCATTTCTACACACCAATAATGAACTAGCTGAGAAAGAAATAAAGCAATCCTATTTATAATAACTACAAAAATAATCCTGGGAATAAATGTAAACAAAGAGGTGAAAGACTTCTACAAGGAAAACTACAAACCATTGATTAAAGAAATTGAAGAGGACATCAAAAAAATGGAAAGACATCTCATGCCTATGGATCACAATAATTAATATTGTTAAAATGACCATACTACCCAAAGCAATCTATAGAGTCAATGTAATTCCTATCAAAACGCCAATGACATTCTTCTCAAAAATAGAAAAAACAATCCTAAAATTCATATGAATCCACGAAGGAGCTCGAATATCCAAAGTGATACTGAGCAAAAAGAACCATCTGAAGGTATCATACTACCTTAGCTTCAAAATATTATTCAAAGTTATAGTAACTAAACAGCATGGTAATGGTATAAAAACAGACCCATAAGGCCAATGGAAAGAGCCAAGAAATAAATCCATATATTTACAGCCAGCTGACTTTCAACAAAGGTGTTAAGAACATATATTGGGGAAAGGACACCTTCTTCAATAAATTGTGCTGTGAAAAGTGGATACCTACATGCAGAAGAATGAAACTAGACCCCTAACTCTATCCATATACAAAAATCAACCCAAAATGAATTAAAGACTTAAACCTAACACCCGAAACTACTAAATGACTAGAAAAAAGTAGCAGAAACACCCCAGGGCATTGGTCTAGGCAAAGATTTTATGGCTAAGACCTCAAAAGCATAGGCAACAGAAGCAAAAATAGACAAATGGGACTATGTCAAACTAAAAAGCTTGTGCACAGTAAAGGAAATAATAATAGTGCAAAGAGTCAACCTATTGAATGGGAAAAAACATTTTCAAACTATTCATCTGAGAAGGGACTAATATTCGCATATATTAGGAAATCAAACAACTTAAATGCAGAAAACCAAATGTCCCATTAAAAAGTGGGCAAAGGATCAAACAGACACTTGTCAAAAGAAGACATACAAATGGCCAACAGGCATATGAAAAAAAATGCTAAATATCACAAATCATCAGAGAAATGCAAACCAAAGCCACAATGAGACCTCTTACCCCTATCAGTATGATACTATCAGGAATACAAAAGATAACAAATGCTAGCCAGCATAGTGAGAAAGGGGCAATACTGCTGGTGGGAATGTAAATTAGTACAGCCATTATAGAAAACAGTGTGGAGATTTCTCAAAAAACTAAAAATAAAACTACTATATGATCCAGCAATACCATTACTGGGTATTTATCCAAAGGAAAGGGTATCTGTTTATCAAAGGTGTATCAGCACCCCCATGTTTACTGTATCACTATTTACAATAGTCAAGATATGAAATCAACCTAAGTGTCCACCAATGGATGAACAGATAAAGGAAATGTGGCATACATACACAATGGAATATTATTCAGCCAAAAAAAAGAAGGAAATCCTGTCATTTGCAGCAACATGGATGGAACTGGAGGTCATTATGTTAAGTGAAATAAGACAGGCACAGAAAGACAAACTGGCAAGTTCTCACTCATTTGTGGGAGCTGAAAAAGTTGATCTCATGGAGGTAGTGAGTAGAATCATAGTTATCAGAGAGTTGAAAGGGTATGCAGAGAGGTTGGTTAATGGGTACAAACATACAGTTAGATAGAAGGAACAAGTTCTGTTTGGTAAGATGACTATAGTTAACAATACTACACTGTATATTTGAAAATAGCTAGAGAGAATATGTGAAATGTTCCCAACACAAAGAAATGATAAAAGTTTGAGGTCACGGATACCCTAAATACCCTAACTTGATTATTATACACTGTATGCATGTATTAAAATACCACATATACCCCATAAATATGTACAAATATTATGCATCAATTAAAAAATGTAAGAGAAAGAAAAAAATGTTTTCTAGGCTCTGAGGGCTTCCATCTCCATTGGCTCCACTGCTTTTAACTTTCTGCATGACTGAATTGAAACCTTAAGAAAGGCAGTCCATTGTTTAATTCAGAAGAAGAAAAAAAAAAAACTTTCAGAGAGGAATGAAATGAAAAATAATCAGTTGTGCCCAGCCAATCTCTTAGGTTTTTAAACAATTCACAGAATGGGTGGGAGGCAAGGAATTACAAGGCCTGGCTCTGCTCCTAATACTTCTAGGCCTTGGCTTTCTTACCCGTAAAATGTGGAAATTCGACTAAATAATCTCTTAAGTTTCTTCTAACTTTAAAGGTCTGAGATGCTTAAAGAAACCAAAACTCATTATGATTCTAAAACCAAATAAGAAGACTTATTTCCAGAGGCTTTGGGGTTAATAAAGTAATAATAAACACTCACGGGGGTACTCTGTACCAGCCACCATGGCTTGAGCACTTGATGTCCATTGATACTTTGTTGAGTGCATGTTAACATTTTATCTTTAAAAGGCATAGCTCATAAATCTTTTTGAAGCCCTGACTTTGCACAAGAGATTCAGTGAGCAATTTCTAATGTCATTTAAATCAGTGGTGTTAAATTACTCATCTGGGAAACTACTTAAAGCTGGAGACACCATCTTTCATAGGTGAATTTGATGATTATTTGAAATGCTATCTACATTTAAAATATTCAGTAAAACAGTTCAGAATTATGACCAGAGGAACTACTTTCCATTTTTCTCAATTATCTTTCTAGACTCAAGTGTTTGAGACTAAGGTATTTTGAGGTAAGCTCTTCTTTTTTTTTTTTTTTTTTTCTGGTGGGAGGCAAGGGATAATGCTGATTCAATGTGGCAAAAACGGGAAATGTAGCTTTACAAAATTCATTGGACACCTCCCTATTTCCAAGAATTATGCTGAAAACTAGAGTGTGAGGACAATCCAGAAATGAAAACATCACTATTGCCCTGGAGGACTGAAGAGTTTGGTAAGGAGATAACATCCATGCCAAGAGCTCTCCTATAATAAGAGGTGACAGGAACTGTGACATGGAGCAAAACTCACGAGAGAACCTGCTTGGGATAGCTTACTTTGAATTTTTTCTTTAGGACCATACTTGGCACAAAGTAAGAACTGTGTGAGAGAAAACATTATTTTAATCTGATCTTATATCATCAGCAGGACTTTGTCATGTGGACAAAAATGGAGTTATTAAGGTGAAAGCAGCAGTAGAGGCACAAAGGTGCAAAATTTTGAAGCATAATGGGGCAAAGAGTTTGATAGAGATTCTGTCCATTCAAAATGTGAAATCCCTTTTAAATCTGTTCAGTTTTTTTCTAACCTAGTCCAGTTCCCCAGTCCAGGCCACCATCTATCTTGTCTGGATACTGCCCTGACCTCTAGCTGGTATGAGGTTCTAGCCTAGTGGCTGGCACATAGTAGTTCCTCATCTGTTAAATAAATGAATCAGCTGGCATTAGGCATTAGATCCACAGAGTCTGTGCTTCATTGTATAAGCACCAGAGGCGTATAAGCAAAGCAGGGATTCTTAGCTGTTTTGTGCTATCGACCGTTTGTCAGTCTCCTAAAGCCTAGGACGCCTTCTCAAGATAATGTGTTAAATACATGAACAAATACATAAGACTTAAAAAGAAAAGTATATATTAAAATACTTATCTAATATTAAAAACTAACTTCATGAGTTTCTGATACAACAATATCAGCACTTCTTTATTAACACATTAATACTATCATAATTAATGGTAGTATTACCATAATAACTATAATAATGCTATCATTATTATGGTTAATACTACTACTAATACAACCATTAATACAGCCAAGAACTACCATTATTTCCAAGTAGCAATGATAAAAGATAAAGGATATCTTAAGATATCTGTCACAACTATAATGTGCTATGGAAACATCTATGCTTTCTGTTGGTGACTAAGTGGAAGGTACTGCTCATGTTACTGTGGTTTGTTGCCTACATCCATAATTGAGGGACATGCTCATCTCATTAACCTCCTTAGGGACTGGAGACAATAAAGATGTAAATCATCCAAGTTGATGGACCCTCTGGATTCCAGGTGGTTCCATATCTAGTTTGAATCACCTGACTGGAACCGAAAAAACACAGCATCTTATACTCTCCCCTACAGGATTGGGAACAGAGGAGTGACCCTTCCTGAGGGCCCAGCCACAGGAGGGACAGAGCTGCATAATGTTGACAAGCCTGGATGTCATTCTTAATTTTAGCACTTAACTAATGTGTGACTCTGTCATTGGTGTCCTCATCTGTTAAAGAAGGATCATAACACTAAAAGAACATCACAGAGGATATCAATAAAAAGCATTACAGTTGTCACCTCCTCTTCAGTATTACCACATTAGCCATTCTGAAAGGGACTTGCAAAAATCTCTGGTTGGAGACCACAAGTTTTTTATTAAGAGCTTCCAAAATACCTCGTTTACACCACCCTTTTGGAACACAGCATCTTAAACTCTGTTGCTCTTTCTTAGATTTTGCTCCACACAGATGGTTCAGTAACAACAAGAATATATCTCAATATCATGGAAAAGCTTTCCCTAAGTCACCATATTTGCAGTCTCTGAGGTGAATAAATAGGGAAGAAAAATATGGCTATTTTGGTCAAAGAATGTATAGGACAGTAATATTCTGAAATATGTAAACTTAGCATTCTTCCACTGCACCTCCACATATCTACATGAATTAATTCAAAAAAATTTAAAAGATGACAGTAAAATTCAAATAAGAACAGGAAAAAAATGGAGATTATTGGATAATAGTCATACATTTGAAAATATGGGGAAAAGTTTTATTTCCACACTAGTCACATCCATGTGTTCTCTTTTAATTCTTACCAATCATGAAAATACATTTCAGTGAGCAAATACACTTAAGCCTAGGTAATCGGAGAAAAGGTTTGGAAATGAAGGTCTTCTAGCTCTGTATCAGAAAATTTAATTTAGGACATTAACAAGATGACAGAATGGAAGGTCCCAGCTTCACCACCCCCAACAAAGAGTTCAACTAGCAACTATCCACAGACAGGAACACCTAGGTGAAACCCCGCAAATTGGAACAAATCTCAGTCACCTACATGGTCCACAGGATGAAATGAAAACCTCATGGAAAGGGTAAGAGAAATAGACTCACTTTAACCACTTCACTCCTCCCCTTCCCCCACAAGTCGGCACAGGGCCAACAGAGAGGATTTCCGCTTGGGACCACATTTTCTACAGAGGAAAAAGAAAATCAGAGGCAGACACCCAGCTTCCTTAGGATTCTCAAACACTTCCCAGTAAGCCCACGGTCATTTCACACCTCCACCAAGACCTGTGTCCAGAAGGAAACCATACATCTAAAACACCTGGGGTCAGGTAGCAACAAAGCAAGAAGGCAGAGCCCACAGCAAACAGGACGTAGACCTTGGTGGTAGCTCTGTGTACTTGACAGTGGTGGCACCCTATCAGAGTTACTAGCTAACAGCATAGCCCACCGACAAAGCTGATCTGCCATACCTAGGAGTTTCAACAATTCTCAGTCCAGCCTCAGAGCCCACCCCAAGGCGCCACATGGTAAGGAGGCAAACCTCAACTATGTATTTACACTGAGAAAAGCATAGGAAAACAAAGCAGCTTGTCCTATCTTTCCTGATCAGAAACTCCACCTGACCTCTGGGCTTCTCCTGCAACCCTGTCTAGCTGCTAAACTCAAAGAGTGGTATCACCTGGTCAGGGAATGCACCCTGTGGCCTGGCCCAATCTGAGGTGACGACAGGGTCCATCCAACAGCTCAGCCTGACTGCAGAGGTCAGCCAGTGGTCTCACCAGATACTAGAGCCCAGGCAGCTGCCCCAACCAAATGCAAGGCAAAGGAAGCAGCCCAGCCAATTAGAGAATCTGAAAGCAAGTTCTGTCTTTCCAGGGTCCTTACCAGCTGTCCTATCAGAATCACTAAACATGAAGGCCTACCTCTACAAAAGAACACCTGTAACAGCCAGAAAAGATGGCTGCATCCTCAAATACGCAGATATCGATGCAAGAACACAAGGATTATAAAGACTTAGGAAATCATGACACCTCCAAAAGAAACAAACAAAGTTCCAATGACGGGCCCAAAAGAAAGGGGGATCTATGAAATGACAGACAAAAAATTCAGAATAATTCTCTCGAAAAAGTTCAGTAAATGACAAGAATATATGGATAAATATGCAATAAAATTTGGAAAATTATACATGAATGAGAATTTTGACAAAAAAATCGAAACAACAACAAAAAATAGAAATCTTAGAGATAAAGAACACAATTACTGAAGTGAAAAATGCAACAGAGGCTGGGCACGGTGGCTCACGCCTGTAATCCCAGCACTTTGGGAGGCCAAGGTGGGCGGATCATGAGGTCAGGAGTTCAAGACCAGCCTGGCCAACATGGTGAAGCCCTGTCTCTACCAAAAATACAAAAATTAGCTGGGCATGGTGGCGCGTTCCTGTAATCCCAGCTACTCGGGAGGCTGAAGCAGAATTGCTTGAACCGGGACCTGGGAGGCAGAAGTTGCAGTGAGCAGAGATCACTCCGTCTCAGAAAAAAAAAAAAAAATGAAATAGAACACTTCAACAGCAGGCTTGACTAAATGGAAGAAAGAATGAGTGAGCTCAAAGACAGAACATTTGAAATTATCCATTCAGAAGAGAAAAAAAAGAATGCAAAAGAATGAAGAAAGCCTACAGGACTTATGGATAAGGCACCAACAAGAGACCTAACCTTCACACAACAGAAATTCAAGAAGGAGAAGAAAGAGAAAGGGAGCCAGAAAGCGTATTTTAAAAAATAATAGTTGAAAATTTCTCTAACCTGAGGAAAGATGACAACATCGAGGTACAGGAAGTGCAGAAGTCGCCAATAAAATTCAACCCAAAGAGGCGTTCACAAAGACACATAATTAAATTATCAAAAATCAAAGACAAATAAAAAATTATGAGCTCACCAAGAGATAAGAAATACATCACATACAAAGGGGTCCCAATACAACTATAATCAATTTCTCAGCAGAAACTCTGTAGGTCTGAAGAGAATGGGATGATATATTCAAAGTGCTGAAGGAAAAAAGAAACCTGCCAACCAAGAATACTTCGCTCAACAACGCTGTCTCTGAAATGAGGGAAAAATAAAAAATTTTCCAGACAAACAAAAGCTAAGGGAGTTCATTGCCAGTATGCCTACCTTATAGGTACTGATAAGTGAAGTTTTTAAAAGTTGAAGCAAAATACTGCTATTAAATCATAAATAATGTAAAAATTATGAAAGCACAAAACCCTTCACGTCCCTTGTAAGGTGGATTCCTAGGTATTTTATTCTCTTTGAAGCAATTGTGAATGGGAGTTCACTCATGATTTGGCTCTCTGTTTGTCTGCTGTAGGTGTATAAGAATGCTTGTGATTTTTGTACATTGATTTTGTATCCTGAGACTTTGCTGAAGTTGCTTATCAGCTGAAGGAGATTTTGGGCTGAGACAATGGGGTTTTCTAGATATACAATCATGTCATCTGCAAACAGGGACAATTTGACTTCCTCTTTTCCTAATTGAATACCCTTTATTTCCTTCTCCTGCCTAATTGCCCTGGCCAGAACTTCCAACACTATGTTGAATAGGAGTGGTGAGAGAGGGCATCCCTGTCTTGTGCCAGTTTTCAAAGGGAATGCTTCCAGTTTTTGCCCATTCAGTATGATATTGGCTGTGGGTTTGTCATAGATAGCTCTTATTATTTTGAGATACGTCCCATCGATACCTAATTTATTGAGAGTTTTTAGCATGAAGGGTTGTTGAATTTTGTCAAAGGCCTTTTCTGCATCTATTGAGATAATCATGTGGTTTTTGTCTTTGGTTCTGTTTATATGCTGGATTACATTTATTGATTTGCGTATATTGAACCAGCCTTGCATCCCAGGGATGAAGCCCACTTGATCATGGTGGATAAGCTTTTTGATGTGTTGCTGGATTCGGTTTGCCAGTATTTTATTGAGGATTTTTGCATCAATGTTCATCAAGGATATTGGTCTAAAATTCTCTTTTTTGGTTGTGTCTCTGCCAGGCTTTGGTATCAGGATGATGCTGGCCTCATAAAATGAGTTAGGGAGGATTTCCTCTTTTTCTATTGATTGGAATAGTTTCAGAAGGAATGGTACCAGTTCTTCCTTGTACCTCTGGTAGAATTCGGCTGTGAATCCATCTGGTCCTGGTCTCTTTTTTGTTGGTAAGCTATTGATTATTGCCACAATTTCAGCTCCTCTTATTTGTCTATTCAGAGATTCAACTTCTTCCTGGTTTAGTCTTGGGAGAGTGTACGTGTTGAGGAATTTATCCATTTCTTCTAGATTTTCTAGTTTATTTGCGTAGAGGTGTTTGTAGTATTCTCTGATGGTAGTTTGTATTTCTGTGGGATCGGTGGTGATATCCCCTTTATCATTTTTTATTGCGTCTATTTGATTCTTCTCTCTTTTTTCCTTTATTAGTCTTGCTAGCTGTCTATCAATTTTGTTGATCCTTTCAAAAAACCACCTCCATTACCATTTCAGGACATAGGCACGGGCAAGGACTTCATGTCTAAAACACCAAAAGCAATGGCAACAAAAGCCAAAATTGACAAATGGGATCTAATAAAACTAAAGAGCTTCTGCACAGCAAAAGAAACTACCATCAGAGTGAGCAGGCAACCTACAAAATGGGAGAAAATTTTCGCAACCTACTCATCTGACAAAGGGCTAATATCCAGAATCTACAATGAACTCAAACAAATTTACAAGAAAAAAACAACCTCATCAAAAAGTGGGCAAAGGACATGAACAGACACTTCTCAAAAGAAGACATTTATGCAGCCAAAAAACACATGAAAAAATGCTCACCATCACTGGCCATCAGAGAAATGCAAATCAAAACCACAATGAGAAATCATCTCACACCAGTTAGAATGGCAATCATTAAAAAGTCAGGAAACAACAGGTGCTGGAGAGGATGTGGAGAAATAGGAACACTTTTACACTGTTGGTGGGACTGTAAACTAGTTCAACCATTGTGGAAGTCAGTGTGGCGATTCCTCAGGGATCTAGAACTAGAAATACCATTTGACCCAGCCATCCCATTACTGGGTATATACCCAAAGGACTATAAATCATGCTGCTATGAAGACACATGCACACGTATGTTTATTGCGGCACTATTCACAATAGCAAAGACTTGGAACCAACCCAAATGTCCAACAGTGATAGACTGGATTAAGAAAATGTGGCACATATACACCATGGAATACTATGCAGCCATAAAAAATGATGAGTTCATGTCCTTTGTAGGGACATGGATGAAATTGGAAATCATCATTCTCAGTAAACTATCGCAAGAACAAAAAACCAAACACCGCATATTCTCACTTATAGGTGGGAATTGAACAATGAGAACACATGGACACAGGAAGGGGAACATCACACTCTGGGGACTGTTGTGGGGTGGGGGGAGGGGGGAGGGATAGCATTGGGAGATATACCTAATGCTAGATGACGAGTTAGTGGGTGCAGCGCACCAGCATGTCACATGTATACCTATGTAACTAACCTGCACATTGTGCACATGTACCCTAAAACTTAAAGTATAATAATAAAATTTAAAAAAATTAAAAAAAAGAAAGCACAAAACCCAATGGTATAAGTAAAGCAGAGCCATATTCAGAATACTCTAAATGTACTATAATGATGATGTGTAAGGCAATTTTATCCCTAGCATTAAGGGTTAAAAGACAAAACTATTAATAACAACTATAGCTGAAATAAATTGTCAAAGGATACCCATTACAAAATAATATAAATTCTGACATTAAAACCATAAGGTGTGGGGGGAGGGAGGAGTAAATGTGTAGAGTTGTTATATACAATCAAAATTATCATCAACTTGAAATAGGCGATCTGATGTATAAGATGTTCTATGTAAGCCTCTTGGTGATCACAAAGCAAAAATCTTTAGTAGAAGAGCAAAAGTACAAAGGATCAAAGCATACCACTACAGAAAACCATAAAATCACAAATGAAGTCAGAAGAAAGGAAGGAAAATGTATCTACAAAACAACCAGAAGGCAATTAATAAAATGGCAGTGTTAAGTTTTTACCTATTAATACTTACCTTGAATGTAAATTGATTAAATTACTCAATAAAAAGACAAAGAGTGACTGCATGGATAAAAAAACAAGACCCAACTATATGCTGGGTCACCTCCCTTTTAAAGACACACATAGACTGAAAGTGAAGGAATGGAAAAAGATACTCCACACAAATGGCAACCAAAAGAGAGCTGGGATAGCTATATTTATATCAGGCAAAATAGACCTTCAGTCAAAAACAGTAAGAAGAGACAAATAAGGACATTATATAATGATTAAGGGGTCAATTCATCAAGAGAATACAATGATTATAAATACATACGCCCCCAATATCGAAGCACCTAAATACATAAAACAAATATTAAAAGATTGAAGGGAAAGACATATTGCAATACAATAATCATATCGGACTTGAATACTCTATGTTCAATAATGGCCAGATTAACCAGACAGAAAAGTAATAAGGAAACATTGGACTTGAACAACACTTTAGACCAAATGGACCTAGCAAACATATACAGAACATTCCATCCAACAGCAACAGAATATACATTCTTCTCAAGTGCATCCAGAACATTATCCAGTATAGATCATATGTTGGGTCACAAGACAAGTCTTGTTAAATTAGAGAAGACTGAAATCATATCAAGTGTGTTTTCTGACCACAGTGTAAACAAATAGAAATCAATCACATGGAGAATTTCAGAAAATTCACAAATATATAGAAATTAAACAACATGACTCTCAGCCAATGGGTCAAAGAAGAAATTAAAAGGATTTAAACATATCTTGAGACAAACAAAAACAGAAACACAACGTACCACAACTTATGGAATGTGGCAAAGACAGTTCTAAGAGAAAAGTTTATCGCAATGAACACCTACATCAAAAAATAAGGAACACTGCAAGTAGTAATTTAATGTACACCTCAAGAAAACAGAGAAAGCTGAACAAACTAAGCCCAATGTCAATAGAAAAAAGAAATAATGAAGATCAAAGCAGAAATACCTGAAGTAGAGACTAGAAAAATACAAAAAAATCAGTGAAACGAAGAGTTGGTTTTTTGAAAAGATAACATGGATGAACTTTTAGCTACACTAAGAGAAAATGGAAGACACAAGTAAATAAAATGAGAAATGAAAGGGGAGACATTACAACTAATCACAGAAATACAAAGGATATTAAAAGAATATTACGATTACATGCCAAAAAGTAGGATAACCTGGAAGAAACGGATAAATTCCCTAACAAATGTAATCTACCAAGACTGAATCACAAGGAAATAGAAAATCTGAGCAAACCAATAACCAGTAAGGAGACTGAACCAGTGATTTAAAAACAGACAAACAAACAAAAAACTTCCATCAAAGAAAAGTTCCAATGGTTTTACTGCTGAAGTCTGCCATTAGCCAGGTGTGGTGGTACACACCTGTGGTCCCAGCCACATAAGGGGCTGAGGGCAGAGGATCGCTCATTCCTGGGAGGTTGAGGCTGCAGTGAGCTGTCTTCATGCCACTATACTCCAGCCTTGGCAACAGAGCAACACCTTGTCTTAAAAGAAATGTTTTTAAATAAAGAAGAATTCCAATTCTCACAAACTCTTTAAAAAAATTAAAGAGAAAACATTTCCAAACTCTTTTAATGAGGCCAGCATAGCTCTTCTTATGAGCCAAACAAGGACATTACAAGAAAAGGAAACTACAGGAAAGGATCCTTCATGAACATAAATGCCAAAATCCTCAACAAAATACTGGCAAACTAAATTTAATAGCACATTAAAATAATCATTCACCTATAATTAAGTGGCATTTATCCCTGGGATGCAAAGATGTTTCAATATATGCAAACCAATATATGTGATAATCACATTAACAAAATAAAAGATAAAAAAGATCATCTAATTAGATACAGCAAAAACATTTGACAAAATTCAACATTCTTTAATGATAAAAAAAATAACAAATTAGGTATAAAAGGAATGTACCTTAACACAGTAAAGGCCATATGTGATTAAACACACAGCTAACATTATATTTAACAGTGAAAAACTGAAACTCTTCCCTGAGTCCTAGAACAAGACAAGGATGCCCACTCTTGCCACTTCTATTCAACATAGTATTGAAAATCCTTAGAGAAATTAGGCAAGAGAAAGAAATAAAAGGCATCCAATTAGAAAAGGAGGAAATGAAATTGCCACTGTTTGTTGATAACATAATCTTCCATTTAGAAAACACTTAAGATTCCACCAATAAACTGTTATAACTAATAAACATACACAGTAAAGTTGCAGGACACAAAATCAACACACAAAAATCAGTACTGTTTCTATACACCAACAAATGTTCTGAAAAAGAAATCAGAACAATTCCATTTACAATACCTACAAAAACAAAAGAATACATTTAACCAAAGAGGTGAAAACTATAAAATATTGATGAAATAAATTTAAGAAGATACAAATAAATGGAAAGATATCTTGTGCTCATGGATTAGAATAATTCATACTGTTAAAATGACCATACCACCCAAAGCAATCTACAGAATCAATGCAATCCCTATAAAAATTCCAATGTCATTTTTCATTAAAATAGAAAACAATCCTAAAATTCCACACTGAATTAAAAACAAAACAAAACAAATACCAAATAGCCAAAGCTATCATAAGCAAAAACAACAAAGTTGGAGGTATCACACTACATGACTTGAAACTATACTACGAGTATATAGAAATTAAAAGAGCATGATACTAGCATAAAAATAGACCCATTAACCAATGGAACAGAACAGAAAGCCCAGAAATGAAACCACACATGTACAGTCATTTGATTTTTGACAAAGGTGCCAACACATTAGGAAAAGGATCATCTCTTCAATAAATGGTGTTGGGGAAACTGGATATCCACATGCAGAAGAATAAAATTAGACCCTTATCTCACACCATATACAAAATCAACTCTAAATGGATTAAAGGTTTAAACATAAGACCTGAAACTGTAAAACTATTAGAAGAAAATATAAGGGAAAAACTAGACAATATTAGTCTAGGCAATGATTTTTTACATTTGACCCCAAAGGCACAGGAAACGAAATAGAAAGACAAATGGGATTAAATCAAAATAAAAAGTTTTTGTACAACAAAGGAAACAACAGAGTGAAGAGACAAATTATGAATTTGGAGAAAATATTTGCAAGCCACATATCTGATAAAAGATTAATATCCAAGATATATACGAAACTCAAACAACTCTATAGAAAGAAAACAAATAATCTGATTTAAAAATAAGCAAAGGACCTGAATGACATTTCTCAAAAGAAGACATACAAAAGACTAACAAATATATATATAATACTCAACATCATTAACCATTAGGGGAATGCAAATTAAAACCACCATGAGATATCACCTCACACCTGTCAGAATGGCATTATCAAAAAGATTAAATATAACTAGTGTTGGTGAGGATGTGGAGAAAAGAGAACCCTTGTATAATGTTGGTGGGAATGCAATTTAGTACAGCCATTATGAAAAAGGTTCCTCAGAAAACTAAAAATGGAATTATGATATGATCCAGCAATCCCAGTTCTGGGTACTTACTCAAAAGATTTGAAATCAGTATGCCAAAGAGATGTCTGCATGCCCATCTTCACTACAGCACTATTAAACAATACATAAGTTATGGAATCAACCTAAGTGTCCATCAGTGGATGAATGGATGAAGAAAATGTGGCATACATACACAATGAAATACTATTTAGCCTTTAAAAAGAAAAATATTTTGTAATTTGCAACAACATGGATGGACTTGGATAACATTATGATAAGTGAAATAAGCCAGGCACAGAAAAACAAGTACCACATATTCTCCCTTATATGTGGAATGTAGAACAATCAAACTCAAAGAAGTAAAAAGTAGAATGGTGGTTACCAGAGCCTGGGGAGATGCAGGGAATGGGTAGATGTTGGTTAAAGGGTACAAAGCCTCAATTAGACAGTAGTAATAAGGTTTTTATTCCTTGAAAATATATTACACGGTGTGATGAATACAGTGACTAATACTGTATTTTAGATTGGAAAATTGCTAAGAGAATACATTTCAAATCTTCTCACCACAAAAATAATAAGTATTTAAGGTGATAGATACGTTAATTGATTTAATTGTTCCACATTGTATTAAAAAATCATAACATAACTTTGTACCCCATAAATACATATAATTTGTCTACTTATAATTTAAAATTTTTAAATTTAAAAAAGGATTAATTTATTCCACAAAAATCCACTGTGTAATTTCAATGTGCCAGGCAACATGCTGGGGATATACAATAGAAGTGGCTCCTGCTTACACAAAGGTCTCGGTCCAGCGGGGGACTCCTAAACAAAGAATTGTGGTCCAGTGAAATAAGCACATGATGGGGGTTTGTATATTGCTCCTGTGAAATGCGGCGGAGGCAGCACTGCATCTGGGGAAGGCTCTCTATAATTGCTCCTTCCGGCAAGCGACTGTGTTCACAAACACCAGCCTCCCACAGTATACCAGGCACAGGGCAGGGTGAGCCCAGGAAAGAGACTTGGGTTGAATCCCAACTACCTTTTTTATTTGTGTGACTTTTGCCAAATCATTTAACCTCTTTAGCTGTTGTTTCTGCATTCATAAAATGGGATAATATGTACTTTTAAATTGTGAAGATTAAATGAGATAATATATGTATAAAGTATATAGGACATTCCTGGCACACAGTAGAAACAATTACACACAGAAACAATTTTAAAAATTATATATAAAAATCATTTTAATGGCAAAAAAAGCTGTTTGCAGATTATCACTTCCTCATGGGAAAATATCACATAGCTTACTTTTCTTTGTATTCTCAGTAACTGACAAATGGTAGGAACTCAATATATGTGTTTCTGAGAAACTTTTGAATCTCCTGGAAAAAGCTTCAAACAAAGCAATCATTAGAGTTTTTTGGTTTTAATAAGGATTAAAATCTAAAATGCACAACAAATGAAGACAAAAATACATAAGAACAGAAATGAGGCCAAATTGGTTAATGAAAGAGTGAAAAGATGTGATTTGTTTAAAAAAAAAAACTGCTCTGCTATTCTTCCATTTTGAGGAAGGAAAATATTGTTCAGGAAAAAGATGAGTATCTCTGACGTTTGTAACTAGGAGAAAGAATTATAAAAATTAGTTAACTTGTTTCTGTTATCCAAGCAAAATATATTCAAGGTTTAAAAATATCATAAAATAGAGATGTGCCTTAAGAACAACAAAAATTTCCTGTAATCCCATCAAGCACAACGGTAATCACTGTTTACCTGCGAATCTGGGCCCTCCACTCTGGTTTGGAGCTCTATGAGCTGCAGCAGGATTACAGCAAAACAGGCAACAGAGAAACATGTTATATCTTGTACAGAGACATGCAGCCCAGGTGATGATCTTATTAAATAATGACGAGAACCTTTCTGAGCATCTAAAGTTGTTGTCACAAAAATTGAGGTTCCCCAGGCCACAACTCTCTACTCACTTTGGGAAATCACTTTGAGACACCCTTTGGGAAATGCTGGACGCTAAAATCCAAATAGAATACAAACACTTGTTTCTGAGAAAAAGAAACTGAGTTCAAAATCTCTAGGGATATCCTACTGCTCTGGCAGAAGTCCACTGTGATCCGTTAAATGCAAATGAATCAAGAACATCTGGTCTAAATTTGTTTTAAAGCCTATGAGGGTTTAAATACAAAGAAAGTTTGGCAAAATATAGTTTTGAGTCTGCTGAATCTAGAATTTTATATTTTTTAAAAAGGCCAAGAGGTTCAGCAGAGCAAGAGACAAAGTAAGGCTAACTTTATAAAGTTAACTAATACAGGTAGTTTGTCAAAATATTTCTTTCTGGTTTCTCTAGCTTTCTAACACTTTAGCAGTGTTAGAAAACACCGCTAAAATGGCATGTACTTCCAAGTCAGCTTTGCCAATTTATGTATGTTTGGGTTTCTGTACACCACGATCTGACCAAGTAGGCAGTAGAGATTAATGAAAAGCTACATTTGTATATATATGTGTGTGTATACATATACATATACATGTATACGAATATAAATTATACATATACATACATATAATTTCGGGAATTTTCAAAGTCTTTAATAAGCGAATACATGTTATAAATCTCCAACAAAGGGGGCACAGCATGACCTAATACACTGGCCCCAGCATCTGGATCTTTTTGGCCTTTTGCATGGGACACACTTTGGAAAATGCTGGACTCTTAAGTTCAAGTGGGATACAAACGTCAGGGATGCAGACGATTTTAGCCACCCGTATGGTAAATCCACCTGATAGCAATAACATAAACACAGCCTGAGAAGGACCCCGTATGGCAGATTCACATGAATGTGTGTGCTGAGCTAATGAATCCTGGTGTAGCCAACTTGGGGATTTGTTCCTTGTCTATGAGGAACATCTGAGCCCCCAGCCCATCCCATGGAACACAGGCTATACAGTGGATGAAGGCCCCAAGTTCTGGGTTGAATAAAGATTGCCAGATGGAGGTTGCTAGCAAAATGGTGCTAAATGAAAATGCTTTATAAACTGCATGCTTTTTGCAAGTGGTTGTTGTTGTCCTGTCCAGTCTCCCGCCACTGGACTCTCTTCCCTGTATGTAAGCCACCAGTAAAGGCCCATGTCTTGTTTGCTGGCTTTGGGTCTCTTCTTCAGTCTCGTGAACCTGGTGCCATCCCCACTAGAGTTGATAGGGGTTTGGCACACCACCACCTGCAATCTCAAGCTATCCATTCAAGGGTACATTAAACAATTATTAAATACCTGCTATGTGCTTCATCCAGTCTTGACATCCTCAGTTTACATATATCTCAGCATTCTAATCCTACACTTAAATCTACACTTTTCTTACGCATAAAAGAGAGCCTGGACAGGTGCGGTGGCTCATGCCTTTAATCTCAGCACTTTGGGAGGCCGAGGTGGGCAGATCACCTGAGGTTAGGAGTTCGAGACCAAACTGTCCAACACAGTGAAACCCCGTCTCTACTAAAAATACAAAAATTAGCCAGACATGGTGGTACGTGCCCGTGGTCCCAGCTACTCAGGAGGATGAGATGGGAGGATCACTTGAACCCGGAAGGTGGAGGTTGCAGTGAGCCGAGACCATGCCACTGCACTCTAGCCTGGGTGACAGAACAAGACTCTGTCTCAAAATAAAAAAATTAAAAAATAAAAAAAAGAACCCAAACCAAAGACTACTACTTAAGAGCAGCTTGTGTGCAAGCATTTACATATTTTCTCTTCCCTGGTTGGAATGAACTTCAAAGGCAGAAGGTTTGCTTTTATTCCCTCGACCCTCTTACTGTTCACCAACCCATGTGAACCTAGTGGCATTACAGAGCTACCCTGACTGGTGAAAATGGCAGGGTGTGCCCAGCTTGTCTAGACAAAGGAGACTCCTGTGGAGATGAGGGGTAAGAGAGGAGTGAAATGTTGTTTGGGATTTTGCCTATTAACAATTTAACAATTCTCCTGCCATTCGCTCTTGAGAGCAGACCTCAGAGCTAACATCAACACTGCTCTGCAGCTCTGCCCCCCCACACCCTGTGATTTAACCAAGGTAAGGGGATTTGTTTGCTTTCCTACTAATTATCCCCTTGGTGAGAAAATGAGAATAAAGTGTAGGCTGATCACAGAGTCTTTCCCTCCACGATTATGCTGGGAACTGGATTGCCCTGCGGGGCTGCCAAATCCCTGCAGAACTCTGCCGCAGATGACAGGGAGGAGGCTGTGGCTCTGCTCTCGGCAGCCCACTACCAAGCAAGGGGGCCAAGGCAAATAGGCTGGGCCCAGAGCACCGTAATCCCTCTCCAAACAAGAGATGAATCACAGAACATGAGGTGCCCAGTGGTTACCCTGACACACTATGCTGCCAGGGAGAGCCCAGCTCAGCTGAGGGAGCTCCAGATGAGGCTGCAATTCCAAGGAACTCTTCAACCTCTACCACCCTCTGCAATGCTAAAGGGCATGGCGGGTGGGGGGTGGGGGCGGGGACAATGACAAACGTCTCCCCAAGGCAGTTCCTCCCAAGGTTCCCCAGGCACAGAAACCAATCATACCGAGCTCCCCACTGCATCTCTGTATTTACTGCTTGCTGCTGAGAAATGCAAAGCACTTCTCAGATCTCATTCCACATGCTATAGTTTGAGTAACAGCTTTCTTTCGGGGTAACAGAGGAGTCGACAGTAATTATCCTTATGCCCCATATCAAATGGAAATGAGGCAGAGAGATATTAAATTAAGATTTTTTTATTCCTACAGCACTTGGCACTGTATGAAACACCTTCATATATACCCTGTCACCCTGACTGAGCAGGATCGCTCAGTTCCATTTTACAGATAAGAAAGTAAAGCTCTGAAGAAATGACTTACCCGGAGGACAGACTGATGGGAATCTGCCCCATAACCCCAGGGGGTTTCAGTTTACCCAACTGGAACCATCCAGCCTCAAAGCAGGGCTCTCCCAGAGGTTGGCACTGCCACAAGCCTGGTGCCAGGCAGAGGGCAGGGCATCACCTGGCTGGAGGGCTTTCCAATGTGTACAGATATCCTTGAAGCTCTCGATAGCTCATCTGAAAGCATTTTTTCTTCCTTTTTTTTTTTTTTTTTTTTTTTTGAGACCAAGTCTCACTCTGTCAGCCAGGCTGGAGTGCGGTGGCACGATCTTGGCTCACTGCAGCCTCCGCCTCCTGGGTTCAAGCAATTCTCCTGCCTCAGCTTCTCAAGTAGCTGGAATTACAGGCGCGCCACCATGCCCAGCTAATTTTTGTATTTTTAGTAGAGACGGGGTTTCACCATGTTGGCCAGGGTGGTCTCAAACTCCTAGCTTCAAGTGATCCACCCACCTCAGCCTCCCAAAGTGCTGGGAATACAGGCACGAGCCACCACGCCTGGACAAATGAAAGCATTTTTAAATTCCCTGCTACTGGAGTAAATGGTTAAATGTCACAGGTTGAAAAATACTTGTTCATTCTCCTAAACTTTGTCTTTCCTTCTCCTCCTTCTATTCTGGGACCCAGGATGAGTTAAAGACTTTTCAAAGCCAGAGCTCTACCCTGATAGCACACGTCAGGATGTTCAGGAAGAGCCTCATGGGTTATTACAGCTCAGGATGCATCCAGACACTGTCTCCATGGCCTGCGGAGCTGCTCTCTGAGGACTCACTTCACTGCCCCTCATTTCCCAGGCTCATGGAGATATACTACCTGTCACCTCTGGGCCTGGAGGGCAGATGGAGGTGAGATGCAAAGGAAGACTGCGTCGTCAAAGCAGATGGAAGCATTCCCTAGCACCTGGGCCATCCTGGGTCCTAGCCTAATTACTAAAGAATAGGGAGATTTCAAAGTAAAATGTCCAGAAATTTGTTTATAGAACATAATACTGTGGGCACACAGCAGTTATCTGTAAGCATTCATATCTGTCAAGGACATATGGCCTTTATCCTCAAGCTCCGCCTGCTACACATCTTGTTTTAAATCCCTTGGTCCTATTTATGTTAAAAATAAGCCCCCAAGGCAAAATATGTATATATGCTTGTATGCATCCTCTATACATATCTGTATGGAAGGTCTGGGACGGGTAACATAGCAAATAAATGACTACGGTGACTGTTTGGGAACTGGCTGGAAAAGGATTTGGAAGTTTCACTGAAATTCAGGTCATCCATTTCTCAGTGGTGTTCTCTTAACAAGTTGCTTCACCTTTCTCAGACTCAGTGTCAACTAGGAAATGGGGAGAATGACACCTGCCTTGCAGGATTGCTGTAAAAGCCACAGATCATACACCTCATATGCTGGCACACAGCAGACACTCAGTAAGTGCTAGCTATAACTATTACTACTGTAAAAGAGGATGGGGCCAGGCATGGTGGCTCACGCTTGTAATCCTAGCACTTTGAGAGGCCAAGGCAGGTGGATCACCTGAGGTCAGGATTTTGAGATCAGCCTGACCAACATGGCGAAACTCTGTCTCTACTAAAATAACAAAAATTAGCCAAGCGCGGTGGCACACACCTGTAATCCCAGCTACTTGGGAGGCTGAGGCAGGAAAACCACTTGAGCCTGGGAGACAGAGGTTGCAGTGAGCCGAGATTGCACCATCGCACTCCATCCAGCCTGGGTGACAGAGCGAGACTCCATCTCAAAAACAAACAAACAAACAAAAAAGAGGATGGTTGCCAAAAGGCCATACCTCTACCCTCCTTGTAGCCATAGAAACTGCCTCTTGTTGAATAAGAGCATCCCTCCTCATTCTGTAGTCCCAGATTTGCCTTTGAGTCTCTGGTGTAAACTCTGGCGTAGGGGCCAGTTAGTTTCTGGTGAGGATCAAGTGTGCTGGCTATTCCAACACACCTGTTCCCCACTTCCAACCTCAGATCCACTCTATCTGCTCTGGCGACTGACCTCTGTGGGCTGCTTCCCCAGGGCTTCATGTCCTTTGGCCTCAGGCTAGGATCTACTAGTTGGAAACACCAGCACCAGATTTGGGAATTTATTCCTCCCTATCTCCCTGCTTGGTCAAATCTCTGCAGTGGCTCTGTCCTTTCTGTCGCCATAGCTCCTGTTGGGCAGTCCCTTTTCTATGATTCCATCGCTTGCTTTCTCTGTAGGTGATCCCTTCATTAAGCTCTCTCCAGATAAACCTTTTTAGGGCACCATCTGCTTCCCGCCAGGACCCCAACCAAAACAGGGGAGGAGGTTTTCTTGATGCAAACTATGACACTGTTAGAATGACTTTAGAACAAGGAGATGTTAAAAATAATTATAAGCTGTGGAGGCAGACTAATAATGTCTAGTTCAGGCTAGGGCTCTGATTTTCATCACTTGAACCTCCAAGAATTAAAGCAACTTTCATCTAATAAGAAAGTAGATTAGGCAATGAAAAAACAGCCTCAGCATAGAGATCTTGGCTTTTCCTTCAGTGAGGGGCCCATTTTGCAACTCTCCAAAGCAACAAGAACCTTGCAGCAGGAAAGAGAACTTGTTTCAACCCTGATGGCCACTTATTCTGTGTCAAGCATCACATAAGTTATTCTACATAAACTGTCTCATTTGGAGATGATAACTTGGTGAGGTATACCCATTTTTCAGGTGAGGAAATGGAGTCATAAAGATAGTAAGCTGGTCAGTGCAGAATCAGGGTTTGAACCTGAGCAGTCTGGCTCTGGAGTCTGGGTATGCATATGGGCCTCCTCCCTGGAAAGGCCTGGAAAGGGGGCCCAGAGCAATGAAAAGTGAAGCAGGGAGGCAAGCTCAGCCTCTCTTCCTAACAGCCTCAGCTGCTGAAGGTGTGCTCGCATCCATGAGATGCCCCCACTGTGGAAATGGGGCTGTGGGGGCATATTTCAGCCACCAACCAGGATAATCAGTCACAGAGACAAACCAGAACTGAAGGAGTGTCTGTGAAAACAAAATGCTATAAAGAACCACAGCTTCTGAAGACAAAGGGAGTCCATGATAAACTAGGATTCTCTGCAACATTATCAAATACCAAACCAAATCCTGCCTGAAGCCTTCAGTCTGCAAGACAGATCGCTCTCTATACTTGTAGAATTCAATGGCACATAGCATGAGGGCAAACATCCGAAGCTTAAAAATGATCTAGAAACTCTGAACAACATTGAAGAGGAAAAACAAATGTTGTCAACACACTGGGTAATTTCATCCACAGAGAAACGAGCAGTAACTTCATCACTTTCAGAAGAAACCAATCTCTCGGGTCAAATAACCAAAACACCAAGAACATCTTTCCAATGCCAAGTATCTTTCCAGTGCCATTCCCAAACCTTGCCTGTAATTCAGCACTTGTTAACAGACCCATATTCCACCTGCAAAGAAAGCCAGCATTCCATCTTACACCTACTGGAAAGTTTAATAAAGGAGGCATAGTGCATTGCCGATTGATGTATCACTCAACCAAGGCACAACAGAATAAACACTTAACTGCCAAATGATTTGTAGTCTGGACACAGTGGCTGAGTGTTGATTCTCATTCTGTTTTATATAACGTTCGTTTTCTCTGCTTAAATCTACCTCCCTCTTATTGAAAAGGCAAGATGCATGGGTAGTAGGATGAAAGATTCAACCTTGTGCATATTTACACACAGTTCAGTAATTCCAGGAGAAAATAAATTGACAGAGAATGGTATTTATACCAAACAGTCAGAAAACAACATATTAAGATACACTGTCAAATGGTTGCCGAGTATGAATAATCTGCCAACCAAGGATCCAATTTGTGTACACATCTTCCCCAATGCAATTTCCAGCCACTTTGGGTTCTAGCTTTTTGACTGGATAACAACACCTGAACTCATTCTGCAAAGGAAGCCAGCTGCAGCAATTTTTAAAAGGACTTTGAAGTGGACCTGGGTACACCAAAAGTGATTTGCAAAGCCCTCTGGCTTAGAGCTCCATCTTACCAGTTGAGTCAGCCCCAGAAGCCTGGCCACTTGGCTGCTCCTCAGCATTGATGAGCTGCAGATCTGTATACGAACATCCAAAGCTAGGACTGCTGGTGTCTTCAGAATGGGTGGTCCAGCTGCTCTCAGAAGTCAGAGGGCATCTCCCCAGGGAGTCAAAGGAAGGGCATGTCCAGCAGGGCATGGTCAATGGTAGGGCTGGGGAGAGACCAAAAACCAAAAGCATACAATATAAATAGTTGTACTTTGTTTATCTTTAGTGCTTATCTTACTTTGATGTTGCTCACATCATATGAAATCTCAACAGTCATACGAGGCAAGGAAGTCTTGTATGGAGAGTATCACTCATGACACAGACAGGAAAAACTGACTGACTGAGACCCCATGGTGAGTCAGTATCAAAACCAGTACGAAAAGTAAGGTCCTGGCTGGGTGCGGCGGCTGACGCCTGTAATCCCAGCACTTTGGGAGGCCGAGGTGGGCAGATCATGAGGTCAGGAGATCGAGACCATCCTGGCTAACACGGTGAAACCCCGTCTCTACTAAAAATACAAAAATTTAGCCAAGCATGGTGGCGGGAGCCTGCAGTCCCAGCTACTCGGGAGGCTGAGGTAGGAGAATGGCGTGAACCCGGGAGGTGGAGCTTGCAGCACTCCAGCCTGGGCAACAGAATGAGACTGAGTCTCAAAAAAAAAAAAAAAAAAGAAAAGAAAAGAAAAGAGAAGTAAGGTCCCAGGACTCTCCAATCAAAGAAAATCTCACTAAAGGAACACAAGTTACTTCAGGGTCTAATTTCACTTCTTAACTTAGATTTCAGCTTCTTTCAAACCCAAACTACAAGAATCTTGCAGTTTCACCCTTACTGTTACATTTCCTCCATTTTAGTGGCACAAAAAAACTCATCAATTTACACTGAAACATTAGAGCCAGTTTAGGTTAAAGGATAAAGAGTAGATATGTAACTATATATGAACATGTATGTGGCATGCCCCTGCTTGCTTTGAGTTGACTGTAACTGGAGATTCTGCTGACTGTCACATTTACAAATGGAGATTTACTGAGGCTGCCAACCTGCTGCAATACAATGAAAAATACCTTTAAGGGGAAAATGTACAAAGCTTGGCTTTATCTCCTTAGTCTTGAGAACCAAATCAGACTTTAAAAACTACTTTAGAGAGGTTTTTTAAAATCTTTCAAATTTGAAACTTTCGAATTCTCCTAATTTGTCTTTAGTTAATTTCCTATCACATGCTGCCTCCACGGTGCTGCATAAGAATCATACCATTACGGCCCGGCACGGTGGCTCACGCCTGTAATCCCAGGACTTTGGAAAGCCAAGGCGGGTGTGGATCACCTGAGGTCAGGAGTTCACCATGGGGTCTCAGTCAGTCAGTTTTTCCTGTCTGTGTCATGAGTGATACTCTCCATACAAGACTTCCTTGCCTCGTATGACTGTTGAGATTTCATATGATGTGAGCAACATCAAAGTAAGATAAGCACTAAAGATAAACAAAGTACAACTATTTATATTGTATGCTTTTGGTTTTTGGTCTCTCCCCAGCCCTACCAACATGGCGAAACCCCGTCTCTACTAAAAAAATACAAAAATTAGCTGGGCATGCTGGCGGGCTCCTGTAATCCCAGCTACTTGGGAGGCTGACACACAAGAACCGCTTGAACCCAGGAGGCGGGCGTCACAGTGAGATCGCGCCATTGCACTCCAGCCTGGACAACAAGAGATAAACCCCATCTCAAAAAAAAAAAAAAAAAAAAAAGAAGAAGAATCATATCATTGCAAATTTACCAACAGGTACTGAAACAAGTGCTGAAAATAACCTAGATAAGACAGGAAGAATGAAAACAAGAGAAACTACCATGTATTGAGTACCCATCAAATGTCAGGTATTTTACAAATGTCTTGTTTCATCCATCTATCCTGAGAGATAGGCAGTAGTCTTATTTTAACTCAAAGACATTAAGAAACTTGCCCAAGATGATAATGTCAGTTCTCCTGCCGGGAAAACCAAAACAAATAGAAAAAGAAAAATTGAGATTTAAGAGAGAAGAAAGAATAAACATCAATGCTTGCAACAGTATAAATATAAAATTTTTCATTCCTTATTCTCTTAGGCATTTGTAAAGCATTTAGGTCCTTTTTCTGGAGTGCTCATTGTTCATATCCTCTTTTCTTTAAAAATGTCACCCTTTCTGCATATTCCTGAGTATTCTCTCCAAAAATGCGAGGTCCCCTTCCCTGCTTTATTTGTCCTTAGTGTTATCACTGTCTAATGTACTACACGCCCATGTGTTCATACTAGAATCCAAGCTCCTTGAGGGGGCAGGGATTTTTGTCTATTATGTTCACTTCTATACCCCCATTCCTGGAATAGTGCCTGGTATAAGGCAGGCATTCAACAAATATTTGTTGGTTATATCAACAGAAGCACCACAAATCATCCCATAACAGTCTATACTAAATACAGAATATTAAAATTGGACTGGTATCTATAACCCCCACCCCAAACATACAAAAAAATTAAAATACTAAAAAAGAAGAAAAAATAAAATTTTTTTATAAACCAACCAAAAGTAAAAAGCAAAGCCAAATTTATAAAAGCTTGCTATATGATGCCATTTCCTATAGTATGGTGGTTTAGATACTTTAAACTACTATGGAAATAAAGTTAAAATATTTGTAAAATGTAATAACATTATTTAAAATGCATCACAGGGTGAGCAACAAAGTAAAGAATCATCAGAGGCCGAGTGAAAGCTGCAACCCCAAGAGTAAACAGAGGACACAAGCTGATTTTCACTCTCAAGATTTTGAACAAACCAGACTCTTGAGTTTTCCAAATCTCTTATGAAGAAGGCAAATGATAAAGAACCTAGGGCCAACCGAAGATGGGGAACAGAAGAGCTGATGCATAAAGTGAGAATTCCTAAAAGCCTTAAAGGGTAAGTTAGAAATAACCTCCACCCTTAGCTGAAGATAGCAAAGAAAATTGTCTGCCTTAGGATTGCGTGAAGAGTAGAGGAAAAAATATCTCCTGAGAATTAATAACCACAAATTTTTTCACATAGGGGTGTACAGCTAAAACTACTTGTGTGGTCTGAAAAACCTCCAAGTTGAGACTAGTTTAAGTACTTCCAGGTTAGTAGCCTCGGGTATCCAGGAAAAGCAAATACTATAATAATGCCTTTTTTTTTTTTTTTGAGACAGATTCTCGCTTTGCTGCCCAGGCTGGAGTGTAGTGGTGCAAGCCCAGCTCACTGCAATCTCCACCTCCCGGGCTCAAGTGATTCTCATGCTTTAGCCTCCCAAGTAGCTGGGACTGCAGGCTCCCGCCACCATGCCTGGCCAATTTTTTTTTTGTATTTTTAGTAGAGATGGGTTTCACCATGTTGGCCAGGCTGGTCTTGAACTCCTGACCTCAAGTGATCCATCTGCCCACCTCTGCCAACCAAAGTGTTAGGATTACAGGTGTGAGCCACCACGCCCAGCCAATAATCCTTTCTGAAGGAAGATACCTTCAAACCAGCCTCCTCAGACAGAATGTTCCTAAGTTGATGTGCACATGGTAGAAAAAATAATAAATAATAAATAAATAAATCACAAAATGCATAAGAAATCAAGTTACCATGAACAAGAACCAGCAAACTGTGTGGGTGGGTGGGGTGAACAGGCAGAATGAGATCTGCAAAGAATTTTCAAACACTAGAATTGTTGAGCAAAAAATACAACTGTTTAATCTGTTTAAGGAAATAAGAAAAGAAATTAAAAATATGAAAAAGGAGCATGTACAACTGAAAAAGAACTAAATAAACTTCCAGAGAAGAAAAATATACTACCGTAAATACAAAATTAAATGGATAACATAGACAAAAAGATGAAAATATGAAAGAGAGATGAAGACACACGGAGGGCAGCGTGAGACAGTCTCATAGATATCTAATCTGAGTTCCTAAGGAGAGGAGAAAGAAAATGGTAGAGGGGCAATATTTGAAAAAATACTGGTTGAAAATTCCCTAGAATTTATGAAAGATTTTACTTGTCAGATTAGAAATTCCAAGATATCTCAAGCAGGGTAACTAAAAATAAATCTACAAATAGACACCAAAAATACATAAGACCAAAAACAAAGAGAAGATCTTAACAGCCATCAAAGAGAAAATACACATTACCTTCAAACGAAGAATGTTTAGACTGACTACCACCTCTTTCCAGAGCAGGAGAAGCCAATGTGCACTTCAAAGTATAGACAGAAAAATAACTATAAAGTTAGAATTACATACCCAGTGAAATATCTTCACAGAACAAGGGAAAAAATAAAGACAATTCAGACAAACAAAAACTATAAATATCCTTAAAGGAGGAAAGAAAGGTGAAATAAAAGGAATGTAAGAGGTTAGAAATAAAACTATATCAGTACTTAAAAATAAACATAAATGGACTAAGCATTCAAGATAAAAAGACTGACAGGTTGAATTAACAAATGAAATTTAACATGGTATGCACAAAAAAATATCTAAAATATAAAGGATTATCAATGATGAAAGTAAAGGGATGGGAAAGCCATATAAGATAAAATATTAATGAAAAGAAAGTTGATATAGTTATAGATTATGGATAGACTTTACAACAAAATGATAAAAAGTACAATTCATCAGAAATATATAATCCTAAACTTGGATATATTTAATAACATAGCCTCAAAATTATTAATGCAAAAATTGACAGAACTGTAAGAAAGTAAGAAATGTCCATCATCATAATGGAAGATGTTAAAATACACCTCTCAGTTATTGATATATCAAGCAAGCAAAAATATCAGCAAGCAAACAGAAGCTTTAAACAACAAAATGACCACGCTGATCTAATGATCATAGAACATTACACTCAACCGGTGAAGAATGCATATTTTTTATAATAACACCAAGAATTTTTATGATAAGTGATAACACGCCATCACTTGACATGAAGCAAGCTGGAACAAATTTCAAAAAATTGGTATACAGACCACAAATACTGGTTATGATACAATTAAGTATCTAGTTATCTAACTAGTTGTCTGGTTAACTAGTATCTAGTTGTCTATACTAGATAAAAAACAATTTGAAAAATTTAAAAATTAAGAAACATACTTCTAAATAATTCACTGGCCAAAGAAGAAATCTTAATAAATATTAGGAAATATTTTGAATCAAGCAATAATGAAAATGCTATATGTGAAAATTTTAAGAATATATGTAAGCAGTATTGTCAGCTTATATTAGAAGACAAATGAAACTTCATACAATAAGCTCCCAATTTATTAAGATACAAAAGTAGAGCAAAATAAATCACAGAATGTTAGAAAAAGGAAATAATAAATATAAAATCATAAATTATTTAAAAAAATTTAAAATACACAGATAAAATGTTCTTAGAGAAGACTAATAGAATTAAAAAGAGTGCAAATAACAATAGGAATGAAAAGTATACACAATTACAAATACTATATTTAGAAGGCAATGAAGGGAAATAATAAATGTCTTTATACCAATACATAAATACGGATAAAACTATAGAAGTCCTAGCAAAATATAACTTTTCAAAACTGATTCAAGAAGAAGGTTAAAAACCTGACTTGTCCAATAACCTTGAAATAAAGTGAACCAAGACTTAAAACCTTCCCACCAGAAAAATGTCAGGCCAGGTGCTTTTACTGAAAAGTTCTATCAAACGTTAAAGGAAAAAGAAAAAATTTTAATCTTCCACTAACTACTCCAGAGTACACAAGAAGAAAGGCCACTCATCTACTCATTTTATAAGGTTAGCATTTGTAAGGTTAGACACCAAAACCTGACAATATATACCCAATTTGTATGTAAAGTCTCTAAAAGGAGAATTACAAAATAATCTCAATCATGGACATAGGTAAAAGAATCCCAAACAAATTATCAAAGAGAATTTAGTGATCTATGGAAAGGAGAATTATATAATGACTAAACTGAGTTATCCAATTTATACAAGGTTGGTTTAACACAGTGTTTCTCAACCTTTTTCTCATTATTGTCCCCCTAAGGAAACTTCTTGCACATTTTTTCCCCTAATCACTCTCTCTTGAATTCCCCTCCTCTAATAGAATATTACAATCAGAAAATTGACATTAATACAATCCACCAATCTTATTCATATTTCCCCAGTTTTACATGTACGTGGGGGTGTGTGTGTATCTAGTTCTATGCAATGTTATCAATGTGTAGGTACATGTATCCACCACAGTCAAGATACAGAACAGTTCCATCACTGCAAGGATCTTTCCTGCTGCACTTTCATAAGCGTGCCCATTTCCCTCCTACCTTGCCTCCATCTCCATACTCTGTTCCTAACCTTTGACAACCACTAATCTGTTTTTCATTTCTATAATTTTGTCATTCCAAGAATGCAATATAAATGGAATCATGCATTATACAACTTTTTAGGACTGGCTTTTATTACTCAGCATAATGCCTTTGAGCTTCATCTGAGTTGTTGCATGTACCAGTAGTTCATTCCTTTTTATTGCTGAGTAGTATTCCATGAAATACATATATCACAGTTAGTTTCCTTCTTTCTCCATCAAAGGACATCTAGGCTGTTTTTGGTTCTTAGCTATTATGGATAAAACTGCTATAAACATTTGTGTACAGGTTTTTGTATGAACGTAAGTTTCCATTTCTCTGGGATAAAGTCCAAGAGTGCAATTGCTGGGTCATACGGTAATTGCATGTTTAGTTTTATAAGAAACCACCAAACTGTTTTCCAAAGTGGTTGTACCATTTTATATTCCCACCAGCAATGCATGAATGATCCAATCTCTCGGCATCCTCACTAGCATTTAGTCTTACCATTACTTCTTATTTCAGTTATTCTAATAGATGTGCAGTGAAAGGATCATTTTAATTTGTATTTCTCTAATGGATAATGATATTGAATATCTTTTCATGTGATTACTTACTATCTCGATATATTCTCTTTGGTGAAACATATGTTTATTTCTTTAGCTCATTTTTTTGTTTTTTTTTTTTTTGGAAGATGGAGTTTTGCTCTTGTTGCCCAGGCTGGAGTGCAATGGCATGATCTCAGCTCACCACAACCTCCACTTCCTGGGTTCAAGCAATTCTCCTGCCTCAGCCTCCCAAGTAGCTGGAATTACAAGCATGTACCACCACGCCTGGCTAATTTTGTATTTTTAGTAGAGATGGAGTTTCACCATGTTGGTCAGGCTGGTCTCAAACTCCCGACCTCAAGTGACAGCCCACCTTGGCCTCCCAAAGTGCTGGGATTACAGGCATGAGCCACCACACCCAGCCTAGCCCATTTTTTTAATGGGAACTTTTTACTGTTGGGTTTTGAGATTTTTCTATATATTCTAGATACTAGTCCTTTTGTTTTTATTCTGAGACAGTGTTTCACTCTGTTGTCCAGGTTGGAGTGGAGTGATGCCATCTCAGCTCACTGTAACTTCCACCTCCCAGGTTCAAGCGATCCACCCACCTCAACCTCCAGAGTAGCTGGAACTACAGGTGCACACCACTATGCCTAGTTAGTTTTTCATATTTTCATAGAGATGGGGTTTCACTATGTTTCCCGGGCTGGTCTCAAACTCCTGGGCTCAAGTGATCCACCTGCCTTGGCCTCCCAAAGTGCTGGGATTACAGGCATGAGCCACTGTGCCTGGCCTGATACTAGTCCTTTGTTGGCTGTGGTTTGAAAATATTTTCTCCCAGTCTGTAGCTTGTCTTTTCATCCTTTTCACAGAGTTTTTGCAAAGTAAAAGTTTTTGAAATTTTAATGCTACACATATATTTTGTTTACTTTTGTACTGTATATATATATTATAGCTATTCTGTATACAACAAAAATTACAATTTATTTGCCCTACTCAAGAACTATTTTTAGCCCCCTTGGGGATAATATCACCCTGTTGAGAATACATGGGTTAACATTAGAAAATCAATTAATGTAATTCACTGCAATAACATATTAAAAGAGAAAAATCTTACCATCATAATATAGAAAAAGCACTAAAAATAAATTTTAGTCTTTATTCATGGTAGTAATTTTTAGCAAATTAGAAACAGAAGGACTCCCTAAACCTAACAGAAATACCCCCCAAACCTCACAGAAAATATCACATAAAGCTTAATTAACCCTTGGAGATTCTGATCAAGATGGTGATGTTCATTATCCTCTCTTCTGTTCAACATCATATTTATGATCAGAGCCTGCACAGTAAGGCAGGAAGTGAAAAGAAGTAAAAGAAACATAACTGTCATTATTTGCAGATGATATTTTTGTATATGTAAAATAACCAAAAGACTTTACCAATAAGTTAGCAAATTAATAATGTTAGCAAGGTATGCTTGTTAATTAAAAAATCAACATATAAAAGTGAATTGTGTTTCTGAAAGCCAGCAAGAAATATTTAGAAAATGAAATTTAAAGCAAGACAGTATTTATAATAGCAACAATAAGTATGAAGCATATGTAGTATCAAACCTAACAAAAAATGTGCTAAGCCTTAGAGGAAGTATTTCTAAAGTTTATTAACAGACAATAAAGAAGATTAAATAAATGGAGAAAGATATATATGGAGATATATATATGGAGATAGAGATAAATAGATAAACATTTATTGAAAGATTTAACGTTGTAAAGATGTTAATTCTCCCCAAACTGGTTTATAAATTTACTTCAATGTCAATTAAAATTCTAGCATGGCAAAACAATCCTAAGCAAAAAGAACACAGCTAGAGATATCACACTACCCTTTTCAAACTACACCACAGGCTACAATAATTAAAACTGCATGGTATGGTATAAAAACAGATACACAGACCAATGAAATAGGTTAGAGAACCCAGAATAAAGCTGCACACCTACAATCATCTGATCTTCTACAAAGCCAACAATAACAAGCAATGGGGAAAAGACTTTCTATTCAATAAATGGTGCTGAGAAAACTGCCTAGCCATTTGCAGAAGACTGAAAGTGGACTCCTACCTCTCACCATGTATAAAAAATAACTCAAGATGGATTAAAGGCTTAAATGTAAAACATGAAACTATAAAAACCCTAGAAGAAAATGTAGGGAATACCATTCTGGACATTGGCCCTAGCAAAAACTTCATGACAAAGATTCCAAAAGCAATTTCAGTAAAAACAAAAATTGACAAGTGGGACCTAATTAAACTAAAGAGCTTCTGCACAACAAAAGAAACTATCAACGGAGTAAACAGACAATCTACAAAGTGGGAAAAATATTTGCAAACTATGCATCTGACAAAGGTCTAATGTCAAGAATCTATAAGAAACTTAAATCAACAAGCAAAAAACAAACAACCCCATTAAAATGGGCAAAGGCCATGAAGAAGATAAACATACGGCAAACAAGCATATGAAAAAATGCTCAATATCACTAATCATTAGGGGAATGCAAATCAAAACCACAATGAGATACCATCTCACCCCAGTCAGAATGGCTATTACCAAAAAGTCAAAAAATAATAGATGCTGTTGAGGTTGCAGATAAAAGAGAATGCTTACACACTGCTGGTGGGAATGTAAATTAACTCAGCCACTGTGGAAAGCAGTCTGAAGATTTCTCAAAGAACTTAAAACAGAACCACCATTTGACCTAGCAATCCCATTACTGTGTATATACCCAAAGGAATAACAACACATGCACACATATGTTCCTTGCAGCACTATTCACAATACCAAAGATGTAGAATCAACCCAGATGCTCATCAATGGCGGACTGGATAAAGAAAATGTGGAACATATACACGATGGAATACTACGCAGCCATAAAAAAAATGAGATCATGTCCTTTGCAGCAACATGGATGGAGCTGGAGGTCATTATCCTAGACAAATTAACCCAGGAACAGAAAACCAAATACCACATGTTCTCACTTGTAAATGGGAGCTAAACACTAAGTACACACAGAAATAAAGAAGAAAACAACAGACCCTGGGGCCCACTTGAGGGTGGAGGGTGGGAGGAGAGTGAGGATTGAAAAACTACCTATTGGGTATTATGCTGATTACCTGGGTGAAAAATTATCTGTAGACCAAACCCCCATGACAGGCAATTTACTCAGGTAACAAACCTGCACATGTACCCCTTGAATCTAAAATAAATGTTGGAAAGAAAAAAAATTATAGCATGGCTTTCACCCATATTAACAAGCAGAATCATATTATTTAGATATGAATGAAGCTGAGTTTTGAGTAATATATTTATAAGTATTTACGTTAAAATAAACACAACAATAAAACATTGTATTAGAAAAACTGGATATCTACATGAAAAAGTGAAACTAGACTTGTACTTCAAATTGTACAGAAAAATCAATTCTAGCTAGATTGAATGTCAAAGTGTGAAGGCTATATAAGAAACATTTTAGAAGACAATATAGCCAAATGCGTTCATGACTTTGGAGTAGAGAAATATTTTCTTTACCAAGACACAGAAAGCACTAATAATAAAAGAGAAATTGAAAAAAACTGTATCATTAAAATAAATAACTTATTTTTGCCAAAAGACATAAGGAGAATGAAAAGACCATTCACAGGATAGGAGATAATATGTGCCACACACTGAATGCACCAGGAACTCCTAGAAATCAGCAAGAAAAAGGCAGAGACACCAACAGGAATATAGCTGAACAGGGATTTCATGAAAGAAAAATCCAAATGGCACCAAAAAAGGATGCTCAACCTTGTTAGTAATCTAGGAAATGCAATTTAAAACCACATGAGATACTAAGATCCTGTTACCCTTCCCCCTTTCTTTCTCCACTTCTCTGATCACAAAAATAGAAAAATATGACAATCCTAAGTGCAGCTGAGGAAATGGAGCCACAGTGTCTTTCATGTACAGCTGGTAGGATAGTAACTAGAAACCACTTTAGAAAATGGCTTGTTGTTATCTGATTAAGCTGAACATGAACACATCCTACAGCACAGCAATTCCCATCCTACTTTTTTATACAAGAGAACCACCTGCACATGTTCACCAGGATACACGTTAAAAATGTTCATAGAAAGATAAAAATAATGCTCATGGAAGTGCATTATCATCTTAGAAACACCCAAATGGGCCGGGCACGGTGGCTCACACCTGTAATCCCAGCACTTTGGGAGGCTGACGCAGGTGGATTACGAGATCAGGAGTTTGCGACCAGCCTGGCCAACACAGTGAAACCCCATCTCTACTAAAAACACAAAAAATTAGCCAGGTGTGGTGGCAGGCACCTGTAATCCCAGCTACTCAGAAGGCTGAGGCAGGAGAATCGCTTGAATCCGGGAGGCGGACGTTGTAGTGAGCTGAGATCGTGCCACTGCATTCCAGCCAGGGCGACAGAGCAAGACTCTGTCTCAAAAAAAAAAAAAAAGAAAGAAAAGAAAAGAAACAATCCAAATGTCCATCAAAAACAGAATGGATAAATGGATTGTAGCATATTACTATAATGGAATACAGAGTAATAAAAACTAAAAGAACCATAGCTACAAGTTCTTTTCGTTTTTGACATGGACAATTCCCACAAAAAATGTATTAAAGGAGTAAGCCACAGAGTAATACAGTATTATTCCATATATATAAAGTTCAAAACCAGGCTAAATTATCATTCTTGATGCATGTGTAGGTAGTAAAACTGTCAAGAAAAGTAAGGTAGTTATCATCATGAAACTCAGAAGGTGGTGATACAGAGGGGAGGGAAGGGGATGTGATGAGGGAGGAGGGTGTGATCAGTAGGGAAACACGTAGGGCCTCCGGCGATGACAATATTCCATTTATTAAACTGGGTGATGGGTTGTACTGCTGTTCTTTATAATCTAATACACAATCTTAAATGTTCTTTTGTATTTATTCAATAGGTAATAAAACTTATTAAAACCACATATCAAAAAAAGACAGATTACTCAGTAAGAAAGCTATTTCACTTAATGGTATTTGCACATCGGCTCCTTACATTTGTGAGATAAAACGCCAACGTTTCTCTTGAAAGAGAAACTAGGAAGAGTGCTTTTGGGAGAAGCAAAGCTTCTGCCTCTCACAAACTGTTCTCATTCGCTCTAATACACTTTGTTTATTTTTCGGCTTAGAAACCTCCGATAAGTTATTTTATTCAGGTTCTTAGTTGAATGTCCTCAGGCCACAAGCTTAGCTGAAAGAAAGTACTGGGCTTGGAGCTGACTCTGCTCCCAGGGGCCAGACCTTTGATGTCTGAGCCAGGTAAAAACAGGATGCTGCCATCATATTTCAAGCTACATCCATCCAGCTTGAAGGAATAAAGTGAAGGAAAGATCAATATCTGCTTCTTCTCCTTTCCTATGAGGTTAAGATCAGGGACCCTGGATCCAGACTGCCTGGTTTGCATACCAAATCCAGCCCTGTAGCCTGGAGCAAGTTGCTCAAATCCATTTGTTCCTCCTTTTTCTCACCTGTAAAATGGAGCTGAAGAGAGTACAAACCTCCTAAGGGAATTAGGTTAATACTGATGAAGCACTAGCAAAAGTGCTTGGCACAAAAAGAGTACTCAACATGGGTTAGGTGGTGATGGTTATTATTCTCAAACATATATTTTTGTCCAAATCGACTTGACATCTTCATCTGGGTCTCTAACTTTACATGTCCAAAACTAAGCTCCTGTTATTCCCTCCAAACCAGCCCCTGCATCCTTTCAACTGCTCAGAACAAAACCATCAAGTCATCCTTGATTCTTCTCACAGTTGCTCCATCACAATTTTTGCTAGTCCTACCTTCAAAATACATCTGGAATCCAATCACTTCCTGCCTTCTCCAAGCTACCACCCTGCTGCAAGCCACAATCCTCTCTTGCCTGGATGGATACAGTGGCCTCCTACCTGGTCTCCTTGCCTCTACCTCTGTCCTCTCCTCCCAGTCTATTCTCAGATACACCACTCTCAACCGCTACACCATAGCTGCCACACAGTTTTAACAGAATTACTGTTGAAACTCAAGTTGGATCAGGCCACACCTCAGTTCAAAACCCTCCGTTAGCTTTCCATCTCACCCACAATAAAAAATCAAAGTCCTCACCATGTCTGCCAAGGACCTGTGTGTCTGAGTCTCTGTAATGTTTCTGCCTCACCTCCTTGTCTTCTCTCCACATTCACTCTACTCCGGTCACACACCAAGAGCACAGGTGCCCCTCAAGGGCTATTCACTTGCTGTTCCTTCCACATGGAAGACTCCTCCCTACTTTCTGCAAGGCTTGCTGCCCCATTTCCCCCAGGTCTTCACTCACATTTACCTCTCAAACAGTCACTCCCTGGCCTTATGGAAAATTTCACATCCCCCTCACCATAGTCCCTTGTTTTGCCTCATTTTTCTCTCCTTCCCAGTTTGTTACCTAACACACTTACTGTATTATTCTTATTTATTTATTTATTTTATTTTTTGGAGACACAGTCTTGTTCTGTTGCCTAGGCTGGAGTGCAGTGGCACAATCTCAACTCACTGCAACCTCTGCTTCCCCAGTTGAAGCAATTCTCCTTCCTCAGCCTCTCGAGTAACTGGGATTACAGGCGCCCGGCTAATTTTTGTATTTTTAGTAGAGACAGGGTTTCACTATGTTGGCCAGGCTGGTCTCAAACTTCTGACCTGAAGTGATCCGCCCGCCTCAGCCTACCAAAGTGCTGGGATTACAGGCGTAAGCCATTGCGCCCAGCCCCTAACACACTTATATTTACTTCTTTAGTGTGTTTCTGGTATGAAACCCCCTCCCTGTCCCCCCGCAGAATGTGGGCTCCATGGGGCACGAGTATTTGGCTGTATCCACAGTGTTTGAACATGACTTGAACGTGAGCATAAAGCAGGAGATCAAAATAACATGGATTATGTGAATAATAAATCTGCAAGTTGTCAGCTAATACAGTATTTTTCTTTCTTCTTGTCCTTCGGGATCCTGGGTAGATTAAAATTTTAAATACATATATTTTGATGTCATGTCCTTTATATTTTGATGTTTAATCACCAGAGTTATAGGATTTTTTTGATGTTGTAAATGTGCCCATCCATGCACAGAAAATAGATCTAACTCCATTCTTTTATCTGTGGTTCCTCTGCTTTTTCATAGCTGGCAATATGAAGCAGCTACTGCTCCCAGGACTAGCTCAGAGGAGCTCTTGTTCACTCCCCAAAAGCTCCATTAGTAACAGATTGCCCAACTGTTAGGCAACTTCAACGTGGGGAGAGCAGGGACTGTGTCCAGCTCTCCCATAACTGTATTCCCAGCACCTACATTTTTTTCTGCATGAATGAACTAGTTAATTGATGCATGCTTGGGTGGTTTATTGTGTTTTGTATCCCACACCAAGGGTGAGCTAGGCCACATGGCCTCTCTGGGTGAGCTTGCACATTCTCTGCAAGAGGAGAATATTGGAGTTTTAATAAAATATTTTGTTTCCTTTTAGATACTGGAAAGAGTTATTTTTAAGAACACTTCACCATCCTCCGTGGCATGATGACACTTTTAAATACAACAAAACTATTGCTTTCAAATGTGCTTTTTAAAGCAGCCCTCAGGAAAAAAAATATAGGTGTAGTTGTGTATGTGTATGTATGTATGTGTGTATGTATCTATGTATATGTCCATGGTGTGTATACACTCATGTATGCACATACATATGTGTGTGGAACAATGGGAAATCATAACCCTATGAAAATAGCTGAAAAGAAGGGGACAGGATGGGTAAGAGGCCAGTTTCCTTGTCTATCTTGTTTAAAAAACAACAAGCTGACTTCACTGAGAGCGCCATCCTTCAAGTTCTACCTAACAGCTCATTAGCCCCACAAATGGGAGTCAGTCACTTAGTCATTCTGCAGAAGGTTTCATGTCCATCTTTTCTCTCTCCTTTCACTAGTCCAGCAAATCCTAGGTGGGCACCTACTAAGTTCCTCAAACCATATTCTGGAATAAAGAATAAATTAGATAGACAAAGTCCTTCCCTTTATGGAGAAGAGAGATAATAACAAGTAAACTAATGCATATTTGACCCAATTGCAGGTAGACGCATGGGCTGTGAAGACATTTGAAGCAGAAAAAAGCTAGAGAGTGGAGGTGGAGGGTTCTGGCCGCCCCCTGCAGAGGCGATGCTTGAGCAGAGTTTGGAGTGAAAATGTGGAGGAAAAGCTCTCAGGGCAGAGGGAACAGCCAGGGCAGCAGTGAACTGGCCTGGAACGGCGAGAGAGGCAGTGCAATTACAGCAGACGGAGCCCAGGGGAGAGGATCAGAGACGGCATCAGCCCTGAGAAGGAAGGGCTCTGCTGAAATTTATTCCTGGGTACAGCATCCTCTGAGACGGACTCCACAAAGGTCATTAACTACATTTAGAAGCACAGAAGAACAATTGAAGGTATTAAAAAAAATAAAGCCTCTTCTGTTGCAGGGGGAATTACATATGCATGCAAAATGCAGTAGGGCCTTGTCCACATATTCACCAAAAGGGTTGGGATATCTTATTCCACCCCCACCCACCACTCACTACCCCCATTAGCCAGAATGAACAACATAATAGAAATTAACGGCAGGGCTAGTCTTCTTCAGGATGAAGCCTCTCAGCTGTCACCCCTGCCTCCCTCTTAAATGGCTGAGATCATCTCTGATCCTCCCCCAAACAAGTGGCTCTTTCTCTGGTCCCAGATAATTAGTTTCCCCAGACACAATGGGAAGGCCTTAGCCCAAGCTTTTAGGGAAGACGTTTGAAGCATAAGGGAATACTAGTGTTTTGCTTGGGCTATGGGACAAAAGTTCCGGAAATGAAAGGGTTTTTTTGTTGTTGTTTGTAATTATGCACATCCTGCAGTATCTGCATAATGGGTCCAATTCAGCCCTGGCCTTGCAGAAAAATTACCATGTCCCTGGAGGAAGGTCAGCATATGAGTGAACAGGAAGCTTCATGCTGACAATAGTGCCTTAATTTTTTTTTTTTTAAATTTTAAGGATGAACTTTGCTCTTTTAGTCCATTTAAAATGGTCTGCAGGCATTTGCAGACATGTTCTAAACACACCCACACTTGTAAAATGCACATACTTAAAATCGGCCTTGGCTTTGAGAGAACAGTATAAAGATTTTAGATGATAGATGACCTGACTGCTATATTCTTCCCAGTACCTGGTAGAATTTTAAAGCCAGAGGAAGCCTTATATGTTAGTCAAACTTTTTGTAACTAGAGATAGTCAGGAACACTATTGGCTAAAGGACCCAACGTGAATAAGACATGAGATGGGTTTAGGTTCATTTTCAAAAAAATTTCTTTAGAGAACTATACAAAATTTCATTTTGATTTAACGCCAGAAGGTTTTTTTTTTTTTTTAAACACGCTGGTTCTGCTCATGGTTTTGTAGAATATCTATGCATCTAGTTCAGAGTTTAATAAATGAGTTTTCAGTTAAATTTGTTGACATTTTTCACCATACAACCTTAAATCATATGGCAACCTCAAATGGGAGATGTGAACAGTATTCTTGTGGCTAATTTAAGTATTTGACAATAAAGGTTCTAATAAAAATCTTACAAAGAGCTCACTTATCAACATGGCCCGACTCAAATGGGTCTTATGAAGTCAAAGAGGTATGAATCCCTCATTTGGCCTCCCTCAAATTTCAAGGGTTTTAATGTTGAACATAATTTTCATAAAAGATTCAAGGGGTATGATTCCATATGCTTCTTCATTCCTAGTAAACTCAGGTCTGAAGAACTGATGCTCTTTTTCCATATATATGGTTATACAAAGGCTTTTGTCAGGCCAGGTATGGTGGCTCACGCCTGTAATCCCAGCACTTTGGGAGGCTGAGGTGGGTGGATCACCCACCTGAGGTCAGGAGTTCAAGACCAGTCTGGCCAACATGGCAAAACCCATCTCTACTAAAAATACAAAAATTAGCCAGGCATGGTGGCGGGTGCCTGTAGTCCCAGTAACTCAGGAGGCTGAGGCAGGAGAATCACTTCAACCCAGAGGCGGAGGTTGCAGTGAGCTGAGATCACACCACTGCACTCCAGCCTGGGCGACAAGAGTGAGACTCCGTCTCAAAAAAAAAAAGGCTTTTGTCACTCTCATTTTATTTTAATCATATTTTTATTTCTTTTCTTTTTTTTTTTTTTGAGATGGAGTCTCACTCTGTCACCCAGGCTGGAGTGCAGTGGCACAATCTTGGCTCACTGCAACCTCCGCCTCCCAGGTTCAAGTGATTCTCCTGCCTCAGCCTCCCAAGTAGCTGAGACTACAGGCACCCACCACCACACCCAGCTAATTTTTGTATTTTTAGTAGAGACGGCATTTCACCATGTTGGCCAGGCTGGTCTCAAACTCCTGACCTTGTGATCCGCCTGCCTTGGCCTCCCAAAGTGCTGGGATTACAGGTGTGAGCCACCGCGCCTGGCCAATTTTAATCATATGTTTCTAAGGGAGACTGTATATCTCCTTTTTTCCCTGGCCAACCATGATGGCATTTATTCACTTCAAACCCTGCCCTAATTAAAGTCCAAGAGAAAGTTGTTGCCTTGATGATTTAAGCATTTCTGGAGTTGTTTTTCCTACCAGCTGTTGCTCCTGGTTATCCAATCAACCTTGGTATGCTTCAGTGCACAATAAAATAAGTAGCAGCCAGGTCACTAGGGTGGGGACTAACAACTCCCTGGCTTCTCTAAGGTTCTCAGTGCAGCTTCTAGCCATTTAAATACCATCAAAAGTAAGAGACGTACCATTAATGACAGTCTCTTTGTCCCTAACTCCACTGTGCCTACAGCCTTGTTGCATTTTAATTAGGGCAAATAGTACATTCCAATTCCAGGCTGAAGTCCAATGCTCGCTTGGCTTTATTCTTAGGTGGCACAGTTTAAAAGATGTATTCTTTTGATTTTTACTCTTCATCTGCCAGAAAAACTTCAAAGAGTGGAAGAAAGGGAATTGGGGGATGGGAAAGGAATATCCCGGATAACCTCGCTACTTCCTCTGTGTGTGTTATGTGTGTGTGTGCTAGTCTCTTTCCCAACTTCTCTCTACAAGCCAGGATGTTCAGGTATAAAACAGCTGGCTAAGTAAGGTTTCACTTTTTCTTCCAGAAATTAAAACTAGGAAGAGCACTGATCAGTTCCACTTCTCCTCCTCCTTCTCCTCCCACCACCTTTTTCTCTTATGACCTTCTCACAAAACAACATCCACAGAGGGGTTGCTGTGAGACAGGTACCAAGATAAACATTTTTACATCTCTCCCAACATGAAGACATCCGATCAGAAAGTATGGGCTCTTAATAGAAGTAAATGGAATATGAAGAGTAAAATGGGAAGAAACTAAACACTGCAACTATACATTATATATAGGAAAGAGTCAGTTTGCTCCAGTGATGCTGATGTGATTAGGAAAAGGGCTAAAGTCAAAAATTAGTTTCCACTGTTCCTTTTTTTCCTGGCTGAAATTTTTTTCTTGCACGCACAGAGACACACCTACATACTCCAAACTTCACCAAAGATTCCAAATTTTTGCATTTAAATACAGCACACCAAACACCTCTCTTGCCCTAATTCCATTTCATTCTTGCGTTATCCATGCTAAAAAGAGTTTGCTCAGTCTACATGAGTGAAGCTATAGCCCAAAATAGATCTAACATCTGACTGATGGAAATTAATGAACTAAGAAAAGCATTTTAGAGTGGATAAATGAGAAACTGATGGGCAAATCATTTCTATGTGGTCAGATTAGACAAAAAGCACGAGAGGGCCATTTTGTCTAAGCTGGTCACCTAGCCGCCAGCAAACTGGCCACTACTTGGCCCACAGCTAGGTGGCCAATTTAGACAAAAGTTTCTCCTAGGTCAGCAGTGCCCACTTTCTCCAAGTGAGGAAAACTGGATAAAACTGAGTAAGAGCTTTGGGAAGCCCCAGAAGTAAACGATAATTAACAAGGGAAGTTGCTTTAAATTCTGATTTTCATCCTTCACAGGAAGAGACAATAGATGCACCTGTCATAAAATGAACTTCTCAGACAAGTAATTCTCCCAGCATCCACTTCTTCCTTTGCTTCCTCAGAGCCAGTTCCAAATTCTCAGCTGTATGAAATGAAAAACGTAGGCCAGGCACGGTGGCTCATGCCTGTAATCCCAGCACTTTGGGAGGCCGAGGTGGGCAGATCATTTGAGGTCAGGAGTTTGTGACCAGCCTGGCTAACATAATGAAACCCATCTCTACTAAAAATACAAAAATTAGCTGGATGTGATGGCACACGCCTGTAATCCCAGCTATTTGGGGGCTGAAGCAGGAGAATCACTTGAACCCAGTGAGCTGAGATTGCGCCACTGGACTCCAGCCTGAGTGACAGAGTGAGACTCCATTTCAAAAAAAAGAAAAAAGAAAAACTTAAAAACAGAAAGACAAGTAGTGGTTGAAAGACAACCGCAAGAGATGGTAATCACAGCAGCACAGGTTGGCTCTGGTTTGCTACTAGAGGATCCAGGAAGAAGCCCAGTGGATTTCTGCTCAATTCTGAGCACTGTGCTATGTCTTTGAATATCCACACCTAGCAGAACTATACAGAGGAAGTGCTTAGTAAATATCTGGTGACTCAATGAGTAAACTATAAGGAGCTGTAAGGTTTAGGGACAAAGCACACTGACATGCACACATCTCCTTAAGAAATACCCTGCATCGTGAGCTGAGATCGCGCCACTGCACTCCAGAGCCTGGGCAACAGAGCGAGACTCCGTCTCAAAAAACAAAACAAAAAACAAACAAACAAACAAACAAACAAAAAAGTCTTGCATCATTACAGATTTACAGATGCTCCCCTAATTCAGACTGACTCATTCTCAGCCTTATGCAAAGGGTTCCATTTTAAGATTTTACAGACTTAGTACATTAGTTTCCTATGGCTGCTGTAACAAATTACCACAAATTTGGTATCTCAAAACAACAGTAATTTATTCTCTCACAGTTCTGGAAGCCAGAGTCTGAGATGAGAATCACTGTGCTAAAATCAAGATGTCAGCAGAACTGCACTCCCCGCAGAGGCTTTAAGGAAGCATCTGTTTCTTGTATCTTGCAGCTTCTGGTGGCTGCCGGCATTCCTTGGCTGTGGCTTCATCACTAAAATCTTTAAGATCAGCATTTTCAAATTTCTTTCTGTTTCATCTTCACAGTGCCTTCTCTTCTGTGTAAGCAAAATCGCCCTCTGCCACTTTCATAAGGATGCATGTGACTGCAGTTAAGGCCCACAGATAATCCAGGATTATCTCCCCATCTCAAAATCCTTACTCTCATCTACAAAGACCCTTTTCCCAAATACGATAATATTTATAGGTTCCAGGGAGGACAACCTGATGTCTTTGGGAGCCATTACTCAGCTTAGTATTACTGAAAGAACAGAGCAGGTAGCAGTGATTGCAGCAAGTCTCACACTGTCTCTACTTGCTGCAAACATCTGTGTTATTTCTGCATAATGCCTGCAGTTACATATGTGGTATTATTGCAATACACAGCACATGCATTCAAACATTTTGGATTCAAATTAAAATCTGAGCTGCACAACAGCCTCCTGAATGGAATGACTGTGTAACTTGGGGAATGTCTACATTATCCATTATGTGGGGGCAGGAGTGGGGGACTAACGCCTAGTCTCTCCTGTGTAATTGGCCTTAGCTCTGCCAATTACTCTATCCTTATTGTTAAACACAATCCATGGGAGGAAACCCAAGAGGGAATTAGCTTATGTGGGAGAGGTTAGTTTGGGTAATAGGAATGTACTCTGCAGCTTTTGATTCAGTTTAGGTTCATTGACGGGTCAAGTTGGGTATTGGCAGAAAATTTGGAATTGAACCATTTTCTTTACCACTCTAATGCTGTGCACCGTCCCCTATGCTCCTTGGGTTTCTAGGTTAGAAACACTTCTTGAGGTGGGGCTGGCCCTCCACATGGTTTATTTCTGCTTCTTGCCTACAGACTGGGCATCAAGTCTGCTGGGAACCCACCCTACAGGACCCTCCTAAGGTAGAGAACTCCATCTCCACAGGGTTGAGTTAAATTTTCACACATATGAACAGATGGAATTATTCATACTTGAGCAGTTTTCAAAATTATGCTTTCATGGATTTGAACACTGTCATTTCTTGATTTATTCTCTAGTAATATTAATACATCTAAAATTCTTAGGACAATGCAGGGCTGAGATTAGGCTAAGGCAAGTGACACACTTGCCTTAGATGTAAAATTTAAGAGGGTGCCAAAAAACTCAGTAATCAAAATAACATTTTAAGGCAATATGTTAAAAATATCAAATCAAAATCAAAGCAGCAAACTACAGCTCACAGGTTGACTATCTCTGTAAATAAAGCTTTATTAGAACCAGTGAGACAGCCAGAGGGGAGGGGGTCCCCGGAAAAACTCCAACTGGCCTGTGCGCTGGGGTGGAGCTGCGGAAGTTTGTGCCACTTGCAGCAGGGAAGAGCCTGGCCCCTCCTCTTCCTGTGTGGAACCTGGGATTTGGGCGCGGTCCGGAAGTGCTCTAGATGAACTCTGGCCTTGCTGAGAGTCCCTGTTTCCCCTCTTTTTCCCTTTTCACCCAATAAAGCCCTGCTTTACTTACCCTTCAAACCATCTGTGAGCCTGAATTTTCATGGCTGTGTGATGGACAAGGACCCCATCTTTAGCTGAACTTTAGGAAAATTCCTGCAACACCAGGTCCAGGTGGGCCAAGTGTAGCATAGTCATGAAAGTGTTAACTGGATCTTGTCTTTAAAATACTGATATTTTGTTCATTAAGAATTTTTTGCATTATGTGATTTTAAAAAATAATTTTAAAATAACTTTAATTTTTAAACTGAATTCTTAAATATTTTTTTAAAAACTTTTTTTTCAAGACAATTATTACAATTTGATATGGAGCAAAAGTGCTTCATGTATTTTTTCCCAATCTGTCACAGAGAATGTTAAAAAGACATACTCAAGAATCACAATTTTAAGAAATTAATAATTTTTACTGCCTCATCAAGGATATTATTGGGTGAAATATACATTTTGTTTTACTGTGAGTAGACAATGGCCAAAAGTTTCATCTGCTGTTATTTTTTAACCATCAATGCAAATGTCAATGCAGTGAAAAGGCAAATAACATCTTAGAATTAGAATGAAAATGATTTTAACCCCAAAGACACCTTGAAAGGGTCTCAGGAGACACCAAGGTCTATGGGCCAGACTGTGAATTGCTGCCTTAAAGGGTAAAGCTTTCACAATATATCAAAAGCATTGTCAGTCACAAGATAAGATCCTCTGTCAGATGGGGGCAACATAATTATGACTAATCTCAAAATTAGTTTTGGAAAAATCAGTGAAGAGTTGAGCAAATTGACTGTCACATAAATAGTTTTGAGCAATCAGGAAATCTTTGAGGCTATAGATAAAATGTGAAAGAATCTGAATGGCATGAATATAATCCATGACCTGAAGGCATGGCCATTTTAGGGCAGCAAAGTGGAGAAAGAGCACCCCACCCATCATTTACCTTCCATTCCTTGCCCCCACTGCCTCCTGGGTAATGAGGGAGCAGAGGATACTAGAGCAGCAGCAGCAGCAGCAGCAGGAAGAGTGAGGCAAACGGAAGGAGAGCACAGGGCATCCGAAGGCTGCTCCAAGACCTTGGGGCCGGTCAGCCTGGTGCAGAAGCTCTCCTGCCATTTCCTAGCACACAGTCTTGGTTGAATTCCCAAAGCCCACTTCTGGCTGAGTCTCCTCCACCATGTGTAATATGGATTAATATTAATACCTTCCTCATACAATTGTTGTAAGGAGTACATGAGATGATGTAGCTAAGGCACTGAGCACAGAAACTGAGACAATAAGTATGCAGTAAATGTATCATATTAAGCAGAAGGAACATTATTTCTGTGTTCATTCACTGCCCAGTGTTCTGTAACTTTTCCCTACATGCATCAACACTTAGCCCAGAGCCTTCTCAGTGTTAGGTGTTCAGTAAGGGAAGCCTGTCTGGACCTGTCACTTCTTCCATGCTGCACTGAGACTCATGACTCAATGACAATTCATGCAGAAATCTGATGTTTAGGCTGGGCACAGTGGCTCACGCCTGTAATCCCAGCACTTTGGGAGGCTAAGGCAGGTGGTTCACCTGAGGTCAAGGAGTTCGAAACCAGCCTGGCCAACATGGCAAAATCCTGTCTCTACTAAAAATACAAAAATTAGCCAGGCATGGTGATGGGTGCTTGTAATCCCAGCTACTCAGGAGGCTGAGACCTGAGAATCGCTTGAACCTCAGGGGCAGAGGTTGCAGTGAGCTGAGATTGCACCACTGCACTCCAGCCTGGGCAACAGAGCAAGACTCCATCTCAAACAAAAAAAAAAAAAGGAAATCTGATGTTTAAATATGAAAAAATAGACATAAATGTGCAAATTATTATGTAAAAATATAAATGTTTGTTACAGAATTGTTTTATATTTTCTTAAAATCATTTTAGTATTGAAAACACATTGAAAAACAAAGGAATCAGCCTTAAAAAGTGACACTAGCAAAACAACACACCAACAGAAAAATACACCAACCCTGCTTTTTGCTAGTAGGTCCCTGTGGTAGACAGAATGCCTCCCATTCTACCCCAAGATGTCCACATCTTGATTTCCAGAACCTGTGAATATGTTACTTTATTTGGCAAAAGAACTTTACTGATGTGATTATGTTAAGGACCTTGAGATGGGGACATTATCCTGGTGAGCCCAGTGTAACCACAGAGGCCCTTAATGCCTGGTGAGCCCAACATAACCACAGAGGTCCTTAATGGAAGACAAAGGCAAATGTCAGGGAAAGATGTGACTTCAGAAGAAAGGCACAAAGAGATGCCACATTCCTGGCTTTGGAGATAGAGGAAGGGGCCATATGCCAAGGAATGTTGACAGCCTCTGAAAGCTGGGAAGGGCCAGGAAACAGACTCTCCCCTAGAGCTTCCAGAAAGGAACGCAGCCCTGCCAACACCTTGATTTTGACCCGGTGACACCCATGATGGACTTCTGAAATACAGAATCATAAGATGATAAACTCATGTTGTTCAAGCCACTACACTTGTGGTGACTTGTTACAGCAGCAAATAGAAAACTAATACAGTCCCAAAGCTTATCCAATCACCTGTGGCATACTTCAGTGCACAACAAAGAAGTAGCCAGGTCACCAGGGTGGGGACTAACAAGTCCTACAGCTTTACTAAGCTCCCCAGTGCAGCTTCTGGCCATTGAAATGCCAGAAAATAAGAGATTTCTCATGAACAACCATCCCTACCCATGAGGATTTGGATTCAAGAGTTCTGAAGTGTGAGAATATCCATATTTAACAAATCCTATTGGTGACTTGGTTAGACATGGTCAGTGGTCCACACTTTCACACACATTCATTTCTGTTTTTATTTTTTGGAGACAGAGTCTAGCTCTGTCACCCAGGCTGGAGTGCAGTGGCGCGACCTCAGCTTACTGCAACCTCCGCTCCCAGGTTCAGCAATTCACATGCCTCAGCCTCCTGAGTGGCTGGGATTACAGAAGTGCATGACCACGCCCAGCTAATTTTTGTATTTTTAGCAGAGACGGGGTTTCTCCGTGTTAGCCAGGTGGGTCTCAAACTCCTGATCTCAAGTGAGCCACCCTTCTCGGCCTCTCAAAGTGATGAATTTATAGGCATGAGCCACCGCACCCAGCAGAAACATTCATTTCTGTATGTAAGGTGCTTACAGTTTAGGGGCTGAGTAAATATAATTCCAATCCCTAATAGAAAAATATATATGCATTATTTTAAAGACAAGTCAACAGCCAGGGACAAGAGTAAAGGACTAGAAATGTCCTAGAACACATACATTCTTTTGTATGCTTATGTCAACAAAAACAAGTTACAGAATTAAACCAGATGAGAACTCCGTCTGCTCTCCCCTATGCGACCAGTGCTTCAGGGTTAGGGGGCAGATGAAATGGAATCCTGGCAGCCCTATAGACCTCTCACTGAAAAGCATCCCTGCTGACCACAAACTCAAGCCGGGCCCTTCCTACCTCCTCACCTGTCTCAGCTGTTTCCTGATGAGGTGGAGATGTGCTGGCCCAGGGCGTGTCATCTTCAAACTGAACCCAGTTGCTGATGGCCGAGGCCAGGTCAGGTGGGGGCTGCTCAGGGCTCCCAGGTGGGGAAGCTGCTTCAGAGATGAGGCCCATCTTTTCAGAGGAGTCATCCTGCTCCGAGTGGGAATGGTCTTGAGAGCCTCCATCCACCACATGGTTCTCCCCGGAGGAGCTCTCGGACTGGTCTGGGGAAGATGACAGTCCTGGGAGGTGCTCTTCCGTGCCCCCTGAAACAGATACCAGACGCCACCATCATGTGAGGAAGGCCGCTCTTCAGAGCCATCTCATGGAGGCAAAAACTAAGGATGACCATGGGGTGCCCGCATGACTCGCCACTGCAGTGAGTGGGGAGAAGAAAGAGCCACACCCATCTGACTGCATGTTAAATGACTGTTTCCCTAATCATGTGTAAACGCTGTAAGCTCAGCATGTCTCCAGTCAGTATCCTGGCAGGCAGAGACGAGGAGCCTTCTTCACTATTCTTATGCCAGCATCTACTCCAGTGCTTGGGGGTCACAAAGGAAAGTGCTTACAGAGGTCAAGTAAGAAATATACCTGAGTCAAGTGGGACAAGTGAAAGGCAAAAGGGACTGGTGGGGACTGTGGCTGAACAAGAGCACTTCTTTCTGAAGACATTCAAATTCAAATTTCAAATTCTTTGCAGTCTAAGCTATACACAGCCACAGGACACCAGGTGCAAACCCATGTGCACTAATGACCAGCTGAATGTAACCTAGAGGTTATTTCTGCAGCACTGTATCACTTGATTGGCCCTAGAAAATTAAACAGCCTTCACAATTTTTTTTTGGAAATTAAAAAAACTGGCCGGGCGCAGTGGCTCACGCCTATAATCCCAACACTTTGGGAGGCCGAGGTGAGTGGATCACCTGAGGTCAGTGGTTCAAGACCAGCCTGACCAACATGGCAAAACCCCATCTCTACTAAAAATACAAAATTAGCCGGGCATGGTGGCACATGCCTGTAATCCCAGCTACTTGGGAAGCTGAGGCAGGAGAATCACTTGAATCCAGGAGGCGGAGGTTGCAGTGAGCTGAGATTGCACCACTGCACTCCAGCCTGAGCAACAAGAGCGAAACTCCGTCTCAAAACAACAACAACAAAAAAAAAACTATATCCTGATTATGGTGGTAGATACACAAATCTATACATGTGCTGAAATTCATCAGCTGTACAACAAAAGAAGTCAATTTTTCTGTATAAATGTTTTTAATCAAATAATTAATATAAAATCTTTTCTCCCATCACTAGCCAACCAGTCCATCTGCAAGTATTCAAAGCCTCTACAGCACTGTCAAACAGAAATAAAATGTGAGCTACATATGTAATTTTAAATTTTCTAGTAGCCACATGAAAAAAATTAAACACAACAGCAGAAAGTATTTTAATAATACACATTTCAACCCAATGCTGAAAATTTATAATTTCAACATGTAAGAAATATAAAATTATTAGCTATTTAATTTTTTTAAACTAGGTCTTTGAAATTTAGCGTAGGTATCTGATGCTTACAGCACATCCCAATTCAGACTTGTCACATTTCAGGGGCTCAGTAACCACATGGCCACCATATTGGAGAGCATACCTGTCGACTCACACTTTCTAGGTGTTATAAATGACAGTGGGATGACTTCAGTTGGCACTGGTAGCTGTAGTAGAACAGAATCAACTCACATGTCTCTGCAAATATCTCCTGGATCCTACCTTGACCTTCATCCCTGAGCACAAGTTCTCCAAAGTCAATATAGTCATCCTCCTTATGATCAAGGATGACCGTACTGAGCTCTTTCCACGTGCCAGGCACTGCTCTAAGCACTTTTATGTATGAATTCACTTAAGCCTCACAGCAACCTGTGAGATAGGTACTGATTATCCCTACTGTACAGATAATGAAACTATGCATGGAGAAGTTAAATAAATAATCTACCCAAAAGCATATCACTCATTCCTGGTGCAACAGGGATTTGAACCCAAGCACTCTGGCTCCAGAGCCTGTCACTTTTAACAACTACTTTTAACAACTACGTTTTAAAAAGGCTGAGAGTAAAGTATTTGGTAAATATTAAGTTTTTGTTTCTTGGGAGAAAAGAGCCACTACTTTTGGTGTTTCCAAGCCTCTTTTTAGGGCCCCAAGGTTCCCAAGATGCTTTTTCAGTGTGTAAATTCTTCCACTTAGGATTCTAAGATCTCAAGAAAGAAAGTGAGAAACTGACTCTTTTTTCTATATTAAGATCCCACCCAAAGAATAGTCAAGTAGAAGCCATAACAAATAGACATGGTTCTTTGACAATCTCTTCACTTTAGGAAACGAAGGCACTCCTTACCCTGCGAGTGGGCAGGAAAGGGTGGCTCTTCATTGAAGGAGACCCATTCTGACTGGTGGGTGGCAATCACATGGTCCAAAGTCGTCATGCTAAAAAGGCACTGGTCATCTTCACACTGCTGACCTCAGGTGAACCCCAGAATACTGTCTGGGGTGGGCTGGAGTAGGGGTATGGTAGTACGGTAGACTTGGGTCCAGGGTCTGTTCTAGGTGTCTTGCCAAGGGCAGTACTCAGAATGTAGACAGATCAGCCCCTCTTGCCATTGGTTAATCTGCCAGGCAGAAATCTGTTTAACAAACAAACAAACAAAAAATTTAAAAGGATAACCATCACATTATACTGAATCCACATAGGTCTAGGGCTTTTAGCGCTGCCCACAAGAAGGCCTGGGGTGGTTTCCAACTTGCCTTACTTCGCTCTGTTCCTGTCATGCCCTCACCTTTTATACTGAAATGTCTGTCTTTAGCATCAAGGTTTCTAGATAAGCCTTCATATCACACTTGCAAATAATTACACAAATTTCAGCAATTAGATTCTCTAATTTCCCTAATTATTGTATTTTAGAAATATTGTCATCTATAATACTATCATTGCAAAACAAATATTAAAACTTTTCAAAATGCTTTCACTTTCTCTTACTAGCTGGCAAAATAAAAGCATGTTTTTTTCTATTAAATTAGTCCAGTTTCTTGCCTTAGGCAGGTAACTCTTTATAAACCTGATTTAAATCTCTGGCAGAAACCCAACAATCTCCAGATGGTATCTCCAAGCATGGTTTATCAATCAAGAAAAATAGAAATGAAGTGATCTTGTTCATTTGGAGTAAGAGGATAGGGAACATCTGTGGTAGTGAAAAATGTGAGTTAGAGTAACATTTTCAATCTAGGCCTATTTAAATTAGTTACAACGGTCTAGCCTTTGCTCACACTGCAATTATGTTCTAGGAATACAGAAAGATTCTTAATTGACATAATTTTGTTTATGGTATTAATATCTTTTTACAACCTGAACCTAGCTCTTGATCTAATAATGATTTATAATGAATTAATAAAATCTGAATTTATCTAAAATTAATGTGCTTCCACAGAAGAGCTACTATATACCTTGAACTATATCAGTTCTTATTAACTAAATATACACAATATTCAGATAGTTTCTAGAACAACTTAACTCACAGTCTTCCAATTGCTGCACAATGAAAAGTTTAGGAAATTTTACTGCAGGTTATCATCTGCAGTAAATAATCTCTACATGGGATAATCGGTAAAAACATGAACAGCTTTTGCTTTTTTGGAGTTTAAAATAGTTTTGGCACGTGATGCTTCCTAAAAACAACTAATGTTTATATAGAACTTATAATTTTCAGAAACACATTTTCATACCATACTTCACTTGATTCAGTAGCCATTTTGATGAGTAGGACTCATAGTACTCTAATTCTTCTATGGATAAAGAAATTTGGGCTGAGAAAAATTAAGTGACTTACCTAATACTTTTAGTGCTTCCAGGCCCTTTTGGTAAAATGCTTCCTCCAGGCTAAGTGGAAGAGTTTACAAATCTCAGCACAGTGGCTGACTTTTCTTCATAATAAGATCTCACCCAAAGAATAATCAAGTAAAAGCCATAACAAGCAGGTGTGTTTGAAGCACCACGCTAAGTGATAGATCCAACCCTTGAGCCCAGGTCTTCTGCAGCCAAAACACTCTAACCCTGGTGTCACAGCCACAAAGAAGTACAACAGAATACAGTACATATAGACTATCACCCAAATTAAGTACTTTACAAATATCAATTACAATGGAACTGTAATGAAATGTCCGGGAAACTCCCCATGTGAAAGTTTGCCAGCACATCCCAAGCTGCATAAAGGATGGGAAGCCCAGAAGCCTCTTCTCCAAGTCCCTCTCCTAGGATCCTTGCCAACCACAAGGCCAGACCTAGGCAAACAGCCTGGAGAGAGCAGGTCTCCCAAACCAGATCTTACCAGAGAGCAGTGCAGGGTCCACAAGCACAAAGAGCTGATTCCCACTGGCTTCTGCCTATGACGACTTTCTCAAGCCCTGTCAAATGTGTGTCACTCAATGTGGTAATGGCTGCGGGCCAAGATAAGGCAGTAAAATTGAAGAGTCAGATTCCTCCTCTTTCAATGACAGCAGCATGTAAACCAGCCCCACAGCACCCGTCAAAAAAAAAAAAAAAAAAAAACCCACAATACAAGTCCCTATGCTGACACATGCAGTGTCATCACTCAATGGGGAAAACATCCTGCCAATCCTGCAATGATGAACCCAGCAAAAGTCATGGATAAGTGGGGTAGGGAAGAGAACAGGGGACGAAGGTGAAGGTAAGAGGAAAATATTTAAAAATTTTAAACTGAAAGGTTTTAAAGATCAACAACTTCAGGTGTTATGAGAAAACTGAGGCCCAAGGAAATCAGGCGCACGAATAGAGATTGTGATCACAGGCCCAGGAGTTAGGTTGTTTGGATTTGAGTCCTATACAGTCTTGGAGTCCTATACAGTCGTGGACTCATAACTCAACCTCTTTAAGCTTCAGTTCAACCTTGTACAGAAAGAATAATAAAACTCACTCCATAATTCCGAGGATTAAACAAGATAATGTACGCCAAGTACTAAGGACTGGATGTAATAAACCCTCTGTAACGATGACAATGAAAACAGCAGGTGACCTTACAGAGGGCTTACTGTGCCCCAGGCTCCATTCCAAACCAATGTTAGCTATCGCCAGCACTGCTGCTATTGTTAAATGACTCGCCCAACATTGCGTAACTTGTTCGTAGAAGTCTTGGGACTGGAATGCAGATTTCATGAAACCACTGCATTTCTGTCATTTGCAGAATCTGGTTTCAGTCATTGTTCAAAATGCTAAGTAGAGTCATGTGCTCAGCTACAGTGCCCAGAAGGCAGATTCTAAATCTTCTTCATTATAGATATAGGTGCATTCTGGCCAAAGTACCAAGACCATTCCTCAGAACGTATGAACGAAAAAAGAGCCCCAAAACTTTATCTATCCTTCCTTCACTTGTCCCAGACCAGACATGGGCTGGTGACAGACAATGAGTGGTCCCAGTGAAGACTGGTGGAACAAATTGATCACATGGAACCCCCCATCATATTCCATACCATAAATCCATAAAATGGATTTTAGGTATTTGCCATGGAAGAGCCACACCAATAAGCCATAAGAAATTAGACCTTGAAAAGTGCTGTGCTAGCAGCTGGAAACCCACAGAAGAACCCAATAATTGTGAGGTTAAGTTCATACTGGAATTAGTTTCTTGGTAAAAACCTCACCCCATTTTTAGAATGTGAATCATAAAATGAGGTTTAGAATCACCACAAATGAGTGGTGACTCAGTATCAGCAGGAGGATTGACCAACAGATGCTAAAAGTTTCACTGAAGTCTTGGAGTTGCCATTTCAGAGAGCTACTTCTTTCTCAGCATTATACAAAAATTTGTAGAAGGGAGAATGCAATTGTCTGATAAGATGGGGGTCATAGAAGTAGTTTTGTCTTATGACAGTCCTCTAATTGCCACAGTTTAGCCATAGGGAGATCTCTGAGAGTTGGAATCATATGGGACTGGGTGGGTTTCTGAGATGTGAAGGATGTCCTTGATTCTGGACCAACAGAGGGACAACTGAGGGAAGCCTCTGGACAGGGGATCACTGCAAGTGACAGTAAAAATCAGAAGCAGACCTTAACAAGGTGTGTTTCTGTCTGAACAAGCCTCTGTCTCATGAGAGCAGAGGTATCTACTGGGGGAATATGGACTGAAGGGATTGATTGACCATAAAAGCTAAGGAGAGTTCAAGGGGAAATGAGAAGATGTGGGAGGTTTAAAAGCAGAGAGTGACTCGAGAAGTGTGCTTAAGGGAGATAAGCCTTCCTCAGACAGTGCTGGACGAAGCGTGGTGATGGAATTTTTCAGCCATCAGTACCTCCGGTGTGTTTCACAAAGTTGGGGGGCACAGTCATCAGGAACATGTACTGTTTCTGCCCATTCTAGGGCCTGAGGGTCAAGGAAGAACAAAACAGCATCTCTGCCCTCAAGCAGCTGTCAACTGCAGGGAGATACCACAGCAACCTAAAACAATAACTTCTGCTCTCTAACCTATTCTGGTGGTTAGTCACTAAAAGTAGGACAGCAGCAAGTAAGAGTGTTAAGAGACTTCTGAGAGCTTGAGCTACAGGTGGTCTTGAACTGTACCCTAAGCCGGAAAGGAGGGGTCTGAGCAAAAGAGCTGTGGGGCACAGGCACTCAGGAAGAGGGAGCAGGAATGGCATGTCTAGCCCACAGTGAGTTACACTCTGTTCATCTGAAGAGGGTGTCAAGCATCCTGGAAAAGGAGCTCTAAGTTTCAGAACGAGTTTGAGCTCTGGAGCTTACCCTCTCCAATCCCACTGCCAATGCCTTGGCTCAGCCCCTCATGATCTCTCACACAGACAGTTGCAAGTCTCCTACCTGTCTCCCTGCCTTCAGTATCACCTGCTCAAACCTACTATCCAGCCTATTATGCTAGAGTTATCTTCCTAAAACCTGAAAATGGCTATGCTACAGCTCTGCTTACAGCTCCTCAAAGTCTCCTCACAGGATAAAATGAAGTATGAGAAATGAACAAAGGATTCCTGAGAGCAGGGGTTGCATGCTATACCCTCAGCATTGAGCATAGCGCCTGGCACATGTTAGCAGCTCAATAAAAATTGTTGTATAAATGCAGGCACTTTGTGAATCTGGCCCTGATCCACCTCTATAATCCCATGTGTCATTCTCTCTCCTTGTGAATCCTATATTCCTGATGAACTGAGTTATTGAAAGACTGTGTTTTTTAATATACTTTGTCCTATTCGATCACTTGTTCATATATTAATACATTATTAAATACTATATTTGGGATACATTTTCCCTACATTTTTATTTCATGAGCTCCTGCTCACCTTCAAGTCTTAGCTCAATCATTATCTCAGGCCTGGCTCAACAAGCATTTATGCCAAGTGGCAATCACTGAATGCAAAGATAAAGAACACAAATTATTTTGCCATAAAACCTTTATAATATGCATGCTCATTGTTTTTTGCCTACTCAACACCCAAAACTCCTTTCTTTTTCGAGAAAAAAAATATTATCTTTACATCCCTCCTGGCAATTAATCCAGGCTTTGTCAATGGCTGCTAGAATATTGAGGGAATGCTAAAAGGTACAAGGGCCTTGAATACATGCAAGAGTGGCATGCGAACAATGGAAACTTGACCCAAGCCCAGAAGCAGGCACAACTCAATTCCGTGGCAATGGTGACAAGTGCGGCATCCTAACCAGACCCATGGTGTGACTCTGGCTCTGTTCACTGCCGGCTAGGTCCTATGGCTCCTACCTATTTTCCAAGCCACGTTTGAGAGTCATCTGGCAATCCAATGAGCTCTTTCATACCCTTCAATAGACTTCTTTCCTGCTTGTATTAGCCAAAATTAATTTCTGTTGCTTGCAACCAAAAACTCTGATCTATGGTGGTACTCCTCAACTTCCAATAAGTAAAGTACCATACTTCCCACTTGCCCTTTATCCCCCATATCTTCTGAATGCTGATACTATCTTAACCTACACTCATTTACCAAATTATAATTAAATTATTTGCTAATGTGGCTATATGAGGAAAGGGACTTGATCTTTTGCTTATTGATGTCTTTAACTCTTAGAATAGGGTATGGCTTTTAGTAAATGTTTGTTGGGTTACCAGCTGAATGAATGAATGAATGAATGAATTTGCCTTAACATACAGGAGGTAGCCTCTTCAGCTCTTTTGAGACGTTAATAAATGTTTTAGGAAGGTTAATTTAAACACTATATGTAAAATAGCTTTGGAGAAAATCTAGATATAGGGAAATATGTTCATTCCCCTTTCTCTTTGATCTAAAATTATATCATCCAATTCCAATACAGCAGACACTAGACATAGGGACTACTGATATGTGGTTAATCTGAATAAGTTGTTCCTTAAGTGTAAAATATACACCAGGCTTTAAAGAGTATAAAAAGGTGTAAAATATCTAATAATTTTATACTGCTTTCATGTTAAAATGGTATCCTGGATGTATTAGCTTAAGTAAAACATACTGTTAAAATTAATTTCACCAGTTCCTTTCAACTTTTTTAAATGAAACTACTAAAATATTTAAAATCATATATAAGTAGCCCACACTATATTTCTTCCTTTTTTAACTGAGACAGGATCTCACTCTTGCTCATGCTGGAGTACAGGGCACTATCACAGCTCACTACAGCCTTGACCTCTCTGCAGGCCCATGTGATCCTCCCACCTCAGCCTCCTGAATAGCTGGGTCTATAAATGCACACCATCACACCCAGCTAATTTTAAAAAATGTTTCCGTAGAGACAGGGTCTCACTCTGTTGCCCAGGCTGGTCTCAAACTCCTGGGCTCAAGCAATCCTCCCACTTCAGTCTCCCAAAGTGCTGGGATTACAGGCACAAGTTACTGCACCTGGCCTCATGGTATATTCCTATTGGACAGCAATGCTCTAAAGCAGTCCATTTTTTATTTCATCCTTGATTTTGAAGGCTACTTTTCACAAGACAGAGAATTTTTCCTTCAGTATTTTGCCTTTTGGTCTGAATGTTTCTAATGAGCAGTTGATTATATGTAATTACTCATGCTTATATAATGTGTCTTCTTTCCTCTAATGGCTTTCAATATTTTCTCTTTATCTTTCATTTTCAGCAACTGACTATAGTGCATTTGGATGTAGTTTTCTTAGAACTCATTTTACTCGAAGTTAGTGGAGTTTCTTGAATCTGTATGTCAGTTTTTTCATTAAATTTGGAAAAACTAAGTCAGTATTTCTTCAAATGTGTTTTTCTGCCCCTTTTCCATCTCTTCTGCTAATCTGTCCTTGCGTTCACTGACTCTTTCTCTTCTCATCTCCATTCTCCCATAAGCTTATCCCATGAATTTTGTATCTTATTCAGCTTTTCCATTTTATAATGTTCTTTTACAGTTTCTATTTCTTTGCTGTGATGCCTTATATATTCACTCATTGTGACAATATTTTCCTTTAGTTCTTTGAACATATTTATAATGGCTGCTTTAAAGACTTTGCCTGCTAAATCCAACCTCTAGACCATTTGGGATTAGTTACTATTGTTTTTTGTTTTTTTGTTTTTTTTTTTTGCTTGACTATGGTTTTTACTTTCCTAAGGTTTTTACTTTCCTAAGGTTTTTTTTTTTTTTTTTCATACCTAATAATTGTTGGTGATACACTGAAGACCTTCTGGATTTGACTTTCCTCTGCAGAGTGCTGATGTTTGTTCCAGCAGGCAGTCTGACCAAGTGCTGCTCGCCTAGAGCTTGTATAAAGCTTGGTCTTTTACTTCATTGGATTAATTTGTTTCCCATGGCCCTCTAATTGCCATAGGACTCAATTTCTAAACTCTGTCTCCCCTGTAGATCTTGACAGGGTATGATGGTTAATATTGAGTGTCAACTTGATTGGACTGAAGGATGCAAAGTATTGTTCCCAGGTATGTCTTTAAGGGTGTTGCCAAAGGAGATTAACATTTGAGTCAGTGGACTGGGAGAGGCAGACTCACTCTCAATCTGGGTGGGTACCATCTAATCAGTAGCTAGTGTGGCTAGAATAAAGCAGGCAGAAGAAAGTGGAATGACCAGACTTGCTGAGTCTTCTGGCCTTCATCTTTCTCCCATGCTGGATGCTTCCTGCCGTCAAACATCAGACTCCAATTTCTTCAGCTTTTGGACTCTTGGACTTACACCAGTGATTTGCCAGGGGCTCCTGGGTCTTTGACCACAGACTGAAGGCCACACTGTCGGCTTCCCTACTTTTGAGGTTTTGGGGCTCGGATTGGATTCCTTGCTCCTCAGCTTGAAGACAGCCTACTGTGGGACTTCACCTTGTGATCAATACTCCTTAATAAACTACCCTTCATATATACATCTATCCTATTAATTCTGTCCCTTTAGAGAACCCTGACTAACACACAGGGCTTGGTTCTAGGCTTTGCTAGGGTAGTTTCAAGTAAATCTTACTCTAGAGCATGGGCTGGCAAACTACAGCCACAGCCTAAGTCTGGCCCTCTGCCTTTTTTGGTAAATAAAGTTGTATTATTAGTATATTTACCAGCCACACTCATTAGTTTACATATTGTCTATAGCTGCTTTTGGTCTACAATAGCAGAGTTGAGTAGCTGTGACAGATACTGTATGGCTCACAGGGACTGAAATAATTACTGCTCAATAATAATAACTACTGGCCCTTTACAGAAAAAAATTTACAGACCCTCCTTGAGAACATGATCCTTACCCCTAAGACACAGGCTTTCCATACTTGGTTGGATGCTTGAGATGTTAATAAGACGTTAACGAGCTCTTTCCACTGTGGCTGGGCTGGACCACCAATGTCCCCCACTATTGCCTGATGTCCAGTTATCTCTGTCCCATTCTCAATCCGCCAGCAGCCACTCTATTAAGCTCTGCATGGTTTCAGTGTGCACCTGTGCACTCTAAGCTGGCCAACGGTTCTCTGGGTACACCCAGACATACTTCTGCTCCTCTCTCCCCATCCCCATGCTCTCTGCTCCCCAACTCTCTGCTCTCTGGTGCCCTGTCCTGCAGATTCCAGCTGCTTCAATTGCCCCAAACTCTGATCTCTGTTTTCTTAGCTCAGCAGGACTGCTGTGCTTGGCTTAGACTCCAGCTGACCACACTGCAGTCAGGAAACTCTTCCCTGGAAAAGAGCCAAGGCGAGTGTCAGGCTCACCTCAGGATAGAAAATCTTGTGCTGCCTGTTGACCGAAGCCTGAAAACAGTTGCCTCATAGATGTTGCTGTTTTGTGGTTGTTCGCTGCAGAAGAAGGGCTAGTTACCAAGTATAACCAGAACTGGAAGTCCTCCCCTGGAACATTACTTTCTGACTTGTGTTCACTTTTAAAAAGAGACTAGTTCAGACATCTAAATACAGGTCATTTCACACTAATGTACTGAAAATTAATTGGAAATTTTACAGAAATTTTATAAATTATATGAGAATAAAAGGAAGGTTTCATTCAGCCATATAGATTAATTCCATTGCTCCAGAGCTGGGAAAATGATTTATTTTGTTAGGTTAGCTATGCTATATAATACAAAAACATTACTTGTGCCTGGTTAGTGATCCAAAAGAGGTTGTTAAATCTTTGGCCATCTTCTCTGTCTACCTCTTTTTCATAGGTATTCAGCTAGGTAGCGTCTATGAAAATCTCCACATCCACTTTTTGGGTTTGAGACTACTGGCAACCACTGTCCAGTCATCTGTTTGGAGTTTATGCAGAAACATCTTCAACTAGATCCTGGTGTCCATTCCAAACCCATAAGTAAGGCCTCAGTTTTCTCTTGAAAAAGGACAAGCATCTAAAGGTCAAATCAAAAGCTACAAAGAAAGGAAGAATGGGAAAAACAGACTACACATAAATTCTATATATTTCTTTACAGTGTTCTTCTAAAGCAAGATATTCAGCTACCTTATTGAGCATCTATTATGCACTCAGAATTGGGCATAGCACAGCGACACAAGATAATAACAAGCTTTCATACACTGATATCTGTGTCACAGTGGGCTACAGGAGCCATAGAAGCTGAATCAGAAAGTTGAAATAACCATGCTGCTTGTTTCATAAGTTGCTAGAACAAAGAGAAGACTGGAAGGCCCCATTACCCTGTGAGGAAGACTAAATCAGATTAAGGACTTGAATACTGCTTCTCTTCCCTTTCCTTCTTCCACGTTCTTTTCCTTGATGAGAGACCTGAATTCTCATTAATAAAACCTGAACAGAGTTCACTGAAGAACACACACACACACACACACACACACACGCACACACACACACACATTAATCAACAGGTACCTTGATGCTCCTAAAAGAGAAAATGAGTTGAGTAATCCTGGTTGTTTGCTCTTATTATTTCGACGTTTAAAAATTTCATTCTTTCATTTAAATATTTTATTTTAAAAAACAAAAGGAGACCACCCAATCTTCTTCCAATTTCCATTGAAAACTGGGGAACAGAATGAACACCTCAGCCTCAAGTCAAACATGTATGAGAAAGAAGTCCAAAAGAAACAAATGTCATACTTTGACCACAGTTAGCATCTATCTATGATTCTCCATAAGTGAACTCCCTCTTCTTTTTCTCTTACAAGCACACACAGCATAATCTCCTAGCCCTAGGTGGCTTCCTTCTCTAAAGTCATATTACTTGTGTGTATATGTGTGTATACACACTTATAAATACACACATTTATGTACATGCATACATATATGTATATCCCAAGGTTATAATTACAAAATACTCTACTGTGTGATTTTCCTTCAAAATCAACAATCCCGATGGCTCTGCTATCTAACAATTCCATGGCCCCACATTCAGAGTCAAGAATCTAAGTTACAATTGGCTTGAAAAACTGGTTAGGCATTGCCTCTGATCTTTGGTGCATTCCTGAGGCAGTGACCTTGACTGACATCCCCACGTACCTGAGCAGTGTATCACATTAGTGAATGGCTCTGGTAGGAGGCCAGGCTTTAAAGTTTGCAAAACATTTTCCAGTTCCTTGAACTCTTAGAAGATACTGACTTACTCCATCTTGGTACATTCATCTTGGTTTAACTCCACTTCATATTTTTTTTGAAATGAGAATACTAATATTTTGTCTGTGTGACAGTAGGGAGTTGATGTGGATAATTTCTTATCTATATTTTAGAGCCATATATAAATTAGATGCATTTTACAATTCATCTAATTTCAGAGAAGATAAAATATTTTTTAAGGCTGGGCACAGTGGCTCACGCCTGTAATCCTAGCAATTTGGAAGGCCGAGGAGGGAGGATCACTTGAGGTCAGGATTTTCTGACCAGACTGGCCAACAAGGTGAAACCTCGTCTCTACTAAAAATACAAAAATTAGCCAGGTGTAGTGGTGTGCGCCCATAATTCCAGCTACTCGGGAGGCTGAGGCAGGAGAATCGCTTGAACCCAGGAGGTGGAGGCTGCAGTGAGCCGAGACTGCACTACTGCACTCTAGCCTGGGTGACAGAGTGAGACTCCATCTCAAAAAAAAATAAAAGTAAATATAAAAATAAATATATATATATATTTACTTATTTATACACACACACACATATATTTCTTAGAATCAATGAAATTGTCTTATTTTTTACCAGTTACCAAAAATTACAATTAGTATATAGTTCCAGAATGCAAAGAACTTCATGGGTTATTTCAATTCACTTTTACAGTAACCCTGAGATAAGTAAAGCAAATATTTCTCTCACTTGATAAAGTAACTGGCTCAGAGAGGTTCTGTGACTAGATCAAGGTCACAGAGCTAACCATCTCCCAGAATTGGGACAGAATTACAGACCTCCTGACTCTATAAATTCTGCACTCTTTCCACAACAGCACATTCTGCCTTCTAGAAATGAGGTATAACTGACAGTGTTCACTGCATCACCAGCATCCATTTCTTCTCATCATCCTGGTTTAAGCCAATCACAATAATTCCTATTCCTGCTTTCCTATCTTCACCTAGAGGTGGTAACTTCACCAACTTCTAGCTAGTTAAACATAAATGGAGATACAGTGAGAAATATAGTTCTAAAATATAGTTCTAAAATATAGTTCTAAAAAGTATTTTTTATCTTTGTTTTGTTTTGCTATCCCAATGAAGGAGACAGATTAGTTCATGCAGCTCTGATCCTTCTCATTTTCTCTTTTTTCCCAACTTGAATATGGTCTTAACAGCTGGAGCTACAATAATCATAGGAAGGACAGGCTAAGAGAATAATAGTCATTGGCCCTGATGTCACTGAGCCACTGAACTGATATCAACAATCATTTGTTTCTCTACTTTTTATGTGAAAAAATACATTTTTGCTTAAGCTATTAGAATTAGACTTTCTGATGCATGCAGATGAATGTAACTCTAACCAAAAAAAAAAAAAAAAAAAAAAAAAAAAAAAAACAGAAGAGATCAATGTGGTAGGCAGAATCCTAAAATGACCCCATTATATCTGAGCCCTGGTATTACTCTTGTAGTTATGTTATACTGCATGGCAAAACAGATTTTACAGATGCAATTAAGGTTACTACTCAATTGACCTTAAGACAGGGAGATGATCCAGGTGAGCCAAATTTAATTAATGAGCTCTTTAAATGGGGGCTTCAGTCCTGCAACCACAAGGAGCTGAACTCTGCCAACAATAGGCCATAGCCTGAAGGGGACCCTGAGCTCCAGTGAGAACACCACTGGCTAACCCTTGATTTCTGCCCATGGTACCCTGAGCAGGGAACCCATTCAGACTGTACCAGACTTCTGACCTAACAAAGAGTGAGGTTTCAACACACATTTTGTGGTCCTGTGATACACACTTACAGAAAACCAATACATAAACCAAGAAAATCTCTGATTGTCAATGAGATTGGGAAAGAAAAAGGGAGTATAACAGTAAAAAATGGGAGGAGAATTTACTCCAGAGCTTAAAATCTTTGGAGTCTAGGCAAAGCCTTCTTTAAATAATTTCCCAATATGGATAAGGGACTGAACTTCAACTAAAATCAACCGTTATCCATAGTAGGGAATAAACAAAGACAATGCAAAACAGCAGAAAATACAAAATTACACATGTCGCACTTTGAAACATACTACATGGGTATTCTCTCTCCAGGTTTAATTTCTGTTTTTCTGCCTTGCTTATTTAGGCCACTGTAAAATTAGGTTGCCTTTTCAGAGATATGGGGCAAGGCTGGAAAAGTGATCATTTTTAGTGGAGAAGGTTAAGGAAAATTTTGGGGTATGTTCCCTTTCGACATCAGGAGGCCAATGGCAATTCAACCAGTTTTCTGGAGCAGCAGTGATCATTACACGCCAGTGATTCTTCTTAACAGTGAGGGATGTTAACATTTTAGAATGTTTTGAAGGTGGGATGAGGGGAGAGTGAGGAAAAAAGGAAGGAAAAGAAAAGTAAACTCGATTGTGGTATCTTCTCTCACACTCTTTCCTTAAATAGGATATTTATTCATTCATCCAACAAGTGGTTATTAAATACTAGCTAGATGTTCAGGGTACAAAAGTAAATGAGGGCTGGGCGCACTGGCTCACGCCTGTAATCCCAGCACTTTGGGAGGCCAAGGCAGGTGGATCACCTGAGGTCAGGAGTTTGAGACCAGTCTGACCAACATGGTGAAACCCTGCCTCTACTAAAAATACAAAAATTAGCCAGGTGTGGTGGCGCATGCCTGTAATCCTGGTCACTCCAGAGGGTGAGGCAGGAGAATCGCTTGAACCCGGGAGGCAGAGGTTGCAGTGAGCCGAGATTACGCTATTGCACTCTAGCCTGGCAAGGCTTTGCAACAAGAGTGAAACTCCGCCTAAAAAATAAAAATATAATAATACATTTTAAAAAGTAAATGACACAGATATAGACCCTGCCTTCAAGGGGCTTACATCATGAGGGAAAAGGAAGTATGAAACAAGTCAACCAAAAACAAAAGACCTACAAATAAACAGAGTTAAGACAAAGAATAACAAGGAATCTTATACATAGAGTGACAGAAGATGTCTCCGAAGAGGTGACATTTAACTATCATCTCAAAGACAAGAGGAAGCCAACCAGGATGGGATGAAAAGTGAAGAGGATTCAAGGGAAAAGGAACCAAAGAAACAGAGTCTGAGATGAGAAAAACAAATAAACAAATCCAGAAAAAACTTGACCTGGGAATAGAGTAAGCAAGAGGCATGAGAGGTTGTAAAGGTCATGAGTTTTTAGAACTACAAGGTCTTGTGATTCAGATTAAGATGTTTAACTTTTACTCCAAGCACGATGAGAAGTCACTGAAGAAGTTTAAAGAGGGGCAACAAAATTTGATTTGCCTTTTTCGAAACTCAGCAAAGAAGAGAATGGAAAGGGAAAGACTGGAATTAAAGCAAACAATTAGGAAGCTGTCAAAACAGTTGAGAAAAGAGATGATGGTGGCATGAAACAACCTAGATGTCCGATGATGAATGGGATGGATAAGCAAAATGTAGTATATACATGCAATGGAACATTATTCAGCCTTAAAAAGAAAGCAAATTCTGATACATGCTACAACATGAATGACCCTTGAGGACATCATGCTAAGTGAAATAAGCCAGTCACAAAATGACAAATACTATATGATTCCACTTACATGAAGTACTTAGAGTAGTCACATTAACAGAATAGAAAGTAGAATGGTGGTTGCCAGGGGCCAGGGAGGCAGAGAAGTGTTTACCAGGTATGAAGATTCAGTTTTGCAAGATAAAAAGAGTTCTGGAGATGGATGTGGCAATAGTTGCACAACGATGTGAAAGGACATAATGCTGCTGAACTCTACTCTTAAAAATGGTTAAGGTGGTCCATTTTATAGTTGTAATTTAACATAATTTTTTAAATTAAAAAAAAAATGACCATGCACAAAGCAGTCTTCGCAAAGGGGAAAATATGATTGCTTTGTGACCTTTAAAACTTTCTGTCAAACATTAAAAGTTTTCTTCTTAGAGGCGCCACGGCTTCTGTAGCGATGGCAGCTCCAGCCGGGCGATGCTTAGCACCTCCCCAGGAGACCGCTGCAGTCAGCCAGCCCCCTTCTCCATGGGTAACCATGTGCGACCAAAAGGCCATGATCAAAAATGCGGACATGTCGGAAGAGATGCAACAGAACTCGGTGGAGTGCGCTACTCAGGCGCTGGAGAAATACAACAAAGAGAGGAACACTGTGGCTCATATCAAGAAGGAATGTGACAAGAAGTACAATCCCACCTGACATTGCATCGTGGGGAGGAACTTCAGTAGTTACGTGACACATGAAACCAAACACTTCATCTACTTCTACCTGGGCCAAGTGGCCATTCTTCTGTTCAAATCTGGTTAAAAGCATGGACTGTGCCACCCACCAGTGGTCCATCCAAAAACAAGGACTGCAGCCTAAATTCCAAATACCAGAGACTGAAATTTTCCGCCTTGCTAAGGGAACACCTCGATGTTTGAACCTTTATTGTGTTTTATACAGGGCATTCTCTGTACTAGTTTGTTGTGGTTACAAAACAATTAGCAAAATAGCCTACATCTGTATTTATTTTCTATTCCATACTTCTGCCTCACGTTGTTTTCTCTCAAAATCCATTCCTTTAAAAAATAAATCTGTTGTCTGGGCGCAGTGGCTCATGCCTGTAATCTCAGCACTTTGGGAGGCTGAGGCAGGCAGATCAAGTGGTCAGGTGTTCGAGACCAGCCTGACCAACATGGTGAAACCCCGTCTCTATTAAAAATACAAAAAAATTAGCCTGGCATGGTGGCGTTCGTCTGTAATCCCAGCTACTTGGGAGGCTGAGGCAGGAGAATTGCTTGAACCCGGGAGGTGGAGGTTGCAGTGGGCAGAGATCACGCCATTGCACTCCAGCCTGGGCAACAAGAGAAAGACTCCATCTCAAAAAATAAATAAATAAATAAATAAATAAATAAACAAACAAATCTGTTGCACATGTGAAGAAAACAAAGCTTTCTCACTGTTGTAATTTAAAATATTAGCAATATTTAATCAAACATTAAAAGCTTTCTTACTGTTTTAATTTAAAATATTAGCAACATTGAGAATAAAGTGTTTTATTTCTTTATAAAGAAAAAAAAAGATGATGATGGCCAGAGTCTGGATGAAACAGTGGAGATGAAGAGAAAGAGATGTCATCTGAGATATATTTTAGAGGCAGGGTCGTCAGGACTTACTGATGGATGTCTCACAGGAGGGAGGACAAGGAATTCTGGTGGAGGACAGGGTGGGTGATAGTCCCACTGACCGGGGTACAGAGAAAGAGTTAGGATTTGGAAGTAAAGTAAGCATTTCTTTTTAAATATGATACATTTGGGATGCTCATTAGACATCCAAGAGAGATGTCAACTAGGCACTTGGACTTTTGAGTTTGAAGCTTGAGGCCAGAGATACAAGTTAGGACATGATCATCAGACAGAAGGGATCCAGTTACCTAGGGAGAAGCCGTAGCAAAAGAAAAGAAGTGGCCAGTGCTCTCACACGCCAGGGCAATGTGGATGCTCACACTTAGAAAGCTCCATCCAACCTTTAGAACCCTGTGACGCCAAATGGACAGAGAAGATGGTGGAGTCCCAGATAGGGAGTGCTGCTGTGCCCTGCTCTTCAATACAAGGGCATGCATGAGTTAGAGGTCCTGGACCAAGCAGCCCACTCTCTATCTGGCCACTTGGAAACACAAAAGTTTGAAATGAGGCTTTTCTCAAGATTCCTTGAATACTAGATGTGAAAAAAAAAATGAAGATGTTGCCAAAGAACTCAGTAAATACAAGAACAAATGTCCTCCACGATAACTCTGCCACTAGGGGAGGAGAAGGTACCAGGAATGATACAACAAGAGCAGGAATTTCCTGACACTGCAGCCCATTTAATATTGATTAAAAGAGTAATTATTAAATGAAATAATAATTATAAATTAGATAATGTAAATTATTGAGATAATTAGATTATTACTTCATTTAACAATGTGAGTGAGAATGCTTGGTGGCCTGATGTGGGTGAGGATGCTTGCTGGGCTGCAGAGTGTTATTTAAAAGGTAAGATCTGCCCATGGTTGTCCATCAAATGGCAGAATGTGGAAAGGGGCTAAGGGCTCTGGGAACAAAGTCAGGTGCTTTGGAGACTCTCTTACGATCACCAATTCTTCTTCTCCATGGCTGGTTGGGGACACAAAGGCACAGAGAAGGAAGCAGCTGGAGTGGCTCTCACTTTGCTGACAATGATGCCCATGACCTGCCTCCTACCACCCCTGCCCTGGACCCAAGCACTGTCCATGACAGTTCACTTTTGCCATCCTATAGATGAGGTACATTACCTCCTTTGTTCCTCTTATCAACCTTATGAGGTAGGTACTATTATTAATAACACCAGCATTTCAGAGAAATGCTGAGGCCAGAGAGGCCTCAGCTGAGGCCAGAGAGGTTAAGTAACGTGCTCAAGGTCAGAGAGCAGTAAAGAGTAGTCTGGGATTCCAACTAAAATCTTTCTGATGTCTGAGACTGTTCACAGACAATTCATTGACTCATTCATTCAATCAACCAAGACAAATTAAGAGCCCCCAATGTGCTGAGCCCTGACCCTCTGCTAGATGTTAGGGATATAACACTACAAATACAAAAATTAGCTGGGTGTGGTGGTGCACACCTGTAGTCCCAGCTACTCGGGAGGCTGAGACAGGAGAATCACTTGAACCCAGGAGGCAGAGGTGACAGTGAGCCAAGATCGCACCACTGCACTCCAGCCTGGCAACAGAGTGAGACTCCATCGCAAAAAAAAAAAAAAAAAAAAAAATTCTATTGTAATTCCTATAGCTGCCTTGCACATAGCAAAATTATATGTATATGATTATACACTTAAGGTTTTAATTTGGTCCAATCAGAGAAGAAAATATATCCAAAAAAATCATAATATTTTTCTAATCCTGTCTTGGAGCTTCTTCAGTTTTTAATATTCTGAGAACTCAGAAAAAGCAAGGAACATAGGTCTCTCTCCACCACCTCTGAGAGGCCCTGAGCTTGCATGACAGCACAGGTTACTAAGGAGCATGACCAAAGGTCAGAAGCAGGGTGTGGGGAGCCCAGGGAGGCTTCCTGGAAGAGGCTGTATCTAACCTGAGTCTTAGGAGGATGCCTAGCATACCCTTCAGAGCACAAGCTCTTCGGGCAGCAGGCCAAGTCCCCCGTTGTTAACTCTAGCCATGGAACATCTCTGTCTCTGAAATGCTCTAAGCCTGAGTTTCATCTAGTAGTATCTACCTCAGAGATTCTGTAAGATGCTGCAGGTAAACCTTTTCATGAATAATAAGCGCTCAGTCAATGCTATCTATCACCATTATTATTTCTACCCATAAAGATTGGGAGGAGTTAGCCTAGTCAAGAGAGAACAAGAACTTGCTGATTTCATTCCTGTGTTCATGGCATTCAGGAAGTGAAAGTGCAAAGAAGGAGGAGACCTTAGAAATTTGGGGAAAAAAAGGAAGTAGTGGTGTGAGCTTCAGCCTGAGACAGGAAAGAGCCTAGCTGGCTCAATGCGAGGCATCAGTTGGCCTAGAAATGAGTAGTGAGAGAAGGTACCGGAGGCAGGGTCAACACAGTGGACAACTTCAGGGCCCATTCCCATGGTCATCTATGTGAGCCATGCCCACGAAGAGTGTGTACCACATAGTCTGTGCAGTGGAAGGTGGCAACCTGCCTGTCTGGGTGCTCCACAGGCCCCTGAACAGAGGACACTGCTGCTATAAGCGTCAGCCAAGGTGTCCTACTGCTGGTGTGGCCAAGTCATCTGGGCCATTTCAGTCAACAGGAGGCAGCACTGTGACCAAAGCTATGACCAACCTCTTTGGACCATAGGAAAACCATATCGAAGGGAGTCCAGCTGTGACATAAGGGTCTGGTTTTATCTAATTTATCAGTAGAGCTGCAGGCACACAAAACCTTTATGTTTAAAGCTCCTGCCAACACTCTCTATACCAAGAATAACAAGGATTAGAGGAAAACAGAGCTCCAGGCCACAAATCTCAAGCTTGGTGGGTAGCTCTACAATGAAGTCAGCTCAATGCAGATCTGTCTAGAAAAACACAGGGTTTTATTCCCCAGGTAGATGACACAGAGGAAAAACTATTTCCCCCTTCCTCTTTTGTAAAAATCAAACTTTCCTTGTGGGTTGAACTGCCAACTCCCCTCAACTTGTTCCTGCCACTCAAGTCTTTAGCATCCCAAAAGGACTCAGTGACACTCCATCCCTTGCATGCTTACACTCCCACAGCACTGTGTTGCACAACTCCAGGAGGTGCCATTCACACAATGCGACAAAAACCACGTTCTCTTATCTGACGCTGCCCCTAGAGCTATTCACCGCCCCGCCCCTGGCCCCCAGCTCTGCAACAGCACAGGCCCTCCCACATCACCATCCACACTGTAGTAAAGCAAAGAAATGTTGAATGTTCAGGAGAAAACCTTAACTGGGCAAAAAGATGAAAGTAGAGAAAACACCTTATAGCCACAGGAATCCTTGGTCTTGTTCTTTACTCAACAGAATAGAAGAAACAACAGTGATAGGAAGTAACAATTAAGCTTGGGTGATAGGAGAATAGTAGTGCCATAGTATCTGAGGTAAGGGCAGAGAAGACCTCAACACATACCCTAAGGAAACTAGGAGTGGTCCCTTAAACTGTGCAATTAATTGGAGACAGGATAGGAAATAAGCTTTTGGGATATGTTGAGATGCAAAGACTATGAAAATGTAGATTTGGTGCCTAGAGAAAAATTACGGGTGAAAAGTTAGATTTTAGAGTCATCCAAGAAAAAACAAAGTATGAAGCCAAGGGAATGAATAGGTTATCAACAGGGGAAGTAAAAAGATAGAAGAAGATGACTGACTCTTGGAGCATGCCTACATAAGGGAGTGGGGCTGGGACAGGGGAAGTTAGACCCTCGGGTGACAGAGCCAGGCAGAGAGAGAGACAGAAAAACCAGAGGGCTCCAGGCTATGATGGCAAGAGGGAATTTTGAAAAAGAAGTTTTCTCTAGTGTCAAATGCTGAGGAGAGACATAAAGGGCCTTGGGTGGTCGCTGGTGACTTGAGAAAGCTTGCAGAGTTTAGCTTCTGGAGGGATGGACCCTTCCTGGCAGCATTTCTAGTGCTCAGAGCCATTACACAGAAGGAAAGTGTATTAGTCCATTTTCATATAAAGACATACCCAAGACTGGGCAATTTACAAAAGAAAAAGGTTTAACTGGACTTACAGTTCCACGTGGCTGGGGAAGCCTCACAATCATGGCAGAAGGGAAGGAGGAACAAGTCACATCTTACATGGATGGCAGCAGGCAAAGAGAGAGAGCCTATGCATGGGAACTCCTCTTAATAAAACCATCAGATCTTGTGAGACTTATTCACTGTCATGAGAACAGCACAGGAAAGACCTGTCCCCATGATTCAATGACCTCCCACCAAGTCCCTCCTATAACACGTGGGAATTCAAGATGAGATTTGGGTGGGGACACAGCCAAACCGTATCAGAAAGCGACAAGCATTTGTAGAATAAAGTAGAACAGCTGAACTGGAAGCTTGATTGCAAGGAGTTAATAATAAACCCGGATTACAGTTTAAAGCTTAATGACTCTTAATACAGCTTTGTAAAAAAAAGGCAAAAAGTTACCAGCATACACATTGTTAATCCTGATTATGTGCTTCCCTGGAGGAAGTACTTTTCTGTTTACCTGGCACAGATTGAAGCTTGCCTCAGGTAAGGGGCAAGAGGCTAGTTCCTGGGATCTTCTCTGCCACAAATTCTCTGAATGACCACAGCACAACTGTAAAACCTTTCTGCTTTTGTTTCCACAAATTTATTAATTTGGGATTGATATAAAGTTATTTGCAAAGACCTTAAAAATATTTGGAAGATAGGAAATACACTTAGGTAGTCTCAAGCCCCAGGTGGTTCTCACACATTTCCAATAAAATAAAATACCTGGCAAGTAAACACCACTTCCATAGAAGCTTTTTATCATGCCTTCCCACCCTTTTTGGCAAGATTAAAACTGGGTCTGAGATTTTGATTCCCTAGAAAAAAGTTTCAGACCAAGAAAATACCTCTTAAAATCTCAATAAAACCTTTCTAAGCTCTACAAATTAAAAAAAAAACTCTCAAATTTGTTTACTATACTAGGATTAACACTCTATCATTCTCAAATTGTATTTTAAAGAGAGAATATTAATAACTATAACTAATATCTTGTGAGTGCTTACTCTATACAGTACTGTGTTGAGGCCTACAAATGCATTATCTTGTCCCATCTTTACAACAGCATCCTGATATAAGCTGCTATTACTAATGACTCTTTTCCAGATGAGGAAACTAAGGCTTGGACTGGCCAACTTTCTCAAGGTCACACAAGCACTAAGTGGCAAAGCTAGGATTTAAACCCAGAATATATCACAGATATTCTTAAGGATCCATTTTCACAGCTGTATCACTGACATAAATGTTTATATATATATATTTAATTTCTTACATTGGGATTTTTAAAAACAGGAAATTATGGAACAGATGGTCAGCCTCCATAGGAACTAGTTCACAGGTTCTAAATGACGGATCTTTTTCTACTAATGCATCCATCTGCCCAATTCCCCTAAATGAGGGTGGCCAACACCACTCACTTGCATAGACAAGGACAGGGGATGCATGGCTGAAGCCTTGAACTTCCAGGCAAGCCCTGCTGCATCCATGCTCTAGAGACCACCTGATGCATAGTGTTCTTCCCTCTTCTACCTCCACTGGCCCATGATCCTCTAGGGAAATACTGGCAGGTGTGAACATATCTTAGGCCAGATTCCTTAGGAGGCAGAGCCTGAGGCCAAGCTTCTACACTAGTGTTTTACAGCAATCCCAAGGAAGCCCAAGTAAGAGAAGAGAAGTGAAGTAGGGAAAGCAAACATAAGATGGAGTGGGCCTAAACTGGCCATGGCTTCACAAGAATCGGCTTGTTGCTGGGTCAGAGAGGCTGTTGGGAAGTAAGGTACCTCAAAACCTTCCACTGGAGGGGCTGGTGCTTGGACAGGATATGCACCTGCCAGCTCCCACCTGTCTCTTATTCCCCTTTGGTCAGAGTTCACACCATGTTGGCCCAACTCCCCACATTTTAGGGGTGCATCTGCTAGATCCTTTAGCAGCAGATGAGAAATCCAGATTCCACACCCTTCAATGTGGTACTTCATCTGGGTCCTGAAGTAGCGAAAGGACCTGCAGTAGTAGCCTCGGATGGCCGAATGATTCAGTCCAGTGGCCCACAGACAGGTAGGGCTAAGAGGGTTTGAGATGTGCCTAAGAGATAGCCAATACGGAAAGTTAAAATCTGGATAAGAATCAATGCTGGTATGCAATGTCACATGCGTAGAATATAAAGAGATGACCTAATAGGTCTTATTGGACTCTGGGTTATTTATGCTCATGGAGCTTCTGCAGGTTTTTAGAAGTCTGTCACAGAACATCGCCCATTCATTCATTCATTCATTCAATAAGCATTTATTCAGCATCTCCTATTGCTAGGGATGTTCTTGTGAAATTCTAAGAACAGAGAGAGGACTAAGATCCAGCACCTGCCTTGGAGAGAGAGACAGGCAAATAAATAATCACAGTATGGTGTGACCAGGGCAATGAGGAGAATGTAGCAGTGCGATGGGTGCACAGGAGTGACACCTAGCCCAATTTGGGGTCAGTGAAGAATAACAGGGAAGGTAACAACTGGTTGAAAGATGAATAGAAATTAGTTCTGTGAGGCAGGGGTCACTGGTGGAGAAAATGGACATTCCAAGCTGGCAGGATGGCATCTATAAGAACAAAGCATGACAATACAAAATGGTCAATAAGAGGGTACCATTGCACTCAGCCATGCTTAACCACTCACGTTAACATGCAAAACTACTGTTTGCTATCAAAGGGTGTATGCAACCTCCCTGATTCCTACGTCCACCCCCAGACCTGCCCCCTCCCTAACCTCACACCTGAACATCACCCATCACTGACCTCAACCCCTGCAGAGTGTGTCACAGGCAGGATGGGATCTGGAGATGAATAAGGCATGATGTGAAGGGAGGACGAGAGGCTCAGAAATGAAGTTCATGTTCAAGGATGGCCTGAGATTCAGCATTAATGTTAGAAATAGGTCAGGGGGCAGGGATGGGATGAAGCACTGAGACGGTATGAAGATGTCTTTTTGTTACCCGACTTGGAATGTGAAGAGTAATAGTTTTTTCAAGGCCTCCACTCAAAACAGCTGCATTAAAAATGTATTATGCCCCTACTGAGTCCAGAAGATGAATAAAAAGATATGTTTTCTGAATTATAGGTGATTTACTTTGATGAAGCAATGAGCCAGAAGGAGAAAAGTAAGACAGGAGGCTGGAGAGCTAGGAGTCAGGTCAGACAGGGCCCAGTGGGCCATGCCAAGAAGGCTGGGTTTTGTCATAAAGGCAATGGAGATCGATTAAACAATTTAAGCAGGGAAATAACATGACCCAATTTGTTTTTTAGAAAAAGGTTATTCTGGAAGCAATGAGAGAGATCAACCGGAGAGTGAAAAGACCAGCTAGTAATTAGAGTGATTAGGCATCGCAAGATGGGGGATAGAGAGGAAAGGTGTTTTTACAGCCATTTAGGATGTAATGTTATCAAGATATGGGGATAGAATCTTTTTTGGACTCATTGAGATTGTGGAAGTAAAGATGCAGTAGGTGGATGAAAAAAACCTTTGGAAAACTGGATCAATTTTTGTACCATTTGCCAAGATAAGGACTTCAAGAGGAAGAATGGTTGGGAGATAAAAGGGAGGTGATGAGCTTAGCATTAGGCCCAGTGATTTGATGGGCCCGTGGGACAACCACATTGAGATGTTGTCTTTAGGACCTGTTAAATAGGCAGATTTAGAGCTCAGAAGAAGAGAGATGAGTGCTAAAAACACAGACTGAGAGGCCACTGGAAGCTGGGGATTTGGACTGGGTCACTCAGAATAATAAGAGGAAAAACAAGAACCAAGGCTGGAACCCTGGGGAAGGTCATTTGTGTTTAGCACAGGATAAACAGCCACTTGGAAGAAGTTCCTCATAAATGTGTTATCTTGTCACCATCATGAGGGCCTGGATTATCTTAGAACTCAGCAGAAGATCAGGTGCTATGATTTGGACACGCTTTGTTTGGCCCTGCCAAGTCTCCTGTTGTAGTTTGATCCCCAGTGTTGGTGGTGGGGCCCAGTAAGAGGTGTTTGGATTGTGAGGCCAGATCCCTATGAATGGCTTGGTACCATTCTCACAGGAGTGAGTGAGTTCTCACTCAGTTTCTGTGAGAACTGAAGTTGAAAAGAGCCTGGCACCTCCTCCTTTTTCTCTTGTTTCTGCTGTCTTGCTATGTGATCTCTGCACACCTGGGTCCCCTTTACCTTCCATCCTGAGTGGAACCAACCTGAAGCCCTCACCAGAAGCAGATGTTGGCGCCATGCTTCTTGTACAACCTGCAGAACTATGAGCCAAATAAACCTCTTTTCTTTATAAATTACCCAGTCTTGGGTGTTCCTTAACAGCAACACAAACACACTGAGACACCAGGTAAAAGAGATATTTGTGTTCATTCCAACTAGTCAATACTATGATAATACAGAATATTAAGGGAGCTCTGAGTGTGCTTGAGAAAGGAGAGAATAGGAGGCATTAGGACAGAGGTCACAGATTTCTGGATGCCCAGTTTTCCAGCATTTGAAGAAGTGAAACCTTCATCTTTCTGCAGCATGGGCTTCAGTAAGTGCACGGGTTTCTGTGGGTCCACCTAGTATTTCTAGACTTCCAGGCCAGGCACGGTGGCTCACGCCTGTAATCACAGCACTTTGGGAGGCTGAGGCGGGCGGATCACGAGGTCAGGAGTTTAAGACTAGCCTGGCCAACATGGTGAAACCCCATCTCTACTAAAGATACAAAAAAAATTAGCTGGGTGTGGAGGTATGCACCTGTAATCCCAGCTACTCAAGAGGCTGAGGTAGGAAAATCGCTTGAACCCTGGAGGCGGAGGTTGCAGTGAGCCAAGATGGCGCCACTGCACTCCAGCCTGGGAGACAGGGCAAGACTCTGTCTCAAAAAAAAAAAAAAGATTTCTAGATTTCCAGCTTTCCAGCACTTGAAAAAGTGAAACCTTCTTCATCTTCCTGCAACATGACCTTCTATAGGTATACCTAAGGTGCGCTGCACACTTTTCTTGATATTATCACTACGTACACAAGTCACCAATCAGGAAGAGTTCTCAAGTTAGGGCCAAAACCAAGATGTACAACTCAGACTTGAAGGCCTCTCCTTGAAACTGGTTCTTAGCCTTTAAATAAAAAATTAGAGCTCTCTGAATCTCTTTGAGTTATAATTTAAGCCAGAGACTCTCATCTCTGGAAAAATACACATACATGCAACATTAATTATAATTTAAGGCACTTCACAGACACACTTCTCAAAGTCCTAGGGATCTGTGGACTCCCTGTTAAAAACTGTCACCCTAGAACAACTTATCTGGCTCAAGTTGCTTTCGGGCCTTTCAAAACAAAACAAAATTATTCCAGAGGAGCCCAGCAGAAGGAAGCCAGGCACTGTGGCTTCTACTGACCCTGAACTGATAATTCCTTATTTCCGTTTTCAGCAAAGCGGAGGATACGTCCTTCCCTTTTCTGAGAATCCTTCCCCTCCCTCTTCCCCCAACAAAACAGACGCATGGGCATAAAACCAAAACAGCCTGGCCAAACGCTAAAACACAGGCTGCCGCAGTGGCCTCATGGGGCAGCTGCACAGGGGCCCCTGGCTGATCATGATGTTATCCTTGTGAACCAGGCCTCTCACAAACAAGAAACCGACGCATCCCAAGTGTGTGTCTGCTGACTGAAGGCAGGGGCATGTGGGTGTCTCCAACTGCCAGGGACAGCCACAAGGAACCAGGACACACTGGGTGGGCTTGGCACAGTGTGAGAGTCGATGTCTGTTGACTGAGGCCTGGCTGCTTTGGTAAAGTGGAGTCTGAGGTTTTGATACATGAAATGCACTACTGACATCCCCTATGTTTAAAGTAAATTCTAAATGTGGAGAGCAGGTATGTTATGAAATGTCACAGCTTGCAGGACAAAAGAATTCTCACAGTATAAAATGTGAGCAAATGAGCACCTTTCAATGGTGACAACTCACTCATCCCCCACACTCCTAGTTTATTTCCTTCTTTTATTTTTCCTAACCAGGCACGGTGGCTCATGCCTATAATCGCAGCACTTTGGGAGGCCAAGGCAGGCAGATCACTTGATGTCAGGAGTTTGAGACCAGCCTGGCCAACATGGTGAAACCCCAACTCTACTAAAAAGACAAAAATTAGCTGGGAGTGGTGGTGCACACCTAAAACCCCAGCTACTTGGGAGGCTGAGGCAAGAGAATCGCTTGAACACGGGAAGCTGAGGTTGCAGTGAGCCAAGATCGCGCCACTGTACTCCAGCCTGGATGACAAAGCAAGACACCATATCAAAAAAAAATATTTTTCTGATTTCTGTTTTTATTATAAACAGAATACACTCTCACTAAAAAAAAAAAAATGGAAAATACAGAAAAGTATAATCACTGGAGTATTTCTACAATGATATGATTTTAAAAATTCCATCAGCATGCATTTCTTCAACTTCTCAGGGACACTTCCATTGTTTAAGGGTAAGGCATTCCTTATAGTGGGAGGACAGGCTGTCACCACAGACAATGGGACAGGATCCTTTGACCTTGTGACTTCCTGGGCTCTCATCTCAGTGGCTAAGAATTATGTATTCTATTGTTTTTTCCAAGTTGATAGAAATTTCCCACCATGTATGCCTATTCTCCTTACTTCCTCAATCTGAAAGACCAAAAGAAAAATTTAATCACTGGAAGCTCTTTCCTATTAATGTTTCTGCTTTGTTGTTTCTAAAGATTTTTTCTTTCAGTCTTCACATCACCCTCTCCCATTTAGAGACAGTTTCTCAAAAACCACAGTAGGGATTTAGAAACACACCACACTGTTACATACATTTGGTCCCGACACCACTAATAGCAGTATTTCTTTTGGTAGATGTCTCACTGACAGTAACTCTTGCAAAACAGAAAAGCTACAAATTCAAAGCATATAAACCATAAATGCAAACACAGCAGACATAATAATTAGAGAATGGAGTGACAAGACTTCAGAATGTGATTCTCCACATCTCTGGGTTCTTATTGAGCTTTGAGAGTGAGAGTTTTTTAGAAACAGATTCAGAATATTATTATTTGCTGAGTGAAATAAAATGGATTAGAGGAATTTTCCAACCAAGTGTAAAACTTGGATTTAAAATAGTAGAGAAGACTGGGCTTGGTGGCTCATGCCTGGAATCCCACCACTTTAAGAGGCCGAGGAGGAGGGTGGATCATTTGAGGTCAGGAGTTCGAGACCAGCTTAGCCAACAAAGTGAAACTCCATCTCCACTAACAACACAAAATTAGCTGGGCATGGTGGCTCACACCTGTAATCCCAGCTACTTGGGAGGCTTAGGCAGGAGAATCACTTGAATTCAGGAGGCAGAGATTGCAGTAAGCCAAGATCATGCCACTGTACTCCAGCCTGGACGACAGAGTGAAACTCTGCCATCAAAAAAAAAAAAATAGTAGGGAAGATTGGTTAGTATCTTAGGGAAGAGTGAGAGAACCTTCTTACCTGGCTCATGGTGGCAAAGAGCAAACATGAGGTTATTATACGTAATACTAAAACACTGTCATCCAGTGGTATCTCTTTTGTTCTGTGTTTCAGTTTTCATATCTCTGAATGCTTGAGCATCTGCGATTCTTGTAGCAATTACCATATATAGAGGCCAGATCTGATCACTGGATGTAATGTTTCAATTACAGAGAAAACGTAAGTCTCTGGCATATGTGTGTAGTTACTATAGTATTTCCCTGACCTCTCTCTTTTATTATTTTTTTTAAAGAAGAAAAACAGTAGCAATATAAGTTGAATTAAAATGCGGATTTCAGCTTAGGGAAAATTCAAAGGGCTTTAAACACGTGTGACTGTCACCACTCCTCACTTTTAACAAATTTACATGAACGGTGAGAATCTTTCAAGACATAAAGTGGTGAACAGCTTCACAGCATCAATGTCGCACTTACTGAGCCCTCACACCTATGAGATGGGCATTTTTAACCACCAGTTCTCATCTCACAGGCAAAGAAACTGAGTCTCAGAGACTAAGTAACTTGCCCAAGGGCACAAAGATAGTAAGAGGTCAAATGGTATCCGACCCTAGTCTTAACTCAGGCACCTAACCATGGGATTATACAGCTCAAATGATAAAACCACCCAAAGAAAATGCCAATGGGTCCATACCTCATTTTACACTGGCAAAGTGAAGAAAAGCACAAACTAGAAAACTCGAGCCAGCCTGAATTTCCCAATGAAGCTGGCATGCCCCCTGATTCAACCCTAGGACCCCTTCTCCAGCTGTTAAATACCTTCATTCCTTCACAGCTTTAGATTCCATCTATAAGCTAGGGACCCCCCACACAGATGCTTCCAGCCTTGACTTCTCACCTGACTTCTCCTGGTGCCCACTGAGTATCTTCACTTCAACATCTAACAAGACTCTCACACTTAACGCATCCAGATTTGACCAGCGACTCTCCCTTCCCTGAAATGACTGCGGCAGGAAACCTTCCCATCCAAGATGATGGCACTCTACCCCTCCAGTCCCCCTCGCCCGAAACATCGAGTCATCCAACCTTGTCTTCTCGCTTCCTCTGACACAGTTTCTCTCATGTTCATTTTACAAAAAGGCAGTTTACATACATATTTCTCACATGATTCTTTAAAATGGCTAGTTTCCCTAGGACATTTTATAAGATTTCGTTTGAGCATAACTCACCGTGAGTACCTTAACTGAGGTAGTCACGTAAGCTTCGTCTAACACAGCACTGTGTAACCTACAAACCATGATGTTCACCTACCGCTTTATTTTTATGTGCTATTTGATAAACACGTAACACTTCTCATCTCTCAGACATTGATGTCAAAGTGCTTTACTGCTCATTTAATTAAATTATCATATAATCCTCATAACCCTATGAAGTAGGTTCCCTTTACAGAGATAAGGAAACTGAGGCTCAGGGAGATTAAATAGCTTACCTGAAACCGCACAATTCAAACCCAGGCAGTCTGGCTCCAGAGTCTGTACTTGTAACCACTTCGCCCTGCTCCATCCACGAGATGTACTTTTTTGCCTCGTGAGTTGTTTTCCTATGAGTAGAAACATACATGCATAAATGAACCTGCACTCTTATCTGGCTTTCTTATAGCCAGGACCCACCTCTGCAAAGTGCCTGACCTGACTGGGTGCATATTCTCTACCCTCTTCACAGGAAAATGGCAACCAAATGACAGGAGATCACAGCCCCTGAGCCCAGGAGCACTGTGCTGTGACCAGCCAAGTCACCCAGACAGCAAACAACTCTGATATGCGACAGCAAACAACTCTGACTCCTTGGGACTGCCTCCCCAAGGCCTGCTCAGGAATCGGGAACTTAAAATCAACCGGAAGCAGAGCATGTGCGCTCCAGGGTGCCTGAGTATGATGGATGGCACAGCTGGAGGAGCTGGCTGTGTTGCAGACAGCACAGCCCCGCCTATGCCAATTAGGTTGATGGGTGGTGACTGAGAAACATGCTGGATTTACTCAAATAGATCCTCACTCCCTAACTCACCAACTTTTTAGAGATCATAACAAAAAGAATAAGGATGAGATGGGAAAAAAAAAAAAGAGAGAGAGAGAAAAGTGTGCTTTGACTGCCCTGCTGATACTGTGAACTGACCGTGCAAAAACAAAAGCAGTTTTCCTCCTACCAGGCATCTCCCAGGGTGTGGCCAGAGTGCACAGATAGCCCCTGTTAACTCTTTAGAGCACATTTCCTTTTGCTTCCAGATACCACAGTGACTCAGGGCATAGCTTCTAGATCTAAGAGATTAAGAGAGGTAGGTTTAAAGCCCAGCTCCATTACAACCTTTGACAAAGTACTTAGCTCCAGCCTCTGTCTGTCTCATGAAATGCCACTCCTCATGTAATGCTACTCCTTAGATGAGATGCTACTCCTCCTGACCTTACAGCGTTGAGGTGCAAATTAAGTAAAATAACATGGTATAACCACTCAGCAGTGGACGTAAAACTCAACGCATGATAGCTATTGATAGTGTTTTTGATAATTTCAGCAATGATAAAAGTTTTCCACCCTTCAACTGTTCAAAGTCTGAAGTGGAGGGAAATGTAGGGACACAGAATGATTTAGAAAAAAATGAATATTTTATGTTTGGCAAGGATGGGGAAAAACACAAAGTATATTTTTGACAGCTCTGAGTTCACATAATAGACAACATTTAAACAATGTATAACTGGATATGTCTACCAAATATGGATCACCCCAACCTTATCCACTTAACCATGGCATTATCATTATTCTCTTTTAAAAGCTTAAGACAAATGGGCCAGGCATGGTGCCTCACGCCTGTAATCCCAGCACTCTGGGAGGCTGAGGCAGGTGGGCTGCTTGAGGCCAGAAGTTCGAGACTAGCCAGGCCACCCCATCTCTACTGAAAACACAAAAATTAGCCAGGCATGGTGGCACACACCTGTAGTCCCAGCTACTGGGGAAGGAGAGACATGAGAATCGCTTGAACCCAGGAGGCGGAGGCTGCAGTGAACTAAGATCCTGCCACTGCACTCCAGCCTGGGTGACACAATGTACTCTGTCTCAAAAAAAAACAGAAACAAAAACCAAAAAAACTTAAGACAAATGTTTTCCGTTTCTGAGGCAAACAGTGAAATAAAATCTGTTTTCATTTAAAGTATCCCATTTGGTTTTTTTAAACCAGTAAGCTAACTTCAAAGGGCAGCCAATGGAAGGACTATCAAGCTGGCAACGGTCTAGCGTCTAACTTCAAAGTTCAGGTAGATAGAAAGCCACTGATGGTCCCACTATACTTCTCGGCATTTGGCATGAAAAATGCTTGAGAATGCCCTTTCATTCAGATGGTGTGTTTGCATGGACACACAGCACTAAAATGGTACCTTCTTTCAATGAAAGCCAGGGAGAAGCCTGAAAGAGAAGCGTACAATGATCTCACCCCAAGCTTAAAATTAACAAGAACCCTTTGGGGTCACAGCTGAGAGCCCCCATGGGGCATAATATGAGTAGGAGAAATCCTATCTAAATGACAGGAGCCCTAGTGTCATCTTAGTGTCATTCTTAGTGTCACCATCCTTACGGAGATATGAAGTGACTTAAGCTAGACACTGCCAAATGTCAGGGGAAGCAGGGTCAGTTATTATAGAAGCACCAGGGGATTTCTGCATGACTTTCAACAAGTCATTTGACCTTTCCAGGTTAGATTGCAAGTGGAGTAGGACCAACTGCCTGCAAGTTTGACAGAGTTTATAATAGGATTAGATTTTATTTATATATATGTTTGACATCCTTAACTCCAAAGTGCTTTCCTATTAATACAATGAACATGTTAAGAGGGCCAAATCAGAGTCCAGTGTTATTCATCTACTAATAAATCACTGAATGGCTTCATTTGTAGGAGGTTATGCAGCATTCAGATTAAACAGTGCTTTTGATAATTTAGGCAAAGATTAAATAGTCCAATGGCAGTCAAGAAAGGATAGCTTTAAGAAGTCATCTAGGTCGGGCATGATGGCTCACGCCTGTAATCCCAGCACTTTGGGAGGCCGAGGCAGGTGGACCACCTGAGGTCAGAAGTTCGAGACCAGCCAGGCCAACATGGTGAAACCCCATCTCTACCAAAAATACAAAAAATCAGCCGGGCATGGTGGTGGGAGCCTGTAATCCCCGCTACTCGGGAGGCTGAGGCAGGAGAATTGCTTGAACCTGGGAGGCGGAGGTTGCAGTGAGCTGAGATCGTGCCACTGAACTCCGGCCTGGGTGACACAGCAAGACTCTGTCTCAAAAAAAAAAAAAAAAGAAAAAAGAAGTCATCTAGCTCCGACTTCCCTTCTCTCCCACTTGACCCCTTTACTTCAGATACAGTAGTCCAGTGAATGGACCTGAAAAGACTTGTGGACCAGTGCAGGGGCACAGTTCACTTAGACCCATTCCTTCCCTAAAGACTACGGTTCCCACCTAGCTAAATCCTACTTCTCCATCCAGCCCGGAGTAGCTGCTCCTCCCTGAACCTTCCCAGCCCAGCACAATCTGGGAAAGACTCGCTGTCTGAATTCATAGCACTTGACAGCCCACTGGATTATTTGCCTACTGTTGGTCTCGCTGTGGTTTAACTATCATTGATTTTATATAAATATTATGTCTTTTCTCTCTCAGCATAGAGGCTGTGTCAGAGACTAAGCATAATACTTCTCTGAATTCCTCGTAACGTTCTCTTCAAAGCCTTGCAGTCAGCAGATGGTCAATACCATTCAGATGAACATAACTCCCAAAGGTTTCACTGAGCCATTAGCAATCTGCAAAGCGGCTTCACACTCTTCGCTGTGATGAAACATCACAAGGAATACTGACCACCCCTTGCCAGTTAGAGAGGCCACTTCAGGGCACCAGTCCAAGTTAGTAGGCAGCCAGCTGGGGTGACAAAGATTGTACACTATGAATGAAAAATCCAAGTTTCAATCCTGCCCTACTATTATGTATCTATAGAATTTTGGTCAACTGTTTCTATCTTTGTTACTGCATTTCAGAAAGAGAGCAGTAACACTAAAGTCTACCTCTGAAAGTGCTAGAGATGTGAAAAAACATATATATATGAGATATAAGCACTTATTTAATATAACTAGATAATAGAAGATAATATTTTTCTATGCTGTGATACTTAACATTTCTTAAATATCAAATTGCTGGGTAAATGTTATCCAGTGGGGATGGCAGCACCTTCTAATGAATTGTTCAGCATTTCAAATCCCCCTGGCTGGTTTAAGTGTCCCTTCTCTCACTGGCTCTCAGAGTTACATCCACAGTTTTGTTTGCTGCACCTTTTGAAATTTCAGGCCAGGTTTCCTGGAAACCTGAGCTGGAGGGAACGGTGGTAGTTCACCATAGAACAGATCAAGTGAAGGCAGTACCGAGGCCACAGCTGCATGAGGGGGAAAAACTGCTGGCTCTCCAAAATGACCTGGAGAGGCAAACAGTTGGCTTCAGGCCTCCAGGACAGAGGTTATAGTTCTAAGCTTTCTCATCCACCTCTGGGAAGGTACGCAGAATCCTGGGGGAGTTTCTCCTGTTTCAGAAAGCACACCTTCAAGGTATGACTTGTCTCTCAAATCTCAACTGGAACAAGGATCTTTTCAAATCTCACTCACTTCATTTTATAATATGAGCTCATTATAATATTTCTTATTTTATACACATTTAATATGCATATAGAAGGCCGGATGCAGTGGCTCACACCTGTAATCCTAGCACTTTGAGAGGCTGAAGCAGGCGGATCACTTGCAGTCAGGAGTTCAAGACCAGCCTGGCCAACATAATAAAACCTCATCTCTACTAAAAATAGAAAAATTACCTGTGGCCAGGCACGGTGGCTCACGCCTGTGATCCCAGCACTTTGAGAGGCCAAGGTGGGCACATTACCTGAGATCAGGAGTTCAAGACCAGCCTGACCAACATGGCAAAACTCTGTCTCTACTAAAAATACAAAATTAGCCGGGCATAGTGGCACATTCCTGTAATCCCAGCTACTAGGGAGGCTGAGGCAGGAGAATTGCTTGAACCCGGGAGCCGGAGGTTGCAGTAAGCCGATATTGCGCACTGCACTCTAGGCTAGGCAACAACAGCGAAACTCTGTCTCAAAAAAAAAAAAAAATTAGCTGGGCGTGGTGGTGGGTACCTGTAATCCCAGCTACTTGGGAGACTGAGGCAGGAGAATCCCTTGAACCTGGGAGGTAGAGGTTGCGGCAAGCTTAGATCACACCACTGCACTAAAGCCTGGGGGACAAGAGCAAAACTCTATCTCAAAAAAATAAAATGCATATAGAATTTCTAGAATTTTCTATTCATACCCCAATGGATAATTCTGCACTCATCCTACCTTGAAACAAATATTCTAATCTGGTAGCCAGCACTTAGAATGATGATCCTAGAAGTATTTCATGCATTTACATGCTCTCTGTCACATGCTGGCAAACCACTGGTTTATTGGGACCCTAGGTAGAGTTCAAATTTGTGCCATGCTTACGAATGAGAAAAACCATAGCAAAAAAAAAGACACTCTCACTGTGTTTTATTTCCCGTGTCACATTAGACACCCCAACATATTTGCTCCTTTACGTCCATTTCTGGCATGCCCTGTTGTTACAGGAGTGATGAGTCACAGTTGGGGGGAATTGTAGTAACTTGCTCCATCTCGTAGTATAAGCCAAACCATGGACAATCTTGGGTTCTCAGGGGGTTATTTATCTTGGGGGTGGGTGCTGATCACAATCTGTATGACCACATGGCACAGATGTTTAATTATGATGGTGACCTCAAGTAAAGCAAGCAATTTCTTGGTCTGACTATATGAAAATTCAGCCCAATGTCCACCCAGTGGGAAAGCTCAGCTCCAGAAGAAATTATAGCTGGAATGACAAGAAGTGTGATGGATCAGGATTGGAATATGTGGACAGGCCTGAGTGAGAGGTCTGGAGCCAGACAAAAGCGTGTGTGCTAGATGACAGGATGGGAAGTCTGGTCAAAATTACAAAGGGATGGGACAAAGCAGCACTTGTATGCTTCTTCTCTGGACCCAAGCTTTTTTCATTTCCTCACTATGAGCATTGCATCTGCAATTTAATACACACCTAGAGACTCAGCTACTCTTACAGAGCCTACTGCTCATGGCCAGAGCCAGCCTTCAGCAAAACTGCTGCATGGAGAATGCTGAGACCTTCCAGCCCTTTTCCTCCTTCCACTGGACTCTTCCATTCAGATATTTATCTCAATCACATCTTAATGTCTCCCCTTAGTTTAGTGGTTTTCAAAGTGTGGGACCAGCAGCATCAGTATCCCCTGAGCACTTGTCAGAAATACTCATTTCCAGGCCCCAGACCAGACTGACTGATTCAGGAACTCAGGGGGCCAGGCCCAGCAATCTGCATTTTCTCAATCCCTCCAGGTGATTCGGATGCACACTAAAGTTTGAGATCCACTGCTTCAGGTGATATAAAATAACGACTTCAAGATGAGAGAGCATGTGCATTTTAGGAGAGAACTTGTGAAGAAGGCAAGCTGCTCAAGAGCCAACTAAATCAGTTTCTAGCAGTGGAATTTGAAGTCATGTAACAGATGGTGAGAGAGAGACTGGAGGCCACCGTATTTGCCCTGGCCCTCATCGCCTCTTGCTTTTAGCTCACCTATTTCAATCTTCTCTCCACCTGGCCACTAGAAATGTGTGTTCAGCAGGAAAATCTGACCCTGTCAAAGCCCAACTCAAAACTCTTCAGTGGCTGCTCCCTGCCAATGGATAAAGTCCCAATCCCCTGGCACCCGACCCAGGGTCCTTCATCATCTGCCACTGGGCCACCTCCTGACCTTGTTTCCTTCAGCGCTTTTCCTCCTGCTCAGCCATACCTCGCTGTCTGCAGTTGGTTTAGACTTCCCCGTATCACGGACAGCAGACTTTGCCATGTGAGTTACCTTGACCAACAGCATGAGAGCTGAAGTGACGGCTGCTACTTCTGAGCAGACTTTAGATGCTACAGTTTTGTTCTATCATGTCCTTTTTCCCTTTGTCATAAATAAGATCCACATTGTCCCAGAGAGAAGCTGTTTCTTAAGCCTCAATGGGTCCCAGAATGATGACAAGTGAGGGGTAGAACTATGCCTGACTTACACTGGACATGCAGCATGAGAGGGAACTAAATCTTGGCTGTTATAAATTACTGAGATTTGGGGGTTACTTGTTATTTACCATTAAACTGACTGTAACAGTCCTTTTGATCACTTCTCTCAGTCTGGAATGTCTTCTCTTCTCTGCTCTACCTTGTTTCCAATCCCACCTCACCCCTGCCTGCACAACAGACTTGCTCATCATTCTACACTCAGCTCAAGTGTTACCCCTCGGTCAAGCTTTTTGTGTCTTTCCCAGGTATAACTTTTAAGATCTTCTCTGGATGCTACAGACCTGTAACCACGTCCCTGGAACTGTGCCACGGCGCCTCCATTCATTAGTACTATCCTCAGAACAACCTCTAAGAAAAAATAATAATAAAATTAAAAATTCAACAACTCATTTTATAAAGCAGAAGCCTGGCTCAGAAAAACAAAGCAATTTGTTGAAGTTTCCCAGAGTCAGTCACAGTCTGAGATCTCACGAGGTGGGAGTCTGGCTCTGAACTCAGGAGTCTTTGCCCCGCCCAACACATCTCTCTTACTCCCCCCAGCAGCAAGCGTTCAGATCCTCCCACGCCACTGGAGAGAGTAAAAGTCCTCTTATCAACAACTGAAAGGGCTGCCATGCTAATCTGAGACTTGAAAGATTGCATCTGGAAGTGGGCTTCTTACCCCCCTGAGAAGATAAGCATTTCCTCTAAGTCCATGTATTCATTCTAAGGCTCCTGGCAAAAGCACAAGAGACCCTAGAAGAACTGGGGCATTTTGTTTGCATCCTTTCCCCAGTTCCTAGCCTATGGGTTGGGGGATGGGGGGTAGTATGGTGTGGTAAGACAGATTCCCACTGACATCACCCTAGAGAAGCTTTGAGAAGGTTTTTTGGATTCGTCACACAGTAGGAGGCAATTGAGCAGGGGGTTCAGAACTCCAAGCAGGTCTGCTACATGTCGATATTTTAAGTTTTAAAAAGAAAAATAAAACGGGCCAATTATTGACTTTTCAGATTAACCAAGAAAAGAAAGTGACACAGTGACAAAGAATTAAACCAGACCACCCAGGTCAGGCATAGGAAAAAAAACACCTAAAAGTAGCAACTGCAATTTTAGGTTTCTACAAGCCACTGGCATTTTTGCTGTGTGGTTGAGTTTTTTTTTTCTCTCTCTCTTTCTCCCTCCTTCTCTTTTTAATTTTACCTTTTCGTTTAAGGGAGGAGTAAAAAGTATAAAACTTTCAAATACTTACCCCAAATCAGCCATGCTAATGAAAGGTGAACACTTAACAAAGTACCATGATATTATTTTCACACAATATTCATACCAATTTTTTCAAAGGTCACAAAGCTTTTCTCAGTTACTAGTTGGAATGCATTTATCTCTCTCACCATTCCAATGGATCGGTTTTTTACCGCCCCCCAAAAGGACATGCTACCTTTAAAGATACCATCAGTCTCATTAATAATAGCATTTTTTTCCTTTCAAGTGTAGAAAGCTGTTCAGAGCTGCAAATGGTTGCTAGGCCAGTTTGGACACGTCTGATTTACTCTTTAAAAGCCCATCCACTCCGTATAATAAATAATAAGAGCCGGTATTTATTGAGTGCTTAACGCTGTGCTGGGTGTTTTTCAGGCATTGGCTCATATAATCCTCAAAACAACGCTATCAGACCGGTGCAATCATTATCGCCACCTTACAGATCAGGAGAGGGAGGCACAGAGAGTAAGAAGGACCTGCCCAAGGGGGAAACGGGGAGCGTCGGGAGAGGCGGGGAGGCAGGCAGAGGCCAGGAGCTGCACAAAAGCACAGTTAATGATTCACTCACAGCCCTCAGGCAGCTCCTTCCAGTAGGGGTTGCACCAGAACACACGGACGCGCACACACACGCACGAATGCACACACACGCACACGCGCGCGCACACACGCACTCTCATCTTCAACTCTTCATCCCAGCGAGAGGCGGGTGTCAGGCAAATTGCTTGGCAACGCGCAGAGAAAACTCCATCCAAGCCCCACGTCCAGGCCGCCTCTGGGCGCTGTCCAGCGGGCAGAGCGCCTGAGGCCAAGCTGGGGTCCTGCCTCCCGACACCCCGAAGGCGGGGCGCGGCGCCAACCCGGGGTTTCAGGCGAGGGGAGTGTAGGGGAAGCACCGTCCCCAGGGACACCTGTTGTCGCCTCCCCACTCGGGCCGATGAAGACATCCTGGGCGTCCCAATCTCGAAGACACCCGTCGGCCAGAAGTGTCTGTGTATGGGGCCAGGGGTCGCATGATTCCTCCTCCACCCCCACCTGCCTTAAGCAGAGTCCCCTCGTCCTCTCCCACCCCGGGACGCCCGCGGCTGGTGGAAACGCCGCGCCTCCGCGTGGCTCGACCAGGCAGGCTCGGGGGCGCCAGGGGGCACCGCGGCGCTAGGACCTCGCGGCCGGCCCGCCCCCCGCCCCCCGCCCCCCGCCCCCCGCACCCCGCCCGCTCCACCTGCGGGGCCCCTCTTGGGGGGCGCGCTCGCCTCCTGCTGCGGGGCGTGGGTGCAGTTACCTGCGCCGCGGTCCGCAGGGTCCCCGGCGTCCGCCGAAAGGTCGCCGCGGCAAAACCGGCTTCTCTGGCCGCGGGATACCCACCCGGCCGCGCTGCTCTCGCCACGCTCCCTCCCGGCCGCAGCGCCGACGCCGGCTCCAGACTCTCGGGCTCGCTCTGCGCCCGCCGGCTCCCGGCGCCGCTCCCGCCGCTCCTGATTGGCCGCGGCGCGCTCCCGAGCCGCGCCATGATTGGGCAGCCGGGGAGCCGGGGCGGGGGGACTGGCCGGGCGCCGCCGGGATCTGCTGGCCAAGCGTCCCGCGCCGCAGACTCCCTTTCCCGCGGCTCCCGGGGCCCCAACCAGACCCCGAACCTGGGATCCTTCCCCTCTGCGCCTAGTGGGGCCGGCCGTCCAGGCACGAGGCAACACGGAAAGCATCGATCGAGCGACATGGAAATGGCGTGGAATGGGGAGCGCGTGGGAGTCCCACCCGCTCCGCCTGCGGGCTGGTAGTTGAGACCTCCTAGGAGCGGGAATCATTGCTCAACCAGCCTCACTCCTGTACGTTCATTTATTGATACTTTTGACTCTACAAAGGGCGTAGGCTCAGGACAGTGGCTTGTAAACAGCGGGCGCCAAATAGTTCTGTGGACTCATATCGGACTCTACACACAACCTCTCAGTGGTCCTACCTGAGCTCTCAAAGGGAGAGCAACTTGTTTAAGGTCTTAATCATGCCAACAAATTATTAAAAACACCGTGCTAGGTGTTTAGGGGGAAAAAAGATAAAAATGGTGAGATCTTCGATTACAGGGAAGTTCATACCTAGCTAGAGAGATGAGGCTGGATAATGATAATGACCCTAACGTTTATATGGTGCATATTATTTACTAGGCACTATTCCAAACGCTTTACATTTATTAATTCAGAAATACAGAAAGAGGCTGTCATAAGAACATCCATATGCCCCGTGAACATGTGGACAAGTGACACCAGTTTTTAGTCTGGAGAGATTTTCATTGAAAGACACACCAGCAGTCACTCCACACTGTGGAGGAGAGGCACTGGTTAGAAGCGAGGGCGTATAGGGAATTGAAATTGTTCTGTCCTCCGTCTCTTCTGCCACCTGCCCTGAATCTTTCTAAGGAATAAAAACAAACCATAAATCTGGGTGCCACCAGACCTTTGTTCTGCTACTCATAAAACACCCTCTCTAAACACCCAGATAGGAAATGAGTAGAAGTAAGTAACACAACTTACATTGTAGGACCTTTGGCTTGGTGGCACTACCTTGAAAGCAAGTATGTAGACATTTTTCTATAGACATTTCCCCCTTGTTTATTCTCCTATGTTGACAGAACGCCTTGAGTGAGAAATTTGGCTTAGGAGAGAAGTAAAGACTCAAGGCTTTAACAGTTTCACCCACTCTGAACAGTCTTGACCCTTACCTTAGGGTGAGCTTACAGTCATTTACTTTGAGGAGCCCAAGACCCCAAGAGGAAATTACCTCTGTTTTCTCCAGTTTATATCAATGGACAAACACTTGATTCACTTCAATTTTTTTTTTTTTTTAACCGGAGTCTCGCTCTGTCGCCCAGGCTGGAGTGCAGTGGCACGATCTTGGCTCTCTGCAACCTCTGCCTCCCGGGTTCAAGCTATTCTCATGCCTCAGCCTCCTGAGTAGCTGGGATTACAGGCACGTGCCACCACGCCCAGCTAATTTTTGTATTTTTAGTAGAGACGGGGTTTCACCATGATGGCCAGGCTGTCTCGAACTCCTGGCCTCAAGTGATCCGCCCGCCCCGGCCTCCCAAAGTGCTGGGATTACAGGCGTAAGCCACCGCGCCGGGCCTCAGTTGATTCACTTTATATTGAATAGGTGGACACACATGGGTTGAACCTCACCTGGGAGGAACACCAGACAGAGCACGGCGTGGTGTGGACTGTGTGAGGAGAGTTCTTTCATGGGCATCCCTCTCCAAGCATCGGAAGCACATGGAGACATCAGCCCATAATTCAGGTTCCTGGCTTTCCATAGCTGTGGCTTCTGCCAAAGCGGAAGTTCCATTTGGATTGGTCAAACTATCACTCCAAAGAAGAAGGACTGTTTCAGCCAGAGAACCAAGCTGACCCAAGATGGTTTGTCAAACTGCTCAACCCTCATCACATCATATTAAACTCAGCCCAGGGATGACAAGTGAAAGGATGGCAAATGAAGGAAGAGTGACAAGTGAAAGAAGAACCTGAATTCTACTTCCATTACCTTGGAATCTTACTGGGGCCAGGAACTGCTTATGTCTTGGTCTGTTCTCTGTCTCTAGCAAAATGCTTTATTTAGTTCGCCCCCTGTATCGCATTTCTTCCCTGGTGACTACTGCTTAGTGCTCAAAACTTAAATATTCTTTCCTCTGTGAAGCCTTCACTCATTCTCCCAGGCTAAGCTGTGAACCTCTTGCCCGTCTTATATTCCCATAACATCAATAAGCAACAGCATTCTAGTGATCTGCTCAAATGGCCATCTTTCTAACTAGCACACTGTGCATTACTTAGCGATGTATCCTCAATCAATGTATCCCCAATTAAGTAGGTACTTAATAAACATGAAGTGACTGATGAAAACCCCTGACAGGCTAATAGGGTGGTATTAAGGAGACTAGGGCCACACCCTATCGTGGTCTTCAACAGGGCATTCTTCAGTTCCAGACTGGAAGGACATTTGGTGTGGAGCAAAGCAATCATCCATCCAATCCAACAATAATAGGTAGTTTCTGTGTGTCAAGCACTGTCAGGCCAAGAGAAGAATAAGCTCTTCTTTAAATGAACACAAGGTGAAGTGGTGCAGTTAATTTACGAGACAGTTTTGCTATTTCTCAAAAAGTTAAACATAGAGTTACCATATGACCCAATAATTCCATTCTTTGATATACACCCAAGAGAACTGAAAGCATATGCCTACACAAAAACTTGTGCACAAATGTTCGTAGCATCATTATTCATAATAGCTGAAGGTAGAAACCACCCAAACGTCCGTCAATTAATGATAGATAAACAAAATGTATTAAATAGCACAGAAGGTCCTCCAATAATGTTGTTTCATTAGGATGTTGATGAGAAAAAAAAGATCAACTCCCAGCTGAAAGTTTGCATGTTCTCCCCACATCTGCATGGGTTTTCTCCAGGTACTCCAGTTTCCTTTTGCATTCCAAAGATGTGCACGTTAGGTTCATTGGCATGTCTAAATTGTCCCAGAATGAGAGTGGTGTGTGTGTGTGTGTGTGTGTGTCTGAGAGAGAGAGAGAGAGAGGCTTGCGATGGAATGATGTCCTGTTTGGGACTGGTTCCCTGTTGGCGTGCTGAGCTGCCAGATGGGCTCCAATCACCTGAGACCTTGAACTGGAGTAATGGGGCAAATAATTATCTTACTTGTTTTTATTAATCTTTTAAAAGTGTATATATAGCTCACATTTATTTCCAAATTTAATATTAGAAGGGTTTTTGCTCTTTATTTAGCAGTTTGGTGATGTTTTTGTGACCAGAAATGTGCTGGAGGAACTTTATTCTTGTTTATGTCAATTCCCTTATGGGAAAATTGGGGGTTTTTATACATTGTTTTGCTTAAAGGTTGCCATTTCAAGAACCTATCAATGACAATAAGTGAGAATTTACTGTATATCCATATAATGGAATATTATTCAGGCATAAAATAAATGAAATACTGATAAAAGCCAAAATATGGATAACTCTAGAAAACATCATGCTATGTGAAAGAAGCCCGAAACAAAAGGCCACACACTGTATGATTCTATTTACATGAAATATTCAGAATAGACAAATCCATAGAGACAGAAAGCAGATTAGTGGTTGCCAAGGGGAAATGAGGAGTGACTGCTTAATGGCTATGAACTTTCTTTTTGGGGTGATGAAAATGTTCTGTAATTAGTGGTTATGGTTATACAACTTTGTGAATATGCTAAAAACCACTGAATTGTTAAAGAAAATTCACTGCATGCTCTCTGAGAATACGTACATTCTGAAAGTGTGGAAACCATCAGTAATGGACGTGTTGGTTAAATCCTACGGTATAGTAGCTAAAAGTGAAAAGGAACTTTTCTAAGCCTGTGAAAAGCAGTTAAATGTGGCTCCCACCTTCAGCATCCCAGAGAAGATGTACTCTTTAGATCTGCGTTTTTCAATTGAATGTTCTGAGATGATGAAAATGTTCTTTATCTGAGCTATTTAATATGGAAGCCACTAGGCATGTGTGGCTACTGGACACTTGAAATGTGATTAGTGCAATTTGAAGAACTGAATTTTAAATTGTGTTGAAATTTAAATAGCCACATGTGGTTAGAGGCTACCAATACAGCAGTGCAGCTTTTGCTGGTTTGGAGGACTAGCGCCAGTTTAGTCGGCAGTTTGGAAGAATACTGGTGGTCATGGGTGTGGGTAAATCTATGTCTTTATGTCTCACACCCAGATCAACCCTCTATCCACTAGAAACCCTTCATAAGATCTCACAGCTCCCACCCTTCTCCTCTCTATAAACTCTTAATAAACTTCAGTCCATAAGAGAGGGTTTAGTTTTGTCTTTATGGCAAAGTATCTTCCACCCCACACATATTTATGGGCCAGGCATTTTTTGGAACATGCTAGGAACAGGAAGGATTGTAGACAATGACAGCCAAATTCTAAAGGGTTGGTCTTGAGAAAGGTGAGAGGAAAAAGGTACAAGAGAAATTCATTACAAAGACCCGGCCCTGTCCCTCCTTCCCTCCAACACCCCACTCTCAGACACACACAGACACACACTCCAACACTCAGACACACACACACACACACACACACACACACACACACACTTCCAAGTAGGAAATCTTGCTAGTAAGATGCTGAAGTGGTATTGAAGAATCTTTATTTAGATTTCCTGTTTCCAGCTCAAGCTCCGTAACATCCTAACTCCTCCAATACATCCTCTATTCATATTGATCTTTTCCATCTTTGAACTTTTACTGTACTTGAAATCAATAACATGGAATGTAATTTTTTTGTTTTTTTGTTTTGTTTTTTCTTTGAGACGGAGTCTCGCTCTGTTGCCCAGGCTGGAGTGCAATGGCGCAATCTCAGTTCACTGCAACCTCCACCTCCCAGGTTCACACCATTCTCCTGCGTCAGCCCCCCATGTAGCTGGGACTACAGGCGCCCGCTACCACACCAGGCTAATTTTTTGTATTTTTAGTAGAGAAGGGGTTTGACTGTGTTAGCCAGGATGGTCTCGATCTCCTGACCTCGTGATCCGCCTGCCTGGGCCTCCCAAAGTGCTGGGATTACAGGAATGAGCCACCCCGCCCAGCTGGAATGTAATGACTTTCCAATTGTTCTTCTATAATGTGGTGTCCTCACTGCAAGATTCATTTGTTGCACAAATATTTATTGGACTCATACGTATTTTGTGCCAGAACAGTCTCAAGGGGTATGGATAAAAAGGATGAAAGACGGAGTCACTGGACAACTTAGAGCCTGATGAGGAAGCACACAAAGAAACCATTCTACCACAGCTCTGCTTAGATGTGTACGAAGCTTCGCTGAAAGTGCAGGGCAAGGAGCTGCCAAGGAGACACAGAAAAATCAGGGAAGGCTTCTCAGAGGAAGTGATATTTGAGGAATTTGAAGGATAAGTAAAAATTTCAAGTTGCTTTTATTTAATTCACCTTTATTGTGCACTTTCAAAAGTTAGATTTAAGGTAGCTTTTCAGGAGAAGTTTTAGGACCTAATGTTGGAAAGAATGCATTAACCTCAGGGTCTGTTTCAACATCTGTGACAATGTTTTGCATTGCTGATGAGGTTCTTAGCTGGACAGTCACTCTTGCTGCCCTCCAGACTTATTTCTGAGAGGAAAACAAAATTAATAGAAGTAAGTCTTTCTGATATCAAGGAGTTTAAAATCTCTCGTGCTGTTGCAATATCCTTCTTACCGGTTTCTTGGGGGCTTATTTTCTTCTAATCCAATGTATCCCAAATTTCAGTCACTTATGTCCCATTGTCACCATTCTTACCATTTCCATGTATCATCTGCACAATTATGTACTTAATTCCTTCTTCTTTGAATTGGCTTTCATTTTGCTCAGTTTTCCTAGAAAGGATTTTTGATATCATTATCATCAATGAAAAACCAGTGTCATTTGCCATAAAGAGATCATTAACCATAAAAATCATACAATAAAAACAAAACTACATTATTTAATCTTGGCTGGATATTGTTGGTTGCTGAAGGTTCTGAGTTTGAGGCCCTGCTTTTTCTTTGATGAAAAGGGAGGTTACCAAGCCTTGGAGAGACATGAAACACATACAGGCACCAAATGGATCATTTCTCCTCAAGTTAATCAAACAGACTAAAAGAGAATTTTAAAGAGAATAACTCTCTCACTATATGAGCCAATGAAATTCAATTTCCCTTTTGCATACCACTTAGAACCAGCTCTTGCACCAAGTAAAATCAGTTTGTCCTGGGTACCACACTTGTAAACATTGCTCTGATCCCCCCCTCTCATAGCGATTGGAATGATCTAATACATAAATATCATCATTTCTCTCGCCTATTAAAATTCCTTCAATGGCTCTTTATTACTTATGGGAAAAATCTTAGTTCCTTATGATGAGATACAAGATCCTCCTTAATTAGCCTTAGCCTACTTCTCCATCCTTAACTTCTGTCATCCTCCTCTTTAACTTCCCATTCCACCAGTGGTGGTCTATTTGTAGTTCCCAGAACGTACCAATACCACCACGTTTCTGTGCCTTTGAACATACTCTTCCCTTTACCCAGTGTGCTATTCATCAACTAGTCATCCTTATCATCTTCCATTTCTCTTCTCTGCTTATTTGTATTTATCTGCCTAATACCATATGCACACCACCAACAATAACTACAGTATAACAGCATTCCTATGGAAACACCTGCCCCTTTCTTCTGGGGGATCCTCCTCCACTGTCTCCAAGCACATGATTTTAGCAGGAACTGACAAGTTCTCATGTGACTTCACATTCCTGACCACAGCTGATTGTCCTACATGTGGGCAACCTAACCAAGGTGAACCGATCAGATTTCCTGAGAATTTCATACCAAGAACAGCACATTGGAGTTATTCTTTCTCTGTTTTAAGATGCAGAGAGAAACTGAGGCAAGTAAAGTAGACATTCTCTACTCCAGGGGTCTCCAACCCCCAGGCCACAGACTAGTACTGGTCCATGGCCTGTTAGGAACTGGGCCACTCAGCAGGAGGTGAGCAGCAGGTGAGTGAGAATTATTGCCTGAGCTCCACCTCCTGTCAGATCAGTGGTTTAGATTCTCATAGGAGGGCTACCCCTATTGTGAACTGTGCATGCGAGGGATCTAGGTTGTGTGTTCCTTATGAGAGTCTAATGCCTGATGATCTGAGATGAACAGTTTCATCCTGAAACCACCCCCCTTTCCCCCACCCCTGCTACCATGGAAAAAATTGTTTTCCAAGAAACCAGTCCCTGGTGCCAAAAAGGTTGGGGACTGCTGCTCCAATCCACTTGTGCTGAAGACCCGCTATTTCCTTGCCCTTCCTTCCTTTAGGTCATTCAGCTTTTCCTTTTATTTTGTGAAAGCGATTCCATTTTCCTTACAATTAAGTCTCTTTTTCTTAAACTAGTTTGAGTTGAGTTTCTGTCACTTGCACCCAAGTGTCCTAATACATTCCTAATTGTCCTTGAGGTCCCAACAAATGCTACTCCTTTGTGAAGGCTTCCCTGACTCCCCCAGTCTCACAAAGGTGCCCCTTCTCTTATGCCATCCTGCATTTTGTTACACAGACCCCCTTTTTAGCAACTGTCTTCGCGATCTTGACATTTTTGTGTGGGGAATAGTGTGTGCTGTCCCTGTCACCTATTTTGAGTATTTCATTAAACACACTGATGGGAAGCAGGATTTGAGTATTTCATTAAACACACTGATGGGAAACAGGTTAACAACCCATTAACATTATGCTTTCAAAGAAGTCAATATGTACAAAGAAAAAGTTTTGTTTAACTATTATTAGCTGCTCCACTGTGAATATTTTTTTTAAAACTAAGCTTAATCTTTAAAAAGACTTCAAGGATCTACCAACCACAAGGAGTTCTTCTCTCCTGCCCTTCCAAGATGGAATTAGAAATGTAGAGGCTCATGACCATGATCCCACAAATAGCAACCACCAGGACAGAGGCAGCACCTGGAGATGAGGGCAGAAACTGACGAGCACATGGAAGGGAGGGTCAGAGAAAAAGGGAGATCTGAGAGAAAAGAAGCCCTGGGAGTCCCACCTGTCACCAAATCTCTCTGAATTAAAAGACAACTTCATAAAAAAGTAAATAACGTCTTCCACCACCCATGAATTTACATCTGTGATCATAGTTAGCTAAATAAGATTGAATTCTTTTAGGAAATTGATTGAACCTTTGTACCCTCTCAGGTGTTACTAGCATGACACAGAAGTCACATCTGTTTGCACATTTGTCTCATGTCTAGACTGGAAACTTTTTTAGAGAAGAGATTCTTCCAATTTTTGAGATGTTGTTGAGCATCTCACATAGGACCCAGCACTTAGCCCACCCTTGAGCTGGACTTTGATGATTTTAGCCTATATTTTGTAGGAATGCTTTCCAGCTGCAAGTAACAGAATAACCAGCTATAGTAACTCACAGAGTAAAGAAATTTCATTACCTGACCTGAACAGTCTGGACATTAGAAGTCCCAGAGTATCTTGTTTAATAATGGCAAAAGGGGCCAGGTGTGGTGGCTCACACCTGTAATCCCAAAACTTTGGGAGGCCGAGGCAGGTGGATCACTCGAGGTCAGGAGTTTGAGACCAGCCTGGCCACCATGGTGAAACCTGTCTCTACTAAAAATACAAAAATTAGCCGGGCATGGTGACAAGCACCTGTAATCCCAGCTACTTGGGAGAATCACTTGAACCTGGAAGATGGAGGTTGCAGTGAGCAGACATCATGCCACTGCACTCCAGTCTGGGTGACAGAGCAAGAGCCCGTCTCAAATAAATAAAAATAAAATAAAATAAAATAAAATAATAATAATGGCAAAAGGACCCTGGCTCTTTCTACTCTCTCATCCTAGGCTTTTTGTCTCTTTATCTTAGGCTTGTTGCCTTGTGATTGCAAAATGGCTGCCACAGCTCCAGGTATCTCATCTTTAGAAAGCTTATTTAAGGAAAGAAGAAAGTGATCTGGGCTGGAAAAGAGGCTTTTTTTTTATATCAGGGAGGAAAATCTTTCTAAAACACCTCCTCCCAACCTGGTAAATTCTCACTTATATCTCAGTGGCTAGGACTGAATCACATGGCCATGCCTAGTTGCAAGAGAGATGGGAAAACTAGTTTAGTATCTGACTTTTCCAGCCTCAGGAATGAAAAGTAGGTGTATTACTGGTAATGCTGCCCTTAAACCAAACAAATGGAGGCCTGGCCCAGGATCCAGGCCTCAGGGGTTCTACGCTTTGTGACACAAGCTGGGGCTGTCAGTGCTATCTGGGTGGGTGACCCTGAGCCTGGATCAAGACCCAAATGCAACGTCCTCACTTCTGTTCCCATTTTTTCACCTCGGAGCACTCTTCACCCACAATCACTCATGTGGAGTTGACCAGAGACCCCGAGGAGCTCTCGGATTCATATCTATGGGATCTTTTTGGTATCTTGTGGCTGGATTCTTCATCCAGGAGGACTGCCTGGAGTGTGGATTGCCTCACTGGCCTGTGAATTCTTTCTTTTGTTAGATCGCACAAGATTGAGCTGCCAGAATCGTGCTGGGGTGCTGATTTGGAGTGATTCTCACTCACATCACACACAGGATGAGTTCGAGGCTCTGAACTATTGATAGTTCTCTGTTCCCTGCTAACCTTCCGTGTGAGCTGCATGTGTGGGCCCATGCCCTTGTTTTAACTGGCTATATTTCAAATGCAAGGCCACCTCTGGACCTGAGGGCAGCTGGGTTGGGGGAGACATCCTTTACCCTGTGCTGGGACCCAGGGCTGTTACCCTCTACCCCGTGGGCGCCCCACCAGTTCCCTAGGGACAGTCATACCTATTTCCGTCCAGGGCTTTCCAGGCCATCACCCCACAATGCCAATAAGCCCTTCTGGTCCATGTACCCTCTCACTTCTGATCAATGGGGTGAGATAATTCTCTTGTTGGTCAGTCTTAATCTTTGTGGAAAGGGATACACATTCCTTGCATGAATGAAATTACTCTTTTTTTTTTTTTTTTTTTTTTTTTAAAGAGACAGGGTCTCATTCTGTTTCCTGGGCTGGAGTGCAGTAGTGCCGTCATAGCTCACTGCAATCTCGAATGCTGGGCTCAAGCGATCCTCCTGCCTCAACCCCTTTGAGTAGCTGGGATTGTAAGTGTGTGTCACCACGTCTGGCTACTTTTTAATTTATTTGTAGAGACAGGGTCTCACTATGTTGCCCAGGCTGGTCTCCAAGTCCTGGCCTTCAGTGATCCTCCTGTGTCAGCCTCCCAGAGCACTGGGATTACAGGTGTGAGCCATTGTGGATGGCCCGAGACTGCTCTTCCTGTTTGTTCTATTGTCTCCACCAGTGGCAGTGCATGGAAGGCAGAGGTTTAGCCAACAACCAGAGAGCACCCTCTGGGAATGCAGTGGTTAGAACCTAAAGATCTCTAAAGATCTCTCGAGCTCGTTGGAAGGGGTGTGTTCTTGATAGGGTTGCTGGGAGATTCAAATGAGATCGTGCACCACAGAATCCTCTGTAATCTACAGTGTTACACACAGATATTAGTTATTTTATTCCCATTTGACAGACAAGAAAACCAGAAAAGAGGAAAGTTAAACTCCTCCCGTGACAGAAAGCCCCCATGGGAGTGCTGCTGGGAAGGGAAGCTCTGGTTTCAGATGACCTGGGATGGCTCACTCAGCTCTGCCAGCTCCTAGCTGGGCCATCCTGGGTCAGTTTCTGAGCCCTAGTTCCATAGTTACTAAGTGGGGAGAACAATCCACCTATGTCTGAGGGTTTTGGTGAGCATTAACTATGCCTGGAACTTGATAAATATTAGCAGGTACTCAACAAATATTAACTGCTATTATTATTTTATTACACAGATATTTGTAGGACAGCCACAGGTCTCCTGGGCCACAGCCCTGCTGTGCACTAGAAATGAGTTATGAAAAAGTACTTCCAAAATGAGATTGCCAGAGGCTGCAGCGGTATGTTAGATTGCTTGGCATTGGAGAGGCAATATAGCAGATGGGAAACATTACAGACTCAGGAGCCAGGAGGCCTGGATTTGGATCCTGACTCAGTCACTTAATCATTAAATCATTTAACAGGTCTTTGGCAAGTTACTTAGCCTCTCTGTGCCTCAGTTTCTTCATTTCTGAAATGGGGATATTAGCACCCACCTTATAGGTTCTTATGAGGATTGAATGAGTTAATGTACATCAAGTGTTTAGGACAGTGCCTGGGTCATAGTGTTAGGAATTATTGGATGCTATGAATTTTATTATTTTGAATTCATTTAAAATTCAAAACAAACTTTGCTCTTAAAAATTCCAATTGGTGGGCTGGGCGTGGTGGCTCACGCCTGTAATCCCAGCACTTTGAGAGGCTGAGGCAGGTGGATCACCTGAGGTCAGGAGTTCGAGACCAGCATGACCAACATGGTAAAACCCCATCTCTACTAAAAATACAAAATGAGCCGGGCATGGTAGCGCATGCCTGTAATCCCAGCTACTTGGGAGGCTGAGGCAGGAGAATTGCTTGAACCTGGGAGGCAGAGATTGCAGTGAGCCAAAATCGTGCCATAGCCCTCCAGCCTGGGCAACAAGAGCAAAACTCTGTCTCAAAAAAAAAAAAAAATAAAATGGAACGCAATGCAATGAAATGAAATAAAATAAAAATAAAAATAATTCCAATTGGCTTTTATTTCAGGAAACCTGCATTTTAGTGATAAAAAAAAAAGAAAGAAAAGAAAAAAAAGGTAGGCACAAAGATATACTCTCTGTCTTTGTACCTTTGCTTGTGTTGTTCCCTTATCCCTCCTTTTAGACCCATAAAACTATCACATATTGTCCACTCTCCCAGAGGCCAGGACTCATTCTATCACACTCTTGTCCCCCAAGCAAGACCCATGGCTCCTTTTTACTTCTCTGTGTAATTCTTGACATGTTCAATAAATGTTTCTCGAATGGAAACGTGAAAGAAAGTAAGAGACATTATTTTCAATTCTTGCAGTTTGCGAATGCAACACTGTAGTTCATAGTGGACTAATGTCCTCCCTCTCAGAGAATGAAGGGATTGGCAGAATGACTTGGGGAGATGGTGCCAGTCTCAACAGTAGGAGGGAAAAACACAAAGAATAACAAACAGCCCAGTCTTTCACTAAAAGGGGCTCCATCCTCCAACACCATGTTTTCCTGGATTGGGGAGAAGTAGTAGCATAGGGTGACCCAGAGGGGGACTGTGGACTCAGGGCAACCTCTGTATGATTCCAATTCTGTTATCCAATGGCTGTTTAACCCTAGAACCAAACATCTCTGAGCCTGTTTTCTTGCCTGTAAAATGAGGGTAATACCAGCCCCAAAGTGTAACTTTGATGATGAAATGAGATAATAGTGCAATGCCTGGCACTTAGGGAATGCTTAATTAATGTTTTTTTAAATGAATGAAGAGGGCTTTTAAAGAAAGTGCTATTGTTGAGGGAGACTGCTATACTTGAAAGCACAGAATTGCTTGATGCTATGCACTGTTTGTCGCAGATCAGTGATTGATTCTCCAATCTTCACGGGGCCACCTCGTCAGACTCTCAGTCCAGAGTTGAACCACAACCAACAAGTCTGGGAGGCAGGATTTGGAACCCTCCTTCCCAAACCCTTCTCCTCTCCAGCTGGCACAGAAACACTCCACATTTGCAGCTTCCACAGCAATTACGAGAACCTACACCCTTTTATTGTTTGACTTTCCCTAGCGATGGAGCAATCACATGATTTTCACAGGAAAAACAACTCTGGGATCGGAGACAGTCTGGATTGAGCCATGAACTTTCTGGTCCCTGTGTCTGAGTTCCCAGAGAGAAAAGACATTTGATGCTGGCAGGATGAGGGCTGAGCTGGACAAAAAACACAGCCAGCACATGCTCATAGCAGGCTGGCCAACTGAGCAGGTTGCATTTCAGGATTAAAAACAGTAACAATCCTAACAAAATAGAAGCTCATATATACTGAGTGCTAAGTACCAGGTACAGACATCGTCAAGCTGAATCATCACCACAATCCAAGATGAAGATTTTATTATCTTCATTACATCAAGGGGGAGAAGTCAAGGGCTTAGATAGCATTTCACCCCTTTTGCACTCCCCAGAGCCTATGTGTTTATCCTCTAGCTCCACGTCTACCTATAGCAGCAGTGCTTCCAAGCTCTTTGCACACAAATCTCCTGGAGATCTTGGAATGCAGATTCTGAGATTCTGCATTTCTAACGAGCTTCCAGGGAATGCTGCTGGTCCAGGGCCTTTAGTTGCAAGGGTTGGACCGGTGGTCTCAACCTTGGTTGCACATTGGACTCACCTGAAAGCTTTCCACATACTGATGCCTTGGCCGCATCCTGGAGAGTCTGATTTTGTTGGTCTGGGGTGCAGCTCTGGCACAGCATTTCTAAAGCCCTCCCGTTGAAGGCATATGCAGCCAGGGCTGAGACCACGGTTCTTGAGGGAGGTAATATCTGCAGGTTCTTGATGATACTCCGTTATCCTGAGCTCCCCTTTCCCAACCACAGGGACATCCATGGCTGGGCTTCAAGGACACCCTTGAAGAGGCCTCTCCCAGAAAACTCCAAGCCCATGAAAAGGCCAGAGCCACCACCTGTTTCCTTGAAATAGTTAGCAGCTGTGCTGGGTGACCTCATCGCTCTGGCTCTGCCTCAGGCCAAGCTGCGATCTGAAAAGCCCTCCTCCCAAGTCGGGGCTCTCCTTGTGTTGGGGGCAGAGGGGGAAGAGCCGCAGCTCAGGAGGAGCTGCAGGTTGATGGCAGAGCCTGTCTGGGGCTAGTGGGAAGAATGAGGGTGCAGGGTGGGGGCACCCCAAGGGACTTCACAATGGGCAGTCCCTGGGCTGTGACGCCATGGCTGTGAGCGCAGCTGACTGCCTCACCCCTGGCTTCCTCCATTGCTCACCCTCCCCAAACACTTGGGAACTGATGAAATCACGAGGGGGTTCTTGTCCCCCTCCTGTAAGTGATGCATAAACAAACAAACATTGAAGTATGCAAGTAAAAATGCAAAGCCCATTTCTTTTTCCCCGTTTCCAAGAGGCAATCACCTATAGCAGCTGGGCTTATGTCCTTCCAAATCTTTTCTGTACATTAGTATGTGTATTTCTACACACAAACATACATATGCAATCCTGTTTTATAAACAAAAATGCATCATATAATATAAGTCCAAACACTATCTTGCATATTTTTTCCATGCAGTTATATATACTTACCAATTGCTTTAGTGTCTGGAAACTTGTCTGGAAATCAGAATCTCTCAGGGGTGCTTTTTAAACATCGAGATTGACAGGTCTCACTTAAAACCTGCTGAATGAGAATGTCTCAGGGAGGCACCTGGGGAAGTCTCTGTGTGTGTGTGTGTGTGTGTGTGTGTGTGTGTGTGTATACAATGTGTGTGTGTGTGGAGAGAGAGAGAGAGAGAAACAGGGTCTTGTTCTGTTCCCAAGGCTGGAGTTCAGGGGCACAATCGTAGGTCACTGCAGCCTCAATCTCCTGGGCTCAAGTGATCCTCCCACCTCAGCCTCCCATGTAGCTGAAACTACAGGGATGTGCCACCACACCTGGCTGTTTTTAATTTTTTTGTAGAGACAGGGTCTTGCTATGTTGCCCAGGCTGGTTTCAAACTCCTGGCTTTAAGTGATCCTCTGACCTTGGCCTCCCAAAGTGCTGGGATTACAAGCATGAGCCACCATACCTGGCCTATATTGATATTTTTAATAAGTGTCTCAGGTGATTCTTATGGGAAATATCTTGCCTTTTTAATGCCTGTACATGTCCCATGGATGTACTATCATTTATTAACCAGTTCCTTTCTGTTGAACATTTAGTTTGTTTTCAGCTTTTTTCTTCATGCTACAAACAATACTACAAACATACATGCATCGTGCAGATCCCCTTGTGTGTTTCTGTAGGATAATTCCCTAGGATTGGATGGCTAAGTGCAAGGCTTGCCTGGAACTTCTTTTCCCCTCTAAGACTGCTCGTATTTGAATCATGGAACCTCACAGCAGCACAGAACCTTAAAATCTGTGTAAAGACCAATACTGTCTTCCTATAGAAATATAATGTACGTTATACATATAATTTGAAACTTTCAATAGCTACATTAATTTTAATAATATATTTTTACTTAACCTAATATATCAAATCTATTATGATCTCAACATATAATCAAACAAGAAGTATTAATGAAAGTACTTGCTATGGTCTGAATGTTTGTTTCTCCTCAAAATTTATATGTTGAAATCCTAACCTCCAAAGTGATGGTGTTAGAAAGTGGGGCCTTTGGGAGGTGATTAGGTCATAAGGGTGGGGCCCTCAGAATGGGGTTAGAGCCCTTATAGGAAAGGCCTGTAATCCTAGCACTCAGGAGGCTAAGGCAGGAGGATCACTTGAGGCCAGCAGTTGGAGATCAGCCAGGGCAACATAGCAAAACTACATCTCTATGAAAATAAATAAATACATAAATAATTTTTTTAAAAAAGAGGCCTGAGGCCAGGTGTGGTGGCTCACACCTGTAATAGCAGCACTTTGGGAGGCCGAGGTGGGCAGATCACCTGAGGTCAGGAGTTTGAGACCAGCCTGGCCAACATGGTGAAACCCCATCTCTACTCAAAATACAAAAATTAGCCAGGCCTAGTGGTGTGTACCTGTAATCCCAGCTACTCAAGAGTCTGAGGCAGGAGAATCACTTGAGCTCAGGAGGCCGAGGTGGGAGAATGGCTGCTTGAATCAGGGAGGCCGAGATTGCAATGAGCCATGATCACACCACTCACCACTGCACTCCTGCCTGGATAACAGAGCGAGACTCTGATTCGAAAAAAAAAAAAAAAGAGGACTGAGAGAGACTCCCTCACCCCTTCTACCATGTAAGGATAGAAAGAAAAGGTGCCATCTGTGAAACAGAAAGTGGGCCCTTGTCAGGCACAGAATCTGCTAGGGGCCCTGATCTTGGACTTTCCAGCCTCTACAACTGTGAGAAATAAATTTCTGTTGTTTATAAGCTACCCAGTTTGTGGTACTTTGTTATAGCAGCCTGCGTGGACTAAAACAATATTGTCCATCTGCTTTTCCTGTGAAGTCTTTGGAGACTGTGTGGGTTTTACACCTAGAGCATGCCTCACTGGCACTAGCCACATGGGACAAGTAACTGTTTTATCCGGTAGTGCAGATCTAAACCTTTTATTTTACTTGGAGAATATTCATAGGGGACAGGAATAAATCATGGAGCAGCTACGATCTACTTGTCCCCGAATAAGCACTTAACATCCATTATTGTTACTGCGCCCTTGAGTTGCTGCCCGGAGTCCCTGTCCATTGCTGCGGTTTGGAATTATCCCTCTCTGCCTGCAGAGCTGCAGACGTGGCAGGAGAGAGTTGGGAGGGTGGGGCAGGGTGCAGGCAGAGTTCTGGACAGGGATGCAGGGCAGCGACTGGGTGAGTGAAGCAGCTTCTTTGTGAGCCCTCGTAGAAGTTTGGGGGTGGGGACAGTTTAAGGAAGGCAGGGCATGGGTAATTATGATGCTCATTATTTCAACTTGAGGTCTGTAATTTGCCAGCATCACACAGCCACAACACAGAGGCAGAAATGGAATAGAATCTTCAGATTCCAGAGCCCATGCTTCTCTTTTATCCCATAGATGTCTCCAAGACAGTCATTCAAAGTCTATCCTTACATTAGTGATGCACGGAGAGCTGTAAACAAATTAAGTGAATGATTACAAGTCACATTGTCAAACTATTCTGAACGGTGTCCCATTCCGCAGACTTGTGGTTAAAAACACACGCGCTGAGGTCCCCTGGTGGAAGTCAGAATTATTACAAGGGGCAGGCAAATGGGTTTGTGGCTTTCCTAGTTCATTACCTGAATACATAAAAATAGGACATTACATGAATGTCCTTCAATTTTTTTTTTCAAAAAGGACCTAATATATGGCAAATACTGGAATCACTGCAATACATTCTCCCATCTCAGACTGTCAGAGGGACAGTCACAAAGAGATCCTAGCTGCAGGTTCTGCTTCAGTTATATCATTTTTTGGATAAGTATGTTCAGCTGTACATGGTTACAGCTCAGTTTCTACTATGTGTGTTAATGTGCCTGTTCTCCAGCTAGATTGTCAGCTGATCAAAGGAAAGACTCGAACCCCTAGTTTAAGGCCCTGCACATTCTGGGTTCTTAAATGATGATCAACGACATTAAATAAATGTTGTTGATCGCCTGAGTAAAATGATACACGAGCACAAAATGAATTTGGTATTAATAATGGATATCTATGGCTTTTGTCTGCTCAGGGTTCCCCCCCTCACCTTTTTTTGAGATGGAGTCTTGCTGTCGCCCAGGCTGGAGTGCAACGGCATGATCTCTGCTCTCTACAACCTCCGTCTCCCGGGTTCAAGGGATTCTCCAGCCTCAGGTTCCCGAACAGCTGGTTCTACAGGCGCCCGCCACCACACACAGCTAATTTTTGTATTTTTAGTGGAGACGGGGTTTCACCGTGTTGGTCAGGTTGGTCTGGAATTCCTGACCTCAAGTGATCCACCCGCCTTGGCCTCCCAAAGTGCTGGGAATACAGGTGTGAGCCACCACGCCTGGACAGTCTCTTTCTTTTTCTTTGGGCTGTAGCACCTGGATTCTCTTTTCCTCCCACAATCCACACAGCTTTTGTGAGGCTGCCAATCAAGTGCCCTGCCCTTCCTGGCTAAGGGGTGGGCCTAGAGATTTGAATCTTAAATAGAACTGCTGCCTCTTACAAGAAGTGCTGCCTCTTCTCCATCAGCGGGGATAATAATTTCAATTAAATAATCAGCCCTGTCTGCCTATTCAGCTTTTCTTTGTGTGATTCTGGGACCTACCCCATACCTTAATGATAAATTTCTTTATCATTGCATCTAGAATCAATCTGACAGATGGCGTTTCACATTTTTACTTAATTCTGCTTCAGTTTGGAAATTTACACACGTTTTCACAAGCATCAGAGAAATGGAAGACTTCCATTTGCTAAGTGTACAACTAGCTATTTTTCTCTAGGGGGCAAAATGACAACCAATTAATTCAATAAAAATTGTCTTTTATAAATCTTATGCAACAATTTGATCATCTCTAAGGGTTTGGGTACCAGCAAGAGCTATGAAGACAGAACTTTATGAAGCAAGTGAAACAGCTTTACACTGGCACCTGTTCAAGCCAGAAGACTAGAATTCCAGCCTTCTGTTGCTGGAGCCTGGTGTTGCACTGTAGACCTTTGGCCATTAACAGTGGTTGTAGAAGACCCACTTGGGGAACTGGTTTCTCCACTCCAGAGAGCCTCTTAGAGGGTCTGCTGCTGCTCTGACCCCCATGACCCCTACACTGTGGCCTCCCTTTTAACCAGCCCTGGGCTCCTGACCCACCATAACCCCCACTAACCTCGATACCTAAACAGGAAGGGCCACATCCTCTTCTTTACCCACAGATCCCCAGAGTGTCTCTCTGCTCTTGGCTGGACCACACAGCCTAGAGGGAGGTCTGAGTTCATCCACCCAAGTCAGGGTGGTAGCACTGAGTTATTTTTGAGAATCCTATTTTCAAATATTAAAAATTCAAATATAGATGAATTCAAGGTGATAGAACAACAATCCCAACACAACAATGTCACCATTGCTGATGGCTAACAGCTGTGGACATGCTGCTGTATTTACAGTGTTTCTAGACTCTGTGAAAAGAATGTCAGGGATCCCTCATGTTTTTTTTTTTTTCTTCCCCATGATTATATAGGAGTTAATCATCACCAAAAAGCTCTCGCAGGGGCTTTGGACTAAATCATGCACTACTATGAAGATTAATGCCCGCGTGGAGTCCATGAATTTGTAATCAGCACTCACTTCATACTTGTTGATGGCAACCTGATGACTGAGTCCAGATGAGAGCTTAACTGAAGCTTCAGTGGACTGTAGTGTGTCATCTAATTGAGTGACAACCTTAATGACAAAAAGGGGAAGGATTCAGGAAATTGAATGTGTAAAGAGCTCCTCGTTGGCTTATGATTCTCTATGCCTAGAAAATGAGTCATTAATGGCAGGAATATTTGGGGGAAATTTTTGGCCTCAAAATATTCACCACATCAGGCAGTGACTCTTTGCTCAAGGACAAAGTTACTGTGACAGTTGTGAAAAATGAAATAAACCACAGGGTGGATAATCGACATGTGGCTATATGGGAATTAAGTGTGTGTTTGAGCAGAGAAATTAAATTGAGGAGTCCGGGAAATTCCATTTTTGAGCTCAGTGTAGTTTTCTTCCAGTTGGGCAGGTATTATGAAAAACCCCAAGGTGATAAAACCTTACTCCAAGATTTTACAACTGTAGGCAAAATAATATATTCTATCAGGTTTCTAAATTCAACTAATGAGAGAATCCTTCAATTGGTGATATCAAGGGGGAACACAGTAATTTTGTTATCACTATTTTTTTTTTTTTGAGACAGGGTCTTGCTCTGTTGCCCAGGCTGAAGTGCAGTACGCCATTGTGGTTCACTATAACTTCCGCCTCCTGGGTTAAAGTAATCCTCCTGCCTCAGCCTACTGAGTAGCTGGGACTATAGGTGTGCACCACCACAGCCGGCTAATTTTTGTACTTTTTGTAGAGATGGGGTTTTGCCATGTTGCCCAGGCTGGTCTTGATCTCCTGGGCTCAAATGACCCACCCACCTCAGCTTCCCCAAGTGCTGGGATTCAGGCATGAGCCACTGCAGCCAGCTACTAACGTTTTAAGAAGATGCACTGGCTGGGCGTGGTGGTTCACACCTGTAATCCCAGCACTTTGGGAGGTCGAGGTGGGCAGATCACCTGGGGTCAGGAGTTCAAGACCACCCTGGCCAACGTGATGAAACCCCGTCTCTATTAAAAATACAAAAAATTAGCCGGGCGTGGTGGCAGGTGCCTGTAATTCCAGCTACTCAGGAGGCTGAGGCAGGAGAATCGCTTGAACCTGGGAGGCAGAAATTGCAGTGAGTCAAGATCACGCCACTGCACTCCAGCCTGAGCAACAAGAGCGAAACGCTACCTTAAAAAAAAAAAAAAAGCATAAGCATAAGTGTAACTTTAAAATTAGATTTCTCACTTTTAATTTAAAGTCGGAATAGGTAACACAATTACATGGTTGAGGGTATATGGTCCTATTGGCATCCAGTATTCTTCCCTCTAAGCACACCAATGTCAAAAATATATGTTTTACATGTATTTTTTTCGGTGATAATTTAGGCATATGCAAATACACGTAGCTATTCTTTCTTTTCATTTTTACAAAAAAGGTACCATTATAAGCATTGTGCTCCTTGCATTTTTCACTAACTATATTTTGGAGCTTTTATCATATCACTACACAGACAGACTATATTTCACTAACTATATTTTGGAGCTTTTATCATATCACTACGCAGAAAGACTCTTCATTCCTTTTTGTGGCTACATAGTGTCATATTCCTTGGATGTATTCTAGCATAATTTATTTAACCAGTCCTTTTGATGGACATTTAAGTTATTGCTAATCTTTTGCTATTACAAACAGTGCCACAATACCCTCACACTGCGCATGGCAAATAGGGGCCATATCACCTGCAAAGGAGTGAAAATGGGTTCTTGGCAGGGGCAAAGAAATTTCTGTTTTTCTTTATAATGCACAGATACGCATACAGCACACAAATATACATACAGCACACAAATAGATGTATCTATGGCATTATAATTTCTTGAGGGGGTAGAAAGCAAAGAAAAAAATATCTAAAATGGTTCCTTGGGTTGCCAACAATAAAAACACTGTTGATGGCCGGGCACGGTGGCTCACACCTGTAATCCCAGCACTTTGGGAGGCCGAGGTGGGTGGATCACTCAAGGTCAGGAGTTCAAGACCAGCCTGGCGAACATGGCAAAAACCCGTATCTACTAAAAATATGAAAAAATTAGGTCAGGCGTGCTGGCTCACGCCTGTAATCCCAGCTCTTTGGGAGGCCGAGGGGGGTGGATCACGAGGTCAGGAGATCGAAACTAGCCTGATCAACATGTGAAACCCCGTCTCTACTAAAAATACAAACATTAGCTGGGCATGGTGGCGCATGCCTATAATCCCAGCTACTCAGGAGGCTGAGGCAGGAGAATCACTTGAACCCAGGAGGCGGAGGTTGCAGTGACCTGAGATTGCGCCATTGCACTGCAGCCTGGGCGAGAGAGCTAGACTCTGTCTCAAAATAACAACAACAACAATTATATATATATATAATTTATATATAATACATATTATATTATATATAATTTATATATAATACATATTATATTATATATAATTTATATATAATACATATTATATTATATATAATTTATATATTATATATTATATTATATATAATTTATATATTATATATTATATTATATATAATTTATATATCATATATTATATTATAATATAATATATGATATATAATTTATATATAATATAATATATTATATATAAATTATATATAATATAATTTATATATAATATATTATATTATATATAATTTATATATAATATATTATATTATATATAATTTATATATAATATATTATATTATATATAATTTATATATAATATAATATATTATATATAATTTATATATTATATATTATATTATATATAATTTATATATAATATATTATATTATATATAATTTATATATTATATATTATATTATATATAATTTATATATAATATATTATATTATATATAATTTATATATTATATATTATATTATATATAATTTATATATTATATTATATTATTTATATATAATATATTACATTATATATAATTTATATATTATATATTATATTATATATAATTTATATATTATATATTATATTATATATTATAATATATAAATATGTTTATATATAAATATATATTATATTATATATAATATATAATATATTTTATATAATATATATTATATATTATATTTTATATAATATATAAATATATTTTATATAATATATATTATATATAATATATATTATTTATTATATTATATATAATTTATATATATTATATATTATATTATATATAATTTATTATATATAATTTATATATATAATATATATTATATATATATAATTTATATATATAATATATATTATATATATATAATTTATATATAATATATATTATATTATATATAATTTATATATAATATATATTATATTATATATTATTTATATATTATATATAATATTACATATATAATTATATATATTATTTATATATTATATATAATATATTATATATTATATATAATATCTATTATATTATATATAAATTATATATAATATCTATTATATTATATATAAATTATATATAATATCTATTATATTATATATAAATTATATATAATATCTATTATATTATATATAATTTATATATAATATCTATTATATTATATATAATTTATATATTATTATATATAATAATATATAATATATATTTATATATAAATATATATTATATATAATATATATTGTATATTATATTATATATAATTTATATAAATATATATTATATTATATATAATTTATATATTATATATTATATTATATATAATTTATATATAATATATATTATATAATTATATATTTTATGATATATATATATAAATATAAATTAGCCAGGCGTGATGGTGCATGCCTGTAGTCTCAGCTACTCAGGAGGCTGAACGAGGCAGGAGACTTGGTTGAACTCGGGAGGTAGAGGTTGCGTGGGCGGAAATCATGCCACTGCACACTCCAGCCTGGGCGACAGGGCAAGACTCTGTCTTAAAAAAAAAAAAAATTGAGAAACACTACCCTAGCCCAGTCACCACTGTCAAGGGGGTACAGGACTGCTAGCTATGAACAGCTGAGACTCAATCATGCTGGCATGACATTCTGTAGGAACCGTGCTCATTGATGTTGGAGAAAGTTGGGATGCTGAGAGCAAAGCGGAATGGAGGTGACTGTCAGAAATCTCCCAGAAGATTGGTAGTCTTGAGTCTACTGGCATCTGGGCCAAGGAGGGCCATCCTACCAGGAGCTTGGGAACCCTGGGAGCCTTGGACTCTGGTTTGGTGTGTGGGGCAGGACATGGAATGAATGAGGGAACGTCTCCAATGACAATCTCACCTCTTAACTTAGAAACATTTGAACCGTTATCGTAGTTTCTTATTTTTCTTCTTTTTTTTTTTTTTTTTTGAGACAGAGTCTCACTCTGTTGCCCAAGCTGGAGTGCAGTGGCACAATCTTGGCTCACTGCAACCTCCGCCTCCCTGGTTCAAGCCATTCTCCCACCTTACCCTCCCGAGTAGCTGGGATTACAAGAGCCCACCACCACACCTGGCTAATTTTTGTATTTTTTGTAGAGACGGGGTTTCACCATGTTGGCCAGGCTGGTCTTGACCTCCTGACCTCAGGTGATCCGCCCGCCTTGGCCTCCCAAAGTGCTGGGATTACAGGTGTGAGCCACCACACCCGGCCCCGTTTCCTCTTAATTTTAGAGTTTCTGGATTTAAAAAAATTCTCCCAAAGGTCACTTGGGAAACGTCCTCTCCACTCATGAACGCATTTGGCACCAGTCAGGGTTTAGAATAACTTGTACTTTCCGTTGTGTGTAATTACAGTCGGCATTCTTTGACAAAAAAAGAGGAATAAAGGGGTCACGACCAAAACATAGTCGTTTACAAATTACTGTGAGTCCTTCTCTAGTTAAAAGCCAGTTAACACACACCAAGCATTTTATCCACTGAAGATTTGTTGGGGGTCACACATATCTCTGAGTCTCTTTCAAAACCTCTCTCTGCTGCTCGCACGGAAGTCATTGCTCTCCCCACACCCTACCGCTTCCTTTCACAGTCCAGCAGGTTTGTTTTCTGCTTCCAAAACCATTGCCATTCCTTGTCCAGCCTTCTGGGGGACAAGCTGGCTTCCTGTGTCCGAATGGGGAAGACAGTTTCTGTTCCTACTGTTCATCAGGAACCAGTCAGGTTGCAGACACAGACAGTCTCAGGACAGGAGAGGCAAACAATGTCACCAAAATGCCAAGACAGCCCTTGAAATACAGCCAGAGGAACCAAGCTGCACTTAGAAGAATTCCAGCTCTGACTGGAGGGTGTGCCTGCGGCAGGTGAGGGGGACCCCTCAGCTGTGCAAGGTGCCAGTTCCAGGAGCTCTTGCTGGCTGCCAGCTGCTTTCTAAGGAAGGTGGACCCTGTGCCTTCCTCCTCCACCATCCACCCTGTTTTCTAAATTTCTTTCTCTCTCTCTCTGTCTTTCCCCCCACCTCTCTCTCTCCCCCTACCTCTCTCTCTCCCTTTCTCAGACAGGGTCTTGCTCTGTTGCCCAGGCTGGAGTTCAGTGGTGAGATCACGGCTCACTGCAGCCTCGACCTCCTAGGCCCGAGGGATCCTCCCACCTCAGCCTCCCAAGTAGCTGGTACCACAGGCACAGGCCACTATGTCCGGCTAATTTTTTTTGTTGTTTCTTAGAGAGACGGGGGTCTCCCTATGTTGCCTGGCTGGTCTTGAACTCCTGGGCTCAAGCAATCTTCCTGCCTTAGCCTCCTGAGTAGCTGAGACTAGAGGCATGCACCAACACACCCAGCTAATTTTTTACTTTTTGTAGAGACAGGGTCTCCCTTTGTTGCCCAGACTGGTCTCAAACTCCTGGGCTCAAGCAATCCTCCCACCTCAGCCTCCCAAAGTGCTGGGATTATGAGTGTAAGCCACTGCACGTGACTTGTTTTTTCAAAGCACTGGGATAAGAGACGAAAGCTGTCAGCAACCTGAGGAGTCATCTTGTCTACTCAGTTGTTGAGTGCAATGACATGAGAAGCAAAAGATCCTCGAGCTTTTTTTTTTTTTTTTTTTTTTTTGAGACAGAGTTTTGCTCTTGTTGCCCAGGCTGAAGTGCAATGGTGTGATCTTGGCTCACTGCAACCTCCGCCTCCCAGGTTCAAGTGATTCTCCTGCCTCAGCCTCCCTAGTGGGTGGGACTACAGGCACCCGCCACTCCGCCCAGCTAATTTTTTGTATTTTTAGTAAAGACGGGGTTTCACTATGTTGGCCAGGCTGGTCTCAAACTCCTGACCTCAGGCAATCCACCCACCTCAGCCTCCCCAAGTGCTGGGATTACAGGTGTGACCCCCCCGCACCTGGCTCGACCCTTGAGCTTTGTATCCACTCCATAGGCCCTCCATACACCACTTCCCAGACCTCTTCAGCTCCCACCTTCCAACATTGTTCTTTCCACATATGTGAGAAGCTGAGAAGCAGAGAGAAGCAGACCTCAGATGTGGCAAGCACAGTGTGTGCTGAAAGCGTCTGCAGCTGCAGGTCACTCAGCGGTGGTCCCCCAGGAGGACCTCTGCTATATAAGGTGGTCCCACTTTCCCAGTAAGAATCTCCAAAGAGCTCTCGGTGTAGTTTTTGTTTGCATTTCTTTTACTAGTGAGGCTGACTACCTTTCATGTACTAAAAGTCATATGCATTTCATTTTCTGTGAACTGTTAATCATGTTTGTTCACTTTTCCTGTCATATTAGTTTATTGATCCTTATGGATTTCTATGAGATTTTATGTCTTCAGGAAATGAATCTCTTGCTGGAAAATGAAGTGCAAGTATTTTCGAACTTTGACACTTGCTTTTTGACTTTGATCACAGCAGGTTTGTCAAGCATACTGTTTTCATTTTATGGTGAAACGTATCCATCTTTTCCTTTATGGCTTCTGGAACTTGAGTGATAATTAGGTAACTTTTGTCTTTTTAAATGTATGTTTCCAACAAAGAAAGAAAGAAAGAATATCTTAGAAAATAAGACAACTGATTAGGGCTGAACACGGTGCCCTGGGTAGGCTAATAAGAGAAAAGTTGCAAATTAATATTCTTCAAATATTTATTTAAATTTATTTAAATTTATTTAGGCTGGGTGCAGTGGCCTCAAACCCCTGACCTCAAGTGATCTGCCCGCCTCGGCCTCCCAAAGTGCTGGGATTATAGGCGTGAGCCACTGCTCCTGGCCTTGAACTGCATTTCTTAACTTTTTTTTTTTTTTTTGAGAAGGAGTCTCACTCTGTCTTGGCCTGCCAAAGTGCTGGGATTGCAGGCGTGAGCCACCGCGCCTGGCCTCTCAACTTTTAAAAAAGAATTCTTTTTTTTTTTTTAATTTTTATTTTTTTTAGTATTTGTTGATCATTCTTGGGTGTTTCTCGGAGACGGGGATTTGGCAGGGTCATAGGACAATAGTGGAGGGAAGGTCAGCAGATAAACATGTGAACAAGGGTCTCTGGTTTTCCTAGACAGAGGACCCTGCGGCCTTCCGCAGTGTTTGTGTCTCTGGGTACTTGAGATTAGGGAGTGGCGATGACCCTTAACGAGCATGCTGCCTTCAAGCATCTGTTTAACAAAGCACATCTTGCACCGCCCTTAATCCATTCAACCCTGAGTGGATACAGCACATGTTTCAGAGAGCACCGGGTTGGGGGTAAGGTTATAGATTAACAGCATCCCTAGGCAGAAGAATTTTTCTTAGTACAGAACAAAATGGAGTCTCCCATGTCTACTTCTTTCTACACAGACACAGTAACAATCTGATCTCTCTTTCTTTTCCCCACATTTCCCCCTTTTCTATTTGACAAAACTGTCATCGTCATCATGGCCCATTCTCAATGAGCTGTTGGGTACACCTCCCAGACGGGGTGGCGGCCGGGCAGAGGGGCTCCTCACTTCCCAGATGGGGCGGCCTGGCAGAGGCGCCCCCCACCTCCCTCCCGGACGGGGCGACGGCCGGGCGGAGGCGCCCCCCACCTCCCTCCCGGATGGGGCGGCGGCCGGGCGGGGGGCTGACCCCCCACCTCCCTCCCGGATGGGGCGGCTGCCGGGCGGAGGGGCTCCTCACTTCTCAGACGGGGCGGCCGGGCAGAGACGCTCCTCACCTCCCAGATGGGGTGGCGGTGGGGCAGAGACACTCCTCAGTTCCCAGACGGGGTCGCGGCCGGGCAGAGGCGCTCCTCACATCCCAGATGGGGTGGCGGGGCAGAGGCGCTCCCCACATCTCAGACGATGGGCGGCCGGGCAGAGACGCTCCTCACTTCCCAGACGGGGTGGCGGCCGGGCAGAGGCTGCAATCTTGGCACTTTGGGAGGCCAAGGCAGGCGGCTGGGAAGTGGAGGTTGTAGCGAGCCGAGATCACGCCACTGCACTCCAGCCTGGGCAACATTGAGCACCAAGTGAGCGAGACTCCGTCTGCAATCCCGGCACCTCGGGAGGCCGAGGCAGGCAGATCACTTGCAGTCAGGAGCTGGAGACCAGCCCGGCCAACACGGCGAAACCCTGTCTCCACCAAAAAATGCAAAAACCAGTCAGGTGTGGCAGCGCGCGCCTGCAATCCCAGGCACTCTGCAGGCTGAGGCAGGAGAATCAGGCAGGGAGGTTGCAGTGAGCAGAGATGGCGGCAGTACAGTCCAGCCTCGGCTTTCACAACTTTGGTGGCATCAGAGGGAGACCGGGGAGAGGGAGAGGGAGACAAGGGAGAGGGAGAGGGAGAGGGAGACGAGGGAGAGGGAGAGGGAGAGGGAGACGAGGGAGAGGGAGAGGGAGAGGGAGACGGGAGAGGGAGAGGGAGAGGGAGACAGGGGAGGGAGAGGGAGAGGGAGACAGGGGAGGGAGAGGGAGAGGGAGACGAGGGAGAGGGAGACGGGAGAGGGAGAGGGAGACGAGGGAGAGGGAGACGAGGGAGATCCTAAAAAAGAATTCTTCTAAGGAGCCCTTTTAGACATTTTCCCCTCCTAATTGTCCTTCTCCTCCCCACTATGTATAAAACTTTAATACCACAAATATACTGTCTATCTGTTTATGTTTATACATAAAGCTGTTTATAGGGCCTCTTGGAGGATGACAAACCATTGTAATATCTAGGACTTTTTCACACCCTCCCGGGAGCCCATTCTCTCCCCCTTGGAGTCACATCGCTCCCATTGACCACTCACGGTATGGGATGACTGTGCTAGTTTCCTAGGCTTATTGTAACCAACTACACCACAAACTTGGTGGCTTAAAACAACAGAAACTTATTCTCTCATAGTTCTGGAGTCCAGAAGGTCAAAATCAAGGTGTCTGCAGGGCTGTGCTACCTCCGGAGGCCCTAAAAGGGAACCCTTCCTGACCTCTTCCGGCTCCTAGTGGCTCCTGGCATGGCTTGTGGCAGCTGAACTCCGATCTCTGCCTCCATCTTCACAAAGCATTTTCCTCTGCTCTGTGTCTTCTCCTTTTCTGTGTGTCAAATCTCCCTCCACCTTTCCCATATAAGGACACCTGTTGGCCGGGCATGGTGGCTCACACCTGTAATCCCAGCATTTTGGGAGGCCGAGGCGGGTGGATCACGAGGTCAGGAGTTCAAGACCAGCCTGGCCAAGATGGTGAAACCCTGTCTCTACAAAAAATACAAAAATTAGACTGGCGTGGTGGCAGGTGCTTGTAATCCCAGCTACTCCAGAGGCTGAGGCAGAGAATTGCTTGAACCCAGGAGGTGGAGGTTGCAGTGAGCCGAGATCGCACCACTGCACTCCAGCCTGGGCGACAGAGTGAGACTCCCTCACAAAATAAATAAATAAATAAATAAATAAATAAATAAATAAATAAATAAATTAAAAAAATAAGGACACCTGTCACTGGATTTTGGGCCCACACTGATAATCTAGAATATCTCAGCTGGTGATCTTTAACTTTTTCCAAATAAGGCTACACACACAGGTGCCAGTGGCTAAGACATCTCTTTATGGAAGCCATCATTTAGTCACGATGATGACGAAAATATTTCTAGAGGCAGGGGGTGCATCACTTGCCGACAGAGGAACGTCACATTCATTCTTCGGCGACATCAGCCAGAAAGCTCTGTGTACACGTCACAACTCACACTGCTGGCCTAGTGTACTTTTTAACATTTTGTGATGTTTCTAGTAGTTACAGTGATTTTATTCCAGGAAATCTGGGGAGCACCTGTCCCTCAGATTTTGCCTACCCCAGAAAAGACGTCTGAAAAACTTCGAAAAACCCAGGAAGTTTTATCGCCTAAACTTTGCCTCAGATGTAGCCCTTTTGTGCCCTCTAGTGGAAATTACGGTAACTGCAGTCATACTTTTCCGAGGAACCGGTAGTCGCAGATTTAAAAAGATTAGTGAGACATAGGTTGCGTTTCAACCCAAAAAAGGAGCTTGGACCGTCTATACTGTGATCCAATCCAATGTACTGTGCATCTTTGAGAGAAGCAATGCTAAACAGAGCAAAAGGAAACTGCCTGAGTTGTGAATTCGGTTCTTCTCTGCCCTGCACTTCCTTTTTACAGAAACAAAAGAAGTGGAGGCTGCTTGGGGGAGGAAGACAGAATGATGACAGCTGTGTATCTCCTCCAGCCATAAAATCCTAAGAAGGGGGTGCAGCACTTTCCTTAAAGAGATATTAAAACGTCTTGGTTTTCAGTTTTTAATCGTACTTTGGCCAGAGTATCACTACTTGGTAACACTTTCATTTATTTATTATTATTATTTTTTTGAGACAGAGTCTCACTCTCTCACCCAGGCTGGAGTGCAGTGGCGCGATCTTGTTTCACCACAACCTCCGCCTCCTGGGTTCAAGCAGTTCTCTGCCTCAGCCTCCCGAGTAGCTGGGATTACAGGTGCACGCCATTACGCCCGGCTATTTATTTTTATGTTTATTTTTAGTAGAGATGGGGGTTTCATCATGTTGGCCAGGCTGGTCTTGAACTCCTGACCTCATGATTCACCTGCCTTGGCCTCCCAAAGTGTTGGGATTACAGGCGTGAGCCACCTTGCCCAGCCGGTAACACTTTTAAGAAAATCTAAGCAAATCCTCCACCTATATTTCTTGCAATTTCTCATCATTATGATCTCATGACAGTGTCAACCTACTGGAGGAAGAAAGACATGTGTGGAAAGGCCATGCCCCGTGTAAGAATATTCACGCCCAACAGCATCTCCAGGTAGCATTCGTGGAAGAGTTAGCCCCCAGCTCCGTCACAGTGCCCCTCCTTCCTGGCACAAGGCCTTCGCCTTAATAAGCATTCAGGCGGTGTTGAGTGGAATTGCCACACTGTAGCAAGGAGGGCGGGGGCTGCCTTGGTTTCTTTTCAGCGGTGGCTTAAGTACTCAGTGTTTCCTGTTTTTTGGTTGGCAAAGGGCTTTGTCACTTCAGTGGATTGCCTTCAATGTAGAGCCCTCCTGACCCAATTTCTGGAGCACCGCCACCCCACTGCGGGGTAGAAGTTGTCATCCCTGGGTCCCCCATGGGCCATGAAAGCACCTGCCAGACATACTCACTTTCTTTTCCCTCCTTGGAGCTGTTTTTCTAGGAGGGATTTCTCCTGCTTTCTTGGGAATAGGGAGAATTGATTGGGTAAATAGTTCAGAGAAATCTTACATGAACTAGCTAGTTAAGTACACAATGCCACATAAGTCGTTCAAGTACATTTGTATTTAGGCAGGTTTTCACAAGAGATGACTCTGGGTCTTCACCATCTTTCAGAATGTTATTTCTACTGGAAAGTCCATCTGCTCATTCAAATTCAAATATATATATATATATATATATATATATATATATATATAGCCAGCCGTGTGGCTCATGCCTGTAATCCCAGCACTTTGGGAGGCCAAGGTGGGCGGATCACCTGAGGTCAGGAGTTTGAGAACAGCCTGGCCAACATGGAGAAACCCCGTCTCTACTAAAAATACAAAAATTAGCCGGGCATGGTGGTGGGTGCCTGTAATCCCAGTCACTCAAGAGGCTGAGGTAGGAGAATCGCTTGAACCTGGGAGGCGGAGGTTGCAGTGAGCTGAGATCCCACTGCTGCACTCCAGCCTGGGTGACAGAATGAGACTCTATTTTATAAAAATATAAATAAATAAATAAACAGACATATATATATAGATGGAGTCTCCCTCCGTGGCCGTCACCCAGGCTGGAGTGCAGCGGCATCATCTCGGCTCACTGCAACCTCCGCATCCCGGCTTCAAGCGATTCTCATGCCTCAGTCTCCCTAGTGGCTGGGATTACAGGTATGCACCATGATGTCTGGCTAATTTGTAATTCAACTATTAGTCAGTCCTAAGTGTTGGACATTGTGCCAAGCTCTGGGCACACACCACACTGGTGGGTAAGATGGACTGGTGCCTGTCCTTTTGAGATTTAACAATAGGGATATGAAGATTAATTAAATACCATAATCAATAAGTGCTATAAAGGGAAAACATGGGGGGTGTATAACAGATGGACTTGATTTAATGGGGGGCCAGTCAGGCAAGTCTGAGCAGAGACTTGGAGGAGAGTGAACTTGGGCAGAGGGCAGAGGGAGGGAAAAAAGGCACAGCATAGTGTTGAGGCCCCAGCAGTGAGGAGAATTGAAATAGGTATGAATACTGCTCACGCACACACTCCCCCATTAGTTCCATTAATCTCCATTAGCTCAGCTATTTCAGGTAAATGGATGTGGGAGGTCTCGTTCTAAATTTGTAGACAAACTGAGTTGGTAGCAGTTAAATGAGAAGCTCTTACAAATTCCAACCAGGGAAGTAGCGTTAGTCTTGCCAAGCGCCTGAAGGCCACTGTTTAGGGAGTCCTTGAAGGTAGTGCTGACACCCGATTCACTGTGTCACCCTGTATTACCACAATTGATAGCATAAGTTATACACAGAGATGTGATCTAGAAGCAAGTCAAACGCTGATGTTTTCCCTAACTATTTACTAACTATAAAGTTTGCTGATACCATGGAGAAGAATGAATTTGTGATTGTGGCAGCCTCATCTGAAGAGGGCCACCATCCACTCCTTCTCTCCTTGGATGCCCAAGTCACTCCTCCACTGGGAGGTGGATCCTGTTTCTCCAACCAGCAACCCTTGAATCTGGGCTGGCCCAAGTGACCTGTGGACCAATAGGATGCAGTGGAATGATGGTTGAGTGTTTTTGTTGTTGTTGTTGTTGTTGTTGTTGTTGTTGTTGTTGTTGTTGTTGTTTGAGATAGAGTCTTGCTCTGTTGCCCAGGCTGGAGTGCAGTGGTGCAAGCTGGGCTCACTGCAAGCTCTGCCTCCTGGGTTCATGCCATTCTCCTGCCTCATCCTCCCGAGTAGCTGGGACTACAGGTGCCCGCCACCATGCCTGGCTAATTTTTTGTATTTTTAGTTGAGGTGGGGTTTCACCATGTTAGCCTGGATGGTCTCGATCTCCTGACCTCATGATCTGCCTGCCTCGGCCTCCCAAAGTGCTGGGATTACAGGCATGACCCACCACACCTGGCCAATGGTTGAGATTTCTAAGTCTAGTCCTAAGAAGCCCCTGAGCACCATCTTGGCTCTTGGAGTGCTCACTCTGAGGCAGTTTTGTCTACCCCGAGATCCCGACACGTGGAGAGGGTGATGCTGGCCAGCCCAGCCTGGGCACCAGGCATGTGTGTGAAGGAGCCATGTTGGATGTTCAGCTCCAGGTGTATGTCAAACGAAAAAAGGCTGCGGTCCCAGCCACATGGCTCCTCAAACCAGTCAAGCCATCTCACCTCACACTAGACATGGTGGAGCAGAGACAAGCCAATCCCGATGTGCTCTAGCTGTTTTTTTATGTCTTTACAACTGTAAAGCAGCAGATGTCTGCAAACACTGCTTTAGCAGCACATGCTAAGCATAGAACAGCACTTGTGAGCATGGACTAGGATGACGCACACTTGGGAGAAACATTGCTCATTTTGTTGTTACTCTTTCCTGTTCCTTCATGGGCACTGCGTTTATAACTCCACTGTAAACCTTACCATGCTGTATTAAGGTGACAGCATAACATAACAGTTTACAACTTGGGTGCTTTTAGCCAAGACAGTTTTTTTTTTAAATTTTGAGACAGAGTCTCACTCTGTCCCCCAGGCTGGAGTGTAGTGGCATAATCTCGGCTCACTGAAACCTCCGTCTTCCAGGTTCAAGCAATTCTCCTGCCTCAGCCTCCCGAGTATCTGGGATTACAGGCATGCACCACCACACCCAACTAATTTTTGTATTATTAGTAGAGACGGGGTTTCACCATGTTGGCCAGGCTGGTCTCAAACTCCTGACCTCAGGTGATCCGCCTGCCTTGGCCTCCCAAAGTGCTGGGATTACAGGTGTGAGTCGCCATGCCCTGCCCATTTCTTTATTTGAATTCGAGTTTTATGACTAACACTAGCTGAGTGACCTTGAGCAAGTTGCTTAGCTTGTCCAAGCCTGTTGGCTCATCTGTTAAATGAGAATGACATGACTAGTACTGACATCCTGGAGCATTGAAGATTAAATTCAATAACGGATGTAAAACACTTAGCATCTGTCACATATTGTGTTCAGTCAATGGTGAAGATGACCCGCAGAGGAATACAGCCTCTTTCAATTCAGTCTTTCATTCACACTCATCTTTAAATTCATTTTACACTTCAAGGTCTGGAAGATAGTAGGTGATTAATAAAGGCTGTTGAATGAATGCCCACATGAAACCTTATGTTATAAACTTTATTTTAAATTTTGAGACAGGGTCTCACTCTGTCACCCAGTTTGGAATGCAGTAGTATGATCTTGGCTCACTGCAATTTCCACCTCCCAGGCCCAAGTGATCTTCCCACCCCAGCCTCCCAACCTTCCAGGTAGCTGAGACCACAGGCGTACACAACCATGCCCAGCTAATTTTTTTTTTTTTTTTTTTTTTGTAGAGACGGGATTTCACCATGTTGCCTAGGCTGGTCTCAAACTCCTGACCTCAAGCGATCTGCCTGCCTCGGCCTCCCAATGTGTTGGGATTACAGGCGTGAGCCGCTGCGCCCGACCCCTTATGTATAAACTTTAATATTGACCTCTTTAACATAAACTTTGCTTATAAATTATTTGGAGTCAACCATTTTAGGGACAGTGGAATGTTGTCATTTCCACCAGGAAGCCTTGTAAAGGGTCTGGTGTCAGTGGAATACAAAGTCAATTTGGTTTCTTTTGGCACTTAAGACCTCCGACAGCTGGACAGGACCTTGAGGACCATCCCCAGTACCCAGTCTCTTGATGCCTATGAGAACCCTGTACAGCGAATGACTTGTCTGGGGTCACCCAACCACTGTGAGGACTCGACTGCAGTCCAGAACTTTCTCGCTATGGCGTCCTTCCCGTTTTCCTTCACATTTTAGGGCCATTCAGTGGGGCTAGGATTATCACTAATCTGTTTGGGAGGGGATTGGGCAACTCAGGAGAACTCATGTGAGGATCAAACGGTTGGTTATGTCTGGATCTTTTTTTTTTTTTTGAGACGGAGTCTTGCTCTGTTACCCAGGCTGGAATGCAGTGGCACGATCTCAGCTCACTGCAACCTCCACCTCCTGGGTTCAAGCCATTCTCCTGCCTCAGCCTCCGAAGTAGCTCAGATTACAGGCGCGCACCACCATGCCCAGCTAATTTTTGTATTTTTAGTAGAGAAGGGGTTTCACCATGTTGGTGAGGCTAGTCTCGAACTCCTGACCTCGTGATCTGCCCGCCTCGGCCTCCCAAACTGCTGGGATTACAGGCGTGAGCCACCGCACCCGGCCATGGACCTTTCCCTTATGCACCTGTCTGATTTGTCATAATGGCCTGCCCTGAAATGGTGACTCACAATTAGAAAGTCCCTTTAAGTAGTGGCAGTAGGTCAGATGAGATGGAGTTTCATTTCTCTGTAAATTGGGGTTTCATCTCTGTTCATGGGTTTCTCCTCTAACTGCTCTAAGGCACAAATGTGCTCTCTTAACTTACTGTACTGTTGAGACTCAATAGATTCTTTGGTTTAGCTAATGTGAGAACACAAAACATCAGTCTAGTTATGAGGCTTTAATTACTTTTAAGTCTCAAATGAGTGATGAAATACAGATACCAATTACACAAACTTAAGACTTCAATTACTTTTTCCTCCTTTTGAAATAAAGGCAGTTCTTTACAGGCCCATTGTGGGTGCTTTCACCTACAGCACATACTTCAGCTATGGTCCAAAGAAGGCTAAAGGGAAAATACCCTGCTCTTCTCAGCTCGCACAGTCCTGGAAGTAAATTTCCATGCACTGAAAGATGTAAGATGGGCTGGGTACAGTGGCTCACACCTGTAATCCCAGCACTTTGGGAGGTTGAGGTGGGAGGATCGCTTGAGCCCAGGAGTTTGAGACCAGCCTGGGAAACATAGGGAGACCCTGTTTCTACAAAAAATAAAAAAATAGCTGGCCGTGGTGGCACACACTAGTAGTCCCAGCTATGCAGGAGGCTGGGGTGGGAGAATTTCTTGAACCCAGGAGTTTTGAGGCTGCAGTGGGCTCTAATTAAGCCACTGCACTCAGCCGGGACAACAGAGTGAGACCCTGTCTCAAAAAAAAAAAAATTTAAGATGTTAACCACAGAACATTGTCCAAATGGTAGGTCAAAGAAAATACATGTACAGGTTAGAACAATTCAAGTAAATTCTTCATTAGTACTTAAGGGAAACAAAATCAGCTGGAAGGCTCCCCAACCCCTCACTACCATGCACTCACACACGCACACACAGCCAGCGTTAGTCTCTACTCATTTCAGGAGATTGCATTTAGAACAAAAAAAGTTCAATTAATCAAATTTTCCTAAGAAAAGCATCTACGAGCATGGCCAAAGACGAAGGGTGAGGAAACGCAGGTGTGCAAACTCTGAAACCCACAGCTGGGCTTTCACAATCCTGAAATAAATCTGTTTCCAATAACAGAGATTTCTGTTGCCCACATTTGAATCTTGAATCGTGTAAAACTCAACGACATATTCATTTTCGAAGTTAGAATCCTTACTTGGGATACCTGAATCTCTTATCTCCCAAGACTTACGAGACATTCTTTCCAAGTCCGAGAGGTGAATTAACGGGTTATACTGGGCAGTAGAGAGGAGGCAATGGAAAACCGGATTGAGCAGCAACAAATTATTTATATGAACATTCCAAATTCAGTTAACTAACCACATTCCACTCAGATGAGAAAAAATTGTGTGGTTTTTAGAAATGGGATTTAATATACAATTCAGCATTAACATTGTTATGTTTAGAAGAAATTAACCCAGATAAAAAGAATTTGGCCTCTAGAGAAAATCAGAGTTCTACTCAAAATATAATACTAACAATAAACTACTAGGGTGGTGAATTTTCAGGATCTAATTAAAAGCTTGTTCAATTTGATGGCGAAGTAGTGACGTAAGTGACATGAGAAGGAATGTACAAAGCCCATTACACAGCAGTACCTCCTTTTGAACTGACAGGTTCTAATGCTCACTTTTCCTACTTGTAAAAAAATACCCAAAAAGTAAAAACTTTCCTTTTTATTTTTCATAGTTTCTACTACAGAAATTCTGATTTTACTTGCATCTAATTTGTGTATCTGCTGTAACTTAATGTAAGCATACTTCTAAGCTGGTATAACCAACCTAAACTAGCATCATAAAGGAAGTTAGGAAAGAGGCTGTAGCTCATCAAGTTGCAGCCAGTGAAGATGGAGGACGTTCTAATGACTTGTCAGAAAGAGGCTAAGTGGTGAACAGGCATTGCCCCAGGTTGGATGGTCACCTGCTGGTGTTAAGGCTCTGACATCCGACTTCCCCAACTTTTAGGTCAGTCAAGGTCATCTGGGGTCACTGACTGTGCTCCCACAAGTACAATTTGAGATCTTGAGATCTGACATCTCAGTTGCCACAGTTTGCATCATGTAGGCTTTTTATCCAAGATCCAACGCTTCTGAGCTGGAACATTTTACCTCAGTTACCTCTTTGAGTTGCCTGCTGGGAAGCTGGGGGCCAAATTTGTAGCCCACTTCCAATTGCACTTTGTGTACATGTTCACTCTTGATTAAATATTTTTTCATTTCTCCTTTACTCAGAGCATATTTAGTCTAAATGTTACTGTGTTGTACGTGTCTCTGCAAGTCCTCTTAAAAAATTCCTGGGACAAGGCAATGCATAAACAAACTTTAGATAAATAATATTATAATCAGGCTAAAGTGAATCACGCTTACTACATATCAAGGCTGCTTCAAGACAAAGATATCAGAGATTTAAAAGATAACATTTCTTAGCAAATTCATGTTCTCCCTAGGGCAATATTGGACTTGTAAAAATCTGAATTTCAGGAGTTTAAAATGAAAGATAAATTCAAATTGCCACAAATGCATGTTTTCAGAAGCTTCTGAATTTCCAAAAAACATTAAAAAATTGAATCATTCAGCTTAAAAAAAGTCTGTCTGGAAAGGTGCTTGGTTGTGGTATATTACAGCATACAGGATAACCAGAGGTGGAATCTTTATTTCACAAGTTTCAAGATACAGTACAAAACGATTCTGTACATCTCTCTATTAACAGGATTTGTTTACACAATTATATTACACTTCACCAACCTTTATACTGCATTTCATTAAATACAAAATACATTTACAAAAAGAGTCTACCATGGTGTTCCTTCACAATGCCAGCTTAAGGTCTTTTAAAACTTCCTCTTCTACATATTTATAGTGGTTACATCTTGATTATATCAACATTATGAGTTTTACGAGTTTATTTTCCAATCAAAGAGAATAGTGTCAGCCTGTTTCTCAAACCAAATAGGGAAAACAGCATGTGAGATGATTCCCTGCATATAACCAAGGAATCCCTTTCATGCACACAACATCGGACTTTTACTTGTGCAAACAGTCACTTTAACATACAAATCATCTTTCCTTGGGATCGTTTTAAATTTTCTTGAAATACCAAGTGGGTGGAGAGCTTCTTTTCAATGAATACCACACATTTAAAATCCAGATCGTGCCTCAGGCATTCAGGAGTGTTATATTTTAATTTATATTTGAGAGTGATGACTGATGAAAAATATTTGCATGAAAATAGAAATTTTCTTTTGTTCTGATCATTTCTTACATACTTCTAGTCATAATAATGTGTAATACATATATATATTATGAGATTCACTTTCAAAACAAATATCAGCTGTCACTGAAATATAGCCCTGCTTGTCTTGGCAGGTAAAGGGGCTGTTTTCATGACACATCTTGTTTTGAAATGTGCATGTGAAATGTTAGTCCGAACCTCTGTAAAGGAAGTTTTTGCGTATGTACTTAGACATTAATACACATGCTATACACATAAAGAATTGTGTTTTTCATTTATAGGCCTGCATGCATACTTCCAAAACACTGGTTTGAAGAATGAACATGAGGATAAAAGAAGGGAGAGAAAGACAAAGCAAAATAAAAAAAAATTCCTATATATATATTAATAAAATACTTAAGTTTCCTGGAGGCATCAACGGCTCTTTAAATAAATCATCAGATCATCACCAGATCACTGGCAGGGGTTTCCAAAACTTCCCAACAGTACAGAGACAGAATGGCTTAGTGGTAAGACTCTCACATGTAAGGTAAAAATTAACCTAATATGCAGAAAAGTAACAAATCCTTAAGAGTATCAAGATTAATAACTTATAAATTCATCTGAGTTAAGTGCTAAACAATACATTTTGAAAAGAAGTCATCTTTGATTTACTTTTTCTTTGCCATTGACTGCTAATCAAAAATAAGCCTTACCTAGAAAACAGAAACTGAAACTTCAAACACAGAGACGAAAAAAAAAAAACCCACCAATGCTACCTCTGTAAAATAAAAATAGAAGCAAAATGAATAGTTTCAAGAGAGTCGGCTAACCAACAAACCAAATGCACAAGAGAATACTAAACAGGGTTTTACTGTCATCAAGTTCGAAGGCAGGAAGACAGACTAGAAAAGGTCTTAGGAGAGATGGGCTACCATGGACAAATGAAGCCACACTCTATCTGTTAAATCTAAATTCTAACATTAAAACTCCTGAATCCTGGAGTTAGTTTAATGTCACTGACATTAACTAGCTTTAGTTATTGTCATTTTATTCAAATGGATGCCATTTGATTAGGTAAGTATTGAGCATTATTTTAGGAGAAAAACCAAACCCAACTCCTATTTGCTTAGGTACCATGTCCCATGAACAAAAAAGAAGAAGAGAGCAAAGTATTTTTGAGACAGTCTTTAAGTGAAGCCATAAGAACTAAGTTATTTGAAAGACACCATTCACAAACTGCTGGCAGCAAGTGACCCAGGGTAAAACGAAGTAGAAACAAGCCAAGAAAAGGAAATTCAGAACATTAACAATAGAAAAAGGCAAGTGGTAAACTAATAAGAAGTGTGTTTTTATATGAAGAACAAGACTGCGCTTTCCCATCCAGCCTTAGGTGGCACACACTGTTTTAAGAAATGTTTTCTCAAAGCACGTACTCAATGGAGGGAAGGAAAGTTAGATATAAAAATCTTGCTAAAGGAAAAATGAGGGTGGATGGCAGAAGAAAAAAGTGAAAGTTGGTAGTCATCTTGGGTGGTTTTTCAACTTTTAAATAAATTATAACAGTTCCTTCTAAAGGAAGTGTGGCTGCTACCGTGGATTACACTTATTTTGAAGCGGGGAGAAGAGACAGTGGTGGAGACACCAAAGTCCTGTACCAACTGCACTCAAATCTCTACATGTAAGAGACCAAACAAGTCTCACTATTTACAAGAGTTGCCTAAAGCAACATTACACTTAGCGGGGTTAAGTTTCCTACCTTTCACAGATATGCTTTCATACATATGGCTCTCTTGGTGACCAACTCTTCGAATTTGGAAGCAATTATCTGGGAGGAAAGTTTTGCTTACCAGGTTTCCCATAATTCTCTAAACACAAAAAGGTATACAACTTCATATATAAAAGCCTTCATGTTCATTATAGACTAGTTAAATCTAGTTCTAACTACTACCCCAACTTCAAAAATCAAAGCAGTACAACTCTACAAGCAATAAACTTTTCAAGTTTTCTGGCAGATGAGGGATTCTGGGAAAAAAGCATGAAGGTTAGTATAAACATACTGACATCAGTAGGCATAGAACACCTGCTCAGATACGAATGCAGTCTCAGACAAGATACAGGCTGGTGACCACCACCATCTGACAATAAAATGAAATACAAATTCAGTTTAAGCTTTAATTATTTCACATGTGTAATTATGTGAAACACTTCAGTTTTTTTTCCCATACTATTTAACCAGACAATCCTGAAGCACAGTAGCCTTGATTTTCCTAATGTTAACAGTGAGAAAATGGTGATTATGATAGCTAAGCAGTGGCTGGCTTTCTATTATAATATAAAACTATCAGAAGTAAAAAGATACCTGAATAGTATAGAACAGTATAAACAGGTTTTGGCTTTCATCAACCACTGAGTTTAATCCATCTTTGATTCTCTGAGTTTTAGTATTATAATAGTAGTCACTGTAAGCCATACCCTGGCAATGATATTTCATATTTAAAGAATTCAGGAAGGTGATGTGTTCTTTGTGCAAAAAGAAATGCAAAGTAAAATAAATCCTGGGAACAAATGCTTCAACTTTAGGAAAAGTGTGTCTGTGTCTGTGATCGTGGTACTCCAACCAGAGTTCGTTTTGTTTTCTAATTTCTCCCACTTAGTCCATCCTCTGGCTTCTGGATCAAGGCTCTGTATATTCAAAACAAACAAGCAAATTACAGAGTAGGTGGGGCAAACTCACGTTAGCGCAAGGAGTCAGTTTGCAAGGTTTTGCATAAGTATATTCCATTCCAAAGAAGTAAAGCTCACAAAAAACTCCTTAACAAGGCCTTTCATTCTTTGAAGGAGAGGAGCATGGTATACCGTGTGACAATCACCAATAAGAAACCTCCCAACCTTCCCTTTTAAAATAACGAATATGCTGAATATGTCTAATTGCACGTGGACTGGTAAGAGTTTCTCAGTTATCGCAGTTCCAAAACACTTTCAAGATAGCTTTTTTTTTTTTTTAACTTAAAAGGCAAGTTCTATTTTCAGACTTTTGAACACGTTTAAACTTGCAACTGGGTTTTCCTTTTTACATTGATCAGTTTTTAGTGTCGATGCACAATACCTTAAAGACGGTTGACATTAAGAACTTATGCACACTGAAATAATGACCAAAAGGATCCAAGAAAGATAGCTGGATACAGTAGACGTTACTTTGAGTGTCTCACATATGTTTCCAGAAAAGAAAAAAAAAAGCCACTGAAAGTTGTTATTCCATATGGCACTGAAACAAACATTCAGCTCAGTTTAGGTAAGAGTTACTTATCCCTGAAAATAAAGGCATCAGATTCTAAGCAGCTTTAGGAATTCAATGCTTCCTTGTGCCGTGCCTCTTCTGGGAGGTGACCACTGATCCAAGGTCCTAAATCAAATGCAAGTGTTCCCAGCAGATAACTTCCTTCGCTGTCACTGATCAAGGCTGGACCCAGTGCCTATTACTGTGGTGGCTGCTGCTCTGGTGGCCCCTCCTGCTGGGGTGGAGCTGGCCGTGGCCCTGGAGGCCTGGGTGCAGGCATGTCTTGGTGCTGCCTTTGCCTGTAAGCTATGACTGTTCCCAACAGCAGCGCAATGATGGTCATGAGGTAAAGGTCCCACTCAGGTCCCAAAAGCTGGTCCATATCAAGTTGGGTGAACATATCTCGAATCTTAATGAAAATAATATAGAAACCATTATTATCACTAAAATGTCAGGCAAGGAACTGGGAAAGTTACATCACCAGAAGCACAGAAATTAAAATAATTGGTTTTAAAAACGTTTTGCAATGTGTGTGTGTGTGTTTAAAGCGGTTTTAAAAGCCTTCAACTGAAGCTCAAAATAATGTGTCTGAGGAATTAAGCTATTAATTTATAATAGCTGACACTTAATATAAAATGTCTGACAGTGTTCTTTCCACCAGTAATCCAATACACTAATTTTAACCATTTTTCACAGAAAATATTTGGAAAACAAAACAAAACAACACTGGGGCCAGGCGCGGGGGCTCATGCCTTGTAATCCCAGCACTTTGGGAGGCCGAGGTGAGTGTATCACTTGAGGCCAGGAGTTCGAGACCAGCCTGGCCAACACGGTGAAATCCCAACTCTACTAAAAATACAAAAATTAACCAGGCATGGTGGCAGATGCATGTAATCCCAGCTATTCTGGAGGCTGAGGCACAAGAATTGCCTGAACCCAGGAGGTGGAGGTTGTGGTGAGCCAAGACTGTGCCACTGCACTCCAGCCTGGGCGACAGAGCAAGACTCTGTCTCAGGAAAAAAAAAAAAAAGAAAAAAACAGTGGTTAGCCAAGGGGAGAAATTAGTATCTTGGCACAGCGAACCTACTGGCAGTGACAGCACACCAGCTGGAAAGCTCTGTTCCATGACAGTGGGGCCATTTCACAATTCCCATGTAATTGAAAATAGCAGGAATTCAAACATTTAATAGCTGAATGAATAATGCTTCTCAATTAGGATTTAACTAAAACACAAAATATTTAACATCTGAATTGAAACCTGAAAGTTATGTTCTTAGCCTATGATATTTTAATGGTTTTAGTATCACTGATACTTTCTGACTTTTATTATACTTACCCATTAAGAAAGTAAACATGGGGTATAATTTTTAAAATAAAATTACATTTGAAAGATCTCTATAACACATTTGTAGGTACAGGTGCTAAATTTTTCTGGAAAAAAAATGACAAGAAACCACTAATTGTGTTCTCTGGGGAAGAATCTGGGATGGGAGATTTGTGTTCTTCTGTACTGTTTGACTTTCTTATGATCAATACTTATTAGTCTTATACTCTCTTTTTCTTTTTAGTTGGAATAACTAGGTGGTAGGATTATGGGGCGTTTTTACTGTCTTCTTTATACTTCTGTATTTAAAAAAACAGCAAAGATATAATATACCCAGTACAGCATATTATAAGATGAAGTCCTAGACTATAACCAACAGTTAGTAATAAAAATTGTGAGAGATAAAGGTCTGAAATGGTACTGAAAGAGTAGGCTGCCACACGATCAGCTTTTAATTAAAGGAACAAAGATTGTTTCAATTGGCAGCGGTTACAGCACACCTGACTCATGCTACCATGCAATTATAGCAATTGACATTACACATGTGTAAGCGACTGGGAGGCCAGAGTCCCACAAGACCAGTGCTCTGGAGCCCTCTCTGTGGAGGACTTCAGCTGCATGGACTAGACAAGTCCATTTCTTTTCACTGATGCTGGAGCAGCATGGACTACATTTATACCTGTGACACACATGAGGGAAAGCCCATTCTTGAATCTAAAACTGAAAGACATTAACAAAAGGGTGAAACATCATCCTTTTCTGGTCCTGAAGAAACTTTCCTTGTCCTGAATAAGCCTATGTTAGAAACAAGGGCTCTGAACATCTTAGGGCTTTCAGAGTGAAATGCTCTACCAGTTAATCCATTCTAGGAACTATAGTACTGGAAACAAAATATAAAGCTGGCAGAACCCAAGAGTACCTACATACCAGTATTGCCAACTAAAGTTGGTGATTTTGAAGAAAATGGGTAACCCACTTCCTATATAGGTTCTCCCATTAGCCTATTTAAATAATTCACGCTATTTTTAGAGAAGAAAATTTGGGTGGTGTTTTCAACTTAACGCTTCACTATCGGAAGAATCTGAAGTACAACAACCTGGGGAGGTTCTCAGATTCTTCTTTTTTTTTTCCTTTTCTTTTTAAGGGACTGGTTTGAGTCATCTGATTTAATGTTTACTGAATTAAATACTGTTTCAAACTGCCATGAGTTAGTCTCAGTTTTCCCTAAACCAGAAAACATCTGCCTCCATGAAAAATGCTTTAGCGTCAGGAAGTGTCAAATGCTACCTAAAAACTGCAGTAGCTGCTTTATGCCTGCATTTATCCCTCCCCTGATAAGGTCCTCTGGTACCTGAGCTGAGGAGAAGGGAACACACCCGATACCTGCAGGACACTCTTCCCTGTGCTTCTCAACTTTTGAAAAACAAACCTCCAGGACAGACCTTCCATCATTTATATTTTAATGAAAAGAGGCACGGACCACTTACGTTTGTTTCCCGTATGTACTGCAAGAAATAGACAACGCCCAATTTGCAGAGGGCTAGGAAGACTGGAACTTGTGCATCTGGGCTGGCTTCAGCTGCCATGTCATAAAAACGTTTTGCAAGGTGAATATCCTATAATATAGGTAAGAAACAAAAATGCATTTCTTGTCAAAATAAGTAAAAATATTTAGTGAACATATTAGACAAATTTATTTTACCTTTGAGGTTTTCATTTTAAAATGAGTTTCCCTCACCTAAACAAAAATGCCAAGCTTTACTTGGGTAAAATTCATTTAATTATCTAACTGCTTAATATTGAAAAACTTAATTAAAAAACTCATTTTCCCCCAACATAACATCTAATTTGCTGTGTAGATATGCTGCATACAGCCATATATCTATGCATTAACACTGTTAACCTAGAGATTTCCAAGGGCAACTTCTGAAACTCACACTTATTTTTTGCTACTTAAAACTTCAATCAGTATTAGCAACGTCTGGTTTCAGTTCTGGACAGTGATCTTCAAAGTGGGGTAGAAACACTCAAGATTTTACAACAGATGACAGGCACGGTGGCTCATTCTTTTTTATTTTTTTAGAGACAGAGTCTCGCTGTCACCCAGGCTGGAGTGCAGTAGCGTGATCTCGGCTCACTGTAGGCTCCGCCCCCCAGGGTTCACGCCATTCTCCTGCCTCAGCTTCCCGAGTAGCTGGGACTACAGGTGCCTGCCACCTCTCCCGGCTAATTTTTTGTATTTTTAGTAGAGACGGGGTTTCACCGTGTTCGCCAGGATGGTCTCGATCTCCTGATCTCGTAATCCGCCCGCCTCAGCCTCCCAAAGTGGGCTCATTCTCATAATCCCAACACTTTGGGAGAGCGAGGCAGGAGGATCACTTGAGGCCAGGAGTTCAAGACCAACCTGGGCAACATAAACTGTCTCTACAAAAAATAAGCCAAATTAGCTGGGTGTGGTGGCACCTGCCTGTAGTCCCAGCTACTTGGGAGGCTGAGTGGGAGGATTGCTTGAACCCAGGAGGCAGAGGTTGCAGTGAGCTGAGATGGTGCCACTGAACTCTAGCCTGGGTGACAGAGTGAAACCCTGTTTCCAAAAAAAGAAACAGATTTTACAAGAGGTACTTGCATGGACATGTTAAGGGACTCGATTCTGCAGTTCTGCAGCTTCCATATGTGCTTTTTCCTGAAAGGGATCTGCTGAGAATAGGCCTGTGTGCACAGCAACGTTTCTCTGCTTCGCTTTGCTAAAGGAAGGCACAGCCCTTATCTACCCGACTCTTTCCTCAAGTGCATTGCCTTGGGGTGTAAAAACCTCAGGGGCTACCACCGGAAAAGATACCTTGAAATACTGGTTCTGGAGAAGGCTCCTTTATTGACTAATTATAAACCCTTATTAGGGCATCTTGTGTTTCCCTGTGTTAGATGTATTTCTGTAAAGGGTGAAACCAGTCATTCTTAATTTTGGCCCAGGCTGGAGTGTTCTGAATTCAGATATGTAATAGAATGGGATGGTGGGAATTTTCACTTAAAAATCTCACTTCTACTCCCTATTATCAAAGAATACCAAACTCTTAAGAAAGAATTCCATGAGATATGAGGAAGAAAGGTTAAAGACCAAAAATGACTCCCCCTCCAAACATATTTAAATACAAGCAGTTATTTTCAGCTATTCCTTATTCTTGTCCTTAGGGTGTGTCATTATTTAAAAAGAAGAGCATCTTCAAATAATGCTAACAGTATGGTTAGTGTCTGAGTTTTTAGAAAAATATAACTCAAATGGTTTTTTCAACTGCTATATTTTTCAAGATCATGGATCAAACTTCATGTGATTCATACATTGGATGATTCACTAGGGTAATTAAATAGATTCACTAGTGTGTAATTAAAACTTATCAAATAATATGATGATTTTTTTCCAATTATAGTCAATCCTCACATTTAATATTTTCCTAACTATATTAAATGGGGGATTGTTTTTAGTAGCATGAATATTTTAAACCTCAAAAGAAAAAAAATAGAAAAGGTGATCACGATGTCTTATAAAAAAAGTAATGGGACCGCGTGCAGTGGCTCACGCCTGTAATCCCAGCACTTTGGGAGACCGAGGCAGGTGGCTCATGAGGTCAGGAGTTCAAGACCAGCCTGGCCAAGATGGTGAAACCCCGTCTCTACTAAAAATACAAAAATTAGCCGGGCGTGGTGGCAGGCGCCTGTAATCCCAGCTACTCGGGAGGCTGAGGCAGGAGAATCACTTGAACCCAGAGGGCGGAGGTTGCAATGAGCCAAGATTGTGCCACTGCACTCCAGCCTGGGCAACAGAGTGAGACTCCATCTCACCGAAAAAAAAAAAAAAGTAATGGAGTTACTGATTTTTATACATGATTATTTTCATACATGATTATTCTCAAAAGCTAAACAAAAGTTCCCTCCCCCTACTCTTATCAAAGGAATACTATGCCTTTTATCATATTCTTTATTCACAAGAATTTCTATTATTAGCTATACAGTGTATTACAAATTAAATTAAAAGAACACATTTTCTTGTTTTATAAGCTATTATAAAAACAGATTAGTTATATCATTTTAATTTTGACTACAGTCAGTAAATTATTACTAGATGTACTCCATGAAAGCCATAACTTACATGTGATCTTTATATTAGTCATGTTAAACTTCACTTGAATTAAAAATAGTCAGCTGGGTGCAGGGGCTCATACCTGCAATCCCAGCACTTTTGGAGGCCAAGGCGCTTAAGTCCCCAGGGGTTTGAGACAAGCCTAAGCAACATAGTGGTACCCCATCTCCATTTAAAAAAAAAGACAAAAATCCGTCAGCCTTTCTGATAGAAGCTAAGTCTAATTTGGGACACTGGATGACTGGTTTGACAATAAAGAGAAGCTTCAGTTACTACATTAAGTGGCAGAGATCTTCCAGAAGTTGAATGTACTGAGTTTGCTGCTCCTGAGCCTTGACTGAACTATATTTAAGTATCTAATATTAGTAATATTCTAAATATTAAGGTAAGTTTAAAATATAAATATTTACATACTGAAATTAAAAGAAAATGTCCAAATGTGGACAAAGCAGCAGCATTTTGTCAAGAAAATACCACATTAGCAAAAATGAACTTAACTTTCCCTCAATCCTTAGGTCAACAAAGGGCCTCTAAGTGACACAGGAAGGAGTATAATTAACAGCCTATTTCATAAGTCTTGGTAAAGGCTTTTGTACTCTTCCTAGAAAATGAGAAAAGTGAAAGGTCCCAGTGTCAGGGAATGCATGCTTTCACAAGTCTCTGGTTTCCAATTCTTTGCTTTCAACACAACTGAAGAGGGACCTATCAAGTAGTCAGGAGATTGATCATTAAAAATAATTTCTAATGACAAGTCACTCTGATTTTTGGCATCTAACTCTTAAGGTAGTTTGAAGAATTAAGTGACCATGCTATAGTGAAACTCTTCCCATTTTCACATACATGACATTTTAGTCATACATTTAAAAAAATGAAAAACAGAATTAATGTGAAATCTACTCAATTTTTAACAAATACTCCATTTATCTCATTAAAAGATTCATTTTCAATTAATAATACAAAAAGCAAAGTTTTATCAAAACGTATTTTGTAGATTTGATCAACAATGCATTAACTGACCAACTGTGACTAGTAATATCTCATGAATTTTTCTTAACACTTAGATCACTGGTAATAAAATTCAAAATGAATTTATACACTTGTTTGTTTCAGGTAAGTATGATACAGTAATCAATAAAAGACCTAAGCATTAAAAACAATACATTAGTATTACATTCTACAGAAGTCGTGGTAGAAAACATAAATTTAGGGAAACAGGAAAAGACGTAATTAAAAAACTTGCTTGTATATTTCTAAAAAATTAATAATGGTAGGTGGGTATTAAATTATTGTTATTTAGATTCTGTTGGATATTTTAAGGGTAATTAATTTTATTTAAAAATGTTAATGCTTAAAATAGCTGGAACTTAGACCCTGTGAAACTTAAGAAACAACTTAAATGCCAACTTAAAAATGTACAAGGGGGTCCGTAGTTTTTCCAAATTCTTTTGAGGGCACACAGGAAAAACCTTAAGTCATGAGTCCAGAGAATGACAGACTTCATTAGGCAAGTATAAGAATCAGAAATAAATTTATCAGTAGAATACATTTAGTTCATTTCAAAATAATTTGAAAAGAATAGAATTTGGCTGACGATGGACAGATAGTTTCTCAAACAAGTAGTTATCAGCAGAGGAAGCACTGCACTTCCATTCTCATGAGTCTGTCTTCAGCTTAATCCCTAAATAAAACAGCGTGGATAGCAGTATCTGTGGGTGCTGGAAGATGAGAGATGGAAGGGCAGTCTTCTGAAATATTACAAATCAGTCCCATAATTTAGTGGCCTGAAATCCAACTGAATGTCAAGGAAAGTCTATTTTCTATACAAATGCAAGTATTTTCCCCAATCACAATTATGTGATTCAAACGTGTTTGGAAGCCACACTCACCTGTTTAATGCCCAGTCCTTTCTCATGCATATATCCCAGATTAAACATAGCTTGCGCACTGTGTTGCTGCTCAGAAGCCAGACGGTAATGAATAAATGCAGTTTCATAATCTACATCGGTGCCAAACCCATAGAAATGGTAGTCTCCGAGCTTAATTCTAGCCACAGTATAGCCTTAAACAAAAGTTAAATGCAGAACTGCCAATAAATAAAGTATGTTTAAAACAGATCAAACTTTTTTCTCCTCCCATTGACATGCTTACATAAAACAAAGAATTTTAATTCATAGTACACAAACTTTGTAACAAATCCTTTCAGCCAAGTTATAAAGTCCAGTAAAAATTTAAACTAGAAGTGTAGCTCTTCTGCAGAAGGCTTTGGAATACAGAGAGGTAAAACCAAGTTGGTGTGTGTGTAGGGGGACAGGTTTAATATCCCTAATTCAAAAAGCTGAAATCTGAAATGCTCCAAAACCTGAAACGACATTCAAAGATCATGCTCAAAGGAAATGTTCACAGGAGCATTTCAGATTTCAGATTAAGGATGCTCAAACAATATGTATGTGCAAATATGCCAAACACACACAAACAAACAAAAACATCTGAAATCTGAAACACTCTGGTCCTAAGCATTTCAGATAAGGGATACTCAACCTGTACTCCCTTCTTTCACAAACACTCCTACGTAAATGATCAGGCTCTACTTTATAATGTCATTTACATTTTAAAATAGTCCAGCTTGACCATTTAGGTTTGGAGAAGGAACAGGCAGAGAATGTTGAAAGGAACATGTATAAAAAATAAATATTCAAAAGAAAAAGAAAAGTCTCTTAGGTTTCAGACTAATGTTCTATCATACATTCTATTTAATTCCCATTTCACACAGTATACTGGCCTCAAACTGGAAACCAAAGAGTGAATCATACCTTGATGGAAATGTGTAGTACAAAGACTTTACAACCCAATTTAGAAACTCTGGCTCTAGAAACTTCTGTTAAGAATAAATACCAATAATATGCAAACAAATTAAGTCACAGTATCTCTGCTTAATTAATTATTTTATTTTTTTGAGAAGGAGTCTCACTCTGTCACCCAGGCTGGAGTGCAGTGGCATAATCTTGGCTCACTGTAACCTCTGCCTCCCAGGTTCAAGCGATTCTCCTGCCTCAGCCTCCTGAGTAGCTGGGATTACAGGCGCCTGCCACCATGCCCAGCTAATTTTTTTTGTTTTTTTTTTTAGTAGAGACAGGGTTTTACTATGCTGGCCAGGCTGGTTTCGGTTTCGAACTCCTGACCTCAAGTGATCCTCCTGCCTTGGCTTCCGAAAGTGCTAGGGTTACAGGCGTGAGCCACAGTACTCAGCTTCATGATTTAATGTTCATGGGAGATAAACAACATAGGGAGGTCCCTGGGTGAAACTCTTATCTTAGAATTAATCACTTACCTTGAGAGGCGGCCCTGTTCCAATGTAGCAAAGCTCTGGGATAAGTTTCATTCTCACCTACAATGGTTGCTTCTCCTACAGGAAAAGAAATGAAATACAAATCAGGCATTTAAGAAAAGGCACTAGACTTAATTTTCATTTGCAAAGTAGGAAGGATAGGTGAAGCATAAGTTAAACAAGAATTAGGATATAAGAATTAAAACAAATACTGAAATTAATTACTGAACTAAAATAGTGAGTTCAAAGCAATCACTGGATGCAAGAGGGCACTACTTTATGAAACATGTTGTATCTACAGAACCAGTCATGAGACTATTGAGCCACTCTTCTACAGTGTTGGGAAAATGGCATTTTTGTATCCACTGTATTTTGAAAAATACATTTATGCAAAGTGCTTAATTTTAAAATGAATGTCAAATCCATTTCTACAGTCAACTCGTTATAAAACTAACTTTGATGGCTAAAGTAAAATATTAATAACTTAAGCCTGTGTGTTCAGTTCCAGTTACAATAATAAAGAACGTTTCCTAGTAGCTTTTCTTTTTGAATACATTAAACAGTTTACTGGTGTGAACTCATACATTCTAAACCTAAGGCAGGACTAAAATGAACCTTACTCTGATCAAGAATAAAAGCTGCATTGCTTTGTGCCACTTCATAGCCCTGTTCGGCCAGGAGGAGGTACTGGATCACTGCAGCATTGTAATCGCCATCTTTATAGCTGTTATAGGCAGTCATAAGCCTTTCAGACCAACGGCCTCGTTCACATACATTCTTAAACAACTGTGTGAGGTGGGGAAAAAAAATACCAGTAACAGAAAATAAGAAAGATATACCAGAAAATCACTTATGCACTTTGGTTACACATGACTATTAAGCTTGCTCCTTCAATTTCTGGCAGCTTTCTTGAACAGACATAAAAGTTTGAGATACTTATTTAAAGTTTTCACTTACTCTTTAGAAGTCAACAGGTTTATAAAAAAAAAAACAGTACACAATTATTGTACTACAAAAATGACCATTTACTCTGCCCGGGCACTGTTGTAATGATTTATGTATATTACCATTCTTAATCTTCCCATGAGATTCATGAGGAACCACCCTAGGAGGTAAGTCCTGTTAAAAGCCCCATTTGACAAGTGAGTAAACTAAAGCACAGAGATTTAGAAACTTTGCTAAGCACTTATCAATGTCACTCTAAAGTGCCAAGTCTAAGAGACAGCAAAGAGACAATTTCCAATTAGGAGATATTAGCATTCCTTTTTGGAACATTCATTCAACTTCTTTTTCTTTCTTTCTTTTTTTTTTTTAAGAGATAGGTTCTTTCTATGTTGTCCAGGTTGGTCTCGAACTCCTGGGCTCAAGCCTTCATCCACCTCAACCTCCTAAGTAGCTGGGACTATAGGCACGTGCCACTGTGCTCAGCTTATATATTTTTTTGATGCTGATTATTATCAGATACTGTCTTAGGTGCTAGAGATACTGCAGACACCAATATCTCCCCTTATACAGTTGATTGTAATAGGGAGACACTGAATAAATAAGTATGGTAATTACACACAGACCCCTCGGTCTTCCCTCAGTATATCAAAGCTAGGTAGGCTGAGTCTAGAACTATAGAAGAAAACATACAAAAAAAAACAGAATTGAAAGCGCAGACTTTCCTGCTGGGCAAATCAACTCCCTACACACAAGATGGTAGGAAAGACCTTACCTCCACTGCAGTGTGACATGATCGCATCACGCCGGTGCCACTGGCATGCATCTGAGCTAGGTTATAGAAAGCCAAGATATGGCCTCCCTGAGAAGCTAAATTAAAATACTTCAAGGCCTGTTTATAATCTCTCTTGACTCCAATGCCGTCTGTAAGAAAAAAAAAAAAATCACACGAGATAACAGACTTAAGATTTAGCTAAGTATCAGAGAAGGCTTATATATGAAGAATAAAACTCTAATGAAAGAATTCTTACTGAGTAAATATGTGAATCTAATACAAGTTAACACACTGATACAGATTAATATAATTTACAATGAAAAACAAGATGTACAAATCATTGAACTGGGAGAACATTTAACCAGCCAGAATTTGATAGCACCCATTTCCATATCATAATGCCATCTAGTAGAAAACAGCTTAATTTAGATCTTGGTGTATCCATCATTAATTCCAGTGTTACTTACTATAGTACATGGAACCAAGCTGTAGCTGCCCATCCACCCAGCCTTGTTCAGCAGCTTTCTGGAAATACTTAAGGGCTAGATCATAATTCTGTAGAAAAAGATGTCATATGATGAGAAAGCTCAAAAGGCAGACATACTCAAAAGTTAAGAGATTTATTTAAAAAAATGAACAAAGCATATAAAAAATATTCCCAAAGAGCCATTAAAAAGACCACTTTCTAATTCTTATAATAGATAATAATATACATTAAGTCATAGGGGGATTAATATTTAAGGTGGTGAAGAAAAGTAAATAGAGTTTTTGTGAAACAATTTGTATGCTGCTCTCAGAAAGCATAAAAACTAGTAGAACATCAGACCAGGAATTAAGAAACAGTCAATCTTCTCTGCTAACCAATCAACCCTTTTTAAACCCCAATTTTCCTAAAATTAAAGAAAGAAAATTATCTCCTTATTCATTTATTCCGTGTACCTTACCAAACACTACGATTATTATACTTCAAAGGTCATATGTATCCAAGAAGAAAAGTTAAAATAAAGGTTACTACTGAATTTTAGTGTCCTAGAATGACTAGAAGGCCGCAAAATGAGAACACATTACTGTCTTTTGTGTTAGAGAATACCTATAGATATTAAAAACCTAGCTCTTAAACCTAGCTCTTAGTTTCAGCCTCAAATTAAAAGGACATATTACTTGGAAAGATCAAATAGAGAAGGAAACTGCAATGTGAATCCAGGGACATCCAACATGAGGAGGCTGCACAGAAGGATGAGATGCAATGGCCAAGGAAACCCAGACACAGACAGAACACCAGGGAAGCGAGAGGTCAAGTGAGGTAGAACCAAAAAATGTCAATTGGACCGACATTTAGGAGGTTACTGGTGATCTGTACAGAGAGTATAGTTCCATGAAGCAGAAGTTCGATTGCTAAGAACTCAAGAGTGAATGACAGCAGCTTAGTTTGACTCTGAGTGAAGGGCTGGGAGAAGACAGGTGGTAGCTAGAAGGGGCAAAGGGCAGAACAGAAAGCTTTCCTCCTCCTCAATGGAAGGCAGTTATGCATTTTGTCAGGCTTGAGTAAAAAAGCAGGCAAGGAGATGTTTAAGTCCTGAGAAATGGTTAGAGGACGTGGGGTAGAGAGCAGAGATGGAAGAACAAGAAACAACTCCATACCTCTGGGAGAAAGTGCCAGACACAGAGCTGTTCTAAGACAGTTGAGATGGTGTCTGTCAGGTATGGGGTGGTAGTGAGACAAACTCAGACAACAGAAAGAGGTTCAGCTTTGCTTACAATGGAACAGCCCCACCTGGGCTGACTGGAAGCTAATTAAGGAACATGTCCCTACCTCTCCAGCTGACTGCTCATTAAAGAGAGAATGTCAGACTGAACACTTACAACTTGAACTCCTCTCCCATAGAGGTAGGCCATTCCAAGCCCACTCTGTCCAACTGGGTTGCCCTGCAAAGCAGAGAAATCAGACAAAAGAGTGAAAAGAATTCATTCAAAAATAGGCAAGAATAAATAACTGCAAAATAAATCATTTATAAGCATATTCAAAAACATGTCTTAGTACTTTTCAATTCAAAACAAAACTTTCTTCTTCTCATCAGACTAAACATAATATTGACTTTTAGACATCTGGGGGCTTTGGGTAATTTGCTGAAAAAGAGTAAGTAGTAAATTCATTTAGAATTACATTTTGTTGACTTACTTTATGACCATCTCTACCATGAATTTATGACATAAAGCATGACTAATGTATTTCATCAAAATGAAAGGCAGGTCACATTTTTGCAGTTTTTCACTGGTAACATCCCACTCCAATAAAGAGGGAAGATATCATGGAACACCTTGTAATAATAGCATAATCATGTAATAATAGCAATGCTGCTATCAGGTGACAAAGATATACTTAGGATTATTGGAGTGTCATGGAACAAAGAGAATCACTGTTTTGGGACTAGAAAGAAAAAAATCTAGAATTTGCCTAAACTCAGAGGGACAGAAGACATCTTTAAAAAGATTGTCATAGCATTCCTTTGGGAAGCATTCAAGTGACATCTGGAACTACAGTAACATGTATAATAGTTGACAGAGAGGTAAGTGTACATACTGAAGACATACAAGATTTCAGGTACTCATATGCAGTTTTCTGAGCCAAAGAAAGCCTAAATTATGTACTATGATTATCAAAAGTACCCTATTATGTAAGCTTTTAAATTTCATGTTGTGATACAAATAGGGTAGATTATATAAGCTCAAGTTCCATTACTAAAAATCAGTATTTCCCCGATTAGGAAACTTCTCAGTGAAACTTAACAATTAAAAATTAACAACTTGGTCCCTAAAAAAATTGCCTTTTATCGGGAGGGCTTTGTTTAATTAATACATTCACATGAATCATACTTAATATGCAGTTTCAATAATGTATAGCATGAGTTGGTTATGATTAACCCTTTAATATAACAAATTCATTTATTAAAATATTAGTAATATGGTGCACATTTCAGTACACTGAGACAAAGCCTTACCATGTCAGCAGCTTTCTTAAAGTAGTGGAGAGCTGTCTCATTACTCTGAGGTACAATGTCACTTCCTTCCGAATACATCTGGAAAACAGATCCCAATTTCAGTAAGAGCTGTAACCCTCTCTCCAATTACATTTTTCTCCTTTCTCATCTCCTTTGAGTTTTGTCAGATCTCATTAAATCTTTCCAAAAAATTTAGAATTCCCCACAGGATATTTTAGAATTAAAAGCAAAGGCCGGGTACAGTGGCTCATGCCTGTAATCCCAGCACTTTGGGAGGCCAAGGTGGGTGGATCACCCGATGTCAGGAGTTCAAGACCAGCCTGGCCAATATGGCAAAACCCCGTCTCTACTAAAAATACAAAAATTAGCCAGGCGTGGTGGCGTGTGCCTGTAATCCCAGCTACTCAGGAGGCTGAGGCAGCAGAATTGCTTGGGCCCAGGAGGCTGCAGCTGCAGTGAACTGACAGCTTGCTACTTCACTCCAGACTGGGCCACAAAGCAAGACCTCATATCAAAACAAAACAAACAAACAAAAAAAACAAAAGAATTAAAAGCAAACTCTTAAAAGCAAACATTTTAGTAATTATATACTCTTGCCATCTCAAATTTATGACTTATTTATAAACATGAATACATAAAATCAGCTCATATATTAGTCTCAGAAGAAATCTTTAAGCCCAACATGAATCATTTTTCTCACTCTATTCCAGGGCAGTCAAATGGTTAGTAAGTTGCTTAGGATCAGATCAGTGATTCAACAAGGAAAGGGGAAGCTGCTTGCAGCATTCATTCTTCTTTCTCCTCTACCACTACTTTCCCCAGGATAAGATCACAAGTGGGTCTTAAGTTCAGGAAACGAAGTAACTAAAAGGTTTACTTGAAGAGGGTTTAAACACCAAACAATTAGAGCATCAGGTATGGAGAATGATAAAGGGCCAAGAGAAAGAAAAACAGAATGGTCAAGACTGTCTTTATTCACATACATGTTAAAGAAACAATAAATGCAAAAAATAGTTTTTAAAGACAGTGACAGTAATTCAGAGCAAGAACCAAAAGAGGAGGAATGAAACGTTCTTAAATGCTTAACAAAAACAGAGGGAAATACCAAGTTCTATGCTATGGAACAGCTGGAATATTTAAATATAGTTACCACACCCCAATTACTAGTATGATCATGAGGCAAATCATGATGAAATTTCCCTATTGTAAAAACCTTTGTGATATATTCCATCTAAACTTCCTTACTTTAGGATTTAGTTATAAGTGAAAATACCCATTGATTTATACTATGTTTCAAAATAATGAAAAAGTTTTGAGATTCTTCCATGACATATGGAATTTATTTATAAAGTTTCTAGACTTAAATGTTCTGTTCCCTTGATTGAGAACACAGCTACAATGAGAAGAGGTGGGTCATGGCTATCACATTTAAGACAATTAAAAACTCTGCAGATAAATTTCAACAAACTCTAATTGCCTCTATTCAGCATGGAAGGAAAGACAACTGTGAGAGTCTTAGCAAAAAACTGCACAGCATCAAGAATACATTCCTCATTATTGCATACAATACACAAAAAGTAAGAGCTCAGTGAGAGCTAATTTCAATGAAGAATTAACATACTGATGAGCAAACACTATTTTTTTTTTTTTAGATGGAGTCTTGCTCTGTCGCCCAGGCTGGAGTGCAGTGGCGTGGTCTCGACTTACTGTAAGCCTCAGCCTCCCACGTAGCTGGGACTACAGGCGCCCACCACCACACCCGGCTAATTTTTTGTATTTTTAGTACAGATGGGGTTTCACCGTGTTAGCCAGGATGGTCTCCATCTCCTGACCTCGTGATCCACCCGCCTCAGCCTCCCAAAGTGCTGGGATTACAGGCGTGAGCCACCGCGCCTGGCTGCAAACACTATGTTATATTTAAGTTGCCTAAGAAAATGCCTCAGAACAGCACTTTAAGATATAATAGTCTTGCACTAGAAATCTTATTTCCAATTTATTTTTGGTAAATTGTAGATCCTGAACACAATACATGCTAATTATGCAAACACCTCTTGCTATTACATAAAACATTCACAGGATGTACAGTACCTTTCCCAAAAAGGCCATGGCATGTGAATTGCCAGCATTTGCTGCTAAATTGAAGTAGTCAAATGCTCTCTATGAGAAAAGAATTTATTAAAATAATTAGTTTTTAACAGAATCTGCTTTTGACTTTCAGCCAAAATAATCATTTCAGGAACATTTAAAAAATCTTGTTATATTACAGTGCTTTAAAAACAAGAATACCCAGTTGCCAATATTTTGAAAGAGAAATCAGTACATCTAGAAGTTTTATTTTACCAAATAACAGTATCATTTATCATTAAGTCATCTGCATAATTATAGATGCAAAGAAATTTCTTGTGCTGCCTAAACGTAAGGTACAACAAGCCTCCTGTTACTTACAGGCAAAGCGAACATCAGCCTGCTTAAAAGACATTTAAGAGCAGCTTGACTTCTTTGGTCTATTTCTCTAATGATAACCTGGGAGAAAGGAAAAACTAGAAGTCTTTCCAAGACATGGAGCATATTTTCATTGTTGTCTAAAGGAATACATTCCTCTTGTACTGTTTAGAGAAAAATTCTTGACCCTACTTAAAAATCACTTAAGTAAACACACTAGCATCAGCAAAAATTCATCATCACCACTCTCAACTGTATTGCAGCCCATTTTTGTTAAGGACCTTGTACCATTGGTTATTCCTCTTATTTTCCTTGCTGACTTAACTTCTCCCTCTTTTGGAACCAGTGCCCCCTCAATCACATTCTATAATCTCATCATCAAAAAATAAAACTCATCTGTAATCCCTGCACTTTGGGAGGCCAAGACAGGCAAATCACTTGAGGTCAGGAGTTTGAGACCAGCCTGGCCAATATAGTGAAACTCCGTCTCTACTAAAAATACAAAAATTAGCCTGACATGGTGGCATGCACCTGTATTCCCAGCTACTCAGGAGGCTGACGCAGGACAATTGCTTGAACCCAGGAGGTGGAGGTTGCAGTGAGCCGAGACTGCGCCACTGCACTCCAGCTTGGGTAACAGAGTGAAACCCTGTCTCAAAATAAATAAATAAATAAAATAAATAAAAAATAAAACCCAAACCAAAACACACAAGATATGTATCTCCTTTAGACCCCCAATTTCTCTCCAATGATGACTGTTCTGTTAGCTACTTTCCTTCACAGCCAAGCTTCTCGAATAAATTGGTGACATGCACTTCAATTCACTCTGCAATCTAGTCTTAATTGGCTTCCACACACTACATCAAAAAGACAGCTCATCAAGGCCAGTGATGATCTTCATATTGCCAATCTAAATTTCAGCTCACCTCACTCCACCTTTCTCTGCAACATTTGGCAGAGTCCATCATGGCTTCCTTCTCGACAGACTCTTAGCTTGGCTAACAAGATGTCACACTCTCCTGGTTTCCATCCTAAGTCTACCTGTACCACCTAAGTCTCCTTTGCTGGTTATTTTTCTATCAGTTGACTTCTGAACATTAAAGTTCTTCAGGGCTCAGTTTTGGACTCCATTCTCACTTTGCATTCTCTAAGCAATCTCATCTATTCCCATAGATTCACACACCATCGAGATGATGGCAACTCCTAAATTTATATTTTCACCTTCAATCCAGTCTATTTGACTACCTCTGAACACACTATCCAATGCCTGAACATACCCCTAAAATCTTCTCTTCTTGACCTCAACTTGCTTCTCCTCCAGCAACTCAATTTAAGCAAATGGCAATACCATCTTACTGGTTGCTTAAGGTATCAGCTCCCCTTCACTTATATCCCATCCATCCCTAAGGCCTGTTACATTTACCACCAAATACAGCTTGAATCCACTACTATCTTCCTTTACCGTAGTTCTAGTCCAAGCCACATTCTCTCTCACCTGAACTTCTCGAATATTCCCCTCCCTGATCTGCCTGATTTTATTCTTGGGGTCTTCTAATTCATTTTCTATACTGCAGCCAAAGCCATTGTTTTCAAATCTGAACATGCTGATCTTTGTAGCTCCTTGAAGTGCTGCAGGGATATGCTGATGTGATCAGGCACTGCTTAATCTCAGTTCTGTTTCATGTACTATGGGCAGACCAGTCATATTCCTGTAGTATGGGCAGACTAGCCATATTCCTTCCTGTCTCTGGGCCTATGCACATACCGTTCTTTTTGGCCTGGAAGGACCTTATCTCCAGGGTCAACTTCAATGTTTTCTACTTCTCTTTACAGAAGTCTTCCCTGGCAAGCGGTACCTCCTACCCATTAACCAATTATTGTATCTTTTAAATCTCCTTTGTAAGAATAACCACAATTTATATTTGGTGTGATCATTTAAAAAATATCTAATACTCCTATTAAAGTTAAAGCTCCAAAAGGTCAAAAACCAAAACTATTTTGTCCAATATTGCATGGTGAATGCCTACCAGTGAATGGCACATAGTAGGTACTAATATTTGTATTCTTCAGCTTTCTTAGGGGTTGGTTACATCTTGAAAGCTCATTTGTGATGGGTGTTTAAATGACAGAAGTTTGATACTGGCATTGACTTAGCAAGAAATACATTGGGAACATCATTTCCTGCTATAACTGAGATGCAAAGCCCTAGGAACAGGGTAGTTACCTGATGATTCTGTTCTACTCCACGCCCTCCGTGCAGGTGCAGTTGTCCAAGACCAACCTGAAAATGATCACAAACAAGGCAAAAGTAAGTGGTACCATCTGGCACACAATTAAAATCAGACCAACAAGAAATGATTTGGTCATAAAATGGCTTCTGTTCATGACTCAAAAAACAAAAAGATTTAGTCTTAACTCCTGAAAATGCTATTCTACTTTAATTAACCTAAAAATTTTGAAAAGTAAAAACGTGTACTTGTAATTGCAAAGTACCATTTGCGGCCAGGTGCGGTGGCTCATGCCTGTAACCTCAACACTTTGGGAGGTCATGGGTGAATCACTTGAGCCCAGGAGTTGAAGAACAACTTGGGCAACATCGCAAAATCCTGTCTCTACAAAAAAATAGAAAAATTAGCCGGGCGTGGTAGCATACGCCTGTAGTCCCCGCTACTTGAGAGGCTGAGGTGGGAGGATCACCTGAGCCTGGAGAGGTCGAGGCTGCAGTGAGCTGTGATTGTGCTGCTGCACTCCAGCCTGGGCGACAGAGAGATGTTTTCTCAAAAAAACAAAAAACGGGCTAGGCACGATGGCTCATGCCTGTAATCCCAGCACTTTTGGAGGCTGAGGTGGGTGGATCATCTAAAGTCAGGAGTTCAAGACCAGCCTGGCTAACATGGTGAAATCCCATCTCTACTAAAAATACAAAAATTAGCTGGGCGTGGTGATGGACGTCTGTAATCCCAAATACTTGGTAGGCTGAGGCAGGAGAATTGCTCGAACCTGGGAGGCAGAGGTTAAGGGGTGCCGAGATCGTGCCACTGCACTCCATCCTGGGTGACAGAGCAAGACTTTGTCTTAAAAAACAAACAAATGAATAAACAAAACAAAAAACAAAAACACAAAGTATCCTGCTAAAGTGGAAGTGAAATAAAGGCATTTTCACATAAATTAAAACTGAATTTGGGCCGGGCACGGTGCCTCACGCCTGTAATCCCAGCACTTTGGGAGGCCGAGGCGGGCAGATCACGAGGTCAGGAGATTGAGCCCATCCTGGATAACATGGTGAAACCCTGTCTCTACTAAAAATACAAAAAAATTAGCCGGGCATGGTAGCGGGTGCCTGTAGTCCCAGCTACTTGGGAGGCTGAGGCAGGAGAATGGCATGAACCTGGGAGGCGGGGCTTGCAGTGAGCCGAGATTGCACCGCTGCACTCCAGCCTGGGCGAGAGCGAGACTCCGTCTCAAAAAAACAAAACAAAACAAAAAAAAAACCTGAATTTGTCCCCAGTGAACCTGCTCTAAAGGAAACACAAATGGGTGCTCTTCAGAAAAAAGGAAACTTACTAGAAGCTGGGAGATACAGTAAGAAATAAAGAGCTGGCTAGGTGTGGTGGCTAATGCCTGTAATCCCAGCCTTTGGGAGGCTGAGGTGGGTGGGATCACTTAGACCAGGAGTTCAAGATCAGCCTGGCCAACATGGTGAAACTCCATCTCCACTAAAAATACAAAAATTAGCTGGGTGTGGTGGTGCATGCCTGCATTCCCAGCTACTTGGGGAGGTTAAGGCACAAGAATCGCTTGAACCCTGGAGGCGGAGGTTGCAGCGAGCTGAGATAGTGGCACTGGGCAACAGAGCAAGGATCTGTCTCAAAAAATAAAAAACAAAAAAAATAAATAAAAAGCAATGAAAAGGTAAATTTGAAAATAAATGTAAATTAATATGGACTGTACAAAACAACAGTATCTCATGGTACCAAAATATATAAAATCAAACACACACAGAATACTCTGAGATCTCTGCTGTCCTGGAAATGGTAAAAGTGCTCATCGTACCAGACTTTGATAAGTCAAGGATGCATGTTGTGATCGCTAGATAACCACTACAAGAGTAGCATCATGCTGGCAGAGGAGAAGAGATGCAACAGGAAAAAGCACTCAACCAAAAAAGGGCAAGAAAGGAGAGAAGAGTAAACACAACAAGCAAGATACACAGAAAGCAAGTAAAACAGAAAATTTTAAGTAAACTAAATTTTACAATAATGTAAAAATAAGATGTTTAATTGAACAAGTTTATTATAATTTCTATCAGCTAACATTTAGATCTACGTTTCACTACGTTTTTTTTCCCTTAAGACTCCACTGCTAGTCTTAAAACCAACTGTTCTTAATAAGTATCTAATGCTCATCTGTACATGTCCTAAATTCGAAATAATTGCAAACTTAGTGGAAAAAAATATAAATGTTAAAGTTCTTTTTATTTTAACATCAAAAGAAGCCACGAAACCTGTGTGTGCACACATGGTACTTTGATGGACATTATACAACTTCCATTAAACGAGCTTACTTCTGTTCTTGACCTTGAAGAAATTATGATTTTAGATGAGCCAAAGAAACATGAATGGTAAATAGCTCTGAAGAGCATCTGATATTGCAAATATTCCAGGGACTTCTTGTTTAGAGAAAGTGACAGTTTTCATCATTGGTGACTCTAGTAACAGCCTTCATCATCGGTGTTAATGCTGCTCTGTTCAAGCAGTGATTTTTTTAGGGGCAGTACACGGGAGAGTCACCTGGACAGTTTTAGGAACCCTCAATGCCTAGGCCCCATCCCACACTAACCCAAATGGAATCTCCTGAGAGTGTGAGACTCTTGGTTTTTTTTTTTTAAGGGGCTCAGGTGATTCTAATATGTAGTTCATAATTGCTCAGGGCAATGAAAATGTAACTTACAGATATAAGTGCTTGCTCCCGTCCCCCACAGATTACAATATACAATGCAGTAAAGATATTTGGTGAGATGTTCAAACACGTACCTGTGCTTGTACATCACCTTTTTCAGCTAGGAACTGGTAATATTGAATCAAATCTTCTTCTAGCATTCCACTGTTCATTCCTGGATTTTCCACTTCATCAGGCAGCCGTATTCTCTGTACTACTGAGCCTCCTGTTAGCGAGATATCACTAGCAACTGAAATAGAGGGATAAAATAATAAGGTGGAGGAAAATCAGAAGAATTGTTCCAGAGAGAGAGAAGTACAATTCCAGCTGCCAAACGTTGACGAACACATTGTTAAAGGAAGCTGTTTTTACAGTAGTCTATATAGATCGCAAATCAGTAATCTATTAATAAATTGAACTTTTTTTCACAACGTAAATAGAACCTAAAGCAAAATTATATAAAGAAAAAAGTACTTCTGAACCTCTACTAGTTTAAAGATGAGTCCACATAAAAGAGCCATTTATAATACTTCAAATAGAACAATAAAAATAGAAATGTTTAAAGTTAATTCCATTTATTTTTTTTTCCTAAAAGGTAAAAGAGGAAACATAGATACCATGATTGGCAACAAGACGATAGTGAGTCAGGGCAGATTCACAACTCTGGAGGACGCCGATGCCAGCCCAGTATCTGTAACCCTGTAAAACAACTTCACGTGAGGAGGCAGCAGTTTCACGTACTTCAGTGTCATTCTTCGTGGAACAAACAAAGCTAAGCATACCCAGAATTTTGCTGTCATTTGATCCAAGTACACTAACACCTTATTTATGCTAAGTGTTAGGTTTTGAGGTAATGGATTCAGCAACTTCAACAAGAAGGCCATAGCTAAGAGCAAGGAAATAAATGATATAGTTCCTAGAGCAATCAAAATAGATGTCATAAACTTTATTTTTGAAGTGTGTGCATTTTACTCATAAGAGAAAAATTATAAGGGCTTTTGCTTAGAACCAGTTTTAATCTTAGACATAATTTTATTAAAAATGAGTTACTCTTCCAAATTAGCAAAGAAAAAGTAACAAATTAGCAAAACAGGGAAAATGAGACTACTGGAAGCAGGCACAGTGTCACTAGCAATAAATGACCAGAATAAATGAGAAGACAGCCAATCATGAAGAGTAAAAAACAGAAAGTAGAGCTCTCTGGAGTCATTCTGCACAAACAACTCCATGAATTTTAACAATTCTTAGGGCATTGTTGCAAAATATTGTATAATATTTCATGTTGTTTTTCTATAGCCACCATTTACAAAATTTTGAAAAACTAAAGAAAAATTTTAAAAATTATGATAATCTAATGTAAAAAATGATTCTGACAATTCCAACTCAGAGAAAATTTAAAAAGAGCCATTTATCAGATCTCTCTTTTTAGGGGCAATCAGCCAAACTAATCATTTTAAAGAAAAATTGTGGACTCCACCAACTTTAATTTACATGTAGATTCCATGTGTTATATCCATTAACAAGAATTTGAAGGAAGTTCAACTGAATATTTGGTCTTAATACAAGCAAATCTGGATCATGAAAGCTGAAAAAGTTGTGGCCGCTATAAACCACAAATTCTTCTGATATTAATATTATTAGCCTTCCACTAAAGTCTACTTACCAAAACCATGTGGGCTATTAGATTGCCCCCAAGAGCTCCAAATGTATAATATACAAGAGCCTGTGAAAGAACAAAACATGTTTAACTGAACATAGGCACGCATTTATTCAATTCAAATTGTAATATGCAATAAAGTTTTAATAGTATTACCTTTGCCTGACTTGAATTAACACCAAGTCCAGAGGCATACAGAAAGCCAAGAGCCTGAAATAGATGATAAAAGTAAGAAATCTTGCTTTGGTGAAGGTTTATCCAAGACAGACACAGACAGACACAGTTTTATATACTATGAAAAAATGCAAGAGTCTTTAAATGCTAAAAGATTTGAATTCAAGTATGTACAAACATGGATTAAAGAGCCTTGGAAAAGCATTCAGAGTTTTACACATTACACAATTAAATTAAATGTAGCATTATTTAAAAAAAATTTTATTTATTTGTGGCTTTTTTTTTTTTTTTTGAGACAGGGTATCACTCTGTCATCCAGGCTGGAGTGCAATGGCACGATCTTGGCTCACTGCAACCTCCGCCCACTGGGTTCAAGTGGTTCTCCCACCTCAGCCTCCCAAGTAGCTGGGACTATGTAGAGGCGTATGCCACCACACCCAGCTAGTTTTTGTACTTTTTGGGAGAGACAGGGTTTCACCATGTCAGCCAGGCTGGTCTTGAACTATTGACCTCAAGTGATCCACCCGCCTCAGCCTCCCAAACTGCTAAGATTACAGGGGTAAGCCACTGTACCCGGCCACAATTAAATGTAACTTTATTTTTATTAATTTATTTTTTCCGAGACAGAGTCTTGCTCTGTCGCCTAGGCTGGAGACCAGTGGTACAATCTCGGCTCACTGCAGCCTCTGCCTCCCAGGTTCAAGCAATTCTCCTGCCTCAGCCTCCCGAGTAGTTGGGATTACAGGTGCCGCCACCATGCCCAGCTAATTTCTTTTTTGTATTTTTAGTAGAGACGGGGTTTCACCATGTTGGCCAGGCTGGTCTTGAACTCTTGACCTTGTGATCTGCCTGCCTTGGCCTCCCAAAGTACTGGGATTACAGGCGTGAGCCACCACGCCCAGCCAAATGTAACTTTAAACAAGACAAAAAGTTTAGCTTGAGGACAATTTAATACTAACTAGAAAGACAAAGCTGAATACATGTAAACATGACTTTATCTTTATGAACAGCCATTATGAAGACAACTCCCGCTATAGGTACATCAGCATATTTCTCTATATATGCAGAAAGGAATACACTATGAAAACAGACAAGATATGAATTACCAAGATAAACTATCTCAGATATAAAAAGAGGAGCAAGGGGTCAAGCTGAAGAGGTCAAGGGAGAAAGGCTGCTCTACAATGTTAGAGCACACATGATTTTCTAAAAATAAAAACACAAAAATGGAAGAAATAATGCATTGGTGAAGTTCAACCTTTTCAACCCTTTGCCTTCTATGGATCATCCTTGATGATAGGAAAGTATAAGCTAACATGACAAAGGCAGGTGTGGCAGAGACTGGAGTGCTCACTGAAATCATGAGCTCCTCTACGTTTTCCAGCCTCTCCGTAGAATCACATGCCTGGGGTATGGCTGTCAGGGATGTAAGCCTGAAAACACCCTAATGAATCCTGAGGCTCTCTTTTCTCACTTCATCATGGCATGGAAGCCCCGTGTAGCAATCAGTGTAGCTACATAATAGAAACAGCCCATGACCAGGAGTCACTACTCAGAAAAGAGTGATGCCAACAGGAGAGCTACATCAAATCTAGTATGAGCAAGAAATAACTCTCTGTAGTGTTAAGCCACTGTGATTTGCGGGTTTTGTCTGTTGCATCAACTAGAACCAATTTTCATGGAGAGGGTGCTTTGCAACATATAAAGTGCTGTGGCTTTGTAAGGTTCTAATATTAGAGGGAACTGATGCCTTATAAAGTAAAACCGTTCTTCAGAGCAGAATACCTCTGAAAATAAGAATATATGTGTTTTTATATAAACTGATTCACGCAAAGAAGAGAAAAACCTTTGAAAACAAAGGGGAACAATTAAGATATAATCTGCTTATAATAAAATACCGAGGAAAGAGCTGCAGAATTGTTAGGTATTCAGTTCTAAGAAAACAACTGTTATGACTCCTGTTATTGTTTATATAGTTTGAAAACAGACTTCCCTTGTGATTAGATATTTCACTTATCTTTAAGCAGGTCTCGCAGCTTGAATAAGCTTGAATTATTGAAGGAATTTTAAATAAATATGATGGCCCCCTAAATCCAGGTGTCAATCTTAGCATTATTAATGGGGAAACAACCAGATATGTTATCAACTGTTGTGATACAATGTAGAATACAGAACATCCCTTGTAATGTAGTCTAGCCAAAAATATTTTACTTGTATTCATCAGCCTTTAGCTGTGACATCCTATTGACAGGAAATACAGGTGATGAAGAAACAAACTAAAAGCCACCATGAAAACAAACTGAGGTAGGATATTCTGCAGAAAAACTGGCCCTATCTCTAATATAGACAAAAAAGGGATTGGGGTATACTAGATAACAACCAAATGTAAGGTAGAGTCCTGGATTGAATACCGGTTTGGACAAAACAGGTATAAAGAAAATGTTTGGGTTCAACATCATATGAACATAGTGTGGGTATTATATGACTTAAAATGTGCTGGGATGAAAAGGTGAAGTTCCAGAACAATAGACAGTGATATCTCATTTTAATAAAAGTATCGTGTATATATACACAAAGAGAAAGATCTATTACAGAAAGATATGCATGCACACTAATATATTATTACTCATATTTGGGTGGTACATATGTGATGTGTACTTCTTAGTTTTGTTAGTTTGTATTTCTAGTTTCCTATAATGGACATGTACTGCTTCTGTAATAAAATACTTATTTAAAAAAACACCACGATTAACATGAGCTGCAACATCTGAACTTTGGAAAAATGCAATGGTGAGTAATTTCAGATAAAAAGTAATTATCTTCATATTTCATTCTCTACAGATCTAATTTGGAAAAGTACAAATGTAATTGTGGCAAGGCACAACTGCAAAAATGTCTTCCATGACCATAAATGTTCCCAGACTAAGGAAAAAGACTATCCAAGAAGACTGATAAAATGGTCAGCCACAAAATTGGTATTTATCTTCCAGTCTGACTTTTTAAAAGAAGTCAGGACAGAGAGAGTAAACTGCTTTTAAAACTAACAAGTGTTACATGCAGAGAGATTCTTCACTGAGAATGTACTTACAGTCTGTCCCTTGGGAGAGCCTTCCTCAGTCAGCTTCTCAAACATCTCTCTCGCTGCCTGGATATTCTGTGGCAAGTAATCACCAAATAAAAGAGCATATGACACTCTCTCCAGGGCTTTGGTATGGTTCATGCTTGCTGCCTTTTGGAGATACCGATATGCTCTTCAAATGTAAACAATTAAAAACCAAATTAGTAATGTTTTGAAACTGCCATTAAGTTTTTTTGATCTACTAAAACGCAACATAAATAATCTCCTTATGTTACAAAACCCCTTTGATAATCTTTTTGAGATGGAGTTTCACTCTTGTTGTCCCGGCTGGAGTGCAATGGCATAATCTTGGTTCATTGCAACCTCCACCTCCCAGGTTCAAGCAATTCTCCTCCCTCAGCCTCCCGAGTAGCTGAGATTACAGGCGTGCGCCGCCGTGCCTGGCTAATTTTGTATTTTTAGTAGAGACGGGGTTTCACCATGTTGGTCAGGCTGGTCTCGAACTCCTGGTCACCTCAGCCTCCCAAAGTGTTGGGATTACAGGCATGAGCCACCACACCTAGCCACCCCCTCTGATAATCTTATTTCTATTCAGTCATATTACTTATACATGTAAAAAACATCCCTTTTTAAAATTTTTTTTTGAGACAGGGTCTTCCTCTGTTGCCCAGGCTGGAGTGCAGTGGTGTGATCACAGCTCACTGCAGCCTCTCTACCTTTCAAGTTCAAGTGATCCTCCTACCTCAGCCTCCCAAGTAGCAGGGACCACAGTGTGCACCATCATGCCTGGCTAATTTTTAAATTTTTTTTAGAGACAGGGTTGCACTATGCTGCCCAGATTGGCTAGCTATTTTGTTTTTCATATAAGGTACAAGTTCTCCCTGTTATCCTAATATCTTGAAATAGTCTAATTATACTAACAGTAATTTTAAAAACTTCTATTAAAAAAAGTTAACCGATTTGCAATAAGAGAATATGGTGGTGTCCAGTATACGATCTAATAATAACTGTTGCAATTTTCTTTTTAAATCTTTGCAGACTATAAAAATGTCAGCTGAAATTAAAAGGACATAAGATGTTACGAGATAATCACTTGTTCTGTTTTTTCCAAGCACAAATTCCTAAATTCCAGTCAAAAATTACAAAGCAAAAACAAAAACGTACTTGACAACAATTCTTTTTGTTTTATGTCATTTTGAATTCTAAATAGTATATGCATGCTTGGTTCTTAGAAACTACTACAACTTGAGTCAATCATTGCCATTTTACTCACTGTTTGTTACTGTAATCAGTATAACAATTTTACCTTAACTAAAGTGTGGTAAAAGCAATGCTACTAATGCCCGTAAGTGATATTACGTTTTTTTGTAATGGAACTTAAAAAAATCTTCTGCGTCTCTGGCAGTGCACTTTTTAAAGAATGTAGTTGCTATTTGTCTCAGTAATGGCCTGTCATGGGGGAAAAGTGGACTTAGCAGTGCTACCTACTCTCTTTTTTGGCTTTTCTTATTGCTTCCATTAAGGATTTTCATTCCAGTTTGATACATCATTTCTGCTTCCTGCATCTGCCGTCTCTTAGCAGCCTCTTCTTCAGCTAAAAACAAAACGTCAGATGCATTTAAATGGATTTTAATTCTACATCAATTATCAACCATTAGTATTCTTTCTTTTGGGCAGTCATACAAACAAAATGAATGATCTTTCACTATTCCCAAACATGATTCTAAAAACACTTAAGTGTGGCCTTTACATGACACAAGATAAAACTTAAAAAAAATATATATATATATATATATACACATATATAAAATTCACTGAAATCACTTTTTTATAGAAATACCAATACCAAGCCACTCTTAGAGGGTACTTTTCTGTTAGTAATGCTAACTTTTTAAATATAATTCAACTAAAATTTCAGATTATATGTGATATGGTTTGGATCAGTGTCCCCACCAAATCTCACACTGAATTGTAATCCCTGGTGATTACAATCTCTCTCACCTGTAAGGCCTGGTGAGAGGCGACTAGATCATAGGGGTGGTTTTTCATGAATGGTTTAGCACCATCCCCTTGGTGCTGTTCTTGTGATAGTAAGTTCTCACGAGATCTGGTCATTTGAAAGTATGTGGCACCTTGCTACTCATCATCTCTCTCGTTCCTGCTCCCACCATATGAGACGGCTGCATCTCATATGGTAAGTTTCCTGAGGCCTCCCAAGAAGCCAAGCAGATACCAGCATCATGCTTCCTGTACAGCTTGCAGAACTGTGAGCCAATTAAGCCTCCTTTATTAATAAATTTCCCAGTCTCAGGTATTTCCTTACAGCAGTGTGAGAATGGACTAACACAATATGCCAAGGTCGGCTAAAATAAGGTCAAGACATAAGAACACAGTAGTCAGAAAAATACTGTTGGGGTCAAAGGACACTTTAGCTCTATTGGAAATACTGTATATCTTTACAAGGTGAAAATATTTGATTAACTATATAATACAAGTTAGTAAAAAATAGATTTTTATTAAATATAGAAACTGATTTAATGTTCAAGTTCACCAATTTTTCAAACTGATATAACACTGAAAATCATAGAACTGTTATAGATTTTTCAAAAGTTATTTTGCTACTGTAAGAACTCATCAAAACAAACATATTTCATTAGAACCAGTATTTATAGAAACAGAAGCAAATTCTTCTTATAATATAAAAAAATTCTGGTGCATTAACTGGAGTACCCAGTCACGCTGGCCTACATCTAAAGATGGACTATATTTGATGTGCTCTTTTAGGATTGCCCAAATATTCTATAACAGCCATTATTTTTTTAAAAATTGGTATTTAAGGGGTTATGTTCAAGATTTTCTGTTGTTTTTTCATAGTTAGAAAGTTTTTCCTGAAAATAGCTTTCCTTAGAGTCAGCATCTTTATAATGACATTTATACTAAAGATGGTTAAATACACTGTATTTGTCAAATGTTACCTTGGTATAGCATATTTCACCTTAAGTATTTTTAAAAAGTTATTTATTTTTCTTCTAATCACTATTAACCTTCTCCATAATGGCCCAGTTTCCTTTACTGCCCCCAAAATGTTTTATGTTTAATAATTTATCAGCCTGCCTGAAGGGTTTAACAAAACAACCTGTGTATACCAACGGAAAACCATCTCTAAATAAAACGTGAGTGTGACTTGAGTGACAGCCTGAAAATAAATACACCACGTTTCCCACTCTTAAGTCCACTCTTTAAGGCTGTAATGACATCAGCAATGCTGGCCATTTCTGACCAATGTGGAAAAAGGATGGCTAGAAAAAGGCCTTAAAAACATTGCCCTAGACATAAAGCAATGCAGATCTGCCTCCTACTGAGCAATACTTACTTTCACAAAAGCCCCACTTTTCATCTGCTTTGTAGTCATAGGTTGTAGCACACCACAGTCTGCCATCTTCCCTCCCATCTGATGTACATTCATCATACTCCTTATCTAGGAAAAGAAAAGGGAAGTGGCAGGGCTCCCCATGTGCTGTGCCTTCAATGGCGGTCAAAGCTGGAATGACAAGAAATAAAAATCTAAACATGAAACAACACCTCTGGTATTCATGGATTCAATGCCATCAATTTTGGCTGTTGGAATTTGAAGCAAAGATTCATGATGCCTGATTTGTAACTGGGAACATAAAAGGGCTAGCAATGATTTTGATGAGGGAGGACTTGGTTTAGTCAATTTAGTGAGCATGGCTAGTTGACTACATAGCATCTGTGTCTAGGTTAGACTTTCTGAAGTTCCTGATATATAACCTTAGAATATTAAAGGTCTACTGTAAAACTCCTGCCCAAAAAGTAAGCAAAAAATAAGGCAAAATGCAAGTGAATCAATTCTACTGCTCAGCACAGCTCTCGTTTCTGAATGCTGTAAGTCAATTTCTTCAGTAATACAGAGTTACAAAGGGCAAATGCTCCCCTCAAGGCAAAGCTAACCACTCACACACTCCTCTGCAATCCTGTGGCATTTTATTAGAGTACTTATCACATGTATGGAAGTTACTTCTTTACCATACTCTAGTTCCCATCGGACTTTGAGCTTGTTAAGGGTAGAGACTGCATCTGTAATTTATTCTATAAATTATTTATGAGTATCTCTTAGGTGTTGAAAATTATGGTAGGTGCTAGAAATGAGGTGCATCAGAGATCTTTGCTACACACAACTTACTGCCTAGCCAGGAAGAGAGATACTAAGCAAATGTGTGATGGATGCTGTGGAAAGGAAAGCCTCCCCTCTCAGGAACTGAGGTTTCAATTGAACCTGAAGGGCGTGCAGGAGTAGCAGTGAATGAAAGGCTCATGGGTGGGGTGGGTGGGAGTACTCAAACAGATTGGTGCTAAGGTGACAAGTATCAAATGAATGGCAAAGTGGACAACAGAAGAGGCTAAAGCAGCATGAGGAAGACAGACTGGGGAAGACCTTACATGTCTTAATAAGGAGTTTGAACTTTTATCCTGAGAACAATGGAAACTCACTGAAAAGTTTTGCAAAGGAGTGACATGCTCACATTTTATTAAAAGAGTGGAAAGTATGTAAAAAGTAAGGCTGGATGCAAGGTGACCAGTTTAAAGGTTGTTAACAGTAGTCTGAGAAGCAATGGTAGCCCGGAGAGGGGAATGGAATGGAAGATGTGGATGTACTCAAGTGATGCTAAGAAGGTAGATATGGTACCACTTTCTAGATGTGTGGATAAGAGGAAAGTTGAGTCAAGGAAGATACCCAGGTGCTTTAGGGGTACATAGATGGCTGCCCTTACTAAGATACAGAATTCTAAAGGAGGAGTAGGTTACTGGGTAGGTACTGCTACATTCAAGGTGGCTATTAAAAAAACAAACAAACAAAAAACAAAGAAAAAACCCACACAAAAAAACAGCAAAAACAAAAAATAAGTGAAAATGTCTTAAACATGTTTCAGTTATAGCTAAAAAAAAAAAAAAATTCTCCAGTACACAGATAACACTTGAATTCAAGGGTATGCATAAGAATGCTGCATGAGAGGTATATGAGAAGACCAGAGGCCCAGGACTAAGCCTAAAACCGTACACAGTAGGTAGGAGCCCATGTCAACTTCCACTGGTTGCTTTTACATGGAGAATTTAATTGGGTAGCAGAGCTCAGTCATGAAGGGTATAGATTCTGGGGTCAGAACATTTGATGCAAATCCTACCACTTATTAGCTGTGCACTTTGAGCAAATTATTTAATCTCTTAAGATTACTTAGAGATAACATCCTTATCTCCAAATAGGAGTAACAGTCCTTATTGTTTGCAAAGACTGACTGAGATAATACATGTAAAGGACTCATTATGATGCCTATCACTTTAGGTAATAAAAGTTCAAGAGATGACAGCTGCTATTATTATGGGCATCCCTGCTCTGAAGGCTAGAAAGTATCCCTTCTATCTTTCCAGTGTGAAAAAAGACATATCCTACAATACTAAATTAAAACATACTTTCAATAAGCTATGAAAGACAAAATGAATTTCAAATGGTTTACACCAAGTAAATGTCACTCATCATCCTGGTAATAAGAGGCAAATAACTTTTTTTACCTTTGCTTTGTCTATGTTTTAAAGAAAAGATCTCTAATGCAATGTATAGGCAAGGAATCCTTTAGCAACAACTTCAGAGGAGTCATTCTGACTACAGAATTTGGAAAGGACATCCCTATACACTGCTACTAGATCCAAATCTGCCGCTGCTTTAGAAAGACAGTGTCTGAGAGCCAGGCACGGTGGCTCATGCCTGTAATTCCCAGCACTTTGGGAGGCTGAGGTGGGCAGATCACTTGAACCCAGGAGTTTGAGACCAGCCTGGGCAACATGGTGAAACTCTGTCTCTACTAAAAATTCAAAAAATTAGCTGGGTGTGGCAGTGGATGCCTGTAGTCTCAGCTACTGGGGAGGCTAAGGCAGGAGGATCACTTGAACCTGGGAGGCGGAGGTTGCAGTGAGCCGAGAAAGCGTCTGTAGAACTGCAGTTTGTAAACCTGAATTTCAAATTAAATAGCAAATGATGGTTTAAAAGAATTAATACTTCTATGATAATAGAAATCTTTGTCTTAAAAACAAATAACTTATCATAGGAATTCTAGTTTGCCAAAACTTATATTTTCTAAATGTTTCAAATATATGAAATAATTCCCTTTCATGTGATGAACTATACAACAGAAAAGAAACTGGAGAGAGTAAAAAAAATTTGACAACAAAAGTTTTTCATCTACTGCTGATTCAGCACTGACATAAGGAGGAAGAACCCTCAGGAGGCACTTGCTTCATCAATTTAGTCAAAACTGCAACCTGTCAAAATAATTCATTAGTGAGTTACTACAAAGAAAATTTGTTTCTCTCAGCTACCTTCTCCAAGGGAAATCACAATATGGAAAGTGTTACTACCTTTTAAACTTGTTCTAAAATCTTCCAAAAGTTACTGATTGGGACTCTCTAGTTTCAAATCGATTATCTCAAACAGAAACTCCTCACAATAGTTTTAATTTCAGTTAATTTTCTTTCTAGGGAGAAATCCTGCAATAATTTCAAAGCCATCCTTTTAAAAACCTCCACTAGAAGAGTATCAATTTTAAAAACAAGGTAATCACTGCTCCGGTATAATGAAGCTGACAGGTTATGCAATTTAAATTAGCGATAACCAGTATCAAATCTGACACCATGAAAGGGAAAAATGGGTTCTCAGTTCTGCAGCTTCATGTAAAAATTCACATTTTCTAGGTAATGAATCATATTTTGGCTCTACAATTAATGACACAGTATCCCAATCTATTTAGACCTCAAGAGGAAGATATTTATAGTACAGAACTTATTGTAATAATGAACAGAATGCTTTACACTTCAACTAGTAGAAATCTGCTCTTGCAAAGTCAATTAAAATCAGTCAAGAAAGTAAGAAAAAGTAAAAAGCAAAATAAAACGGAAAATATGCAGTGTCGGCCAGAAGATGGGTAAATAGGCACTTTCATACTCTTAGCAAGTGTATGGATTAATACAATCTCTTCAAGAGGGGGCATTTGGTAATATCTGTTAAAATGTAAAGGTCCATATCTTCAGATCCAGCTTTTCTACTTCCAGGATGTTTACTTAAAAAAATGCTCCCATAAACACACAAAGAGATTATGTACAAGAGAATACTTGTACAGTATCCTAATTTTAAAAACATAAAACCAAATGAACTCAAAGATCTACTGATAGGAAACTGGGTAAATACACTATGGGGCAGCCATTAAACGAAAACCGGGGCATCGTCAACACGGAAGGAATTAAAGGTCCCTAGAGAGTAGTGGAGCCAGGGAAGAGGATCAAAGGCTGAGTCCTGAGGCAAGCTCATGTTTCAAGATCAGACAAATTCTAAGGAACCAGCAGCCAACTGAAGAAAGTATCTTCAGGGAAAAGAACACTAGTGAGGGGTTAAGATGAGGATCAGGAACCGACCAGGTATTCAGCAATTAGAATGTGACTAGTGGAGAAGAGTAGATTTAGCAGTCTGGAGGAGGCTCAAGCCTTGCTGGAGCTGGATTAGAGAACAGGAAGAGAGAAAGGGAAATCAGTGATTATAGAGAACGATTTCAAAGAATTATGCTATAAAGGGGAGTAGAGGAGTGGGATGGTAGCTGGAGGGGGACTAAGGGATACAAGATTTTTGTTTTTAACAGATAAGATATTACAGTATGCTTGAACATTGAAGGAAAGAATACAAGATAAAAAAGGTAAACATAGCTAGAATGCTGATCTCTCTCTCTCTATATATAGACAATTAAAGGCTAGGGGAATATAAGCACATCTTTTTCTCACTTTAAATTGTAAAATCAAAACAGAAAACTAAAAGTTAATTTCTTGATCTATACAGATAAACAAAAATAATTTAGCTTTGCAAATTTCTCATTTTAAGAACTTTTACAGTTTACATAGGTGATATTTAAATAAGAAAATTATCTATGTAATCAGACTGTCTCTCTGAAACAATCTGGTACTTCCAAACATAGAGTACTAAGTAGCATATGAATCAAATATACCTGTAGTCAAAGATAGCTGAGAAACAATTATTTAATGTTAAAAAGCTACCAACCTCAAGACAACTGTCATAGTGTTCATCAATTTTAGTAAACACCAACATAAAAGCTCAACCAAGCAAACGATTGTCACCAAAAAAAATCTCCCAAGGACTATGAACAAAGCACCAGTACATATGGTTTAAAGGAAACAAAGTACTTGACTTAAAGTAAGTGATATAGGCCAAATGATACAGGCAATATTTTACTGTTGTCTGGGAATATGCTATAGTAATATTTTGGGGAAAATACCAATGGTATGTAATTTGCTACAGACTGCTTTCACCAAAAGTTGAAAACTGCTAAATAAGGTCTAGAAACACGCTATACGAAGAAAGCCACCGCTTTACAGATTAAAATGTATTTTTCAGAAGATGTATTCATATGCAGAATGAACAAAACGTTAAGATCACGGTTCATACAAAGCTCAGCTCTTTCTGTGAGAAGCAACTAATCATTTTAAAATACAAAGAGAAAGCAGCACAATCACTGGCCCATGTGACCAGAATAAAGTGGCAAACTTCATATTAATCAGGTGACAGGCACTGTCAAAAACCATCCAGAGTAAAACTTGCTCAGGAAAGCTGCTATTTAAGAACAGTGGGTTTCTCTAAACAACGGCTTTAAAGACACGTGAGTTTTCAAAGCTGTGGTGTGGCTGGGATCTACAAGGATGGTCTCCTAAAGGAGTTTCCTTGCACAAATAATTTGCTTGTAAAACCAAATCAAACCAAAGAAACAATAACAAAAAAAGCCTTTTCATGAAAGTCAGGACCTGTTGCAGGCAACTGCCTATTCTTCTATCTTCTGTTTAATATGATTGCTAGGTTAAAGGTCGTTCCTTTCCTGCCATCCCCACTTAAGCAACAATGAAGTAGAAATGCCATTCTGTTGCTCAACAAACTTGCTTCAGAACCCAATTTTAAGCAAGATGTAGTCAGTTTAAACTCAGTTCCTTTTGTGCCATTTGAAATAGATCAAGATGCCAATTACTCTATTTTTCTTTTTTAAGGCTATAAGGATGTGTTTACTGCAGAGACAAACAGTAAGAAAGTATACAAAATTAAAGAAAAATGACAGTTATCTTTACCTATCACTTCAAGTTATTTCTGTCAAGAGGTAATGACAGTTAGTGAAAAAAGAAGTTCTGGACCTTTTTCATTTGCAAACTTATTTTTACAAATGGCTTCTCTTCACATAAAGGATTTGTGATGGTTAATTTTGTGTGTCAACCTGGCTGGGCCATAGTGCCCAGATACTGAGTTTATCATTGTTCTGGAAGTTTCTATGAAGGTGATTTTTGGATGAAATTATTTAAATTGGTGGACTTTGAGTAAAGCAGATTATCCTCCATGATGTGGACAGACCTCACCCAATCAGTTGAAGGACTGAGCAGAATGAAGACTGAACCCTATGAGGAAGAAATTCTCCAAGCAAATGGCCTTTGGTTCTGTTTCTCTGGAGAACTGTGACTAATACAGGATCATACTAACTGAACTACTTTTCAATAGGACATTTTTTTGCTTAACATATCATTGACATTCTTGTAGGTGGCAGACAGGGCAGACTGCCTCATTACTGATTCTGAACCACTTCCCCAGGAAAAATAGTTTCAGAATTCTCCTAGTGTCTTCTGAAAATGCTTCTGCTCTTCTGATGCAGGCAACACTTCTTCCTGAGGACCCAGGCCCTGAAGGTGCAGCCACTATCAGATTTGACCACATGGAACAAACATGAGGATGAAGCCAGTCTACTGAGGAGCTGAACAGGAAGAAAGGGAGAGCTGGAGTCTCTGATGGCACAAGTCCTGAACTGCCTATCTGTGAGTTCTAGTTACATGAGCCAAATAAACTTCTGGTTCTGCCATTGTCTGATGGATTTTTTTATTTACAACAAAACCTGTTCCTTTTAAAATGGCTATGGGTATTCTATAATAGGGAATACCACAATGTAATCATTCTCCTTATGATGGCCTTTTAATTATTCATTCATGATCAACAAATGTTTATTGAGATGATATGCAGAAAACAGTTAACACAGCAAGCCTGACTAGTTATCTTTTGAAAGACCGCTTATCATGTGGCCCTCGGCTGCTATCTACAAACTTAGATTTTGGAAGGGTTCCCACTGAGAGGTGAAGCCAGCTGGGCTTCTGGGTCAGGTGGGGACTTGGAGAACTTTTCTGTCTAGCTAAAGGATTGTAAACACACCAATCAGCACTCTGTGTCTAGCTGAAAGTTTGTACATGCACCAATCAGCACTCTGTAAGAATGCACCAATCAGTGCTCTGTGTCTAGCTAAAGGTTTGTAAACACACCAATCAGCTCTCTGTAAAATGGACCAATCAGCGCTCCGTAAAATGGACCAATTAGCAGGACATGGGCAGGGCCAAATAAGGGAATAAAAGCTGGCCACCTGAGCCAGCAGTGGCAACCCCCTCGGGTCCCCTTCCACACTGTGAAAGCTTTGTTCTTTCGCTCTTCACAATAAATCTTGTTGCTGCTCACTCTTTGGGTCCGCACTACCTTTATGAGCTCTAACACTCACTGCGAAGGTCTGCGGCTTCACTCCTGAAGTCAGTGAGACCACGAACCCACAGGAGGAACAAACAACTCCAGACGCGCCACCTTAAGAACTGTAACACTCACCGTGAGAGTCCGTGGCTTCATTCTTGAAGTCAGCGAGACCAAGAACCCACCAGAAGGAATAAATTCTGGACACATTTTGGCACCCACGAAGGGACAATCAGCAAGCAGTGAGTACCATCAGACCCCTTTCGTTTGCTATTCTGTCCTATTTTTCCTTAGAATTCAGGGGCTAAATACCGGCACCTGTCAGCCAGTTAAAAGCGACTAGCGCGGCCGCCGGACTAAAGACACGGATGTCAGGCTTTCTGGGAAAAAGCTCTCTAACCACCCCCAACTCTTCGGAATTGGGAGGGTTGGTTTGCCTGGAACCAGCTTCCGCTTTCCCTGTACTTCTGGGCTGAGCCAAGGGTGGACAGAGAGGAAAGCCATTCAGCTCCGGGGTCCCGACAAGTTTGTTGACCCTGTGGCCATGAGCGGAACTCTCGAAGTCACGTCGCCCAAGTGAGACTTGCCCATCTATCCTATCTATCCTGACCCTTGCCTCCTGGGTCCTAATGCTTGTCAGACAAACTTCCTCTTGCCTCTCTTCTCTGAGGCTAGTCCTGCTTCTAAAACAACTCCCTGTCTCTGGTGCTTTTCTAGTTTCTCCTATGAGACTGATTTCTAGTAAATACTCCAGGACTCTATTCCCTTCTTTAGGCACCTGGGCTCACTAACCAGAAAGACACAATTTTTGCCCAAAGCCCCATCGGGGCGGGGGACTAGCCTATCTGTAATTTTAGGATCCCTCCTCAGGGTAGCAGGCCTAACAAAAGCTATTCCTGAAGCTAGGATATGGGGAGCCTCAGAAATGATATCCTTCCTATTCAAGTGAGGACAAAAGGCATCACTCTTCCAACTCTGGAGATCCCTCCCCTCCCTTAGGGTATGGCCCTCCACTTCATTTTCAGGGCATAACATCTTTATAGGACATGGGTAAAATCCCACTACTAACAGGAGAATGCTCAGGACTCTAACAGCTTTTCAAGAATGCGTTGTTAAGGGTCACTAAATCCGATTTTTCTCAGTCCTCTTTGGGGTCTAGGAGGACAGACAAGAGTGCAGGATTTTGAGAATGCGTTGGTAAGGGCCACTAAATCCAATCTTCCTTGGTCCTCTTTGTGGTCTAGGAGGAAAACTAGTGTTTCTGCTGCTTTGTCAGTGAGCGCAACTATTCTGATCCGGAGGGTCCAGGGACCCTTGTGGGTTCTTGGGCAGGGAGAGAAACAAACCAAAACCGTGGGCGGTTCTGTCTTTCAGATGGGAAACAGGCATCAATAGGCTCACCCTTGAAATGCATCCTAAGCCATTGGGACCAATTTGACCCACAAACCCTGAAAAAGAGGCAGCTCATTTTTTTCTGCACTATGGCCTGGCCCCAATATTCTCTCTGATGGGGAAAAATGGTCACCTGAGGGAAGTATCAATTACAATACTATCTTGCAGCTTGACCTTTTCTGTAAGAGGGAAGGCAAATGGAGTGAAATACCTTATGTCCAAGCTTTCTTTTCATTGAAGGAGAATCCACAACTATGCAAAGCTTACAATTTACATCCCACAGGAGGACCTCTTAGCTTACCTCCATATCCTAGCCTCCCTATAGCTCCCCTTCCTATTAATGATAAGCCTCCTCTAATCTCCCCTGCCCAGAAGGAAACAAGCAAAGAAATCTCCAAAGGACCACAAACCCCCCCAGGCTATTGGTTATGTCCCCTTCAAGCTGTAGGGGAGGGGAATTTGGCCCAACCTGGGTACATGTCCCCTCCTCCCTCTCTGATTTAAAGCAGATCAAGGCAGACCTGGGGAAGCTTTCAGATGATCCTGATAGGCATACAGATGTCCTATAGGGTCTAGGGCAAACCTTCGATCTCACTTGGAGAGATGTTATGTTATTGTTAGATCAAACCCTGGCCTTTTAATGAAAAGAATGCAGCTTTAGCTGCAGCCTGAGAGTTTGGAGACACCTGGTATCTTAGTCAAGTAAATGATAGACTGACAGCTGAAGAAAGGGACAAATTCCCTACCAGTCAGCAAGCCGTCCCCAGTATGGATCCCCACTGGGATCTAGACTCAGATCATGGGGACTGGAGTCATAAACATCTGCTGACCTGTGTTCTAGAAGGACTAAGGAAAATTAGGAAAAAGCCCATGAATTATTCAATGATGTCCACCATAACTCAGGGAAAGGAAGAAAATCCTTCTGCCTTCCTCAAGAGGCCTTAAGAGAACATATTCCCCTGTCACCCGACTCACTTGAGGGTCAATTGATTCTAAAGGGTAAGTTTATTACCCAATCAGCCGCAGATATCAGAAGAAAGCTCCAAAAGTGAGCCCTGGGCCCCGAACAAAATCTGGAGGCATTAATAAACCTGGCAACCTTGGTGTTCTATAATAGGGACCAAGAGGAACAGGCCAAAAAGGAAAAGTGAGATCAGAGAAAGGCTGCAGCCTTAGTCATGGCCCTCAGACAAACAAACCTTGGTGGTTCAAAGAGGACAGAAAATGGAGGAGGCCAATCACCTGGTGGGGCTTGTTATCAGTGTGGTTTGCAAGGACACTTTAAAAAATTGTCCAATGAGAAACAAGCTGCCCCCTCGCCCATGTCCACTATGCCGAGACAATCACTGGAAGGTGCACTGCCCCAGAGGACAAAGGTTCTCTGGACCAGAAGCCCCCAACCAGATGATCCAACAACAGGACTGAGGGTGCCCAGGCCAAGCACCAGCTCACGTCATCACCCTCACCGAGCCCCGGGTACGTTTAACCATTGAGGGCCAGGAAATTGACTTCCTCCTGGACACTGCGGCCTTCTCAGTGTTAATATCCTGTCCCAGACAATGTCCTCAAGGACCACTACCAACCAAGGAATCCTGGGACAGCCTGTAACCAGGTATTTCTCCCACCTCCTCAGTTGTAATTGGGAGACTTTGCTCTTTTCACATGCCTTTGTTATGCCTGGAAGTCCCAGTACCCTTATTAGGGAGGGATATATTAGCCAAAGCTGGAGCTATTATCTACATGAATATGGGGAACAAGTTACCCATTTGTTGTCCCCTGCTTAAGGAGGGAATCAACCCTGAAGTCTGGGCATTGGAAGGAACAAATTCCGGACACGCCACCATTCTAACTTATAAAAGTGTACGGAGCCCAAACCGTACAAACATGTGGTTTACACGCAATACTACCCATTTTTCTTCTGGGATTCTACAGTTTTGGTACATGCTAGCAGAGGGTGATTACAAACTAGTTTTCAATAAAAACTCCAGGCACTGGGTCTCTAACGAGCCTCCCTGGTAGACAACATTTCACATGCGTTGTTACAATTTGCCGCTGGGGTAATTAAGTGATCCTGCATCAGTTCTGTGGGAGAGGACCCTTGGAAGCTTCTACCTTGTTTCCTCCAGACTTCCCCGCCATGTACCTTGCACCTGTGCTGATTTTGCTTTGTCCCCTTTTGCTGTAATAAATCATAGCTGTGAAGGCAACTATATGTCAAATCCCCCTACCAAATCATTAAACCTGGGGATGGTTTAGGGGTTCCCTGACACAGATGCATCAGAAGTGGGATTTGCTAGAATGACCCTGACTCACTGATATGTGGTGAAAGCGTTAAGAAGAGGAAGGCTAAAGGGCAGAATATGATGAATCTCTGGGGCCTGAGTGGTCATGGAGTCATCCACGGTATGAAACAGTAGCTGAGCTGCTGTTTGTTGAGAGCCATAGAATCTGAAAGTAAAAGATCCAGCTCCAGGAAAGCTGGCTTGCTGGATGCCCCTGACTGCTTTTAGTCCTGCTGGCTAAAATGAGGGAAAAGGCAGTGTATTGCAGGTGAGGCCTGTAGTTTTTGTTCTCTCTTCTAGATGGGAAGAGAAAGGACCCCCAAATTCCCAAGGATGGGCCAAACCAAAAATGTTACAAGTTTGAACTGCTCTCTTTAAAAAGTTAAATCTGGTCTGGAACAAAATTTTAGATAAACCAGAAAACAAACAAAAAAACTGGGGGAGGTAACAATCCAGCAGTTTTTTTTCAGCCTGGCTGCTGCTCTTGCTACAGTATCCTCCCCCGCCTCCCTTCCTCCACTGCATTCCAGGATCTTCCCTGGCAGCTGTAATGTTAACAGTGCAAACACTGAATTTACTGCTAGGAGGCTGAGTAAACTGCAGTAGGGAGAAAAAAGAAAAAGAAGAATATTTTTAAAATGGCTTTATATTTTGTGGCTATTGCATCTAGATGTATTGTAAAAATTAAAATAAAATGTTAAACACCTGTAATTTTGTAAACACCAGAGGAATAATCCTGATCAGGGGAAGCTGCAAAAAAATGTTTAGTGGGACACAACTTCCTTGCTTTTTGCTGCCAGTGAGAGGACTGGAATTTGAACTCTTTTGAGTTCTGGAAACAGAGTATCTGTAATTGATGGTTTGCTTCCAGGGTTACCATGTGTACCCTCTGGGACTGAACTTCTTTTTTTTTTGAGACAGTCTCACTCTGTCACCCAGGCTGGAGTGCTGTGGCATGATCTTGGCTCACTGCAGCCTCTGTCTCCCAGGCTCAAGCGATTCTCATGCCACCATACCTGGCTAATTTTTTATATTCTTAGCAGAGATGGGGTTTCGCAATATTGGCCAGGCTGGTCTTGAACTCCTGGCCTCAAGTGATCCACCTGCCTTGGCCTCCCAAAGTGCTGGGATTACAGGCATGAGCCACTGCGCCCGGCCTGGGACTGAACTTCTTGTACTCTGACTCTCATGAGACTGACTCAGCCCTGGAAAGCTTTTAGGTCAGCTTCCACTTACTAGGCCACAGTTGTGCTGCAGCTGATTAAAAAAAAAAAAAGTTAATACAGAAACTTAAGACCACGTACAAAAACAAATAATAGGTAAAATGTGTTTTAAAAAAGGTAGGCCAGGCGCGGTGGCTCACGCCTGTAATCCCAGCACTTTGGGAGGCCGAGGTGGGTGGATCACCTGAGGTCAGGAGTTCGAGACCAGCCTGGCCAACATGGTGAAACCCCACCTCCACTAAAAATATAAAAATTAGCTGGGCGTGGTGGCAGGCGCCTGTAATCCCAGCTGCTTGGGAGACTGAGGCAGGAGAATTGCTTGAACCCAGGAGGCGAAGGCTGCAGTGAGCAGAGATCACGCCATTGCACTCCAGCCTGGGGGACAAGAGCGAGACTTTGTCTAAAAAAAAAAAACAAAAAAAAAAAAGGTAAAAAGATTAGAAAGGTTAATATAAGAACTTAGGGAGGAAGCCTATTGTTTTTCTAAGATAGACCATTATGATAAATGGGAATTGTTTTAACTGGCTAAGTCCAGGCCTCCTAAAAGGCATACCTAAAATCAATACTGCAGGCTGGTCTTACTACTATCTGGGTCTTACTGGTAACTCTGCTATAAAGATGCCTTGGCCAATGACCTAGGGAGTAGACTGTGCAGAGAAGAGTTAAAAAAACAGACATAAACTTCTCTCTTTGAGAAGGCTGGCTTCCAAGGTTGGCCCTTGGTTAGCATCTGGAAATTTAGATTTCTGGAGAGTTCTCACCATCCTACAGATAAGAGTGGCTCACCAAACTGTACAATGTTGAACACCTGCTTTCCTTCTGCAAGTTTGGTACATGCCAGGAAGAGACTGCCAACTTAACCAGCCCCCAATAAAAACTCTAGTTCTCTAATAAGCTACCTGGGTGGAAAACATTTCACATGTGTTATCTTAACTTGTTGCTGCTGGATTTAAGCACTCCGTGTGACTCCTCCGGGAGAGGACCCTTGAAAGCTTACATCTGGTTTCCCCTACACTTCATTCCATGCTTTTCCTTTGCTGATTTTGCCTTCTAGTCTTCCACTATGACAAATTATAGCTATGAACACAACTCTACACTGAGTCCTTTGAGTCAGCATAGATTTACTAGGAACACTTCCTACCAAATTACTGCACCTGAGGGTGTGGTCTTGGGGTTCCCCAACACAACTGGGAATAAGTGTGAAATATTCAAGAAATAGCAAGAGGGCAAGTTTGGTGGGAGTCACCTAAAGGGGAGTGGCAGAAGAGTTAGTTAAAGAGACAGGAAGGGCCTGATGTCAGGCCTTGTAAATAGAAGAAGTTTGGATTTTACTTTGAGTAGGACAGGAAGCCAAAGGTTTCTGAGCAGGAAGTAGTCTCAGTCTGGCTGCTGTTAGGGAACTGATAGTGGGGGAAAGAGCAAAAGGAGGAAGGCCAGATAGGAAGCTCTTACATATAGTAAACACTTTGGTTCAGGAACCACTTCAGAAAGGAGAAACCTACATTTATTTTTAAGAATGAACAGAAATTTGACAGTGGATTTGGGCAAAGGAATGAGGAAGGCATCCTAAACAGTGAGGAGAATCTGTACAAAGGCCCAGGGGCATAAACTGTATGTTGTGTTTGGAGAACAGAAAAGGGTTTTGTATTGCTGAAAAAGGCTGCTTAGGGAAGGGGTACACTGAAGGCTCTGTGAATCATGCTAAGGACTGCATACTTCATCTCTCAGGCAAACAGGGAAGTAATGGAGGCCTGTAAACAGGGGAGTTATGGGGTCAAATTTGAGTTTGAGAAAGATTAATATGGTAGCAACATGATTGAGAGGCTGACAAAGGGCAAAAGTTTCAAAGTGACTGTCACATAATCCAGTTCTAGTGTAGCTGGAACTGTACACAGAGCCATATATATGCAATTTATGTCATATATTATATATGCATAAGTACTTAAGCATTTTCATATATTAAGAATAAATTAAAAACAAGTCTAAATCATTATTGAAAAGTGAAAACTGGTACAAATTAATCTAAATGTTTATAAAGTTGTTGATATAACCAGAGAATTATTAGTGATTTTAAAACACTGTATTATTACAAGTCCCTAGCAAAATATATACCGAGAATAAGAAGGACCATAAAGGCATCTTGGGCTGCATTCTGTGGTCCCACAGTTAGTGGTAAGGGCCACTGTTATTTTGAAACTATATATGCATATTTATTATGATAAAACAAAATAACATTAATGTCATTAGGTACCAAGATTTTCAGCACCAGTGAAAGGAGATAACACAAAAGAAGCAAAAACTCTGATAAGGTGGAAAGGGCTCGCAGCAGACCTGTAGTCTGTTCTTTCTTCTCACTGGCCCAAAACAGAGTGAGCAGATACCTCTCTCCAAGCATCATCAAATCACCTTAGAAATATGGTAGAGAGAGACCTCTGGCAAACACACTGAAGGTATTTACTATTGGAAGAGTCCTTGCTCATGAAATGCTTCAGCAGGATGAACTTGATCTGTCTACATTGCTCATTATACAAAAACCTGGGATGTATGTAGGCATGACTCTCTAGAAAATATCACATACACTATGTAATTATCAGAGAAGAAACCAGTGATGTCTCATGTCGGAAACAGCTTTCTTTCGTGGAATTGACACTCTACAGGCATTACTTAGAGGCCTCGAGTGTTGAACTCTGGGCTGGAGCACAGTCTAATTGAGGAAAGAAAGGACCCGAGAGCAGCTCTGGCAGTCACAGACTTCTCTACAACCCGCTCACGTCTTATGATAATTTTATCTTTGAAAATATTTGCCAAGCTCGATACTAGGTTAGGATCTCTGATTCTTTTAAGTTCAATTTGTCAATGTGATTTTTGTTATCTTGCCTGTAATATTTAATTTGAACTGAAAGTTATCGGTATGAAAGATACATTTCCTAACCCAATGCACCAAAAAGGCCTATAAGTAATGAAAATTTAGCAATGTAGATCACTGGTGCTTATATTATCTAACCCACCAAAAGCAATCTGGGTTCCTTGGAGAAATAGCTGACATTCATTTCTGGGTCAAGAAATGTACAAAATAAGTTTAGCACATCCTTGTTCTGCCTGGAAAAAAAAAGTTAGGAAAGATCACCAGGATCTAGTCAAAAAGACAAAGGAATGATTACCAATGGCCAAAAAAGGAAAATTCCGAGCAATCAACAAAAAAGAATGATTGCAATGAACAAAAATACGATCATGTGACACATCATAACTTCTTGGCCAATGACAGACTGTGTATACCACGGTGGTCCCATAAGATTATATCGCTGAAAAATTCCTATCACCTAGTGATGTCCTAGTCGTTACAACACTATAGCACAATCCATTACTCATGTTTTTGTAGTGAAACTAGTGTGAATAAACCTACTGCACTTCCAGTTGTATAAAAGTATAGTAATACAATTACGTACAGTACATAACACTTGATAGTGATAACAAACAACTATGTTACTGGTCTACATATTTACTATACTTTTCATCCTTAGCATGTACTCCTACTTATTAAAAAAAAAAAGTTAACTGTAAAACAGCATTAGGTATGTCCTTGAGGAAGTATAGGCATCGTTATCATAGGAAATGACAGTTCCATGCCTGTTAATGGCCCTGAAGACCTTCCAGTGGGACAAGATGTGGAGGTGGAAGACGGTGATATTGATGATCCTGACCCTGTGTAGGCGTAGGCTAATGTGTATGTTTGTCTTAGTTTTTAACAAAAACGTTTAAAAAGTTAAAAAATTTTAAAAATAGAAAACAGCTTATAGAATAAGGATAATATATAAAGAAAATATTTTTGTATAGCTCTACAATGTGTTTGTATTTTAAGCTAAGTGTTACTACAAAATAGTTGAAAAGCTAAAACATAAAAGTTTATACACTAAAAAAGTTACCATAAATGAAGGTTAATTTACTATTGAAAAAAAATTTTGAAAATAAATTTAGTGCAGCCTAAGTGTACTTGTTTATAAAAGTTTACAGTGGTGTACAGCAATGTCCCAGGCCTTCACATTCACTCAGCACTAACCACTCACTCACAGACTCACCCACAGCAACTTCCAGTCCTGCAAGTTCCATTCATGGGAAGTGCCCTAGACAAGCGTACCATTTAAAAATCTTTTATACCATATTTTTATGTGCTTTTTCTATGTTTAGATAGGTTTAGATATACACATAATTACCACTGTGTTACAGCTGAGTATGGTATTCAATACAATAACAAGCTGTAGAAGTTTGTAGCCTAGTAGCAATAGGCTATAACATATAGCCGAGGTATAGGCTACACTAGCTAGGTTCGTGTAAGTACACTCTATATTTGCACAACGATAAAATTAACTAGTGATGCATTTCTCAGAATGCATCCCCATTGTTAAGTGACACATGACTGTCCCTCAGTATCACTGGAGGACTGGGTCCAGGACCTGGCCTGGTGGTACCAAAATCCATGAGTGCTCAAGTTGTTTAGATAAAATGACATAGTACTTGCATATAACCTACGCAATCCTCCTGTTTTACATCATCCCTAGACTACTTCTAATACCTAATATAATGGAAATGCTATGTAAATAGTTATGCTACATTGTTCAGGGAATAATGACAAGAACAAAAAGTGTGGACATGTTCAGTACAGTTGCAACCACCCATTTTTTCCAAATATTTTCAAATATTTGGTTGAATCCATGGATACAGAGGGCTGACATGTATATAAGAATCCATGAATTTATAATGATGCTTGTGATATTGTGAAAAAAAATTTGATCTTCATCCGTTTCCAGAAACATAGCTCTTAAAATCCCTGAAATCTCTTGAGTGATAAGAATGTCTTCTGTATGATAATGAGATAATTGGTGGCTGGAGGCTCCTAGATAGCCTTGGGATAGGACTTGGTTGCCAGGGAAACCAACCATTAGATTAGATTAGAGGGTTAGAATTTACAGTCCCACCCCCCAACCTCAGAAGGGCAGAGGAGCTAAAAGTTGAGCCAATAAATCAACGCGCAATGATTTAATCAATTATGCCTGCATAACAAAGCTTCCACAAAAACCCAAAATAGCTGAGTTCTGGGAGTTTCTGGAAAGCTGAGCACATGGAGATTCCTGGAAGGTGGGTGGCGTGATCAGATCAGAGAGGGCATGGAAGCTCTGCAGTCCTTCTCCCATACCTTGCCCTACGCCTCTCTTCCATCTGGCTTTTCGTCTCTATCCTTTGTAATATCCTTTATAATAAATGTAAATTTATATTTACATTTATCCATTTATCATGCTTCCCAGAGTCCTAAGTGCTAGCAAATTAATTGAACCCAAGAAGGGGGTTGTGGGAACCCTGATTTATAGCCAGTCTGTCAGAAGCACAGACAACCTGGGGCTTATGATTGGCATCTCAAGTAGCGGGGACTGGTCTTGTGAGACTGAGCCCTAAACTTGTGAGATCTAATGCTATCTCCAGGTAGTGTCAGAATTGAATTAAATCAGCAGACATCCTGCTGGTCTCTGACAGAGAATCCTCTGCAGAACTGATTGCTTACTTGGTATGTGGGGAAATACCCACAACATATCTGGTGTCAGAAGTGTTAACTCAGTGAGAAAGAGAAAGAAAAACACACCTTGGTTTGGTTTTTACGATATCCTTACAATGCTCAAATACAAAGCAAAACAAAACAAATACAAACAAACAAAAACATACTCATTAGTCTCTTTCAGAGATTGCTTGGGCACCAAATTTTCATTTCACAACAGTGCAAAGGAAATAAGAGTTTATCTAGCTTTCTCTGGATGAGACTATATTTCAGGGTAATCAAAGACTTGATGAGAGAAAATTCTTTGTAAAAGAATCTCAGGTAACAAATGCAGGAGGAATGGTAGAATTAGAAAGTCACCATTTTGCAACCCCTAATAATTAAAAGATCCAGGCAACAAACATAAATGGTTGCCAAAACCCCTAGGCAAAAGATTAATGAGGAACTTTAGAATGGTGAGATCAGGGTGATACCACCTGACCTCGCTAATTAATCTTAACATCAGTAAAAGTAGAAAAATCAGACACTACATGTCTCTCAATGTAAAGCAATAGAAAGTACACACCACCACCTACCTATGAAATACTCTCAATAAAAAGACAGAACCAAATCTACCCATGTCTCTAGAACTAACTCCCAGTTTATAGAATAAACAGCAGATAATGGAACAAGCTCAATGACATTACAAGTTCATGACCAGCAAGATCCAAAACGTGGGAAACTGTATAGCACAAAGGATACTGCATATTTCTTTAGCAAATAAGATGACACTTAAAAACAAAGGAGGGGCTGGGTGTGGTGGCTCATGCCTGTAATCCCAGCACCGTGGGAGGCCAAGGTGGGCAGATCACTTAAGGTCAGGAGTTCGAGACCAGCCTGGCCAACATGGTGAAACCCCAACTCTACTAAAAATACAAGAAAATTAGCCAGGCATGGTGGTACGCGCCTGGTATCCCAGCTACTCAGGAGGCTGGGGCAGGAGAATCTCTTGAACCCGGGAGGTGGAGGCTGCAGTAAGCCAAGGTCATGCCATTGCACTCCAGACTGGGCAACAGGGCAAGACTCTGTCTCAAAAAAAAAGAACAACAACAAAAGAGGGAGAACAGCAACAGATTAAGAGAAACCTAGGTCTTACCTTAGAAATGAATTCAAACAAATAAATTGTAAACAGACATTTGAAGTAACTAGAAAAATTAAACAGTCTGGGTATTAGGTAATAAAGGAGTAATGGCTAATTCTGTGATTTTGCTGAAAAGAACATTCTTACTAGAGAGAGACACAGAGATGTAAAAGCACATGCGGAATTTGCCTTAAAATATTCTAGGAAAGAAAAAAAGGGCAAATGTGTGTAGGGTAGTAAAGATGAAAAGACCAGCAGAATGTTGATGTCTATTGAAGCTGAGTGAGGGTTGGTAAGGGGTGTCATTTTACCCTCTACTTTTATGCATGTTTAAACATTTCCCAGGCTTGGTGTAGTGTCTCATGCCTATAATCCCAGCACTTTGGGAGGCCAAAGAGGGAGATCACCTGAGTTCAAGGCTGCAGTGAGCTATGATTGTGCCACCGCACTCCAGCCTGAGTGACAGAGTGAGACCATGTCTCTAAAAATATAAAAACTAAAAAAAAAAAAAAATCCCTAATTAAAAAATGAAGAATGAATTAAATTATAATATTTAGTAAAAATTTTAAAATGGTAATACACACTTGGGTGAGGTACAGGAAAAGAGGTATTTTCAGAGGAAGTAAACAGAATTACTTTTCTGAAGAACAATTTAACAATGTGTATCAACTGTCTTTTAAACTTTTACATCCAATTCAGCAAATTTACTTTAAGAATTCTAAGGAAATTTTCACAGATAGGCACAAAGATACATCTAAAATGATCTCCCAGCAAAACATAAACATTTTGGTTTATGGTACCATATATTTACAAATAAAATTTTTTATAGCCATTAACTATCAAATTGAAAATAAGCTAAATGACATGGAAAAACATTCATGGTAAACTGTTAAGTGCAAAATGCAGGCTGCAACATAGAATACACATTTTGACCCAATTTACTTTTCTTAAAACTACTGATACACCTAAAAAAATCCTGAGAGAATATTCTCCATGATGTGAGTAGCTGTTATTTCTAGTTGATGGGATTCAGGTACTTTTAATTTTTTAAAAATAGTTTTCTATTCATGAGAATGGTATATTTGTAGTAAAAAAAAATTCTATTTTTTTAAAAAGTTCAAATTTGGATCAGTTCCTGAGAGTGGTTAGTAATGGAATAATAAACAGATAAGGCAGTGATCATTGAAATAATAAATGACAGAAGGGCAACAAGACATGGTAGAATGCATACATTAATAATTTTTAAAAGGATTAATATTTAGAAGACTATTGTGAAAAAGGTCAAGTTTTAAATTGAAAAGTAGAGGTTTCAAGATTGTGAAAGTTAGAATAGGATGAAGTACACACAAGCGTCAGCTGAGGGATAAACACCTAAATCAAATTACCTAGGATGATCGACAAGGTTATTGTAGTAATAATCCTACCACAATCCTGAAAATAACCACAGTGGCATGTTAGACGGTTCTTCCTGAGTTTCTGTTTTGTATGCTACCCTGACAGATTATTTTTTTAAATTTCTCAGTGAGAAATGTATTTACATACTGGAGTCCAAAAAGAAACGTCAGGATATTAATAAAAAGATAAATGCAATCTCATCTATTGAATTCAGCTTATGTAACTTGGGTCAAATCTGTTAAGTGAATAACTTTGGTATATTAAAATCTAGAAATTCTCTCCAAACTACACTCCATATATTATTTGTGGGTAATAATCAGTGAAGCCAGTCTTCTTCAGCCTCTTTATTCATTAGCTTAAAATTTTCAGTTGTCCCCTAAATAAATCAAAAAGCAAGGAAAATGTCCAGACTACCTGGTTTCCGTACTTTCTTTGGCTCTTCATAGTCCTTGTTTTCTGGATTTGGAGACTCTAGAAAGCTGATATCTTCTGTGACACTTTCCCCCTCTTGGCTCTTGAGGCTGTCTTCCTCTTCTTGAATAGAGGATTCTAATTCAGATTCTTCTGAATCAAGAAATATTTGACCAGCAACTACTCTGCCTGCAGTAGTATGGTCCTTTACTGACTCATCTGATGTCAAAGTAGTCTGAGAATATAAAGTATTTTTAGTTATCAACAATGCCAAGACTTTCCCCAACCCTATTTGACCGTTATTTTTACTAATCCAGATATCACATCTCCTTCAGCTCCTTGAAGTGCCACACTCACTCATCTCTATAGGCTTTGGCATGTGTCCATCACGTGCCTTCCTTCATCACCTAACTTGTAGCCTTTTTGAATTTCAACTTAGATGTTACTTCCCCCAGAAGCCTTCCTTAATTCCCAAAGTCTGGGTTCGGTTTTCCTCCACATGCCCCCAACATACCTTATACTTCTACTTCCTGCTTTTATCTACATTCCCTCAAATCTAAAGATCAGAGCTCATAACTGACTGCAGGGTTGGGCTTGGTTAGTACTTGGAAGGGAGAGCTCAATCAACCAATAAGTGCATTAGCTCACTGGATTTATTTTTGAAAACTGGAAAGTGGAAACAAATGACACAGGTTAAATCTTCAAACTTAGACACACACACACACACACACACACACACACACACACACACACACACACAGAGCACATTCAAGTTGAAATATTTACTATTCCCTCTTGTAGGTCAGTAATTTTTTCTTCCTCCAGAAAAACTAGAACTAATACTAATACCATCTGTCTTTTTCTGTCCTTTTTAATTCAACTGTTACTCAAAAGTTGCAGATCTCATATCCTTTCTAAGATATATAATTCATCCTTTTAAATCAGGCAGCAAATACTGGCCAATATACATTTTAGTACATACCTTGGAATCTAAGGATTCATCCTGGCTGCCTTCTTCATCTGCAAAGAAATTTTAAGACAATTTAGTAATCTTTCTTGTTGGGAAATTAGTTATTATTAAAAGAAAACGTGAAAAGTATAGCAAATAATAATCAAACATTGGATAAATAAACCTAGAATTATTTTAAAGTTAGCTATATTCAGCAATTGTTCAGAAAAGATCAAGTGAAAGGAAAAAAAAAATGGGTTGGGGGTTTAGTTTCTCTCTTTCTCCAGAAAAGACATTAGCTCCATCTGTTACAAAGGTAGGAAGACCAACAGCCTCCACCAACAAAAACAGGTATTTCTTCACATTCCATCCAATTCTTGTGGGTCTATTTAGTCTATTTCTGAGAATGAGTTACTAAGTTCATAAAAATAAATCTCTAATTTCATACTCCGGGCTTCCACCTATTCTGTTTGTCTGCTCAGGATCTTGAGTTAGAGTAGCCCATTTTAGTGCTAATTAGTATTTGTATTGTTTACTACTATAGTAAGGATGGAAACTAAGAATTATTATTTGATAGCAGAGTTGCAAAACAATTATATTTAGGATTTGTGTTCTACTCTACTCAGAGATAACCAGATGCAGGTAAAAAGCAGCATGGTCCTATCATATATTCACTCAATTGACAGCTATGTAGTAAGAAATCAATAACTTATATTAAACAATGAAAAACAGCCACCGGTTACACCTTGCTTACACATTCACACAGCCGGCTTTGGTGTTGTCTGATTACATTAATTTTCCTTCTGTTACTTTTTCCATGTTTTCTGACTATTACTTTTCTGGCTGCTTGTTACTCTTCTTCCTGCTCTTACATAAACACATGCAACAACTCAATGTTCAGATGCAAATGCTTGATTTTTGTATTCCTTGCCAGTTTAAAACAGCGAATCTGTCAGATCATCTTTAAGTTTCCCTCTTGCTCTTAAAATTACCTGATTTTATTCAGGAGTGAGTTTCAGTTTTACCTGCTCCATAAGCTGTATGAGAAATTAACCAGTAGACAAAACCCTGTAAGACCATGTGATTTTTTACTAGAAAATTTGCTACTATAGTTGTCATTTATACTTTACTTCATATGGCTATATCTTAAATATCGTTTGTAATTTGCAACTCTAAAATATAACAAAAAACCTGTGTTAGAGTTTGTTATCAAAGTACTGAGTTAAGACTAAGAAGTATAACCAACTCAATTATGCACAAAATACCAGACACTACCTCACAATATTTCTTTCGAATATTTGAGGAAACTAGTCCATTAGTGAGGTTTTGCCATATATGAAAGTGCTGTCAAGTCAAAGAAAATTTAAATTACAGCTACTATTCATATTCACCTACTTTTAGATTACCTTCAAAGTATGTTTTACTTCTGGCAGGTGGAGAGAAGGGTATGCCACATATTAGTCCCACAGCGCCCATAACATTAGGCAATGATGTCAGTTAATTAACAATTGTCCTTCATGCTAACTTCTTCACAAGTATTACCCAAAGCCCAATTTCTAACATGTGGTTCAAATTCCATTCTCAGCAAATCTTTAGATAAATTTAAAAAACCCATCTCTATAATATATCAAAGTTGTACTGTAAGTATATGTAATTAATCACAAACTTCAACTAGTTAATATATCAAAACAGATATTAAATGTTTAAACGTATATGAAATACCCCCAAATACTGAATGAAACTTTAGATTAGCTGGAACTCTAAATCACTATCACTAAATTGCTACATTTAGTACCTCACCACAACAGGTTACATAGGTAGCTAACAGGTGAATCATATGGACACACCTGTAAATACACTTAAAGACATGTACATTTCACACAGCACAAGCTGTTAGGCATTAGAGTAGCAAAACGTGTTTTCAAACTCCAAGAAACATGATTTGTAACATCAGAGTTATTTCATGTGAATTGCATCATGCTTCTCTTTCTCTCCCTCTCTCTTCGCAACCTGGACTATATGCTAATATTACTGGTGAATAAGATAATTCTCAGTTACTAAACTGGGAAAGCCTACTCCAGATGGTAGTCTCAAAGCATAAGCTATTTTCTTTTTCAAACTGATATAAACATTCACACAACACTTTTTAAAGAGTTGTTTATAACCTAGGAACTTCTGATAAGTAGTATTCAGGTAAGGATTAAAGAGACTGAAGTTATGCATAAATAAAAAGCAAATAGTAATGTTTTCATCAGAACACAGATATCAAGCAACAAGAAAAAAATGCAAAAGGATTAAGTTATGTGCTTCTCGCTCATCAGCATCACATCCAAATGGTTCATATTATTTTATTAATTGTACACCTTCCTTTGAAAAGGACCAGTTTTTATTGTATTAGCTAACAAAACTGCAAAGTACCAGAGATATGCTTTCAGGGAAAAGTGATCACTACAAAATCATTTTTCCATTCATCACGTAAATTAAACAGACTGATAACCTTTAAACACAGAAAGTCTAAATAGTTTGGTGAAAACAGACCAGATATCCTGTTCTCTGCTTTAGCTCTAAATCGGTACAGATCCTAAGATACTCTCGATTCTAAATTTCTTCAATTCTGAGACCTGGAGAGCTAGGTCTGGAACCTGGCTTCATCACATGTTAATTCTGACACATGGTTCAGTAACAAAAGCTTGCTCAGTCTCTGTTTCTCAATCTGTCAAAAGGGGTAACATCTCTGTCCCGCTGACTCACAATATTTTAAGGAACGACCAAAACAGTGAAATTAAACATCCTCTGCTGTCTGAAAACTACTCTCTGAATTTATAATTATTACCTGAAATACCTGGCAGTGGACCTAACTAAAATGACTAACACTGCTTGGCACAAAGAAAAAAAAAAGGTTAAGCCATTTGCCTCTTCTGCCAAAAATAAGAAAGCACGCATTTGTGAGAAAAATTATAACCTTTGCACTATTATCCTGAGAAAATGAAGAAATATCTTTTTAGTGTCCTCCTTTAAATTTGTTAATAGAAAAGAGAAAATGTTTCTAATATTAGCCACGTGTCAATGACGAGGATATGTTCTGAAAAGTGTATCACTGGGCGATTTCCTTTTTGTATACTTAAATAAACCTAAATGGGATAGCCTTCTACATACCTGGGCTACATAGTGTAGCCTGTTGTTCCTAAGCTACAAATCTGTACAGCACGTGACTATACAGACTACTGTAGGCAACTGTAACATAACAGTAAGTATTTGTGTACATAAACATAGCTAAACATAGAAAAGCTACAGTGAAAATATGGTGTAAAAGATTACAAAACATATACCTGTCTAGGGCACTTACCATAAATGGAACTTGCAGGATTAAGAGTTGCTGTGGGTGAGTGAGTGAGTGAATGTGAAGCCTAGGATGTTACCATACACTATTGTAAACACTGTACACTTAAACTACACTAAATTTATTTTTTAAAAAGTGTGCTACCATGTTCCAATGGCTACAATGTCACTAGGTGACAGGAATTTTTCAGCTCCATTATATTCTTACAGGGCCACCATCTTACATGGGGTTCACTGTTGACCAAAATGTCATTATGTAGCATGTGACTATATCATATTTTTACATGCTTCTAAAACATGATACTAGCTAACAGCTATCAACAGCGATAGAATCAAGATTCTCTTTGTTGGCTGACCATACTCCACCTGGAGAGATGCGACCTGCCCTGGGTAACCACTAATGTTCAAACACAAAATTATAACCAAAAACTTGATTTTAATACTGGAGTAAAACTTTAAACTTTGAGGCCGAAACCCTGTGAATGAAAATCACAATTGAAAATCCATAGCTTAATTTACACAACTTTATTTAACACAGGGTTTTTTTTTTCTTTTTTTTTGAGACAGGGTCTCGCTCTATTGTCCAGGCTGGAGTGCAGTGGCATAATCACAGCTCAGTGCCGCCTCAACCTCCTGGGGCTCACTCCATCCTGCCACCTCAGCCTCTCGAGTAGCTGGAACTACACGTGTGCACCATCACACCTGGAGTTACGTAGAGATGGGGTTTCACCATGTTGCCCAGGTTGGTCTTGAACTCCTGGGCTCAAGTGATCCTTCCACTTCAGCCTCCCAAAGTGCTGGGATTGCAGGTATGAGCCGGGCCTGCACAGGTGTTTTATGATATATGAACTTCATGTGAGCACAGCACTGCCTTTATTACCTTTTAGCATGCACATCTACATTGTTTTAGTTCTGGCTAAGGCTTTTGCCTTTACCATTGAAATGTTGTGGCACAGCTTTAACTATGATGGAAATCAGAGCAGACATTTCTTGAATACAGTCCTCTACCTACATCAATACAACCCAAGGATTTAATATATCAGTGTTAAGTCTTTTATTATAACATCCTGAAAGCCCCAACTGTTGATCTTCAAATATCTTTTCCACTGGCATGGAGCTCTAAGTATGTAAAATGCAGTCAAAGACAGACAGCACAATTCCTATGCTTTAATTTTCTTTAAACTCTGCCAATTAAATTCAGAGGGATACACACCGTGCTCTTTCATTACTGTAGTTCTCTTTAGTGTGAAGAATCCCTCATGGAGATTGTTAATCTATGTATACCTGAGCTGTTCCAGACCTAAAACCAAATGTTTAACAAACCCATAAGAGGAATTCTGATGCAGGAGGTCCATGGTCCAGCAGGTACTCTACTCATTAAGCTCAACAGCTTCATTTCATGCTTTTTGATCAAATATTAAATAACTGCTAAAAGTGCTTCGAGAGTTAAGTATAGTCTGAAGATCTGGTCATTAACTCAAACCATCACTACTACTGGAGGGAGGGGAGTGGACCTGAAAGAATGATGTTGGCAGTAAAGTAATTAGCATAGGGTTGGTGCTTTTGAAATGGTATCTCAAACCACATCATGGATAGAATTTAGGTTTAGGCCTCTTATTTTAGAAGCAGAATGACGTTATGGCATTGATTTACAACTAGGACAGGTAATTTGGGGATTCAGATAACCATCTGGGAAATTTTCTGTTAAAAAAAAGCTGACATTTATTAAAAAAAGAAAAAGCTGACATTTATACTCCGTGTTGTCCCCCCAAAACGTCAAGCCACAGAACACCTGTCCTGTTAACTGAAACTGATTAAAATTCCAAAGTTTTACTGTACTAATTTTTATTTATCAACACTTAGAAACACGAAGTTTTCATGAACACTCTCAAAATGGAAATTTTCAAATGTAGGCAGATTAAAACATTAAAAAAGGGGGAAAAAAGCAGAACCAGAATAAAAATTAGCTAACTGGAAAATCAATTCAAAAGCACACAAATTTCTGTATCTATATAAAACGCATCTTATAAGAACCAAGATTTTCCCGAACATCATAAAATGACTGTCAACAAACATGGGGCAACTCAGAAACACTGTGACAGGTCACCGCTTTCTCAGGAAGGTTTCAAAAAAGTAAAAAGTGGCTACGATGAGATCAAAAGTCTTCGTTTTTAAACAGACAAACAGACCAGGGACCATCTCAGGTGTTAAGCAAACTCACCAAACTACTGTCAACATCCTGGTCTGGATGGATCCTCCTCTGCCCCAAAGTGACAGCTCCAGGTTTGTCAATTATTTAACTTACAATTCCCAAGCCCAGAGTTCTAGACCAGACCCTTCCTCTACCCCAGGGTCGAGGAAGCTCCACTCGGGCTCCTGTATCAGGATTCATTGCTTTGGTGTCAATTCCGCGTTCGTGAGAAGAGTCGCGCAAAGTTTGTTACGTGGGAGAGAGGTGTGGGCAGGGTGACCGCCCCTTCTTTTTCCACCCCACTCCACCTTCCTAAATAGCCCCTTTGGCGCAGGCCAAGCAAAGCCAAAGAGCGAGTGACAGCCCAGTGCGAGATGTGCCCAGGGAGAACGGGGTCCCGAGCCTGGAGTCCCCACGGCCCCGCCGGCTGTAGAGGCTGGGGGGCGGAGGCTCTGGGCCTTCAGCCCGAGGGGGCGGATACTGACCCGAGGACGCCGAGGCCAAGCTCAGCAGCACCGCACAGAGCAGCAGCGTCAGCCCTATCCGGACCCGCATCCTCCTCTCGGGGCCGGTGCCAACCCCTAGAGCTGTCGCCTTCGCCTGTGCCACCACGGACTCAGCCACCACCGCCGCCTCGCCGCTGCTCTTCCTGCTCTAGTCTCCTTCCTCCGCCCCTTCCCAGGCTTCCCTGGCCCAGCGCGCAGCCAATCCTCGCCCGCCGTCGCGGGCTTCTGGTCCAATCACCATGGTCTCCCCGCCCACCCCCATTGCTCCGCCCCGGGGGTCATTCATTGGCCAATCATTGTACGAAGCTCCCACACCAGCTTTCTCGGTTGGACCACGACTCACGGACATGGCCCCAGCTAATTGGTAGCCCCTGGGTTCAACCGGAATCAGCGCGTGAGTCAAAGACTGGGAGAAAGAGGCTCATCCGAGACTACAATTCCCAGAATGCGCTTCATGTGATTAACTCGGGGGGTGCTCTTGGGAAACGTAGTCCATCGTAGGGCAAGATTTACAAGTGCGGGTGACTGTTGAAGTTAGAATTTAACTAACACCTGGGCTAAATATTAACTCAAGGCTATGGATTCACAAGCCTTTTTAAATTGACCCAAAATAAATATTAAGGAATAATTTTAAGAACTTGTAATGTGTTTAGCATCTTTTCCTGTTTTATTTAAAAAATTTAAATTGGGCATAGTGATAAGAGCACTGAGAAAAATGCCACAGCTAGTTGAATTTGAGGTGCTTTTTAAAACTTAGATAAAACAGTACCGTGAAGTACGGAAACCAGGGTGCAACTCAGTACCTGTCCTCCTTTCTCCGACAAAACAAAAGGAAATAAATCCGCTCAGCACAGATTATCTCAATACAGTATTTATTTTCACTAGGTTCACCAGACAATAATCATCAAGAAAATGTGTCAACAGCTTTGAAAAATTATTTTAAACACTTGTCCTCATCCTTCTCCTCTTGTGAGTTGCATTGTTCTCTTCTTTCCTAACTAAAGTCAGGAGACCAGGTTCACGTGTGTGGAGGTAGAGGTGATAGTGATTGCATCGCAGGCACGGAAATACTCTATGTAATAAGCACGAAATCCAGGCATGTTCCAACTGAGTAGCAGAGCAGTGGCTTGGTGTGCCTGCCCCTTCTTTTCTCAAACCGTGTCATTCTGCTTTCCCTGTCATCCACCCACAGTCAGCTCTAAGGCCTAGAACCTAGTCCAGCCAAGTGAAGGACTTTGGAAAAGTCTCTGCTGGCCATGTGTCTTAACACTTCTGGGCATTTGTCTTCCTTCCTTTTTTTTTTTTTTTGTTTTTTGTTTTTTGTTTTTTGTTTTTTGAGATACAGCCTTTTATTTTCAGGAAGATGGTAAAAAACCAACCACTGTTTCTCATTCACATCGGAGGAGATGAAGGAAAGAATTATCTCCTCCAAAAACTTGTCTTTTCAGCTACATCACCATTTCTGTCACTAACAATGTTCCCTCTGAGTTCCTCTGATTATAAATCATAGAGTAAAATCTGGTATATTTTCCTTTATTTTTCATCTTATTGATAATCAAGTTCTATCAGTTTAAACTATGTAACTTTTAAATTGTTTTATTTTATTATGTACCTCTGTTCTCTTCCTCACTGAAAACTCCCCTAATGGCTTTCATTTTCTCTCACCTGGATGATGCACCTGAGTTCCAGCCATATTCACTGACATCATTCTCCCTTTAACCTGAATCACATATCATGGCCATATTAATTTTCCTTAAACACTGCTTTCATATGCCTATTGAAAATTTTCAATGGCTACACTTTTCACAGAATAAAAAAAATTAGAACTTATTCTACTCACAAAATAGGAACTGTGCTGACAGTTCTACTCTGTTGGGGAAGTACCAGGGAAGAAACTTCTGCCTTCTACAGAAGAGCCAGTGATTATCTGTTTGATTAAAACTGAGGAAAGTTTGCTGCTTAGTTAAGCCCCAACTTCTTTTTTCAGTTTTGTCTTTACTGAGTACGTCTTATATTTAAGGGTTGTTCTGGGTGCTGCTGCATGGACCAAATAGCCACTTCCTTTTTACTTTCCAGATTTCACATTAACACAATCATGTCTTCCTAAGGGTTCCTCTACCCTTTCTCCAACTGCCCTTGCTTCTTTCACTTAGCCATAACTCTGGCATCCTTCCCAATTTCATTCACATTTCGTCTTGGATCACACTTCTCCAACCAGATCTGTCCTCATTAATCTTCATTTCTCTAAGAATCTATTGAACACTCACAATCTTGCCTTATAAACAGATTGTAAACATGCTGAGGCTGGAGATGATCATGTGATTCTGTGTATAGGTATATAGTGCTGGACTTGCCACCACTAGCACTAGTTAATTATTTATTGGTTGATAGATTATGTCTTGCCTGTCTGTTGTGAGATTCAAAATGGAGACACAGGATAAAAGCACTTTCTACATTGTAGGATGTTTTACATATAGTATTGTTTCTTATTGATTGCTTGGTTGAGGCGAAGGAGGGAAATTAGTTTTATACCCTTAATGCAAAAAGGGCTTAGAGCTGCTAGAGCTTTTGCCTTTAGCCAGCAATGAGTAGCTGACGTGCTCTGAGAATTCTCATAGGACCTGACTTCCTGGGGAAGTTCCAAGTCTCCAAAGTGGTTCAGAATATGCTGTGGGAAAGTCAGATTTATTTTATCAGGCTGCTATATTGCATGAGATTAATTAGAAAAAAGGTTGTGAATTCTCCATGGCCTATCCAGTCTGTGCATACACTCCTCAAGGTTACCTGCCAGCATTCCCAGTTAAGGTTATGTACTTGTACAAAATGTTAATATTATTTATTAATTCTTAGACTGCTTCAATATTTGCTCAGCTGTCTTTATTCCATCTGTCCATATCAGCATTCTGGGTCATTGTCAGAGATTTCCAAGTTGCAGAAAACCTGTTTGCTCTGCATTGCAGCACAGCATAGCACTCAATAGAGGTAGGTAATAAACACCTTTTAATGCAGATGACACTGATGTAACCTCATTCCATTGAAATGAATCAAGCAATCAACAAATGCTGAGAACCTGAACGTGTTGAGGACATAAACCCAGCTTGCTTTTCACTTAAGGATGGTGAGACAACCTCCAGAGACTTTTCCTGAGAATGGGGCAATTGTCACCAACTCTAGTGGGATATATCCTTTCCTCTGCTTTTCTTTGCATTCCATTTGAATTGGTAATAGGCAAGACTGTCAGCATTTGTATTAAGGTATTTGCCAGGGCAGGATTAGGGAGAAGCAAGAAGCAGAATATTTTTCCCTTCAGGGCTTAGAAAAGAATGTACTTTCTTTCCTATAGATGAGGTAAATTAAAGTTTTCATGCATAAATGAAAATATAAACTCTTGCATTATATAGTGAGATAGAACCTGGCATCTTCTTATTTATATTCTGAGCTCTTGGAGTAAATGAACAATGGACTTATACCTCATCTTATCCCTCCTAACTTCAGGACAGCATATGGCAGGTGATCAAAGTGATCAAATTAATAAGTTTTGGGTGTTCATGCCAGTTTCCATGATTATAATTAAGAGCATTAAGTTTGGATTGTAGATCATAGATTGTGGAGGAGTATGTTTGATCTACCTAATCTTTGAAGCTGATAGAAGATGAAAGGGGGGAGGGGGCCTCAGGCTGTTTACCAAGTTTCATCGTGAAGTGACATTTGCTCTGGACATGTGTATTCTCTGAGCAGTGTTGACTCATACCAGATAAAGGAAAGGCCAGGATATGTTTTTACCCTAAATAACTGGACAGGCATCTTTGGGTCCAATATTTTCATAAATTTGTTAACTGCTAGTTCCAGGGAGAGACTGGATTATAACTAAATTTAAATAAGAACTCGATGAAGTGAACTTTATAAGGTAGAGATAAACAGCTTAGAGCTCCCATTAAATTCAGTTAACCCTTGAGTAGATAGCAATGTATTTAATTAGTGAATGTTGCATTAGGAACATTATTTTCACAGGACCTTCCTTCCTTCCACAAATATACAGGAACATTCCTGTAGTTGAGCACATTGGCTTTATTACTCATTGCAGTGTGGAAAAAAAACACACCATAAGATATCTCTGTAGGAGGGTATTAGAAAGAACCTATCTTAGAATTTGGGCTTTGATTGGGTGATTTGTCAGAGACTAAGGAAGTTGGGTTTGCTCTAGATTGGATGCTGTTAGAAGTGCCCCTGCCTTCTATCGGGGGAACCAGCCCCCAATATTTCAACATAGGTTCTTTTTTATTTTCCCTAAGTGTTGGCTGGTCTGAAAAAGAGAAAGAGTACAAAGAGAGGAATTTTACAGCTGGGCCTCTGGGGGATGACATCACATATTGGTAGGACCATGATGATGACCCCGAGCTGCAAAACCAGCAAGTTTTTATTAGGGATTTTAAAAGGGGAGGGGGTGTATGAACAGGGAGTAAGTCACAAGGATCACATGCTTCAAAGGGCAATAAAGATCACAAGGCGAAGGCAAAATTAGAATTACTGATGAGGGTCTATGTCCCACTGTGCACGTATTGTCTTGATAAACATCTTAACAGGAAACAGGGTTCGAGAGCAGAAAACCAGTCTGACTAGAATTTACCAGGCTGGAATTTCCCAATCCTAGTAAGCCTGAGGGTACTGCAGGAGACCAGGGGGTATTTCAGTCCTTATCTCAACCACATAAGATAGACACTCCCAGAGCAGCCATTTATAGACCTCCTCCCAGGAATGCATTCTTTCCCCAGGGTATCAATTATTAATATTCCTTGCTGGGAAAAGAATTCAGCGATATCTCTCCTACTCACATGTCCGTTTATAGGCTCTCTGCAAGAAGAAAAATATGGCTCTATTCTGCCCAACCCCGTAGGCAGTCAGACCTTATGGTTATCTTCCCTTGTTCCCTGAAAATCACTGTTATTCTGTTCTTTTTCAGGGTGCACTGATTTCATATTGTTCAAACACATGTTTTACAATCAATTTGTACAATAATGGTCCTGAGGTGACAGACATTCTCAGCTTACGAAGATAACGTGATTAAGAGATTAAAATAAAGACAGACATAAGAAATTGTAAGAGTATTATTAGGGAAGTGATAAATGTCCATGAAATCTTCACAATTTATATTCAGAGATTGCAGTAAAGACAGGCATAAGAAATTATAAAAGTATTAATTTTGGGAACTGATAAATGTCCATGAAATCTTCACAATTTATGTTCTTCTGCCTCGGCTCCAGCTTGTCCCTCTGTTCAGGGTCCCTGGCTTCCTGCAACACCATGATTTGATAGAAATAAATCAATAATTAGCAAGGCATGGTGGTGCACGCCTGTAGTCCCAGATACTCAGGAGGCTGAGGCATGAGAATCGCTTGAACCTGGGAAGCAGAGGTTGCTGTGAGCCAAGATGGCACCACTACAGTCCAGGCTGGGTGACAGAGTGAGACTCTGTCACAAAACAACAACAACAACAAAACAGAAAAACAGAAATAAATCTTAAGGAGAGTAGACAAGAATGAGGATAAAGCTGTAAGTAGAAAAGAAGTAGCATTCACTCATTTTGGCCAAGACAGGAGGTGTTTGGTGTTTTGTGGGTGGCACAGGGACCTTGTTTGGGTCTGTGCTTAAAGTTATAAAATGACTTTGACTTGTCTCGTTGTATCCTGGTCTCAAGTAACCTGTCTAGGGTTGCTTTTCTGTGGGATTGCTTATGTCTAATCAGAAAATAATATGCCCTAGTTCTGAGTGCTAGGTCAACTCTGCTTGTTAGAGACTGCCCTTTATTTTCTTTCTCAGCACGTGCTGTGTGACACACCTGGTTCTTGATGAGGGCTCGAGCAATGAATAAAAAACAAAAAACCATGGAGTTTACCTTCTAAATAGAGTGAAAAACAGACAAAAATAAATAAGTAAATTATAAAATTAGGAAGTGATAAATGCTATGGAAAAAAAGATAAAGCAGGGAAGAAGAATAAGAATCTTGGAGCAAGGGCGTTAAAATTTAAAATGAGGAGGTCAGGGCAGGATTCCCTGTAAAGTTTACATTTGAGCAAAGACTTAAGAAGATGACAGAACCAGCCATGAAGATATGGGAGAGAAGAGCTGTCCAGGAATAGGGAGCACGCTGTGTAAAATTTCCAAGGCAAGAGCATGTCTGTTGTTTTCTAAAAACACCAAGGGGTTCTATGGTTGCAGAAGAAGGTGGGAGGGGTGGAGGAGGTAGGAAGCTGTGAGGTCTGAGCAGTGATTGAAGCCAGATGGTCTGAGGATTTTAGGCTGATATAAAGTTGAAGGTGAAATGCTACTTTTGATGACTTTGAAACAGGCTATCTCCAGGTGTGACCTGTGTAATGGCCTGGAGATCCTCTCCTGCATGGGAATGACCAAATTAATTACACAAACTTTTAAATTCATTGTTTGGATATAATGCTGAAATAACCAATGAAAACCATTGTACTCAAAGGTTTATTCAGAGGAAATTCATATGCCGGTTAGAAATGGAGATAGATGGGTGTGGCTGGCAAGATGGCTGAATAGGAACAGCTCTGGTCTGCAGCTCCCAGCGAGATCAATGCAGAAGATGGGTGATTTCTGCATTTCCAATGGAGGTACCTGGCTCATCTCACTGGGACTGGTTAGAGAGTGGGTGCAGCCTAGAGAGGGTAAGCCAAAGCTGACTGGGGTGTCACCTCACCTGGGAAGCGCAAGGGGTTGGGGAACTCCTTCCCCTAACCAAGGGAAGCCACGAGGGACTGTGCTGTGAGGAACGGTGCACTCTGGCCCAGATACTATGCTTTTCCCACAGTCTTTGCAACCTGCAGAACAGGAGATTCCCTTGGGTGCCTATACCACCAGGGCCCTGGAGTTCAAGCACTAAACTGGGTGGCCGTTTGGGCAGATACCGAGCTAGCTGCTTACTCTCCTTAAGATTTATTTCTGTTTTTCTGGGTTTTTTTGTTGTTGTTTCGTGACAGAGTCTCACTCTGTCACCCAGGCTGGAGTGCAGTGGTGCCGTCTCAGCTCACGGAAACCTCTGCTTACCAGTTTCAAGCAATTCTCATGCCTCAGCCTGCAGGAGTTTTTTTTCATACCCCAGTGGCTCCTGGAACACCAATGAGACAGAACCATTCACATCCCTGGAGAGGGGGCTGAAGCCAAGGAACCAAGCGGTCTAGCTCAGTGGATCCCACCCCCACAGCGCCCAGCAAGCTAAGATCCACTGGCTTTAAATTCTTGCTGCCAGCACAGCAGTCGAAGTTGACCTGGGATGCTTGAGCTTGGTAGGGGGAGGGGCATCCGCCATTACTGACCCTTGAGTAGGCAGTTTTCCCCTCACAGTGTAAACAAAGCCACAGGGAAATTTGAACTGGATGGAGCCCACTGCAACTCGGCAAAGCCACTGTGGCCAGACTGCCTCTCTAGATTCCTACTCTCCAGGTAGGGCATCTCTGAAGGGAAGGCAGCAGCCCCAGTCACTGGCTTATAGATAAAACTCTCATCTCCCTGGGACAGAGCACCTGGGGGAAGAGGCGGCTGTGGGCGCAGCTTCAGCAGACTTAAGTGTTCCTGCCTGCTGGCTCTGTATAGAGCAGCAGATCTCCCAGCACAGTGCTCGAGCTCTGCTAAGGGACAGACTGACTCCTTAAGTGGGTCCCTGACTCCCTTGCCTCCTGACTAGGAGACACCTCGTACAGGAGAGGTCTGGCTGGCATCTGGCCAGTGCCCCTCTGGGACAAAGCTTCCAGAGGAAGGAACAGGCGGCAATCTTTGCTGTTCTGCAGCCTCTACTGGTGATACCCAGGAAAACAGGGTCCAGAGTGGACCTCCAGCAAACTCCAGCAGAACTGCAGTAGAGGGGTCTGACTGTTAGAAGGAAAACTAACAAACAGAAAGGAATAGCATCAACATCAACAAAAAGGACGTCCACTCAGAGACCCCATCTGAAGGTCACCAACATCAAAGACCAAAGGTAGATAAATCCATGAAGATGAAGAAAAACCAGCACAAAAAGGCTGAAAATTCCAAAAACCAGAATGCCTCTTCTCCCCCAAAGGATCACAACTCCTCACCAGCAAGGGAACAAAACTGGATGGAGAATGAGTTTGACGAATTGACAGGTAGGCTTCAGAAGGTGGGTAATAACAAAATCCTCTGAGCTAAAGGAGCATGTTCTAACCCAATGCAAGGAAGCTAAGAACCTTGAAAAAAGGTTAGAGGAATTGCTAACTAGAATGACCAGTTTAGAGAAAAACATAAATGACCTGATGGAACTGAAAAACACAGCATGAGAATTTCGTGAAGCATGCGCAAGTGTCAATAGCCAAATCGATCAAGTGGAAGAAAGGATATCAGAGATTGAAGATCAACTTAATGAAATAAAGTGTGAAGACAAGATTAGAGAAAAAAGAATGAAAAGGAATTAATGAAGCCACCAAGAAATATGGGACTATGTGATGGGAAGAATGGAACCAAGTTGGAAAAAACTCTTCATGATATTATCCAGGAGAACTTCCCCAACCTAGCAAGAAAGGCCAACATTCAAATTCAGGAAATACAGAGAAGACCACAAAGTACTCCTTGAGAAGAGCAACCCCAAGACATATAATTGTCAGTTTCACCAAGGTTGAAATGAAGGAAAAAAATGTTAAGGGCAGCCAGAGAAAAAGGTCAGGCTACCCACATAGGGAGGCCCATCAGACTAACAGTGGATCTCTCTGCAGAAACCCTGCAAGCCATAAGAGAGCAGGGGCCAATATTCAACATTCTTAATGAAAAAAATTTTCAACTCAGAATTTCATATCCAGCCAAATTGAGTTTCATAAGTGAAGGAGAAATAAAATCCTTTACAGACAAGCAAATGCTCAGAGATTTTGTCACCACCAGGCCTGCCTTACAAGAGCTCCTGAAGGAAGCCAAAAGGTGGAAAGGAAAAACCGGTACCAGCCACTGCAAAAGCATAGCAAATTGTAAAGGCCGTTGACACTATGAAGAAACTGCATCAACTAACAGGCAAAATAACCACCTAGCATCATAATGACAGGATCAAATTCAAACATAACAATATTAGCATTAAATGTAAATGGGCTAAATGCCTCAATTAAAAGACACAGATTGGCAAATTGGATAAAGGGTCAAGAACCATCCGTGTGCTGTATTCAGGAGACCCATCTCACATTCAAAGACACACATAGGCTCAAAATAAAAGGATGGAGGAAGATCTACCAAGCAAGTGGAAAAAAAACAAATGGGTGCAATCCTAGTCTCTGATAAAACAGACTTTAAACCAACAAAGATCAAAACAGACAAAGAAGGCCATCACATAATGGTAAAGGGATCAATTCAACAAGAAGAGCTAACTATCCTAGATACGTATGCACCCAATACAGGAGGACCCAGATTCATAAAGCAAGTCCTTAGAGACCTACAAAGAGACTTAGACTCCCACACAATAATAATGGGAGATTTTAACACCCCATTGTCAACATTAGACAGATCAATGAGACAGAAAGTTAACAAGAATATCCAGGAATTGAACTCAGCTCTGCACCAAGCAGACCTAATAGACATCTACAGAACTCTCCAACCCAAATCAACAGAATATACATTCTTCTCAGCACCACATCACACTTATTCCAAAATTAAACACATAGTTGGAAGTAAAGCACTCCTCAGTAAATGTAAAAGAACAGAAATTATAACAAACTGTCTCTCAGACCACAGTGCAATCAAACTACAACTCAGGATTAAGACACTGACTCAAAACTGCTCAACTACATGGAAATTGAACAATCTGTTCCTGGATGACTACTGGGTACATAACGAAATGAAGGCAGAAATAAAGATGTTCGTTGAAACCAATGAGAGCAAAGACACAACATACCGGAATCTCTGGGACACATTTAAAGCAGCGTGTAGAGGGAAATTTATAGCACTAAATGCCCACAAGAGAAAGCAGGAAAGATCTAAAATTGACACCCTAACATCACAATTAAAAGAACTAGAAAAGCAAGAGCAAACACATTTAAAAACTAGCAGAAGGCAAGAAATAACTAAGATCAGAGCAGAACTGAAGGAGATAGAGACACAAAAAAGCCTTCAAAAAATCAATGAATCCAGAAGCTGGTTTTTTGAAAGGATCAACAAAATTGATAGCCCTCTAGGAAGACTAATAAAGAAGAAAAGAGAGAAGAATCAAATAGATGCGATAAAAAATGATAAAGGGGATATCACTGCCAATCCCACAGAAATACAAACTACCATCAGAGAATACTATACACACCTCTATGCAAATAAACTAGAAAATCTAGAAGAAATGGATAAATTCCTGGACGCATACACCCTCCCAAGACTAAAACAGGAAGAAATTGAATCCCTGAATAGACCAATAACAGGTTCTGAAATTGAGGCAATAATTAATAGCTTACCAACCAAAAAAAGTCCAGGACCAGACGGATTCATAACTGAATTCTATCAGAGGTACAAAGAAGGGCTGGTACCATTCCTTCTGAAACTATTCCAATCAATAGAAAAAGAGGGAATCCTCCCTAATTCATTTTATGAGGCCAACATCATCCTGATACCAAAGCCTGGCAGAGACACAACAAAAAAAGAGAATTTTAGGCCAATATCCCTGATGAACATCCATGCGAAAATCCTCGATAAAATACTGGCAAACCGAATCCAGCAGCACATCAAAAAGCTTATCCACCATGATCAAGTGGGCTTCATCCCTCGATGCAAGGCTGGTTCAACATATGCAAATCAATAAACGTAATCCATCATACAAACAGAACCAAAGGAAAAAACCACACAATTATCTCAGTAGATGCAGAAAAGGCCTTTGACAAAATTCAACAGCCCTTCATGCTAAAAACTCTCAATAAACTAGGTATTGATGGGACGTATCTCAAAATAATGGGAGCTATTTATGACAAACCCACAGACAATATCATACTGAATGGGCAAAAACTGGAAGCATTCCTTTTGAAAACTGGCACAAGACAAGAATGCCCTCTCTCACCACTCCTATTCAACATAGTGTTGGAAGTTCTGGCCAGGGCAATCAAGCAGGAGAAAGAAATAAAGGGTATTCAATTAGGAAAAGAGGAAGTCAAATTGTCCCTGTTTGCAGATGACATGATTGTATATTTAGAAAACCCCATCATCTCAGCCCAAAATCTCCTGAAGCTGATAAGCAACTTCAGCAAAGTCTCAGCATACAAAATCAATGTGCAAAAATCACAAGCATTCCTATACACCAATAACAGACAAACAGAGAGCCAAATCATGAGTGAACTCCCATTCACAATTGCTTCAAAGAGAATAAATACCTAGGAATCCAACTTACAAGGGATGTGAAGGACCTCTTCAAGGAGAACTACAAACCACTGCTCAACGAAATAAAAGAGGACACAAACAAATGGAAGAACATTCCATGCTCATGGGTAGGAAGAATCAATATCATGAAAATGGCCATACTGCCCAAGGTAATTTGTAGATTCAATGCCTCTCCATCAAGCTACCAATGACTTTCTTCACAGAATTGGAAAACCTACTTTAAAGTTCATATGGAATCAAAAAAGAGCCTGCATTGCCGAGACAATCCTAAGCCAAAAGAACAAAGCTGGAGGCATCACGCTACCTGACTTCGAACTATACTATGAGCCTACAGTAACCAAGACAGCATGGTACTGGTACCAAAGCAGAGATATAAACCAATGGAACAGAATAGAGCCCTCAGAAATAATACCACACATCTACAACCATCTGATCTTTGACAAACCTGACATAAACAAGAAATGGGGAAAGGATTCCCTATTTAATAGATGGTGCTGGGAAAACTGGCTAGCCATGTGTAGAAAGCTGAAACTGGATCCCTTCCTTACACCTTATACAAAAATTTATTCAAGATGGATTAAAGACTTAAATGTTAGACCTAAAACCATTAAAACCCTAGAAGAAAACCTAGGCATTACCAATCAGGACATAGGCATGGGCAAGGATTTCATGACTAAAACACCAAAAGCAATGGCAACAAAAGCCAAAATTGACAAATGGGATCTAATTAAACTAAAGAGCTTCTGCACAGCAAAAGAAACTACCATCAGAGTGAACAGGCAACCTACAGAATGGGAGAAAATTTTTACAATCTATCCATCTGACAAAGGGCTAATATCCGGAATCTACAAAGAACTCAAACAATTTACAAGAAAAAATCAACCCCATCAAAAAGTGGGCAAAGGATATGAACAGACACTTCTCAAAAGAACACATTTATACAGCCAACAGACACATGATAAAATGCTCATCACCACTGGCCATCACAGAAATGCAAATCAAAACCACAATGAGATACCATCTCACACCAGTTAGAATGGCAATCATTAAAAAGTCAGGAAACAACAGGTGCTGGAGAGGATGTGGAGAAATAGGAACGCTTTTACACTGTTGGTGGGACTGTAAACTAGTTCAACCATTGTGGAAGACAATGTGGCGATTCCTTGGGGATCTAGAACTAGAAATACCATTTGACCCAGCCATCCCATTACTGGGTATACACCCAAAGGACTATAAATCATGCTGCTATAAAGACACATGCACACATATGTTGATTGTAGCACTATTCACAATAGCAAAGACTTGGAACCAACCCAAATGTCCATCAGTGAGAGACCGGATTAAGAAAATGTGGCATATATACATCATGGAATACTATGCAGCCATAAAAAAGGATGTGTTCATGTCCTTTGTAGGGACATGGATGAAGCTGGAAACCATCATTCTGAGCAAACTATCGCAAGGACAGAAAACCAAACACCGCATGTTCTCACTCATAGGTGGGAATTGAACAGTGAGAACACTTGGACACAGGGTGGGGAACATCACACACGGGGGCCTGTCGTGGGGTAGGGGGAGGGGGGAGGGGGGAGGGATAGCATTAGGAGATATACTTAACGTAAATGACAAGTTAATGAGTGCAGCACACCAACATGGCACATGTATACATATGTAACAAACCTGCACGTTGTGCACATGCACCCTAGAACTTAAAGTATAATTTAAAAAAAAAAAATTGAGGCAATAATTTATAGCCCACCAACCAAAAAAAGCCCAGGACCAGACGGATTCACAGCTGAATTCTACCAGAGGTACAAAGACGAGCTGGCACCATTCCTTCTGAAACTATTCCAAACAATAGAAAAAGACGGACTCCTCCCTAACTCATTTTATGAGGCCAGTGTCATCCTGATACCAAAACCTGGCAAAGACACAACAACAACAAAAAGAAAATTTCAATCCAATATCCCTGATGAACATCCATGCGAAAATCCTCAATAAAATACTGGCAAACTAAATCCAGCAGCTCATCAAAAAGCTTATCCACCACGATCAAGTCAGCTTCATCCCTGGGATGCAAGGCTGGTTCAATATATGCAAATCAATAAACATAATCCATCACATAAACAGAACCAATGACAAAATCCACATGATTATCTCAATAGATGCAGAAAAGGCCTTCGATAAAATTCAACACTTCTTCATGCTGAAAACTCTAAATAAACAAGGTATTGATGGAATATAATAAGAGGTATTTATGATAAACCCACAGCCAATATCATACTGAATGGGCAAAAGCTGGAAGCATTCCCTTTGAAACCGGCACAAGACAAGAATGCCCTCTCTTACCACTCCTATTCAACACAGTATTGAAAGTTCTGGCCAGGGCAATCAGGCAAGAGAAAGAAATAAAGGGTATTCAAATAGCAAGAGAGGAAGTCAAATTGTCTCTGTTTACAGATGACATGATTGTATATTTAGAAAACTCCACCATCTCAGCCCCAAAGATCCTTAAGCTGATAAGCAACTTCAATAGAGTCTCAGGATACAAAATCAATGTGCAAAAATCAGCTGGGTGTGGTGGCTCACGCCTGTAATCCCAGCACTTTGGGAGGCCAAGGTGGGTGGATCTCGAGGTCAGGAGATCAAGACCACCCTGGCTAACACGGTGAAACCCCATCTCTACTAAAAATACAAAAAATTAGCCAGGCGTGATGGTGGGCACCTGTAGTCCCAGCTACTCGGGAGGCTGAGGCAGGAGAATGGCGTGAACCCAGGAGGCGGAGCTTGCAGTGAGCCGAGATCACAGCACTGCACTCCAACCTGGGCGACAGAGTGAGACTCTGTCTCAAAAAAAAAAAAAAAAAAAAATCAATGTGCAAAAATCACAAGCATTCCTATACACAAATAATAGACAAACAGACAGCAATCACAATTGCTGTAAAGAGAATAAGATACCCAGGAATACAACTTACAAGGGACGTAAAGGACCTCTTCAAGGAGAACTACAAACCATTGCTCAAGGAAATAAGAGAGGACACAACAAATGGAAAAACATTACATGCTTATGGATAGGAAGTATCAATATTGTGAAAATGGCCATACTGCCCAAAGTAATTTATAGCTTATACCTACCATTGACTTTCTTCACAGAATTAGAAAAAACTACTTTAAATTTCATATGGAATCAAAAAAGAGCCTGAATGGCCAAGACAATCCTAAGCAAAAAGAACAAAGCTGGAGGCATCACACTACCTGACTTCAAACTATACTACAAGGCTGCAGTAACCAAAAAGCATGGTGCTGGTACCAAAACAGATATATAGACCAATGGAACAGAACAGAGGCCTCAGAAATAATGCCACACATCTACAACCACCTGATCTTTGACAAACCTGACAAAAACAAACAATGGGGAACGGATTCCCTATTTAATAAATGGTGTTGGGAAAACTGGCTAGCCATATGCAGAAAACTGAAACTGGACCCCTTCCTTACACCTTATACAAAAAGTAAATCAAGATGGATTAAAGACTTAAACATATGACCTAAAACCATAAAAGCCCTGGAAGAAAACCCAGGCAATACCATTCAGGATGTAGGCATGGGCAAAGACTTCCTGACTAAAACACCTAAAGCAATGGCAACAAAAGCCAAAATTGACAAATGGGATCTAATTAAACTAAAGAGCTTCTGCACAGCAAAAGAAACTACCATCAGAGTGAACAGGCAACCTACAGAATGGGAGAAAATTTTTACAATCTATCCATCTGGCAAAGGGCTAATATCCAGAATCTACAAGGAACTTAAACAAATTTACAAGAAAAAACAAACAACCCCATCAAAAAGTGGGCGAAGGATATGAGCAGACACTTCTTAAAAGAAGACATTTATACAGCCAACAGACACATGAAAAAATGCTCATCATCATTGGCCGTCAGAGAAATGCAAATCAAAACCACAATGAGATACCATCTCACACCAGTTAGAATGGCGATCATTAAAAAGTCAGGAAACAACAGATGCTGGAGAGGATGTGGAGAATTAGGAACGCTTTTACACTGTTGGTGGGAGTGTAAATCAGTTCAACCATTGTGGAAGACAGTGTGGCGATTCCTCAAGGATCTAGAACCAGAAATACCATTTGACCCAGCAATCCCATTACTGGGTATATACCCAAAGGATTATAAATCATTCTACTATAAACACACATGCACACGTATGTTTATTGTAGCACCATTCACAATAGCAAAGACTTGGAACTGACCCAAATATCCATCAATGATAGACTGGATAAAGAAAATGTGGCATATATACATCATGGAATACTATGCAGCCATAAAAAAGCATGAGTTCATGTCCTTTGCAGGGACATGGATGAAGCTGGAAACCATCATTCTCAGCAAACTAACACAGGAACAGAAAACCAAACACCGCATGTTCTCACTCATAAGTGGGAGCTGAACAATAAGAACACTTGGACACAAGGAGGGGAACATCACACACTGGGGTCTGTTGTGGGGTGCAGGGCTAGGGGAGGGATAGCATTAGGAGAAATATCTAATATAGATGACAAGTTGATGGGTGCAGCAAACCACAATGGCACGTGTATAGCTATGTAACAAACCTGCACGTTCTGCACATGTATCCCAGAACTTAAAGTATAATTACATATATATATGTGTGTATATATATATGTATGTATGTAGTGGAGTTTCTTAAAAAAATAAAAAAAAGAAATGGAGATAGATAAGTGCAAAATAGCTGTTAAGAAAAAGATCTTCAAACAAGGGAAATAATATTACCGTAAATGCAAATTACTTGAGAGTAAGTTTAGAAAACATTCATGATGCAAAACAAGGCTTTTGGACCATTTTCTATTCTCCCAGCTATGCCATGTTGACATAACATAAATGGAAACCAAAGGGCTGCAGTTGGCAAAATATATGTGATATATAAAGATATATTTTATGTAAATACATGAAAAATATTTTCACAGGCACACACATATGTGATTAAAATAAACAGCCTAAGAGTTGAGAGTAGGTTGCAGACATGATGCTTTTCCCCCCAGTTATGTTAGTGTACATTTCCTGAAAACAAGCAATTCTCGTACGCAACTGCAGGACTGTTGTCAAAGTTAGGCACTTAATGCTGATCCAATACTATTGTCTAATCTACAGACTTTATTCAGATTGCACCAACTTGCCATAATGATGTCCTTCCTAACAAAAGAAAATCCAAGATCATGAAGTGTGTCCAGTTTGTCACATCTCATTAGTTTTCTTTCACCTGGAACAGTTCTTGAGGGGAGTATGTGTGTGAGAAAGAGAGTGTGTGTCTGTGTATGTTTTCCTGAGTCTCATAACACGGCATTTTGAAAGTGCATAAGCCAGTAATTTTGTAAAATGTGCTAATTTCAGTTTGTGTCATGATTAGATTCAGGTTATGCACTTTTGGTAAGAACACCACAAAAACGATTCGGAATTCTCAGTGCACCGTATCAGGAGGCAAATGCTGTTGGTTAGTCCTTATTCTGGCAATGATTATTTTGATCAATTAGGTATAGAGGTGTTTTCACTGTATTTTACCTTTTGTAATTAATAGGTATCTTGTAGGGGATACTTTAAGACTATGTAACTATCTCATGAGTTCTCAAACATTTACCCACCAATTTACCATATATATTCACGATTCTTGCCTGAATGAATAATTATTATGATGGCTGCCAAATGGTGATTTTCTATCATTCCTCTTGTGTTTATCATTGGCTTTCTCCTGTAGGCAGAGCTTTCTCTTCTTATTTATTTTTTCATTTAATTAACTAATTTACATTGGTGTGGACTGTTAGATTCTTAATTTATTCAATAGGTTATAATTATTTACTATCACCAGATTATTTCAGATTTGACCAGTGGGTACCCCTTCAAAGGGACACCTATATCTTTGTGACATATTCCCATCATTCCTTGAGCACATCCTTACATTTTTGTACTATTTATGTTTTTTCTACTTTCCCTGACTCAGCCCTGACATCAACCACTTCACTAAGGAGGCCTGCTCTCCCTTCAGTGGAAAAATGGTATCTATATCCGCGGAGTGCTTACTGCTACTGAGGTGTTATTGCCTCTAAAATCTCTTAGCAGATAGAACTGGGAAATATATATGTATGCGCTCCTCTTGTGTGTGTGTGGGGGGGTATAGATGTGTGTGAGTGTGTACATATGCATACATGCACACACATATACACAGTCACACACATCTGTAGTCATTTCTATATCTCTCTCTCTATATTCAAATCTCTGTGTAAATGAATAAATGAGCCACAGAGAAAATAGGAAAAAATACTTGTAGTACATGTGTTTTAAAGAGAACGTGTTTCTAAAGATATATGAAAAACTCAATAAATTATAATGAATATATTATAAATACTACGTAGACTAAAACATGCAAATTGAATATGTATTAAATAATATAAGCAATATAAATATGATATAACCCATATTATAAATATAAGAACTCAATAATAAAAACACACAAAAAAACCCAGGAATGATTTGAACCGGCACCTCGCCAAGAAAATATGCAGGTAGAAACATGAAAAGGTTTTCAACTTCATTAGTTATTAACGAAAAGCCAGTTAAGATCATAATGAAATATCACTTACTTCAGCTAGAATGGCTAAAATTTAAAAGCTTCACAATGTGAAATGTTGATGAGGATATGGAGCAATTGCAACTCTTAGATAAAACTGATAGAGCTGTAAAACTGTACAACTGTGAAAAATTGTTTGGCAGTATATCTTATAAATTTTAACGTATTCCTATCCTATAGCCCAGCATTTTTTATTATTAAGTATTTTTTCAAGAGAGATGAAATCATTTATCCGCAAAACATCTCATGCAAAAATGTTGACAGAAGCTATATTTGCAATATCATTTTATAATAATGAAGATCTTGGAACAACTCAATGTCTACCTTCTGGTGAAGAGATAAACTGTGGTACATTCATACAATGAAATACTACTTGGCAATAAAAAGGAAAGAACTAATGACATGTGCAACATCATGGATGAATCTTATGCTGAATGAAACATGAAACATTATGCCAAGTGAAAGAAACCAGACAGAAAAGAGCACATACTTTATGATTCCACTCATACGGAGCTCAAGAATAGGTGAAGCTGGCTGGGCGCGGTGGCTCACACCTGTAATCCCAGCACTTTGGGAGGCTGAGACGGGTGGATCACCTGAGGTCAGGAGTTCAAGACCAGCCTGGCCAACATGGTGAAACCCCGTCTTTACTAAAAGTACAAAAATTAGCCAGACGTGGTGGCGGGCACCTATAATCCCAGCTATTCAGGAGGCTGAGGCAGGAGAATTGCTTGAACCTGGGAGGCAGAGGTTGCAGTGAGCTGAGATCGCGCCACTGCACTCCAGCCTGGGAGAAAAAAGCGAGACTCTGTCTCAAACAAAAAAAAAATACGGAAGTTAATCTGCAGCAATAGAGATTAGAATAGCAGTTGCTTGGGGTAAGAGTGGGCAGGGGAATAATTGACTGGAAAGGGGCAGGAGGGAATTTTTGGGTGATGAAAATCTTCTATAATCTCATTCATGTGTGGGTAACACGAGTATACATATTTGTCAAAACTCATGGAATTGCATCTTCAAGATCCAAGCATTTTATTGTATATGAATTATGCTTTGTGCTAGGCAGAATAATGCCTCCTCCTCAAAGAGGTTCATGTTCTAATCTCAAACTAGTGAATATGTTTCTTTACGTGGCCAAAGGGACTTTGCTGATATGATTGCATTAAGCTTCTTGAGATGGGGAGATTCTCCTGTATTCTCCAGATGGGTTCTAAATGTAATCACAAGTGTTCTTATAAGAGAGAAGCAGGAGGGTCAAAGTCAAAAGGAGAAGATGTGATGATGCAAGCGGAGGTTGGAGTGTTGCCATTGCTGGAAGGCCGTGAACCAAGGAATGCAGGCAGTTTCTAGAATCTGGAAAAGGTAAGGAATGGTTATCCTCTAGAGCCTCCAGAAGGAGCACAGCCCTGACAACTTCCTGATTTTACCTTTGTAAGATTCACTTTTGGACATTACAAAAATTATTTTTAATATTTTTTAAGAGGTGAGGTCTTGCTCGGTTGCCCAGGCTGGAGTGCAATGGTGCGCGCATGGCTCAATGCATCCTTGATCTCTTGGGCTCAAGCCATCCTCCTGCCTCCACCTCCTGAGGAGCTGGACTTTAGGTGCATGCCACCATAGCTGGCTAACTTTTTTCACTTTTTAAAAGAGATGAGCCCTCACTATGTTGTCCAGGCTGGTCTTGAACTTCTGGGCTCAAGTAATCTTCCTACCTCAGCCTCCAAGTAGTTGACACTAAAGGTATGAGTCACTGCACCTGACCATTTTTGGACTTCTGATATCCAGAACTATAACATAGTACATTTGTGTTGTTTTAAGCCACTAAGTTTGTGGTAATTTCTCTTTCTTTCTTTCCTTTTCCTTTACCTTTTCCTTTTCCTTTCCCTTTCCCTTTTTCTTTTCCTTTTCCTCTTCCTTTCCTTCCTTCTTTCTTTCTTTTTGACAGAGGCTCACTCTGTTGCCCAGGCTGGAGTCCACATCCCAGGTTCAAGCAATTCTTATGCCTCGCCTCTTGGGTAGCTAGTATTACAGGTGTGCACCACCAGGGAAGAACCGCTTGTCATCGTCGGCTTCAGGTAGAGGCAGCTCCTGGGGAAAAATGGCCTGAGGCTCCCAGGACTGTGGCTGTTGGTGACAAACACATGGCCACTTCCTACAAAGCATGCTCATGGTGTCAAGAAGGCTGAGCCAGGAATGTTCCAGAATCATTACCCTGCTGTGCCCAAACCAGGCCTCTCTTAGGACGGGCTGAGTTTGCAATGATTGTTCTGTCCCCCAAGACCAGCCTCTACCCTCTCTGGTGAGTCTTAGGGAACCCTGTTCTCCTCTCTGGCTAGGAGGCCTCATCTGAGGCCATTTTGCCCTTCTGTCATGTTTCATTACGTTGAAAAAACAAAACAAGGCCGGGCACGGTGGCTCACGCCTGTAATCCCAGTACTTTGGGAGGCTGAGGCAGGCCGATCACTTTAGGTCAGGGGTTTGAGACCAGCCTGGCCAACATGGTGATACCCCTTCTCTACTAAAAATACAAAAATTAGCCGGGCATGGTGGTGCATGACTGTAATCTCGGCTACTCTGGAGGCTGAGGCAGGAGAATCGCTTGAACCCAGGAGGCAGAGGTTGCAGTGAGCTGAGATCACGCCACTGGACTCCAGCCTGGGCAATAGACCGAGACTCTGTCTAAAAAAAAAGGGGGGGGGGAACCAAAACCAAAATACCTTTTAAAATGTTAGAATCATTTTAGGTTTACAGAAAAGGTGCAAAGCAGTGTGGGGTTTCTGTATATTCCACATTCAGCTTCCTCTTATTGCTAGCATCTTATATTAGTGTGGTGCATTTGTTACAATGAATGAACCAAATGGATCCATTATGATGAACTAAAATCCTCACTTCCCCTTGTTTTTACCTAAAGTGCCTTTTCTGTTACAGAACCCCATCGGGGATACCACATTACCTTTCATCATGTATCCTTAGGCAACTCTTGGCTGTGACGGTTTCTCAGATGGTCCTTGTTTTTTATGACATTGACAGTCCTGAGAGGTACTGGCAGGGCATTTTGCAGAATGTCCCCTCAATTGGGATTTCTTTTTTTTTTTTTGAGATGGAGTCTCTCTCTGTTGCCCAGGTTGGAGTGCAGTGGTGCGATCTTGGCTCACTGCAACCTGCATTGCAACCTGCACCTCCTGGGTTCAAGTGATCCTCCTGCCTCAGCCTCCCAAGTAGCTGGGACTACAGGTGTCTGCCACCACGCCTGGCTAATTTTTGTATTTTTAGTAGAGACAGGGTTTCACTATGTTGGCCAGGCTGGTCTTGAACTCCTGACCTCAGGTGATCACCTGCCTCGGCCTCCCACAGTGCTGGGATTACAGGTGTGAGCCACCGCACCCGGCCCCTCAATTGGGATTTGTCTGCTGTTTTTCTCATGATTAGACTGGAGTTATAGTTTTTGTGTGGAACACCACAAAGGTGAAGTGCCATTCCTACCACATCGTATCAAGGAAACATACTGCCAACACGGCTTGTCACTGTGGATGTTGACCTTGAGCACCTGGCTGAGGTAGTGTCTGGCAGGCTTCTCCACTGTCAAGTACTTTTTTTCTACCTTTCTGAAATCTAGAAGGAAGTCACTTTATGGAAGCCTGTTCTATCACGTTTGAATCTCAGTGTGGAGTCTGTGTCTCCAGCTGTTGTTGTGTTTTACAGTCATTCCATAATTGATTTATTAATTGTGGTAACAGTCACATGAAAAAATAATGTTTGGACCCATTAACATGTACAAATATTCTTCGAAGCCTATTGCTTTGCGAAGAGACTACACACTTTCATCAAGCTAAATACAAAATAGCAAAAAGGGAACAAAAAAAAGCTTTCATTGGTGACGCTGAGCATTGTGTCCTCCACCAACAGACACACCTGGCACACACCTGGCAGGGCCCAGGGCATGAGTACAAATGGAGGCCTATATGCCATGGCTCTTACAAATTGAAAGTTATAAATTAAGCAAACAAACTGTTAAATTATGTCCTATCTACCTGCCAAAACAAATACACCTTCACAAAAAAAATGTACAAAGTTATATAGTCTTATATTACTGAAAATCGGCAAATATCAAAGACAACTGACTGTAATTATTGTTGCACATGCCTGGGTGTTCCCTTGATGTGTTGGGCATGTTTGGGTGAGTCATAAATTAAAGACATATGTAATTTGCAAATTGTACATTTATTCTAAAATTTTTATTTTTCTTGCCTAACGTCAGCAGTATCTCCAATTATGCTGTTTAATCAAGATTTCCACAAAATTTCTGTTCTCTTGATGGTAATGCCAAATTACATAATCTTTCTTGAGTCATTGAAATTATTATATGGTTTTAAAATTCCAACCTGGGAAACCTCTCTGCCGAGGCTGTAATGATTAAAACTGCCAATAAAGTTCTTCAGACATTACTTAAATTAAAAAATGAACCACAAATATGACTAACATGTTCAAACATTGTCATGGGATTTTATGTGATAAACTATTTTTATCATAGAAAATACTACTACATATTTTAACTCATCTACATTACTATTTTTATATCACAACTGTAATTGTCTCTTAATGTCTAGATCCATTCAGTATTTTTTCTTTTTTTGTTTTTTTTGAATAGTTCTGTTGCAATAAGTATTTTCTTCTTTTAAATTTTTCAACATTATGGTATTATGAAGATAACTTGAAAATAGCAGTTTGATACTCAATTTGTTAAAATCTCTCTTCAATTAATAATATACTTTGATTTATGATTTGCCTTTCTGAAATTTGTTTCAGAATTATTTATACATGAATCTTCTTTCATTGTCATAAAAACTTTATAATTCCCTTTTTAAAAGTTCTCTCCCCACTGAAGGAGGAAAAGTAAAATGTGTAGCTGCCTTAAATTGTGTAGGCCAATGACTGAGCCTTTGATCTTAGATTGTCTGCTGGATGTAGTTCACCTTGAACCACATACTATGCTTACCACTCACTAACATATGTAAGGATTTTTTTAAAGGACTTTGAAAATGAATATATTCTATCAGCTTTAAAACAAAAGTTCTCTCCCCAACACCCCCCTCCACCTTTTTTCTTTTTTTTTTTTTTTTTGTGGAGACAAGGTCTTACCATATTGCCCAGTCTGGTCTCAAACTCTTGTTCTCAAGAGTTCTTATGGCTTGGTGTCCCAAAGCACTGGAATTACCGGTATGAGCAACCATGCTTGGCCTTCTTTTAAACAACTCTTTATACTTTATCTAAGCATAACCTTTGTTGCATATTTTATGCCAATTTTTTCAATTAAGAAAACAATTTCTAAAAGTAAACTATATATATGTATATATAGTTTAATGCCTTTAACAAAGTATCAAACTAGATCTGTTTTGTTTTGTTAGTTTTTAAAAGTTAAAATTAAGCAATAGATTATACTAAATAAATGTGGATGGCACAAACTCAAAATTAATTTCATTTTTGGTGATTATTCACTCATTTGGGAATGTTATTTTGCCATACTCTCCTAGTGGATCCTAATTGTTCTAACATGTGGTCCAAATTCCCATTATGTGTCAAATGATGGTGTAGGGTCCAATTTCATATGTGTTTCTTCATGCTAGTTCATTTTTGGGCTGACCCAGGAGATACTGAATTTTATCTCTGAATTGTTCCAAAGAATAGTGTTGCCATGGGTGCAGATGAGCTCATTTCTCCCAGTAATAAATTCCAACTCTGTGCATATGTAGCACAAAGAAATGCTTCTGGATTTTTGGTAAACATTCTGGCTTAATCACCTTATTCTTTGCCAACCATGTTAGTGAGATTAGGTAAGCCATGAAGCTTGCCCTCATCAATCTCTTAAATCAATGCCTAAAATTGAAAATTATTTTCTCAGCTCTTCAGTAAAGTCTAAACCTATTTTCACAACTGATGTCAACCAGTGGAATACCGTTGCGTTTTGACTTGTTTCCTTTTCTGGTAGTTCAACAACACATATAGTGAATATTACTTCATCAACATGAATTTTGACCCTGTTACAACCTAGTTGAACTGAATAATAGTATCTTTAATTTTATTTATTTATTTATTTATTTAGACAGGGACTCACTTTGTCCGCCAGGCTGGAGTGCAGTGGTGTGATCACAGCTCACTGCAGCCTGGACCTCCCTGGCTCAGATGATTCTCCCATCTCAGCCTCCTGAGTAGCTGGGACCACAGGTATGCACCACCACACCTGGCTAATTTTGGTATTTTTTGTAGACAGAAGGTTTCACCATATTGCCCAGGCTGGTCTCAAACTCCTGGGCTCAAGAGATCACCTGCCTCAGCCTCCCAAAGTTCTGTTATTACAGGCATGCGCCATTGTGCCCAACCAATAGTATCTTTTTAAAAATTACATATGTTTTTTTCCTCACCTTATTACTCATTAAATTAGGAGCTTCATTTTGAATTTTCTAACCTTGAGAGTGATCATTTGCTTCATTATATTTTTGTTCATTTTAGCATCAAAATGTGAAACAATTTCTACCAAACCTAGATATTGTGCTTTTACTGACACAGAAAGCATCATTATGCATGGCAAATTTTGGGTACGTAGTGTCATCCTTTTCAGAACATCAGAGTAAGGTTCTGAGGTGGCATTTCCTTATCTTTATTGAATATGATCAATTATTCTTCATTCATCCTTTTGTTTCAGAAATTGCATTGTACTTTTTCTATGTGCAAATAACGTTTTGTGACATGTAATTACATCTTCATTTGGTGAAGAATATGAGGTTGTAGGCATTTCATATGACCTGTGCAGACTGTGAATTGATAAGAATAATTTGCTAATTTTAATTTTTTAATCGCAATTAAGTCTTCATTAAATAGAGAATACGTAATATCTTGGTCAGGACTTTTCTGTGGGGCATACTTGCCAGACATTTGCTTATTTCCCTTGTTTCCAGTTTTAAAATACGTATGCAATCTGCCTCTTTGAGGAACTTCTACTTATTTTCTGGTTAGCTCATTTTCTTTCTGAGTTCCACTTTTGTATATTTTATTTCTAACATGATCTCAATGATCCAAAGCATTAAACAATAAAACTCAAAGTGTATGTAATTTAGACACACTTTTATTTAAAATGTAAGTGGAAGTAAATTTGAAAATAAAAAATTGTAATAAAATATATATATTTTAGAAAATTATATTTCTTTGGAAATATCAAAAGTTATATGCTAAAATTAAAGGAGGGTATACCTTTTAATTAATAAAAACATTTTAAATAAAAAAGATTAAAATGAAGTTAAAATATTTCTATTTAATTTTTTGAAAATTTAATTAAATCACATTAAATATTTTTATAAAACTACAGTGATTTACAATTCCAAGATTCATTGTCTCTCCAGTTACCAATGTAAAGATTCAGTGTCAAGCTTTATACTTGTTGTGTCTAGACCTATTTCTATTAAGAGTAATATGAATTGTTTAATATTGCAAAATATTTTATTGCCATTATGCAACTGCTGTGAACATCATGGAAGTTGTGAGAATCTCTAGAACTGTAACTTGGAGTATTAAGTGAATAAAAAAATGGATGTTTGGCACTACTGGGAAATGATAGTATATTTTGAGAAAATCCATTACATTTCTGTTCTCTAAGAGAAATAAATCAATTTGTGTTGTCTCTTACTGAAGCAGTGTCTACCTCTGACATTGGCATCAGAGCAATTCTATTAGTCCATTCTCACACTGCTATAAATATGTGAGGCTGGGTAATTTATAGAGGAAAGAGGTTTAATTGGCTTACAGTTCCACAGTCTGTACAGGAAGCATGATGCTGGCCTCTCCTCAGCTTCTGGGGGGCCTCAGGAAACTTACAATCATGGCAGAAGGCCAAGAGGAAGCATGCACATCTTACATGGCTGGAGGAGGAAGAGAGTGAGGGGAAGTGCTACACACTTTTAAGCAGCTGGATCCCGAGAGAACTCTATCATGAGAACAGCACTAGGGGGATGGTGCTAAACATGAGAAACGGCTGCCAGGATCCAGTTACCTCCCACCAGGCCCCACCTCCAGCACTGGGAATTACATTTCAACATGAGATTTGGGTAGAGACACAGATCCAAACCATATCAGCAATACAAAGCCTTTCAAGACTTCTAGACACAATTGCCTTCTGTTTCAAAGTCTTTGGAAAGAAATGCAGAATCCTTTCCCAACCCTGGCTGGTGTTGGTTATGAGTTAGGTTTAGGTTGCAGGTCACACTGAGCCAGAGTGCATTTGTGGCACTTGCAGAAGTGCATGTCCCCTAAAATATAGAGTCTAGGGTGGATCCCCTTTTGCTGAGGTCAGGGAAATCAGTACTGACACCTTGCATCACAGCAGTGTGGATCAAAGAAGAGATTGAGGGTTATAAAAATTATTTCTTTTTTTGTGTTAAAAAAAGACTTGTTAAATACAAACATGGGCTGAAACTCTTATAAATTAATAGCCAACACCCAACAAACCAAACCAGATACCAAAAAAACTAGCAGAAAACCCTAACCCAAAACACTGTGTAAAGTTTTCTCAAGTGAAGGATAAGCGTATTCTTTTGCCAGATCAGTTGTTTTTTATAGCTCAACATCCACGTGTAGCCCAAAAAAGTGTATCCAAAAATGAAAAAGAGCTTGTGCATATTATTAACAAGTGTGGTCTCCCTGTTGTACTTCATGGCGCTTATCCCAACTTGTAGTTAATTTTAAATTTATGTATCATATGTTTAGTGTTTGTTTTTCTTGTTGGAATGTGAGGAAGATAATGAAGCCTACCTTTTTCTTCCTTCTTTGAGTTCAGAATCCATTAAGAAATAAGACAGTTTGGGAGGCTGAGGCGGGCAGATTGTTTGAGGCCAGGAGTTCGAGACCAGCCTGGGCAACGTGATGAAACCCTGTGTCTACTAAAAATACAAAAATTAGCCAGGCATGGTGGTGCATGCCTGTAATCCCAGCTACTGGGGAGGTTGAGGCATGAGAATCACTTGAACCCAGGAGGCAGAGGTTGCAATGAGCCGAGATCACACCACTGCATTCCAGCCTGGGCGACAGAGCAAGACTGCCTCAAAAAACAAACAAACAAACAAACAAAAAACAAACAAAATAAGACAGACATCAGACACATAAAAGTATCAGCCTAATTACTGGTAACTTCACTTGCTGCTGGTTTTTATAACTCATTCATTCAAAGGGGGATGGAGTTTTTGCAAATTTAATTATAACCTTGCTGGATACACACAACACTCACAATCACCCATTCCCGAGTTCTTTTAGGAGATACCTTAAACATTTCCAGAGATTAAAAAAAAAACTATTTAAAATTTCTTTTAATTAAAATAAATTATCATATGGCTCGCTGGGAGTAGAATTGCAAAAGAATGAAGCCACGCTACACAAAAACAGGACCGTGCTGGGTGATGCATAGAGTGTGTACACAGGGCCCGTACATGTTTGAACACAGGAAGTAGTGACTCTTCTCTGCATGCATGCCGGGTCATTCTTTCTCAGCATGTTCAGCCAGGGGTGATGGAGATGGATATGTAAGGAGGATACCTAAGATTCCAGAGTTCCTGACTCTGCAGGCATCGTAGAGTCTTCAGCATAAAACAGAGACCTCAATTTTCATTCTTTTTGAAAGGATGGCTTGAGAGAGTTCAGTTAGGTCGTGTGAAGTTGCCAGGGGCCTCATACTGGGAGAGAGATAAGAAACGAGTGAATAAATAAATGGAAGTAGCTCAGAAAGAACGTTCAGACAGAGTAGAAACATATATTCATCAAAAGTAAGTAAACAAAACCAGATTAATGCTTAGAATGAGATTGTGGATTGGGGAGGATTAGTCCCTCCCAGGAGGCCATGAGCCAGAGGTGAGCCTGCCTGCAGTGGTCGTGCAGGGGAAGCTACAGATAGGAGGTGTAGGAAGATGTGATAGGGCTTACAGATAAGAGTCAAAAAATAAAATAAAATAAAATAAAATAAAAATGCTCTGTCTTCTAAATAAATTGATTCAGAAGTCTGGATATCCTGCAGCACGCCTGATGGGTTGCTGCTAGTGGAACAGACTAAGAGCTTGTTGCCCTCAAATGTGAGCTGAGTAAAAAGCCATCGCTAAGAGGAATGTACACAGAAACTTACAAGGTACACCTGAAGGTGAGGCTGCCTTGCAGAAGACCATTTCACGTGTTTGAACTTTAAGAAACATTGGTTCAGATCTAACACTACGTAGAGTTTTGAGTGAATGGTTAGTAGCATTTTCTTTAAAAGGGGACATTTCTACCCACAAACTAAATGACCCAAATAAGGCAGATACTATGGGGCTCAGCCAAGTAAACCATTCTGTCCGCACTGGTATCCCAGCCATGTCTTATTTATTTACCTAGCTTTACTTTAGATTTTTATCTTACTACAATTATAGTAGGAGATCTAATAAATCCAGCAATAGGAACAGAGAGACCTTAAATATGTAGATAGCAGCCGAGTAAATTTTTTTTTTTTTTTTTTTTTTTTGAGATGGAGTTTCGCTCTTGTCACCCAGGCTGCAGTGTAATGGCATGATCTCGACTCACTGCAACCTCTGTCTCCCAGGTTCCAGGGACGATCTCCTGAGTAGCTGGGATTACAGTTGCCCGCCACCATACCCAGCTAATTTTTGTATTTTTAGTAGAGGCAGGCTTTTGCTGTGTTGTCCGGGCTGGTCTCGAATTCCTGACCTCAGGTGATCTACCCACCTCGGCCTCCCAAAGTGCTGGGATTACAGGTGTGAGCCACCGTGCCCGGCCAGCCAAGCAAATCTTATATGTCCTGTGCAATTTTATGGGGGCAAAGTAGGCTGGAAGGTGGAAATGTCCTTGCAAATCTGCACCTTCTGAAGAATTTGATTTTTGAAGACTAAGGGGTAACAAGGCTGGCTGTTTACTTTCATTCTTCAAAGTGAAAATTTAGCCTTGGATCCATCCTTTGAGATCATCTAATCTCACCTTCTCCTTTCAGAAAGGGTAACAGACCCATCAAGGGCCAATGCTTTGTTAAAGATTCTAACACCCCACTAGCAGTCAACCAGGATTCCCTGTATTCCCAAAATCGTAACTCAAAGGCATCCTCTGATTAGACTGGAATATTGCGGACCAAAAGAATCAGTATCTTCTGGTATGTGTGACATCTGGGCAGTAGGGGCTCCTGAGGCTGCCCTCAAGTCCTTCAACCAGTTTGTCCTCATGCATAGACCTTGTGGGACTCTCCCATTCCCCTGCCACCCACAGGGAAGACTTTGGAGGAGTAATGAGCCCTGCTGGAATGTGCTTCCAGCCACCACCACCCACATGCTGGGGTCCTGGCTTCCTGATGTGGCCCGTTGTCTTGGAGAACACAGAGGGTTTTGTGCTATTTTCTTTCCTTAGTGATTCAGGAAGAGAATTTACACACAGCTCAGTGACACTGGGGGAAAGTGAGGATTCACCTTTAGAGATCTGAACGTCAGATTTGAAATGTTCTGCAATTGATCAGCTGGGTCCGCGAGATTGATCTTCCTGCCAGTCCCCTTCTCACGCCTCTTTTCAGGCAGGAATGTCCTCTTTATGGTTTAACTCACCCCCAGAGCCCTCCTCGTTCCCTCTCTACTATACTTTGGGGGCTTTTCAGCCTCAGGAAAGCTCTCTTCCCTCCTGTGACCCCCCTCAGATAAGAGAGAAAGAGACTTCCAGGAACTCATCAAAGGGCTGCGAACAGCCAGCAACTTCAGACTACCCAGGAAGAATATAAAGCAAGATGTCAGCTTTCCTTCCGTGTAAAATCCAACCCCAAAGCTATCTTAAGATAGGGCACATGGCACGATTCAACAGATCTTTGCTGACTGAATGAATGAATTTGCAGTCACAAAGACTGAGATTTCAGAACATGGCGAGGTCTGTTTAACATTGATTGTCTGATTTCAGAGAAAAGGAAACAGAGAGGCAAATTTCCTTTAATTTCAATTAGAATATTTTGGAGATGACAGCAGTCTTAGTGATTATTCTGTTTCCTTATTGTTTTCTACAAATAGGAATTTAATGACCTGAATTTCTCATTCTCCGAACTTTGGTTTAATAACGTGTATTCAAGTATTTTTATTTTTGACTTGAATAGAATACCTATTGGAAAGATACCCAAACTGCTCTTTCCTCAAATTTCCCATTCCTCGCTCATGCTTCCTAAATACTTGCCTGTGGAGTGGCTCATTAAGCTGGGAAACAGGTGGTGACTTTGGGATCTTTATGCTTTAATCCTAGGTCTTGCTGTGGGCTCATGATGTCCAAAGTGGGGCCCCTTGACAGTTACAAAACTGCCTGAGGTTCAGATTTACAAATAACGGACAATCCTGCCAAAGCTGCTTTGATGAGTACAATTAAAAAACAACACAGACATTTTAAAAAAGCTATTTTATGCCACTATTAAGTAATTTAGATAATCTAGGATGTTAATAATTAAGATCCATGCCCCAAAACACCATACAGCAAATTCTTACAGATTTGTGGTTCAGTTCCAGCTCTTAGAGAAGTGAAGGAAAAGCCAGTACAGTGGGTATGAGGCTTTAGACACATCATTCAAACTATTCAAGCCTCACCACAGCTTAAATAGTGTTCAGCACACAGTAGGTCTTTCATGCATTCTTATTGGATGATGAGTGCACGTATCTGTAAATAGAGAGTGTACTTAAATTCTTTTAAAAAATAAGGCTGGGTGCAGTGGCTCATGCCTGTAATCCCAGTGCTTTGGAGTCTGAGGGTTGGAAATTGCTTGAGACCAGGAGTTTGAGACCAGCCTGGGCCACACAGTGAGAACCCTGTCACTACCAAAATTTATATATATGTGTGTGTGTGTGTGTAATATACATACATGTATGTATATATAAAAACAGATATATATATATACACACACGTTTGTATATAAATTAAAAATAAAGAATAAGCTAAAGAATACAGCAGAACAAGGCCAGGCGTGGTGGCTCACACCTGTAATCCCAGCACTTTGGGAAGCCGAGGAGGGCGGATCACGAGGTCAGGAGATCGAGACCATCCTGGCTAACACGATGAAACCCTGTCTCTACTAAAAATACAAAAAAATTAGCCAGGCGTGGTGGCGGGTGCCTGTAGTCCCAGCTACTTGGGAGGCTGAGGCAGGAGAATGGCGTGAACCTGGGAGGCGGGGCTTGCAGTGAGCAGAGATTGCACCACTGCACTCTGGCCTGGGCAACAGAATGAGACTCTATCTCAAAAAAAAAAAAAAAAAAAAAAAAAAGAATATAGCAGAACAAGTGTTTTTGTTTTTTTTTTTTAACTTTTAAGTTCAGGGGTACAAGTGCAGATTTGTTACATAGGGAAACTTGTGACATGGGGGTTTATTGTACAGATTATTTCATCACCTAGGTATTAAGCCTATTATCCATTAGTTGTTTCTCTTGATCCCCTCCTTCCTCCCACCCTCTACCCGCCACAAGACCCCAGTATGTGTCATTTGCCTCTATGTGTCTATGTGTTCTCATCATTAGCTCCCACTTATAAGTGAGAACAAGTGGTATTTGGTTTTCTGTTCCTGTGTTAGTTTGCTAAGGATAAGGGCCTCTAGCTCCATCCATGTCCCTGCAAAGGAAGTGATCTTGTTATTTTTTCATGGCTCTGTAGTATTCCATGGTGTATATCTACCGTATTTTCTTTATCCAGTCTATCACTGGTGGGAATTTAGGTTGATTCCACGTCTTTGCTATTGCGAATGGTGCTGCAATGAACATATGCTTGCATGTGTCTTCATAACAGAATGATTTATATTCCTTTGGTTATATACCCAGTAATGGGATTGCTGGGTAGAAGAACAAGTCTAAACTTCTCCCTGGTTAAGCATAATGAAATTATACATGTACATGGCAGGCACCCAACACATGATAGGTACTGATATAGACTTGCAGCATTTTTAACTGCTGCTGTAAAACCATAACTGCTGCTATTGTCATTCATCCATTCAGTAAATATTTAGTGAGTATCCAGTATCCACCATGTGCAAGGCACTGCAGATATAGCTATCAACAAATTATTTATACAATATAGTGAAAAGCATATGGGCTTTGGCATCAGACACACCAGCTCTCTTACTTAACTAGCTCTAGTGTGAACTTGCTGTGCTAACTTCTCTGAGCTTCAGTTTTCATATCTGTAACATGGGGATAATAGCATCATCTTTGAAAGTAGGGTTGTTATGAGGATTACACGAAATTAGTAATGTCTGAGAAGTTTACAGAATCATAGAATGTGGTCTAATTTATCATTAGTGGTAGTAGTCTACTTCCACAAGTTTTTCTGTTGAAATGTTGCAGCTGCTATAGCATTTCACCACGAGAGGGTGGCCTGACCACACTACTTGAAACTTGTCTGTCGTATGCAGATGGCTCTCAGCATTGAACACAGCATTAGCCTCATTTTCTGAGTTTAGCACAACATTTAGAGGTCTGAACAGCTTAGTCTAATATTTTTAAAGTGTCAGGTTTTAACCTCTAGGCTTCTATTCAACTGGGTATCTATGGAACGATTAATTAAGTATTCTACATTCCAGATGTTGAAAATATTTTTCAAATTAGGACTCAGCAGGATCTGAAATTTTGAGTGTTAAAAATTAGGCCAAGTTATCTAAAAGCATTAGGTTGTCTTTGGGTATATCCAGAATTTCATGCAGAGCTGGCCAAGCTGTTAAACTCAGGCCTCCCTGCAGTAATTTGAAGTTCGTTTAAATTCAATTTACTCTGTACAAGCCGTTACAGTAGCCAGAGGATACAAAGCTGGAGTCTTTGATTCAACAGATATTTACAGAGAACCCACAATGTACCATAGTTTCAGCAAGGGGTTAAAAAAAAGAGACCAAAGTTAAGACGTGGTCACTGTCATTAAGAAATCTGTGAGATTTATCAAGCTCCTAAGTGGAAAGTAACAAGCAAGAAGAGAGCAGCTCAATGGGCTGAGACGATAGAGCAGGGTCTGCTGGGTCTTGCACCAGGGGCTGGCTTGCAGCTATCTGTAGGCCTCTTTGTTGAAGAGGCGCAACTCCCTGCCTCACCCATGACCGATGGACTGGACTCTGCCTATATGATGTCCCAGTGGGGAACATTTGTATCAGTGCTTCTAAACATTCATGCCACGACACACAGGTATATTGCTAAGAACCATAATGAGGATGTCAGAGGCAATTTTCTTTTTTCTTTTCTTTGAGACAGAGTACCCCTCTGTCACCCAGGCTAGAGTGCAGTGGCAAAATCTCAGCTCACTGCAACCTCCGCCTCCCCGGTTTAAGCGATTCTCCTGCCTCAGCCTCCTGAGTAGCTGGGGTGGCACATGCCACCACACCCAGCTAATTTTTGTATTTTTAGTAGAGATGGGGTTTTGCCATGTCAGCCAGGCTGGTCTCGAACTCCTAACCTCAAGTGATCTGCCCGCCTTGGCCTCCCAAAGTGCTGGGATTACAGGCTTGAGCCCCCGTGCCCGGCTGTAATTCTCTTTTACTGTGAATCTCAGCCAAGGAACCAGGGAGCAAAACCTGTAGCTTGCTTTATCCTCCAATGAGTCCTTCTAATTTTATTTTGTCCCCTCAATCTGTTAGGAGGCCAGAGATGTCATCTTAGTCAATTCATTTCTCTTGTTCTGGAACAGGTCATGTGGCAGGGGCAGGGGGTGATGTAAAGGCATCGGTGAGTGTGTGGAGCTGTTAAGCCCTTGACATCACCTGGCCACGTGGGCATCTGTTGAGATGTCCGTTACTCATCTGGTTCTTGGTTATCAGTTTATTCGGGTTGCCTAGGAGACATCCTTTCTCTCCCTGATAAGTTTCAGATTCATTGGCTCACTCTATCTCCTGGATGCTTTGGGGGACAGGAATTGTTCTGTCACACTGGAATTCAGCAAATTCTCTGAGGCCACCCATGGCTCTGTCCAGCAGTCCCAGAAACAGTAGGCAACAATGTCTTCTCTGCATCTTGCTGCCTCCCAGGGATCTTCCCCAAGAATGGGGACATTTTCCTGCTCTCAGATGCCTCATACCCACCTGGGGACTTTAGTGTCTCCCTGGGGTTTGCCCAAGGTGCCCCTTCCCCACACAGTCCCCAACTTCTACTATGCCATTGCTTCCCCTTAGGTTCCCTATCTCAAGCTTCTAAAATCTAGGAACGGGAGGGACCCTGGCTCTTGTATTCGTGATTTGCCTCTAAAACCCGTACGCCAAATTCTCTTTGTGGCACTTAAATTTCCTGTCTTTTTGAAAAAACAAAATCTGGAATGAATCTCAAAGGTTGTGTGATTTTCTCCTCGCTGCCTCCTTTCTCCCTACAAAGCAAGTACAGGTGAATCCAGCAGCTTGGGGTTGGGCAAGAGGAGAAGGGTAGAAAGGTGAAAGCAAATATAGGGAAAAATATTGGTTAATATTTCAAATATATTATCCTGCCATACCAATAATAAAGTACCAGCATTTGTGGATAATTTATCTTTTTTTATAAGTTGAAGTGGTTTCAAGGTTATCCCTATAATAACTTCCATCCTGTTGTTACTCTGAATTTCAGCTCAATCATTTCTTCCTCAGGGAAGGAAGGGTCCCCTGACCTACCCCCATCTATGCTTTCATAGCACTATTTATTTCCCTCCTATAATACTTAATCTTGTTTTGTAAAAGTTGTCGTGAAATACACATAACAAAATGTACTATCTTAACCATTTTTAAGTGTAGAGTTCAGTGGCATTAAGTACATTCACATTGTTGTGCTACCGTCACCATCATCTATCCACGGAAATCTCTTCATCTTACAAAACTGAAATTAAATTAATGTAATTTGTGTGGTTTTTTGGATTAATATCTGTCTGCTCCCATGGGCTCCAAGTTCCATAAGGGCTTAGACTGCCCTGTTTTGTTCTTCGCTGTATGTTACTGTCACACTCAGAAAACACTGGTTGAGCGGGCACTCTGTGGTATGCACTGCGTCAGACACTAACACTTACTTTTCATATATGCATTCTTGACTGGGAAAGAAAGGAAGGAGGTACAATTGTTGTGACAGAAATTGCTCAAACCTTGGGTGTACATGAAAGTGTGTTGTACAATTCAACAGCATATAGACAAGTATGAGACTTTAGGCTAACATGACTAAAACGGCATGCCTTCCCCAAAATATAATGAAATAAGGAAATAGGAAAAGAAACACAAAAAACACCATAAGCAGTAATCGAATGAAGAAATATAAAATAGTACAATAAACTTTAAAGAAAAAAAACCTGGCCATTATGAAAAGACTCAGAAGATGCTGGAACAAATTATCCAGTAGAACCCTAGTAATGCCTGAATTCTCCAGACTGGAGAGGCAATAAGAATTCTAAGAATTCTCACTACTAGCCCCAAAGTTGAAGAGAAGCAGATGGAACAAAGTGACCTTATTTTCTCCTTCTGACTGAGGAATCATGGAAATGATACTGGAAGAAAGGAATGAGTGAGGATAGCTCTATAGCTACACATGGGACTGGAGAAATCTACCGAAGCCCAAGGTCACTGAGCAATGGGAAGGAGACGCTTTCATCTCCATCGCCATTAGGTAGGGTGATCCTTTGTACAGCACAGATAGCAAAATAATGGAAGAGAGAACAGGATTAACTTTTCCAACCAAATCTGCCCTGCCTACCATCTCAAGGGTAAGGGCCCAGTTGGGTCTTCCGCAGAAAACTTAAACTGGTCTCAGACACGGTGAGAAGAGAGCCAAGAAGTCATCCCACTCTGTCAGACCACATAGAAAGTCCACACAGGGCTGGTGAACATAAGCAAAATGCAAATAAACAGCATAGCAGGAATGCAAACCCACTACAGTAAAAGAAACAAGTAAAACCCCAAGTCAAAGCAACCAGGCTAGATGTATATTGCACAGATTGTGTCTAGAAGAAAACATAAGGGACAGAAGAAGTTCTTTGCAATCACTTTATGTTTTACAGCAACTTGGCTTTATAAGAAAACAAATATAATAAGTCAAGAACTCAAAGATAATAAAACAATAGAATAAAATCAAGGAGTTATGGAAGCACTATGGAATTAGAAGAATTAAACACTATCACTCTCAAACTCATAATTGCTAACTGCAAAGAGCACAATTTAAACATTGCTGAAATTTGAATTATTAACATAGAAGAAAGGCTTGAGGCCGAGCGTGGTGGCTCACGCCTGTAATCCCAGCACTTTGGGAGGTAAAGGCGGGTGGATCACCTGAGGTCAGGAGTTCGAGACCAGCCTGACCAACATGGTGAAACCCCGTCTGTAACTAAAAATATAAAAATTAGCCGGGTGTGGTGGCTCATGCCTGTAATCCCAGCTACTCGGGAGGCTGAGGCAGGAGAATCACTTGAACCCAGGAGGCGGAGGTTGCAGTGAGCCAAGACCGTGCCACTGCACTCCAGCCTGGGTAACAGAGTAAGACTCCATCTCAAAAAAAAAAAAAAGAAAAAAAAAAGAAAAAAGAAAGGCTTGAGACATTCTAAATAAATTAAATGGAAAAGACAAAAGATAAAGCAATTAAATTGAAGCTAATGGATGTAAAAGACAAAAAAATTCTACATAAAAACATTGGATGTCTCCAAAGAAGTATTCAAGGAAATAACAGTAACTTTTCTCTGAATTGAAAACAAAACTGAGTCTGCAAATCCATCCCTTGGACACTGTTGGTGGAAATGCACAGTGGTGCAGCTATGAGGAAAGATAGTAAAGGGGTTCCTCAAAAAATTAAAAATGGAATTACCATATGAATTTGCAATCCCACTTCCGGGTATTTATTCAAAAGAACTGAAATAAGGATCTTGAAGAGATACTAGCGTTCCCATGTTCATTGCAGCACTATTCGCAATAAGCAAGTTGTGGAAATAACCTAAATGTTCATCAAGAGTTGAATGGATAAAGAAAACACAATAATATAAATACAAACATGAGGAAGAATAGGAGGGAGTAGGAAAAAAACTGGAGGATCTGAAAGTTTTCATCTCTCATAGCAAATTGCAAGGAGTGAAGAAAAATCGTCCCCCCTAAAATAGGTAGCTTTAAACTCCAATCTTCTCATGTTTTTAGTAAACTCATTTCTTAACCTCAGAGATATCTTTTTAAAAATATAGCTTTAAAAAGTGAAAAAAACTTTTATTTGAAGTTCAAAAATTACTTCGATTTCACCGCAGTTTCTTTTACTTCTGTAAAATCAAGTAAATTTAAAATTAATTCTTTTTAATGGAAAGTATGTATATACAAATAAGCCCATTTTTATAAATGGATTTTCCCTCCTCCCTCTCTCTACTTATCAGTTCTTTTTTTCTGTATTTTTGCATAGAAAGATATATGTGATCATTTTAACCTTATATGAACAATAGTTATTCCTGGATGTAGAATTTGGATTTTTAAAAAAATTACATTTGGCTTTGTGATTTTCTGCAGTCTTTATATTTTTTAGAATAGGCATGTATCATTTTTACCAAAACAGGTGATTTTTAAATGTAAAAACCAAAGAAAAGACTAGAAATCAATATGCAAGATATGAATAGTAGTCAGCTTTGGGCAGGGGATAATTGGATGATAATTAGATTTTTTTTCTTTGTACTTTTCTGTATTTTTTAAATTTTCAAAAAAATTAATAGAGGAAAAAACCCAAAAGGATAAGTTGAAAATATCTGCTTTATACCAACTGAATCGAAATCATGCTGGTCTCATTTATGGGCTGCCTAAGAAATTCAAGGACAGGTTGATAGAATGACTGGCTGGCCAGAATGGGTTGTAGGGTCTGTAATAATGAGCTTCAGAATGACAGGCTAGGGTGGCACATGGCCACTCTTGGGTGGTCGAGAAGAAAAGTGATAGTGTCTGAGTACTGAGAGAATCACAGAAATTGCAAAAGAACAGTCAGATCTATTCATCATTGCATATACTCAAATATGCCATGACTCATTTTTTCCCTTGAAGCATAACACCTAGTAAAGTCCGTGAACGCTCATAGGTGTTAGTTTTTTCATCGACCTTTTAATGGAATCTTATTCTACTTATTAGGCACTCGATAAAGATGGAAATATGTTAATGAAAACTAATGAAACAATTTTAAAACTAAAAACGACAGCAGATTTTGCTAAATTAATAGGAAATGGATATGATTCTCAAGAAACAATAGGTAAAACATAAAACTAGCATGGCTGAAAAGTGGTTGTACAATAGTGATGCTCTAACCATGCTGGCCTGATCCTTCTCTTGGTGCGCTGAGACAGGCAAGCATGGCAAAGCTGAAAGACTGTGGAGTTTCAAGTCAAATTCTTGCCCCTCCAATTATAGTTTCCTTCTCCATAAGATGAAGATCCTACTGCTAACTTTGTTGATTTGATTAGGATAACAAGTGCATTAAAAAACTGTCAAGAGTTCAATGGAGGTAACTACTACTGGAGCATGAATCAGGGCAAACCTCTCCTCTTCTCCAGAATGACCACAGACTAGCTGTTACCTAAAATTGTGTGTTTTTTCTTCCTAATTGCTCTCTTTTTTTTTTTTTTTTAAGACAGAGTCTCGCTCTGTCACTCAGGCTGGAATGCAGTGGTGTGATCTCAGCTCACTGCAACCTCCTCCTCCAGGTTCAAGTGATTCTCCTGCCTCAGCGTCCCGAGTAGCTGGGATTATAGACATGCACCACACCTGGCTAATTTTTGTATTGTTAGTAGAGACGGGGTTTTGCCATGTTGGCCAGGCTGGTCTTGAACTTCTGACCTCAAGTGATCTGCCCGCCTTGGCCTCCCAAAGTGCTGGGATTACAGGCATGAGCCACAGCACCCGGCCCTAACTACTGTCTTTTTATTTATTTTTATTTATTTTTATTTTTTACTACTGTCTTTATGTCCAACTTGACCAATAACCAACCACACAGGCAGCTCCCTAGGGAATCTGCAAAATTAAACATGGATTAAACCTTATTCAGAGGCAGAGGGGGGACGTTCTGAGCTGACGGCCCTAAATCTATGTAGGAAGTACATGTGCATGAAGCCATGTTCTGAGCTGATGGCCCTGAATCTGTAAGGGAAGAACATGTGTGTGAAGCCTGTGTGTCCGGTGTGTACTGAGAGCTGGAGGGATCACAGAGATGGTTTGGTCCAACATCCTCACTTTATAGAACACGACACCAAAACCCAGAGAGGTGGACTTGCTTAGGCTCGTATTACTAGTAAGTAGCAGTCAGCATCCTGACTCAGAATAAGTACTTCTATTTTGGGTAAGCAGGGAAGTTTTAATGGGAGGACTGGCTTATGGAGAAGCACAGAAGTTCAGAAACTAGACTGGGGAGAAAGAGTTGGCCCTGAAAACCCCTGCCATAGCCCACGATTCCAGTAGCACACATGTCCTTGTGCTGCCTCTCTATATGTGGTGAAATTGTCACTTCCTTGTTGCAAGAAAGACTTGCCATCTTTTCTCCTCTTCTTGGTTCACCTGCTGATGAACACATTGTCCACTTCCAGAAGCATCACTGGGCAACATCTATTCTCTGTGATGTGTGCATGGGGCTGGCATGAAAAAGACCTGAATGTGAGCATTCCTGGGTCCCAGAGAAAACCATGACAAGGAGCAAAGCCAGAGCTGGCACTGGGCATCCTCCTGGACACAGAAGGAGGGGCTGAGGGAAAGATGCTGACTGGCAACAGGGGAGTTGGTAGCAGCACAGTCAGGAACTAAGATAGAAATATTCTTTCATCTCTTGCAGCCAGAAGGCAGGAAAAGCTGAAGAGCAGGCTCTGTATTTAATTACAAGATCTGCTGATCTCCAGAGAAGGTTGAATTTTGTGGGTCAGACCTAGAGTAGTTTCTAACAAGACCCTGGGAAGGAGAAAATCGGCAATGAAGTCAGGCCAAGAATAAACATGTAGCTCCACAGATGCTTAGGATCAGGCAGGAGTCGCAGTTACTGCCTCTCCTAACTTCTTAGACACCAGGTCTCTCACCTGAAGTCTGTGGCCTTGGTTGACTGTGCTTCTCTTCCATGGGGACTGAAAGTCTGTGTCTGGAAGCGTGTGCTTCTTTCAAGATGAGCTGTGGGCAGACTTTCTGACAGCACTGGGCTGAGATGTGTGCTTTGCCACATTTTTAATCTTCAATCCCTACTGGCCCCTTCTATCCTCACCTTCTTTTCCTTTCTCCAGGGTCTTCCCATCTGCAGAATTGAGAAAGCACACATTTAGAAATTCCAAGAGTACGGAACAAAAATACTTTATAAAAAGGAGACATGATCTCATAGAAGAGGGATGTTTATTTGCCCCAGCCCGGGAGAAGTTCATTCTGAGAGCATAATTTTAGAGTCGATTGGACAAACACACCTGGGAAGGAGCTGGATAAACTAAATTAGGAACAAAGAATGGCCATTGCCTCGGGCCCCCAAATCTGAAGACACTAGCACAGATTTAGAAACCCACTCTCCAAGTTACTTTTTCCCCTCCACTGGCTAATTTTCTACTTTTGCTATTTATTCATGAACTTTTCTTTATATTTGGAGACAGGGAGGAGAATGTTCTTGGGGATTTGACAGACTTGGGTTAAAACAAGTAGCTACAGACATCAGGTATTAGTAATGACTCTTAGAAAGAGACTGTCCCAGCAGGAGTGGATGTGGGCTTGGGGTTTGGACTTTGCTTTCCTTCATGTCTGTTTTTCCCAGAATCTGCTTTTCCCTTAATTTGCTCTCCATTTGTCCTCTTTCTACGAGGCTGTGGCATGTCCATTGGCCACCTCTGGCTTTCATATGCTGAGCTCAGTCTTCCATAAACAAGGCACCTTCCAACCCCTAGTTCTTGACAAAATAAACCATCGTTAGGCCTGACACATAGTTGGCACTCAGATATTTGTTAGAGAATGAAATGAATAAGTTCCAAGTTTAACACAAATGCAGAAATGGAGGCTCAGAGACCTACTTACTCACTGTCCCAAGGTGCATCCTGGCAAGTGGCAGAGCTTATAGTCTAGTCGAAGTCAAGGAAAAAGCATCTAAAAATACTAGTAAAATTCCAGTGGGCTCAGGGTGTTCTCATGTCATAAGATTAGAACAGGGTGCAATCGTTACAACTTTCCCCAGTGGTGAACTGGGATGGCTACCACTGAAAGAGAATGCACTGGTGGATGCAATAGCTCAGCCTCAGCGGAGGCTTGGGGGAAGTGGTCATTATTGAATTACTACTAAATGAATGCTCTTGCTGGGGGGTATTGATGCACTTGCAAAAGATTGAGGGTGAACAGTGGCCCATTTAAGGCCCTTGACTTATAACAGGCAGAGGTCCTCCTTGGTAGATACAAATATTCTTTCATCTCTTGCAGCCAGAGGGCAGGAAAAGCTGAAGAGCAGTCTCCATATTTAATTACAAGGACTGCTGATCTCCAGAGAGGGTTGAATTCACAACCCAGCAGGTGCACCTCACCAAGTCAAAACCCCCAGTGGGAGGAAAGAGGACTCTGAGACTCGAGATGGGGACATCTGAGTTGGTACGTTCAGAATTTTTTTATCCCCAGAATTCCCTGGACCCTCTGGGCTGTGGAAGAGGCTACTTTGCTATGCAGTCATCTGAGGCTTGAAGTGTTAAAAGTCTGAACTAGGATGGTTACAGTAAGACTTGAGAAGTGAAGGGAGTGATGTGGGAGATGATGGGAAGAAATGAGGTTTGTGTTCCAGTGGTCACTAATGCTCCAGTGCTTACTGGGATAAGAGGCAATTTAATACTTTGATGAATATGATATTGTAAGATAAATAAATATAGCTTGTCTACGTAGACAGCAGGTATAGTAACTCTTACATGTCCTCAAGATAGCATGTATTTTTCTTTTCCAATTTCCATTTTCAGTTTTATTTCATGAAATAATAACAATTCTCACAACAGTGATTAAACTAATAAATAACATTGTGCATTAGTGCATGAGAATGAAGAATGCACATTATTAATAAGTTTATTTATGATACCATCTCTACTCACCCTTTTTTTCTCCCAACAAAGTGCTTAAGGATCTCAAAAAGCTACCAAACAAATACACCCATACACACATATATACACAGGAGATAGAGTTATATATGTATATTTCACCACAAGTAAGAAATCTTCCAAATGACAGTTTATAAAGAAAGTGGTAATTTTAGAACAAAAATCATTAGAGATGGTGGACATTTATTAAATTTATATACTATCAAAACTTGGTTTTATTAATCTCAAACTCAATTTGAACATTTTCTAAATACAAATAGACAAAAATCTTACTAACATTATTGACTCTCAGGCGGAAAAATACATTCATGTGCCTTTTTTTTTCCTGGCAAAGCTATATATATCCCATCAATTTCAGTGGTTTGCAGATGTCTGGATTCCTTGGACCAATACATTTGAAAAAAAAACCTTTTGGGAACCAATATTGAGTCTCATTCTTAATTTTGCCAATTAAGTTTATTTGGAAAAAAATCACTGGTCTTTTACCACCATTCTTGTTCTTCAAAAGAATGAAGATTTAAAAGTAAAACAGTATGAAAGATATAATCTCACAATAAAAACTTATAAATTTATTCAATGAATTTAAAAATTAGCTTCATGAAAAACTCTTGGTTGTCTCATTTATCTCATTCCTCTGGGGATCAACGAAAAATTTTGTCAAGATAGGCATTGATGCTGTACATGAACAGAAGTTTAGGACCCACTAATGTAATGCATTTCTAGAAATTAGATTTAAGAAAGTTTTAATTATTTCCACTAGAGAGATGCAGAAAGCATATCACAGGATGATTTGAAGTCGGTTGCTCTGGGGCAGCTCTTCTCACATGTTAGCATCAGCATCCCTTACAGAGCATCTTAAAACACAAATTGGTATCCCACCCCAGAGTTTTTTGAGTCAGTGGATTAGGGGGAGGGGGCAGTCAAGAATGTGCATTTCTAACAAGTTCTCAGGTGATGCTGATGCTACTGACCTGGAGGTCACCTTTTGAGAACCACTGCTCCATGTTAATAAAAAGGCAATTGCTAAAATGTATTTTTCATTTTCAAGCAATATTATAAGAACTTATCAGACTTCTTATTTCTCAAAATGTAGAGTCACACCTCAATCTCTATTTTATAGAACAGAGAATGCAAATATCTTGCCCAAGTGTTCCCATGGCCTGGGATGCCCTTATTGCCTTGTCTTTTGAGTGAATGCTGACACATCTTTCTAGAGCCTGTTTAAGTCTGATCTCTTTTTTCCTTAACCCCTCAGGTTAAATCTATCTAATCATTCCTTCCCTTTTCTCTTTTCCTTTTCCCTCCCTCCCTTCCTTCCTTCTTTCCTCCCTTCCTTGTATGGATGTTCCTATTAGATTTTGGGCTTGTGGAGAACAGGTGCTGTAGCTCCTTTATTTTTCAGTCCTAGCATGTAGCATCAAGCCTGGTGTTACTTTTGTCCGCCTGTTTGGCATATCATGGCAATAGCAATATTAGTGAGTTGAGTAATCGCTACTGGATTTGCTCTCTTAGATGGTTTGGATTATTTAGGTTAAACATTTTGTCTCCCTCGCCCCTTATAGTCAGTGTTATTTTTCTGAAATCACGCTGATAGCTTCTTAAGCTGCACACTTAAGAAGTATCTACTATGGGGTACTAGCCAATTAGTCAAATATTGCAGCAAGCATATGGAAGTCCTCAGCTCCCATATTTGTCAATTATTAGCCTAATAGGCTTCCCTGTACATAATCCTATTTACTATATCCTGGGCAAAAACTTGCATACTATTTCTGCCAGCCTTGGGTGACATAAAAATGGGATGCTTTAGATATCCAAATTGAAAATTCTCCAAGTTTTTTTTGAATATCAAAAATACATGGAATAGTAAATATGCTTGGAGTATTTTTCCACATTCCATAGGTAGGAACTGAAAGCTGAAGCCATCTGGTGCACCCAAGTTTTTCAATAGTTCAGTGCCTCTTCTCCTCATTTCTTTACGTGCTATTTTTCTTTTGAAACTAAGGGACAAACATAATGGTATAGCAAAAATATTGACAGGTATGAATACGTGCTAAATGCAGATGATTTTATCTTTGAATTGATGAATTGGTTTTTGCCATTTTGGCCAGATTTTCTTTTTTTTAATTTAATTTTATTTTTTAAAATTATACTTTAAGTTCTAGGGTACATGTGTACAACGAGCAGGTTTGTTACATATGTATACATGTGCCATGTTGGTGTGCTGCACCCATTAACTCGTCATTTACAAGATCCTTGATTGTATGACCCAGGAAAAGGCTGATTGATTGTGGGAAAGTAGGGTTCACTACTTGCATTGTATTTATCATAATTTCTGGGCCCATGAAGACAGAGAAGAGGGAGCAAAACATATTTGGGCTATAGACTGGGCTAAGGAGCAGAAAGATATGCAGATAATATCGTGGGATAGAATAGGTAATGAGAATTGAAGTCCTAAAATTTTTAAGTTATTTTCTATAACTGACATAAAACATTTCCCAAAATATCATGTTAATCAAGTGAAATAAAGAGATAGCATTTTATTAATTTTGGCCAAAAGATGTCATTTTCCATCATACTTAGTGAAAAAGAGTTACTCGTTACTTTTTAGACATGTTTATATTGCTCAAACTCTTTCATTTGAGAAACGTAGAGTGTCTTGCCCTCAAACAGAACTACACAATTAATGAACATTTGTTTGAAGTGCTTTGTGACATTTCATTCAAAGGTGTCCACGAGATGCCACATGCTATTAGAAGTAGCAATCCTTGTTTTGTTCGTAGACAATTCAATTATAGAAAAGACCCAGAAAGAAGTTGCAAAAGGAATATCATTAAACAACCAGGTAGCTCTCTTCTCATGTATATTTTAGAGAGGGATCAGCTTGTGAGCTTGCAGGTAATTAACTGCAGAATTAGGTTGTCCATTGACCAAGCATTTATGGAGACTGTAAAGGATGAGAAGTAATACATAGCAAGTTTCCTTGTAAAAATCTCTAGGAAGTTCAGGGGGAAGGAAGGGGAGAAGGAAATTTATCTCTAGCCTTATTGGATACTGAGGAACTCTTCTATGTTTAAGAGCAACTCTGGGCCAGGCGTGGTGGCTCATGCCTGTAATCCCAGCACTTTGGGAAGCTGAAATGGGAGGATTACTTGAGTCCAGGGGTTCAAGACCAGCTTGGGCAATATGTCAAGACCCCGATTCTATTAAAAAATACAAAAAAAATTTACCTGGGTGTGGTGGCATGTGCCTGTAGTCCCAGCTACTGGGGAGGGTGAGGTGGGAGGATTGCTTAAGCCCGGGAGGCAGAGGTTGCAGTGAGCTGAGATCACACCACTGCACTCCAGCTTGGGTGACAAAATGAGACCCTGTCTTAGAAAAAAACAAACAAAAAATCCCCCTCCAAACAAAAAAAAAGCCCTATCCCATTACCTCTTTTTATTATTCTGGCCCCAAATAAGTTCACTCTTCTGAGTTTTATAGCATTTTCTGTCTGCCATTTTTCTTACAAATTAATGATACACTGCTTCAGTCATCACAGGGAGAGGTCAGAGTCCCATCTGCTGGTTAGGCTTTGTTTACTCTTGATGAGGGCAACTGTGTGTTAAAAAGTCTCACACACAGGTACTGCCTCCCTCCAGGGGCCTCAGTAACTTAACCATTGTTGGGACAGGTAGCCTGTGACAGGTGCAGTCAACTTGAGTCACTTCCTTCCTCTTCTCCTGTGGCTGCTCAGTGTGATGTCCCTCGTGCTGTCCCATACAGTCCCTCCAGTTAGAGGGTGAGACAATCCCATGCTTTGGGTTTGGGTTTAGGAAGATGGAAAAGGCTCATTTGGTGTTCAAGCAGAACACATGTCCACTGACCAGGTTATCAGTCAACTCTTCCCAGGAGTTTAGAGCATAATTACAGGTAATTAAAAATAACACAGTTCTTCAGTTCTGATCTATCATTGTCCCTTTTATGAGAGGCCTTACAGTGTGGAAGGGAGGCCAGCTAAGGCAGGATTTGGGAATTCTTAGGTGTCTTTAGTCAATAGCATCTTAAGCTTCATCAACCCTGCCACTTGAGCTCTTAATTGTGTGTGCGTCTTTTATTCATCTCACAAACATTTATTGAAGGCCCGATCCATTCTTCCGCACTAGATTCAACTAGATTGTACATTACCGGAAAGGCAAGGGACTACATCTTTAAACTTCTCTGTAGCTCTCCTCTTTGCCTCTTTATTTTAGAATCTAGCAAAGTACTGTGTACTTTGTAGGCACTCAGTGATTATTTCTAATTAAATGAAACACTGAACAAAGTCCCAGCTTCCTGAGACCTCAGACAAGAAGACAAGTATTGGGTAGATGAGGGAAAACCTAGCAGTTTTCGAGTACTCTATGACAGTGCCTTTGCTAACTACATTATCCAACAGTTCTGCCAGCTAGGGCCCAGGGCCTAGTTCTGGTGATTTTGAAAGGAACTGTTAGTGTCTCCCATGGAGAAAGTTCATGGGTAACAGCATTCTGGGACCACACCAAATATTGATTCCTGGAATGACAGTCCAAATTGACATGAATGCTCAATTTGAGAGCCAGACATAGATAAAAGATGGAGTATTGGGGACACCAGGGCTACAAAGAGGCTACAATGGGAAGGCCCAAGGGAGAGCTGGATGTGGACCTTGCCAGAAAGAAATAAAGAGAATAAAGAAAGGACAGGTGGTTTGAAACAAATGCCATGTTTTCTAACGCTCCCTGTGAACCAGTGAAAAGAACTGAATTATTATTCTCATCAGAGTCGGAGTCAAGATAAACCCAGGATACTTCTCAGACTGCTAGCATAGAAAGACTGAAGAAATACCGGAAAAGTATATTAAAAATGTAAGTTTAAATTTAAAAAATCTGATTTTTTAAACACACACACACACATTTTATTTAAAGAGAATGAAAACAATCTAAACATGAGGCTTTTTAAAATGTGGGGCCCTGGCCAAATGTCCCTCATGTTCACTTGGTGACAGTATCTATCCTCTTAGTACAGATTGGGAAACTGAGGCTTAGAAAGAGTAAACGATTTGAAGAAAGTTGAACTAGTAAGGGGTGGAGACAGGATTTAAACCTGGAGCTATTGGATTCTAAACCCCCTGTATTATTCTGTTCTCACACTGCTATGAAGAAATATCTGAGACTGGGTAATTTATAAAGGAAAGAGGTTTTATTGACTCATAGTTCGGCGGGGCTGAAGGAGGCCTCAAGAAACTTACAATCATGGTGGAAGGGGAAGCAAACATGTCCTTCTTCACATGGGGGCAGGAAGGAGAATGAGTGCCAAGTGAAGGGGGAAGCCCCTTATAAAACCATAAGATCTTGTGAGAACTCACTCAGTATCATGAGAACAGCATGGGGGAAACACCCCCAGGATTCAATTATCTCCACCTGGCCCCACCCTTGACACGTGGGGATTATTACAATTCAAGGTGAGATTTGGGTGGAGACACAGAGCCAAACCATATCACCTCCCTCCTCCCTTTTTAAAAAACTATACTACATTGTCCAGGCAAGAATAGGATCTGATAGGGATAGGAATGTGACAGGTTGAGAGCAATGGCTCACACCTGTAATCCCAACACTCTGAGAAGACAAGGAGAGAGGATGGCTTGAGCCCAGGAGTTTGATACCAGCCTAGGCAACACAGAGAAACCCCATCTCTACAAAAAAATAAAAAATTAGTCATGCATGGTGGTGCATATCTGTAGTCCCAGCTACTTGGGAGGCCAAGGTGGGAGGATGGCTTGAACCCGGGAGGTGGAGGTTGCAGTGAGCCATGATCACACCACTGCACTCCAGCCTGGGTGACAGAGCGATACACTGTTTCAAGAAAAAAAAAAAAAAAAAAAAAAAAGGCCATGTTGTAGGTCAGGGCATCCAGAACACCCTATGGGATTCTGTTGTCAATGAATTAAAAAAAAAAAAAAAAGATCCTGCTCTAATTAAACAAATAGCATACCATTTGAAAGAGTTTTTCCTTTCCAAGTAATTTGCTTACATCTCAACTGCTTTTGTGTCTACCTACGGTCTGACCCTCGTTTATAGAGCCCAGAGAATGGTGGCTGTTCCCTACCAACACGCTACTGGTTGTGCCTTTTCTGGCAAACCCAATAAAAAATATATTTAGGCCAGGTGCAGTGGCTCACGCCTGTAATCCCAGCACTTTGGGAAGCCGAGGTGGGTGGATCATGAGGTCAGGAGATTGAGACCATGCTGGCTAACATGGTGAAACCCCATTTCTACTAAAAATACAAAAAAATTAGCCAGGCGTGGTGGTGGCTGCCTGTAGTCCCAGCTACTCGGGAGGCTGAGGCAAGAGAGTGGCGTGAACCTGGGAGGTGGAGCTTGCAGTGAGCTGGGATCGCGCCACTGCACTCCAGCCTGGGTGACAGAGCAAGACTCCATCTCAGAAAAAAAAAAAAATTATATATATATATATATATATATAAAATAGTCTTACAGAGTTTGATTTTGTTGGGTAAAATAACCTGCCACTGCCCCAAAGCAGAACAACATGTTTCAAAGGGCCAAAACAATGTTTTTAATGACTTGGTAATTAAAACAACACTACACAAGAGCAGTTTAAATGTAAGCAAATTACTTGGAAAGGAAAAAAAATGCTCAAACTCTTTCAAATGATATGCTATTTGTTTAATTAGAGCAGAATCTTTTTTTTTTTAGCCATCGACAACAGAATCCTAAATGGATTGACAGAAACAAAGTAGTAATTAAAGACATCTTTTCTGATAAGAGCACAGGAAGAAAAATTCAGCATGAATCATGAAGCCAAAGGATACTTGGCATGGATCCTATAAAGAGAGATTGTGAAAATGTTTGGACTGCACTCTTAATTTGGGCCCCTTAAAGCAGAGCTGAGACAAACACTGCACAGGTGACAGAGCAGGAGTATCGCCATCTTGAATAAGCACTGTTATTTTAAAATTCACCTTAATCCCAAACCGCCTAAATCCAAAGGGCATCAGCCTAATGGCTAAGGTCAGCATGAGCATAAATTGCAAGTAACATCTCTGACCAGAAACATTCCAAACTCTTCCCTGACCAAAGATGTCAGTCCCAAGATAACCTTCCCTCTGCCAGAGACATTCCAACCCTGCCATAAACTTCTCCCTAACACAGAAACATTCCAAGGTTGTGATAAGCCCCCTCACCCTAAAACCAATATATACTCTTAGTTTGTAAGAAAAAGCACTCCTGACCGAAATCGGTCAGAAGCCCCTCTCAGGTTTTTTCTCTAAAATAAACCTGTCTTTTCCTATTAAACCTTGTTTCATGTTTCTTTTCTCTTTTTTTAATTCTTACAACAGGGAGTTTATTTGGGAGGTGATCCTGGGAAGCACAAGGGAGGGAGTTGGGGAGGTAAGACAGAATAAAGTCTGTCCATGAGCAACCTATTGCTGTAGGCAACTGGTGTTCAATTGTGCTGGAACCTTCCGAGAGACAATGCAGGACATACCTTAAAATTGTCCTGCTGAGGGACTGCTGAAGATGGGGCATTTATTTATCATCCCTTGAGGGTTACTCTTGGGAGCATTAAATCCTGGGCACTTCCAAACTGTCCTGTGCAATCTCCCATGGTGCTAGAGATGGCTTTCAGGCAGAGAAACAGAGAATGCTCCCTTAAGGTGGAAATTGGGAAGCTCTTGGAATGCCTGTAACTGCCCTTGAAGGCTGCTGGTAAACTCAGAAACGGGCCAAGGGGTCATGGGGCCGTGTACCAACAGCATCTGTTACAGATAGACTTTTATAAGATGTCATCTTTCCAGACCAGCACAGTCTAACAGAAATAACGTAAACTACAAATATAAGCCACATAGGCAATTTTAAATTTTCTAGTAGCTATGTTAAAAAAGTAAAAAGGAACAGGTAAAAATAATTTTAATAATGTGTTTATTTCATTCATTATGCCCAATGCATTATCATTTCAACATGTATTTAATATAAAAAATTATCAATAAGATCTCTTATGTTCTTTTTTCTTTACTATCTTTGAGATTTGGTATGCATTTTACACTTACAGCACATTTCAATTCAGGCCAGTTACATTTTAAGTGCTTCATGTGGCTCATGGCTACTATATTGAACCACACCATTCTAGATAAATATAAGAAAGACATTCATTTGGGAAAGGGGTATGGAACAAAAGTTTGCAATTTGTTTTTCTGTGATTTTCTTCAAAATATCACTCAAATCATAGTCTTCCAAAATATTTTAGGATTATCCTTTCTTATTTTGAGAACATCATTAAACGATGTCCTTTTATAATTTATGGACTTTTTCAGAAACTTTCTCTGCCCTTTTGATTTCAGACTCTCTTCTTCTGGTTTATGTGGCAAGGACTATATAATTAATTTTTCCTCAGAACATTGATGGGAGAAGACCCGAAGGGTATCTTGCCATTATCAATGTAGTTTATGGGGCCCATAACTATGGAGGCCTGGGGGAGCGATGGGAAGGCAGGAGCACCATTTGGCCTGGACTCTTAAAGGTTGGTACTGACTAATGAGGTTCTACCTATAGTTACTGCATTTTAAAAAAAGTTCATTTGTTATAGATGCATAATATACACATTTAAAGTATGCTACAATTTTTGCAATTTCCATTTTTGCAAATTTCTTTCTTTTAAAAAAATCTAAGAATTCTTAAGAAAAAGGCCTGTGCCTCTCTTTATAATTGAGAGGAATAGCAAATGCCTTTCATTTCCAAGCTCTCTTCTTTTGTGTCTATATTAGAGAGCCTATTATTACAACAAAAAATAAAACATGGATTCATTGATTTTCTAGTCCTCCTTGAAGTTAGTAGTGGTCATGTGATAGTGTTGGCCAATGAGATATAAGCAAAAATCTTCCGGTGCTTCTTCTTTGTCTTCTTTATTCCTTCCTGGAACTCAGACATGATGGTTGGCATTGTGGCAACCATCTGGTAACCAGGAGGCAAGCAGCACAGAAATGAAAGCCAACATGCTGAGGATGGTAAAGAAAAAAAAATGATAGAAGAAAATTGTGTATCTAATAGCAACACTGGACTTCTTTACCAGCCCTAGAAGTACTTTCTGACTTGTTATGTGAGACAAATAATACCTTATATATTTAAGCCATTATTACTTAGATTTTCTTAGAAAAATGAATTCGTATCGGATATAGAGGCACTGCCAAAACCACCACTGAAAAAAACTCAGTGTGCATTTGATTTCTTGCTCTTCCCTACAAGTGGCTAATTAAACAGTCATCCAGAAACACAAAACAAATACACAAAATGCTGTAAATCTGAAGTTCATAATTATCCAGAGAGCTAATTAGATATCTTCTATTTTAGAAAACATATAGACTGATCAGAGCATCTACCTTCATGTTCCAGCCCCAAAGTCACGTATTCAAAATGATTGCAATTTCTTCAAATTGTCACTCTTTTCATTTACAGGGGACAAAAATATCACTTAAGAACACTCATCTATCTTTGGGTCCTCAGATCTTACCTTGAGTTTGGCACATGGAAGGCAATCAGCAGATTTTTATCATATAAATACAATGATAATTTATTTAAATGGGCAATGTAATGATAATTTATTTATATGGACAAGTAAAAAATCACTTCCTATGCAGGATTTGTTCATTTTTAGCCTTCTTAAGAAAGCTTCCCCAGACTTTTAATGGGTTACCCCATTTTATGGACAATATTAATGCAGGCTGTAATAACCCCAGAGATGTCTCCTGGAAGTTGTCTAAGAGCTTCCCAGAGAGAGAGAGACAGATGGAATGACTGGTTTATCTCAGAATTTCCCCTCCCATGGTAACTGCCCAGCACCTCTAAGAACTGTAAATGAGGAGTTATAAGTATGAAAGGAAAATATCTTTGGCCCCCAAAATCACGAAGGAAAACTCAAGCTGGAAACTGCTTAGGGCAAACCTGCCTCTCATTCTATTCAAAGTCACTTCTCTGCTCAATGAGATAGATGCATATCTGATGTGCCTCCTTTGGAAAGGCTCATCAGAAACTCAAAAGAACATAACCATTTGTGCATCACCTATGTGTGACCTGGAAGCTCCCTCCCTGCTTCCAAGTCTTCCTGCCTCTGCTTCAAGTTGTCCTGCCTTTCCAGACTGAACCAATGTACTTCTTACATATATCGATTGATGTCTCATGTCTCCCTAAAATGTATAAAACCAAGCTGTGCCCTGACCACCTTGGGCACATGTCAGCAGGACTTCCTGAGGCTGTGTCACGGGTGCGTCCTCAACCTTGGCAAAATAAACTATCTAAATTAACTGAGACCTATCTCAGATTTTCTGAGTTCTCGTAAGTTTCCAAATTGTCTTTACTTTCTGGGACATAAAAAAAAAAAACAAACCTCAAAATGAGTACTTTTTAAAACCATGTAGAAATCTGTCCCTTTTCCATGTGGGTGAAACTCAAGGCAACTACTATGTAAGGATGAAAGCCTCAGAGTTCAGATTTGATAACCTATACAGGAGGATCAAAACCCAGTCTTAACATTTTCTGACCAAACCCAGCTTCTATAAGTGGTTGTTAAAATAGCTTCTCTTTGGCTCACTGATATTCTGTGATTTCTCTGAGGAAAAGAATCTACAGGATTCTGGCTTTTACTTTTAACATTTTTTTTTTTTTCTTGAGACAGGGTCTTGCTTTGTTGCCCAGGCTGGAGTGCTGTGACATGGTCACTGCTCACTACAACCCTGACCTCCTGGGCTCAAGCTATCTTCCAGCCTCAGCTTCCAGAGTAGCTGGGACTACATGCATGTACCACCACACCCAGCTAATTTTTGGATTTTTTTTTGTAGAGACAAGGTCTCACTATGTTGCCCAGGCTGATATTGAACTCCTGGGCTCAAGTGATCCTCCCAGCCTTGGCCTCCCAAAGTGCTTAGATTATAGACATAAGCCACTGCACCCGGCCAATCTTTACCTCTTGCATGATGGTTGAGCTTTTGCACCTTAACTATGAGTGGGAACAAATATGCTAGCTGTCTGACCTTGGATAAGTTTCTAAACTTCTTGAGTATCAGTTTCTTCATCTTTAAAATGGGAACTGTAATAATACTGGTTTCATTAGGTTGTTGTGGTAGTTAAGTGAGATAATACATGTATAATGTTTAGCACAGTGCTTTGCATAGACTCAGTCCTTAATCAACGTTAGTTGTTATTAATAAAATTAATATAAAATTGTAAATTATGAATATTAATAATTATTAATAAATTACTATTTACAACTGTCTGATTAGAATTTATGCTAGATTAATGTAGATTAATCTAGCAAGTGCTGACGTCTTCAGGAGCACATGATCCCCATTTTTTTTTAAATGGAATTATTATAATGACTTATAAAGAGTTTCTTTGGTTTTCTTGTTTGATTTGCTGGATGGTCTGTTTGGAAACCATATCCAAGAATTGGAGCATTAATTCAAAGAAAGAGGCTCAGAAGTTTCTTTCTGAATTGTCCTTGAAGGTAATGGGAAGTGAATCATTCAAATTCAACTTTCCTTTCCCTGACCCATGCACTTGGATCAGAACAACATACATCATCAGTGTTAGAACATCTTTCTTTTCAAGAATTCTTTGGCTGGGTCTTTATAGCTATGGTGAAGTGCAACTGGGATTTCTAATATCCAGGGAAACCTCATTTCTATCTAGTTCTGACTTTGCTTGGGCCTGAACAGCAGGTGATAGCTTTGCAGTCATGGAAGAACAAAAATTTTCAACATTTTTAGTTGAGAAAGTTTAGCCTTTAATTCAATCAGGGCTTGGAAGAAGGAGGAAGCAATGGGGTTCTTTGTTTTGTTCCAACTAGTTTACCCTGAGTCTGCAGCTGGTTAGAGTTTCTAAGAGGCTGTTAGTTCCAATTAATTTGGTATACACTCCCATAAGTGTGCTTGATGAATTTAGAGGCAGCAACGAATTTATCTGTGCACCAGCCATAAAATTTCCATTACTTTTGTTAATGAATTTTACATTTGATTTTGAAAGCTTTTTAAAAAGTTGCACATTTGTTTTTCAGGGCTTCCCCTCCTCCTTCTACATAATTCGTGTCAAAATAAGAACTTCACTTAGAGAGAGACTGGACATTTCTATGAGGCATTTTGCCTTTGGGGCCAGGGAGACTGCATTTCCCAAATGTCTCTAAATTTTAAAGGCCATCATGCACTTCTTGGGCTCCAAAGTAAGTAAAATAGGAAGTCCGAGCTGAAGAGGATGGGTTTCCCAGAAAGTTCAGTTATTAATTGTAGGGGGAAAAGGCAACAATCTATGTAGCAAGCTGTGGTGGGAAAATAGTCTGTTGCAATAAGGTCAGTGTCAGGTCTGAGTTTCCTTTCCTGAGCTCTGTGCCTTTTTTTTTTTCTCTTTAGCAGAGACATCCCACAAGATGAGAAGCACTGGATGCTGTAAGTCTGACTGTTAGCTAAAATCTGGCCTTAAGATTCTCAAACCCTAGAGAGCAGAGACAGAAGCAGATAAACCTGCAGTTCAAAGCTCGAAGCAATTTTCCTTCAAAAGCAACACTTTTGAAGCAGACTGTTTCTTTGTTCTGGAAATACCATCCAAATATACAGTTTTACTAGGTAAATGTAATCACACCAGAATCAGAAAATGTGTTTGAGAGGCTGTGACTCTAAGGAACTAAACCGTGAATGTTTATGTTGTCAGCTTCTTGCATGTCTGAAGACTCTATTTCATTTAGAGAGATGCTCCTTTTCTGTGTGTTAATTTAGAACGGGCTATGTGTCACTTGTTCTTGTGCAGGTGTGAGGACTGGCAGATGGCAGGAAGGACAGCAAGGCAACAAGAAGGTAGCAGGGCAGGGCTGGGGGAAGCTGACGCTGCACATTGTTCTGTAGAAGTGCGAACAGCTCAGACAGACATGGAGCAATCTCCCTATTGGTGAGTGGGGGTCAAGTCTTATCCTACTGGGTAGGATCCATTTGTTTTGGAGGGAGTAGACACTTCTCACATTTCTGTTGCCATTTTTTTCTGTGGGAAACAGCAGGAAATGAACACTTAGAAGGTATATCTTCAACTGGGGCCCCTCTGACCTTTGTTCAACAGGTCTGGTCACGGAGGAGTCTAAACATGTAGCCCACATGCTAAGCACAGGGGGAAGACGGCCTGCCTGAGGACAGAGGCACCTCCCACAGGGGGTTTCTGAGAATGGGCCAGGCTTGGAATCCTTGAGACAGCCGAATCTAGGAGTTGCAAGTTGTTTTCTGCATCCGATGTTTTGTTATCTCTGGCCCTTCAATAAAATCATGTTAAAATTGATATGGTTTGTCTGTGACCCCACCCAAATCTCATCTTGAATTCCCATGTGATGTGGGAGGGACCAAGTGGGAGGTAACTGAATCATGGGGGAAGTCTTTCTGGAGCTGTTCTTGTGATAGTGAATTAGTCTCACAAGATCTGACGGTTTTAAAAATGGGAGCTTTTCTGCACAAGCTCTCTTTGCCTGCTGCCATTCACATAAGATGTGACTTGTTCCTCCTTGCCTTTGGCCATGATTGTGAGGTTTCCTCAGCCATATGGAACTGTGAGTTCTCCGTTAAACCTCTGTCCTTTGTAAATTGCCTAGTCTCATGTATGGCTTTATCAGCAGCATGGAAACGGACTAATACAAATATTACAGCCTGGTTTCCAACAAAATTAAGGTAAAATTTGAAGTCACTTTGGTACAGAATAGTAAAAGAAGAGTAGCTGCTCCAGTGACTGGCAGGAGGCTGCTCATGGATGGAACCTACTCATGGATGGAGCCGGCAGGTGGGTGGCGCCTGTCACTGGGTGGAGCCTGCTGGTGGGTGGGGCCTGCTAATGGGCGGGGCCTGAGGGAGGAGCCAAACTGAGTTTATAAATGCTAAGTAAAGTACATTTTAGAAAATGTAAGGTTTGAACCGACCTTTGGGAGGCAAATATGATTTTAAAAAATGTTAATGAAAGATTGGAGTAGGACAAGGAGGCAGAGAGACCAGGAAGGAGCTTTTACCTGTATGTTGTGGAAAATAAAAGGAAGGGGCAGGTTTGAGAGAGGGAACCAACAGACCACGGGTCAGGCTGTCCTCTGGAAACTACTCGACGTCCTGTGCCTGAAACAGCAAGTTATCTCTGCCTCATTTTCCCCAGCACAGAATATGACCATTAACAATAAAGCAGGTATCCAGGGCTCCCTAGGTACCAGGCATATTCCGAGTGCTTCTTGTGCCCTATTAGGTAGAAGTTGTTACAGATGGGGAAACTGAGGCAGGAGCTGTAACTTTCCCAAGACTCTTACCACCACACTTACAGTGTCCTGTCATGCTCAAGCTCCTCTTCCCTCCTTACTTGGTATTTTACGTGGAAAAATAAAATAATATTTGTGAATTTATCTCACTTATTTTGGAAGGCGAATGTGAAATGAGTTCTTTTTTCTCTTTTATTATCTTCTAAGCCTCCCCCAAAGTTCGAAATAGAAAATTTGAGCACTCATTGCACAGATGTTCAGCACGACTACCCTATCCCGCATTTTCCCCCTTCTCGACTATAAAGTGATGATACCCTGGTGAAGTTGCTCTTATTTTCTTTCCTTTTTTTTTTTTTTTTTTTTTGAGATGGAGTTCCACTCTTGTCCAGGCTGGAGGGCAATGGCGCGATCTCGGCTCATTGCAACCTCCACCTCCTGGGCTCAAGTGATTCTCCTGCCTCAGTCTCCTGAGTAGCTGGGATTACAGGGTCCTGCCACCATGCCTGGCTAATTTTTGTATTTTTAGTATGGACGGGGTTTCACCATTTCATGTTGGCCAGACTGATCTCGAACTCCTGACTTCAGGTGATCCACCAGCCTCAGCCTCCCAGAGTGCTGGGATTACAGGCGTGAGCCACTGTGCCTGGTCAAGGGTTACTTTTATTTTCAAGAGCAGGGGAAGCATAAGTCAGCTACCTTGGAGTAAGGGGAACCTGTTAACATGACATTACATTTACAAAGCTCATTGACTAATGTTTCCTTAATTTACCCTAATAACTTGCGAGGTAGGCAGTATTTTGCAGATAGGTGACTGTGTTCTCTAGAGAGACTGTGAGTTGTTTAAGATCTGGCCGTGTTAGTGCAGAAGATCAACTTTCTGACTCTCTCTCTCTCCAGTCCTGTACTCTGACCTATCAAGGGGCTTTGGCTGCCAGTGGAAAATGGTAAGAGCTTCCCTGTCCCCCTCCCCACTGGATTCATGATATTCACAGTATTTTTGCATAACTCTCTGGGTAGTGGTTGAAGATGGCGGGGCTGCTCCATGCTGTTCACTTCTAGAGGGCCCCTCTGGAAACCTGTTAAGGTAACACATGGTGTGAAGAAAAAAAGGTCAAAGTTTTTCATGAAATCTGTGTTCACTTGGGCCTGCTGAGGAGGGGTGCTAACATTCTCTACTGTCTCACCTAGCAGAACTTTCCTCATCTTTAATTTTGACCCAAGTTTGTGAGACCTTTTGATTTGGATTTCTGTGCATGGCTGTATTCCCAGAGGGATCAGACCACATCACCTCATTAGTCATATACACTGATCTTCACAGCAAATCGTGTGCCCACCAAAAGCCAATGGTTAAGGACCACTTGGGGCCCAGAGCTCTGAAGGGCCAGGTTTATTTCCACATGCTGAATTGTTCCTTGACCTCAATTTTTCCCTCTAACAGCAGGGCACCACGTGGGGAAGAATGCAGACTCCGGAGTCCTGCCAGCAGGACGTGTGAGGAGCTGGGAAATTACTCTACTTCTGAGCTCTCCACAGAACTAGCACACACGCTGTTTTGGAATAGCTGGGTGTTCACATTAAAGAGGGGGCTGGAGGAAGGGGCAACAGTGCTTGGAGAATAATACTTGTTACACAGCTGTAGCTGAGACCCCTCTGCTTATCATGAAAGCTTCAGGCATTCACTTTCCCTCTTCCTCGTTGTAATTGCTCTGTATCTAAGGCTTCATAGACCTGCAGTTCCTGTGGAGAGTGGGCTCATATTTGAGAGCCAGATCCCTTGACCCAGGTTGTCTGAAAGATGCACTTCCAAAGGTTAACATTTCATTGAGTGGCTGACAAAGCCTTTCAAAGGATAGCTATGGTCCAATTTTAGGGGGTGCTGTGAAGATCCTGTCTCCTGGTGGGGTCTTTATTCTGGTGTCTGAGATCACAATAGAGGCTGAAGTTTGCCTGAGTGAGTCCGGTGTGGGCTTCTTTGGAATCTTGCATATGAAAAGGTATTGGGTATTTCAAAGGATGAGGGTCTTTCTTACTGCACTCATCTAGGTGGGCAGTTATTTATTTGGGGTACCTGGCTCCCTCTCTACCTCTGTAGATATAAGGTCAGCTTTTGGAGGGCAAGGCTTGCATTATGGACATCTTTATTTATATCTTTGGATTCAGATAAATAGTTTACCTTCAGTAAATGTTTATTGAGTAAAAACAAATGTGTGGTAGATAAGTGCTCTCTAGAAAATGCTAGATAAGACTTTTTTTCTTTTTAAAGCTAGATTGTTATTGTAAAAGTAAAGAAAGTTCATGGTAAAAATTAAGAGTATGAAAAGATAAAAATGAAGTTTCCACTAAGCAGAGATAATTGCAGTGAGCAATTTTCTGTGTTTCTTTACAGAAATGTTCAATAAGTCTACATCTCAAGAACATTTTTATTTTCACAACTGGCATTATACTATAGTTACATTTCTGCAACTAGCCTTTTTGTATAGTTAACTGTATATCTTGAACATCTTTTTATAATAATGCATATAGATTTACCCCAATCTTTATAATAGCTGCAGTCCATTGTATGAATTTTCTACAATTTATTTAATCAATTCTCTATTAATACACATGCAGGATGTTCCTAGATTATTGATTATTACAAAAGACACTGCAATAAATATCTGTCCATGTTTATATTTGTATATCTGTGGGATAAATTGTTTTAAGTGTAAGTTTATGGGATATTACCAGTTGTCTTTCAAAACATGGCACCAATTCATACTCTCACCAATAGTGTATGCAAGCGACCACTTCCTCACACCCTTGGCAATGATAAGGATTAGCAAATGCTTTCATCTTTGTCAATATAATAGGAGAAACAGTAACTCATTTTGGTCACATTTATATTTCTTTAATTTTGAGTGAGTTTCAATCTTTCCCCCTTTGGGGACTGTTCTATTTTATTTTCTGTGAACCACTTGTTCAGATCCTTTGCTGATTTTCCTATTGAATTGCTTCTCTCTCTTTTTTTTTTTTTTTGAGACAGGGTCTCACTCTGTCACCCAGACTGGTGTGCAGGGAGATCACAGGTGTGTGTCACCACACCACACCCAGCTTTTTTCTTTTTTCCTTTTTCTTTTCTTTTTTTTTTTTTTTGTAGTGATGGGGTCTCACCATGTTGCCCAGGCTGGTCCTGAACTCCTGGGCTCAAGCAATCCTCCCACCTCAGCCTCCCAAACTGCTGTGATTGCAGGTGTGAGCCACTGCACCTGGCCTGATATGCAAGCAATTGTAGTGCATTTATGGCATTATTTCTTTGTCATACTTAAAAAACTTGTCAAAGTTTATCATTTACCATTTGACTTTGAATACGACATTACTGTAAATAATTTCAACATTTTATAGACTTAGGTTTACCAATCTTTTTCTTTGTACTTCTAAATTTCATGTCATGTCTAGAAAGGATTTTGTCATTCAAGGTTATAGGCAGAGTTCACTTATTTTTTTCCCAAATATATTTATGACACTATTGTCTATATTTAAATATTTGAACAATAATTTTAACATTTTATATACTTAGATTTACCAATCTTTTCCTTTGTACTTCTAAGTTTTGTGTCATGTCTAGGAAGGATTTTGTCATTCAAGATAATAGACAGAGTTCACTTAATTTTTTTTTCCAAATGCATTTATGACACTATTTATATTTAAATATTTGATCCATCTGTAATTTTTTTGGTATGACAGGTAATAAAGGGACAAAGATTTATTTTGTCCAAAAGACTAGCCATTTGCTCCAGCTCCATTTTTCCCTCACTGATCTGAAATGACACTTTATTATATATTAACAAGTAAATTTTTGTTTTTCTTGTGAGGTGATACATGGGAGTATTTAAAAGAGACCAGCACGTCCTTTTCCAAATACCACTGTACATATATTTCTCCTACTCCCCAAGTGAATCCTTTGCAATTTTTCCCAAATATAGAATCAAAGATTAAATTTAAAAAAATAACCTTTTCTACAAGAAATGGAAAAAGGGAACATTGTGATCTAAGACCATGCTTAATGCTACAACAATTTGGATAGTAAAGAAAGATTGGGTGAGTTTCGCATTTTGAAAAGATTCCTGGAGAAAGCATGGCTACTGTGTAGGCCCAGATCCCCGGGCTGAGCTGCAGGCCTGCTGGGTTTCTCTTCATTCTAATCCGGTCTTACCCTCAGTCAGTCAAACACAACAGTCTGTTACTTGCACACAACTCCAGGGTCAACATCTGCCTCGTTCCCTGGGGTAGTGCATGAGTCACTGCTTGTGGAGGTTGGCTTAGTGCAGAGGGCTGCCTTCTATCCAGATCTTTTCATTCTAAATGAAAAGGCTTTTGATCCATGTATGCTGCTGTTTACTCTACCATCACTTGTCTGCTTCGAAGCAGAGGATTTGGCTTACTGAGAAGTAATTAAATTAACCCAAAGTGTAAATCCTAAGAAACAAATGAATACTATGTCTCATTCTCAGGAAAGGGACCCCCTACTCAGAAGATATGTGTTTTAAGAGGTGTTTCCTTTCATAACTGTGCTGAAATTTGGATCCCAGAGTTACCCCTGGAAGTGTTAACTAAATACATAAGTCTGGGAAGGTCTCCCCTTTGCTCCAAAGAGTCTAGGTCTGCAGATAATAATATAATTATTTACATACCACAAATCCATCATGGAGAACTTAAATTTAATATATATTGCAGGGGACTTCGACATGGTTCTTTCACTTACAGTTGAGAATAAAAATTAAAAAAAATTCACACTTTGTACCATACCACACACAGATGCATGAGAAAAACCTAAAAGTTTACTCGTAAACCTCAGCTCTATTGTTGAAGCTTTCTAATTTTCTTGTGTTTTTCCAGCCAAAAATGAAGAAATTCCCTAGAGATTTCTCTAGCACTTTTCAACTGATGCTGTCAAAGCACTTTACACCCGCTATCTAATTAAGACTCTGAACACCTCAGTGAGAGAGAGAAGCATCAACACCATAAACCTGACAAATAGAAGCTGGATTCCCTGAAAACCTAACTAAATAAAATAGCTCTGGGTACATGAGGAGAATGCACTGAATTTAAAGCATTGAAAGGTTTGCATTTCATGCGGTTGTAGACTCCTGAGCATCTTCTAGAGCATTCCCATCATTCCACTAAGAATTCTATGTTGCAAGAATATTTGTAGTGAGTGGTAGAGTTTCAGAGAAATATCTTAGGCTTTAAGAACACCAGAAAAGGAATTGGAAGGCAAAGACATACAGAGGAAGAATTTAGAGAGCATGCTATTGACATGATATAGTTTCTGGTGGATAACTGGCAACCGGGTCATTGGACAGGCTAGACAAAGTTCAAGAGAGGTATGAGGAGACTCTAGAATCTGTAATACTGTCAGGATTCTTAGTTGCTAGTAGCAGACACCAATTCTAGCAAAATGGAAACTTATTGGTGGGGGTATCAGAATCTTAGATTTAAGAGGAGACTCAAGGACTGGTCTTGGAAAACAGGGAAGAACCAAACAAGCTCCAAAAGTCAGGAATGAAAGTAATTTGAAAAACAAGACTAGAGAAAGAACAGTGTAGTTTTTTTCCTGCTGCTACTTTTGCCATCAAGAATGGCCTCCACTATTCTGACATCTTTGTGATACTCACTCATGAGTCTACAGTTTGGAGACAGCATCCAACTGACCTAGCCCAAGTCATTTGTCCACCTTTAGGTTGTGCCCAAGCAGGAAGGAGAGAGGATCTGGCTCTTTCAGCTTTCAGTGTGGTAGTGTCTATAACACAATGGAGTTTTCCTCAAAGTATGCTAGGAAGTGAAGGACCTGGAATGTACATAGCCAGAAAAATAAAATCACAAGAATCGCCCCTCTCCACTCACTGTTCTCACTTGGAATCCAAGTTCCGAAATTTGAAGTGTGTGATGAGTAATGGATGTGTTTGTGTGTTTCCACATGGAAATTGCTCTGGCTGAGGGGTGACTGGCCTATTTTGTCCTGGTGATGGCAGGAATGCATCATGAAACAGGTCTGTACTTGTGAGATCCTCCTTTTTTTTTGAGGTGGAGTCCCACTCTGTCACCCAGGCTGGAGTGCAGTGGTGTGATCTTGGCTCACTGCAACCTCTGCCTCCCGGGTTTAAGCAATTCTCCTGCCTTAGCCTCACAAGTAGCTGGGATTACAGGCACCTGCCACCATGCCCGGCTAATTTTTGTATTTTTTAGTAGAGACAGGATTTCGCCATATTGGCCAGGTTGGTCTTGAACACCTGACCGCGGGTGATCCACCCACCTCGGCCTCCCAAAGTGCTGGGATTACAGGTGTGAGCCACCGCACTTTTCACTACCTTCCACCTTCCTCCACTGGCTATTTCTAAATGTCCACCTTGGCAGGGTACTCAAGCTGGGCAAATTGCATAGAGATGCCCTTCTGTTTTCTTTTGGTAAGGACAATAGTGCCCTTGGGCAGGGAACAGAACTGGACAGATACGGCTTTATTATTTGCACTGGCATAAACATTGATTAATCTGAAAACTTCCCTTCAGTTTGCAAGCACTCCACCACCCTGTCATTCCTGAGCCTAGAATGCCTCCCTGTCACTCCTTCTAAATTCCTATGGCCTATATATATTATCTATCAGACAATTGAGGATGTTGCTTTACACTACTGCTTTGTGGATGTTAGTCTAATTCATTTCTTCTTTCCCATATTTGAAGAGCTCCTGAAACATAATCTTCTTTGAAAAACTGATTTTCCAAGTGACATGTTTAGATGAAGTCCAGGCCCGTCAGTCAGTCATACAGATGTTTCTCTGCCACACTTCTGAATATATGTCAACACTGGTTGATCAACTCCACAGTGGGTTTCAGTGATCATTCATTTTGTATCTTTGGTGCTCTGTACTATTATCAGTCTGAAAATGGAATTTCCTAACTCTGTTTTCATCGTCCACCACTCAGTTCTTTTTTTTGGAGACAGAGTTTCACTCTTGTCACCCAGGCTAGAGTGCAATGGTGCAATCTCAGCTCACTGCAACCTCTGCCTCCTGGGTTCAAACAATTCTCCTGCCTCAGCCGTCCCAGTAGTTGGGATTACAGACATCTGCCACCACACCCGGCTAATTTTTGTATTTTTAGCAGAGACGGGGTTTCATCATGTTGGCCAGACTGGTCTCGAACTCCTGACCCCAGGTGATCCACCCACCTCGGCCTCCCAAAGTGCTGGGATTACAGGCGTGAGCCACCACACCCGGCCCACTCAGTTCTTTTGATCCTAAATTTGTATTTGTGTAATTGCTTATGCTGGTTCAGGTGTTTCTGATTGATGTATTTTTTAAGTCTATTGATGTCAGTGTCACATAGCTAAGATTATAAGAGCTCACAAAATAAGGACCCAGACCCTTTATTCAGTGTCCAACATGGAGGACAAATGACTTCTGGTGAGGGTAGTATTAGAGATGGTGACGATGATCTGCAGACAAAGAAAGCCTGTAACTCTAGACTGATCAGAATTAAATAGCTTGTAATGCCTCACAGAGAAATGCAGACCATGTACCTGGTCACCTGTCCAAAACCAGTCTTCCAGTATCTGTCACCCCCTTCCTGAATACTATATTTCACACTAGCAAAATCTCTAGGCATTGGGAATACAGTTTCCTGTTCCATGCTGGGCTCTGTCTAAAGGCTACCATTTGCTTCTATTGACTGAGAGTTTTTGCAATAGGTTAAAGGATTTCTGTATTTGAGGCCTATTGAGTACTTTCTGTGTGGGCAAGACAGGTGCAAATGTTCAGCTATTAACCTAGATACTTCTTGTGCTGCTGAAATATTTTGTCTTAGATAGGGTGTCAGCCAGGGTTAGCCAAAGCATTATAGTGGCAGGAAGGACATATCCATCACCTTAAATACTCCACACTATGTCCACTTTGCATCTATTAACCTACTGATACAGAAAGACCGGTGGAATAGGATGTGTAGCAGAGGTGCTGAATATTTAAAGAATCCCATCCCCATGACACTGATCAAGGCGTGAAGCTAGATATTGAGGTGGGAAGGCCACATTAAAGTTGTACCTGCTTTTGCAATGACAAATACAAGCTCCTTTCCTTGGATTTACATTGTACTAATTTTAAAGAACTTCAGTTGGCAGGTACAATATTCAATACTAAATCCGGGTTCCCATGTCTAGGAGATTCAAACATGATATAAGAATCCCAAGACCCTGGTTCCATCTCAGGCACTTAGACTTTGCCTGTGACCTTGGCAGAATCATTCAGATTGCCATAAGCAATCTGTTTTACATCTTGGTAAATGGAGAGAATAATACCATACATTTAGCCTTGTGATGCTGCTGTGAAGATGCACCAGGCATTGCTTACAAAGTAATTCCCTGCTTAGAGAAAGCATTAGCGAGAGGCTGAATGCTTTGGATCAGAGCTGCACTGCACTCTAAAAAGATTTTTTCCCCATCTTTACCTTGCTATTGTGTAGTTCAGGAATGAGAAAAACACTGGTGTAGACAGGCAGAAGCCAGGCATTTTATGAGCAAAGGCATCGTAATTACTTCCTGCATCTGGGAGCCAAAGATGAAGCTGCAGGGAAGTGTTGCTGTGGAGGAGCTCTTCCACGCTTGGCCTGGCTTCCTCAGTATCCCCAGGCTCTGTTGCCCCTGCCACTACTCCCTTCCCCTTGTCTCCAACTCACATTCCATTTGGATTATTTATGTGTCTTCACCAATGTTAGGTGAAAAACAAAAATGAAGCAAATAAAGTTTTTTGTTCGTATAGGCAGGACTGAATTTTTTTTTCAAAAGGACTTCTAAACAAGGAATGACAATATACAAAGAAACCTAGAAGTAAGCAAGAATAGATTTCTGATTCAAATCTTATGGTTCACAGAGGTGAGTGGGAGACTTTGCTTCCAGGGAAGTTCAGTGATGGTGGTTACCACAAATAAAGCATTGACAACGGTGCCTGGCATAGAACAGGCTCTTGATAAAGGCGGCGGCTGCTGCTGCTGCTGCTATTACTGATTCCTTTCCTTCACTCTATAACAGGGTGCTGCCACTCTGGACCTTCTTGTTTTCTGAGGTTTGGGATTTCTCTTTTATTTCCTATTTGTTGGGAGCCAGGCTCTCTGGCATTGTCCCTTAGAAGAGTGGCAGAGTTTTAAGTGTCACAGAGGTAGCTGTGCTGCATAAGGCAATCCAATTTAACGAATATTCTTTAAGGGCAGGCTAGGGAATAAAAAGGATGAATTTAAGATCTAATCTCTATTCCCAAGGAGCTTTCTTACTGATGGGGGAGTCAGACAAGTACAATATAGCCTACTACAAAATAATTTGTGATTTTAGAAAATAAAACAGAGCTTTTATGCTTGGCCACATGGAGAACAGTGAGGGTGTGGCTCCTCAGAATTAGCATCCAATCCAAGCCCTTCTGACTACAAGACTCTGCTCTGTCTCCTTCCATCCCACTGCAGAAAAGAGTTTACTGCCCTCTTTTAATAGGGAGTTTTTCTTTTTCTTTTTTTCTTTTTTTTTGAGATGGAGTCTCGCTCTGTTGCCCAGGCTGGAGTGCAGTGGTGCGATCTCGGCTCACTTCAAGCTCCACCTCCTGGGTTCATGCCATTCTCCTGCCTCAGCCTCCCGAGTAGCTGGGACTACAGGTGCCTGCCACCACGCCTGGCTAATTTTCGTATTTTTAGTAGAGACGGGGTTTCACTGTGTTAGCCAAGATGGTATCGATCTCCTGACCTTGTGATCTGCCTGCCTCGGCCTCCCAAAGTGCTGGGATTACAGGCGTGAGCCACCGCACCCGGCCAATAGGGAGTTTTTCTAAGAGGAATGCTAATCTCCTAAGCATTAAAGGTATAAAAAAGTGAGCTTCAGGTAAATGATCTGTGCTAATCCCAACTTTCACTTACAAAGAACAAAGGAAGTGTTGCCTCAATGGGAAATCCTTGGGGTGTTGCAGAAACAAGACAAAACAATGTTTTCAGCAGCTCAGGCACCATGAAAAGGGAGGGTATGATGAACGGGCAGTCATTTAATTGACCCTCAAGTGTTCCAGTTACCAGGGAAAATAGAAATCTGTCCTTAGTTTATTCTAAAATGAGAAGGCTCAGAAATGAAAGACCTTGTGCTAAAGCCTTGATAGGGTGGAGGCTGGTGGTCTTTATGCTTCAGTATTTCTATTAATGCCCCAGGCAGCAAAGCCAGGATGATGGAATGATTCACAGTTTTGTCAAATGCTCTTGTCATTTGAAATGTCACATAAAGCAACTCTAGTAGCTATCATAACTACTGTGATGTTAGCAGTTTATAGAGAGTGGGGGCTGTGAATTTCCATTTCTTATTATACTTTCTGTATTAATGATGTGTTGTGCATTAATATCTGATGTGTTGTGTATTAATGATGTGTCAATAGTTCCCTATTAACTTCAATGGGAACTGGCATTAGGTTCAAGAGGCTGAAGAAGAGACCTGGAGCCAGAGAATGAGACATAGGGCTTATTGGGAACTTACATACGGGAATGGTACAGAGGTGGTGGGCTGGGCAGGAGAACTGTAACGACTTGTAAAAAGTATGCAGTTTATACAGCATGTTCGCTTAGCAGCCTCCCCCTAGCAACCTCCATGTGGCAACCCTCATTCAACCCACAATAAAGGGCCTCGATCCCTGCTGCAGTCCACATTCCATGGGACGGGCCAGGGTCCAGATGTTCCTCATAGATAAGGAATGAGTCTCCAGGTTGTCCACTTCTGGATTTTTTAGCTTAGAACTTTAAACACACATTCTTCTTCTTAAGTTACTGCTCTCAGGTGCATCTACCATTCATGATGCCTTTTATTTTTTGTATTCTTGATGCTTTGACCCCTGAGGCCTTGCTGACCCTGGAGGGACTGCCCCTTCCAGGACTAGCCACTTTCTAGACATAGTAAACAATTTGCCCTTGAACATCTGGAGCAACCCTTTTACATGCAAACCCACGAATCCAGAGCCCACACTTCCAACCACCTCCTCTGTTGCGCCTTCAACACTCAGTGTCACAATCCCCTGCCCTAATCACTGCGGGGGCCAGATACCAGACAGCTAGAGACAGCCCCTATGCCAGAAGCCACTGAAATTATTCAAATTAGCCAATCCTAAATCGTTTACCCTGTCTTACCTGTGCCTTGCAGCAGAAACCACAATAACTTGTGCTTCTCTGTGTGGTCTCCTCTCGTCTTGGGATCTGTGAGTATGACAAACTGTCTCTTCAATGGCAGTCGTGTCCTGATCTGTTGGTTTTGCCATGCCTAAATAATAATCACACCTATATTTTAAAACAGTTTCCCTTTTCTAAAGTAGAATCCAAATGAGACAATATCTGAAAAGATCTCAAGGGATAAGTATGGATATGGATGTGGCCAAACAGGATTGAATGCATTGAGCTAGGTGAAAAAGTCATTTAAACAACCTGGTTTATTTTTAAAATCATTTTTTAAAAAACCTGATAGTGTAGGATATGACATACAAGTGGAAAATGTTCAGACCCCATATGTCCATAGAACTCTGACCCACAACTTCTGCAATTGGCCCAGAATGATCAGGACTTGGTCAGCTTGACTGTCAGCTTCCCGAATTTTCAGTCCTACCTTCAACTCGGAACCAATCAGAGAAAGCCAAATATGCTCCCCAAAACAATCAGTCACATAGAATATCCCTCTTCTAGTCAACAGCCTTCAGCTTCTCTGTGCCAGCACCTCCAGTGAAGGCATACCTAAGCTTTCCCTTTCTTTCACTATAAAGTTTTCCTACTTCTTATTTAGTTTTGAGTCTCTACCAAACACAAGTGACATTGGCTGTCTCCATTGCTATCAAAAGCTCTGAATAACCTCTGTGTTTGTTCTCAGCTTGTTAGGCTTTATTTTCACTCATGCTTTAATGCTTCAACATGAAATAGTGCTTCAACCACTATTTCTTTTTTTTGTTTGTTTTTAATGCTGTCCTGCCCTGATTTGCCGTGTACCAAAGCAATCTTCCTCAGCCCCTTGCCTCTCTTCATATAGGCAGAGCTACCCTCTCCTACCCCTTGTAGCCCTGGTCATTATTTTGGATTTTCTGCTGGAGCCTATTTCATGTTGCCTAGGCTATATGACTTTATTTTACTTCATATTTAGTGATATATATTACCACAGCAATGCTTTCCTCATGGCTTACACCATACCCTTATACTTTCTGTGTTTGTTTTAATTTTTTTAAATTTTACTTTAAGTTCTGGGATACATGTGCAGAACGTGCAGGTTTGTTACATAGGTATACGTGTGCTGTGGTGGTTTGTGGCACTTATCAACCCGTCGTCTAGGTTTTTAGCCCTGTGTGCATTAGGTATTTGTCCTAATGTTTTCCCTCCCCTTGCCCCCCACCCCGCGACAGGCCCCGGTGTGTGATGTTCCCCTCCTTGTGTCCATGTGTTCTCATTGTTTAACTCCCACTTATGAGTGAGAACATGGGAATGGGAAGTTTTCACCATGTTGGCCAGGCTGGTCTCGAACTCCTGACCTCAGGTGATCCGCCCACCTCGGCCTTCCAAAGTGCTGGGATTACAGGTGTGAGCCACCGCGCCCAGCCTGTCTGTTCTTAATGTACAGTTTAAAACTGACTCAATAGATTTATCCGTTAAACTGATTCCTTTTCCCAATTTCCCAGTATGGGGCTGATTCTATTCCAACTCCTCTTTCTCCTCATAAAGTTGTAGACATATTCCAATAACCCTCCATATTTCCTCCATTTCATAGTTCTAATTAGTTACTAACTTCTTCTGACCTTTGTTCTCACAGACTCATCCTTTCCTCTCCATTCCAACAACCATCTCCACTGCTTGATTGCCATCATCTAACTGGTAGGTATCTTTAGATTTTTCTAACACCTAATCAATATTTTGTCAGTTAACATGTTATAAAATAACAATCACTTTTTTTTCCTCCTTCAAGGGGAGGTAGCTTCTTAAAACAGTGGTTTTTTCAATCCTGACTGTACATTAAGAACAGACAGGCTGGGCGCGGTGGCTCACACCTGTAATCCCAGCACTTTGGAAGGCCAAGGTGGGCGGATCACCTGAGGTCAGGAGTTCGAGACCAGCCTGGCCAACATGGTGAAACCCCGTCTCTACTAAAACTACAAAAATTAGCTGAGCATGATGGTGCATTCCTGTAATCCCAGCTATTTGGGAGGGTGAGGCAGGAGAATCACTTGAACCCGGGAGGTGGAGGTTGCAGTGAGCTGAGATCACACCATTGCACTCCAGTTTGGGTGACAGAGTGAAACGCCATCTCAAAACAAACAACTACCAAACAAAAACAAACAAACAAACAAACAGAAGTTCCATACCGTACCAAACAGTCTTTGTGAATGGGATCCAGATACGTTTATTTTTGAACAGCTTCCCCAGGTGATTCTATATATAACCAGAGCTGAGAACCATCATCAGATCAAGCCAAACTTCTGTTAGTCTGATAGTCAAGGCTATCAACTTACTGGTCCCATAAATGGAGAACTCTTTTCAATGTTTCTCAAACTTCTTTGATAAGACTAACATGTAAGTGCTTGATAAATCTCATCTTCTCTTGGCTCTACCTCAGGATGTCTCAAAGCCCTTTACTGTACAGCTTTGCAGACAGTGGCTAGGTTTTTCCAGTCACAGTCTATACATACATCTTCTACTTCAGTGTCTAAACAATGTCAGGAAAATTATCCAAACTTAGAAATAAACAAAAGAGATTACTGCATGTTTAAGCCCTGGTCTTGGCTTGACTTTCTATCCACGGGTCTGTTTTACAACTCCAGTTCTCTAAGGGATGGGTCTGGGAAGTTGCAGGTCACTCAAGTGCCCCAGGTGATTGTTATGTTTAGGGATGGTGGGAACTGTCTGCAAAGTATCTTGCAGCTTCTCAAATTTTGATGTGTCTACTAATCACCGGCAGATCTTGTTGATGTACAGGATTCTGACTGAGTAGGTCAGGGAGCGGGTGCTGCTGTCTGCAGATCTAACAAAGTTCTAGGTACTGCTAGTGGTTGTCAGTCCATGTGCCACAATTGAGTAGCTGCAAATGCCCATTGAAATCACCTGGGGAGCTGCAGCAACTACTGTGGTTTTGTCCCATCCCTGGAGATTCTAATTTAATTAGTATGGGTGCAGCTTGGGGATCAGGAGTTTAAAAAGCTCCCCAGGTGAAAGCAATTTGCTGCCACGGCTGAGAACCAATGTTGTATAGCTCTATCTCTGTGCCTACTTTTAATGTCATGCTGTTCTTCCTATTTGGATACTTCTTCTTTTTCATCTTCATTAAACTACACCCTATAAGTTCTACCAAGCTCTGAAGATGACTTCCTTTTCCAAGATGACTTCCTTCCTTAGCCCAGCTTATACTACCTCTCCCCTTTGATTTATTTTAGCATAAATGCATACAATTTATACTACATTACCTGATAACTTATAGGTGCCTTTTAAGATATAAATGTTTCTGGCCGGGCGTGGTGGCTCATGCCTGTAATCCCAGCACTTTGAGAGGCTGAGGTGGGTGGATCACCTGAGCTCAGGAGTTCGAGACCAGCCTAGCCAACATGATGAAACCATGTCTCTACTAAAAATACAAAAATTAGCTGGGCATGGTGGCGGGCGCCTGTAGTCCCAGCTACTGGGGGGCTGAGGCAGGAGGATCGCTTGAACCCAGGAGGCGGAGGTTGCAGTGAGCCAAGATCATGCCACTGCACTCCAGCCTGGGTGACAGAGTGAGACTCTGTCTCAAAAAAAAAAAAAAAAATGAATGTTTCCAAGTTGTGTAGTCTGAAACTTTGAGGTAGGGCTTTTCAGACAGTGACTACGTTTTTCCAGTCACTGTCTATGCATACATCTTCTACTCAGTGTCTAAACAATGTCAGGAAAATTATTGAAACTTGGAAATAAACAAAAGGGATTACAGCATGGTTAAGCCCTGGTCTTGGCTTGACTTTATATTGACTGGAATATTTTACAATTCTGTAGGGGCATAGGTTAATTTGTTAATTTTGTCCAGTAGAGATGCAAATAATACCTGTCTCTTGGAAGTGCTAACGCCAAAGGTTATGGTAAGACAGTAGTCAATTTCATATGTAACCCAGCAATCTTATTCTAACATTTGTTTATTAAAATGGCTATATATACCTCACTTGTTCCTTCATTAATTAATGAGTTGAATAAAACCTTTGGCATATCATTCACATGACAGTCCTGATTTTACCTTTTTAAAAATGTTTTAAAATGCTGAAATGCTTAAGTAGGAGTTTAATCAATGCATTGTGAAATTAATTGAATTGATGAAGCAAGTGATAAAGTTTTATTTCTGAAGAGACAATACGTCTTGCAAGTTTAAAACAGAATAATCAATAAATGAAATAACACGTGAAAAACCCTAAGTAGTAATAATTTCAGACAGGAAGAAGCCATGCTGATTTGGATGTTCTTAGTCACGGATTATGAGGGTAATCACTCAACAGACATCTTCAGCTGCTTTTCTCCTTCCTGTGCATTTAATCAATGAAAACAGAGGTTCAGAATGATATGCTAATAGTGGGAGGAACCACAGCAATGGAATCAAACAATCAGTTCAAATCTTGGCTCTGCCCCTAGTAGCTGTTCTCTGTAAATTGGAGTTAATAAATCCCTATGAGAAGTGTCTGGTATATAATGGGTGCTCAATAAATGTTAGTACTCTTCCTCATGAGCATCTCAGAGGATAAGAGGTGGACAACTGCAGCCTAGATTGGAAACCTGAGTTATGGAGAAAGAGTTAAAATGACTTAATACTGTTTATATAGGGCCATAAAAACACCATCTGCTAGCTCTAGCCAGTTAAGCTATTACAAAGCTGACATGCACTAATGCTGCACTGATAGGAAAGGAATGGCCAAGGTTTTGCTGTTTCTATCATTATTTGACGAGCTGCCATCTCGGGACCAGTCGCCAGTTTAACCCATCACATAACCTGGTTGTTCAACGTTTAAAGATTTATTTTGGTCCTTAAATATTTATACTCTCCCCCAACCTTTTATTGCTATAGTTACTGCTGCAGAAAAGACAAGACTCAGGAGGTTACTGTGTGGTATATCAGCAGTTCTAGGCTTTATCGTTAGATTGGGGTATGTTTTATGTTGAATTAGACTCAGATGAGTGGATTAATATTAAACTCTCATTTTGCATGATGAGGCTAGATGTGCCTCAGAGAAAAGGATAAGGTCTATTCCTTTTCATATTATCAGTCAGTGAAGAAAAGGCCGCTTGCTCTGCAATGCACATTGCTGAACCAGAAGTGAATAGCAGCAGATTCTGGATCTTGGAGGGGGGCGGTTTGCCTCCAATAAAGTGTGCAGCTGAAGATTGTCCCAGTGGTAGAAGTGAGCTCAATGATTGCTCCTGCTGCCTCTCATAACACCTGCATTTGGATCCTTGGTACCCATTAGGCATAATGATGGGCTGATTCCACATCCCTGGGACATTTGGCCTCATTTGGATGATTAAAGAGAATGAAATATATGTCCCAGACACCTGCCAACTTGCAATAATAATAGCCTGTATTTACATAATATCTTTCTCTAAGAATCTGAAAGTCCCTTGTCTTTGAAAATCTATTTCTGTTAGGGAGGGGGAGATAATCTCATTTCTGTTTTGCAGAGTTTTAGCGCCATGGTAAAATCTAAATATTTGGTCATTTTGGTAACTATTCTGTGTCCAAAACTTTGCAGCATATTGAAACCAACTGGACATCTGTAACAAATATGGATACCCAGCTCCTATGCCTAGGCATTCTTATCTAATTGCTCTGGGGTTGGGGGTGGGGGATCACCTGGGCATCAGGATTTGTAAAAGCTCCTTAAGTAATATGAACGTACAGAAAAGCCTGGGGACCACATAGGTAAAGACATTTGGTCGGAGACATTTCTGTGAAGTATTAGCAGTAGGAAACATTCACATGGCCGAGCTGTTAGAATTACGCTTCCCCACTGGGTTCTTCATCCTTTTTGCTGTTTTCATTCTGGACCAACTCTATTAATAAGGAAGACAGACATTTAAAATATAGCTCAATGCCAGAATTCTCTCACCTTCAGCCAATAGTAGGTTAGGTCAGATCATTATCTTCCAGTAGGAACTGTACTTTGGTGAAGTAATCTAGAGAGAAGATAATTAAATCAACATATAACTGTAGTTTTAAAAGATGACAAGAAAAAAGTCATCTCCTGGGAACTCTATATACAGCTGTGTGTGTAGCAAATATTTAGGAAATAGCATTCCATTCAGTAAACTGGTGTTTTAAGAAGGGAAAATGTAAAAGGCCTTTTAGTGACAGTGGGGAAAGGATTCTACAAGTCATGCATGAGTTTAACAGGCGGTTGTGGTGGTATGGCTGGGGGGCTTTTATCCTTAAGCTTATTTGTTGTTCCTGGACTTTCACAAAGATGTTCAAGCATGGCAGAGGGTTGGAAAAGCCAAGAAGCAACCAGTATGTCCCTGCATTACTGCTGGTGATTCAGCTATGACTTCTGGTGTGGGACCAACTTCCCTTGAAAATATATGGATCTGATGGTGACAATTACAGGGCTGTTTTCTGGAAGCAGCTGTTGCCTGCAGGGAGTAAAACTGGCTTCTCAGATGTTGAGCTGCCTTTCCATCTGCTGAAAGGAAGAGAAAACAGAAGTCAAAACCAGAACAACTACAAAAAGTGGGACCTGCACAGAAACAATAGAAAAGAGAGGAGATGATGGGAGAGAAGGCAATAAAACCTTAATTAGTTACCAGGAAGAGTTCGTTCTCTTAGTGTCTTTGGCACTAAAGATAAAAGTCATGTCCTCCACCGCCACTAATGGAAAGGAAATGAAGTGATGAGAAGATGCATTAGGGAACCCTGGATTTGGGCCAGCTCACTGGCTCCATGGGCCCCTGGAAGACCCTAGAGTCCGTGACTCTCTGACTGTGTCTCAAGTGAACAGTTACCTCCTTGCTAAAGCCCCTTTGGTGCCCCTAAGTGTTAGAATATTTTCAAATTAATTCTGGAAGCATGAGACATCCACGGACATTTAGAATATCTGAGCAATTCTCAGCAGACATTAGGTGAGTTTGTCTTAGGGCGTCTTAGTTTCCCAGGGCTGCCCTAACAAATTACCACAAATTGGGTGGCTTAAAACAACAAAAATTCATTCTCTTGCAATTCTGGAGGCTAGAAGTCTAAAGTTAAGGTGTCAGTGGGGTCGTGCTCTCTCAGAAGGCTCTAGGGAAGAATCCTTCCTTGCCTTATCCCGGAGGTGGCTCCTGGCGATCTCTGACATTCTGTGGCTTGGAGCTACATCACTCCAGTCTTCGCCTTCATCACTCTCTTCTATGTGTGTTTTCTTGTGTCTTCTCTTCTCATATGCACCAGTCTTTAGATTTAGGGCTCACCTTAAATTCATGAACACTTCATTTTGACACTCTTGCCTAATAATATCTAAAAAAAAAAACAAAACTGTTTCTGGTCAGGTGCGGTGGCTCACACCTGTAATCCTAGCACTTTGGGAGGCTAAGGCAGGCGGATCACCTGAGGTCAGGAGTTCAAGACCAGCCTGGGCAACATGGTGAAACCCTGTCTCTACTAAAAATACAAAAATTAGCCGGGCGTGGTGGTACACACCTGTAATCCCAGCTACTCAGGAGGCCAAGGCATGAGAATCACTTGAACCCGTGAGGCAGAGGTTGCAATGAGCCCAGATCACCCCACTGCACTCCAGCCTGGGCAACAGAGCAAGACTTGTCTCAAAAGAAAAAAAAAAAGACTATTTCTAAATAAGGTCACAGTCTAAGGTTCCAAATGAACATTAATTTGTTGGAGGGGGCAGACACTATTCAGCTCACTACAAAGAGAAGAATACAATAGAAAGAAAGATTGATGTATGGATTGAGAGCAGGGGCTAGAGCTGTGACTAACATTGGTTGTTCATTAGAAACACCTGGGCAAGGGCAGCCTTTAAAATCTCTATCCTGGCCCCAACTCCAGATATTCTTATTTAATCAGTCTGGAGTGGGTCCTGATTAACATAAACACTCTTAGGGGCCAAGCATCATACGGTATATGGATGAAGGATAAAGAGGGTTGGTCTAAAAAGTAATAAGGAGGAATGGTGACTCAGGGGGCGGGAGGAGCCTGGAAACCCACATGCAACATTAAGAAGCATTCAGATTTGATTTCATAACGTCTCCTGAAGAAAATGGGTTTGCGGGCTTTGAAAGACAAGTTGCCAGTTTGAGATGCCAAGTCTAGACTTGTAGGAATTCTTCTGTAATATCTTGGATCTGTGAAAATGGTAACCTAGCCCAAAAATGCACATGGTGATAATGACACAGAATATGTGGGATGAATTCTGAACTGAAAAATCTAGAATGTGGAATTGACTTACCTAAGTGGACCCTATGAATGAATGTTCCTACTCAGGAACTAGGTCATGTTCTAAGTCTCTTTTGCCCAGTTGTACATACGCTATGCTCTGGAGTGATTCTGCCATATTGTCAGGTTCTATTCTGGGCGCCTGTTGGACACTGTTCTCCATGCAAAAATTCAGGACATTTTTCTAAAGCTGAAGCATCTACTTTTTTTTTTTTTTTTTTTTTTTTTGAGACAGAGTTTTGCTTTTTTGTCCAGGCTGGAGTGCAGGGGCATGATCTCAGCTCACTGCAACCTCTGCCCCCGAGGGTTCAAGTGATTCTCCCACCTTAGCCTCCCAAATAGCTGGGAATATAGGCGCTCGCCACCACGCCTGGATAATTTTTGTATTTTTAGTAGAGATGGGGTTTTGCCATGTTGGCCAGGCTGGTCTCAAACCCCTGACCTCAGGTGATCCACCTACCTCAGCCTCCCAGAGTGCTAGGATTACAGGCATGAGCCACCATGCCCAGCCAAGCATATCTACTTCTAAAAGAGCTAACTCACTGCCCAGTATCCCTTTTTAATAGTGAGCTCTAGATTAGTACTTAGCCTTGTCACTTAGTAGTTGCATGACCTTGGGCAGGTTACTTATCCTTGTTTTACAGATGAGTTTATTAATATCTACCTTAATGGGTTATTATCAGGATTAGATTGTTATGAGGTCTAATAAACATTCTTTTTCTCTGTCTCTTCTCCATCCCAGATGATGAATCTGGTTTTTTTTTTTTTTACCAAATAAACACTATAGATTATTGAATGACATATGCTACTGTTATTTATGTTTTAAATAGCAATGAAATTATAATGGTACTAAATAGCTGACATTTTCTGAGTACTTTATATGTGCTGAAAACTTAAAAATATTTTGGCACATATAATTTCATTATCACAATGATTCTATTACCTCATTGTAAAGGGAGATAAATAATGTATATAATGTGTAGTAGATATATAAATGATATATATTTATATAAATGATATAAATAACATATGTAACTTATATAATGTATCCTTCTTAACAAATGAAGAAATTGCAACTCAGAGACAAGAAGAAATTTATCTAAGGGTGCACAGCTCTTTTGACCTAAAAATTGCACATTATCCACTATACTTTACAGTTCTGCCAACTCACTTGTGTCCTATGTGAGGACAGGGGCCTATGCCAGGCAGGGCCAGTGACCAACTCATGGTTGCCTTTCAAAAAGTCCTTGTAAACACTTAGAGCTCTGTCTTCTAAAAGCCCAAATTGAAATGAATGAGCCCTCAACAGTGCTCAGTAAGTGTTTGTATTTACAAATATTGTGTCAACACTGTCATTTTAGAGTGTGAATTATAAAAAATGATTGTTAATTAAAAAACTAAAACAGGTAACATTCCTTTAGTGTTTCATGAGAAAGAACAGTTTCATGAGAAAGCCTCGTCATTCCTGATATGTTTTTAGGCTATTTATACAAGTAGAGCCAAAGAATCTATAGATCCACAGAGTTGGAGAACCATTAAGAAAGGGGATAAAAGAATACAAAAGGGGCGTCACCTTTCAGGGATTAAAGTAAATCAGTTTTGAAATCTTGGCATAAAGCTTTATAACCCAGGTATTGACATATAAAATGTCATATTATGTTTTTATAGTCATATAATAGGTAATAAAAATACCCAGGCTGTCCCTGGCACATGGTAGGTGCTCAGCAGGGGTCTGTATCTCTAAATTGATTAAAAGGAAATTAGAAATGAATAATGCTTTACATAACTCCCAAAATAAATACATCAAGCAGGATGTGGAGTTAGGGGGACAGACCACAAAAGGATACAAGCAGAAACAAATAAACCTAATTGTATTGTAACTGTAATATTTTCATTGCCTGTTGCACACAGCAAGTCAGTATACTGAGACACTGGATTGCAGCAGAGAAAGATGTTTGATCATGGGGTCGCAGAACAAAGAGATGGGAAAAGACCTCAAATCCATCTCCCTGATGAGTTTGGGGCTAGGGTCTTTAAGGGCTTTGGAGTGGGCCAAAGTATGGAGACTGTTGATTGGTTAAAGAGTACAGGGTAGGCTGGGTGCGGTGGCTCATGCCTGTAATCCCAGCACTTTGGAAAGCTGAGGTGGGAGGATCACCTGAGGTTGGGAGTTCAAGACCAGCCTGACCAACATGGAGAAACCCCGTCTCTACCAAAAATACAAAAATAGCCCGGCGTGGTGGCGCGTGAATGTAATCGCAGTTACTCAGGAGGCTGAGGCAGCAGAGTCACTTGAACTCGGGAGGTGGAGGTTGCGGTGAGCTGAGATTGCACCATTGCACTCCAGCCTGGGCAACAAGAGCGAAACTCTGTCTCAAAAAAAAAAAAAAAGAAAAGAAAGGAAAAAAAAAGGGTACAGGTAAAGTCATGGCACAGGGAGATGAAGAAGCTGTATTCTCATGCTGATCTTCCTCCTCTGTGAGGGTCTTCAAACTGGTTGCTGGAATTCAGGGTCTGAGAAACATCTTAAGCAATCTGTAACCAAAAGCCTATGATTCTAATGTCTGTAGGAAAAATCTTGTCTATAGGAAAAACGTGGATGCAAATTATTCTAGTTATATTTCTGTCCAGAATCCAGTGTGCAATTTCTGTCCACCTTGTGGGGGTGGTTTCAGTATTACAAATGAACAACATAACCACACTGAAGGGTGAAGGGTTCCCCTTGACCCTCTGAAGATTTGCCCCCCCAAAAACAATCAACTTGCAAAAGGCAGATTAATATGAGAAAAGTATTACAGTAGGTAGTCAGGCAGACATGAGCAGGGCAGGAGAGGCCCCCATTTCCCAGGAACTACAGGCAACCATCAGGTGATGTTCAGGCAGTTGTTAATTTCTCAAATAATAAGTGGTTGCAGCCAGCACTGGGAAAGGCAGTCTCCCAACTGATAGAAACACCTGAAACTGCTGATCAGCAGCTTCCCAATAAGATCTCAGGAATTGGGTGAGTGGGCTCACAGATGCAGATTAAGAGGGAAAATGGCAGAGTTCAACTGGTATATGACTTTCTAAGAACGTAATACTGGTAAGGGAAGAATGCCTCAAGTGAGCATGCATACAACTCCAGTAAACATATGCCCCGCCCCAAGTGCTGGCAGGCCACTGTGCAAACAAACAGCCCACCCCAAAAGAAGAATCAGGGGAAGAGTAACGCAGACCCTGGAAAATGCCAACATGTAAAACCCCAAGTCAAAAGTCAAAGTGTGCACTTGATCTCTCAAGTGGTCGGCCCTCTTCCAAGTGTACTTCCTTTCATTCTTGGTCTAAAGCTTTCTAATAATAAACTTTCACCTCTGCTCTTGCCACCATCTCTCACTCTGTCTTATGCCCTTTGGTCAAATTCTTTCTTCTGAGGGGCAAGAATTGAGGTTCACTGCCGGTAACAAAAGGGCAGGGCATGGTGGCTCATGCCTGTAGTCCTATCACTTCGGGAGGCTGAGGAGGGTGGATTGCTTGAGCTTAGGAGTTCAAGACCAGCCTGGGAAACATGGTGAAACCCTGTCTCTAAAAAAAATACAACAATAATAAAGTTGGGCATGGTGGCATGCACCTGTCATCCCAGCTACTCCGGTGGCTGAGGATTGCTCGAGCCCAGGAGGTTGAAGATGTAGTGAGCTGTAGTCATGCCACTGCACTCCAGCCCAAGTGACAGAGCAAGACTGGGTCTGAAAAAAAAAAAAATTAAAAGTAAGAGAAAAGGCATACAAATTTATTTAGCATGTATACATGGGAGCCTTTAGACCGAAGACCTAACCCCCTTGTATTAGTTCATTTTCACACTGCTATAAAAAACTTCCCTGAGACTGGGTAATTTACAAAGGAAAGCGGTTTAATTGACTCACAGTTTCGTATGGCTGGGGAGGCCTCAGTAAACTTACAATCATGGTGGGAGGTGAAAGGGAAGCAAGCACCATCTTCACAAGGTGGCAGGAGAAACAGCATGCATGCATGCAAAGTGGGAAAGAGGCCCTTATAAAACCATCAGATCTTGTGAGAACACACTCCCTATCACGAGAACAGCATGGGGGAACTGCCCCCATGATCTAATCACCTTCCACCAGGTCCCTCCCTCAACACCTGGGGATTACAATTCCAGATAAGATTTGGGTGCCAAACACAGAGCCAAACTATATCACCCCCCAGTGAGGTACAGAAGCTTATACATCATTTTAAGCTTACAGAAAGAATGTGTACTCAGGGCATGGCCAAGAACAAGTTATGAAAGTAAATCAAATTTTAGCCGTAAGACAGGTTATAGGAGAGAGAAACGAAGAGTCTTGGCTAGCAAAGGTTGTCTTGTTATGCAGATGAAACTTCACAGGTAGGAGTCATTAGAGATAATAGATGGTAAATGTTTCTTTCAGACCCTTAAAGGTGTCAGACTTAGTTAATCTTTCTTAGATCCGGATAGGAGAAGAGCTGACTGGATTAATGGAAATTCTCTACAGTTGAAAATTTCCACCACAGAAGACAGCTTTGCAGGACAACTTCAGTTGGCTGGCCCTGTGGCAGTCATCTCAAAAGATGTCAAAGAAATACATTTTAGGATAAAATATTTTGATTTCTTTCAAGGGGATGCAGAAAACATGAACTAACTTAGGTAACTTTGGGAAACAGCATTTTGACTGGATGCTATAAGGCTAAAATGGAAAGAAGGTGTGTCCGGAATAGGTTCCTTCCAGTGGGTTCTTGGTCGTGTTGACTTTAAGAATGAAGCCACGGACCCTCGCGGTGTTACAGTTCTTAAAGATGGTGTGTCTGAGTTTGTTCCTTCAGATGCTCAGATGTGTCCAGAGTTTCTTCCTTCCGGTGGGTTCGTGGTCTGACTGACTTCAGGAGTGAAGCTGCAGACCTTCACAGTGAATGTTACAGCTCATAAAGGTAGTGTGGACCCAAAGAGTGAGCAGCAGCAAGATTTATTGTGAGGAGCAAAAGAACGAAGCCACAACGTGGAAGGGGACCCGAGCATGTTGCTGCTGCTGGCTCGGGTGGCCAGCTTTTATTGCCTTATTCGGCCCCACCCACATCCTGCTGATTGGTCCATTTTACAGAGTGCTGATTGGTGTGTTTACAATCCTTTAGCTAGACACAGAGTGCTGATTAGTGCGATTTTACAGAGTGCTTATTGGTGCATTTACAATCCTTTAGCTAGACGCAAAAGTTCTCCAAGTCCCCATCTGACCCAGAAGCTCAGCTGGCTTCACCTCTCAAAGGCACATGCATACTGTACTCTAGTTAATACATCTTTTTGTCAGTGTTGTTTAGCAATTTTGTAGTGAAACACTATTCTAGGACTGAACAAAAAAGTGACTATATTGTAGATAACGAAAGCCAAGTTTCTCACTGTTGGAAAAAGAAATTATATCTAAGGGGACAGAATTGACCTTGTAGTGCTGGAATGGAAGTGGAAGTATCAGTATGTACTCATGGTTTCTAATATGTACATATATAAGTTGATAAAGAAATAAATATAAATGGGTATATATGCATGAATTAGTATATAACATATATTTTCCTAATATGTCTGCTTAAACGTCCAGGGAACAATGATACTCTGTAGCAATGAGGACTCATATCTTGGTTTCTAAATCTCATTCTTTGACAAAAGAAATTGTAACCACCAGACAGGTTCTTCTTGCCTGTTGCACAGACAAGAGCTGATTTATCAAGACGGGAACTGCAAGAGAAAGAGAGTTTAATTCATGCAGAGCCAGCTGTACAGGAGACCAGAGGTTTGTTATTACTCAAATCAGTGTCCCTGAAAACTCAGGGATCGGAGATTTTTTTTTTGAGATAGAGTCTCACTCTGTCACCCAGGGCTGGAGTGCAATGGCACAGTCTCAGCTCACTGCAACCTCTGCCTCCTGGGTTCAAGAGATTCTCCTGCCTAAGCCTCCGAGTAGCTGGGACTACAAGCATGTGCCATCACACCAGGCTAATTTTTGTATTTTTAGTAGAGACGAGGTTTCACTGTGTTGGCCAGGCTGGTCTCGAACTCCTGACCTCGTGATCTGCCCCCGCTCCCCTGCCCCCAACCGCCAGCCTCCCAAAATGCTGGGATTATAGGCATGAGCCACTACGCCTGGCCAGGGATCAGAGTTTTTAAGGCTAATTTGGTGGATAGGGAGTTGGAAAGTGGAGAGTGCTGATTGGTTGGGTTGGAGATAAAATCATAGGGAGTTGAAGCTCTTCTCCTGCACTGAGCCAGTTCTTGGGTGAGAGTCACAAGACTAGATAAGCCAGTTTATTGATCTGGGTGGTACCAGCTGATCCATCAAGCACAGGGTCTGCAAAATATCTTAAGCACTGATCTTAGATTTTACAATAGTGATGTTATCCCAAGGAGCAATTTGGGGAGGTTCAGAATCTTGCAGCTTCTAGCCACATGATTCCTAAACCACAATTTCTACTCTTGTGGCTAATTTGTTAATTCTGCAAAGGCAGTTTTGTCCCCACGCAGGAAGGGGGTTTGCTTTGGGAAAGGACTGTTACCGTCTTTGTTTCAAAGTTCAGTTCCTCCCAAAGTTAATTCAGTCTGTGCCCAGGAATGAACAAGGACCACTTGGAAGTGAGAAGCAAGATGGAGTCAGTTAGGTCAGATCTCTTTCACTGTCATAATTTTCTTAGTTATAATTTTTTGCCAAAGGTGGTTTCAAAATTATGGTTCCTTGTTTGAGAAATGATTGATTCTAAGGCTGGGGCACAGAAATACAAAATGAGCCTGGAGCATCTTACAGTATCAGAAAGTAAAGAAGTTCTAAAAATATAAAAAAGATGAGGCAGTGTCAAAAAGAAGCCAGCCTAAAAGAGCTCCCAACAGCTAAAGTGGACAATTTGAGCAACATAATAGGTAACAATAATATTGAAACTGCTTTTGCAAAATTATGACAGTAAGAAAAATCTGACAAAGCTGACTCCAACTTGCTTCTAACCTCTAAGCTGTTCTTGTTCATTCCTGGGCATAGGCCAAGCTAACTTTGGGAGAACTTTATAGTTTAAGCTTAAATCAAGAAGGATAATAGCAATTTCCAAAACTACCCCCCTTATTTCTTGGGTTTGAAAACATCTTTATTGGCTGGGCGCAGTGGCTCATGCCTGTAATCCCAGCACTTTGGGAGGCCGAGGTGGGTGGATCACCTGAGGTCAAGAGCTCGAGACCAGCCTGGCTCACAGGGTGAAACCCCATCTCTACTAAAAATACAAAAATTAGCTGGGCCTGGTGGCAGGCGCCTGTAATCCCAGCTACTCGGGAGGCTGAGGCAGGAGAATCGCTTGAACCCAGAGGGCGGAGGTTTCAGTGAACCGAGATCGTGCCACTGCACTACAGGCTGGGCGACAGAATGAGACTCCATCTCAAAAAAGAAATCACCTTTACAACACTAATAAAAGGCCGCAGGATTAGGATTATGGGAGGGGCATGAACTCTGCTGAGATGCAAGCATAGTTAGAAGATATCAAGCCATTGTAGCCAGAAGACATGAGATTTGTAAACTCCTCGAGTGCTCCTATAGATACCATCACTACTGTAAAACTTAAAATTGGTGTTTGAGATATTTTCCAGACCCTTCATTCTGATGAACGAACTGGCACCACCTGGACCGGTAACCCATACCGAGAAACTGGCTCAGCTTGTCTTGTGATCTCACCCAAGTTGTCAGTTGTCCAAATTAGGGGAAGCTGAATAAAGAAAATACTAGAACTCTGTATTATTTTTGTAATATTTTTATAAATTTAAAATTATTTTACAATAAAATATTAAGACATATTAATGGGATACCTGGATATCAGTAGAATAAGCGGTAGGATGGGAGTCTATTACTCAAATCAGCCTCCCTAAGAGTATTTTATTTTAAAACGGAATTTTATTTTAAAATATTGGAGTATGAACCACTTTTATTCTTTTTCCTCTTAAAAACAGTAGACTATTTTGATTAAAATAAAAAAATGAAAAAGAACTATTAAAAATACCATTAAGAATAGAAGGTTTTAAGAATCAAAATAAAGATGAAAGATTCAACATCTAATACACAATATTTACCAGGCATTAGACATTTTTTTCATCTTTGTTGTAAAGATGTTTGTCTTAAATGGTATAACTATGTAAAAATGCTTTGAAAGACATAAAACATGCTATAAATATCATTCTTATAATCCTCATCTTCTTGTTCATGCAATCATTTACTAGAACTAATTTTGTTTAATTTTTAAGGTGTTGCAGAGAAAAATTATAGGAACCTTGGTTTAAGACAGAGCTGCCTGTCATATAGTAGCTGCACAATAAATATATATTTAGTAAATTGAATGAACGAACATGAATGAGTCTAGATTCTTTCACTTACTTGCTTCGTCATCTTTAGAAGTTGTTTAACCCACTGAAGAGTTTTTTTTTTCCTTATATATGAAACAAGGGTAATATCACCTGCTTTGAAGGGTTACTCCGAGGGTAAGTGATAGGAATGTCTGTCCTACGTCAGTGTCTGGCACTTAAGTCATTGCCATAATCTTCATTCTCTTCATTGTCATTGTTATCCTTATCCTCAGTTTTTATTCTCTATTCTCTTCTGCTGCTTTCTTTCTTTCCCTTGGATTAAAATACTGTATCGCTCCATCTTCCCTTTGTCAAAAACCTTATCTCTGCTTTAAGGCCCCTCTCATGCAGTCTTTCTCCACCAAATCCCATCATCTTTCATTCCTGCCTTTCCTGTGGTTTATGATGACATGCACAGATGCATGTATGTGTTTCTGTGTGAAGGTATATTTGACTTAATCCTCTTTTACACTGTAAATTCCTTGGGGTACCATTTTTGTTTCTTATCCGTTAGTCTACCACCTGCCACATAATAAATGTTAAACCATGAACCTGCAACGAAAGGCAGACCATGTCTTTGTGACTTAATATTATTTCTCCTGAGCTGATTCTTGTGTCAGGCATATAGTAGGCATTCAATCAATATGGGATTCAATAAATAGCAAGTAGCCAGTAGGCAAAAGTCTTTTGAATGTTGAATCATTTTTGTATCCTTTTTATTTGTTCAGAGCAACAGAGGGCATATTGCTGGACAGAGGGCTGTTCTATCCCTCCTAATTTCTGTTAATATAAATTCATTCTTATATATTGGAACAGCTATCTTCACTATTGTCTGAAGAGCAATATTCAAAACCCCTGTGACTTAATCCTCACTTCCTACTCAGCTTCAATTCCCACCACACCTTGAACCTTAGTGTGCACCTCAAGTCCCAATTCATTGGATTGTTTACAAATTCCTGGAGAAACTCTGAACTCTTATTATATAAGCCTTGGCTCATGTGTTTCTTTTGTCTGGAACATTTTCCCTCCCATTCTTGCCTGACACCTTCTGGTCACCTTCGTAGGCAGCTTAAAGGGTACCTCAATGAATCCCTGATGTCCTTCTCTCTTCTTTCCTGTTCTGCAGCTAATTGCTTGTTGCTTTAACCAGCCTCTATTTTATCCTTACTTACTAATACAAGGCAGCTGTTTATTTGCTTATATCTTTTCTAGAATAGAGGTTCTTATACTTCAATGTACATAGGAATCACCGAGACAACTTATCAAAAATGCAGATTCCTGAAATGCAGCCCCCACCTGGGCTGGTCACCATCACAGTGTTGGTCCAAGTGAAATTCAGGAGTTAATAATGAAGGTTCCCAGGGCCCATCTCAAATGCAGGGAATGAGGATCTCTGAGGAGAGGATCTTCATTTGTAACAAACATCTTTGAATTGCACTTGGAGCAGTCCCAGGACAGCGATGAGCATGCTTGGTCACCAGAACCTCATGAAGTCTTGCCCTTGTGGGCCTACAATCAATGAAAGGGACATATATGAACATCTTTATGTCAAGCAACAAAATTACGACTCAGGTCTTTGCCAAGTGGAAAAGGATTTCCAAACACTTGAGGAGCGGAGGGAAGTCATTTTGTGGAGAAATGGGAGACAGGCCCCAAGCCCAAGTGAACCTCAGCCTCACTTCATTAGCAGAAGCTGCTGTGCAGCTCCTGTCTCATTCTACTTAGAAAATAAGAGGACTCATTCAGGTCACATGGTTAACAGGAAGGCTAATATAGGTGGCAGTAATTGATGATTTACTAGATCAAAGTCCTTTAAGCTAGGCAATAGAGATGACCCTTGCTTATTGATTATCATCCAATAGCTTTAATTTATCCTCAGTATCCTTGGGGACAGACAGAGATTGCTGGTTAGGAAAGGGGCTTTAAGAAGGTCGATAAGTTATTCTCAAAGAAGTTATAGGCATCAAGCCTGGGCATGCACCTTCCTTCCTTTCAAGTGCGCTTACAAGAAGGAGAGGGGAAATGAAATGGGCTTCTAATTATTTAAATTGGACCTATACTCTGCTGAGCAGTGCATTAGCTAGCATTCTTCCTCCATGTGAGCTGTCGGTTAGGCCAGGAGAAGGAGATTAAACATGTCAGCAATAGGTGTGGAAATAATTGGGGGCAGTAATTGGGAGAAATCCGGGCGCCTGATTGTGACTGCTGTCTAGTTCTCTCTTTCAAAATCTGAATTCACATTAACGTGTTGATGACCTCATCCAAGCTGGATGGATGGAATTTATTAACAATAGAAATAATTACAAAAGGACTTGCATTTAAATAATCAAATGACAAGCCACAACCTCAAAACACTCTAGAGTTACAAAGTGAATACGATTCCTGTTTCTATACAAAAGCCCCTTATTTCTTAGTTTTAAAAAATGTATTTGTTATTCTTTCCCAGTTGTATTCAGGGGTAGTTCTCGTGTCTGGTTTTCCAATTTGGTAGCTTCGATTTACCCCACAGCTGGAATTTTTTGGGTGGCAACAAATATCTTTACAGGTTGTTTGAGAATGTTTGGTATATTTTCCATTGTGTAGGTATTCAACAAAAGTTAGTTTAATCTGAATTTTATTTCCCTAAATAAAATTCTTTTTTTTAAGTTCAAAGATAATTAACTATTTATTCAAATACCAATGAATGTGTACGTTGTGTGTGTGTAGGGGTGTAGTTTATGAACACACTAAGTGGAAATTAGCAGTCATGAACGACCATTGATGTCTTAAATAAAAAAGTTTACCTAGGCAGGGTGCAGTGGCTCATGCCTATAATCCCATCAGTGTGGGAAGCTGAGGTGGGAGGATCCCTTGAACCCAGAAGTTTGAGATCAGCCTGGGCAACATAGGAAGACTTTGTCTCTACCCAAAAAAAAAAAAAAAAAAAAAAAAAAATTATCCAGGTATAATGGCATGCACCTGCGGTCCCAACTACCGGGAGGCTGAGGTAGGAGGATCGCTTAAATCTGGAAGATTGAGGCTGCAGTGAGCCGTGACTGTGCCAATGCACTCCACCTCTCCAGCCTGGGTGACATAGCAAAACCCTGTCTCAAAAATAAAAATTACCACATATATAGTTCATAATTATATAAAAGTATATAAAAAAACTATATAAGCTATATATCTACACACACACACACACACACACACACACACACACAAACATATATAAAATTCTGTTGCCCAGGCTTGAGTGCAGTGGCGTGATCTTGGCTCATTTTAACTTCTGCATCCCATATTCGAGCGATTCTCCTGCCTCAGCCTCCTGAGTAGCTGGGATTACAGGTGCATGCCACCACACTCACCTCATTTTTTTTGTATTTTTAGTAGAGACAGGGTTTCACCATGTTGGCCAGGCTGGTCTCGTACTCCTGACCTCAAGTGATCTGACTGCCTTGGCCTCCCAAAGTGCTGGGATTACAGGTGTAAGCCACTGGATCCAGCCTTTTCACTTCAAGGCTCAGAATTCTCCCCTTTTGAAATTTCGTTCAGTGAGGAAATTGATACCAATAATTTGCACTTTTAAAAGTCTTTAAAATGATATCTAACATGAATTTAAAAATCTATCTTGTGTTATAGAAATTGAAGCATTTTGGATTCAAAAAGTGGCATTATTTTGGGGACTGGGAGAATCTTCCTAGCTAAAAGATTATGGAGGGTGTATCCGCCTATCTCACTTGTGGGAATGGTGCCCTTGCCTTTTTGGCGAAGGCAGGAAGGGAATATTTCAGCCTGATGCTAACAATGACGCTATGTTACATTGGCTTGGCACTCCGTAGTTATAAGTTGAGTTTGCATCGATGATCTCATTAGAACCTTCCATCAGTCCTAGCAGGAAGTCAGGGCTAACATTTTAGCCTTGTTTGGCTGCAGAGGAAATGAGGTTCAGAGAGGGTGTGATGGGTCGAAAGTCGAATTGTGGAACTGGGACTAAGATCTTTCCAAAATAAGCCAGCCCTGCCCTCTTCTTCCTTCCTCTCTTGCTCCCTTCCTGCACTAAACCTCTACCACGTGCCATACAGTCTGCAGGCACCAGGGATTTCCATGAGCTTCCCTTGAACCTTGCATATAAAGCAAAGTTCTTGTTCTGAAGGGACCTACAGTAAACTAAAGAGGAGTAAACACAAAATCAATTAAGGGCACCAAAGTGTTAAGAGAGGCTGTGTTACAAATATTTACAGAAAGTAGTGAGAGAAGACAAGGGGAGTATTAATCAATTGCATATGGGACTAAGGGAAGAGGGACTGTGATGCATTAGGAAAAGCTTCATGAGACAGTAAAGTTCCAGCAAAGTTTAAAGTAATAACAGCCACCAGACAGACTTGGAATTAGCCTTTTTGCAAAGTGCATTTCCATGAGAAACTGTGCAGGGGATACATGGCCGAATAATAGCATGCACTATGGTATATCGGAAATTCCTAATTCTTATTGGGGATTTGAGTACCCCAAGAAGCCCTTCAAAAAGAAATGTTTAACTTTTGTGATCTAGCCAACATGTGGGATTATAGAGCTTTAAATATAAAATTTTAGAGAAAAACTAAGATTTTAAGTAACGTAATGTATTATGTAACTTTGGAAAGGACTAGCTTACAGCTTACGTCCACTTGCAGGCAGATCTTAGCAGGCTGCTGAGATTTGCCTGTGGAAAGTGCAAAAGTGAAGTGCAGTGGAGACCAGGCCCACTCGGATGAGTAATAAACCTTAAACCAGATAAACTAGAACACTGACAATGTTGCTGTCTTACATATAAAACATTGAGCCAACCCAAGAAAGGGACTCACGGTCCAAACGTGTCCGGAATGGGGTTCTTGGTCTCACTGATTTCAAGAATAAAGCCGCGGACCCTTGCGGTGTTACAGTTCTTAAAGGCGGCGTGTCCAGAGTTTGTTTCTTCTGATATTCGGATGTGTTCAGAGTTTTTTCCTTCTGGTGGGTTCATGGTCTGGCTGGCTCAGGAGTGAAGCTGCAGACCTTCGCAGTGAGTGTTACAGCTCTTAAGGCTGCGTGTCTGGAGTTGTTCGTTCTTCCCGGTGGGTTCGTGGTCTTTGCTGGCTTCAGGAGTGAAGCTGCAGACCTTTGTGGTGAGTGTTACAGCTCATAAACGCAGTGTGGACCCAAAGAGTGAGCAGCAGCAAGATTCATTGCAAAGAGCAAAAGAACTAAAGCTTCCACAGTGGGGAAGGATATCCAAACAGGTTGCCACTGTTGGCTCATGCAGCCTGCATTTATTATCTTATCTGGCCCCACCCACATCCTGCTGATTGGTCCATTTTACAGAGAGCTGATTGGTCTGTTTTACAGAGAGCTGATTGGTCCATTTTGACAGGGTGCCAATTGGTGTGTTCACAATCCCTGAGCTAGACACAAAAGTTATCCACATCCCCACTAGATTAGCTAGATACAGAGTGTCCATTGGTGTATTTACAAACCCTGAGCTAGGCACAGGGTGCTGATTGGTGCATTTACAAACCTTGAGCTAGACACAGAGTGCCCATTGGTGCATTCACATCCCTTAGCTAGACATAAAGATTCTCCAAGTCCCCACCAGATTAGCTAGATACAGAGTGCCCATTGGTGCATCCACAAACCCCAAGCTAGACACAGGGTGCTGATTGGTGTTTACAAACCTTGAGCTAGACACAGAGTGCTGATTGGTGCACTCACAATCCCTTAGCTAGACACAAAGGTTTTCCAAGTCCCCACTAGACTCAGGAGCCCAGCTGGCCTCACCCAGTGGATCTTACACAGTGCCGCAGGTGGAGCTACCTGCTAGTCTCGCGCCGTGCGCCCGCACTCCTCAGCCCTTAGGCGGTCGGCAGTGCTCCTCCGGGAGGCTCAGGCCTCGCAGGAGCCCACGGCGGGGCGGGGGAGCTCAGTTATGGCGGGCTGCAGGTCCCGAGCCCTGCCCAGCGGGGAGGCAGCTAAGGCCGGGCGAGAAATCGAGTGCAGCGCCGGTGGGCCAGCACTGCTGGGGGACCAGGCGCACCCTCCGCAGCTGCTGGCCTGGATGCTAAGCCCCTCACTGCCTGGGGCAGCAGGGCTGGCCGGCCGCTCCGAGTGCGGGGCCGCCAAGCCCACGCCCACCCGGAACTCTAGCTGGCCCGCAAGCGCCACGCGCAGCCCCGGTTCCCGCCCGTGCCTCTCCCTCCAAACCTCCCCACAAGCCGAGGGAGCCAGCTCCGGCCTCGGCCAGCCCAGAGAAGGTCTCCCACGGTGCAGCGGCGGGCTGAAGGGCTCCTCAAGTGCGGCCAGAATGGGCGCCGAGGCCAAGGGGGCACCGAGAGCGAGCCAGGGCTGTGAGGGCCGCCATCACGCTGTCACCTCTCACAGGAGCGATATGGGAGAGGAGGAGGGGGAAAGCCAAAGGTAGGTCCTGATTTTTAGTTCTTCCATCTGGCAGCGTGGCTAACTTGGAGGAAATTCTGAAGTGGAACCCCAGCCCTAGAATGGTGAGGGAGAGGTTGCTGGGGAAAACGATGTGGAGGGCTTAATCAAGGGCAGAGGATACTCATTTTGGGATGTGAACATTCCCTCTTCCTGCAGTAAGGCTCTCATCTCCTCTCTTCTGCAAGGTGACCCAATTAGACAACAGCCTGGTGGCTGTCCGTTCTGTCTCCAAGGAGAATACCAGGTGTGTTCCTTAATTTCAGTATTTGTCTATCTCCCCCTCCTCCTTTTTCAAAATCCATTCTGAGAGGTGTTTCTTCTCCATGATATCTCAAACAGACTGCAGTCTTTTTGCCCTGATTTTATATTGTTTTCTTCCAAGATCCCTTCATATTACACAGTTGTTCCACCAGGGTGGAAACTTTTCCATCCTCTGAACCTATAATGGTGTTTGGTACACAGTAGGGACTCAGATTTATTGAGTAAAAATTTGAATGCCAGCTTTTAAAAGAAACAGACTCTTAGGTGTCTCATTCTCATTTGGTAAACACGCAGATAAAGGAGGAGGAGCAGCTAGAAAAGGGAACTAAGCTTTACCATGCTAAACCACGTGTTATTCACTTTTCCCAGAATGCCTCCTTTAGGGTTTATGGTACGTCCCATGAATGGGTATTATTATATCATCACACCATTTGGCAGATGAAGAAACAGAAGGCCAGAAAAGTTTCACTTGTCTTCAGTCACCCAGGCACTAAGCACAGAGCTGGGACGTGTACCTGGTATGTGAGGCTGAGCCACAGCTCCATCAGTTTAGGGTCACGAAGAGGATATTGATCTCAGTGTCAGGAGATTGGAATCTGCTGCAGATCTTATCACTAATTAGTGTTAGATTCTTGTTATGTAATATTTGAGTATAGAGGTAATCATGGATTTCTACTAATTTCTTCTTCTTACTTGGCCTACATTAAGATTTCCTCTTAAATATGACATTAGATCACATGGAGGGGTTCTTCTGAAGGCTGAGGATTACATAATGCAATTTTGTTTTATATCATTCCCATTCTGCACTGAATTTGTCTGAGTAAAATGCGTGAATCTTAGATTTGAGAAATCGAGATCTGGGCTCTTTTGAGATACTTGTTATTCACTAGATGGCACTGTTGTATTAACTTTACTTATTTCCTAGCTCTGGTTTAAAACCTTCAAGAGTATATTTCCTGTGATACTGTAGTCGTCCAACTATCCAGACTTTCCAGGTGTTGGTACAAGGACAGTGTAGGGGACAAGCAGATATTGTGTATACATCTTTTTAGTATGGGTCCTAAGTCCTACTTTAGATTTTAGGACTGTAGTAAAATGCAGTGGGCTCTCAGTATTTGCGGGTTCTGCATCCATGGATTCAACCAGCCAGGAATGGAAACTATTAAACGGTAGGGCGCGATGGCTCATGCTTGTAATCCCAACACTTTGAAAGGCTGAGGCAGGAGGATTGAGCTCAGGAGTTTGAGACCAGCCTAAGCAACATGGCAAAACGCTGTCTCTAGTAAAAATACAAAAATTAGCTGGGCATGGTGGTGGACACCTGTAATCCCAGCTTCTTGAGAGACTGAGGCAGGAGAATCGCTTGAACCGGGTAGGCAGAGGTTGCAGTGAGCTGTGATTGCGCTGCTGCACTCCAGCTTGAGCAACAGAGCTCTGTCTCAAGAAAAAAAAGAAGAAAGAAAGAAAGAAAAAGAAAATATTAAACAAAGCAACAGCAGCAAAAGACTAACAAAAATAATAATAAAACAAAAAATAATACAAGTAAAAAACAATACAGCCTGTTTACATAGCATTTACATTGCATTAGGTATTGTAAGTAATCTAGAGATGATTTAAAATATATAGCAGGAAATGTGTAGGTTATACGCAAATATGACACCATTTTATATCAGTGACTTGAGCATCCATGGATTTTTGTATTTTCTGGGGTCCTGAAACTAATCCCCCTCAGATACCAAGGAATGACTGCAGTAGTTTTTGGAGCAATACGTTAATAGCTGGATTCACTGACAGACTGAAAAATAATGTCTTGCTGGACATTACGAAGCAAAATAAAGTCTCACTGAGATATGGGAACTTTAGAGAAAAGGAATAAAAATATAGTTGCTTTAGCTCATAATCTATCTGTTCACTTCTGTAATCTTTGTTACAGACCCTCAAGACCATGTCACCGGGGCCAAGCATTTTCCTCTTTTAACTTATTTATGTGTTTGAGATCATTAATGGAGGGTTTCTCAATCTTAGCACAATCAGTAATTTGGGTTAGGTAGTTCTCTGTTGCAGGGATGGTCCTGTGTTTAGGATATTCAGCAGCATCCCTGGTCTCTACTCATTAGATGCCAGTGGCAGCCTCCTCTCCCTTTAAGTTGCAACAACCAAAAATGTCTTCAGTCATGGCCAAATATCTGGTGGGGAATAAAATTGACCTCAGTTGCGAGCCGCTTCTCTAATCCCTGTGGAGATTTGCCACATGAAGTCTTTTGCTTGGGGACAGGGAGAGTGACCTTTACTGATCTGACCACTGGAATTGGGAGCACAGGGTCTTCCTATCTCCACAGTTTCCAGTAAGATGATTAGACTGCCAGTGTGATTGGGTTGCATTTCTAATGAGTCGAGGTGCCAACATCTGTTTGTGGTAATTGAGCACAGCTGTGATGCTGGCTTGGCTGACCCCTCCACAACCTTTCCCTGCCCCTCCAGGTATTTGAGCTGCCCCCAGCCATCCTGTCCCATCACCCTCTCGCAGGAAGATGCCGGCAAGGTCATTGTGTTTGCTGAGAGTGGTATCAATCCAGATAGTGTCCTAGATTTGATAATGCTGCATTGATTGGGACACAGTGTTCATTCTTGTAAACTGCCTCAGAGGCACAGAAAAAAAAATGTGTTCTGTGTAAAAAGGCCAAACACAACCAATAATAGCAACAACACTGACAACTCATGTATATTTATCTCACATGTGCTAGGTCATAAGAGCTTTATCCAAATAGTTTCATTTATTCCTTATAGTAACTTTTTAATGTGGGTACTATATCAGTCACTTGTTGCAGCTTAGAAAGATAGCAAGAGGTGGAATTAGGATTTATATCCAAGCAGCCAATACCAGAGCTTACACTGTATCCACACCATGTGGACTCAGTTTTCTAAATTTTATTTTAATTTTATTATATTATACAGACACATACTTGTTCATAAGTAACATAACATAAAAGTCTGAAAGCAAACATACCAAAATATTAACAGTCAGTTTCTATCTGGGTAGTAGCATTAGGGGTGAGGTTTTTTGGTCTCCTTTAAACTTTTCTATATTTTTCAAGTTTTCTGTGTTAAGTGTTGATTATTTTTATTAGAACTTATATAGAAGTTTAAAAAATATATGTGTTTGGGGGAGGATGATAGGAAGAGTGGCAGTGAGCTAAATGGATATTTGAGAAGCTGAGTCCTCCTGATTCTGGGGACAGAGAGAACAAGTTGACCACCTGGGGGCTGATGCCCCTTATAGATGTGCCAATAGCCACTCTCTAGCTGAATTCACATTAAATGACATTACAGCTTACCCTAGGGCATTGCAAACTTGGTGGGATTCTAGAATTTCTCTGAATAAATATACATTAAAAAAAAAAGTCTAGCTTGCTATTGCAAGACCATTTTTGTCTAAGGACAGCCTTGGGTCAGTCTGTGTTCAGGTGCACACTCATCGTGATGCCATTGTATCCCAAAGGAGGCTAAGCATTGGCCAAGCTGTGGGATGGCTTGTGAGAGAAGTGTGATTTCCTGGCGGCCAAGTCACAGCCGCAGCTGCAATAGCTCCCACCCTTCTTCTGTCTCCATGGACAGGGTGGAGACCTCTCCTGGCTTCTCTACGGTGGGCCTTGGGAGTTTGGACCAGAGTGTGGGACCACCCAGAAGACACACCCACACAGATCTCTCCTTGCAGATCATTCTAGAGAGAAGCTTCCCTGGGGGTGAGAATGGCATTCTTATCTGAGGTCTGCTTAAAAGCCTCACACTCTTTTTCTTTTTCCCTAGAAACCTCATTACTTATGGAGCTGGCTAGAGGGAATGATAGCATTGGCTTTGCATAGAATGGAAATTGCGAGACTGGTAGGTCCTGCCCAACCTCATCCTCCTGGAAGTGGTGGAGGCTTCTGGTAACTACCAGTTTGGTTTGGACTTGGGGTGCCAATTCAGGGATGAAAGAGTCCGCCTCTCCTCCCTCATGGCCACCCAGCTCCTTCAAAGGAATGTGAAGGAACAAAGATGTGGGTTAGCATTTTTCTCATGAAAGGCAGAGGTGACCAGAAAAGTAGGGAGCTACTGGGAGGCAATAATATTTTTCAAAGACACATTATTCTCATTAATGTAAAACCCCAGCAGAGCCCCCAGTGGCTCCAGGTGTGGCATTAACACCGTGTCTTTTAACTCAGTCCACTCACTCTGTCCCTTACTGCTCCTGGCTAATTAAAACCATAGGGGCCTCAAACCCTATTCTTGGCAGTCTTCTTGGATTTCCCAGGTTAGTTCCTGCCCTTGATCTTCCCTAAATTGCTCCCACACAGCTGTATGCACATTCAGATTCAATGCTCCATCTTTCTTTGCTGATCTCATGTGCCGACTTGGGCTTGGGCATATTTAGTTTCTCTGTTCTTAACACTCAGTTCTTCCTAAGATGCTGATGCTGATAATGTAATTGCTCTATTGGGGCATAAACATGAAATGGTTTAATTTTTTTTAATGAACTCTCAATCATGTTATGACAAATGCCTTTTTCAAATTCTGATGAGAGATTCTGTAATTTCCTGGCCATTTTTAGATGTTAAAAGCCAAGTCCCTTTGAAACATTAGTCTTTAATATGGTTTAAATCTTATCCCCAGAACACCTCCCTTCCCTCACCTGGCATAGACTTCACCCATTGCCTGAGGTCTGAGGCTCTTCTGAATGTTCTTCCTCTTCTCTCACCCCAGCACTTTGATGGGATTGAGTGTGGGGAGGACCTTCATTAAATTGCCATCTCTTCCTTCTTTCTTTTTGGGATTAACTTTGTTTAGATTGGAGGGCTTTGGGGGTCTGAGAGGAGAAGGTAGAGGCAGGTTCATATCAGGATAAAGTGAGATGCATATCATGATGGGGAGGTGGTCTTGGCTATCTTAAGGCTCAGAGTGATTTTGCCTCCTTCTGGTGACCTCTTCATGGCTGGTAAATTGAACAATCAGCTTCCACAATTCTGCTCCATTGCTGAGGTTCCCCCAGAGAGGGAAGCCATGTCCCCTGAGACCCCTGAGGTTGGTCTATGTTTCAATCTCCTTTCTAAGGTGGCAGCTTCTCTCTCTCCGTGACCACCAGGATGGCCCCAGAGCTCCTGCTGTTTCGCATGAAAAAGCAGAGATCTTTGCTGCAGGAGAGTAGGGTGAAAGGCTCTCATTGTTTTCTTCTTAGGCACCCTGTACCATAGTCCCTTCTCACCCTGATGCAATGGGCCTCTCTGGTAAGCTTTACATCTTTAATTGGGCACTAGTTTCCATGTTCAAGAATATTATCCTCAAGAGGTGTAGGCCAATTTCTTCCAATAACTCTCTATGAAAGCTGCATAAGACTGGTTCTGTAGCTCTGAAAGCTTCATTCTGGGAGCAAGATGCCAGTGCTCCTATCTGGCAGGCACTCCTAATCTCTCCAAGGATTCTTTTGAAACCCCTTGCTCTGGTTTAAATGTGTCTTCCAAAGTGTATGTGTTGGAAGCTTAATCCCCAATGCAACGGCGTTGAGAGGTGGGACCTTTGAGAGGTGATTGGGTCTTATGAATGGATTAACAACATTATTGTAAGAGTGGTTTTGTTATTGTGAGAGTGGGATTGTTACAAAAGTGAGTTCGGCCACCTTTTGCTGCCTTGCTCTTTCACCTCTGGCATGAGATGAGCAAGAAGGCCCTCATCAGATGTTGACACTTTGACATTGTACTTCCCAGTCTTCAGAACTGTGAGAAGTAAATTTCTAATGTTTATGAATTATTCAGTCTGTGGTATTCTGTTATATTCATAGCAGCAGAAAATGAACTCAGACATCCCTATTCCTTGTATTGGCGATGGGGACATTACATCTCATCCCAGACTGTGCATCCCTGACAAGGCCCAGGACCCCTGGTGGTGGAAGGGCAGTTCAGGCTTATTAGTCTCTGAGGGAGGTGCCTGGCCTCAGGTGTTGGCAGCTCTGTTTCAAATGTGGAGTTTATGGAGCCTGTTTGTCTACAGCTTTGAGCCTTTGTTGCCATGTTGGGGACACACGAATATTACCACTCAACATTCTGTTACTTTAGCTCAAACTTCTTGATTGTTACTTATATGCCAGGCCCTGTACTGGAATCTGCACTGATGAGTTTGTTTAACCTCAGTAACCCTATAATAGGAAACTATTATCATTATCAGCCTTTTACAGATGAAGGACCTGAGGCTCACAGAAATTGTGTAAAATGTCCGGGGTTATGTGGATAGGAAGTGGTAGAGCCAAGACTTGAACCTGGAAATCTGATTCTAGACCTGTGAGTTGAGAATTCAGCTTAAATCCTCACTGCCCATGTCTTCCCATGGCCCCCATCATCAGGCTCCTGGCAGCTTTGGATATGTAGCCCCTTGCCACTCCCCAGAACATAGTTATGCTCTGACTCTTGGTTCTTTGTTATGGTATCATTCTACCTAGCCGACTAGATCTCTAAAGAGGCAGTTTAAATACTAGGTAAAATATAAGCCTGGAGCAGCAGGCCAGTGAACTCAGGCAGAGGGTGGCTGGAGAAGGCCAGCTGGAACATTGGGGCTGGTATTGTTTCCTGCTTCAAAGTGTACCAAGCCCTGGAGAAGGTTTGGCAGGGAGAAAAGGAGAAGGTTTTGCTTGTACTGGATCCACATAAATGAGGAACACACGTTTGGTCAGTGCCAAACTTTTGCACAAAGTACCAATAGTGGGAAACACTCATGCAATATCAAGCTAGTTTATTTGTATTCAAATTCTACCTCCTCCTTTCACTAACTGAATAATCCTGAGGAGCTCAGTTACTGCAACAGAACTATAGTTTCTTTATCTCTGAAATAAGGAAGATTCTCGTTTCTTTCTTCATAGAGCTGTGGTGAGGTACAAATAGGATAACAGATGGAAAAGCACTTTGCACACAGATACACTGATATATGCAAATAAGAATTATTATTATCCAGAATGAGTGGCTCTCCTAGTGGGTTGCATAATTGAATAACTAATTAACCTTTTTTTATTGAAAGTCTATCGTGCAAGAAATGTGTTGGAGTCTCCTGTTGATGATATAATAGATAAGGTTGAGTTATGGCCTTCAAGGACTTTGTAATTTTGTATTTGAGACGAAACATATTCATTAATAACTGTAATGAAGACAGTTTTTTGAATGTGCCATGAAAAAGTTATAGAAAAAAATGCTATGGCATTCGGAAGAAGGGGATCTTTTTTGACAGAATGATATCAGAAGGTTTTAGAAAGAGATGGTTTTTGAGGTAGATGTAGGGAAATGATTGATTCAGTTGGTAAGGAGTTCTTAGGAAAATACACAGCATGAATAAATGTACTTATTAGAAAATTATATTGCCCTTGGTTGGTGTTCAGTGGAAGCATTTGTACTAGTCAGGCTTATCCGACAGAGAGACAGAACCAACAGAATCAATCTATCTATCTATCTATCTATCTATCTATCTATCTATCTATCTATCTGTCTGTCTATATCTATCTATCTATCTATCTATCTATCTATCTATCTATCTATCTATTTATCTATCTATCTACCTACCTACCTATCTAGATATGTGATAGGGGATTTATTAGGGGAATTGGCTCATGTGATTATGGAGGCTGAGAAGTCCCACATGGGCTGTCTGCAAGCTGGAGACTGGGGATGCTATTAACATGGCTTAGTCCAAATCTAAAGGCCTCAGAACCAGAGAAGCTGATTGTGTAATTCTCAGTCCAAAGTTGAGGGCCTGAGAACCCAGGGTGGGAGGAGCACTGGTGTAAGTCCTGGAGTAATAAAAGAGAAAGAGCCTGAAGTTCTGATGTCCAAGGACAGCAAAAGAAGAGTGTGTCCCAGCTCCAGGAAAAAGAAACTCAGTAATCTTTTTGGGCTCCCAGCTGATTAGACGGTGCCTTCTCACACTGAGGACAGATCTTATCCACTCATTCCATTGACTCACATACCAATATTCCCTGGAAACACCCTCACCAACTGATATGATTTGGCTCTGTGTTCCCACCCAAATCTTATGTTGAATTGTAATCCCCAATGTTGGGAGAAGGACCTGGTGGGAGGTGATTTCATCGTGGGGGTCGATTTCCCTCTTGCTGTTCTTGTGATGGTGAGTTCTCATGATACTTGTTTAAAAGTATGTAGCACTTCCCCCTTTACTCTCTCTCTCTGTCCTGCTGCCATGTGAATATGTGCTTGCTTCCCATTTGCCCTTTCCCATGATTGTAACTTTCCTGAGGCCTCCCAGCTGTGTTTCCTGTACAGTCTATAATTCTGAGTCAATTAAACCTCTTTTCTTCATAAATTACCCAGTCTCAAGTACTTCTTTATGGCAGTGTGAGAACAGACTAATACACAGACACACCCAGAAACAATTCTTTACCAGTTCTTCCTCTTCTTATTTTCACAGAGACAGAGTCTCACTAGGTTGCCCAGGCTGGTCTCGAACTCCTGGCCTCAAGGGATCCTCCCACCTCAGCCTCCACAGTAGCTGGGATTACAGACATGAGCCACTGTTCTTGGCTATCTTTACAAGTTCTCTAGCTAATACTTAATCCTGTCAAGTTGACACCTAAAATTAATCATCACAAGCTTGCAGAAGAGTAGAGGGCAATCAGATTGAGCAGGTACGTTGGGAACAGAACATGGAGGCAGTTGGATATTATGGAGGGAGTTGACAGAGGGGAGCTCTAGAGGGGTTTTGAACAGTGAAATGTAATGGTCAGAGTCTTCCCTTTGTAAGATTAGTAAGCGGGACACGATGGGTAGGATGGACTAGTGCCAGATGTGGATCTGAAGCTATGAGAACACATGGCCGTGGTAATGATTCAGTTGCAGTCATATCTAAATATTAGGTGATAGTAGTAATGAGAAGGAAGATATTTTAGCTAACACAGCTCTCTAGTGCCATGAAACATTTGATTTATTCTTTTCACTTCCTCATTAATTCTTTCAACAAACACTGCTTGTACTCAGTGGTTGCTACATGCCAAGCAAAGTGCTGGGGATAGAGAAGAATTATTTAATGCTCTTGCTCTAAAGATTATTGTCTATTAGCAGGTGATGACTAAGCTGTTTGCCCTGTAGATAAGAGATGGAGTTTGGGAAGAAGGCCAGTTCAGGCTGGAGGAGTAGACAAATGGGAGTGTGTTTACAATTTCAAGTAGTGCATGGGTATGGTCTTCCAGGAGGGTCAGATAGATGGTCAGGTGTGAGATCACAGGCTGATTTGACAGGTTAAATTTAGTCTTTATTCTATAGGGAAAGAAGAGTCACCAATCTCCTTTAAGAGGAGCAGTAATAAGATAAATTTTGCATTTTATTTTATTTTATTTTGTTTATTTTGAGATGGAGTCTGGGTCTGTTGCTCAGGCTGGAGTGCAGTGGCGTGATCTCCACTCACTGCAACCTCCGCTTCCCAGGTTCAAGTGATTCTCCTGTTTCGGCCTCCAGAGTAGCTGGGATTACAGGCATGTGCCACCACACCCAGCTAATTTTTGTATTATGAGTAGAGACGGGGTTTCACTATGTTGGCCAGGCTGGTCTCAAACTCCTGACTTCAAGTGATCCACCTGCCTTGGCCTCCCAAAGTGCTGGGATTACAGGTGTGAGCCACCGTGCCTGGCCAATTTTGCATTTTAGAAAGGTGCTCCTGATAACAACGTGAAAGGAAGTTCAGAGAGTTATGGATTGAGAACATGTCTAGTGGTAAGAGGATCAATTAGGAGTCTATAGCAATGGTCCAGTTGGAAAGCAAAATGGCCCTGACATAAGTAGGGATGGCATAGGGGAAGGGGAAGATATGGAAGACGTTAAGAAATAAAGTTAATAGGATTTGGGAACTCTATTAACTAAAGTTAATAGAGCATGAAAAGAGTTGAGGTTGACCTACAGATTTATGGTCTGAGAGCTGGTACATTTGCCAAGGAGTGAAAGTCAAGTTCTGTTTTCTAGCTTAGCTCTAGTCCATGTGGGCTGATTCTACCTTGCATTTGCATACAATTAAAGAAAAAATTCTAACCTTTCTGTCTTACAGAAATAATTGACAGAAGAGGAATATGTATGATTAGCCATAGTTGATGCAATAATGTTCCTGGCTAGTTCTTCTCTAGTTCATAATGTGGCTGCCCACATCATGGCTGCCCCCCACAGGTGTGGTTTTTCCATCCTCGTAAAATGCCATGATAGAAGGGAGTAGAAATCAGGCATTCTCTGCTGGGCCCACATAGTTCTCCTATTGAGCCAGGCCAGATACATTTTTAAAATCACCTTTTGAGATCTGTTGAGTTTGGGGGCTACCATTTAAAATGTCTGCTAGTCTAGGAACAAGTTGTCACTTCTTTACCAGGGAAGGGGCAGTCAAGTTGATTAACAGTCAGATTTCAGAATAGTAGATAGTCTGTGGTTGACTGGTGCAGAACCTTGGCCCTGGAAGCAGCAGGAAAACGTAACAGAGCTTAAAAGATGTGGGCATAACATGTAAAATAAGTCTCTATTGACTGGACTGTGTGTTATGAGGGACTCTGTGAGCCACAATTTCATATAATGGAAATGTCCTTATTTATCACAGCAAGTCTTTCTGTTTCCCAGGTGCTTCTCTCTAAGTGATGCAAAGGATAGAAACTCATCCAATATTAAAGATAAAAAAACCCTAGGGACATCATTTCAGGGCATGTAACCATATGTGAAATATTGGATGGGCTATTGTAATTGCTGGTAATTCTTCCTTAGGGAAAACGAAGCAATTGTCACACTTGTAGGCCTTGAAAATAGAAATCCATAGCCTCTTTCTCAAATTTTCTCCACTAGAGGGTTAAAATTTTGGCATGCTTGAGCCTGACTTTTGTGTAAAAAGATCTTCCTTTTTTCTTAAAAAAAATAAGTCTTAAATAGTGTAGACATTTATTAGCTCAAAAAATAGGTCCAGAGATAGGGTAACTTCTGTCATTGTATTGCCAGAATATTCTTCACTTCTTTGATTCTTGTGGCTCTGTCCTTTTCCTTCTGTTGATCTCATCTTCATGCTGATAGCAGGATGGCTGAAGCAACTCCAGGAATCCCATCCAGATACAACAGAGGGATAAAGAGACTCTCTCTTTGGGTATGAGAAGACCTTTGGCTAGGAGCCTCTGCTCCCGTCTTTCCTAAATTTTTCTCACTTCACTGGCCAGAAGTGAGGTAGTGAGTTTCATGTCCACCCCCATACAAATCACTGACAAAAGGAATGGAATTACTGTAATTGGTTTTGACTAAAAAGAATGTATCCGTGAGCTGGGGATAAGGTACCACTCCCTGAAGCCTGGGTAACTGAAAAAATTCTGGTTAGCGTGGAAGAAAGGAAGAGATGCTGACTAGGAAATCAACGAAGTCTGCTATCTACTGTCATGAAAAGTCAACCAATGTGTATCCAAAGCTCTACTCTAGGAGATGCTATACTTCACCTGAAAAGAAGACCTTCCTCTGCTACTGGCTTCTGCTGGTTCCCAGACCTCTATTATTGATGGCCTAAAACCCTATTTCCCATCATGTCTTTATGTCTCCATATATCTCATTCAGAGGATTTAGAAAGCAACCTTTTGTTCCTCACCTCTTTAAGAAATTTCTACTCTCCTTTTATTTTTATTTTTCTTTCAACTTTTATTTTAGATTCAGGGGGTACGTGTGCAGGTTTGTTATCTGGATATAGTGCATGATGCTGAGGTTTGGGGTATGAATGATTTTCTCATCCGGGTACTTAGCATAGTACCCAATATTGTAGTTTTTCAACCCTTGCTCCCCTCCCTTCCCCCAACTAGTCCCCAATGTCTATTGTTGTCATCTTTATCTTTTTTTTTTTTTTTGAGATGGAGTCTTGCTCTGTTGCCCAGGCTGGAGTGCAGTAGCATGATTTTGGCTTACTGCAACCTCCGCCTCCTGGGTTCAAGCAACTCTGCTGCCTCAGCCTCTCCAGTAGCTGGGACTACAGGTGCACGCCACCACACCCGGCTAATTTTTATGTTTTTGGTAGAGATGGGGTTTCACCATGTTGGTCAGGCTGACCTCAAATGATCCATCCATCTCAGCCTCCCAAAGTGCTGGGATTACAGGGGTGAGCCACCACACCCAGCTATTGTTGCTATCTTTATGTCCATTAGTACCCAATGTTTAGTTTCCACTTATAAGTGAGAACATATGGTATTTGGTTTTCTGTTTCTGTGTTAATTTGCTTAGAATAATAGCCTCCAGCTACCTCTAAGTTGCTGTAAAGAACATGGTTTCATTTTTTTATGACTGTAGTATTCCTTGATGTACTACCACATATTCTTTATCCAGTTCACCTTTGATGAACAACTAGGTTAATTTCATGTCTTTGATATTGTGAATAGTGCTGTGTGAACATGTGAGTGCATGTTTTTTTTGGTAGAACGGTTTATATTCTTTTGGATATATACCCAGTAATGAAATTGCTTGGTTGAATGGTATTTCTGTTTTAAGTAAAAGATCTTCTTAAAAGTGGTCCATAGGCCGGGCGCGGTGGCTCACGCCTGTAATCCCAGCACTTTGGGAGGCCGAGGTGGGTGGATCATGAGGTCAGGAGATTGAGACCATCCTGGCTAACACGGTGAAACCCCATCTCTACTAAAAATACAAAAAATAAGCTGGGCGTGGTGGCGGGCGCCTGTAGTCCCAGCTACTCGGGAGGCTGAGGCAGGAGAATGGCGTGAACCCGGGAGGCGGAGCTTGCAGTGAGCTGAGATTGTGCCACTGCACTCCAGCCTGGGTGACAGAGCGAGACTCCGTCTCAAAAAAAAAAGTGGTCCATAATGTGAACGGCAAGAACAGCATAAAGCTGGGTCTGCCTCTTGGGGTTCAGGGAGAGTCCTGTTCTTATGTTCTGCAGGATGGGAGGCAGGAATCAGTTTCTCAGATGAGAAGATGTGGGGCTCCCTGATATTAATTAGGTATTAATTTGTTCACTTGTTTTTCTGCCTGGAAAATCCCTAGGGTAGGGGACTTGTCTGTTTAGTTTTTCACTATGTTCCAGTGCCCAGAACATTGTGGGGTACATATAGGCCCTCCATAAATATTTGTCAAGTAAATGAATGAATGAACAAATGAAATCAGTCGATATCTGAAGTCTTTAGACTTTGAATATGAATGCCATATTCAAAGGGGTCAGAAATGGAACTGCAGCTGGAGTCAGCTTGAGAAATTTAGAACCAAGGACAGAGTTCAGGCCAAGCAGATCAAATGCAAATGAGGAGGAATGGAGAATCAGAGAAAGGAGGCTTGGTTACATAGGTCAAGGAGGGGCTGTGCTGATGTGTGGCAGGGTCAGCTGGGCTCACAAGGTTAGAACTAACGGTATGAACTCCAGCATTTCATCCTTGGTCTTCAACACGGCCTTAATTTGTCTTATTCATTGTAAAATTTCCAGAGAAAACTCCTCTTGAGCTACCCATCTTCTACATCTTATTTCAGAATAAGGAACCATGTCTTACATTGGAGTTTTGGTAAAGCTCTTAGCTCTGATGAAACATAATTTTGGAAAGAAAAACCAGTATCTATAAAGCACTGACCCAGACCTCAGGCTAGGCATTTCCTGGGTGTCTTTAGGATTCAGCATGTTCAATGTCAAAACAAACTCAGTATCATCTGTTAATTTATTGGCCAGGCCCAGTGGCTCACGCCTGTAATCCTAGCACTTTTGGAGGCCAAGGTGGGCAGATGACCTGAGGTCAGAAGTTCGAGACCAGCCTGGCCAACATGGCGAAACCTCGTCTCTACTGAAAATACAAAAATTAGCTGGGTGTGGTGGGGCACACCTGTAATCCCAGCTACTTGGGAGGTTGAGACAGGAGAATCACTTGAACCCGGGAGGCGGAGGTTGTAGTGAGCCTAGATCATGCCACTGCACTCCAGCCTGGGCAACAGAACAAGACTCTGTCTCGAAAAAAAATTATTAAGCCCTTACAATCTGTCTGGTACTGTCCAAAGTGCTTTACCTATACTATTCATTTAATTCTCATAATAGTTCTGCAGATTAGAAATTATTAGTTGTATTTTACTGATGAAGACTCTGAGGTTTAGAAAAGTTAAATAACTTGTCCAAGGTCACACAGGGAGCAAGTGGTGATGGTGGAATTTGAACTCTAATTTGTTTTATATTCAAGTCCATGGTAATAACTGCGCATAACAGTCCCCACTGTAGGGATGGAAGAAGGAAGCAGAGCCCAGCTGTCCAGATTCCTCTGTAACCACAAGTCTTCAGTAATGCCCTGTAACTGTGTTGGCCTCTAACAGAGAACCAAATCCTGCCTCTCACACAAGCTCTCAGATCCTCAGTGCTTTCCTGATAATCTATATTGCATTTTATGTTTTACTTTCATGCCTCTAACTTGTTACGTTTTTTTTTCCACCCCAAGAGAAAGTGGTTTAAAGGATTGTTTTTACTTAATTAGATCCAAGGCTTGGCTTATTTGGTGGTGCTCAGCTTCTTTGGCAGGCTTGCTTTTGTAGCACAAAAGAAGCTTAATGTCGGCTTGACAACTTGATAAGTCTCATGCCAATTTTTTAATGATAGGAAAGGAAACTTCTAAATTTAAGACTAAATATAGTACTTTGTGAACCAAGACAGTGACTTTATCGCTATGCATTGAAGTTGTTATTGGGGAGTGAAGGGTATTTAATGCTTTAGTTGGTATGTGATGAGAGAAAAATTAACAGCTGGCTGCTAAGACAGCGCTGTGCTGGCTGAAGTTCAGGGTTTGCTTCCTGCCTGACATAGCAGATACCCCTGGTGCCCTGGGCTATAGCCCCATTAGACCACCTTTACTTTCAGCAGTGGTTGCAGCAGACAGTACTATGTGAACTCAGCTTCCCTTGTGCTGACAGTGTTCCACTTCAAGGATAAGCCATGTGTTTCCACTTCCTATCCCAGGGACTTCTCCAAGGTACCCAGAGCTCACTGTGTACCCAAGCATAAGTAGGAAGTGTGTGTGTGTGTGTGTGTGTGTGTGTGGGTGCGCACGCACGCGCGCGCGCACACATGCGTTTAACATTCTCGAGGGCAACCACCAACCAGTTGGCAATACAATCCAATAGCTAAATGCTCCAGCCTCCTGTCCATTAGGCAGGCAATTCTAGGAGGCTTTCTCCCCGGTTCTCAGAAGGTCTCAGTGAATTTCAGAGCAGTGACCTCAATAATGCCCCTTTACATTGGCTGCTACTCATTCTTATCTCATTTCCCCCATTCTTTCATTTCTATTTCCTGGGATTATCTTCAAAATAAGTTACTTATACCAAGCTCTTGCCTCAGGCTTTGCTTTTGAAAGAACCCAAACTTATTATTCTTATTATGTAGAATTTTCAGCACAGTAAGAGGGAATCAATCTCTTAGAACTCACTGTGACCAAACTCACATGAGACTAATGTATAAAACACATGTTAGTCCATTCTTGTATTGCTATAAAGAACTACCTGAGACTGGGTAACTTGTAAAGAAAAGAGGTTTAACTGACTCACGGTTCCACAGGCTGTACGGGAAGCATGGCTGGGGAGGCCTCAGGAAACTTACAATGATGGCGGAAGGTGAAGGGGATGCAGGCACATCTTACATGGCCAGAGTAGGAGGAAGAAAGCAAAGGGGGAATGTGCCACACACTTTTAAACACTCAGATCTCCAGAGAACTCACTATCACAAGAACAGCAAAGGGGAAATTCGCCTCCATGATTCAATCACTTCTCACCTGGCCCCTCCTCCAACATTGGGGATTACAATTCAACATGAGATTTGGATGGAGACACAAATCCAAACCGTATCAAACCACAATGAAAAATATTAATTTATGCAGATGATTATACTAGCATGTGGACCAGAACACTCATATCTGCAGACAGAGCACACTCTTTGATCCTGGACAGAGTTGGTGATAGGCTGACATTCCAGCTCTTTGACTCCTCTTTTTCTAACTTTCATGCAAATAACTTGCACTCCATTAAGTCATTCTTTCCTTGGATGTGTTTAGGCTGCCACTTTCTTTTACAAGCAGGTAAGTTTCAATTTGATTTTCAAAATTGGCTTGTAGCAGGATGAGTTGAAGACAAAACTCCTCAGACACCGGATTAAAGAAGGAAGAGGTTTTTATTCGGCTGGGAGCCTTGGCAGACTCTCGTCTTAAGAGCCGAGCTCTCCGAAAAGGAAATTCCTAGCCCTTTTAAGGGCTTGCAACTCTAAGGGGTCCATGTGAAAGGGTCATAATAGATCAAAGCGTGAGGAATGTGACTGGGGGCTACGTACATCAGCTAACAGAACAAAAAGTTTTACAGTGCTTTCTCATACAATGTCTGGAATTTACAGATAACACCAGTAGTTTTGGTCGGGGTTAATGTTGTTATTATTATTATTATTATTATTATTATTATTATTATTATTATTTTAACCACCAGGGCCAGGTGATGGCTCCAAGGTTGTCTAGCTATTTATCTTACTTCTGTTTCTTTCCAACTTTTTGCTTTCTCCCTTTTCTCCTGTCTTATAAACTAGGGAAAAGGGGAGGTTGGGGAGAAGCTGGGGAGGACAACAGGAGAACTGGTGGTCTCATTCCATAGGCTTATCAGTCTGATTGGTTGCATCTGGAGTTTACAATGGTCAGGGACAACCTTTACTGCACTTCCGAAATGAGAGAGTTCCCTTATCCCCTGGCAGGGCATGCAACAGGGGTCTGGCTCACATCTTCTGTGCCCTGCTACTCAAATCCCTAGGGGGAGTATGCAGACGGGCAGCTGCAGAGGCCATGGGGAGTGCTTTTGGGCTCCGGCCCCACAGCAGCGTCTAGGACTCCTGAAGCCCAAGTGGGCATGTGTTACTGGGTGCTCTTGTGGCTTTGCTGTCTGCAAACGGCTTGTGTTAATCAGCTCAATAGACCCTTTGCCTTATAGCAAGGATGGGGCCAGTGTGACAGCCAGAGTTTTTGCCCAGTGTACAGGAAGAATCAGATCACATGTGGGCTGGAGGGTTGAGTGCAAGGTTTTATTGAGTGGTGGAGATGGCTCTCAGTGAGATGTATGGGGAGCCAGAAGCGGGGGATGGAGTGGGAAGGTGGTCTTCCCCTGGAGTCGGGCAGCCCAGGGGCCAGACTCTTCTCCGACCGTGCCCGATTGAACTCCCCTTGGCATCCGCGTCGTTCCTCTGTCGCTGTTCTGCTGCTGTCTGCTGGTGTGTTCCTCTGCTCCTCTCGATGTCCACCTGCTTGTGTCTGTGTCCTCTTAAGGTCTCGGGTTTATAGGGGCATAGGATCAGGGGAGTGGCAGGCCAGAGTGGTCTTGGAAAATGCAACATTTGGGCGTGAAAACGAGAATGCCTGTTCTCATTTAGGTCTGTGGGCACAGGCCCGAGGGTGGAGCCCTTGCCAGGGATTCTGCCCTTCTCTGCCCAGCACTTCCCTGCCCTGCTCCCATATCATTTCCTCATGCTAATGACAACTTACCTTCCTTAGCCACCTTTTTTTTTTTGGTAGAGTGAGAATATGAAAAATATTGAAAAAGCACAAAAGTATAAGTAAAAGCACATCTATCCACCTGAAAGATCACTGAGTGCCTTACTGTTTAAAGCTCTGTACAGAAACTGATATTCACAACGATTGCTTGATAGTAATCCAAACCATTTCAGTATACTCTCTGTGTAATATCTTAGAAAGAGTTTTTACCCTCAAACAATTAAAATATATTTGCAACTCAAAGTATCAAGCTATGGTTATCTGAAACTGATTTGTAAATGAAAGCACATTCTCTGATTATTTTGGATAACCACATATTACTTGTATTTCTTAAATATTCATTTTGCAGAAGAAAGTAATTACTGGGATCTTCTATATAAGTTCCTATGTGTTGCTTTGTTCCATTCATTCTGCCACAGCCCTATTTTAGCCCTTCTCTCCCCATTGACTATATCAAGGGCCCCTGAGACAGTCTTCCTGATTACAAGCATCCCCTCTAATCTACTCTCTGCAACGATGCCAGAGGGATCTTTCTATGACACGTATCTGATTATGTCACAATCCTGATTAAAATCTGCCAATAGCTCTGGGTAGGTATTACTGATGCTTGCAAATATTTCTAGTTCTCTCCTTCCATGAATATGGAAGAAGTATGTTTCCGTCTCTCCTTGAATTCAGGCATGGCCATGTGATTTGCTTTGTCCAAGGAAATGTAATGATGGGTCCCTTCCAAGTAAAAGCTCCTGCTATAGACTAAATTGCCCCCCACTCCAACCCCCAATTCCTATGCTGAAGCTCTAATCCCCTATATGACTATATTTAGAGATAGGGTCTTTAGGAGGTAATTAAGGTTGAATGAGGCCATAAAGGTCAGGCTCTCATCCAATAAGACTGTGGCCTTATAAGAAGAGGAAGATCTCTCTCTGTCTTTTTTTTTTTTAAATTTTTTTTTGAGACAGAGTCTCGCCCTGTTGCCTAGGCTGGAGTGCAATGGCATGATCTTGGCTCACTGGAACCTCTGCCTTCCGGGTTCGAACGATTCTTCTGCCTCAGCCTCTGGAGTAGCTGGAATTACAGTGCCTGCCACCATCCCCAGCTAATTTTTGTATTTTTAGTAGAGATGAGGTTTCACCATGTTGGCCAGGCTGGTCTTGAACTCCTGACCTCATGATCCACCTGCCTCAGCCTCCCAAAGTGTTCGCATTACAGGCGTGAGCTACCACGCCCGGCCGAAGATCTCTCTCTTTTTTCTCTTCTCTTTTTCTCTCTCTCTTTTTTCTCTTCTCTTTCTCTCTCTCTCTTTTTTCTCTTCTCTTTTTCTCTCTCTCTCTCCCTGCCATGTGAGGACGCAGACAGAAGGCAGCCATATGCAAGCCACCAAGAGGGTCTTCTCCAGGACCTGACCGTGTTGGCACCCTGATCTCAGACTTCTAGCTTCCAGAACTGTGAAAAAAATTCTGCTTTAGCCACTCATTCTATGGTGTACTTTGTTATGGCAGTATGAGCAGACTAATACAGCTCCCTTTTGATTTGATAAACTCTGAAGCCTTGTGTTGAATATAACAGCATCATAACATGATGAAACTTTCATAATTTGAGTTCCTGGATATATTTGACTAAATAATAATCCCCCAAAGATGTCCATGCCATATTCTCTGGAACCTATGCAACGTGTTATATGCCAATACCTTATATGGCAAAAGGGACTTTGCAGCTGTAATTAAGGTTATGGACCTTGCAATGGAGAGATTATCCTGGATTATCTGAATGGGCCAAATCTAATCACAAGTTCTTAAAAGTGGAGAACTTTCTGGCTGTAGTCATACAAAGATGTGATGATAAATGAATGATTAAATAGAAGCTTTGAAGATGGAAGAAGGGAGCCATAAGCCAAGGAATGAAGGCAGCTCTAGAAGCTTAAAAAGGCAAGGAAATGGATTTTCCCTTAGGTCCTCCAGAAAGGAATGTGGCCTCGCTTATGCCTTGATTTTAGCTCAGTGACTTTCGAAATACAGGAATATGAGATAATAAATTCATGTTTTCTTAAGCCATCAAATTTGTGGTAATTTGTTACTGCAGCAGTAGAAAACTAATACTTTGAGTGTGATAGATTGTATAAATGGTCACAAATTTTTCCTTTTCGCCATTCGTATTTTTACTAGATAACATTGCAGATTCTTCCATCAAGAGGTGGAGGCTGGCCAGGCACGGTGGCCCATACCTGTAATCCTGGTTTTCTAGGAGGCCCAGGTTGGGGTCGGGGTGAGAGGGATGATTGCTTGAGCCCAGGAGTTTGAGACCACCCCGAGCAACATAGTGAGATCCTGTCAAACTTTTTTTTTTTTTTTAAAGGTGGTGGAGGCTATTTCTTTATGCCTTAAATCTGGGTTGGTCATTCTTCCCCTTTCTGAGTGGGAGTGACTACTGAGGTTATCTGGTCCTCATTCTATCATTGTGTGTTGAATGTGTGTCTATAGTGATGATGGTTAGGAGGAGGAGGCCATAGTTATTTTAACTTAACTTTTTAAGTTCACAGGTCTCTGGTTCGACAAGAGCCATGGGTCAGAACCTAATGCCAAAACTAATGTTCGTCTCTCCATCCCTGCCAGTGTAGAGAGTACTGAGTCTAAGTCCAGTGTCCTAGGGCTCAATGCTACAATTGTGTGGTACTCTGGATTGTCTATCTGGCATTGGATTTAGTGTTTTTAGGGTGTAGAAGAGTGAACCCAATATACGATGACCAGAAAGATAGCTTGTGATAGTATAGTAATGTTTTGTGCTGATTCATGTCTGATTTTCCTCTCCTTTTGGGCATATGAGAAGATTAAATTTCTCCACCTCTATGGCAAACATGTGGAGCTGTGTGACTTGTTCTGGCCAATAGATTGGAAACTGAAGTGAAAGTGAAATGAAGGTGAAACTTTCTTCTCCTACCTTGGTGCTTATGGAGGCATGTGTTAAGATGAGGTGCCTGGGTTGCTGACCACTGTGTGGTGGTCAGATGCTCATAGTAGACTTTGTATGAGTGAGAAGTAGAGTTCTTTGTATTAAACTATTGGTATCTTGTTGCTTTTGGCACTGCAGGATAACACTTAACCACTATCCCTAATACAAGATCCCTAAGCTCCTAAATGCTCGGTTAGAATTAGATGATTTGGAGTTGAGCATTGGCTCTTACTATGTGGCCTTGAAAAAATTGCTTAAATTTTCTAGGTTTAAATTTTAATATAGTGTCTATTTCATGGAATTGCATGCATTAAGTTAGGAAATGCATATAAAGTGTTTAGCATAATATCTGGCACAAAGGAATAAATGTTAGTTACTGTCATTATCAACATGACTATTATTATTATCACCATCATGAAAGAAAGGCACTGAGCTTCTGACTAAGTGAAACTGAAAAGTATAAATGAAGTAAAGACCTCCTTGGAGGGTGAGCCTGACATGCTCTTTACCTTTGAACTACAGAAGTGGTGAAGGTTGGTAATCTCTAATTTAAATAAATTAGAAGCAAAACCCGAAAATATAATGAACATTTCCAGGTAGCATTTCAGCAAGGGAATCAGAAATATTAGATTAGGGGCTCGATTGTAAGAATTATCTCTGTGAATCTTATCATTTTTACTGTTCCATATCTCTTTTAAATCTCAATAACAACTTTGAAGTGCCTGGGTTCCTGCGTCACTTTAAAAAGGAGAAGGAGCACTGAATAGGCTGTGTCCTACTCTTTGAACAACTCCAGATCAGAAAAAGGGAAGAAACATAAATAGATCAGGTCAATATGGCAGGGTAAGGAGAGGAGCAGGTAGAGTCCCAGGACTCTGTGGAAAGAAGAAATAGGATTTTTTTTTTTTTTTTTTTTGAGATGGAGTCTCGCTCTGTTGCCCAGGCTGGAGTGCCGTGGTGTGATCTCAACTCACTGCAACCTCCGCCTCCTGGGTTCAAGCAATTCCCCTGCCTCTGCCTCCTGAGTAGCTGGGATTACTTGCATTTTTAGTAAGGATGGGGTTTCACCAGGTTGGCCAGGCTGGTCTTGAACTCCTGACCTCAAGTGATCTGCCCACCTTCACCTCCCAAAGTGCTGGGATTACAGGTGTGAGCCACCGTGCCTGGCCAGAAATGAAGAATATTGAAGTTTGATTTTGGCCTTAAATATTCCTTGGACTTATGATTTGAAAAGTCAATGTAATCCTCCTTAAGAGCACACTGGGGGAATGGAAAAGAAAGTATTGAGAAGGAAGGAAACAGAAAAATCACAAGTGGTTGCAATAACAAAAAACAATAAAGGGTTGGGGCTTTTAGAGTTGAGATAAATAGCCCAATGCAGTCAAAAACTCTCAGAGGACATTAGTGAGTTGCAGCATTGTAAAATTCTTTAATAATGACTCTGAATCATCTGGGTAAAAATAGGCTTAAAATATGGTTTTATAAAAAGGTAGGCCAGTATGTAAATACACATTATGAAATATTTTGATTAAGATAGTTAAAGCAAAAATAAAAATTTTATGAATTTAAAGAAGAAAGTTTCATTTATTTGGAATAGTCATTTATATGGAAAAGTGAACTTTCTTATGACTTATTCATTCAATAGATCATGGGTGGGCAAAATATGGCCTCTGGGCCAAACTGGGCCACACTCATTCCTTTATATATTGTTTACGGCTGCTTTAGAGCTACCATAAGAGAGTAGCAGAGTATAGTTGAGAAGTTGCAACCAAGACTACATGGTGTGCAAAACCTGAAATATTTACTACCTGGCCCTTTATAGAAAAATTCCTCAACTTCTGCATTAGATAATTACTGTGCATCCCCAATGTTCTGGGCACTTTGCTACAAATGTGCCTAAAGCCAATGATGCCCACTTTCCTGAAGCGCCACAGTAAAAGGCATCATAGCATCCTCCCAAGTTGATGTATATGAAAAGTGGCCCTGTGACTAGGAGAGACCATTGTGTGTGACTAGTGGCATGCAGGAGTGGCCAGTGGTCTGGCCCTACCCTTTGAGAATGTATAAGGGTGTCTGTGTAGGAAATTACCTGAGGGCTAAATGTTATTAGATGGTCTCTTACAAGCTGCCAAACTTGCTAGTATTTGTTTGTAAAAAATGGTTGAAATGTCATTTCAGAGGTAAATCCTCCCCTGAAGTTTTGCCTTTGTTTCTGAGCGACATCCATTGTTTAAGTTGACTTCTTCAGGCCATCTTTGTTCCTAAAGGAAGTTGTACACCAAGTTCTACTCTATCCTAATGGACTCCACTTTTCCTGAGGTGAGAGAGGTACATTTTCCCAAAGAAACAGACCTAAACAGTAAGCAATAATAACAATAGGAATTGCACACAAAGAGCTGCTTCTGGCAAATACTTAACAGCTGGAGAAGTTGAGGACCTCTAACCTTATCCAATCATTATCTTCCAGAAATGCCTCACACAGGGAAAGTATGAAAATGCAGAGAAAATCAGTTATACATACACATACAAAACAAACCCACAATTAAGAAAAAATAATAGCTCTCAACACCAAGCAGCTTTTTGTTGTAGATACAAATTTGTTGTAGATACCAATTTTTGCCTGGAGTCTTTCTTCATTATGAAAAACCAATATAATACTTTATAGGAAAACAAAACACTTTTCTTAACCTTTAGCAGGTGCATAATTAGGAATATAATATGAAAGATGGCCCCTTGCATGGTTCACGGAGGTCTTGTCCTTGAAGACTTAGGAGGGCTTGGAATTACAACAGGCAAATTCAAAGACGCTAATTAGAAATGCAGCAACTGCTTTTACAGACATGCTGAGAACATCTAAGCTTTCCAGAAATTATTCAAGCTAGAGGGAGTGAGTCCATTTTGTCTGATTCCTAAAGGTTTCTAATTTGAGGAAGAAAAGAACAATGGTGAGGCAACCAATGTGTTATGTCTAGAATGAAACTTGTGCATGGCCGCAGCAAGAAGAGTATTTTCTGGTTTTCTGCTGCTGGTAGCATTTCTCAAGGCATCTGGAGATTACTTTTAAAGTTGCCTGCTAGTCATTTGCCCTTTATTTCTGGTACTTCTCTCTGTTATTTTCAGTACTATTCTTTGAGCTAACAACCTGGTTAAGTTTCATAATTACTTATGAATGTAAAAAGTCATAGTTGTATATGTAGGAAAATATTTATGCATATAGGTTCTTTAAGTAACCTGTATTTTTTTTCCTATGAATTCCCAGTGCCTAGCACAGACTCTGGCATATAATAGGAACTGGATACATATTTGCCAAATGAATGCATGAATTTCTCAATTCAACTTGATATAGTTTACCACAATAGTTATTTTTAAAGAAATCACTTGAGATTTTGGTTTCTAGTTTCTCACCTTCACTGCTACACTCTTGGTGCTATTTGGAAGCTCTCTATTTAGTGCTTTTCGTCCCTGGGAAAGAAAAGGTGTGTTTAGAATCTCCACCTTGTTAGTACAACCACCGTGAAGATGTCTGGAGGTTTCTCAAAAAACTAAAAGTAGAGCTGCCGTATGATTCAGCAATCCCTCTGCTGGGTATATCCCAAAGAAAGGAAATCAGTGTATCAAAGACATATCTGCACTCCCACATTTGTTGCAGCATTGTTCACAATAGCTAAGATTTGGAAGCAACCTAAGTGTCCATCAACAGGTGAATGAATAAAGAAAATTTGGTTTATATACACAATGGAGTACTATTCAGCCATAAAAATTAATGAGATCCTGGCATTTGCAACAACATGGATGGAACTGGAGATCGTTATGTTAAGTGAAGTAAGCCAGACACAGAAAGACAGACGTCACATGTTCTCACTTATTTGTGGGATCTAAAAATCAAACAATTTAACTCATGGAGATAGCAGAATGGTTACCAGAGGCTTGGAAGGGTAGTGGGATGCTGCGGGGAGGTGGGAATGGTTAATGGGCATGAAAAATAGTTAGAAAGAATAAATAAGACATACTATTTTATAGCACAACCAGTTGACTGCAGTCAATAATAACTCAATTGTACATTTAAAAATAACTAAGAGAGTGTTTCTCTTTCTGCAAATGGGAATGAGGATAGAATCTATCATAGAATTATTGTAAAGATTAAATAAATACTTTAACTTGTCCAGTGGCAAGTGCTTGATACATGTTAGCAATTTAATAATAATAGCTATTATTATTATAAATCAGATTCTTGAGGACAGGGACAGTCTCATGTTTCATATTAGATAGTGCAATGTTCAATCAATATTTGTTGCATTAGTTTTATCTTACAAAGCAGTGAGAGGTTTCAACACAGAGCACAAAATAACTCTGGGGTTGGTATTTCTCCATAGCATCATCAAAACAAGCTGCCTTGGCTGATAGAAGACCAAAGTCTTTGATTCAAGAGGCTTAACCTTTGCATTCTTTTCTCATAGCCTCCAGTTCAAGCGCTCAGCTTTCTACCTCCCATTGTTTCCCAGAGGATGAGTTGGTTTAGGCTGATTGCTGGCTCCTGATCTTTGGAGAAAGACTCCTTATAGATCTCTGCACTTATGAAGCAACTTTATAGAGCCCTTGCTGAGCTGAGGAAGAGTTGTACAAACGGGAACGAATTGAAGCCAGTGTTTCTGGGCTTATTGCTAGGGCCTGGAAATTGATAATAAACAAGAGGGATCCAAGGGTGTCACGTAGGAACTGGTCATTAGAACCCATATATTCTCTCCTAAATGGTTTTAAGCACAGTTGCGCATTTAAAAGAAACAGAATACCCCTTTCAAAATAGCCTTTCTAGGTGCTATATTAATATGAATGTGAATGGCAATTTTGCAAACTGGGCCCCAAATTTTTATAGTCTAGGTTTAAGAAGGGATTCTCCCTTTCTGGCCTGTAATATATTTCATGTTGGTTAAAATCCAGTGTCCTTATCAAGAAACTCTACGTAAGATGCAATCAAGACTATTGACAGGCACGTTTTCCAGTAAGATGAGCATATTTTGGAAGGTCCAGGCAATGAGAAATGGGACCAGAGATGTAGGGAGAAATCTGATGTGAGCATTGCATGTCGAATCTAGGGATGGGACTTTATCTTTTGGGCAGTGGGGAACTACTAGCAGTTTTTAATCTGTGGATTAGCATACTCTTACTTGTGTTTGAGAAAGGTCACTTGACCTGCAACTGTGTGTGTGTGTGTGTGTGTGTGTGTGTGTGTGTGTGATAGTAGACAGGTTGGAGGTTAGTTGAAAGACTAATTCCAAGTGAAAGATGGTGAGAGCTAATGAAGGCAGCAGAGGTGGAGATAGAGAGGGCTGATAGGTATTAAGGAGGTAGAGCTTAGTGACTGGTATGATTTATTCTTGGCGGTTGGATGTACTTTGTGGAAGGAGGCTCAGACTGAGTGGAGGATGTTGGATTCCTTGAGTTTCCTTCTTTGAGATAAGAAATGCAGGTGGGACCAGGTGCAGTGGCTCATGCCTGTAATCCCAGCATTTTGGGAGGCTGAGGCAGGCGGATCACCTAAGGTCGGGAGTTTGAGACCAGCCTGACCAACATGGTGAAACCCCGTCTCTACTAAAAATACAAAATTGGCCGGGCGTGGTGGCACATGCCTGTAATCCCAGTTAGTTGGGAGGCTGAGGCAGGAGGATCACTTGAACCCGGGAGGCAGAGGTTGTGGTGAGCTGAGATTGCGCCGCTGCACTCCAGTCTGGGCAACAAGAGCAAAACTCCGTCTCAAAAAACAAAAACAAAAACAAAAAGAAATGCAGGTGGATGAGGCAGTTTCATGATTTCAATGATCTACAAATTGATGACGCCAAAATCTGTACTTCCAGTCCCTACCTTCTTCCTGTGTTCTAGATCCACACACCTAGCTCTTTAATGGATCACTTCACCAGTTCACAGGTGCTTGAACCCATGTCCCCAAACCAATGTGGTTATTTTTGCTTTCTGAGTCCCCTCCTCAACCTTCATTCCCTCAGTGAATGACACCACCGCCTACCTTGTTATTGCTCATGCCAGAATTTGGGGAATTATTCTTAAATCATCTCCTTGTGTCACTCACCTCTAGTTATCCCAAATTCTGTCAGTTTAACATCTTTAATATCTATTTAGTCTGTCCATTATTTTTCACCTTCATGTACAAGAAAAGGAGGTAGAAGTAAGGTGCTGAGCTACCAAGACAGGGTCCTGTAATAGAGTGTAAGATTTCAGAGATGCAGCAATTCTAATTGATTAAAATTACTTCTATGTAGTGGCTGGAAATTATCAGATAAGGTCTGATCTAGAGAGATCACAGCATTGAAAAAAATGAGGTGCACACCTCTTTCCTATACATAGGAGAATTATCTACCTTATAAATCCTTAACAGTTGAAAATGGCAGATACTCAACTTTTAAGCTGTACTTGCAGTTAAAAGGTGCATGGAACCCAGCTGCCATCAACTAGATGTAGCCACTGTAGGCTTTGAATTTGGAGTCACAGTAGCAGAAATAGTATATAGTGCTGCAAGACTGTGGGCCTTACACAGAAGTGACAGTGTTCACTGTGGTGTTAGTGGTTGCAGTAAGATTACGCTTCTGGTGCAGCAGTGGCAGCAGTACAAACAGCAGTGTCTAGTAGATTGATGGCCCTTATTTGACTAGCTCTGTAGTGTGCTTTTGGGCATTGGTGCTAGCTGATTAGACTTGAGCCCTTCCAATTAGTCAGAAGATGTGGCAGGCATTTTTGCAGCTCCAATAACAGAAAACATCATTAGTAGTGGCTTAAGCCATTAGGATTTTAAAATAAGTTTGGTGTTAATAGCTACTGACATTTTTTTAAGCTTTTTTTTTTTTTCTTTTTTTGAGACAGGGTCTCACTCTGTTGCCCAGGCTGAAGTGCAGTAGTGCAATCTAGGCTCACTGCAACCTCTGCCTCTCAGGCCCAAGTGATCCTCCTGCTTCAGCCCCCAAAGTAGCTAGGGCTACAGGCACGTGCCACCATACCTGGCTAGTTTTTGTATTTTTTGTAGAGATGGGGTCTCACCATGTTGACCAGGCTGGTAGCAAACTCCTGGGCTCAAGCAATCTGCCTGCCTCAGCCACCCAAAGTGTGCTACTGACATTTTGTCAATAGGTTGACAGTGTCAAGGTTCTCTTTCAGCCTCTTGGCCTTTCCCTTAGGCTGCCGTCTTTGTCAAGACAAGGATCAGAAGAGGGGACAGGTTAGCACCAGTTGTGTATTTCATTTTAATCAGAGGAGCCAAAGGTTCCTGAAACTCCAGCAGACTTAGGCGTACATGTTATTGGCCAGAGCTGAGTAATATGGTCAACTAGCTGCATGGAAATGTGAGAAATGAGTATTTAACGAGCATTTGGAGTATCCAACCTCTATGATACAACTGGAGATGAACAAGTTGAGAAAAGGAAAGCTAATCTACAATGTCTGCCACTTAAAATAACCTTTTTAAAAAGATATTGTGGATATTGCTTCAATCAACCAGAATCAGTCTGCTGCTTCCCACAAAGAATCCTGTATGATAAAATAAGGCTTGACAACTAGTAAGATCAAATATGAAAGGAGACAGGAATTAATGATGATTCTAAAAGCAAAGAATTAGAGAATGGTGCCTCTATTGATTGAAATAAGAAAAACATTTACTAAGGGGTGAATGATGTCTAGGCTTACTCTGTTTACTCCTTTACCTGCTTTTAAAATGAGAAGTATGTTGCCACAGCTGAATCTCTAATTGGTAAAATATGTGGCAAAGATTTTTTGAATTGGAAAAGCTCACTTTACCTGTTTCAGGTGCCACAGTCACCTCTTCTACATTTGGCTGGCTTCTCCTGATACATTTAAAGGTAATTTTGAATTTTCAGTGTTATCATGGTTGCTTTGAGAATGAGACTCCAGCTTGTCTTTGCATAGGGCTTGTTACATAAGTGGTAGAATTAATTGTTCATTAAGGCAGTAATCGAGGTTGATTAAATAGTGATTTAGTGAATCAGTTACAATATAAGTTCATAAAAGTGCAGCCCTTAGTTATTGATTTTCTTTTTGTTACTTTTTCTTTGGGGCAAAATTTATTGAAAATTGACAGTAAGAAAACCCTCTCAGAGTCAACTAACAGTACCAGGGTCCTCCCACCACCACGGACTGCTTGCTACTTCAGTGCCTTTGAATGTTCACTGCCTGTACTTGGCTAACTTTTGCTCTTCCTTTAAGACAGCCCACTTTAAAAATTATGAATATTGCTTCTTTTGGCAGAGTCAGTCACTATTGTTTTCCCCAAGGAACCCTCTGTGATAATCCAAGGCTTGGCACCTCATAAGAACATGAGTTGATTTCACCTTCTCCAGAAAGCCCGTCCCTAAATTTAGATACCCCTTCTTTTAGAGGGGAAGGCCCCTTGCTTTATTTATCTCTTTATTCCATGTACCTGAGACAGGTCCTCAATGAATGCTTGTTGAATATAAAAATGGGTCAATACTGGAGAGCTTACAAGTAATTGGATATTGTCTTGATCAATAGGGGGATGAGAGTGTCATACTAAAGAAAGACAGAGAGAGAGAGAGAGAGAGAGAGGGAGAGAGGGAGAGAGATCCAAGCCATTCCTAGTGTATGAGAAGGCCAGAGATTAAGAGAAGGGTGAGACAAAAGTATAGGTGATGTCTACGTAAAGCTCATATTGCCTTGGATATTAGAATATTGGAATCTTTACTTGGCTGTTATGTTAGAGTTTTTCACTTGCCTACAGCTATAAAACTTCATTTGCTTTTTTGTCACCTGCCTTAATTTTTCAAATCCCCAGAGGTCTTTTACTCCCTGATATCGTATGGCTATGTTACCACCCAGATCTCATCTTGAATTGTAGTTCCCATAATCCCCACATGTTGCGGGAGACACCCAGTGGGAGGTAATTAAATCTGGTGGCAGTTAACCCCATGCTGCTGTTCTTGTGATAGTGAGTGAGTTCTTGTGAGATCTGATGGTTTTATAAGGGACAGTTCTCCCTTTGCTTGGCACATCTCCTTCCTGCTGCTATGTGAAGAAGGACGTGTTTGCGTCCCCTTCTGCCATGATTGTAACTTTCCTAAGGCCTCCCCAGACATGTGGAACTGTGAGTCAATTAAACCTCTTCCCTTTGTAACTTACCCAGTTTCAGATATGCCTTCATATCTGTGTGAAAATGGACTAATACACTCCCCCAGCATGACAGAGTCTCCCAAACCATGGCTCCAATCTCTCATACCCTCCTTGGAGAAGCCCATGCCTTCTCATCTCTCTAACTCTATGCAACTTTAGCAGCTTTGGATGGAAGCTATGATGATGGCATCTCTCTGCCCTCTCTAATCTTCTAGATTGGCAGGCAAAGGAAGTAGCTGGATCTATTCCATGTCCCTTACTTTTCTATGTCTTTTCAGAACCAAAAAGACTGTCTAGTAATTTAGAGATCTGGCTTACCATTAAGCTGGTTTATCCAGTATACTCACGCACTTTGGAACTTAGAGAGGCATGGTCATTTGCCCTTATAGCTCAGTAAAATATATTCCAAGAAATCTCATTCTTTCAGGTTCCTGAAATAATTCGTGCTTAGTTTCCCTTTCTGCTGCCCCTTCCCTCCCAACTTAATCTATAGTTAATTGCCTTTTTCATGTCAGCTGGCATAAGGACAGAAATGTTTCAGCTTTCTTAAGACATCTTTTCCTAGCTTGATCCAGCTGCCTTTGTTTGTGGCTCTATTTTGATGCTTGATATGATTGTTCATACTGTGATTTTTAAATCTGAATAATTCTCTTGTGTTTTTAGGAGTAAAGTGCTATTTGGACATCTTACAAATAAATAGACTCAGGTTTCCTCTTCCTATCAGAAGAAAGAAGAACAGGCTCCTCCCTCCCCATGTTCCTGTAATGTTTTTTGTATAGTGGAAGTCAACAACTCACTTCTTCTACCTGCTGTCCATGTCCTTGTTTAGTGACAGCCATTGGCTAGTGATTTTTGGCTGAACCAGAGGCACCCCCCAACCCCACTGAGAAAATTAAGGTCAAACTCAATCTTCTAATTTTAGAAACAAAATCAACTGGCTTTTACATTTCAAAGGCCGTTATGCCATTTATTTCAAAAGTGATGTGTTATTTGTACTTGGCTTAAACTGGGCCAACCTACTGGAGTATTTTGTGATAATCGGCTACCAGAGGCTCCAGAATCGCTGCAGGATCTTGTTAAAATGGCTGCCTGCTCCTCCTTGGAGAATTGAGAAAGTACAAAAAGAAATCATTGTGGTTAGAAAAATCTTTTTCTGCTTTATTATTCAAAAAGCACTGCTGTTAGCTTCTTCTGTGAGAGTGTTTCCCAGGGATAGTCTTAATTATTGATGGCTAAATTCTCATTACTTAATGGAATTTGAACTTCAAGGGGAAACAAGAGGGAACTTTTCTTGCTAATTGGTGACACACATTGTCTCCTCTACATCCATAGAAGAAGATAATGGCTTGGCAGAAAATAGCGATCAGAGACTGAGGAAAGACGCAAGGGAAAGGTGAGACAGGAGAGAGAGGTATGCATTGACTTCTCATCTGGAACCCTACAAGATGTTTTCTGGTTCTAATTAGAACTTAACACTACTCATCTCTCCCATGTATGAGTATGTAATAGGGAGGAAAATCATTGTGAATAAAACATTGTTGTTCTTCCATAGAGATGCTTCTGTTACAGGAGAAGTCCTTGGTGAACTTGAATATGAAAAGGTGGCCTAGAGGGCAGAACTCTGACTCGTTCTTCATCATATATTAAGGAGATTTTAGAGTTGGGAGGGCTGTAGGGATCTCGGGGAAATAATGTGTAAAGTTGGAAGGAAAATAGTACCACTCCTTAGGATGACCCAGGCTGTATAATATCTTTCAAGAACAAGGATCTCTAATGCTTAATTTGAACTTGTGTATATTATTGTGATATATACCCCTTTCCCCGGAGAATTCTTTAAGTCAGCTTTTTTTGTTTGTTTGTTTGTGTATTTTTTTTTTTTTTTTTGAGACAGGGTCTCACTCTGTTGCCCAGACTGGAGCATAGTGGCACTATCTTGGCTCACTGCAGGCTCCGCCTCCTGGTTTCAAGCAATTCTCCTGCCTCAGTCTCTAGAGTATCTGGGATTACAGGCTCGAGCCACCACACCAGGCTAATTGGTTTTTTAAAATATTTTTAATAGAGATGGAGTTTCACCATGTTGGCCAGGCTGGTCTCAAACTCTTGGCCTCAAGTGATCTACCTGCCTTGGCCTCTCAAACTGCTGCGATTACAGGCATGGGCCACCATGCCTGGCCTAAATCAGCTTTTGCTGAAACAATATTGCACAATAAACAACCCCAATCTTAGTAGCTTCCAACAGCAAACATTTATTTATTTTGTTTCAGTCTGTGGGATTAACTGCAGTTAACTGTGCTCCCAGCTGCAGGTCAAATTTAGGTCTGTTCCTATGGCTTTCATTTTTTGGCCCAGGCTGAAGGAGCAGTAGCTCCCTGAGGCAAGCTCTTCTCTAGGAGGGCTGGAGCAGAAGTAGCCAAGCCAGACTGGGCAAGCACTTTTAAAGCCTCTGCTCAGAGGTGGCTTACATCATGTCTGCGTCCATTCCATTGGGCAAAGCCAGTCACATGGCCAAGCTCAGCATCAAAGTGGGAGGGAGCGGAAGTCTATTCCTTCCTCAGAGGAGGGGAGGAGGGAAGAGTGAACATTTAAGAACAGTATTTGCTAAATAATGCCACCCACATCCTCTAACCTTCAGGAAATCTGGGGAAGTTCACTGGCATGCATGCACATGCACTGCCTTGAATTAGGATTTTTATTTTATTTGTTTATTTACTAATAGAATAAGGGAAAGTATGAGTTGCAAATCAGGTTGCCACAGAGTGAATTCAGATGACACAACACTGAGCTCATTAAGTAGGAATCTGAAGCCAGGTGACCTTGAAAATCCTCTATTTGCAGAAACTGTGTGTGTGTGTTTTGCACAGTTAACCCTTCAAAATCCACAGACTGAGCATTCAGACCAATCCTTTTTCTTTTTTAAGGACTGAGAGACCATAGTTTACATCTGGACTACGTGTAAGCTTTGAGACCAGTAAAATTATTCTCTCTGGTTCTGCTTGTCGAAAACCAATTCACATTCTCAAGTCTATCTCATTTTATACTGCCATTTCTTTTCCCCAAATAAAAATCACCTGATTGGCTCTCCGAGACTCACTCAAGCCCTTGGATGAGTCAATTTCCTATCCAGCCTTTTAGTGTCACCTCTGTTTTCACTAAGATATCTGGCAAAGAAAAGGGAGAGACTTCTTTTGCCAAAGGCTGTGAACCATTGAATTTGAGAGTTCAGCTCCTGTTTTTTTCTTACTTTTTGCTACAGGCTCAATTAGGGGACTCAAAAACCAAAAGAAAAGCAAAACCCCAAGGCTCATTGTTTGTCTCAGTTTTGCACCAGCTTTCTGCTACCTCCTGAGCCCAGATCTTTTCAAATCTTTTTTAAATTTGAAGATTTGCAGTCTGTTACTTTTTAATAAGTGCACCATCCACACAGTCATTTTTAGACAACTCACCCACCCCAACCATTTCTTTTCCCCGAACAGAAGCTTATTTTCGGTTTGATTTCTTTTTTACTTTTTGCAGAAGAATCCTTTGCCTGAACTAATAAAGAAGAAAAAGAAAGTGCCAGTACTCTTTTGCTTCACAATACGGCAGGAATGAGGAGGAGGCAAAGTATATCTTTGAAGGAAGGAAAAGATGAGGTTAAAGGAAATGGATGGATCCATTGAATTTGATGACGTCCACCCCACACGACCTCCCTGCCTGGCTCAGCTTTGCATGGCCTTGTTATTGTTTTTATATTCCCTTTTCACAGCAACTTTTCCAGAGAAAAGAGACTGGACAAAGGGATTATTTCAGTAATTTTCCTCATTGTTCCCTTGGCTCCCATGGCCATCTTTTCCAAGACTGATTGTTTACCGCTAGCTAGAGTGGGCTCCTCTCTTTTCTGCTGTTATTATTTCAAAAGACAGTTGTGTGTTGAAGAAAAATATCATACCAGGTTCTTGTCCTTTAGAATTGAATTAACTAGCTGAGAAAATGACTATCAGCAACCAGTTAGCTTTTAAGTTGGAGAGTTCCTCGTCCATAAGAACATAGAATTTTAGAGCCACAAGGTATTTAGAGATTGTCATTTCCAACCACCTTACTTTATAGATGGAGTTCCAAAGAAACTGAAGGCTTTCCCAAGGTCACACCACTAGTTATTGGTAGTACTGGGACTGGAGCCCAGCCGTCCTAATTCTATTCTTCCCATACACCTAATTTAATTCCAGAATCTAGATTACACTTAAAGGCACAGACATATTAATCTTTAACTTCTAAAGTGGCAGACTGAGTTTTAACAGAGAGAATGCTGAAATTCTCAGTAGAGATAATAAGGGGGGTCTTTGGGGAAAGAATAAAACTGTACAAGAATAAAACAGTTTCCCAGCTTCTTGCTTTTGGTAGAAATACATCTAACAAGAGAGTTCCAAGCATGCAAATGTAAAGAAAAGAGTTTGATTGTCAAAGCTAACCTGAAAAATTTTCTCCTGCATCATTCTGGGAGACTCCAGAACAAAGAAACACAATGTCATTAACAAAGGAAGGAGGGATTTGAAAGGGCTCAGTGCTTTTACACTTAAAACATATCCTTTTTTTCTTCCAGGTTATAAACATGGTTTTGGTGATGGAAATTTCTTACAAAGCAACACAGTCTCTTTGCCCTATTCCTGTAACAATAACACTGAATTTAAATAACTCTAATCTTCAAATAGGCTAGAGTATCTTGCAGATATCTTTGAGTTGTTTGATCACTTTCTCTTTGCCAGTTTCCCCTGCATCACTCAGCTCTGCATGGCCTTTTAATTTTTTCCCATATTTCTTTATCACTGCAACCTTTTCTTACAGCAAGAGAAGACTGGGAAAAGCAATTTCAATCATTTCCCTCACCACTCCCTTGGAAAGTAGAGGGTAGAGGGTGGAAAACAGCTGTTGTGAATAAGGGTGGTGGGGCAGGAGTGAGGAGTTGTGGAAATATTATTTGAGTCTTAATTTATTTCCTAAAGGGAGAAGTCTTGAGCCTCCAAAATTGAGGAAGTTATTTAAAGTTGAGTGTTCAAATTGGTAGAAGGGAAGGAGGTAATAGGCACAGATAAGTCTGCATATTTTAGGTGTTGTTGCAAAAACATGTGCCCCCTTTTGCTGTTTTCCCCAGGACCTGGAGCATACAGTCCCCGAGTATAGAGCTTTCCTGGAGGTCCCCTCCTTGCGTCACCAGTCTTGTCCCCTTCCCTTTACCTTTCCTTCCTCCCTCTTTGTGTTTCTCTCTTGGTTTTTGCTTTCTTTCCTTCTTTCATTGAATCACCTTTCTTTTATGTCTAAGATTGTTGGGCGTGTGTTTTTGGGTTTATAGGCCTCTTTTATTTTATTTTAAATAGTATTTAATTTAAAAATCCATAATCATAACAACAGTGTAAATACCAGCTGCCTTTTATTGACCATATTTCTAAGGGCTTTCTGTATATTTAATCACCACCACAGAACTACTGATCACTGCTCTTTCCTCCATTTGACAGATGAGGAAATGAAAGTTAGAGAGTTGAATAACTTATTTACAGGTTTTTGTTTTGTTTTGTTTTTGAGACAGAGTCTTGCTGTGTCACCCAGGCTGAAGTACAGTGGTGCGATCTTAGCTCACTGTAACTCCTGCCTCCTGGGCTCAAGTGATTCTCCTGCTTCAGCCTCCCGAGTAGCTGGGACTACAGGTGCCCACCACCACACTCAGCTAATTTTTATATTTTTGGTAGAGACATAGTTCCACTATGTTGGCCAGGCTGGTCTTGAACTCCTTACCTTAAGTGATCCACCTGCCTTGGCCTCCCAAAGTGCTGGGATTACAAGTGTGAGCCACTGTGCCTGGCCATTATTTATGTTATTTCTGTTGAAGAGGCAGTAATTGGAAGAGCTGAGATCTGAACACATGCTTTTCCAGTTGGAAAGCCTGTTTTCTAGATGTTACTATGCTATCAATAACCATCTCCTTCCTCCCCTTCCTCCACCCGCACCATCTCCAAAATCCCTGGAACTTAAATCTTTGCCCTCTATGTGATTTCTACACGTGGCATCAAAGTTTCTGGCCAAAAAGCATGCTGTGTGATTGTATTCACCTTTGACAATCAAGGTGGAGCTGCACTTGTGTTTGTGTATTAAGGATGAACAGAGCAAAAGAAGAGATACCTTGGTTAATTAGAGTGTCAGATTCTGGAAGGTTTCTTAGAGAAAAACAAGAGACACAAATTCATTCAATTTATTCCACAGATAGTTATTGTCATTGAGTCTGTAGCTTTCAGAAAAGAAAGGACTCCACTTGAAAAGAAAACCACTCAAACAGTCTTCCTCATTCCTACTTCCAGGTGCTCATTAAGGAAGTTTTGTTTCAAAATACTTTGATTTTAAAATGGAGTGTCAAGGGGTCCTGGATCAACAGCTCTGACAGGAGCTCAGTCTTCTATTTATTTTCAGAAAAGGAATAAAACACATTAGGCTAAGGAATTAAATCTCTGTCCCACCCCCACCTTCTCTCCCCTCTTTTCCTTTCTCCCTGCCCTGGACCCTCCATCTGAATGTCTTTGTCCTGGCTATGCAGAGAGCATGAGAAAGACTTGAAAGCAGCGTGGTCAAGTGTTGTGTTCAGCACAAGCTCTGCTTGGTTGGCAAAGCGCTTCTTTTCTCCTTGTCAATATTTCTGTAAGTGAAGAGACAGGCACATGAAAAGAGAAACACACCTCTCCTGCTTCCTCAGTGACTGTTTTCTGTACCTATGGCAGTTGCTGTGATACTATCTAGGGATCTCCCCAGCATGCCACAGTCCTGTGTTTGAACCTCAAATCCCTGGAAATCTCACCCCCAGTGCAGCAGGAGTTTGCTTGATCAGTCCTGAAGTGCTTTGGAAGCAGAGGTCATGATGGCTGTTGGCAGTGGTTGACATATATGAAAGAGACTAAAGATGAAACCCATCAAGTTTAATTTTATTCTAGACTTTAGATGGAATTCCACTACTGAATTCCAGAGGGTAGAAGGCCAGGGCTAGCTCCCATGCCTGCTGGCCTTTGTAGAAGAATGTTAATTTGAATAGCAATGTGAAAATGACTGCTGTGTTATTTGCCTAGCTTTAGGTAGAATATAATTCATGATAATAAACAATACTTGAGTGCCTTCTCTGTATTAGGTTTTACAAATATTATTTCCTTAAATCTTTACAACAAATCCACGAGATGGGTAGGTCATCTTTTACCCATTTTTATGTATAAAGAAACTGAGGGCCGGATGTGGTGGCTCATGCCTGTAATCCCAGCACTTTGGCAGGCGAGAATTATACCACTGAACCACCAATTTAATCTCAGCAATTTGGGAGGCCAAGGTGGGCAGATTGCCTGAGGTCAAGAGTTCGAGACCAGCCTGGCCAACATGGTGAAACCCTATCTCTACTAAAAATACAAAAATTAGCTGGGCATGGTGGCAGACACCTGTAATCTCAGCTACATGGGAGACTGAGGTGAGAGAATCACTTGAACCTGGGAGGTGGAGGTTGCAGTGAGCTGAGATCCCACCATTGCACTGCAGCTTGGGTGACAGAGTGAGACTCCATCAAAAAACAAAAACAAAAACAAAACAAAACAAGAAAACAACAACAGAAAAAAAACAAACCGAGGCTCAGGGTTTTTGGAATATTTCCCCAAAGACATTTAGCAAGGACTGGGACTCAGAAGCCCAGGAATGCTCTTTCAATTTGATGCACTGTATATATTATATGTATCAAAGTATTTTCTGTCTTCTAGGAAGGACTATATCCTGTGGAATGGAATATATGTGGGCAGAAGTAGGAAATGGCCAAGAGCTCAACATTATACTATTCAGATAGTCAGCCCTAGAGTCCTAAGAGGAAACTAGAGTAAATGATGCTTTGCAAGAAGTCATAAAGTCTCTGAAAGAAAAATACTTATGGTATTCACAGGTGATAGTGACTTGGGAGATAGATATTTGAAAGTTACAAGGATAAGAGATTCAGAATTTGTTAAGTGGACTAGAACATAGAAATGGGATGCACCTTCAATATCAGTAGCCAAGAGAAGGCTGGAAAGCATCCATTACAATAAAGTTTGGGTGTTTTCACAATGGATTTGCTGCTAGAACACAAGTGTCATGAAAAACATGGCCTAAAAGCCAAAAGGGGAAAAGAGAAGACTCCAACCAACATTGATGTCATTGGACACTTAGGTTCAGGCAAGTCCACCACTACTGGCCATCTGATCTACAGATGTGGTGGTATGGTGGTATCGGCAAAAGAATCATCAAAAGATTTGAGGAGGAGGCTGCTGAGAGGGAAAAAGCTCTTTCAAATATGGCTGGGTCTTGGATAAACTAAAAGCTGAGCCTGAGTCTGATGTCATCATTGATATCTCCCTATGGAAATTTGAAACCAGCAAGTGCTATGTGACTATCATTAATGCCCCCAGGACACAGAGACTTTATCAAAAACATGGTTACAGGCATATCTTAGGCTGGCTGTGCTGTCCTGATTGTTGCTGCTGGCATTGGTGAATTTGAAGCCGGCATCTCTAAGAATGGGCAGATCCAGGAGCATGCTCTCCTGGCTTACACACTAGGTGTGAAACAAATCCTTGGTGTTAGCAAAATAGATTCCACTGAGCCACTCTACAGTCAGAAGAGATACAAGGAAATAGTTAAGGAAATCAGTACTTTCCTTAAGAAAATTGGCTACAACCTTGACACAGTAGCATTTGTGTCCATTTCTGGTTGGAATGGTGGCAGCATGCTGAAGCCAAGTGCTCACAGGCCTTGGTTCAAGGGATGGAAAGTCACCCGTAAAGATGGCAATGCCAGTGGGACCACACTGCCTGAAGCTCTGGACTGCGTCCTATCACTAACTTGTCCAACTGTCAGGCCCTTGCGTCTGCCACTCCAGGATGTCTACAGACTTGGTGGTACTGATACTATCTTTGTGGGCAGAGTTGGTGGTACTGATACTATCTTTGTGGGCCGAGCAAAGCCTGGGTTTCTCAAACCCGGCATGGTGGTCACCTTTGCTCCAGTCAACATTGCAACTAAAGATGTGTTGAAATGTACCATGAAGCTTTGAGTGAAGCTCTTCCTGGGGACAATGTAAGCTTCAATGTCAAAAAGGTGCCTGTCAAAGATGTTCATTGTGGCAACACTGCTGGTAACAGCAAAAATGACCCACCAATGGAAGAAGCTGGCTTCACTGCCCAGGTAACTGTCCTGAACCATCCAGGCCAAATCAGTGTTGGTTATGCCCCTGTAATGGATTAACACACAACTCACATTGCTTGCAACTTTGTTGAACTGAAGGAAAAGATGGATCACCATTTTGGTAAGGAGCTGGAAGATGACCCTAAATTCTTGAAGTCTGGTGATGCTGCCATTTTTGGTATAGTTCCTGGCAAGCCTATGTGTGTTGAGAGCTTCTCTCACAATACTCCTCTGGGTTGTTTTGTTGTTTGTGATATAAGATAGACAGTTGCTATGGATGTCATCAAAGCAGGGGACAAGAAGCCTGCTGGAGCTGGCAAGGTCACCAAGCCTGCCCAGAAAGCTCGGAAGGTTAAATGAATATTATCCCTAATACCTGCCATGCCAGTCTTCACCCTTTATGTCTGACGTTGCATTTTTTTTTTGAATTTTTGCATTCAGACCTTGGCAATGACCTTGAGCGGTAGGATATAAATAACTCCCACATGCTTAGCGTTCCAATAATGGAACACTAGGCATAAATGGGTTTTAATCAGTGGTGGAAGAACAGTCTCATAATTATTTGTTTCAATTGACCATTTAAGGTTAATAAAGGCTGGTTAATGATAACAGTGCATTGTAAAAAATTCACAAGGAAAGGAGAATGTTTTGTGGATTTGTGTGTGTGTGTGTGTGTGGCAGTTTTATTAGTTTTTAAAATCAGTACTTTTTAATGGAAAAAACTTGACCAAGAATCTATCACAGAATTTTGAGACCCATTAAAACAAAACTTAATGAGGAAAAATAAAGTTTGGGAGATAAAGGAATACGAAGAAAATTTCAAGAGCCTAAATTGCTTCTGTGGATCAATCCTGGGGTCACAGAGTTGAGGACTGAATTTCTGATGCCTATAATCCCAGCACTTTGGGAGGCTGAGACAGGCAGATTGCTTGAGGCCAAGAGTTGAAGACCAGCCTGGCCAACATGGCGAAACCCCGTCTCTACTAAAAATACAAAAATTAGCCAGACATGGTGGCATGCATCTGTAATCTCAGGTACTCAGGAGGCTGAGGTAGGAGAATTGCTTGAACCGGGGAGGTGGAGGTTGCAGTGAGCTGAGATCGCGCCACTGCCCTCCAGCGTGGGTGACAAAGTGAGACTCCGTCTCAAAAAAAAAAAAAAAAAAGTGAATGCACTTTTAGCCTCCTTGAGTCTCGGCTGTCTGGTGTATCAGGTCCAAAACATAGTGATCTAAGCCCATCAATCCGAGGCCTGTGTTCAGGTGTGGGTGTCATACTTTATGAGGAACATACACATATGGAAACAAATTCAGAGAAAGGTGACTGTGGTGGTGGAGAACAGGAAATCATGCCTGGGTTCTTCAGGCAGCTTTCACGTCCAGGTAACAGAAAACTCAACTCAAAGGATGAGTAATGACAAGATGGTTGGTTTTCTTAAAATATTAGGAATTCTCACCAGATATATTCCAACTTCTCTAAGTAATTTATCATGGATTCAACTATCCATCAATTTTTCCAAGTTATTTCTTTTAAAAAATTAATAAGTTTAAAAATATTAAAGGCAGTATTCATGGTATTGAGAAAAAGTCAAACAATGTAGATGGGTATAGGTGAAAAGTAAAAAAATCTCCTTTTTCATCCCCCCTTTTTCCTGGGCCCACCTCTCAGATGTAACCCTCTTTTTTTTTTTGAGACAGAGTCTCGCTCTGTTGCCCAGGCTAGAGTGCAGTGGCACGATCTCGGCTCACTGCCAGCTCCACCTCCCAGGTTCACGCCATTCTCTTGCTTCAGCCTCCCGGGTAGCTGGGACTACAGGCACCTGCCGCCACCACGCCTGGCTAATTTTTTTTTTTTTTTGTATGTTTAGTAGAGACGGGGTTTCACCGAGTTAGCCAGGATGGTCTCGATCTCCTGACCTCGTGATCCACCCGCCTTGGCCTCCCAAAGTGCTGGGATTACAGGCTTGAGCCACCGTGCCGGGCCAGATGTAACCATCTTTAATAGTTTTCTGTATTCATGCCAGCATTGTTTCATGAGTATGTTAGCACATTATGTATGATTTTTTCCTTTTATCAGTTTCAGACCAATGAGTTCTTCTGCTAACATTCTCTAACCACGACAGATGTGGGATTTTTTCATATTATAATGAAGTTATTTTTCTAAACAGATTCTATGTATTTCAGTATATCGCAGTTTTTATTCTTTTTGATGCTTAGACTGAATTTGCTTCTGAGTGCTATTGGTAAAGCTTCAGTAATCTTTTATAGCTTTCTTACTTTCTAGTACAACAAGGTTTTCTAGGCTTTTATGTACATTCTCTGTCCTCTGCCTGAAATCGACTATTTTTTGAAGAGCCCTGTTCCTTTCTTGGGAAATAGAATTTAGAAATTGCTATTAAGGCATTAGAAGTGGTGACTGGTCATTATTTTTTTTAGATTATTTTAATGGAAGGAGCTAAAAAACATATTTTTAAAAAGAAAAGTAAGTACTGTATTTCCAATTGAAATGTAATGTTACAGGGTTTTACCTTTTTGAATATAATATTTTATGATTTCACGTTTGCTAAAAGTCAATGTAGTTAGGTTACGTCCTAACTACATTGACTTATTACGTGATCAATCGGCTGTGTGTGTGTTGTGCATATGTGAATTTTACACACATAATAGTATCACAATTATCTAAAGAATATTATTACTATCGATATGATAGTGGAAAAATTTAAGAATTTCTTTGCAGTTATTTTTTACAATATATCACATTAGGCAGATAGGCTCAAATTATTGCGTTTTTTTTTTTTTTTTTTTTTTTTTTTTAGATGGACTCTCGCTCTGTCGCCCAGGCTGGAGTGCAGCGGCGCAATCTCGGCTCACTGCAAGCTCCACCTCCCGAGTTCACGCCATTCTCCTGCCTCAGACTCCCAAGTAGCTGGGACTACAGGCGCCTGCCACCACGACCGGCTAATTTTGGGGTTTCACCATGTTAGCCAGGATGGTCTCAATCTCCTGACCTCGTGATCCACCTGCCTTGGCCTCCCAAAGTGCTGGGATTACAGGTGTGAGCCACCGTGCCCAGCCAAATTGTTGTGTTTTAAAGTCATTTGAAATAATTATTCTTTGCATGGTACACAGTTTCTTTTGTTTCAGTTTTGCTTTTGATTTTAAGGGGCTTTCATTTCTGTTTAATTTTGTTTTAAACTTATGATAAATAGTTACAGGCTTCAAAGTCACATTTTCAAAACAAAGTATATTCAGTATATTTTGTCCCTGTCTTCTCACCCTGTTCTTTCTCTTGTATAGTCTTATAAACTTTTGGTTTATGTTTCCGTTTAAAATTTATGAGCAGGCGGGTCGCAGTGGCTAATGCCTGTAATCCCAGCACTTTGGGAGGCCAAGGTGGGCTGATCACCTGAGGTGGGGAGTTGGAGACCAGCCTGACCAACATGGAGAAACCCTGTCTCTACAAAATTAGCCAGTTGTGGTGGCGCATGCCTATAATCCCAGCTACTTGGGAGGCTGAGGCAGGAGAATCTCTTGAACCTGGGAGGCAGAGGTTGCGGTGAGCTGAGATCATGCCTTTGCACTCCAGCCTGGGCAACAAGAGCGAAACTCTGTCTCAAAAGTAAATAGATAAATAAATAAGTATAAATGAATAAATAAAATTTATGAGCAAATACGTATATGTTTATATTATTTCCCACCTTCTTAGATTAAAAGGTAGCATGCCCTTCACACTATTCTGCAACTGCCATTTTTCTCTTAACATATCTAGGAGATGGCTACATAGCTGAACATAGAGATTTCTTCATTTCTTATTGCAGTTACAGAGTACTCCATTTGTGGATGTATTTTACGTTATTAAACCAGTCCTTATTAATGACAATTAAGTTGTTTCCAGCCTTTTTGTATTAAAAATAATTGTCTTGCGCAAAAATTATTTAATAATTTTGCCACTGGATATTTGGGATAGATCTTTGGAAATGGAATTGCTGGTTCAAAACATCTATCACTAAGAACATCTTTGTGAAGGGGAAACTGAATTTAATATACATTTAGTGTGAGTTTAGGATGATCTATTTATGTAGTTTGCCATCATTTTGTGCATGAATTACTGCTAGCTGTCTCATAGTTGGAATGCCTTCCAGGAATATTTCTCCTCATTCACTGTGCCAGATGACCTGCATCAGGATGCCGAGTTTTAGGATCCAACATAGAACCCTCACTAGGCCATTGCAACAAGGACATCAACAATAAATTAGTTAATAAGTGCCATAAGTTCAAAGTATGTATGACTAGTCACCGTACAGAAATTACTAATCAGGAGTTGTGAGGTTGAAATAAACTTTTCTAAACTATCCATCATGAAAATATAAATTTTGATCAACCAGGTTAAGGGGAAGAATTATTTTTTTTCTCTTTCGGAAGAACTGTTTCTCTTTTTACAAAATCATTGTCATGTAAAAAAGCATTGTAGCCAAAAATATATAGGAAAAAATATTACAGATGTGTGTCAGTCTAAATACTATGCATTTTTCTGGACTTTGTGATGTTTGATAACTTTGTCAGCTTTTTAAATTTTGTAACTTTTTTACTTTTTTTCATTTTAAATAAGCATTTTCACTTGTAACTTTATAGTCACAATTTTGTGTTCTTTTTTTAAAAATACAGTTACCCAAACTGCATTGGTTTCAGGCCACATATAGCTGTGCTATGCCTTTGCTTGTTGGAGTGATAGATCCTGTGGCTTTCAATAATGGAGCAGGCAATTACAGGCTGAGTTCTAGTGGGAAGTGCACTCTTCTCTTAGGAGGCTCTGCAAGTCATGGCAATGGGTTAGTATATGTAATTCTCTGCAGGAATACCCCTTTCCTGCAGAGGAGTTCACACCAGCACATCTAGTAGTAAATACTTAAGCAAAATAATACAACCTACATAGTTGCTGTCTTGTTTGCTCCTACATAGAAATTCCTTTGCCCTTTCCCAAAGTAGATTTCTCCAAAGTTCCATTCAATCTTGATGTTGGCCCAAAGATTAGTATTTTGTGATCACACTTTATTAGTTCCAGATGTGATTCTTGAGTGGGAAAAGAATGAATAAAAACACTAAACGATAAGCCAACAAAACTACCCAAAACTAGTACCATTGTGTCCAAAATTGGTGGGTTCTTGGTCTCACTGACTTCAAGAATGAAGCTGCGGACCCTCGCGGTGAGTGTTACAGTTCTTAAAGATGGTGTGTCCGGAGTTTGTTCCTTCTGATGTTTGGACGTGTTCAGAGTTTCTTCCTTCTGGTGGGTTCGTGGTCTTGCTGGCTTCAGGAGTGAAGCTGCAGACCTTCGCTGTGAGTGTTACAGCTCTTAAGGCAGCATCTCTGGAGTTGTTCGTTCCTCCCGTCCGGAGTTGTCAATTCCTCCCGCTGGGTTCATGGTCTTGCTGGCCTCAAGAGTGAAGCTGCAGACCTTCGTGGTGAGTGTTACAGCTCATAAAGGCGGTGCAGACCCAAAGAGTAGGCAGCAGCAAGATTTATTGCAAAGACCGAAAGAACAAAGCTTCCACAGTGTGGAAGGGGACCCAAGCTGGTTGTTGCTGCTGGCTGGGGCAGCTTGCTTCTATTCCCTTATCTGACCCCACCTGCATCCTGCTGATTGGCCCATTTTACAGTGAGCTGATTGGTCTGTTTTACAGAGAGCTGATTGGTCCATTTTTACAGGGTGCTGACTGGTGCGTGTTTACAATCCCTGAGCTAGACACAGATTGCTGATTGGTGTATTTACAATCCTCTAGCTAGACCTAAAAGTTCTCCAAGTCCCCACTAGATTAACTAGACACGGAGCCCTGATTGGTGTGTTTACAAACCTTGAGCTGGACACAGGGTGCTGATTGGTGCATTTACAAACCTTGGGCTAGACACAGAGTGCTGATTGGTGTATTTACAATGCTTTAGCTAGACATAAAAGTTCTCCAAGTCCCCACCAGATTAGCTAGATATAGAGTGCTGACTGGTGTATCCATGAACCCTGAGCAAGACACAGAGTGCTGATTGATGCATATACAATCCTCCAGCCAGACATAAAAGTTCTCCAAGTCCCCACCTGACTCAGGAGCCCAGCTGGCTTCGCCTAGTGGATCCCGCACCAGGGCCGCGGGTGGAGCTGCCGCCAGCCCTAAGCCATGTGCCTGCACTCCTCAGCCCTTGGGCAGTTGATGGGACCAGGTGCCACGGAGCAAGGGGCAGCGCCCGTTGGGGAGGCTCAGGCTGCATGGGAGCCCACCATGGTGGGGGGCTTGGGCATGGCGGGCTGCAGGTCCCGAGCCCTGCCCTGTGGGGAGGCGGCTGAGGCCTGGTGAGAATTCGAGTGTGGCGCGGGCGGGCTGGCAGTGCTGGGGGACCTGGTGCCCCCTCTGCAGCTGCTGGCCCGGGTGCTAAGCCCCTCACTGCCCGGGGCCAGCAATGCCAGCCGGCTGCTCAGAGTGCGGGGCCCGCAGAGCCTGCCCCCACTTGGAACTCGTGCTGGCCTGTGAGTGCCGTGCGCAGCCCGGTTTCCCACCTGCGCTTCTCCCTCCACACCTCCCCACAAGCCAAGGGAGCCGGCTCCGGCCTCGACTGGCCCAGAGAGGGGTTCCCACAGTGCAGAGGCAGGCTGAAGGGCTCCTCAAGCGTGGCCAGAGCGGACGCCGAGGCCAAGGAGGCGCTGAGAGCGAGTGAGGGCTGCTAACACGTTGTCACCTCTCACTATCACAAAAATATGATTAAATTTTTTTAATTAAAATAAGTTAATAAAAAAATTTTAATTTTAATTTTTGTAGATTTCACAGGGTATATGTGCAATTTTGTGCTGGGTCTGTCTCGTGGACCCTGGCCGGCTTACAGATGAAAGGAGTACTCAGACACAGGTATGCAGTGTAAGAGCAGCTAGGGGACTGGTGGGCTCTAGTGGCCAAAGTGCAGCAGCCCTGAGAAGCTGGAGCTGCTTGCCTTTATTCAGTGTGGGCACAATGCCAAAAGCCTGGAGCAAACACAATCTGTGGGTAATTAACATTTATTGTTCCTCTTTCAGGGAACCTCATGAACCCTGGATGATAAAACGTTAGCTCCTGGTCAACATAAGTAAACAAACCTGTTTAAGATAAATTCCCCTACACTCCCTTGTATCTACTCCTTGTCCTCTGCCTCAGGGCTAGAGAACAGCTGCCTTCATCTATTCTCTCCCAGAGCTATGCAGAGCCTTCTGACCTTTCGGAAGACCTACTCCTTTTCCTATAGTTTCTCCCACCACTCTGACCAATCTCCTACAGTTTTGTTTGATGATATATCGCATAGTGATGAAGTCTGGGCTTTTAGTGCACCCTTCCTTGAAGAGTGAACATTTTATGCAGTAAGTAATTTTTCAACTGTCATTCCCTCCCACCCTGCCCTCTTGTGGAGTTCCCAGTGTCTATTAGTCCTCTGTTTATGTCCATGTTTACCCACTGCTTAGCTCCCACTTATAAGTGAAAACATGCAGTATTTGATTTTCTGTTTCTGAGTCATGTCACTTAGGATAATGGCCTCCAGCTCTATCCATGTTGCTACAAAATACATGATTTCATTCTTTTTTTTAGTGGCTGTTATCTGTGATATATGTGCCATTTTTTTTTTTATCCAATCCACTGCTGATAGGCACTTAGGTTGATTCCATGACTTTGCTATTGTGAATAGTGCTGCAATAAACATACAAGGCAGGTGTCTTTTTGCTAGAATAATTTATATTCCTTTGGGTAGATAACCAGTAGTGTGATTGCTGCGTCAAATGGTAGTTCTAGTTTCAGTTCTTTGAGAAACCTCCATACTGCTTTCCCTAGAGGTTGTAAACGTAAATTACATTCCCACCAGCAGTGTGTAAGTGTTCCATTTTCTCTGCATTCTTGCCAACATCTGTTGTTTTCTGACTCAAAAAGATGATTTGCCTGTTTGCCTCCACCTCTCCCCAGCATATTTTGATGGAAGAGTGACAAGGTAACATCAATAAATACTCTCATTTGGAAAGAGAAAAAAATGGATGGCACATAGCAGTCACCAGTTCCTACCAATTTTTAAATATTGCTGAAGAAACATGTTGAGGATGCTTACCATGGGGTAGGAAGCGTTCCTTATGTCTTCTCTCTTTTTCCCTTTGATCAATATTTCCAGACATTTATCAATTTTATTGAATTTTCAAAGCAGCAGCTTTTGAATTTATTATTTTTTTCTACTTTCTGTCCACTTCTATTGCATTGACTTCTATTATCTTTATTATTTCCTTACTTTGCGTACTTTGGATTTAATTTGCTTTTCTAGTTTCCTGTGGTTACCATTTGGATCATGTTTTAGATTATGTATCTTTTCTAATATAAGTATCTCAGACCCTAAGTTTTCCTCTAAGAACTGTTTTAGCTGCATCTTTCAAATTTTGATGTATTTTTATTTTCATTTGGTTCTAAATAGGTAGTGCAATTTCCCTTGTGATTTCTTCTTTCACTCTTGGGTTATTTAGAAGTACATTGCTTAAGTTCCAAATATTTGGAAATTTTCCAGATATCTTGTTATTGAATTTGCTTCCATTCTATTGGAGCCAGAGAACCTTCTCTATATGATTTTAATCTTGTAATTTATTTGAGACCTGTTTTATGGCCCAATTAGAGTCTCTTATGATGACTGTCTCATATGAATTTGAAACAAAAGTCTACATTGCTATTTTGGGGTTGTGTTTCTATAAATGGCAATTAGGTTAAGTTTTTGCATAGTATTCTATATAACCGTGTGTGTGTGTATGTGTTTGTGTGTGTGTGTGTCTGCCTGTGTGTGTGTGCCTATGTATGTGTGTGGTTTTGGTTTTTTTTTTCTTCTTCTTTCATCAATCTCAGAGAGCAGAGCATTGTCCAGTATAATCATTTGTCTCTATCTCTTTTCAATTCTGTAAAGTTTTTTTTCCATATATTTAAAAACTCTGTTATTTGGTGAATATGCATTTAGGATTCTTATGTTTTCTTTCCATTATCATGAAATGCCATTCTTTAAATCTATATATTGTTTGTTCTAGAGTCTGTTTTGTCTGATATTAATATGGCCATACCAGCTTTTATTGAGTACTTGCATGGTATATCTTTTCATATGCTTACCTTTAAACTATCTATATCTGTATATTTAATTTCTTATATATAGTAAAAAATTGGATCTTGATTTTCTTAGACTTTTTATCAATATGGTCTGGCTTAAATCTAATATCTTGCTGTTTGTATTCTATTTGTCCCATTGTTCTCTGTTCCCTTTGACCTCTTTTCTGGTTGTGGGAGCTCAGAAAACAATAGCCCCAAATGAAGCCCAAAGAAGCAGCTTCAGAAGTGAAAGTTTTTCTCTGACCTTCCTTTACTCTTCTATCTCTGGCCTCTCATTTTCCTTAAAGGCTAATGTCATAGAAACTAGAATCCCTGTTCCCCAAGGCATGTCATAGAAACCAAACCCCTTTTTCCAAAGACAGCTGTACAACCTAAAAATATTACCCTATAACTTTCTCCCTGCCTTTCTATGTAAAAACTGGCCATAAAGGAATTATCTGACCTACCTTGTTTGAGTGTAGGTCATAAGAGCCCCCATTCCAGAGAGGGTCCTACCACATGCTGCACAGAGAGGCCAAGAAGAATCTGAACAGACGGGCCTTGCTGGGTTTCCCCACTGTTTGTCAGCATTAAGACATTCCATCATAAGCCGAGCATGGTGGCCCACGCCTGTAATCCCAACACTTTGGGAAGCCGAGGTGGGCGGATCACCTGAGGTTGGGAGTTCGAGACCTGACCAATATGGAGAAACCCTGTCTCTACTAAAAAATACAAAAATTAGCTGGGCGTGGTGGTGCATGCCTGTAATCCCAGCTACTCGGGAGGCTGAGGCAGGAGAATCACTTGAACCCAGGAAGCAGAGGTTGTGGTGAGCCGAGATTGTGCCATTGCACTCCAGCCTGGGCAATAAGAGTGAAACTCCATCTCAAAAAAAAAAAAAAAAGACACCATTTTTGTCCACTCATATTTCTACATGGCTGTCCATACTTTGTTGACCATAAGCATAAAAATGGATATTTATTTCCCCTGTATCTTTCGGTCTTCATTTTGAAAGTTACCATGTCATGTAAAACTATAATAAAAAAATTGTATGCCTTTTCTCCTATTAATCTGCCTTTTGTCAGGAATTTTCAGTGAACCTCTAGAGGATCATAGGAAGTTTCCCCTTACCCCTACAGTGTCTTTGATGGATTAACTGTTTATTTTTTGTGATTCTACTTCATTTCCACTATTGGCTTTTTGGCATACCTTTTTGTTTTAGTTTTTAGTGATTGCCCTAGGCTTTACAATACATGTCTTTGACTTACTACAGTCTGCCCTCAAACAATATTATGCCACTTCATTCTAGTTTTTCCCTTTTGTCCTTTGTGCTATTGTTATTATATATTTTACTTCTACATATATTATAAGCCCCACAATTTACTGTCACTACGTTTGCTTTAAACACCTATCTTTTAAAGAGTTTAAAAATGAAGAGAAAAAAGGCCTTTAAAAATATTATCTGTGGGTTTTTTGTTTGTTTGCCATTCTAGTTACACCATCTATATATTTTTTGATTGTTTTGTTTCTCATGTTTGTTTTGGAAAGACTCAAAAGCATAGGCATGCTGACATCTTGCCGTCTCTCCTTAGGTCATTTTTAATCTTATTTATATGTGCAGGCTATGCAACCTCTTAGAGGTGATGAATTATATGACATATTTATTGTTTAAAGTAATATTTCCTCCCTAATCCTAATATTAAAAATATGTCTGTGTGATCTGAGATAAATGAGTGCTCTAAAGTTAGATACCAATTTTTAAAATGAGAATTTGAAGGACAGCCTTCATTGCCAAAACTATTGCAGAAATACCACAAATATCACTTAATATTCAGGCTTTATGATACAGACACGTTTGGAAGTGTAGACTAACCGCATAGGCTTTTATTTACTATAATATACCAATTCCTCACTTATCCAGAGGTAATTACTCTGACAACCTCATCTGTTTGGAACACTACAGAAAATAATAAAGTAAAACAAATTGCTTCCAAACAGTTGAACTAGATGCATCAAGGTTATTAAAAATAAATTTCATGCGTTTTACTAAAAGGAGAACCTCTGACTCAGAACCCGCTTGCTTCCATTAAAAACATAATTTCAACCAGCTTGGCTAATTGGTTTCTTTGCCTTCAGCAGAAGGAAGAAAGACAGAAGTTTGGGTGGTGGGGGAAGAAATGTAAAAGAAACACACATGTTATGTAGAGTAAGAGATAATAATCAACATTTATATATTCTTTTATGTTGCAGTCTCCTTTAGGGCAGTTAATAGTGTCCTATTTATCTTTGCGTTCTCTGCACAATCCCTGACACACTATATTTGATAAACACTGCCCAAACAAACAAACAAGCAAATGAGAGTAAGAAGCTGGGGAGACACAGAACCACATGTTGAAAGAGGAATTTGAAAAGGATAGCAGCTAGAGGCCGCTCTGTGCAGAGGCAGAGAGTTCTTCATACTACACTCCACTGTGCAGTGAGAACATTTCTATTTAGGGAAAATAGGAGCCAGCGTGGAGCAATAGCCCATGTTGATATCAGTGACATGTCTTTCAGGAAAGGTTACATTTTAAAACCCAAGTGAGTACTTATTGCCTTAAAAAATGATTTCCATTAATACTCCCCCAACCCCCTTTCTATCCCTCTCTCCTAATCTCTATTTCTATCTCTGGCTCTCTATTAAAAGTTTCACCTTTTCACATTCAGAAAATTCATTTATGCAGCAAATAGCTCATTACCTCATGATGTGGCTAAAATGATCTGTTTCTGTACACAAAGTAGATGTTAGAAATTCTTTGTTCAATCAATTTATGGAGGAAAAAGAAGTTTATACATACCCATGCCTCAAGTCTGAAAAATGCTATTCACCTTTAGTAAATGTGTAAACTCTGTATAGGTAGACATATCTGCTCTCATGCTGATAATTTGTTTATTCAATTTGCCCTTGATACGTTATTCCCATCAAGACTTTTAGACTTAGAAGTGCTAATAATGGTAATAATAGCAGCTGGCAGACCCTGAGTGGGGACGTCTGTATTTGCATGTCTGTACACCAGGAGCTCTGCAAGCAGCTGTCACGGTTTAACTTATTATTTAATTTTTACCACACTTTATGTGGTAGGAACTGTTGTCACCCAGTCTTAAACATGGGGAACTCAGGCTTGGAGAGGCGTACTTATCAGCCCAGCAAATGGCAGAGCTGAGATTTGAGTCTCAGTGATCTGACTCCAAAACCTATGCTCTTACCATTTGTGCTATATGCTTCCTCTGTCTACCTGTCATCTCTGGGAACAAAGTGGTCAACAATAGCACACTATCTATTTTTATCACACAATAAAATATTGCTCTACTTTGCTGTCATATGGTCATGATGACAGGGATCAATTAAATAAAGTAACCCTTAGCTGGAGGGGAGAATAGGAAAATATATATATCTCTAGGCATTGTTTATTAATTTGATAATGGCTTTATCACTCTCTTCGCCCCCCTTGAATTTGATTGATATGTGTAGCTAAATCAGGTAAGTCATGAAACATTACTTTCCATCTCATCCCCTCCAGTTTGCTGGCTGTACTGAATTACTTGGATAATTTCATTATTTCCCTACGTTACTCCTCTTTGGAGCTTCTTGGTCGTAGATTTCTTTTTCTTTTCTCGACCTAGTTGAGTTTTGTTTATATCAAAATATGTTTCTATAGATCTAGATCATATTCTGGCAATACAATTTTGAAACTTTTTTTTTTTTTTTTGAGTTGTAGTCTCGCTCTGTCACCCAGGCTGGAGTGCAGTGGCGCGATCTTGGCTCACAGCAACCTCTGCCTTCCAGGTTCAAGCGATTCTCCTGTCTCTGCCTCCTGAGTAGCTGGGACTACAGGCGTGTGCCACCACATCCGGCTAATTTTTGTATTTTTAGTAGAGACGGGGTTTCGCCATATTGGCCAGGCTGGTCTCGAACTCCTGACCTCGTAATCCGCCCGACTCAGCCTCCCAAAGTGCTGGGATTACAGGTGTGAGCCACTGCCCCCGGCCTGAAACTCTTTTAATTCACAGAACCCAAAGAATAAAAACCGGCCACGCTGATTGGAATGGCTTTGTGTAAGTGCCATCAACTGAGAGGAAGATACCCAGTTTAACTATTTTGACGTCCAGATGTGGAAGAAAATACAACACTGATTTCTTTTCCTAAACGAAGCAAACCAATATGTACACTTGCCAGAGGGCGAAGGACCCAGGGATGCTTTGTATATGACTTTAATAAAAAACATGTTTTTCTTTTAAAATCTTCCATGAGTGAGGTGGGAGTCAGGGATTTGAGGAAAAGCAAAAGATGGCTGCACTGGGGAATAATGAAAAAGGAGGGGAGGGAGAGTGAGAGGAGCTGATAAGATGAAATGTGTTTAGGCTGTCTATCAGATGTCAGAAGCCATGCCCTGCTGTTCTGAAATTGCCTTTTCATGTTGCATTTCTTGAAGGTGAGCTCAAAGTGCAACCTTTAGTGTTCTTTTGGGAAAGAGAAAAATAAGAGTAAACACAGTTGTAAGTGCATGCCCATGATTTGTTCACAGTTTATCAAGATTATTGACATGGACTTTTTAGATAAAAATGAGAGCAACTGTTTATTTTTTGATTGTATTGGTTCTCTCTGCTCTGTTGCTTCTATTGCTTCTTGCTAGCCTGGTCCTCTCTACTTGAGGCTACACATTTTGAGTATCATTAAGGATGTTACTATCTGCTCTCCAACTCTTGCCCTGACCTGAATAGTTACATCGGAGACATTATTTTCTTGCCTTCTTTCTTTTGCTGAAGTAATCTCAGTCATTCCTTGAGCTTATTAATTTCCCCCCTCATGTTTGATAAGGATATTTTACAGTGCAATCATGACTCAGAATGAGGGATGGAATTAAAGTTAGAACTCCATTTTTTGAGCACTTAATCAGAGAGTGAGCAATCCAAAGTTGTTCCCTGACTGAAATCTTCACATCTGATTGCTTTTCCTACTCAGCCCCACTGTCTGATGCTTCTGGGTGCCTCAAACTGCTCGGTAATGGTGGCACCTGGGTTGCTGTAATGGTCATGGTCCTGTTTTGATGGTTTGTTTTATGTTTTTTTCTCAGACTTAAATAGCCTGCATACAGGTGCTGTCTGAGGAAGCTAAAGGCTGTCGTATTATGTCTAGAAACATTTGAGATCTAAATACCTGTGAACTGAGCTCTTAACTCTCTCACCTCCTTATGCTTCCCTGTGGTCTTGGCGCTACCAAAAAGGGCCCTTAAAATCTGAGATCTCCTTTGCTTATTGATCTGCAGAGACAGTGACCTTGATAGAAAACTACGGGCCTCTTGCAAGCAGTGTGGGAACTCAGAAGAAATCGCAGGTGCTGCACTCTCATTTTATTCTGCGTTCAGGCTGGCAGACAGATCTATTCATTCCCCTGCCCGTGGCTTGACATCAAATTCTCCACCAGGAGGACCTCAACTCCCAGTGGAAAGCGGGGATAAGTGATGAACGAATCTTTTACTGCCTGTAAGAATGGGCCTGATACAGGATTTTTCCCTTATTTCCTAAAATCCTTCTGCATTTTTCAGTCCACTTCTCTCAGCAAAACCACGCAAACGGAAAGATGATTAAGTCTCAGAAGAGGCATGAAATGGCCTGAAGCTAAAAAGAGGAAAAGTTTAGGGTGGACATTTTGAAATATGAAGAGTAAGAGAGATTAGACAGTGGAATAGAAGTCCCATCACTGCAGAGAGCCAAGGAAAGGTTAGATAAGATATTAACATTAATGAGGTAGAGCAAAGCCCTGGAGAGTAAAGGAGGCTTGACTAAAAGGAGGAGGGCTGGAGAGAGTCATAACAGCCAGCTCACAATAGATTATTTCCTCCCTGTATCCTGTTATGATTTTCACAGGACAATTTTTCAGGGTATCTAGGTTGCAGTCCCAGGCAACTAGGATACTTGTTTGTCTTATAAAGATGATTATTTATTCAACAAATATGTTTTTAGCTCCTACTACATGCCAGGCACTCAGGCTCCAAGAATATAACTATGTAAAAAGACAGAAATGATAGATCCAACAATCAGGGCTGTGACCTGGTGGCCCACTCTGGAGGAGAGATGAGAAAGATTGTCTCATTAATGACTCTGGAAATTCATAGTGCTTGCAAGAGCTTTTTTTCTTCCCAGTGGAAGGCACAGCACACAATCACAACTGTTTGTTGAATTTTGCCCAAGGTTGCCTGGTGTTGGCAGCTGGCACTCTCAGACGACTCTCTGCAGACCTGGTACTCCTCTCAGACTGCCTGGGACCTATGTCCTTTGTTCTCCTCCTGATAAGGTGGTTCTCAGGCTTGCACTATGGGAAGGTAAAATAGCAGAAGGGCAGTGTCCCTTTCCAAATAGACACCTTTTGAGTCCATAAACACCCTCCTCTGCATGCATTCTAATGGATGATGAGATCATAGACTTCTTCTTGATAAGCCTCAGCTTGCAAGTTCCCCCAGCGAAGTCCACCCCTTAACTCTTGCTACATGATTTAGCATTTGCCTTCTCTCTCCTTTGCCAGAGCTCCACAACCACTTAGTCGAATTTGGCCAGCAGATATGTTTATCAATGTGTGGTTAGCTAGTGCATGTTGAGAAGAAAGTGAGTTGAATGCCTTTGTGTCCAGAATTGGTGGGTTCTTGGTCTCACTGACTTCAAGAATGAAGCCACGGACCCTCGTGGTGAGTGTTACAGTTCTTAAAGGCAGTGTGTCTGGAGTTTGTTCTTTTTGATGTTCGGATGTGTTCGGAGTTTCTTCCTTCTGGTGGGTTCGTGATCTTGTTGGCTCAGGAGTGAAGCCGCAGACCTTCGCGGTGAGCGTTACAGCTCTTAAGGCGGCGCATCTGGAGTTGTTTGTTCCTCTCGGTGGTTTCGTGGCCTCACTGGCTTCAGGAGTGAAACTGCAGACCTTTGCGGTGAGTGTTACAGCTCACAAAGGCAGTGTGGACCCAAAGAGTGAGCAGTAGCAAGATATATTGCAAAGAGCTAAAGAATAAAGCTTCCACAGTGTGGAAGGGGACCCGAGCAGGTTGCCACTGCTGGTTTGGGCAGCCTGCTTTTATTCCCTTATCTGGCCCAACCCACATCCTGGTGATTGGCCCATTTTACAGAGAGCTGATTGGTCTGTTTTATAGAGAGCTGATTGGTCCGTTTTGACAGGGTGCTGATTGGTGCATTTACAATCCCTGAGCCAGACACAAAAGTTCTCCAAGTCCCCACTAGATTAGCTAGACACAGAGCACTGATTGGTGCATTTACAAACCTTGAGCTAGACACAAGGTGCTGGTGGGTGCACTTACAAACCTTGAGCTAGATACAGAGTGCTGATTGGCGTACTTACAATCCCTCAGCTAGACATAAAGATTCTCCAAGTCCCCACCAGCTCAGCTAGACACAGAGTGCTGATTGGTGCATTTACAAACCTTGAGCTAGACACAGGGTGCTGATTGGTGCATTTACAAACCCTGATCTAGACTGGGACTGGGCGCTGTGGAGCAGGGGGCGGTGCTCCTCGGGGAGGCTCAGGCTGTGCAGGAGCCCACGGTGGGGGAGTGGGGGAGGCTCAGGCATGGCGGGCTGCAGGTCCCCAGCACTGCCCTGCAGGGAGGCAGCTAAGGCCTGGGGAGAAATCTAGCACAGCACCCATGAGCCAGCACTGCTGGGGGACCCGGCGCACCCTCCACAGCTGCTGGCCCAGGTGCTAAGCCCCCGGCCGCTCAGAGGGTGGGGCCTGCCAAGCCCATGCCCACGCCCACGCAGAACCCTAACTGGCCTCCAAGTGCCCCACGAAGCCCCGGTTCCCGCCCATGCCTCTCCCTCCACACCTCCCTGCAGGCTGAGGGAGCCGGCTCTGGCCTCAGCCATCCCAGGAAGGGGCTTCCACAGTGCAGCGGCGGGCTGAGGGGCTCCTCAAGCGCGGCCAGAGTGGGCGCCAAGGCTGAGGAGGTGCCAAGAGCGAGTGAGGGCTGCAAGGGCTGCCAGCACGTTGTCACCTTTCACCTTTACATGGGGGTAAGTACTGCTGTGGTCTCAGACCCTCACAGGCTCACTTGTTTGTGTTACTGCCTGACCCCTAGTTGCACTTGAATGTGCCTTACCTGTGAATGCAGGTGTGATGTGCTACAGAGGGGCTGCATGAGGAACCATGGAAGCATGTGAGAGGGGCACCTACCTGTGGGACTTCAGAGGAAATGGCTTTGAAACTAAGACATGAAGGACAAGAGGGAGTTAACTAGGGGACGAGTTGGAGATGGGAGTGGAGCTAGTGACAAAAGTGTTTTGTGTAGAAGGGGCCAGGTGGGAAGTCCTAAAAAGAGATGACTTGGTGTCTGCTGGGAGTAGAGAGTCCAGCATGTCTGGAGTGATGAGCCCAAAGGACCTACAACAGTTTGAAGAGTTTTTCTTGGGTTGGTGACAAATTGCTGCGAAGTCTTTTTAAACCCTCTTTCCTGCTTCCCCCTGTGACCAACATTTGGGGCATTTCAGACAGAGTGACAGGAAAGATCTGTGAATAGCCTGGGAATAGGATAAAATTAATGGAGACAAAACCTTTACTTCTTCAATTTTCCTTTTTTAAAATCAAATCTCTTTTCCACAATAGAGATCCATTTAATAACTGCTAAATAACTTGAAACAAATCTGTGAACTGCTGGTATTTCCTTTGTATATTTTTCTCTTTTATCTTACCCCTCCTTGTCTCCTTTCTTTTTTTTTTTTTTCTTAAGAAGAACTTAGATATAACAATTAACTAAATAGTTCATTGCACTTAATTTTACCTTCAGTGATTTGGGAATCTGAGGAAGTGCCTAAGTCCCTAGGGAAGCCCTAACACAGATCATTGGAAAATAAGACCTGTAGTAAAACAAACAAAAAAACAGAATGAAAAACAAAAGGCTTAACTTCTCCTATTGAAAACAAGAGATTTCCCGCCCCTTCCTTTTGTAAGAACATTTACCTTAAAAAACTGGTAAATGTAGGTACTTTCTCTATCTTTTTGAAATACATCTTTTTAGAAAAAGTCTTTTGTCAGCTTTAGGACCTGGGAATGTTTTTCTCAAGGATCTGGGGGCCATCTCTTTGAAATGTAACATCAAGAGAGATAGTGCCCTTATCTCCCTGTTTCTCTGGAGTTATTGGAGCCTAACTTCACGGCTACCTTGCTCCAGATGGTAAAACTACTTCCTGTCATAAAGACCTCCTTATCCCCGACTTTTGGTTGAAATCAATTAGCTAACAGAGTCCAGCACCCCAATTACCAAGAAATTTACCCCAATTACCAAGTATAGTTTGGATGGACTGTATTTGGGATCAGCAGTCGTCTTCCTTGAGGACTAGTTATTGTTCATCTTGAAAACATGTATGTGATGAGTCGCGTTGGATTTCTTTCTGTTTTTGTAATTTCTTCGTGGATTGCCTGTGACACGCATCACATTGTGGTTTAATGCCTATTCCTAATAAAACTGTTTTCTTTCTCTGCTACCTTTGTGGAGATAATTTCTGGGTTGGGACAAGATTTCGTTTATTGCATTTCCCCCAACAGACCTTACAGAGAGTAACATTTTGTTTGTCCTCTCCCAGAGTCTTTTAGGAGAACCCTGTACTATGAAAATGGAAACTGTCACCCTCTGCTTCTCAGTTGCTAAGCCTGGTATGAGTTCTATTTGGCAGATGGAAGGCCAGCCCTTTCAAATTTTCCCAGGTGGACTAAGCACTGTTTGCTTTCAGAAGTTCTCAGCGAGGCTTTCATTTTAAATTCATAAAAGTTATCATCCAACTCCCAACAATTGTTTAATAAAAAGCAATTAGCCAGCCAAAAATATAATGGCTTTTATGTCAAAATATGCTGGAGACAGCTGCTAAGCGGGCCACTGGCAGCCTCTGGGCCATATGGTGTGAGTCCCAGGCATATGTACAGCCAGGCACAACAGCACAGAGCATATTGGGAGTAATAAACCCAGCCCCCCACTCTCTTCCTTCTCCCCCAACTCAAATCTCTCCACTCCAGAGAAACTGACAGCAGGAAATTCTCTGGAGTAAATTGCCTAAGTCAAGATTCATGAAACTCATTTATTAGGCAAGGAGCTAATCTGGCAATAGATGCAGAAAGCCCTAGTTCCCTAGCCTGGTTTGGATAAAATCCATGCAAACCTTATTGCATTGCAGAAAAACGATTAAGAAAAAGCCTCCACAAAACAACGAACTCAACAGCGCTCATCAAGAAAATTGAACTCAGATTATAAACTTAAAAAAATCTGTTTGCTTCTTCTGACTTAATATTTGCATGGAAAACGTTCCTGGAATTTTCTATTTCTTGCAAAGATAGTTTTATTCTCCCCAGCATTCTTGAAAGCAGTCGTTCATTGCCCTGCCTTGCTCCTAAGGAGATACTCCGGTGATTGATATCTTGGTGATGGCCCCATATGTCTTCTGTTGTCCTTAGAAGCACAAATCCAGATACGTGCTTATTTTAATCATAGGAGGTAGAGAAAAAGGAAACTTTCCTGATTTTGTTTTTTGCCAGAAAGGTCTATTTTCATCAAAGGCATGTTTATTTTGAGAACAAAGCACAGGCAAATCACCTTCTGTTTATAGAGAGGTTTTCCATCCCAAAGGATCCTAGGGTTTGTAAACATTCCGAGGCTGTTTTTAGAGCATTCACATTGCCAGTGTCCTTAAGGACAGGTCCTGGAGGCTTCTCTATAATCATGCTTTCTGGCCATTTTGGAGTGCCAGCAAAACTGTATTCTATAGATAAGAAAATATATAATGTTTTTGAGGATAATATATTTTTTCCTCCAAATAACCTTTAAGAGCATAGTGTGGGCAGTAGCGTTCCGGAATAGCCCTTGGAAAGGGGGCAGCTCATACCTAGGAATCCCTGGACTCCAAATTTCAATTTATTCCTCAGTCCTCTCTTTCCCTAAGAAAGTTTTCAGCAAAGTTGCGATGATGGCGTGTGTTGGGGTCCCCTAAGAACACTCCCAGTTTCCATAATTTCCTAGGAGGACTCACAGGACTCAGCATGGGGATCATGTCAGTCATGGAGATCGATTATAGTGAAAACATACAAAGCAGAGTCAGCAAAGAGAAAAGGCACAGGGAATGAAGTCTGAAGGAAAGCAGGTGCAAGCCTCTCCCAGGGGAGTCACACAGCTTGTGCTTAATCCCCCCAGCAGAGAGTTGTGACAACACATGTGAATTAATAGTCTAATGGTGAAGCTTATTAGAAACTCAGTGCTCAAGGTTTTTTATGGAAGGTTGGTCATGTAGGCACCCTCTGCCTAGTGTGAAAGGAAAATATCTTGGGCCCCTTCAAGCTGGGAACTGCTCAGGACAAAATCTGCCTCCTGTTCTATTCAAAGTCATCCCTTTGCTCACAGAGATAGATGCATATGCTGATTGCCTCCTTTGGAAAGACTTACCAGTAACTCAAAATAATGCAACCTTTTTTTTTCTTTCTTTTGAGACCGAGTTTTGCTCTTTTGTCCAGGCTGGAGTGAAGTGGTGCGATCTCAGCTCACTGCAACCTCTGCTTCTCAGGTTCAAGTGATTCTCCTGCCTCAGCCTCCTGAATAGCTGAGATTACAGGCCATGCCCGGCTAATTTTTGTATTTTTAGTAGAGATGGGGTTTCACCACGTTGGCCAGGCTGGTCTCGAACTCCTGACCTCAGGTGATCCACCCGCCTCGGCCTCCCAAAGTGCTGGGATTACAGGCGTGAACCACCGCGCCTGGCCAAGAATGCAACCATTTGTCTCTTGCCTACCTGTGACCTGGAAGCCCCCTGCGGGGTGGGGTGGGTGGGGTGGGGGTAGGGATTGCTTTGAGTTTTCCTTGCCTTTCTGGATGGAACTAATGTACTTCTTACATATATTGATTGATGTCTCATGTCTCCCTAAAATGTATAAAACCAATCTGTGCTCGACCACCTTGGGCACATGTCCTTCCTGAGGCTGTGTCACGGGTGTGTCCTCAACCTTGGTAAAATAAGCTTTCTAAATTAGTTGAGACCTGTCTCAGATTTTCTGGGTTCACGCTAGCATGTACTGGAATGCCAGCCTCCAGAAGAAACACACGTATCCAGTACAAACCATATTGTATGCACGAATAGTTTAGGCACATCGAACCATTCTTACCAATTCTGGGAATAGTGGTAACCCTCCCCAAATGCAAGTTCCCAGTTGCTAGTCAAGAGCCAACCTTGCAAAAAATCTTTTCTCACGATAGCAGTCGCTACACATACAGTTGGCTACGTTAACTCTTCTGCACAAGTAGCATTATAAACTGATCGTTCTAGCTTTTTTACATCCCCTCTTCATCCTCCTGCAGAGAAGTACGAAGTACTTTATTGGTGCTCCTAGGAAGGTGGTAGAAATGGAGTAGACAGGTTGATGAAAAGTAAAAGGCATAGCTTGGGCCTTGATGTAGGTCTAGTATAGTGAGGACTCTAAGAGAGGCAGTATGGCGAAACTTACAAAGCAGTAGTTTTAGAATTAGGCCGACCTGGGTTTAAATTCTGCTCCATATTTCTATACGACTTTAAAAATTTCAAACCTTCCATGTTCATGTACTTGTGGATAATCTACCAAGTGTTTAATGCTCTGGAAAAGCAAGAGTTAGATAAATTTTGTAGGAAGTAAGAGAATCTTCACTTTAGGAGAAATATTATATTGTAGACTTATGGGCATATAAATTAGTAGGTGAGTCAAAAATAAAATGAGCGTTCCTGTATGTGGAATCCGATGGGGTTTGGATTCTCATTCCATCTTTAAATGAATATGTCTACACACTCAGTGTATATATGAAAGAATATGCTAAGAGGACTACAAGATGTCAGCGATGTAGTCTGTGTCCTCAAGATGCGTATAGTCTAGTACAGGATCTGATGGGGTGACGGAGATTCTGAATGAGATAGTGAACGGAGCCATAAAATCCCAGACACTTTTACTCGAGAATCACAAAGGATAGAGCAAAGTGAGCGATAGAAACAATATTTTTCATGCACACTAGTTTCTTGTAACTCACCATTAATGTGTCACTTATGAATTTAACTCTTCTTGTAAGACTTGTTTTCAAAAAAAATTTGGCTGTGTTTTCAGATTATGTCATTCCCTGAGTCAACACACTAAGCAAACTAGTAGTCCTGGGGAAGTAGAATCTTGATTTACTTGTTCTGATGTGTTAACCCAAATAGTATTGAGTTTGATTTTCCTGCCTCCACCTCTCTAGGCTGGGGGAATCTTCCTTGCTTATTATCTTCAGATATGAGATCACTAATTCCCTTAACTTCCTTCTAAGCTTTATTTAAGCTCATAATTTTCATGAAGCATGAAAACCAGAACAGCAAACATGTTCTCAATTTGGGCTCTCTGTGGCTTGACATGATGCTTTGTTAATTTCATGGTGGGAGGGAGGAGTCCTCACTCTGGACCTTTGTTTTCAGAACTGTCAGACTTAATAGCTCAAGCACCTGGCCAGTGGTCCTGGTTTTCAGGTCTCTGCTTCTGTCCATGATCTCATATTCAGTCATACAAACATATACATCTAGAGTCTTATGAACTCAATATATAAAAGGCTTGTGATTGATCTGCTCCATATTTTACAATGATCTCTGGATAGAAGCTGTGAAATAGATTACACAGTGGTTGGTGGTATGAGTTCCTCAGCTTCAGTGTCCAGTTCTAAACCCAGTTCAGATAATTAGCAGCTGTGAGACAGTGGACAATTTACTTGATCTCTTTGTTCTCAGTTTCCTCACTTATTATTTTTTATTTTTATTTTTTGAGACGGAGCCTTGCTCTGTTGCCCAGGCTGGAGAGCAGTGGCGTGATCTTGGCTCACTGCAATCTCCACCTCCTGGGTTTGAGCAATTCTCTGCCTCAGCCTCCTGAGTAGCTGAGATTACAGACGCCCACTACCAAACCTGGCTAATTTTTGTATTTTTAGTAGAGACAGGGCTTCACCATCTTGGCCAGCCTGGTCTTGAACTCCTGACCTCGTGATCCACCTGCCTCAGCCTTCCAAAGTGCTGGGATTACAGGCGTGAGCCACCGCGCCTGGCCAGTTCCCTCACTTATAACATGGGGAATAAAATACTAGTGTCTATCTCAGGAGTAAACACAAATATTTTTGGCAAGCTTAAAGCAATGTCTGACTGTATATTATGCTTTATAAATATAGAAATTAGAAAAAGAATCATGCCTTATTATAATATCTCTTAGATTTTTTTCTTGGATTATAAATAATTGCTTTGTGTTGTGTCTTACAATAATTGCAGGAGATTATAGACACCCGATTCTCTCACCAATTTACCCTTCTTAGTCCACAGTCTAATTTCCCATGGCAGAACTCTGATTTATGCTAAATAGAAAACAGAAATGAGAACTTCTGAAAGAAGATTTCATTATTTTATTATTAACATGAGAAAGAATACTAGAGTACTGTTAGTTCCTTTTTTTTCTGGTTAAAATGTGGTTACAAATCTTTTATTCTGGAAAATTCTACAATGTTTCTTCACCGTTTCTGTCACAATAACATGTTGAACTTATTCTTCCCACCTAATGAGGCAATGAGGTGCAATGGGTGCGTATATCAATGTTGCTCTAAGGAAAAAAATTGCTGGTGTGTGATCCCATGCAGGCCATCACAGACACACACACAAACACACACACACACACACACACACACACACACACACCATGGAGATTTCTTTGAAATGAGAAAAAAAGATGTATCTAGCACATAGTAGGTACTAAGCAAGTACTAACTCCTTTTACTTTGCCTGGCTGCCAGAAGTAATTTTCCCTCTCAATATTTAAATTGACCTTTCTTTCCTGTTAGTAAGGAAAACAGAAGGATTTTTTTTTTTTAAGCTCATACCATAAACTGTGTGATGTTTAGTTTCTGCAGAGGTGTGAAGAAGTCCTGCTGTTAAAAGTGGAGTAAGACTTTTTTTCTTGGGTGGAAGCCCAGAAAATGTTAGATAAGCCAAGGTGAAGACTATTCGTGATAAAGGATAGCGTGGATGCGTGTGTGTGTGTGTGTGTGTGTATGGGTGTGAATGTGCATGTCAAGGCTTTTGGAACCATTTTGACAAGGAGAACTAAGGACTAACAGAGAGGAATTAATCCAAAGTGCTAGACTGCAAAATGGTTTGACTCACCCCACAAGACGCAACAATGTAATTTCCCTGCTTAGCGTTCTATACAGGCTGGAGTTAAACATCTTTAAATTACCTATCTTAGAAATGCACAATCAAATTAAAATAACATTTTGGGAGCTGAGCAGACCATGGTAGTTTCTCCGGCCAAACTAGAGACCAAGACTTATTACTTGAGTTTTGCAGAATTTTAAGGACCTAGGATAAGAATAGCAACTCTTATCCACTGAAGTTGAGTGCAATCGGGAGTGCCCATAAGGGAACAGATTTGTGGTTAGACAGGTTCTCTATTTTAAAAATGCCTCTCAATTTTCTGTAAGTTGCATACACAGCTTTAGAAAGGAATGCAATAAAATAAAAAGCTTCAACAGCAAATGTTTAATGTATAAATTCCCTTGCTCACCATAGATTGTTGAAGGTAGTGAGATGGACAAAAGTAGAGCCCTGAAGATGACTATAGATAAAAGTAGACATTTTTGTTTCATTTTCAACACCTTCTAGAAAAAACCTATTTTAAATAGAAGAACTACATACTAGACTCTTCTAGTAGACTTTTTTTTTTTTTTTTTTTTGAGACGGAGTTTTGTTCTTGTTGCCCAGGCTGGAGTGCAATGGTGCCATCTTGGCTCACTGCAACCTCCCATTCCCGAGTTCAAGCGATTCTCCTGCCTCAGCCTCCCGAGTAGTTGGGATTACAGGCAACTGCCACCACACCGAGCTAATTTTTGTATTTTTAGTACAGATGGAGTTTCACCATGTTGGCCAGTCTGGTCTCAAACTCCTGACCTCAGGTGATCCACCCACCTTGGCCTCCCAAAGTGCTGGGATTACAGGTGTGAGCCACCACACTTGGCGGTAGAGTCTTTTTCAACTGCTTCTAGAAAAAACCCATTTCAAAAAGAAAAGCCACATACTAGACTCCTCTAGTAGGGACACAGATGAGTAGGCTTCTCTTTCCTAATGAGGAAAAGTGGGGGTTTGGTTTTGAAAAGTTGCTGTCAACCCCGGGTCAAGCCTGCACACCTCACAGCTAAAACCAGGCAGAGAGGGTGGCAGTGGTTGCAGCCGTAACATGGCCTCCAGTTGGCTTGTTATATGATCCTCACCAGCTTCCCTGGGAGGAGGAAAAACATTTTTTTCTCTAATGGCTCAGATTGTCTTCACTACTTACCAGCAGGAGTTTGTAACAACTTTGTTCTCACAGGTTTTAAGGGTTTGAAGAGAAACAAAATATCACACATTTCTAATAGGCAGGAAGAAGCCAAAATCTACCTCATTAGTGAATGGAAAACAGTGTCCCCTTTGGACCAGATCAAGAGGTCAATGGGTATATGACTGAAAGACCCTATTTATTAAGCAAATACCCATTACATGGGTCAAGTCCAAGGCCAGCATGATGGGTAAGCAACTCCCCATATGGTTTCATTTCAGGGACTGAAATACCACTCCCTTGATCCTCTACATGCCAAATACGGCTCCTATGTGCCCACTGATGCCTGAAATGTCTTTTATAGGAAAAATATCTTTCACTTAGCAGTCAGTAACAAGTTTCATAATGAAAGCACCTTAGGTGTGACTTTAAGAACACACTGAGGTGCGAGCGACTAGAGCCCGGACTCTCTTGAGACTAAGTTTAATGATTGAGGGAAGAAAGAGCCTCTGGCCTGGATGGAAAGAAAAAAAAGAAATGGGGAGAAGGGGCAGAATGAGAAGAATGGGGAGCAGACCGATTGTTCATTTGCTGTTGCTCACTTCCAAAGTGAGATGGAAAGTACTTATCATAATGTTTGGCTCATAGCAAGCTCTCAATACAAGTTAATCATTCTTATTTATAGTTTTGACAGGTTCAGGTCATGTCAGTTTGGAGATAAACCTAGAGATTCTCTGCTCTGAAGTTATAGTGCTTATGCATAAAATCTACAGCCTTGAAAATCATTCTCTTTCCATTTTCTCTATCCTCTTCCCATCCTAATATTTTCTCTGCATTATTCTTTAATCCTTTGCATAGAGAGGAATCTAAAGGAATCTTAACAGGCTATGTATCAAGAAGAGGGTTGCAATTAGAGCATACCTAAACCAACTTTTGGTATTCAGCCATATACCACGTGTCTCTGTCACATTTGTATAGCAAATTTTCCCTGTACCATTGGAGGATCTCTGATTAATGTCTTTCTAGTTATGGGGCCCTATGTCCATAATCACCCATCCAAAAGGCTCACCTCCGGGCACATCACCTCCATGCAGCCTTCCCTGATGACTCCAGCTCACAGTGAGTTCTTTATCTGAACTTCTAAAGTAGAACCAATTGCCATTACCTCTCACTGGGCATTCATATATATTCTAGTTTTATTATTAACATACACATGGTTATTCAGCATTTAACATATGTGTCTGTCAGTTTTTCTCTCTCTAACTAGGCTACAAACTTCTGGTTAGGATCCATGTGGTAGGCAGCCTCTGAGATAATTCCCAGTGATCCCTGCATCCTGGAATTCATAACCTTGTCTAACCCCTTTCCCTATAACTGTGTGATGGACCTCGTCACTTGATTCCAGTGACTGGAATAATGTAAAAGTTTAAGGATGCCACTTTTGAGATTAGGCTATGAGAAAACCCGTAATTCCTGTCCTGCTAGCTCTCTCTGGCTCACTCTTATTGCTCAGTGAGATGGAAGTCAGTTGCCATGTTTTTAGCTGCCCTCTGGCAAGAAACTGAAGAAAGACCCTGATCAACAGCCTGCAAGAAATTGAGATCCTCAATTTAACAGCTTGTGAGGAACTGAATCTTGCCAGTAATCACACAAGTGATCTTAAAAATGGATTATCCATCTGTTGAGTCTTCAGATGAGAATGCAGCCCTGACTGACACCTTGAATGCAGCCTTGTAGGAGATCTTGAGGGAGAAGCACTCAGGTAAGCTGTGCCTGGATTCCTAATACACATAAACTGTGAGATAGTAAATGACTGTTGTTTCATGCTGTTGAAATTTGGAGTAATTTGTTATTTAGCAATAGATAACATACTCCATATACCTATGCACTGGAGCAAACAAATGCCTGGAACACTGAAGAAATCTGCTTTTAGGTACCTGGAAATCATCTGTTTCCTTCCCTCTCAGGTGGGTGAGGGTGAGAGGTGGAATCTCTAATTTGGTCTGAAAGGTCTTTATCATTTAGTTGGGGTCATGTTGCATGGAGTCAGAGGCCTACTTTTATTTTATTTTTTTTTGAGACAGAGTCTCGCTCTCTCCCAGGCCGGAGTGCAGTGGTGCAATCTGGGCTCACTGCAAGCTCCGCCTCCCGGGTTCATGCCATTCTCCTGCCTCAGCCTCCCGAGTAGTAGCTGGGACTACAGGCGCCCACCACCACGCCCGGCTAATTTTTTTTGTATTTTTAGTAGAGACGGGGTTTCACCATGTTAGCCAGGATGGTCTTGATCTCCTGACCTCGTGATCCACCCGCCTTGGCCTCCCAAAGTGCTAGGATTACAGGCATGAGCCACTGCGCCCGGAGTCAGAGGCCTAATTAATGGATGGAGAAATTTAAGAATAACAAAACCAAATGAAGTTGATCATTTAAGGGGCTAAGTGACATTGAAGATTGAGGTTTAGCGCTAATTTAAAAAGGTCAAAGAGTGAGCAACAGTGGGAGAGGCTTGGAGACATCTCGTTTCTAACGATGGAGTGAGTAGAGTTTGTAGAAATGTAGAAATATTTGTCAGGATGAGAAACAGTGGTAGATCCATGTACAGATGAGGTTGCAAACACTAATACCTATGGTCCCAGGAAATGAGTCAAGTGGGTGGGTTAGGGGCTTGGTGAATTGGAGAGGTCAAGCTTAGTTTTAGGGAATATGGTTCACAATGTGGTACCCTCCTCAAATCTCCCTCCACAGGGGTAATATACCCAGTCTCCAGCTCCTGGAAATATTGGCTGTTAGTGGTTCACAGGTTCATTCCTCACTGAGCATTGCCTTAAGCCACAGGGAAGTACCTCACCCGAGGTTATGTCTCATCCCTGGGGTGGCTTGTGGCCAAAGACTGACAGATGAAGGATTACAGAGAACTGGCTCCTGTGTCTCATTGTGGGACAATCCCCAAAGCTCATCTCCATTCCAGGGCTCCCCATAAGATTGCCTGAGGCCTAAAAGGCAAGTGCATTTCAGGCCGGCTTTTCCCTCTGCTAAATTCTTTTTCTCCCCAATTTCTCACAATGTATCTCTTAGGAGCAACCACCAATCAACCTTTTGCATGCAACTCCCATCTCAAAGTCAATTTAAGACAAGGGGATAGCAACTGTTCAGCTCCACCAACTGTTGCCATGCACAATCATGTAGACCCATTGATGTCAGATCTTGTTTTTCAAGAGAAGCTAGAAATGCAAATATGTAAGTGAAATATTCTAATCCTTCTATATTGGAAAATAACTCTAATTTAAGAGAACATCTCTGAAGTGAAACAAAACACATCTGTGGGCCAAATTCAGCTAATGAGCCATGAGTTTGAGTCCTCTAACTCTTGCATGTGAAGTTGGATTTTATATTATTTCTTTCATATTTCTGTTAATATTCATTCATCATTTGCTTAAGAATTGGACTTTATGAGGGTTGGAGAGGGGAAAGTGGAGGAGGTTTAATTTTCTTTGATCTCAGTGCCACATGTAAGTAATTAAGTAAACTTAATTCCTTTTCTTCCCTTCAAAATGGGCTGAAAAAGCAGACTTCTAGATTTTCATGAGTATTGGGGATAGAGAGCCTTCTCACCCATCATTTTTTGGCACTCTTCCTAAAGGCATTAGATACTAAGGATGACCCTGGTTTACACCTGTTATTTTAGTGTAATTACCTTCACTCCCCAGAATTCTGGTCCAGTTTGGATAATAAATTTTGTCTCCTTCATGAGGAAACCATATATTCTTACCTCTCTAGGTATATTTTCTTCCATGAATAAAACCTTTGGATTTCCAGAATAGTTAAGATATACTGCCTTCTAAAGAATAAAATTCATTAAAAGTAACATTTTTCTTCTGCAAGTTGAAATCATCTGCAATGTCCCAGTGCAGCAATTTGACCCAATACCACTTTTCAGGGGAATAGTTTTCACACTCACTTCATAGTTTAAACCAATTTGAGTTTTACTACTAATTTGCCTTATTTTAACTTGGATACGCTGAAGTAGTTCAGGCTGCTTCCAAACACTTACTGCCTCATTAGCTGATAGCTATAGTCTAATGACTTTCAGACCAAATGAGAGCTTCCAGGGTGTTGGATACCAGCGGAAACAGCTCTTTGCAAATGAAAGGAGAGGAAGCCAGAATTGGATTTAATTCCATCCTTTGTTAGTTTTGGGTTTATTTAAATAAAATTGTAATTATTTTTAGTGGTGCTGATTGATGGGAAATCCCTGGATAAATAGACTGAAGCCATCACATGGTCCGTCACATAGTTGAGTAAGTACATAACAAGGGAAGCCACTTCTATTAGAGGGTTCAGTGTAATTTTCAAAGTTCAGCCATGGCAACAGATGTTAATGTAAACCTGTGCATGTGTGTGTGTGTGTGTGTGTGTGTAAATATCTATACACTTGCATATATATAAACACACATTTCCACATACATGTACATGTATGTATACATACACATACATAAAATTATATTCATTACATATATGACTACTTTTTAATTCCTTAGTGTGTACATTAGGCTCCTTGGTTACACTGAGAGCATGAGACTCACTCGGCCTATCTCAAGCACAAATGTGAGAATAAGGGAGATGGGAATCTTTCAGGGAGAAGATCAACCAAGATTCCAGGCCACACAAGGTTCTAAAAAGTAATTCAGTATGTAGACAGTCACTCATAGTTGCCTATCTAACCTCGATTCCCACTCCAACTTTTATTGTTTTTAAAACCTTACCTTTTATTTTCTCCCATGGAAGATAAGCTACTGCCCAACCTCAGAGGATAAATTATGTTTTTTCTAGGGCTGGCAGCATAATCCAATTCCTTTTGCTAATGATTGCTTTAGGAATGCACATGAGAAGTCTTTCTAGGCAATGATGCATATAAGAAAATCTGTTGTGGTAATTTGGGAAGGGTTTTGCTCCCTGGTAAGACAAAAAATGGTAATGAGGATGGTCCTATTTTTTTGTTTTTGGCCATGCAGTGTTGTACAAGGATTTTATGATTGGAGCTAAGCTTTCATCTTGAAAGCATGAGGCTAAAAACCTAGAGATGAAGAATCAATATGTGAATAATAGTCTTGCAGAAGGATAGAAAAGACTCTGTCTTTTACAATGCACTGAAACAGTGTCCCCAAACCTGGACCACCTACCTCCAGATTTCTTGTCATGTGAGGAAAAAAAAAAATCCATTGTTTAAGCCAATCTTGGTTTGGTAGTTCACTGCTTACAGCCCAAAGCATCCTTAACTGACAATGCCCAAAGAAGTTGTAGGGGCCAGGTTATCTTGTTTCCTATTCAGTATCAGGGTTTTGTGGCTATTAATTTCCATATGTTCAGGGTGACTTTAATCAGAATCAAGGGAGCTTTCTGAGCATTATTAGTTCAGAATTCTAGTGGCCCTGATTAGATTTCTTCCTTACTATGCTTCAGAATTGAGCAGTGTTACAGCCCTCCCTTGGACATACTGCGGGTTATCCACTAAATAGAGGTCCAAGGGATAACATGAAGACTTTTTGCTTTGGTACATTTTACCTTCACACTTTCCTTAGTTGATCATTCACAAGTTAGACACATTTGTTGAGCATCTGATATGTCTAGGTTTGAAAATTTGGTAGGAAAATACAGAACTGCTTCGTGCCTTCTTAGAGTTTACATTCTAGTAAGATTATGCAATTTCTAGATTCATATTCACCTGACTTTTTAATGCAGAATTCCAGGGACCCTCAAAATGCTGAGCAGCAAGAATGCATTATGGAAACCCCCAGAATGAATGTGTCTGTCTTTGAATGTGATGATCATGGTAGCAGGGAATTCGTTTTCTATTATTTTCTCCTTTTTGCTGTGATACTGCAAGCAGTTGAGAAGTGGTAAAATATTTTGGTATGTGGCTGGTGGCAAATCTTTTTTTTTTTTTTTAGATGGAGTCTCGCTCTGTCTCCCAGGCTGGAGTGCAGTGGCGCGATCTCGGCTCACTGCAAGCTCCGCCTCCTGGGTTCACGCCATTCTCTTGCCTCAGCCTCCTAAGTAGCTGGGACTACAGGTGCCTGCCACCACGCCCGGCCAATTTTTTTTTTTGTATTTTTAGTAGAGACAGGGTTTCACCGTGTTAGCCAAGATGGTCTCGATCTCTTGACCTCGTGATCCGCCCGCCTCAGCCTCGCAAAGTGCTGGGATTACAGGCGTGAGCCACTGCGCCCGGCTGGCTGGTGGTAAATCTTAACAAAGGTCTCCCAGCTTTTATGTTGGTATTAAACCAGTTGCAAGTCCTAGGATACCAGGACTTCCATTTGGGATGAAACAGGGAAGGAACTGTGCCTTAACTGGCTTCTCCACTTACACATCTGGGCAAAAATATTAAATTTGAAAGTTCTTGCCAAAAAAACAACTCAAAACCAAAAATTACATTCAGTTTGTTTCAATTTTGCCTGTAGTTTTTATTGGATGGGGGCATCATTGCTTCTTGTCCTAAGTCAACCTCACTTCATCATGGAGTGAGTGCCTTGGGCTACTGGATGGCCAGGGTTGGAGCTGTTATTTCTTGCTTGTTTATCTCCCTTTACGTATTTGGCACCATGGGACTATTTGACTACCCAGGGAAAATATTTACAGAGAGCCTTGGATCAGACAAGGATGAATCTCTGCTTGGTGGCTTACTGTGGTTCTTTTGGCATTCCACAAAACAACAACTAAAATAATTCTTTACAAGTATATTTATGGAGAGTAGGTTGATAGTGTTTTCTTTGATACTTCCTTTGCTTTTTCACATAGTCTTCTTTAATTTTCTATTTGTTGGGATTCTAATAGAGATTTTCTTCAAACACCCCTTTAGCAAAACTTCCTTTTAAATCAAATTTTATTTTCTAGGCAGTTCTCTGGATTCTTTTTTTTGAGATGGAGTTTTGCTCTTGTTTCCCATGCTGGAGTGCAATGGTGCAATCTCAGCTCACTGCACCCACTGCCTCCCGGGTTCAAGCGATTCTCCTGTCTCAGCCTCCCATGTAGCTGGGATTACAGGTGTGCACCACCACGCCTGGCTAATTTTTTTGTCTTTTTTTTTTTTTTTTTAGTAGAGAAGGGGTTTCACCATGTTGGTTAGGCTGGTCTGGAACTCCTGACCTCAGGTGATCCACCCACCTCAGCCTCCCAAAGTGCTGGGATTGCAGGCGTGAGCCACTGTGCCTGGCCAGTTCTCTGCATTCTTTTTTCAGAGTCTTGCTCTTTCGCCCAGGCTGGAGTGCAGTGGCGCGATCTTGACTCACTGCAAGCTCCGCCTCCCGGGTTCACACCATTCTCCTGCCTCAGCCTCCCCAGTAGCTGGGACTACAGGCGCCTGCCACCATGCCCAGCTAATTTTTTGTATTTTTAGTAGACACGGGGTTTCACCGTATTAGCCAGGATGGTCTCGATCTCCTGACCTCGTGATCCGCCCACCTTAGCCTCCCAAAGTGCTGGGATTACAGGTGTGAGCCACCATGCCCGGCTGTTCTCTGTATTCTTAATACCAACCTAGAGTAGTAATTATCCTAACGATTCCTGTTCCCCTTTACATTTGTAAGTTAAGCCTCTCAATCTTTTTCTCCCATCATTTTTTAATCTGCATTTCACAGGTGGTGGCTGGGGTTGGTTCCTGGGGACCATGACTTTGCCCCACTAATTATTTTAATATTTAAAATCTTAGAAATGATTTTAAGAATGAAGTTCTGTTCTGGATCTTGGCCTACCACAATGGCTTGGAGGTGTGACTAAGTCCACCTGTATTTTTTTTTTTCAATTTTCTCAGGGAAACATTTGTATTTATTTTTTATAGTACTGTGTTTCAAATAAATTTGCGTCATTAAAAAATTCATTTCATCAGTTAGAGACACTGGGGCAGAAGATAGATCAGTCCTGTGATGAACTGTTAGCTATACATGTAGTTATGAAAAACATTTAAGGTAAATTTGAACAGGAAATCAGTTGATAGGCTGCATTGCTATTAGCTATATCTATGAACTAGGTTCACAGTTGGTGGCTGGTGGAAAATATTTTGCTTCATTAAAGTCCACTTTTTTTTGTTTTTAAAGTATGTACCCTTATAAGACAAAGTTGTATCTATACATAAAGGGTGAACATTTTGCTGAGCTTTTCATGGATTTGATCAATCAGATACGTACATTCCATTGTGTATTAATTAAGAAATTATTCAGATTTGGCTTTAGTATTAATTTGGTACTTGAACTTAAAGTAACAAGGACTGGGAGCCTATTGGTGGCTTTAAGAAGTAGAAGATAACTGAAACAAAAGTATAGACTTCCTAATTTTAAAATGTGCATCCTATAAATGGAAATTTATAATTTTTCAAGTAAAATTAAGAATTGACTTTGAGATGTCTGATTACAAGGCTACTAGGCCTCTTCTCTATTCCCTCAAACCTCTCCCTTCTTAATTATTCTCTGCTGCTAATAAGATGCTAGGGCTGAATAAAATTGTCCCTTAGGAAGCCCTTAGTCATCAGCTAAGTACAGCCCCTCTCCCTCTCTCCCTCTCTCTCTCTCTCTCCTGTCGTTCACACTGAAATCATTTTGGGAGCGAGAAATGCAGTATTAAATATTTTGATTTCACAGACCTTTAAGCTTCCTTGCTAGCAAGGGAGTTAGATTAAACAGAAATAATATTGTCCAAAACAAACTTGTTAAATAGAATGCATTAACAAGAAGCTGAAAGACTTGCATAGCACAAGGTCAGGTGTGCAAGGAATTGTACTTGTTCATTCTTCTGTAATACAACAATTTTTTTTAAGATTCTCATTTAGCTTAGTTCCCCATCAGATCTAAGTTTAGGAGGATTTATGTGTTGCTGTGGCAGTGTGTGTGGTGGAGGAGAGTGGGGCTTATAGCCTTCCCGGTCACATGTCCACACAGGATCTCTGACATCCATTGTCTAGTTTGGCCCTTAATCCCCGGTCAATACAAGCAGCTGTAGAGATACTTTTTTTTTTTTTTTTTTTTTTTTGCGACAGAGACTCGCTCTGTTGCCCAGGCTGGAGTGCAGTGGCATGATCTCGGCTCACTGCAACCTCTGCCTCCTGGGTTCAAGCAATTCTCCTGCCTCAGCCTCCAGAGTAGCTGGGACTACAGGCATGTGCCACCACGCCCGGCTAATTTTTTGTATTTTTGGTAGAGATGGAGTTTCACTGTGTGACCCAGGATGGTCTCGATCTCCTGACCTTGTTATCCGCCCACCTTCGCCTCCCAAAGTGCTGGGATTACAGGCATGAGCCCCAGTGCCCCGCCAGAGATACTCTTGATTTGGTAGGCAGGGCCGTTTCACTATTTTCTGCTGTCTGCTCTGTGTCATGCTTGGTGCAGGCCGTAGTCTTCCTCTTTCACATCTGCCTCTGGGCTTTAGAATTCCTTATTTCTAATTTTGTGTTTATTCTGTCTCATTTATTATTAATTAGACAGGCCAAGAGTTTGTCTATTTTACCATCTATCTTCCCCTTTGCTGAGTCCCCTCATATAAAAAACCTATATAATTTTCTTACTGTATAAATTTAAGATGTAAAACATGATGTTTTGATATACAGATACAGTGAAATGGTTACTAAAGGTAAGCAAATGAACATATCCATCACCTTCCATATAACTTTCTTTTAGTAAGAACACCTAAAATCTGCCCTCCTAGCAAATTTCAATTTACAACGTACTATTAACTACAGGCCTCATGTTGTACATTAGATCTCTAGACCTAGTCATCCTATGTAACTGCAAGTTTGTACCCTTTGACCTACATCTCCCAATTTTCTCTCCCTCCTCACCTCTGGTGACCACTATTCTATTGTTTCTATGTATTTAACTTTTTTTTTTGATTCCACATATAAGTGAGATCATGCAATATTTTTCTTTCTGTGTTTGGCTTATTTCACTTAGTGTATGCTCGCCATGTTCATTGATGTTGTTGCAAATGGCAAGATCTCCTTATGTCTCAAGGCTAAATTGTGTTCCATGTATAAGTAAAAAAAAAATATATGTATACACACACACACAAATATATATACACACATATACAAATATATATAAATATATCTATACACACAAACATAGTTTATCTTCCTTAGTTCTATGCCTTTATTTTAAATTTTCTTTTTTGCTTTTTTTCTTATAATAACATTTATCATATTTTCATTTGTTGTTCTTTAAATTAATTTGTTAGTCTCTTTTTTTTTTTTTTTTTTTGAGATGGAGTTTTGCTGTGTTGCCCAGGCTGGAAGTGCATTGGCACGATCTCAGCTCACTGCAACCTCTGCCTCCAGGGTTCAAGTGATTCTCCTGCCTCAGCCTCCTGAGTAGCTGGGATTATAGGCACATGCTACCTCACCCGGGTAATTTTTGTATTTTTAGTAGAGATGGGGTTTTGCCATGTTGGCTGGGCTGGTCTCAAACTCCTGGCCTCAAGAGATCTGCCTGCCTCAGCCTCCCAAAGTGCTGGGATTACTGGCATGAGCCACCACTCCCAGCCAATAGTCCCTCTCTTAATAAAAAAGTTTAGGTTGTTTATATTTAATTTAAGAATTGAAAACTTAGTTTTATTCCCTTCATTTTACTTTGTTGTTTCCTCTTTTTCTCCTTTATTTTTGTATGTTTGATCAAGTTACTGATCATTTCCTTTTTATTCATGTTAATTAGTTGTTTCTTGGTATTTTTCCCTTCTGCCATTTGGAATCTTTTTATTCCCAACACACATAATTGAATATATCTCTCTCTACTATTATATGAAATAAAGAAATTAAGCATATTCCTCAACCAAGGCTATCTACCATTCCCAGTTACTATGTTGAGACCTACAGATACAGGATGATCATATGTCTTGATTTACTTTTGAAAATCCCAGTTTATTTCTGTTACCCTGTCATAATTAGTAATTGTACCCTGTTTTGATCTAAAAGTGTTTCAGTTTGTATATGAAATTATATGTGTACAGTTAAATGTTCATGATAAACATTTTAGATTGTTTTTGTCTTCCCACCCTCCTCCTACATACACAGGAATATATATGTAGAGGAATGCATACAAGCAAGAATACATACAAGAATGCCTTTCATTTTCTTCTGTTTACAGCATAGTACAGTAGTTAAAAGTAGACTCTAGAGCTGTGTGCAAGCTCTACAATATTGAGCAAGTTGTCTCTGCCTCAATTTACTCATCTTTAGAAAGGGGATAATATCATTTGCTTTATAGGGTTGTTGTGACAATTTAATTAAATAATGCTACACATATTATGTGCTACAAAATGATTGGCTATAATTCCCTGTTCCCTCCAAAGTCATAGGTAGATGATTACATTTAGTCTCACACCACTGTTAGTTTCAGCTTTGCTCTGTGACTATTCTGGTTCAAGTATTTATAATATTACAAATTCCTAATGAGTCTATCATTTCTACTGTGGTTTACTGCTGACCACCGTTATCTCACCTTCTGTTCCCTTATTTGGTTAGAGTTCTTTCCTAAGTAATTTCCTCAGTTGGGTTCTCTGGGTGACGTGCTCTCAGAATCTTTTACATGTCTGTAAATATACTTCGGTCTGGATAAAAGATGATTTTCTTATAATCTTTTAACATCATTAACCAATAAAACTTATTCTTCTGTTTTCTAGTATCTAAAGTTACAGATGGAAAATTAGTGTTAGGTTTCTATATTAGTTTTGTAGGGCTGCCATAGTAAAGTACCACAGACTGGGTGGCTTATGTAATGAAAATTTATCTTCTCACAGTCCTGGAGGCTGTAGAAGTCTGAGATCAAGGTGTAGGCAGGGTTGGTTTCTCCTGAGTCCTCTCTCCTTGGTTTGCAGATGGCCCTCTTCTGCAAGAGGTCTTCACATGCTTTTTCCTCTGTGTGTGTCTGTGTCCTTAGTTACTGATACGGTTAGGCTTTGTGTCCCCACCCAAATCTTATCTTGAATTACAATCCCCACAATCCCCATGTGTCAAGGGAGAGAGACCAGGTGAAGGTAACTGGATCATGGGGATGGTTTCCCCCATGCTCTTCTCATGATAGTGAGTTCTCACAAGATCTGGTGGTTTTATAAGTGTGTGGTAGTTCCTTCTACATCATTCTCTCTCCTGCTGCCCTGTGAAGAAGGTGCCTGCCTTCCCCTTTGTCTTCCGCCATGATTGTAAGTTTCCTGAGGCCTCCCCAACCGTATGGAACTGTGAGCCAATTAAACCTCTTTCCTTTATAAATTACTCAGTTTCGGGAAGTTTTTTTATAGCACTGTGAGAATGAACCAATAATTACATTGGACTAGGGCCCACCCTAATGACTCCTTTTAACAAAATTGTCTCTTTAAGGTCCTGTCTCTAAATACAGTGACATTCTGAGGTATTGGGAGGAGTTCAACATATGAATTTTGGGGTAACAAAATTCAGCCCTTAACAATTTTATTCTTTTCTTTTTGTAAATATACCTCTCTTTCCCTCTCTCTCTTGCTTGCTCTCTCCCTCCTCTTCTGCATCACTCTGGAACTCGGCCCTTTTAATCTGCAGCCTCAAGTGTTCAGCCAGAAACATTTCTTTAATTATTTTTGCTGGTTCTCTAACTTATTCTTTTTCTCTTTCTGAAACACCTATTACTTCTCCATCTTTTATGACTTTTTTCTTCTTTATTTCCATCTCTAGGTGTATTTCTTCTAAGTTGGGAGGTATGTCTTACAATTAATCTTCTAGATCACTAATTTAATTTTCAATAATAATAGTCACTTTCAATTAATATATTCACTTTGTAAATTTGAAATGTATGTTTTCTAGTTAAGGAATACTTTTATTGTGCTAACACTGATTTACTTTCATTCTATTTGATTGCATTTTTGTTAAAAATTCAACTTTGGAAATCCTCTCTCTCTTCAAAGTACATAATCACAAATTTCTATGTTTTTGTCCACTCTTAGATTGCTGCGTTGGTTCTCTTGGGTGCATTGTTAACTTCCTTTACCTAGGTTTTACTTATTCTTAGTGCTTGGGTAAAACTAATGAGTACTTAGTGCTTGTGTGCTTGGGTAAAACTAATGGGAAGCCCATGAGCGATGGTCACGACTTCAAAGAGAGAAACAAAATCCATGCTCACTGTTCTGTCTCATGCTCTTACCTCAATGGTGTCTCACATTTGAAAAGTGGCAGATTGGACATGGAAAGGGCTGACATATTCTGCACTGAGGATTGAAATGGAAAGAAAGTGATAAAGATTTGGAAGTAGGTATAGGTACGGAATTACAGATGGTTACCACATGTCTGTAAAGGAAGCTTTGGAGTCACCTGGTAACCTCTGAATCTAGAAATGGAGTTAGAAAACAGCAGCTTAGCATGGGTTATGATACCTGATCCAGAAAGTAGCCCTCTGTTATGACTTTGTGTGGTTATTTTCTGGTAACTTTTATGCTCTGGTAACAATTCACTGCTTCTGTTGAGCAACCTCTAATATTCTGTAGCTTTCTTTCTGGGATTGTGACCTCTACTCATGCACATCGGTTTGGGTGGTTGAGACCCTGAGTGATGACAAGTGTTTCAGTTTCTGCAATGTGCTTTTGTTGTGGAGTTGTGCTTAAGGACATAATCTGCAAATCCGTGATATCATATGTTTGGAAATAGGCATGATGAAAACGCCTAAGGAATTTATCACAAACATTTAGAGGTATCCCGAGAAAGAGGAAGAAGGAAAGCATACCATTTCCCATTGCTTATTTACTGATCAATACAGGAAGTTTAGAATTGAAATTATGACCTAACTCTGTTTTTAAATTGCCATTACAATAGATTTTGAGATCATGGGCTTCCAGAAATAATCCTTGGCTATAATTTCATCTTCATTAGCTTGGGGGAAGTTTCACAAACTCAGTCAATTTCTATGTTGGTAAAGTGAAAATAACAATACAGATGGGATATGCTAAAATAATGCAGAGGACCTTTTGACTGGCACATAAGGGCACTCAGTAGTATCAGCTATTATTGTTTTTTCAATTTTATTGTTTATCTTACTGTTACATTAATAAATTATGCTTAGAATACTTATCTGCAAACACTGGAAAGTCACATCCACTTGGGTTAAGCAAAAAAGGAGACATTTATTAGATTATGTAATGGAAAAGTTCAGGAATAGATCAGACTTCAAGAATAACTGATTCACACTGATACAATGTGACAAGGATGTCTTTCTTCCTTCTTTATTTCTTGAGCCATAATAGCTTCATTCTCAGTCTCCATGTGGTGGCAAGATTGTTCAACCAGTTCCAAGACCCATGTCATAAGAAAGATTGAGTATCTTAGTCCCAGCAGGCATAGATGTGTGTTCAGAGTCTGACCAGACAGCTTGGGTCAGTTGCCCACCTCTGAGGCAAACTACAGCCTCATGCACTGGATCAGATGTGGGGATGGAGCCCACCCCGACTGTGTTGGCTGAGGATAGGGCAGAGCTATTGAGAGAAGGGGGAATGGGTGCTGGGGGAGATGAGCAACAAAGATCCAATCAGTTAAGAAACTGGAAGAGTAAGGAGAATTCTTCCCCAATTGAACTTATAGTTCATCTTTTTGTACGTTTGCAAGTCAAGGATGGAGGAATAACTTCATGATGATCTCTGAATGTAAGCAATATTATGGGGATGAGGGCCTGTCATTTTCCATCTCCACTTAGGATAGCACTAACCAATGTGGTGACAGGAGAGCATTGTGAATTAATGAAGAGCTCAGGGAGGCAGTGGGAGACTTTTCACTTAACGGGGCCATTCTAAGCAATGAAATGGAAAAATGCAGGCATCACCAGAACACAGGCTGAAAGGATTAGATGAATTTTGACCAGATTTAATTGTGACCAGATTGTGGGAGTGAAAGTTTCAGTTTGAGTCAAGTTAACTGTTTTATTTCATGTCCCATTTTTTATGTTTCCATATAACCCTCTCGCTTTTTCTAAATTACATGGCTTATTGTATTTGAGTTCCTCGTGCTTTTGACAGCTCCATGGCTTCCAATTTTGCTTCTGCTGCTTTGATTATTATTCCTGATTTCGTTGTTGATGAGACATGTGGTTTTCTTCAATTAGCTCTGTCACTCTTACAAATGTGTGTGTCTCGCAAGTGTCCTAATTAAAGTCAGGAGGAGGAGGGGGGAAGATTACAGGCAATTACAACAGTGCCATCCTCCTCTCTCAATGCGCTTTTCTCATCATTGGGGTGCATTCTTCTGTATCTCCATTTTGCAAGCACATTGAGCAGCCTCTGTCTTTAAAATCCCATTAATTTTTTCAGAACGTGTTATGCAGCTGTGTCAGTGTGTCATACATTAGCTCTCAGGAAGTCCAATAGATTTCATTTAGTTTTATTAAGTACAGCCTCCTCCCTACCTATTTCCACCATGCTTTGAATTCATCCTGAGACAGAAGGCTACCATCACCACCACATATTGTCCTGTAAAGTCTCCCCAAATCTGTGGCCTTGTGAGTTCAGTCTCCTCTTGTGTGGGCTCACATTCAGCTCACTCCAATTCAATACTACAAATATTTATTTAGCCTACGTAATGTGCCATGCATTGTGCTAGGAGCCAGAACTACAAAGACGAATAACTGCACAGAGGTTAAGATGATGTGGGATAGTGAAAAGAGTTTGGATTTCAGAGGCAGACAAGACATAGATTCAAATGCCTGCTTTGCCACATGCTAGCTTTTTGGCCTTGGGTAAATCACTTAGTTGGTTTTGTCATCTGTAAAATTATGTTAACAATACTTACCTTGCAGGGTTGTTGTGAAGATTGGAGATAATGTATGCAAAGTAGCTAGCTTGGTGCCTGGTATAGCTCAATAAATGGTAGCTATAATTATTATCATGAATAAGATATAGTGTACTTAAGGAAGTCTACTCAAAGAGAGAGAAGAGTAAATTAACTTTTAGAATATATTGTTCTATGTATAATAATGGAAGTATGTAGGAGTTAATGGGATAGACTCCCTAGAGGCTCTCCATGCTCTCTTCCACCCACTTCTCTGTCTCCTACTACTCTACCCCCAACATACTCCAGCCTCCTAACCTCTCGTCATCTCGTCTCTTTGCATTTGCTCTGCTTCTTTACCTGAAAGCCCCCTTTTCAGGTCCTTACCTGGCTGGCTCTTTCTCATTATTTAGATTTCAGTTTAAATGTCACCCTCTAGAGAACCTTTCTATCACCATCCAATCTAAAGTAGGCCCGTCCCTTCACCCTTATATTTTAAAACCAATTTTTTTTTTTACATCATAGAAATTATCTGCAATGATCGAAGTTGTTGATCTAGATGTTTATTTTCTGGCTCTCCCCACCAGGATGTAAATGCTATGAAGGCAGGGACCAACCTTGTTTTTGTCCATAGCTATATCTCCAGTGACTAGAACAGTGGCTGTGGCACAGCACATGCTCAATAAATATTTGGGGTAAATAGGGGTGAGGAGATGTAAGCCAGAGATGACAAACAAAAGGGATTCTGTAGTGGTTTGTCTGCATTTTGCTGTGGCTGCCAATATTGAGAACTACCTACTGCGCTACACATCCTCCATCATGGACTCCTATGTCTAAGGCAAGAGGTCAAAGTGATGATGAAACAGGAGTATTCCCTGACCTCCTTGTGGGACTTGCAGCAGGGGTGTGGCTTGTTTGTTCAGCCCCTTACGAGAGAGGGAGCATGCAAACTGGCAGGTACAGGAGACAGGGTGAGTGCTTTTGGGCTCCAGCCCCACAGTAGTGTCTAGGGATGTGTTACCATTAATGATCCTTTAGCAGTTGCTGTCTTAGGATGGCTAAATGTTCACTAGCTCAGTGGAGAGTCAGGGTGACAGCCTTTTACACCCCGCCTTCTTGGTACCTGGGTCCTTGTCTGGTGTCCAGGGAGAATCAGGTCACATGGACTTGAAGGTTGGTGAATGTGGGGATTTTATTGAGTGATGGAGGTGGCTCTCAGCAGGATAGATGGGGAGCTGGAAAGGGGATGGATTGGGAGGGTGATCTTCCCCTGGAGTGCAGCTGTCCCGCAGCTTATCTCCTCTTTGACTGTCCCCAGTGGAACTCCTCTTGATGTTCAGACACTCCTTCTCTTCTCTCCTTCTTTGCCACACTGCTCTGCTGCTCTTCTGCCCATGGAGCCTGGGATTTGAGGTTTTCATGGGTACAGGATGGCGGGTGTGGCAGGCCAGGGTGGTTTTGGTAAAAGCAACATTTGGGTGGGAAACAGGGATAACTATTCTCATTCAGGGCCATGGATCCAGGCTTGAGGGTGGAACCCTCACCAGAGACCCCACCCTCCTGCCTTCTGTCTGTATCAGTGGGAGGTTTGCAAGGTGGTATCTGACTTTGTATCATCTCTCAACCTAATTTTGGAAAACTGGATTTAAATAAACATCCTTCTCAGGTCATCTGCAGAGTGATTTTTTACATGACTGAGTCGTTGATATTGGACTCAAATCACATTGCCTACAGGGATCTGATCTAGGAACCAAAAGGTGGCCCAAAATAAGTTTTCATGGAAATCCATCTTTTATTGGCACGTTTTTTATGGCTTACCAAGGGGAATATGAGGATGTTTATAGGAGGAAGGTAGGTAGGAATTTGGGACTTTGAGGCTGAGTATTTAGCTTTTTAGCTTTATGAGCGCTAGGCATGGACTTCTTGAAGCAAATGCAACTTTAACAGCTGATATTTCTCCCCTAGCATTTGAGTTGGGCTTATAATGTCAAGGCATCAAGGAGTCCTAGCCACACATTTAAAAATGTGCATGACCTTGATCAAAAGCAGAGACTACAAAAGATACAGAAGGCCCAGTAGGAATCTATTCTACTGGTAGGAAAAACAGTTAAAAGGTAAGAAGCACACATCGAAGCTTCCAATATACTGAGAAGATCAGTCACACCATTTTCCTATAAAGAGGACAAAGTTTTTTAGTTCTACCAAGGTTTGCATCTCTTTTATGCAAAAATATCTGCAAGGCATCCACTTAGCTTCCAGTAAGTGCTCAACTACGTCTTTATGGTTACTTCATTGGTGCTTTTGGAGCTTCTCCCCACTCACTCACAATTTTAACATGCATTCAAATATATTTATGCTTTTTCTTAATTGTCTCTCTGTCTCAATCCAAAAAAGAGCCTGAAGACTTAATGCAACTTAAGTTTTATCTTCACATGATTACATTTAAGTCTAAGTATAGGTTTTATTATGATATGGGGCAAATAGATAGATATGGCTAGAACTTAATCTAATTCATTGTAATTCATCTTTAGGCCTTGGCACTGCCATAAACTGATCATAGTCTGGCTGGCTTTATGTGGTCAACTGTAGTCCTGCCATGGGATTTATTTTCTCTCTCTCTTTCTTTCTTTCTTTCTTTCTTTCTTTCTTTCTTTCTTTCTTTCGTTTTCTTTCTTTTATTATACTTTAAGTTCTAGGGTACATGTGTGCAACGTGCAGGTTTGTTACATATGTATACATGTGCCATGTTGGTGTGTTGTACTCGTTAACTCGTCATTTACATTAGGTATATCTCCTAATGCTATCCCTCCATCCTCCCCCCACCCCACGACAGGCCCCAGTGTGTGATGTTCCCCACCCTGTGTCCAAGTGTTCTCATTGATTAATTCCCACCTATGAGTGGGGAACATGCAGTGTTTGGTTTTCTGTCCTTGCGATAGTTTGCTCAGGATGATGGTTTCTAGTTTCATCCATGTCCCTTCAAAGGACATGAACTCATCCTTTTTTATGGCTGCATAGTATTTCATGGTGTATTTGTGCCACATTTTCTTAATCCAGTCTCTCATTGATGGACATTTGGGTTAGTTCCAAGTCTTTGCTATTGTGAATAGTGCCACAGTAAACATACGTGTGCAGGTGTCTTTATAGCAGCATGATTTATAATCTTTTGGGTATATGCCCAGTAATGGGATGGCTCGGTCAAATGGTATTTCTGGTTCTAGATCCTTAAGGAATTGCCACACTGTCTTCCACAATGGTTGAACTAGTTTACAGTCCCACCGACAATGTAGAAGTATTCCTATTTCTCTATATCCTCTCCAGCACCTGTTGTTTCCTGACTTTTTAATGATCACCATTCTAACTGCTGTGAGATGGTATCTCATTGTGGTTTTGATTTGCATTTCTCTAATGGCCAGTGATGATGAGCATTTTTTCATGTGTCTGTTGGCTGCATAAATATCTTCTTTTGAGAAGTGTCTGTTCATATCCTTTGCCCACTTTTTGATGGGGTTGTTTGATTTTTTTTTCTTGTAAATTTGTTTAAGTTCTTTGTAGATTCTGGATATTAGCTCTTTGTCAGATGGGTAGATGGTAAAAATTTTTTCCCATTCTGTAGGTTGCCTGTTCACTCTGATGGTAGTTTCTTTTACTGTGCAGAAGCTCTTTAGTTTAATTAGATCCCATTTGTCAATTTTGGCTTGTGTTGCCATTGCTTTTGGTGTTTTAGTCATGAAATCCTTGCCCATGCCTATGTCCTGAATAGTATTGCCTAGGTTTTCTTTTAGGGTTTTTATGGTTTTAGGTCTAACATTTAAGTCTTTAATCCATCTCAAATTAATTTTTGTATAAGTGTAAGGAAGGGATCCAGTTTCAGCTTTCTACATATGGCTAGCCAGTTTTCCCAGCACTATCTATTAAATAGGGAATCCTTTCCCCATTGTTTGTTTTTGTCAGGTTTGTGAAAGATCAGATGGTTGTAGATGTGTGGTATTATTTCTGAGGGCTCTATTCTGTTGCATTGGTCTATATCTCTGTTTTGTTACCAGTACCATGCTGTTTTGGTTACTGTAGCCTTGTAGTATAGTTTGAAGTCAGGGAGTGTGATGCCTCCATCTTTGTTCTTTTCTGCCATGGAATTTTCTTAAACTCAAGCTTGGAGAGAGAAACACTTTTGTCTTTGAGTCAGGTAACTGTTAGAATGTGAGCCCATTGATCCAGGCAGCCATATTTACCACAGTGTGGAGGAAATCTGTTTACAGTAAAAGAAAATCAAAGCTAGTATTCAGAAAGAAGCACAGACAAGAGATCTGGCAGCGCTTTGAGTGTCTGGTCTGATCATCCCAGCCACACCTTTGTCTGTGCAGGACATATGAGCCCATAATTTGTATTTGTTTGAGGTAATTTGTGTAGGGACTTCTGACAAGCAATCAAGGAGTCTTTTGCTAACACAAACGCCAATTCACACCAAAGAGTCAGTAGGAACAAGGTTGCCATATACTGCCTATGAAATCAGCATAGAGCATTGACACTTTGATTAAGATAGAGAAAGTGAAACACAAGCCCAAAGTTAAAGACAGACAAAACTATGGGCATTTTACAAAAATAACAAAGGCCTGGAAATAGAAGGAAACATTTCCCCACGTACGGTAAGTAGAAACCCAGGACTACTTGCTCAGATACATGGGCTAAGTAAGGTTCCTACCATCCCACTGAGAAGAGTTGCTGAACATTTACACAACCTTCTGCATACTAGAGCTATTATATAGCTATAAAAAATTGTTAATACCCAAATGGCTTTTATCTGTAAAGCCTTTTTATTAACTTTCGATGGTTGCCTAATGTCTAAATTCTTGATATTTTGAATTTATCAACCAATTATTTTTAAGCAATAAATAATAAACATTCTTTTAAATATTCACATATTGGTAGATTATGATAAATAAAAACATATTGATTCAATGAATTTTCCCAAATTCTTAGACATTGGCTGCAAAGTTAAATTTGTCCCATAAAACTCTTCTGATGATTTAATTAAAAGCACACATCTCCAGAAGTTTTTCAAAATGCTTTAAACATGCTAGGATGCAGACAGAAGACATACAAAATACTTCAATGATTAATACATTAACACACTTAAAATAAAACTTACTACCATAATGCAAATAGCATGAATTGAAATGTCATGTTCCACGTCTTTATTCTCATGTTATTTTTATTCTTATTTCTATTTTCATTGTAATTCTTATTTCCATTCTTATTCTTACACCTTAATTTTGGTTTCTTCTCAGAGTTATCTTTCTAGGATTACAGTAAATTTACCACATACAGTATTCTATTTTCATCCTAGGCTTGTGATAATCTTAGCACTCTCAACTGAAAAATAATAGTCTCCCAGACTAGCTAAGATGAAGAGTCTGGGCTGCTGACCAGTTGGTTGCACAGACCAGAATTAGACGTGAGTGTTGGGAAAAGGTGAAGCTGCTGCTTTTGGATCATTGACAGGGATGGAAAATATATTTCCTGTTTAAAATGATGAGTTCAGATTGATTCTTTCAATGTAACAATTTCTATTTCTGTCCTCCTCTACTTTAAGTATGGATTTTCATTTTTCACTCAGACTCTCTATCATATTGAAAATTTATTTGCAGTTTCATGTACATTAAAATATATTTAGTTCTTGTTCTGTAAGATAGTAAATCCAGTCATTCTCCAAAATCTTCTGCCATCTTCGTGAATCCCAGGGTATATTGTGATAGAGGGGTTCTTTCACCATGCCAGGTTGGGCTTTCTTCACTGTTGGAGAGAAGCCTGAATTCAGCAGTCTTCTCCAGCTGATTTATTTCTGTCCAAGTGTGTGGGACAATGTCCTTGCACTTAGAGCCCCATTGACTTTCTGCAGACAGATACTCATATGAAAATGGGTAGGTTTCTGCTTAAGGACCTGAAATAAAACTATCGCCTCATTTCCTGGATGTAGGTCAATCGGCATTCCCTATTTTTATAAGAACTTTGGAATACCTACGTAGGAAAGTTACCATGGAAATGAAAAGTGCAAACGGCTAGTTATTAGTTTTTATTGCCCTGTGGAATGTCTAAGTAGAATGTTTTAAGAAGGAAACCAAAGAGGAGTCAGAGCCTTTGTCTCTTCATAAATTCTGGGAGTAAAATTGTTGTCCTTTTGAGAGTGACCACAGAGTCTGAGACGCCTTGGAAAGATGTTCTGCAAGGCCGTATGTACAATTCCTGCAACCAGTTGCCGCTACAGCTCCTTACACCAGTAGACCCAGTCTTCTGTCTCAAGAGTTTCAAAATGCCACACTCCCTCCAATTCTGATAATCAGTCCACAGCTTGCTCTAAATGTTTTCATTTTATGTCTGGAAGTTAATAGGAGCATGGTTTGTTACATACAAAACACATTTGGACTAATGAAAAATGGATAAGACCACCTGGTGGGCGTTCCCTTAATCTAGACCTGGGGCTCATTTCTGCCCCATTTATTCAAGGTTGGGGCAGAATTCTACTTGCCAAGTATAACAAGTGCAGTCATTTCTGTTTATTTTTTTCCAGCCTGTACATTTTCTGACTTCAGTCCAGGTGAATACAGATTTAAGAAAAGGCAAAACCAGAGTATGTGACTTGAAGGAAGCTTCACATTCATTCAGCTCTGCCATTAGGTGGCAGCAGTACAACATGGAAAACATTTAAGGCACTAATGGAGTAAAAATGGTGATGATCATATCGTGATGGTGAGGATGGTGATGATAGTGAGTGAGGCATATCTTCTTGGTTTTTATACACTGTCTTTATTCTAATACAATGTATTGCTGTTTCTCATTGATTCTCACAACACATGGAAGATGGAGAAGTTAATCTTTATATATATTTCTTGATGAGATTAATTAAGCTCAAAGTTGTCCAGTGACTTCCCTGATCCAGTCCTTGACTTTAGATCTTGGGATCCACCTCCAGCATTTCTATTCACCTGCACTTCTTTCCACAAGGCATTAATCCTTTTGCATGGATTTAAATTTGCCAATTATATTTCACCGTCTAGATAAAAGAACAAAGTAGAAGAAGGCATGAATGTGTAGGGTTAAAAAAAAGATCTGCTATGCCTAAAAAAGTGGAAGAAAAATGTTGTCTTAGGGTAACAACATCTGTGAACTTTTCGAGGCCAGATTGCCTAGTTTACTGAATACCAGACATTTGTAGTTTCAGAGTCTGTTCCTTCCATGTCATTTATGACATGTAGGAGTTCCTGTGTGACCTTCAGTCCACCTGAAATAACATTTGGTGGCCTACTGCAGGGGCTGGGGGTTGTAGGAGTGTACAATGCTTATACTGGCCAATGGATTTGCATAATGGAAGGAAAGAAGCAATGCATATAAGAGGGCAACAAGCCACCCTAAGGATAAGAACCACACTTCTCCCACATTTACTTTGCAGTCTGTGAGTGGGATGAAGTCTGAACCATATCCGGGTATCAGGTGTCTGGGCTTAAGGGAATTGGAAATAGAAAAAGTTATCTTTAGTTTCTGTTTTCATTCCTCACTTTGATTTTGGAGTCTTGAGTCCAAACCAGGAATTTTTTTCCTCCTCTTGAGTAAAAGTCCAGTCCAAGATCTGTGTCATGAACTCGTAAAGGTAACCTCAGGGTACCTAGAAGCAGAACTTTTTCCAAGTTTATTGAGAGGTGCTATAGCACACACACAAGTGGGAATGAAACAGTTAAACTACAAAGGCTGAGGCACCACAGGTAGGTTAAGGCCTTTGGGCAACACATCATTTAGTAGTCAATGAAAGAACCTCAACTCAAAAGAACTTAAGCAAGAGGGAGAGTTTACGACCTACAGTGATTGCTTTCTTTGAACCACATTTCACATTTCTATTAAAAAAAAAAAAAAAAAGCTACCCTAAGTGCCTGACTGGGGTGGCTTCATCTTGAAGGCTTTTGTCTTTCTCTCTCTTTCAGTTTTAGACACTGAAAGATAAAGTAGAGGGTTGATTGCTCCTAGTTTGCCCAGTCTGCACCCCGTGTGTGTATATAGGCAATGCTCATTTACAAGTCTGTCTTTCTTTGTCATTTTTGGTTTTATCTTTTTAAAAAAATGATTCATCTCATCATTAGGCTTAAATAAATCTCTGCTTGTCATCCTCCAAATTCTTCTTCAAAGTCATATTGAGAGGTGAAGCCAGCTGGACTTCTGGGTTGGGTGGAGACTTGGAGAACTTTTTGGTCTTACAAGAGGATTGTAAAATGCACCAATCAGCACTCTGTAGCTAGGATTGTAAAATGCACCAATCAGCACTCTGTAGCTAGCTAGAGGTTTGTAAAATGCTCCAATCAGTGCTCTGTAAAAATGCACAAATCAGTGCTCTGTAAAATGGACCAATCAGCAGGACGTGGGCGGAGACAAATAAGGGAATAAATGCTGGCCACCCCAGCCAGCAGCAGAAGCTTTGTTCTTTTGCTCTTCACAATAAATCTTGATGTTGTTCAGTTTTGGGTCTGTGCCATCTTTAAGGGCTGTAACACTCACCGTGAAAGTCCATGGCTCCATTCTTGAAGTCAGCGAGACCACGAAGCCACCAGAAGGAACTAACTCCGGACACAATATGTTTGGGAAAATCGAAGTAGCTACTCAATAAAAAAGAAGGAAAGGTCTTTCAGACCTGCTGCTTGGTTCTCATTGTGTCCTTTCCTACCAGACAGACCCTGAAGTAGGGATGCTTTTGTGTCACTGATTTATCAATATAGAACCGAAACTCCACAGGTTTTGGCCCATTGTCCCTGTGGGATACTTTGTCCCTGTAAGTCTATATGTCCTGGTGGTGTCATTATAATATAATCCACAAGGGAAAAGTAAGGAGTTTCCCTTCTTTTTTTTTTTTTTTTTTTTTTTTTTTGAGATGGAGTCTTGCTCTGTTGCTCATGCTGGAGCACAGTGGCATGATCTTGGCTCACCGCAACCTCTGCCTCCTGGGTTCAAGCGATTCTCCTGTCTCAGCCTCCTGGGTAGCTGGGATTACAGGTGCACACCACCACGCCTGGCTAGTTTTTGTATTTTTAGTGGAGATGGGGTTTCACCATGTTGGCCAGGCTGGTCTTGAACTCCTGATCTCAGGTGATCTTCCCGCCTTGGCCTCCCAGAGTTCTGGGATTACAGGCATGAGCCACTGTGCCTGGCCAGGAGTTTCCTTTCTTAAAAGCTGAGTGGATGCTCCTGATGCCCTGCTACTTTTGGGGCCAGTGATTTGAAGCAGACACCTCTTGTCTAATCTTTGCTCTTTCTCTCTGGCATTCACCAATGCCTTAAACCTATACTTGTCTATAATGGAAGCACTGTGTGGGGTGTGCATCCTCTGCAATGGAAAATAGATGATGGGAGTTTTGATTGCTGTGATCTTCATTGACTTTGGAGTGTCTAAACTTCTAGAGGAATGTCCTCAGGTTAGAGATTTAGAATAGAGTAGAATGCAACATGAGTTTGCATAATGTTCTTCATAGAAGCTGTGTCACAAAAATGCTTCAGCTCTAAGCAGAGAGCAAATGGAGAATGCGTTATAGAAGGCAGCTTGATTGAAGCATTTATAAAAAGTGGAAGCTGCAGAGAGCAATGGAGAGACCTGAACAAAGGAGAAAGATGTGCTCCCTGAGACTTTTTCTTTTCCCATTGGGAAAATAAATTATTGACAGTTAGCAGTCCCTAAGTGAGCAGAGAGGGAGAAAGGGAAATTCTAATGGCTGAGTGGGGTTTGGATGGCTGGTAAATACGGTGAAGGGGTGGGGCTCTGATCCAGAACCTAAGGACATCCTGGCTTGGGGCTAAGATCTTCCCAGCTACTGTGCTACAGAGAGACCCAGGTATTCACCTCAGGCTCTAGGAAGGGATATGGCAGCTTTGAACAAGAACCCCATTTCCTCTGACCACGTTTGTGCCAGGCATTGAAATGAGCATTTTACTTACATTATCTCATTTAATCCTCAGAACAAATATATGGGGGTAGATTATTTTAGTCCATTTCTACAGGAGAGAAAACTAAAGGTCTGAGAGATTCATTCATTTATTCAACAAAAATAATAATTATAATAACAGTTAACATTTATTGGGTACATGCTATGTGCCAGATACTGTTGGAAATACTTACATGAATTATTTCATTTCAATCTTCATAACAACCCCAATGAAATAGTCACCATTTGTATAACCACTTTACAGCTGAAGAAGCTAAGCAGAAAATGTTTAAGTAACTCACCTCAGTTCCCATGGTAAATGTCAGCCAGAGTTCAAATCCAGACCGTCTGACTCCAATTCCAAGACCTTACTATGACATAGCTTGAGTGTCAATCATGCTCCCAGAACTACGCTGGGCACTGGGGACAAAGCATAAACAAGGCAGACAGGATCCCTCCCTTCATGAAATGTGATTCTCAGTGCCAGAGAGGTTAAGTGAGTTGTCTGGGGTCAGGCAGATATTCAGGGTTTGAACTGAGATGTCTCAAAAAAGCCACATCTTACAAGACACCTACCTCTCTGCTTCTAATATTCCGTGCACTTCTGATGGGGATGCTAAGCCCTCAGAGCTCCCGGAAGGCTTCCTTACTTTCGTAGTCTTTGCTTTGCCATTTTGCACTGTGTTTTCATCTTCCTTCTGCTTGTGTCTCTGACTTTTTCTCATTTTCCCTAACTGAATGCAGCAAACCTAAAGCTCCTGGAGAGCTGTGTAGGACTTCTTAGGGGGAAGAGATGCATTGCATTTTTTTTTTCCCTCTGTAGCCTGAGGCACTTTGGAGCATACAAACTTCCCGCACTGGGTCCAGCTCTGACATATGACTTTAGGTGTGTGAAGCGGGTATACCTCAGTCTGAATGAAACAGCTCACTATGCTCAAGATAGGTCCTCTCAACAGTAACCTTCTAGGAGTTAGCTACACTCTTCTAAGGACTTTCACGCTGTCACTCAGTTACTTACTCTTCCAGTTGCCGTTTATTAAGCTCTTACTACATACCAACCAAACACTAAACTGTAATCACAATGAAGCCATTGATGGTGCCCCCAAGGAGCTCACTTTCTAGAGAGGCTGACACCCTTGATTAATGACACATTAGAGAGAGAGAGAGAGAGAGAAAACACACTGTGGGATGGTAAAATATAGCTATTATTTATTGAGAGGTTCAGGCAACCTTGGAAATGCATTTCTTAGACCTTCCTTCAAAAAAGACCCCAAGGTAAGAGGCACAGTTAGCTGACAGTCTCCAGCTCCACCTTTGGGGTACAGGGCATTGCTCACCTTAAGGCCACATTCTCCCTAGTTTGCTCCCAGCCAACAACTGAGGACCTTGGGGAGCTTAGAGGTGGGCTGTTTCTGCGCAATACAGGACTACCCTGTGGGCCGTCTTTGCTATGGAGTTCCCTTGGCCTAGAGCTCCACAAAGCTGCACCATACAGTCTGAGACTCCTGCTACCCAATCCTCCACCTCTGCCCTTACCTTCTGAGTGTGTCGGACCTGCATCACGGCCTCCAGGCTCTCACTCCTTACTCCTGCTTCCTGTCCTGTTTATCTGTTGCAGGGGCTTCCTCCCATAAATCTCTTGTGCTTCTAACTCTGTCTTGGTGTCTGCTTCTTGGAGGACTTGAACTGACCCAGGGAACGTTTGTCAGAAAAGGCCTGACTATGTTGCAGTAACAAGTTAATTTCAAAATCTCAGTAGCTTAATACAGAAAGGTTGATACCTCTCATGCTCTGTGTTTGATGTTGGTGGGTGGGTAGGCCTTGCTTCTCATAGATGCCCAAGCTGACAGGGGCCCAGGCCTATACATGACTTCAAGGCTTGCCGGAGAGATATGGAGGAAGAGAGAACCTTTATAGCAGGGTCTGGAAGTGGCTTAAATTACTTCTGCTTGCATCCAGAGCTCAGTGACATGGTCCCAATTGTATTAGTCTGTGACGTGCCATCTTCTCTGTGCCCTGGACAAGGCAATATAGCAGGAAACAAGCATAGTATTTGCCTTAAGTGGTAACCATGTGCTAAGCTCTGTGTATTCACTGAGTGCTAAGTTGTCCTGTTTTATAAATGGGGCACCCGAGGTGGAGAGAAGCCAAGTATTTTTCCCAAGGTCACAAGATTAGCAAGAGATAGAGCCTGAATTTGGAGTCACATATGTCTGACTACAAATCATACCTTTATCCACTCTGCTATGGGTACAAAAGAAATGACTAAGTGCCAGAGGGTTGTTGGTGGCTGACAGGTCTCTAAATCTAGACCATCCACACCCTAATCTGTCCAGAGTATTTTGAAGCTTCTGTGAAATGTCTGAGACATGGGAAACAGGACTGAGATTTATGCCAACTCCATTATACCAAGTGCCTTCCTTTACTGTTACGTGTTCATTTGTGAATAGGAAGATAGCTTTTGAGTGACTCTTCTCTCCACAGCTCCCTATTCTGGAGGCAGGATGAGAGTATCTGTTTGGCTTTCACTTCTTTAAGTAAAACAGCCTAAGTGGCAAAAAAAAAAAAAAAAAAAAAAAAAAAGAAATTGTTGAACAAGTTCGGGGATTTTTTTTTTTTTTGGTCTTTTTTGATTGTATTTAATAGTTTTGAAGAGTGCTACAAAATAATGTGGCTGTTGAAAGAAATGCTTTTTGCCCAATTTCTTTCTGGCCACGGTTTTGAGAAAAGAAAACTATAAATAGCTGACAATAAAAGAAAATTGCTGCTGTGATCTGAGAAAAAAGAAAGGGAAATACAAAAGGACCGCCCTGAGAGGTTTTCAAATAAAAATTATGGTTCCCCTCCCTGGGCCTAAGATTGCTACTTCTTGGAAGACAGAAAGGGTGAGGATGTGCTGGATGTTTTGTCTCTCTTGTTTATTTTCAAAGATGTTTTGACTTAGTTGCTTTATTCTACAAACCTCAGAGCTCTTCACATCTATTAAACATTTTAAATGAGCTGAATTTTCTCTAAACATAGGTAATTTACAAATAGAGGTTTATTATTCATAAGGCAGCCATCCAGTTCTTTTATTTCTCTGTCTAAATTTACATGTCTCTCCTTTCTTCTCCCGTTCTTACTTGCCTTGTAGAACAGACATGTTGGGTGGAGGATAAGTAAAAACTAAGGTGGAAGGAAAAATTGGTGCCAGTTTGACTGTTAAACACATAATGCCCTCTTGTTTATTTCTCACCAATAAATCATTTTCAATTTCCTGCCAAAATGTTTGTCATTGATTAAACTTTACATTTTTGTTACCCAGAATTAACTATAACGCTTATGAAAATGGAAGGTGGAAAGAGACAATTTCTCTGCGAGTTGTTCTACTTTTCTGTAACCAAAGAGCTTCACTAAGCAGAATCGTCTCCCTTCTGTTTGAAATGCAGTTCTTATCAACTGGAGGTGATTGGGCCACAGTTCAGATGTGCAGCCACTGTTTTGAATATCACATGGAGCTCTTTTGACTGTTTGTTTTCCGTTTGATATAAAAGTTGGTTTCCAGAGGTTGTCTTAAAATAGAAAGTCCGGGAAACTGTGATCTCCAGATTCAATGAAGACAAACTGCTTTTCCTTTTTATGGACCCATTGATATGCACACACACTTATCCTTTTCTTTCGAATTACATCTATCTTCTGTGCTGGGGACCCTCCCTGCCCCTATGGAAATTGAGCAGGGACTGATCTTAGACTTGAAAGAATTAATAGGTTTCAGTAGAACTGTCTCATGGTGGCAGGTGGGAGTCAGGAAGGGAGAAAAAGTATGTCTCTGAGATCAAAGTCATCCTGACAATTTGACATGGACAAAGGAAAAAAAATAAAAAAGAAGTTGAATATGAGACAAAGTAAAGTCAGAGAAGAAACTTGCCCAGGGGCATTTCAGACACAGATCTTGTGATATTAACATTTCCTTTATTTTTTAAAAAATGAAATAAATTGCTTCCCAGTGACCCTAAAGGTCATTAGTACCAGCTGCTTTGTACTGCTGAGAGCAAATGACAGTGAGGAGAAATGATGTAGGTGAGGACTTGGGAGCAGAATCAGATGAGTGCATGGCTTAGTAAGCCTGAACATTTGCAGCAAGTTCAGAATGATTCAAACTGAGCTGTCCCTAGAATCCAGTTAGGTGTCACCTCTGGGTCCAATTAGAGGGCACACTGGATTAGGAGGCAGAAGACGGGGATGTAACCTTAATTCTGTCCCTAGTTGTATCATTTGTTGTATAACTTTGCATATTTGTGTCTCAGTGTCTTTATCCATAAAGCTAAAGATTTAGACTAGATAATGAATAATCCCTGAGGTTCTAGCTAACTGTAAGATGGAGAGATCTATATGATTAGACTTATTATTTGTTTTGGTTAAGAGTCTGATCAGAGAACGAAAATACTTTATGCACTTTCTCTGTGCTAGGCACTGGTGGTGGGAAGGTTGTGTAAGGAAATAAAGAAACCTAGTTCTTATATGTGAGACAGAACTGTGACTTTTTAAAGCCACTGTGTCCCCAGAGCCTAGCACAGTGCCTGACATGCAGAATTCACTCCAGAGATGTCTGTTGGTTGATGAAGACATATTATTTTGTATCTAATTAGAGAGATAAGACATAAAGAAAAGATGCCCAACAATGCAATACTTAAAAAATTGGTACCAAATCAGAAGGCACGGTGTAACTGTTAAAGAACTGCTGAGAAGGTGGCTGTCTTTGGGGAGAAAGGGTATGAACATTTTCCATAGAGAAGGGGAGATTTATCCTAAATGGCTAAAAACCAGGCATCAAATTCCTTGTGGATCCTGGAGGTAGAAATCAGTTTCAAAGTTTAGACAGACAGATGGCACAAGTCTTGTTTGGCTACTTTCTTACCACAACAGGTATTCAGGGCTTTGCAACCTTACTTTGTTATACAGAATGGATCGCCGTGAGACTTCGAAGATGTAAGTCTGGGGACTGTAGGCAGAAAGCAGCAAATGTTTTCTATATCAAGGTACAGACGGGTTTATTTCTCAGGGCAGATTATGTGAGAGTGATGGATACACTTAGGTCCAGGAGTCTCTCCATTAAGTAGCAGTGGAACTTGGGTCACCTTCTCATGCCCCTTTTCTTCATCTCCTCTCTCCTTTGCTCTGGGCTTGGACATCCCTATAGGCCAAGCATGGTGCCAGGTGCTAGAGACATAGAAATGAGAAAAAAATATGGTATCTTTCCTGGAGAGACTAGGTCAATGGAGGAGGGAGACATGAAATCAGAAAAGCAACAATGCTGTGGGTGCCATAATAGATGTAAATAAATAACTGCTGAGAAAGCTGGGAGCTCCAGCGAACGAAGGGCCTCCGCAAATTGGGAAAGATATCTGAGTGCCAAACTTGTGCTTAGTGTGGTGAACAAATGCAAAGATGCAGTTGCCATGAGGTGAGTTTGCTGCCTCCTCACCTGGAATCTGAGGCACGCTGCTTTGAGATGCCTCTGCAGTGTGCAAACAAACACTGCTTGTCATTAGCATGGGGTAAAAAAGAGTCCATGCATTTTCTTTGTAGAGGGACCTTATTAGTTTTCTATTTTGCTATTGTAACCAATTACCACAGATGTAGTGTTTTAAAACAACACAGATGTATTCTTGTGTAGTTCTGGAGGTCAGAAGTCCCCAAATCAAGGTTATCAGAGGGCTGTACTCCTCCAGGCGGCTCTAGGGAGAATCCATTTCTTGCCTTTTCTGGCTTCTGAAGGCTGCCTGCTTTCCTTGACTCGTGGTTTCCTTCCTCTATCTTCAAAGCCAGCGGTGTAGCATCTTCCAGTCTTTCTGTGTCTCTGACCCACCCGCCTTCCTCTTATAAGGACCCTTGGGATTACATTGGGTCCACCTGATAATATATGAGAATTGCCCCATCTCAGGATTCTTAATGAAATCATATCTGCAAAGTTTCTTTTGCCATATAAGGTAATATATTCATCAGTTTGGGGCATTAGGGCATGGACATCTTGGGGCGGGGGGGCATTTTTCAGCTACCACAGTACCCAAGTGTTCTCCTGAGAGCTGGCTTCTGCTTCCTCTCTCCTCTCCCTGATTTCTCAATTACACTATCTGGATCTATCCGCAGAAAATGTGGAATGGAAGCGTAGCTCAATGGGTTCTGGATTCAACTGCTAGTGCAACAATGGACAACTGAAACTTTCAGAGCCTCAGCTTCCTTATCTGTAAGGTAGAAATAATAAAGGTGATTATTCATAGGACTGTGGTGAGGAGCGAATGAGGTGCCATATATAGTATATATTTTTTTGGTTCAGGAGTCTTGCAATGTAGAATGTGTTCAATTAATGTTGGTTATTATTTTTGTTATAATTATTAGGAAGCAGGGAAAGGATATAGACAGAGAAGAGGAAGGTCTCCCCAAAACCTAAACTGTACTTAGAACTCAGCTTTATCTTGGTTTGGTTTCACAGAAGCCAATTCCCACTAACTCCTTCCCTCATCATCCTAGGTATAGAAAGTCAACTTCTTCAGGTTGTCATCACCCCATCCCTGCACTCCCAGTCCAGCTTCGGGGACCTACAAAAGAAAGGGTCACTTTAAGGCTTTCAATGTTGTGGGAATTTTAATCCTAGATGCTCTTTGGAAGCATCCCTACATGTATCTTCTGATTTTAGCCTGATATTATGTGGAAAACAGTCTTGTTAATTTATTCACTCCAATATGTGCCTATCTGATAGCTCAGCAACCCTTTATCTTTTTGCAAATGTTGGTCATTAGACTAATAAAATCTCTGAATGGTGAGATTTTAAGAGGAATAACAAAGGGAGACAAACATAATCTGGAAATGTAGAGGAAAACATATTTGGGCAATATATCTGCCTGGTTATTAGGTATGTTTTTGCCTAAGGGTGCAGCCCCGGCAGTTGGTTGCTCTGAACTATTCTTGCTTTTCAACTTCTTCATTCCTCCAGTTTTGTGAACCTACATCTTCTCTATTTCAATTTTGTCAAAGTGGTTCCAAAGCTGAGTGAAAACTGGGAGGAATGGGTTATTTAGCACCTGGGATTGGAGTGATGGTGGGTGTCTCTTTGTAAGAATATTGTAGATCCTGAGTTTTTAAGTAAAGGGCCTGCCTGTTCTGCAGTTTGCTTCTTGTTTATTTTCCTCTGCTTTAACTAGAGATGTTTTAAATTCTGCTCAGTTATTAAATATCCCATATCTCAGGATCACACAAGCAGCTATAACTTCAAAAATTTTATTATTTTTTTGAGCTATCTTTCTGCAAATGAAATGTTACAGTAATCTTCAGGCACCAGGTTTGATAAGCCCAATAAGGACATGGAATTTGCACCAGTAGCTGTAGCAAATGACTGGGAAGCACATGGGGTTTTAAACTCTAAAGAATCTCTCAGAGGAGAGGAGATGGTACATTTATTGATGGTGCAAGGTGTTAGTTGGAAAGGCCTAAGAATCCCAAATCCCCTTCAACAGTGAAGAGACCTTGCCAGCTCCCAACAGGTATGACTTACTTTGGAGTCATAGGGGGTCCTTCCTAAAGGGTATAATCAGAGTTTGCATCAGAACTTTCATTGATGCACAGTTTTATCTGTAGCAGAGAATTTTGATGCCCTCTTTTACATGGATATCTGAGAATGCCTTAAAAATATTAACTGATAGTTCTCCTAGCGGTCTAAGATGATAGTAAAAGTTATCATTGGGCTGGGTGTGGTGGCTCATACCTGTAATGCCAGCACTTTTGGAGGCTGAGGTGGGCAGATTGCTTGATCCCAGGAGTTCCAGACCAGCCTGGGAAACCTGGTGAAACCCCATCTCTACAAAAAGTACAAAAGATTAGCCAAGTATAGTGGCATGTGCCTGTAGCCCCAGCTACGTGGGAGGCTGAGACAGAAGGATTACCTGGGCTGGGGATGTTAAGGCTGCAGTGAGCCCTGATTGTGCCACTGCAGTCCAGCTTAGGCGACAAAGTGAGACCCTGTCTCAAAAAACAAAAAACAAAAAACAAAACAAAACAAAAACACACACAAAAAAACAAACAAAAAAATTGGTTGAGCATCTATGGCCAAGTGCTTTTAATGCATTTTCTCTACTCCTCCACCAAGCTTTATAAGAGGTGGATTAGGACTCTTACAGCTAAGGAAAGCAGCACTCAAGATGGTTAAATAATTTGTCCAAAGTCACATGATACTAAGCTATAGAACTGGGATTTCTGGAAAATTTGGCTGCAGAGTTGTTAGTGGTGGAGGACTGCATTAATGCTCTCTACTTTTGGAAGATAAAGGGTAGATTAAATTTCAGAACAAGTAATTTGAAAAACTACTCATTTAGTTAAAAACAAAGTAAAATAAAACCAAACTCCACTTAAGTACATTAATAATGCTATATTATATAAACAGTACTTTTAAAACTGTAGTTTGCAACCAGATGGCAAATCATGAAATTTACTTAGTGTATCACAAACACTTTAATTTTAGGGAAAAAGGATAATATAAAATAGAAGAGCAAATACCAGAGAGTAACATATGGCATAGGATGAGTGGCTTCTGAAAACATATGTGTATATGTCTGTGTATATGTTTATTGGGGCAAAAGGGAAAATGTATTATTTTACTCTGAGTTGTGGTGAAAACAGTATGAAAAACACATAAGGGATTTCCTTAATAATATTGACCCTCATCTATCCATTTTTTAGAAAAGGAAAGATCCCAGTCTTTGCTTTTTGAAGTTAACCGTTGCCAATGAAACAACCCTCCCCGCATGTGGTGTGGTGCAGTAGTCTGAAGCAAGGTCCACTTTCACAGGAAATCTGAGGGTCAGAGAATTGCTTGAAAAGGACTAAACAGTCAGCCAGAGAATTGCTTGAAAAGGACTAAACAGTCGTGAGCAGCTGCCTATTGGGTTAATAGATGTAAACGGTTGGCTCCTAGGATGATTCATTGATGAAGCCTTTTGATTTTCATTGTCTTTGTCTTGGTTATTTGCTTTAATTTTGGTTACGTTGTACTTATATGAGCAATATAGTTTGGATATTTGTCTCCACCCAAATCTTATGTTGAAATGTAATCCTCAGTGTTGGAGGTGGGGCCTGGCGGAAGGTGTTTGGATTACGGGGGCTGATCCCTCATGGCTTGATGCGGTCTTTGCAACAGTGAGTTCTCAGGAGATCTGGTCATTTAAAAGTGTGTGGCATCCCACCCCCCCAACTGCTACCCCTTGTTCCCGCTTTCACCATGTGCCGTGCCAACTCCCTCTTTGCCTTCCACCATGATTGTGAGCTTCCTGAGACCTTATCAGAAGCAAAGCAGATGGCTGGTGCCATGCTTCCCACACAGCCTGCAGAACTGTAAGCCAATTAAACCTCTTTTGTGTGTGCATTACCCAGTTCAGGTATTTCTTTATACCAGTGCAAAAACGACGTAATACAATGAGCATACTTATGTAAGACTTCATTTATTTGAAGAAGGTATGATACAAATAAATACATCAAATACACAAATGTCAATGTATCTCTAATTCATTTGGTGTTTACTGAGTACCTGTTTTTGCCTGTCACTATGCTAAATTCAAGAAATGGAAAAAAAGGGTACCCCATCATTGATGTTTTGGATGAGTTTATACGGTTATAGAAGAGGTACATACATAAAGAAATAATAACACAAAAAATGTGGTGCACACTCTGGTGGATGCAAGTTCGGAAGGACACCAACAACCTAGCTGTGTGAGCATGTATGGTATGTGTGTTGTGGGTGGAGGTGGGAGAAGGGGCAAATGATTAGTTATAGAAGCCTTCTGGTAGGTGGTGATGGCTGGGGCTCTTACAGTGTAGACGTTCTCAAACTGTAGAATGCATCAAAATGTCTGGAGTGCTTGTTAAAACACACTGCTGGGCCCTACCTAGAGTGTCTGATTCTGTAGATCTGAGATAAGGCCTGAAAATTTGCTTTTCTAACAAGTTTCCAGGTGGTGCTGTACTGTTGGTCTGGGGACCATACTTTGAGGACCACTTTCTAAACGATTTTAGCTGCAGATACTTCCTTTTTTTGTGTGAAGTCTTATATGGAATATTCAAGTATAAAATAGAGAAAATGGAGATGGCTGGAAGGAACCCTCAGGCTCTCTCTGGCCTATGCTCTTCCATGGTGCTGGCTTGTAAAACTCCTTTATGGAATTCCATTTTTATGAAAATCACAAATCTAGAGAAAAATCTAGTTCTACAATTTTGCAGTTTTCTCCTTGTTTCCCCTCCCAGTTCCTCTCCCCCACCCCCACTGAGTTGAATCAAGTTGTTTGAAAAAGAATCTGTTTGAGTGATTTTTAAAGAGCCCTGTAGATCAGTGGGCAAAAGTTTTGGCAAAGAATATGTGGATTTCAGTTTTGATTTCTACTTTTTTTTTTTTAAATTAATGTGTATGTTCTTGGACATTTTCTTCCAAAACTTTGCTTTTTGATCCTTTATTTAGAAAAGTTGTGGCATTTGTTTACATAATCTATAGATACTAGCACCCCATCATAATCTTCTGAAGACTGCTTTAACTCTGCATTAGTAAATACCAGCGTGGGAAAAATGCTTTGGATAAAACACATAGCACAGCTTGAAAACTCTTTCTTTGAGGACCACTTAAAGTTAGTCCACAGGAAGGCACTGTCTATTTGATGCCTAAAGTCTTGATGTAAATGGAAAAAATTGATTAATTATCCAGATATCCAGAATGTTAGAAAAGGTTTAATAATTAATTGAGGTGTTCATTGTCCAACCAGACGTTTTGCATCACAGAGCAAACGTAGTTCATTTTTTAAAGTGGAGAACTGGCTGTAGTATAAACCTTCGTGTCCATATTAACGATCTGTAACTGTAATCACCAAATAACCTTTCACTGTCTTCATTTTCATCATTGGTTGAAATGAAGACTCTACTGCAGAGAAAAAAAGATAGATTTCTACATTGGGGAAAAAAACTCAAACTCTTGATAGCTTGCTTTGGGACAATTTCAAGTTTGGCTTTATTAGAATATTTATGTTGTCTTGGTGTAGACATTGTTATATTTATCAAAAATTAAGGGTTTGCAAAAGCCTGGAGTTTTAACTAAGTTTTAATAAATGCTTGGAAGCTTGGATGCTTAGCTGAAAGTTGTCCAAACTTCTTGTCTGGTTTGGGACTGTGCAAGACTCATCTATTAAGGTACTTGGCACTTTTGCTTGGAATCAAGACATTCAAAGGTTCGTAGAAATAAAAATTGATTATTAAACAAAACATGATCAGTATTTTATGAAATGTCTAGGTCTAGCCTACTTCCACACAGTTTGAGATGCTTATTATATTCTGTTCACTATGTCTATCTCCAATGGCAACATTAATTCATTTTGAGTTAAGCCTGGGGCCCGATCATTTTTAATTTTACAGTTTCACCAAATTATTATTTATACAAGATACAAAAATGATGGGACCAGGTTACTACCCTTTGCTAATTTGCATCTGTTTTTCATTTTCTAAAATCAACTGGTGACATTGGCGAGGGACTGGTGGTTAGCATGTTCTACTGTTTATAGAAGCCACTGTTCAATTTTATTTCTCTAGCAGAGGGGGCACTTCTGCCACAGAGACGTCTATGAGAGATCCATCAGTGGTCATTGAATTAGAAAAGCACTCACATACTCTCCTGGAGTTGACAGAGATGTGTGGAAACCTAACACATCTGGAAGAACATCAATCCTCACAATTAGTCAACATCTGGGAATGTAACCACCCAGGGCTGACAAAACTGGTGATTAAATGTAATGGAAGTTCACCATCCATAGACAAGTACAGAGTAACTAGCTGTGAATTGTGAGAACATACATGCATCTTGCATGCTATAATGAGCCATTAGCACCCAGCTTGCCTGAGTTGGAAAGCCATCAGAACACTGAGGTATGTATGGCGACGTTTTCAAAGCTTTTCCAATTTGTTTTTCTTTCAGAGCAATGTATAAAGCCACACTATGAATTCAGACAGAGCTAAGCATAAAGTCTAGCCTCTCTTGCTTCCTCACTCCTTATCCTTCATGTTTCAACTTGCCATTTTCACTTTCTGGTGCCATGCTCATTCTCAATCCATTTTCTTTTGTGTTTGAGTGTCAAATACCAACATTGCTGCTACTTCTGGGTCTTTCCTCAGATGCATTTTATCACCCTTAGGGCAATTTCAGATGCCCCATAACATTAGCCAATATTCATATTTTATTCTGTTTTAAACATAGAAAATAATTCACGTTATTAGATAACCATTTAATTACTCTTCAGCAGAACACAGGCTGAACAATAATGAAAATGATTTAACAGCTTCTCTCTCTTCTGTGATTTTAAAACCCCATTATTTTACCCTTTTCTTTCTGTTATTTCCCCTTCAAGTTTCTCTCTAGGATTTTTGTAGCTCAAAAGATCAGCACAAAACCACATAAGAGACATGCTGTTTTGACTTTTATCTTTTCTCATTTTTTCCTTGCTGGAAGAAGAAAATCAGTGCCTTGTGGCTAAATGAGAAAGAAGTCCAACTTTCTTATTGAAGCTGAATTTGCTCCAGTAGAAGAAGCGGTTTTGTTGTCCGCAGTTAATGGCTAAAGACAGGAGGTTCACAAAAGTTATTCCCACCACTTCGTGTTCAACAAAATCTTACAAAATGCTACAAATGTTTCAAAATGAAGGAAGTAAAATCGTGAAAAACCTTAACTGTGTTCTCAGTAAGCACATTCTACAGTGCATCCTTGTGGAAAATTTCCATGGAACAAACTCTCAAATTCATTGAAATAATATAATTCATGGTCCTATCTGCTGTGCCTTTAAAATCAGGTGTCCCCACCAGCTGGTAGACAAAGAAGAACCTCACTGAGAATGAAAAATTTCATAAAGCTTTCAGAAGTTGCTGACCCTTGATTTAATCACAAATATCAAGCGTTTAGGGAGAATAGAGAGATCTTTGAACTAGTGCGAGGTATTGAGTTAAAACTCCAGGAAAAAGTGGTGAACACTTTGATTAACAGAACCTGGAGCCTCATTCTCTAATTGAGATGTACCTTTTGGAATGGGAGAAAAGCACTGAACCACAAATGTGATGAATGTGGTAGGCCTAATTCTCTAGTTCTTTCTTTTGCTCTCTTTTCCTTTTTGCCTTTCTGCTTTTTCCTTCTTGTTCCAATTTTCTCCTTATTATTTCCCACAACTTTTTAGACTTGTGTTCATCTCTCATTCATATGTATATGAATTCTTTGAGAATGAGGTTGGAAGAAGACTTCTGCATCAAAAAACAAAGTTTTTGTTGGCCAGTTTAAGTAGTTTGTACGACTAGCAGCAATGAAGAAAGACACATATTCATGTCAACACTCTTTCCTAGTGCCACTTCAATTACTGGAGAGTCTGCAATCAATTATGTGATAAAACATTTTCTAATTGATGGGCTATCTGTGTATGTTAGTCTATCATAATAGATTAGCTCTTAACAAGATAAAACCATCATGTGGAACTCTCTGCCTGCCAAAAACAGGCTTCTGCCAAACCATCTGATCGATGTTATAGAATTTTCAGGCATTTATACTCCGAAAAGTGACTGTAGAAAAACAGAAGCTTTACACTCAGCATATTTGCCCTCTCTCTCCCTTGCTTTGAGTCACATCTGCTGATTTCATGGTTTGACACTTTTTTTAAAAAGAAATTCTTGTTAGCTCAGTTGAGCTTCTTGGATCCCATCCAGCCTCCCAACCTTACACACTAAATCAACAAAGTTCAGATCAGGCTCTCTGTTAAGCAGGAAGAAAGAAATAAGCAGAGAGGAGCATGGAAACATTGTACTGAACTCTGGTAGACTTGCAGAATAATTGCACTAAATTGACCCCTCACACTTTGAACCCAGCAAACTTGTGTGGTATTCATAGTCATATTGTGGAAAGTACAGTATTGAACTGGACTTGGTTCAGACCATACCCCTAACTACTTCTAGGATCACAAGTGAGTCACAGAACATCTCTGTTCCTCAGGTTTTTACAAAATATGAAAGATGGATTATGAACTTTTTGAGGACACATTTCAGCTTTGTATTTTGAAAATCTCAGATGACATCCTTTGAAAACCTTTTTTGATTCTAAAATTGGTAACATTGCATGTAATTTCTGAGATTCCGTGCTCTGGTTATCTATTATGTAACAAACCACCCCAAAATTTTGTGGCTTATAATATTAACAGCACATACTTTGCCTACAAATCTGCAATTTGGGCAGGAACCTGTGAGGACAGTCATCTCTACTCTAGTCAGCATTACCTAAGACAGCTTGAAGGCTGGAGGCTAGAATTATCTGAAGGCTTGTTCACTCTTACACTTGGTGGTTGATGCTCGCTGCTTAGCTGAAACCTTAGCTGGGTTTTAGCCAGTGTTCCTATTGGCTGGTATATCTAAATGTCACGTTTTTATGTGTTCTGAGCGTCCTTACAACATGGTGGCTGGGTTTCCAGAAGAGGCATCTAGATAAAGAAAGTTAGGGGAAAGTTGTATTGCTTTTTATGAGCTAGTCTTGAAAGTCATGCAGAGTCCTTCCTACCACATACTATTTGTCCAGGAATTCACAGAGGTCTGCCCAGATCAGCAGAAAAGGAAGCAGACTCCCCTCTTGATGGGGGTTGGCAAGGTGCTGGAAGAGCAAATGAGACTGGAAATATTGCCATGGCCGTTTTTGGAAAACATAATCTGTTACATTCTGCGTATACAGTCATAAGCCATATAATAATGCTTGGGTCAATGACAGATTGCATATACAATGGTGAACCTGTGTGATTATAATGGAGCTGAAAAATTCCCATCACCTGGTGGTGTTGTAGCCCATCTTAACGTTGTAGCGCAACACATAAGTCATGTGTTTGTGGTGACACTGCTGTGCACAAACCTACTGTGCTGCCAGTCATACAAAAGTGTACAGTAATGTCCTAGGCCTTCACATTCACTCACCACTGACTCACTGACTCACCCAGAGCAACTTCTAGTTTTATAAGTTTCCTTCATGGTAAATGCTCTAGACAGGCATTCCATTTTTAATCTTTTTTGCCATATTTTTACTGCACCTTTTCTATGCTTAGATAGATTTAGATACACAAATACTTACCATTTTGTTACAATTGCCTACAGCATTCAGTAAAGTAACATGCTATACAGGTTTGTAGTCTAGGAGCAATAGGCTAGACCATATAGCCCAGATGTGTAGTAGGCTATCCAATTTAGCCTTGTATAAGTACACACTATGATGTTTGTACAACGATGAAATCACCTAATGACACAGTTCTCAGAATTTATCCCCATCAGTCACTAAGTTATATATGACTGTATTTGAATAAAACTACTGTCGCTGCTTTCTCATCAAAAATTTAAAAAGAAAAAAGTGATTCTATATTCTAAAGTCCCCACTTAATGTCCCAATATGCCTTCTCTCATTTAATCGTCATTTTTACAAATGAGGAAACTGAGGCAGGAGGCGGTCAAGTAACTTACATAAGCCCTCATAGCAGTCAAGTGCATAATAGAAAGGTGGCATTGAGAATCAAGCTCACCTAGTTTCAAAGCCTATGCTGCTTCTGCTACCCCACACTGCCTCACTCATAAAACTCTTGTTCTCATGTCTCAGCTTTATTTTTTTGCCAAAAAAGTATAGAATTCAGATGAGATTTTAGGTGGGACTTATGAAGGAGGAGAGTTGCCAAATATTTCAACAACGGAAGCAACTCTATATCTAAAATTTGATTTTGCACAAGAATTGACTGTTAATATCCATTTTTTTTCTTTCACTGGAGAAGGCAAAGCAGAACAGTGGTCTGGCTGCTTACTGGTACAGTAAGGATTGGAGAGAATAGTGAAATATGTTTCTGATGCATAGCTGATGGTTTATAGGACCATAATGTGAGTACAAAATTATACATGAGTGTTCAACAAGGGCTAATGATGAATAAGTACATAAAGTGTCTTCAGAGTCAGATATAGGACATTGAAGAGTAGACCAAAGCTGGCCAGTGGCCTGGACTAGAAGGGAGTCTTTTGTGTACATTGGCCAGGCCCATGTAAGGGAATGGAGCAGGAATTGCTTGTCCCTGGATTAGGTTCTTCTACTGAACTCGTGTGTCAGGCACGTGCCCAAGATTGTCAGCAATTTTAAACAGAGGACTTTGCAAAGGCCCTCTGCCTACACACGGGCCCTCTGCCCGTTCATGTAGGAAAAGCAAAAACCAACATCAACAACAATAACAAAACAAAAACCGGCTTACTTGATCCAAGAATTTTTTCATCTATTTGCCATTGAATTGACCCCACCAACAGTGTTATGGTATCATATGAACATAGTCTTCTGAAATTGACCCTCCCCTGTTTCTTTCTCCTTGCATATTAGCTATAGATAAATCTACGGTCTTTAGGAAATTTATTATAAGAATTTTTGGTCCAGGCACGGTGGCTCGTGCCTGTAATCCCAGCACTTTGGGAGGCCAAGGCAGGCGGATCACAAGGTCTGGAGTTTGAGACCAGCCTGGCCAATATGGTGAAACCCCATCTCTACTAAAAAATACAAAAACTAGCCGGGCATGGTGGCGCGTGCTTGTAGTCCCAGGTACTCAGGAGCCTGAGGCAGGAGAGTCACTTGAACCCGGGAGGCGAAGGTTGCAGTGAGCTGAGATCGCGCTACTGCACTCCAGCCTGGGTGACAGAGTGAGACTCTGTCTCAAAAAAAAAAAAAAAATTGTTTTTGTGACAATAGGTTGTCTGTTAAAAACCCTTATGAGTTCAGTTGACAAAATGTTTTGCTTTGCTAAAAACATCAGCACACTCCTGAAACGCAAATAGTCTCCTGAAGACAACTTGTGAGTCTTAATTGTGGAATTTTCTTTTTTTTACCATGTGCTTGCAGCAATCACAATTGCTTCCTAGCTCAACATCTGGAAGCACATTTGGCTTCATTGTTAGAAAATAAATTAGCATCCCTGTTCATGAGTAAGAGACTGGACAGTGGGGACTGTGTCTCTGGTTGACAGACCAGTCATCCTTGACAACAAGGAAAAAGCTGAAATGCATCTCATTTCTGGCATTCGTGCACATCTCTCAGAACACCGAGTCTACTCAATATAAAATGGACTTTTGCCCTAGGACGTGGAGCAAAAGATGACACTAATTGGAAATTGGCATCCTGGAAAACATTGTCAGAGTCATCTCCTCCAGGAAAATAACCATTATCTTGTGCCAGCACTGAACTGTGGGCTCCAAGGACCTGCCCATGTCTGCTCACACCTGTTCCAACATGGATGCCAATAAATGGGGGGTCAGAAGGAAATTAGACACACAGAAAAGCCACCAGAAGCCAGAGGGCCCTTTGAAAGTCTTTTGGAATTGTAATAGATTGGACAAATAGGGGATGACCTATGTAGGTGTATTTGGCTGTGGTCATGACCATTGAGAATCCTATATCAATAACTAATCTGAACAAACTGAACTGTAAAAAAAAAAAGATTTTTATGGAGCCAGAAATAGATACTATGAAAGAGACAGAGGATTTAAGTAACCAATATGTTTTTAAAAATATTGCAGCCTTTTCTTTTTAAATTAGGTGTGATACACAAATATGGAGATTGAAATATGCATATGTATTTCCATTAGTATAAATAGATTTATACCCACTAGTATCTTGTGCCATCTCATGAATTTGGGCAGATTGTAAGTCAAATCATGTCCCAAGAAACATAAATTATGCACACATATAAAATGGAAAACATCACAATTAGCATAAAAGAGGACGTTAATTCTAACTGTTAAGCACCAGTAATATAAAGTGATTACACATTGTGATCACACTTTTCTCATTTTATCTCCCTACCTTACTGTCATACAGGGTTCCCAAAACTTTTAATTTTATGACTCCATAAGATGCAGAAGTGAGAAACAGATATAGATAACTGCTGGGTAGACAGCAGAGATGCTGCTTCTTTTTCACTATGGTATATTAATTCTTTTTCCTACTATTTAATTAGTTAAACAAATGTTTAGGTTCAGAGACTGTGCACTGAGCACTTGGGATACAAAGTATACAGGCCACTATTAGCTGTTTATCAGATTATTGTACCACTGTCTTCGCCAAGGGTCTTGCTTCTGGTCTCACCACTTCATCATTACACCGCCTCCTAATTCGTTCTTTGCATTACAGTTTGTTATATTTAAAAAAAGGAAATTCTATTATGTTACTTGCATGAATAAAACTCTTTAGTGGTTATCAGTTGGACTCAGGATACAGTGCCAACTCCTTGGCGGAGCACCTGAGATTCTCGTGAGAGGGCTTTGGCTTGCCCTCCATCCTCACCTTGGGCCACACTCAGCATACCTCTGATTTGATGTCACAGTTAAACAGAACTGCTTGCAATTACCTGAAAGCATCACATGGTTTCTTATCTCTAGGTCTTTGAAAAAGGTGTTACCCCGACCTGGGCTGCCTTCTGCCCCTCTTTGTGTAGTTAATGCTTACTCATCTTTCCTGTCTCAACCGAGATACCATTTCCTTTGGGAAGTCTTCCATTACTTTCTTCCTACATTGCTTCAGTTCACATTGGCTTAATCAAGTACCATCTCTTGGTAAATAAAATGATTTATTTCACAATTCACTAGAACATGTATCATACCTTTATATCTTTCTCAGTTAGTTAAGTTTTAGATTAAAATATAATAAATCTATGCACCTCTCCTTATTTGTTTTGTCAGTGTTTGTGCACACACCACCAGTATTTTATTATAGCTTTGTTCAGATTGTCATATTTATTTAGCACTTACTATAGGCAAGAACAACTTTTCATCATCATCATCATCATCATTTAATCATTAAAACAATTCTTTGAAGTAGGTATTATCACTGTCATTGCATTTTCAGCTACATTTAATTAATTTTCCCAGTGTTATAGAAGCGGCAGCACTAACATCAGAGCCTACTCTCTCATGATACAGTATTATAAGTTTCTTCTTCTCTCTCTCACAATTTAAGATTTAACTTTTTGAGGTAAGGAATAATGTCTTAATCATAGTTATGTCTCCCATCAAGCAGCACATTTTGAGAGCATAGAGAATGATTGAAAATAAAGTTCTTTGCACTTTTCCTTAAGTTGCACATAGGACTAGAGGGCAGACACCTAAAATGATAATTTGATATAATGAGATAAATGTATTATTATAAATAGTTGCAGGGCCCTATGATATGAAGAGGAGGGATACATAGCCCAGACTTCAACTGCCTGGCCTTGTAGAAGAGACAATGCCTGAATTGAATATGAATGCACTAACTTATGATACACATTTTCACTAAATTTGTATCTAGTAGGAATTCAGGTAAAATAATCCCCTTTATGAAAAAAATTAAGGATAAACTTCAGTTATATTTTGGTAAAGGTGACAGATGGAGTATGGAGCTATTGGTCATGTTTTTGAAAAAAATGTTTCATAAGCTGTTATAACATTGTCAAGCTATTGTTAAAAAATGGCAACATGTTATTATCAAGGGCTAGATTTTCTCTAGCTTTTTTGTTTTGGCACTTTTTCTTTAACTTTTTTGTTTTGGCATTTTTTATTTCACAAATGATTTCACGAGACTCTCAGGTGCTCTGCCAAGGAGCTAGCACTGTATCCTGAGACCAATTGTTAACCAATAAAGAGTTTTATTCATGCAAGTAACATAATAGAATTTGCACTTTTGAAATATAACAAACTGTAAGGCAAAGAATGAATTAGGAGGAGGTGTAATGATGAAGTGGTGAGACCAGAAGCAAGACCCTTGGCTAAGAGACTGGTACAATAATCTGAGAAACAGCTAAACAAATTATGTACATATATAAAATGGAAAACATCACAATTAGCATAAAAGAGAATGTTAATTCTAACTGTTAAGCACCAGTAATATAAAGTGATTACACTTTGTGATCACACTTTTCTTATTTATCTTCCTACCTTACTCTCATACAGGGTTCCCAAAACTTTTAATTTTATGACTTCATAAGATGCAGAAGTGAGAAACAGATACAGATCACTGTTGGGTAGACAGCAGAGATGCTGCTTCTTTTTCACCATGGCATTTTAATTCTCTTTCCTCTATTTAATTAGTTCAACAAATGTTTAGTGTCAGAGACTGTGTGCTGAGCACCTGGGATACAAAGGATTTTTATGGTTTTAGGTCTTATATTTAAATCTTTAATCCATCTTGAGTTAATTTTTGTATAAGGTGTAAGGAAAGGGTCCAGTTTCAGTTTTCTGTATACGGTTAACCAGTTTTCCCAACAGCATTTATCAAATAGGGTATTCTTTTCCCATTGCTTGTGTTTGTCAGGTTTGTCAAAGATCAGATGGTTGTAGATGTGTGGTGTTATTTCTGAGGCCTCTGTTCTGTCCCATTGGTCTATATATCAGTTTGGGTACCAGTACCGTGCTGTTTTGGTTACCGTAGCCTTGTAGTATAGTTTGAAGTCAGGTAGCGTGATGTTTTGTTCTTTTTGCTTAGGATTGTCTTTGGTATACAGGCTCTTTTTTGGTTCCATATGAAATTTAAAGTGGTTTTTTCTAATTCTATCAAGAAAGTCAATGGTAGCTTTATGGGAATAGCATTGAATCTATAAATTACTTTGGACAGTATGGCCATTTTCACGATATTGATTCTTCCTATCCATGAGCATGGAATGTTTTTCCATTTGTTTGTATCCTCTCTTATTTCCTGGAGCGGTAGTTTGGTCACTGGCACCTACGTTAAACTGAGAGCTGCTGTCTTTGGTCCTGATGGCAGTTTTTACAGAGATGCTCATGAGGGGTGTGGAGAAAGATGGGAGAGCCTGAACATTTTCTAAGATTTAGAAAAAATTCCCCTCTCTCATTCATTTAACTAGTAAGCCTTACCTTTATTCTGCTAAGCCTATGAACATAACTTGGGAGATTTTTCTGATATTCTTGCCTTTTTAATACTGACCATATTCTTAGATGAGTGGTTCAAAATGCTTTCTCCCTTAGTTTTGCATTTTCCACATTGATTTCTCAATAGTCTTTGTATGTGTATCATGTTAGGGAGTTTCATATTACATTATTCCTTCGTGTTCTTTTCTCCACAGACATCAGTTCAGCCTCTGTGAATTTAAAAATAAATCAAGCTGTAATTAACCTATTTATGGAAATGAAAAATTCTCTATCACATCTCCTTTCCTCCCCTACAACAAGGTATCTGCTCCTCCTGTTTGTTCTCAATAACAAACAAAATTCCTTGGGCCGATGATATTATTTGTCAGCCAGCATGGAAGAATACTGTGAGTCATTGTATTTCCTGCTATCTGTTTCTATCCTTTTTAAATATATGAAGCTTTTGCTCATCTCTTCATTTCCTTAATATTTCCCTCATTGTAGGTCAGTAAGCTTCACACCAGACACTATCTTTCTCGCCAGTTTACTCACTCCTCCTTTAACTTTCTTTAGACAAATCACAGATTTATTTTTGTTTCCCATTCTTTTCCAGTTATCTTAGAAATATTTTTCTCCCTGTCTTTGTTCCACTTGTGAGAAAAAGGGGGCTAATCCAGACTATTCTATATAGAGTATTGCTGGCAATATCTCTATAGTAAAGAGAGTGAAACCTGGAAGCTTTGATGTGGAATTAGGGAGAATAAAGAACCAGTGCCTTGAACTTCTAAACCCAATGAAAATACACAGTAAATGCATTCAGGGTCTTTGAAAGTCAACGTTTGCTTCCTTATCTTTCTCTAATTAAATCTACTCTCACAGAACAGAATCTTGATTTTTGTTTTGTGTTTCTCTTTGCTGTTTCAAGGATATTGTTTGCTACAATTGTTCTAACACAATTGTACAATATTTCAGTTCCCATTGAGGTTAAAAATGCTTTTGCTAAGTGGACCCTTACAGATGATGCATAACATTTCATTTTGTCTTTGAGGTCAAAGCAATCAGCATATGACTTTTTGAAAACATTTATTTCCATCAAGGTACTACTGTGTACTAATTTCTTATGCTTGATGAATTTTATTAAATATTTTATTGCCAATCATTTATTTTCAAAACTGAATGCCTCCACTTCCTTTGCATCAAACAAATAACCACCTTAATAGGTAGGTTACTAACACTCCAGTTTTTAATGTCTATTCATTTATTCATATGGCAATTCTTTACAACAGTTAATCGTAGAATGCTTAGTACATACCAGGCATCATGCTAAGTCCTGAGACAGAGATATTTAAGAAATCCAAATTTCAGGTGCTCACACTCCAGTGGAGGATGTCAGATGAGTAAAAAGAATTATAAGATAGTGACAATTATAAGATAGTGACAATTATAAGACAGTGACTAAATGATAACAGAGATACAAAGTGCCCTAGGAACACAGAAGAGGGTACTAACTTATGCACTGAGGTCCAGACCTGGAAACTTTACTCTCAGAAGGGTTTTACTTGTATGGTAGGCGGTGGAAAGAAACTAACAATTGTAATGTAACCTTGAAGAATTAACCTCATTGGACTAATAGCTGAGCAGTGATTTCTAGGCCTGATTGTCATACATCTGGTGTAGTAGTATGGGCTTTGGAATTAGACACTACTTACTAAATAGTGGCCCCTCTAAGATTCAGTTTTCTTATCTACAAAATTGGAATGATGACACCTGCCTCATTTAGCTTGAATGAGATAATGATGTTTCTATCTTTTCTTTAAGCCCCTCCTGATGGAATTTAGAAATAACAAGAGTAGTGGAAAAATTGAACTCTGATAATCGCACTTGGTAAACTCAAGCCCCAGGTTAAGCAATTTACATACCTAATTCTTTAGATCATCATCACAACCTTATTAGGTACATATTATTATTTCTATTATCTTCAGTTAACGAGAATGAAAATCAGGTTTACAAAAGTTCAATGATTTGCCCAAAGACGTGGTTAGTAAAAGATATTGCAGGAGCTTGAATTTACACCTGCATGGCACTGAAGTCCAGGTTCTTACCCACTCTTTTGCTCTTGTTCCCTGTCTTGGTTTATTTTGATTGATGAATATGGCCACACTTGTCTCACATGTTTTGTTCCCAGACAGAAGATTATGGTAGACATTGGATTATACTTTCCATGGGGACATGCACTATGTGTGTTTTGCTAAGCAGAATTGTCATCATATTGCACAGAATCTAGTACCAAGATGGCACACCTATTTGTAAAGGTGCAGGCTATGCTGATGTAACAAAGGGACTCTAAAACACAGATATTTATTTTCCTCTCACATAATAGTTTATGGCTGATGGGTAGGCTTGACTTTGCCATTTTCAGTAAGTAGGCAAGAGTGAGAAGTCCAGGTCAAGGATTTTCTTCAAGGTAAGTGATGCTGAAATTGCCCCCACTCTTTCCACTCAGTTGACATTAGCGCATACTTAGGTCACACACCTGTAAGATCAACTGGAAAATGTAGGTTCTAGTTGGACAGCTACCTGCTCAGGAAGGAAGTGTGATGGTTCATTTTAGGTGTCAACTTGACTGAATTCAGGAATACCTAGCAACTTGGTAAAGCATGATTTTGGGGTGTGTTTGTGGGGGTGTTATCAGAGGAGATTAGATATGAGTCTGAAGGATTAGATGGAGAAGATCTGCCCTCAATGTTGGCATGAACCATCCAATCTACTGGGGGCTGGGAGAAAACAAAAATAGAGAAAAAGTGAGTATGTTGATTTTGCTGCTGGGGCTGGGATAACTTCTTCCTCTCCTATTCTAGGACAATAACTCCGGGCTCCCCAGCCTTTGGACTCCAGTGCTTAACAAGAAGGCCCCTTCAGGATTCTCAGACCTTTGGTTTCGGACTGAGAAATACACCATTGGCTTTCCTGGTTCTGAGGCTTTTGGTCTTGGACTGAGCCACGCCGTCAGCATCCCAGGGTTTGCAGCTTGCAGATTGCCTGTCATGGGACTTCTCAGCCTCCGTAATCACGTGAGCCAATTCCCCTAATAAATCCCCTCTCATATATTTATATTTATCTGTATATATCCTATTGGTTCTCTCTCTCTGGAGACCCCTGAGTAATACAGGAGGTGAGAATAGATTTGGGGATACTACCAGCAATTTCCATTACAGTGCTCAATGAATATTTATGGAATGAATGAATGAAGACAATCAAAGCATGTAAGTCAACCTGGGCCCCAATGAGATCAAGGCAAAGATGTTAGTTTGATCCACTAGCTTAGAAATCTATGCCAGCATGCCAATGTGTCTTTCCAGCTAATTCTTGCCAAAACACATCTTTAGTCAGAGCTACCTATTGTAAATATCTCTTCACTATAGTGTTTTCCTTTAATCTATGCCTGTCAACTTTTCTCCTGAATGTCAGAATGGGATCGAAGCCACAGAAGAGTTTATTTGAGCTCCATGGATTATGCTGCCCTCTTAAGGAAGATAAAGTGACAGGTTATACAGTACTTATCTATATCACCTGTCAGAGACTCTGTATCTGGGGGCAGAGAGAAGATCAGGAGTTTTAGCTGGTTATTTGTGATTCTCTTTCACAACTACCTGTGAAACTACCTTGTGTATCTCTGACATTGGCAAAATATAGTTTTAGTTCTCCTAAAGAAAGTGCTGGAAGTTAATTCCCTATGAACTTCTAGACTCTATCAGATCAATATTCTGAGTGGGAAGTCTATCCTAGCAACTTCTTTTCTGCAATGTGACATTATCTTGTTAGAATTTTTTTTTTTAACAGCCAGTGTAGGAGCCTGTATAGTGTGATGTCCAACTGGTGGCAGATAATTTGTCCCACATAGAGTGTGACCACTCTTCTTTGTTGTCCAAGTATATGGCAGAGTTTTTAAAATTTCACTGAGTCAGTAGTCAGAATTACAATAGACTTTGTGAATGTAGAAGAGGCAAAGCCACAGATCTGGGGGGGCTTGTAAGCGAGGCGGTATTCTTCAAAACTTACCAAGGTGGAACCTTTCTCACTTGTAAGGCTGAAAAAATAAAGAACAACTACGGAAACCTTATATCTCTTTAAGCTCTTTCATTCCTAAGAGCTTAAAGTGACACTCTAGACCTACATCTCATTTATTTTCACAACATCCCTGTGGAGTCAGAGGCTAGTTTTTCTTCACTGTTCATGCTGTTCAGAGGGAAGCAATGCCCTGAGAACTCAAATGACTTGCATTCAAGGTCAAAAAGTGAGAAGTTGTAAAGCCAACACTTGAATTCAGGTGTTCTGACTCTTCCCCTAGTAGCTGCTTTAAGATGAATCCATTTGGGAAAGAAATTTAGCTGGGAGAACTAAAAATGTATCATAAATAAACATGATGTCATGATACATGAAGGTTCAGATCTGGAAATGTTTCTTAGTCTGCAGATTAAAAAATGCTTTTGATGAGTCGACAACATTCAGTGCTGTGAACTGTTCTTACTCCATCAAGCCATAGGTACAGAGATCATCATTCTGTATTTAGTTTGGAATGATGCCCCAGAATCAGAGTTGCTAAGTAGCACTAATGATTTCACAGATTTCAGGAAGAATAGGGGACATTGACCATGACACATAACGATTCTTATTACATGGTTGCAGAATAGAATACTTGTTATTACCAATTAAAAAGTGGGGTGAACAAAATCTAAATTCATGGACATGTAGGGTTGGAGCAGAGTCTCCTTAGCCCTAATGGTAGCTTCATGTGAATCAGAAAATGTGCTTTTCTTCCAGGTGGACACAACCTTAAGCCAGGGTACACAGGTTAGTGAGCAAAGCTTTGGCTGGATTCAGCTTTGTTTATTCATCTCCTCACATGGATGGTCTTTGTGGCCATCTAAGATAGAAAAACACCCTTCAAAGTCGCCTAACTCACTTTCTCACATTCAGGTAATATAATATCATGTCTACCTCACAATAGAAATTAGTTCACTTTTTAAAAACTCTTGGCAAAAATATTTTCACAACTGCATCATATTGCTTCTCATAATACTTTGAACTCCTTGATGTTAGCATATGTTGAGGAGGAGGAGAAATAGATGCAACTATAAAATAAAAAATGGTTTGAATATTTTGACTAGCTTTTTACCAGAAAAAAAAAAAGGACTTAAAAGATACTTGAGGTGACCTTGCCTAAGTTGTCTGAAAATTCCTTCTCTTAAATAAAAAAATATGGGTATGGTTCATCTTTATATGAAGGAAGATATCATGAGTGTCCAATATTGAGAGGAAGCTGACATTTACATGTAATTTCTTAGGAAGTCAACCTTAGGCAGGACACAACTTTCAGCATTGGAAGGCCAGAGAGAGGGAAAACTTACGTTGTAGTAGGTCCATCTGATACATGCATCCTTGTAAGTAAAGGGATAATTTGTCCTACTTTTCTGAAAATCTAAAATTACCAACTTTCACTTGGGACCTGAGTTAGTATGATCAATCATAAAACAGATGGGACAAAAAGGAGATTAAAAGAAATAAACTACATTAAAAGTAGACACAGCCAATCTCTTTGATCCCACTTACCCCAAATTAAAGCACTATGTGATGGACAGTGACTTCCTCTCTGAGAAGACAGCAACAATCAGTTTTATATAGATTATGAATTTGCAGCATATTTAAGAAGCTTCACAAGAGGTGCGTTTATAATGTGCTCCCCGTTGAAAGTGAAGAACAGCAGAGGGAAGTGCTGGGATATAGATATGTAACCTGGACAAACTTCAGACAGCCCAATAAAAGAAGAGGGCCTAAATTTTCCATGAATCAGGATTTTAGATAAATGTAGGCCTGAAGATCAAGAACGACTAGCGCCTCCAAAATATAAGTAGTTGTGATAAACAAAACAAAACAAAACAGAACAAAAAAACCCTAGTTCCTACAAAAGTTGCTCTCTTTTTTAGACTCTATTATTTTTGTAAGAATATTATTATAAACATGTGGTCATGCAAATGTTTGATGGGTGTATCATAATTCACAGCTTAAGAAAAGGAGGTGGGCAGAAATTAATTGATTTGTTCAAATGGCATTAGCAAACAAAATTTCCAATTTCTGATTTCCATATGTTTCCATAAACTTGACAATTTCTAGAGTTTGCCAAATAAATCCATGAAATACCAATAGGTACTATTTGTTAAGTGGATACAATATACTAAGGTTTGCGTCTTCTCCAAATTCATATGTTAAAACCTCATCATGAATGTGTTGGAACTAATAGGTGGAGCCTTTGGGAGGCAATTAGGTCATTAAGGAGGAGTGCTGGTGAATGGAATTAGTGCCCTTATCAAAGAGATTCCAGAGACCTAACTAGTTCCTTTCACCATGTGAGGACACAGCAAGAAGGCACCATTCATGAACCAGAAAATAAGTCTCACCAGACATCTTAATCTGCTGGTACTTTGACCTTGAACTTCCCAGCCTCCATGACTGTGAGATTTTTCTGTTGTTTATAAGCCACTCAGTTTATGGTATATTGTCATAGCATACTGAACATTCTAAGACATTGTGAATAATTATTATGTGTATTAATTACTATGCTAAATTCTTTACATAGTATGATGGACTGAATTATGTCCCCAGTAAAATATATATGTTGAAACCCTAGCCTCCAATGTGACTGTTTTTGGAGATAGGGACTTTAGGCAGGTAACTAAAATTGAATGAAGGGCTGGGTGCAGTGGCTCATGCCTGTAATCCCATGCACTTTGGGAGGCTGAAGAGGGTGGATCATCTGAGGTCAGGAGTTCAAGACCAGCCTGGCCAACATGGTGAAACCTCTACTAAAAATACAAAAATTAGCCGGCTGTGGTGGTGAGTGCCTGTAATCCCAACTACTAGGGAGGCTGAGGCAGGAGAATTGCTTGAACCTGGGAGACAGAGGTAACAGTGAGCTGTGATGTGCCAGTGCACTCCACCCTGGGCGACAGAGCAAGACTTTGTCTCCAAAAAAAAAAAAAAAAAAAAAAAGATTGAATGAGGTCATAGGGGTAGGGCCCTAATCTGATAAGGCTGGTGTCATAATAAGAGAAAAAGAGACTCCAGAGATCTCTCTCTGTCTCTCCTTGCATGAGCACAGAAGAAGAGCCACATAAGGACACTGCAAGACAGAGGTCCTCTGTAAGCCAGTACAAGAGGCCCCACTAGAAACCAACCCTGATGACACCTTGGTCTTAGACTTCTGCCTTCCAGAACTGTGAGAGTGTATATTTTTGTTGTTTAAATCACCCAGTCTCTGGTGTTTTGTTATGGCAGTCCCAGTAGACAAATATATAATTAGCTCAATTTAGCTTCTTAATGGAAATGTGGTATTATTTTAGAAATTCAATATAGTGACTAGCAGTAAGGCTGTAGATCCTAGTTGCCTGACCTCCAATCCCAGCCCTACCACTTTCTACACATGTGATCTGGGAAAGTTCTCAATCTCTCTATTCACATGATTTTTTCATCTGCAAAATGAAAGTAATAAGAAGTATCTTTCTTATTGGGTGTGGAGAGGGTTAAATGCATTAATGTTTAGTATGATAGTGACAGGCATAGAGAAAACACTCAATAAGAATAAGCTATTTTTATTAGCCCCATTTTCAGATGGAGAAACTGAGGCCTAGGGAGATTAAAGATCAAGATCAAGATTATTCAGCTACTAAGCTATTAATATGGGAAGTACCATTATTAGAGCCAAATTTCTTATTTTTAGAAACCAAGGCCTTCATCTTTATACTGTGTTGACCTTCAGGCAAAGCACAATCAAATGAGATATGCAGTTAAATTTTTTTCTAAATAGACTAACAATCTAAACATTTTGCAATTTGCCTGCTTGCATTGCAGAGCCAGAGCTCTAGTGGGGCATTTTGAACCACTTTACCTTGCTAAAATCACCAGGGCTTTGAATGTCAGGCAGGAAGAAATCTATTATTTCTCCCCAACATAATCCCAACTTGCTTTCTCTTGTTTCAGCAGTTCTAGGAAATGTCCAAAATATAGGCTAAGCACTCTGGTAAGTGCTTAAAGTATACGAGGAAATTTAGCTATAGAAAATGCTACATAAAAACCATGCAGTGGGCACTGAGAATTCCAAGGTAACCTCAGTCTACTAAGTTTATTGTACTTCATTCCATTGGGCAGTGAGACCTAGATGGGTTTGTAAGACATTGAGAGATGTTGGTCTTTTGGCAGCTTATTCGTCTCTATGGTAAGTACTGCATACTGGGAACAATTAGGAAATTCCTCCCATCTTTGTCTCAGGTAAACCATTATCTCTGACCACTTGGTTGGATTTCTATTGGCTCTGGCCTTGGTTCTCTGGTTGCTTATGGTATGATTTGTAAGACATGACTCACCTTCTGGAAAGCTAGAGGCCACATCACTGTCAACTATTGAATATACTCTTGACCTGAGACCATGATGCATGTTAAATGCTCTTTGGTGTGGCCAGAGGGAGAGGAATTTAATTGCTTTGGCTTATGATGGGCCATCTTCTCTTTGCTCTTGATGTTTTGCCAGAGGTGCTCAGTTGATCTTCCATGATCTCGTCTCTGTACACAGTTGGTCCTCCAACTCCTACTTCTCTTCATAGTATATCTTTGTGTTTCCATCATTTAGCACATAATAATTATTTGCTGTACTTCGAGGTCATTGAAGGTAGGAAGTATATATATATATTGCTATATATATTCATATATATGTACACACACATATATTAGTCTAGATGCTATGGGCTATGCTGGGCATTGGAGATAGTTTCAAGGCACTCAAAATGTATTTCCTGAATGAATGCACCAGTGAAGGGATTAATGGGTTCTACTCAGTTGCTGTTGAATAAAGAGGACCTAGCAATATACATTTCCATGTTATAGGATATTGGAAGGTAAAGGATTGAATAGATATTTATATATGTGCACTTCTTTGAAACATGGCCAGAAGTCAATATCTTCTCAGGCCAAATGGCAATACTTAAGAACTGGATAACTTTCAAATTTGTAGGTGCTGGAAGATACTAAGTATGTTGGCTTAGTGGAAATTCTCCAGCTTCTTCAATTGTCAGAACTAAATGCTATTCTGAGAAGGAGCTCTGATGTCCCCATGGTAACAGGTCCCCATTAAAGGCATGACATCACAAAGCTGTCCTTGTTTGAAGACACTTGGGAATTTCAGGTATAAACGGAGATACTGTTAAAGGCAAATTATACATACATATTCTGTGTAATTATGTGCACATATATAGATATGTCTAATTTAGCCACATCTCTCATTTAGTTTTGTTTATCATTAGGCTTTTTAGTGACTTAAATCTCAGACGTGGATATAGCTCCAGGTGCTTAAATAAAAGCTCATTTAAATTTTGGAGTAAATATCAATTCCTTTGCTTATTTACTTATTATTACTCTTAACACAGTGAAGAGAATGTTGATTCTTAACATAACCTCTGAAATGGACACATATACTGTCTGTATGCAAAATCACCCAGCACCTTTGCTGGCCATTCATAGCCTGGGCCAGTACTAGCAGCATGCCCGAAAGAGGGTATTTTAGAGTTAAGAGAAAGAATTGTCCAGACAACTTGGGCAAGGTCACTCAAATACCTTTTTTTTTTTTTTTTTTTTTTTTTTTTGAGATAGGGTCTCACTCTGTCACCCAGGCTGGAGTGCAGTGGCATGATCTCGGCTCAGTGCAATCTCTGCCTCCCGAGCTCAAGCGATTCTCATGCCTCAGCCTCCCGAGTAGCTGGGAATACAGGCGTGCACCACCATGCCCAGCTAATTTTTATATTTTTAGTAGAGCTGGGGTTTCACCATGTTGGCCAGGCTGGCCTCAAACTCCTGACCTCAGGAGGCCCGCCTCGGCCTCCCAAAGTGCTGGGATTACAGGCATGTACCTCAAGTATCGTTTAAGTCTTTTTTTTTTTCTGATAAAAGCAGTCAAAATATTTAAAAAATTATTTTGTAGCTGCATCTACTTTGCAGTGTCAGAAAAAGAACACAATTTTTTTTTTTAAAGAAAGAAAACATAAGGTCCATGGATTTGGGAAGGGTCTTGATTCCCTCACCAATAGCATTATCCCTTTGCCTAGTTATGGATTCCCTTCCTATCAGAGACAATGCTTTTAATGGTTCCATTTTTATGTTATACAATGCAGCCAGGAAAGATGTTAGGCAGACTGGATTAGCTCTGAAAATGCAGAAAAATATGACAAGGTGAAAGCCTAGCCATGAAGCTGGTTAGCTCATAAATAATAAAAACTTGACAGAACTTGTAAGAAGAAAATGTGAACAATTTGCATAAGTGTGTTGTAGGAACAAGTGTGTCTAAGTGTTTATGCTGGCTAAAGAGATGCTCTGAGCTGGAGTATTTGCCAAGGTGACTCTTCTCTCTATGGTGCTTTTTTAAAGGTTCTTGCTGTACTTCCCCCCACCGGCCCCACTCTCACCCTCCCAATGGCCCAGCAAATTCTTTGGAATTGTTAAAGATATGAAGCTGAATGTTTTTGGCTTTGCTTATGACATTGAGCCACACTAAATTTTTCTGAATGAAAGTCTAATGCTGTTTTTCTAAATAATATCTATGTGTTGTTCCTTCATTGACATTCATATAAGGAAAAATGTTTTACATTTTCTATATTTCAAATGACTCCAGAGAAGTGGGCTCCGCGAGGATTTTCCTGAGGGCTAGCGTGAACAAAATACCTGAGGATCAAAAATCACTTTCTCTATATCTCTCAAATCCCATGCAATTATAAGTAAATTTCTGTTTCTTCCCAGTGGAAAAAAGTTCAAATAGGAAGCTAAAGCTGGGAGGAAACTTAGAAAACATGTTGTTCAATGCCCTCATTTTCTAAAATGAAGAAATGAAGCCAGAAGAAGAAACTAAGCCATGATATGAATTTGTGGCAGAACCAGAGCAGGAAAATAGGAATCCCAGCTACAAATTTATTGCTAGCATGAGGGAATATCTATATCTATATATGTATACATGTAATATATGCATATGTATGCATACAATATATGATACATATATCCCCGCATGTTCACAATAAACTAACTGTACATATATATGTGAGTTCACATATATGTGAATATAGCTTAAATTCTGATTTAATCTAACCTCCCTTACTACTCAAAATGTGATCTGGGGACCAGCAGTATTGCTGCCACCAGGAGCTTGTTAGAAATGCAGAATCTCAGGCTGTACCCCAGACCTACTAAATCAGAACCTGCATTCTAATAGGATCCCCAGGAGATCCACATGTATTAAATTTAAAAAGCACTGTTCTAACAATTCCTGATTTTTATGTTAATAAAGTATAGTTATTGAGAGTCCCCCAAATAATCCAAACTTTCATTTTATGTGTTGATTTTGCATCTATCTTTTCTCTCCTTCACTAAATTTTACAGGCACTTTAAACTACTACAAAATGAAATGATATTGAAATTTGTCACTTCCATTCCATCCTTGCCTTTTAGTAGAAAGGGTTATCTTCAGTTCAGATTTTGCCTCCTCCTATTTAAATAATTGTTAATAGTATTGCATGTTTGTTCTTCTCTCAAAAGTGTGCTAAGTACATTGTACCCATTATCTCATTTAATCCATGCAACAATGGTAAGAGGTAATAATGATCACAGTCTCCATTTTACATAAGAGAAGACTGAGGTTGGAAGAGATCAGCTGACAGCTACAATGTGTCAGAGCCTGGACTCGAACCTTGATTTAACTTAGTCCAGAGTATGAACAATAACTACAATATTTATTGCTTCTGTAGTCCAAAATTCTAATTTTTTTATTTTTTCCAACATTTATGCCTCTAAAAAATTTAGTTATCTTACCAAGTAAAAATTAGACATCAAATTTAGCACAGTTCCGAGTGCCTAGTGGCTACTTGAGCAATATTTGTCAGATAAATGTGTGAATAAATGAAAGACCCAAGTCTCTCTGAGAAGAAAGCACATGGTCTCTTCATAACACCAGGAGAAAGAAGAGATGTCCATCAGAACAGACGTTTCCCATTTGGGGGTTGTGTTCACTTGTTGTCTCTAATCCTTCCACCCCCTTTCTGCTTTTCCTTACCTCTGACCTATATGTTACTGCAATACCCTATAGTTCTACTAAATTTTCAGGTTTTACTCTCCTATTGTAGAAAGTAGCCTGCCTGGGGGACTAAGGCCAAATCTAGTGACATCCTTCCTTGGAATCCCTGAACTACTATTTTAGGGATTCTCAGAAAACCCTCTGAAGTCTGAATCCTCTTTCATCTCCTGGGAATTTTACAGCTAGAGCATCAGGCTTTAAGGCTTTGAGACCTTTGCACTCTAGTGTCAGTAAAAAGATCAAGAACCAATCTCCGGGGAGGGAATAAAAACATAGGGACCCTGAATGCATAGGGCCTGAGAGGGATGGGGGATGAGGAGAAACCAGGGCTGAACCATTTCAGAGTCATTCCATGAGGACTGATGATAAGTGCAGGGCTGGCTTTGACAGGGTAGAAGGTGGCAGGAGTCAGGGCAGTGCCGGGAAAGCCCTGAGTACCCAACTCTATAGCTGCCACTTTCCAAGGATGTGGTACAGGAAGATAAGGATCACACCTCTCTGAGCATTACTTCTTAATCTAAAAAGCAATGGGCTAGGGTGTTTTCAGTTCCTTTTGTTTGGGAAGGTGTTTGTTTGTTTGTTTTTGGTAAAGGAGCAAGATGCATTCTGGAGACAACTTCCCTGGGGCCAAGTTAGCTGTGTACAGCTCGATTTGGTCTGTGGTCTCTCCTCTGGCCTGGCCTTTTACCCTCATCAGTGGTTCTCTTGATTCTGGCGAACAGTCTCAGCACCCTATGATGCCCATTGCACCAGCTGATTTTCAGACGTTGAAAGGCATTGCAGTATGCCTTTCAACCTCCTGGGGAAACATGTTTCCACCTCCTGGGGAAACAAGAGAACGGGTACACCTAGCCTAAAGGGATGTTTCAAGATTTGCTAAAGGAATTTTTTTTTTAAACTTCTGAGCTGACAATGGTGATCTGAATGTCAACCATTATTTTACTATTTTATTTTGTAAATGATTAATATATTAAAGAGTCCTTGCCACATATGCACTCATTGATTCCGGGTGTGTGTGTGTGTGTGTGTGTTTGATTTGATTTAGTTTCCAGAGTGGAAAAAAACCTCTTTGCTTACAAATTTATAGTCCTTCAGCAAGGACTATATGAGAAATTGATTTAGGTATCCTCATTCATTCAACCCAGATATGTGGAGCATCAGCCATGTGTAGATATTATGCAGGAGTTAGAGATAAAGATAAACAAAAAATACAGCCTCTGGTTTTAAGGAACTCCTACTACAGTGGAGAAGAGATAGATATGCAAACAGGTAATTGTAATACAAAATCAGAAATCATATAGAGGAGATGGCAATAGAGTGTTGTGGGAACACACAGGAGGGTGGAGCAGGCTCTGGGAAATTAGCTGAAGTTTCATGGAGGACATGCTATCTGCAGATGGTGAAGCTGCAAAAGTGGAATTGTACATTATTTCTCTAACCTTGAGATGACATTTGATTGCATAAGGGCTTAGTAATGAATCTTTCTCCTTCTCTGTGCTCTCTCTGTTCAGCAAACAATTACAATTAGCTGAAATGAATCAAAGTAAATTGTGTAGGGTTAAAAGTAAATGCTACCCTTTGTCAACATAGGTTGGCTCCTGGAAGCTGCAGAGAGCACTCCATTTTATAGTTTTTGTGATTAAAGTTTTCTCCAGCAGTCCCTTTACTGGAAATAGGTAAGCAAAGCAAGTGGGCTAGCATGCAACATCACAGATCCTAGTATTTCATTCTTCCCTGCTTCTGGCGGACTTAGCAAGATGTCATCTGCCCAGCGCACAAGGAAAATAAAATTGCTTGTATGAGGCCCTGGTTACAGTGAAGAAGAGAGGAAGAAGGAGGAATTCAATCTTTGGCTTAGAAAAATCTAATCCTCTCAAGGTATATTGAAGTTTGCAAGGCAGTTATCTTTCTGAGCAGCTAGATGCTACCTGGAAATGTAGCTTCTAATAGCCTTGGTGAGATTAAGTGAAGTTTCTGCAACTGTGGTCATCGCACACAGGTCACAAAGGTTTTGATGCCTTTCTCCCACTCCCCGCAACCCGAGTCAGCCGTACTTGTGGTCTCTTCCAGGCTCCTCTACCCCGTGCCTTCCAGCTCTTCCCTGCTTCCCCCAATCCACTGACACTCTCCATAGCAGGAAGGAGAAATAAATGGCTAGACAGCTTTGAAGCATCAGTTTAATAGAAATTGATGGAAGTGATTCAAGAGGGCCACCATTCTATTATTCTTGCTGCAAGAAAGGTTATCAGGGCTTGATGGAGCCATACTCTCTTTCTGAAGTATTTTGTGACTGAGGAGTCTTGATGTTTACTGGACTTGCAAGGGAATTGGGACAGAAGGGAATTGTAAAGGAAATTGAACTGTAATTGATATAAGGTCAGTCACAGGATGGTGGGAGGGAATAGAGCTATGGGATGGTTTTTGGATGGAGTGGGAAATTACTGCTCCAAAGTTGGCATGAAGACCCTTTGTTGTAAAAAGTGTAATTTGAGAAGTCAATTTGTGGGTCTAGTTTCATGATAGAGGATGTAGTCTTTCAAACTGAAATATATATTGGTAAATATGCAAACAGACTTGGTGGCACTATCTTATGTCTAATATTCTTTGCATGTAAGTTAATCTCTGAAGAAATTTAGGCTTCCTAGACAAAAGGCACTTTAGCAGCCACCGCCTGGAATTCTGTATAATTGTATTTGGATTTTGATTTAAATTTAGTGTTTCTTCTTTTGTTTTTACTTATTTCCTTCCTTTCGTCCTCTCTTCCTCACTTCCTCCCTCTTTCTCTCCTACGTCTATGTTTCTTTCTTATTTACTTATAACTTCAGTTGCCCTTTCCAACCATACAGAAGGGATAATGTTTTATAAGTATACCCCCAAAGTCCTTGCCTATACCACAATTCAGGCTGAGAAGTGACCTTCCTGAAAAATGAGATACCCGCAGACTCACAAGTAGCATAGCTTTTCTTTTTTGATCATTTGCAAAACAGGCATAAACTTATTATTACCTAATGATTCTTGTAATTCTCCATGAAAGAAACCAAGTTAAACTGCATAAGAAAGACAAAGGGAGAACTATTGGCTTACAAAAATGGGAAGTTCAAAGATAGCTCTGAGGTTCCCTCTGCTAGAGGGAAGGTCTCCAAGTATACTGTTGGGGCTGTCTCTGCCATCGTCTCTAGACTCTGTTTCTGTTTGTGTTCTTCATGATGATAGGCTGATGGCAGCGTTAAGCTCATATCCCACAGTAAAGAGTAAAAAAGAAGGGTTCTTTTTCTGAGTTTTAGGTAGTATTCTTTTGGAAGGAAACTGACATGCTCTGACTGGCTAATGTGCCCACGGTGGCTTAGGGAGTGGAGGACAGTGATAGGTCAGGTCTTTATTCCACTCTTACAGCCAGTGAACAGGTGGGCATTGTGATGAACAGTCTTGCTGGAATCAAATGGAATAGGAAAGAGACAGTGCCCAAAAGGAAAGAGCAGGCTAAAAAGACAAATATAGCAGATGTCTACTATTTTACTCTCCTGGTAGTCTCTCTTTTACGTGGCTTTCACTCTGGGGAAGGATAACATTCTCTTGGTAGGAATATGCTTTGGTTCTTCTCTTTAGAAATCCAAAGTCTTATATAGACTCTGACCTCAACTTACCTTTTTGCCTTTACTTTGTTTTATTCCTAGAGTCATATCTAGGCTCCAGCCAAACATGATCAGTCATTATTCTCTCAATATTTCCTTTTCCATGGCTTTGTTTTGAGGACTCTAGGTTGTCAGACTAGGGTGCTTTCACAAATTAAAGAATAGAATTTTTAAAAACTTCTATTTTTTTATTTCTGAAATTGTACCAAGGGTTAGAATTTTTTTCAAGATGCAATAATCCTGACTGGCATTTGAAGAACGTCATGTTTTTCTGGTTCTTTTGTTGCTCTTCCAGCAAATTAAAGACTGTTGTGTTATATACCGCATTGTCCTAATTTGTTATATGTCTCTCTAATTAATTTTTTTCATATTTCTTTTTAGAAATATTTTTATATCTTTTTTCTTTCATTGTAAGTATTCTGAACAATAGCAAAATACATAAAAGACGTAAATTATTGTGTTGTCAGAGGAGACTGAAATAGAGATGGTGCCCATGAATGTCTAAGAAGAAAATCAGGCCCTAGATAAGAAAATCCCCCAAATCCTCTGTAGCATTTTGGCTAATACTGCCTGTTTTTCATTTTTGAGTGTGGATTGCCACTGTGACAGATGCAACAAAAGAGGTAGGAAATTCAATAGATATATTGCAAAATTAGGATCTGGGGGAACTCCTTGGAAAGTTTGCTTTTTTTGAGTTTTTCAAGCAATGTGAAAATGGGAATATCTTCATTTCCTGTATTGTATTCTTAGATCTTTAATAACCACAATAGTATGGGGGCAGGGAAAACATTTTGCAGTTTTAGCTTATTAACTAGTACCTTCTTTGGTTTCTAATACCCTCTTTCTCTTATTTCCCACGCTGCAGTCTTTAGTCCTTCAAGATTCAATTTGTGCTTGACAGTCTTAGTGAAGCTATCTCTGATAGCCTGGGCTGAAAATACTGTTTCTGTCTGTCATCCTCTAAAACAGTTGTTCTCAAACTGTGGTCACTGTGTCAGCAGCATCAGTAACACCTGGGTACTTGTTAGAGCTGCAAATTCTTGGGCCTTGCTCCAGACCTACTGAATCAGAAACTCTGGCGGTGGGGCTTGGCAATCTGTGGTTTAACAAGTCCTCCAGGTGATTCTGATGCACACTAAAATCCAAGTACCCCAACTCTAAAACTTAGCATTCTGCCTCATATTTACATGGGGAAAGTATTATATTTGCCATAGTAGATAACATGCTACTGGGAGGAGCTTTATGTCCTATTGCTTTTTTAGGCCTGTGTAAAATGTAGAGGACATTGCAAACTGAAAGTTTGTAGACGAGCGGGCATAATAGGTTGTAGGGCTTACATAAGAAAGAGATAAGGGATCAGGATCCTAATCCAGTTTCTCAGTTTTCCAAATTGCCTTCTTCTTTGACTGAATGGACTGGATAATTATTAAATTCCTATTAAACTTTATGGCCAAATCCCTATTTTGCTTTATGTGGTGTCTGCCTGAACACAGAATAGATGTGCTCTCACACTGTAGGCAGTAGATATACATTCGTTGATGATAATCTGCTCCATTTTTGTATTCTAGCAATTGCAGTACTATTGTTTAGAGCTTTTGTGGAGTCTGCTGGTCAAGTTTAAGTAAAGGGCAAATCACCTTTAATTTAAATATATAGAACAGTCTATTAAACATTTTTGTTCTTCAGAAGACACTGTTCCGTTCCATCAAAATAGACTTTCACTCATTACAGGTGTTGCCGTAAGGCTACTGAGCTCTCTGGGTGTCTAGCCTTGCCTTCTTGTCATCAGCTATTAAAACTACTAAAACAGAAGAATGCTTAACCACTACAGCTGTTAAAACATTAGTACGTGCTTTGGTAAGTGCAAATTTAAATACTTTGAATGGCCCCTTTAGGGGATCTTCCTTCTCTTTTTTAACTTACAGTTCCATCAAAATTCAGCCATAATGTTACCTTTTTCACTCCCTGAATGTACTCATATTTCTCCACTATTCCCAGAAAAGGTTCAGTTAGCCATTGGTCTAAGGAATAGTGTTTAAGCTGTTAGTTTCTTATTTAAAATTCATCAGCCAAAACTTCAGTGACTTATTGGCATTGCCTTCTGTCTTTGACTCCAAGCTTTTATTACCCTAAAATTTCAAATGATGCTTATAGAATGGGTCAGGATAAGACTAGCAAAAAGGGAATCAAAGGGGATTGTTTTTCATCTTACCTGTCTTATAGAACTATAGTGCAATATCTAGCTCACAACCTATTTCTGATTCTTGAATTCTACATTTATCCCTGTTTCTCTCTTCTTATTTTAAATTCACATTCTGTCTTATACAAATGTTGGCTTCTTGTACATTGTCTACTAAATTTTATAGGATTTTCTTCTAAACTCTCTGGTTTGCTAATTCTTCTATATTTTCTCAATTAATTTGGGCTTTAAGGAATATATCAAATGTTACCACATTTTATAACTCAGTTTCTTACCTTTCTATACAGCTCTAGATCACTATTTTAACTATAATCCACTTGGTTAACTAAGAACTTGCTACTGAAAATGTGGTCTGTGTAGTGGTATCACTGACATCATCCCAGAAATGTTGTTAGAAACGTTGACCCCTGAGCCCACCGAAGACTTAACTGAATCAGAACCTGAATTTTAAAATTTGAGAAAAACAGTTCTAATGGGCACCTTCCAATTAATGAAGCCTAGACAGAATTTTTGACTTTGTTCTCCATCCAGTTCCCCACTGGGTGTCCTCCCTTCCTTTTCCCCATCTCCCGCTGTCCCAGCCCCATTTCTTTCTTTCCTTCACTCCTCTCATACAATCTATTGAAAAGTCTTATGATATCTACCTGCAACGTACATTGCAAATGCATCCATTTGTATCATTCTTCATGATAACCACTTTCTATCACTGTATGGTATTCACTATATATGGTCACTCATCATGAATTAAAGTTATATTTCTACACTTGTCTTTCGTCTTCAGTGCCTCCCTTCCTCTCGTCCCAACTAAAACGTAAAATCCTTCAGAGCAGGATCTTGTCTGCCTTGTTCACCTCTGTATCTCTAGTAAATAGAATGATAAATGGTGTGGAGAAAATGGCCAAAAAACATTAATTGAATTACTAAATGAATTGTGAGGGTTTTCACTTTCTCAAACAACATCAATCACAAGTTAGATGCTCCATGATAGTACGGATAGTTGAATTGGGACTCAACAGTGGCTTCTCTCTGGGTCTCATATTCTGATATGGAGAAATGATTCCACATTGAAAAGGGCATTTCCATTATGAGAAAACAAACAAGTAAATTAATAATCAATACAGAGGATAAAAAGATTTGGGTCATATCCATATTTAGTAATGCACCAGCTGTGTGACTCGAGATGTTATTTAAGTTTGGGTTTCAGTTTCCTCATCTATAAAAGGAAGACATTGCACTACATGCAGGCTGTTTACCATGTGTCATCCTGACCAAAGGTATTCTATGGTAAATGTTTTACCTACCCATCTCCCCCATTTTTCAAAACTTTTCTGACATACGTCAATGAGTAGGTCATTTGTGCTCATGTGTTATTGCTGTCAGGGGTCATGTTAGCAGCTTTGAATCAATTATAATTTTTAATTGAAGCTGAATGTATTTAATTATATAATTTTGAGCTGTCCAGTTTTAATTCCACCAAAATTACCTCAAGAAACTGGGACACTATAAAAGATGACTGACAAAGAGAAAAAATAGCATGACTAAAGCTTTTATATGCACGAACTCATATGTTATGTCCTATTTTTGTTATGTGTGCTAGGGGTGAGATTTCTCTATTTATTAATCTTATCAACAAAATAAGCTTAGTGTAGCCCACATACACAAAGATTACTGATCATCTAGCCTACAGTTTAAAAAACAATAAATTTTGAAGCCTTTGGACTGAAGATTCTCTAGGATCTCTCTTTTGAAACACATAAACATGTACATACATAAACATACAAATTGCTTTCAACGGTTTATGGAATATCTTATAGCAAATTAAAGATGAGTCTGTCATTCAATTATGAAAGATGTTGATATAAATAAATTTATTCATATATTTCAAAAAGTATGTAGGGCTTCCAGCCAAGGTAAAGAAACAGAGACCACATTTACTGTCTTCCCTATAATAAAAAAAACCCAGAAAATTTATGAAATGACTGTTTTTTTAGACATTGGACAACAAAGAACAGTGACCTCTGAGACATAGGATACAAGATGAGCCCTAAAAGTGCCCAAGATTACTGCCTGTTGAAAGCTTCAGGTTGTATGTAGCTCAGGGAAGGGGAGACTAACTAAGCACAATAACCTCCCAGAGTTGAGATGGAGCTGGGAGTCTGGGGAGACTAAGGCAGCTGGAACAATGGAAAGGGGAGAGCTGCAGAGAAAGGAGCTTTGGAGATCCAAAAAAGACCCTATCGAGTCTTCATCTGAATATTGAGCAGTGTATGTATGAGGAAACTAGTCAAGACTGGGAAAATAACCATCCAAAACGATTAGCAGGAAGCATGCTGAGAACTGACACAGGACCAGAAATAGTTCCTGCCCCATTAGCCAAAGCAGAAAACTTCATAATTCATGGTAGATTGGACAGAATACTCAGAAGAGTTTTGCTTCAATGGTGGGTTAAAATCAGACCTAGCCCTACATGCTGCAATGTTACTGCATAACAAAGCTTAAAAGTGGGCCAGAAAGTTGATTCTCTGTAACCTAACTTTGTCCCAGAACAAAGCTCAAGAATATGTACAGGAAAACCAAAGTCTCCAGGACTCAATGAAATAAAATTCACAATGTCTGGCATTCAATAGAAAATAATTAAGCATGTGAAGAAGTAAGGATGTACAATCCATAACCCAAAATGTCACAGAAGACTGAATTAGTAGATAAGAATATTAAAACATATATTTATTTTTTCAAAATAAATTTTATTGTGTATATTTGAGGCTTAAAACATGACGTTATAGGATACATATAGATAGTAAAATCTTATTAAAGTGAAGCTGACTGATACATCTATCATCTCACATAATTCCTTTCTTCTTGTGACAAGTGCAGCTAAATTCTACTTACTTAACAGAAATCCCTAATGCAATATAATTTTATTAACGTTAGTCCTCATGTTGTACACTTGATCTCTAAACTTGTTCATCCTACATATCTGCCATTTTGTATCCTTTAGCATACAGTATTTCATATTTTCAAGGACTTAGAGGTAAGATTGTAGATGTTAAGTAGGAATATAGAAGATATAAAAAGATCCAAATTAAACTTCTGGTCATGCAAACTATAATGTCTGAGATAAAAAAAAAAAAAAAGAAAACTGCCCTGGATGTGACTAACATCAGATTAGGCATTGTAGAAGAAAACATAAGTAAATTTAAAGATTTAGCAATAAACACTATCCAAAATGAAATACATAAAAGGCAAAAAAAATGAAAAATTCAAGATAACTTGAAGTTGTTTAATGTATGTGTAACTGAAATCCTCAAAAGAAGAAAGAAAGAATTGAGACAGACAATTTTTAAATAAATAATTGTGGAGGAATTGAATGTGGACACAAACAACGGTCATCAAGTCCTGGAACAGGTAGCCACTTGAAGCATTTATCTGGCACTGTTTCAGAGAAATCTTTATTTCAATCTATTCCTGTGTGTTAGTTATTGAAAAACAACAGACAGTCGCAAAACAAGCTGATCTTTTTGTGTTCTTTGAGCCCAGTCATGAAGGGCCCTAGTGACTGGGCCTCACACCAAGCAAATAGTTACAAAAGAGCTAGGGTCCCAGACTACACCAAAGCTTCATGAGACCTCTCCTCATCTGTGCATGGACGGGCAGCTGACTCTGGAGCCCAAGCTGTTGCTTCCTGGTCTGGTGATGCTTCCTCCATAGTCTGGTGTGTGTGTGTGTGTGTGTGTGTGTGTGTGTATATATATATATATATAAAAAATATATATATAATATATATTATATATATGTATATATATATAATATATATTATATATATGTATATATGTATATAATATGTATATATATGTATTTTTTCTTCTCCCTTTCCCACTGTGATTTGCTTATTATATCTGTATTGACATATACTTGGGATAAAGGCTGTTTACCCTCATACATTTCCAGCACAGAACAATAATGTCTGTTAATTTTTAGAATTTGAGGAAAACTTTAAACCCACAGATACAGGAAGTTCAAAGTATAAGAAACCCTAAATACATCATAATTAATTATTTAATGATTTTCCAGAGAAGAAAAATCAGACGCTGGAGTCCTAGAACATTATTGAACCTACAAGTGTTTTGGAGACTCCTGACACAATAAATCTCGAAAATACTATGCTGAGTGACAAAAGCGAGACCACCCCTCCCCACTGAAAGAGTACATACTATATGTTTCCATAAGTATAACATTCTAAAGAATAAAAACTATAATGACAGAAATAAAATAATTTGTTTCTCAAGATGCAATGTAGGGGAGCGATGGTGAGAACAGAAGGAAAGAAGAGAAAAAGACACAAGGTAACTTTTTGGGGGTGATGAGTGTGTTCATTTTTCTAATTGTGGAGATGGTTTAATGAGCCTATGCATATGTTAAAACTCATAAAATTGTGCAACTTAAATATGTGTAGTTTATTATAGGTCAGTTATACCTGAATAAAGCATTTCCTTTAAGCAAAAGTGTATGGTACTTTCTATGTGTTGGTTAACATGTTAAGCACTTTATGTGGAGTGTGTCATTTTGTCTTTATGAAACCTTGTGAGATAAACACTATTATTATTCTCAGGAAGCTTAATGATACTGTTTGGCTTTGTGTCCCCACTCAAATCTCATCTTGAATTGTAATCCCTAGGTGTTGAGGGAGGAACCTGGTGGGAGGTGATTGAATCATGGGGGCAGTTTCCTCCATGCTGTTCTCATGATAGTGAGTGAGTTCTCACAAGATCTGATGGTTTTGTAAGTGTTTGGCAAGTTCCTTCTTCACTTGATTTTTTTTCCTGCTGACTTGTGAAGATATGCCTGCTTTCCCTTTGCCTTCTGCTATGATTGTAAGCTTCCTGAGGCCTCCCCAGCCATGCGGAACTGCGAGTCAATTAAACCTCTTCCCTTTATAAATCACCCAGTCTTGGGTATTTTTTTATGGCAATGTGTAAACAGACTGATAAACTGAGTCTTGGCTAAGCAAAGTTACTAACCAAAGCACACAAAGTCAGAGAAAATGTTTAGACCTCAACTCAAGTCTTGCAGAATTCCAAAACATCTTCCCCATCCACTATTTTACATTCTAGGGTTAAATAACTGAGAAATTATTTTTGGTAATTATTTTAAAATTTCTCTTCTATGAAAGATCTTCCATTAGCATTTCAGTTTGGGGATTATAGGACAGTATTAGTTTCCATTCATATTCTCTAGCTCTTCGGCTTTTTCAATGTTAACTGCCCTGCCATGATGGCCTTGGGCCTTTGGGCCGACAGAGGCCAGTGGGTTCTGTCTCACAATTTGCTTACACTGACTCCTGCCTGTACTTTATTCAAGGTTTCCTACTCTCCTCTCCTGCTCCTTCTCTCCTTGATTCTGTGCTTCAAGCCCCAATTTTTGGTTTAGATTTTCTATTGAATTATTGCCTCATTAGGTCTCATTTTCCCAGAAAACTGTCTTTGGCCCTCTCCACCTTATATTTTGACTATTGATTCCATGGGATTCTTGGCGGTGACAGCACACAATGCTCTGGGCAGGAGACCCTGTTTCCACCAACCTAGGCCATGCACAAATCCCATGGCTCAAATATCTCCAGAGAACAAAAGTCAGATACTGGAGTTAGTGAACCAGATAAACTTTCAGAGATTAAACAAATTTGTTTTAAAAAAGAGTGTCTGCTATTGTGTATTGCTGTTTGGAGCTGTGCTGTACATCATCTGCTATTGTTACATTTGTTATATCAATCAATCAGAGGCAATTATGAAACTGCCATCTCCATCCTTTTCATTTAGCAAGGCTCTCTAATTCTGCAACTATTAATAACCTTTTTATTCCTCTTAGTGTATCATCCTTCTTTTCTCTGCTGCTTTTTTGCAACTTTTTTGCTGGTACTGACTTGGCTTATGAGACAGTTGCATGTAGAGGATGTTAAGAAATTAAAGAAGGCCGGGCACGGTGGCTCTCGCCTGTAATCCCAGCACTTTGGGAGTCTGAGGTGGGCAGATCACAACGTCAAGAGATTGAGACCATCCTGGCCAACATGGTGAAACTCCGTCTCCACTAAAATTACAAAAATTAGCTGGGCATGGTGGCGCGTGTTTGTAGTCCCAGCTACTCGGGAGGCTGAGGCAGGAGAATCGCTTGAACCCAGGAGGCGGAGGTTGCAGTGAGCTGAGATCGCACCACTGCACTCCAGCCTGGTGACAGAGGGAGACTCCGTCTCAAAAAAAAAAAAAAAAAAAAAAATCAACAATATTGGTTGCACCAGCTTGAAGTAATAGAGAATTATTTTCATAGTGGTGCCTAGTATGTACGTGACACCATCAATTATGTAAAGTATTTTTAGATGGAGAAAAAAAGATAATTTTCTTAAGGTCTGGATCTGAATATGATCATTGGATTGTATAAGAAATAATTTCACTGGTAGAGGAGAGTTGGGTGATTTCACCAAAAATTTCATGTCATGTCATAAACTTGCAGTCTGGCCAAGAAGCAGAGAGTTCACATTTATCTTTCTCATATCTAGTATACTAAGGAATAATAATGAAAATAAATGTTTGCTTCAGTAGCATGTGGGATTTTGAATTGGCACCTAAAATTCTGCTTCAAAAAGCTTCATTTCTGTGGAGTCAGAGATTTTAGAGATGAAAGCCAAATGCTAAGTGTGTGCTTACACCTGGGCTGTAAGTCTCTCTGCCCAGTGTTTTGCTTTCACTTATCAAATGCTATGTAGGAAGAGAGGGATGCAACTTCATGGCAGCTGATAGGAAAGAGGAAAAATTGAATATCTAGAATTACAACTGTCCATCTTGATTCTTTTGTTTATAAGCCATTAGACATTGGATGAAGTCCTTAACCTTTATAATTTTGTTTCTTTATAAAATAGTGGTATAAGACGAGTTGGCTTCAAAAAGATCATGGGAATGTGTATTATGAATGGATTTCAAAAATTTTTTTCATTCAAATAAACTCATGCTAACATCTTATAACACGTCTGAGCAGAATCTAGTTTGAAACACTCAGAAGGATAAGGCATCAGTTTGAAAAGAGCCCCTCTAAGTGTAATGTGAATTCTGCTAAATATTTTTATTTATTTATTTTTTAAGACAAGTTCTTGCTCTGTCATCCAGGCTGGAGTGCAATGGTGTGACTATGGCTCACTGCAGCCTCAAACTCCCAGGCTTAAGTAATCCTCCCACCTCAGTCTCCTGAGTAGCTGGGACTACAGATGCATGCTACCATGCCTGGCTATTTTTTTTATTTTTTGTAGAAAAGAGGTCTCACTATTTTGCCCAGGCTGATCTCAAACTCCTGAGCTCCAGTGACCCTCCTGCCTCGGCCTCCCAAAATGCTGGAATTACAGGCATGAGCTACCACAGCTGGCCAAATTCTGCTAAAATTGAAACAAGAATGAATGTCAAATTTATGGTCAAGCTTGGGTGGAAGAGTGGCAAAATCATTGATGCTATATGAAAAGTTTATGCAGACAATGCCCTAAAGGAATCAGAAGTTTACAAATGAATGATTTGTTCTAAGATGTTCACAGCAGCATACCATCCATATCAATTTTTGAGGAAAAAATTTATCTTTTTCATGTCCTAATTGAGGAGGACCAATGATTAACAACATTAACAATAGCCAACACCATAGACATCTCTACTGGTTCGGGTTACACAATTCTGCCAGAAAAATTAAAGTTGGGCAAACTTTCCACTCAATGGGTGCCAAAACTGTTGTGTCCAGATCAACTGCAGACAAGAGCAGAGCTTTCAATTGACATTTTTAAAAAGTAGGGTTAAGATTCTGATGCCTTTCTTCAAAGAATTGTTATAGGAGATGAAACATGGCTTTACCAGGATAATTCTGAAAACAAAGCACAATCAAAGCAATACCAAGAGGTGGAAGTGGTCCAATCAAAGCAAAAGCAGACGATCTATGAGGAAAGGTTATGGCAACAGTTTTTTTTAGGATGCTCAAGGCACTTTGCTTGCTCACTTTCTGTAGGACCAGAGAATGATAACATCTGCTTATTATGAGGGTGTTTTGAGAAAGTTAGCCAAATCTTTAGCAGAAGAATGCCCAGAAAAACTTCACCAGAGACTCCTTCATTATGACAATACTCCTGTTCATTCTTCTCATCAAGCAAGGGCAATTTTGCAAGAGTTTTGATGGAAAAATCCTTAGGCATTCACCTTGCAATCCTGATTTGGCTGCTTCTGACTTCTTTTTGTTTCCTAATCTTACAAAATCTGTGAAAAACTTCCATGTTAATAATGTAAAGAAGACCTCATTGGTTAAATTCCCAGTACCCTCAGTTCTTTAGAGATGGACTAAGTGGCTGGTATGATCATTTATGAAAGTGTCTTGAACTTGATGGAGCCGATGTTGAGAAAGTTTATGTTTACATCTTTCAATTCAATTTTTCATGGAGTTTTTGAAGTTCCCTTGTATTATCTGAAAGATTAAATAAATGAATATATTGCTGAACAGATAATGGGCACTTGATGATCGGTAACTAAAATGACAATCATATTGACCTATCCTGGTGCTTTAAAAAAACAACAACAATCGATTGAATTCCAAAAACACATCCACCATGGAACATGTTTTCTTCCCTACTCACAAAGAAAATGGTTAAAAAGTAGATCTTAGGTTTTTATTCTCTTCTGCCTGATTTACATTTTAGTGATTGCCTCATCACTGATTTTATACTAAATTTAGAGGTGTGACTAAATAATTCTGTTTTGCAGCATAAATTAAAAAATAATATACTTAGAATTGTACTTCTCCTTATTTTTCTCTTACTTCTCCTTATCAACATAAAATACCATTTACTGAACACCTACGCACAGTGCATGGCATACCATTCCTTGCTGTTTCTTAATTTTATTGGCTTTTTCTAAAATGTCTTCTATTAGAGAAAGGAAATAAAATCATTGAAATGTATGACATTTCTTTAAATAAATAGGGATTTATATAACTCTTGAAAAGAGATAATATAGATATGTATTTTAGTAACATTTTTTCACAAACATTGGTGACAGTAGTTTCCTAAAGAGTAACCATATATTCAAAATAATGAGCAAAACTGTTAGATGTTGGAAGAAAGAGGCAACTATTGTTTGTTTTCTAGTTTTTTTGGGTACTCATCAAAATATGATTTTTTTCTCCTTAGTGTATCATCTTGCTTTTCTCCTAAAGGAGAATTTTACCAACTTCCTTAAGAAGTAAAACCAACAATATAAAAATATTATGGCGTGCCTCAAAGTTTGACTGTTTGAAGAGGTAACTAAAGTAGTTTCTGATAAAATAATGGGGGATCAGAAAATGGAGTTTCCTTCTTGTTTGATCAAAAGGATGTTTGGGAGATAATATTTAGCCGAAAATATGGAGAACACTAAATGGAAGCTTTATCCTTTAACACAAAATGTGGAAACAACCCATAACATATTGCTTAATTGTTCTGATTATGTACTCAAAACCAAAATTTCACTTAACCTGGCACTGGGTAATCTATGGTCATGTAAAACTTGCTCAAGTAGACTAACCATGGCAGACTTTCCATTTGAGTTTCTTTGGCCTATATTCTCTAAAATCGTGCACTGAAAGGAGAATTGACTATGTCTGCAGGAGATTTTGGCTCTAAAATTGGCTGCCAGTATGTAACTGTGGGAAAATTACCTAGGAAGCAGATCCATTCTCCTGATGATCTGTTAACCAAATAACCAGTTCTGATAGTTTTTAACAACGTTAGTCAGCTTAACAGGAATATGAATTAAACTAAGTCTAATATTGTAACTGAGAAAAATGGTCAAGAATTTAAAAAATCATAAGAAGTTCAATTAAAAATGCTATTTTCCAGCCAACATTTTGACTTTTATACATGTTAGAATTGTTTCAGTTACTTATTTTGGATGTGAATTTGGATGCTTTTGAATGTCATTTTATATTTTTTCAAATTTCAAGCACTTTTAATATTCTGCTGCCAATATCTCAAATGGCATATCAAATTTCCGTTTGTATCTGTAACAATTTAAAATTTAAATTTAATTCAAAAGCATGTGAAATAATCACAATTTCAAATTAAATTAAATTTTAATTTTAAATTGAGCTTCTATTTTAAGTGGAATTAAATCTTTATTTTAATTTAAGTTCAATTTTCAGTTATTTTGATTAAGGAAAGATTGAATTACATTAACTGTTTAAATTAAATTAAGAATTTAAAATTAAATCCAAAAGCATCTTAAATAAACATAAATTGGAGAAAAATCTCATCAGATGGGAAACGCAGAAATTCTATTTGCCAATAAGAGACAATTGGGATAGTTATAAGTTAATTGACATACTGGACATAAAAGGGTTAAAAATTTCAAAGTGTGTAAAGAAAGTGGAGCTGTTCAGAATATTTTATTATAGTAGATTACATGATTAGTACCTCTAATATTCCTTGACTATAAATTAATAAATGCAAAGAATTTTAAAAAATGACTGAAAAATTCCTGAAACTGCTAAAATCTGACAAAACGGAAATAATGTTAAAATGGATCTAGAGATCAACAGAAACTGAGAAATTCCCATTATAAATGTTGACATTTCTGTTTTGCTAGATCGTTGATCATGAGACACCAAAATTCAACCTTCCTTTTAAGTTCTTAAAATATTCCTGTTTGATTTTTAGTTTTCTCATCACTTAAAGGTATAAAAAGCATTTTCATCAAACCAGTAAACTTAGTAAATAAAACAAATTAGATGTTTAGAAAGTTGGGTTTTGCGGAGTTAATTTTCAGGAAAACATGCTGCCGGTTGCTAACATCTCTAACCATTGGTTTTTGTATCTGTAAAATGAGAATGATGATAACGTTGCCATCTTCCTTCATATCTGACATTGTGAAAATGCTGTACCTAATTAATTATCTCATTTAATCCTGACCACCAGCCAGTGAGAAAGTTATAAATGAGGAAATAGATACTCAGAAAAGTGATTTATGAAAAAAGAGGCACAGGTAGCAAATGATGGAGCTGAGCTTCAAACCCAAATGGTATCACTCCAGAGATCAGGTCTTTAGGTGTTGGGCTAAGGTCAGGCCATGTTTTTTTTGTTTTGTTTTGTTTTTTTGAGACTTTTTTTTTCTGTGTTGCCCAGGCTGGAGTGCAGTGGTGCAATCTTGGCTCACTGCAAGCTCCGCCTCGTGGGTTCACGCCATTCTCCTGCCTCAGCCTCCTGAGTAGCTGGGACTACAGGCACGCGCCACCACGCCTGGCTAATTTTTTTCACCTTGTTAGCCATATGGTCTCAATCTCCTGACCTTGTGATCCACCCGCCTCAGCCTTGTGAGCCACCGCGCCCAGCCTCTTGGTCAGTCCATGTTTTCTGTATTGAATGCCTAATGATACCAATAAGCTAACTCTTTTTTTAGTTGGATGTGTATATGCACATATATATATATATCCATGTGCCTATATGTATATGTGCATGAATGTAAATGTACATATATATACACATATAAAACAGTACTATTAAATTTTCTGGTCATTTTTTTTCTCTTGAGACTAAAAATCTCAAATGTAAGCCCTCTCAAGAGGCTAATATGGCAAATGAACACAGACATTTCCTCTGGTGTGTATGTGGACCATGTGAAGATGAGGGAGAGGGAATGGTGGGATGGACGATAGAAGCAAATCATTAATTACAAGGGAAAATGAAACGCCTACCAGTGGACAACTACCCAAAAGCATGTATGCCTTGAACAAAGTAAGATTGGCATGGATTATTCTGAAATCAAGAGAACTTCTGGGCCATTAGTCCTCATTGCTTCTCATTGGCTTCTGTGGAGTTACATAAACTAGATTTGTCAAAGATGTGTGATGAGCTAGGGCCGCAGACATCTCTGTTCTCTCTGTTTGCGGGGAGTTTTCCTTTGCCATCTGCAGTTTACTGCTATGTATATGGTGAACTTATCATGTTCTGAAAATTAACAGAGAATACCTGGCTATTTTTTTCTAGGCTGAAAATCTGATGTAAAATGTTAGCTTGCCCAGTGAAAAAACTCTTTCATCCATCTATCCCTTAAAAATATAATGTATTAGTACTGTGTTTCAGATACTGATAGGTTTCAGGGCTACAAAGATGACAATGATATAGTCTCTGCCTTTTGAGGTTAATAGTTAATAGGAAAATCAGACAAACAGAAAATTGTAGTATAATCTGATAAGTACAATGTAAAAGATACAAGGTAATAATAATATCTAACGTTTATTGAGCGCTTACTTTGGGTTAGACTGTCCTAGCATTTTGCGGTACTAAGTGGTAGTTACTCTTATTATACTGAATTAAGATGAGAAAACCAAGACACACAGATTTTAAATTACTTGTCAATACAGATAGGAAAGAGATGGACTTACATTTGAATTCAGATAATCTATTACCAAAATCAGGGTACAAGAGACACTTTGCAATATTGCCTCTTGTATCGGAGTATAAATAAAGGCCCTGATAGAAAGCACATTATCATTATGTTCAAGTTAAAATGAAGGTTGGAGATTTGAAATAAATTTCTGCCTTTGGGAAAAGAAATACAAAATTAAAGAAGCATGCCTCAATTCAGACAGTAATGTATAGTGCTTATGAGTCAGACTGGTCAACTGAATCTGGTTCAGCCACTTACTAGTAGCTGTGCGACCAAGAGAAGTTATTTAACCCCTCTAAGCCTTAGTTTGCTCATCTGTAAAATGAGACAATATATAGTATATAGTATATGGTTTGTGAGGATGATTGTATGAGATCATATTTGCAAATACTTAGAAAGAGGATTGGAGATTAGAGGGAGTGACCAATAAATATTAATTTTTACTAAATGCAACCAATGAATTTACAAATTATTTCTTTATATCACAGAAACTAGTACCATATCCATTCTGTCTGATTTCTGAGGGCAAGTAAAGTATGTCAGTGGTGAAGTAACTTATAAGGTGGCTAGTGGAGCAAAATGTAAAAGAAAAATACTGCAACCTAAGAAGGAAAATGGTTCTAAGATAAATTCTAAGCTAAATATTAATAAGCTAAACTTCACACTTAATGAAACTTTATACATTTGTATTGGCATACATTACTTAAAAGATGGGTTCAGCCAATTATTTCCAAAGTGGCAGAATAAGTTCAGAGAACCCCAAGAATGATAAACAAAAAAGATCTGAATCATACATATCACAGTCAAACTGGTGAAGGCCAAAAACCAAAAGAGAAACTTGAAAGCAGCAAGAGAACAATGACTCAACATGTAGAAGTGAACAATAACATGAAAAATGCCTTATAGCTCATCAGAAACAACAGAGGCCAGAAGGCAATGGAATAACATATTCAAAGTGCTAAAAGAAAAAGACCTGTCAATCATGGTTTGTATAATTAACAAAACCATCCATCCAAAGTGAAGGCAAAATTAAGACATTCTTCCGTAAACAAAGACTGAGCCAGTTCCTTGCTAGGCACTTTACATATACCATCTGATTTAATCTTGACCACAAACTTGTAAATTTTCTTTTCTTATTTCTCTTTTACAGTTGGGGGAACTGTGAAACCAAAGAGAAGTTGAGTAAATTGCTTGAGGCCATAGAGCTAGTGAATGGAATTTGAAGCCAGATCAGCCCACTGATTCTGCCTTCCCATGAAGTTTCATTGTGTTAGATTCTCTGCCTACAAGCGACTTTTCTTTAAATGAGTCTACCTAATGCTGATAGATGGATCCTCCTAAATATTACTTTTTGATGTTACTTTACTAAGAATCCTTGAATGGCTTTTTCTTATTTGTAATGTGAAGGCCAAATTCTTCACTCTGATGGCTTTTAAATTTCAGCACTAAAGTGTCATTTAAACATGATTTCTTAATATTTCTCAATATTTCTCAAGTTGACTGGGTTATCTCATATCTGCCAACCTGTTCTCCATCAGTTGAAATCCTCCCTGTCATGGGTTGTGACTGACTGGGGCTGGCATTGTGGGTGGCAAAAGAATTTACCAAGATAGTAGTGAGTTAAAGAAAGCAGGTTTATTAGAGAGAAAATATGTTGCAAGGAAGCAATGGGCAGCACAGCAGAGAAGGGGTTGTTTGAGAAGAGTCAAGGGCTTGAGGGAAGTTTTATAGGGTCACACTCTAGGGGCTATATGTGGTTAGGGTCATGCTGCTTTGCTAAAAATACATTGGGGTGATTTTTAACTGGCAGGCCTTTCCACCCCAGGCATCCTGTGACAGGGTGTTTGTGCAAGGGTGTTTAGTCAGCCTTCTTGCGAGAACTGGTTTTCCTCTCCCCCTTTTCTTCTTTCTTCTATCTCGACAGCTAGTCTCCATCCTTGTTGCTTATCAGGACTCCACATTCTCCATTAAAAAAAAGTATCTATTTTTTTGTGTGTGAGTTGGGGCTCATATCTTTTGATTCTTCTCTGATATTTCCACTCTTCCTTTTTACATATTGCCATTCACCTATTGGAGCCTGTACGCTGTCTTATATTGTGAGTTATTATAGCATCTATCTATCTATCTATCTGTCTGTCTGTCTGTCTATCTCTATCTATCTATGTCTATCTATCTATCTGTTTCTGTCTATCTATCTATCATCTATCTATATATTTTTCTCTCTATAGAGTGAGAAATAAAAATGAAATTCTGTTCTATCCAACCAATTGAACTGACCCCCTCTTGGCCAAGGGGACCCTAGGGAAACCTTGAAAACAGAGTTCCTAGCCATAAAGTGATAAGAGGGCAGATGCACCTCATTATACACCCTTCTTTGCTAACTGCCATTAGACTTTTTTCCTTGAGGGTTAAACAGAAACCAGCTCTTTTGAAAGATTCACTCTACTGCTGATTTCAACCAACCCCTGAGGCTGCTTATCCCTTTTTGTGGTTTTAATACAATGGCTGAATGGCATTCCTTGCTGATAAGAGACCAGGGACCATGGCGTGGTTCTGGCCAGTCTATAGAGGGTGTACAATGAGGATTTTTGTGTCCTCTGCTTTATCTTTTGACCTCAGAGGGCTGAAAACTCCATCCTCAGATCATGCTGATGCCATCACTTTTTGTACATGTGACCCATGAAGGGATGTAAATCTCAATTGCACATGTGCATCTTTCTCCATTCATAAATATTAATGACTCCTCCTATAGCTTATTAAATGTGTATACTTGGCCACTCCACTCAGCATAAATTTCTGTTCCCTTTAAGTCTCCCTCAAAGTTCCTGTTTTTGGCTTGTGACTGGATGCTACACTTTCTGGCCTGTCAGAATGGCCACCTGCAGGCTGCAACCATTTAGGAGAAATAAAGCTCTTCTTTCCAAATTTATGAACCTTATTATTCTTCAGTTGACAATAGATATAGACAATAGATATAGATACATATATACGTACAGAAAAATGTGTGTGTGTGTATATATGAGTGTGTATATATATGAATAAAAGTGGCATATTTAAATACTAAATAATAGGATAATGGGACATATATAGAGAGAGAGAGAGAGAGAGAGTTTGCGTCTAGTTCATTTATGCTATCACGTATATTTAACTGCATTACATGTATATGAAATGGCATAACTGGATTGGAAACAAGTCATGTTTTATTTTCCTTTATGTCTTCAGCAAGACTTAGCAGGGTACTTTCTATATTATAAGAGCCTATTAAATATTTATTGAATAATGCCTTATGGTTCCTAGTTAAAAAGTGAAATACTAAAATCAAATAGTAAGAAAAAATCACCATATCCTGGTATTTAAATTGGTCCCACTTGGTTGGAAAATCATGTCAGTCTGGAATCTTGTTAAAATGAAATCTGAGAGAAACAGAAACTTCCTCTCTTTTCTTACTCCAGTCTCATGAGGCCAACACAGTACTTCAAAACCAAACACTTATGAATTTCTTCTCAACGATCATTGCTGCAGCCCCAGGGAAAATCAAGACAGCTGTGAGTGGTCATGGAAGCTCACAGATCATAAATTTGGTAAGCTAAGATGGTAACCAACTGATGGGGCAGATATGTAAGGTTCCTTCAAATTTGGAGTATAAAATATTGTGTAATGCTCATGCTTATCATGAAGAGTGAGCTGATCCAATTAAATGATCCAATGATAGACTCTATCTTAGACAAGTTGGAAGAGTACAGGACAGAGTAAGTTTACTATTCATGAAAAAGTAATTGATTTCATAGTGGAAGCCAAGGAATTAAAAAATTGCTGTTTGGGAGAGTTTTGTCTGTGGGTCTGCCTGCTTCTCAAAATGTGTTCTATCTTTAAAGACACAACTGGGTCATTTCTTAGTACAAATGTCTCTTTCTTTTTTTCTCTTTGATCCCTTTCTCACTTCTTTTTCTCTGAAAAAAAATTCAAATCATTTTGGGAATATTGTTTGTCTCAATATGTACCAGTTTCATTTAATATGTTAAATATTAAACATGCCACTTTTATTCATCTAAGTCATTCTTTTAACTCTATATTCATTTAATTTACCAATAGTAAAACACAGTCAGTATTGGTAATAAATATTGGTCCTCTGCTCAGTCCCTGATTGGATTTCTTATCTTCTCAGGGAGAGAGAGGAGACTCGTTAGAAAGGGGAGGGTGAGATCAGGTGAAGAAATGGCAGGGAATGCAGGCTCTTTTTTGGTTCCAGATGAATTTTAGGATTGTCTTTTCTAGTTCTGTGAAGAATGATGGTGGTATTTTGATTGGAATTGCATTGAATTTATAGATTGCTTTTGGCAGTATGGTCGTTTTTATACTATAAGTCCATAGTCACCACAACAGTGTGGTGCTGCAATAAAAATAGGCACATAGACAAATGGAACAGAATAGAGAACCCGGAAATAAAGTAAAATATTGACAGCCAACTGATCTTTGACAAAGCAAACGAAAACATAAAGTGGGGAAAGGACACCCTATTCAACAAATGGTGCTGGGATAATTGCCTAGCCACATGTAGAAGAATGACACTGGATCCTCATCTGTCACCTTATATGAAAATCAACTCAAGATGGATCAAGAACTTAAATCTAAGACCTGAAACCATAAACATTCTAGAAGATAACATTGGAAAAACCCTTCTAGACATTGTCTCAGGCAAAGACTTCATGACCAAGAACCCAAAAGCAAATGCAACAAAACAATGATAAATAGATGGGACTTAATTAAACTAAAGTTTCCACACAGCAAAAGAAACAATCAGCAGAGTGAACAAACAACCCACAGAGTGGGAGAAAATCTTCACAGTCTGTACATCCGACAAAGGACTGATATCCAGAAGCTACAGGGAACTCAAACAAATTATCAAGAAAAAACCAAACAAACCCATCAAAAAATGGGCTGAGGACATGAATTGACAATTCTCAAAAGGAGATATACAAATGGCCAACAAACATGTAATAAAATGCTCAACATAACTAATGATCAGGGAAATGCAAATCAAAACGACAATGCAGTACCACCTTACTCCTGCAAGAATGGCCATAATCAAAAAATTTTAAAAAATAGATGTTGGTGGGGATGCAGTAAAAAGGGAACATTTTTACACTGCTGGTGGGAATGTTAACTAGTACAACCACAATGGAAAACCGTGTGGAGGTTCCTTAAAGAACTGTAAGTAGAAATACCATTTGATCCAGCAGTCCCACTACTGGGTATCCACCCAGAGGAAAAGAAGTCATTATACGAAAAAGATACTTGTACATGCATGTTTATAGCAGCACAATTTGCAATTGCAAAAATATGGAACCAGCCCAAATGGCCATCAATCAATGAGTGGACAAAGAAATTGTGGTATACATATGTATGTATGTATGTACATATATATATATATGTGATGGAATACTATTCAGCCATAAAAAGGAACAAAATAATGACATTTACAGCAACCTGGATGGAACTGGATACTATTATTATAAGTAACTCAGGAATGGAAAACCAAACATCATATGTTCTCACTCGTAAGTGGGAGCTAAGCTATGAAAATGCAAAGGCGTAAGAATGATACAGTGGACTTTGGGGACTTGGGTGAAAGGGTGGGAGGGTATGAGGGATAAAAAACTACACTTTGGGTACAGTGTGTACTGCTTAGGTGATGGGTGCATCAAAATCTCAAAAATCACCACTAAAGAGCTTACTCATGTAACCAAACACCATTTGTTCCGCAAAAACCTATGGGAAAAAAAAAAAAAAGAAACAGTAGAGAAAGTTTTTCTTGGGAATTGTGGAGCCAGAGAATGGGTCCTCATATTTCCAAAGTTCTTTATTCCTACCCAGATAAGGAGGGGAAAAGGTGCAAAGATATGTCTATAATTGTATTTCCCATCCTGGAAATCTCAGGCAGCCAGAAGACCTGGAATCAATATTTAAGCCAGAGGAGATGACAATGAAGTGGGACCAAGTCACAGCCATGGGACTAGATGAATTTAGATTGCACACCCAACAGCCTTGAGCTAGCAAACTGCATAGCCTTTTCGTTAATCTTGCAATAATGCAATCAGGCATTTTATGGAAATCATAAAATGGAATCACATCCATCATTGGAAGAGTTTTACTATACTTACTAAACTCCTTCTATATTCCAGGCTCTTTACTACGTGCTAGAAATGCCCATTGGTGTACAAGATAGACATAGGCCACTCCTACCATGCTTGAAGTTTAGTGGAAAAAGGAGGTGCTACTCTCCTCTTGAATTTTTTTCTGTATATCTCAAATTAAGGAGAACAAACATGTCTACTTATAATCAAAGTTTATACTATTGTCTGCATTACTGTAATCACATAGGCGTAAAAGCTTAATATTTTGTTGGGGCAATCTAACAGTAACAACTACAACAAAATGCATGTAGAACTTTGGGATTTACAAGGTACTTTCACTTGTACTACCTCTTTTAACCTCACTGAGTTTCTTCTCTCACATTTGGAAGATAAGGAATAGCAATGTCTTTCTTGTACTGATGACATAGCTAGACAGCCAGGCAAAGGTTGTGCCTTCAATTGTGAGGATATGCATTTTATAGATGCTGAACCTGAGCCTCAGAGAAGAAACGTGAATTGTTTGTAGTGGAATATAAAGCTGAAAGAAAAAGTGGGACTTAAAGTATAGTCTTTGGACTCTGAAGTCTATGATTTTTTCATTATATGTCAGCTGTTGCTCAACTGACCCATCAATCAAGTGGGAGCCAGGAGTATCCCCTCAGAATTTCTCCAGACTTAATGTTCCAGGAAAGCTGATTACACTTTACTCCTTTTGGCAGCCCATATAATAATAGTGCAACCAAACAGGAAAAGAATAAAGAGGAGAGACAGAGAACATTGAGGTAGTAATAAAATTCATCCACAAGCTGACCACCCAGAAATAATCAATTTTGTGCATATCCTTTTTGTCATTATTTTAGAATCCATTATATTTCCTGGCTGATATTATTTCCTTAAGTTCTAATCATGGGGAACTATTTTTGTCTTTGTTCCATAGAACATTAGAACAGAAAGTGACCTCTGAGACTATTTAGTCAAACTTCCTTAATATTCAGATGAGGAAGTCACAACTAGAAAAATGTATCTATAGACCAAAGCAAAGTCCTAAGAAGAAAAACAATTAGGAATTTAATGAATTATTTTCTGTAAGTAATTGCTTACAAAATGAATGCTTTATGGCTTGACCATAAGATAATAACTAAGATTTTGCCTGAATGTAAATTTAGATGAGATTTTGATGTGTTACATCATTGTTTTGAGCCCAAAAGAGATTTTTCAGGGCTTAATATATGGTAGGCTTACAGCTGCATGAATGAATGAATAAAGCACATATGATTTACCTGTATACTTTGAAAATAATAAATACAGTTTACTAATCTAAGACCATTATGTTCATATTCAGTCATATTAGCATCGTCATCATCAAGGAAACTTTATTGAATGCATCCCATGTGTGATTGTTATAGGAATGGAAAAGAGAGGATGTGGTGTTGAAATATTGGGCAGTTGAAGTTAGAAAAGATTTGTGTAATGACTGTGGTTTGAGTACTTGTGTGTATGTGTGTGTGTGTGGTTTATTGAGTAAGAAGATGGGGGTGGGACTAATTCAGGGGAAGAAAGAGTTTAAAATATTACCATTTGTGGACATGGTGATGACATAAACTGATAAAGAAAATAGAAGTATAATGATTAATATTATGCAGTTCTGTTCCTGTTGTTTGTTGATAACAATTTGTCCACATGTAGGAGTCCATTTACAGGTGACAGTGAGATAGTAAAAAAATGTTAATTATTTTACTATGTAACAGCTCACGTACTGGACTGATCACCATTACTTGAATACCATGTACATAGAATCCTAGTATAATAATTGCAATCACTTACTGAAAACTCATTATCTTCTGTCCTTGATTAGAAGCACTTTGCATATATTAAATTATTTAATGCTCACCACAGCCCTATGTATTGAGTGCTTTGATTATCAACTCCATTTCACAGATGAGAAAAATGGAGCACAGAGAGATTAAAGAAATTTCTGAAGGTCCTTGTGTATTATGTGAAGGATACAGCTTTTGAACTTAGGCAGCCTGATTCCAGAATCTGTGCTCTTTAACACATTGTTGTAGTACCTACTAGAAGTTTGCAACGGAAGGAAATTTGGGTTCATTACATCTGAGAAACCCAAGGCTCAGAGGTTAGTTACTTGCCCGGGGTCACGTAGTTATTTTGTGACAGATGTTAAACTATGACAGTTTGTGCTCTTGTGTGCAAGGCTGAATTAACTGGAGACAGGGTATGCTGACATAAGCCTGCAGGTACCATGCACTTTTATCATCACTGTCATTCATAAACTAGTCTTGAAAAGATGGGAAATGGGGTGGTCTACAGAAGTTTTCAAGCTTTCTTTTCTTATGAAGCATATACATAATTCTGTGTATGGAAATATCATTTTGGCTTGCTCTGGATAAAATGTCAGTTTCCTTGGAGAAATACGTAGCATCAGTTTATTGGCTACTCAGGCCTCTTGTATAGGGAAAGACAACTTTCTCCAAAACGAATTGGTGGCTCCATGTCAGGGGAATTAACAAAAGATGCAGGAGATTGAACCAATTATCTCTTTCCTTCTTCTCCTCCCAGGTGGTGCCCTCCACCTCCTGTCACTCCAGAGGGAAATCTGTCCACAATCTTCCTGGGAAAGAGATTCTACCACTTTCTTTTTCATTGCTGACAAAATAGTAAGGAAGATGAGAAGGTCGTATCTGGTACCATTTCATTCTTCCAACTAGAAAAGCTCCTCTGGTAAATGTCTTGAGGCTAACTGGGACATGCGCATCAAAGAGAATTTGGCTAACCTGAAATGTCATATTTCATGGGGAGTTCAACAGGGCCATTTATCACAATTGACCCCATCAGAGAAGGACCAACCATCCTTAGTAGACCCAGGGTTGCAAAATGCCACCACATTTGGCCATAAAATTTATCATGTCAGGAGATCTATAGTCAACACTAGGCACTGTGAAATATGGCAGTACTGCTGGGATATTTATCTTGGTTGGACCTGACAGATTAGCCCTGCATTTCCACTTAGTCCACATTCCTACCCCAGTGCAATCTATTATGACCCATCATGGCAATCTGCTTGGAAACATGACTTGCAGCATCAATAAGCTAGATGCGTACAGGAAGAGCCCACATAAATGCACATATTTGTGGAGTGCTCCTCTTAAAATGCTGAAAAATTATTCAGTGGCTTTCTTCTTTTCCGATAATTATTTTAAGAAAAGTAACACATTAAAAGGGGATTTGGACTCTTTACAAATTAATGCTGTTGGAGACATGTTTACCTTTCGGTTTCTTTTTTTCATTTCACAGAAAAGATGCAAAAGTGGCAGACATGGTGAAATTCCTCTTTCATTCCTGAGTCTCTCCTTGGGCAGGATTGTGAAGGAGGCAAAACTGATTATCAATGCTTCTGTCTTACAGCTCTCTACTTCTGCTGGTGTGGTGCCTTGCCGTCCTTGTGTTCTTGGCATCTCTGCACTATCTACCTTTTCCTAAGCTCTGCTCAAGGGACAGTCACTTACCCTACTACATTGTAAGGGATGGATATAGCTTCATAATCCCCTGTGTGTTTTTATTTTAATAAATACAGTAGATATAAAATCATTTAAATAGAAGAATTTTGGAATTCCAGTCCTTATCTTCTTCCTGGTAGTAACAGTGATCAGATAGGAGGTCTATCAGTTTACCCCAGAGCACGGCAGCTTGCATGCTAGGAATATTTCAGGGGAAACTGCAGACGTGGGTGTTATGAATTTTGGGTTTGAGCCCTATCTTTATGATTTGTTCTGATTGATCTTGGGCAAGTCCTGAAACCTCTGAGAGTCTCAGATTTGTGAAACATTTGGATAAGTAAAAGCAACTCTTTCTTGGGATTGATGTGAAGATTAAATAGAATTTTATACATCTCTGTGTAAATAGACACAGATATATATGTTTTCATAAATTGAAGAGCATAATATAAATAATTTTTTTGTAGAGGCAGCAGAGAAAGCTGGATTTGCAGTCAGAATTTTTGTGTAAAACTCATTTTTCAATGACTAGTTGGACTGTAGGACTCACATCCTTTAAATAACTTTCCCAATGACTATAGCACTAAGAAAAGAATACCATCTTCTCCAGTGGAAGATCCTGGTCAAAGATGATCATTCCTTGAGCATGTGGCTTGTATCTCCATCCATGACATTTATTTTATTCTGCCTTTTCTTAGAGTTGTGTACCTCTGTTTCTTCTTTGAGTGAAATCTTTATAGAGATTTAATTTCATTTATTCCTGTATTTCCCATAAGGTGAACTATATGTGATTGAATAGTAGGTACTTAATAAACATTTGCTAACTGAATAATAGCATGTTGGCTGTTGTGCATTTGAGGAATGTTATACATGTAAAAAAGCCAAAACAGAGACGATGCAATTTTCTTTGTTTTGATTCATATTTTCTGCCAGGCAGTAACATCTGGATTGAGACCCATTTTTATGAAAATTTATAGCTAAATAAAACAGGGTTGGAACTACAGGCTTGTAGGAAAGTGGTTACTCTTTGAACATAGTTCAAAATTCTTGAACATAGTTGCATTTAGCCCTGGCTCTGAAAGGGTTTTAACTTCTCTGTTCCTTTCCTTTCAGCCCATTTAACGTTAACACTGGCAAACAGAGAAGAAAGTTATGACGGGAAAGGAATTTATTAAGTGTGCACATTAGCTCCTTTATTTCACAGAAGTAGAAACTGAGGCTCACAGCCTTTAAGCGATTGCCCAAACTTGTACTATCATTTTACAGTGATCCAGGAGTAGAACCTGAGTTCTAGTTTGGTCTGGCATCTGTTCTCTAGGTCAACATTGCCTTCTTGCCTTCTTGGATGACTTCCCTTTCTTTGTATCATTTCTTTTTCCTTTTTTTTGAGACGGAGTCTTGCTCTGTCGCCAGGCTGGAATGCAGTGGCGTGATCTCCGCTCACTGCAACCTCTGCCTCCCGGGTTCAAGTGATTCTCCTGCCTCAGCCTCCTGAGTAGCTGGGACTACAGGCACGTGCCACCATGCCCAGCTAATTTTTTTTTTTGTATTTTTGGTAGAGCTGGGGGTTTCACCATGTTGGCCAGGATGGTCTCGATCTCTTGACCTCGTGATCTGCCTGCCTCGGCCTCCCAAAATGCTGGGATTACAGGGGTGAGCTACCGCTCCCGGGGTAAACTGTGACACAATCTCTGTGAAGTAATTGAAATAAAGGTACATTTTCCTACACAAAACTTGGAGTGAGTCCTTGCTTCTCAAACTAGTGTTTATATGCACCCTTCAGAACTCCCTGAGGCCACTGTTTAAACATCTTACATTTTCCTGGGAGTATGTTTTTTTTCCAAAAGATTTTTTTGGGGCTGAAAACTACTATTTTCATACTATAACAAACATAAATTTAAAAGAATTACTAGGATAAAGCTAGAGAAATTTTGTATTTGTAGGATCCTATACCCCTAGACATGCATAGATTCCCACCCCGTTTTGCTATAAGCAATATTTTGGTGGGAGAGTCTCAGAAGTACTGGGCTAGGTCATACCTTTGTTACATGGTTTGACCTTGCTAGGCAGAAACCTAAGCCACAGCTAAAGACAGTCTATCTTTGCTATTTTTAACTCTTTTACAATCTGACCTTTGCCGCAGCCATTCTTCAGAAATGGCTCTGTAGGTGGCTGCTAAGGAGAGAACCTTACTACTAAATCCAGTCCTTCTTCCTTCCCTCCCTCCCTTCCTTCCTTCCTCCCTTTCTCCTTTCCTCCATCCCTTCCTTCCATTTTTTTTTCTAACAACAGACGGCTTTTATTGCATATAAAAAATATCACAAATAGGTCTTAGAAATCATCCAGCGTCTTCTCGTTTCCATAGCTGGATAACTCTTAGACCTTATTCATTAGACAGCGGAACTGTTCCTTTCTTAGAGACATAGATACCATCCAACAATTTTTTGGTATCCTTGTTTTTAACTGCTGTAACTTGCTAAATCAAAGAAGCTGAATTTGGTACAAGTTTACTGTTATTAGCTTCAAAAATGAACTCCTCTTTCTGGGCTTGACATACTGATGGAACAAGCCACACTTGGCCTCATCTGAACCTTGCAGCTGTATTTTTCACTTAAGAAATTTCTAATGTCAACAAGAGACCCATTCTCCTGAATGACAATGCTGAGTAGGAAGTAAGCATACACAGACTTCATCTTGTGGCATACTCAGACTTCATCTTGTAATGGAAGCCTAGTGTAATGTTCTGGATCCTGTTCTGTACATGACTAAGGATAGTGTGAACCAGAGCAAATTCCTGTCTTATTTCTCCACTGTGTCAACTTGAAGCCTCTGTTTTCTTTCCAAGTAGACCGAGTTCTATATTAATATGAGTGAAGTCTCACTGCAGAGTTCCTCTGGGGCCCTTCGTAACTGTGAGTCCATTCAGAGTGATATTGACATTTTCTGGAATGTTTAATCTGATTTCTGAGAATGGTCTTCATTCTCATGTAGAAGCAGCAAAGACAGAATGTCTTAATTCTTTTTTGACCTCTCTACTGTATTTGACACTGCTGACTCGCTCTTCTTTGAAGACATGCTTGCGTCTTTTGGCTTCACAAGGGTTCATTCTCTTTCTTTGTGTCCAGATGCTGGAAGAAGACTTTTCATGCCTTTTCTTAGAGACAGGGTCTCACTCTGTCACCCAGGCTGGAGAGCAGGGGCGCAATCAGAACTCACTGCAGCCTCCAACTCCTGGGCTCAAGCAATCCTCCCACCTCCACCTCCTGAGTAACTGGAACTACAGGTACACACTACTACATTTGGTTATTATTATTTTTTCTTTTTTTGTAGAGATTGGGTCTTGCTATGTTTCCTGGGCTGGTCTTGGACTTCTGGCCTCAAGTGATTCTGCTGCCTCAGCCTCCCAAAGTGCTGGGATTATAGGCATGAGCCACTGTACCTGGCCATGCCTTGTTTTTTAAGGTGCTTTTTCTTTCCTGTTTCCTTGAGCTCCATATTCACATATACAACTGAGTTCTGCACAGTTTCTCTTAGAACTTGCAAAGACATTTTAAACTCAGTAATTGAACAAACACATTCTTTTCCCCCCTTTCACCACCATACCCCCTTGTTTTCTGGACTATATTATTCTGGCCCTAAATTACTATTTCTCTATTGGTTCCTATTTTGTGGTGTAAGTAACCAGTGCCCAGCCAGGTATCTGAGCATTTATCTGCACTTTTCCTTGCCTCTCACTCTCCTCATTCATGCCATCATCATGAACTACCTCCTAAATATTTTTCAAAGCCATTTGCCATAACCACAACAACTACCCCCCATGTTCAGACTATTATCTTTTACCTTGTTCCCTTCAGCAACCTTTTCATTTATTTCAGTCTCAGGTCTTGCTCTCTTCATAAATGTAGGATTGGGAAGAAGAAAATTTTCTAGGAACTGTTAGAAATGTAATAAAACTGTCAAAAGTGTTAAATCTCAGTCTACTGTTTTGTGACAGTTTGTTAAGAAAGTAACTTTAAAAAATCCAGGTAGGAAACACAAAGAAAAAAATACAAACATTTTGATATATTAACTGATAATGGCACTTTAATTATACCACCCTGTGAAGACAAAGATAATTATCAAATCCAAGTCATCTATGTATCCATAAAATCTTAAGCACACACTGTCTATTCTCAATTACACTATGCTCTTCAAATCCAGAGGGAATCTTTCTAATGTGCAAACCATATCTGATCCCCTGCCCTACACCCTTCAGTGGCTCCCCATTGCCCTCAGAAAAAAATTCTAAATGTCTTAATTTGGCTTACAAAGGGCTACATGATTTGGTTCCCACTTGTTCTTTATCCTCATAACCCCTTCCTGCTCTAGCTCAAGACAAATGCCTCTCAGTTTCTCAAATCCACCATGCTCCTTGCTTCCCTCCACATTCCTCCTTCAGAATTTGATTGGTTAAAGCAGTGTTTTGCTGGTAAATATTTAACAACTGCCTTTGGGAGAGGGGAAGAAGAGGACCCCAGATTTGCAGCATTTGATGGTTTTCATGGCATAAACATTCTCACCATGACTTTTATCAAGCTACCCATGTGATGTCATTGCACACAAAATTGGGAAGAAATTTGCACAATGGGTCCTAGAGAGCGGGTGTGTGCTGGCTTCAGTACACCACTGGGTTAAATCCTATAAATCCTTTAGATTTTGGCTCATCTGTCCACTTCCCTGATGAGGCTTTCTTGATCATGATCATGCCATATGCTTCCATTGCTCCCTGGAATCAGGAAGTCTGTTTGCACGCTCATCACATGAGATTGTGATTTCTTGTGCATGTCTTGGACTTTACTGCAAGATGGTAAGCTCCTTAGAGGCAGGGATTGTGTCTTGTTGACCACTGTCTCTCCAGAACCTTCCAGAGTGCCTAACACATAGTAGTTCTTCAATAAGTATTTGTTGACTAAATGAATGAACAAGTAAAAACCAATAACAATAACTGAGAACAAGTGCTTACTTTGTGCCAGCTATGGTACTAATTAAGTGGTATGCATTACCTTATTTAATTGTCCTCAAAACCATATGGTAGAGTTATTTGGTTATCGTCATGTTACAGGTAAGAACGACTGAGGATTAAGGCAGCTACATAACCTGCCCAAAGTCAGTCAGAAAATAGTGGAGCCATATCCAAATTCACGCAGCATCATTCAACCCTGAACACTTATCCTCTAGGTTATACTGACTTCTTTCACTTCAGGTTGAATAAAGCTAGCCCTTTTTGACTAGTTGGCTTCTGTAAGGAAGATTCAACATCTAAGTCACTTTTAATCAGGGTTCCTACACAGGGACAGACTCACTCAAATGCTGTCACTGACATATTAAATTAGTGCAAAAGTAATGGTAAGTAATTGGCAATAGGGCCCCTTAAAGTATTCATTTACTTTTAATCAGTAATTCCAGTTCTCAGAAAATAATCAGAACTATGGACAACTCTTTGGGGCCAAAATATTATTCTTAATCGTTTAAAACATAACCATTTTACTTTAGAATAGTTTTAGATTTACAGAAATATTACAAAGATAGTATAGAAAATTTCCATATGTACTACATCCATTTTCCCCTAATATAAATATTGATAAGGTCCATTTGTCCCAATGAATGAACCAACATTGATGGTAACTAAAATGCATACCGTATTCAGATTTCCTTAGTTATTACCTAATGACATTTTATTGCTCCAGGATCCTATCTAGGTTATCATTACATATAGTCATCATGTCTTTTTAGGTTCTTCTAAGCTGTGAATTTTTCAGGCTTCCCTTGTTTTTGCTGACCTTGACAGTTTTGGGGAGTACTGCTCACATGGTTTTTTTTGTTTTTTTTTGAGATGGAGTCTCACTCTGTCGCCCAGGCTGGAGTGCAGTGGTGCGATCTTGGCTCACTGCAAGTTCTGCCTCCCAGGTTCACGCCATTCTCCTGCCTCAGCCTCCCGAATAGCTGGGACTACAGGTACCCGCCACCAAGCCCAGCTAATTTTTTGTATTTTTAGTAGACACAGAGTTTCACCATGTTAGCCAGGATGGTCTCAAACTCCTGACCTCGTGATCTGCCTGCATCAGCCTCCCAAAGTGCTGGGATTACAGGCGTGATCCACCGCATCCGGCCTACTGCTCACATGTTTTATAGGATGTCCCTTTATTGAAATTTTTCTGAGTTTTAAAAATGTGATTAGATTGAACTTGTGGGTTTTGGAAGGAAGACCACAGAGATAAAGTGCCATTATCATCACATCTTTTCAAGGGTACTTACTATTTACATGGCATCACTGTTGAGTTCGACCTTGATCACCTGGTTGAGGTAGTGTTTATCATGTTTCTCTACTGTCAAGTTACTCTTTTCTTTCCCCTTCTCCCAGTGTACTCTTTGGAAGAAAGTCACTGAAAGTGGTTCCCATTTAAGAATTAGAAAATTAATTGTCAAATGTAAGGGCAGAATATTTACATAAATTACTTGGAATATTTCTTTATGGAAGATATATCTATTTTTCTCCTATTAAATTTATTTAACATTTATTTATAATAGTATAGATGCATAGATAGTTATTTTATGTTTTGAGCTAAAAATCCAATACTACTTAATTTTGTTAGTTAAATTGTTTCAGCTTTGACTGCTGAAAGCTCTTTTAGTTGACGTCTGTGTCATTTTGACATATCTTATCATTGTATTTTTTAAAGCTCTTTCTTTGTGGTATGACTGTATGCTCCAGGGTCATCTTGTGTATTTCTTGCCCCAGTCCTAGATTCAGCAATTCACCCAAGGAGCCCTTGTCCTTTTATTGAAGAATAGTATTAGAAACCAAGATTTGGGCACTAAGTGGGCTTGTTGCTACTAAATGTCAGTGTTTCTAGGTTCTTTCAGTTGACAGAGCAAGGAAATATATGTGTATATACTAACCCCTGATCATATGCATAACTATAAATAATAAATATATAACCATCCGTATCTGCATTAAGCTAAATTTGAGTTCATGCTGATGTCTTTAATCTATTGCTTCATGGATCATTTTAGTTTCCACCTCTGGTTTATTTGTAACCTTATACTTTAACAGTGAGAAACCTGATTCTCATCATTCACTATGTATTTATTTAATTTCTTCAATTCCAATATATATATATGCCAGGTCAGACCTGCAGACCCTGAACCAGTGACAGATGAAAGACGTGCACTGACACAGATATTTTGCCTGTCAGTGTGGCTACGGGTCTCTGCTGCCTGCATCCGCAGCTTTGGCCTCAATTAGCCGGCGAAGTTTGCATTTATTTAGTACAGATTAAATGACAAAGGTCTCAGGTAAACACCACTAGAGGGTAATTAACATTGCCGACCTCCTGAGTAGAGAGCAATCATGGGCCCACAGATGATCAAAGGTCAGTCTTAGGACCACATGAGTAAACAAGCTATTTAGATAAACTCCCCCACATTATTTGCTCTTCTGCTATCAACTCAAGGTAAAGAGGATTAGGCTGCCTTCAGCCAAATCTTTTACTGAAGCTATGCAAACCTCCTGGCCTTCCAAGAAGGTTTGTGTCTATTTTCTGTAACTTTATCCTCATAATTTCTCCCACCACCCTGACCGATCCCCTACATATGTATAGTGGTTTTAGAATTGTCAATTCACAATCCCCAGAGACAATTTTATCAGTGAGAGTAGAATGCTTTTGTGTATTTTCTTTTGACTTCAGTCTTACAAGGTATTTAGGTCATTTCTAATTATTTAGGTCAGAACCTTTCCCCCTACCTATTAGCAAATATACATTATGAATTTAAGATTCATCCATGTCTTTTCAATGACCTTGATATCTGATTCCTTTCATTGCTGTATAGTGTTATATTCTATAGATGTACCATAGTTTATCCACTCACTTATTGAAGGACATCTTAGTTGCTTCCAGGTTTGGTGATCATAAATTCCCAGTGGTTTTTAAAAAATCATTGTGAATCATTGGAAAGAACAAAAATATTTAACATTGAGCTATTTAACACAATATTACACCCATAACATGATGTATTAAGAGAGTTTTTAATGGCAATGGAAAAACAAATGTAGGACATAAAACTTGTATATTTAATATGTTCTCAATTACATAAAACATGAATATGTATCTATATCTGGAAGGATATACAGCACAATGTTCATGGAAGTTATCTTTGGGGATTTAAATAATGGGTAATAGTTACTCCTTAAATTGTTTTCCACAGTTTTCACACTGGGGAATTATGACTTTCACAATGAGGAAAAAACAAGCCCAAATTATTTCTGAATCATGAATCATGCTCTAGGTTTGGTAGGGAATTGCAGTTACACATATTCAGGGAAATCTTTGGAATTTGCCTACACTTCTCTCCATGTCTTGCAGGTTGTTTTTCTGCATCAGTTCTTCTATGCTCCAGGTTAATTTTTATTCTTCTGGCTCTCTAAAAACTCTAAGGGTTTTTATGCAACTTTGTTTTCCCTTCACACCTTCCTCTCCAACTCTCATTAAAACCATGATGAATATTACCAGTCAGACTCTCTCCTTTTCCCAATAGCAGCAATACATTTGACCTATGTGGTAGTTAGAACCCTCATTTCCTAGAATAACTTACATACCATATTTGTAAATAAGATTCTTCACATTCTCTTGGCACTGGGTGTCATAGAACTTCTGATCCATTATGTTTTTAGGTATGTTTGATGACTGCTTTTGTAGTGATGGGTGGAGAACACAATTTCTACTATCCCATGGAAACAAAAAGGATAAAAATGAATTAAAATGAATACATGGAAACTTAGCATACTACTTTTGAAAGGGTAAATGCTTCAGTCACTTCAGCCAGCTATATTTTCCTGTCAAGGCAAAACTAATGAAGAAAATTCATCATGGGTATATAGCTGGATGATTACAAGATTAACAGAAAGTGCAGGCTCTCAATTCTTGCACTTTTTAAGGAACTTTTAAATTTCTGTTTGAAATAAGTTTGGTATAGCATTCACTTCCATGGAACGTTGCAAAACTATTTAGACAAACCTTATTTCTTATTGTAATATTTATACAAACCTTATTTCTTTTGTAATATTAAAATTTCATTATGTCTTCACCAGATATTAAAACTTTAATTTTAAGATTTCTTCCCTCTTTGTGCTAGAGACACTGGGAAAAAATTTTTACATTAATTTTAACTTGCCAGCCTAACCACCTTGGAACTTCTACAATCGATGAAAATAGATACATACAGATGCTGTCAACACCTGGGCTCTGCTCTCAGCAGATTCATTTTGAAAGAACCACTTTGAAATGGAGAGAGAGGGCAGGCTCAGTGGCTCATGCCTATAATCCCACCACTTTGGGAGGCCGAGGTGGGCGGATCGCCTGAGGTTAGGAGTTTGAGACCAGCCTGGCCAACATGGTGAAATGCTGTCTCTACTAAAAATACCAAAAAAAAAAAAAAAAAAAAAATCAGCCGGGCATGGTGTCACATCTCTGTAATCTCAGCTACTTGGGAGGCTGGGGCACGAGAATCACTTGAATGCAGGAGACGAGATTGCTGTGAGCTGAGATCACGCCACTGCACTCCCAGCCTGGGCTACAGAGCAAGACTCCTTCATAAAAAAAAAAAAAAAGAGAGAGAAAGAAATGGAGAGAGAACCACATGCCAATAGGGCATAAAATGATTCTTGCCAATTTCTGACTCAGCAGTGATTTTCCACAAAGCCTAATTCTTCTGGAAACCATGATTTCAAGCCAATTTTGGTTGGTTAACATTTTCTGAGCTTCTACTTTGTTACAGACAGTGTGTTAATTGCTGGATTTCACCTGTTGGAAGGTGAAAAAACCTTAGTTAATTATTCCATTCAAGAAGTTTATTGTCTGGTAAGAGAAGTAGAAACACAAATAGCTCTCTATAAAAGTAGGCAATAAATGATATTCTAGAGATGGGAAACTTGGCTCTATGATATGCAAAGGAGACAGACATCCCAACATGCCTCTAAGTCTTTCTTCTGTATATATTTTTTGAAGTTTCATGGAAGAAGAAAACTATTCTGTTGTTTCCAGTTCAAAGCTGAACTTTTGGGCATAGGTCACTGCCAGTATTTTAACCATGTGTCAGAAGTCAATTTGTCAATGTCGTGGCCACCGTTTCTGAGGAATTAAAGGCACTGGAAAGGATTCCATAGAGCCATTACCAACTTCGCCATTACCAAATAATTACTATGCTTGTCCATAATAATTCTTTAATTTTATATCATTTCTGGTTGATAGAGATGATCTTGGAATGACATGGATGATTTGAGGACTGCTAAGCATTTGAGTAATTTTATAACTAAATGCTGAGAAGTCCTTAACAAACATTATAAATTGCTTTTGAAGAATGACATCTACTCTTCGGAGTCTGGAGCAGAGACTTAAATTTGTTAGAAGGAAAGGGAGAGAACTACCTTAAGTAATGAGGCTGGTTCATGCTTCACAGAACAAACTCCCCCACCCCAGGCATGCACCTTTGTTTGGGCATCTGGGTTATGCTTAGAAGTTCAAAAACAAAGTACAATGGGAAAACGCTGGCTATACATTACTACACATACATGTTCAGAAATACTTGAAGTGAAAGACTGATGCACAGTAGTTTTAGAGACATCTTCTATTGGCCACAGAAGGCCAGGACTTAGGTCAGCAGGTAGAAATGATTCAGCAATATCAATAGGTAGAGGCTTATGTAAGAAAGATGCTCAATAGGCATAAATGCACCTCTAGGTATATTATGGGCGTATCCAATTTCCCGCCTACAATTTTCATATAACATGTTTCCATTGATATACATTAATAGACATTATGAATTGCTGTAAGCAAGAAATCCTATCATTATTTCAGCTGTGCTTTGACAAGCACTCCCTAACATATAATGCCTCTGCTTTCTAAGAGTTAAAATGAGGGCCACTGTTTGGACTTTATACAAAATTTCCTTCCATTAATAATACTGGAGATATGAAAGTGGAAAGTGGAGGTCCTTATTTATTGGATTGATCTATGCCTTAGTCTGTACCTCTCTTAAGTTTTGTTACGCAAATTTAAACATAGCATAAAAGTATAAAGAATATTATTTACAAAAGCTATTCTGTTTAAGTAAATCATAACATTTTGCCATATTTGCTTCAGGTTTAAAAAAGCTCATTAAACATAATAAGAAATAGTTGTCTTGGCAAGAAACAAGCTTCCTTACTGCTCATGACATATTCAAAAGCAACCTTTTATTGCTAAGTTCCTCCAAAGTTTGAAATTGGCTTAAGTGAGCTCTCATGATTTGGTTCTGCATTACCTCTCTACTTTCATCATTTTCCACCTCTGCTTCTTGTCAACCCCAAATATACTACACTCCAGCCATATTGCATTTCTTTCAGTTTCTGGAAGGCACATCTTTCTCACTTCCTCACTTTCTCTCTCTGCCTGGACATTCTCTCTGCCTGGAATGTCTTCTCATTTGCCTCCCCTCCTGAGCAATTTCTATCGAGATCTTAGTCAGTATATCTTCTGAAAGTTTCATCTGACATCTAAGTCAGGTGCCTTCCTAAGGTTCTTCTTCCAACGGAATGTTTTCTCTTTTCCAAGTCAAATACTGGCTAAAACAGTGAGGATAATAAATATGGTAGATAACACTTAGTAAAGAAACAAAAATATATGTTTTGGTATTTATAAGCATTTTTGAAAATTTGCTTTTAGTAAATTTATTTAATAAGCTGAAGACTACTGATCCATTGAAAGTTACGTGTAATATCAACTTATTTTATAATATTCATGTAACACTTACTGTGCACTACCTTGTATTTGTCTTTCACATACCTGTCTCACATATGTATATACATACATACATAAATGTATGTGAAACCACCTTTGCAAAAATGATAACTGAGGAAATTATAACAGTAAACGAGATCAGACCTAATTGACTCCAACTTGCTTCTAACCTTTAAGCTGTCCTTGTTCATTCTTAGGCACAGGCTGAACTAACTTTGGGAAGGAATCCAGTTCATAGTTTGAAATAAAATTGATAATAGCCCTTTACTGAAAAGACCCCCTTCCTGCCTGGGAACCAGTCTGCCTTTGCAGGACTAACAAATTAGTTATAAGATTAGAGAGTATGGATTAGGGGCCATGTAGCCTCTGATTCCAAGAGTCTGAACCACCCCCCCAAATTGCTCCTGGGGATAACATCACTATTATAAAACCTAATTTCAGTGCTTGAGATATTTTGCAGACCCTGCACTGGATGGATCAGCTGACACTACCCAGATGGGTAATCTGGCTCAACCGGTTCTGCCATCCCACCCAGGAACAGAAGACAGCAAGAAAACTTTACTTCATCCCCTTATGATTCCATCTCCAACCTGACGAATCAGCACTTCCCACTTCCCAAGCCCCTACCTGCCAAATTATCTTTAAAAACTTCAATCCTTGAATGCTCAGGGAGACTGATTTCAGTAATAATAAAACTCTGGTCTCCCACACAGTGGGTCTGCATGATTTACTCTTTCTCCACTGCAATTCCCCTGTCTTGATAAATTGGCTCTGTTTAGGCAGCGGGCAAGGTGAATCCACTGGGCAGTTACATATGTATGTTTATATTGTGAGGGGCAAGGCTGTTGGCCTCCTGGAGGTTTGCTGAAAATCACTTACATGAGAGATTGATTAATAGGAGAAAAAGCATACAAATTTATTTAATGTGTATACATGGGAGGCTTCTGAATAAAGAACTAACCCCTTAATGGGGTACAAAATCTCATATACTACCTTGAGGTTACAGAAAAAATTCAGGCTCAGAGCATGGCCAAAACCAGGTTATGGGGCAAGACAGGTAATGGGAGGGAGAAAGGACGGGTCTTGGCTAGCGAAGGTGGTCTTGTTAGGTAGATGAAGCCTCATAGGCAATAGCCCTCAGAGAGAATAGATGGTAAATATTTCTTTTCAGACCTTTAAAGGGGTCAGACTCTGTTAAGCTCTTCTAGATCTGGGAAAAGACTAGAAAGGGAAGGCCTGGCTGCGTTAATGGAAATTCTATACAGATGCAAATTTATCCTACAAAAGATAGCTTTGCAGGCCCACTTCATTCTGCTGGCTCTATGGCAGCCATTTCAAAATATGTCAAATAAATTTATTTCACAGTAAGATTATCTATCTATCTATCTATCTATCTATCTATCTATCTATCTATCTATCTAATCTATCTACCACAAAGTTTAAAACAATTGAAGACCTAGAAACATACTGGGTATTTCTCATCCTTCCCCTGTGGTACCACAATGCCATGTTTTCTATCTCTAGAATATCATTTACTGCCTTATTTTATAAAGGATGTCTGAGTATGTATTATAAATATAAATAGAATGTAAGATTTTGAGTATATATCTCATGCATTTACTAATATTCCACATAATACCTGTATGATATCAGCACATAATAGTTATTCAATTTACTAATTTACAATTAAATTAAAAAAATGAAAACAAAGGTAACTAAAGTAAAAAAAAACCAAAAAAACAGAATTTGAAAATAAATGATTATACATTTTTTTTTTTTTGAGATGGCGTTTCACTATTGTTGCCCAGGCTGAAGTGCAATGGCGCGATCTCAGCTCACTGCAACCTCCGCCTCCCAGGTTCGAGCAATTCTCCTGCTTTAGCCTCCCAAGTAGCTGGGATTACAGGCATGTGCCACCATGCCTGGCTAATTTTGTATTTTTAGTAGAGATGAGGTTTCACCATGTTGGTCAGGTTGGCTGGTCTTGAACTCCTGACCTCGGGTGATCCACCTGCCTCAGCCTCCCAAAGTGCTGGGATTACAGGCGTGAGCCACTGTGCCTGGCTGATTATACATTTTGAAAAGCTTAATAAGATACTTTTTGTAATCAACCTCAGGAAAAGTTTCTCCTTATATTTTTGAACTTGTTCATTCTCTCTCCAAATATTTATTGAGAATTCTGTGGTTTGGTCTTGAATTTACAATGGCAAACAAAACAAATAAAGAACTTTTAATTTAGCACAGACTCAGAGATTAAGAAAATAAATCAATTATTTAGGCCAAAAACAAGATAAGAACAAATAAATAATAAATGAAGTGCTTCTTTAGATTGAATGGTTGGGAAAGGCCTCTCTGAGGAAGAAATATGTGACTTGGGAACTGAGGTAGAATTGAAGAGAAGTGCCTTTAGAGAAGGAAATTTTTTGTTGTTGTTAATTTTTACAAAGGGAGAGAAAAGGGAGCCCTATTGAAGCCAAACAGTATGGAGGTCATACTGAGCTTTTCAGACAAAGTTAAAGAGTGTGTAGGGGAAAAACCACAAAACCAATCCTGAGGTTCTATGATTTCATGCTATTTTTCTTTCTGTGGGTGTTTGTGTGTGTGTCTCATATTATTCAAGGTATGCCTTTAGTACAATAACAACCTAATGTATATGTTTATGTTTTTTAAAAGTGACATATACGATTACTGTTTGATATAGTTTGGCTTTGTGTCCCCACCCAAATCTCTTCTTGAATTGTAATCCCCATGTATCAAGGAATCACCTGGTGGAGGTGATTGGATCATGGGAGTGGTTCCCCCCATGCTGTTCTCATTATAGTGACTTCTCATGAGATCTGATGGCTTATAAGTATTTGGCAGTTCCCTGCCCTCTCCTACCTCCAAGTAAGATGTGTCTTGCTTCCCCTTCACCTTCCACCATGATTGTAAGTTTCCTGAGGCCTCCCCAGCCATGCAGAACTGTGAATCAATTAAACCTTTCTTCTTCATAAGTTACCCAGACTCAGGTAGTTCTTTACAGCAGTGTAAAAATGGACTAAGACAGAAAATTGGTACTGGGAGTTCGGGGCGTTGCTATACAGATACTTAAAAATGTGGAAGCAACTTTGAAACTGGGTAATGGGCAGAGGTTGAAACAATTTGTAGGACTCAGAATAAGACAGGAAGATGTGAGAAAGTTTGGAACTTCCTAGAGACTTGTTGAATGTTTTTGACCAAAATTCTGATAGTGATATGGACAATGAAGTCCAGGCTGAGGTGGTCTCAGATGGAGATGAGGAACTTATTGTGAACTGGAGCAAAGGTCACACTCTTGCTATGCTTTAGCAAAGAGACTGCTGGCATTTTGCCTCTGTCCTAAAGATCTGTGGTACTTTGAACTTGCAAAAGATGATTTAGGGTATCTGGCAGAATAAATTTCTAAGCAGCAAAACATTCAAGTTGTGACCTGGCTTTTTCTGAAAGTGTACAGTTATATGCATTCACAAAGAGATGATCTGAAATTGCAACTTACATTCAAAAGGGAAGCAGAACATAGAAGTTTGAAAAATTTGTAGCTTGACCATGCAGTAGAAAAGAACAACTCCTTTTCTAGGAATAAATTCAAGCCTGCTGCAGAAATTTGCTTAAGTAATGAAGAGCTGAAGGTTAATAGCCAAGATAATGGGGAAAATGTTTCTAGGCATTTCAGAGATCTTCATAGCATCCCCTTCCATCACTGGCCTGGAGGCCTAGGAGGGAAAAATGGTTTCCTAGGACCCAGGTGCTCTGTGCACCCTCGGAACATGGTGCCCTGTGTCCCAGCCATTCCAGCTTTAGCCATGGCTAACAGGAGCCAAGATACCACTCAGGCCATTGCTTCAGAGGGTGCAAGCCCCAAGCCTTGGCACCTTCCATGTGGTGTTGGGCCTGTGGGTGTGCAGAAGACAAGATTTCAGTTTTGGAACCCCTCCGTCAATTTCAGAGGATGTATGAAAATGCCTGGATGTCCAGGCAGAAGTCTGCTGCAGGGGCAGAGCCCTCATGGTGAACCTCTATCAGGGCAATGCAGAGGGGAAATATGAGGTTGAAGCCCCCATACAGAGTCCCCACTTGGGCATTGCTTAGTGGCGCTGTGAGAAGAGGGCCACCATCTGCCAGGCCCCAGAATTGTAAGTCCACTGACAGCCTGCATCATGTGCCTGGAAAAGCCACAGGCACTCAATGCCCGCCTGTGAAAGCAGCTGAGGGGACTGTACCTGGCAAAGCCACAGGGGTGGAGCTGCCCAAGACCTGGTAGCTCACCCCTTGCATCAGCATGTCCTGGATGTGAGACATGGAGTCAAAGGAGATTATTTTGGAACTTTAAGATTTAATGAGTGCCCTGCTGGGTTTCAGACTTGCATGGGGCCTGTGGTCCCTTTGTTTTGGCCAATGTCTCTCATTTGGAACAAGAACATTTCCCCAATGCCTGTTCCCTCATTGTATCTTGAAAGTAACTAACTTGTTTTTGATTTTACAGGCTCATAAGTGGAAGGGACTTGCCTTGTCTTAGATGAGAATTTGGACTTGGACTTTTAAGTTAATGCTGGAATAAGTTAAGACTTTGGGGGATTGTTGGGAAGGCATGATTAGTTTTGAAATGTGAAAAGGTATGAGATTTGAGAGGGGCTGAGGTGGAATGATATGGTTTGGCTCTGTGTCAGCTCATCTCGAATTGTAATCCCCAACATGTTGAGGGAGGGACCTGATAGGAGATGATGGGATCATGGGGGCAGTTTCCCTCATGCTGTTCTCATGATAGTGAGTTCTCATGACATCTCATGGTTTAAAAAGTGTTTGGCAGTACCTCTCAACCACCTCCATATAAGATGTGCCTTGCTTCCCCTTCTGCTATGATTGTAAGTTTCCTGAGGCTTCCCCAGCCATGTGGAATTGTGAGTCAATTAAACCTTTTTTTCTTTATAAATTACCCAGTCTTATGTAGTTCCTTATAGCAGTGTGAAAACAGACTAATACACTATTTTTATGTCTAAATGAACTGAGACCAGATATTAAAGCCAATCTCACAGGGTTAACAAGAATTCTTGACAGAAATTTAGTTATGATTAAGCATTAATGAGGCTTTACTTTGACCCACTTCCTTGGAACTGAAAGTCAGGTAACGTTAGATACTAGCCATTTGCATCCCCATTGTTCCCATAGATAAGATTTCTGATGTTAGATAGATAGATCTCCGGTGTTAGAATCGTACAGCTTTTGTTTAAGAATTGCTTCAGTGGATCTTGAATTCCAGCAGAACAGCTGATGGATGTTTAAAGACCCTCACAGAAAAACAGACTCAGCATGAGAATGCAGTTTCTTCATCTCCTTGTCCTATGACTTTATCCTGCACTCCTCAACCAATCAACAATCTCCACACTTTGGCCCATTCCCAGACTCTTAAAAGCCCTAGCCCCAAACTCCTGAGAGAGACGGATTTGAGGTTTCCTCCCATCCCCTTGTTCTGTGGCCCTACAATTAAAACCTCTTTCTCTGCTGCAACTCTGTCTTGGCATATTGACTTGCCCTGCACATCGGGCAATGGACTTCTATTATGGTTACAATAGGAGGAGTTTAAATGTTGAGGAGAAAATCTCATTGATAACCATTTGGGAAGTCGCATCAGAGTTCTCAGAGATGCTCCCAATTTTTGTCTTTGTTATGTTGTATGTGGATTCTGCCACATTCAACAAATTGATGAAGGTTTAGAGCACTCTTGGTAATATAAGAATATTTTAATGACTTTTGATAGAATGTGTTTTGACTTCTGCTAGTAATTAATGCAATCAAATTAGAATACCTGTATTGAGTATTGGTAAGGACTTTTAAGGTCTTGTAAACCCAACAACAGATCTGTTTAAGAATCCCCATCAGGTCTTTCAGTTTCTACTTTTATGCTTCTAGTATTAGAAGCTTATTACTTCTCAAGTTTGTCTGTTTTATCACCTGGCAACTGTAGTTTGAAAGCCTCTTTTTATGTTAGTGTAAAATCTGGCCTTTTGTAAACTCCACTCATTTTCCTCTTGGGGCAACACAAAACAAGGCTACTTCTTCTCTTACTTAGTGGAATTTCAAATATACAAATGCAATTCAATTTCTACATTCTTTCTTTCCTAGCTAAACATTGTCTTAGCTCCTTTGAATTTCATATGAAATGGTCTATCTCTTACTGAGTAAATCATCTTCCTGTATCTTACTCTACTGTTGAGTTTTATAGAATTACCCTTTTCAGTCACTGTAAAACCTCTGGTTAGCTCCAATTATCATTCACAAGTCTCAGGCACTTGCTAATTTCCTTCCTAAGGAAATGTATTTTATTTCCAAAGGAAATGTAAATATTTTCACCTGTAGAGAGCTATGACTTTTTAAAGAGTTTTGTGGGTTTCACAACAATAAGTCCTTCCTTGATGCTTTTTCTTTTCTTCAATGCTATAATCTTCCAGTGTGTTCACAGGTTCTACCAACTTGCGATTCCTGGTGGAGATGTTTTATCAATGGGTATGTCTAAAGACATAAAGGCAATATTTCCCATAAAAGTGTATTTCAACTGTCATCCAGTGAGTGAAATCTTATTAGATGGAGATGATTTTCTGTAGAATGGTTTTAAAAGGAAAGTTAATGGGCCTATTGTCAGTGAGCATAAATACTTCATCCAGAAGACAACAATATATTGTGTGTGGTTTAAATCATTGGTTTCCAAACTGAGCTTGGCAAGCACCCTGAGAGTTCCTTGAAGTTGTTCACACAATCACCCATGGGGAATGGATGTGTGTACAGTGGGTAGCGTCTGTCTTAGCTGGGCTGCTCCACTTCTCCACTTTTTTTTTTTTTTTTTAGAGAGAGAGATAGGGTCTCACACTCTCTCCCAGGCTGGTATGCAGTGGGATGATCACAGCTCACGGCAGCCTTAACCTCCCATGCTCAGGTGAGCCTCCCACCTCAGCCTTTCAAGTAGCTTGGACTACAGGGGCCTGCAACCATGCCTGGCTACTTTTTTGTTATTTCTTGTAGAAATGGGATTTTGCCATTTTCCTCAGGCTGGTCTCAAACTCCTGGGCTCAAGTGATCTGCCACCCTTGGCTTCCCAAAGTGCTGGGATTACAGGCTTGAGCCACTGTGCCTGTCCTGTTTTTTTTTTTTTTTTTTTGTTGTTGTTGTTGTTGTTGGTTTTGTTTTATTTTGAGATGGAGTCTCACTCTGTCACCCATGCTGGAGTGCAGTGGTGCTATGTAGGCTCACTGCAACCTCCACCTCCTGGGTTCAAGCAATTCTCTGTGTCAGCCTCCCAATTACCTGGGATTACAGTTGCGCACCACCATGCCTGCTAATTTTTGTATTTTTAGTAGAGACAGGGTTTCACCATGTTTGTCAGGCTGGTCTTGACCTCCTGACCTTGTGATCCACCCGCCTCGGCCTCCCAAAGTGCTGGGATTACAGGCATGAGCCACTGTGCCTGACCCTTGTTTGTTTTTTTAATTTGTCATAAGATTTAGTTGAAGAAATGCTAAAATATTTTGAAAACTACTGGAATCTTTTGAATATTTTGGATACTGTCTTGGGGCTTTTTTCCTTATAATTAGTGGAATATTTTCATTAAGTATCTTGCTAAACCTGGGATCCTTTGTGACATTGAACCTTTATGTGTAACAATTAATAAAGATGCCACCTACAAGGGCTAATGATGCTAAAGGAAGAAATAAGGATTAGGAATAGGTAAACTCAGGAACTGTTAGGGCCCTGCTGTCATGCAAATGTCCTTGATAATGAAGAAAGGGGAATGAAATTACAGTTCACATGGTTGTATAGAAACAGAATTGTTCCTATACAGAGTGCTTTCTAAAGGCTCCCCAAGGCTGTGCAGCTCTTTAAATCAGCAAGCCCTTTTTATTTTCAACCACAAAGTGGAAAAAAGCACCTTCTTTTTTCTTTTTCTCTTTCAAGAAATCCAAACTATAAGTATTGTTGAGTCACCTTATCTCTTATTGAGGAAGGAAATGCCAGTCCTTTGTAGGTGAATGTAGAAGATTTATGAGGAAAAACCACCAAGAAAAGAGTAGAGAAATGGATCATAACAGCATTGGATTTAATATTTTCTTCATTTTACAATGTTCTGTTTTGCTTGACATGTTTACTTTACAAACACTTATATTCCTGGCTCGGAGTTGCTCTCTAAACATCATGGTGCATAATTAATGTCAAGGTGGAAGGCGATTATGCTGCAAATGCTGCTCCCTCAGCTCTCAAAAGCATTTTGAAAGCCAATTTAGGTCACACATGGTTCAGTTTCTTAGAAATTTTTCTTAATTGTTCAGCTAAAGAGAATGCTTCAGGGTGTTTATTAACAGACATTCCAATGAGTTGTGGATACTGGGGTGTGTGAATATGTTGGAAGGAGAGGACGGTATCTCATGGGGTGCAGTGGGGTGGAATGTGGCTCGGGAGAGAGACCCCAAGGAGGTTTTTTTTTTAAGTCTTATAGAAATCTAAGCAAAAGAACAGAGCAAGGAACATAATTTAGCTAAAAAGTGTATGAGAAGTTGTGCACTGATTTAAAGAAGAAAATTGTACTTATGTTCTTCACCCCAGTAAGTTTCTGAGGTCGACATGGCAGGAGGGACGTCAGGCTGGGAAGCAGATACAAAACACATTTTTAAGTGGACCATTTTTTTTTTTATGTTCAATTGTCATTTGCCTCTATTTCTGAGCCTGCTGCTGACTGGGGGTAGCCTGACAAAGCTTGCAGCATCCGTCAATGTAGTCAACCTGATGAAAGCTTCTTTTGGAGTCTATGGTCATCAAGCCTGGAGCCAGAAAATGTGCTGTCCTAGGGGTGACAGTTAATGTTCCTGGTGGGGAAAGGAAAGAAATAGAGCATTGCACCAACTTACAGTAGGATAGCACTAGGCCACATCTCCTTCCTTCCATCTCTTCCTTCCCAACTCCATTGCATAATACACATCATATCTCCATGCATTTCTCTTAAATTATGTATAGACATAATAAATACTTCTCCTACACACGGACACAGGGAGGGGAACATCACTGCCTGTCGCGGGGTGGGATGGAATTAGGAGAAATACCTAATGTAGATGATGGGTTGATGGGTGCAGCAAACCACCATGGCACATGTATGCCTATGTAACAAACCTCCACATTCTGCACATGTACCCCAGAACTTAAAGTATAACAAAAAATAACCAAATACTTCTCCTATGTAATCACCAGGTGTATTAAGCAGGTAATTAAGAAGTGGAATCTACAGCTGGGATTCTTCAGCAAGGAACTTGGTGAGGAAGGGCTCCCAGGTGAAACCCGTAAAGAAATGAAAGAAGCAAGAGAGCAGGAGACCGTGGGGAGAAAGCTCTGCCTGATTCCCCAGGAATCTCTGGATTTTGGCATCACAGGCTTGTCCTACTTTGAGGCAAGGAAGAGCTAGCAATTTATATTCTGTTATTCTAATATCCATTCATCGTTGGCGATGGGCTACCCCTGGAAGGAGAACAAAACCTCTCAAGCATTTTCGAGGGGTGGCTGCACTCAGGTTGCTAAGGGGGGTTCTCATGAGAAGAAAGCATTTGTGAGCTGCTATTAGTCAGACTCAGAACAGTCGGAGGATGAAGACACTACTATCAGGTAAACATATCTTGCCAAGGGCATCAACAGCATTAACTACACCATGCAAAATGTCCATTTTGTTTAGCAATTTGTTCATGGCAGGGATACCCCAGGACAGAGAAAAGCTAAATCTTCATGTGAAGAGAATTACTGGAGATATGGGGCAGGGGTTTTTTGTCCCACACAGTTTTCTGTCTGTATCTTTAGTTTTAGTTTTATGAAATCCTACAGCAAACATTGACTGTACGGGGCAAGATAATAATTATTTTATACTTTGCAGGCCAGATGTTCTCTATTAAGCTCTGCTGTTGTAGCATTAAAACAGCTATATAAACAGCTATATAGAACACATATAAACTAATGGGTAAGGCCGTGTTCTAATAAAGCTTTATTTACAAAATCAGGTTGTGGGCTGGATTTGGCCAGCAGGCTGTAGTTTTCTGATCCCAATATAGGAGGTAACGCAGAGAAGGAGGATCACTTTTTAATTCATCTAACATAGCATTAACTTTTCACTTCCGGCAAAGAGTTTATAACTAACATATCTTCCAATTTGGGTTAAGAGTATATGCTTTGCAGTCATAAAGACCAGAATTGCATTTCTGCCCCTTTCTAGGTCACCCATTTCAGAGGGTCATATTGAGGAATATATAAAAGAATATATTTAGTGCACTTACAATATGGTGGCTGGCACTAAATAAGTGCCTAAATAAGTGGTACTTTGTTATTATTATTGTTCTCTTCCATGGAACATTGTTTTATAATTAATGTTCCCTAGAATGATTATTATTTTTGTTCAGTGTCTGATTTACTTCTGAGACCTTGTGAGTTTGATAATTAAGTTTTGCAGAACAAATATGGCTACAAAGGAAAGGCCTGTTTTCTCACATCGAGATCAAGACCAAGACCTGTGCTTCGTGATTTTCTAATTTCTCTCTTCCTTTTGCTTGGCAGAGATAGATGGGATAAAGATTTATAAAATAGATCCTCATCTAGAGATGGAATTGATGTTGTGGAGGAATTAAACCAGATGGGAGGCTAGTAGAAAACTGCACATATAAATGGGTCCTATTTGCTATAACAAATAACTACTAGAGGGGCAAAATGAAAATGACCTGTGATAGCATCTTATTTTGGCCATTCCTATGATCACCACTTGCCTCAATGACTCACTGAATGCTTGAATGAGTTTCGAACTCCATTGGGTGTAAGTCAAAACAATTTTCACTTGTTTCATTTACCTTCCAATATAGCATGCAGGCAAGCCTTGGATTGAAGGCTTGATCTAAAACAGAGCTGTCTCTCTGTGTTTCTCAGGGAGGAAAAAAATGTGAGCAAAAATGTTTCTTGCCTCTAAGGAGCCTCTGAAGTTGGCCCCTGTTCCAGGGAAGAAGCTGGAAGGCCCAGCGCTGCTGATACAGATTCATTGAGGAAGTATACTCCTCAGAGGCAAGCCATCCATCATTACTTACTGGCTGGGCTTTCCCTTCCCAGACAACTACATAATGTCCAAGTTGGACTTACAACTTTGCATTAGCTCAGGGAAACAAATGGCCCACCTTCCATAGGTTAAATGGATTGGGCCATCCAAGAAAATCTGTTTTATGGAACCATTTGGCTTACTGAACAGCCTCATGTTACAGATAAATGAAACCCTACAGCAAAGGAGCCAAACCTGCATTTTAGTTATTTTTGCAGAAGTGGAGCCATTTGTTGCCAGAAAAAGTTCAGCTTCATGGAAATGGACTTTGAGAACACTAGACTGGTAATATCCTTTGCTTTTCAAATAAAATCCCTGTTTCTCATTATGGCTATAAACACCTCAGTCTTATGCCACTTTTCCTCTTATGCATACTCTGTAGCCACACTGGTTTCTCTTTGTCCCTCAATTCTATCAGATGTGTGCCATTCCAGGGACTTTGCATCTGCTGTTCCTTTGCCTGGAACATATTTTCTTCAAGTATGCATAAGACTGGTTCTTTGTGATCATTGATTCAGCTAAATGTTGCTTTCTTGGAGAGGTTTTGGCTGAAAATTCCCTCTAAAGAGGTACCCACATTACTCTCTGGCACTTTTTTTTTTTTTTTTAACAGGGTCTCACTGTCTTGCCCAGACTGGAGTGCAATGGCCTGATCTTGGCTCACTGCAACCTTCACCTTCCAGGCTCAAGAGATTACCCCGCCTCAGCCTCAAGTAGCTGGGATTACAGGCACACACCACTACCGCCTGACTAATTTTCATATTTTTTAGTAGAGACGGGGTTTCACCGTGTTGGCCAGGCTGGTCTCAAACTCCTGACCTCAAGTGATCCACCTGTCTCGGCCTCCCAAAGTGCTGGGATTACAGACATGAGCCACTGTGTCTAGCCAGATTTTTATCTTTATAGCACTCTTTATTTTCTAGATATTTCCAAATAGTATTTATATTTATAGCACTCTTTATTATCTGGATGTGTCTTTTATTTATTTGTTTACGTATGGTAACATAAGTTTTATGAGAGCACTGTCCTTTTCTGTCTGCATCTTTAGCATTTAGAATAATGTCTGATACAAGATGATACTTAAGTGATATTTGGTGAAAGAAAGAGTCAGATAATCTGGATCATCTTCAAAACTAGTCCTGTAAAAATTGGAAATTTTCGTATTCTTTATGAGTCTCAGTTTTCCCAAAATGATGGGATTGGAATATTAAGGAATTTATACTTATACTTTACACTTTTATTCTTTATTCCAATGAGCTTTTCCTTTTAACTGATTTCAAATTTTGCTAGACATTAGAATATATAATATTGGGATCAGGAGCTAGTGCTCTGCATCTTTCTCTGTGGCTGTGTCCTCACAATGCCAACATAACCAATTAATTCTATCAATTCTGTTATTTGACATCAAAAAAACCTGTTTATTTTCAGGTTGTGTAAACACAATTCAAAGGAATAGTTAGGATTACACTAGAATAGTTGATCCTTAAAATCTTGGGATTTGAGACAAATATTAATTTTCTCAATTGTTAGCAGATTATTTTTCATTGAGAAATGATCTTTAGTGGTGATTGTAAAATATGGCATGCTCACTAGAGCTTATGTCAATAACATTTAAGAAATGACCAGCTTTGACTTCAATTTTGATTATTTGAGGATGATAGAAAATCTCTTGTAACACACATCCACACACATAGTATCAGCCCTGCCATTTATCTTGAAGATCACAGTTTTATCAGCAGGGTGTTGAATTTCTCTTTCTAGAAGACTGTAGTTGTCTTGTCCAATTGCTCATGTCTGTGCTGCAATCACATGCTGTGTGGTAGTGGTTGATATTATTTGGTTGATTCCATTAATTCGCATTTTTTATTCCATGCACATAGAAGTGTGTATAATAAAGCATTTCTATCAGTATATTTCACTGTTACTCACTGATATGGTTTGGCTGTGTCCCCACCCAAATCTTATCTTGAATTGTAGCTCCCATAGTCACTACATGTCATGGGGAGGGACCTGGTGGAAGGTAATTGAATTGTGAGGGTGGGTTTTCCCCATGTTGTTCTCGTGATAATAAGTCTCACGAAATCTGATGGTTTTATAAAGGGGAGTTCCTCTGTATAAGCTCTCTTGCCTGCCCCCATGTAAGATGTCTCTTTGCTTTCCTTCATCTTCTGCCATGATTGTGAGGCCTCCCCAGCCATGTGGAACTGTGAGTCCATTAAACCTCTTTTTCTTTATAAATTACCCAGTCTCGGGTATGTCTTTATTAGCAGTGTGAGAACAGACTAATACACTCACAATTATTTATTAAGTGTCTCCTGTGCTCAGCACTTTGGGGAGTGTAGACAAGAAAATAGATGACATGGACCCTGCCCTGATTTATACTTTATATTAGATGTAATAAACATTAATTAAATACCTACTGTTTACTAGGTGTCAGCTGGATACTTTTCCATTAGTTTTGTCATTTATTCCTCAAAACCGTTATGCTTTAAAGGTGTTATTGTCCAAATCTGGCAGATGAGAAAACTGAAGGTTAAAAGTTTTTCCAATTTTCCCAAGATTAAATTATGTCAAAGCTAGAACTTCAAATTAGTTTTCCAATTATAAGTCTGGTGCCTACTTCATTAGACTACAGAAAGACAAATGATATACAGCATTAGTGAAATGACTATAGAACGAGGCAAGCTACTTTAAGTACAGCAGGGGAGGAAAAACATGTACTTTAATATCCTTACTTTGGAGAGGTGAGTGTATTAGGGTTTTCCAGAAGAACAGAACCAATAGGAGATCTGTCTGTCTGTCTGTCTGTCTGTCTGTCTGTCTATCTGTCTGTCTGTCTGTCTATCTATCTATCTATCTATCTATCTATCTATCTATCTATCTATCTATCTATCTATCTATCTATCTATCTGGAGGGAGAAAGGGGGAGATAGAGAGAGGAAAGTATGTATTATAAGGAATTGGCTCATACAGTTACGAAGACTGAGATATCCCAAGATCTGCTGCTGGTATGCTGGTGACCCAGGAAAGTTAATGATGTAGTTCTACTCTGAATGCTGTCAGGCTTGAGACCCAGAAAGAGCCAATGTTTCAGTTCAAATCCAAAGGCAGGGAGGAACTGATGTCCCAGCCCAAGACAGTTGGGCAGGAGGAGTTCTGTCTAACTTATGGGAAGGCCAGCATTTTCTTTTTTTTTTTTTCAGGCCCTCAGCGACTAGGGGAGGCCCACCCATGCTGGGGAGGGTAATCTACTTTACTCAGTCTTTGGATTCAAATGTTAATCTCATCCAGAACCACCCTCACAGACCCAACCAGAATAATTCTCCACCAGTGTTTGGGTACCCTACAGTCTAGTCAAGTGGACACATAAAATCACAGTGGTTTGCCTTACTCTCTCTTTATATGTATCTGTCACAATAGCTCATAATTGGTTTTGCATTAAAATTCTTACATCAAGATTAAAAAAAAATTGAGTCAGGTGTTTGCTTTTGTTTGTTTCACTCCCAATATCCATCATCCTTTTATAACAATTTCTGATATCCTTCTATAAAACTCTCTCTCTTTAATGGACTGTTCTTAGAAGGATTGTAAGCCAAGATGGCTCCACTTTTCTCTATCAGAAGGGCACACATGTGACCCAAGCTAACCTCAACAGTCTCTCTGGGACTGGGAATATTGAGTAAAGCAACACAAGGTGGGAAAAATGATTGTATGCAACTATTTCAGTGGCAGAGGCTCTTTGAGAAATTTCTGCTGCTTAGATACCTGGAACTGCCAAATTTTAAGCCTGGTTTCTGCCTTCTCATCAAGATCCTTCTGATAAATTTCCTTTTTGCTTAAGCTAGCCACATTTGTTTCTGTTGCTTGCAATGAAAGTATCCTATCAGATACAAAAACATTATGTGATTCCCCAGTCTTTTCTATCTAGTCTCAATGGGTATGAACATCAACTGTTTTAGATTTACCACTGGGATGAATTTCCCAAAAGATTAAGTATTTATCTGAAGCCTGGACTGCCACTGAGAATTTTGTAGCAAAGCTATTTTCTGAAGTGCTTTCATTTTTACATTATCAAATTTGGCTTCCTTTGACTTGCATGGTCTGTACATCCTGAGACCAGGACTAAAGCCATTATTTTTGCTTACTCTTAAAATCTTATAATGCGCACTTTTCAAGTGGGATTCCTGGGGTTATTTGACCTTTTATATTGTCTGCTTTAACAAGGATTAAAATGGCTGATTATACACACTTTTTCTATACCTTGGTAGAGTTTGGGTACAGTAAGAACCCATTACCAAACCTCTCCCTCCATGATGAAGAAACAAAGACCACAAGAGCCCTAGTGACTAGGTGAGAACTGAACAGTGTGGAAGAGGATCCAGGAACTTCCAAGTTTTCTCCTTCATTGGCATTAACAACCTGACTGTGTAGTGTTGATCTCTCTTCCTTTCTCTTTCTCACTGAGCTATACAGTTCCTAGAAGGCTCTGGGGTGTCCCCCATCCAGACTCCCGCATTGGCGAATTGCATGATGTATTTTAGAACTGAATCCAGTCAGGAACATGGGCCAGAAACCAGAAGCAGCATCTGTTTTATAAAACCATAGCATGCCTGCCATTTTTCCCATTGTTCTGCTTTGTGTTGGCAGATGAAAACATTCCCTTCTGGCAGTTTCATTTTGTTCTTTTCTAGCCTTACAAATCCTCAAGTTCTGTCTGGGTTCTCTCCGATTGTTATCAAGTGGATCTCAACATTGCTGCTTTTTTTGTGTTCAGCATATTACACCTCTGTCTCTTCATTCTCTTTGGCTCCTGTTTTAGCAGTGTTGATACTCAGTACCCAGTCTCATCCTTACTTTTCTCTTATGCATATAGAGTGTGTCATGGATAAAACTTCAGCTCTTATGATCACATCAGCAAACATTTAATGCTGCCTTTTATAACCTGAACATGCTTTGTTATTCCTCTCACATTTCGTGCCTCAGTGGTGATTGTTAAGTTCCCTGCTATATTCTAACGGCCTGTTCAGACACTTAATCCTCATATCCACTGGGACATCACATATTGCTAAGGTCAGAATTTTCCCTTCTGTGAAAGTGTGCAGTTTTACCCATTAAGATATACCAGGTGCTTAGGATAAATGCTTTAAACAAATTCAAATAACTTGCCTCTCTTACTTGAAAATATTCACAGGTCTACAGGGCCGTGTGCTTAGGGTAAATGCTTTAAACAAATTCAAGTAACATGCCTCTCTTACTTGAAAATATTCACAGGTCTACAGGGCCAATTCAGATTTTCTGACCCATCCAGAAAATGAATGAGTAGGGTGCTTGCAAGTCTTGCTTCTTCATTGTCTCTTTCCCACCCTTGTCTCATATCAAATAGCATCTACAACACATTTATCTTTTTTTGAGTGTATGTTTATGCTTTCATTTTCAGGAATTACATTTGGCATTTCAAATCAAGCATAGGAAGCTTTTTATATGAGCATTTTCAACAACCTGATTTAATTCGGCATAATTTTCATCTTTATACCTCTGAGGCAGGAATGAGTGTTTTCTTCTCAACCTCACATTTCTATTCCCATAAGCAAGGTGAGAAAATGTCTTTTTCTTGGAAGTGGCTGTGGGAGGTCAGTGGGTATCCAAATTTCTCAAAGTTGTTTAATCCCTTGTAGGTCTTCACCCCAGGATTATAGTAATCTCATCTTCTCCTTTCCAAGACTAACTCTTCCTTCTTCTTTTGTGACTTGAATTGCAGACAACTTCTACCTTGCTTACTTTTTTGATCTTCTTCTCTCTTTTAACATGTGGAACCCAGCTTCCATCTGTCTACAAATGTGCTCAGGGTTTTTCTTATTAAAAAAATCCACTTCTCAAGGCCCCTGGTCTCATTTTCTGTTTACCACCCACTGATTGATATTTGAGCTTGGACTCAATGTGGGGAAGGGCACCTCAGAGAGATGGAAGGTCAAGGACAGAACCTGGAGGCAAGATTTAAAAGATCCCTTTTGTCAGAATTGAGTGCAATGGTAGGACTTTCTGTTTTAAAGAAAATCGAAAGCAAAGCAAAAGTCTGACTTGCTACACAGAGAAAACTGAGCAGGCAGGATGACCCTGTCCTTTCTCTGACATCTCCCTTCCCAAGATTTATTCATTGTCCAAATGATGATTAGAAAACTCACCTTTAGACTCCATGAATGTGTGCACTGGTTTCAACAACCCTTGGGTGGCTACCTTTTAGGTGGACCCTTGGTTTATCTACAGACACAAGTCACCAACTGCAAACCCCTCTGGTTTATTGATTTTACTGTATACTTCTTGTTAATAGCTTTACTTTGCCTAACAGATATGGTTGCCTCTCTCTCAGCAATATATAGTTTGGAAAAATGTTTCTTGTCTTCTGGACACGTATAAATGGAATCCAGCTTTATTTTGGAACCACAAAAGTGGCAATGTGCATAAAAAAATAAAATTTGATGGATAAAATTTAGAATGGCCATGTTCAAATGTGGCTCTGTTGAAGTCAGATGTTTGTTTAACAATCATTTATCTTTCTTTGATGACTTAGGGTGTCTCCAGTTGGAATTCTGGCTTCTCCAATTAAGCATAATGGTGTCGGGTTATAGCCTCTCCAAATATGTTTACCCATGTTGTCATATATTAGTTTTTTTCTAATACTCAATGTGTAGAATCCATGTGAGCAAAGACCCTCAAATCCGACGATCAATGAGCCTGGCTCATGGGAAATAATAGTTTGATGACTAAGAACATGGACTCTTGTGCCAGATTTCCAAAGTGGAAACCTAGTCCTTCACTTACTAGTTTTTTAACCTTGATCAAGTTGCCTTACCCTTTATGCCTCATTTTCTTCATTTGTAAAACAATAACAATAGTGATTTTTCGTCATATTGTTGTGTGAAGGTAAAGTGAATTAACATGTGCACTGTGTTTATCACAACACTGTGAAGTAGTAATTTCAAGGTCTTATGTTATTATTTGTATTATTATTATGGATGAGTGTCAAAAGATATCAAGAGCACCTAATGGGTTTGAAAGTAACTTTCTAGGACAAAGAGAAGAGTTCATAGTGGCAAATCACCAATTGATCCCATTCTTCTCTATGATACTCTCCACTCCCCTACATGTCATAAGATGTGGGTAATTATATTCCTTTCTTGGAAGACAGCAGGAAAGGAAAGATAATTAAATATTCTGTGCTGGGAAAGACATTTCTTGTAGTATCTATATATTATGAGAAAAATGTTGTAGACCTTTGAGGTAGGCATGGAATGCCCCAATGCCTGTTTCTCAAATGCCTTGCTGTCCCTCACTCACCTCACTGTAGGTTAATAACGGTGAGTCAGTAAACAAGACCTACTTTGGTCTTTTAAATTATCCTAGGGCCTAAAGGGATATAACTATTGTGAAGGAAGCCCTGGTACAAATAACATGGTATTCACAGGTTAAATTAGTACCAAATCCTGAGCCCTTGGGACTAACAAGTATAGTTAAGCTTCAAAGATATTTCTTATTTATCTTGGAAACAACTAAGAGGACAGGTGGCTAGATAAGTCTGAGGAAAAATTAGGAATGTCAGTTTCATGGAGTTTCGAATCTTTCTTTTCTCTTTCCCCTTCCATGGACGGATTTTCATCCTTAGAACAAACTCTTGATTTAGAATTTCTTATATGTGGGCTTCGGGATTGTTTATATTACATGTTCTATAAAACGTATTTGATACTTCTCTTCCCTTTCCTGTCCTCTGCCCCTAGCTTAATTTCATTTTTCCCTTATGGCGGGAAAATCTGAGTGGCTGTCAGCACTCAATATTGCTCTGAATGGCCATGGGTAATGATGGCACTGATAGGAAGTTCTGCTCAGCTGAACCTTTGAAGCACAGATGTTCCTCTAAGATGTTGCTGAAGCTGGCAAACCTCTCCAATTTTGTAGGCAGAGAAAGTCTTCCAGCATTTCTGGCTTTCCTGCTATTAGAAAGAGTTGGAAATACTGTAGAGGCAGCCTCTCTGTTGAAATTTCTGCATTTTGCTTTCCCACTAGTGGCTTAGATATGCAGCTTGACACTTTGATACCAGCAAGAAGGTCAGTCAGTACTCCATGCTGCACTGTAATTGGGAGGTTGATTTCTTCTGTCCATCCAGCTCTAACTTTACTTTTACTTTTTCCTCTCAGTTATTACAGTTGTGCTGTATTGTCACTGTAGTCTACAGTAATATATAGAGAGAATTAAATGCTGTAGATGTTCTTTGTCATGCTGCTTATATAAAAAAGTACATGATATTGAAGCACTCTTGAGACTTTGCTTTTCAAAGCTGAAGACTGTGATCTCGTATCTCTGCCATCTAAGCATGGGAAACAGGTTTAGCGAGAGTGAAAGAGAATTGTGTGACCTTCTCTCAAAACCTTGAACTGAATCAAATATGCTTTTGTTGGGAGAAAGATAATGACTGAACTGAGGTCATCTGAAAATGTGTTACAGACTGTGTTGTCAGTACAACACAATGCCGCATTCTTGGGAGAGATTATAAATTCTCCACCTTTGATGACAATTTTTCCATGATCATTTTTAAAAATAATTTCCGTGATAACTTTTCTATGAAATGATGTTTTTTTCTAATTGCATCACTTGTTCTGATTTATATTCAGAGGAAAGAAGATGATATTATAAAATAAGAATTTGGAGGTTTCTGAGAACTAAAAGTGAACTAAATATGTTAAAAGTTTATGATGAAACCCCTTGGGAAGAAGAATTTCAAATAATTTATGTAAATACCCTTTCCTTAAGGAGGTGAAGCATAACTCTCTATTCTTTAAGTGTGAACTTCACATTGTGACTTCCTTCCAAAGAGTACTGTATAGAAAGGAGGAGAAAAAACGACTACACAGTAGAGAAACCTGAAAATCATTTCAGCTAGAAAATCAAGGTCAACATCAACAGTCATAAATCATATTGATAGCATGAACCCTTGATATGATGTGATGAGAATGACATTTTACCTCTGTGATCTTCCTCTCCCAAACCTATAAAATCCAGTCTAATCATAAGAAAAACATCAAATTCCTGAGAGACATCCTACAAAACCTGACCAGCTCTCCTCAAAACTGTCAAAGTCTTCAAAAATAAGGCAAGTTGGACAAACTATCACCGTCAAAAGGAGTTTAAAAAGTCATGACAACTAAATGTAATGTGGCATTCTGGATGGAATCCTGCAACAGAAAAAAGAACATTCAGTAAAAACTAAGGAAATCTGAATAAACTATGGATTTTTCTTAATTAAAAAAAATTATGATACACCAGTCATTTCCTTATATCGCAACTGATTTAATTCTAATAGTGAAACTATGTCTTCTTTAAGGAATAGAATATATGGCTGGGAGCTTAATATCCTAAACCTATGCTTAGAGAGAGGTAAAGTGACTTGTCCAAAGTTACACATTTCCTGAATAAGCCTAAGACTACATAACAACAGAGAATTGTAGGATTTGCCACAACCCTATGATGATTTATATATTAATTTTCTATTGCCACTGTAATGAATTGCCATAACTTTAGCAGCTTAAAACATCATCCATCTATTATATCACCATCTATTATATCATCCATCTATCATCTATTATATCACCATCTATTATATCATCATCTATTATATCTGTATGTCAGCATTCTGGGTATAGCATGGCTCAGTTGGGTCCTTTCCTCAGAATCTCTTAAGGCTGAAATCAAATATATCAGCAGGGCTACCTTCCTTTCCATTTGTTCTGGGATAATTTGCCTTTAAAGTCATTCAGGTTTTTATCGAAATTCAGTTCCGTGTGGTCATAGAACTGAGATTCCCATTTCCTTGCTGGTTGTACGAGAGAAACATTTCTCAAGTCCCAAAGGCCTCCTGCATGCCTCCTCACAATGCCTTCTCCATCATAAAACAAGCGGCACAGTGAGTCTTTCTCATGCCTTGAATGTCTTCCACTTCCTCTCTGGTCACATCTCTCTGTCCTCAGCAAGGAGTAAACATTGATTTTTAAGAGCTCATGTAATTATATTAGGCTCACTGGATAATCCAGTATAATGTTCCTATCTTAAAGTCAACTGATTAGTAATCCCATGTCTACAAAATCCCTTTTTCCATATAGTGTAACATATTCACAGGCTTCAGGGATTAGGGCAGGACGTCTTGCAGGGGTGGCATTCTGTCTACCCCAGTTTAGTAAGAGTACTCTTGGCTGTTTGATGTTGATTACTATCTTACCATCACCATCTATTACCTCTGACACTCTCTGAGATATACCCATACATTTATATTCAAGGGCTGGTCTCAAGTACATCCTAAGGTAGTCAGTTACCTTTCCTTGACTACATTTCAGAATCCTGCAATTTCTTCTCCCTAATATTTCAGTTATCACTATTTTAAATAAAAACAAAACAACACTCTTTTTTTTTTTTTTTTTTGAGACGGAGTCTCGCTCTGTTGCCCAGGCTGGAGTGCAGTGGCGTGATCTCAGCTCACTGCAAGCTCCACCTCCCAGGTTCATGCCATTCTCCTGCCTCAGCCTCCCGAGTAGCTGGGACTACAGGCGACCACCACCGTGCCCGGCTAATTTTTTTGTATTTTTAGTAGAGACGGGGTTTCACTGTGTTAGCCAGGATGGTCTGGATCTCCTGACCTCGTGATCCGCCAGCCTCGGCCTCCCAAAGTTCTGGGATTACAGGCGTGAGCCACTGCGCCCGGCCACAACACTCCCTTTTTTGTGTATACCAACTAACCAGTGAACCATCCACCTGGCAAAAAATTTCTTTTGAAACTCTGCAATATAATTAAGAAATACTCAAATGCCTGATAAAGGCCCCTCTCTCTTTTGCTCTGTCTTTCTCTTAAAGTTAATATGTGCATGATGGAGTTTGGATATATGTCCCGTCCAAATCTTGTGTTGAAATGTGATCCTCAGTGTTGGAGGTGGTACTTGATGGGAGATGTTTGGATCATGGGGGCAGATCCTTCATGAATGGCTTGGTGCCCTTCCTGTGGTAATGCTTTCACTTGAGCTCTGGTTGCTAAAAAGAGCCTTCTACTTCCTCCTTTCTCTCTCTTGCTCCCTCTCTCACCATGTGACATGCCAGCTCCCTCTTTGCCTTCTGTCATAACTGTAAGCTTCCTGAGGCTTTTCCTTTCTTTCTCTTGCTTCCTCTTTCTTACTCCTCCTCTCACCATGTGACATGCCAGCTCCCTCTCTGTCTTCTGACATAACTGTAAGCTTCCTGAGGCCTCACCAGAAGCAGATGCTATCACCATGCCTGTACAGCCTACAGAACTGTAAGCCAAATAAACCTCTTCTTTCTAAGTTACTCAGCCTCAGGCATGTCTTTATAGCAATGAAGAGTGGACCAATAATTGCATATCTGTGCCCAACTCAGTACCTGATGCATTGTGGTATTTAGGAAATATTAGCTTAAGGAACTTGCAAATCCTTGCTCTAATTTGTCCCTCATAGATGGCTAGGAGTGAAGATCTCATTAACCTTACCTTACAGAAGAGCAAACTGATGTTGAGAAGTCAAGCAGCTTCCCCATTCCCACTTGGCAAGTCCAGCCCTCTGGGGAGCTTGACACAGGTTTAGAGAACCAGGTCTGCATCCCAATTCTTTCTACTACAAGACAACATCTTCCTTGAGGGCTAGGATAAATGCACAGTATGGCCACTCAGGGCAATGAATTTACAGGCCATTTATTGCATTCAGATTCTACCTGTGGATATTTTGAAAATGTTAAGTCCATAATTTCTCTCCTTTAAGGTAGAGTTTTTCAGCTTAAAGTTGCTGAACTTAGAAGTTGTTTTCCAATTCTTGTGTAGGTGGTAATATTCCCTGCCTCCAGAAGCTGTAAATACATTCCTTACAATTTCTCTTCTGATTTTCTGCCCCTTCATCAGATTATTACTTCCTCACCTTTCCCTTCTCTAGTGGACTGGAAGCACCACAGGAGCAAGAGTCATATCTGTTATGTGCAGCTGGAGCCTGGTATAGTCTCAGTCTCAGTCATTGTGGAATGGATGAACGGGGCAGCACCTTAGAGTCAAGGAAGTGGGATATTCTGAGGGTTTAAGAAGTCCTCCCTTAAATTCACCTTGTGTCTGCCTCCTCCCAGGAAAAAAAGAGCCCCTTAATCTGAATGTTGGGTCCCAGGAACCCAAGTGGGCCACATTTGCAGGGCTGGTGTCACTGCACTGAGGGTTATGAGCCTGGGTATGAGGCTCTCTTCCTGGTGCTCAGGACTTTCTTCCCCTTTCTCATGGAAGAAGTTGTAAACTGACATAGCAAAACACTCCTGTAACCAACTCTCCAGCACTCTCTTTCCTAGGGTTTCTTCCATGTAGCAGGGCTGAGAGGGGGTAAACTTTAGTTTTGAGCTTAAGGGGAGATAAGGAGTTTTTAAAGGAGGATCGGTTTTAATAGTCAAACTGCCTGGGTCCATACCCCAATTCTGTCCCTTAATAGCTATGCGAGCTTGGGAAAGCTGGTTATCCCCTGATTTTTTGGTGAATTTCCTAATCTGTAGAGTGATCAATAATTGTTGCTAGATTTTCAAATGTTTTATAGGGGTAAAAATTAGATCATGCCTATGAAGCATTCAGCACAGTGTCTGGCATCTAGAAAGTGCTTCTCCCTTATACCTACTTGGCTCACACCTTCACCAAATAATTATTTCTTTAGATCTTCCCTTCTCAGTGAAGCTTTCCCTGAGTATTCTACTTAATACCTCAAACTCTTCCCACCTCATGATCCAATTGGCACTTCTGATCTATCTTGCTCTTGGTTATTCCCTTCTAATAATAGCCATTTTATAATATTCTGATATATTACTTTCTTTTTTAATGTAGGTTACATTTTGGAGATAGAAGAGGGGCGGAGCAGGGGAGAAGGCTACTCTTCATGAAAATTTTATTTTTCCCTTTTAGAGATTAAAAACAAAAATTCTCTAAGTTAACTACATCCCTATGGCATCATACTCGAAGCTTCTACTGAGCTTTAATTTAAACATCAAATCGCCCCCACATGGTAAATAAACAGCAGACAAATATCTGGCGACTTTGTAATGTCTTTTATGTTTTCCACAAGTTCAACTCCTCCATTCCTAACTATGGTTGCCACTAAGCACAGATTGTACCCACGTTATAAATGAGTCATTTTGTGGATTTACTTGAATTAGAGATGTCGGCAAATATTCCCCTTGGTCCTAGCCTGTCATTAGGGGAGGCCCGTTTGGAACCACAGAGACTCTGCTAGTCCTACACATTTTTCCGGGGTTGAAACTCTGCTTACTTGGTATTTTTCCTGCAGCACTGTGAACTTCTTTCTTCTATGACTCCTCTTATTGATGGTTAAAACACAGGCACCAACCCTTCCCCCTCCATCTCTCTCCATACACATCTTTTTCTGTACTCTCATCCTACTGATGCAGCAGCATCTGCCACCCTTTTTCACTCTACCATTGTGTCATTTAGAAACCCACTTCAGCAACTCTTCCACCTGGTCATCACGAATGAAATGAAATTTTCCTCTCACAATTTCCTGTTCCTGGTAATTCTCTCCAGGGTTAAATCTTATTTAACCTCTACACATTGTTAATTGTCTACCAAGGTTTAATTAATTAATTAATTAATTTTTGAGACTGGCTGGAGTGCAATTAGGTGATCTTGGCTCACTGTAGCCTCTGCCTCCCAGGTTCAAGTGATTCTCCTGCCTCAGCCTCCCGAGTGGCTGCGATTACAGGCACACGTCACCATGCCCAGCTAATTTTTGTATTTTTAGTAGAGACAGGGTTTCACCATGTTGGCCAGGCTGGTCTTGAACTCCTGACCTCAAGTGATCCACCCACCTCAGCCTCCCCAAGAGCTGGGATTACAGGCGTAAACCATTACGCCTGGCCTCAGGTTTAATTTAAATTTCAAATTACCCCCATGGCAAATAAATACCAGAAAAATATCTGGTAACTTCTTCTTACAATCCCTTGGTGTTTCCTAGAACTTTAGGGATCAAGTCAGGATTTGGTATATTCCTTGCAACATTCAGTTCAACCTTCCTTGCACTTCTCAATAGACAAATCCTTTATTAAAAAAATGACTTTCCCAAAATTCCTGAAAAGGTGTGGTATCTGCGTTTAGTTGAATGCCTTCATTCAGAATTATGCCTTTTTTGACGTCCTTGCTAGCCACTTCTCTCTTTTCTCATTTTAGTCATCTCTAGTGTTTTAAAATGTAGGTTTGGTTATTATTCAGACCATTGAAAAGACAGTTTATTATTTGTAATTCTCGAGAGGATAGGTTTGGTTATTATTCAGACCATTGAAAAGACAGTTTGTTATTTGTAATCCTCGAGAGGATAGGGAGGTCATGCCATGTAGTGCCACACAGGGAGGCACTGCGGTCAGGAGACAGAAGGAGTGAGGGGAGAACACAGTCACGTGCCATTATTGGGGTTTCTGTGGAAAGAAACAAATAAGGCAGAGTTAACAGTTTAGAAATGGCTAGTCTGAATAATTTCAACAGACTCTGGAGTATGGGGCTGTCCCTAGTTGCCTGGTCCCTGGCCCTGGGGTGATTAGAGCCAGTGGCTTGTGGCCCAGAGTATAAGAGCCCGATAAAGAAAATAGCTGAGGGGTTTGGGCTCCTGATTTGTTGGTTTGCATGTGAAAGACAGTTGCAGGCGAGTCCTTTACTATTTTTAGGAATTGGCTCACCCAGGGAGGAGCAGACTCTCAAGGATCAGTAAGGCCCGAATGTGAAAGAAAATACAAATAATAATAATAAAAAAAACGCAGTTAACACATCTAGTCTCATATATTCTCTCCAACTTACCTAATGATTGGATTTCTGTCTTCTTCCGCACATAACTCTCTCCTTTCCATTTCCCACCCAGTTAACTTGATATTCTGTTTTTATACTTGGCAATTTAGCTTTCAACCAAGTCCCTAACCCCTCAGTTGTAATGATTGCCATCTTTACTAAAACTACCCAGATGAAGCACTATATTAGATTAATATGCTTCACATCAGTTTGGTTCTTGTTTTCCAAAATTGTCCTTTCCATCTGCATACCTCTTTTATTTTCCATTTGTTTACCCCACTCAAAAAGTTCTTCCTGTTTATTCAAGCCCATGACACCTGGGATTTCTGTCAATCCACCCTCTCCATTTTGAGTTCACAGACTTCTCCATCACTTCCTATTAATTTCCAGATGCTACCGACTGACCTGCATGACATCTTCAGTTTAGCTACTCCCTTACACTCTCACTTCCATCATGTAGTGTGTAGGCCTGGTTGCTTCCCTTTATCTAGGACCAACAGGCTTATCCCTCCAACTCTCTAAATAGTTTACCCATGGCTGCTAGATTCATATTCCTTAAATAAAATTTCTATTATGACACTCTCCTGTACAAATTCCTTCACTGACTTCCCTACATCCACTGAGGAAAAACAAAAAAACAAAAACAAACAAAAACAACACAAAACAAAACAACAAATAGATTATTCCCGGATTAGGATGAGTGGCCCTTCATGGTGTGGATTTTTACCCTCTTCTTTGATGAAGTTGGCTTTGATTTTCCCTGGCCAGATACAAATTTTCTCTCCAAAGAACTGTGTAACTTTATGGAGGCACTCGTATTCTGTCTTGCTTCAATTATTTTGTATACCATTAGACAGTAAGCTTTTTTATGACAGGGGCTTTATCTTATTCATCTTTGTGTTTTCTGTAGTGATTAGCAATAAGCCTTATAAATAGTAGGTGTTAATGATTATTTTTAATGAAATAGCGTCTCAAAACACCATGGTAAGAATCCTGAGCACTCAGCTAAATCCTTAATTAGGTATCATTTAAAAAAATAAAGATAATTTACAAGTAATTGAACATACCCAAGCAATTACTCTACAAATGTTTGTTTGAATCAGTTTGAACTTCCAAATTGCCACATGCACCTTAGTTTGCTCTATATTTTGTATTATATGTGCTCCTTGTGCTTTTAACTGCACATTTAATATTTAGAAAAGGGTTAAACAAATGTGATGTGTTATATCCAAGGAAGGAGGAAAAGTGAGACAAATTAAGTCATTTATATAAAACCAAATAATTCTAAGACAGAAATAATCAAATACATCATGAACTCCCACACATTGCAGCTTTTGAGGGGGTAGCCACATTATCTTGCCTAGAGACAGTGAGGGGGCAGAGAACAGCGGAAAGTCTCATTTATGTTCCTGTGTTGGGTAGACTGACCACTCCCTAGTTATCTATCCATCAAGTGGAATCAGTGCAGGTGAGAGCAAGTAAGAAACAGAGTAATAGAATTTCAGAAGTCAAAAGGCTCTTAGAGGTCATCTGGTTCAATCTCCTGCCAGTAGCAGGAATCTTTTCTAAGTGCCGTGGACATATGGCGCGTTTTGAACATCCCACTGAGAGAGATGATTGCCCTATTGAGGGATCTCATTTCACTTTAGGACAGAGCTAATTATTAGGAAATCCTTCTTTCTATTGAGTTGAATTATGCTTCCTATAACTTTTACCCAGTGGCCCTCGTTCTATCCTCTTGAGTAACGCAAAATAGATTAAATTTATCTTTCTTATAATTGCGCTCAAAATAGCTGAAGCTCACTATCATGTCCTCTATCAGTCTTTTCTAGAGGCTGAATAAAAATCTCCATTTCTTATACAAACAACAATTCCAAAGCACTTTATTTGCTTCTTGCATTTAGAATTTATATCATGCTAATTAGCATATTAATTTGTATGTATTTCTCTTCTCTTTCTTCCTATGCTTTGTGCTGAATTGAATTGAGGAAAAAAGATATTTTCTGAATCTTTTATTTTTCAGTCACCTTTCTCAAGATCTACCCCAGGTCTGCTATGTTTCCTTTAAATATAACTTCCAGAAGAGAAAGGGAACAGGGTGAGCAATATTCTCTTAAATGAATGACTTTACAATGATTTTAAAGGGAAATGTGGTGATATCAAGGGAGTTAAGACTATGATGAAATTATTTTAGAGGAAATAATATGGAGAGACCAGGAAAGACTTAGCACAGGACGCAAAGCCTGGAGGCCTCAAAGAGGGCTTGCCCAGGCATCTTTCCACCTGGGGTGCTGCCTTTCCCTCCTGTCTAGGCTATAAGACTCTGGCTGTCCCTCTATCTGAATTCTAGGTAATTTGGGGTGACTATAATTTCTCCTGATTATGCTGCTGTAGTTTCCTCTAGTTACAACTTGATTAATAGAATGAAGCTGGTATTCATGGCCTACAGAGAGGGCAAGGTCAACTAGGGCCTTTAGGATTTGACCTCCTGAACCTCACTTGACATAGTGATACAAATTGAAGAAGTATCCAGTATCCCAAAATACTAAATGGAGTGCTTGACTTTTATTTCTGCTAAATTTTATCATGTTAATTTTTATCTTTTTTTTTTTGTTCAATCCCTTAAGAATCACTTATGGCTTGATTCTCTTCTCCAGTGAAAATTTCTGTCATCTTTCATCTGATAAGTATGACATGTATGTCTTAATCTAAGTGTTAGATAAAGTCACTGAATAGGGTGGAACCAAGAACTAGATCCATGAGTCTGCCATTTGGGACCTCCTTCCAGACAGACGTAGATACTTTAATCAATATTATTTAGGTTTCATTGTCCTGTTCTTTGCGAAAAGTTGTGACAGTGTTATTAGTCAGCAAATATTTCCTAATTTTGACAACAAGGATGTCCTAGAAGCTTTTGTAAAAGCCTTGCTGAAGTCTGGATATGGTGTGACTACAGCATTGTTTTAAACATTTTCTTATGAAAAGGAAAAATGTGTGTATTTTGTTGGAATAATCCTATTCTTATACCTAAGAATCATTACATTTTCATCTTTATGTGTACACCAATGCCACATGTGCATCATTTACTCTATCGGTGTGCAAGCAAAACATATTAATTTCATTAGTCTGGCCTGGTGCGGTGGCTCACACCTGTAATCCCAGCACTTTGAGAGGCTGAGGCGGGCAGATCACCCGAGGTCAGGAGCTCAAGAACAGTCTGGCCAACATGGCAAAACCCTGTCTCTACTAAAAATACAAAAATTAGCTGGGCGTGGTGACATGTGCCTGTGATCCCAGCTACTCGGGAGGCTGAGGCAGGAGAATCGCTTGAACCCGGGAGGCAGAGGTTGCAGTGAGCAGAGATTGTACCACCACACTCCAGCCTGGGTGACAGAGATGCTGTCTCAAAAAAAAAAAAAATTCATTAGTCTGTCATTTCTAGAATCTTTTCTAATTTTGAATTTTTATTTTCATATAGTGATTTCTGCCTTCTGAACATCTTTAGGCAGGAACTTCATAATCATAACTCAAGGTTCATTTAACATCGTGATTTAACTTATTGTGGACTGGAAATTTATTTAATTTTTTATGGTGCACTCAGATTTCTAAGTAGTTCTAGAAAATCCCCATTGGCTGGAACTGTACAAATAGAACTTTTTATGATGTTGAAAATGTTCTATTACTCTGTCGTCCAACACAGCAGCCACTGGTAACACATAGCTATTGAGCACTTGAAATATAACTAGAGCAACTGAGAGAGTGAATTTTAAATTTGATTAATTTTAATTAAACTTTAAATAGCCATGTGTGGCTATTAAAACTGAAAAGCTTCTGAATAAAGGTGTTGTTCAACACAATTCTAGAATGCTGGACCTTTTATGAACAGCACGTTTATTCAGAAGCCTCTCGTCTGATTACTGGAATTCTTTGTGATTGTATAGTCAGATTTTAAAAATTTTTTAGCAAGGCTCTCTCATCATGACATTACCTCTATTCCTGAAGATGTTTAAAATTTGCTTTTCTTGGTATATACAGATATTTCTACTTTCTGCTCCTCTTCAGGCTTCCTAGAACAAAAATGTTAACATCAGGCATGGTACTCAGGAAGAAAACCATTTCAGCCACAGATGGCTGAATTCTACCAAAAGGAATCGGCCCCCGCTCTTCATTCTTTCAATTTGCAGAGATAAATTCCTAAGATTTCAGGGGCTGGATAAACTCTTGAGAGTTAGAGAAATATCTTCAATTAGAAGAGTACAAGATGTTAATAAGAAATTAATGCTTACTACAGGTACACATTTCTTACATACATTATTTAAAGATTGGAGCCACAGAGTGTTATAAAGAGAAATTATTGCTTTACCAGGGCCCTGATATAATAAGAACTGGAAAAGTTTTACACAGGGTTATATTGGGAAACGTGGCTTACATCCACATCTTTGACTTTGTAGCCTAGGTTGCTAGATGGGCATGTCTTATAAGACGTGTGCATATGTACATAGGAACACATAGAATCATTTAAGCATGTGTAGGCAAATCCATGTCTATAATGGCATAAGTTTATTCCTACATCTGAGTTTATATTCCACATTTTTTATAAATAATTAATTCTTGTGACAAGAAAACCAGGAGTCATCCCACAATTTGTTAACTGTGAAACAGTTGTGGGAACTGAATGTTTTATCCTCAGAAATTCACAGATTGCCAACAAGGGGCAATAATCACACCCTGCTTGGCAGTTTTGACTGTGGAGAATGTCATGCCGCCCCGGACTCCCTCCAATGTGACTTTCCTATGTGAAGTAGAGGTTAGGTCAGTCTTTAACTGCCTAGTTGTGACAAATCTCAGATGCCACATGCCCTCAACCTCTGTTTTCCTGCTAATAGACTTGAGGGATTAGCAAAGTGACCAGACCAATCTCCTCAGGATGTTTGTGGGAAAATGTATTGGTAAGTGGTCAAGCGTTCTGAAAAAATAATGCCTAAGTAAAGTGCTAAGTCTTGTTTTATGCCTCCTGATACAACCTACTTACTGGTTCAGTCCCCTTATTTTTTGACACAGTTGGAGGAGGAACAATGAACTCTGGCGACTGTATTCTAAGTAATTACTGATTACCCCATAGCTTCTCAGAAAATTATGCAGAATGGAAAATGAAACCAGTGATCCATGGGTGTTTTCTAGTGTTTGTAGCGAACACACAGCTGCACCCCAGCTCTCTTTACACCTTTGTTGCTTTACTCTTTCTAGCCAGGGAGGATCGATCATGGTACTTGAATTCAGAGAAAGGAGGCTGAGGCCTATATCTTTGCATCACGACACTAACGGATCCTGAACTTGAGGAGAGAACAATTAATTCTTAGGCCAGCTAGGCAGCAGAGGCTTCCAGAGCTGACTTCTTTTGTGTGCCCTGAAACCAACCATCACGTATCTATCCTTGGCTCCTTTTTGAAAGGGAAAACATATATACAGCAGGAGGAAAATAGAGAATGTGAGTGAGCTCCCCTCCCACCCAATGTCTTTATGTCCTATTGTTTGGCATATACTCAACCTCTGTGGTAAATGTCCCCCAAGAAGGTGGGCAAGCCTCTTAATAAGGAGTACTATTTCTTTTCTTCTCCCTTCCTTCCCATCCTCCCCCCGTCCATCCCTCCCTCCTTCCTTCCTTCCTTTGTTCCTTCCTTTCTTCCCTCCCTCCTTCCTTCCTTCTTCCTTCCTTTCTTCCCTCCCTCCTTCCTTCCTTCTTCCTTTCTTCCCTCCCTCCTTCCTTCCTTCTTCCTTTCTTCCCTCCCTCCTTCCTTCCTTCTTTCCTTCCCCATCCTGCTATCCTTCTACTTCCTAAATATTGACTGAGTACCTACCATGGGTCAGGCATCATGTTAGATGGTGGTGACTGTATAAAGGACATAGAGATCAAGAAGGTGTCCTCATGAAGCCAATATTCTCTGAACTGTTGCTGTTCCTTCTCCGTATTTCTCCTGTCACCCCAACCCAGGACCTTGAAAATAAGAAGTGCTGATTTTAGTCGAGGGAGGAAGATTTACTAGAATCACGACTGAATTTGGGATAGGAGGAGGAGCCCAAATGAATAAAAGGAAGCAAGGCATTAAGAGTCTTTAAGTAGCACATTTAAAGGTTGGCTGCTTTTGTGTTAAAGCCATTAGACATGATTAACACTCTGGCAACTCAGTAAATAAGAGCTTTAGTTCTTTTCAAAGAATTCTGGGTGGTGGGTGGAGAGAGAAGAAGGAGAAACATAATTGGGGGTAGGTGAAGAGGCAGGAGGGCCCTTCCAAAGCCTTTACTTGGGGGACTTGCTTTCTTAACATGCAACCCAGCCAGTTCACCCTTCCATTGTTACATGCTAAATGATGCTTTATTCTTGTTCCATAATTGAGGGAGATTATAGTTTAGAAGTAATATTTAAAAATGGATTATCTAAATGTATACTGCTTATTATGTTGGCTCAGTACATTATGTGTATAGGTTGCAAAGAATTTTAGGGATTAAGTTGTAATTAATTTTTTATCACTTGAATTTTGTATATTGTTTCCCATGCCCCTGTGGCTGTAGTATTCTCTGACAGGATTTTTTTGGAAGATAACAGAATATTTTTATCCAACAGCTAAGAAATATCACTTGGTACAACTCATATAAAGCCAACCTAGATGAAGACAGACTTAGAAAAAGGAACAGTTTTTCTTGACAAAATTCCTTTCTAAATTTATTGTAGGATTACTTGAACTAGCTCTTTAAACTATTTTTTTTAACTGAAAAATTGGGCCTGAAAAATGAGTAGTGGTGGAATTTGTCTTCATAAAAATGTAAGTAATAACCTGGATACACATCATAGGCTCTTAATGTTTACCAAATTGGTCATAAATGAGAGGTTTCTTTACCATGACAATTACTTTTTACACTATAATATATTCAAATTGAGGGCTTCGTTGGATTAATGCAGTATTCTAACGGCATCCTGGAAAGGTTCTATGTTGTGGACTTCTATTTTTATAAAAGAAACGTCCAGTTACTGAAGAGCCACAACACCATGCCCAAACACTAAAAGAAATTGTATTCAAACTGGATTTTTCTGCGATGATCTGATTTTAAACAAACAGCCCTATTATCTCTATAATTACTCTATCGACAATCTTAAATTTGACCTGAGCCCTGTGCTCTTAGAAAAGAGCAAAGTGTGACAAATCCTCTCATTCTTTGTGTTCCCAGAAAGGGCTTAGTGCAAAGAACCACCCTTTCCCGTATGACTTAGATAAGACTCATGAAAACATGCCTTGTTTACCTTTGACAAGGCCAGACATAAACCCTCTAAATTCCCGTTCTTCACCACGTAAATGATTAGCTGAATTGTTCTGCCTGCACTAATCAATCAAAACAATCTGTTGGTTAAACCAACTTTAGGTTAAGTTTCTCTCCTTCTATCACATTACTAAACTATGGCCCATCCTCAGCCTGAGCTTGCACACAACCCCTCCTTGATAGCACCTACCCAACTGAGGATAGGGGATACTGAGGCCTCATGATAAAATGTTCTCTGGCCCAGTGTCCCATCACACCACCTTTTATTCAGCTTCCCCACACTTGGATTTTTGTAGCTATGAGCCTTAGTCTCTTTTGTGCTGCATACCTGAGACTGGGTAATTTATAAAAAACAAGTGTATTGGCTTACAGTTCTGGAGACTGGGAAGTCTAAGATCAAGGCTCTGGCAGGTTTGGGTCTGGTGAGGCCATTCTTTTCTTCCAAGATGGTGCCTTACATGCCGCATCCTCTGGAGAGGAGGAGCACTGGATCCTCACGTGGCAAAAAACAGAGGAGCCAAGGCAAAAAGGGACTGAATTTGCCCTTTTATATTGGCATTACTCCCACCCTCCATCTTCATGAGCTAACCACCTTTTAAAGGTCCTCCTCTTAATACTGTTACAATGATAGTTAAATATCAACATGAGTTTTAGAGAGAACAACCATTCAAACAGTTCCACTGTGTTCACTCCTCTCTATAAAAGAAAAATCCTTTTTGCCTAACTCTTGAGGTGTTTACAGATCTTATGATCAGAATGTTCTTCCTATTGCAATAGTACCCCTCTCTCTATTGCACTTGTTGCCCCACAGGTATTCCTTGCAATAGTTCTTTTGAATAAAGTTTCTCCTTACCAAGTCCAGATTTATTTTTTATTTGACATTATTTATACTTGTCAGATATTATATCCTCCAAAACTCAGAGAAACTAAAATACTTCCAGAGGACTTTCAGGAAAATAAATCAGATATAATTTTTTTTGCGGTATTTAATGTTTTAGAATAAATTAAGATGATAGGGTAACAAAAACCCTAGTTTCTCATATAGTCTACACTCAGAAATTCCCCGTCCTGCCTCTATCTGGCCATATTTTGTTTACTACTTTAAACTAATGGGCTCTGTGTACCCATTTTCTTCTTGAAAACAGAGTATATAATAGGCCTTAGGCACTGAGGATTTGTTTCTAGTTTTATTATTAAAACCATTAAAACCTATAGAATAAAGTAACCTTTGGTTTTGCTAAGGCACCAATTTGAAGCTTACCTTCTCTGAAACTGGTGTGAGTGGAGTGAGAAATTTAGCCACCAGAACTTCACTGTGTCTTTATTATCAAGAAACAATGTTAATGGGGAAATAATATTTTAGTTGTGTTCACATATTTTGGTATTACATTGGAATGTTGACTTTCTGCTGTAGTGGAGAAAAACATTTTATTCCACCCTCCTAGGTTCCGTTGTTGGAGCCTGTGAATTAAACTGACAAAAGGTGGTCAGACCAGTGGTTCACACCTGTAATTCCAGCACTTTGGGAGGCTGAGGCGGGCAGATCACCTGAGGTCAGGAGTTCGAGACCAGCCTTGCCAAAATGGTGAAACCTCTTCTATACTAAAAATACAAAAAAAATTAGTCAGGCGTGGTGGCGGGCGCCTGTAATCCCAGCTACTCGGGAGGCTGAGGCACAAGAATCACCTGAACCTGGGAAGTTCAGGTGCCCAGCATGCATTAGCTATTTTTCCTAATAACAAAGGGTGATAAATTTATGGAGAAGCGGCTTGGAGTGAGCTGAGATTGCGCCACTACACTCCAACCTGGGCGACAGAGCGAGACTCCATCTGCAAAAATAAATAAATAAATAAACTGACAATAGGCAAATTTGTAGCAGAAAAGGCATATACATCTTATTTTTAACTGTATGTGCACAGGAGCCCGCACAGAAAAGGAGTGGAAACCTAAAGATGTGGTTAGACCTGGGGCTTATTATATACCACTTTAACACAGGGCAATAAACTTTTTTTTAATTTTAAATTTTAAATTTTTAATTTTAAGTTCTGGGGTAAATGTGCAGGATGTGCACATGTTAAAAACATAGGTAAACGTGTGCCATGGTGGTTTGCTGCACCTATCAACCCATCACCTAGGTATTAAGCCCAGCATGCATTAGCTATTTTTCCTAATAACAAAGGGTGATTAATTTATGGAGAAGCGGCTAGACAAAGGAAAAGAAGTTTGGGCTCCTAGGAGCAGTGAATTGTGAAGAAAGACTAGAAAATATATATGAGATAAGGGTTGTTTAGTTAAGTTTGTTATACACATAAGAGTCATTGCTCTTTTCCTGGTACAAGAAAGAGAAACACTTTTGCAAATAGAAATTTGTCACTTTTACAAAGGGTAATTTATGTCCTGCTTTAGGCAGAAAACAGGGAGGGCAGAGGGGAGCGATCTCTTCTATGTCTGCTATTTCTTAATTACCTTTAACTCAAAATAATCCTTTTGCCAAAGTGGCATATTTTGGAGTGGTATGTTCTAATCCCCTTCAGTGCTATTTTCATTACTTCCCTCATCACTCAGGACAGTTCTTTATGTGCCAATATACATTTCCTTCAATGTTTAGTAAAAACAGCAGACATTTCCTTCAATATATTAGTAAAAACAGTTTTATTGCAGGGCCTCTCACTGCAGATCTAGAGGTAAAACCATTTTATGGCTCTTAGTATTGGGTTGATAGCACAGCAGACAATAGGTAAATAAGGAGGATTTTCCTCCTGATTCCTTCCCCAAGGTCAGAGCAGGAAAAGAGTGCTTTTACTTTGCAGAACATTCTTCATATGACTGTTACCTATCCCGTTGGGCTTAATTCTGTTCTTAATGAGCTGCACACCTGTGTCCCTGGCTGGCTGCCCTCCACACAGTGGGAAGAGGTGAGGGAGGGTGACTTCCTCCTTCATCCTGAGCCCTAGGATTCAGAGCTGTGTCTGCCTGTATTTTGTTGAACATCCCAAGCGTGGGTGGTATTCTGAATATCTTCCCATTATGCTAAGCAGCTAACATCGACTTTGTTATGCAGATTGAGGTTAAAGATAGTGAAATTTCTCAGTCATATCCAGGCTTACCACAACCAAGCAAACTTTCCAATTGCACAACATATTGAAGAAAACTATGCCTGAATTGTTACTGTTTTTGTTTTTTAAATTTCCTGGCTAGTGGATGCTGAGCTCAAGTCAAAGAAGGTGATGGTAAAGATTACCCATGCCTTGGGGTTTGGGGAAATGGCCTCACAATAAAAAATGCAAAATGAGTCCTGAGAGCTGTCACAGACTTACCCCAGCCCATCATTCTTTGTGGGGCATTCAAATAAGGATCTTGGGTGAGGATGGAGAGGAATAGTAGCAACTCAGATTTATATTTGACCATTATCATATCTCAACAAAATGCCTAGATGGATTTTTACCAAATTTAGATGGTATATTTGGGATAGTAGAACCCAAAATGTACCCTATGTGAGACATGCATAATTTACTTCAGGGGGCCTTGAGAGGACCTTAAAAAGATGAACAGTCTCTCTCTGGAGGACCTGAAACTGGGTATATTAGTCCGTTTTCATGCTGCTGATAAAGACATACCTGAGACTGGGCAATTTACAAAAGAAAGAGGTTTAATGGAGAACTCACAGTTCCACATGGCTAAGGAGGCCTCACCATCATGGCAGAAAGGCAAGGAGGAGTGTCACATCTTACATGGAGGGAGGCAGGCAAAATGAGGGAGAACTTGTGCAGGGGAATGCCTCTTTTTAAACCACCAGGTCTCATGAGAGTTATTCACTATTATGAGAACAGCATAGGAAAGACTTGCCCCCATGATTCAATTACCTCCCACCGAGTCCCTCCCACAACATGTGGGAATTCAAGATGAGATTTGGGTGGGGATGAAGTCAAACCATATCACTGGGGCATAATTAAAAGTCTGGTGGTGGACCATATCTGTAGAGACTTGCCAGACATGTTAAAATGTGGAGGGAAAAGAAAGCCTGGTGTCTGCAGTGTGACCCCAAAATCTGAAGTCCTAGAAGGACACTGATTGTGACTGCTGGTTTGTGAATGTGTTTCTCCCCAAGGGAGCAACGCTATGCAGCATCATCTGCAGAGAGGGACACCCTGGGTATAAAATAAACCAGTCTATGCTACTTCAAAATACATCTCTTTGGCATAGGACTATTTTGCCTTCTTCCCATCTACCTAAAAGCAGGATATATGGTTCCTTTTGTGAAGGTATTGCCTCTGCCCTCCATTATACCAGGATCAAAACAATCCTTATCACTGCAGACAGAATGTCAGCATCAAAATGAGTCTGCACAAACTTTATAAAAATCACTCTTATATTTTATTATTTTCTCTTACATGTTTCTTCCCACCATTTATTGCCCTTAAATGTTCAACCTCTTCTCTTTTGACTTGTCACTTCTTCACAAAATTTATCATCCTTTGTTAAAATGGCATAGATGCCCCTGTGTCTACTCATTCTTTGGGTCTCTACTTCGTTTCTATGAAGGCTTCCATGCATGTAAAAATTAGAATGTTATTATCAAATAAAATTGTTATACCTTTCTCTTGTTAATTTTTTGTCAGTCTAATTCTCAGGCTCTAGCCCTAGAACTTAGAAGGGTAGAGGAAAAGTTTTTTTTTTCCCTCTCTTACATATAACCATCTCAAATTCCCCCCTCTCGTTTTCTCCGTGGGCTTCTAACTTGCCTGAGGTATTGGTTACCTTGTATTTTTTGATCCTGTGCTCTTATCCTTTTATCAATGAGGACACACTTCCAATACATGTTTGTTTATATGTTAATATTATACTTGTGGTACTGCACTAGTATTTCTTGTGCATTATAAATATGCATAAGAATAGAAGTTCTGATTAAAAATACCAGTATTCTGATATTTCCTTTCTCACTCACCAATGGATCTTTGAGCCTTCATCCTACTCTAGAGTATCTCCTCCAAGCTAGTTTTATTTCAAGAGTCAGAGAGAACTTTTTGAAATGCAATTTTAATCCTATTGCTCACCAGCTTAAGACAAGTTAGGTGTTTGCACTGAGCATAAAATTTTATTCCTGGTGGCCAACGAGCCCTCCCCTGCCCTGCTGCTACCTAATTTGTGTCCTGCTTCAGTCCCTCTCTGCCACTTTGTCCCTGGCTTATTAGATTTCTGCCATATTGAACTCCATTTGGTTTCTCAAAGGCTACAAGCTTGTTCCTGTCACTGAGCCTTCATGTAGGATTAATTTTGTAGAGAAAAAAGTATCTTTTCCTTGTATTCTTCTAAGTTCTCCTCTGGAGTCCTTGAAACAAAAGGCAGATCAACAAGAGAAAAAAATATACGTTTATTTAATATATGTTTTATGTGACACAGAAATGAAGATTCAAACAAGAAATGAAGATTCAAAGAAATGCTTAAACCTGAGCATATTTATGCTAGGTTCCACGAAGAGTAAAAAGGTGTGGAAAATGTGATAGGACAAAGGGTATGAGCGAAGGGGAGTAAACTAGGGGTAACTTGCCAAGACCTGTTCATGCAGGTTCCTATCAGCATGCCTCCATCTTTGGAGCAAAGGATGGTTTTCACTTATGGCACTTCTCACATGAAGGTCTTATGACCTGCTTCAGGGGAGAAGTGCTAGGGAAGGTCACAGAGTCCTTTCTGTCATTTCTCAAATTTCTTCACCTTAATTTAAAATATTCAGTATTCCAAGGTGCCATGTTTTGGGGTAGCATGTCCTGAAACCCATCAGTTTGAAGACCCAGACTTTTAGTCCTCTTCTGAAAAATTTTAACTCATTTGTTGAATCTCATCTTTCAAGTTATTTCCTCAAAAAAAGCTTCTCTGACACCAGCCATCTCCTTTCTCACTATTCCCAATCAGTTTTTCCTATACTGACCTCTCATCTCGTTGTAAAAGTTTTTCTTTATAGCACTTACTACAATGGATAAGTTTACATATACTCATGGCATTGTTTGATTAATAACTGTTTCTATCAATAACTTCTGTGTACCCTGAGATTGTGTCTTTTTTTTTTTTAAATCGTATCTCTGGTTCTTAGATTGTATTTAACACATAGTAGCTACTTGATGTAGTTTTGATAATTGAACAAACAATGACCATATATTCCATATCATGGCATGTGGTTTTGAGGAATGAGGGCTCAGCCTATATGGGGCAGAAACTTTTCCATAAAATTCAGAGTATAGGACTGGTGAGTTTTCTCTTCGTTCTTGTTAACCATATATCGAGTTGTTATTTGTAGCTGTAGTGATATAAATATCAGAAAGAGATTATATTCAAAGAATGAGCATATTGCACAATTCTGTGGGATAGTGCTTTTTCTTCTAAATGTGCCTATCACTTTCCTTATTTTAATGCTGTCATTTTTGGCAGGGAGCTGCTGATACTACAAGTCCAGCTCTTACTGCCATTCAGTTGTCTTGATTAGGGAACAACTCAGCATTCCTAAATTATTCACAAGTCTCAGGCATTGCTGAGGACTAGCAAATGTCAAATATAGTAATTGTCCCCATCCAGGCAGAAAGAAGAAGTTGATTTGAATGTATGCATTTAAATTAATAGAAAAGCAGAATGGGGAAAGTGACCCTACCTCTTCCTTAAGTGCCCAGACAATTAAATGCAAATGGATTCCCAGAGGAGTCTCATGCCAGCTGCTCCTCATTCCTCTCAAACAGAAAGGAAAATGCCATTCACAGTGTCCTTCTAGGGCAGAGGGTCTGACATTGACTGAAACCCCTATAGTGCTTGACCAGTGCTAATCTGCATAAATACATCTAATGGGAGCATATTTTGAAGCATCGATTGGGGCTCTTTTTTTTTAAGTGCTGTCTGTGATAATCAAATTCCTGGTGACTTCCCAACAGCCCAGGCAGCTGTATACTGCTTTCAGGAGAAAAAGGGAGGTACCATATAAATCAGGGCATAAAGGTCAAATAAACTTAGACATTTATTCATTTATTTTTTTAAACAAATCTTATTAAGTCTTACAGGCAGTTCTGGTTCTAGAGCTACTGTGTGAATAAAATAGGTTCTCTAACTCATGGAGCTTACATCTACTCAGGTGGATACATAATAAACATAAACTAATAAGCAATTAATATAAGTGCAATAACAGTAATATTAATAATAGCATCAGGTTAAAAAGATAGAAAGTGAAGGAGGTGAGGGTGTTTAGATACCTCATTGAATAAATGTCATTTAAATAAGATGGCCAGAATTAGCAAATAAATATACAGGATGCCCAATATGTATATTCATGGAGTTATTAGAAAGGGGTCCGGGTCCAGACCCCAAGAGAGAGTTCTTGGATCTTGGACAAGAAAGAATTCAGGGCGAATCCATACAGTAAAGTGAAAGCAAGTTTATAAGGAAAGTAAAGGAATAAAAGAATGGCTACTCCATAGACAGAACAGCCCTGAGGGCTTCTGGTTGCCCATTTTTATGGCTTTTCTTTTTTTTATTACATGCTTAACAAGGGGTGGATTATTTATGCCTCCCTTTTTTAGACCACCTAGTGTAGCTTCCTGACATTGCCATGGCATTTGTAAACTGTCATATTGCTGGTGGGAGTGAGGCAGTGAGGACAGCCAGAGGTCACTGTTATCGCCACTTGAATTGGTGGGTTTTAGCTGACTTCTTTACTGCAACCTGTTTTTATCAGCAAGGTCTTTATGACCTGTATCTTGTGCCAGCCTCCTATCTCATCCTGTGAGTAATAATGCCTTAACTTACTGGGAATGCAGCCTGGCAGGTCTTAGCCTTATTTTACCTACCCCCTATTCAAGATGGAGTTGTTCTAGTTAAAATGCCTCTGACAATGGGATATACTTATATTTAAAAAATTATTCATTGTTAATATGAAATTCAGATTTCACAAATGTATTCAACTTTATCTTGCTACCCTACATTCAAATCACATCTTAAATAATATGAAGCAGCTGACCATGGGAAGACCTCGAGAAAATGCTATATGGGCAGGAGATTGGTGTGTGTAAAATGCACTAAGTCAGAAACAAGGAGGAAAAGATGTTTGTAGATAGGGTTGGGAGTTTGTCCAGATCAGACTGCATAGGGCCTTGCAAACCATGATGTGGATTGTGAATATTATTTTAAGTGTGTGGAAAGCCACTGAAGAAGCATTTGGGAAAAAAGTGTCATGATCTGCTTTTTGTTTTAAAAATAACACTTCGGGTTTCAGGATCGAGAACATCCTGGAAGTAAGAGCGGAAGCAGAAAAGCCAGCAAAGCAGGCCATCACAATAGACGTGGCGTGAGATGGTGAGTGCTGAAGGGGGATGGGAGTTGCAGATGTGATGAGAAATACTTCAATTTGGTATATATTTGAAAAATAGAGCCAAAAAGTATTACTGAAGGATTGCATATGGGGTGCTGGGAAAAGGAGAATCAATAATGATTCCAAAGTTCCTGGCCTGAGTAATCATTTCAAAAGTTGCTAATGTTGGTAGGAAGAACATCTTCTTATTCAAATTTCTAGAGCTTTCCCAGTTCTGAATCAGATACAAGATAAGCTGGAGAAAAAATGGGGAGAGAGGGAGAAATGGTTATTCGAAATGAAAAGATGTTAAATCTCATGGATTATTCAGCATCAAGAACTACCTCCAGGGATCTGCATGAAATCTGAGTCACACTTGTCCTTCTTGTAGCCTTCTGATGATATCAGACTATCCACTGACAAGGGGTTTGCTATGTTCTGAGACTTGAGTTTGAAGACTTAGTTCTGCATCCAACCTACTGCACTATCTACATCCAATTGTTTGAGACATTCAGAAATATTTCCTCTCTTTCACTCCGAATATTTAGGGTATGGTAATGTGTCTGGAATTGGTGGGTTCTTGGTCTCACTGACTTTAAGAATGAAGCCGTGGACCCTCGCAGTGAGTGTTACAGTTCTTAAAGGCGGCGTGTCCAGAGTTTGTTCCTTCTGATGTTCAGATGTGTTTGGAGTTTTTTCCTTCTGGTGGGTTCGTGGTCTTGCTGGCTTCAGGCGTGAAGCTGCAGACCTTCGCGGTGAGTGTTACAGCTCTTAAGGCAGCGCGTCTGGAGTTGTTCATTCTTCCTGGGTTCGTGGTCTCGCTGGCCTCAGGAGAGAAGCTGCAGACCTTCGCGGTGAGTGTTGCAGCTCATAATGGCAGTGTGGACCCAAAGAGCTAGCAGCAGCAAGATTTATTGCAAAGAGCAAAAGAACAAAGCTTCCACAGTGTGGAAGGGGACCCAAGCGGGTTGCCACTGCTGGCTCACGCAGTCTGGTTTTATTCCCTTATCGGTCCCCACCCACATCCTGCTGATTGGTTCATTTTACAGAGAGCTGATTGGTCCGTTTTGACAGGGTGCTGATTGGTGCGTTTATAATCCCTGAGCTAGACACAAAAGTTCTCCAAGTCCCCAGTAGATTAGCTAGACACAGAGCACTGATTGGTGCATTTACAAACCTTGAGCTAGAGACACAGGGTGCTGATTGGTGCATTTACAAACCTTGAGCTAGACACAGAGTGCTGACTGGTGTATTTACAAACCCTGAGCTAGACACAGAGTGCTGATTGGTGCATTTACAAACCTTGAGCTAGATACAGAGTGCTGATTGGTGCATCCACAATCCCTTAGCTAGACATAAAGATTCTCCAAGTCCCCAGGAGATTAGCTAGATACAGAGTGCCCATTGGTGCATCGACAATCCCTTAGCTAGACATAAAGGTTCTCCAAGTCCCCACCAGATTCAGGAGCCCAGCTGGCTTCACCCAGTGGATCCTGCACCCGGCTGCAGGTGGAGCTGCCTGCCAGTCCTGGGCCATGCACCCGCACTCCTCAGCCCTTGGGTGGTTGATGGGACGTTGGGTGGGGGGGGGGGGGGGGGGCGAAGCAGAGGGCTGCGCTCCTGGGAGAGGCTCAGGCCGTGCAGGAGCCCAGGGCGTGGGGAGGCATGGCAGGCTGCAGGTCCTGAGCCCTGCCCGGTGGGGAGGCAGCTGAGGCCAGGCGAGAATTCGAGCACAGCGCCGGCGGGCTGGCACTGCTGGGGGACTTGGCACACCCTCCGCAGCTGCTGTCCCAGGTGGTAAGCCCCTCACTGCCCGGGGCTGGCGGGGTGGCCAGCCGCTCGGAGTGTGGGGCCCGCCAAGGCCACGTCCACCCAGAACTTGCTCTGGCCTACCGCGAGCAGCCCCAGTTCCCGCCCCGCATCTCCCTCCATACCTCCTGGCAAGCTGAGGGAGCCAGCTCCGGCCTCAGCCAGCCCAGGAACGGGCTCCCACAGTGCAGCGGCGGGCTGAAGAGCTCCTCAAGCACGGCCAGAGTGGGCGCCGAGGCCGAGGAGGCGCCGAGCATGAGCGAGGGCTGCCAGCAGGCTGTCACCTCTCAGTAATAATGGCATGAAAGCAAAGCTTACATCCCTGTGGTAGGCAGAACAATTGTCCCCCCCAAAATGTCTGCATCCTAATACTCGACTTTTAAATGTGTTATGTAGCAAAGGAGAATTGAGGTTGCTAATTGGCTGATCTTAATACCAGGAGGTTTTCCTGGATTACCTAGGCAGGTCAAGTGTAATCACAAGGGGCCTGTAAGTGTGGGAGGGGGAGGCAGGAGAGTTAGTACCAGAATGATGTGACATGGGAAAGACTTAACCTGCCATTTCTCTGGCTTTGAAAGTGGAAGCTGGCCAAGAGCCAAGGAATATGGAGAGCCTCTAGAACCTGGAAAAGGCAATAAGGCAGACTGTCTCCTAGAGGCTCCAGAAAGGAAGACAGTCCTACTGACATCTTAATTTCAGCCTAGTGAGACTCATTTCAGACTTCTGGCCTCCATAACGGTCAGATATAAAACTTGTGTTATTTTAAGCCATTGAGTTTATAGTAACTTGTTATAGCAGCAATAGAAAATTAATACACTGACCGAGGTAGAAGTAGATAAAACCAGCTGGACATCTTCACTGAGGACATCAGTGATAGAACATGTTCCTTATTTCGTACACAAAGGAGTCTTCAAATTTGCCCGGGCAGAGAGAACTGACAATGAGAGAATTACCTGGATGATTGAGGAAAACATATCAAATGCCACGTTTCTTCCAAATAGGTTTTTCCTAGTCCTTGCCTTAGTTACCAGCTAAGCTTTCCAGAATGAGTCTGAAGTTTTTGAGTTTAGATTATTCTACGTAGAACATTGACTTTTCTGTGATCCTGACCATTATACTGTAAGCTTTTTCAAAGTGCAAGCAGCTATGTCTCATTCAACAGTGTGAGCTTAGCACTCAGCAAATAATTGTTGAACAAATGAATGAATGAATGTCTGCTTCCATTTCCTTTCAGTTTTGACAGTGAATATGGTAGATCAATGTCTTAGTTCATTCTCACACTGCTATAAAGAATTGCCTGAAACTGGGTCATTTATAAAGGTTAAATTGACTCACAGTTCCACATGGCTGGGGAGGTCTCAGGAAACTTACAAGCATGGTGGAAGGTGAAGGGGAGGCAAAGACCTTCCTTATGTGGCAGCAGGAAAGAGAGAGCTAGCAAGAGCAGGGAAAACTGCCTTATAAAACCGTCAGATCTCGTGAGAACTCAACTCACTACTATGAGAACAGCATGGTCCAATCACCTCCCACTGGGTCACTCCCTCAACATGTGGGGACTATAGGGATTACAATTCAAGATGAGATTTGGGTGAGGACACAGCCAAACCATGTTAATCAGTGTGTGTATAGCAACTGTTGAGTTGGAAGATCACAAGTTAAGCTTGAATTCATCCAAGTCATTTTGCAAGACCTGGTTTGACAGACCAATTTGTTAAGCAAGGTCATATTGTTGTAATTATTGTCCCTCAGCATATACATGGGCCAGGAACCAAGCATTAAAATGCAGTAAGTCCTTGGCATCTAATCTGTTTTTTTTGTTGCTTGACCTGATCTGTGACAGACTAGAGAGCGAGCCTGAAGTGTCATCTGCAGCCCTGCCAGACTGCTGTAAGAATGACAGCTTTGGCTCGCCACTGGGAGCAGGATAACGTGAGAGGTGATGCAATCAGTCTGCAGGGGAAATTGGAACTCAGTTGTCCAGGAAGACTTGGACTGAGGACAAAGCAGGGAAGAATGAGAGAACATTAAGAGAACTGTGGGAAACCTTGGGTTGTTTAAGGTTAAGTTTGAGATGCATTCATTCAGTGATTGTTTGCTCTATAGGATGTTTTATGTAAGGCATCATGCAAAATACCAAGAGGGAGGCAATGATGAATAATCACAGTTGACATTTATTTTCTGTTTATTATGTGTCAGGCACTGTGCTAAGCATTTTAAAAGCAGTATCTCATTTAATCTTCAAACCGATTTTATGAGGGAAGAACAACTATCATCCTCATTAAGTTGATGAGAACAATTAAGCTTAGTGACAATAACTTGCCCAAGGGCACCCAGTAAGTGGCAAAACTGAATATTCAAACTGAGGTCTGGTTTAAAAGTCTATTCTTTTAACCACTACACATAATGGCCTGGTCTTTAATCACTGAACCTAATAATCTAATTGCTCCACTTTTATTCTTGGAGAGGAAATAAGATACACAAATAGAGAAGTTATAATATGAGAAAAATGCGGTAAGTGCTGTACAGAAGGACTGAGCTCAGCATTATGGAACACAGTACTTCTGAGAATGTAATCCAGACAGGATTTAAGCAGCAGGAGTTAGCAAATAACAGTAGAAGCCATTGAGTATTTATTGTAAGTTAGGTGCTTTACCTCCATTTATTCATTCATTCAAAAAATATTTACCAAGTACTTGCTAGTCACCTGGTACCCTTCTAAGTACTTGGGACCCATTAAAAAATAAGAATTGGTATACCTGCCCTCTTGAATCTTGTATTCTAGTAGAGGGAGAAAAACAGTAAAGAATAAACTACACACGTATAGTTTATACACACAAACACACCTGTGTGTATACATGTTCACACAAACTCACACCCACACCCACAGTTTTAAATGTTCAAGGGCATTATATGCAATGGAGGAAGAAAAAGTGGAAGAGTGCAATAGATACTTTAAATGGGGTAATCATGCTTTAGGGTATAACCAAAATATCTCACTGAATCCCCAGACTCTTTTGAGGCACATATTATTTTTGTGCCCCCTTTTCAGAGAGTGAAACAGGCTTACAGAGGTTAACTAGTTTGTTCAAGAAAGTAATGGAATTGGGATACCAATCAGGTATATGGACTCCAGAAGCTGTGTCCTCAATCCCTCTGCTATTCTCACTCCCCAAAATGTTGTCTCCTCTTCTTCCTCCCCACTCTCCTTCTCCTCCTTCTCTTTCTCCTTTCTTCCCTCCTTTCCTCCTTCTTCTAGAAACTGCGTTTGTGGCTATCAGGATTAACATTCTAACTACTTAACATTCCCCAGAACTTGCTGAACTTGAAGACACTGACAGCCCTTCCTCTACTGGCCCAGCTTACTCTTAGTTATGGAGACCCCAGCAAAAATCACAAGTGCTTCAGTCACTTCACCCCTGCCTCCCACCATCTGCCCACCAGAAGCCACCTCCAGCACAGCAGAACCACATCATGTGTAGCCTCGTGGATTTAGCATTTGTTTCTCCATTTTTTTTCTGCTTTTTTTTTCCTTTTGTTAGATCTCCTGATTACTGAACCATATCTATACTTACCATGTCCTTGGGAAACTGGGTCTTGGGTCAGCAGAGGCCAGTGTAAGAACCAACTTTTGAAGCTGGGCTATTGCTTTCCAGCCTAGGGATTAAAGAGTCTTTCCTGTCCTCTCTTTCACAATGACCCAAGTCCAATAGATAACTTGGGGCCATGACAAATCTGCTCCTATTATGAGGTGGATATAAGTGAAAGAGAATTGGATTGGAGATCTCCAATTAGCACCACAACATGTTCTCCTAAAAAGCCTGTTCTTTGAGACCTCTGCCTAGTCTGGTTTCTGAGGTCTCTACTAGTATTGTAATTAATCTTTAGTGTACAAGCAAGTACTTTTGTTGGTATTAATGAGTCCACCAGGGCTAGCCAGGTACAAGGTTATCAAGAAGTAGATATTTTTATTTATTAATCAAGCAGTATATTTTGTCATTCATTTCTTAGTACTCAATGAGATAGGCACCATACTATTCCCCCTTCTTTGTAGATGACAAAACTGAGGTACATGGAGGTTAAGTTGCCCAAGGCTACATCACTGGGGAATAGCAGGGCTGGACTAGAAACTGAAACCTGTCGTAACTCATTTGTGGTATTTTCTCTAGATGCTGACGATCTAGGCAAGAGATCCCTGATTTCAGGAACCTTCCAGCCTAGTGGGGGAGATAATCAAGTAAATTCAAAATATTAATAACAGGCCATTTCTTAAAAGTTGGGTAGTGTGCAGGTAGAATTGTGGGATAGAGCAACCAGGGAAACCAGTGGTATTTCTTTCTTCTTCCTCACCCAGACCATTTTTATCTTACCAGTAGCACCATATGCTTCTACGACTTACGCTTTCCATGAAGTGGGTCTGGCTGTCTCTCCCCTCCTCATGATTCTGTTAGAAGACCATCCTGAAACGTGTCCATGAGGATGGTAGCCAGTCATACCAGCTAATTTGTTGCCCTAAGCTCTGGTTATCTATTATTGCCTAATAAACTGCGTTAACACTTAATAGCTTAAACAAATCTATTTTATTATCTGTCATGATTTTCTGGGACAGGAATTTGGCAAGACGTGGCTTTGCTATTCTGCTCCACATGGCAGAGACTCTGGTTACCGGGTGGTGTATAACTGGTGCCTGGATTCATCCAGAGGGCCCAAGATGAGTTCATCCTACATCCTGGCACCTTGATGGACACCTGAAAAGCTGAGATCCCTCTCCACATACCCTCAGGTGATCTCTCTATGTACTCCTCAGGTGATCTCTCTAGCAGGTTGTCAGAATTCTTATGGGGTGAGTCAGCTACCAAGAGATGCCAAAGTTGAAGCTGACAGCTCTCTTAAAGTCTAAGCCTGGGAATGGCATCACATGACTTCCATCAGCCTTCATTGGTTAAAGCAGTTCCAGTCAGCCCTATCCAAGGGAAAGAGAAGCACACTCCACTTCTGGATGGAGGCATGTCAAAGAATTGGTGGCTGTCTTTTATCCATTACTGTTTCTAGTAGACTTTGCATGAAAGTTTCTATGTGTATATGTGTGTGCATGTATATATATATAAAATATGTGTGTATATATATATATATATATATATATATATATATGTATTTTTTAGACAGGTTCTTACTCTGTCTTACTCCCAGGCTGGAGTGCAGTGATGCGATCACAGCTCACTGCAGCTTCAACCTCCCAAGCTCAGGTGATCCTCCCATCTCAGCTTCCCAAGTAGCTGGGACCACAGGTGCATACCACCATGCCCAGCTAAATTTTTTTTTTTTTTTGTAGAGATGGAGTCTCACTATGTTGCCAAGGCTGAGCTCTAACTCCTGGGATCAAGTGATCCTTCCACTTTAGTCTCCCAAAGTGCTAGGATTCCAGATGTAAGCCACTGAACCTGGCCAGATTCAAAATATTTCTAATAAAAATTGCCTATTTCTGAAGACTCATTGAAGCTGAGGTGCCGCAACCTTCAATATTAAAAATATTGAATTCAATATTCAAATATATTGAATTCAGTATTCAATATTGATATGATTTGGCTCTGTGTCCCCACCCAAATCTCATGTTGAATTGTCATCCTGAGTTTTGGAGGTGGGGTCTGTTGGGAGGTGACTGAATCATGAGGGTGGTTTCTAATGGTTTAGCACCATCCCCCTAGTGCTGTTTCATGATAGAGTTCTCATGAGATCCAGTTGCTTGAAAGTATGTAGTACTTCCCCCTTAACTCTCTCTCTCTCCTGCTCTACCATGTGAGGATGGTGCTTGCTTTCCCCTCTCCTCCCACCATGATTGTTAAGTTTCCTAAGGCCTCCCCAGCCATGCTTCCTGTACAGCCTGTGGAACTGGGAATCAATTAAACCTCTTTTATTCATAAATTACTCAGTCTCAGTTATGTCTTTATAACAGTGTGAGAAGGATCTTATACAGAAATTTGGCACCAGAGAAATTGGGCATTGCTATAATGATACCTAAAATGAGCAGAGGTTGGAACAGTTTGGAGGGCTCAGAAGATAGGAAGATAAGGGAAAGTTTGGGGCTTCCTAGAGACTTTTTGAATGGTTGTGACCAAAATGCTGATAGTCATATTGACAATGAAGTACAGGTTGAGGAGGTCTCAGATGGAGATGAGGAATTTATTGGGAACTGGAGTAAAGGTCACTCATGCTATGCTTTAGCAAAAAGACTAGTGGCATTTTGCCCCTGCCCTAGAGATCAACTTACGTTTTAACTTGAGAGACATGACTTAGGGCATCTGGTGGACAAAATTTCTAAGCAGCAAAGCATTCAAGATGTGGCCTGGCTGCTTCTAATAGCATATGTTCATGTGCATTCACAAAGAGATGGTCTGAAATTGGAACTTATATTTAAAAGGGAAACAGGGCATAAAAGTTTGGAAAATTTGCAGCTTGACCATGTAGTAGAAAAGAAAAACCCGTTTTCTGGGAAGGAATTTAAGCTGGCTGCAGAAATTTGCATAAAGAGGAGCCAAATGTTAATAGCCAAGACAATGGGAAAAATGCCTACAAGACATTTTGGAGATCTTTCTGGCAGCCCCTCCCACCACAGGCCTGAACGTCTAGGAGGGAAAAATGGTTTCATGGGCCAGGCCAGGGGCCCCACTGCTCTGTGCAGCCTTGGGACATGGTGCCCTGCATTGCGGCTGCTCCAGCTCCAGCTCCAGCTGTGGTTAATATGGGCCAAGGTACAGCTTGAGCCATTGCTTCAGAGAGTGCAAGCCTCAAGCCTCAGTGGCTTCCACATGGTGTTGGGCCTGCAGGTGCATAGAGAGTGAGAATTGAGGCTTGGGAGCTTCCACCTAGATTTCAGAGGATTTATAGAAATGCCTGGATTCCCAGGCAGAAGTCTGCTGCAAGGGTGGAATCCTCATGGAGAACCTCTATTAGGGCAGCGTGGAAGGGAAATGTGGGGTTGGAGCCCCCACATAGAGTCCCCACTGGGGTACTGCCTAGTGGAGCTGTGAGAAGAGGGCCACTGTCCTCCAGACCCCAGAATGGTTGATCCACCAACAACTTGTACTGTGTGCCTGGAAAAGCTGCAGGCACTCAATGCCAGCCTGTGAAAGCAGCCACAGGGGCTGTACCCTGTGAAGCCAGGGGGTGGAGCTACCCACACCCACCAGGCATCAGTGTGCCCTGGATGTGAGACATGGAGTCAAAAGAGATTATTTTTGAGGTTTAAGATTTAATGACCACCCTGCTGGGTTTCAGACTTGCATGGGGCCTGTACCTCCTTTATTTTGGCCACTTTTCCCCTTTTGGAACGAGAGCATTTACTCAATGCCTATAACTCCATTGTGTCTTGAAAGTAACTAACTTGCTTTTGATTTTATAGGCTCATAGGCAGAAGAGACTTGCCTTGCCTTACATGAGACTTTGGAGTTGGACTTTTCAGTTAATGCTGGAATGAGTTAAGACTTTGGGGGATGTTGGCAAGGCATAGTTGTGTTTTGAAATGTGAGAAGTACATGAGGTTTGGGAGGTGCCGGGCTGGAATGATATGATTTTGTTCTATGTCCCTGCGCAAATCTCATGTTGAATTGTGATCCTGAGTGTAGGAAGAGGGGCCTGTGGGAGGTGATTGGATCATGAGTGCAGTTTCTAATGGTTTAGCACCATCCCCCTAGTGCTGTCTTGTGATAGAGTTCTCGTGAGATCGGTTGCTTGAAAGTGTATAGCACTTCCCCCTTAACTCTCTTTATCCTGCTCCACCATGTGAGGATGGTGCTTGCTTCCCCTTTGCCTTCCACCATGATCATAAGTTTCCTAAGGCTTCCCCAGCCATGCTTCCTGTACAGCTTGTGGAACTGGAGTCAATTAAACCTCTTTTATTCATAAATTACCCAGTCTTAGGTATGTCTTTATAGCAGTGTGAGAATGGACTAATACAAATATATATTCAATATTCAATATATATTCAATGTTTAAATAAGACAACCAGACTTTCTTAGACCAGTGAATGTACAGTCATTGTCTTTTAATATTCATATGTAAATTTTGAATTTCAAATGGTATTATGAAAACTAGTGGGGGATATTTAGATCTCCCTTGCAATTTTGGCAGCAGGAGTGACTTTTCACAAGACATGGGCTGAGGATTAAGATGGACAGCAGGCAGGTTTGGGAATCATGTGAGCTGTTAAAGGAAAACTGTGGGAAGATATTCAGAGAGAAAGTGGGCTACACTCATTCCAAGAGGAGGAGTTGTGGAAATTTCCGAGAAAGGCAAAGAGAGCAAAACTTGAGAAAATAGGATTCCTAGGACCAGTGCCAGGGAAAAGCAACTTCTAGAACCATTCCAGAAACACTATAGGTGTCAGTAGGTATTTGTTTAATAAGAGAAATAATTAGTAAAGAGATGACTGTGGACATGTTCTAGGCCAGGGGCCTCAGAGAGAGTGGACCTGGGAATAAAGAAACTCTTAGACTACTTTGGGAGAATTAAATGAAATTATTTGTGTGAACTAAGGGCCCATGCGTCGCACATGACAGACACTCAAAAAATATTAGTTTCCTTCTAGTCCTTAGTTTTTTTTTTTTCAAAAGTAGAAAAAAGGCGAAAGCTTTGCATTGAATTGTGAGAATAGGTAGATAAAAAGAGTGGGCTTAAAAGATAATTTTACTTTTGTGGGTTAAGGTGTAGAGCAGAACTGTCTCATAGAGCTTTCTGCAGTGATGAAAATATTCTATGTCTGCACTGTTCAATATGTTATCCACAGACCACATATGAATATTGAGTCGTTGGGATATGCTAGAGTGGCTGAAGAAGTAAATCTAAAACTTTAATGTTAATTAATTTAAATAGTTTCATGTGGCTGGTGGTTGTTATATTGGACAGAAGGATTTACTTAATATTTATTTGAAGCAAAGTCCATAATATAACATAGTACTTATTAACCTCAGATATATAATATCTGCATCTTGAAAGCAAGTTTAATTGTTTATTGAGGTACATTAAGCAGGTAGGAGAAAAAGTTAGGTCTATGGCTAACAGGGAGCAAATGTAGAGGCCTAAATACAAGCGTTAAGACAAAGACTGAAGGACGGGTAGTAATTTAGGGACCAGTTGGTTGCCCTACACAAATAAGACCCTGGTGCATATCAGTAACTATGTATCAGAATACTATGGTTTGGATTTGCAAAGAAGTTCAGAGTGCTTTCTAGCCCTGTTGCAGGTAGCAAATTGAACAAAATGAGTATTATTTATATTCACCTGGCATAATTTGTTATTCGACTTTTTCTGATGGCAGTAATGGAACTGGAGCAGTTAAACCTCATTCTCCAGGGTACTGGTGGTACTGCCAAGAGCGGAAAACTTTCATCTTCCAAAACCTCAATCAGCCAGTTTCTCATCTGCATCCCATAAATCATCAAGAAAGAACAAGCTCATTATCTCAGCACCAGGGACAAAAGTCTTTTACATGACACTGAACTTCTGACTACTGCAAAACATGGCAGCTTGCCATCATATGTTTAACAGGTGTGTTGGTCCCTTTAACAGACTGGGCCAGAAGTTTGAGGATATGGTCTGAAATTTCAATTTTGTTACGTGTTGTGACTTGCACTGGGCCCAAGTCCAGAGGTAATTGGGCCTAGTGGTCTGAAGAGTTACTTGGGTGTTCTGTAATTTTAGTAGATTTGGGGAAAGAGAGGTGGGGATGTCTGTCCCTGAAGATATTTTCTCATAGAAGCAAGGAATTACAGGAACTTCTCTGTTGTGTTTTGGGTAAGTGTTTCCATGCTGCTACTCTGAATAATAGGGTAGATATTTCCAGGTACAGGCTGTTAAAATTTGCTATATTACCTCCATTCTGTATGTAGTTCCTTCTCTACGTAACAGTGTTGGTTAGGTAGTGGAACCTTCTAAATGACGCAGTATGTGATTCCTGTGTCATATAGAATGTTCTATGATTCTTAGCCAGATAATCATATTCCCAGAAAAGGCCTCTCAACTTTCACCTGCCTTTCTAAGGACAGAAATACTCTTGAGTGTTGCTTAAAGGCTGTTCCAAATATGGGCATTCACCTGTTTCCTGATTTAAAAAAGATAATTTGGTATGAATAAAAAAAAAAGGGATGCTTTGTAATGGGTTTGGTAAATCTTTCCTGTAACAGGTTAGATAATAAATATTTTAGGCTTTTGGGATATGTAATCTCTATTTTAACTACTCAAATGGGCAGCAAAGCAAAAGCAGTATGTAAATGAATGAGTATTGCTGTGTTCCAATAAACTTTATGGACTCTGAAATTTGAATTTCATGTAATTTTCACTTGTGATGAAATAGTCTTTCTATTTTGTGGTTTTTCAGCTATTTAAAAATGTAAAAACAATTGTAACCTTTCAGACTGTTAAAAAGAAAAGAAAAACAAAACAAAACAAAAACAAAAACCAACGAAAATGGCAGGCCAGGTTTGATCTGTAGGCAGTAGTCTAGTGACTACCAACTCTAAGATACGCACATAAGTAACTAGAGTGTAAATGTTTCATACAAATTATTATAGATATTACCAGGTTGTAGCCTTTTAGAGTGAAGGAAGACTTTATATTTCCACCTTTATTTATAGAATTCAAAACCACAGTTTGTTTATAATGAGTACATTTGTGAGTATTTTTTTAAAAATGAAAGAAGAATAAAGTGTAGTTTTATGGCCCAGTAGAAAAGATAACTGAAAAGATAACTGTCTTAGGAGTCCAGAATTTTTTGCTCAGCTTTGACTGTAGGTAAGGGCTTATAATACTGAATTTTCTTATCTCTGAAATGAGAATGATGCTGGCTCTCCCACTCTCATAGGGCTGTTATAAAAACCAAATGAGATTGTGCTTTGGAAAATGCTTGCAAAAGATCAAGTGCTACATGTGTGTAACATAATTTTCCAGGAATATCCCCAAAGTTTTTGGGCTGGTATATCATATAATTTCTCTCAGTAATTGTGTGGAAAAATACTTTATAAATGCATAGATAGAGATAGATATTTTCATATAATACATGCAGTGATGATCTGATGAGAAAAATGATGTACCCTGAATGTTTTATCTTTTAGTAGCACTAGCAATCTTGATATGCATGAATCTTTTAAAACCATGCTACAAACCTCTGTTTCATTTAGAATATTATGTCTTTTTTGACTTACCCCAAACCCCAAAATGACCAAATGGGAATGAAATATGCCAGCATGCACCTCATGCCTGGGAAGATACATAAAACAATGGGTTGCGGATTGGATTAAAGAAAGACAAAGGCCTTCACACAAGTGATTCTTCCTAAAATTGAAAGGTTACCAGCTAACAAGATAGGAAGGTAGTCTCTTTGACCTTCTGCTATTCAGAGATATTGGCAATAAACAATTATATGTGTGTGTGTGTGTATGTGTGTAGTGTAAGTGTAAATGAAAGTGAAAGGACATATACAATATACTACAATGAGGGAATAATTTCAAGTGTAAAAAATGTTTATCTTAAAATCATTCAGATTGTTTCATTTAAATTTAATCAGTTTTGTCAATGGCTTTTTTTTTTTTTTTTTTACCTGCAAGGAATAATTCACTGAAGACCAGAAAATATTTTGTAAAGGGTAAATTTTTGTTTATGTTTCTTAGGATATGCAATCACTTGTCCCCTAAATGGAGAGTTTTAATTAAAATAAACGAGAAACCAGGGAAGCAAAGGAGAAAGACATTTAAGCATATTTTTCTTGTGTAAGGTTTTTCATGTTTCCTTCATAAAAGTTGAATTTCCCTTCTGGGCTTTGCAGTATAGTTTGTATAATTATTCTGGAGAAATGAGAAATGTGAGGAGAATGGTGTATTTGAGAACTAACCCCAAATATTTGCTACATGCGGCTGATTTCAGTTAACTCTCCAAGCACCACAATAATGGTGTAAATGTCATGAATGATGATGGTTTAAAGTTTTATATTACCCACTTCTGACGCTCATTTTCAGTTGGTTTCTGTAGCATTACAGTTGGTTTCTGTAGCAACTTGTTTTTACTCATTCCGCTGGAGATGTATATATATATATATGTATGTATACACACATATATATATTCAAATATTCCTTATCCTTTTTCATTCTTCTGTATTTTTAATCTTAATATATTTTTAACAAGGTTGATACATAACATAAGGTAATATAAGGTAATATGTAATTTAAGGTAATATAAGGCAATATAATAACATGCCTAACATTTTCTGATTTGGATGCATGTCTGTGATATTGGCAGCCACACTCAGGAAATTTGATTTCAGGTGAGACAGACCTAATGCTTGTCTGTAATGCACAGTGTGATGAAAGAGCCTTTAGTGATGGGTCAATGCTAATGAAAGTTTTTCTCATTAGGTATACACTGCAGAGTCTGGCATAGCTGTTGCTAGCTTTAGCTTTAATGAGAGAAGACCATAGCACACATTAATCTCAGATTCAAAATTTCATAGTGTAGAACTTGTAAAGACTATAAAACCTAATGATGCCAAATATGAGTTCAGAAACCTCCAACCACTCTGCCATCTTGTTATATCAGAAACCCACTGAAGGATCAGTGAAACAGTTCAAAAGGGGGGCACAATATATTAAATTCCAAATCCTTAGGCATAGTTTGAAAATTTGAACCCAATTTAAACTAAAAGAGTTTCATAAATTTCTCTGTTTACCCTGGGTTCGTAGTCTATTAAGGTCAATGTAAAGTGCCTGTACCAGGAAGAGAGAGACACCACTTCCCCAGTGGATGAAAAATAACTATGGAGTCAGACTTATGTGATTTTAGTCTCAGTTTTGTGCCCTGCAAGCTGAGCAACCTTGAACAAGCTACTTGTTGTTTTAAACTTTGGCTTCTCCCTATTTAAAATAGGGATTAAAATGGTACCTTCTGGGGAAAATCCAATGAAGTAAAGCATATATAATACTTAGCACATTTAATGTGCCTAGTACAGTGCCTGGCTCATAATGAACACCCAGTAAATGCTATTAGATATTCAAAGAATAGTGTAAGTCCTTCTGGGGCAGTACAAAAAAAAAAGGTTCTGCCTGCTTTCAAGGAATTCATGTTTGTGTGTGTGTGTGTGTGTTTGTGTGTGTGTGGAGACAGAAGCCTTAATCTCAGGAATGATCACAGGAACAGCGTCAGAATGTGTATCACTGAGGGACCCCAGAATAGATGTGGCCAACTGGGAGTATATTAAGGATTCCAAGGAGGGAAAAATCACAAGGGAATAGAGTCACCTGGAAGACTTTCTTAAGGTGGTAATTGAGCTGGGCCTTGCAAAATTTAATAGGCCTGGAGAAGGCAACTGAGTTGAGGGTATTTTAGGCTGGGGAAGTGGAAACCATGTCCTAATAATGTCTGGCTGATATAGGTCTGAACTTTATGTGAGAGGCAACTGCCTTTAAACCATACTCTTTTTTTTTTTTTTGAGATGGAGTCTCGCTCTTGTTGCTCAGGCTGGAGTGCAGTGGCACGATCTCGGCTCACTGCAACCTCTGCCTCCCAGGTTCAAGCGATTCTCCTGCCTCAGCCTCCCGAGTAGCTGGGATTACAGGCATGTGCCACCATGCCTGGCTAATTTTGTATTTTTAGTAGAGATGGGGTTTCACTATGTTGGTCATGGTGGGTCACCATGACCAACATGGTAAAACCCTGTTTCCTGACCTCAGGCGATCCACCCACCTTGGCCTCTCAAAGTGCTGCGATTATAGGCATGAGCCACTGTGCCTGGCCCACATTCTTTTAAACAAGCAGACCTTGTGTGAACTCAGAGTGAGAATTCACTCATGACCAAGCCATTCATGAGGAATCCACCCCTGTGACCCAAACACCTCCCACTAGGACCCCCTCCAACATTGAAGCTCACATTTTAGCTTCAGATTTGGAAGGGGCAAACATCCTCACATATCATTCCACCCCTGACTCCCCAAATCTCATGTCCTTCTTACTTTGCAAAATACAATCATGCTTTTTTAATAGTCCTCCAAATTCTTAACTGGTTCCAGCATCACTCAAAAGTCCCACGTCACAAGTCCAAAATCTCATCTGAGACTCAAGGCAAAGTTCCTTCTACCTATGAGCCTGTAAAATGAAAACAAGTTATTTACTTCCAAGATACAAAGGTGGTACAGGCATTAGGTAAACCTTCCCGTACCAAAAGGGAGAAATCAGCCAAAGGAAAGGGGCTATAGGCCCCCCGCAAGTCCAAAACCTTGTAGGGCAGACATTAAACCTTAAAGGTCCAAAATAATCTCTCTTGACTTCACATCCTGCATTGTGTGTATGTTGGTCTAGGGGGTGAACTCACAGATAAGGCATTCTGTGAGTCCACAGATGGTAATCTTGGCAGAAGCATTGCGTGTATGATAGGCAAACCCATATCCAAAGTAAGTGTCTACACCTGTGAAGACAAACCAAATCACTGCCCTTTCCATGATGGAAGAGGTTCAATATAATCACCAAGTGGCTGGCTGCCACCAAGTAGCTTGCTGCTCACCATGAGGAATGGTGCCATATTGAGGGCTCAATGTTGGTCTCTGCTGCTGGCTAATTGGGCACTCAGCAGTGGCTGTATTCAGGTCTGCCTTGGTGAGCGGAAGTCTTTGTTGCTGAGCCCATGCACACCTCCATCCCTGCCACCATGGCCACTTTTTTATGGACCTATTGGGCGATGACAGGGGTGGCTGGGGAGAGAGGTTGAGTGGTGTCCACAGAAAAAGTCATCCTATCCACTTAATTATTAAAATCTTCCTCTACTGAGGTCACCCTTTGGTGAGCACTCACATGGGATATAAACATCTTCAAAGTTTTTGACCACTCAGACAGATTTATCCACATACCTCTTTCCCAAATTTCCTTGTCACCAATTTTCCGATTATGCTTCTTCCAAGTCCCTGAACATCCAGGCAAACCACTGACTACAGTCCATGAATCAGTATATAATCGCACATCTGGCCATTTCTCCTTCCAAGTAAAGTGTACAACTGGGTGCACTGCTCAAAGTTCTGCCCACTGAGAAGATTTCCCTTCACCACTGTCTTTCAGGGATGTCCTAGAAAGTGGCTGTAGTGCTATAGCTGTCCACTTTCGGGTGGTGCCTACATATCGCGCAGAACCATCTGTAAACTAGATCCTAGTCTTCTCTTCCTCTGTCAACTCATCATAGGGAACTCCTCATGAGGCCATCAGTACAGGTGGGAGAGAGAAGGCAGGGTGGCAGGAGTGGAGACTGTGGGCATTTGAGCTGCTTCCTTATGTAACTTGCTTGTGCTTTCAGGATCTGCTTGAGCGTGATCACTTATATTTCACTTCCATTTGCTGATGGAATGCTACTCTGCACATCCTACTTTATGGCTAAATGAGTCAGAAAGCATCCAGTTCATGATAGGCAGTTCAGGTCGCGTGGTGACTTGATGACCCATAGTCAAACATTTAGTTTCTACCACAGTCCAGTAACAGGCCAACAGCTGTCTCTCAGAAGAAGAGTAGTTATCTGCAGAAGATAGCAGGGTCTTGCTCTAAAATCCTAGAGTACTCCATTGTGATTCACCTATGGGGCCTGCCAAGGGTTCCAAACAGCATCTCTATCTGCCACTGACACCTCAAGAACCATTAGATCTACTGGGTCATATGGCCCAAGTAGCAGGGCAGCTTTCACAGCAGCCTGGACCTGTTGCAGAACCTTCTCCTGCTCTGGATCCCACTCAAACCTGGCAGCCTTTTGGGTCACTTGATAAGTGGGCTAAAGTAACACACCCAAATGAGGAATGTGTTGCCTCCAAAATCCAAATAGGCCCACTAGGCATTGTGCCTCTTTCTTGGTTGTAGGAGGGGCCAAATGTAGCAACTTATCCTTCACCTTAAAAGGAATATCTTGACATGCCCCAAACCACTAGACTACTAGAAATTTCATTGAGGTAGAAGGTCCCTGAATTTTAGTCAGATTTATTTCCTATCCCCTGGCATGCAAATGTCTCACCAATAAGTCCAGTGTGTTTGCTACTTCTTGCTCACTGGATCCAGTCAGCATAATGTCACCAATGTAATGGACCACTGTGATATCTTATGGAAGGGAAAAGTGATCAAGGTTTCTGCAAGCAAGAGTATGACACAAAGTCAGAGAGTTGATATACCCCAGAGGTAGGACAGTGAAGGTATATTGCTGGCCTTGCCAGCTGAAGGCAAATTGCTTCTGGTGGGCCTTATGGACAGGAATGGAGAAAAAGGCTTTTGCCAAATCAATGGCTGCATAGCAGGTACCAGGAGATGTGTTAATTTGTTGAAGGAATAAAACCACATCTGGTACAGCAGCTGCAATTGGAGTCACCACTTGGTTAAACTTATGATAATCCACTGTCATTCTCCAAGATCCACCTGTCTTCTGCACAGGCCAAATAGGAGAGTTGAATGGGGATGTGGTGGGAATCATTACCCCTGTGTCCTTCAAGTCCTTGATGGTGGCACTAATCTCTGCAGTCCCTCCAGGGATGTGATATTGTTTTTGATCTAGCATTTTTCTAGGTAGAGGCAGCTCTAATGGCTTCCATTTAGCCTTTTCAACAATAATAGCCCTCACCCTACCAGTCAGGGATCCAATGTGGGAATTCTTCTAGCTGCTACGTACATCTGTGCCGATTATGCATTCTGGCACTGGGGAAATTACCACAGGATGAGCCCAGGGACACACTGGACTCAGTGTAAGTCAGACCTAAACTAAAACTCCATTAATTACCTGACCTTCACAAACCCCTACTTTAACTGGAAAACCACAATGATGTTTTGTGTTCCCTGGAATCAACACCAGCTCAGAGTCAGTGTTCAGTACTCCCTAAAAGATCTGATCATTCCCCTTTCCCCAGTGCACAGTTACCCTGGTAAAAGGCTGGAGATCTCCTTGAGGGAAGATGGGAGAAAGATTAACAGTATAAATTGTTGGTAGTGTAGTGTGTCATTCCTCAAGGGGACCCAAGCTCACTTTCATTTAAGGGGTTCTGGGTCTTTAAACTGATTCAAGTCTGCAGATTGATTGAGGGGCTGAAATTCTCTGTTTTTATAATTCAAATTAGTCTTTTGTCCACTCAACCTGGAAGTTTTCTGCTTATACAAATTAAATAAGAATGTGGAAGGCTTCCTATCAACTTCACTTCTAGGAACACCATGATTAAATAGCCAATGCCAAAGCTCTACACAAGTCAGACTAGTCTGATTGCTGCTTTGCCTCTACTTTCCATTATAGTAACTATCTCATCTTGCTGTTGACGGTTGAGTGCCACCACTTGGCCCCTGTCACCTCAGGATTTAATTATTCCCATTGTGTTTAAGTTCTCAGTTGAGTGACTGCAGTTCCCACTGTAAGATCTGGCATACAGAGAAGGGAAATCACAGAGCTCTTCAAGGATGCATGTGCTGCCCTCACAAATCTATTTTGCAAGGTATTGGTGAAGGGTATGTCTTCTGGACCCTCCCAGTTGGGATGAGTAGGTCTAAAATGACTAATCCACTCGCATTCCAATCTCCCTGAGCCTTTGGATTTCTTTCTTTACATTAAGTCAATGGAGATAGGTATTTCCAGCCCACTCACAATGGGCCATCTTTTGATCCATGTTTCAGCTAACCAAGCAAATATACTATTATAACCTTTTTACCTCCCTGAGCTGCAACATTAAATGCAGAATCTGTGCTTAGTGAGCCCATAGCAATAAATTCAGCCTGATCCAATTCTGTGTTCCTTCCACCATTATCCCACACCCTTAATATCCATTTCCATGCCTGTTCTCCAGATTTCTGCTTATATAAATTAGAAAGCTTGAGCAGTTTTTTTGGAGTGTAGCGCATCTCATTGTGGGTCACACTTTGAACTTCACCTCTAGGAGTCTGCTGGGTCTTGAGTCTAGTTATAGGTCTAGAAGTAAACAGGCGTGTTGGGAATGGGTCCTGAGGAAAATCAGCATTGTTTTGCCTGGCAACTGCATCAGCCATCACTGTTGCCTCAGGCAGTGCATGGTTAATCTCCTCAGACAAAGGTGAAAAGGCTGATGGCAGAGTGGGTTGGGGAGGGGATGTTGCCACCACTGGGGTTGGGGAGGCTGTCTCCTCTGGGAAAAAAGTCTCATCAGAATGTAGGAGCTCAGTGCTCTCAGCCTCATCTGGGTCCTCCCACACGTCTCCATTCCAAGTTATAGGGTCCCATTCTTTTCCAATCAACGCCCTCACCTTAACAAACGGTAGACACCTGGCAAGACTGAGCATGCACCTTTCATTGCAGGTCAGTCACTTTCATGATGACAACTTGTGTCTGATCTTCCACAATTGCAGGTCTTTGTCTGCAGGAGATAGGACTCTCTCACTCAGGGCAATCTTAGAAGATTTGAAGCTTGGTATGTGCTTCTGGAGCAGGGAGTTAGAATCCCTAAGCTCATCATTTTCTTTCATCACTTTGTAAACTTAGAAGAAACCCACCAATTTCACAATATTCCTTGGTTCTCCACATATGGTCAAAGATATATATAGAGTCACTAAATTTCTTGCCTCTCAAGAGCAGTGAATCAGGAGTATCAAATGCACTTATTTTGCATAACTCTCCAAACAGTTCATGCCAAAGACTATCAGTGTTCTCCATACTATTTGAAGTACAGTCCTTAACATTTTTGGGTCTAATCAGATTAAGCAGTCAATTCCAGAAACCCCAAAACCAATTAAAAAAATCCATCCTTAAAATTCTGTTCCTCCAGAACCATTTCTGGTACCAAAATCTGTATTAGTCAGGGTTCTCTAGAAGGACAGAACAAATATTATAGATGAATATATGAAAGGGCATTTAAGGAGTATTGACTCACATGATGACACGGTGAAGTCCTACAACAGGCCAACTGCAAGCTGAGGAGCAAGGAAGCCAGTCCAAGACCCAAAACCTCAAAAGTAGGGAAGCCGACAGTGTAGCCTTCAGTCTGTGGCTGAAGGCCTGAGAGTCCCTGGCAAACCACTGATGTAGGTCCAAGAGTCCAAAAGCTGAAGAAGTTGGAGTCCAATGTTTGAGGGCAGGAAGCATCCAGCATGGGAGAAAAATGAAGACCAGAAGACTCAGCAAGTCTGCTCTTTTTACCTTCTGCCTGCTTTTTCTAGCCATGCTGGCAGCTGATTAGATGATACCCATTTAGATTGAGGATGGGTCTGCCTTTCCCAGTCCACTGACTCAAATGTTAATCTATTTTGGCAGCACCCTCACAGTAACACCCAGGAACAATACTTGACATCCTTCAATCCAATCAAGTTGACACTTAATATTAACAATCACAGATGTCAAGGACTGTCCAGAAGACTTCTGAAATGCCTTTAGGGCCTTTTCCCCATTGTTTTGGATATTAGCACCTGGCTCCCTTTTAGTCATCTAATCTCCATAGCAAGTGGTTGCTCTGGAGCCTGCTTGGATTCCTCTCCTGACAATGCTTTTTCCTTCTCTACCACATGGCCAGCCTGCAAATTCTTTAAACTTTTATGCTCTGCTTCCCTTTTAAATATAAGTTCCAACTTTATGTCATTCCTTTACTCCTGCATCTGAAGATATGATATTAGAAGCAGCCAGGTCACTTCTTGAATACTTTTCTGCTTAGAAATTTCTTCCACCAGATACCCTAGGTCATCACTCTTAATTTAAACCTTCCACAAATCCCTAGGACATGGACACAATGCAGCCAAATTCTTTGCTAGGGTGTAACAAGGATGACCTTTGCTCCAGTTCCCAATAATTTTTTTGTTTTCATCTGAGACCTCATCAGCCCTGGACTTTCGTTATTCATATTTCTATCAGCATTTTGGTCACAACCACTTAACAAGCCTTTAAGAACTTCTAAACTTTTTCTTGTTTTACTCTCTTCTTCTGAGCCCTCTAAACACTTCCAACCTCTGCCCATTACCCAATCTCAAAGCCGCTTCTGCATTTTTAGATCTCTTTAAAGCAATGCCCCACTCCTCAGGTCCAATTTTCTACCGTATTTGTCTGCTTCTGCATTACCATAAAGAAGTACCTGAGGCTGAGTTATTAAAGAGGTTCATTTTGGCTCATGATTCAGCAGTCTGTACAGGAAGCATTATGCAAATATCTGCTCCCAAATAGGGCCTCCTTTGCTTCCACTCATGGGAGAGGGCAAAGTGGATCCAGTGTATCACATGGTAAGAGAGGAAGTGAGAGAGAGAGGAGCGGGTAAGTGCCATACTTGTAAACAACCAGATCTCATATTGTTAACAGTGGAGGGTGTCCAGGTTCTTGGTGTCTTGAATAAAGAATTGAACAAAATGCACAAACAAAGCCAGGAAGGAATGAAGAGTTTTACTGAAAATGAAAGTACACGTGGGAGTTGGCCTGAGCACACAGGCTCAAAGGCCCTGTTGCAGAATTTTTTTGGAGTTTAAATACCCCCTAGAGGATTCCACTGGTCACTTGGGGTATGCCCTATGTAATTGGAGAGGATGAAGTAAAGTTACAAAGTTACTAATGGCATATGCCCTATAGAGAGGATATTTCCTGTTATAGCTGAAGTGTGAATTGGCCTATGTTCCCTGCCTCCAGACCCTATTTTTCTGCCTCATCTCCCCACTGAGAGATGTGATCCCCATAAATCTTTATGGGAGGCAGAGGGACCAATGGTCTTTTTTCTGTAACCACTTCATGCTGGCTTGGAGTGTAGACCCTACCTATTGGGGATTATGGAACTCTCACCCTGCTGTATCTAGTGGAGGCAGGGTAGCTTCCTGATGGCCAGGAGTGGTATCTTCACCTGGAGGTGTCTGAAACCTTTGTTGCATGATCACTTGAAACTTGATGGTTTCTAGGCGAGAGGAAATGCATTTGATTAAAAGATTTAATGGAGACTTCAGGTGGTGGATACCTATGCTGTTAGAAATGTTTGTTACAGAGATTTGCAGGAGAAAAAATGTGGTTTGTTCTAGAATCTATGTGTTTCTTAGCACAAGCAACTCCATTTTGGTTTGGTTTGTTGGGGCCTAGTGCATGAGATTAGTCAAAAACTATGGCCTCCCGGAATTTTGTTTAAAAAATTCTCCTTTTTTGGTCAGGTTTGGTCAGGTGAGAGTGTGACCAAAACTTAGGGCCCTAGTGCCACTCTCAGTTACCATCATTTTGGGTTTCTGGTCTCAGCACGTCATTTGTAGGTTCTGGTGTCCTCATGGTTGAACATTTCTTTCGGCTCCGTTATTCCAGTTGAAGAGAGACCATTTGACATTCTAGAGATGGCTGCAGGAAAGCATTTAAAACCTTTGAGACAGCACACCAGGGAGATTATTATTATGACTATTGGGAAGATAATACCAAGAGTTCAGAGTATGCTCCTTACCCAAGGTCCTCCTAAACCAAACCTCCTAAAATCAAATAGATCAAAGAATGAGCTAGATAAAGAGTTTGCTCACTTTACTAAGCAGTCTCTTTGTTAATCTCCTACCAATGAATTTCTATAATCTTCATTTGGTGTATTTCTCCATAGGCCACAAGTGCCAGCAGCTACACAGATATTTCTCCGTTTAGCCAATTTTATCATAACTTTCACAAGAGAATTTAGAGTCTATTGTATAACTGTAGCCTTTACAGTAGAATTTGCTATAGAACCTATCATGAGGGATACATTTCTAATCATTGCTTCTTTTATTTTAAACCATGGAACTAGGACCTAACAAATGATGCCCCTTTAGAATAGTGAAGGCCTTCTAGCAATGTTTTCTTTAACCCACGATGTGGGTTAAGAGGGGTGAACCAATGTTTTGTTTTTGACTGATTATGAGGCCACATATATACCATTAAAGTTTCTTACCTACATTGGGCCTTCATCTTTTATTGATCAAAGTATAAGGTTATCCATGTATAAGGCTGGCTGCAAACTCCTTCACAAATAAAAGTACACCCCATTAGTGCACATAACAGGCCTTGTTTCCACATCTATTGTTCATAGAGGCATAAGCAAGAAAAAAATATTCAAAGATAAGAGTTTAATGACAGTAGAAGTCAATCTGTGGACTTGGGAAAAGCTGTTCACATCAAGGATGCCATCCTTTTCTTGGGAGAAATTTTCCTGCTTAGTTTTACCTCAAGGGTTCCAGTGGGTGCACAGTTCTGAAAGTGTGGAGGGACCTTTCTCATTGTGAGATTATGAACCCAAAGTTCAAGGTCTTGAAGTTTTGTTGTAGTGTGCATGGCAAGGACAGTCTTCTTCTGATGTTTCCAGAAGATTCAAACCATGAAAAGCTTTCTTTACCTGGTGAAAATACACTCACTGTAGCATTATTATTAATCTACTGTTATAACATCAGTCCTCTTGCATGGGATAGCTTTTATACAACCAGAAAACGTGCATTGAAAATAACAATAGAATGAAATCTCTTTATAAAATGTTTAAATGGCCCATGAGGTGACCAAATGTACCTGAAGCTTTAATTGTTTTCCCAGGAATATGGTATCAAGAATTGGTTATAAACCATTTTAAACAATTTGTAAGTCACTACACCAATGTATTCAACTTGGATCATTTTATCTTTTCCGTGATGAGTCGTGGAATGCAGAACTCTTAATAATAAAATATTTAAGGACTCAGGAAGAACAAGGCAGCCATCCTGGTTCTCCATGAGTCCATGCTTGATTAACATTAGACCTATATCCTCTTGGATACCAGTTGTTTTTCCAAATTAGGTGCATAGCACTGACAAGAACATTTGTTTACTTTTATGATGTACAATAACAACATAAGAACCATAATTATAACTAATAACATATTCTTAGACATTAGAATGTTAGAAATCCCATATAATCTTGGAACATATATTAGTATTACTCACAAAAATATAACCTAAAGAAGATTGAACATCATTTTGGCAATCCCATCTATCTAAACCAGTCAAATAATCCTGTTTACCTCTCTTCTGGACACTTCACGGGCCCTCTGAAGTATTTGAAAAGTCAGGTGCCAGGGAGGGCAATTTTGAAACTGAAGTTTGATTTTGGAATTCCAGATTACCATAGTTATTTATTTTGCCAAAATGGTGAGTTAGAAATTTTAAAGAAGCAAAAACCTTTTATAACCCTTTTGAATGTAGTCAACATGTTCTCATGGTGAACCTCTTCTACAAGATTAATTTCCACTATTTTTCCACCACTTCTTCAAGCCTTTAGCTTTCCCCATCTAACTTAAAACAATCCTTTAATCCTAGGCAAAATTTACATTTCCATACCTTCTTATAACCTTTTAAAAAACACATTTTACTGTTCTTACACACTTCGCATGTAAATCTATTTCCAGTAGTCTTAATTGCATGTCACAGTGGCGACTCTTAGCAATTTTAACTTTAATGTAAAACCTGGTAAGTTATGTTCTGATAAGGTTTGACTGTTTCTAGCATAGCTAGGGTGTGGCCAACTCCACACGTCCCCAGTGCATACCTGGAAAAGCAGGTAAGTTAAACAATTTTCAAAAGCCAAAGAAGTAGCTTATGACCTTAAAGCATTTAGCAAACCTAATATTTGAGCATAATTTAGACCACATGTTTACATTTTGAAGACAATTGTATTTCACCAATAATCTTTAAAACTGTCTTTATTTTCCAAGGATTACTCAAGTCACATGAACTAAATAAAAGGCATTATGTTTTTCACTTTTCAGAGAAAATATGTGATTTAAGATCTTATTATCACTAAACCAATTAATTTAAAACTTTACAGAGGAGCTATACAGTGACTTTTACTTTATATTTAACCAGTTTACATGAAGAGAAAGAGGCCAGAGACTGACTGGTAAGAAATTCTTACCCTTTTGCTGGCATGCCAGGTTTCTGGGTTCTCTCTTCCTTAGTGCCCTGGCGACCCTGCTTGACTGTATGCAAACAAACACATTGCCATGAATTAAGAATATTCACATATACTTCACAAATTTTGGAGAAATTAGGCAGAGAGAGAAATATTACTCAAATTCTATTTGTCTTGTTGTCTTCTTTTACTTTAATCAAGACTAAGAGCTTTAACTATGAAAATGTTAATTAGCCAAATGTTTCCAATTCTTTATCAGGTTTTAAAGAATATTTTATTATTTAAACTTTTTCCACATCTTCCTCCCCTACTTAATGCTTCCTTACTACATTGTTTTATAAATAACCTTTTAAAATCTGAAATTTGAACTAACTTTTACATAACTTCTAAATTAGACAAATTTTTTTTTTCTAATAATATAACCCCTTCTGGCATATTTTGTATACAGAATTATGTGTTAACTAAAATTTTTATCCTTAGTAACCTAAAACTTTAGTGAAACCCTAAAAAGCAAGAAATCCTGAGCTATTTGATATAGGCATTTATAGATAAGAAAAATTCTACAATTTTAGAAACATGTTTCCCCATGTTACAACCCTTCTTAACTGGAAATAACCCAGATATTAAATGAGCATTAAAAATGACTTTAAAATTTTAATTTACACAAAAAGTCTACCTAAAATATTTATCTCATGCACTGTACTTAATTTTTACTTGTCACAAGGGAGACATTAATCAACATATGTAAAATGAACATTGATTTGGTCCAGAAAAGCGGAACAACTCCAGGCAGGAAGGGGGCTTGGGGGCTTTCAGACCACAGGTGGGAGACAAACTGTTGCATTCTTCTGAGTTTCTGATTAGTCTTTCCAAAGGAAGCAATCAGATATACATTTATCTCAGTAAGACTTTGAATAGAATGGGAAGCAGACTCCCCCTAAGCAGCTCCCAGCCTGAATTAACACTGACATTTTAAAATATCTAGCAAAGACAAACATAAAATTCAGACAAAATTTATGCTGACAATTATGAAGGCATTTCTATTTTAATTTCACCAATAATTTTAAAGCTAGCTTGTTTAGTAAAGTTATACTTAGGTTATGTGAACTTGAAAATCACTTAGACTTACTAATTTATGAGTGCTCTTTTACTTATAAGCCAGTTTGGTAGATACAATGTATAACAGTAAGTGTACATACAAATAAACACATCTAGACATGTATACACACACATAAACGAAGACCCAATAGCTGGAACCTTAGCCATGAGATAGCCATACAAGCTTGCTGGTTTTACTTTGCCCCAGTAGATAATCCAAGTGTTGGAAATAAATGCTCGGTGCCACCAAGTGAAAATAGCACTCAGGCAAAAGTTTTCTCAGCAAGGCAATTTACTTCTATAGAAGGGTGCATCTCATGGATGGAGCAATGGCAAGAGCGCACCGGACAAGGGAGGGGAAGGGGGTTTTTATTCCTGATGCAGCTAGTTTCTACTGCTGTGTCTTTCCCCTACTGGCTAGGGTTGGACCACACAGCCTAAGCTAATTCCAATTGGCTATCATAAAGAGAGCAGGGTTATGAGCCAGAGTGGCAGGGTGAGTAGTTTCACCAGGAAGGACAGTTACAAAGCAGGTGACTAAGGATGACTAAGGACAGAGCAGGTGAATAAGGGTGACTAAGGACAGAGCAGTAGATAGAGGTGGTTGTTTACTGAAACTAGGGGCAAGGAGACTTAAAGAACGAGGAAGTTAAACTTAAAAATGGAGAACAAAGAACAGGGAAGCTGAACATATTGACATATTGGTTCTTTGAAGAGGAACTCAGAACTCATTGTATTTAACAATTGTCCCCCTCTTGAATTTTAAAGGAAGTTAACAGGCTAAAACCTTTGAATAGGAATTTACTGTATCCTACACAAGGAAGGCTGTGAACCAAAATTTTGGGTAAAGCAGTCTCAGTGGCTTTGACTTTTAGAGGCTAAACTTCGCCAGACTCCAAAGAACACTGGGGCCAAATAGTACCAAAGGAAGGCATCACACGTTAACCAGGCCCCCTGCTTACAACAGCAGCACAAAAGCCTGGATACATGCAACGCCATTCCACTTTCCCATTAGACAGTAAACTTCAGATTCTAAACAATTCTGGGGCCAAGCCAGCATTGCAACTGCGAGAGAAGATTCTAATGAGGGTTTAATACTAGACCTCAGAACCTCTGCCAAGGGCAGCCCCTTTGAAGAGTTTGAGGTCCGCAGAACCCATGGAACATCCTCCTGTGGGGTCCAATCTTAGAATTCTAGATGTGTCTGGCCTTAAGTGCACACTCCACATGCAGGTTTCTCCTCCAAAACATACTATGAGATTTATAAGAATAGCCATGAACTGTAACAAGAACTGGATGCCGGGTGGGCCTTTTTGTTCCTTAGCCAGTTGAGTACAATAAAGGAAGAATTTAGCATAAGAAAGGTAAGTTTTAAGTTCCCTGAAACCTGTGCGAATTTGCTCCCAGCTGTGAGCTCTGCTGCCACCGTAGGGATTAGGGACCATGCGTAGAAAAGATCCTTCACCCTTGGGCCAGGGCAATTATTCCCATTCATTCCTAGGCCTTCAGGCAGTACTGGGGAGTGACCCCACCCAATTGCCCTTAATTTCCAAGGGACTACTAGGAAACAGCTGCTCAAAGACTGAAAAAGAAAGAGAGGAAAAGAAAATGAGAAAAGACCCAGATTCCTGAAGTGAACTGGTGGTGGCAGTCAGGCTTCTCCACATGGAAACCCCTTAGTTTCACTGGCCATGGCCAGAAACCTGCAGTTGCTTCCATGTTTAGGTCCTGCCCCGCAAGGGTTTGGAAAGGAAAAGAAGAGAGAGAGAGAGGAAGAGAGAGAGCCAGAGAGAGCGAGAGAGCGCCTCTGTATGGAGCAGAAAGGAAAGGGAGAAAAATGAATTCCAAACTTTGGGCTTACCGTTTTCTCCTGGCTGGCTCGCCAAAATATGTTAATGGTGGAGGACGTCCCGGTTCTTTGCATCTTGAACAAAGAATTGAACAAAATGCACAAAGCAAGGAAGGAATGCAGGGGTTTAATTGAAAATGAAAGTACACTCCACAGTGTGGGAGTGGGCCTGAGCATAGGAGCTCAAAGGCCCTGTTACAGAATGTTTTGGAGTTTAAATACCCCATAGAGGATTCCATTGGTTACTTGGGGTACTCCCTATATAAATAGAGAGGATGCAGTAAAGTTACAAAGTCATTTATGGCATATGGCATATGGAGAGGATATTTGCTGTTACAGCTGAAGTGTGAATTGGCATTATGTTCCCTGTCTCTAGACCCTATTTTCCTGCCTCAAGGTGAACTCAGAGTGTGAACTCACTTATCATCTTGAAGAGAGCACTAAGCCATTCCTGAGGGATCCACTCTCATAACTCAGACACCTCCAACTGTGTCCCACCTCCAACATTGGAGGTCACATTTCAACCTGAAATTCAGATGGACAAACATCCAACTGAAGTTTGGTCATGGATAAGTTGTGTGACCCTGAGCAAGATACTCTCTTGGTGCTTCAATGTGCTTATCTCTAAAGTGGGGGCAACCATTTCTCTTTCAGAGGAAGGTTTTAAGAGTAAAATTAAGTATGACAAAAGGAGATGCCTAGCATGACACTCTAAATAACTAGACACTGTACTTGCCTAATGATTATCTGGAATCTTTCAAATCTTCACTTCCCTGTTTAGACACTGGTTACTTGGGGAAGCATTCAGAAAAAATTGGAATACACTTCACTAATTCTTCAAAGATGATAGCCCCATTTTTAGAAAGTTTTGGGAATTAGAGCCCTACAACATCATCTCATTTGTTCTTCACAATACTATAAGGTGGACAGGGAATTCCACAAAGGGAGATTCAACAGAGGGGACAGGAGTTGGCTTCTTGAGGGACAGTGGGGCTATCAAGAAAGACACAGGCCTTGCTCACCTTAGCCTTAAGGGTATTTGGCTAACAGCTTGTCTCATTTACTCTGTGAGTGCTGCATATCTGAGAACTACACTATCATCAAAGCAACACAAGGGCTAGGGTTTCAGCTTTCCATATGCTGAAGAGCCCCAAAGACTGGGACACAAAGGATAATTGTTTTGGTAGATACATATTTTATTCCATAGACAGCCTTTTAAAACTCCTGTGAGGCTGGGCCTGGTGGCTTACACCCGTAATCTCAGCACTTTGGGAGGCTGAGGCAGGCAGATCACCTGAGGTCGGGAGTTTGAGACCAGCCTCACCAACATGGAGAAATCCCGTCTCTACTAAAAATGCAAAATTAGCCAGGTGTGGTGGAGCATGCCTGTAATCCCAGCTACTCAGGAGGCTGAGACAGGAGAATTGCTTGAACCCGGGAGGCGGAGGTTGCGGTGAGCCAAGATCACGCCATTGCACTCCATCCTGGGCAACAAGAGTGAAACTCCTTCTCAAAAAAATCAAAACAAAACAAAACAGAACAAAAACTCCTGTGATTATGTGAAGTTTTACTTGGAAGGCATTGCACAACTTCAAAAAATACATTGTATAGCCTAGGCAGAGCATATTAGGAAAATGGCTTCCAGAAAAACAGCATATATATAACTGGGCTCATGTCATTCCCTTTGGGCTGGGGGTGTTGAATGGGAGTGACCGGGGGAAGTACACATATAAATAGGTGTTTTCACTGGTGTGAAGACCAGAAGGCAATTTGACAAAACAAAGAGAGCAGCATATTCCTGCTAGGATGTGATTTCAGGCCTGGCATTGTTCTTGGAGATTTTCTTGTTCTTCCATACTGTTTAGTTCATTTTCTGCCCAGGGCACACCTTGACAAGCCATTTGTTCATAGAAAACATCTACAGAGCTAACCTTCAACAATTACAATGGAGATCTATTCTCTAGAGGAAATACATGCAGAATATTGCTATGCTCATTAAAGAGCAAATGTTCCGTTCTGAGAGGGCAAGAATCAGTTTCTCCTTTTGCTCTCGGCACACAGACTCATCACCACCACCTACCCCCATACTGCCTGTTGCTTCTAGGGGGCCATGCAGAGTTATTTACTTTATTACATTATTTACATTTTCAGATTATTCCTGGGATTAATTGTTATGGAAGCCCAGATTTAATTAGTGTAAACTTCAGTTACAGCTTAATATAAATTGAATTACAAGCCATTTCTCTTTGAGAAATATTAGGATTTATTAGCAGTCCCCCCAAAACTAATTAGTTTGAACGAATACATTTCAGCATTAACGGATGAGGGAAGCTTTGTTTGCTATTGTTTGTAATTATATTAGCGTATTACATCCCTCCCCTCTCCCCTCTGTGTGTCTACTTTGATGATTAGCCTGGATGGGAGAAGCCTTGTCTGTTCACCCAAGGCCTTAGGAAAGCAATAATGGTCACGGAGAGAGAAATTGGTTCCACTGAGATAAAATGGAGGGGAGGGAGAAAAAGCCTGAGTATAAGAAAATGGTCAGATCACAGCTCATGATTTAAATTAAAAAAAAAAAAAAAGCCGAAGCCAAAAGATGTGTGAAATGAGCATTTTAAATCCAAGAAGTATGAAATGACTCTCTCATAAATCTCTAAATGGGTAAAAGAAACTGTAGTTAAGCATTCCTGCTTGTGGGCCAGGAAAAAGACAGTGCATGCTTCGTGCTGTTGCCAAATTAATCTTCCAAAAAAATAGCTTGATTATGTAATTCTCCTGCTCAGGAACAAACAGTTAAGGGAATGGGCCTTGGAGTCAAGCAAGTTTGTTTGAGTCTATATTCTTCTATTTGTCCATTTGACCTTGGGCAACTCACTAACCTCTTGTTACTTTGGTTCTTTCATGTATAAAAAAAGAGAATGATAGAACCTACCTCACAGGGTTATTATGAAGATTACATGGGCTGGGCACAGTGGCTCATGCCTGTAATCCCAGTACTTTGTTAGGCTGAGGCAGGCAGATCACCTGAGGTCAGGTGTTTGAGACCAGCCTGGCCAGTGTGGTGAAACCCTGTCTCTACTAAAAATACAAAAATTAGCTGGGCTTGGTGGCAGGTGCCTGTAATCCCAGCTACTTGGGAAGCTGAGGCAGGAGAATTGGTTGAACCCTGGAGGCAGAGGCTGCAGTGAGCTGAGATAGTGCCACTGCACTCCAGCCTGGGCAACAGAGCCAGGCTCTGTCTCAAAAAAAAAAAAAAAAAAAAAAAAAGGGAGGAGCCAAGATGGCCGAATAGGAGCAGCTCCAGTCTACAACTCCCAGCTTGCGCGACGCAGAAGACGGGTGATTTCTGCATTTCCATCTGAGGTACCGGGTTCATCTCACTAGGGAGTGCCAGACAGTGGGCGCAGGTCAGTGGGTGCGCACACCGTGCGCGAGCCGAAGCAGGGTGAGGCATTGCCTCACTCGGGAAGCACAAGGGGTCAGGGAGTTCCCTTTCCTAGTCAAAGAAAGGGGTGACGGACAGCACCTGGAAAATCGGGTCACTCCCACCCGCATACTGCGCTTTTCCGACGGGCTTAAAAAACGGCGCACCACGAGATTATATCCCGCACCTGGCTGGGAAGATGAAATGAATGAAATGAAGTGAGAAGGGAAGTTTAGAGAAAAAAGAATAAAAAGAAATGAGCAAAGCCTCCAAGAAATATGGGACTATGTGAAAAGACCAAATCTACGTCTGACTGGTGTACCTGAAAGTGACCAGGAGAATGGAACCAAGTTGGAAAACATTCTGCAGGATATTATCCAGGAGAACTTCCCCAATCTAGCAAGGCAGGCCAACGTTCAGATTCAGGAAATACAGAGAACACCACAAAGATACTCCTCGAGAAGAGCAGCTCCAAGACACATAATTGTCAGATTCACCAAAGTTGTAATGAGGGAAAAAATGTTAAGGGCAGCCAGAGAGAAAGGTCGGGTTACCCTCAAAGGGAAGCCCATCAGACTAACAGCGGATCTCTCGGCAGAAACCCTACAAGCCAGAAGAGAGTGGGGGCCAATATTCAACATTCTTAAAGAAAAGAATTTTCAACCCAGAATTTCATATCCAGCCAAACTAAGCTTCTTAAGTGAAGGAGAAATAAAATACTTTACAGACAAGCAAATGCTGAGAGATTTTGTCACCACCAGGCCTGCCCTAAAAGAGCTCCTGAAGGAAGCGCTAAACATGGAAAGGAACAACCGGTACCAGCTGCTGCAAAATCATGCCAAAATGTAAAGACCATCGAGACTAGGAAGAAACTGCCTCAACTAACGAGCAAAATCACCAGCTAACATCATCATGACAGGATCAAATTCACACATAACAATATTAACTTTAAATGTAAATGGACTAAATGCTCCAACTAAAAGACACAGACTGGCAAATTGGATAAAGAGTCAAGACCCATCAGTGTGCTGTATTCAGGAAACCCATCTCACGTGCAGAGACACACATAGGCTCAAAATAAAAGGATGGAGGAAGATCTACCAAGCAAATGGAAAACAAAAAAGGCAGGGGTTGCAATCCTAGTCTCTGATAAAACAGACTTTAAACCAACAAAGATCAAAAGAGACAAAGAAGGCCATTACATAATGGTAAAGGGATCAATTCAACAAGAAGAGCTAACTATCCTAAATATATATGCACCCAATACAGTAGCACCCAGATTCATAAAGCAAGTCCTGAGTGACCTACAAAGAGACTTAGACTCCCACACATTAATAATGGGAGACTTTAACACCCCACTGTCAACATTAGACAGATCAACAAGACAGAAAGTCAACAAGGTTACCCAGGAATTGAACTCAGCTCTGCACCAAGCGGACCTAATAGACATCTACAGAACTCTCCACCCCAAATGAACAGAATATACATTTTTTTCAGCACCACACCACACCTATTCCAAAATGGACCACATACTTGGAAGTAAAGCTCTCCTCAGCAAATGTAAAAGAACAGAAATTATAACAAACTATCTCTCAGACCACAGTGCAATCAAACTAGAACTCAGGATTAAGAATCTCACTCAAAACCGCTCAACTACATGGAAACTGAACAACCTGCTCCTGAATGACTACTGGGTACATAACGAAATGAAGGCAGAAATAAAGATGTTCTTTGAAACCAACGAGAACAAAGACACAACATACCAGAATCTCTGGGACGCATTCAAAGCAGTGTGTAGAGGGAAATTTATAGCACTAAATGCCCACAAGAGAAAGCAGGAAAGATCCAAAATTGACACCCTAACATCACAATTAAAAGAACTAGAAAAGCAAGAGCAAACACATTCAAAAGCTAGCAGAAGGCAAGAAATAACTAAAATCAGAGCAGAACTGAAGGAAATAGAGACACAAAAAACCCTTCAAAAAATTAATGAATCCAGGAGCTGGTTTTTTGAAAGGATCAACAAAATAGATAGACTGCTAGCAAGACTAATAAAGAAAAAAAGAGAGAAGAATCAAATAGACACAATAAAAAATGATAAAGGGGATATCACCACCGATCCCACAGAAATACAAACTACCATCAGGGAATACTACAAACACCTCTACGCAAATAAACTAGAAAATCTAGAAGAAGTGGATAAATTCCTCGACACATACACTCTCCCAAGACTAAACCAGGAAGAAGTTGAATCTCTGAATAGACCAATAACAGGCTCTGAAATTGTGGCAATAATCAATAGCTTACCAACCAAAAAGAGTCCAGGACCAGATGGAGTCACAGCCGAATTCTACCAGAGGTACAAGGAGGAACTGGTACCATTCCTTCTGAAACTATTCCAATCAATAGAAAAAGAGGGAATCCTCCCTAACTCATTTTATGAGGCCAGCATCATTCTGATACCAAAGCCTGGCAGAGACACAACCAAAAAAGAGAATTTTAGACCAATATCCTTGATGAACATTGATGCAAAAATCCTCAATAAAATACTGGCAAACAGAATCCAGCAGCACATCAAAAAGCTTATCCACCATGATCAAGTGGGCTTCATCCCTGGGATGCAAGGCTGGTTCAATATACGCAAATCAATAAATGTAATCCAGCATATAAACAGAGCCAAAGACAAAAACCACATGATTATCTCAGTAGATGCAGAAAAGGCCTTTGACAAAATTCAACAACCCTTCATGCTAAAAACTCTCAATAAATTAGGTATCGATGGGACGTATTTCAAAATAATAAGAGCTATCTATGACAAACCCACAGCCAATATCATACTGAATGGGCAAAAACTGGAAGCATTCCCTTTGAAAACTGGCACAAGACAGGGATGCCCTCTCTCACCACTCCTATTCAACATAGTGTTGGAAGTTCTGGCCAGGGCAATTAGGCAGGAGAAGGAAATAAAGGGTATTCAAATAGGAAAAGAGGAAGTCAAATTGTCCCTGTTTGCAGATGACATGATTGTATATCTAGAAAACCCCATTGTCTCAGCCCAAAATCTCCTTCAGCTGATAAGCAACTTCAGCAAAGTCTCAGGATACAAAATCAATGTACAAAAATCACAAGCATTCTTATACACAAACAACAAACAAACAGAGAACCAAATCATGAGTGAACTCCCATTCACAATTGCTTCAAAGAGAATCAAATACCTAGGAATCCAACTTACAAGGGATGTGAAGGACCTCTTCAAGGAGAACTACAAACCACTGCTCAAGGAAATAAAAGAGGATACAAACAAATGGAAGAACATTCCATGCTCATGGGTAGGAAGAATCAATATCGTGAAAATGGCCATACTGCCCAAGGTAATTTACAGATTCAATGCCATCCCCATCAAGCTACCAATGACTTTCTTCACAGAATTGGAAAAAACTACTTTAAAGTTCATATGGAACCAAAAAAGAGCCCGCATTGCCAAGTCAATCCTAAGCCAAAAGAACAAAGCTGGAGGCATCACACTACCTGACTTCAAACTATACTACAAGGCTACAGTAAGCAAAACAGCATGGTACTGGTACCAAAACAGAGATATAGATCAATGGAACAGAACAGAGCCCTCAGAAATAACGCCACATATCTACAACTATCTGATCTTTGACAAACCTGAGAAAAACAAGCTATGGGGAAAGGATTCCCTATTTAATAAATGGTGCTGGGAAAACTGGCTAGCCATATGTAGAAAGCTGAAACTGGATCCCTTCCTTACACCTTATACAAAAATCAATTCAAGATGGATTAAAGACTTAAACGGTAGACATAAAACCATAAAAACCCTAGAAGAAAACCTAGGCAGTACCATTCAGGACATAGGCATGGGCAAGGACTTCATGTCTAAAACACCAAAAGCAATGGCAACAAAAGCCAAAATTGACAAATGGGATTTAATTAAACTAAAGAGCTTCTGCACAGCAAAAGAAACTACCATCAGAGTGAACAGGCAACCTACAAAATGGGAGAAAATTTTCGCAACCTACTCATCTGACAAAGGGCTAATATCCAGAATCTACAATGAACTCAAACAAATTTACAAGAAAAAAACAAACAACCCCATCAAAAAGTGGGCGAAGGATATGAACAGACACTTCTCAAAAGAAGACATTTATGCAGCCAAAAAACACATGAAAAAATGCTCATCATCACTGGCCATCAGAGAAATGCAAATCAAAAGCACAATGAGATACCATCTCATGCTAGTTAGAATGGCAATCATTAAAAAGTCAGGAAACAACAGGTGCTGGAGAGGATGTGGAGAAATAGGAAGACTTTTACACTGTTGGTGGGACTGTAAACTAGTTCAACCATTGTGGAAGTCAGTGTGGCGATTCCTCAGGGATCTAGAACTAGAAATACCATTTGATCCAGCCATCCCATTACTGGGTATATACCCAAAGGACTATAAATCATGCTGCTATGAAGACACAAGCACACGTATGTTTATTGCGGCACTAAAAGACTTGGAACCAACCCAAATGTCCAACAATGATAGACTGGATTAAGAAAATGTGGCACATATACACCATGGAATACTATGCAGCCATAAAAAATGATAAATTCATGTCGTTTGTAGGGAAATGGATGAAATTGGAAATCATCATTCTCAGTAAACTATCGCAAGAACAAAAAACCAAACACCACATATTCTCACTCATAGGTGGGAATTGAAAAATGAGATCACATGGACACAGGAAGGGGAACATCACACTCTGGGGACTGTGGTGGGGTAGGGGGAGGGGGGAAGGATAGCATTGGGAGATATACCTAATGCTAGATGACGAGTTAGTGGGTGCAGCGCACCAGCATGGCACATGTATACATATGTAACTAACCTGCGCAATGTGCACATGTACCCTAAAAGTTAAAGTATAATAATAAAAGAGAAAAAAAAGAAAAAAGAAAAACATACTGAACAAATGAATTTGATGAACAGACACTTCTCAAATTCATTTGTTAAATATGTTTTTCTTAAATCCTCACCATGTGGCACAAGAAATGCAATATACAATGACTCCTAATGAACCAAAATTGTTCTTGTTCTCTATTCTATAACCTCTCAAAATTCTGTAACCTTGTCCAGAAATAAAAACTTGAAGAATCTGTCAAAAAAAAAAAAAAAGATTATGTGAAATGATGTAGCACATTAGGCACAGGGATATATAATGAAATCGGTTTGTTGTTGGTAATAGATAAGGTCCAGTTCCCTTGGCATAGTATTTGAGGTCTTTCGTCATCTCTCTTCCACCTATCTTTAAGCATAATGCCCTGCCGGTCCATTCTAGGATGCTTACCCTCTGATTAAACTGGTGTCTTGGATTACAATTTGCTGTGTCTTAATTCCTCTATTATATGGTAGATGCTGTAGACGCTGTGTGAGTTGGAGAGTAGGTCTTTCTCAGCTTCTGAGCCCCCAATGGCCAGGAGAGTCCCTAAAAAATGCAGAGGTATCACTACTTATAAAAAGATTAGGTTTGCAAGGTCTGTAAATTTGCATCCATGTGTTTGTAAATCCATAGTGTTTTAGGAAGGGTTTAAGTTTGCAAGTAGGCCTTGAGTTTTCCTGTATTTAAAATGAAAGAGTTTGATGATATGGTTAATCAATAGGGCTCTCTCCACTTAAAAATGTTGCGATTTTACTTAATCTGTTTTAACTTTATTGTTGTCATGTTTTCATGATACCAAACATCACCAACAAGAAGCTTAAAATATTAGAGAAAAACATGATATTTTTCAATACCCAAATGTTTCTCATTAGATGGATAACGTATCTTTTTTTTCCAACATATTTTTCTGATTTCAGTAGGATGCCTGAAACTATTCTTTATTGTGAATTTGGTAGGAGAAAGCCAGCCAAAGTGAAGCAGATGTTTGGAGGGTTTCGAAGATGTAGGTAATTCTTTTTTTTTTTTTTTGAGGTGGAGTTTCACTCTTGTTGCCCAAGGTGGAGTGCAGTGGCGCGATCTCAGCTCACTATAGCCTCTGCACCCCAGGTTCAGGCTATTCTCCTGCCTCAGCCTCCCAAGTAGCTGGGATTACAGGCATTCGCTATCATACCTGGCTAATTTTTGTATTTTTAGTAGAGACGGAGATTTCACCATGTTGGCTAGGCTGGTCTCAAACTCCTGACCTCAGGTGATCCACCTGCCTTGGCCTCCCGAAGTGCAGGGATTACAAGCAAGAGCCACCGCGCCTGGCCAAATGTGGGTAATTCTTACATATTTTTTTTTTCCTATTTCTTGCCTTCTTGAATATTACCTACAAGAAAATTGTAAAGGCCAAGATTTCCGGTCATTATCAATTTTCCTTGACTTTAATTAACAAAGCTAACCTTTATTTGTGGAAAAACTTCAGAGAGAATGTTGATATCAGGATAACACTCCCTCTTAAACAGGAGATGGGTTGTTGGTCACACAGGTAATAGCTCCGCAAAGTTGCAGAAGGTATTAGTTTCCCAATCTGCAACTGATCTCATCTTCAGAGGTGTGCTGATGAATCAGGTGAGAGGAGTGTTTCCTGCAAACTGGAGTAAATACCTAATGTTTAGTAAATTACTTAAATTACTAAATGGAACACTGGCTTCCTTGAAGAATTAAATTCATCTCATGTGACTGAGTGAGAAATTTTTTTTTCAGTATAGGTAATTTACTCAAGAGCAATCTCAGCCAGTATATGGTAATACAGGTCAAATCCTATTGAGGGAAATGAATTTGCATTTTAAAAGTCTTTCCAATTTCTCAGCCAGTGGTTTGATTCTTTCACACAATATCTGAATGCATAAAGCCAGTAAACAAGCGCTTTGGTCAGCTGCTTGCAGGTGGATGAAATGGTGTTTGACAGGTATCAAAATTAGTCCCCATATAATTGTTCCATTCTTATGGTAAAAGTACTGAATGATTTATTTCAGACAATCTTTTTTGTGTGGGTCCATGCACTCTTTAATTTGAAGTTAAAAAAAGTGAGAAGGCCAACTAACACAAAATGTGAATTATAGAATAAATTTAAAGAAATTGAAAGAGGCTGTTTTAGTTCCTTCACATTTTGTGGGTTGGTGTATTTGAAATAGTAACTGATGTCTCTTTCCCTGACATCTCCTGTCACCCAACCCCTCCCACAATTTAAGATTCAGTCAGAAGATATAATAATAAAAGTAGTACCTATTTTTAGTTCTTATTATATGCCAGGTTCTATGCTAAGTAGTTTACGTGTATTAACCCATGTACTCATAACAAAAGCCTCAATCTGAGGCAAATACAAATAGCACCTTTATTTCATAGATGTGGTAACCTAGGCATAGAGATGTTAAGCCTCTTGCCCCGAGTCACACAGCTCATAAGACCGAAGAAGTCTGACTCTAGAAGCTAAGCTTGCACTATGTTTGTCAAACTTGAGCTTGCATTAGAATCACCTGGGAGGCTCCTTAAATCATAGATTTCTGAGTGCCACTCCCAGAGCTTTGGAGTCAGTAGGTTTGAGGTGAGGACTAAAATTGTACATTCTAACAAGTTCCCAGGTAATGCTGATGCTGTTGCACTGGGAGCGCCACTTGAAGGTGACTGCACTATGACTCGGTGTATCCAATACCCATGACCTAGAAAAGGGTTGTTATGGCAGAAAAAGTAAAGGCTTTTGCATTTTGGAAATTCAGGCTGGGTGTGGTGGCTCACGCCTGTAATCCCAGCACTTTGGGAGGCTGAGGCAGGTGGAAGACTTGAGGTCAGGAGTTCGAAACCAGCCTGGCCAACATGGTGAAATCCCATCTCTACTAAAAATGCAAAAAATTAGCTGGGCATGATGGCAGGTGCCTGTAATCCCACCTACTAGGGAGGTTGAGGCAGGAGAATTGCTTAAAGCCAGGAGGTGGAGGTTGCAGTGAACAGAGATTGTGCCACAGGACTCCAGCCTGGGAGACAGAGTGAGACTCTGTCTCAAAAAAAAAAAAAAAAAAAGAGAAAAAGGAAAAAGAAAATTCAAACTGTGAAACGACTGAGGATATAGAAAGATATGTAACCACTTATATCTGGCACTTTTGTATCCTGAGACTAGAAAAGTTTCCCAGAACAGAGGGAATGAAGGAAAGTGTAGATATTGGTAGGTTTCTGAAGAAGGGACTTGGAACCTGTCTTCCCAGGGGAGGATGAGAATATATGGCAAAAAAAATAGAAGTCTTAAATAGGCTTGGTGGAGCTGAGCAGAGAAAGCCTGTGTCTTCTGCTAGACAGAGCCCATGGAAGCTGCGAGGCCTTGGAGTTCCCATTGCTTGGCATCCTGGAGAAGCAGCTATATGAAATGCCTCAGTAGACAGGTGTGGTGGCCTATCAGTACAGAGTTCCTGGAGTCTCCACAAGGGGCAGAAGCAGGAAAATTGTCTCTGCGTGTGTTTAGGAAGACTTGGATGTGGTTGCCAGAGGGCAGCGGATTTGATGAGACTGTGGAGTTGCGTTTAGGCTGACCAGCATTGATCTGCACTTGGTCGATGACAAAAACTGTAGGGGGATGAGGATGTCTCATAGATGCAGTGTGGAGAGACAACTACATGAAGGACTAGAAGCACACCCTCTGCCACCTCTCCCACCTCATAGGAACCATATAACCCTCGGCCCCTGCAAAAACAAACAAACAAATAAAGAAACAAACAGAAAACCTCAGAGCCATCCCTGGGAAAAGGAGAGGGGTGGGTTATTCTCAGCATTTTGAGATAAAGAAGTATAATAAAATCAATTTAGTTCTATAAAGAAAGCTACATTCTTGCGTATGAGTTTATCAGATGAAATCTATACCTACTACAAATTGGTTGCTGTGTGGAAATTTAAAGAATTCTAGTGCAGGGGACATATATGCCATAGACTGATTAAGAGACTCGGGGAAGATTTAAAGCCAATTCATTGTGAATCAACAGAGGTGACCCTGCGGAAGAATGGGCATCCAGAGAAGTCAGGGTAGAATTTAGAAATATCACTCCTGGACCATAAAGAAACATAGCTTGAAAAAGAACAACCGCATGCTTTAAATTTACAAGGCACATATAAAATACGTGTCTGAAAGGAGACAGAAGGAGCAAAAGTAGCCTTGTAACAGCTTATTGACACAATTCATCTAGGACACAGTCTTTCTTTCCTTGGGAAGCAAAAGGAGCTTCCAGTGCTATTAGCGCAGACCAAGAAGGTAGTGAGAGGCCATTACCCAGTTAAAATAGCATCCATCTTGACCTTCAGTAAAGCAGTGAATTGGAGCCTGTGTGGAAAGCCTATAATTTGAAAAGAACACTAGACCCCAAATCTATCAAGTTCTGGAGGGTTAGACATTGGCATCCCTGAGCTACAGTTTTCTTGCCTATAAAATGAAAATAATACCCCCCGATAGAGTATTAACTTTTATATGACTCCATACACATCACACTTGACATGTAGTTGCTACCCTATTGCTTCTGTCTTTTTGCAAATATCAACTATTGTAGTCTTCCCTTATCCACAGAGCATTCGTTCCAAGACCCCCAGTGGATGCCTGAAACCATAGGTAGAACCAAACCCTGTATACATGTTTTTCCTATATACATACCCATGATAAGTTTTGATAAACTAGGCACAATAATAGATTAATAAGGAAATATAATAATTATAACCATATATTGTAATAAAAGTTATATGAATGTGGTCTCTCTCTGTCTCAAAATATCTTACTGTTCTGTATCCACCTATTTTTGGACCACAGTTGACCATGAGAAACTAAAGCCATGGAAAATCAAATTTTATAAGAAGAAACTACTGTAATATGTTTGGCATGTAAAAGGCCACGTTATCATACTTGGAAGCAACAAAAAAATTTATATGGCAAAAAGAGATATTTGACACTAAAACTTTCTGTTAAATAAAAATTATTTGCTTTAAAACATCAAGATTTCTAATTTTGCTTATCATATATTATATATATATGAATGAAGAATTTTTATTACTATAGATATTTTGCAGTGTTTTTATAGAAGGTAGATTTATCGCATTGTGTGAGCCCATTATTTGTCTCTTTTTAAGTAACAGAACCTGATTTATTAAGAGTAGAAACATACCCAGACAAAAGACTACATTTTCCAGTCTCCTTTGCAGACAGGTGTGTCCATATGACTAGGTTCTGGCCAATGAGAAGTGAGTTGATGAGTTATGTGGTACTTCTGGAATGTCCATTTAAAAAAGGAGAGTGTAAGAGTTCTGGCTAATTATACAGTTTAGAGGGAGCACAGATAACATGACTTTCCTCACATGTGACACAAATTTTAAATTTGGAGGTTCCCAAATCATCCTCAGGTTTAATAATTCACTATAAGCAGTCACAGAACTCATGGAGTAAAGTAGCCATAGTTCCAGGTATGGTTTATTACACGGAAGGGATACAGATTAAAATTATTCAATGTAAAAAATGTGTAAGACAGGGTTCAGGAGAGGTCCAAATACAGAACTTCTAAATGTTCTCTTCCCATAAAGTTATGGACAGTGTTTACTCCTTCTGGCCATGATGTGTGGCAATATACTTGAAGTATTGCCATCCAGAGAAGCTCACTCAAGCCTTGGCATCCAGAGTTTGTTTTTTTGTTTGTTTATTTTGAGACCCAGTCTTGCTCTGTTGCCCAGGCTGGAGTGCAGTGGCGTGATCTCGGCTCATTGCAACCTCTGCCTCCCAGGTTCAAGTGATTCTCCTGCCTCAGCCTCCTGAGTATCTGGGACTACGGGTGTATGCCACCACGCCTAGCTATTTTTTTGTATTTTTAGTAGAGACGGGGTTTCACCGTGTTAGCCAGGATGGTCTCCATCTCCTGACCTTGTGATCCACCCACCTTGGCCTCCCAAAGTGCTGGGATTACAGGCGTGAGCCAGTTCAGAGTTTTTATTTGGGCTCTATCACATATTGCCTGTGTGACTGATCTGTAGTCTCCATCCCCTTGTAGAGGTTGTTGGCTAATACCTCCAGCAATCAGAATGGATACGAGGTGGCCTTCATCATACATCACATTGTTAGACTGTCCAGTGGCCAAAACGCCCAGGCAAACAAACACAGTCCTATCACACAGAAGATTTCAGGGACCAAGAGATTACCTCCCAGTAACTGAGGGCAAAAGCCAGACTCCTCTTTGGATAAGGTTAATTCTTCACTACACAGAGTGTCAGGACTTTCTTCCTCTCTTCATCTTGTTGCCTAGAACTCCAATTTGGTGGCTGAAGCTCCTGCAGTCATCTTTATAAGGGAAAAACCACATCCTAAAGATGTTGGAATGGTGTCTGAGAAGAAACCTGGACCTTTGATGACTTTATGTGGCTGAAGTCATCCATCAGCATGGACTTTTTAATACAAGTCAAAAAAAAAAAAAAACTATCTTAAGCAAGCGATTTATTTTGACTATTTTTTCCTCAGAATCATTATATATAATCCTAACTGAAACTGCATGTTCTTGACTTTCCAATTTAGAAAGATAGTGCCTACTCTTCTTTAAAAATGTCCTCATTAGAAAAAATCTAAATAATTGTCAGGGACACATGATTTCAATTTTCAACCTCAAAATACACATTTTTGAGATGTATTTTTATTGCATTTGGAAAGACTTCTTTGTGAAGGCAAAAATTCTCTCCATGCTCAGTGTGTGGGTGGCTTTAAGCTTTCATCAGAGTATTCAATGTCCATTTTACTGAGGACACTTATGAGTGCATTAGGCAGGCTTAGTTTTGGGAATTTTTACTTTTATACCAAAACTAACATTTCCCGTATTCCGATTCACTATATACTTATATCATGTGGCTCCCCTTCCCTTCTTATTCATTGTAAGAGGAACCTTTTAGTGACAGGTTGCAATTGTTTTCTCTATAGTCACCTTTTGGTGCACTTGTGTACTCTGTCCCCATCCAACTGTGTCTTTCCCCACTACCACTCATAAAACAGAGTTATGATAGCCATAATTCTTTTGTAATCAGTCAATTGCTGCAGTTAACAAATGGTTTATTAGAGTGTTAACCTCCATTAGCTGAGAGGCTAGGTCGTTAGCTGCCTCTGATAACCATTTCTCAAGGTTTATGACTTAAATAATCACTTAAATGATGACTTTTATTCTTCTATCTGTATTAAAACAAAGTTTCATAAGAACTTAGAATTCAGGGATCAAATAAGTAATATTTGTTGAAAATATTTGTAGACTTGGGCCCTCATTTTGCTTTGGGGTCCTGGTGTTTGTTTTAGAGCCTCTAAGCAAAGATGAGATACAGATTCTGTTACTACCATGTACCAAGGAAGCGTTCTCAATAACAATATGCTTTTGTTTTCTGTGGATTAGGGTGTATGGATAAATAACTGTTTTCTTTTTACCTCCCAATTTCTTGTCCTGGAAATACTAGTAGTTTTAACTCAATGTTTTGTGACTTATTCATTGCTAAAAGCAATTGTACTTGACCTGTATTTAGTTTTCTCTTGGTTAGAAGAGTATTCTTATAGGAGTGAAGACAGCTGTTACTGCTAATCTCTATTGGGCATTTCTAGTGTTTCAAGATAAGCCATAAAAAGGACAGTGAAATCACAGGTTTGATCATGCCACACCACTGCTCACAGACCTTACCAGTTTTAAATTGCCTACAGAATGAAGATTTTATACATAGAGAAGGTGGTAGGTTTAGGTTGCTAACTCATGGAGTACCAGTTTTCCTATTTCTGAGGTGAGTATGACAGTATTAATACTTTTATTCCTAGTTATTTTGAGAAAATAAAATGAGATAGCACCTATGAATTTATGAATGAAATTAGAGATAAAAATACCACATCTATTTCCATAGTGCTAATATGCCTAGAAATTAATACTTTAGAAAAGGGAAATGCATATTTTTTCATTGCATTTTCACATTAAATCGTTTAGATATTTTTAACTATACAAATCATATACAAATTTGCCATGGGACTACTAAAGCTATTTTCACAATTATTAAGAATATAGACAGTCTGTTTCTCTTTGTATCCCCGATAATCCTAACGTAGTGTAATATTTCCCAGAGGGTATTTCATTCAAGACTAACACAATAGGATGTTGTATTTGTTTCTTATTACTGTTGGAATAAATCACTACAAATTTAGTGGCTTAAAGCAACAAAAATTAATTATCTTACAGTTCTGCAAGTCAGAGGTTCCAAATCAATCTTACTGTGCTAAAAAAAAACAAAAAAACAAAAATACCCCACAAACCAACCAACCCAAGGTGTCAGAATGGCTGGTTCTTTCAGAAGCACAAGTGGAGAATCTATTTCTTGCTTTTTTCAGTTTCTAGAGACTTCCCTCATTCCTTGCCTTGTGGCCTCTTCCTCCATCTTCAAAGCTAGCAGTATAACATGTTCAAATCTCTCTCTGTTTCCTTCGTGTTATTGCCTTTTCTCTACTTCTGACCCCTCAGGGACTCTTGCGATTATATAGTTTAGTTACCTAGTTAATTCAGGATAATCACCACATGTCAAAATCCTTAATTTAATCACATCTGCAAAGTCCCTTTAGCCAGTAAGGTAATATATTAATAAATTCTGGGAATTAGGATATGGACATCTTTGGGTGTCAGTATTCTGTCTATCAAGATGTTGCTAGGAAATAAGAAGGGAATAAAAGGATTCCATAGTCAGATAAGTCTGGGAAACACTTGGTATAAATAACATGAACATGTGACTTTCAATGCAGGATTTTTCTCAGCCTTTGTTATAACTAGCATACATTTTGATTTTTGTTAAAGCAATATAGAACCTAATATTTCCTAAACTTTTTGGTAAGGGACATATCCCCCCGCCCAAAGAGTATTAAATGGACTAGCATTTGTTGGTAACATTATGGGAAGTAGCATGGAAAGGAAATCTGGAAACTTTCATTACTTTCCATTAACTACAGATGGAACTTAAATACCAGAAATAAATAATAAAGTTTCTAAAAGGACCTCAGTTCTTTAAACTTTGACTATGTCTTGTTAATCAAATTTTAATTTATTGTTTATTCTGTTTCTTACCAAAGTGCCCTTATCTAAAAAGGATGATTCCTTTCAGTTTTAGCTTTCACATGTAAAGAGCTTAGAAGTTGTCACTCTCATCCTTACAACAATAACAACAAAAAAAAAACCTGGACAAACTGAAAATCATCCACATTGCTTGGACTCATTAGAGAACTGAGGCTTCAGATTTACCCTGAATTCTCGAGAGGCAAGAAGATACAGAACGATGCAGCCACTGAGTTTTCTTACCTAGAGCAGAAGGCACTGGAGCTGTAAACTCATAGGAACACTTAGATGAGATTTTGACAATTTGCTGCAGGATGAGTGTGGACTTTCTTGAGAGTAGGGCTTAGTCTGGTGTATGTTTGTTGGGGTGGGGTTAGGCCACACTTTTCTGGGTTTTTCTTTCTGGAACCCCACCAGGTTTACATAGTAAAGATCCAAGAAAGATCCTCTGGTGACCCTGACAGGGAGAGGGAAAAAGTAATCATTTTGAAATATGCCCTGAGACTTTATGATACAGGCACATTCTGCAGAGGAAAGGACTTTGGCAGAGCACAATTCTGAAATCTTATCCCAGCAGGAGGAAGGAAAATTCTTCCTATTCTCTTAAACTTCCTTCATTTTTCTTGTTTTAACTAAGTGAAGAACTAAAAAGATAGTCAACAGGAGACAAGGTTTGGAGGAAATAGATTGGGAAGGGAGTAGGGAGCAGGGGAGAAAAGATATACCACTGTAGGAGGGAAAGAAAAACTTGTGAAGGCCACAGTCCTGAGATACAAGCCTGCTCACAGATGGAGAGAGATTTTAAGCATTATAGAAGCCCCTCACCCCCATGCCCTAACACTGCACCAAAAGGCTTCAGTGAAATAACAGTGATAATAGCTGAAAGCACTTAGAGAAGCCCCACAGCCAAGACGGGAGATAAAAAGAAGGATAGTTGAGGAATTTGAAGCCTCTGGTGCTTATAGTTATAGCAAATATTAAACACACCCAATTCCTAACCAGATGGTGTAGTTTGGCTCTGTGTCCCCACCTAAATCTCATCTTGAATTGTAATCCCCATAATCCCCACATGTCGAGGGAGGGACCATGCGGGAGGTTATTGGATCATGGGGGTGCTTTCCCCCATGCTATTCTCATGATAGTGAGTGAGTTCTCATGAGAGCTGATGGTTTTAAAGTGTGGCACTTCCTTGATCATGCTCACACTCTCTCCTGCCGTCTTGTGAAGAAGGTGCCTGCTTCCCCTCCTGCCATGCCTGTAAGTTACCTGAAGCCTCCCCAGCCATGTGGAACTGTGAGTCTATTAAACCTTCTTTGTTTATAAATTACACCGTCTTGGGCAGCATCTTTACAGCAGTGTGAGACTGGACTAATACAATAAATTGGTATTGCAGAGAGTGGGGTACTGCAATAAAAATACTTGAAAATATGGAGGTGACTTTGGAACTGGGTAATGGTTGGAGGCTGGAAAAATTTAGGGGGCTCAGAAAGAGGACAGGAAGATATGGGAAAGTTTGGGGCTTCCTAGAGACTTGTTGAATGGTTTTGACCAAAATGCTGATAGCGATATGAACAATGACGTCCAGGCTGAGGTGGTCTCAGATAGAGATGAGGAACTTATTTGGAACTGGAGTAAAGGTCACTCATGCTATGCTTTAGCAAAGAGACTGGTGACATTTTCGCCCTGCCCTAGAGATCTGTGGAACTTTGAACTTGAGGGAGATGATTTAGGGCATCTGGCAGAAAAAAAATTTCTAAGCAGCACAGCATTCAAGATGTGATTTGGATTATTCTGATAGCATTCAATTTTTTGTGCTCACAGAGAGATGGTTTGTAATTGGAACTTATGTTTAAAAGGGAAGCAGAGCATAAAAGTTTGGAAAATTTGCAGCCTGACCATGTGGTAAAAAAGAAAAATCCATTTCCTGGGGAGAAGTTCAAGCCTGCTGCAGAAATTTGCATAAGTAACAAGGAGCCAAATGTTAACTGCCAAGACAATGGAGAGAATGTTTCCAGGGCATGTCAGAGGGCTTCATGGCAGCCCCTCCCATCACAGATCTGGGGGCCTAGAAGGAAAAATGGTTTTGTGAGCTGGGGCCAGGGCCTCTGTTCTGCATAGCCTCTGGAGATGGTGCCCTGCATCCTGGCTGCTTCAGCTCCAGTCATGGCTAAAAGGGGATAAGGTACAGCTCAGGCTCTTGATTCAGAGGGTGCGAGCCCCAAGTTGTGGCTTCCATGTGGTGTTGGTCATGCAGGTGCACAGAAGTCAAGAATTGAGGTTTGGGAACCTCCACCTAGGTTTTAGAGGCTGTATGAAAATGCCTGGATGTCCAGGCAGAAGTCTGCTGCAGTGGCAGAGCCCTCATGGAGACCCTCTGCTAGGACCATGAGGATGGGGAAGGTGGGGTTGGAGCCCTCACACAGAGTCCCCACTGGGGCACAGCCTAATGGAGCTGTGAGAAGACGGCCACTGTCTTCCAGACCCCAGAATGGTAGATCCACCCACAGCTTGCACAATGCACCTGGAAAAGCCACAGGCACTCAATGCTAGCCCATGAAAGAACTTCCCAAAGGTGTGGGAGCCCCCCAGCTTGCATCAGTATGACCTAGATGTGAGACATGGAGTCAAAGGAGATTATTTTGGAGCTTTAAGATTTAATGACTACTCCGCCAGATTTTGGACTTGCATGAGGCCTGAAGCCCCTTTGTTTTGACCAATTTCTCCCTTTGGGAATGGGAGCATTTATCCAATGCCTGTATCCCCATGTGGCTTGGAAGTAAGTAACTTGCTTTTATTTTACAGGCTCCTAGGTAGAAGGGACTTGCTTTGTCTGTGATGAAACTTTGGACTTGGATTTTTGGGTTAATGCTGGAATGAATTAAGACTTTGGGAAACTGTTGGGAAGGCATGATTGATTTTAAAATGGGTAAAGACATGAGATTTGGGAAAAGAGGGGAGGCGGAATGATATGCTTTGGCTCTGTGTTCCCACTCAAATATCACCTCGAATTGTAACCCCCATAATCACCATGTGTTGAGGGAGGAGCCAGGTGGGAGGTGATTGGATCATGGGGGCAGTTTCCCCCAGCTGTTCTCATGAGAGCTGATGGTTTTAAAGTGTGGCACTTCCTCGATCATGCGCACACTCTCTCCTGCCACCTTGAGAAGAAAGAGCCTGCTTCCCCTTCTGCTATGATTATAAGTTTCCTGAGGCCTCCAAGCTATGCAGAACTGTGAGTCAATTAAACCTCCTTTGTTTATAAATTACCCAGTTTTGGGTAGTATCTTTATAACAGTGTGGGAATGAAATAATTCACCAGATTAACCAAAATTATCACACTAATGACCTATTTGATTCTTCAGTTTCTATTACTTGATAATATATCTCCAGCCTTCAACAAAAAATTACAATGCATGCCAAAAGGCAAGAAGTCTATAGAAAAAATAATAATCTGAAACAAACTTAGATATGGCACAGATACTAGAATTATCAGGCAGTGTATTTAAAATAACTATGGCTAATATGTTAAGGGCTATAATGGAAAAAACTAGACAATATGCAAAAACAGGCACAATGTGAGCAGAGGGATAGAAACTACAAGCAAGTATCATAAGGGAAAAAATACAGTAACATAAATGAAGAATGCCCCTTGGGGACTCATGAATTGATTTGACACAGCTGAGGAAAACAAAATAGTGAAGTTGAAGATACGTCAATAGAAACTTCCTAAGCTATAAAGCAAAATTGATTAAAAAAATTGTGACTCAATATCAAAAGATATAACATACACATAATTGAAATACTAAAAGGAGAAGGAATAGAGAATAGAGCAGAAGTATTTGAAGTAAAAATTGCCAATAATCTTCCAAAATTAATGACAGACATCAACCTACAAATCCAGGAATCTTAGAGAACCACCAAGCTGAATAAATTTCAAAAAACCCCTCCCAAACCTAGGTGTGTCATATCAAACTGCAAAAAGTCAAAATTTTGAAAAAAGCAAGATAAAAAATATTCACCTTTTCTGCAGAGCAATAAGGCAAAAAATTATAGCATAGTTCTCATCAGAAAACATGCCAGAAAGAAGAGAGTGCAGTTAAATATTTAAAATGTTGAAAGGAAGATAGCACCAACCTAGAATTCTATATTCAACAATATCATATTTCAAAAAGGGAAGAGAATAAAGACTTTCTCAGACAAACAAAAATTGAGGGAATTCATTACTAGGAGGACTGCCCTGTAAGAAATGTTTTAAAAACTTCAGGCAAAAACAAAAAATAAAAATTTAAAAAATAAAAAAAGATACAGGTGAATAAATTGGATCTATATTAAATATAGAGGAGGAAAAGTTTTTCCTATCTCCTCTTAGGTTCTGTAAATTGGGCCTGTGAATTAAAGTGACAAAAAACAGATCAACAGGAGGAGAAAGCAACTTATTTACATGTGCAATGTGCATACACATGGTAGATCTCAATGATGAGTTACTCAAAATGGTGGTTAGAGTTTGGGGCTTATACCATCTTAATAGGTGAAGGGTAGTAGGAGAAAAGCACTTATGGGAAAGCAAATGACTATTTAGAAAGATTATCAAATTTTCAGCAGAACAAAAAGGAGATAAAAAAATCTGTGATAATATTTGTCTATACAAGTTTAAGTGGTCTGTCTCCTTTAGGGCCATGAATCCAAATTGCTGGAGGTGGGTTTTGGTTTAGGTTCTCTTGTCTAGGAGTAAATCTGCCCTGAAGAAGAATTTAGGGCAGACGTATTTCCAAGAAGTTCATCCTTTTGTTTAGATAACGGAAGCTCCAAGAAGGCTTTATTTTCTGCACCTGTTGAATCTCAAATGTCTTCAGCTTAAAATAATCGATATGCCAAAGTGGCATATTTTAGGGTGGCATATACTGATTTGCTTCAAAAATAAGGGTGTCAGAGCAAGAATAAATGAAGGCAATAAAACCTTTCATTTTTCTTATTCTTTATTAATCTAAAAGATAAAATTGTATAATAATAGTAACAATGTGTTCATTGATTATAGCACACAGATAGGTAAAATGAAAGACAGTAATGTCACAAAGGATGGGAAAGTGGAATTAGAAATACTTTCTTACATGGTACCTATACTACATGTGAAGCAGCATAGCATTATTTGAAGGTTGCTTTAGGTTATTTAAAAAATACATTGTAAATTCTAGGGTAACCACGAAAAATTTTAAAAAAAATAAATGATATGTTAAGAGAGGGGATATAATGAAATTTTAGAAAATGGTTAAAACCAAATAAGGCAGTAAAAGAGGGAAAAATTAATCATAGAACAAATGTAACAAATAGATAACAGTTACAAAGATGGTAGGTATTAATACAATTATATCAATAATCACTTCAAGTGTAGATGGATTAAATGCACCAATTGAAATATTGAGATTCTCAGAGTGAATAAAAAGATAATGTCAACTATATGTTGTCTTTGAGAAATCCACATTGATCATAAAGATTCAGGTAAGTTAAAAGTAAAGAGATGGAGAAAAATATACCACTAATAAAAATGATATATCATAGTTGCATAGAATAGCATTTATTTTTCCTCTGGCTTTTCATAAAATGGAAACTCACTTCTTACTCTCCTTCCTTGGTCTTTATCTTTCTATTTTGTAGAAATTCTGTGATCCTTCCCTGCCATTTTCTTCTAGTGTTTTTATTTTCACATATTATATCTTCTCACGCTGTGTATGACACTATAATATAGAGTAGTTATCAGATGGAGTCTAACAGTTTAGCCATAGATTTAGCAGCAATTAGTAAATGATTGTGTCAGTCAATACTGGGAAATTTAACAAATTATTCAGATGAGTTCAAGCAATTCTCTGGAGTTAACTTTCTCTTGCTCCAGATGAAAAACTACAACAAAAGAAAACAACTGTTTGGAGAACGTGAGTACCTTCTAGGCTTTGCATTGAGTCTTATGATTGACACAGGCCAGGAAGAGTGTTTGTCAGTGAAGCTTCAGAAAATAGACAGGCTAACTATCCCTTAAACATTATTGACAAGAATAAAGAGAAACAATGTAGTCTTCCAATGCAGTCTAAAGAAATTGGTGAAAATTAATTCCCAGTGATCAGCAATGAATTAAATAAATTGCTTTTCTCACACTTATGGCTTGGAAAATAAAATTCAAATCCCTAAACTCTCAGTTGCCAAAATGAATAACAATAATTATAGGAAGCCTGCTATATAATGGTCACTTTAATTACCATGTTTTTGCTTCTGTGATATAATTAGTTTTTTTCTTGAGAAATTTGAAGGAGATACTTTTCCAGCTGGTTTTAGGTCTTATATATTCTAATCGGTGTAATTATATCTTTCAAGCAATAATGTCCAGAAACCAAGGAAGTAAGGAGGATTAGACACTGAACATCTTGTATCACAAAGGAGAATCCAATGACAAGTTTGCTAAAGCCAGTTGTTCTAAAAGCCTTTTTCAGCTGCTGAGCCAGTGGAGGAAAAAAGAATTGGCCATGGTATAATTTGTGCCTTCCCATGTGAGTGCTACACTTTCTCAACTTTGGTCCAGGTTAAACTCTAACGTTGAATGCAGTAACACCCTAAGCAGTTATTGAACAGAAGGCTATGGAGTCCTCCACCACGATTACCCATCCTTCATTGGCAGATAGAGTTTATAGTTGGTCTTCGATATTGTCCTAAACTATATACATAAAGAGCCACAACTGTCTCAGTCAGATCATTGACAAGACCACAGACAGGTAATGAAGTGTCTTGCTGTAGCATAGCTCTAGACATAAAGGAACAGCTATGATCCACTTTATTAAGTAAGAAGTTGATTGAACAGTATTCCACCATGGAGCATCCTTTCTGATCACAAGCAATTAGAATGGGTTGCAAACCCTGGGAGATGGGAATACTTGAATTTTATATTATGCACCACGACTGCAGTTGCTCTTCGGGAAATGCGTGTAGGGCCCCAAGGTAATGCCCCATGGTAGCAGTTTCTGGAGGCTAAGTAAGTATCACATAGAAAATTGTCTCTCGATATCTGCTTTAAATTTGATGCCTGTTAATTTGGAGCAGTCTCTAGTCCTGATGTGAGGGGATAGTGTAATTAGAAGTAATTTATTGCTTGTTTCTAGATGTTTCTAGATGTACAGAAAGCATCTCCTTGTGTAGAAAACAAAGCATAAAGCGAGCTGTTTATTGCTTTATGGCTATGGCAGACTATAGCTTCCAGTTTTTAATGAGGACCTCTCCTGAAATGAGGGATAACAAGATGATAATGCTTCCCATTTGTACCATGCCTTAATCTCAGCAGAACAAAGGCCTTCACTCAGATCTTCTCATTATCTTCATTGTGTACTAGCTTTATGGGGCAGGGAGGGTAATAGGTGCAACTTACTACTCATGCTTCTGTAGCAGAGATGGCTGGCCAACCCAGATCACTTGGAATTCAGCTCCCTAGATTGCTCTTATGCATTCTCTATTCTCAAGCCTTGGCCCCTTCTTTGCATTCATATCCCTTATATTTTCCCTTTTACAATGGAAAATGTGAAAAGCACAAAGCAAGAGACAGAAAGCATCTCTTTGTTGGTTTCTTTCTTATTTGAAAAGATAAAAATTCTCAGAATCTTCTAGGCTTTCTTTAGGCCAGAACTAGGTCTCACATCCATCTCTAGAACAGTCACTTTCAAAGGGCTGTAAAATTGCTAAGACTGATTTAAACCAATTGTCCTTCTTCTCCTGGGACTCAGTGGATTGCCTCTGGACAAAATTGGAGTTCTTATGGCCAGGAAAATTGAGAAAAACGGCTGATGACTGGGCACCCAAACTTGGTGACCATGGCTACTTAGTCACTATGGTTTGTTCAGAAAGTCTTGAAGCTTCCTTGCACTCTAGGATATCATGGCTTCCTGCTGGGGGTGCTGGGGCATCAAGGCCTTCAAGATACCCGATGGTGGCCACGTGAGGGGGCTCATGTCTGTAATTCCAGCACTTTGGGAGGCCGAGGCGGGCAGACCATGAAGTCAGGAGATCGAGACCATCCTAGCCAACGTGGTGAAACCATGTCTCTACTAAAATGCAAAAAATTAGCTGGATGTGGTGGTGAGCGCTGGTAGTTCCAGCTACTCAGGAGGCTGAGGCAGGGGAATCGCTTGAACTTGGGAGGCAGAGATTGCAGTGAGCCGAGATCGTGCCACTGCACTCCAGCCTGGCGACAGAGTGAGACTCCATCACAAAAAAAAAAGCACCCGATGGCTTTCTTTCTGTTACTTTTTGCTGGAGCAAGATTGTGTCCCCCACAAAAATACAGAAAGTGGTCTCTTTTCCAATGTAGCTGTAATATCTATAAGGCACTCAAAGAGCCCCTTCCACAATGTTGATTCTGATGATTTCAGTATGACAAAAGTATGCCCACAGTCACTGACCATTGTATTTATCTGTGAATAAATAGATTTTTTTTTTTAACTGAAAAATCTGAAACTCCTTTCCTATGGAGATCAGGGCCAGGCCCTGGAGTTAGGGCTGGGAGCAGGCATCTGTGCCTCCCCAGCCCGGCATTCTCTGGCAGGAGTTCGTCACCTACCCAGATTTCATTTTAGGTGCAGTTGTGCCTTATGCTACTTGGATAATAAATATTAACAAACCAAAACTAAAGTTAAAGCTATGCTTTTTAAGAGATTGAACTTTAAGGATCACAAGCTAGAGAAATACCCCCAGAATATCCAGAATATTTGACTTGAAGAAACAAATCATAAGTTGTATGAATTTGAAAACAATCAAAAAGCTTGCACTAGACAAGCAGATTAGCGTGTAATTGACACAGGCCACACCAGAAAAACCTGGGTCTGGAAACTGGTCAGGCTCATCAGGATGGGGTACTCCTATGATTCAGGCCGTGTTTTATATAACGAGAGGAAAATTAGGCAGGGAAGATACAGTAGTCAGTGACTGTGGGCATACTTTTACCACACAGACACACAGAAATAATCAGAAGCAGCAAATGCCAATCAGTATGTTGTGAAGACACCCAAACGCAGATAGAAACCAAACACACAGGAAGCAATAAGTGGTTAATTGCTATCATAATTACCACCAATATGTTTGTTGATAACATGCATATGTGTATTTAGCCATTACTATCAGATAGTCCCTCACCCGAATCCCCCAGGCTCCCGCATCATAGATTCTCCCAGTACCATGTACCCCTCTGTCACAGTCTTGTCACTGTGGGGGTGTGATGTTTGTTTGTGAGAATGTTTGACTGCTCTATTCCTCACTCTGTAGACTGTAGCTCCATGAGGGTAATGACTGTGGTTGCCTTTTTTTTTTTTTTTTTTTTTGAGGCAGAGTCTCTCTGTCTCTCAGGCTGGAGTGCAATATTGAGCGCGATATTGGCTCAATGCAACCTCTGTCTCCTGGGTTCAAACGATTCTTGTGCCTCAGCCTCCTGAGTAGCTGGGATTACAGGTGTGCATCACCACACCTGGCTAATTATTTTGTATTTTTAGTAGAGACAGGGCTTTACCATGTTGCCCAGGCTGGTCTTGAGCTCCTGACCTCAGGTGATCTACCTGCCTCTTCCTCCCAACGTGCTGGGATTACAGTCATGACCCACTACGACCAGCTGGTTGCTTTTGTTTATTACAGCATCTCCACATCTGTCGCAGGGCCTGGCTTATCAAAAATATATTTTAAATTAATAAATGCATAATACATAAATGTACAGATACATTTTAGAGTTAGTCTTTGGTCATTAGAGAGTGATGGTGAGAGAAGAAGAGAGTAGGGATAGAGCTGAAGCTGAAACTTTTATTATGAATTGGACACAAAGTCAGAATAGAACCAGGTTCAACAGAGATTTGAAGCTGATAACCTCAATACGAAGGAGTTCTCTGTCGTGAAGTGGAAGTCAGGAAACTTCTCTTTTATGGGTGAAGATGTGCAGTCAGAGAAGTTGTTTATGCCCTAATAATTATTTGACAGCTTGTCTTACCTTTCCTGCTTGATCAAAAGGTCATTGAAGGTGGATGCCTTGTCTGGTTGATACCAGCATTACCTTGTGTTTCTTGCACAGGTAGGCACGCAGGGATTGTTGAGTGAATTAATGAATGAATTAATACAAATTTTCCAGGTTAAAAATTATCAAGACACATGAATGCAAAGTAGGGAAGTACAGATGTACAACCATGCAATACGTAACATATTGATGAGTATATGCTTTGATTCTGCAATGATTAAGAATTCTGCAACAATTAACAATTAAGTGACAGGAATTCTGCAACAATTAACTGAAGTGACAGAAATTTCTCCCTTAAGTTAATAAATTTTAGGCTCAGCTGCTTTCAATATCCAACTCCAATTTGACAGTTGCATTTTTGTCAAACATTCAATGACAACCTCTAGATATGAGAGACATTTATATTTTATCATAAATGGAAAATTCCAAATTGCAAATGGCTTGCCCTGAATTTTTTATAATCTGTAAGTGATTTTTATCATAGCTAAGTATTGTGAAATATTCTTCCTTTCACTGTATATGTCAAGTGCTCTCAGTGTGCAAGTATCAGAGATAGTAGACAATGAATCATACACAGCCTTTCCCTTCAGGAACACATCTTCTTTGGTGGATAGAGTTACATTTGAGTCCTAGCTATACGACCTTTTGTGAGTCACTTAACCTCTAACAGCCCCAGTTTTTGAACCTGTAATGTATTTGTTTTAAAAATTAAGAGGGGCCATATTTGCAGTCTCAGAGAAAGAAATCTGGTTAGGCAGGACTTGCCTACTATGCTGGGGCAAAGTTTAAACTACCTCCTTTCTCCGTCATCAAGATTCACTCTGATGGATTCTTTCACTCCATCTATCTTTGTTCATTCTGCTGCCAGACACAATTATTCCTTTTAAAGAGACCCAGGCTGTTCTTGTTGTCTTGTTATTTCCTATCACACCAAAAGCAGTACAGGTATTTAGTTCTTAAAAGCAATGGATGGATGAATTTGGGATACGTTGTTTTCTGGAAGAAATTACATCACCCCTCTCATCCAGTATGAGAGAAAAGAGGAGTTAATTATGACTGAAGATTGGCACTTGGAGGTGTAGGATTGAGCCAGAGTATTAAGATCACTTTTAGTGTCCATGTCCCTTTGAGCTTTTTAAACATTTTCTGCATACAGGAATGGGTCTTAGTTATTTTGGCACTGTGCTCATTGTATACGCCTTTTATTTAAGCAAGGAAGGACAAAAAGATTTCACATGGTATGCTAATACCTATTGTTTAATAGTTGCCCCTTGCAGCACTGGATTGAGAAGAATTCTGAGAAGACAGCAGGCTCAGGAGGGTGAGTATCATGATTGACTGGCCACGTGTGCCCTGTATGCAGCATTGGGGAGTGGCAGCAGATGTGCAAGATAGCTTATGTTTCCCAGTTAAGGAATGTGGTTAGCATGAAGCGACACTGACTACTCCCATGCTTCTTCCATTTTGGTAAGCTCTGGTCTATTTCATTCTGCAAGACAAAGACTAGATTTCCATCTGGAACTGAAAGGCAATGTTAAGTCATGGCTATGACCTAGAAAAAAGCCTACCAATCCTTATTGGCATGCTGAGCACCTAAAACGCTGTAGGCCAATGATGGACACCAACCTCCTGAAGCTCTGGTAGCCCAATTTCTGTTGCTATGAATTAGGAGCAAAAAACGAAGGCAGAAGTGAGGTAGGGAAAGGCAGAGTGACAAATAGAGACCAAAGGTAAGGATACAAGCCAAGCAACTATAGCAAAGAGACCAAAAAATCGTTCTTTTAACATGATACAAGTTTATTTGTTCCATTTACATCACATTGATTAAAATTTAGGAATACGGCCACAAAGTTGTAAGGCATGCAAGAAAATGTAGCTTCTAGTGGGATGACTATCTGCTTAATTAAAATTCAAAATAATGGATTATGTTGTGCAATTAGTGATTACTACCACACCAAGAAAGTTTTGGATGCATAAGAGGAAAGAAAAAGAATAAAAAAACAACTCAGAAATGTTAGGTGCTACTGGTTTTCTATCCTGCTATGGTTTGAATGTCCTCTCCCAAACTCATGCTGAAATTTAATTGCCATTGCAATGGTATTAAGAGCTGGGACCTTTAAGAGGAGGTTAGTTTATGAGAGCTCTGCTCTCATGAATGGATTAATGCTGTCATCTCAAGAGTAGATCAGTTATCCCAAAAGTAGATTCCTGATAAAACGATACAACTCAGCCTTTATCCTCTCTTTGTCTCATGTGCTCACTTGCCCTTCTACTTTCTGTCATGAGATGATGCAGCACAAAGGCCCTGGCTGTATACCCAAGCCATGTTCTTGAATTTCCCAGACTCTAGAACTGTGAGCCAGATAAACGTAATTGTTTACAAATTACTCAGTCTTAGATATTCTGTTACAGGAGCAGAAAATCTCCTAAGATATCTGATATGCACTTTGTCCTTCTTCCTTGCTAATTCATCCCAAGTTTTTGGTGTGTAATGTACTGAAATAAAAATGATTCTCATCATCCTTTACAGCTGGCTGACCATGTGATAGTTCTGAGCCAATGATATATGAAAAGGAGTTGCTAGCTACAAAGGTGCAAAGTGACATTCTCTTGACTTTAAAAAATTATTTTATTGTAGATATATTACCATTTTAATCATTTTTAAGTGTCATAACATTAATTACACTCACCATGTTGTGTAACCATCACCACTATCTATTTCTACAACTTTTCCATCACCCCAAACAGAGACTTTGTACTCTAATTAAACAGTGATTTCTCATTCCACCCTCTCCCCAGCCCCTGGTAACCTAAAATCTACTTTAAACTTAATTGCCATTGTAATGGTGTTAAGAGCTAGGACTTTTAGGAGGGGATTAAATTATGAGAACTCTGCCCTCATGAATCGATTAATGCTGTTGTCTCAAGAGTAAGTTAGTTATTTCAAAAGTGGGTTCCTGATAAAAGGATAAAATTCAACCCCCATCCTCTGTCTGTCTCATATGCTAATGAAAAAATTAATTCGCCTATTAAGGATATTTTATATAAGCGAAATCATACAATATTAGTTTTCTTGTGTGTCTGGCTTATTTCATATCCCATAATGTTTTCAGTGTTCATCTATGTTTGTAGCATGTATCACAGCTTCATTCATTTTTATGACTGAATAATATTTCGTTGTATGTGTATACCACATTTTGTTTTTTCTTTTTGTTGACAGTCACATAAGTTTTGTCTATTGTAAATAATGCTGCAGTAAACACTGGTGTTCAAGTATCTGATTCAGTCCTTGTTTTTAATTCTTTTAGGTATATGCCTAGGAGTAGAATTGCTGGGTTATATAGTAATCTTATGCTAAACTTTTGAAAAAATTCCAAACTATTTTTCCACAGTGGCTGCATCAGTTTGCTTTCCCATTAGATTGCTAATGGAAAATAAGTGCTAACACTTATTTTCTGTTTTTAAAAATTATTAGTATATGAAAAGGTATTGTAATAGGTATGGGTTGTATCTCATGGTTTTGATTTACATTGTCCCAATGACTAATAATGTTGAGCATTTTTCATGTGCTTATTGGACATTTGTATGTCTTCTTTGGAGATGTGTCAATTCAATTCTTTTGCCCATTTTTAAGTTAGGTTGTTTGCCTTTTTGTTGTTGAGGTGTAGGAATTCTTTTTTCTTTTTTTTTTTTTTTTTTGAGACAGAGTCTTGCTCTGTAGCCCAGGCTAGAGTGCAGTGGCGCGATCTCGGCTCACTGCCAGCTCTGCCTCAGCCTCCCCAGTAGCTGGGACTACAGGCGCCCACCACCACGCCTGGCTAATTTTTTGTGTTTTTAGTAGAGACAGGGTTTCACCGTGCTACCCAGGATGATCTTGATCTCCTGACCTTGTGATCCGCCCGCCTCAGCCTCCCTAAGTGCTGGGATTATAGGCGTGAGCCACCGCGCCTGGCCAGGAATTCTTTATATGTTCTGGATATTAAACCCTTAGCAGATATAGGACTTGTAAATATTTTCTCCCATCATGTGGGTTGTCTTTTGAGTCTGTTGATAGTGTCCTTTAATGTACAGAAGTTTTTAATTGTGGTGAAGTTCAGCTTATCTATTTTGTATTGCTGTGCATGCTCTTGATATAATATCTAAGCATACATTGCTAAATCCAATGTCATGCAAATGACAATATGCTTGACTTTTACAATACAACGTTAGCGCTGTGTGAGTATTCTTGTTTCCTGGATTACTACTAAATATTGATTTTCATTTAAATCCTAAGAATTTCCCTGACATTAATCTTCCCATAAGTGATTAACATCACAGCCACATGCAGAATGAAAAGCAGTGGTTTGAGGTAGAAACCAGAATCCTAAAGACTTGTGATCTATTTCAGGCTCTTCCAACATGGCAGACACTGTTGACCTTCCTGTCATCCATTTTCCTCCCTGGTAACAGCCTCTGCTATTTGAGACTCTATGCCTCCTCTGTTCTCAGTTCATGTGCTACCTGTGGAATGTCACCTCTACCTTAGAGCTGGGCACATGGTTCAGTCACAGACTAGTCCTGGCTACAAGCAGGGCATTTTGGTTCAAGTAGAACATTTTATTTTTATAGACACATCAAGATACAATATCTATATATACATATATATATATTTTTTGCTGGTAACTTATGGTGCACAGGCAGATGCTCCTTCCTACTAGACTTCAACCCAAGAGAATAAGGTCTGGAACTACTGTCTGGGATCTTGCACTATAAGAAGAGAACCAGCTGGGCACAGTGGCTCACACCTGTAATCTCAGCATTTTGCTAGAGCAGGCAGATAGCTTGAGGTCAGGAGTTCATGACCAGCCTGGACAACATAGCAAAACCCTGCCTCTACAAAAAATACAAAAATTAGCTGGGCATGGTAGCATGCACCTGTAGTTCAAGCTACTTGTGAGGCTGAGGTGGGCCACTGTGCAAGATGGAAAATCAAGAGCTCTGGAGAGAAGAATTTGGTCCTGGTAAACTTTTTTGAGACAGCAAATCAATTTAAACCTGAACTCTTGAACAAATAACTCCCCCTTTTTTGTTTAAATCATTTTGGGTTGGGTTTGTAGTCATTTGCAACTGGAAGAGTTCTCCTGGACACAATTACTAGCTGTGGGACCCTGGATGGGTCACCTCACATCTCTGGGCCTCTGACTTTGAATCTGAGATGCATGAGTTTTGTTTTGGAAACTGGGAAAACATATTGCAAGGTGAAGTAACTATCTCCAAGGCCACACATTATATCCTCAAAATCACTGAAATCTATAAGCTCAAGTTTTGAATGTTTAGTTCTAGTGCAGAAAGAACATCGTTTTTCATTTATCAGGCGATTGACTGATGCTATCTTCTGAAGACTTGCTCGGACCTGAAAATTCCAATATTATAGAAAAGAATCTGAGCCATTAGGTAAATTACTTCATATTTTTACCCTGCTGAGCCAGGATGGACAGTGCAGTACAAAATGTACTAGGAGCAGTGCATGCACCCACAGCTGATGTCCTATGGGATCTGCAAATTATGCTTGACAAAGGAAATTAAACATGACTAAAAGAAAGCTTTAGGCAGTTCTGAGATATTGAATGAGCTCTCTCTCTCTTTCTTTTTAACATCTCAAGTTCATGAACTCATTTTCTTTGGTTCATATTTCATCATCTCCCTAACAGATGGGGTTATTGCCTACATCTTGGCTAGGATAAAAATGTAAGACTGCCACTTTCTCTTGGACAGTTCCCTTTTTCTTCAGGCTATATTCAACTGGCACACACCTGCTTCATTGAAAAGACCTATTCTCACACTGGAAGTGCTTAGGAGTTCTTCCTTTCCTTGTCTCTCTCCTCCCTCCCTTTCTTCCTTCTTTTATCTTTTCTTAGAGAAAACTCACCTTTCGAATCCCCCACCTCCCACCTCCCACTGGCTGGAAATAATTTTATTTTTCACTGTCTTCTGGATAGCTTACAGTGTCAATAGTGGACCTTCCTCCAGGGGTAACTGAAATAAGTTATTTTGATGGTTACAAAATTGATTTTTTTTGCTTGAAACTTAAGGTAAAAAATAAACTTGGATTCCTACAGAGGCAAAATTTGCAGACAGCAGTTGTAATCATAAAAAATACTGAAAATCTAGCTCCATCTCTTCATTTTACAAATGTTTGCATGAAAACCAGATGACAAAAGGGGCTGCACAGAATTGTGCAACTAATTCCTGGCAGGATTAGCCCAATCCAAACCAAATGTTTTATTGATACAGTGCCCTGAACGTAGCCAAGATCCTTCTTTATAAAGAAATCCTGAGGATTCTAGGTTTTAAATTAGAAAATCTCTAATTAGAAAAGGCAGGGACTGAATCCCAGCACTTCGGGAGGCTGAGGTGGGTGGATTACCCAAGTTCAGGAGTTCTAGACCAGCGTGGCCAACATGGTGAAATCCCATCTCTACTAAAAAATACAAAAATTAGCTGGGTGTGGTGGCATGTGCCTGTAGTCCCAGCTACTCGGGAGGCTGAGGCAGGAGAATCACTTGAACCTGGGAGGCGGAGCTTGCAGTGAGCCAAGATCATGCCACTGCATTCCAACCTGGATGACAGAGAGCAAGACTTCGTCTCAAAAAAAAAAAAAAAAAAAAAAAATTCAGAGCCTTAGTATTGAGGGGGACAGAACAGATGGCCAGTTTTATGTGATATATTTTAAACATGTATGACTGTAGGGTTATTTGCATAACCTCTGGCTTATTTATGTTTTCAACATTTAAATTTATTCTATTTTATTTTAAAAATGTATTTATACATACATACATAAATTACAATTTTACATAAATTCATAACTAGTATATCAGACCTACTCTCTGTTTCTCGCCTCTTCCTTTCTTTTTCTTTTCTCCCCATCCATTCAAATTATCTCTCACCCTCAGCCTTTCAATAAAAATCATTGCTTTTCCTTATTCCCATGCTTATGTAACAAAATCATCTATGTACATATAGACATTGTACACATGTACATATCCCTAAATAGCATTTTTATATTGTTACCAAAATTGGATCATATTAAACACACTTTAATAATCTTGTTTTTAGCTACTGGAACTCTAATATTTTTCATAGGAATGATCCCTTTGATTATAAATTGAAGGAGGTCTTGGATATATTAATCTTAGTCATTTTCTAGTCTCGTACTAGTTGCCTGTACTCTCTTCCATAAACTCACCCAACTGTTTTTCACACCCATTTCAGTTAGGATAGAGATGAAGAGGATATTGAATATTGTAGATACAGAAATTAATAGTTGAAAAATTAAAGGCAGAGCTCAAGTTTTCCATGGAGACTGAGATACACTATCAAAGGGAAATGATGAAGTGTGTTGGGAGTGGGATTTGTCAAGATTGGTATTTCAGTTTGTATATGTATTCCAAAGTAAAGATTATTGCTGGAAGGCCTTAATGGTAATCAACTCCAGTGCACTCATACTTAGTGAACATAAAAATAATTTGAAAAACTTGTCAAGAAAAATCACGGCCTTGGAGTCTGATTCAATAGGATTGGGTGTGACTGAGGAATCTGCATTCTTAAGAAGCACTCCTTGTGGTTTTGATTTGCATTTCTCTGATGGCCAGTGATGATGAGCATTTTTTCATGTGTCTGTTGGCTGCCTAAATGTCTTCTTTTGAGAAGTGTACGTTCATATCCTTCACCCACTTTTTGATGGGGTTGTTTGTTTTTTTCTTGTAAGTTTGTTTGAGTTCTTTGTAGATTCTGGATATTAGCCCTTTGTCAGATGAGTAGATTGCTAGATTGCAAAAATTTTCTCCTATTCTGTAGGTTGCCTGTTCACTCTGATGGTAGCAGTAGCAAAGATTTGGAACCAATCCAAATGTCCATCAATGATAGACTGAATTAAGAAAATGTGGCACATATACACCATGGGACACTATGCAGCCATAAAAAAGGATGAGTTCATGTCCTTTGCAGAAACATGGATGAAGCTGGAAACCATCATTGTGAGCAAACTATCGCAAGGACAAATAACCAAACACCGCATGTTCTCGCTCATAGGTGGGAATTGAACAGTGAGAACACTTGGACACAGGAAGGGGAACATCACACACTGGGGCCTGTTGTGGGATGGGGGCATGGGGGAGGGATAGCATTAGGAGATATACCTAATGTAATGAGTTAATGGGTGCAGCATGCCAACATGGCACATGTATACATATGTAACAAGCCTGCACGTTGTGCACATGTACCCTAGAACTTAAAGTACATATATAAAAAAAGTACTCCAGGTGAGGCTGTATATGGGTGATCCTCAACTGAAGTTTGAAAAGCTTCTCTTTCAACAGACAAAGAAAGAGAGGTCCAGAAAATTGCTGACTTGCTCAAGGTCAAATAATCATATTCAGTGATAGAAATGGTACTAGAAACTAATTTTTCCTCGAAATTGAGTACTAGGGATTCTGAACATCCCCCAGGTGTCTTATTTTTGTAATCTCTGATAAATCCTCTGGTAAATGTTCCAGCTGGCTTCCTTTCTCCAAGGATTCATTTGCAAAAAACATTTTAACAAATGAGAGATAGGACTTTTAAAGTTATTATAGAATGGTTTTTGGGTGATGGAGACTGAATCTTATTAAATAGGCGATCTCAAAATAATGATACTTTTCAGATAATCAAAGAAAAGAGATTTCAGTAAATGACTTGCCTGTCCACCCAGAATATTCTGTCAAAAGAATGTTAAATAATCTTATTCCACTTGCCGCTTGGTTATTTTCCTTAGAATTTCAGGAAAAGAACTCTGTTGATATCTGCGAAACAAAATTTGAATCTTCTGATTCGAATGTGGCTTCGTGCAGGTAGAATAAAAAATCATTTGGAGAAATGGAATATGGGTTAGTATTATTAAACTTCTGGGGTTATGTTATGTATTCATGGCTCATTATGAACTATTTTTTATATCCCCTTGTGCTTAGGAGATGAATAATATCACCCATATAATTTAACAAAGTTTTATGTTTAACATAAAATGGTTTAAGACCTCATGGGAATCTGGTTTACAATTAAAATATCTTGGGCAGTCGGTCCCTCATTAAAAACACAAAGTAAAACTTAACTCACACCATTAAAATACCTCCATTCATTACTACAAACATGCACCATCTGGGGTTGTTTTGTGCCTCCCAATTTCTTATTAGCAGGGGAGAAATAGGAGTTGACTTCCTCCAGAAATTAGTGTGTCTTATATAATGCAAATGCTCATTGCTGATTGCAAGCACTCCTTAATTACTAATGGGAGCCTCTGACGAAGTGCTAATGCTGGAACATGTCCTTCACCAGTGCTTTAAAAATGACTCAAATTGCAAATTCCTACTGAGGTTTACTTTTCTTAATGATGTTGCATTTTATGACTAGAAAAGATAAAGTATAATTATTGAAAGTTAAAAAGAAATATCCATCTTCCTCAACTTACAGTAATGGTAAAAAGAATTCCTCCTTACTGTGTGCCGACTTTTATGTACAAGGTACTATACCGGCATGATCTGTCTCATTCTCTAGTGTGGTAGAGTTGCAGATGTGGGCATGATGCTTCTCAGGGGAACATTAAATCGTAAAGATATTATGAGGCTGCTCTTTTGGGGTCATGGATATTGGATATATAAAGGATTAATGCACAGTGACCCCAGCTGCATTGAAATACCTTGGTAATTTAAAGCAAGAATTATAGTCTACCATCTACGCTACTTGAAATGTGGTCTGTGAACCAGCAGCATCTTCATTATCTGGGTACTTGTTAGAAATATAGAATCTCAGATGCCATCCTTTGCATGTTTATAGCAGCACATTTTGCAATTGCAAAAATAAGGAATCAGTCCAAATGCCCGTCAATCAACTAGTGGATAAAGAAAAAGAAAATGTGATATATATACACACCATGGAATACACACACACACACACACACACACACACACACACACACACACACACCATGGAATACTACTTAGACATAAAAAGGAACAAAATAATGGCATTTGCAGCAACGTGGATGGAATTGGATACCATTATTCTAAGCGAAGTAACTCATGAGTGGAAAACCAAACGTTGTATGTTGTCACTCATAAGTGGGAGCTAAGCAATGAGGATGCAAAGGCATAAGAATGATACAATGAACTTTGGGGACTCGGAAAGGGTTCGACTGGGGTGAGGGATAAAAGACTACACATTAGGTACAGGATACACTGCTAGGGTGATGGGTGCACCAGTCTCAGAAATCACCACTAAGAACTTATTCATGTAACCAAACACCACCTGTTCTCCAAAACCTATTGAAAAAAAAAAAAAAGAATCTCGGGTGCCATCCAAGAACTGTTGAATCTGAATCTGCAATTTAAATAAATCCCCAAGTGATTTGTGTGCATTTTAATGTTTGAGAAGCATTGGATTAGATGATCTTTAATTGACATTTCACCAGTAGTCCTGTGGTTCATTCAAAGAGGGGAACTCTAAGTCTCCCCTATATACTATATATCTTTTGAGAATAACAGCCCAGCTCCCACAGCATTTAGCCCTATGATTTTTTTTCATAGTTGCATAACACATTATTATTTTTTTTTTTGAGATGGAGTCTCGCTCTCTCACTGAGGCTGGAGTGCAGTGGTGTGATCTTGGCTCACTGTGACCTCCACCTCCTTGGTTCAAGTGATTCTCCTGCCTCAGCCTCCCGAGTAGCTGGGATTACAGGCACGCACCACCACACCTGGCTAATTTTTGTATTTTTACCAGAGACGGGGTTTCACCATGTTGGCCAGGCTGGTCTTGAACTCCTGACCTCAGGTAATCCACCTGCCTCAGCCTCCAAAGGTGCTGGGATTACATGCATGAGCCACTGTGCCCAGCCCAACACATTCTTTTTAAAAGTGATTTTATTTATTTTAAAAATAGTTTTAAATATTTATTTTTTTCTTAACTGACAAAAAATTATATATATTTATTGTGTACAACATGTAGTGTTGAAATATGTATATATTTGAAATATGTACGTGGCTAAATTGAGTTAATTAACATATGCATTACATCACATACTTATTTTTTGTAGTGAGAATACTAGAAATCTACTCTTTTAGCAATTTTCAATACAATACTTTGTTATAAACTGTAGTCACTATTTTTTACAATAGATTTATTGTATTTATTTCTCCTGTCTGACTGAAATGTTGTATCCTTATACCAACATCTCCTACCCCTCTGCACCCCTCCCCCTGTAACCATCATTCTACTCTATACTTCTATGAGTTCCACTGTTCTGGATTTCATATATAAATGAGATCTCGCAGTATCCGTCTTTCTGTGTGTGGCTTATTTTGCTTAGCATAATATCTTCCAGGCTCATCTATGTTGCAAATGCCAGGATTTTCTTCTTTTTGGAGGATTAATAGTATTCTATTGTGTGTGTATGTGTATATATAATATCACATTTTTTAAATTCATTCATTAGTTGATGGGCAGACACTTAGGTTTATTTCAAATCCTGGCCATTGTGAATAATGCTGCAATAAACATGGGAGTACAGATAACTCTTTGACACACTGGTTTCATGTCCTTCGGATATCTACTCCTTAGTGGGATTGCTGGGTCATTTGGTGGTTCTATTTTTAATTTTTTGAGAAACCTTCATACTGTTTTCTATTGTAGCTGTACTAATTTATATTCCCACCAATAATGTATAAAGGTTCTTTTTCTTTATATCCTTGCCAACTCTTGTTATTTTTTTTATGATAGTCATTCTAACAGGTGTGAGATGATATTTCATGGTGGTTTTAATTTGCATTTCTCTGATGATTAGTGATTTTGAGCATTTTTGCATATACCTATTGGCAATTTGTATGTTGTCTTTTGAGAAATGTTTATTTAAATTATTTGCATATTTTTAATTGAGTTATTTATCATTTTTAAATTTTTAATTGAGTTATTTATTTTCTATTGAGTTGAGTTCCTTATATATTTTGGATATTAACCCTCTATCACAGCGATCCCCAATCATTTTGGCACCAGGGACTGATTTCATGGAAGACGATTATTCTATGAACCAAGGGGTGGAATGGTTTGGGATGATTCAAGTGCATTACATTTGTTGTGCACTTTATTTCATTATCATAACATTGTAATATATAATGAAATAATTTTACAACTTACCATAATGTAGAATCAGTGAGAGCCCTGAGCTTGTTTTTCTGCAACTTGATGGTCCCATCTGGGGGTGATGAGAGACAGTGACAGATCATCAAGTATTAGATTCTCATAAGGAGCATGCAACCTAGATCCCTTGCATGCGCAGTTAACAGTAGGGTTCATGCTCCTATGAGAATCTAATGCGGCAGCTGATCTGAGAGGAGGCAGAGCTCGGGTGGTAATGTGGGTGATGGGGAGCAGCTGTAAATACAAATTCAGCTTCCCTGGCTCACCGGAGCTGCTCACCTCCTGCTGTGCAGCCTGGTTTCTAACAGGCCATCGTACCCTTGCCCTGTCAGATGTATAGTGCTAGTATTTGAATGTTTGTCTCTGCCAAAACTCATGTTGAAATTTATTTACCATTGTAACAGTATTAAAAGGTGGGACCTATAAAAGATGATTAGGTCATGAGAGCTCCACCCTCATAGGTGAAATTGGTGCCATTATAAAAAGGCAAGTGTGGCTCCCTCTTGCTCTCTTTTGCCTACGTGGCCTTTCTGCCGTCTGCTATGTAATGATGGAATAAGAAGGTCCTTGGCAGATGCCAGCCCCTTGATCTTGGATTCCCTAGACTCCAGAATTGTGAGCTAATAAATTTCTGTTCATTATAAGTTACTCAGTCTTAGGTATTCTGTTATAGCAGCAAAGACAGACTAAAACATACGGTTTGCAAATATTTTCTCCCATTCTGTAGGCTCTTGCTCTGTTGATTGTTTCCTTAGCTGTGCAGAAGCTTTTTTAGTCTGATTTAATGTCACTTGTCTAGTTTTGCTTTTGTTGCCTGTGCTTTTGGGTTCACATGCAAAAGATAATTGCCCAGACCAATGTCATGGAGCTTTTCCCCTGTGTTTTCTTATAGTAGGTTTATAGTCACAGGTCTTACATTTAAGTCTTTGATTCATTTTGAGTTGATTTTTATTTGTAGTGTGAGATAATGGTCTAATTTGATTATTTTGCATATGGATATCCAGTTGTCCCAACACCATTTACCGAAGGGACTTTCTTTTCCCCATTGGGTGTTCTTGGCACCTTTGTCAAAAATGAATTGACTATAAATGTGTGGATTTGTTTCTAGGCTCTCTATTATGTTACATTGATCTATGAGTCTATTTTTATGCCAGTACCATGCTATTTTAATTACTATAGCTTTGTAGTATAGTTTAAAATAAGGCAGCATAATGTCTCTGGATTTGTTCTTTTTGCTCCAGATTGCTTTGGCATTTATGGTTTTTTGTGGTTCTATGTAAATTTTAGAATTGTTTTCTCTATTTCTGTAAAAAATGTCTTTGGAATTTTGATAGGGATTGCACTGAATATATACACAGCCTTGGGCAGTACATATATTTTAACAATATAAATTCTTATGATCAATGAACACAAGATATCTTTCCATTTATTTGTCAATTTCTTATTCAATTTTTAAAAAAATCAATATGTGATAGTTTTCAGTGTGCAGGTCTTTTACCTCCATGGTTAAATTTACTCCTAAGTATCTTATTGTTTTGTAACTATTATAAATTCTTTTTTTCTTGATTTTTTTTCCAGATAGTTTATCATTAGTGTATAGAGATTCTACTATTTTTTCTTTTCATTTTCTCTTTTTTTTTTTTTTTGAGATGGGGGTCTCGTTTTGTTGCCCAGGCTGGAGTGCAGTGGTGTGATCTTGGCTCACTGTAACCTCTGCCTCCCAGGTTCAAGTGATTCTCCTGCCTCAGCCTCCCAAGTGGCTGAGATTACAGGTGCATGCCAGCATGCCTGGCTAATTTTGTATTTTTAGTAGAGATGGGGTTTCACCATGTTGGACAGGCTGGTCTTGATCTCCTGACCTCAAGCAATCCACCTGCCTCGGCCTCCCAAAGTGCGGGATTACAGGCATGAGCCACTGTGCCTGGCCAAGATTCTATAAATTTTTGTGTGTTAATTTTGTATCCTTCAACTTTACCAAATTCATTTATTTTAATAAATGAATTTATTGTAGTCTTTAGGGTTTTCTACATAAAATATTACGTTGTCTGAAAGCAGGAACAAGTTAACTTTTTCCTTTCCAATTTGTATGCCTTTTATTTCTCTCTCTTGCCTAAGTGCTCTGGATAGGACTTCAGGACTATGTTGAATAGAAGTAGTGAGATTGGGAATTCCTATTTTGTTCCTAATCTTAGATAAAAAGCTTTCAAATTTTCACCTTTGAGTATGATGTTCACTGCTGGTTTGTCATATATGGCCTTTATTGTGTTGAGGTACATTCTTTCCATACTTAGTTAGTTGAGAATTTTTTTTAGTTTTTAATGATTTTTTGTATTTTTAATTTTTGTGGATACATAGTAGGTGTATGTGTTTATGGGGTATATCAGATGTTTTGATTCAGGCATGCAATGCATAATAATCATATCATAGAAAATGGGGCATCCACCCCATCAAGCATTTATCCTTTGTGTTACAAACTATCCAATTATACTTTATTCATTCTTTTAAAATGTACCTTTAAATTCTTTTGACTATAGTTATGCTGTTGTGCTATCAAATAGTATTATTGATTCTTTAGAACTGTTTTTTTGTACCCATTAACCATCCCCACCTTCTGCCCCATCCTGTCTACCTTTGCCAGCCTCTGGTAACCATCTTCTACTCTCAATCTCCATGTGTTCAATTGCTTTGATTTTTACATCCCCAAAATAAATGAGAACATGCAATGTTTGTCTTTCTGTGCTTGGCTTATTTCACTTAACATAATGACCTCCAATTCCATCCATGTTGGAACAAATGACAAGATCTCATTCTTTCTTTTTATGGCTGAATAGTACTCTGTTGAGTATATGTATCACATTTTCTTTGTCCATTCATTTGTTGATAGACACTTAGGTTGCTTCTAAATTTTGGCTATTGTGAACAGTGCTGCAACAAATATGAGAGTGAGGATATCTCTTTGATATACTGATTTCCCTTTTTTTGGGTATACACCCAGCAGTGGGATTGCTAGATGATATGGTAGCTCTATTTTTAACTTTTTGAGAAACTTCTAAACTGTTCTCTATGATAAGTGTACTGATTTACATTCCCACCAACATTGTACAAGGGTTCCCTTTTGATGAGATAAGTTTTTTTTTAAATCATAAAAGAATGCTGAATTTTTCATCTATTGAGATGAAAATATGGTTTTTGTCTTCATTCTGTTAATGTGGTTCATCACATTTATAGATTTGCATATTTTGAACCATCCTTGCATTCCTAGGATGAACCTCACTTGATAATACTGAATAACCCTTTTAATATGATGTTGAATTCAGTTTGCTAATATTTTCTTGAGTGTTTTTGCATCTGTGTTCATCAGGGATATAGGCCTGATATTTTCTTATCCTGTAGTGTTCTTGTCTGACTTTGGTTTTAAGGTAATGCTGCCTAGTAAAATGAATTTGGAAGTATTTTTTTCTTCAAATTTTTTGGAAGAGTTCAAAAAGGATTGGCATTAGTTCTTCTTTAAATTTTTGGTAGAATTCACCAGAGAAGACATCAGGTACTGGGCTTTTCTTCGATGAAAGACTTTCTATTAGTGATTCGATGCCCTTACTCAGAATTTCTATTTCTTCTTGATTTAGTCTAAGTAGGTTTTGTGTCATTTCTTCTAGGTTATCCAGTTTGTTGGTATATTCTATAATGCTTTGTATTATACTTCCGTGGTGTCAGTTTTAATGTCTCCTGTTTCATTTTTTCTTTTTAAAATTTGAGCCTTCTCTCTTTTTTCTTGGTCTAGCTAAAGGTTTGTTGATATTGTTTATCTTTAAATAATCTCAGTTTCATTGATTTTTTTTGTATTTTTAAATCTCTATTTCATTTATTTTTGCTTTCATTTAATGTTTTTATTCTGATATCTTTGGGCTTAGTTTGTTCTTTCTTGAGGTGTAACATTAGATAGTTTATTTACAATTTTCTTTTTGATATAGGCATTAAGGCTATAGACTTCTCTGTTAGAACTGCCTTTGTTATATCCCATACGTTATAATATGTTGTGTTTCCATTTTCATTTGTCTCAAAACATTTTTAAATAACTTTTTAAATTTCTTCATTGACCTACTGATTGGGAGTATGTTGTTTAATTTTCATGTATTTGTGCATTTTTTGAAATTTCTCTTGTTATTGATTTTTGGTTTCATATTATGTGATTAAAAAGATACTTAATATGGGCCGGGTGTGGTGGCTCACACCTGTAATCCCAGCACTTTGGGAGGCTGAGGCAGGCTGATCACGAGGTCAGGAGATTGAGACCACCCCGGCTAACACGGTGAAACCCCGTTTCTACTAAAAATACAAAAAATTAGCCAGGTGTGGTGGTGGGCGCCTATAGTCCCAGCTACTTGGGAGGCTGAGGCAGGAGAATGGCATGAACCCAGGAGGCGGAGCTTGCAGTGAGCTGAGATCTCGCACTGCACTCCAGCCTGGGTAGCAGAGCAAGACTCCGTCTCAAAAAAAAAAAGATACTTAATATGATTTTAATCTTATTAATTTGTTAATTGTAGTTTTATGGCCTAACATATGTTCTATTCTGGAAAATGTTCTGTGTACACTTGAAATGAATGTGTATTCTTCTGCTGTTATATAGGAGGTTCTATATGTGCCTGTTAGGCTCATTTGGTCTAAAGTGTAGTTTAATTTCAATGTTTGCTTGTTGATTTTCTGTCTAGATGATTTGTTGCGGAAAGTGGGGTATTTAAGTACTCTATCATTATTGTATTACAGTCTTTCTCTCCAGATCCATTAATATTTGTTTTATATATTTAGATGCTCCAATGTTGGATGCACGTATACTTATAATTGCTATATCTTCTTGCTGAATTGACTACTTTGTGATTATGGAATGGCCTTCTTTGTCTTGTTTTACAGTTTTTGAGTTAAAGTCTATTCTATCTGATATAAATATAGTTTCCCCTGCTCTTTTTGTTTCAATTTCCATGAAATGTCCTTTTTCATACCTTCACTTTCAGTCCATGTGTATCTTTACAGGTGAAGTGAATCTCTGTAGGAAGCATATAGTTAGGTCATATTTCTTTTTATCCATTCAGCCACCCTATGTCTTTTGATTGGAGCAGTTAATTCATTTACATCAAAGATTATTACTGGTAGGTAAAGAATTACTACTGCCATTTAAACTGTTTCCTTGTTGTTTTGTAGAACCTTAGTTCTTTCTTGTTGCTGTCTGCCTTTGTGATTTTGTGATATTTTTCTAGTGATGGCCCTTTAATTCTTTACTTTTTCTCTGTTGTGTATTTACTACAGGTTTTTGCTTTGTGGTTACCATGAGGGTTACAAAAAACATAGCTATAACAGGCTATTTTAAGCTAATAACAGCTTAACTTTGATTGCATAAAAAACTCTTCACTTTTACTCCACTCCCCTTTCCAGGCATTTAAAATTTTTGATGTTACAATTTACATTTTTTCTCTTGTGTATCCCTTAACAAAGTATTCTAGCTATTATTATTTTTAATAATTTTATCTTTTAATCTTCATACTAAAGTTATAAGTGATTTGCACATGACCATTATAGTATTAGAGTGTTCTGAATTTGAGTTTGTACTTACTTTTACCAGTGAGTTTTATACTTTCATGTATTTTTGTTTAACTAATTAATATCATTTTCATTCAGCTTAGATAACTCCCTTCAGCATTTCTTGTAAGACAGGTCTGGTGGTGAAGAACTCCCTCAGCTTTTGTGTATCTGGCAAAGTCTTTATTTTCCTTCATTTCGAAGGACAGATTATCTGGGTAAAGTATTCTTGGTGGATAGCTTTTTTTCCTTCAACACTTTGAATATAGCATCCCACTCTCTTCTTGTCTGTAAGGCCTCTGCTAAGGAATTCTCTGCTAGCCTTGCTGGAACTACTTTTAAGTCATTTGCTTCTTTTCTGTTGCTGCTTTCAGGGTCCTCTCTTTGTCCTTGATTTTTGACCATTTGGTAATGTGCTGATATAGTCTCATTTGGGTTGAATTTGATTAGAGACTTTTAACCTTCCTTTATATGTATATTTATATATTTCTCCAAATTTGGTATATTTTCTGGTAGTATTTCTTTAAGTAAGCTTTATGCCACTGTGTCTCTCTCTTTTTACAAACTTCTATAACTTAAACACTTATAGCTCAAATGTTTGCTCTTTTGATGCTGTCCCATAAGTCACTGTAAGCTTTCTTTTTTTCATTCTTCTTTTCTCAATTGATTGTATATTTTCAAGTAATGTCTTCAAGTTTGCAGATACATCATTCTGCTTGATCAATTCTACTGTCAAGCCTATTACATTTTAAAATTTATTCATTATGTATTTCAGCTCCAAAACTTCTGTTTGATTTTCTAAAATAATTTCAATTTCTCCATTGAATTTCTCATTTTGGTCATTTATTGTTTTCTTGTTATCACTGAATTGTTTGTATTTTCTTGAAGTTTGTTAATATTCCTTAAAACAATTATTTTGAATTATTTGTCAGGCATTTTATATATCTCCATTGCTGTAGGGTGAGCTAATGGGAGATTATTGTGCTCTTTTCGTGGCATTACATTTCATTTGTTTTTCATATTTCTTGTTGCCTTATGTTGACATCTTCACATTTGAAAAAGTAGGGACTTATTTCAATTTTTTGCAGACTTGCTTAGTCTGGAAAAGTCCTTCACCAGTCAGCTCATTCAGAAATTCTAGGGAGGCTGTCTTTCATCCAAGAGTGGGCTTGTTTGGTGTCTGGGTCTTCAGGGATATGTCTGAATCTGGATCTGCCAGGGTCAACCTGTTGATTGGGTCTGCAGTGATAAGCCTGGAACCCACTTCCACTGGGATGATCCTGGAGCTTGAATCCATGGAAGCTAGACTGACATGAGGTCAGGCCTAGTGCCTGGGACCACTGGGACAGGCCTACAGCCTGAGTTCACCAGGGCTGGTCACGACACTGGGTTTGCAGGGGTGGTCTTGTAGGCTCAGTCCATGGAGCCAAGCCTTGCACCAAAGTCTGCTGGAGTGGATTTGGATCCTGGGTCTTCTTGAGCAGGCCTAGACTCAGGGTCATTTAGAGCCTGAGAGCAAAGGAATCATCCTGGATCCTGGAGTTGGCCTTTTCCTGTGGCTAGTGTAGAGACTGGATTCTCAGAAGCTAGTTGGGAACCTAGGATCATAGGTCTTGCTTGATGCCTGGAACCACTGGGGCTGGGCCTTGAGCCTGTGGTTACTGGTGCCAGACTAGAAACTGGATGCGCAGATGCTGAAATAGGGTCTAGGTCTGCAACAGCAGGCCTGAATCCTGGGGTCTCTGAGACCAGCCTGGAACCTGGGTACATAGGTCAGTCCTGGGTCTGTGCAGACCGGTTCAGCGCTGGGGTCTACTAATGCAGGCCTGGGCTCCGAATCTGCTAAAGCTTAGGTCCACACGGGCTGGCCTCGCACTGGGAAGACTTGGAGCCTGCTTCTGTGGGGATAGACCTGACACTGGGGCTTGCCCAGAGCCTGGGGCTGCAGGATCTTGCTTGGCATTCACATGGGCATGGAGGCTTAGTCCACAGTTGCTGGCCTGGAGCCTGGGGCCTCAGGTGCCTGGAGTCAGTATCTGAAGAGGCTGGGACCACAGGTGCTGGCCTGATGACTAGGGTTGTGGGGGTTTGCCTCGTGCTGGGGCAGGTTTGAAGCCTGTGGCCATAGTGGGTAAACTAGTGTTGAGGGTGATTTGAAGCCTGAGGCTGCTGTCAGCCTGGTGTTGGGGCAGGCCTGAAGACTCAGTTTAGGTACTTGCCACCTGGAGTATAAGGGTATGGGGGCCTTCACAGTGTTTGGTTTTACTGGAGAAGGCCTGGTTTTGAGATCCAAAACAAAGCTTAGTGTTTCTTTTTCTTTTTTCTTTTTTTTCTCCTAGGTGGAGGGTATCTTTCCATGCTATGCTGTTTGAGGTTCAAGGAGGGGTGACATAAGTAACGTAAAACTATCCTTGCTACCGTCTTCAATGTGTTTTTTCTTATCTGTGCTATACCTGGGTGCTGTAATCTCTTACTTGGCTTCCTTAGCTTTTGTGAACTTATTTTTGTACATGATAGCTGTTCAAATTGATGTTTCTGTGGGGAGATGAGTGCTGGAGAGTCCTATTCTGCCATCTGGCTGACATCCCCTTAATACGTTCTTAAATAAATTAATTAATGACTGTCTTCCTTATGGAAATGTAATGAATACAAAAGTTTGAATACTAAAGAAATCAACAATGGGTGCCATTTAATTAAGCCTCTAGGTGCAGTGCCATTCCATTTTTTCTTTTCTCTGTTTTCCAGCGTTTTCAAGGCATGACAAATAATTTTTGTTTAGTATGTAAGACTAAGCATTAAGCATTTCAGGCTGAGGATCCCAGTCAAGACAAGCCCTTTCTGCTATGCATATTGCTGCCTCTCCCCAGCTCAGAAACAAGTTGCAATTCCACCTTTCTCATTGTCTTGTCTACATTATCGATTATAAAGCCCCTCTCATTTGTGTCAGCCTCATAACCCTACCTTTTGACTAATTTCTAACAACATAAGTAAATAATTCAGATTTCCTGGCGAATTCCTCACCCCTATATTTACTGCAGAAGGAATCAACTAATAAAATTGGCAAAGATAGAATTGATTGAGTCTCCCAGTTGAATACATATTACCTTCAGAGTATAATTAGGACTTTTAATGAAAACAAACAAAATATTTCTTAAAACCATAAAAAATACAGTACGCCAACATCTGGTCCACAGGAATAGGTCTGGGAATTTCTTCTGTCTGTACTTGACTGACCTTTGCACCCTGAAAGCATCCCAAAGTGCACTGCAGAAAGACAGCACAAGCAAGGATGCAGTGGGAGTGAGGTATCCTGAAAAAAGCCCGTGCATGCATTTCTGTGCACTGGGGTAGGTGACTAATTGTAGGACTCTTCAGAGGTAGCAATCAGCCTCTAGAAAAATACCACTCTGTCTGAGGTTCAAAACTCTTGCAGCTTGAATTTACAGCTAGGAATGTGGTTATAGAAGTGTTTTAGTCCGGTTTCTATTGCTATAACAGAATACTGAGGATGAGTAATTTATACAGAGAAGAGATTTATTAATAAGCTCATGGTCCTGGAGACTGGGAGGTCCAAGATCGAGTGGTCACATTTGGTCAGCTTCTGGTGAGGGCCTCATGCTCTTGCATAGCATGGTGGAGAAGTGGAAGGGTAAGTTAATACATAAACAAAGAGACCTAACATAAGAAGCAGGCCCACTTTAAAACAACTCACTTTCACAGTAACTTACCTAGTTCTGTACAAGGAAGAACTCAGTCCTTTGATAAAGGCATGAACCCTTCTTAATGACCTAATCGTCTCTTAAAGGAACCACCTCCCAGTATAATCACATTTGGTACCAAGCCTCAACATGAGCTATTGTGGAGACAAACCATATCGTAAACATAACAGAAAGGGAAGAAGTAAATGGAGAATGTAGGAGAGGGGAGGAATATGATGACTAGAGCTGGTCTGATGTATTTTAAGTTTATTTTATTATCATAAAGTTAGGATTCTTGAAATTGATATGATAATTTATGCATAGTAGAAATTCTTGTTTGGTGTTAATTAGTGCTATTTTTAATAGGCCCCAAAAGCAAAATGCATAAAAGTAGAAGAGACACTAGAGATATGTATTTTTACTGCTCATTTATGGTGTGTGACTAGAGGGAAGAGGCTGGGAAGAATGAGAAGAGTAACATTTTACATCACTTTTAGGTAGCTTCAGTTCTTGCATTTATGCCTTGGAAAACCACCTTTTGCCAATTCAAGACTTTACTTCGTATTTTTTTCCTCCCTACTTTATTCTTAAGCTCACAGAGAATATAAAGGAAAGTTAGAAATGAACCCTTTATTAAATTACATGAGAAAAAAGCATTCTGATTCTTGTTTTTGACTTTTCTCTCTCTCTTTTCATTTTAAAAATCATCAAAAATCAGATCATGGCAGCTTATATTCCAAAAGCTGGGCTGAATAGTAATACACTGAACTCACCTGGCCTCTAAGCTTGCCTCAGTAATTCTCTAAATAATATCCTGGTTGGCAGAGTAGAGTAGTGGCTAAGAGGGTGGATTTTGCAGGTTGGCAGCCTAGTTTCATAACTCATCTCTGTACTTTCTTAGATGTGAACTTTAGAAAAGCAGTGAACCTCTCCATGCCTGTTTCTCCACTAATAAAATAGAAATATTGGTAGCACCTACCTTCTTGTGATTAAATAAAAGCACTTAGCACAATGCCTGGCACATAGCAAACAAACATTAGCCACTGTTGTAATGTTAACTATGTCAATTACCATTTGGACACATTCACAGGACCAAGGATATTAGAGCAAGGAGGTTCTTATAAATCAACTCATCTATCAGCTGTTGTTTGTGGGAACCCCATGGAACTGCACAATTTTATATACATAAAGGATGCTGAATATAGGAGGGTAAAGAACTGAATCCATGTGAAAGAAGATTAATGACATCTAAGTCTTGTCTAGTTTCCTATCTTTGATGGGAGACTCAAGGTGATTCAGTGATTATTGTTTTTTGGCTCCAATCATCTAGGTTCAGGCTTACTACCTGGCAACATTGAATCTTTGTCTATTTTCTATCCAGAGTCCAGAATGAAACTAGTTCTGAAACATTGTTTTCCAGAGTGAGCCTATTCAAGCTGTAGTGAGGAAGTAGAACCATCTTTCCATATGGTGTTGTTAGCCACACCAAACGTGATTACTAATTGTGTAACAAATGACCATAGATTATACTATTTCTTTTTCTTTTTTTCATGTGAGCTTTGGATAAATGGGAAGGTGATGTTTACCTCATTTGTTAACTATCAATGGCTATAAGATTTAGCAGATGTAGAGGGAGTTATAGTTACACAGGTGTAAATTATCCATGGAAATAACCCTCCACCTAGTTCTCAGCTGTTAGAATTCATTAAAATTACTCTGGGACAAGTGACAAATCTGTTGGCAAGCATCATAGAGAAGGGGTAAATTTTCAGAATCTGATTTAAATATTCTACAAATATTATGTGCATACTTTGTGTTAGAGATTTATAATCTATCTTTTCTTTCAAACATTACAAGTATTTAAAAGATGATATTCCTCAGAAAAAAATGGAGCAAGAGATGCAATGGAATTGGAACTTAGGTGTGTCAGTTATCAGATCCTCTATTTTTTCTGATTAATTTTTTGCTGCCACAACACATGGATATGGGAACTTGGCTTTAGTTAGCTGAAGGAAGCTTCTTTCAATAAGTGATGACATCATATTTGTCAACATTGCCAATAAGTGTTCACCCTATCAGTTGATTGAACAGAAAGAATGAGAGTGGGGGCTCCAAAGTTAGTTTTTGGCTCAGTAATGTTGCCTGGAGACATCAATGACATGTGTTTCTAAGAGAGTTTTGTTGGCAATAAGGGAAAAAAATTTCCTGGAATTCATTTAACATGTATCTAGTGAGTTCCTACCGTGTGCTGTGCATTGTTCTAAGCAAAGGCAATAGAGTGTAAAATTTATAATGATTCCTGCGTTTAGAATGCTTTTTATGCATTCTTTTACATCGTCAAATACTTTTTCTTATAGACTACTATTTGAAAACCATTTAAACTCATTACTGCTTTTTGATGCTTTTAGTGCCTGCTATAAGGAAACTTTTATTAGGCAACTTTAAATCTAGCCTGTTTACCACTTACTAATTATTGAATCAGGAACTACCAGACAGTAAGAGCTTTAGGCATTAAAGCAAGAGTAAACAGAATTTTATCTCATTAGATTGTTAGGGGAAATAGATCTTTTCTTCCTTTTCTTTTTTAAAAAAAATACCATTATAAAATGAGTATCTCAAATCTTATCTGTGGTGATTTCCAGAGGCTGCTTGCTTTTGCAATTTAATGCATTGCAGCAGCCATTTTGCTAACTTTTCTTCATGTCACTGTTCTCCAGTTTAATCTTCAGATGATTTTTCTTTGTATAAGCTAAAATACTGTCTCATTAAAATTATCTTAACATGGTTGAGTACTCAGGGTAGAGAGACTTAGGTTTTAGTCCCAGAATCACAATTTATCAGAAAAGTAACAGGAAACAAGCTAGTTAAACATTCTGGGGTGAGTTTCCTCATATTTTTAGTTCTTTTCTTTGAAAATTAAAAAGAGAATAATTAATGAAAGTTGTTTTTCAGATTGCCCAAAACTAGTATGTTAATACTAGTTTAACTATTTTTATTTACACTTTCTTTGGAAATATGTATTTTCTTTTCCAAACTAGATTATCACATCTTTTATGTCATAAATATTGTCACACACCTTTTAAAATCTCCTAATACATTATTATGCTAGTAATATATGTTTGGTGAAATTTTGAGTGACTTTAAGACAGGAATGAGCGGAAATAATGTGAGGAATTAATTCACTCATTTTAGCTATTTGCATTCATGAGGCATTTTTCTGTCTAAAAGAGGAAGGAGGAGTTTTGATTGAGGGCAAGGCTAGGAAGAAAATGCACATAAAGAATAAAATGGAGGCCGAGCATAGTGGCTCATGCCTGTAATCTCAGCACTTTGGGAGGCCAAGACGGGCAGATCACCTGTGGTTGAGACCAGCCTAGGCAACATGGTGAAACCACGTCTCTACCAAAAAATGCAAAAATTAGCTGGGCATAGTGACACATGCCTGTAATCCCAGCTTCTTGGGAGGCTGAGATTTGACAATTGCTTGAATCCGGGATGTGGAGGTTGCAGCAAGCTGAGATCGTGCCATTGCACTCCAGTCTGGGCTACAGAGAGAGACTCTGTCTAAAAAAAAAAAAAAAAAAGAAATGGGAAACAACTATCACTTGGTACCTTGACTGATTTCCAGCTTCTGCAGAGAGGAAGGGTGGGAGGTTAGTCTTTAGGAGTGTATTAGTTCATTGTTGTACCCAATATATTACACCCAATATTATACCCAATATTACAATTATACCCAATATTATAATTCTTATACCCAATATTATAATTCTTATACCTAGTATTACAATTCTTTAATTATAAAGAAATACAAAGATGAACTAATACTCTCCTAAAGAGTATATTAGTTCACTCTGGGTAACTTATAAAGAAAAGAGGTTTACTTAATACAGTTCCACAGGCTGTAAAGGAAGCATGATACTTAATACAGTTCCACAGTCTGTAAAGGAAGCATCTGCTCAGCTTCTAGGGAGGTCTCAGGAAGCTTACAATCATGGTGAAGGTGACCAGGGAGCAGGCACATGGCAGGAGCAGCAGCAAGATAGGAGGTGGTGCCATACATGTTTAAAGTATAAGATTTTGTGAGATCTCACTCACGATCATGAGGACAGTACCAAGAGGGATGTTGCTAAACCATTCATAAGAACCACCCCCATGATCCAAACACCTCCCACCAGGCCCCGCCTCCACCATTGGTGATTATAATTAACATGAGATTTGGGCAGGGACACAGATCCAAGCCATATCAAGGAGTAAGTGGAATTGTGTTGGGGAGCATATGAAAAAGCAAGGCATACTTAGAGAAGATGATGTTGTCCTCACCTTTGTAAGGAGCTCAACAGTACTCAGAAATTCTAACAATTCAAAACTTTGGAATATCCTGAGATAACAGCCCAATAATGAACATTTGTTCTTTCATAATAGGTTGTAGAAGTGTTTAAGAGTCTGAGAGTAGCTTCTAGGGGCAATGTGCAAGGACAAGTGTGAGAGTATTGGGTATTTTGTGTGCACAATAACCCACCTTTTTGGTCATACCTTGAAGGCATTATATTAAAAAAGCTAATTTTTAGTATTCAAATATTGGCAGTATTCTGCTTTCAGAACAGGAAGTCACAAAATCAAGTGAAACTGAACTTCTGCTCAGCGAACATGCAGTAGACATACTTCTTTCTATTGCTCTTGTTAAGTACAAAAAAATCTAGAAAAAACATTAGAGAACTCTTTAAAATGGAGAGAAGACAACTAGGGGCCTGAAGACCCAAGGAACAACATGGTATTGAGTTGCCTGGGTTTTTGTTATGCTCCAAACTTGGAGCTAAACTTGGAGCTAAAGAAGCTAGCAATCTAAACATGCCAAAAAGTACAGGAGACAATAATAGCAGCAGCAACAACAACAACAACAACAACAACAACAACAACAACAACAAAATCCTGCTGTCTTTACCTACAGGACCAGAATAATAGAAGCCTAGGAAGGCAGAAAACTTATGAATTTAATTCCAGCCAAACTCCACAGAAAAATCTGCACCCCCATTTCCATCACCAGCAGCAAAAACCATGTGCCGAGTTTACACCTCAACTTCTCACCAGTCATATATAAGAAACCTCCAAATCCATCACTAGTGTGGTACTGAAGGGCAAGTAGAGAGCCGGGACTTAAAAAAAATTGTAGGTACATAGTAGTTGTATATATTAATGGGGCACATGAGATATTTTAATATAGGCATACAATGCATAATAATCATGTCAGGGTAAATGGGATATCAGTCAACTCAAGCATTTATTCTTTCTGTTACAAACAATACAATTATACTCTTTTAGTAATTTTAAGATGTACAATAAATTATTATCAATTATAGTCACCCTGTTGTGCTGTCAAATTCTAGATCTTATTCATTCTATCTAGTGATATTTTTGTACCATTAACCATCTTCCCTACCCCTGCCCCACTACCCCACCTCTGGTAACCATGATTCTACTCCATGAGTTCAGTTGTTTAAATTTTTAGCTCCCATAAATAAGTGAGAATATGCAAATGTGTCTTTCCATGACTGGTTTATTTCACTTAACATGATGAATTCCAGTTTCATCTATGTTGTTGCAAATGATAAGATCTCACTCTTTTCTATTGACTGAAGAATACTCCATTGTGTATATACACCACATTTTCTTTATCCATTAGTCTGTTGAGGGAAACTTAGGTTGCTTCAAAATCTTGGCTATTGTGAATAATGCTGCAACAAACAAGGTAGTGCAGATATATCTTTGATAGGCTGGTCTCCTTTTTTGGGTATATATTCCTAGTGATGGGATTACTGGATCATTTGGTAGCTCTATTTTTATTTTTTTGGGGAACCTCCAAACTGCTCTCCACAGTAGTTGAACTAATTTCCATTAACACCAACAGTGTATGAGGGTTCCCTTTTCTCCACACCCTCATTAGTATTTGCTATTGCCTGTCTGTTGGATAAAAGGCATCTTAACTGGGGTAAGTTGATATGTCATGGCAGTTTCAATTTGCATTTCTCTGATGATCAGTGATGTTGGGCACCTTTTCATATCCCTGTTTGCCATTTCTATTGCCTTCCTTTGAGAAATGTTTATTCATATATTTTGACCATTTTTAAATTATATTATCAGATTTTTTCATATAGGATTGTTTAAGCTACTTATACATTCTGGTTATTAATCCCTTGCCAGATGGGTAGTTTGCAAATATTTTCTCCCATTCTGTGAGTTATCTCTTCACTTTGTTGATTGCTTCCTTTGCTGTACAGAAGCTTTTTAACTTGATGTGATCTCATTTGTCTATCTTTGCTTTGGTTGCCTGGGCTTGTGGGGTATTACTCAAGAAATCTGTACCAACTCCTATGTCCTGAAGATTTCCCTCAATGTTTTCATGTAGTAGTTTCATAGTTTGAGGTCTTACATTTAAGTTTTTAATCCATTGTGATTTGATATTTGTATATGGTGAGAGATAGGCATCTAGTTTCATTCTTCTGCATATGGATTTCCAATTTTCTCAGCACCATTTATTAAAGGGACTGTCCTTTCCTGATGTAAGTTCTTGCTACCTTTGTTGAAAATGAGTTTACTGTATAATATGGTTAGGCTTTGTGTCTCCACCTGAATCTCATCTTGAATTGTAATCCCCATAATCCCCATGGGTCAAGGGAGAGACCAGGTAGAGGTAATTGAAACCTGGGAGCAGTTTCCTTCAAGCTGTTCTCATGATAGTGAGTGAATTCTCATGAGATCTGATAGTTTTACAAGGGGCTTTTCGTCTTTTGCTCAGCGTTTCTTCCTGCTACATTGCAAAGGAGATGGCTTACTTCCCCTTCACCTTCCACCATGATTGTAAGTTTCCTGAGGCTTCCCAGCCATGCTGAACTATGAGTCAACTAAACCTCTTTCATTTATAAATTACCCAGTCTTGGGCAGTTCTTTATAGCAGTATGAAAATGAAGTAATACACTGTAGATGAATGCATTTGCTTTTGGTTTCTCTATTCTGTTCCATTGGTCTATGTGTCTGTTTTTGTGCCAATACCATGCTGTTTTCGTAACTATAGCTTTGGAGTGTAATTTGAACTCAGGTAATGTGGTTCTTCCAGTTTTGTTCTTTTTGCTCAGGATAGCTTTGGCTATTCTGGGTCTTTTGTGGTTCCATATAAACTTTAGGATTTATTTTTTGTTTCTGTGATGAATGTCGTTATTTCGATAGGAATTTCATTGAATCTATAGTATCAATCCATTCAATGCATAAAAACGTAATATCTTTCCATTTTTTTGTGTCCTTTTCAACTTCTTTCATCAGTGTTTAATAGTTTTTATTATAGAGATCTTTCACTTCTTTTGTTAGGTTAATTCCTAGGTATTTTATTTTTCTTTATTTTGTTTGTAGCTATTGTAAATGGTGTTATTTCCTGATTTGTTTTTCAGATTGTTCAGTGTTGGCATATAGAAATGTTAGTGGTGGCCAGGCGTGGTGGCTCATGCCTATAATCCTAGCACTTTGGGAGGATGAGGCAGGTGGATACCTGAGGTCAGGTGTTCGAGACCAGCCTGGCTAACATGGCGAAACCCCATCTCTATTAAAAATACAAAATTTAGCTGGGCGTGGTGGCTCATGACTGTAATCTCAGCTACTTGGGAGGGCTGAGGCAGGAGAATCGCTTGAACCCAGGTGGCAGAGGTTGCAGTGAGCCAAGATTGTGCCACTGCACTCCAGTCTGGGCAACAGAGTGAGATTCCATCCCCCCCAAAAAATGTTACTGACTTTTCTGTTGATGTTGTATCTTGCAGCTTTACTGAACTTGTCAGTTCTAATAGTTTTTTTCATGGAATCTTTAGGTTTTTCCAAATATAAGACCATGTCATCTGTGAATAAGGATAATTTGAGTTCTTCCTTTCCAATTTGGATGCCCTTTATTTCTTTCTCTTGTCTGATTGCTCTAGGTAGGACTTCCAGTACTATGTTGAATAACAGAGGTAAAAGTGGGCATCCTTGGGGTATTCCATATCATAGAGGAAAGCCTTTTAGTTTTTTCTCTTCAGGATGATGCTAGCTGTGGGTCTGTCATATATGGCTTCCATTGTGTTGTGGTATGTTCCTTAGGTACCCACGTTTTTTAGGATTTTTTTTAAATTATGAAGTTATGTTGAATTTTATCAAATGGTTTTTCAGCATCAATTAAAGTGATGTGGCTTTTGCTTTTCATTCTTTTAATATAATGTAACATATTTATTGATTTGTGTATGTCAAACCATTCTTGTACCCTGGGATAAATCCCACTTGGTCATGATGAATAATCTTTTTAATGTATTCTCAAATTCAGTTTGCTAGTGTTTTGCTGAGAATTTTTGCCTCAAAGTTCATCAGGGGTATTGGTCTGTACTTTTCTTATGTTGATGTGTCTTTGTCTGGTTTTGGTATCAGGCTTCATAGAATGAATTTGGAAGTTTTCCCTCCTCCTCTGTTTTTTAGAATAGTTTGAGTGGGATTGGTATTAGCTCTTTTTTAACTGTTTGGTAGAATTCAGCAGTGCAGCCATCAAGTCCTGGGCTTTTTCTTGCTGGGAGACGTTTTATTATCACTTTGATATTGTTACTTGTTATTGGTTTATTCACATTTTAGATTTCTTCGTGGTTCAATTTGGTAGGTTTATGTATCTAGGGATTTATCCATGTTTTCGAGGTTTTCCGGTTTATTGGCATATAGTTGTTCATGGGTCTCTAATGATCTTTTGAATTTTTGCAGTATCAGTTGTAATATCTACCTTTTAGCCTCTGATTTTATTTATTTGAATCTTCTGTCTTTTTTTCTTAGTCTGGTCCATTTGGTCTGTGGTGTAGATTAAGTCCTTTTTGTGTTGATTTTCTGTCTGGATAATCTATCTAATGCTGAAAGTGGGGTGTTAGTCTCCAGATATTATCATATTTGAATATATGTCTTTCTTTAGCTCTAATAATATTTGCTTTATATAACTGGGTTCTCCAGTGTTAGGTGAATACATATTTGCAATTGTTATATCCTCTTGCTGGATTGATACAGTTATCATTATATAATGACCTTCTTTGTCTCTTACAGTTTTTGTCTTATGATATATCTTGTCTGTTATAAGTATAGCTACTCTTGTCTTTTTTGGCTCCTGTTGGCATGGAATATATTTTTCTATCCCTTTATTTTCAGTCTATATGTGTCTTTACATGTGAAGTGTGTTTCTTGTAGGCAACAGATCATCGGGTCTTAGTTTTTTAATCCATTCAGCCACTCCTGTATTTTTTAAATCCATTCAGCCACTCTATTTTTTAAATCTATACGGACTTTCAATTGGAGAATTTAGTCCATTTACCTTCAATGTTATTTTTGATAAGTAAGGACCTATTCCTGCTATTTTGTTATTTCCTTTTTGATGGTTTTGTGGTCTTATCTTCCTTCTTTACCTCCTTCCTGTCTTCCTGTTAGTAAACATGATTTTCTCTGGTGGTATGTTTTAATTTCTTGCTTTTTATTTTTTGTGTATTCATTTTATGTTTTTTTATTTGAAGTTTTCATGATACTTATAAATACTATCTTATAACCCATTGTTTTAAAGTGATGATGACAACACTAATTTTATAAACAAACAAGGAAAGAGAGAACTAATAAAACTCTATACTTTTCATTTTTTACATAAAAGGAAAAAAAATCCTAAAATTTCTATGGAAAAAAAGAGCCAGAATATACAATGCAATCCTGAGCAAAACAAGCAGAGCTGGATGCATCACACTGCAGACTTCAAAATATATTATAAGGCTGTAGTAAACAAAACAGCATGGCATCGTTATAGTAATAGACACATAGACCAATGGAACAAAATAGAGAAACTAGAAATAAAGCCACATATTTACAACCAACTTGTTTTTAACAAAGGCCCCAAGAAAATACACTGGGGAAAAACATTATCCTCAATGAACAGTGGTGGGAAAATTGTATATCCTTGTGCAGGAGAATGAAACTGAATCCTGTCTCTCACCATATACAAAAATCAACAAAGATGGATCAAAGGTTTAAACATAAGGCCTTAAACTATAAAACTACTAGAAGAAGCATAGTGAAAAATACTTTAGAACATTGGTCTAGGCAAAGATCTTAAAAGCACAGACAACTAAAAGAAAAATGGACAAATGGGACTATATTAAACTAAAAAGCTTCTGCAAAGCAAAGGAGACAATCAACAGAGTGAAAAGGCACCTGCTGAATGAGAGAAAATATTTGAGAACTGTTTATCTGACAAGAGACTAATATACAGAATATATAAGCAACTCAAGCAACTCAATAATAATGATAAAAACAGCCAGGCTGGGCATGGTGGCTCATGCCTGTAATCCCAGCACTTTGGGAGGCCGAGGTGGGTGGATCACGAGGTCAGGAGTCCAAGACCAGTCTAGCCAAGATGGTGAAACCCCATCTCTACTAAAAACTATAAAAATTAGCTGGGCATGCTAGTAGGTGCCTGTAATCCCAGCTGCTCGGGAGGCTGAGGCAGGAGAATTGCTTGAACCTGGGTGACAGAGGTTGCAGTGAGCTGAGATTGTGCCGTTGCACTACAGCCTGGGTGACAGAGTGAAACTCCATCTCAAACAACAACAACAACAACAACAACAACTAATAATAATTTCATTAAAAAGTAGGCAAAGGACATGAATAGACTGTTCTCAAAAGTAGACATTGAAATGGCTAGCAAGTATATAAAAAATGCTCAATATCACTTTCTGGTGGTGTTTGTGAGCCCGGCAGCCATGTCTTATCTCGCGATGATTATGAGTCTGAGGAGGCTTATGACCCCTATACTTATCTGGGCGACTATGGAGATCCAAAAGCAGGGCCTTGCTTATGAACGTCAGTATGAATAGCAAACCTATCAGGTAATGCCTGAAGTGATCAAAAACTCCATCTAGTATTTACACAAAACTGTCTCGGATTTGACTGACCAGAAAGCGTATGAGCTACAGGCCAGTTGTGTCTCTAGTGATGTCATTGACCAGAAGGTGTATAGGATCCAGGACATCTATGAGAACAGCTGGACCAAGCTGACTGAAAGATTCTTCAAAACTACACCTTGGCCCGAGGCTGAAGCCATTGCTCCACAGGTTGGCAACAATGCTGTTTTCCTGGTTTTATATAAAGAATTATACTACAGGCACATATATGCCAAAGTCAGTGGGGGACCTTCCTTGGAGCAGTGGTTTGAATCCTATTATAACTATTGCAATCTCTTCAACTATATTCTTAATGTTGATGGTCCTCCTTCCCTTGAACTACCCAACCAGGGGCTCTAGGATATCATTGATGAGTTCATCTACCAGTTTCAGTCATTCAGTCAGTACTGCTGTAAGACTGCTAAGAAGTCGGAGGAGGAGATTGACTTCCTTTGTTCCAATCCCAAAATCTGGATTGTTCACAGTGTCCTCAATGTCCTTCATTCCTGGGTAGACAAATCCAACATCAACTGACAGTTGGAGGTATACACAAGCAAGGTGACCCTGACAGTGTGGCTGGGGAGATGCTTGGTTACTTCAGCCTCGTGGGGTTTCTCTGCCTGCACTCCCTGTTAGGAGATTAGTACCAGGCCATCAAGGTGCTGGAGAACATAGAGCTGAACCAGAAGATCATGTATTCCTGTGTGTTAGAGTGCCAGGTCACCACATACTATTATCTTGGGTTTGCGTATTTGATGATGCATTGCTACCAGGACGCCATCCAGGTCTTCGCCAACATCCTCTTCTGCATCCAGAGGACCAAGAGCATGTTCCAGAGGACCACATGTAGGTATGAGATGATTAACAAGCAGAATGATCAGATGCATGCGCTGCTGGCCATTGCCCTCATGATGTACCCCATGCATATCAATGAGAGCATTCACCTCCAGCTGCAGGAGAAATATGGGGACAAGTTGCTGCGCAAGCAGAAAGGTCACCCACAAGTCTATGAAGAACTTTTCAGTTACTCCTGCCCCAAGTTCCTGTTGCCTGTAGTGCCCAGCTATGATAACGTGTACCCCAACTACCACAAAGAGCCCTTCCTACAGCAGCTGAAGGTGTTTTCTGATGAAGCATGGCAGCAGGCCCAGCTTTCAAGCATCTGCAGCTTCCTCAAGCTCTACACCACCATGCCTGTGGCCAAGCTTGCTGGCTCCCTGGACCTTACAGAACAGGAGTTCCGGATCCAGCTTCTGGTCTTCAAACACAAGATGAAGAACCTGGTGTGGACCAGCAGCATCTCAGCCCTGGATGGTGAATTTTAGTCGGTCTCAGTGGTTGACTTCTACATCGATAAGGACATGATCCACATCATAGACACCAAGGTCGCCAAGCGCTATGGGGATATCTTCATCCATCAGATCCACAAATTTGAGGAGCTTAATCGAATCCTGAAGTAGATGGGACAGAGACCCTGATGACATTCACACATGTTATTCAGGAACCTGTTTTGATATATTACAGGCAGGAAGTGTTTTTGCTACCATGAAACCTTTACCTAGATCAGCCATCAGCCTGTCAACTCAGTTGACAAATTAAGGACCGAAGTGTTTCAAGTGGATCTCAGTAAAAGATCTCTGGAGCCAGAAAAAAAAAATGCTCGACATCACTAATCATCAGGGAAATGCAAATCAAAACCATGAGATATCATCTTACCTTAGTTAGAATGGCTATTATTAAAAAGACAAAAAATAACAAATGCTGGCATAATGTGGAGTAAAGGGATTCTTATACACTGTTGTTTGGAAAGTAAATTAGTACAATCACTATGGAAAACAGTATGGAGATTTCCCTAAAAACTAAAAATAGAACTACCATAAGATCCAATAATCCCACGGTTGGGGATCTATCCAAAGGTAAAGAAATTAGTATTTCAAAGGCATACCTGTACTTACATGATTATTGAGCACTATTCACAATAGCAAAGATCTGTAATCAACTGAAGTGTCCATCAGTAGATTAGAAGATAAAGGAAATGTGGTATACATACACAATGAAATACTATTCAGCCATTAAAAAGAATAAAATGATGTCCTTTGCAGCAGCAGCATTGATGGAACTGGAGGTCATAATATTAAGTAAAATAATCCAGGCCCAGGGAGACAAATATCACATGTTCTCACTCATATGTGGGAGCTAAAAAAGTTGATGTCATAAACATAGAGAATGTAATGATAGATATCAGAGGCTGGGAAGGGTGGTTGGTGGAAGGGGGGATGAAGAGGGGCAGGTTGATGGGTACAAACATACAATTAGATAAAATGTATAAGTTTTCCCATTTGGTAGCAGAGGAGAATGACTATAGTTAGCAAGAATGTATTGTATACTTCAAAGTAGCTAGAAGAGAGGAGTTGAATTGTTCCCAACACATAGAAGTGATAAATACTACAAAGTGATGGACACCTCAAATACTCTGACTTGATCATTACACATTCTATGCATGTAACAAAATATTACATATATCTCATAATTATGTAAAATATTATGTATTAATAAAAAGGAATTTAAAAGGGAAACAAATAGAATAAAAAACTTAAAAATTGAATTAAAAAGAAAGCTGAATGTATTACTTTCCTAGGGCTGTCGTAAAAAGTACCACAAACTTGGTGGCTTAAAACAACAGAAACTCATTACTTCATAGTTCTGGAGGCCAGAAGTCCAGCATCAAGATGTTTATAGGGCCATTCTGCCTCTGAAACCTGTAGGATAGAAGCCTTCCTTGCCTCCTTCAGTTTCTGCTGGTGGCCTGTAATTCTTGGAGTTCCTTGGCTTGAAGCTGCATTACTCCAATCTCTGCCTCTGTCATCACGTCTGCCTTCCCTCATGTGTCTGTATTGCTTCTCTTTTTCTCATAAGGACACCAGTCTTATTGAATTAGGGGCACACATTACTCCAGTGTGAGTTCTTCTTAACTAATCACATCTGTAATTATCCTATTTCCGAATAAAATCCCATTCTGTGGTACTTCAATGGATGTTTTCAGGGGACACAATTCAACTTATAACATTGAGAGAGTAGAAGATGTAGATTTAAGAGAGCTGGGTTATTTTCCATTAAAAAGTACAAAAGCTAAATCAATAAGCAAAATTAAGTGACATATGATGGTCAATTCTTAGTACTTTCCTTTGTATTTCCAACTTATTTTCTAAAATTCAGAAAATATTTTTATGTGTTGTTTTTCATTAGCTGCCATGGTAATGATATAGTTTCCCTGTGTCTATATATTTTAATTGAATTTCTATAGATTTATAATAATAAATATTGCCAGTAATGAGAAAGGTTATGAGAAATTTCCTTCACAATATATTTATGATTATCTCACCATAGGAAAAGAAGAAATAACAGTTCAAATGCAAAAAAAGTAACTGAAATTATATAGAGTGTGCTTTTTGCCCACAATGGAATCAATCTAGAAATTAATAATAGGAATATAATGGGAAAATTTCCTAACACTTGGAAATGAAATACCACACATGTAAATTGTTCATCAGTCAAAGATGAAGTATCATGTGAATGTTTTAAAAAAGCATTACATGAAAAGGGAAATACAGTATATCAAAATTGGTAGAATACAGCGAAAACAGTGCTGAGATGAAAATATAAAGCACTAGATACCTATATTAGAAAAGAAGAAAAGCCTCAAATTAATAATTTAAGATTCTACCTCAAGAACGTAGGAAAAAAGAACAAAATAAACCCAAAGCAAGCAGAAGTAAGGAAATAAAGAGCAGAAATCAGTTAAATTGAAAACAGTAAGACAACAGAGACCATCAGTGAATCAAAGTTCTGGGTTTTCAAAAAGATCAATAAAATTGACAAACATGTAGCAAGATTGACAAAGATAAAAAAAGTAAATTACCAATATAAGAATAAACTCACTATATATCCTGCAGACAACAAATAGGTTATTAGGGAATACTGCCAACAACTCCACACGTATTTGATGACCTAGTTTAAATGGACCAATTCTTCAAAAATCACAAACTACTCAGATTTATGTCTTAATTGTAGGACAATTTTTTAAAAAAAGGGAACAAATGGAAGAAAAAAATCTCCACAATCTAATACAAATCATTCAATACAAAATAGATAATTTGAAAGCACTATAGCTATTAAGAAAATTGAATTTGTATTTTAAAAGCTTTTCAGAAAAAGGCACAGGTGGTTTTGCTGCAGAATTCTACAGATGTTTAAAAATAACTAAGACAATTCTACACAATATTCTCCAGAAAATAAAAGAGGAAACGCTTCTTAATTCATTTTGAGACGCTCACCAAAGCCAGAAAAAACAATACAAAAAACGAGAATGAAATCCACAGAACAATATGCCTCATAAATATAGATGCAAATATTTAAAAAAATTAGTAAACATAATTCAGCAACATATAAGAATTACACATCATAACCACTTTGGTTTTATTTCAGAGGTTTAAGCCTGCTTCAGCATGTGAAAATCAATAAATGTAATTCATCATATGAACAAGCTAAAGAAGAAAAACCATGTGATTGTATCAACTGATGCAGAAAAAAGCATTTGACAAAATTCAATACACATTTATAATAAAATTACTGTGAAAAAGAAATAAACTGGAACTTCTTCAACTTGATTAAAAAAATTCTACAACTAACATTATATAAAATGGGTATTAAAAAAAGAAATGTTAATGTTTTATCTCAGATTGAAAGCAATGCAAGGATGTATGCTCTCACCACTCTTTTCAAACATAGTAGTTCTGGAAATGTTGGCAGGTTCAAGAAGGCAAAAAAAAAAAAATCGTGTTTATTTACAAATGACTAGGAATCTACAGAAAAACTCCCCGAAGTGTAAGTGGATTCAGCAAGGTCAAAGAATACAAGCTGAACGTTCAATAAAAAACAATTACATGTCTACATACTAGCAATGAATCTATGAGACCCCATAATAAAAATGCAATGCAAATTCTAATCACTCAAATAAAATACTTAGGTGCAATTCTAAAAGAGACATGTACAGGACTTTTGTGTTAAACTACAAAATGCTGATTTAATAATGAAGATCTAAATAAATGGAAAGACGAACCATGTTAAAGGAAAGACTCAACATAGTAAAGATGTCAATTATCCCCAATTGATATACAGATTTGACACAATTTTGATATGAAAATTCAAACAATAATTTTTGTAGATATAGACAAGATTAATCTGAAAATTTTTATAAAAGTACAAAAACACTAGAATTGCTGAAACAATTTTGAAAGAGAAGAATAAAGTGGGAGGAATGAGCCTATCCAACTTCAAAATTTATTAGATAACCAGAGTAATCAAGATTGTGTGGTGCTGGTGAAGAGATAAACACACACATGCCTTAATGGAATAGTATAGAGAGGCCAGAAACAGACCACACAAACATGCCTAACTGATTTTTGCTAAAGATATTAATTCAATAGAGAAATAATAGCTTTTACAACAGAAAGTTCCAAAGCAATTGAACATCCACAGGTAACAGCAACAGCAACAGAATCCCTTGACATCAACCTCACACCTTGCACAAAAAATTAACTCAAAATTTATCACAAACTGAATTCTAAAATGTAGAATTGCAACTTTTTAGGGAAAAATATAGAAAAAAAAACCTTTGGGAACTAGGGCTAGTTAAAGAATTCTTATACTTAAAAGCAAAAGGTGATCCATAAAGGAAAAAGTTACAAAGCCATCAGTTGAATTTCATCAAAATAAAAATGGTTTCCCTGCAAAAGGCATTTTTAATTTTAATCCTGTTAACAGAGGATTAAAAAACAAATCACAGACTGGGTGACAATATTTTCAAACCACTTATCTCACGAAGGACTATTACATAGAATAAATAAGGAACACAAAAAATCCAACAGTTTTAAACAAAAACAAAACCCATCCAATTAGAAAAATCCAATTATGTTTTATAGTAAAAGACATAAACAGAGAACCTATCCAAGATGATACACAAATGATATGTTAGCACATCAAAAGGTATTTAATTAATTTAACATCATTAGCCATTAAGGAATTCCAAATTAAAACCACAATGAACTGTTACTACATATGTATCAGAATATTGACAACACCAAATGCTGACAAAGATTTGGAGAAACTAGGTCACTTACATGTTGCTGGTGGGAATATAAGATGGTACAGCCACTTTGAAAACAATTTAGTGGTTTCTTTAAAAAGTAAACATGCAACTGTCATCCAACCCAGTGATCATAATCCTGAGCATTTATTTCAGAGAAATGAAAACTTTTACTCACATAAAAATCTGCACATGAATGTTTATAGCAGCAGTATTTGTAATAGCCAAGAACTGAAAACAATCTAGATGTCCTACAATGAGTGAATGTTTAAACAAACTGTGGCATCTATGCCATTGCATGCTATTCAGCAATAGTAAGGGAAAGAAAAATGGATACATTCAGCCACCTGGATGAATCTCTAGAGAGTTATGCTAAAAATTTCCCAAAAGATTATATAGTATATGATTCCATTTATATAACATTCTTGAAATGTCAAAATTATAGTTACAGGGAGCAGATTATTAGTTTCCTGGAATTAATGAGGAGATGGGGCAGAAGAAAGTGGTTGTGGCTAAAAGGAATATATATATATATATATATATATATATATATATATATATATATATATGAGGGAACTGTGGCCAGGGGAATGAATGATTCCCAAGACTTTGCCTAGGACGTGGCCCAGAGGAAGAACATATGAAACATTTATTAAGCAAATGAATAAATGAAATTATTTGAATAAAGCCATTCAGTGAGGAAGAAACAGGTCTGACTATAGAATCCAGATGTCCTATTAGCCCTCTGTCAAATGTTCCAGACTTCTGCCTTGGGCCTATAAAATTAAGCTATACTTTTTTTTTGTTTGTTTTTAAATTTTTTTTTTTTTTTGAGAGAGTCTCGCTCTGTTGCCCAGGCTGGAGTGCAGTGGCTCAATCTTGGCTCACTGCAAGCTCCGCCTGCCGGGTTCATGCCATTCTCCTGCCTCAGCCTCCCAAGTAGCTGGGACTACAGGCGCCTGCCACCATGCCTGGCTAATTTTATTTTTGTATTTTTAGTAGAGAGGGGGGTTTCACCATGTTAGCCAGGATGGTCTCGATCTCCCGACCTTGTGATCTGCCTGCCTCGGCCTCCCAAAGTGCTGGGATTACAGGCGCGAGCCAGTGCGCCTGGCCTGTTTTAAAATTTTTTACTGTTGTCCCTCCTTATCCATTCAGGATGCATTATACACACACACACACACACACACACACACACACACGCACACCTTATCCATTCAGGATGCATTATATATATACACACATATACATACACACACACACACATATGCACACACACATATATATATATATATTTTTTAGACGGAGTCTCGCTGTCACCCAGGCTGGAGTGCAGTGGCATGATCTTGGATCACTGCAACCTCCGCCTCCTGGGTTGAAATAATTCTTGTGTCTCAGCCTCCCAAGTCACTGGGACTACAGGCGCCCGCCACCATGCCTGGCTAATTTTTGTATTTTTAGTAGAGATGGAGTTTTACCATATTGGTCAGGCTGGTCTCGAACTCCTGACTTCAAGTTCCTTCATTTTTAAAGGAGGTGTTAGACTCTAAGGTCTCTTCTAACTTTATAAGTCAAAAATCCAAAGGTTTTCAAGATGATCTAGTAGCCAATAATCATTATTAAGCATTGAGCTTGGTTTCTATTTGAGCTACAACTTGCTCTATAAACCCTTTGATTCAGAGATTGCCTCTATAGCTCTTCATTTACCCAATGCTACCAAAATAGCTTTTAACATAATAGGCACTCACTTAAGTTTTTATTGATGTTTTATATAATTACTTTATCACAAGGTCAATACTTCAGAACTAGCACTTCCTAAAGTAATTATCCATTCTCAGATGCACACCAAACTTAAATACCAGTCTAAAAAATCTTTTTCTATGCTGTGTAGTCCACCAGCTGTTTTAAGGCAATTATGTGATATTTAAATGTTCCATATTAATACTAATATAATTCAGCTTAAATGCATTTTAAAATTGTAACCATTTGTAACTAATCTTATACAACTATATGGCAAATATGATAAGCATCCATATTATAGAAGATAGGAATTTGTAGAGACCATCAGGCTGCAGATAACAGCTTATTGGTCTGAAAATCAAATCTCTAATGCTTAAAGAAGCCAGGAAATGCTTAAAGAGTTCTAATTTTCTCAGAAAATTTTTCTCTGATTTTCAAAGTAGAAAGTTCTTCATAGTGCTTGGTATTTTTAATGGATATTTTTAATGACCCTCAGATACCTGGTGAAGTTGTAGAACTAGTGTCTGTTTAGGAGTTAGAGACACTTTGGCTTAGTTTTGCCTAGTTTATATCTGCCTTTGTCTTCAAATTATGGATTTGTTATTTAATACAGTGGTCTTGAGGAATTAAACACAGATGCCACATGGTCTATGAGTTTAGGTTGTGGGCTTATACTCAAAAAAGTACCCCCTGCAATACTCCTTATGCAATGTCAACAGACTCATTCTCTATAATGCTATACAGTTTATTTACTTGTTTTTAGAGTTCATTGGCGGTCAGAGGCAGAAATCACTAGAAGACATTACTCTGATAGCAGCAAGAATGTCCAGAAAATTTTCTAGCAGTATGGGAAAAAAAGCAATAAAACTTACAGGTACTACCTCAGTCTCACTCAGATCTTACTTATCGATGGAAATGTTGAATCAATAGCTTCTTCTGTCAAATGACAGAACCCCAGTCCCCACCCCCATTCTCCTCTGCTTTTCCCTGGGATGCCCTGGAGATATGAGTGAGGGTGGGGTGGACTATTCGTATTTGAAATCAGCTAACTGAACCTCTTTGGATTCTCTGCTCCAAGTGCTTCCCCTGAGACTCTATTCTTAGCCAATGTCTGCTGTTGCTTTATTGGCCCCATTGACACTGCCTGCTATCACCCTCTGGCCTACTAACTACTCTCTGTTCATAGTTTGCTGGCCATATTGCACCCCACAGTATTCCACAGTTATGACATTCTATAGGTCAAGAGACATGATCAAATCCGAGAATTCCCGGGGCTGAGAAAAAAGAGTTATAAAATTTGATTGTTGATTGCGGGCAGGCTTCACTTCAAATATCAGCCCCAATTTTTTTTCAAACAAAATATCTATTTACCTCATGAAAATAGGAGAACCAATAATATAACTGGAGAGTGTTGAAGTAGATCATTCAATTCTACTTGCTATAATGTATAAGCCAGAGGTCTGAACTAGCCAGAACCACTAAACATATAACTGAGAAAGTGTAAGATCTCAAAAATTATAAAAGCCTGAGACCCTTTAACGAAGAAGAAAATGGTCTATCCACCTCAAATTTTTTTTCAGGTATTACAGTAATACTGCATTAGTGTTGTAAATATCATGATAATAAAAAAGCAATAAATATTTAAATCATTTGTCATTTCTTTTTATAAATTCACAGCAGTATATAATCTTTTCAGGAATAAATTTCAATTAAAATGGTTAAAACAAAAACGATTTGATCCTAAAGTGTAAGCCTCAAGTAACTTGGAAATTTGCATGGAAGTTCTTCATTCTTTGTAACAGATGCATAAATAAGATCCCATTGAAATCAGTGCTGTTAAAAGACCTATAAATGCTCACAATTATAGTAATTTTTATAATGTTCTTTGATAGCCTAAATATCCAGTGCTCAGTGCTAGGCTTGGTACATACATTATCTCAAATACAACAATTCTGTAGTGTGATGAGTTAACTGAGGCTCAGAATGGTGGAGTGATTTACCAAAGGTCATACTGGAGAGACAAAATTTGAACACTGTTTTTTTTATGGGTTCAAAACCTTATTCTTCAAGGCAAGATGAATCTGAGATTTATGAAAGATTATTAGAATGATTACAACAAGCTATATTCCTTCATCATTTCCTACCAGTGGGAGGAGGAAGTATGACAAACAGGTGAGAAAAATATGGGGATATATTTGCTCAGTAAAACCTTGGAGATATTTGGATACTTGCCGTAGAACTTTGTTTCCTGCCTCAAAGTGTAGTTTCTTTTTGCTACAAAATTTATCTTTAAAGAGAGTCATTGTAGGCTGGGTGTGGTGGCTCATGCCTGTAATCCCAGCACTTTGGGAGGCGGAGGCAGGTGGATCACAGGGTCAGGAGTTCAAGACCAGCCTGACCAATATAGTGAAACCTTGTCTCTACTAAAAATACAAAAATTAGCCTGGCATGGTGGCATGGGCCTGTAGTCCCAGCTATTTGGGAGGCTGAGGCAGGAGAATTGCTTAAACCCTGGAGGTGGAGGTTGAAGTGAGCTGAAATCGCGCCACTGCACTCCAGCCTGGGCGGCAGAGCGAGAATCTGTCTCAAAAAAAAAAAAAAAAAAAAAAGTCATTGTATTATGCCATTGCCAGACTATGTACTAGCTAGACCATGAACAAAGTGAACAGCTTAAAATATTTGAGTGATACTGTCCTTCTGTTTTCTTTGTCTTAAGAAAAATGAAAGAGCCAAAAAGATGTGATAGTCTATTCATCCTTCTTACACTGTACATAAAAGAACACATAGTGGGACTCAACACCCTGCAGTATGTTCAGAAGAGAATGATTTGGTTGATGGAATGAGCTAAAACCCTACCAAGCATCAAAGAACTAGAAATCTCCAGCAGAGGGAGTGATGTCCTTTCAGTCGTCTTCCAATAGTGAGAAATTCTTATGCTAAAAAGCCTTAGCCTTCCTCTCTGTGGTCTGAGAGGCCAGAAATAGAATGGAAGTTAGAAGGTAGACCTCTTCTCTCCACAAGAATGAGTTTCCTTACAATTTAGCCATATAAAATTTATATCATTGTCTCATAAGGTGGTAGATTCCTTACCACTGAAGAACTCAGGTGTTTGTACTCACGTACTGGGTGAGTATTATTAACACTTGGGGAATAGTAGACCATTGGTTTCAGTGTAGGTTTTTATTGAGTTTTCTGCTCCCTCTTCTTATCTTCCTTCTCCTCAGAATAAAATCTTACCTGGAATGCTAATCCTGTATATAAATCAGGTAAATGTGATATTTCTCAAGCTGGATTAGGGCTGAAGCATCATTGAGGAACCACAGAGCTCCATGAAACACAGCTTGAAAACCACTAAAAATTCCTGTAATCCCAGCACTCTGGGAGACTGAAGTCCAAAAGTTCAAGACCATGGAGACCTATCTCTACAAAAAATACAAAAATTAGCCAGGCATGGTGGTATGCGCCTGTAGTCCCAGCTACTTGGGAGGCTGAGGTAGGAGGATCGCTTGAGGCCAGGAGGTGGGGGCTGCAGTGATCTACTGCCCTATAGCGTGGGCAACAGAGTAAGACATTGTCTAAAAAGAAACACACACACACACACACACACACACACACACACACACACACACACCAAATTAAGCTTTGGATGGGAACTAGATATTTATGAGCCACCTTACTCTTCTGAGAATCTGAGTGAATGGAAACTTTAGATGTAGTGATGTTGACCTTCTAAACCTCAAACCTGAATTTGAACAAGGCAAACAATCTTAAATACTCAGTCTGTTTCTTCTCTCTCTTTTCTCTGTGTCTTAATGGAGCTGAAGGAGGCCAACAAGAAGATTATCATGGAGATTTTATTTAACATCACCTCTCTCCTTGTTTTCACCCCCATCGCCATTTTACCAAAAGAAACAAGTGTGACAAACAGGTGAAAAACAAGGAGACTTGCTTGACTATTGCAATGCTAGAGTCTGACTGCCAGGCTTCTTCAGAACTTTCTTCCATGCTCCAAAGTGTTTGCTATTGCTACAAATGTTGTCTTGAGAAACAATCATTTTATATTGCCTTTATAATGGAATTTTGAAAGGTTTTCAACCGTCTTTTGAAAATTGAAGCTGGGTAAGGATTTTCTGTTTGGGGTGGAGGAAACTAAGTCTTTTAAAACTTATTACCTAAATAAAAGTTCTATGACTACTACATTTCATTTAATCATCCTCCCAAAGGTCTTTATTTACTTCCAAATGTCATCTCTAAATTATATATCTTCAAGGATTCTCATTAGTTGTGTTCCCTGAAGCTCCATGGTGCCTGTTAAGTTGAATTATAATTTTAAAGAATGACAGGTTGGAATTGAACTTTTTTTTTCTTTTTTTTAGCATGGATCAACACAGAGTTCTTTCTGAAACCACCAGAGTAGGTAGAATTGAAACTTTGGCACCTACCACAACTTAAGTTGCTTTGTCAAGTCAGGTCTGGTTCCAGAGTATGATCTACTTCCTCCTTTTCTCAAAAGTAAGGCCACTCTAAAAGTTAAGTTTGTCAGAGCCTGGATGGCCAAGGATCAGATCCTGAATCCTACCTCTATGAGTCCTTAAGAGTTTCTGGGTACATTTGGCCGTACTGTATGTTATTTTACTAGGAGAAACCTTACTCTATTTCTAGACAAGTAGTGAGCCATTGATCTGTATTTATTGTTTAGCAAATATTTAATGAATGCATTGATATCATACTGGCGTTAGGGCATATCCCCTGGACTAATGGAAATAAATTTCACAAGTGACTGTTTTATTAAAATTAGAAATATATATATATGTGTGTGTGTGTGTATTAGGTTGATAATGGTAATGATGATGTTTACATGTACCTTAGACTTCTCTTTCAGTCAACCAAAAAAAAAGTGGACTCTTTCACTAACAAGATAGAAACTGGAAAAATGAAATTTCGAGGCCCTATACTCTATAAAGACATTTTTAAATCCTCCCTATATAGCAGGTGTGATAAATTGTATTCATCCAAACTTATGATGATCCAGCTGATTATCATCTAGTGGAGATTGCTCCCATAACTTGGGCACTAATGTGATAATAACTGTTACCATTTATGGAATGTTCATATTTTATTATCTGTATGCATTATCTAATTTAATTACAGCAATTATAGTAAATGATTTTATTATCCCTATTTTACAGATGAATAAATAGAGATCCAAGGGTCATAGTATTTGGCCCAAATCACAAAACCACCAATGTCAAGAGTTAGTTGTGCTTGGTTCCAAAACCCAAGTTCTTTCTGTGGTATTGCTTGGCTCACACTGCCCTTCTCATGCCTTTGGAATAAATCAAGACCTCATAATTGAGCAGGTGTGAATGTTGTTCAACTAGTGGCTATGCTGCTGGAGGGAAATTTTTTATTTTAATTTTTAAATTTTTGTGGGTTGAGGGGAAAAATTCATGAGAGATTATACTACTGCTCTATTGGATCAGGAATCAATGCAGGTTCAGAGTCTCCCAGAGTACAATTCTGTGTTTTCTCATGACCTGAAGAATAATCTGTGCTTAATGTTTACTGATGGTGTTGAAAAAACCTCCAGTCACTCTATTCCTAGAATGTTATTGTGAAAAGTTTCTTGACATGCTTTGCTAGAGTTTGTTAAGAACCAAGGGAGATCCCGGACTGTAGGAAATAACATTTTCCTTCAATTAAAAGACAGAAATACTTCTAGATCATTTATAAAAGATGTCTGGTAACTTCCAAGAAGCACATCTTACCTCAAGGGCTGAGATTTAATCTGTTGGAGGGAATATTCCAAAGTAAAGTTGTCAGCACCTGCTAGTTAAACCTTACATTTTGAAATGGTGGAAAACATCCATATTGACATAAGAATTTTGTCTCTAAATCCTGTAGACTTTATCAACTTAATTTAGCACAATTAATGCAGATCATCCCTTATGGATGGGCCTTAGTTCATGAATTATTTGGTTTGTAATGAGCTTTTTCAAATGACGAGAGACGCTTTGTGTTGAGCTTGCATCTTTGCCATCAATACAGCAAATTGCCCATCATTCATTAGGGCCCCATGCAACTTCCAAGTCAACAGGGAATAGAATAGAGGAAACACAGGACTGAAGGGGAAAAGTATATTGAGGAGTAGAGTTTTCAAGTTTCTGCTTTTGCAAGTTAACCTTTCACAAGGATTGAAGCGAACTAAAATTATGTATAACAAAATCCAATTCTCCTCTCCCTCTATCCTTGAATTAGAGGTATAATTAAAATTTCATCAGAAAAACAAAAGCAAAAAACTCCACCTGAGATTTTAGAATACTGTTGCTGTTATTTTTATCTTCTAACTTTAACTGAGCGTCCCCTTTGGATAATATTTATCCCTTGATATTCTTCTTAGTACTCTGAAAAACCACAGAGATGCCCCCCCAGTCTAAAAGACAACAGCTCTACCTGAACAATCCAGGCAATGAAGAAAAAACAACAAATAATGACAAAAACATCTACCTTGGTTTAGTTTTGAATTTTGCATCAGTCTGGATATTTGTTGTTAGGTGTTTGTTCACATTTGATAGACATTGTTTGTATCCCATAGATAGATTTGCTAGGTTTGGACTCAGCATATAGATTCATTTATTTGTTTTTTCATAGACTCAATCTATGAGGTAGCTATGATGATTATTAGCCCCATTAAACAGATGAAGAAGCTGTAATTTAGTAGTAAGTGATTTCCTTAAAGCATTGTATTAGTCCTTTCTCACACTGCTACAAAAAACTGCCTGAGACTGGGTAATTTATTTAAAAAAGGAGGTTTAATTGACTCACAGTTCTGCATGGCTGGGGAGGCCTCAGGAAACTTAAAATCGTGGCAGAAGGGGAAGCAGGCACATCTTACATGGCAGCAAGTGAGAGAGCATGTGAAGGAAGCGAAGGGGAAAGAGCCCCTTATAAAACCATCAGATCTCATGAAAACTCTCTCACTACCATGAGAACAGCATCAGGGAAACTACCCCCATGATCCAATCACCTCCCTGCCTTGACACCTGGGGATTACAGATCCCTTCCTCAACATGTGAGGATTACAATTTGAGATGAGATTTGGGTAGGGACACAGAACCAAACCATATCAAGCATGTTCCCCCAAAGTTTTACAGCTGGGATTTTTAATCCACTGTTTCAAATTACCTAGAGTTAGTTACATTTGGAAGAAGATATAGTGGTGGTATAGTCAGAAAAGGGACAATTGAAGTGTAGTCTGCCACCATCGGCTTGACTAACTGTTACTGGATGGAGGATAACTTTGTTCAAAATTAGTTAACTCTTTCAGGATATATAGCCTGAGATTATCTATCTATCTATCTATCTATCTATCTATCTATCTATCTATAGATATATATCTTGAGATATAGATATATATCCTGAGATATAGATATATATATCCTGACATATAGATATATCCTGAAATATATAAATCCTGCGTATGTATATATATATATATGTACAAACTTCTCATGAAAATTTTTAGGCTCTCAAGTATTTGACCTCTGAAGATTTTTCCAGAATTAACTTTTTGAAAATATTCCCATATGTATTCCCACTTTAGCTTAATTGCAATGGAATTCTTACTATTATTATGACATTTGGGTCATGCCTTGTGCCTTTGTTCATGGTGCCACTTATGTAAATTTTTCACATCCTTAAGTGCTAAAGTGCCACTTTCTCTGTGAATCCTTCCTTGATATTCAGTCACAATTAAATACTCTCTCATTTAAGTGCTTTCATCGAGTTATGTATATTATTATGTCATCTCCGTGTATTTGAGTTAGTTATTACAAACTCCTTGAAGGCCAGTCCTTTTTCTCTTCCAAACATTTTTACTAGTTTTTAAATAAGACAGAAAAACAGGGACAAAATGTGAAATAATTGAATAGAAAGAGAGATTTTTTTTTTTCTTTTTTAACTTAGGCATCAAAGGAAGAAAAAACTTCATGGAGGAGAACACATGTAGCACACTTTTCTCTATTTTCATCATGCTTAAAAATAAAGATTTCCTCTTCTCCATTTGCCTTTTGAAAATAAATGTTGAAAAGTTTTTTGCTTGGTGAATGAGATCTAATTATGTGCTAGTAATTTCTTGAAAGAGGCAAGAGTTTACTGGGTCTCCTGATATTGACTAGCATTTGGGTCTCTTGTGCAGTCACACTCAGGACCCCAGTGTGAACACCACTGTGCTCGTAGATAATTGGATCTGTGTTCAGAGTTTGATACATCTGCCCAGAGAGGATTGGCTTAAAGTCAGAGGCAAAGTTTAAAATAGTAAAAGTAGAAGGAGTAAAGTAAGAGGACAGGTTTTTTGTTTTTCTTTTTTGAGTTGTTAATTGAATCATTAAAAATGCCATTTTGAAACAGGGAAGGTAGTGTGTATAATTGCAAGCATTAAAAAGAGTAATAAATGTTACAGCACCTCTTTTAGACATGAGTATTGAGAGCTGTTAACAGAATTTCACAAGTGGAAGATTCACCCAAATGTATTTGAACATTTGCATGGTTGCCTTGTGCCTGGCAGTGTCTTGAGTTTGAAGAAATCTTACCTACAAAAGGTTGGGATCTGTTGTGGGAGGAGAGATCATGCAAAAATTGGAGGGGTTGACATAGATGTCTGGAAGCACCAAGGAGGGAACAAATGACTCTCTCCAAAGAAATCTGGTAAGGCTTCACCTCAGAGGTGACATCTGCCTGACCAAGAAAAAAATAGTGAAGCAGAGCATGTTATGCAAAGGGTACAGGCTATGCTCAGCTTCGGAGGTGTTAAAAGGTGGGGTGTGTTCAGGAATAGTGAATAATCCAGTGTAGTAAGATGCAGTGCTGGCAGCCGTGTTTCCTGAAGTGAGGCTGGAAATGTAAGGTAGGGAGGGATGATGAAGAGTCGTCTATCCTGTGACAAGAGGTTTGAACATTATCCCAGGTAATAAAGCCTTTAAAAGGGAATTTAGTGCAGGAGGGGAGCGTAGTACAACCATATACCATTATATCTTATAAGGACTTTTTATTATTTCAGTCCCTTAGGACTAAATTTACAAGCATGAAAACAACCATCTAAATTAAAAGGAAGTGTCAATGCTTTAAGGCCAGAGGAACCATCAACCAAATAACTAGCAGCATTGTTTAGGGTGAAATAAATCAGGTCCTGTCCCTAAGTGGGTTTGCCATTCTCTTCCAGTTTTTCCCATGAGTACAGATTGTAAGCTTTCTGGAGAATTATTTCCGCAATTAAAATGCTAGAGTCAGTGCTAAATTATTTAAACCTCAATAATTGCTTGATGACTAGTAATTGTGGACTTTGGGAACTTTTGCAGAGTTAAATATAAGGATTCTGAAAGGTCATTAAAATTCCCTAATGTTTTTCCCCACGCGTGCAAGGCTTTTGGGTCTTTACACCTTAAGTCTTAAGCAGGAAAAGAGCAATGAATACTTTTTTGGAGGCTTACTACAATGATCAAATCTGTCTAAGATGTTATAATGAAAACTGTGTGAAGCTCATTCTTACTCTGGAAAGGGGCCACATCTCTTACCACAATGGACTGATGAATGCACAGCTTAATTAGCAACTCTGCCTCCAGTGGGAGATCAGCAACTTTTCAAAATATCTTTGTTCAATGTCATTTTTTCCCCAGCCCTTTGACTAAACAGATAAATATTAAAATTCATTTTCCCCCTCCCTCTGTGTCTTTCTTCAAGGGTCTTTTCTTTTTTGTGTTATCTCCCTCTCATAACATGGACTGTTTATCTTGAGATTCTAGTTGGAAGAACAGGAGGATTCTGGCAGGGTTAGAAGTTGTCTCTTCTGACTTCTCTATTTCAACTTCACTTAAAAAGTCAAAGGTGTAGGTGCAGATTTGAGGAATAGAATTAAGGGTTTGAAACATGGGCTTTAGCAGGCTTTTCTCTTTGGTTCTCCTTCTGGTCTCTAAGGAAGTAAGAAAGTGTGAATTTTGAGATGTTTTTCAACCCAATCATTTACCCAATTGATACAGAAATAAAATTAGGTTAAAAAACCAGACAAACAAACTGATCACAAAATTCTATCTATATCTTTTGAATGTAAAATATTTAATAAACCAAAAGGATTAAACTCATTAAATGAAAAAATGAATGGAGGAAGCATTCATAAAAGGGCATTATACAAACTGCGGGGATAGACAAGAGAAGTAACTAATCCCACAACGTTTCTTTTTTTATTTATTTTTTTAACCCTGATAAGAGATATAAATAAGGAGAAAAATTCAAGCTTTTTCTATGTATAAAACTTCCTTTAAAGAAGCCAGAAGAACATTTCTTCCTTCTCTACAGGCTGAGTTGAAGTGGGGAAGAGGCAATAGCTTGGCTCTGGGAGTGGGCTCTTCATTTTTCTACAATCCGGGTAGGGTGAGGTGGGGTTGTACTATTAGTGTTATTTTTGTTTCCTGAAGTTCCTACTTTTTGCACCTGGTGAATAGGACTTAAGTTGTACTTCATTGCTATTATTTGAACACTAAATATTATTTTTGTAGTAATTACATCTTTTAGTGCATTCATAAATGGTCTAAAATGATTACTGTGGAACTCATTTTACTGCCAAGATTAAATTTATAAGCAATATGCTAAGCAACTCAATTCAACAAATATTTATTAAGTGCTTCCCCTTTATTAGTACTGGAGTTAGATCAATGAATAAGAAAATGGTCCTACTTGCAAGGAGGTCACAGCCTGGTAAGATCAAGGAAGAATTGTCGAAAAGAGCCAAACTAAATGCAATGAACTCTGTAAGTATGTGGGGGAATGTAGATCCTAGAAACCATTTTTCGTTTTCTTTTGAGGTTAAAAATGAATGCTTTTTGGGGCAAACTTAATTATCAGATGGCATGGGACAGCTACAAGCTAATTTTATTTTATTATTATTGTTTGGGACAGGGTCTCACTCACGTCACCCAGGCTAGAATGCAATAGTGTGATCATGACTCATTGTAGCCCCAACCTCTTGGGCTCAAGTGATCCTCCCACCTCAGCCTCCTGAGTGGCTGGAACTACAGGCACACACTACCATGCCTGGATAATTTTATAATTTTTTGTAGAGATGAAGTCTCACTATCTTACTCAGGCTGGTCTCAAACTCCTGGGCTCAAAGGCTCCTCCTGCCTTGGCCTCCCAAAGTGTTGGGATTACAGGTGTGAGCCACTGCACCTGACCTAATTTTGATATTAGGTTAATATTAGGTTTAAAAGAAAATCTTACATTCTAAATATAGAAATTGAGATTTTTCCCCAGAAGGAAAATGAAGAGTTCAACACAAAGGTATTGGAGGCCCAACACAAAGAGTTCAACACAAAGGTGCTGGAGGCCCCAAAACATGGCAGAAGCTGAGGCTCACTTAGAGGAGATGACCAGGAAAATCATTCTGGAAGCACAAATAGCTGAGGCACCTTGAGAAGAGGGACATCAACTATTGATTTTTATTGTTTAATTTTATATTGTTTGCTGAGCCATACATGTGAAGAAGTGACATAAGTTCCTCACCCCAACTTTCTCAATTGACCTAAACCTTTGGAGTTATCTACTATATATGATGTTGACTTAGTGTATTACCTAATATGGACATTCTCACACATTGAGAAAGCATGTGAGAAAGAGAGAGAGAGAGAAAAGTTGAATTTGGCAATATTAAAATTTAATAAGAAGCCTTTTTATTTCAGCATATATGTAAATTGTGACATTTCAAAAATAAATTTTATTTTTATTTTTTTGATTTAAATATAGGGAGATTGTGGGTACCGTCCTTTTTTCAAAACTTATGTCCTTTAAATGACTTAATACAGCCTGCTCAGTGTTATGTTATAGAGTGACAGGATTGAGGTAGTGCCCACCGGGTCACACTAAGAAAGAAGGGAGAACACACCAGAAGGTAACATGAAGGACAGATTGTAAACTCAGCAGATGCAGGTACTTGGAACCTGAGATACTGAAGAGAAAAGTAAGTCCTCTAAGAATCTCAAGGGCTAGTGCTGGGATAGAAATGTAAGCCAATTCTTAGCTTCCATCTCAAGGGACAAGGAAATTCTGCAAGCTGAACGACTTGAGAAAATGCAAGGCTGACAGCCAGGTTACACATGCCACTGAAGTGTAATGCATATTTAGTCATGGTGCTTTCCCTAAGCAGTCCTGGAAGGGAAGGGTAATGTTTGCAAATGGGATTCTGAAAATAGCTATGTGAGATCTTTATTAATTGCTTCTCTTTATTGAGCATTTTAAAAAAGATAGCTCTGACTTCTGGGTAGAGAATAGACTGTATGAAGTCAGAGTAAGTCAGGGACCTGTTAGGAGACAGCCACAAGTTGTGTCACACTATGGCACATTAGAAGTTTGTATAAAACCTTCCTTGCATAGCATACCTGAAAACACTGGATAAAAAAAGAAAGCTCATTATCTTTAATGTATAATGGAATTTAAGGAAAAGTAATGGAATTCCTCCAAAGTCAGAAAGTAAATATTGAATGCACAGGGTTAAACATACTCTGGTGCAGGAATTGGCCTTGGTATTCTGTTATCTACCATCCTTGACAGCCAATGATTTCAATTTTAATGGGGCCAAAGCATGGTAGGAGGTCATATCTGCAAGTCCTGTAAAAAGCTGGGTGCCCCATGGAATAGTGACATCATTGGGTAAACTAGGAAAAATCTGTCCCTCCTCCCAAAGGAGCATGGCTGTAGGGATACTTATCTATATTGACTTTGGCTCTGAATGTTGTAGAAAATAAAAAAGTCCCCTCTGAGAACTGCTGACCATAGCCCACACTTGTGCAGATTTAGTTTCTGAATTAACAATCTCCGGAAGCCCTGAAACTCTAAAACCTAAAATTTTGTGTTTATTAGACTCTCAAGATACTGAAAAATGCATATATAAACCTTCCCTGGAGGGATGAAGTCAACAATTCCACAGCATTCTACTATGAGCCCACAATCCTAAAGATATGAGAAATCATCGAAACTAACAAACTACAGTCATACCACAAAATTACAGCTATTGAAATGATCAAATACAGATTATAAAATAAATATATTTAATTAAATTAAAAAATAAAAGAGTAGAAAGAAACCATCAACATTGACCTGGTAGATCTGAAAAAGAACCAAATATAACTTATAAGGTGAAGAAGGTAATTGTCATTAGAATAAATGGACAGTATGAACGAGTTAGACACAACTGAAAGGAAGATTACTGAACTGAAAGATGGAGCTAGAAAAGTTGCATAGAATGCAGCAAGGAGGTGGACAATATGCACATGATTTTAAGAGACATGAAGGATAATATGAGGAGACCCAATATGAATCCAGTCATTGTTCTAGGAGATCATAGAAAAACATGGAATGAAGCACATGTTGAAAATTTGATTGAGATTTGATTGAAGAAATGGTTGAGATTTTCCAAGAAATGATGAAACACTCCATTTCTCTGATTCCAGAATGTCAATGAGTCTCAAGCATAATAAATAAAATAACTCCCTGCGTAGGCATATAGGGAAACGGGAAGACTGTCAAGGCAAAATGAGGTTATATCAAACTTCAGGGGAGGTAGCTTATAGGAGTAATTGTCAAAGTGAAAAGATGTGGGCAGATTCAGGCAACGTTTCAGTGCTTAAATTGGTACAACTCGTTGATGGGATAGGTTTAGGGGATGAGGAGAAAGTGGGTATCAAGGATGACTGCTACAGCTGGGCTGATGACTGGTGTCGTATTAACCAGGAAAGGAAAGATGGGTTTTGCCCCTTGATGTGTGGGCATGGCACCCCCATTGAATACATGGGAGGGAGGAAAATATAGTCAGTGTTTCACACTTATCCAGGTCCAGCTTACCAGTTTCTGCCCACAGAGCTCCCCAAGTCAGTCCGTTGACTGACGTGCAAGGCCATAAAATAATCCGGGGGCTCAGCCTCCAGACAGTTGTCTGGAGCTGTGGGGCTTCAAAGAGGAAAAATGGGTGGTTGTCAGGAAACTCAGTCAATGTGTCTTGGAGAGAGCCTGAAGCCAATGCCTTGAGTGAAAAGGTGACATTTCTGCCCGGGCTCTTTTCTGAGACAGCAAGTAATTTTAGTTCGATTCCCACCAGGGTTTTCCTGTCACTTTATCCTCAGGCGCAATCTTAATCTTGCATTGTTCAAGCCAGTCAGTCACTGTCACTTCTTGTTTCAGCAAGATATTTTTTCAGAGCTTTCTGGTTTTCCTCAAAATGTTTTCAAGGGCAATGTATGCTATTATAAGCATGGCTAAAAGAAGAAAGGCTTGGTTCTGAATCTACAGCTTGTCCTGGGCTTCTGAATGGGAAATAGAGTTTTCTGGACATTTGGATTGCTTTCTGCATGACGCTTTCAATAAAAAAGAAACAATCATTTTGCAAAACCCTGTAATAATGTTTTATACTTTTTAAAAAATTTAAATCACATTTTGAAACAGGCTCAAAGGATATGTTTTCTGTTTTCTAGTGACTGACTCTCCAGCTTCCTCCTTATCCCCGAGTAAATTCTCTGTCCCCTTTGAAGCGTCTGGAAATTGCATTCCCAGACTTCTCCAAACCCATCTTCTGTTTTCCCTCTGAAGTTTCTTTGCTTACCTTCAAATTCAGAACCTTGGCCCTTGACCTTGGATTTGAGTTTTTAAAATAAATGTTCTAATATTAGAATAGTGTTAGATTTGAAAAAAAAAATGCAGACAGTACAGAGAATTCTGCATGCCCTTTACGTAGCTTCCCCTATTCTTTACATCTTACATTTATTGTAACTAAGAAATGAACGTTGGTACATTACTGTGATATGAGGGAAACTCCTCACTTTATTTGGATTTCACTAGTCCTTTATCCACCCAGGATACCACTTTACATGTAGTCATCATATCTCCTTAGGCTCCTCTTTACTCTGACAGTTTCTCAACTCTGTTTTGGATGACATTGACAATTTGGAGGAGAATTAATCCAGTATTTTGTAGAATATTTGGGTTTTTCTGACGTTTTCTCATGATTAAACTGGAGTTCTAGGTTTTGTGGAGGAACATTACAGAGCCAAAGTGCCATTTTTTTTTTTTTTTGAATCAGATTGTACCAAGGGCACATACTGTCATCATGACTTACTGATGTTGACCTTGATCATGTGACTGAGGTAGTGTTTGTCAGGTTTATCCGCTGTTAAGTTACTTTTTTTTGTTTTCCCCTTTCCATACTCTGTTCTTTAGAAGTAAGTCACTAGGTGTATTCACACTTAAGCAAGTGGGTGGGGAGGGATCAAATTCCACCTCTTGGAGGAAAGAGTATCCACATAAATTATTTGAAATTCTGTAAGGAAGATTTGCCTTTTCGCTAGATTTCTGTATTGTTATTCAATCATTTATTTATATAATTGGACCTGATTTCAATTTTCAATCCCCTGCCCAGTCTCCCTTATAAGGTTAGATTTCATTTTTGTTTTTTAAGTCTCACTTTGTCACCCAAGCTGGAGTGCAGTGGTACTATTATAGCTCACTGCAGCCTATGACTCCTGGGCTTAAGCGATCCTCCTGCCTCAGCCTCCGGAGGCTGAGGCCACAGGTGTGCACCATTCATGCCTGGATAATTTTTATTTCTATTTTTTGTAGATACAGGGCCTGGCTCTGTTGCCTAGACTGGCCTCAAATTCCTGGACTCAAATGTTCCTCCTGACTCAGCATCCCAAAGTGTTGGGATTACAGGCATGAGCCACTGTGCCAGGCTCGTTTTGATTCATAAGGCGTTTTGCTTTGGGTACTGACTGTTTCAGTTTTGAATTCTCCAGACGTTACCTTTCTCTTTGAGGAGAAAGAGAACAATGGACGGAAGAGAGTAGATAAACAAGAAATGGAAGAGTGGGGTAAACAGATGTAGAGGGAAGAGAATATGGCTGGATTTAAGATAAGCGAGGAATGAAAAAGGAGCAGCTGGAGGTCATTAGAGCAAGAGGTGACTGAAAACATGTTCCCAGGGAACCTCCAGAAAACATGGAGAGAGCACTGGGATTTCCATATTTTAAGGTAAGGAGTGATTCTGGAAAGATTCTGTGGGCATCTGGGTGGCAGATATCCAGGTAACACTTAAAGGTAAGGAGATGGGATCATTGAAGCCTTAGAGATAAACCCATAAACTTCCTAAAGATGAAGAATCTTTGGACTTAAGTGTTTTTGTGGATTGCCTAAGGTCCAAGTTGTTACCAGCCGAGCTAGAATTAGAAGTGAGGTTTCCTGATTCCCCATCTAATTCTTATTCTAGGATGCTGCAGCTGTTTCCTTGTAAGCTGATTCTGATACTAATAGACTGGGGTTTTCCATTCCCCTGGGAAGTTTGAGACTATTACTAGAAATAGCCTCAATGGGATAGAAACAACTCACAGGGGCCCAATTCCCTTCTTGGTGATTTAAATGTTAATACCTTGGCACTTCTCCAGGCAAGTAGGAGATCAGAAAGCAGCTGAGGAACTGGGCCTATTCTAGGAAGCCCCAGTCTGTGCTGTTGGTTAAGTCATGCTTTGTAGTCCTTGAAGACAGAATTAGAGGCTTATAAGAGATTCCTAACAGAACCCAACCATCCTTTCATCGTGTGTCAATGGCAATATTTCTCCCTTTCTCTCTAGAATAGTAGAGGCATCCAGGAAGCTACTGAATCAGACATGCTTCTATTAAAAATCTGGACCCTTCTTTGGAAGCAATCGGTTGCTGTAGCACAGATGTAGTGCAGACAGGTGCTTGGTAAACTTGTATCTGTGTGTTTCTCTGCCAGAGCAACCTGCTCCATTTTCTCAGACATTTTAGCTGACTTTGTTGTTTCAACATCCAGCTACTTGGAAGCAAAACATCCAAATGGAAAATAAAACTAGGCACTTAAAGATGTGGTGACTTAGTTTACTCTCCAACAAACATCTGGAAATTTGGAACATCTGGGTTGTTTGCTTTGAAACATTCAGTTTTCATCTATTTATTGTTCTATATATTAATTTTGCCTGATTTATCCTGGTCCAGTTTTAGGCAATGACTGAGAGAAAGCCACCAATCAACAAGTGTGGCTTAGGAGCCACACTTTGGGTTTAGGAGCTCATAAACTTTTGTAAAAGAACAGTAGGAAAGTACTGAAAAATATGAAGAAGAAAGAAAAAATGGTCCATTTTTCTACTACCAAATATGGTCACTGTTTTGACATTTTAGTAATATTTTTATCTTGTCATTTTTTTCTATATGTGGTTTTGTCAAAGTATAATTCTGACAAACACATTATACATCTCTTGTCCATATTTTATTTCCTTATATAACAAATTAGCATTTTCCATGCTAACAAAATATTAGAATACTATTTTAATTACTGTATTAATTATATGGCCACATCATAATCTACTTAAGAGATTATCTCTCATTGTTTATTATTTAGATGATTTCCAATATTTGGTGGTACAAATAGATTTTTAGCTTAAGCTTTTTCTGGATTTGGAATTTTTTTATTTGGACAACTACCTAAAGTTGGAATTAAAGGTTATTTTTTAAAAGGTTTGGGTTGACCAGGTCTTAAAGAGACTCACATCTTCTAGATTTTTTCCCTTGAAGACAAAATCAATACCTAAATTATACCTAAAATCAATACCTAAATAGTGATTCTCAAATTCTTTATCACTGAGAATCTTAAAAAAAATGCTTATGTACTTTATCTTTTAAACTACTTTTGTCTGCCACAACTAATTGTGCAACATGTGATTTCTATTTTCATTTATTTGCTTTCAAAGGCATACATAATGAAGTATATCCTTATCTTCTGTCATCTCTCAAATGACTGAGATGGGCCAGTTGACTCAAATTAAGGGTTTCTGTCCATCAGCTTGAGCTGTATGTTTTCTTGGTATTATTAGATTGGAAAGGGGTCCAGAAGGAGTGGGAGGTAAGGATGGTGAGTTGGAGCTAAATTATTTAGGGAGAACCAAAGTTTAAGGCAAGGAAATAGGAATGGTGTCAGATTAAAAGGGCAGGAAGACAATGGTGAGTCTATAATTTCTATATAGAGTATGACTAAACTAGAAGGAAATTTTATATTTTAATTTTAAAAAGTTCAGAGACAGAGCAGTTCCAAGGTTACACAATGAATCAGTGATGTCACCTAGAATCTAGGCTCTTTCTTACTTCTTTCTTATTCTTCCACACCCAGGATGCTAGCTTTGTCTTGATGCGTGTTTACTTAGGGTCACACTATGGCATCATGTTCTTGATCAAAGGAATCCAAAGGCGTCTCAAAACTTTCAAAGGCATTCAGAGGCAGAAATAAAGAAAATAGTTTGTATCAGATATCTGTCTCTCTCTTTATCATAAGGAAAATATTTTCCAGGAGCCCCTAGCTAACTTGCTCTCAGATGTCACTGGACAGAATTAGATCTTCCACCCATATCTGAGTCAACCACTGGCTTGGTAGTCTTAAACTAATTAGAGTTCAATCCTTGGGGGAGAAAGTGGCCCATCTTCTCTGAGAGTTTTGCTCCCCCATATCTGAAAAAGGAATGTTATCATTATAATTTTTTTTTGCAAGAGTGGAGAAATGGATTTGTTAGGGATATTGCATACAGCATCTGCTATAGCCAGCATCCTTATTTGAGGAGGATGCTAGGTGATTTCTTTATGCTATTTTTGCATAAAAAACATTTAAAATTTTTTGAAGGTCTTTTTTTCTTGGAGAAATTTGTGTGTGTGGTGGGGGAAGGGGTGATTAAAATTATGGGGCTAAAGCTTCCAAAGCCACTTGATGGCTTCTACATAGAAGGATGGGTAATCAAGCTCGAAATTCAAAAGTAGTTTAAGTGAAGCAAGAGAGAAATAGACTTTGAAGCAAGATAGAGAGGTTTGGGTAATTTTTACGAACAATGTTGGAGATTACAGGAATTGTCAGAAGGGCTATCTTCTCTGATGCATTCTGGGTCACACTAGTATAAAAGTTCTGAGTCAGGGCTGCCAGTAGGTAACAGACAAGAATAAAGAATAGTAGTTTGTTTCTACTAGGTTGTTTGAAATATTGGAACTAGTTTATGGAACTGTAGTTGTTTGGGACCTCAGGACAGAAGTCATAAAATCAGAGGTCTCCAAAATTTTTGCTTGTTTCACGCTGTCCTTAATTCACTGGGAAGGGTTTGAAGTTCACAGAACAGCTAGAGAAATTGGGTTTACTGTAAGTGTGTGTTATGATTTCAATGTTTTTGTCCCATCGAAAAATGGGAAATGTAACCCCAAGGCGACAGTGTTGGGAGGTGGGGCCTAATGGGAGGTATTTAGGTCATGAATGGATTCATGCCACTAAAAAGGCGCTTGTGGGAGTGGATTCTCATTCTTCCTCTCTTCTGCCATGTGAAGAACAGCATCCTTCCCCTACAGAGGATGCAGCCTTCATCGTGGGAGTGGAGACTGGGCCCTTTCCAGACACCAAACTTGCTGGCAACCTCGATTTTGGACTTCTGAGCCTTTAGAACTATGAGAATGCACTTCTGTTCTTTGTAAATTACCCAGTCTTAGGTATTCTGTTATAGCAGCACAAAATGGACTGAGACAGGATGCTCTTACTGTTTTCCCAGGATTAGATATCATCTCTTCTGGCAAGCTTGCCTTGACTTTCAAGGTGGTGATTGATTCCTGTTCTGTGGGACCTCTGTGCTCACCCCTGAGTTTACACTTTCCACCCCTACTTCTATAGCCTACGGTCTGATACAAGGAACACATGGCATTTACTATATGAATAGTGGAGAATGAATCCACAAGTGAATGGAATTAAATAAGCTATAGCATGCAGAAAAGGAATTAATTCCCTTTGTTCTTTTAGAAGAGTCACGATAACCAGAGTAGAACATTTAAAAACCTACTTACACATATACAGTAAATTTTCGTAAACCTTCTTCTTTCATTTCTTATAATCCTATTTAAACAAATCCTTGAAAGCAGTGGAATTTCACCCAGCCTTGAAATTAACAGCTAAGTATTCAAAAAATAAAAGGGACAGATTGTGTTATCAGATTTGTGCCCTGAAACCAACCATCCCCTGCCTCTTTTGTACAGTTATAAAGACCTAAATATGTTTCCAAAAAGCCTGTTTACTCAATCTGTATGCTAATAAAGATGGAAGTCTGGAATTTGACCTTTCTTGTTTAAATACATTCTAGAGGAATATGTTTGGCTTTTGAATCTCAGTAATGAGTTAATTTTTGAACCTGAATTGCCAAAAAAAAAAACAAACCCTACCTCAAATCAGATTGTATTCAATGTACTAGATACTCCTAGAATCCTAGCACATGGTAATATTTATTAATAGTATTACCTTACAATTCGTGTCTTCATAATCTATATAATAGAATACTTAAGCCAAGTATGAAAGATGATTTAAGAGCCCTCAGAAATAATGCCGCATATGTACAACCATCTGATCTTTGACAAACCTGACAAAAACAAGAAATGGGGAAAGGATTCCCTATTTAATAAATGGTGCTGGGAAAACTGGCTAGCCATATGTAGAAAGCTGAAACTGGATCCCTTCCTTACAGCTTATACAAAAATTAATTCAAGATGGATTAAAGACTTAAATGTTAGACCTAAAACCATAAAAACCCTAGAAGAAAACCTAGGCATTACCATTCAGGACATAGGCATGGGCAAGGACTTCATGTTTAAAACACCAAAAGCAATGGCAACAAAAGCCAAAATTGACAAATGGGATCTAATTAAACTAAAAAGCTTCTGCACAGCAAAAGAAACTACCATCAGAGTGAACAGGCAACCTACAAAATGGGAGAAAATTTTCGCAATGTACTCATCTGACAAAGGGCTAATATCCAGAACCTACATGAACTCTAACAAATTTACAAGAAAAAAACAACCCCATCAAAAAGTGGGCAAAGGATATGAACAGACACTTCTCAAAAGAAGACATTTATGCAGCCAAAAGACACATGAAAAAATGCTCATCATCTCTGGCCATCAAAGAAATGCAAATCAAAACCACAAAGAGATACCATCTCACACCAGTTAGAATGGTGATCATTAAAAAGTCAGGAAACAACAGATGCTGGAGAGGATGTGGAGAAATAGGAAGACTTTTACACTGTTGGTGGGACTCTAAACTAGTTCAACCATTGTGGAAGTCAGTGTGGCGTTCCTCAGGGATCTAGATCTAGAAATACCATTTCACCCAGCCATCCCATTACTGGTTATACACCCAAAGGATTATAAATCATTCTGCTATAAAGACACATGCACACGTATGTTTATTGTGGCACCATTCACAATAGCAAAGACTTGGAACCAACCCAAATGTCCAACAATGATAGACTGGATTAAGAAAATGTGGCACATACACACCATGGAATACTATGCAGCCAGAAAAAATGATGAGTTCATATCCTTTGTAGGGACATGGATGAAGCTGGAAACCATCATTCTCAGCAAACTATCGCAAGGACAAAAAACCAAACACCGCATATTCTCACTCATAGGTGGGAATTGAACAATGAGAACACATGGACACAGGAAGGGGAACATCACACACTGGGGCCTGTTGTGGGGTGGGGGGAGGGGGGAGGGATAGCATCTGGAGATATACCTAATGTTAAATGACGAGTTACTGGGTGCAGCACACCAACATGGCATATGTATACATATGTAACAAGCCTGCACGTTGTGCACATGTACCCTAAAACTTAAAGTATAATTAAAAAGAAAAATAGAAAATATCAACAACAACAAAAAAGAAGCTATGAAGATGGCTAATGTTGCAAGTTTAATTTTTGGTAAGAATATAAGTTTTTCATAAAATAAATATTATTTTAGGCACATAGAGAGCCTTTTCATTATTAGACAATTATCTTAGAACACTGGCCAAGGAGTCAGATAAGTCAAAATTGGGTCCTGGATGTACCTTGAGTCATCCATTAATTCTTTCTGGGCTTCAGTTTCTTTTTCAAGAAGCTGAAGGTAGTGCTACAGGTCTTACCTATCTTACTGTTTTTGAGAGAAAATGAAGTGATAACGTCAACGGATGTTGAAGTCTGTAAAGGTCATAAAATTGCAAAGTCTTCCAGTTAGTCACAAGAGCCCATAGGCAGACTTCATGAAAGAAGATTATCTATTCTTATCAAGAGAAAAACAAGCAACAGGCCAGTGAAATCATATCCATATACGACAACAGTGCTTGCATTTTCATAAGGAAAATTTCATTGGTTAGATGTGGTATTTTTGCCATCTTGTCTTGTCTTAGACATTATTTCCATTGTGACTTAATCAGAGATATGAAGTTAAGCAGTCCTCAAGGAAGACAGTATCTAAAGTTTGCTATATATTTAAAAGTAGTGAGAAAAAATAAAACCTAGAGATATAAACGGAAAGTGGAAGAAGGAAAAGAAATCTATTTTCTTTTAAATAGTGCACATAATCTCTGAAATGTGAGTGTTTGGGGGCACGGTGAGGGTAGGGAGGAGGAAGACAAAGAAAGAAGAAATCAGAACACACTGTTTTGATCGCTAAGGATGAAGTGGAGCTGTTTAATAGCCAGATTGCTCCCATACTGTGTGTATCTATTGTGCTGTGGCTGAACTTTAAGAGGCAGTTCTGTTGTTCCTGTTAATTTCAGCACAGTGTGAAACCCTTTCCCCCCTCCCCTTTACTTAAAGGGAATCGTTAGTTCAGTTGATGCACATTTCACTGAATCCACAAATCAATAAACCACTTGGAAAGACGTAAAGTGTGAATCTTCCTGCATGGTCTCCTGATAGAAGACACAAAGCACAGCAATAAGATCTGAAATCCCCAACTGGGAGTTAAGCCTGCTTTTACTTGTCTGGCTTAGCAGATGACGTCAATTGGTGATGGCTTATGAATGTTATCTCTGTTACCCTCTTTCTGTGGGCCTCTCACTCTTCCAGCTCAGTGTCTAATGGCTGGCTCACAATTTCATGTCGTATCTTGAGAATCAGTGGAGCATAGCTTTTTACCAGTGGAACTGGCAATGAGACAGAAGCCAGTGGAACCAATCCAGCTGCAGGTTCAGAAATATGAAGTAGTCTGCTGGGTAAGGTACAAGATCATGGAGTATGGCAAACTTTGGGCATAGTCCAAACCATGGACAAAAACCAGTCTGTATCTGGTCACAGGGCACAGCACTGGACTGGGGTTAAAAGGCAGGGCTCCAGGAATGGGAGCCAAGGCAGTAGTCCATTTTATCTGCCAGGGCTCTTGATTGAAAGCAACAGAAACTTATGCTGGCTATCTGAAGCAAAACAAGAATTTATTATAAGATGACAGGGGACTTTCAAAATTGACTGGGGGCTTGAAAACCTGGCTTGGAACAAAAGCAAGGACTTTCACAAAAAATCAATTCCCAGTGGATTAAAGACTTACATGTGAAAGGTAAAACTATGAAGCTTTAGAAGGTAAAGCATGAAAATATTTTCATGGAGTCAGTTAGGAAGGATTTTCCTATAAGACACAAAAAAAATGCTATCTATGAAGGAAAAGATTGTCTTTTCTTAATATGTTAAAATTAAGAACTATATACATCAAAAGGCTCCTTAAAAGAGTGAAACAGCAGAGTAGAAGATAATATTTGTGACACTTAACCAAAGATCTGGATCCAAAATAAATAAAGACTTCCCACAAATATGAAATATGAAAAAGCCATACAGCTCAATAGAAATTTGTACACAGGACCCGGACAGGCATTTAGCAAAATAGAAAATTGAAATGGCTACAAAATTTATGAAAAGGCCCTCAACCTCACTGATAATAAGGCAAAAATAAAACCACAATGAATTATTAGTACACACTCACCAGATGGGTAAACATTAAAAAATCAGATGATACCAAGGGGAGGTGAGGAGGCACTACCAGGCTGACTATCCTAGAGGACATAGAACAGAAAGGTTTGCAAAACAAGATGCTCCGATGACACTTATCCAATCCAATGAAGTGAAGACACAGAGAGAAGCAAGGGGAAAGGGATGGGGTGAATTAACTGACTTAGGATAAGTGCATGTGGGATGGAAGGACAACATAATCTGAATCTTAGAATATGCAATGTTCATATATCCTGCCACATCAGTCTTTCACAAGTGTGGTTAAGGCCAGGCGTGGTGGCTCACACCTGTAATCCCAGCACTTTGGGAGGCTGAGGCAGGTGGATCACCTGAGGTCAGGAGTTTGAGACCAGGCTGGCCAACATGGCGAAACCCCATCTCTATTAAAAATACAAACATTATCTGGATGTGGTGGCGTGTGCCTGTAATCCCAGTTACTTGGGAAGCTGAGGCAGGAGAATCATTTGAACCTGAGAGGCAGAGGTTGCAGTGAGCCGAGATCACACCCCTGCACTCCAGCCTGGGTGACAAAGTGAGACAAAGTGAGAGAGACAAAGCAACAATGTATGGTTATGAGGACCAGAGTTGAGGTTTGAGTAAAAGGAATCCACAGATGGATGACACCGTGGGCCCAAGGCACACACTTGCCCTATTGGAGACACACAGGGACAAGTACAACTGGCCACAGCTGGAGCTTACCAATTAATTTGATGAGAAGCCATGGGTTTTATTTGTTTTTGGGGGGCAGAGGACAAAAGGAGCCAGAATGAGTGTCACTATTGAGTGATTATTTAAAGCCTCATGAATGTTAAGTGTTCATATATAGTTAATGTATCCTGAATACTTAGTGCCTTCTGTATAGCCTCATGTGTGCTTAGTATCCGGTGCCTTCTATATAGCCTCATGTGTGCTTAGTATCCAGTGCCTTCTATATAGCCTCATGTGTGCTTAGTGTCCAGGTGCTTCATGAACATTCAACATTTGTTGCTCCTTTCTTTCCTCTCTGACACATACATTCTTTCTTTGTTAGCTTCCTATTACCATGCCCCGTAAGTTCTACCTCCATCTAACAAACTTTTTGTTTACCAGCTACTTACCTGTACTTAAAATACCTTAAAGGGTTTTGCCTATGTTTTATAAACTACAAACTTATTTATCTAGTAGAATTGAATATTCTCAAATGCAAATGCACATGACATATGACTGGCTGAAACTAAGTAATGTACCCACCTCACTGGCTATGCCAGGGTAGGGAGAAAAAAAGTGCAACTCCTTTGGGTTAGGAAGCAGGAGGTGAGCACTGCCTTCCATCAAGAATACTTGCAAGGGAGAATTTCCTCTTTAAGAAGATGAGAATGTAAATAGGGAGGAGGAGATTGAATACTAGATGACCCCTAATGAACAAATGCCTACAACATGTATATAAAAAGAATATTTGCAAGGGAGTGGGGCTTGGAAATAAGGTTAAAGCATGGTTATTGGAAAGAAGATATTGCATCTGTGTTGCCTAAGCAGCAGGAAGGATTTGAGTCTGAATAGAGGCAAAATGAACTGGAATAGTTTAGAACTCTCTTTAGGTCAGGATAGCTGCATGACTGCTATTCTGAAGGTAGAGCTAAGCTTCCAGATAGGGATTAAATGTCTCCAAGTATGGAGAGTAGAAGGAATGCAGAAGCTATGATTAGCCTGTGTATGACAATGTCTCTCAGATTTCCTGGAGTCCTGGCCAGCCATGAATTTCTGCATGTTGGTAATTGTTAGATAAACTACTTAGTAAAAAGTCCAACAATTGCCACCAATCATTTCTCTGGAATGTTACTTACATAATAGACTAATGGAGGATCTTTGTCTCTTTCTTTCTCTTCCTTCTTTCTCTCTCTCTTTCACATGTACACAGGCATACATAGACACACACACACACACACACACACACACTCACATATTATTTCCAAAGAAAGTTATACTAGAATATTCTCTTAACAGTAGAGTATTTGGTGGCTACTAACTACTATTAGATGATACCTGAGGTGCTTGACACTTTAAATAGCTAGAGGAGCTCTTGAGTGCCATAGCAGCCTGATTTTTCAGTTATTTATTCTGTAAGAGCCACCTTGGAAAGTTGCTCAGAAAACTATACCAAGACTGAATATTACTCAAGATTTGAAAGATATTTGAGGAAGTTGTTCATAGCCCTTTGCTACTCTGGTACTGTGCAACTGTGTGTACTACTTAAGGTATCTCGCTTTTTTAACCCCATCCAGGGCACAGAAACATTCTCTAAAGTGTCTTTTCTCCCTAATTACAAAACTGAACTCGGTAAGAAGAGACAACACTGTACTTACTCTGTAAGTAGTGTCTGAGCTATTGCATGTAAGACTTAGCAAACTTATGACTTCCCTTTTCTCATGTGCCTCCCACAGAGCACAGTAAAATTAAGGCCCTGGAAACCACTCTAAAGGTGCCTGATTAAAGCTTTTATTTTACTCATATATGAATTGAAGGGGATCAGAATATGCCACCCTAGAATATGTCACTTTGGTATAAGGATTATTTTGAGTTGAAGGGCATTGGGAAGGGAAGGGCAGAGAACTCTTCCCTTAGCTGCTTAAAAGCAGGGCATGCATTTCCCTTTGTGAAGTTATCCTCTTGTGTACCAGGAAGAGAAGAGCACTCTTATTCCCTGAGATGGAGAGCTGACACCAAGATGAGTTCACATAAACAAACCTTACTAAAATAAACTTTATCTTCTATTAGTTCCCCCATATATTTCCTAGTCATTTTCCCATGATTTATCATTCCTTGAAGCCCAACCCTCGCTTTCTTTCTTAAAATGATATATAAGTCCCTGAGTCTGTTTCTTTGAGTTTCACTTCTTTTCTATGAACTGTCATGCACATAGATTTTAATAAAATTGTGTACCATTTCTCCTGTTAACCTTTGTTTTTTAGTTTAATTTTCAGGGCCCCAGGAGAAAACTAAGGTGGTAGTAGAAAAGTTTGTCCTTCTTAACAGCGGAAACCAGGCAGATGTTATAATTGGTTTGAAGAAAAAGTTTAAAAAAGCACTAACTTATCTGGCAAGCAAAAACATGTGGAAATGAATTGCCAGTGGAGGCAAAAACTATTTTTGCCCTGGAGGGTAGGGGAGTCAATTAAATCTCTATCAGATCACACAAAATTTACATGTCTATTTGTTACTTACAACTCAAAAGTGTTACAAAATAGCTCAAAACCAATGAAAGGATAGAATTTGATAACCTGGAAGGATGTGCTGTATGTAGAAAATGCACAGTTTTTACTGAAACACATTTTTTTTTATAATATGCAAAATAGCAGGTACTGGTTTTTGTTGACTTCTTAACTGTTAGTATTTTTTTTTTTGACTCAACCCTTTAACAGGCTCATTATACATAAGGGATTTAGTCCTAGAAGACTTTTAATATTCTCAAGGTTAATGTGCTGAAGATTTCAGGATTTTTGGAGGGGCACTTCAAGAAACCCTTGGGGCTGCTTGAGATTGGATTTTAGGTATTAGTTTTTGAGAACTGGGAAATCAATTACTCTGCCAGCTTCCTGGATGTCAAGAATCGCCACTGTTTCACACAATGCCTGCCAAGAAATGAAGCAGTCAACGTTTTCCCGATTCAATAATCTTTCATACCACTGTCCAGCTTGACATTCTCCTTAAAGAAACCACTGTATTTGATACCTGTGTCTGAAGTATTTAGAATTTAAAAATGTTTATCTTACCTATTTTTGCAATGCTGATCTGTTTATATTATCCCAAAGGTGTTATTTACTGCATATGCTGTTTCTAAGGAAAAAATGATACAGTCAATCCTCATTATTTGTGAATTCCATATTTGCAAATATATCTACATCTTAGTCCATTTGTGCTGCTACAACAAAATGCCACAGACTGGGTCATTTATAAAATATGGAAATTTATTTCTCACAGTTCTGGAGGCTGAGAAGTCCAAGGTCAATGTGCTGGCAGGTTCAGTGTCTGGCAAGGGCTGCTCCCTGTTTCCAAGATGACGCCTTGTTGTAGCATCCTCCAGAGGGCAGAAATGCTGTGTCCTTCCATGGAGGAACAACAGCAAATAGTGAACCTCCTCCCTCAAGCCCAAATCCCATAAAAGCCATAATCCCATCTGTGAGGGCTCCAACATCATGACCTAATCACCTCCTACATGTTCCTCTTAATACTATCATGTTGGCCATAAAGTTTCAACATGTAAACTTTGGGACATGCATTCAGACCATAGCATTCTGTCTCTGGCCCCATGAGTTCATATTCTTCTTGCACACAAAATGCTTTCATTCTATTCCAGTAGCTCCAAAAGTCTAAACTTGTTCCAACATCAACTCAAAAGTCTTAAGTTCAGAGTCTTCCAAATCAGATATGGATGAGACACAAAGTAAGATTCATCTTAAGGAAAACTGCTCTCCATCTGCAAATGTGTGACAGCAAACGTTATATATTTCCAAAATCCAGTGGTGGGACAAGCATAGGATAGACATTAAAAAAGGGAGCAACAGAAAATAAGAAAGACCAACAGGTCCCAAGTAAGTCCTAAACCTAGCAAGGCAAACAGCATCAAATCTTGAGGCTTGAGAATAACCTTTGACTCCATGTCTCACCCTCTAGAAATACTGGGGCAGGGGCTGGGCCCCCAAGGTACTGAGGGGGCCTGCCCTACCAGCTTTGCTGGACACAACTCACAGCAGCTCTTATAGGTTGGATGTAGGTACCTGCAGCTCTCCCAGACTAGTGATGCTTGCAGTTGGCTCTACAGTTATGAGGTCTTGTGGGGCAGAACTGCTTCTAAGACTCGTCTAGACATTGTCCTAGTGGACATCTTCTTCAGCAGCCCTGACTGCGTGGCTCCACTGGGCATCATGCTAGTAGAAAATCCCAGTGGTAGTCCCAACCCTGTGGCAGTTCTCTGCCTGGGCCCTGGGGTTCTTTGAGATGTCCTTTGAAATCTGGGTGAAGTCAGCCATGTCCCCACAGCTCTTGCACTCTGTACTCCTACAGAGTCAGTACTATGTGGATGCCATCAGAGCTTACTGCCTGTGTCCCCTGAAGCAGCAGCCCAAGTTGTCCCTGGGTCTGCTTGAGCCATAGCTGGGGTGGCTAAAAGCTTTGTGCCAGAATACAGACAGCAGACTTGAGGTAGTGCTGGACAGTGAGCCTCAAGTTCTACAGGCACCTTGAGCCCCTCCATTGAAACTGTTCTGCCCCCAAGGCCTTGATACTCTGGGCCGCTGATGGGAGTGGCAGCCTCAAAGATCTCTGAAACGTCTTCAGTGATACTCTTCCATTGTCTTGATGAATAGCATCCTGCTTCCTTCTCTCTACACTAATCTCCTTATCAAAGGATACTAGAGAATACAAAGGTGTGGTCAAGTGAGATTAGGCCACTAAGGAGATTAGTGTAATGTAATCTCCTTAGTGGCCTAATCTCACTTGACCACACCTTTGATATTCTCTCCCAAATATGCTTTTTAAAAATTATTTACATTGCCAGGGTGAGAATTTCCCAAATCATTTAAGTTCCACTTCTTTTTGATTATAAATTACCACCTTTAATTTGTTCCTCTTTCTCACATTTCACTAGACGTAGAGAAGCCCTGCAGCACCCTGAACTCTTTGCTTCGACATTTCTTCTGCCAAATATACTAGTTCATTGCTCTTAAATTCTGTCTTCCACAGAGTACTAGGACATGGACACAATTCAGCCAGCTTCTTTGCCACTTTGTAACAAAGAAGACCTTTCCTCCAGTTTTCATAAAGGTATACCAGAATGGCCTTTACTGTTCAAGTTTCTACAATCATTCTGGTCACCAACACTGAAGTAATTTCTAAGATTTAGGCTGTCTATAGCTCTTGTATTCTAAAATATCAACAGAATAACCCTTAACACTCTTTTCACAGCAGACTAGGCTTTTTCTAATATGCAGCTCCAAACTCTTCTTGCTTCTCTACCTGTCCTGCAGTTCCAAAGCCACTTCCACATTTTTAAATTTTTGTTACAGCAGCGTTCTACTTCTCTGGTACCAATTTCTGGTCATAGTCAGTTTTTGATGCTACAGTAAAATGTCACAGGCTGAGTAATTTATAAACAATAGATACTTGATTCACATAGTTCTGGAGGCTGAGAAGTCCAAGATCAAGGCACTAGCAGATTCAGTGTTTGGTGAAGGCTTCTTTCTGCTTCCAAGATAGCACCTCATTGCTATACCCTTCAGAGGTGATGGATGCTGTGTCTTCACACAGTAGAAAGAAGGGAAGGGCAAAAGAGGATAAGCACTATGTTCTCACACGATAGAAGAGCAGAAAAGAGTGGAACTATTCCTGCAAGCCCTTTCATAAGGTTCCTAATCCCATTAATGAGGGCTCCACCCTCATCACTTAATTACTTCCTAAAGACCCTACCTCTTAATATTATGCTATCACATTGGCCATTAAGTTCCAACACATAAGTTTTGAGGAACGTAGTCAGACCATAGCCATCTACTTGGTAAAAGTTATTTGTAACCCCACAATCAATACTTGAGGTGCTTTTTCAGTAGTACGTGAACATGTGTATAGGCAGGGTGACGAAAAACTTGCAGCTGAGGTCCAGCAAAGATGTGTTCTACCTTTCTGTTTTAGTTTTCGAACTGTAACAAAGTTTTCTTTCCATGGTTTATTTTGTGTCACTGTGTTTTTGCATTTTTGTGCTTTTTATTGTTGACTTTGCTGTTTAAAATGGCTCCCATATGAAGTGCTGAAGTACTGTCTAGTGTTCTAAGAGTGAGAAGGCTCTGATATGCATTAGGAGAAAATATGTGTGTTAGATTTGCTTTGTTCATGAGTTATAGTGCTGATGACTGTGAGTCCAATGTTAATGAATAGACAATATATATTAAATAAGGTATGTTTAAACAGAAACACATAAAACAAGGTTTTGTATTATCATTTGACAAAAAAAAAGCTTACAGAAACCTACCTCTGTATTTTCCCCAGGAGCAATGATTCAGTATTTGCTAAGTCAGCATTTGTGGTGACTTTATAGAACCTAAGTACTAGGAACAAAGAGAACCGAATGTATCTATCTCAGAGAATGTTGGTATGTATAAAGGGATGAATTTTCTTACTGGTCAGCATGTGATCCTAATTCTTAGCTATCCTTCTGCTACTGTAATTTACATCGTCTGTTTTGAAGAGATTTTTCTGTGTCCTCAAGACAAGATACAGACAAATTGAGGCAAGGAGAGGAAATTGTTCTTTGGTAGAATTTTTGCCTCAACTTTTTGGAAGGACTAAAAACAACATCCAAAAACTGTAGCCCTCTCGTTCAATTACTAGTGCTGAATTGCTAGTGAATTAATTTTGAGAACACTTTTAGTTGGAATCCTATCTATATGGCTTTCATTGCCCTGTAAATTCTGATTATTCTTTTCATGGACACCCTGGCCTTTTCACTTATTTGTAGTTTTTGGAAAATTATAATGAAGACATGAGAGCTGAGCAGACCTCACTTATTTTACAGTTCTGTGCAATTGTTTTTTTGAAGGAAATTATGACCACCCCTAATCCGCGACACACACTAATTGGGGTCATATGGGATCAGGGAGCAAGAGATAGGAGGAGGGTAAGATGACAATATTCCAAAAGGAAACTTGTTAAACATCACAGAACAGCTTTAGATATAACAGTTGCTCTCTTGCCGTTTCCAACCAGACTCTCAGAGGCTGACACAGGCTGATAAGAGGTTACTGTTGTAACAACACATTTTACCTTCACTTTTGACAACAAAACACAAAACAGATTGGAGGTGGTAAGGAAGAGTAAACCATGGAAATGTACTGAGTATTGAGTTAGATGCCTGACTGCCCTTAGGCAAGCTCATTTTTGTTTTTTGCCAACCTCCCTTTGAACCATCATTCCTTGTTTTCTCTCCAGTTGTACATAAATGACTTGAGCTCTTTCTCTACCCGGGGAATGGGGTCTATTCCCAGACATTCCCACCTTCACACAAACTTAACTGCTTATGTATATTTTTCTTTCAGGCATGTTTCATTTTAAGCCTTATCTTTCACTGTTGCATGAAAGAATTATCCCTTCCTCAAGAAATCTCAAGCATAAGAGAATGCAAATGGTGGCAGGAGGGGCTTGTCTTTAAAAAACTCAAAATCATGGCATTTAGAAGCAAATCTGGCTTTGGACAAACAGAAACAGGATCATTGACCTCTGAGGATATATGGGAAGGGGGTAATGAGTTTGGGCTTTAGCACTCACTAACAGTGTGAATTTGGGTAATTTTTATAAATTTTCAAAGCCTATTCTTCTCATGTATACAGGTCAGTCATCTATTTCTTTAGAGGGACAAATAATAAATATTTTAGGCTTTGTGGGCCACACTGTTTCTGTTACAGCTATTCAATTCTGCTGTTGTAGGGCAAAAAGAGCCATAGATTATATATAAACTAATGAGTATTCTGTGTTCCCAATAAAACTTTGTAGGCAACATCAGGCTGCAGGAAAACATTGGCAGGCCTGACTTCACCCACTTGGCTGTCATTTGTTGACCCTAATTTACAAAATGGGAATAACAATAGCACCCAACTCTTCGGGTATTGGGAAGATGATATGAGGTGCTACATGTAAAAGGTTTAGTGTAATGTTTGGCTTATAACAAGCATTTTTGTTAAAAAAATAATAAAAAATAGATAAAATGATTTTGATACAGATATAAAATAAACATGCTAAAGATTTTACTTAACTCGTTATTAATGAGGGAGTTGGGCAGATATTTTAGTTGGCTCAAAGAAGATATAAAGGAAACAGAGGTTTGTAGATCAGAAATTATAAAATTAATTTGCAAATTGACACAAACTGGCTTGGGGGAGATAAGTTGTTCCACTACCAGATGATTCATTTGCATGTTCATTGTTTAGAGTCTTTTGCATTGCACTGTAATTTTCTACAACTTACAGAGCTGAAAAATAGCTCAAAGATGATGAAAAGCCAGAATTAGATGACCCCAAATAATATGCTCTGCAAAGTGCATAACTTTCCACTGGAAAGGAATCTTATTTGCTTATTCCAAGTTTTTTTACACACTCAAATCTTAGCTATTACGGTTTAGATAGAAAAGACAGTGTTACCCTGTCCTTTCAGACTAAAATGTAATTGACTGAAATCTCCATCTGTGTATTGTAGGGAATTCAGGGGCTAGCTCAGATTTTCTTCAAATTGAGATTGACTTAAAGTTCTTGCTTCTTCTGAGTTCAATGTGTGAATTTTCTCACTGAAATGACCCTACATGAGGCGCCTTCTCAATGACTCCATCCTAAGATACCACCAATCCAAAGCTCTATGAATGCATAGGGCAGCAGAACATTTACATCTCAACAATACAAATAGCTTAAAATTATGACAGTTCCATTGGTTCCCCTGTTAGGGATTTCTTAGTGGCTGACTGTCTTAGTTTGTTTAGGCTGTGAAAACAGAATACCATAGACTGTGTGGTGTATAAGCAACAGAAATTGATTTCTCACAGTTCTGGAGGCTGGGAGTCCGAGATCAAGGCACAGGCAGATTTGGTGTCTGTTGAGGACTTGCTTTCTCATTCCTGCATGACTATCATCTTTCCATGTGTTCTCACATGGCAGAGAAGCAATGTAGTTCTCTGAGGCCTCTTTTACAAGAACACTAATCCCATACCTATTCATTTCCCAAAGGTCTCATCTTCACATACCATCATGTTGGGGATGGGGTTTCAATATATGATTGTTGGGAGGACACAAACCTTCATTTATAGCACTGACATTTCTCTGTAAGCTTCAGCCAACCTGGTATCTAAGCTCTTTCTTTCTTCCTCCCTACCTACCTTTTTTTCCTCTCAGGGTCTTAAATTCTTGTTCACTTATTATGTTAAATAGTTTAATGATCTTTTTGTTTTACTGTGTCCTTAGAAATAATGAGTTTTTAGTCTACCTTTAATACTCAAAGCTACTCATCAAGTTACTTTGTAAAAGGAAAGGGCAAAATGCATAGTAGAGTAATTCCTAGTTCCTTTGCTGAGCAGAACTTACTGTGATTATAAACTTTCATTTTAAATGGAAGTCTTTTATCATCATCATCATCATCATCATCATCATCATCATCACTAGGAGGATGTAAATCAATGGTCCAAATAGGATTTTTATGGATAAACAATTACTTCTGTTGGCTGCTATTTGGCTTTCCATGTTTATTACTTAGTTACCATTTCTCTACTTTTCTACTTTGTTTTTTTAAAAAACACCTCTTTATACAAAATTTAGGTATATTTTTAAACTGTAAATTAACATCCTCTCTCTTCGGGAAATCACAAGACACACAGAGATTTCCCTTGCTTTGTTACTATATTAACTAGATTTTTATTTTCATCTTGTGCAGTTGGTCCTAATTTATGAGATTGTATCAGCTGAGATGAACTAAATTTTGCTGTAGAAATAAGTAATTTCCAAATCTTAGTGGCTTAACCCAGTGGTGTGGTTTGGCTGTGTCCCCAGCCAAATCTCATCTTGAATTGTAGGTCCCATAATCCCCACGTGTGGTAGGAGGGACCCAGTGGGAGGTAATTGGATCATGGGGGCGGTTCCCCAATGCTGTTCTTGTAATAGTGAGTTAGTTCTCATGAGATCTGATGATTTTATAAAGGGCTTTTCTCCTCTTCACTCATTCTTCCCCTTCCTGCCGCCAATGTGAAGAAAGACGTAATTGCTTCCCCTTCCGCCATGATTGTAAGTTTCCCGAGGCTCCCCTCACCACGGAACCGTGAGTCAATTAAACCTCTTTTCTTTATAAATTACCCAGTCTTGGATATTTCTTCATAGCAGCATGAGAACTGGGACTAATATACCCAACAAAAGTTTATTTCTCATTTAAATTTAATTTCTATGGTGGGTTCACCTAGGCCTGAAGGCAGGGTGGGGATAAAGTGAGTTTCCACTCAGTTTTTCTTGGATCCAAGTTGGTTGAGTGGCCAGCATCTTGAGTACTGCTGTTCCTGGTGTCAGGGGGAAATGAAAGCTCTAAAGTAGTACTTGTCTAACTACCTGTGGTGAAGGACCAATTTTTAAAATTTATTTTAGTTTCACTCTGTTGTGGACCAATACTTTTGTGAAATATAATAAAAATAAATTACAGAAAACATGTTTGGATGTTGCAACAAAGTTAAATTACTATAAAGTTTTCTAAATAATCATTTCCATTTTTGTAGTAATCTTGTCAAGGACTAGGAAAAATTAGTGGGTGGAGTGGCACCCAGTTTGTTGCCCACACTTGGAGTAGCATTAGTCTAGAGGGCCTTACACTGGTAATTTAATATTCTTGCCTGAGAATGACATATAGTTTCCTTTCAAAACTAATTGGCCAAAAATAATAATATGTTTCCTCCCTCAATCATGAAGGAGTCAGGGAATTGAATCCCATTGAGTGCCTTCATGTGGGAAGCATTAATGGGGGGAAGACGAGCCAGTGGGGCTGTAAAGGAAATATTGAACATCTCTAATAGGTACCACACTGACTGCAAGAGCTCCCTCACCCCCCAAACCCCCACACTTTTTAAAAAATAAAATGCAGAATTTTAGGTCTAAGCTTTTGGGGATTTTAATACAGTAGGCCTGGGAGGGGTAATTGGACTTAACACTTTTTTTTTTTTCTAGTTGATTCAGTTCTTTAAGGGGACTATTACCCTAGGTGAAAAGCATAAAGTCATTTCCTAGATTGTGAAGAAAACTTTATACCAACTCATATTATTAGTCTAGGTCCTCTGAGAAGCAAATATGAAGATAAGATTAAATATGCAAGGAATTTATTAGGGGCAATGCTTGTGTGAATGGAAACGGGGGGGAGTAAAGAAAGACTGAGTGATCAATTGGACTGTCATGTAAGTCCGATTACCAAGTGAAGAAGAGACAGAGGAAGATAAAAGCTTCGTAGACTGCCATGCAGTCTAAGAAAAATGCAGCAAAGTTGTGGGGGAAAGTCAAGGTTGGAAGACATTGGGAGTACTGTGAACTATTACGTTCCCAGGAATGGGTGTGCCATTCCCCCTATACTCAATTGTTGTCCAAGAGCAGCCTTGACAAAATCAGGCAATGGGTTGCAAGGGGCAGAAGCTTAGCCCTTGGTCAAGTTTGCTGCATGTGGAGGAGGTTTGCAAGGTCCATGCCCATGGCTGCCACATCCCTGGTCTAGTCTCCTGCCTTCAATGACTTAAAGTATCTATTCCCATTTTATGAATTAGTTACTGAGGTCAAGGGAGTTTAATGGATTAAGATAGTGGCACAAGGTCCCAGAGCTATTAAATTTGGAAACAGAGACCAGCCCCACTTACACACAACTGACTCTTGTGATATATTCATAGTTCCCCTAATCGAAAATATGTTTAGTAGATATTAAGTTATTTTTAATTTTTAATCTTCCAAGCACTTTTCTTTTCTGCTGAAAGCAGCACTTCCTTTTCGCAGCCGTGAAAAAAGTGTAGTATCCCAGCCTGCCTGACCACTATCAAGTTGTCTAGGAAGGAGCATCTACCCAAGCTGGGCCAATTATGTTCTTCCCTGGGACTTTCAAAGCTTGCACACCCTCTGAGTGCTGAGAGTATAAGGCAGGGAAGCTGTTGGCGGTCATGCTCCCTACTGTGTTCTAAGTTAGTCTCAGAGAATGAAATCAAAGTGCACAAAGAAGCAGAGATGAGAGACGGTGACAGTAGTTGTAGTTGTCCTTGAGGCTCAGCTGTACTGCCTTTCCTTCTAGCTTTTATGTAAGATACATCAGTATCCCTCTAATAATTTCCCTATTTTGCCTAAACTGCAAGTGAGTTTCTGTCATTTGTAACCAAGAGACCATGACTAATACAGTTCTTCAGAAATGCAGAGTTTGAGATCTGTTCTTGTAGTGCTAATATGATGTGGGGATTACTCTTTTTCCATTTTCTGCTTTCTTTTCCGTTTTTTTAAAAAATGCCCTTGATCAGCTATCAGGGACACTATGAACCCCTAGATAGAAAGCAGACTGTTTAACCTAGCATTGCGCAGGCAAGGAAGTTCGGTATACCAAGGAACCACCAAAAACTAATTATTTCCATAATAAAGGGATTAATCCTTTTCTTAAAGCTTCCACCTAGCTTCACAATTAACCCATGTGCAATTAAATGCTGATAACACTGAGTGTTCACTGAAAAATCAACATTGTATTTCTGAAGGGAAAAAAGAGATAATAACAATCCAAGCATATCAAATGAATTTAAATTTTAAAAACTGTAGAACAAGTAGATTATCGTTAGGATTAAGCTTAGAAATGATATTTAGAATTGGTGTGTCATTGGTCTATGCTCCAGCCTGTGCCCTGAATAACTGTAACCTAAAGATATAAATACATTTTAATTATTTATTTAAATAAATAAATACTTTTTTTTTTTTTTGAGACAGAGTCTTGCTCTGTTACCCAGGCTGGAGTAGAGTGACATGATCTCAGCTCACTGCAACCTCCACCTCCTGGGTTCTTCTCCTGCCTCAGCCTCCAGAGTAGCTGGGACTACAGTGCTACCACACCTGGCTAATTTTTGTACTTTTAGTAGAGACAGGGTTTCACCATGTTGGCCAGGCTGATCTCGAACTCCTGACCTCAGGTGATCCACTTGCCTCTGCATCCCAAAGTGCTGGGATTACAGGTGTGACTCACCGTGCCTGGCCATGATAAATATTTTTAGCATCCAAAACTCAGGTAAGTAGATTACATTTTAGAAGTGAGAATAGTCAAGGTCAGGAGAGCTGGATTGGTTTTCAACTTGGCCTCAAACAGGAGTATGATTTTCTTCATCTGACCATTAGGTTCTTTCGGTCTCAGTTTTCCTTATTTTTGAAATGGGGCTAGTAGAATAAATGATCTCTAAAGATATTTATAGTTCTATAATTCTCTTATTTAAAAGGAAGTTCTATTTTTGAGGAGGATATTGCTTCTGACTTTCATCTTTTGGTCTCATTTCATATATAGAAAGTTGAGTCCTGGGTAAGCAGATTGATATGTGAGGTAGAACTTTCATGCAGCTCTTCCTGGATGGTAATATAACCGGGTTTTCCTTACGGTGGCTTATAAAGTGGTCTAAATAGCTACATTCTTGATTCAGGACTTGATTCAATGGTAGGAAAAAGAAAGTTCAGAATAACTCTAGAGGTAGCAGAAATAATGTTTTGTGCTAGAAATAATCTAATAAACAACAGCTCTATTCTATGCATACACATTTTATAATATTTTGATAAAACATTTTAATTTTTAAAAAGGTTTTACAATAGTTTTTCTCTTAATTTTTACAAGTTTTCTAATGCAAAACCTGCAATTGGGAAAAATATTTTTTTGTTTTGTTTTGTTTTGTTTTTGTTTTCTTTTTTTGAGACAAGTTCTCACTCAGTCACCCAGGCTGGAGTACAGTGGAGCAAATATGGCTCACTGCAACCTCTGCCTCCTGGGCTTAAGCAATTCTCCCACTTCAGCCTCCTGAGTAGCTGGGACCACAGGTGTGCCACTACTCCCAGCTAAATTTTGTATTTTTTTGTATAGACGGAGTTTCACCATGTTGCCCAGGCTGGTCTCCAACTCCTGGGCTCAAGTGATCCTCTCTCCTCGCTTCCCAAAGTGCTGGGATTGCAGGCATGAGCCACTGCACACAGACGGGAAAAGCTTTTTATACTCTAAAAGGCTGCCTGCAGTTTCAGTTGGTTAGCTGGGGAAGAACTCAGATGAATAAATTCTTTTTTGAGAGAGAATTATTTTTAAAATGCCCAAAGAGACACGAAATATAGCCTTAGGAAGTACATCCTTATTTATACCTCATAAGAAATACCTTAGGCTATTTTCTATTTGGGACCAATTTAGCCAAAAAGAAAAAGATTAAAACTTATGCAGATTAAAATAAAGATTATAATATACGCAGCAAAGTATAATGAATTTTACCACTGTCAGTTGGTATAAGAAAGGGTGTAGCAACCTTAAAGAGGAAATGGGAGGAAGGTTCTAGAGATGAGGCCCCAGGATGGAAAAGCTTGGGTCCTAAGAACATTCATGGCCTAAGGAGAAGTACTTCCTGGGCAGGACATGTTTGATAAATTTTGAAATACAGTGATATCTGATATCACATTCAAAATAATATTTGGCCCAGCACTGTGCCAAACTCTTCTTTAATTATGAAAATATTCAGTAAAAACCTGCTGCAGAAAATATCCTTGTCTGAATGTTCTTTTAGAAAATGAAGTAGGAGGTTCTGTATCCTAGGCAGATGGGGAGGAGAGAGGACTCTGGTTGCCAGAGGTGAGCTATCAATTGGACAATCAAGAATTCAGGGCAGCAGTAATTTGGAGTGAAAGGGGGCTGTGAGGTGTAGGGCCCTCTGGGAAATCTCAGTAAGTAGGGTAGGTTGGGCCTTGTGCCGTTTTGTGTAGAGTGTAAAGATGAGAATTTTCCTAGAAGTCAACTCATTTTCGGTACGAGGAAACTAAAGCACAGAGAAATCATCTGAGTTCTTCTTGTTCAGAAGATTATTACAGACAAGGATACAACTAGAAAGCAGCTTTTCTGATGTCTGTCTTTGGACAGCTGTCTGCTGGATGCCAGTCTACTCTAGATGATGGTTTTAGGGGCAATTGTATAACTTGCATTTCTGGGCAGATGGCAATTGTCATACTACCTGTGACATATGTTCTTCCTAACTCTGAGACCCTCCCCTTATGTTCCATCCCATTTGGTGCCTGCTTTGTGTATGTGGAGCTAGAATTTACGTCGAACTTAGAATTTACATTACTGTATATGAAGCCAACTGGCAGAACAATGTAGACTCTAAAGCTTATACAATTTGAGTGGAGGCCTCTTTAAGAAAAAGAATCAAATTTTATGAATATGTTATTAGACATAAAAGTGAATATTTATCTGGAAACAAACCACAACCACGTATACATTTTTTAGAAAAGGTGACAAATGCCATAAACACAAAGAAATCCGCAAAGATAATGATTTCTACATTATTTAGTAGCCTGCCACTTGTCTATCATACATCTTTTCTGCATGCTACTTCTTCACATAACAGCATTTTGTAATACTATTTTTTATTGGAAGAATATAAAGATAATTCTGTTTTCCTCTAGAGGGGCCGACTGATACTTTTTTGTATTTTTGATAATAATAAAAATATAGACGTACTCTCTGTTTGTAGGACAGCTATAGATTTGTACCCTTTAACCATAGGAATTCAGTTTAATTGTGCTTTGCATGATTCCCATCAAAAAAGAAAAGACATATGTGGTGTTTGTAATCACATCATATGCACTATTGCATCTATTCCTGAGAGAACTTTTTCGATTATGCATCCTTGAGAATGGAATCTATTTATAATTTAATATATCTGATATATACAATTCTTCACATTATGCCACTTTCAAGCATCCAGCTACAGACCTTTCAAACCTTGTTTTTCCCCTGCTATAGTCTAAATGTTTGTGCCCTCCTAAAATGCATGTGTTGAAATCCTAACCCCTAAGGTGATGGTATTAGGAAGAAGGGCCTTTGGGAGGTAATGAGTTCATGAGAGTGGAGCCCTCATGAATGGGACTAGTGCCTTATAGAGGAGACCCTGTGAGAACAGAGTGGGAAGGTGGCATATATGAACCAGAAAGCAGACCCTTAACAGATACTGGCTCTGCTGGTGCTTCGATCTTGGACTTCTCAGTCTCCAGAACAATGAGAAATAAATTTCTGTTGTTTGTAAGTCACCCAGGTTATGGTATTTTGTTATAGTAGCCCAAATGGACTAAGACATCTCTAATTCCTTCATGCTACCAGTTTTGGGCAACATGTTCACCTCAAATAGCAATTTGGCCCAGCACCATTGTGTCCAGTGCAGGACAAGTTGGCACATTGGGTGGTGGGAATATTCCTGGAGGCCATCCCTACAACGGAAGGGCTTATAATAGTTTAACTATATTCAGAAGTGACTGAGAACTGTTTACGTATACTGCATAAACCAAAACTAGATGTGTGCCCAACTGAACTTCTGCTTAGCCAAATTGTAAAAATGCCTGTAGCCATTCAAACTTTACCAACACAGTGGGAAGTCCAATGGTGAGAACAGCAGAGTGGAAAGAAATAACAGTCTTCACTAATTCTGATTAAAATTCTTATATTAGCAAATTTTGCAAACACATATGGACCATGTGGATATATTACAGGGCTCCTCCCAGAGCCTTGGAAGCAGTCTGTGCAATTTCTGGAGCCTGAAATCTAAGCTTTATTTTGCTTGGTAAATACAGCTCTGCTAACTGGTTAAGCAGTTACTTATCAGGTGAGCTTCACTTTGGACCAACTCCTTGGGCAAAGGCGTATATTCTAAAAGCACAGTATTGCTTACTTGGGTTTTTTTCTCCCTAAGAGAATTCTGGCTTTGGCAAGTAGTGGTGCATAATGAAGACTTGCTTACTTTTCTCCCTGGAGAGATTGTTATGATTAGATGTGATAAACCTAATCATAACTTTAATAAGAAAATGCTTTTATATTATTATTTGCCCTTGCTGTGTGTGTGGGTTTTATTGGCCATATACTGTATTTACTAATTCCTTAGGCTTATAAACAAAGATGCTCAGGGAAAGCTTCCTGGCCAAGGGGTTTCTGGGTAGATCAACTACTATGCATTCAAATGCTCCAAAGAATCAGAAAAGGGTGTTAACTGTGGCAGAGAATTGAGAGGGGCATCCTTAGCAAAATGAAGACACTTGCTGTTTCTCATCAAAGTCAGCCTTATTAATTGTGTTCTAAGAAATTTCTCTCCTATGTTTCCTCCTTTTGTTACAGTAGATCTCTTTATTGCTTTGAGGTGCATTAGTGAAGAGGCTTCAAAAAAAAAATAAGTGAATTTGCCAAGATCCTAGCAGGAAGAGGTGGAGTAATTAAGGGCAGATTAGTCAAAGAACTTTTTTCATGGGCATGGTCAGGGTTAAGGAAAACCAATATAGGATGGTGATATACCCTCTATTGTAACAACAAGCTGTTGCACCTGTAAACTTGAAGGGTCTAGTGGAGGGGGCTGCTACTGACACCTGGAGAGAGAGCTTTAGCTATAGGAGAGGGACATCCAGCAGGAAAGCTGGCCTCTAGTAAGGAATTACTTTCGACCTACAGCCTGGCAGGGCTGAGTTAGGGGAATAAACACCCTGATACTCCTTCTTTTCCTGTCCTTTGGTCTCCTGCGGGTGAATCTCAACAAATCTCAACAATAAACAAAAGGGCAGTAAAGCCCACTGATAAAGTCAATAAAGGCCAGCTTTCTAGGTCTTGGGTGAAGATTTTGAGGGTAGAGGGCTTGAAGAGGTAAAGAGAAAATAACCAGTAGAGAGGGCTATTTAAATTGGAGTTTTACAAAACTGGCCCAAGAAGAAAAGATCTGCATATCCTTGCATCAATTTAAATATCTGCCTCTCCCTTACATTTCTAACATCCTGAATTTTTCTTTTTTGAGGAAAGACTGGCTGCCCACCTGAAGGGAATACAGTCAGCAGGCAGCCCTCAACCTGTCAGCTCCATCAGAGTTTGTCTCAGCTGCAAAAAGCCATCTTGCCAGATGTCAAGTTATCCTTTCATTGGGGCTTAGAAAATGATACCCCAAAGTATGGTGCTTTGAGATGTTTAGTACAAAAAGATATTGGAAGGGCACAGAAGTAGCCTCAGAAGCAAATTCTCTCTCTGACCTTATCCTGCCCTCCTGTCTCCCATCCCTCTTTGTCCCCTGAAGCAAGTCATAGAAACTAGAATTTCTCTTTTCTAAAGTGGATCACAGAAACCAGAACCCTGATCTCCCGAAGCAAGCAATAAAACCTAGAAAGATAACTTTTTTCCCTCATCCATCTCCCTTGAAGATCCTCATTCCAGGAGTGTTCTGTCTTATACCTGGGGGAAGTATGCTGTGTAGAAAGGCCAAGAAGAATCTAAACAAATGGGCCTTTCTAGGATTCCCCTCTTAATCTGTTACCATTGGATTATACCCTTTTGTCAAATCACATTTTTATGTGGCTGTCCATTCTTCATAAAACCTAAGCATAAAACCAGTTTTCCCTGGGTCTTGGGTCTTCATTTCTGAAGTCTCCTGTGTCATGTAAAACTTTGATTAAATATATTAGTTATGCTTTTCCATTATTTGCCTGCCTTTTGTTACAGAAATGTCAGCCATACCTCTCATGATGGGTAAGAAAAGGTATTACACCTTTTCTGCTTCTACACTTTCTAGCATAGACTTCCGTTCAATCAAATCAAGTAGCTTAAAATCCTTCTTTTCACATATCTATTACAAAGTATTCTCTACTTAACATTGTCCTAACCTTACCACTTTTCATTACAGGAAAACTTGTGAATAGAATAAGACATTAAATTTTTCTTTGGAATATTTTTACTGGAACAAGTCTTTTCTCATTTCAATGACAATAATAAAAAATTATGCACATGCTAGAATTATCTTTTTTTCTATTTCAATTAGTGATTTTTTAAAAAATTCCATATATTCTGAACATTAATAATTAAGTTTCCTTGAGTTGGGAGAAATATGTCAACATTTATGTTGTGGAGACATTCTTGTCAACAAATTTGTATATTTCCAAGATAGAAATGTCCTGAATTCTACCCCAGTATCCTCTAATGCTTTATGTGACTTATTCAGAGAAAATTTCAGAGAAAATTCCATCTGATCTTGGCTCAGTCTGCTCACTTTATGATCTGCAATGAAAACTATTATGCTGTGGCATGGGAGCTATCAGCAAAAGAAGATAATTTGGTGTTTTCTAGTTTTTAGCCATACTGATACCCTTTTCATCTCTCTTAGGATATTTATGAATGATCTAATTGGCAATTTACAAAAAAAGCTCTCTAATTCTTTAATGTCACATTGTTTTTCCAGATCCTACCATGTATTGATAATAAATCTAAATTTCTTTCTTAGTGGATTTTACTTTTTTTAAATGCATTTTATGGCTTTTGATTTTTTTCTCACTGAGGCTCTTTATGCCTGCAGTTGGGAAATAAACATGGAATTGTCTGGAAAGCTGGTAAAATCACTAATAATATAAAACAATATAACATTTTGGTACAAAACACACATTGATTATGAGAATGTTTTGCCATGTTATGTGAAATAAGAGGGAGTCAGTGAAATTAATTAGCAACAAAAACTTTTTATAGAATTCTAATACTAAACAAAAAGGCAAGCACATTATAATGCCATTTATATAAAGGTTTTAAGAGTACAAACAATGCTCTATGTTATTTGGTACACATACACATATATATATATATACACACACACATACTTAAGTAAATATATATAGGCATACATGGATATATAAACATTGAATAAAAAATAGTTACTTTTAGAATGGGCAAGATTAATGGAATTATGGATAGATACACAGAGAGCTTCAGTTGTATTCATATTTTTCATCTCTTTCTCTGTCAGGCTTCAATCTGGTTATTTTCCTTTCATGTATCTTCTCACTTACTAATCCTCTCTTTAGCTGTGTCTAATTTTCTGTTAAATCTGTCTATTGAGTTCTCAGTTTTAATTTATTTTAAATCCTGTGATTTCCATGTTATAATACGTTTCATATTTCTGCTAAAATTCTTGTAATTGTCTACTTTTTGTCAAGAACTGACAAGGGTCTAATATTTAGCCCTACTTACAACCTAACAAGTTAACATGCCAAAGTTTCATGGATCCTTACAGAAGACATGAGACATCTGGATCAGGGAAATACGACTTTATTACTCACAGCACAGCAATGTGCATGTGATTCCTGGTTGCATTGGTTTCCCTTGCTCCCTTAGTTCCATAGGATGATGATGAAGAGCAGTTTAGCTGGATACTGCGTATGAAGTGGGTCTGTGTCAAAGTTGAGCATCTCCAACTTGAGAAACCAAAATCTTTTATAATGGGCTAGAAGCAGATATTTTCTTTTTCCTTGGAAGGGACATTGTTTTTATTATACCATATAGTAAACCTATCTGCTGCTTCAGAGGGAGACACTGTCACTCTTTTGCAAGGTTGTTTGCTGCATTAGTATATTTTAAAAGCTATTCTAGAACAAAAAGTGTCAATGCTTTTATTGCAAGATGGTAGAAACCCAAGAAACCCATTAAGAACTATTTTTCAACAATTTTTTAAACTTAATCACATATTTTAAAACAATTTCTAATATCTGCATCTTCCATCTTCCATGTGTCTCTTTTTATTGACTGTTTTTTGTCTTTGGTTTTTAGTCCATAGCAAATCTGTAGTGGTCATAGAAGGTGATTACAAAGTAAAATTTTGATGTTTTGTGACCGTGAGGTGTTATTACTTGTTACTGTAGCTTGCCCTGGCTTACTCTGACTGATTCAGAATGTTATGTTTATTTTTGTTGCTGCTCTAATTAGTGGATGCCAATGAATTCTTCCAAAACCAAAATGGAGCATGAAAAACTTTTGAATTCAGATAGCAAAGTGTACACATTTCCATGAATGATACTCGCACTCTACTTTCCACCTCTTATTGCTTCTCCAGGATGAAGAAGCATGTTTGATTGATGACATCATGTAAGGGGTCTATAATCTTTATTCCTAGGCCCCCTTTCTCTTTCAGGACACACATATTCTCCTTATCTTACTGATATAAGTTTCTGAGAGCACAGGCCTATTGTTTTCTAGTGCTCTGCTATCATTGGGGAGGTATGGTGAATTCTGATAGAGGAATAGTGAGAAGTCTAAATGTGTCAAGAGGCCAAAGTAGGTGCTCTGATCAAGTTTACTCGCAACTAAATATACTATGACGTTTCATCTGCCTATGTCTTCTGTTTTGCCATTGGTTGCACATGGTTACAGATGGGGTATAATTGTCCATTCTTAGTCCCAACATAGAGGATCTCAGTAAACAAAATTTGTGAATCCATGACTTGCTTACAGTTATTTTCTGTTTGGCGGGCTGTTTTGCATATTGCTTCATGGACATTAATGCAAACAGGCAAAAAAAGTATAAAATAATGAAGTCACATTGAGAAGTAAATACTGAATTCAGTTATCAGCAGGCTCACTTCTGCAACCCTCCCCCAGCGTTAATCATGCTGAGGTTTCAGCAAAAGGACAACCACAAGTCAAAGACCTTCAAAAGTTGCTTGGAATGATCAACAACACAAAGGTCGAATCCACAAATGCCAAGGGTCAGCTGTGTGTGGGTGCTAGTGTTTAAGTCAAACCAGTGCAGAAATAACATGAGCATTGCAAGCCCCTTAACCTGCGAGTTGAAAGTTAGAGGAATTCAGGCTGGCACAGGACTTACTCCTTTTGCTAGAGGGCCTTTCTGTTCGGAGTTTTTCTTTTTCAAGAACCACAGACATTTATTTTATTGCCACTCTATTCTGCAGCACAGTTTTTCCTTGGGCTAAGAATGGAATTACTAACATTGCTTGTTCCATACTCTGAAAATCGCTGTCAGGTGTGAATTAAATGCTTTATTTGAAGATTTAAGCTCCTTCTCATCAGTCACAAAGGGAATTTTTATGAAATAATACTCATTGGCACTAATATAATTCTTTTCATTTTAGGCTCTATGAGTGCTTTGTAACAGTTTTCTCCCTGCCATCTACATTTCAATGACTCCTAACACCCCCCATCTAAGATCGCTGACAGAAACTCTAACCTAACTCCTTCAACTCTTTCAGAGCTGCTTTAGTTGACTGCAAGTTGAAAACATTTGAATAATTGTTTATGGGTCCCTAGAGGAAGGAATAAGACAACTTTGATAATCTTCTGACATATTGTGAATTCAGAAATTTAGAAGAGATGCTAAGGGTAAAAAGTGTCCCTCTGAGCTGACGGATTAAAAACAAGCAAGCAACCAGTCACCCCTACTGCTCCTTCAGACATACACACAAACCCACCAAAACTTTTCTTGATCTTCAAAAGATTACAAATCAGGACTTTAAATTATTCCACATTCCCACATGGGTGTTCAATCATAACTATTTTCTAGTTACTTTTAGTCATGGCATGTTTGAGTTGGAAGAAATGGTAAACACCATTAATAATCATTAATAATTCAGCCAAATCATTCTATAGATGAAGGATCTAGGATCAGAGAAATCTACTGATTTATTTAAGATCAAGCACAAAGCTAATTAGTGCAAAACTGGGTCCCTGTATTCCTCACTGCTCTTCATTCCCACAGCCTTATACCAACTCTTATGTTCTACATCCTTCCCTTCCCTTTCGTTCCCTTCACCTCCTCTTCCTCTTCTTCCTTCTCATTCCTTCCTTCTTTTTCTTTTTCTTCTTCTTTAATGTAGTAGCTAGATTTTAATCACATGGACAAAAGTTGTTTTCAAGAATGAGAAAAAATATGCTAATTCAAATGCAACTCATAAGTAGACCTTCTCCCTTGTCACTGAGAAAGGCTTTTACTTGTACATTCTGTGTCATCAAAACCTTACAATATGTCATAGGGCTTCACTCACTAATTAAGGATTCTGTAAAACGTAGGTTGTCGTGTGAGGATAGAGCCTGGAATGTGCCATATCTTGAGATAAGAACTTTAGGAAAAATGTCTTCAGTGTATAATACAAAATAACCACGGAAACCACATTCTTCAATGAATGGTCATCCTAACCTTTTATTCACCAGCAGTTTTTAACCTTCTTAGCCTGAAGTCATCCTTTAGAGTTTAGATCATTTTAAAGCATTTTTATTTTATTCATTTAAAAAATCCTGTGGAAGAGGCAGTATAAGGTGTTGACAGCTAAAAAGGCAGTAAGCCAAGGAAAAAAAGCCTGTTGGCTGACGTTTTGAAGGGGATCTGAGCTGTATGCTTCTAACTGCCTTTCTTAGTGGTCTAGTGTTCTTTCTTACTCCTGTGTGATTTATATAACCCTCAATTACTGGGTAGCACCTGTACAGCAGAACCACATGATGTTAGTGCTGGCATGGGAATAAGAGATCCAACAACCTTCATTTCATTGATGAGCTTCGGAAGGGTGAAATGACATATCCAAGGTCACTTACTAATTCTTCTCTTGGATTTGATTTCCTTTGGATATAAAGGTAGGTTGTTCTTTACTTTCTGGAAAGATGGAATTTCAATATAAGAAAGATCTTTATGGCAATTTGACCCTGGAGACTTTAAATGGAGCAGGAAATTCCAAATTATGATTCCCACAACAGTTTTAACTTGGCCACGGTCGGCATGATCATTAAGATACAGTCTGTGGGATTACTACATTAGCGTGTTTTCTTACAGCTTTAAAAAATTTAATTGAATTTGTATTATGTGTAAGCTTGGTAGGTGCCTTTGTAGGGAAGAATTTTTCTGTCAACCAAACATATTGCTTTAGGAGAAACACAGAAAGGGCGAAAGTAACTCAAGAGAATCAGGTCTGTTTCAACACAGGACTCTCCCTGGATATGGGATGCACAGAGCTGAGACTAGGCAGAGTGCCACTGAGCAATTTTGCCAAGCTCATTAAATTCTCTCTTGCCTGCCACAATTACCAACAAGTTAAGAAGGTGTTTTGTCGTCCTCATCTTTCTGAGGCGTCGGAGTTGTAGGATTATTCCCCTGCCAAAGTGGCAGTCCTGTCTGCCTTGATGCAGTTTGACTTTCTACCCATGACTGTGTAGCACGACTTGGAGACAATTGTGAACAATTTTAGAAGCTTGTCAGGGGATTAGAGTTTAAAAAGTCTTGACAAAATCCACTTGAATGTAGTTAAAGGAAAATATACTGTATCTCCAAATAAAATTAAAAAATTAAAGTTTTAACTTGCATTCTTTTCCTAAAATTGTGTGTGTTCCTTTAATAATCATTTCTTTCCACCCTGTTAATTTACACAAGTGGAAATGGAGGTGTAGAGGCAGCAGGAGTCATGGCCAAGATCAGGAGTGGCAGGGAACAAAACAGAAGCCTACAACCTATCATGTAGCACAGTACTTGGAAATAAAATGGAGTTGTTAAAGAATGAATGAATCCAGGTTTACGAATTTCCACTCATTACTTTTTTCATTACACCATGATTACCTGCCCATTGGGTCCCTCCTCTCATTCCCTTATCTCCTCTAGTTTCAGATGACCCCATTTGCATTCTAGCTGACCTGCATTCAAGTTGGGAAACTTGAGTCCTCATTTACCAGGGCAGTCCCAAGATCTGTGTCTTTCCACATGGCTTGAACAGGCGCTTCAATCAGTGTGCTAATTTGGGATTGCTGAGAGCACAAATCCCTATCTACTTGTTTCTTTTACCACGGACATTTTTAATCAAGCATCTAATTTGGTCCTGGGGGACTTCACTCTGCTTTAATAATACATGTGACAAAATTTACCTCTTTGCTTTCAAAGTTGTTAATTATGGAGTGAATTTCAAATGAGCTATTGCAGCTGAGAAATCATCCCTTTTAGTTGCTTATATACTTTAATACTGGAAAGAAGTAAAAAGCCATGAAGGGTTATAAAATACCTCTCCATATGGACAGTAGTGCTTTGGGGGAACCAAACAGGGTAGTCATGAGGACTTTTTGGTGCTGGGCTTATATCAAGTTGTTTTCAGGTTATGCTGCAGACTTTACATGACCCAGAGGGCTTAACCCACTTTCAAAGCAGATGGACGAAGATCAGATTTAGGCAGGGAGCCCTCAGATGGATGAGTGAGCTAGGTCATTGATCTCTTTAAGGAAGTAGAATCAGTTGCTTCAGGGGAAGACAGGTTCTTTATGCCTTCCAAAGTGAGCATAGCCAATTGTAGGTTGTTCCAGGCTTCTGGTGAACCTCGGGTGTATTCTCAAAATTATGTGTTGTGAATTCTTAAGGTCACTAAAGTCATTACTTCTTAATAAATTACCAGTGGGTTTCCAAGAGATTTTTAACAGGGCTTCTGGTCTTTCAGACATACAAATGCAGTTTAAATACTGATGCAGTTAAAAAGATTTAAATAATCATGTAAATTACTGTGAGTTAAAATTAGTAGAACCTAGCCAACTCATTTGCACATGTTAGTCTCAAAAGATGGCTTTTAGTGGCTTAGTTCTGGAGCTTCTGCCATTATTTTCCCATTACCTGAAATGATTACTGGGCTTTGCAAAAGACTTTGGGTGCCATACAAAATATTTACTTTAATTGTCTATGGGAACATGTCCTAGAAAATATGATTGCTTAGGAGTTGAAGTGTGAAATGGATCTTCATGAGGTAGTCATTTCATGTCATCTACTGAAAAAGTATGCTTAGTCTGGTACCAAGAGAAGACAGAAGAGAAGACAGGTAAGAAATTCTTTCCATTTTGTTTTATGAGAAGTCCAGGCATTTTTTTAACGAACCACAGATTGAACCCAGATTTACTAGGCATTACAGGGCCTGTGGAAAACAGTCTGAGTGAGCCAGTGCAATGTGATCCTGTCTTCAGATCCATCAGCAACCAAAAAAGTAGGTTAACTTTTGGAACACGTGGGTGATGTTAATTTTCCTCCTGGGAACTGGCCTAGTAAGAGAAATGTTGCCAGTAGAAACTAGCTATTTTGTGGAGTAATAAAGCTGTGATAGAAAAAGGGTGAAATCTGATTAGTATTGGGCTAGACAAGGAAGAACCATCACTCCTGTGTTTGTTATGTAAGGAAAACCTACGGTGACTATAAATAGTTCTAGATGGGAGTGATTCACTTCACCACCGCTAGTTTGCCATCAGTTTCCTATTTATCAGATGAGGAGTTAGGAGAAGATAATGACAAAAGGCCCTGTCACTTCTAATATTTGTTTGGGTCTAGATGGTAGGCTGTAGCGTTGCATAAGGGAAAGCCCACTATCAGGATCTCAGGAGGCTGGTGGTAGTTGTGACTCTGACACTAAAGTATTGCCACTAGTTTTGGGTATTAAGAAGTATTTTTGGTTTTGCACAATATTTTACATGAATCTTTTTTTTTTGGAATGAATTCCTAATGCTAGATCAAAGGTACTCATTTATAAAACGTTTATTCTATTACCAGAACAAACCCACCACATTACACTCATACTAGTTATATAATTTTTGCCTACTTCACTACAAATTCTCCCCAAATGAATATTATAATGAAAATAAATCAAGATCAATATGAGAGTTTTGAAAATGACTTAGCAACACAAAAGATATGAATGCCTTCAGAAACATTTAGATGGCTTAAAGTATTGTTTTGTAGCTTTTTAATTTATCTGTGGCTAATATTTTACCCAAGATTAGTGTGTGTGTATATACACACACATATATGCGTATATATGTATATGTACATGTATGTAATTTGTTTTTCTTTTCTCTTTTTCTTTGATGCTCAATTCCTTGGTGTAATTTAAATAATCTTGCCCTATTTACAAAAGCTTTCAGATTTTGGTAGCCCCTTTGCAATGCTTCAGTGACAGATCCCAATTGTGTTTGAGTACGATAAGAATGTTTGTCGTATTCTTAAGACTGACATCACAATGAAAACCTACTGATATAGGGAAAAAAAAAGTCTCTCCATCAATGTCTAAGCTCTTGGAGTCATCCATATATATATATATATATATATATATATATATGTGGATGATATATATTCACATTCTCTCTCTATATATATTTCAATCTCTTTTCTTTAACAAGTATTACCAAATCCCACTCTAATCCCTCTGTTGCCCAGAGTGTATGCAGAAGGGATCTTAAAGTCATCTAGGCCATGTTCCTTATTAGAATCAAAATCAGAGGGGTTAAATGGCTTGTCCATCATTGCGCAGCTCTTCATAAATTAAGGTAGAGAATTCTGGAGTGATGAATGTTTGTGAAGAGTTTTCATGGTGGTAAAATACAATAAAGTGATATGTGTGGCATGCAAAGAAGCAAGATATTGAGTAATTCTCCACCCTTCTCATTAAAAAAAATACACATTAGACTTGTTGTAAGTCCCAGGCCTGTTGTTTATAAGACTTATGGTACCCTTATGCAAATCACTTCATCTCTTAGGAACTCAATTTTCTTAATTATAAAATAAACAATCTTAGATCAAATGACACCTCAATTCTCTTCTAAAGTTAATATTCAAGCATTTTCTCTGGGTCACACCAAAGGCCTGCTCCACAGGCTGTTGTATTAGCACAGCATTATTGTGAGTCCATGAAGCATCAAGATTTTCATCTTTGTGCATTTTCATGGTCTACAAGCAAAAGATGACAGATTGAAGTCCTGAATTTTATTTTCAAAGTCACATAACCAGGCCAGAGCTTAAATGTAATGTTGAAAAATAAAGTATTCATGTGCTCTATTGAATTGGGGCTTGGGTCCTATAATAGAAATTATTATACTTTATGGGGCAGAGATTGAGAGTTGTTCTCAAAAAAATATTGGGATTTCTTCAGTCAAAATGAATTTAAAAAGATTTTCACACAATTTCACAGGTGGCTATAGTAGAGTTTTGAGTATTTTAAACCAATCATCAATAAGTCTTATTTTCTTTCCTAGATTTATTTTACAAACAGGCATAAGACATTGGCTCTGATCTCAAGAAACTCGGTGGTGCAAGAGGCAAATATATGCATAGTAATTGTAAAGCACTTTAATAGTTCAGGTAATAGAGATAGGATTAAGATGTAAAGGAATCAAAGGGTTCCATCTATCCCAGCCTTGGGAGGGGAAGAGCAAGTAGGACAGTTTGTAGGGAAGACAACACTTACAAATGTTAGATGCTTTGGCAAAGGTGACATCACTAATGATAGAGTAAGCACTAGAATTTCACAGTCTCTTTCCTGAGGGTTTAAGTTCTTATTCCACTTTAAGGAATTGAAATGGGAGAATCCTTGATGATACAATATTCTTTCCTCTACCGTATGTAACCTCTGTAAGTGTACTTAACATTTGCCTGCAAGAGAAATATAAGTATCTTCAGGATAGTAATTGTTCTGTTTCCCATTATCAAAACTTCTCTCTTTTGTTAAATGCACCTGTTTATTGATTTGGTGTTGTCCAGGTATCTTCGTCTGAAGAGCACTTCAGGATTTCCTAGTCTCAGGGAGTATGTTGTCCTTCTTCTCTCACACACACTTAATATACCTAGTGTGACAATCTGAAGGGATGGAGGTAAAAGACAGTATGTAATAATTTGCTGCTAACAATAATCAAAGCATGTTAGCTGATTTTATCATTAGTTCATGCAGAAGCATATTATGAAGTTAAATGTATTGTCTTCCTAAAGGCATTCAAAGTCAAAGAATCACATTTTTTTTCTGTTTTACTGTTTAGTCTGAATCATTCTTCTTTATCTCTCAACATAGATAATCCATTAGGCAGTCAAGAGCAAAGGAAGCTTTTTACTTAATTTTTTCATATCTCCAGAATATTAGGTGCATAAATTGCACACGATATACTTTTGTTGATTATATGGATTAGTGAATGGAATAACCAAGAAATAAATGTAGAGTTCATTGTATTCATTACTTCATTTGACCTAAGTCTAATCAAATGTCTCTTGACTTCCACTTAACAGATTCCCTGGATTAAACACTCCGCTTTTTCACTCTGTAAAACATTGGAGTAGATAGAGATATTGGCCCCAATTCTTCACCTGTTAGAGAATTCTGGAGCCACTCTCTTGATATGGCCCAATGACAGATTGAGTGTACTTTCCTTCTCTGTGACTTTGGACTTGGCCATATGACTTTACTTTGGCCAATGGAATGCTAGTAGATCTGACGTAAGAGGAGACTTGACATGTATTTTTATGGTTTAGCTTGGCTCTCTTGTCCTACTGTCATCATGAAAATAACAGGTCCCAGGTAGCCACTACCCTTTCATTCTGGGATCTAGAGTGAGATACAGAAAGCATGCCTATTCTAACCTGCAGTCTGAAACCAGCTCAGCTGAACCCCAAAGTATCCAGAAACCTGTGAGTCAGAAATGTAAATATTTGTTGTTATGAGACACTATGGTTATGTGTTTATTGCATTATTATGGTAATAGCTAACAGATATAGGCATATGATTGATGGCCCCAGTATGCTGAACTTTCATAAAAGTTAAACCCTCCAGTTGCGTTTTATATTTACCAAGAGTCAGTTGTCTTTGTTTCTAAACCTGTTTATCAGTTGTGCCCATTATTCTAATTGTGTAATTCACCTAATGTTACATAAGCCAATCAATCATATGTTAGAGAACAAACTTGTCTCTGAAAAACTAAGTTGAATGCTTTTTAAACACTTAATAAAGATAAATTGTCAACAATATGAAATCAAATTAGATGTTGGTGAGAGTTTTTAAAAGACTGGAGAAAAATAAATATCTAGAAGGATCTTGCATTGAGATTGCTTTGTAACTGCCTAAATTCTCTCTTTTCTTTAAAGAAATGAGAACTGAGAGTCTTGGATGATACAACACATGTGGTGGTACGCAAGAAAAGGAGGCTAAAATTTCATTTATTGGATATGCTTTCAAAGAAGAGAGCTTGACCTTCAACAAAAGATTGCTTAGGCTGGGCACCGTGGTTCACGTGTGTAATCCCAGCACTTTGGGAGGCTGAGGTAGCCAGATCATTTGAGGTCAGGAGTTTGAGACCAGCGTGCCTTTAGTCCCTGCTACTTGGGAGGCTGAGGCAGGAGAATTGCATGAACTCAAGAGGTGGAGGTTGCAGTGAGCCAACATCCCACCACTGCACTCCAGCCTGGTGACAGAGCAAGACTCCATCTCAAAAAAAAAAAAAAAAAAAATTGCTGAGTTGAGTTTATTCTTTATGTGTTTAAGGTTAAAAAAAGTTTAATGTATGTTTGCCTAAATTTTTATTATTCTCTTCTTTAAACAAATTTTCTGATTAATTGAACAAAAATCATCCCAATTCCTTTTTATTTAAGAATATCATAATTTTGATACCACAGTAAAAATTGCTTTTTTCTTCTTTGTGTGTATTCTAATGTTGTTAGTATAAATTATAAGAATCAATATTAGAGAGCACTCTTTTCTTCATAATGAATATATAAAGAGTAAACTTTCTTTTTCAGCTTTAAGCTCTCTTTGCAGGCTTAGATTTTATTCTGGTTTATAGATTTGCAGTTTGATTAATGGCTTTTGTTCTAAATAAGGACACTCCTTAGTCCAGATTACAGTTCCTCAGTTTGCTCACTTAAATTGCATTTTTCATAGCAGTTGACTGAATTTTATGAATGCTGAGTGCTTGTGGTCATTTGAACTTTTTGTTGTTGTTGTTCCCACGAAATTATACCCTAGAATTATTTGGAGCTAAACAAATCTATGAATGAAAAAGAAAAGTCAGCCATAAGCCTCCTTTTTTTCAACTGGCTTTTTGGATGCTACCAAATAAAACCATTAAATACATTATTTACCTGAAATTCTAAATCTTTACAAAATAGGCATGAAACAGAGCCAATTATGGGGAAAAATCACTAACATTTTCCATGCATCTGGACTTGACTTTGAGTTTGGGAGAACTTGGACTTGTTTCAGAATTTTAAAGAAAGTATTGCATATATTGATTGACGAAACATGCTGCTGGTAGTGGTTTTTGAGATGCTGATGGTCACCTCCTTGGAACAATTCATAGATGTATGCTTTATAGCATTTTAGGATCAAAAATCGATCTATAGGTGATGACATTTAATCAGCATTGACTATGGTTGGAATTGAAAAGACAGCTCCAATTGGAAAAGCAAGCTTCACACCACATTACCCATAAGTCCACTGCTTGGAGTGGAGGGACTGACTATACAAGGAAATCCAAGAGCCACTCAGCTCCAGCTCACCAACAGTTTGGGACACATGTGAGTAATTTGGAAAGAAAGACTGTTCTGGCTCAGACATTTGGGTTATTTCAGTTTCAAAAGTGTCAGTTCTCACCTGGACAGAAAAGGTAGACAAGAAGGGCTTGGCTTTAATAAAGTACATGAACTCTAGACAGTTTTTAATACAATGAGATTAGCACAGGTCCATAAACCAACAGATTCAAAGACAACAGACCATGGCTAAAGAAAATCAGGCAGTAGCTTTCAAGGAAATGGAATATATTCTTTCACTTTGGGCTATTACATTTCATTAGGGTTTCTTCAGATTTTGTGAAAATAGAGACATTGAACTAATTTCTTCCAGGCAGATATAGGAAATTCTTGACTTGGTGGTATGAAAAAATGACATGAAAAAAAAGTGACTGTGGGTGCAATATATTGGCGTTTATAAGCACGTATGGGACAATTAACATATAACAGGCTGGCACAGAACCTTGAAGACCTAAAGTTGTTGTTCTTATTTAATTAACATAACAAACCAACACATGAAGATATAGTCATGAGATTGGTTTAATATTAGTGATATAAACTTTCTCCAGCATCATTGTGTTTGAAGATATCCATGTAACAACAACAACAACAAAAACAAAAATGCGCTAGCTGTGATACAGTGGAAAACTTGTTGGAATGAGAATGAAAAGATCTACAATTCCGTCCAGACTATACTACTTCATGGTCCTGAAACCTCTGAGAAAATATTTGGAGTACCATGCTGTTATCTGAAAACTGTCAATATAACGAAACTTCCCGAGTTGTTGAGATGTTGCAATGTAATATCTGAAAGCCATGTGTATTTTAATACCACCTGACACTTGATTAGCACTTTATAATTAATCAAATGATACAAAGGTTGACTCATTTGGATATTCATTTAGCACTTAGATACTCCAGTGTCTCCAGTTGTTTAGTGGAATTATTTGCTTGCATAACAGGGGCGTTTGGTGTCTTGTAGACAGCACTGGCAGTTGTGACACTGATACTGTCAGAGGGAAGTATGTAAAGGCACTCCATTGAGCTCTGGCCATGCTGGCTCTGCACAAGGTTCAGTGGCCTTCAACCCCTACAGTTGATAAGCATTCTTGGTAAGCAATGGCTTTATTAAGCTCTCTGCTGACAGGCTGCCCTTTATGATCTGAGTAGATAGCAGCCACTGCTCTCTTTGCATCTTGCCTCCTACAAGCCCAACTGTTTTTATGCCTAGAGAAATCAAAGTGAATAATATATAGCTATTGGTAACGAATAAACAGAAACTCCAGCTTTTTTTTTTAAATTTTAATTGGACCCTCAAGCAGGGAAACAGGAAGAGAGTGGCAGCTCCAAAACTCAGCCTCAGATGCGTGTTGCTTTATCTTCTGCAGTTGGAAACAAAGAGTCCTTTATTCTGATCTCAGCATGGTTATTTTTTGACATAGAAAGGGATGGGGGCAGTTGATGTGGATAGATTCCATCCTTGTTTGATTTTATTCCATCACATCTCTAGTATTCCTTTTCCTTCACGTTAATTATCTTCTTAGTGTCTGTGCCTTAGAAATATTTGTAGATGCTTTTTATTGTTATGCTCTATTAACTGACAACAAGCCAAGCTCTGTGGTAAAGGAAATGAGATTGGAATCAGACTTGATTAGTTTTCTCCATTTATTTTGGGGCATGCTGCTTAGCATTGGGACATATCTCCCAATATGCATGCCTCAACTGAAAAAATGGGGGAAATAATAGTACCTTTGTCAGCGGATTGTAGGCCCATTAAATGAAACAATTACTTTAACATAATTTCTCAGTCCCAGACAATATGCTAAAGTGCTCAGTAAAAGTTTTATAAAAATATTTTGATTCTTATAACTGAAACACTTAAAATTTCCCAATTCCAGGCAGATTCGAGCCTTCAGTAATTTATAGGTGGCAGTGTATGGAAAGAGATTTTGACATTTATGCTGGTTGGTATCATCAAAGCCGATGGTCCCTCCCAGTTTAGGAGACTAAGAAAGCAGCTTTATTTTATTTTATTGTTTTGGAAGAGAAAATAGCTTCTAAATGGTAAAGCATAACCAGTACATAAAAGGAAAGAGCTAATGGTATGTGGAGTCTTCCTTTAAGGCCGTCTTAGGAAAACATGGAGTCAGCAAACTTTCCAACTCGTCATGAATTCCACAGCTTGAGAAAGTTATGTTAATGTGCACTAGATGATGGTAATGTTTTAGGATAATCTATCTGGTAAAACATTCCTGTGTCATCCATTAAACTTGTTACTCAGTGGGATATCTATACAATTGATGAAAGAACCAGCAGTCTCGCTGGTTTTTATTTGAACTGAAATACATTTTCTTGGTAAATTTCAGCGTTAAGATTTTATTTTCTTAAAATAAAGTTGGATTGAAGCAGAGAAGAGAAAGCATGATATAAAAGACAAAGTAAAAACAAATAGTAATACTTTTTTTGTGCTCACTATGTCTGTTCTCTGTGACTAATTATAAACTTATATTTCTGACATGAAGGAAATTTCTCCTTGCCTTGCCATTTCCCCCTTTCTCTTATGCTCCGCCTCCCTGGATGAAATTGGCAGGAACCCATATGGTTAGAGCAGAATAAGTTGCATTCATTTCCAAGTTTTTCAGCATCTCATATCCTACAGTGCAAATTGTAGAGTACTTGGTGGTCCTCAATGTCCATGGGACTAGAGAATGGGTGGGCTGGAGGCATATTTAGTTTACCTTCATTTAATCCAAAGGCCAGCATGACTTTTGAAATTAGTACATTTCGCCATTCACACAGCCCTGACTGAGGATAACTGCAGAAGTAGCTGAGGGTAAAGAGGAGAGTGGGGACATTTTACTGTTGGCACAAAACCAATTATCAGTCTGTTTTTATCCCCGTTTTGTTCCGAGATGGACTTTCATAAATGATGGAAGAACAGAATTGCCCTCCCAAGGATTTTTTAAAAATATGTACTGTAATTAAAGAAGAAGAGAAAAAGATGGCCATTTGGGCAATTGTGTAAGTTAAGGCTATGAAAGCTGTCATTTGAAAAACTACATCGGTGGTAATGCTGTTTTAAGAGGGGAAAGAAAAATTAATTGTGAAAAAATAAACCTTGACACACAAATCAGAAGATATTAATACATAAGATGGTTAATTTAGGAAATAGAGCTGAAGTAGAGTGAAATCTTACTAGACTAGGTGACTCAGATCTTTTTTTTTTTTTTTTTTTTGTGATGGAGTCTCACTCTTTCGCTCAGGCTAGAGTGCAGTGACATGATCTTGCCTCACTGCAACCTCTGCCTCTGGGGTTCAAGCAATTCTCCTGCTTTAGCCTCCTGAGTGGCTGGGATTACAGGTACCCGCCACCATGCCTGGCTAATTTTTGTATTTTTAGTAGAGACGGGGTTTCACCATGTTGGCCAGGCTGGTCTCAAACTCCTGACCTCAGATGATTCACCCACCTCCGCCTCCCAAAGTGCTGGGATTACAGGTGTGAGCCACTGTGCCCGGCCGACTTAGATGTTAAAGCAGCAGCAAAATAATCGCAGACCCTGGGATAGTCTGGCATCAGTTTTGAAGAAATAAAAATATTAATACTAGTGGTGGCTAATATTAATTGAGTGCTTACTACATACCTGGTATTGTGCTTTTTAATGTTTTATCCTATTTCTTTTTAAAAACAAACATTTAAATTAAGTGTTAGATTTTCCCCCATTTGTCAGAGAAGACAACTGAGGCATAGAGTGGTTACTTTTTCTGAGTCAGGACTGGAACCCAGGTCTTTCTGACCAGAAAGTCTCTTTTATTTACCAAGCACTTCTTCCCAGATAATAGTACTATAATTCTGCAAATAAGAGCTTCCTCAGGGAACCAAAGCATAAATCCAGAAGCTTGGCTTCAGAAAAACCCAAGGAAGCTGAAAGGAACCTGTACTCCTGTCACTGCCTGTCTATAATATCCTTCATTTTTGCTCTTTCTATTCTGGGGCTTTTTATTACTGTTAACCAATTTTAAAACACCAAAAGGTGTTCTTCAAGAATTAATTAAAAAGTAATAAAGGCATTATTCCTTAATAAATATTTAATGTAATATCTTATATGGCTAGACTCAATAAAAATTAAATCTGTCTTTGAGACACTTAACTGGAAGAGGTGTCCAAATCAGTAATATGGTAGAAATTTGCCCCAGGAAGAGGGTCCTCCTCCCCTAAGGAAGTTTAGAACCATAGAGAGACGTAGAAACCCCTATCTCTATGTGAATAGTGTCTTGCCTCTTATTAAGACCAACTCCATTTCATCTCTTCAAAAATGTATTTGCTGGTTTCTGCACAATGACTTCAATTTTTTTTAGCATCTCAAATATTTATACCAATTTGTCAGCAGCAAGTATCAGTGGCAGGTGGAAATAAAGTATTATTTATGCTGAGATATCCAATTTTTACTTGCTTGGCTACTTTCTTGAAAGATGATGCTTTAGAAAACGAAATACAACATTTATCATTGTTTTGTTGACTACAAGAGATGGAGTTTGCTCTCTTTGCTGTGACCCAGTTAGTTCACATAGCAGAGCCTTTACAACCCCCATCTCCAAATCCTTCCACCACAGCACAGGAGAAATATTTGCAAACCATTATTTGAAAGGCAGAGCAGTGCTATTTTTAATGCAGCATTGTATAATCTACCTTCTACAAGTTACAATTTGTTTCAAAGTAGTGGATAATAACCATTAACGTTTTTGGATTTGCATGTGGACTGCAGCATCACATGTTACTAAATATTCCGGGATGAGACAAGGAGAGAGAGTGTGTGAATGGCAGGTAGAAAGCGGTAAGATGGTTAATCGAGTTTCAAAGAACTGATAGGGAAGATTGTCCATCTATATTTAGCCCCCACCATAACATTATTATTTATGGAATATTTTGAAAATGACTTTCTTCATTCATTCAACAAATATTTTTTTGAACACTTCCTACTGGACCCCTTCACACTCCCTGATTCTTAACTCAATATTTGATGGGTTATTTCATTTGAACAAATAATTCAAATCATCCTTTTGCTAAGTTTAATTTTATTAAACTGCTTAGCCTGGGACTTCCCACTTTCTGTGTTGCAAGAAGCTGTGGTCATTGACTATCTCCTGATTTTGGACTTTTCTTGCCAGTGACTTGCAGGTGACATAATGTGAGTGCTCCAGTTCTCTCACTTGGAATCTCAGAGAATATAATGTTGGTGATGAAAATCAAAGACATGTGGACTTCCTGTGTGAACAACAGATTCCCCATGAATGCACTGTGAAATACATAAATTGCTATGTTAGTTTCTTTTTGTACATTGACTTTTGGTGTAAATACCCTGAGGAGGACTGACAGCCATAGCCAACTGCTCAGTGCATTGCATAAAAATAATGAAATCACTTTTGCCTCACATTTGTTGTTGCATTAGACCTAACGGGGTAATTGATGTTGAGCTTGGCTTTTTACATATACAAGCTTGAGATGAGGCAGAACCAAGGGTGTGGATTTAGTTAACCTTATTTTAAAGCAGTTACTTACCCTCTATTTTAGATCACTATGTTAAAAAGAAACAATCTTATGTGGGACAGCAAAGACAGAACAGAGAATTAATCGTTTTCTCTCTTTTTGTCTTTGATCAGTTATTCAATCAGTTGACCAATTTTTGACTTAATACACACAACTCCTAGATGCCATTGGGCTGAATAATGTTGGGTATGAAAAAAAGGAGGGCTAAGTTCTAACATATGAGGAGCAAGGTGGTGTTGGCTAGGTAAACCTAAGTCAATTTGAAAAATCCCAACTGGTGTACAAGTGAATGGTAACTCTTGTGGTTTAAAGGTCTTGAGGAATTAATTCATAGTTCTTCACTGCAAGCAGAGAAGCTGTGTCTAGTAGTTCAAGCAAAATGAATTTATTTTATCGTGTAGCTCACAGAATTACTGGGAGAACAGAAGAAAAGACCAGCATGCCTCACTCAGAACATATCTGTCAAGCAAACTGCTGTCCCCACTGCCAAACACCAGATTCTAGAGTTGGTATGACTACCAATTCTGCACCAGACACTCAACCTTGCATCCCACACAGTACCTGCTGCCATGAACAGACAGAGAGCTCTCCATTCTTTCTCTCTTGCATCACTAGCTACTGGGTCAAAGTCAAACCAGGATATAAATCTTACTGGAGGTCCCTCAGTCAATGTCAAGTAAATAAGCAATGCTAAAAAAGCAATCAGAGAGCATTGCCATTTTCTAAAGCAGGTCTTTGCTGTCCACTCAAACTAATAAACTGTGGAATTCTCCAAATATGAAAGGGGGTTCAACCACTGAGCAGCTTAAATAAGAGATAAATTGTCACATACAAATCGAAGTAAATATTTTCCTGCAAGGCTTGTTTATTCATATATACCTATATGGGACATGGTGAAGGAATTTTAGACTACATCTTTATGGTTTATTCTTTGTAAGGTTACAATTATCCAGCCAACCAGCTAATTTTATGCTTCTACTTCACCTACTTATATGAGAGGTTTTCAGATTATTTTATATTATATTTCCCTTTTTAGAGAACAAACAGGAAACTATTGAGTTGATTTCACTGTTGGGTTTATTTTTCACTGGAAAAATAAAACTTTTTTGAATATTTGCATAGTTATTATGGAAAACATTTTGGCAGATGACAGAAAAGTTTTGTTTTCTAAAAAACTCAATATATTCTAACCAGAATAGTATTTTAAACATCTTAGATTATATTACAAATGAAGAATAATTAGGAAACTTTTAGTGAAGCAATCACTAATATTGAGTGGCATAACAGAGCATACAGAATTTAAAAAAATGGAAATTATAGAAATTAAAAATTATGACCCGCTGAAAACAGAAATATAGCTTGGAATGTGTTCTAAAAGTTTCAAACAATAAAACTTCCATGTAATTCTTATATCGAACAAACTATAAAAATGCTTATGCAAAGTTTGGGATTAATCTTCTACAGAGATAAGAAAAATGATTTTTAATCACTACAAACATAAGGAATAAAATATACATGCCAAAACATTTAATATTTTTACTGGTGTACTCAAAAGGAGCTACTTTATAAGTACTGAAATTATTAGTTTTTTGCCAAATGCTGATGTAACTTTATTTAGAAAAAGTAGCTCTTTGAATAGACACATTCAAGAAGCAAAATTAGTGCTGTTGGCTGAAGTTCAAAGCCACACTTTTTAGAGGGCACCACCACTGGCATCACCAACAACAGCTTCATCATGAGCAGAAGCATCATTTTCTCAGCCTTTGAAGATAAAAGACTAGTTAGCTAGCATAAGGAAGGACAGTAGGCTGGGAAGTGAGTCTATTGTCCTAAGACATATTTTATTAGTTAGCTGTCAGACTCAACTTATATCCACATAGCTGGGGCTTTATGGCCCAAGGACCAAGGAACTCCAAGGCTTGTAAAACACATTCCAATTACCACAACGGTGAACAACTGAGTTGTTTTACTTCCTTATGCCATTTTGCGACGTTGAATAACTTTCCATATGTCTCACACCACCCCCCAACCCCGGCAGTTTGAGGATCAACTAAATGAATAGCAAACAACTAAACAAAGTATGAGAGTTGGTGAACTGAGCATTTCAAATTCCTCTATGCTTGCAAGTAGAGTCTATATTGAGTCTTTTCATCACCTGTGACCTAAGAACCAATTCCTGACAATGTGAGATGCCTGTGAGGGCACGAGAAGTTCTACATCTTTCTCCATTGGTGTTTATGGTTCCATTTGCTCGGGTAAGGGCTATTTCCAGAAGAGTTCATGCTGGAAAAATACAAATGGCCAAAATAAGTGATTTTCTCACTGATCTCACAGGTTTCCAGGGATCCCCTGGTTCCTCTGTAGTGCAGTAGGAGCGAGTCGGGGGACATTTTGGTGTTTCCTGGTCTCCACTGCTGCTTCAGCTAATTCAGTGTGTCTTTTTTCTTTTACATATCAGGACATGAGTGTGATATCATTTTTTGAAAAAGGAATTCTACCGTAACAAAAACAAACAAGAAAAAGCAAAAACCTTTGTGAGTCACCAGCAGAAAGAAAACTTCTGAAGGATCAACAAAGCCTAAATGATAGCACATCTGTTTACAGCATGGTTACTGAACATATTAGCCCACTGTTGAGACCTTTTGTTCGGGAAAAAAAGATTACTGTCAAAATATTACTGCTCATTGACAATGCACCTAGTCACCCAACAGCTATATAAAGGTGTGCAAGGAGAATGCACACCTTGTAAATGTTGTTTTTATGCCTGCAAACACAATATCCATTCTGCAGCCCATGGAACAAGAAGAAATTTCAACTTCCTAGACATATTTTTAAGAAATACATTTTGTAAGGCTATGGCTGTCATAAGTAGTTATTTGTCTAATGGAACTGAACCAAGTAAATTGAAAGCCTTCTGGAGAAATTTTATCATTCTAGATGCCATAAAGAATTTGTGATTTGTAGAAAGAGGTCAAAATATCAGCATCAACAGGAATTTGGAAGAATTTAATTCCAACCCTCATGCATGATCTTGAGGGGCTCAAGGCTTCCGTGGAAGAAGTCACTGTAGATGTGATGGAAATAGCAAGAGAATTAGAATTGGGAGTGGAGCCTGAAGGTGGGACTGAATTGTTATAATCTCATGATCAAACTTGGATGGATGAAGAGTTGTTCTTATGGACGAGCAAAGAAAAACAATGTTGAAATGACAGCAAAGAACTTAGAATATTACATATACCTAGTTGATAAAGCAATGTCAGGGTTTGAGAGGATAGACTCCAGTTTGGAAAGACGTTCTACTGTGGGTAAAATGCTATGAAACAATGTTGCATGCTACAGAGAAATAGTTCATGAGAAAAGGAGTCAATCAATGCAGCAAACTTCACCGTTGTTTTATTATAAGAACTTACCACAGCCACCCCAATCTTCAGCAACCACTACCCTGATCAGTCAGCAGCCATCAATGTGGAGGCAAGACCCTCCACCAGCAAAAATATTACAACTCACTGAAAGCTCAGATGATGGTCGGCATTTTTTTTTTTTTTAGCAATAAAGCATTTTAAAAGTAAGGTATGTACGTTGTTATTCTCAGACTTATTGCCATTGCACACTTAACGGACTACAGTATAGTGTAGGCATATAATGGACCTGTTGGGGGAAGTCTTATGAGTATGGCATGATTATTTTCCTAAATCTTTTTAATAGTGATGATTATAAGGCTATTATAAAGTAAGTGCTTTAAAAATCTCACATACTTACATATTTCGCCTGTTGAAATTCATTAGGAAGTGGTTCTGTTTCTACTTCCTTCTTGCTCCCCCTCCCAAGAGCATAACTTCCCATTTTTCCTGAATCTACATATCTGGCCAAATTGAAAGTGCTGCTCATAAAACAAATACGTGTAACCAAAGTGAAATAACCTGAGTATAATAATTTTTATCTTTCACGTACATTCATTCTTTTAAACTTCTAAGTCTTATCGAATCATTTCACCTTCTTTGAGACTATTGTGATAACTGGACGGGAATTCAGATATATCCTACCATTCATATAGACTCAATGCAGAAATCGTCTGATCGACATACTTGTCTTTCTCTTTTGGCGTCACCATCCTTCTTGTTACAGCCTTCCTTGAGGCACAGAAAGTAGATTTCTAACTTCTCAGGGAAACTTATGATCCAATGAGCTCATTCTGGGTAGTTTCTTCCCTTCAGTATTACAAATTTGAAATCATTAGTCACTTTACCATGAAGAGAAGTTAGGGGTGATGATGTTAAGAGGTGAAGATTGGCCTTTATTGGGAGCTTATGTGTGTCAGGTATTTGTAGGGAACTTTATGTGTATGACCACATTTAATCCTCATGCCAAGCATCTCAGTAAGTGTACATGGAATGAATGGATGAACAACGGCACTGAAGTGTCGCCCATTTTCTGTATTAAGAAAAATAATATTTAAAGATGTGACATAACTTTCCTGAATTTCCAGGCAGCTTATAATTGTTCAGAGCTTGTTCTGACAACAAAAGCTTATATGAGTAACCAAATGGTTATGCTATTCCTTTTCAGTTTTAAGCTTCAAGGGAATGGATATGAATATAGAGATACTCAGATTTACTGTGGTTGAAGAAATGAGGGGAAAGTGACTGCCCTTCTCATGGGTAAAATAATTAGATTATAGGTGAGGGTTGCTATTAAAAATTCTCTAGCAGAAGGTACCTATGGTCCCATGACTGGCTGTAGAAATTCCTCTCTACAAGGAATTTCATACCTAATCAAAAGAACGCTTTCCCTCATCTCCCAACTTTGAATTTGAGAAATTTGAGAAATTTCTCATCGCCATTTGAGAAAGTTCGGAAGCATATGTTGCTCTTCCATCACACACCAGTAGATGGCAGCAAAAGTCCATCCTTGGCTCCTAAAAGTTTGCCTCTGAGTTCCTGCACAATGCAAAGATAAAGGCAGCTTTTAAAAATATAATAATCTACCTCCTTACCTGACACGTCGGAAGGGCTGATTTTCCAGGTCACACATGTCTTATTACTTTCGAAAATAATCATGTGGAAAGGCTTTTCATTGTGTTTGCTGTTACATTTCTGCACAGTGGTGACTGCGAAGCCAAAATCAAACTAATAGCAGGGGAAAAAAAAAAGTGACAACCCAAGAGAAGTGCAAATAATTTCCGTTAAGAATGTTCCTCATGGGTTTTCAAAGAAGCTTTCATCACCAAATCTGATCAGTGAAGCAGTCTTGTTCATAAATAATTTATCAGTCTCTCTTCTCTATCTCATCCTTCCTACCAGTGAAACAAGCAAAATGCAACTTTGGGTGAATTATCTTTTAAGAATATCTGAGGAGAAACATTTTTCACCAGTCTTCACTGTTAGAAATGAAGCTACAGCATAATGTAAACCATATACAATAAAAGAGGGTTTTTTGTTGTTATTTAATTGGAATTTTCTTTTTGAAGGCTGTTACCCTTGGCATTTAGCATTTTATGTTAGTATTTATTTGATTTCCAGCCTGTTGCTGGCTAGTTCATCTGGGCAACATGCTTTGGATATTATGGATAATGTACAGTGATTGGCCTGAATTTAGAACAAATTGGTTTCCTGACCTGGAAGAGAGGAACCTTTAGTATAGGCACAGTGTTGCTACTGCCTAACTATTTGACAAGGAAATAACCTCTCCTAGCCTTTGTTTCATTTTTCCCTAAAATGAGGATAAGCTTAGCTTATGGAATTGTTGTGAGGATTATATAAAATTAAATGCATCAATGCAATAAACTTCTAGCTTAGTGATATGCTAAAAATTCGCTGATAACTGAATGTGAATTGAAAGAGAGGAGACTGGTGATAGCTAAGATGACTCCAGTTTTAAGTGTCTGTGATTCTGTTAGTTTCTTTCCACTCAACTTCAACCCTAGAGTTACTGATATTCATCTTAAGAGGGGAAGACACTTGAAAGATGCCGAGATGAAAATGTTACGAAGGATGAGAGAATTTGCCGTGGAGAAGAGTGGTCTGATTTTTACCTCTAAGAAGTGGCTTTAGTTCATCCTTGCCAAAAGTTCATCATCCATAAGTGAGCACTGTTGGAAAAGAAGGAGAAGAATGATACCATGAGGAAGAAGCAAAATATGAAAAACAAATCCTCTGAAGGAATAAAAAAAAGATACTATCATTTTTTGCACTTGATTTATGGAAAACTGTCTAGGATCTGAAAACAAGGAAGATGGTGTTGAGGAATGCCTCAAAAATTAGGTAAAGTACAAAATAATAGAGACTCTTGCCCAAGAGTCTCTTATTTTAATTTTGCCATTTATTTTGGAACTAATTCCTGCACCAGGAAATAACAACATTTCCTTACTGACGTCAGCCTGGCAACCGACCTTCACAGGTTTGGTATTTTCTCCATCGTTTTGGGACCATCCATCCTTTTGATGCCATAGCACTTCACAAACATTACCACACTGCAGCTTCAGAACACTCAAGTGAACAGGTGCTTTAAGTCCTAGTTTTGCTGATGAAGAAACAGAGATTCAAAGAAATTGATTTTGTCAAAGATTGCCTAATTCTGAAGTCAGGATAGGGTATCAGAGATCTAGGAGTTTCTCTTATTACCACTGCTGCCCCACTGAGGCCATAGCTAGTAATACAATTAAGAAATAAGCTGGGCATGGTGGCTCACGCCTGTAATCCCAACACTTTGGGAGGCTGAGGTTACTGGATTACCTGAGATTGTGAGTTTGAGACCAGCGTGACCAACATGGAGAAACCCCATCTCTACTAAAAATACAAAAAAAATTTGCTGGGTGTGGTGGTGCATGCCTGTAATCCCAGCTACCTGGGAGGCTGAGGCAGGAGAACTGCTTGAACCCAGGAGGCGGAGGTTGCTGTGGGCTGAGATGGCGCCATTGCACTCCAGCCTGGGCAACAAGAGTGAAACTCCATCTCAAAAAAAAAAAAAAAAGAAAGAAATAATGGTCAAACATGAGGTTTTTGAAGGTAGAGCGACTACTTGGGTTCCAGTTTCCATTGCCATTTCCAGCCTGTGTGACTGCAGCCACGCTACTTTTCAGGAAGGAAGGACTTAATGATCACTTAATGATCACCCTAGACAAGGGTAGTTGGGTTTTTACTGCTGAGAGGTAGTTGTAGTTTACCTTTGTTTATGCAACAATGAATATTAATTAAAAATGGAATACATGATAGCTTGAAGAAGAGGAAACAATACTTTTGATAAACCAAGACCTTGATGGAAATAGAAGGGGTACTGTTACCATTGTCTGTTCTTGGGAAGTACAGAGGAAATTGCTCAGGATTTGAGCAAAAAGGAAATCAAGACCAGCTTTGGGTCAAATTCTGGTTGAAATCCTGGCTTCTAAATAACCATGTAGGTGGGCCACCTCTGAGATGTTAAAATGTTAAAATGAGATGTCTGCATGTTAAAATGGAAATGGTAACAGCACATCTTGTAAGAGTTAAATTTTAAGTATAAAATGAGCTTATGCAGGGTGAAATGCTTACCACAGTGTTGTCACGTGGAAGGTGCTTGATAACATGTCAGCTCATGCCATTACCACTGCATATCACTACTACAGTCATAGCTCCATCTATGAGAATTTGGAGTTCTTGTTAAGGGCTGAGGACTAATTTGGCCTTGAAAGTTAACTTGGTCATATTTAGAGAAATCAATAGTAAACTTTCAAAATTTCAACTAAAGTGCTTTAAAAAATCCTTTTGTTGCAAGTATAGTATTATCGCTCTATCTTTATTTTGGTCTTAAATTTGAAATGTATCCATGGAATATGCATACCCCGTAAATTTCTCTCTTTGCCAGTTACGGTTACAAATTGAATTTCCTGCCCTTCAAGGTAGTCCTGATAATGAAAATAAAACAATTATGATACAGGACTCTGACCTATTTTCTAGAAATGAATACCCTGTTTAAACCTGAAAAATATAATTAATTCTTTGAATAGCAGATGCTATTTTTTGATGAACTGCTAAAACTCAGTACTTCCTTATCTGAAAAATGTGAGGCTAGACTGGTTCCAGCTATCATTTTTTGAGCATTTATCACACGCTAGGTTCTGTGGTAAGTGTATTACATACATATCTTTATTAAACTGACCGCCACCTTTGTGAAGTACATGCTATTTCCGTTTTATAAAGGAGGATACTCAGGCTCAACATCGAAGTAAGCAGCCCAAGATCTTATTGGCCAGCAGGAAGATCCGGCACATGGCCAGCACATGGTACAACTATGATCTGCACACAGATTTTGGGAATCTGAAGCTTGTGTTTATAACAACTTCGGAAATCTAACATTACTTTGAAGATCTCTTCTTTATGTAACATCCTGGGATTACACTTAAAAGACTCTTTATTGTAATAGGTAGAAGTGTTTTGACGTGTTGCCTTCAGCTTGAGGGGGAACAAGACAATTTAGCAAAAATCAACATAGTGTATCAGGTATACATTTACACATGATCACTCAGGGGCACAGAAATATAACTTTTTAGTTTTTTATACTTAGACTCCATTTTGTTCCCAAGTTCTCTCAAGCTGTCTAGAGCAGTCAACTTATTTTATGGCACTCTGGTATATTCAGTCCAAATTGGTCAAATTTGCAGTCAAATTTAGGCATTATTCTTTTAGCCACAATTCTAGTTTAAAGTGTCCTCACCGTTGAGGGGCAACTCAACGTTTCTGGCTTCTGTTACCTCCCTTATTCATCTGAATCAGTCCATTTTCAGACTGCTATTAAGAACTGCCTTAGACTGAATAATTTTTTTATTTTTAAATTTTATTATATCTTGAGATGGAGTCTCACTCTGTCACTCAGGCTGGAGTGTAGTGGCGTGATCTCGGCTCATGGCAACCTCCGCCTCCTGGGTTCAAGCGATTTTCCTGCCTCAGCACCCCGAGTAGCTGGGATCACAGGTGTGCGCCACCACCCTCGGCTAATTTTTGTATTTTTAGTAGATCTGGGGTTTTGCCATGTTGGCCAGGGTGGTCCCAAACTCCTGACCCCAGGTGATCCTGAGACTGGGTAATTTATAAAGAAAAAGGCTTACTTGACTCACAGTTCCACGTGGCTGGGGAGGCCTCAGGAAACTTACAATTATGGTGGAAGGCAAAGGGGAAGCAAAGGCCTTCTTTATATGGCGATTAGAGAGAGACGTGCAAGCAGGGGAAATGCCAGACTGCTTATAAAGCCATCAGATCTCATGAGAACTCACTCACTATCTCAAGAACAGCACGGGAGAAACTGCTCCCATGATCCAGTCATCTCCCTCCCTCCACATGTGGGGATCACAGGTCCCCCCCGACACGTGGGGATTACAATTCCAGATGAGATTTGAGTGGCGACACAGAGCCAAACCATATCACCAGCCCTTTTCTTTCTCTTTGTTCCCATTTGGGAAGAGCTAAAACCCATAATCATGGAGAGGAGAGCCATCTCTGGTCAGTGCAGTAGCCTCTGGATTTGTGCTAGTCTTTGTTGGCAATGAAGCTGCTCCTACTTGATTTGTGACTTGTTCTAATATTTGCTACAGACGGACAAGTTTCATGAACTCTGCACCTTCTTTGTTCTGACTATGGACATAATTCAGTGGATTTCTAGTCTATATTTATTTGTTCCTCATTGGAGTATGTGAGAACTCCTGGATCTGTTGCAAGCCACAAAGTGTTGGTCACTGGAGAAATGAGAGAACCATCTTTTTTTTTTTTTTTTTTTAGACGGAGTTTTGCTCTTGTCACCCAGGCTGGGGTGCAATGGCTCGATCTCAGCTCACTGCAACCTCCGCCTCCTGGGTTCAAGTGATTCTTCTGCCTCAGCCTCCTGAGTAGCTGGGATTACAGGCGTGCACCACCATGCCTGGCTAATTTTTGTATTTTTAGTAGAGATGAGGTTTCTCCATGTTGGTCAGGCTGGTCTCGAACTCCTGACCTCAGGTGATCCACCCCACCTTGGCCTCCCAAAGTGTTGGGATTACAGGAGTGAGACACTGTCCCCTGCTGGGAGAACCATCTTAGTCCTTCTCTCTGTCTTGTTATACCACACCTTTCTTTCGCTCCACTTTGACTGCCTCAGATTGGCATGCCTCCTTGCTGTAAGTCAAAAACCAGGGAATGCAGAGCGTGTTGAATACAGAAGTAGCATTGAATCTTTGTCTTGCTCCTTCTAAATCTCTCTATTTCTCCATTTACTCTCCTTTCCCCCTTCCCATGTCTCAGGCTACAAAGAGCTTTTCCCTTTATTTATGGGGAGGAACTTTCTTTATGTCATGTCCCATTTCCTTCCTTTTCTGTAGTTACTATATAGTCACACTTCGATGCTTGCTTTGTATTACATTAAAAATCCAGCTTTCTGAGTTTTCAGGAAACCCTTTTCTCTTATTTGAAGACTTGGCTCAGAAATATTGTTTAATTATGGATCTATGGAAGTTTAATTTGATAAAACAAAAATTAGGCAATGGCTCCCTTATTCTTGGCATGGAAGCAATTACAAATGCCTTGGCTATAATTTGCTGATGGGCATAGATCCTAAGGACACTTGGAAACAATTAGGAGTTCCAGATGGGGTAGAGAACTCCAGATTTGTGCTCACCTTCTACAGCACAGAGCTTTCTCTGGATGCTCAGCATACATTGATATTTTCCACTTATATACGCTTGTAAGTGTGTCCATGGGACTGGTTCTAACCAGTGAAATGTGAAAGAATTATTGTCTATCAATTCCAAGTTGACATGGTTAATACATGGGTGTGCTTTATCTGTCCACTACCTGGATATTAACATCAGTGTTGGCCCCAGGGTTAATACTAATTAATCCTGTATTAATACTAGTTAATCCTTTGTCAGCTTGGGTTTCTGCACAACTGTATGAATTAGACAATTCTTGCCCATTCTCTTGTGCAGAGGGAAATAACTTGTATTGTGTTACCCCCTGAGGTTTTTGTATTCATTTCTTATATCAGCTAGTGCTACTTCAACTAACAATGAAGGACTGAAAAGACATTGGTATAATGTATTTAAAAAATTATTCCTGCTATAATAACAAAGTAAAATTTCCTTACAAGCAACAATAGGTCTTCAAAAAAAGAAGAAAACATTATTGCCTCCACTCTTTATTTGGACTGTGCATACCTAATATACTTTGATGCTGGGTGTAAGTCAAGGGTTGGCAAACTCTGGCCCGTGGTTGTTTTTGTATGGTCCATGGGCTAAAAATAGATTTTTACTTTTAAGCAACTGTACAAAGCAAAGAAGAATATGTGGCAGAGATCATACATGGCCTTGAAAGTATAAAATACTTGCTATCTGGTCCTTTACAAAAAATGAGCCATGCCTTGGAGTAAATGGCAGGAAGGTCAATGAGCTTCATCTACATGGTATAGAGAAGACTTCTCTGAACACGAAGAATTGAATATTCTATCCTGGGTTGAACTGTGATGTTATGATTCAGGCCTTTGATATTGATAGACACTATAAAAATTATACACTTGACCTAGCAACGTTAGTGGAAAAATGGAAAGATTTGCTCAGTCTTCATTTCTTATGTCTGTAGGACTAACAGCAACTTGACTTGTTCATATAATTGACTGATTATTTTTGAAACTGATAGTCAATTTGGTACTATCCAGACACAGCCAGAGAGGAGAAGCTGTTCGTTTTTGTTTATTTTGGATTGGTGGCTCCCTAAACCAAGACCAATGGCTCTTAAATTTATAGGGTGGATGAAACATTTTCAACACTTCAATAGGGAAAACAAATTCACTTGAGACTCGAATAACTGAAACATAGTAATGTTTTTTCCCCTCCATTTATAGCCTCGGAAAAGCCAAGCACATTTGTCCAGAATAATCTAGATTAACCATCAGACTTTAAATTTATTATAAGTATATGATTTTTGGTAAGTTTGTAGCCAAACCTGCTCATTTTATCCCCCTGGGTCATTGATAATAATTAAGAGGCCATGCTTGTTACTTTCTATGGGGACCAAAATCAAGACTGTATTTTGATTAAGCTCATAATATGTGCCAATGAGCAGGATTTGTTTAAGTTGGCAGATTTTAATGCTTGTGTGAAATATTTTTTATTTTCCTGCCACTAATTATGTTGTTATTAAGTTACATCCACTGGAGTATAATTATCTGTTGTATAATACTTTTTATACATGGGTCTCTAGAAATTTGCCACTTCAATAGTGCTGACTGAGACTTTGCTGCACCTTCTTAATGATAAAACTTTCTCTGACACAGTTTGGCTTATCTTCTTTTCCCTAGGAACTCCTCAATAATCATTTCAAAAGAATAAAATCCTAGTCTAATATGTTTATCTTGCAGATAGGTTTTTTTTTTTTTAATCTGGCCCTTATGAATTCTGGGGCAATCATGACTGTAGTGGGTTCCGGGGTTGAAGAAGCCCACTCCACCATGGTAGTGGGAGACGTCACCAAGAGATGGCACTGGGAGTCCATTTTCATCTTCGTTTATATTTTGATAACTTTTAGTTTTTCCAGGGTAACAGACCAATGGAACTCTGACATAGATTTCACAATGGCACCACCTATTTCCCTTATTCTTGTACTTCGCTATGTCTTAGATAATTATACAGTTATACATATAGTTATACAGTTTTCTTTGTCTCTGAGACTAGGGAGCTTTTTACTAGTTCATGGGTTGAGGGGACCATTATGTCCCCAAGATAGCCCAATCTTGATTCCTCCTCTCTCTCATCCCCCACATTTTCGCCTAACTGCCATGATGCCAAAGGCCATGGCTGTTTTCCCCCATCATTTGATTCCCAAGAATCCAGGTTAATGTCTGGCACCTAACATATTTGCTGAAAGAAATAACAAAAGGCATCTTTCCCCTCCTGTGGCTTCTGAAATCCTTCTTGAAAATGGCATTTTTCTCTCTGTGGAGCTCGTTTTATAGTTCTGGAAATTAAGTAGTTGGATTCGATCACCTTTTAGTTTTTTGGCTGCTCTAGGATTCTGTGAATTTCAATATATACCTTATGATTGATTTAGTCTACTCAGTCTGCCAAAACTTATTATGCACCTACTGTGTGCCAATTAATGTTGAAACCTAGTTGAAAGGGGCCCAGCGCAGTGGCTCATGTAATCCCAACACTTTGGGAGGCCGAGGCAGGCAAATCACCTGAGGTCAGGAGTTCGAGACCAGCCTGGCCAACATGGTAAAACCCTATCTCTACTAAAAATTTAAAAATCAGCTGGGCATGGTGGCAGGTGCCTGTAATCTCAGCTACTCAGGAGGCTGAGGCAGAAGAATCGTTTGAATCCTGGAGGAGGAGGTTGCAGTGAGCCGAGATCGTGCCGTTGCACGCCAACCTGGGCAACAGAGCGAGACTCTGTCTCATAAAAAACAAAAACTAACAAACAAACAAAACCCCAAAAACACAAAACTTAGTTGAAAGGGTTCCTGATCTCATGGAGCTTACGTTCTTATTATGAGAGGAAGAAAATTAAATGAATCACAGAAGTATTAGTAACAAATGTGTGGAAGAGAATGAAAGTTGAGCACTGTGAGTGAGAGTCGCTGGGGGTGACTTTAGATTGGGAGTTTGGAGAAGCCCTCTCTAAGGAGGTAGCATAAATGGGTTAGGTAGGGATGAGGTGAAAGAATATTCCAGGCAGAAGGAGCAGCAAAGGCAAAGGTCTCTTGGCAGGAACAAGCATGGCACACTCAAAGATGGACGGCCAAGGCAGCTGGGGACTATAGAACAAATGAAAAACTGAAACTTTGAGCAGGATTTGGAGGTGGGTGGATGGCGTCAAAGTGGAGTGGGGACAACCTAGAGATAAAATTACTAATTCATCATGAAAACATTGGCAAGAGTGGTATTTGAAAAGTATTCCTGGGACAAAGGGCAAAAGGTTGAAAATTCATTCTTGACCTTAGTCCATCTTCTACATTATCAACCCCGAAAGCAGACAAACCTTGCAGAAGATTTGGGTATTGCAAAAAATATCCTTATATAAGGGCCAGGAAATTAAAAAAAGAAAGAGAAAGTTCTACAGCATTTAATCCAAAATGGATTCACTGGGGAGGTCTTTCTTCTTGAAAGCAATTATACTTTACAACGTGTTCTTTTCCCTGGTGTTTCCATTTCCCATGATGCCTGACTTCATTAAGGAAGGCAGAAAGCAGGATTTTCTGTGATGTGCTGGTAGAATTATATCTTCCGAGCTGCAACTAATTATTTTGATGAAAACAAAAAGCACAGTATAGTGCCATATGAGAAGAAGATCAATGCTTGCATACTGGCCAAACTCAACAAGGAAGAAAACAAAGAAAAAAGTAACAAAAATAAAACACATTGTTTTATTAACCACATTTTGTTTATATAAAACAAAAAGCTAGGAGAAGATAACTTGGCTTAATGACAGATTGGAATGCCATTTGAGAAAATCCTTATTGTAGCTTTGCCCATGTATTTCTCTCTCTCTCTCTGTCTCTCTCTATCTCTCTATCTCTCTTTCTCTCTTTCTCTGTCTCTCTCTCTGTCACTATGTGTGTGTGTGTGTCTCCTCAGGCAAGTTATTTGCTTATTCTGTTACCATCTCAATTTCCTCAGTTTATAAAATGAGAATATGTATGTTTATTGTTATCATGTCTCAAGAAATGCAGACAAAATATAGTTGTAGTTAATGAAAAATGCTGGAAAAACAAACTGCATTGTTACTGTGGTTTCTTTTCTATAATAATAATAATAAACTCAAAGTAAACCAAGCTTATCTTTGTAGGTGTGAGAAAAACTGGGCTCTAGTGTTAGCTGTTCTCTGACAAGACTGAGTGTTTGGTCAAGTCTCCTGCATTCTGGGAGTCCCACCCAGGGCAATTAGGGTTTTATCAGATCAACATTGAAGGCCTTCCCTGCTCTGAGGTTTTGTGATTTTAAATATGTTTCAATCCTTAATATTTTCACAATGTATTTTGACTGTATAAATTCAGGGACCTATGATTTATCTCCCAAATAATGTTCTGATCATTGTAAGCAAAGAAGGATAGGAAGTGATTATAAAATAAATATATGGCATCTGTTTTCAGAGAACACAAAGCCTTTGTATGTACCAAATCCTTTCCACCTCTTGTCACTTTAAGAAACAAAATTGTCTTTGGTATTAGAGGCATGATTGGTCTGTTGGAAGTTTTTGCTGCTCAAGTGTGGTCTGTGGTACAGCAACATCCACATCACCTGGGATCTTGTTAGAAGTACAGAATCTCAAGCCCTGCTGAAGACTACAGAGTCAGAATATTCAATGTTACCAGGGACCTACGTGAATCATTTGTACGTTAAAATGCCTATTTTAGGCTGGGTAAGGTGGCTCACACCTGCAATCCTAGCACTTTGGGAGGTAGATGTAAGAGGATTGCTTGAGGCAAGGAATTCAAGACCAGCCTGGGCAACATAGCGAGATCTCATTTCTACAGATAAAAAATAAAATAAAAAATTAGTTGGGTGTGGTGGCATGTATAGTCGTAGCTACTCAGGAGGCTCGGGCAGGGATCATTTGAGCCCAAGAGTTCGAGGCTGCAGTGAGCCATGATTGTACCACTGCACTTCAGCCTAGGTGACAGAGTGAGACCCAGCCTTTAGATTAAAAAAGAAGCCCTATTTTAAATGAGCGATCAATAAAGGGAGCTATTGCAAATTATTCATTCTAATCCCAAACAGAGTGACAAAGTTGTTACTACAAGAGACCCAACTCACCCCCACTGGTTGTTCTTGGTCCATGCACTGAAATTAGTTTTCTGAATCACTTATAAAATATTGAACCATCCAAGATTTGGTACTTTCCCTTTAGCTTTAGAACTGAGTCAGTAACCCATATTGCTGTTAGAAGTTACCCTTCAATCTTCAAAGTGTAACTCACATTTCTGCTTGCTGAGATGAGCATATTTGAAGACATGTTCATGCTGGGAAAAAACATTCACCTCAATTCCTCATCTAAAGGCTATAGAATTGATAAGCAATCTTTCTACCCATTTTTCAAAGTAAAATTCAAAATCACTTTCCTTCTCTTTTGCATGCAGTGAATGCTGAATTGTCTGTGTGAGTGTGTGTGCACGTGCATGTGTGTGTGTGTACCTAAGAAAGGAAGCAGGTGAACATCAGCTTCTGTTTAACTGAAAATGTACTTATTTTTGTTCTGTGTTTTGAGTCACAATGCAGTAGTCTTACCAATGATTGTCTGGAATAGATTTTTTCCACTATTATTAGGATCTGAAATTGAATAGGTGGCTTTTGTACCACAGAGGTTGTGACTTCACAATAGAAGGTAAAAATGAGCCACCTGGAATGCTGTTCTGTTGCTCATTTCAGCTGAGGTCTGCTATATGGCTCTGGAAGGTTAGATGTACTTTCAATATATCACTTGGATGCTTCTTTTTAGAGAAAAATGACCAGCGAATCTCAAAAGAATGCATGTAAGCCATGTCCTTAACTTAAGCAGAAGCAGACCAGAGACCACACAGGGCAGAAGAAAATCTTATTGGCAAGAAGTGGAAAATGTTCTGAAGTCACCAGGGTGATATTTGAATTGGACTGGAAGAGAAGTCAATAGACCTCAGAATGCGGCTTTAAGAGCTGAATATTTCTGAACTGATGCTGTACTCATTGTGAATCTAGAGACTTCATTTATAATACCACAAACTGTTCTGCTAAGACTATATAGGAAAGGAGCTCTTCAAGAAACAGAAAACCACACTGACAGATCCTTTGGGCCCAAGGCTCCAATAATAACCCAATACATTCAGCTCTTTGTCTTGAATAGGTGATCTTATGGGGAAGAAGTAAGAAGTGGGGAGATATTCAAAACAGTTGGTTAATTATATTCATTTGGTCATGGGCTTGATGTATGTTAGAGCTTCACAATATTTTAGATTTCCTGGAAAAAACCTTGAAGATATGCTGGTTAATTCATTTATTTTACAGATTAGTCCACTAAGTCCCAATGAGTCTGAATGACAGGGCAAAAGTAAGAGTTGGTAGCACATTTTGGATTAGAACTTGGGTTTTTTTGAATTTCAGGGCATTGACATTTTGCTACATGAGAAGATGTAAGCAAGGCTAGTAGAGGATATAAGACATAGGAGAGGGTTAAGCCATAAAAACTTAAAGCAGACCTACAAATTACAAGAACTTGGGTTCAATTGTTCCAGACTGAAGATGTCCATTTGCCTAGCAATCAACACAATGATAAAAAGGATCTGAGATTTTCTAGCCTGGTATATGTGTGTGGCAAAGGCTTGCATGACCAAGTAGAATGAATGGACATTTTCATATTGAACTAATAAAGTGGTATTAGGGAACTCTTTCTACCTCCCAGAAGGTAGAGTGTGGTGAGGGTGCTTCCATCTCTTCAAGGATCAATTCCTTTGTTCAATAAATTGATCTTAACTGTGAGCCAGCATCTACTTTAAGTAGTAGTAATATGAAAATAAACAACACACCTCATCCACAGAAAACTTATAATTCAACAGAGTAGAGAGGTAGATAACCAATTCAGTTATTCAATGTATTCTTTGAACTCTCTGTTAGGCACTCTGTCAGGAAATGCAATAAAGAACAAGATAGACACATTCCCTAGACTCAAGGAGCATGCTATATAGCCTTGATAGCAGACATTAAAGAAATTCGCATATAATTAGTACTGTGATAAAGATTTACATCTGGATTCTGGGAGCACAGAGTAAGGGTGTGTGACACAAGTGAGGATGTTGGTCAGGGAAATGTTTTACTTAAGTTCAGTCATGAAGAGCAGTGATTGCTTGAGCAAGAGATATCCCTCAGGGTTGATGGTGTCCCTAAATTGTTGGAGGCTCTTTTCATAAGCCATGGAATGCCTTTGAGAACACACGTTGATGAAGATAGACTTGCTTCCTGAGCTTGAAACAATTCCTTCCCACTAGGGCCATGGAACTTGAATGAGACAATCATTTCCTTTGATTTCTTTGGCTAGGAAGAGAATTTTTGGCCCATTCCCCAGAAGGCTGTTTTCCACATTCATCACTTTGTGTGACAGCTCAGCCATGTGATTAGCAGGTACTGACTTAAGCAGGAAACATCCTGCTGGATGTAACTGGACCAGGGGGCTTATTGTTCTGGGCTGTTTCCATTGGAATAATGGAGACCTGAGATGATTTGTTTTTGTTTCTTCTCTCAAAATGCTCCTGTCTGTGGCTTTGGGAGTCTGAGTCAGGCTCTCAAAGACTGTTAGGGTTTCTGGAGAGTCTGTGGTTGCCAAATGGAGTAATTTAACTCAGAAGATGGTTTACAGATGAAGAAACTGAAGTGTAGAGAGGTGAAGAGGAGCTATTTAAGGTGGGATGATGAATTAATAACTGAGCTGCCCAAACTCATGACTCCTGTCTCTGGAACCCAGTCTAAAATTTTTTTTTTTGTAACTTTAAGTTCTTGGATACATGTGCAGAACATGCAGGTTTGTTACATAGGTATACATGTGCCATGGTGGTTTGCTGCACCCGTCAACCCTTCATCTAGGTTTTAAGCCCCACATGCATTAGGTATTTGTCCTAATGCTCTCTCTCCCCTTGCTCTCCACCCACCGACAGGCCCTGGTGTGTGATGTTCCACTCTCTGTGCCCATGTATTCTCATTGTTCAACTCCCACTAAAGAGTGAGAACATGTGGTTGGTTTTCTGTCCCTGTATTAGTTTGCTGAGAATGATGGCTTCCCGCCTTCATCCATGTCCCTGCAAAGGACATGAATTCATTCTTTTTTTATGGCTGCATAGTATTCCATGTTGTATATGTGGCACATTTTCTTTATCCAGTCTACTATTGATGGGCATTTGGTTTGGTTCCATGTCTTTGCTATTGTAAATAGTGCTGCAATAAACATACGTGTGCATGTGTGTTTATAGTAGAATGATTTATAATGCTTTGGGTATATACCCAGTAATGGGATTGCTGGGTCAAATGGTATTTCTGATTCGGAGGCATCACCACACTGTCTTCCACAATGGTTGAACTAATCTACACTCCCACCAACAGTGTAAAAGCGTTCCTATTTCTCCACAGCCTTGCCAGTATCTGTTGTTTCCTGACTTTTAATAATCGCCATTCTGACTGGCATGAGAGGAGCAACCCACCTGCCAGTCTTTCTCCTGGAGGTTTAACTGAGACGTAATTCTGAGTGTTTAATGCAGTTGTCTTAAAGCAAAATATAGCAGTGATAGCAGAAACTAGATATGTTTCATCTTTGTATCTTTAATCTTTAACACAGTATTGGCATGTAGTAGGGTTCTAATGTACATTTTTCAAATTGAATAAAAAAGGTATAATTTTGGTCAGTGGAATTTGCAATCTTGTCTCACTAATGCCACTATCCAGCTGTGTGATCTTAGCTTTTCTAAGCTTCTATTCTCTTGGCAGCAAAATAACAGCATTTGTCCATTCATTCTTTCAGTGAACATTTATTGATCTATTACTAAATTTCAGGAAACATAGAAGTCTGTAGATGGTGATGAAAGAAACAGTTTCTGCTCATTGTGGCTTCCTGTATACCAAGGATGAGAGACAGTTAAAAAAGCTACTGTAATAGAGGCCTACTCATCCACCATGATGGAGACCAACAGTTACTTGATTAATAAAATGGAGTCAAAGTGAGGGATTATAAAAAGTTTCCTTGAACATACTATTATTATTAATTTATTTTTAAATTGTAAAATACACATGATATAAAATTTTCTATTTTAGCTATTGTAAAATGTACAGTTCAGTGACATGAAGTATATTCCCCTTGTTGTAAAAACATCACCACCATTCATCTCCAGGACATTTTTATCTTCCCAAACGGAGACTCTGTACCCATTGAACAATAACTCCACAATTTCCCTTTGCCCTTGGAAACCACCATTCTATTTTTGGTCTTTGTAAGTTTGATTACTTTATATGAGTGAAATTATATAATCTATAACCTTCTGTTACTGGGTTATTCCACTTAGCATAATGCCTTCAAGGTTCATCCATATTGTAGCATATGTGAACATTTTCTTTCTTTTTAAGGCTGAGTAATATTCCATTGTATGTATATACCACATCTTAAAAATCTACACATCCATTGATTGACACTTAGGTTGCTTTCAATGTATTATTTTAATGTAGACATTTTAATGAGGACTGCTAATTAAAGTTTTCTGTCATTATTCTTACATAATATCTCATCTAACATTTCCAGTTTTGGCTTCTTTATTGGGGAGAGAGAATCTAAGCACTTGTGAAGCCATGTGAGTACAGATGTCTAGATTTAAAACAATTTTTTCCAAGTCTTTTACATCAGTCTTGATCATAACAAATGATTGACTCATTTTTGGCAACTTGCTTTAATCTATTCTTTTATGGAAATGATTCTGTTACATAGTCACATTTCCTTAGTTATGTACAATCTAATTAAATTATGTAATTAGAATAACAATTATCCCTGACATACAAAATTATGGAAACAAACACAATGGTTCTTGGTGGACATAGACCTCAAATAATGGAAGCCAAAGGATACAGGTCTGTTAGAGAGCAGTCAACTAGCCAAAAGTGATCTGCACCCTGTGGGTATTAGAGTTTTTTTCAGGAAGAATTGAAAGGACTGGTTAATCCAGTTGATTACCTTAGTGGATGTTGTTTTTAAAGAACTTCTGCTGTTAAGAAAAGTGTTGGTGCTATTAGAGGGTTATACACAGAAGGATTTGGAAGCACAGGGCTTCTAGGAACTTAGTCAAGAGATGAAGAAGCATATCCACAGGTATTCAGATTCATCTTGAAGAATGGGGAAAAATTAGCCAGACAAAATTAGGGAAGATATTCTTACTAGAAGGAATAACCAGCACAATGGTATGAAACAGCAAAAACATATGGGACACTGAAGTATTGTTTTATGATGGGAGTAAAAGCTGCACTTCTTAATTTAAAAAGAGCTTGTTATGTATCAGGCACTGGGGGATGCAAGCTCAACAAAATAGACAAGTGATTACCCACATGAAGCTTACTGTCTAGTGGGGAAGAGAGATACTTTTCAAACACAAATGAATAGGACACTATGGAAAGTGCTAGAAAAGACAGAAGATGTAAATGAAAGCCTGCAATGGGACAAGCAATACATCACAAATTTCGGGGCAAGGAGCCATACACTGGCTTTGGCAAAAAATGGAAAAGGTTAGAGGTGATATTGAATATTCCAGAAAGAAAAACCCACATATGCAAAGACCATGTGACAAGAGGCATTAGGACAAGTAAGAGAGCAAGTTGGACAAGTACAGACAAGGTCCTTGTGCAATAGTAAAAACTGTAATATTGGAGCTAGGTGATTTCTAAGCCTTCAGTTCATTTCTAAACTTTATCATTCTCCAAATGTTCTATATGCCAATCAGCATATTCCTTCCTGCCTTTCTCCATCCTACAATTGTATTTCTTTCATGCTTTTAGGGATACAAGGAATGCACCTCAACTGTATGGTAGTTCCAGTGTTCTACAGGATTCTAATGACTTGTCAAAGAAAGTGAATCTCTGGTGACTTAAAAAAGACATGAGCTTTTTTGTGTGTGTTTATGGATTTTCTCTACAGCTTCACCTTGCTTAGCAGCAAGTACAAGAAGTCATTCAATACAGCTTCCTGAGTCCAGATTAGACCATTTCTACTGTCTGCTAAGTACTCTGATCCTAATTGCTTGGGTTACTCCAATGCAGCACACTCAATCCTGAAAGCAGACAAAGTAGGCTTTTCCCCCTGTTCCCCTCTTGTGTAGCTAGTATATCACACTGGATTAAATGATGACAGCTGATCGTGGTTTATCCTCAGTCTATTGGTTTAGTTTCTCTTGTGGAATAGTTATACTTCACTCACAACAATTATTTCACTTAATGTATCCTTTGTGGCCAAAACTTCCCTCTTGTTATAAAAACAGCTAATAGAAAATGACAGTGCCCACCCAAAATGATCAAAGTAAATTTCTTTGTTTCTTTTTAAAGGCAAGGTAAATATTGATTTCAAACATTCTCATGTTTACTTTGTGTGTTCTCCCAGGGGCCAAATGGGTGAGCATGATGAGGTATCATAAATCACCAATATTAATAATATTGTTTGAAAGTGTCATTATAGAAATACTACATAATGATAATGAATGCAGGGAGATTCACCTTTGGTCTACTGCCAAAATTACATTATTTCCCTTAATTTTATGTGTGAAATGTGTTTTAAAATCTCTGATCCATTCTAAGATGTTGCTGCTTAAGTTACGGATTTAATTTTGAAATGGTACTTCTTGTATATCTTTGTACCAAATCAGCTTAATCATATTTGAACCTTTCAGTTGCATTTCATAATCTTACATGTGTTTGCTGTAAAGCAAGAAGATGCTTCTGCTTGAATAATAATATATCCTTAGCATTCTGTAGCGCTGTGAAACTACTTCTGGTTCCCCAAATATGATAAGACTTTTTTAATGTCTCTGGTTTTGACTCCGCCCTTTTCTCTCCTTGGGATGCTCTTCTTCTCTCTTGGCTCTTAAGCACCTACTCAGCCTTTAAGACTCAGCTCAGTTGTCACCTCCACTGGAAAGACTCTATACTTTCCTAGGCATAAGTGCATGCCGCCCCCCCCATCCCCCCGCCCCGCTTGCCTGCAGTCTTAGAATAACACATATGCTTTATCACTCCTTGAAGTTATTCATTCAATTGTTATGGTACTAGATTTACTGTATTAGGCATGCTACAGAACTTCCTCGACAATGTTATCCACAAGTTGTGAACTCCCTGAGGCAAGAGGTTCTCTGACACTCAATAGGAACTCAGTAAATCTTTGCTGAATGTATAGATCAGTGATAATAAGTGTGGCTAACCTGTATCGAATCATTATTTTTACCTAGTGAAAGCACCGTACTCTTGCCAATTTATTTAATGCTCAGAACAATCTTGATGCAGGTATCATTATGTGTATCTTACCTTTAAAATATCAAAGACATACCAAGGTTAATTAGTTTGCCCAAGGTCATTCAGCTACCAAGAAGGGAAGCTAATATTTGACCCCCAGTTCTGTATTCCTAAGGCCATATGAGCTGCTTCCCACTGATATGATTTATGTTGAAATCATAGAAGCAGCTGGATAGAAAAAATTATCTATTAATTAATCATAATAATAACTCATCTGACTAGTACTTTACCACTTGCTTTAATATGTATCATATTATTCAATTAAAAAGCATAATTTTATTTTATATATATAACACGTTTCCAATTTGGAGGAATTACCAATAAAATACAAATAACCTTAAATTTCAACATCCAGAGATAACTTTCATCAAGATTCTTTAAAAAATAGATATCTGGGTGCATATTTTGTTTCCAGTTTCTCCCTGTATATGTACATGTATGTATGTGTGATGCTGTTCATGTTTCTTTAATAATATAGCAATTAATATCAGTAACTTTTCTTCATGTTCACAATATTTCATGGTATCCCATTTTGTGGTTGTGCCATAAATCATTTCTTTGGCGTTTATATTGACTCATTCACTTTGATCCCTGAGGTTTTTGTTTTCTTGTAGCATTGCACCCAGTTTTTTCCCCTAGGGGGCAGTAGCTGAACCATTAGTTGTTCTACATCTAATTACTCCTCAGCTCATTTGCATGAGCCTTTTTCTCATTATAATATTATTAACACAGTCTATGCTCAGGCCACAGTTCAAATGTTGCTGGACCCTCTGCTCAATTAGGTCAAACTCCAACTGGATTCCTGACCCTGTCCTCTTGGAGTCAGAGTGCAAACATTCCAAGTTTTCTTCTTTGCTTCTGCACCAGGTACTTGCTGACTTGTACATATTTCTTGGACTTCAATAACTCAACTCATTTTATTTTTTGTCAGTTAAATTGAAACCATTTTTTAATCCATAAAAAATTCTTTTGATGAATAAAGCCTCTCAAAAAATTAGGTTGTTTGCAATGATCACTTAATTTTTCTGCAATACTGTGTGGTCTGTACAGCAGATATTACCATCATCACTCATTGACAGATAAGATTATGAAGTGTCAAGCAAATCAGTGATTTAACCAATGACATTAGATCCTAATGGCAGTTTCAGAGCCTGAGGACCCAGGACTCCTAACGCCAAATGTGAATGTCTTACCTTTAGTCACATTAGCTACAATGGTAAGAAATATTATGAATTTCTGAGCTATAGAAAGAAAGCATGGGTATCATTTTTGTTTACTGAATTACATTATGTTCTCAGTTTCAAATTTTAACTGACTTGAGAAGTGGTTAACTGGTTATGACTAAGTACAGAAACTGATATAAATTTTTACTGTGATTCTCCTGTTAATCAGATTTCAATGACATTTCATTGCCTGCCTTCGGGATAAAGTTCAAAGTTTTTGATTTGGCATTTAAGATACTTTACTCTCTGGGTTCAGTCTATCCTTTCTCATTCCATCGTTTATTACTTCTTTACAGGAATACATTGTCTCATTTAAACTTCTTTCCTCACTGTAGTCCAAATGCTTCATGGATTATCTTTACCCTACACAGAATTTTAATGTTTAACCTTTCCCTCATTTACCTACCAATAAATGTCTTACGTAACATAGTTCACAGTTCAAGCTAATTGGCACCTCTCCCATAAAGCCTTCCCTTACCAGTCCAGCTAAAAGAGATCTCTTATTTCCTTAGAATCAGAGAGGATTTAGCATCTCTTGAATGAAATCTTTATGCTGTATTTTCTTAAATAGATTACCTATATTTAAAATGTTTCATTTATACCTCAAAGGGATCTTACCAATAATCTCTACTTGAGAGAATTGCATTCTTAAAAAATAGTTTTGATTATTTGACTGCTAGGAAATTATAGATGTCAGGGACAACTTTAAATAAAGGGGCAAACTAATGCTTAACATGATTTTCAGAGCTCTAAGTTCATCTTCCTGTCTCAAAATATATCCTTTATCTCCAATGATGTCCGAAATGTCTTGCAGAAGTCGTGGTAGCTATTAAAGATTAAATTATTTTGGAATTTCATTTTATATTTTAGAACAAAATACTTCATGGAGAGGTTCAAGGTAGTTGATTAGATGTAGCTGGGATGCACCTCTTCCATAAAGAGGAGCCAAAATATTGAGTAAAACATACTTCAAACACATCTTTTGAGAGGGAACACTGAAATTCAATAGGGAGGTGATGGAAGACACTGTGATTGAAGAAGGAAAAAGCAGGGCTGCCTACTTAACATCGCTGGGTGCCGGGACCAGCCCTCAGACCCAGACCCAGGCCCAAGGAAGGGGTAAGTGAAGGAACCCCAGGATACCACATTCCTGCTGCTGGCCCCTGGGATCCTAGCTACAAGAGAGTTCCACGACCCCCACAGACCTTTGGACTGGCAGAAGGAGCTGCCCAGAGACCATGCGGAGGCACTGCTTGAACTTGCATGAAACCCCAAAGGCTTCAGTGTTCTGGGGAGCTACAGCAAAATGCAATCCTTGGTGCCTACCCCCCAAGGCTCAGCATCCTTTCCTATGCAGCTGCAGCTGCTGCTGTCTGCAGGGCTGAGGAGTGAGCAGGGCACAGGCATGATCACAAACCCCGAAGAGAGGCTCCATCACTACTGCTGAGGGACAGAGGTGCATTTGAGTCAGGTACCCCATGCCGCCTGTTCTTCCCAGGACTGCCTGCCTGGCCATTCCCACAGGGGGCCAACCCTGTAGCTGCCATTGCCCCACCTGAGTGTTTTGTTGGTGCTCTGGGAGCAGTTCACCCCTCCCTGTTACAGCCAGTGCTTGGGTTTAAGAGCCAGAAGGCAAATCTCCTGGCCTAGCCCCAGTTCTCCAGCACTTGAGCACACTGCCCAGGGGAATGGAGATGAGGTCTGTAGTCTGTCTGACTTTGAGTGGTGGGGAGGAGCCCCACTGCAACAACACAGAGAAGGATATGGCATGAATTCCTGTGGTGACATGGGAGGTGGGCACCGCTCTCTATGAGACCAGACTGGAAAGGGTATGGCCTGATGCCCCTGCTTTCTGCTCCAGCGAGTCTCATGGCCCAGCATGCCTAGACCAGCTTGGCGATCTGGGTATGGACAGCTTGGGACTAGCTAGCTGTTCAAGCCTGCCACTGGGGTGGACACTAGAGGGAGACCCACTGGGTCAGGAATGTGGGAGTCGGGTGGGCCCTAAGATCACCTGCTGGGCAGAAAACCCCAGGCAGCCCCCTTTTCCCTGAGGGTTCTGTGGTGCAGGAGCGATGCTTCCACCTCACCCTGGAGGGTTGTCCCAGTGGTCTGAGAGCTGCCCTAGACCCACACCACGTTTGGTGCTTGCATCGGCTTCTGAGAGCCTGTCACAGGCTTACCGGACCCAGCTCTGTCCAGTTTTGCCCACCCCCAGCCTGAGCCACCTTGGCAGTATAGTGTGGTACATATCTCCTGGGAGCTTCATGCCCCACCCATCACCCGGGACACCCTGTTACTTCTCATGATTAACAAAGATCAAGTTAAAAATTTCACTGCCACCACTGCAACTACCTTCTGCCTGTAAGTGCCACCTATGGGCCGGGAGGTCAATTTGCACAGCCCATCACAACTTTCGACCTCGTTGTACAGAACTCAACCAGCTCTGTCCAAGTGCTACCTACTGGTCTGTAGGGTAAACTGTACAACCCAATATAATCTATTAATAATTCATGCTGACAGAAGTACACAGCACCATTGCTTTTGGTGTTTTGGACATGAAGTCCTTGCCCACGCCTATGTCCTGAATGGTAATGCCTAGGTTTTCTTCTAGGGTTTTTATGGTTTTAGGTCTAACGTTTAAATCTTTAATCCATCTTGAATTGATTTTTGTATAAGGTGTAAGGAAGGGATCCAGTTTCAGCTTTCTACATATGGCTAGCCAGTTTTCCCAGCACCATTTATTAAATAGGGAATCCTTTCCCCATTGCTTGTTTTTCTCAGGTTTGTCAAAGATCAGATAGTTGTAGGTAAGCGGCGTTATTTCTGAGGGCTCTGTTCTGTTCCATTGATCTATATTTCTGTTTTGGTACCAGTACCATGCTGTTTTGGTTACTGTAGCCTTGAGATCACATGGACACAGGAAGGGGAATACCATACTCTGGGGACTGTGGTGGGGAGGGGGGAGGGGGGAGGGATAGCACTGGGAGATATACCTAATGCTAGATGACGAGTTAGTGGGTGCAGCGCACCAGCATGGCACATGTATACATATGTAACTAACCTGCACAATGTGCACATGTACCCTAAAACTTAAAGTATAATAAAAAAACAAACAAACAAACAAACAAAAAAACAAGCATCCAAAATAATTTTACAATTTTAAAATTACATAAAAAGTTTACCTGGAAAAAAAAAAAAAAAAAAAAAGAAGTACACAGCACCAGGGAATGAGGTAAGCCTCCTGAGACCTCTACTTCTCCATCTCTGTAGGAGACAGTGAGCCTGATCACACACACAGTATACAACTACTACAAGCTACAAACCATCTGCATTTGAGAAAACAATTAAATGAAGCTGTCTATAACTAAGGAATTCATACAGAACTTTGACCCCTTGAAAGCATAAAGAAGCAAAGCCAAAGAGCCCTACCCAACATACACAACAGTCATATCCTCAAGGGGGAAAAATCCCACTTATACAAAAGTAAATTCAAAAATAAGAAGTGACAGCTTCTCCAGATGGGAAGGAACCAGTGTAAGAACTCCAGCATCATGAAGAAACAAAATGTTGTGACATGCCCAAAGGACCACACTAGCTCTCTAGCAGTGGATCCTAACTAAAATAAAAATTCTGAAATGACAGATAAAGTATTCAAATTATGAGTTGTAAGAGAGCTCAATGGGATCCAAGAGAAAGTTGAAAAGCAACAGAAAAAAAATCAGGAAAACAATTCAGGATATGAAAGATAAGATAGTTATATTTTAAAAAAAAACTTCTGAAAATAAAAAGTTCACTGAAGAGATTCGAAAACACAACTGAAAACTTTAACAATAGACTAAACTAAGAAGAAGAAATAAATGTCAAAGCTTGAAGACTGGCCTTTCAAATTATTCCTTCAAATATGTTTTCCAAACTTCTTACTTTTTCTCCTTTTCCCTCAGGAATGCATCTAAGTCATAGGTTTAGACACTTTGCATAATTCCCTATTTCTTAAAGGCTTTGCTTATTTTTTTAAAAAAATTATTTATTCTTAATTTTTGGCAAATTCCTATGACTTGCAGGAATTTTTGAGGGAGAAGAATAAAAAGTAAGAAGCTTTTAAAACATATTTGAAAGAATAACTTAGGAAAATTTATCTGATATTACTAGAGATGTAGACATCCAGATACAAGAAACTCAGAACATTTGAAAGACACAAGATGAACATCACCAAATCATATAGCTACCAGACTATCTAACGTCAATGTGAAAAAAGTCCTAAAAGCAGCTAGACAGAAGTGTCAAATCACCCATAAAAGAAACCTATAATAATGAACATCTCAGCAGAAGCTCTACAAGTCAGAAGAGATAGAGAGCCTATTTTTAGACTTCTAAAAGAAAAAAAAATGACAGCCAAGGATTTTATAACCTGCTAAATTAAGCTATATAAACAAAGGAGAAATAAAGTCTTACCCAGGCAAGCAAACCCTGGAGGAATTTGTCACCACTTGTTTCCTACAAGAAATGCTCAAGGGAGTTCTAAACATGGAAATAAAAGGATAATAATCATCATCATAAAAACACATGTAACTACAAAGCTACAGAGGACATAAAGCAATTACACAATTGAGACTACTGACTAGTTAACAATAGTTAACAACACTATAACAGGAACAACACTTTACATATCAATATTAACCTTGAACATTAATGGCCCACATGCTCCACTTAAAAGATATAGACTGGCAGATTGGATACAAAAAAAAAAAAAAAATAAAACAAGCCCCAACTATCTGCTGCCTACAAGAGACCCACCTAAGGGGTAAAGACATCTACACACTCAAATATAAGGGTCGCAAAAAGATATATCATGAAAATAGAAAACAAAAACCAGCAGGAGTAGCTATTCTTATATCAGATAAAACAGATTTTAAATCAACAACAGTAAAAAAAAAGACAAATAAGGTCATTATATAATGATAAAGCGTTCGATTCAACAAGAAGATTTATCCTAAAGTAGACCTATTGTTCACCCAAGCAATCCTACTACTTGGTACCTACTGAAAGGAAAAAAAAATATGTAACAAAGACATCTGCACTCATATGTTTATTGCAGCACTATTCACATTAGCAAAGTCATGAAATCAACCTAAGTGTTCATCAATGAATTATTGGATAAAAAGTTATGTGTGTGTGTGTGTGTGTGTGTGTTTGTATACACACACACCATGAAATATTATGTGGCCATGAAAAAGAATGAAATCATGTCTTTCCGAGCAACATAGATGGAAGTGGAGGCCATCATCCCGAGTGAAATAACTCAGAAACAGAAAATCAAATACTGCATGTTCTCATTTATAAGTGGGAGCCAAAGAATGGGTACACATGAACATAAAGATGAATAACACAGACACTGAGGATTCAAAAAAAGGGAGGATGTGAGAGATGGGTGAGGACTGAAAAGTAACCTGTTGGGTACAATGTTCACTATTTTAGTGATGGGTTAACTAGAAGCCCAAACCTCATCATTATGTAATATACCCATGTAACAAACCTGCACATGTACCCTTTGAATCTGAAATTAGAATAAAAAACCAAAAGCAAACAAAATACATTATAAGTCATGTATTGGTTTTTTTTGTGCTGCATACAAAATCCACAAACTTAGTGGATTAAAGCTACACATTTATCACAGTTTCTGTGGATAGCTAGTCTAGGCTCAATGTGGCTGGGTCTTCTTCAAGGCTGCACTCAAGCTGTCTGCTGGGACTTGATTCTCATCCGGGAAGCATCTGATTGACTGGGAAGCATCTGATTGACTGGAAAGCATCTGATTCTTAGCTTTCACAGGTTGTTGGCAGAATTTATCTCCTTGTGGTTGTAGGATTAAAAAAAGCTTGTTTCTTCCAAGCCAGCAATGCAATGGAGAGAAACCAAAGTGAGTCTGCTAGTTAGATACAGTTTTATATAATGTAACATAATCATGGGGGTCACATTTCATCACATTAGTCATATTTTAATGATTTGAAGCAAGTTACAGGTCCTGCCCACTAAAGGGTAGAAAATTATAGTAGGGCATGAATACCAGAAGGTGGAATTCATGGGAGCTACTTTAAAAGTCTATCTATCACAGTCTTCTCTCTGGTTTACAGTGATTCCTGTTACTTCCACATGCAAAATGCGTTCACGCTATCCCAAGGTTCCCAGGAGTCTCATTTCATTAAAACATTAATTTAGAGTAAAAATTAAAGTTTTATCATATACATCAAGTTCAGGTGTGAATGAAACTCTCATGTGTACTCTGTTAATTATAGATTATAAGGCACATTGTTCTCTGTGGACCTGCATCACTACAGGGACGAGTTATCTTCCTCCAATATACCTAACATGTATGTGTGGGACAGACAGAATAACAGATATAGACATTTTAGTTCTAAAAGAGGAAAAGGGAAGGTAAGTAAGTATGAGTCACCAGTCAGTAGCAGTTCTGAAATCCCAATGGGTAAATGTCAGAAATTTGTTGATTAGGCTTGAAGGCCTGGGAATGATTCTCTGTGGTTCTAAGCTCTGCCCTCTGGGCTCTTCTTTCCATTCTCTGAGACATTCTTCTTTTTCACGAATGTTAGCATGTGTTTTCCAGCTGAATAGTTTTATCAGCCTGTTTCCTGCCAATAGAATTTTGAGAGTATGACAAGATTCTTTTCATTTTTTACTTTGTCTCTTTCAGTCCAATTTGGTAGTTTGTGCTGAAATAATTTTCTCAAGAACTTTGTGGACCTCAATTGTGTTCATCCCGTTAGACAAAGCCACACACAGAGGATCTTTTCAAGTTAATCTGTTATCTAATTTGGGCTCCTGTTGAGATGGCTGAGGCACTATGATGAGTGAGAGGATCTCTGAGACAGTCCTTTAATCTCTTAAAAGACCAGCCAGTATGACTGAATACTCTAAATTTTTAGCAGAAGTTCTTTCTTCAGATTTTTCTCATAACCATGCTCTCTTAATTTCAGCATTTTTTGCCATCTGGTAAGGCTGAGAATGTTCAGTATTACGTCCTGGCTCCTTTTCGTTCATCAGTTCTTCCCTCAACTTATCTCTCTCTTTTTAACCTTTTACTATAATTAGCAAGAAGAAACAAAGTGGCAACTTCACCACTTTTTTTTAAAAGTATCCTTACCTAAATATCCAAGTTCATCATGTAAAATTTCTGCTTTTCATATCACTTCAGGAGACAATTTTGTTTAGCTGTCTGCCATTACACAAATATGATCCACTTTTCTTCAGTTTTCAGTATCTTACTCTTACTTTCTGAGCCCTCACTGGCAGCATTTTTACTAACAGTCCAGGTCCAGATGTTTTACTAACAGTCTGTTCAATGCCATTTAGGCTTTCTCTATTATGCTGCTCAAAATTTTTTTAGCCTCTGCCCAATGCTCAGTTCTAAGGATACTCCCATATTTTTAGGTATTAGTTATATAAGCACCCCATTGCTGACATCAAAATCTGTATTAGTTTTCTACACTGTGTAATAAATTACCACACATTTAGAGGCTTAAACAACAACGTTTTCTATCTCACAGTTTCCATAGGTCAGGATTCTGAGCATGGCTTAGCTGTGTTCCCTGAAAGGCTGCAACCAAATTGGCAGCCAGGGAGGGTTCCCATCTGGAGATAGAGATCACAGGGACCATCTTAAAGTTTATCTGTCATGGATGGTTTAAATAATTATATGTGAAATCAATAGACAAGTAATTATCAAGCCATTAAGTAAAAATAGACAAAATATAGGTGACTATTTATTTGACCCTGCATGGCAAATGATAATGTAAACATAAGGGAATAAAAAATAGTTAATTTAAAATATGATATTTTACTATGTAAAAATGTAAACATTTCTGATTGCAAAATTGATGGAAAAATTATAAAAAATAGTGAGACCAGTGATTTTAACAGATATAATTAGCAAAATGTTAATATTATAAACATATACGAAGTTCACACAGACTGATAAAGCAGTAAATAATCAATAAAGAAATGGGAAAGAACATGAAGCAAATCACAAAAGAGAAAATATAAATGGCTACCAAAATACACATAAAGATTTCACTGGCCAGGCACGGTGGCTCATGCCTGTAATCCCAGCACTTTGGGAGGCTGAGGCAGGTAGATCACAATGTCGGGAGTTCGAGACCAGCCTAACCAACATGGTGAAACCCCCATCTCTACTAAAAATACAAAAATTAGCAGGGTGTGATGGCGCGTGCCTGTAATCCTAGCTACTCGGGAGGCTAAGGCAGGAGAATTGCTTGAATCCAGGAGGCTGAGGATGCAGTGAGCCGAGATCATGCCACTGCACTCCAGCCTGGGCAACCAAGCGAGACTCTGTCTCAAAAAAAGAAAAGAAAAAAAAAGGTTTAGCTTTGTTTGTGATTTAAAATGCTGCAGAAAGAATACTTTCAACTATCAAATAATAAAGTAAGATGCAAAATGCTCAATACCAGTAAAGATATAGCAGTTGGCTCTCTCTTGCCACTGCTAAGAGTGAAAAATTTAACATTACTGTCAGGAAAGCAATGTTTATCAATCTGTTTCATCAGCCTCAAAGTTGTACATATTGTTTTACCTCATAATTTCTCTTCTAGGAATCCATTATAATGAAATAATCAGCAATGTAGTCAAAGATTTATGCACAATAACATTTATTGAACTACTGCTTATAATAAGGCATTGAAAATAATCTAAACATTCATCAAGAGGGAAAATGTTGAGTAAATTACGATGTGTGTACAGTAGGGAATGTTGTGCAGTCATTTAAATGATATTTAAGATGAATATTTAATGATGTGGAAAATGTTTAGGTAGGTACGAAAAGGCAGGATATAAAATTGCCTATAATGTGGAACTAATATGTCAAATAATTTATTATTAGGAGAAATGCAGAAAGCTGTTAACTTTGGTTTTCTTTGGGGCTTTGACTTGTCCCTGTCACACAATTGTTCTCAATAAAGAGCTAATTGCCTTAATTTAGAACCTTCACAAAGTTTCTCATACTATGCATGCTTCTTCACTTTCCTTGTTTTTTTGAAACAGAAAATTATTGTTGAAGAAGCACATTAGCCTGAAATGACCTTAATCAAAGATGGTTTGGGTTGTTGCAGAAGTCACTTTACAAAATTTGTGGAAATGGAGAAAAAAGTGACTTCAGGATTAGTTTATTATTGGACAAATGACCTTAAAATTTACTGTAGAATGCTGTAGTAAACAGTACACAAGTATAAAGACCATTTTAAAAACAATAGGGTAAGTAAGGTTTTGTGTGTTGTTTTTGTGCTTGCATTGTGAGTGTATTATCTATGATAGAAAGAAGAAAATAAAATATCCTAATTTCATGAATGGGCGCTTTCAGCTTGGAACAAAATATCTAGTGAGCACTGCGTGTATTTTGAAATGTCTTACTTGAAATAACTCGGTAGAAGTGAAATGATATGTTCCAGGATACTCTGTTAGATAAGTATGTGAAGGGTTTACATAAAATTGTTGCAAGGAATGTAAGACAGAAAAAATAGCATTTTCTATCTTCTATGTAATATGTGATTTAAATATGCACACATAATTAAACTAAGACTAAATATTATAGGTATACATTTGACCATTCACTTTATACTACAACTAAGTAAATTTTAGCTTGGCTAAAATAACAATAAAATCATCCAAAATTTGTATTGATCTTCCCATTGTGAAAATAGAGAATTGCCTAATGTTCAGGGTCACTTTGTATTTGACACATACTGTTTTATATTTTGTATTTTTTTTTTCTGCAAAGAGCAGAATGCCAAAAGAGTCAGCAGGAGTTTTTAGTTTATAATTTGAAAGAAAACTTAAAATTGCCAACACCTTTGGACAGGAAAAACATCCTTAATGTTACTCTAAATTAAAATTAACATCTCAAATTCTTTCTACATAGGTGGTTTGGAACTATGTTTAAGAGGCACAGAAATTTCAGGAAGCCTAAAGTGAGGGAGAAAGAAGAGGAGGGGAAAATATGTAGAGTGGGTCTGCTGTGAATGCTGAAGATAAAGTTTTCATTTTTTACAATTGTTTTATGCTATTCTCATATGGAAAACTGGTGTGCCTTTTTTCTTCTTAACATTATAACCTAACACTCAGGACCTTTGTTTCTTATGCTAATGTTCACAAAGAACTGAAGAGAACTTCTTTCTCCAGAAATGGTAGTGTAGACTTATTGAGTACATTCAGTCATTGATCTAGAGAGGGAAGTCAGCCCACTGAATTAACTGGGATCATGATGGTAGCCTCTGTGTGGGGACCTGCTCCTTACTGGGTAATGAGCCCTAGTTACAAAGTTAACACAGCATGATGGTCCTAGCCCAGCTTATCTGAAAACTGGTCATATAAAGATACTGATTTCCTTCTAGGTGTATTTGTATGAAGTGATGTGTACATGGATTTTTGTTATGCTTTGTATTTTGATTGGTGGAGGAAGAAGCCAAAGTTGCATGGCCAAGCCCAACATCAATGGAATGGGTAAATATTCTCCTCCCATGCACAAGGTAGCTGGGCTTACTCTTTTGTGCTTATTCTAGGGAGGATACTTCTCTCACTTAGGTAGTCAATTTTTTTTTTTTTTTTTTTTTGAGATGGAGTCTCACTCTGTCGCCCAGGCTGGAGTGCAGTGGCGCAGTCTTGGCTCACTGCAACCTTCGCCTCTGGGGTTCATGCCATTCTCCTGCCTCAGCCTCCTGAGTAGCTGGGACTACATGTGCCCAGCACCACGCCTGGCTAATTTTTTGTATTTTTAGTAGAGACGGGGTTTCACCGTGTTAGCCAGGATGGTCTTGATCTCCTGACCTTGTGATCCACCCACCTGGGCCTCCCAAAGTCCTGGGATTACAGGCGTGAGCAACCGCGCCCGGCCTAAGTAGTCAAATTTTTTAACAACCAACTACTACAACTTAGAGTCAGACTAGGAATGTGAAGACAAATGAGCAAATAGAGGATTCCATGCTTTCCCCCTAATTCTAGCCCCAAGAGCCTAGGCCTGGCCTTAATCAAAATAAAATAGCTACAGTTGGAAGCAGAAGGGATATTTTTGAGTCTCTGGACTTAAATATCAGGGTTCAAAATACATATGATAAAAGACAACACAGAGAGTGGTATCACATATTTTGATCCAATTCTCATTTTTTGTGTTCTGATTTTTCTCTCTACAATAAATTTAAAAAGATAAATTTTTACCTTGAGCAATTGTATTATACTGAGTACTTCATAAAAACTTTGTCAGCCCTAAACAATTAAAAAAATGACTCTCCTCAGCTTTCATTTTTCCTCCCTCCCGTCAAAGAAACAGGAGTTAGGCATAGCATGCTGTTCTTCCTATTAAACTGCCAACTTTTGGTTAAAAAGCAGATGAAGACTTCCATCAGGCTGCTAATCTTTTTTCTTGAGTTATTTATACCTTGAACAAGTTCCACATAATAAATTATCTATTATGCCTTCACTGTGGGCTTGAATTTTATTATTCTCATTAAGATGTCATTTTTAGAGCTCTTCATTCATTTACATTTTTTAAAAAAAATTGCATAAAAGCCTAGGCTTTGCTAATTAATTATAGAAATATCTTTCAAAATTATATTAAAAATAATGGCACTTATAGCTTATATTTACCAAAATATATGCCCTATGTATAAGGGATAACTAAGCAGATACTTTCAAAGTCTTCAAAGTCAATTGATGTGTCTATGAACTTTTGATGGTCATTGCATACTATATATTAAATATTTTACATATGAATTTAGCTGTTAGGAAGAAAACATCTAGAAGTAGATCTATAATCTATTTTCTTCCTTTACTGAGTGGTGGTCCAGGAAAGAAAGAATGATCATCCGGTCAAATCCTTTTTGAAACATGCTAATTACAGATCTCCTGGCAAACATATGTGGTATTTACTAGATGAAGAATCCTTATTTATGGAATACTTTTAGAATGTTGTACCTGATCTGCTTAGGATAAACTATGATAATTAAACCTAGACTCTATTAATTCATGAAGAGTAGCTTTGTGAAAAATGTGTAAAATATATAACAATGAGGATACAAAACAGAAATGCATCAGGACCAAACAAACTCCCTTTTCTGTAAGTTATGTTTCTACAAGCATCTCCTGGAGACTATTTGTTATATGGGAACTACAGTGTGTCCTTATGTGCATGCATGGAAGAAAGAAGATTTTTTCTTTCCACCTGTACCTTGTGATTACTTATATCCTGTATTAGTCCATTTTCACACTCCTATAAAGTGTGATTTACCCAATCATTCTAGTTCAGGATCAAGGGTGATCAGGCTGCCCTTGAGCCTGAAGTAGAATGATTGGGTAAATAATTATCTGACTTGATTTTCTATTAATCTTTCTTAAATGTATGCATAGCTCTCATTTATTTCAATGTTTAATATTAGAAGTGTTTTAGTCTTTATGTAGAGGTTTGGTAGGCTGGGTGCAGTGACTCACACCTCTAATCCCAGCACTTTGGGAGGCTGAAGTGGGCAGATCACTTGAGGTCAGGAGTTTGAGACCAGCCTGGCCAACATGGTGAAAATCTGTCTCTACTAAATGAGCCAGGCATAGTGGTATATTCTGTGATCCCAGCTACATGGGAGGCTGAGGCAGGAGAATCACTTGAACCCAGGAGGCGGAGTTTGCAGTGAGCCAAGATCACTCCACTGCATTTCAGCCTGGGCGACAGAGTGAGACTCCATCTCAAAAAAAAAAGCAAAAAAAAAAAAAAAAAATAAAACAAATACTACCTGAGACTGGGTAATTTATAAACAAAGGAGGTTTAATTGACTCACAGTTCCACATGGTTGGGGAGGCCTCAGGAAACTTACAGTCATGGCAGAAGTGGAAGCAGGCACCTTCTTCACAAGGCAACAGGAGAGAGGGTGAGTATGTGTGATCAAGGAAGTGTCACACTTTAAAACCATCAGCTCTTGTGAGAACTCTTTCACTATCATGAGAACAGCATGCGGGAAACCACCCCCAGGATGCAATCACCCCCACTTGGTCCCTCCCCTGACAGGTGAGGATTACAACTGAAGATGAGATTTGGGTGGGGACACAGAGCCAAACCATATTATGTCTTTAAAATTGTTAATACAGGTTGACAGTCGGAAAGATCCCTGATTCTTCTAAGTCTGATTGGACATTCCAATTCTTTGTGCTGTTTCAGATGCAGACATACTTTAATGCTGGTAAAGGATAGGGAAAATTGGCTTAAGTGCCACCCTGAATAGTTATACAGATTTTTCATTTTACTCAGAGTCTTTAAAGGTGGGAAGCTATAGTCTACTGCTGAAAATTCTTAACTATTAAGTTATCAGACACTGATTAGGAGTCTAGAGGTTGGCACAAAATAGTTCTTTACTTTTATCCTTGTTTAAATTTTGGTTCATATGAAGGCAGGCGCTGAGACACAAGGTAGAATGTTGGGAAGTGAAAGGGACTCCTGTAGGAAGTGGGGAAGTGATTAAATACAGCGGAAGCAGTCAATAAATGGTGTGCTATTAAGTCAGCTACAATGTGGGTGATTAGGGATAAACTCCATGGGAAAGCTCTGGGAAATGATGCCAATCACATAGAATTATTTCATCTGAGGACTAAAGTAGCTGCAGCATCTGTACACTGAAACTCCAGGGTCCTTGGATAAGCATTACTCTCAGGGGGTACTATTTTCCTGGAACTTCTGTTCTGTTATCCTTGGACAGCATGGTCTTCTGTATAGCCCTTCAGGTACAAAGAAGTGTACACTAGAGGTTAGGAGTCTCTGGAGCATCTAAAACTCCCTCTGAGGGACAAGAGCACCAACAGGATTTGCTCCATCACACAGATCATCTCTTTGACTATATCTTCTTCATCTGGTTGGTCAAAAGGGTGTCTCTGCATTCATTCATTCAACAGATATTTATTTATTTATATTGGAAGTATGGCAGGGATACAGAGAGAAATACACAATAAATAAATATATAATATAATGCAAAATGATGACATGCGTTACTAAAAGTAAATAAAGTAGTGTGGGGGAGGTTAAAAAATGGCCCCCAAAGATTTTACATTTGAATCCCTGGAACCAGCACATGTTACCTTATTTGGAAAGAGGGTTCTTGGCTGTTATGGAAACAATAAGTTAAGGATTTTGAGATGAGATTGTTCTGGATTATCTGAGTAAGTCCTAAATGCCATCACAAGTGTTTTTGTAAGAGAGAGACAGAGGGGGATTTCACAGACAGAACAAGAGAAGGCAACATGAAGACAGAAACAGATATTAGAGTGATAAGGCCAGAGGCTGGAACAGACAAGTAATGGATTTTCCTCCAGAGCCTCTGGAGGGAGCATAGCCCTGCCGACGCCTTGATTTAATTTGATTTGATATGTATTTTATGTATTATTATTATTAATTATTATTATTTATTTTTCCTTTATTTCTTCTTTAAAAAATGTGATATGGCTGGGCACGGTGGCTCATGCCTGTAATCCCAGCACTTTGGGAGGCTAAGGCTGCTGAATCACCTGAGGTTAGGAGTTCGAGACCGGTCTGGCCAACGTGGTGAAACCCTGTCTCTACTAAAATTACAAAAATCAGCCAGGCGTGGTGGCAGGCACTTGTAAGCTCAGCCACTTGGGAGGCTGAGGCAGGAGAATTGCTTGAACCTGGGACGCAGAGGTTGCAGTGAGCCAAGACCACAGCATTGCACTCCAGCCTGGGTGACAAGAGCGAAACTCCATCTCAGAGAAAAAAAAAATGGGTTACATGTGCAGAAGGTGCATGTTTGCTAATAGGTATACGTGTGCCATGGTGGTTTGCTGTACCTATTGACCCGTCCTCTAAGTTCCCTTCCCTCAACCCCACCCCTCAACAAGTCCTGATGTGTGTCATTCCCATCTCTGTGTCCATGTGTTCTCATTGTTCAACTCCCACTTATGAGTGATAACATGCTGTGTTTGTTTTTCTGTTGCTGTGTTAGTTTGCTGAGGATGATGGCTTCCAGCTTCATCCATGTCCCTGCAAAGGACATGATCTCATTCTTTTTTATGGCTGTATAGTACTCCATGGTGTATATGTACTACATTTTCTTTATCCAGTCTATCATTGATGGGCATTTGCTTTGGTTCCATGTCTTTGCTATTGTAAATAGTGCTGCAATAAACATGCATGTGCATGTGTCTTTAGAGTAGAATGATTTATATTCCTTTGGCTATATACCCAGTAATGGAATTGCTGGGTCAAATAGTATTTTTGGTTCTAGATCCTTGAGGAATCGCCATACTGTCTTCCACAATGGTTGAACTCATTTACATTCACACTAACAGTGTAAAAGCATTCCTGTTTCTCCACATCCTCACCAGAATCTATTGTTTCCTGACTTTTTAATAATCACCATTCTGATTGGCGTGAGATGGTATCTCACTGTGGTTTTGATTTGCATTTCTCTGCTGATCAGTGATGTTGAGCTTTTTTTTTTGTATGTTTGTTGGCTGTGTAGATGTCTTCTTTTGAGAAATGTCTGTTCATATCCTTTGCCCACTTTTTGATGGGGTTGTTTGTTTTATCTTGTAAATTTGCTTAAGTTCCTCATAAATTCTGGAAATTTGATCTTTGTCAGATAGGTAGATTGCAAAAATTTTCTCCCATTCTGTAGATTGCCTGTTCATTCTGATGACAGTTTGTTTTGCTGTGCAGAGCTCTTTAGTTTAATTAGATCCCATTTGTCAGTTTTGGCTTTTGTTGCAATTGCTTTTGGCTTTTTTTGTCATTAAGTCTTTGCCTATGTCTATGTCCTGAATGGTATTGCCTGTGTTTTCTTCTAGGGCTTTTATGGTTTTGGGTTTTATATTTAAGTCTTTAATCTATCTTGAGTTAATTTTTGTATAAAGTGTAAGGAAAGGGTCCCGTTTCAGTCTTTTGCATATGGCTAGCCAGTTTTCTCCGCACTATTTGCTGAATAGGAGATCTTTTCCCCATTGCTTGTTTTTGTCAGGTGTGTTGAAGATCAGATGGTTGTAGATGTGTGGTGTTATTTCTGAGGTCTCTGTTCTGCTCCATTAGTCTATATGTCTGTTTTATTTTTGTACCAGTACCATGCTGTTTTGGTGCTGGTCACCCCTCCCCCAGGGAGTTCAGCAGGCTTAAGCAGATTCCAGCTGAGAGGCTGCTGAGAAACTGTCCATTCCAGGGTTGGGACGCTAGGCCCTAGTGGCATGAGTTTGCGAGTGGGATCTTCTGATCCATGGGTTGCACAGTTCCTTGGAAAAAGCATGGTTTCCCTGGCTGGGTAGCATGCTCACTCACCATCTCCCTTGGCTAGGGGGAGGGGGTTCCCCTGCCCTGTGTGGTTCTCAGGTGGGCTACTGCGCCACACTGTTCTTCCTTCTGTCTGTGGGTCATGCCAGCCTCCTAGTGAGTTCTGATGAGAGAACCTGGAAGCCTTGGCTGCCAGTGAAGGATTCACATGCTTATTATGTTTTTTTTCGATGGGAGTCTCTGAGCACCACTATTTCTAGTCGGCTATCTTGGCTCTGCCCTGACACCTGGATTTTAGATCAGTTAAACAGAGTTCAGATTTCTGACTCCAGTCATTTACTCTCTGCTCTGCTTTCTGTATTAGCTCCCAGTAGCTGCTGTAATAAATTCCCATAAACTTAGTGATTTAAAACAACATAAATATGTTCTCTCACCATTCTGGAAGTCAGAAATCTGAGTGCTAAGGGACAATGTGTCTCACAAGTGGACATTTGAGCAAAGATTTGAATGAATGTAAGGGAATCAGTCATCTAAGGGAAGGGGTCTCCAGGTAGAGGGGTAGCAGACACAAAGATCCTTGGGTGGGAGGGAACTTGGTGTGCCTAAAGAACTGCAGGAAGGTCAGAGTGGCAGGAGCTGAGGGAGCTAGGATGAGAGTGGCCAGAGATGAGGCAGGCTAGGGAGGGGGGCCCAGATCATGTTAGGACCTTGCAGGACTTAGAATTTTATCTTCACGAGGTGGAAAACAATAGGGGGATGTTGAGAGGAAGAGTGACTCCAAATGACAACATTTCAAAGCCCTCAGTCCCACCAAAACGCCATCTCACTTAGTCCATCAGTCAGTTGGTTTCACCTAATTTTTCCCCTCAGTGGAATTGGAGGAACTGCTTCACATCCTTTCAGGTCCTTGAAGGAAGAAAGTGTGTGGATATTCCCCCTGGTCCACTCCTAGAATGAGTGATCTGTAAGCAGACACAAGTTTCCTTCAAGTAAAATTACTCTCTTCTTTTAGCTTGACTCTTGTGCATCCAGAGTGGGTATGAGTCCTGCCCCAGATCAATGAGAGAATGAGGTGATAGATGGGCATGTAGGGATTAAACAGACAACCATCCACACCTGTATCCCTGATTTAACTCTTGGCATGAGCTGCAATATGTGACCGTGTGTCTTTTCCTAGGCATGTCTGGTGTCTTAAAATACCTCATAAGGTCAACAGTCATGTCTCTGTGCATGTCACATTCCTCACAGTACCTAATGCATTGCTGCATTAATTTGTTTTCACGCTGCTGATAAAGACATGTGTGAGACTGGGCAATTTACAAAAGAAAGAGGTTTAATGGACTTATAGTTCCACATGACTGGGGAATCCTCACAATCATGGCAGAAGGCAAGGAGGAGCAAGTCAAGTATCACATGGATGGCAGCAGGCAAAGAGATAGCTTGTGTAGGGAAACTCCCATTTTTAAAACCGTTAGATCTTGTGAAACTTATTCACTGTCACAGGAACAGAATGGGAAAGACTTGCTCCCCTGACTCAGTTACCTCCCAGTGAGTTCCCTCCACAACACATGGGAATTCAAGATGAGATTTGAGTAAGGACACAGCCAAATCATATCATTTCACCCCTGGCCCCTCCCAAATCTAACGTCCTCACATTTCAAAATGAATCATATCTTCCCAGTAATCCCTTAGAGTCTTAACTCATTTCAGCATTAACTCAAAAGTCCAAAGTGTAAAGTCTCATCAGAGACAAGGAAAGTCTTTTCTGCCTATGAGCCTGTAAAATCAAAGGCAAGTTAGTTACCTCCTAGATACAATGGGGGTACAGGCATTGGATAGATACAGCTATTCCAAATGGGAGAAATTGGCCAAAACAAAGGGGCTTCAGGCCCCATGCAAGTCTGAAAACCAGCAGGGCAGTCAAACCTTAAAGCTCCAAAATAATTTCCTTTGACTCCATGTCTCACATGCAGGCCACGCTGATGCAAGAGGTGGGTTCTCATGGTCTTGGGCAGCTCCAACTTTGTGGCTTTGCAGGATATAGCCCTACTCCTGTCTTCTTTCATGGGCTGGCCTTTAGTATCTGCCGCTTTTCCAGGCACACAGTGCAAGCTGTCAGGGTTCTACCATTCTGGGGTCTAGAGGATGATGTCCCTCTTCTCACATCTCCACCAGGCACTGCCCCTGTAGGGACTCTATGTGGGGGCTCCAACGCCACATTTCCCTTCAGCACTGCCGTGGCAGAGGTTCTTCATGAGGGCCCCACCTCTGCAGCAAACTTCTGCCTGGGCATCCAGGCGTTTCCATATATCCTCTGAAATATAGGCAGAGATTCCCAAGCCTCAGTTCTTGACTTCTGTGCACCCTCAGGCTCAACACCATGTGGAAACTGTTGAGGCTTGGGGCTTCCACTCTCTGAAACAACAGCCCAAGCTCTACATTAGCCCCTTTCAGCCATAGCTGGAGTGGCTGGGATGCAGGGCACCAAGTCCCTAGGCTGCACACAGCAGAGGGACCCTGGGCCCAGCCCATGAAATCATTTTTTTCTCCTAGGTCTTGGGGCCTGTGAAGGGAGGGGCTGCCACAAACGTCTCTGATATGCCCTAGAGACATAATCACCCATTGTCTTGGTGATTAACATTTGGCTTCTTGTTACCTATGCAAATTTCTGCAGCTGGTCTTAATTTCTCCTCAAAGAGTAGGATTTTCTTTTATATCACATTGTCAGGCTGCAAATTTTCCAAACTTTTATGCTCTGCTTCCCTTATAAAACTGAATGCCTTTAACAGAACCCAAATTGCCTCCTGAATGCTTGCTGCTTAGAAATATCTTCCACCAGATACCCTAAATCATCTCTCTCAAGTTCAAAGTTTCACAGGTCTCTAGGGCAGGGCCAAAATGCTGCCAGTCACTTTGCTAAAACATAACAAGAGTCGCCTTTGCTCCAGTTCTTAACAGGTTCCCCATTTCCATCTGAGACCACCTCAGCCTGGGTTTTATTGTACATAATCATTATCAGCATTTTGGTCAAAGCCATTCAACAAGTCTCTAGAGAGTTCCAAACTTCCCCAAATTTGCATGTCTTCTTCTGAGCCCTCCAAACTATTTCAATCTCTGCCTGTTACCCAGTTCCAAAGTTCCTTCCACATTTTCAGGTATCTTTTCAGCAGCACCCCACTTTACTGGCACCAATTTACTCTATTAGTTCATTTTTACACTGCTAATAAAGACATACCTGAGACTCAGCAATTTAAAAAAGAAAGAGGTTTAATGGACTTACAGTTCCGCGTGGCTGGGGAAGCCTCACAATCGTGGTGGAAGGGAAGGAGGAGCAAGTCATGTCTTAAATGGATGGCAGTAGGCAAAGAGAAGAGAGCTTGTGCAGGGAAACTCCCATTTTTAAAACCATCAGATCTCGTGAGACCCATTCACTATCATGAGAACAGCATGGGAAAGACTTGCCCCCATGATTCAATTAGCTCCCACTGGGTTCCTCCCACAACACATGAGAATTCAAGATGAGATTTGGATGGGGACACAGCCAAACCATATCAACTGCCTTATATAGATTAAGCGTTCAATACAAATTTGTTGAGCAATGTGTGGTTGATCAGAATTTGTTGGGTAGAGAGCAAAAAATGACTGAGCTATGAGGTGGAATGAATCCAACCCATTGCTTCCTGCTTCCTCCTCTTAGATTCCCTTTCACAAATTCAGATCATAGGAATTGGCTGCATACCAGATATCAGTGTCGAAAACTGAACACCCACCTTTCTCTCTTCCACATATATTCTCATGAGAGAGTTCTGTGGGTGCCTTTCAGACGCAGCTGCGGGGGTGGCTTTTTCAGTTTGAGTACCAGAGCTGACTCATTAGCACTGGAAAGTCTTAGAGTTATGCTAGAATTACCTTCTCCTCTCCACCCACCTCTTCCCACCCAATACCTTAATAAAGAAGAACATTTAGATCTAGATTATTTTAAAATATATATTTTTGGTGTTATGAACACTGAAGTCAGAATCTTAATGGCTGGATAATTTTAATTCACTTATCCATTATCTATTTCAACCCAAAAAGGTTTTGAAATAGTATTATATGTATCTGCATATTGTAAAGGAGGAAAATACAAATGCTAGGTTGTTTAGTACAGATTAGAATGTAATAAGTGTACGAATTGAAGAATCACAGTGGGATGGAGAAATCAGGAAATCTTTCTCAGAGCCAATTAATCTATTATGACATTCATATCGGTTTATTAATATCCCTGGGGTTATTTTTCTTTGGTTTTCTACTGAGTTGCTCTAACACTGATGATATAATGGGAAGGTCCACACTTAACTAATATTCAAAGTTTTCTTCATGTTTATCTCCAAAGAGTGAGAGAAGAAAGAGAGAATCCTCTAAAGGGTAAGAGTGTTACATCGTGCTTTGGTAAGAAGCCTAGCTATTTCATAGAGCACAATTTTTTAGGATATTATAACAGAAATAGAGAATGACCTTCGGAAGGAGAATCAGAGTTATTCAGGAAGAAAACAAAATCAGGAAAATGGAAGAAACTTCAAATAAAAGGCAAACTTTTGAAAGACTCATGCTGTGAAAATAAATGATTATGGTCAAACCAGCTCAAAGCTTTGCTTTTCATTTTGGAGATCTGCAGGGACAGACCTTAGAGTTCATTAAATTTATCCCCTTCATTTTACAGATGACAAAGCTGGGGCCCAGAGAGGTGAAGTGATTTTTTTTGTGGTCACACAGCCAGTGTGGTATGGAACTACAACTGCATTTCATTTTGTCTGACCTTTGGTCCTGGGCCTTTTCATACTACTTCTCATTGCTGCCTCTAGCCAATGCCAGTTTGGGAAGGAGGCATCCAGGTGCCTGAGCAGCAACATGCACTTGCAGGGAAGAGGATAGATGCAGAATACACTGGAGGGCTGAAGACACAAGGAACAATGGCAAAAACTCTACAGAGAGTGTGACAAACTTTGATATGGTCCTGGAATAAAGCAACACCAGGGATTTACTACAGTGAACAGGGCAATGGAGGAACTGTAAGAACAAGTATATTAGATGACGGGGCCAGGTGCGGTGGCGTGCGCCTGTAATCCCAGCACTTTGGGAGGCTGAGGCAGGTCGATCACCTGAGGTCAGGAGTTCGAGACCAGCCTGGCCAACATGGTGAAACCCTGTCTCTACTAAAAGTACAAAAATTAGCTGGCATGGTGGTGCACGCCTGTAATCCCAGCTACTCAGGAGGCTGAGGCAGAAGAATCTCTTGAATCTGGGAGGCAGAGGTTACAGTGATCCGAGATTGCGCCACTATACTCCAGCCTGGGCTACAAAGCAAGACTCCATCTCAAAAAAAAAAAAAAAAAAAAAAAAAAAAAAAAGAGCTAAGATTTGAGATCCTCATTTTACAAAACGCAGTCTCTAGTTGTGAGTTGAGGTAAGAAGATTCATACCCAGAGAAAGGCTCTGGGAAGAACAAAGTAGCATGTCAGAGCATATCAGAACTTCAGCAGTTTAAGATTAGGACAAGGCCAACTCCAAATCCAGGATGCAACTCAGATGTCTAGTATGGAAAATTTCTATACCCACATTTTATCTGATAGAGAAAGACTGATACTTGGAAACAAGATGAATAATCAGGATTTGTCTCTTTTATATGGGTTACCATGAATTCAGCAATCTTCCCATACTAATCTGTAGGTGTAGTTGAGCCAAATATTATTTCTTTCCCTTGTCAGGAATGACTACTTAAAAAGAGGAGGGGAACACGCAGATTGAAGACCTCTTGAATTTAACTGACAGAGACTGTGGACAGTTAATGTTGGCATCCTAGGCATTTGCATATTGTATGAGCCAGGATACATTTGACTACAAGTACAGATCACCTGATTAAAATCAGCTCAGATCATATGGATGCTTATTTTTTACTTAACAAGAAATCTGATGGTAGGCAGTCCAAGGGTTGTTTTGTTGACTCAAATGCAATTACCTAATTTTGCCACTGTACTATTCTTAATATCTTGACGGTGACTCCTCCCTTAGTTGCAACATGGTGGCTGCAGCTCCAAGCATTAATCTTTACGTGACAGAATTCTAAACTAGGTATAGGACTAAAACGGAGAAAGGGCTTTCTCTGAGTGTTTCTCTCATCATCAAAGAAAAATAAATATATATTTTTTCAAATTAAAAAATTAAAAGCTTCTCTTGGGGAATTTTCATTGCATTTCATTTTCCAGAACTGGGTCATGTGACATACCTTGACCAATTACTAGCTGTCAACAGATTTGCCATAATTTACTTACGCCAACTACAGTTTGCACTTCTGCAGATGCTGCAGATGCAGTGACTTCAACGACCCATGTTGCCTGCGTGGTAGGGGACTGTGGATCAAAATTCATCTCCTACAGCTAGACATACTTTCACTTGAGCAAGATTTGTTTCTCTGAGTATGGAAAATTGAAAAGAAAGCCAACAGTCAGCCACACTTGTTAACTGACTTAACATTTCTGTCAGATTGTGAGTCAGATTCAACTAGAGAGAGTGCCTGATATAAACCAAATTTCCATATATATATTTTGAGATGGAGTCTCGCTTTGCCACCCATGCTGGAGTGCAGTGGCGTGATCTCAGCTCACTGCAACCTCCGCCTCCCGGGTTCAAGTGATTCTCCTGCCTCAGCCTCCCAAGTAGCTGGGATTACAGGCACCTGCCACCATGCCCAGCTAATTTTTGTCTTTTTAGTAGAGATGGGGGTTTCACCGTGTTGGCCAGGCTGGTCTCGAACTCCTGACCTCAGGTAATCCACCCGCCTCGGCCTCCCAAAGTTCTGGGATTATAGGCATGAGCCACCATGCCTGGCCCATATTGTTTTACCTAACCACATTGTGACATGAGAAATAAAACCTTCAAAGCCCATTTTTTAAAGACCCATCTGAAATTTCAGAGGTCACCCCTTTGATTTATTACAATAATAAAATGATGAATGAAATATGTTAAAGAGTAAAAGCATATAATTGGATTGTTTGTAACACACCAGGTAAGTGCTTGAGGGGATGGATACCCCATTCTCCATGATGTGATTATTAGGCATTGCATGCCTATATGAAAATATCTCATATATCCCATAAATATATACACCTACTCTGTCCCCACAAAAAACTAAAAATGAAAAATTTAAATAGTAAAAATTTTAAAAATTAAACAAAACAATAACAACAAAAATTATCATATATCTTTTTTTCTCTAACCCAAGTTGAATAGTCAAGTATATGAGGCTGGAAATCATCCCAGGTTCCCTTTTCTACTCATATTCTTTCTTAACACACTTTTCTAGCATTTTACTCAGATCCTAGTTTAAGAACATAAACCTTTTCATGGATAAAAATGTAGTTCAGTTATTTTTAAGTATATATATTTGATAATATTTAAAATTAACTAACGACAATGTTTTTAATATATTTCACCAACGGAAGGTTGAGGATTGAATAGCTGGGTTGCACAGTGACTGCTTGTGGCGCAGTCGATGTTACATAGTCACCAAACCCAGTAGATGAATTGTATTCCTCAGACTTCCTGCCTGATGGGTGAGATCATGTGACCGAGTTCTAGCCAATAAAACAGCTGTGGGTGTAAAATATACTACTTTCGGGCCTGGACCAAAGAAAATTCTCTATTGCTATGACTTGAATCGTGTAGGGTGTGTTCTTAATCCAATGTGACTGGTGTCCTTATTGGATTAAGGACACCAGTCACATGTTGCTATGTAACAGAGGAAACAAATACTTGAAGTGCTGCAGCTGCAAGACAATGAATGCCTGGGACTACCAGAAGCTAGAAGAATCTAGGAGGAATCCTCTCCTAGAGGATTAGGCAAGAGCATGACCCTGACAATACTTTGATTTCAACTCCCCATGCCCAGAACTGTGAGAGAGGACATTTCTATTCTTTTCAGACACTAAAGTTTGTGGTACATTTTTACAGGAGCCATCATAGCAAACTAATACACTACATTCTATGCCCTCTCTCATTTATCTCACCAGTTGGACAAATGCAAATATCCAGTAGAAAATGGAATGGCAGAGCTACTTGTTGGAAGTAGCTTGGATTTTAAGTAACTGCATGAACCAGGTACTATACCATATCTTCCTATATTTGTCAGTGGTATGAAACACAAACAACCTTTGTTTTGTTAAGTCCTGAATTAGGAACTTGCCTGTAATCTCAAGCTTCTTTGATTGAATATATCATAAAGCCTGGCCTGTAAAAGTTGTGAAATTAGTGGCAATCACAATGCAGATTATTTTGGAGTTTTCACCTCCGGAGAACATATTGCCTGCATGTTAGGAGGCTGTGGATCAATACGGGTTCACCTTTTCATCTCAGGTCCAGTGATCAGGACTGTAGAGGCCACATTGTTCTGCCTCATAAATTTACGACCCATGTGAAATAACATGAGTGACAGTAAGGACAAGGAGATTGGCTGTAACTTGGGAGGGTAAAACTACCCTTTCATCTCCTTTAGTACTATTGTCAAAGTATTCAGTTTTCTTTCAATGTTGGTACTTTTTCTGAAATTATAACACAAGGAGAAAGGGGAAATTACTATTTATAGCTGAACAATTAAGTTTCTGTAAATACAACCCATGGATGTATGTAATTGCACAAACCCTCTTCATCTTATGACATCTAGGGAAGATTTTGGAAGTCAAATATTCACTTTAACATCTTTAGCTATTTGTGTTTGGAAAGGCAAAAGAGTAGACTATTAAAGGAAAACACGCCCAATTTAGCGAGATGCAACCAGCAGGGAATATAATCTCACCTGGATTTAGCACTCTGTATTTGAGACCCTCATTGAACACTAACTAGCTGCATGAATTGCTGGGAATTTGCTCAGACCCTGTGGTCTCCCTTCTGTCATCTGTTGACAGAGAGATTGGAGGGCTTTTTCAAGGTGTTTGGAGAAGCCAAAGCTTTCCAGATGTTTCCTCAGAGCCTAACTCAAGAAGCTTCCACTAGAGTTGTCCTGCCTTTATGTGTTTCACACACCGTTTCAGGAGAAAACAAACAAACAAACAAATAAACAGAATGTAAAATGGTGCAGTTGCTTTGGAAAACAGTTTGGCACTCCAGAAAAAGTTAAACATAGCAATAGAATTTCTTACCATATGACCTATTAATTTTACTTGTAGGTGTATACCCCCCAAAACTGAAAACAGGGACTTAGATACTTGTATGTTTATTGCTGCATTATTCCCAATTGCCAAAAGGTAGAAACAACTCAAGTGTCCATCAACAGATAAAATAATAAGCAAAACTGAGGTATATACATACAGTGAAATACTACACAGACGTAAGAAAGGATGAAACTCTGATACATGCTACAGCATGGATAAATCTTGAAAACATTATGATAATTAAAAAAGATGGATATTGTTATTATTACACTTATATACAGAGACAAAGTAGATTAGAAGTTGTTAGAAGATGGTGGGGAGGAGAAAAGGTGAGTTATTGCTTAATGTGTACAAAGTATCTAGAATTATAGAAAAGTTTTGGAAATAGTGATAATTGTACAACATCACGAATGTTATTTATATTACTAAATTGTATTAATAATTGTTGAAATGGCAAGCTTTATGTTCTATTTTACCACAATAAAAATAATTAAAAATGAAAAAATATTTTTGGAATTGAAAATCAAACAAGTGGATCTTAAATGTTCTCATCACAAAGAAATGATAAGTATTTGAGGTGATAGATATCTTAATTAGCCAAATTTAATCATTCCACAATACACATGTGTATCAAAGCATCTGATTGTACCCTATACATAGATAGAATATTTGTCAATTAAAAACAAAATAAAACGTGAAAAAAATAATAATAAATATCCTTTGACCAAAGTGTTCCATGTCAACAAAAATTTGGGGACTGAATGTATCATGCTCAACAACCAATACAACTTTTTCCTTGAAGATCAGGACAGAATCTTTTTATAGGATTGCCTCACTCTTCCAGAGTTTGTATTTCCTTAGACATAGAGATAATTCTGCCAGATGAAGCAACTTGATTTCCATCAGCTCTGGCTCTCAGAAGGAGAGCTGTGTAATGATGACAGTTTGGAGCCAACAATGGTTGCCTGGGCAGCTCTGGCATTGAGCCCTGAGTTGAGTAACTCCATCAGTAACGGTTTTAAGGCTAAATGCTTTAGAGAGAACACATGGCTCTAGGTCCAAATTAGAGTGTTGTTGTGGTGTCCCTGAATATTGGAGGGTCAGTAGGGGAAGCCAAGAGACACTTCGAGGCTTTCTTTCTTCCTTCCTATATAAGTAAATAGGGTTCCTGAGGGTTGTCAGGAGGAGGACTTTTGAGTGTTTTATGCAATGGTTGATGCTGCTACATATTTTATTAGAAATTATCCTTACCTACAAAGTGCCTGACAATAGTGATTATTCTATATAATCTTCAAAGAAGTACATGTTCCTTTATCTTTTTCTCAGTGTATGGTCAACATGTGTGATGGTTAACTGAGCCTCTAACTGGGTAATGTGGAATATGTTTTTCCCCTCCACACCCCTTCTTTTTGCCTTATGTTCAGGATCTATCCATTGACATAAGCTGATGAAGAAGGTTTCTTTAATGAGATTAGCCAGAACTGTCGACAGTCAGAAAAACCTTATATTGTTTTTTTTGGGCTTTCCCATATGATGGAGCCCCACCATTAACGAAGTCTCTTTTCATTGTTTTTTTTTTTTTTTTTTGGTCTTAGAGAAGAGAAACGTTTAGGGACATACTTGAAGAATTATCAATATACATTCCTATATTAATTGAGAACAACATTTGCATAGTATTAACATTTTACCATTTGCCGGTTATAAAACAACACATAGCAAGGTGAAATGGCTATTTATCTTTTCTTCTTTTTTTTTTTTTTTTTTTTTTTGAGACGGAGTCTCGCTCTGTCGCCCAGGCTGGAGTGCAGTGGCGCGATCTCGGCTCACTGCAAGCTCCGCCTCCCGGGTTCACGCCATTCTCCTGCCTCAGCCTCCCGAGTAGCTGGGACTACAGGCGCCCGCTACCACGCCCGGCTAATTTTTTGTATTTTTAGTAGAGACGGGGTTTCACCGTGTTAGCCAGGATGGTCTCGATCTCCTGACCTCGTGATCCACCCGCCTCGGCCTCCCAAAGTGCTGGGATTACAGGCGTGAGCCACCGCGCCCGGCCTTATCTTTTCTTCTTATATTTTGTGAAGCAATGTGAATATGCAATTATATGAGAATGCATCTTATTTATGTTAAACCATTGGCAATAAAGAAAGTAATTGGCAGCAGAGCTCTCTTTAAGGCAATGTTCAGCCATAAATGCCTGGGAAAGAATTTACAAAATGTTAAAGTGTATTTTTAACATTCCACTTTTATTAAGAGATGCCCCATCAGGGTGAGTGTGCCCTTTTCTTTGCTCTGCTAAATTCAGCATATATCATTAAAGATTATTCTAAATCCCCAAGAAGTACCAGGCCCCATTTATAAAAGACAGGACTTATGTTTCCAAATAGCCATCATCAAAGAATTTTGTAGCAACATCATAGTGAATTTGACTGGCCAATCTTAGATGCATATATATATAGTCTGAATAAAATCAGCCTTTCAATGCTCAAATCCTTTCAGCATTGCATCTCTGTCACCCCAGTGACCGAGCCTCAAAACTTGCTGGAGGTAGAGCAGACATCAGAGAAATAAAGTAGGTGGCCTATTGAATTACATGTGCATGCCAGCTGGATTATGTTTCCTTAGGAAAGATGAAGCCAACAGCAAAGGTGAGGTCATTTTTTATTAGGATGATATTAATAACAATTAGAAAATTTTTAGTACCTGTTGCCTAGGAGAAACCTCCTAGAGCTATCTGCTTTAAAATTCAAATATGATCCTACATGGTAACTACTGTGAAGGAAAAATGTACATTGTTCTGCATCAGTAAATTGGGGAGAAACTACATATTCTAAAGGTTTTCCTGAGAAACAAACATTGAAGCAAAAATCTGAAAATGAATATCCACTAGAAGAATGGAGAAAAGGATGTTCCTGGTAGGTGATGGGGATATACAAAAATCCTGAGGTAGGAAATAATTCGGGCTATTCAAAAAGCAGAGAGCAGGCCACGGTGGCTAAAGATTAGTATAGGATGAGGAGTATGACTTCAGAGAAGCAGGCAAGGGCTAGGTCATGAAGGTCGTATCTCTGACCCCCTCATGGGAATGAGTTGTTTATGTTGATTATTGCACAGATGTTATCTATGTTCTCTACCATGTTGAGTGAGTGAGATAGGACACTCAGCTCCACCCCCTTTTTAAAGACGAGTTTTCACTCTATAACCCAGGCTGGAGTGCAACGGCATGATCTTGGCTCATTACAACCTCCTGGGTTCTGGGTTCAAGCCATCCTCCTCCTGCCATCTTAGCCTCCCAAGTAGTAGGGACTACAGGCATGCATCACTATACCTGGCTAACTTTTGTATTTTTTTTGTAGAGATGGAGTCTCACCATGTTGGAACTTCTGGACACAAGCAATCCACCACCCTTGGCCTCCTAAAGTGCTGGGATTACAGGCATGAACCACCATACCTGGTCAAGCTTATAAAATCAACATAATTTGAATATTGATTGGACAGGGAGATAAAAGAAGAGAGAAATTAAATATGAATCCCAGATTTCTGGTTAAAGAGTGAGTGGTGGCTAGGCGTGGTGGCTCATGCCTGTTATCCCAGCACTTTGCGAGAACAAGTATATTAAATGACGGGGCTGGTTGCGGTGGCTCACACCTGTAATCTCAGAACTTTGGGAGGCCGAGGCAGGTGAATCACCTGAGGTCAGGAGTTCAAGACCAGCCTGGCCAATATGGTGAAACTCTGTCTCTACTTAAAATAAAAAATAATTAGCCAGGTGTGGTGGTGGGCACCTGTAGTCCCTTGGATTACAGGCACCTGTAATCAGCTACTCGGGAGGCTGAGGCAGGAGAATCACTTGAACTCTGGAGGCAGAGGTTGCAGTCAGTGGAGATCGTGCCACTGCACTCCAACCTGGGCGACAGAGTGAGACTCTGTCTCAAATAAATAAATAAATAAATAAATAAATAAATAAATAAATAAATAGATAGATAAATACAGAGTGAGTGGTTTGATAATTCCATTTACTAGGCATTGTAGAGATTTAAAATTTCCTTCTGTGTTTGGAAATGTTTACATTCTGAATAAGTCACACTAAAGTGGACACTAGAATTTGTTTACACAACTTTCTGTATTGCTAAGTTACATGACAGGAGACCTTTTTCCCCAAGAGGAGGACAATGAAGACAAAGCATATGCAGGATCAATCTTTGGGTTCAGGTAGTGGTGGACAGGTTGAATTCTTCAGGAGAAGTCACAGGATGTTTGGCTTCCAATGTGGAGTGTCTTCATTTGAGCTACAGTGTTGCAGCCAAGCAGCAGAAGCCATAGTGCTTTTGCTAGAACAACTCTTATGGGATATGACCGGGTCTAATTCTTAGCTACATAACTTCCAGTTTTATTGCTACAATCTTTAATTTCTGTTCAACAAATCTTGCTCCCCTGCCAGTCTTTATTTTCCGGTGTAGTCAGTCATCATTTTAAGCTTTAAATCTGATTGTATCGCTCCCCTATCAAATCTCGCTGGTGGCATTTCTCTCTGGCCTAAGTCAAAACTCCTAAGGAATTTATTTTCTAGTTCTACTATAATAAATTATCACAAATGTAATGGCTTAAAACAAAAGAAACGTATTTTCTCACAGTTCTGGAGGCTAGAAGTCTGTAATCAAGGTGTCAGCTCGGCTATGCTTCCTCCTAAGCCCCGAGGGAAGGGTCTTTGCTTGTTTCTTCCCACTTCTGGTAGCCCCAGGTGCTCTTTGGCTTGTGGCAGCCTAAGTTTTGGATCTTGTTGGAGGCTTCTAGTATTTAATCAGTAAATACTCTTTAAACACAAGTTCCTGATGGGGAAATATATTGTAGTTGGTTGAAGACTGTATGTCGCAGGACCCTTCCACAACCTTGTCTGTCTAGGAATGACCTTGGATAATAGTCCTGTGATAATCTGTTATTGGTAAACTGTGTCCTCTAACAACTTAATGAAAATGCAATTCCACAGTACCCTTTTAGATTGTGTCCATGTCTCTTGATTTATTAAAGCTGTTTTATAACTTAATTTTACACTAGTCATTACAATGATAATTAATTGATTACTTCCTAGTATTATAATCATTATTAGTTTCTAGTAACATCAAGACTTCAAATACAAAATATAAAATCAGTGGTTCATGCAACCTCCCTAGATTTACTGACTGTTTAGATGGACTCCTTAGAATTCAGGACTAAGAGTTCTGATTTCCACTCTATATTCTATGTCAATGCCCCTCTCAATTACACTGAAAGAGTAAGTCTTGGTATTCTTCAAGTGGCAGCTGGTACAAAAGTATTTTATATTCGTCCTTGGATCCTGTTTCTGTATTTATGGATGAATATGAATATGTCTGCTTGGGAGATTCGAAAATGTATGTGAAAAACACCAATTTAACATTAGTATCTCATTCTCTGAATACTCCTGCCCCTTCTGCTAGCTTTTTGGTTCTTGAAAGAAATGTGCCTTAATGGTTTTATTTTTAAGCTCCTCTTATTGTATGTATAGGTTGTGTGAAGAATTAAAAGGAAAGAAGAGATGAAAGTTTATTAGAGAAAATCTTTCATCTAATTTTTTGCTAAATTAATTTAGGGAGCACTTGAATGCCAGCATTGCTTATGTAATAAAACATATAGTAACAAGAAGATGCTCTTTAGTGGCATAAATTGCCATAAGAAACTTCTAAATGTCAACATCCCACATAATACTTACCACCATAATGCTGATCTTGACACAATGCAATTCACGTAATCAATTCCAATGTCTGTCCATCCTCCACCTCAATACACCAATAAATACATGCACACACATACACATAATTGGAGTTACAGGAGTGTGGGAATCACTATTTGCTGCTGTTTATCCATTTGCATATTTAGCTTAAACTGCATAGGGACACTGGGTGAACTTTAAGAAGTGGAATCCCTCCCCATTGCTCCTACACTGAATATTTTCATTTTCCTGTCTGTCTCCAGGCATCATGTGATTCTGCAGAGTGTGTGTCAAAGAATTTGGGGCTCGATTAGTTTGAATGGAAAAAATTTACATCTTGGATAAAGCAAATGTGGTATAGAAGTGCAGTGGAATATTAGCCGTAAAAATAAAGGAAATTCTGCAACAATATGGATGAACCTAGAAGATATTAAGTAAAATAAACCAGTCACAGAAGGGCAACTACTGCATGATTCCATTTATATGAGATATTTAAATAGTCAAACTCATGGAAATGAAGAATAAATTGGTGGTTGCAAGGGAGTCAGGAAGAGGGAAACGGAAAATTATTTTTCAACAGGTATAAAGTTTCTGTTATGCAAGATGAATAAGTTCTAGATCTGTTGTACAATGTAGTATTTGTAGTTAACAATATGATATTGTGCATTTTAAAATATATGAGGATAGATCTTATGTTGTGTTCTAATCAAAAAACAAACAAACAAACAAGCTCATACACACAAAAGAACACAGGAGATTTTTGAAGGTGATAGAAATGGTGATACCCTGATTGTGGTGTTGGCATCATAGCTATATATTCATGTCCAAACTCATCAAGATGTATACGATAAATACGTACAACTTTTGTATAACAATTATGCTTCACCAAACTAAAAGAACACCGGAAATATTTCTTACTACGATTGTCTCATATATCTGAAAGATGTTTTTGAAATTGTGGCAGTTACTCCAGCAAGATCTTATCATTTAGTGTGTGATATAGAAGATGCATATATTATTTCATAAAATTTGTTTCTTTATAATAATGTTGTTAACTCATTTGGTTTCCTTTGTCATCAGTTGCCTATTATGCATTTAAAAATATTCTGGCTGGGCTCAGTGGCTCATGCCTGTAATACCAACATTTTGGGAGGCCGAGATGGGCAGATCACTTGAGCTTGGGAGTTTGAGACCAGCCTAGGAAACATGGTGAAGCCCTGTCTCTACTAAAAATGCAAAAAATTAGCCAGGCATGGTGGCATGTGCCTGTAGTCCCAGCTATTCAGGAGGCTGAGGTGGGAGGATTGCTTGAGCCCGGGAGGTCAAGGCTGCAGTAAGCCGAGATCATGCCACTGCATTCCATCCGGGGCAATGGAAGTGAGACTTTGTCTTAAAAAAAAAAAAAAAAAAAGTCATTCTGTTGCCAGAATGACAAAGGGATCCATGGAACAAAATATCTAAGAATTTCTGCTGTAAGTCATGTAAGCTGTGATTTTTGTTTCTTTCATCTTATCTGAGAGGCATTTACCTTGTGCTTTGACAAGTTCCAACACAGTAAATCAAAGGCTACAATAACCTGGGCCATTTGCTGTGGTCACAAGCAGATGATACAGCTCTGTAAGTCGTAGGATAAAATCTCCTTCATTCTCCCTTACTCCCAAGATCATCCTCAGCTCGAAACTCTTTCTGGCTTTTAGTTGCCTGCACATTAACTCTTTCTCTTATTTCACACTTGTCGCAGAGCCATTTACCTTTTAGGCAGTATGAAAATCTGTGTTTAAGTCCTGGCTCTTTCACTTGCTAGCATTATGCTAGTAAGTTACTTAACCACTCTGTGCCTCAGCTTCCTCAACTGCATGATTATATTCTTCCATTGGTTGGTGGTGATGATTAAATGACTTAATATATGTAAAGCCATTAGATGGATATCTGGCAAATAGAAACTGCCATATGAATGTTTGCTATGAATGTCTGCTACTACTCTTAGATGACTGTGTCCATGAGTCTTGTAACCATGTAACAGGTCACTATAATTTTTAAAGTTACAGTGCTGTTTAAAAAGGAAGCCCTATATTATGGGCTGCCTGAGTTCATCTTCGCCTTGTGCTGTTTTATTCCAGCTGCTGCTAAAGCAACCAGCAATCTGTGGGCTCATCTCATGCTTCAAACCTCTCATTTCCTGCACTGGGCTTTCTTGATGTAGGGGATTGGAGACGCTGTACATTTACATGTACATCTTAGTGCCCAATCCAGAAGCACAAGGGAGTTAATGTCCTAAGGGAGGGTGGTCAATGCATATATTTTTCACGTTTCCTTGTTTCTTGGAGAAGATGAAGTTCTTTCTTTCCAGAGCTGTACATACCTCTTCTAGATTGGAGTTTGTCTTCATTACCCCCTTTGTATTTGCTAGCACCATCTTCAGAAGGCACTTAGAATGCCTGATCTGATGACATTGCCTTAGATCAAGAAACCCACTGGATGGCAAAGAAGAAGGATATACTAGCTATTGTGTATGGCATTATCCAGAATTGGCTGAAAAACATAATGATGGATTGTCTGTTAAAGACCTGGCTAGAGTACAAGGTCAAGGCTAACAAGTGTGGATTTGGGATGCTGACCTCCAAAGTGTAGCACAGGAGCTGAAACAATGACCAATATAAAATGCTGTGCCCCCAGTACCTGGAATATATGGATTCAAGAACCAAGGGAGAGTAAAATTGGTCCATCTCACCCTAACTCTAAAGGATCCATTTGAACTGAAGATTTGTGCTTCCCATCCCACAACATAAGCCTCTGTACCAATAGTTTCCAGTTCCCAGAAAGAAACACTTCCATCAGGAGACAGTAAATAATTTAAACACTGCACTTTAAACCATGATTGTCGTTTAGTTTCTTCAGCTTTTTTATACTAATGGATCAGCAAGCAAAGAAAGAAGCTAATGAACTAGTAATGTCATCAGCCTTGATTACCATGAAAAACTAGGGTTGCTACCAGATAACGGGGGTGAGGGAGAAGTATGTCTGAAACCTGGGGATTAATTTGGGTATCCTTTCCTTCTTCCATGCCCAGTGATGGCAAACAGGCAATCACAGAAACCATGGCCCACCAAAGGCCAGGCAACTACAGGCTCAACTCCCTATGCAAACTCTTATGCTAGAAAAATGTTGTTCATAAATAATTTAAAATGTTGAAAAAAGAGGAAGAATTAAATAAAGGAAAAAGCAAAACAAAAATGAAGCAAAGCAGAAAGGGTTAGAGCACCTTTAAAAAACTGTGAGAATCTATAGCACTTGATTCTGGGGATGAACTTAGTGCACACTCTTTTTAGTAACTACATGTTCTTACCATGTTTACAGAATGACTGTGGATTTTCTGTCAGTGGTAGGTTGGTACTAGATCAATGCTGGTATTTTTGTTTCATTTGCACTTCTGTGCTGGTTTCCTGCAGTGAGTTGTGTGGAGGTGGGTCCAGAATAATTGTTTCATTGGTGTTTGTTTATTCATTCACTGAGTGTTTTATTTCCATCTATACCAAGTGGGTTGGGAGCTCGAAAGAAGAAAAAAAGAACAATTGTTCATAACATAAATTAATGTTAAGAACCACTGATAAACAACTTAATTATCTAGTAATTCCACGAATCCTGAATTTTAAATTGATTCCTCAGGGGTATATTGAAGGATTCCCTATTAGTCAGCCTGCTTTTTTAACAGTCATTTTTAAGGTTTTCATTTTCTTTTAAAAACTCTATTTCATATAAGCCATATTTATATTAACATTTGAATAAATGTTGGTGTACAAGAACAGAGTTTTCATATACCTTGTGAAATAAAATGTTCATACAATTATATAATCTTCTGTTCATCGTGTGAATAGGGTAAAGAATGTAGGCATAAATTCCAATTCTACAACTTTCTAATGAAATAACATGGGCAGGTCCTTTCTATAAGATTTGTTTTTTTATCTGTAAACAAGAGAATGCTTCTACTAAGAAGAAAAAAAGAATAAAAGATTGAACATGCAGAGAATATATGCACTTGGGCAAGTTATGAGCCTCGTTGTGATTTGGCTTTCTGACCTGTGAAACATGGGTAGTAGTATCTACTTTGTAGAGTTGTCATGAGGGCTAAATTAATTAATTATGTGAAGCACTGGTAGCTGCACCTGGCATGGAGTAAGGTGTTTATTATGGGCCAAGCACTGTGCCAGCCACTTCACATATAGCATGTCATCTATTTGTCTCCCACACACCAGGTACTGTCAGTCTAGAAGGAAGAAGCTCAGGCAAAATTAATATAAGCAGAGAATGTATCTGAACCCAACTTGAGGATTGCAAACCAGAAGGAAGAATAGATTCAAGTTGCCCTGAATATTTACTCTGATTAGCAACAGCTACCAGTGAATTTTTAAAGGCAGTGAAAAAGGGGACAGGGAGTGGGTTGATACAAAGTTGTTTTTCAGGAATTCTCATTGGTTTACAGAAATAACATTGATTAGTGATTGGCTATCCATTGTTAAGCTGTAGAGTGTGAGTTAAAGTGTCTGGTATGGCATTATTAGGTTGATCTATAACTACCAGCAGCAATAGAATGCAGTTTCAATAGATGAATACATAGTTCAAAGGGGAGAGTAGGATATGATTGCAGTCTCATTTTATTGTCTCTCTGGGCCTGATAATTAAAACGACTTGTATTCCTCAGATAAAAGTTCTTTTCTCATTACTATTATTGTCATCCCATTTTATAGTTGAAGAAACTGAGTCCTAAGAAGATTGTTATTTGGTTAAGTTTGTACAGACAATAAAAGGCAAAATCAGATTTGCAACCCAGACATTCTGGCTCCTATTCTATTCTATTCTATTCTATTCTATTCTATTCTATTCTATTCTATTCTATTCTATTCTATTCTATTCTATCTATTCTATTCTATTCTGCCTCTCTAATGAGCACTTGCCAAAATCCTGCAAATATTCTAAGAATCCTATAAGATAATGAATGCAAAAATATTTGGTGTATTGTAAACTGAAACACAAATGTTAAGAAATTAAAAGTTAAACAGAAAATTGTGTCATTTTGTACTTACTACTTACAAATTGTCCAGTTTAATTTTTAGTTAGCCATTGGCAATCCAATGTTGCATGAAATTTACATCACATATTTTGAAACTTAACTGTTTTCTTACTTTGAGAACTTATCTTACTTTGATTTTTTATGTTACTTTGTTCTTTTTCTAATTCTAAAAGCGGTTTCAGACTCCAGTCAAACACAGTTCTGTATTGAATAAGATTCTGCATCAATAAGGAGAAGTGTCACAGGTAAGGAAACTGAGGTAGTTCAATGCTATTGACCAGAAAGTTGGCAGGAGGTGAAAGAAATATGTCAATGTGTTTAGGGCTCTTCTCAGACAAAAGGTATCCTAGGGCCCCTGAAACAAGAACCCATCTCCAGTGCTGAATGGTTGAGTTTATTTATCTACTTTGCACCTGGTTATATGCCAGGAAAATGTTCAGCTAACAGACTTGTGAAATATTCCAGTGTGTTGAAGGCGCAGCCTTCTAATTCCTTACTGGTTACAAATGTACCTCACCTATGTTTTCTCAGACCATTAAAAATAAAAGTTGAGTCTAAGTGTATTCACATGTAACGTGGTGGTACTTATAGAACCTATCTTATAGGTTTGTTGTAGGTATTGAATGAATATAAGAAAAGCAGTTAACACAATGTCTGATACCTAGTCATTGCTCAATAAATAATAATTATCATTATCTATCTCAGTGAGGCTTCTGCACCCTGAGAAATCTCCTTGTTATTTCTGGAAGTGACCAGGTCATGTCTCATGTATGCTCACAAAGAAGTCATAGTATGAGCTCATGGTTTTCGGCTTTCTCTTCCCCTGGTTTGGAACCTGCCTCTGGAGCCTTCAGTGTCTGCTGGGCTGTGGGTGCCCCCTCCCCACTGCCACCTCAACTGTGGTTCCTGGTATTGGTTCTGAAGTATGCCATGAAGCCATGATTCCATGGCAGTTCTGCGAAGTCTCTGGTGTCTTAATGTGGCAGCACCTTCCTCCTTTAAGCCTGCCCTGATTCTGGGGTCCCAGTGTCTGGCAGCAAGTTGACTGCCTCATTTCTCAACATTTTACAATTAGACATAGATCTTTCAAGTTGTATGCTGACAATCTTCCCTATTTAGATCTGGATCAGTCCATGGGGGATGCTCTTTAAGACAAATTTGGATAATATTCTGTCCTCAATTTTGCTCCTCTCCTTGCCTGCCAGACTTTGTCTTTTCTTAAAATGACTGCTTTCAGGGATAACTTGTCCTTTACTCCTGAAAAAAATAAAGACCTTTAATGGGCCCCTCTCACATAGCCTCTAGATGTTTCTTAATGTCATTAGTAAGCAGTGCTTAGTATCAAACTGAACTATGCCCCAAACACACAAGGAACATTTATACTAGCAAATAAAGAAACAGTATTAAGTATGTCAGTGGCATTGGTATTTTCTTCTGAGTACTTTTATAAAATGTTTATCACTTTATTTCTTTTCAATTCTGGTAGATGCTGGCTTCTGTGACTTCGGGTGGCATTGCACAGTATAATTCTTTTTCAGTAATAAAGAGCTGCTTTGTTGAAGGTCATTCTTTTTCTAGGTTTACTTATAAACAACACAAGAATAGATCATGCTGCCCACTCTCCTTTGAGTCATAGTCAAGCTTTCTGTTCTCTTTTGAGTGTTCAAATAGTTGATGGCTGTTAATATTTGTTTAGAAATTGCTAGTAATTTTTTTTGGCATCTGTTGTAAAACCAGTTTCAATTGATGAGCTTTTTGGACATTCCACACCAATAGGAGAAAAAGAGAATATTGATATATTCCATACTTTTTCAAAGCTGGTACAGCTAGAATCAGTTTCAGTCTGTAAAGAATTTATTTATCTATCAGATGAACAGAGCAAAGAAAACTTGAAAGTACCAAGGCACAGATGAGTCAACAGGCAATAAGTATTTTCTTATGACTTTGTACCATCGCTGTTCATATCATAGTAGGGCAAGGACACATTCTTTCTTGAATGTCTAGTCAGAAATGTCAACTCTGTTTTCTGCCTTAACTCGGAATAATTTTATCCCATCAACAACTTTAGTAATATTAACTTTCATGTCTTTATCTACTTGGACTGAACTACAATGATACACATGAGTTGATGTGAAGACCTTGAATTTTTATAACTTTTTATTTTTTAAAGTGTTTATGCAGCAAATGATAAAAAGAAATGAGTCTACTTTTAATAACATACAAGAAAGTCAGCCTAATTTGCGTATCAAACTATGTAGTTACATTAGCATTTCTCTGAGAATAAGCTATATATAAAGCTACAGTCATATTGTAATTTTTCCTAGATAAGAAGAGGTTTTAAAAACTTTACAGTTATAAGTCTCTTAAACCCAAGATAGCTGAATTACTACTTGAAACGTCCAACTTTATATTTCAGTAAGTAATGAATCTTCTCTTAGAAAGATTTAGTGCTGTCTCCCACACCAAAAAGACCCATGCAGAAGCCTTTTATTATTATTTTTGAATCAGAAATTTTCTAACTCCAAGCATTCCTTGGCTCAGCTAATTCCTACACATCTTTCTAATTTCAGCTTAGATGATTTTCTAACAGAAAGCTCTTTCTGATGGATTCACTAATTTATGTTAGGTGTACTAACCCCCCATGTATTCAACAGCACTGCTCACTTCTTACAGTTTACCTTATCATAAGAAAACATCTATCAATTGCATACACCAATTTCATGTTTTATATCTTATTTCTTTAATTTCTTCTCCAAACAACCCTTCTACTGGTAACAACTTAATCTTCAGATAAGATACAAGAAAACGATGACCTGAAGTTACTGAAGAGTGAAAAACAGGAAGCAGATTCAGGAGGAGAGGTCAAAAATTGTTAGAAGGGGTCAGAGTAAAATGAGTTTCCTGTTTTTATGGCTTTTATTCTGAGGGCAGGCCAAGGTCAGCAATGTATGCAGTGGTTAAAACTATGATAAAAATCTGAAGTCTTTTTGACCTGAAAAACAGAGGGCAGAGGTGGGGGAATATAGCCATGACAATGAGGGAGGGACTCCTGAGATATAGAAAGCCAGAGAAAGGGAGCTCCAAATTCTCTGTAAAAATACTGTTCAAGCCCCTGGCTGACCCCTGATCTGTGCAAGTGCAGAAAGACTCAAAGCTTCCTAGCTAGTGATGAAACACTGAACTGAAATTGAGCTGCTATTCAAGAGACATAATTTGCATATTGAGTGTAACCAAGTTAATATCCTGTAAAAACAAAAACATCAATACCCTTTTGAGGAGCATGACAGAATGTAGAGTCTCTACAACACAATATTTACAATGTCTGGGATGTAATACAAATTTGTTCTCTGTCTGGACAACCAATCTCAAAAAATAATAATAAAGAAAATTCTATTGAGATCAACCATGAGATGATCCAGATGTTGGAGTTAGCAGATGTATATTTTAAAGCAGCTATTATAATTATATTCAATGAAGTCATGGAAAATAACTTAATAATACATGAGAAACATAGAAAATCTCAGTAGAGAAATAGAAATAAATGGAAATTCTAGAACTGAAATAGAAGAAGCAAAATTAGAATTCCCTAGATAGGTTTAACAGCAGAATGGAGAAGATAGAGTCATGAGTTAATTTAAAGATGGTTAATAGAAGACTAATCTGAAGACAGGTAAAATAAGATTGAAAAAAATGAACAGGACTTTGGGGACCTATGAGGCAATAAAATGATAACAATAACAAAAGCATAGCATAATCAAACTGTTGACAACCAAGGATATTGGGGAAATCTTGAAGCAGCCAGAAAATAAAGAAATTTCATATACAAGGGAGGAAGAAAATTAATATATGAGAAAATAAACCGGAACAGTGGAGGAATAGGGGCAGGGGGAATCTGGGAATTGACATGAAAAAATTTAGGGGTTGATATCATGACAGAGGTTTGGGTTGCATAGGTGTGTACATTTCTTAAGACAAGTGCATACTTAACACTAGTATGTTTCATTGTGTGTAAATTTAAAGTTTACATCAAAAGAGGAAATAACTAAATAAAAAATAGCAGTTAACTCCCACTAGCTTGAGGTACTGTAAGGCAGGAATCACTTCATTCCCATCATTGTGTTTCTTGTGGGGACTACAGTGCATGACATAGGGTAGATGCTTAGTAATTTTTTTCAGTTACATTTAATTCCACATATTTCTTTTTCATTTCTACTGATGTAGTGCAGATGAGTAGAACACAACCAAATTCCTGTAAAATAAATAGAAGGGTAAAACAAAGGATCTGTATAATCGTGGGCATCATAAGCTAATGAGAACTGAAATATTATATTCAGTGTATGTCATATAATAACACATTAGAGCTTGCATTTTTTCTATCTTCTGTTGCCCTGTATCAGGTGTCTAGTGTAAACCATGGGCTTAACAAACATGGTATCAGACAGCATGTAATGTATATTATCTATAAGAATACTGCAAATATTATCCCTATTTTTTTTTTCAGTAGACCAAACAGTAAACCATACTAAAGAAAGGTAAAGGATCAAGATTATATGGCTGATAAGTGAGTAGCTATGTCAGTCAGGATATTGGCAGGAAATAATTCTTCCCAGATGGTTCAAATGCACTGAGGTTAATGATGACCTATATATAGAGAGAGATGTGGATGGGGTAAAGGGAGTGAAAAAGGAATGACAAGGTTCCTTCTGGCAGCCTCAGAGACCAAGGGAGGAAATTAGCACCCAATGAGAACTAGAACTAGAGAGGAGTGGGAAGACTGGTGAGGACACTAGCAGTGAAGGCTTGCAGGTGTTGCTCATTGCTACTGCCTGCAATGTGGTATGGAAGAAGGGAAAAGAAACCCAGCCCCTCTCATTTCTTGCCGCCTTATGTACTGCAATTATTTTCCATTGGATAAACCCAACCAAATGCCAACATTCAAGGGAGCTAATGGGGCCAGTGTCCCAGGGCAGAGAGTAGATTATGGGAGTGGAGAATGGAATGGAGGGGTTGGGAGCAGTAACTGGAAATTAACCAGTAATTGTAGCCACAATCAGATTTGATCCCATGTCACTGTGTCTTACAGGCCCATGTTTTTTCTTATTTATCACACTGGCTCTCAGTTTAGACACAATTTTGGTAGCAACCATGAGTTTTATTACAGTTAGAGACTTGTTGCACTAGGCACTCTCAATTTCTTTTCCAGCAGTCAGGAAGTCATCACAAAGCTCCTGAGTTTAAATGCAGAGTGGAAGATGGGAATGAACCACTATTACTTAGCTTAGTTCTTAGATCATTAACTCAGACATTGCCAACAATCTTCCAAATTCAGTGCACCCTTGTCCCCAGGTTAGTGGACTCTTTTAGGACTTTACATGAATGAAGCTGAGTTACTAATTAAATGCCATAAGGCTAACTGATGGATGGTTACTCTTTCATGTGACATTTTGGAGTCTAGAAAAGATAGGGATTAAGATAATTGTTCTCCAGCTAGCTAGATGCAATGCAGCTAAGGAGAAGGGCTATGGTGCAGGGTCTGGCTTCAATTATTTTCAGCCCAGCAGGTCTTTTAGAAATGTCTTTTAGAAGTGCCAGCGGTATCCAATTGTTTCGGCAACATTAGACACAAACTTTTTCCTATGAGATGTGTTGAAAATACAGAACAAATGAAATATTTTTTGTAAGTGTCCATTAAATTAATTAGTCTCATTGAGCCTTAGTTTATTTTATGCAAATGTGGATAATAATAATATATACCTCATATGATGGTTATGAAATTTAATGAGGTAACAAATATAGAGCACTTATAATAAAACTCAATAAATGTTAACTAATCATCATCATCAGTATTGTTTTTCTTTGGGCTCATTCTGATGGGGCTGTCAATAACAGTTTTTTTTTCCTTTGTCTTCTGCTTAAAGGGCTGGGCAAGGAATTCAGCCATGCCTGACCAAACTTACTCAGCAGTGGGTTCAAAAGATGGTGCATTAATGTCCTAGGGCTGCCGTAATAATCACAAATGGAGTGATTTCAAATAACAGAGATGTACTCTTTCAGAGTTCTGGAAACTGAAAGTCCAAAATCAAGGTGTCAGTAGGCATCATGCCTTCTGGAGGCTCTTAAGGCGAGTTTGTTTCACACCTGTCTCCTATTTTGTGGTTGCTGGCCATCCCTTATGTTCCTTGGTTTGTAGACACCTCACTCCAATATCTGCCTCCATCTTCACATTGCCTTCTCCTCTGTGTTTTCTTCCTTTTGCATCTCATATGAACACATGTCATTGGAGTGAGGAAGCCAGCTGGTTAATCCAAAATGATATCATCCAGAGATCCTTTACTCAAGTAGATCTGCAAAGGCCCTTTTCCAGATAAGATCACATACACAGGTTCTGGGTGAACATTTCTTTTGGGGGCCACCATTCAAACCACTACAGGTGAGCACCTAATCCAAGCAGGGCCTATCCATAGTCATCAAACTCATAGGGAGACCCTGTGTAATAATCAAGATAGCATAGAGGGAAGTAGGGCCTAATATTGAGCCAATGGGGAAAGAGAAGGAAAGGGAGAGAGAGGAAAAGAGAAAGAGAGAAATGATGAGAAAGAGAGAAATGGAAAGTATCAAGGAAACGCCTGGATCTAATTGAGACCTAAGTCATTTCTACCTCTGGACTTCTCAGTTCCATGAGCCAATTAAGTGGTTGTTTGTTTGTTTGTTGTGTGTGTGTGTGTGTATTTTGCCTAAGCTTGTTTAAGGTGGGTTTTCATTACTCATACCTGAAAGAATAATCAATATTACAGCTGCTAATACTTACAGGTGTTAATTCCTTTCCTGTATCTGTCCTTGGTAGGAAGGGGAGAAGGAGCTGTTGAAAGGGCTTCCTGGTGAGTGATCACTTCAGCTTAAGTTGAAATTGGAGTAGATAGACTCTATCCCTCCTTACACAGCATTGTAGTTGACTGCCTACATGTCTGTCTCCCTTCCGGGATGCTCAAATCCTTATGAGATATCATACAGAGTGCTTTTTATTTTCTAAGTACTGCATAAAATCTTTGCATGTATTATATTTTTAATAACCTGATAGTAAACCCATGAGATTAAATTATCCTCATTTATAGCCAACAAATGGTGAAGCTTGAAAAGTTTGTTTTGTCAAATTTCTTACAATTAGCTTATGTCAGGCAGCAACTATATTTCTTCACTGTTGTATTGCAAGGATTATCCCAGGGCTTGACACATAGTAGATCAAGGGTTTTCAAGGTGTGTACCTTGAAGGAGCAGCATCAGCATCACCTGGGGTCTCGTTAGGAATGTAGATTATCGGGCTCCATTCCATACATACTGGATCAGTAACTTTTGGGATGGGACCCAGATCTGGTGATTCTGCTGCACTAAAATTTGAGAACCACTAAGTAGATATTCATTATGAATAGAAAAATCATGAAAATGTTGAACAAAAAGATGAAAGCCTTTATGAAAGGAAAAGGTTTAGCCTAAAGTCTGTAGTTTCCCAAGAAATAATATGATTTCCAACATCAGAGTGACAGAAAATGTCTGCTGCTTCCCTGAAATTACAACTCTCCTTTATGTGATCTCAGCTGACTGCTGTTATACCCTTGCATACCTGTGGGTGTGGTTAGTGCACAGCAGCTTAGAACTCACCTGCTATACACTTGACACAACCACAGGTACCAAGAGAGCAATGACTTTCTTGCCATCCAGAGAATGGAGGGCTTCTCTTCTCACTCATGGTCCTGAGCTTCATTCCCCCCCTTTTTTTTAAAGCACAAACTTGCCAACTTGCCAGGAAAAAAATCATCTTTTTACACCATTTAGGCCATTGCTTACCTAATGGGACGTATAATGTGATAAAATTGCCACCTGCTGGTTGAGATATGAGACAGTTCCCAAGGGTATAATTACATATGCTGGTTTTTTTTTTTAAATATTTTAACTGTACCTACTCCAAAGACATGTCTGTAGAGTAAGTTAAGTTGTGACAAGCTGTAGATTAGAACTGAGATTTTTGACACTTTTAAAATGGCAGAACAACAATCTACTAGTTTTGTGGCAGAAGAAAAGCCCATCCACTTGATTTTAGAGAAAAATGTGTCATAGATGTAGGTGTATATAACATGTAGAATAAAACTGGACTAAAAAGCAAAAAGAAAGGAGCAGCAAATAGTACTTCAAAGCTTAAAACTTTGGCACATACATTCATTTTGAAAACAATGTTTCATTTTATAAATGTCATTATATGTAGAAATAAGGTAAGATGAATGGAAAGTTAAATATCTCTTTACAACAAAATTTTAAAATATGTATTTCTAGGAAATTTCAAAATGATTTAGGCTTTTAGATGCAGTCCTTCCCTGTGGAGTATTGAAGTGTTATACTAGTCAGGATAAAATAGGCTTTGCTCCAAAAACAAATTAGACTTAAAATATCAATGACCTTACAACAAGAAAACCACCAACAATGGTTAATTTCTGTCTCATCCTGTATGTCCCACACAGTTGGTAGAAAACTCTTCTCCATATAACCACCCTAAACCCCATGCTAATGGGAAGCCCTAATAACTTGTGGTTTCATCATCTCAACACTAGCCTCCAGTGTTACCAGAGCAAAGGATCACAACATACATTGGCTCCTCTAGGCTCTGTCCTGGAAGTGATCCACATCACGCTCCACTCATTGGCCAGAACTTATCAGTGGCCCCACTTAAGTGTGAGAGACTTGGAAATATAGGTGTAGTACCTGGATTTAGGGGGTGTAACAAATGTCTTTACTCAATGTACATACTTGGTTGAATTAACTTAATCTTCTTTTAGGTTACCCCATAGCTCAATACACTATACATTCTGATAGCCTGTTGGAATTTCAGGTAAAATATTCAATTCTCATGGTAAGATATAAACATTCTCTCTGCCTCCTTGCATAACCAGAACATGTGAATCTGCTTTCCACAGCTGATATCCAGCTTCTACCAAAACACTAAGAGATAAAAATGTTGCCTTATGGGATTTTACAGGACTATTTTTTTCAACTATTTTTCCAAGACTAAGTAAATTCTCGGAATTAGATTATGTCACCAAAAAGTATGATTCCTGGACCTTTTTAACTTAACCTTCTCTAGACATATCGTTAGTGAGTTAAGTTTTAATGTAACACCCTCAATGTTTATCAAACGTGAATACCAGAACACCGACATAGCATATATATAAGTTCTTGGGTCTTTTTGCATAAAGACCCATGGATACCCACAATGAAATGCAGTGGGACTTTGGAACTAGTTAGTTCTGGGTTTGAACCCTGAGTCTGGCAATTTTTATCTTAGTCACCTGTTTAAGTCACTTTCTTCTCATCCTTCTTAGTATCCCAATATAGACGATTAAACTGCGGACTAGTCTAGCCTTGTGGTTAAGAGTTTAAATCCTGGAGTCAGGCTTAGGTTTGAGTCCCATTTCCATCGATTACTAGGCCTTGGACAAATCACTTAATTCTTTGTGCTTTGATTTATTTATTTATTTATTGAGACGGAATCTTGCTCTTGTTGCCCAGGCTGGAGTGCAATGGTACGACCTCGGCTCACTGCAACTTCCACCTCCCAGGTTCAAGTGATTCTCCTGCCTCAGCCTCCTGAGTAGCTGGGATTACAGGCACCTGCCACCACCTGGCTAATTTTTTGTATTTTTAGTAGAGATGGGGTTTCACTGTGTTGGCCAGGCTGGTCTCAAACTCCTGACCTCAGGTGATCCACCCACCTCAGTCTCCCAAAGTGCTGGGATTACAGGCATCAGCCACCATGCCTGGCTATGTGGTTTGATTTACTCACCTGTAAAATGAGGGTAATAGTAGTGGCTATAGCAAAAGTTATTTTGAAGAGTATATTGGTTAATATGTGTAGAAAGCTCTTAAAACAGTGCCTGGCATGGAATAAGTACTATATTAATTACTGCTGGCTATCATTATGATGAAATAAGATAATGTTGGTGGAGAATCGTCTACAAAGTAAGTGCCTTATTATATAGAATCAGTAAAATTTGAGTCATTCATAGTGATATCAGATCCTTTTTTATTATCAAATAAAAACGTGAACCTTTTTGCTCTTTTTTTCCCATTGGCTACTAGGAAACTCAGAGCTAGATTTAATGCTCAATTGTAATAGCTGCGCAACCTTACACTGTTGGATTTACACATGTATATAAAATGCTACAACCATCTTCTGTACTATAAAATGCTACAATCCTCTTCTGAAAGTAGGCAGGCTATAGATAACTTTTTTTTTTGGTAGTAGCAATATACTAAGAACAAAATATTTTAAAAACAAAAATATGTGACTTTTTTTCCTTTTTTTGTAAGGCAGGTCGTACTCGAGATATATTCATCTTACTGTGTTACCTGTGTTACAGAAACAACTGTAGGAGTTAAGACATTCTTCTAGAAGGAAGGAACTAACTGAAATAATACTTCAAAAACACTCACTATTTAAGTAACTGAAGATCTTTAAAGTTTTACACACTATTTTCATGTTTTAATGACTTCATTCTCCTCTCACTAAAGCTACTTCCTTCCTCACATGTCCTGTGTTAGTCACTGATTGGCAAGTAGTTTGCTCACTCTAAGCTCTGCTCTCTATAATAAACATGGGTGATTAAATACCCCACTTATGAAATACAGAAAGCAGAAGCAGAACTGAGAAAGTTTATTTCAGACCACTCTTGATTTCCTTTATCTGGTTTGTTTCTTTTGCTTGCTGGAGAGGCAAAGTTCCAGAAAGATGTAAGGCTGTTGGAAAGAGCTCAGCAAAATGAAAGAAAATATGGTCTGTGGCAGGTTGAAAGTATTGAGTTCTTAGGAACTGTCAGAGGCCAAGTGTGTAATAAACTTGAGTAAATGACAAGCTGATGGGGAAGAATAATTGCCCAGGGGTTTGTGGTGAGTATAAACACCTAGGAGGAAGAGGAAATGGAGAAGAGGATTTCAGGCAGCATGGCTGGGAGCAATTGAAAGAAAGGAAGCTCTCTTTCTGCCAAACTCCACATACTTATTGTTTATACTGTTCTTTATGGAATTAGTCATTTTTATTACCCAGGACATTTCTTATATGGTTTTGTTTTATCACCCAACCTTTTACTGTGTATGTCTTATTTCCACAATGTAACTGTAAGTTACTAGATGGCAGGGAACACAGCTATCCTTCATTGTCTCCCTGTCAATGAACAAATCACATGGTTCTAACACTAGCTGGGCTGTTCACTAGTAGCAAAAACTAGAACAAATTACATGAACAAGTTACATTTTCATTTCTCCTGCAAAATGGGTTAATGATATCCACACTGTCATGATTCAGAGAAATTTAATCATATACAAGATGCTTGGATAATAACATTTACAAGATGTAAATGCCAGTTATTATCTTTTCCCTCTCACAGTGGCGAATCCATGTCTTTCACGGAGCAAGTATAATATATTACACTGTTATAGTGCAGATCAGTTCAATATATAGTATATAAATATATAGCTAACATATATTCTACATATGTAAATATATAGTATATTAATGTAAAAATATATTGCTGTATTAGTTTTTCAGAGAGAGAACACCAATAGAAGATATACAGATAGATAGATAGATAGATAGATAGATAGATAGATAGATAGATAGATAGATGATAGATATGTAGCTGTATTAGAGGGGATTTATTAGGGGAATTGGCTCACACAATTATGGAGGCTGAGAAGTCCCACAATAGGCCATTTGCAAGCTGGAGAACTAGAGAAGATGGCAGCATGGCTTAGTCCAAGTTGGAAAGCCCAAGAACCGAGTAAGCCAATGGTGTAACTCAGTCTAAGGCTGAAAGCCTGAGAGCTCTGGGAGGCTGCTGATGCAAGTTCCAGAGTCCAAAGACTGAAGAACCTGGAGTTTCAATGTCCAAGTACTGGAGAAGAACAGTGACTTATTCCAGAAGGGGTGGGTGGGGTGGTGGGGGTGGGGGGAGGGGCCAGGTGGAAGAGAGTGAGAGAGAATTCATCCTTTTTTCACCTTTTGGTTCCATCCTGGCCCACAGTTCATTGGATGATACCTGCCCACATTGAGTACAATCTTCCCTGCTCAGTCCACTGACTCACATGCAGATCTCCTGTGGAGCACACCCTCACAGATATACCCGGAAACACTTCACCACTCATGGAGGCATCTCTCACTCCAGTAAAGCTGACACCTAAAATTAAGCATAACGAGACCACCCCTTCTCAACTTAGCACCCATACGGCATCTCCTTAAATTATACTTAATCTTTTCCCCATTGCTTGTTTTTCTCAGGTTTGTCAAAGATCAGATAGTTGTAGGTATGTGGCGTTATTTCTGAGGGCTCTGTTCTGTTCCATTGATCTATATCTCTGTTTTGGTACCAGTACCATGCTGTTTTGGTTACTGTAGCCTTGTAGTATAGTTTGAAGTCAGGTAGTGTGATTCCTCCAGCTTTGTCCTTTTGGCTTAGGATTGACTTGGCCATGCGGGCTCTTTTTTGGTTCCATATGAACTTTAAAGTAGTTTTTTCCAATTCTGTGAAGAAAGTCATTGGTAGCTTGATGGGGATGGCATTGAATCTGTAAATTACCTTGGGCAGTATGGCCATTTTCACGATATTGATTCTTCCTACCCATGAGCATGGAATGTTCTTCCATTTGTTTGTATCCTCTTTTATTTCCTTGAGCAGTGGTTTGTAGTTCTCCTTGAAGAGGTCCTTCACATCCCTTGTAAGTTGGATTCCTAGGTATTTTATTCTCTTTGAAGCAATTGTGAATGGGAGTTCACTCATGATTTGGTTCTCTGTTTGTCTGTTGTTTGTGTATAAGAATGCTTGTGATTTTTGTACATTGATTTTGTATCCTGAGACTTTGCTGAAGTTGCTTATCAGCTGAAGGAGATTTTGGGCTGAGACAATGGGGTTTTCTAGATATACAATCATGTCATCTGCAAACAGGGACAATTTGACTTCCTCTTTTCCTATTTGAATACCCTTTATTTCCTTCTCCTGCCTAATTGCCCTGGCCAGAACTTCCAACACTATGTTGAATAGGAGTGGTGAGAGAGGGCATCCCTGTCTTGTGCCAGTTTTCAAAGGGAATGCTTCCAGTTTTTGCCCATTCAGTATGATATTGGCTGTGGGTTTGTCATAGATAGCTCTTATTATTTTGAAATACGTCCCATCAATACCTAATTTATTGAGAGTTTTTAGCATGAAGGGTTGTTGAATTTTGTCAAAGGCTTTTTCTGCATCTATTGAGATAATCATGTGGTTTTTGTCTTTGGCTCTGTTTATATGCTGGATTACATTTATTGATTTGCGTATATTGAACCAGCCTTGCATCCCAGGGATGAAGCCCACTTGATCATGGTGGATAAGCTTTTTGATGTGCTGCTGGATTCTGTTTGCCAGTATTTTATTGAGGATTTTTGCATCAATGTTCATCAAGGATATTGGTCTAAAATTCTCTTTTTTGGTTGTGTCTCTGCCCAGCTTTGGTATCAGAATGATGCTAGCCTCATAGGGAAAACTGGCTAGCCATATATAGGAAGCTGAAACTGGATCCCTTCCTTACACCTTATACAAAAATCAATTCAAGATGCATTAAAGATTTAAATGTTAGACCTAAAACCATAAAAACCCTAGAAGAAAACCTAGGCATTACCATTCAGGACATAGGCATGGGCAAGGACTTCATGTCCAAAACACCAAAAGCAATGGCAACAAAAGACAAAATTGACAAATGGGATCTAATTAAACTAAAGAGCTTCTGCACAGCAAAAGAAACTATCATCAGAGTGAACAGGCAACCTAGAAAATGGGAGAAAATTTTCGCAACCTAGTCATCTGACAAAGGGCTAATTTCCAGAATCTACAATGAACTCAAACAAATTTACAAGAAAAAAACAACCCCATCAAAAAGTGGGTGAAGGACATGAACAGACACTTCTCAAAAGAAGACATTTATGCAGCCAAAAAACACATGAAAAAATGCTCACCATCACTGGCCATCAGAGAAATGCAAATCAAAACCACTATGAGATACCATCTCACACCAGTTAGAATGGCAATCATTAAAAAGTCAGGAAACAACAGGTGCTGGAGAGGATGTGGAGAAATAGGAACACTTTTACACTGTTGGTGGGACTGTAAACTAGTTCAACCATTGTGGAAGTCAGTGTGGCGATTCCTCAGGGATCTAGAACTAGAAATACCATTTGACCCAGCCATCCCATTACTGGGTATATACCCAAATGACTATAAATCATGCTGCTATAAAGACACATGCACACGTATGTTTATTGCGGCATTATTCACAATAGCAAAGACTTGGAACCAACCCAAATGTCCAAGAGTGATAGACTGGATTAAGAAAATGTGGCACATATACACCATGGAATACTATGCAGCCATAAAAAATGATGAGTTCATGTCCTTTGTAGGGACATGGATGAAATTGGAAATCATCATTCTCAGTAAACTATCGCAAGAACAAAAAACCAAACACCGCATATTCTCACTTATAGGTGGGAGTTGAGCAATGAGATCACATGGACACAGGAAGGGGAATATCACACTCTGGGGACTGTGGTGGGGTGGGGGGAGGGGGGAGGGATAGCATTGGGAGATATACCTAATGCTAGATGACGAGTTAGTGGGTGCAGTGCACCAGCACGGCACATGTATACATATGTAACTAACCTGCACAATGTGCACATGTACCCTAAAACTTAAAGTATAACAAAAAAAAAAGTAAAAAAAAAAAAATATATATATACTTAATCTGCAAATAAAGACAACAACAAGGTTACAGTTTTACTTAACATGATACAGCTATCTTATATACAATAAAAAATGCAATAATTCCATCCCCAGAAGAGGAGGTAAAGTTCTTGGGTGACGTTTACTGTTCTCCTGATATCCCATAATTTAAATACTATTATGTAAATTTAGCAATACCTAAATACTGATACAAAGTTGATAAATCTTATATTGTATGATAAACGAGTGAGAGGGAAAAAGGTATTTTCTTAATATATGAATATATAAACACATAAATACATCCTTAGCAATACAGGGGGAAAATATTTATGATAATGACAATTCTCATTTCTGTAACTGACCACATTTTGGTAGCTACTTGTTTCTTATGTTTCTTAAGAACCATAAGAAAATCATGGTTCTTATTCTGGCAGTTTGATCCAAACTTTCATTCTTGGAGGGTCTGGCTCATTTGTAATCCTGCCTAAATTAGGTTATTGTAGTTTCCCATTGATATTAATTATAGGACATGGTAAGACTAAGAGGCACTTTAAGAGGTCTCCTGTATTCCAGACATGCTCTTCTTTACCTTCATTGTGGAGTAGTAGTCCAATTTCCACTTTGTAGTCTGAATCAATTATTCCACCCAATAGTGTATCTCCCTTCTTAGCCTCTTGACTCAGAGTCATGAGGAATACAAAATGGCTGGGTGATAATCTTAACTTCCAGTTCAATTGAATCATTGTGTCTCCTGCTTAAAGCATTCCTCCCTCTGGAACTCAGACCTTCAGGCCAGCAGAATATAAAGTCACAGAAATAGGAAGGAAAATATTTGTTAATGGGTCACTATGGGTAATGGTAAGTGGTATCACTCCCATTTCCATCCTTTGATTCCTGGATCTGTGAATCTTGTCTGTGGAAGAAACTACTATATGTTGGATGCTGACTTAGAGAGTATAAAGCCTTCTGAAAAACCTTTCCCCAATCTGCAAAATATTGTCACCTACCTGGTACTGTAACTGTATCTTCAAAAGGCTATTCTATCATTCTCTCAGAGCAGCTGCTTCAGGATGGTCAGAAACATGGTAAGGCCAGTGAATTGCATGAGCATAAGCCATACTTCTTTGGCTGTGGAGCAAGTTTCTTTGTCAGAATCAATGCTGTGTGGAATAAAATGACAGTGGGTGAGGCATTTTGTAAGTCCGTAGATGGTCGTTTTGGCAGGATCCTTGCATGCAGTGAAGGCAAATCCATATCTACAGCAAGTGAGTCCAGTAAGGACAAATGCTTCCCATTCCATGACTGAAACAGCTCAATGTAATCAACCTGCCACCAGGTAGCTAGGTAGTTACCCTGAGGAATGGTGACATATTGGGGCTCAGCATTGGTCTCTGCTGCTGGCAGTTGGGGCACTCAGTGATAGCTGTGGCCAGGTTGGCCCTGGTGAGTAGAAATTTATGTTGCTGAGCTTATGCATCAACTCCATTATTTTCACCGTGGCCACCTTGTTCATGAGCACACTGGCAAATCAGAGTGGTGGCTGGGAAAAGGTGCTGACTGGTATCTACAAAATAGGTCATCCTACCAACTCGATAATTAAAGCCCTTCTCTGCTGAGGTCACCCTTTGGTAAGCATACACATGAGACACAAATATCTTCACATCCTTTGCCCATTCAGAGGTGTCTATCCACATACCTTTTCCTCAAATTTGTTTTGTCATTAAATATTCAATCATGTCCCTTTCAAGACTCTGACCATCCAACCAAACAGTTGGCTACAGCCCGTGAATTAGCATATAATTACACATCTAGCCATTTCTCCTTCAAAGCAAAGTATACAGCTGGGTTCACTGCCTAAAGTTCTGCCTATTGAGAAGATTTCTCTTTACTGCAGTCCACAAAGAATGTCCCAGAAAGAGGCCGTAGTGCTGCAGATGTCCACTTCTGGGTAGTACCTGCATATGCAGAGCAGAATATCTGTAAACCAGGTCCTAGTGTTCTGTCATTGGATCATAGGGTACACCCCATGAGCCCATAGGTGCGGGCTGGGAGAGAGAAGGCAAGAGAGCAAGTATAGGAACTATGGGAATTTGGGCCACTTCTTTATGTAATTACTTGTCACTTCAAGACCTTCTCAGACCCAATCACATTTACACCACTTCCATTTGGTGATGGAGTACTGCTATGCACATCCAACTTTATGGGTTGGTGGGTTAGATCAAACTCAGTTTATGATTGGCAGATCAGGTTGCATGGTAACTTTGTCAAACATTTCATAGTAGGCCAAGAGTGGTCTCTCAAAAAGATAGTAATTATCTGCAAATGATGGCAGGGCCTTTCTCCAAACTCCTAAAGGCCTGTGCTGCAATTCACCCATAGGTACCAGAGTTGTGCTAATTTGCTCAAGAAATAAAGCCAAACCTGGTATAACAACTGCAATTGGAGTCACCATTTGGTTAAGCTTATGATAATCCACTGTCATTCCCCAAGATTCATGTTTCAGCCAACCAACCAACCAACCAAACTGTTAGCACCTTTTCTAACTCTTTCAGCTGCAACATAAATGCAGAATCTCTGATTAGTGGGTCATATCAATAAATTCAGCCTAATCCAACTTTATGTTTCTTCTACTACTATCCCACACTCATAATATCTATTTCCACATGTGTTCTCTAGATTTCTGCTTGAATAAATTAAAAACAAACAGAAACCTCAAGTAGTTTAGTGAAGTGTGGCACACCTCCTCAGGGGTTGCACTTTGTACCTCGCTTTTGGGGGCTGCTGGTACATGAGTCTGGTTATAAGTCTAGAAGCAAAGAGGAGGGATGGTGGAGGTAGGTCCTGAGGAGAAACAGCACTGTCTTGCTTGGCAACCCAGGAGAGGCCATAGCTATTTTCTCAGGCAATGAAGAGTTAATTACTTCAGAACAGGGGAGGGAAGACCAATACCACTAGGGGTGGGGTGGGGAAGTCACTGCAGCTGGGGATAGGGAAGTCACTTTATCCAGCAAGAAAGACTCATCAGAATTTGAATGCTCAATGTCCCTAGTTTCCTCAGGATCTTCCCACACATTCCAATCTCAACTTACAGGATTCCATTCTTTCCCAATCAATGCTCTCACTTTAACAGTAGACACCCTGCAAGGCTGAGAATTCGACTTTCACCGTAATTCAGCCAGTCACATGATGAGTGATAGCCTTCGACTTTCAGCAAATTCAATCCTGTGGCTACAGGGAAGAAGTTTCTCGTTAAGGGCACACTTAGAAGCTTTTAGGTGATTTGTGTGCATCTGGAGCTGGAAATTTATATTCTTGAACTCATCTGTTTCTTTTATTACTTTGTCCAACAATATAGGAGCAACCAACCAATAAGATTATATTCCTCAGTTTTCCAAAAATGTTCAAAAGTTCCTTGCCTCTTATAAGTGGTTGATGAGGTGTATTCAATACAAATATTTTTGATAGCTTTTTAAACAGTTCACATTATGGACTATCAGTGCTCTCTGTATTATTGGAAGTAGACTCCTTAATATTTTTAAGTCCAATTTAATTGGAGAGCTTTCACTTGCGTCCATGTGAAGAGACCACTAAACAGGCTTTGTGTGAGCAACAAGGCTGTTTATTTCACCTGGGTGCAGGCAGGCTGAGTCCGAAAAGAGAGTCAGCAAAGGGAGATAAGGGTGAGGCCGTTTTATAAGATTTGGGTAGGTAAAGGAAAATTACAGTCAAAGGGGGTTGTTCTCTGGCGGGCAGAAGTGGGGGTCACAAGGTGCTCAGTAGCGGAGCTTTTGAGCCAGGATGAGCCAGGAGAAGGAATTTCACAAGATAATGTCATCAGTTAAAGCGGGAACAGGCCATTTTCATTTCTTTTGTGGTGGAATGTCATCAGTTAAGGCAGGAACCGGCCATCTGGATGTGTACGTGCAGGTCACAGGGGATATGATGGCTTAGCTTGGGCTCAGAGACCTGACATTCCTGTCTTATATTAATAAGAAAAATAAAATGAAATAGTGGTAAAGGGTTGGGACGGCAAAAATTTTGGGGGATGGTATGGAGAGATAATGGGCGATGTTTCTCAGGGCTGCTTCGAGCGGGATTAGGGGCGGCATGGGAACCTTGAATGGGAGAGGTTAAGCTGAAGGAAGATTTTGTGGTAAGGGGTGATATTGTGGGACTGTTAGAAGAAACATTTGTCATTTAGAATTATTGGTGATGGCCTGGATACGGTTTTATGTGAATTGAAAAAGTAAACCGAATAAGAGAAGGAGAAAAACAGGTATTAAAGGTCTAAGAATTGGGAGGACCCAGGACATCTAATTACAGAGTGCCTAAGGAGATTCAGCATAGTCCTGCCAGCAAAGATTATTTATTTACTTCAAGAGTTAAGAGTGGCAGTTTGGGGATAGCACCAGGAGATATCAGCTGTGATGGCTTGGAGAAACAGTCTAAACCGGCAGTGTAAACAAGAGCAGGGCACATATGAGTAGTTGAGAACGGTGAATAGGAGTATGACTAGACAGAAGATAGTAGGGGTGACAAGTTTTTTGGGGCATAGTCCAAGTTGGTCTGGTGTCTAGAATGAGACTGGGGCTTAATAAAAAGGAGCGTCCATACAGGAGCTCAAATGGGCTGTACCCTGTAGCATTCCAAGGACAGGCCTGAATTCTGAGAAAGGAAAGTGGTAAAAGTATTGTCCAGTCCTTTTTAAGTTGGTGGCTGAGCTCGGTGAGGTGTGTTTTTAAAAGACCATTAGTCTGTTCTACCTTTCCTGAAGACTGAGGACCGTAAAGGATATAAAGGTTTCACTGAATACCAAGAGCCTGAAAAAATGCTTGGCTGATTTGACTAATAAAGGTCAGTCTGCTCTCGGACTGTATAGAGCTGGGAAGGCCAAATGGAGGAATTATGTCTGACAGAAGGGAAGAAATGACAGCAGTGGCCTTCTCAGACCCTGTAGGAAAGGCCTCTACCCATCCAGTGAAAGTGTCTACCCAGACTAAGAGGTATTTTAGTTTTCTGACTCGGGGCATGTGAGTAAAGTCAATTTGCCAGTCCTAGGCAGGGGCAAATCTCTGAGCTTGATGTGTAGGGAAGGGAGGGGGCCTGAATAATCCCTGAGGAGTAGTAGAATAGCAGATGGAACACTGATAAGTTATTTCTTTGAGGATAGATTTCCACGGTGGAAAGGAAATGAGAGGTTCTAAGAGGCGGGCTAGTGGCTGGTACTATAGCATAGCCTGCCTTTGCTGGTGTGTGGCCATTAGGCTTTGTGGAACTGCCATCAATAAACCAAGTGTGATCAGGGTGCAGAACAGGAAAGAAGGAGATATGGGGAAATGGGGTGAATGTCAGGTGGGTCAGAGAGATACAGTCATAGGGGTCAGGTGTGGTATCAGGAATAATGTGGGAGGCTGGATTGAAGTCCGGGCCAGGAACAATGGTAATTGTGGGAGATTTAACAAAGAGTGAGTACAGCTGAAGGAGCCGGGGAGCAGAAAGTATATGTGTCAGGTGTGAGGAAGAAAATAGATTTTGGAAGTTATGAGAACTGAAGAGAGTGAGTTGAGCATAGTTTGTGATTTTAAGGGCCTCTAAAGTATTAGGGCGGCAGCAGCTGCTGCATGGAGACATGATGGCCAGCCTAAAACAGTAAGGTCAAATTGTTTGGACAAAAAGGCTACAGGATGCGATCCCAGTCCTTGTGTAAGAATTCTGACTGCACAGCCCTGCACTTCGGCTGTGGGTAATGAAAAGGGTTAAGATGAGTCAGGGAGAGCTAGGGTGGGGGCAGTCTCTAAAGCTGTCTTCAAGGAATGGAAAGAGGAGTGGGGAAAGGATTTAGGATCTATGGGGTCAGCTAGGTTTCTTTTTGTGAGTTTATATAATGGTTTCGTTAGGATGCCAAAACCAGGTATCTAAAGTCGAAAGTATCTAACCATGCCTAGGAAGGAAAGGAGTTGTTTTGTAGAAGGTGCTGGGGTTTGAGAGATCAGCTGGACATGATCGGCAGGGAGAGCACGTGTGTTTTTATGAGGATTACGCCGAAATAGGTAACAGATGAGGAAGAAATTTGGGCTTGACTGAAGTAATGGGGGCTGTCCGTGAAGCTTTGTGGCAGTACAGGCCAGGTAATTTGCTGAGCCTGATGGGTGTCAGGGTCAGTCCAAGTGAAAGCGAAGAGAGGCTGGGATGAAGGGTGCAAAGGAATAGTAAAGAAAGCATGTGTGAGATCCAGAACAGAATAATGGGTTGTGGAGGGAGGTATTGAGGATAGGAGAGTATATGGGTTTGGCACCACGGGGTGGATAGGCAAAACAATTTGGTTGATAAGGCGCAGATCCTGAACTAACCCGTAAGGCTTGTCTGGTTCTAGGACAGGTAAAATGGGGGAATTGTAAGGAGAGTTTATAGGCTTTAAAAGGCCATGCTGTAGCAGGCAAGTGATAACAGGCTTTAATCCTTTTAAAGCGTGCTGTGGGATGGGATCTTGGCATTGAGCGGGGTAAGGGTGATTAGGTTTTAATGAGATGGTAAGGGGTGCATGATTGGTTGCCAAGGAGGGAGTAGAGGTATCTTATACTTGTGGGTTAAGGTAGGGGGATACAAGAGGAGGACACAAAGGAGGCTTTGGATTGGGAAGAAGGGCAGCATGAGATGTAGCTGTAGTCTAGGAATAGTCAGGGAAGCAGATAATTTAGTTAAAATATCTCGGCCTAATAAGGGAACTGGGCAGGTGGGGATAACTAAAAAGGAGTGCTTAAAAAAGTATTGTCTAAGTTGGCACCAGAGTTGGAGAGTTTTAAGAGGTTTAGAAGCCTGGCCGTCAACACCCACAACAGTTATGGAGGCAAGGGAAACAGGCCCTTGAAAAGAAGGTAATGTGGAGTGGGTAGCCTCCGTATTGATTAAGAAGGGGATGGACTTAACCTCCACTGTGATAGCTACGCAGAGCGTCTGTGATGGTCCTGTAGGCTTCCGAGGCGATCAGGCAGTGTCAGTCTTCAGCTGCTAAGCCAAGAAGATCTGGGAAGGAGTCAGTCAGAGAGCCTTGGGTCAGAGTTCCAGGGGCTCTGGGAGTGGTTGCCAGGTGAGTTGAACAGTCCGATTTTCAGTGGGGTCCTGTACAGATGGGATGCGGCTTAGGAGGAATCCCAGGCTGCGGGCATTCCTTGGCCTTGTGGCCAGATTTCTGGCATTTGTAGCAAGCTCCTGGGGGAGGCGGGCCTGGAGGAACGCCTGGCCACTGCGGTTTAGACGTTTGGAAGTTCTTGTGTGCTGGAGATATGGCTGGGGTTTGTCTCACAGTGGAGGCAAGGAATTGCAACTCAGAAATATGTTGCTACTTGGCTGCCTCTACTCTATTATTGTACACCTTGAAGGCAAGGTTAATTAAGTCCTGTTGTGGGGTTTGAAGGCCGGAATTTAATTTTTGGAGTTTTATTTAATGTCAGGAGTGGATTGGGTAATAAAATGTATATTGAGAATAAGACAGCCTTTTGACCTTTTAGGGTCTAGGCTATAAAGCATTTCAGGGTTGCTGCCAAATGAGCCATGAACTGGGCTGGGTTTTTATATTTGATGAAAAAGAGCCTAAACGCTATCTGATTTGGGATAAAGAAAAAGGAGCATTAACTTTGACTATGCCTTTAGCTCCAGCCACCTTTTTAAGAGTAAATTGCTGGGCAGGTGGGGGAGGGCTAGTCACAGAACGAAACTGTAAGCTGGACCAGGTGTGAGGAAGGGAGGTGATAAAAGGATTATGGGGTGGAGGAGCGGAGGCTGAGGAAGAATTGGGACCTAGCTCAGCCTGGCAAGGAGGGGAGAGGTCAGATGGGTCTGTAGAAAAGGAAGATTAGAAAGACTCAGCCACGCTTGGGTTGGGACTGAGGGGACAGACGGGAGGGAAAGAAGGAAGATTTGGGACGAGTTGCATTGGGAACAGAGACTAGGGAGGGACTGATGTGTAAAAGAATGCCTGGACGTCAGGCACCTCAGACCGTTTGCCCATTTTACGACAAGAACTATTTAGATGTTGTAGGATGGAAAAATTGAAAGTGCCATTTTCTGGCTATTTGGAACCACTGTTGAGTTTGTATTGGGGTCAAGCGGCATTGCAGAAGAAAATAAGGTATTTAGGTTTCAGGTCAGGTGTGAGTTAAAGAGGTTTTAGATTTTTAAGAACACAGGCTAAGGGAGAAGAAGGGGGAATGGAGGGTGGAAGGTTGCCCATAGTGAAGGAGGCAAGTTTAAAGAGAAGAATAGAGACACAGAGGGAAGGGGTTCGGGGGTTCTTACCCTCCAGAAAAGTGGGAAAGGGGTCAGGGTGTGGAAATAAGGGGTTGGGACGCAGAGATAAGAGGTGGGGGAGCAGAAATAAGGGATCGGGGTGCAGAGATAAGAGGTCAGGGCATGGAAATAAGGGATCGGGGCACAGAGATATTCTTGTATGGCCTGCATAACTGTGAGCCAAATAAACCTCTTTTTAAATAAATTATTCAGTCTCACTTATTCCTTTATAGCAACACAAAAAGGGACTAAACACTAGGGGAATTGGCTCACCTGACTATGGAGGCTGAGAAGTCCTAAGATAAGCCATCTGCAAGCTGGAGAATCATAGAAGTCAGTAGTGTGGCTCAGTCCAAGGTGGAAGGCCCGGGAGCCCTGGGAAGCCACTGATGCAGGTCCCAGTGTCCAAAGGCAAAAGCACTTAGAGTTGTGAAGTCCAAGAGCAGGTAAAGAAGGGTGTCCCGCTCCAAAAAAGAGAAATAATTCACCATTTCTTTCCTTTTTCTTTCCTTTCTTTGCTTTTTTTTCTCCTTCCTTCCTTCCTCTCTTTCTCTCTCTTTCTGTCTCTTTTTCTCTTTCTTTCTCTCTCTCTCTTTCTTTCTTTCCTTCTTTCTTTCTTTCACTCTGTTGTCCATGCTGGAGTGCAGTGGCTGTACTCATGGATCACTGCAGCCTTGAACTCCTGGGCACAAGCAATCCTTCTACCTCAGCCTCTCAAGTAGTTAGGACTACAGTCATGTGCCACCACGCCTCGCTAGTTTTATTTTTTGTAGACACAGAGTCTTGCTATGTTTCCCAGGCTGGTCTCAAACTCCCCAGCTCAAGTGATCCTCGCACCTCAGCCTCCTAAAGTGCTGGGATTACAGGCGTGAGCCACTCTTTCACCTTTTTGTTGCACCCAACCTTCCAGCCGTTTGGATGGTGGCCACCAACATTGAGGGTGGATTTTCCCCACTCAGTTCACCAACTGACAGGCCAATCTTCCTAGAAAACACCCTCAAGAACACACCTAGAAACGGTTTCACCAGCCATATAGGCATCCCTTTATGCAGGCAAAAATTCCTCTAGGTATCCCTCTATGCAGACACCTAAATTCGACCATCACAGTAGCCTGTTCACATATTACAAGCTTTTTACAACTTGCCACAACTTTTGAAATTTTGTTTTGACATTTCTGTATGTAATATAACATACTATATACTATATATTGATGTATGTATTTAATATAAACCTGAAGCCTCAAAAACTGGAATTAGCCTGAACATTTCTTGCCTTGGGAAGACCCTAAGTAAATTCACCAGACCTATTCTCCAATTTCATGTTTCAAAATTTGGCTGTATGTTAATTGCTGTGAAGCAATTTTGACTGTGACATAAAGGTCCTCAGTGTGGGGAATGCACCTGAATTGTCTAGAGTTGGACTGAGTGAAGTTGAACAGACCCCTGGGAGCTAGCTTTCTTTAATGGGGAGGGCTACAAGGAGTCTGGATAATGTGACCTAATGTGGAGTTTTCATTTCCGATCATCATATCTATGAAATCTCTCCTAATTGATTGCAGAATCTGAATTCAGAGAGAACACTCAGCTGTCAGTAATTCCTTTTAAGCTCTCTGCAGACCCAAGCACCACTTTTCTCTTTGAGTGCTCTATTTTCTGTGAGGGGAATAAGGCAGCAGAGGGAAGGAGGGTTAAGTGGCTGGTTTGCATGCGGTGCGGACAGGCAGCTCAATCAGGCTGGCACGGGTGTCTTAATCAGAAGCCTGCGGTTCACCGCAGTGGTTGAGTGCTACCTCTTTGCCAATGGCATCTTCTGTTTAGAGACGCTATTGATTGCTCCTCTCCCCTTCTCTTCTGGGAGAGTTTCCGGCTGCAAGGCGATGTCAGGAAATGGGCAAGGGGAAAGGTTTTTTCTTTTTCTTTTTCTTTTTTTTTTTAATGGTGCCTAAGATTTGGAGCAAGGCTCTAATTTCCCAAGCAGCAGATGTAGTGACACTCAATGCAGACTCTTTAAAATGGTGATGAGTGGGGAGATATGAGACAGGAGTGATGAGCCAGGGATGCCAGTAAAAGAGTAGGGGAGAAAGATTCCATGAGTGGATAAGAACTGGCTTCAGTTTAGACAAGAAGACAGCAGGCAGTGCTCCGAGGGAGGTCAGACTGAGTGCATTAACTCTGCCTGGAAGAAATAGGAAAGAGTGGTTGGTTAAAATACTTTGTATTTTATGGGGAAATGTATGATCTAGAAATCAGGCAGAGACCAAAAATATAGTGGATCTCTTTGTAGACTCTGGGTGTAAATCAATATTTTTATGTGAGCATTGGTGAGCAAGCAGAACATCCTTAGAAACTGAGACCCATCACAGAAGAAACTTAAACTATTTTGAATGTGGCATGGAGCTAAAAAATATAGAAATTAATTATTCTTGATTCAGAGTTTGCAATGAGAATGAAATATTGAATATAATAAGGACATTTTTTCTTCAAGCAAGAGGAGTAATGCCGGGGGAGAGGCACAGTGAGAGGAGGATTCAAACCAATTTGAGATCATAAATGAGGAGATAACAAAATCTTATATATTGAATGGTTATAAATATCAGGAATCATTCTTTATCATCTGATTGCTGTTAAACAGTTCAAAGGCAAATATATAAAATGAGGCAAATTTGAATTCTAAATGTTATAGTAGAAAGCCTTGAGAGAAATATAAGGGATGTTCAAGACTCAGATATGGCTTCAAATTTTGGATCAGCCACATATCACATTGCTTTGGTTGGAGTCTCATTTTTGTATAGATAATATTGGGACAATATGCACGGTAGCTATTACTCCTCCCACCTACCAAGGCTTCATCCAGTTTCTACCTTTCTCTGTCCTGCTCTGCATTGGATACACTGGTCCCTGTGATTGTACCCCCTGGACTCACCTGCTGGCTGACTTCAGATTGAGATTAGACTATGGAGGTATCAGTAGGGGGAGAGAGAAGTCTAGGTGTTCAGGTGTTTCTTTGTCACTCTGTCCCTTCCTTTTTGTTGTTGTTGTTGTTGCCCAGGCTGGAGTGCAGTGGCATGATCTCAGCTTACTGCAACCTCTGCCTCCGGGTTCAAAGGATCCTCCTGCCTCAGCCTTCTGAGTAGCTGGGATTACAGCGTGTGCCACCACATCTGGCTAATTTTTGTATTTTTGGTAGAGATGAGGTTTCACCATTTTGGCCAGGCTGGTCTTGAACTCCCGACCTCAGGTGATCCACCTGCTTTGGCCTCTCAAAGTGTTGGTATTACAGGCATGAGCCATTGCAACTGGCTTTTTTTCTTTTAAGAGATGGGGTCTAACTATGTTGCCCATGCTGGACTCCAACTTCTGGACTCAAGTGATTCTCCAACCTCAGCCTCTTGAGTAGGAGTAGCCAGGACACTGGCACACTGGACAGTGGCACAGGCCACTGTACCTGTTTCCCCTCCCTACTTTAGCAACCACAGCAGCAGCTTTGTTCTGTTCTGATAGATCTCCTGTTGAGTGAAACCTACTCCATAGTTGCTATTCTCACTGGGCTCCAGTGACATCATTGTCTTGGACCTCTGACTTACAACACTGTAAGAGATTAGATGTGTGTTGTGTTAAGCCACCATGTTTCTGGTAATTTGCTACAGCAGGCACAGGACACTCTCAGCAAATACCAAGGTTCAGGGCTTAGCTTTCAGGTTGCAGATTTGGAATCCAGCTCTCAGATATCATGTCCCTTTTTTGGGTTACACTCATGTGAATCAAGATAGGAGATTGATGCATAAAATTACAATGATGATTCATCAACTTCCAATGAGATGTAGAACTCTCTTGTTGGCTGGAAGACATGTCAAACTGACCAGTCCATTTTCTGTCTATTGACAGACAGGCTTAGGAGATAGTTTGTAATCAAGATTCCAGTATACTGATTAATAATTAAAAATAAAATTCTAACATATAGGTGGAAATCTTTAACATTTCCCCAAGCACTTTCTTTTCCACCAGCCAACAGACAAACCTGGAAAGACAAATCACAGCTGAAGGTAGTTTCGAGAACACTGACTCTGAAAAAGGGCAGTTAGATTAATGCTTTGCTGAATGGCAACAGGATGAGACACCCTGAGACATATCTTTGGGACTGGAGAATGCGAAGTGCTTTGGCTGGAATCCTATTGTCCACCTTCCCTTTGGGGAAGGACTTGGCAATGTGACCAGGACAGCTGTGCTTATTTGATAAGGATCCCTTTCCCTCATTCATGCCTGGATATTCACTGCCAAGTTAATCTCTGCCATTGTTCTTTCTCACATGGTGACTATCCCTATATCCCTTTTTGGGATATGTGGATGCTTTCCTTCTAAGTAAAAACAAGTCTTGCCAGCAAGGATCCATTTAGTTTCTTTTGGCATTGCATATCTCATTATGTATTGATGTAATAATAAATGGATTATTATATTTTCCTTCTCAAGTTATAGTTGAGAAATGTACTTTAACATTTTTTCATAAACTGATAAATTTTGTGTCACACAAAGATATATATATTATATATATCTTTGCATCTTGCATAGAGTACGTGCACATAAGTTGTAGTTTATTGTTTTATATATATATATATATATTTAGCTGTGTTCCATATAGAGGACAATCAATAAATATAATTTCTCATGCCTGTGTTCCCCAGATGTCTGGAGTGTGGTAAGGACATGTCACAAGGTTAAAATTCAGAATGGAAACCTCAGAACCTGTCATTCTCTGCAGATCTGTAACATCTCAGGGAAGCAGAAAATCCAGCATTTAGAGCTCTGTTTCTTTGTTCTTTTGATGAAACACTTATTGTTCATGGAAAAAAATCTATTTTTGTTTTCATTTCGCTCTTGTCTGTCTACAGAGATACTTTCAGGCAGAGGCAAGATTTCGTTATTTCAGAGACCTGTGAGATTCTCAGTAGGCAAACACATCTTTAAAAGACAATATTTCAGTTTTGCGTGTTCATATATTGCAGAAAAAGAAAATTCAATGATAAATATATTTCATTTAACTCAAAGGTTTGTAAATCAGATTATTGTATGATAACCATCTTTCCCTCATTTATACTATAATTTCTGAAGTATGATCCAACCAAAATTGAACCCTGGAGAATAAAAAGATTAGTCCTCAAGAATATAACAAACTTAAAATTATACAGTTAACCAAGCACTGATAATTTCATAAGAAATATCCTCACAATTTGTCATTTTCAATGTTATGCTTTGGCCATAGTATAGCAGAATGAAGTGAGTTCAGATTTCAGAGCAAGACAAATCCATATTTAAATACTGGTTCAGCATAATAGTCTTCATCTCTAAAATGGGGTTGATAAATAAAATCATGTAAGTATTTTGGTTCATAATTAGATATTTGTTAATAACAGGAATAAAAATTGCCTCATATTGGTAATGTTACTGGCAAACTCAGAAAATGTACAGAAGCAAAAAATTAACAATGATATATGGGAAAACAAAAACAAAAACCTTTTATAAAAAATACTTTTTTTATTTTTAAAATTTGCCATCTTTGAATAGTCTTTTTTCCCTGTACCCACCTTATTCTCCTATCTACTGTCACTAGAAATTTTTAGTAGAAGTAGTGAATTTAGCTGTAATAGAAAAACTGTGCTATACACTGATACTTAAAGAAACACTTTTTTAAAAAATTAAGAGTCAGGGAAAAATGCATTTTAATATTATAGGGGACTTCAGGCACTATTCCAGGTGTTTATATCACATCACCTGATAGTGAGCTAAGTCACTATTTGGTGTTGCTTAGCTACATGAAATGGGGCCCTATGATAATGGGAAAAGCAGGAGTGTTTTGTCACCCAATCTCCTAAAATGTTTGGAAAAATCGTTAATGGAAATCTTCCTTCACCCACGTATCTTTTATCTCCACACAGCAGCTAACATTTTTATATTGCCTTCTATATTATTTGATGCAATTTCCTCAAAACCAGAGTAAAGGCAGTTGGAAAGACTATTTTTATTGTATCCTCCTTTTTAATTTGTCACACTGTGTTTTCCTTAATAGCTGAGGAAACAGAGGCGCAATTGGTTAGATACTATTCCAAGTTAATTCAGTTGAACTCTAGAGGAGTTTCCTTTCACTCAAAAATACTTGGTTCAATTATTTGTAGATGATAAATGGGTGGGGCAAGGAAGTGGGCAATGGATAAGAGCATTAGACTGAAGCTTCTAGAGCATAAACCAGAGGATAACACCAGGATAAATGATTAACGTTCCTCTTGGCGCCTAGAAATAGTTCATTTATGTCACAATAAATGTCACCACTGTATGAAGAGTAAAGATAATTCAGGCTACTAAGTATATCACCATGTGTTCTTGGGAACAAGACGGTCATGAACTCCAGGGACTTCTCCTTCTTACTTCAGTGTTAAAGTGTGGATGCCCTGCAGAGTCTGTGACTTTGTTAAGAATTGTCAATATTCTTACTACTGATGGCAACCATAACTGAAGAAGCTTGCAAAATATAATTCAAAATCAGATTGAAGTTAACTAGGTAACATCTTGCATAGAGTATGTGCATACAAGTTGTAGTTTGTTTCCCATTCAATATAGTATGCTTGTCTTATGCATTTATTTACCTAAATTTACAATTCAGGTTTCTATACAAGGACTTTTTTTTGCAATCTCTGTCCCTTCTTCCAAATAATCCATGCTTTTCTCTGTTGTCCTTTTTTGCTCCATGCCCAGAAATCTTCTGTCTGTGAAATGTAAATAAATAGAAATAGAAACTGTATGAGGTTATGAGATCTACTCTGGAATTAGATGGGTTTGGTTTTGAATTCTGGTCTGGCTATTTGTGAGCTGTGTGACCTTTGACAAGTTACTGAGCCACAGTTTCCTTATTATAAAATAGTCATAATAATAGAACCCACATGGAGAGTTTGTCATAGTAATTAATCGTTACTCAGTGTAAAAATAAAAGCATCATGCCTGCCGTATAGTAAGCACTCAATCAATGCTAGGTCTGCTGCTGCTGCTGCTGTTGTTACCAATGCTAAGGAAAGTGTGATTTCATAATCATGTGTCTTTCAGGTTTAAATGCTTTCACTATCTCTCTGTTTTTTATGTATTTGTTTATTTACTTATTCATTCAACAAATATTTTGATGATTTATTCTTTCAGGAGGCCTCATGAGACAGCAGATGACCAGTTACAGGAGAATCATCAGAAAGAGAACAAGAAAGACTGAGGTAAAAATGACTAACGGTGTTTTTGTGCTCCCTTCCTGCTTTCCTTTGAAGGATAATCATTGGTTTATCAAAAAATGTACTTGCCATGAATTATATCACATGCTTCTAGAAATATGAGTTATATAGAAATGTTGGAATATAAGCTATGTTATATGGAGTCTTTTTGTTAACAGGAATTTTCCTAATTCTTTATGATTCTCTATGCCTATATGAATCCAAAGCTGTTTCATTTTATTTTGGGCCCAAATACTTTATTATAATCATAATAACAAGCCTACAATAATTTTGCAGGCTTGCTAATAGAGAGCCTACAGTTTGTTGTTTATCAAGCCAGCATTTGAGTTAGGCCTCATAAATATGCCCAGACCTGAGGCGTAAATTGTATGCTAAATAGGAAGGGAAGCCTGTGCTCTGCAGAATAGTTCACTGAGGAGAGCCTCTCTAAGCTGTGAGATTCTAAAAAAGGACTAAAAATTTGGAGATAATTGTCTCTACTCCATGCCCAATGGACACATCCATATAGAAAATATCCCTTTTATTAACTTCACTTTTTTTTTAGAACAAACTTTTCAACACACCCCTTGCCATGAGCAGGGTGGATATGACAAGGCAACCAACACTCTGACACAATAATAGAGCTCTAAGCCAAGACAGTTTCAATGTGACCTTTCATTTTCTCTAATTGCCTTTCTCTTATTAATCCTGATCTGCCTATTATTGATAGTATCATTACGCTATGCTTCTAATGACTTTGCCTGGGAGGATCAGGAGTTTTTTAAATATTTGGAATGTTATTTAGCAGAAAAACTTGGTGGGGAAGGAAAAGTATCATAATTAAAAGTAACAGTTCTCAGGCTTTCTCACTACTCTTCCTACCTAAATCCTAACCATCTCTTAAAATATACCTTAGCTGCTGCATCCTCCATGAATTTTCTTGGACTGCATTAGTCCAATGATTAGATTTTTGCTCTTACTATTCATTTGACTCAACTGATACTTTTTATGCCACTCTAATCTATGGTACATTATTTATATAGATTGTCTTAAGTCCTTCACTGAGTTGTAAGCTCTTTGAGGTTAATACTTAGGAATATGATAACACAATGTGAATAAGCCTCATTGTCATTTCTTGTCACTTTCTTGTTACTTTCTCAATAAGCCTCATTGAGGCTTATTCTCATTGTATTCTCATGTTTCTAAACACTATTCTCTCTGCCAGTAGTAAATTTTTATCATAATCGTATTGATAATGTTAATGCCATTTTATATTTATATTATTTATTGGGTTTTACAAAATATTTTCATGTATATGATCTTTTAAATTCTCCCCACTGTCCTGTGTGTGAGGTGTCTACTCTAATTTTAGAGATGAAAAAGTAGAATCAAATGAAAATTTAAGTTATTTATCAAAAGTCAAAACATATCATAGAATTTATTGATTAAGTAGGAAGATTTCAGTATTGTTGTTATCTCAGCTCTGACTTTATTGTGATTAATGCAGTAAAGTAGAAATAAACTCACAAAATTTTTACACTTTGGAAAAACCCAAGAAGGTTAAAGGCTCTCAGATGAATGGGGACAGGTTACATATGACTCATTATCTTTGGATATGCATATGCTGTTCCCCCAGTAGGAAGAAAAAAGAGGAGGCAAAAGCAAGGTTACTGCTTCCACCTGAATCACTTTTATGTGAATTAGAAAGAGGCTCCTCCTCTGCGTAGTGCAGCACTGAGTTGATGGTGCGTTGAGCCATTTGCCTCCTGCTCAGCACCTTGGACAGCACCAGCCTGTTCAAATGCACGGCAGTCAGGTGTAAATGCTGGGAAATAGATGGCTGTGGAAGGGATTATATGGTCCAGTGTGGGTCCTGGCATAGAAGGAATAAATGATATTGGACACGTGTATTGAGAGGGTCAATTAAGAAAGGAGTATAAGCTAACTGATACCTTTAGAAGTACTCCTTTTTTTGGCATAGGGTAAAAATTATTGTTACGGTTCTTTAGACCCATGTACTCTGGAAAAATAATTTTTCATAGTAAACAGAGAACAGAATTTAGGAAAGTTGATTGTATTTTTGGTTCAACTCAAGAGACATGAGCTCTTAAAATACCCCAAATCTTTCAGCATATGAGTTATTTTAATCCATGTGCTATCCCATTCTTGAAGGTACATTTGAGAATCTCAAAAAGGGAAGTCATCCTCTCTCCAGAAAAATAAATAACACATGCACATAACTATTTCACAATTAGTTTTAGTGGTTACATGGGTGCATTTTGGGGTTTAGTGGGTCTGTTTCCAAACCTGGCTAGTTGTCACAATTATTGGAGGTCCTTTCAAACATGCAGATTACCTGCCTCCACCATGGCAGATTCTGATTAATGAATTTGATAATAAGCCTAATATATTTGAATTATGCTCTTACATACAAGGTGAGATCGAAGGAAGAAAAAGTCAACCAAGAAGAAGTGACAAGAAAAGTAGTTAAAGGCTGTTTTTATGCTGCCAGGCATAAACCAGAGACAAATGTAGATATTTGAAAAATATACTTCAAGAGTGATTTTCTCATTAAAATATTTCTCTTATTTTGTCTATAATACTCATAAAATAAAGTAGATAATGCAAGGCAATGGGCAGAGGAAGGGTTTTTACAATATAGTGTGTAGAGGAAGGGCTTGCAGGAGGTAACACAGAGGGGAAGGTTCTCTTTCCACAGTTGGTAGCTTCCATAGAATCCCTGGTAGTATGACCAACCTGGAGGCATAAAACTTCTAGAAGATGACTTTGTGTTTTCACTTTGTTGGTGTGAATAGTTGAGTGAAAATATCCAACTCATTTTAGGTGAGGAGGTGATTAATCAGTCATACAAAAATGATCAGTAATAATGAAGTTATAAGCAACATTCTCTGATGAAATCCACTCCCACCACAAAAAAAAGCCTTGTAAAAAAGTTAACAGATTTGCATCGAGATGTTTTGAAATATTGAAAAAGTTTTCTTCATGAATTTTCACTGGGAAAACAAAATATACCATTTGTAAGAATTGCTTCTTTGCTGCCTCACACAAAGAAAACAGTATTGGGCTAAACATTACATGTAAAAGGATCCTTTGGGGGCAAAATCTCTATCACCAAGCATTGATTCCTGTCCTGTCTTCTGGTTTAGTACCAATTACAGAGATTAAATTTTAGTTTCTAATATTAATTAATATTGCAAATACAACAAATTTACACGTTGATGAAAACAATATGTAGGGAATTTTTTTTTCTGTCAGCAGAACTTTCCCCTAATTTGTTCCTCTTAAATTTAACTTGTTAAGAAAAAAATTGATGAGGTGTTTTATAGCAGAGTGAGAAGGACAAGGAAACGCATTAACACATTTATATGTAAACTGTTGGAGTTGCAGAGTATCATAGGGAATATTAATCTGAAGAGATCATATATCTCAATTCTTGTTCTGTGGACCTGAGGCATCTTATTTCTCTTCTAAAAGCCTCAGTTTTTATGTCTGTACATGATGAATGGTTTTTGTGTGTGTGGTGGGAAGTACCCCAAATCCTGGAATCACATGTTTATTTATTAAACATTAGCTGAGTGCCTATTATATTTAAGTATGATGGTAGACCCTGGATATCTAGATGTGATTATGACTCAGCTTTCCAAAAAATGCCTGGATCCTAGTGGAGCGGAGAAATGATAATTAAAGAAATTACAGGATAGTGTGATAAGGGGAAGGAAACAGAAGCAAGTGAAATGTGTATGAATCCATGAGAAGCACGGCTTGGGGATTATGTGATTTCTAAAATTTCTTCAACTATTTTTTAAGATGGGTCTTAATTTAGGACTTGATGGCGGATAGGAAAAGGATTCAAAAATGTGGCAGGGAACCAGTGCTCAAATTGGTGGGAAGGATTGAGAATCTTTGGAGAAAATGGAACTCTAACATTTGTTTCATTGTTGTGGCCTAAGCCTTCCTACCTCCCTCTGATTGTTGAGTAAAGTCTGTTCTGTGCACACAAGCCTCATGCAGTGGTTGTAGAAATCAAGGGAAAGCAGCCAAGTTGTAAGTATGAGGTGACATGAAACAGTGATAAAATGAACATCAGAATTAAACCAAAATAGAGTATTAAATTTGGAGGTGACCAGGAGAATTATAAACCTGTGGGAATTTAAAGAAATCTCATGCTGGGTTGTTAGTAATTTTTTACAAAAGAAATAACAAAAACTGTGCTGGATTTTTTCCCCCATTGAAAAAAAATCCACCTAGAATCACTCTTTATGCTTTTTCTCCATATTCTCTGCCCCAGCTGATCCTTATGGACTTTGTCAGAGGGTTCTCTTGTCCTGTGGCTCCTTATTTGTTTTGGGCAATAGGGAGCACTAGCAGGGAATGAGAGCAAGGAGGAAAATGAAGTGGGAACTTTAGTTCTCTAACTCCATTTCTGCAGAGTTGCTACAGGCTGGTTGCCTACCTCCACCAAAGGTTGCATCTCAGTAGGCCTTTTTCTTCTGTCCCATGGCCTCTTCAGCCCTAAGAATAATAGCTCACTTGCAATTATTAGCCCCAGTGCACTTCTCTGCTCATGATGATTTTCTTTACAAATGCCCTCACTTTAACAATGAACTCTTCTTATATTACCCACTTTGTGTGAACTAATTGCCTACTTTTGGAAGCGTAACTAATATAGATGTTAAAACACTCACTTACACCATAGCTAAATATTGATAGGAAATCTGGAGACACACACACACACACACACACACACACACAGCAGTATTTAGATATAACTAAGAAATAACAGCCGTTGGTGTTTCAACAATAAGTTAATAACACTAACACAGGCACTACAGTGAGTTCTGTGAAATTTTTGGTAAATAAAATCATAGATAATTTTGCCAAAGGAAATTTAGTCAAATAACCTTATTTTGCAGGTGACAAACTTAGATTTTCCAAGAGACTAACTTGCTTGTTAACTCTTTTATTTTTATTTGTCAACTTTTATTTTAGGTATGGGGTACATGTACAGGTTTGTTACACAGGCAAATTGCATGTCACTGGGGTTTGGTGTACAAATGGTTTAGTTACCCAGGTGGTGAGCACAGTACCTGATAGGTAGTTTTTCAACCCTTACCCTCCTCTTTCATTGGCCCCTCAAGTAAGCCCCCATGTCTACTGTTCTCATCTCTGTGTCTATGCATACTCAATATTTAGCTCCCCTTTATAAGTGAGAATATGTGGTATTTGGTTTTCTGTTTCTATGTTAATTTGCTTAGGATTATGGCCTTCAGCTGTATCCATGTTTCTTCAAAGGACATGATTTCCCTTTTCATGGCTGTGTAATATTCTGTGGTGTGAATGTACCACATTTTCTTTATCCAGTCTACCATTGATGGGTATCTAGGTTGATTCCATGTCTTTTCTATTGTGAATGGTGCTACAATGAACATACATGTACATGTGTCTTTTTGGTAGAGTGATTTATATTCCTCTCATTACTCTGCTTTTAATGGCAGAATATGTATGTGTGACTGTGTATGGGTGTATGTGTATATGTGTAGGCAAATTTCCTTGTTGCTTGTTCTCTCACTACTAAACAACAGCTGAGAATCTGAGAATCCTGTGGAGTAAGCTCAATTTCATCTGGCTTTTCCTAGATTGTTCTTCCACAAAGCTGTTATGCATCTCTACATTTTCCCTTTCATTTGATGACAATTTGCCATAAAGATAGTTTTTATTTATTTATTTATTTATTTTTTATTTGTAAGTCATTTCATGAGGATTCTTGCAGAAAAATGTGGGCACATAAAAATAAAGCCATCACCTTGAGATGAGCAAAGAGTTTATTGGTGTGTATGAGTTTCAATTTGGCGCCTCAGGTACAAAACATAAGACGTTCACATTGTGATTTGATCACTAAGAGTCAAAACTGAGAATACATTTAGTCTATGGATGATAAATGTGTAAATGCCAATCACGTATTAATCAATGTATCTCAAATTCTAGCTCAAGAATTTCCTGCATCATAGTTGATTGAGCTCTTTTTAGTATTAATACAGCTTCTTTGGTCCCACCTAAGACATCTACCCTCAGGGCTTCTGAGGGCTCAGTCCAGGAGCTTTCATTTTAAAAAAATTCTTGAAACACTTTCTGCGTACACCTAAGTTTGAGACTGTAATAATAGGTTTGGTAGAAAAAATTGAAAATTAAGTACATAAAATCATTGAGTTCACTCAGCCTGATGTTCAATTGTTCATTAGGCAAGAAAGCTGGCTTTTAAAATGTAATGAAAGACAATGGCTTTCTGGTATGGAATGGGTGAACAGATAAATTAGGTCCCGGCATGTACTGAGCTCTGTGCTTTTGTGTTTTGACTTCGTTCTCCAGCAACAATAACTTTCCAACAACAGCGGGCTGAGTGAAAAACACAATCACTGATTGATGGTCAGACCCCTATGGTGTTTTGAACCTTTAAAGAAGCTAAGGCTGGTGGCTGATTTGCGGTTGAAAGGGGCTAAATGTTCTCTCCTGGAGTTCAGGGAACCAGCTGCTTCCTGAGCTGGCAAAGGAGAGAAAACCTTGAGGCAGAGCAGCTTCAATTTGCATGAGATGTACTAAGTAATCCTCCAATTAGCTGGCTGTTGCCTCTCTTGATGGCTACCTTGGGGAGGAGATGGGGGTTGTGAACTTTGAAGTGGATTATTAATTATTCATGCCTCCTTCGCCTTGATGGAGGTAACCTGCATCTCAGGAGCCAGGTCCAGCATTCATTATCTTCCTGTCTGTGTTTGCAATAAAATAACACTGAATATTAATCCTTTCACCTACATTCTTAACTCCCTCTTCCCCCTTCTCTAGTCTCTAGACAGATTATGCAGAATCATGCCTCTCCTTTAATTCTTCTCATCCCTCGTCCTCCTACATCATTTATTGTTTATTCAATTATTTGGAGGCCCATTAAACTGAGAATTAAGTTCAAGGGCTAGTTGCTTTCTTGAAAGCTCACCAGAATGCAATGTTTTCCACTCAAGTTTTCAATTTATTTATTTTTTAGCCTGTTTGTGATAATCCTGTCATGATTAGTGACTTGTCACCTGTTTTTTATTTCTATATTCTAAAATTTTAGGAGTTTCATGCTTTTTCTTTTTCTTAGAGTTCTCTAGAGACTTTACTGTCAGGTTTAATCGGGGTTTTCTAGTAAAAAGCAGAAGACTTGTTTTCTTGTCAAGTGTGGGTGTTTGTGTGTGTGAGTGCAAACCTATGTCTGTGCATTACTTTTCTTTCAGGGAGCCAATACACAAATCTACACAAATCGGTACTTCTGAAAATTTAAGTTAATTAAATGAGAGATCACTAAGTTAAGTCTTCATAACAAAGAATAATCTCATTATATATCAAAAAGGGATTAATTCAGAGGTGGGTTAAGATTAGCTTGCAGAAGACTTGGTATGAAGATTTTTTTAACTGAAAAGGTAAAACATAAAGAATGTTATCATGACACTGTAGTAGTTAATTGACCAAATGTAACGATAGTCACTGAGCTAATGCAAGAAATGTATTTGGTCAATCTTGGGGATTCTCACCATTACCTTCTTGACTTGGTTCTAGCTTTTTTTCTTTCTTCTTCATATTCTCTCTCTTTATCTTACTTTCTCTTTCTTTCTTTTTCTTTTTTTATTAACTAAAACACATAGTTTACACTTGGGTTCACACTTTTAATCATACAGTCTATAGGTTTGACATATGTATAATGTTATGTACTCACCACTATAGTATCATACAAGATGATTTCAGTGCCCTAAAAATTCTGTGTGCTCCATTTATTCATCCCTTCCTATCTCTGCCCTAGAATACCTGGAAATCACTAATCTTTTTACAATCTCTATAGTTTTGCTTTTTCTAGAATATCAAATAGTTGGAATCGTACTCTATGTAGACTTTTCAGACTGGCTTATATCACTTAGAAATATGCACTTGAGATTCCTCTGTATTTGTCATGGCTGGAGAGCGCATTTATCACTGAATTATATACAGTTGCATGTGAGTACCACAGTTTATTTATCCATTACCTATTGAAGTACATCTTGGTTGCTTTCAAATTTTCACAATTTTACATAAAGCTTCTAGAAACATCCATTTGCAAGTTTTTATGCAGGCATAAATTTTAAGCTTAATACCAAGGAGTGTGATTACTGAGCTTATGTAAGACTATGTTTAATTTTGTAAAAAGCTATCACACTGTCTTGTAAAGTGGCTGCACCGTTTTGTACTCCCAGCAACAATGAATGAGAGTTTCTGTTGTTTCATATCCTCTCTAGTATTTGGTGTTGTCATTTTTGAATTTTAGCCATTCTAATACATGTGTAGTGGTACCTCATTGTGTTAATTTGCAATTTCCTAGTGGCATGATCTTGTGGATCTTGTCATGTGATTATTTGCCATCTGTTTATTTTCTTTGATAAAGTGTCTGATCAGAGAGTCTGCTCAAAGTTAATTATGATATTTTCATATTGCCAAGTTTTAAGGGCTCTTTGTATATTTTGGATACACGTCTTTATCAGATGTGTTTTTAGCAAATATTTTCTCCCAGTCTCTGGCTTTCCTTTTCATTCTTTTAACATTGAGTTTTACAAAGGGTTTTGATTTTGATGAAGTCCTATTTATGATTTTTTAAATGAATCATGCATTGTACCCTTTTTTTTGCATCTTTCTTTCTCCTTTTTTCCTCTCTTCTTCAGAATTCAAAATAAATCCTGTGTGAGTCATGACTTTGTCACTTTCTATTCACATGATTTTGGATAAATTTTATTTTTTATCTAAACCTTAGGTTCCAAGTTCCTTGTCTATTTAAGGGGAAATGATAATGTTGCTTACTTCCTGAGTTTGTTGAAAAGGTTATGTAAGATTATTGTTATGGACTGAATGTTTGTGTCTCCCCCAAATTTGTTGTTAAAACCCTACCCCCATTGTAATGAATATACGGGGTGTGTGTGTGTGTGTGTGTGTGTGTGTGTGTGTTACATGATCCCAAATCAAATGTAGGTTTAACAGTGATTTAAACTGACTGTTTGCACCTAGTTCAAATTGGGAGGGTGAATAAGTTTTTGTTTTGTTTTTTTTTTTTCATTTTGATGAATGAACTTTGCTGCATTAGTCTACTGAACTTGGATGGGTACTCAAAAAAATGAGCCCAAGGCCATGTTTTAACCCTAGAATTGATTTGGTCAAGAGAACAATTTCATGTTAGATCCTTGTTGAGGCAGTGGTTTTCAAACTGTGTTCTGTGGAGCCTGAGGGATTTCAAAACTCCCCAGCTATGAGGAGAGAGCAGTGTTGCTGGGACTCTGAAGACCCCTCCCGCCTCCCACTGATTTCACCAGAACAGCTTTGCTTGTGTTAATAAGTTTTCATGTAAAATTATGCATGAAGGAATGGTTTTGCTGCTAACAAAATGTTTGGTTTTCATCAAAATTATAAACTGGAGTTCAAGATTCTAAATGAGTTTACTGGTACTCTGTGTTAGAAAATGACTGATATATTTCAAGCCTTTTTTTCTGGGAATAATTATATTAAATGCATTAGTTGTTCTTATATGTTTAGAAGGCCACTGGATCTGTTTTACTAAGTATGGTGGTTGATCAGTGAACTGTTTTTATTTTAATATCTTCAGTTCTTAAAACTGCCTATGACAGAGCCACTATATCTTGTCACGGATTCAACTCAAGTTGAAATACGCTGAGGCTCATGGTCTAATATGTTTTCTCTCTCACTTGATTTATAAACTTGGCCTTTATATTTTGAGAGCCAAGGATGTTGATATAGACTGGAGACATAAATGATGAGGTTGTTTATTATTCTCTTTCTTCTCCAAAGAGATAGATCAAGCAAGGGTTAGAAGAACTTTATGAATAAAAATATAAAAGAAAAACCCTCAATGGAAATGAACTAACATCTTCAAATTTTCAATTGACTAATTTTGACTTATCCATCCTTTGAAATATCTTGTGCATCTGGTCTTTTCTATTCCCAAAGCTTCCATCTTCTTTCAAATATTTTTCAACTCATTCCATTTTTTCTTGTCTTCACTTCCTGTCACTTTTAATTTGTTCTACACATGACCTTAAAAACTAACTTTCTAAAATGCCAATTACATACTATTGTTCCCATGATAAAAAATCAAATAACTACTTATGACATCAAGATTAAATCCTTGCTCAACAGCATGGCATTCAAGTTATCAGCCATTTTTATTTAATATTTAAAAGGATCCAAATTCTACCTTTTGGTATATAACAATCTAATTTTCTATTCCATCTAGATCAGTTTATTCTCTCTCATCTAGTTATGTAATACTCATTCCTTTTTCCAAAACGTTTCCTATGCTTTCTCCCTTACCATCTCTTCTGGTTGTCCAAAGAAATATATAATTCCCCCTTCAAAATTCAGTTTGACTCTTCACTCCCTCTATAACCATTTTTGGATCAGGATATATTTTTTTCTATTTGTGTTTCTCTAAATATATTGTCTGAGACATTTATTTCTATTAGTTAATGTTATCTATTTACTGATTATATTATATTTCAAAGTAGGTTGTCCTCTATCAAAAAGCAAAAAAATAACCAGGTCTCATCATACTAACACAACCACTGACAACAATAATAACAACTGCAATTTTTGTGAGTATATATTCTGAGTCAGGCAATGCGATAAGCACTTTGTTTCTATCATTTCCTTTAATCTTCAAAATCATTGCAAGCTAGCCTTTATTCTATTTGACTCACGAGAACATAAAGGCTTTTAGATGTTGAATAGCTTTTTCGAGGATGCTACAGTAATATATGGCATAGCCAGGATTAAAACATAATTCTGTTTGACAAAAGGAAAGAAAAAAATAAAAGAAAAAAAGCCCTTTCAATTCATAAATTGTGCAATATTGCTTTGGTATTCACTTCAGCACCCAGGACAGCTCCATCAAAAAGGGAAACCCCCAAACCGAGGTTTTGAAATCCTGCGTTAAAGAGAGAAATATGGGTCACAATAAGGCATCAGAGTAAAATATCTCCAGGATTCTTTAAAATTCAATTCCAGTTAGATGGGAAACTGTCATTGGAGTCAAGTAAAAATCCTTCCTAGTGTCAGTTATGCTCTGATAGGGAATTGTCCTGCATCAGTGTTAAAAAGCTTTGTGAGTGGGGATGCATGAGGGTAGGTGCTTGGAGAAGGCTGTGTGGAGGACAGGATTTAGATTTTTCTTATCTAAGTCAGAAGAAGTATGCTAAATATTGTCTAATGCTTCTCCTAGCTAAAGTACTAATGAGGCCAGAAGTAGCAATATTTCTGTGGAATAAATAGCAGAATTATTTTGGGGTCCCTCCTTCATTCCTCTGGGAATAAACACTTGCAGAGACAACAAACCATTCACTACATAGTCATTGATAAACTTTTCTAAGGGAAGAGTAAGCCCTTTGTAAGCTCCGTGATCTGCAAAGATGTTTTCCTTTGATGTTTGGAATACCGAAGACCTATTTGATGATGATTTATTTGCTGATTTTTAAGTTTGATTATTTTCTCTAGTCTCCCCTTTTTTGATTATTATCAGCTTCTATTTTTTTTTTTACCTACAGTGCCTTTGGCTATTATAAATACATATCACAAATATCCAATAATTATAGAAAAAACATAAGAGTTTCACTAGTAATCATAAATATGAGAAAAGGCATTTTGAAAGCTCTAGGTTTGTCTTCCTACTTATAGCTCCTTCCCTTTTTTCTAAGCCCTTAATTTAAATCAATGAGTAATTGCAGCTACACTTTGTACTGGAGTTCCTTAATATTCTGCTAGACAGTTTTGCTATCTCTCTGAGTCAGACATTTTCTGGTTATAATCTACTTGTATCAGATTGTTGACTAAGAAAACAAGAGCTTAAAGAGTGATTGAACAATTCAAAACAAAGAAACAAGGAGGCCTAGGGAAACTTGAGTTGATTCTTAAAAAAAGAAAAGAAAAGAAATAAAATAAATGATTTCCCTCAAGAATGTGATTCATTTAATATTCAGAACAGATCATTAATTGAGAGGTGTAATATCCATTGAATATTTTTCAACTAAAATTTAAAAGAAATCTGTTTTTAAAATTTACTGTAAATTAGTATGTGTGTGTGACCTATCACTTCTACATCGTTCCTTTTACATAGGCAAAATAAGAAGTTTAGGTTACCAGTTGAGAAGGTAAAAAATTGGTTGTAAAAATTTAGAGATAAGAAAGTGATCTGGGTAGTCTTGGGCAACAAATCTGAAACATAGAGAATTTCACAGAAATTAGAATTATTCAAATAATATGCCTCTTAGATTTTTATACTGTTTAATTAATTGCTGCAAAATTCTTATGGTGAAGAAACAAATCTATTTTGAATTTAATTAGGCTTCAAATCATAGAAATGACTTTGACAGCCTTGGAGGACACAGCAGGATTTTTCTATGCTTATTAATTAGATAATATTAGTGAAACACTCTAAAGATGAACAGTGTTATATAAACAGTACCCTTATTATTTGGGGGCATTAAACATGAGTTGATGTACACATATAGAACGGATAAATCTTTCTTAATGAGCTGAATTTCCCCACTTTATATGTACCTTGTTTTTGAAACCCTTGTTGAATTTTGAGTTGTAATTTTTTAAAGAACTATACAAATATGAGTATTATTAGAACATTATTATACTCTGGAAGAGTGGCCCCCAACCTTTTTGGCACCAGGGACCAGTTTCTTGGAAGACAATTTTCCATAGATTGAGAGGGTGGAATGTGGGGTGGGGGCAGGGAATGGTTTCAGGATGAAATGGTTTCACCTCAGATCATCAGGCATTAGATTTGCATAAGCAGCACACAACCTAGATCCCTCGAATGTGCAGTTCACAATAGAGTTCACCAGACTGGTACAGCCCAGCCCAGGGATTGAAGACTTCTGGTAGAAGATGTATGCATTCTGTGAAATAAAATATATTGCAATATTTTGGTAATTTTTATTTATAATTTTAGAATTATCTTCACTATTTTTATTTTATCACACATTAACGATCTCTACATCAATACATTTCCCTTATTTTGAAAACTAAAGTAGTACAAAGGAGAGTAATAGCAACTTAATTATCTACTTTAGTAAGAAACAGTCAGATACCTAACTGTGGTGAGATAATTTTATATTACTTTGAATGAAGGGGTTTAAACTTTTCTCTGTGTGAGCAGCATACAAAATGGGAAGTATGTTTGCTATGTAAGTATGTATAACTAAAAGTTTGGAAGTATTTACATATTAGAAATGTAAAATTTCATACTTCCTTCATTTTAAACATTTTTAATTTAAAAATTTTATAGCAACTGTTAGAGAAATTTTCCGTTGACATAAAATAAACCTTCAGTTTGATAATGAGCTTTATTTTTAATAAGATATTATACTGCATATTATTTATCGTATTTGTTTTATGATGCATTAACTTACTAAAAGACACCTGTATTAATAACATTTAACTCTAATAATACATTTCTCTCTAATCAAATAATTTACTTCATTGAAAAAAATAAAATCCACACATGTAGAAGGTTGAAAAGTGAAGAGGAACATTTATTAAATAGTGTATATAGTCCATTCTTATAATTTTCTATTTATTCATTCAGCATTTATTGATTACCTGTTTGTTACTAATTTGAAGAAGAAGGGGGGGTTATTATAAAAGTTTGCTTCTTAATTGGTGACATTTATTTCTGTTTCTAAATTCACCAATCTATCATCTATCTGTCTATCTGTCTATCACCAATCTATCTATCATCTATCTATCTATCTATCTATCTATCTATCTATCTATCTATCTGTCTATCTATGGAGTGTGATTTCCTACTTTTTTGTTGTTTCTCTGATGTAACATTGACCAATACAAGTTTATTATACTATTCCACTGTAAGTATCACCAAAATATTCATAAATGATTCATAAGGCCTCATAACTTTCTTGTGAAGGAGTGTGTATTAACTATATATTTATGTTGCTTTCACATGGTGAGGTCTTGATATCCATGGAAAGACAGCCCCTCCTAGGGGTAGGCAATTCCTAGAGATATGAAAGGGCTCACATGCAAGAGTGTCTTTTATTTAATCCAGAGGGTATACCACTAAACCCTTCCTCTGTCAGGTTCTCACACTCAGAGCCACTATTTCCCTGTCCAAATCACCCCAGGTCTAGTATCATAGTCCATTTGTGCTGCTACAACAAAACCTGAGACTGGGAAACTTACAAATTATTTTATTTCCTTTTACAAAACATTTAAAAATAGAGATGGAGTCCCGAGTGATCTTCCTGTCTTGGCCTCTCAAAGTTCTGGGATTACAGGTGTGAGCCACTATGCCTGGCTGAGACTGGGTAATTTATAAAGGACAGAAATTTATTTCTCAAAATTCTGGAGGCTGGGAAGTCCAAGATCAAAGTGCCAGCAGGTTCAGTTGTCTGGGGAGTTTCCAGTCTCGACTTTAGTGATGCTTCAAGATTAATTCATTCGGCCGGGCGCTGTGGCTCACGCCTGTAATCCCAGCACTTTGGGAGGCCGAGGAAGGCGGATCACGAGGTCAGGAGAGTGATACCATCCTGGCTAACACGGTGAAATCCCGTCTCTATTAAAAAAAAAAAAAAATTAGCCGGGCGTGGTGGCACGTGCCGGTAGTCCCAGCTACTTGGGAGGCTGAGGCAGGAGAATGGTGGGAACCCGGGAGGCAGAGCTTGCAGTGAGCCGAGATCGCGCCGCTGCACTCCAGCCTGGGAGACTGAGTGAGACTCCGTCTCAAAAAAAAAAAAAAAAAAAAAAAAAAAGATTAATTCATTCTCCAGAGGGGACAAATTATGTGTTCTCACACGGTGAAAGCTTGAATATCAAGAGAGACGAACTCCTGCCCTCATGCACTTGTATAAGCACACCTGTATTCACAAAGGTTCCACCCTAATGACCTAGTCACCTCGTAAAGGCTCCGCCTCTTAGTACTATCATCTTGGCAACATCTGAGTTTTAGAGGGAATACATTCAAGCCATAGCAGCCAGGTATCATACAACTGGGGACAGCCCCTGTGCCCTAGAGCCTGCTGAAATTATTCAAACCTGTCAAACTAGCCAATCCTAAACCTGCTTACCCTGCCTCACACTATTTTTCCTCAAAGAAACCACAATAAAGGCTCTTGCCCACTTTTTTTCCCTCAGCTTTCCCTATCTCCTGACACTGATGCTTCTCCATGTGAATCCCCATGGTATGGTGTGCCCCGTCTACTTGGGACTTGTGAATTTGTGAATATAACCAACTATCCAACTACCTTTTTTTTTTTTTCTTTTCTTTTTTTTTTTGTGAGACAAGGCCTTACTCTGTCTCCCAGGCTGGACTGCAGTGGTGTGATCATGGCTTACTGCAACATCCGCCTCCTAGGCTCAAGCAATCTTCTCACCTCAGCCTCCTGAGTAGGTGGGACAACAGCCACGCACCACCATGCCTGGCTAATTTTTGTATTTTTTATAGATATGTGCTTTCACCACGTGGCCCAGGCTGGTCTGGACTCCTGAGCTCAAGCAATCCTCCCGCTTTGGCCTCCCATAGTGTTGCAATTATAGGCATGGGCCACTGCACCTGGTCCCAAATATCTTTTCAACAGCAATTATTCCTGTCTAAATAATAATATCACTCACATGTTAAAACAGAGGAAAACATTCTATTTAATTTAAAGATACACTATAGAAAAATTTTGTAATATTTTAGTGCTATAGATTGTGAATTTATTTTGCTTTTAGAGTGTTTAAATGGTTTGTCATACATTTGCATATTATTCTTTTATTTGTTTTAAATCCAATGCATGCCTTTCTAGTTATTTTTTAAACTCCCAGTGTTAACTTTATAGTAATAAAAAAAGACTGTGAAATATATTTCTTGATTCTTAATTACTACTTAGCTGATTTTATATTTGGGGACTATTTCTAGATTGTCAAATAACGTGAAAAATTCTCTAGAACTTTTTTTCTTTTTGATAGTGTATAGGCAATCTTCACTGGAACAGAGTTCTCTCATCCTCACAAACAACATATATTTTTTCCAAATGCACACCCACATACATTAGGCATACCTGAATCTTTGTTGCTGCATTGGATACTAGACAAAAATATGAAATTCTATTTTACTTACCTGGTAGGTATTTATATATAACCTAAACTGCAAAAAAGGACTTTATCTATGTATATGCTACCAACCTGAGCATCTGAAAATTGGGATCAGTAATTATTCTTATTTTCAATGCTGTTTGCATGTTTGTTTTTATATGCTAATTCTAGCTTGACTGTCATCTTAGTCCACTCATTGTTGCTGTAACAGAATACCTGAGACTGGTGAGACTGGGTCATTTATAATGAACAGAAATTTATTAGCTCACAGTTTAGGAGGCTGGGAAGCCCAAGATTGAGAGGCCAGCAGCTTGCAAGTGCCTTCTTGCAGTGTCAGCTAATGGTAGAAGGCAGAAGGGCAAGAGAGGGTGAGAGAGAGAGACAAAAGGGGGCTAAACTCATTCATTTGTAAGGAACTCATTCCCACAATATAGACCCACTCCTGTGTAACAACATTCATTCATTCATGGGGACAGAACCCTCATGGTCTAATCTCCTCTCAGTAAGCCCCACCTCCCAAGGCTGTTGCATTGGAGATACATGTTTCTAACACATGCTTTGGAGGACACACTCAAACCACAGCATTCATCTCCTGGCTCTCCAAATTTATGTTCTTCTCACACTCAAACTACATTAATTCCATTCCAGTATCCCCAAAGTCTTAACTTGTCTATATATCATGTGGCTGGGACTCAAGGTATGATTCATCCTATGGCAAATTACTCTCTAGCCATGAGCCTTTGAAATCAAACAAGTCATTTACTTCTGAAATACGAGAATAGGACAGACACAGAATAGATATTTCCATTCCAAAAGGAAGAAATGGGCAAAAAAAAGCGGGGTATCTGCTCCACATAAGTCCAAAACCCAACAGAGCAAACAAAATTAAATCTTAAAGCTGGAGAGTAATCTATTTTTGACCCCTTCTTTTGCCTTCTGAGTACACCAGAGGTGGGGGTTGGACCCGCAATGCCACAGGCAGCCTGACCCCTATGTTTGTGTGCTCATGGGTTGTTGAGCCCTCATGTGCTGGCAGCACTCCCAAGCTGGGGCTCCATGCTGGTAGCTCTGAGGTCTTGGGGGTGGCCCCGCTCCTGTGGCTCCACTAAGCATTGAACTCTGGTGGCTCCACCTCTGTAGCAGATTTCTGTCTGGGCTCCCAGGGTGTTCACAACATCCTTTGAAATTGAGGTGGAGGCTGCCATGGCCTCACAGCTTGTGTACTCTGTGAGTCTGTGGAGTCAGCACCATTGCTTTGTGTGGTAGTGTTTTTTCAATTATCTTTTTAATGTTGTAATGTCTTTCCTTTTGAAATGAGTAGAAAATTGAAAGTGCTACAAAGATGGAAATATTAAGCATATTAAAAGTGAAACTTTTAATCCATTTGAATATTCATTATATTTAATTCAATTGTAAATCAAAATAAAAAGCTAAACTATATAATCCTAAAAATCTATAATTGAAAACAGCCTTTGAAAGGTGAAGCTTAGTGATGAATTTATAGAAGTTATTAAACTGTAGTTTGAGTAATAATTAATAACGTTATTGCTAAAAATTTTGAATGTTTCTTTGCCCAAGCATAGAGCTAAGGGTTATAAATAGATTATATAATTTGATTCCCACAACAACCACATGAAATGTGTCCCTAGAACTTTGAAGGATTTGAGATTTTACTCTACTTGCTAACTAACAGGTTATCGTGATACAGAGTCAAGGTTACAAGCAGAAGTTATAAGACTCTTGGGTCAAAGACAAAGAACTACATATTCGAGAAACAGCAGAAGCCAGAGCATCAGCATTTGAGCCAGTTGCCAAAGTCCAAATTCCCCCAGGGCAATGCAGTGAGGGCCAGGCAACTCCTGGGCTGAAGAAGGAAAAAAATCCCAAGTTTAGGTAGTCCAATGTTTTAAAGGGGCTATAAAAGGAAGCCTGCCAAATTTTTGCCCTGGAGGGAGACATTATTACTATTATTCTGGACAGCAAAAGGTAGTGTTTCTACTCTAGCACTATCTCTGTTTTCCAAGATTGTTTGCTATGCAAATATTCTTGAAAAGACAGTCTAAAATAATATATTGTCCGGACTCTTATTCATGTTATATTATATGCAGAAATACGAAGGACCCATGAGAAATTTTCTTCTAATGATTTATGTTCTATTATTTCCAGTTTAAACATTGGGACACTGAGACGTTGAGAGCTTAGATTACTTAATTATGGTCACAGAAATTTGCATCAAAACTTTATTCTAGGGATCTAAATGCAAAGGAAAGTTCATAGTTTCACATTGGTATTAATAGGATTATAACCCACCAGAGAATCCTTTGTTTAGAGAAGATTTCCATTCCTAATCATCTGATTACATTTTGTTACCTATGGACTATTCAGAAAAATGAATCAGCCTCACAATTCCAGACTTAATCCGTGCTTAATCCAAGGCTTTGCTATGTTTTCAGTCATAGTGCCTTCTTCCCAATATTGGAACAAATTTCTTCCTTGCACTCAAGGTCACTGTAGTTAAGCTAAAATGCTAACTTTCTAAAATACTTAAAATTTATTTGTGTGGTGTGTAGCAAATAGAAATCCATGTTGTTAACCTTTGAAATAATTCTAAAGATTGGATAACATAAAGTAAGATAGTAGCAACAACATCAACCAGCCTGCATTGTTTCAATAGTTTTCTGAAAATGAAATCTTCACTTGATACATACAAGCTTCTTGTTTCTGCTTTTGGAGATTCAACTATCAAGTACTGATACAGTTTGGCTTTGTGTCCCCACCCAAATCTCATCTCGAATTGTAATCCCCACATGTCAGGGGAGGGACCTGATGAGAGGTGATTGGATCATGAGAAGGCTTCCCCCATGCTGTTCTCCTGATAGTGAGTTCTCAGGATAGTTAGTTAATGGTTTTAAAAGTGTTTGGCAGTTCTCCCTTGGCTCTCTCCTGCTGCCTAGTGAAGAAGGTGCCTGCTTTCCCTTCACCTTCTGCTGTGATTGTAAGTTTCCTGAGGACTTCCCAGCCATGAAAAACTAAGTCGATTAAACGTCTTTTATTTATAAATTACCCAGTCTCACATAGTATCTCTATAGCAGTGTGAAAACAGATGAACATAAGTATCATTTCAAAAATGCCCAGTGTACTAAAGTAATAGACTTTCTCTATGTAAGCATCAGTGTGGGGCTATTCAGGAAGATCATCAATACCTCACTTCCTATTAGTTGGGAAAGCCACAGTGGGAGTGTACCTTGGTGGTGGGAGAGAAGGGGTTACCCTTAGGAATAGAACACAGAGTCTGCAGTCCCTGAGTGGGACTGTGTGAGTTAAGTGGAGTAGGTGGATGCGTAAACAGAGGAAAGGAAGGAAACTTCCTTTCTTTACTGGTTTATCTATGCTGCTTACGTAAATCATGCTTGGGATTTAATTTTTGCTCTGAACTACATACTTACTGTGACATAAGAATACTGAGGAAACTTAACCCTTTCAAGGGAAAAATAGCCATTAAATCTGTTTAAATGTTACTTTGAATGATCTCAAGTTGGTTCATGGGCTGTATACTGTGTTTGTAGAATTGGTTTCTGGGTTTAGTTTCTTTTCAATGGCACATTTTCCCCCTTTCAAGATTCTATTCTGATTCTCTGGTGAGACAGCAGGTAAGTAACATATTCTTGTGAAATGGTACTAGATTACAGAGTAACCTCCAAGGTGTGTATGTGATCTTGGGGGAATTTTTCACCTATACTAATGTATTTAATGTATGTTCATCTATTTTATTCCTATAAATAATTTATAATTGGTATAATGTACTGTAACTGCAATAAATATGTACATACATGAAGAGAAAGTGCGTTATTATTTTTTTCACTCAAACACAAACAGAACCATCTACCAACAAGAATTCTCTATCAGTTCCCCATGAGCCTAAACAGCACATGCTCCCTTTTGTACTGGGTATATGTAAATTGGATTAAATTCTGTACTAAGTTTTATACTGTTTTGGAGATTTATTGAACACAATTAAGCAGTCATGTCTTTGCAATTGTAAATGATGTTTCTGTGCCACAGAATAAAATATCAGCAAACAATTCAGTCATCTGATCAGCTGCCCATAAATTGTGAAAGCTCTGTACCAAATCAGACTTATTCGTAAATCCTATTCATTTCTCACCTGTGTAAAGAGCCTGAATAAAATTTTCTCCAATTTCTATAATGTAGTTCAGAGAAGTGCTTCTATTTTCAGATAATGTAAAATCCAGCAACTGAGTTACGGTACACTGTACCAGTTGTCCATTCTTTATAAGAATAAAATAGATGAGCATACACTTGATACAACCCTACCTCATAAGTGTATAACTACATAAATTGCATACAATTTTGGTAACTTCATGGAAGTATAGGAGAGCTAATACTATGAGACCCAGGCCCTTTTTACTTCATAAAATGTCTCTATCTCTGTGTGGTATTTAAAAGAAGGAAGATATAAAATGTTTGGATGTTTCATACTGAGAATCAGTGATGATTGTTATCCTCTTTCCATTTCCAAGGGTGAAGGACATTATCTTGAGAGCATTAGTAGACTTCAGCTGTGAAGAAACAGCCTTCCGAGGCTTGGAAATGATATTGGGGAAGGTATAGGACCAAATCATGCAGGAGACATTGAGGGAAAGAATCAGTAAAAAAAAAATGTTACATAATTAGAGTTGGTGAATGAAGCAGATTTGGAGCTTGACATAGATAGAATATGATGAGAAAATCGCAGTCTTTAAAAATCATAGACATAGATGGGAATGCTCACTCTGACACATGGCAGAGGAAGGCTAAGCAAATCCTGGCACTCACTCTGAAAAACATGTATGCATACGTTAAATGGTAATGAAAGGAGCCCCCTCTGTTTTTCACCCAGCTGCAGTGGTTTGTCATTTTCAATAAAAACTTAATGCCTCTCCCTGAGAATGAATGCGTATCCTGGTTTTAAAGGGATAATGTACTGGGCTTATTTCCAGTGTCTGACAGATCAGCAAATACACGTAGGCACAACTGCCTATTTGCTATTTACTACTATGGTAAATGGCAAGCCATAAAATGCGATCTGTTTAAATTGCATTTTGCAAACAATCAGTACTTCGAGCCATACACTCTGTGAAACATTATTATTATTATTTATGAGGCACAGTTAAGGGTGCCTGGTGCTAGGAGAATTGTGGATTTCTTTTACATTTAATTTTGCAGAAGAAAGGGACCCAGAGATTATCTTGTTTGAGGCTTTCATTTTATGGTAGAAGAAAACTGAAATGTAGTAACTTGACCATGATCATACAGATAATTAGAGATAAATGCCAACAACAAAAAAGTTCTGGCATCTTTTATTTTAAATTGGACAAAATATCCATATTCCTATATTAGGTTGGTACAAAAATAATTGCAGTTTTTGCCATTAGTCTTAATAGCAAAAACCATAATTACTTTTGCACCATCCCAAAATTTAAAGCAATTGTTGGTGGAAGAAAGTAAAATCCCTGGTAAGAGTGATTGCTACTCTGAATGAGCATTTTGAATGTGCCATTCAGAGGAGGAAACACACATATATATGTAATATTCATTTATATATTTGGATAACCTGCATAAAAAGCTTGAGTGAAAAGCTGAATTTGTGTATTATATATATATTATTTATATATTAGACATTATATACATGTGTATAGGTGCATGTGTATATATGTATTTCTCTCACTGGTTATCACTGTTTTGGTATTTCGGATTGGAGAAACTTATCAATTATGAATAGGTTTTCAGGTTCATCAAGTGAAATGATTGTAGAGATATAAAGAAATAGGAGAGATAATCTCACATCTCTTATTAGGGGGGTATAATGAAGAATCTCCAAAGACCATGAACGTAAGTGAGATGTATCTATTCTCTGGGAGTTATGCGTTAAAATACAAATATAATGGACCAAGTGAAGATTTGTGGAATTTCTTCTAAGAGGCAAAATATTTCTTAGGCTTATGATAAGCCAGAGTATAATCCCATTTTAATATATTTCAGGTCAGTTGATAGCTTTGTATCTTCACTTGGGTGTCTGCCAGGCATTTCAAACTAAAAGTAAGTTCTTGGTTTGTCCATCTAAACCAGAATCTCCTTCTCTCATTCTTCCACCTTTCTGTAAAGAGCTCTGTTGGCATCCAGGCTAAGAAACCAAATTCTAGGTATTATTTTAAATCTATTCCTGTCTATATCCTCTATCTCAAAGCCATCAGTCCATGCTGCTTACTCTTTCTCCAAAAGCCTGTCCCAAACCATCTGCTTCTCTCCATTTCTGCTATTGCTACCTTAGCCCCCTCTGGTCTTGATCAATGCAAAAATCTCCTGACTGCATTCTATTTGAATCTTTCTGGTTGTAACTTTTTTTTTTTCTTTTTAGAGACAGAGTCTTGCTTTGTCACCCAGTGGCATGATCTCGGCTCACTGCAACCTCCGCCTCCCGGGTTCAAGTGATTCTCCTGCCTCAGCCTCTTGAGTAGCTGGGACCACAGGCACACACCACCAGGCCTGGCTAATTTTTGTATAGTTAGTACAGACAGGGTTTCACCATATTGGTCAGGCTGGTCTCTAACTCCTGACCTCAGGTGATCCATCTGCCTTGGTCTCCTAGATTTCTGGGATCACAGGCGTGAGCCACTGCACCCGGCCCCTGCTTGTAACTTAAAACTTTCCATAATTCATTGTCTATGCACCAACACAAGTGATCCTTCAAAATATAAATATGATCACATTATTCGCTTGATGAAAAATAGCACATAGCTTCTCATTGAATTTAGCACAAAACACACAAACGAATTCTTTTTTCTACCTTGTAAAACCCTGCAAGATCTGGTTCTACCTATTTCTTTGAACTCAATAGCAACTAACTTTCTCCTCACCCTCTAAGCACTCATTTAATGATATCCTTTACGTTCCTAAAACAAGTCAACCCTTTTCCCCACTGTAGGGCCTTTCTGTGAGCTATTCCCATCCTGGGCTTTCTCAGTCTTTGTATGGATGACTTCTAATGGTCATTTAGCTTAAATATCACTCTTCATTCAAGTCTTCCATGACCCCACATTCTGAAGTAGTCATGTAGTCCTTTCACTCCTGGGCTCTTTTTCTTTCCCCATTACCTCACAGGGGAAGAGCAAAGTTTCCCACTAGAGCCTGCTAATTCTTGTTTCATCTTTTTTCTCTTTCCCTCAGCGGAGGAGGAAACAAGAAAAAATATTAGTTAGTGAAAAGTGCTCTGGGTAAAATTAAAACAAAAGGAGCAAGACATGATCAAATAATTACAAGAGCAAACCCAGGGCATGTACAATACAAATGCCAGTAAGTATTATGAAGGGAAACCGTAGAGTAAGGTGGTGTATGCACTTTCTCACCAGTGCTCCTACCTGTCACCAATGGAACTACCTATACCTTTCATTGATACTGACCCAAGTGGGTTAGGGGACTGTGGGTAGCCAGGAAAGCCTAATACCAGTTTTTCACATAAATTTATAAGGTGTATTTGCATTTTTATTAGGCTGGTGCTTTGAGCAAGCAAGGGACAGGAAACTCATTACTGATTCACTTGAGTTGTGAATTACAGCAAGACTAAATGGCTGGGATTTAGAGCCTGGATGTTATTAGCACACAATGTACTAGATTGCCCCAATCTCTAGACTTGAGACTACTCCCTGGTTTTATTAGTTTTTAAATAATTACTTTAGGAAATTGTAATAAGTCTGTTCAAAATCCCTTGGTAAGTAATATGATTCATGGGATGAGAAGTAGGTTGGGCATCAGAAAGAAAGAAAAGCCAAGACTTACATGGATTGAGCATTTGCTGTGTGCTAGATTGTTAGGTACTATTACTTGTTTTAGGATCCAAAACTACACTGTGGATTTCCTTTTATACTCATTGCCATTAATTTATGTAGTTATTTGATTAATGTTTGATTCACCAATTAGATGATCAGTAAAATGAAAGTTGAATTTTTCTTTTTTTAACTTACTACTAGGCACTGGGTCTGACATATAGAAAACGCTTGAATGAAACTGTTGAATGCAAAATATGAACATATATTATTTCATCTAATCGTCTCAATAATTTCTTCAGGAAGCAATATTTTACAGATAATATCACCACTCAGAAGTAAAAAAATCAACATTTTGTTTCGTAACACTTATAAAAGTCTCTTGGACAACAAAACCCACAAAACTTTAGCTATATAGATCTATTCAATACCTGAATAGAATTCTATTACATAAAAATATTACCATTAGCCAATAATGTTTTTCTACTGAAAATTTAGGTTTCTACGTTGCCACCATTGTAAATAATTCTCTGATAAATACACGGGTATTTTTTGTGTGATTTAAAAGTCTTCTCATCTTTTAAACCATTTGTGATTTCTAATTTGTTGTTGTTGTGTTTTTCTCCTTTTTTCTTAAGTAGACAGTTAGTGGTTTATCTATTTTTTTGTTTGTTTGTTTTCAAGGAACCAATTTTTGGGTAAATATATTGGCTGTACTGTTTGTCGTTTTCGAATTCATTTATTTCTATGCAAATTTTATAAAATTCCTCTCTTCTTTTTTGGCTAGATTCTTTATTTTGTATTCTTTTTATGATCTCTTGTATTAAATGCTTAGTTTATTCTTTCTTCCTTAAATATAAAAGTATTTATAGCTATAAATTTGCCTATAAATATAGCCAAGTTCACATTTTAAGTTTTCATAAGTCATGTTCTAAATTTTGGGTTTTGGTTTATACTTTGATTCTTTTATATTTTGATGAAGTTTTACTTGAAATAAAACATATCCAGAAAAATTATGACTGTACAGCGAGGCGAATTTTTCCAAATTGAACACATCTAATGTCTTTTCTCCCAGATACTGTTTTCAAAGTTTATTGCTATATAGTCATAGAATACAGTTTGTGTGTTTTCTGTTGGAAGAAGGAGAGGAAAACATATGCTTTTTGTATTCATCTCACTCTCAGGAACAAAAGAGAAAATCTGAGTTAAGCATGCCCTTTTCATTTTTCAAAAACTCATTGACCAATTATGTCACTAGGCTTGCCCTGGGAAGGAGTGGCCCAATAGAGAAAGCCAAGGAGGGCTATGCCAATTAAGTGCTCACTATGAAAAAGGAAGGACCATGAATAGGAAAGGTGGCCCATCAGGAATGTTTCTTTATTCTTGTTTACTTGTATTCATCATCTTTAATGTAGGACTAAATAACTAAGTAATTTATCTTTATGTTACTACTTTATTAATTCAGCAGCTCTGGGAAGAAACAAGGGAACCTGGACCATAAAATTGCTTTTATAACAAATTTCATGTTTAGTTTCTTCTCCATGTGTGTGGAATCACTGACTCAAGGGTACGTTTTCTGCTTTACTCAACCTCTGATGAAGATAACTGGCATGACTAAGTTTGAGTTGTTTCCTGTGCTATCATCTACCAAGCTTCTGCCATATCAGGAAGCCCTTGTCATATATTGGTCCTATAGGTACAGGTACTATGTTTGGCCAAAGACATCCAAATTTATGACATAAAGATCATACTTGCTCCTAAATTCCAACATTTTACATTATTTTTATATTGATTTGTTTATTTTAATTGGGCTCTGATGGAGTGGGGACGTAGAGATATTTGCACTCAAAATACTGTTTGACCTTTATATTCTCTTTTTTTCTTTAAATAAGTTCTGAAACCTTGTTCATTTATATAGTCTGAAATTATGAAATTATAAGCATAAATGCATTTGCAATGACCTGAGTTCTCTGATTAAAACATAACAATAATGCTTTTTTTTCTAAATTATTTGGAGACCCATATCTGAATAGAGTACCTGGTTTTGTCTCAACATTCTAATTTTTATATATAGCTTTATTATAATTTATTATAAATTTTTTACTTATAATTTTTCTTCTAACATATTCTAGGTCATCTGTGTTTTTGTTGGACTTTTATACTTCAAAGTAAAAAGTAACAATCATTATCATTTAGATGTCTCACGTTTTTAGTAAATCTTAAAATCATTCAACTGGCCCATGAAATTTATAGGTATGGAAGCTCATCAGAAGTAATACTGAGGAGCCAATATTTTCCTGGATAACATTTATTTCCTTCACTCTCTAAGCCATTTAACTCTGTCATGTTCAAATGTTTCTTTCCTTAGAAAAAATAAAAATAAGTATAAGAAAATATATGTTTAACTATTGTCAGGCTTTGCTTTCTCGTAGATGTATATTAAAATGGAGGAAATGTTTTTAAAAAACCAAGTTTTTAGTTTTTAAGCATGAAGCAATGACAGAGAAAAGTGGTCAGTTACATAGAGTTGAGGCCATTCTGTAGTTTCATTTTGTGGCTGGGTAATGCACAAGTCTAATTCTCTGAACTTTAAAATGTGTCTCCATGTGTAGGTTTGTAATTTTACTGATATTTATGTATGATTTTGAGGGCAGTTATGGCCTTTAGAGTTAATTGCATCAATACCATGTAGTCCTGAATTTGGAAGTCCCAGACATAATTATTTGAAGATATACACTACAGCTGATAAAACTATTTTTACCACCCGAAGTCTATTCCATTTAATAATCTGGCACTAACTTAAGCATTCTTCAAAGGTGTCACATTCTGTCTTTATCTTTGACACTTATCTCTCAACATGTTTATATTTAAAATTAAGAGAATGGAAATAAATGTTATAGTTTGTATTTGTCTTTTCTCAGAACTCAAAATAGTGAATTGGTTTCTGTAGGGAGAAATGGAAAACCTTTGGAGCTTCTGTTATGTTCTAACCCAAACAACCTACTCTTCGCATTTGTAGTGAGATATGATTGAAATGTGATTCATATGATTTCATCAAATGCCTACTATTTGCAATTATCAAAGTCAAAAACCATAGATCCCTTTTTAAAGGAGTCTAGTCTATTGTTAAGGTTTCATGTTATATTTTGTACTGTAGTTATCTGTCTAAAAGCCATACAATTATTTTGAGAAATTGTATGCTATTTTAGGACATGGAATGATTACTACCAACTTGGGAATAAAAAATATCTTCACAGAGGAGGTGGCCTTTGTTTGCAGGCTGGAAATCTCCACTTGGGGATTTCATGAGAAATATAAAGTTTAAAACATAAAATGGTGGTGAAAAAACTGTAGACTTATAGAAAGGATTCAACAGAGGAGAGAAAAATTCAGATGCAAGGCGATAGAGTTCTGGAAGAGAAAGTTGGAATAAGAAAGGAGTTAAAGTTTTAGATATGAAGAAAAGAAAAGTATATGCTATTTATCTCTCTTTATTCGGAGAAGGAAAATTATATAGATATGCATGGAGTGCCATTTTAAGGTAGAGATGATAGAAGACAGTAGATGCATATTTGCTACAACACTGTAATGTGATTGATGAAAAGCTAATGTAAATATGAAATCTGAAAATTCTTGTTTAATGTCAAAGAATATAGCTATGCACAGTTAATGTGTGGAATGAAGAGTGTAAGACCGTTTTACCATTTTTGGCAATCTTTTTTACGCTCTCATAGATTCCCAAAATGCCTTTCAAATCTCAGTATACATGCCTGCTTGTCTGCCCATTGGTGATTATCAGATAAACGTTCCGAGTGTTTCAATGAGCCAATTTATCGGAGCATCCACTGGTAGGTTCAAGTTGTAGGTTTGCCTGGTGTTTGTTCCTTAGCAGAAGAAAGGAACAAACACTTATTAACACCTTAACACCCTCACAAGTGCAAGACATTGGCTTATGTAATTCATATCAATTAATTGTATATTACACATATACATATTATGGCCTCTTTTATGATTAAGGAAATGGAGGCATATATTTTAAGTAGGTCTTCTTGGTACAATATAGCACTTACGTTTTTCTGAGCAGCAGAACCTAAGACCTAATTGAGGATGGATAGAGGTAGACTCAGTAAGATTAGCTGTAAAATTATCCCCACTAATACTTGGCTGCTTTGGAATGTGAATGAAAAATGTGAACATAGTAGACTACCTTAGCTTTTTATATCACAAAGCAATATGAATAAGCAAGCAATATGAATAAGCAATATGAACATTTGTTGAGTACGATGACTCTGAGTCCAGTAACTGACCAAGATCACATAAAAAAGCAAGTGAATTTTGAAAGGAGTCACATGTTACAGAGATAAAGAGAGGCTGCAGGAGGGAGAAGAATATGTACAACCCAATGAATTAGTAGAAAAGTAGAAAGATAAAAAGCATGGCCAAAATAGGGAAACTTATATTTTATATCTTGGAAGTAGAGATCTTAAGATATGGCCAATGAAGTGTAATGAACTTATGGTTGCTGCAGTTCAGAAAGTTAAGGATCTATAAGGTTGGCACTTCAATGATCATTGATATGAAGTTGCCATCACTGATCATAGAGAAACTGGTGGACTGGAAGCTTATGCATACATGGGTAAATTACCAGAGTTTAGAAGATGATAATGAGACCAAGGAGAGGGTGGTTTAAAAGCCGGTGAAAACTGGCCACATATTGTCTTGGTATGATTCCAAATCTTAAAGCTGCCTATGGGCTAATGATCAGATTTTGGGTAGTGGTGCTTTAGCTGGATTTTGGCTCCTACAGATGAGCATCTTTGTACGTGGCACAAATTGCACAATCAAACCCAGTGAGCCTATATTAATTGGTGGTATGAATTTTAAATGAGAAAACACATTGAGAAATGATAAAACATCAATGGTCAGCCAAGACTTGGCAAATATACTACCACACCCCACAAATTCTCACAATAATGATATCAGATTGTGGATATCCACAATCTAGAATATATATCCTCTCACCCTTAGAGAATTATAATCATCCTAAGGCTATAACCACCAGAAGAACAGTGATGTGAATTAAATAGACTGACACATTGTGCTTACTCAGGGTGTCTGAATGCAAGTAACAGCTTTTTATTGCACTAAGTTCTATTGCACCGTGTATTCCAAATGTGAAAGCCAGTTTGCACTTCTGAACAGAGGGGGGTTGGAGCCGTGTTTGAAAGAGAAGCCAAAGCATGGGTCCTGACAGTCACAATGACAGTGCCAGCCAAAGGAAATACTTGAATAGGGCAAAGAAGGATGGACTGGGGTTTCTAGGAATGAGATTCCAGTGATAAATCATAGTGATGTAGTGATATGAGCTAAAAGAATTTCTTTTCATTAACTCACTGAATGAAGCAGGAGGATGATGAGTAAGAATACCTACCCATTAGTGATGGGTTTCGGGAGGCAGAAGGTAGAAAATGGTAGTTTACTGGAACAACTGGCTCTACAGATTCAAATAGAATACAATTATTTCCCTTTCCTGGGGACTTCATGTGCTGTTGCTGATGCAGTTGGATATATTGAACAGAAAGAGCCAGTGGTGGCATAGACTGGTGCATCTCTGGCCCCAGAAGTTGGTCACGGCATTGAAATAATGGACTGTGGGGTGAGAAGGTTAGACAAGTATGTATTTGCATGGTCTTTAAAGTATCCAGACTCAGTTTCTTTTACGGTGTTCAGAAGCTAATGATACATGCTTTTTATTTTGTTTATACAAGGAAGATCATGAAAAAGTACTGGCAGCTTTGTTAGTACATTTCTGAAAATCCATGGAAATGTCTACTACTACATCCGAGTTTCCTGGGAGAACTAAACCTTACTAGTCTCTGCATTCCCAGCATGTAGTACAGTGCCTGGCACATAATACATTTTTAAATACATTTTGTTGAAAGAATGAATAAATTGGGTCAGAATTCAGTCTTACGGAGTTGAAGCTATCCTTTATTTTCAAATCCTTCTGTATCAGAAGTTTCTATTGAATTTTAGGGGTAGGACATAAATGCCAATTTGTACACAGTTCAGCCACAGACACTAACATCATCTTACTCTGTTGTTTTAACTGAATTCTGAGGCAATGGACGTGGTCCCCTTGATTAACTGATTGACAAATAATCTACAAATGGGTGACTGGATTGGTTTGACTGCATGGGAGCTGCTCTGACTCATTCCACCTCATCCTTTCTGCAAACTCTCAAGATAATGAGCCTCTCAGAGTTGCATTCATTCTAAAATAGACTGCTAGAAAAGGGAAATTAAAATTATTTATAAGAAAGCCTGGGAGAAAAAAACATTCTACAATTCTTGACTGCAATGATAGGGGACTCATTTAGAAAATCAAGTGCACTAATCAATTTATAGTTTCCCTGGTAGAAAAGAACCAAGCTATCTTATGCATGGGCTAAGCATTTTTTCTGTAATTTTAAAAAATTGTGAGCAGATGACAAATTACTGCATGAGTAACACATTATGAGGACTGAGTATGCATGTTTATATTTCATTGTTTTAATCTAATCTAATACAACACACAGTAAAGTCCCTCATACACACATTTAATGGCATGCATAATCATGATTGTGCTGCATAACAATTAGGCATTAGTGATAAGCAGTTCCCATAAATTACTGTAATTAGTATTACTCTTATACCACCACAGCAATTTTTTTAGGTTTTCTCTTCTAATTTTGTTAATTCCTTAGTATCAATCATCAACACAAATATCAGCAGTTTCCCTAATGCCATGTGTGACTTAATTATCATTATTCTTTGCCCAGAGTAAGGTCTCAATCAATGTTTGTTGGATTGAATTGAATAAAATCATCACATAGCAGCTAACATTTGCTATGTTGCAAGGCAGACAAGTTGGATTTGCTCTTCAGAGTTTGGGGTTTCTATGTACATTTCCCAGGGCGAATGCAATTTTTCCTATCTCATATACCTTTATTCTCCCTACTTCTTCCTTGACAGAACCATGAGTTTCAGGTCTTGATGAAACATGGGTCAGGAAATGCTTGGCTGGAGCAGAAAGTAGTGACTGTTGATCATTTCCCAGCTGTGTAGCTCACAAATCGGGGAGCTAGGTCAGAGACTGAGCAATACAAAAGGGAAGGCGAACAATGAAAATGTATCCTTGGTACCAAGCATCTTGCTATGTTGGGCTGAGAAATAAGCTAAGAGATTAGTTCACCAAACTGTTGGCTCAAGGTTAACAGAGCTCTGAGAAAAAATTTAACAATTTAGATACCCTGCAACACCATCAGAACCAGCTATCAGAGATTCCTAATACAGGGTAAGGACAATTTATCTGCTGGAGTAGCCTTGGCTTTGAATAACTGGAGTGAAGAGAACTCTCTTGATTTTTAAAATATTTCCTCTTGTTCCATGTGCAGGAGGCAGAGCTTTATTTATTTATTTTTTTCCATCTTAAAAACAGGTTTTATTGCGTTTGGTCCACATTCAGTATTTCACATTATTACATGGTGCAGAGCCCCTGGATGGGGGTCCCTGTGCAGTACTTGGTGGGGTGTGTGGCAGGGGGAGACGGAGCAGAATACCTGGTCAGTCTCGGAAAGGGAGAAGGAGGGCTGGGGCTCCTTAAAACCTACTGAGGGGCCAGACGGGGGGGCTCACCCCTGTAATCCCAGCAATTTAAGAGGCTGAGGCAGGTGGATCACTGGAGGCCAGGAGTTTGAGACCAGCCTGGCCAACATGGCGAAACCCCGTCTCTACTAAAAATACAAAAATTAGCCGGACATGGTGGTGTGCTACTTGGGAGGCTGAGGCAGGAGAATCGCTTGAGCCCGTGAGGTAAAGGTGCAGTGAGCTGAGATTGCACCGCTGCACTCCAGCCTGGGTGACAGAATGAGAACCTGCTCCCCACCCACCTGCCCCCACTGTGGCCCTCAGTAGGTTTTTTTTTTTTTTTAGCTTTTTTTTTTTTAATTTGAGAAAAATAACTTAAAAATTCAAATAACTAACAGAAAACATTCATGTAAATAAGTTTCAACCAACTCTTGAAAATGAGATCAAGTACTGTCTTGGATGGTTTAGGAGAGTGGACTAAAAGTAAATGTGTAAAGTTAGCAGAAGTGCAGGCTGGGCAAAAGTTAATGTTCCCTCTACACTACATGGCCTGGCATCTGGGTTCCCTGGCCTCTTTAGAGTAGCCACATATACTGATAGTACTTGACTATGTTTCTTGGAACAAAAGAAACACAAGCCAGTGAAGCACTGGGTGGCTACATTAGTTTTCTATTGATGCTGTAACACATTACTGGCTTAAAACAATACAAATTTATTATCTTACAGTTCAGTAGGTTAGAAGTCCAGAGTGTGCTCATATAGTAAAGAAAACCAAGGTATTGGCAGGGCTTCATTCTTTCCTTTAGGCTTTACAGGTGAATCTGTTTCCAGCTTCTAGAGGTTGTCCACATTTCTGGCTTGTGGCTCATTTCCTCTGTCTTCAAAGCCAACATGAAAGCATCTTCAAATCTCTCTGCATCTCTCTTTAACTTTTAAGGACCTTTGTGATTACCTTTGGACCACCCAGATAATTCAAGATAATTTACCCATCTAAAAGTCTTTAATCACATCTGCAAATTTCCTTTGGCCATTTAAGGTAACCTATTTATAGATCGGAGGATTAGGATGTGGACATTTTGAAGGGGGCGGGTATTATTCTGATGACCGCAGCAACAGATAGTCCACCTGACCAATAAATACTGAACTGCTTAATAAGATCCCATGATGTAAAAACCTGTGGCAAAGCATTCTTCCCTCTTCTCTGGAGCTGCCTCCTGCTTCCCTAGCCTCTTTATGATTCACATTAGGGTTCATGTTCTCATGGGAATTCCTTCCCTGCATTTTGTCTAATACAGAAAGAGATTCATGGTCATTGAGTTCCTTGGAGCCACCATCTTTGCCAGGTTCACACTCCATGGATTAGACATCCTGACCAATTCTTTTGGTGACTCTCACTGGCAATTTAGGCTTAGGAAACATAAATAATAACAAAAGTAAACATTTCTCTAGAGATTAGTATGTATTCAAAACCGTTTAAAATGCTTTACACAGACTAAGTCACTTAATCTTCACACACTTCTATGAGAAAAGTGATGTTATCACCATTTTGCAGATGTAAAACCTGAGGCCCAGAAAGCTTATATAAATTACCAAGTCCACACCTAGTAAATGACAGAGGCAGTATTCAAACCCAGGCTGTCTGGCTCTGGAGTCAGTGCTTTAAATCACTACACTATATATGCCTCTCACAGCACAAAACTAAAGCTTAATTTAAAAACATGGACAATGCTGTACTAAACCAAAATAATGCTGGAGAGATGGAAAGTGGGAGGGGGAATGAGAGGAAGGTTTGCATAAAGAGTGAGCATGCATGCACACACACAGTAAGGAAAGAGAGAGGGGAAGGGGGCTGGGAGAGAGAGGGAGGGAGAAGGGCGGGGTGGGGGGAGAGAGAGAGAGAGAGAGAGAGAGAGAGAGACAGAAAGAAAGAGAGAAATGCATTATTTATACTCCCAGTGTTTGAAAGCTTATAAGATTGGGAGATAGTTTCATGGCCATCTCTGCCTGTTAGACCCCCAGATTATTTCCAAATGGAATGATGAGGTTTGCTCATGTGAAGACCGCCTCACCATTGCCTCCACCTCCAGTGTCTCTGTTCATACTGAAAAGAACATCACTCAGTATTTCTCTCTGATTTATTTCTCCCTAAAGACTTTATGACATAGAATAAGTCCTAAATAATCCAGCTTCTCTCTTGTTAAGATAATTAATGCATAATTAAAATGCATTCCATGAGCCAATAGAAGGTAAGGCTTGGGACTTACTCCAGTCAGAAGACTCAATAGGATAAAAAAAGGTTGATTTGTTTCTTGGTCCTACACAATTGTGTTCTCAAATCTTACTTCATAATTTGCAAAGATTTTATAAAGCTCTCCAATTTCACTTTTGTGTAAAAGTAATCTTAATTTTAAAAAAGATGTACAAAATTTATAACTGTGATAAAAGTCTCCATATATTTCTTAATAATACTATGTGTATATATTGAGATGTTAATTTATTGATGTTATTTACGGTATGATTTAACACCCTTTGGGATAAATACAGACCTTGAGCTTCCTCTCATTTTCTCTTTTCCTCTAAGCATAGTAATTTATAACATATGCTTGTTAAATTGCATCTAAAGTATTTAGGGCTCAACTATATAGTGGATAAAGCTATTGCTGAAATAAGACATTTTAATGTTAACAATATTTTAACATTTCTCTATGATGTTTTCCCTTAATGGCCTTTCTTATATGTCATTCATATTATGAAGTGACAATTTAGGTTGACAACTAAACAGGCACCAAGATTGATAACCAATATAATGTATATTACTTGATTTTATCAGTTTCCTTATGGATGAAAAGGCCTGAATAATTTGACAATATGGCTAATGTTCCCTGCATGTTCTAATAGGTAGAGAAGCGAGTGGGAAGGGAAGGGAGAAGAGCTTCTTTTGAGGTTCTGTTAATAGAAATGACAAACAGTTTTTTTGTTCTTATGAAGTGTCAGGATTTATGCTAAATGCTTTGCATGTATTTATTATTTAATTTCATCCTTGCAACAGTCCAGTGAGATCAGTATTCTTACTTTATCTAGTTTGCAAATAAACAAATTGATGACTTTTTCTTAAAGTCAAATGATATCAATCAGATCAGGTGATTAAATCTAATGTACATCTTAAAAATGAGCTTCTAGTTTTACAATAACTTTAGACTGACAGAAAAGTGCAAAGATCCCAGAGGAACTGCTTTTTTCCCTTGCACAAAGGTGCCATCTAGGCTAGCAGCAACTCTGTTCACAAGATCATGAGTATATAAAAGCAATTTTCTTGACTAGAGAAATGGATTTATTTAATATATATTTTAAGATTCAAGAAATATGTTTTCTAGCATTAGGACTATTGGATTCCCATCAGAAATCCTAGGGAGATATTTAAGGGATGAGAGCACTGAGTTGATTGTTGGAAGATCTGGTACCTACATGGTACCAGCACTTTCACTCATGGGCCATTGGACTCCCAACTTGTATGAATTACTTCCTCCTCTGTAATTAAGAGCTTAAAGATCAAGGTGCCAATCATCTTTCTAGGTCTAAAATGTTGTGATTTTTGTTTCTTCTTGTTGAGACATAAATAGCTGTCTAACGGAGAGGTGCTATCTTCCTTTGAGGCTACTTTGAAATGCTGTGGTATCTGTAAGTGTTATTTATGTCCCTGCTTAGGCTGTTAGAGTATCAACTTTTCAACTAAAAGATATTCCATAGAAATAACATTAATCATTGGTTTATAGTGACTAGATAGCAGAAATTCAATAATCAATGAATTTTAATCCTGAAATATTAATTCTTATCACTCACTCAGTAGTTAAAATATTTAACAACCTCAAATTAGTTGTGCATTAAAGCTGCTCTTTAACACAATGGCCATTTCTGAAAATGCATGGATGTGGGAAATAATTGCGTTTCTATTGAAGCTATTAGAATGAATCACAATTGGATTTCACATAAAAGATTTTAATGCACAGATATTTCACATATGTTCATAGTTAAGGTTTCTTCAAATAAAGCTGCTTTGTCCTTAAGGGATTTTAGTCAGGTTTACCTCCAGTTAGATCAGATATTCTTGCTTTTTCTTTTTGTTTTCTTTTTAAATTTCCTACTTAAATTGTTTGTAGGCAATGTGATAACACCTATAGTTCTTATTATGTTCAGGCTGAAAAAGAAGAATGGACCTCGTCATTCAAAATTTGGTCTGGATGTCAAGACTGATACCATAGACACAACAAAAGAATATGAAAGATTTATTACTCACATACACACGCTTTCTGGGGAGAGCAGGGCAGGCCCCCAAGCTGTCCAAAATGTCTTGGGAAATAAGGAAAAGGGAATGGTTTGGGGTCTTTATGGTGATTACATAGGTAGGACCAGGTGATCGCTCCTGCAGGTGGTTTCTTCCTAACAGTCAAAGGAAGCACCTGGGCTTTGTTATCAGCATGACTGTATATGCTCCAGGAGGGGAAGGGAGAGGGGAAGACTTAAAAGCTATCAGCTGTCAAGCATGTTACAAAATGGAGTCAGAGTCTTTATTACAATCATTCACATTAGAATATATTTTTACAATACACTTTTCTAACTGTCATGTGAATAAAGAGCAAATTTAACATGCTTTTTGTGTATGTGTGTGTGTGTGTGTGTATATATATATATATATATATATATATATATATATATGCATGTGTGTGGTGTATACCCACCCCTACCATATTATAAAGATATGGTGACAAAAGCAAGACTTGGAATCAAATTTAAAGACTGTTGATTACTTGCTGTATCAGTCAATATTCAGTATTTAGGGCAGGAAACAGAATCCACTGTAGGTATTTAAAGCAGACGGTAGGGTAATACAGTGGATTAGATACTTACATGATTATAAGAAGGGCTGAAAAAACAGCTTCTAGTGACTCCAAGAGTGAGACACATAACAACTCTCCTAGGGAAGTGTTACTTCTGAGGTTTCCCCAGAGATATGCTGGAAGCATGCATCTCTTCCAGCACCACTGCTGTAACTGCCTCCCAACATCCAAAAGATTGGGCAATGACATGGGATTGCTACTACAGAAAACCCTCAGATTTTCAAGGTGCTTGCTTGCCAGCAACAAAAGCCAAGAGCCACAAGAAGGCAGCCTTGGCCTCATTTCCACTGTCCCAATCTTGCATTGGTATATGTAATGGGTAGGAGTGAATTCATATTTAGAACTCTAGCTTGAAGGAGGTACGAGAAATGTTAGTTTAAGCATGACAAAGTCAAATGAGGATTGACTGAAACAATCTAGAGTCTTGTGTACATTTTCCTTGTGATATGCGACAAGTATTTTAACCTTAATTTTCTCTTCTGCAAAATAGATCTAATACCTAGATCGAAGTGCTGTTCAAGCACTAGAGATCATGTAATTCATAAGGAAAGAAAAAAAAGAAAACTTTTTCCTTTACCTTCTTCAGATCAGTGGTTGGGGCGCTACAAATTAGACCAGCAAAAGACAGATTACATAGGAGAAAAGATTTATTAGTATATATGCATACAGAGGTCTTTGTAGGAAAATATAGACCCCAAAAAAGTGATAAGCCTGTGACCTTATATACCTTTATTTTTTAAAAACAAAGAATGATAAATTATGAAGATATGATAAGACAAGGGAAAAGGGATTTGGGTTGGGGGTGATAAATTGTAGGAAAGTAACTAGAAAATACACTGGAGCTTATATATAATGAAAATTATGTCATAGAAGATAAGGGTTAATTTTAGTAAGATTTGTTTGCAGACCCATCTAGGTGCTGTCTCTCCATATCTTCATGGCCATAAAACTCCTCTAGGAGAGAAGATTTGTGGCAGTCCTCATTTCTCAGAAATTTCTGCTCTTAGTTGGGTAAGGGAACCTCTGACAAGTCTCTATCTGTTGATTCTCATTTGCATCCAGATCAAAATAATTCTTATGTCAAAGTGGCATATTTTGAGGTGGCATATTCTGATCCCCTTCAAATTAAAGTATCTAGTGCATGGTAGTTGGCTAAATAATCATATCTATTATTATGGCTTTTTGGTACTATTTTGGAACTTCAAAAATCATTACACTGAATGTCTTAATGAACAGTTGTTTTATTGTAAAGTATGTAATCAAGGAATTTTCACTTCAAGTTAGTGTGGGGAATTATATAGTTGAAAACTGGTTTCAGAAACAAATAATCATAACTGACATTGAAATTTATAAATATTGGGACACAAACTCATACCTAGATCCATTTTTGTATCTATGGATTCATTAATTCAACTAATGCAGATTATTTTTACAACTTTTTGTGCTAGGCACTATACTGATTGCTGGATACATAGAAGAAAAATAAACAGATAAATCCTTCCCACCAGCTTTAGAGTGGAGTGGATAAAAATGTGTTAAATAAATAATCAAAATTACAATGAAACTGCCATAAAGGAAAACTACTGGTCTCTGAGAAATTTTATATAATAAGAAAAACTAGAGTTGCCAGATTTAGCAAATAAAAACACACGATGCCTATATAAACTTGAATTTCGGATAAATACAAAATAATCTTTGTTGTTTTTGATAATCTCTTTTCACATGTATAGTTTGCAGATATTTTCTTCTGTTTTTTTAGGTCGTCTCTTTAATTTCTTGGTTGTTTCCTTTGCTGTGCAGAAATGTTTTGGCTTCATGTAATTCCATTTGTCAATCAATGTTTGCTTTGGTTTTCTGTGCTTTTGAGGTCTTACTCAAAAAATGTTTGTCCAGATCAAAGTCCTGAAAAATGTTCCCAATGTTTCTTCTAGTAGTTTCATAGTTTCAGGTCTCACATTTTAGCCTTTAACCAATTTTGATTTGATTTTTCTTACATGATGAGAAATAGGGGTCTAGTTTCAATCTTCTTTATGTAGGTATCCATGTTTTTTCAGCACTGTTATTTGATGAGACTGTCCTTTCCCCAGTGTATGTTCTTGGTGCCTTTGTTAAAAAGAAGTTGGCTATAAATACATGTCTTTATTTCTGAAGGGTTCTCTACTCTGTTCCATTGGTCTATGTGTCTGTTTTTATGCCAGTACCATGCTATTTTGGCTACTAGAGCTTTGAGGTATAACTTGAAGTCAGGTAATGTGATACCCCCAGCTTTGTTATTTTTGCTGTATATTGTTATGAGGAACTCAGAAAGTTCAATGGCAAAAACCCAAATAGTTCAATTTAAAAATGGGCAAATAATCTGAATAGACATTTCTCAAAAGAAGACATACAAATGGCCAAAAGGTATATGAAAAAATGCTCGACGTTACTAATCAGAGGAATACAAATCAAAACCACAATGATATGTCATCTAACCCTAGTTAAAATAACTATTATCCAAAAGACAGAAAATAAATTCTGGTGAGGATGCAGAGAATGGAGAATGCTCATACACTGTTGGTGTGAATATAAATTGGCACAGTCACTATAGAAAATAGTATTAAGATTCCTCAAAAATCAAAAAACACAAATACTGTATGATTCAGCAGTCCCACTGCTGGGTACATATTCAAAAGAAGCAAATCAGTTTATTGGAGAACTATTGGCACTCTCATGCTTATTGCAGCACTATTTGTAATAGCTGAGATATGGAATCAACCGGGTGTCTACAAATAAATAGATAAAGAAAATGTGTTAAGTATACACAATGGGATATTATTCCAACATAAAAAGTAAGATCTTGTCTTTCATAGCAACATGGATGGAACTGGAGTACATTACGTTAAGTAAAATAAGCCAGGCACAGAAGACAAATATTTCATGTTCTCCCTCATATATGGAAGGTAAAAAAAAAGATCTCTTAAAGGTAGTGAATAGAATGGTGACTATCAGAGGCTGAGAAGGGTGGTGAAAGAGGTGGGAGGATAAAGAGGGGTAGATTAATGGGTAAAAATTACAGTCAGAATGAATACGATCTAGTGTACAGTAGCACAAAATGACATCTATAGTTAACAATAATTTATTGTATGTTTTAAAATAGTTAGAAGATTTGGAATGTTCCCAACACAAAGAAATGATAAATGTTTGAGGTGATGTATATTGCAATTACCTAGATTTGATCATTACACATTGTATGTTTGTATTATAAAAAAATCACGTGTACCCCATAAATATGTATGACTATGATATATCCATAATAATAATAATAAATTTTTAAAAAGTATTTGTAGTTTGTCTAAAGTTCAAATTTAATTAGATGCTCTGTTTTTTACCTGAGCATTCTAAGGGAAAACCTTAGATGGTGCTGTGGTAAAAGAAAGGCCTCTTTAAAGGGATAAATAAGCATAGAACCAAAGAATAAGGACTCAGTAATTATTGGCCAATAGAAGAGTGGTGGAAAAAGGTTTGCAAACAGAAGGAATAGCCTGTGTAAAACTCCTTAAGGTAAGAAAGAGCATGCCATATTTAAGACATGGAAAGAATGTGAGTGGCTAAGTTGAGTAAGGAATATCATAGCCTGGAATGGGATCAGAGAGGTATAGATAGGGTCAGACCAAGGAGAGAGTATTCTCTCTTAAAGCAGTGGTTTAATTTTTTTAAGGTATAAACCCTTTTTAAAATCATTTTAAGTAGAAGCTCATAGCATATAACATATACAATTGAAGCAACTCAGCTTAAAGAGTGAAGATAAGGGGTATTTTGAGGGTTCATGCTTCTCTACTTGTGTTATAGTTTTACTCCATGCAGTAGCAGCCCTTCCTGGTACTAAATCATGTAAGGTATCAGACCATGGTGTCCTTTGCAATTGATATCCAGAGAGGAGAAAAAAATTATCCAAGTTTTAATGTTCATTTTATAAGCATCAGCTCTAAAATTCAATAGCTAGAAATGGGAAGCTTCTGAATTCACCTGTACAGTTAATATAACTTGAACTACTGAAAATCACCCCAGTACTTTGCTTTTGGATATTAACATAATTGGAGTTTATAGAAGTCAGTTTAACATTTTAAAATTAGCATCTCCCAGTCATCTCTGATAGGAAATTGTTGATCACTAAAATATTTCTAGCACCTGAATTTCAAAGGAAGTCTGCTTGACCTTCCCCAGCTCAAGGCACATCGTCTCCATGGAGCAACAAAGCTAGCATTTAATGAACTGTACTATGTCCAGGCACTGTGCTGCATGCTTTACACAGACAATATTCAGTTTTTCTTTATACAAATGAGGAAAACAGTAGGCTCAGAGAGGCAGGGTAATTTATTTAAGGTTACCAGCTAATCGGGCCCAGGAACAGAATTGGAGTCTATAACTGTTTGACTATAAAGTATAAGTTACAGTTGAGGGAGTACTGGTTGGAAGTATACCAGTGCCATTTAGGAAGATGAGTCTCCAAAAGTGATTTTTGTCTTAGTTATTCACACACACACACACACACACACACACACACGTATGTATATATGTATTTCAGTTTTCTTACTCTTGTCAGACTTGCAACAGAATCAACATTTAGGTTTTAAGACAGGTTGTCAATTTAGTCTGTAACATTTTTAATTTTCTATACTCCTCTGGGGTGTCAGTCATCTGTCTTGCCATAGGAGAGGTTTGTCTTTCACTTCAGAATCTATTGGATTTCCTATGGTGATGTTATAAACAATATCAGTAATTCATAACTACAAGGCACTTCAAAACACCTTGCTACTTTTGGTTAGACTTAGAACATCTCAAAGTGCATGCAGAGAATTTTAAATGCTACATATTATTTAAAACAATGAATATTTATTATTACTATTTTGTGTAGGAAGAGGAAAAAACAGAGAAAGTGTCACAGAGTGGAAAAGGAAAAAATTATTTATATCAGAGGGAAAATAGAGCATGCCTTCTTACCTCTTCTGACTTCTGGCTATTAAAATCTGTAAAAATTAATAAATTGAGAAAGGAACTCACTGAATAAAGTAGCAGATAGTATTATATTTCTAATAAAGGCATGATTTAAAACATGGGTTCCCTGTGGATGATTTTCATGAGATGGAAATACACTGCCCACAGCACTTACCCGAGGAAATTTATCACCACATTTCAAATGCAGAGTGCTATAATTTGAGGGTGTTTGTCAAATTTCATGTGTTGAAAACTTAATTCCCAAATTCATATGTTGATGATATTTGGAGGTGGGGCTTTTAGTAGGTAATTAAGATGACCTAATCCCAGCCACTCAAGAGGCTGAGGTGGCATAATTGCTTGAGCCTAGGAGTTCAAGGCCAGCCTGGGCAACATAGCAAGACTCCACCTTAAAAAAAAATGATTAGATAACATCATCAGCATAGGGCCCCCATGATGGAACTGGTGGGTTTATAGGAAGAGGAGCAGAGACCTGATCTGGAACACTCTTCTCTCTTATTATGTGGTGTCCTCCCCTATGTTTTCATGCAGCATGAAGGTCCTCACAAGATGCCAGCACCATGCTCTCGTACTTGCCAGCCTCCAGAATTATGAGCTAAATAAACTCCTTTTCTTTACAAATTGCCCAGTCTGTGATATTCCATTATAGCAACAGAAGATGGACTAAGACATAGAGGAAAGTCAAGAAGGGCGAGTCTACCCAAGAATGGTAAAGGTGTTTCCCCCCTGGTGTCAGTTTTGACAAATTGGTGATTGTGAAGTATCCCATTTGGAATGATTTTGAAGCCAAATCTCAGCTAAATAGATTGCATCAGAGACCAACAAGCAATGTCTATCATGGCTACATGATGGGTTGTTTCTTGTGAAATGTAAATGTCAACTAGAAACTGAGTACTATAAGAGATGGGATAGATCTACACCAACTTAAAGGCACACACACACCCACATACACGCATATACACATATAAATGTTAAACACACACAATGTTTAACAAATTATTTTTAATTTTTTTTCTTTTTACAAAGTCCCCAATAAGTTTGGAGATGATTTACTTTTCTCTTTAATATAGAAGTAGAGAAACAAATTCTGTTCACTTTAGGACTCTAAATAATTGATTTAGTTCATGAAAATTTTATATTTGATAAGTAAAATATATAAACTAACAAATATGAATAAATGGATAAGTAGACAGTGTGCTCATTCAACACAGTGTGGGGGCAAGGCAAACTGGAAACTTGATTATGCAGTTGGGACAAAGCTGGAAACACAATGAGTTAGCTGGAGAAAATAAAGGACTGAAAAAGACTGGAATGAAAAAGGGGAACTCATGATAGAAAATGATCTTGTAAACTGTGAGGAGAAAAGAAGCATGTGCTTATATTTGGAGCTATTTGGAACTATGGCAAGAAAAATTGGCTTAACTAGAAACAGCCAATCATTTAACCCTCAGAATGGTGTTATGTGTGAAAAGTGAAATGATGGTAGCTAATGTTTATTACATACTCATATGCCAAGTGCTTTACAAGTATTATCTCTTTTATCTCAGATATAACAACAACAGAGTCCCTGGGAGTTTGTTATTGTTTTAACATGATAAAATCAGGGCTTAGAATGACCAAATGGATGTTTCAGACTCCCACTCTATCCAAGCAATCTAGATTAAGCTCACATACTTTCTTAATCACTGCTTATATTATTTTTCCAAAATAATAAGATATATGCTATTTTTTTCTCATTAAAAATAAGAATCTCTGAATATAAATCCAATATAAAAATTTTTTTAAAATAAATAAGTGTGGTAAGCTGAACAATGCCCCTCCTCTCCTCTCCCTCCGTAAAGATATTTATGTCCCAATTCCTACAGCCTGTGATTGTTACTTTACATGGCTAATAATGGCTTTGCAGATTTGATTACATTTGTGATTTTGAGATAAGGAGATTATTGTGGATTATCCCAGATGGGTCCTAAATGCAATTACAAGTATCCTTATGAGAGGGAGATGGAGGAAGATTTGACACAGACAAAAGAGAAGAAGGCAAAGATTAAAGTGATGTAACCACAAGCTAAGGAATGCCGGCAGCCATCAGATTCTGGCTGAATCAAGGAATGAATTGTCCATTAGAGCCTCTGGAGGGAGTGAAGTCCTGACAATGCCTTGATTCAGATCCTACTAAAGTGATTTTGGACTTCTGGTCTGCAGAATTGTGAAATGATAAATTTCTCTTATTTAAAACTAATAAATTTATGGTAAGTTGTTTTAACAGTCACAGAAAACAAATACGATGAGTTTAGAAAATAACAAAGTTGAATTTTTTTTATTCCAGAAACTCTCCCTAGGCCTTCCCTTCCCTTACCACATACTTCCCAGAACCTCAGATTTTACTTTTTTGTGACCTTCACCATATTCGCTTTTAGCTATCTTATCTCTGTATCCCAAGATGTCCAGTAAAACAACTGGCACATAGTAGGAGCTCAATAAATACTTCTTAAATGATCAAATAGAGCTCAAGGTACATGGTCAATAATGTGGTTGGATTGTGGCTTTTGTAACTCCTGGTAGGATAAAGTCCTCCAGAGAAGCTTATAGGTTGAAAACAGGGCATAGTAGTTATCACTGAGCACCCCACATGTGAGGATGAGTGGAAACAAAATGTGAATTGCTTAGTCATTTTGGAAGGCAAATTGCCTGTAAAATTACACAGATGTATGACTTTTGACTGAGCAGATCCCTTTTTTGGGAATTACCAACATATAAGATTATACAGGCAGAGGTATTTATTACAATGTTGATCATGGTATAATATCTTGAAAAAAGTGAGTATCTAACATTAAGAAAATTATCAAAGCAATCATGGTATGTCCACATCATGGAATATTATGCAACCATTAAAAAATTAAATAGAGCTATAACAAATTGACTTGGAGGAATGTCTATGAGATATTAACTAAGAAGAGAGAGATAAGGAAAAGTATTATATGATTTATTTCTTTAAACAAACATTGTCTATATGATATATTACGACATGTATAGTATAATCACATATGCAAAATATTACATATGACTACATAAACGTATCTACACACGTGACTATGAATATTGATAATTATAGTATTTTATATTGATACATAATACTAGCTGAATTGTTAATAAAGGCATGTTATAGGGTTAGTGATACGGTTAGTAAGGGAAAGTGAAAGTAAAAAAAAAACAAAACACAATGAAAGATCACCCAAGATAAGGCAAATATGCTATAAACCATTAATCCATTTCTGTAAATTTGTATTTACATGTAGATATACTTACAGATACTTTAAAATGATAAATGCAAAAAATACTGTATAGAAGCAAAATATCGTCTAGGGAATGGCTTCCAAACAGGAAAGTGGAACTTAATGGATTGATAGTGAAAGGGGAATTTGTTGGAAAAAATATGTTATGTTTCCAATAGGTCTGTAGTAATGTTGAAGTTTTGAAATACATTAGTTATAGAACAGGAAGGAAGGGTCAGCTGTGTGGTGAATCTAGACCTTAGCCAAATCAGTAGGAGTGCTGGGTTGCTTGGGTGTGGAGGTGGGTGCTAGGTAGAACATCTGAGGAGAAACAGTAAATGCGCACACTGCACCCAACCATGTGACCCAGGACTCCAGCCACCAACTCTTAATTCATCCCCCACCAAGCATGAGGAAATTAAGCCTCTATCCATACCAATCCATAGAATCAAATCTGCAAAACTAGGCTTGAACACAACTGTCTAACAAATGACCTAGATTGGTTTCCCCTAATGTATACTTTGGTAGTACTCTGATCTTTCTTTTCATAAGATTTGTCACATTTCACATTTATTTATGGAGTAGTAATTGATGTCTGTACTCCCTCCCTCCAAGCCCACCTTTCTAAGGGAAGACATTTAGACTCACTGTTGTATCCCCAGGACAGCACTGTGTCTGGCACTTAGTGAAACTTCAGAAATACTTGTTAAAAGTTCATAAACATGTCTTCTCTACTGGAAAATATGTAATGTAGTGATTCTTACTTTTTCTGTTGTTGTTTTTGGGCCCATTCAGAATTTTGTCAAAAGCTATGAAATGTCTTCCCAGAATTTTGTCACATTTTCTGGAGATTCATCGATCCCCTAAAGCCCATTCACGTAGGGTTAAACATTTCCAAAAGATGTTAATTCCTCATTTAAACAACAGATGTTAACTGTTATTGAATACTTATTATTTGTCAGACTTTGCATTGTTTTACATGTAAGATTTCAATTAATACTTACAGCTCTAGGAGGTAAGTCCTAATTTTATTTTTTAAACAGATGAAGAATCATTTTAAGAGAGATTAAGTTAGTTACCAAAGCTTGCAGTGCTAATTGGCAGCAAAGTTGGGTCTCAGACAGAGGTCTTTTATTAGTCCAGCCTGAGTTTGCACCCCAACCACTGAAAACCATCTGTCTGTTCTAGGTTCCCGCCTCATCATGACCAATAAAGTTATCCAGTGAAGACGCTTAATCTCCCCTAGTAAGAGTCTGAAATGATGATATTAACTTGAGCTCCTGACTTGATGTTAGCAAAGTTTCCTTGATCAAACAGGACAGGCTCTTCCCCCAACAACACTCTTGATGCTTAAAGAGCCTGCATTCCTGCTGCACTTGTTTAGCAACTGGCAGAGCTGTGACTCCAAATTATCTTGTGCATGTTTCAAACCATTTAAATTGTCATCGTAGGATTTTGCCTATTAGTAAAATACCATCCTGTGAATACTGATTATGTAAAATAGTACAATTGTCTGGTGATAGGAAAGCAATAACTTCTTGAATGTAGCCCAGCAGAATGACTGCTCCTTTTTAGTGAAATGTAAGGAAGTTGCTTGTGTAATATTCTTTGTGTAATTGGATTCAGGGTCCATTCATATTTTACCACATGTTGATAGAAAATAAATTGGCATCATTGCATATCTAAATGTCTGTTGTCACAGTTCAGGCTAAAGAGAATGAAATATGACTTGGACTTATTTTGCATTCTCTTCCCTTTCTTCTTTGGTGGTGACAACCTTTCCATCAGAGACTGAGTTAACCCAAGAACACTAAATGCAGTGGTAGCATGGAATTTAGCAAGCTAAGAGCCTGCCCGAGGGAAAGCGTTCCTGGTTAAATGGGGGGCCATTAGCATGCTGATGATTGATTAGCTGAGTTATTCACTTTTAAGCTTCATCATTTTCACATTTAAGGTAATTTTGGTCAGTAAGAGTAAATTATACTCGTTATATTCAAATGCAAATACATGTTTAGAAAGCACGTGGTTTAGAAAACAAGTAGGACACAAACCCAATGCTAATGCTTCTTTGGGGCATGTGCACACCTCTAGGGACTATTTCTATTTCCTTACTCTTAATAATTATCATAATGTCATGCCTCCCTCCATGAAATCAATAGACGCTTATTTGTGTCACTCTCCTCATGGGCATGTGACAGAACATATCCCCTGAAGTGAAGCTCCCCCAACCCTGTTTTATTTTTATTTTCCTTGTTTTCTGCAGCAGAAACTGCATTAATCAGATGTAACTTGGCTGAAAACATAAAGAAATCTTACATGATGCTCCTGGAAAAGACTGTCACGTCCCCAAGAGATGACAAAACTAGGAAATAACTTCATTTACAATACCTTCAGAATGATCACTGGCATTTATCGTGAATTAGGGATCTGTAAAAACTTGACCAAAGAGAACTTGCTCATGGTAAATTAAAAATGGTTGCAAATTCTTTATTATCCTGCCCATTGAGAGACGGAGTCTAACTGGATTTTCCTAGCTACCTGCTTGACCAGTTCAGAGGAAGTGGCATTCTGAGTCTTCCCAGGCAAGGTCATAAGAAGTCTTGCAGCTGCTGTTTAAGTCTGTTTATGCACTCTTTCTGAGATCCTTGAGACGCCATGTAAAATGTCTGACTACTCTGGGATGATGTGTAGGGGCTCTCCATGATATTCTAGAGTGCCCAGCCTTATAGACATTGTTTCCAAGTCATCAGTTTGCTTTTTTTTTTTTTTTTACTTCAATGTAGGTTTTATCATAATTAAGATATAATAAGCCAGCAGATCAGGAGACAACTGCCATTGAAAAGATAGTTTGTTACTCACAGTTCCCAAGAGGAGGAGGCATGCTGTGCTACTCAGGGCTACATGGGGAAGCACTGGGATTGGTCAAGAGGCTGGATAAGCAGGTTTAGAATTCGCTAATTTGAATAATTTTGCAGGCTCTGGGATGTAGGTCTGACTCAAGTTGTCTGGTACTTGGCCCTGGAAAGATTAGGGCAGAGAAATATTGGCCCAGAGTGTAAGAGTTCTGTGAGAGTCTGATAAAGGTGTGGTATTTGGATTGGTTGGTTTGCATATGAAAGGTTTTCTCACAGGGAATAGTTGTTATGTCTTGGAATTAGCTCAGTGGCAGGGAAGTGTCTCCCAAGGCCTCAGAAGCCAGAGCATCAAGACTACAGAAAGTAGGATAATATAGTTAATACCACCTGAAATGTAAGTGAAGTCATCTTAGGCCCTCAAAACCAGCCCATCTGCCAGCAGAATACTATTGTGGAGACTCCATCAATGCCATGCAAAACTGAAGAATTTGAGCTGAATCCTGCTCAAATTCCTGACCCACAGATTTGTGTGCTGTAATAAACAAGTCAGTTTCAGCCACTGAGTTTGGCATAAATTGTTATACAGTGATCGTTAATTTGGATATTGCGCTCCACCTTTGAGACCTTATACTTTCTGTTCCACATGTCAAAAGTCCATTTAAATGAGTATTTATTTTTGACCAATGCAAAAACTCAGCCAAAATTTAATTAAAGGTGATTGCTTGGTATCTTTTGACAGAATTATACTTGGATAATACAATTAATTAGTTTACTTTGAACAATTCTGATAAATAGGAAAATCATATATAAACTATACAATAATACAAACGAGTAACATGAATGACTCCTAGGTGTCTATACTATAAAATTACATTTTCAAACTTGAAGAAGCAGTGGAACTCATAGATTCTTTCCAAACTTACTCTGCCAAAGGATAGTTGGTGGGGCTTTCAGTTGATATAAACATACACGGACCATGAGGATAATGGTAATGTTGGAAATGCTACACAGACAGAGGAAGAAGAAAACTAATGCTATCTCTGTTTCCATAAAAATTGGTTTCAGAGGGTCCCAGGTTTTTCCCAAACAGTCATTGCACTACTGCCTTCAGTAGTGTCTGTGTTTCTCTGTCCTGTGGTTGCCTCCATCTGGAGTTTAATATGCACTCATCTCTTTTCTATTCCAGGGGGGATATGTAATGAAAAGCTCCATATTAGTCATCAGCTGTCAAAACTGATGAATTTCAATTACCATCCTCCGGTAGCAGTTCACACTAGAGAAGGAAATCAGGATAGCACATTGGGATAACACACTCATGACAGATCTATTTTAATTGCCTTCCTTATCCACATTTAACCTCTATCATTTTGACAAGAGAAAGAAACTCACTGAGGGGGTAACTTTTCCTGCCAGTGATCAAGGGGAAGAGGGTGGGCAAATAGCCTGCTAGAAGAGACTGCAACATCCATCAATATATGGACTGGCATTGATTGCTGGGGTCGCTTTCCTTCTCCTATGAGGCCTGCCATAGTAACTTTCTGCTATCAAAATACTTTGCATTTAATCAGCTGCCTGGATGGATGTTCCTGCTGATCATCCATAAATTATTTATCAATTAAAGGGAGTTGGTACAATTCTTTTGCTGTTTGTTTCATTTTCTGAGAGATGAGTTTTCAAGGACCCAAAGCAGAAGTTTCCCTTACTGGGTTCTCATTCCTTCTACCAATACTGCTCATTTAGCCTTTGGAGCGCAACCTGATGGTTGTATCAGAGGATAGCTGCAGTGATCAGTCACGTAGAGTTGTGCTATTTTGCTTTTGCTTCTTTCTTTTTCTTTAATTCTGAGGGATCAAAGTGTTTTTATTGAAATAAAGAGATTCTTTTTAATGTTGTTAATAAGACATATTAGAAAAGCACTTGTGACCTTTGGTTTTTCATTTACTCATTTCTCAGTGCATTTTCACTGTGGGTTCTGTTTCTCGAGTATTCTGGTTTCTGTTATAATCTGTTCAAAATTAGCTCTAGGTATCTTTCTATGACAATAATTAGCTAATATTTATTGGCCCTGACTGTGTTTCAAATGGCAATATTGACCATACAACATGTTATTTATTTTAATCTTCAAAGAACCCCTGTGAGGGAGATAATATTATTATTTATATTTTACAGATGAAAAAGAAGCTTGGGGGGGTTAAGTAGCTTGCTCAGGGTTATACAGCTAGAAAGTGGTGCCCAGAATTCATGCCCAGGGAGTCTGACTCCAGAATCTCCATTTGCAACTTCTGTGCTGCACTATTCATTGGCAGTCCATATCTGTATTGTTTTATTTACCATTTTAGTCATTTTTTACAGCCACTGTGAGGAGTAACATCCTCCTGGGGACCTACACATTCTTTAATGTTTTGAAAACTAGAAAAAGAAGACAATGTGGTTTCACCCTTCTTGGGAAGAGACAACAAGGGGTGAACTAATTTTCCCTAAGAATTAAGAGCCAGGAACAAGGACAGTAGTTAGATTTAAGAAAATTACTCAAGGAGTTGGCTAATGAATTGCTAACTTTATGAAAGAGTAAAGTTGTAATGGAGCCAGAGGGACCTAAATGGGACAGAATCATTGGATATCTGTGACTCCTCTGTAGTTTTCTCCAGGTGTGGAACCATAGCAGAACCCGGATACTTTCTCTTTTATATCCTCTTTTCTCCTCATTTAGTTCATATTCCATCTGGATCTAGAGGATTATAAGAGCTGTATTCACACAAATGTATAATATGATAACACATGTCACCCCCTTAATTCTAATTTTTAAAATAATGGAGAAAAACCTGTCAGTCAACAATATTGACTGGTTACCTACAATGTATGTAATTTTAAAATGTGCAAAATAATGTTAAAAATACTGTAGCCCTTCTGAAATATCAGGATGTCAAACAGACGATCCTTTTACTAGGTGGAAGGACTGAGAAACAGAGTGAAGTGTTAGCAAATTTCCAGTTTTGAGGAGGCAGTTAAGGCAGAAGAAAGAGCTTATAATGCTGTGAATACCAGGCCAAGAATGGCCCAGGAGGAGGCAAATTACAATCAGTTATTAATCATAGTGGAATTGAGAGGGGTTAAGGAGGTAATTAAAACCTTCCTCTGCATAGAAATTACAACCTTTAAGTTGAAAGAATAGCTTTGGTGGAATTTAATAGAACTCTTCCTAATTATTTAAAGGATAAATTCTGGTGTTTGATAGAGTGTTCCTTTTTAAATAAAAGCAAATCAAAACTACCCAGGGGTATGTGAATTAACTGTGCTCATTTATAAACTATAAAGTGCTGTATATCTAAGACACTGCATAAGACAAGCTGAAGACATATCTATGAATGTATTCAGACTTGGAGTGCCAAGATTCCTTATTCTTGTTTAGAAAGTATCCCAAATGAGATGTAATACAATTCAGGAAATCTCAAGTCTCCTTTAGTTTTGCTTGGTGTAACTGAGGAGCCTGTGTAATGCAGGAATGCCTGTAGAATGATTAATATAGAAGCACAGATTTTAGTCATAAATATAATAGTTATCTCTGTCCCTGGAAGTATGACACATTTATCATGTAGCTCTTCAGTAACTGACAGTTAGGGCTTGGGGAGGGGCTCACATTTATTGAATACATATTATCTATTAGGGAACGTCTGGGCTTTGTATATTACTTTATTGAACTCTCAAAGAGATTCTGCTAATAGGCACCATTAGTACTGTTATGGATATAGGGAAACTTAGGCTTAGTAAGTGAAAGTAAAATGGCCAAATATCATAAGGCTGTAACTCCAGAAGCTGAGTTTATAGCTAAGGTCACAGGTCTTTAAAGTATATACTTTCTGCTACTATATCATGCTATCTTATAGAGTATTATAGGTTCTTCCTGTATATGATAGGATTTTAATAAATGTTTGCTGTGTGAACTCTGAAAAATCAGTTCATCTACCTGTACTCAGTGGACTTGAACTTGAGTAGAAGTAAAAGTAAAATAAAGTGCAATTAAAGACTATACATGACTATTATTAAAATGATAGACATAAACACGTATAGGCAGTAATGTTTACAGAAACTGAATGAACAGTGCTATTGAAGCCAAGTACTCAAAAAAGGACAGTTAAAGAAGAGAACAGTTTGCATCATAAAATATGCAATCTTGAACTAAAATGTTTACTCCAAATCTTTTTGGTAATCCCTTCAGAAGAACATATTACCGGTTTTCAATATTATATACTGGAAGGTGCCTAAAAGCCTATTTATCCTACAAGAATTTTACTGCAGCCTTGGAGCACATTTTTCTTTCAGTAATGAGGCAAATTAACCATATTTTCAGGTGAATTTTTTTCATAGACCACACAGGCCACCACAAGCTTTTCCCAGTAAAAATGTCCTCTGGAGAAATGTTTTATCTAGGTCCTCAAGAAAAGTTTAGAACTGGCACCATGTTCTTGGGAATAAATATCTCATTCGAGCAGGGTATGCTTGACCTTGAGAAGCAGCTGTAGATTCTGAACACTGAGCCATGTGACTTCCCAGAGGCCACAATCAATCTATTGCTGACTGTGGTGTTGACTCTGTATCATTTTGAGTCTGGAGGAAAAAAAAGGCAGAAGTAGCTTTTGACTTAGCTGATTTGGTTAGAAGGGCCCCTGAAGACCAGTTTGGATGACAGAGGAGTCAACCTGCAGCCTCTCTGTTTGAGATGATTCAATTAAGGCGCTTCAGTTGACATCTATATAACGTAATGTGAATTGCGTCAAATTGCAGGGAAGCATGGTACATTCAAATTTTGCCCCTTATTCTTCATTACCACATGAAAAAGTTTTTATTTATCTCATTTTAGATTGCTCCCAGATCATTTTCCAGGTTATTTTACTTTCTTATTTGCCCCTTCAAGGTTTTTTGTTTTTTTTTTTCTGGTTTATTTTCTGATTGCAGATTTTGAAGCAGCTAAAATAAATCAAAATTATAGCACAGAACATATCCAATATTTGGTTAATTAATATGTGTAAGATGCTTACAAAGACTTTATATTATTTCATTTACTCTTGTAAAAATCTTATGAATTAGTTACTGTACCATTCACATTATACAGATGAAGACATTGAGTTTTAGAAGCTTGTGTACATTTTTTCAAGGTTATGGACATGATATAAAGGTGGATTCAAGCTTCAGACTGAGACCGGTATTGTTACAAAATCCATATACATATCCTAAGACTCTATGCTGTCACCCTTCAGCTTAATTTGAGAAAGCTGTAATCTCAGATGCATTGTCTCTTTTATCATGTTTCATTCACGTGAGTTCACTCGCTCAACATTCATTTATCAAGAGGATGCTATTTGCCTGTTACCAGGGAGAGACTAATAGAAGACACAACTTCTCTCTCCCCAAATTTATTTGTAAAAGCTAAAATTTGGTGTGACATATCAATTCTGATCATCATTAACATCGATTTATTCAACTTTGTATTATTTCATTTACTGATTTAAACCACGTCAATATCCCTCCCCTTCTGGTAATACTTAATCCAAAGCATAAAGATCTTTGCTCCTGTCCTCTTAGGTCAGAATTTCACAACAGACTACCCAGTTTCCCTGCATCCTTTTTGCCTTCATCTTGATCTCTTCTGTGATGCCTCTCAATTTACTTTTTTGCCTTGATTTTTTTTGGACTGACGCTCAGAAAATACTTCTATCCTCAGAAGGAAACGCTGTAATTAAATGATTTTTCTTCTCTTGTTTGTCCTTCATACAGAGATGCCCAACAAGAATAACAAACCAATTAATGGTTCATAACCTGGTCTTTAAGTTCAAGTGAAACATTTCCATATTTAGAGGAATTTTTAGATTCATTATCTTTTTGGTTCAACATCAACAACTGAGCTTTTTTTTGAATACCACATCTCTTCTCTATTAGAGTAGTTATACTGCTGTGCAAAATAGCTAGATTTGTATATTTCTATTATGTCACAGTATTATAAGTTCTTTATGGGCAGGAACACTGTCTAATTCATCATGGCCCTCACATCATCTATGTCTAGCACAGGGCCAGTGAGAAGACATTCAATAAAGATGGTTGCTCCAAATTCTTTTCTTAATGATATGTGTATTCACCTATGCATTGAAAACACATTGGCAAGCTAAATCAGGCAAGGTCCCTGCCTTCATGGAGTTTATAGTCTTCAAATTATTTTGGACAGGGTAGACAGAAGGAAAGGGAAAAGTAATAAAGGAGAAATTCATATTATAAGAGTAACTGCAGTATGTGAAATAATATTAGCTATCTTATATTTGCTATTCCATTTAATCTTTTATCTATATCCCATAACAAAGGAAGTAAATTAAACTTTCCTTAACATTTGTGTTACTTGATAATATGAAAATAAACATAAGTCATTAGCCTTTCTGGAGCATGGTAATTTGCTGCTTGGTACTTCTGGAAGTCCCTTTCATTTAGCAAAGCTAGGAGTTAGATTTGCTTTTGCTATTGCATTTGAGCTCACCATTGCCTATAGTAAGCATATTACTTCCTTTCTTAATATTCTTCTCATTCTTTGGGTATTAATTGGTGATAACTCACTACTCTGTTATATGTAATTTTAAAAGTATATATTAATAACCAAATATTTATGAAATGTGTTTTTCCCCTCCAAATTTTAATATGGGGTCCAGCTGGGAGAAATAAGTAGGCCTTATATAGCTACCAAGATGAGAGTTTGTTTTTTATTTCTTAGGCCACTTTTTTTATTTGGAAGATTATTTCTATTATTTTATTCTCTCTAGCTTGTATATTATAGAAGTACCAGTTGACAGAGACTGATTTAGGAAGAAAACCGCCCCTAGAAAGCTACATATAAATATTCAGTTGCTCTAAGGGATCGAAATAGCCTTTTACCTCTTGCCTGAAGTCAAGATCTTCGTATCCAGGTTTGAAGCATAGTTGTACACTGTGGCTCTAAAAAGTGCTCTCCCTTGCAAATGAGACAGAACTTATTTTGAAGAAGGGAATGAAATATGTCAGGTTAACCCAATGGGTAGCAATGAGATTAAATTTGGAAGTTGAAGAGCATCAGACCAGGCCTGATGGAAAGTATAGTGCCAACTTGTAGTAAAGATCTCTCAGGACTACAGAGACAAGATGACTAGGGTCTGTTTATAGATCAAAGAGATCAACATGGAGGCGCAGCACTTTGATCACAGAATCTTAACAAGCCAGATATTGATTTGGTTTATAAGCAATCACAAGAGTCTAAACTGTGTTTGAGTAGAGTAGAAGGGAAGAAATAAATAAGCTATCTGTTTCACTTAAGAGGGAAGATAAAAGACTGTCTGCTTAAGTAGGTGCATTAAAATATAAATCATCAAGCATTATTGAAAGAGATAAGGATGGAAAAAGAAGAATAGTTTTGAAGCCAGCCCTGTCTTCTCCTTGGTGATTATTAGCATTAGATATTAAATGAATGGCTTAATATAATTAAATACAAGTCCCTGTCTGTGAGTTCTGACCCTTTGGGTCTCTAGTAAGATTAAAATGGCAAAATGTGCACTTAAAGTTTAACAATGTAAAGTTTTGAAAGATTGTTGTGTATGATTTAATTTTTTAAAATAATTTTAATTGCCATCAAATTTGAATGATTTTTTCCAATGTAACCAAATAATCACTTTCAAGGGTCTCCAAAGAGTAACAAAGCTTTTGCAAATAATTTTTAGTTTTTCTTAATGGTGACAAATGTTTTCTAAATGCCAATTTGCTAAATTCAAGATGTTAAGCTTGTAAATGCCAAAGATAGCAGGTTAAATGTGATGTAAGGTAGAATAAGAAAGAACTTAAAACTCACAGGACAGGAAAGCAAAACAGGAAGAAACATCAACAGTAGAAATAATACAGTTTCACATGACTTTATGTTGCCAATAAGTGTAGATATTCCAGATCTGACATTTCAGATTCCTAGAATATCAAAATGATGTCCAAGAGCACTTAAGCATATGGTACATTCTATAACGGTCTTTCTTAAGCACCTTTTTGACTTTGGGACAGTTGGGTGGTATTTTTTCATAACTTGAATAGAATTTAAAGAGGGAGTAATTTTTAAGCTTTTTTGCTCACAGATCCATTTAAACAGCTGATGAAACTTATGGATATTCTTACTATTAAAAGGGTATATATGTACCTGCACACACAATTTTACACACAGATTATGGGTTATTATATTTGCCAACCCAGACCCTCCAGCAACAGATGCTGAAATTCAAGAGACTGATGAGGGGTGAGGTCTGTGAGCAGCAATAGGGAAGGAATGGGAGAAGGAGATGACATGATGCAGGTCTGCCCCCAGTGAAGGAGAAAAGGAAGAAAGGAATGTCAGATGGAGCCATCTTGGACTGTGGTACAATTCTATGAGGGCTCATCAAGGCTGTGAGAGTCCTCCAGCTGCAGTTACATATAAGAAAAATTCTCATCTTCTAGGGCCAGGTTCCTTATTATCCCTGCCATGCTCAGCACTGGTTGGGAGAAGTCTGTGGGGTGTGTGGGGTCCATGAGAACATCTTAATAAATGTTGGCTGCTTAGTATTCCATGGTGTATATGTACCACATTTTCTTTATCCAGTCTATCACTGATGGGCATTTGGATTGATTTCATGTGTTTGCTATTGCGAATGGCACATGCTTACCTATGTAACAAACCTGCATGTCCTGCACATGTATCTTGGAACTTAAAATTAAATTTAAAAAAAATGTTGGAAGGCAGCAACTGAGTTCATAAGTCAATTACACTCCCTGAAGCTGGAGATCTGAGAGGCACATCCTCATGGATCCCATGATGAAAACCTTGGCTTTAAGGAAATGTTAACAGTTATAATGAGTAAAGAGATGGTTCTTTTTTTTAACAAGATAGTTATCAAATCTAAGTGTATGACTTAATCTTCAGGTAATGACTTAAAATGAGTCAGAATCTGTGTATCACTCTAGAAATTAATTCAAGTCCAAATGTACTGTGGACTCGTCCAATGATTGATGCTATTTATTTGTTAGTACCTACTCTGGGATAAATATGGTACTGAGCAATTTATATTAATTAATTCAATGTGAGATATTATGATATTCAATTTCACAGTTTAGGAAGTTGAGTAACTCACCCATGTATCTAGAAACCCAAATCACTTCTAATGCTTTTATTATCTACTTAGCATATGTATTTCTGCATATACATCTGTACAATATCAACAGCTACAAAAAATAACATTGGGATCATGGTGCCTGTAGAGAAGGAAAAATGGACATTGTGCAGGAAGTTCAGCCTCCTCTTTATGACAAAGTCATCTTCCCTACTCTATGAGAGGTCATCTCTAGTCCGTTCCATCTTGTTGTCCAGCAGTGTACATGAGGAACAAGAGGGAAAACATAGAACTGAGGTGAGAAATAAAACCTGTCATAATGTTTAAAGAGACTGAGGAAACATAACTGAAGATTTAAAAGTTACCTTCAACATAAAGTGGAATTATATGAGAAATCCATGTAAATAATGATGGGACAATAAGAAAAGGCTTCTTTTGCAGCAGGAAGATTTAGGTTAATTGGAAGGAAGAGCTCTTTTTCAAGGTTACTAAACAAGTGAATTATGTATAAAATAAATGGGAATAGATGAAAACAGAAAACAAGATAAAAACAGGATATATTATCAAGCCTTCTATTTCAGAAGGATGATCCAGGAATCACCCCTTTGTAATTTAGGTACTTTTGAAAAGAACATCCATGTATTTCAGTTGACTTCAAGCCTTATTTTTAACTGAACATATAATAAGAAATACACTTTACACCACAATACAATATACATGCACACACACAAACATGCATTTATATTTCATAGTGTCCACAGCTTGCTATCTGCAACACATTCTATTTTGTTTATTTTGTTCTATTCTGTTCATTTCTATAATGTTCTATTCTATCCTATCTTATCCTAGTCTAATGCATTAAAGAATGCTCATCATGGTCAACTTAATTGATTATACTACCTTCTAATGACTCAAAATTTATACAATTTATTGAGTCTGTAAGTCTCCAACAGACTACTGATTTAACGACAAGAATAATGGCATCATTGAAGAAGGAGAAAAGCGATGGGAATAGTTTTGGCACATCCTTATATTGTGTAGTTATGGAGTAACTATATAATAGAGTGGAGTAACTATTTTGGGGTGAGAGGAGTAATGCTCCAATTAGTTCTCTATTGTATAGTTACTCCATATGGAGTTCTCCATATAGACTTCTCTATTGCATGTTATATATGCAGTATCAAATGTTGTGTAGAGAACAGTTTTCAGTGGCCACTGAGTCACTGCTATTCTATTGTGCCTATTCTAGGTATCACTACACAATATGGAGAAATACATGACCTTGTATGTAAGAACTGTTGGATACTTCAACACTAAAATAGGGAAGTTACCTTCAGGAGAAAGTGGATTAACTCAGGGATCAACTGAGAGCTAAGTTGTAGGATGACATGAGGCTAAGGCTCAAGATCTCATAAGTGGTTCTCATTTTTTGAAAGTTGTATCTATCCAGAGGTTAAACACATTGTCATTGGTCACAGTGGTGCAGTGGAAGAACAAAATTGGTACTGAAATAAAAATATTTATCCTAGTAACCTCAGCTTGTTATTGAGCTCAGTTTGTTTAATAAATAGGTGTTGAGCAAATGTTGTATACTAGACTCTGCTCATGCTGAGCATCCAAAGACTAAAGGTTGACCCTAGGCTCTGCATCATCCTGCCTTCTGACTTCTAGTGGGGTTTGGTCAAAGGGAGACACCAGCAGGTGATTGGAAAGTGGGAAGAGAGAGGTTAAGGCTTTTCTTTCCTTGTCCCTCCTGTTTTTTCTGATGTGTTTTCTGATAATGGTTGTTCCCTCCGTAACTCCAGTTCTTGTAGTATAGCCCTGTCTTCATTGCTTCAGCTCTCAATGCTATAGTAACACCTTTTGCTCCCCTTGCCTTTGGGTGCCAGGGATGACTTAATGTTACTAATGTCTGTGTCTTTAACTTCCCTTGCTGGTTTTACTAATCCTTCCCAGAACTTTGTAAGCATATTTTTAATTTTTTTGAGCTATTTAAGTACCATTCTGTGCCTGCTGAGACTTTGACTGTTATAGGAGACTCCATACATAATATGAGAACAAAAGGAGAAGTATCCCAAAAAAGAAATTCCACACTGACCTTTTTTAGAAAGATCTCTTCTGTACATGCGGTGATGCTGGGGGCGGGGGTGGCAAGGCTGTTGAGAAAGGTTACTTGAGATAGGATATTAATAATTTAACACAGGAATAAGAAAGTATCAGATGATGCTATAATAGAATTTACCCTGAGATAGTCATTCAAATTTTTACTATTGTGTCTTTTCCTTTTTGCATCTTGGCTGAACTATCTTTTAGTTCAACAAAATGTTACCACTTTGGAAATATCCGTGAGCTCATCTCACATTTATTTACTAGTGAAGAATAATGAGGTGCTTAAGGGTATAATGTGCTTATAGGCTGAATGCTGGAGTTATGCCTTTGGGGAGTATTTTCTTTTAATATATATTCACTTTCTCAGAGCATAATATCCTCACTTAAGGCGCATCCTAATTTCATTAAAAACTGAAAAATGGGGACTCGTGCTAATGTTTGTAGTTGATAGACTTTTCTGTAGGTTATTCTACCTATTTTGTATTTCTTTGGCTGCTGTGACCTTTTTACCTTGATCCATTTGACAGGTTAGCTAATTTAGCATGAAATAGCAAGCAACAGAAAGCTATCTTCTTGCACATCCAAGAAAGACATGGATATGCTGGAGGAAGCTAGACAAACCTAAATTTTTGACCTTTTTTTTAAATGTGTGCTCCAGCCCAGTGAGCTTATTACAGGAAAGTCTGTTAGCATCCTGCACATATTGGCAGATGACTGGTACTGAGCACGTGCTGACCTCCTAACGGGATCAGAGAAACCCAGTTTGTGTATAACCCATCCTTGCTACATAGCAAATTATTGTCATTACTTGCATTACACAAAGCTGCTTGATATACATTAAAGAGAACCTTTTGAACTCCGCACTCATTTCTTTTCTCTTTTCCCATTTTTCTGATTTCTATAGTGAGACTGCCGTGTAGTCTTATCATATGTAATCATACTTTGGACAGTTAATGAATATGAATGTTGTTTGTGCTGACTCTTGCAGCTGTAAAAGGCTAGATATGGAAGCAGTGCCAGCTTTTATCTTAAGAAAAGTTTCAGGAAATAATGCAATGTCGAGTCTGTCAGATTCAAAGGGGACATCAGGGTCGAGAGAAATGAGTCTTGTATGTAACTTTTTCCTCTTGTTCCCCTAAAAGGAAAAGAAAATGAAAGTTAAGACAGGATTCCCCTTTCTCTTTTTGCAGATTCAAAAGTATGGTAAAAATTATCAGAAAAATATTTGCAGGTTCAAACAACTGCCCTTATGGTGTATCTAGTGGTTTTGGGTTCTTAGTCAAACAATGGTTCTTTTTTGTTACACCTTCCTAATGGCTGGTGTTATTTTAGTGTGCAAAGAGTAATGCACACTTTGTAATAAACTCCAATCCATATTCCATGATAATTGTATAGAGCCTGAAATTATAGGAGTATATGGCTTTTCAAGTAAGGGCTCAAAGTGACAACAGTTGGAAAGAGCCCTGGGTTACAATCTTGACTTGACTGGTAATTTACTTGTTGACTTTGGACCATTCTTTTCACCATACTTTAAGAGATGGGGTTAGACTATGTAATTTTGCAGTTTTAACACTTTGATTTTGATGTTAAGATTAGCTGTCTAAAGGTGGGACTAACCTTGACTACTAGCAAAGGAACATAGTTAATGGTAAAGTTTACTCATAAATCTCATAGTACTTTTCAAGTCACATTTCAGCCACTTTGTAGAGAAATGTTTAAAATCAATCTGTTGTATGTCATTGGGCTGGAAGGAGGCCAGTCTGAATTTGTAAAAGATCCAAGATATGCAGATTTTAAAAGAAAGAGAATGTTACTACTACTGTCTTTCTCAAATAAACTAGGTATAAAAATGTAGCAAGAGTATTTTACCAAATAGATTGCGACAGGCCTGTTTTTCACTTCAATATACGCAGCTAATAGGTAATGCATATCTTCATATTTGTGCAAATGAGTAAAACTCAAATATTTGCAATTTTACACATTTTTGCACATTTTCTATACTTCAGTCCTCAGAATAATTGTAGGTAACTATTTTAACAGTGATTTTTTTTTTTTGAGAGAGAGTCTCCCTCTCACCCAGGCTGGGGTACAGTGGCGCTATCTTGGCTCACTGCGGGCTCCACCTCCTGGGTTCAAGTCATTTTCCTGCCTCTGCCTCCCGAGTAGCTGGGACTACAGGCACCCGCCACCATTCCCGGCTAATTTTTCTTATTTTAGTGGAGACAGGGTTTTACCGTGTTAGCCAGGATGGTCTTGATCTCCTGACCTCACGATCCACCCACCTTGGCCTCCCAAAGTGCTGGGATTACAGGCGTGAGCTACCACGCCCGGCCAAGAGTGATATTTTCTATGAATGACATCATGCAGATGTCCTTGCCTAATGCTTTGAACTGTTCTACCCTTTCTTGAACTCATGCCCATAATTGATGGGCCAAGTGTGGTATACCATCTAGTGGGTCACTATGGAGAAGAAAGTTGTTGCACACTTTGTTGTATAGGATAGAATGGGAATTGGGTTATGGTTGTCACCTTTACATTGGTTCTCTGTATGTCAGTGAATCGTGTGAGGATGAGTGTATGGTCTACAGTTCATTGAACTGGGTTGCATAATTATCCAGTCATTGGTGCCTTATTTAGGGCCATTTAAAATTCACATTTAGTGGATCAGTAAATACTATTATGTAGTATGAAATGTGGTATTACCACATTGAGTTAAGTAAAACTAATTGCCAAAAATGAGGTTCTAAGTGTCTCATGTGACTGTGAGAAGGTGAGATTGCAAAGTGTCCAGATTAGAAACTGAAGCATGTCAACATAATTTGAGAAATATGCAGAAGTCTTTTATATGAGAGAATACAGTGAATTAATTCCTGAGAGGTGACATTAAACTAGACAAAACATCCAAATATAAAAATTAAGAGGAGCACAAATACAATTACTCAAAATAGATTAGGTGTTAGGTGTTCATCAAAATTCATATGCCCATGTGAGTGAATTCTAGATGATGTCATGTGACATGAAATGATATACCTATTAGCAGACCTGGTTTTTATATCCCAAGTGCACTACTTCTTGCTTATTCTCACTATGGCTTACTGGGATAGAGTAACTTACAGGGAAACTATGGAAGGCATGTTGAAGATGGCAAGCTTTCACTATCCCATATCTTTGGATAGCAGCATGAAGGAAGACTACCCTGACCACCTGCTAACTTGTCCCATATTGTTACATGAACAGTAAATCTTCTATTTGTTGACACTATTTGTTAAAACAGTTAGCTTTACCCTAATAAATACAACATCTAAATAATATATAAATTATACTGCAGTCACTTATAACCTTTTTGTGGGGTCATAAATCTTACTGATAATCTTTTGACATTTCTGGAAATTTCTTCCTTAAAAATGCTTATATTCAGCATATTCCATATTTTGCAAATGATTTCCTGAACCTTATGAAGTGCGTGTATGGATATTAAAGATGTACAGTTAAAGAATATTAAAATTCAGGAATAGTGCAAACAATTACTGAGGGTCATATAGGAAGACTAATTGGCATAAGATATTTCAAAATAGGTATTGAAGATTTTTATCATTTTTGAAAGATGCAGGTCTGTAGCACTCAATTTTCAAAAAAAAATGTAGTTTATTAGGCAGAAAACCTAGCCACTGGTAGTAGAATTAGGAGAGCCATAGGCTTAGCTCTCAGCTTCTTGAGTTCTACAAGAAAAGGTCTGTAATCAGGGCAATAGATTACTAACAGATTTTATGTGAATTAAGGTTTGTTTTTTTGAGACACAGTCTCACTCTGTCACACAGTTTGGAGTGCAGTAGTGCAATCATAATTTACTGCAGCCTTAACCTCCCAGGCTCAAGCAATATCCTCTTGCCTCAGCTTCCTGAGTTGCTGGGACTATAGGTTTGTGCCACCATGCCCAGCTAAAATTTTTTTAAATTTTACTTTTTGTACAGACAGTTTCTCCCTGTGTTGCCCAGGTTGGTCTTGAACTCCTGGCCTCAAGCTATCTTCCCACCTTGGCCTCCCAAGGTGCTGGGATTAAAGGCAAGGGCCCAGCAGTGAATTAGGGCTTTTAGTTTCAAGAAAGAGAGGCTTATGAAAGTGAACTAAAATCGTGAGAGTTGATAGTAAGGCTACAGAAGAAAATACAGAGACTAGAATTTCACAGAAATAATAGCAGGCCTTGTAATGTCATGTACAGTTCACCCTCAGACAACGTAGACTTGAACTGTGAGGGGCTATTAAACACAGATTGTCTTCCACCTCTACAATCCTAAGCAAGAAAGATGAACCTTTCTTCTCCTTTTTCATCCCACTCAATGTGAAAACAATGAGGATGAAGACTTGTATGGTAATCCACTTTCACTTAATACATAGTGATTCTCTTCCTTATGCTTTTCATAATAATGATTTTTTCTAGCTTACTTTATTGTAAGAATACTGTATATAATATGTATAATGCACAAAATACGTGATAATAGACTGTTCATATTATCTGTAAGGCTTCTAGTCCACAGTAGGCTATTAGTGAGATTTTTGGGGAGTCGAAGTTATACTTGAATTTTCAACTGCATGGAGAGGCAGCATCCCTAACTCCCCTCATTATTCAAGGGTCAACTGTATTACTAATTGGTTCTGAATGTAAAGCAGCTGAAAGTCAGGGTATAGTGTCTTTTTTTTAGAAATGCAACTCTGTTTTTTTGGATTTGTAATGCTGTTAACCATCATTAAGCCACTCCTTTATTTTGCATTTGGTTCGGTTTAAATCTAATTTTTTTCCTCTACTAACCTAATGCTTCTGCCTATTATGAAGCAAAAGATAATTTGGTTCACTTAGTTATTTACAATCACAAACTCTGGATATTTTGTCATACTGGAGAACCACATAGATTGAACTTGTCTTCCAGGGATTAAAGTATAACCTTCAGAGACTTCTCTCAGTTAAAATTATGAATGGGCAGCTTCCCAAAGTATGGAATGTAATGTGGCTGTGGCTGGCGTTACTAGTCATCTAGTGTAACCATTAATACCTAGTAAATCTACTCTCTGGAAAAAAAGAAAAGGTTCCTATTTGTAGTGTTTGCCAATTTCCATGGTGTAAATATTCTCATCCGGACCAATTTCTGCTACCTATGGTTTTAAAAGTGACTTAAAATTTTCTAAATATTTAACAATTGAATTTTATGGTCCAGAAGTTTTGGGCATTGGTACATCACTTGAACAAGAACCTATGTTAAACCAGTAAATTAATTGAAAAAAAAATACACATCACTCATGCCAAGACTGGAATTAATCAAACTGACTAGAAGAAGTTTAAGACTCCCAGAATATATATATACACACAATACACACACATCATCTCACACATATACACAATTACAAACTTGCTTAGGAAATAAATATTGCCATTTCATATAACACTGACAACAACCTCAGCTCTTTGCCCTTGGGAATTACAAGGTCTGCAGCAAGATCCCTGCTACCTTTTCAGCAACACAAAGTGTTCTCCAATGAAAGGATGTTTGAGAGAGCTGTAATGAGACTCGACAGGAGTTTAATATATTGAAGACCTAACATTGATTTAATTTTATATTTGCATTCATGATATATGCTTATACTCAATTTCCCTAACTGGGTCTGACACCTTTATTGGAATACTTGCAGCATAGACAAGAATGGCTTACATAAAATATGACAGCATGGTTTGGACCAGATGGAAGTTTTCTGACCTGATGTGATGTGGCATCTGAGGAGCTGGTAACTGCTGGACTCAATATGCTCATTAACTGAATAGGAAACCATTACAGTCTTGAGATGAGCTGATCTGACCCCGATCCCATGCATACCCTTCTCTCTTTATTCATGACAGATTTGGGGCCATGTGGTATAAGAGAGCCTGCTTATTATCTCAAGCTCCATGTTAACACAAAGCAGGTAAAATGGACAAGGGAATCATTGCTGAGACATGGGAGTAGTGCCACAGAGATTATGTTGACTAAAGGAAGAAATGATAGAGACTGGTATAAACATTATGTCCCATATCTTTATGACCTTATTATAAACATAAAGCACAATTAATTTTTCCTCAGTGTTGCCTCCCTTTCTCTGTTTGGACCTAGAAACTATAAAGTCAAGAAAATCAGATCAATATCCTTTTCTTTTACTTCTTACTTATTGTTTTGGTTTACTTGGCACATTTTCTACCTTTATTGTTTGTGCTGACTCTGGATTTATGTAACTTTAAGACATCCTAACTGACATAGAAATCAACCACTATGCAATATCTAAAGGAGGCTTATTATAGGACGTAGTTCTTGAGATGGGCTTAAATAATTATAATAGATGAATGTATTGAACTGTTGGAGAGGTTTTCTGAGGTTCGAAGACCTGCACAGTTTACCATTATCAGTTGAGGGGAATGTGTTTCCTAGTCCATTTCTATTGCTATAATAGGACATCTGAGACTGAGTAATTTATGAAGAAAAAAATTTGTTTTACAGTTCTGGAGTCTGGGAAGCCCAAGAACATGGTCCCAGTATCTGGTGGGGGCATGTTTGTTATGTGGTGGAGGGCATCACATGGTGAGAAATTAAGAATGTGTGTGTCACCATAGGCCTCTCTTTCCCCTCTTAGAAGGCCACCAGTTCCATCATGGGGGTCCTGATGAACTTATCAAATCCTAATTACTTCTCAAAGACCCCCACCTCCAGTCAGCATATGGGATATTAAATTTCTAACACACAAAATTTGGGGGACATATTCAAACCATACTCATATGTAAGCAAGTCAGGGTAGATTTTTTCCCAGAGAGGCCTTGCTTAGAGATAAATTCAAAGTTCACAGTAGTTGTGGTAGTAATACACAGCCTAAATGTTACTAAGCTGTCCCACTGAGATTTATTCCTAGAAGTCTCTATCTCCTGACAGGTACCATCCCCAGACCATATTGTTTGGCAAGTTGCTGCCTGGTGGCCAGCAATTATACTGTCTCTAAAAACATCCCCAGAAAGTTAAACCTCTATAAAAAACTGAACCCTTCTGCAAATTATAGTCTGGTGCCAAAAATTATCAGATTATATACATCTAAATAATCAGGAGTATTTGTTAAAATATAGTGATAGTGTTTGGCTCTGGATCTTCACCCAAATCTCATGCTGAATTGTAATCTCCAATGTTGGGGGAGGGACCTGGTGGGAGGTGATTGGATCACAGGGACAGATTTCCCCCTTGCCATTCTTGTAATAGTGGGTGAGTTCTCACAAGATCTGTTTGTTTGAAAGGGTGTAGCACTTTCCCTTTCTCTCTGTCTCCCCCACCACCCGCCCCACCTACTGGCCATGTGAAGACATGCTTTCTTCCACTTCACCTTCTGTCATTATTGTAAGTTTCCTGAGGCCTCCCCAGCCATGCCTCCTGTACAGCCTGTGGAACTATGAGTCAATTAAACCTCTTTTCTGCATGAATTTCTCAGTTGTAGGTAGTTCTTTATAGTAGTGTGAGAATGGATTAATACAGAAAGTTGGTACCAGAGATGTGGGGGCATTGCCATAAAAATGCCTGAAAATGTGGAAGCCACTTTAAAAGTGGGTAACAGGCAGAGTTTGGAACAGTTTTGAGGGCTCAGAAGAAGAGAAGATGATGAGGGAAAGTTTAGAACTTCCTAGAGACATGTTAAATTGTTGTTATCAAAATGCTGATAGTGATGTGGACAGTGAAGTCCAGGCTGAGGAGTTCTCAGATGGAGATGAGGAACTTCTTGGGAAGTGGAGTAAAGGTTGCTTTTGCTATGCTTTAGCAAAGAGACTGGTGGCATTGTGCCCTTGCTCTAGGGATCTATTGAACTTTGAACTTGAAAGAGGTGATTGAGGGTATCTGGCGGAAGAATTTCTAAGAAGCAAAGCATTCAAGATGTGACCTGGCTGCTTCTAAAAGCCTAAGCTCATCTGTATAAACAAAGAAATGACCTGAAACTGGAACTTATATATAAAAGGGAAGCAAAGCATAAAAGTTTGGAAATTTTTCAGCCTAGTCATGTGATAGAAAAGAAAACTAATTTTCTAGGAAGAAATTTAATCTGGTTGCAGAAATTTGCATAAGTAAGAGAAGCTGAATGTTAATAGCCAAGACAATGAGGAAAATTCCTCCAAGGCATTTCAGACACCTTCAGGGCAGCCCCTCCCATCACAAGCCTGGAAGCCTAGGGGAGAAAAATGTTTCTGTGGGCCAGGCCCAGGACCCTGCTGCTCTGCGCAGCCTTGGAACATGGTGCCCTGCATTGCAGCTGCATCAGCTCCAGCCTTGACTAAAAGGGCCCCAGATACGTCTCAGGCCACTGTTCCAGAGGGTAGACTCCCACAGCCTTGGAAGGCACCAAGGCCTCCACATGGTGTTAAGTCTGCCAGTGTGCAGAGGGCAAAAGCTGAGGCTTGAGAACTTCTGCCTAGATTTCAGAGTGGATTATTCCATTGTTATATTGCTATAAAGAACTGCCTGAGACTTGGTAATTTATAAAGGAAAGAAGTTGAACTGACTTACAGTTCAGCAAGTCTGGGAAGACCACAGGAAACTTACAATCATGGCAAAAGGCAAAGAGAAAGCAAGGCACCTTCTTCTCAAGGTGGCAGAAAGGTGAAGAGCAAGCAGGGGGAATGCTAGATTCTTATAAAACCATTGGATCTCATGAGACTCACTATCATGAGAACAGCATGGGGGAACCTCCCTCATAATCAGATTTCCTCCACCTGGTTCCACCCTTGACATGTGGAGATTATGAGTATTATAATTTGAGATGAGATTTGGGTGGGGACACAGCAAAACCATATCATTCTGCCCCTGGTCCCTTCCAAATCTCATGTCCTCACATTTCAAAACACAATTATGCCTTTCCAACAGTGCCCGAAAATCTTAGCTCATTCCGGCATTAACCCAAAATCCAAGCCCAAAGTCTCATCTGAGACAAGGCAAATCCCTTTCACCTATGAGCCTGTAAAATTGAAAGCAAGTTAGTTACTTCCTAGATACAATGGGGATAAAGGCATTGGGTAAATACATCCATTCCAAATGGGAGAAATTTGCCAAAACAAAGGGGCTGTGGGCCCCATGCAAGTCCAAAATCCAACAGGGCAGACATTAAATCTTAAAGCTCCAAAATGATCTTTGACTCCATGTCTCACATCTGGGGCATGCTGATGCAAAGGGTGGGATCCCACGGTTTTGGGTAGCTCTGTCCCTGTGGCTTTGCAGGGTCCAGCCCAACTCCAAGCTGCTTTCACAGGCTGGCATTGAGGGTCTGTGGCTTTTCCAGGTGCACAGTGTAAGCATCAGTGGCTCTACCATTCTGGAGTCTGGAGGACAGTGGCCTGATAAGAGGGTACATCCATTGACAGCTTGCACAGTGCACCTGGAAAAGTTGTAGGCACTCAGTGTCAGCCTTTGAAAGCAGCCATGGTGACTATACCCTGCAGAGCCACAGGGATAGAGCTCCCCAAGGCCTTGGGAGTCCACCTCTTGTATCAGTGTGGCCTGGATGTGAGACATGGAGTCAAAGGAGAATATTTTGAATCTTAAATTTTTTTTCTTTTTTTGAGATGGAGTTTTGCTCTTGTTGCTCAGGCTGGAGTGCAATGGTGTGATCTCGGCTCACTGCAACCTCTGCCTCCTGGGTTCAAGCGATTCTCCTGCCTCAGCCTCCTGAGTAGCTGGGATTACAGGTGTCCACCACCAAGTCCAGCTAATTTTTGTATTTTTAGTAGAGACAGGGTTTCGCCATGTTGACCAGGCTGGTCTCGAACTCCTGACCTCAGGTGATCCACCCACCTCAGCCTCCCAAACTGCTGGGATTACAGGTGTGAGCCACCATGCTTAGCCAAAGCTTTAAGATTTAATGACTGCTCTGCTGGGTTTCAGACTTTCATGGGGCCTATAGCCCCTTTGTTTTGGCCAATTTCTCCCATTTGTAATGGGAGCATTTACCCAATGCCTGTATTCCCATTGTACCTTGGAAGTAACTAACTTGTTTTTGATTTTACAGGCCCATAGGTTAAAGGGACTTGCCTTGTCTCAGATGAGACTTTGGACTTGGACTTTTGAGTTAATGCTGGAATGAGTTAAGACTTTGAGGGACTGTTGGGAAGGCATCTTTATGCTTTGAAATATGAGAAGGATATGAGGTTTGGAGGGGCAGAATGATATGATTTGACTCTGTGTCCCCACCCAAATTTCATGTTGAATTGTAATCCCCAATGTTGGGTAAAGGACCTGGAAGGAGGTGATTGGATCATGGCGGAAGATTTCCCCTTTGCTGTTTTTATGGTAGTAAGTGAGTTATCATGAGATCTGATCGTTTGAAAGTGTGTAGCAATTCCACCTTCTTTCTCTCTCTCTCCTGCCCCATGTGAAGATGTGCTTGCTTCCTCTTCACCTTCTGCCATGATTGTAAGTTTCCTGAGGCCTCCCCAACCATGCCTCCTGTACAGCCTACAGAAAAGTAAGTCAATTAGATCTTTTTTTCTTCATGAATTTCCCAGTCTTAGGTAGTTCTTTATAGCAGTGTGAAAATGGACTAATACATATAGGTTCCTCTAGGAATCCATCTATGGATGAAGGCAGAGAACTACTTATATTTTAACAAGCAATCTGGGTAGTTCTTAAACATCCAGCTATATTTTTAACTGCATTTTAGTCATTACTTCTTAGACTTGATACATCCTTACTTATACAGTTTTCCTTTTACATCTCATTCCAATTTGATTGTTTTCGTCACTGTTAGATGTATACATGGACATTTTTTTTCTAGCCATAACCAGAAGCTATTAACTGAGAAGGAAGTAAATAGTATATATACTTTTTATGTGTGTGTGTGTGTGTATATACATATATATATATATAATGTATTATAAATTCATATATAATACATAAAATATATTCATAAAATATATATTATGTATATATATTCATATATACACATATATATGTATATGTGTGTTATGATACTGTTTAATATCAATGGGTCTGACCTTGTAAACAGAAATACTTGATAGTTCTATTCTTCTATATTTCTAGATATTAACTATACAATGATATTTATAGAAGAGGGTTTGAATGTTCATTTGGAATCCAGGAAAGTAATTGAGAGCAAGACTTGTTTGTTAGGGAATGGAGTAATATTATTTAGGGTGTGGATGCCTAAATTTGAAAACTCTGTGTTAATAATTTTTTAAAATATTAAAGAAGAGTTTCATGCATTTTATTGATGCATTTTGATATTGATTTTTTAAGAAGAGTTTTTAAAAACATTTCTAAAGAATGAACTCTGAGCTTCCCACAGGGTTCACTCTCATGTTTTAGACGCTCTCATGCTGTGGATTTTATTTTTTTGCTTTATGGCATTTTTATTTAAATGCCTCAAAAGATCTTATAGGGACATGCATGAGCATGGATATTTATAGATGAAAATACATTTTATTTTCTCATTTTACAGAATTTAATTACATATACTAATTTACTGGGGCTGCCATAACACTCTTATTTGTAGAGGAAAGAAGCATCTTCTGAAGCAGGGCTCAATTCCTTTGCATTGACATTTTTCCTTGGTCCTCAGATGATGTGACAGGCTTTTCTTAACCAAAGGGAATGTAGAGAACACGTGTATATCTGTTTTATATTTATAAGTTGCAAAGCTCTTCCTGAGACTGGAGCCTGGGTAATTGGTGCTATGCAAGAGAAATAGGGCAGTTATTATTGCTCCAGCAGCATGAAACATCCTGGTTTGGATTGAGTGTTTATTATCAAGAAGATAAAGGGTGTTAGCAAAGAAACTACTAAAGGAAGTGTAAGCGATTTATTAAAGAGAATTTCAAGACTATCTCATATATTCATGTAGATTTTTCATATTACTGCAATTCATTTGTAAAAGATAACATCCACAGTAGAAATAATAATTTAGGGCCAGGCACAACTGAGTTAAAATTCTTATTCCTCTCTACATGATAGGTGACATTTGGTCATTGTGAACCTCTCTTAAACTCAGAGTCCTTGTCTATAAAATAGGAATAAGCACAATTATATAGAAGATAAAAAATTAAATGAGTTGAAGTCTGTCTCAAAGGAGGAAGTCATTCATAGGAGAATGACTTTTGAACTTTTGATATAATGAATTGCATTGATTGACTTTCAAATTTGAAATAAACTTGCATTCCTGGGATAAACTCTTTATCTTGATGCATTTTCTTTTTTATATATTGCTGGATTTGATTTGCTAACATTTTGTTAAATATTTTTGCAACTATGTATATAAAGAATATCATTCTGTAGTTTTCACATGTCTTTGTCTGGCTTGATTATTAGTGTAGTATTGACCTCATAACATGAATTAAGAAATGTTTCTCCCTTATTTTTGTTAAAGTTTGGTCAGGATCAGTGTAAGTTCTTCTTTAAATGTTTTTTTTATAATTCACTAGTGAAGCCACCTGGACCCACTTTTTTGGGGGAAAGGTCTTAAATTAAAAAATTTAATTTCTAAAATTGATATAGTAGTACTCAAATTTTTTATTTCTCTTGAATTAATAGTGGAGTTTGTCCCTCAAGGAGTTTGTTACATTCACATAAGGCAAAATTTTTTGACATTAAACACTTATAATATTCTCTTATTATCTTTGTAATGTCTGTGGGCTCTGTACCAATGTCCTCTTATTAATTTCCAATATTAGTAATGTGTATTTTATTAATTTCTTCTTTTATAGCTTAAGATTCAACTACATAAATTTTTCTTCCAGCTAAAGATTTCTCATTTTTAGTGATCTCAAAGATTCAGCTTTTTTCTAGGGGTGTTTACTTATTATATGTCCATTTTCTAGTTTCTTTATTTCTCAGTGATCTTTATTTTTTCTTTATCCTTAGCTTTGGGATTTTAAATTTTTCTCTCAGCATCTCAGTTTCACTAGTTTGATTATGATGTATCTAGGTGTGATCTTTGCAATTATCCTACTTGGCATTTGTGAAGCTTCTTGATTAAATAAGTTACAAGTTTTTGCTAAATCTGGGATGATTTTGGACATTGTGCCTGCAAATATTTTTTTTATCTCTTATTCTCATCTCCTTCTGGAAATCCAATTAAACTTGTATCACAACTTCTGATATTGCCCCAATTTTCACTGGGCTTTTTGTTTGTCCTGCATGTGTGCATAGTTTAGAAGTCATCCAGGGATTCCTGTAGAGCTTATCTCCCCCTTTCTATGACTATCTTGCTCTCTGAGGCTCTGTTTTTTTTCTTCAATCCTTTCCTCTCTGTACTTCAAATTGAATCATTTTCTTTAGTATATCTTCAGTTCACAAAATATTTTTTCAGTCATTTCAATGCTGCTATTGAGCTTATATACTAAATTTTTGCTTTTAATTATGGTATTTTTCAGTGCTAGAATTCCTACTTGGTTCTTTTGTATCATTTCAGTTTCTCTCCTGAGATCATTATTGGTTCGCTCATTATTAGCACATTTCTCTTTATCCTTGTGAACATGTTTTCTTTTAACTTTTAAAACATATTCATAGTAGTTGCTTTGAGATCTTTTTCTCCTTTATCCAACATCTAGCCTTCTTTATGTGTATGTGTGATTATGATTTACATTTACTGGTTTCTTTACATGTCTAGTAATTTTTGATAAAAAACAGGCACTAGCTAATGTGTTATAGTAATTCTTAAATCTGTTTTGTTTCTCTAAGGGTTTCTGTTCTGTGTTTTTTTTTTTTCATTTTAGTAGGTGATTCAGTTTTCTGGTCTCAAAATGTGAAATCTGTTACCTCTTTGACTTGTATCCATTGATGGCTCTGCTTACATTTTATTTAACCTTGGTCTCTGCAGGTCTACTTTGTGCCTGTGTAGTTTTAGCAGTCAGTCAATGATTTAGATATAGGCTATGCTCAGACACCACAGGTCAGTAAATCTATGCTCTGCACCCTGAAATGTGATTGAGGAATACATCAAAAAAATTCAGGAAATTTTCAACTTTTTCTAAGGCTTCAATTTTCATTGGGCTTTTTGTATGTCCTGTATGTGTATATAGTTTGGAAGTCATCCAGGGGTTCATGTAGAGCTTATCTCCCCCTTTCTATGCCTATCTTACTTTTAAACACCTCCTCTGCAGTTTCTAGTTTCTGTTTTGTTGACCTTGAACCAAACTATTACTTCTGGCCAGAGAAGCTGTGGCTTTCACTCCTTGAGCTCGGGAGGATGGAAACAATTCAGTGTGGAAATACCACAAATTCACTGTTCTTAACCAATGCAGCAACAGTTTTTCATAAAAATACAATTCTTAAGTTATTTCATGCATAAAAAATTCTCAGACTTATGGTGTCTGAGCATAGCCTATGTCTAAATCATTGACTGACTGCTAAAACTACACAGGCACATAGTAGACCTCAGGGACCAAGGTTAAAATAAAAAGGTAATCAGAGCCATCAGTGGATACAAGTTGAAGGGGTGACAGATTTTACATTTTGAGACAAGAAAAGTGAATCACCTACTAAAATGAAAACAACACAAATCAGCAACTCTCAGAAAAACAAAACAGATTTAAGAATCATTATAACACATTATTAGCTAGTGCCTGGTTTTCTATAAAAAATAAGTAGACATGCAAAGAAATGAGTAAAAACTCACTTACATAAAAAGAGCACGTATACAAAGAAGCCCCATGTATTGGATAAAGGAGACAAAGACTTCAAAGCAACTACTATACGTATGTTGCCTACGTTTGGTCATTTTCCATTCCTGACATGATCATTCTGAATGATTTCAATGCATTTTATGTTTGCTTTCTGCTTAGCAAAATCATCTCACTCCTTCATGATGCTATTGACAAAAGTAGAGTTCTGGTTTTCAGAGTTTAAATGTGTACCAGTTTTGTTTGCTTGTTTGTTTTCTTATTTATTTATTTATTTATTTTATTATACTTTAAGTTCTGCGATACATGGGAAGAACGTGCAGGTTTGTTACATTGGTATACACGTGACATGGTGGTTTGCTGCACCCATCAACCCGTAATCTACATTAGGTATTTCTCCTAATGCTATCCCTCCCCTATACCCCCAACCCCCGACAGGCCCCAGTGTGTGATGTTCCCCTCACTGTGTCCATGTGTTCTCGTTGTTCAACTCCCACTTATGAGTGAGAACATGTGGTGTATGGTTTTCTGTTCTTGTGTTAGTTTGCTGAGAATGATGGTTTCCAGCTTCATCCATGACCCTGCAAAGGATGTGAACTCATCCTTTTTATGCTGCATAGTATTCTATGGTGTATATGTGCCACATTTTCCAGTTGCTAGAGGTTCTAAACTACGCTCCTTAAAAGCTGGTAAAAATGTGTACCAGCTTTTAAAGAGCGTAGTTTAGAACCTCTAGCAACTGTCTTAGTGTCAGATAAATAATACACACTCAATAAACACGAACTCCCTTAATCCTAATATAAAGTATTGAATTTGAATATGGTTAATTAAAAAATAGGACAGCCTTCTAATAAGTAATAAAAATATAACAATACCCACTTTGGATATAAGCAATGGCAAGATGTTATCTGAAAACTTGAATTTTTGAATACATAGACTAAAAACAATTGATTCAGTAAGTTAAAATGATTGCCACACTTGTGTATTGACCAAAGTTATTTACAGAGATATCAGTGGCAAAACTACTACGGAGATTTATACAAAAATCATTTAATACATTCTGTTCTTTGACTAATTTCACATAATTTTTGAAGCAAAGCTTAATTATCTCCTTTTGGATATTGTAGCTTTTTCCTGGAAGTGAAGTTGTGCTAAATTTCAATGCATCGTCACTTATCTAAGCAATCTTTAGTAAGACTTTGTTTCCGAAGGTGCCAAGTGTCTGAAACATTTTCTACTTAGTATTATAAAATATTAATTATTCAATATGACACCAAGAAAATTACTATTGAGGAATCCTTATGAATAAATCAGCTATAGAATAAAGATACTTAATACAGACATCCCAATCAAAACACTATAACTTGCAGATATGAATTAAAAGTCATTAAGGCTTTTAAAAATTATGAAGAAAGCTCACATGATTGCCAGGGATGGCTGCTGAGAGAAATCCTACTTAAAAAATTTGGAGATTTGAACAGTTTAAAAAAATCTTCCTTTAGAATTCTCTGTCCTTTAGAGATTTTTATTGGTAGAGAGAAAAATTAATACACAAGGTGACCTATATAATGGTCAAATTTTAGAATGATGTAAGTAATGGCTGAAAGTCACATTGGGTGGTCAAACCTTACAGCGTGGCCATCTGTTTCCCAGGTGGACACTATTTGCATCACTCTTGATATAGGGCTGTTAACGATTAAAGACTATTTTTCAATATTTGGTTATGTCAAAGACTTATTCAATTTATTTTAAGATTCTACTTTTGTAGTTTAAAGAATCATTTTAATGCAGTTTATAATAGCAAAAGTCAGAAACAACCTAAATGTCCTACATTAGTGGATTGTATAAATTATGGTGTATATATTTAAGGACAAACTATGTTGCTATTAAAATTATGTTGAAGAAAAACATTTAATAACAGGAAAGATATTTATAATATATTAAGTATTAAAGCACAGCACCAAATAATTTTGTAGAGAAGATTAAAAAAACTTAAAAATATATTTATGAATACATGATACAATATAATAATTATATATTAACACATTATATATTAATGAGTGTTATCCCTAGGTGGTACAATTTTATGTAATTTAATTTTTTATTTTCTAATAGATATTTTGTAAATATACCACAATGACCATAGATTTTCTTTTTGAGGGATTGGTGAGGTTCTTTATTGAGATTATACAATCAAACAAGGGAATTATGACTTTCATACTACATATTCTATTACCGTCATGTTGCATTCAGATGGATCTAGGAAAATGTATAAAATATAGTGTTGAATAGTAATAATGCATAATATGTGACAGATAGCTCAAATGCTTACCATGTAGTAATAATACATTTAATCTCCCAAGCAATCCTAGGAGGAAGGTATTATAGTTATCTCTATTTAGTGGATAGAAAAATAGAGGTGCCAAGATGATTATAAGTAGATTTTGAAATGAAGCATAAAGTGGAGAGAGAGAAAGTGAGAGAATGATGAATGCAGAGAGAGGAAGAAAGTGATGAGTATAAGTAAAATAGGGTAGTTTAAAAAAAAATCTTGCATCTTGCAAAAGTTGTAATGTAACAAAAAGACATTTTCTAAGTAAGAAAAAAAATCTAATCTTAAGAAAAGTCTGTTAAAAATGTCATAACTCCCAAAATGTGCTATTTATTCTTTTGCAACATTTTATTTTTGTATTAAATGGATAAGGTAAAATGAAGTGTATACTAAGAAATATCTGTAAAGATGATCATTTACCTTATTTATCTGATAATAATTCTAATGAAAGAAATTTTTATAACGTTCCATAGTTATTAGTTTATTTCCGAACTTTTTCCATGATGTCCCTACAAAATCTTTTCTTAGCATCATTGTGTACATTTGCTGTTCTGTCCTGATAATGATCTCTTATGTTTCCTGGGTGGCAACATTATTAATGAAATATTTTATAATTCTGTAAAATTTGAGGTGTTTCGGTTTAGTGTGTCATATTTTCTTGCTTTCTCAATGCCAAAGCAAGTGGGTTTTTTTTCAACATTGTAAATATGTTGATTCAGCTGTTGGAACCAAGGCTGAAAATTTGAGAAAGACAATCAGCATGCAGTAATTAAACACAATAAGATCAATTTGGCTAAGCTTTTTGAAACTGGTAATTCTGAGGGCAAAATAAATAAACGTGTATTCTATTATTTAGCATTTTTTTAATTTTGAAGAAAATTACGAAAGTACTTTTAGGAAAACCATTCTGCGTCCACCTGACATCAAACATGAAAATCTATTTTGAATGTGGATGCACTTTTCTTAGAAGTAGTATATGATCTAGTCCAAGTAACAAAGGCAGATTTAAGAAAACAGACATGAGAAGCTTTTCATTTCTGCTCATTTTCTCTGGTAAAGCCAGAGTTTTAGAAACATGAAAATAAGACAGAATGTTTCTTGTGACTGTTTCAAATGGTTCTGAATGTGCCTCTGTTTTAATCTCTTATATTTAATGATTCATTGTTCCCATTTGAATCTGGCACTTGATGAGTTATACAATTAGGAAAAGTGCATCTTGAGGTGTAAGGCAATGAGGAAAAATAAGCAAATGAGATTAAAATGTGCTTTAGAAACCAAATCACTCTAGTAGTGTCTACTCAAATCTTAAAAAGATGTAATTTTCCTCCTATATAAACATTAAGGAACATCTTTAAATATCACATCATATCTATGTCAAAAATCTGCCTTTGATGAAGAAAAGATGCTTTAATTAGATATGTTATTGCTTATGTATTTGCTGTGTTTCTTCCTTCACCATTTTCTAAGTGGAATTGAAATCACATTGGTTAGTGTTGGAATTTGATGTACATATAGCTTTAAAACATTATAAAATGCACCACAAGGCTTTTAACATTTTTGGGTACCCACCTGGTCATTAACATATAAATCACTATCTTAATTAGACTATCATCTAATGAAACATTTTTCAAAGTATATTCCTAAGTGTTTGGCGGGCCGGGGGGGTGGTAATTAGAATTATCAATTAAATTTTTTTCCAGTTTCCTGTTGCCTGGGAAAGACCTTATAAAAGCAGCCCTCCCCACTCTTTTTAATCCTTTAAAAGCTAAAATGAGAAAAAGAAGTAATAGATAAGATCTAATGTTCTCTGTGTTTAACCTATACAAACTAACAAGAACTATTGATGACTTTATCTGTGGTATTGAAAACTGGATTGAATTGAACAGTCTTTATTGCTTGACAGGGAGAATAATGACCAAACACAAAAAGGAGATTTGTTTTCTTGTAAATTACGTGGTTTAGAACCTAGCTATCAATTCTCACTTTGAAACAGCTTTGAATTCCTAGTTTGGATGCAAAGTCAGCTCCTGGGAATTTTTTTCTACAACTTTGCTCTCTAGTCTTTTTAACTTGATAGCATTTTACCAGCAATATTTACCAGAAATACAGCTTTTATGGGCTGGTGTTTTGGTACATTGAGTGTGCCATACTCATCCAGGGATAAGAGGTCCTCAAACAACAGAAATATCTTAATTTCTTTCTTATATCTAATAATAATAATGATTGGGCACTTAACTTGTGTCAGACATTGAGCTAAGGATTGTATAAACTTTACTTCATTTAATCTTCATCAGTAATGCATGAAGCAACTACACTTGTTACAGATGGGGAAAATGAGTCCTGGGATACGTACTAGAATGTCAAATGTCAGTGGCAGAGTCAAAACGGGTCTGAATCCCAAAACAATGCTATTAACTACCACTCCTGACGACCTCCAACATTGCCATAGAATCAGGAAATAAATTCCTCCATTTTATATGAAGATGAAGACAATTTAATATAGCCTACTCATGACTTTTCAGAATGTCTTATTCTGGTTACAGTCTCTCTTTAGCCATCAGGACATGTCTAATTCACTTTATCACCACAGTGCTCTGTCTGCTATTTGGTGAATCATCTATTCCTCTTCCTTACGACTTCCTTCACTTCAAAGCTCCAACTTTTTGTTGAGAAACTCTCTGCAAAATAGTTTACTCCAGGTTTTCTCCCCTGCAGATCATCCATTTTCTCAAGGCTGCCTACTCTGACACTGCCTTTCTTTGCTTCTTATCCTCAGGCTATTTTATACCTAGAGACTAAAGATCAAAGTTGTAGACTGTTCCTTGATCTTCCTCTGTAGGATTTCTGTTTCAACCTGAGTAAGATTATTGGAGAAAGAAAAATGGACAGTTACTTGAAGATACTTAAGGCAACTGACAAAGGGAAAGGGTAAGAGAGCCTTAAAATATACTAGTACTAAACTTAATGGATAATTATCCATCATAGAATTTTAATACTGAAGAGGTGACAAAAAATCATGTAATCTTAGCACTCTTCTTTATAGATGATGAATCTGGAGTCTAGAGACAGTGACTAACTTGTCTAAGATTTCTGGGTTAGTTAGTGGCAAATTAAGATAAGCCTCTGGATGCAAATGTCCTTTCTATTATAGCACACAACTTACTTGCATTTTCACTGATTTAACACCATTTATTTATTCATGTATCCATCCATCCTTCCAAACTGTAACTATAATTCAGGACATGTTCATCAAAGTCATGCTATGGGCACATTATATGCACTTGGAACTTATGAGAGACGCTAGGAGCTTATGAGATATGAGTATAACATGGTTGTTGTTTTTAACAATATGGCAACTATACATGATCCAAGAAATAACTATGGAGAAATAACTATATAGAAAAAACTATATTGCAAATGTTAAGGTGTTAATTCACTGTGTTGCTTAATAAGAAACTTCATTAATGTGAGAGAAAAATAAAGCACTAATTTTTCATAGCACAACTTTTGTGACTTTCCACTCTATGAAGTCTACAGGAGGGGGAAACTAGAGGAAAACTAACAGGTTCTTTGGCAGGAGGTACACAGTAGAAGCCCTTGAAGGAGATGTCTCTAGTCTAAGAGCTCGCCTGGAGAAGAGTCTGATTATAGGCTAATCATCATGGATTTGAGTCAAGATTGAATCCAGGGCTGGGTGCGGTGGTTCATGCCTGTAATCCCAGCACTTTAAGAGGCTGAGGCAGGTAGATAACTTGAGATCAGGAGTTTGAGACCAGCCTGGCGAACATGGCAAAACCCCGTGTCTACTAAAAATACAAAGTTAGCTGGGCATAGTGGTGCACACTTGTAGTCTCAGCTACTCAGGGGGTTGAGGCAGGAGAATCGCTTGAATCCAAGAGGCAGAGGTTGCAGTGAGCCAAGATCACACCACAGCACTCCAGCCTGGGCGACAGAGTGAAACTCCATCTCAAAAAAACCAAAACCAAAACCAAAACAAAAACAACTGAATCCAGAAGAGTATGGCAGTCATGGGCAGAACTGAGGCCACAACCAGGGTATGAACTCAGGCAAAAGTGAGTATACTTGAACCAGTTGACCAGGAGACAGAAGGAAGCAGAAGTTTTTATTTCATAAATAATGTCCATAGAGATTAAATATATGCACATAAAAATGAAATTGCCTCAGAGAGCCTGATACACTTTTTACTTGGAATAGTCAGTGAAAAGGAGTGGCTTCAGTATCATGGCAGTTCAAGAGTTCCAGCACCACCGCCTTTGAGTGTGTTGTGGCAGAATTTATTATTTACAAATCTTTCTGGAACTTGGGATAAAGGCTGTGGGCAATAACTCATTGGATGATGTGAATCTACAACCTATCAGTAATAGCATGCTTACTAAAAAGCTGAAGTGAACTGCCAGGGAACTGGCTATAGGTGTAAGAACTTACAAGGATGTGGGTGGTTATGAATCTGTTAATAATTATATATTAACATAATAACTACTTCATCAAGATGGTGTGAACTATTCAAATATTGGTCCAGTGATACAACTCTTTGATAATGAAGCATGATCCCTTGTTATAAAACAAGTGATTTAAAGATTTTTTAATAATCTGTATTTTTTTCTCTCATCAATTAAAATGAGGTTAAAAAAACCATGAAGTTGAAAACTTTAATAGGCAATCATTCAGATATCATGTCTACAATAAACCATATTTGGGATGTGAGAAAAATATCTAGTTAATTTAATTATGTTATGAATTTTTGATAGAACATTAGACTAAAAATACAATCTCCTTTCAACTCTTTCAGTTATCCTATATATATATATGTATATATATGTGTGTGTGTGTATATATATATAAGTATATATATGGTCCTGCTCTGTAGAAATTTTAGGTTTCACCTCACTTAGAAGTTTGTGTTTATTTATGGCTCTGGAAACTTAAAAATATGATAAAATGCTAATGGTTTGCTATTCCACAGAATACATAGAAGTAGATATTCACAGCCGACAACAGATTTAGGTTTCAAAGCCTCAGAAATGTCACTCGATCCTGGCTTAAAAACATCTGATACAGCTTTTCAAAGAGCCCCTTCACCTAAGACAAATATAAGACAAATAAATAGTGATGCCTGTACTGAGGGAAATAGAATAACAAATATGATGGCTTGATTTGTGTTGCCATTTAGGAGAAAAGCTCAAAATGACAGGTAATAAGAAATCAGGGCTGATTTAATTAAAAGCCAATTAAACCATGTACATTTAAGAATTATTTCTCATATACATGTTTTTATTAATAAAATAATCTATTCCCCTGCTGAAGAAATAAACTGTAAACTGCAGGGGACTAACAGGACAGAGATTTACTTCACATCCATGCTACAAAAGATAAGGAGGCTTTACACAGAGGTCTAAGCAGATGGTGGCTCCACTGTCTTGTAGCTACAACATCATCTGGATACAGATCTTCCTGGGGCACCACAGTAAGGAAACAGAAACTAGAGAATTTCATATATATGTTTCACTGTCTTAGCCAACAAGAAACAAATGTGGCTTTCACTTACATTTTGCTAGCTATAAATATTCCCATGAGCAACCGCAGTGCAAGGAGTAGGAGAAGTGGAATCCTCTGGCGTGCCCAGGAGAGGATAACTAAGTATGAGGATATGTTAGAAGTCCCTGGTTGCGTTGTGAGAAGCAAAAAGCGGCATTTTCCCAAGGTATTTACACGTGAGGTAAGATGAGAACATCTAAAAAGATACTACAAATATAACAAAGTTTAGGTTTATAAAACAGAATTTTAGAAAGAATATGTTATTATGAGAAACTGCAGAAGGAAGCTAGTTGAAAATTGTTTGGGCAAATTGAACTATGCTAGGGTAGTCGGAAGTTTTGGTTGAGGAATAAAGTTGATACTAATTGACCCTGACATATCAACTCATAGGAGGCTCCTTTCTGGGGCCATCTTTGGAATTGGTGACATTCAAATTCAAGATTTTCCTGCTGTTGTACCTAGGAGTCAGGCTTTGAGGGAGTCAAACACTGCAGTGCTCAAGATGGCAGGCTTTTTCTGTTCTTATTTTTCCTGGTGTTGTTAATTTATTAAGTCTATGTTCTGACATAATATACTATGCCTGAAAGAATATCACAGCATCAAGATTCAATGATGTGCTTTGAATTTGTAATTTTTGCTATTTTAAATGATTCAGCACCAGACTGATGAATGCAATGAATGACAAGTAAGTGCCAAGAAAGAATAATACCTACCAGTTAAGGAGTAATCTACTATATTTATTCTACATCCCTTATTCTGGCAGGAAGAACACTCTCCACAGATCGCACACATTTATGTACTCTTGCAGGGATCAATAGGTAGAATTAGAATAGGTCCCACTTACATAGGAATTAAATGTCCAGCAGTTCAGCTTTCTCGAGCATATATATGAAGTGTGCAGAAATGAGCTCCAATTCATGAGAGAAATAGCCATTACAAGGCTTATGTAGCATTTCATGGGCACATTATATACAGAGTAACCGACAGACATTCTTCTATAATCCCAGAAATGTTGTGCAAAATCAACTTTAATTTTCAAGTTTGGCTAGGCATTGTTTAAAAAAAATAGACAATTTGCAGCAAAGAGCCAGAGTTAGGGATGAATAAAATTCAAGGAGAAATTGATGTCTAACAGAGTGACAAGTATGACAGATGGAGAAGTGACAGTTAATTGTGAGAAAGGTCTATCAGTGAGATTGCAAGTAAACAGCAAAATTCCAACTCAAACCAGATAAAGCAATTTACTGAATCATATAACTAAAAAGACCAGTGGTAGGGTGGCCCTTGGCATGGTTTGATTAGGATGTTGGTTCTATAATTCTCAGCTCCACAACACTGCATTTGGCTTCATCCGTGGTCTGTCTTTTCATAGTCCAGAGACATAGTGCTAATGGTGTGCTTCTTGTCATATTTGGTGCAGATTGAGATCTTGTTTCTGATTTTGCCTTATTTGAACCAATCAATTTCTTTGGTTAGGATAATGTTAAGCCTTGAAAATGTCATGCCTGAAGCAGTGACTATGGCAAAAGGAATGAAGTTACCTTGATGGGACATGCCCTGGATTTGAGAGAAAGGTCAATGTCATTCCCTTTCTTCAAACCACATGGTTGCCATACAAAAGAGATGTTAGAACAATGTTGGGGAAAAAAAACTATAATATCAACAATTAAAGAACAGCAAACAAATGTAAAAAGTAAACCTGAAAAGTGGTGAAATATGGTGATTGGGGCCTTTTAGCCAAGAGAAAATTGGTTTATTTCAATAGCTTCTTATTTAATACAACAAGATATAATAATGCACACTTACAATAATGGCATGAGAGCAATAAAATGTGAAATTATAATAGTATTTCCTTTTGGGAGGCTGCATTTCCTCATGTCCTAGTGGTAAGAGTAAGTTTGATAAGACAGGAATGATTAACTGAATTTTTTTCTTTTTCAACTACATGCTTGACTTCATTTTATATGAAAGCGAAATCTGGAAGGGATAGAGGAAAAACTGACACAGTAGAAACTTCTGTAATGCTGACTTCTATGTTCACCCTTAGCATACGCTATGAATTTGAGAGGTACATCTCAAAGCTGGGCAATCACTATATATAATCTATAATAATGGTATGGTAAGAAAGGGTAGTGGTATGCACTGTATCAAGGTTTAATGCCTCTTTAAATGAACAGGAAAATGAGCTGAGGTTAATGTCTATGTGATTCCCCATCAGATCATATAGGCAGTGAGAGAGCTCATTATGATTAGACTGGCAGTGGTAATGTGAGGCTAGATTCAGAGAGTTCAGCTGCTGGAGGGAGCACCTATATGCTATCAGCATCTCTCTAGGACTCCTGGCACAATTGCAGCATCTTTGATCAGTGTGTTTAAAATAATTGTTTCTAAATGGACAAAGAAATTGGTGTGAGAGGAGTAGAAGACTAATGGTCTTTTCCGGATATTTCCAGTGAATAGAGGTTTGTTCTGTACTCTCTGGGACACCGTGAAAATTCTGAAAGAAGGCTGTAACACATACCACCATCCCAGGGGGATCAGAACCTCTCTGAAGCCACATTAAGAGACATCCAGAAAATACATAATAAAGAAGCATATTTTTATCAAGTTCAGAAACTGTGAAAATGTAACTATTTAAGTTACACAGAAATAAATAAAAATCGCCTTTGAACAATATGAGAAGATGCTCAACTTCACTCATAATAAATGAAATATAAGTGAAAACTATGATGAGATAACTATTTCTCATATAACTGGTAAAAATTCAAAAGTTTGATAACATACTCTACTGGTGAGGCTTTGAAGAAATGGGACTCTTATATTGCCAATAGAAATGCAAATTATTATAACATCTATGGAAAATAATTTGGTTACATTTACCAGAATTTTAAATGAGTTTATCTTGTGGTGCCCAATCCCCCATCTCAGAATTTACCTCGAAGATGCTTTTCCACAAATATGCAGGTGATTGTTAAGTTTGTCATTATTTTCCATAGCAATATATTTATAACAACCTACATGTCCAACCATAGGAGGTTTTTTTGAATAATCTGTAATACATTCATACAATGGAGAGCTTTGCTGTAGAAAAATACTAGAAAGTCTGTATAAATTGATGTGGAGTTGTATTGACTTTTCAAATGCATTGTTAACTTAAAATATCAAGCTCCAAAAGAGTCTATGCTACCTTTTGCGTGTGAAAAGTGAAATACTAATGTTGTTTATTTAGAAAAAAATGAAACATAAGAATAAAAAAGTATTGAAGCTGGTACCTATGGGGACTGAGTGGAATGAGGATAAAAGGGACAGTAGTAACATATCCTCTATTACATGGTTTTAAATAGTTTTGACCCTTAAACCATATCAATATTTTATATATTTACAAATTAAATTAAAGAGAATAAAAAAGAACCCTCTAAAATGGAATTTAAACAAAAACAAATAAGCCTAACTTTACCAAATTGATAATATAACGACCCAACACAAAGAATTAATTTAAGTAACTTTTTATCAACAGTATTTTTACTCATTATAATTAGTGGATTTATTGCATAAGGACACATGAAATTACAAAGAACATTTATGCCTTCTTTTTTAGGCTTGGCTGTGGTAATGGATTTAATTATGAATGGATAATTCATGGAAATGGTAATGGTAATTCATGGTAATGGATGTTTAATTATGAAACTATTTTGTGTATATTACGGAAGAACAAATAAGGAAATATATTGATGTTCTTTGGAATTAGGTTTCTCCTTGGGTAAAGGAATATACAAATGAAATTGCCTGTGAAAGATATGACAGTGAGAAAGGTCAAGCATGGCTACTCCATCTTGCCTCTAGAATCATAGGCCAGCTGTCCTTGCTCATTCCTGGGCACAGACCAAGCTAGCCATGGGAGGAATTTAGTTTACAGTTTAATTTTGAAGCAAGGATGATAATAGTCACTCCCTAAAACAAACATCCTCTTTGCTCAGGGATCAAAGCCACCTTTGTAAGACTAATGGAAGGCCATAAGATTAGGATTATAAAAGGAGCTTGAATTCTGCTAAGATGTAGATGTAGCTAAATGATAACCAGCCATTTTCTTCTGGCTTTCCTTTCTATAATCCCTTGCTGCTCAGGAATCATGTGTCCAGAAGTCACAAGATTTGTGACTTTCCCAGTTGCTCCTATAGACAACATTACTATTATAGAATGTAAGATTGGCCTTTTGAGATGTTTTTCAGGCTTTTGCATTCTGGCAACTGACTGACTCAACCCATAATTGGGAATCATGACTCAACCAGTTTGGTAACCCCCACCCAGAGGTGAATTTAGCTCCTGAGGGCCATTTTTCACATTCTTATGATTTCATTCCCAACCAATCACCAGCACCCCATTTCCTAGGCCTCTGGAAAATTATCCGTAGAAACCCTAGCCTCTGAGTCCTCACGGAAACTGATTTGAGTAATAACTGCAGTCCTATTGCTTGGCTAGCTCTGTATTACTTATAGAACTCTTTCTCTTCTGCAATACCATGGTCTCAGTAAATTGTTTTTTTTTTTCTGTGTAATGGGCAGAAAGAACTCGTTAGATGATTACACATGTGGAGGCTCAATCAGGATCTGCCTTTGCAGGCACCTGCCTGTTGGGTGCTTGGGTGGCTTATCAGCCCCCAACCAGTACAACGGATTTAGAGGTTCATTGTAGCAGTTGCTTATTTCTCTTGAACTGAGGGCCATCCCAGGCACTGTCCATGCTGAAGGGGTGCTTTCAGCCCATAGTGTTTGAGCCTAATCACAGTGGAGAAATTGTTCCTGGAAGGCATCTTTCAACTTAGTGTGGTGACTATTCAAAGTGCAACCAACATCCCCTTCCTTCTCCTAATGATTGTTTGGCTTCTTTTGCAGATTCTGTTTTGCCCCTTTTGCAGGTTCTGGTTGGCCACTTAGCTCCTTTGTGTGTTCTGTTCACCTCTGCTAGATTACAGGAAGAGGCTTGGTTTGGGGAGATTTCTCCAGGTCATCAAAAACCACTATAGTGTTCTGGAAGCTGCAGAGAAAGATAACCCAGAAACCTGACATGCCAGAAAAAGAGCAAGAATTTCTTACTAGCCAGGATTCTGACTTTTCTCTCTCTGTGCAAACTGGTTGAGCAAATGGTAAAAATCAGTGTTTGTGGATGGGCGCTGTGGCTCACACTTGTAATCCCAGCACTTTGGGAGGCCGAGGCAGGCCGATCATGAGGTCAGGAGTTCAAGACCAGCCTGGCCAACACAGTGAAACCCATCTCTACTAAAAATACAAAAATTAGCTGGGCGTGGTGGTGGGTGCCTGTAATTCCAGCTACTTGGGAGGCTGAGGCAGGAGAGTCGCTTGAACCCGGGAGGCAGAGGTTGCAGTGACCCTAGATCGTGCCACTGCACACCAGCCTGGGTGACAGAGCTAGACTCCATCTCAAAAAACAAAAAATAATCAGTGTTTCCCTCCTCTGAAAGATTTTTATTAACGGGAAGAAAGAAATTTGTGACTAGTCAAAGGTTGTAGCAAATCTGGTGTACATTTTGTACTTTGTACTGCAAATATTCATATTGTTTGACCCCTTTTTCCTCTTAGGAGTAACTTATAGTTTTGCCATCTTCCTTTGTTTTTGTCTTCCTGTGTTGTTCTGTTATGGAGAGGGGTACCATATGATAGAACACAGGCCTAGAACCCCTAGAGCCCCATGTTTTGAGCCAGCCCTGCAGGCTGTGTTAAATGCTGCATGTCCCTGAAACAAAAACCAGATAAAGTTTTCCACTTATCTTGTCTTATGTTCTTGAGAATTTGACTTTGTGACCATGTAGGGATACTGACTCTTGGTTTCTGCCATCTGGAGGGTGGGAATTTTGGGGTTTGTGTCATGTGGCTGGTCTGAAAGGACTGAGAGGCTGAGACACAGCAGTACCCTTTTCCTTCCAAATGCATCAAGCCCTTTGGTGAATTCTATCTTAAAAGGTCCCAGCTCTATGGGTCTTTTGCTATGTTAAGCCCATTTCTGAGAGAGAATTTTTGGGGGTCCTAGAGATGCATTCTCTACACTTTCTCTAGACATACCTCTTGCTTATATGATAAAAACCTAAAAAGAAATGTCATCTGAGTTTTAAAAGGCTTTTGGATTGAGCCACTATTGGAATTATATGCAATTAAAAGTAAAAAGGATTTTTCAAATCCCTTATTCTAAACAAGTAATAAAAAGGTTAAATTTAGAAAAGGACAATTAATAGTGTTATGGCTAGCCATAAAACATCTCTCTAGCAGTTAAAATTATTTTCAGGTTCAAAAATGCCTGATCTAGACCCATTCTGCAAAGAGCATTGGCAACTGCCTCATACTGTAGTTCAGTAGCTAAGACTTTGCATGGGTTTTATTTCCAGCTTAGGAAATGAGCCATTTCTGGTTTGATGTTTGTATAGTTTGCCATTTATTGATTATCTTCCCCTCTATGGGCAGCTTCTGATTTCTTATCTTAATTTTTTTTTTCTTTCAGTCACCTTTGGGATGATTCCAGATCTTGTAAAAACTGCTCGCTGTCTCTTTTGAAAACACCTCACGTGTCCATGTTTAAGTTATAACCTTAGTTAAGGCTTATTGGTTTCACTTAGAATACCTATCATTAAAAAGGCTTAAGAGACAGAGGTATCATCTGTCCTGGATAAAATCTGGTAATAAGATATTTGAAAAAAATTCCCTTCAAGAGCTCTATAATTAAAAGTAGGCTTAGTTAGTCTGATATTTCAGCTACATGTGTGTATATATTGTTTTAAAACCTCTGCTCTCCCTCTGTAAAAACTTGGCCAACTGAATTCTGTTTGTTTAAATATTAACTTTGGTATGTAAAACTAGGTAAGAGATATACTTCTAAAAATGGCTAAATGGCAGGTGCTTACAGTGAGTGGTTTTTATTTCAGGGCAATACTCCTTTCTTTGTGCACTTAGACAAGGAAAACATGTTTTTGGGCACCTACAAAGTATGGTAATGGTGGATGGGCTGGTTACAGAGCAGGCTGATTTACATTGGGTTGCCCAGCAACCTTGGGAAAATGTCCTTACAATGTATTACACTGTGGAAGCATTGCATTAACTCATCTCATTGTGTTTTCCTTTTCTTGGAGACCTGGGACTCAGTGTAAAAATGAAATCCTTTATTTGGGAAAATATTTTCTGCCTTCCAGCTGTGACTGCTTATTAGGCCCTAGAAACTACATGCTTTATTGACCCTGTTCCTTAAAAGGCTTCACCCTAAAGCTGGTAACCCAATTTAGAAACTTGCATCTTTAAAGAAATTTCCATGTGTAAGGCCATCTCCTTTTCCTGGCCATCTTAACTAAACTTTTGCTCACACCATTTTTCGTTGGTTTGAGAAAAATACTAATTCTTTATTTCATTTCACTTGAGTTTATCCTTTTAGAAATGGATTGGAGCTGCCTCACTGACAATTGTTTAGGGCAGGAAACAGGTTATTAAGAGACTGTCTAAAATGGAAAAGAGAAACTTTAAAAACTGGCACATAAAGAATCTCATAAATAAGGCTGGGCACGATGGCTCACGCCTGTAATCCCAGGACTTTGGGAGGCCAAGGTGGGTGGATCACCTGAGGTCAGGAGTTTGAGACCAGCCTGGCCAACATGGAGAAACCCCATTTCTACTAAAAATACAAAATTAGCTGGGCATGGTGGCGCATGCCTGTAATTCCAGCTAATTGGGAGGCTGAGGCAGGAGAATTATTTGAACCCAGGGGGCAGAGGTTGTGGTGAGCCAAGATCATGCCATTGCACTCCAGCCTGGGCAACAAGAGTGAAACTCCATCTCAAAAAAAAAAAAAAAAAAAAAAAACTCATAAATCTGTAAAATCTGTTTCTGTCTGGTGTTTGTATGTCTACATGTTTATATGTGTCATGTGTATGTGATATTTTCACTACCAAAATATATAAAAGAGCTCTTATTAATTGACTTAAAAACAAGCACTTAAATAAAATATTGTATCAGAAAAACAAAAACTTTAACTAAAATGCCTTTTAGTTCACTTTTGTAATCTTTGGGAAATAAAGACAGTTTTAAAAATTATTAGTAAAATAAAATAAAAAACATTTTCAGAATTTAGATACTTGGCCTGAATTAGGCAGGTTAGATATTGTCTTTGCTAGATGTCTCAAGGTCACAAACTGCTTCTATGACATTTTTTGATGATTGATTTCTCTGTTTTATAGCCATTAAATTCTAGGTAAGGCCTGGGGACATGTGGAGTTAGCCGTGCCCCCTGGCTGTGCTGAGAAGAGTCAGATATTGTAGTTCTGTTCTTGTTCTGGGCTCTGAAATTTAATTCATAGTTAAAATTGCTTACTTACCAGGTTTTCACTAAAAGGAAAAGTTGCTAAGAGTTAGCATTGTAACATACATAACTGAGACTACTAGAGAAACAGTTTTACATGCAAGGTATGTAAGAAAAGTAGATGGTGTCTGTGGCAAAAGGTTGTAAGAGCACATGGAAATATGGTTTTCATGAAAGGGAAAGCATTTTGTCTAGTTTAAAGGTTTTTAAAAATTGTCTTAATTTAAAAAACATAGGAAAAAACTAAAGGTTTAAGCAAATTATAGAAGATTTGTGAAACATTTATCTTGTAAAGAAAGGTCTGTGTGAGAGAAAGTTGGCCAAAATTTGAAGGGGATTATTCTGTTTTTCTGTAAGTTATATATTAAGATAAAAAGCACACTGATGCAGGGCAAGAATCTAGGCCCATGTGTCAGAATAACAGGGTTTTTTTTGGATCACCGATCTGCTCTTCAATAGAAAACTGTAAAGGATTATAAAATGTTTATGGAAATCTTACCTTATGGTCAAACTAATTAAAAGGATATATATTTATTTATAAGATTTTATTAAAAATTGAGGTTAGTGTTAACAGTACACTAATGAAAAGGTGAATTTTGGTTTTCTTTTTTGAACAAGATCTTTGTGTAATATTGAGAGATAATAAAAGATTTTTGTTTGCCTTTGGAATAAACTGCAGGACAAAAGAGGGGAGAGAGAAGAGAAAGATTCAGTTGACCTCATGCTGTCTTTATTGTTTCTCGTTGTTTAGAAAGCTGAGTTTCTTCTCTATCAAAGAGTAAATGTTTTTGCCTTTTGAAAATCTGTGAAGTCATCACTTTAGCTGACTGAATAATCTGTAATCCAATTTTGTGATATCAAGTATTTTAAACCTTTGGTATTTGATAAACTTTCTGAAATCAAATTTGAAATTCAGTCCTTTGACATCATTAACTTGTTTAGATATTAGGTCCTCTGAAGTCCAAAAGAGACATATTTGGTTTATTTAGCATGTTAAAATAATATAGGAAACATTGTCAAGTATGAAATGGTGTTCGGCTTTTTTTCCATTGCAGTTGTGTGAGTGTGTTATTGGTATGTGTTCCAGAATTGTGTGAGACTGCTAAAATTTTGATAGGACTTAGTGTTATCAATAATAATTATGATTATGTTTAATTGTTGTATGCCACAAAAAATAACAGTTTTCTTTTCAATTACATCTTTAGCCAGGGCTGTTCTGACACTTTTGTCATTCATAATTATTGCTTTACTTTGACTCTTTTTCATAAGTTGGTTTTATTATCCGCTATAGGCCTCTGACATGTACTCTTCAATGCAGGTTTCTAGTAACTTTTGAGATTGTGTCATTGGAATAGAGAGAAAAACCTCCAGCACTTTCATGGACAGCTTAGGTGTCCATGAATATCAAGCAGAACAAGAGTTAATTGCATGGACTGAATTAATAGAAGACTGATTTTTTAAAATGATTTTTTGCTTGAAACATTGCTGATTCTTTTTGTTTTGTTTTTCAGGGTCAATACAATTTCTTTGAGTTATTTTTAGCTTTTTACAATTGAGTAAAGTGTACTTCTGTGAGCAAAATTTGAATCACATTTCTTTTTCTCTACTTGATTTCTCCAGAATTTGAGAACTATTTGTGAGTATTCTTAATTTATGGCAATATAGTTATTTGTATAAGTTCAATAAGAATCTGTTTTCTTTTGTAACAGGACACAATTTTAGACACTGATTATTTTACCATGGCTTTGACTAGAATGACATTTTTTCAGACTGCATTGAGTAATTGAGGCTAACCTATAGAGCTGATAAAAGCCCTTTGGAAAAACTGGTCTCATATTTTGTCTATGCAGTTCTTTTGCAGAGTTCCTGACCTGTGGTAAGTAAAGAATATCGCCTTCTAATAGACCCAGTAACTTCATATGTTTTTTTTTTTTTTTTGGACCTTGAGAATATAGGAGTTCACCCAATTCATACACGTATCTGCAAAATCCTTGGTTGGGCTCAAGATAATTTTGAAAAGTTTAATCTGAGATTTCCTGCGTTCCAGGAAAGCCAATTTAGAAAAAAAGCCTCTATGGCAAATAATTATTTTTTCCTGCCTTTTATGCAAATAATCAAGCCAAATATAAGGGACTAGAACTTATTTTGCAAATAAATTGGTCCTACTATGATTTCTCTTTGGTAAAATTGGAGAACTGAGAGAGAAAAATTGTGTTTCAGAAAAAAACCTATAGTACACCTATTATTAGATTTTAGCCTCATCCATTATTTTTGAATATCTACTGATGACCCCATATCTGATTAGTTCTTGGGTTCATTCACCTGGATCCCTCAAAACTTCATGTAAGTTCTGGAGCGATTCCTAAAGCTAGGACTTTCACTCCTTATGTTAGGGTTCAGTATTTATTATAGTCCACTATTCACTGAAGTGCTGTACTAAAGCTGTGAATAAGAGTACTAATGTTTTTGTTATGCAGACCATGAGACCCCAACCAGGCACCCATGAATACCTGCAAACAACTGTAAAACAGTTTCATTGCTCTTACCCTGGGGACGACTCCTACTCCAACTATGCCCCATCTCCATAGCTCACAGTTAAGGACTGATGTGTGCTGACACCCAAGGGGTCATTGAAACTACCTTTGCAAAGATTATGAGAGTAAGAAAAGTCTAGCATGGCTTACTCCATCTTGGAGAAATCAAGTAGGGAGAAAAAAATTTGAACAAAATTTTGCTCACAGGAGTATAATTTACTCAATTGTAAAAAGTTATATAACTCAAAGAATTTTTTGACACTGAAAAACACAACAAAAAGAATCAACAATGTTTCAAGCAAAAGGTCATAAACATTATTAATAAATATTTCCAAATAAAGGTCTGTGTTAAATGTTCAGTGAACAACTTTATTATTTCTTAAGCAATTCTTGGTCATGATCGAGGGCATTAGGAAATGATCAAATTGATTTTCAAGTTGTTAACCAGTTAGTCCCTGGTATTTTAGAGTCCTATCCTTTCCTCAGGGTCCTGCAGGTTCATGCTCGTTTGAATTATTTTTCGTATTAGTCTTTGTTTTTTCTTCCCCTTTCTGACTACTTATTCTCTTAAAATGTGAGAACAATTTTATCCTCATGAAATTACAGTTATTTTATTTATTTATCTTTTCCTTCTCTAAGATATTTCAAAAGTGGCCTTGTGTTTTTTACTTTATAGCCTTTGGGGAAAAGTTTGGAAGAATGATCTCCATTGCTGCTAGAGTTCATTGGGACATGTCAGCCTAAGTGGCCGTAAAGATACTCTCCCACTAATTAACACATATCTCAAATCAGGATGTGCATCTTTCTATTCTCCTTCCTCAGGATAAATCCCTACTAATCTGTCAGAGTTTGTGCTTATCCTTTTTCTTCTTTATTAGAAAAAAAGATGATTTCTTGTTCTGATGGTGGGAGTGAGGATTGGAGGCAAATAGGCATAAGTAAGCTCTTTGGAGTTATGGAAATATTGTAACACTAGATTGTAGTGATTGTTATATAACTGTACATTTACTAAAATCATTTGAATGTACACATAAAGCTGGAAATTATGTAGCATGAAAATTATACCTCAATAAGTATGTTAAAAAATTAAATCCCAGTAATTTGGGGGTCATCGGAACCTACGTTGAAAAAAGTAGTTATTCTTTGCATCTACTAATTAGGATTCCTAGCTGTCTGCTCAAATATTTTAGAATCTTCAAGATGGGAATGTAGCTTTGCTCTCCATAGTGTCCTTATGGAATGGACACACTCAAAGTGTAAACCAAGCAGGACTGGATTAAGGCTTTGGAAGTCCATGTACTTCTGGAAAACTATGGTGCTGTACTATATCTAATTAAAAAATTCTAAACTTTAAAGTAAACATAAAGTTATCCTATACACAATAAATTTGATGTTTTTAAAATATGGAGTATTAACCTTTTTCGTTTGTGGTGTATCTGATTTGTTGGTGTCCTAAGCACATGCTTGATGTGCCCATTGGATTATCCAGTACTTCTTTCAAGTACTTCTGAGTAGCATTGACTTCCAGCTTATCTGTCAGCCAACCAAATATCGTAGCAGTTTTCAGGAAGAAGACGTCATGAACTCAATTTGCTAACATTTCATTTAGGAATTTTCTTTCAATATTTAGATTGATAAGGGCTTATAAATATCCTTTTCGTGCTTGCTTCGGCAGCACATATACTAAATATCCTTTTCTTCCTTGTCTACCTTTAGGATCAGGCTTACAAAAGCCTCAATATATAAGTTGGAAAATGTTCACTGTATTTCTGTTGTCAGTAGAGATTGCCTGTAATATCTGATCCTGATGTATTCTGTGAGGGAAGATGTTTAACTATAGATTCAATTCTTTGAATGTGTTAAATATACTCAGGATTTTTTAAGAGTTATTTTTGGTCAATTTTCCCAGGAATCTATCTATTTTGTCTACATTTTAAGATATATCAGCGTGAAGACATTTGTCATATTGCTTTATCTTTAACATAGTTGCTAATTATAGCTATATGCCTCATTTTTTGCACTTCTTAATATTGTTTCTTTGGACATTCTCTGTTTTTCCTTTAAAAATGCCAGAAATTTTATTAACAAATAGAAGGACCAACTTGGCTTTTATTGTGTCTCCCTTTCTTTATCTTTGTTTTTGTGGTCTTTGATTTTTACTTATTAGTTTCTCCTTCCTTCTACTATCTTTGGATTTCTCTTATGTTATTTATCTAATTTAATTTTTTTTTTTTGAGACTGAGTCTCGCTCTGTTGCCCAGGCTGGAGTGCAGTGGCACAATCTTGGCTCACTGTAAGCTCCGTCTCCTGGGTTCACGCCATTCTGCCTCAGCCTCCCGAGTAGCTGGGAGTACAGGCACACACCACCACACCTGGCTAATTTTTCTATTTTTTTTTTTTTTAGTAGAGACAGGGTTTCACTATGTTGGTCAGGCTGGTCTCGAACTCCTGATCTGCCTGCCTTGGCCTCCCAAAAATTTTTGTTACTTATATTATTAACTTTTCTAATAAAAGCATTCCTTTAATACCGTTTTAATTTTATGCCCCAAACTTTGATGTGGATATAGGTATTGCTGCTTCTTTCTGAATATTTAAAATTTTCCTATATGATTTGTTCTTTGAGTTATTAGGAGTATGATTTTTAAAGCACACACTTGTGTTTGTACTGTCTTTTAAGTTTATAATTGGGTTATTGGTTATTTAACCTAACTACACCTTGGGTAAGTGCTATAGAGTGGATGTTTTTTTCTATGAAGTAGATTCACTGTGTACTAGTTACCACCTTGTCTGAATCCAGTGAGACAAAACACCCAGGCACATAACTTACATGGAATGAGTTGATTACTTACAGATAGGCAGCAAGGGACAGCAGAAGCCCAGGATTCAGAGCAAGCCAGTTCCTCAAGGATCAAGAAGGCTTGCACAGGGCATATAGAGTCTTTTCTGCACATCCTTCATTTGCATTGCAGTTGAGCAACCCTGGCTGTTGTGCCTAGCTCCCCTTCATTTCAAGATATTGCTTTCCCAGTGTATTCCACAGTTATTTTTGATAACTGTAAGTAAGACAGAGGGGAGAACTGGGTCAGTGCAATGCCCTCTGAAGATCTATCTGTCTTTCCAATGGAATGGCATTAGGAAGTGGAACATTTCGGTGGTAATGAGGTTATGAGGGTACAGACCTCATGAATAGGGTTAGTGTGATTATAAGCATCCTTCCCTGATTTTGGCATGTGAGAACACAGCAAAAAGATGGCAATCTATAAATCAGGAAGTGAGCCTTCATCAGACACTGAATCTGCTAGTGCCTTCATCTTGAACATCCCAGGCTCCAAAACTATGAGAAATAAGTTTCTGTACTTTATAAGACATGCAATCTATGGTATTCACTTATAGCAGTTGGAATTAACTAGGAAAGAAATAGAACATAGTTTGTCTGATACACATTTTTTGAAATTGGTTTAGACTTGCTTTATGGTATAGTAAATGTTTTTATGTTTATGATATAATAAATGTTTTTATGATCATGTTTTACAAATATCACACATGTACTTGAAGAGAAAATGTATTTTCTAATTACTGGATGAATGGTTCTATATATATTCACTTATATCAAGCTTTTAAATTGTGTAGTTTAAATTTGTATTCATAAATTTACTGCCTAATTGACCTATAAAATTTGAGATTCATTTAAAAATTTGTCACAGTAATGGTAGGCTTGTTCATTTTTACCCATAAAGCTAAATGTTTGTGTGTTTCTATATTTTGAGTCCTCTTAATTAGATGCATACAAGTTTAAAATTTATAACTTTTTGATAAGTTGAATTCTTTATCATCACGTAATGGTCTTTATATTTTTTGCCTTAAATTTCTTTTGTTTCAAAAGTAATATAACTACCACAGCAATATTTGGTTAGTATTTATCTAGTATACCTTTTTCTATTATTTTGCTTTCCAACGTTTCATTTTTATTTTCTTATGTTTTGATGAGTTTTCTCTCTCTCTCTCTCAACACCCTCCCTTGCACCTCATTATGAAAATCTTTGTTTTCTACTTTCTATGTCACAAGTTTAGATCATTAATATTGAATGAGATTTCTGTCATTTTGGTGCTTCCTAAAATATTTTAATTTGTATTTTCTATGTATTTCATTTCATTTTCTTTTATTTCTATTTATTTCATTTTATCTATGCTTCATTTTTTTCTTTTCATATTAATGACTAAATGTTTGCAATCGATTGATTTAGTCATTTTGTTTGTTTTCTTGATTTTTTTTTCAATTTACTAAGTTGGTTGTATTCTTTCACTGACTGCTCTTGAAATTTAATCACATATCCTTTGAAAGTTCTACAGTTAATCAATATTTAAGTCCCCTCTCCAGAATAATGCATGATTTTAGAAGTGTAATTGTGATAGCTCCCTCTCTTCACCAGACAATCATTCTATAGTACTTTGTTTCTGTCATTTTTTAAGTAAACAATTTAAGGACTAATACTACTTTCCAAGATGAGTTTGTTTAGATTTATCCCATGTCTACTAATTTCTTTGCTTACCAATACTTCTTGCATTGCACAGTTTATGTCAGAGGTCATCTTTCTTCTAAGGTTCCTATAGTAAAAATCTGTTGGTGGCAAACTCATTCAGTCATGATTTTTGTTGTCTTTTTCTCTTGTTTTAATCTGAAAGTGACTACTTCATCCCCATTCTTGAAAATATTTTTACTAGATATAAATTTCTAAATAGTTTTATCTTTTGTTTCTTTTATTATATTATTCTGCTATTTTCCAACTGTTATCATTGCTGTTGAACAGTGGCTGTCCTTTCAATAATTTGTGTTTTCTTTTGAGCTATTCTTAGGAGTATATTCTTCATTTAATGTTTTCAAGTTTTATTTCAAAGTATTTAACTATGAATTTTTTCTTATTTATTCTTCTTAGTATCATAGCATTGTTTTTATTTGTGGATTCCAGTCTTTTTGTCAGCTCTAGACAATTGTCAGCCTATGTCTATGTAAACATGGCCTAACCTCTTTTAGGACTGTCATTAGGCATATTTTATATTTCTTTCTATTCTCAACGTTTGTTAAGTTGTCATATTTGTCATCTTCTTGCCTATCTCTGTAAAATGGGTAGATCTTTTCTCCAGTTCACTATTACTTTATTCACTGTTTGTCTATTCTTCTCTACATATTGAGTTTTAATTTCAAATAAATTTTTCATGTCTAAAACGTTAGGATTTTATAATTAGTATATGCCTGGTCTCTTAATTTTATTAAATATGTTATAAATACTTTGGCATAGATAGACTATCTCTGATTATTTCAGTGTCTGAGTCCCTTAGGGATCTGAATATGGTTTTTGTGTGTGTTGTGTTTGTTTTTGCCAACCATTTTTTTTTTGTGTGGTGACCTGTTTACTTGTGAATGCAAAAATATTTGATAGTGGGTTCACATTTGGCTGGGTTTATACTGTGGGAATTCTGAGTGTATAGACTGAGGGAGCAGTCCTTCATGGAGGATTTGTATTTGCTTTTGCTGGGAGCCAGGAGATGTGACAGACTTGTTACTACTGTAGCCCTATCAGTGCTCTTAGCTTACCTCTAGATTCTCAGTTTACCTCCTCTAATTGTGTCTGGTTCAAGGTCTAAGGTTATTTTTTTCTCTCTTCTTAAAAGTACTTAATTATTTTAGATCAGTTTTAGGTTCACAGCAAAATTAAGAGGAAGGTAGAGAGATTTCCCATATATCTCTGGCCCCACACATGCCTAGCCTCCCCCAGGATCAACATCCCTAACCAGAGTGACAAATTTTTTAAACTTGATGAGCCTATATTGGCATGATATTCACCCCAAGTTCAAAGCTTACATTAGGGTTCACTTTTGATGTTATAAATTCTGTGAATTAAAAAAACATATAGTAACATATGTCCATCATTATAGTATCATACAGAATATCTTCATTGCCCTAAAAATTCTTCTGTGCTCCTTCTATTTATCCCTCCTCAAACCCTGGCAACCACTGATGTTCTTCTTGTCCCCATAGCTTTGTCTTTTCTAGAATGTCATACAGCTAGAATCATACAGTATGTAGCCTTTCCAGATTTTCTGTCAGTTAGTCATATTCGTTTAGAGTTTCTGCATGTCTTTTCATAACTTGATCATTTATTTCGTCTGAGTGCCAAATGATATTCCATTTTCTGATATACCACAGTTTATCCATTTATCTACTGAAGGACATGTTGGTTGCTTCCAAGCTTTGATGAGTAAGAATAAAGCTGCTATAAATACCCATGTGAAGGTTTTTGTGTACACATATGTTTATTTTTTGTTTTGTTTGTTTATAATTGACACATAATTATTATATATTTTTATGCGGTATGGTGTGATGTTTCAATATGTGTTGTATGTTATATTATGATCAAATCAAGGTAGTGTATTAATCATCTTGAACCTATATCATGTCTTTGTGATTATAACTTTTAATATCCTATTTTCCAGCTATCTTGAAATACATTGATATTAGCTTAATCACCCCACTATGTAATAGAACACAAGAATGTGTATTCTGCAGCCATTGGATGGAATGTTCTGTAAATGTCTGTCAGGTCCATTTGGTCTATGGTGCAATTTAAGTCTGATGTTTCTTTGTCAATTTTCCGTTTGGATGCTCTGTCTGTTGATGAAAGTGGGGTAAAAATATGTTTAGTTCTATAAGAAGACCTTGTATTTTGTTACTCAATATTGATACCAATATTTTCTTGTTGGACAATCTTGGTTTTGAGTTAGCTTTTCTGATCCAATTTGAGCTCGCAATTTTTAATCATTCTTTTTCAGCTTTTTTAGCACTAGCTATTTCTCTTTCTACTAGATGAAAAATGATTTAAGTATGCATTTTACTCCAGGAGTTAAGCCTTTCAGAGTGTCTACTTTGCTATCATGTTATAAGATGCAGTAATGCTACACTTTTAGAAGTGAAAATCACTCCAATATTTAGATTCTGGTGTGTGTATGTGTGTATTTTTCACACACATATGTACATATACACTTGTGTATATATACATGCACTATATATAGGTGTGTATATATGTATATATTTCTTAAGAGTTAAAAATATATATGGCGTATGTATGTGTGTTTATGTATCTATAAAATATATGTATATATGTATATTTCTTAAAAGTTACAAAATCTAGCCAAATTAATTATACAAGGGAGGGTAAATCAGCTTTAGGATGCAGAATGACATATACCTAACATTATGTATCCCATGAGTGTTGCCTATATATTTATAATATAATGAGTGCTGTTTGCACATAATCTAACTAATAACAGCCCATCCTCCCCTTTTGATGTCTAGGATTTTGTATACCTATAAACCCTCTTCAATTGCATGTAATTAACACAATATTTTTCTTTTGAATGCTTGAATGTTCACTTATGATTTCCATGTGGCTTTATTAAAATGCAAATATTCTTTGTGGCTTGATCAGGGAGGTTGTGTTGTATAATTTGTTACTTTAATGAGCATGATAGAATAAACAATGGTTTTTAATAAAGGATGGCCAAACTCAGAATCTTGGACATTTTCTATTGAATAATTTATAGTGTATGGCACTTCCTGAAAAGATATACTATGAACAATTAAATTTATTTTTCAGAAGTCAATAACATGATTGAACATTCTTTTTGGAGTTCTACTTTGTGTTTTTTTGGAAGTTGAAGTATTTCCAAGGACATAGCTCCTGTAATGCATAAAATGAGCCCCTGTTTTTGGATAAATTACCAGGAGATTGATAAAGATATGAATATATTACTTAACTCTCTGCTATTAATTTATTTGCTGTCATGAGCACTTATTATCCTAGGAAAATAAAGGTAAGACTTAATGAAATTTGTGAGCTGGACCATACATTCAATTTCTTTTAAACTGGGCTACTTATGCCTAACCCACCTTAACCACTCTGACTACCATTGAGTCTGGAATTCAGATAACCCAACCATATTGCGGTTGCATTAGAAAATCCTGAGGACAAGTCATACATCCATCACCAAAAATGGAGTTCTTTGGAACTGTAGTGGTACAGTGGCAGCAACTACAGAAGTAATAGATGATCACCTCGGGGGAATACCAACAAAATGGAAAAGCTAGGAAGGTTGAGATAAACTTTGCTCTCTTGTGGTGCTGTTCTTATCACTTCAGTGGCCTCTTGTTATGTTTCAAATAAAATTTTAATATATAAAGTATCCTATTGCTATCAGTTTTATCATTCAGTGTTTGGATCTTTATGTCTTTCAGAACATCAGTAAAGAAGAAAATGAACTATGATCACAGAAAAAAAGTGCACTGTTACTAATACATATTATTGTTTTAATCCTGTATTGGGCATTATTAAAATGACGGGCAACTAGGAACATCTTAGAGCCTAAATGGGTCAAACTTGTGAAATATGATGATTATTTCTGATTCCTTACTAGAATCATCTGAACACTTCAATGAGTTTTGGTGTAAAATAGAGTTTAAATGAATATACCATGTGGTTACGGTTATTGTTTTCCCAACAGAAGTACATATGGAGCAGCCACTGGGAATTTTCTTTGTGTTTAACTAAACACTTTATATTTAAGGGTCTTGCAATGGGTTAATCAATTTATTTTTATATTAACTCAACATAATGCTCTTAGTTATTGTAGTAATGTGTAAATAAAAAGGCTTTTTCTGAATAGGGTTTGTCTTAAATAAAAATAAAGATAACAAATACAGAGTCAGGAATTAGTTTCCAGAAGGTTGCTGTCTGAATACTTAATTATGAAGTCTAAAGTGGCACTGAGATCTCAGAAAGGCTGTTGTTTCGAAGCTAGTTTCTTAATAGACAAGGTGGGCTGGAACAGAGGCTCTCACTTGTTTATCCACTGGGACACTATTGACTGATTGATTGCGTTCACGTGAATGCAGAGCTGAACAGAGTAACGTAAGCACCTGCAGAAGACCAATGATTTGTGATGCTTCAAAAGAACATTCTTAAATCTGTGTTCAACATTGATTTAGAGGAAAGACTGTGATATGTGGGGAAATCATAGGAAAAAAGGACTTTTGGTGGCATGGCCTCAGCTCATCCACTCATTTAACAGGAGCTCTGCTATTAATAACGTCTACTCTCCTTAGAAAAGAGCTAATGATCTTCCCTTGCTATTTCATCATGTTGCTTACTGGTCTCACCTTTCTCCCTCAGTGACTATCAAAATATTTCTTATAATCACATGTTCTGGCATACAACATTTTCTCTATCCATAATGTTTCCAGTGGGGTTTTGAAACCCCTGTAATATTAGTGGATTATAATATTATTTTGAGATCCCTTGGAGATGTCGGGTTGGTAAGGTGATCAGTCAGGATCCATATCAAGGCCAAATTTTCATATGCCTATGTGTTTGATTGTTGCCATCTCACCATCCTTACTGCTCCCTAGTCTAAGATCTTCTAAGTCAGAATTCCTCTCCCTGTATAGTTCTCAGTTAAATTGTGTACATGAGAGACTCCTAGAAGGTAGCAAAAGAGATGAACCATTATTTTCTTTTTTTTTTTCCTTCAACTTTTATTTTAGTTCTGAGGTACATGTGCAGGATGTGCAGGTTTGTTACATAGGTAAACATGTGCCACGGTGGTTTGCCGCTCAGATCAAACCATCATCTAGGTATTAAGTCCAGCATCCATTAGCAATTCTTCCTGATTAGCAGCTCTTCCTCCCCCATCCTCCTGACAGGCCCCAGTGTGTATCGTTCCCCTCGACGTGTTCATGTGTTCTTATCATTCAGTTCCCACTTATAAGTGAGAGCGTGCATTGTTTGGTTTTCTGTTCCTGTGTTAGTTTGCTGAGGATAATGGCTTCCAGCTCCTTCCATGTCCCTGCAAAGGACATGATCTCGGAACCACTATTTTCAAGAGGATGGGGTAGGTAGCAATGTGGGTGGGCTAATTTTTCTGGACTAACTTCATTTTGACTTAAATGTAATTGAAAACAAGGACCCGAAGCCTAGCTGGCATGAGAAAAGGCTCATAATATTGGCTACACGGCTTTTAATTCTAAAAGCCTGTAAAGTGAAACAGTCATATAAGGAAAAACACAAGCTAGGAAGAAAGCAAAGTGATAAAACACTATAAAGATCTACATAATAGAATATTAAAATTGGAAGAAACATTCACTTCAATGACCTTTTTCTTTTCCTCATCTGTAAAATTAAATTTGGGACTTGGTAATACTGACAATGACCTCAACTGAGTCTACGCTGGTCATTAACTGTGGATATTTCACAACGGAGATTTGGTATATTAAAGCAAATTGAAATTATACTAATCAGTTAACTCTGTTATACATCACCTCTCTACAAAGTGTTAAACTGCAATGGCAATCTATAAATTTAAAGAAAAGCTATTTACTGAAGAGTAGGTTTTAATTAAAATAAATAAAATAAATATGAATAGTCATGATCTGTGATTTCTAGTTTTTCATTTGCTTTGAGGTTTTTGTAGCTTCCAGAAGGAAAATCTAGCCAATCTCCTTCTCTTTGTACAAGTATAAGAACACTTTCCATCAATTTCTCTTTGCTAAAATCCTTTTAGAAAAGTAAGACGAATGTCGGTTTGTGAGGCTTTGCTCACTTGAGGGCCTGGTTAACCATCCATCAGCGTCTGACCACCAGAACAAAGCCTTCTCAGGACAAATGAAAATTCCCTCCTTCCTAAACTTTACTAACAGGTTTTTTTTTTTTTTTTTTTTTTTTTTAAAGAGAATGTTGGTTTCAGTGAAATCTCTAGGCATGCCAAATCTAGAACTGTGTGTATCTTTGGGGAATCATATATCTGAAAAATCTGCATAAATTTTTAAGGATAAAACAGGAGAAAATTTTTTCTCCAAAGACTTAGTTTGCCTGCTCATGTAATTATGTTTGTGCAACCGGTTGAAATTGACTCCTGTCACCTTAGAATGTATTCGGTACTCCACTCTGGTTGTCACAGTTCTTCCCCATCACACCCTGTAATTTTGAAGAAATGACTCAAATTAGTCTGATGTCACAAAGAAGAAGAAAATTGCTTATTGCCTAAGTTTCCAGTTTTCAGATGATTCCTTTGATTTCATTTATTGATAGTCATGGTGCATCATCCACTCAGTTTTCCAGCTTCTCTTAAAGAGTTCCTTTGAAGAGCTATGGTCAGACAGCAAACTGAGGGGAGTGATAGAAGATCTTTATTTGAATTATTTTGAAATCGGTTACAATCGCTACTTCCATCCACAATTTCTATATCCAGAAAGAAAAGTCAGTCTTGCTGCATTTCGTTCATTAAGAATTCAGAGACTCAAAAGAAAGATTGGTTTTAACAATTGCATTCCCTCACTTAGCTTATACTTGAGTTGACTGTTGACCCCAGAATACGCTCTCTTGTCAATAATCTCAGGTCCTCCCTCTGCCTGCTGAAACCAAGTGGTACTAAAGACCCTGACCTCTAAGCTTTCTCCTGCTTTATGCATTATTATATCTTTTAATTTTGTTCTTTCCTTATTTGCCTTTAGTTACCTGTGTCCCTGATATTATGTCCTATAAGACCTGGAAGATGTGCAGGGACAGCTCATTACTAGACTTTCGTCACCAAAAATTCTTACTAATAACTATTGTGAACACAACAGGAATGTTCTTATTGCTTGTCTTCCATTCCAAGTACTGTTAATCCTTGAGTGTGCTTTTAGAAGCTTAGTTTTTCTTTGATACTCCTCTCTCCTCATTTCTTCTTTGTCCTCTGCCCTCTCTGTAGGGTCAATGCTTTATTAATATCTGTTTGGTATCCACATGATCTGAGTGTGGAAAATAACCCTTCCTATCTATATTTTAGGATGTCTATGGTGATATTTTGTAGAATTCTATATAGGAATACTTTGGGTCTTTTAGAATACTCAAAGTGGGGAAGCTACACTTTGGCAGATATTTAAAACTAGATTATTCTCTTCTGGGCTGATTTTGTGAGATTTCCAGAGATTATTATACTTGCCTTCATTTCTGGGGATCTTTCAAATGTATTTCCCTTGATGTGGATAAATGTATCGCTTCTGTCTGATGATGTGTTATTTCTCCTTCAAAACCAAGATGTTCCTTTGGCTGAGGACTCCTCTCCTCTCCAGGCATCCTTCTTGGACAGAATTTAAGTCAACCTTTCTACAGTACTCTCTTGACTATACCCTGAAAATTCTGGGAATAGACATTGTCCCCAAATTTGTAACTTGTTTTTCTCTTCCAGCAGAGTAGCTAGGCAGCCGTTGCCACTCTCCCTTTAGGCTTCCCAGCATGTGATCAGTCTGCTGTGTCTTCCAAGTTCTATAGAAAACAGATAAAGCTCTCCAAGGCATCCCATTGAATCCTCCTTCCATGGTTTTGGAAAGAACTTAAATCCATCTTAGCCTCCTTCCATGGCATATGGGTAGAGAACTCAGAGAACCTTGACCACTCTCCCCAATAATTATTTTTTAAGTCCATCTCCTCTGGCCTCTCCAGCCTCTTTAATAGATGGATATGAATTTTCAGTTGAGGGTTTTAAAACTACTTTGTTATTGCTTCTTTTGCTTGCAGGTCTTGATTTTAGAATGTGGTAGTAGTTGACATCTATGACCTTATTAAGATTTCAGTTAAAACTGATTCTAAACTAAGTCCATCCTGTAGGACCTAAAAAAATAAAACATGAGCTATTTAGACAAGGACACACTATAGTTGGTCCTCTTACTCAAATCTAGTGAAAATTTTAATCCATTTCTTCATGACAGGAATTGGAAACAAATGTATGTATTTATTTTTTATTATTTTTAGTATTTATATTTTTATAACTTTATTTTATTATTTTAATTTTTTTCTTGTATAGCAATGCCTAAAAGTATTGCAAACCACAACCATTCTCATTTAATCATTTTTTTTCCTTCTTTAAGAAAGCCCTAAATAAAGTATCCGGATTGGATTAGAATAAAGTCACTAGAACGTAAGCTCCTCAGAAGCAGGAATTGCAGTGGACATTTCTTGTGTCCCACTTTGTGTCTTTTTGGTCACTGTTTTCACCCCAGTCATTGCTATGCTATACTTTTACGCAGGTATAATCTGACAGCACTTTGCATTACCTCTACCACAAATTTCTTGCTTTTGGCATCTTACTCTGTCACTTCTGAGATGCCTATAAGATCATGCTCAGCCTTTCTGATACATGCAGAGGAGAGCCTTTCTGATACATAGAGCTAATGTTCTATGGTATAACTCTTTGCCATTGAGAACAAAAATTTCTCTTTTTTGTTTCAGGTGGACAATACTGACTTTTGTGTACATGGCTTCTCAGAAGATCCCCAATGGAATTGTGTTCTAGTTGTTTACTGAGCTGTAATCAATCAACTCAGTGATGCAACCTGAAATTAACTTTCCCTCCTTCCCTGTGTTGCCCTTCTAGTATTCTACTCCAGTTACTTGTGTTCACTTCTCAAAATTAAAATCCATGAATCTAAACTCTTTTCTCAGGCTTCTTTTAGGGGGAACCTAGGCTAAGACTGTAACTATTATTTCTTTTTTCCATGAAGAATTCCAAGCACTTAGAATGGTGCCTAGAATATAGTGAACACTCTTAAAAAAATTGTTGAATTTATCATTGAACTGCAACAGTATGGTGTCCAGAGGATGGACAAGATAAGCATTCTTTCTTGGAGAATGCAGCCTAGAGAAATTCTCCTCCTCTGTGGGTTGTGCTACATCTTAAATAGATTATGAATAGTAGGTGCAGTCCACATCTCTCTGATGTACTGTCAGAAACATGCCCTGCAAAAAAGGACTTGCCTCTTCACACTAGCATCAGGTTCTCCAGGAAAATGATGTTTTACTAGGAGAATTATAGCAGGCCAGCATGATAGATTGTTCTTTGCTCATAAATAATGCAAAGGTGATACCAGGCAAAGATAAAAGCCAGTGATTTATTCCCCATAACCTTTATGTAAACCTAATAAATTCTGCGCAGTGGTGTCTGTGAATGTGACAGTGGCTGTGGCACCGGATCATGTTGACAATGGCAAGCATTTCATGCATTGAGAACAAGAGCTGAAGAGAACACTCCTTCTCATTTCTCTCGGGCTCTCTCACCAAGAAAAGACACTAATATTTTCAGAATGAAGAAGACTCAAGAATTAACAAAAATGACATTTATGTAAAGAGAAGTCAGTACTACAAAATCACATTATGTAAGGTCTCATCATGAATGAATTGATTTGCATAAGGTTTTTATTATTTCTAGTGGGTAAAGTTATAAAAATTACATGTATACATATATATATAGTGACTTTGTTTCTCAGTTGCAAAGTTATAGAACTTGCACATGCATCCACATACACATGCATACACACATCTATATAGTTGTACAGTAACCCAGCAACATGGGAGACTCCTGCTCAATTGAACCAAACTATAAAGGGTTAGTTCTGAAATTTCTAAGAGTGAGACTTTAGAATCTTTAGTATTTTTTTTATTGTCTTTATTGGTTAAAAAAACCCCACATTGATGAGGAATTTTAGATGAGAACTAGTATTGTACTAAATCATTCTTCACTCTGGTACAGATTCACATGGGAAGTCACAGTGCATAGTGAAAACGAGGCTCAGAGAAATATGTGTTTTTTATGTTAGGAGGGGTGAACCTTAAAAATAATGAATTATTTAATAATTCAATGAGAAAAATACTGATGAGAATTAGTATATAAATACTAATTCTAAAATGAGGAGAGTCAGGGGAAATAATAACAACTACACACTTGCCCCAGCATCGGTTCAATATAGTGGAATTTATTGCATTCTAAAAGTACCGAGGTATCATAACATATAAAGCAATATATTCCAGTGACATTTATAAGACTTATTCTACTAGAGTTATTTAACCTTTCGCCTCAATTGTGCTATGCAACTTCCCTCTATGAAAATTCCTTTTTTCTTTTTCTGAGGTTCCAAAATCCTTGAAGAACTCAAAGGAGTTGACAGAGATGCAGCATAAGCTTAATTAGCTAAATTGACTTAGATAATATTGTTAATTATTTCTATAGTCATTTGGCAAAGGTTAACTTTTAAACTTAAATAAGGGATGCTGTCATTTGCTTCTAAATAAAAGTGCTGACTTTAGTAAAGAAAACAACAGCAAAACACTGCAGTTTCATCTATGGCATTGACCTTCATAGAGAGATTGTTCACACAGTAAGCACTGAATGCTTTGATTCTCCTTTTGACTGGTACTTGGAATCAGGTTTTTGCTTTAGGCACTTCCCTATAACAAACACGATTTTTTTGAATTAATTAAAAAAACACAACTGCAACATGAAGAATAGGAAGCATCAATATTAGAAATTCAATTTCTAGCAATGTGCCTGTGCAATTATGAAGCAGCTACACACTTTAGCTACCCTTGATATAAAACATAAGTTATAAAAAAGGCAATGCAGCTTCCAAGTTCCCCAAAAAAATGAGAACATTGCAACATGCTTGAACTTTGACCCTCCTATAGGTTGGCTTTTTGGAACTGTGTACCACAACAGCTTAGATCTTGCTCTTCATAAACATAAAGTAACTTACATATAAAGGGAATTCCCAAAAAGCAAGTAGCATTAAAGAGAAGTTTTCTTTTCTGGGGAATGAAATATATAATGAATAAGTATAAGTAAATTCAGACCTTCCTGTGCCATACTCCTGCAGCCAGTCATTAAAAGTACTATCCACTGTTATTAAGAGGCCCAGATTCAAATTAATAAATTATTATATCACACACTGTATTTATTGTGTGCTAGCTGCCCTCTTAACCATGTGGTAGGGACGTAGAAAATAGTTAGCTATTCTGGATTCAAAGAGAGCCAAAAACTCTAGTTAGCAAGATGAAATAAATCTAAATTATATAACTAATATGTTAATGTTACCTTTCATCTGAATTAGTAAAATGTCATTTTCTCTAGTCTACTTTTTAATTATCAAACTTCAGCGATACTATGCTTATGCTTTTAAAAAGTGACTTTCCTTCTCATATATTTTTTACAACTCCACATTGTTGATAGGTAAATACAAACTCAGTGGTATGTATTAAGTAATTACAGGGCATGGGTCAAAGCCTTGTGTTGGAAGACAGTTCTCCATGGGTCTCATTTTCCTACTCATTTTTGAGGAGACTGTCTTTGTTCCAGACTACTTTTCCAAGAATATTTGCATAGTGAGCTTTAGAAGATGTAGATTGTGTTTTCCTTCAGAACCAATGGCAGGTTTATTTACTGTATAATAAAATAAAGAAAATGAATTACTTCAGGTCAAAAGTCAAGTATATTTACTGTGTGGTATAAAAGATTCAGTTGGCACAAGCTTAGGGTACCTTCTTTGTGATGCAATCCACTTTGAGAGTAGGTGTTACCAGGCCCACTTTGCATTTTCCTGTTGGAATTTGGGCCTGGAAAGCCAGCAAAGCTGCTGCTCTTTTTGTTACTGTTATTGCTGTGAATAACAAAGTACTATGCTCTTCTGCCAGCATCCATGAGACTGCCAGACCAGCTCATTAGCTCAGACCCCTTACAACTCCTTACTTTTGCCACCTCCCTTGCCTTTTTTTAAAAGCTCTATTTGATCATCTACCAATCTGAGCAGTGAAAGGACAAAAATTTCTGGGTGAATTATTGGGAGAAAGAGAATCAGCATAGTAGAAAAATTACCTTTTTCAAGTGGAAGTCTGTAATAGGGAGTAAAGGGATTAATGAACCAATGGAGTGCAGAGGAGGGACATTATTTAAAAGTAGAAAACTTAAATTTGGCCATTTGGAATTTTTCACAACTTGGTCCATCTTTCTGGATATGGATAAAGTTTCATTCCCATTTATTTATTCTAGTTATGTTCATTACACACACACACACACACACACACACACACACATATTCCATTCTCATTTTTTATATATGTGAATTCGCAATTATTTTTAAACTAATTTGTGTGTCAAAGTTCCATATTATTTAGTTTATTATCAAATGTAGCTGCTTTGTTATTATATAACTCTTCTTCTCTTCCTCACATTTACCTAACATCTTTCTCCAGTCCCCCTACCATCCCTAGTTCTAACAATTTTTTGTTGAGTCTTTAAGGTTTTCTGCAGATAGGATCATGTCACCAGCAAATGGAGATCATTTTACTACTTCCTTTCCAATTTTCATGCCTTCTTTTTCTTGTCTAATTGCTCTGGCTAGGCCTACCAGTCCTACTTTGAGTAGAAGTGGTGAGAAGGGGCATCCTTGTCTTGTTTCATATCTTACAGGAAAGGTTTTCAGTTTTTCACAGTTGAGTGTAATGTTAGCTGTGGGCTTCTCATATATGGCCTTTATTATGTTCACAGAGATTCCCTCTACTATTTTGTTGAGAATTTTACCATGAATGAATGTTGAATTTTGTCAAGTGTTATTTCTGTATCGATTGAGACAACTGTGGTTTTTATCTTTTATCCTGTTTACATGGTGTTTACCCTTATTGATTTGTATACATTGAACCATCCTTACATTCTAGTGATAAATCCTACCTGACCATAGTGTATAATCCACTTAATGTGATGTTAAATTTGGTTGAATAGTATTTTGAGGATTTTTGCACCTAATTTCATCAGGCATATTGGCCTATAGTTTTCTTTTATTGTGGTGTCTTTGTCTAGCTTTGATATCAGGGTGATCCTGGTTCATAAAATGAGTTCGGACCTACTCTGTTTCTATTTTGGAAGATTTAAGAAGAATTGGTGTTAACTATTCTTTCAAATATTTGGTAGAATTCACCCAGGAAGATATTTTATCTTGGACTTTCTTATTGGGAAGTTTTTGATTGCTACTTAATCTCTTTATTTTTTATTACTCTGTTCAAGCTTTCTATTTCTTCTTGATTCAGTTTTGTTAGATTATATATCTTTAGAAATTTATTTCTTAGATTATCTAATTTATTGTTATCTAATTATTTATAATAGTCCCTTATAAATTATTTGTCAGGTAGCCATTGTAACATCTTCTCTTTCATTTATAATTTTATTTATTTGGGTCTTTTTTTTCTTTTCTTTTTTTTTAGTTAGACTAGCTAAGGATTTGCGAATTTTGTTTATTTTTTCAAAATTCAATTCTTAGATTTTTTTTTCTATTCTCTATTCTTTATTTGATTTATTTCTAATGTTCTTTTTTTCTTCAGTTAACATAGGGCTTAATTTGGCCTTCTTCTTTTTCTAATTTCTTGAAATATAAAGTTAGGTTGTTAATTTGAAACCTTTCTTTTTTAATGTAGTCATCTACTGCTATAAATTTTCCTCTTAGTATTGATTTTGCTGTCTCCCATACATTTTGGTATGTTGTGTTTTCATTTTCATTTATCCCAAGTTATTTTTAAAATTCCTTTTGATTATCTATTTGATGCAATGGTTGTTCATGAGTGTTGTTAGTTTCCACAACTTTGAGAATTTTTCCATTTTCTTACTGTTATTGATTGGTAGTTTCATTGTATTTTGGTCAGAAAGGATACTTGGAATGATTTTGGTCTTCTTGAATTTGTTAATACTTGTTTTGTGACCTAACACATGATCTATCCTGGAAAATAATCTATGTGCTCTTAAGAAGAGAATGTGTATTCCTCTGCTGTTGGGTGGAGAATGCTGTATGAATGTATGTTCATTTGGTCTGTAGTATTATTTCTGCCATTTACTTATTAATTTTCTGTCTGGGTGATGTATTCATTATAGAGATTAGGGTATTGAATTCTTCTACTCTTATTGTATTGCTATCTATTTATCCCTTCAGATTTGTCAGTGTTTGCTTTATAATTTAGATGCTTTGATATTGGGTACATGTATATTTATAATTGTTATATCTTCTTGTTAAATCAACTTTATATCATTATATAATTACTGTCTTTGTCTCTTGTGACAATTTTTGACATAGAGTCTACTTTGTCACATATAAGTACAGCAACTGCTGTTCTCTTTTGGTTACTATTAATATTTGTGTGGAATATGGGCAAATACTACATGACAAAAATGCTAAAAGCAATTGCAACAAAAGCAAAAATTGACAAATCATATCTAATTAAACTAAAGAGCTTCTGCACAGCAAAAGAAACTATCATCAGAGTGAACAGGCAACCTACAGAATGGGGGAATATTTTTTCAATTTGCCCATCTGACAAATGTCTAATATCCAGAATTTACAAGGAACTTAAACACATTTACAAGAAAAAAACAACCCCATGAAAAAGTGGGCAAAAGATATGAACAGACACTTCTCAAAAGAAGACATTTATGCGGCCAACAAACATATGAAAAAAAGGGCAACATCACTGATCATCAGAGAAATTCAAATCAAAACCACAATGAGACACCATCTCACACCAGTTAGAATGGCGATTATTAAAAGTCAGGAAACAATAGACGGTGGTGAGGCTGTGGAGAAATAGGAACGCTTTTACGCTGTTGGTGAGAATGTAAATTAGTTCAACCATTGTGGAAGACAGTATGGCGATTCCTCAAGGATCTAGAACCAGAATACCATTTGACCCAGCAGTCCCATTACTGGGTATATACGTAAAGGAATATAAATCATTCTACTACAAAGACACATGCACATGTATGTTTATGGCAGCACTATTTTTAATTACAAAGACATGGAATCAACCCAAATGCCCATCAATGATAGCATGGATAAAGAAAATGTAGTACATGTATACCATGGGATACTATGCAGCCATAAAAAGGAATGAGATCATGTCCTTTGCAGGGACATGGATAAAGCTAAAAGCCATCATCTTCAGCAAACTAACAGAGGAACAGAAAACCAAACACCACATGTTCTCACAAGTAGGAGCTGGACAATAGAACCACATGGACACAGAGAGGGGAACAACACATACCAGGGCCTGTTGGTGGGTGGGCGGTGAGGGGAGGGAACTTAAAGTATGGGTCAATAGGTGCAGCAAACCACAATGGCAAACGTATACCTATGTAACAAACCTGCATGTTCTGCACATGTATCCTGTTATATTTTTTTTAGAAGAAATAAAAATATTTGTGTTGAATATCTTTCTTCATCCTTTTACTGAATTTCAGCCTATGTGTGTTCTTAAATCTACAGTGAGTCTCTTGTGGACAGCCAATGGTTTGATTTTGCTTTTGTATCTATTCAGCCACTCTGTCTTTTGACTGGGAGTTTATTTCAATTACATGAAAAGTAATTATTAATAAGAATGAACTTAATCTTTCCATTTTGTTAGTTGTTTGTTGTCTGTTTTGTAGTTACTTTGTCCTTTTCCACTTCTGCTGTCTGTCTGTGGTTTGATAATTTTTTTATGGTGGTGTGCTTTAATTCTTTTGTCTTTTGTGTCTCTACTGTACAAATTTTCATTGTGGTTACCCTGGGTTCACATACTTTATAGTTATAAGCAGTCTGCTTTAATGCTGATAACAACTTAAATTCAATTGCATATACTCTATACTTTACTTCCCTCTCCCTCATACTTTATGTAGTTGCTGTCAGGTTTTATGTCTTTTAAATTGTTTTTCCATTAACAAATTTCTGGGGTTACAGTTACTTTTACTACTTTTATCTCAGACTTTATTTATCAGTGTTAAAAGTAGTTTACATGCCACTATTGCAGGATTATAATATTCTGTGTTTGTGTTTACCTTTAACAGTGAAACTTACACATTCATATGTTTTATGTTGTTGTTTAGCATGTTTCCATTTCAACTCGAAGAACTCCTTTTATCTTATACTGTATGGCAGGTCCTCGTGGTAACAATTTTCCTCAGTTTTTGTTTGTCTGAAAAAGTCTTTATCTCTCCTTCATTCTTAAAGGACAATTTTGCTGAGTATTTTAGGTTGGTAGTTTTTTGTTTTGTTTTCAGTACTTCGGATATATTATCCACTCTCTACTGGCCTGTAACATTTCTGCTTAGAAATCTGCTCATAGTGTTTATTGTGGTGCTTCCTTGTATGTGACAAGTTGCTTTTCTCTTGCTGATTTCAAAATTTTCTCTTTGTCTTTGACTTTTTTATTTTATTTTATTTTATTTATTTATTTATTTTTAGATGGAGTCTCCCACTGTAGCCCAGGCTTGAGTGCAGTGGTGTGATCTTGATCTTGGCTCACTGTAACCTCTGCCTCCCTGGTTCAAGCGATTCTTCTGCCTCAGCCTCCTAAATAGCTGGGACTACAGGTGCATGCCATCCTGCACAGCTATTTTTTGTATTTTTAGTAGAGACATATATTTAGTATATATTTTGTATATTTAGTAGAGATGGGGTTTTGTCATATTGGCCAGGCTGGTCTTGAATTCCTGACCTCAGGTGATCCACCTGCCTCAGCCTCCCAAAGTACTGGAATTCCAGGCATGAGCCACTGTGCCCAGCCTGTCTTTGACTTTTGACTATAATCTATCTCAGTGTACCTCTTTAGGTTTAATATATTTGGGGACTTTGGGGCTTCATGAATAAAGACTTATATTTGCCTTTATAGATTTGGGACATTTTCAGTCATTGTTTTTAAACATAAGATCTCTATCGCTTTCTGTTTCTCTCACCTTCTGGTATCCCTAGAATTCATATATTGGTTCACTTGATAGTTATCTCATAAGTCCTGTGTGGTTTCTTCAATCTTTGTTATTCTTTTTTTCCCTCTAACTGGCTAATTTTATTCCTCTGTCTTCATGTTCACTGATTATTTCTTCTGCACAATTGAGTCTGCTGTTGAAGTTCTCTATTGATTTTTTCAGTTCCATTACTTTATTCTTCAGCTGGAAAGTTTGTTTGCTTACTTTTTATGGCAGCCATATTTATTAATCTTCTAGTTTTGTTCATGTATTTTTTCCCTAGTTTTATTTAGTTTTCTATCTGTGTTTTCCTTTAGGTTATTGAGCTTCTTTAAGATGATAATTTTGAATTCTTTGCCAAGTAGTTTTGAATTTCTGTTTCTCTTTCTTTCTTTCTTTCTTTTTTGAGACAGAGTCTCAATCTGTTGCCTAGGCTGGGGTGCAGTGGCATGATCTTGGCTCACTGCAACCTCTGCCGCCAGGTTCAAGTGATTCTCCTGCCTCAGCCCCCTGAGTAGCTAGGATTACAGGTGCCTGCGACCGCACCCGGCTAATTTTGTTGTATTTTTAGTAGAGATGGTGTTTCACCATCTTGGACAGGCTGGTCTTGAACTCCTGACCTCATGATCCACCCGCCTCCACCTCCCAAAGTGCTGGGATTACAGGCATGAGCCACCACGCCTGGCCCTGAATTTCTATTTCTTTAGGATTGGTTACTGGAGCTTTATTAGTTTCATTTGATGATGTCATATTTGACTAATTCCTCATGATCCATGTAGCTTTGCATTGGTATCTGTGCATTTGAAGAAGCAGATATCTATTCCAGTTTTTACAGATTGATTTGGCAAATAAAAACCTTTTTTCTACTGGGCCCCTGGAAAGATAAAACTACCTTTGGGATAGCAGTTGAGTGCGCTGGAGCTGGGTCATGGGGTTATTTCTGAGTCTCTAGTCAAGTTTGCACATGGATGGAGGGCTTATTACCAAAGACATGAATGGGTATGATGGCTCCTAATCAGTGAGCAAATTTCTGAACTACCTCTGGACTGCAGAGGAAGACAGGAGCTATGTTGGGAGCAAGCCCCCCAAAATCTGGCCATAAACTGGCCCCAAAACTGGCCATAAACAAAATCTCTGCAGCACTGTGACATATTCATAATGGCCCTAACACCCAAGCTGGAAGGCTGTGGGTTTAGGGGAATGAGGACAAGGAACACCTGGCCCGCCCAGGGCGGAAAACCGCTTAAAGGCGTTCTTAAGCCACAAACAATAGCATGAGCCATTTATGCCTTAAGGGCATGTTCCTGCTGCAGTTAACTAGCCCAACCTATTCCTTTAATTCGGCCCATCCTTTCCTTTCCCATAAGGGATACTTTTAGTTAATTTAATATCTATAGAAACAATGCTAATGACTGGTTTGCTGTTAATAAATATGTGGGTAAATCTTTGTTTGGGGCTTTCAGCTCTGAAGGCTGTGAGACCCTTGATTTCCCACTTCACACCTCTATATTTCTGTGTGTGTGTCTTTAATTCCTCTAGTGCTGCTGGGTTAGGGTCTCCCCGACCGAGCTGGTCTCGGCAGAGCTATGTCATCGGGCTGCTTTAGGGGCTGCAGTTCAGCCTGAGGTTAGTGGTCTGGTTACTGAGTGGTATGTCCTGTTAGCAACCTGGGCAGATCAGACTGCCCCCAGACCATGGCAGAGGGAGCTAGAACTGAGTCAGAGGCCTATTTCAGTCTCCAAAGCCAAGACCAAATTTGGTCATCTTTTAACTGGGAGCATGAATGGCTGTATTTCCCACTGGGTCTCGAGGTGGGGAGGACTTCCCCCTACCTGTGGTAGCATGGAGCTGGAGCTGGAACATAGGGCTGCTTCAGCAACCACAGTTGGAACTGTTTTTGGTGGGTCTGCCACACAGTCCCAAATGGGCATATCTCTTTTTGAGTCTCTGGGTGGGGACTAATGCCCCTGGACTACGGTAGAAAAAGGTCGACACTGAGTCATAGAGCTATTTCAGGATCCCGGTTGAGCCCAAGTTTACTAGCTCATTTACTGTGGGCATGGATGGGTTTAAATCCTTCTGGGTCACTTGGCAGATGGGGCTGGTAGCAGGACCATGGCCAGGCAGGGTTGCTGCTAAGTCCACAGGGGCATAAGGCTGCTTCCAATCCACAGTGCAGACCATAGTTGGCTAAGTTATTCAGAACACTGGGGCATGTACATGCCTTCTGAAAGCAGCCCTCGTCAATCTTAGGCTCTACCAGGGTTTTGCAACCTCTTATGGGTCCCCAAACTCCCACAAAGTTGTTGTCTGTAGATTTTTGTCTGTAGATGGATGTCACATTGTTTCTATGAGCTAGGAACCTCTTATTCGGTCCCTTTGCTGACATCATTTCTATTTGCTGTTTAATGGCCAAATCTGTTTTTTTGTTCAAAATGATTAGGTATGGTTGGACAATGTTCCTGTAACTAACAAAGCTACCTTTTTTTGGTATAAATAATGACAACAGTAGTTTTACTTGGCTAAGCACCCATAATGATGACTTGAAAGAGTATAGCACTTAGAACAGAAAATGTCCTTTGAAAATATAGTTCAATCCCTCATTTAAATAGATTCTGGAAGCTCAGGCCCAGAACAGTTAATTCTCTGAGCTCATACAACTGGTAAACAGCAGAGCAGGAACTTGAGTCCTTTGACTCTCCAAACCTACACTCTGCCCCTCCATAGGAAAACTGCCTTTCCAACTGAGATGAAATATAAAATAAAATGAGAGTGTTCAGCATTTTGAAACACATAATGCTCTAAACACAATACAACAACGCTGCTGTCCTCAGGAAATTAGAAAGCAATTTAGAGAAATGAAATGGGTCAAACGAGCTGTCACTGAAACAAAGGCTGTGGATCAACCAGTAAATCAGTAACTGCTTCTTGTGCTTGAGATTTTCAACCCCTCAGGGTGGGAGGTAAACTACCAAATAAATTTAAAAGGATTTCCGCTGAGTGTTTCTTGTGAAATTCTGAAGACATTTATATTGCACTCTCTACACCCCTAATTTCCTGTGCAAAAATAGAATGGCATTCAGTGGTCTTATGTTTTTAAGAGGGTTATTTTCTGTAATATTTTAGAAAATACCATACAGTACTTCAGCAGGGGGTGGGGTGGTGGAGGCTAATTCTCAGTAGAATTCAGAGACTTGCCTATGTCTCTAATCAACCTTAAAATTTTCTTGTTCTGCCTCATCTTATTAATAACTGACTGCTGTCTCTTTCCTTTCTCTCAGAACTCCAGGGGAAAAAATTAGCCAGCAAGATATGGTTAGCTTCGTTGTAACTTGTGCATGATATGCAATTTTAATGACAGTTTTACATACATTACTCAACCCCCAGTACAGTCGGAGGTCAAATCAATATTTTAACAGACATTCTAAAGGGAATTGAGTGTCCAGTCATTTATTCACGATCAGTTTGAGAGAACAGCAACTCTCCAAATCATCTCAGGTTAGCAGGAGCCTGGGAAATCAACAGCAACCACTGATTTCTTCACCCACTTGATTTTGGCAATTGGACGTCAACTGCATGAAAACTCAGAAAAAAAAGGGCTTGCATGGTATTTTAGTAAGTCTCGTCTACACTGATCAATGTGAATTACATATTGCTCTATGAATATTATTTTGATTTTGGTTGGCTACATCTCCAAATAGATTGTGGGTTCAAAAAAAAAAGGTTGTTTCAAATCTTCACTGAACCTAGTTAAGTGCTATGAACCTCAAATTCAGTAAACCTTGAATTCCAAATAGTTAATAGATGGTGCTGGTTGAGATGGCATTTGATTCTGTGCTTTCTGATTTCCAGAGTTATTTTGTGTAATAACTACATAAATGAGCATTTTACTATTACCTACCATTATTCTGAGCTGATATTATTTCATGATGATGAAACAGAGTGTAACAGAGCATCACTTACCTGAGGTTATGTGGCAGGCAGAATTACGGCCCCCCAAAAGATGTCAACATCCTATTCTCCAGAACCTGCAAATACACTATATTACATGGCAAAAGAAAATTAAGGTTGCAGGTGAAACTAAGGTTGTTAATCAGCTGACCTTAAACAAGATATCATCTGGATTATCTAAATGAGAGCCATGTAACCACATAGGTCATTAAAAAAGGAGGAGGAAGAGTTAGTGTGAGAGCAATGTGATGTGAGAAAGATTTGACCAGCCAGTGGTCGTTTCAAAGAAGGAAGATGGAGCTGTGAGCCGAGGAATGTGTGCAGCCTAGGAGCTGGAAAAGGCAAGGTAAACAAATTATCTCCTAGGGCCTGCAGAAGGAATGCAGTTCTGCCAACACCTTTATTTTAGTGCAGTGAGACCCTTTTCAGATTTCTGACTTTCAGAACTGTAAGATAACACATTTCTGATTATTTTGTTTGTTTGTTTGTTTGTTTTTTGAGATGGAGTCTCACTCTATTGCCCAGGCTGGAGTGCAGTGGCACAATCTTGGCTCACTGCAAGCTCAGATTTTTTTTTTTTTTTTGCTATGTGCTATGCTGTGACTTTTCACTTCCTCATTTTTACTATGAATAATAGTTTTGAATATACCCTGATGTATTTATCTCCCCTTTTGTCTTCCAAGGTCTGATATTACAAACATGTTGCAATAACCTTCTGTATGTTCTTCTTTGTGTTTTTACATGAGTATTTCTTGGATATAGAATTACTGAGATGTATAAAATGCTATTTTCAACTGACATAGATATTGCAAATTGCTATCCAAAGTGGCTGGACCAATTATAGTCTCACAAACACTGTAAAAGTTAGAATGTCTTCACATTCATACCAAAACTAGTTATTATAGACTTCTTAATTGAGCTGATTGTATGGGTTTTATATTGTAAGTTATTATATGTGGCATTATATAAAAAATTCGGCTAACTTCTGATATGTAGCAGTGTTTTTGAAGGTTTCACTTGGGACTCTGCAGTGGCTTGTTATTGCTTCCAGAATGAGATGTAAGAGACTCAACGTAGTATATATACCTGGACTGTTTTACCAGCCTCAACTCTCCCACACTCTGCTTTCTCCTTTGTAGTTCAGTTATACTAAGTGACTTGTACTTCTGTGCATATGCAATTCTGATGCTTGATTTTAAGATTGTCTTTATCCCTCTCTTCTATCTGGAGATCCGTCATTTCCACCACTCCTGGCTAATCTCTTCTCCTAGTCTAAAAAGTCACCTTACAACTTTCTTTTGACATTCTTTTGGTTCTCATCACAATGTATCATCATGTTAAAACAGTTTTAAACATATATCATATATGCACATGAATTGAAATATCCAATTTATTACAAGGTATAAAATGAAAAGTCCCCCTGTCATCATTGCTTCTCCACTGCTCAGTGTCCTTCCTGCTGAAGGTAAGAATTTTTAAGTTGTTGTTTAACCTTCTAAAAATATTTTATGTCCATTTACAAACCAATATATACATACATGTGTTTGTACACACACACACACACACACACACACACACACACACAGGTTGTTTTCATCTCTCTTGTCTATTTCTTTCTAAACATTGGCTAAGTCTCTCTCAGTGAACAAGATCTTTGAGAAAAGTCCTAGAGAATATGAGGTGGCTGGTTATGGAAATGTGGGAAAGTACTGGAGAAAGCAAAAAGAAACATTAAGTGCAGAGGCTTCCAGGCAAGAGCACTTCTGACATGTTCCAGAACAGCAAGGAAGTCAGTAGTAAATGAAAACAATAAAAGATAAGGGCCAAGCATTGATAGATTTCACTTTTATTAATAGAAATATTAAATGTGGGTATATTGCAAAGCATTGAACTTTTTCTATAATCTAGTCTTTTCTATTTTAATAAAATCATGTTATATATTTTCTTATTAGTTGTGCCTATATATATATATTTTATATTCCTACCTTTGTGTATGTGTGTGTTTAAAATTTTTATTTTATTTTTTTGAGACAGGGTCTCGCTCCATCATGCAGGCTGGAATGCACTGGCATGATCATGGCTTACTGTAACCTTGACCTCCAGGGCTCAAGCAATCCTCTCACTTCCATCTCCCAAGTTGCTGGGACTACAGGCATGCACCATCATGCTCAGCTAATTTTTGTATTTTTTTTGTAGAGACGGGGTTTCACCATGTTGCCCAGGCTGGTCTTGAACTCTTGGACTCAAGCGATCCCCTCACCTCAGCCTCCCAAAGTGCTGGTATTACAGGCATGAGCCACTGCACACGGCTTTATGTGTGTTTTGCTGTGTGTTTTATTTTTTTCATTTTCCTGTGTATTTATGTGTAGTTCTCATATTTAGGAAAGGTTGCCTTCATTTTGAAAGGTTGTGCAATAAATTTATCCTTTTCTTAAAGAAGAATCACTGTTCTATAAGAGATGATATAATTAGCATATTCTCCCTTTCCCCTCTACTCTTCAATTTCAGTAAATTTAATTCTTTTTTAAAATTATTATCTTTATAGAGTTAAATGCTCTTATACTTATTGATATGGTTCAGGTGTGTCCCCACCCAAATCTCATCTTTAATTGGAGCTTCCATAATTCCCACATGTTGTGGGAGGGACCCGGTGGGAGATAATTGAATCACGGGGTGGCTTTTCCCATACTGTTCTCATGGTAGTGAATAAGTCTCACGAGATCTGATTGCTTTATAAGGGGTTTCTCCTTTCACTTGCCTCTCATTCTTTCTTGCCTGTTGCCATGTAAGTCATGCCTTTTGCCTTCTGCTGTGATTGTGAGGCCTCCCCAGCCACCTGGAACTGTGAGCTCATTAAGCCTCTTTTTCTTTATAAATTACGTAGTCTCAGGTATGTCTTTATCAGCAGCATAAAAATGAAATAATAAGCTTGTATTATTTGATATATCAGCTTTAAATGATACCTTTTGACTCCCAGTTATTTACCATTCAATGTTCTCTCCCTGTACTGTTGCTATGGTTTCTTCATACTCATCGTTGGAGGCTGAACTTGTCCTCTATTAATTTCCCAGAAAAATCCACAGGAATAATTTCACTTAATGTTCATATATTTAATACCATTTGTGTATCATCTTTATAGCTGAAGAATCATTTCATTTGATATAATTTCCTTGGCTTTTATTTTCTTCAAGTTAATTTTAAATGTTTGTCAACATTCATAGATTTGAATGTTCTTGTGGATTTTCTCACCATTCGTATTTTATTTTTCTGGCTGTTAAAGAAATTCTGTACTTTTAAGTCCATACATCCTGGTATCCAGTCTAGATATCTAGCACAGCCTTTTCAATATGTAGATTCAAGTGTACTTTTATTTCAGAAAAAAATGTGACTATTTTTACCCAATAAGGTTTCTTCCTTCTTTGAAGTCACTACTTAGGTATATGCTGGATTTCCCTTTGACTGTCTTCTCTATCATTTTTCTCTCTCATTCATTTTTATACTTTCTTCCATTTCTTTTTAAAATTTTGCTTTTTTTCCTATTCAGAGTTTTGTTTTTTCACTCTTGCATGCTTTCCAGTTTCATCTTTACTGCTGCATTGATTTTACATTTTGTCTACCTCTTTCTTGAAGTCAGCTTTTATTTCATCTCCTTCACTTTCTTACCATTTATTTTCTTAGAACTTTGAATTCTACCTTTTAATGTTATTGCAAAGAGGCAATAGTTTTAGCTTTTCAAATTCATGGTAAAATGTTTGCTCATAATTTTCACTGCGTGCAAGGATTTTTCATCAATACATTTACTGCTCTTTGGATTTTGCATAATTTTAGGTTTAAACTTCTAAATGTTTTTGACAGTCTACTGCTAACACATGTCATCTTTGTGTTTTGTCTGTGCAGTTGATTTTTAAACTAATATGACTAATTTTCTTTCTAGATTAATTTTTTGGCTATAGTCTGCTAATATCTTGCCTTATCAATATAATTCCAGTCTCCTATTTGATAAGCATATCTTCTATATCTATGTTGAGGGTGTTTATGAATATGTTGTCTAGAATAAGACTGAAGGCAGAGTTTTGTGACCCTTCACTGGATCTCTCTGTCTTAAGCTGATGTTGACAACTCCATGCCCACTAAGGTTTAATTGTCCTTTTATCCACCTCGGTCTCTTCAACTCTTCCAGTAGTACGCCATCCTGTTGATAGTTCAGTTAGCTCTTTCATTAGAAAAGTCTCTCTTTTAACTACAGTTGACTGCGGTTAACTTTGACTCTGAAATCATTGGTGAACATTAGAGGGCAAAAATGTAAATCCTGGACTGATTCTTGCCAAATATTGAAGTCATCATCATTATCATCTTATTATTATTCTTTTTAATAAATTTCATTTTCTGATTATTTATCATTTGTCTTGCAACAGTGCAAACCATTTTGTATGACACACTTTATAGAGACTATGACCCTCCACTCATACGTAGGAAAACTGGCGTGCATAAAGTTTTTTACTCAAAGTTACATAGCCAGTAATTAGTGGGGCCAGAGTTCACACTAAGGCAGTTTGACACTTGCATAGTCCTTTTAAACCACTGTCTGTACTGGATTTGTTTATTAATTGTCTATTATTGGTTCTGTCCCCTAATTTTTCTGGAACTTCATTCCTATTCTCCAAAATTATGAAGCTAAACTAGATGATCTCAAGGATTTTTATCATCTATAGTGTTTTATGATTCTGGGAAAGAGATTTATTTGTTTTTTAGTGTATTTTTATATAAAACACGTTTGATTTTTTTTCCTGTGGGGCAGCCATGAATTCACTTCCAACATTGCTCCTGGAATGATGTAGCCTTTCCACTTCTCAAGGTGCTATATATGAGTTGCTGTTGACAGGATGCCAGGTCAGTATCCAATTTGTGACAATTAGGCTTTCCTTTAAAACAGAAGCTCACATCTCAAGTGCCTTAATATTGCAAGCATATTCCTTGGAACATGTGCCCTTGAGACCTCCTTGTTTAAGAGGAAATCTATCTCAGTGGAGAATATGCTAACCTTCTCTCAGTTTTCCTTAAATCCTTTATCCTCCTGTGTGCTAAATTTAGGAGGCAAGTCCAGACAGCTAGTTATACCTAAAAACAAGTTCAAGGCCATTTATAATCCCAGCCAGTCCTCCTTGTACAACTGGTCCAAGAGTCACAAGTGACAGGCAGTCCTAAATTAATCCTATTTGGGCTGATTCTCTGTTGTTATAGATTTCTAAGCCTCTAGCTTGCTGCTTAGCCACCCCAGCTCTTGCTACTGTTGCAGATGCCTCCTTGGTGTGTCATTGTCAGATCCACTTCAAATCAAACATGCAAAGTATCTGGTCTCATTTAACCCTGCTCTTTTCCCCAAAGAGCTATGCAGAAAGTGATTTCTGTGGAGGAAAAGACTTTGACTCATCTTCTGTGCCTTATAGTTCTGTACTTCTTGGAAATTTACAAGTGGGTGAGATGATGATTAAAATCAAATTCAGACTGGGTTTTTAAAAATATTTTAAATTCTGGATGGTGTTCTCTTCACTATGCTTTTGCCTCTTTTTTTTCGGTCTTTAAATTAGCCAATTTCTTCAGAAAAATGGTACACTAACAGTTCTAGATTAGGCACTGGGTTCTGGAAGACGTGGCAGCTTCTCTGTGTGTGTCTGACCCAGAAGAATCTCCTTTATAGTTATTCTAATGCTGTATTACCTTCTCCTTCTTTTATTACCACCATTTCTTACCCTTATCTTAAATCTTCCAAGAAAATCTAGGAACATATTTTTTATTCACAGTCCTATAGTTGATACCTCATTACACAGAGAAGCCCACTTCGCTGGAATGAGTTCTGAGTTCCAGCCCAATTTTTACCTCTATGGTCTTGAACAACTCACTCAACCGTTTGAATTTTTTTTTAATATACCTCTCACTTCAATGATTTGGGATTTTAAAAATCTCTACCAACTTTAAATTGCTGTGATTTTACTCATTATAGAGAAATGACATCTTAATCTTAGTGGTACAATAACTTGAATAATGAAAACCTTAGTTTCTAAGTAACTGCCTAACATTCAGAATTCTTTCCCAAATGTAGTAATTCTGGATAGACAGCTAATTTCCCAGTATTGATTTGAAGAGCTCCTTTATGTGGGAAATAGAAAGAATAGAATAAAATTTTATGTTTTAAATCTTTAGTTTAAAACTATAAATGATTTTATTGTCTTTTGTAGATAGATTTTTGGGCAGAGAGCCTTAGGTGGGCTGTATTATTTTCAAGAACAGTTCAAGGCTTTTGCACATAAAGGTGTTGATTCCTTACCTAAGTAAAAGCTGTCTAAATTTTTCTATTAAAAAGACTCAAGGACTACATACCTTTTCTGCAAATTGACCAGAAAGGCACAAAAAAAGCTAATTTTGTAAAATAAAACAGTACACATACATAGACTCTGGGAAAAAAGAAAGAGAGGAAAATAAAAAAGAAAGAAAGAAAAAAAAAAAGACTAAAAAAGTTCCAAATGTGAAGTTTTCCTGTGCCACTGTTGCAACACATGTGTAACTACTTGTCTGATATTTTATCTGTGGGTATAACTCATTCTACTTTGTAACCTAGGCCTCCCGATTCTGTGCTCAGGGTGCAGTCTTCCCTTTTGTTACCAAAATCTTCACCTTCAGTATCTTGTCCTTAGATGTGAGCAAGAAGGGCTCCTTTTCCAGGTCCTGGACTTTAGAGGGCCCTGTTCTAGTCTCCATCTAGCTGAAACCAGAAAAGCATAAGACCAAGGGAATGTCCTCATCTGGTGACAGCACCTTGCCTTCCAGACCACACTTAGTACCTGGTCCTTGTCTCTGTGACCCCGAATCATTTTCCAGGGCTTATCCAAGGCTGCTTCTTGAGTCGTTCCACCTGAAGGCACTAGCCTTCACTTCGTTCACCCTCATGCCCAAGGGGCTATTAAGGGTCTCCTTTTGAAGACAGTGGAATGAAGCAGGAATCTCACCATGAAGCTCCAGCTGGGGCAGGCAAGGGCCTGGAGACGGCTCTCCTTGTACCACCATATTCTAGCAGGAAAGTCCACAGTGTGCAGTAATAGTAAATTCAAACATAACTTGCCCAGTTACGTAAATATATACTTATATGTCAGAGGATAGAGCTTATTTTAATTAATAGTTGTATAGCTTCATTTATAATTTTTAAATATTTAGACATAAAGTGCATGGGCTTCCAGTTGTACTCTTGACTAGAGTCTTACAAACGTTTTTGCCTTGCAGCACCAAAGTTGGAAAAAGGCAGAAGCCTAGCTGGATCTATTTCTACAGCACTCAAAGTCTATTAGGGTTAATGCCCCTTGAGAGAAGGGCTTACAATTTTTCTTTCATTCTGCTTTGAATCAGAGCCTTAAGGTTCAATTCAGTACTTACTTTGACAACCTCCAGGGCTATATCTATTTGCTGACTATTTTTGTTGAGTTAACTGTAGTTTGTTTTTATATGAAAAGAGAAATATAGTTGATAGTTATTCAAGATTAACAAACTAGGTGCTATTCTAAGCACTTTACATACTAAGCTTTCTTCTTCCCCTTCCCTCCCCACTCATTGTCTCTATTGCACAGAGGAAGTAACTGAAGCTTAAGAGAAATTAAAAAGAAATTAGCTAAATAACCCAAGGCTCTTTGACTTTCAACACTGTTTGTCATTCCACTAATGTTGTAATTGCCACAAAAGAGCCTTTTTAACCTGAAATCTTGTCACTAATTCTTTTACTTTTCAGAGACAGCACCATAAATCTTCCTTACAACTTCAACTTGGTCGAAGTCTCAAACCAGTCATACCTTGGTTTAGCCCCCTGAATGGTGGCTGATGGCTGGTGATGATGACTATGGGAACTTCTGCATGGCTGATATAGACAGTATACATGGTAGAAAGAGTTTAAGCTTTGGTATGAAAATAGGAGCAGGTGTCAGCAAGTGAAATTTTCAGACAGTGACATTACTCAATGTGTTAGACCATTCTTGCATTGCTATAAAGAAATACCTGAGACTATGTAATTTATAAAGAAAAGAGGTTCAATTGTGTGAGGAATGGAGAAGTTCTTCAAAGTTTCTTAAAACCATAAAGAGTTTGTCATTTCTGTACTCTATGCATATCTATGTATGTTCAAATGCAGCTGCTCTGACTTGACCCGGTATGCCTGGACAGGGTTAAGTGAGCCCCAGACCATAGCGCACGCCATTTCTTATTTGGAAACCCTCCTGACCCTCTCATGACTAGCTTCCTCTTTTCTTTGTCCTCTTTCCCCTTTGCCTATTTAGAAAAGTTTCAAGCTGTTAGCCAATTGGGTCAAGCTTAGAACGTGAGGTCTCGTTCCTGCCAATGGAAATGGGACACAGCCATAGGACCATTGCGTGAGTTTACAAAGATTATAAATGTCCCCGTCTCCTTTGTTTGGGTGTGCTCTCGCGGCAAGACTGCTAGTGAGTGGCACCCTTTCTGCAGAAAGTAAACTAGCCTTTCTGAGAGATCCTTTGTCTCAGTGTTGATTTTGTGACACCGAGCACCCGTTTCCAACAAATTGACTCACAGAATCTCAGGTAGTTAGGACTATATAGGAAGCATGGTAGCAACATCTGCTTGGCTTTTGAGGAGGTTATATAGGAAGCATGGTAGCAACATCTGCTTGGCCTCTGGGGAGGCCTTCAGGAAGCTTACAATCATGGTAGAAGGCAAAGAAGGAGAGGCATGTCACATGGCGAAAGCAAGAGCAAGACAGAGAGAGAGAGAGAAGTGCCACACAGTTCTAAACAACCAGATCTCATGAGAATTCACTCACTATCACAAGGCCAGGACTGTGGGAATGTTACCAAACCCTTCCTGAGAAATCGACCCTCATGATTCAATCACTTCCCACCATGCCCCACCTCCAACATTTAGGATTATAATTCAATATGCAATTTAGAAGGGACATGTATCCAAACTATATCACTCAAGTTCATGTTAGGCTTTGATTTTGGCAGAGGGGTATTGGCAGGAAGCTAGGCCCAATAGCAAGGCCATCTCAGTTTACTGTGAGGTTATCAGACTCAACTTACAGTGAGGTTATCAGACTCAGCTTAATGCCCTGCAGGGAGACTGAAGTGCTCATGGAGGAAGGACTCATAAATGGCCTGCACGAAGAGACAGACAACAAGAGAGGCTGCATCTTGGAAGGCACCCTGGCACTCACAGGTAGTGCTAGAATCTGTTCATTCACCAGAGGGAAGCTCTTTATAGGTATCCTGTCTCGATCAGAACCTGACTGGGGTTGAGGTTTAAGGCAGTTTACCTGATGTTGAAAGGAACTAGAGACTTCAGGAATGGGAAAACTCATCTTTTCCTATGTGTAATCTATAAATTTCTTCAACGTAAGTCGATAAGATTTTATTGAGCATCTACCAATAAGGAACCATTTAAACATTGTGAAGGACAGTATTAAAAAAGATATAATGGGCTGGGCGTGGTGGCTCACGCTTGTAATCCCAGCACTTTGGGAGGCTGAGGTGGCCAGATTGCTTGAGCTCAGGAGTTTGAGACCAGTCTGGGCAATATAGTGAAACCCCATTTCTCCTAAAAATAAAAAAAGTAGCTGGGTACTGTGGCACACGCCTGTAATCCCAAGCATCTGGATTGGGAGGCTGAGGCACGAGAGTCACTTCAACACAGGAGGCAGAGGTCGCAGTGAGCTGACACACCACTGCATTTCAGCCTAGGTGATGGGAGTGAAATCTGTCTCAAAAAATGCATACATACATATATATAGATATATAATAAAAAAATATAAAATATATATATATAATCTGCTTCTTGAGTCCTTGAGTCCTGTATATATATATAGGACTCAAATATATATATATTTTTAAAATATATATATATTTATAAAATGGCTGCTGTTTTCCAGGCCATCACTACCTGTTATAGAGGAGATAGAAACATACTCAGGCAACTCTAATGAATTATATAGTGTGAAAAATGCTATGCTAAGGTACCTGCAATGAAAGAAAAGGGAAGAAGAGATTAACTTCTCTGGGGTGGGTAGTGGGAATTGCTACCAATTTGTTAAAGCTCACTTGGTTCAGATATTATTTATTTTATCCTTAGGGACCACCTACTGAATTTTCTAGGAAGAAAACATTAATTGTGTCACATATCCTTTTTTTCAGATAGAGAAATTATCAATCAACTCTTCAATTTTTTTCTTTTATGAATCAAACTAGCATTCCCCTCCTAAGAGCAGAGGGCTTATTTATAGCTATGTTTCTTTTTTTTTTTTTAATTTTTAGACAGGTAATTTTAACCATGAGTCAATGGTTTTCTAGCCTAAGGAAAGAGTCATTTTCTTAACATTACAAACCCAATGATAAATCCTATTAACCTTTTAAATTTTGTTTTCCGGTTCCAGGATGAGACAGACAGACTTCCAGACAATGGGATTCCTGGATAATTATTGTATTTATATGATTTTTTGGTCAGAGGACAAATGTTAAGGTGTAAGATATTAGAGAAATGTAAAGTTATTCATGGAAAAGTGTGTACTTGTTTTTTTCCTGGAACAACAACTTCCTGAAGTTTCTTCAGTAAGCTGGTTAGAAAGCAGCTTATTGAGAAATGATACGGTGACTGTCATTTGCAAGCTCTCTACATCTATCAGGTAAAGTGATTAAACCGGAATCCATCATTCAGCATAATTAATCAGCAAGACACAACAGCCCACGCTTGCATGTTGATTAATCTGTAGTTCAGGTACATACATCTCAAGCTTCAAGTTCATAGGAGAAATATATCCATCAGTGTTGCCACGTGCGTTGCTATGCTCTATTGCAATTATAAAATGATTAGGTATTTTTTTTTAAAGAAGGGTGCTAAAGGGCTTTTTCCTAACCAGCTGCAAGTAAGGTCAGAGTTCTTCAAAGTCTGATAAATGGAAAACAAAAATTCAGTAAAATGGATTTCTTTGTTTTTTTTTTAAATTTATTTTAGGTTTTTTTCTGGAAGTGATGCCAAATAATTCTCCACTTCTTAAATAGATTTCTGAGCTTAAAAGACTTAAATATTTTTTATATACTTATTGGGCACTTAGCATGCCCTAAATTACACAACAATGATTCCACAAGGTCCTTGTTCCCAAGAAGCCTGTGGTTTGGGGTTCAAAGGCCAATAGTGTTAAAAATGGCAATTGCTATCACCTTGGACTTCACCAGCATCGATCTGAGGTTTACTGTTTTGTAAGAAGATAGATGTCTTTATAAAATTAGTTAACACAGTGTCTTAATAATGTTTTAGACACCTGAAATACATTTAAATTTCTCTGTAAACTCTTAAATTTTATTTTGTAAAACTCAAATGTGTTTTGATAGCAGAAGAGACCACAGTGGTTACCTGGTTGAATTCAATCATTTCACAAATGAACAAAGCTCAGAGAGGATTAACTCACTCAAGCTCACCCAGCTGGTGGTTATCAACATCCAAATGCAAATTTATGGTTCACTTATCCAGTCTTCTGCTCCACTCTGCCATGCTACCTTTATTGAACCTTTTTAAAAAGTAGAGGGTAAAATGATTCGATATGGCTTCAGGATAGATTTTTTTTTAAATGAAGTTTCTTACACATACTGTTTTTAGCATTTAATTGTTTTTTTCTTATTATGATAGTTTTAGCAATTCAGATGACATAGAAGTGTGATCCTTCCATATTCTTCCTACCTGCATAATAACATTTACAAATACATATACACATACACGTGGATATGGTTTGCAAAATAAGTGATTATGATAAAATGAGTAAGTTTGAGGATATAATGTACAGCATGGTGACTATAGTTATACTGTATAGTTTTACTATAATGTATACTTGAAATTTAAGATAGTAGAACTTAAATGTTCTCACCATAAAACAAAAGGCAACTATGTGAGGTGATGGAGGTGTTAACTAATTTGACTATGGTAACCCTTTCATAATATATACATATATCAAAAGCATCAGTGGATACCTTGAATATATACAATTTTATTTGCCAATTATACCTCAATAGAGCAAGAAAAAAGTGACTATGCTTTATGTATGGTTTAGTTTATAAGCATTTCTGTAAAGATTCCACTTCTGATTCTTTTTGTTTAGTTCATAAGCATTTCTGGAAAGATTCCACTTCTGATTCTTTAAGTCCCACTTTAATCACAATTTCCTACAGGATGGGTCTGAGTTTCCACTTTCCCAGTGACTACACCAATCTGTCAGTCTTACATTAAGTGAAAAGAAATTTCTTTCTCTTGGCTACTATAATAATTGCTGTGTAATGATTTTGACTAAGTTCTTCAGACTTACCCCTAATCTCAGAAATTGGGCTCTTGAAGAAGGTAGAGACTAGAGGGAGAAAGACGGCAGAAGAGTGCGTATGCTGGTATTTCTTATAAGTGCTGATACTTATGACAAATTTACAGTGTTTTTGTTAAACAACTTAGAATGTGCATATTTAGTATTCATCATTTTGAATACGTCTTAGGTAACGGATATTGGTGGTAGAAAACCCTCAGACAGGAGACCTGGCATTAGCCACATCCAAAAATGTGTAAGTGACTATCGCTGAACCCGGAAATGAGAAATGGCTTTGATTAGAACATGAAGTCAGAGGTTTAAAACACTTTGTCTCTTTAATCCCAAATTTTCAGTTCTACATTCTATAGTACAGCTAACAACCAGGTAAGGCTGAAAAGGAGTTGATATTGTGGACGAGAGTTAAAATGGATTATGTTGTTTGAACTCTTCTCATTGTTGCTAAAATTAATGAATTTTAACTGTAGAAGTGTTTCAGGAAGTCCAAACACTTTAAATAAGAGCTTTTGCTGAGTGAAAGATATTTACGATGAAATTTAGTTTCCTCTTAAATTTTGCCTTCCTAAGCCTGATAAAGTCATTCCCCAAAAGTTGTCTACTTTTTGATTAGTTTCTCTTTGATAAATTAGGCTACAATGTCTTAGTGCTTGAAAAATTACAAAATCTATATAATAGGTTTATTTAAAAAAGGACAGAATGTAAGGAAACCCATACACAATAAAAAAGCACTTAATGTTTTTTTCTTCTTGAAAAGTTATTTGTATTCTTACAAAAAGGTAATCTAGTATATCCTTTCCTCTTTTCTGCTAAGCATCTCAATCCATTAATAAACAAAATGTCTCATGTTAGGATATCACCAAATCTCTGACCTCATAAGCTCGCACTGCACATCTTAATAAACATTTTTAGAAATAATTGAGATATCAAGAATTATTAGCAGCATTACACCTTAATAGCCTGTTAAACCAACAGGAGGATACCCAAACAAGTATTTTCTTTGAGTAGCATGTGGCTAATTTACAAACACTTTTTATACATTTCAATTTACTTGCACATATCACATCATTTATGGTAATCAAGAATAAAACAATGGGGTCCATTACCTACTGCGCCAAAATTTATAGCAAATTTTGCTATAAAATTAAAAAATTATGATTGGTAGTTCCTAATTAAAATGTTAAAGTTTTTTAAGGGAAATTGTCAACCTCCATTCTGTGGTAACATAATCCAGAAAACCTACCTGGTTACACAAACTGAAGAAATAATGTAGCATTAAATGTTTTTTTCAACACGGGAGTAGAAGAGATCATGAGACATTATTTTTCCTTTGGATCCTTGGATGTTGGTGAGAAAAAAAAAACTGTTGCTATCATGAAATGGCTTCTGTGAAGCAAGTAAAGTGTTATCTGAGGGAGTACTTATAAGGTTCACCTGCCAAAATGAGCTCTAGTATAACTTCTTAATCTGTTCTGGAATTGGCAAAGCTTTTTGAGACTTTGATGTAATTGGAGGTAATTATAGTTGATCATTGAATATTATGGAGGTTAAGGGATCTGAGCCTTCCTCACCATGCAGTTGAAAATCCACATGTAACTTTTGACTCCTCCAAAACCTAACTACTAATAGTCTGTTGTTGACTGGAGTCCTTTTTAAATATTTTTATAGTTTTTATTTTGTAGGTAAACAGTAGGTGTATATCTTTTTGGGGTACCTGAGATATTTTGATACAGACATTCAATGCATAATAATCACGTTGGGTTAAATGAGATATCCATCACTTCGAGCATTTATCCTTGGTGTTACAAACAATACAACTATATTTTTACTTTTTAAAAATGTATAATTAAGTTATTGATTATAGTCACTCTCTTGTACTGTCAAATACTAGATCTCTTTCATTCTTTCTATTTTTTTGTACTAATTAACATTCCCACTTCCTTCCCACTCCCCTACTACCCTTCCCAGCCTCTGAAAATAATTATTCTACCCTCTATCTGCATTAGTTCAATTGTTTTAATTTTTAGCTTTCACAAATAAGTGAAAACATGTGAAGTTTGTCTTTCTATGCTTTGCTTATTTCACTTAATATAATGATGTCCAGTTCCATCCATGTTGTTGGAAATCACAGGATCTCATTCTTTTTTATGGTTGAATAGTACTGCATTGTGTATATGTACCACATTTTCTTTATCCATTCATCTGTTGAGGGACACTTAGATTGCTTCCAAATCTTAGCTAATGCGAATTGTGCTGCAATAAACATGGGAGTGCAGATATTTTCTTAACAAACTGATTTCCTTTCTTTGGGTTATACAGCTAGGAGTAGGAGTGCTGGATTGTATGGTATCTCCATTTTTAACTTTTGGAGGACTCTCCAAGCTGTTGTTCGTAGTCCTTTTACTATTTACATTCCCACTAACGGTGTACGAGAGTTCCCTTTTCTCCCCATCTTCACCGACATTTGTTATTGCCTGTATTTTGGATAAAAGCCATTTTAACTGCGGTAAGATAATATCTCACTGTCGTTTTGATTTGCATTTCTCTGGTGATTAATGATGTTGAGCACCTTTTATATACCTGTTTGCATTTGTATGTCTTCTTTTGAGAAATGTCTATTCCAATCTTTTGCCCTTTTACAAAAATCAAGTTATTAGTGTGTTTTTTTTTTTTTTTTGAGACGGAGTCTCGCTCTTTCGCCCAGCTGGAGTGCAGTGGCACGATCTTGGCTCACTGCAAGGTCTGCCTCCCGGGTTCATGCCATTCTCCTGCCTCAGCCTCCCAAGCAGCTGGGACTACAGGCGCCCGCCACCATGCCCGGCTAATTTTTTGTATTTTTAGTAGAGACGGGGTTTCACTGTGTTAGCCAGGATGGTCTCGATCTCCTGACTTCGTGATGCGCCCGCCTCGGCCTCCCAAAGTGCTGGGATTACAGGCGTGAGCCACCGCGCCCGGCCAGTTATTAGTTTTTTTCTATTAAGTTGTTTGAGCACCTTTTATATTCTGGTTATTAATCCCTTTTTAGATGGATAGTTTGCAAATATTTTCTCCCATTCTGTGGGTTGTCTTTTCACGTTGTTGATTGTTTCCTTATTGTGCAGAAGCTTTTTAACTTGATATGATCCTGTTTGTCTATTTTTGCTTTGCTTGCCTATACTTATGAGGTATTACTGAACAATCTTTGACCAGATTAATGCCCTGTAGAGTTTCTCCAAAGTTTTCTTTTAGTAGTTTTATGCATTTCAGGTCTTAGATTTAAGCTTTAAAACATTTTGATTTGACTTTTGTATATGGCAAGAGTTAAGGGTCTAATTTCACTCTTCTGCGTATGAATATCCAGTCTTCCCAGCACTATTTATTGAAAAGACTGTCCTTTCCCCAATGTATGTTTGTGGCATCTTTGTCAAAAATGGGTTCACTGTAAATGTATGGATTTGTTTCTGGGTTCTCAATTATTTTCCATTGGTCTATGTGTCTGCTTTTATGCCACTAACATGCTGTTTTGTTTGCCATACCTCTGTAGTACAATTTGAAATCAGGTAATGTGACTCCTCCAGTTTTATTCTTTTTGCTTGGGATAGCTTTGGCTATTCTCTCTCTCTCTCTCTCTCTCTCTCTCTCTCTCTCTGTGTGTGTATGTGTGTGGTTCCACATAAATTTTAAGATTCTTTTTTCTGTATCTATGAGGAATGTCCTTGGTATTTTAATAGGGATTGCATTGAATCTGTAGATAGCTTTGAGTAGTATGGACATTTTAACTACATTGATTCTTCCAATCCATGAACATGTAATATCTTTCATTTTTTTGTGTGTCTTCTTATATTTATTTCATAAATGTTTTATAGTTTTCATTGTAAAGGTATTTCACTTCTTCAGTTAATTCCTAGGTATTTAGTTTTACCTGTGGCTATTGTAAAAGAGATTAGTTTTTTTCTTTTTAAGTTGTTTACTGTTGACATATAGAGTTGCTATTGATTTTGTGTGTTAATTTTGTATCCTGCAACTTTATTGAATTTGTTTATAAGTTTTATAGTTATTTGATGGAGACTGTAGGTTTTTACAAATATAAAATTATATCATCTGCAAACAAGGATAATTTGACTTCTCTCCAATTTTGATGTCTTTTATATCTTTCTCTTGTCTGAATGCTATAGATAGGACTTCCAGTACTATATTGAATAATTATGGTGAAAGTGGGCATGCTTGTCATGCTCCAGATTTTAGAGGAAAGGCTTTAAGTGTTTGCCCATTCAGTATGATACTAGTTGTGGGTCTGTCGTATATGCCTTTTATTATGTTGAGGTATATTCATTATATATTCAGTGTTTTGAGGGTTTTTATTATGAGGAAATGCTGAATTTTATCAAATGCTTTTTCAGTGTCAATTGAAATGTTCATATGGCTTTTCTTCTTCATTCCATTGATCTGACATATCACGTTGATTAATTTGTGTATGTTGAACCATCTTTGCATCCCAGGGATAAATCCCACTTGGTCACGATGGATGATCTTTGTAATGTATTGTTGAATTCAATTTTCTAGTATTTCGTTGAAGATTTTTGCATCAATGTTCATCAGGATATTTGTCTATATTTTTCATGTATCTTTGTCTGATATCAGGGTATTACTGGCCTCACAGAATAACTTTGTAAGTCTGCCGTTCTCCTCTATTTTTCATAATACTTTGAGGACTGGTATTAGTTCTTTAATTGATTAGTAGAATTCAGCAGTGAAGCCATTGGATCTCAGGCTTTTCTTCGCTAGGAGACTTTTTATCACAGCTTTGATTTTGTTACTTGTTACTGGTCTCTTCGGGTTTTTGATTTCTTCGTAGTTCAATTGTGTTAAGTTGAATTAATATGTGTCTGCTAATTTATCCATTTCTTCTAGGTTTTCCAGTTTATTGGCATGTAGTTGCTTATAGTAGCCCTAAATAATCCTTTGAATTTCTGTGGTATCAGTTTTAATGTTTCCTTTTACATCTGTGATTTTATTTACTTAGATCTTCTCTTTTTTTAGTCTAGCTAAAAGTTTAATTTTGTTTATCCTTTCAAAAAAACCAATTTCATTGATTTTTTGATATTGTTTTCTTCATTTCAATTTCATTTATTTATGTTCTGATGTTTATTCTTTTCTTCTCCTAATTTGGGGTTTGGTTTGCTCATACTTTTCTAGTCCTTTAAGATGTATTGTTAGGTTATTTGAAGTCTTTCTTCTTCTTTGATGTATGGTGCTTATGGCTATAAAATTCTTAGTACTGCTTTTGCTGTATCCCATAGGTTTGGGTATTTTGTGTTTCCATTATCATTTGTTTCAAGAAATTTCTCAATTTTCTTAATTTCTTTATTGATCCATTTGTCATTCAGGAGCATATTGTTTAATTTCTGTGTCTTTGTATAGTTTCCAAAATTTCTCCTGTTACAGATTTCTAGTTTTGTTCTATTGTGGTCAGATAAGATACCTGATATTATTTCTTTTTTTTTTTTTTTGAATGTTTTAAAAGTTGTTTTGTGTCCTAACAAATGATCTATTCTCGAGAATGATTTAGGTGCTGAGGAGAAGAATGTGTATTCTGTAGCCCTTGGATAAAATGTTCTGTAAATGTCTATTAAGTCCATTTCTTATATAGTACAGATTAAGTCCAAGGTTTCTTTGTTGATTTTCTTTCTTGATAAGCTGTCTAATTCTGGAACTGGGGAGTTGAATTCTCCAGCTCCTACTGTATTAGAGTCTATCTCTTCCTTTAGCTCTAGTAATATTTGCTTTTTATATGTGTGTGCTCCAGTTTGTGGTGCATACATATTTACAATTGTTATAGCCTCTTGCTGAATTTACCCTTTAATTATTATATAATGATCTGATAAGATAAATAGCCAATTAACACATATTTTGTATATTTGATTATTATATGCAATATTCCTACAATAAAGTAAGCTAGAGAAAATATTAAGAAAATAAAGAGAAAATATATTTATTATTAATTAAGTGGAAGTAGATCATCATAAAGGTCTTCATTCTAGTCTTTTTTAAGTTGAGTGGGCTCAGGAGGAGGAGAAAGAGGTGGGCTTGGTTTTGCTCTCTCAGGAGTGGCAGAGGCAAAAGAAAATTTTCATGTAAGTGGAACCACCACACAGTTCAAACCTGTGTTGTTCAAGGCTCTACTGTATCCTGAAAAGTAATTTATGACTTTTGTTGTGTTAACAGGTCTGTCTATTAATGTCTAATGTTACCTTGAAGAGTCTGTTTGCCATATATAGACATATATACATTTCAAGTTCAATAAAACTTTGAGGAGGGAAAACAGAAAAACCTGAGTTCTAGTTTTATGGGACCTAGGGTTCTAGGTGAATTTTAAATAAGTGAATGTCATTTTAACAATATGTCAAGTGACAGGTAGGCTTAGGTAATTGTGATAAAGGTCAAGAGCAGAATAATTATTAAATGTATGCCTTTTTGTTGTTATTGTTTTATTGCACTGACTAGAGCCTCTAATAGGATATTGAATAGAAAATGTGTTATTGTACATCCTCACATTTTCTTGATCATTCACAAAAACAGTCAGTATTTCACAGTTAACTATGGTGTTAGCTGTAGGTTTTACATAAATGCCCTTTATCAGATTGGAGAATTTTCCAATTACTACTGGTTTGCTGAGAACCTTTATGTAAATCAGTGTTTAATGTTGTCAATTTTTTTCTGCATAGTGATACATTCATATGATAGTTTTTCTTTACTCTATGAACATGGTGAATTGTACTGGTTTTCAGATTGAAATGAATTTTTTTCTGGGTATACACAGTACTTGGTTATGATGTTTTATTAATTGTATATGTTGCTGCATTTTTATTTGCTAATATTCTGGGAAAGAACTTTATATTTTCATGAGGAATATTGCTCTGCACTTCTCTATTTTTGTATTGTCATTGTCAGTTCTTGACATCATAAAATGAGTTGGAAAGTGTTTTATTCTCTATTTTCTGAAAAATGTTATGTAGGATTAGTATTACTCCTTTCTTAAATGTTTGAGTTCACCAGTAAAGCCATCGGGGTGTAAAGTTTTGTCTGTGGGGAGGTTTTAGTCACAAATTTAATTTCTTTGACTCCTTTAAGGCTATCAAAGTTTTCTATTTTTTCTTCAATACAATTTTGCAGTTTACATCTACCAAGGAATTTTTTGTATCTAAATTTTCTAATTTATTTTCATAAAATTGTTTATAATACTGTCTTGTTTAGTTAATGTCTGGATGATCTCCGGTTATGTTCACTCTCTCATTCCTGATATTGACAATTTTTATCCTCTCTCTCTCTACACACACACACACACATGCACGCACACACACTTGTGTGTGTGGGCATGTCTTCTTCTTTTATTAGCCCAGCTAGAAGTGTATCAATAGCGTTGATTTTTTTTCAAAGAAGCAAGTTTTGGTTTCATTGACTTTCTCTGCTTTTATAAGTTGTCTATCAATAATGTTTGCTCTTATCTTAACTTCCTGTATTGTATTGTAATTTGCTCTAGTTTTTCTAGTTTCTGAAGGGAGAAATTTTAATTATTGATTGAGATCATTCTTCTTTTCTAATATATAAATTGAAAATCACAAATTTCCCTTGAATAATTACTTTAGCTGCATTCCACAAATTTTGACATGTTGGCTTTTGTAGACAATTGTATTTGACAATAATTTTTACACAATTAAGATGTGTAATTTATATATATATGTATATATATGTATATATATATACATATATATGTATATATATGTATATATATATATACATATATATGTATATATATACATATATATGTATATATATATACATATATATGTATATATATGTATATATATATATACATATATATGTATATATATATATACACATATATATATATATATACACCAATAACTCAGTCAAGGTACTGGGAATACCTGTCAACCCCAAGAGTTTCTTCATGACCATTTGCCCCTTTTTAATTCTTATATTTTGCTTTTCTTTGCTCACTCTTCTATTCCTCCAGGCAAGTATTTTCTGCATAATGTTCAGAATTTATAGATGTTACCTAAAGATAGTTCACTACAGTAGAATTATATCAGCCACAACCAGACACAGAAGTCTTTCCTACTTGCTTTTTATATTTTTTCTGACCTTTCTCTCAATTTTAAACTCTCAATTTTTAGCCATTGTTTCGTTTATTGTGCCTGCCTCTGACAACCTCACTGGCACCTCAGTGTGTTACTACAATCTGATATTAGCTTAGAAACCAAAACTTCTGACGTAGTAGAATTTGGTCTGAATTAAGAGTACATGGCCTCTAAGATATTCTTATATCCATAAGGATTACGAACCTTAATTACATATGTTGGCTGCTTGCAAAATTTATTTAATCACTTCCGGGTTTTTGTTTTAGCTGTATTTTTAAAATTACAAACTCCCATATGAAATTTGAAAAAGCAAGGTGTTTTTCTTATATGTGTACACAATCTCATTTAGACCTTCAGGCGCACTTTAAAAAATGTGAGCCATATTACCCAACATCGTTCAACTCCTTAAGTGGAACATGCAAAAACCCCATCAACTTATTTGTATTAAATGTCAAAATAACATAATGATTTATGCATATTGATAAGGCTGAGTACATAGGATTAAAACTAAAATTCATTTTCAACCTTTGATAACCCAAGGTGGGTTTTTGAATAAAGACTTACTGCCAAACTTGCAACAATTTTTTTAATAAAATGCAGCATTTGCTATTTTTTATATATAAAAAAGCTGTTCACAGGATGCTCTTGTAAGTGAAAAGCCTTAGTAAGTTTTATGGCTGTGAGTTATCTTCATTAATACTTGACTATATAACATAATATATACTAGAAGTGCTGAGTCTGTTGAATCAGTACGTACTCACATGGCTTTAAAAGAGTTTGTTTAGTTTCTCAGTTTTTCTGTTCATATTTGATTTCAAAATGTTGTGTAGTGTTTTTCAACTGAGCTAAATTTGAAGTTCATGGATTTACCAGTACCTTATGTACTTTTGAACTTTGCCTTCTGATTCTAAAAAATGCATGCCCTTTTTGTTCCATTCCATTGGATAAAGATACGTTGTTTGATATGTGTTTTGACTTCGATTTTATCTAAACAACTAATCCATATGTGCTGTGGTTTGGATATGGTTTATTTAGCCCTGTCAAGTCTCATGTTGAAATTTGAGGTGTTTGGATTGTGGGGATGAATTCTTTTTGAATGGCTTGGCACCATTCTTTCAGAAGTCAGTGAGTTCTTATTAGTTCCTGTGAGAACTGGTTGTGGAAAGAGCCTGGCATCTCTTTCTCTCTCTCTTGCTTTCTCTCTCCACACATGTGATCTCCACACATGCTGGCCCCCGTTTACCTTCCACCATGAGTGGAAACAGCCTGAAGCTCTCACCAGAAGCAGGTACTGGTACCATGCTCTTGTTCAGCCTGCAGAACTGTGAGCTAAATAAGGCTTTTCTCTTTATAGATTGCCCAGAATAAAGTATTTCTTTATAGCAACACAAACAGACTAAGACAATATAGATAGATGAAGTTAGCATCTCCATTTGACCACACATATCTTTATATTTCTCAAGATAGTTGTTTTCTAGCATGTCATATCAGGCTAAATTCTAAAGGTGGAGAAACAGAATCTTCATTTTTCCCCCTTTGGATTCCCAGTTGCTAGTGGGAAATGATTCAAATAAGAATTTTTTTTTCTGACCTGAAAAATAACTGCCCTCTGAAGACCAAACTGAAGAAACATATTTGGAATATGAAAATAAATGCAGGCAAGTTTGATTAAATTAGATGGAGCCTCTTTCAAATGTTTGGACATAACATTTTATTAAAGAAATAACTAGTAGATCTAGAAAAAAATATATTCAGCTGAAGGGAGTGAAAAACCATCCTTTAATCCTTAAATGGATTAGAAATATTATAGTAGAAGAATTGTTGTAGGGTGAGCTAAAATTGTTTAAGCAATAGAAATAAATGATGCTGACTTGAAGAAAATGGACAGTATCAGGAAAATCTCCAAATGACAGGCTCCAGTGGAAAATAATGGGAGTCTTGGGGAAAATAATTTCAAGAAGCATAGTCTCATCCAGGTGCAAGACAAACTGCTCAGTAGAGCTGAGGATCTTGATTTCTTTTTTTTTGTCATTACAATAATTAGGATATGCTAAGTTATGACTGTGGATATTTACTCAGGGGACAGTGTGTTGACCCTCACATCAGGCTCTGGTTTATAGCCTCAACCTATGTGAGTTCTGGTAAAGCTGTTCAATTATCATGAGCTATAGTCACTAGCAACAGATGCCAAAAATCAGACTTGTGACTTACAAAGGAGCAATACTTGCAGGTCATATCAAGTCTTTTAAGCCATTCATTTACTTTATTTTATTTTAGGAGGGCTATTTTTGATAGATGTTAAACAACAGGAAAGCATGCCTTAGACATTTAACATTACAGTTGCTTAAGACAACCTTAGAAGAAGAAAGGCACTCAAAGGCTGAGTGAACAGAGACATTTTGGAAGACAACTGAAACCTAGGCATCAAAATGTGAAGACGCACTGACTTTCTGTTCAATCCAGAAAAATAATAGGAAAAGAGGGAAAATGATGACAAATACAAAACCAGAAATTTGTCTTCTTTCCATGGAATTAGCAAGGATTGAAAAAAAGCAATCAAGCTGCAATTTATGATGGCAAAACTCCTGGAATTGTGGAAGGTAGCAATCTTAGCTGACTGTAGCACATGCAGCCAAGAGCCTTGGCTGGTGGCAAAAAAATATGCAGGAAGGTGATTCACTAAAGAGGTGTTTTATCTGCTTTTAGGATTCCTGATAGCCTCTGTGTGAGGGAAAGGAGGGAACCATATATACTGATGAGGACACATTCATTGTGAGCCATCAATAAGGCTGAAATTCACACATTTTCATGGGATTCTATGTTAGGAAACAGCACACATATTCAGGTTCCTCTTGCAGGGAAGGATTCTATCGATATCCAGTGTAGACATATAAAGTCTTATATATATGTGTGTGTGTATAGATTTAGATTTCAGCTAAAATTGTTACTATTACTGTATGAGATAGCTTCTCCCCACATTTTAAGTATTCTATGTTTCTAGAAAAGGGAGACATATACATACAAGTCATCCAGAAAGAATTGTGAAAGAATACCTGGAAGTCATACCTGGAAGAATTCTTGAAAAAGTGTACAGATTATGACACTGCCTGCACACATATTTTGTACCTGAAAGGCAAGTGTAATATTCTGAGATTTGGGTGCCATTTAAGAAATGACAGCTTAGAAAAGAAAAAAAGAAGAAAGGAGTTTGGAATTGGCAGAAGATCGTGGTTAAATGCTGGCCTAACTGTAGTCAGACATAATATTCAGAGGACAAGACAGGTACAATGGTGATTTTAAATGTGTATCAGAATTCCAAGTTGTCTCCACTGAGCAGCATAGAAGGTAGGCAGCACATAGACAAGGGAAGCAGGTCCTACGGAATCACGAGCAGAGGTAATTACAGCAGGTAGTGGGGAGGAGAATTCTTTCCATGTGTGTTGGTTCCCGGGCTCTGGACCAGGCTACTAGCAAGTATGGCATCTCTAGAAACAAGTTCATGGTGACTAGAACTTTGATTTACAGAAAAAAATGAAAGTCTAGAGGTACCATTGTCTTCTGTTGGAGGTTGCTTAATGCTAAGTTATTAACTAACATGATTTCACATCTCAGAGTGTCTGGAAACTAGAGCAAGGCCAAAAGGTCCAGCTACACAGAATTGCACACAGAAGTAAAAGTGGAGGCAGGGGAATTAGGTAGACCTTGGCAAAACGAAGTCTAGGTTCACATTCTATGGTAGGCGGATTACTTCTGTCTCTCTCTTTCTCTCTCTCTCTCTCTCTCTCTATATATATATATAGGAAAATAAGCTCTTTGATCCGTATATGTACAAATATATATATATATTTATATATATCCATATATGTATAAATATATAAATATATTTTTAAATATTTACATATTAAATTTAAATATTTAAATGTTAAAAATTTATATATACATATATGTATAAATATATTCATATTTATATATTTATACATATATATTTATACATATATGGATCAAAGAGCTTATTTTCCTATATTCAAAATGTCATTGAACTCTGATGCAAATATAATCTATATACATCCAAATTACCTTTTTCTAATCATACTTCATCTATGTAATTACTATTAATGTTTACTGTTTTTGTTTGTCTTTTTCCAGTTACAGGTTTGTGATTTTTTGTTGGTTTGTTTATTGCTATTTAGAAAAAGGTCAGTTGCTCTCTGTAGAGGCAGGGACAGAAGGTCTCCTTGGAGGAGGTCTTTTTGTCCTAGAAAGGTTGCATAGCCCTTTTATAATAGTTGTTTTAGTGTAGAGTGACTAAACATCTATTGCTGTAGGAAATGGGTTATTAGGACCTTACGTATTTCATTCTGAGCTTTAATTTTTTTCTGTATTATTGATGCAATTATTAATGGCTTGTCACTGAAGCTCCTAAGGCTTTCATGATAGAATACTGAATATACTACCAGATGAAATTGTACCTGTGTGCTGGTGGCTTTTTGTGACTGAAAAAGAACATAAAATTTAAAACATTAAAATTTTAGATCTCTACATGCTAAGGAAATTCAACATATGGAAGGTCATTCTCTTATTAAATGCATTTTTTAATGTCTACATGATAGGCAGAATTCTAAGAATGACTCCCCAACATTCCATCACCTGTATAATCTGTACCTTTTTGAGCGTGGGTGGAACCTGTGAAAATATTGGGATACCACTCCCAGGATTATGTTACATTACATTTCAAAAGGGAAATATCTGCACTCGTCTAATCTATCATGTGAGCCTTTTTAAGATGGAAGAGCTTTTTGTTCAAGCTCTTCCATCTTAAAAGATGGAAGGTAGAGAGAGTCAAAGCATGAGAAGGATTTGAGGTGCCATAGCTGGCTTCTGGATAGGAAGGGCCACATGACAGCCTCTAGAAGGTCAGAGTGCCCCCCTGCTGACAACCAGCAAGGAAATGATGACCTGTGCATCCTACAAATTCAAAGAACTGAATTATGAAAACAATCCGAATTGGCTTGGAAGCAGATTCATCCCCAGATCCCAGAGCTCAGCCTGGCTGACAACTTCCTTTTGGCCTGTGATACCATAAGCAGAGAACCTAGTCAAATGCACCTGGACTTCTGACCCATGGAAAGTGTATGATAATAAACGGGTGTTGTTTAAGCAGCTAAATATGTGGTCATTTGTGATTCAGCAATAGAAAACCAATAGAATATACCATGCATAAACTCTGTGTGAAGTGTTGAAACACGAGATGAATAGAACACTATCACTTCTTTTGAGATGTTTACAGCATAGTGAACAAGACAGATGCATAAACACTAAATATAATTATAATGTATTAAATTCAGTGATAGGAGTTGTTTATAAAATGATATGGGTACCCATAGCATTTTATATGCGGTAGTGAATTCTGCCTAGGGAAATCAGAAGAGACCTTTCAGAGACTGTGAGTGTTGAATCCTATAATGAAAAATAATATATAACAGAGACACATAATATTGCTGAGCGAAAGAGACACACATTCTTAATGCATGAATATTCACAACTCTGCAAACTGATTGAAGGTACAAAGAAGGTCAACTTCAATTTTATAGGAAATTAACTGGTATAAGGGTGAATGTACCTTAGTGTTTGAAGAAATAGTTCTATCTTAGAATATTTATTTTATTATGTGGCAGAGAGAGTTCCTCCAGCTTATTCTGACTGAGCAACACTGATCATCAATGAGTAACTTAACTGAATTTCTGCAATGTATTTAATAGCTTCACTAGCTCAGAAAAGTAAGTTTAAGCTTTGCAAATTGCTGTATCAGGTAAGATTAGATTCATCTGGTAGTGCCTGCAAACCCCCAATGACAGTGGCTTTAACAAGATGGCATTTTCTTCTCTGTCTTGTAAAGGTATTGAGATTTGCACTTGGATGGGAGTGATTATGGTGGCTCCACTACGTCAGGGACCTGGGCTTTTGTGGCTCTGAAGCACATATAGTTTGTATTCCCATGGAGAGCTCATGATCTAATTGTCTGTTGCAATTCCAGGATTTACATCTATATTCCACCCAGAGGGAAGGAGTAAGGATTCTTATGCTAACCATACCCTTACACCCCAGCAAGATTACTACCCCGAAGTTGCCAATATCACTTTTATTTATATATCACCCATCAGACCTTAGTCACATGGTCACATCTATCTGCAAGAAGGCTGGAAAATGTAGTAATATTTAAGATGGGCCATGTATTCTACTAGAAGTTTTAGATTATATTACTGAACATTATGAAAGTTATGTACTTTGGATAGGAATCAACTAGAAGTAAGTACTCATATATTTCCTTTAAGTTTTAATTTGTTCACTTTGAGAAAAGCTGAGATACTTTAACATCAGTGGTATTTTAAAATACTGTTTAAAAATACCATTTCCCAAAGTTTTTAACTTCAGGTAGTAAAAGGTCACTTAACAATGTACTGGAAGAAAGTATAGATGTACTAAGAACCACAATTACATATAGAGTAAATGATAGTCATTTATTTTCAAAAAAAGAGCATAAAATATACCATTTCCAAGGATACGGTGTTATTTCCTCACCTTTAATCACTAGACATTCAAGAAAACTAGTTTAAAGTTTGAAAGTGCATTATTCACATTCTAATTAGAATGTATGTTACAGAAGTTGATGGACAAAAGTTTTAAAACAGTTCATACAGCTCACAAAAAATTTCTGAACTTAGTAAATCTAACTTGACAGGAGATAGCAGAGACCCTTCATGGGGACTTGAGTAAATACAATGTATAAACAGATTTGTTTTTAGCTAAATTTTTATTATTTAGAAATTGAAAGTAGGTTTGTAAGGGTAAATATCTTTGGATAGTTACTTGAATGAATGTTAGCAAAAGTTTCTCCAGAAAAGAAGAATGGTGGAAGTAAAATCTTCAATAATAGCCTTGAGAAATAACAGCTCAGAAACACAAGAAACATGAAAATTAGCAGTATAGCAATCATTGCAGGGAGAAGAACAGGTATGGAGTGCCTCAAAAAGCTCCCATCCCCAGAGAACTGTTGCTATTTGACGTATTTGGCAGATTCCTGGACTTGTCTTTATTTGCAGAGTTTGTGTTTATTTGACCTGATTCAGAGCTCACATAATGAGCAAACCCCTACTTCCAAGACATTTGGAAAAATCCATTAGTGGCAATTATTTAACACATCAGTTGCCTAAAGTAGCTGTAACAGTTGGGGCAGACAAGAGGCTGACCAAAAATTTTAAAATGAAAATCTGGAAAATGAGATGTCCATAGGAGGCTTTGGAGACCTCCAATTATACCCCTAGGCTACACACATGTGCAGGGATGTGTGCATGCCTAGGGAAGATTTTAGAAGAACCTGATATCTCACTTCTGGTTAACCCTGAGGGATTTCAAAGCAACTCATGAAGTCTAAAGCAGAATTATAAACTGCTGGAGAATTGAAGATATGCCCTAACATGCAATAGAGCAAAGGGTAAAAGAGTTATTAGTGGCATTATGTAAACCTATCTCTCTTCAATCATTGTCTAACCACTGAGCTGACCAAACAAAAACTTCACTGATTACATACTACATTGAAAGACTTTTCAAAATTAATACAGGAAAGTCACTAAACAAACAAAGAACAGCAAACATCAACAACAAGAAGCACTGGGAGAAGGTAGTACATGATGCCTAGAAATTTCACATTATATTATTTAACATTTTCAGTTTATTAATTAATTAATTAATTTATTTATTTTTAGATGGAATATTGCTTTTGTTGCCCGGGCTGGAGTGCAGTGGTGCAATCTCGGCTCACTTCAACCTTGGCCTCCCGGGTTCAAGCAATTCTCCTGCTTCAGCCTCCTGAGTAGCTGGGATTACAGGCACCCACCACCATGCCTGGCTAATTTTTGTATTTTTACTAGAGACGGGGTTTCGCCACGTTGGCCAGGCTGGTCTCGAACTCCTGACCTCAGGTGATCCACCTGCCTCAGCCTCACAAAATGCTGGGATTACAGGCATGAGCCACCACACTTGACCAACATTTTCAGCTTTTAACAAAAATCTATGAGACATACAAGAAACAGGAAAGTAGTCCCTATACAAAGGAACAGCCAAACAAAATTAAATAACAGTCAGTGAAAACGGTTCCTGAGCAAGCCTGTTTGTTGGACTCACTAGACAACGTATTTATTTACTTTAAATATGTTCAAAGAATTAAAGGAAACTATATAGAAAGAACTAAATGAAAGTGTGGTACAATGCCTCAACAAACAGAATATTAATAAAAAGATCGAAAGTATTTTTAAAAGGTCAAATACTAATTCTACAGGTGAAAAGTACAATAAATTGAATTAAAAATTTTCCAGAGAGGCTTAACAGCAGATTTTTGCAGGCAGGAGAGAAAATTGAGGAATGTCAAGATAGGTACATTGATATCATTCAGTTTTAGAAACAGGGAAAAAATGAGGGAAAATGAAGTGCCTCAGAAACCTATGGAACACCATTATGTGTACCAATAATCAAATTCACAGAAGGACAGAGAAGAAGGAACAGAAAGAATATTTGAATAAATAATGGCTGAAAACGTTGCAAATTTGATGAAAAACTTTAATCTACACATTAAAGAAGTTCAACAAATTCCAAGTAGGATACACTCTAAGATTTTCATACTATGATGATTAATTTTACATGTCAACTTGTCTGGGCCATGAGGTGCTGAGACATTTGGTCACACATTATTATGGATGTTTCTGTAAAGGTATTTTTGGATAAGATTAACATTTAAATCAGTAGACTTAGTAGAAGAATTTGCCCTACATAATGTGGGTGGCCTTCATCCAATAAAGGGCTGAATATAATAAAAAAGCCAACCATCCCCAAAGTAGGAGAGAACTTTTCCTGCCTGATGGCCTTCAAAATGGGACATTGGGTTTTTTCCTGCCTTAGTACTCAAACTGAAACTTTGTCTCTTCCTGAGTCTCAAGACTTCTGGCCTTCAGATAGGAACTACACCATTGGCCCTGGTGTTCAGGTCTTTAGCTCTCCTGAGCTTCCAACTTGGTAACTCAACTCACCCTGAAGATCTTGAGATTTACCGGCCTTCATATATCTGTATTTTATATATAATGAATATCTTTATACGCACTTACACACGTCCTACTGGGTCTTCTCTGAAGAACCTTGACTGATGCTCCTATCTAGATATATCATGGTCAAGCTCTTGAAACCAAAGACAAGAACAGAATCTTAAAAGTCAAAAAAGAAAACTGTCTCATCAATAAGACTGACAGCTAACATTATATCAAAAACCATAGAGGCTAAAAGGCAGTGAGATGGCATATTCAAATTACTGAAAGAAAAATATTGCAACCAAAACTCTATATTCAGCAAAACTATCCATCAAAAACTAAAAAGAAATGAAGACATTTCAAGATAAACAAAAACTAAGGATTCAATGCTAGCAGAACTTCCCTACAAGACATACTAAAGGCTTCAGGCTGAAATGAACAGACACTAGATAATAACTTGAATCCATATAAAGAAATAAAAAACATTAGTAGAGGTAATTTTATAGGTAAATATAAAAGATAACATAAATTTATTTTTATTGATAATTTTTTTCTTCTATTTGATTAAAAAACTATAAAAAGTAATAATTAAAAAACTGTGATTATATAATATATAGTGATCCTATACTGTGTGTTTTAGTCAGTTTTCACACTGCTATAAATATACTACCTGAGACTGGGTAATTTGTAAACCTAAGAGGTTTAATTGACTCACAGTTCTGCATGGCTGTGGAGGCTTCAGGAAACTTGCGATCATGGCAGAAGGGGAGGAGAAGCAGGCACCTTCTTCACATGGTGTCAGGAGAGAGAGAGAGAGCAGGGGAAACTGCCACTTTTAAACCTTCAGATCTCATAAGAACTCCCTCACTATCATGAGAACGGGATGGGGGAAACCGCCCCCATGATCCAATCACGTCCCACCAGGTCCCTTGCTGGACATGTGCGGGTTACAATTCAAGATGAGATTTGGGTGGGGACACAGACCCAAACCATATCACTGTATAATGTATAATGATCTTATAATATAAAAAGATGTAATTCTGTGAACATAAAACATAAGAAGGAGGAAGGAAACGTTGTTATGCAGCAAAGTTTGTGTATGCAATTGAAATGTAGTTGATATTAATCTTAACCAGAGTATTTTAGATGATAATAATAATTCCCAGAGAAATTATTAAGATAATTCATACAAATATGTAGTAAAGAAGAAAACAAAAATATAATTAGAATGATCCACCAAAAAAAATCTAACACAAAAGGCAGTGATGGAAGAAGAAAGCACAGAAAGACAATAGATAAAAACAGCCAAATTACCAATGTAAATCTTACTATAATATCAATATAATAATAATATACAATAATATTAAATATAAATGATGAATTGTATACTCAGAACAAAAGGCAGAAATTGGAAAAATGTATTATTCAACAATGTACTCTCTATTAAAGTCATACTTTAGATTCAACAAAAAAGAGATTGAAAGTAAAAGGATGGAGAAAAATTAGCATGGAAAGAGTAAATAAAAGATAACAAGTGTGATTGTATTAATATTAAATTTAAAAGACTTTAATACAAAAATGTATTTTTGGAGATAAACAGTGACATCTATAATAATAAAAATGTCAATCCATTAGGAAGTTGTAACATTATAAACAGGTAAACACCTAACAGAGCCGCAGAATACGTGAAGTAGTAACTGACAAAATCGAAGTAAGAATAGATAATTCAACAATAATAGATGTCGAACTCAATACTCCACTTCCAACGATAGCTGGAACAACAGGTAGAAAATCACAAGAAAATAAATTATGTGAACAACACTATCAGCCAACAAGATTTAAGAGACATCTATTGAACATCCCATCCCACACCACATGGAGCTGTCTTGGGTAGACCATATGTTATGCCACAAGACAAGCCAGAATAAATTTAAAATGATCAAAATGACACAAAAGTGTATTGTATAACCACAATAAAATGCAATTAGAAATTAAAAACGAGTAAATTTGGGAAATTCACAAATATGTGGAAATTAAACAATACATTTCTAAATCAATAGGTCAAAGGAGAAATGGAAAAAGGAAATAGAAAATACTTTTAGATGAAAAAAGCTGATAATATATCAAAACTTAGAAAGTGCAGCTAAATTGGTGGTCAGAGGGAAATTTATAGCTGTAAATGTGTATATTAGAAAGGTAGAAAGATCTTATATCAAACATTACCTCAAGAAACTAGAAAAAAAATCTAAATACAAAGCAAAAAGAAATAAGAAAACAATAAAGATTAGGCTGGAAATAAATGAAATAGAGAATAGAAAAACAACAGAAAAGAGTAGTGGAACCCAAATTTGGTTTTTGGAAAAGGCCAACAAAATTGACAAATCTTTAGTTAGAAGGTCAAAGAAAATATACAGAAATAAAAAATATGGAATATAAAATCAAGACCTAAAGAGGATGCTACTGACCTTATGGAAATATATATAAGATAATACTATACCATGACAACTGTATATCAACAAGTTAGGTAAATTAAATGCTATGGACCAAATTATAGAAAGATACAAACTACCAAAAATCAAGAAGAAACAAAAAATTGAAATAGATTCAAAACAAGTAAAAAAAATGAGTACATTAAAACCTTTTTACAACTAAAAGTCTAGGCTTCACTGATGAATTCAACTAAAGGTTTAAAGAATGAATAATAGCAATTCTTTACAAACTCTTCCAAAAAATAAAAAAGGGGAGAAAACTTACCAATTCATTCTATGGGAGCAGTATTACTTTGATACCATGGTGTAAGATGATACAAAAAGAATAAATTACTAGCAAATTACTAGCAAACTGAATCCGGCAGCATATAAAAAGTGTTATATACAATGACCAGGCAGGATTTATTCCAGGAATGCAAGGTTGTTTTAAAATGTGAAAATCAATGTAATATACCACATTAATAAAGGACCAAAAAAAAGTGATCTTCTTAACAGATGTAAAAAAAGAATTTGACAAAATAAACGACTCTTTGTGAAATAAATACTCAGTGACCTACAAATGGGACTTCTTCAATGTCATCAAGATAAATGTCATATCAAGAATGGACAGTCTCACCACTTTTATTTAATATTACACTAGATTTTTTAGCCAGGGCAATGAGTCAAAAAAATAATTAAAAGTCATCCAGATTGAAAATACAGAAGTGAAACTACCTCTGTTCTCAGATGATAATTTTATATATGTAGACAGTCCTAAAGAAGCCACAAAACACTACTAGAATTAGGAAACAATTTCAGCAAAGTCTTAGGAAACAAGATCAACATACAAAAATCTATTATATTTCTATACATTAGCCATGAATATTTTGAAAATGAAATTTAAAAACAATTTACAACAACATGAAAAAGGATAAAATGTATGAATAAATTAAAGAGGTACAAGACTTTTACACTAAAACCTACAAAACATTGTTGGATGAAATTAAAAGAGGTAAACAAATTGGAAAGACATGCTATGCTCATAGATTAGAAGATAAAACCATAAAGATGGCTTCAGGCTTCATTCCCCTATTGATCTACAGATTCAATGCATTTTCTTTTTTCTTTTCTTTTTCTTTTTTTTTTTTTTTGCAGAAATTGGGAAACTGATCCTAAAATTCATATGGAAATGAAAGGAAGGCAAATAAATTTAATGAGTGACAAAAGAATATTTTATAAAAAGGAAACAATGATATTTTGGATTCTTCTCTACCCTGACCCTTCTTTAACTTTAGGAATCTGTAGGGTTGAGACTGATTATAGTTCAAGGAAGAATAAATATAAAATGTCCATGATTTCCCTCCCCTCTCTACGAAAACAAACTATGAGTTTGGTTCAGGAATAGAGAAAACAAACAAACAAACAAAAACAAGCAAAAAGCAAGTGCCTCATATAAAATTGAACAGAGACATTTTAAATCAGGACCCAGGACCATTTCAGTGTGTTTTCAAAACTTCTGCCCCCTAAGTCCTCCCTGAGATGAAGTGGCATGCCCTTCTCAGTATGGAATTAAGCATGGTATTTCGGGTTTTTTTTTTGAGATGGAGTTTTGCTCTTGTTGCCCAGGCTGGTAATAGTGTGATCTCGGTTCATCTCAACCTCCCTATCCCGGGTTCAAGCGATTCTCCTGCCTCAGCCTCCTGAGTAGCTGAGATTACAAGCGCCCACCAGCACGCTTGGCTAATTTTGTATTTTTAGTAGAGATGGGGTTTCACCATATTGGTCAGGCTGGTCTCGAACTCCCGACCTCAGGTGATCCACCTGAATTCAACCAGGTAACCAGTGTGGTCTCTTCTGCTATCAAAACACTAGTGCTAAGATTACAGGCCAGTGCCACCACGCCCAGCCTGAATATTTCGATTTTTAAACTGTCTCCTCATGCCCTGCAGTTCCTCTTAGCAGCCCAGTGAGAGAAGCGCAGGCTCCTGCCTCTGAATTTAACTGACAGGAATGAATCATGCTCATTCAGAGAAACGACCTGCATTTTGTCAGATGCCATGCTCTGCACAGTCTCCTCTCAATGGGACAGCCAGACAGCATGCAGAGTCACAGCGCACAAGGTTAGCAGGTGGAAAAGAAATCATGGCAAGCCTGTAAGGAGAATCATGGTCCTAGAGAAAAAAGTATTGTCCTTTAATAGCCACTGAGTTAATACTGTTCATTACAGTATAATTTCTGGCAGCAGGCTCAGTCTTTATCCCTGTACTTCTGGTTCTTAAGCCAGAGCATGACTTAGGTGTTGGGAAGAGAAGCTGTTGTGTGTAAGAGAATGGACTTTGAGAGTGCAAAATCTATGTTTGGGTCTTAGCTCTGGAACTTGAAGAGGCAAAGTGATATGGCCAAGGTCTCACAGCTACAATGGTCAAGCTTCCTCAACTGCGAAATGCCAGTAACAATAGTGTTTTCTTCATAGAGTTGCTATAAGGATTAAGGTATCGAAAGCATGTTAAGCTTGTTTTACCATAAGTGACAATTCTTGAGTCATTTTTATTAAATGAGAAGCTGATTTTTACTTTAAATCAGTATTCTAGAGAGCTTTCATAGATTTCCAGACTCTTGAGCCCAATTCTCTTAACCAGATAAGAGATTGGTGTGGCACAACTATAATATGTATTCCCCAGAAGTTATCCTAGATGTGGACTATGCCTAACATTCCAAGCCTATTAATTTCATAGAATATAGATTGTAATGGGTCAAGCAGAAAGAAAAGATTAGAGACTTATAGTTGCTTAATTCAAGAATTACACACTCCCTTAAGAAAAATGAGAATGATATTTCAACTCTTTTGCCATATTATCTTGTAAGGAAGTCAAAGTACTGTGTCGGGGGTTGGGCATACAAAGGGGGCTTTGCACTTTCAAATAGGTTGACAGTGATTATTCATTTTTTTAAGATAAGGAAAGTAAAGTCAAGAAAGTTAGTCTTACCAAATAGCAAATCACTTTTTAATTGTCTACCTAGAAACAAGGTCTTTTGATTCTCAGCATATTGAGTTTTACTTGAGGCTCCGTAGGAGCAAAAAAAAAAAGCAAGCTTGAACACTGACTATGATAGGTTTCATGAAAAAAGTGAAACCTTAACAAATCTCATGGTGGCGATAAGTAGAGGAAGACTTGAAGACTCCTTTTTTCATTTACCCAATAAAGGAAATAGTTGCCTTTGTTTCATTTTACTCTGTTGGAATGCATGTAATACAGCTGGAAAAAGTCATCCTGGGGAGAACTTCCTTATTTCAAAGGAAAACTTAAATTGAACCATTGTGGGAGAAACGAAGCCATCGGGCACAAGTATGATGGCTTTTAATGAGACTATACTAGGCCAGCAGGTAACCTTGGTGCTGAGTCAAACTCCAGAGAAAGATGGTGAGAGATCAACGGAAGAGTGGAGGGGAGAGGTGGAGCAGGAGCTTGAAGCTGGCAGCCAACCAGGAAGTTATAGAGGAGCTAAATTATGCATCTTATTTAGTACATTTATTATAGGAACATTTCTAAACAAACAACCCGAAACAAATGTGACTATTCATAAGCTCCCTGCTGTCCTGAGCAGATTTAGTGCTTGACAATCTTATCATAATGGCTTTGTGGTGTTTGCTGAGTTTCATCTCTTTACAGCATTTTATGAATTGTCATTTTATGGGGATTTTAAACAGGCTGCATTTGCCCTTCATTTGTGGTTGTGCAACCAAGTCAGAAATGGATACATGTAGAGCGAGGATGGCACAGGAATGGGAAGAACATTGTTGTCTAAATCATATTCAACTTAAGTTTTTGGTTGGCATTTACCAGATCATTATTCTTCCCTAATGTTTATTAATTTATTCTAAGAACTTTTGAGCATCATCTCTTTTGTACTGGGGTTTGAATTCTAGATCCTGGGAGCATGAAGAGGGATAAGGTGAGATCTTGATGTCAGGAATTGCAGTTTTCAGAGCTGGAGACAAACGTGAAAAAGGTGAAGGCAGACCTAGATAGATAAAGGTATCAAATGGTGTGAGGCATAAACAAGGATATAGTCATTCTACCTGGAAAGTAATGGGAAGAGCCAGAATGAATTTCAGAGAGGAAATGATGAGAGTATCACTGATGTAGAAATAAAGTGAGCAGACAAAGTCAGCAATAGGCAAGATATGAATTAGCTTGGTGGTTTAGGGAAATGGAAGCAGAGCAGAATAACTGGAGCATGAAGGGGAGACAGAGGAGTAGACACAGCCAGAGTAAAGACTGGTAAGACAGGGCCAGGGGATGGATGACTCTATACACCATGTGAAGGAGTAGAGATAGACATAAGTTGAAGTTCCACAGCCAAGATGACAAGTGGTATAGACGGAATCAAGGCAGTAGCACTGTGGCCAGAGGAGGCAAAAATTAGATATGATCAGTGGAAAGGGCATAGAATCTACAGTATTTGATGACATATTGAGTGAGTGGTGTGTGAGGAAAAGTGTGGAATCTAGAATGCGTCCGAAGTCTCTAGCTTGGGTGACTGAGTAATATGATCATGTAAAAAGATGTAAATCTCATTTGATATCCCAAGCTGGGGAAGCAGAATATACTCTTTAAATATATAAACAAAAAGTATACTGGAAGGAAGTATAACAAATATTAACAATGGTAATCAATAAGTGATACAATTATAGGTTATATGTTTCATTCAGTGGTACAGTATTTTACAAAATAAAAATAATAAACATGAATCACTTTTAGGACAGGAACAACTGTGATAAAAGTTTTAAAAAAATAATTGTAAGTAGAATAAAAAGAAGTTCCTATAAAATATTTTTTCTTGGAGCTTGGCTTGTGTAAATAGTTGTATGAATTGAAAAAATGGAACTCTATGAATATGCTGAACGATAAGGATTCCATTTTGAGTAATGATATACTTCCTTCTTTTCTTCTAGTTTTTGACACTGATGTAATTCTCAAACTATATTGAACTAGAAAGCAAATAGCATGATAGGGAACAGCACTTAAGGCTTGCTTATTATTAACATATTTAAAATCCTAGTCGCTAGGATAGAGGAACATGGGAGTAGAGAAAGATTTTTCTTCTTTTCATGGTCCATGACACTGACTGGATGCATGGCTTGGTGCCAGTATCACTTCTTCGAAGTTTCTTGTGTCATGATTTCCTGAGGGTTTCATAAATGCCTTTGGAGGAGATAGTATTACAAGTATCTATATGCACGAGTTTTCCTGGATAATATTCCTATCCATCAATCTTTCACATCCATGCTGTATGTATTTATACACATAGGCTTGGACATCTTTTATCAGCTTTAGTATATTCCAGTATTCTTTACAGTGACAGTTATTTCCTAATATCTTAAACATGATTTGTCAACAGATGCTCCTACACACTTTAAATTTTTAAGAAATTGGCCCATTGTCCTTTGAATTTGAGTTGAACTTTTATTTCTGAAAGTCCTGAGAATTAATTTAAAACACTCTTAGCTCTTGAGTCTAAAGAGCATTTGCTTCTGTCTGAAGACATCTTTACACAGAAAAGGAAAAAAATTGATAGCTGACCTTAATATTTTCTTACTTCAAAGAGACCACTGACTATTCTTTTCTACTAGTTATTTGTGAACCTGTATCCTCATCTGGGAGTCTTAGCTTTTGATTAGAAATTCACCTTAAGTGTTTTTGTTTATCCTTTGTCCATAGTATTTCATAAGAAAAGTAATCCATCCTCTAGAGACTGTTACAAATTTGAATTACTAAAAACCTGAAGCAGAACTGAACATTTGCCAGGATTGCACTCCCTGTGCAGGATTGTGCTCCCTCTTGATGCTTCCATCATTTCTGATTTTGATACCAGATTTCAATTTTCTTTAATTATGAGAAGCTATAGAACACCTCCTTGTTCTTTTTCCATTCCTAGAGGTAAGCAGAAGGAACATTGATGGACTTCAACTCCCATTATAACGTTAAAGTCTTTAGAGATGAGCTGAACATCATAAAGCAGGCTTTTCTATCTTACCTTTCTCCTATTACTTCTGCTGCTTTTTTTTGCCTTGGCTCAATGCCTATTTCAATGTTGGGATTTCTGAGCTCTCCTGGGACTCAGAGTTTGCAGCATATGATCATACTCTAGGGGCAAGTGGGCAGATAAAAGTACCCACTTACCCATTTGCTAGGAAGAATTAGAAGGGAAGATGCACTTTGAGAATGCATTTTACCCAGGGGGATCATAATGACAAGCCATAGCCAGCAATAGATGACTACTGAATGGACCATCTATCTCTGTAAAAGGCATTTCAACATGGTGAAGCCAGTAGCTGAGAGGCCAATTGAACTTTTAAAACAGTGAACAGCATGCATCTGGGCCTTATCTTCCAAGTTCTTATTTTATTACATTGCTATACCTTCAAAGTGCAGAGATAATATTTTTTTCCATGAGAAGATTAAGATTTAGGCCAAAAGATTTTCTTTTGAGTTGTGTGAGAAAATGAGTAGAGGGGAGAAAGAGTGAAATTATACCTCTTTGCATATTAGATTCTATTCTCAATCAACACATTGCAGTTACATCCTGAAAATTAATGAGATTTTTTTTTTGCCTATAATTGTGTTGAACTTATATCTGAATTGATGGCTTGACTTCTCAAAAATATAGGTCTGGAAGATACGTACCTCAACATAAAGGAGAAAAGGCATATATTATCAAAATGGGATATAATCTAGATATGAAAGACTTGACTTTGAATTTTGTTGCTAGCTAAGTCAGTCTAAGTGACACTAAAAATATAGGAATAAAGTAAAGGCAATGGCTTCATAAAATTTAAATAAAATATTTTAAAATATCTATTAAAATTAAAGATAAAATTCTGTAATTTAGAATTTTAAGATATGACATAGCTAAATAACCTTAATCAGCATAAGTTTTATTATGGCTATAGCTATAATTTCATTAAGAAACCTATTTGATCTCTAATAAATCAAACTCAGTAAACTTCAATTTTCCAACTTCAACCAATCTCAGGGTGTATTATCTCCATTTTCCTTGGTAGTGACTTGTTACTGATATTTTAACAGAGCTTTGAACTGTTTAAATGCTTTTGTCATATGCCTCAGAGAGATTTAGTCCCTGACTAGTTGTCAGTACAGATTGTGATTCTTAAGTTGTCTTTATTATGGCCTGAATCAAACAAATCCTGAGTTCCCTTCCCCCATGAAATCATTGCCCATTCCAAGCAGTCTCAATGTTTATACACGTGTCACCTAAATGCACTTTTCTTAAAACTTCTCCGGATAGCGGTTGTTTCCATTAAGATGTGGAAATAGCAAATTAGCCAGCATGCAGCTCTTGCCTATGATGTGGGGAGCACCACCAAATAAAGATGAAAGTGCAAACCTTTTCTTGCTCACCTGTCTAAATTCTACTGAGTCATTGTAAGGAGAAGATAGAAGACAGTTGTCTCTTCGAATGGAGAAGACATCTGGTTAAATGTAAAATATGTGGATTATGTAATAAAGAAAGAATAATAAACATATCAAGTAATACATTGAGAATTGCTGAATTTGCAGGGCAAAATTTGAAATTGACATCCTGGAGAACAGTGAATATGCCTTGACTGGCTATCACTTTTATAGCATTTCCTCGCCTTTGTGGTGATTTACTAGGACAGTTTCCTAGTTCCCATATTTTTGTTCTCCTAAACTCCACATCGCATGCATTCCAACTTGCACCTCCACAGGCTGTTGTAAGCCTTCACCTTCTGGTCACAACATTCCTACAGATAACTCCTAAGGGTACTCCTAAGAGAGTGCTTGCATGTAATAAATGACCTGCGATTTCTATTAAATGGGCTTAGGAGATTGTGGATCAGTGTGTGCATAATCCTTCATTAGTCTTTTCCTTGCATGATTGTAGTGGCTCTTGAGAAAAATGAAGACTTTTTTTTTTCTTTTCCTGTTTCAGAATATAAGGCAGGATAAAGCACAAAATTCCAGGACTAGGGAAAGAATACTTTAGAATTCTGATTTTTAGTTTTCCCATGAAGACTTACCTAGGATTTAATATTGTCCATGTATGGCTTTAGTTCTTAATTTATAGCTTCATCTCAAGTGGTTTCTCAAACCTTTAAAGGTCTGCTTTCATTTCCTGTGGGCAGAGTATTTCTTTTTTGTTCTCTCTGTAAAGCATATCTCTGTAGTATTTGTCAGTCAGTCAGGCAGGATCCTAGCAGGAACAGATGCTTATACCTCAAATTGAGTCCTTTGAGGAAAGTGTATTAGAAAGAACATCCACAAAGGTGTGAACAGACTATAAAAAGGCAACACAGGATGAAGTGTGCTTATGGGAAAGTGACAGAGGCAGCATTTCCACCCCTGCAAAAGGAAGAGTCACTGGAGGTACGGAGAGGACAGAGAGAGCATTCTATATCACTATTCCAAATAGTATGGATGCAGAAAAGAGAGAGAAGCCAGGGCAATTAGTGTATTCTCTGAACTTCCTCTCTTCCTTTCCTCTCTCAAAACTGCTGCAGTTGCTTCCCATCAGAAGAACCAATCAGATAAAAGACCAGGGATCTGGGCCAGGCGCAGTGGCTCATGCCTGTAATCCCATCACTTTGGGAGACCGAGGCAGGCGGATTGCCTGAACTCAGGAGTTTGAGACTGGCCTGGGAAACATGGTGAAACCCTGTCTCTACTAAAATACAAAAAAATTATCCAGGCATGATGGCATGCTCCTGTAGTTCCAGCTACTCGGGAGGCTAAGGCAGGAGAATTGCTTGAACCCAGGAAGCAGAGGTTGCAGTTAGCCCAGATGGTACCACTGCACTCCAGCCTGGAAGACAAGGGACCTGTTGTTTCTGTTGATGCAGCTTTTGTAGATCAGCTCTCTAGAGTAAAGCAGGATGGAAAAATGCAAAGAGTAAAGCTGAAGGAGCAAATGGAAGATAATCAATGCACAGGGTGAATGTATTTTGATCTCTGCTGCCACTGCCAACAAGGCTGAGTGCACAGCAAATGTCTTGATTACTGGACTGAAAAGATGTGTAATTAGGAGCTCATTACACATCCACTGGAACTTCAAAAGTCCATAGTTTGATTTGGGTAAGTTATTCTCTGGAGCCCAAAAGAAAAGGCTTGAACAAGAGTCATTGCCTGGTGAATGTTTATGGTAGTACACTTGTTATTCCTGGATACTCCAGATTCGTTCTCAGCACAGCTCTGGCTTGCTCTGTCTCCTGGGAGACTGGCCACTTCTCATTACATCTCGGTACTCCCTAGACCTTTAGCTTCTGGTTGGGGTCTCAAAATAAGAAGCTCTGGCTAAGCAAACAGGTGGTGTTTTTTTTTTTTTAAATAAACTAATAAAACCCAAGAGGTTAGGGATTGTGTTTCTTTTTCTTTATTTCTTTCACAAACCCAGAAGAATAAGGCTATATATATTACAATAAATATGTGCTACATTATTGATTGGCTGGAGGTTCATAAAATGTGTCTCAGCCTGCATCCCAAAACAAATTCCAACGTCCATTATGAATGTTGCTACAGGGAGAGATTTATTTCCCATCATGATTCACTCATTCAACAAATATTAATTGACACTCCCGCCCACTCTATGCCATGTTGAGCACTAGGAATTACAGGTGCAGTGGAGGGTGATGCAGATGGAGCACTTGCCTTGATGGCACTTAGAGAATGACATGGTGAGAAGAGCTTGAGCTTCGGAGCCCAGCAGATGTGGGGCCCTGGTTCCAGGACTGGTTTTGTGAAATGCTGGCAAGCTTACATTACTTTTTACAAATCAGTTTTTCTTACTTGTAAAAATGGCGATATTAATATTTTGTAATTTTATTTTTGAGAAATAAAATAAGCATAACAGAACACTTATAATAGTGCTGGGTACACAGCCAGAGGTCAACACATATTAGCTACTATGATTAGTGAACTGCATGGGGACAGGAAAGAGCATGAAAGGGCATTGGTGATGCCAAGGTGGGAGCACTGGCCTTAGAGGGGGACAATTCCAAGCGTTGAACAAGCCATTTAAAAGAGGCCTATACCAAGAGAAGGGACAAAAATTCCTTTCTTGGTGCAATGAGAAAATCTTGCTTCTCAGAGTGGCAAGGCAAGATTCAGTATGTCAGGATGCTTGGTACTGGGATTTGCCTGTCAGCCCAACTTTCATGGCGCCATGTTTTGAATCCTCTGCTGTGTATGGTTGAATGGCGGAGGAGAATAGCAAAACACTTGCTACCTCTCTAACAGAATTAAACTCAGAGGAGGGAGAGGTGCTCTTTTCAACTCCCATAGTTCCCAGTTTTGACACTTTAGAGCCACACTGGGGCTCAAAGAAAGAAGATGGGATGCAGCATTGTGGAGACAGCTGTGATTCTGGTGAAAATTTTAGTGAAAGCATTAGTCATCAGCTGTTTGGAAGAGACAATAGGCATGCCCTGAGGACCTGAGAACCAAAAGGTGCTGAGATTTAGGATGCATAAAGCAGGAGATGAGGAAATAAAAACCAGTCCTCATATAGTAGCTGTAGTGGACTAGCCCACAAATGCAGAACAGGGATGCACAGAGACATCCAGGGGGATAAATTACCCTAGGGTTGCACAGGAATACCCATGGGGATGAAATTACCAAAGGATTGGGGTTAGGGTCTCTCTGAGAGACACATTTTATTTCTCTTTTGGTGATTCCCAGTCATGTACATATTTCTAATGATGAAACATAATTTCAAAAGTTAGGAAATACAAATAATACTTTTAGAATATTAATAACAATGTAAGAAAATTCTACTATAAAATATACAAAAAGCAATAACTTATAGTGTACAGTGATAATGGGGTCCAGTGTTAGGATAAAGTTTTAAAGTACATGTAGACCTCATTTCATTACACTTCACTTTGTTGCACCTCACAGATACTACATTTTTTAGAAAGTGAAGGTTTGTGGACACTTTGCATCAAGCAAGTCTATTGGCACCATTTTTCCAACAGCTTGTGCTCACTTTATGTCTGTGCATCGATTTTGGTAATTTGTGCAATATTTCAACTTTTCATTATTATTATATTTGTTACAAGTGGTCTATGATTAGTGATCTTTGATGTTGTCGTAATTGTTTTAGAACTCCAGAAACCATGCCCATATAAAATAGGGAACTTAATCAATAAATGATGTGTGTTCTTACTGCTCCACCTACTGTCCATTCCCCCATCTCTCTCCCTCTCCTTGCCCCTCCCTGTTCCCTGAGATATAGCCATATTGAAATTAGGCCTATTAATAATCTTACAGTGGCCTCTAAGTGGTCAAGTTAAAGGCAGAGTTGCACATCTCTCACTTTAAATTGAAAGTTAGAAATGATTAAGCTTAGTGAGAAAGGCATGTCAAAAGCTGACTTAGGCCAAAAGTTATGCTTCTTGAGCCAAACAATTAGCTAACTTGTGAATGTAAGGGAAAAGTTCTTGAAGGAAATTAAAGGTGCTACTTCAGCTGAAACACAGATGATAGGAAGCCAAATGAGCCTTATTGCTGATATGGAGAAAGTGTTAGAGGTCTAGATAGAAGATCAAACTAGCCACAATATTTCCTTAAGCTAACACCAAACCCAGGGACTACAGGCACCTGCCACCACACCTGGCTAATTTTTTTTGTATTTTTGGTAGAGACGGGGTTTCACCATGTTAGCTAGGATGGTCTCCATCTCCTGACCTCGTGATCTGCCCGCCTCAGCCTCCCAAAGTGCTGGGATTACAGGCATGAGCCACCGCGCCAGGCCTGTAAGCCCACTTTTAAGACCTGCTGGTCAGAAAACCATTCCTTTCAAACTATTGTTACTCATTGACAATGTACCTGGTCACCAAGAACTCTGATGAAGATGTACAAGAAGATGAATGTTCCTTTCACAATGATAACATTCATTCTACGGCCCATGGACCAAGGAGTAATTTCACCTTTCTCTTATTTAAGAAATATATTTAGTAAGGCTACAGATGCTGGAGATAGTGATTTTCTGATAGATCTGAGAAAAGTACATTGCAAACTGGCTGGAAAGGATTTTCCATTCTATATGCTATTAGGAACACTCAGGATTCGTGGGAGGAGGTGGAAATAGCAACATTAATAGGAATTTGAAAGAAGTTGATTCCAACCCTCATGGATGACTATGAAGGATTCAAGACTTCAGTGGAGGAACTAACCATATGTGGTGGAAATAACAGGATAATTGGAATGAGAAGTGGAGGCTGAAGACGAATTGCTGCAATCTCATGATAAAACTTGAACAGATGAGGAGTTGCTTCTTAAAAATGAGCAAAGAAAGTGTTTTCTTTTTTTTTTTTTTTTTTAGAAGAAATCTACTCCTGGAGAAGATGATACATGAACAGTGTTGAAAGGACTACAAAGGTTTTAGAATATTATAAAAACTTAGCTGATAAAGCAACTGCAGCGTTTGAGAAGTCTGAATCTAATTCTGTGGGTAAATGTTGTCAAACAGCAACACAGGCTACAGAGAATTCTTTTATGAAAAGAAGAGTCAGTCAATATGGCAGACTTTATTGTTGCCTTATTTTAACTAATTCTCACAGCTGCCTCAGGCTTTAGCATCCACCACCCTGATCAGTCAGCAGCCATCAACATCGAGGCAAGGTGTTCCACCAGCAAAAATATTACAACTCTCTGAAGGCTCAGATAATCATTAGTATTTTTTACCAATAAAGTATTTGCTAATGAAGATATGTACATGGTTTTTTATACATAGTATTGTTGCACACTTAATATACTACAGTATGGTGTAATCATAACTTTTATATGCACTGGGAAACCAAAATATATATATATATATATTTTTTTGAGACGGAGTCTCGCTCTGTCGCCCAGGCTGGAGTGCAGTGGCGTGATCTCAGCTCACTGCAAGCTCTGCCTCCTGGGTTCAACCATTCTCCTGCCTCAGCCTCCTGAAACCAAAAATTTTGTGTGACTTGTTTCATTGAGATATTCTTTTTATTGTGGTGGCCTGGAACCAAACCCATAATATTTTCGAAGCATGCCTGTATTATTTTGTTTTAGTCCTGTCAGTGTGTCTCAAAAGCACTATAGCTTTTGAGATAATTTAGAAGTCTTTTGTGAAAGTGAAACACACATGAAATAATCCTTCTTCCATTCTCTCTTCTCTTCATCCCCCATACCAAGAATGTGCCTTAATTGTGGTGCTATAATAGCTGACGGGAGCAAGAACAGCTACAGACACAGTTGAGAAGTTTTTTGTTTTTTTACCCACAGACTAGGTCAGCCTGGGTGATCTCATGTCCCACATGTGATAGCCTGTAATATGGTAAGTGTTTGCTGTCTCTGCTCTCTTGACTCCAATTTACTTCTCAGCCTAGCCTTAGCTTCTTTTTCCATCACTCTAGTGGAACACTTTTCATGAATGTCATAAATGACCTATTAATTGGCAAGCCAATGGCATATACTACTTGACCACTTTAGTCTACTTTCTGACCATCTTCTTTCCTTTGTCTTCCTGTGTGACTTTCTATATTCATAACCACTGATCTTGCTATTTAATTTGCCCAACTTGCCGGGCACAGCGGCTCATGCCTGTAATCCCAGCACTTTGGGAGGCCGAGGCAGGCAGATCACGAGGTCAAGAGATCGAGACCATCTTGGCCAACATGGTGAAACCCCATCTCTACTAAAAATACAAAAATTAGCTGGGGCTGTTGGCATGTGCCCCGGGAGGCTGAGGCAGGAGAATTGCTTGAACCCAAGAGGTGGAGGTTGCAGTGAGCTGAGATCACACCACTGCACTCCAGCCTGGGCAACAGAGCCAGAATCTGTCTCAAAAAAAAAAAAAAAAAAATTTGCCTAACTTCCTCCTCTACCCTCTCCTTATAGGGCTGCATTCCAAAGAAGTCCCTCCTGGGTCTTATATTATTCCAAATCTCAGCTATTCCCCTAAGGCACATCATATAATCACTGGTTACCGCTCTTTTACATAAGACTCACAATTCTACATTACATCTCCAAACCCAGATTTCCTCCTGGGTCTCATATTCACATATCTAACTAGTTTTGTCTACTGAATTTTTTTTTTTAACTGGAATGTAGCATACTCAACAAATATTTGACATAAAAAAGGAACTCTTTGTATTTTCACTCTTTTACAACATGCAACATGCTCTAGCTTTTTGTTTATTCTAAGTTAATAGCTTCCTAGTCACAGATGGAGACTCTTTTGAGTCTTCATGCTCATGCTCCACAGTAAGTTGCAATCACAGTAACTATTTCATAATACCTTTCAAATATGGCATTCTCGTTGTTATTGTCTAACTTTTGAAAATTCGTACAGGCTTCTTTTTGGTTCCTCCTAACACCCACCATACTGTCACCAGAATTATTTTCTAATAAATAAAGATGATCATGCAAATTTCCAGCTTCAAAAACCATGTGGACTCCCAGTTGCCTTCAAAATTACATCTTACCTCATTACACTAGAATATAAGAATCTTGGTATATTATTTCCTATAATACCCTTACTTTTTTTAATCTAAGAAAATACCCAATTATTCTTCAAGAGGCAGATCAATTGGCAAATTGATTGAAATTGGTTGAAAACTTCCAAGACTACCCAGCAAGTGTGATTTTCATTTATTTTCTGTTCTCCCACATAGTTTTTAAAAATTTTTTATTTGTTTAGGTAACATCACTTTAAAATTTCTCAGAATATAATTTGTTTGTTTTCATTTTTTAATCTCCTATTTCTTAGCCTAGTATATGCATTACAGGGGCTCAGGGTACAGTTAAATCGTGTATGGATGAAAGAATGAAAAATACTGAAAAGCAGGGACTGATGGTAATATTTTGCTGCATCTATGCCAGTTTTATGGGCTAACAGGCTTGGTATGTGACATCCATAGCTTCAGTTTTTCCTGAAAGAAAATGTAGAAAACAAGGATTTATAAGAAAACAGAACCCTCCTTTGCAGGGGCAAGAGGCAGAAAAAGCAATGGCATTTATCAGAGAGTTAGCATAGTGTAGTAAATTTATGTGACAAGGTTGAAGTCTTCCAGCCAGGCAGTCAACAATGGTTTAGATGATAACCTCAGATTTTAGGGTCAATTTCTGCAGATACCCTCACTCCCCTTTGACCAGACAACTACTCCTTATCTTTATGATATTTCTAATTTTGTTAAAATATTTTTAAAAGTGTATTAATTTAGTGGTCACTTTAGTATTCCTTCTATTTATGGTAACAAACTCAGTGGGTTGACCTGAACTATAATTTGTCATCTCTTTTTTATTTTCTGTTTTGTTTTCCAAAAACAATATGCTATTAAGAATAAAGGCATCCCTATGTACATACAGGCTCTCTGGGCTAACTAGTTTTTTGTGGATGGAAAACAAATGATTGTAAACAAAGGAAGTTTCCTCTATTGTAACCTTGACCCATGAAGGCCAAGGAATGTATTGTTCTTTTAAATGAAATTCATTTCGCTGTCATATTAGTTATGCTTGAAAGTTTTATATCCAGCAGAGATTTTCAGGGACATGCTGTTCCTGGAACAGTGAACATGCTAATGCAGATGGATATTAGAACTGTAGAACACACTTCAACAAGCATAGAAAATATAGTGCAATAGTGGGAGAAGCAGGAAGGAACGAAGGGAGAAAGGGTGGAAGAGAGAGAAAAACAGTGAGAGAAGAGAGCATGAGAACAAGTGAGCACATTTTCATCCTGATTTTTTTTATAATAGTGTTATTGCGTCAACCTTTACAGCAAATTACATTATTTTCTTTCTTTATTTTGGGAAAATATCCGTTCCCTTTCCTAAAAATAATACATTCATGCGCTGTCAAGAACTGTGAAGGGTCTGATATCTTACCTGCTTACAAGCCAACAATTTGGCCTGTACAGCTTCATGGATGCTGGCAGAAGATAGAAGATTCCTGGGTCGGAGACAGAGGACGTTATTACTCAGATAACACCAGGCAGTGTGAGCTTCATGTTTACAACAACTTTGCTTCCCACCGCCTCTGAGTTCCACAGAGGAAACATGGAAATGGGCCCAGGTCGATGCTGCACACACGGAGCGTTCATATGTTTGCTGAAAAATCCTGAGCTTAGTGAACCCTCAATTTTATAAGGGACTACTAGCAAACCTGCCCAATTTTTTCCCTGCAGGGAGACATTATCTATATTATCCTCAATGGCAAGGAAATCTGTTTCTTACCCTGAAGGGAGACACTCTATCTTCTAAGGCTATTTGCTGTACAAACATCCTTAAAACCATAGTTCTTACCTACACCATGGATCTTGACAATTATTCTTCCAAAGTTTAAAAACTGAAAAATTATAAAACTTTGCTCAAGTAATAAAGTTTTAATGCACAGTAATTAAAGATAATAGTAGTGTATATCATGTAATGCTTTCCACTTTAAATAATACCATCCTATATATTATTGCACTCAATTATATGTAAAATCAGTGGCAATAAAGCTAAATGCATTCCAGGTTTGTAGGTAATGAGCCATGTTAGTAGGAAGGGGGTCTACAATTATCATGACAGTCACATACATTAGGGTGGTATAGCTGGAAATGGAGGTTATGGGAGCTATAATAAATCATGTTTGTGTGTGCTAGTGTTTCTTATCAGGTTACTGTAAAACAAATGTTATAAATTATCTACATGCATGTATTATTGGCTTTCTGGCATTTTTCTTAATCAGCATCATTAAAACTGTATCACAACAGAATGAGAACGTGAGTGTAACTTAGAAATTAAAAGTAGAGGTACTACAGCCGGACACAGTGGCTCACGCCTGTAATCCTAGCACTTTGGGAGGCCGAGGTGGGTGGATCACTTGAGGTCAGGAGTTCGAGACCAGCCTGGCCAATATGGTGAAACCCCATCTCTACTAAGAATATAAAATTAGCTGGGCCAGGTGGTGCACGCATGTAGTTCCAGCTACTTGGGAGGCTGAGGCAGGAGAATCGCTTGAACCCTGTGGGGAAGCGGAGGTTGCAGTGAGCTGAGATTGCACCAGTGCACTCTAGCCTGAACGTCACAGTGAGAGTCCGTCTCAATAAAAAAAACACAAAAAACTAGAGGTGCTGGGTTTAGAAACAATTTTCTCAAGGAAATGTAAAATAAGATTTTAAAAATATCGAAATCCTATCTCCATAGATTGAATACCAGAGAGACAAGCTGCAATTGTCAGCAAGCTGGAGACATTTCACAGATAGGCTACTGAGCAGCTCATGTTACCTTTGAGATTTTCTTTTCCTTTCCTTGTTATAGAATTAAAATCAGTATTGAATCTAAGGCACATTGGCCATTAGTGTTGAAGGGCCCTGAAAGAAACCTGCAGCGCAGAGAACTTTAAGCATTAGTTTATGCCCATTGAAATTAATTGAGAATCATCAGAATTAATAAAAATAAAAGTCATGGTAACTCATGCCTATAATCCCAGCATTTTGGGAGGCTCAGGTGGTAGGATCATTTGAGCCCAGGAGTTTGAGGCTGCAGGGAGCTCTGCTTGTACCACTGCACTCCAACCTGAGGAAAAGAGTGAGATCTTGTCTCTATTAAACGAAACAAAACAAAACAAAAAAAGTCCAGGGCCTCACTGCTCAAGGATCTGATTTTCTTAGCTATAGCAATTCTGATGGAAACCAGTTCTGACATGATTTTACAGATGAAGAAAACTTTCACTTGTAAAATCTTGTTGTTTCTCTTCATTTCTGTCACTACTACCCTAATTCCAATTCTTGTTACTTCTGTATCTAGAATAGTGCCTAGCAGTAGGAGAAATTGAATGAATATTTGTGAAATTCATAAATGTTTATGTTTTGCTTTGAGATTATTTTGGATTCTGGTAATTATTCTACCTCCAACCAATCTATGCTTTCCTTCTGATCAATATTGCTTTAAAAAGAAGAGCAGTCTTAAGTAAGGAGGGAATTATTTATCCATCCACTTAACGATTAAGAAAACTGAAGCAAGGAGAGGTGAGGGACCTTCTTTTCTTGCACAAAGCATACTGAAAGAGATATTACTTGAATTAAGAAATAGCATAATTATGAATACGTGATTCATGGATTCTTTGTGTAATTTAGATAAGTCACAACTATTATGCATCAAGAAATATGACAGAGCATGAATGGAAAATAAAGTGAATGAGAAGTAGTATATTGCAGTGGTTCAATAGAGACTGGAGATAGACTCAGGGGTTCAAGTCCTACCACTATCATATCTAACCTCTAGTTGTGGAACTTCAGTATGTTTCTTAATCTCTGAAAGCCACATTTTAAAAAATCTATACAATGATGATGATAGCATTTTATTCTGGTGTTAGAATTAAAGATTAAGGGAAAAAGCTTAGTAGATTATCTGGCAAATAATAAAACAAATGCATTTAACATATTTGTTAATCTTGTCATATTATCACCATCATAATCATCATTAACATAGGAATACATTAGGAGATCAGGCTTTGCCAAGCTCAGAGTCACAGAGTGACACTGTTTTATAAAATAGTACAGGAAGCTCTTATCAAGGGTTATAATTGTAAGCCAAAATTATGAAAAAAAGTTGTATTCAGATATATAAGAAAAGAACAGAGGAACAAGTTGCCTAAACATATTTAAACAAATACTTTCCCTTCTGCTATAGTAGAGTCTAAGATGCCTACATTTGGTGCTTTTGTCCAGGAGTATCTTAAATGTATCATGAAATACCTGGCACTATTGTTCATAAATCCATGCATTTCAATATATGCCTATTTTTTGAAGTGCATAAGTATGATTATTTGTGTATACAGGCTCCAAGTTTCTTTGAGATGTAAATGAGAATACATATCTTTTGCATATGGGCATAACTGTATGAAATATGGTATAGAATTTAAGAAAATGTTATATTCATAAGTTCTTTATTAGGTTAGCCTTGTGGCAACCCAAATTGTTTCTTATGCTCTTCCTGTCATTGTGAGCCATTCCATTGACATAAACGCACAAAGTAAAAGGCATCAGTAGAATTGTATACTGGTTTATTGAGACTGTAAATAGGCATTTCCACTGTTCATAAAACTTCATTGGCATTAGAAAGATGTCTCCATTTATCTAATACATTACATGGTTGCACAAGTAAAGTTTTGGTAGGTACCTGGTCAGGGACTGTCAGAGAGATTCAGGGCTCAGGAAAAGAAACATCCCTTTTTTGTCACATGACACATCTCAGTCAACCTCTATGGAGACTATTGTAAAGAACTGCAAAAGATTTTGGCCAACTATATTAATAGTAGTTTAAATTTTATAAGCATACCCCTTCAGAACTATATAAATATTCTATCTAAATGTAATAATAGCAGCAAATATTTCTCAATAGAGCTTACTATATGCTAAGACTATGCTGGGTTCTTTATGAGAATTACTTCATTTAGTCCTTATGGAAATAGTATTAACATTTCCATTTTATAGATAAAATAAATGAGGCACAGGAAAATTTGCTCAAGCTCATTTGTGTAGTAAGACAAACTCAAGATTTGAATCCAGGCCTCAGAGCCCTAATTCTTAAATATTAATACTATGCAGTATTTGATTCATATTAACTGTATGCTGCTGGGAAAGAACCAATAGTTTTTTATGTTAATTTTTCATTTCACTTAGGAGACAAAGCATTGATTGATCAAATAGTTTCTTATTGTGTTTGTCAGGATAAACTAATCTATGCTGTGATTACAAATAAATCTCAAAATCTCTGTGGCTTAACCTAAAAAATTGTTTATTTCTCACTCATATGTGGTACTAGGTGGTACTCCTTGGCTGTTCTCAAATTATGGTTCAAGGTCTGAGCCGTTTCTGTCCACCGTGCTGAAGATCTTTCCTTTCAGTTGAACAGATGTGAGAGGGATACCAAGAAGAATGCATACCAATTCTTAACTGCCTTTTTTGCTTATATTCTTATTGATGAAATTGCAGTCATATGCTGACAATTTAGATCCAGGGACACAGAAATGTAGTCCTCTTTTGTAAAGAGAAAGAGGAGACACTGGTAAATACATAGTATATTTCTCCTTAAGCTTCAGATCACAGCTATTTCTCTCTACCTTAATCCCTTTTCTTCAAGCATGTCTCATTGCACAGAAGGAACTCATAGAAGAATGTGAGATTGCTGAAGTTAATATTTAATAAAAATTTGAAATCAGTAGCTTTCTTGAATTCTGCTGGGACCACAAATGGATATGCCAGTTTGCACACATAAATTATAGGATAACAAGGACTGTCAATAACATCGTATACATTAAAACTTCTGAGTATATTTTAGATATGAAGATTAAAAATCACCACATTAACTAAAGATTTGTATGGCTAAGGAGTGGTTTGGCTTTAATTACTAGTTTCTAGTTACTTTACCAGTACTATGTAACGCAGCCTCGCACTTTATTTGTATACTGTGTGCTGTGAATGTATCTATGTGTGTGTGTTTGTGTGTTTGTATGTGTGTAATAGCCACATTTCACTAACATGGTTAATTAAAGCAGGCAACAGTATTTACAGTACTTTCATTTATCTAAAATAGTTTTTTTTAAATTAAGGAAAGCATGTTATTTGGACGTTGGGAGAATAGAGGATAAGCTGTTTATAAAGAAATCTTTTCATAGCAACCATCCTTCCTCCAAATCCACACTCCAAACACTAGAATATACCATGCCCTTCTTTGTGTCTCCATTATACTCTGTACATTTGTCTATCAAAACACTTGCATTTATTTTCTGTGTTTATTACTTCTAGAGGATAAACTTGTACAATACTTAAACTCTAGAAATATTCTTCTATACCTAGTGCTCAAATGCCTAATCATAGCATGGTTCCTCTTATGTAGAAAGCAATGAACAAATAGTTTCTGCAGGAAAGATGGAAAAATTAAAGCATGCATGAAAAGCTGTGTATTTAAGTACAGTGTAAGTGGCTATATATTTAAGTATGGATGACAGTGCTAGATTCACAGATCTAAAAGTCTTCAATTTATCGGAGATGGTTGAATTCATTGCATAGGTGAAACTGGGCAAAGGGTGTGTGCATAGATGGCATATAAAAAGTTCAGGACAAAGTGAGAAGGACTAGTCTAGATTTCTACTGAAAATGAAGCAGTTTTAATGAAGTAGAGCTGTATAAAATGACAATTTGAAGGAAGAATAACTTATGAATGTAACATAGACTGAGAAAAGCCAAGACAGCTGTTTAAATCAAGAAAATCTGTATCTGTATTGAGGAAAAGCAATCTCAGGAAATTAGTAAGATTTTTTTCATACACAGTAGTGCTGAACTACTGAGACAGATTTTATGAATTTTATTCTCTGAGAATCTGTCTTCCTTTAAAAAAGTAACAATTTAAGGAGTCTTTTCTTGCTTGAAATTCATCTTGTTGCTTTTCATTATAACTTTTTTCTTCTTCCATGTCGTGCCAGAAATGCAGACACTAGAATGTATTGCCTCTGCCTAGTAGAGCTAATTTTTCAATTTACATAAATAAATAACCTGCCAAAGCTAATTACTTCTCTTCAAAATCTAAATACATTATTCTCCTCTTTTTCCAGTCTGTCTTGCTTTAATTATTTTCACATCAGTTGTCATTTTAGGAGCTGGTTTAAACTAAAAAGGGATAATCGGATGTGTCTTACTGTTTTAATTTGGCTAATTAAGATTGCTGCTTTTGTCTGCGTGTCTGGAGGCATACATTTACAGCCTGTTCATAGTTTGGGGTGTTGGGGGAAAGTACAGTCAAGAAAAAAATAGCAATATGTGTCTATTTATATTTACGTATTAAGTGACCATTATCTCGACTCTCCTTGCCTCCCTACACATGTTTTCAACTGCCAGCAAAAACTATACATGCACATAAAGGAAGGCAGTTTAAAATCTTCTTAATCATATGGCTTATTTTTTAAAAAACAAAGAATGTCTCAAATATTACACCTCAGATTTCTGCATCTTCCTTGTGGCTTGAATCAAGAAAATTGTGAACACAGTACATGATTGTTCCTAGAAAGCAGATGGTTAGCTGACTAACCACACAATTCACGTGGTGTAATTGCTTGACTGAGAGAAAGATTATACGGCAGCACCTGGAAAGTGTGTAGGTAGAATGAACAGGTGGGAAAGTAGAGCCATCTTTGCATCAGCAATCTAGTTACCACATCTGAATTGCTTAAATTTGTGTTTTTCAGAGCAGTACCAGCTTGGATTTGTAGAGCATACTGTCTTCCAAATTGATCTTAGATATTTTTCATACTTCATCTCATTTGCCTTTACTACATGATTGTATAAAAGAAATTGACCATCTATAATTCTTACTGCCATTGAGGTAATAGACTAAAATAGAGTGGGTTCATTACTGACTCCACATCATGCAGTTAATTAGACTTTGGGATTCTTCTGTGACAGTAAACTATTATTTGCATTTTCTAATAATCCAAATAGGTAGATATTTTGCTTCCAATGGTGGTAGTGTACATACATATATGTATGTACATTTGTGCACACGTACATGCATAGATACACATATGTATGTACATATAGACATATACACACATATATGCATATATGCATGTACGTGTGCACAAACATAAACTACATATACATGTATATATACACACACACAAACACAGATACATTTAAGTGCAATGGAGATTAAGTTCAGTGGAGACCATATATTACTTTATAATAAAATATTTAGGAGGTGAAAGTTATATTTAGGCTGATTTCTGAATTAACACATGTAAAGTCTACTGTTTAGGTAAGATCTCTTTAATTGTAAGAGTAGTTGATATAGAAGTTTACCAAAATGGTCAATTTATTTAATCAACTGATACTATGCTTGTGAAACAGAATATTTTAAATAATTTTATATATGTCTTTGTCTTAGATGCCTAATTTCTTGGTTTTATGTTTATAAGACAGATCTTCCTTCTTGTAGGCACATAATGAGATGTTCTTTACATTAGGTAATTCTTGAATCTAGTTGACAATGTTGGCATTTAGGTAAAAAGTAAAACAGCTCTTTGGTAGCACATCAAATAAGGAATGGTGATAATAGTGTTTATTGACTCACTACCACACAACAGACCGAGTTCTTGATGCTTTAGAAATATTTTCTTATTTAAAGCTCAGACAAACCTGTAAAGCATATTATTATTATCAGTATCATAGATTCATACATGAGCTACCTGAAGCTCAGAGGAGTTACATGACTTGACCAGGTTCACATGTTTAATAAATAGTGGAGCCAGAATCTAAACTCTCACTGTTCGTGACTGGAGACTCTGTCCTCTGTCACTCACCTTCCATATGCTGTGGTGCCCAGGATCCCAGGACGGAATCACTGTTCATCACATTCAGCCTAGACACAGCAAGGGGAGAGAAGAATCAAATGTAAGACTCCACCTTGAAAAGCTACAGATTCTGTAAAATTCCTGTATCTAGCATTTCTTTCTAAATACAGTCAGAAGAAATTGTTCTTTTGCCATTTTCCTTAATCTTTTTTTTTTTTCTTAAATTCTTGCAGGTCAATAAATACAAAAAGAAAAGAAAATGGGAGGCAATTAAATACTTCATTTTCATTGTTTTAATGTTTCAATGTTTTTTATTTAACTTATTTAATTGGCAGCATTTCTGAGAAATTTATAAATTACATACAAATTTTAAAAAGTTTTTCTGTCATTTTCACATACATAGACCAAATGCGTTAACTGTTAAATGGACATACTCCACATCTCTCCATTGTCTGTGGTGTCAAATTCTACAGTGTTGTTTGGACTGTAAAGCCTAGTGTTAAAAGAACATTAAAAAACAAAAAGGTAAAAATCTCAATTCTCATACAGATATAAAATGGACACATATTGGAGATTTTATTTAACTAATTATTAATGAAGAAACCAGAAACAGTTACAATCAGTTCAAAAAAGTTAAAGAAGCAGACATGTATATGAAGTAAAACCATGCTGAAATACATTTAGAAATGGAAGAAAACTGGCTTTTTCCACAGTGGAAAAAAAAAGGATGGTCAACTGAATTTCCACCAGATAGAGTGTCTTCACGTTTGTATAGACAAGTATTACTTTGCACTTTTATCAGTTATCTACAGTTTATAGAATTGTGAAATAGCTTCACGGCTGTGAAAAACTACTGTCAGATAACCAAGAAAGGAATGCTCTAAATAATGCTTTGTTTTCCTACACTGGATAACCTGAATATAGATACTTGAAGCTGTCCATATACAAATGGTAGAGCTGAGATTAATGACACAAAAATTATCCAACAGAGATTCTATTATTATTATTATTATTACTTTAGAGACAGAATCTCACTCTGTGGCCCAGGCTGAAGTGTAGTGGTACAATCATAGCTCACTGCAGCCTCAAACTCCTGGGCTCAAGCGATTCTCCTGCCTCAGCCTCCCAGGTAGCTTGGGACTATAGGCACACACCACCACACCTCGCCCAACAGAGACTTTTGTGATGTAAATTTTTAATTTTATTATGTTACAAACCCACAGTTTTAAATGAATGGCAAAATTTATCAGTTGTGATATCATTTGAATTTGGAAATAATCATAAGAAAGGAAATAGTTCAGGATTTGGGGATTTGTAAGGAGTAGTTCCACAGGAGAAACAAAAGTAGAAAGCAAATACAAAAAAGATTGCTGGAAAATAAGGGAGCTCTCACTGCAGAAAATTTAAGGTAAGTATAAAAACTGCAAGAGAAAGAAAATGTCAAAATGCAATTTGGATGCTGAAGAAAATCAAAGTATTTCACCCTAAAATATATTTCTTCATCATATTTTGAGATGACTCTTCATAGGGCCTGCAAATAGAAATAGCCCTGCAACACTTATCTTTCATGGGGGAGATTTGCATCTGTAGAGAAAATCTGCACTGAGGCAGCCAGGTTTTCTCTGACGCCTTCCCTTCAAAAGATCTAGGAAGGGTTAACTAAGAGTCTGATATGGTTTGGCTCTGTGTCTCCACCCAAATCTCATGTTGAATTATAATTCTCAGTGTTGGAGGAGGGGCATGGTGGGATGTGATGGAATCACAGGTGCAGATTTCCCTTTTGCTGTTCTTGTAATAGAATTCTCCCAGGATATGCTTGTTTAAAAGTGTGTAGCATCTCCCTCCTCCACCTCCTTCCAGTCATATGAAAACCATGCGTGCTTCCCCTTTACCTTCCACCATGATTGTAAGTTTCCTGAGGCCTCCTGAGAAGCCTAGCAGATGACAGTATCATGCTTCCTGTACAGCCCACAGAGCTGTGAGCTGATTGAACATCTTTTCTTTATAATTACCCAGTCTAAGGTATGTCTTTATAGCAGTCTGATAATGGACTAATGCAGAGTCTGATACCTTTTAAGGGTCTTAGGAAATACTAACCATCTATACTCTCTGAAAGATTATCTGTAAAATTTCATATACATAATACAACTGTCACCTTTGCCAGCCAGGCCTTCCTCTCCAATAGCATGTTTTGTTTTGCCACAGACCAAATTCCCATTTTTTCAGTGACCTAAAGATGGTGTATAATCTTCTGAATCCCACTGGAGCATCAGGGATAATTACACTGTGGCTCTCCCTACATACACGTTAATAAATTTGTATTCCATTTCTCCTGTTAATCTCCTTTTATCAGTTGAGTTTTTCATTGAATCTTTACAAGGGGAAGTAAACATTTTCCTTTGGCTTCTACAATGCCAATGTCAGAAAAGTCAAAGCTTAGACAATATTGGTTTCATGGCTTTTTTTAGTGTATTTACTCGAGACAGAAGGAAGTTGATGATGAATACAAAGTTTATCTTTAGACTTTTTTGACACACGGTTACTTGTTGGAAGCTCATCAGGTATAAAGGTCACTAGCAAATGTCTGAAGAAGAAGAGGAACGAGAGGGTCATTTATGAGGCAGAATTTGGGACCTTGCTTTGCTGATGCCTATGAAATATGACATTAATTGATGACATCCCAGTGGTACCTACATGATGTTAGTAAATACAAAACCACGATTTCTGTGCTGTCTTTTTCTGAATATATTATGTAAGGCAGAACAGTGGCAAAGCTTGAAATCCTTGTACTTTCTACAGGCAGCTTAAACCCAAAGACTAAGATTTAATGTGCAAAAGGGTCAGCATGAGGTCTGCTCTGTCTGAGAAAATGACACAAACCAAATTTGATTTTCTGAGGCTGTCATTCTACAGACAGAGTTGCTTTGTCTCAATCATGGACACGGAATCAATTTTCTAGAAAAGTAAAACAGAATTCTGGCTTTCTAACTTCTTTTTATTAAGAAGGAAATTTGATATCTTTCCTTTAAGAATATGGCTATAAAAGTAAAATAACATATCAATAAATATAATTCACACCCTCGATATATTGATAGAAAATAAGTATTAATATTTATTATAAATATATTATAAATATTATATTATAAAACAGCTACTAATAAAAATATTGGCCACATGGATTCATGAACAATGAGATCATCATCTTAAGCTCATTTTTAAGAAGCAATATACATTTGCTATTTAATTTGAGCCTAACATAACCAAATAATTTTTCAGTACCAAACATGGTAAATCAGCTTTATTTATGAGATACTGCTGTCTGGTGACACTGATGGAATAAACAGTAGCAAAGAAATCTTTCTGGCTCAAGGGCCACATAAAGTCTCTTTCATGCAGTTCAGGCAAAGGAGGGATGACTTTTGATTATCTCACCCCATGTCACTCTTCGTCAGAAGTTGTCTTCATGGGTTGCTTTTGGAAATTAAAATCAACTATATTAGTAATGCTTTCATCATATTCTTGTCTTCTCTGGGGATAATGTCAAAAGGAGAGAATCTGTAAACAAGCACTTAAAGATGTAAATATTTTAACAGTTCTTTAGTTTGCAAACATCACCTTAGTTAAAAAGTGGAAGCTCTTAAAACATTTTATTTCTCCCGGTGGTTTTCAGTGAAAAGCAGCATTATTTTTTAATTACCTCCATCTCCGGATTGCTTCTTTCCTTCACAGTCTCCCACTTCAGAGTGTCCCTTAGTGTATAACGGTCTCACAGATACATCTCATCCACTCCACTCGACACTACGCTTCTGCATCCATCCTGCCACCTTCAAAGCGTGGGGTGAGCTAGACTTGGCTACTAAAAGACAAGCCATGGCCTTGTATATCCTTGTACTGCCTGTCTCAGATTTTTGCATCGAATAAGCTTTTTCACCTTCCACATGAGAGATAGAAGTTACCTTTGAATCACATCTGAAACAAGTTTTACTTACTCTTGCTTTAAAAAAAAAAAATTAATGGATTTTGTTGTCCTTGTCATGTTTGAAAATGTATTGTTACCATTCAGCACTTTGTGACTACTGGCAACAAGAATTTGCCAGATGAAGTTGTAGCTGTTGTGGAGGTATTCAATCTTTGGGATTTTATACTGGCTTTTAGAAATCTAGCTATTGACTACTTAGATAAAATAGTCAACTCACCTACAAAACAAAATTTTCACAACATAACGATGGCTATTGAGGCTTGAGAACATTTGTTAAGGTTTCATAAAATCGCTAGTAGTATCAGAACATTCTTCAGTGTTCTAATTATTATCTTTGGTTTGTGTGATACAAATTCTATAGATAATAATACCAGTCTTGGTAAGTAAGTATTGATAGTTACAAGTGTTAACATAATTTTTCCATTTTTCCTTAAGAAGTCATTTTAACTTCTTTGCAGGCAGTTAACTAGGTAAAATGGCATTTTGGTAAATAGAAAGCTTTTTGGGGTATTTAAGAGCACATTAAGGTAAAAAGCATAGAAAATGAAACTATATATTGTACTTATATTCTCCCTTGTATGACTGCGTAGTGGTGATACGGCTCTGATGACTGCCAGGATCCTTAGTCTCGTCCCGAATTGGATAAAAGAACACAGACGAATGTGGAGTGGTTTTAAGTAGAGGAGAGTTTAATAGGCGACAAGGAAGGAAGAAGCTCCCCCATACAGAGACAGAGGGAGGGGTCTCTAAAGCCAAGAGAGGAAACCCTGAGTGCCACGGAAATCAGCCAGTTATGAGGAGGCTGGAGGAGGCGGTGTCTGATTTGCATAGGGCTCAGGTGATTGGTTTGACCAGGTATGTCATTCACGTAGCCCATGAAAAACTGGCCCTCCCACCCTAGCTTTTTGATATGCAAATACAGGAAGCCATGATGTTCTACACACGTGGGGATATACGGGGGAGGCTATGTTTCCAGGCACATGGGCAAGGAAGAAGACAGCTGGAATCTCCATGTTTGGGTAGACCCAGTTTCTAAGGGCCCGTATTTGCATATCAAAGCTTGCTGGCCCAACTCTAAGAGCTAGGGCTTTCTGCTACACAAGAAACGTTTCTGGAGCTGCTTTAAAAGAAACAAAAACTTCTGGCCAGGCGCGGTGGCTCACGCCTGTAATCCCAGCACTTTGGGAGGCCCAGGCAGGCAGATCACAAGGTCAGGAGATCGAGACCATCCTGGCTAACATGGTGAAACCCTGTCTCTACTGAAAATACAAAAAATTCGCCTGGCGTGGTGGCGGGCGCCTGTAGTCCCAGCTCGGCGGCTGAGGCAGAGAATGGCGTGAACCGGGGAGGCAGAGCTTGCAGTGAGCGGATATCGTGCCACTGCACTCCAGCCTGGGCGACAGGGTGAGACGGTCCAAAAAAAAAAAAAAAAAAGAAAAAAGAAACAAACAAACAAACAAAAACTTCCCAAGGACCCCTTTTCCTCTCTATCTGCCTAAAATAATTTCTTAATAACTTTGTTAACAGTGGCAAGGAAATAACATTTGGATTCAGGAAGGTGTGGGTAGGAATTCTTGGCTTTATAACTTTTAATAATAAAATTATTTGAATTTTAACTGAATTTACTATATGACTTTACTTTTTGAAGTCTTTTCCTTCCTAATAAAATTGGAATAATTGTGTATTTTTCCATGTGTATTTTACCATGAGGTTGTGAAAGACAAAATGGTAGCATAATTGGCTCAATACCTAGGTTGGAATAAGTGCTCAAAAAGATGATGTGGCCCATCTGAGTCATATTAAGTTATGAAAGTGGGTGGAGGTAGGATGTAGGGAAGGCCTTAAGGCCCCTTGTAGCACCTGTAAAGCTTTCCATGTTCCTACATATAATACAATTTACATTAGTGTTATCCTGAGAAATAATTTTTCAGAAATGTTACAGGATGGCAACAGTATTTATGGTTGTCATAATTTTTACATTATGGATTGTATTCTACATCTCACCTATATATTACATTAGAACCTCTTCCCGCAAAAGATCCAGGGAGTGCATTTATGCTATAAAGCAGTAAATTTGGTACTTGAAGACCAGTTGATTAAAAATTTGAAGATCCTAAATAATATTCAGGTTTAGCAAATGGTCCTAATAAAAAGGGGTGAGCTGAAAAGAGTTGTCTGGGCTGAAGCTAGATATTTATCCTAGTTATTGTTATTATTATTATTATTATTATTATTATTTATGAATGGGGTGGTTTTGTTGTAAGAGTGGGTAAGGGCCTGAAGAGAGAGAGATATTGCCTCACCTTAAAAGTCTTGTGGTAGACACAGTTGCTTCCGCAATTCCCACTTCCCCTTCAGCTTGCTAATAGAATCTCCATTTGAATCTCAATTAGAATGGAGCAGGCACTGGATGGTGTTTGAATTGGCCACTTTCCCAGCAGATGCATCTAGAGAAGGACATGTGCCTCTGTTGTGATCAGTGAGAGTCCTAATCCAGTATCTGCAGAGAAGTCATTAGGAAGGCTTCTGCATTTCTGTTAGAAGGGTTAAAGATGGCCTTTTCCCTTGTTCTCCTGCCTTGAGCAATTATGTGATTTTTGGAGCTGTAACAGTTGTTTGCAGCTTTCCCTCACAAACATAAAACTGCAAGCCAGCCTGTGGACAGTAGCAGGGCACAGAGAAATATTTTGAGACCCAAATGGCATCACACAGCTGCTGAAGCAACACTAGCAACTGCCTACTCATCGGCTAATGGCATGTGAGGATGAGAAAATCCATTCTTTTAAAGCCCTTGATAGTTGGATTTTCTGTTGTACATGTACAAAAGATAATCTTAACTGACATAGATTCTGTAAGGTCTTTCTCATTTTTAAATCAAAATGAAATAAAAATCATAAAGATACTTTATAATTGCACAATTTTTTTTGTTTTTATTTTTTTGAGATGGAGTCTTGCTCTGTTGCCCAAGCTGGAGTGCAGTGGTGTGATCTTGCTACACTGCAACCTCCGCTTCCCGGGTTCAAGCAATTCTCCTGCCTCAGCCTCCCGAGTAGCTAGGATTACAGGCGCCCACCACCATGCCTGTCTAGTTTTTGTATTTTTAGTAGAGACGGGGTTTTGCCATGTTGGCCAGGCTGGTCTTGAACTCCTGACCTCAGGTGATCCACCCACCTCAGCCTCCCAAAGTGCTGGGATTACAGTTGTGAGCCACTGCACCTGGCCTACACAAAAATTTATGAGGCACATTTATACTAAAGAACTCATTTGATTCCCACAACTGATCTGGGGGATAAGCTATTCTGTCAATTTTTTAAAATAGTGAACATGAAATGCATGATGTTTGGAAAATTGTTGGAAAGATTCAACAATAGCTGGAATAGTTTGGAAAGATCCAAAACTAATAATGGCGGAGATGGGCTGCAACCTGGATTTTCTAATGTCAAGACCAGTGCTCTTTCTCTAATGCTCTGTTGATTGCCATGATGTATTATTAGCATTATTGGGACATCATGGTAATAAAGAAAACAATCTTAAGTCAAGCTCTCTCTGTTTTCTATTCATTCATTTATATGTTTATTTATGTATGTGGAGAAAGAAAGACTCCCTCCATCTTTCTGAATACCTTCCTTTTCAATATATTAAAAGAAATGTAATTCTAGTTTTTTAGCTTAAAAGCAACACTTTCAGGTATATGTCTGTCTTCTACATTGGAAAGTCAAGGGAACATAAATAGAAAATGAAGTGCAGCTGAGCAATCAAAACAATTGGAGAGGAACCTCATGATTTATTTGAGACTATCATGATGGAGAGGCCATGTGAAAGACAACAGCCAACAGTCCCAACTAAGTTTAATCTTCTTGCCATCCCTCCAGACATCAGACATGGAGGGAATCCTTTTTGAAACCTCTTGCCTGGCCCATCTGCTGGCTGAGTACCACTGAGTGACCTCAGTTGATGTTACAAGGAGCAAAGAAATTTTGTTGCTCTGCCAAGTTCTTCCCAGACCTTCAGCCCACAGAATTCATGAGGATAATAAAATGGTGGTTGTTTTTTTGCATAACGTTTTATTCAGCAGTAAGAATTGTAATAGATGGGTTTATCTTAGGAAAGAAAGATTGGGTTAATCGTAGCTGACTAAGAAAATCCAGATGATTAACTTAATGGATATAGAAAAAGTATTATAGGAAATACAATATACAGTACTGATTTAAAAAAAATAGCAAGCAGGCAAAAAATAAAAGGAAATATCTTTAACTTAAGCTATGACAGAATGAATACAATAATTGAAACAAATAGACAAATATACTAAGATTCCTCTCAATTAATAAAGCAATACAAATAATTTAGTAGAAAAATCTGTGGTATATAAAGCAGTCAATTTTCAGAAAATAAAATGCAAATTGCCAATGAACATTTGAAAAGATACTAAACCTCATTAATAATTATGTAATACAAATTTAAATTCCAATAATATACCAATTTTTACTCATGATCTTTGAAAATTTAAATCACTGATGATGTTTAATGTGCAAAAGTACTTGAGAGGACAGGTTCTTTCAGTAAACTGCTACTATGATTTCGAAGAGAAATTTGAGAAATTCTTATTTTTTAAAGAAAATGAAATGTGCATACTCTTCGACTTAAATACTCCTAGCAGTTTGCCCTGCAAGGAAAAAAAATGTGTACATGTATAAAGATAAATATAAAGGACACTACATAGAATTTTTTGTATAATGGAAAATATCGAAAGTATCTAAAAAATGCCTATCAATAGAGGAATGACTAAGTGAGTTATGATGCTGTGGAATTACTATATAAAAGTTTTAAGACAAAGAGAGAGATGGAAAGATATGTAGTACATAATTTTAAAGATAAAGTAATAGAAAAATATGCATAGTTCTATGAAAATCCTCCTAAATATTTGTATATACATTGTATATTTGTAAATATGCCAGCAGTTGTCTGAAAGAAAACACTCTAGGCTCATCAGTGTGTTTACCTTTGGGGAGAATGTTAGGATTGGAAGACTAGGGAGTAGGTAGAGAGGAATGTTTTAAGGATTTTTCTGTTCCTTGGATTTCTGTCTCAACAAACATGCTTTGGAATATTTATTGTATAATTAAAAATTAAGCAATTCAAACACACAAAACAATGTAAGACTGAGAAAGTTTGAGATAGAGTCTAAACACAGAGATTGTTTGTTATAGTGACAGTTCAGAAAGACAACAGTAAACAGCTTCCCAGGACTCATCTTCCAGAATATTTTTTATGGCTCCATACTGCTATGAATTCTAATTGGGATAAATACACTATCTCTTTAACTGGCTTTGGTGAAATTGAAGACTGAGTACTTTTACATTATTATATTAACATAGCTTCTCAGACAAAATCATGTTCAAGTTGTTTCTCAATTTTACAGAAAACAAAACATTTTTTTTCTGTTATTCTACTTTTCCCTGCTGTTCATGGGCCTTTTGAATAAGACCAAAAAAAAAATTTGTTGTTGTTTTAAGTCAGATAATGTGTCTATTATCTCACATTTTTTATTCTGCCTTTGGTCTAGCTTTCTTAGCTGACTCTGATCCTGTATAATCATCTACAATGAGTGTTTAACTGAGCATACTTCAAAAACAGAGCCTTCTGTGTGAGATCTGAGCTGTCACTATCAGCTGGCCTCTTGAAACATTGAGTCCCCTTCTTTAATTTTCTTTTATAATACATTAACAACAACATGCTTTTCATGTTGTAATTGTGTTTCTTTTATGCTGGTTTTGTCATCTTAGCCCCCACATTACCCTAATGGATGTTGCCCTCCCTTCTGAATTTCTTTAAACCCTTTATACTCCCATGTTATCTCCTTATGTATACTTCTTTTCATAACACATCTGATTCTCACCTGAGGGCTGGATACACTCATCAAGTCAAGAGGCTGGACATTTTCACTTATCCAAAGGTCATCCTCTTCCGTTATCTCATTCATTAATTTAACAACTGCTGAGGGCCTGAAGCTGTACTTCATGTTCTATTATAAGTGACCCACTCATAAGTTCCTCTCTTCTGTTTTAATGCTACCCACTTTCTCCCTTCCTCCCAACTAGGCATCTATCTGCCATCCTATTACCCTGTTTCTTATTGGACACATGCCACTATTGTCTACGCACCCTGCCAAGTTTAATTATTGCGCTCAGATCTTCTGTACATGTTGGTGATGGTTCTGTTATCTCACTGGTGTTCTCTATCCTTTCAACAATGCAGATAGCTTCATCTTATCTCTCCTATTGTAGTCCTGCGTCTCTGAGACTTGCCCCCCAATTCTTTTTTTTTCATGAAGAATGAGGATAGTGAAAAATCATACCAGGTAAAATGTTACTTTTTCCACTGTATACCTCTCCTTGTACATTTTTATGTGAAATACATTTCATGGATATAATAAGGCCTTAGTCGTGGTGACTTTTCAATAACCTTGAGATCTATAAAAGAACTATAATGCCGTCTTTCTTGCCCTCTGAGTAAGTAAAAATATCACCACCTAAATACTAATAGCCAGGTTTATTACTGCTGATGAGACACAAAGCAGAAAGAACACAGACACACTTTAAAATGATCATTCATACCTGGGAAGTCTCACCATGCTCAACTCCTTATGAATCTGTTTACTATGGAGCATATACATTTCAATACAAATCAAAAAGGTGTTGTCTATCTGCAGTAGGCATGATAATGGCCCCCACAGATGTCTATATCCTAATCCACAGAACCGATGGATATGTTACCTTCCAAGGCACACACACGCACAAAAAAGGACTTTACAGACATGATTAAGTTCAGGATATTGAGATGGGGAGATAATCCTGTATTATCTAGGTTAGCCCAATGTAATCTCAAGGATCTTTATAAGTGAAAAAGGGAGGCAGGAGCTCAGTGTCTTTGTGATTTGATGTGAGATAACACCGGTCTTTGTTGACTTTGAAGATGGCAGAAGGAGCATGACCCAAGAAACACAGGCAGTCTTTAGAAGCTTAAAAAGACAAGGGTACAGATTTTCCCCTAGACCCTCCAGAGGGAACACAGCATAGCCACACCTGAATTTTATCCCCAGGAAAACTCGTCCTGTACTGTGACATCCAGGACTATAAGATAACACATTTGTGTTGTTTTAAGTCACTATGACTTGTGGCAATTTGTTTCAGCAGCAATAGGAAACTAATACATTGTCCAAAGAGGCAGTTTCCATAAGTGATTTACTGGAGCAGTAGAAATGTCCAACCAAGATCCTGCTGAGTAAAATAGGCAAATTACTTCTCACTTGCACCTTCACAAATGAGGTTCATTTTTATTTCAACAATCCAAATGTCCATCCCCTGTTTTTCCCCTTAGGCTAAACTATTTCCTTTAGCATCTTCAGCTATTCACTACATCCACCCACCTTTGTTACCATGACCTAGTCATATAGTACAGAAAAACCCCTAAGCATTACTTTCCCTTTCTTCAGTAGAGTCCAGTCAGTGAACCTTGGGGTTCTTTCTTTTATTGGAGCCATAAATTCCTCCACTGAGATGAAGACTTAGTTTTACAACCAGTTCCTTTTTTAATGATATTACAACCTACCATGAGGCCAATTGAAGCTGAGTGGTCAGAAGTACAACATCTGCATTTTCAAGTAAAAAAAGCATTCCATTAAATACATTGATTACCGTAAGAAATGCCTTTATTGTCCATTAAAACACAAGTATATTTAGGAAATAAAGCAATACTAAGCACTTTTTATATATCATTGTTTTTCCAGCCTGGCAGTTTTATAATTTCCCCATGTCCTTTTAGACCCAGTCTCCATTCTAATATCTCATGTCATTGTTTTTTAAGCTATTTAAGTTACTTCATACCATGTTAATAGAAAATATACTATTAACTTCGCCTCTCCTCATGGTTTTTGTTTTAATAGTGAAACAAAACTACTTGCTGCTATGTCGTTTCCATCTTTGAGCCTAACTCTTAAATTATTGCACACTGTTGGGATAGGCACATTTTCATTCCAAATCGTATCTTAAGAACACAAACACCTTTTTTTCTCATTTAATTCCAAAATATTAATCCAGTCAGTCATTCTCTTGAATAGGGTTGGTTGGTAGTTAATTGAATAGACTCTCTGTGTATATTACTATGCTAGGGCTTATGGTGATTAAATTTTTAAAAATATATAATATGTGTAGTCCCTGCCTTCAAAGAGCTTATTGGTACCTTGTATGTATATTGAACAGTTAATTAATATTCTATAATAATCATACACACAAAACACAGTGTAAATACATTAAGAAATACCTCTTTTCTCATCTCATTTGCTTGCTCATTTCTCTTCTCTAATTGAAACAGATATTTTCCCTACATTTCATTCTTTTGACACCTTTTCCTTTGATACTTTCTTAATTACAGTATTTAAGCAGATATTTCTAGCTGCCTATTTTCAATATAGTCTATGTGATACTTTCACCCAAAGACAACTTCATCCCAAGGTGTCTACAACCAGATTCATAATGTTCAACTAAGCTGGTACTTTCTGTTAGCATCTTCCTTTTCTTAGTTGCTAATGCCATTTTTTCCTAAGCATTTAAGCTTAAAAAACTAGCTTTACTGCAATGTCATCTTATCCTTTAATTTAGGATTGACAGGTAAAGTACAAGATTTCCAATTGAATGTAAATTTCAGATAAGCAGCAAAAACTGTTTAAGCATGTCTCATGAAAGATACTGTATTTTCTTTTTTCTTTCTTTCTCTTTCTTTCCTTCCCTCCCTTCCTTCCTTCCTTCTTCCCTCCCTCCCTCCCTCCCTTCCTTCCTTCCTTCCTTCCTTCCTTCCTTCCTTCCTTCCTTCCTTCCTTCCTTCCTTCCTTTCTTCCTTCCTTCCTTTTTTACTGAATGGGACAACCTTAGGCCAGTGGTTCTCAACTTCAGTGCATCAAAATCACCTGCAGGGCTTGTGAAAAAACATATTGCTTCTCCCCCCTCCCCCATTTCAGTAGGTCTGAGTAGGTTTTAATTCTAACAAATTAGAAATTGATTTACACTTCTAACAAATTCCCAGTTAATGCTGAAGAGACCAGCACTTTAAGAATCACTTATTCAATTTAATTACCCTGATTATTGGTTGTAGGTCTCAACCCTGGCTGCATACTAGAATCTACTGGAGACTTTTAAAGACAACCTAATACATGAGTCTTATACCACATACTTTGCTTTAATTGATCTGGGGTGTGGCCCAGGTTTGGGGTTGTTAAAAAGCTTCCGAGGTGATATTAACTTGCAGGCAGGGTTAATTATGACTAATCATATATACTTCTGCTGAGCCTCTCTGTGGACAGCATAAAGGTACAGATAATTCAAGTCTTTATGACTGTTTGCTTTAGTTTTGTAATCCATTCTCTGATTCTCATGGCTTCACTAATTCATCTTTTCTACAACTGTGTATTACTTTTTCTGAAGCATGTCTCTGATTGTATAATTGTCTTTTTAAAAACTTCAACATAAACCCTTGACAATTGAACAATATATATTTCTTATCTTGGTATATAAAATGTAGCACAACCTTTTTCTAATCTACTTTTAAGGTCTTTTGAGCAATGTTTCTTTATACAAACTTGAGACCCAGGAAACCAACCTACACTCGTTTCCTTATCCCCTTGTCTTCCAAGTATATCGATTGCTGCATTTACTCGGTGACCTTGTATTTGTCTTTACCTCTCCCTTATAGGTCAATCAAACTATATGCAATTCTTCCCTCCCTTTCCCTCTCCTTGTAAATCTAGAAATGCCCTCTTTCCTCAGAGCCCACTTTTTAATAACCTTAAAATACTTTAACTCAAATTGTTCATTTATTTACTCAAATGATTCACATGCAACCAGTAATAATAGTGTCCTTTATGTGCACTGGGCTACATCAGTGAACCGGGAGTCCTTATTCTCTTGTAGCTTATGTTGTTTTGGGAGAGACAGATAATTAACAACTAAAACAGGTGTTAGGTGGTAATTAGTAAGAATAAGAAAAAATATTGAGAAGGAAAGAGGCTGAAAGACGAGAATGGTGCACAGCTATTTTGAATAGGGTAGTTTTGTCTGAAGATGCTTCTTCCCTAAATGACATTTTACCTGAGGACCAAGTGAGTGAATAAATGAGCTCCAGACATGTCTAGGGGGCTGCCTGAAGTGCAACTGCTTGATAAGCACCCAACTGGAGCAGTAATCAGGCCACATGAAAACTCTTGTATTCTAAGTGAAAGGTGAACCCATTGAAGAGTTTTGGAAATAAGTGACACAACATGATCTACATTCTAGAAGATCATCTGTGTTGCTCCGTACCAAATAGAAATGGAAAGCAAGGATGAAAGCAGGAAGAGCGGGTAGCAAGCCTGATCATCATCATCATCATCACCATCCTCATCCAGGTGCTCTGGAGAAGTAGTGGGAACAGTCAAGTGGAGGAACTGGGTTTGTTGGAAAGATCATGAATCGTGGTAAAACTGTTGAGTTTAAGAAGTTTGAGTCTGCAATGGAAAAAAAAATCATTATACCAAAAAGACACCTGCATGTGTATGTTTATTGCAGTACAATTCACAATTGCAAAGACACAAAACAAACCTAAGTACCCATCAACCAATGAGCAGATAAATAAAATATGGTATATATACACCATGGAATAGTACTCAGCCATAAAAAAGAATGAAATAATGTCTTTCACAGCAGCTTGGATGGAGCTGAAGGCTATTATTCTAAGTGAAGTAACTCAGAAATAGAAAACCAAATAACATATGTTCTTACTTATATGTGGGAGCTAAGCTATGGGTACACAAATGCAAATGGATTGGTATAATTAATGCACTAAAATCCTAGACTTCACTACTATACAATTTATCCATGTAATCAAAAACCACTTGTACTCCTAAAGCTATTGAAAAAAAAAAAAGGATGTTGGATCTGTAATGAGAGAAATGTGTAATTCTGTTATTTGGATGTTTTTAATTTATTTGTTTATTCATTTATTTTAGAGGAAGAAAGTGTTATAGCTACAATAAACATTCGTGTGTTTACACTTTTACATGTACAAGATAAGATGGTGCGTTTTTCTTGAAGCTAATAAAGCAAAGTGCCAGAGTCCCCCACCCCATACTTGGCTCTCTGTGTGTCTTGGAAAATGATCAATATCAAAGGAAAGCCAGAATGCAATTAAGTAGCATTCCTGAAATATTGCCCTGTAGGAATCTCAGAAAAAAAAAGACTTGAGTAATTTGTTGTGATTTCTTTTTACAATCTAAATAAATATTTATTTGTGTATCTACGTTTTCAGTTTTCATATGTGATTTTGTATTATTTTCCTTGAAAGGCCCCATGAATTGTATAGCAAACTATACCCATATGCACTTAAGCAGTGGTATAAATTATGTTAATATTCTGCATGTTTTACTAATTTATATTATGTTTATGACATGTATCCATGTTGATATGTGCATGGAATCTGTCTTATACATTTTAGTCACTATATAACATTTTTCTATATGATTATAGCATAATTTACCCATTCTCTTCTGGCTGGAAATTTAGCTTCTTTTAAATCTTATTGCTATAAAAAATAATGACCATTATAATAGATACCTTTTACCTACCTGCTTGAGTTTTTTTAGGTTCTCTATCCAGAAATATTATTGTATCTTCAAATTACAGTCACCAGAACCTGGGAATATGTTGTATTGCATAGCAATTGGAGAAACCTGACACTACCTCAGCCTCGTGATTAAAGTTAACATCAACAGTGATAAGTCATTTTTATAATATGTGTGATGAAAACAGCACTTTACCTCTGTGCTGTTTTTCCCAAAAATCCATACTATGATCTAATCATGAGAAAAACATCAGCTAAATTCCAATTAAGGGACACTATAAAATTCCCGACCAGTACTGCTCAAAACTTCCAGTATCATCATAAATAAATTGTCACAGCTGCTAACAGAGACATGATGACTAAATGTAATCTGTTGATGGGACCCTGGAACATAAAAAGGATGTCAGGTACAAACTAGTGAAATTTGGACTGAAATTACGGACTTTAGTTAATAATAATGTATTAATACCGATTCATTCATTTTGACAAATGTGCCATATTGTGCAAGTTGTCAGAATTAAAATAGAGTCACTTTAATAAAAATTCTAACAAATAGAGCTGGGAAAGGTCACGAAGGGAGAGTTCATATCCACAAAGCTCAGTAACAAGAATTATCACAAAGGACTCTGCAAAAGCCACACCCTTGCTCAAGGGCCATTGCAACCTTACATTTAAAAAGTACTTCTGTGAGGACATCTGCCCAGCAGCTGCCTATCTACCTTGAACTGGCAACACTCTTGTTACTAATTTTTGTAGCCAAGGATAACTATCTCAAAACAAGAATGTAATCTTGGTTTTTGTTTGTTTGTTTGTTTTTAAATCCTTTGTGTTCCTTCCTGAATTTGCACATAGTTTACTATGGCACCTGTATTCTCATTGCAATGCCTACTCCCAAATAAACATTTCCTTTAAGAGTCTCTGTCTCTCTATTTCTCCCCTTCTCTCTCTTTCTCTTCCTCATTTGGGTTGACAATGCTAATGTAAGAGGTTAACAATAGGGAAAACTGGATGTGGGTCATACGATAATTCTTTGTACTACCCTTACAGTTTTCTGTAAATCTATAACTACATAAAACAAAATGTTTGTTTAAAAAAAAAACATATGCATAGAGTAGATTAAATTTATAATATGATGAAACTTTGTTCCAAAAAATGAATAAATTTAGTAGACTATCAACTTAATATCCTAAGTCTAAATCAATTCAGCTATGTACTAATCTATCAAAGCTTTTGAAATTTTTGCGAAAATGAGATAAGGCATGCATAAAATCTATCACGCTGGTTGTGATACAAAGTCACTTGTTGAATATTAATTTTATTTTTCTCTGGGAGAGATGCCTAGGAAGTGATGCTTATATATTTATTAGTCCAAGGTCGGTTTTGGGGAAAAAGACATACATTTACTATATTATAGGGAAAAGAACATGGGTTATGGAGGTATTCACCATACAATCTGGGTTACAATCTGGGATTCACCAGCTTGTGTGGCAAGATATGTTACTGTCTGAACCTCAGTTTTATCTTTATGCAATGGTGGTCATAATACCAACCTTTTAATGTTACTATGAAAATTAAAGACAACAGACCGGGCGCGGTGGCTCATGCCTTTAATCCCAGCACTTTGGGAGGCCAAGGTGAGCAAATCATGAGGTCAGGAGATCGAAACCATCCTGGCTAACATGGTGAAACCCCATCTCTACTAAAAATACAAAAAATTAGCCGGGCATGGTGGTGGGCACCTGTAGTCCCAGCTACTCGGGAGGCTGAGGCAGGAGAATGGTGTGAACCCAGGAGGTGGAGGTTGCAGTGAGCCAAGATTGCGTCATCGCACTCCAGCTTGGGGGACAGAGTGAGACTCCGTCTCAGAAAAAAAAAAAAAATTAAAGACAACATTATTTCTAAAGTCATTACTCTCTGGTGGGACGTTTGATAATATTTTATTTTCTTTCTATTCTGTTTGAAGAACTAAGACTTAATCATTTTAAGATCACTCAATTACCTGACAATACTATTTATGTATAATGGATGCTCAACACATTTTTGATTAATGATTATTTATGAAATAAATAAAACAAAGCACACCTGAAGGACAATGAAAAGAAAAACATATGATGATAATTGCTTTGAGTTTCTGTGTTGTTTTTCCTAACATTGCCCCATTTTGTTGTCTGTGTAGAATTTATTGTAAGACTATTTTGGTATTAACAGTGTGATACATGTTTGTGTATACAAGTTAACTTGAATTTATATCCTGGTGTAAGTTTCCATATAGCACCCTATTCAGGAATACACACTTCACAAGTGGCTAAGCAGTATATCATTGGAAGCACCCCAATTAGAAATCAACACCTTTAGAAGTGGTAACTTAGCACTCTGATATGGAAATTTACACAAGCTAGGTTGTTTATTAGTAGCATAATGGGTGTTAGAATTAATTTTTCTATTGGAGAAATAAAAGTGTTAAACAAGGGTAGTTGCTTAGTAAGTTTCTACATCCCCCAAGGCAATTGTATGAATGAATTATAAAATTCAGAAAACTTGACAGTAGATTAACATCAGTGCAGTTTTGGGGATCCTGTGACCCTCTGCTTTACTGGCCCTTGCTGTAAACTGGTATGGTCTGCCTCCTGAGAGTCTCACATGAGCCTGCTATTGGGAAGATCTTAACTACTGAACACATGACTTACTCTCCTTTGTTTCCATTTGCTGGCAAGTACTTGTATGGTACATGGAAGAATTTAGTTTTAGACTTGCTTTGATTTAACATACTATCCAGAAGCAAAGTTGTAAGAGAGGTGGATGTTTGTGTTTATTTATCTGTATTGAGAGACTCAAATATATATTTTTAAAAATACTTCAGTGTGCTACAACATAATTTTTTAAAGGTAAAAATGATTTACAGATTTAAAACACATATATGTTAGATTTTCTTTAACTCACTAATTAATGAGAGATCAGGAAAATGTTTTAACTGTTTCAAAAAATATCCAAAAACCAAACACATTTATAGACACAGACTATTGAAAATAATGTGCAAATGGACATGTGTTGGGGGTTCCCAAGACCACCCTTAGGCTCTATTTGCTAGAAGGACTCACAGGACACAAAGCTATTATTTGTGTGGTTATATATTATTACAAGAAGATACAGATTAAAATTGGTGAAGGTAGAGAAAAAAAAGGCATAATGGACAAAGTCCAGGAGAAACCAGACACAAGCTCCCAGGTAACCACTTCCCACCAAGGGGATTTGCATAGGGATGCACTTAAGTCTGCTAGCAATAGTATGTGACAACACATGTGATGGAAAGCTCACCTGAGTATTGGTGTTCATGGATTTTAGGAGGAGATGGTCAATCATGTAGGCATGCAGTGGCCATGTGACTTACCTCAGCTACTCAGACTCCAGCCCACAGAGTAAAAATAGACTTTCACCATAAATCACATTGTTAGGATAAGCTTATCTGGGCAAACCAGTTTAGAGTGGCCCAGGACACAAAAAAAGTATATAAAATATTGTTTTTTTTTTTTTTTTTTTTTTTTTGAGACAGAGTCTTGCTCTGTCACCAGGCTGGAGTGCAGTAGGATGATCTTGGTTCACTGCAATCTCTGCCTTCCAGGTTCAAGTGATTCTCCTGCCTCAGCCTCCTGAGTAGCTGGGATTGCAGGCGCGCGCCACCACACCCAGCTCATTTTTTTGTATTTTTAGTAGAGACAGGATTTCACCATGTTGGCCAGTATGGTCTCGATCTCCTGATCTCGTGATCTGCCCACCTCAGCCTCCCAAAGTGCTGGGATTACAGGCGTGAGCCACTACGCCTGCCTATAAAACATTCTTACCAGGCAGAATATTCTAAGGGCTCAGAGGTTATCTCGCAGAAACTGACCAAGATCCAGTCCTGAATAAGGGCTGTTGTTTGAAATGTGCAGGATTGGAGCAACCTAGGCCTGCTGAGTTAACCCTTTGCTGTGTTAGAATCAAAACTAGCTTTACCACGGAGGGAGAAAAGGTTGTCCTTCTACCAAACAGAATTCATTTTTATGTCTATACACAATAATTATTTTGCATTGCTATCAGTTATCTACAATGTACACAGTTCAGAATCAGACGACACTGAAGAGTGTGTTACAGACAATGCATAGTTTACTATTGAAGCGCAACTCTCTCCCATAGCTTTAATGAAATTGGTTTAGTTCTGTTCAGCTACATTTAATATCTCTTTCACTGGTGTGTGTTCACACATGAGAGTGTGTATCAGCCCATGCTTCTGCATTCAGGATTAATAGAGAGCATCACTTTCATATAGGAGAGACAATAGCCCAGAGAAGTTCATGGCCCTATTCACATCAGAAAGTAACACATCATTCACAAAACAATGCTTATTCCACGTGACTAAACTTCTCTGGATCTATCACAGGCAAATGGGGAAATAGATGTCAGTACATTTCAAAATAAAAAGAAAACGATTCCATAATGACTAAATCTTTAGCAACAGTGTGTAGGCTCAAGCTTCAATAAGCTTGATTATCTCCTTTCTTGACTGAGACAACGTATTCAGATAAACTGCTAGTCGGAGCAGACCCAACTCCTTTCTTCTTACTGTATGAACACATAAATGGGGTTGGCTCAGTAGTGCAGGCCAGAGAAGGCAAACCTGGCATCTCCTTGGGTATGGTGCTACAGCAGACCAGCTGATATTCTTTAGGGAACAAATACTCCCCGGTAAGCTCATGTAAAATATTTTGGAATATAATGTCAATTCACAAAATTACAGATTTCCAACCTTATTATTTTCTTTTCTTTAAAAAGCATATCAGTTTGGTAAGTACCAATTATATCCCTAACCTTCTCTTTCTCCAGGCAGGACAGCTCCTTTTTCTAAGCTGTCTTTTTTCAAACAACTTTCAATTTGTTATTTAAATTAATAGCAAACTGGGCGGTTCTTTCCCTACTAGGAGCTTTGATTATATATTTTAAGGTATGTATTCTCATAGGCCTCAATGGAAAATATTAAATACATAAAACATTAACTATATTTATATCTAAAGTGTAATGTGTGTGTATGTGTATATGTATGTGTGTGTACGTATGTATGTATATGCATGTGCTTGTCAGTGTTTGAGGGAGATAGATGGAGGCTGTGATTTCTAAAACAGTAGAGAATGCTTCAAGCAATAGAGGAACAATGGCCTTCCTTGCTAATGTGTAAGGAAAATTCCCCATGTTTTTAGAGTGTCTGATCATCCTTAAAGCAGAGAGTGAATCTGTGTGAAACTCTTTGTCATTTAGAAATATAACAAATTATTTTTCCCTTTTAAAAGGGAGGTCTGGGCTTTTGGAAAGATAGATTGATAGTCATTGTTAAAAGTGGGGTATATTTCCAAATAGGGAAAAAAATGCTGGTTGTAAAGAATAAGAGATTGGTCTCATGTATGTACTAATATAATATATGTCCATAGAAAAAAGATCTGAACACATATATTTTGTGGAGTTAATAGTTTTTCTGGGTCTGTTGGGATTATAGATGGTAGTAATTTTCTTCCTTTTGCTCAATAATAATGACTTCTAAATGTTCTGTGATGAACATCTTTTATTTTTTAATAAGAAAATGAACAAAAAATATTTTTAAGTCTTAACAAAGTGCAAGGAGGATAATTGAATATGTGTTATACCACCTCCCACGGTGGCAAATGTTTTTAGCTTTAGAAAGAAAACAATGAAGTGTGTGCAGTTGGGTTGTATCTGCTATTTCATCTAGTTGTTCTAAAATTAAACTCCTACTTTGCTCTGTTGTCTGTCAGTAAAATCTCTCAAAAAAGTAAAAAATAAAGTCAGGAGAATATGTACTTTATGACGTTAGAAAGTTACTGCTATCTTTCTGCTACTCTGGAGGAAAAATAACACCAATCAGGCTAAAATCAAAAGGGTAAACCAACAAAGCAGATTTATTTGAAGAATCATTTGGGCAACTTCTTGTATAGAGCAATCAGTTGATATGGGGGCAGTGCAGAGGGGTAGGCTGGGGGATTATGGTGGTATGGATTAGCTTAGTGCAGGATTTCTCAACTTTGGCTCTGTTAATATTTGGACCAGATAATTCCTTGGTGAGGGCTGTCCTGTGCATATAGGATGGTTAACATCATCTCTGGCCTCTACCTGTTGGATGCCAGTAGTAACTCTTTCCGCTTCAAGTTGTGACCACCAAAAATGTGCTTGAATGTTTTCAAACATTCCTAGAAACAACATCACCCCTGATGAGAACCACTACCTTAACACTTGCCTGCAATTTCTACACGTGGAATTTTAATGTTATGATTATTTTTTAATGCATGTGACAGATAAAATGACTCAAAATGATAGACTATTTCTACTTATGTAATAGATGCTTGGAGCTGAGCCTCTCACATCTCGCATGGTGATTCTGTGGTTATGAGGGACCCTGAGTTCAAGTTTCTGCTCTTCTATTTCCCATTCTTGGCTTCCTTTCTGAAAGTCACCTCATTGCTCAAATTACTGCTGGCCATCCAATCATCAGAACCATTTTCAAGGTAGGCATCCAGAAGAAGGGCAAAGGCATCTGAGAAGGCTGTATTTGCTTCCCTCTTAAGAGAACTTCTGGGAGTTCTGTATTTTACTCTTTCATCTCTTTGCCAGAGCTTAGCCACACAGCCCTGCTTAGCTGCGTGGAAGAAGGATAAATATAGTCTTGTAGCTGAGCACATTTTCTCTCCAAATCTCCACATGGGGTTCAATTGGAAAAGACAAGGAGCAAATAAATACTTCAATTATATTCTTTTAACAACATGCTACATTAACATTAGAAAAGTGCTTTTTCTAGAAAAAACTTTGATTCCAAACAAAATATTTTAAAATCACTATAGAATATCTGCTGCAAAATAGGTTTTTAAATAGTGACAATAGTCTATAATTGAATTATCTGCTTAACAGAAGAGACTCAAAAATAGCAGTTTTATCTCATAATATTTAAACTGTTCTAAAGTATCTATATCTCTGCCTGGATAAAAGCAACATGGTGAATAGCATTAGGTCTTTCTTCATTTGACATCCTTATGAAGGGCTTAATTCTTAGCCTGTGTTTTCCTGAGAACAGCGCCTGAGACAAAGGCTTCCATGCAGGTTGTTCATTCAGAGAGTGATCTTAAAGAATGGGAGTTGGGAAGGAGAGAAGACAGGGAAGGAGGTGCCAGGCAATGGGGTGCCATGAATGTGTGTCAAGTGCTTGGCAGTTTCCCACTCCCTGGAGTCAAAGAAGTCACCAGTCAAAAAGTGGGGGCTACTTCCAGATTGCCTGTGGGAAGCTGGTCCTTGTGCAGTGGCTGGAGCATCAGTCGAGACACATAGAACCAAGGCAGAACACAACTGGAACAGGAAACATTTACTCTTCTGATCAGAAATGTCATTGTTTAGGAGAAGAGATAAAGGAGTTTGGTGTTAGAACATACCTTGTTTGTCACTGTCCTGGAACATGATTATAGGATACAGAATGTTAATTTTGAAATAGTATATGGGAGATGTAAGTACTTACACATATGCACATATACACATGTATATACATATGCACACACATGTTCACACACGTGTGTGCAGATATACATGCACATACACACAAAATGTATACCCATATACATGTTTATGTTATTTTCCATTGTGAAAGGAAAATAAATATCAGAACCCCAAACTCACTAAGCCAAAGGGAAAGAGTCAAGCTGGGAACTGGGTCACACAAACCTGCCTCTCATTGTGTTCTTAAATAAGATAGCAACAAAGATAAAAAAGCTCCATCCCTCCCTCACAATTTACTCAAAAGGACATATCTTCTGGGCCCCAAGGTCTTTACCCTAAAATAGGTCTGTGGAATTTCATTCTGACAATGTAAATTGATAGCTTATCTTCACAGGTACAGGACAAAAGACAGAACTCAATGTCATCTCTCTGCTCACTTGAGACAAATGTATATCTGATGTTTCCTCTGTCCTATGTTTACGTTATCTTATGTAAAATTTCAGATTCATAGAGCTAGGTGAATGCATAAGTGACATTCCTTTACCCCCCCACCCCACATGTGAATGGCTGATCAAAGACTCAAAAGAATGCAACCACTTGTGTCCTATCTACTCACACCCTTTTAAAAAAAAGTCTTCCTCTTTCTCCGATACCTGCCATTTTCCTTTTAAATATTGAGGTCTCCAGACCCTCTTCAGAAACAGCATGAACCACCTAGTTTTCTGTGGATCTCTGTTCTTTCCCAGATGCATCCTTAACCTTGGCAAATAAATCTCCTAAAGTGATTGAGACTTGCCTTGGTGCTTTTTCTTTGACTTACACCATTTTAATAATAAATAGTCTAATATACTATGCATTATTTTCAAAGTCTATAAGCCAAGAGAGTAGACGCCATTACACACACATGCTTGTACCTTGTGAGTTTCTGCATATGCTTCAGTTGATATACTACACTACTTTTTTCCATTTAGATTATCTTTGGGCATTACTTAATCTCACGAACATATTTGATTCATACTGGATGAGAAGTGTTGTTGGCTATACAGTGCTAAGTTGGCATAAAAGTTTAAAATAAAGCATTCAATGTTTGATGTTGAAATTTTTATGTTGATTGGAGAGATACCAGCATCTTGAATGAAGTAGCGGTAGAAATAAACAGTAAAGTCCAACCATCCTTTAACATTTTGAAGAGCATACTTCTCATCAATGAACCCTGGAAGAAAGTTACTAATAATTGTCTGTATAGCAGCCAGAAGAAATTGTTGGAAACATAACCAGCTTCTGGATATTTGAAAAAAACCTGCCAATTATAGTTTTGAATTTTATCATGATGTTTTGGTTGATAAAGGACCACGTATATGGTGGCGGTTCTATAAGTTATAATGAAGCTAAAATAACTCCTATCTTCTTGTAATGTAGCTTTCATAAAGTGGTTGCACAATACAGTACTCATGTTTTTGATGATGCTGCTGTAAGCAAAGCTATTGTGCTGCCATCCATAAAAGTAAAGCACATTCAGTTATGTACAGTATGTAATGATAATAAATGACTTACTGGTTTATTTACCATACTATACTTTTTATCCTTATTTTAGAGTGTAATTCTTCTACTTGTTAAGAAAAAAGTTAATGTAAAAGAGCCTCAGGCAGGACCTTCAAGGGGTGTTCCAGAAGGAGGCATTGTTATCATGGGAGATGACAGCTCCATGTGTGTTATTGTCCCTGAAGACCTTCTAGTGCTGCAAGATGTGGAGGTGAAAGACAGAGATACCAATGATTGTGGCCTTGTGTAGGCCTAGGCTAATGTTTGTGTCTTATTTTTTAACAAAAATGTTTAAATAGTAAAAAGATTTAAAAATTTTAAAAATAGAAGAAAGCTTATAGAATAAGAATATAAAGGTGTCTTTGTACAGCTGTACAATGTGTTTTAAGCTAAGTGTTACTACAAGAGTCAAAATGTTAACATGGTTATAAAGTTACAGAAATCTAAGGTTAGTTTATTGAAGAAAAAAATTTTAAATAAATATAGTGTAGCCGAAGTTCACAGTGTTTATAAGGCCTACAAAAGTGTACAGTTATATCCTAGGTCTTCACATTGACTCACTACTCACTCACTGACTCACCCAGAGCAACTTCCAGTCCTATAACCCTCATTCGTGGTGTCGATAAAAAGAGTCAAACTCTGTAAAATATTTAAAGAGATTTATTCTGAGTCAAATGTGAGTGTCAATGGCCTGTGACACAGCCCAAGGAAATCCTGAGAACATGTTCCCAAGCTGGGTGGGCTACAGTTTAGTTTTATACGTTCTAGGGAGACATAGGACATCAATCAGTACATGTAAGATGTACGTTGGTTTGGTCTGGAAAGGCAGGACAACTCAAAGTGGGGGCTTCCAGGTTATAGGTGGATTCAATAATTTTCTAATTGGCAATTGGTCAAAAGAGTTAAGTTATTGTCTGAAGACCTAGAATCAATAGAAGGGAATAACTGGATTAAGATAAGGGGCTGTGCAGACCAAGGTGCCCATTACGCAGATAGTATCAATAGAAGGGGATGTCTCTTATCTGTCTTAAAGAGTCTTTTCTATTGGTCTTAAGGTCTCTATTTTAATGTTAATACTGGTCAGCTCTGCCTGGATTCCAAAGGGAGGAGTATATAATGAGGCATGTCTGACTCCTACTTCCCATCATGGCCTGAACTAGTTTTTCAGATTAACTTTGGAATGCCCTTGGCCAAGGGAAGAGTCCATCAATCTGTTGTGGGGCTTAAAATTTATTTTTGGTTTTCAATGGTAAGGGCCATTATATAGGTGTACCATTTTAAAATCTTTTATACTGTATTTTACTGTACCTTTTCTATGTTTAGATACACAAATACCTATCATTGTGTTACAATTGCCTGTAATATTCAGTATAGTAACATGCTGTATAAATTTGCAGTCTAGGAGCAATAGCCTATGGCATATAGCCTAGGTGTGTAGTAGGCTACACCACCTAAGTTTGTGTAAGTATACCCTATGATGTTCCCACAAAGACAAAATCACATAAGAATGTATTTCTCACAATGAATCCTCATCATTAAATGAGGCATGACTGTATATATTATTAGGAATATAGTGGTATAGGGACTGTGCCTTAACAACATTGTACAGAGGCGAATCATTTAAGCTCATAGATCCCTGGAGCTAACTAGAATATAATTAAAATCTGTTCTGACCCTAAGGCTTGCACTGCAATTGGACATTTCAAAAAAATTTTGAGATGAGTCTTATCACTTGCATACATTGTTTGAGATATAAATTTAGTCTAAATTTTAATTAACCAAGGTTTGAATAGTTTGAGTTCTTGTAACTAAAGACTGACTTCACCGCAATTAGAGTTAGTGTGGCTCAGCATTATTCTTATAGTTTAAGGGGAAAACTAAGATTGAAGCTATAACTTAATAGAACTTTTTGGGGTGAAAGTCCTTCAGCTTCTATTAGATGCTTATGAATTTTACAGCACAAAAACACACAATTATTTGGATGCTTAGAAATGGTTGCTTAGTTTTTGGTGGAAGTTTCTGTCTTTTAAGAAATAAACAGTTTGATTTGAGCTAAAGGGAAGATCAGGCACAGAAACACAGCTGGGGTATCAATTCCAAGCGCATCAGTAAGTGAACAGAAGAGAGATTGCATTTGCTGGAATTCTCACAGCAAATAAATGAGGTAACAGGAGAGATTTGCTGAAAACAGTGGGCTGAAGAGAACCAGTAGCCAAGCACTTTGCTTTCAATTCAAGCATTGAGTATGTAAATCTGAAGATCTAGTTTCTGTTTACTGAGACACTACAAAGAAGTTTACCTATATTACACCAAAAATTGCCTTCCAGCTTCCTTAAGTTACTTCATTAGCATTTGTGAGAAAAGACGAAGCAGCAGTAAATGTAAATCTAAAGCAGACTGTTGGAGTTTGGGAGGTGTGGGTGGTTAATTCTTTCAGCAGCAGCATCAGTGTTGTTGCCCTATATCACCCAGGCCTCAGACACAGAAGGCATAAACAATGCCTCTGTCTTCCTTGGTCTCTCAAGAGAAAGAATTTTGAAGTCTTTCACTTCTGTAACGATCAAACGCCTAAACCCTCAACAGTCTAATTTTTCTATGGATCAGGTAATTTATCCATGTACTGTGTGATGTAAGATGAAAATATTGGAACTCAGCATCAAAATCTGAGAGGCCTCAGCAAATCTTTTCATAAACTTGAATTTATCTCCTTGAAGAAAATATAGAGATACAACTAGGGTCCTTGATTAGTTCCATCTCCCTGACCTCTGTGGTCATTTTCCCTCCCCATTCATGGGCTGTTGTTGGTCTTGTGACTTATTTGGTGGGACGTGAGCAAATGAGAGTTGATCCTGTTGATGAAAAGAGTAAAATTCTGTAAAATATTTGGAGATGTATTCTGAGCCAAATATAAGTGACCAATGGCCTATGACACAACCCCAGGAGATCCTGAGAACTTGTGCCAAAGTGGTTGGGCTATAGCGTGGTTTTACACATTTTAGGGAGACATAATGTTACCAGTGGTGAATCTGTACAGGTCCTCAGCAACCTCAGTTCTTGCCTCCTCAGAAGAAAGAATTCAACTGATGGGCATGAGTCAGAAGGAGAGACTGGGCAAGTTTTAGAGCAGGGGTGAAAGTTTATTAAAAACTTTTAGAATGAAAACAAAAGGAAGGAAACTACACTTGGAAGAGGGTGGCTTGAGAGATCAAGTGCATGTTTGACCTTTGACTTAGAGTATTATAGGTTGGCATACTTCCAGAGTCATGCATTCCTTCTTTCCTTATTCTTCCCTTGGTGTGGGCTGTCTGCATGTGCAGTGGCCTGCTAGCACTTGGGAGGTGAGCATGTGCAGTTTGTTTACTGGAGTTGTATGCATGCTTACTTGTGGCGTTCTTCCCTTACCAGTGAATGGCCTTAGAAGGTCATATACCAGTTAAACTCCACCATGTTGCCTGTTAGTGTGCATGCTTGAGCCCACTCGCCCAACTACTGAAATCTAATCAGGAAGCTTCTGATCACCAGTTTCAGGTTTTTTTCTATTTATTGGGAAACTGCCTTTCCCTGGCACTGGCTGCAACCAATTATTATTTTAGACAGTTAACAACCACCTGACCATCACCTGATGGTCACCTGACATTCCTGGTGGGTGGTGAGAGGAGCCCTCTCCTGCCCTGCTCATGCCTGTCTAGCTACCAGCTGTAACAATAAGACAACAATCAATACATGTAAGATGTATATTTGGTTGGGTCCAGAAAAGTGAGACAAACAGATGTGGGGGCTTCCAGGTCATAGGTGGATTCTAAGATTTTCTGATTGGCAATTGTTTGTAAAAGTTATTACCTAAAAACATGGAATCAATAGAAAGAAATGCCTGTGCTAAGATAAGGGGTTGTGGCTATGATAAGGTTTTATCATGCAGATGAAGTTGAAGACTCCAGGTAGCAGGCTTTAGAAGTCTTAACAGACAGATTGTTAGTTAATTCTCTCCTGGATCAGGAAAAAGTCCTGGAAAGGATAGGGGATCAATTCTTTACAGAACATAGATTTTTCCCCACAAGAAACAGCTTTGTAGGGCCATTTCAAAATATGTCATTAAGATATATTTTGGGGTAAAATACTTCAATTTCTTTCAGGATCTGCTATCTGTTACATGATACTATACTAGAGTCAGGCTGGAATTTGGTGCCTTATTGCTGTAAAAGGTCTACCTCGTCAGTCTTAACATCTCTATATTAATGGTAAAGCTGCTCAGCTGTGCCTAAATTCCAGAGGAAGGAGGATATAGTAAGTCATGCTCGACCCCCACTTTCCGTCAGGGCCTGAGCTAGTTTTTCAAGTTAACTTTGGAATGCCCTTGGCTGAGGGAAAGGTCTGTCATTCAGCTGGGGGCTTAGAATTGTATTTTTGGTTTACATTCTGAGTTCTGACATGCACTGCATGTTAGGGCTTTCGTCTTGTGCTCCTGCCTTTCTCCATGAAAAGATATGCTCCTTGGCTAAAGGTTAACTAGGACATGAGAGACTTGTGGAGTTGACTTGATCTGACCCTGTGTTCTAGAGTCAAGTTCAAACTAAGTCAACAGAACTCCAGCCAATAAACAAAGGCAAGATCAACAATCAATGTTTGTATGGAAGCCATAGATATTCGTATATTCTTAAACGTATTTTAACTGATCACTTTAGCTGGATTGTATTCAGGGGTTTGTAATCACCCAATGGGTTCTCTGTGCCTGCTTCTCAGAGACTTCTCAGAACTGTTTTTGCAAGATGGGAATTGCAATAGAGAAAGAATTTAATTCATACGGAGCCACCGATACAGAAGATTAGTTTTATTATTATGTGAAATGGTCTCCCTGAAAATTTGGAGGCTGGAGTTTTTAAGGATAATTTGATGGGTAGGGAATTGGTAAGTGGGGAGTGCTGATTGGTCAGGTCAGAGATGAAGTCATAGGGGGTTGAAGTGGATTTTTCTTATTGTTATTGGTTCCTGGGTGGGATCACAGAACTGGTTGAGCCAGATTACCCATCTTGGTGGTGCCAGCTGGTGCATCAGAATGTAGGGTCTCTGAAATATCTTGAACACTGAGCTTAGTTTTTATGAGTAATGTTATCCCTAGGAGCAATTTGAGAATGTTCAGAATCTTGTGGACTCCAGCTGCATGACTCCTAAACCATAATATCTAATCTTGTGGCTAATTTATTGGTCTACAAAGGCAGACTGGTCCTCAGACAAGAAGGGGGTTTATTTCAGGAAAGGGCTGTTATTTTTGTTCAAAGTTAAACTATGAACTAAGTAATATAGTTTGAATTGGTGTCCCCACCCAAGTCTCATGTTCAATTGTAATCTCCAGTATTGAAGGTGGGGACTGGTAGGAGGTATTTGGATCATATCTCAGCATGGATGCTACTGATGTGGATCTTCTCTAGGCTCAACATTTATAATTCCTCAAAAATATTCTCCGTCATGGAATCCCTGTAAACTTTCTGTAGTTTCTTAAATGAACGAGTTTTTTTTCTCCTTGCCATAGTTTCTTGTATGTGCTGTTTTTCATTTCCAGCAGTATGTTTCTCTCCATGATTTACTTGGGAACTCATACTCATCCTTTAAGAGTTAACTGATGCTTAGCCTCCTCTGGGAGGAAGAAAGAAGAGCCAAGTGTTAATATCCAAGACAATAGGACAAATGTCTCCAAGGCATTTGAGAGACCTTTGCAGCAGCCCCCTTCTGTCACAGGCTCAGAGGCCTAGGAGGGAAGAATGAGTCTGTGGGCCAGGCCCAGGTCCCTCAGGATACTGCTCCTTGCATCCTGGCTGTTTCCAGCACAAGCTGTGACTCAAAGGAAACCAGGTAGAGCTCAGGCTGATTCTTCAGAGGGTGTAAGCCCTAAGCCTTGGCAGCTTCCATGTAGTGTTAATCCTGCAGGCATGCAGAGTGCAAGAGTTTAGGCTTGGGAGCCTCCACCTAGATTTCAGAAGATGTATGAAAAAGTCTGGATGTCCAGGCAGAAGCCTTCTTCAGGGGAGGAGCCCTCTTAGCAAACCCCTACTGGGGCAGCGAGGAGAGTAAATGTGGGTTTGAAGCTCCCACAGAGTCCCCACTGGGGCACCACCTAGTGGGGCTGAAAGAAGAGTACCTCTATCCTCCAGATCCCAAAATTGTAGATCCAATAAGAGTTTGCCGCTTGCACCTGGAAAAGCTGCAGGCACTCAACACCAGCCTGTGAGAGCAGCCATGGGGTCTGAACTCAGCAAAGAAACAGAAGCGAGATGCCTAAGTCCTTGGGACTCTATTACTCACACCAGTGGACCCTGGATGTAGGACATGGAGTCAAAGGAGACTGTTTTGGAGCTTTAGGAATTAAATACTTCCCTGCTGCATTTTGGAATTTCATGGGGCCTGTAGCCCCACTTTTTGGCCTATTTCTTTCTTTTGGAATAGGAATATTTGCCCAATGCTTGTACTCCCATTGTATTTTGGAATGTAAATTGCTGTGTTTGGTGGTAACTAACTTGTTTTTTATTTTACAGGCTCATAGACAGTAGGAACTAGCCTTAGCTCAGATTAGACTTTGGAATTTTTTTTTTAAATGCTGGAATTAGTTTAGACTCTGGGGGACTATTGGGAAGGCATGATTGTATTTTGAAATGTGAGAAAAACAAGAGATATGGAGGGGCCAGGGGCAGAATGCTATGGTTTAGATTTGTGTCCCCACCCAAATCTCATGGTCAATTGTAATCCCAAATGTTGGACGTGGGGCCTGGTGTGAGGTGATTGGATCATGGGGCCAGTTTTTCATGAATGGTTTAGCACCATGCCCTCAGTGCTGTTCTGTTGATATCAAGTGAGTGAGTTACCATGAGATCTAGTTGTTTACAAGTGTTAGCACCTCCACCCCACCCTTGATCCTGCTTTGGCCATGTAAGATGTGCCTGCTTCCCCTTCATCTTCTGCCATGATTGAAGGTTTCCTGAGGCCTTCCTAGAAGTTAAGGAGATGCCAGAATCATGCTTCCTGTACAGCCTGCAGAACGTTGAGCCAATTAAACTTATTTCCCTTATAAATTACCCAGTCTTAGTTATTTCTTTATAGCAATGCTAGAACTGACTAATACACTAAGTTCTTCCCCAAATTAGTTTGGCCTATGCCAAGGAATGAACAGGGACAGCTTGGAGGTTAGAAGCAAGCTGGATGGAGTTGGTTAGATTAGATTTATTTCACTGTCATAATTTTCTCGCTGTTATAATTTTTGCAAAGACAGTTTCAGGTTGAGAGCAGGGTAGAGGGTAAGAAGAACTTTTCTTCCCATCTGCAAGTATATAGTTTTTAAGCTAAATTATTCTAGTCTTTGATTTGCCAGCCATCTGGGCTTTGCCCATTTCCGCCTCATCCCTTCAATTTAATGTAATCTCTGTTTAAAGTGTCAGTTTCAGTCAGCAAATGATAAAAGCACACAACTCTAAAAGTACAGCATCTAAGAAAAACAAAGATTTGGCAACAATCTCTTATCACAGTAGTCTTTCAGGGACCTGGGCTGATATAGTTCCCTTTTAACACAAGTTTCTAGGACCATTATAGCAAAAGAAGGGGAATATACCAAACTACTGACTCATTTTTATGATATTGTCATTAAATACGTGAATCTACTCACATTTTATTCACCGAAGAAAGTCATTGTGTCTGACATTTAACTTCACAAAGGATGGAGAAGTGCAATCCTACTATACGCATCTAAGGTGAACAGCTCTAATGACTATTATACCATGTGTAACAATGGGTTTAAATGATAAGGCAATTTTCTTAATTTGATCTCTGCAAGTGTGATGACTTACATTGTTGAGCAAGCAATTCTTAACAGAAGATGCTTGAAAATCTTGCGTGGGAACACAGCATCTTGCAATTCTTAACAGGAGATGCTTGAAAATCTTGCGTGGGGACACAGCATCTTATTTTCTGTTCAAGATATATTTTCATGATATTCCATATAAACTTTAATTTCGGGTAATAAAGAAATTGACCTTTACAGTGAGGTAAGGATTCAAATAATTGGATTCTCAGTTAACTGAAGTCTTAGGCCAGATACAGAGACTTTATGAAATCCTATTTCTCTTTGCAGGCCATCTAGCTTGAGCCACAGTTCATATCTTACATGCAGGGCTTTGCTAAAAGTGGCAAGAAGTAGTAAACTCACATATACATGCTGGGTTTTTCCTATAATTTACTCTAATGTCACAGCTGACTAGCTCATGGTCTTCTTTCAAAGGACAAGTAACAATTTAATCAAATGCTTTGCTATTGTATAACAAAAGTCATCAATTTCTCAGTCTGCAATATCTGAGTCCTTGCCATCCACCACTGTGTCCCTCCCAATCAGCCAATCTTGTGTATTTTGGGTTCCATTATAGGAGTACTCTGCTTATTGGAACTACCTTTTACATATTTAAAAAATTAATATTGCTGGCAATTGATGGAAAACACAAAACTACAGTGATACAAACAAAATAGTTATTCCTGTCTCACATAGATGGAAAACAGATGTACATAATTTAAGACTAGTGAGATATTTCTGTTTCACAAAGTCCTTAGGCACCCCAATTTTTCCAGATTACTACTTTATCTTCCCTTGGTAGTGGTCCTCATATTCAGAGTCTAAGATCATAGCATCCATAAGAAAAGCAGCAAAATGGAGGAAGGGATGCATAAGACAATGAAAAACAGTGTGTATTGCTTTCTTGTAAGAAAGGCTCCCAGAAGTTGCACATGACATTCCACTTATATACTATCGTACAGAAATTTGCACAAGAAAGGCAAGGAAAGGTCTTTCTTCTGGTTATAAATATGTCTAGCTAATTCTTTTAAGATGTAGGCAGCCGGTGGGCTCTACCACAGATGCTTTCATGCTCATCTGTGCCGGATGTTTATCACCATTGTACGGGTGAGGAGACCAAGATCCATAACATACACAGTTAACTTGCTTACGGTCACATAGCTATTGCAAAATTAAGAATATGACTCAAGTCCTCCTGAGTCACAAACTACCTAACACTATGTTGCACTCAAGTGCAGGTCTCAGTGACGGTTGAGCACTGTTCAAAGAAAAATTCAAGACAAATAGCAATCAGATTCCCAGGGTTAGTTTCAAGGTCTGGGCTATAACCTCTTATGATTTCCAAATGGCTAGACTTCTTGACGGCTGGCAGTTTCCAGAATGAATTTACGATATGAGATTTGTGTGTCTAGAAAGCTTTTTGATGGCCATGTTCACACATTTCAAATATGGATATACTAGATTAAAAAAATGAATTAGTCCTTGCCTGGTGGGCTAATTAGACTCATATTGAAAGAGGAGGTCAAATATCAGGACTGGGGACAGGAAGGCTGAGACAATTAGCTTTTATTCTCTACTTTCTTGTATAGCTTGAATTTTTTACAATGTCCATTTAAAACCTAATTTTTTAAAGGTTCATCTAAATCAAGTTTGACAATTTAGATCATTGAATTAACTTTCTAGAATGTTAATTTCAAGCTAACTCTCCTTTGAATTTCAAGATCTCAGAAATATTAAATATTTGAGAATTCCAAGTGTCAAGAGAATTTTGATGAAACAATATCCAACTTAAAGAATCTTATGACCTCTTCTAGATTATAACCTCACAACTATCCAACAAAGAACACAAACTTTTTATTTGAAGTCTTTAGACTTAATGGCCGGTGTTCCTGTTGTAAGCATTCGTCCTTCTCTGGATTTCCTAAAAGCCAACTCAAGCTAGACTGACAGATTCAACATTGATTATAATTTTTTTAACTCACAGCTCTGCACATTAACATTGTTCTCATAAAAATTGCTTGTAGAGATGGAACAAGCTTACTCAATTGAGTCATCTAGTTCATTTTTCTCTGCATGCTTTTTCAGGGTGGTTTTAGGTTTGAAAGTGTTTAAATATCTACAAAGACCTTGTGGGGAATTATTTTAAAGCTATTTGTAACCTTAAGGAAAGTTTCATGAGTTGGATAAAGAATATGCTAAGAGTAAGAAATCAAGGAGAGTTCCTCTGTCTCAGAAACCATGGTGTTTTTCAAGGTAACTGTTTAAATAATGGCATTGCTGTTTTTTGGGGAGGAAAATAAGCTCTGATTTAGGAGGCAGAAGCTCCCTGTTACTATTAGGGAAGGAACAATATAATATTGTCTTTGTAGTTATAATCACTGCCACAACAGGAGTTTCCAAGTCTGTTTCACATCTAGGACCCCCACCAATGGGTTAAGATTGATGATTTGATCTCAAAACTTCCTCTCATTTATCTCTAAGCTGGTTGTTAATGTGATATATTACTGGCTTATGTTGATATGGGGAAGAAGGAGCACATACTGACATTTACACATATCACCCCCTGTCTGCCAATCTAGGGGGTCTGAGCCTTGAGTGAAGAAAAAAAATCATCATCCCAACACAAAGGCTGTGATCAGCATTTTCACTGGCTTATTCTAGGGAGCAAAGGACCCAAAGAAAACTGTGAAGGCATTTCCCCAGCTTCAAGTGTGTTGCAAAAGCATGGTGCTACATAGTCAAGTTTCTCTAAATGGTATAGAGAGCATTTCCAGGCCCCTTTCTTTTTATTAACCCTTCTTCGTAGTTTGAAACAACTTGACGAGCTCATATTTCCCCTTTGGAATTCTCTCACCTTGACTTTCCCCAGAAGGAAATACACGTATGTATACACACACACAATCTTAAGAAAGATGCGTAATCTTGGCTGGGCACAGTGGCTCACACCTGTAATCCCAGCACTTTGAGAGGCCAAGGCAGGCAGATCTTTTGAGGTCAGGAGCTTGAGACCAGCCCGGCCAAGATGGTGAAACTCTGTCTCTACTAAAAATACAAAAATTAGCCAGGCATGGTGGCACACACCTGTTGTCCTAGCTACCTGGGAGACTTGCTTGGGTTCAAGCAGGAGAATTGCCTGAACCCCGGAGGCAGAGGTTGCAGTGAGCGAAGATCACACCACCGCACACCAGCCTGGGTGACAGTGTGAGACTTTGTCTCAAATAAATAAATAAATAAAATAAAAAGAAGGATGCATAATCGTAATCTTTATTGATGATTAAGGCTTCCCACTCTACTTGTAACAACTAGGTTGGAATAAGCTACAAGGAAGATTGAAATTCAGGCTCCCAATAATTTCTTAGTATTACATTTTCATCCTACCTCTCCCCAAAGCACCCACTTTCCCATGTTCATGGTGTACTTATCTGAAGTTGGTAAGAAAAGAAGAAAAGGTATATCTTCTCTTTTTTGTCTTCTAGAGAAGAATATTATTTCTCCTCCTTTGCAATATTCTTCTTCTGTTTTACCCTGAGCGTTCTTTATTTAGCTGACTATAATTTTCTCTTCATGGTTAAATCCATTTTAAATGTTAACATTTAGTCTAGGAACTTTTTTCCCTCCAATTATGTCTTGACTTTCTCCAGGTCACTTTCCTGAGAATTGTGGACTAAAAATGGATGGATATTAGAACCATCACCTAAGAGAATGGTCCTTTCAGTAGGAAGCTCATGAAGCTGGATGCAGACACCAAATTGAATTCATAACTCTGCTACACTCCAGCTGTGTGACTTGGAGCAAGTGGTTTATTATCTGTTAGTGATTTCCATCATCTTTAAATGATGGTACCGGTACCGAACATTTCATACTATTGTTGAGACAATAAAATAAAGCAGTGCACACCCACAGACTCAATCTCTAAAATAACATACACACAAACACACACACACAGGTATGATATCTGTGACAAATACATTAATATATGAGGTTAATAGTTTCCTAAAACTGTCCTTTACATAGTGCTCAACAGTACTTAATATATCATTCATTCATTTATCCATTTTTGTTATTTGTTTATTCGTGTATTTGTTTTATCTCCCTTCTCTAGAAAGTAAGCTGTATTATAGCTGGAACTCTGCCTATTTTATATTTTGTTCCCAACTGTATTCTCAGAGTCTATAATATTTTCTGGTATACTGGATGTTCAATACATGTTTATTGAATGCATAGAGAAAAGGGTGACAACTTTTTATGTGAACAATGTTATTATAGAAGGAAAAATACTCACTTTATTTTGTTTGTTTGTTTGTTTGTTTATTTTAAGATGGACTTTCGCTCTGTCGCCAGGCTGGAGTGCAGTGGCACAATCTCACCTCACTGCAACCTCTGCCTCCCCAGCTCAAGCAATTCTCCTGCCTCAGCCTCCCAGGCAGCTGGGACTACAGGCACACACCACCACGCCTGGCTAATTTTTTTTTTTTTAATTTTAGTAGAGACGGGATTTCACCATATTTCCCAGGCTGGTCTCGAACTCCTGAGCTCAGGCAATCTGCCCACCTCGGCCTCCCAAAGTGCTAGGATTACAGGCTTGAGCCACCGTGCCTGGCAATACTCACTTTAAAAAACAATTTCCAATTTCCTTCTAGAGGTTGCCCACCTTTCTCTTTACTATCAGAATTAGAAATCTGAGCATGCACAAGATTGTCTTGCAAGAAGTAATGTCACAAAGAGAATAGAAGTATCTTTGCCTCTGCCAGCTCCTTTCCACCACAATTTTAAGCCAAGTCTTCATAATTTATAATTTCATTTTGTGCTTCTGGAATTATATGTGTGTGTGTTCATGTGTGTGCGTATGTGTGTGTGTATGAAACAACCCATATAATACTGAAGATTTGAATCTGAAAAATGTTATTGAGTTATTTGGATGAAGGCACCATAATATTGAGGTACCTGGAATAATAAATGTCTGCTTTGGCAGTTCCTATATCTCATCAGTTTTATGCAAACAAAACATGAAGGAGAAAATATATATAGACATGCTAGTTCTTAATAACCATGAAGAAAGATGTCTGTGTCTTGCTAGAAGAAATGGCACTGTTGAATATTCATGAGACAGATCCATTTTACCCCCCTGCAGGCAAAAAATATTTATATGAATATGAAGTCTATGCATAATTATATGAAAGCAGACATTCCCCAGAGGTTAAATATGTTAACAAGAAAGGTCTCTCCCTCCTGTAAATTTTATTAAATGAATTTAAATTGTCGAAAGGATGTAAACATGAAAGAAGAGCACAATACTTTAGGGTGGTCCAAAGGAATATAACTGAAATAATGAGACTACGCCAAGTAAGGACAAGGAACTTGGGAACATTTTTTACTATGTTGTTTTTTACTCCATAGCAATGCATTTAGAAATGCTTTCAACCTAAAATGCAGAGTCTAATGAAATCTATTAGACTGAAATTACCTTTCTGAGGACATGATGAAAGTCTTATTCCCTGAAATGCCGACTGCAGCTTGACTCAATGTTTCAATCCATCTTAAAATTGGATCAAATGTAGAGAGGCCAAAAGAACATATATTTGGTTGTCTTTGCTTTATCAGTGACTGGTATGTGACCTTGGACAGTAAATGCAATGGCTGACATTCTTTTATTATTATTTTTTTAAAGTCACTTTATATTCTTTATCATGGTTCTAAATATCAAGTTGACTCTTGCTTTCAGGTAAACTGTTCTCTCATTTTAAGATGAAAGAAACATTTTTTCTTTTGCCTGGGACAAAGCCTTTTTGTAACAGGATCTTTCCACACCTCTCCATGTTCTCAAATTCGTCAGGTTCCAATGCATAAGAATATTTGAATTTAATTCTTCATATCCTTCACCACTCCTCTTTTCTATTTTCAAAGCCTGAATCTCTTGATCTTCCCCAACCCTTAAAGATTAGATTTTAAGTTTTTAAGGTTTTAAATGCTGAGATCCCTTGGGTTCTAATTCAGTAGTTAGACCAAATATGTGATGATATAAAATATTATACGTATATCATATTATGTAAAAGGACCATATCTTTTGGCCATATCTTTTGTTCAGAGCAAAAACATCCTTGATACTGTGATTTTTAAAAGACAGTCTTCCCTTTCAAAGGGCACTTTTTGATATAGTCCTCTATAAAATATTGATGATTTCATTATGCCAAGGCACTGTAAAGTATGTGAAATGCTAAGATGATCAGTTACTGCCTGTCTTGTAAATTTCTGCTGATTCCTCATTTCCCACAGGATGAAGTTGTAGGGAGACCCCTGAAACTATTGCTACAGAATAAAAGATGAAATACTCCTGATTATTGTAAATACAAAATTGCATGCAGGATTGTGTAAAGACAATGCCAGGTTGGACTGCCAGAATGAGCCAACAGCACATGATGTGCTTCCCCCTGCAGAGAGCCTATGAATGGAGGTACAGTCAGGGAGGTTTCACATCACCAAGATTCCTATCCCAGAAAAGCAGATATTCATAGCTCTGGGAATGGAATGCAACCTTTATGGAGAGCCTATAAACGGACGCATTGGGGGGCGCCTGTCCATATGAATAAAATAGGGCTATAAACGCCCTCATCTTGCCATGGCTCTTCTAGGCCTCTTTAGGGTTAAGGCATACTCCCTTCTGAGAATTTCTGGTCTAACCAGTTGTCTAGCTTCACGTCCTGTTTCTATGGATTGTTTGTAACCAGCTTTTGCTGCAACTGTTACTGCTGATTAATATCTGGCTAATCATAGGTTATGGAAAGACTGTGTTTCTGTTTTAAGGCTCTGTTAGAAATTACTGATGCACACACTATATTGTAAATTCTTATCTCTGTATACTGTACTTCTGCATACAGATGTTATGTTAAAGAATTACTTCATCCCCATGTGACCATCTCACCTCATAAACAACCCTAAATCCTTCACTAACCTACCCCTGCCCTCACTAAACTTAATAATAAATGCTGGTATATCCAGTGCATTGGCGGCATCACGGAACCAGAAGGCGGTGACCCCCCTGGACCCAGCCTTCACTATCTTGTGTGTGTCTATTATTTCTTGACCTGCCAATCTGCCTGGGAACAAAGAAAGAGCCCCGTTGCATTGCGGGCTGCTGGCCAGATCCCGCAATATGAAGTCAAATCCCACTGAGCAGCCTATAGAACCTTTCAGAATATGGGTTACAAACTACCATTGCTCAGTTTACCCTGTCCTTTTTCACATCAACTCAGCTACAAATTATTCCAGTTTTTTATGAAAATTTTGTTCTCTCCATCCATCACCTATGATGTTATGTCTACCTTGTGTGAGTAGATATAAAGACTTGATATTTAGCTACCTAAAATTTATAAAATCATGTTCAGCAGCAACCCCAAATCTCCTCTATTTCTTATACCAGGGCTACTCTTTAGGGATTTTTGCCTAGGCTCTTCCTATTCTTTATCTCTTCAGCCACCTTATTTGTTTCTTTCCTTTTTGTTTTTATGCTCTACTTTCATTAAATTTACCCATGGTCACTTTGTCTCAATTTCTTTGTAACTTCTCTCTGCTAGTAATTTTACTTCTATCTTTGCTCTGAAATACTAGGCATCAGTAAGAGGGTAATTTGGCAACATCAGTCCCAATATGTCCTCAAGATAGTTTGACCATTCTAATTTATTTTTTCATCCATTCTATTGAAGTGTAATTAACAAAGAATATAATTTACATTTTTAAGATGTACAGTTTGTGTTTTGATAAATGTATGTACTCCTATAACTGACACATTAATAAAGATAGACCAAGAAAGTTTTCTTGTGTACCTTGAAGTTATCCCACTTACCATCCTTAATATTTGGCACCTAACGATCTAATTTTTATCACTATTGATTACTTTTGAAAATCTAATAATTTATATAAGTTGAAGCATGCAATATGTACACTTTTGTACCTGACTTCTTTGCTCAAGGTAATTTTTTGGAAATGTTTTATGATGTTGCTTGTTTGATTATGCTTTTGCTGTAGTTGTTATTACTGTGTAGAATTATATTGTATGGATATATCACATTTGGTTTATGTATTCACTTGTTTGAGGACATTTTGTTTGCTTCTAATTTTGGACTGTTATGAATGGAGCTACTATGCTCATTCAGGTACAATAATTTGTGTATCTCATTTCCTTTTTCTTGAAGAAATACTTAGGAGTCAGAATAATGGGTACAATAGTAGGCATATGTTTAACATATGACTATGCCAAAATGTTCTCTAAAGTAGTTGTGACATTGTACACTCTCAAGGTTCCAGGAGTTCCAGAACCTAGCCAACCCTTGGTATTATTGTAGATATTTTAAATTTAGCTATTTTAGTGGTTCTAGTGGGAGTGAAGTGGTATCTCACTGTAATTTTAATTTGCATATCCCCAGTGGCTTATGATATTGAACAGATTTTCATGTGGATATGTCAATTGCATATCTTATTTTGTGAAATGTCATTTAAGACTTTGCACTATTTTTATAGGGTTGTTTGTCTTCTGATTGTTGAGTTGAAAGAATTTTGGCTATTTTATAGGACATTTTCATATACATTTTAGAATCAGCTTGTTAATTCTTACGAAAGCCTACTAGAATTGTAATTGGAATGGCATAGACTTTATAGATCAATTTGAGGAAAATGGACATTTTAGCAATATGAGTGAGTCAGTCAATAATCATGACAAGTCTCTCCATTTATTTGGGTCTTATTTAGTTGCTCTTAGCCATGTTTATAGTTTTTTAGTCTAGAAATCTTGTATATATTCTGTTAATTTTCATTATTTTGTTAATAATATTTAAAATAGTATTTTTATTTTCTTTTCCAATTATTTGTTACTACTATGTATAGAAATACGTTTGTTTTATTTTATACTAGCTATGTGTCCTTCAGCCTTGTTAAGTTCACTTGTCAATCCTAGTAGGGTTTTTTTTTATTTCTTACAATATTTTATGTAGACATCTCTATGTGTATACAAACAGACATGTGTGTACATATATATATATATACTTTTGCATATGCCTTTGACTTGTTTTTCTTGCACAAATGCACTAGCTGAGACCTCTAGTACAATATTTAAAAGATATGCTAGGAATATATGTTCTTGTCTTGTTCTCAATTATGTGTAAAAGCATTTAGTTTTTCACCATTATATGTGGTACCTAAGTTTTCAGAGATACCTTTAACAGTGGAGAAAATTGTATTCTATTCCTAGTTTGCTGAGAGTTCTTGTCATAAATGAGTGTTGAGTTTTATCAAATAGTTTCATCAGTTCAGATTATATGATTTTTCACCTTCATATATGCTTTCCTTGTGTAAAGCCTACATGATCTTAAAGTAAGATCATTTTTCATATTTTGCTGAATTGGATTTGCTTATGTTTTATTGAGGATTCATTCATTTGTTGGTTTCTGACAGTATCTTTGCCAGATTTCAATAACAGGGACTCACAAAATGAATTAGGAAGCCATCTCTATACCTCTAGGCACTTTAAAGGTGTGTGTAAAGGATAGTGTGTTATTTTTCTTCATTGTTTCATGAAATTCACACAAAAACCCAAATGGGTTAATAAATTGCTTCAAGGGAAACCTTTGATTATAAATGTAATTTCTTTAATATATTTTGTATATTATTAATTAATTATATTAGTCTAAATATTAAATTTTCTATGTTTTTCAATTCATTTTTGACAGATTACATTTTCTAAGAATTATTTAATATATTATTAAATTTACTGACATGTGTTTTTTCATAAAATTCCATATTATCCTCAACATTTGTAGTTTCTGGAGTAATCAACTGTTATGCCTAATACTTTAAAGTTTTCTCTATTTTTTACTTGGTTAGTATTGTATAATAAGTTGAATACTGTCTGCCAAAATTCATGTCCACCTTAAACCCCATTACTGATTAATTATCCAATTTATCATTATACAATGACTCTTTTAATCCTTGGCAGCTTCTGTTCTGTAGTCTACTTTTAAAATATTAACATAGCCACACAGCTTCCTTATGTTTACCATTAATATGATATATCTTTTTTCATGTTTTCTAATTTCAACCTATTTGTATTTTTAATTTTAAAGTGCATATTTAGTTTTAAAGAGTATATTTTAAATATACTCTTGTAGACAGCATGTGGTTGAGTTTGGGTTATTGGTTCAGTCTGTATTTGTCCTTTAGTTTGTGGTATTCAGGCCATTTACATTTACATTTACTGTAATTTTTTTTTGAGACAGAGTTTTGCTCTTGTTGCCCTGGTTGGAGTGCAATAGCATCATCTCGGCTCACTGCAACTTCTGCCTCCTGGGTTCAAGCGATTCTCCTACCTCAGCCTCCTGATTAGCTGGGATTACATACGCCTGTCACCATGCCCAGCTAATTTTTGTATTTTTAGCAGAGACAGGGTTTCACCATGTTGGCCAGGCTAGTCTCGAACTTCTGACTTCAGCTGATCCCCCTGCCTTGGACTCCCAAAGTATTGGGATTACAGGCGTGAGCCACTGCACCTGGCCCATTTAATTTTTCGTATGGTAAAATTACCTGGCCCTGGTAATTTTTTAAGTTTGAATTTAAGGACATTCTTTGTTACTTATTTTCCATTGGTTCCTTTGGTTTCTTTATCTGTTGCTCCTTTACTGCGCTCTTGTAAGTTAAATTGGTTTAATTCATTCTTCAATTTTATTTTCTCTCTTGGATGCTTACTTGTACTTTTTATGTCATTATTTAGTGGTTTCCCTAGGGACAACACTGTGCATCCTTAACTATAAAGTCAATTTAGATTCAAATAGACTATACAATGTCTCTAAGTATAGATTCTCTGGGATCATTAGTCTGGACAAAAATGGTCAGACTGTGTCAGTTTATGGTTTTTAATCATGAAAATCTGTCAGTAAGTATATCTATAATCAGGGATTCAAGCAAAACTGATGATTTAAACAGGGTGCGAGTCATTACTAATCCCTATATTCCTATTGACGTTTGTTTGACCACCTTATATAGAGATAATAAGAGGCAAAGGCTTAAAGTTAATGAAAATTATATCAAATCAAAATAAAATGAAAAGGCAATAGATGCACAGAAAACTTTTGACTAAGTTTAATCAGTTGAAATTATTTTTATAGCACTATTGTCTTCACATTTTTGAAATGAAGACTTTACTTTTTAACAGAAAATCTGCGTTTTATCCTATGGAACACGGGGTCTTTCACCTAGTTACTTTCCAAAGATGTGTGTTCATTTTATTTTGTGGACTGATTAGAGAGTCAAGAGATAATTCATCATAAATCTACCAAAAAATGATGTATGTCACTTCTTATTGTTTGTGTTTACAATATTATCCTATACCACTTCTTGGAGTGAAGAGTTTCACTATTTCCTAATTGTCTTAAAAACAGAAACGGCTGGGCACGGTGGCTCGCACCTGTAATCCCAGCACTTTGGGAGGCCAAGGCAGGCGGGTCACGAGGTCAGGAGATCAAGACCATCCTGGCTAACACGGTGAAACCCCATCTCTACTAAAAATACAAAAAATCAGCTGGGCGTGGTGGTGGGTGCCTGTAGTCGCAGCTACTCGGGATGCTGAGGCAGGAGAATGGCGTGAACCCAGGAGGCGGAGCTTATGCTGAGCCGAGATTGCACCACTGCACTCCAGCCTGGGCGACAGAGCGAGACGCTGTCAGAAAAAAACAAAAAACCAGAAACTACATTTAAAATGAGCCAATGTTAAAGTGGTATGTATGGCTTCATTCTGGGATAAAAGGGCGATGTTATTTTACCACTTATTCAATAAAAATGCAATGTTTACAATGTGCTATATGTTGGTAACATAGAAATCACATATAGAATTTCTGTCCTTGAGATATTTAGTCTAATGATGGCAGAGGTGAGGAGCAAATCAATCAACAATTATACTATAATTGTATATACTCTGTTAAATAACGCGTTAGGAATATGTACAGAAAAGGCAATGGAAATACAGAGAAGAGAAGTCTAGCTTCAGAGTTTTCCCAGAAGAGGCTAAGCATCAGTTAACTCTTAAAGAATGAGTATGAGCTCCCAAGTAAATCATGGAGAGCAACATATTACTGGAAATGAAAAACAGCATATACAAGAAACTATGGCAAGGAGTTTAAAAAAAGACCTGGTTCATTTAAGAAACTACAGAAAGTTTACAGTGATTCCATGATGGAGGATATTTTTGAGGAATTATGAATGTTGAGCCTAGAGAGGATCCACATCAGCAGGGTCTGTGCTGAGATAATTTGGATCGCAGCTTTGTAATGATGGAGAGAACTGGATGATGCTAAGCATGAAAGTAATCATGTTTACTTCTGGAAATAACACTCTGGTAATAGTAAGAAGGACATATTGAAGGGGGGTAAAACTGGGATTGGAAGACCAGCTGAGAAATTTCTGCCGTCATTGACGAGATACACAATGAGTGCTTAACAGAAAGCAGTTTCCAAGAGTATTGAGAGGAGAAAAGATGAGAGAGAGACTGAATAGGTAGAATCACTGTGAAGTATTTAGTGTTTTTTTTTTCTTTCTGCCTATTATGGGAGAAAAACTGACTGCAAATTTTAGCTGGGTTGATCTGCCTTTTGTTTTTCTGAAGAGGGTCTTTAAAATTAGAATTTTACAAATATAAAAGTGAGAATGGCTGGGCCAATATTATGGAGTAAATTTTATATACTTCCACTAAAAAATTACATTGTATATGTATATATATATAAGACTATAATGTGAAAAATTATTTAAATTTTTTCTGATAGTGGTAACAGGAACTTGTTCTACAGACAGAAATAGGCATTTTTCTTTCATTATACATTTTTTTCTCTTGTCCTATACGATTTCAAAAATTTTATATAGTTATTTTCTTTTATCAAGGATGGTATGATAGAACTGTCTTTCTCTTTCTGCAACTATTCAAAGATCAGACTTTAATTAATGAATCTTCAACCACACCTTTTTATAAAATAGCTCTAACAATTATTGCAAAGAATATAAAAGTACCTAAGCATGGCTACACTCTCTTGCACATTAACTCATGCACCAAGAGTTTGTGTGGAAGAAATTTGAGTAGACTGGGGATTTTTTTTTTTTTTTTTTTTTACTAGATCACTTTGAGGCAGGATGGAAAGAAGGAAAACTATGAGACTAAACGTGATTTCTAAAAGTCTTTCTCCACTACTTTTCATTTCTTTTTTTCAACAGGCCTAGCCACTTTGGTTTCTAATTTTTGGTCCATGTTATGCCTATGTATGCCTGATTCATTCCAGAATTTAGAATTTGTGGAGCTCAATCTTGTTTATTCATAAATGTATTGTTTCATATTGTACCATACGTCTCAATATATTCATAGAGTTTACTTTTATTATATAGAATACAAGATACTTCCTTTCAAAATAATGTCACTAATAGTCTCATTTAAATGAGAGTCCCTTGTGAAAGTCTCATTTCTTGCTAACAGCTAAGAACAAGGTGTTGTGGAATATACAGGACTCATAGTCTAAGAGACTGTTCCAACTATACCCAAGCTACTTACACGCTATGTATCAAAGAAATGTTATTTGCCCCCCTTGAGACTTGGTTTATGTATCTATTAATGGGGATAACCTCATCTATTTTGCATGATTGTTAGAAAAATGAAATAAAAAGTTTTGCATGAAGTTTATAACATACCCACTAGCTGGTATAGCTTTTCAATTAGTGTTTTTCTTGTTTATTCTTTTCTGCAAGAAATTCTGTGGTTAATCCTTTCCTTCAATGTTGGGATAGTACTTCTCAACTGGGAAGGCATGTCTCCCTAGTTAAATTTGGATGTCTGTGGGTCATGGTGATTATTGTAAGGTTTGGAGGCCACTACTGGCTCTGTGGTTGGGGGATAGAAATACTTGATATCCTGAAAGTGAATATTCTGCTGGACCTATTTATAATATCTGAAGCTATTACCTAACCTCAGTTTACATACAAACATAAAATATGTTTTGCGTGGAATTAATATACACTGAATTTTCAATACATGCAATTCCTATGCAATGGAGAAAAGATGTCATGTGTATGGATAGAACCTTCTTAAGATTTCTCAACAATTTTGGAAAATAGTGTCACTAATGACTGTTCTGAATTTAAGTTACAGAAAGACACAGCTGTGTTGGCCTGCTTTTGTAGTTTTTGTATTTATAGTATTTTTGTTTGTTTGTTTGTTTTGGTATATAAGTTTATTTCATCATTTCTTTTAAGGAATTTGTGCTTGTGCCAGGATGACTAATGTATTTAAAATATATTTTTAGTATAAATTCTTCTTTATATGACTTTCAGTTCACTGAATGGATTAAAAATATTTTTTCAAGTACAATATGTATCTTTAGGTTGTACTTCAGGATTTTGGATGAGTTATTAAGTTATACTTTTACTTAATTTGGTCTGATGGCCTGAGAACTCACTAAGGACCTGATAGTACAAGGCTCAGGCTACTTTCCTTATATTATCCTGTCCTTAGTCAATTGGGGGCCAGGTCTAGGAGCTTCTCATGAAGTAATTAAAAGCCGTGTGTCAGTGACATCCTGATGAATATTGCCTGCTCTGACTGGTTAGTGCCTACTATTCTTTTAGCCTCAGGAAGGGTGACCCACCAGGTTTGCCTTCTGATTGTTGCCCAACTAATGGTACTGACCCCAACATCTGTGAATATGAAAAACTTGATGAAAAAAGTGTTATAAAAGAATTACTTTTCAAGCCCTCAAGCCATCTCATCACTCCATTATTTCCCTTTAGCTACCTTCATTTCTGTTCCAGCTTCCTCTGAAAGTGGGAATTTAATCTGCTCACTTTTACACAACTGCCTTGTAAGTTAAAATCACTTGCATTAAGTCATTTCAAGTCTCCTTAATTTCCTATGAGAATAAGTATGACTTTTTCAATTTTGATGAGTAATATGAGACATAGCTTACAGCCAGTAAATTCTACAGCAATATTCGTATCTCCTCTGATTTATATTTTAGTTTTTTAATAATACACTCTAGCAAACTATGTGACACTTTCATTACTGTCTACATGCTTGGGGTTAAAGATGAAGCTAGCATGCTATAAAATGCCTTTTAAAAAGGCAGAGTGTGTATACTTTGATTCCCAATTTTATGTTTATCTTCAAAAATATTATGAATAGATTTCAGAATGTTTGAACAATAATCTTTCCCCCTCCTGACAATAAGAATATGTATGTAAACTAAATAACTGTGTTGCAAGATAAATATTAATGATACATGAAAAAAACTGAATTATTTAAATGTTTTTGCAGCAATTTTACCAACTCTGTGATCCTCTGAGTAGAATTATCTTCACACGACCTTTCTGTTAAGGGGTGTGTGTGTTGGGGGCTGCATATGTGTGTATGTATAAATAAAGACATAATTTTTTCCTCTATAAAACATATGTTTTATTTTGATATAGAGATTCCCCATTGTGCTATGGGAAATTTTTCTCTTTTACATAGTTAAAACAGAGCTTCTCATATTTCCTAGGGCCTTTGTGAGGGGGTATGTCTTTCAATCTTGGCTCATAGATTTTAGTTCTACTCCCTATTCCATAGAATTGTGAATTCCTAGAGGGAAAGCACATCCTCTATAGTAAATAAATGGAACTCACAGTCTATCATCTTTAAAAGATTGAACTACGGTTGGAAAGAAAAAACTTAGAGCCAGATATAAATGGCTAGGATTGAGAGTGTGTGTTGTTAAATAGTAAATTATATACTGAATTTTTAAGGAAGGAGTTACAGAAACTTAAAAGCCAGAGAGGAAATGCCATCAGGAATGAATGGAACAACTTGCTGGGAAACGTAGACAAAATTGAATTTTTTAAATTGCTATTTGATTGATTCTATTTTCAGTTTTTATTCATACTTTTGCTGGTATAGACATAATTTTCAAATGGGTTTAATTTTTTTATATTTTTATAACCCACTGTTATATTCAGCATCAAAATTCTCCAATGGCATCTTTTTATATCAATGGAAAAGTGTTTTGAATGATATGATTGTGATTACTGATTGACAGTTAAGCATCTGAAGTTACCATGTTTCTACTGCCAAAACATGTCACCTCTTCATTTGGGCCTTATGTTGATTATTCTGGAAATATTTTCATTTGCAAGGTAGATTTCCCACCTTGTTATATGCTTTTTTGGGGCTATTTATATGACAAAGATTCTAGTAATCTGACAGGAAGAGCCAGGGTTTGAAGCATATATCAGAGTATGGGCCTAGATGAGAATTTAACATGCATCTAAAAGTCTTTCTCCCCTATCTCTCATGGTCTCAAAGCTTAGAAATATTTGTGTATGTGTGTGTATGTGTGTGTGTGTGATTTGTTGGTTTTAAATAAAGTTAATAGGTTTTCTTCAATCTAGTAATTATTTAGGGATTTTACTCTTAGGTTTTTAGAACCCTAGTGAAATAGATTAGCTCATACAATTTTGCCTTAGGAATTACATGTCAGAAATTCCAAATTCTCCTTCTTTCTCTTAACAATTGTGTCTTTACCCTACTTTTGTGTTATCAGCATACTTGTTTTATTCAAAAGATACTTTGAAGGGAGGGATTCTTTTTGTGATAATATTAATCTTATGCTGAGAAACAACGGTCTTTTTTCAAATTGAATGGTTTATTTGAAGTTTGACTGTCAAAATAATGCTTAAATATCCCCTTGGCTGGCTATTTACAGAGAGTTCTACCTACTGATAGGAGGTACAGAAGATCCAACTTTACCTACCTACTGATAGGAGGTACAGATAGGAGGTACTGATAGGAGGTACCTACCTACCTACTGTTAGGAGGTACAGAAGATCCAACAAATTATATTTGTTTAGAATATAATTACTAGTGTGTTCTACTGTTGTGACCATGCTAGTAATGGGATAAATGACATAGTAGAAATATCTGGACTAACCCTAGTGGCATGTTGTCATGGTTAATTTTACATGTCAACTTGACTGGATCATGAAATACCCAGACATTAGACTAAACATTATTTTTGGGTGTGCCTGAGAGGGTGTCTCTGGATGGGATTAGCTGTTTTTTTTTTTTTTTTTTTGCTTTTTTTTTTTCGTTTTGAGACAGGGTCTCACTCTGTCACTCAGGTTTCAGGCTGGATTGCAGTAGTGCAATCTCAGTTCACTGCAACCTCCACTTCCTGGGTGGGCTTAAACAATCCCCCAACCTCAGCCTCCCAAGTAGCTGGGACTGCAGGTGCACACCACCACGCCCGACAGGTGCATTTTCTGTAGAGACAGGGTTCGCCATGTTGCCCAGGTTGATCTTGAACTCCTGGACTCAAGCAATTCACCCACGTTGACTGCTGACAGTGCTGGGATTACAGGTGTGAGCCACCATGCCTGGTAGGGATTAGCATTTTAATTGGTAGCCTGAGTAAAGCAGATCACTCTCTCCAGTGTGGGTGGGCATCTAGTTTGTTGAAGGCATGAATAGAAGAAAATGCAGAAGGTGAGAGAATCCACCCCTTTGGCTTGAATGCTTGAGTTGGACATGGGTCTTTTGCCCTCAGATGGAGACATCCTTGGCTCCCCTGGTTGTCAGGCTTGAACTGGTTTGCAACACAGGCGTTCCTGGGTCTCCAGCTTGCAGATGGCACATCATGGAACTTCTCAGCCTCCACAATTGCATGAGCTAATTCCTGATAATAAACCTCATTCTGGATAAATATGTGTATAATCATGTGCTACCTTATGACATTTCAGCCCATGATTGACTGCATATATGGTAGTAGTCCTCTATTATTCTGTTTTTGCACTTCTATAAAGAAATACTTGAGACGGGGTAATTTATAAAAGAAAAATTTAATTGACTCATAGTTCTGCATGGCTGGGGAAGCCTCAGGAAACTTACAATCATGGTGGAAGGTGAAGGGGAAGCAAGGACCTTCTTCACCAGGCCGCAAGAGAGACAAGAAGCAAGAGCAGGGAAAACTGCCTTAGAAAACCATCACACCTTGTGAGAACTCACTCACTATCATGAGAACAGCATGGGGGAAACTGTGCCCATGATCCAATCACCTCCCACCTGGCCCCTCCCTCCACACATGGGGATTATGGGGATTGAAAACCTGGATGAGATTTGGGTGGGGACACAGAGCCAAACCACATCAGGTCCTATAAGAGTACAATACTGTATTTTTACTGTACCTTTTCTATGTTTAGGTATTTTTAGATACATGAATATTTACCATTGTTCTACAGTCGCCTACAGTATTCAATATAGTAATATGCTGTGTTGGTTTGCAGCTTAGGAGCGAAGGATACACCATATACCATCTAGGTTTGCATAAATATTCTGTATGATAGCACAATGACAATATCACCTAACAACACATTTCCCAAAACATTTCCCTTTCCCTGTGCTTAAGCAATGCATAGCTCTATATATTTGCATATCTATGCATGTATGTCAGTTAACTGTGTTGAGCCTCAGTTTCTTCATGAGGAGAATTGGTGATAATGATAACTTCCTAACAATGTTTTTTATGTTAAGAAGTAATGTACGTAAAGATCCTAATTAAGTACTTTGAGTACTACTGAAACTCACTAAGGAGTATCTCTTAATATCAAACCAGAAAAATGCCGTAAATGGCTTCATGACTCTGTAACCCTCAAAGGTCAATATTATCATCAAGGATAATTAGAAGAGAAATAGTAGTGACTGGAAAATAGGTAAGAGGTTAAGTGGTTGGCAAAGGAAAAATAAGATTTTTATTAATGCAACTATGAGAAGTTCACACACATTTGACAGTAAGTATGCTGAGGCCTTGGTCATAGTCTTTCTGTTTTTCTTAAAGAGTAGGGAGAAGGAGAGCAGATCAACCTAGGTTTTCTTTTTCTTTTTTTTTGTCTTCCCTGACATAAATTTATCATTATTGGACTCAAGTGATTTAAAAACTACATCTGTATTTTTCCTTGATTTCATTAGGCTTTTATGTCATGGTTGGCATTATGGAAATAATTTCAGGAGTTGGAAATCCTCGGGATAATAAGATTTTTAGAGTCAGAGTCTTTTCTCAAAATGAAAGATTCACTTAAATGACTGAAAGCTCAACTTTTCAATATGAGGTGTAAATATCTATTCAGTCTTCACTTTATCCACATGTACTATGTAGCCCTTCCCTTCCTCAATCACTAGCAAGAAATCCTCTGCTATACAGAATTTGCTCAGTTCTAGGAAATATTCCAGTCTCTCTCTTTGCTTTGCCCACAAATTCTGCCCTTTTTTTCCAAGGACACCTAGAATAATGTCTTTATTGAATTTAGATTCTCTTATCAGAGCAAGAAATTGTAGCAGCTCTTGCTTCCTGCCTTGCAAAATCCCAGAGTGAAAGAGTTGCAAAGGACCTGGCTATCTGCGGAGATACTGGATTCTTTGTGTTATGGGTTGCAAGAGAGTGGAAGAAATATTGGCAGAATAAATTTAATATCTGAATAAATTATGCTGCAACGGGATACACAGTTTTTAATTTTTTTAAATAAAAATTACTATCTCCCAACCCTATTGAGCTCCAAGTAAAATACTGATTTAGGTTAAAAACTATCTTTGAATCATGTCAACATTATAATATCTGGTCCAAGTAATTTATTTGATTATCACTAATGCAGATATCACTGAAAGCCTTCTTCATTTGTTAGAGATTACAGTTAGTGAAAACAGGTCTCACATCATTTGGGCTTTAACCATGAAGGGAGAAAATAAATTTGGACTTCAGTATTATTAAGCATGAAAGAGGTTTAATTTTTAACAAAACTTACGTGCATGTAATTTTTTAAGGCACCAAACTTCAGGTATAAAGAAGCTCCCTTATAACAGCAATCATATTTTATCTATTAAGAGCACTTAGAGACAGCAGGTATACCTATACAGGTGGCTTGGCTTTTGCACATTAACTAAAAGTTTTGGTGGCTATGACTTCAGGAGCAAAACAAAAGAAAATAGTATCAGTAGATGTGCTTCTTAGTGTTTAGGTCATTCTATTGCAGTTATATCCCTACTAACCAGAGTCGTTTTAAAATTTCATGTTATTTATTTGAAAGCATAGTGTGATTTTGTTCATGACACAAAACAACTGCTTGATTTTCAAAGAGCACAACAGGGACTGTGATTGTAAAGTAAGGTGTAGAGTTGAAGGAGCATGGGTTAAATTACAAGATAAAGAAGAGAGCTATTCGGGCTCAGTAAGTTATCCATTGAATTGGCAAGAGAGTGTTATAAACAGAATGTTTCTAATTGAAGGAAACAAGTCTTGAGCTAATTGGAATAAACATTTGGCTACCAACATACCTGGAACTCAACAGAGCATATTCCTTGCCATACCCTTGGCCTGTTTCAGAAGTCACAAGCCATGCATTTCTAATCTGCCACCTTGGATAGGATAAGGTTTCTCATAAAATGTCTTGAGCATTACCACTGTCTTATAAACAGCAATATAATCAGTGAATGGCAAATCTATTAGTGAAACCTTATGTATGCAGCAGTGTTGGGTGACCAATTGGCTGCAAAAACATGAAAAAGGTATTCAGGATGGGATCATTTCCAGACATTGTGTTCTTAGATCATTGATTCAGCTTTGCTCAGCTTCCACATGGCATGCAAGCAACACAGAATGATTATTCCAAATGCTCAATCTTACATGCTGGCTGATACTACTATCACAAGAAAGAAGAGCTTTCTTAAGAAAATCTGCCTTTGCAGTGTCTCAGCCACCAGCCCAGGAAAAGCAGGCCATTCAAACCTCAGTCTTCTCACTTTTCACTTTTAACATGAGACCTTTCTAGTAGTAAATTAAGCGTCCACATTAATGTCTAACACTTTTAGGCTCTAATCAACAGAAATAACCTAAAAGCTAGACAATTATCAATGTCTCTCTCTATGTGATCTCATTCCCATCCCTCTGAGTCTGTATTTCTCATTCTTGTTTGCTATAGCTTTGTCTTGCAAAATATAACACACATCAGAAATGCATGCAATGAAAATAGATAACTAAATTATCCCCAAAATAAAGCCAGGATAACAATCACCCAAATCGAGAAATAGTATATTTTAGCACCTGAGAAAGCTCTCTTGTGCCTTTTTGCAATCCTCTCTCTCCTTCCCTTCCAAAGATAACTATTACTGTTGTTAATTGTAATTACTTTCTTTATCGTGTAATCACTTAGGCATACTTAAACACTAAAATTTGGTTTTAATTATTTTTGAACTTTGTTTAAATTAAACCATATTATATGTGTGGTGTTGTGTTTGGTTCTTTTAACTTGTCATTTTGTTTGTGAAATTTATCCGTGTTTTCCTAGTTGCATCTTATTTTCATTAAGATTTAGTATTCTACTATATGATTATCTCACAATTCATGTATTTATTTATTTATTTATTTATTTTTGTTAGTGAACATCTAAATAGTGTTCAGTTTGAAGTTTATATTAGTCGGGATTTTCCAAAGAAATAGACCCAGTAAGACATATATACATATGGGTGCGGGGAGGAGGCAGAAAAAGAGAAATTGATTGATTGGTAGATTCGAAGGCAATGGTTCACGTGATTATGGAGACTGGCAAGTCCAAACTCTGCAAGGTAGACTCACAGGCTGGAGACCCATGGGAAAGTTTGTTGCAGTATTAGTCTGAAGGTGATCTAGGGGCAGAATTTCTTCCTTAATGGGGATCTCAGTCTTTTATCCTAAGGCTTTCAACTGAATATCAAAAGATTGTGGAAATTCATCTGCTTCATTCAGCCTACTGACTTAATCATACCTAAAAAATAACATTCACAGAAACATCTAGACTGCTGTTTAATCCAAAACTAGGTAATTGGCCTAGTCAGGCTGACATATGAAATTAACTATAGCAGAGCTATTAGGGAAAGTGCAACTCTGTACAATTTTGTGCACTTGTTTTTATAAACATAGTTATGCTTCCTCATGGAAGAAACGTAGGAATGAAACTGAATAATGCTAAACTGTTTTTCCAAGTTGTAGCACCACTTACTTTCCACTCAGCACTGCAGAAGCGGTCTTGTTGCTCTGTATTCTCTTTTGTTAAGTGGCTTCTTATATCCTTTGGGTATTTTTATATTAGCTGTTATTTTTTATTTGCTTTTTGTCTTTAGACATTTTAGATATGAGCTGTGTATTTGTTATACATGTTGCAAATAAACATTGTCTACTTTTTTTTGCCTTTTAAGTTTCTTAATAGTATCTTTTGATGAGTAGAGTTTCTTAATTTTAATGTAGCCAAGCTAGAGATTGGATCTGTAATTGTTAATGCATTTTAAAAAACATTTTATTATTTTAGAACACTTTTAGGTTTATATCAAGATTGAGAGAAAGGTACACAGATTTCTCATATACCTCTTGTGTCCCACACATGCATAGTCTCTCCCATTATCAACATCTCCTAACAGAGTGGTACGTACTATATTGACACATGATTATCACTCAAAGTCTATAGTTTACATTAGGGTTCACTCCTGGTGTTGTACATTCTATGGATTTGAACAAATGTGTAATGACATGCAACCACCATTGTAGTATCATACAGATGAAACCAATGTCCTAAAAATCCTCTGTGCTCCCTCCATTCATTCCTTCCTTCCCTCAAATCCATGCTAACCACTAATATTTGTACTGTCTCCATAGTTAACTTACCTTTTCCAGAATCTCATATAATTAGAATCATACAGTATATAGCCTTCTCAAACTGGCCTTTTTTTAAACCTAGTCATATGCACTTAAATTTTCTCCATGTCTTTTCATGGCTTGATAGCTCACTTCTTTTTAGTATTGAATAATATTTCACTATCTAGATATCTAGATGTACCGCAGTTTATTGTATTGATTAACTAATGGAAGGACATCTTGGTTTCTTCCAATTTTGACAATTATACATAAAGCTACCACAAACATCCATCTGCACATTTTTGAGTGGACATGTTTTCAATTCCTGTAAGTACCAAGGAACATGATTGCTGAATCTTATGGTAACAGTATTTTCAGTTTTGTGAGAAACTGCAAAATTATTTTCTAAAGTAGTTGTACTATTTTTCATTCCCTGCAGCAATGAATGAGAATTCCTGTTGCTCCTCATTCTCTACTGACATGTTCGGGATTGTCAGTATTCTGGATTTGGGCCCTCTAATAGGTGTGTAGTGGCATGGCATTATTGTTTAAATTTGTATTTCCCTGATGAAATATGATGCAGAACATATTATGCTTATTTGTCATTTATATTTTTGGTGAGTTGTCATAAGGCCTTTGGCTCCTTTTTTAATCAAGTTGTTTGTTTTCTTATTGTTAAGTTTAAAGGTTTTTTTGTACATTTTGGATAACAGTCCTTTATCAGATATGTCTATTGCAAATATTTTCTCTCAGTTTGTGATTTGTTGTTTTATTCTCTGCACAATGTCTTTCGCAGAGCATTTATTTTTAAATTTAATGACGTACTCCCTATCAATTCTTTCTTTCTTCCATGAATTGTGCCTTTAGTGTAGTATGTAAAAAGTCACCACCAAAGTCGAGATCATCTAGATTCTCTCCTATTCTATCTTCTAGGTTTATCATTTTGTGTTTTACATTTAGATTTGTGATATCTTTTGAGTTAATTTTTCGTGAAGGGTGTAAAGTCTGTGTCTTGGTTTATTTTTTTGCATGTGGATGTTCAGTTCTTCCAGTACCATTTGTTGAAAACACTATCTGTGTTACATTGTACTGCCATTGCTCCTTTACCAAAGATTGCTTGATTATATTTATGTGGGCATATTTCTGGGTCTTCTGTTCTTTTTCATTGATCTACTTGTCTGTTACTTCATTAATACCATACTGTCTTTGATTAGTGAAACTTCATATTAACCCTTGAAATTGAGTAGAGTCTGTTCTCAAACTTTATTCTTCTCCTTCAATATTGCATCGGCTACTCTGGGTCTTTTGCCTGTCTTTATACACCTTAGAATCAGTTTTTCAATATTCACAAAATAACTCACTACCATTTTATTGGGGATTGCATTGAATTATGTAGGTCAATGCAAGTTGGGAAGAAATGGCATCTTGACAATATTGCATCTTTTTATTCATCAACATAAAATATTTCTCCATTTATTTTGTATTTTGTTTTCTTCCATCAGAATTTTGTGGTTTTTCTTGCATAGACCTTGTAAATATTTTGCTAAAATTATATCTACATATTTTATTTTTGGAGTGTGCTACTACAAATGATATTGTTTTTATTTCAAATTTCAATTTTATTGCAGGTACAATAAGTCTTCAATTAACATCATTAATAGGTTCTTTGAAACTGCAACTTTAAGTGAAAGGACATATGAATTAAAAAAATTTTTTTTCTCTCATGAACATTTTTACAAAACTATACTAAATGAAATGATGTTACATCGTTTCACTTAAAGTCACAGTTTCAAAAAACCTATTGACAACATTAAGACTAAATTTATGTAGAAAATATTGGCCTTTTGTATATTAACCTTGTATCATGTAACCTCACCATGTGTAGTTGTTGATTAGTTCCAGGAGAATTTTGTCAGTTCTTTTGGATTTTCTATATATTCATGTCATTTGCAACCAGTTTTATTTATTTCCTAATCAGTAAATCTGTTATTTCCTTTTCTTGTTTTATTGCATTAACTAAGACTTCCAGTATGATTTTGAAAAACAATGAAGAGAGGGTATTCTTGCCTTATTCCTGATCTTGTCAGAAAAGCTTGGAGTTTCTCACCATTAAGTAAATATGGTTAGTAAAATAAGTTAGCTGTAGGTATTTTGTAGATATTCTTCATTAGCTTGAGGAAGTCTCTCTCTATTCCTAGTTTACTGAGAGTTTTTTTTCTCTAATCATAAATGAGTGTTGGATTTTGTCAAATGTTTTTTCTGTATCCATTGATATGGTCATATTATTTTTTATTCTTTTTCCTGTTGATATAACAGATGACTTTTTTTTCAATATTCAATTACCTTTGCATGCCTGGGATAAATCCCATTTAATCAGGTGTATAATTATTCTTTTTTTTGAGATGGAGTCTCGCTCTGTCGCCCAGGCTGGAGTGCAGTGGCGCTATCTTGGCTCACTGCAACCTCCGCCTCTTGGGTTCACACCATTCTCCTGCCTCAGCCTCTCGAGTGGCTGGGACTACAGGTGCCCGCCACCACGCTCGGCTAATTTTTTATATTTTTAGTAGAGACGGGGTTTCACCATGTTAGCCAGGATGGTCTCGATCTCCTGACCTTATGATCCACCCGCCTCGGCCTCCCAAAGTGCTGGGATTACAGGCATGAGCCACCATGCCAGGCCAATCAGATGTATAATTATTCTTATATATTGTTTAATTTGCTAAGAATTTTTGCATGTATGTTTGCAGAAGATATTTATCTTTAAATAATGTCTTAAGACATTGATCATTTAGATTCTTGTAATGTCTTTGTCTGTTTTTGGTATTAGGGTAATGCTTGTCTCATCAAAGGAGTTAAGAAACAGTTCCTCTGCTTCTACCATATCAAAAACATTTAGAGAATTGGTACAATTTTTTCTTAAATTTTTGGTAGAAGGTACCAGTGAACCTATCTGGGCCTGCTGCTTTCTGCTTTAGAAAGTTATTAATTATTGATTCAATTTCTCTTATAGATACAGGTCTATTCAGATTGTCTGTTTCTTTTTAGGTGAGTTTTGACAGATTGTGTTTTTCAAGTTATTGGCCCATCTCTCCCAGGCTATTTAATTTGTGGGCACAGAATTTTTGATAGTATTTCTTTTTATCTTTTTAATGTGCATGAAATCTTTATAATCTGTATTGGTGTCCCATTTTATTTCTAATATTAGTAATCTGTGTCCTATCTATCTTTTAGCTAGCCTGTTTAGTGTCTCATTTATTTTATGTATTTATTTATTGGATTCATTGATTTTTCTCTATTTTTTTTATTTTCAAGTTTGGTGAGCCCAGCTGTAATTTTTATTATTCCTTTTTTTCTGCTTACTTTGGATTGAATTTGTTCTCCTTTTTCTAGTGTCTTAAGGTTGGTTAGTGCTTTCTGATTCTGATTAAGAATTTTTGACAATGATTAGTAAATGTTATATCATATATTAGATGTCACATATTATATGTTAAATATTAAATATATACAATCTTCTGGGAGATGCATTATTTTGACTTCCACATGTAGATCTGCATCTACTTGGAAGTGACTTTGTATAAGATGTGAAGTAAACATCCACTTTTATTTTTTTACATGTGGATATCCGGTTATCCTATAATAATTTTTTAAAATAAATTAAATCTGTTTTTTATCAACTGTTCTGCAGTGTCATCTTTTTCTTAAATATCAATATATACATGGTATGTGTTGATTTTTTTATTTCATTAGTCTGTTTCTCTGTTGCTGCACTGATACCACACTATCATAACTACTATGTTTTATAATACATCTGTAATAAGGTTTTGTTTGAGATGCAAGGCGAAGAATCAGTTGCAGTTTTCTCATGTGGATAACCAGTTGTTATAGGACTATTTATTGGATAGTCCAAAATTTCTACATTATCTGAAATATCAAATTTCTCATGTAAATGTTTACAAATACATGTCTATTTGTGTATTCTTTATTTCATGTCATTGGTCAGTATTTTTTAGGGACTCATAGTATCTAAATTACTGTAGTTTAACAAAGCTATAGATTTGATACCTGGTAGAGTAAGACCAACTATATTCTTATTCTTATGTGTTTCTTCTTGGGTCTTTTATTTCTACATACATTTTAATGTAATTTGTTATGTAACCCCCCAAAAATATTCCTGTCAAAATTTTGATTATAATTGCATTTTATGTAAGTAATGTGAAGAGAATAACATCTTTGCCATATGAAGTCTTTATACTAATGATTGTGGTATATTACTCATATATTGAAGTGGTCTTTATGTTCTTTCAATGAATGTGGCATATTACTTCTTTTTTTTAAGGCAATGTTTTACATTTCTTCAAAACATGAATTTTCTCTATCAATATCATCTATTTATATATTTTATTAGGTTTATTTCTAGGTACCTTACATATTTTTCATTTATTTACCTTGATGACAATGATAATGCTCTCTACCTTTTTGTTGCCAATATATGAAAACACAATTAATTTTTGTTATTAATGTTACATGTGGTTATCTTGTTAATCTCTTATTAACTTGTTATTTTGTCTGTACCTCTTGGGGAAGGTGTTTATTTCATTTGCAATAGTTTGGTTTTTTTCTTTTCCAGAGTTTTAAGAATGTAGCTATCTTTATTTGTTGACTATTTTTATGTTTTAGATATATTTTTTAAAACATCATAAAGATAGATGATTTTGTCCAGCTGATCTGACATTTGATATTTTTATTTTCTAATTTTGTCTATTTATATTTATTAATATTAGGCATTTTAATTTCAGTATTTTTTGTTTTCTTGTTTTGTCTTTGTTTTTTATTTGTTTTCATGCTATATTTCTGTTCTCCAAATTGAATAATAGAAATAAGGGCAAATGGTTTTTAAAAAGACAAAAAAATTCAAACAATATACTAAAAATCCATGTATATGTCTTACTTGCTATTGTAAAGGTTGCTAAGAAATTAAAAAAAAAACATTATTATCACTATAGTACTAGACACCATTTTCCATAGTGCCACTTGGTACAGAATTTTTAATATTTTCATGTAACAATTATCTATTAAATTTAATTATATACGAACATTTAATCTTATTTTCTTATAGCCATCTTTCCTCAGGATCATCTGGATTTATTATTTTTTCTCTTGCTTCACATGCTGAAATCTGCATAGTTATGCTGAAAAATTATGTTGCTCCTAACAATTACCTGAAATGATTGTATTCAGTTGTAAGACCCTTTCCTTTTCCCTGCCGATACTGGGTTTTTACTCATCTTGCAATATTTTTATCTCCTAAGGTGGTTTTTTGTTTTTTGGTTTTTTTGCCGGGCGGGGGGGCGGTTCTTTGTCTTTGACGTCGGCTCTTTTCCTTCTCTTCTCATCATTTGTCTTCTACCCCTCTACTATCAAAACCATTTCCATTTTAAGTGCATATTTACCATAAAACCAAGAACAAATAGAAAAGTTGAAATAAAAGAAGTATTTATCTCATGTTGCTGGTTACGCAAGTTGATAAATTACTGGTTCAAGGATTTTGGATTACTTAACTATATACATACTGGTTATGCCAGAGAGGATGAACTATGTATTTTAAGATCTATTTTTTCTAGCAGTTACCCCTGTAGAAGTTTCTGTTTCCAGGTCAGCATTGTGGAAGTTTCTGTTTCCACATCAGCATCTGCATATGTAGATCCATGATCCATGAGAAGTGGAAATTTAGAGAGGTAAGTTCATGAATATCATTTAAGCAAATGTTATTTTCACTCGACTTTGAGGTGCAGTTGGGATTTGGGGCACATTCTTTTACACAAATCATCAAACTTAGATCTGTGCCCTCTGTTTCAAGATTGAGGGCATTCTCAACACTCTTTTATCTTGAGCTCTATGTGAATTGCAACTTCTTGTATCTGTTCCCAAAAGATAACTCATAAATGAAAAACCTACAGTGACATTAATGAGTCATACAATTGGCAAACTTAAAAATCAAAATTCCTTGATCAGGGCAAAAATTATGATGCCTAATACCTTTAGCACTTGTTACTACATTGTTCTAAGTACTTTGTGTACAGTAATTTCTTTAAACTTTACTACCATACCACAAGATAGGTGTTCTATATTTTGGATGAGGTTAATTAATTTTCCTTAGGTCACACAACAAGTTATTAATTTGCACCCATATAATATGACTTCAGAACCGATTCTCTTAACTGTCACACTCAACTTCCTCAAAGTTAGTAATAGGGGAATTCAATTAAAGTTCTGGTTTTCGGTTCCAAAGACGGTTATCTGATGCTTTGTCCAAGAATAGACAGGCTGGTAGATATTTACAGTAACTGGTATGTACGTATGCATTGTTTTATAAGATATCACAATTGGGCTCACTAATCAAAAATTAAGATATTCAATTAGTATTTTATTCTTCTTCTTCTCTCTCTCTCATTTGATTGCTTTATTTGCCAGCTACCGTGATTCAGTGCAGGATTTGGCCTACATTCATTTTTATCCAATATAAACCTTGCTGAAGTCCTAAACTTTGCATACTTACTGCCAGCCAACTTTATTATTTTATGAAGTTAGAAAAGCTGGATCTTTCCTGTTTCACTCAGATAAAAGTATCTTGGCTTTCCCTACTCCACTGTGATCAGGCTAACCATATGGAGTTTTTCTCTTAATTTTCTTGCTTTTTATATCATAAGCAAACACATTTTGAGATATACAATATAGCAGAACTAGTATAGTCATTAATTGGCAGTGGGTTTAATATATGAAATAGGATATTAGTTAATAGCAAACTATTAAGCTGTAGTTACCTGGGTTCAAGTCCCAGCACTCTTTTAGATACACAACCTTAAGTAATTTACAAAAAAACTTTCTGTGCCTCTGATTTCTCATTTATAAATGTAAAGATGTTGACACTCATTTTAAATATATCCTAGACTTGTTATAATAATTAAATGAATTAACATGTATAAAATGAATTCTGCCTTTTACAGGGTATGTGTCATATAATTACTAACATGTTATTAATAGTCTGTCTTTTTTGAGTTAGAAAAATTTAACTTTAATTGAAAAAATATATATATACACACATACACAAATACATGTATAGTTACAAACAGTAACAACGAATATAAATAAAAGTCATTATGTTGTAGAGGAATGATATGGTTTGTCTGTGTTCCCACCCAAAATATCATTTTGAATTGTTATCCTCATAATCCCTATGTGTCAAGGGCAGAACCAGTTGGAGGTAATCAAATCATGGGGGTAGTTTCCCCCATGTTGTTCTCGTGATAATGAGTTCTCATGACATCTGATGGTTGTATAAGTGTCTGGCACTTCCCCTGCTTACATTCACTCTGTCCTGCCACCCTGTGAAGAAGGTGCCTGCTTCTTATTTGCCTTCCACCATGATTTTAAGTTTCCTGAGGCCCCCCCACCAATGTAGAAGTGTGAGTCAATTAAACCTCTTTCTTTTATAAATTACCCAGTGTTGGGTATTTCTTCATAGCAGTGTGAGGATGAACTAATACAGTAAGTTGGTACTGAGAGTTGGGTGCTGCTGTAAGGCCTGGAAATGTGAAAGTGACTTTGGAACTGGGTAGCAGGCAGAGGTTAGAACAGATTGGAGGGCTGAGAAGAAGACAGGAAAATCTGGGAAAGTTTGGAACTTCCTAGAGACTTGTTGAATGGCTTTGACAAAATGCTGATAGTTATATGGACAATGAAGTCCAGGCTGAAATGGTCTCAGATGCAGATGAGAAACTTGTTGGGAACTGGAGTAAAAGTCACTCTTGCTATGCTTTAGCATAGAGACTGGCAGCATTTTGCCCCTTCCCCAGAGATCTGTGGAACTTTGAACTTGAGAGAGATGATTTAGGATATCTGGCAGAAGAATTTCTAAGCAGCAAAGCATTCAAGAGGTGAACAGAGAATAGAAGTTTGGAAAATTTGCAGCCTGATGATGCAATAGAAAAGAAAACCCCATTTTCTGAAGAGAAATTCAAGCATGCTGCAGAAATTAGCATGAGCAACAAGAAGCCAAACGTTAATTGCCAAGAAAATGGGAAAAATGTCTCCAGGACATGTCAGAGACCTTTGCGGCAGCCCCTCCCATCACAGGCCTGGAGGCCTAGGAGGAAAAAAGGTTTTGTGGGGTGAGCCCAGGGCCCTCTTGCTCTGTGCATCTTCAGGACATGGTGCCCTGTATCCCAGCTGGTTCAACTTCAGCCATGGCTAAAAGAAGCCAAGATACAGCTTAGGCCATTGCTTCAGAGGGTGTTACCTCAGAGTCTTGGCAACTTTCATGTGGTGTTGGGCCTGTGGGTGCACAGAAGTCAATAACGGAGGGTTGGGAACGTCCAGCTAGATTTCAGAGGATGTATGGAAATGCTTAGATGTCCAGGCAAAAGTTTGCTGCAGGGATGAAGCCCTCATGGAGAATTTCTGCTAGGGCAGTGCAAAGGAAAATGTGGGGTGTGAGCCCCCAAACAGAGTCCCCACTGGGGCACTGCCTAGTGGAGTTTTGAGAAAAGGGCCACTGTTTTCCAGACCCAAGAATGGTAGAGCTACTGACAGCTTACACCGTGTGCCTGGAAAAGCCACAGATACTCAAGGACAGCCAGTGAAAGCAGCCAGGGGGGCAGGGGAATTGGACTCTGCAAAACTACAGGGATGGACCTGCCCAAGGCCCTGGGAGCCCACCTTTTGCATCAGCATGACTTGGATGTGAGACATGGAGTCAAAGATCATTTTGGAACTTTAAGGTTTAATGACTGCCCTATTGGATTTTGGACTTGCATGGGGCTTATAGCCCCTTTGTTTTGGCCAATTTCTTCCATTTGGAATGGGTATATTTAGCCAATGCCTGTATCCCCATTGTATTTAGGAAGTAACTAACTTACTTTTTATTTTACAGGCTTATAAGTGGAAGGGACTTGCATTGTTCTAGATGAGACTTTGGACTTGGACTTTTGGGTTAATGCTGGAATGAGTCAAGACTTTGGGGTACTGTTGGAAAGGCATGATTGTGTTTTGAAATGTGAGGACATGAGATTTGGGAGGGGCCAGTGGTGGAATAATATAGTTTGGCTGTGTCCCCACCCAAAATGTCATTTTGAATTGTTATCCTCATAATCCCTATGTGTCAAGGGCAGAACCAGTTGGAGGTAATCAAATCATGGGGGTAGTTTCCCCCATGTTGTTCTCGTGATAATGAGTTCCCATGACATCTGATGGTTTTATAAGCGTCTGGCATTTCTCCCGCTTACACTCACTCTGTCCTGCTGCCCTGTGAAGAAGATGTCTGCCTTCCACCAAGATTGTCAGTTTCCTGAGGCCTCTCTAGAAATGTGGAACTGTGAGTCAATTAAACCTGTTTCCTTTATAAATTACCAAGTCTTGGGTATTTCTTCATACGAGCATGAGAATGGATTAATACAAGGCTATATATCAATGAAACCTAACTAAGCCAGGGACATAGGTGAGAATTTTTTTTTCCAGTGTTTGACACTCAAAGTAAGAATGATTCATAAATAGATGGTAATATGCGCAAGTAGTGGAAATTGCACTGGCAAAGATTCCATGAAGAAGGAAGAATGGCCTGTTTAAAGAATGGAAAGGATCAGGCTGAGTGCAGTGGCTCATGCCTGTAATCCCAGCACTGTGGGAGTCCAAGGCAGGTGGATTACCTGAGGTCAGAATTTCAAGACCAGCCTGGCCAACATGGTGAAACCCGCTCTGTACTAAAAATACAGAAATTATCCGGGAATGGTGGCATGTGTCTGTAGTCCTAGCTACTTGGGAGGCCAAGGCAGGAGAATCTCTTGAACCCAGGAGGCAGAGGTTGCAGTGAGCCAAGATTGTGCCATTGCACTCCAATCTGGGCAACAGAGTGAGACTCCATCTCAAAAAAAAAAATGAAAAGGATCCAGTATGGTTTGAATTTAAAGACAGAAGAGGAAATGGAAAGAAATAATTCTTTAGAGTTAATCAAAGATAGTACAGAGTCATGTAAACCATGCTAATAGTTTGGTCTTTATTCCAGTAATAAGAAATATCCACTAAATAGGTGGCTAAATTCATCAGTCATGTGTCCATGTTCATCATAAAGAGGTTACTCTGGCCAGCAGTTTCTATTACAATCTACCAGTCATGTTTGGCCAATTCCCACAAATCAGATGGTTGCATTTTCCCTATTAGCTTCAGGTTTCTTCTTTTTGTTTATTCCTCCCTCTTATGGACTGAATTGTGTCCTCCTCTTCCCTCAAATTCGTATGTCAAAGCCTTAATCTTCAGTACTTTAGAATGACTGCAATGGAATTAGAGCCTGTAAAGAGGTAATTAATTTAAAATGAAGCCATTAGAGTAGGCCCTAATCTAATCTGACTCACTGACATTTTTATAAAAAGAGGAGATTAGGATATACAGATAAATATCAGAGCTGTCCATGAACAGAGTAAAACCATGTGAGAATACAATGAAAAGGTGGCTATCAGTAAGCCAGAGAGAAGGGCCTCAAGAGAAACTAAATCAGCTAGCACCTTGATCTTGAACTTCCAGCCCCCTAAACTGTGAGAAATAATTTTCTATTGTTTAAGCCATCCAGTCTGTAGTATTTTTATGGCAACCCTACCAAACAAATATACCCCCCTCTCTTTTTGTCTTTTCTATTTTTAAATATTAAATCTGCACCCCTGTCAGTGGAAATTATCATGATAAACCATTTGATATTGAAAAGATTGTAAGTTATTATTTTGGGGCTCCTCTAACATGCTATTTTCCAAAGGTTATTGATTATAGCTAAAATAAATTCAGTTTGGCAAACAAACATTAATGTGGTATCATGTCCTGTGACTTTGATTTTAGCAAAGCTCCTATTGAAGCCCTGGAATTCAAGCCTGAGTACTAGTTCACCATTCACAGCCTTGCAGTTGGAGCACTTGGATAGTTCTAATAATTCCTTGCATGACTCTCAATAATTAATGCTTTGGTTGTTTTAAATGTTTCAATACCAAAAAAAAAAACCTTACACCAAGTGTCAGATGTTCAAATTATAATACAAAATAGATGTTCTGCAGTAATGTACATGAAATTAATTCTATCCAGAGTTCTGGTAAAAATTAGAAACCATTTACATGCTGGGCTGTGGTAGTTTATGTGTCACTAGACCCCTGTCTCTGCAACCATTTTCTCTTAAATCTTTGCAGTCCATTAATATTTTGTACTCACTTAGTCTCTTGATGGCTCTGATGATTCTTAATTGAATTTCTCATAGGCAGTCCCAGTGGTAGGTTTGTTACAACTAACAACTAATAATGATATGCCATTATGGCTAAAACAACTACTCTCACTTTAATTATTAATAATAATAGTAATGTCTGTCTAGTTACTTCTAAGAAAACATGAAAGTACATTGATTAATTAACAGACCATTCCAGCATATAAAGCATAGTTTAAAATTTTTTTTAATGTATTTACTTTTAACTTCAGGTGCCCTGGATTGAGTTAATCATATTCCTGTAGCACCTGGAGCGTTAGTACAGATCTGCCAGATCTGCCAATGAACCTCTGTATTTTATTTATGCATTTGTTTATTTTCTCATAGGCAATATCCCAAATATGATTTTTAAAAAAGTTATTTGTTTTGGTTGTCATAAAACTTGTACACATCTTTTTTTTGCACAATTGCTATATTCTCTATGTGTTCTATTTTGTTTTCTTTCAGCAGTGTTTCTTAGGACCATTTTTCTTTTTTAAAAACGAATGAAATTGTTTATAACCTCTCATTTGGGAAAAGAATACAAACAACAAAGCCTCTATGGTATATTATGCTTACTGCTCCCCTAGTCTGATGTCCAATTAAGCAAGTGATGCTCCTATGCTACCTATGTATGTATAAATGAAAGCAAGTGATTCTACCTATGTAGAATGAGACAAATCCCAAGCAATATCTTCTTAATGTAACATTTTTCAAATTTAACATTTTAGTAGCTCAGGTACACATTTCATTTGGAGTACTAAATCTCAAAAGCCCATTGAAAGCTGTCTTGGGTAAGAGAAACATGCATCTGATTAAGACTAAAAATGTTATTAAAGAAGGTAGAGAGAGGTACTGGCCAACCAATGTAATTATAGTTTCTTGCCTTTTTTAAACAACTGGAAGGATTTGACCATGCATGTGCTTCTAGTGGAGAGTAGAGTAGGTAAGCATCAGTTAAGATTCATTCTATGGCTTCACAGAAGACAGTAAATAGCAGCAGGGCACTCAAAGTAACCCCAGAGTAGGGCTCGTGTCTATGGACTTGGGTTATATGGGTATTACTCTAAGTTAGGAATAGCAATATTTGGCTGCATCTATTCAGGAGATGCAGGAAAGTGGAGAGTAAAACACAGAAGCAGTTCATCTCAAATCTTTTGTATCTACCTAGAAAAGGAAGTAAATGGCTAATGGTATAGGTAAGGTGTTTTGGCTTTGCAGATTGAAATTGCCCATAAATTCAACGCATTTACATGAAATCTGTCTGCAAATGTTATGGGCATCATTTATATAATTTTTTCTGTTACTTAAAACTATTAATATAATTCAATGATAAGAGTGCTTGTCCTGATTTCAGGTATTCTGAGAAAAGCTAGAAGAGAAAATAGAATGAGACACATCCCAAGCAGTATCCTCTTAAGTAGATTTTCCAGGGGGATTAATGTGCAAACAGCCACATGTTTTATGTACTTATGGATAAGTGGATGAATGCTCTCTGTGGGTGGTACAGCGTGTTTGGCCAGAATAAGGGTCAGCAGACTACAGTGTGTGGGTTATATTTGGCCAGCTGCCTGTTTTTATAAATGGGGTTTTACTGGGACACAGCAACACTCATTTGTTTACAGATCAGCTATAGCTGCTTTTGTGATAAAATTGCAGTGCTGAGTAGTTGCAACAGAGACTGTTTGGCTTGCAAAGCCTAAAATATTTATTCTGGCTTTTTACAAGCTTGACAATCCTTTGACTAAATCAAACCAAGTCAAGTTTCAGAAGTGAGTATAAACCAAAATGAAGAAGACTGGATAAAAAACAAATTTTGAGAAGAGGTTAATCTTAACTCTTAGCATCATATTGAGGGTGAATCCTGACAATCTAGAGAAAGTAGAAGTAGATTGATAATGGACCTGACTTAGGGATGAATAGATAAAGAACCCAAATGTAGGTATGTAGATTAGAAATAATCTGTACAGACAATGAGCTAAGTTGAATTTTGTAGCTTTCATGTGTGATTTGGCAACTATTTGCAGTCTTCATATTTTGGTTATTGAAATGACAAAGAAGTTGTAATTGAGTCTGTAGGCACTTAGTTTCTGAGTATATCCTCAGAATTTAGGTGCTAGGAACAAAGGCACAAAGTTAATGCAACATCAGTTTATTTGCTAACAAAAATTGCAGGTGAGCAAGGCTAGCCCTTCATATTCACTGTATATTTCTTATTTTCACATGTCATGTGCTCTGGTAAGTGACTATAAAGGAAAAATGGTAGGTTTCCTTATTCTAGTGAAAAAAAACACACTCAACTTGGGGTGGAAGTATGGTCTGAGAATTACTCTTTTAGGAACAATATTTTCAGCAGAAAAGGTTATCTCCTAGAAAAAATTATGAAGACCCTTTTTGAACGCTCCTGAGTTTCTAGTGTTCCTCTAGCCAAACCCTCTGTATGAAAACCTCAGCTCATTTCAAACAAGCTGATTTCCAGTTAGAAGTCAGGTAAAGAGAAATTTAAATGAATTCAAATACAAGACATCTAATTATAAGCCTTAATTAAATATGCCAATAACAAGTATTAACTGCCCTCATAAGGCTGGGACTGTGAGTATAGGTAAGGAGGATACTGAAGAGTAGTTCTACATTCATTTCAGTTAAGAATAAAATTTCTAAAAACCTCTCTCTTAAATTATAATTGCCTGACCTTTAGTTAGATGTCAAACATAAAGTCTGAAGTTTTACACTGGCATATTATTATCTAATATTTTATAGTGGCATCTTTTTAAAAGGATAAGGGTATAAATGGATGGAGTATATATTTTGAGAAGACAGGAATCCAACTGATTGTTACATGCGGTGAAGTGTTTATATGGTCTAACTTTGGAAAGTGATTTTAATGTTAAAGGCAGAAAAATCAAACACATTTCCTGAAATGCCTCAATTTTAACTAGAAACTTCATTGACAAATTCTAAGAAGCAGCTTCACAGTTAAGCAAAACTTTCTAATTGCTGTGTACCTGTGCTTTGCAATAATATATATGTAATAGTCTGGAGAAAGTTGTATGCAGTTTTGGGCTTCTGTTTATGGTCATGTGACCATTTGGAATCTTAGGTGAGTTTGTAATATAAATTAGAAATATGTGTGATTGTTATTACTTTGAATGAAGAAAGAACAACTTCTAGATTATTTAAAAAGTTTCAAAATATTTCTTACTTTAACAGAATAATCATAGATATTTTTATAAGTTTTATTTAGTTAAAGTAAAAGTAGAGGACAATGAATTAGAAAGAATTGAAGGGATCAGGGCCTCCTGTTTCTGCTTTTGACACGGTGCTGGATATAAAGAATGCTGGACACATATGAAACCAGGCTAATATTATGAAATAAAGAGGCTCTTTTCAGCCATTATTGCTGTAGTTCAATACTCACTGAGGAGGCTGAGCTTGGCAGTGAGAGCTGGGCTGGCTAAACTTAAATGGGAAAGGCTGCGGTGCCACTATGATTAGATTAATCCTATTTATAGAAATATTATTTATAATTCATATTTTAGCACCTCGGGGAAGAACAGCAACAAAGTCTAAAATCCTAATGACACTTTGGCAATACGTGGAATATGATACGACTATTGCTAATCCTTGTATTTCATCTTTAATTTCAGGGATAGTATCTTTTTTGTTAGCAATTTCCAATCTTCAAACAAAACTCATTTCTCACCCAAAAACATCAATACTATTAATGTGAAGATCTCCTTTAGTGTCCTCTAACATCCCATGATCCTCAGTAATAGGCCTCAGTTTTCAGCCATAGCTTTGAATAATAGCAGTGTTCACTTTGCAATGTTAACGCCTGTCCTCCTAGGCCACATTGAGTTCCAGGGATTAGCAACATGAACATATCTTTTTATGTCACCTATTTTAATGCTGTGGTCTGAATGTTTGTGTCCCTGCTAAAATTCATATATTGAAACCTAATCATCAAGATGATGGTCTTACAAGGTAGGGCTTTGTGAAGTGATTAGGTCATTGATGGCTTCACCCTTGTGAATGGGATTAAAGATCTTATAAAAGAGGCTCATAGAGCTGCTTTCTCCTGCCATGTGAGGACCATCTTTGAAAAAGAAAATAGGCAGTCACCAGAGACCATATCTGCTGGAATTAACCAGCCTTAAGTTCTTGATTATAGCATCCTGAAATGATTAGGACACCTCATGAAGCCACTTTGTTTTATTTGGCTTTTTAATAAGGCAACTACAGAAAAAAAGTAACCAAATTCATCTTATTTTTTAAAGCAAGTTGTCAATGCTGTGGAATAAATTTTCAATATCTATTCAAACTAAACAGGGTTTTCCAATAAGTCATGCCTATTTTCTTTTTTCATTTTATAAAATAATCTACCTAAATAAAAATAAAAGCCTATGTTAAGAGCATTTTTTTTTTCTAATTTTTTTTTCAGTTTACAGTTCAACATGATAATAGCTTGGGATTTGTTTCTCCTTCATGTGGGTATATATTGACCCTCACAGTTTCTGGAAGCAGACAAAGTTGTAATTGTACTTACTTGGGAAAGACTACTTAACTTTTCTAGGTCTTAATTTTCTCATTTATAAAGTGGGATGTTGTGAGCCTCAATTGAGGCAATGTACATGCAATATAAAGATGATTAGGACATTATTTACTTAATTTTATTTATTTCATTTTTTATTATACTTTAAGTTCTGGGATACATGTGCAGAATGTGCAGGTTTGTTACATAGGTATACATGTGCCATGGTGGTTTGCTACACCCAACAACCCGTCATCTACATTAGGTATTCCTCCTAATGCTATCCCTCCCCTTGACCCTTACCCCCGACACGCCCTTGTGTGTGATGTTTACCTCTCTGAGTCCATGTGTTCTCATTGCATGTGTCTTTATAGTAGAATGATTTATAGTCCTTTGGGTATATACCCAGTAATGGGATTGCTGGGTCAAATGTATTTCTGATTCTAGATCCTTGAGGAATCGCCACACTGTCTTCCACAATGGTTGAACTAATTTACATTCCCACCAACAGTGTAAAGGCATTCCTATTTCTCCACATCCTTTCCAGCATCTGTTGTTTCCTGTTTTTAATGATGGCCATTCTAACTGCAGTGAGATGGTATCTCATTGTAGTTTTGATCTGCATTTCTCTAATGACCAATGATGATGAGCATTTTTTCATATGTTTGTTGGCTGCATAAATACCTTCTTTTCAGAAGTGTCTGTTCATATCCTTTGCTCACTTTTTGATGGGGTTGTTTGTTTTTTTCTTGTAAATTTGTTTAAGTTCCTTGTAGATTCTGGATATTAGCCCTTTGGCAGATGGATAGATTGCACAAACTTTCTCCCATTCTGTAGGTTGCCTGTTCAGTCTGATGAGAGTTTCTTTTGCTTTTATTTTTATCCTGAGACTTTGCTGGAGTTGCTTATCAGCTTAAGGAGTTTTGGGGCTGAGACAATGGGGTTTTCTAAATATACAATCATGTCATCTGCAAACAGTGACAATTTGACTTCCTCTCTTCCTATTTGAATACGCTTCATTTCTTTCTCTTGCCTGATTGCCCTGGCCAGAACTTTCAATACTATGTTGAATAGGAGTGGTGAGAGAGGGCATCCTTATCTTGTGCCGGTTTTCAAAGGGAATGCTTCCAGTTTTTGCCCATTCAGTATGATATTGGATTTGGGTTTGTCATAGATAGCTCTTATTATTTTGAGATACGTTCCATCAATACCTAGTTTATTGAGTGTTCTTAGCATGAAGGTGTGTTGAATTTTATTGATGGTCTTTTCTGCATCTATTGAGATAATCATGTGGTTTTTGTCATTGGTTCTGTTTATGTGATGAATTACCTTCATTGATTTGCATATGTTGAACCAGCCTTGCATCCCAGGGATGAAGCCGACTTGATTATGGTGGATAAGCTTTTTGATGTGCTGCTAGATTCAATTTGCCAGTATTTTATTGAGGATTGTTGCATCGATGTCCATCAGGGACAATGGCCTGAAATATTCTTTTTTTTTGTGGTGTCTCTGCCAGGTTTTGGTATAAGGATGATGCTGGCCTCATAAAAAGAGGGAGGATTCCCTCTTTTTCTATTGTTTGGAATAGTTTCAGAAGGAATGGTATCAGCTCCTCTTTGTACCTCTGGTAGAATTTGGCTGTGAATCTGTCTGGTCCTGCGTTTTTTTGCTTGGTAGGCTATTAATTACTGCCTCAATTTCAGAATTTGTTATTGGTCTATTCAGGGATTCGACTTCTTCCTGGTTTAATCTTCGGAGGGTGTATGTGTCCAGGAATTTATCCATTTCTTCTAGATTTTCTAGTTTATTTGTGTAGAAGTGTTTGTAGTATTCCCTGATGGTAGTTTGTATTTCTGAGGGATCAGTGGTGATACCCCCTTTATCATTTTTATTGTGTTTATTTGATGGATCTCTCTTTTCTTCTTTATTAGTCTGGCTAGCGATCTATCTATTTTGTTAATCTTTTCAAAAAACCAACTCCTGGATTCATTGAGTTTTTGAAGGGTTTTTCGTGTCTCTATCTCCTTCAGTTGTGCTCTGATCTTAGTTATTTCTTGTCTTCTGCTAGCTTTTGAGTTTGTTTGCTCTTGCTTCTCTAGTTCTTTTAATTGAGATATTAGGGTGTCAATTTTAGATCTTTCCTGCTTTCTCTTGTGGGCATTTAGTGCTATAAATTTTCCTCTAAACACTGCTTTAGCTATGTCACAGAGATTCCGGTATGTTGTGTCTTTGTTCTCATTGGTTTCAAAGAACTTATTTATTTCTGCCTTAATTTTGTTATTTACCCAGTAGTCACTCAGGAGCAGGTTGTTCAGTTTCCATGTATTTGAGCCATGTTGAGTGAGTTTCTTAATCCTGAGTTTTAATTTGATTGCACTGTGGTCTGAGGGACCACAGTTGTTATGATTTCCATTCTTTTGCATTTGCTGAGGAGTGTTTTACTTCCAATTATGTGGTCAATTTTAGAATAAGTGCTTTGTGGTGCTGAGAAGAATGTATATTCTGTTGATTTGGGGTGGAGAGTTCTGTAGATGCCTATTAGGTCCACTTGGTCTAGAGCTGAGTTCAAGTCCTGAATATCCTTGATAATATTCTATCTCATTGATCTGCCTAACATTGACAATGGGGTGTTAAAGTCTCCCACTATTATTGTTTGGGAGTCTAAGGCTCTTTGTAGGTCTCTAAGAACTTGCTTTATGAATCTGGGTGCTCCTGTATTGGGTGCATATATATTTAGGATAGATAGCTCTTCCTGTTGCATTGATCCCTCTACCATTGTGTAATGCCCTTCTTTGTTTTTTTTTTTATCTTTGTTGATTTAAAGTCTGTTTTATCCAAGACTAGGATTGCAACCCCTCCTTGTTTGTTGCTTTCCATTTGCTTGGTAAATATTCCACCATCCCTTTGTTTTGAACCTATGTGTGTCTTTGCACATGAGATGGGTCTCCTGAATACAGCATACAGATGGGTCTTGATTCTTTATCCAATTTGCCAGTGTGTGTCTTTTAATTGGGGCATTTAGTCCATTTTCATTTAAGGTTAATATTGTTATGTGTGAATTTGATCCTGTCATTATGATGCTAGCTGCTTATTTTGCACATTAATTGATGAAGTTTCTTCGTATTGTTGACGGTCTTTACATTTTGGTATGTTTTTGCAGTGGCTGGAACAGGATTTTCCTTTCCATATTTAGTGCTTCCTTCAGGAACTCTTGTAAGGCAGACCTGGTGGTGACAAATCCCTCAGCATTTGCTTCTCTCTAGAGGATTTTATTTCTCTTTCACTTATGAAGCTTAGTTTGGCTGCATATGAAATTCTGGTTTGAAAATTATTTTCTTTAAAAATGTTGAATATTGGTCCCCATTCTCTTCTGGCTTGCAGGGTTTCTGCAGGGGATCCGCTGTTAGTCTGATGGGCTTCCCTTTGTGGGTAACCTGACCTTTCTCTCTGGCTGACCTTCACATTTTTTTCCTTCATTTCAACCTTGGTGAATTTGACGATTATGTGTCTTGGGGTTGCTCTTCTCGAGGAGTATCTTTGTGGTGTTCTCTGTATTTCCTGAATTTGAATGTTGGCCTATCTTGCTAGGTGGGGGAAGTTCTCCTGGATAATATCCTTAAGTGTCTTTTCCAGCTTGGTTCCATCCTCCCTGTCAGTTTCAGGTACACTAATCACATGGAGTTTTGTTTTTTTCACATATTCCCATATTTCTTGGAGGCTTTGTTTGTTCCTTTTCATTCTTTTTTCTCTAATATTGTCTTCATGCTTTATTTCCTTAAGCCGATCTTCAATCTCTGATATCCTTTCTTCTGTTTGATAGATTTGGCTGTTGATACTTGTGTATGCTTCACAAAGTTCTCGTACTGTGTTTTTCAGTTCCATCAGGTCATTTATGTTGTTCTCTAAACTGGTTACTTTAGTTAGCAGTTCCGGTAACTTTTCATCAAGGTTCTTAGCTTCCTTGCACTGGGTTAGAACAAATTCCTTTAGCTCGGAGGAGTTTGTTATTACCCACCTTCTGAAGCCTACTTCTGTCAATTTGTCAAACTCATTCTCCATCCAGTTTTGTTCCCATGCTGATGAGGAGTTGGGATCCTTTGGAGGAGAAGAGGCATTCTGGCTTTTGGAATTTTCAACATTTTTGCACTGGCTTTTCCTCATCTTTGTGGATTTATGTAGTTTCGATCTTTGATGCTGACGACCTTTGGATGGGGTTTTTGCATGGGTGTCCTTTTGGTTGATGTTGATGTTATTACTTTCTGTTTGTTAGTTTTCCTTCTAACAGTCAGGCCACTCTACTGCAGGTGTGCTGGAGTTTGCTGGAGTTCCACCCCAGACCCTGTTTGCCTGGGTATCACGAGCAGAGGCTGCAGAATAGCAAAGATTGCTGCCTGCTCCTTCCTCTAGAAGCTTCATCCCAGAGGGGCACCTGCCAGATTCCAGCTGGAGCTCTCCTGTATGAGGTGTCTGTTGACCCCTGCTGGGTGGTGTCTTTCAGCCAGGAGGCACGGGGGTCAGCAACCCACTTGAGGAGGCAGTCTGTCCCTTAGCAGAGCTCAGGCGCTGTGCTGGGAGATCCACTGCTCTCTTCAGAGCCAGCAAGCAGGAATGTTTAAGTCTGCTGAAGCTGTACCCACAGCTGCCCCTTTTCTCAGGTGCTCTGTCCCTGGGAGATGAGAGTTTTATCTATAAGCCCCTGACTGGGACTGCTGCCTTTCTTTCAGCAATGTCCTGCCCAGAGAGGAGGAATCTAGAGAAGCAGTCAGGCTACAGCAGCTTTGCCACACTGTGGTCTGTTCTGCACCCAGTTCAAACTTCCTCGCAGCTTTGTTTACACTGTGAGGGAAAATTCGCTTACTCAAGCCTCAGTAATGGTAGACACCCTTCCCCCCACTAAGTTGGAGCATCCCAGGTAGACTTCAGACTGCTGTGCTGGCAGCGAGAATTTCAAGTCAGTGAATCTTAGCTTGCTTGGCTCTGTGGAAGTGGGATCTGCTGAGCAAGATCACTTGGTTCCCTGGCTTCAGCCCCCTTTCCAGGGGAGTGAATGATTCTGTCTCGCTGGGATTCCAGGTGCCACTGGGGTGTGGAAAAAAAAAACTCCTGCAGCTAGCTCAGTGTCTCCCCAAACGGCCACCCAGTTTTGTGCTTGAAACCCAGGGCCCTGGTTGTATAGGCACCTGAGGGAATCTCCCGGTCTGCGGGTTGTGAGAACTGTGGGAAAAGTATAGTATCTGGGCTGTATAGCACTGTCCCTCACGGCACAGTCCTTCACGGCTTCCCTTGGCTAGGGGAGGGAGTTCCCCCACCCCTTGTGCTTCCTGGGTGAGGCAATGCCCCACCCTGCTTCTGCTTGCCCACTCTGGGCTGCACCCACTGTCTAACCAATCACAGTGAGATGAGCCATCTTGCCCTGGAAACCGATATTTTTTAAAAGTATGCAACTGGAGGACCATAGGAAAAAAATATACTTCCTGATTTTGAAAACAAGGGAAAATTTCTCAGAAAAGGTGATAGTAGAAAAACAAAAACCAAAATGATAAACTGAGCCATTTTACTTTTTTAGAATAATATTATAAATGCATGATAGATGAGTGATTCAATTCAGAGCAGTAAAGCACACAATTGAACACATATGCAGGACAAGAAAGCCAGAGATTGTGTCTGGAGGAGCTTAGAAGCAGATAAAATACTACATTCAGAATTGACCATGAAATATTAAAATAGCTGAAGCAGGGCACATACCAGAAACTCAATGATTCTGGGATAAGAAGGCTACAAATGGTGTTAAGGACATATATAAGACTAACATTTTGTGGAATTCCTTTTCCATAAGCAAAGTGTCTTTTTAATATTGTATTGTTCTCTATTGAATTAGATTATACATGGAAAGCAAGCTTGGAAGTGGAGAAATGTTGTTTATCTATTCTGGACTACTTTTTATCTATGTATGAGTGACAGCTTGTAATAATTAGGGAGTTAACTATGCAAGAATTATAGTGATATGTCATTGCATATGTCAACTCACAATTCTGATAAAGTCTTGTAATCCTTTCCTAACTCTGGGCTAAATATTCACTGGGAGCATTTCATGCTTTACAATAGCACCTGTGAATTACAAATAACTGAGGAGCTTGAGTGAAACACAAACTCATATTTGCCTCTTTGTGTGGTCTCACTGTGCTGCTGCCACACACATAACCTCCACATCCTGATCTTTTGTTGCTGTTGTTATTTTGTGAGATGTAAGAGCCAATGCAAACCTTATCATAGATTCAATGAATCTCATAATTGAAAAAGACTTTCAAGATCGTCTAGTTCAATATTTCAGCCAAATAATAGATTCTTTTTCTTGCATGTTTCAGAAATTGGTAGAGGTCTCCATAAACCCTGCCATTCCTGATCCCTGAAGTTTTGACTAGCTAAAGGTTTGACAATTTTGTTTATATTTTCAAAAAATCAGTTATTTGTTTTGATCATATTTTGTAATGTTTTTCTATTGTCTATGTTGTTCATTTATTGTCTGACCTTTATTTCCTTCTTCCTACTAATTTTGGGGTTAGTTTGTTCTTGTTTTTCTAATTCTTTGAGGTGCAGTGTTGTGTTGTTTGAGATCTTTCTTCTATTTTGATGTATATATTTATTGCCTATAAACTTCCTTCTTAGAACTGATTTTGCTATATCCCTAGGTTTTGGTATACTGTGTTTTCATTTTAGTTTGTCTCAATAAATAGTTTAAATTTATCTTTTAATTTCTTCATTAACCCTTTGGTTATGCAGGGGCATGTCATGTAGTTTCCATATATTTGTAAACTTTCTGAAATTCCTTTTATTAATGATTTCTAGTCCTGTAGCATTGTGGTCAGAAAAGATGCTTGGTATGATCTTATCTTATTAAACTTAAGACTTGCTTTGTGGCCTCATATACAATTTATCCTGGAGAATGAGCCATGTGCAGTTGAGAAGTATGTGTATTCTGTAGCTGTAAGATGGAATGTATTGTTAATGTTTGTTAGGTCTATTTGGTCTATGATACAGTTTAAGCCTGATGCTTGTGTTCTTGATATTTCATGTAATCTGTCCATTGTTGAAAGTGGGATGTTGAAATTTCCTACTAATATTGTTTGCAATGTACCTCTTCGTTTAGATCTAATAATATTTGTTTTATATTTTAGGTGCATATATTTACATTCATTATATTATCTTGCTAAACAGTTCCCTTTATCATTTGATAATAATCATTTATGGTTTATTTTTAGTTTTTTTTTTTCTTAAAGTCTATTTTATCTGATATAAGCATAGCAACTTCTGCTTGCTTTTGGTTTACATTTGCCTGATGCATGGAATGTCTTTTTTATCCATTAACTTTTAGTCTATGTGTGTCCTTACAGGTGAAGTGGATCTCTTATAGTCAGCAAATACAGTTGGATTTTGTTTCTGCCATTTTGTTAATTATTTTCTGATTTTTTGTTTTTAAAATTCTTTGTTACTTTTTCCTCTCTTGTTTACCGTAGTGGTTTGGTGGTTTTCTGTTGTGGAAAGCTTTCATTCTTTTTAAAATTTTATATCTATCTGTTGTAATTCCTTTCTTTGTGACAACAACTTTTGTTGTTAAAAAAAAAAATTCCTTTTTTAAGTGACAACAACTTAGCTTTGGTAACCTAAAAATGCTCTAGACTTCTATCCTCTTCATCATAATTTATATTTTTGTTTTCTTAATTTACATTTTTATATATTATCTGTTTCTTAAAAACTGATGGTAGCTGTAATTATTTTTTATCCTTTGAATTTTATCTGTCATACTTGAGGACTGAAATATTTCTATAGCACCTTTCAAATACTGGAGTATTCTGAATTTGATTATGAATTTACCTGTACTACTGAGTTTTATATTTGCATGTGTTTTGAAGATAGTAATTATTGTCCTTTTGCTTTCAGTTGTAGCACTCTCTTAAGCATTCCTTATAAGTCCGTTCTAGTGGTGATGAATTCCTTCAGGTCTTGCTGGGATGAACTTTATTTTTCTTTCATTTTTGAAATGTAGCTTTGCTGGGTATAGTATTCTTGGATAGCAGTTTTTTTTTTTTCTTTTAGCACTTTGAATATATCACATCATTCTCTCCTAGCCTGCAAGGTTTCTGGTGAAAAATTTGCTGATTGTGCAATGGGGATTTACTTACATGTTACTTGACATTTTTGTTGCTTTTAGAATTTCCTCTTGGTCTTTGACTTTTGATAATTTGATTATAATATGCCTCAGAGAGAGGTTTCTTAGTTGAATTTATTAGGGAAATTTTGAGCTTACTAAACCTGGATGTTCAAAGACTTGGTAAGTTTTCAGCTATTATGTTGAACATGGTTTCTGTGTCTTTCTTTACCTTTTCTCCTTCTTGAGATCCTATAAGCTGAATATTTGTTTAATTGTGTCATATGAGCTACGTAGGCTTTCTTCATTCTTTTTTATTTCTTATTTTTTCTCTGACTGGGTTATTTCAACAGACCTGTCTTTAAGTTCAGAAATTTCTTCTTTTGCTTGATTTAGTCTGTTGATGAAGCTTTCGATTGTACTCTTAATTTCTCTCATTGCAGTTTTTTTCAGCTCCAAGATTTCTGCTTGTTTATTGGTGATATTTATCTTTTTTGGCATTTCATAAATTTTCTTTTCTTTGTGGTAATTACTGGAGAATTACTGTGCTTCATTGGAGGTGTCATGTTTTCCTGTTTTTGTTTTATGTTTCTTATGTCTCTAACTTGATAACTGTGCGTCTGGTGGAATAGTTGCCTCTTCCAGTTTTATGGAGTATCTTTCATACCAAAAGTCATTTTTCTGTGGAAGAGTTATAGGGTGTTGGTTAGGTAGGATGCTTTGTGTTTGGTTCTGGGTGGACATAGTAGTGTAGGATTTGTGCAGTTTTTTCATTTGTCATCAATGTCAGTGATGTCTGAGTGCCTCAGTGGCCTAGGCTGCAAGAGTATGTGTTGGTAGTGGCACGACTTTGCAGAGGCAGAGCCACTGGCCTGGTTCTCAGGCTGATGGTATGCACACATGGTAGGTTTGCTATCTCAGTGTCAGAGCTACTGAACTGGTTTTCAGGTCAAGGATGTACATGCATGGTGGTTCTCCTGGCTGGGGTTGGCCTCTTTGTTGTGCAGAACTGCCTTTTCCTTAGGAGGCAGGTGCTATGTGAGCTCAGGCATCAGGATCATGGTCATTCTGTTCGCCCTAAGCTCTGAGTAGCTGATGGCACTGCAGCCACCCATGTGAGTGTCCTGGAATGACAGTGGAGCCTCAGGAATGGAGTGACATTACGGCTATTTGCCTCCAGAGCAGGATACCGTCTAGCAGTGACACCAGTTTCAAGATATCACCATGCCTTATCAGCTTGGGGGTTGGAGGTGTGTACAATGTATGCTCCTACTCCAGAGCAATGCAGCCATGTGAACCCCTGAATGCTCCCCAATCTGGGCCCATGGCCTGTGAGGACTGTGGGATTGTCCTGTAGCAAGAACTGCAGGTGTTTCTGTTGCTAACAGGTGCTTTTGGGAGCCTACTGCTTATCTTTTTTCTGCAAAGAAAAGTTCCTCCTTATTTGAAGTCAATCCTAGTGGAGGAGAGGTGTGGCAGAGGCAGGGTGTTTTGCTCTCCTTTCTATACTGCCATTACAGGTTTCTGTGTTCCATAGGAATTCTGCCACTACCTTGCTGTACTCCAGAACTCTCCGTAGGGAACTCCAGTAGAAATATAGTTGTTTATTTGTTGTTTAGGTCCTTTTTTAGGGGATGAAATCAGTGCCAGGCACCTCTAGGCAACCATCTTGATGTCATTCTGAAGTTATGACTATGTCACTCCCCCATATTTTTGATTAATCTAATTGTTAAATGTTTCTCTGATTTAATATAAAAGTATAATTGTTTTTCTCTGCAGTGACTATCTAGGTCTTCATTCTTTCTATGAAGAAACACAGAATAAGTCAAATCTGTATTTCCCTTACAAACTTTTCATAACTTTAAGAACTCTTTTGATTCTGTATCCAAATCTACTCTTTTCCTAGTGAAATACATGTGATTCCTCCTTCTCTAATACATATTCTTAGTGCTTGTTTTTGGAGTGAATACATATGGCGTGGTTTAGATCCTCCATCATCTACTTTTCTTTCTTCTGGATTCCATACAATATTTTATTTTTATGTTTCTTTTAAAATACCATGCCCAGAATGAAACATTATGCCCCAGATTTTTTTCTGACTTTCCTAGAGTAGACCAAAAGTATTTGCTTTATTGTGACGGAATCATTACTTCTATTATTATGGCCTAAGATTTCATTAGGTTTTGGCCAGCAAATCATATTGTTGCTACATATTGAACTTAAATCCAAGAGCTCTCATATGTCTTTAACTTACAGTATTCCATTTAGTCCAGCTCTCTCCTTGTGTCCATGAGTAATCAGAACAGTAGAGAGTAGTACTAATGTAATATTTGGAAAAATTCTGAAATGGATTAAAACATTATAGATATGTTTATTATTGGTTTATGAAATTATTATATTATTAATTCCATTATCACCACTCCCAAAATGTACCCTACAAATCTATCACCTAAAAAAGCTACTGTTTACTTATGGTGCCTTAGAGAAAATTAACATCATGCCTAAACCAAAAGGTCTACTTAGCTAGAATTACAACCCTTGAGTTAAAGAACATTTAGCCTAATCTGTATTACTTTTGTTAACCAGGAATTCATGGTCAGTGGAGATTGATAGTGCATTTTGCAATCTATTCAACTTAATTTTTACCTGATCTAACGTCACCTGCTGTGCTATGCTGTGGAGACTTAGAGTAAGCTACTCCATTAAGCAATCCTGCTGTGATATTTCTAATGTTTAGAAGTTTAATGTATTTCCACAATATATATCCACAGGTATCTGGTGAGTATCTATTTATTCATCTGTGGTAAGCTGGTTACAGATTTCTACTAGTATATTATAAGCTTGAATTATTTTTTTTTGAATCACATCTTCCATCATTAGAACTGTAACCTGCCACAGTGGTCTCCCTTAGTTAATGACCTAATTTTTATGAGATTCTTTTAATAATTTTCTTTTGTCCCCATGTGTTTGTTTATTGCCTCACATAAAATTATATTAGCTAAAGATTAAAGAATTATGTCTTGAACAATGAGAAACATGCCTACCAACCTAGGACTTTTGAATAGTGAATAAATTGGATGAGGAATCTAGGAAACAAAGGAGGGTACATATGTGTGACATTTTGATGGGATAAAATTTTACTATTAAAAGTTCTGTATAACTAAGGTACACACACATACATGCACACATATCAAGATGTAATGTAATAGAGCACAGCAAGTCTGCCGTGACCCAGATAATTGAGCCGAGGCTTTGATAAACAGCGACGATGCATTTAAGGGCAAAACATGAGCATAGTTATTTAAGGCAATATCAATATCTCTGCCACACCCTTGATATGACAAAGAACAGAGAGCTAGATGTGACTGAGTTATTATTTCAAAAATATGTGCAGTGTATACTGAAGGGGGATTATACTACTCCCCCGGGGCCTCCACCCACACCACTAGTCCTATTGACATCTGAACTGGCCATGTTGCTTAATAGAATGTCAGCAGAATTGATGTGTGCCCCTTTCAAGTAGCAATAGGAACCATTCTGTGATTCTGTCTCTCTCTTGTTTCTATTGTAAGATCAATATGTTCCTTATAGTGGCTATTCCTTCATCTCTTGTCTCAAAATAAACAGGAGGTAGAAGAAATCATTTCTGACCCATGTCAGATAAGAATGTAAAAAAGAAATTATTATTGTTATAAGCTATCACATAATATGTGCTTCACCATTTATAAAGTTACCTTTCAGTGTTCAGAGCTGTGTGTCAGAACAAAAGCACTTATGCCTAATTAAGTAATAACCACATAATTGACAATTACAGGTCACATACAATATAAACATTTTCCAAGTAAGTATTTGTAATTGTATTAGCAGAAAATAGTGATTGTCTATTAGATGTAATATATGCCTTAATTAGAATAGTGAGCACAAAGCATATTCTTGGAAAATTGGTAAGGATAATGTAATCAAACTATCATTTAAGTAGTAAAACTACAATAAACTTCAAATCATTCAATTGTTAGTTTCCTAATTTATAAGATAAAAAATTTAGTCAGCTGAATGGTGCTACAAAGATTGTGTCTACTTCCTAATCCCTGGAACCTGTGAATAGTACTTTATGTGGCAAAGAGTAAATATCTTATTTGGCAAAAGATGTGATTAAAGTTCTTGAGAGGAAGCACTTATCCTGGATTATCTTTGATGGCCCTAAACGCAACCAATGTTTTCTTATATAAGATAGGCAGAGAGAGTTTTGAGATAGACACAAAGGGAAGATTACGTGAAGACAGAGCCACAAACAGATGCAGCTACAAGCCACGGAATGCTAACAGCCACTGGAAGCTGGAATGAAAAAACAAAACAAAATGAAACAAAAAACACCTCCCTTTAAATACTTGAGGAACAATGGCCCTGCTGACAATCTGATTTTGGAGTTTTAGTCTCCAGAACTGTATGACAATAAATTTCTGTTGTTTTTAAGCTGCCAAGTTTGTGGAGATTTGTTACAACAGCCTTGGGAGACTAATATCCACGGTAAACCAAACAGATCACAAATTCTGGGGACTTTTTAAGTATACAGGTTTATAGGCCTGGAGATTCGAGTTCAAATAAATCTACAGTGGGACACATGTTTGTATATTTTCAACAATTTCTTTAAGAAATGGGAATACTGTAAATCTTAATACATTTTGGGAGGAATATTTGGAATGGGTAACACAAAGAAATTCTTGTGAGTACATATGAAGTAATGAATAGCTTACTGAGTAAACATTACAAGTTCATGTCTCCAGTGATTCAGCATACAACTTCCAGGCACATCTCACTATTTCTTATTTCTGAACATCATGCATATTTTTAAAAAAAAACTAAAATGTACTTACTCTTTTTTAATGATTAATTTTACAAATAATATAATCAGCACCCCACACCCCAAAATGATCAATAAACTATTATTAAACACGGGTTTTATAGCACATGGTGAAAAGCTCTTAAAACTGCATTTATTTATCAACAAAATGATAAGTCTTGAGACACATCTACAATGATAGACTATTATAAACTTTGCTATTTCAAATCATATCAGAAAGCATGGAACATGTCATTCTTGTCTAGAATATCTGAGCTTCTTGGGTCACTTCGATACAGAGAAGCAGCTTTGATTTTTCAGACCAGCTTCAGTGTCTCAGATACAGGATTTTTGCACGCACAATTCTGTGTTCTTCTAACTTGTAGCTTTTAAGAAAATGGGAACCTGAGTCTTATTTCTCAACTTGAGCCTGATACTTACCTTTTACAAACAGGGCTACTTTGCTTTGTGCCAAACAAAACACTGCTTCATTTAAATTTTACCTAAACCCAACCCTTGGTCAAAATTCTGTAATAACCCTTACGTCTTCCTTTGTTAGGTGAGGTACTTTTTTTTCCCTCAAGTATTCTTCCTTATTCTGGCAAATTAATAATCCTAACTTGTTTGGACCCTAGGTTGGTCTTGTTGTCTTTGTCTGTTGGACTTTATTAACAGTTTGGGAAATGCTGGTAAAGAAAAAAAAAGTACAAGTTCAGAAGAAGATAAGATTATGGAGGAATAAAGTAGTATAATGAGGAATCATTGAGAGAGAATGTGAGCTGGATACTATTGGGCATATTGGGTTTATGGAGGCAGAGATTTTAGAAGCAGCATCAGATCAACTGTGTGACCAAAGACAAATGAGGGAGCATTCAATTATTTAGCAAATCTTTATAAACTCTCCCTTTAAATGCAATAACTCACTACATCTCTTGCTTCTACACTAACCTGAGCCCTGTCTGGATTAATGCAGTAATTTTCTAATGGGTTCCTACTTCTACTTGTGCCCACCTACTGTGCATAAAACACTCAGCAGCCAGGATTACCATTCAAAATGTGAACCATGTCATATTTCACTCCTTTCATAAAATCCCCCAGTGACTTCTGCTATACAAGAAATCCAAAGTCCTTCCATAGCCCATAAGGCTTTATACAATCTAGTCTCTGATGACTTCTCAGAAGTTATACCTACCAACCTTTGGGCTCACTGTGCTCCAGCTACGTAAGCCTGCTGTCTCTTTCTCCATCAGCCTAAAGGTGTTGGTATGCATTGTATTCTTTGCCTAGAGACGGTAGGGGAAGAAAGGGGTTGAAAGCAGATTTTGAAGTAACTAAAGGGGCATATTCAATCACATTTATGACTTTATATATGTCATAAATGTACAGACCAAAATGCATATGTCAAAAAACATCAAGTATAAGAATGAAGACTTGATTGTTGTTACAATAGTTTCTGTTTTACATGTAGACAATAAAAATGTCATTTTAATTTATACAATATACATTTTTTACTTTTAGAAAAAAAAATCTAATTAAACAAGGAGCCCCTCAAGGTTAATCTGTTTGACTCTTAGTAGTGCTTAAGGTGTTGCTGTTCTGTGAATCATGTTCCCTTTACATTCCCATCCTCCTTTCCCACCTTCATTTAAGTTATCTTAAAGGGGCAAAATTATCATCATCTTCTAAAGACAAAGCTTTCCTGTGGCACTACAAATATTGTATAATGATGGAACTGAGATGAAAATACACAGACATATGCAGTTTTTTACTTGTGAAAAATTCTGTTGCTTCTACAAATGATATATTAGACTTTTACTGCCAAACTCATTGAAAGCCCATAAATTTGCATACACTTTACTGATGTGACCTAATTAAGAAGTGAATTGAATTTTATTAAAATCTATGTTCCAGAGCCTCATTCTAATAAAGTACTTTTAGTGGCTGAAACTGATGTATTGAGCATTTTGACTCCAATATTCTGATGTGGATTCAACTCCATGTGTAAACTTTTTACCTTTGCTAATCAGCAGCATGTCTTACCATAATAGGTAACAGTATTTCACGTAGACTACTATTCCAGGCTTCCACATATATTACTAAATGTTTAGATGAGTGATCCATTATAGAATGGTCAGGTTTGTATCAGTGGATGTGACTAAATTTATAGTATAGAAGTTCAAACATTAATTATTTTGATTTCATTTATACTTTTCATTCTAGAATGAAAACATTCTAGAACATTTCCATTCATCAGAACCCCACTCTGATACATTTAGATTTGAAATGTTAAGGTCTATCAGTATTTGTAATACTTATAAGTTTATTTTTAAATTCCTAGGGCTTCTTGTTCTCAAAAAGAGACTTGGTCATTCTTTAATATTTGTATTATTCTGAACAGTACATAGTTCATAAGTGAGTCTAGTTAAAGTCTTAGCAAACTGTAGGCCTGTCTTGTGTTTGGTTTATATGGATACAGAGAATGAAAGACTATTATCTTGCCATAAAGGTAATAATAATTCATAGAAAAACTCTCATTGGCTTTAACAGAATATCCATTTCTTTGAATAGCTATTTCTGTGAATATCCCCCTTCACCACTAATAAATACTTTTAGATTTTAGCTATGTTTTTAGATAGACAGTTTGATTATATTGCTTTAAAATTATATATGGTAAATTAATTTTTTCCTAATTTTATTGTCATGTTTATTATTACAAATTATTTACTAAAAGTCTATGAGAAATAGGAATAGAACTTGTGCTGTTTTCAAGATAGCAATGTTTTTCCATGTATAATCAACTCACATATACTTTACTCTGTGATTTGTGTAAAATAATTGGCATTTAAAGAGGTATAGTGTATGGCACTATAAGAAAATTAACTTGTATTTATTCTCTGAATTTACTCATTGTTTGTAGCTCTGATACACTAACACAAAACTTGTTTATGACCAGAGTGTAAAGTCAGAACCATTCACTAAAAAGGAATTGATTGCAGACCCAATGATATAAGCTTATTTTGAGTTTTTGCTTAAATGCTAAGGTATAAGTCTAACAGGGATCCTGACACCACATTTTTTTCTTATCTGAAATGAGTTCTTTATTCTAAGCATTCTTGTTCTCTATCATATATGATTGGACATTATAGCCAAATGATAATTCATGATTTGTTTTAAATAGGTTATTTAGTAAAAAGATTATGTTTTATAGTTGTTTCTAAGAGGAGTGAAAGAGTTCAAGGCCTTCCCAGTCATAGGTTTATGCAATTTTTAGAAATTTACATTTAATAAAATCTGCTTTTTGTGATGTACAACTCTGTGAGTTTTGAGAACTTCATACAATTGTGTATCCACTGCCATGGTCAAGATAGAGAACACTTCTGGCTTCTAAAAAATTCCTCTGCTGCCTCATTGTAATCACCTTCACTCCACATGCCTAGCTCCTGGAATTCACTGATCTATTCTCTAACCCTATAATTTTGCTTTTTCTGGAATGTCATATAAGTGAAATAATATAATATGTGGTTTTTCAATTAGCAGAATGCATTTGATATTCACCCACATTTTTATTGTGAACCAATAATTTAGGGTTTGTTTTTGGATTGTTTCTTCCCTTAATAGCATTCTGTAGTATAAATATCTAGCAGTTCATCTGTTTACCAGTTTAAAGATATTAAGAGCTTCAAGTTTTGAGTGGTTATGTTTAAAGCTTGTTTAAACACTTTGTGTGACCATTAATTATAACTACTCTAGGTAAGTGCCCACACAGGGTTGCTGGGCTGTATGATATTTGACATTACAAAAAACAGCCAAACTATAATCCAAGTGATGATACCATTTTACTTCCTATTGGAAGATAAAATGGTTCTTGTTGCTTTGCATCTTTGACAGCACTTGATTAGTTTCTGTTGTGGTTGGATTTTGGCTTTAATTTTTGATCATTCTAATTGGTATTTCATGGTATCTCATTGTGGAGTTAACCTATAATTTTTTTAGCAAAAAATAATGGTGAGCATATTTTATGTGCTTATTTGCCATCTGTTCATCTTCTGTTATAAAATATCAATCAGATTTTTCACCCACTTACAATATTTAAGTTAAAATTAATAGTTTCCTTTCACAATAAAAAATGAGCAAATCAAACCCAATAATGTATAAAAGAATTATATACCATGACCAGTTGAAATTATCCTGAGGATGTAAGGCTGGTTCAATTTGAAAATCAATTAATTAATCCATCACATGAACAGAATAAAATAGTAAAATCACATAATCATATCAATAGGTATAGAAATCACTTGATAAAATCCAACATTCACTCATGACAAAAACCCTTAGCTAGCTAGGAATAGATGGACACTACCTTGACTTAATAAATAGTATCTACAAACATTTTACAGCTAACATTCTACATAATGGTGAGAATCTAGATCAGAAACAAGGTAAGACTATCTCCTCTCACCGCAGATTTTCAGGGTTGTACTGGAAGTCCTACTTAATGCAATAAGATAAGGACAGAAAATGTATATGATTCAGAAAGAAGAAATAAAGTTATCTTCATTCACAGATTACATGATTGTCTATCTAGAAAATCCAGAAGGATAGACAAAAAAAAAAAAAACAAAAAAAAAAAACAAAAAAAACCCCTCCTGGAACTAACAATCAATTACAGCAAGGTTGCAGAATACAAGGTAAATATACAAAAATCTATTGCTTTTTTACATACCAGCAATGAACAAATGGAAATTGAAATTCAGAACACAATATTATTTACAGTAGCACATCCAAAAATAAAATGCTAAGGTATAAGTGTATTAGTCTGTACTCACACTGCTATAAAGAACTGCCCGAGACTGGGTAATCTATAAAGAAAAGAGGTTGAATTGATTCACAGTTCCACATGGCTGGGGGTGGGCCTCAGGAAACTTACAGTCATGGCAGAAGAGGAAGCAGGAACATCTTACATGGTGGCAGGCAAGAGAGAGAGTGGGCAAGAGCAGGGAAAACTCCTTGTAAAACTGTTAGATTTCATGAGAACTCACTATCATGAGAACAGCATGGGGGAAACTGCCCTCATGATCCAGTCACCTCCTACGTGGTCCTTCCCTCAACACCAAGTGATATGGGGATTACAATTTGAGATGAGATTTGGGTGGGGACACGGAGCCAAACCATATCAATAAGTCTAACAAAATAGTTACAAGATCTGTACAAGAAAAACTAGAACTCTGATGAAAGAAATCAAAGGACAACTACGTAAGTGGAGAGATAATCCATGTTCATGGACAGAAAGACTGAATATTGTCAAAATGTTAGTTTTTCTCAACTTGATTTATAAATTCAATGCACTCTCAATAAAAATCCCAACAAGTTATTTTATAAATATTGACAATCTGAATGTAAAATTGATATGGATAGGCCAATGACCCAGAATAGCCAACACAATATTGAAACTTCATATACTTGAGATAAGAATGTTAAGCAAGGAAATGTATTTGGAAACCTCCTTGCACTTGGTATTAATAAGTTCAAAGGTTTTATTTTCTTTAAAAAAACAAGACTCTAGAGGAATAAAATTATGGCTTTTGTAGCAACATGATGGAACTGGAGGCCATAATCTCAAATGAAATGACTCAGAAACAGAAAGTCAAATATTGAATGTTCTAACTTACAGGTGGGATTGAAGTAATGTGTACACATGGCATACAGAATGGAATAGATACTGGAGACTTGGGAAGGTGAGAAAGTGAGGGGGGTGAAGAATGAGAAATTACCTAATGGACACAATGCACACTGTTTGAGTGATGGTTACACTCAAAGCCCAGACTTCACCACTGAAACACTATGCAATACATGCATGTAGCAAATCTGCACATGTGCCCCATAAATCTACACAAATAAAAATTTTAATAAAATTTTAACTATCAAAAAATTACTTTTCAAAAAAAAAACCTTAATGATACTTCTGAAAAAAGTTTAAACAATAGTGACTCTGGGTTGATTTCTAGTTTGACCTGGGTTTGTTTATAAGGCTTATTAGTAGCCAAAACCAGCATTATTAATGTTTTTGAATGCTCCATATATGTTTCTCTTTGTGCCTGTCTACAAATAGGCCAATTCCTATACTTGGGTCATAATGCACATTTTTGCACATGTACTTGTATTATTAATATTTTATCCTTTTTATTGATGTCATTTTTATTCCTTGCTTTTGGAGAGCAAAGAAGGTGTTTTAATAACTTTTTTTTTTTGAGACGGAGTCTCCCTGTGTCGCGGGGGCTGGAGTACAGTGGCGCCATCTTCGCTTACTGCAAGCTCTGCCTCCCAGGTTCACGCCATTCCCCTGCCTCAGCCTCCCAAGCAGCTGGGACTACAGGCGCCTGCCACCACGCCTGGCTAATTTTTTGTATTTTTAGTAGAGACGGGGTTTCACCATGTTAGCCAGGATGATCTCAATCTCCTGACCTCGTGATCCACCTGCCTTAGCCTCCCAAAGTGCTGGGATTATGGGCGTGAACCACCGTGCCCGGCTCCGGGTTTTAATAACTTCTACACATTCAAATAGAGCTCGCCTGGATATGTTTTAATAACTTCTACACATTCACATAGGGCTCAATCAAGTTATATTAAAACTCCATGAATATCATGAAAGTTTTATAAGCTCTTACATGGCAGGTGTCTAATAGGAATCTAATAGGGTTAGAGTCTAATAGGATTAGAAAATTAAGGCAGTATGAAATGGTGGAAAGGGTATACATTTGGGGACCATATAGACGTGGTGTAAATTTCAACATTGCTGTTTGCCTAAGGAAAAAGTACTTATCTTTCATGGGTGGTTCTCTAATCTTTAATGTGTCAAGTTGTTCGTATATGACTGGTGAAAATGCACTTATCAAAGAACTGGGTTAGAACTAGACATGGACCAGGCATGGTGAGTCATGCCTGTAATCCCAACAGTTTGGAAACCGAGGCGGGAGGATCACTTGAGACCAGTAGTTTGAGACCAGTCTGGACAACATAGGGAGACCCTCTCTCTACAAAAAATAAAAATAAAAATAAATTAGCCAGGTATGATGGCACATGCTTGTGGTCCCAGCTACTCAGGAGGCTGAGGTGGGAGGAGTGCCTGAGCCTGGGAGGTGAAGGCTGCAGTGAGCCATCCTCATCCCACTGCACTCCAGCCTGGATGACAGAGTGAGACCATGTCTCAAAATAAAAACAAAAAAGAGAGAGAGAGAAATAATATGCATCCAAATCAGTGGAATTGAATTTGACAAATAAAAGATCCAAAACCTGTCTTCATTTGTAAAATGGGAATGATGGTTTCTATTTTGCAGGATGATGGTTACAATATAAATAATTACTTATTTGGCACGAAGGCCAGCACCTGGTTTTAAGTAGGTACTTATACATGAATGACATTGTTATTATTTAAATTATTACAAAATTAATCCTATAGCAATATACTTACACACCAATATAGTCACATTCATTTTTTTCACTATGATCCACAGAAATTCTTTATGTATCACTTGCCAGTATATGACACCTCTCTCTCTGTGTCTCTCACTCCTCTCTACTCTTCACCTTCTCTTCATATTGAAATAAGAATTTAATGAAGCAATTATATCCTTGCTGTATGTAATATACCACATTCTATCCAACCCTATCCTGTCCTTTGCATTCTTCTTCTAATTCATGATTCACCAATATTTTGCAACCTTGGTTTCAAAAATGCTGGCCTAGCAAAACAAAGAGATACATAAATATGTATAATGCATTTGGAATCAACAGTGGTGTGTGTATATATATGATATAGAAATAGTACAGTAGAAAAAGTGATTGAAGCTTTCATGGAGTGTTAGTGCAAGATTTATAGGAGAAACTATCTGCATAGTTTTTGGGGAAGATAAGTTTGCAAGATAAATGAGAATGAAGAACAGCTTTAGGGAACGGGTATTGTATTCAGGATATATAAACTGTGGAACTTAGGACAATTCCAAGCTGTTTAGCTTATCTGGAATGCGAAGTACAAGTATATGCTGTAACTAGTACAAAAATTTTTAAAAACTGGCTAATATGGACAGGAAGCAAAATCATGAAAGATAATGGTAAGTAGCTTTCTATTTGTCTTATATTTGTCTGGGAGTCATTGAACACTTTTGAGCAGGGAAATGAGATGGTCATATTTGTATTTTAAAAGAATCCTATATTGGTAGCCAGGAGGATTACCATGAGTATTTTGGGAACCAAAATTTTGAGGAGGCAATTAGACAAAGCAGTGAAAAGATAATGACGGCCTACAGGAAGGCAATAATGGCAAGGATAGGGAGAATGGATTCAATACATATTTAGGAAGTAATTAAAATGTTTTTATTATTTGGGTAATAGGAAGGGGGAGATAGAAAAATCACCACTCTCCATTTTATTTTATGAGGAACTAGATAGAGATGTCATCTTTCACTGGGAATGAGGACACAAGTCTCAGTGAGTCATCCAAGATGAGGAACCAGATGGATATATAAGAGAAGAGAGAAAAACAGAAGGTTACTTTTTAAGTGTGTGTGTGTGTGTGTGTGTTGAAAAATCTGATTTCTAAATTTAATTGGTTTGCAAAAAAATTTCTCAGGCTTCTGTTATCAAAACCTGATAATTTAAATACATAAAACAAGCAGTTTTGTTATACCTATTATTTAATAATTATATGAACTAGTTCTATAGTCAGAGAGTGACAAGAGTTATGAAGAAATAGAGATGGATGGCATTTGTCCTGTAGTTCTCCAGGTAGATATGATAATATAGGAATAGGATAGCTTTAAATTACTTCTACTTTCTACTTCTTTCCCATGCCCTCATGGCTTACACATCTTTTTTAAGGTGGGGTAGGACAGGCTTTCTAGGAGAAAGGTACCTTTATGACAGGAAGAAGGAAGAGAAAGCAGGATACATCTCTGGTATTTGAATAATATTAAAATAGACCTGTAATAAGGACTTGAGCAAGATCAAAGGATATGACTTAAAGATAATGTATAGCTGTATAATAAATTACTTAAGTGGTCAGGTGATTTGAAAGAAAAACCTGATAGTCTAGTACTTGAGTTGTTCTTTCCCCTCACTTGAGAGGCAAAAGAATAACTGCATGGAGTGAGAAAACTAGTGGGTGATGCAAAGATGGTTCAGGAATACGTGAAGCGTTTAGTAAGTGTTTCTCTTAACTCTGTATTTAAATCACCCCTGCTCTCCATCCCTTTTTTTCATAAGAATCACCAGTACAGATTTAGTTTGTACTGTTTTCTTCTCTCCTTGACTTTGCTCTAAGGAAATTTATTGTTAATGAAATTGAGGCTGCCTTACTAAACGATTGGCAGAGGTACTCTAAAAACAGAAATCTTTTGTGTTCTACTGAGGAATAGCAAGAAAATTAGAGGCTGGGGAAATGCTGATCTCTCTGAAGCAGTATTGCTGGGGAGTGGGCTAAAGTGGGGTAATAAACTCTAGGTTAAAAAGTGAATGATGATAGATTGAAAGAAGGAAGGAAATAAAAATGAATCCCAGGAGAATCTCCAGAGGAGAGAAACATGCTTGGGGATGTAAGATTGATGGCCAGAATATAACTAAAAGAAAGACTCTGTGGTTCAACCCTGGTTCTCAGCAACAGAATTTCAAGAAAGGCATTGCTCTTATTAGATAAATATTACATATTCTTATTTTCTTTTTTCATTTATTATATAACATATTTTATGTGGAAATGTGCTAGTACATCTGAAAGGAACTTTTGGAATGTCTTGTGTTTGATAAAATGAAATGAAACTGAGAATCTCTCAAAGAAGAGAGTAACAAGTAGAATCTACCTTGCAACCAGGGATGGATTTAGTTGAATCTTATGGTTTGAGAAAACGGTGTAAGAATGTTATATTCTTTTTCTTTTTTTAGCTTTTATTTTAAGGTCAGAGGTACATGTGCAGATTTGTTACATAGGTACACTTGTATCATAAGGGTTTGTTGTACAGATTATTTCTTCACCCACCTATTAAGCCTAGTACCCATTAGATAATTTTCCTGATCCTCTCCCTCCTCCTACCACTCCACCCTCCAAAAGGCCCCATTGTGTGTTGCTCCCCTCTATGTTTCAATGTGTTCTCATCATTTAGCTCACACTTGTAAGTAAGAATATGTGGTATTTGGCTTTCTGTTCTTTTATTAGTTCGCTAAGGATAATTACCACACTACCTGAAGATATTAACATGGTCCGATTATGTCTGTTTCCACTACTGAAATAAACTCTTGGAGAGTAGGAACAAAGAGAATACTTCTTTGTATTCTCTGTGCCTGGCATAGTATTATGCACAGAATCTAAGCATAATAAACCTTTGTGAAATTGAAAATGTACCTGCCCTCCTGACCAACATGGAGAGGGAGCACAACCATATCATTTGTGATGATATTGTAATATCATTGTCATGTTGTTGATATTTTTGTTCGCTGCAGGATATATACAGTCCGTGTTCAATAGAAGCAAAAGCATAGTTTTTTGCTTCTATTGAACACGGACTGTATATAACCTGCGGCGAACAAAAATATCATTTTCTGTTGGCTTTTGCTTTCTTCAGGTTGAAAGAACTCAAGATATAATGTCCTCTGTAAGCTCAGCTCTGCCTGGATCCTAAGCCCATCTCCATCAGGTAGACATTAGCAATTACACATGTATCAATTAGAAGAACTTAGAGTTACCTGAGTTGCTATAGAATTGTTATGCTTTAAGTGAGCTGAACTCCTAAGAATATCAAGAATGAAGGGAACGAGAATTCTTTTCCAAAACCTTATATTTTAAAGACTAGCTATCTTTCACTTTTCTGGGAATTCTTTGGCATGAAAGCTTTGGGTTTTGCAGGTTATGTAGGTGTGTGGATTTCCTGTCGTCACAGTGTATTTAACTACAGTTTAAGAGTATTTTTCTCCTGTATTACCTTATTCACATGGTTTTTTTTTTTTTTTTTTGAAACCTGAAACACATGGTGGAAGCTAGATATTAGAAAGCAGGGAGGGTCTGAAATACACAGCACTTGCAGCATTTAGAACCAAAATGCCTCCAGGTAACTGATGGCTATGCTGTCCATTTGGGAACCAAAAATGAAGGAGAAACTATTAAAAACACACAATGTTCCTAAATAGTAGCATAGAGAACTAAATTTAAAATCAGCCACTAGCAGCCAATTACGGTATCATTGATTTGTTCCATGTTTTATTAATCTGTTGGTGGTAAACTGGAACATGGTTTGGGGCAGGATTTGTGTTAAGAGGTGGAGCAGCTGCTAGCTTGTTTCTTCAGTGACACTTGCAAATGCTTTTCTATGGTAACCTCTATCTAGCTTAAATTTATGTAGCTTGGTTAAATGTCAAACAAGCTAAGTGGTGCATTTCATTAATGAAAAATTAATGAAAACTTTCGGCTGTCATATACTAGTGTTTACAATACGTATAATTCATTAGGAAGACATCCGTCAAGCAAGGGCCTTGGCATGGATCTGGTGCCATTGTAAATGGGCTTTATTCTCTTCCTTCCAGTTAATGAAAGTTCAAGGCTGGGAAAAATACTCATAAAACAGATTTAATGAGTCTTTGGGGGAAGTTTTACAGAACACAGTATATGAGTCATAAATATCACATGCAAAATCTATTTGGCCCAAATTATTTAGGATTAGAAATGACTATAACTTTACTTTATAATCAAAAAGTGCTCCAGTGTTTAGACCAGGAGCTTAATTCCAAGCAAAAGTCATACATTCTTTTTACAGCCTTGTAATTAAGTAGGTTCCATCTTGAACAAAACATTCAGAATTTTTAAATATTAATTTTTTTCTAAATCGTGATATAATTGGGGACCACATCCCTAGATATAGGACATACTTATTTATTTTCTAAAAGTCTCCAAATAGTGAATATTATTCACATTTTGTATATACAACTTCCCTGATCCTGGTGGTCTGGTGATATGGTTTGAATATGTATCTCTGCCCAAATCTGCTGTTAAAATATAATCCCCGTGTTGGAGGTGGGGCCTGGTGGGAGGTTATTGGGCCATGGGGGTGGATCCCTCATGACTGGCTTAGTGCTGTCCTTGTGATAGTGGGTAAGTTCTCATGAGGTTTGGTAGTTTAAAAGTGTGTGGTACCTCCCTCCCCTCTCTTGCTTCTGCTTTCCCCATGTGATGTGCTTGCTCCAGCTTCACCTTCTGCTATGAGTAGAAGCTTCCTGAGGCCTCCCCAGAAACTAGCAGATGTCTGCCTCATGCTTCCCGTATAGCCTGCAGGACTGTGAGCCAATCAAACTTCTCTTCTTCATAAATTACCCAGGCTCAGGTATTTCTTTATAGCAACGTAAGAATGGCCTAACACCTTTGGTTACAAAAGATGGTAGACAATTAAAAAATATTACTTCCAATAAACGCTCTTTTGGCACAAGTAATCATCCCTCAATATTAACGTAGATGACAGTATTATTGGTCTCCTCTGTTTTTATTCCTCTCATTATTTTACTCAATCTCTCCTAAGCTTTACTGTTAATATTTTCAAATCTGTAAGGAGAAATACAAGCTACTAGAGAAAGACAAGCTACTGGTCATGTAGGCTCCATGTGGATGAGAACAGGTATTTTGTTTTACTCAACACTTTTCTTGGCAAATACAAAAGGGCCTGATACAGAGACATGACTCAAACATATTTGCTAAAATATTTAAAATACTTTTTATTTATTTTTATTTTATTTATGTTTTATTATTTTATATATTTAATTATTATTTTAATATTTGCTAAAATATTAAAACAATAAAAAAGAGTGATCCTCTCCCAAAGTAATTTATCTATTGGAGAGATGGATTATTACCTAAAAACATAAGTTGTAGGATTAGTTGCCAAAAAATAAATCATATCAACTATGTGAGGTATAAATTTGAGGGAACCAAGCCATCTCTTCTGACATGAGTTACCAAGCAAGTTATTGCAGAGAGTGGGATTTCAGTTGGTCCTTGGAAAATAAATTGTTGCATGACAGTTCTTTATTGTCCATGTCCCCTTGGTGGCAGAAACTCTTTCTAGTGTTTGACACAAGATGTAAGTGTTCAGACATAGCCACTGAAGAAAATATGAAAAAAAGAAAAGAGGGGAAACAGAGAAGGGATAACAAGTTACAGTGCCCAAATCAGAACTGATATTGTGATTATAGATTGAGGTGAAAGTGATTGAAGAATTTGGCTGCAACAGAAAAGATAAGAAGGGAAGGCTAATAGAATGGGAATGTAGTCTTTGGAGCCAAACTTCATTTGCTGAATGTCAATAACTACCCCTGACCATGTTTGTAACTCTGGGCAAAGTACTTGAGCTCACTCTGCCTCTGTATACTCATTTTTAAAATAAAGATAATAAAAATACCTCCCTCATAGAGTTGCCAGCATGATTCAATAAATTAATGTTATAAAGTTCTAAGAATAATACCAACCACATAGTATTATATTTATGTTTATTAAAAAAGAATAACGTAATTGTGGAGAACTCAGGTAGCCGAGGAGATAAACAAGTCATTTAAAATTTTGAGCAGAGATGAAAGATTATAATGGTGGGGTCATGGCAAGATTAACTTGGCAGCAACATCTATATAGAAAGGACTCATGAAAAGAAAAATGGCAGACAGAGAGGTTAGTTGGTGAAAACATTTAATGGTCAGGTAATAAAATGTTTTGAGTTCATGGTTGAAATGGGAATCACAATTTTGCTGAAAATTTAAAAAGGAGAATGCCTGAATAAAATGGGCGGAGGGGTCAGCCCACAAAAGAAGTGAGATTTGTAGCCATTAGAAAATTACACATCCCTTCGTTCCCTCTCCTCTCACTTTTCTGCTTTAAATAATGGGTTTATAGCTCAACTGTATCCTGAATTTCAGCGCACTTACTACTGTGTAGTATTCTCAAAGTTGGCTGTATATGGAGTCATGGATGCCTGTGTTCTGGCGCTAGAGACAATGATTTTATAGATGTGGGTATGGCCTGGGCAGCAGAGCTTTAAAAGCTTCCCAAGTGATTCTCGCATGTAGCAAATTTAAGAACCATCAATAATGAAGCAACTTTCTTTGCATTCGTCTTTATTTGCTTTTCCCTACCACATGTATACAACTCCCTAACATTCTATATTTATGTTTCTGTGAGGTGTCAAATGGGGTGGCATCCTGAATCCTCCCCTTTCTCCTGTTCTTCAAATTTCCTCTCAGCAATCAGGAGAGTTGAATGCCAAGAGCAGTGATCATTCATTTTCCCTTATTTGTTGTGAAAGATTTATGCAATTGTGGAGTTTCCCTTAGTAAGGATGTATGCACCTGAATAACTGTATGGATATATGGACCCATCTGAGATATTTTCAACTGGTGGTGGTTTAATGTGCTTTAGGGACCCAGGACTTTATTAGAAGAGATTCTTAAACACAAATACTTCTATAATTGGAGTTAAAATTGAAACTTATTTTTCTCTCTGTCTTGATAATTGGCTACTTTATAAAAAAAGTGTTTGGATTATTTTGGTTGCAGGAGGAGGAGTTTTATAAGAGGACACCATGAGATGGTGAAATATGAGGACCAAAGGCTGTTTCAGAGGTCAAAAACGGAACCAAAGGGCTGCCTCCAACACACAAACATGTTCTGTTTTCCCCACATAACATAGGTCTGCACATCGTTTTAGATTTGAATTAGTTAAAACATTACAAATTGGGGTGGAATGCTGCTTTACATGAAATATTCATTTCCAAATTTTTGTAAAATGGAAGAGTTTGTTCATGCCCATAAGATACCAATAAGCCAGAGCTGAATAGCTGCCTCTTTACATGTGAACATATGTCCATCTTTTTGCCAAATTGATTATAAGCACCCTAAGGGAAAAACGTACTTGTTTTATTTCCTCTTGCGTCTTTCTTGGCTAAGGATGATGATGATGATGTTGATGATGATGATGATGATGATAATGATGATTTTTTTCTTTAGATATAGCAAGGAGGTATGATTAAACAAAAGCATGTATTTCAGTCTATATTGATTTCACAAGTGATAAAAGTAGTAAGTATATCCTGCTTTGCCTCCTACATGCCTTATTTTCTTAGCAGAATGCCATAGGTAATGTGATCTGTGGGCTAGATTTCAGTGTTACCTCCTTGCTGAGTTGATATCAACTCTCACTATGCTGAAGTAAAGGTCCTGGCTGTCAAACAGTATCACTGCTAGCTAAGGACATCAGCATGGCAGCTGCCAGCCTACACACTGTCTGTCATCAGGAAGCTGATAGTCATCCACAAACTCATTGAAACAACAGGATCTCAGAATATCACCAGATGGGGCAATCTGTCATGCTCAAGCTGTAGAGGACAGGATGAAGGTTCTTTATATGATTTGAGAGTGCCAAGTGCCACATCCCTTCAAAAGAGAGGCCAAGGCCTGCCAATCATGACAATCATTGCAATGCAAAAAGGTCAGATAGTCTTGTCTTTGTGTATCAGAAATGCCAACTTTCTGTCAATGATGAGGTCAAAAATCTGTACTAGATTAAAAGCATTTGTGCCAGGAGCCTCAGACTTCCAAAAGGTCAGCATCAGTGCCAATCAAAATTCATGTACAGAATGGAAGTTAACTTCTGCCTAAACTTAAATGAAATAGCTTCTTTTTATTTCCTCACTGAATAACCAAGTCCTCTGTAACTTTATCATCAAACTCCTCCTAAATAGTCTCAGGTGCTCTATGCAAACAGGGTTGTAGAAGTAGTAACAGTTTTTCTAAATCAGTGATTCTCAAACTTGAAGGTACATCAGATTGGGATGGTGGGCTTGTTGGAACACTGATTACTGGACTCCATCCTAGATTTCTGATACAGTGGGTCTGGGATAGGGCTCAATAATTTGAATTTCAAATAAATTCCCATGTGGTGCTAATAATACTGGTCTGGGGACCATACTTTGGGAACCACTACCCTAGATAGTCACACACAAAGAAAAAAACACATTTTATAGGGCTGTGCTTTCCATATGTAAATAATAGGCATGTAGACAATTGTGAGCTTTTACTTTTATATTAATTTTGTTTTCTTAAAGTGTTTGGCTATTCTTGTTAGCATTCTTCTTATAAACATTACTACATTTCTTGAGTGCCGTGTTCTCTAACATTAAGCTAAGAGATTTTCTAGATGATTAAACAAACACATCCACACACACACACACATACACACACACAAGCACAAACACATACATGTCAGTATAGAAGAGGAAATGCTATTTGCATTGGTACTAGTGATATAAATGATGAAATAATGGTATTGATAAAATTCCTGGATCACATAGGAACAACTACAGCAAAATGTCATGCTTGGTATACTGTCAGTAGCTTTCAAAATTTATTCTTTCTTCTATTCTTAATACCTGAACTGACCTCCCTGCTGACCATTGTGGCTGCCTACTTGACGTCTCCAGTGGGGTAAGCAGACATCTCAAACGTAACTGATGTGCGAGAGAATACTTGATATTTTCATTCCAAATTTGTCCTGCTAATGTCCCCATCATCTTATTTCATGGTATCTCTAACCTCCTTGTTTTCATTTCTGGATAATAGATGTCAATCTTCTGTCTGGCGCAACTAATCCATTACCAAGTTCTAATGGTTGATTCTATGTATAAAATATACTTTAAAATTCATTCATTTCTCTTTGTCTCCTCCAGCATCAATGCTGAACAACAAACATCTTTCTCCATGATTACTACATAAACCATTTAAATATTCCAGCAATATTTTGTCAATCTATTTTATCTTAAAATTTTTCTATTCTGCTTTTTGTTATTAACCTGATAACACAGAGTATACTTTTTATCATAAATGTTTTAAGCAAGTATATGTTATGAAAAGTGGAAGTTCTTTCCTTACTCCCCACTACTTACTGTCCCTTTTCTCCCAAGGAGACTTTTTTTTTCGAGACAGGGTCTCACTTTGTCACCCAGGCTGGAGTGCAGTGGCAAGATCTTGGCTCACTGCAGCCTCCGATTCCCAAGCTCAGGTGATTCTCCGGGCTCAGAGAAGCTGGAGACTCACTGTAGCTGGGACTACAGGCACAAGCCACCAATACCTGGCTAATTTTTCGTAGAAACGGGGTCTCGCCACGTTGCCCAGGCTAGTCTTGGCCTCCTGAGCTGAAAGCAATCCACCCATCCTGGCCTTCTAAAGTGTTGGGATTACAGACGTGAGCCAACATGCCTAGCCCGAAGGATACTTCTGATAAAAATATAGTATATTTCTTTTATATTCATTTTCATATGAAAATATATGTTTATATGTATGTGTGTGTTGTGTGTATGTGTATATATGTATACATATATACATATATACACATACACACACATATATGGGGGCTTACATCTTCTTTAAGTATGCTAATAAATCCATTGTTTTCATCTGGTTTTATCTACTTGGTCTTTTTAAAATTTAAAATAGTGTTCTGTAATACAGATGTGCCCTTCTTTATTTGACTCTATTGATAGATATTTAGATTTTATTTTCTATTTTTCTCTCTTTCACAAGCACTGCCATGATCATATTTTTACATAGATCTCTGGGAACAAGGGTAAGCATTTTTAATTTTTTTTAATTTAGAATAAACATAAAAAATTGTATCATCACACAAAAAGGCTGTTGCATTTGAGAATAAAATCCAAGGTACTTCACAGGTATGACAAAGCCCAACGTTCTAGTGCCTGCCTCACTTCTGATCATGAGACAACCTTCCTCTGCCTGTTTCATCCACACTTAATTCCTCCAATATTCCATTTTTTTTTCTATGTCATCCTCATCCCCTGGAATGCTCTTTTCCAACTTTTTTTCTGGTAACTCTGATTTTACCATCAAGTTTCATTTACATGCTCAATCCTTGGAAATGTGAGTTGTATTCCAATGACTTTATGTCCCCCAATTAATCAGGGGGAAATTTGTTATAATGCCTTTGTCTTTTATAATATTTCCCTTCCTTAAAGTTCTTATCAAAATTTGCTTCTTTGTTTAATGTCTGCCCCTCCACCTTACCCCTTAATATATAAAATTCCATGAGGGCTGTGAAATGTCATACACAGGGTAGTAACTCAATGAATATTTTCTTGAATGTTAGCTGCTGAACTTGCAATAACCCGGAGGTCCTTTAGTGCTCAATCCCCAAACAGACACTTAATTTTTTTATGATGCTTCCTGTGTACAGTTGTTTGTGGGTCAGATTGCTTTGCTTTGGGCTATTTTGTTTTGAGGAAGAGCTTGCATAAACAGAACTGAACTGATAACATTTCAAAATTCATGGCACACAGTCATCAGCAGTCTATAAACATCCCCTCTTTTTAATTTTACTATATTTTACTTTTATTTACCATCCTTAAGCTCATCCTCCAATAGTTATCCACACCTGTTTTGATGTATGTTTTTTCTCTCCACAATTCATAGTTTATTTATATACTCATGTATATCTGATAAATATATAGTACCATTTTATGTAGTTTGAAAGATTGACACAAATGAAATTTAGCTGGAAATCTTGTACAATGTCTGTTTAATCATTTATTATTCTTTCACATCCATACATTTAGCTATGTGTGGCTGGGTGCAGTGACTCTTGCCTGTAGTCCTAGCACTTTGGGAAGTCAAGGCGGGTGGATCACTTGATATCTGGAGTTTGAGACCTGCCTGGCAAACATGGTGAAACTCTATCTCTACTAAAATACAAAAATTAGCCCGGTGTGATAGTGGGCACCTGTAATCTCAGCTACTTTGGAGGCTGAAGCCAGAGAATCACTTGAACCCAGGAGAAAGAGGTTGCAGTGAGCTGAGATCATGCCACTGCACTCCAGAAAATTAAAAAATAGTAAAATAAATAAACTTTAGCTAGCTATGTGTAAAACTAAGTCATCTTTCTGATCATACTACACAGTATTTTAAAATGTCTATGTGGCCCATTTTACTTATCTATCCTCCACTGATGAACACTTAAGTTTACCTCTAAATTTTTGTTATCAAAAATGACACACCACTAGACATTTTTATATATGTATCCTTCCACATCATGTGGTGCTTTTTCTGGGGTGTATAAGTCAGAATGGAATTGATGGGTCATAGATATACTTTTATCTATGTTAGTGTTCCGCAAACTGTCTCTTCTTCCTAGGCTCTTAACTTGACTGTACTTCCCAACACCCTTTGCAGTTGGGAATGGCCATGTGACTTAGTACAAGCCAAAGAGATAGGTGAGAGTAACATGAGCCACTTCCAGGCCTGGTCTTTAAAGCACTTCTATGTGCCTTTCTTCCTAATCTTTCCTGGCTGAAATGGTTATGAGCTCAGGGAGCCCTTAAGAGCCATGTAATGAGAGGAAAGAGCAACACACTGGAAGGAACCTGGGTTCCTGAAACACAGGTCACAGAAAAGCCAACTGACAGGAAGACTGGCAGTGGACTGCTATATGAGAGTTTTATTCTATTTCAATAACTGAAATTTTGACATGTATTTTTTTTGCTTCAGTGTCTAACATTACTCCAACGAATATTGTCCTTATATCCAGTTTGCCCTAAATAATTCCAGATTGCTCTCAAAAATGGCTGAACAAAATTACATTTTCAATTACGAGAAGATTCTCATTTTCTCTCATTCTACCCAATGCTTGATATTATCTGACTTTGTAATTTCTCCAACAGGTAGATTCAGAAGGAAACCTCAGTTTGATATTTTTAAAATTTGCATATTCCTAATTGCTGGTGAGGTTACCTACCTCTGTGCATATAGGGTTTCTATGAATTATGGTTCATATCATATTCTCACTAATCCATTTGTTTTTTCTCATTTTCTATAAATTCCAGACATTGAAATTTAGTTGCTTTTGAATGCTGCAAATATCTTCTCCAACCTAATATCTGTTTGATAACTTTGTATTTTCTTTTTAAATTGGACCAATATCTTACATTTTCATGAAGCTTAATCTATAAGTTGTTTCTTTAATGCCTTTTGATTTATGGGTCTGTTTTGAGAAATCCTTTTAGTCCTAAAGACACACCTATAGTCTCCTATATTTTCTTCTGGTAGATTTAATTTTTTTTTCATTTTTACATTTCTGGCCTATTTAGTCCTAATTTTTAAATATGATATGTGGTAGAAATCTAATTTCTTATTCTTCTATATATTGAGCTAATTTTCTCAATACTATTTACTAAATACAGTTGCTCCTTGACCTGTGAAGGGGTTACACCCCGATAAACTCAATGTTAAGTTGAAAACATGATGTCAAAAATTCAATTAGTGCACCTAACCTATGATATGTCATAGCTTAGCCTAGATCACCTTAAGTGTGCTCAGAACGAGTACATCACCATAAAGTTGAGCAAAGTCATTTGACACAAAGCCTGTGTTATAATAAAGTGGTGAATAGCTTATGTAATTTATTGTACTGAAAGTGAAAAATAGAATGGTTGTTTGGGTATTCAAAGTACAATTTTTACTGAATGCATTACTAAATACAGTTGCTCCTTGACTTGTGTGGGGTTAGACTCTGATAAACTCAATGTAAGTTGAAAATATGATGTCAAAATTTCATTTAGTGCATCTAACCTATGAGATATCATAGGTTAGTCTAGATCACCTTAAATGTGCTCAGAACAAGTACTTTACCTTACAGTTGAGCAAAGTCATTTGACACAAATCCTATGTTATAATAGAGTGGTGAATAGCTTATGTAATTTATTGTACTGAAAGTGAAAAATAGAATGGTTGTATGGGTATTTGAAGTACAATTTTTATTGAATGCATACCACTTTTGCACCATTGAAAAGTTGAAAAGCAGTAAACTTAGACCACTGAAAGTTGAAAACTATTTGTAGTTCATCCTCTAGAAATTGATATACACTAAATTGACATATAAGTGCTTTGGTTTCTATACACTCTATTATGTTTATTTGTTCTGTTTATCTAATATTATTTTAGAACTGCGCTGTTTCAATTCCATAGATTTGTAACATGACTGAATGTGATGCAAAAGTGTTCCCATTTTGCTCTTTGAAAAATTATATTTCCACTGTATTAAACTTTGTTCTTCCATAGAAAGCTTAGGATGATTTTATTTTTCCCCCAGCTCATAAATATAATTTTAATTGGAATTTAATTTTATTTTATTAAGTAATTTGAAGAGAATTGATATCTTTACAATCCCGCTATGTATATGACTGACCATTTATTGAGATCTTTTATGCTCTTTATTAGTCTGAAATTTTTCTCTACACAGGTCTCAAACAATCTTTATGTGATTAATTACTAAAATCTCTAGATACATAGGATGGTAGAGATAGAGACAATAAATAGAGACATTGTAAATAGTATTTACTTTATTGTATTGCATTTAAATTGGCAATTACTGTGGTGTAGAAGCTTATTAAGTTTATTGATATATTATCCTCTAGTCATGCTAAATTCTTTTATTAGGTTTAGTGTTTTGTCTCATGGTATTCTTATATTTGAAAGGACAAATATTTACACCTCTTTTTGTTTCCTCTCCTTATGTCACTCGGGCATAACTCTAAACACTATGGTGAGCAATAACAAGAACAGAAAGTACCCCCCCCCCTTTTTTTTTAAACCACCTTGAACGGGATGCTTCTAAAGCTTCTCTCTTTAGAAATAATGCCTTCTGTAGATGAAGGTAGATTGACTTTATAAAGATAAGAGAATTTCTTTGTAATACCTGGGTGTTTATGTTTATCAAGTAAATATTTTGAGATAAGAGATTTAGCAATCTTCTTGGAATCCTGAGGGATGAGGAAAAAGTACAAGTCATAGATCCCAATAAGATATAGTTTTTACCCACAAAATGTTTTCAGTATATTCAATGAACAATTCATATGTAGAACGAAGTATTCCCCCATGAATGAATAGCATAGCAGAGTAGATTATACTGTGTGCACAAAAGTACTATCTTTGTAGTTTACATATATGCTTGTACACACTATCAGTTAATTTTAAAACTTCATCTTTTGAATATGGTAAGTTTCAAGATTCTTATGCAATCAGTGGGAGGCTTGTGATCTCAATCTTCTATATAAGTCTCTGTCTTTTTATTTTGTCTCTTACATCCTAATTTTTATCACATCATTGCCTATATTTAGAAAAACCTTACAATCAGTCCTCACCTTTTGAAATCTCACCTATCACTGAAGGTGGAGTTTAAATGTGCTCTCCTTCCAGAAAGAAGTCTTCTTCATGAATATGTACAGAAACAATTACAAATCACTGATTTCAGATTAGTTCTTGTTTCTATAACCCTATGAGCTCTATACCTTGCATTAGCTTTAACTTTTAACAAGTATGTACTGAGTTATCACATGTATTAGGTACTAGAAATAGAAAGATGAAAACAAAATTGTTGTGCCTGCCCCTAAGTAAGTCAGTCTCCATAGGGAACTATATATACTTGCAAATAAAATGTAATGTGATAACTCAATAATTTCAGGAACTGATGAAACAGAAAAGAAGGAATGAGCAGTTATATGTGGAGTATAGAAAAACCTTCACAGAGAAAATAATAGAAGCTGGAATACAAGGGGGAAGGCATTTCAGACAGAAGCCTCTGTATCTGACAGAGGATTTTGAGGCATGAAATAATATGTTTTTGCAAAGCAATGAATAACTTGAATAGTTGGTTGAATATACAGCACACATGAGTGTGGGGAATGGGCAGAGGGAATGATGGGAGGTGAGACTGAACAGGTATGCAACACCCAGTTTGTAATGAATTTTACACGGTATGCTAAATATCTGTGAATTCATTTTTAAGTAGTAAAGGCCTATTGAGAGGGTTTATGCATGAAGAAACACAATCAGATTTATACTTGGACAAGATTAGTCTGTCACCACTGTGAATGATTTATGAAAGAGTGGAAGAGGGAGGAGATACCAGAGGCAGCTGCTACCGATAAACCAGGTGTGATGATAAAGTTGTGAGTCTGTAGCATCTGAGAGGGAAAGGAGGGCACACTTAGATGATATTCAGAAGGAAAACCCAGGAAGACTTTCTGAGTTATTAACAGAGATGTATAAGGAAATGGGAGTTTTCTTTTTTAGGTACTATTCAGAGTGAGTGTTACAGAAAGGAGAATCAGTTTTATTGGATTTATTCAAGTTTGGTATGTAGAAATAGAAAATGAGAGAGGCGGATTAAATGTATGAGACTGCAGCTCAGAAGAGTACCAAAATAAGAGTTGAAGGTCTTAAAAAAAACCCTCACATCATCATCCATGGTAGCTGGAATCATGGGGTTGCTTAAGACTGCTCAGAATAAGAATATGCAGTGAGAAGGTCTCTTAAAGCCCTAAGTGCTACCAAATTTAGTGTGGGAACTGAAGAAGTGAATCCATGAATGTAGCCTGAAAAGAATAGTCAAAGATATAGATGAAAAACAAAGTGTTGACATAAAAAACACGATTCTGGGAATATCTTAGCACTCTGTCCCTAGAAAATTCTGTCAGTATTCTTATTGGGTTTAACATCCACTTAGGCGATTCTTTCATTTCCTGGCTTCTCAGTTCCTTGAGGGCCATTACATATGATATTTTTTAAATTTGGCTTACAGTCAGAGGCTTATCCAATTAATTTACTATGTTAAACCAGTATTTAACAAATAAAAGAAGAAAGGAAAGAATACAGCAGGAATGGATTTTAAAAACCATCAGAGTGTATTGTGTGAAATGGGTATTATGACATTCCTGGGAATGTGAAGCTCTCTTGTCCATTCATATAGCAAGCACCTATAATCCCACACTTTTCGAATTCCTGAAGCACTTTCTTCTTTGCATCTTCCATAGGACATTCATAAATTCTGTAGTCCTTCCAGTAGAATAGAAAATCCTTGGGAAAAAGGAATCTTTTATGTGTGATTCTTCATTATATCCCCAGAATCCGGAACAGTTCCTGGTAATAATTAGACAAAAAGAAAAAAAAAGTTGAATAAGTAAAATAAATGAACACATTCTTCCCTGTATCATATAATTTTATTATTAGTAGACTGCACTTATTGCTGTGGATAGATCTTAGAATTATGATTAATTAAAATAAATTTAGCTATTATTTATGTGTTCAATAGTTTTCCTACCAAAAATATCAACTATCTTGAGAAAAGTGGGAGCATCAAGCTTAATTTTTTTTACAGCCACTAAAATATTTATTGATATTTATAGCCACTGTATAATTTATCACAGATGAGATGAAATCATGCTTGTTAAAAATAAGAATTAAAACATTTTTTCTTAATCAGAATATATTTTGTAACATGAAATTACTGAGGCTTTTCATTTGTGTTCTCATAATGTTACTATTTCTGCATTTCTCTTTCTTTATAGAATACTTTTTCCTAACTGTTATTTTTGCTACCAACTTCTAAAATTTGAGAGCAGATGGCTTTGCTACAACAGCAATAACTTATAAAAAATGGTGTATGCATGACCATATGAACATAGTTTTGATTATATAATCAAAGGAAACATATAAACTGAAGTGGCACATATATAACTGTATGTCTAATTATTTTACTGCATTGAAATTATTCATAAATAAAAGTAGTACACACAAGAACATAATATTGCATTTATACAACCAAACCAATTATGAAATGGTTTATTTTTCTTTTGTTACTTCCCCAGTATCCGTAATTACCATCAGTTTCAAAAACGTTGATTTACCATATGGAATATAAGCACAAATGCACACAAACAAACACAGTCACACACTTAGTGATACTCGAGAACTAGCAATAAGTCTGAGCAGAAATCCACTAAGAAGATTGTAAGCTTGGTTTCTGATTCCAAGGCATCGAGGTATCCTGGGACCAAAAGAAGTATGAAACTATAAGCCCCCTTAACCCTTGTGCTTCACTCCATTCCACCTAAAATAATTTTGATTCAGTCTTGTTCGCAATCAAAAGAAGATCTATTGGCCTCAGTAGTGTCTTATGAGAACTCCAGAGAGACAACAACTATGTTGTGACTATATGCTCTTTGAAAATTCTGTGCTTGCTACTATCCTTCTCAGAAAAAGTAGGAAAAGAAAAAAAAAGTTGCTGAATATCTACTTTTAAATCTATGCAAACTTTTATTTATTTATTTATTTTTGAGATGGAGTCTCGCTCCATCGCCCAGGCTGGAGTGCAGTGGCACGATCTTGGCTCACCTCAAGCTCCGCCTCCCGGGTTCAAGGGTTCTCCTGCCTTAGCCTCCCGAGTAGCTGGGACTATAGGCGCCCGCCACCACTCCCGGCTAATTTTTTGTATTTTTAGTAGAGACGGGGTTTCACCGTGTTAGCCAGGATGGTCTCAATCTCCTGACTTCGTGATCCGCCCGCCTCGGCCTCCCAAAGTGCTGGGATTACAGGTGTGAGGCATTGCGCTTGGACCTATGCAAACTTTTTAAACATTAAATTAAGATTCTTTGTTCAGTGTTAACTGAACATAAAAGAATACATTTCCTGAAATGTTAAACTGTGAAAATATTTTGATTTAATATCCCAGAAATGCCACCTTTAGTTCTGTAGCATGTCGTGATCACAAGTTATAACGCTTGTATATTACAGGAAATTGAGTTTTCAGATAATCTACATAAAGTGTTTTTCTAAATAGGAAATTCAGATTATTCATGTAGCTTGTAAATAAAATCATGATCCTAAAGGAACCCACCACTATGTAAATTAATGGATGTCCCAGTGTCAACTCCCTAGTATGGTGTGCAGGACAACACAGTGTTTACCCATAATGAGGATTCTCTTGTTGGACAGAAAGTACCAAATACTTTGAATATGTTAGAAACACTCTTTCAAGTACTTGGCAAAGAGAAAGCTGAATGCAGGCATAAGGTAGAACAGATCATTTCACAGAAAAAGTTAAATTACAAACTATACCTAAGTCTTTATTTAGCTTATTAATTTTAACCCCACAGTTATCTCTTTTTATTTCTTTTTTAAATTAATATCTGGAATAGAAAGAAAAAGCATCCAGTCTATTTTAATCTTAAATATTTCCATTTTCTGCTCATGTATTTAATTTTCTTATTTTGATTTTTCTCTTTTCTTTTACTTTATTTTTTCCCTTTTGTTTTCCACATCTAAAGAATGTAGTGTACAGGTGAGATGTATTCTTGCTGTAAGAATAAGAAACAGATTATAATTTTGCCTGTTTTTAACTAGAGTCCAAAATCATGTTCTACAATCTACATTTTTCTCTTAGAGGAGGCTGGGTTTGAATTGGATTTTCTGTCTTTATATTTTTACATTGTGTTATAGTGAGAATTAAGAGAAGTGCTATCTATTGAACAGACAGAGATCCATAGATTTGGGTATATCTTGTATCATCATGATATTCCAAGGTCTGGTTCTAAGCTTCTCAGTCTCTGGAACCCTGCTGTATCAGAGCACTTCAAGTTTATTAATAGCTCTGGAACTGATTACTCAACTCACAAAAGTCTGATGTACAAATTGCCAACTTGTAAGTTAGAATTAAAACTGTGAAAGGGAGCCAAATATTCTCTCCCTAAAAGGAAATGGTCATTGGCTGCCAAAATTTCATCAGAAATGTACTGAGGAGCATGGCATTGCGGCAAGAGGAGACAGCTGGATTATATGAGAAGCTGCTCAGTTTGACAACCTGATGTATCCTTCTCCTGGGTAAGAGTATACATGCCAAGTTAACACAAATATTGCTGCCAAAAGGTCAGATATCCTCTTCTAATCCATGTAAAAGGCACATCAATAACATATCACTTGTAGATTTTCACCTGTCTAGACTTTAGAGAAACTACATGCATTTTGTTAACAATCTTTCTTTAACCTGAGAACATAAGATGTTTATATTTTGAAGTAATTGCAATCATATTCCCATCTAGGTTCCTGAGTCTGTATTTTTATGAGACCAGGTGGACTTTGGCATTCCCAAACCTTCTTTACTTCTCCCCCACTGTCGTTTACAACGGCTTCTATGGTTTAACCATATCCATCTGTGTGAATTTTACTTCTACTGCTGCTAATGGTACCACTACTTCTATTGCGATTCTTATTACCACAGTTTCTAACGGCGAAGACATACTGAGCATAAACCAATATCAGCTCTCATTTAATCTCCAAAACACAATTAGGGGGTAGGTATAATAATTATTATAGTATCATTTTACAAGTAAGGAAACTAAGGTTTAGAGAAGTCCAAACAGAAAGTGGTAAAGCTGAGATTTGAACTCAGATACATGTCTTCGATCTGGATTCTTATTCAGAGTAATTTTGCTGTTAATTTAGGGTGGCACTCTTTAACATCCAGAGACTTGTAAATGTCATTAAGCCATTGCTGAGATCTTTTTTTTCTTTTTAAAGAAAGCTAGAAAAATTGAGTGGAATCCAAAAGTTGCTTTGGAACATAGATTTTTCTAGATAAAATATTATAAAGTAGGGAGCAACAGTAATTTATGTAGCTTTAAATCCACGAGGGTACAGTGACCCTGGTGAAATTGCTTGCCATGTTAGACTTGTCATACATATTCTGTGAGAATATTTATAGAGTATGGTAAGTGTCTGTGGAGCTTAGCAAAGCATAAAGCAGCAAAGACAAGGTGTTTGCCCTGAAGAGTTGGTGATTCAATTTAGATGTAGACAGAATACTAGATACCTATAAAATACAAATACAGAGTTGGATGATTGACTTATAACCTCAGTCATGGTACCATAAATCAGATGGTTACACTCTAAACATCTAATGAGCTGCTGGGTAGATCAGCAAGACCATGTCTGGCTACTATGACAGCTGTGGGTGGGTTTATTTTGAAATAACATGGGAAGTGGCCAAAAATTCAGGGAAAAATGTAATATACAACTGTCAACATGGCATGCCACACAATACAACATTCTGAAAAGGACAACTGTACAAAGTCATATTCAAAGGAGACTTTTTTATTGTTATTCAGTGGGGCAACCTCATTTTTCTACTCCAGAAGGGAGTAGAAAAGAAATTATAATGCAGATTTTTAAAATCAGAATTAATCTGAATTTTTATCAGTTAACTTATCTTTTACTTAAATAACTATCCCTTGATATTCACCACACCCTTACCCCATGAATACCAAAATCAACAGATGCTCAAGTCCATTTTATATAAAATGATGTAATATCTGCATAGAACCTATGCACATGCTCCAGTTTACTTTAAATCATCTCTAGATTCCTTATAATACCAAAAACAATGGAAATATTATGCACAATTTTGTTATATGGTTTTGTTTTTATTTGTCTTGTTTTTTATTGTTGTATTATTAATTTTAAAAAATATTTTTGATCTATGATATGTTGAATGCCTATAAGTGGAGCCCATGAATATTGAGGAACAGCTGCATGCTAATGGTATAATTATTCAAAAAAGCCAAATAAAGTAGAAGAATATGGGCATCAGTCACAAAATTTCAGTGTCTGTGCAGTAGATAGAGCTGTGGAATGAAGGATCGTGATATTGGGTGCTCCTTGAGGCTACGTTGTGTTCACATTGTTCACTACCCAACCGCCAATACCCCTGGCACACATACAGGCATACACATGTAGATTTAAACATAAAAAACCCTGCCTGCCCGCTTTTTTTTTTTTTTTTTTTTTTTTTTGGTTAAGATTTGGGGGAAAAAATGACCATATGTCTTATTTCCTTCTACGCTTCCTCTTTTGGGGCAACATGCCTGGTAAGCCCAAAAGCATTTCTGTCCTTTTTGTTCCTTCATGTAGTAAGCTTGTAAGTCAGCCTTCACTCTAGTGAAAAGTGGGTATGGGGCAGCCAATAATTCTAAACAGCCAATTTTAAATCAGTGAAAGCATCAGAAAGTCTGCTTGTGGCCAAATATTAATTTCTACCAGCTAGCCCAGCTTCATCAGTAATAAAACTACTTCATCAGTAAGAAAACTGCCATTTTCTCTCCATCTGTCTGACTTTATGTTTTGCTCTCAGTTGATTTAAAACTTGAAAGAGAAAGAGTGTGATTAAATTCCAATACACATAATAAGTGAGTATTGAATAAATGGTTCAGGTAAATTAGCAATACGAAATTGAAAAGCTAATTAGGCTATATATGAGTTTGTGTATGTCTTTGTTTTAAATTATGTATTGTTGGTCCCCTTGAAGTCAAGATCTATATTGCAGTCATCTTAGTAACAATTAGCACTTAATAGTTACAGGCATATAGTAGGCGTTAACTATACTTAGTATTAAATAGACTTGCTTATTTTTAGTTCTAAATTATACATGTAATCATATATTAGGCTGGTGCAAAAGTAATTGCAGTTTTTGTTGAAATTTGCCATTTGATACTGGAATACATTCTTAAATGTGGTCATATTATACATCATTTTAATGCACATTTCTTGCTTTATGTTTATGTTTTGCTAAGGACTTATTACTTGCTACTTATTTTAGACTATGGAAATGATATTAGGCAAAAAGCAAATTTAAGCAATTTTCTTACTCGAGTTCAAAATGGGTCATAAAGCAATGGAGACAACTCACAACATCAACAGCTCATTTGGCCAAGGAATTGCTAATGAATGTACTGTGCAGTGGTGTTTCAGGAAGTTTTGCAAAGGAGACAAGAGCCTTGAAGATGAGCGTAGTGACTGGCCATCAGAAGTTGACAACGACCAGTTGACAGCTGATCCTCTTACAACTACATGAGAAGTTGCCAGAGAAGTCAGCGTCAACCAGTCTATTGTTGTTTGGCATTTGAAGCAAATTGGAATGGTGAGAAAGCTCAAAAAATGGGTGCCTCATGAACTGACTGAAAATTTTTTAAAAATCGCCATTTTGAAGTGTTGACTTCTCTTATTCTACACAACGACAATGAACCATTTCTTGATTGGATTGTGATGTGCAATGAAAAGTGGATTTTATACAGCAACTGGAGATGACCTTCTCAGTGGTTGGACAGAGAAGAAGCTCCGAAGGCCAGACTTGCACCAAAAAAAGGTAGTGGTCAGTGTTTGGTGGTCTGCTGCTGGTCTGATCCACTATAACTTTCTAAATCCTGGTGAAACCATTACATCTGAGAAGTATATTCAGCAAATCAAGGAGATGTACCAAAAACTGCATCATCTGCCACCACCATTGGTCAACAGAAAGGGTCCAGTTCTTCTCCATGACAACACCCCACTGCACATTGCACAACCAACACTTAAAAGTTGAATGAATTGGGCTATGAAGTTTTGTTTGATCTGCCATACTCGCCTCACCTCTCACCAACTGACTACCACTTCTTCAAATATCTCAACAACTTTTTGCAGGGAAAATGCTTCCACAACCAGCAGGATGCAGAAAATACTTTCCTAGAGTTCATCAAATCCCAAAGCATTAATTTTTACTTTACAGAGTGATATTAAAAAATACTTCACAGAGTGATATTAAAAACAACTTTATAGTATATTATATTCTCAACATTATGTGGGATCACTATTTAACATGTGGCCATGGAAATACAAAAAGTTATCTACTTGAAATATCAGCATATAAACTTTATAACTAGGGCCTGAGAGAAGACACTGTATTAAAAACACGTTGTAGAAGATTGAATCTTGGAATAGAGATGTGAAGAGTGCAGCAGACCATTTCCCCAGCAAACAACCATGTAAATGAAGAAAATTATATATATGAAAAAAATCTGTAAATTATCCTTAGGGGTTATAGATAATGGAAGAATATTCATTCAGAAAACCTACTAAACTTCATTGAGAACAGTGAACGTTAATGTAGCCTAACTGTCATTGCTCTCCTACCCCCAGCTCTGTCTCAATGAAACTACTCTGGGAGTTGTAACCTTAGTGAGTGCTGTCATAAGACAAGGATTCTGTCTCCCCCTACCTTCCAGTTTAGAACTACTTCACCTCAGAAGGGACAGGTCACAAGTGTTTGTCATTGCCTCCAGCCCCAAGATACAGATATACTATGCCAGGCAGGCACGGTGGAGATGTCTGTGGTTACCTTCCTTTACCCAAAACCAACTTCTAGGGCAAAATCCCTATTCTAGGCTGGCAGGCTGAGAGAATACTAGGCCCTAATTACCCACCAAAGCTGGCTCTTTGAGCAGAGTTTCACAATAGGAGAGGCAAGTCAAAAAGACTAAGGGGTCACCTAGCACCGTCTTTTAAAGCAGAAGTGTCACTCTGGGAGAAGACCTTCCAGTTCCTATGCAGTGGTGCAGAGATCCTACCCATAAGGAAAGACAGGAGAGAGAAGCAAGCCTTAAAAAGAGCTCCTTATCTCCACCTGAAGGAACTGACTTGATTTAGCAGAGAGGGTATAAACGTCCATTGCAAAGGATAAAGTGAAAAAACGATGGAGATCTTTGTGGAAAGCAACTAAGAGAGTATACATATAACTCCATGATGTAAACAGCAAAAAGTAAAATTGCAGAGCAATAAGAAGTTTAACAAAGAGAACCAGGGAAAGAGATAGCCAAGAAGAGTCTTTCTGGGATCACAGTCAACTCTGGCAGTTGGGAAGGCTGTGCATATGTGCTAGAATGCAATCATTCAGGAGTTATCAGAGTAGAACACGGAAAAGACCTGAAAACATTTCCAAAGTCACACACAGAGCCATCAAGAGTGAGTCTTACTGGCATGAGGACTTAAACATAATCTCTGTCCAACTACTAGCTGAATAATAATTTATTCTGACTCAGAGGCAATTTCTATTTAATACCTTAAAAATAAAGTTACATATTCCGAGAATGTGGAAGACCCTGTGCATGCCCAATAGTTGGGCCTTTCAGGAGTGAACAAAGAGTGTAGGTTCAAGCTCTGAATGTGAGTGAAAAAATGTAAGCTTGTTGAAGGGTGATAGCAGCCTCCAAGCCACACACCCATTCAGTGGTAAATAAGAGGGCTTAAGCACAATCTTTAACCAATAAGAGGTATATTTCAATACAGCGACATACCATAGGTATCCTAGATAAAAAAATTAAAAAACAATCTTTTTAGAGATATCAAAGACTGCACATTGCAAGAGTTATAGACTTCAGAGTCAGTCCAGCCAAGTCACCAGCCAAATAAACAATCAAGCAAACAACATCACATCTCCCAGGGATAAATAAAATTGGTATCCAGAGTTGCTAAGATATATTATCCAAAAATATACAGTTTAAAAAATGATGGAACATGCCAAGAAGCAAGAAAATGCGCCCCCTACACTAGGGGCATGGGAGAAGGCAGGCAATAAAATTTATTTTTTGAAGGGCCTAGGCATTGGATTGGGAGAAAAACTTTAAAGTAGCCAGTATAAATATTTTCATAGTACAGGAGACCACATATGAATAATTATTTGAAACTAAGATAATATGTCATCAAATAGAAAATATCAATTAAAATATGTTGTATTAAAAAGGAATAAACATGATTTTAGCATGCACAATAAATGAAATTTAAAATGCACTAGAGAAGCTAGCTCAACAATAGGTTTTTACTGGCCTAAGAAATAGAGAACTTGAAAATAGATCAATAAAGGTTATTCAATCAGAACACAGAGAGAAAAGAAAAACAAAGGCAAATGAACAAGGCCTCAAAGAAATGTAGATTATCATTTAGTGAACCAACATATGCATAATGAAAATGCCAGACAGTGATGAGAGAGAAAGAAAAGTGAAGATAAAATAGTAAAAGAAAACATTGTGTAATATTTTAAAATTTATTGGAAACATCCCTGTATACCTACAAGGACCTCAAGAAATTCCAAGAAAGATAAACTCAGAGAGATTTGAATACAGACAGCATAGTAAATGTCTTTGTTGAAAGAAGATGAAGAAGAAACTGAAAAGAGTGAAGGAAAAATAACTTATCATGATACATAAGATTACTCAGCAAGATTAGTAGCTATTTTTTATCAGAAATTATATATTCTAGAAAAAAAGGGAATAACACAGTCAAAGCAAATAAAGTACTGAATAGATAAAAACAAACAAATACTGTTAACAAAAAATCTTATACCAAGCAAGAATTATCTTTCAAAAATAAAGTCAAAAGAAAGACATCCCTGGATAAACACAAGCTGAATTTTTTGCTAGCAGTCCTGCCCTACAAGAAATACTAAAGAAAGTTTTCAGGCCAAATGCAGGTGACACCAGGGGAGAGTAACTGAAATCCCCATGGGGAAAAAAAAATACTGGTTAAGATAATTATATAGGTAATTACAAAATTAAGTGTGAATATTGACACAGATGGAGCAAGATAGCTAAACAGAAGCCTCCACTGATCATCACCACTGCAAAACCACCAAATTTCAACAACTAACTACACACAAGAAAGCACCAACATAAGAACCAAAAATCAAGTGGTCAATCACAGTACCTGGTATTGACTTCACATCGCTGAAAGACACACTGAAGGTAGAAAAGATAGTCTTGAATTGACGATGCCACCCCTCCTTCCTCCACTGGCAGTGGCCACGTGACAAGGAGAGAGAATCTGTGCACTTGTGGGAGGGAGCACAGCAAATGGGGACTTGGCATTAAACTCCAATTGCAGCCCTGTCACAGCAGAGAGCAAAGCTATGTTGGGTTCAGTTGGTGTCCCCCATGAAGGGAGCATTTGGACTTGCCTTAGCCAGAGGGGAATTACCCATCCAAGCAGTTGGAACTTGAGTTTCTTGGCAGGCCTCACCACTGTAGTCTAAAGAGCTCTGGGGTCCTAGGTAAACTTGAAAGGCTTTCTAGGACAAAGGGACTGCAGTTCCTAGGCAAGTCCTAGTGCTGGGCTGGGCTTACAGCTAGTGAACTAGGGTGCCACGTGACCCAGGGGACACCAGACAGGGCAGCTAAGGGATTGCTTGCACCACTCCTCCTCCAACCCCAGGCAACACAGCTCACAGCAAGGAAAGTGACTCCTTCCTTTTGTTTAAGGAGAGGAGAGCAAAGAGTAAAGAAGAAGAGGACTTTGTCTTGCATTTTGGATACCAGCTCAGCCACAATAGGATAGGGCACTGGGCAGAGTTGTGAGGTCTCCATTCTAGGCTCTTGCTCCCTGATGACATTTTTAGACACACTCTGGGCCAGAAAGGAACCTGCTGCCTTGAAGGGATGGACCTAGTCCTGGCAGGATTTCTTATTTGCTGACTAAAGGGCCCTTGACCCCTGAATAACCAACAGCAATATCCAGATAGTATGCTGTGGGGCTTAGGTGAGACTCTGAGGCATGCTGACTTCATATAGGACCCAGCACATTCCCAGCTGTGGTGGCCACTCCTGCTTGAGAAAAGCAGGGGAAAAGGTAAAGAGGACTTTGACTGACACCTTAGGTATCAACTTGGCCACAGTGGGGTAGAGCACTAAGTAGGTTATTGGAGTCCCAATTCCTGTCCTGGGCTGTTGGGCAGCATTTCTGGATCTGCTAGGGCCAGAGGAGATATCACTTCCCTGAAGGGCAAGTCCCAGGCTAGACAGCATTTACTACAAGCTGACTGAAGAGCCCCTGGGCTTTAAATGAACATTGGCAGTGGCCTGGCAGAACAACTTGTGATGGTTAACACCAAGTGTCAACTTGATTGGATTGAAGGATGCAAAATATTATTCCTGGGTGTGGCTATGTGGGTGTTGCCAAAGGACATTAACATTTGAGTCAGTGGAATGGGAAAGGGAGGCCCACCCTCAATCTGGATGGGCACAATCTAATCAGCTGCCAGTGTGGCCAGAATAAAAGAAGCAGAAGAACGTGAAAAGGCTAGACTGGCTTTGCCTCCAAGCCCACATCTTTCTCTTGTATTGGATGTTTCCTGCCCTTGAACATCAGATTTCATATTCTTCAGCTTTGGAACTCAGACTGGCTTTATTTCTCCTCAGCTTGCAGACAGCCTATTGTGGGACCTTGTGATCATGTGAGTTAATACTCATTAATACACTCCCCTTTATATATACATTTATCCTATTAGTTCTGTCCCTTTAGAGAACCCTGACTAATATACTCCCCATGGGCTGGTGGTGGTGGTAGCCACTGGGAGAGGCTCCTCTTCCTGGGGAAAGGGGAGGGAAGAGCAGAAAGAATTTTGTCTTCTGGTTTGAGGGCCAGCTTAGCTGCAGTAGAATAGAACATCAGATACATTTCTACTTCCAAACACTGGCTCCCAGACTGGATCTCTGGATTCCCCATGGGGCCTGTAGGAACTCACTGCCCTGAAGTGAAGGACACAAACCTGGATGGCTTCCTCACTTGCTGATCATATAGCCCTAGGGCCTTGAGTGAACATAGGCAGTAGCCAGATAGTGATTACAGCAGGCCTTAGGTGAGACCCAGTACTGTGCTGGTTTCAGGTCTGACCAAGTGCAGTCCCCAGTGATGGTGGCCACAGGGGTGCTTTCATCACCCTACCCCTAGGTCCAAGCAGCTCAGCACTCGGAGAGGTAGAGATATGCTGTTTGTTTGGGAGAAAGTACGGAAATAAAACAAGTGTCTCTGCCTGGTAATCTAGAGAATTCTTCTGGATCCTATCCAAGATCACCATGGCGGTACCTCTAAGAATGTGCAAGAACCACAGCATTTTCGGGCTGGAGGCCAAAGTCCCTTTAAACACCTGGAAGGCCTTCTGAAGAAAGATGGGCAGAAACAATCCCAGACTGCAAAAACTACATAAAACTCTTCAATGCCCAAACACCAATGAATATCCACAAGCATCAAGAGCATCCAGGAAAACATGACCTCACCAAATGAACTAAATAAGGCACCAGGGACCAATCCTAGAGAAACACAGCTACATGACTTTTTAGATAGATAATTCAAAATAGCTGTTTTGAGGAAACTCAAAAGAAATTCAGAACAGCAGAGAGAAGGAATTCGGAGTATATCAAATAAATTTAACAAAGAATAAAATAATTGAAAAGAATCAAGCAGAAATTCTGGAGCTGACAAAATGCAATTAACCTACTGATGAATGCAAAAGAGTCTTTTAATAGCAGAATTGATCAAGCAGAAGAAAATTAGTGAGCTTAAAGACAGGCTATTTGAAAATACATAGAGGAGACAAAAGAAAAGGGTAAAAATAGTATTAAGCATGCCTATGAGATCTAGACAATAAGCTCAGAAGGCCAAGTCTACTAGTTCTTGCTGGCCTTTAAGAGGAGGTAGAGAAAAAGACAGGGATAGAAAATTTATTCAAAGGGATAATATCAGAAAACTTCCTAAACCTAGGGAAACATCAACATTCAAGTACAAGGAGGTTATAGAATACCAAACAGATTTACCATGGTCCAAAAAGGACTACCTCAAGGCATTTAGTAATCAGTCTCTCAAAAGTTAAGGATAAATACAGGATCATAAAAGCACCAAGAAAAAAGAAGCAAATAACATACAGTGAAGCTTCAATACGTCTGGCAGCAGATTTTTCAGTGGACACCTCACAGGCCTGGAGAGAAGGGCATGACATATTAAAGTGCTGAAAGAAAAAAAAATCCAAGAACTTTTACCCAACAGAGTATATCTGGCAAAAGTATTTTTTAAATGTGAAAGAGAAATACAGACTTTCCTTGATAATATAAAAAAGAAAAGAAATTTAAAAAAATAAAAGAAAAAGAAAAGCTGAGGGATTTTATCAACATCAGACTTGTACAAGAAATGCCAAAGGGAGTTCTCCAATCTGAAAGAAAGGATGTTAATAGCAATACAAAATAAACTGAGGGTACACAACTCACTGGTAATAGTAAGCACACACAAAAAACTCAGAATATTATAACACTGTAATTGTGTATAAACTCTTAAATAGAAAGACTAAGTGATGAAACAATTAAAAATCATAACTACTGTAACTTTTCAAAACATAGGCAGTACAATAGAACATAAAGAGTAACAACAAAAAGTTAAAAAGCATGCGGACAAGTTAAAGTGTAGAGTTTGTATTAGCTGTCTTTTTGCTTGTTTGTTTGTGCAATGAGTGCTGTCACCAGTTTAAAATAATGGGTTATAAGATTTGCAAGCCTCATGATAACCTCAAATAAAAAAACACACAACAGATACACAAAAAATAAAAGGCAAGAAATTAAATCATACCACCAGAGAAAATCACTTTCACTAAAGGGAAGACAGAAAGAAAGGAAAGAAGGAAGATAAGACCACAAAGCAAGCAGAAAACAAATAACAAAATGGCAGAGGTGAGTTCTCACTTATCAATAATAATATTGAATGTACATGGACTAAACTCTTCAATCAAAAAACACAGAGTGACTGAGTGAATACAGAAAAAAATAGAAGACCCAATATCTGTTGCCAAAAGGAAACACAGGTCACTTACAAAGATATATATAGTTAGACTGAAAAAAAGGGATGGAAAAACATATTCCATAACAATGGAAAACAAAAAAGAGCAGCAATCACTGTGTTTATATCAGACAAGATAGATTTCAAGACAAAACTGCAAGAAGAGACAAAGAAGGTAATTATATAATCATAAAACAGTCAAGCAAGGGGACATAAAGATTGTAAACGCATATGCCCTCAATGCTGGAGTACCCAAATATATAAAGCAAATATTATTAGAGCTAAAGAGGAAACTAGATCTCAATAGAATAATAGCTGGAGAGTTCAACACCCCAATTTCAGCATTTCAGATCTTCCAGACAGAAAATCAACAAAGAGGCTTCACACTTTGTTGCAAATTTCTGCACTATAGAATAAATGGACCTAATAGATATTTACAGAGCATTTCATCCAAGAGTTGCAGAATACACATTCTTTATCTCAGTACATGACTCATTCTCAAGGATAGACCATAGGTTAGGTCACAAAATCAGTCTCAAGACATTCAAAAATGAAAATAATATCAAGCATCTTCTCTTACCACAATGGAATGAAAGTAGAAATCAATGACAAAATAAATTTTGGCAACTATACAATCACATAGAAATAAAACTATATGCTCCTCATTGAAACAATTTAGAAGGAAACTGAAGACTTTTTTAAGTGAATAATAATGGAAACATAACATACCAAAGCCTAGTATGTTCCCCCTCAGCAAAATTAGTACTGAGGGGGAAATTTATAGCTCTAAGTACCTACATCAAGAAATAAAAAAAACTTCAAATGAATAACCTAACAATGCCTCTTACAGAGCTAGAAAGGCAAAAACAAACCAAACCAAAAACTAGTAGAAGAAAAGAAATAATGAAACTGAAATGGAGAAAATACAAAAGATTAATGAAAAGGTAGGTTGGAACTTTGAAAAGGTAAATAAAATTGACAAACATTTAGCAAGAATAACTAAAAAAGAGAAGGTCCAAACAAATAAAGTCAGAGATGAAAAATGAGAAATTACAACTGATACTGCAGAAACTGAAAAAAATCATTAGTGGCTACTATGAGAAACTATATGGCAACAAAGTGGAAATTTACAGGAAACAGATAAATTCCTAGACACATACAACCTACCAAGAATGAACTAGGAAGAAATAAAAAACTGGAACAGACAAATAACAAGTAATGAGATCAAAGCTGTAATACAAAGTCTCCCAGTAAAGAAAAGTCCAGGACTGATGGCTTCACTGCTGAATTCTACCAACCATTTAAAGAAGAACTAATACCAATCCTACTGAAACTATTTGGAAAAATAGAAAAGGAAGGAACACTTCCAAACTCTTTCTATGAGGCCAGTATTACCCTGATACCAAAATCAAAGACCTATCAAAAGAAGAAAACCACAGGCCAATATCTCTGAAAAATATTGTTGCAAAAATCCTCAACAAAATATTAGCAAACCAATAAAACAATACATTAAAAAGATCATTCATCATGACCAAATGGGATTTATCCCAGGGATGCAAGGATTGTTCAATATATACAAACCAGTCAATGTCATATCATATCAACAGAATGAAGGACAAAAACCATGTGATCATTTAAATTGATGCTGAAAAAGCATTTGATACATTTCCACATCCCTGCATGATGCAAACACTAAAAAGCTGAGTACAGAAGAAACATAACATAATAAAAGCTATATATGACAGACCCACAGCTAGCATTATATTGAATGGAGAAACACTGAAAGTCTTTCCTCTAACATCTGAAACATGACAAGGATCCCCAGATTCACCACTGTTATTCAGTGTAGTACTAGAAGTTCTAGATAGAGCAATCAGACAAGAAAAAGGAATAAAGAATGTCCAAATCAGAAAAGAATAATTCAATTTATCCTTGTTTGCAGATGATATAATCTTTTATTTGGAAAAACTTAAAGCTGCCACAAAAACAAACTATTATAACTGAGAAACAAATCCAATAAAGTTGTAGGATACAAAATCAACATATAAAAATCAGTAGCATTTCTGTATGTCAATAGTGAAAAATGTGAAAAAAATAAAAACTAATCCCATTTATGACAGTCACACATAAAATTAAATACCTATGAATTAACTTCACCAAAGTGAATGAATTTTACAACAAAATATAAAACACCTATGAAAAAAATTTAAAAGAACACAAAAAATGGGAAGATATTCCATGTTCATGAATTAGAAGAATCAATATTGTCAAAATGTCCATACTACGTAAAGCAATCTACAGATTCAATACAATTCCTATCAAAATACTAATGACATTCTTCAGAGAAATATAAAAAAACAATTCTAAAATTCATATGGAACCACAAAAGACCCAGAATAGCCAAAGCTATCCCAAGCAAAAGGAAAAAAATAAATAAATAACTGTAGAAGTCACATTACCTGACTTCAAATTATACGACAAAACTATAGCAACCAAAATAGCATGGTACTGGCATATAAACAGATGCACAGACCAATGAAACAGAATAGAGAACCCAGCAACAAATCCATACATCTACTGTGAGCTTGTTTTCAACAAAGGTGTCAAGAACTTACATCAAGGAAATGACGGTCCTTTTAATAAATGGTTCTGGGAAAACTGGATATTCATATGTGGAAGAATGAAATTAGATTCATATCTCTCAACATACACAAAAATCAAATCAAAATTGATTAAAGATTTAAATCTAAGATCTCAAACTGTGAAACTACTAACGAAAAACTTTGAGGAAACTCTCCAGGAAATTGGCCTGGGCAAAGTTTTTTTTTTTTTTTTTGAGACAAGTCTCGCTCTGTCGCCTAGGCTGGAGTTCAGTGGCGAGACCGCAGCTCACTGCAACCTCTACCTCCCAGGTTCAAGTGATTCTCCTGCCTCAGCCTCCTGAGTAGCTGGGATTACAGGCACCTGCCACCATGCCTGGCTAATTTTTTTTTTTTGTATTTTTAGTAGAGATGGGGTTTCACCATGATGGCCGGGTTGATTTTGAACTCTTGACCTCAAGTGATCCGCCCGCCTCGGCTTCCCAAAGTGATAGGATTACAGGCATGAGCCACTGTGCCCAGCCAGCAAAGATTTTTTGAGTAATACACTACAAGCACAGACAACCAAAGCAAAAATGGACGACAAATCGTATCACATGAAGTTAAAAAAGCCGCACAGCAAAGGAAACAACCAACAAAGTGAAGAGACAACCCAAAGTATGGGAGAAAATATTTTCAAACTACCTATCTGAAAAAGGATTAGTAAGCAGAATATATAAGGAGTTCACACAACTCCATAGGAAAAAATTCTAGTAATCTGATTAAAACATTGGTAAAAGATCTGAATAGTTAATTTTTAAAAGCAGAGATACAAATGAAAAACAGGTATACAAAAAGTGTGCAACATCATTGATAATCAGAGAATTGCAAATCAAAACTACAATGAGATATCTCACTTCAAAAGACAGGCAATTACAAATGCTAGAAAGGATGTGGAGAAAGGGGGACTCACACTGTTGGTGGGCAGGTAAATTAGTACAATCACTATGAAAAACAGTTTGGAGGTTCCTTAAAATACTGAAAATAGAGCAATCATACAATTCAACAATCCCACTGCTAGATATATACTCAAATGAAAGAAATCAATATATCAAAGGGGTATCTGCATTTCCGTGTTTGTTGCAGCATTGTTCACATTAGCTAAGATTTGGAAGCAATCTAAGTGTCCATCAGCAGACAAATGGATAAAGAAAATGTGGTATGTATACACAATGGAGTACTATTCAGCAATAAAGAAAAATAATATCCTATCATTTGCAACAATATGAATGGAACTGGAGGTCATTATGTTAAGTGAAATAAGCCAGGCACAGAAAGACAAATGTCATCTGTTTTCACTTACTGGCAGGAGCTAAACATTAAAACAATTGAACTCAGAGATAGACAGTAGAAAGATAGTTACCAGTGGCTGGAGAGGGTAGTTGAAGGGAATAGTGGAATGGTTAACTGGTATGAAAATGTAGTTAGTAAGAATGAACAAAACCTAGAATTGTACACTGTTGGTGGGAACGTAAATTAGTTCAACCATTGTGGAAGACAGTATGGTGATTCCTCAAGGATCTAGAACCAGAAATACCATTTGACTCAGCAATCCCATTACTGGAAATATACCCAAAGGAATATAAATCATTCTACTATAAAGACACATGCACGTGTATGTTTATTGCAGCACTATTTACAATAGCAAAGTCATGAAACCAATCCAAATGCCCATGAATAATAGACTGGATAAGGAAAATGTGGTACATATACACCATGAAATACTATGCAGCTGTAAAAAGGAATGAGATCATATCCTTTGCAGGAACATGGATGAAGCTGGAAGTCATCATCCTCAGCAAACTAACACAGGAACAGAAAACCAAGCACTGTATGTTCTCACTCGTAAGTGCAAGTTGAACAATGAAAACACATGGACACAGGGAGGAGAACAACACACACCAGGGCCTGTTGGGGGGTGAGGAGTGAGAGGAGGGAACTTAGAGGACAGGTCAATGGTGCAGCAAACCACCACTGCACACATATACCTATGTAACAAGCCTGCATGTTCTGCACATGTATCCCGGAACTTAAAGCAAAAAAAAAAAAAAAAAAAAGAAGCACTACTATTTGATAGCACAACAGAGTGACTATAGTCAATAATAATTTAATTGCACATGTAAAAATAACTAAAGGAGTATAATTGTTGATAATATAAACAATAAATGCTTGACGGGATAGATACTCCATATACCATGATGTGATTATTATAGATTACATTCTAGTATCAAAGTACTTCATGTATCCCATAAATATCATAAATATGTACACCTACTATGTACTCATAATAAAAAATGAAAAAAGGAACTATATTTGCATATTCTTTCTTAACTTAGTAATAAATAATATGTATTTTTTTTTTATTTTTTTGGTCTTCTTTTATTTCAACATAAAAAACCAGAACCAAATGTGTCCATATATGTGACATATATTGCACAAAATATTTCAAAAATGAAGTTGGCTCAGAGTTGGCTTTATTCTATTATTAATTCAAAATGCATTTCATTCATAAGGATCACATTGTGAACATAAGTTACATATATTAACTGAGCATTTTGTTCACAATTAAAGGTAATTAATTTATTTCCAAACTGAGCTTTCATTTCAATAGTCAATCTATAATGTGTTGCATGGAAAATAGTCAGTTTATTAAGTAGTTTTGCTGGCATCATAAAATTTTGGAGTGAGAACCTAATAACAACATAATTAGCAAAGTCACCCTGGTTTCAAACATTTCACTATGTGCAGTAATGCAATTTCTTCCTAACAACAATTCAATGAAATATTATTAGTTTTATTTACCAATGAGGAAATCAAGGTTTAAAGAAGTTACATAATGTTTCAAGGTCACATAGGTAGTGTGCAGCAGAGTCCAGCACTGACAATTTTAATCACAATGTTACATTGGCTATATTGGCTAAAACTTAAAGTATAATTAAAAAAAAAAAGAAAAAAAAAAGATTTGTATCTGAAACTATTCATTCAATAGTTTTGAGCACCTAATAGATGTAAATATAGTGCTGCAATTTGAGGCTACAAACAGGTGAAAACGTGTGTTTCCTGCCTTCAGGAGTTCAATTAAGTTTAATTTTTTAGTTGACGATAATATTAGAATAATCAAATAAATGTATTTTTTTATTTAATATCTATGTAAAATTATATAAACAGACTTTTAAAACTTGTATCATGTATAAAAATGTAATATATTTGATAGTAACCTCACATAGGAGGGGACAGGACAAAACTTTAACAAGAGTAGAGAAAAAGATATCAAATGGTAACCTGAACTAACAGGAAGAAAGAATAGAACCAGAAAGAATAAAAGCATTAAAAAATTAATAAATATATACTTGATTTTCTTCTCTGAGCTTCAAGACATAAGATTATGTAAAGTAATAATAATAGCCATGTACACGGGTGCAATATGTGTAACCACAATAGTCCAACTGGGAGAAGGGAGTGAAACTATATAAGTAAATTTTCTATATTTCACTAGAATTTAAGTATAAATCTGAAGTACGTTCATATATACACACATACATATCTATGTCTACATGTACATAGTAAGCTCTAGAATAATCACTAAGAAGATAGTTAAAAATATACACAGTTTAAAAAATTATTATTTTTTTATTTTTTATTTTTTGAGACAGAGTCTCGCTCTGTCACCCAGGCTGGAGTGCAGTGGCGCGATCTAGGCTCACTGCAAGCTCTGCCTCCCGGGTTCACACCATTCTCCTGCCTCAGCCTCCCGAGTAGCTGGGACTACAGGCCACAGTTTAAAAAATTATTGAATAAATTGCGATGTTACACTAGAAAATATAAAAAGGCTGTGGAGGAAAAGGTGCATGACACAGACATGAAACATACAGAAAATAAAAAGAAAAATGACAGATATAAATCCAACAATATTAATAATAACATTAAGTTTAAAATAATAAAACAATTAGAAGGCAGACATCCGCAGATTTGATGAAGAAGAAATGTCTAACACTATATTGTCTGCAGGAGACACAATTTAAAAATATAGGTTATAATGAAAATAATTGAGAAAGATTTATTTTTATTTTCTGTAAGTCTTATGTATGTTTTTGTATTTTCTAGTGTAACATTTGAATTTGCTTAATAAGTTTTTCCTCTGTGCACATACATTATGTTATCTCCTTTCATAAGGATACTAGTCATATTGAATTAGGGCCAATCCCAACAGCTTAATTCTAGCTTAACCACCTCTTTAAAAATCTTACTACCAAATATAATAACGTTCTGAGGTACTAAGAGTTAGAGAGTCAACATACATATTTTTGGGAAAAACAATGTGGTCCATTATACTCATTTTTAGTAATGGATAGGAGAACCAGGCAAAAGCTCAACAAGGAAACAAGAGTTGAACATTATAAGCCAATTAGATTTGACAGAATCTTTAGAACACTCCTCTCAACAGCAGCAGAATATGTATTCATTTCAAGTGCACATGGAATATTCTTCAGGATAGACTCTGTGCTGTGTCATAAAATGAGGTGTGAATAAGTTAACAGGACATGATGTCATACAAAGTAGTTTCTTTGATCACACTGGAATTAAGTTAAAAATAAAAATAGATGGAATATTGGAAAATTCACATATGTGGGAATAACACAATCATATATAACAAGGGATTAATCAAGCAATCACAAGGAAATTAAAAAATACCTTATGGTGAATGAAAATAAAAACACAACATACCAAAACTTATGAGATGCTGGTAAAGTAGTGCTACAAAGGATATTTATAGCCCGTACACACCGATATTAAAAAAGAACATCAAATATAAATAAAAAGTTTTATCTCAAAACAATGAAAACAGAAAAGCAATTAAATCCAAACCAATTAAAGAAAATAAATAATAAATATTGAAGCAAGAATAAATAAAATACCTAATAGAAAAATAAAATACATAAAACCAAAATGTGGCTCCTTGGAAAGATCAACAAAATCAACAAACTTTTAACTAGACTGACCAAGATAAAATGGGAGAAGTCCTAAATTACTAAAATCAGGAATAAAAGATGACGCATTGCTACTGACCCTAGGGAAATGAAAATATTATAAGGGAATACTTTGAAAACTGTATGTTAAGTTAAATAACTTAGATGAAATGGACAAATTCATAGCAAGACATGAACTATTAAAATCGACTAAAAAACCCCTCAGTGAACCTATAACATGTAAAGAGATTGCAGTAATGATTTAAAAACTTACTGCAAAGAAAACTCAAGGCCCAGACCAAACCACTTCACTGGTTAATTCTACCAAGTGTTTAAAGAAGAATTAGCCTCAATTTTTTACAAGCTTTTCCAACAACCCCTATTAACTTTCTGCTTCCCAGCCAGAAAAAAGAAAAAGGAAAAAACACTTCTTGACCTATTCTATAGGGGTTATTATTTTCCTAATACCAAAAGCAGGCAAAGACATCACTAGAAAAAACAAAATAAAATAAAATCTACATATTCAATATTTCTTTCTCAACCTGATAAAGAACACCTGCAGGAAAATAAAATCTAACATTATACTTATTGGTAAAGGACAGTAACATTTCCACCTAAAATTATAAAACAAGAATGCCCACTCTCAAATTCTATTTAATATTGTACTCAAAATTCTAGCTTAGTCAAATAGGCAAGAAAAAGTAATAAAAGGCATCCAGATTGGAAAGAAATAATTAAACTCATCTATATTTAAACATGATGTGATCTTACAGGAATCCACGTACACAACAAAACTATTAGACTTAATAAACAATTTCAGTAAGGTTGCAAAATGCAAGGTCAACATCCAAAGTCAATTGTATTTGTATACATTAATAATTAACAATCAAAAACTATTTTTAAAAAGTAATTCTATATACATTGAATTGAAACAAACAAAACATTTAGGACTAAAACATAAGAAGTGCAGGACTTATACACTGAAAAATACAAAACATTAAATAAATTAAAAGACATCCCATGTTCATGGATTGGAAGACTATTATTAAGATGACACTATTCCTCAAATTGGTTTATAAATTCAAGGTGATCTCTCTTAAATTTCCAGCTTGCTTTTTTGAAAAAAAATTGGCAAACTGCTTCTAAAATGTATATAATATAAAATAAATGTATATTTATATTAGCATATATTAATAAAAAATATATTTATAAATGTATTATCAGTTATAATTACATGTATTGATATACTTTAATAAAAATATAAATTGTAAACCAATATAAAACATAGAATACTTAAAATGTATACAGTAATAAACATATTTTATTTCTTTTTCAATGCTGGTTTGTCTACCTTGTTCTCAAAATAATCTTTAAAAAGAAAATCACATTTGGAGGACTCACTTCCTTATATCATACTTTATGTACAACTACCATAGTAAAGATAATGTGGTACTGATATATGGTTATTCTTTTATGTCACATGAATGGAATTGAGAGTCCTGAAATAAAGCCTGCTATGTACTATCAATTTAATTTCAACTTACAAGTCAATGGAGAAAAATGACTTTTCAATAAGTAACAGTGGGACAACTGGATATCCACATGCAAAAGAATGAAGTGGGACCTCTTCATAATGTATTACTTTCACACAAATTTAATAGCCAAAGTAAAAGTATACCTTTTACACAAAAATTAGCTCAATATATCAAAACCTAAATCTAGGTTCTAGAAATATAAAATTCTTAGAAGAAAACATAGTAATAAATTGTTGTGACCTTCAACTAAGCAATGGTTTCTTAAATGTAATACTAAAAGCAAAAGAGGCAAATGAAACAGTAAATTAAACTAAATCAAAATAAAAAATTGCACTGTAAATAATACTATCAAGACAGTTAAAAAGTAACTCATAGTTTATGAGAAAGTTTTACAAACCTTATATTTGATAAGGGTTTAATATCCAGATTATATAAAGAATTCTTAGAACTAAATAATTAAAACATTCAAATAGCCCAATTAAAAACTGGACAAAGCTTTGAGGAGATATTTCTCCAAAGAAGTTATACAAATGAGCATACAAAAAGATGCTTAACACCATTATCCATTAGGTAAATGCAAAGTAAAACTACTATAAGATATACCTTCACATCCTCCTAATGTCTGTAAACAAAATGAAAGATTATATGAGATGACACAGAAGTAGAACAATGGGAACTTTCACAAACATCCTCACATAAAGGTAGCAATTAAAAATGTTGCAGCCATTTTGAAAGACAGTTCCTTAAAATGTATACACAGAGTTCCCATATGACTCAGCAATTCCATTTCTAGTTGTATATCCAAGAGAAATGAAAACACATACTCAAAAAAAACTTAAGGATGTTTATAGGAACATTATTCATATTATATTAAAAAATAGAAAACCCCAAATAATCTATTTTGATTTTTTTTCTTGATATGTCAACTTCGCTAGTCCCCAATTATGTAATCAAACACTATGATAGGTGTTGTGAAGGTATTTGGTATATGTAATTTAAGTCAATAATCAGTTAACTTTAATTAAGAGGGATTATTCAGATAATCTGAGTTTGGCCTTATTTAATTAGCTGAAAGTCGTTAAGAGCAGAGCTGAGGCTTCCCTGATGAAGACACTCTGCTTTGGTGAACAACAGCTTCAGCCATGCCTAAAAATTGTAGTTCATCTTTTCTCATGGCCTTCCTTGTAGACTTTGGATTTGCCTCATGAGTCCTTATAATCACATAAGCCAATTCATGGGAGTAAATATTTTAATGGATATCTCCTACTGAGTTCAGTTGTTCTAATTGAACCCTGAATAATACATCTGTTAATTGATGGGTTAAAAAAAAACAAAATCTACATAAGGGAATATTATTTGGCAATAGAAAGAAAGAAGTACTGATTTATGCCACTTCATGTTCACACCATGAAAACATTGCACTAAATAAAAGAGTCTAGTCACAAAAGAACACATATTGTATGATTTTATGATTCTATTTATATGAAATATCTGGAGTGGGGAAATCTATAGAGACAGAAGGTAATTACTGAGGGCTTAGTAAAAGCAATTACTGCTATTGCTTAGTGGGGATTCTCTTTGTGAGAGATAAAAATATTTCTAAACTTAGATTGGGTTGATTTTTGATTACTCTGTGATTATACTATACTTATCGAATTATATACTTTAAATGAGTGATTTGTATGGCATATAAAGTATATCTCAAAACAAACATGAGAAAAATGAGAGAAACTTATCAAAAGGACACAGCAGCCAACTAGAAGGAGAACCCATTGGACAAATATAGAACAATATGAGTATCAAAATAATGACAACAGATTACAAACATAGAAAAAAATAAAATTACATGTGCCAATAATGATATAAGTAAATGTATCAATGAGTGTGTTGTCATTCCTTGTGATAAAATGCCAACTGTTAAATGTAGAAACAGTGACAGAAATGAAAAATCACCATTTGGCAATCATATTGGTGGGTGCTTTAGGTAAGAATCATCAAAGGATGCCAAAGACTGGTCAGTGGAGTCTAATGCGAACAGGATATTGACACAATCTAAGAAAATCTTTTCATAAAATTTTACTTATTACAAAGGGTGAAACATATTATTGTGTATGGAGAAAGCTAGCAGAAATGTCACCCACTTGTCATGTTTACAACACCAGTGATGATAGTGGGGGATTGAACTTGTGTCTTTTCTGATGTGCTACACTGCACAGTATCATACCTGGGTTGTTTCTGCTAGGAATGCCAAACCTGAGTCTGCTCAAGAGGGGAAACATTGGACAGACATTGACTGGGGGTCATCTATACTCTTTGAAGGTGTCAAGGATGTGAAAGTAAAGGCAAGACTGAGAGATAACTCCCAATTAAAGGAAACTGGACCAGAAAGGAAAGAAGAGCTATTGTCCAGACCATTAAGACATTTGGCCTAATTGGAAGAGGGTCTGTGGATTGGATTATAGCGTTGAAACAGTGTTGAGTTCCTCATTTGGGGGTTGGATGGAAGCAAAATGTAATGTTTTTGTTTGTTTGTTTGTTTGTTTGTTTTCTGAGGGAATCTGGAATATTTTCTGTGAATGGAGCAAATAATGTAAAACTTTAACAACTGTGGGATGTGGTTGAAAGCACACAGGAGTTCTTTTTACTGCTGTAACAATATTTTATGTTTGAAATTGTCTAAAAATAATGTTTTTATAAATTATGTATTGTTTCAAAGGTTAGTTACTTGGTCTTGACCCAAACTTACAAATCTAAAATTCAACAGGTTCAAGGAACAAAAACAAAGGAACAAAGCAGATTAAAAGCTTTTTAGTTTGTTTTGGCCTCTAAGCACTATTTGATTAAAAAAGTAAGAGTCTCGATCGAGGGATTTAGGGATGGATACCAAGAGATTTCTACTCCAAAATCTAATCTAATAAGAGATTGAGAACTTCTCAAACAGTATTTAAAGTGATGAACAAGGATGCTTATATAGGAATCAGCATTGAAAACATTCTGTGAAGAAAGTTCTGCACAGTCTAAAAAACAAATGATTTGTAAATATTTCCTGAACCTTAGCTTGTATATTTTTCTTATAATATTTCATATAACAAATTTCTTGTTGAACTATTTCAATTGATTCTTTTTTCTAATACTGATAGCCTTCGTGTTCAATATTTGGTGAAAACTTACTCATGGTCCTAGCATATAATTACTTTTGGTTTTCAACTTTTTTTTTAGATTCTTTCATCACATATGACTTTAGTTATGGGTGAATCCAATGCTTTTAAGAAGAAGTGAATGTTTATTTTGTATTATCAACTCAATATTTGAATTGGCACACACCTTAACAATGAATTTGATACTGTTGTTCTTTAACACAGAATTAGCTTCTATTGTGGTTTTGGAAGACATTCAGCATGAAAAAATCAATATGATATGAAAAGGGTAATATGGTGTAAATTATATTGTTATGACCTGGCCAGAAAAGCTGTTCCATGACTTCATTCAGTTTATACTGTGAAAACAAGTCAGATTGACACACTGCCAAAAGCAATGCCATGTTTATTTACAAAATCATAAACCAAGGAAGATTATAAATTGACTCACTAGTGCATGATTTAATTTTTAAAAGAGAATAAAAAGTCTTCAAATACTTTTAACACTCTCTTTAAAAATAAAACTTCAGCTTATTTTTTGTCATAAATTCAAGGCAGTCCTAGAGTTCAGTAGTATACCCTATAGGTAGCAAGATAGTGGGGCAAGAGTATATATTTTGGATTTAGATAGACATTGATTCAACTATTGTATCTGCATCTTAGCATATTTGGTCACAAAAATTATTTTAGCTTACTAAACTTTCTTACTTATAATTTTCCCAAGGTGCTGTGTAGAAGAATTAAATAAGGACACAAATATACAGTATCAAATATGAGACCTTATATCTACTAACTTATGTGGTTTGCCTGTGCCCCCACCGAAATCTCAACTTGAATTGTATCTCCCATAATCCCCACGTGTTGTGAGAGAGATCCAGTGGGAGGTAATTGAATCATAGGGGCCAGTCTTACCCTTGGTATTCTTGTGAATAAGTCTCACGAGATCTGATGGGTTTATTGGGGTTTCCACTTCTGCTTCTTTCTCATTTTCTCTCGCCGCCACCATATAAGAACTGCCTTTCACACTCTGCCATGATTGTGAGACTTCCCCAGCCATGCATAAGTCAAATTAAACCTCTTTTTCTTCTCAGTCTCAGGTATGTCTGTATAAGGCAAATTAAACCTCTTTTTCTTCCCAGTCTCAGGTATGTCTTTATCAGCAATATGAAAATGGACTAATACACTAAACATTCAAAAATTTCCAATTGTCTTCCCATTTCATTTACTTACTTTTGGGTAGTGGTCTTAACATTTTTTTTCTTCTGGTTTCTCATCGTGATTTTTACATTGAAATTACGTAGGGAAGTTTACAATATTGCTGTTTGCTTCAGTACACAGCTTGCTTTTGGAAATATGCTCATCATTCCTAGCTTCTTCACATCAAAATGATGGCTTCCTTCAGAAGAATGACAAGAAAACATAGGCATTGCAAATAAAAACTCTTGAGAATTACAGGCAATCGACTGAAGCTGAGCTGTGACTTCTAAACATACTCTGTCATTAAAATATATGCTTTGGGGGGGATTTAACAGTTCGATGCCATTCAGTGCCCTACTCAGAGTTCATATGTGGAGACTTCATCTTGTATTAAAGGAAACACAAAAGACAATCCAGGAGAGGGATGTTCTTTGAACTGAGTGGTCTGAGTAGTCCATAAAAATGCCATTGTAACGTTTATGGCAAATCAGCTTCACCATATCCTAGGGTGTGGACCTGGTGAGGGTTCTTCCTGTATACTTCATCACTCATTAGTTAAATACCTGTCAAAGAAATACAAATGGAAACAAAAGCCCCATAGAAGAGGGAGTGTAAAAACAGAAATGAGCAATATTGTAACTGACCCTGAGTAGAGAGATAGAGGTGGAATCTCTTCACCTGGTTTTGACCTTTCAGAGCTCCAGAATTCTGATTTTGTGTTCCCTGCAGCCCGCATGTCTATACCTTTCAGTGTTTTTTAAATCAGGAATTAAAACAACAAATAAATGTGTTTAAAATAACTAGATTCATATTCTGAAATAATTTTATATAATTTACCATGAAAAGTTAGCATTAACAAAATAATATATGCAGTGTATTTTGATATCACCTCCTTGCTCCTTTTAAATAAGTGTCTATTAAATATCTTTTTCCAGTTTTACTGTAACATAGCATCATCTATTCTATATGTTATTTTCTGCTACTTTCCTGTAAGAGTTTTTTAATGTAGGAAGAACCGACCTACGTACTCCACAGTTCATTCTTGTCTACATCCTTCCATTTATCAAATCTATCAAGCTTATACTATCAATAATGTGTTTTTAAATTTCTAAATCAGGAAAACAGCTGATAAGCATTCAATATGTCCCCATTTCACAGTTCATCATATTTCATCTCCTCATACTTACAACAATTCCATGAGGTAGGTACTGTCCCATCTGACTTATAAAGATGCTAGTGAGACCAGGGAGATAAATCAACACAACCGGGTCCTCCTTGAATAAGTTAGATTGCCTGTATTGCAAGTTGGCAATCTGATCAGACAGCATAGGCTTATTCTAGTATATTGTACCCTCATAATAATTACATAAATAACTACCATTTATTGATAGCTCACTCTTTGCCAGAAAGTGTGCTGACTTTGGGAGGATGAAAAAGAAAGTATAGTGTAGTGGGATGTAGTCCTGAAGCACAACAGATTCTAATTTGGGGAGCGATTTTTAAATAAATTAATACAATGATTGTGAGTGATATAAAAATGTTATTTATGTACCAAGTTCTGTCGGGATAGAGAGAAGAGGCTATGTGAGTATGTAGGACAGAATGTGAGGAACTACGCAATTGCTTTTTGCATTAGACTGTGTGGTTCTTGTATTCTAGGTGCCAAGCTCTTGGCATGTGCTCAATACATATTTGTTGAGTTAGTTAATGGAAAGTGAATTAAAAGGTCAAACACCAGCTAGATTTTTAAAGAAAGGGTAGCAGTTATTGGCCAGGCCTGGAAGAGCAGTATAAGAATGACAAGTAGAGAGTACAGAATGTACAAAGGCAAACAGGGAGTGTATAAAAAGCTCTACAAGGATTGGCTGCAGTGAACAACTTGTTCATTCATCTATTTAACAAGCATTTATTCAGTGCTTACTACCTCAGGAACTGTTACGGCACCAGTAGTGAGCAATGCACATATTTCAGTGTGTCCAGATTACAATGGTTATGGAGAATATGGTAAGACAGGATGTCTAAAGTATAAGTGATGACCATTGATCATCAATATCAGGCTAAAGAGCTTTGATTTATTTTGAGAACAACGTGAAGCAAACTCTTAAGAAAGTAACTTGATGAGATTCAAAATAAAAAGCTAAAACTTTTATATATTTCATCAAATTTTCTTCGTAAAAAATTTGCTGAAAATTTAAAAAGAGAAGAGTAAAATATTTGATATTTACAAAGATCACACAGTTGTATGGGAGCACGGGAGAGATATAAGCGTGGTGAGAGTCAGACTGATGAAGACTGGGAATCAGTCAGCTGGAAATGAGGAGAAACTGACATCAGGCAATAGTTACCAAATAGGAACAACTCTGGAGGGTCGTGTGGTAGGACTGTGGTAATCCAATGACTTTATATGGCAGGGTAATGTAGGAATAAAGGAGAGAGATGAGTCATGGATGAATCTGAGGTTTTCTTTTTATGCACATTGGTTATGCAATGTGGAGACACTGGCTCAAAGTGAGAGCTTTGGGGAGAAACACTTATCAATATGAGGGTAGAGGAACAGCATGAGCCAGTTTTGGAAACGGTGGTTTGAGTTATATTTCGTAGGCAGTAAGAAAGACAGGTGTGAAACTTCTGAAAAAGGCTGATACTGAAAACGTATCATCAGAAGTCATCGTAATAGAGGTTTTAGCTGAAGCCAGGAAGGCAGGTGTGCCAACCCACGGAAAAAGCAAAAAACGTAAGAAGAGAAATTAGAACTGCTCAAAAGCCTGGAAAGCCAACGGTTAATGGGAGAGAAGTGGAGAACTAGAAGGGGACTGGGAATGAGCAGGCAGAGAAATAGGTGGCATCCTCACTGGGGCCTCTGCATTAGACTTCTGATTAAATTTGTTTACAAGCCTGGCAGAGCAATAATTAATGCTGATGAGCTGAGTTGCTTGCAGATCACAGATTCGGTTGTGCCCTTGACACTGGGAATTTCAAGGCTTCTCTGAAGATCTAAAAACAATAGGCAGCCTTTGCAAAATTTGAAAGCCAACTTTCAAATGGAATCTGGGGACTTAATTCAACCCTTTTCAAAGAGAAGAATATTTCTCTAGTTGCTGCCAGGCATCTACTTTCTTTTCCATAATTGTTGCAAAAATTAACCTTTGCCGATTAAAATAGTGTTAAGTATCGGGTTCTGGATGCTATACTAGAACAAAGGCCTGGTTTTATAGGATCAGAAATGACTAAGTAAAGGAGGTTCCTTCCAGAGTGACTTGGGAAATAAAGAAATTCTTCTTTAAGTATTTAATCCATAAATAGAGAAGTGAAAGCCTATATGTGTCTTAGAAAGATGAGGTTTCTTATTATTATTTCTACTTCTGCCTCCCTGTTTGAATGTGTTACAGTGATCGTGATTGGATTAATTCAAAATAATGCTTATTTAAATGACAAGATGTTGCTTGCTAATGTTACATAAATGTTTTTCTTGATGTTTTTAAGTTCCCACCCACTTTTCTTTCTACTTGAGAAGATGTTTTATATTTACAGAAAAGTTCCAAGTAATGCTCAGATTAAAAGAATCAAGGGTCTCTCATAAATCAGTGGCAGGTTACTGTTGACCATTAGAGGCAGACTGGGTGCAAACGTGATGGGCCAATAATGTATGGGCATCGACGCTGGTCTCTGCCCCAACCTCCCTTGGGTCAGCAGTTGTACCTATGTCATCGGAACATCTGCATGTCAGATCAGCATTACTACAGATAACTGGTCTGACTATGCTTTAATCTGAGAGAGCTCAGCAGGATAGTGAGGTGTCTTGAGTCTGGAGCTTGAAGGCGTGGATTAATTACCTACTTTCCTAATCACCTTATTACTATTACCATGTGACTCTGGGCAAGTTACCCCATCTTTTGTAATTCAGTTTTTTGCTATTGTTTTGCTTGGATTTTTTTTTTCTTTTTGAGGCAGAGTCTTGCTCTGTTGCCCAGGCTGGAGTGCAGTGGGGCAATCTCGGCTCACTGCAACCTCCGCCTCCAGGGTCCAGGTGATTCTCCTGCCTCAGCCTCCCGAGTAGCTGGGATTACAGGTGCATGCCACCATGCCCGGCTAATTTTTTGTGTTTTTAGTAGAGGTGGGGTTTCACCATGTTAGTCAGGATGGTCTCGATCTCCTAACCTCGTGATCCGCACACCTCGGCCTCCTAAAGTGCTGAGATTATAGGCGTAAGCCACCGTGCCCAGCTGCTTTGATTTTTAATATGTAAAACAGTCATGGGGATAAGATTGTAATGGGGCAGATAAGACTTTCTGGGTTCTCATGAGGATTACATGATGAAATACATCAATACATGAAATGAGGAATCTGTGTCCCAGGGTCAAACAGCATATTAGCATTAGCGGCTTCACTAATCTGTTTCTGCAGTCTTCTGTATTTAACCTCTTGGTGCTTGTAAAGTCCTTTTAGATAATTTAATCTTAAAATGTTGAAAGTTATTTAATAAAAAGACTATAAAAATTGTATCTAATAGTATTGGTCCTTCTATTTTTCTCTTAAATTCATTTTGACTATTCATTTGCATATTGCATTTGGCCAGGCTGGGCACGCTTCCTTTTTAGCTTCCATTGTTTCTAACACATTATTTTTTAAAGTTTTAGAATTTTTAATTTAATTTAATTTAGAATTTAATTTAAATTAATTTAATTCTAATTAAATTCGAATTTAATTAATAATTCTAATTAAATTAGAATTTAATTAATAATTCTAATTAAATTATTAATTAATAATTCTAATTAAATTCGAATTTAATTAATAATTCTAATTAAATTAGAATTTAATTAATAATTCTAATTAAATTATTAATTAATAATTCTAATTAAATTAGAATTTAATTAATAATTCTAATTAAATTAGAATTTAATTAATAATTCTAATTAAATTAGAATTTAATTAATAATTCTAATTAAATTAGAATTTAATTAATAATTCTAATTAAATTAGAATTTAATTAATAATTCTAATTAAATTAGAATTTAATTAATAATTCTAATTAAATTAGAATTTAATTAATAATTCTAATTAAATTAGAATTTAATTAATAATTCTAATTAAATTAGAATTTAATTAATAATTCTAATTAAATTAGAATTTAATTAATAATTCTAATTAAATTAGAATTTAATTAATAATTCTAATTAAATTAGAATTTAATTAATAATTCTAATTAAATTAGAATTTAATTAATAATTCTAATTAAATTAGAATTTAATTAATAATTCTAATTAAATTAGAATTTAATTAATAATTCTAATTAAATTAGAATTTAATTAATAATTCTAATTAAATTAGAATTTAATTAATAATTCTAATTAAATTAGAATTTAATTAATAATTCTAATTAAATTAGAATTTAATTAATAATTCTAATTAAATTAGAATTTAATTAATAATTCTAATTAAATTAGAATTTAATTAATAATTCTAATTAAATTAGAATTTAATTAATAATTCTAATTAAATTAGAATTTAATTAATAATTCTAATTAAATTAGAATTTAATTAATAATTCTAATTAAATTAGAATTTAATTAATAATTCTAATTAAATTAGAATTTAATTAATAATTCTAATTAAATTAGAATTTAATTAATAATTCTAATTAAATTAGAATTTAATTAATAATTCTAATTAAATTAGAATTTAATTAATAATTCTAATTAAATTAGAATTTAATTAATAATTCTAATTAAATTAGAATTTAATTAATAATTCTAATTAAATTAGAATTTAATTAATAATTCTAATTAAATTAGAATTTAATTAATAATTCTAATTAAATTAGAATTTAATTAATCATTTAATATCACTATTGTTAATATTTTAACAACAAGACATTTGGAGCCAAACCATATGGATTTTAATTTTGGCTCCTCCATTAATACTTCCTTTGTCAATAAGCAAGTTGTGAAAATCCCTGTGCATCAGTTTCCTCATCTACAAATCAGGATAATTTAGTATGCAGCTTATATGGTTGGGAAGATTAAATGACTGGGCATAGGCAAAAGGCTTAGAAAAATGCCTGGTGTATAAGTGTTTGCTCTTAAGTTATGCAACCTTTATCTTTATTAAGGATGGATCCATCATTTTAATAACACTTTGGGAATGAAGATAAAGTCACTGTCATGCTACATTTAAATTAAGTGATACAACTAGTCAATTTAAAACATTTGAAGCATTTTCAAATTACTTTCTAAATGGAAAGAAATGACTTAGTGGAGTAGCTTTACTCTGAATGACAATGCTGAGATGTACACGTGGGCACAAAGCCCCAGGTTTTTGGGTCAGTTCAAAAAATGAAGAACCAGTATATTGATTTCAAGAGACCTGATGAAAATGAACGATTTTTGTGATGACAGTAAAATTGCTATGGATCACATTATTATTTTTTTAAATTCCCTAATTTTTTCTCAGAGCATGCTTAAATGGTTTATTTGAAGAGCTAATAACTTAAGGTGGGAAAACTTGAACCAATTTTCATCCTGGTCACTCTTCAATTGACATATACTTCCTATGTTTATTTCATGTTTCTGACTTTGCTATTCTCCTAGAGTGGCTACCATCTTACTAAAAAATAATAATTATACAGTAAGCAAAGATCAATAATGTTGAACTGACTAACAATAAGCATAAGAAAGGAAATATTAGAATAGCCAGGTAAAAATAATCTCCCAGTTCATTCATTAATCATAAGTAGTCTTTCCTATGATTGAATTATTTTACTAAATTGTCATTTCATTTGCTTGTTTTACTTCTTCTTTGCTTTATTGTACATTTTTGTTTCTTTTACATTCTATGCTCTTAGAATAAAATAGTAATCATTTTTGAGGTCTGGGAGTGTCATTCTATCTGGTCTACCGTTTTATTGGAAAGCTTAGGAAACTGGTCCAGAGTGATTTGTGACTAATTCAAGATCATGTTTTATCTGTTATTGGCTGCAGAACCAATAATAGAATTTGGTCTCCAGACTCTATTATCTCATCTATCTCTACAAGCCATGTTTCTTCTAATTGCACACATTCTCCTCAGATTACTTGTATTTTTAATATTTTTATTATGGTTTTTATTGCTTTTTCAGTGCTTTAAAAAATCTTTATTATTTTTCTATTCACCAATTTCTGTAAAAAGAACAATGATGAATTCAATCTTAAATAAAAAATGCATTTATGAAAATACTAAAAAAAATGCCAAAAAATAGACATTTTTCTATTTTCATGTTCCATCCTTGATTCACCATTGATTTATTCCTAGAACTTATAGGAGGAATAGCTGAAATCTGTCATTGTCTCAAAATGAGAATTCTTTCTTCAGTTTGGAAGACCCATAAACACATCTGTTGCTACTTTTATCCATGAAAGAATAATGCAAAAAGATAAGTATTCACATTCAGTTAGTCCTCTGTATCTGTCTGTAGTTTCCACATCAATGAATCCAACCAACCAATGATTGAAAATATTTGAAAACAACATAGATGGTTGTAACTATACTAAATGTGTATAGACTTTTCTTTTTTATCATTATTTCCTAAACAACACAGTATTATACTATTTACATAGTATTTACATTGTATGAGGTATTATAAATAATCTAGATATGATTTATACAGGAGGATGTGCATAGGTTATTTGCAAATACTACACCATTTCCTATAAGAGACTTGGGGATTTCATGGATTTTGTTATCCACAGGGATCATGACATAAATTCCCTGTAGATACGGAGGGATACCTATATAGACTTAAAGAAAGTGTTTAATTCATCAATAAGAATTTCAAGCTATTTATATCTAATCAAATATAACTGTGAATTTTTACTTAGAATTGAACAAGTAAAGATATCAGCTAGATGATAAATTCAAACACACACACACACACACACACACACACAAAGTACAGTGAGCTTTCTAAATATAGTAAGATTAAATCAGAGGCCTATCTTATTATTTAAAATCTTAACCTGAATAAAATATTAAGTTAGTTCAAGTTTAATGTAGAATTTGGTGGATTAGTAATTTTATAAAATACATAATAAAATCACATATAAATTATTTCACCAGGATATAGTTGTGAGCTTTTATTCAGTTTTTAGTGCAGGAAAAAAAGTGATTTGATTCTGATTTAAATTTAACAAAAGCAGATTTTCTTTTGGATGTGTGATTCACTATTTACATCCCCAGTTCTAATCAGAGAATATGATGCAAATTCTTAGAAATATTTTTTTCTAACTTCTCTCAGTATTTCTAGCCTATCATTTACAATTGAACGTTTTAAGTAGAATCTCCTTGATACAGGGGTAGAGATTTTTTATTTTTTATTTATTTTAAAATTTTTTCACGTGTGAGCATATTTAATTGCAGAAGTATAGTACCTGGAGCTATAATGTCACAGGACAAGATATGCTAGGTAATATGTTCAAATTGAAATGCCTAATGGAAAGTTTGATGACATTCATGTGTTGTTACCAATTGCCTTAATGAAGTCCTGTCTCTCTTCCTCTGAGAGGTTCCCATAGTGTCCACAACACCTAATGGAGGGCTCACTGTGAAAACTGAGTAGGGGGATGAGCCCAGGGCACAGGGATTCAGCTACCTAAGAAAACAACTCAACTACCTAACACAGGAACAGAAAACCAAACACCACATGTTCTTGTTCATAAGTGGGAGTTGAACAATGAGATTTCTTATCATCTTAATGTGCTGCAGCACAGTGACTTGTATACAGTATACCTGTAATATAGATCAATTGACATCAAGTTAATTTTAGGCCTGTGGGCATTTCTGAAAGAAATCTGTTTCTAGATAGAGTTTATCTAGATCACTAACTTGCTTTTCTATGTTAATCATTGTATTGATTGATGAGGGAAAGAACTAGGATACAGATGGCTTAGTTACGCAGTGAAGTGCTAATGATTACAATACATAGTTTCTTCATATGGCATTGAAAGAACGTGTGATAAACCACAAAAGAGATGACAAATTAAGGCAGGTGTTCACATTTCAACTGTAAGTCATTTGAAACTTTATATTTCTGTTTTTAGGATAATATTTTAAAGATAGTGGCAGTATGTTCACTTTTCCTGTACATCCTTAAAGCTCAAACATACACAAAATATCTGCTGACATTCTATTCTATGAGATAATAGTGATTTTACAACTGTTTCAATCCATTGATTATCAAGAGCCGCATGGGTGACTCTTTAAAGTCAGCTCATAATAACATTTTTCTCCAGATTCACTGGCCTTCACTGAATTTTAATGTCTAAATTTTAGTGCAATCCATTTGACTATACAACTACCTTCTATTTTTTTTTCTTTATATATGCCTGAAATTTATTTTCCCCTCAAGCAAATTGTAAGATAATTGAAGGCAGGACCTTTGACTTACATAATTCTTTTCCATCCTTCACATGGCTTAGCCTAGTGCACGACTTATGAACTGCTTAACAACTCCTTGAAAATATACTGTGCTTGGGTTACAAGTTACCTTAGAAATTACATATTCACTATTCACAAAACATTTGAGTGCTCTTTGTATACAGCATGGCATTAAGGAGTTGGGCTGTGGAACTGAAGACCATGCATGGCTCTGTTATTCTTAGCTGTAGAACATTGGTCAACTTTCCAAAAATTTCTGTCTGACATTTACATGCTCTAAAGTAGAAATAATTTAATTCTCCCAAGAAACAGCAGGGAAATTACATTATGTATGTAATATGTATAGGGTTCACAAAACAAATACCTCTTACATGATAAACACAGTAAATATTGTCTCCTCTGTGATCATAATAGTGATGAAAATGATGGTGACAGTGATGCTGATGTCAGGGACTGAGCACATATAGACAAAATTTTCCCTTTTAAAAATAAATGAGAGTAAAACTGGAATGGAAATCAGAAAACATGACACAATATGATAAACTATGAAACAAGACTGAATAATAAAATGGAAGCCTGGGAGAAGAATACCTGTGGTTACCTAAAAGAATCAGTAAATACCTCTCAGTTGGGAATACATTAAGAAGATCCTTAAAGAGATTAGCAATTTGGCAGGTGGACAGAATGTTAGTTCTTGTAAAGTGGAGCAAATGCATTCAACCAGAAAGGACTGCAGATGCCAAGTATGAAGGCCCGGGAGGACATTCTGAGGTCCAAAAAATTCAGTAGCCCTGGAACATATTTTGAGAAAGGGATTTCTATGAAATTAGATCAAAGTAGATAGGGAACCATATATAATGCTACCAGCAAAAATAACAATGACAATAATAACAAGCTCATAGCTGCCAATGACTGATTACTTACTATTGTTATGCGCTATACTATGTACTAATACTATATATGCATAAATTATTTCATTCAGTTTTTTTGTTTTTTTTTTGAGACAGTCTGGCTCTGTCACCGAGGCTGGAGTGTAGTGGCGTATTCTCAGCTCACTGCAACCTCCGTCTTCTGGGTTCAGGTGATTCTCCTGCCTCTGCTGGGATTATAGATGCCTGCCACCATGCCTGGCTAATTTTTGTATTTTTAGTGAGATGGGGTTTCTCCATCTTGGCCAGGCTGGTCCTGAACTCCTGACCTCAGGTGATCCGCCTACCTCGGTCTCCCAAAGTGCTGGAATTACAGGTGTGAGCCACCGCGTCCAGCCATTTCATTCAGTCTTTACAACCACCCAATGAAATAGGTATTTTATTATCTCCATCTTAAACAAGGGAAAACTACTTATTAAGATGGAGCAATGTGCTCAAGTTTGCACAACTTTGAAGTGGTGGACTCATCTCTGAACTTAGGCAATTTGATTGACATACAAACCAAGGATTCTTAAAGAGAATTAAAAAAAAATCTATGCTATACAGTTCCTAAATAAAATATGCTAAAAATTCTGTAAAAAAAATCAACTAGGTATTAGAAATCACTATTTGGAATCTTAAGTTTGTGCCTTGGTTCAGCCTCTTAGATTGGCATTACTTTATGTAATTAGAAACACTGAATATGTAATAATAACAATATAATAAGAAAAACTGGGTGATTAAAAGAGATTGAAGGTAGAAGAAAGACTACATTGCCTCATTTTTTACATCAGGGAATCTCTAAATACTAAATATAAAATGTGAGTTTATATAATGTATTAAGCAAACATGTTTTTAATTTTTTTATAATTTTATATTTCAGTGATCACCAATTAACATCTACTTGTCACCAGAAATATTTATAAGGAGGCCAACATTTTCTTCAGCTTCTCCATAGCTTTTTCTTAAAGAAGTGAAACTGAATTTGATAATTTTAATATAATGCCTTAAGATGTTTAACCACAATTTTATGTAATATTTTCAATAATTTATATTTCTATCTGCCTTTTTTTTTACATGGAAACACATCTGAAATGATGTTCTTCACTGTAAACATTTAAAAGATTTATAAGTTATTGTCACTGGCATACATTTTTCCACTTTCTTAGACAATTTTATATGCTTGTATAATTTGTATAGTAAACATGCATAGTTTAATATGCAGTACATTTATTTAAAAGACTTTATTTCCAGTGTGGAGACCGGATACCAAAAAAGTGGTATCGGTAGACTGTTTTGAGGCTCCAGGCTCATGAGAGTGGGCTTTTCATGTTGTAGGAGGTCTGCCTCTCCAAGGCTCAGCAAGAGAATCAACCCCAGGCAGCCACAGCAGGGCAGAGGCAGAGTCAGGTGACCATGGATACTAGGATCCACTCTTTACCTGACTTCCAAATCAACAAAATCTTGTCTTGTCAATCATGTCAACTCCTAGTACTCCAGGGCTCTATTTCTGGCTGTGTTTGAAGCTTCCCTCACTCCCATTTGTTGATTATTAATCCCCAGACAGTTCCAAGTTTTTTGGTTCATTATCACATTTCATTTGGAGTCTCTTCCCATAAGGCATTCTCACCCAACACTAACTGCACAGTTTTTCTCAAAATATCTTTCACAAGTGGCTTCAGAGCTCTGATAACTTCACACAGGAGACAGTTGGGTGTTGCAGTTAGAAACGGTGCCCATGGACTTCAAGGGGAAAGGGTGGCTTTTGTTTTCATACTTGTGAATATTTATATCTTCCTCTGTTGGCACCTGACTCAGCATGGTAGAAGTGATTGGCTCATGTTCCCTAATGCTAATCACAAGAAAGAAAAAATTCCAGAATTGTTGCATTTCTTCTCTTTTCTCTTCAACCTACATTTCTTCCTATCTTCAATCTACATCTGAGTTCTAAAATAACACTGGGATGCTAATTAAAACCACAAATAAACACAAAAACAGTATAGGTGCTAAATATTATTTCTGTTTTTCTGAATCTCTGATTCATGGTTACCCTAAGAAGTAATGTATTATTTGCCAGTCACTAGAGCTTTGGGGTAGAATAAGAAATCCTCAATCAGCATCGAGTTAAATAAACTTACTGCAATTAAATTTTCTGTGGCATCATAGAGATTTCCAAGCTGATCCACAACATGACTTTGAAGGCTTTAGGATCAAGATGAGGATGAACTGATCTCGCCAAACCACAGTTGACTCTCACCAGAATTCTATTGAGTTATAGAGATGTGATTTTTTTTTCCCATTGAATAAAATGTCTGCCTTAGCTGAACAGAGTTAGATACTAGGGCTACAGGGATATATTACACAGGCATAGATCGTGCTCTCAAGACTTGACAATCAAATAGGGCAGACAATCAGAAAATTAAAATCCAGGAAGATAACAGCAACGATGAAAAAGAGTTCAGAATCCTGGAGAAGAATAACCTTACAAAAATTCTGGGGTCAGGAAGTCTTCCCAGGAGAGATGACATCTCAGCTGAGGATTAAAGTTTCCATGGGAATGACCCAGGTAAGATCTAATGAAATTCTCAGTGAGGAAATTATGTTTAAACGTCCCAGTTGAATTGTTGTGAATGAAAGTGCTACCTCTTTTCCTCCTGGAACTTTTCTCCTCCCTGAGGCAATTATAGAAGCAAATTTTCCTGCAGAAAAAAAAGAATCAACGTGTTGTTTTGAAACTTGGCGGCACCATCACAAAACCAGCAGCAGCCAAGCCTACAGATAGAAAAACCTGTAAAGAGGAGAAGGGAGGGATAACAGAGATAGCCTGTCCCAAGAGGCCTGTTTGTTCCTTGATGAAGCGGGAGGAAGAGAAAGAGACAGAGAAAGAGAGATGGAAGCAAGGTTCCATATAAAAGAATCTTTCCCCTGAGCAGCAGAGATGCTGAGCAAAGTTGCTGGGTTATCAGTGTTGTGAATAAATGGTGTCAGCTTAACATTTTCCTGCTGGTACAGACAGAACACCCCTGAGAAAAAGACATGGATCTTAGTTTTGTTTATTCAGTTGGGGGCGATGTCTTGCCAGGTTTTGATAAGTGTGTTTAGAAAGTGAAAGGGATATGGTTATTGTGTGGCTTCTGCTTTTTGCAATGTTCGTGTTACCCGTCTGAATTACAGAGTGAGTCTCAAGTGGTGCATATTTAAAACACAAACCATCAGGTGATCATTACTGTGGCCAATGCCTATTAAGATATGCCTAGCGATGCCCCTCAAACTTGCTTTGCCCATTAGCCCAGATCAGGCTGTGTTTATACAGGATTTGAAGAAATATACCCTATTCCCTGTAATAGCTGGTTACTGGTGTATGAAATTCCTTTTAGTGAGATAAACTTTTCATTCGGCAAGCCGCAGCTGAGGCTCAAAATGCAAATAGCCCTATGGAGATGAAGCTGTTGGTTTTCATACTTTCCCATAAGTAAACTGAATGAAATGTTATCTTTTAAGAGCATTTTTAAAATGCATGTAGGAATTGAAGTTGCTGTTGTGTTTCTGTGTGTATAAAAGAAAAAAAGAAAGGAGAAATAAAGGGATGAAGTGGGGGAAGAGAGAGAGAGAGGAGAGTGGCCAAGTTGCAACAGTAGAAGGTGAAAAGTAAAAAAGGCCTCCTCTGAGTTGCCGCCATGATTTTTACATAGGCAGAATGGTTGAATAGAGACCATCTGGAATTTAGGTGAGGTAACATTAAATAGATCCATATATCTATATAGATACACACAGACACACACACACCACAGAATATAGATATATATATATAGATTCTCACACAAATATACTACTTAGTCATGGGGTGTCTTGGAGAGAAGGAGATTTTATAGAAAAATGAAGCTGTTGGCAGTGTGTATACCCTTCCACGTCAGCATCACTATCCCACCTACTTAGGAGGCCTACAAGACACTCACTTTTTAAGGAGTGTTGATAATAAATTAGTCAAAAAATTTTACAAAAAGATGAGCTAAGTGAGGTCCTTACAGCTGGAGAAAAGAGGATGGGGATGAATGTCGGGAAAGGAAATCTAGCTCACTAAAAAATGAACCTTCCCTAAAGCCAACCCTTGAAAACACCTTTTCTGACATCTTGCAATAGGTAAACAGCTGAAGCAATGGAGTATCATGAAAATTCTGCTGACTCCAGACTCAGGTAAACCTAGATTTAAGTCTGTGTGCTACCACTTACTATTTGTGTGACCTTGAACCTGTTAAACTATCTAAGCCTCAGTTTCCTTAGCTTTGTAATAGATATACTATCTAGATCATAAGAAGATTTGTTGTGATAGAAGCCAAGTCATGACTACAGGAACACATAGATCTAGTTTAACTATTGTTGACATCATCATCATTATCAGACCAAAAACTCATCAGAAAATATCCACCAACTCTTAGCAATGCTTCTGTCGGGTGCTTTCAATTGGAGGCACAGCAAAAATAATAAGCAATGACTTTGTTTGAAAAGCTAATTCTAAAGCACTGCTCTTCTGCAGAAGTGGGGGTAGTGCAGTGAAGGGTTTAAAGGCTTGCCCTTTTCAATTCAAGCTGGTTCAAGTGCTGATACCACCACTCCAAATTATTTAACTTCTTTGTGTCTTAGTTTTTTAGTTAAACATGTTTAATAATAGCACTTACTTCATAGAATTATTGGGAAGGCTAAACGAGGTGACACTTGAAAATTACCTGGCATAGGATTAGCACAATAAAAATTCATTTTTAATATAGCTGGCCTCCATGTTTTGTTGCTTCTTAAGAGTAAACTTCACAAAAAGATTTTGAAAGATAAAATGTCCAATAGCAAGGGTTCCACAGAGAGGAATATCTGTGTTCATAGGCAGTTATTGCTTATAATCCCGAAGCTTCATTTTCCTGCCCCGCAAAATGGGCTTACTATTAGCTTGGTGAAAAGTAATTGTGGCTTTGCAATTAAAAGTAATTAATTTTTAATTGATAGCATAATGTTGGCCTCAGGATATAGGAGGTAAACGAGCCTGGTGGGGAGCAAGGAAGTGAGACAAGAACAGGAAAGATCAGTGATGTTGAGCTTTTTTTCATAGAATCGTTGGTCACATGTATGTTTTCTTTTGAAAATGTCTGTTCACATCCTTTGTCCACTTTTAAATGCAGTTTTTTTCTTATACATTTATTTAAGTTCCTTATAGATGCTGTATATTAGACTTTTATCATGCACAGTGTGCAAAAATTTTCTCCCCTTCTGTAGGTTGTCTGTTTATAGTTTCTCTTGCTGTACAGAAGTTCTTTAGTTTAATTAGATCCCATTTGTCAATTTTTGCTTTTGTTGCAATTGCTTTCGGCATCTTCATCAGAATTGCTATTATTAAAAAGTCAAAAAATAACAGATGCGGTGAGGTTGCAGAGAAAAAAGGAACACTTATACACTGTTGGTGAGAGTGTAAATTAGTTCAACCATTGTGAATTCCTCCAAGTCCTAAAGACAGAAATACCATTTAACCCAGCAATCCCCTTACTGGGTTATACCCAGAGGAATATCAATCATTCTATTATAAAGACACATGCATGCATATTTTTATTTCAGCACTATTCACAATAGTAAAGTCATAGAATCAGCATAAATGCCCATCAATGATAGACTGGATAAAGAAGACATGGTACATATACACCATGGAGTACAATGCAGCCATAAAAAGAATGAGATCATGTCTTTTGCAGGTACATGGGTGGAAGTGGAGACCATTGTAAGTGGGAATTAAATGATGAGAACATATGGACACACAGAGGGGAACAACACATACTGAGGTCTATCGGAGGGTGGAGGGTAGGAGGAGGGAGAGGATCAGGAAAAATAACTAACAGGTACTAGGCTTAATACCTCAGTAATGAAATATCTGAAAAACAAACTCCCATGATAGAAGTTTACCTATGTTATAAACCTGCACATGTACCCCTAAACTTGAAATAAAAGTTTAAAAAATGACTGAGAAAGAAAAGTAACTTGCAAGAGAGAATGATCAATTAGATATCACTATGAGGTGATAGATGCTATAAACTGGACAAGGAACACTGATGCTAACAGGGGAAATTGGGTGGGAAACACCAGCCACATAGAGTATTCATTCCTCTCTTCAACATGCCAAACCCATATGTGATAAGTCATAGCATACAATTTATTCATAATCTCTTTGCAAATTTATTATAAATATTTGTCCAATTCTAAAGAACATCTCACTTATAACATCTGTGTTTTTATTTTTCTAGTGATGTGGGAAAGTCTTCCTCCCAGTGGAGGAGAGAGTAAAAGACAGTAATTATAGAGTTTTTATATAAGGCAGTTGATTCCAATATAATATAAACTCATAGGTCAAAAAAAACCAAAAAGAATCAAACCAAAATTCTTTTCCTCCAATCACTTTATAAAATAATCAAACCCGCCGTGTGTACTTTTCTTGCTAGTTGTTTAGTACAATCTTTGTTTATTTATTTACAAATTTGTTTTTTTAATAGTATTTTAGGGGATATTTACTGTTTCAATTCAAAAATAAGTTAAGGTATCTTGACTTATGGTTGGAAAGCTGAAAGACAGTAAAAAAGAATATAAGTCTAGGTTGTAATGTTGCTGATGTGTAGAACATTATAAATGACAAATATCAGACTTCAGTGAAAGGCAATAGTGTAAATGTACTAATTTTCCCATTTTTATCATAGGAGGTCTACAGCTACTGACTCATATTGAAATATATGAAAACTCATATGCAAACACATACCAAACAAAAACAATAATCCCCATAATGTGTTATATATATATTTCATTTTAGAGCAGTTAGTTGGAAAGTACAGCCTATGAACCAAATCTGTTCTACCACTAGGTTTTTATAATAAACAAAGTTTTTTTTTTGAAACGGAGTCTTGCTCTGTCGCCCAGGCTGGAGTGCAGTGGTGCAATCTCAGCTCATTGCAAGCTCTGCCTCCCGGGCTCATGCCATTCTCCTGCCTCAGCCTCCCAAGTAGCTGGGACTACAGGCGCCTGCTACCAGGCCCAGTTAATTTTTTTTTTGTATTTTTAGTAGAGACGAGGTTTCACTGTGCTAGCCAGGATGGTCTCGATCTCCCGATCTCGTGATCTGCCCGCCTCGGCCTGCCAAAGTGCTGGGATTACAGGCGTGAGCCACCACGCCCGGCCATAAATAAAGTTTTGTTGAAACAGATTTACACCGATTCCTTTGTGTCTGTGGCACTACAATGCATAAAGCACTTGAATAATTATAACAGGGACTGTCAGGGGCCTGCAAAGCTAAAAATAATTACTATCTGTTCCTTCACTGACCCTGTTTCAGAAGAATATTTTAGAAAGACTATCATTTATCAAGAATTATCAAATTTTCAATCACTTTAGTTTCACTTCAGTTACATTTTTATTTTGTTATAGTCAAGTGAATATTATGCTTTTAGTATAAATTTAAATATGAAATTGTGAAAAGATACATCAGATGATATACATTAGTTCTACCTGCACTAGAGAAAATGAATGTGCAGAATATTTAGCAAAAACAGTCAGATGAATTGGATTTCTGTTGGGCTTTCTACTTTCTTTGTCTAGGTATGTCATTTGTTTTTCTGGAAATAACACCTTATATAAAGTTGGTGGCCAAGCCACCCTAGGTATTGTTGGAACAGAAAAACTTTCTTTACGACTGGTCATATATTTTCTGCCTCTCTCTTTCTCAATGATTTGAGCACTGTTTTCCAAGTGGAAGAAAATGAAATCTAGAATTTTCCTGATTTGAAACCTTGATTATATTACTCTGTCTCAGCCATGGTATAGGCCTAATAATTGCCAAAATTCCTGTTGAATTCTGCCTCCAAATAAATGACCTTCTTTTTAGGATTGATAGCCTCTTTCACTTTTTATTTTATATTTTATTTTAATCAATCAATCACTTGCTGAAACCCAGATAAACTAATCAGCATGTCATTTTATGTTGTAGTTGTAAATGCCACAATATATAGTGGAAAATTGGAAAATTTAATTTGAAATGTTTTAAGCGAAATGAAACGCCTATATTTCCTTTTCAAACCTTTTTTTGTTTCTTGTTTTTTTTATCCAATTGTATAAAATTTGTATGTAGATTTAGAAATAATAAAAAATATGTTATTATGTAGAAGAGTATAATGGGCTTGATACATTTTTTAAAATCTCAGAAAATAAATGATTTAACGTATTTAGAAAGAAAATAGCTGAAATAACTAATCATTTTAATAATTTTTAAAATTCATTTGTTACTCTCAGTTTAGAGTACCTATATTATGTTCTATACTCCCCATGGTTAAAAATTTGACTATTAATGGACGCAAATAGATTAAAAATAAAAAGTTAGGATTAATACACGTTATTCAATTTTTATGCACACTAGAGCACAATGCAAACAATTTAGAATAGATTTACTTTTGACAATTATTTCAATAATTCTCAAAAACACATACAAATATTTTAAAGGCAAACTTCTCCCCTTACCTTAAGATAGTAAACCTTGGGTTTTCCAAAAGTATTTGAGATGAGAAATAAAATACAGAAATTGATAAATGGTTTCCTATCATAGACATTGTTATATATGTATGCTTACACTGTAGTAGAAGACTGATTAAATGGGTAACTTGCTCTGAGTACAAAAGGTGAATTTTCTGCTACAGAATTCCTACATATAAACATGTGGCTACCTCATGATAATCTACCCTTAAAGACACAGTAAGGTAACATTAAGAAAACAACTGTGCTGGTTGCCAGGGACATTTTCCACTTAGTTGATAGTGGTGAAGTGGTTGCTAGACAACTCAAGTGCTACATTTGTTCTAATGTTATTGTGCTTGGAGAGTCACAGATACTTAACCACATAGGATGGGACAGAAGGGGTTCTGTTAGCAAACCAATCATCTGTAAAATAGTTGACATTAGAAATGTATAAAAAATCTAGTTGCAAATGGTCAGATATTTTATATATTTACTTCACTTCTTCCTTATGTAATAAGTAAAATTTACATCAGGAAAGAGTGCAGCAATTTTAAGCTTTTGACTCAAGGGATAGATACTTAAGTATATACATACCCATTTTACTACCCAAAATGAAGATATATGATATTTTCAGTACCTAGGAGGGATCCCTTATACTTCTTTCCATATCAATACCTCCCTAAAGGAACCAGTATTTTAACTTCTATTGCCATACATTCATTATGCTTATTCTTGAAATGTGTGCATATAAAAGCATATTGTATAGAATTTTTTGCATCTGGCTTCTTTTGTTCAATATAGTGCCTTTAAGATGCAGTTATTACATCTATCTGCATGTTGCCTTATTTTATTTTCTTCTTAAAATTGCATAATAGAACATTTATATACACTGAAATTTATTTATACATTCTGTTATTTGTGAATACTTGCACTGCTTCAAATTTAGGTTATTTAAGTAAAGCTTCTAGGTACATTCTGGTATATGTCTTTTCATAAGCAAATACATGACTTTCTCTTGGGTGCTTATTTAGGAGTAAAATTACTCTTATAAATACTACCAGTTTTCCATAGTTGTTTTACTATCTTATACTGCTACCAGCAATGCAGCAGAGGTCCATAACCTTGACAACACTTGGAATTGTCAGTCTTTAATTTTAGTAATTCTAGTGCATGTGGGTGGTTTTAACGTGTATTTTTCTGATAAGTAATGCCATTGAGCACTTTGTTCATGTGATTACTATTTGGATATGCTCTTTTGTAAAGGTAATTTTCAAGTGCTCTGTTCATTTTTTATTGGTTGTTTACATTTTTAAAAATTGATAGCTTAAATTGCAAATATGTGGGGATCTTCTCTTTACTTTTCTGTTATTGATTTCCAGTTCTGTTTTATTGCCACTTACTAAAAAACAATTTATATTGAAAATCCTTTGATATTTGTTGATACTTGCCTTTTATATTTCTTGATATTAACCCAACATATGACCTGTTTTATTAAACATTTTGTGTGCACTTGAGAAGAATGTGTATTCGGTAGTTATTGAGTATAACGTTCTCAAAAGCAATGAAATTGAGTGGGCTAATGCAACTATTCAAATATTCTATATCTTTGATGATTTGTATCTGCTTCTTCCATCATTTATTAAGATAAGTTAATTAAAATATCCAACTACAGTGTAGCTTTTTGTCTTTATTTCTGTAAAATGTTGATTTTTACATTTTAAAGAAATATTATTAGTCAATACATATTTTCAACATTGTAGTCTTCCTTTTTAATTTATTCCTTTCTAAAATGAAACATCTCTATCTTTAATCAAATTTCTTCCCTTTGTGTCTTCTTTGCCTGATATTAAGAAAGCCACGGTGGTTTTCTTTTGATTAGCATGTTTCTGTTGTTTACTTTCTACCTGCGTCTTTCTGTTTACAATGAATCTTTTTTAAAATTATAGAAGTGGGCTTGTTTTTTTTCTTTTTAACAATCTGACAATATTTTCTTTTAGCTAGACTATTTAGTCTATTTCTATTTAATACAGTGACAGATAGACTTGGTTTACCTCATCTTGTCCTTATTTATCTATCCTTTACTGCCTTCTGTTAAATTATCAAATATGTTTACAGTCTATTTTACTGCTTTTGTTTTAGTTATACCATCGGGTTTTTTTTTCAATATACCTTTTTGGTTGCTCTAAACACTATAATATGCAACCTAAATGTATTAAATTCTACATCAAATTAGTGCTATATTACTCTCAGTGCAATATGTAATTACTATTTACCTGTCTCTTATGATACATGTTATTATCATATATTTTTCTCTATTCATAGTGTGACCATCATATGACATAGTTATTGCTTTTGCTTTAAATAGTCTGTGGTATATTAGTACTGTATCAACAAGCTAAGTTGGAACTACATTTTCTAAAATTTTATTTCCTATATGGTTTCAGGTTAGGCTTGGCCACAAGAGAATCTTGTGTGATATTGAAAATGTGGATGTGAAGCAGCAGCCATGATTCTGAGGTTGGTTAAGTGTCCTGGTTGCTGCTGGAGCATGCATCCCTTGTGGCTAACCTACTGGGTCACATTGTGGCATGGAGACTTGTAATACAAAAATATTTATCTTGAGAGTTTAGCATTAATGTCTAGCTACCAATATAAACGTTATGTAAATTTAAAGAACTAATTTTTCACACATTTTGAAACATAATTCAGCAACAAGTATAAAAGGAATCACCTACAGATTATACACATTCTCAATATTTTAATCAGGTCAGCTGTAAACACTTGCAAAGTGCATATAAAATTGAGTGCACCCAAATACAAGTGGATATTGAGTCCTGACACCATATGAACTATATGGAGATTGGTTTATAAAATAAGAGTGATACCTTCCATTAATGAAAACACCATTTTGATTTGATATATAGTGCCCATACAATTATGAGCTCTGTTGAACATTGACCCAGGTATTTAGACATATAATATCTATTTAGAAGGATAAATAACTTGTAAATTCATTATAACCAATCTGTTTCAGTAGAAAGTATCATCTCCACCCTTTAATAGTCATCTGACATATTATACATTTATTTATTTATTTTTTGTTTTCCTTCACTAGAATGTAAGCTTCCTGGGAATCTATTTAATTACTGCCATGTACTGCTATTTGTTTAATGCTTTGTGCATTGCAATTGTTTAATTTTTTTTAATGAATAGACAAAACTCTATTAAGGATTTCAAAGGTGTGTTATGGATCGAGTGTTTTTGTTCCCCTAAAATTCATATGCTGAAGTCCTAACCCACAATGTAATGGTAGGGGGTGGGGCTTTTGGAAGACAATTGCATCATGAGGGTACAGCCCTCATGAATGGATTACTGTCCCTATAAAACAGACTCCAGAGAGCTCTGTTGCTCTGTTCAATATGTGAGGGCACAAAAAGTTGGCCCTCTGCAACCTAGAAGAGAAGCTTTACCAGAACTTCTGCACTGTGATCTCAGATTTCCTAATTCCAGTACTGTGAGAAATACATTTCTGTTGTTCATAAGCCATTCACTCTATGGTGTTTCATTATAGAAACCCGAACTGACTAAGACAATATGTTTAGTAGATTCTACTAATAAAAATTATTCTTAGACCTGAGCTGATAGTGCAACCACCATTACAAATTTGGCAGTTGCTGTATTATGTGAGAAAAAGAGAGTTCTAGAGGAGTTTTAATTGGCAGTTAAATGCCAGAACTATAGCATGGCTCAACTCAACCACGAGGAGACCAATAATACCAATCCTATAATTTTTGTGGAAAGTGGGCCAACTGATAATACCTGGAAAACAGCATGAAGAGCTACTCTACTGCATATACACTTTGGGATATAAATACTTAATTTTCTGTAAGTTTTTGAAGATATTAAACATTTTCCAATACCTTTCCAATGGCAACACAGTATCATATATGTAATGTAATATCACATGTCATATGGATATATATATATATATATATATATATATATATATATATATATATTTAACAATTATTTCCCTAGCATTTGTTTGCTACAAAATTTTTTCACTTCAGGCCGGGCACGGTGGCTCACGCCTGTAATCTCAGCACTTTGGGAGGCTGAGGTGGGCAGATCACAAGGTCAGGAGATTGAGCTAACATGGTGAAACCCTGTCTCTACTAAAAATACAAAAAATTAGCCAGGCGTGGTGGTATGCACCTGTAATCCCAGCTACTTGGGAGGCTGAGACAGGAGAATTGCTTGAACCTGGGACGTGGAGGTTACAGTGAGCCAAGATCATGCCACTGTACTCCAGCCTGGGTGACAGATTGAGACTCCGTCTCAAAAAAAATTTTTTTACATTTTAAATCACACTGAAATAAATGTTTTGTGCATAAATCTTGGCCCATATTTCATATTAACAATTAAGAAAAAAGTAAATAGAAATTTCCCTATGAAAGAACTATTAGGATATTTTTATGATGATTTTGAGTGCCATAATATTACCTAGCTCCATATTTATTTTTATTGGTTTATCTCTGCCACAGGACTGCAAAGAAGGATGACAGATTAGTTCTTTATTTATCTTTATCTGAAACTCTTTAGATGTAAATTCTATGAATTTAATTCAAATAGCTAAAATTCCAAGTATCATTAAGGAAAAAATGATAATTTATTTGGTATATCATCTTTCTAAAATGTGTTATTCATCTCTTAGTTTATTTTGTGCTGTTTAACAAAATATCTGACACTGCATAATTTCTAAAGACCAGAAATTTACTGTCTCACAGTTCTGAAGGCTGGGAAGTCCAAGATCAAAGTGCTAGCAAACTCAATGCCTGCTGAGGGCTGCTCTCTGCTTCCAAGGTGGTACCTTGTTGCTGCATTCTCTGGAAGGGAGGAATGCTGTATCCTCACATGGCAGAAGAGCAGAAGATTAAGTGGGCCCAGTGTTGTGCGAAGCCTTTTATAACGACCTTAATCCCATTCATGGGGGAGGAGCCCTCATGACCAAATCAATTCTTAAAGACCCCCATCTCTATCACATTGGTCATTAAGTTTTGTGAAGGCTAAAGCAACTCCATCTTTGATGCTAATCTGCTATGTTAACTTCTGATTAACCCTTGTTCTGGGAATGCCTCTAAGACTTCCAGTGTATCTATTGTTCCTTGTGTAAGTGCACTTACTTATGAGAAATCCTGTCCTTAGGTCAAATGATCTTGGTGTTAACCCTAAGTCTTGCCCTTAAGCAATTGTCCTACATATCCCTTCTGAATCACTTACACCCCTTCCCTGTGATATAGAAGCCGTGGGTCGGCCGGGGCTTCTATACCACAGGGAAAGGGTGTACATGATTCCCAGATATAATGGCATGGGAATCCACTATCTTGTCTCTCTGCCACTCGAGACACAAATATATCTTTTGTTTGTATGTCCCTGTTAAATGCTTATTTCTCAGAAACTGGATATACCAGCCTCTTTCTTTGACCTCGCAGCTCCCCCTGGATTTTGGGGGCAGGTTTGCATAGATGTGCCTACAAGTTTCAACACCTGAATTTGGAAGGGGGCACATTCAAACCGTAGGAACATCTTTTCTTTAAAGGGGTGGGGGGAGCGGGGAGGGATAGCATTAGGAGATACACCTAATGCTAAATGACAAGTTAATGGGTGCAGCACACCAACATGGCACATGTATACATATGTAACAAACCTGCACATTGTGCACATGTACCCTAAAACTTAAAGTATAATAATAATAATAAAATTAAAATTAAAATTAAAAAAAGGAGTATAAGGGGCATATACTTTCATCCTCTTAATGACTTGGGTTATCATTATGAAGATAAATGTGTTTCTCTTATTTTAATATGGTTAAAAATAGACCTTTTGGGGAGATAGCCAGCACTGGGCACTTTTACATCTAGTTACCTTGGAATATTGGACAAACAACTTAACCTTTGTTTGAATCTCAATTTTCTTTTCTGTAAAATGGAGACAATAATATTACTACAAGCAACTGATGCAGGGATTAGAAATCGTACAGGGGAAAGGCATAAAATCACAGCAGGCCCATTGTCGATGATAGCAAATGCCAGCTATGAAAATGATGTTACATTTGAAAACTACCGAGGCATGAAACTGTTCTTCCTTGCAATAAATGTTAACAGTATTTTTCAACTTTAACTGGCATGTTAGTGGACATGTGTGTGAGTGTGTACATGTCTGTGTGTATGTATATGTCTGTGTGTATGTAAATATGTGTTTATGTGCATATTAGTGTATATATTTCCACACTTGCTGTTAGTAACGATCCTTCTTCTGGATTCTAGCACCATTTAAGTAGCCTCTCCTGGTGTAATTTATTATATTTAATCAACGGAAAGTTTGGAAACCAGAAAGTCCTTTAGCAGTATTGACTTGAGGCTAAGTCCTTTAAGTAAAGTCAATAAACTCTAATGCTTTTGTTTTCCCACACTTACTTTATTTGTTAAGGGGCCTTTTTACTCCATTTTTGTGCTACTGATTGTATTTTGAATAAGTGAGGTTGCAAGATAGCTAGGTTTCCAATAAATAAATGACATTAAACTGTAAATATTGTAATATGAGAATTTGTTCATTTGATTTTAGTATTTATTTTTAAAACCACTTTGTTGAGATGATTGACATATAAAAAGCTGTACCTATTTAATGTATACAATTCGATAAGTACATGCCTGTGAAACCATCACCACCATCAAAGCCGTAAACATATTCATCATCTTCCAAAGTTTCCTCCCAGCCCCTTTATTTATATTATTATTTTTGAAGGTAAGAACACTTAACATAAGATCTACTTTCTTAGTAAATTTTAAGCCTATGGTACAGTAATTGCTATAGGGTATTTATTCTTCAGCCCCTGAAAAACCGGTGTTCTACTAAAAGTTATTTGTCTCTAACTTATCTCAACCCTTCAGACCAAGATTTAAAAAATTAAGTAGAAGAGTGTATTCACCAATCTTCTGAAGATTTCAGAGTCATGTTTCTGGAAAGATCTAACTCTTCATTTACTGCCTTTATTACTTACTTCCTTAAAGTTTCACACCAGTGAACATTTTCAGATAATAATGTCTGTTTCACCAGGAAAAGACTGGTAAATTCTAGTTGATTTTCGAGCTCTCAGCTCAAGGTCCCTCTCCAAAGCAGTGTGTGGGGCCTGGGGACTGCCCAACCAGGAGAGGAAGCAGTAGCCACTTATCTTCCAGCACTGGAGAAGCAGGACCAGCTACATAATTTGCGGAGTCCAGTGAAAAATGAAAATGAGGGATTCCTTGTTCAAATATATGAAAGATTTCAATATAGGGACAGTAGAGCATTAAATCAAGCACTGTTGCCCTGAAGGCTGGCCCTGTGACTAGACGCTTCCTAGGGTGGCCCTGGACTTTGCACCAGAGGAAGAGGTACAAGCTTTGCATCCCTAAACTGCTGCTTTCTCCCAAGTTAGACCTTGTGCAAAGGAAAGGGGGATGAGACTGTCCTCTATGGGCTTTCAGCTATGTGTCAGAGTTTTCCTGCATCTTATTTAATTCTTACAATAACTCTGTAGGCAAGTCTTGTCACCACATTTTTGCATATGTGAGAGTCAGAAAATTTGTTTAATTTGTCAAAGTCATAAGTGTTTCTCTCTGGATCCCTGGCTTCTTCTGCCAAACCCCCTTTCCAGTTTCCAGAGACTGCTGGACTTCTCTTTCATTTACAAATGAATGTATCTCTGAGGGAGTGTATTGGACTGCTGGGAATTACAGTGTGGTTTGGATAACATTAAGCTCTTCCCCACCTCTGGCTTGGCTTTGGTGATTCTCAAACATAAAACTAAAAACAACTTAGCTCAGGATCTGTGTTATTCTAATGCCTTTCTGTAACTAGGCTAAGGATCTTATTAATTAGCAAAGATCGTCTTACTTCAGGGTTTCACACCTGAAGCCCATTAGCTGCCCAGGCTCTCTGTGTATAAAAATAAAGTAGCGCCTATTCACTCTTTCCTAAATGACTCCTGGGATTTCTCATCCCGTTTCTATAAGCAAAAACTACCAAAAAAATTATTCTCAAAGACCCTGAAAGCTCCTTTAATAAGTAAAAAAAAAAAAAAAAAAAAGAATTTTGAAATTATCTAGGAAGCTAAAAGAAGCAAAATTATGTTACCCTCTTCTCTGTATAGATACTACATCTATACAAACTATACTTGAGTTCATATTAATTCTAAATAATGCCACTGTAACATCTATTTTTAAAAAGACCAAATTATTTAACAAAACTTAATCTTACGGAAAATTACATTTAAATACAAACAATTTACAATTCTTGTCACCAGAAGAGGAATTCAGTTATTTGATCCTTTTGAAAATTTCTGCCCATAAACATGATGAAGCCAGTAAACTGCTAAAATGATCTAGAAAAAGCTGCTGGACATACTCTAAGTTACTTGCTAGAAAAAAAAAAAAACCTAGAATAGGATATGTACATCATTACCAAACAAAATCAGAAAATTCACTTTTACAAAATTTTTGAACCTCAATAAGCAATGCCTCTAATTATCTAAGCATGTTAGGACTATTTGGAAAGACTATTTTACCAAAAAATGAGGTAAAACCTTGATTGGTTATAGTTAAAATGAAACCTAAGTTTTCCTTCTCCAAGATATCCTGAATAAGATTCACAATAAATAAGTTCAGTAGTTAGATGTTTTTATTTGGTAGAAATAATCTGCTTTACTTATTTAGCTTGATGAAAACCCTAAAGTGCTTTTAAGTCCAGTTTATATTTCTATATTATTTTAGAGAAAATATGTTGTTAATGACCTCTTGGTGACAAACTGTCAACACTTATGGAAATAAAGAGGAAGTAAGAGTAGTCTGTGGTCACTCTGATTTTCATAAAACAAACTTTCTTTGTCTGAATTGGGCAACTAATGTATCAGAGGAGAAATATCTTTCTACATATAAATGTGTTGCTTTAAAAATTGGTATTCTTGTATTTCTTAGTTTCAGTTGTCAATTTTTGTTAACTTGATTTTCAGTCCAATTGGGAAGAAAGTAGAGGTAGGGATAATAACACCAGAGACAGTCCAATAAATACCGGTATATTAAGAGATTATGAATGACTATACCATTGTACTTATTCACTTACTAAATTTATATTTATCAAGAACCTAGTTTTGCCAGGCATGTGGCTCAGAGCTGGGGATGAAAAAGTAAATAAGACAGAGAAGTTACTATTTGCCTAAATCTTATGTTTCAGTAGTATGAAACATAAATAAATAAATAAATAAATAAATAAATAAATAAATAAATGTCTAGGTGATTTTGTCTAGTGCTACTTTCCATGAAGATAGGATGGTGAGCTGAGGATGTCTTTTGAGTGAGTGTGTGTGTGTGTGTGTGTGTGAGAGAGAGAGAAATGGAGAGAGAGGGAGAGTGTGTGTGTGTGTAACATTTATGCAGAGAGTAAACCACTTGGTTTCTTGATTTACTTGGTACTATGGTTTGATCATGTGTCTTCAAGCATGTGTTAGAAAATTAATCCCCAATGCAACAGTGTTGGGATGTGAGGCCTAATGGGAAGCGATTAGGCTATGAGAGCAGAGAAAACGAATAGATTAATGCTGTTATCCTCAGAGTGGGTGTGCAACATAGGGCAAGTCCTATCCCCTTCTACTTCCCCTCATTCTCTCTCTCACCTTCTGAAATGGCATGACAGACATAGAAAACTTGTGCCAGATGCTTGCACCTTGATATCAGACCTCCCAGCCTCCACAACTGTGAAAAATATATTATTTTCTTTATAAATTACCAAGTATCTGAAATTCTGTTTTAGCAGTACAAAATTAAGGCATCTGGCTAAGTGGCCTCATACTCAAAGATCTTTGAAGTTTCTTCGTTCCCTAAAATCATATGTTTCCTCCACATTCTCATATGGCTATTTGAGTTTAAAATAAGCACAGTATCCAACATCAGGGAACCTTTCTGTAGACCATGGAAGTGAAGTCACTGCCGCATAGTAGCTTGCCCACAAAAAAAAAAAAAAAAAAAAGAATTCACATCAGCCATCCCTACCTTAGTTTGCAGAGAAAGAAACAGGATCCAAACCCTAACTATGTTTGTTAATCAAGCTTTGTGCCAGGAACCTTGAAGGATGTTGAAAAGGAGGAAGGAAAGTAGAATCAATTGATCATTAATCAATCAGTAAGCAAATGTGCATAGAGTTCCTGCTGTGTACCAGACATAGAACCTGAGCTTTAGAAGTGAAGTTTTATGGGGTTTCTAGACCAGCAAAATTTATAGCCCTGGAGGTGTCTATGAATCTTTATGAACTTATGGCCACTGGAAAAGGAGAAGTGAATGTGAGAATATGGACACTATAAAATTAATATAATGATTTGGGGTTTTTTTTAATTTCAATTTTTATTTTAGATTCAGGGGACACGTGTGGGTTTGTTAGATGGATATGTTGTGTGATGCTGAGCTTTGGGAAACAGATGATCCCCTCACCCAGGTAGTGAGTATAATATTCAAGTAAGTTTTTCAACCTTTTTCTGCCTCCCTTCCTCTCTTCTCTAATAGTCTCCAGTATCTATTGTTGCAAACAATATGTCCAGATGTTTAGCTCCTAGTTACAAGGGAGAACATGTAGTATTTGGTTTTCTGTTTCTGCTTTAATTTGCTTAGGATCTTGGCCTCCAGCTGCATCCATATTGCTGCAAAGGACTTGATTTTATTTTTTTTCATGGCTATGTAGTGTTCCATGGTGTATACGTACCACATTTTCTTTATCCAACCCACTGTTGATAGGCACCTAGTTGATTTCCTGTCTTTGCTACCGTGAATAGTGCTGGGATGAACGTATATGTTTTTTTTGGTAGAAGATTTATTTTATTTTGGGTGTATACCCAAGGTTGAGATTATTGGGTCAAATGGTGGCTGTTTTAAGTTCTCTGAGAAATCTCAAAAGTGCTTTTCATAGTGGCTGAACTAATTTACAGTCCAACCAAGAGTGTATAAGCATTCCTTTTACTCTGCAGCCTCACCAGCATCTGTTATTTTTTTTTTTACTTTTTAGTAATAGCCATTCTGACAGGTGTGAGATGGTTATTTCATTGTGGTTTTAATTTGCATTTCTCTGATGATTAGTAATTTTGAGCATTTTTTTCATGTGTTTGTTGGTAGCTTGTATGTTTTCTTTTGAGAATTGTCTTTTCATGTTTTTGCCCACTTTTAACGGGGTTGTTTGTTTTTTGCTTGTTAAATTGTTTAAGTGCTTCACAGGTTCTGGATAGTAGACCTCTATCAGATGCATAGTTTACAAATATTTTCTCTCTTCCTATAGGTTGTCTGCTTACTCTGTTGTTAGTTTCTTTTGCTGTCCAGAAGCTTAGGTTAAACTTCTCTGTTTTAGCTTTCGTTGCAATTGCTTTTGAGTACTTAGTCATACATTCTTTCCCACGGCCTATGTCCACAATGGTTTTCCTGGGTTATCTACCAAGGTTTTTATAATTTTAGGTTTTACATTTAAATCTTTAATCCCTCTTGAGTTGATTTTGTATATGGTGTAAGGAAGGGGTCCAGTTTTATTCTTCTGCATTTGGCTAGCCAGCTAACCCAGCACGATTTATTGAACAGGGAGTCATTTCCCCATTGCTTATTTATGTTGACTTTGCCAAAGATCAGATAGCTGTAGGTGTGCAGCGTTATTTCTGGGTTCTCTGTTCTGTTTCATTGGTCTATGTGTCTGTTTTGATATTAGTACCATGCTGTTTTGGGTTATTGTAGACTTATGATATAGTTTAAAGTCAGGTAATGTGATTGTGATGCCTCCAACTTTTTTTTTTTTTTCCATTTCAGACTGCTTTGGTGATTCAAGCTCTTTTTTTTTATTTTTCAGTTCTATGTGAATTTTAGTCTGTTTTTTTCTAATTTGTGAACAATGATATTGATTGTTTGATAGAAGTTGCGTTGACTCTGTAGATAGCTTTGGGCAGTGTGGCAAGGTTAACAATACTGATTCTTCCAATCTATGAACATGGGATATTTTTCCACTTGTTTGTGTCATCTATGATTTCTTTTAGCAGTGTTTTGTATTCTCCTGGTAGATATCTTTCATTTAGATGTATTCCTAGGTATTTTTTGGGGTGTGGCTATTGTAAATGGGACTGTTTTCTTGATTTGGTTTTCACGTTGAACATTATTGGTGTATAGAAATGCTACGAAGTTTTGTATGTTGATTTTGTATTCTGGAAGTTTACTGAAGTCACTTATCAGTTCTAGGAGCTTTTTGGCAGTCTTTAGGGTGTCTTAGGTATAGCGTCAAATGATCAGTGAAGAGAGATAGTCTTATTTCTTCTATACCTATTTTGGATACCTTTAATTTATTTCTCTTGCCTGATTGCTCTGGCTAGAACTTCCAGTACTGTGTTGAATAGGAGTGGTAAGAGTGGGCATCCCTGTCTTGTTCCAGTTCTCAAAAGGAAATACTTCCAGCTTTTGCCCATTCATTATGGTGTTGGCTTTGGTTTGTCGTAGTTGCTCTTATTTTTACATATTTTCCTTTGATGCCTAGCTTCTAAATGGTTTTTATCATGAACGGATAGTTAATTTTATCACAGGATTTTTTCACATCTATTGATATAATTACATAATTGTTGGTTTTAATTCTGTTTATGTGGTGAATCACATAATTGATTTGCGTATGTTGGACCAAACCTGCATCACAGGATTGGAGACTACTTTATCATGGTGAATTACATTTTGATGTGCTGCTGGATTCAGTTTGCTAATACTTTTTTGAGGATATTTTCATCATTTTCATCAGGTTATTGGCCTGTAGTTTTTGTTTTTGTTGTTGTTTAGATGTATCTTTGCCAGGTTTTGGTGTCAGGATAATGCTGCTTTCATAGAATGGGTTTGGGAGGAAACCCTTCTCCTCAATTTTTTGGAATAATTTTAGTAGAATTGGTACCAGTTCTTTTTTGTCTGGTAAAATTTGGCTGTGAATCAATCTCCACTGGGGCTTTTTTTGGTTGGTAGGATTTTTATTACTGATTCAGTTTTCAGAACTTGGTACTGGTTTGTTTAAAGTTTTGATTTCTTTCTGATTCATTCTTGGGATGTCGTGTATTTCCAGGAATTAATCCATTTTCTCTAGATTTTCCAGTTTGTGTGCATAGAGGTTTTCGTAATCCTCTCTTAGGATCTTTTGTATTTCTGTGGGATTGATAGTATTGTTACCTTTGTTGTTTCTAATTGTGGTTATTTGGATCTTCTCTCTTTCTTTCTTTGTTAATCTGGGTATCTATCTACTGATCTTGTTCATTTTTTCCAAAAACTGACTTCAGGTTTCATTATTCTTTGTATGAATTTTGGGGTCTCAATTTCACTCAGTTCTGCTCTAAGTTTTGTTATTTATTTTCTTCTGCTAGCTTTGGAGTTAGTTCATTCTGTTTTTTTTTTTTTCTCGTTCTTCTAGGTGTTATGATAGATCATTAATTTGAGATTTTTCTAACTTTTTGACATCTCCATTTCATGCATAAGCTTTTCTCTTAATGCTGCTTTTGCTGCATCCCAGAGATTGTGGTATGTTGTGTCTTTGTTTTCATTTATTTCACAGATATTTTTGATTTCTGCCTTAATTTTATTGTTTACCCAGAAGTCAGTTAGAAGCATGTTGTTTAATTTCCATGTAATTGTGTGGTTTTGGGAGAGATTCTTGGTGTTGATTTCTGCTTTTATTCTATTTTATTCTAAAAGTATGGTTGGTATAATTTCGCTCTTTAAAAAAATCATTGAGAGTTGCTTTATGGTTGCGTATGTGGTTATTCTTACAGTATGTTCCATGTGCAGATAAGAAGAAGGTATATTCTGTGCTTGTTGTGTGCAGTATCCTGTAAATATCTATTAGATCCAATTGGTCAAATGTGATATTTAAGTCCAGAATTTGTCTGTTACTTGTCTGCCTCAATGATCTGTCTAACACTATCAGTGAGGTATTGAAGCCCTCAGCTATTACTGTGTCATTAATTCTTTTTGTAGGTCTAGATGTAGTTATGTTGCAAATCTGGGGGCTCCAATGTTGGGTGCATATATTTGTAGGTTACTTAAGTTTTCTTGTTAAATCAAATTCTTCATCATTATGGAATGCTTTTCTTTGTCCTTTTTCATTGTTGTTGATTTAAGTGTTTTTTAATGATATAAGACTAGTGACCCCTACTCTTTTTTGTTTTCCATATGGGTGGTAGATATTTCTTCAGCCCCTTTCTTTGAGCCTATGTGTCTTATGTGCGAGATTGGTCTCTGCAATACAGCAGATGGATTTTTTAAATCCATCTTGCAATTCTATGTCTTTTAGATGAAGAATTTAGACCTGTTATATTACGTTAATATTGATATGTTCTTTCATTTTCATGTTTAGAATTCCTTTAAGAATCTTTTGTAAGGCTGATCTAGTGGTAACAAATTCCCTTAGCACTTGCTTGACTAGAAAATATTTATTTCTTTTTCACTTATGAATCTTAGTTTGGTGGGCTATGAAATTTCTTGGTTGGAATGTCTTTTCTTTAAAAATGCTCAAAATAGACCCCCAATCCCTTCTGGCTTATAAAGTATCTGATGAGAAATCTGTTGTTAGCCTGATGGGGTTTCCTTTGTATGTAATCTGACATTGTCTTCTAGCTGCCTTTAAGACTTTTTTCTTTGGCATTGACCTTGAACCATCTGGTGACTATATACCTTGATGATGTTCATTTTGTATCTCACAGGTGTCCTCTAGGTTTCCTGTATCTGGATGTCTACCTCTCTAGCAAGATTAAGGAAGTTTTCTTGATTTATTTCTTTGAATATGTTTTCCAGGTTGCTTACTTTTTTTCCTTCCCTCTCACGAGTGTCAATAATTTATAAATTTGGTTGCTTTACATAATCCTTTATTTCTCAAGGACCTTGTTCATTTTGAAAAATTGTTTTTCTTTATTTTTGTCTGACTGGATTAGTTTGAAAGACTGGCTTCAAGCACTGAATGTTTTTCTTCTGTTTGGTCCATTCTATTGATAAAACTTTCAACTGTATTTTGAAATTTCTTATGTGAGTTTTTCAATTTCAGAATCTCTGATTGATATGTTTCTAGAATGTTTATGTTTTCCTTTATTTCCTCGATTGATTGAGAAGCTTCATTGTGTTGATTTTTAGCCTTATCTTGGATCTCATTGAGCTTCCTTGTAATCCATGCCTTGAATTATTTTGTCTGTCATTTCTGAGTTTTGATTTTGGTTAGAGACCATTGCTGGAGATTGAGTATAGTCCTTTGGCGGTGTCACTACATTCAGATTTTTCATGATGCCGGAATTCTTGTGCTAGTTCCTTCTAACATGAAGGTGCTAACACTAACTTTTGTAATTATTTTAATGTGGGTAGAATTTTTTTTCTTTTTCTCTGTAATACCATTGTGTGTGTTTTTTCTCCTTTCCCTTCCCCTTTCTCCCCATTCCCAGGGGGTGTGAATGTGGGGAATGTTGCATAGAGTCTTTCAGCTTTGTTTCTGTAGCCCTGTGGATATGTTTCAGCTGGTTTGACCTACCTGCTGGGTTATGCAGTTTGACCTACAAGCCAGTAGATAACACTTATGGTAAGGTCTGACTGTGGCCAATGTGGCCGGGTATACCTTTGATCCTTGTTTACTGGGAGAAGCTCTTTATTGTCTCAGGTAATGGGCTGAACCATGGAGTGCACAGTGGTCTGAGCTCCCTGCTCATCCCTGACAGGTGGGAGGGTCAGAGGGAAAGTTATACAGGACCAGCCTGAGGAGACTAACCTATAGGTCCCTTGATGGCAGGCAAAAGCCCTAGCCACTAAGGGAGAATCCAGTGGGAGAATCCAGTGGGAAATCAGTTGTCCAGAGGTGTGCCTAGGCATGGAACTGCGAAACTTCCTTGACTGCAAATTCTCTGCATGGGGGAAGTGGGTGGCCTAAACTCCTAATTCAGTGGGGTGGGTGCTCCAGATGCCTGGAGATCTACATAGGGATGAACTACAGAGGGCCCACTGTACCACAATCTGCATAGGAAGGGTAGGGTGGCAAAGGCTGCTAATCTAGGAGAATAGTGCTTTAAATGCCTGGAGATCTGCCTGGGCATGGAGCAGAGAGGGCTCTGTTGCATCACAATCTCTGCTCAGGAAGAGTGGGGCAGTTCAGGCTGCTGGACCAGATAAGCAAGTGCTTTGAATGCCTGGAGATCTGCCTGAGTGTAGAGCAAAAAGGGCGCTTTTCCACCACTATCTATGCACAGGCTAGAGTGGGATGGCTCAATTTGATTATCCAGTTTGTAGTTGTATGCTACCCCCACCCACCCACACACACTCAGACTCTCATACCCATACATGCCTGCATTTACACATACATGAGAATCAGAACTACTTTTCCTACATTTTTACCTCTTTAGGCATAAATTTTAAGCAGTAGTGCACTGAATACTGCTCCTACTAGTGCATAATTACTATAGTTTCACAAATTTTTAAAGGTGTTTTGCATCACGTTGATAGGTTGAAATTGGTCATGGTAGGATTATTTACAGATGGCTAATCAACAAATGGTACAATTCACAGCTTGTCCTCCAGGTAGGCAGTTAAGCTTTTACCAGCACATCATTAGACTCTAAGCATCAGGAAGGGTCTCTCCTTCTTTCCTTTAGCACTTGTAATACTTATCATGACATCAAGCAGCACACAAAAAAGCAGTATTTAGGGAGTATTTAGAGAGTGACCACTATTTAGGTTATATTAAGTAACTTAAATTAAGTAACCTATATTAAGGTAGTGTTTAGGGAGTAACCACTATTTAGCAGTAGTTAGGGATTGGTTGCTCCCTAAATACTTCTTAAATAATGCTTTCTTTGTGCTGCTTGATGCCATGAGTTTAGCCTAGATAGATAAATAAATTTGTGGAAAGGAAAGACACTTTCTGCTTTGCACTGAGGCACCAGTTTCTTCAAGAGTTCCCAAGAGAAGGTAGGCCCTTTAAAGTTTTTCCAGAGGGGTTGACCCTCTTGGACTGGTCTCTGGCTGATTTCCTAGGACATTGCCTGCTGCTTCATGCTCAGCACTCCCCACTGACATCTGGGGAACCGAGTTGGCAGCACACGTGCTAAATGTAGGTCAGAAGCCTACAAGGTGCATAACTATCCTGCTGATGCTGTTTCCTCAACTCAGAACGGTTTTCACGCATTTTCGTATATTAGGTGTATTGGACAGCATGCACCTTGTGCCCTAGTTGGATGGAGGTTTTTAAACAATGTGCTATTGGATTGGTGGCTTCTCTACTATAATTCCTTAAGGAATTTTACTTAGCTACATTCACATTTTAATCCTACCCTTAGAGTTCTATCCTAAGTGACATCTGGCATCTTTTTCTTTCTCATTCTGTTAGCTATAATAATTCCAATGTTTAACGTCGGGTCTATTAATATATTTCCCAGGCTAGTAACTGATTTGTGCTTCTCTTTATTCCATGCTCTTCTAGAGTGGATTGTTTTGGAGTTCAGGGAAACAGATTATGTCCCAATGTCAGCACTTTTTCAAGATGTGACTTTGGGGAAATAATTAAATCCTGCTGTCTGTGAAATGGGTGTCAAGATTTCTTTCCAAAAGGCCTCTTGAGGAAATTGTGCAAATAAGTGAGACCATGTGAGATGTTTTATACTTCATGAATAATATATTGCATACATGGAAATACAAAAATGCCATTTCGAGATTTATGCAAAGTTCTTTTTTCCCTCGTAGTTTCTTCTCTACTTGGATATTCCAATGCATCTTGCTGCCTCTCTTGACCACTCCTATGTTAAGCCATTTGCTGCTCTCATGCAAGTTGAGATTACTGTTCTGCCACTTAGTGTTGCTTTGAACATTGATCTTTTCAAATCTATTGACCTTGTTTCAGTATTGTACTGAAATTATCATAACTGGCCAGACGTGGTGGCTCATGCCTACAATCCAAGCACTTTGGGAGACTGGGGTGAGCGGATCACCTGAGGTCAGGAGTTCGAGACCAGCGTAGCCAACATGGTGAAACCCTGTCTCTACTAATAGTACAAAACTTAGCCAAGTGTGGTGATGCATGCCTGTAAGTAATTCCAGCTACTCGGGAGGGTGAGGAAGAATTGCTTGAACCCAGGCGGCAGAGGTTGCAGTGAGCTGAGATCAGGCCGTTGCACTCCAGCCTGGGTGACAAGAGCAAAACTCCATCTCAAAAAGAAAAAAAAAAAAAAGAAATTATCATAACTAAGTCTTGAAATGGTCTCCACAGAATAAGACATGGGGTTTCTAAGAACTCCTTCTCTATCACCCTGCTCTAACCACTGACCTAATGAGATCTTTTTTAAGTCTCAAATAAACTAAGCTGTGTGTGATCTGTATTTCCCTCCTGCATTGGCTTCTGACACCATCTGCTTCACTGCTTCAGCAACCGAAACCTGGAATGGACTCTTTGACTTCTTGCCAGTGACATTCAATAGGAAGAAAAAAAATAACAAAAGAGACTGTAGAGCAAAATGGAATAAGCAGCACCTGGGGATAGTGTTGATGTGATTGCACAACCTTTCTTGTTTGTTGACTAGTTTAAATGGAAATTTCAAGCTGCTCTTCTGAGTAAATGTTTGTGTTGTTGTTTTCCAGTCTTAACATGGCCTGTTTGGTTTCTTTTGACTCTCACTACTTTGTATGACTTCTGTACCCCTTATTTTCCCAGCTTTTGCTAAACATAGAAAAATGAATGGTTTTTAACAACCAGGGAGTTGTTAAAAGTTAACAACTAGGGAGTTGTTAACAAGCAGTGGAGTTTAATTTCACCTTTATTTGGTTATAAGGATTCAATCCACTAGCCTTCTAACCCCACCCATCTCAGTCTTTTTCCTACTTTTCAGTTAGATGGTCAAGCCATGAAGTGACTGCTTTCTTTTGGCCTCCTTGTTTAAGAATTTTACTTCCCTCATTTGCATAATTTATTAGGATGACTGTATTAGTCTGTTCCCACATTGCTATGAAGAGATACCTAGACTGGGTAATTTATAAAGAAAAGAGGCTTAATTGACTCACATTCTTCATGGCTGAGAAGGCCTCAGGAAACTTACAGACATGGAGGAAGGCACCTCTTCACAGGGCAGCAGTAGAGAGAATGAGTTCCAGCAGGGGAAATGCCAGATGCTTAGGAAACCATCAGATCCCCTGAGACTCGCTCACTATCACAAGAACAGCATGGGGGAACCTGCCCCCATGATTCAATTACCTCCCACCAACTCCCTCCCACAACATGTGGAGATTATGGAGATTACAATTCAAGATGAGATTTTGGTGGGTAAACAGCCAAACCATATCAATGACCAATCATCCAGATCGGTCAGAGACTTTCTTGGATTTATTACTAGAAGCCCAACATTCTGGAAAAACCCCAGTCCTGGACAAGCCTAGATGGTTGATCACCCTACTTCAGATTCATCAACTGAGGAATATGAAATGAATGTTACATCATACTTTGCTGCATTCAGTCTTTCAATTGAACTTAATCTTGTGTTTCCTACCAGAGAGATAAACAATAGCCCATCAATCACATTTAGCCTTAGACCTGTTTTAGTACAGCCTATGACCTAAGAAGTTTTTTTTTACATTATTAATGAGTTGATTTTAAATAAAATGAATATAAAACAGAGACCATGTGGCCTGTGAAGTGAAACATTCACTCTCTGGTCCTTTACAAAAAATTTTGCTAATCCATGGATTAAACACTTCTTCCTTTGTAATGCACCAAGTTTTGGGATTCTTAACTGAAGTCTATTTTGCTAATGAGATGCAGGGAGAACATAGTGATTGTTAAGATTATTGAAAGCAGGTTTTAGGAATGACTGTCACACCATTCCTTTAATTGTTAATATGTTGTTTATTATTCTGAAGAAAAAAGCAAGCAGTGTATTTGGAGCAGAACTGGCACAGAATTTTGCTAAGTTGCTTTTAATTTAAGTTAATAATAACCAAATCATAGCCTCTGCACATATGTGGCTAACAGTTTTTCGTACACATTGTGAATGATCTCCCAATATCTATATGCTATAGATGATTAGTCTGAACCCATAAACCGTTCATAGTGAAGAGAAAACATGTGTTCTAAATTTGCCCAATCAGACTGAAAGAAAGGCTTGACATTCTGTGGATATTAACAAAGATGTATGTGCACCTGGAGCATGCACCTGGCGATCACACCTGTGCTTAAGTTTAAAAATTTGATACATCAAGGAAGTTTCTACCTGTCTCTACATTGTCTGTGAAATAGGCTTTTCTTTTCTTTTTTCTTTCTTTCTTTTTTTTTTTAGCTCAGACCGTAGAGAGAAGTGAAATCATAGAAATTGAAGCCTGTTGAGTTGACTTTCTGTTGCAACTGCAGCCACATGAGAAGTCTGCTTTGTATTCTTAACATCAGAATAATTCTTATTGAATCAGATCTTTTTGTTATCTCTTTCTTATATTACTCAAGAGTAACTCTTTCATAATTATAACACAAAACTGCCCGGTGTAACTTTTCCCTTGTTACTCTAATAAAGGTATTTGTACCCTGTTAAAACAATTAGAAGTTATTCATCTATGATATCTATTTCATTTTGTATTCTTTCCAATGTAATATTTTAAAAAATCATATACAAATCCCTAAAGTTCCCAAATGCTTTTTTCTGAGACTAGGGACAAGCTTTCAATTCTAATGAGAAAGGTTTTAAACAGTAGAATTGTAAAGGTTGTTTTTGTTATTGCTCTTTGAAATTTGAAGTAGAGATAGCCTATCTCCATTCTTTTTACAGTATCCTTTGCTGATGCTCCCATGTGGTTTTGTGTAGAACAATGATCCATAGCCAGGATGGCCACAGGTAAGAAGGCTCTTTCTTTCTACTTCTCTATATTTTCTAGCTAAAACTTTTTTCAAAATTGCTAACAGCATAAGAACCTAGTCTAATACTGAGGCTGTTAACTAGTGATCAGTTGATTCCTAGTGAGTTCATAAACAGGCTTTAAGAAATATCTTGAAAATGTATGCAATGAATATGTTCATTTTGGGGGAGGAGAGTACAAGCTTTGATAACATTCTCAGAGGGGGCCTTGATGAATAAAGGTACAAAACAGTTTTAAACCATTCATTCTACAGATGGATAAACTGAGGCATCAGTGACTCTGGGACTGATCATTATCACCTAACTAATAAAAAGTAGGAGGCCAAAATGAAAGATATCTGACTTCTAGTCTGGGGTTCTTGTTCTTATTACTGGAACACGTATGTGGCAGGGGTTCTCTGGGGGGTGGGTGAGTGAAATATTTCTCAGATGCATACTTCTCTCAACTCAATGTGAGTCTCAGTGTAGGGTAGGCTTTCCAGAAATGTGAATGATTTTTACATGTGGCTTGGGAAACCAGTCTTGTTCTTCCATATGTCCAAGCCTGGTATATGACAGAATTGTGCTCATTGTTATAGTGAATACATTAACAGATGATCTCATAGCTTTAAATATTTAAATTGAAACCTACAAAATTCAAAACGTAGCTTAAAAATTAGCTATTATTTAAGTTGCCATCTGTAGATAAGTTGAAACCTGTGCCAGTCTAATTAGCAATCAGGAATATGGTAATTGCTTTTGGCATATGAATGTGGAGAACTTCCCCAGAGTAAAATAATGCCAAGTTGTGCATTTCTGAGTCTTTTTTTTCAAACTGACAGTGTTAATATTCTAATAATATATTACTTGGCATTCTGTTTGAGGCTTTAAAGAGAGTTTTTGTTTTCATTATTTAACAGAAGAATATAATCTATCAATCAATCTGTTATCATCTATCTCTCTTAAGTGTCGAGCAAAGTTTGTTAACTTGGGTTCTCTCAGCCTTTTGGAAAAGAAAATTCTTTGTTGTGGTACTGTCCTATACAATGTAGCAGTATCCCTGGCCAATACCCACTAGATGCTAGAACCTCCTACCCACAACTAAAAGCTAAAATGGCTGTAGACATTGCTTCCAGATGAGGAAACAGGTATAGTTGCATTTATTCTATAAATGGTGACTTCTTGAACATAATAAAGCATGTGATTAATGCTTCTAGGAAACTGGCTTCCCAAAGTTAACAGAAAAAACATGGTAGGGCTCATGCTTAGTTTGCAGGACCCACTGGTGATATCATATTTTTTCCAGAAATAACATTGTATTCTTCTTTGATATATATGTGCAACATATATATCAAAGATGTTTTTTATTTACACGAACAATTATTACAGTTTACTGATTTACTAACTTGTTTTACTGTAAGTGTTCAACTTTTGCATGGTTTATGTTTTTCCCTTTATTCGTTTTCACAATTAAAATTCCTTTCACATAATAACATGTGTGTGTGTGTGTGAATATACATTAGCAGAGTAATGACGATTATGAGATATTTCACAGTTGCGTAAGTTAAGTCTTCATTGAAGTAGCAGCTGTTTGTGGTTGGATGGATGCTCTCAGCTGTCAGAATGACTATCTCTTTGGGAGCATGTAGATGTTTACCTGGGTGTAGCCCCTGGCCTTTGCAAAGTTTCTTCTCTCTATGCTGGGAGTTGCTAGAAAACAAGGAGCTGGAAAGGACCCGTAAAAGGAGTAAATAAGTATTTTGTCACACTGCTAGGCAATCTTGCAAAAAAGCCTCCATTTCCATCACCTATTTTCTTATAAAATTACATTTCTATTTAGCCTTTCAGATACTCCACTTTCAGGTACATTTTCAGGAACATGTTTTGTAAGAAAGTGGAGAGCTGCTTTTATTTTCTTTATATGTATGATAAAAAATACTCAGCAGATGCAGATAGTTTTGTTTATATATATACATATTTTCTTTTTCCCACTAGTTCTTTTTGTTCTGGCCAGGCCATGGAGATGTCCCAAATTATCTTCTAGACTCAGCCTTGACATTATGATCCTTAATCTGATAGTGACCTCTCAAGTAGCAATTCTCAGTTGTTTGGTTATGAAAAAGCCCCCTCTTTGGAAACTAGTATCATCTTTCTTTGTGTCACCTTGTTGGAGGAGCAATGGAATCTAATTATCCTTTACAATGATTTGTGAAGTAGCAAATGGGTTTGACATCTGTTCAGCAATTCTGAAGACAGCCCATTTTTATTTTTCCCCCTATGGAGCTAAAGTCATCATAGATTGTGTCCTTTGGCCTTCCTTTTGTTCTTTGTTATAGCCTTGTGATAGTCTAAGAAAAGTTGATTTAAAAAACTAAAAGGAGGACTAGGGATGAGAGTAGGAATTACTTTTTATTATAATGCAAGAAGAGCAACGTTTGGCCCTAAGCATTTCAATGAGAGATCAGGATAATTAAGCAATCAGTGTTGTTATAGCAATATTTGTTATTAATTAAACGATATTTTTGAGCCCCTATTATGTGCCATATATTTTTCTAGGCGTTGAAGTTGAGGTTATAAATCATGCACACAATTTCCTTGCTTGCACAGAGCAGCTAGACAATAAAGAATGAAACCAAAATATTAGGTTAGTGCAAAAGTAATTGTGGTTTTTCCTTTGAAACAATGGCAAAACCCGCAGTTACTTTTGCACCAACTTAATACAAGTAAGACAATTACTGATAGTGAAAATTACTGTAAAAAGAGTAACGGAGTCTACTATGATGAAGAGGGGGGCACGGGATGCTCCTTCAGAGGATCAGGTGACAACATTTAAAATGAGTTTTGAATAAAAAGGAGTCAGACCTGAAAATGCTGGGGTAGTTGAAGGGGAGCAGAATATGCCACCCCAAAATATGCTACTTTGGCATAAGGATTATTTTGTGTGAAGGGCAATTGAGAAACAGCAGACACAAAATGCTCTGCTCTCTCACTTTCTGTCTAAAAGGGCATACATTTACCTTTGTAAAGGTGACAAATTTCCATTTGCAAAGGTATTCCCCTCTCCAGTGCTGTGAGAAGGATATTCTTAATCACTGAAGAGGATTCTTATCACAGGATATGACACCAAAGTGAGTCTGCATAACAAGCTTTATTAAGCAACTTTTTTCTATCATATATTTCCTGGTCATCTGCCCACAATTTACCATCCCTGGAAGTCCAGTTCCCACCCTTCTTTGTCTAGTCACTTGTTCACAATTTATATCCCTTTGTTAGAATGGTATATAAGCTCCCAGTCCAACTGCTTCTTTGGGTTTTGTCTTTCTTTCTGTGTAGTCCCCATGTGTGTAAAATAAAAGCAATTAAATGTGTATGACTTTTCTCTTAATTTGTCTTCTGTCGATTTAATCCATGACTACAATTTCAAAACCTAAGATGGTAGAGAAATTTTTTTTCCTCTCTCAAAGCAGGAAAACATTTGCCCAAAGAAATAAGTGCATAGTTTCCGAGCCAGGAGCAAACTTAGCATGTTTAAACAGAAAGAAGTAAAATAAGTGAGGTTTGAAAAGTAGATAAGGGCTAGATCAAGGATGGTTTTATAGCTTATGGAATGATGATTGGGTTTTTGAAAAACATGCTCATTTATTTATTTTGGTCTAAAGTGAGAAGAAACTACTGGAAAAGCTAAGCAAGAAAATAACATAAACCTTATTTTATTTATTTGTTAAGACATCACACTGGCTGTTCTGAGAAGAATGAATGACAAGAGACAAAGAATGAAAGGAAGGCAAAGATTCTGGGAAGATGATGTTAGGACTCAGAAAACAACACCCCAAAATAAAAGCCTCAGAAGCAATAGTTTTTCTCTGATCTTTTCCTGCACTCCTGTCTCTCGGTTCAATTCTCCTCCAAGGCTAGCCATAGAAACTGAGTTCCTTTTCCCCAAAGCCAGCCATGAAAACTAAAAATGTTACTCTAATTTTCCCCTCACCTTTCTGTGTAAACAACTGGCCATAAAGAAGTTATCTGACCTACCTTGTTTGAATGGGAGTCATAAGCCCCCATTGCAGAGAGGATCCTGTCCCATACCCAGAAGGAACAAATGCAGGCTCAGAGATGCTAAAAAAGTGTCTACACAAATGGGCCTTGCTGGGTTTCCCCACTCAGTCTATTGGCATTAGATCATACCCTTTTTGTTCAATTGTATTTCTATATTGTTGTCAATAGTTTGTTAAGCCTAAGTGTAAAAATGGACAATTTTCCCTGTATTTTGGAGTATTCATTCTGAAGGCTCCCATGTCACATAAAGCTATGATCACACATTTACATATGCTTTCTCCTGTTAATCTGCCTCTTTGTCCGTGATTTTCAGTGAACTTTCAGTGAGCAAATGAGAAGTTGTCCCTTAGCCTTGACAATGACAACAGTCCCAGAACTGTTTCTTCAGTCACTTAAGAGCTGCCACATAAAAACCAACAGAACAGCTATAGATGTCAAAACAACAATATTTAGAACAAAATATGGTGATGAGTTACTTATGAGAAAAAAATATTCAATGATATTTGCTAAAGCATGGCAAGGCAGACTTAATTCAGGACCCCTATGATAGACATAAGGACCACCACAAATGAATTTTGCAGTAGTGAAGACAGACTGGGTTCAGTTCCAAATACAGCATGGACAAGTGAGAATTTAATGTCAATTAATGGAGTGGGAATCAGCAGATAAAAAAATTACGAAGACAAAACATCACGAGGAAGGAGGATTTTAGCTAAGCCTACCTAACAGAATTCTTTCTGTTACAAGATAGGCCTGTGTGATCAGACATCAGCTGGGGGATGGTGGAACATGAGGAACCTGATGGGATATCCAGGGTGGGGAGTACTCACTAGGAGGATTCTAGCTAAACACACCTAATGGGATTCTTTAAAACTGGATTCTACAAAACTGGATTCTACAAGGGAGTTCACAGATGGGCCAAGAGCCTGATTAAAGTTTGGTCAAGCAAAGAATTTTTGTTAGCATCCCTGATAATTCACAAATTCAAGAAAGTGGAATTGGGTGAGGGGCCCCCTGTCCCCTCCCTCCCCACTTCCCTGTAGTCACAGCTGCTCAGAAGACTGAGGCAGAAGGATGGCTTGAGCTTTACAGATCTGGGCTGTAGTGCACTCTGCAGATCAAGTGCCTCCACTAAGATTGCCATCAATTTGGTGACTTCCTGGGAGTGAGGATGCCCCAGGTTGCCTGAAGAGTGGGGAACTGGCCTACGTAGAAAACAGAGCAGGTCAGAACCACCATGCTGATTAGTACAGGGACTGCACCGGTGAATAGCCAGTGCACTCCATCCTGGACAACACGGTGAGGTACTGACTCTTTAAAAACACAAATAAATAAGAAACTAAAAGAAGAAAGTGGAGATAATTAACAGGTATGCTAGTGGTAGGTGTGGGCTAAGGGAGTAGAGGGAAGTAATGAGATGGGGGGAATTTTAGACTAGCAGCTCTGAAAGAAGGGGTTTGTCTTCTCCACTGCTGGGTGAGTGCAAGGGCATGTGTTAAGGACTGAAGAGTCTAGAATATTCTAATGTCTTTGAGTTGCCTTTCTAGAGCTCCTTTCTAGGCCAGGGTCTCATACAGAGGAGAAACTGCTGTAGGAGCGAAATCAAAATCCAACAGTATAGTCTCCATCAGAGACTAAGGAAGGTGAAGTCTTAGACCACAATAAGGGTGGGGAACAGATTTAGGACATCTCAGTTAGAAAAGCCACCCTATTTTAGAAGACTATACACACACCACAGAAGAGGCTGAAGCTTGAGAAGCTTTCCTGAATTCTGTGTCTTTCTAAAAATTCAGAAACAATAATTTCTGAAAAATATCTAGAGTGATAGAGCCTCACTGTTAGTAGGTAAGTGAATGTGGGAAAAATAGAGCAGCAGATGACACAGGTGAGTTAAAAAGTACAGTGGTTAAAGCAGTCTGTAGATCATGTGCCTGTGTTGGGGCTCAGAACATGATACTCCAAAGTATGGCACTTAGGCATGTTGAGTACTTTGAACTAAAGGAGATGGGAAAGCCTCAGGAGCAAGGTCTGTCTCATCTTCTCCAATCCTCCTGTCTCCTGTCCCTTTCTCCTCTGAAACAGTTCATAGAAATCAGAATTCCACTTCCCCTAGATGGGTCATAGAAACTAGAACCCGTCTCTCAAAACAAGCCATAAAACCTAGAAAGGTCTCTCTACTTTTTCCCTTCAAGGCCCTCATTCCAGCAGAGTCTTGGCCCATACCCAGGAGGAAGGAATGCTACAGGTTGAATAAGAAGAATCTGAACAGACAGGCCTTACCTTATTAGCTTTCCCTCTTCTGTCTATTACTATTAGATTATACACCCTTTGTCTAATTGGATTTTTACACTGCTGTCCATTCTTTATCAAATACTAGCATAAAAATGGACACTCTTCCCTGAGTCTTTGGGTCTTTATCCCTGAAGTATCCCATGTCATGTAAAACAAATATGTTTATTATACTTTTCTCTCATTAACCAACATGTCTTTTGTTATAGTGAGACAAGAGAGTTTCCTGGCCCCCCTCACAGTGTGTGTGACAGGGGTGTGGCTCTCTGTTAGACTGCTGTGAGCTCAAACCTCTTGCAGGAGAGAGAGCACACAGATGGGCAGGTGCAGGAGCCAGGGCAAGTGCTATGGGCTCCAGCCCCGCAGTAGTGTCTAGGGGTGGGTGCCTGTGATGCCAGTGTTACAATGCTCTTTTAGCCTTGCTGTCCACAGATGGCTTAAGTGTTAACCAGGTTAGTGTCCCCTCTGCCTTTCTGCAAGAACAGAGGGCCAGTGTGACAGCTTTCTGTATCCTGAGCTCTTGCCCAGCATCCCAGAAGAATTGGGTCACACACAGACTTGAAGGATGAATGTGGGGGTTTTATTGAGTAGTGGAGGTGTATCTCACTCAGCAGGATGGATGGGAAGGCGGAAGGGGGATGGAATGGAAAGGTGGTTTTCCCCTGGAGTTTGGTCATGCAGTGGCTGAACTCCTCTCCAGCCACCCCCAGCTGAACTCCTCTTGGCCTTCAGTTGCTTCTTCTCCTCTTCCTTTCTCTGCTGCACTGTTCTGCAATTTCTCTGCTTGTCTCTTTGTCTCTCCTCCTCTTTTTGTCTGCTTCTGGACCCTGAGGTTTGGGGTTTATAGGGTACAGAATAGGGAGTGTGACAGGTCAAAAGAGAACTTTTTGGGCACAAAAACAGGAATTCCTGTCCCCATTTAGGATCGTGGGTCTCCAGGCTTGAGGGTGGGGCCTTCGCCAGGGAACCACCCTCTTCTACCCAGTATTTCCCTGTCTCCTGTCCACATCAATAGGAGGGTAGGCTGTAGCCTTCATGATGGGTGAAGAAAGATATCACACGTTTCTGCCTCTATACCTAGTAAGATAAAGCCTACTACATGGAAGAAATAATTGATTAATTGATTTATTCACAGTGGCTCCTATTAAGTTGTGCTTAGGAGTAGCTGCCTAGGTGTTGCCTTTATAATTAGAGCAGCTGCTTTATTTGGCTATAAATTCTGTTTTCAAAGAAAAGTTTGTGTGAAGCTTGCATAGCATTTGCATTCATCTTTCATTCAATTGTAGCAATCACTTAGCCAACCAAGTGTGCATCACAGGAATCTTTGGCAATGCAAGCTAAGGAGAGCAATGTTAGGCTATTTAATGTTCATTGTGTTAGGCTTTTGGGTTTTCATCAAAGCTGAAATGTAAAAGTTGGGAAATTTATCCCTGGTCTAAATGCTCATTATTTGCATTTCTTTTCAGTCTATTTTTGTCCCTTTAAGTAGACCCAGCATAAACTGGCCAGTTGTGGTTTTCTTTTACATGCAGATTAACACTTTAACAAAAGTTTAGTTACAAAGCCTGTAACATGAATTTTCCACCAAAATATTCTACTAATTAAGCACTTTCTAAGCAATTAGAAAAAAAATGGAGTAGGCAAATTTAAGAGAGAAAATAATTAGGAAGATATAAAAAGAAATGTTAGACACTCTTTTAATAGTGCCTGATCTGTGAGCTTTCGACTTGTATAAGCAGACCACTGCTGTCATTTTCTGTGGCTCACACAGAAGGCCCCAGCTGTCCTTCAGTGGAGCCTTTGGTATTACCACCAAGAGACATAGAGAGCTACTAAAGTGATGTTGCCTGCCCAAGGAAGCCAATGACTTTGAGCCTGGGTACCAATACTTACTATGTTGCTTCCTCTGCCAGGAGCCACAACCATCATTTCCATACTAGGTACCAACCATCACCAAATTCTCCTAAGACTTGTTAGGAGCTTCGGCCTCACTAACCAGTCCTTCTCATTTCATAACAAGTAGTCCCTACTGCTCCAGACCTCACTGATACAGTGCTATTACTTTTCTTAAAATAATGCATCACTTCATAACTCCTCTAAAGCTCCATTGTAAGTAGAAACCATAGAATTTCAAATATTCTGTTTATCCTGCCATGGGGAATGCCGTGTATCCTAATTTTTTATTCAGAAACTCTGTTTACTCCATTTCTAGAATCCTGTCAACATGGATGAGGAGAGAAATATATTCATATTCTGTAGTGGAAAGATTTTAGCTTTTCTTGTTAGTGCTAACAACAAGAGCTAAGGGTTTATGAGAGTTGTTCCTGACATCCCCTGTTGGAACCTGGGCTATATTTTGCTACAGAAATCATAAAGAAATTGCTTTTGTTTACATAGGATTATAGAGGCTCATATAAACTCTTTGTGGTAAGCTAATGTCCCTTATACAATTATTTCTATGGGTAAATGCTTCAAATATCAAGCAATAACTTATCTAACACCTTTTGGAATTTAGCCTAATTATTGGCTGTAGACTGCTTATAAGAATTCCACAGAACTTATGTTGATGATACACATACCTGTGTTATGTATGTACACTAAACTTAAAACAGTTTGGAAGTTGAAAGGACATATTCTTTAGTTAAATATTACCCCAAACTAGTTTTGTAACCATAACAGAGATATATATGTGAACAAGGATTTTAGCTCATCCCTCAGAGAGTTCGTTTTGCAGGGAAGAAATGCATATCATTACACAATGATAAAATAATAGAAGGAAAGTACCTCAGTGAAGATACAGTTTGTTATGTGAAGGATTGTACTGAAAGAGGGATTCATTCTTCCAGGTGGAGTTGAAGAAAGCTCAGTAGAGGAGGAGTCAGTTAAGTCAGGTGTTCAAATATTAGTGGGAGTCTACCAGAAGGAAGACAGGGACAGGATATCTGAGCACGAGCAAAGACTACAGATGGGTCTTCTGTTTGAAATTCTTAGTACAATTTTGTGTCTACTATTCATCGCCCATATTTTAACTCTTTATTTAGTACAAGCTCTTCTTTTCTCTTTAATCACTTGTTAGACAGTCCTAGTTCCTCTGCGTGTTCCAAATCGCCAAAGACATCATCACACTGCTTCCACAAATGTTTGCTGTCCCTGACTTACCATCTTCTGGAGATAATGTGAACATGAAAGAAGCTGGAATTTTGATCTGCTTCTCCTCACTGTGCCATACCAATTCTTTCCAGGAATATATTGAGATAGGATCAGGAAAGGCTATTCTCACTGAATCTTTGTTCTATACACTACAAATTGTTCTCACACATCGGCATGCGCCGCGCTTTCTCTTCTCCAAGATTTTGCATACCTGCTGCCTTCTGCCTTGAGTATTTTCCACTACTACTTAGCCTAATATGTCTTCTTACTATTGAGGATGGAATTTTGATGTTATTTTCTTTGGGTAACTTTTCCTGAATTTCCAGACCGTCCAGACCATTAAATATCAGGTGTCTCTGCTTTATGCGTCCATAAAACTTCATATTTCTCCTATCAAATAAGTCTGTATTAAAATTGCTTAACTGTCTCTATCCACCACTGGACTGCAAATTTCGTGCAAGTAGATATTATGTTCGTCCTATTTATTATGAAATACCTGTTGTCTACCTTATTTTATATAGGCATTATAAAATGCCTATATAAAATAGATGCTTATTAAATATTTGTTGAATAAATAAAGGAACATTTGGTAAAGTAATACAAACAGTAATATTGATTTATTCACCATTTATCATGTTCAGGTACTTTAAATATACCATCTCATTTTAATTTGATTTTTAATGTAGTCATTTGTAAGAGTTGTTATTATCTATATTTTTAGGTGTAGAAAATGGGACTTGGAGAGAAAGCTTGCCAGAGATTTCACTGTTTATAATGGGGCCACTTTGGAGGTTCTCTAAAGGTTTTATTTATTTTTCCCCAAAATGCTTTTCTTTATAAATCATTTAGCCTAAAATCATTGCATAGCTGTGCTGTCTGTAAGAACTCTTTGTAAAATTCATCTTTTTTAAGAAATAGGAAAGCACATTTGCCAAGAGTCAATAAACAAACACCTCAAGTGGTTCAAACTTGAAAGGTATACATCAGAAGCTTTGAGAAACATTTAACCTTGACATTCTCCAATCTTAATTGACAAGTCTGGTGTTGGTTACTTGCTGAGATAAGAGAGATTTCCAGTGTCTAATATGCAGGTCGCTGGCTTTAAGTTGGGTCCATTATAATTTATTGTAGTCCTGACAGTTCTAGGTGATATAAAAAAGAAAGATTGGCTTTATTAGGTGATTTCCCTGTCTTTGGTAGGGCTACTTTAATAGATGATAATAATAGTTAACAACTTGATGACATTTCCCCGATTTTGTTTTAGCATTTGGAGGGTGATGAATTCTAGGACTCACTAATACTGGAATGAGCTCATAGCCCAGAATAGTGAGTCTGGGAGCTGCAAAAAGTCCATTTTTTCTAAACTTCAGCCCTGTGGCTTTAGCTCTGTGCCTTTCCAAGTACAACCTGACATTTGTGTCTGATTGGTTGAAAGCTCCTAGCAGCAATTAAGAATATACATGAATACTTATCCAAATGTTCCAACTTAATATATTTCACCATAAACAGAAAGCCCAGGTAGTTTGCATGGTTTGGAAAGACTTGTGATACTTGCTCATATTTAGAACCAGCCTTATATCTAAGCAGACTGGTGACTTTCAGTGTCACTTGAAAGCATCCTATCCCCCCCAAAACTCCTCTGGTTTATTCCCAAATCCCAGAAATTCAACATGGAAAAATTCTTCATGATTAGTGATTAGGTTGTAAATAACCCTAGACAAGTAGTGCCTTAGCTTACATTCATGCTTGAACGTACGTACGTAATTGTAATATATCTGTCCCTGTAATCTGCGATAGGATCAGAGTGAAAGCACATTAGGACCCCGGCTATCTGATAGAATAAAAGGGGAAAGCTGTTGCACTAAAGACAAAACTGCTAGTATACACTTTTTCTAAGAGCTACCCCTGTTCATGCTCATCTCTCTCTCACTTTTCTTCTTCCCTTTGTTCTTTGATCATCGCATCACCTCTCCTCAAACTGTCTTTTACAGTGAGTAGGGTTTTAGAGTAGGGCTTCAAAGTTGGGCTTGTTCTTCACTCAAAAATGGTGGTGTGATGGGCAGCATTCTAAGAATGACCCCCCAGTGATGCTTCTATTTGAATGTAGGTGAAACCGGCAAATAGGATGATATACCATTCCTGTGATTATATCACCTTTTATGATAAAAGGGTAATTATCTGGGTGAGACGAATCTAATCACAGGAGCCCATTAGAAGCAGTTTTCCCCAGCTTGTGATAAAAGGTGAAGGAAGAGATTCAAAGTAGAAGAAGAATCTAATATACCCTTGCTGGATTTCAAGATGGAGAGGGTCACATGCCAAAAAAATGCTGGTGTCCTCTTGAAGCAGACAGTGGCTCAGGAGTGACTACCAGCAAGAAAATGGGGTCCTCATTCCCGTAACTACAAGAAACTTAATTCTGCCAATAACTTGAACTTGTAAGAAGATTCTTCCCAAAATCCTTCAGATACGATTTGAGTCTAGTCAACCCTTTGGTTTCAGGCTGTGAAGCCCTAAGCGGGAAATTCCCTTGAGCCCACCTGGACTCATGACCTACAGAACAGTGAGACAACAAATGGAATGTTGTTTTATGCTGCCAAATTTGTGACAATTTATTATATTAATACACATAGCAATCTAATTTCCCTTTCACACATAGAAATGTTTGCCACTTCGTATTGCAGTGCACAGAACCAGGTCTTTAGCTGTTGAAAGACCTTACATATTCTATAATTTTCTTGTTGATGAAGTTTTGCAATTTGATTGTGTTCTATTTAGTTTTGATTACAAATAACTTTTCTTTTTTCACTTATCCAGAAAACTGTTTTTTTTTTTTTTTTAAATAAAACAATTATTTTCTGCAAAGACCATGTCTGTATTTGTTTGTACTAATAGACATGGTGGGCATTGAAAAACGTGCTGATATTGAAATTATTATTAAATATCAGTGATATGGTTGGCTGTTTTCACAACCCAAATCTCATCTTGAACTGTAGTTCCCAGAATCCCCATGTATTGTGGGTGGGACGGACCCAGTGGGAGGTAATTGAATCATGGAGGCAGTTACCCCCATGTTGCTGTTCTCATGATAGTGAATGAGTTCTTATGAGATCTGATGGTTTTATAAGAGGCTTTTCCCCCTTTTGCTTGTCATTTCTTTTTGTTGCCACCATGTGAAGAAAGACTTGTTTGCTTCCCTTTCTGCCATGATTGTAAGTTTCCTGAGGCCTCCCCAGCCATGCGGAACTGTGAGTCAATTAAATGTCTTTCCTTTACAAATTACCCAGTCTCAGGTACGTCTTTATTAGCATCGTGATAGCAGGCTAATACAATCAGCATAATCATCATTACATCCTTTGTTACTAGGTTTCCTCAGCTGTGCAATAGCTATATGATCCTAGAGATGGAGGGACCTTAGAGATGCAGGATTCAGGGTTTCTCAGTCTAGGTGAAAAGGAGAACAACCCTTAAAATGGAACATCTATACCTTAGGAAGAATTAGGTGGGAGGATATGTTTGCATTTTAAATAACATTTTATAATTCATGTCCTCTTTGGATAAACACTAAACAATCAAAGCTCTTTATTTTCCAGATATGAAAACCAATCCAGGAAGGCTAAGTAACCTGCACAATGTTATACTGTAACAATAGGAGTAGAACAAATTTTAAGGGTGAGAGTTTCTTTCAAATTATACTTTCATATTACTGGTCTTTCCCAAGTATCTCAGATAGTCTAGAGTCAGTGTGTCACATTCTGAATTCCCAGGAAATGGTGATTTCCTAGAATTGAGTACATCTAAGGGTTGCTTTTATAAAGCCATTAGTGTCCGCATCACTCCTTTTATCTTCCCAAAGTCAAGCAGTTCGGAATTATTTAGAATAGATGCTTCTATGCCTTTGGAAGCAGAGAAATCACTTCCTGCTTCCCACCTCCCAAGAGTAACAAAAGACTTCTAACATTTTAATGCACATTTGTCTTTGAATGAAAAACACATTTAAAGAACACAAGAGAAAGAAATTATGATGTTATGTTTCTAATAATAGAAAAAAATGTGTTAATGGAAAAACTGTACGATCAGGGTTATTGAAATATCTGGTTAGTAATCAAAGTATAATCAGATGTTTCCTCACATCTTTCCAGTCCTAGGAATGAAAAACCAAGAATATGTTACATAAGTAGATCTTGAACCTTAGTGTACATCATCATGACATGGAAGGATTGTTAAGTTACAGCTTGCTGGGCTGCACAACTATAATTTCTGATTCAGTGGGCTTGGGGCAAGGCCAGAAATTTATAGTTCTAACAATTTCCCAAGAGATGCTGCTGTTGCTGTTCTGGGAACCACACTTTGAGAACTACTTGGGTATTGAAACTGCTCCAGATATTTCATGATGACTAGCATGACTCTAGTGGGATTTAGAGCCTTCCAGGGCATGATGAGAGGTAAGGTTGTAAATACAGACATCCCTGGGGAAATGGCAGTGGCTTATTCATTTTCCAAACATTTGCTAGGGACTTTATGTGACCAAGCTCTATGTCAGACATCATAGTTATAAAATAACAAGTCATTATCCCAATCAGAGAAAAAGGAACACAAACAACAAAATATAATGTGAAATTATATTATGATTTACATATATAACATATAAATAAAATATTTATAGCTAGAAGTGAGCACATCATGGTCTACAAAGACAAAGTTGGAGCTACCCAAAATATCAAGGGAGGAATGGCCCATGAGTTGATTATTAACTTTCAGTAAAGTAGCTAATGCTTAGAGAAATATATGTTTAGATGCTATACTAAGCACAATTCATTGTCTTATTTAATTTAACCCTGATATAGTTTGGCTCTGTGTCCCCACCCAAATCTCATCTCAAATTGTAATTCCGAAGTGTTAAGGGAGGGCGTGTAATTCCCATGTGTCTAGAGTGGGAGTTAAAGATATCATGAAGGCAGTTCTCCAATGCCGTTCTCATGGTAGTGAGTTCTCACAAGATCTGATGGTCTTATAAGTGTTTGGAAGTTCCTCCTTTGTGCTTCTCTGCCACCTATGTGAAGAAGGTCCTTTCTTCCCCTTCACCTTCTGCTGTGATTGTAAGTTTCCTGCGGCCTCCCAAACAACATGGAACTGTGAGTCAATTAAACCTCTTTCCTTATAAATTACCCGGTCTTGGGTATTTCTTTATAGCAGTGTGAAATGGACTAATACAGGCATTCACATGCATACACACAGAGAGACATTCTTTAGAGTTAATTATTATTAGCCTTTGATTGTTGTACTAGATTTAACCCCCACTTACTTACTCAAAGACATGTCAAGCCTCTTTAGTCTATGTTCTATTATCAGTTTTTCTCTATCTATTGATTAGATTACTTCCATCAGCAGAGCTACATGCTATTATTCTTCCCATCTTGGAAGAGAAATCTCTTTTTGGGCAAACGTTATTCTCTAGTAACTGACTCAAGGCTCTATTTTGCTCTATAACAACTACTGAATCTATCTTGTTTGCCAATTCTTCTTTTGAACTTCTGCTAAAGATTGGGGGCATCTCACTCTACCTAAATTGTTCTTATCAGTCATCAATAATTTCTACTGTACTACATTCAATGGTTAGCTTAAAGTCACTAACATTTGTCATAGTAGGTCAATTCTGAAGATTCTGTCATCTACTGAATACTGACTAACTTGAAACACTTTCCTCATTCACTTGGCTCAGAGGCCATCAGGATATGATTTTAATCCTACCTCATTGACTACTTCCTCTAGGTCTTTTTTCTAATTCTTTTTTTATAACTTTTTAAACTATAACTCTACTTTATTAATATATAACTTTTATACACAAAAATAATTATGTAACTGAATAAATTTCAACAAATGTATATTCTATATAATCTTCACCCAATAGAGACATATTATTTCCTTCACCCTGGTTGTTTCCCATATGCTGCTGAAATAACAACTATACTGATTTCTGTAACTATACATAGTTTTGCCTGTTTTTCACCTTCATATAAATATGATGTATATTTTTTATGTCTGATTTCTTTTGCTCAACATAATGTATTTATGATCTATCTACATTGGTGCATGTAACAGGAGTCATTTTTTTCTTACTGTTTAATATTTCATTGAACGTTATATGTTCTTTATACACTGGCTTTTGAGTTGTTTTCTGCTTTTGACTCCGATGACTGCAGCAGGTCTAAGTATTCTTGTGGAAGTTTTTATATGGACATTTGTTTTCATTTCTCTTAGATAAAATATCTAGGGGTAGATTTTCTGGGCTATTGGATAGTTGTATGTTTAACTTCATAAAAAGTTGCCAGTTTTTCAAAATGGTTGTACCACGTTAACTCCAACAAGCAAATTTGAAAGGTATTGTTCCTTGTTATGAAGTCTGTTCTATCTGATATTAATATAGTCATACAAACTTTCTTTTATTTTATTTTACTATCAAGCTCTCTATGTCCTCACATTTAAAATTTGTTTCCTATAAACAGCATTTTATTTTTATCCCTTTATTTTTATCTAGTCTGGTATTGTCTTTTAATTGGAAGACTTAGTCAACTTACACTTAGGGTTATTTGTGATTTAGTTGGCATTTTAAGGCGACCGTTTCACTGTGTGTTTAAGTATCCCATCTGTTTGTTTCTTTTTTTCTCCTTTTCTGTATATGTTTGAATGAATTGAGTACTGCTTAGTATTTAATTTTATCTAATCTATTGCTTTTTTAGCTATGTATCTTTGTATTATTTTTATGTTTGTGCTTGCTCTAAAAATATAATATGCATTCTTAGCTCACCATGGCCTACTTCGAATCAATTCAATGAAATTTACCCAATAAAAAGGAGTCTTACCATAGTGTAATGTCATTTAACCCGGTTTTGCCCTTTTTTCTATTGTTGTCATATATTTGATTTTTACCTAAGTTACAATTTCTTGTTTCTAAATGTTGGAGGGGCCTTAGATAAATCATTGCATCTTTTCAGTTTTTGATCTGTACTTGTTCTCTTAATGGTCACTTGCAATCTCATGGCTTTAAAAATACTGATGATCCTCCAAATTATATCTGCAGCCCTGACCTCTCCTATAAACTCTAGACTCATGTATTGGAACTACTGCTTGATGTATTAATTAGATGCCTAATAGGAATCCAAATATCTCCTCCTAAAAGTGCTGTTCTTGCAATATTCTTTATCTCATTTAATTGTCTTTCATTATTGTCATTTCTCGGAACCAAAGTTGTTGTCCTCAACTCTTCTTTTCTCTCATATCCAAATCTACTCCTTTAATAAGTCTGGCCATTTTGGCTTTCCATATGTAGCCACAATTTGAATGACCATTTTCTCTCACCTTAATTACTACGCTCCTGGTCTGAGTCACCATCACCACACTCCTGATCGTTGCATGGTCCTCATAAGTGGTCATCCTCCTTCCCCCCTTAAGCTCCTTCAGTTTAGCAGTCATCAAGATCCTTTTAGATGTAAGTTGGATCAAAGCCTTTCAATACCATCTCACCTCACTCAAAGTAAAATTCAAGTCCTCATTGTGATCTATAAGGCTCTACATAAACTGACTCCCTTGACCTTCTATTCCTTTCCTGCCTTACTCATTCTGCTCCTAAAACACTCATTTTCTCCTTCAGAGCTCGCAGACCTGTTCATATTCAAGCCAGAAATGTTCACTCCAAGATATTAGATATGTCACTCAACCCCTCATCTCTTTCAGATCTTTATTCAAATGTATAAGTGAAGATCTTTGATTCTCCATCCTGATACTTCTAGCCATCTGTATTGAATAATTTTATTTTGAAGTGCTTATCACTATGTGACCTATTTTTTTGTATTTTTTTGTGTTGCTAATTGTTCATATCTTCCACTAAAATGAAAACTTCATGAGGGCAGGGCTATTCATCTGTTTTGCTCACTGCTGTATAAGCACAATAAGTATTTTATATTCATTAAAAATACAAGAGTGAATCTTCAATTTAAATATGGGAAAACTGAGGTTTATGAAGGTTAAGTAACTTTCTGATGGTCATAAAATCAGTAAGTGGTAAAATGGAGATGAATAGGGTAACTAAATGAAGGTTAGGGCTAATGAGGGCATTTGCAGTAGTGGAAACAATGCTGAGAAAATTGGCCAATGGGTTGTATATTAGAGATTAGAAACAACTTGATGTTGATAAAGGATAGCGATAGACAGAACACCTTCTAAGGAGCTTGGATTACTATATGACAGAGGGGCTCAAAGAGTGAGGCAAAATGGTCCTGATTGCACTTGAAGAAAAGAAAATGATGAGTTATGTTCTGCATATACTGAGTTAGATGCAAGCTTTAGGAATCTAGCATTTTTTTTTCATCAGAGTGAAGAATGTGTGATGATGGTACACGTAGATGTTTAGGTATCTACTATGCAACTGCCTCTGTTCTTCAAAGATAGCCATATAACCAAGTTACGATCACCTTGATTATAGGAAACTCAGACTTCCCAAAATGTTTTCATTCTTACCATGTCTGCATGCCAATACACATTTCAACTTCCCTCAGACAATGAAGCCTGTGCTACCGTCATATCGCTCAACCCAAAGTGTCTCAGGTTGTGCCCAGCTCCAACACCGTGAGTCTCCCTCACTCTGGTCCCTGTCATTGCTGCTAAGGTTGAATCTCAGGTGGGCTGTTTTTCATAAGAGCCTGATGCACATAGCAGAGTTGGGGGTGAGGTCTTTTGCAAATTGATATCCACATCCATGCTGTGGGTTTTGTAGAATCCCCTTGCAAAATTGCTTCAGTATTGATCCAGATATGAGATTGGTGAAAGATTAGAGGCTCCATCAAATCTGCTTAGTTGTGCTTTACCACTATTTTGGGTATAGAATCTGGAGTTCTTGACTCTCCTCAACCTAGAGCCAACAAGATAACTCTTTTATTTGTTTATTTTTTATTTCCGACCTAGAAACTTAAAGGTACTAGCACTGCCTCCTCTCTCTCTCAAATCTCCACTTACTTTATAGTCATCCTCTATTTTATAAAGCCCCTCAAACTCTCCAGAATCTTCAACTTCCATTCCTATCTTGGAAAACCTTGACCCAAGTTTTCCAATTGAGCCTATTCACCCAAAGTTCAATGATCTAGATACGTAGAAAACATTGAAACATAATTTTAGTATTTTTTAACCTGGCTATTTAGCATCATCCAGATACTCAAATATTTCTATTTCCAACTCCCATACCCAAGTTCTGATCTTTGGATGCCATCTACAAATTTATTAATTGAGAAAGCATTGATTACATAGTAGGTATTCTGCTTGACCTTTTTAAACCTTGCCATTCCCCTTCTCCATCTTCTCCTTCTCCTTCTCGCCTTTCCCCTTCCCCTTCCCCTTCCTCTTCTTCTTCTTCTTCTTCCTCTTCTTCTTCCTCTTCCTCTTTCTCTTCTTCTTCTTCCTCTTCCTCTTCTTCTTCTTCTTCTTCTTCTTCTTCTTCTTCTGCTTCTGCTTCTGCTTCTCCTTCTTCTTCTCCTTCTCCTTCTCCTTCTCCTTCTCCTTCTTCTTCTTCTTCTTCTTCTTCTTCCTTCTCCTTCTCCTTCTCCTTCTCCTTCTCCTTCTCCTTCTCCTTCTTCTTCTTCTTCTTCTTCTTCTTCTTCTTCTTCTTCTTCTTCTTCTTCTCCTTCTCCTTCTCCTTCTCCTTCTTCTTCTTCCTTCTTCTTCCTTCCTCCTCTTCTTCTTCTTCTTCTTCTTCTTCTTCTTCTTCTTCTTCTTCTTCTTCTTCTTCTTCTTCTTCTTCTTCTTCTTCTTCTTTCTTTCTTGATGGAGGTCTCACTGTGTTGCCCAGGCTGGATTTGAACTTCCAGGCTCAAGCAATTCTCTGCTCTCACATAGCTGAGACTATAGGTGCACCACTACACCAAGCTTATTCTTTTTAATGAGATTGTTTCCTTTTACCAATGAATGTTTAAATGTTGCTTTACAACTTACAAAGAGCTTTCACATTCATAACTAGTTTATTCTTTAACAAACAAGTAAAGTAGATAAGGCATGATTATCTGATTATCCCCATTTTACAGATAAAGAAACTCAATCTCAAGGTTGGTAAAGGGACTCTGTCAAATGTCACTAACCTAGGAAGCACAGGAGCTGAAACATGAACTGCATTTTTCAAACCTGGGAAGAACGTACATTTTCTCATGTTGCTGTATCTCAGTCTAGGGACATGTGGAAAGGAAATATTCAATAGAAGTTCTCAGTAAAACTAAAAGTATTGTGTGATAGGGTTAAATCTGATGTCTTGCAGGAGAGAGAAAACTGCCTCCATAAGAATTGTATCCAAGGGCTGACAGAGAGCTCAACACATCTCATTCCTCCCTTTATTATCAATAGACTGAGTTTGTGGTTTGGATGGGATTTTTATGACAATGTATACTTCATCCTATATGTATAATGTTTTGGGCAAGTCATTTGCTTGTGCTTTGGGATTCGGCACTGCACATTGCAGATTACACACTTAAACTCCCTATAGCAATCCCAGAGAAAACTTAACATGATGAAGACCCATATTAATCTCCAGCAAGTTCACCCCCAGATGTAATGTCAGTGGACTGGACCTTCATCAGGGGATGTTTCCTGTTGCTACCTCACAAGGGAACCATTTGTTTTCCAAGCAAGAGAAATGAATCTTTTGACAATATTTTATTATGATGTTATCTCAAATGAGGTAATTGGATTTGATGAATGCAAATCCAGAAGATTGGCAGTTAGTATGTTTTCTCCCTTTTAAAAGTATTTGAATTTTTCAAGGAAATTCAGTTTAGGTGAATAATGTCAGATATCCAATTCCTTTTGTAGGAACAGTATCATTGCAACTTGCTCGTTATCCTGAATCCCAGGAAATAGTCTTTTCTCTCATTTATAGAAGTCTTCTAAAACCTGAGTGTATTTATATAAAACCCTTCCCACTGTCAATAAATTCATAACATAAAATGAGTAAAACTGAACATAAAGTAAAATTTAGAGTAAAGAATAAAGTATCAATGTGTTCAGCTATAGGTTTCATGGTAGCTTTAAAGCTAATATTAATATTATGATGAAAGAAACATTTCCTATATATTCCCACATCTTGGGTTTAAGATACCACAACGAAAGGTCTTAGCTTGGGAACCAGGATGGGGAATTGCTAATGATATAAAAATATTTCTTGTTGTATCTCTGCACTTTTCCCAAAAGATAGACACATTAAACACCTTGGCAAAGTATTCAATGTATTTGTTAAAATGAATTCTCCATCTCTTCAATGACTACAAAGTAAATTTATATTAATGACTTTAAAATAATTTACCATTTGATGGATAGAAGGGGACTTTGATCATTTTGCTTCTTCAAGACATTACATGATTTGTCCAAAGTCATAAGTTTTAGAGATTGAAGTAAGATTTGAATTCAAGTGTTCAGTGTGCTAATTCATGTCACCTTGAAACCACTGAGGTAGAAAGTCTGCTCTTTTAAAAATAAGAAATAACACGAAATTCCCACATCATTTCTATAAATTCTTATAGTGGAACAAATGAGCTGTGTCTTCTGAATTATTAGTTGGTCTTAGAACTTAAAGTTATTTAAGATTGTCTTCTGGCTTCAAGAAGAAACAGAATCTTCACTTCTGGATGTATTACTAATCCTAAACTATTGTGTAACTTTTATATTTTAAGGTACATGATATTTGAGAGAACAAAGAGTTTATTTCATGGTTCCCATTTTTATCTTCCCACTCAATACCTGAAACTAAGTTTTGTTTTATTATTTAATTTTATTTTGTCTTTGGAGAAGTTCAATATTATTTTTCACTGATAAATATTAACACAATTCAGTGCCATTTATTTTACTTTCTTAAATAAATCAAACCCTAAAAAAATAAATTTCAACAATGAAGTTACTTGCTAGAAGTGGAAATTCAGTGTAGTCAGCCATTCTTTGGAGAGTGATCTGGAAGAAGAAAAAGGATGGGCATTATGAATCAGAGTTAAAAGCATTAGTGAAGAAAAATGTCCCATTTCCCCCCTCATACTAATGGCATAAATGTGTTTGTGATTGTGGTGACAGTCATTTCTCATGAGGCTAATAGCTGCAATGTGTGTCCAAAATGATTCACTGCCATTCCTACTCACGTGCCAAATTATTCCTTTTAAGTGTCAGTCTTAGATATTTCACTCCTCTAAATGTATAAATTTAGTCAATTCTGTTTGGCACAAAATTAGGAGAAGTAAATATTACCCTCCAGTAAACTTTAATCTTGTAAGGCTGCAGGAATAACAGCCCTCTTCTTCATATTTTTAAATAAAATGCTCATCCACCCCCTTCATGACACCCAGAGGAATTTGAAAATGTGACAAGTCATGGAATCAGCTGTTAAAGGGAGACCTGCTTCTGGCTGATGGATTGAGCCAATTTCCATTCCTACTTAAGAACAATATGGTCACAAATGCTAGCGCATAAATTAGCCCCGAGTGTAGGAGGAAACACTCCCCTGCAAGCTGACAGAGTATCACCCCAAAATATCTCTGATAGCTTATAAATAAAGAATTCTGTTTCTCTGGTCCAGTACACGCAATAAAGTGCAGCAGAAAGGATGGGTACTTCAGAGGCTCAGAGTCTAAACTCGAGTTAAGACCCAGATCTGCTGTTTTTTATTTGTGTGATCTACCACAAGTCAAATAACTTCCCTGAACTTCAGTTTTCCTTATCTCAAGTCTTTAAACATATATGAAGTTATTTACCTTACAGCGTAATTGTAAAGAATAAATAATATAATGTTTGTAAATGTTGATCGTTATCTAGTCGTTATCTAATACTAGTTTTTCCTCCTTTTGTGTGCCATATTGAGAATGTTCCTTCCAGTAGCCAGAGTCTAGAATGGCAAGGATCAGTATAGGGAAGTTTAAGAATTATTTCCAAAATAATGCTCTTACAGCTACTATTTACCAAGTGTTTATTTTATGCTGTGGGATAAGCAAAATTTCCAACATATACTTATTCCTCACAAAAACCTATGATCTAATATTCTCATTTTACAATAAAGAAGGTGCAGGTCAGAAAGGATAGAGTCTTTGACTTATTGTCAATGAAGACATAATTTAAAGCCTGATTCTACAGGTATTTACTGAGCTTGGCATGTGCCAGGCAATATGCTCAGGGCTGGATACACTCAGGAAAATAAAATACTGAAAATGTCACAGCTGTACATTCTTGTGGGGAAGACAGACCTCAAACAAGTCAACATATACACAGCAACTGAAAGAAAGAGTTATCCAGGGATGATAATAATAATAATAATAATAATAATAGAATAAAGACCTTTGCTAGGTTAAAGGTCAGAAAGGCCCAGGCCTGTCACAAAGATACCTGAGGCAAGAGGGAAAAAGAAAAGATTTCAGATCGGAAGGTTCCCTTTTGCCTTTAATTGGACCAGATTCATTGGAGAATGCCAGAAATCTCTAGGCCCCAACATTTTAGGCATAGACAAAAATGTCTTTTCTATATTATGCGAAAGATATGGGCATCACAGGGACACACAGTCATGTGGACCTGATTCACTGCTCCTTTGCTGCTACTAAATCTCAAACACTTAGCCTGCAGTCAATGGTGCTCATTTTCCAAAGAGCCTGGATTATAACTATTTCCATGCAAAGCACTTTTCACACAATATATGGGAATTTTTCAGTCGGTTGTACATATTCTAATCTTGGTAGCTGCCCTCTGTTCTTGGGCCTTTTCATTTGTCTTTTGTCTAGGTTACTGATCTTTTTTTAAAAGGCATTTTTCTTTTTCTTTTTTTTTTTCTTTTGTGCAGACATGCTCATCAGCCAGCAGATGCTCCCCTCTTGCACAAAACTGAGCAGAGGTGTCCTGTAGCTTGAGTTATCATCAGTTCCCAGCTAAGCCAGCTGGGGAGGATGGCAAATGCACTCATTGACACTCGAGGTTTTAAAGAGCAAAGTGCTACCAGAAGAGTCTTTCAAATTCTCAGATATATTTTGACTCATATGGCACTCTATTGCTGAGAAATATTTAGATTGAATCTTCTTAGTTTATTAGAGGGTCACTGGAGAAACACAGGATCCTCAGGCAGGAGGTTAACAGATGAAATATAAATGAAACACTGCATGATCAGTCAGAAGAAAAACTCCAGGTGCACATACAGTCAACTGGTTCAGAGCTCAGTTGCAGAAGGCAGAGAGATCTGATCCAGGAACCTGGCTTTTCCAGAGTTGAGCTGTGTGTAAATTTGGGCAAGTTACTTCATAGTGTTACAAGAATGAAAGCAGATAATGCCAAAAATATTTAATTGCCTTTTGAGTCAAACTCAATTTATCAAGACATAATGTGTATAGCATTTGTATCAGCTGGTAACATAATTTTTCATGCTATATTCCATTCCCTCCCACTGCATTATTTCTCCAATGTGACCAGCAATAAGAGTTCTGAAATGCATCACATAAAATTGTTAGTATAGTGACAGATCAATAATAATTGCTCAAAAATTTTAGTTTTCTGACATTGTCCTAAATATTATTTATGACTACTGCTATTAAATTACCAAGTGACAAGAAAAATGCTGGCTTGAGATCATCACGCAGTGTGTGAATAATCTATATGGAAAAATTTTTGAGTATGTATTTAATTTTCTAAATAAAGTACCAGATATCATTTGTAAAAAGGTTTGTTTACTTACTAGTGATATCAACCCTCATCTGACCTCTTAATCTCCCATCCAAACTTGGTTTGTCTTCAGCACTATTAAGTTATTTTAGATTTTTAAATAAAGTACAGAGATATTAAGCCCTGCGTTCTGGCAATATGCTTCTTGCTAATTCTGAAGAAGTTGAGAGCATGGTTTGGAGTCTCATCTCGCTCTGCCACTTTTCAGCAGTGTGAGAAATTGGCCACTCAGTTCCTGAGTTTCTGAATATTTATTTTAGAAATAACAATCCCTGTGTACCCCTGAGATTTGGTATAAAGATGCAAAATGACAATGGATCTGAAATTTTCATAGTTCAAAATTAGTTAGTTCTCTTATCAAAAATAAATAATGATTTACCTTACTCTCAGGAATAAAAACACATAAAATATCTACAAATATGGTAATCCCATTAGCAAATAACTGCTTATAACAGGCAATCAAAATATTGTTTTGTAAATGTTTTCTTTCACTTGGTGATAAGTTTTTTTAAAAATTGGAGGTTTGATTTCTCCCAGTGCTATTCTGGAATCTATAAACTTTAATGCTGTTACACATGGGCTAAAAGCACCATGTGAGTCTGGTGAGAGGTATGTTTTAAAAAGAGAAGATGGCTGCCTGCAGCCCTGCAAAGAGACTAAAATAAACAAACAAAATAGGTGTTCCTTCTTTAAGTGTGTGTGTGTGTTTGTGTGTGTGTATATGTGTGTGTGTGTGTGTGTGTGTATAATTTTACCCTAAGAAATTAAAATAAAGGCTGGCTTTTTGGCAGGTAGCAAATACCTTTTATAGAGGTAGTATTTTGAGATGATATCCATTTATATATTAGTATGAGTGAATTTCAGATCCTTTTATGATAGCAGGTTCAGTTATGCATAATTTGAGAAAAGAGAAGACATAAAAGACTACAGACTTTAAAACATGAGAGCAAACCTTTTAACTTTGGCTAATAGCAAGGATATGCCCAGTAACAGAAAACATAAGTTCAAATCAATGGAAAAACACTAGTTAAAAGATAGTTAAGGCTAGCCAGCAGTAACAGATGCTTTGAAGAAATAAATTATATAGTTCGGTACTACATAGTTTGCCTACATAGGTCTTTAAACTAATGTTTGAAAAGAAAATAGCATCATGAAATATAGCCTTTCCTAAAGGCATATTATTAAAAACAATTCCAACTTGAAAATAATATTAATTTTAATCAAACTGAGTTATATTTTAAATCAGTAAGTAAAAGTGCCAAACATATGTCATGTGCATACTCACTCCCACACATACACTGTGATCTGAGGTGGAAAAACAATATGGGCAAAAAGCTAAAAGGAAGAGTATGTAAACCCATGTGATTTGTTTCCCCCTGAGTAAAATATAAATAAATCTCTATTCAAAAATCATTCAGGCTTCTGAAGGTCCCATCTCCAGTGTCTGTGGAGCAGTGATGGGCTGGGTGACTACAGCATTTCTAGCATCCCATGAATAATTATCTGTGTCTGGAGTGCTTGCCAGCATGACGCGTCTTCATTTCATTAAGGGAAAGAAGGACAGGCTGGAATTGGCAATGGCAGAATTCATTTATCAAATTTTAATGGAGAAGCCACTCAGGAAGGGCGGGCTTAATGAGATATTTCTGAAGAAATTAGCCAGTTTCTATTAAAGGGCCATCTCCTCTCTGTCCCTGGTAGTGATGGATAGCAGGGGCTCTGGCACAGGGAAACTTCCCACCCTCCTCTTTGCTTTGCTTTTCTGAGATGCGTGATCATTTTTGGATGATCCAACTCACAAATGCTTGAATGAATCACTATTGTAAAGTAAAACCAAATTTTAACATAGAGAAAAGGGACTGATTTTATTTTCTGGATTTAATTCATGAAGAGAAACATACCAGCGTACCTAGGCTTGCCTAACACTAATATCATTAAAACTGCTCATGCTCCAGTTCTGCAAGCTAAAGAGGAAGTTATCTCTCATTTTTGCTGTTTTTCTTGTTGTAATCATACTTTTTGTTTGGAGTAAATGCAGCCAATTTATTGCAGAATCCCCTTTTCAAAAATTTCTAAAGGTGCCAAAAATATTTAATTGCCTTTTGATTCAAACTCAATTTATCAAGACATAATGTGTATAGCATTCATATCAGCTGGTATCATAATCTTTCATTCTATATTCCATTCCCTCCCACCACATTATTGCTCCAATGTGACCAGCAATAAGAAGTTCTGAAATGCATCACATAAATGTAAATAAATAATCAATTATGTAGCTAAAAAATCACTATTGTTCTCCTACTGGAAAAGGAGATTTATGCCGGTGTTAAAAGAAAAAATCTGACTATTTAAATTTAGCAGAGTTTATCTGAGCAAAGAATGATTCACAAATTAGGCAGCACTCAGAAACAGGAGAGTATCAGTGAGCTCCCTGCCACAATGCAGGCAGGAAGTATTTATAGACAGAAAATGGAAGTCAACTGCAAAAATACAGTAGTGTCCCCTTGTCTGCAGTTTTGCTTTCCAGCATTTCATGTATCCACAGTCAATCAACTTTTGAAAATATTAAATAGACTACTACAAAAATAAATAACTCATTTTTTTTAAATTTCCCATTATTCTGAGTAGTGTGACAAACTCCTGTGCTATACTGCTCCATCTCACCTGAACGTGAATCATCCCTCTGCACAGTATATCCACGCTGTCTACACTACTTGCCGGCTAGTCACTATTAGCTTTTTCAGTGTCAGATCTACTGTTGCGATATTGCAATGCTTGGGTTCAAGTCATCCTTATTTTACTTTATATTGGCCCAAAGTGCAATAGTGGGGCAATTCAGATATGCCAAAGAAGTGGTGAAGTGCCTACTTTAAATGAAAAGATGAAAGTTCTTGACTTAATAAGGAAGGAAAAAAATTATATGCTGAGGTTACGAAGATCGACGATAAGAATGGATTTTCCATCCATGAAATTGTGAAGAAGGAAAAAGAAATCTGTGTTAGTTTTGCTGTCACACCTCAAAATATAAAAGTTACAACCACGGTATGTTAAAAGTGCTTAGGTGAGATGGAAAAGACATTAAATTTGTGAGCAGAAGACATGAACAGAAACATGTTCCAAATGAGGGTTCAGTAGTATGCAAAGTTTCAGGCATCTACTGGGAATCTTAGATTGTATCCTTTGAGGCTAATGGGGGTGGCCACTCTAGCTCGATTGGTTACAGCTCAGCATTTCCTTTCTTGAAACATGGTCTGATCAGTTGGCAGCAAGTGATTGGCTGAAACTTGGCTACTTGTGATTGGCTGAGCTGTCTGCTACACTGTTTGTTACACTTCTAGGTTAGGTTTTCAATTTGTTTACATATTAATTTACATTGCAATTCCTTAGATAGGAACACAAAGTAAGGAGACAGCCTCAGGCCAATGACTTCCTGCTTATTGAATTTAACGTTGGGATTCTTAGTAAATTATTTACGTAAAATTGGTGATAAGGAGCAAAAAGTTAAGCGTGCGCATTATTTTCACAAAGAGACTTAGAAAGTACAATTGATTGTGCCCTTTACTAAAAAGCAAGAGGACATATATTTTGTGATTTATTTATATAATAAATATTTATTTATTGAGCCTTTAGTCTAAGCCAGACACTGTACTAGACAATGAAAAGATATTAGTGAATAAACACAGATTTTTTTTCCTAAATGAACTTAGACTTTTATGAAGGATACACACAACAAATACTTGAACAAATAAATAAATACAGACTGCGTAATGTTGGCTAATGAACTCTCCGAACTTCACTGGGTTGTTTATTTAACAGACAAAAATTAAACATTTACACTTGTACAACATATGGTTAGTATGGTCAATATTGAATCAAAGTTGTTGGCATGAGGAAATTTTCTTGTACAGGAACATGAGAAGAAAATATAGAAAGTAAATAAAATTCTGTGGCTATATCAAAGCCCAAAGGAGGCCAACATAGGACTGTGAATATTTTCAATGGCAAAGAAAGACAGACAGAGACAGAGAGAAAGAGACAGAGAGAGACAGGGAGAGAGAGAGAGAAAGAGATTTACAATTGAGGGGAAGAAAGATAAATAAGATTCTGGGGCAAGAGATTGAAGAGGCAGACAAAATGGCAAGGGAGAGCAGTGATCTTGGCAGAAATATGTTGGGTTCATTCAAACAAATGTGAATAAGTAGCTAGGAAACAGAAGGTTACAATAAGCAAGGCTGGAAATGTGTTGGGTATGAACTAAATATTTGGCTTTCTGCCATATCAGGTCTTCATCTATTTCCCAAAGTTTGCACATTCTAATAATCTTTACGCCTTGACATCTTTTTCTTACAAAAATATGTATCTTTTTTTTTTAGTTACCATAGAGTTTGCAAGGACTGTCTAGTTTGGTAGTTATTAGCCACATGTGACTTGTAAAAACTTTTACCTGCAAATGCAAAGAATTTCTTAGTCACACTAATAGTATTTCAAATGCTCAATGGGCTCACGTGACTAGAAGCTGCTTAGTGGACAGTGCAGAAATTATAGACAATGTCTATCACTGCAGAAAGTTTTTTTTTTTTTTGGACAATTCTGCTCTAGAAAGACTGGGAGCTGGTTTAATTGTGCTTTTCACGGAGTGGAGGTTTAGTAGATCTGTGGAATGAGTGTTGAACAAATGTAATGAATACTGTTCAAATGACACCTTAGATATCAGACCGGAGCAGGTCCTATGTAACAAGCTTTTATTGCCTGCTATGTTTCTCCTTCAGGTCATTCATAACAGTGTGATTAGTCATTATTTCTGTTGTTATTATTTAATATTTGCCTCCCACAAGTAATTGCATAGACTGTGACAGCAAGAGACCATTTCTTTCTTCTTGGTACCATTTCCTATCTCTTAACATTTTGAACTGCAAGAGCATGTTGTTTTAATGAAAGAATTAAAAAATGCTATAGGAAGGAATGGCATATTCTTATGAAGCTGGATATCACTCCGCACAATTTTGACCACAGACAATTCTGTGCCATAGAAATACTTAAGCCGAGCAAGGAACTAGCAGAACACACAAATGGGTAGGTTACCCCTCTCCTGTGGCTCTAACCCCATCTGTATTAGCCACTCTAAGGCCTCACTGATGTGTGGAGTGCCTCAATGGGAGAAATAAGTCTGGCTTAGCATATTTTAGTGGACTTAACTACAATGAAGTCCAGCTAGCCACTGAGTAGAAGCAGAATATCTGATTTATAAATGTTAGTTTTGGGGAGTCAAGTCTGAGGCAAGACAGCATGTTCCCTGACCCATGGAGTTTCTGTGGTGGTAGGGGCATGCAGTCTTGCAAAATGACTAATTATTCAGGAAAATATTGTGCCCCAACCCAGTATTATGCCAGACAGAAATGTTCTCAGCCACACCTGCCAGTGTTCTTTGGGTTATGAGATACTTCCTTTTGTCTGGCCACAGGGAGGGAGGTACGAAGGCCCTGGCTGGAGAAAGTCAGCATAGTTGGGTTGTCAAGCACTGCTTTGAACAAGGAGGCAATGTTCTTATCAGTCCACATTGGAGAGAAGGAGCAGATTAAGTGAAAGAGCTAGGTTTGAGTCTCTGACATTATTCCCATCAAAAAATGGGAAAGTGTGGTCCCCAAGGTGGGCAGCAGAAGCATCACCTGAGAATTTGTCACAAATGCAAATTCTCATGACCCTGGTGGGTGGAGTCCAGAAATGTGTGTTTGAGCAAGTCACCCATGGGATTCTGAGGGGCGCTAAAGTTTGAGGACCACTGAACTAGAGGAAAAGGAAGTGATGTCATATCCATGCCTTCACTGGATCTTGGAATCAGAGCCCAGTAATGGAGGCTGGGTCCTGCTCCTGCTTCTGTCATGCAATAAGAGGATCATTTTTAAGTATATCCTTGAATAGAAACCATTTCCTAGCATTACATTTAGAATCATCAGCTACCAAGGCCTTCTAAGACTGATCTCAGAGAGGAAGAACTTCAGATGATGAGATTTTCTTGTATTGAGGCACAACCTTGCCAGGGCTCCAGCTGGTGCCAGGAACCTTAGATCAGGATTTATTCCAGCATCAGAAACATTGAGAATTGAGAAGCACCACCTACCCTGACTCCACAATGATCCTCTCCTTTCTTTTTTTTCTTTTCCTTTTTTTTCATTTTTTATTTTTTTTTGAGACGGAATCTTGCTCTGTCACACAGGCTGCAGTGCAGTGGCACCATCTCACTCACCTCTGCCTCCTGAGTTCAAGCAACTGTCCTGTCTCAGCCTCCTGAGTAGCTGGGATTATAGGTGCCTGCCACCACCCCCAGCTAATTTTTGTATTTTTAGTAGAGACATATGGGGTTTCACCATATTGGTGAGGCTGGTCTTGAACTCCTGACCTCAGGTGATCCACCCGCCTTGGCCTCCCAAAGTGCTGGGATTACAGGCATGAGTCACTATGCCTGGCCAATCCTCTCCTTTCTAACATAGCACAGCTTCTGTTTTTTAAGTCCATAAACCGAAATATCTTGTAATTTACCACTTTCTGTCTGAAAAGCTCCTTTTCAGCAGCTTTTAGGGATTTCAAGATAGTATTTTGTCTCTGTCAATACTATATTGTTAAGTAGTTGGTCCTCCTATAGAAAAATAAAAAAAAAATCCAAAGCAAAATTAAATATTAACTCACTCTGTGATGTGGGAAAACTTTCTAATAGGAAAAACAAAAAGAATTCAAATGTTTGAACTTATAAAAATATTTTTCTCTATCTTATTTTGGTGTATTTGAAGATCTGGCTGTCATTCCTCATGAATATATTCAGGAAATAAAATTATAGGTCTTGCCATCTTCACATATCTCAGTCAGGAAGTTAATCCCATCCAACTGAAAGTCCTGATCCTAACAGTTTTCCTGTTTATCCTCAGAGTCGGTACTTACCGGAGAAAGGAAACAGCTAGTCAGCATCTTATATGCCATTGGCTTTGGCATTCTGACTTACTTTTGGCAACAGAGTTGTTTCATTACTAACTCTGTAGAAGGTTTTAGAAATGGATACTATAGAAAATGACACCAAATTTCAATCAAATAAAATTTCCAGGGGAATTTTGATCAGTTTGCTGCTGGCAAGATGATTATAATCTTTTGAGAATGAAATTCACATGGAAAGGTGATCATGACCACATTCTCACAGTGAGCTCCATCTGGACATAAGCAGCTCCCTTTGAGAAAAACAGGTCTGATAACCCCTACTGAGAGGGCTTTCCACATCAAGGCAAATTTCATGTGAGCCAACATAAACTATGATATCAGAAAACACCAACTTCCAAAAGGTGGTAACCTCTTACTATAATGCAAAGAACAGAACACAATGTTTCAGCTTCACTTTTGATATGCCTATGATATCATTACTGTTCATAGGTCTGGTCCAATAAATTGTTCTTTTTTTTTTTTTAAATTACTGTAAGCTATAGGAATTGTTTTTGTTTCAAAACGTTTTAAAACAGGATCCTTGTAACGGGAGCTCTTAAATCATCAGAATTTTCTTCCTTGTTATTCTATAACTGTTCAAAAGAAATTAATGTTCAAGTGATGACCCCAGAGTTTATAAGATTTTTTAGTATCAAAGAAAGATTAAATTACCTTCACAGAACCGTGTTTGTAAAGGAAGAAAGAAGGGATTAGCAAAGTTTTCAGAGGTTTTGCAAAAGAGGCAGAAATAAAAATAGGTAACATGAGATAGGACGATCATCAACGGTGGCTAAAAGCTAGGTAAAATATTATGGAATAGGATGGTCACATCATGTTAAAATGTAACTTGGTAGATTACTTGAAATTGCCAAAAAAAAAAAAAAGTCTTTTTTATAATGCAATACCTGGCAGTGACCACTTTAACAATGTCACCAAAATTAGTTTCACTGATAATTAAACAACCTGACAGGTCACATTCTCCAACATTATGTGACTTGAAGGTCACAGCATCTCCTGTAAATTATTTTTGCCAAGTATGTGTAGTCCAGATTTCTTCAAGCCTGAGGCTGAATCTCTATCATTTAAGAAATATAAAACATACAGAAACAAGTTAAATAACACAGGTAAGTAATAGGCAAATCCAGAATGTAGGCACACGGTAAGGCAACTGGCCTGGTTTTCCCAAATAAACAATAATATGCATACTATGGTGGGCTGCAGAATGGCCCACCACGATGTCCATATCCTAATCCTTGGAATCAGTGAATGTCACATTTTGTGGCAAAAAAGACTTTAAATATGTGTTTAGGGTTTTTTTGTTTTGTTTTGTTTTTGAGACAGAGTCTTGCTTTGTCATACAGGCTGAAGTGCATTGGCACGATCTCAGCTTACTGCAACCTCCACCTCCCAGGTTCAAGTGATTCTTCTGCCTCAGCCTCAACAGTAGCTGGGATTACAGATGCACGCCACCACACCCGGCTAATTTTTGTATTTTGGGTAGAGACGGGGTTTCACCATGTTGGCCAGGCTGGTCTCAAACTCCTGACCTCAGGTGATCTGCCTGCCTCGGCTTCCCAAAGTGCTGGGATTACAGGCGTGAGCCACCGTGCCCAGCTTAGGGTTCTTAAGAAAAGATTATCCTGGTGTTTACATAGTAAGCCATCGATGTAATCCCAAGTGTCCTTATGAGAGGGATACAGAGGGAAACTTGGCTATAGCAGGATAAAAGGTGATGTGCCTACAGAAGCAGAGCTTAGAGGAATGTGCCCAGGGGCCAAGGAATGCTGGAAGCCTCTAGAAGTGAACAGGAAAGGAGCAGACGTTCATGGACTCACTGAAGGACCCAGCTGTGATGACACTTTGAGTTTAGCCCCTTGAGACTACTTTTGGACCTCTAATTTTTAGAACTGTAAGAGAATATATTTGTATTGTTTTAAGCCACTGCATTTGTGGTAATTTGTTACAGTGGCTATAAGAAATGAAAGCACACAGAAAAGGAGAAGATAATAATGATGAACAAGTAGGAAGAAGCAGCACTCTTCTGGTCTCAGAGATTAAAGAGATATAGCAACTAAAAGTGGAGCCTGAATTCTGACTCGGGCTCCAAATTATTAAAAGCAGTTATAAAATCCAGTTGCTGAAATCACTGAGAATTTGAGTGTGGACTAGATATTAGATGACACTAGAAAACCATTATTATTATTTTCTATCTTAAAAAATGCATTCTGAAGTAGATTTCTGTACCTTACTTTTTTTTTTTTTTTTTTTTTTGAGACGGAGTCTCACTTTATTGCCCTGGCTGGCATGCAGCAGCAGCATCTCAGCTCACTGCAACCTCTGCCTCCCAGGTTTAAGCGATTCTCCTGCCTCAGCCTCCCGAGTAGCTGGGATACAGCTCCCCACCAGCATGCCCACTTAATTTTTGTATTTTTAGTAGAGGTAGAGTTTTACCGTGTTGGTGAGGCTGGTCTCAAACTCCTGATCTCAAGTGATCTGCCCACCTCAGCCTCCCAAAATGCTGGAATTACAGGTGTGAGCCACCGTGCCCAGCTGTACCTTACTTTCAAATTAAGAAAAAAATTAAAAAGCAATGCACATACATAGAAAGAATGATAAAGTCAATATGACAGAAAGTAAATAATTGTTTAAAGTAGGTGATGTATGTAGATTCATCGCACAAATCTTTTAGTGTATGTTTAAAGTATTCTTAATAAACAAGAATTATTATTATAGAAATTATTCCATAACAACAATGTATTCTGTAAAGTATTTAAAAGTTAGTCAGTTAAAAAACATTCATTAACCAGAATATCATTTTACTAGTTAGTGTAGGCTAAGTGCCATAACTCAAAACCCCGACATTCCAATTGCTGAGCAAAATAAAATTTCATATCTCAATCATGGAACATTCCAGGGAACAGGACTTCTTATCTGAAAGGTTCCCCTGGGCAGCTTATCTGCAAGTGATGTCACAGGGCCCTGCCCATCAGCTGGAGGCAGAAGCAAAAGAGAGCAAGGATCACACAGGAAGTTTACCATGGGCCTAGCTGGGAAGTGTGGCCTATCACTTCAACCTGTATTCCATTAGCTCTAATTTAGTCACATGGCTACATCTAATTGCACAGAAGTTCAATATTGTTATCCCCCCATGCCTTTAGAAGGAAGGCTCCTGTTAACATCTAGCAGTCACTGCCACAATCCTTATCTTTTTGTATAACTCTGTGGTGCGATGATTTCTTCCAAGGAAATCAGTTAGAGAAAACTAAGTTGTCTACAGCATTTGATTGACCACAGACTAAAGTAAAACTATTAAAAAGAAGTCATTAAAATAATCCCACTGGAAAATCTTGTTAATGAGTTTTATCTCTTATTTATTTCCTTAGAATGTAAGTTATTGAATTAAGCTAACTGAATTATTGTATCATTTTATGTACATACACACACACACACACATATACACTCAACCTTGACAACATAAATAAAATGCATTTTTAGATATTACCATTTTTTTTTCCTGAAATCATGTAAATGTAGTCACGTTTGACTGGTAGCCTAGGGAACAACGGATAAGCTGTCCCTGCCTTGTACTTCTTTGTAGTTACACAGTCTCTCTGCTTCTGTTTTGCCACTTGCACTGTAACCTCAGGCATTCATTCCCTCACCGTTCTATCAAATATTAGTTAAGAAGTTTAAGCTGAGTACTGTGGGAGGAACCCTGTAACAACCGGGATATTTTAAGAAGTTTAAGTTGAGTACTGTGGGAGGAACCCTGTAACAACGGGGATATTTTTATGTTCATCAAAGAAGTAAAAGTGAATATTGGCAATACAATTAAAGGAATAAACATCTATCTTTGTAAAGCCACAGAAATAGACTGATAAACTAAACAGAAAACTGTGACAAAATAGGAAAGTAGGTCCAAATTATTATGTCAAAAGAAAAGAAAATCTTGGTCTGCCCAATAATTATTGTTTTTAATAAAGGTAAAACATAAGATGGTAAACACTTAGCAAAATTATCTGACTTGTCTGAACCCCCAAAATATGTTTGAACACACACCACACACACACACACACACACACACACACACACACACACACTCCACATTTTTAGGTCCTGCTCTCAGAAATGTAGCATAATCCATTAAAAAACAGTCGGGCTCAGGACTAAAATTCAAACTTCTGTCTGAGAATCACTAAGCTGTGCTACAAATTTGCTATTGCTGGTTGTTTCAGGGTTTATAAGTTGGCATTTATTACATAAAACATCTCTTTAATAATGAGGTTTTCTATTTTAATGAGGTTTATGGCAACAACTTTGCCTTTGACATTTTGGAAATTCTGGCCTTGCTATAGAACTTGACCTAAAAGGGTGACATGACCACATGAGGGTAATAAGCCATAGGTAGCAATTTTCATACTTGACTTCAGTCATTCTCATGTAAATTGATGTCCATGAGGGATTGGCTTGGCTGAAATCCAGTCATTTTGCTCAATGAAACCTCTCTCCCCCAGTTTGTCTTTTTCTGCATCATTTGTGATCCTTGTAATATACCCTTTAGATTCAACTAATAGATGTGCCAAAAAAGTGGAGTCAACACAAACTATGTGCAGGGGCGTCCCGACTGTAGAAGAGAATTGAATAAATATGACAAACCCTTACATTTATCTTTGCATAGGCAGTCACATCCACAAGGGCTGCTGGTTCAATTTCCCATCAAGAATAGTGAACAAGGGACTCCCCAAATTTCAGATATTCGATCTATGAATAGTGATAAAGTCAGTCACAGTTGTTGTGATAAAGATAGCTTTTATAGGTTTTACAATCAAGAATGGGCTGGGAATGGTGGCTTACACCTGTAATCCCCACAATTTGGGAGGCTGAGGTGGGAGGATCATTTCAGCTCAGGAGTTCGAGACCAACCTGGGCAAGATGACAATACCTTGTCTCTACAAAACATACAAAAATTATCTGGGTGTGGTGGTGTGTGCCTGTAGTTCCATCTACTTGGGAAGCTGAGTCTGGAGGATTGTTTGAGCCTGGGTGGTCAATGCTACAGTAAGCCAGGATTGTGCCACTGCACTCCAACTTGGGAGACAGAGCAAGACCCTGTCTCAAAAAAAAAAAAAAAATCAAGAATGAAAATATTATTAAGCAACAAACAAATATATAACAAACAATATCTGAAAGCCTTTAAAAAATTTAACTTGCACATATTTGTCAATATGTCATTATATAAAAGCTTTTGACAAATTTATTTCTTCTGCAGATTTTCTTTTTTCATCTAGACATTTTAAAGTCATAGGAACTTATCCTGTAAGAGTCTTAAAACCAATTCTTTCTTCTTTTTGCTCTTGGCATGTGGTCAGAAAAATGTCAGTCAGGATATGATGTGAATAAAAAGACTAACTTTAGACATAATAGAAATTATCATAAGTACAAAGTTGTTTGATGAAAAAGAACAAAATTATTATCAACTTTCTCTAAAGATAGTGTATAAATAGTAAAATGTGAAATGCAGAATCCTAAGAGACAACTACCAAGTGTCAAAGCAATTATTAATTAAAAGTGTACATTATATATTTCTGTAAAATATATTTAGAGAGCATCATCTACCATTTAGCATACTTTATTGATTGATAGCTAATGGTGAAACAAACTATCATTTCTCTTTCATGCTCAATCTGAAATTTCAAATTTAAAACAAGGTTATATTTTGTCTTATTTATTTGTTTTCCAAATCGTTCACATTCGTGAGGAAGTAATCCCATGGAAAGGCAAAGAGAATCCACTGTCATTTGCTTTCAGGTTATATTTATTTCAGTTGGAAAAAAATGATGGATGCTCTGTTTTGTGAATGAGGAAGTTTGTTTTTCTCTGCAATTGATGAGAATCTTTTTCTTGGATTTATTTCTGAAGGGTTATATTTTTTCCAAAAGTTTTAAGGTTCTACATATTATACCCTGGACTAGCAATACTTTATTCTAAGACCCTTCAAGGGAAAATGTCATTATTCTATAATCTTAGCTGTAGGGACCATGATTTAAATTTAACAAACAAAAATATTTATAAGATTAGGAAAAACATAGCAGTGATCACCTTACCAAAAATAATGCTTAATCTCAGAGACCATGACCTAAAAATAAATGCAAAGGAATCCTTGTTTTCAGCTTTCTGAAAAATATACAGGGCATTTGTTTAGTGATTAGAAATGGTGATACCTCACACACTTCCTGATTTAAAATTATGTTAGAAAGGTATAGTAATACATCAAACAGTATGGTACTGGCATAAAAACAGACACATGGACCAGTGAAACAATAGCCCAGAAATAAATTCAAATATATGCAGTCAAATAATTTTTGAGACAAGTGTCAAGAGGACACAACAGGGAAAGGATAATCTCCTCAATAAATGGTGCTGGAAAAACTGGATTTTCACAAGCAAAATGATGAAATTAGATGCTTATCTTACACCATACACAAAAATCAACTCAAAATGGATAAAAGATCCTTTTGTGGTTCATAAGAATAGGGATTGGGATTTCACACTCCTGTGTGAGATGTGCCTCCCTTAAACCTTAAGACGTTGGCACATTACCTATTTGATGTGGGGGAAAAAAAAAGAATAAGAAACCTAAATGTTGAGACAGAAACTCTAAAACTCTTAGAAGAAAACATAGGAGAAAAGCTCCTGGACGTTGGCTTTGGCAATGATTTTTTATATATCACAACTAAAGCCTAGGCCACAAAAAAAACAATAATAAATAAGTAGAATTACATTAAATTAAAACTTCTGCACAAGAAAGGAAAAAAATTGTCACCATGAAATGACAGGCTTTAAACTGAGAAAAAATACTTAAAAATCATATATGTGATAAGGAGTTAATATCCAAAGGGGTTAAAGAACTCACATAACTCAAGAGTAGAAAAATAAATAACTTGGTGGAAAAATGGGCCAAGGACCTACGTAGATATTTCTCTAAAGAAGACATAAATGTCACAAACAGGTATATGTTGGTGCTCAACATATGAAAAAGTGCTCAACATTGTTAATCTTTAGAAAATTGCAAATTAAAACCACTATGAGATACCATTTCACACCCATTAGGATAGCTGTTATCAAAAAATCAAAATATAACAAATGTTGGTGAATGTATGGAGAAAATGGAACTCTAAAAGATAACAAACCTTGATGAGGATCTAGAGAAAAGGGAACTCTTTTACACTGTTGGAGGAAAAGTAGATCCAGCCATTAAGAAAAATGGTATGGAGGTCTCTAAAGAAATTAAAAACAGAACTACAGTATGATCCAGCAATCCCCCTTCTGGGCATATACCCAAAGAAAATAAAATCAATACCTAACAAAGATATTTTCATGTCTGTGCTCATTGCAGCATTATTCACAATAGCCAAAATGCAAACCATCTAAATGTCTGCTGACAGATGACTAGACAAATACATTGATACACACACACACACACACACACACACACACACACACACAGAGGAATATTAGTCATCCCTAAAAAAGAATGAGATAGAAGATGGCTGATTAGAAGCTACTTTGGTTCATGACACTTATGGAGAGGAATGAAAATGGGCAAGTGAATTCAGCACCTTCAGTTGAAATATCCAGGTTCTTGTATTGGGATTGACTAGGCAAACAGCCCAGCCCGAAGAGAAAGAAGAAAAGCAGGAAGGGATAATGGCCCAGCTGGAAGCAGCACAGAGCCAAAGAACTCCCACTCCCAGTTAAAGGAAGTGGTGAGTTATTGTGCGACCCGTCCCAAGAAACTGTGCTTCTCCCATGCGTCTCTGCAACCCATGGATCAGGAGATCACCTCATGAGCCCACATCACCAGGGCCCTGGGTCCAATACACAGAGCTGTGTGGAGTCTCAGCAGAACAGCCATGCAGGCACACATAGAGACCCAGGAGTTTTACATACTCCTATCCTGGGATCCCCAGCAAGGCAGGAAATCTATCTGTACATATTCCTAGGAAGGGGCTGAATCCAGGAAGCCAAGCAACATCACTCTGTGGGCCCCACTTCCGCAGCACCTCACAAGTTAAGACCCACAGGCTTGGAATTCCAGCCAGCCAATGACAAAAGGCTGGAGTCTGCCTGAAACAGGTCTGAGTTCCTCGGGGGAGGGGTGGCTGCCATCTCTGTGTTTCAGTAGATTCAGTTATTTCACCCTGCCAACTTTGAAGAACACAGGTGGTCTGGACAAGGAAGAGTCTCCCACAATGCACAGCTTCCTTCCCAGATAATGGCCAGACTGCTTCTTCAAGCAGAGCCCCAATCCATTCCTCCACACTGGGCAGGAACTCCCTGTGGGGGCTTCAGCCACTCCAGCCAGGGTTCAATAGATAGTTCTCTAATCTCTGCCTAGGATGAACTCCTTGCAGGGAGGGGCAGCAACCATCTCTGCAGTTTGGTCAACTCAGCCATTCCAGCCTGCTGGCTTTGGCCAATCCAAAATGGTCAGGAAAAGGAAGTGTTCCCCTCAATGCAGCATACATGCTCTTCCAAAACACAGCCAGACTGCTTCTTTAAGTGGGTTCCTGATCTCGTTCCTCTTGATTGGTTGAGACTCCCCAACAAGGGTCTCTAGCTACCCCCTACAGATGTGTTCAAGCTGGCAACAGGTCTGTAACCCCCTGAGATGGAGATTCCAGAGGATGGAGTTGGCTGCCATTTTTGCTGGTTGCAGCCTTCATTGGTGATACCTCCAGGAATGGGAAAAACCAAGGCAACTAGGGTCTGTAGCAGATCCCCAGCAAACTGCAGCAACCCTATGATAGAGTGGCCTAATTGTTAAAAGAAAAATAAACAGAAAACAACTCAGCAAAAAAGAATCCACAAAAACCCCATCCAAAAATCAGCAACCTCAAAGATCAGAGGTAGATAAGCCCCAAAGATGAAAAAAAAAATGCAAAAACACTGAAATCTCAAAAAAACAGAGTGTCTCTTCTCCAAATGGTTGCAACACCTCTCCAGCAAGGACACAAACTGGACTGAGGCTGAGATGTCCGAATTGACAGAAGTAAGCTTCAGAAGGTGGTTAATAATGAAATTCCCAGAGCTAAAGGAGCATGTTATAACCCAATGCAAAGAAGCTAAGAAACATGATAAAGCAATACAGAAGCTGATAACCAGAATAACTGGCTTAGAGAGGAACATAACCAACCTGATGGAGCTAACAAACACAACACAAGAACTTCACAATGCAATTGCAAGTCTTAATAGCTGAATAAACCAAGTGGAGAAAACTATCTCAGAGCTTGGAGACTATCTTTCTGACATAAAACAGGCAGATGTGAATAGAGTACAGGGAATGAAAAGGAATGAACAAAACCTCTGAGAAATAGAAGATTATGTAAAGAGACTGAACCTATGACTGATTGGGGTACCCAAAAAAGATAGAATGAAACCAAGTTGGAAAACATATTTCAGGATATCATTTCGGAGAACTTCCCCAATCTACCAAGACAGGCCAAAATTCAAATTCAGAAACTGCAGAGAACCCCAGTAAGATGCTCCAGGAGAAGATCAACCCCAAAACACATAATCTTCAGATTCTCCAGGGTTAAAATGAAAAAAAAAAGTTAAGGGCAGACCAGAAAGGCCAGGTCACTTATAACGGAAAACCCATCAGTCTAACAGCAGACCTCTCAATGGAAGCCCTACAAGCAAGAAGAGATTGGAGGCCAATATTTAATATTCTTAGAGAAGAGAATTTGCAAGCCAGAATTTCATATCCAGCCAAACTAAACTTCATAAATGAAAGAGAAATAAGATACTTTTTAGACAAGCAAATGCTGAGGGAATTCATTACCACCAGGCCTGCCTTGCTAGAGCTCCTGAAGGAAGTACTAAATATGGAAAGGAAAACATGTTACCAGCCACTGCAAAAACAAACAGAAGTACACAGAACAGTGACACTATCAAGTAACCATATAAACAAATCTGAAAAATGACCAGCTAACATCATGATGATAGGACCAAATTCACACATAATAATAACCTTAAATGTAAATGGGCTAAATGCCCCAATTAAAAGACACAGAATGGCAAGCTGGATAATGAGCCAAGACCCATTGGTATGCTGTCTTCAAGAAACCTATCTTAAATGCAGACACACACAGGCTCAAAATAAAGAGATGGAGGAAAATTTACCCAAACAAATGGAAAACCAACAAGCAGGGGTTGCAAATAGTTTCTGACAAAATAGACTTTAAGGCAACAAAGATAAAAAAAAAAGACAGAAAGGGGCTTTACATATTGGTAAATGGCCCAGTTCAACAAGAAGAGCTCACCATCCTAAATATTGTGCACCCAATCCTGGAGCACCCAGTTTCATAAAGCAAGTTCTTAGAGACCTACAAAGAAACTTATACTCCCACACAATAGTATTGAGAGACTCTAAGACCCCATTGACAAATTAGATTATTGGGACAGAAAATTAACAAAGATATTCAGGACCTGAACTCAGTTCTGGATCAAATGGACCAGATAAGTGTCTACAGAACTCTCCACCCCAAAACAACAGAATATACATTCTTCTCATTGTCACACAGCATTTACTCTAAAATTGATCACGTAATCAGAAGTAAAACAGTTCTCAACAAATGCAAAAGAATTGAAATTATAACAATCTCTCAGACCACAGAGCAATCAAATTAGGTCTCAAGATTAAGAAATTCACTCAAAACCACACAACTACATGAAAAATGAACAACCTGCTCCTGAATGATTCTTGGGTAAATAAGGAAATTAAGGTAGAAATCAAGAGATTCTTTAAAACTAATGAGAACAAAGAGACAATGCACCAGAATCTCTGGGATGCAGCTTGTATTAGTTGATTCTCACACTGCTAATAAGTATATACCTGAGACTGGATAATTTGTAAAGAAAAGTGGTTTAACTGACTCATAGTTTGGCATGGCTGGAGAAGCCTCAGGAAACTTACAATCATGGTGGAAGGTGAAGGTGAAACAAACACGTCCTTCTTCACATGGCACCAGGAAGAAGTGCCAAGCAAAGGGGGAAAAACCCCTTATAAAACCATCAGATGTCATGAGAACTCACTCACTATCATGAGAAGAGCATGAGGCTAACTGCCCCCATATTTCAGTTACCTCCCACTGGGTCCCTCCCATGACACATGGGGATTATGGAAACTACAAATCACGGTGAGATTTGGGTGGGGACACAGCCAAACCATATCACAGCTAAAGCAGTGTTAAGAGATAAACTTATAGAACTAAATGCCCACATCAAAAAGCTAGAAATAACTCAAGTTAAAAACCTAACATCTCAACAGCAAGAACTAGAGAACCAAGAGCAAACAAACCCCAAAGACAGCAAAAGACAAAAAATAACCAAGATCAGAGCTGAACTGAAGGAAATAGATATATAAAACACCCTTCAAAAGATCAACAAATCCAGGAGCTTTTTTTAAAAAAAAATTAATAAAATAGACTACTAGCTAGACAAATAAAAAAGAAAAGAGAGAAGAATAAAATAAACACAATCAGCAATAATAAGGGGGATATCACCACTGACCCCACAGAAATACAAACAACCATCCAAGAATACTGTAAACACCTCTATGCTCATAAACTAGACAACGTGAAGAAATGGATAAATTCCTGGAAACATACACCCTCCTAAGAGTGAACAAGGAAGAAATTGAATCCCTGAATAGGCCAAAAATTAGTTCTGAAATTGAGGCAGTAATAAATAGCATACCAACCAAAAAGAGCTCAGGACAAGATAGATTCACAGCTGAATTATGCCAGAGGTACAAAGAAGACCTAGTATCATTTCTGCTGAAACTATTGAAAATAATCGAAAAGAAGGGACTCCTCCTTAACTCATTCTATGGGCAAGCATTATCCTGATACCAAAACCTGGCAGAGATATAACACAAACACACACACAAAACAACTGCAGGCCAATTTTCCTTGTTGAACATTGATGCAAGAATCTTCAACAAAATAGTGGCAAACTGAATCCAGCAGCACATAAAAAAGCTTATCCACCACAATCAAGATGGCTTCATCCCCGAATGCAAGGTTGGTTCAACATATGCAAATCAATAAATGTAACTCATCACATAAACAGAACTAAAGACAAAACCACATGATTATCTCAATAGATGCAGAACAGGCCTTCAATAAAATTCAAAATCTCTTCATGTTAAAAACCTCTCAATAAACTAGGTATCGAAGGAATATACCTCAAAATAATAAGAGCCATATATGGCAAACCCACAGACAATATCATACTGAATGGGCAACAGCTGAAAGTATTTCCCTTGAAAAACAGTATAAGACAAGGATGCCCTCTCTCACCATCCCTTTTCAATATAGTATTGGAAGTTATGACCAGGGCAATCAGGCAAGAGAAAGAAATGAAGTGTATTTAAATAAAAATGAGGAAGTCGAATTATCTTTGTTTGCAGATGACATGATCCTGTATCTAGAAAACCCCGTTGTCTCAGCCCAAAAGCTTCTTAAGCTGATAAGCAACTTCACAAAGACTTGGGATACAAAATCAATGTGCAAAAATTGCTAGCATTCCTATAGACAAACAAGAGGCAAGCAGAGAGCCAAATCATGAATGAACCCCATTCACAATTGCTACAAAAATAATAAAATACCTAGGAATACAGCTAACAAGGGAAGTGAAGAACCTCTTCAAGGAGAGCTACAAACAACTGCTCAAAGAAATCAGAGAGGACACAAACAAATGGAAAAACATTCCATGCTCATGGATAGGAAAAATCAATACATAAAAAATGGCCATATTAGCCACAGTAACTTAAAAATTCAATGTTATTCCCATTAAACTACCATTGAGATTCTTCACAGAATTAGAAAAAAACTATTTAAAAATTCATATGGAACCCAAAAAGCCCAAGGCAATCTTAAACAAAAATAACAAAGCTGGAGGCATTGTGCTACTGACTTCAATCAATATACTACAAAGCTATAGTAACCAAAACAGTATGGTACTGATACAAGAACAGACACATAGACCAATGGAACAGAAAAGAGAACTCAGAAATATGACTGTACACCTACAACCATCTGATCTTTGACAAACCAGACAAAAACAAACAGTGGGGAAAGGACTCCCTATTTAATAAATGGTGCTCTGAGTGCTGGCTAGCCACATGCAGAAAATTGAAACTGGGCCCCTTCCTTACACCTTATACAAAAATTAACTCAAGACAGATTAAAGACTTAAATGTAAAACTAAAAACTATAATAATCATAGAATGAGATCTAGGCAATACCATTCAGGACACATGTACAGGCAAAGATGTTATGACAAAAATGCCAAAAGCAATTGTGACAAAAGCAAAAATTGACAATTGGGATATAACTAAACTAAAGAGCTTCTTCTGCACAGCAAAAGAAACTGTCATCACACTTTGGGAGGCCGAGGTGGGTGGATCACGAGGTCAGGAGATCGAGACCATCCTGGCTAACACGGTGAAACCCCGTCTCTACTAAAAAATACAAAAAAAAAATTAGCCGGGCATGATGGCGGGCACCTGTAGTCCCAGCTACTCGGGAGGCTGAGGCAGGAGAATGGCGTGAACCCGGGAGGCGGAGCTTGCAGTGAGCCGAGATTGCGCCACTGCACTCCCGCCTGGGCCACAGAGCAAGACTCCGTCTCAAAAAAAAAAAAAAAAAAAAAAAAAAGAAACTGTCATCAGAGTGAATAGACAATCTACAGAATGGGAGAAAAGTTTTGCAGTCTATCCAATCTGACAGAGGTCTAATATCCAGAGTCTACAAGGAACTTAAACAAATTTGCAAGAAAAAAAAACCATAAAAAAGTGAGCAAAGGACATGAACAGACATTCTCAAAAGATGACATACATGCAGCCAACAAACATGAAATAAAAGTTCAACATCACTGATCATTAGAGAAATGCAAATCAACACCACAATGAGATAACATCTCACACTAGTCAGAATGGTGATTATTAAAAAGTCAAAAAAACAACAGATGCTAGCGAGGTTGTAAAGAAAAATGAACATTTTTACATGGTTGGTGGGAGTGTAAATTAGTCCAACCATTGTAGAAGACAGTATGATGATTCCTCAAAGACCTAGAAGCAGAAATACCATTTGACTCAGCAATCCCATTACTCGGTATATACCCAAAGAATATAAATTATTATATTATAAAGACCTATGGCACATGTATGTTCATTGCAGCACTACTTACAATAATAAAGACATGGAATCAACCTAAATGCCCGTCAATGATAGAACTGATAAAGAAAATGTGGTACATATACACCATGGAATACTATGCAGCCATAAACTGGAATGAGATCATGTCTTTTGCAGGGAGGACATGGGTGGAGTTGGAAGTTGTTATCCTCAGCAAGCAATGCAGGAACAGAAAACTAAACACCACATGTTCTCACTTGTAAGTGAAAGTTGAATGATAAAATCATGTGGACAAATGGCAGGGGAGCAACACACACTGGGGCCTGTCAGAGCAGGAGAGAAAACATCAGGAAAATAGCTAATGGATGCTAGGCTTAGTACCTAGGTGGTGGGATGATCTACGCAGCAAACCACCATGGCACCTGTTTACCTATGTAACAAACCTGCACCTCCTGCACATGTATGTTTGAACATAAAAGATGAAAAAAAATAAGTGAAATAAGCCAGACATGGAAGGAAAAATATTGCAATATTGCATACTCTTTTTATTTTAAGTGCTGAGATACATGTGCAGAATGTGCAGTTTTTTTACATAGGTATACATGTGCCATAGTAGTTTCCTGCATCTATCAACCTGTCATCTAGGTTTTAAGCCCCGCATGCATTAGGTATTTGTCCTAATGCTCTCCCTCTCCTTGACCCCCAACCCCCAATAGGCCCTGGTGTGTGATATTTCCCTCCCTGTATCCATGTGTTCTCATTGTTCAACTCCCAGTTATGAGTGAGAACATGCGGTGTTTGGTTTTCTGTTTCTGTGTTAGTTTGCTGAGAATGATGGCTTCCAGCTTCATCCATGACCCTGCAAAGGACATGAACTCATCATTTTTTATGGTTGCATAGTATTCGATGGTGCATATGTGCCACATTTTCTTTATCCAGTCTATCATTGATGGACATTTGGGTTGGTTCCAAGTCTTTGCTATTGTAAATCGTGCTGCAATAAACATATGTCTTTATAGTAGAATAATTTACAATTCTTTGGGTAGCATGATCTTGCTTATATGTGGAAGCTAAAAAAAAATTCCAATATACAAATACACAGAACAAAACAGTGGTTAGCAAGGGTATGAGGAGGAGGTGAGGAGGAAAAAGGATCAGAGGATACAAAGTAGCAGCTATATAAGATGAACAAGATATAGGATACTAGAATGTAACAAGTCTAGAGATATAATATCATGAGGACTATAGGTAATAAAATTATACAGTATTTTGGATTTATGCTGAATGAGTAGATTTTAGCTGCTCTTGCTACAGAAACAAAACAATGGTAACTATGAGAGACCACAAATATTTTATTTCAGTATAGTAATCTTTTACCCTCTGCATATATCCCATAACATAGTATTGTATATCTTAAATACTCACAATAAAAAGTTTATTAAGGAAAAGAAATAGTGATACCTCAAAGTAACTTTTTCTGGGGACTAGGGTGTCTTTCTCCTTAAAAATTATTTATTTGGGCTGTTATGAATTCTCAACATCATCTCCAACAAATATGTATAGAATATGTTATCAGAAAATTATCAGTAGTCCCTGTCCCACTTTTTTCTATATAAAAAACCCTTCTACTGTTCCATGTGATATTGTGGAAAAATCATTCCTTATATCTAGAAAAAAAAAAAGCCTACGAATGAGAAGACTTCTGTACTTTTAAGACGTAGCCAAAACTAGAAACTATTTACATATCTATGTGCCCTGAAATAGAATGGACAAACAAAATTTGTTCTATTCTGAAGGGTGGAAGAATATGTTCCCCAAAGTTTGCTACTTTGGTATAAGGATTATTTTGATCTAAGCAAACTCAAGAAACAACAGATGCAAGAAAGACATTTTAAACTCCCCTTTGCTTCCTAAAATTGGAGATAAATCTCCCATGTGAAAGATATAATCCCTGTACCAGGAGAAAAGAAACATTCTGCAGTGAGCGGTCATAGCCAAGAGAATTCTATATGAAGACACCTTTTAAAAATAATTCTTACATTTCTGTAGCTTTGTACATGATTTTGTTACTTTTCCACAATGGCCTCTCTTCTGTCAACCTAATTTAAGAGCATTAGGGGTTTGCCACTTCTTTGAGTCTCCAATTCCTTAAGATGGCTCTGGGGTAATGTAAAACTTAAGTTGTAATTTTTTTTCCTGCTATTCTATCTTTTTTTAAATTTAATTCTCAAGACCAGCTAGAACCCTAAGAGGGTAGAGATAAAGTTTTGCCTCCCTTGTAATTCTCACAGTGGAATACTTCATAGCAATGAAAATAAACACTGAAACTATACTCGACAATATAGATGAATTCTCACAGATATAATGTTGGGCAAAAGAAGCTAGACTCAAAAGAAGATAGATATCTGACTCCATTACTATAAAGCACAATAACTAATCTAAGCTTTCAGAAATTAGGATACTGATTGTTGTTCAGGGAGTGGCTAACAACTGAAAAGGGAGAGAATAAAGTAGAGCTTCTAGAGTGCTGGTAATGTTCTGTTTTTTTAATCTGAGTGCTGGTTATTCAGCATATCCAATGTGTGAAAATATGTCAATTTGTACAGTCATGAAATATATACTATTTGGTGTGTATTTTGTGTTAGATTAAAGGTGGACATAAATGCTTTGTTACTTCTCTCACTGAGGGGCAATGTCTGTTTCCACCCCGCTTAAATTTGGGTTAGCGTTAGTGGAAATCAATAAAATTAAGAGTATGTGACATTCTGAGACTTTTAAGGCTAAGTCATGAAAAGCTTTGCAGCCTTTGCCCAGATCTGTTGAAAAACAATTCACTGGAGCCCTGAGCCACTCCATACATCTGATTATCTTGAGACTGCCCCACTGTGAGGAATCCCAAGCCAGTAGAAGAAGCCTGGGTAGACAGTTTGGTTGACAATTTTCTAGTCATCACGAGTAAGGCAAAAGACATGTAAATAAAGCAGTTTAAGATTTTTTCAGACAAGGCCATCTGTCAGCTGATTATCACCAACTGACTCAGTTAAGGTCACGTAAAAAACAAACAAACAAGCAAACAATAAAACATTCAGCTGACTCCTTTGCAAAATTCTATCTCTCAGAAATTATAGTATATGATAAAATAGCTGCGGTTTAAGAAGTTTTGGGGTAGTTTTATGCACAGCAATAGATAACTAAAACATATACTATACTTTTCATTAAAAATGCTTTTTTTCACATTTATTTATTTATTTTTATTATTATTCTTTAAGTTTTAGGGTACATGTGCACATTGTGCAGGTTAGTTACATATGTATACATGTGCCATGCTGGTGCGCTGCACCCACTAACTCGTCATCTAGCATTAGGTATATCTCCCAATGCTATCCCTCCCCCCTCCCCCGACCCCACAACAGGCCCCAGAGTGTGATGTTCCCCTTCCTGTGTCCATGTGTTCTCATTGTTCAGTTCCCACCTATGAGTGAGAATATGCGGTGTTTGTTTTTTTGTTCTTGTGATAGTTTACTGAGAATGATGATTTCCAATTTCATCCATGTTCCTACAAAGGACATGAACTCATCATTTTTTACAGCTGCATAGTATTCCATGGTGTATATGTGCCACATTTTCTTAATCCAGTCTATCATTGTTGGACATTTGGGTTGGTTCCAAGTCTTTGCTATTGTGAATAGTGCCACAATAAACATACATGTGCATGTGTCTTTATAGCAGCATGATTTATAGTCCTTTGGGTATATACCCAGTAATGGGATGGCTGGGTCAAATGGTATTTCTAGTTCTAGATCCCTGAGGAATCGCCACACTGACTTCCACAATGGTTGAACTAGTTTACAGTCCCACCAACAGTGTAAAAGTGTTCCTATTTCTCCACATCCTCTCCAGCACCTGTTGTTTCCTGACTTTTTAATGATTGCCATTCTAACTGGTGTGAGATGGTATCTCATTGTGGTTTTGATTTGCATTTCTCTGATGGCCAGTGATGATGAGCATTTTTTCATGTGTCTTTTGGCTGCATAAATGTCTTCTTTTGAGAAGTGTCTGTTCATATCCTTTGTCCACTTTTTGATGGGGTTGTTTGTTTTTTTCTTGTAAATTTGTTTGAGTTCATTATAGATTCTGGATATTAGCCCTTTGTCAGATGAGTAGGTTGCGAAAATTTAGCATTCTTATACACCAACAACAGACAAACAGAGAGCCAAATCATGAGTGAACTCCCATTCACAATTGCTTCAAAGAGAATCAAATACCTAGGAATCCAACTTACAAGGGATGTGAAGGACCTCTTCAAGGAGAACTACAAACCACTGCTCAAGGAAATAAAAGAGGATACAAACAAGTGGAAGAACATTCCATGCTCATGGGTAGGAAGAATCAATATCGTGAAAATGGCCATACTGCCCAAGGTAATTTACAGATTCAATGCCATCCCCATCAAGCTACCAATGACTTTCTTCACAGAATTGTAAAAAACTACTTTAAAGTTCATATGGAACCAAAAAAGAGCCTGCATCCCCAAGTCAATCCTAAGCCAAAAGAACAAAGCTGGAGGCATCACACTACCTGACTTCAAACTATACTACAAGGCTACAGTAACCAAAACAGCATGGTACTGGTACCAAAACAGAGATATAGATCAATGGAACAGAACAGAGCCCTCAGAAATAATGCCGCATGTCTACAACTATCTGATCTTTGACAAACCTGAGAAAAACAAGCAATGGGGAAAGGATTCCCTATTTAATAAATGGTGCTGGGAAAACTGGCTAGCCATATGTAGAAAGCTGAAACTGGATCCCTTCCTTACACCTTATACAAAAATCGATTGAAGATGGATTAAAGACTTAAATGTTAGACCTAAAACCATAAAAACCCTAGAAGAAAACCTAGGCATTACCATTCAGGACATAGGCATGGGCAAGGACTTCATGTCTAAAACACCAAAAGCAATGACAACAAAAGCCAAAATTGACAAATGGGATCTAATTAAACTAAAGAGCTTCTGCACAGCAAAAGAAACTACCATCAGAGTGAACAGGCAACCTACAAAATGGGAGAAAATAAAAATGCTTTTTTAAATCTCAAGACACCAATTTATATTTTAAATGTAAATTTCCATTTAACTGACGGAAGGCTGCTAATTTATAGGCTGTTAAAATTCCTCTATCTGAAAGTACATGTAAATTATTGATATTTCTTTAGAGCTAAGGCTTAGGTCTAGTGATTATGCTTTTCCACAATATCACATCGTCTCCAATTGCATAAATATATCTTACTTGATCAATGCTTTTGACAATAATTATAACAAAAGACTAAATTAAATGCATTTCCAACAACATATGCCATCCAGAACTGATAACTCTATTACATATTAATAATGGTATTTTTATGTCATAATTTTAAGACCATACTCTGGATGATTTAGCATCAGTTGATGTTGTTTTCCTGCTTTATAACCTTAAAATGGTCTAGGCATCATCTTATTTAACCTTATAGATAAAAAATGATCCTATCATTTTGAAAATCTTAAAACCAGACCTTTCTGTTTTCCAAACTTTCATTTAGGAAAAAAAATAGCAAACTTCAGAATTACTTTTTATAGCAATACCTTAAAAAGAAAAAAAACCCTACTATCTTTGTAAACAAAATGAATGCTTTTGTCTTATCCATTAGAAAAACAGTGGTCTTGGCCAGGCGCGGTGGCTCACGCCTGTAATCCCAGCACTATGGGAGGCCAAGGCAGGCGGATCACCTGAGGTCGGGAGTTCAAGACCAGCATGACCAACATGGAGAAACCCTGTCTCTACTAAAAATACAAAATTAGCTGGGCATGGTGGCGCATGCCTGTAATCCCAGCTACTCGGGAGGCTGAGGCAGGAGAAGTGCTTGAACCTGGGAGGCGGAGGTTGCGGTGAGCCGAGATAGTGCCACTGCACTCCAGTCTGGGCAACAAGAGTGAACTCTGTCTCAAAAAAAAAAAAAGAAAGAAAGAAAGAAAGAAAAACAGTGGTCTCAAGAAACTGTAGTTTAAAAGTGGTTAGCTAAGAATATAAAATCTCAAATTTAGGAAGTCATTAAAAGAGAAAAAGGATAAATAGTTTTATTATGAACTTTTGTGCGTGTGATAATGGGATATAAATGACTTTGAAAGGTGATATAAATTCTTTTGTAGACTCAAAGACAGAATGAAAAGTGACCTTAAGGAAAATAAAATAACTGCTGTCCATTACATGGCTATTTGTTCTACATATTCTACATTTTCAGAATTGGAATTGGTACACTTGCTTCAACACTGCAACAGAATGAAACTCCAGATGCTCACAGATGGTAAACCTACAAACTTAATTAAAACTCATGCTTTATTATCCCAAAACAGGAAAATTGAGAAAGCCTTGCCCAAAGAAAATGTTTATGTTTTCTCCTTCTCATCTCCAACCATCCAGAAAACTTTAGGGGTCATGGGCATGGAATAAAAACCCCTTCTTGTTGCCAAGCCAGAAAGTACAATAGAGTTACAGACCACTAACCTAAATACTGATTCAAATTCGTGTTCAACGATTATGAATTGTGTACTGTGTACCTAGCACTATATTACTGATTTAATCTAGGTTTAATGAGAGTATTATAATAAGAAATTAAATCCGCAATCTTCCATCGACAAATATGTATTGAGTGCTTTTTAGATGTAATATATATTTGATTGATTTTTTTTAGTTAATGAAGGCACAGTTTAACCTTATTTTCAAATATACTGAAATAAAATTAATTGAATATCCTGTATATGTTTGTGTAAGTTTTAGGATCTTAGCAGTATTTCTTCTTTTTCTTGTGAATCTTTATTATGTTTTCACAATGAGTCATACCTAGGTAGACAATCTTAAAATTTAGACTGTGTTAATTGATAAACGCAGTTGCTAGTCTCCCTGGATGGTCACTAATGGTGGGATATACTATGGCTAAAAAAGAGAAATATAGAAATAACAATCTATTCTGACTTTTCTGTCCTTCTTTAGTTAGTTGTTCATATGGAAGAGGTGATTTGATTTAAAATAATGTTACTTCTATTGAACAGAAATCCCATACACCCCCTATTAGTTGCATTAATTCTCCATAGAAACAGGAAAATATCTAAATTGTTTTCTTCTTGTTGATAAGGTATATATCATATGCTATCCTTGGAAAAGTTGTTTTTTTGTAAAAACAGTTATCCGTAGGCATCAAAATGAAGGGCAGAATTCAAATTACATTATGCCAATTATTTAATGACAACTTTTAGCATAGTTATTTATCTGAATGTCTAGATTCTATGTTATGAATTAAATTAAGGTATTTTTAGACAGGGTCTCACTCTGCTGCCCAGGCTGGAGGCTGCAGTGCAGTGGCTCTATCATGGCTCACTGTAGCCTCGACCTCCCCAGGTTCTGGTAATTCTCCCAACTCAGCCTCCTGAGTAGCTGGAACTACAGATGCGCATCACCACATCTAATTTTTCTATTTTTTTGTAGAAACAGGGTTTCGCCATGTTGTCCAGTCTGGTCTTGGACTCCTCAGCCTCCCAAAGTGCTGGGATTACAGGTATGAGCCACGGTGACTGGCTCTTTAATCTATTGACCTTTTAAAAAGATTAAGTTTGAAGACTGTCACATATTTGAACCATTTTGTTTGTTTTATTCACTCATTTTGGTTGGTCTTTGGTGACTTTTCCTGCTTTTTTATAGTCAAATGCAATTTGAGTGTCTAGGATAGTTTTTATGTTTTCTAAGCAGGATGGCTTATTTCAGGCTGTTTATTCATTTCATGAATAAACTTTGGTTTATTTGGTTCATTCATTATTTGGATGTTTTTGGTTTTTGTTGTTGTGGTTTCAGTTAGGGAATCTTATTCTTACTAATGGTAATCATTTTGTCTTCACTATTGCCATATTTCTGTATTTAATTTAGTTTATTTCCTAGTTATATTGACTGGCAGTTCCAGAGAAATAGAAAACAGTGGTGCTTATAAATAGCTTTTTGGCTTTTCCTTATTGCAATGAGAATGAGTGTTCTGCTTCATATTTAAAAATGTTCATTGTTAGGCACATACTCCTCAAAAATGAGTGCCTGATTATTACAAATGGACTTGCGTGAGACTGTAGATAGCAGATATACGCATAACTCTCAAACCGGAAATAACCAAAATATCTATCATGGATAGAATGGATAAGTAAACTGTGATATGTTCATATAGTGAAAAAACCACTCATCAGGAAAAATAACAGCAAAATATTGATACATGCAACTACAATGACAAATCTCAAACTAAATGTCATGTGACAAAAGCTGACACAAAAGACATATTGTATGATCCCATTTATAAGAAATTCAGAAACAGGTAACATTGATCAAAGGAGCTAGAGATTGTGGTTAGAATAGCAGTTCCCTGCACAATGGTGAATGATCTCTAGGGGCCTTTTGTGATGTAAGCAATAATCAATATTTTAATACTTTGATCTGAGAGGTACAAATACTTCCAGATCAAATATTTGTACCTCCCCTCCCATTAAATACATGTACCTCTCAGGTCAAAATATTAAAATATTGATTATTGCTTGCATAAAAATACTTTTTTATATAGGGCTTTTCCTCTGTACTTACAGTTTGCACATTTTACTGCATCTGTTTTACCTTAAATGAGTAAAACAAATTACAACAGTAAAAGAATGATGAAGAAAGACTTTCATTTTATCCAAAATAGAGTAGCTTATGGTAGATAAATGACCCCACTGAGAAAATTAGATAGATCATGTAATATTAGAGAAAACAATGTGTTTCGGGATATCAATGAGCTTCCAAGGCAATTAGGACTTGAAGAGCCAAGACCTGTGCATTCTGTGAACCATTTTTCTCTTCGTACTGATTGCAAATTCACGAAGCACAAGTGTTGGAGAAATCCAGGTAGAAGGCTATGGCTAACAGGTAAAGAAGCCAGAAGAGCTTTGAGAAATGGCTTAACTCTAAGGAAAGCTAATGTGAAATTCAGTACAGCAAAAGCAGCTAGGAGTTAGAAGGCCAAGATCAGGGAGGATCAATCCTAAACAACGCACAGTTCTCTCTTAAAGGTATTTGAGGATTAAGCGTTTCAAGGAAGGGAACTAAAGAGACAAGCAGAAAGCCATCAAAAAGCAGACCAAGAGTATCTGCAATCTCACAGAACTGCAAAAATGCAATGAGTATACAAGCCACCAAATAATAGAAGCCCTAGCCATTGCTCAAGACTTTCAAGCAGTACTCACTGGACAGCTTCTTCTTAGTAGCGCAAATGTTCTAGAAGTAGGCAGAACCTTGCCTTGAAATTAGTCCGATTATTGTTGGGTTTAATATAGTTTTCTCTATATCAGAGGGTCAAATGAACCTTCTCTAGATAAAAAAACACATATTCCAGAACTTCCAAAACTTTTTATAAATGATGACTGACATTAAAAAATTAAACACCAGCTATACAAAGAAAGAACAAAAGGAAAACAGCTAGAGAAATCAACTTACAGATAATCCCATTGTTGAAGTTATCGGACAAAGATATTAACATAACTATGATTAGTATTTGAGGAAAATAGATTACAAGGTGCATTTTACCAGAGTTCCAGAAAACGTAAGAGAAAATATAATGGAGTGATAAAAACTTAAAAATAGAATGGTTAGCACATTAATATTGGTTCATGAGTTCTGATAAAAGTACCATACTATGGTAAGGTATTAACAATAGGGGAACTGAATGTAGGGCGTACAAGAGCCTGTAGTCCTATCTTTGCAACATTTATGTAAATCTCAAAGTTTTTTAAAATTAACTATTTATTTTAAAGATGAAATTATTTTAATTATGAGCTTAATAAATACATTAAGAGGAATTTTGAGAGAGAAAAAGAGAGAATTAATTAAAACTATAAGTGATAAAAATTGAGGCATGTATACATTAAGTATATATTTTAAATATATATATTAGAATAGAACATTATTCATCTTTTAAGAAGGGCAGCCTACGTTATTGACAACATGAACGACACTGGAGGACATTATGTTAAATGAAATAAGCAAGATACAGAAAGAATACTGCATGATCTCTCTTATACATGGAACCTAAAACAAACAAACAACAAAATGAGCTGAATAAATAGAAACAGATAATAAAATGATGATTACCACAGGTGAGGGGTGGCGATGGCAAATGGGGAGATGTAGATCAAGGGGTAGAAAGTTGCAGTTATGTTGGATGAATAAATCAAGAAATAAAAATACAGCATGAGTACTATAGTTAATGATTATCTATGTATAGTACAGTAGAAATTTTCTGAGTAGATTTTAGGTGGTGCTGTCACAAAAAGAAAAACATAATTCTATGAGATGGTGAAGGTGTTAAATTCTTACCTATAGTAATTATTTCACTGTGTATGTCAAAATATCATATTGTACACCTTACACTTACAGAATAAAAATGACGACAAGTCAGTAGAAAAGATCCAGAATAAAGTATGAAGAAAAAATGGATGGAACATTTTAGAAAAAAATCATAAGATAAATATAGAAAAGAGCGACTCCCAAGAGGTAAAGGAGATAGAGAAAAGGACTTTAAGCAATATTTGAAAGAATCATACATAAGACTTTTTCACAACTGAAGAAAAACATTTATGGTTTGGGTATTTGTTCCCTCCCAACCTCATGGTGAAATCTGACCCCCAGTGTTGGAGGTGGAGCCTAATGGGAGGTGTTTGGGTCATGGGGGCAAATTCTTCGTGAATAGATGAATACAGTCCGTTGGTGGAAGGTGGAGGGTGAATGAGTTCTCTTATTACTTCCCACAGGAGCTGATTATTAAAAAGAGCATGGAACAAAACGCACAGTCACATAAATAAGTTCTAATGTTTGATAGCAGAGAAAGGTGACTACAGTTAGCACTAATTTAAAGCCTCATCCCTCCCCTTCTTGCTTTCTCTCTTATCATGTATCCCTGCACACTAAGGCTTCCCTTTGCCTCCTTCCATGAGTGGAAGCAGCCTTAGGCCCTCACCAGGAGCCCAATTTTTTAGCCAACAGAATTGTGAGTTAAATAAACTCTTTTCTTTGTAATTTAACCAGTCTCAGGTACTTCTTTACAGCAACAACAAACAGACTAAGACAGATATCAAGCCACAGATTTTAAACACTCTGCAAACCAATCAGGATAAACATATAGAACATCATGTCTGGATACATTGATGTATCATTGCTGAAAATCAAACAAGAGAAAAATCTTAAAAGCATCCAGGAAATCAATAAAACTGATAGCTAACTTCTCAGCAAAAATGAATGACAGGAAACAATAAAATAACATTTTAAAAATACTAAAAATCAGCTGTTCCAGAATTTTATACTCAATAAAAATATTCTTCAAAAATGCAAGCAAAACAAGGACATTTCCAAACAAAGTGATGAGAGATCTTCACTGGCAAATTTCCCCAAAAACGTTTTATAGACAGTTTTCAGACAGAGGAAAAATCATACTACATAGAAAAATGGAAATGAAGGACACTGGAAAGAGTTAATATATGAATATTGGTGCTAAAATTATAATAAATATTTGTACAAAGTACCAATTTGTGATTTTCAAGATATTGTACAGATACGACCTTTCTTTGCTTGAATTCAGTGTAAGAATCCATCAAGATGAATAGCCTGTGGAACCTTCAGAGTGACCAGGAGACTCTTTTATGTCTGTTTACTTGGATGAAGCCAGATTCTCTCTGCTGACCCTAATATAGGGTTTTAACACAAACACACACATACATATCTATCTATCTATCTATCTATCTATCTATCTATCTATCCATCTATCTATTGCTCTCTTTCTCTCTCTCTCTCTATATATATATATCTCATATAATGCAATAATAGAAAAATTGGTATTAGGATTAGGGATAAATGAAGTTAAAGTATCCTAAGATCCATGACTTGTCCACTAAGTGGAAAGGGAATGAATTTGAAATATACTACAATAAATTTAGAATAAATGAAAAGAAATAGACTAGACTTGTAGATTGCCTGCTATTACCCACAGGTGTATACTCAAGGAACCTGGGCATGAACCAGGATACATTATTTGTTCATCCTAAAAGTGTAGAGAAACATCACATGTAATTAAGCAAATATGTACAATATAATACTGGCAAAGGGTGCTATAATGATCATGCACAATTTGCTAATAAAAGCAGTTAGAATTTCTAGTCCAAATATGGCAGATTAAAGTAAACTTCCTAAAAGAGCAAATCTGAAGAATGGATATAAGTTCTCTATGTGAAAACATGGAGGAATGCAAGTGTTACTGAGGCAGAGAACATAAAAAGACCTAGAAATTATAATGTGTTCACAGGAATTAAAATTATTCAGACTGGCTGAAGTGCCGGTGGAAAGAGGATCATCTTGTCTGTTTTAAATATTTCTGTATAAGCAGTGTATACATGTGTGTTTGATTTCTAATCATTGAGTTAGTGGCGGGAGGGTAGTTAGCATTTGAAGTAGCCTAATCAAGAACACATTTGAAAATTTTTAATCAGAAGCCACATTTCAAAGGCAGTTATTACATGTGTTTGAGTTTTATTTTTGATCAGTATTAACAAGCTTGTTAATTAGCATAACAAATGATAGAAATAACTTTTCATTGGTGAATTCATGATGTTCAAGATATTGTACAGATACGACCTTTCTTTGCTTGAATTCAGTGTACGTTTCCATCAAGATCAATAGCCTGCAGAACCTTCAGAGTGACCAGGAGACTCTTTTAAGTCTGTTTACGTGGATGAAGGCAGATTCTCTCTGCTGAGCCTAATAAAATGTTATCTGAAGCTTGCTACTTGTTGTGTCTGCCTCAAATAAATCTTTCATGCAAGGTTCTTAGGGAACAGATAATTCATCTAAGCTTTCAGAATGAGCTTAATAACATTTTTTGTTCCTTTTTTCATTAATAAAGTTTTGCTGATGTGACAGAATTATTTCTGAGACTTGCTTTCATTATAACACAGAGTTTGACAGTGAGATTACTGGGGGAAGAAACCTATGTAGATATTGCTCATTTCTAAATATTGGAATCTATCAAAACCTGCTGTCTGCGCCCCTCAAATAGTAGGTACGAATGATCGAGTTGGCTTAGATGGACTTGAACAAGTGAGCGTGTTGCATAAAACCTAGAGTACCACATCCTCTCCAGCACCTGTTGTTTCCTGACTTTTTAGTGATTGCCATTCTAACTGGTGTGAGATGGTATCTCATTGTGGTTTTGATTTGCATTTCTCTGATGGCCAGTGATGATGAGCATTTTTTCATGTGTGTCTGTTGGCTGCATAAATGTCTTCTTTTGAGAAGTGTCTGTCCATATCCTTTGCCCACTTGTTGATGGGGTTGTTTGTTTTTTTCTTGTAAATTCGTTTGAGTTCATTGTAGATTCTGGATATTAGCTCTTTGTCAGATGAGTAGATTACAAAAATTTTCTCCCATTCCATAGGTTGCCTGTTCACTCTAATGGTAGTTTCTTTTGTGGAGAAATAGGAAAACTTTTACACTGTTGGTGGGACTGTAAACTAGTTCAGCCATTGTGGAAGTCAGTGTGGCAATTCCTCAGGGATCTAGAACTAGAAATACCATTTGACCCAGCCATCCTATTACTGAGTATATACCCAAAGGAGTATAAATCATGCTGCTATAAAGACATATGCACATGTATGTTTATTGTGGCACTATTCACAATAGCAAAGACTTGGAACCAACCCAAATGTCCAACAATGATAGACTGGATTAAGAAAATGTGGCACATATACACCATGGAATACTATGCAGCCATAAAAAATGATGAGTTCATGTCCTTTGTAGGGACATGGATGAAACTGGAAACCATCATTCTCAGCAAACTATCACAAGAACAAAAAACCAAACACCGCATGTTGTCACTCATAGGTGGGAATTGAACAATGAGAACACATGGTCACAGGAAGGGGACCATCACACACAGGGGCCTGTTGTGGGGTGGGGGGAGCGGAGGAGGGATAGCATCAGGAGATATACCTAATGGTAAATGACGAGTTAATGGGTGCAGCACACCAACATGGCACATGTATACATATGTAACAAACCTGCATGTTGTGCACATGTACCCTAAAACTTAAAGTATATATATATAAAAAACACCTAGAGTACCTTGAAACAACAGACAGTGGTTTTAAACATCATCCAGAATGCAAATGTATATGGGAGCACAAAATAATTTTATTCAGGATAAAAAGATAACCAGATTGATATTTTAGAAAAAGCAGTAGTCAGTAATTTTTAAAAGATTTACAGAGAGTGTAGATGTGGAACAAATCAGAAGAAAGAACAATGCCTGTTGCTGGTTAAGGGAGAGAAATCTGTGGCCTGAACTAGAACAGTGGTAGTAGAAATGGGTTGATTGACTTAGACTCAAATTATAATGACAGGGTAGAATTACCAAAATTTACTTACTGGTGAAAGACGAACAGAACAATTTGCTGAAGATGATGAGGATGTTGAGGATCTGACTAGAAGTAGCTTAATTTATACTTATGTGCATTTTGAAAACTTGCATGTTTAGGATATGAGCATTTTCATCAAAATTGTCTTATATAATGACAAATCCCTTTATTATCTTGTAATTTTTAACTATTTCTGAATCTGATGAGAATTGTTGATTTCCTCACTTTGACATTGCATAACGGTGTCTACCTTACTGGCTAATTTTCAAATAAAGAAATATTTATTTTTAATTTCAACTCCGTTTCTGTTTTTAATAAATTGATGTCTGCCTTTTAACTGTGATTTTATTTTAATTTATTTAATTGCACTTTTCTAAGGTTTTATCTGAGTACTTCTTAATTTTCAGTCTTTCTTAAAGTTTAGAAACAATAACTTTTGTCTTTGATTCACTCTAGCCACAGTCTATATTTCTTGTTATCCTTTTTTTAAAAAACGCTATATGATTACAGAGTTAGATTTCTTTTTGAATGACTGAAAATGGATTTATTTTTAGTTGCAATAATTTGATTATTCTTTAGAGTTGACATTAATTTCTAGTTATAGTATAAATATAAAATGGATTTATTTATTTGATTGTAGTTCATATCTTCCCTGCTTCATTCTCCCCAAGTGAAATTACATATGCATTTCTAGATGTGTCCTCTGTTGTGTACATCATTTATTAGTTATTTTTAATTGAGATGTAATTAACATTTATCAAAGTATACACTAAATGTATAAATCGATCAACTTCTATATATGCATATGCTTGATTATGACAATCTAAATTAGATACATAATATTACCATTACGCTAGAAGATTCCCTCTTACTAATGTACAAGCTATATCCTACACATAAAATATTATCTTGTTTATAAAATATAGTCCTCATTTGTGTTAGGTTTCTTTTGCTTAAAACGGTATGTTTATGCAATTTATCTATGTTATTAAGTGCAGTAGCTCTATTTTTAAAATTATTATTACTATTAAGATGTAAGTATGTGTCTTTTTTGTTGATGGGATATTTGAGTTGTTTCAAGCTTTTTAATGAATAGAAGTTTATCCACATTTTTGCACATGTCTTTTGATGCACGTATGCACTTAATTTTCTCGGGTATAAATCTAGAAGAGGCAAGCATAGAGTAAATATATATTTGGCTATAACAGAAGCCACTAAGTACATATTCAAAGGGCTGCCCAGTTTATACTCCATCAGGAAGTGTATGAGACTTCCAGTTGATACACATTTTGACAAATATTTGATAATTTTAGTTTTGCTAAAATTTATTATTTAGTTTTTGTTTGTTTTATTAATATTTTAGCCACTCAAATGGTTGTATAATTGGAATGTTTTCTTCATAAGTAATGATGTTGAACACTTTTTCATATGCTATGGGCCATTTGGATAACCTCTTTTGTGAAGGGCCTGTGTGAACCTTTTTTGTATTTCTCAATTGGATTGTTATGGCTATTTCTTTAAGAATTCTTTTGTATTGTATGAGAATTTCTCAAGGTTTCCTTCTAATTACTGATGCAGGTTTTGCAATATCTAATTGGCCATCCAAAAGTATTTTTCAATCTCAAATATATTTTTTTCACATATTTCTTTTGGAAGTCACCTTTCTGGAACCTCAAATATTTTTATTAATACATATAAGGTCTTTAATGATTATTTCTAGAATACAAATTACATTTTAAAAGCACTTTCATATTAGGTTTTTCTCATTTAGGAACATTTATTGTGATTTCTTAGATTGTCTCTCATTGACTCCATTTTCAGGCCAGTTATGTCTAAGTAATAGAAATATGGCTGCCAAGCGTGCTGCACTGTCATTGCCAGAGTTTAACTGCTTTTTATAAAGGGAACTTTTCTGTTTGCAACAATTTCTTAAAAGTCAAGGCCTGGTATTTATGGGCCCAAAGATGATCAGGGCCATCAATTTGTTCAGAGAGATGGATATATCAGTTAGCTTAGACTTGAGTTATATGCCAACCCCAAGAGTAATTACTATGATCCATCTTACCCAGACAATGGGAAAAAGGGTGGAGTAGCATGGTTTCACCAAAGCTAAAGCACAGTACCTTCATTAGGATAAAGATGAATGAATACAAGGCAGGCAAGCTCTCCAAATGCACACTGTATGTATCCTTAAGAAGCGGGTCTACACACTTGTTCAATATTTGGAGTGGGCATTTTTTTTTTCTCTCAGAGACGGTACTGCTCCTTTATCAATTATTTTATTCTAGAACAAAGATAACGGAGACAATTTATGTTATTTAGAGCTTTAATTTTTCTTCATATTAGCAGTTCAGGTAAGCAGAAACTATGTGTTCAATAATTGCAATAACACCGTAGAAGCTACATTTCTGAGCTGAGAGGTGGGTTTTCTATATTTATTCTGTATCCTAAAGTTACCAAGGGACACACATTCATTAATTTCCAACTTACAGAACTCAGAAGTATCACTCAGTAGCGTCCCATCCCATTTTCCATACAATAGTAGTTTAGACAGAGAGCATGCATATTAATACCCACTATTCCTACTCTTAGCATACTGGTCCTCTGCTCATTCTCATTTCCAGGCATGAAAGTTCCAAACTCCAGGGTGATTGTACCTTATTAAACTTCTACGATCCAGACTGAGGTAGAAAAGCTGCTACTACAAGAGCCCCTTGTGCATCATGCTGAAAAAATTACTGAAAACGTTCAGTTTATGGCCTATGGTTGGCGCTCTTCTTTGATTTTCATCACTGACATAATTGTCATTATTTTTGTTCCCTTTCTCTTAGTCATTTCAACTGTGACCAGGGAGGGAAATCCCATCATATATTGCAAATCTGATTAAGTTTTATTTTTAAATGGTTAGTTTACTAAAAATAAATAAATAAATAAATAAATAAATAAATAAATAAAATCACATCCATCAAGGCATGAAGGGCAAACTGAAATGTTCCTATTCACAAACCCAGCATGGGTGTATTTTTTATTCTCAGCAAAAAAGTCCAGAACACAGACTTACCCACACTTGGGTTGGCACCCACCATGCTACCTTACTGATTTCACAGTGGTGACAAGGGATGACATTCTTTCTTATAGGCTTTAATTGACAATGCAGATTTAGTCATTGCCTTTATTTAGAGCTCTTAAAAGAGTTATCAGAAAAGAAGGAGATAACTTGATTGCCGTTAATTGATGGTCTGTCCAAAGATAATTTAACAGTGGGATAACTTTCTTTACCTAATCTAAATTAATAAACTTATTACACCTTTCCCTTTAATGAGAAGTTTTGTCAATACTTTGAGGCCTAACAGAATGACCTTTAGGAAAGAGGTAGTGTTAGGTGCTGCCAGTTGGCTTTATGAAGATGAAGAAATAAAATTTTCTTTAATAGTATACATAGTCCCAAAATATTACTGTGTCATCTCTCTCTCTCTCTCTCATTTATCTTTTCTCTTTTAAATTTAGCTTATTCATACATCTACTATTTCGTTTGGCATGGATTGTAGATAGAGCCACTGGAATATTTTTCAAGGATCTTGTTCTGTTCATAGCAGTCAATAAATGTTTATTCAAGTAACATTGATATGATTACTTATTGCTGCTGATGCCATATCTGTTCTGTGACCTAAATAAAAATTCAAGTCTTTGCTGATAATTTGGCACCATTGAAATGCATTACATTGACTTGAAAGGAGAACAAAAATGGACCAATAAGAAGCAAGCTATATAAAATGTAATAACTCTGAATTTAAATAGAAACAAAATAACATCATGCCAAGCAGGTATTTTTGTCCCTCACCTTAATTCGTAACAGGCATTTCTGTTCATATTTGGATATTTTTGCTAACTAGCATATTTGAAGGTTGCTGTAAGGTTGTGATCATGTGAAAATCTGAAAGGATGTATAAAACAAAAGTAGCAAGGTGGCAGTGACGGGGCGAAGGAACATCACAATTCTGTGAGAGTAGAATGATAAATTATCTGAGTGGATGGTTCTAGGGGGCTCAATTTTATGGATACCTGTTTCCCCTCTAGCACAGAGCTCTCATTGTCTTACAACAGAACTCTGATCTTGAAGAGAAAATTGTAGTCAGTAGGATTGAGTCTATTCTTATGCCCTGTCTTGGCAATAATTTTAAAGGACATATGTCTTTCAAATAATACTCTTGGTTTTGATGGTGGCAACAAGAGGTCAGTAAATTTATTAATGATAGAAGGAAGAGATAGAAATATATGAAGGTGAAAATCCCAAATCACGGCAATAAACTCCTTTTCTCGCAAAGCTGGATATAAAAGGAATACCATTAGAGAAGCTTAAATCAGACACCCTCGGAACCGCACAAAGTTTCAGTTTGTGTAGTTTTTTTTGCTATTTTCTTTTTAATTTAAAGGTAGAATCTTTGATAGCCTATAAGAAAATATTTACCAATTTAAAGTTTCCACCCACAATCCAGTCCAATTGAAGGAGCCATTTGTAGAGGCATGTTTATCTTGTGCTTTTGGCCTTCCATATCCTTGGGGTGACTCATGACTTCTAAGAATCAATGAAATTTTATTGACTCTGTACGCCACCTGCTTCCCCTGATGGCTTGCCCAGCACCTTATGCATACTTGGGCCATGCACTGACTATGCTTATTTGAATTGCTGTGCTTAGAGATAAGTCATTCCACAGCATTGTGAATTCCTTAAGGGTAAAGCCCATTTCTTATTCAGCACTGTATCCCCAGCAAGTAGCAGAGTGCTGGCTCCAAAGGGAGCTCAATAAATGTTTTCTAAATAAATGAGTGATTTAAGACAGTTGAAATTTTAAGTTGAGGGTGGAATGTGGTACGTTGTCTCATCTCTTTTAATTAGTCATGGAATATCTGTGGTAAATTTTCAATGTAAATTTTCAGAAATATGTTCAACTGGGGGACAAGACAAAGAAAAATGAGGAGATGAGGCTGAGAGTGAAATGTAAGAGGCAGTGTTGGAAGAAAAGGAGGTGCGTTGAGGTTAGCATCTATTAATTCAGACATTTATTCTTGATTAATATGCACCACCAGATATTCTGGATTTGGAAATTTTCTTAGTGAAGGACATTTACGCAGTAGAAATAGAGTGTTGAGCAAGACAGTTATCAAAGAATTGTTATTTGATAGGGGAAGATAAATTGTTAACTTCTTGCCAGTACGTGAATAAGCAAGGAAATTAGATACTGATACATGCTATGAAGAGGGTAAGAGTGGGTGAAGAGGCAGAGAGGCTAATGTGCCTGAGAAGTGCTCTCCCAAGAGGCAACATTTAATTTGAAGCTGAAAGATGAGAAGGAAGCAGTCATAGGAAGATAGAGAGAAGGAGTTTTTGAAACAGGAGAAAGAGCAAATGAAAATGTCTAATATGAGAAGAAGTTTCATATGTTCAAAAGACAGGGAAAAAATGCCACTGTGGATGAATTTATCAAACAAGGCATAGAGTGGGTAGAGATTAATTGAAAAGGAGGAAAGAAAATAGATCTTAGGAAATTTCACAGGTAGGGCTACTATTCACTGGTATGTATTTAGGGTGCTGGTGGTTAAAACATTGAAATATTTCTACACTGCTTGATAATAAGCATTAAACCTCCAAAGAGACATTCCAGTTCCCTAGCTTCTTGTGGTGTCAAATGAGGCCCTTGAGTCTCTATCAAGGCTACACTTCTCTCTCTACCCAATTTTGCTTCCTCATCTCCCTTACTGATGATCTTAAGGTCACTTCCTAATAATCTTCCTGAGCAATAAACTCTCTCAGAGTCTGTTTTCTGGTGAAACCAAAGCACAGCATGCATTAAATGGCATCAATGATAAAATTATCATTTTGTCCAGACACTGAAATTATTTCCTTAGGAAATAATTAGTGCCTTATATAAATAAACCAGATTAAACATTTTTTTCTAAACCAAATCAGAATAAAGAATGTTTTAATAGTTTTATTTTAATATCGTTTCTATTTGGTGAATATATAGAGAAATTCATGTAAAGTGAAAACTTTATGCCAAGACAAAATCATTTTTGAAAGAATTAAATTTGTGAGTTTAAAGATATCTACTATGAAATATATAGAGCTTATGTATTTCACTTCTGACTCAAATATTTTAATATTTTATATACAAAGAAAGATAACATGATATTAAACAATAGAAAAAGTGAGCCAATTTTTACATAAATTCAAAAATAGCATTCAGTTTATATTGTGGGGCAAATATCATATTTATTTCTTCAGTTCAAATCTTTACTAAATTGCATCTTAATAGCTGTAGCAAAACAGCCCATATGGTAGTAACTGCATAATATATTTATAAAGTGGCAATTTTCCACATACAGGATGTGTCAATTTTCTAAGAACAGAGAAGTTTCTTAATTACTGTGGTTGTTCCTTATCGCTACTTCAGACATTTTCTTCTTAATTCAAATCTACTGGGACATAGTTTATCCATGCAAGACAGCAACTCTAAGTTTCAACATATATTTGCATATGTAAAGTGGAACTCATGTTTGCACAGTGCTTTCTACATTTAGCCTAGCAGTCTCATGGAAATCCATTCATAAAGAAAATTTTTCAAGTATATGTACAGACATTGCAGGTGCAGGGACAGTTTTTTTCCCCAGCAAAGGTTACTGTATTTTAAAAATATCCATTCAAAAGAAAGCATATGCCAAGGCTTTACTATGCTTCAATGTGTAAATAGAATTGTCCCTCTTAGGATTTGTTGTATTCATGTATGTTCTTTCTTCCTTTCTTTCTTTCTTTCTTTCTTTCTTTCTTTCTTTCTTTCTTTCTTTCTTTCTCTCTCTCTTTCTTTCTTTTCTCTCTCTCTCTCTCTCTCTTACTCTCTCTTTCTTTCTTTCTTGACAGGGTTTTTGCTCTGTTGCCAGGCTGGAGTGCAGTGGCGTGATCTCGGCTCACTGCAACATCTGCCTCCCGGGTTCAAGCAATTCTCCTGTCTCAGCCTCTCGAGTAGCTGGGATTACATGCATGTGCCACCACACCCAGATAATTTTTGTATTTTTTTGTAGAGACAAGATTTCACCATATTGGCAAGTTGGTCTCAAACTCCTGGCTTCAAGCAATCCACCAGCCTCGGCCCCCCAAAGTGCTGGGATTATAGGCGTGAGCCACCATGCCCGGCTGTATATGTGTGTGTGTATGTGTATATATATAGATATATATGTACACATATATATATACACACATATATACACATACACACACACACGTATTTCTTTTATAACTTATATAACATATATTTATTTTATAACTAGGGAATAACTTGCCAGTGAGTTTGTGCTTGCTCAGATGGATCATGTAGACTCTGTATGTTCTGAACTCTTTTTTCTGGTTTCAAATTTAGAAGTATAATGTTAATGAAAGAAAAGGGATCAGGATATCAATAATCTGAATACAGACAGACAGAAATAAAAGATATGGAATATGTGAGCACTATGAGTTTGAAAGGATTATCTAGTCTAGATCTCTGCAAATCAAATACCTCTAGACTTCAGATAGGTTACTACTGCCCAGGTGTTGGAAAATAAGTAATGGTCATACTAGACAGAGCCAGTCCCTTCTAAAGGCAATCAAAAGAAAGATTTAAAAAAAAAGGAGCACTTCTGCAAGTCTTAGTCAGTGGGCCACCACTGAGGACCCCCGCTCATCTATCCAACCTTTTATTTTTCACTGATGTGAACCCGGAGTGCAGTGATTAGCCAGCTTGCCATACTAACACTTTGTATTTTCACAGTGAAGCTGATGGGAAGGAGCTAGAGATGGAACTGAAGTCTCCTGACAACTAGGGTGGAGCTCTTTCTCTCAGGAGTTGATACACTGGGAATAGAGTAAAGATTTCTCTCTTCAACTGGACACTCCCAAACTCCATTAAATCTTTAACAGTTAGTTTCAAATGCAACTAACATGTACTAGATTCACTACCATTTAATCCTCTTAGAATTGCTCTTTCCTAAATTACCCAGATTGTGAGGCAACTATGATACACAACGTCAGAAAAAAATTCTGTGTATTTATTTCACCTATGAAAAATAATTTCTGTTGGAGCAATTCTGTTAATTTTCCCTGTGTTGGTATTTTTAGTTTCTAAGTCAGGCATGCTGATGCACAAGAAAAGAAAGCAATTTACAACTCTGCAAAGAAATACAGCCTCTTCCACTTCATTTATGTTTCATCTTGATTATCAACACATTTGTCATCCCCCTGTAATTTATTCATTATTTTTACCAGAGGAATATGAAGGGAAAAAAAGAAGATAAGTGCACTTGTCAAAATGTGAAACAGATGCTCTAACAATGATTGGAGACAATTAATGTTCGCTGGAAGAAGCAACAGGCTGGGTTTGTGTTTAGCTTCAGATTTTTACAGCAAACAGACTTGGGGAAAATGCAAATGTGAAATAACGTTTTTATTTTCCAAGCAAAGAAAAACACTATTCTCTGATTACACTGTTGTGCATTTCTGTTATGATTTGACAGTTTAGATCTTTCAGCTAAATCATTAAGAACAATGGGAGCACAATATGAATTTTGAAGTGTGATTCAATAACACTTCCTTCTGAATCACCTGAAAATGTCTTAGGATGTTAAATGGCTGTAAGGTAGTGGACCACCAAGCAGAATGAAGATAAATGTTTATGTCTGATCACACCTTAATTCCAACTGGGCACAAAAAAGTAAGAGCGCCTCCACCCATCTCTGCAATATATCCATTTGCTCTTTTTGTAATTGAATTGAAGATCTTTCAGATTCATCACCTTCTAGACCTCTACAATCTGTTCCTCCTTCCTACCTAGGTACCTCCTCCTAAGATTCTACTCTAGACCTTGAATCACTAAAGTCTCATTCCCTGACTATCAACTCCTATTCTTATGTGTCCTGATATGGTTTGGCTATGTCCCCACCCAAATCTCATCATGAATTGTAGTTCCCATCATCCTCATGTGTTGTGGGAGGGAGCTGGTGGGAGGTAATTTAATCATAGGTGCGGTTACCCTCATGCTGTTCTTGTGATAGTGATTCATTCTCATGAGATCTGATGGTTTTATAAGGGGCTTTCCTCCTTTTACTTGGCACTTCTTGCTTCCACCATGTGAAGAACGACGTGATTACTTCTCCATCTGCCATGATTGTACATTTCCTGAGGCCTCCTTAACCATGCAGAACTGTGAGTCAATTAAACCTCTTTCCTTTATTAGTTACCCAGTCTCCGGTATGTCTTTATTAGCAGCATGAGAATGGACTAATACAGCTCCCTTACTTATCCTAGCCACTCACTCCAGCACTCTCAGTCTAACAATTTTCCAACCACATTGAATTCATTATTTCTATAATAAATATTCAATGATCTCCTGCCTTCAAACTCTTATGAGGATCAAACCACCCCATACCCAGTGTTAGACTCACTTCAGAGTTATGATCACAAATAGCAAATGTGCCCTCAACAACCTATATGAGACTTTAGAGTAGATTAGGCTGTCAGAAAATTAAATGCCAAGCACACAATGGTTTGACTGATGTTTACCCTCATTGATATAACAGGCCAAAGAGGATGTTCTGGTCAGGACATGAGATGACTCTTCTCAACTGACTATCCAGGGGCAAAAACTCCCTCCATCACCTGTCTTTGGCATCAACAGGGGATTAATGATTGTACCCAGCTGGAAGAAAGAAAATAAGGGGGCATAAAGAGGACTCCGCTGTTTCTCAGATGTTTTGTTTGAAAATGATACATGTTTTTCTGCTCACTTGCAATTAGATAGAGCTCAGTTCATGCCCACCATCTTTTGAAAGGCAATCTGGAAAATGAAGTCTAGTTCTGAGGCCAGGAAAAAGAGGTGTGCAAAGTATGGTTAAAGTTTACACAAATTTGTTGACAGCAATATTGGAGAAAATCAACTAACTGGGAAACAAAAATACACTCCAGGTAATTTGAATTTGAAGTGAGGGTCTTGCTATAATAAATTCAATTTTTTTCAAAAGATCTTTTTTTTTTTTTGAAAAAAGCCATTTATTTATTTCTTCATGAATAAATACAATGTTTGGAACATAAATATATCCTTATTTTATTTTCAGAATAAATTTCTAGAGAACTGGCAACATGCTCAATTGTGATTATTCAAGACTGCAGACATATAAGGTGAAAAAAACCTTCAGTAAATCTATATTGGCTTAAGGCCGCATCTTGAAAGTAATTGGAAGCGTTTATTTAAAAGATTCCCTCATATAATCTTCTTTTTCTTTCTCTTACTCTTTAATGTAGTAGTTTAATTTTATGGAGATCTATTTGCATTTTTCTTTATAAGGAAAAAAAGCATTTGTTATAATGTTGACTATAAAAGTAAGACATACCTATAACAGAAAACATGAAAAATATAAAAGAGCATAAAAATGAATCAATTTAACCTCTCCAGCTGGGCATGAGTTTTAAACAGTTTTATTTCCTACTATTATAAGCTGAAGTATATTATTTCTTGTGTGTCCACAGTTTTATCTTGTTGACTGTTATATCTCCAAACACTAGCACAGTTCCAGGTACACAGTAGAAACTCAAAAATAGATTTTGAATTTTAAAAATAGAATTCCTTTCCTTGTTTCCTTCTGCACAGTTTTTAGATAGTTGAGATTGTTCTGTATTAATGAAATAATGCCTACTCAATATCTTTTGCTTAACTATTTCATACATGATAAAAAGTTTTTTGTTTGTTTGTTTGTTTGTTTTGTGTTTGTTGAGACGGAGTTTCACTCTGTTGTCAGGCTGGAGTGCAGTGGCGCAATCTTGGCTCACTGCAACCTCTGCCTCCCGGGTTCAAGCGATTCTCCTGCCTCAGCCTCCTGAGTAGCTGGGACTATAGGTGCGTGCCACCACACCTAGCTAATTTTTGTATTTTTAGTAGAGACGGGGTTTCATCAAGTTGGCCAGGATGGTCTCCATCTCTTGACCTCGTGATCCGCTCCTGCCTCGACCTCCCAAAGTGCTGGGATTACAGGAGTGAGCCACTGTGCCTGGCCGTTAAAAAGTTTCTATAAACGCCATGTTCAATATCTGCACATAATAATCTCATATGGACATATCAGATATTATCCAGTTAGGCCCTATTTTTAATCATTTAGATGGATTCTAAAAGTTTGCTTCAAGTATTAATAATTTGGTTTTAAAATATTTTAGATGGAGTCTACTGTTTACTTGCCTAAATCCATTGACACAGCTACACAAAGCCTCCCTATACACCGCCCCCTGCCCTTTACTTCTACATAATGGAGTTGTAATTGATTGGTAAGTCAGTGACTATGATTTCTAGCCTGTCCTTCCAGCTAGATGTGCCCAGGTAACTAGGTTCCTGCCAACAAATTTAACTGAAGGTCTCACATACTTCTTTCAGGACAAACCTCATATTCACAAGATATAAGTAACCTGGGTCCCTAAATCTTGAAATGGAGCATTCACCTCTGATGATTACATGAAAGAGAATTCCTTGTTCCTGAACCAACATTACTTTGGTTTTCCTGTAACAATAGCTAGGGTTTTTGCTAGTAACTCATACAGCCATACACTCCATCAATGAATATGTTTTCAGCCTGCGCTAGAGACTGAACCATCTGTTGTGATCGTGATCCACAAGTGTTCTTGTCTAAAGCAGAAAACTATGTTTTTAAGAACCACTTTTCCCGTGTGCTTTCAAATCAGAGTTTACAAATGAATGAATAATAGACTGGAGGTTGATTTCCACTTGGAAATCTGTCATATAAAAGTCAGGCTGACCACCTGCTTTGTTGGATTCAGGAATACTCTTGAAATGTGATTCTTAAATTTTGATGTGAATCAGAATTACCTGGAGGGCTTGCTGAATCAGACTGTTGAGTCCAGCCCCAGAGTTTGTGGTTCAGTAGATGTGGGGTAGGGTCAAATGCATGCATTTTTAAAAGTAAGTACACATTGTAGAGCAGTTTAAGGTTTATAGCAAAATTCAGGAGAAGGTACAAATTTTCCATATACTGCCTGCCCCCATGATAACATGCATCAGTATGCTCCCAGACAATGCTGATAGTGCTGCTCTTGACGTTACACTTTGAGAACCACTATTCTTGAGGCGGCAGAGCTCAATTCTTCTGGAATGACAAAAAAAAAAAAGGTGGGGGGGCATTAAAACAAAAATACCTTCTCCAGTTCATTTCTTTGAGTAAGTTTTAAAGTAACTTTATAAAAGTCAGCATTTTCTCCATACAACAATAATTATTCAAGCTATTTTACTTGTCTTCCTATCTCTAAATAGGTGTAAATACTTTGAACATGTAGTCTTATGGCTGCCTTTTTTTTCCTATGCCGAGGGAGCTCTACTGAACATGTGAAGGAACTAACACTCCAGAAGTCAAATGATCCACATACCTATTGGATCATTGGTCTGTGACAGAGAATGCTTTTTTCCCTTACTAGCTCATTCCAATCATCAGATGGTTAGCTTATCGCTGCTGCTTAACAGTTTCAATGATTCACTTGTCATTAGGGCTATTAATCTTCATGGTTTAACAGAGAATTATAGACATCAAAAATTGGGAGAAAAATCTGACCACTGAAACCCACAGCACAACACTTTTCACTCCTTTATTTTGACCATTTCATTGGCATATAGAACAGAACTGCCTACTTCAGTGTGTGGGAAGGTAATGTTTAAAGATACCTATCTCAGGCCTACGAAGCATTCACCTAAAAGAGCAGATGCCTGGCAGGTAGGATGCAAGAAAAGATCCTTGATGAGTTTATTGGAAGGCTTCTTACAAACCCTTTTCAATCATGTCACTTACCCATATGTTTCTTCATAGCAAACGTACAACATAAATGCTATTATTTCCATTTTACCAATGGAAAACTGAAGCACAGAGGTCAAGGAACTTGTCCAAGACCTCACAGCTAGTCACTGCTAAGGCCAAGGTCAAATCAAGACAATCTGACTACCATGTCACCCACCCTGTCCTCTGGATGGAAGTATGGTTTTTCTGTCATCATTCTGCAAAATCAGGATTTGGTGTTGAAGAGGGTATCTTCACCATCAATCATTCCAGCTGCCTCTACACTGACTAGTAGCATCCATAACATATTTTAATGCCAGAAAACAAATAGTAGTGCTAATTTCAGTTCAATTTTCATTCTCTGCAGAAAGTGTATCATAAATGATTATTGGTATATAAAAATACATGCTCCAGAAGATACAGAGATAGATACTTGTAAAAGTGAACTAAAAATTTTTGCACTTTCTGAACAAAGCCCACCTCTTTTAGGTTGTAACCTTGCCAAGAAAATGATTGTCCTTTACAATATTATGTATAGTTATATGCTTTATATTTATGGAAATCTGATGTGTGACACAGAACGCATAGTGTTGGTAACTGTGAAACTTTTTTCTTGGGCAAATATCCTCAGAGAAGTGAATCATGATTTTTAATTAAGAAACTTCAATTGCATAAGTCCTACTTTCTGAATATTCAAGGTCTTTAATTTTAATGCAATACCACTTTATATACCTGCCCTAGAAGTGAGGCAAACTCACAGTGATTCTGTATCTCCAGGTCTTAAGAGAATTACCAAAGGTCACTATTATGACCAAGACTGAAAACCTTCATAGCTTTGCTTTTAAAAAATTTAAACAGGTCACAGTAGCAGTGACAGCTGTTGGCATTTGATACCTTCCCTGGAAGTATCAAAAGACTGTCTGAGTATAATGGCCTAAGGCAAAACAGCTGAACCAGGTATCTATGAGACCAGCTTCAATGATCCAGAAAAGTATGTTTAGGACGTTGTAATGACCAATCTCATTCAGAGAGGTACCCTAACAGGACACCACACATATTACCATGTTATATTTAAATACGCATAACTATCATAACTAAAATACTTAATTCAAAAATAATAAAAGATGATTGTATCATATATTTGGTGTGAAATTATTTGAGTATTTTGGAAGTTTAGGTATGCTAGCATTTAAATTACACCATTGTTAAAGTTTGGATTGATTCATTATTCAAATATCTTAACACTCCATCTTAATAGGAAGAATGACCCCCTAATATTATGTTTTATTAGGCAAGCACTTGATGCTGTCCCATCGCAAGTTTCTTGCAACTTGGAGCCAGACATCTGGGGTTTGGAATCTCTGTATTGCCACCTATTAGCTCTCAGGCTTTGGGCAAAATGACTTACCTTCCTGAGTTAATCGTGTCTTATGGATAAGATATTCACAGAGTGGGATGAGATAAGAAAGAAACCACTCATAGCATAGTATCTAATATAAGCTAAGTATAATATAAATTTATCCATGCTTATTACAACATGGCTGGTCTTTTTACGTTAATGTATGTATGGCTACCTTAGGAGGATTTGGAAAAATGCTACTGATAAATATGTCTTTCTCACTGAGAAGTTATTTATGCAAAACAATTTCTTTGGATAGAGAGAATTAGCAGGTAGATGCAATTAGGGATATGAAATTTCAGCTGATATCAGTTTTGCATGTCTTTAAGGTAAATTTCTTTGAAGAATTTATCTTTTCTTTTTCTTTAGGTGAATTCCTTTATTATGTAGCTTCTGATAGAAGAATGAGCTCAGAACAAATTTCATTAAAAGGGCAGAAAGGTTTTGAGACTGTGTATATGATGAGGGCAAATGTTTAACAAGGAATTTGGCACATAATTAACTGTATCCCTTTTGCTTTACTCATTTATCCAATATATAATTTTTGAGCAAATATTATGTGCCAGCCAAATAAGCAAAGAACTAAGATAAAACTAATACACATTACAGTTAATGCCTTTCTTCAAGAAGTTTACATTCGATTCTAAAACTTCTTCCAGTTAAATGTGATACACTAAATTTCACTAAAGCTATAAATTATAAATTTGTGTTATAATTGTGAGGCAGTTTTAACAGGCTTGTTATAAAAAAATTAATGCTTTTATTTTTTGATAAATGTTCATTATTCCTTAAACTTTGTCACTAAGTAGTGTTTATAATTCCCCATTTTATAAAAATAAATGTATTGATATGGGTTGGCTGTGTTCCTACTCAAATGTCATCTTGAGTTGTAGCTTCCATAATCCCCACGTGTCATGGGAGGGACCAGGTGGAGATAATTGAGTCATGGGGGCAGTTTTCCCCATCTTTTTCTCATGATGGTGAATGAGTTCTCCTGAGACCTGATGGTTTTATAAGGGAATTTTCCCCCTTTTGCTTGGCACTTCTCCTTGCTGCTGCCATGTGAAGAAGGATGTGTTTGGTTCCCATTCACCTTCTGCCGTAATTATAAGTTTCCTGAGGCCTCCCTAGACATGCTAAACTGTGTCAATTAAAGAAAAGCTCTTTTCTTTATAAATTACCCAGTCTTAGGTATGGCTTTATTAGCAGCATGAGAACAGACTAATACAGGTATTATATCTTCTTAGCAAATATTTAAAATGCATGTTATAATCTCAGTTTTACAGATGGGAAACTGAGACACAGAGAGGTTAAGTAACTTGTCCAAAATTACATGGCTAGACATTGCTAGGGCTAAGCTTGAATCAAGACAGTCTGACTCCAGATCTGAACAACTGAAATTTTAAGGCAATATTACTCCTGATTCATGTGGGAACTAAAAATATTGGCCTCAGAAGGATCAAAATGTGTTCAGTGTCACTAGGAATCTCACCTTCATTCCTAGGCTCCTCTCTTTTGTGTTGCCTGAATATATTTATTATTCATATACACAGTGTCATTGACTAATATTGTTCTCTGCATTTCCATTTTGTTTCCTCCAAAAAACCTCCAATGAAAGATATGAGACTTGCTTGAGTGCTAATATCCCTGTCACTTTAAATATTATTTTTTGATATCTGTTTTTTATAATTTGATCTGAACTTTTCTTGTTTTCTTCTCTTTTTTGCAGTTCAAATGCAATTTATTTTTTATTGCATTATATAAAGAGTAAGTCTGATATGGTGTTATCATAATAGCTAGTACATAAGTTGTTTTTTTATAAAAAAATACTTAGCTTGTGCTGGCACTGGAATAAATGCCTGACATGTATTATCTTATTTAATTCTCATAATAATTCAGTAAGTTTGGCACTGCTTTTATCATCATTTCATAGGGTATAAAATGGAGGCTTATAAAAAACAAAAAAGTAGGTCAAAGCATTTTATAAAGCGATTGGCTTTTAAAATGGAAAATAAACATGTCAGGATTTAAGTACAAGATTAGGAGAGGCCAAGTGCCAAACTCTAAAGCACTGGTGGTATTTGAAGAATAAAGACTTGGATTTCTGTTTGGGTTCCAGCTGAACAGTGTGTACTCAAATGAATTACTTGGGTTCTTTGACTTTAGTTAGCTATCTTTAGTTTAAAATGCACAGCATTGCTTCATTGATTGTACATTTATTTATAGTGCCTACTATGTGCCAAAACCTGAATAGAAGATGCAAGGATGAATAAAATACCTTTCATCAATGACCTTAGAAGACATGGTAATATAATATTTATATTATAGAGGCATGCAATGATTGAACAAATCAAAAGACAAGACAAATCAAAAGACAAGTGATATGGAGACACACATTGCTATTATGTAGGTGAAGACTGCGGGTGGTAAAAAGAAGTGTGTACATGGGGTTTCCTTCTTAGATAGAGCTTTTGTGTTTCTGTTTTACAAATCTGTGGCAGAAATCCATGCCAAGGAGAATATTCTGAGTCATGCAGAAGGTCAATTTTAGAAATGCTTTTATTCATGGACACCTTCACGAAGAAATTGTTATATTTTCCAATTGAATTTCAGAGAGAATGTGACAAGATAGGTGGAAATGTATTCGAAACTGCATGCATTTTATCTTGAGTTTGCTAGTCACATGTTTAATATCATAGGCTATACAAGTAACTAGGATTCCTAAATAAGAGACTTAAATATTTTGATAATTTCTACAGTATTAGTAAAAGTAAATAATTATCCATGCATTAAGGTAATTATCAACAGTGTTTGGAGACATGTTAGTAACTGAGGACCACTCACTAGATATTATAGCATCATTAACAAAGAGTACTAAACATTTGACAAAAAAAAAGTTATTTATATCATCTCTTCAGAGGTTTGAAACTACTATTTTAAGATGTGCTGCAGAGAAATCTAAATAATTTATTTGAATGACTGATGAAATGAAATGCATTCTATTTAGACTGGTATTAATATAAATACAGGATTCCTCCAGAAACACTTCACATAATTACATCATTTGTAATGTTAAATTTAGACAATTTTGACACATACTAGTTCTAAGTTGGTATTTCAAAACAGTTCTCAAAATTAATACTTCCCTACATTAAGATGAGGCTCCACTACATGAGAATTACAAAATAAGAGAGAAAGGATTGCAACAAATTAAAAAAATAGTCATTGCTTTGATTTTTAAAAGGAATGAAAGCAGAATACAATCACGTTTTCCTCTGTGATCTGGCTTGTTTTGTTTTGTTTGGTAGCTGATTCTACTTCCTGCCATGTACTTCATTTTAACCTTTGGACTTTCTTCCCTCTGAGTTCATTATTTAATTACAGGACATGCAATCCTCTGGGCTTCATCCCCAGCCTCTGCAGTTCCCTCCACACTTGACCTCCCCAGAAGCCTCAAAGCTCCACTCACTAATCTTGGTCTCAGGTTGGAGGGATTATTGACAGAAGCCCAACTCCCTTGGGTTAAGCGTCTCTTCACTTATGTTACCAGTGTAACCCTGCCTGCTACCATATTCTTTCTGATCTCTCTGTTTCTGTGTCCTATCACATTGAGTTAATTTTTCTATTATTTTCTATGGGCCTAGGTCCTTCATTTTAAGTGGTCTTAAGCAAGGCAATGTTTCTGAAACTTCATTTATTTTTGTATCTTTGTCATGATTTTCGCTATTCAAGTTCCACTTGTATTGCTGTTTACATAGTACACTATTTTTAAATTAATTAGTATTTTTTTAACTTAATTTTGCACTCTAATTTCTTTGAAAATAAAACTCAATATCTAAGGTATATGAAAAAAAAAACCCTCACCTTGCAAAAAAAAGCAACTACAATTTAAACTCCATGAAGGCAAAAATCACTTGATCAAAGTCTCTTCAGATACTGTTGCATATCTCAGGACCTTTGTTTGACGAATATGGGAATTAACATGAAGTACTGAACGTAGCAACAATAAACTGAAGTTCTCTCCTTTCTGCAATCAGAATGACCAAAAGAAAACAGGATCAAAGTGATACATTTAAACCACAGTGCAGAATTTCTCTAACCTCTAATTTCTAACATAATTTTAAAAATAAGCAATACATATTAAACATAATAACCACTAACAACTCAGTGAGGAAAGGAGCATGATTTAATGCAGTCAACTTCCCAAACTGATGATGCAGGGATGGGAGCAGAAGAGTCTGGAACAGAATAAAGGGGTACAAAAGAGCTTAGCTCCTTACCCCAACTGTGCTCCCCAAGAACCATAGTGACAAGATGACATTACTATTTCCTGGTATGAATATAAATGAAAAAACATAGATATTAAAAGAGTTGTTCCATTTAATACCTAAAAGGCTCCTGGTTTATGACTATGTATTATATAATTTTGTGTAGAGTTTTCTCAGTTAGCTTTTCAGCATTTCTTTCTTTTGCTGTGATACTGCATAAAACACAAAATATAAAAATTATTAAGGTGAGTCCTGCTCGTAAGGAAGGTTATGTACCAACCATCTCTATGATTAATTGAAAAGTCTTTATGCTACAAAATGCTTGCCTATGTGGTCTCTGAGGTTCATTTTAATTTATATACCCTAAACTATATTCAGTTTCGTTACAAAATCCTTTAATAAAAAGAGCTGCCAAAACTTTACACGATTAAAAAGGAAGTCCTTGCAAGCTGAAATTTTACAAAGCACATCTTATAGGTGATGATATATTAAATAAAAGGTTACTTTAATAATAATTTTTTTTGCCAGCATAGCTTCAATGCCATATAAATGTTTCCTATTCAATTACCTGCTCACATTTTTCATCTTCACTGATTTTGCAATGATCAGAATATTTCTCTTAAACCCCACTACATTAATCCATCAAAGTGCTTTTTTCATTAGGTGATGAAATTTCCCACCCAGAATATTGCCACGGAGGATGATGACATTTCCTATTGTTTCCACTTTACACTGTTACTTGTGAGGATATTTTTATTCTTCTAACCTCCTATTATTCAGGAAGCACAAGGGATTCATGATGCAGAAGGGAAAATTAGAAATCCACCAGAAGCAGACCCTTTGAATCTTTCAAAGGACCCTTTTCTGCTTATCCTCAGTCTCTCACAGATTTACCTAATTAATCACCTTTCTATTGATTAATTACTCACAGCATTTTGTCAGTGGAATGTTCATTTACTGCAGAGCCAAGCTCAAAAAGGAAAAAAATAAATAAAACAGTCCACATTGTACACATTGTAGCAGGCATCAGAACATCAAACAAGGAAGACATCAAAAGCTCCTCTGAGGAGGATGATGGCTGAAAAACATAAACAGACTCCCTTCAAAGACTAACCTACTCAACAAGGTAGCGCCTTATACCAGATAGTGGGTAGAGAACACTCATTTCTTTGACTCAACTTTTATGCTGTTGGTTTCTTCTTTTGTTTTTAGGTTACCTTAATATTTTGATGACACACAGCTAACAGATTTGCCGGGAGCATTCTAAAGGTTTCATCAAAATATGAAATGATGAAGAATAGCTGCAATTGTTACTCTGGGTTGGTACTGAGAGCAATGACTTCTGTGTTGAACTGAGAGGAAAGAAAATCTTTATCTCCTCAAAATCATTTCCTTTCACCTCCTGGAACTCCTGCATTTGCATCATTGCCTCTTTACTATCTTACTGATATTTGCACACTTTGACATCTCGATGAAATTTGAGAGTACCAGATGTAGGGGCAAGGCTAGCTTTGGCCGCAAGAAGAGTGGGGAGAGTACGAGAATAGGAACACTGAAGTATTGTATCGCCTGTTTTACAATTTAGCTTAGACTAGTTCTGCTGATCAAACAATTCCCTAAGTAACAGGTACTTATTGATTTGTGTATGGGAAGTAGGCTAGTATAGAATAAATATCTCTTCCTCTACAAAAATACGTGTTAGCTACGAGAATGCATGAATAAACCGTGATGCGCAATATGGTAAGATAGTGACTCTCTGTACAAGAAGAGGTTTTGAAAAGGGAATGTTCAACATGGACTAAAGCAGTAAGAGGCATTTTCTTGTGAAATCAATAGTTAACAAGGTCTTAAAATGTAAGTATTGTTTTCTAGGCAGAGATTGTGTTTTGGTAGGAGGTGAAGGGGAGGGCAGAACAAGAAAGGCAAAAAGGTCCAGGAATCCAATAATGGTTACAACTGGGCAGAGCAATTCTGGCTTTCTCCAAGTTTGCTTTTAACTCCCAAGGCAGACAAATGGAAGGAGTGGAAAAAAAGTTGGGCTTCAGGCCGTTAACAAAAAGGGCTGGAAATATTGCCCAATTTTATGCATTAAATCTACATCCACTTAGTTAAATAATTAGAGGTCACTATGACTGGAAGTATGGAAATGTCGCAAAACTTCATGCTTGAGATGGGTAAATGGTGCTTTGGCATACAGGAGATTTGTTTCACTGAAGCTCAGACTCTCCTAAGACCTGGTAGGTCTAAAAAATTCCATGATATTTACTTGTTTTCTTCTGGGGCTCATTTTGTTCTTTTGAGGCTGCTTTCACTATCACAAACTTGTACCCAGTGTTGCTCAAGAAATTGAAAAGGAGGTGGATTACAAATGCTTATATTTGATATGGGGAATTAAATGTTGCACATACACAGGTACAAATCAAACCAATAGGAGAACACCAAGGTCTCATTAGAATCGTGAAAAATGCTGAGTTTGTTATAAAACATGCATAAGTGTGTCAATGTGTAAATGTTTGATATTAGTGATTATTAACAGGGTATAGCTAAGGAGTTGTCCCCCCTCCCCATACTTCACACTGTTCAGGCCTTTAGGAAGCTTTTTCTGACCCCCAGTATAGGGTTAACCCTTACCCAAACCTCATGCCACCCTCTGGACAAACCCATACTCCTCTCTATACATCTCTGTGAGATATCTCTTCATAGTAATATCACTGTGAAATGTTTTAATTTACTGTCTTTCTTTCAGATTAGAATAAAGCTCCATGAAAACAGACTCTGACTACTTTGTTTTTATTTTTATTTTTATTTTATTTTATTTTTTTATTATACTTTAAGTTTTAGGGTACATGTGCACATTGTGCAGGTTAGTTACATATGTATACATGTGCCATGCTGGTGCGCTGCACCCACTAACTCGTCATCTAGCATTAGGTATATCTCCCGATGCTATCCCTCCCCCCTCCCCCCACCCCACAACAGTCCCCAGAGTGTGATATTCCCCTTCCTGTGTCCATGTGATCTCATTGTTCAGTTCCCACCTATGAGTGAGAATATGCGGTGTTTGGTTTTTTGTTCTTGTGATAGTTTACTGAGAATGATGATTTCCAATTTCATCCATGTCCCTACAAAGGACATGAACTCATCATTTTTTATGGCTGCATAGTATTCCATGGTGTATATGTGCCACATTTTCTTAATCCAGTCTATCATTGTTGTACATTTGGGTTGGTTCCAAGTCTTTGCTATTGTGAATAATGCCGCAATAAACATACGTGTGCATGTGTCTTTATAGCAGCATGATTTATAGTCCTTTGGGTATATACCCAGTAATGGGATGGCTGGGTCAAATGGTATTTCCAGTTCTAGATCCCTGAGGAATCGCCACACTGACTTCCACAATGGTTGAACTAGTTTACAGTCCCACCAACAGTGTAAAAGTGTTCCTATTTCTCCACATCCTCTCCAGCACCTGTTGTTTCCTGACTTTTTAATGATTGCCATTCTAACTGGTGTGAGATGGTATCTCATTGTGGTTTTGATATGCATTTCTCTGATGGCCAGTGATGATCAGCATTTTTTCATGTGTTTTTTGGCTGCATAAATGTCTTCTTTTGAGAAGTGTCTGTTCATGTCCTTTGCCCACTTTTTGATGGGGTTGTTTGTTTTTTTCTTGTAAATTTGTTGGAGTTCATTGTAGATTCTGGATATTAGCCCTTTGTCAGATGAGTAGGTTGCAAAAATTTTCTCCCATTTTGTAGGTTGCCTGTTCAGTATGATGGTAGTTTCTTTTGCTGTGCAGAAGCTCTTTAGTTTAATTAGATCCCATTTGTCAATTTTATCTTTTGTTGCCATTGCTTTTGGTGTTTTAGACATGAAGTCCTTGCCCATGCCTATGTCCTGAATGGTAATGCCTAGGTTTTCTTCTAGGGTTTTTATGGTTTTAGGTCTAACATTTAAGTCTTTAATCCATCTTGAATTGATTTTTGTATAAGGTGTAAGGAAGGGATCCAGTTTCAGCTTTCTACATATGGCTAGCCAGTTTTCCCAGCACCATTTATTAAATAGGGAATCCTTTCCCCATTGCTTGTTTTTCTCAGGTTTGTCAAAGATCAGATAGTTGTAGACATGCGGCGTTATTTCTGAGGGCACTGTTCTGTTCCATTGATCTATATCTCTGTTTTGGTACCAGTACCATGCTGTTTTGGTTACTGTAGCCTTGTAGTATAGTTTGAAGTCAGGTAGTGTGATGCCTCCAGCTTTGTTCTTTTGGCTTAGGATTGCCTTGGCGATGCGGGCTCTTTTTTGGTTCCATATGAACTTTAAAGTAGTTTTTTACAATTCTGTGAAGAATGTCATTGGTAGCTTGATGGGGATGGCATTGAATCTGTAAATTACCTTGGGCAGTATGGCCATTTTCACGATATTGATTCTTCCTACCCATAAGCATGGAATGTTCTTCCATTTGTTTGTATCCTCTTTTATTTCCTTGAGCAGTGGTTTGTAGTTCTCCTTGAAGAGGTCCTTCACATCCCTTGTAAGTTGGATTCCTAGGTATTTGATTCTCTTTGAAGCAATTGTGAATGGGAGTTCACTCATGATTTGGCTCTCTGTTTGTCTGTTGTTGGTGTATAAGAATGCTTGTGATTTTTATACATTGATTTTGTATCCTGAGACTTTGCTGAAGTTGCTTATCAGCTGAAGGAGATTTTGGGCTGAGACAATGGGGTTTTCTAGATATACAATCATGTCGCCTGCAAACAGGGACAATTTGACTTCCTCTTTTCCTAATTGAATACCCTTTATTTCCTTCTCCTGCCTAATTGCCCTGGCCAGAACTTCCAACACTGTGTTGAATAGGAGTGGTGAGAGAGGGCATCCCTGTCTTGTGCCAGTTTTCAAAGGGAATGCTTCCAGTTTTTGCCCATTCAGTATGATATTGGCTGTGGGTTTGTCATAGATAGCTATTATTATTTTGAAATACGTCCCATCAATACCTAATTTATTGAGAGTTTTTAGCAGGAAGGGTTGTTGAATTTTGTCAAAGGCTTTTTCTGCATCTATTGAGATAATCATGTGGTTTTTGTCTTTGGTTCTGTTTATATGCTGGATTACATTTATTGATTTGCGTATATTGAACCAGCCTTGCATCCCAGGGATGAAGCCCACTTGATCATGGTGGATAAGCTTTTTGATATGCTGCTGGATTAGGTTTGCCAGTATTTTATTGAGGATTTTTGCATCAATGTTCATCAAGGATATTGGTCTAAAATTCTCTTTTTTTGTTGTGTCTCTGCCTGGCTTTGGTATCAGAATGATGCTGGCCTCATAAAATGAGTTAGGGAGGATTCCCTCTTTTTCTATTGATTGGAATAGTTTCAGAAGGAATGGTACCAGTTCCTCCTTGTACCTCTGGTAGAATTCGGCTGTGAATCCATCTGGTCCTGGACTCTTTTTGATTGGTAAGCTATTGATTATTGCCACAATTTCAGCTGCTGTTATTGGTCTATTCAGAGATTCAACTTCTTCCTGGTTTAGTCTTGGGAGAGTGTATGTGTCCAGGAATTTATCCATTTCTTCTAGATTTTCTAGTTTATTTGCGTAGAGGTGTTTGTAGTATTCCCTGATGGTAGTTTGTATTTCTGTGGGATTGGTGGTGATATCCCCTTTATCATTTTTTATTGCATCCATTTGATTCTTCTCTCTTTCTTTTCTTTATTAGTCTTGCTAGCGGTCTATCAATTTTGTTGATCCTTTCAAAAAACCAGCTCCTGGATTCATTAATTTTTTGAAGGGTTTTTTGTGTCTCTATTTCCTTCAGTTCTGTTCTGATTTTAGTTATTTCTTGCCTTCTGCTAGCTTTTGAATGTGTTTGCTCTTGCTTTTCTAGTTCTTTTAATTGTGATGTTAGGGTGTCAATTTTGGATCTTTCCTGCTTTCTCTTGTGGGCATTTAGTGCTGTAAGTTTCCCTCTACACACTGCTTTGAATGTGTCCCAGAGATTCTGGTATGTTGTGTCTCTGTTCTCGTTGGTTTCAAAGAACATCTTTATTTCTGCCTTCATTTCGTTATGTACCCAGTAGTCATTCAGGAGCAGGTTGTTCAGTTTCCATGTAGTTGAGCGATTTTGAGTGAGATTCTTAATCCTGAGTTCTAGTTTGATTGCACTGTGGTCTGAGAGATAGTTTGTTATAATTTCTGTTCTTTTACATTTGCTGAGGAGAGCTTTACTTCCAACTATGTGGTCCATTTTGGAATAGGTGTGGTGTGGTGCTGAAAAAAATGTATATTCTGTTGATTTGGGGTGGAGAGTTCTGTAGATGTCTATTAGGTCTGCTTGGTGCAGAGCTGAGTTCAATTCCTGGGTATCCTTGTTGACTTTCTGTCTCGTTGATCTGTCTAATGTTGACAGTGGGGTGTTAAAGTCTCCCATTATTAATGTGTGGGAGTCTATGTCTCTTTGTAGGTCACTCAGGACTTGCTTTATGAATCTGGGTGCTCCTGTATTGGGTGCATATATATTTAGGATAGTTAGCTCTTCTTGTTGAATTGATCCCTTCACCATTATGTAATGGCCTTCTTTGTCTCTTTTGATCTTTGTTGGTTTAAAGTCTGTTTTATCAGAGACTAGGATTGCAACCCCTGCCTTTTTTTGTTTTCCATTGGCTTGGTAGATCTTCCTCCATCCTTTTATTTTGAGCCTATGTGTGTCTCTGCATGTGAGATGGGTTTCCTGAATACAGCACACTGATGGGTCTTGACTCTTTATCCAATTTGCCAGTCTGTGTCTTTTAATTGGAGCATTTAGTCCATTTACATTTAAAGTTAATGTTGTTATGTGTGAATTTGATCCTGTCATTATGATGTTAGCTGGTTATGTTGCTCGTTAGTTGATGCAGTTTCTTCCTAGTCTCGATGGTCTTTACATTTTGGCGTGATTTTGCAGCGGCTGGTACCGGTTGTTCCTTTCCATGTTTAGTGCTTCCTTCAGGAGCTCTTGTAAGGCAGGCCTGGTGGTGACAAAATCTCTCAGCATTTGCTTGTCTGTAAAGTGTTTTATTTCTCCTTCACTTATGAAGCTTAGTTTGGCTGGATATGAAATTCTGGGTTGAAAATTCTTTTCTTTAAGAATGTTGAATATTGGCCCCCACTCTCTTCTGGCTTGTAGGGTTTCTGCTGAGAGATCCGCTGTTAGTCTGATGGGCTTCCCTTTGAGGGTAACCCGACCTTTCTCTCTGGCTGCCCTTCACATTTTTTCCTTCATTTCAACTTTGGTGAATCTGACAATTATGTGTCTTGGAGTTGCTCTTCTGGAGGAGTATCTTTGTGGTGTTCTCTGTATTTCCTGAATCTGAACGTTGGCCTGCCTTGCTAGATTGGGGAAGTTCTCCTGGATAATATCCTGCAGAGTGTTTTCCAACTTGGTTCCATTCTCCCCATCACTTTCAGGTACACCAATCAGGCATAGATTTGGTCTTTTCACATAGTCCCATATTTCTTGGAGGCTTTGCTCATTTCTTTTTATTCTTTTTTCTCTAGTCTTCCCTTCTCACTTCATTTCATTCATTTCATCTTCCATCGCTGATACCCTTTCTTCCAGTTGATCGCATCAGCTCCTGAGGCTTCTGCATTCTTCACGTAGTTCTCGAGCCTTGGTTTTCAGCTCCATCAGCTCCTTTAAGCACTTCTCTGTATTGGTTATTCTAGTTATACATTCTTCTAAATTTTTTTCAAAGTTTTCAACTTCTTTGCCTTTGGTTTGAATGTCCTCCCATAGCTCAGAGTAATTTGATCGTCTGAAGCCTTCTTCTCTCAGCTCGTCAAAGTCATTCTCCATCCAGCTTTGTTCCATTGCTGGTGAGGAACTGCGTTCCTTTGGAGGAGGAGAGGCGCTCTGCTTTTTAGAGTTTCCAGTTTTTCTGTTCTGTTTTTTCCCCATCTTTGTGGTTTTATCTACTTTTGGTCTTTGATGATGGTGATGTACAGATGGGTTTTTGGTGTGGATGTCCTTTCTGTTTGTTAGTTTTCCTTCTAACAGAGAGGACCCTCAGCTGCAGGTCTGTTGGAGTACCCTGCCGTGTGAGGTGTCAGTGTGCCCCTGCTGGGGGTGCCTCCCAGTTAGGCTGCTCGGGGGTCAGTGGTCAGGGACCCACTTGAGGAGGCAGTCTGCCTGTTCTCAGATCTCCAGCTGCATGCTGGGAGAACCACTGCTCTCTTCAAAGCTGTCAGACAGGGACATTTAAGTCTGCAGAGGTTAGTGCTGTCTTTTTGTTTGTCTGTGCCCTGCCCCCAGAGGTGGAGCCTACAGAGGCAGGCAGGCCTCCTTGAGCTGTGGTGGGCTCCACCCAGTTCGAGCTTCCCTGCTGCTTTGTTTACCTAATCAAGCCTGGGCAATGGCGGGCGCCCCTCCCCCAGCCTCACTGCCGCCTTGCAGTTTGATCTCATACTGCTGTGCTAGCAATCAGCGAGACTCCGTGGGCGTAGGACCCTCTGAGCCAGGTGCAGGATATAATCTTGTGGTGCCCCATTTTTTAAGCCCGTCGGAAAAGCGCAGTATTCGGGTGGGAGTGACCCAATTTTCCAGGTGCCGTCCGTCACCCCTTTCTTTGACTCAGAAAGGGAACTCCCTGACCCCTTGCCCTTCCCAGGTGAGGCAATGCCTCGCCCTGCTTCGGCTCACGCACGGTGCGCGCATCCACTGAACTGCGCCCACTGTCTGGCACTCCCTAGTGAGATGAACCCGATACCTCAGATGGAAATGCAGAAATCACCCATCTTCGGCATCGCTCACGCTGGGAGCTGTAGACTGGAGCTGTTCCTATTCGGCCATCTTGGCTCCTCCCCCTGTTTTTATTTTTAGATGGAATTTCGCTCTTGTTGCCCAGTCTGGAGTGCAATGGCACCATCTTGGCTCACTGCAACCTCCGCCTCCTAGATTCAAGCAATTCTCCTGCTTCAGCCTCCCCAGTAGCTGGGATTACAGGCATGCACCACCATGCCTGGCTAATTTTGTATTTTTAGTAGAGTCAGGGTTTCACCATGTTGGTCAGGCTGGTCTCAAACTCCTGACCTCAGGTGATCCACTTGCATTGGCCTCCCAAAGTGCTGGGATTACAGGCGTGAGCCACTGTGCCCAGTGACAACTTTCATTTTTGTATCTAGAATAGTATTTGGCACATTATAGGTGCTCAATAAGTATTTATTGAATTAGTGATCATATGTATTTTGCAGGACCTTTCTTTTAAAAAGAATGTGGCAAAACAATGGACCTTCTCTGTAGAAACAACTTTTTTAGTGGTTATTTACCATGAAAATAACATGGAAAATAATTTGTAAAAGGTAAGCATAGTATATACAGGCATACTCTTCTGTCTTGAAAAAAGGAAGCTGAATGATGATAATAACAGACACAAGAGCCTGAACAGTACTGAATTATAAAAGGAAAGCTGAAAATTGGGCTCACACCTGTAATCCCAGCACTTTGGGAGGCCAAGACAAGTGGATCACCTGAGGTCAGGAGTTAGAAAGAAAATTGGGCCTGACTCATAGTTGGGACTCAGTAAATGTGTAATGGACTTCACCGTCTCTAAATGTAAGAGTTGTAGAGCACTTTACAATTGCCACTTGGTAATACCAGTTACTCAACTGTTCTGGCCTTTAAAAAATATGACTTTAAAATATTGATATGAAACAACAAGATTTATTACAATACCTCCCCTTATCTAGATAACTTAGACCGTCTCATCCAGAACACACATTTATGTGATGGGATGATGCTAATTTCATTTATCATTGTTTCACCAGTGGTTAAAATATTATCTGACATTGAAGGCCTCAGTAATTGCTGATCAAATTAATAAAAATATTAGTTATTTAGACTCCATACTTTGAAAAATTTGGTCTTAAAAAGAACCAACTTTCCACTGGTTAAACTTATCCCATAAATGAATTGAATAGCACTCTCTACACTCCAAGCCTATATGATTTATTTGTTTACCTTTAAAACAACGTTGCTAAAATTATAAGGATAGATTTTGAGAACATCGAGGAATTAAGGAGGTAGTAAGTTTAGCTGGTTAAGTTTGACCTGAATTTTAATTGTTGACCTTGAGGCAAGTTACTTTCAAGTAAAAAATTCAATGTCTCTTTGTTTAATTAGTTTTGGGTGGCTCAATTTTTGGACTATTGTCCCTGTTTTTCTTTCCTCAGTTTTAATTGCCAATTTAAGCTCTGGACAAACTCTGAAAATTTACAACTGGAATTTTACAAGAAGGCCTCATATTATAAAGTTTGTTGCTTGGTTTGTGAGACTTGGGTTGTGGACAGTTTGAATAAGGTTTTCATAGAAAAGCATCAGTGAAAGAAAGAAAATAAAATATATCTTAAAGTAACTTTCCTCCTTCCAATAAAACTTCTAAAAGTCAATACATATGACTTTGTTTTCAAAAACATAAAAAAAAAAATGCCAGATATAGGGCTCTTCACCCAAAGATTAAAATAAGTTTTTTTTAAACAAACAAACAAACAAAAAGAACATATGGCTGAAATAAAAGTGCCTCTTGGTAGAATATGCAATGAAAGTGTAGGTTGGGTCCAGAGAAACAGTTGTGTGCAGACATCAATTCTCAGGAGACAATGAGGAGTGAAGCAAACAAGATTGAATGGCGGAAAGTTGAAGGGTGATACTGTTGAAATAGAGGACTTAGCCTCCATGAGGAATTTTAGACCTGCCATAATCCTTCAAAAGTTGTTATTTAAAACTAAGAGGCCAGGCCCTTGAACTGCTGCATCAACCAGTCATTAGATTAGTACTGTCCCTGGGAAGGGGCATAATGTTGAGTTTGGCTGAGGATAAGACCTGAAGGGGGATTCAGCTAAAAGCAATCAGCCCACACTAACATGAGCTAAGGAAATACACAGCTCAGTGTGTGCAGAGGATCTGGATAGCACCTCACAGTGTCCATGACAGAAAAATGTATATTATTGAGAAAAGATAATATCTACAGAATCCTTCTTTTGATTTTATGCAGGAAACACAAAAAGCCTATAAGAAAGAGACATGTTGTGTTATTTGGAAAAAAAAAGTTAAGAAAAAGCAGCAGAGCACATTAACAGGAAGCTGAAATAAAAGCTTCTAGAGATAAAAGACTTTGCCTGTCTGATTCACTAAGGAAAAGCATTTAAAATAGCCTGACACTTACACATGTTCAAAACTTATTTGTTGACATAATGAATGCATTAGTTATTCTTAAGTTCTTTTTGAATCAATAAAAATAATTTGCCTTTTAAAAAATATGCAGATTATTATTCTCCTGTGGTTACTTGGTTGAAACTTTTGTAGTCTCCTTTCTATAGTGCACTGCTTATTCCGATAAGAAGAACAACCCTGATATGGTTTGGCTGTGTCTCCCCCACCAAATCTCAAATTGTAGCTCCCATAATTCCCATGTGTCATGGGAAGAACCAGGTGGGAGGTAATTGAATCATAAGGGCGGGTCTCTCCCGTGCTGTTCTCCTGATAGTGAATAAGTCTCATGAGATCTGATGGTTTTATGAAGAGGAATTCCCCTGCACATGCTTTCTCTCTTGCCTGCCACCATGTAAGACATGCCTTTCACCTTTCACCATGATTATAAGGCCTCCCCAGCCTTGTGGAAATGTGAGTCAGTTAAACCTCTTTTTCTTTATAAATTACCCAGTCTTGGGTATGTCTTATTAGCAGTGTGAAAACAGACTAACACAAACCCCATGGCAATGGAGGGGCTCAGCAGTCTTCTCAGAAGAGAAAGAAAACAATCATCCAAAGAGGTAACTGCAGGTCTTCTTCAGGATCAGGTTAACTTCACCAGAGCTGCATCAGAGTTTGGTTGCAAACTCAGGCTCAATAATTTAACGGTTGTGTGACCAAAAGCAAGTTGCTCAATCTCTCCCAGTTTCTGTTTAATGACTGCACAGTTGGAATGTTAATACAAACCTCACAGGCTTGTTGTAAGTTTCAGTTAAAATAATACTTGGTAAATTTTTAAAATAACTATGCTGAAGTGGGAAATGACCTTTTACCAAAAGCAAATAACCTAGGAATCAGAAAAGAAAAGTACAAATGTAATTTTTTAACTTTGAAGAGAACTTTAATTTATAAAACAAGAAAATATTTACAATATTTCAAATAAGGCTAATATTTGAAATATATTAAAGCATTTTATGAAACACTAAGAACAAAAACCAATTTAAAAAATGGAAAAAGGAGACACAGATGTAGTTCCAAGAAAACAAAGCACAAGCAATATATAAACATTTGGAAAAAATGTTCAACATCACTCACAATTTAAAAATAAAAATGAAAATGAAAATATGATACATCTTTCCACTTTTCAAAAAGAAAACCTAAAAAGGAAATAGAAGAATTTATAATATACACTGTGTTGACGAATTTTCAACAGTTCAGGTTCATGGTTGGTGTAAGTGTAAATTAGTACAAACTCTCTGGAGAATAATTTGGAAATAGGTATTAAATTAAAAATAAACATACCTTTTGACAGTGATTTAATCTCAAGGAATGTATATTACTGATAAATTTGTGTCTGCATGACTATTTGCTACAGCATTATTTGTTATGGGAAAATGGCAAAAATAACCTGCATTAATGAGGCATTAGTCAATAACAGGTTATGTTTATACATTTAATAAATTAATTTATGTTCTAAAAACTATAAGAAAGATATTACAGGTGTTTTCATGAAAAGAGTTAAATTGTTAAATGAAAAATAAAAGCAAGTATAGAAAACTGGAAAATACATTTCTAACTAGATAAACAATTATATAAGGATATGTGTAAGTATAGTTGTGAATTGCAAAGAAGAGTTTTATCTGCAAATATTTTCCTACAGGAGAGGAGATTGAGGATACGGGATGAGAAAGGGACATATTTTTTCATTACGCACATTTAATATATTTGTATTTGTACAATATATGCAAAGATTATTGTAAAATATATAATACAGTTACTTTAAAATTTCAGAGAGCATGAACCTGGTCTGTCTCATTTATTGAGATATCCTTATTATCTGGAGCATTGGCTGCCACATAGTACACGTTCAATATTATTTAATAAATCCACATATACATGTTAAATAGAGAATTTAAGATTCCCATTACATATCTCTAGCTCAGAATCTTCTCTTGAGTTCTAAATATGCATTTCAACTATACTCTGGAACTGTTACTCAAATGCCTCATAGCTTCCTTATAGTTAGCACATTCAAAACTGTGTTCCATGTCACCTCCCTTCTATAAAATTTTTTTCTATGCTCTATCTTAATTAATGGTACTGTAACTCCTTGATAACACGAGCTAGAATTTGATCCCTTTCACCTTATCACTAATGTTATTCACCTTAATTTTGATCATCTTTGCTATTGCAAAAGATTCCTTTTGAGGTGGGTAATCAGCAGGACTTTTTTCTGACCACTGCTTAAGATACCACCAATGAAAACAGGATCTAGTCAAAACCAGATACGGTAAAGAAAATAGCTCAAACCAGCTAAAACCAAGATAACAAGGAAAGCAACCACTAGTTGCCTCAATGCTTATTATATGCTAATTACAAGTCTTTAGCATGCTAAAAGACACTACCCTTAGTGCCGTGACAATTTACAAATGCCACAGCAATATAAGGTCCTGGAAGTTACCTTATATGGTTTAAAAGAGGAGGAACCCTTGGTTCCAGGAACTCCCTACCACTTTTCTAGAATATTGTGAATAACCTGCCCCTTATTTAGCAGATAATTAAGGAGTAGCTATACATAAAGCTAGCCAGCAAGCAACAGTGCTGTTCTGCCTATGGGATACACCTGCTCTACAGAGCAGCCATTTTGCCATACTCTGTGCTCTCATAAACTTGCTTTATTTCACTGTGTCTGGCTTTTGAATTCTTTCCTAAGCAAAACCAAGAATCTTCCTGAGCTGAACCCCGATTTTGGGGTTTGCCTGCATCACTTCCATTCGTCTTTGCAATATCTATATCTATATATCTATATCTATATCTGTGTCTATATCTGTATCTATATCTATATCTATATCATCTATATCTATATCTATCTATATAGCTAGAGGGATATTTCTGAAGTACAATTATTATCATATAACTTCCCATTTTAAAACTGTAATGACCACCTGAAGGATAAAGCTGTAACTGTTGCCTGTGGTCTTTGTTCTAACTTAATAAAGTAAATAATAAAACCATACCTGTGGGCTTCCATACAAACACTAAACTGCTTTGATTCTACATGTGACTTGTTATTTCATGCCTCTGTGCCTTGAAACGCCCTTTTTTATGTCTTAATTGCCCTTTTTCCCTCTTTTTTCCCTAGAAAATACCCATTCATCTCTTTATGTACAGCATACATGTCACATCCCTTGAGAAGATAAGATATTCATAAGTTCTCAAAGGGACTTCTGCTACTACATTATAAAACACTGAGGGAGATCTCTGCATGTCTCTTTCTCCACAGGACTGTCTCTCAGAGTCTTGACAAATAAAAGAACTGCTGAGCTGGAAGAAAAAAGTATGGTTTGGTCAAAGATCTCCTTGGTTTACTCCAGAATTAGAGAGCAAAATAAGTTTCCTCTTACAGCATACTTTCCGTGACAAGATGGTAATGAAACAACCATAGGCAAAAAAACTCCCCATTGTGTTTAATATCCTAATCCCTCAGAAAGCAAATTTATAATTCTCTTTGTAACTTTCTAATCTTAAATGAATTTTTGGTTAAAGTTGCTTTACATTAGCTTGCAGTAGTCTGTAGGTAGTGAGAAATAACAATTAATTCCTAAGCTCCCCCACCACCAGTTGGTTGAACAGAGCTTCTCCTGGCCAAGGGGACCTTAGAGAAACCTTGAAAACTGAATATCTTGGTCATGACCGATGGGAGGTCAGACACACCTCCTTATACACCATCCTGTGCAAACCGCCATCTGCCTTTCTTCTCTAAGGGCTAAACAGAAACCAGCCCTTTCAAAAGACTCCACCACTGATATCAGCCAACTTCCTGATGTTGCCTCTTCTTTTTTATTTTTGCCACTGACCACAGAGTGGTTCTGGCTTGTCTACAGAGAATATGCAATGAGGGTTTTCATATCCTTTTCTTCACCTTCTGACATCAAAAGGCCAAAAACCTCCATGCTCATATATGCTAAGGCTGCCATATATATACATATATATGGCGCTTATATATACATATACATGTATGGCATACATATATGCATACATGCATACATACATGCATACATACATGGCATATATATGCCAAATATATATATATTTTTTTTTAACATGGGACCCGTGGAGAGGCATGAAGCTCAATTGCACATGTACATGTTTCTCCTTCCATAAATATTCATGACTTTTCTTATAGCTTATTCAATATGTATATTTGGCCACTTTGTTCAGTATAAATTCCTGTTCCTTTTACCCTTCCCTGAAAGTGTCTGCTTCTGGCTCTGGCCAGAGGCTATGCTTCCTAGCCTGTCGAAGTGGCCACCCTGCAGGCTGCAACTACCTATGGGAAATAAAGTTCTCCTTTCCAAATTTACGAACCTTGTCATTCTTCAGTTGTCAGTAGAAATACTTATTTTCAAGTACATTTCAAGGACAGTTAAATATGAAAAGAAGGTGTTCAAATCTTTGTCTCTGACCTCCGAAAATATGCTTCAAACAGTAAAAATACAATGAGCAAGTTACAACAATCACAGTTATATATTAGTTGAAGATCAGTTATCACACTGTCAAATATATGTGCAAATTTTACCTGGTTTATTTCATCCTAGAAGAGCAGAAAATGTTTCCTTATGAACAAAAATTATTTCATAATAGAACATTCATCATTTATGTAATATAACGTCTTTCACAGCAGACAGAAAGGATTATTACAGCTGAAAGGCGACTTTTGAAAGGACTAAAACTGAAAGTCAATTTTGCCTTTTCATTTTTAAGACTTCCCCAAATCACACACAATTTCTAAACATTATTTTCCACTATTATATATACAGAGAATAAGTCATAAAACTAATGATTTCACCTGTCATATGAATTTAACAGTCTATAAGTATTAATAATAATAAAGTTATAGCTTAGTCTCTTTAAGTTTTTTTGCAACAACCAACCAGTAATGCACAGCTTGACTGATTGTTGAATGAGCAGAAGTGATAACTGCACTGTTTGTATAAATGTCTAAAGGATCAGCAAACTGTGGTCTGTCAACCAAATCCAGCTATCTGCCTGTTTTTGTATGTCCCATGAATTAAGAGTAGTTTTCACATTTTTATTATTTTTAAAAAATCAAAATAAAAATATTTCATGGTGCATAAGAAATATATGAAATTTATGTTACTGTGTTCATAAGTAAGGCTTTATCAAAATATAGCTACACTTCTTCATTTACATATTGTCTATGGCTGCTTTTGCACAACAGTGGCAAAGTTGAGTATTTGTAACAGAGACTCTTTGGTCCACAAAGTCTAAAATATTTATCTGACCCTTCACCAAAAAAAGTTTGCTGACTTCAGATTTAAAGCAAAATGGATATGTGAGCATTTCTCAGTGAGAAAAAAGAATTCAGTATAGCACGTGAAAATATTTTCTTTAAGACTAATCTAGTTTGCATGGCACTGTATCCACCAAATGACATGATTAACAACGAGCGTGCACTTTTCATAAAAAGTCCTTGCTGAGTCTTAACAACATTAACCTGACAATTAGTTTCTCACATTTTCGACCCCTAAGTTTCCTAGGAAAAGTGAGGAGGGAGAGGACATGAAATGACTTAATGTTTTATAAAATCATTTATAGGAAAAAATGCATGCATCATATTATCTAATAGTATAAAAATTCAACATATTTCAGGTGAGTATACTTTGCTTTTGATTTATAAAAATTGCGGATATAGCATAAAGAATGTTAAATGCAGCAATAAGTTGAAATCCTTTCTTGGGGGAATGTGTAGCATATTGTGTATGAGAAACGTATACAAATCTTATAGTGTCTATAGTGACGTAAGAAGATATATAAGCAAAATAAAAGAAATAACACAAATATATAGGCATCTGAATAAATGTCAAAGCCATTACTTCTTTGGTTCTGGGATGTGGCTTAAACATCTTCATCCATCATTGAAACCTATAGACCTCCAGTGTTAATTTAAACTTGCTGACAGTTGCGTGGAAGGAATGGTGTCAAAAATACATTTATATGCTTTGCACCCCTTAGTTAAATGTCACTCAGGGTTTCCAACACGAACCTTTTATTGACTGAGATTTCACTTCTGAGGTGAAGATTGGCAGCTCACCATGCCTGTTTGTTTTTGATTGGTTATTTTTTTGATGCAGAGTCAAATAAATGGCCAAGTCAATCAAGAGATTTCCAAATGCTTTTGAATTTTCAGGGTGCAAAAAATGCTTTCTGTTTGGAAGGACAGCAAATTTAACTTCACATTACAAGGCCCACACCTGTGTCATTAGAAGCACCATTTTTCAAAAGGCTCCTGTGTAGAAGAAGACTGACAAAAAAAAAGGAAAGTGAATCCTGGCCAACATTCTGACAACATCTTCTTCCCTTAGGGATTTAGAACAAAATTGTTGCCATTAGTTCATAATGTGAATTGATGCCACAGGATGCTTTTAGGAGAGAAAAATCTGAAAACAAGTGAGATATTATATCCATCTAAAAATGCTACAGGCAAAAGGTGTTATGATTTCTGACAAACTGTGATGTGGCTTTTAAATAAGTGACTCTCAATCTCAAATTCTAACACTTCTTGCTGTCCTATATTCTAGGTACTATAGGTATCTTGCTCCTAAAGAACATTGCTCATCATGTGGGTACCCATGGTGAGTACAAATAGATGACTCACCTTTAAATTCTAAAAATAAAGTAAGAATTTACATGTAAAAAGCATAAAAATTAAGTTTAAATTGGGCGTACATTTTAGCTTTTTACCATTAACAAGTGAATGTGAAAACAATGAAGACACTAGAAAATATGTGTTTTGAATAGTATATTCAAAATTGATATGTTCAGAAATAAAATGTGACATTGAGGCAGAAGAATAGGGTCTGGAGGCAGGGAACCTAAGGCTGATTCGTGCTGACTCTTAGAACTAAATCCAAAGGAAAACCCCAACTTTTCACACCTAAGTAACAAAAGGACCAGAAGCTACTCCCTTTGCAAACCTATCAGATGTTTTCATAGGAGTGTAACTTGTAACTTCACCTCATCCTCTGATTGGTTGCTTTCCACAACCAATCAGACTGATTGCAGGCCAAAGTCTTCGTTTGCATAGGAGTGTAACTTTGTAACTTCACTTTAGCCTCTGGATGTGGAGTGCAACTTTGTAACTTCACTTTAGCCTCTGATTGCTGGCCACTACTTCAACTGCATGGGGTGTACACCAAGTGGCCAATGGGAAACCTCCAGGGCATATTTGGAACCCAGAAGATTCTGTGACCAGGGCCTTTGAGCTGCTGCACAGTCCCCCTCCCATCCTGTGAAGTGTACTTCCATTTTCAAGAAGTCTGTTTTTGTTGCTTCATTTTTTCCTTGCTTTTCTGTGTGTTTTGTCCAATTCTTCGTTGAAAATGCCAAGAGCTTGGACAACTTGCAGCCAAGACCCTCTATGGGTAACAATATTATTCAATAAGATGATTCTAATGAATTTGTTACTTTATGTAGTCATGAAAATGAACTCACAGGCCTTAAAAATATTTGATAAATGATGCTAGCTGAATCATGAAAGCCCATATTTAACTCTCTTTATTAATTGACCAGAGAAAGCGATATTCAGTTGGTGATTTTAATAATAAGGAAATTCCTCTTACTAATACGATCATCAATAAATCTATTCTTAAGGTCTTACTATGTGCTTGATCCTGTTCTATAGAGATACAATTAATATCCCTAGTATATGTACTATGAATAACCCAATTTTACAGATGAGGACATGGATAGAAAATCGCAAGTGTGTCATCAAAATCCACATTGAGAAAATGGCATGGAAACGAAGAATAATGTGATTAGGCTAATCTAACATCTTGCTTAAGTTATCAATAGACACTCCTCTTGGATTTTGAGTACTCAAATGTTTAGGATTTATTGTAAAAGCTCTCATCCATAAAACAAGATTGATAATATATTTATGATAGGAGGCAATCCAGACGAAAATCAATTCTCAGGTTTATTATATATATCAGTCATTATTATACTAAATTTCCTCAGTATAACTGAGTATAGATGTTGGAACCAGAGGAGATGATAGAGTCACAACTCCTCTTATTAGCCTCAGGACATCTATTAATCTGTTTGAATCAGTTATTTCTCCATCAAATAAAGATAATGAAAACATGCACATCACAGCCTTGTGAAAACTAAAGAAGAAATGCAATTAGAATCATCTTTGTGAGATGTACAGTGCCTATTTTACAAATTATTATGGATACAAAAATATTATACATATTATTCTATGTAATAGAAAATATTCTACCAATAAATATGTGGTGTTATTCATGCATACATCAGTTTTTATTTTATTATTTAATATAACATTATTTCTTTTTATAGAATCAGGTCATAGAACCTGAAAAGAAAACAATTGTTTTAGTCTTACTGTTAGTTATTGAAGGCCAGTTAATTAGCACTACTTGAATGCATCATGTATTTGTTTTTTCAAGTTTTATTACAAACTCCTTTTGTTGCTTTTTAAATTTCAGAGACTACTTTTGTAAGTTTTAATAGGAGTTTTAAATACAATGTGATCAATATAAATGCATATTTTCTGAACAACTAGAACGTTTGTAAGTATCAGTGGTTTACCCAGTGAAAAACTAATACTATTAAGGCCATAAATGGAAGCTAGGTGTCTTTTATTAGCCAGATGCTGTAACTGAGATTTGGTTGGAATCCTTGCTAGTAGCTGGTGTTACTCCTTGCATATAATCCTCAGTTTTTATTTTTTACATGATCATGCCTTGTTATAAGCGTGAGGTTGGCCATCTATGACATGTTCATTGAAAGCAAATTAATTTTTGTTGGCCCATCACTGCCAGTTCAATTAACAGCACAAACATATACTATATAGAAGGAATACTTAGCATCACCCAGCCACAGATAAAATATTTGCTTTTGCACAAAAGTTTTAAGTTATCACATTCAAGAAATAGAGTGAGAAGATGAAGTAAAGGAGAAAAGAAAAGTGATTTTTCCCCCATGTACTTGGCTATCTGGATGCCTGTTTTCCTTATATTTCTATTTATTCCTTGTATTTCTATTTATTCCATTATTCTATTTATTGGACCCAACGGCTCTCTTATAACCAATGTATCTTGCTAATAAGTTTGATACTAACAACTTTGGTGAAACGTGAGAGAGAGAGCACAAATTAAAAAAATTAAAAGTATGTCATTTGATCGAGTAAAGACTTATCCACTCATGTAGAAAAGGACTGATGGTAGCTACTGCTTAGAGTGAAGAATGGGACATAGTTTGAGAGAGAACTCTAAAGTTGTGTTCTTGCCTCTCTCTCACATTGCCTTGGGAATGATCATTTCCTACCCCCAAATCCAAAATAAGTTACACTGCTGATTATCTTGATCAAGAGAAACTAACTACAAGTAAATGATAGGCAGCTACTTAATTTAGATAATTGAATAGGAAAAAAGATGAGCCAAATTTTCACTTAAATATAAGGGCATAATAACATTTCACAGAAATTTTGCAAACAGACCCATTTTGAAAACGTCTCTGGAAGAAGATTTAAATTAACAAAAATGAATTCAGGAGGCCTATACCAAGATATACAAAAGAAAAAATCATGACATAACTTAAGAACGTTTATTGTTGTTTGAAAAATCAAGGGTAAAATGAAAGAAAAACAATATAACCATGAAAACATTTAGAACTAAGTCTTTAGGTAGTATGAACCCTTAGGTTGGCATAAGAGAGCAGGAATAAAGAAATATAAGGTTAAGCTAAAGTACCAGCTGAATTAGGGGAGAACATAGTACTGATAAATCTAAGAAGGTAGAGTAATAAATGGTAGTATGGATCTTAAATAAACATAATTAACATAAAAATAAACACAGAAAATTTAAATTTTACATTAGCAGAAAAACTAATGTAAGTAAATGAAGTAAAGGGGGAAAGAACATTAAAAAGAAAGCAGAAGAGATCAAAGTTATGAAATAAGATGACAAAGAATTTCTAATATGTTCAGGAACTAACATAAATTTCACATTAGCCATAAACATCAGGGAATCTCAATTTAAGTTAAAATAAAATCTAAAAAATTATTTACAAGAAGCACACTCAAAAAAATAAATGAGAATTTATACCATGCAGTTAGGGAAAGGGAAGAAAAAGGAAGGAAAGAGGAAGGATGAAGAAAGGAAGGAAGGAAGAGAGGGATGAAGGGAGGGATGAAAGAAGGGACAAAAGGAAGAAAAGAAAGGAAGAGAGGAAGAAAAAATTTAGTATCATTTTAATATCAAACAAGACAAAATGCATGGAAAAAATATCCTGAGAGACAAATAGGAACGGCAGTATACTGCTAAATAAAAAATATAGCAAGAAGATGTAACCCTCCAGACCATATGTAAACCCAATATATACCATCAAATAGACAGCAGCCAGAAAAGAAATAAATACTAAATAATAGTGTGTGGATGTTCCAGAACTTTCCTCTAAAGAAGTAATTAAACAGAAAAACAGAGTAAAAGAAAATGTGAATAACAGACGTAAAAAAATTAACCTGATAAAAAGTTTACACCTGTGAAAACAACTTTAAAACAATGCAAATGAAATACATTCTGAATAAATGAAAACGTATTCCATGTTCTTAGGTGTAGCAACTCATTATAAATCTTTCAGTGTTTCCCAGATTAATCTATAAATTTAGTACAACTGTGGAAATAAATACAGACCAACAAAATAAAAACAAGAAAAGAGCATTGACTCAGAGCTTGCCCCACTTAGGGAGTCAGCCACCATCACTTTTGTTTTGGTAGAGACTAAACGACAGCAGAGGAGTGGGAAAACTTTATAGTGGAAGAAACAGAAGGCTTCAGTTGCACCCTGATTGAAAGCTATTGGTATGAGGAAGCTGTATGCAGCTAACTAAAAGGAGGGCTTCTTATGTGATTGTTAGGGTGCGCATATTTAGCTTTTTCTGGTTGGTTCTATGCTGGAAGTAGGAACAACAATAGGAGAACTGCCAGTTATTAATCAAGTTCTTGCTGTTTAGGGCCTATTGTCACAGGGGTTACTGTTTACCCTCTTAGATTGTTTGCTAGAGATAGTGGTCTGACTTCCCGCAAGTCTCATTATAGCAGGTTGGATTCTGGGCTGATTATTGCAGATAATGGGTTGGTTTCTTAAGTTGGTTGCTGCAGATTGTGGGAAGATCAGAGTTCTGTTTTTATATATGGCCCTAACATTGTTTATTTCTTTAATCAGTCACAGTGAAAATAACTATGGGAGATTCTAACAAATGTATTCAAAATGTTATATTAAATATTTAAAGACCATAGAAAAATCAATTAATTTTGAAAATGATCAGAAAGCAAGGACTTGTGATAAATACTCAAGGTCATATTAACAAAACTATTGTTAATAACACAGTAGAACTTAAATAAACATATGAAATTCAGCAGGCGTTTCAGAAAAAGTTCCATGTTTGGGAAATTAATCCTCCATGATTTAAACGGCACCAAAAAAATAACTGGTAAAGGACAAACTGTTCAGGAGTTTTCATTAAGAAAACATTTTCATTAAGGAGCAAATAAAACTAAATCCTTACCTATGAGCATAGAATTGTCAAGATAAATCTATAGATCTAACAGAAAACAACAAGGGAAATATCTTTTAAAATAAAACTGCAATGGCTAGGCGTGGTGGCTCATGCCTGTAATCCCAGCACTTTGGGAGGCCAAGCCGGGTAGATCACAAAGTCAGGAGATTGAGACCATACTGTCTAACACAGTGAAATCCCGTCTCTACTAAAAATACAAAAAATTAGCCAGGCATGGTGGCGCGCACGTGTAGTCCCAGCTACTTGGGAGGCTGAGGCAGGAGAATGATGTGAACCCGGGAGGCAGAGGTTGCAGTAAGCCGAGATCACACCACTGCACTCCAGCGTGGGGGACAGAGTGAGACTCCATCTCAAAAATAAATAAATAAAACTGCAAAGGTACAAATATAAAGAAAATAAATACATAAAAACATAAATTTGCAAAATTAATCATCTTTGTGGAAAATGAGCAAGTTTAATAAATGTGAGATTAAGAGAAGATACTAGCATTTTCTAATTTATATAGTCAGTAATTGATGAAATTTGAAATTTACCAGATTATCATAAAAAGAATGACAAGAATCCAAATAGAGAAATAAGCCACAAACACCAAGAAGGAATTTATAGATGGGAAAAGTCAAAGGGCCAGCGCTATGGTTTGAATGTGTCCCCTGAGATGTTTATTTTGAAAATTAGTCACCAACATGACATTATTAAGAGGTGAGGTTTTTAGGAGATCATTAAGTTACATGGGCAAGGTTTTCATTAACGGGATTAGTGCCCTTCCAGAAAAGGATGAAAGGAGCTGACTTGTCCTTTCACCATTTAAAGACACAGCAAGATGCCATCCTTGAATGAAAGATAGCAAACCCTCATCAGACACTCGATCTGCTGGCACCTTCAACTTGGAATCCCCACCCTCCAGAACTGTACAATCTATTATTTATAAATAGATTTTCCAATCTATTATTTATAAATTGCCCAGTCTAAGGTATTTTTTGTAGAAGCCCAAACAAACTAAGATAGGCAAAGAAATATGTCAATAAATCCCCACGTTCACTGGGGGGAGAAAAGCAAAATTACAACAATAAAGTATCACTCTCATCCAGCAAATTGGCAAACATTAGAAAGTATATACTGCCAAGCACTGGGCATGTTGGGCATGTGGAAACCTTCATGTACTACTCATGGGAGTATAGACTGGTGCAGCCATTCTGAAGTGCAATCTGGCAGTTCTTTGTTAAAATAAGTATGTGCATCTCTAGACATCCTCAGGCCCACCATTTTTCCTTCTTGGAATACATCCTGGAGAAATGCTAACCTAAGAACCTAAGAAAGATGAGGATGATCATCACAGTGTTGTTTGCATAGCCAAGCATTGGAGGCAATTAAAACAGCACTGAGGAAATGATTAAGTCAAATTTAATGGGTATTCACTGTGGAACACTCCATAACAGTAGAGGGAATGTACTAAATGTGCACACAGGTACATGTTAAAATTACACTGCTGAGTGAAAAAATAAGCAATAAATTTATTGAAAAAACACCATTATATAATCTATGTGCATTTTATTAGATCACAGGAAATAAAATGAACACACTAAACACACTAGAATGGTTGCATATTGGAGAGGGGAAGAGTAAGGATGAGTTTAAAGGAAATGAGCAAATTAATAAATGGAATTAGAGGGACCTAATGTAAATCAGCAATGAGAGTATTAACTAAAAAGCTGTAGAAACTCAGAGTTATGCTCTTGAGGAAAAAAATGAATAAATGCATATGAATTAAAATAATTTAGTCTGCCTTTTCCTAGCAAACAGAAAACAATCAAAAGCCCTAATGAGAGGGCAATATGGTCACAGTGTGGGCGCCAGCAATATCATTACCAGAAACTGAAGGCTGACAACATGAGTAGGAAATATCCCAGCCTAGAAAACAGAAAGCTAGAGAGTTATTAGCATACTTATAAAACTGAATATATTCAATATGAAGGATTATTTTTATGGAAACAAAATGAAGCACAAACACAAAACTAGGAAAGAAAGAGCCACAGATCACCATATCTGATTAACTTCATCCACTATCCAAACTGATAACCTATGGATGGATGAGCCAGAGGTTCTAGGCGGTTTGCATGTTCCCTCTGACATCATATTAGTCTGTGAATAATCTTGGTCAGGCTAATAACTCATTCATAGCCACATTGTTCATAATAGCCTGTAGATATATACAGAAATAGATTTTAAGAAGAATTTTTTTTACCTTATTTTCCAAAACTTTAGGAAAAATAATGTGCTTACTTCAGAGCGATTTAGAAATGAAATATATATTTTACACAACTTCACCTATTTCATTTAAATATTTTCTTTCAACAAATGCCTATATTGTTAATTTTTAATTCTACCAATATCTATTAATTATTTGGGTCTGACACGGTATTGGATGCAAAGAATAAGACTATGAAAAAGTTGTGGTCTATTTCCTTGAGAAACTCACAGATGTTAATGTATAAAAATTAGAACCAAAATTGTAAATAGAAAACAATCAAACAGGGAAATGTCATTATCAAGGGAGGAGAATGGATTAGGCAGAATAATATCTGCAAAAAAAAATAAGGAAGTTTTAAAGAGTTTGACTTCATCAAATGTTGAGATATTTTTCTAGCAAGGGCTACTGGTACTTGAGAGAGAGTCACTAAAAGTGGTAATTAGTGCAGTTGAGACTGGATTATAAATGGTTTTGGATGCCATGACCATAGACTTAAACCTCATCAGAAAAAAAAAAAGGGGGAATATCTCAGATTTTAAGCAGACAGTGATATGATTCACTTTGCATTTTTGAGCAGTAGCCCAGGCAATGAACACTTTGTAAGCTGAGAGTTAGAGTGTAAGATAATTATGGGAAGATGGCCCAATAAGTGCATTTTATCTCGAGAGAGAGAGAGAATATACTCGTATTTTTCCCCCACTCACCCCCAAGTACTCATTAACATGTTTCTTCTAAAAATGTGCATTTTGAAATCTATTCATGTCTTACAGACATATTCTCAATCCTAAACATTTACTAAACCATGAAGCTCAAATGTGAGTTTTATTTCTCTGTTGGTTTATTATAAAAGGGCTCATTTTCACTGCTACTTATTAATTTGATAATTTTGCATTAGTTTTTAAAATGCTCAATCAATAATTAGGTCCTCGTGTTTGTTGAACCAAACCATTTTACTCTGGAGGTGGCAAGAAAAAAGTTAGATGGTTGTAGCTCTCTAGCAAATGATTTTATTCCTTTCCCTCTAATTTAATCTTCCATTGTCATAAACAAAGGACCGGGTGCAGTGGCTCATACCTGTAATCCCGGCATTTTGGGAGGCTGAAATGGGCAGATCACTTGAGGTCAGGAGTTTGAGACCAGCCTGGCCAACATGGTGAAACCCTGTCTCTAGTAAAAACACAAAAAATAGCCAGGCGTGCTGGTGGGCACCTGTAATCCCAGCTACTTGGGAGGCTGAGGAAGGAGAATCACTTAAACCCAGGAGGTGGAAGCTTCAGTGAGCCGAGATCAAGCCACTGCACTCCAGCCTAGGCAACAGAGTGAGACTCCATCTCAGACAAAAAAAAAAAAGAGAAACAGAGAAAAGAAAGGAAAGGAAAGCAGAGGAGCCTGGAGAGGAGGGGAGAGGAGAGGAGAGGAAGGTACAAAAGAAAGAGCAAAGAGATCAATGGCTCGACTTTAACAAACAAATCTTAAACCTGTACAATCTGATGATGTGTATTGAAGTAGCAAAATTGAGACATGTTATTTCCTTAAATAGGCTAATTTTTGTCTAAAAGCCCTGGACAAATTTTCTTTGTTACAAGTAAATTTTGCCAGATATTTTATATTTATTTTTTCTTTTAGAAAGAATGTATAACTTCCTTTTCCTTTTGTGTATGCCCTCACTCCATCTGCTTCATTTTAGCTCTAGCTAGCCTGTTATTAAGATTGAGATCATGATTAAGATTGAGAATAATTTTGGATAAAGAAAAAGTCATCAATAAAAAGAAATAAATATATACTTTATAGGCATTTTTCCAGCAACTGCTAGTGCTGTTTATATGCTGTTCAACACATCAGCATTATTAGATGATAAAGATACCATATAATATTTTGTGTTACAAAATATTGAAAATTTACTTCCACAATTATGTTTTTATTAATGTAAGTTTATTTTAGAAATGTTGGCAAACACAAAATATAACAACAATTTGAATAATCTATTCTTCCATTTCTGGAAACATCTTTTGTTTATGACATTCCAATCTTGATCTTATATGTTTATATATCTTGCAAAGCAAAATTTTATTTCACTTACCAATATCACATACATTTTCTCATATTATCAAAACAAATGTCTTGAAGCATTTGTTTCATGGGTACAAATTATTCTATAAAAATGGATGCTGTCAAATGAAGAACTATAGCACTTTTGTGAACCTGGGCTCTGGAGTCAGATTATCTGAGCTTTAATCACCACCTCACCACTATTGACATGTGAACTTGAGCAAATTCCTTAGCTTCTCACTGTCTCAATTTCCACATATAATAAATAGGTATAAAAACCAATATCAGTTTCATAGTGTTGCTGTTCTAATTAGATGATTTTATATATGTAGAGCAATGGCCAAGAAACATATGAAAAATGCTCAAAATCAATAATGATCAGGGAAATACAAATCAAAACCACAATGCAATAATACATTACTCCTGCAAGACTGGCCATAATCAAAAAATTAAAAATAATTGATGTTGGCGTGGATGCGGTGAACAGGGAACAGTTCTATACTGCTGGTGGGAAAGTAAACTAGTACAACCGCTATGGAAAAACAGTGTGGGGAATCCTTAATGAACTAAAAGTAGAACTACCATTTGATCTAGCAATCTCACTACTGGGTATCTACCCAGAGGAAGATAAGTCATTATTCAAAAAAGATACTTGCACATGCATGTTTGTAGCAACACAATTCACAATTGCAAAAATGTGGAACCAACCCAAATGCCCATCAATCAACAAGTGGATAAACTGTGGTATGTATATACGATGGAATACTACTCAGCTATAAAAAGGAATGAACTAATGGCATTCGCAGAAACCTGGATGGAAGTGGAGACTATTATTCTAATAGTAATATTAGAGACTAATATTCTGAAGTAGCTCAGGAATGGAAAACCACACATTACATCTTCTCACTCATAAACGGGAGCTAAGCTATGAGGATGCAAAGGTATAGGAATGACACAATGGACTTTGTGAACTCGGGAAAGGGTGGGAGGGTGGTGAGGAATAAAAGACTACAAGTTGGGTTCAGTGTATACTACTCAGGTGATGGGTGCTCCAAAATGTCACAAATCACCACTAAATAACTTACTCATGTAACCAAATACCACCTGTTCCCCAAAAACCTATGGAAATGAAAAAATTAAAAAAAAATAATTTAAGGAATTTGTTTCCTTTTCTTATTTGGCAAAAAAAAAAAAAAAAATTGCAAAGGTATGACCAATATGTAGGCAAAACAGAGCTATTGCAGGATTCCAGACTAAAAGTTGTATTAATGTCAACTTCTAGGCCCAAAGGGTTTGGTTAACAGAAATCAGAAAAAAACAAATAAAAGAATGTTAAATAAAGCAGACTATGTTGAGAGACTAGTGACGTTTGGTTAAGAGCACAGCCAGGTTGAGGCATCCTCAAACTGAAGGAGGCAGGTGAATCCTGTTTCACACTCCTTCCTCCCTAAGACTTCCTGCTGTAGCTTAAGGCATGCAAACACACTGATGTAGTGCATATAGATCAACTTTCTGGGCAGAAAACAAAAGGAGAAGGATGGAGAATGATGAGAGGAGAGGATGGCAAATGGAAGAGATCCTGCACAGAGTTGTACAAGTTTATGTTGCTCTTGACAGCATTTTTACCCTGGATGTAAAGTATAGTAGTAATCAAAACTAGTGATTGCTGGACCTAAAGCTATTCATCCTCACGTACAAAACTAACATGAAAAACACACATTCCCAATTCATCAAGAATGAAGTAGTAAATATTTTTATTACAGTACATTTTAAGCTAATTGACCTCTCTGTTAACAGGCAAATGTATTCACTTGTAAAAGAAAAAAATGTATTATATTCAGAATCCAAGGAAATGGAATTGTAGAAGATTAAAGTGAGCAAGTTAGCAAGGATCAGAGCTCTAAGTTTAAAGCAGCATATAAATTGATACAGACGCTAAGAATTTGTCATGAGTTTGTTCCATTAACACCAATCAGAGAGTTGTATAGGGTAATAAAATTCTGTGCAACTGATCTTTTCGATGGAAAGCTGGAAAAAGGAAACACCTCTCCGGAAACCTGTGAATCTCACATACTATACTCAGAAAGTACATATCTTGCATAGTAAGTTTCTTTCGTTAAAGATAGTTAACCTTATATATTTTTAGAGTGATTAAGTGTGAATCTTGTAGGGAAGAATGGGATGATGATAATTATTAAGATGATAATAAAGCCCACCATTCATTAAGACATTTTCTCCCTGATTCTGTGATAATTGGTGTACACATGCTGTCAAATTGAGCCTAGAAATAATTTCATTAATATTTCCTTTTCACAGGTAAAGAAAATGCTTATGAGAAAAAGGAAGCCACTCATGATAATGTAGTTACAAGGAGACATAGTTGGGATTTAAGGCAATTAGTTGATTCCACAGCACCAGGACTTTAATGCATTAGGATATTTTCACTAATCAGTATCTTTGGGTTGAGTCAAGCTAACCAAATCCACAAGAGATTATTAAATAAACTAGAATTTCATAGTATTGTCAAATTTGTCAAATTCTGCTGTATATGTCAAAAGCAACATAATATTTTACTGATTGACCAGCATACTTTCCTCTGAGAAAAGTATTAACTAATACTAATTAGTTAATAAACAATGAAATAATTGTTTACTGAGCATCATTTTGGAGCAGAGAGTTAGTTAAATAATCTTGATGGCTGAATTCCAAAAGCCAGATACGTCCATCTCTACCATTATTTTTCTGGGGCTACTGTAAAAAATTACCACATACTAGGTGGCTTAAAACAACAGAAACGTATTCTCTCACTTCTCTGGAGGATGAAAGTATGAAATCAAGGTGTTAGCAGTGCCAAGCTACTGCCAGAGGTTCTAAAATTATCCCTTGCCTCTTCCAGCTTTTGATGGTTGTCAGTATTCCTCGTCTCCCATGGCTTGTGGCCACATCACTCCCATCTCTGCCTCCCTCTTCACATTCTTTCTTTTCTCTTTCTGTATGCTCCTCTTCGATCTCTTATAAGGATACTCAATCTTGGATTTAGGGGCCACTCAGGTAATTCAGAATTGTCTCATTTTGAGATTCATAGCTTAATTACATCTGCAAAGATCTTTTTTCCAAACAAAGTCATGTTCACAGGTGCCAGGGATTTAGACATTAATGTTCTTTTGTGAGGTTGTCTTTCAACCAACTATTGACACCACCTTCTTGAGAATTGAAATGCCAATGGTCATATGTCAAGCTACTCTGCACTGAGGAATAAGGAGGATGGACCACAGACATAGTATTTTCTCAAGTTCCTTTTTTCTCAATGTTATACAGAAACTTCCTCTTTTATTAAATAATCTGATTGATTTTAGAGACTGAGAGAAGTGTGATTACAATATAATATAAAAAAAGTATGGCAGGATATGGGTTTGTAGAGATAAACAGAGACTAGATAACGCTGCATCTTGGAAGCCATAGGATAAAAGCATAAATTTTATTCAAAATGAAATGGGACACTTACAAATAGGGAAAGATGTCTACATTTTTACCCATATTTAATTATGGCATCTCCATACATGTGTCCAGCATGTTTATACATGTCAGTGAGTGTCCAGATTCCAGAACATTTGATTTATATCCTTCATGGATGCATTCCTGGAACTTTAAGTACTACGCTAGTTGAGAAGACCTTCCATGGGGGCCAACACAATGTGGATAGTAGATAAAGTTACAATTTTATGTTTCTATGCTTGATAATTCTGTGTTTCCATTCATCTTTCTAACTGGTTTCAATTGCTAACTGGTTTTTAGTGCTAACTGGTTTTGTTGAACTGATGAATCAATGGTCCTTGTGGCAGAGACAGGGGTAGCATTTCTTTGTCAGCATTTCTAATTTTGCTTTGTTTTCCATTTAAGTTCTGAACCTTACACATTCTACATTCTGTGTTATAGACCCTAGGATGTACTAAAACACCTTTGCTCTCTCTTTCTCCAACTCCCACTCTATTATATGCACATTTATTGTTGCCTTTAGTGTTAAATCATCATTCTCTTTCCTCTTTTGTTAGCCTTCTCCCAGACCATTACCAGGTCACTACACAATCCACTCTCCTTCTTTCCAACAGCTTTAGAATCCCATGTCATCCTTCAACTAACTAGTCAATGATTAATTAAAACACAGATAAATATCTCACATTTATACATGTATTTATTTCTCTGCATAAATGTCTAAATAGTCTCATTCTTGAACTTCCCTTTCACTCACCACTTTGCAAAATATACTGATTTCAGTGTTCATATAAAATGTTAGGAGTTTATTTTATGTTACTGCTCAATGTTTGCACAGTTGTCTGAATGGGGCCCTCTGTCTGTCCACACAAAGGAACAGACATTCCACATTATGTCAGTAGGTTATTTCCAATGACATGTGGATTCAGATGGAATGTGAAAATAAGGCTGTAGAAGGTTTGATCCATATGTGCAAAATGAAAGAATATTTATGTTAATAGCCATCTTATTATCTGACTATCAGCAGCATATGTTCCTCCTTCTATGGTAAGGTGTCAAAAATTTTATAGGAAAGAGAAGATACAGCATATGACATTTTGGAAATTTACAAAACAAAATGAGTATACATCACCAGAAATAGAAACCATACAGAGAAAATTGAAGAGATCTGGGCCTTTGTCAGGGCCAGTGTGCATGGATTATCTACTGCCAAAGAGTTCTGGAGAGTTTTGAGCTACCACAGTGTATTGCAAGTGTGGTGCTGGTGATGTTTGGAGGTTGTTAAAACTTGACTCCAACATTCCTATTTTTCACCTGTTAAATGTAGATGCTGATGTCTTCCCTTTCCAGGACTACTAATCCCTTTCCAGGAATATTAAATAAATTTGTATATGCAAAATTTTTGGCATACTGAATAGTTGCCTTTATGTCAATTCCCTGCCATCTCCCCCTCAACCTGAAGGTAGCAAATGTAGCCTTGGTGTCAATATTACAAATTTAGCATCACAAGATGTGTGTTTTGATGACTATTTCAATGTGTCTAAGGAAGCCACAGTTTGTTAGACAAACATCTAACAATCTGGGTTGGTAGCTATGTGTAAGGCAATTTTAATACATGTTTTTAAATTAAAAAGTTAATTATATAAATAGAATAACATGCCCAATGATTACATTCAAATTTAACCATAAGATATATTTAGAAACAACTTTTGTAATTTTTTAAAAATTAATTTTAGGGACAGTGCCGTTTAAGCAATCCCATTTTTCTTTTTGTTAATGTCTTTTAAAAAATGAAACTAATAGGCTGGGCATAGTGGTTCACACCTGTAATCCTAGCACTTTGGGAGGCCAAGGTGGGCAGATCATCTGAGGTGGGGAGTTCGAGATTATTCTGGCCAACATGGAGAAATCCCGCCTCTACCAAAAATACAAAATTAGCCAGGCATGGTGGCGCAGGCCTGTAATCCCAGCTATTCGGGAGGCTGAGGCAGCAGAATCGCTTGAACCTGGGAGGCGGAGGTTGTGGTTAACTGAGATCACACCATTCCACTACAGCCTGGGCAACAAGAGTAAAACTCCTTCTCAAAAAAAGAAACTAATGATGTTTCTCAAATTAAGCATGTATCAGAAAAATGATATTTAATTATTAGTGTAATATTTCTATAAGCAATGCCAGAGGTTGTTACTATGAAACTTCTAGAAAATATGGGATTAAATATGTATAATTTGAGATATATGATCATATTTTTATGTATTTGTTTTACATAATTGTTTGCTGCTTCACATAATACACTGAAATTATAAGGTCATGATACCTAATCAATGTAACTGTAAATAAAAACTTGTGAAAGCTAAATATGCTTTCATCTGATTAATCTCTCAGCAAAATGTTATGCTATTGATTACCACCCCACCTCCACTTAGTGAGACATCTTATCTGTAGCCTTTCATGCCTCTTCATATTCATGCTTTTCTCTTTCCTTGCTGAAGAATCCTTCAAGCCTTTTTCTTAAGGCTCCTGTTTCTTCACCATATCTCTAAATATTATAGTGCTGCTGGTCTCTGTTCCTAATTCTCTTTTAATTTTATACACTCTGTATAGAAAATTTTGTCCAGTTCTATGGTTACAAAGACCATCTCCAGGTGGATGAATCTTCAATTTAAATCTCTCACACTTATCACTCTCTTATACTCCAGGCACATACCCAAGTATCTTCTTGATATCTCCACCTACGGTCTAAAGTTATGTCAAATTTAATACTTCCAAAACATGTTACACACATTCTTCCCATCGAATTCACTTACTGCCAAGTTTCTCTGTCAAAATAAATGACACAATCAGTTGCTCAGATCAAAAATATATAATGCATTCCATATTCGTCTTTATTTTTACCTGTGCTGTATCTAGTTGGTCCTACCTCCAAAAATATTTTAAATCTAATCATGTTCTAAATGATAGGCATATTTCTCCCTACAATAATCTTCTAAGTGTTTTTCTTATCCCCACTTTTGCACCTGGCATTCTCTACTACCAGAGTTCATTATCTAACAGAAGCCAGATCAATATTTCTAAAGGAAAATTTGATCATGTAACTCCCCTATTTTCAAAGACTTTCTATTCTACATAGAATAAAATTCAAAATTCTTATCTTAGACGTAGAGCTTTACATGCCCTGACTCTGGCGTTTTCCATCTTCTAGACATATTGGTTGTCTTTTTATTGCATAGCTTTTACCTCTATATCTCAGGGCTTTTTCTCTTTATTCCCTGTTTTTTCTAATGCTTGTCTTATAGCAAGGAATATAATAGCCATCCAAAATTAACTACTATTATCATCTATCATCTTTGCATTTTGCTTCAAGATTTCTTGAGAAATAATCACTCTATTAATTAGTAAAATATAATACACACTTTTTGTAAAGACATTAAATGCGTAATAATAATAAATGTAAAAATAATGCATTTAATTCTAGAAATTACAATTGTTAGATTGTGTTAACATTTTTTAGACATATCTCTACATTTATATACAGGTAGAAGGACAAATAGTTAGAAAAGATAGACAAGTAGAATAAACATTTTATATAAATACCTTCAAATGAGTCTATATTATAAATACAATTTTAATAACAATAATTAGTTTAATTTTACTATAAGAGACAATAGAAATTGAAGGAAGTTTTGAAGTCCAAATGAAAGTTTTGATAACAGACAAATCTGATGCTCCTGAGGCTTGTCTGTTCCCTCCTTGTGGTACCTTACTTAAAAGCAGAATCATCAAACATGTCTGTGTTTGGCAGAAATAAGACACAGCTAACTGATACAAAGCCGCCTTTATGACAAGTGTGCTTCCATTTTTCCTAATTGCATAGATGTTCCCTTCACCTTCGACCTTATAAATATGTAAAGCATTACGGACACTGATTCCCTCTACTGGAATATTGCCCTTTCTAAACTTTGAGATAATGAGTTTTGAGGGGAGCGCATGTTCATAACTAATTCTCTCCAGTGAGTTTGTTGTGGTTGTTAATTCCCTCATACATCCTACTTTATATTTCACAGCATGGTCCTGCCATTGAGTGTCATGACCCTTTAATGGTTTATTTTAAGGTTTTCTAACAAGTACTCTAAGTTTTTCATGGCTGATAATATCTACCTGTTGCTGGTTCTTTAACATTCTCCTAGCAGAATGCAGTATTCTTGGAAATTAAACTTTTTCTCTATAATCTCCATAGACCTTGTTCTGACTTCTTCTAACTTTAAATATTGCAAAGAGGAAATCTAAAGCCAGCCTGAATTTCTCACCATTGTAGTTCTTATTTCCTTTTTCTATTTTTTGGCTAAGATGCACACGTGTATTTTGTTGCTGAAGCTCAATAACTTAACTAGCATAAACTTGGTATTGGTGAAGAATTTACATCATCATTTTCTGGTACATAATATGCTCTCTTGATACGATAATTAAAACATTCCGTCCATTCAAATAAATTATATTATATATCCAACTTCAATTTCAGTTTTGTTCAGCTCTCTATTTCATGACACCAATTGTTTCTATACTAGATCATTGTGTATATTTTCAATTCCTAATTGGTTACGTTCACATTCTTTAATTTACATATAACTTTAATCTGTGTTTACTACATTTAAGAGTTAACTTTTAGTATTTTAGGTTTTAGACTCATTTGTTTCCAAACATTTCTAATTTATATACTAGTATTATAATCATACTATTTGCCTTCAATTCCTTTATTTTGTTCTCGATTTCCCTTTTGATTTAATATTGTTTTTTATTGTATAGTTTGAGTTCTTATTTTTTCAAATTCATATTCTTATGAACTAGTTGTAAAGCATGAAATGATTAAGAGGATTTACCTTCTGTTCCTTGAGGTATGTTTCTTCTAAAACTATTCTTTTTGCCTTTTTCTTTCCTTCTTCTTTATATACCCTCCTCCTCCCTTCCTTTATTCCTTCTTTCCTTTCTTCCTCCTTCCTTCTTTTCTTTCTTCCTTCCTTCTCTCCTTCCTGCTTTCCTTCATTCTTTACAACATATCAGGCCTCAATCTGTATTACAGAAAAGAAAAACAAACTGACCTCCAACCAGTGCAAATAAAGTTGTAATCTATCAATCAAAATATGTCAGAAAAATTTTTAAAAATCGTAGTCTGTTATTTTTGTGTTGCAGCCACTATTGTATGACCAGAAAAAAAATGGAGAAATGAACAGGAAAAAAACCAGTTGAAACAATACTCTTATTAAAGTTAAAAAATTTTTTTTTCTATCTTCCTGGAAAGTACTACATATTTTTCCTGGGAGGATTGGTAAAATGATGGATTATTCCTCTAATTTAGGGTTTAACTATTTGGCTTTCATTTATTTTGTTGACAAAGGGCATTAGTGAAAATTGCCAGAGTTTTAACTCCTATGTATGACTTCCATGGAATCTCTTTTTAATGGATCTGTATGCATTGCTAGTTTCCTGGTCATCATCTTTAAGTGTACTTCAGGAGGTTATGCCCCTTTTCTCCATTGGTTGCTGATAGTGCTTTCTTGTTCCCATTTCTTGTTCCCTGTAGACAACAGGGAAGAAAATAATCCAAATAATTTTCTGTCTTCCAGCTCAATGCTGTAGCCTGCCTGACTAATATTGATTTCTTCAATATGAGCTAGTGTCTATGTCCTCAGCCACTGTATAGATTGGCTGTTTTCATATGCTAAGAAAGATTGCTCATTTACCTATTTCCCCAGCCCTGACCTCTTACCACATCAAATCAGCGCCAGCATGATTTGAGCACAAAGTACTAAATTTTTCTTAAAAAGTGCTCTAAAACTACTTATTCTTACTTTACATCTTCTTACTGTTTCTAGCATAGGGCCATGGGAATGAAAAGAAAGTCTGAACTGGAGAAAAGCCCAGCAGGTGTTTAATTTAAAAATCCTATTGAATAAAAGCCTCCACCACTGGTTGGTATCACTAAATTCTTACCCCTGGACCTGTGTGGAGATTTCATGGACAGGAAAAGTAAGGAAAAGATAATTTATAATGTAAGATTTGCCATTGTCCACAGTTTTGTTTGTGTAAAAGACTTTTTTTTATATAATATTTATTTAATTTTTTCCTTATTTATTCCTTTCTTTTTTATTATTATTATTATTTTTTAGTTATACTTTAAGTTTTAGGGTACATGTGCACATTGTGCAGGTTAGTTACATATGTATACATGTGCCATGCTGGTGTGCTGCACCCACTAACTCGTCATCTAGCATTAGGTATATCTCCCAATGCTATCCCTCCCCCCTGCCCCCTCCCCACCACAGTCCCCAGAGTGTGATATTCCCCTTCCTGTGTCCATGTGATCTCATAGTTCAGTTCCCACCTATGAGTGAGAATATGCGGTGTTTGGTTTTTTGTTCTTGCGATAGTTTACTGAGAATGATGGTTTCCAATTTCATCCATGTCCCTACAAAGGACATGAACTCATCGTTTTTTATGGCTGCATAGTATTCCATGGTGTATATGTGCCACATTTTCTTAATCCAGTCTAACATTGTTGGACATTTGGGTTATTGACACGGATTAGTTACTGTAGTCAGGAGACTTTACCTCCCTTGGCATTTGTCCTGATTCCTTTTTTCTCTAGGGAAAATAAAAGGTATGAATGGACAATACAGATGTATGAATTGCATAATGAATGCAAGGTCAAATATGGACATGTTAATGTCTTCAAATACCACACACATTTATTGACATGCAGTGACTGCTTTAATAGACAAGCAGATTGCCTATGTGCATTGTCCTCTATCTACAGATCGTTAAATACTCGATATTTTCAGTCCATTGAACAGGATACACAAATTTCTCATAAAAGAGCACCTTGTGGCTGCGCGTGGTGGCACATGTCTATAATCCCAGCACTTTGGGAGGCCCAGGAGGGTGGATCACCTGAGGTTAGAAGTTCGAGACCAGCCTGGCTAACATGGTGAAACCCTGTCTCTACTAAAAATACAAAAAATTGGCCGGGCATGCTGGTGTGGACCTGTAATCCCAGCTACTCGGGAGGCTGAGGCAGGAGAATCACCTGAACCGAGGAGGCAGAGGCTTCAGTGAGCCGAAATCATGCCACTGCATTAAAGCCTGGGAGACAGAGCAAGACTGTGTCTCAAAATAAAATAAATGAGCATCTTGTAACCTACTCTGCAGAATTCCTTAAAATGTGGATACTTGGGCAAGCAGCTGTTGACTAGCTGCTGGAGTTTTTAGAGTGAAAAATCACAACGATTACTATTAGTATCTACAATTTCTAATTCACCTACTGGATACATTGACTAGTATTCAAAGACTGTTGAGGTATATTTGATGATAATTGACAGATTTTCCTGCTGGTAATTATAATACGATCATGAAAATATTGCATTGATCATGACCTCCAAGAAGAAAAGAGAACCTAAGATTTCCCTGGAAGTACTATATTAAGAAGGTTATTCTTCTTATGTATTTACATCGTATTTTATCAAGAGGCCTTGCCCATCTTGATTATACTTTTTCCTGCTGTCTCTTTCTTCAAATTCTGGATCTTATCTTCTATCATATCCTTCTTATTTACAAATTACTACATAAGTGCTTGACTTTTAAAATTAAGACCACTTAAATTCAATGTGTATTTTTAGTCAGAGTTTACTGTCATTCCATGTCCACTTAGGTTCTCTCTCTCCTCATTTTCTCTGTTTATTAATATTTAGGGCCAATCAACAGCACAAATTAATGGGAAATTCCTCCTTTGGCATTATTCAGCCCTTTGTTTTAATTTGGTTAGTATTAAATTATTTTAGTAGCAAAGTTATCATTCAGTGGGGACTAAAGAATTTAAGTGCTTTAAGTTTTATACTTCCTCTAGATAAAAAGGTATTGTTCTCTTTGGGAGGCTGAGGCCCGCAAATCACGAGGTCAGGAGTTGGAGATACCAGCCTGACCACCATGGTGAAACCCTGCCTCTACTAAAAATACACAAATCAGCTGGGCATGGTGGCAGGCTCCTGTAATCCCAGCTACTCGGGAGGCTGAGGCTGGAGAATCGCTTGAACCTGGCAGGCTGAGGTTGCAGTGAGCCAAGATCGTGCCACTGCACTCCAGCCCTGGCAACAATGCGAGCCTCCTTCTAAAAAAAAAAAAATTGTTTTTTGCTTAAAATTATTTACATACTTGAAAGAAATGAATTCATCTGAAAAGCCAAAAAAATTCATCTAACTTTCCTTATCACCTATCATTCAAGGGCAACAATGCAGTTGAACAGATGGGGCGTATAAAACAATGAATACCTACATTTTTAGATGCATTTTTTTGTGTGTGAGAAGTTGTGTTAGGTCGTTCTTGCATTGCTATAAAGAAATACCTGAAACTGAATACATTATAAGGAAAAGAGGTTTAATTGTCTCATGGTTCCATAGGCAGTATGAGCATGAGACCAACATCTGGTCAGCTTCTGGGGAGGCCTCAGGGAGATTGTTCTCATGGTGGAAGGCAGGTCACATGGCGAGAGCAGGAACAAGGGAGTGTGGGGGATGTGCCACATACTTTTAAACAACCAGATCTCACGGGAAGTTGCTCACTATCTTTAGGACAGTACCAAGCTACGAGAAATCCATCCCCGTAATCTAAACACCTCCCACTAGGTCCTGCCTCCAACACTGGGAATTACAAGTCAAAATGAGATTTAGGCTGGACAGATATCCAAACCACATCAGAAGGCATTGCAATTGCAGATTTTGAAGCTTACATAATACTTTAATTGCCAGGTAGTGTCTGAGATTAGTTTTCTAGAAAGAGCTTAACTACAAGGTGTTGTTAAGTGAATGGTGCATTCTATCTAAACTCAAATGTTGCTACTGAAATTTAATAAAAATCAACACGTTAAAGCTGAGATGTCAGAAAATCTACTGAAGACCACCACCACTTAGTAAAATTTAGTAATTCTGTACTTTTGGTATTCCAATGAATAAACCTCCTTGAATTAGACTGACAGGACTTCCTACTATTATATTTTGCCTTCAGGGAATACTAATTCAATGAAACTCCATTTTACTGATGATTATTTAGTTTGCGGTGTTCTGGACATATTCTTCCTTCTTTCCTCTGATCCTTTGGAAAACTATTCATGCATATCAGTCCTACCTCTACCACAAGAACAGTAGTTAAAGAGGCTCTTCGACTGTGTTTTTCTTTTGCTTTTCATGTTCATGTTCAGTGATTTTTAACAATAAAGAAGCTACTTTTTTATGGTAGGTAAAAGAGGTGTTTATTCCTATGCCTAGTCTTTTTCCCTTATTTATTTTCCTGTCATAAAAATTAATATACACACAAACTCTAACTCCATATTTCACCCATTCACCATGTGTTTTGGAGAAATCCGTTTGGAGACTTGATTATAAAACATTAACACAGTATCAAAAAGTTCCATACTGCAAAAGATGCTCTGAAGCAGCTTTAATTTAATTAGCAGATTATTTAAGAAGAACATCCTTTGATGTACAAATGCTGCTCCCAGAAATTCGTGTGCTAAATCTGCCATCAGAAGCACAGGAGCACCTTTGTAACTCCTACATTAACAAAAGAATCAGAAGAAGAAAAGAAAATGAAAAAGCCTACACAAAATCAGACATCATAACATTTCTTAAATTGAAAATTAAAGCTATGCTTTTCCATAAATAGATTAAATAAAACAAACCCAAATATTACAGCTGTTTAGGGCTTCAAAGAAAAGTAATAATACATGATGAAAATAGCAATGACTCACATTTGTTTCATTCCTTATGGTTTGCAAAATTCTTTAAAGGAAATCTTACAACTTATGCTTGGAATGACTCTACGAGATAAGCATTATTAAATTCCAAGTTAATAAATGTGAGAATTAAGATTAAGGCAGGTCAAGCAATCTAAGTTCACAGAGGCAATCAAGCATGATAGCTTGACCTGCTGCATACCAATACTCACTTTTTCCAGAAACTGAAAGTTACTTATCGAATTGACAGTTTCTATAAATATAAACTAACTCTAGAGCTCCAAGCCACTTTCACTTGAGAGTAAATATTATTATATCATCTTTTAATGATCCCTTAAATGACCCTGGTCACTGTAGTAGGCAGAATTTTTAGATGTCTTTCATGATTCCTGGCCCTTGATGTACACTGTCTTCATGCTATGATTTTTGGCAAAAGAAAGATTATCCTGCCGCAGCCTGACCAAATCAGTTGAGCTCTTTAAAAGTAGAGAGTTTTCTCTGGTTGGTTGTAGAGGAAGAAATCAGATTAACATACTTCTGCTGGCCTAGAAGAAAATAAATAAACATGCATGTTGTGAACGGTGTATGGATCCCATGTAGTAAGAAATTACGGGTGGTCTCTGGGAACTGAGAGTGGTCTCTGACAACTAACAAGAAAACAGGGACCTCAGTCATACAGACGCAAGGAGATGAATTCTACCAACCAGTGAGCTTGGCAGAGGGCTCCAAGTCTCACGTTATAGCTGGCTTATATCTTGATTACAACCTTGTAAGGCTCCGAGTCAACTCATATACAGACTTCAAATGTACAGACAATCTGGTCAACTCATATATGGACTTTTAATGTACAGAAACCTTGAGATAATAAATCTAGCTGTTCTAGGCTGTTAAACTTCTGGTGATTTGTTAGGCAGCAATGGAAACAAATACTCATCTTACTTACTTGATGACAATAGTATACACATCAAAAGTAGCCTCCCTTCCAGGTGATAATAAGATTCAATGGGGAGATAAAAAGACGGAATTAAAAATATTTACACTGGACAGAGAAAATATTAGACTAGACAGAGATTGTAGGTCTATTTTTTCCCAGTTTTACTGTCATAGACCATCTTTGTAAAGACATATTTCCGAAATTACACAAAGATGTCTAAGTGTCTTTCTTAATAAGTACTTCAGCATTGATCTGAAGCATCACCTACTCTTTCTGGTTGCAAATTCCCCACAGTATTTTTATTCTGTTTATTCTTTTCGCTGGACATTCCTGTAATGCTTTTCTCTTTAGTAAATATTGATAATTGGATAGCTTATTTTACTTTCTCAGTGCATTGTGATTCATTCAAAGGATTACTTGAGGCTTGAATAATTGCTTTGTGGTTCAGGCATACAAGTTGCGTTAGCTGTTTCCCATATGCGAAATAACCATTCAATGTTCTAACATGTGTAAACAAATGAGAGTGTAAATCGTATCAGCCTGTAATACCTCTGAGAAAAAAAGGCATAGGATCAATACTCTCTCAAACAAAAGTTATTCTGTGAATTTTAATACTGAGGTTATACAGGATGCTAAATGCTATGGGAAATACATCTTGGACCTCAAATAATTTAAAGCCAGGTGCACAAATATCCAAACCACATCAGAAGGCATTGCAATTGCAGATTTTAAAGCTCACATAATAATTTAATTGCCAGGTAGTGTCTGAGATTAGATTTCTAGAAACAGCTTAACGACAAGGTTTTGCCAAATTAATGGGGCAAAAGACTTTTGTAGAGATTTTGTCCATGGAAAATAATGTGAACTTTTGTTGTATTCGCCTAGATTTGATAAAATATATGGAATAGCAGCTAGGTTTCAACTGTAGGCCTCATTGGTATGGAAACTGATCTTCCTCCGGTGAGAGGATTCCTAAAGCAAAATCTAGCAGTGTGAGAATACAGTGATTGACTAATAATACCTGCAATGGTCACGGAAAATGACCGTATCCCCATGAATTAACTACAACTATGACAACCCTGAAATAACTACAACTACTACGCACAACGTGAATTGAAAATATGAATCAATTATGGTAAAGATTTTAAGAAACAAAAACATGAAATTGAGGGAATAATTCTCATTTCTTAGCTTTATGTTCTTCAATTATTATACAGATTGATCTGAGGCAATGGATACTTGTTCTTTCTTATACAAGTATAAACAACATAAAGATTTCCCATTATATTTTATCCTAAGATTTATTCAGACATTTGAGTAAATTATAATTTCCAAAATATCTTCCCATCTTAAAGCCAATATTTTTCCTAACTGGGTAACCCTCTAAATCTTGTAATCTCTTAATCAGATTATTCATCTTTATCTTAAAATAATTGATTAATATAACAATGTCTGGGAATGTACATACAAAAGGTGTTGCATGGGGAATCAAACCATTATTATTATTATTATTATTATTATTATTATTATTATTATTATTGAGATGGAGTCTTGCTTTGTCTCCCAGGCTGGAGTATAGTGGCGCGATCTTGGCTCACTGCAAACTCTGCCTTCCAGGTTCAAGCTATTCACCTGCCTCAGCCTCCCAAGTAGCTGGGATTACAGGCATGCACCACCATGCCCAGCTAATTTTTGTATTTTTAGAAGAGACGAGGTTTCAACATGATGGCTGTGCTGGTCTTGAACTTCTAACCTCAGGCGATTTGCCTGCCTCAGCCTCCCACAGTGCTGGGATTACAGGCATGAGCCAGGGCACCCAGCCCAAAACATTATTATTAATCCATCATTGTGTGCAGCTTTTTTCTCCACTTCTACTCTGTGCAGTTAGGAATTGTACAGGAACATCAAAATGACAGCAGTTACTTTACTTTTCTACATCTCAGAATAAGACCAAATTCAACACTATTTGTTTTTCCCTATTCATAGGATAAGAGTGGGAGTTCTGTGCTAATTTAACAGGTATCTAGGTCATGAAATTCTTTTTAACACCCTCATGTTTCATATAGAAAATAGAAAATGGAGATTAATTATGCTATAGTTCTCAAAAGGCAACTGATGGAACCTATAGGCAAGCAATAGCCTCTGCAGGCCTGGAAGGTCCACGTCTCACCACTTCTTACTCTCCAATGGTCAACATCATTAGCACCATAATAGCATTTGGGAGATAAGGTCTATACCAGAGATGTTGCTTTTGTTTAGTTTGAGTTTGTCCCAAAACAACAAGTTTAATTGAAGACATGAGTAGCAGAAAATGCTAACTTTTTCCTACTTCTAACTATAGAACCCTGTGTCATCTTCTTCTGATTTCAATGATATTTTGTAAAAAGTAAATGAAAAGGCAGCTGAGCATTCCCGAACACAGTTATGAAATGTGGCCAAGGTGTCCATGGTTTGGATCTATAATGTGAGGTTCTACAACATCGTATTTCCAAGATGAACATATGAACCTAAAAGATTTCAGCATAAATACATCTGTGACCTGCATAGCCAGAGGGGTGGCTCATTATATCACACACACAGAGCCTGTGTAAAAACAGAGAGGTACAGATGCTTATCTACTATAATTTGATGGTGCACAGGAAGATCCTTTTCTAGAAATTATCAGCTTGTCTGATTATCAATCCACCATTATTGTCATTAGATCATGAATGCAATTTAAACTTCAGTGGGTTATTTTGCTTTTGCATAACTTTCTATCTAATTAGAATTCTATTGATGATAATTTTAGAAGTATCTCTACAACTAATCTGTTTCACCTCCTCTCTGTTTTAGTCCAAGAATTGAGTTATCTTTGACATGGATTTTTTTTTCAAGCTCCCTAACTGATATCATCATGTTAAGTACAATAGTTAATATTTATTAAGCACTTATTATATGCCAAGCTCTGTGCTAAGTGATTTAGATGCAGTAAATCATTTAGTCCTCACAGCAATCCCATGAGATAGGCAATATTTTTACCTCCATTTACAAATGAAGAAACTGTGAAGGTAACACAACCCATTGAGTGATGGAGCTGAGCTCGGAACCAGTCTCTTCATCACTCCAGTTCATCTGCACTAAGAGTCACAATCTTAGAAGTCCTTAGGGGCCAGCAGGTAACAGAAGTGCCTAACGATGCAAGCAGTTCCTAAAGGGCTTGTGTTGTGCTCAAACATAGTCACTGTCTAGTCACATTATCTTCTTTTTTAAATTTTTTTTTATTTCTATAGGTTATTGGGGAACAAGTGGTGTTTGGTTACATGAGTAAGTTCTTTAGTGGTGTTTTGTGAGATTTTAGTGCTCCCATCACCCGAGCAGTGTACACTGCACCCAATTTGTAGTCTTTTATCCCTCACCCCCTTCCCACCTTTTTTCCTCCTTAGTCCCCAAAGTCCATTGTGTCATTCTTATGCCTTTGCATGCTCATAACTTAGCTCCCACTTATGAGTGAGAACATGTGATGTTTGGTTTTCCATTCCAGAGTTACTTCACTTAGAATAATAATTTCCAGTCTCGTCCAAGTTGCCGCAAATTCATTAATTCATTCCTTTTTATGACTGAGTAATATTTCATTATATATATATATATACCACAGTTTCTTTATCCACTTGTTGATTGGTGGGCATTTGGGCTGGTTCCACGATTTTGCAATTGCGAATTGTGCTGCTATAAACGTGTGGGCAAGTATCTTTTTTGTATAGTGACTTCTTTTCCTCTGGGTAGATACCCAGTAGTGGGAATGCTGGATCAAACAGCAGTTCTACTTTTGGTTCTTTAAGGAATCTCCACACTATTTTTCCATAGCATTTGCACTAGTTTACATTCCCACTGGCAGTGTAGAAGTCTTCCCTGTTTGCTGCATCCACACCAACATCTATTTTTTTTTTATTTTTTGATTATGGCCATTCTTGTAGGAGTAAGGTGGTATTGCATTGTGGTTCGGATTTGCATTTCCCTGATCATTAGTGATGTTGAGCTCATTATAGATTCCTGATAAAAGTTTTTTGTCAGATGTATAAATTGTGAAGATTTTCTCCCACTCTGTGGGTTGTCTGTTTACTCTGCTGACTGCTCCTTTTGCCATGAGAAAGCTCTTTAGTTTAATTAAGTCCCAGCTATTTATCTTTGTTTTTATTGCATTTGCTTTTGGGTTCTTGGTCTGGAAGGGTTTTTCCAATGTTATCTTCTAGAATTTTTATAGTTCCAGGTCTTAGATTTAAGTCCTTGATCTATCTTGAGTAGATTTTTGTATAAAGCAAGAGATGAAAATCCAGTTTCATTCTCCTATGTGTGGGTTGCCAATTATCCCAGCACCATTTGTTGAAAAGTGTGTCCTTTCCCCACTTTATGTTTTTGTTTGCTTTGTGAAAGATGAGTTGGCTGTAAGTATTTGGGTTTATTTCTCAGTTCTCTATTCGGTTCCATTGGCCTATGTGCCTAAGTTTTATACCAGTATCATGCTGTTTTGGTGACTATGGCCTTATAGTATAGTTTGAGATCAGGTAATGTGATGCTTTCAGATTTGTTTTTTGTTTGTTTGTTTTCTTGTTTTTGTTTTTTTGTTTGTTTGTTTGTTTTGCTTAGTCTTGCTTTGACTCTTTTTTGGGCTCTTTTTTGGTTCCACATAAATTTTAGGATTTTTTTTTCTAATTCTGTGAAGAATGATGGTGGTATTTTTATGGGAATTGAGTTGAATTCGTAGATTGCAATTTGCAGTATTGTCATTTTCACAACATTGACTATCCATCCGTGAGCATGGGATGTGTTTCCATTTGTGTTTGTGTCATCTATGATCTCTTTCAGCAGTGTTTTGTAGCTTTCCTTGTAGAGGTCTTTCACCTCCTTGGTTATGTATATTTCTAAGTATTTTATTTGAGTTGAGTTTTGATTTGATTCTCAGCTTGCTCATGTTGGTATATAGAAGAGCTACTGATTTGTGTACATTAATTTTGTATCTGGAAATTTTGCTGAATTCTTTTATCAGTTGTAGGAGCTTTCTGGAGGACTCTTCAGGGTTTTGTAGATAAACAATCATATCATCAGCAAACAGCAACAGTTTTACTTCCTCTACCAATTTGGATGCCCTTTATTTCTTTCTCTTGTCTGATTGCTCTGGCTAGCACTTCCAGTATATGTTGAAGAGGAGTGGTGAGAGTGGGGATCCTTGTCTTGTTCCAGTTCTCAGAGGGAATGCTTTCAACTTTTTCGCGTTCACATTATCTTTTAAAATGCAGCAATGATCAAACAGAACATGGCCTAATAAAGAATAAGGGCCACTAGTTATCAATTTCTGGCATTTTTCTCTATGCAATAATTCGTGTAATATTGTTAAAACAAATTTGGTTATTTAACTCTTCTGAAACTGTCACTGGGCACTGCACCATATTTGAGATTAAATATACAGGTAATTGTCCTGCACAAAAGCTCTCCACAATGTGATCTTACATTATCTCATACCTCTTAACTACCTGGCAAGACAGCCTGTGGTTCAACTGCAATGACCATCTTAACTTTTTCTGATTAATGTTTTCCTTTAATACTCTGTGTCTCTGCAATTTCTGTTCTCTTGACTTAAAATACCCTTCCTTCATTTTGACCTGAATAATTCCTACTCTTCCTTTAAAACGAAAATCATACATCACCAGAACTTTATAACCATTTCTAACTCCTATTAAAAACTCCATATGAAATTAATGTGAACACAGCCTAATAAATGTTACTCTAATGGTATAGACAATATCAGCAGGCAAGTATATAATCCGAGTGGTTGAGTTTGCCCTAAATTGAGAAATTATTGAGGGAGTTATCTAAGGCATTTTAACTGAAGAAGGGTTTGAAGAATAAATAACTATGATTTCCAATTAACCTGATGTGTTGTGTCTCTGTTTACCTATTTAAAAAGAGACTCTTATTTCCCTGGATTTCTTGAAGGCAATTGATTAAGCTATCATTAGTATGATTACAATCTTCATTTACAGACTGCTACAGCCTTTCTTTTGTGTCTTTGAGGACTGCTATGTATGTATGCATACATACATATATTTGTTTAATGTTTGTATACAAATTGGGCTGGAAATGAAACTTCCAATATTTTAAAATGTGAAAAACTGCATGATCCTTGTTTTGTGTACTATTATCATATCAGTTTTATGAACAAAATGGCATACTACATTTTTTTTCCTCACGGAATTACGACAGAGTACTGATCTGAGCATCTTCATGGGCTTTCTAGAGAGCCAACCATTGCTCTCCATAGTATTGGATGTCCCTGGCTTGTAGAACCTTTCTTTTGTTAATAATAATGGCAGGTCAAGTCTCATGAGTTGTTTATTCCTGGGTCAGCCCTTGGGCATATAGTAGTGCTTTCAGCTTGTTTCTACTGTGTCTGTTTACCCCTCTCAGAACCTCCTTGGACAGGCTCCAACACCACCTCTCTATGGATCTCTATCACAAATGGCCCTCATGTAGTCTAAGTAGAGCTGACAGATACATTCAGGACAAATACTTAAATTTGAAATTTAAATAAGCAAGAAATAATTATTAGTATAAGTATATCTCAACTATTACACATAATATTTATCACAAATACATTCATTGTTTATCTGAAATTCAAATTTTACTGGGCACCTATATTTTTCTTGGCCAGATTTGGTAATACTCAGTCCAATATACGTTAACATAATCTTTGCCCTAACAAGCTGAAAGGATAGTCCTGAAACAGATATCTCTCTATTTGCTTCACCATCAACACTTAACCAAGCAATCTTTCTGAATTAAAATTCCTAAGCAAGAGTCAGACACCAGAAAAGCTACTGTACTTCTCTTTTGGACTTGAGGTCAAAAGAGAAAGAAGGGAAAGAAAAACAACTATCTTTTCTATTTGGGAATATAGGACTCATAGCACACCTGCAGTATTTTTTTTAATTAACCTTAATAATTCCAACAGTATAATAACCCTACTCTAACCTTCAATCTACTCTGACCTTCATTTCCTTTGACGTTGGTGAGGGGTTAAAAGACTCATAATAGTCTTTGAACACCTTTCTTGTAAACGCAGCATCATGGTCTCTCACTTCACTTTGGAATGTTGACCTAGGGATTGGTACTTTAGATAAAACTTTCATTTAGATATCCTACAACACACACACACAGCTAACAGTTTTACTGTTTTGAAAAATATATGTGTTTTATTTTCTTCTATATTTGAATGATTTCTACAGTGATTACATATTGCTTTATTATGTTTAAAATGGTGTCAGAGGTGTTTGAACAAGAGCAACTCCATCTTAAATAGGGGCTGGGTAAAATGAGAATGAGACCTGCTAGGCTGCATTCTCTGGAGTTTAGGCATTCTTAGACACAGTCTGAGATAGAAGGTCAGCACAAGATACAGGTCACAAAGATTTCGCTGATAATACAGGATGCTGTAAAGAAGCCCATCAAAACTTGCCAAGGCCAGGCGCAGTGGCTCATGTCTGTAATCCCAGCACTTTGGGAGGCCGAGGCGGGCAGATCACCTGAGGTCAGGAGTTCGAGACCAGCCTGGCCAAAATGGCGAAACCTTGTCTCTACTAAAAATACAAAAAAGTTAGCCTGGCCTGGTGGTACGCACCTGTAGTACCAGCCACTCGCGGAGGCTGAGGCAGGAGGATTGCTTGAACCCAGGAGGCAGAAGTTGCAGTCAGCCGAGATGGTGCCACTGCACTCCAGCCTGGGCAACAGAGCGAGACAGAACACAATGGTTTACAAATGCCATGGAAACATCCAGAAGTAACCCTATATGCTCTCAATGGAAATGGATCCCTCAGTTCCAGAATTGCCAGCCCTTTTCCTGGAAAATTCATGAATAATCCACCCCTTGTTTCACATATGATCAAGAAATAACCATAAAAATAGCCAACCCATGGCCCTCAGGCTGCTCTGCCTATGCAGTGGCCATTCTTTCGTATCTTTATTTCTCTAATAAACTTGCTTTCACTTTATGGACTCCCCAAATTCTTCCTTGCATGAGATCCATGAACCCTCTTTTGGGATCTGGATCCAGTCCCCTTTCTGGTAACAATGTATAAAGTAAATGTAAGTAGTGATTAATTTATGATAAAGTAAAAAAATACAAGTTTCCCATCTTCAAACATGTTTTATGCAAATATTTAACGATAAAATGTTCTGTAATGAAGTATCATGAAATCTTCATAGGCCACATAATCCACGAATGGCTATATAATTTCTAAATACATCAAATTGTTATGTATTCATGATGGGATACTGGGTTAGTTTTGTTTTGCAAATTTTTTGTAATTTTTTGAATTATTACATATTGTTTTCACAATCTGAGAAATGCCAAAATTATTAATGGAATGAGGTAGAACTAATTGAAGCTCAAACTAAGAATACACTAGCATTATAGCTATATATGTCTGACTATGCTAGTTTTCTTTATTGAACTTAATATTCAACACATTACTTTTCTAAAGGGATGAGAACATGGTCTTGTCTCCACTAATTTTCTATAGAAAAAGATTCTGAGGTTGAGGGCGGTGGCTCACGCCTGTAATCCAGCACTTTGGGAGGCCAAGGCGGGCAGATCGCTTGAGGTCAGGAGTTCGAGACCGACCTAGCCAACATGGTGAAACCTCATCTCTACTAAAAATACAAAAATTAGCCAGGTTTGGAGGCCTGTGCCTGTAATCCCAGGTACTCTGGAGGCTGAGGCAGGAGAATTGCTTGAACGCAGGAGGTGGAGGTTGCAGTGAGCTGAGATCAAGCCACTGCACTGCACTCCAGCCTGCGTGACAGAGCAAGACTCAATCTCAAAAAAAAAAAAGAAAAAGATTCTGGAAAAGCCTGAATCTTGGAAACAAATCCATAAATGGGAGTTCATCTTGCCTAGTTTCTTTTTTTCCTTCTCAGGGTCAGTGAGCTTTTGTTTCCCCTAATACAAAAGTTAATCTCCATTGATTTCAATCTCTAATACCTTACTTCACAAATCCAACCTATACATCACTCTATTGAATTGCAAAAACTTTACCATGGGCAATGAAGTTAACTGCTTTAAATGACTTTACAGTCATCAAAGTGATTAAAATAAGTTAAAATAGGTAAAGACAGAAGCTTTCGGCTTGTCATAATTTCATGTGGACCAAAATAGCCTCACTGTCCCTTGCAAAACAAGAGGTTCCACTTCTAGCCATTTGAATAAGAGATGAGACTATCTATGTTTGGCAATAATTGCCTTTAAAAATGAAACATATTGCTATTGATAATGAAATATTGACTCAAGTACTGGGCACAGAAAGGCAGATTTTAAAATATCCTAAATTTCACATAATAAATGATCATTGATCCTATTATCTAAGATGGAGAGATGACCCTGGAAGGTAATTTATTTTCTATAAAATTCTATTCTGAAATCAGGAAATGATATTACAGTTTTGCTTAAAATTTGTCTCTTGAATCTCCCAAGATTTTCAGTATGGAATTTTACATATACGGCTAATCTAAATTATTTCATTGAACTCAATTCTTCTCTCATTGGCCCATTTAATAGAAGACAAAGACAATAATAACTGCTCTATAAAACCCAGATGTAATCATCTTGAATACGTTTTAAAGTGGTCTCCTTCCTGTCTTAGGTAGAAATCAAAGCAAAACAATTTCTTATAACTATGGAAATCTATGGATTGTTCTGGTGATTTCAAAGGCAGAGCAAGGGCAGTATTTTCTGTATATTTAATTTCAGTTGTGGGAAAAGATTGGAAGGGTTAAGAAGTGTCTGGTCAGAAAGATTCACAAATGGAACAGTAAGGCATCCTTTATCACTCACCACTGGAGCACCTGGGCCAGTCTCTTCCCCATCTAGGTTTGGTGGTTTATTTGCTTGACTGTTTTCTCTAAATAGAGAAAATAGGAATACTTGCCTGCTTCTTCTGACTTTCAAATCTGAAAAGGTACATGAGGGAACACAGTAAATTATAGAACACTGCATAAGGCGTTATCTTTTTAAATTATACTTTCTAAAAATGACCCCCCCAGTTTCTGTAGTCACATATAGTAGGCAAAACCACACTGGATATCCTTCAATAATTGAAGCTGTTTACTCAGTATGATTCGAGGAGTCATCAGCAATACTTTTCCAGAAATCACCATAATTTTAAAGGCGTTTTACCAATATCTCACAACTACTAGTAGATATTTATGTTTCCAGTACCCAATTATTTTCTTGGATCAATGGTTAGAGCCTCCGTGTTTTCCCATAAATGAACATCTATGTAGGAATTGACAGTTGTTTGCAACTTACTAAAATGAAGCTAATGGACCTTTTTCTACATAAATTTTGAAAACAGGATCATGGGACTAGCATGAGTGTCCTGCATGTCTGATTACATACATGATGCTTTATATGAGGGATGGCAGGGAGATAGGATAAAGGAGAACCATAAAATAAGAAAGAAAGCAACATGATCTCCAAAAAGAACCCTGATTTGGTATCATAGACTGGATGTGTAAAGTTAAACAAGTTATTGAATCTCTCTGAATTTTAGTTTCTCCATTTTTAAAAAAGACATATGAACATATATTTCAAAAAAGGTGAGATTACTAAATAAGATAAGGTTTGTAAAGTGCTTACCTAAAACTAAAATATTTACTATAACCTGCAACATAGTACATACTTAAAAATTTTGGATTCCCTTTCCCCTACCAAAATGGTATGGGTATGTTCACTTAAGATTCATCTCCTACTGATGACTTTACTTAAAATTTATCTAGAAGTTTTCATTTATGAGAAATCAGTTTTTTTAAAAAATAAATCATCGGTTTTCATAGCCAAATTTTTCTGTAACTAAGTTTCATGTACATTAATTAATCTTTTCTCTATTTAATGTCTGATAAGTTATATTGACATCACATGGATATTATCTGGAAGATGAAATTAGCATTTATAAAAAGGCTAGAGATTAGAGTTCACATTTTTGGTGGCTCTGAAAACTATTGTGTCATATAGGCCCAAAATATTATTTGTCATCTATTCAATGTAAAGTGATTCCCATAGAAAAAAAAAATATATGAATTATAGAGTAAGAAAGGCACAGACTCATTGTGCCTCAGGAAGGCAAAGGCTTTCCCTTACATCACTAGACATTGTTAATCTGGATCATATATACTTGTCAAGTGTTGAAAAGTTCAGGTAATTATCTCGGGTTCTTAACAAGTGCCATTTATTTGTCTTCATTTTATTCTAAGTGGAGGTCTTTTGATTAGTTTCTCACTGACTCTGCTGGTTCTACTGGCAGATTTTTCCCTGCATATTTTTGGAGTAAAACCAGTTCTGAAAAGGAATATACGAATTAAGACTGCACTATTCTCATTTGATGGAATAATCTCAATCTTCTAAGATTTTCCTTCTGGGCATTTGTTTATGGTGCACCCTTGGTTTGCCCAAGAGGATTTTTTTTTAATAATTCATTTTCCACAGCTAAACACTTTATAGATACATGATTCCTATGTGGCAGAAAATGTGTGGTAACTACAAGATTATGTGAATAAATGCTGCTTCCAGTTTGAAATTGCCAATTATGAAGAGTCTTAGATGCCTTTCCAAATGAGATAATCGTGCAAAGATATTTTCTGCATGATCTGTATTTTTCTGAACTTTAAGGAGAAATCTATACAATTCAATCCACCTAAGGAGAAAACACAACCCAATTTTCAATATATATATATACACACACACACACAGACACACAGCACCACCAAAAAACTCGAATAGCCTAACAGTCCAAAATGTATAGCTTCTGGATTCAAGGTTCTTTTCTATGTGACCCTAGCTTTCCCTTCTACTAGTAGCCCTCTGTGGTTCTTGAACCACAATTACATCCTGCCTGTGACAGACTCGTTTGCTTGCTGTTTCTCCATTGTGAGCGATGAATGAGGTAATGCCAAATTTAAGTGCTTTCATACCAATAAAACATTATATAGCTTATGAGTTATTATTGTTATTATTTATTGCCCATTTTTTTCACCATCTAGGTCAAGTCTGATTTCTTCCACGAAGCCTTTCCTCACCAGCCGAGGTCACAGAAATCAATCTTTTTTTCTAAAATCCCATCAGAAATGTGATACCTCACATGTGCCACTTAGAATGACTCATGGCCCAAAGTAGAGTGCAAGTTCAGCAATAGGAGAGGCCAAGTCACATTTATCTTTGAGTCTCCCACTGTGTCTGTTGCAAGGTCTCGAATAGAGTAAGATTAATGCATATTTGTTGATGACTATGTGCAGTACCCAGACGTCAATTCAGGCCTTTTAATAAACAGGTTACTCATTTAAACAGCTTGTATATTCCACTTCAATATAGTTAATTTTTTTTTTAACTTCCAGGGAGGTTTCTCATGAAAAACCAATGCAAGAATACCAAGAATTAAACACGTATATTACCTGTTGTTTGAATGATATGCTAACATGAATGCAATTTTAAGGGTTTTTTTTGTAGCATTACTTCAATATCTGCTCTCGTTTGCCTTACAAATTCTACCTGATACCACACAGTTCATAACCTCATGTTTTTCTGCTCAACCAATGTTTTCCAAATATCTGAGTGAGGATTAAATTGATCAGGTAGCAAACTGGCTCAAATAAAAAGAGTTTCTTAGTATCATTTTATTTCAAAAACGTTCCCTCTTTTATGAGTGGGCACTATTTCAAAAAAATCAATCTAGGCCCTTCCAGTCTTGCTGTTATGTTTTCCTTTTAATCAGGAACGTATGAAACTGGAAACTGTATTTCATATTTGAGCATCCCAGAGGCCTTCTACTCCATATCATATCCCCTCTGCTATTGTCTTTCCAATCCACTTCCTGCTGTCACTCTCTCCTATTGCCTAACCAATGCATAATCCCTTTAAAATGCAAATATTGATATGTACAATAATGGAATTTCTTGTATAAATAGAATTGTGAGATTTACAGGAAAATGAAAATCTAGTCTTTGGAAAATGCCTCAATAGCAATCTGTGATATATATATTTTTAAACAAGGTCAATAGGGTAGATGAAAATAGTCCCATTTATACATAAACACAATAGGTGGATTTTCAGTTATCTCTTTAGATGCAATTCAGTCCTGGCGTGGACAAGTACAGACTATATCTTTTCATAGCAGATTATAGTGTTACAGAAATATCACTAGATTAAAAGCAAAGGCTTCAAACAATCTTTAAAATTTGCCAAGTAATTTAAGATCTTTTGTTATGAATGATTTAAAAATTAATACCATAGTTCATCATAGCTTTTTAAATATCAAGTGACAATATTTAGTTCACAATTGCCCTAAAGCTTTGGGACTTATTTTTGATCAACCATTAATTAAAAGCTGCATTTTATGTTATTTATTATTTTAAACAAGCAAACGTATTGGAAAAATAAAGATCAAGATGTCCCCTTTCTCTGTTATTTGAATGGCTTCAAGATAAGAAATTTCTATCCAGCACCAGTTGCAGAAAAGGCTCTGACACAATAAAAAATGTGCCAGACTGGTTTCTGGACAGAAAACAGCCTTACTTCCTTTGCCACCTATGGGTTTCTTGCGGTCAATCTTCTTTTTGTGATGTTGTCACTCGAAGTGGCACCAGGACTGTAAATTTTGCTTGACATTGTTATGATGGATGGATTACTAAGATGTAAATGATGTAAACATCTCAATAGCATTAAGAAGTCAAACTCATGTTTATTGCAGATGTGTGGTATGTCTAGACATAACAAAGCAATAAAGAGCTGCAGAGAATAAAATTAATCCTATTCAAGCCCTAATTATAAGAATTATGCATTAAATTGGAATAAATAACCATACTTAAACTAAAACTGAATTAAAGTGACAATAGCAAAATCCTGAAATTATTTGGTTGTTATACATTTGATGTTGTTAAAATAGGTCTTAAGGATGAACCATAAGAATAACAAGGTTAGGTATTTAAATAACCCTCAAACCAAGACATGCATTGCAATATTATTCACACCACCAAAAATTGTGGTCTGGTCTAGAATTTCCACAGAACAACAGTAGTAATTTTACTTCTGTGTCTGATTTCGGCAAAGCATAACTGTTCTAAATCAATCTCTATGAGCCTTCTTTTTAATTCTTAGAATCTTAGAAAATGATCCTTTCACTTTAATCATTAGATTCCTTTGTACAAATATACTTAGTGTTTAATTCCTATCCAAACCACAGGTGTTGGCCATGCCGTCATTCTGGTTTCAGCATAAAGTAATGGAATTCACCAATCATATTATTTAGAGTGAAAATTAAGTTGTCAGTTATTTAAAATAATTTAAAATTTAAATAAATATAATAACTAACTATGATTACGGTAAAATGCCTTCCCCGTACAGTAACACTAGAAAGATGAAATCTTTGTATAAAATAAAATAATTTGAAACCAAAGAAAATGCCAGCCTACGTTAAGTCATATTTAACAGAAAAAGCACGAGTCCAGTCAAACCAGTAGATGCTTGGAGCATGTGGAAATGGCATTGTATTCTTAGGATACCCAAGAAGAGGCAGCAGCTTTATTTTTTTAAATGTGATCAATACGGAACTGTTAGCTTAGCATTAAACAGGAATTGTTTGGGAAATATAACCTCGATCAAATGCAACTTCAGACAATTACATAAGGCAAACCAATACTTCGGGACTTTGAGTAGATGCAGGTGTTAATGGTATGGTGGTTAAGAGTATTATTTTTGGAGCCAGACTTCCTGGGTTCAAACCTTGGGTCTCCCACTTAGTAATTCTGTTTCCATAAGTATATAATTGAACTTCTTAGTTCATCATGTGAAAATCTGAAATGATGTTAGGGTTCTCGTGAAATTCAAATCTGTTAATGCCTAGAAAGCACATAGGAGTGCCTGGCACAGACTTTGCATTCCGTAAGTGACTTTGCATTCATTCTTGCAAGTAGGACTTTTTTTGCCATGATAACATCTGTAACACTTCTTATAGCATCCTCCAGTCTTGAGATCAGACCAAAGTTCATCATTTCAACCACAGAAGACAGAAAATGATTCAAATGACTATTTTTCTAATTCTTCTGAGGATGAAGAATTAAGAATCTTCTGACACATAACTAGTACCATTCTAGCTGCATAGGAGAGTGGTTATTTCAATACATACAATGGATACTGTGGTAGGCTAAACAACGTACATCCCCGCTTCTCCAAAAAATGATATCTACATCTTGGTTATGGGCTGAATTATGTTTCCTCTAAAATTCGTATGTTGAAGACTTAAACCCAGGTACTTCAGAAAGCAACTGTACTGTAGGATCTCTAAAGAGGTAATGAAGTTAAAAAGGAGGCTATTAAGGTGGGCCCTACTACAACATGACTTCTGTCCTTCTAAGAGATTAGGACACGGATACATACAGGAGGAAGACCATGTGAAGACAGGGCGAAGACGATCACATGCAAACCAAGGAGAGAGGCCTCAGAAGAAACAATCGTGTTGACATCTTAATCTCAGACTTCTATCTTCCATATTCTGAGAAAGTAAATTTCAGTTGTGCAAGCCACCCAGTCAGTGGTGCTTTGTCATGGCAGGCCTAGAAAACTACTACACAGCAACTCAGAGACTTTACTGTGCACATTAATATATTAGTGTCCCAAAGTAATCAACTTCTTAACTTTGTGAAACTGTAGGATATTTTGCATTTCTTCTGTGTTTTTTTTTCACTTTATTATAAATGTCCAGAGAGTGAAAGTGGACATATTATGCTCGTGAGATTCATCCCTATTTTTGTAGAGCTGCAGTTTATTTGTTTTAATGCTGAACAGATTTGGTTTAATGAATACATCGCAATTTATTATTCATTCTACTCTTGACAGATGTTTGCATTTTTTCAAGGCTTGCTGGTATCAGCATTTTTACAAATGACTTTTGGTGAACATACATCCATGTTTTTGTTGAGTATTTACCTAGAATTAAAAGTATTGGGTCATGGAGTATGCATATGTTCAGTTTGGGACAGTACTGTGAAATATTTTTAAAGTATCTATTTGTACTTCTACCAACATTGCTTGAGAGTGCTGATTGTCATCAGTGTAGCCTTTATGATGGGTTGGTAATAATAACCTATTTTTGAATTAACTTGAAGTAATTAATGATGTAACATTTTATTAATAATGCAAACCAGTTTTATTAATTTTTAGCATAGAGTTTCGTGAGTATATTTATCCTCATGACCACCATCACAACAAAAAACACAGAACATTTTTATAATCCTCCCAAATTTTCCATGTCCATTGTAGTCATCCCACCTATCTTGAGCCACAGGTCCTCGTCCCATTTTCTGTCACTACAGATGAGCTTTGTGTTTACTAAAGTTCTACATAAAATGCAATCTTGAAGTGTATACATCCTTATTCCCCCTCTTTCACTCAGCACATTTCTGCTATCCATTTTTTTGTTCTGAATATCTATAGTTCATTCATCTTTGTGGCTGTGTATTCCATCGTAAGCATATACTACAGTGTATGCTATTTTTTTCAATTTTGGTGGGCATTTGGATTATTTAGTTTTAGACCATTACTAGTGATGTTTCTTTCAACATTCTTTTACTAATATTTGTGCTACCTATTTTAACTTTTCAATAGACAAATAGCTGGGAGCGAAATATTTGGGTTGTATGTAGACATTTACGCAGCATTATAACACAATGCCAAACTCTTTTCCAAAGTAGTTGGACTATTTCATATGACCAACATCAATATGTCAGAATTAGAGTTGCATCCCGTACTTTCTAATACTTGATATAAGTATTTTTAGTTTATCTATCAAATATATTTTAGTTACAAATAATTTTTGTTCAGTTGGTGTTAATCTTTAAATATTATTATAGTCATAAATGACTTAAAAATTAAGCATTTTTACATACCGACATTTATATATTTTATGAAATATCTTTTAAAATGTTTTGCCTATTTTCTATGAAGCTATTCTCTAACGATTGAATTCTAAGCATTCTTTGCAGATTCTGGACACAAGACCTTGGTTAGATAAATGAATTGAAAATATTTTCTTTCAGTTTTTGATTTTGGTGAATTTTAGTTTGTTAATTTTTTCCTTTGAAGAAATATGCATTTTGTGTTTATTTAAGAAATCTTTACCTATACCTGAATTATAAGAATGTTTTTTCTATTAATTTTATAGTTTTAGCTCTTGCTTTTAGATCTGTGATGGATTCACAATTTTACATGCATTCATGTGAGGTAAGAAACAAGTTTCTTTTCTTTTTTCGTACAGATGTCCAACTATTTCAGTACCATTTATGGAAAATGCTACTTCATATTCTTCTAATTTTTTTCACTGTTTCAGATAAGAAATCTTACTCATTCTTATTTGTGTTCTATATTTAATGTATCATATTTTCTCTAGATGTATTTGAGATATTCTCTTTAATACCAGTTTTCAGCAATTTGCTCATGATGTGCTTCGGTGTGGTTTTCTTTATGTTTAAATCTGCTTGGAACTTTCTGTGCTTCTTGGATTTATAGGGTGTGTATGTTTTCTATTTGGAAAACGAATGGCCACTATATTTTCAGATCTTTTTTATTTTTTCTGTCTCTACCTCTTTTAGAAACTCCTAATCCATGTAACTACTTGGAATTGTCCCCCAGGTCACTGAGGCTCTGTTAATTATTTTCTGGTATTTTTTTGTCTGTGTGCTTTTATGATATAAATTTTATTGCTGTGACCTTAGGTAGTCTGATCTTCCCTTTATTGTCTAATCTGCTATTAAGCCCATCAGTATCTTTTCACATTTTAGATATTTTATTTTTAATCACAAAATTTTGTTTTTTTACCTACTTGCAACTTTTCATTATATTTTTGTTATCATTTAAATACTTGAACACATTTATAAGAGCTACTTGAAATTCTATCTGCTAATTTAATTACCTGTTATTTCTTGCTCTACTTCCGTTAACTCCTTTTTTCTCTGGTTACCAGTCACAATTTCCTGCTCCTCACATATTTAGTAAATTTTGAAAGAATACTAGACCCCATGAATGTTGCATTGTTGCTTGATGCTGTTTGTTATTTCTTTTTAATTTTAAATTTGTTTTATTTAGAGGCAGAAAACTTCTCTTGTGGAGAAGTTGATCTTTTCAAGCCAAGGTTGAAAGTTTCATTTTTTAGGGTAGGTCTAGGATAACTTTTACTCTAGGGAAGTGGTTCTTGATTACGGCTGATTTTGCCCTACAAAGTACATTTGACAATGTCTGGAAATATTGTTGGAAACAACTGAGGAAGGTTACAGGTGCCTCATGGAAGAAGATGGAGATGATGCTAAACATCTTATAGTACACTGAACAAGCCCCACAACAAAATATTTTCTGGGCCAGTATGTCAACAGTGACAAGGCTGAGAAACACTGCTCCAAGGCCAGGTTTGGCCCTATTACGAAGCTATGTCATTCCCATGGTTTATACTGAATACCCTACGTATATCATGAGGTCTTTAATTTTGCTGGTTTGTATGTCTCCCAAGCTGGAATTAGGTCTGGGAATAGTTCAGCTTTCTGCCAAGCCCTGTGCAGTTTCACCCTCAACATGCAAAACTCACCATTCAGCTTCAGAATCAAGGGGTCATTTTGATTTCAGGAGCAGTTTCTCTGCATAGCTTCCCCCTTTCTGGTACCCTGCCTACAAATCCCAGATGCCTTATCCTCGTTTTGGTTTCTTTATGTTGTACCCTGCTTGATTATTCCTGTGCTGTGGTCTGGAAATTGCCTTCCAACAGAAAGCTGAGGAGATTCTAGTGCTCGCTTTGAGTCTTCCCCATCTCCCAGGGAACACATCTTTGAGCTGTGTGTTGTCCAATAGTAGAAAATAGTTGTTCCGCATCCTTTCCCAGATTCTTAGTTAGTTTCAGAGGGACAGCAAGGCTGTCCCAACTATTCTCATCCTGGTTGAAATTGGAAGCACCTCCTATTGGTTTAAATTTCCATTTTCATGATGATTTATTACACTGAGGACCTCTTTTTAATGTGCCCATTGGCTTTTTGTATATCCTGTTTCATGAAGCAATTATTAAATTTCTCCTCATTTATCAACTAGTCTGTCATTTTCATATTGATTCCTAAGATTTCTTTTAATATGCTAAACACAAGTTGTCAGCTGTATGTTGTATAAATACATTCTCTCAATCTGTGATGTTCTAATTTTTTAATGTTCTCTTTTCATGACGTATTCTTAGTTTTAATAAGGCCCCATTGATCTTTTACTTTTTTCCTTTGTTATTATTTCATGTTCCTTGTAAGAAGCCTTTGACAGCTTGGGGTCATAAAAATATTTTCTTATGTTTTAGTCTAAAATCGATATTGTTTTACCTTGAACATTTATATTTATAATTCACCTGAAGTAGACTTTTATATAAGATGTGCAGTAGAAGTGGAAATTCAATTTTCCCAGCACCATTTAATAAGAAGGCCATTCATTCTTCACTGCATGTCAGTTAATCATATATGTGTGGCATGGTGCCTGTAGAGTCTATTCTTAATAGACTATGCTGTATTTCTGCGGCTTTGCTTAACATCAGTTTAAATAAATATCATGCCTTCTATGTAAGTCTCCAAGGTTTATTCCTCTTCTTCAAGATTGTCTTGGATATCTGGGCTTTGCAGATTTCCATGTAAAATTTACAATTCACTAATTTTCACATGTAAAACAAAAACAAAAATAAATCAAAGCTTTAATCTTTGAGTGAGATTCTATAGAAGAATGAACAGATATTTGACTTCTTAGCAATATCGCATACTCCGTTAACTGAACAGGCTGTATTTCTCCAATTATTTTGATATTTAAAACTTCCTGATGTTGATTTGTGTTATTTAGTATAGAGATTTTATAATTTTTTATTATATTTATTGATAGATACTTGAAGCTTTTTTATGACATTGTAAGCTATATATAATTCTCAAAAATTTCATTACTATTCATGAGTGGTGTATAAAAATAAAATTGTTGTATATCTACAATTTAACTTGAAACCTTGCTAGATCGCTTATTAAAGCTTAAAGTTTTTCTTGATTTTCTATGTACATATCATGTTAAATGCAAATTGTTATAAGGTTATTTCTACATTTCCAGAAGTGAAACTTTTTCTTTCTTTCTTTTACTGATTACTCTAGTTCACCATTATGTCTGTTGTTTGTTATAGGTTTTATGTAGATACTCCTTATTGGATTAAGGAAGTTCTTTTCTAATTACAGTATGCTATGAGATGTTTTTAATTATTTATATATGTTGAACTTTATCAAATGCTTTTATTTCACCTATTAAGATAATCAGTTTTTCTATAAACATAGAAAATAAGCAGATGTGTTTGTTTTAATTTTATAAATTAAGATATATGCAATAGAATCTATCCTTCTTCATTCACAATTCTGCAACTTTTGATGAATCATATATTCATGTAGACACAACCACAATCAAGGTATACAATAGTTGTATAGTATTTAAAAATTCTCCCATGCCTCTTCAGAGTCAATCTCTCTCCTCATCCTCTGGCCAACACCAATATTTTTACCGTCTGAATAATTTTGTCTTTTCCAGTGTAAAGGATATGATACAGTATGCAGTCTGTAGGTAGACTCAAAGTCTGTCTTCTTTCACTTAGCGTGATGCCTGTGATGTTCATTCATGATGTTGCAGTACCAGTACTTGCTGCTGAGTAGTAATTCATTGTGCAAATATATCACAGGCAATACTAAAGAACATGTGGCTTGTTATTAATTTCTGTTAATAATGAATAATGCCTCTATAAGCATTTACATACATGCTTTTGATGTGACCGTACATTTTTTATTTTACTTGTATAAATACCAGTGAGTGGAATAGCTCTAATGTTATGAAATATTATCAAATGGTTTCTTAAAGTCGTTTTAGCCACTTTGCAGTATTTAAACCAGAAATATATCAGAGTTCTGTTTATTTTGCATCTTTTTCTTTTTTTACATGGAGTTTCACTCTTGTTGCCCAGGCTGGAGTGCTGTAGTGTGATCTCACCTCACTGCAACCTCCACCTCCCAGGTTCAAGCGATTCTCCTGCCTCAGCCTCCTAAGTAGCTAGGATTACAGGTGCGTGCCACCACGCCCAGCTAATTTTTAGTATTTTTAGTAGGGACGGGATTTCACCAACTTGGCCAGGCTGGTCTCGAACTCCTGACCTCATGATCCACCCGCCTCGGCCTCCCAAAGAGTTGGGATTACAGGCATGAGTTGGTATGTCAGTATTTGTTGCTTTTGCTGTTCATTTTCAACCATTCTAATGAGTGTTTATTAGTATTACATTGTGGGTTTGAATTCCATTTCCCAAATGGTTAATAATATTGAGAAAATTGTGTTTGCCATCTATATATATTTTTGGTGATGTGTTTTTCCAAATTGTATGGCCATTATTTTAATGGGTTGGTTGTTTTTGCATTTTTTAGTTTTGGAATTCCTTTACATATTCTGGATACAATTTTTAAACAGATATATGATTTGAAAATATTTTCTTACAATTCGTGGGTTCTCTTAATTATCTTCTTTTCCATTTTTTAAATGATATCTTTCAAAGAGCAGAGGTTTTATATTCTGATGAATTGAAATTCATCATTTTTTGGTGTATGTAAATCATAATCTTAGTATTCTATCTAAGAAATATACACCTTATCTAATATTGTAAGGATTTTTTTCCTAGGTTATCTTTTAAAATGTTTATGGTTTTTGTTCTCATATTTGGATTTATCATCCATTTTGGGTTAATTTTGTATATAGGACTATATCATGCTGTCTTATACACTGTTACAGGATACTAAGTCTTAAAATTAGATATAATGCGTTCTGGTCTTCTTTTTCATAATCATTCTTACTGTTTCAGTTTATTGCCTTTCCATACAAAACTTAAAATTAGCTAGTATACTAATATGAAAATTTTGGCTGAGGTTTGATTGGGACTGCATTAAATCTATAGGTTAGTTTGGGAAGAATTCTCAACCTAACAATATGGAGGTATCCAATTCAGGAACACAGTATATCTCTCCATTTACTTAGTATTTATTTTGATTACTTTCATCAATGCTGAATAGTTTTCATCATCAAAATCCTGCATACATTTTGTTAATTTCATGTAAATATTTCATGTTTTTGTAGAGATATTATAAGTGCTACTTTTTGAAAAGAAATGGACTTTAAACCATTCATTGCTAACATAGAGATGTACAATTAATTTTTTTGAATAATTAACTTATATCTTGTGATCAGGAAAATAACTTACTAGTTCTAGCATTTTTTTGTGTATATATATGTATTACAATTTCTATATAGGGATGGCATCATAAGAATGAAGAAAATGTTTTTTTCTTTCCCTCCAATCTGTCTACATTTTATTTATTTTCAATGGCTTATTGCGCTGCATAAGACTTCCGGTATAATGTTTTATAGGAAGGTTGGGAGAGAATATCATTGCCTTCTTACCATTGTACATTATGTTAGCTATAGGTTTTTGCAGACTTCCTCGAACAGGTTTATTCTTAGTTTGCTGAACATTTTTATCATGAATATATATTGAATAATGTGATATGTTTATTCTTTATCTTTTGAGATAACCTTTGTTCTTTTTAGTCTATTGATGTGCTGATTTACATTGATTTTAAAATACTGAAACATACTTGCATTCTAAAATTCCCATTTGATTATTTTGAAGATAACAATTATCTGGTTAAATTATCCATATTTCATCTTTGTCTTCATGTTTATTCTGTATTCTTGAAAATTTTATTATAATTATATTGTCCTTTATAATTAAATCCAATTTCTGAAACATTTATGAATTCGCATGTCTTGTCTGTTACTTCTCTGACATTTTAGGCATGCTGCCTGTGTTATAACATGTGAGGTAATTTTTTATTACATCTGAAATTCTGCTTAAATAATTTTATGCCAAGACAGTCATCTTCCAGAGAAGTATTTGCCTTCCGATTTATTAAATTTGTATATTGTGGACTGCTTGCATTAATCTGTGCTTAGTCGTGGTTAGGTTGTTCTCTTGGTAAGACTCAGTTTTCCTTTTGTTTTTACCTGCTTGTCCGGGTTTTCAACAGAGCCTGGAGTTTTCTTTAGGGCCTCCAGCCCCTGATGGATATGGAACTCTGCTTGTCTCTGGAGACTTGACAGCCTCACTTTTCTTTTCACCATCATTTTTCTTAGGATTTTACCCTTCCAACCTATATTGCCCCAGAATATGGCCAGTGCACCCATATGGCAACCATTTATATTCTTGAGCCCACCCTTCAAAGTCTCTGCCCAAAATCTGAACACGAGTAGCAGCCCTCAGTGGATAAATTCTCTGCTTTGTGCCCATATCCATGATCAGAAAATACCATCATGGCAAAACTGTCTTCATATGATTACAGCCTTTTTGAGGTTCTACTCTATCTGGAATGCTAGCCCATCTAGTTCTCATTGCATATCTACCTTTCCACTCTCCTCAAACAGATTTTTCTTTATTATTCTCTGTAGATTTTTTTGGTGTGTGTGTGTGTGTGGTTGTGCTTAACAAGAGTATTGTTCTGTTATTAGTCATTACACATCATCCACAGAAATTCCCTCCAATATTTTTTACAATGATATCAGATACTTTGTCTTGTTTAATGCTTTCTTTAATTCCCAGATCTTAAAAAGTGTCTCACACATAGTAGATTCTCACTGAGTGTCTGCTAAGTGAATGAATGACCAATATATTTCCAACTAAAAGCCGTCCATCAAAATATTAGTTGCCTTATTTCAAATGTGTCAGTTTAACGCTCAAAAACTATAGTTTGCCATTATTGTGTCCTAACAATTTGTTGGTCATTATAGGTTTAGTTTCTTGAAAATCTTGAATTTTTTCTGTAGTACTAAGAAGATCTTCTGTCACTATCCTATCTTACCTTGTTGATGATATTGAAAAAGAGAGAATACAAGAAGAGGGGACACCTGCAATAATCATAGACACACTTACTGAAAATGTTCTGTGTAATATACATTAAAAATGAGACTTCTACTTCCTATCTAATTTGACTTAGATATTGAATTAAAAGAAAGATTTTTCATGAAATAGTTACGTATATATAGGCAGAAATGTCAGTGATGATGTTTGTGTAAATGTGAGAAGATAAAATCAGAATACCAGTGAATATACTCTCTCAAAATAATGTATCATAATATACAAATAGTTCAGTTGTTTCGTGTTTCTATTAAAATATCTTGATGTATTTTGCCTGCATAAATGACCTCAACAGAAAACAGAGAGAGAATTGCTTCCTGGAATACGTTTATTTGAAAAGTATCAGTTAAATTGATTTCCTTGGAGGTCAGTGAAATCAGGAGTAGGAACCCACAAGAAATATTACTCGCCAAATGAGCAAAAAAGATCTTCTTGTGCAATGTTTACTTTCAGACCCTGACACAAATCTAAAGAATTTAAACTTCATTTCGAGCTTCTACGGTAAGCACAGCATTTTTGAGTTGGTTATGTGACATTTTATTTGACTGAGAATGTAGCTAAAGAATTAATTATAATAACTGTCATACAGACAGTTACTTAGTGGACACAGTACTTATGTTACAATAAACCTGACACTAATACTTTAGTGTTAGAATTTGATCATTTTACATATTCTGAGCTGTTGCAAGATAAGTGCTTGTTTGTGTGTGTGTGTAATGTCTATTTTTTAATATAATTCTTTGCAAATGCCTGGAAGAGATCTCCAATCATTGCTTTTATTTTAATGTGTTTATTCTCACCTTACTATCATCAGTGACATCACTGGCTTATTACTGCATTTATTAGAAAAAAACAACACAGGGCCTTTTTCTAGATTTGGAAACTCATAAAAATTCTTCTGAAATGTGCTCTCAAAGACTAGGCTGCAAGTTTTACATTACATTTCACAGCATGAGATAAGAGCTTTAATCTCTCAATCTGAACTATCCAAATGACCCTGGGCTGCTCATTTTAGATTAAAGCACTAATGGTCCCATTGCCTGTTGCAGCAAAACTCCATTCTTCACTTGTGTGAAGCATCAGCCTTAAAGGGACCACAGTTATTATTTAAGGACATTTCAAAAGGAAAGCTGACACTACCAAATAAACACATTTAATGAAGTGAGATTACTGGTCACTAAGGTGCTAATGAACTGTAAGATTAGCTGCAGCAAACAAAATTTATCCCACGTCCCTTCCTGCCAATATCTAGGACTCCAGCTGGAGAGATAAGATACAGGATTCATCCAATATTCAATCCTTCAGTGGAGAGAGGGTTCTTCCCATATAGCCCTGTGCTGACAAAATGGCAGCTGAATCCTAGATCAAAGTGAATATGAAGAGAGAGATGTTTAAAATTAATCATTAATCTCTTTTTTTGTCTCACATATATGAAGGGGGGAATTCCTCCTTATAGTCATTGAAATATGCAATCTATATATATTACTATAAACACAATTTTCTTAAAAGTTTTTGCCACCAGGCTTCTCCTTAAGAAATCCATAAACATTATTGATCTACATATAAGAAACACTTTAAGATTGCCTAAGCCTGTGATGGGCAAACTATCATGATGAAATTAAACAAACCAAAATATACCAGCAATTACTTGGATATTTTCAAATAAACAGCACAGACTACATCTTCTCTTCCATGAAGAAGGAAGAAAGTAAGGAAGGAAGAGAAAAGAAAGGAAGAGGGAGACAGCGGGAGGAAGAAGAGTGGGAGGGAGGCAGGAGGAAGAAAATCACAGAAGAAGGGTTTGAAGTGATGTACTAATCAAAGGTGTAGGCACGGTCTATTGATCAGTTTAGCAGTTTAAGTGGCAGTTATGTGTATATTCGAAAAAATATATACCTTGTAGTCTGTTAACTTTGGTTGCCTAAAGAATTGCTGCATAATCAATTCAGCTACAGCAGTCAGTATTGATGAGAAAACAGACAGATTGGCTGTACAGGGGCCCAGTACATTTGCTCACCTACTGTGATAAGCAGGGCCTAGTTAAAACTGAAAGAACTGTAGAAAGTTTCAATTCATTAAAATAAAACAAACAAGGAAAATAGTCCCATAGTTTTTATTTGACAAATCAGTTGCTAATGTAACTTCATGATGTTGCCTGTTCTAAATTTATATTATCCTAATGCTCACCTGGTAAATGTATTTATGAAGTGATGCAAGTTACTCGACAATATTATGAAAGTGATGCATGGGCATTTTCTTTCTTCCCCTTAACCTTCCTTCATGCCTGCTCCACTGGGGCTGTTCTACAGAAGCATCACCATAAGGCTGCTTAAAATCATAACTTCAGTACATTCTGGTTAAGGAGGTAGAGAGAGAACAAGCGAACAAGCTCAACATATTTTTCCAGTGGGATCAGATCGGCTTTGCAAGATTTAAACGGTTCAGTTATTTTCAGCCTCCTGGAGGAAATTCAATGTCAAATGCACTTTTTTTGTTGTTGTTGTTCAGTGTGCTCACTTCCCAGCCTTTGTTCTGCAAGCCTCTTGTCTTTATACTTTCTGCATCTGCTTTTATTACATTTCTAACTGGTCATGAATCCCTGCTTTTTGTGTAAAGAAAAAAAACTTACCTCTGTGAATCATTCCTATATTATATCCAGAAACAAATGCCAAGTTGGAATTAAAGAACAGGTAAAATGTGCAGTAAGACAGAACCGCAACTTGTGCCTCGTATCAAGGAACGCTTGTGCTTTTTCTCAACAACATAAGCAATAATAGCAATTCTTTGCCTTTTTTCACTTAGCTTTTTCTTATACTACATGTATTTTATAAACAACCTCAGACTACAGATTCTTTCTAGAATAAAACTATGTAAATAAAGTTCAGATAATTGTTAAATTTACAAAGAACTTTATATTTAATCCTTGCCAAATGTCCCCACTTAAAAACAGAGTTAGTGAAAGTCAAAGATACTACATAACTCACCAATATCATATTTGGAAACATAAAAGCTTAAAAGCTAAAGTCTTTTAGAAACTGAAGTCTTCATAATTGCCATAGTTCAACTATTTCAGTCTTCATGAACAAGCCCACCGTTTTTCTATTTATTTATTTATTTATATTTTATTTGAGACAAGGCCTCACTCTGTCTCCTAGGCTGGAGTGCAGTGGCGCATTCGCGGCTCACTGCAGCCTGAACCTCCCCGTGGTCAAGCAATCCTCTTGCCTCAACCTCCCAAGTAGCAGGGACTACAGGTGCACACCACCCCACACTCAGCTAATTTAAAAATTTCTTATAGAGATTTCACCACGTTGCCTAGGCTGGTCTTGAACTTTGGGACTCAAGTGATCTATCTGCCTCAGCCTCCCGAAGTGCTAGGATTACAGGTGGGAACCACCGTACTTGACCCACCATTTTTAGTGTGGCACTTAAGGCTTTCCATAGTCTAGTCCATGCCTTCACCACTGACTCTATTTTTCATAATCCTTCATATTTCTGCCATGTTTTCTTGGAACAACAAATTGCCCTTTAGTTCTCTGATGTCTTTTCTTTGATATTCTATTCTTTGATTGTCTCTCACAGGCAATTACTTTGGCTATCTTGTCCTTTCTATTTCAATTCCTCCCTCTGCCTGGAAAACTATTTTTTTCTTTTACTGATTACGAGTATGCAACAGGAGTGCCTAGTCTAGGTAAAAATCTCGTTCTACTACTTCTGGCTGGGAAACCTTGGATAAGTTCCTTCAGCTTTTTGTGCCTCAATATGCTCATTCACAATCCGCGAATGCTAATACTACTTTCCACATAGGATTGCTTGCAGATTAAAAGTGGTAATCCATGTACAATTTGTAATCCAGGTAAAACATGTAAGAACCAGAGACGAGAGACTGCCTAATTCATTTTGTATTTCACACATCTCTGTATGATAAACTACTAGATCCTGGTATATCTTTTTGCTGCTTTGTGGCATTCATAACTATTTCCTCTTCTCAATTTCCTCTGCCAGTTATATAATCCAGGCCCTTGTCACTAAGTCTTTGGATTTCTGTGATTTTATCCTAAGTGCTCCACCTGCCACATTTAAGATATTCTCCACGCCATTGCAGTTTAGTCTTCCTAAACTGCAAATCTATCAGCTCACTCACTTAACACTCTTCAACAGCACCCTGCTGCTTTCAGCTTACATAAGGTTCTACGTGCTTAAACCTCTGCTTCACCCTCTAATGACATCTCCCTAAGTGTACCTGTATCTCATAACTTACAGAGAATGCTAAACAATAGTGAGTGAATGGATTCAAAGATGTTCTATTGTACATTGGGTCATAGTATAAGCATATCCACTGGACACAATATGACGTCCTTCTAGATCTGTTGTCTGTGAAAAAGGACCCAATCTGTTTTAGGAAGGGTTGGAGCAGGAAATATGTTGGCTGCAGGATAATCAAAAGCTTTTATTATCCTTCAAGGGCTAGTGATACTAAGAATCATTGGAAGGGGAGGAAGAAGAGACTAAAAGCTATACCTTTCCGCCTCACACACTTTCCTTTGGTTTGTTTGTTGACACACTGTCTTGGGTATTACAGACCTCTATGGCATTCTTTTTTGTTTTTTTTGCTTTTTTTAAAGCCCTTGATATTTCTTCTGCTTAAAAAAAATTGAGTATAAATACATGCAAAAGGTGCAAAATATGCACTTAAATTTGTGTTTTTAACATTTGTCTACATTCATGTAAATGTCATCCAGATTAAGATAAACATTTTAAGAACCCAAAAATATTTATTGGTGCTTCTCTTTCCCAGTAAATACCCGGCCACACTCCAGAGCTGACCTGACTATTCAGATTTCTTCCACATTAATCAACTTGGACTCTTTCTAACTTCATAGAAATATAATTATATGGATATTAATATTATATCCATATAATTATATGTGTATTAGTAAAGACTACATATTAATATAGACATAATATGTACTTTTTATATCTAACTTTACTCTTGCCTCAAAATATCAAAATTGTGTCCAAGATGCTTTGTGTGTCAGTACTTTGTTCCTTTTCATTCCTGCGTAGTATCCCAGTATCCCAATGTATACAAATGCCACAGTTTTTTTCCATCCTCTTGTTGATGGATAATTGGGGTGTTCCTTGTCTGAGGCTATAATGAATAAACATTCTAGTATGTATTTTTGTAGGATATATTTATTAATTTCTCTTCCATATATATTTACTTAAAAGTGAAATTGTTTAAACATAGGATCTTGTGGCCTTTTTGCATACTTCTTGTTTTTCTTTCTTCCTACTTCTTTTAAACATTGAACAACACTTCCTGACTCTTGTGTCCATATTACCAAATTATATTATTCAATTGTTCTTCTTTTACACCGTCTTCGTTTATCTTTAACTAGATACCTAGTTAATCTTGTTTATCTTGTTTATCTTGTTTATCTTGAACAAGTAAGAAATCTAACAAGACAAAGAGTGATATATTTTTCCTTAGTTTAAAAATCAGATGGATTTTGAGGTTCTCCTTCTACTTTTTAAGTATATTCTGAAGTATTACAAATCATTGATATATGCCACTAAAAATTCAACCCTTGTTTGGAAACTTTTTTTATTTTGGAATTTTATTTGTATATTCTCGTCACTTAACTTTTGACCCCTTACTGAAGTGCTTGTCTATGACTGTGCCTTAAGTTCTTTTAGGTTGATTAGCTTGACTTAACAGGTGAATGTTCCTTACATACATTGTATGCATTGCTATCTTCCAAAATGTTATTTTTCCTTTACTTTTTCTTAGTGCTTGTTCTTGGGGGATTGGTAGCTCCAAAATTAACACTTGCAATTGTATCCTTAAAAAAAAAAATCTCTTAGAATTCTAGCTTCAGTCTGTTGAGTCTAATACCAAATGGCTTAGGCAGACTATTCAGTCTTCTCAGTGACCTTAACCTTTTTTCTGGTTCCAAAATAACAGGATTTATGTCTTTGTGATTCTTTGATTCGCTGTAGAAACTGCTTTAATGATTGCTGCAATGAAGTCTCATGTTTCACTTTAGCTGTAACATTTTTGGAAGGAAAACATGAGAACTGAAGAATGCTTCAGCAGAATTTCAAATAAAAGAGAAAAATAGGGCTTTTAGTGTTAAGATGCTAGATAATAGTGTTTCTTTGTTCTTTCTTGGAAATACCAGTGATAAATATCAGACAGAATGAAGCATATGATAAACAAGAACAAAATCTAAAGCAGGAAAGTAATCTTGATCCTGCTGATAGTGGCAATAAAATCCCAGCCACACTTACATGTAAAATGGGAACTTCTTACTAAAATATATAGAATATTAGAAATCATTCCAATTTTATGCTTATTTAGATGTGACGAGACATTTCACACAGAACCAGAGATGATCTCGTACAAATAATTAATTTTCTCTGTTTTACCCAGGACAGAATCAGACCACTCTCTCCTGGTTATCAATCAAAAATTTCCAATTTCTAGAGGGTCAAACTAGTAAGTTGGGCAAATATTTACAATGCCAAGTTTCTCAAAAGAGCTTCTACGTGTCCTGCCCATTTTCACTGTCTGCCTTCAATTCATTATAACTTCATTGATAAGAAGTGAGACACTTTGTGGCCTTTGAGAGAATTCTGAAGGTTTAGGTAACCGAGAGGCTACAGGGTGCTTTTGTGGCAGTGAAGCTTAGAGTTTAACACAGACAACACAACTTTCTACCTTAGCAAGGTACTTACAGCACAAATACAATCAGAGGTATAATGAATAAGTAGAATATAGTAGAATATCATCATTCCTGTATAGTATATACAGGAGTATATACAGTATACTGTATATACAGGAGTATATACAGTATACTGTATATACAGGAGTATATACAGTATACTGTATATACAGGAGTATATACAGTATACAGCATATACAGGAGTATATACAGTATACAGCATATACAGGAGTACATACAGGATACAGCATATACAGGAGTACATACAGGATACAGCATATACAGGAGTACATACAGGATACAGCATATACAGGAGTACATACAGGATACAGCATATACAGGAGTACATACAGGATACAGCATATACAGGAGTACATACAGGATACAGCATATACAGGAGTACATACAGGATACAGCATATACAGGAGTACATACAGGATACAGTATATACAGGAGATATACAGGATACAGTATATACAGGAGTACATACAGGATACAGTATATACAGGAGTACATACAGGATACAGTATATACAGGAGTACATACAGGATACAGTATATACAGGAGTACATACAGGATACAGTATATACAGGAGTACATACAGGATACAGTATATACAGGAGTACATACAGGATACAGTATATACAGGAGTACATACAGGATACAGTATATACAGGAGTACATACAGGATACAGTATATACAGGAGTACATACAGGATACAGTATATACAGGAGTACATACAGGATACAGTATATACAGGAGTACATACAGGATACAGTATATACAGGAGTACATACAGGATACAGTATATACAGGAGTACATACAGGATACAGTATATACAGGAGTACATACAGGATACAGTATATACAGGAGTATATACAGGATACAGTATATACAGGAGTATATACAGGATACAGTATATACAGGAGTATATACAGGATACAGTATATACAGGAGTATATACAGGATACAGTATATACAGGAGTATATACAGGATACAGTATATACAGGAGTATATACAGGATACAGTATATACAGGAGTATATACAGGATACAGTATATACAGGAGTATATACAGGATACAGTATATACAGGAGTATATACAGGGGTACATACTGTATACAATATACACAGGAGTATATACTGTATACAGTATATACAGAGGTATATACAGGGGTATATACTGTATACAGTATATACTCCTTTTGAAGACAGTTGGCCTGGAAGTTAGACAGAATGATAATCCTCTTCTGAGTCTACCCTAATGGTTATGTGACCTTGGTTAGATCAGATATATTCCATGATCCTTGCTTTCCCATATCCATGAGACAGAAATAATTATGTCTTCATCTTACAAAATTGTAATGATAATTAAATTAATAATGGATATGGAAAACCTGGCATCATAATATGCATCCTAATTTAGCCCCCTTACAAAAGTGCTTCTTTATTTTGATTTGATTTTGTATCTTTATAAATGCTGGTAGATGCAGAGAACACAGTGGAACTTTGGAGGGCAGTATGCTATAGATAAAAGAGGATAAAATAAGAGATTGGAGTCACACAAACTCAGCTTGCTGTGGCAGCTCCACCACTGACTTTCAAAAGTTGATTAACCCTTGAGAACCTTCATTTTTTCAACTATAAAATAGAGGTAATAATTACCTAACTGGGTGATTTGAGGATCAATCATAGGGGATGATACAACGGAATGTGTCTGGAATGATGCACTTTGCAATAGCTTAAAAACAGTAAATATCTTTTGTAATAGAATTTCTTTTTCAAAAATATGACCCTGTATATATCATATTTTCACATCACTCTTAGGATTGTATTAAACTCTTCTCACTGGACTTGCCCTGCTTACCTCTTAGATCTCACCCCCGACTCTCTTCTGCATTTACTCTGCTTCAACCATCCTGGTCTTCAAATAAGCCATGCTCATTTTCAACTTAGGACTTCTCCTCCTATCTTCAAGGCTCATGCCCTCGCTTCCTGCATACCTTTCCCCAAATATCTACTCCATCCTCCTTAAAATCCTACTCCATCACTTCCTCAAAGTATTCTCTAATAATTTACTATGTCATATGCGTTTTATATACTGATATGGTTTGGCTCTGTGTCCCCACCAAAATCTCATGTTGAATCGTGATCCCGAGTGTTGGAGGTGGGTCTGGGTCGGAGGCGATTAGATCATGGGGGTGGTTTCTAATGGTTCAGCACCATCCCCCTAGTGCTGGCTCATGAGTGGGTTCTCTCGGGAGAGCTGGTTGTTTAAAAATGTGTAACACTTCCCGCTTAGCTCTCTCTTCCTCCTGCTCCAGCCATGTAGGACGGGCAGGCTTCCCTTTTGCCTTCCACCATAAATGGTAGGTTTCCTGAGACCTCTCTAGCGATGTTTCTGTACAGCCTGTGGAACTGTGAGCCAATTAAACCTTTCTTTTTTTTTAGATGGAGTCTTGCTGTGTCACCAGCCTGGAGTGCAGTGGTATGATCTCTGCTCACTGCAACCTCTGCCTCCAAGGTGCAAGCAATTCTCCTGTCTCAGTCTCCTGAGTAGCTGGGATTATGGGTGTCTGCCACCATGCCTAATTTTTGTATTTTTAGTAGAGATGGGGTTTCGCCATGTTTGCCAGGCTGGTCTCAAACTCCTGACCTCAGGTGATCCACCTGCTTCTGTCTCCCAAAGTGCTATGATTACAGGCATGAGCCACCACGTTTGGCCCTTCAGGTAGTTCTTAATAGCAATGTGAGAATGGACTAATACATACACATATTGAAATTTGAAATTATAACATGTGTCTATTTGTTTTCTTATTTATTATGCATCTCCCTTAGAGAAGGGAAGATTCCTGTTCTGTTTTATTCCTCCGAATTCCTAGCTGTAGAATAGTGCTTGATATAGTAGTCATTCAATATACATGTGTAGCATGCACAAATTCATTGATCCATCAAATTATACTTAATATTTAAGTATACTAGAATTCTTTTCATTCTAGCCATTATGCCCATATTCTAACCCCAACACACACAAAGAAACATTATATGCAAAACATACCATTTATTACCGTACTCATCTTACAAGGCAGACATCTTTAATGTACACATCAGAGTTATAAAGAGCCCCAGTTATATTTCTTCTGTATTCACAGTAGTGTTAAAGGTAGACTGAAAAAAAATACTTGTGCTAGCAAATACATTTTGACAACATGAATGCACTTTATGCAAATACCACGTCTTCCTTAAAATGGATAATATTGTTAAATCACATTACTACCTCCTAACGGTATCTACAAATTGCCGTAGTAATTTTCAGCTTTTAAAAAGTAGGAAGTATTTCCTTCCTTTTTTTTTTTCATTTTAAAAATGCTGCCTTCTTTACTTTTTAGTTTCTTCTACTACCATCAGAAAATTCTGTGTGTTATTGAAATTTCTCAAGGTAAATGACTTTTGTCCTAAAAATGTTTCAACTTTTTTTTTTCTTTAACCACTTAATTACCCACAAAAGTAGTTTATTGCCTTCTTGGCTGCTCTGCCATAACTGCCAAACTTTAATTAGCTTGGCAATTCCTTACACTTGAGGCCAAGATTTCTGCAGAGTTCTTTTCATATACTCCAGTGAGTGAGTGAATACTATCCCATTCTATCTGGGCGACTGGCAGTTAAAGAAAAAAATCAAACAACTTTCTGAAACAAGGATAAAACAAGGACAGCAAGAATGCAGTCAAGTACGAGTTGAAGATTCATGAATACAGTATTTTAGTAGATTCTTGATGTGCATATTAAGGAACATAGCATACATGTGGGTCTTTCAGGAAATCTATGGAAGTGCATCACATCCATATAAGAGTATACTTGAGAATGCCCACGTGAAGATTTGTTTGTGGACATCAATAAACACTTATTGAGTATCTACCATATGTACTCTTCCAGATTCTTCATTGATGTTCATATCGAATTCCTCACAAAAATTGATACATTATTGTCCCCATGTTATACAAAAAGAAAACAGGCTCAAACAAGAAAATAGGTCTTAATTGTAGATCATAGATCTGATCTTACTACCCTCTGGAATATAAGATATAAACCTGCTTTAGAGGAACTTAAAATCAAGGAGGGAAAACAGGGTAAACACAGCAATATTTGTTTAATAAGGTATAACAATAAAAGCTTCAAGGCACTCACTATAGGTCAATTTCTGTAGATAAGAAAACCTGGGATGATTTTATAAAGGAAGTAAAACTCATACCAGGCCTTGAAGGATGAGTTAAATTTACTTGATGATTCCCCCGTAACATCTAAATGCTTACTCTGTGCCAGGCACTATTCTGTTTATTTTTTATTGATTTGTCAATGTAATCCTTAGAACAACCACCATATAAAGTGCATCCTATAATGTTCCTCATTTTACAGTAGAGAAAATTAGGTATCATCATGGTAAATAACTCACCCAAGACTAAGCTTTACTGAGTGCCAGAGCAAGGATTTGAGACCAGTTAGTTTCCAAGAATCTGTGCTTTCAGACACTATTTTTCTCTCATAGGTGAAGAGAAAAGCAATCTAAAATGTTATCTATTTATTGATTGTCTTCATTTCTTCTCCTCTCATTCACACTTAAACCAATTCCATGTATGGTTTTTGTACCCCAAAGTTCATTAAAACTGATCTTGTCAATGGCACCCATGGCCCCCACAAAGCTACAGGTGGTGATCACCAGTGCTCCTCCTCTTGACCCATAGGGAGTATTTGGTTCAATGGTTCACATTGTTCCCTTCATTTGATTTCTGGGGACAACACTCTTCTATTTGTTCTAGTACATAACTGGCTTTTTTTTTGGGATTCCTTTGGCTAGTTCTCTTTAAACTCTAAATATTGAGATGTTGTATGCTCAGTCTTGATACCTCTTATTTTCTTTAGAAATACACAGTTCCTAGTGATTTTATCCAGTCTCAGATATATAAATAGTATTTATACAGTGAAGACACCTATGCTTTTGTCCAGACTTCTCTGGACAGAATCATCCGGACTTCTCAGCATATTTTCTTGGCGTCTATTAGAAATCTCCCATTTAATATATCCGCATGAACTCTTGAACTGCCTCCTAAAACCAGCTCTACTTGAAATCCTTCATATTTCAGTAAATGGTAATTCTACTCTCCAGTTAGTTATGCAAAAAAAAAAAAAAAAAACAAAAAACACACACACACACACATTAAAATAAAGTTGTATTATCCATGGCTGCTACCTTTCTCTTTCACCTGGCTTTTAATCCTTTGGCAAATCCTCTTTGCCTCCCTGCTCTTCTTTAAATTTGCCACTTGCACTGCACTCCCATTTAAGGGTTTTTATATTTGATTATTTATTTTGATTGGAAGTCCCTTTCGTCAAGAATTCACTTGACTTTGACTTGCTCTCTCACCAATATTAGATCTTCCCTAATTGTCACATTTTCGGTCTTTGCTCTGTCACTCATCCGACAATATTTATAACAGAACATTCACAGACCTCAGTATGAAATTCTGCTTCCCCCTTCTCTGCTTATGTCTTTCTCCATCAAACATTTCACACTCAGATTAGATTCATATTTTACGTAGTCATTTTCTGTCTGCCTCAAACCTCCTTAAAATGTAAACTCCACTGGAAAGGATACTTTTTTAAAAATTTTGTTTAGTGCAATCTCTAAGGCCTAGAACAATGCCTGTCACATAGAAGGCATTTAGTAAATATGCCTAAGTAAGGCATTTAGTAAATATCAATAAATCATTTCATAAACCAGTAAATTCATATCAATAAATAATATGAATGATATCAATAAATTCATATCAATAAATGAATGAATAAGACAAAAATTTAATATGAGAAAAAGCCTATGGACAGAAAATTTCAAGAATTAAGAAGATTTTGTAAATGATTTTATTTGACAAAATAAAAGAAAACAATCCAAAATATTAGTGGAATAAAGCAGGGAACTTTTTTCTGAGTTTTATGGCTATACACTTACAGAAATGGTACAAAATGTGAACATTATTGATATAAATATCCCTTTTCATGGTTTAACTTCTCTGTTATATAATAAGAGTTTTTTTTTTTCATTTAGAAACTGGGGAAATAACTATGCTAGCTCCTGTGGTTGTTATGATATTAAATATGTTATAGAACAAATTAATACATGTTAAAACACTGAGCGAGTTCATGGGAAGTGGGAAATGATCAATATAAATGATATACTATCATTGTAATAATTATTTATTGTTGCTTCTATTAGGATGAATTTTATTTACAGGCAAACGAGGAGATAAAACATAATGTCTCTAAGGCACAGTTTACTACACGTCAAACAAAAAAACTACCTAACAAACAGCAATAAACATGGATGTAAGAGATAATTTTTTTTTTGTCGTTTTGAGACCAGGTCTGTCATTGAGGCTGGAGTGCAGTGGTACAAACACTGCTCACTGAATCCTCAACCTCCTCAGCTCAAACGATACTCCCACCTGAGCCTCCAGAGTTGCTGGCACTACTGGCATGCACCACACCACCTGGCCAACTTGTGTATTTTTTCATAGAGGTGGAGTTTCACCACGTTGCCCAGGTTGGCCTTGAAATCCTGAGCTCAAGTGGTCTGCCCATCTTGGCCTCCTAAAGTGCTCTGGTAACAGACATGAGCCACCACACCCACCCCTTAATCTTTGGTTTGTATAAGTTTTTGGCTATCACTGACTTAATATTGGATTTTAGAGTACTTTTACTTCTGAAAAAATTTGCTAGTAGTATGTATTAAACTCAATTCATAAAACAGTAAAGGTTTAAGACATTTTCAGGAGAATTGCACTTCAAGTATTTGTCTGGAACCCTAATTTATTCCACAAATAGGTATTAATTAATAAATCTTAGGCTTTCCCTTTCTTTATTTTCTTCCTTTTTTATTTTTCTTTGACATGATATAGAAGAACAAAGAATTACTTTATGACTGAAATGCATCACCTTGGATAAAGCCATGACGACTCCCTTATATGATTATTTTAATGTTGTGACTTCCTTCAGAAAAAAGAATATTCGACTGTCTCTGGCATTTTCAGAAAGACTTTGACACAAGGAAATAGAATCTTTTTTAACTTTTTATTCATAGTATAATTCTCATTTATGGGATTCCAACTAGTGTTTCTAACTGGTTATATAGAACACAGGGATTATTCAGACAAAATATGAATCAAACCATAGTCTGCGCTTGCAGTAGACAAAATGTTTGGATAGCTTGGCTGATTATGATGAAATGATACAACTAGGATCATAAGTCCTTGGAGCAAAATACTTTAACAGATTGAGGTTTCACTAATGACATACAAATAAATATATTGTGGATTTTTCAGAAACTTTTAACTTTAATAATGTATGAAATAAACTATATGGATGCCAAATCAATTGATAAATGGACAAAAAAAGAATTAACTCTCAAAGTAGTGCTGTCCAATACAAATTTAATGTCGGTCACATGTGTAATAAAACATTTTCTAATAGCCACACTGAGAAAACAAAAAGAAAAAGGTAAAATTAATTTTAATAACATATTTTATATAAAACAGTTCTCCAATATATTATTTCAACATGCACTCAATATAAAGGTATTAACATATTTTATATTTTTATATTAAATCTTTGAAATCTGATTTATAATTTACAATTAAAGCACTTCTTAAATCAGATGCTAATTTTGTTTATTGGAAATATTTCATCTGTATTTAGATTTCTTAAAATTTTAGTTTTGCAAAATTGTATGCACAAACTCAAGTTGTTCAAAGCACTTCTAAAAGTATTGCAAGAACTGAATTATGCTCCCTTAAAAATTTACTTCAATATTTGTATTCATATGGCCATAGTGTCCAAAGCAATTTACAAATTCAATGTTATTTCCATCAAACTACAAATGACATTATTCACAGAATTAGAAAAAACTATTTAAAAATTCATATGGAATCCAAAAAGAGCTTAAATAAGCAAGATATTCCTAAGCAAAAAGAACAACTTTGGAGGCATCACGTTACCCAATTTCAAACTATACTACAAGACTACAGTAACCAAAACAGCATGGTACTGGTACAAAAACAGACACATAGACCAATGGAACAGAATAGAGAGCTCAGAAATAAAGCCATACACCAAAACCATCTGATCTCTGACAAAGTCAACAAAAATAAGCAACAAGGAATGTATTCCCTATTCAATAAATGGTATTGGGATAATTGGCTAGCCATGTGCAGAAGACTGAAACTGGACCTCTTTCTTACAGTATACACAAAAATCAACTTATGACGGATTAAGATGGACGTAAATGTAAAAGCTAAAACTATTTCTATAAACTGTACAGTTACCTAAGAAATACCTTCTGGACATAGGATCTGGCAAAGTTTTAATGACGAAGACGTCTAAAGCAATTGCAACATAAACAAAAACTGACAAATGAGACCTTACTAAAATAAAGAGCTTCTTCTGCACAACAAAAGTAATTATCAACAGAGTAAACAGACAACCTACAGGAAAGGAGAAAATGTTTGCAAACTATGCATCTGACAAAGCTCTAATATCCAGAATCTATAAGGAACAGATTTACAAGCAGAAAACTAACAACTCCTTTAAAAAGTGGGCAATGGACACTTAACAGACTTTTTCAAAAGAAGACATACATGCAGCCAACAAACGTATGGAATAAAATGCTCAACACCACTAATCATTAGAGAAATGCAAATCAAAACCAAAATGAGACACCATTTCACACCAGTCAGAATGCTTATTATTAGGAAGTAAAAAGTAACAGATGCTGGTGAGGTTGTGGTGAAGAGAGAAAGCTTATGCACTGCCGGTGGGAATGTAAATTAGCTTAGCCACTTTGAAAAGCAGTGTAGTGATTTCTCAACTTAAAACAGAAGGAATATTTGACCCAGCAATCCCATTATTGAGTGTATACCCAAAGGAATATAAATTATTCTTTTGTAAAGATATATGTTCATCGCAGCACTATTCACAATAGCAAAGACATTGGATCAACCTAAATCCAATGGTAGAATGGATTAAAAAATGTGGTATGTATACTCCATGGATTACTACATAGCCATAAAAAAGAACAAGATTATGTTCTTTGCAGGGACATGGTTGGAGCTGGAGCCCATTATCCTAAACAACCCATTGCAGGAACAGAAAACCAAATACTGCATATTCTCACTTACAAGCGGGAGCTAAACTTTGAGTGCACATGGACACAAAGAAAGTAACAGACCCTGGGGCCTCCTTGAGGGTAAAGGTAAGAGGAGGGAGAGGATGGAAAAACGAACTCTGGGGTACTGTGCTTATTACCTGGGTGATGAAATAATCTATACACCAAACCCTTGTGACACACAATTTACCTATGTAAAAAACTTGCACATGTACACCTGGACCTAAAATAAAAGTCAAAAAAAAAGTAACAGAGCACTCCTATTTTTCTGTTGTTGTTTTTCATTTTCATGTAGAATGTAGCTCTTGAACTTATATAACTTGGGGGGATGGGGGAGGGATAGCATTAGGAGATATACCTAATGCTAAATGACGAGTTAATGGGTGCAGCACACCAACATGACACATGTATACATATGTAACAAACCTGCATGTTGTGCACATGTACCCTAAAACTTAAAGTATAATAATAATAAAAAAACAAAAAACTTTTTTTACATTTAAGTGTTATCTTAAAAACTTACTGTACAAAAATTTAACTGATTTTCTGTAGAGAGATTTTCCCTGTGTTCTTGGATCCATTTCTTATTCTTTTGAGACACGTTACCCACTGTGATATTAACATATTGTTATTATTATATGAGTTGGAAGAGCAGGAAACTAATTTTTGCTTCCTAAGGAGAAGTAGAAGAGATATGTGCCAACGCTTTTATAAAAATTTCCTTGACTTCCAACTTGTACTCCTGGCAGTATAAGTGCTATAGTAACATCTCTTCATATAAGTGGGCTTCTAATGAGCTAAAAGATATTTAAGTGAAACATAAATGTATAAATTTACAACTATTCTGAAAAATAAATAATTCACTTAATTTTTAATAAACAGCAAATTAGTTTCAAATTCCATCTGTCCAAGATAAAGAAATGTACAAATTCTTGTGTCAACTCTAACATTAACATTGATTTTAAAAGATTAATGCCCAAATTAAAAAGCAACTTAAAAATTATCAATATCAATACAATTTTTCTTATAGTTTTCAGCCATTTTACATAGCAATGTTAATTTAAATGTTCTGTATTTTGATTATTAGAAAAATGTGTAGAATTATTGTTTGTTTATATCTTAAAAAGCTTCAATTTCAACCCAAATCATTTTACCTGTTTAGATCATAAAACAAATTTTCCTTTCTTGGAGATTCAAATTTAAGTCATTTATATGTAGTCTAATATCTCACACAATTTTTTGCCACTATTAGTTAATATTGAGAAAATATTCATTTTGTTTCACGAAAGACTTGAATTTTAGTTAACTTCAGTAAATCTGTAAAATTCTCTCAGGACTCACTGAACATTGTTAAAGAGCACAAGATTTTAATATTTTTCAGTAGTTCCATAGCATTTATAGCATTCTTAGCATTTTCTTCTAAGTAGTTGACAGTTTAACAGCTATATCTATGACACTTTTCTTACAATCTTTTCCAGAAAACTAAGAATATTTTTAATGTGCATCACACAGTGAAACAAAGCTATAAGACAGTTTATTGGGATAGAAATAATTTTTTTTCTTTACCTGAAATTCTTCCTTGAAAACCACAAATGCATTTTTGGAGAGTTGAAAATTTTTGGAGAGTTGAAAATTTAAAAATTATCTTTATAGATTTCGAAGTCTTTTTAGTTAATGTGTACCCAAAGTACTAATCAGGCAGTGTCTTTATATCACATAATGAATGCAAATCTAAAAAGAAGTACTTACAGTTGTTCAAATTTTGAAGTAATTGATGCTTGATATTATTAATAAGATCTTGTAGTCCACAGGAAATTATTTGGTGGCTTAACTAAAGGTCATTCGTATCTTGCAAAATAAAGTTATTTTAAGTCTTCCCTACATGATCTTCTAACAAAACTTTTATAAGTGAAATAATAATTTCATTTACTGTCTCTCCGTCTAACTGAGATTTTATTCTTTTTTTCATATTTACTTTTTTGTGCAAGAATCCAAATAACTTGTAGCTGGCCCAAGGTATAAGCTTAAATGGTTAAAGACTATTTAAATAATTTTGTTGAATATTTAATTATAATTGCAATAATTGATTTCATTTTTTTTACTATTGAGAGGAAACCTCTTATAAAATCATTAGGTACTTGCTGAAAATATTTCTTAGCATTGTCTATTATCTAGTTTGTTTTTTCCTTTTTTGAGCAACAAGAACTTTTCATTTGTTTTGCTTTTTATCAGCAAATTGCAGTATGCCTTCATAGTGAAATTTACGATGTACTTTGTTCTAATCACTTTTATACTTGAGATACGTTGTCAGGAACTTTCAGGTCATATTACTTGGTTCTGCATCTTCACTTAATTCTGCATCGGTAACAGATTTTTCCTTAAAATTTAAAAGTTGTCTATATTTACTTTTTAAACTAGGAAAATAATTATTGCTAAAAATCAGTAATTGAATTTAAATACTAACTACAATTACATAGATATAATTGTAACTCTGGCTCTCTGCATAAATTATTCAAATAAATGTTTTGCAATGTTATTTCAGTGCATAGCAAAACTTATCTGATTAAATCAACCCATTAACACTGACTATATCAGTGATATATTTATGTGCAATACTAGATATAAGGCAAGTGCCTAACTTGTACACACTGATACCACAATGATACCTTTCATGATGCAATGGTTAAAGTGAAATTTACACCTACCAAAACAAAAAAGATGTGCTTAACATAAACTCACAATGTTTCAATTTTTAATTTTTAAAGTTACATTTAAATGAATTAAATGAAATAAAATTAAAATTTAGTTTCTTATTTACACTAGCTAGAGTTTATGGGCTCAACATTCACGTGTGTCCAGTTGCTCTTATAATGGACCATGCAGCTCAGGTTATTTAAAGAGCATGTAAATTTTTTTTACGTGGTTGAGTTGAAGATGAGAAAATTTCTCATATGTACTTTCTCATTTGTAATTTTAGTCAATTGAATCTAAATGATATGTGTGTGGAGAAGGAACATAATCATGTCCTTGATGGTTCTTGATGACTAGTCTAGGAATCTTTATGGTTGAGTTTGATATTAAAGGCTCTGAGGGCTCTTTGGGTGTCTCTCAATCACAGGTTTCCCACATATCAGATGACAGGAATTAAACATATCTATCCTTAATAAGTCCTCAATAAAGTAATAGACATAGTTACAAGTATCACTATTGACAACTGACTTAAATCAGGGGTCTCCGATCTTTTGGCTTCCCTGAGGCACATTGGAAGAATTGTCTTGGGCCATACATAAAACACACTAACACCAACAATAGCTGATGAGCTAAAAAAATATATATGTAGTCAAAAAATCTCATAATGTTATTAAAAAGTTTGAAAATTTGTGGTGGGCCACATTCAAAGCCATTCTGGGCTGCTTGTGGCCTCTTGGCTACAGATTGGACAAACTTGACTTAAATATAGGCAAGGGACACCTTGAGACAGTGATATTATTTTTATGCAGATTTTAATGCTTTGGATTAAAGGCAAAACATCCTAAAGATGTATTAGCTCTGTTTACTTCTGTTTCACCACAAATCTGCATTTCCAATTTGAATAACTTCTTTTTTTTGCAACTTTGTGTTTTTATCTCACTTTTTTTGTTATTAAACAAAAACTTTCTCAAGCACCCAATTAAACTAAATGTAATTGTTTTCATTCTGATGCTTTTGTAAATAATTGTTTTTGAAATATTTATTCAGGATAGACTGGATAAATAAAACTTTGGATGGACAAAAATTAATGGGAGGTTGTAAATGGAATTACAAAAAAATATATAAGTTGCTCTCTGGGAATATTGTTACTGGAGGAGACAAATTCTGGAGATGGCATGATTAATAGATATCATTAGTTTACAAAGGCTGAAAATCAAGGTTATCTAATGGCCAATTCACTCCACAGAACAGCCCTGGCCAGAATCAATATGAAAATGATCATTCTTTCCTCATTTGAGAGAAGCATGAAGTGCAGTGTCTGTGTAAATGTGTGTGGTGGTGAGGGCCAGGGGTGGACTGGAATGGGCCCAGAGCAGAACAAACACAGGCATCACATGCAGGCTTTTATTTATGTTATTTTCAAGGTATTTAATACCAGACAGAAGACTTTGGCTTCATCTTCCTTGAGTCTAGTTGCTGTGGAACATAGTAAAGTTTAACAAATAAATGATAATAGAAGCATGTGTCCCTTGGGAAACCAGAGAAATAAAAATGAATGCTACCTTTCCCATTGTTGGTAAACAGACCGATGACCTCTGCAAATTTAAGTAAGGGAAATCTATTAAATAAATTAATTCACCTTTACTATATCTAGCAAAGCTTCAATTTAAAATGGAATATTTTCACACAATTTCTACAAAAAGATAGAAATTACGTAAAATAGACTTTCATAAAATATTAAATGTTTCTTGAATTAGGAAATAAATATCTATGTTAAAATGTGTCTTACTCTCCTGGTCACCTTGGACAGATAACTTCTCTGGTCCTTTAGTGTCCTTATGTATTTAATAGTATCTACTGATATTTAATATTAGAATTATATAAGCATGTAGCAAAGAGCCAGGTAGACAATGAAAAACTAGATATAACTAAATAACTATCATATTTATTTTTGTAGTCAATGACATTATTATTAGATAGTATAATTAACTCAAATATAGAAAAATAGTGAATCAATGTAGTATACTGTATATATGTGTGTGTGTACATATATATAACACATGTATGTGTATGTTAGATAGATATAGTATATGCTATTCTATAGCATGTTTATTAGAGAGATCCATTATATTGTTAAATATAATGAATAAAAAGTTTATTTCTCCAAACTGTGAAATATAGTAGCAAGAGCACTACCCATTTATCTGAAGTCTTGATTTCCAGTTCAGCTTTATTATTTGTTAATTTTATGATTTAGGCAAGTGATTTGCCTTCTGTTAGCCTCAACTTCTTCTCCAGAAAAAAGAGAATTAGTAATATCCTTTCTGGACTTCTAAAAAGGCTTCTTGAAATATTCAAATAAAAAAGTAGATAGAAAAGTATTTTATATTTATGTGAAACTTCCCAATTTTCAAATATTATTATCAAAAATATCATATTAGGTAGGGAGAGAGGGTAAAACAGGTCACTAAGACTATAGAATTAACATAGAAATTAAAGAAATTAAGGAACAGCTAGTATATAGCTGTCAGAATGAAAGGAGGGATACTTTTACTCTCTTTAGACCTGCCTGGAGCAAGTCATGACAACTAGTAGAGAGGAAGTCAAAATGGTTCCAGATTTAAATTCAAGTGCTGTCACTAACTAATGGCCTACTGGGCATAATACCTAGCTTACGGGGTTGTTTTAAATGTAAAAGAAAATGTGTTTTTTAAGCACTTAATACAATGGCTGGCACATAGCTCTCAATAATTGTAACTAATAAAAATTAATTATGGAGTAATCCCACATGCACGTTAAAAAAATCTAGAGATTTACCATGCTTTAGTCAATAAAAAGGCAGAATTTCAGAGATATGTGGATCATATGGCAATATCTGTCCCAATGATTCAGTATGGCAATACAGTCAATGCAACTATAATAAATTAAAACCAGATTCATCATACCTATAAAAGTAAATACAACCAGCAATAATGACAAATATGAATCACACTGTTAGAGTCTGCCTCTGAATCGAAATTGCTTGGCCAGGTAGCACCTCATTAATTCTCTTACCCTCAAGATAAATGAACCAATTTTATAATCTTAAGAGCACCGAATTATATTTCAGAAAATAATCAGAATTATTGATAGAAAAGAACATACTTGAAATCTCCCTGATTCCAAAAGGCTTTACATTTCAATGCAAACCCAAGGCATTTTTAGAGGTTGAATTCTGTTTATGGCTGGACTTACAAAAAAAAATCTTGGTTAAAAAGTAAAGGATTGAAATGTCTCATAAAAGGGCACTTGGACATCAAATGACTCTCACTTGACTGTCTTTTGATGACTTTAATATGAATTAATCACAGACATAGAGGTAAAATTTCCCTTGAAATACAGATTGAGTTTTTAAATTCATAGTATAATATGCTTGGAACAAATTCCCTTTGAGAAGGCAACTATAAAGTTCAGGTATTTTCAAGAACTGTTTTGCACCAAATCTGACAGAAAACAGGGCACATTCTACAGAAGCAACCAGAAAAAGAGATTTGTCTTTTACTAAAATTCTTTTGGATTTGCTCCTGGAATTTAATGATTAAAATTGGCCTGTGGAAGGCAGGATATCGGAGTCATGTAAAATGTGGGTTGAATTTGATGATGCACAAGTTTCAGAAAGAGCTCGGGGAAGACGATGGTTCTCTGAGGTGCTAGAGGAGTGGGGTATTTAATTTGGAAATGAAGTCTGAAGAAAAGCTTGTATGTAAACCGCATGGTATTATAGCTAAGCAAAACTGAGGGTAAGATTGAGTCCTCTACCCATGCAATATGAGAGCGTCACATATTACATGTTGAAAGTGTTGAATTTACATGAAAGATTTCATTTTGGGGCATAAAACTAAATTGTTGCCCTGCCAGATAATCCTGAAACTAACCATACTTGGTGATAATATTTTTACAGGCAAATGTCTCTAACTATAATCAAAGATAACGCAGCACAATTTAGATAGAATATTGGAAACTAGAGAAATCCTGTGAAATTATTACTAGAATAGTTTTTCACATTGTCTTCCCTTTGGAGGTTTTTCTCCCATGAGTTTTCAGGCAAAAAATGATGAAGAGGATGAGGAAAAGGAAAATGATGCTGATGGGGGTGGTAGTGATGATGACAATACGATTATAGCTATGTTCTTACATGAGTTGAACTAGTCAATAGCAAGTTTTTTTTATCTCAACGCTTTTCTAAACATTCATAACTTTTCTTGCACAGAAAATTATGTATTTGTTACCTAATTTAATATTATTAAAGAATAATCCAACTGTGGATGCATAATTGAAAACTTCCAGTGCCTCATCTCAAATATATTTTTACATGGGCGCAGCCTACATAAATTCACTGGGAACATTCCATTCAGTAAGAAGAATTCAACCTCTCCTAGCTTTTCTTTTATTCTTAGTACAGCAACCAATTTGTGTATGTTTTCAACATTAGATCCAGTGTAATGACAATGTCTGCACTTTGAGACACGAAATTACCCAGAAATCACACCAATAATTTGTGTAAACTTAGAGCCTTTAGACAAAATCAACCTATTTTGTTTTCCCATCTATGGAAATCTTACTCAACTGAAACACAGTGTGGAGTTTTACTAGACTTATTGACCACTGAATACTCTTTTTCCATACCCTTCTATCAAAATCTATTATTTTATTAGCCCTCCTTCTTTTTTTATTCCTTAGGTAAAAATGTCTGGTTGTTTAAAGTATGATCTTTTTAAAAGATAGTTGCATTTCAGCATTTCACCAAGAGATAAAGCCTGCATTAAAATAATCAGGGAAATAAAATATCAGCAGCAAAGCATAACATTTTGGTGGGGAAGGACATGAGCTGAAATTCCCTTAAGGTCAGAGTATAGGAAAAAAACTGATTATTATACGTATCTGGACTTCATTTCTGCTTCGTAACTTGATCTCCATGTATATGTAAGAAATAACTATGCCTCAGTAAGCCTTGTTGTAATGACTAGACAGTGCATGTGAAAATTCTAGTCAATTCTTCGAAGATGATAGATTTTCAGTATGTATGAGTATCCAGTTCTTCCCAGTACATTATGCTTGAAAAGCAGTTGCAAGCACCTGACTACGTTATTCAGTTATATAGCCAGAATGACTTCAACATTTTCCTTTTGTCCTAACAGATGGATGATATGTTGGTTAGAAAGCCTAGAGATAGATTCTTTTTTGCTCAAATAAGTTTTATATATAAATCTTGTCTTCAAGTTTTCAGTGTCATGAACTAATTCGTTTCTCTGTTGTAGGCAAATTACTTTTTCTGGTTGGACATGCTTCTCTTTATCTTTAGAGTTCAAACACTGCTAGGTCTCTAAAATTCCATATACTCTTTTAATCTACATACACAGGGCTTTCTTCAGTTCAGGGAATGTATCTTTTTAAAAATTATTTCTTCCTTATCCTTCTTTTCTACTTTCATAATGTCTATTAGGGATATTACATTTCTAGATATACCCAAGTGTCATCTCTTTCTTTATGATTTTTATCTCTTGATATTTAAGTTAACCATATTCTTCTATTTATGTGCTTAATTGCTTTAATGAAAAATCATGTTTTTTGCTCGAAGAGGTATACTTCAGGACAAGAGAGGGCTATATTTGAATCTATAATTTAAAATCTCTAAATCTCTTATGAGTTTTCCTTTTTAACTTTGTATATAAAGAGTATAACATATATAAAATGCACACTTGTAAGTGAGCAACTAAATTTATTTTACATATATGTATATATATATAACATACATATACACAAATTGTAATCAACACACAGAAAAGCATATAGAATAATCATCTCAGAAGCTTCTTTTATTCCTTACATGGTGCTTCCCTCCAAAACTACCATTCTGACATCAGCCTTCATTGAATAGTTTTGCCTCTTTTTGATTTCCTGTAAGTGGAATCTTATAGTAGACTGTATCTGGCTTATAGAATTATGTTTACAGTATTCATCCACATTGTTCTACATAGCAGTAATTTACCATTGCAGTGTTTTACTACACTGTAAAAAGACAACATACATACATACGTTAATAAAACATCCATATATTCTATTGTTGATGGAGAGTTAGGTTGCTTCAAGTTTTTGGTTATTATGCACTACGAACATTTTGCACATGTTTTGTGGAAAACATGTTTCTCATTACTGTCGGAATTCTGGAGTAAAATTGCTAGACCATTTTGGATACGTATTTTCACCACTAGAAGATAGCACCACTTTTCTATTTTGGTTGCATTAATTTTTATTCTTATCATCAGTGTAAAAAATGAATATTAAATATTCTTATTATTTTTAATTCAATTTAATTTCTATTCTTTCTTAAAGTGCCTGTTAAGACAGTGTATTTTCTGTTATTTCTGATGAATCTGATTTATTGCTGTTGAGATTTTTTAACGGGTTGTTATTATTTTTGGCCAACATATTAGGACTCAAGTCTTATTGAAGTTCCGTAAGTGACAGGAACTAAAGAAGTGGAAAAGGAGATGTTCTGTCTCCATGTGGGCTGTTGACAGAATGACCATGACTCTGCTGAGGCACCCGGAATATGGCACCAAACTCCCTTGCTTACGTGTACTCTTCAGTTTTAGGGTCATAGAGATCTTAGTCTATAATAAGTTAGTTTTTGGCTTAGGCAGACTAAGCACAATTACACTGGGACAATGTCAGCCTCTACAGTGAGGTCAACAGGTAACTGTAAGCCAAAGTCTTCCTACCGTGAGGAAATGTTTTCAACCCTCTTCACAAGGCTTTAATTCTAGAATTCAAGTGCCACCCTTATTCACAAGTAAAAGAACCACACTATTCTTTCCATTTAACTGTAGTAAGCTATTGATGTTTCTTAGAGCAATATTTCTTTCAGCATGGTAGTTACGCTGACAAACCTGCCCCCTCTCTCGAACACATTCTATGTTCTACCTTTCTTTCAAATGGCCTAAAAGTTTTATTTTTTATTTAATGCTGAGAAGAAGCAGTAACATTTTATGCTTATAATTTATTCAGTTCCCATCAGAATGATTTGCTCTTTTTAGAGACAAATACTGAATTTGTGCGATATTGAAAGAAGAGATATTTCAAGCTGCACCTTGTACCTGTTTGACTTATACAATGACAAGTAAAATTGTTTATAAGATCATATGTATTTGGACAGCCAGAAAAGAATGTCAATTGTTAAGTACAAGTGGTAATGTTTGCTTGATCTCACCCTAAGCCTCTTGCTAGTGGCTGACTTTTCAATAATATTGTATTATAAACAAAATGCAGTCAGATGTTGATCTCTGGAGCCACTTGAGGTTTTACAGCTTTCTGAAACCTATCATAAAATGTAGACTTGCATATTTCCCTTGATATATTTCTTGTAGCTCAGTTTATGGATGGTTTATAAATCATTATATATATATGTGTATATGTGCAGAAATATGGATGAATTATAATCACATATATTCCTTCTTCCACTATATAATTCTAAGAATAAGTTAACCAATGCTCTTTACATAAGTTGGAGGTTAATTTTACTTGCAATCAGTTTTGGTCTAGAATATTAATTCAAGATGTTCTCTATTCTAGCCATCTCCCAAGAGTAAGAAGTTTTAAATCATAAGCACATAAACCTGAAACTATCCCAAACAGTAATTCATTAATCACATGCTCCGAAAATATCTCTCTATTTCAGGGCTTTGGAAGTAGAAAATATAAATGTAGAACAATAGAGTCTCATGATAGAATGAAACCCTAGAGGTCATCTAAACTTAACGACCAATTCATCGCTTGAATGTTGTCTACAGTCTCAGCCAAGGGTTGAAAATTTCCAGAGTGCTCTCAAAAAGTATAATTCTCTCAACGTTGAAGTAAAATTTTGCTTCAGGAAATGGTTACTGTGGTCCTTAATTGTACCTTCAGGACCAAACAGCACAGGTTAAAACTTTCTTGCAATGATAACTGTACCAATATTTAGGGCCATTCTTCAATCTCCCTTGTGACTTGCCTTCCTGGCTTATACTCCAGTTCTCTAATCAATTTCCTATACATTAGGTTTTGATTCACTTGTCAATTGACACCATCTTCTCTATACACTATAGTTTGTGGCAAAGATAAATATTGCAGATGTAGTTTTAAGCTGTTCATGAGAAACATGCCTTCTGTATTGACACTAGACAGTCTTCGAAGTGAGCTAATTTTGCATTAATACTTTAGCAAAAACAAAAATGTACAGATGAGCATATGAAAGTTGTTTACTTATGTAAATATTATTAAAACATCTAAATTTGTTTCACATATTGTTTTTAAGCCATATTTCTATCATTTTAAATTGAGAAGTTTGTGAGATGTTAAGGTCAGCATTAGTGGATGGCAATAAAGGATAGATCCAGAACTGATTAAATGCAAATACTATATTTCATACATTTTATCTTCTTAATTCAATCCATCGTTTTACTCTGTTGATATCCTGTTGGATTCTAATTGAGTCCTTCTTTCAGGTTTATATGATCCTAGAATTTGGTAAGTGTTTTAGCAGTACCCTTATGTAAATCCTTAATTTAGAATTGTTCAAGAGAGCAGTTTTAAACAGAATTATTTCTAATTTTATATGTATTCCATATACTTTGAATAAAACCATGTAGTCAGTTGTAAAATCATCCAAATAGCAATATTTGTTTATTTTATCTGCTCTGATAAGACAATTTCTTAAAATGTTCTGCAGTTCTGAGAGGATCTCATGGCATCATGGCACATCCCTGATTGCTAGTGTGCCTTTGACAGAGCTGGCCAAGGAGAAAGCTTCTTTCTTCATCACAGCTTTACATCTGTTTCTCATAATGCATTACGTTTTGTTGAAGAGGACACATTTCCCAAATAAAAGTGGGCCACCAATCTAAATATTTTCCATCTGGAACATTCAAATAATTATAAAATCTTATTCATTAACATTTATATTTTCATCAAGCTATCAGAAAAAATTCACGTTAAGCAAATACAAACTCCCCATATTTCCAAGTTTTCTCTATTCTTGAAATATAAGTCCCACGCCATTCACAAGTTTAGGTTATCATTCACTTAACAGTGCTATGGTTTGAATGTGTGCCTTCTGAAATTCAGGTGCTGTCAATGTTATAGTTTTAAGAGATGGGACTTCTAAGAGGTTAGACCATAAGGGCTACTCTCTTGTGAAGAGGATTAGGATCCGTCTCAAAGAGACTTCATGCAGCATTTGGCTCTCTTGCTCTTCTTCCTTCTACCATATGAGGGCACAGCATTCTTCTTCTCTGGAGAATGCATGCAGCTTCCATAAGAAAACGAAACCTGCAAGTACCTGGAAATTAGACTGTCCAGCCTCCATAATTGTGAGAAATACATTTCTGTTCTCAATAAATAAATGAGAATAATAGTAAACTGGAAATAAATGACCCAGTCTGTGGTTTTCTGTTATAACAGCACAAAATTAACTAAGACCGAAATTGGTACTGGGGGTAGAGTTTCTATATAACACATACCTAGAAATGTGGAAGCAGCTCTGGAACTGAGTAACAGGTAGAGGCCAGAACAGCTTTTAAGCAAATGCTGGACAAAGTCTATATCGCCATAAATGGATTGAAAAGGGTGATTCTTGTAGGAGTTCAGAAAAATAGCAGAGTTGGAAAAGCCTCATACTTTTTAGAGATTATTAAAATAGTTTGGACAGTGAAGACTCTTCGGATGAGGTCTCAGACAGAAACGAGAAGCAAGGTATTGGAAGCTGAAAGAAAGGTCATCTGTGTTACAAAGTGGCAAAGAACTTGGCTGAATTATGTTCATGATCCGGAGCTTTGTGGAAGAACTTAAGAGTTTAGAATTAAAATATTTGGCAGGAGGAACCGCTAAGCAGCAATATGTTCAGGGTGCTACATGATTTCTCTTAACTGCTTATAGTAAAATGCAATAAGAGAAAATATTAAAGATGGAATGTATAATTAAAAGGGAAGCAAAACATGAATATTTGGAAAATTCTTAGCCTGCCTATGTAAAAAATGTATATAAAAAAAGACTTTTAGGAGAGAAAGCCAAGGATGTGGCTAAGCAATCATTTGATCAGGGCATTACTATGAATAGATTGATGCCAGGTGCCATTTATTAAAAAGAAATTAAAAAATAACCCCAAGGACTTTTATAGATATTTGAGACTGCCATAGGCCCAGGGAGCCTTGAGGGCAGAATGGTTTAAAGAGAGGGGCCCAGGGCATATGTGGATGTTGGGCCTCACTGGCCAGGCCACCTCAAGTCTCTGCTCCCCACATTTTGGCAAAGCACTCCTCATCTGCACCAGCTATTGCTCAGGTGGGCCTGGGTACGGCTGGGGTTGCTGATCCGTGGGGCACTCTCAGTGAGCCTTGGAAGCATTCACATAGTGCTAATTTCACATGCACACAAGAGCTATGGAGTCATAACTTCCTCCACCTAGATTTTAAGTGATGCCTCAGAGAGCTTCATGGCTCAGACAGAGACTTGCCTCAAAGATAGAGACACAACAGAGTCTCCACTAAGGCAATGCCCAGTGGAGCCATGGGGTCAAGTCCACTGTAGTGAGCCCCTACTAGGGCAATGCTTAGTGGAGGCATGGAAGCAGGGCTACTCCCCCAAACCCCAGTCCTGTAGAGCCACCAGTGTGCAGTGCCAAACTGGAGAGCTGCAGGCACCTGATTCCAATGCATGAGAGCTGTGGTATGGGCTGTGCCTAGCAAAACCATGTGGGTGGGAGCTTTGGTGAACCAACCCTCACCCCAGTGTGTCTGGAAGGTGGACACAGGGTCAAAGAAGGTATCTCCAGCCTTAAATTTTAATGTTCTTTGTCCTGTTGGGTTTTGGATTTACTTAAGATGTGTTATTCCTTTCTTCATTTATATTTCTCTCTTTTGGAACAGAAATGTCTGTCCTTTGCCTGTCCCACCATTGCACATAACTTGCTTGATTTCACAGGTTTGAAAGCACATAACTTGCTCGATTTCACAGGTTTACAACTAGAAAACAATTTGCTTCTGGATGAAACACACTCTTGTGTCTCACCCATGTGATGTTTAGATGAGACTCAGTTGATGCTGGAATAAGTTAAGACTTTGAGGGGGGGTATTGGGATGAAATAAATGTATTTTGTGTCTGAGAGGGACATAAATTTTGGAGGGGAGGACAGGGGCTGAATGCTATGGTTTGAATGTGCTCCCTCCAAAATCCAGATGTTGCCAATGTGATAGTATCAAGAAGAGCCTTTAAGAGGTGATTAGGTCATGAGGGCTCCTCCTTCATGATTGGGATTAGGGCCGTTTTAAAAGAAACTTAACACACATTTGACTCTGTTGCCTTTCCACCTTCTGCCAGTAACAGCCCAGATTTTCTCTCCTCTGAAGGACACAGCCCTCACCAGATAACTGAACCTGCCAGCACCTTAATCTTGGACTTGCCAGCTTCCAGAACTATGAGAAATAGGTTTCTGTTCTTTATAAATTACTCAACCTGTGATACTCTATTATATCAGCACAGAATGAACTAAGGTAAACAGATAATTTATTGCCTAATCTATGAGATAATTAAAAACTGGTGATTTTGAAACACAGGATACTATTCCTGTCCTCCACAAATGTATCATCTTGAGTAAAAGATTAGAAGTCAGAGTGACTATTTAGGAATCAACCTATTTGTCCATGAATGGATGATTGGATTAAAAAATGTGATATACACACATACCCTGGAATACTAATCAGCCATAAAAAATAAGGAAATCATGTCTTTTGCAAAAACATGGATGGAAGTAGAGATCATTATCTTAAGTGAAATAACTCAGAAACAGAAAGTCAAATACTTCATTATAAGTGGGAGCTAAATCATGTGTACACATGGAAATAAAATGTGAACTAACAGACATTGGAGGCTTGGAAGGGTGGGAGGTTGAGGGGATGTGAGGGATAAATCCTATTTTACAGGTACAATGTGCACTATTAGGGTGATAGTTACACTAAAAGCCCAGACTTCACCACTGCACAATATACCTGTGTAACACAACTACATTTGTACCCCTAAATTTATGCAAATAAAAAATAAACACATAGTTTATGAAGATAGTATTAAAGCTAGATTGCTCTGATAGAGGAATTTTGAGAGTGGGTTGATTTTTAAAAAAGGAACATCTTATAAGTCAACTTCCTTGATGTTTAGAATTTCAGGAAAAGAGAAAAAGGGGATCCAAAGAGAAATTTTAAAGGCTGTGTTTTTCTTCATCTTTTAAAAAAAAATATGATTCAACTCAACTACTGTAATTCCTTCAAGTATTTAATAAATAATTACATTTCAATGTTTTGTTTTATTGGCTTTTTTGATGTATTAATCTGCTGAAGCTACTCTCAAATGATGGCCTGGTGAACTTAGGTGGCATTCTTATCTTGGCCATCTTCCAGAATAAATTCTCTTTTATTTTGAGCTATGTATGCATCCATATCTCTATGTCCCTTCCAAAGTATCAATAACCCAACAAAATAATTACTTTACTTTGCTTTCCCAGTGTGGAATTCATAATTTTTAGGGGCAACTTCTGGGCTCTGGGAAGTGTCAACACTAAGCTCAATAGTGGCAAGGTGACAATAAAATTGATGAGTGTAGACAAGGTATTGTGACATCCTGGATATTGTTTCTAAAAATGTATCCTTTTTTTGAATTGGCCATGTAGATTCTATCTGCATAAACTTTCTCTGTGAGTCGGCCACCAATGTAATCCATTTGTTTTCAGGTTAGGAGTTGTTTAATAATTAAAGATACTCTTAGTCATTCCATTTAGTACTGAGAAGACTGAAAATAAGAAAAGGGATCACAAATATTTCTGAACTTCATACTTCTATAAAATAATATGTACATGACTATTTACTGGAGCTTTATGAAACTAAATTATTACAACACTAACAATGCCGCAGGCATTCTTTTAGATATTTTATATCTATTTACTTTAATCCCCATAATACTCATCTAAGGTAGCTATTATTTTCCCCATCTTGTAAAAAAATTGAGGTTTGTGGAGTTTATTAAACAAGATATCTTGTTTCAAGTCTTACAAATGTTAACTATTAAAGTCAGAATTTCTAAAGAAGTTCATTGTTAATTTCAAAGTCCCTGTCCTTTCTGTGAGGCGTATAAACTTTTCTCTGGAAGGTCTGTATTACCTATGAATAAACCATCTTATATATTTCATAGCCTTATTACTACAGTCTCCATTTATTTTATACTTATGGGTCCTTTATTTAAATATCTCCCAATTCTTTCACATCACTTCAATTTTGGAGGACTGATTATGAAATATTTCCCCCAAAAACCAGAATAGCAGAGACTATCAAATAATATAAGCTGCTTGCTTCTTCTCACTGATTTGTTCTTAAATGGGAGAATACTGGAAAAAAAGAGGGAGGATTTATAGTTCAGTCGAGGGTCAGAAGATTTTTGTAAATCCAGACCTCTTTAAGCAACTCTTAAAGTAGGTTAAATGTTTCACAAAGCCCCAAAGAGCATTGCAAAATCCTGCCCTTCAATGAAGTTTAATATTATTAGAGTGAGGAAAAATTTAACCTCAGATGGGATAATGTACACATTTTAAGCATTCAACCATTATTTCTGATGCAGACATATCAAAGCATCAATGAGTACTGTAAGACATATTAAACAAAGCATCAGTCTCTTTCATTACTGCCCCCATCCTATCAAATTTAACATTGTACTATCTAAATAAAGTGTTTGTGGTGGTGCTTCTTAAGCTTTTTTAAATTTAAGACATTATCAAATAACTACTACGTCAGATGAGGATTGAGTTTTTCTTATACTTCTACCATAACACAAATATTCCTGAATTCCATATGTGTATATATATATATAATAACTTTAGTTTAGATCAATATTCAGTATTTATATTGCCATATTACTGTGGCTAAATAAGTGATGTACATAAATGAGCCATGTATCACATTTTAATTACTTATTTTTCTCTTAAAATTGTATTTTGCTTAGTTTTTTTAACCAGTATTACTATGCTATTCCTTAATTTTCTTAAGATTCTCTCAGTAGATTGGGAAGATCCTCTCAAGTTCTTGATCAGCTCTATCTTCTTGTAGACCTCTTTCTGAGATCCATTGACCTGCTGTGAGGGGGACGGGTACCTTTCACTGTGTAATTTTCTTTTTCTTTCTTTCTTTCTTTTTTTTTTTTTTAGGTGAGCCCATTCTCAGGTAGATTCTTGATGAAGGGCACTTGTACAAGTGTGATCATGTCCTTTGACCATCTTCACAATTAACTGATGGCTTTCTTGCATAGACAGTTTCACCTTTTGTCCGGAAATTCTGTCTCTCTTTTCTTCTCTCTCTGTTTCCTCTACTTTTTCTTTTCTGTTTGCTTGCCTTTGTTTCTGCTTTTCATATAGCGCAGTTTTGTGAATCCTCAGAGGTCTGCTCACACGTAACAGTGGGGCACTAAAGCCAGCCCAGAATCAGTGCACACTTAGGGCTTGTTGATGTGAAATATCTGGACGGGGCAATTCCAATGAAGATAACAGATCTTTCTTATGTCTTTAACCAGGGATTCCCAAAGATTGCTCCCCCTCTCACTCCCAGAAACAAAGGAGATCTTCCCTCCAAAACTTTTAAAATGCAGGGTTTAACTGGGTTGAAATTGAAAAGACAAAAGGTTGGTAGTGAAAACTAAAGACAATAGAAAAGTTATAAGATATATTCATTTCCCTCTGTGGTACTCTCCAATAAGAAGCACACAGCACTAAAATGTGTGTGGGTGGTACATTACTCAGAGATCGCTTCTCTTAATTTAAAAGATCGGTGGTGCCCACACTGTTTATTTTAGCTAGTACTGTCATTATTTTTTAATGTTCTTAATTATAACCACTCTAAAGTAAATTCTCATACTTCAGCAGACATTGAAATAAAGCAAAATATTCCTAGATGTTTTTTCCTCTTCCATATAGAAATTTGGAATCCTAAGTAAAAAGATTTGGAAAATGTGAACAATATTCAGCTCTACTAGCTCTGCTCACTCTCTGTAAGTTAAATGGCAGTAGGAGTGGTGAAATTATTTAATTATATATAATAATTCATCAAAATTGCCAATTATCTCTAATGATATATATGCATACAAATGAGTTTTGGATGCAATTTATCTTTTAGTTATAACATAGGCTTGTGTTCCTTACTCTATTACTGTTGTAGGAAGCTCTTATGTAAAAAGAAATTGCAGTGCCCATCTTTCTGTTCAGCATAATGTGGCTTACAAAGAAGAGATTGTTTCAATATAGCCAGCTGTCTATTAAACACCTTTTATCTTCTGAAGACTGTTTAGACATAGTTTAGTTATTTGTTGGGTTAGAGACAGCATATGCAAGATATCAAGTACAGTGATTTGAAAATAGTTGAAACTAGATAGTTTATTGTTGCTATTATCATTTTAATTATTATTTTTATGGAGCTCTACATATTAAAACATATCTTCTATTAAAGAATTTTGAAGATACGCATAATTACAATTCATTTATTACTTTCTGACATAAAGTCAGAGATTAGCTATGAGGAAAGGGAGAAATTTCTAAAAGCACACCTATTTGGAGAAAAAAATAACAATATTGCACGTGGCACCTTTTAAAATTGATGATATGATGCTTTCTACACAGGTTAAGCCAAAATACATAAGTAAGATATACCCATATGTATGGGGTTCCTGGCAAAGTGTAAGTTGCCACTCATGTCTAATGAGCACTCAGGCTTCCAAAGGATTTTATAGTGTGATTATTAATACCATCATGTTATTTACATGGCATTCAAGGTCTGGCTTAAATGAATGTAAGAATCTAGGCAGACAACTTATCATGGTGTTCCAGACATGGATAAATGTCTTGTAGAAAGCTCTTATGTAAAAAGAAATTGCAGTAGCTATCTTTCTGTTTAGCATAAAGTGGCTTACTAAGAACAGATTGTTTCAATATACTCAGCTGTCTATTAAACAGCTTTTATCTTCTGAAGACTGTTTAAAGAGTGTTTTGTAAAACAATCCAGAAAACAGTGAAAAATGGTCTCTGCCTTATTTACTTGGCATATGGAGATACAGCTGTTAAAAATAGCAATCAAAAATAACCAAACACACACATGTATACAATTACTATAAAGCTAAGGTAGAAATGATGAAGCAAAAATACCTGGTAAAAAATGGAGGAAATGGAATACCACTGCATGACAAGGAAAGAGGGAGCACATCCGGAGAAATGGTTTCTAAGCAAATTCTGTAACAGAAAGTTTCCCAAGATATTCATATCTTTTTAGCAGAAATTTAGTTCATTCTTAAGACATGCCATATATAGAAAAAGAGCTTCCTGGATACAAAAAAAAAAATCAAGAAGTAGAAGTGTTTCATAAACCTTAAAGTAAGATTGGTTTCTCTGAAGAAGTTTTCATTAGGGTAGAGAAAATTCATGACAATTATTTAGAGTGGGTATCACCTTGAAAAGTCTTGGTGGTCAAAACAACAATTATTCTACAGATGACCGATGAAGACTATGGAAAGGTTTTGAAAATCTCTTTTATGATATATCCATTATATTCCATGAGAGATGCTCAGACATTTTGAAAAGTAACACCTTTTAAAAACTGAGAATCTAAAACCAATTTCAAATTACTTTTTAAATTTTACCGCATTTTTTGACTGTATATGGCATGTGTTCACTCTATTTTTATTACTAAAGGTGATTTTTGCCTGTAAAGGCATACTTTAAAGTATGCCAACCTATGCTCTGAACTATGATTATTACTGCAATTTTGTTTTTGTCCTCTTTATCTATCATAAATAAATGAATTAATATCTATTATCTATCTATCTATCTATCTATCTATCTATCTATCTATCTATCTATATTTAAAGTATGACCTCACTCCTATGGCCGTCTTTAAATCCCAGATTTATAAAATGACCCACAAAGATTGTAGACAGGATAAACTTGGAAGGGGTAATTAATTTCTGGAAGGGGTAATTAATTTCTAGAGAGAGATTCAAAGTTACTAGTATTTATGGATTTAAGTTCAGCTGCATTATAGTATAAAACCATGATATATGCTGTTAATACTTCACAACTCCTCAGGATAAAATAAAACCTTCATAACATTGCACCATTCAATATTTTAAACATTTTCTTATGTTTTTCTGAAATATGTATTCTTTCCTAATCATCCAAAATTATATAAAACAAAAAAAGACTCACATTTATTTCATGTTATGTATAGATGCCTTATGTTTATATGATTTAATTGTCATGTAATAACTATTAGTAACTCCATTTTAGAGGCAGAAATTGAGCCTAAGAAGCAGGTTAGTGTGCCTTTCAATGTGTTATATTGGTTAAAGGTCATCTTTATCCATGTTTAATTGTTCATTTTGTTTCTTTGGCCTGCCATCTGAAATATATTTATCAATAGGTATTTATGTTAATCTAGCTTATAAGAAATAAGAAAGTTTTCTGTCCCGTAATCTACCTCAAGAAGTATGTTTCACAAATTATCTAATATAGTTGTCTCAAAGTCTAGCACTGTTTAATTTCAATGCACCTTATGGGCCAAACAATGGTCCTCACTTAATTCTATTTCTTTGATGTCTTTATTTACATCTTGCTTTTAAATAACATATCCCAAGAGATTAACAAATGACAAAAAAGAAAGGAAAATTTTAAGCATATGCTCTACACTTAGCAATAAACAAGAAAAACATATTTACAATTTAATGAGAAAAATCAATGACTCCATAGATTCTGATTCTCTTCTTTTCCCAAAATGTTTATTCACTAATTGGCACAGTAGACTCCTACTAGGAGATTTTGCCAAGAAATGTGTCAAATATATACTCAGCAGGGTGAAGTCGAGAAATAAAATAAATATAGTTTGATATACAAAGATACTTCTTTCAAAAACACTTTATAAATCTTTGAACATTCCTGGGAGCCTATTTGCCAATCCTATTTGACCAAATAATCTGAAATTCCATAATTGTTCACCATGGGTGGCTTCAGATAAAAAATCTAGTCTTTTCTAAACTAGAGTCATCTTCAGCTTCTTCTTTGTACTACACATGGTTTTGGGTAACGGGATAAGTTCAGATAATGATATTAGTCTGTAGGCTTGCAACAGATGCTATTTGCTATTGGGAGGAAGAAAGAGAGAGAGGAAAGAAGTAAATGAGTTTATCATTAAAAGTAGACAAATAGGTTTATAGTGCTCAGAATCTGAAGTAAAAATCTGTACAAATTTAAGGCTTGGAAATTCATTAAATTTTACATTCACTGGATCACAGAAAATGGAGACTCGATTTATCCTAAATAAATAGAATGAACACCCCTAACCATTACTGCCTACTGCACATATTTTCTGATTCAGCCTTTGGAATGCTTGTGTCCATCATCATATAAGTTTTAAAACAATTAGGGAAGCTCAAGATATATTTGTAGTTCCAATATCCCTCATCCAAGTGTTGGATTTTTGAAGGGAAAGATTTCATTCCAATCATTTCAGAACTACTGTGCCTTTAATGGTTGGTACGTTCCATAAAGCAGCACCACAGCAAATGCTTGTTAAAGGTCAACTTTGCCTTTCATAATTCAGAGATGTACATAAAGCAGATGATTTAATTTTTATCACACCTTCAGTAAGTAGGTACTATCCCCATTCAAGAGATTCTAAACAAAGGTTTAAGAATGTTAAATGTCTTGCTCACACAAGCTTGATTCTGTCTGATTCCACACCTGTACTATAAATACTATGTCTAAATGACTTTTACTGGAGTGTAGGCCAGAAATGTGTCTTAATCTGACTCAACCTGACATATGTAGGCAAGTTTTCTAAAACTGAGATATGAACATTCCTTAGAATTAAGAAATACTAGGTGCAGGGCTTACTAGTAGTAAATTTTTTAAATCATATGGCTATATAGCTGGGACATTTGAATCTACACTCAAAGGGTATCAGTGGTTGCCTAAGGACAGAGGGATTATAATGGGAAGGGCCAGTAGGGACAAATAATAAATGAGCATGAGGATACATTTCAGGATGATGGATAGTTCATCATCTTGATAGTCATTATGATTTCACAGGTGTATGCATATGTCAAAACATATCAAATTATATATTTTAATAGGTATAGCTAATTGCATGACTGTTATATATCAGCACATCTGTTTAAAAAGGACACTACTAGGAGAATGAAAAGACAGGCCATAAATTAGAAGAAAATATTTGTAAATTACATGTTTAATAAAAGGTTTGCATTCAGAATAATTTTTTTAATTTTCAGAACATTAAGAAATGAGCTAAATATTTCAACAGATACTTTTACAAAGACACATGGATGCCAAATAAATACACTATACAACGTCCAAAATCAGTAGCCATTAGGTACATCCAAATTAAGACCTAAGTTAGATACTCTTATCACTTATCCTTGAGAAAAGAAAGAAAAAGAAAAAAAGCAGGGAGAATTTGACAGTACTAAATAGTTCTGCTGAGGAAGTGGAGGAACTGGAACTCTTTTATACTGAAAGGAGAATTGCAAAGTAGTATAGACTATGTCAAACAGCTTGACGCTTTCTTAGAAAGTTAAGCAACTGTTTAACATACAGTCCAGCAATCCCAGCTCTATGTATTAACTCAAGTGAAATTAAAACTTATGTTCATGTAGAAACATGTATACAAATGCTTATAGTAGCTTTATTTATAATCTCCTCAAACAGGAAACAAAGCAAATGTTCTTCAGCTTGTGAACAGATAAACAAACTGTTGTACAACCATACAATGCAACTGCATAGCAATAAAAATGAATGCATTTCTGATACATGCAATAACGTGGATGAATCTTAAAGGCAATACACTAAGTGAAAGAAGCCAGAGTTTTACATACTGTATGATTCCATTTGTTTGAAATTATGCAATAGGCGAGACATTAAGGGCAGAAAATAAATCAATGATTTCCAGTGTTTGAGAAAGGATTGCTACAAATAGGATAAGAGAATAAGTTTGGATAACGAAATTGTCCTGTATCTTGAATATGTGTCGGTTACGTGGCTCTATGTGTGTAACTCATGGAACTGTAATTTACTTTATGTAAATTATATCTCACCAAAACATGCACAGATTCATAGAAAATCTGATGCTTATGACTAATGGAAAAGAAGAATTAATATACTTATCAGTTACTGTATCCTTCCTCATACTTGCTCACCTGGGTTTTTGTAATAAAAAACTTGATGACTTAAAGTCATCAAGACATCAAGACATCAAGTCACATCAAGACATCAAGACATCAAGTCACAAACTTGATGACTTAAAATAATGGATATTTATTGTCACCATTCTGGAGGCTAGAAATCTGAAATCAAGGTTGATGTTAGCCAGGTCATGCTGCCTTTGAAGGCTCTAAGAAACAATCTTCCCATGCATCTGGCATCCATAAATCTTCTCTTCCTTCAGCTTCTAATGTCCCCAGCTGGTTTTTGTTGTTGTTATTTATTTATTATTTTTGTAATTTAATTTTATTTTTTGCTTGTGGCAGCATAACTCTAATCCTTGCCTCCATCTTCACATGACTTTACTCTCTGTGTCTCTGTGTGTCCTCTCCTCTTCCTGTGAGGAAACCAGTCATAGGATTTAGGGCCTAATCCAATAACTAATTATGTCTATAAGGACCTAATATCCAAATAAAGTCACGTTCTGATGTTCCAGGTGCACATAAATTTGAGGAGACAGAGAGGGCACTATGCAACCCACCACAATTCTCATAGATGGTATGCAGATGAAGTTACATTTGGAATAGCAATTTGCTACATGTGTGTGTGTGTATATATATATATATATATATATGGAACTTTTCTTCATAGTTAATTACTTTAAAGAAAAATCTGAATGCTTGAGATCCCCATAGCCTAATTGTGTATAACAAATTTTTAACTGAGCAAGGATATACACAAGAAGGTCTAGGCTCAGCATCCAAATGTAGCAGTTGGGATACATTTGTCAAAAGATCAAAAAATTTCTAATCAGAAATTGCGAGAGTATTTCAAATAATGTTAGCTGGTTTTATGAAAATGTCAGAGAACCATTTCATATTTGGTCAGAATTTCTGTGCAGCTTTTGTTGAGAAGCAATAATTTCAGTAATTCTGGTTAAAATTACTTTATCTGCTAATCTCCCCACACCACATCTGGTTCTAGTATTCTGGCCAAATTCCTACAGAAAAAATAATTATGTTTATGGAACTCCCCCCTGAGAATAAGCAGATAAGCTTACTTCCTAATAAAAATATAAACATTTCCTCATATTCATCAAACACCAAGTCATACATTTTTGTTCCTATATAAAAATTCAACCCTAATTCTTCACCTTTAGCTAAAAGAATGAAGCAGAAATGATGTTTTGGCAATTCCAAGCCTATGCCTCGACTTTTTTTATCTCTTGGAACCCAGCCTAAATAAATCAGGACAAGTCTATTGTACAATGAAAGACATATTGCCTATTTACCTCGTCTTTCCCATTGAGAGACAACAATTCCCAGATAAGTTAGGCCATTCTAGTCTAACAACCTTTGGCCCAGCTGACCCATATATGAACAAGTCCAACCAAGATCAACCAAGGCTGGCTCAGATCAGCAGACTTGACCAGCTTACTTAGAGATATGAGAGCAATGAGAGTGTTCATTGTTTTTTGTTGTTGTTGTTGTAGTTTGTTTATTTCTTTATTTGTTTTGAGACGGAGTCTCAGTCTGTCACCGACGCTGGAGTGCAGTGGCACAATCTCGACTCACTGCAACCTCTGCCTCTTGGGTTCAAGCAATTCTCCTGCCTCAGCCTCTGGAGTACCTGGGACTATAGGCTCATGCCTATATGTTTTGTATTTTCTTTTTTTTCTTTTTTTTTTAGTAGAGACAGGGTTTCACCATGTTAGCCAGTATGGTCTCAATCTCCTGACCTCCTCCCAAATTGCTGGGATTACAGGCCTGAGCCACTGCTCCCGGCCACAAGCGCAAATTGTTTTAAGCCACAAATTTTACAGTGGTTTGTTGGCCTCAATGGATATTGATATAATAGGGTTACCAGTATCTTTAAGTACTAGGAAAAAATAGTTATTGAGTACTTGTTAGTTCAATGGCAATATGCTTCCACATTTTATTTTATGAGAGATATGCAAGAAATTGTTAGTATGTTTTTAATAAAAGCAAACTTTTCAATTCTTTTCTAAACCAATGTACCCAATGGTCAGTCATTTGCTTCTGATTCTCTCTTTGATATCTGATTTTTATCAAATTGAGATTCTATAATTTGTTTAAGCTAAAAACTATTTTTTTCTTTTCTACTTTTCATGTATATTCTCTTACTTTTCAAAATATGACCATGACAAAAGTACTGAGTGCTTCCTATGGCAATAGCCAACTGAAACATTCAACTATGATACCAAAATTATCTCATTCAGATTATGGGATGAAAATATGTGACGGAACCTATGATCTTACAATTTGCCATTCAATTGGTCATGCCTCTGCTTTTCTTTTCTCTTTAGTCATCTAAAATTTTTGGCTAGTTCTCCTTCCATTTCATCCTTAACCTGTAATCTTTTCAGTCAAAGAATCTTACTACAGTGATGTTCATTTTCAAGCAATGCATTTGCACCTTTCAGGTTATGTCAAATTGCAGCCACTAAATTGTTTTTTTCCTGTGCTAACTGTAACACAGATTATGCTTTCTGTCCACCTGACTGAAAAATGCAGAACGCAAAATTCACCAGGTACTTTTGAGGAAAGATCATTTACTCACTGTAATGTGTTAAGTCATTTCATGATGATGATAGTAGAAATGATAAACAATCATGGCTAGGCCAGTATGTGAAATAATTTACACTGGAAGGTCACTGGAAAGCTGTCCATCTTTTTGGTATGGCATTTCATTATTAATTTACTAGCAGAAATTTCTTTCATATAAAATGAAGACCTACAGCAATGGCAGATTGCTGATAGAGACACTATGAAGTCACAGTGGTATTTTTAAAATTGTTAATGTTCAACATATAAAGACTTCTGAGAAAATGAAATTGACATTGACATCAATCAATGTCAAGCCCTTATCCTCTCTCAGTAGTTAACATCAAAGCTACACATATTTAAAAGTCAGTTACTGTTTGGTGATTATGGCTTGACAAATAGACTGGTTTTGTCAGATCCCAAAAAATCCATGCATCTGTATCACATTTTTGACATTAATATTCCCTTCTGTGTCCCCACAGAGGGCAATAGTTGAAGAAACCTTGAAGAATGGGCTTCTTTTTTTTTTAAGGACAAAATGATTATTTGCTCTATCAGTAGACACAACTTGTAAACTTCCTCACTATTCTAAACAAAGTAGGAAGATAATAAAAATCATTTTCCGAGGTGAAGCAATAAAAATGGAGCACACCAATAAGAATAACAGTATCTCATTTGCAATCGTGATCTCTCTAGGTTATGTGTATTGTGTATTTTAATTCTCTGTAATGCATATGGGAAAGCTTTCGTACTCCATTCATACTTCCTAGGATTAAGGTTTTCTATTATAGGACTTACATCAATGTTAAACACCTTTCTTCTGATTTTTCTTATTTTATAAAAAATAAAATAATCCAAGTATATCTTCAAGTCATTACACTGTTTGTCTTTCTGTGACAACTATGAGCGCTAACAATTTTAACTCCACCACTTGCCTTGAACATAACTCCAGAAATGCAAATGAGAATGAAAATACAGTGCAAAACTAATCCCCCACTAAGAGGAATACCATAAAGGAAACTTGAAAGATCCACAGAAGTTGATCTCAAGCCAATTTCCACACACACAAAGCTGCGTAATCTTGACTGTATGTTAGATACTTTGTGTCAGAGGGTAACAGCTTGCACCAAGGCCCACTCATGAAGCCATGTGCCCCAATTATCCACCTCTAAGACCATTTCCGTTTAGTAAAAACATAGCTAATATGTGCAATTTAGGGTATCTTTGCCAATTTTTCTTTCTCTAAAAGCTATGTGGTTATTTACTGTCATCCACTCACTATAGTTTTCATGATTCCCAAATTGTGATCAGAATTTCCGAATTTAATTGGATCCCTGTTTGTACTGCAGTCAGTGGTAAGGTACATCATAAATTAGGTTAGGTTTCAGTTCAAGTGAGCTACCTTTCTTAATTCTTCATCTTTCATCTATAACCTGTAAGCACTTTGCAAAAAAGCAGTTTACAGACCACTCGATGCAATTAAAATCATAATTTGATACACAGTCTAAATATATCTAATCACATAAACTTAATATGCAGCTTTTCAAATGATCTCAAATGTAATATTTCAGTTAATTTTATTTTAAGTTTTTAAATTTTGATTATTTCAGCACAGAAAAAATTTGAAAAAAGATTTCCATTTAGTTTCCGATACTGTTCTGTCTACGAGCTTACCCAAATAGTACTACTAACCTGGTAAGTATCCATAGTGTTTTTTAGATTTACTTTGGTAGACAGAAAAATATCCTTATTTAGCAGCTGTTTAAAATATGTAAACAGAATAACAGAATTACTTCAATTCATTGGTAGAATGCCCAGCTTTAATCCACTAAGTCAGTCATTCATATTTAGTAAGTGATTAAAAACACCTAATATATGAAAAAAATGCAGAACTGGATTTACAGGGGATTTAGAGACTATGAAGACACTATTTCTATTTTATCCTTGCTTACATAGGGAAAATAATACAAATTAGTATAATCATGTGTTACTTAACAACGGGGATAGGTTCAGAGAAATGTGTCCTTAGGCAATTTTGTCCTTATATAAATCTCATACAGTGGACTTAGACAAACCTAGGCTGTACAGCCTACATGTCTAGGCTATATGGTATAGTCTTTTGCTCCTAGGCTATAAATTTATTCAGAATGTTGCTGTACTTAATACTGTAAGCAATTATAACAGAATAATAAGTATTTGTGTATCTAATCATATCTAAACATAGAAAACATACAGTAAAAAATAAAGTATAAAAGATAAAAAATGGTACACTTGTGTAGGGCACTTACCATGAATGGAGCTTGCAGGACTGGAAGTTGCTGTGGGTGAGTCAGTGAGTACTGAGTTAATGGGATGGCCTAGGGCATTACTATTGTACATTACTGTACTTTATAAACACTATACACTTAGGCTACACTAAATTTATAACAAATGTTTATTTTGATAAAAAAATAACCTAGTTTACCATAAGCTTTTAACTTTATAGGCTTTTTCTTTTTTTAAAAAAAGTTGACTCTTGTATAATAACACAGCCTAAAATGCAAATACATTGTATAGCTGTGGATATGGTTTGGCTGTGTCCCTACCCAAATCTCATTTTGAATTGTAGTTCACATGATCCCCACATGTTGTGAGATGGACCCAGTGGGAGGTAATTTAATCATGGGGGCAGTTACCCTCATGCTGCTCTCGTGACCGTGAATGAGGTCTCACAAGATCTGATGGTTTTATAAGGGGCTTTTTCCTCTTTTGCTTGGCACTTGTCCTTCCTGCCACCATGTGAAGAAGGACATGTTTGCTTTCCCTTCCATCATGGTTATCAATTTCCTGAGGCCTCCCCAGCCACGCTGAACTGTGAGCCAATTAAACCTCTTTCCTTTATAAATTACCCCATCTTGGGTATGTCTTTATTAGCAGTGTGAGAATGGACTAATACAGCTGTACAAATATATTTTTTTCCCTTTTATTTATTTTTTTGAGACAGGGTCTTGCTCTGTTGCCCAGGCTGGAGTGATTGAAATGCAGTGGTGCAATCACAGCTCACTGCAGCCTTCACTTCCTAGGCTCAAGCGATCCTCCAACCTCAGCCTCCTGAGTAGCTGAGACTAGAGTTGTGTGCCACCACACCCAGCTAATTTTTTTATTTTCTGTAGAGGTGGGGTTTTGCCATGTTGCTCAGGCTGGTCTTGAACTTCTGGGCTTAGGTGATCCACCAGCTTTGGCCTCCCAAAGTGCTGGGATTATAGGCATGAGCCACTGCACCTGGCCTTTTTTTCTTTTTATACCTATATTTTAAAAGCTTTCTTCTATTTTAAATTTTATTTTATTTTTACTTTTAAACTTTTTATTAAAAACTAACACACAAACACACACATTAAGCCTACACAGGGCTAGGATCCTCCATATCACTGTCTACACCTCCACATCTTATCCCACTGGAAAGTCTTTAGGGGCAATAATACGCATGTAGCTGTCAACCATTATAACAATGACTTTTTCTGGAATATCTGCTGAAGGACCTACCTGAAACTGTTTTACAGCTAAGTTTTTTTTTTACAAGTAGAAGGAATACATTCTAAAATGACAATTAAAAGTATAGTACAGTAAGTACATAACCAGTACCATAGTCTTTATTATCATAATCAAGTATCATGTACTCTATGTAATTGTACGTGCTATACTTTTATACGACTGGCTGCACACTAGATTTGTTTATATCAGCATCACCACAAACAAGCATATAATAAGTTGTACTCTAACATTATGATGGCTATCACCAGGAGATAAAAATTTTTCAGGTCCATAATCATGATACCAGTGTCATAATGCAGGTCATTGCTCACTGAAACATTATTATGCAGTGCATAATTGTACGCAAAAACACAATTCAGTAATACTGGTTTGTGGTGAAAGAGTTCTACTATGAGAAACTTACTCTAGTAACAGCTCTGCTACTAGTTAAATGTAAATTCTTTTTTTTTTTTTTGAGACGGAGTCTCGCTCTGTCGCCCAGGCTAGAGTGCAGTGGCGCTATCTCGGCTCACCACAAGCTCCACCTCCGAGGTTCATGCCATTCTCCTGCCTCAGCCTCCCGAGTAGCTGGGACTACAGGCCCCCGCCACCACGCCTGGCTAATTTTTTTGTATTTTTTAGTGGAGACGGGGTTTCACCGTGTTAGCCAGGATGGTCTCGATCTCCTGACCTCATGATCCGCCCACCTTGGCCTCCCAAAGTGCTGGGATTACAGGCATGAGCCACCATGCCTGGCCAAATGTAAATTCTTAAATAAGAAATATATCTTGCTTGTTTCCTCCATGACAAGTCATTTGTCTTATAAGTATCTCTTAAATATACAAGATTTAAAATAGCATAGGCTAGAAGTTATCTAAATTCCATGAAATTGAGATATTCTGAGATATTCTATGGACACTGAGAAAAAAGTATATATATATGATATATATATCCATATATATCAGTGATATATATATATCCATATATATCATATATATCCATATATATTCATATATATATCCATATATATATCCATATATATATATGATATATATATATTTACACTGGTATTTACACTGGTTCCTATGAGAGATATTATTACCCAGAGTTCAATAGTGTTACTATTGGGTGAACATTTCTTTCATGTCTTAGTTTCCTTCATGCCTGATCCAGTCCATTTGTAACTTAAAGTATTTCTATTGTGCTATGTTGATTTTCATATGGACACATTTAACAAAGCAGAAGCTATCTCTCCAGTACATGTAAGTTGCTAACTATGCAGTATAGTAGTAGACAAATTAATGAAAAAATATAATAATTATGCTTTTCTTTATACATAAATTTCACTGTTCCGTGCTTGGTTAGCAACTAATGAGATGGGTTCAATGCAATGAAAACATGAGAAAGGTCAGAATTACAAAAATAAGAAAATGACTCTAGTTGACTATTCAAAATTAAACACAAACTTATCAAAAAACAAAACACCTACCATCAGAAATCACTGCAAAAAGCATGAACTGAGGCCCAGAGGTGAAATCACTATCTCTTCCAAGAGAACAACACAAATGCTTCATGTCATTAAACTGTCCAGGTAGAAGCTTAAACACCAAGCTAATAAAATATGTTGAGAGAGAATTAAGCTATTCAAGTTACTTTTCAAAGTACAACTGTGCTTCAGAAAACAATTAATCATACCCAGGTGCAATATATTTCATTCTGACAGCAACAGTCTGTGACAGAAAAGACTGAAGGGAAAATTAGCCTCTCCTTTTATGGAAGGATGGACTGATTGTGGAGTTGTTGATAAGCACAAGTGCTGTTTGCGCGTGCATGTGTGTTTGCCTCTGTGTATCAGTGTCTGCGTGAATTTTCCCTAACAATTCTTTAAATCAGTTTAACATGAACAAACCAGCCTTTTGCTGATATCTTAAATGTATTCATTTTTTGTCATCAGAATCAGAGTTATTGTAAATCAAGTGGGCTTCAAGTCCAATTTCAATGGAATGCAAACTTCAGAAAGACAGACAATATCAAATATTTTAAAGCCAAGTCTTTTCTTAAGGAGCTGGATGTGAGGAAATATAATGAATCTGGCAGTTCTCATCCAAAGATAAAACTGCCCAGTGACCTTAATACCAAAAGAGTTCTCTCTGGGTAGAAAAAAGAATTCGAATTCATCTTTGCAATTTCACTTAACTGACACATCCGTCAGTGTCTATTATGATCCAGCTGACCCACCTTGACAGAAACTCCAGCTGTATTTCCAGGATCTAATGAAGGGCTGTTACGTTGCATTTCTTAAGTTAGGAGCAATCTTACATTTAATATCTCAGGTTAAAAAGGACAGAAGCAAGTGTTGGAGAAGGCTGTGGTTTTTGTTTTGTCACCAAGACTTATCTCATTACTTGCCTTTCAGCTGTTGAAAGAAAAACTTAAAGATGATTTTGAACTTTTCGTAGTTTGACGGTAACTGTGACCCTACAGAATGAGAAATAGCTGCAACATTGTTTGAGATTATTCTCATTTGACAATTTCTTCCAAAATAACAAAGATTCCAGTGATTCTGTCTCCACTCAATGAGGATCCATCTGGAGGCTTGTATTTCCACGTAAAATAATTCCAGAAAAGTTTGGTCATATTTAATATTTTAAGACTAATTAGTTAGAGTAAGATTTAGGTTACAGCTGTCAGTTACAGTGATTGATGCTGGAGATCATTTTCCACTGAGTACTGTTTTCTGCTGTGCAAACTGAAGACAGAGCAAAATAATTCTGCATCCATTTTTATTTCTCTTGAAACAGCTATTGTAATAAATGAAACTCAGGATCCTGACAAGTTCTTGGGCTTAAGATTTTTTTTTATCAGTAATGCCATATGGATATTACTTTTGCTATTTTTTCTTTCATTTTTCATTTCAAATATTTTTCTTCTTTTCTCCTGTAGTTGCCATCTGAGCCGTAGGGGAAGTTATTTGATGCTTTTCCCTTGAAATGGACTTGAAAAATCAGCTCAAATGGACTGAGATAAACTAGTCACCTGGATTGAGAGAATAGGTGGAAAGTGTGTAGGAGATTTTTACCCTGGGGTCAACATACTGGGAAAATTTAAAAGAGGACAATTGCATTGAACTTCACTAAGTTTTCCCCGCAGAAATTCTATCCAATATTTCTTCTCTATGAGCTGTTGCTTATAAATTGGTTCCTGGACTCCCAGGTTATTTCTGTTGGTTATTTATCCTATTATGGGTTCTTGGATGTTCTAGTGCATTGTACTGGGTTAAAGTTTTCTGATAGCAGTTGCCAGCTAATTGAACTTCTCAGTCTTTGAAGCTTTGATTTCCTCTTTGAAAAAGGTGTCCCTTTTAAAGAGTGTAGTATTTCAAGCCACACTCCTTTACTCAACTTACTGAAATTTACGGAAAACAAATCCTGCTTAAATTACATATTTATTCATTTAAATATCATTTACTGTCAGAAAGAATGTGAAGTCTTTTTCATATCCTTTTGAATCCATGGGAAATGATGGATAAAATAAATTAATTTATATTTTATAATTGTATTATTTAAGGTATCACAAGATTGGTCTCGTGAAATAAATACAATACTTGACTTCAAAAATATATGTGCTATCTCAACTAATTGAGTGGAGATCATAGCAAGTCAAATAATTTGTTGCCTTCATGATTTTTTGAGGGAATCTTACTTTTCAGATAACATGAAATGAAACAAACATATTCTTGTATATTTAGCAATTATTTATGAAGCGCAATGTAGTATTAATAACAATAATAATAATACCATGTTGGGCATAGTGGCTCACTCCTGTAATCCCAGCACTTTGGGAGGTTGAGGCAGGAGGATTGCTTGAGGCCAGGAGTTCAAGAGCTAGGCAAGTAGTGAGATCCAGTCTCTACAAAAACATAAAAGAAAAAAATAAGAATAATATTACCAAATATATATTAAGTATTTAATTGTCAGGCAGAGTACTAACCATTTTCTAAGCATTGGCTTGTGGTATCTGCCAATTTCATCATAAGTAGATAATCTTTATACTAAAGATGATGAAGTGAAGGCTCAGGCATGCTAAACAGTTTACTCAACATTCCCACAGTAAGGATGTCACAGAGATGGGATTTGAATCTGAGTGGTTGGTACTCAGGTGCTATTATGCCTCTCTGTGTGCCAGGCCCACTGTTACACTTGGATATCAAAGCTTGAACCATTTAGGGTAACAACCCTTACAAGGCTGTATTTAGGAAAGGGGAAAATAGAAAAAGTTAGAAAATTGTAAGTGATATGACAGAGAAAAGTACATATTATTATGAGAAAAAAAAGAGGGACTCCTAACCCAGGCTTAGGAGTTAAAGGAAACTACTAAGAGGAAGGGGCATTTATACCAAGAAGCAAAGGATGAGCAGGGTTGGCCGATGAACTAGTTGTTGGCAAGGAGGAATAATGATTGCGTTGGTTAGGGCCAAAACTGAAATGGATGATATCCACAAAATAGGATAATTTAGAGCTACTTTAATAAAAGCATATTTATAAAGTGTCAGCGTGGTATAGGGAAACCTCAAGAAGAGTGTAGGATCCAGGAACTGGGAACAGCGGGGCTCTGTGATGTTCCAAGGTGTGTAAAACCAAAGGGAGGATTTTATGAAGAGTGCCAGAGGAATAAGGGCTGGGTCATCAATATTCTTCCTCCAGTTGCCTGTCATTGCTCCCCATTTACCAAGCCAGCTGCGTGCCAGAGGGTGCCAGATGTGTCCAAGTAATCTCCATAGGGCATGCTCTGCTGGCACTCAGCAGTGAGAACGAGGAAGGCAGCAAGTAGCACAGGACATAGACGAGTCGTTTCAGGCAGCAAAAGCAGAATGTATGAATGCTGAAAATTGAAGGACATAAAAGAGACCCAGTAAACCTAAGCATAGAATATGCTTGAGAATGGGATAGTACATGCGATTGTTTGATGCTTTGGGAGATAGTTGGAATGGAGGTTAGAAAATCAAGCTGTTGCCAGATTATTTTCAAACTTTTTAATCATGCAAAAGTATATTTTATCCAAGGAATAAGACAGAGACTTTGAAGGGTGTTGAGCACAGGAAGCAACATGAATCTATTTGTACTTTAGAAAATTCACTCTGGTAACAGTATAGAGAATAAATATGAGGAGTAAAATCGGAAGGGAAGGAGTCCATTTATGCAACCAATTTGATGCGTTCAGAAATGATGGTGGCATAGATTGAGTAAGGGGCCAGGAAGATAAAGAGAAACAGACATATGTATAGACATATTTAACCTACACACATTCAAATACATATACTTAGCCAAAAGTAAAAGAATAAGTAGGAGAGGGAGAGAGAGCAAGCGAGAGCATGAACGCTACAGAAATAACAATTTAAACATTGGGCAACTTCAACTGCCATTTCAAACAATAAGTAAAGTAAATATGTATGTTCCAAAGAGAGAGTGCAATGGGAGATATAAATCTTTTGTTCATTAAGTCAGTATCAGTCTCTACTTGTCTAAATAAATAATTTTTATATGTAATTTCTACTTTTTGTACTAAACTTAGATCTTAACACTTGTGAAAGAGGAGACTTCAAGGTTTTTAAGAGGTAGAATCAATTAGACTGATAAGCAGATATAAAGGATGAGGAAGACAGAAGAGCTGAAGGCAATGTCTGATCCCGGCCTAGATTACCTGGTGGATAATCATGCTCTTTACTAAAAGGGAAGACACGAGGAGAAAATATTTGGAATGGAAGAAAGTTTAGGTCTGTACACACAAAAAATTTGATGTACACTCCTAGACGTGTACACAAAATGTTGATTTTACTCTTGGCTAGATGAGCAAGTTGGTCAGAGCATATGAAAGGGCTCACTATTTCAAACTAATATATAACAAATTCTGCATGTTACACATCATGTTAATACATGCTATGAGTATACACTCATAGGAAGGCCAAGCCTCATGTAATTACATTTAAAATACTGTAAAACAGTTTTTGTAGCCAGCATGCAGACATCTGAATTTTAACAAAACAGATTAAGAAAGTGTTTCCAAAGAAATTTGGGAAGAAAGAGGCTCCAGGAGATTTCTGATATTTAAATATTCTGTGTTCTTCAATTTCTAAAAATATCGAATTTCATAAAGATGAACATATTTAGCTAGCCCTTCATTCTACTCAGCCATATCTCTATTGAGAGTCATCTATTGAGCAACATGGCCCCTATGTATATCCTTATACTACAAGTTTGGCTACATAGTGTTCAGTCGGGAGTGGAAACAGAGCGTAGGATTTTGTGTTTGACAGATTTGGGTTTAAATCTCAGCTTTATTAATTACTAGCTGGGTGGCTATGGGAATTATTTTCAAACTCTCTAAGCAAGTCTCAGTTATCTTGTTTCTAAAATAGCAATTAGATAATAGTACCACTTGATTCTTAGGTTTGTGGTAAAAAAAAATAAATGATAGCGTAACCTCTTGTTAAAACCAAACAGAATGTAATGACACATTTAAGAGGAACATTATCAAAAGTAATTACAATGCAAGTCTATTTTTTGCTTACATAGCTTGAGAGCAGTTGATATGTCACTAGAATCAACATGTTTGTGAAGTGACACTTGTATCCTGAACAACACGGAGATGTTCCCAGTTTCCAGGAGCCTTGGCCACTGGTAGGGTCCCAATGTTTAATTAATTGTGTAGTCTGATGCAAAAGCCTGCTCACCTGGGTGATCTTGAGTGAATCCATTCTCTGCAGATTGAAAGAAGAGTATATTGCCTTTCAAATGTTCCTGAGCTGCAGCAGGAGAGTCACCTAGAGGTGTTGCTTAGCTCCTTGACAATGGAGCTAATAGCCTCCCATTGTCAAGCAGGTCATTCCAGGAACATTAGCAAAATAACATACTACCAGACCTTATGGACGTTTATGTTCACATCCAGATAGTCTTGGCACAAATGACAAGAATCTGCAGTTATTTCAGGCTACATTGTGAAACATTATGAAATAAAGCCATTACGGTATTTACACAAGTACTAAACACTCATCATTGTATGCAGCCTTGAGAAATGTACAAAACAATATATTTCATAGCTATCGCTATCAAATAGTATTCAATTAAATTACAACTTAGTGAAAGTCTATTGTGCTTTTCTGAGAGAATTTCGAGTTACATGGATGTTTCATAAACATTAAGTGTAAGTTTCTTTCTTGTTCTGAAATTTTACTGTATTGAATGCATTTAATCAAAGAAGAAAGCCATTTTCTGAGGCTTTAGAAAACTTTACTTATTATACAAAGATTTTGATTGGTTCTAACTGTTCTAGCACTTTAATGGAATGTGATTTGTAAGAATTAAGAATAAGAGGTTTTTTTTATTTGTATTGGATTCGGAATTTTAAGTATTAACAGAAAGAAGAAGAAAGAAAAAATTCTTTTCAATTTAAAAGTACTTTATCCATCCCCAGATAATAATGAAGACATACTAAGTAAACATAATAGATGCAAGAAAACAGACATTTAAAATAAATAAATCAATCTGTCTTAGTAAATACAAAAAAAATGTAGATGGTAAGCACAACTGGCTCAATGCATAGTGACAACGTATTTCCCACAACTTAGAATTTATTTATCTAAACCTATAAATCAGCAGCTGATGTTTCAATTTTTAAAAAGTACAGGTAATACCTGACTTACAATGGTTTGACTTAACAATTTTTTTACTTTATGATGGCATACATGCAATATGCATTCAGTAGAAACTGTACTTTGAGTACTCATACAACCATTCTGTTTTTCACTTTCATTACAGTAGTCACTAAATTGCATGAGATATTAAATATTTTACTGTAAAATAGGCTTTGTGTTAGATGACTTTGTACAACGGTAGGCTAATGTAAGTGTTCTAAGCACATTTGAGGTAGGCTTGGCTAAGCTATGCTTTTTGGTAAGTTAGGTGTAGTAAATGATTTTTCAACTTACAATATTTCAACTTACAATAGGTTTTTCGGGATGTAACCCCATCATAAATCAAGAAGCATCTGTATGCAAACTGAAAAATTTGTGTTTGCATCTCTCTACCTACCACACAAACATTTCAGACTCGTAGGGACAAATTTATGCCTTGTTCTTCTGTAAATCATAATTTCCTAGGATACAATTCCCCAGGGTGTTACATGGATTAGACTTGACAATCAGTAAAACTTATTGAGTAGACTTAATATCATCATGAATTTGACACTTTATTTTTCCTAAAATATTCCCTACACAATAAGGTTTTGGCATAATAGGGATCTCATATTCTTATTTTTAGTCCATTTTGCACTGCTGCAAAAAAATAGCAGCATAAAAGATTGAGTAATGTATACGTAATGGAAGTTTATTTTCTCACAGTTGTAGAGGCTGGGGAGTTCAAAATCAAGTTGCCAGTAGGTTCAGTTGACTGGTAAGGGCTGCATGTTTTGGAGGAGAGAAATGCTGTGTCCTCATAAGGCAGAGGGTTAGGGCAAAAAGGGATAAACTCCCTCCATCAAGCCCTTTTATAAGAGCACCTAATCTCATTCATGGGAGAGAAGACCTCATCACCTAATCACCTCTTAAAGGGCCCATACCATCCCTTTGAACGTTAAGTTTCAACAGCTGAATTTTGGAGGGGACACATTCAAACCATAGCATCTTCATAATATTATGAGACAACAAATGTAAATTCATTTCATTAAGGTTTGTTTCTCCTCTTTGCTCTACATAAAGAATACAATAAAGTATAAATTAAAAGTCATCAGTAATGTCTCTTCTCAGAAAAAATAGATTCATATAGTTTGTCACCCATCCGTCTAGTTTCACTTATAAAATCAAGCCTTAAAATTTTTTCATCCCATAATTTTTAAATGTTAGGCTCTGGAGTTAGTCAGATTGTTTATTTTACCTTGCTTAAATCTACAAACTTTTCATTTGATCCTATACTGTCTGCAAGGTGCCATGAGATGTGCTTTATACATGTATTTATATTTATTTGTAAGAACATTTTTCCTATTTATGAGATAGTAGAGGATTCAGTCAGCAAAATTCCTTGTTTTAAGTAGTTTTGTATTACTATTCTATTTGAATGAAATCTTTATTATCTCATATAAACATATCAAATCTTTACTTATCTGTGATACAAATTGCTTTGTTAACTGCCTTCTTATGTGATATAAAGAGAAGTTTGCAATTTAAGTATCCATACTATTTTCTCCTTTTTAAAAAATCTTCACTAGGAAATATTGTTAGTTTAATCATTAGTTCATATTTTTCTCATTTTTTTCTTTTCCTGAAGAATATGTATTTCCTTGATTTGACACCTTATCTAAATTTCTGTTTCTCAAAAGTGTAACGATGTTACTTCAAGGTTGTTTCATTTCCTATAAATGTATTATTTTCCCTCAGCCTCCTGACATAATAATATTTTGTCTGACTTCTAATAATTTACAATTACCAAATTTAAATTCTCTATTTTATTCACCTATTTAATTTGTATTCTATACAAATGATAAGCATTGTGGAAGTATGCATATAAAATTGATTTCATATAATATGTTTTATATTACAGGAAAATATGTATTTTCTACTGTCCAAAGCTCCAGTTCTTACTTGTTTTAAACCCTATCAGTGATATAACAAATGATCAGTTCCTAGATTTTTTTTCTCAAATTAACCTATTATGTTGAAGCAGATCTTGAATACTGTGTGTGGGGGCGGGGAGGGGGGGGTGTGCGTGTGTGTGTGTGTGTGTGTGCATGAGACTGAGAGAGACAAAAAGAGAGAGATGCCAGAGAAAGAAATTCCCCTTTTGACTTAAGCTTTGCATGAAGATATATGGGAGATACACAGGAGCCCTAAGGCAGTGAGGCAATGGATATTTTGGTTCAGTGCCCATTACTAAGATACTCTTCTCATTAATTTAATTTTTAAGACTCACTTTCACAGTGTATTCTAACCTCTTATCCAAAACTCAATACCAGAAATATATTACTCATCTAAAAATATTCATATTAAAAATGTTAAAAAGTAATGGCAATATTTAACCTACATAAAATTGTGTCGATACAGTATAATTTCACTGAAGGAGGAAGTACTTCCTCTGTTTTTTGTGATGGTAGTTTTTAATGTCTTTATCCTGTGTCTCCTTTCCCTAGCAACTTATTTGCTCATGGAACACAGCAGTGCATTTTTAATACAAGTTAAAATCTTCAGCAACTATTTCATTTGTCTTAAGTGCTACTGTCCCATTAATATTCCCAAAGTCTTAGAGTGTAACCAAAACAATTAAAATGTGTGAAGCAAATTTAGAAATAGTATCTCCTTTATCCTAAGATCAAGTCTAACCTTGTTGATGAACTGAGTTACTGCTTCAATGTACTAAATTGGTTGTTTTCAAATATTGTATTAACAAAAGTGAACTATGTTTTCATTATCTGAATGTTTTATTATAAATATCCATAATATCATGTGATAAGTAATATATAATCACTATATAAAAGTGATCCAAAGTGTAAGGAAGAAGAAAATTTAGCCCACTAGAAATTTCTTATATAGTAAAACCATCCTATCTGTTGCACAATCCTGTGAATTTTCAAAATAGCATAAGGAAGCATAAACACCTCTACCATCGAGTTACGTAAAGAACAGTTCTTTCATGCTGCCCTTTAGCAGTCAACCGCTTTCCTCATGCCCACACATAAACAACCACTGAATTTTTCTCAACTCTATGATTTTTTCCTTTTGATTTTGCCCTTTTCAGAATTTCATGTACCATATGGAGCCTTTTAAATTTGGTTTCTTGCACTTAGCACAATGCATTTAAGATCGATCCATGTTATTGAATATATCAGAAGTCAATTCTTTTATATTGTTGAGTAGTATTCCATTGCATTGATATGTTTGCTTATCCATTCAATAGGTAGTGACATTGCAGCTATTTTCATTTTTTGGCAATTATGAATAAAGCTGATATAAACATTTACATACACAAATTTTCATTTTTTAGGTAAGTGCCTAGAAGTGGATTACTGGATCATATGGTAATTCTGTATTACCTTTATTAGAAAAAGACAAACGCAAAAATCAATAAGGATTTTTAAATGTGCACACCCATCAGCAATATGTGAAAATTCTAGTTTCTCCGCACCCTCATCAGCACATGTTATTATCAGTTTGTTGATTGGTTGGTTGGTTTTTAGTCATTCTAATCATAGTAGTGGTAATGTGCATATTGAGATCACATTGTAGTTTTAATTTACATTTTCTTGATTTCAGATGCTGACCATCTTTTTGCGTGTTTATTTACTATCTGTATATCTGATTTGGTAAAATATCTGTTTAACTCCTCTACTTGTAAATTGATATTTTTATTTATTTTTGTTGTATTTTGAGAGTTCTTTATATATTTTGGTTATAAGTCCTTTGACAGATAAATGATTTACAAACATACTCTCCCATTTTAAGACTTGCTTTTGCATGATCTTAACAGTGACTTTCATGTGAAAATATTTTTAATTTAGGTGAGATATAGTTTTCAAGTTTTTTCTTCTATGGATCATGCTTTTGGTATTGTATCTAAGAACTCTATGCCTAACTCTAAGTCATATATATTTTTCTATTTATCAAAGTTTACAATTTTCAATTTTATATTCTATGATCTATTTTTTTCTTAATAAAGTATGAGGTAGCCACCAAGATTCATTTTCTTATACATTGATAACCAAAAATTTCAGCACAGTTTCCTCAAAAGGCTGTTGTTTCTTCATTGCGTTGTCAAAATGTATCACATTGACAAAATTTTTGTAGGTCTACTTTTGCATTCTATTTTCTGTTCTATCTATCTATCTATCTATCTATCTATCTATCTATCTATCTATTTATCTATCTATCTATCTAGACCGATAAAATTTCTGTAGGTCTACTTTTGCATTCTATTTTCTGTTCTATCTATCTATCTATCTATCTATCTATCTATCTATCTATCTATCATCTATCTATCTATCTAAATAGATAAGTACTTATCTATCTGCATAAGTAGATAGGTATCTATAGATATCTACTATGCAGATAGATATCTACATAGATATCTACTATGCAGATAGATATCTACATAGATATCTACTATGCAGATAGATATCTACATAGATATCTACTATGCAGATAGATATCTACATAGATATCTACTATGCAGATAGATATCTACATAGATATCTACTATGCAGATAGATATCTACTTATCTATCTGCATATCTATTTTTTGTGGATACTACATTGTCTTTATTACTATAGTTTTACGGTAAACTTAAAAATAGGGAGTACATCTCCCAGCTGCATTCTGCATTTTTCAATTTTTATTTTAGCTGTTGCAATTATTTTTCTCAAAGACATTTTAGAATTAGTTTGTCAATATTTACATATTCTTAATGAAATTTTGATTGCGATTGTGATGAGTCTATAAATTAATTTAGGGAAAATTGAGCCTTTCCTATTCGAACATGATATATCTCTAAATTTATTTTGGTCTTAATTGATTTATTTAAGTGGTTTTCAGCAGAAAAGTGAGATACATTTTTAAAGTTTATATTTAACAGTTTTATTTGTTGGTGCTACTATTAATGTTGTTGTTTATTTAAATTCAAATTCCAGTTGTTCATTGCTAGTATGTAGGAATGAAAGTTGATTTTCACATAGTGATCTTGTATCTAGTACCCTTGCTAAACTCACTTAGAAGTTTCAACACTCTTTTCTTATTTTCCTTGGGATTTTCTGTATAGTCAATCATACTATCTGCAAGTTGAGACAACTTTATTTATTCCCTTCAAATCTATGTGCTTTTACTTTTTTATATTTCCTTATTGACCTGGCTAGAATTAACAGCATGATGGTGAACAAGGGTGGTGGTTATGGATATCTTTGCCTTATTACCAATCTGGGAAGAAAAGCATTTAATTTTCATCATTGTGTCTGAGATTATTTAGAGTGTGTTACAAATGTTCTTTACAAGATTAAATATGTATCCTTTTATTGCTGGGAGTTTTTATCTCAACAAAGTATTAAATTAAGCAAACGATTTGTTCTCTGTTGAGTTGACCATATATTTTCTCTTTAGTTTCTTATGAAATATATTGGTTGATTTTGAGTGGTGAATTACCCTAGTATTCACAGTGTGGACGTGATTTGGTCATGATGTGTAATATCTTTTTTATAAAACAGTGGATTTATCAAATATACTTGCTTCTATGTTCATGAAGTATAATGGTCTGTGCTTTTTCTATTAATTATGTCTTTATTTAGTTTTGGTATCACAGCAGTACTGGCCCAATAAAATAAGTTGAGAAGAGTCACATGCTGTTCTATTTTCTGGAAGAGATTTTGTATACTTGGTATTATTTCATTTTTAAGTGATCTATAGAATTGACCAGTGAAACAATATGAGCCTGAGGTTTTCTTTGAACTGTGAATTCAATATATTTAACAACCAGAGGACAACTTATTTTTCTTCTTCAGTAAATTTTGATAGGGTATATCTTTCAATAACCTGGGCCATTTCATCTAAATTTTATAATGGGCAAAGGGTGGCTATCAGTCTTTCTTCTTATCTTCTTAATAATTGTAGACTCTTTAATGATTACCCTTTTTCAATTCTGAGAGTGGTAAGTTGCATTTGACTAAAGGTTAATCAATGTAGTGAGCTTTCCAAAGAAAAACAGCTTTTAGTTTCAGGTATTTTTTCTAGAGCATTTCTGATTCTATTTTTATTTCTGTTTTATGTTATTAAATGAACTTATCTTCATTTTTAGTTGCTTTCATTTAACTTGTTCATGATTTTCACCTTTCTTCTGGTAAAAGCTTAAAATTGACTTACAACCTTTCTTCCATTCCAAGTTAAATTTCTAATGCTGTGAATGTTACTGAGGCTACTTTCGATATGTTACTATTTTATGTTTATTCAGTTTAAAATATTTTCTAATTTTTCAGAGAGTTCTTTTTGTATTGTTGTGTTGTTTACAAGTGCATTATTTAATTCTAAGTGATTAAAATATTTTCTGTTATATGTCTGTTATTAGCTTCTTATGTAATTATGTTATAGTAAACAAAAATACTTTGTACAATTTATATTCTGTTAAATTTGTTAAGGTTTCTTTTATGGTCCAGATTATAGTATGTCTTGGTAATAATTTATGTTCACCTGAAAATAATTCTGCAGTTGTATGGAGTGTTCAATAAATATTAATTAAATAATGTTGCTGGATAGTGTAGCTTAGAGTTTCTGTAATCTTGATGTTTCCCTACTCTAAAAATTACCCAGAAATAAATGTTCAAGGATCCATAAGTAATTATGAATTTGCCTTTTTCTCCTTCAAATTTAGTAAGTTTTTGCTTTAATTATTTTGAAGCTGTGAAGTTAAAATATTGATGCACATTTTATATTGTTATTCTTCTTGGTGAATCAACATTTTTATCATCTTTTAACAGCCCTCTTTTTTTCTGGGCGATTTTTTTTGGTTCTAAAGTCTATTTTGTCAGATATTAACATAGCCATATGAGCTTTTGAAATTTGTGTTTATATATATACAGATTTTGTGTATAAATCTCTATTCTTTTTAAAATAATTTTGTTCTCTCTGTCTTCTGTATTCTGTAATTGAGATCATTCTGTTTTGTTTTGTTGATGTTGTTTTATTTCAGATACTATAATTCTTCTTTCTAATATTTCCATCTGTTCTTTTTTAATAGTTTGTATTGATCTGCCAAGAAATGTGACCTTTTGATTTATTTCAAGAATGTTCATTATTACTTCATGGAGCACAGTTGTTATAACTATGATAAAGTCTTTGACTAATAATGTCAATATATGGGTCATTTCAGAGTTGGCTTAGTCTCTGGTAATTATCTTTTTCCTTGAGAATTTGCCATGGATTCCTTTTTCTTTGTATTTTGAGCAATTTTGGATTCCAACCTAGATATGTATTATTTTCTTTACAATGTAAAGAATCTAGGTCTCTTTATAATCCTTTGTAGAGTGTTGATTTTATTTTTCTTTTAGAAAGGCGTCAACCTGGTTGGGTTTAGGCTGTAATTCGTACCTTGCATTTTGTGCATGGTCATTCCAATGTCAGTTTAATTTTTAGGGCATTTCTAGGTGCACATGGCCTTACCCATACATCTGTAGGTCAGACATAACAGCCTAAGGCTTAGGTAGGTTGCTTCATACAATATCAAGGGACCCCCTTTCCACAATATCTGGCTTCCAGAGTTATCTTTTTCTGGTACTCTGCCTATAATGCCAGAGTTTTTCTCAGAATTTTATCCCTCAGCACTATCTCATAGTCCTTGTGACTGGGACGGGCATCTGGACATTACGGTTCAAGGAAAGAGAGACAGAAAAGAAATAACAGAGATTCGCTTATGCTCTTTGACCCATGACAGATTTTTTTTTCGCTTTCTCTGTACAGAAATATTGCTGTCTGCCTCAAGGATTTACATGCGTGCACCACGGCTCTTGTTCCTGCAAATGAAGTTCTGCAACTGAGGCCACCTTCAGCAGTAAAAGAAAGAAAAAAGGCCGGGCGCTGTGGCTTATGCCTGTAATCTCAGCACTTTGGGAGGCCGAGGCAGGCGGATCACGAGGTCAGGAGATCGAGACCATCCTGGCTAGCACAGTGAAACCCCGTCTCTACTAAGAATACAAAAAATTAGCCTGGCGTTGTGGCGGGTGCCTGTAGTCCCAGCTGCTCGGGAGGCTGAGGCAGGAGAACGGGTGAACCCGGGAGGTGGAGCTTGCAGTGAGCCGAGATCGTGCTACTGCACTCCAGCCTGGGCGACAGAGCCAGACTCCGTCTCAAAAAAAAAAAAAGAAAGAAAAGGAAACACCTTTATTCCAGAGGTTCCTTTTCCTGGTGTCCTAGCCAGAAATAGATTGATACTGTCGTACCTCAATTCACTGTATAGCACTGCAGAGGGCTGCATTTATGACAAATCTGGATGACAAAATAATAATAATAATAATAATAATAATGAAATGGGAAATAATAATGAAATAATAATAATAATAACAATAATAATGAAATGGGAATAATGAAATAATAATAATAATGAAATAATGAAACGTTCCCTTGCCCCCCCTTACCCCCTCGCTGCGGGGCATATGATGGGGGTGTGGTTCGCTTCTTAGGCGCCCATCTGCTCGAACCTCTAGGGGGAGCATGCAGACAGGCAGCTTGTGGGGCTCCGACCTCAGGGCAGTGTCTAGGGGTGAATGTTTACAGCTGAAGCTCCAGCGGGGGTGTGTTACAGTGTGCTCTTACAGTTTAGCCATCCATGGTCTGCTTGTGTTTATCAGCTCAATTAGACCCTCTGCCTTATCACAAGGACAGAAGGCTTTCTGTATCCTGGGGCTCTTGCCCTAGTGAACCGGAAAAATCGGATCACACGTGGGCTTGGAGAAGGAGTGCAAGGTTTTTTATTGAGTGGTAACTCTCAGCGAGGTGGATGGGGAGCCTGAAAGGGGGATGGAGTGGGAAGGTGGTTTTCCTCTGGAGTCGGGCCTCGTGGCTTTTCACCGGGCTCTTCGGCTTCCCTGACCAAACTGCATTGTTCCCCTGGTCGGCCTGCTGCAGTCTGCTGGTGTCTGCCCATGTGTTCTTCTGCCGCGTGCTCCTTTCGACGTCCTCTCGATGTCCAGCCACTTGTGTGTTCTTCTGCCGCTGTGTTCCTCTGGTTGTCCAGCTGCTGTGTCTCTGCCCAGTAAGGGTCTTTATAGGCACAGGATGGGGGCATGGTGGGCCAGGGTGGTCTTGGAAAATGCAATATTTTGCCATAAAAACAGAAATGGCTGTCCTCACCTAGGTCCATGGACACAGGCCCGGGAGTGAAGCCAGAGTCAGGGACTATGCCCTTCCCTTCCCAGCACTTTCCTGTCCCCCTCGCATATGAAAAAGGAGGAGGAGGAGAATGGAGGAGGAGGACCCATGCTTGAAGAACAGAAGAAGAAGAAAAACTCACGCTTAAAGGACATTCTTCAAGCTTGGCTCCTATCTCCGTTCTGCCTACTATTAACTTTTCAGAATCTTAAAGAAGTTGCTTTTTGTATTTCATTCAGAGATTTGAGATTAATACATGACAGATTGAGGTTGTAATGTACTGTTTGGGCCTTGGAAAGTTTGCTGAAAAATCAACTTGCAAAGGCCAGTTTAATAGCAGAAAAGACATACAAATTTATTTAACTTGTATATATGAGAAATTGTCCTTTTTTATGCTTACATTCAACAAAGTATAGACAACAAGGTAAAATATCATTGGACATAAGGGTCTGATCCAACGCTAATAGACAGAGTGGGGAAACCCAGCAAGGCCTGTCTGCCTAGATTCTTTATGGCCCCTCTGTGCAGGATTTCTTCCTTCTAGGTGTGAGGCAGGACCCTCTCTGGGATCAGTCTTATGATCTACAGCCAAACAAGGTAAGTGAGATAATTTCGTTGTGGACATTCTTCTTTACACATAAAAGAGGAGGGAAAGTTAGAGTAACATTTTTGGGTATTATGGCTGGCTTTGGTGGAAAATTCATTCTGGTTTCTATGACCTGCCTTGGGTAAGAGGGATGGTAGTTTTTATGGCTAGCCTCAAGAGAGAATGGGACTGAGAGAAGGAGGGCAGGAGAAGGTCAGAGAGAAGCACTTTTGTTTCCGAGGCCTTCATTTTGGGGCATTGTTTTCTGAGCCCCAGCAGGATCTACTCCATCTTGGCTGGCACTAGAAAATTTGCAAATGAGTTTTGTATCACTTGTATATTGCTTCGTTGTTAGACATTGAGATTTATATAAATTTTTCTATTACAGTGATGGGCATTTTATATACACATCTCAGCCAGCCTCCATATTTGTTCACCTTTCTAATTATTAAGAGAATTTTCAAAGTGAAGCTACTAGGGCCAGGTTATAATGAGATTTTAGAAATATGGTAAATCTTGGCATATTTCTCTCTAAAACAAAACCCAACCACTGATACAGAAAGTGCCTCCATTTCCTACTCTGAACAGCACTGGGCACAATCACTTTTTAAAATAATATCTATACTGGTAAGTAGAAAAAAAGTTTTGTTATTTTTTTTAATTTGTAGTTTCTGGTACTAGTGGGTTATATTTTTAAACTATAGCTAATAACTTTTGACTTTTCTGCCTTATTGATTCTATTTAATTTATACCATGACCTACAGGATTAAATTCTATTTAATTTACACTAATTCTTAAAAATTCATTTTAATTTTCTTCTTGGTGGCTCATGCCTGTAATCCCAGCACTTTGGGAGGCCGAGACAAGTGGATTACAAAGTCAGGAGTTCGAGAGCAGCCTGATCAACATGGTGAAACCGCGTCTCTACTAAAAAAAAAAAAAAAAATTAGCTGGATGTGGTGGCAGTTGCCTGTAATCCCAGCTACTTGGGAGGCTGAGGCAGCAGAATCGCTCGAACCCAGGAGGCGGAGGTTGCAATGAACTGAGATCGCGCCATTGCACTCCAACCTCGGCAACAAGAGTGAAACACCATCTTAAAAAAAAAAAAATAGTCTTACATTGTTGCCCAGAATGGAGTGAGGCAGCACAGTGATAGTTTACTACAGCCTCAAACTCCCAGGCTCAAGAGATTCTCCCTCCTCAGCTTCCCAAGTAGCTGGGAACAGAGGCATGCCCCATCTTGCACAGTTAATTTTTAAATTTTTTTTTTTTTGAGAGGGAGTCTCGCTCTGTCGCCCAGGCTGGAGTGCAATGGCTATTCACAGGCATAATCATATCTCACTGCAGCCTCAAACTCCTGGGCTCGAACAATCCTCCTGCCTATAGGTGTACACCACCATACCTAGCTAATGTGTGTGGGTGTGCGTGTGTGTGTGTGCGTGTGTGTGTGTGTGTGTGTGTGGACAAGATATCACTATGTTTCCCAGGCTGGTCTCAAACTTCTGGGCTCAAAAACTCCTCTGTCTCAGCCTCCCAGAATGCTGGGTTTACACTCCACCTGGCCTGATTTACAGCTATGTTTAACATTATATTATAGATCTTAACAGTTTGCCACTTTTAATTCAACTGCTATTGTTTGCCATTTTATTTTATTCAAATGCCTTTTTTTGGTCCAGTAAAATTTTTTACTTTTACTATAGTCACTCTATTGAAAATTTCTTATATTAGATTTCTACCTTGATGTCACACTTAGAAAGCTCTTTACTGCCTCTTATTTGCATAGAATTTACATATAGATTTTTCTAGTTCTTTTGGCACCCAAATTTTATTTGATGTAATATGTGAGGTAAAGATTTGATTTTTATTTCTTTTTAATTCAAGCATTTTGAGAATGATTGAGTTAATGGGTGCAGCACACCAACATGGCACATGTATACATATGTAATAAACCTGCACATTGTGCACGTGTACTCTAGAACTTAAAGTATAATAAAAAACAAAAATTTGAAAAGTTTTTTTCTGATTAGCTATAGCCATTTAAAAGTATAGCCATTTAGTAGTCAAAAGATACATATAAATATTTGTTAGGAAGCTTCTGAAGCTTGTAATTAAATTACAGCTGTTTTGAGTTGATAATATTCTAGTCAAAAGTTAAGAATTTGGTCTACTCTAGACAGTCATGTGTTGGGCTGAATGTAAGATTTTTTGATAAATCTATTTGCGGTGTTAAAAACATCACTCAAATTCTTATTAGTACTTTGCAGCATCTTGCTTACTTCGGTGGTTCATAAATTTGGGAAAGACAGAACTAAAATAGTACTCTTTATTTCTGAAAGTGATACAATGTGATTTCCTAAGAAGGGAAATTAATAGTGCGGGGGTGGGGGGCGTTATTTTTCTTGGGAAGAGGAATCAATCCAGTTGACTAAAGACCAGGATATTGTAATATATTAAAATCACATTCATTAGAAAATATGTTTTTCAAACCTCATCTCCAAGTCTCCTTTTACAAATCTTATGCCATCAATGAAATAGTCCAGCAACAAATTGCATGAGCATTTCATGGGAGAAAAAAATGCAAACAATTAAATCATGACCACAGACAATTTTCTAACTTAGCTCTATGAAAGTGATTGAACTCACCTTCTCCCTAAATATTAACCAATTGTACTAAAACATTCTTTCACCTGCCTTCTGACTGGCCTGAGTCGCAAGCACAGTATTGAACCTCTCCAAACTATATTTGCAGTGTTAGACAATAAACAATGAATCTCTTTTAAACTTGGAGGGGATAAAGCAGCTTTAGTATTCATGGGATGAGCTTCAGTATTGCCTTTTGTTTCCTGGAGCAATTTAGATTTTCAGTTATTGCCACGGGCAGAAGCTTTGGGTGCTGGACTAAGCTTTGGCAGGTCAGGGCAATAAGACAAAAGGGAGGAGGGTGAAATCAATTGAACCACAGGTGGAAAATAACATTGGATTCTTGCAGACATAGTGCAATGAGGGTGTTAGCTGCTGAGTGTTGAAACATCCCATTAAAAGTTACAGTTTGGATGATCTCATCCCATTATTGTAATGGGACAGTTTATTAGATGGATGGTTTCCTTTTTATTGCTGGGCCGGTCTCACACGATGCTGGGGATTTTAGTATTGTATTCACATTGCAGTAGATTCTGAGCAAGAAGAAAATAAGGAAATAACTAGCTCTGAGAATAACTGGCCTAATCCTGGGTTATATTCATGTATAACTTTACCTGGAATTCCACCAAGCAATGTGCCAAAGAATGACTTATATACGGAAGAACAATTGAACAAATGCCGCAATGTAGCCTCAGGCTTAAATTAAACCTGGACAGAGTCAAGATTGACGGAGGCAATTGGAGCTGCACAGATGTCTATCTGCAGTGGGTCAGGAGGGCTGGGAATTAAAGAATTCTAAAGTGGTCTGTGAAAGACAAGTACAGGAAGCCCAAATCAGGAAAATAAAGTTTCTGCCTCACCTTAGCATGAAAATTTCAGTGAGCTGTCTTTGGGATTGTCAGATTTAGCAAATAAAAATACAGGACACCTTGTATGTGAATTTCAGATAAACAATGAATAATGTTGCAGTCTAAATATGTCCCAAATATTGCATGAAACACACTTACATTAAGGAAGTATTTGTTATTGATCTGAAATTCAAAATTAACTATGAGTCTTATATTATGTGTGGTAAATATAATCCAAACCAACTCCTACTTCCCTATTAATCCATGCTTTTTAGGTTAATAATCTGGGGTGGTCTGGGTCACGCTGAATCTCTTGAGACTTTTCCAGTTCTGATGAAAGAGAGTCTGTTGATGCTAGCTACAGCAAGCAGACTAGAAGATTCAGTGCAGTTGCAGAACATGAACTTCTCTTAGGAAACTCGCAAATTTATCAGAGTCCTCTGATTATAGAATAAGTTTTTATCATACGTATCAGTGAGCCTGACTTAACCACTTCTGCTTTATTAAAATATTCTTAATAATGATGAAATACCATATTGACATGGGTTTCTTCCCTAGTCTATCTCATCTCGGTCCTCACTGGTATGATACAGTAGAAAGATTGTATCTACAAAAAATATACACTGTTGGAGAAATTAGGTAGTTGAAAATGATCGAAATCTTCTGAGGTTCCCCCGGATTAGAACCAATGGGAATCTCTAGATAAATATCATGTCTAGATCATAGTAGTCTTAAATTTTCATAGTCCCTACAAGCTTTTCTCCACTCACTGCTGATATTATTTTCATTCTTTAGGGCACGGAAAACACGCACATACAGTCTTGTGTGAAATAATTTTGTACATCCTGATGATGAAGAATCATCCAATATTCACTGATAGGCTAATGATTTTTTGACAAGTACACGTAGGTGGTACAAGATATGCAGAATAACTGTGTCTTAACCTAGTTTGGACACAGGTAAAAATTTCTGGAAAAATAATTAATCTTCAAAAATAAAACATCATTTCTTTGTAATAAGCTAATATGAGTAACATGAGATGAAGTTAAAATTGTACTCAACAGTTCTGCCTTTAAGACCTGCCTTGCAGCATTGGGGTGGTGAGTCATTGGTCCAGGTGTGTGTATTTCATCCTCCTGTCCTTGGACCAAGGTGGTCTGCAGTGAGTGGAGACTGAGTTTATGCTCTCCCTAGAATGGAGGTACAGAACTGCCTCTCCCACCCACTCTGACTTTCTTGATTGAAGGGACGTGTATTCTCCCAGGTGGCTGAGTCTCTACTTATTGATGATGATATCAGTTATCAGCTTCGGGTGTAATAAGCTGCCTTATTGACTTCTGCCTTGTCACTCCTGCAGCTAGCTCCTTGTCACAGGCATCACTGCTTTGCATCAGTCTGTCTTTGCTTTATTGGTTTATTGATAGTTCCATCCATCTTCTCCAAGAAGTTGACAGGCTGGCATTTGCCTCTTCTTTCTTCCTGCAATATTACAGCCTGCAGGATAGCTGCCTGAAGTCCCCAGAGTTTCTCCGATGGCCAGTATGCAATCCTCCCCACTACACTGAGGGATGCTACAAATTTCTGTTGCAAAATATGGAATCGCTGACAAATCTTTTTCTGAAAGATTTGAGGTGCTGAGGTGCAAGAAGAGACTATTATTTGCCCTAGTAACGATGACAAAACAGCTTCAGACTGTTTTTGCAGGTGTTCCCTGTGAGAGCTCTCTGATTGTTGCACTGACAGAGCCATATTTACCCCCAGATATCAAAGCAGAGTCAAATAGCCACAGGGGTGTGAACTGGTTCCTTTCCACTTTGTGCAACATCAAAACCATGTCAGAGGAGCTCTGACAACGAGAATCTTTAGTACTGATAGAAAGAAAAAATTAATTCCTACTACAAAAATCATTGAGTTTCAAAGACAAAATAATGATAACCTGATTTCTTTTTAAAATGAAGGTCAGTGTTTATGCCTGTGGCAGGTGGGGAAATCATTTGACTTGTAAACTCAGCATGTTTGACCTAGAACTTTCCAAAGAATGAAACAGCATGATGTAATAGAAGCTTTTATGAGAAAAGAAAATATGGATTATATAATGGGAATGTTTTCAGGGGTCCACACTGTTACATATCATTAAACATGTATTGTTATACCATCCTTATTAGCTCTTATCCATAAACACCACCCAGACAACAGCTGTAGAAGATAAATCAAGGAGTTCTATTAGGTGCACCCAAAAGTATAGTTTTAAAAAAGTTTTTCTTTAACTCAAATTGGTGACTTTAGGAATTTGTAGTATTCTATGGATGAGCTTCACACCAAAACTCGTTAAATATGTTGTTTTCTTTTGCAGAACTACAAATGCCTGCCAGGGGTGTTGGAGAAGAAGTTTTAAAAGTGGGAACAAGAGCTTTTAGACATTAAATAATGATGATTGTTACATGACTATTGAATGATTTACTTTTTATTAAAATCTGTATTAAAATTTCTGTAACTTAAATTTTAATTTCTTAGTGACAGATGAAGAAATTGAGGCATCATAAAGATAATTGAGTTATCAAAGTGGACACAGCTAGAAAGTAAGATCATCTAGTCCTGCTTTCTCTTCCTCAAAGCCCAGTCTGGTAACTGCTGCATGGCTTTATCTGCACCTGATGAATATAAATCTCAGTTTTTTATTCTTAAAGGTTGAATATTGAGATATCTTAAGCACACCATTTTATGTCTGGGAAGAACAATAAACACAAGCTTTAAATTAATTTGATGCTTCAGAATGATAAAGGAATGGAGCAAATAAAAAAGTAATTATGAGAAGCTGGTAAAATGTCAATAGTGAAATCTTTTATTTTTTAATCTAAAACATAGCAACATAAATTTACATTCAACTCATTTCTCCATGGTTTCACAAAAACAACTAAAGGGTCCCCACCATTACCTCACCAACTTTAAAAGTCTCTCTCTATTATGGGTTTATTCCATGCTATAATTGTTCTTGGAATATGAAATTTAGTATTCTATACTCACTCTTCCCTATTAACAAATATTTAGAACTTACTTGACATTTTGTTTTTTACTGTCTTCAAAGACAGCAGAATAGGACATTTTTAATAACAATGCCCAGAACAGCATAACATTATATGTGAATAGCTTAATATCCACAGTAACATGAACTCAACATTATATATTCAAACAGACACTTTAAGTCAAGAATAGTATCCTCATATCAGAAACTAAATACAACTACATGACGTGTTTCCACAAAGAATTGACAAACCACAACAAAGGGGGAAAAGTCTTTGCTCCATGAATCGAGTAATAGTAATGACTTAAAAACAAACTGGAAAGCGTCATGCTGATAAAATATGACATATGCAGTTATTTACTAGAATTATTACTTCACTCTCAAGTATCCACATAATAACCTCTTTTCTTTGATCTCCTGTCCTGGCATAAAGAGAACACTAAGTTAGAGCTGAGCATTCTATATTTGCTATGGTCTAAATGTTTGTGTCTTCCCAAAACTCCTGTTGAAAACCTAACCCCCAAGGCAATGGCGTTAGAAGATGGAGCATTTTAAGAGGCAATTACTTGTTGAGAGTGCAACTCTCATGAATGGAATTAGTTCCTCTATAAAATCGGTCGAGGGAGCTCACCTACTTTTCTTCAGTGTGAGAACACAGTGGGAAGGTGCCATCCACAAGAAAACAGGTTCTCACCAGACACTGATTCTGCCAGTACCTTGATCTTGGACTTCCCAGTCTCCAGAACTATGAGGGATATATTTTTGTTATTTATAAACTACCCTGTTTATGATATTTTGTAATAGCAGCCTAGACTATCTAAGACAATATTCATTTTCTAGGGCTTCCATAACTAATTACTGTAAACTGGTTGGCAATAACAGCATTTTATTATCTTAGAGTTCTGGAGGCTAGAAGTCAAAAATCAAGGTGTCTGCAGGACCATACTTTCTGTAACACTCTTGGTAAGATCCTTCCTTGCCTTTTCCTAGCTTCTTGTGGTAGCCAGCAATCCTTGACCATTCCTTGGCCTTCATCTGAGCCAGTTCAGTTTGTGCTTCCATCTTCATGTTCTCTTCTCAGTGTGCATGTCTGTCTCTGTGTCCAAATTTCCCCTTTTCATAATAACATCAGTCATACTGGATTAGGGCCCACCTTAATGACCTCAGATTAACTTGATTGCTTCCATAAAGACCCTATTTTCAAGAAAAGTCACATTCTGCGGTACTGAGAGTTAGGACTTTAACATTTTTTTTTTTGTGAACACAATTCAATGCATAACATATCATAAAGGGAAGAGCAAATGTTCTTCACGACTGCAGTAAAAGTGCTAAGATTGCCCTTTGGTAGAAGGAAAACGTGGGAAAGCACAAACCTTCATCCAGTCTTGTGACAGATACTGTCACTGCAGACCAGGACAGGCCTATGTTTTCTATTTCTGCTAGTCTTGGAAACTCCTTGTCCAAAATGGCCATGATGACTTTTTTCTGCATACGCTCTAATCTCTCACAGCAGTAAAAAGGCTATCTCTCAAAGTACAGTTGAAAAAGAATTTATACCTGTTTCCATGAGGTGCCTGCTGTATCAGCCTCCATAGCCCTCTGTCCTTGGTAAGAAGATCAGCAAAGTCTCCACTTATTTCAGCCTGGTACACAAAGGGTTTAGCATGGACAGTGAGATGACACTTAAGGGAATTACTGGTCGCTAACACCAAACTGTTTCTTAGCAGAGTTAAGGTAACACAATTCTCGTTTATGTTTCTGAGAAATAATAAGTCCTTGAAGTGAGATGGTGCCTGGATCATTTAACTTGAAGAAATAATGGAAAAAGAAGTTGCTCTGTTTAATCTGAGCCATACTAAAAAGGACTAAGTTTGACCACTAAAAAAAATGAAAGAGTGGTTATGCACCATCGCTTTTCAAACTTTGGGCATGAGAAGCATTTTTACAGAAAAAAGCAGTAGAGAACCCAGGGTTCTGCACAATCTCCGTTTGTCTTTTACATCAGGATGAAACAGACAGGGATCAAATTAAGAATAAGTTGGAGACATCCTGTTGCCAGGAGAACGTTCTCATTTACTAAAATTCAATTAAGTGCAAAAATTGCTCATTAGTAATATTGGACTATAATGTTATTTGGGAAAAAAAGGGCGTCACTTAAAAAGAGTGAGGTAATTCATTGCTTTTTCTGTCTTTATGTTTATACTTTCTTTTTATTTTTAGAAACAGTGTATATAGCCTGTGTCTAAAGTAATATTTGCTATAAATCAAACTAACAAGTATTTATTGAGTCCCTACTGTGTTCAAATTGATGTACTTGGCCCTGGAATACCAAAGCTAAAAGATCTCAGCTCAAGATTGTTTCAATTTTTTTGTACTCTGTAATGTCAGTGTTAAGCAGTACATCACAAGTAATACAGACAACTGCTTTAAAGGCAAGGAGAAACAAATGTGGCCAAACGATATTTTATTAAACTAAAGAAAGACCGTGTGGACAGATAATTCCTGCTGTTAATTGGAGTTCTTGAAATAAAATTTAAACATGGTAGAGGCATTTCTAAATATTTCAAGTAAAAGCAACAATTTTCCTTTGATTTTATTATTTCTCTCCAAATTGCCTATTATTTTTCAAGAACTTTCAAACTCTGAGATGTGAGTATATAACTTGAGTTTAAAAACAATGTTTCTGATTTGGGAAATTGATCAATTAATAAAATAGCACCTTTATCATGTAATTTTTGTCCTTACCTCTGTTATTGAGTGATAAAATCATTTTAACTCAAGTCCTTCCCCTTAAAATTAATTGGAGATATAAAACACAAACAAACAGCCATAATAGCAAATGTTGTCTTCTGTATTAATAAGAGTAACAGGGGCTCTAGGAAGTTAGAAGAGAAGGATATTATGCCAGATAATCTTATCAGAGTAGAGAAGGTCCTCCCTGATGTTATGAGAACTAGATGTATGTTGCTCAGTATCATTGGTCCTCATTGCCCTCTCACCCACTCCCCTGGGAACACCGAGTCTTGGAGGAAAAAAAAGTGGAATATTTGTGAGCACAGTTCTTATACATCATTTTTTCCCTCTCAGTGGATCTGAACACTCCACTTTGAAAAATCATGAGTTGTTATTATTCACTCCCATGACTTTTATTAAATCTTATTCACATGATTCTCTTAAAATACAGCTAAAAATGTGACAGTTCCTATAAGCTGTGATTCAAAGCTAGACAAACCAAGATCTCCCCAACAACTAATTATCTTCATTTCTCTATTGTTTATTCCAGACCATTAGTAGAGAAGCAATGAAAGCACTTACTGATAGAGTGTGTGTTGCAGGAAGTCAGGGAACCCAATGGAGGTACCTGCTGAAGCCGTGACAGAAGAAAATAAATTGTGAAGATTTCATGGACATTTATCACTTCCCCAATCAATACTCTTATAATTTCCTATGCTTGTCTTTACTTTAATCTCTTAATCCTGTCATCTTCGTAAACTGAGGATGTATGTCGCCTCAGGACCCTGTGATGTTTGCATTAACTGCACAAATTGTTCATAAAGCATGTGTGTTTGAACAATATGAAATCTGGGCACCTTGAAAAAAGAACAGGATAACAGTGATGTTCCAGGTACAAGGGAGATAACCATTAGGTCTGACTGCCTGGGAGCCAGGCAGAACAGAGCCATACTTCTCTTATTGCCAAAAACAGGTAAGAGAAATATCGCTGAATTCTTTCCCCAGTAAGGAATATTAATAATTAACAGCCCTGGGAAAAGAATGCATTCCCAGGGGAGCCTCTAAAATGGCCGCTCTGGTGGTGTCTGCCTTATGCAGTTGCAGATAAGGGATGAAACACGCCCTGGCCCTCTGCAGCGCCCCCAGGGTTGCTAGGATTAGGAAATTCTGGTTCTCTGCTCTTGAACCCTGTTAAGATGTTTATCAATGACAGTGCATGCACAGAGGGACATGGAACTTCATTAGTAACTCTAGTTTCACCCTGACCTTGTGATCTTGCCCTGACCTTCTGCCTTGTGATCTTTTGTTGCCCTTGAAGCATGTGATCTCTGTGACCCACACCCTGTTAGTACACTCCCTCACCTTTGAAAACTGCTAATAAAAATTTGCTGGTTTCATGGCTGAGGGGGCATCACGGAATCTGCTGACATGTGATGTCTCCCCCGGACACCCAGCTTTAACATTTCTCTCTTTTGTACTCTTTCCCTTTATTTCTCAGACTGGCCGACACTTAGGGAAAATAGAAAAGAACCTACATTGAAATATTGGGGGCTGGTTCCCCCAAAAGTGTGCATTCACACTCTATATCTCTATCTATCTATCTATCTATCTATCTATCTATCTATCTATCTATCTATCTATCTATCATCTATCTATCTATGAGAATCTGGCCAGTTTGTTTATCTAGTTCTTCTAATGACATCATCCTGGTCTTCTTTATGATATTTGAATATGAGAAAAGTTCTTTACTCATGAGACTTTTCCTTCTTTGCTAGGATTACCTTTCTAGTATCTATACTGTTATTTGTTCCATTACTCACATGCAAAGAATTTGAAGACTACATTAAAAAATAGCTGAATTACTTGTTTTCCAGAAAACTCATGTATTAGTATAAAAACCTTTATTTTTTTTTAAGATTTGTAACAGGCAAAAGCCCTTGGCTCTTTTTCCTATTATAACTATCTTTTTTATTCTTTTTCTTTCTCAATTTTTCTTATCAGCCAAAATGTCACTAGCTGTCTCCTTTAGGGATCTCATTACAGCCTGTGTCCCACAGATTTTCTTGTCAAAGATGTTATACTGGTCCAGGTTCTTCACTGTAAACAGCAAAAGCCAGGGCTCTTAAGAAGAAAAAGAATTTAGGAAAGAATAACAAAAATCTCACATACACTAAGGGAAGTGTGGAGAATCAGGATGTGGAAGTGACAAAAATCCTACATGAAGAGTCAAGTTGGGACATTGTTGTCACTTCTGCTTGGACACAAAATTCACTAGATGCCACTGCCATCACCAACTCTGTGTCTGGTCAGCTGTGGTTACCACTGTTGCCAGTAGTGACATGATTTCTCCATTTCTCCTTGGGTCACTTACTCTACAGTCAAAATCATGACTGTAAGTATTTAACTGGCCAAACTATGCCCATTATCTAGTTGCCAAGGGCCAAGAAGATTAAATAGTGGGCATTTGTAGTTTTTAAAGCTGCAAGTGAGGTTCTGCCTTCCACCAAGATCGTTACCATGGCTGACTCTCCAGATTCATAAAAGTATAATATCCTCCTGAGCATCCCTGACCTCCCTGAAAAAAAAGGACATCCAAATTACAACAGTCATCCCTCTGTAACCATGAGGGATCGGTATCCTGACTCCCACAGACCCCAAAATCTTTGGATGCTCAAGTCCCTTACATAAAATGGTATAGTATTTGTATATACCCTACACACATTCTTCTGTATACTTTAAATCATATCTAGATCACTCATAATACCTCCCACAACATGGATGTTATGTAAATATTTGTTATACTTTATTGTTTAAAGAATAATGACAAGAAAGTCTGTACATATTCAGTACAGACACAATCATGTATATTTTTTCTTTTCACATATTTTTCTTTTCACATATTTTTGATCTGCAGTTGGTTTAATCCATGGATGATGAACCCATAGATAAGAAGGGCCAACTGTATTGGAAATAGTCTACAACATAGGCACATTATACAGAAATGACTTGATTGTTGCCATTGTTTCTGTCCTTGAGAAATTCTTTTGGACAGTTAATTTGGACAGAACATCAACAAATTAAAACATAGTGTTTTAATATATATCATAAGATGTTTCACAGATAAATAGATTACTTTGGGAGGACAGATATAGGAGCAAAGCATTCTGCATATTGTAATCTGGGAAGATTGCTATTTGTTCAAAGAATGTGCCTATTTAATAATTGCTATTGTTCTTAGCTTATGGATATATGTAAATTCTTTACATTTGTTAAAATTTTCAAGCCTCCAACCAGCAATCAGAGACAGATGTTGCTAAGGCCATTCTGTAGCTAGTGATGAAAGAGACTTCTGCAAAGTTAAACAATTAATAAATGTCTGAGTCATGTAAACTCAGGCTTTTATACATTTTCTTTGTCTTCTAACCACCATACAGAATAAGAGAAAAAAGTGAAAACAAGGCCAAGCTCAGTATTCATATAAAATGGCCTGGGAAATTTAGAGAATTATAAGAAGCCAGTGAAATAACCATAACAAAACAATTTTATTGAGGCTTAATATAGGCTAGATATGGATTTAAAAGCTTTCCATGTCTTGTTCATTTAATACTTATACCAACATAATGAATTAAGTATTATTATTGAAATTCTGATTTTACATATGAGAAAACAAACTCGTGATAAGATCAAGTCGCTGCCAAGATTTCAGAGTTGGTATGTGTTTTATTAATCTATTGCTATAAAACAAACCAAACTAAATCTCAGTGACAAAAAAGCATTGTTTTTCATAATTCTGTGGGATTACTTGGTTCACCTGGGAAGCTCTTTGGGCATGAATGCGTTGGGATATTCAAAATGGCTCACTGACACACCTGGTGCCTTTGTGGAGATGGCGGAAAGACTGATCCTTACTCTCCATGTAGCCTCAGAGCTTATTCATCTTTAGGTGGACTCTCCATATGGTGGATATTTCCTTCTGGCCTCTTGAGCAGGGTAACTAGATCTTTTTCATGGCAACTTAGGGCTCTTGAAAGCATAGAAGCAGAAGCTGTCAGACTTTCTTAAGGCTTAGGCATAGAACTGAAAAAGCTTCATGCCTACTGCATTTTATCAGCTAAAATGCATTATGGGGCCAGACTCAATTCAGTTTGTGAGGGGAATATGCAAGAGAATGAATTTGGGTAGGCAAGGTGTGTGGGGGCTACTTTTGCAGATCTGACTTCCATAGTACTACATATTGTGTAGCTAGGGTTCTCAGCCAGGCACCATGACTCTGGAGCTGTAACCTTCTTGATATGAAGTTGGGAAATTTAGGAGTAAGAAGGATGGAAAAGTAAAGAGGAATGATATGTAGGTAGATGTATATATAGAGATAGATACAGATATAGAAATATATGTAGAATCATATTTTGAGGCTGAAAGCAAAGGGTATGCATGACAACCAAAGGGATATTTTTCCTTGCTGTTTACTTGACCACCAGTAATTCATGCTTAAACTTGTTCTTTATAACTGCATTATGTACTGAAAATGGGGAAAATTATTTTGTTCTAAACAAAAATGTTGATCTTTTCCTCATAAATCAGGAGCACTGCTTCTTTCTATGGTTCACATTAATGAAGAAATGTGCCAGATTAAAGGTAGGTAAAGATAAACTCTTTATTGATCAATTTGTTCTGAAATCAGATTCTAAATTTAATATACCACTTGCTATGGCCTGCATATTTGTGTCCCCCCAAAATTCATGTTGAAATTCTAACTCCCAAGGTAACTGTAGTAAGAGGTAGGACTTTTAAGTGGTAATTAGATCATGAGAGCAGAGCCCTTGTGGAAAAGGCCCAAGAAGACCTCTCATCGCTTCCACCATGTGAGTATGCAATGAGAATCCACCACCTATGGGTCAGAAAGTGGGCCCCTCATTAGACACACAATTTGCCTTGATCTGGGATTTCTCACCCTCCAGAATTCTGAGAATAAATTTCTGTGGTTTATAACCTACCTAGTATAGTATTTTGTTAAATCAATCTGAATACACTAAGATACCCCTCATCTACTCTGATTCATCTTTCATTTTCTTCCCTTTATAGTCTTTAATTAGAAAAGTAGCATAAATGTTCATTGTTATGTGTTCTCACAAATAAATGTGTTCTTCCCTTGCTATTTTTTGAAATGCCCACAGGTACCACAATGATGAACACACAGTTAAAGAATTTCACTTAAGATAAAAAGACAGCAGGCCGAAGAACAACTGAAGAACATGTGTTGAGGAAATCAATGATTTGCGTGACCTACATTGAAAAGCAATAATAGGTTGGGTGCTGTGGCTTCTGCCTGTAATCCCAGCACTTTAGGAGGCTGAGGTGGGTGGATCACCTGAGGTCTGGAGTTTGAGACCAGCCTGGCTGACATGGTGAAATCTCGTCTCCACTAAAAATACAAAAATACAGGTGTACACCTGTAATCCCAGCTACTTGGGAGGCTGAGGCAGGAAAATGGCTTCAACCCAGGAGATGGAGGTTGCAGTGAGCCGAGATCGCACCACTGCACTCCGGCTTGGGTGATAGAGTGAGACTCCATCTCAAAAAAGAAAAAAAAAATGAAAAGCAACAATACAGAGAAGGAATAGGAGCTATTAAGTCGAGCTACCAAAAAGTTTAGTAAAGTGTCAAATGGTGATAAATTTGGTGCAAGGTTCTGCAAGAAATTTTCAGGAGTCTAAAACTTTTACAACTGAAAATCCATTATTTTAAATTACTATCGCCTGTTGACTCTATGATAGCATTTGCCATTATTCAATATCAATTCTAAATTTTCACAAATAAAAAAGGAGGAATTCTCCATTTATTCAGCAACTGCATTCCAAAGCATTTTTGTGAGTTTAATGTCATCATCTTATTTAAATTAGATGTAGTAAAATTTCTATTCCTTAACATAATGTGTGATTATTTACTGATTTCCTTAGAGCAAACTAGCTCATCAGTGCTTCTAAATATTATATTCAAAAACAAGCAAATGAGTCCTATGATCAGGAAAAAGAGAAAGTTCCACTCTATAGAAAAGCGCTTTTTGTCAGGTTAAATCAAAGGTCTACACAGTATTTACAATGAATTTGAAAGAAAATGTCAATATGCCATCTTTGTAAATTTCATGTTCATGAACAGAATATTTGGAAAAGTTATGGTAGCTGTCTGCAAAGCAGGTGACTCTGTACTTGCTAATTCTATCAGTATCTCACAGCAAATTCTACGATAACTTTTTGTATACCTTCAACTAAAAGGTTTATGAGCACTAGAAGGAGGTTTCTAAATGATCTATTCTTTCATTAGAAAAGACATGAAAATCATATCCAACATTTTTTTCAATTAGTGAGTATCCCAAACCATTGGAGACTTCAGAGGGTTATTAGAATGTCAGTAAGACTAAAGTTGAGGTAGGTACCAAAATGTCAACTATGTCCAAATATGAGATGGCATTTTTATTTATACTATAGTCTCCATAATGCTTCTTCATTCTTGGATTTAAGAAATCTTGGGATACTCTCCAGACCCCAAAACATATTTCTGTTGTTTGGAAGTAAGAATTGCTATATTTGTTTTTAAAGGGACCTATAAATACACAGAGAAAGTAAAAAAAAAAAATGACACTTTGATCAATCCTTTATTTTAATCATTTCTTTTATAAATAAAAGAAATAACTTTTTCTTTCTTTAATTTAAAAATTTCCTTTTACCCCTGAGAAGTTTATATGTAAAATGAAGGAATAGCATATAAAGAAGGCATATCTGTATCTATAATTATAATCATTAAATATAGTGTTTACAAATTTGGGTTTAGAATCAAACTCCTCAGATTTAATCATAGGTCTCCCTCGTAAAAGTTATTTAACTTCTCCAAACTTAACATTTCTCAGTGTCACTCATAAAAGGATAAAAATCATATTTACCTACTCTTATTTAATTATTCAGAAATATATGAGTACTTATTGTGTGCCAGCCACTATTCTAAGAGCCTGCAATAGAGAACAAAATAGAGTCCCTATTCTCAAAGTGCTTACATTCTAGTGGCAAAGACATTAATAACTTTGTGACATAAAATTACATTAAATATCAAATAGTAATAACAATATTTTAAGCCAAGTAAGGGATGAAATATGAGGAAACATGTAGTAAAACATAATATGACATAATATGGTCAAATACTCTTTTATAATAAAAATGCCCAGCAAACGATAGAAAAACACCTACAAACCAATAAAAGTCATCTGAAAAATCCAGCTAACATCATACTCAATAGTGAAAGACTCAATTCTTTCCCCTTAAGATGAGGAAGGAGACAAGGATTTCCACTCTCACCTCTTCTATTTAACGTTGTACTAAAGATCCTAGCAAGACAAGTAGGCAAGAGAAAGAAATAAAAGTCATCATGAGTGGAAAGGAAGTAGTGACAGACATCAGATTATATAATCTTGTGTACTGTGTGGTCTTGTCTGTACAAAACCTAGAACTACACATGAGTGTTAGGCATCTTTTGTCTTCTTACCCAGTCAAATTATGATGAAACATTCCCAATAGGTCTTTTCAAGCCTTCAAAAAAACTCATAATAAATTACATGTGAGGATTTATGAGGATTAACTTGTTAAGCTAAATTATAGTGGTTTGAAATTTACACTAAAATAACTTTTGTTTTGATTTAACATCTTGATAAGTAATAATATGGGCTAATACTATAATTTGGGGAAGCAAACATTTTGTATATGATGTAAAATTTACAGGAATAAACTCTCAAACTCTCAATTTCTAATTTTTTTCTCTTTCTGTAACGTCTCTTTAAAACCCAGACAATAAACTTATCTAATGCAGTTGTGCACAGCAGCTCTCTCATCTAAATGAAGGAATTTCAACCTTTCCCTGAATTGAATTAACGACAGACAGATTAACAGGAAAAAAAGGCATACATTTTTATTAATACGCATAAGCAAGGGGGAGTCACAAGAGAGCGATTACCAAATAACCCATAAGATAGAGATACTTATATATCCTTCTTCATAGGGGAGAGGGGAGATGGGGAAAAGTAGGCAGTTCTTTTGAGGGATAGTAAATGATTATTAGGGAGAATGAATGAACCCAGGGGACAGAAATTAAGTTGTAAGTGTTTCATTTTAGAATTTGAATGAGCCAGAGAGGCAGACAGTATCTCATGAAAAACTCTATCCAGGTGTGGTTGCATTTCTTGGTCTTCTTTTCTGTGGTAAATAATGAGATTGCAGAGAGGGATGAAAAGCAATTGTCTTCTACGGTGGGTCTAGTCTTAAGATAGATAAGGGAAAGAGAGCCTCTTCCAGAATCTGCTGACATTCAAGTACTTAAAATTTGAAATAATGAGCATACCAGGATGCCATATTTTGTGGTAAAATTCCTGGGATTTCTTCACAAGTGTTCCTTAGAGAAAAACTACTTTTGTCCACATTTAAAAAATTTTTATTTTCCAAAGCTACTGTAGAAATATTTTGTCTTATACAATTTTATATACATGTGTTTTTCTGTCTTATAGGTTTATATGCATGTGTTCTTTCTTATTCTTATTTTTTAAGTAAACATTGCCATACCCTGAATAGTGTTGTGCAGTTTGGATTTTGGCCCATAAAAACACATATGCAGCATACTACTTAATAATTACATGATATCTCATGTATGGTTTTACCATAGATTTTGTTTTTAAGCATTCATCAACTGACCATAACGTAAATGTCTAGAAGCTTTGGTTATTTTATGCAGTGACCCAGTGGGTATTATTACACATGCATAGTTTATCAACTAATAGGATAAATAGCTGGACTATAGGATAAATACTAAAAATTAAACACAGTAGAGAACGTGACTTAAATATTGATATTGTCAAGTTGTTCTCCATAAAGATATATGAATATGCCTATTCCCTAATACCCTCTCTTACTGTTGTCAGATTATTTTTATCGTTTTGCCAAATGAAAGCTGAAAAAATGGTTCCATGTATTTTAACATTTTCAAATATGAAGAAAAGCTGAAATGATTTTATGTGAATATCAATGTGAATACTACCTAGATTGTAACACAAAGATATTACTTCAAGATGAGAAGTAGTAATTTAATTTATATTTTTCCCGATATCTACTCATTTGTCTCCACAATTAAAAAAAAACTCTCTATTTTAAAATTAACTTTTATACTTCATTTTTGTATTCATTTGGGTATATCTCTAAATTTTACCTTTTTTTCCATTTAGACATTATTTAATTATTTTAGTCATTGAAAATTTAGAATTTGGATTAGTATTTATTTTATCTTGTCTCCATCTCATTCCCATTAACCTTCTTTTAAATGTTTTCTTGACCCTTCTCGGATGTTTATTTTGTGACATCACCTTTAAGATCATTTAGAGAGTTTGAAATCCTCCTTTGGTAATTTTGGGAAGGACCTTGCTAAATTGATGCATTTATACAGGATAATTGGCATAGTTAGACTGTTTAATTTTGATATCAAAACATGATCTGCTTTTTATTTGTCCAAATTTTCTTTTGTCCTTCAGTGTCATGTTAGTTTTCTTTCTAGGGATTTTGTATAGTTCTTCAAATTTCTCCTGCTATTTCTTTTAAAGTTGCTATTGAAAATGTGATTTTTAATTTCAATTATTTCTTCTGGCTGCCTAACATTTGACTATATGAAAGCAATTTCTTTCTGTATACTATTGTTTACTCAGCCATTTCTCAAAATTATGTATTATATTTACAGATTTTCAGTTGTTTTTCTTTGCTTTTCCAACCATATTGAGACCGCCAGGTGAAAAGGGTTTCCCGGTGAACCTCGGACGGGCCTGCGCACTGGGAGAATGGGGTGGAGCCACGGAAGTTCGCGCCATTTGCAGAGGGGAGGAGCCCAGCCTCTTGGCGTTCCTGTGTGATGGGGCCGGAGCCAGTAAACAGGCTTCCTTCTCGCTCTGCTGTAAGTTTTTCTCTTTCTCCCTTTTCACCCAAGAAGTTCCGTTTTTCCTACCCTTCTGTGTGTCCGCGAGTCTAATCTTTTCTGGCCATATGACAAGAACCAGGATTTTCCTACAATATAATTTGCAAGAATATACAGTTTATCTTCCTTCAAGTTTTTACCTTCCATTGCTGTTTCTAAATGTGTCAACAGGTATCTCCAGGATAATAGAAGAATAAAAATTCACTTTTGGTTTTAACTCTCACTGGAGTGCCTCTACTATTTTCTCCCATTGCACGTTATACTTAATATGGTTGATATAGGAACATATTTTAGTTATATATACATATATTTGTGTATATATATATACAGATAATGCTAATCTTTTAAATAATGCATAGTTTTATAAATAAATACATATATTTACTTATCTTTAGTGTGCATATATAATCATATAGCCATAAAAACTACATGAGTAAATATGTAATATATGTACATATTAAGAAAATATACATATATTTAAAATTTTAAAATATTGTTTAAATGAAAAGATACTGAATTTTATCTGTAACTTTTCTGCATCTATAAAGATAATCAAAGATTTCAAATCTATGAATATGAATATTTTGTCAGTAGATATCTTTAATTACTGAAACATGCCACACTTAGATAGAGTGTATCATTCTTTTAATGTGCCTCTAGACCTTGTTTTAGTATTTATAAAGGATTTCTATGTCAGATTCACAGGTAAAATTGGTTTCTAATATTTGGGGGGGGTGGTGGTTTGTGTTATCTTTGCTGGTTTTGAGTATCAATGTTATGCTGGATATTTTCCTACTTTTTTTACTCTTTGAAATAATCTAACATTTTAAGTCATTTGTTCCTCAGAAGGTTGGAGAATGATTAAGCCAGTGAGCATCTTATTTGTTTTTTTTCTCTTTCTTCTTTGGTAATGATTTGTCTGTTTAAAATTTCCAACTTTCATGGGGTAAATTCTGGTAATTCATATTCTAAAAAATCATATATTTCATCTAGGTTCTAAAATTAAATCACATAAAACTGAGAGAATTGTTTCTTATGGTCTTTTATTTTCTCTCCTGTCTTTGGTAAATTCCGCATTGCAATTTCTTATTTTACATATTTATGCTTCCTTCCCTTTTTTCCCTTTATTATTAAACTATTGAGTCATCTGTTACTTTTCCCTCAATGGACCAAATTTTGGATATTTTAGTTCTAAATTTTTTTTTGCATTTTATTCTGCTTTTATTTGTATTCATTTCTCTATTTTTTATTCTTTAGTTGGTTATTTTTGGTAATGCTTGGAGTATGCTGCTTAACTTATTTACATTCTTTTAAGCTTACTGGTACGTGAATTTAAGACTAAATTTTCTTTTTGGCCATGTTTATTCTTTCCATATATTCTGATTTATAATGTCTTTTATTATTGTCATTTTATCCATATTGGGCACTATTGGTTTTTATTTTTATTTGAATCCAGTGATTCTGGTGATTGATTTTTTGTAATGAAAGTATTAAAGTACCAGTTGATAACATCTTAGATATTTTCTTTTTGATTTTTGTTTCCAGCTCTGTTAATAATTTCTAATTTTGCTCCATTGTAAATAGAGAATACTGGCCATGCAATTACTTCATTTTTTTATCATTTATTAAATATTCATTTCTAATTGTAGTACTATTCCTTTCAAACTTTCTCCTCAAATAAAACAGTTTAACAATGAAGCATGCCAATCTAAAGTGAAGAACTGCATGCCTTAAAAAGTGAGACCTTTGGTTGAAACACTGCTAAAGCAATCATGAGAAAAATCTGCACCAGCTACTTCTGTCAAACCAGCTGCAGCAATTGGGCACAAAAAGAGAGTGAAAATGGCTTGGCTCTCACTAAGCAGTTACAGGGTGTCATTTAAAGAACATCGAATTCACAATCACACAAAGACCTTCCTGGAAGTGAAGGTCATCATCTTTCTAGAGATGTGACTTGATTTTGATTTCCAGGTTTCTGTTGTGCGGGTTGTTGTTTGGTTGTTTGTTCTTTTTTTTTTTTCTATTTAAGAAGCACTTCACTTCTCAAGCATGACACTGCAGGGCAGAGCTTGATTTCCCAAGATCAGAAAATATTTATTGTTCCCTTGTCATTCTGTCAACATTGTTTTATTACTTGTCTTAGTTTGAAGAGAAAAGATGAAATAAACAAGAATCATGCGATGATACCTAAAAGTATGATCCTTTTTTATCATCTGCCTAAGTGTAATGGTCTCAGATAATGTTTTCATCACGTAGTGAATCTTAACTAAAACTCTGGCATCAGGCTGTCCTGCTTCTCAGTCCCACAACATAATACAGTTTCCAAATGTACCAAGGATGATACATAACACAATAAAAAGAGCTCAACCAAAATTTGAAATGCTGCTTTTTACAAATGGTCTTTAATACCACATTCACACACACACACACACACACACACACACACACACACACACACACACATTCCATAGTAACATTCACTTAGAATCATCCTTAGTCCATACTAGAGTTTTCTGGGTTACAAGGAACCTAGAATGAGCTGGGATAATAGAATTGGATCTTCCTAAAGGAGACTTGAGCATTAATGCTGTTACTGAGAAATAAGGTAAACTTCAAAATCCTGGTTCACTGACATTCTCCTTGGTTGGCACCCTTTTCACCTTCATGTTAAATTGGAGCAGCCAACTTCTTACCATGTATTGCTAAAATTCATTCAAATGAGGACAGAAAAAAAGATCAATACTATTTAATCTGTAAAAAATTCAAAGACTGAAGACAATTTGTTTTCCAAAGTCGAGACTAGTTTGTCTCCAAGCCCATCCTGTCTAAGCTTCATGTCCTGGTGAAGTGAATTCCATTTTCCCTATCCCTCATCTTCCTTATCTTCCTTCCCTACACACACACACACACACACACACACACACACACACACACACACACACCCCTCATTGGAAATCAGTATTATATTTTGTGACCTTTAGAAACAAAGAAAATCAAAAATTCTGCCATCTTCTTTTGACCTGAACAAAAGGCTCTTGGGACTTATGTAAATGTAATAAACATTTATTAGGAAAAGTTTTATCTTAGAGTTTAAAATTTCTCATGTGAGATTTTATTAGACTTATCATTCACATATTGTAATGAAGCAAGATGATTTCTCCTGGAAATTGTTCCCAGTGAGAGCACAATTATTAAATACCATCATCACTGATAATAATTAAACTTTTATCATCTCAGTTTCAACCCTGTCAGATCAAGCTCCCCAGAGGGGTGACTATGTGTGAGAAGCTTTAGAAAATGGTGTAGTGAATAAACAGTTATAAAGCTAACAAAACAGCTGATTAGCGACAGAGCCTGGGAGTCTCATCACTGTGCTAATGCCCTTCTTCAAAAGTCTATTTTATGTTTTCACTTACTACACTTCTGACACCAAATGTATGGTTTTTCTTACACCAACCAATTCTCCAGACTGTAACCAAGTGTCTACAATTTAATTCAATTCTGACCCTATCTACCCAGAGTCAGTGTCAGACTCTACATGTCAAGTAAGGGCTCAGTCCCACAAAACTGCCCTCACTTGGCAATTCTGGGCCCCTCCTACTTTTGACCTACTGCCTGTAAAGTTGGAAGTGTCCCACAACCCACTCCTCAGGTTTAACAGTTTGCTATAAAAGATCATAGAAGTCAAGAAAACACTTTCCTTACATTTATCACTTTATTATAAAGAATACAACTCAGGAACGGCCAAATGAAAGCAATGCATAAGGCAAGGTATAGGGCAGGAGGGCAGAGCTTCTACATCCTCTCCAGGTATGCTGCTCACCCAACACTACTATGTGTGCACCAACCCAGGAGCTCTCTGAGCCCTGTCGTTCAGGGTTTTAAGGAGATTCCATTACTTAGGTATGATTGATTAAATCACTGGACATTGGCATTTAACTCAATCTCTATCCCCTGTCCCCTGTCTCCCTTGAAGTAGGGAATAAGGGATCGTTCCAAGCCTCTAATCTGGTTTGTTTCTCTGGCAACCAGGTGTATATTTAAGCTATCCAGGCTGCCACCAGAGTGATTTCCTTGGCATAAACTCAGGTATGGTTGAAAGAGGCTTATTACGAATGACTAAAGATGCTTCTCTTACCCCTATCACTCGGGAAATTCCTAAGGCTTTAGAAAGCTCTTGTGCTTGTGCTAGGAACTGGGGGAAAAGATAAAATACATATTTCATATTATGTCACAATATTGCAGACAGTTTTGCAGCATGGCTGTTTTATTTTTACTGATTTATCCAATGTTTGAGAAAGTTAATCCCCTCCCATTGAGGAATAAGAATGCTAGGAATAAAATATAAAGCAGGTTGGAAGAAGAATAACATAGGAGCAGTTATTAGAAGAGAATTAATCATAGCTGTTATTTTTAAGCATCAACTCAGTTCTAGGCACTTTTAACTTTAAAACACTTAGCAAGAGCTAAATAGGGCCTTATCAATATAAATTATTTACCAGAAATCCACTTACCTAATTGTAAAAAACAGTAGTTAAATCCAGAGCTGTTACAGTAGGTAGCTAGTCAGACATGAGCAGGGTAGGGGAGGGCTGAGCACTCCCTACTCACTTACCAAGATATCTCAGGTGATTGTTACAGTATCTCTCTAAAATAACAATTGGTTGCAGCCAGCGCCAGGAAAAGGCAGTCTCCCAAAGGATAGAAACACCTGAAACTAGTGATCAACTGCTTCTCGATAAGATTTCAGGAGTTGGACGAGTGGGCTCAAGCATGCTCACTAAGAGGCAGAATGGTGGCGTTTAACAGGTATAAGATCATTCTTGAGCACCTCGAGTGAGCATGTGTACAATTTCAGTACACACACTGCACATGCTCCTCTGCCAAGTGCTGGCAAGCCCCTGCGTATGCAAACAGCCCACCCCTAGGGAAGAATCAGGGGAGAAGGGATGCAACCCTCTCCCCTCGGAAGTATGCCAACATGTAATACCCCTAGTCAAAGGTCAAACAGGGCACTTCATCTCTCAAGTCACCCACTTGGCCCTCTTCCATTCTTACTTCTTTCTATTACTTCTTTCTATTCCTGCTCTAAAGGTTTTTAATAAACTTTCACTCCTGCTCTAAAACTTGCCTTGCTGTCTCACTCTGCCTTATGCCCCTCGGTGGAATTCTTTCTTCTGAGGAGGCAAGAATTGAGGTTGCTACAGACCCATATGAATTTGCTACTGCTCACAGAGCTACCTGCTTCAAAGTACATGCATAGGTTTTTGTTTTGTTTAAATACACTGTGATATTTTTTATTTGTGGGAGGAAGGAAAAAATATACGTAAAAGAGACAGGCCGGGCGCGGTGGCTCACGCCTGTAATCCCAGCACTTTGGGAGGCCGAGCTGGGCAGATCATGAGGTTAGGAGATCGAGACCATCCTGGCTAACACGGTGAAACCCCATCTCTACTAAAAACTAAAAATACAAAAAATTAGCCCAGTGTGGGGGCCCACATCTGTAGTCCCAGCTGCTCGGGAGGCTGAGGCAGGAGAATCGCTTGAACCCAGGAGGTGGAGGTTGCAGTGAGCTGAGATTGCGCCACTGAACTGCAGCCTGGGTGACAGAGCAAGACTCTGTCTCAAAAAAGAAAAAAAAAAGAGAGAGAGAGGGAGAAATGAATAAGAATCTGTTTATGTGATGTTGGTAAATAGTTGGCTGCAGTTAATTTCATCACAGCTGCTTAAAGTACTCAGTCATTAGTGTGGTTGTCTTGAGGATAATCTAGGTGACGATGCCTGGACTAAGATTGCTGTGATGTGCACAGGTAATCAAACTTGTGCAGTTGACAAAGATGAGACTAAAACATGGAAAAGCAAAGTATAATTTTGCATGCTGTAGAGTTTGCAAAACTCACCAGCCTCACTGATCAATAAAAGTCAGTTCAACCATACGGAGCCTTGGGTGCAGCCTCTGCCTTTGAATGGATAGGACCTCACAGGACCACACCAAGTTAGAGACAAAATAATCATATATTCACAAATATTAGGGGTGCAAACTTTAAAAAAAAACCATTTCCTTTTGGGTATTTTGCTTTGTCCTCATTCTTTTCCTTATCTGATTTGGACTTTATATAGTCCTGTTTCTTAATTTTCTTAAAATTTGAGAAATGGATGTCTCTAAATGTCACTGAAACACAAATTTTGAGTACCAGTTCTGGAGGATGAACCAGCCAATAAGCCCCAAATCAGGAGGCTTCAGCAAATGGAAACATTTTTCATGACCACAAACTTTAACTTTTCCACTATCAGTCTAATTGGTTAAAATAGAAATAAAGAAAGGGAACTGTAAATAGCTCCTTGGAGGTGACGAAAAGTCCAAAGCAATAGTGGAAAAAAGAGGCTGGAGGAGGATGAGGAAGGAAGAGACAGTACAAAAAGCAGAGTGAACAAGTGAAAGAAATGTGAAACTTCATGATTTACTATATGATGATTTAAGCATCTTGAAGAACTAAATAGAGTGGACTTCTAAACCACTACTCATTCTTTTGTTTTTATTAACCAATCCAGCATTCCATATAAAGATGAAGCATTTTTAACTGATTGATTTATAGTTTTAATGCTAAGACTTCAGGTCAACTCCTCAAAGTTAATTTAAAAAAGAAAGAGGTGGAAGAGGTAAACAGAGGGAGAAGAGAAAAAGGAGAAAAGTGCTTTAGTAAAAAGCAGGAATATTTATACTAGAACATAAACTCTGAATTTCAGACAAGTAGTCATTTGTAGTGAGCCCATTGTAGGGGACCACGAGGATGTCTCTACACCTAAGGATGTCTTTAAACTTACTTCTGTCCGTACTTAGAGTTTAAATAGTCTCCCATATTAAGCAATTCAAAAATACATACATGAACACACACACACACACAGTGAGGCAGTCTTCTATTTTCTTCAGGTAATCTTTACTCACACTGGAGTTAGAATTATATGGGTTACTAGGCAAATCTCTGGACTGTAAAATGTGTGTTAGCCATGGAAGCAAGATTTAATATTATAATAAAAGTTGCTCCAAGAGGAGGGCTTAACACTAAAAGGAAGACGTAGTTCTACTCTGAAGACGGCAGGTTCTTTAGACACTGGGCCAGGGAAGCATTATCTTTATCCCCGAGGGTTCACCTCCATGTTAGTCTGTTCCTGAGTCTTGCTTTCCATTCTGAGCTGCCATTGTCTCTTCCTGAAGGATGTGTGGGTTGCTGTTTGTTCCCAGGAAGACTGAGGTTTCATCCTTGATGTTAATCCTTTTGCAAAGTTAATGGTTTGCCTCTTTATCCCTTTACTTAGAGTGTTTCTTTTGAAGTTCCCCATCACAAAGTTTGTATTGCTGTTTCTCAGTGTTTGAAATCTTGTTAGGTACCAATGAGATCACAATTTGGCTCTGCTCTGTAAAAAGCACTCATTTCATGTTTCACAGACCTCTAAAAAGGTTTGTCCCTTGGAGGATGTGGCATATTATTTGACATTAATGTTCATGGAGTTAAGTGATCATCAACGAGATAATAGACTCCATGGTAAGGGCTGCTGAACTCAATTTATAACATGGCAAAAGAGTCTTCTAAAGAGTAACTCAAACATTGACTTTCTGAGGATCTTTAGAATTTTTGTCAATGCTAATGGCAGCAGCACGTGGGTGTGGCAAAACTGCTACTCTATTGACATGATTCTGCAAACCCCATCTGGGTAAAAAATTACAGCTGTTTTCCTATAGATGGATTTTTCCATGAAGCTGATGAAGCTTAAATTTTGGGAATCTTCATTTACATGGACCTCATTCTGGGCAATATAATTTTAATTTGTAATTTTCCATTTTTAATAAAGTAGGTGTCCGAAATTGTGTAAGTTTCAGGTAGGGTTGACAGATTTAGTTAAAACAAACAAACACATAATAAACAAAAATTCAGAACATTAAGTTAAATTTGAATTTCAGATAGACAAAAATATTGTTTTTAGTATAAGTATGTCCCATGAAATATTTTCCATGCAATATTTGATAAATATTTATGCTAAAAAATGAAACATTGTTTGTCTGACAATATTCAAGGTCCTGGGGAATTAGCAGTGAACAAAACAAACAAATAATGTTCTTTTCTATTGGAAATTATAGAAATTAACCCAATAGGTGAAATATATAGTGTGTATAATATTGATTTTATTTTTACTGAGCAACTTTTAATATGCTTAGAAAAGCTGAATTAAAATATTTCCCTACAGGTATAAGAAGAAGAAGTAGGAGAAACAAAATAAGGAGGAGAAGAAGTAAAATAATTTGAGAAGGAATATGAAGGTAATATAGAAATAAATTTTGTTTTCAATATTAGGCTTTATTTTTAGAGCAGTTTTAGATTCACAGAGAACTTCTGTATATAACCACTTGCCTCTAGATTAAGCTAAATTTGAGTTTATACTGATTTCTCCAAAGCCAATCTATGATTGCTTGGATAATGCTTATCTCCTTCCCTTGCTTTATCTGTAAATTCCTATTCCAACAGTGAGAAGTTTGGCTCTCACCGTCCACTGTTCCTTTATTTAATTGTTCAGTTCCAGGGCATATATGCAGTAGTTTCAAAGTTGGTAACTAGTGCTTGCCAGGAGGCTACTTTACCAAATAGAGTACAGTGCTTACGGGCAGTTTCTTTTGCCCTTACTCTTACAGACTTTACTCATTTACAAAGTTACTCAGCTCAGCATCTTCCTCTCCTCACCATCTTCGGTGAGATTGTTTCAATAATCTACTAGAGACACAGGTGTAATTTCACCATTATTTGCCATACAATTAAATGTTCCTGTTGCGCATGTGTTATTTTGGAATCCCTGGACCTTCTAAATGTTTCTTTTTTCTTACCTTTTAATTTTAAAGTTTACCCCCTTATGCTTTAAAGTTACATGGGTTTTGGGTCAAATGGTATTTCTAGTTCTAGATCCCTGAGGAATCTCCACACTGACTTCCACAATGGTTGAACTAGTTTACAGTCCCACCAACAGTGTAAAAGTGTTCCTATTTCTCCACATCCTCTCCAGCACCTGTTGTTTCCTGACTTTTTAATGATTGCCATTCTAACTGGCGTGAGACGGTATCTCATTGTGGTTTTGATTTGCATTTCTCTGATGGCCAGTGATGATGAGCATTTTTTCATGTGTTTTTTGGCTGCATAAATGTCTTCTTTTGAGAAGTGTCTGTTCATGTCCTTCACCCACTTTTTGATGGGGTTGTTTGTTTTTTTCTTAACAATGAGATCACATGGACACAGGAAGGGGAATATCACACTCTGGGGACTGTGGTGGGGTGGGGGGAGGGGGGAGGGATAGCATTGGGAGATATACCTAATGCTAGATGACGAGTTAGTGGGTGCAGCGCACCAGCATGGCACATGTATACATATGTAACTACCCGCACAATGTGCACATGTACCCTAAAACTTAAAGTATAAAAAAAAAATTAAAAAAAGTTACATGGGTTTTGACAAATGCATAATGTCATGTATCCACCTTTATAGTATCAGGCAAAATAGTTTCAATGCCCTAAAACAATACTGTGCTTCCCCTATTCATGCCTTCCCTTTCCTTAATACCTGGGAGTCAATAATCATTTTAATGTCTCGATAGTTTTGCCTTTTTTGAGACATTGTATAATTGGGAATATATAGTATATAGCCTTTTCTTAAACTTAGCAATATGTATTTAAGATTCCTCTATGTCTTTTTTGTGGCTTGATAGCTCATTTCATTTTTACCACTATATAATATTCCATAGCATGACTGAATCCCAGTTTGTGTATCCATTCATATTGGAAGATATCCTGGTTGCTTCCAGTTTTTTGTGATTATGAATGAAAGTGCTATAAATATTCATATGCAGGATTTTGTGTGGGCATAAAATTGTAACTGAAATGGATAAATAGCCAGGGACACAACTGCTGGATTGTATATTAAAACTACATTTAAGTTTGTAAAAAACTGCCAAAATATCTTACAGAACGATGGTACCATTTTGAATTCTCATTAGCGATGAAAGAAGGTTTCTACTGTCCTATAGCCTATTCAGTTTTTTTAAAGCCATTCTAATACTTATATATCAATAGCTCATTTTTGCTTTGATTTGCAATTTTCTGAGGATAAATCATATTGAACATTTTATGATATGCCTAGAAAAGCAGAGTTTTAATAGATATTTTAAAGAAAACATTTGTAAAAATAGAGTGATACCAAAGCAATGATTAATGTATAATAACTAATAGTAATAAACTTTAGGATTTAGAATTACCCTGTAGCATCTGTGAAGGTAGGAAAGTAAGTTATATATAAAAGAATGCAACCGAAATTTTGCATATTTCAAACTTTACTTGGGTAAAGTTCTCATAGATGGAAAAAAAGATAAATTTTATTCTGTTTTTATTGTGATGGATGACTCAGTTTTAGTAATTTGAGAAGGATACCCAAGGATAGTTCCCCAAAGTTATATTTGGGTAGTTAAGAAAGGCTCTTTCTCAAAAAAGAACTCCATATTGCTACAGTATTTCTACTGAGGCTAAGTGCTCAGTGCTAAGATTCACCCTTCTCATAGATGTATTAATACAGGCAAAAATACCAAGAGACCCTGTTAGACAGGCCCCACGATTATCTTCTTTTTTTTTTAACAAAAGCTAAGAAATAGACAACCTAAATATATTATCCGAAGTCCACAGCAATGTGTGACAAATCCGAGATTTAAAATCAGGCTATATGGCCATAGAATCTGGCTTTTTAATCACCCCAGCCTATCACCTATCTTACACAACTTGTCCTATTACAAGTCAATAGGAAAAGCTGAGAAAGATAATAAAAAGTGAGACTTTTCTGTAAAATGAAATTGTACCATCTCTTGAAAGAATACAAATTCTTCACAGTGAGTTAAATAGGTATGATAAAAACTCACCTCTTTGTGGTTACAGACATCCAGAATTTTAGATCTGGAAGAAACCTAGGAAAACATTCTGAAATTTCCATTTTATAAAAAGAGGACTTGGAAGCCGGAAACATACATTGTCTTTCCAGAATTGATACAAACTTGGGTTAACAGCTGCCATAAGTCTCTGAGCTAGTGTTGTTTTTAATGACATCATTATTTTCTATAAGAACATTACAAAAATTGTAGATTAACATTTCTTTTAAAATCATTTTGGTTAACCTGTCATTTGGGGAGTAAAGCCTCAAAATGCTTTAATTGTGGGGAAGGAGCTAGGACTGCACTTACATTTCTTATCTCTGTTGCATCAGGTAAGTACAAATAAAGCTTGCTGTGGGCTGGCTGCCATGATAAACCCTTATGCTAATCATCATTTCATTTAAATATAAATTATTATCTTGCTTCCAAAGGAAGTCACGTAAATCTAACTAGCAAAGAGTGTTTCTGTTTTCTTTCCCAAGTGACAGAAGGAGTGCCTCAATAATTTGATCCTTATTATTATAATATCAAATGAAAACTCTTGTGAATGAGGTTGCCTTTATTTTTTTAAGAGATCAGGAAGAAGGTGATAGCTAGCTGTGTGCTTTTAATTCCTTGGGTTGCATCCTGGTCTCAATACAAGACCAGAAAATGAAAAAAGGTAGCTGGAAATAATGCATCCAATTATTTTGTTATTTAGATTTTATTGGTGGAACAGAGAAAGGAAAAGCAGTTAAGAAAACAAGGCTCAAGGTAATTTCAATTCATAGCTTTCATAGCGTTTGATAAATCTTTCTGGGAAATAAATAGCAGCAAGAGACAGTGAGCTGGGGAATCCTTTCAGTTTGTTTTGTAAATGGGGAAGTATATTGGAGTGTAATTAAAAGCTTAAATAATATAATTAGTGAAATTTTGAGTGTGTCTATCACTAGATATTAATTATCTTATTGCCACTATAACAGATAATGGCATCATTCTTTCTGATTAGTGTGAGGTACACATTCCAAATATGGATGCTATGGAACCAAAATGAATTGCTTACCAAACTAAATATTTTTTAAAAAACAGACATTTTCATTAATACTAACTCAAGGTGTTGGAGAATGATGAAATATGCCAACGAACATATTTTCTTCCTGGCTAAAAATCAAGCTTATGAAGAATCTAATAAAAAATAAACTTTGCAGAAAAGGAAGACGATGAGAATGAATTAATACTACAAGAAGAAACACGTTATTTAAAAAGAGAGGAAAAGAGCAATATACTGAATTACAAAAACAAAAATGTTATTAATAGAATGTAAGAAATCCTAGCAAGAATCATGGAAATAAAAACAAGCAGATGTTAGACAGTGGTGTTCTCTCAAGCCTAAGTTCTATCACAAGTCAGCTTATTCACAGAATGGCTTGTGTGTTAGCTTGGCTGTCTAGATCCCATAGGGAAGCCAGAGATCACCTCCAACCTCCCTTTAACTCTCATGTGGGCTCTTCAGCTGGATCTAGAAACCAAACTGACAGCAGGCAAGCTAACAAGAGAAAAGCATACAGGTTGTATTAGTTTTACATGTACACGGGGATGTTTACAAGAGCATGAAGTCGGATGTTTTTATACTTTTTAGACAAAGAATAATAAATTCAAGAAGAAATGACATAACAAAGGTGATCTGCCTAGAAGTAAATTTCTAGGAAAGTCACTAGGAGATATATGCAAGGGAGGGGGCTGTAAAACTAGTTGAAGATAAGCGTTACTTTGGTAAGCATAATTATTCAGGTCCTCTGAAGCCTCCAATTCCCAGTCTCTGATGATAAAGGCTACTTTCTTCTTCTGGCACAGGAAAAGTATCCCTCCCAGAGAAATCTTTATGGCTTGTGCACACAGCAAGAAACAAGCTAGATAGCCCTTTCTAAAACTGCAATTTCTGTACTGTTTTCAACTTGAAAGAATCAATATACTAATTAGGCATATTTTAGAACGGCACATCCTTCATGCCTTCAATCTCTAAGATACTCAGTTCCAATACAGAACATGAGTCCTGGGTAGGAGACCCAGGCCATTCTTGACCCTGTAGTGTTCCCATGTGCTGTTGTTTTAGGAAGACATACTTCTCATCTGTGTGTCTAAGCCATAGAGTACCATGACCCCTTGGAGATAATAATGCCAGACTCGGAATTATTGGAATACTAATGCTGCATAGTCCACAAATCCCAGTGATATATAGCAAAATTCATTTGTCACACATGTCACCACAAGGCTGTCTTATCTAGCCTGTGTACAACTAGGCAGCTCTAAGTCATATGTCCATTATTCTTCTCCTGGGCCCAGTAGGCTAGCCTAGGCATGCCTATCTCTTGGCCATGGCAGAAGCACAAGAGTGAGTTTGACTGTACAAGTACTTTCCATAAGAGTATTTTTTTCCTAGTAATATTATGCCTGCTAACATTGTATTACATAGAACAAATTATATGGTTAAGTCTAGACTCAAGTGATAAAGCAATACCACTATACCTCTTTAGTGGCAGGTAATACAAAGTTACATTGCAAAGGTCAGCTTTATAGGAAGTGGTGAAGGGTTGTGGCCTTTTATGTAACCTACCATAGGAAAAAATCAAACCTATCAGCAGCCATATTGAACAAAAATAGCAGGAAAATGGTTTCCCATAATACTTTCTATAATTTAGGTTAAGTCTTTCAATCACTCTGTAGTTAAAATGATTAGTTACCCTATCATGTAGTTAGTGTCAATTGTAATTATTTTGAGGTTGCAAATTACTCTTGCAGGTAAACAGATACAGTATTAGGAGAAAATGTAGGTATGTGCATTAACTCTCTTATTTTGTCTTATTTTCAACTTACCCTTACCTTTTTCAACTCTCACTTAGAAAACGTGATTTTGCTGTGTTTACTTTCATGAAGCACGTCAAATCTTTCAAGGATGATATAAAATATTAACAAATTATCAATATGAGATCTTAAAATCAAAGTTAAAGTGAAAAACAAAATTAGAATATTATCTAGTTTTTCTCCCACACTTTACAGATGACATAACCAAACTACAAAGAAGATATATGACTTGTAAATATTTAGATGAGATACTTCGGAAGAGAATTTTTTTGGTGATGTGCTATTATTTTATATTTCAGTTTATTGGGCAAGTTGTTACAAAATAAACTAGTTTGCTCCATCATTTTCCTTGTACTATATCATACATAATTACTGACCCTTATGCAAATGTCTACAAAAATCGTGTACTGAAAAATGTTGATTTTATTTTATTGCTTTTTATCAACACAAATAGGTACTTTATTTCTATAAAGAATTTTCTAATTTTAAGCTTCTAAATACTTTCTCTGCTTTTCTCTGCTTAAATTTATTTCTCTTTCTAAATGTTACTTCAAGAATTGTGGATAAGAGTTTATTCAGGATTATTTGGCTATATTATAAAATACATTTGTTTTAAATATGCCCAGAAACTGAAACTAGCCTGAGAAGGAAGATACTGAGTCAGATGGAGCCATTTATATATGGAGATCCAGGATTTATAAGATCCATACCACTGATTTTGAAGTAAGGATACGATCAAGCTGATAATCCAAAGTGCACTAACTTCTAAGGACGGAAATGTTTCTCTGGGGCTATCATTGCACCCTCGCTCTCTGGAATTTCAGTATCATGAGAACACATAAGTAAGAGCCAAAATTCATAGGGATTCTGCCTGGAGAGGAACACAGGGATTCTGAAATAACCATGACATACATAAGTACCTCCAATTATTTGCCTCTCAGACAAAGCCAGCAGCTGTTGAAATATGGTAAGAAAAATGGTTCAGGGGTTTTCCCCCATGACTCAAGACAAGCATTTACATTATTTACACACTCAATGTCTCTTCTGACTTATGATTGCCTTACAATCTATGGAATATATTTAGTGTCCCTGTGGAAGCAATTATACATGAAACATCAACATATATTTATATAGTAGACAGCACTTTCATAGGTCCCTGCAGTGTATTTTAACAGTAGTGGAAACTAAAGTTTTGGTGTAATGTGTTTTTATCTATCATTCAGATCAAAGAATACCCAGTACTTGAAAAGTTTAGAAAGCAGTTGAAAGTTACATAGAGATGTAGAAAGCATTAAAGTGGTAGAAATTAATTAAAAGTCTTAGAATATATGAGCTGTAATTAGACTGGGTTTTAATGTTTAGTTTGTTAATATTTAAATATAAACCTCACAATGGAACTTGGCAATTTAAGAGATTTACAGATAATTTATGCTTAAAAGTATGAGGGATGTCTGTTACTCAAATATCCATCCCATTAAATTGAAAAGTTTTAAGTATTGATTCTTCTGTAAATAATAGAAGACTCCGTTAAATTCCTTTACAGTTCTGTACATCTAGACTAAAACGAAACACCAAAATATGAAATTATCTCAAAAGGAAAACATCTCAAAATTGAGGAATTTACTTTCCTACAATTTGGAAATTTTCGATAATTAAAAAAACAGTTATAGCATGAAAAGCAAATAGGAAGAGTACTTGTATATTCACTGACATTAAAGCCTTCTTCAAATATATTACTAAAGAGAAAGATAGGTATTGATTGACATGAGCTTCAGGTAATATTTTGCCTACAGCATGTCTCCAAAAATCTACTAGATTTTTAAAGTAGTGTAATCTATTCAATAAAGTTAGCTATTTGGATGTTAGTCTCTCCATGTGCCAAGGAAAAAAGTGTTACTATCTACCTATATAACTGAGTTTAATAAGTAAATAAAGAGATCATTCTTTTAAGATACATTAAATGTTTCAGGTTCATGATAACATTTGTTGCATGACATTAAACCACAACAACGGAAAAAAGTATGAACTCATTTGCTATTATCTAACCATATTAAAAATATTTTACTCATAAAAGTTTAAAGACATCAACAGTAATAAAATAACTTAGAAAACATCTTGCATATGCAATTCTTGAGAAATAGTTATTTACAAAATACTAACTGGTGAAAGAGCAGGACATCTTAATAATTCAGTTGGTAAACTTCCACGAATTAGATAAACCATTAACACTCTTTCAGTAATAAACATTCTCTATGAATAAAGAGAACTGAATAAAGAACACAATGTTTATATTTTTTATTTCAATAATTCAATTTCTAAGAATAAAATCTTAGAGGTCTGATTATTCTTTTCAAAGATTTATACTTAGATAAACCAAAACTACACACAATATAAATGTTCATTTTTACAGGAAATATTTAAATAAAGTGGGCATATGCATACTGTAAAATACTATGAAGCTTTTAAACTAATGCTTATAATTTTTTAAACAAATAGACAAAAATATTATGATATAATTATAAGTGAGAAAGGAGGCTATGCAGTGTATATACATTATTGATCTCAATTATAAAAAACGTGCACCATAAATAGAGAAAAGGAAATGATCTAAAATGTCCATATTTGATGGCGGTTTTGTTTTGGGTTATTGCCATTTTCTTTTGATGCTATATATTTTACAACGGATCTATATAGTGCTATGGTTATTTTTTAAATGTTTTAAAAATTAAAAAATAAAAATATATCATTAAAAAACCATATCATTACTAAGTGTAATGACTTGTCAATATGCTGGAAGTTTAGGAAATTTTCTTCACCAAAACTCTGGATTTCTATTTTGTTTTCAGGACACTGGGTTACTACGTATAATTTGAGGAAATGAGGAATTATTTAATTTAATATTAAATTTTCTTGTTACAATTTTGGAACTATTATATTTTAAGAATCTAGTTAATTCCGCACTTCAGGCAAATCTTTAAGTCTGCAATGTTTTGCAATGCAATGAAAGACAGATAGATGGGATGGATTTAATGGTACCAAAGATGGAAAAGTGAGTGGCAAGGACTAAGACCATCCTTGCTGACAGGAAAGCAGGAGCAAGAGGAGATGCTCTTATTAAAGGATCATCCTACAAAACTGTCCTTGCGGTTATTGTATGGCAGAATTTATTGTAACTAATGTTTCTAATGCAATCCTAAAACTACATAACACTGGAGGTCATATTAGTCAGCACTAGGGGAGAAATGTCTTCTGCTGAACAACATCCTTAACACCCCTCAGCAGAATCAGAGAATGCGGAGAGAAGAAATGCTCTATGAGCTGGGGAGTTTTTATTAGAAAGGACTTATCCACTTGGAAAAAAAGCAGTACAGCAGAGGCTAACACCACCAATCATTGAACAGAAAAAGGATTGTAGAGTCATAACTGGGAAGAAGTATAATTCATCTAGATCGTTCTTCAAGCTCCAGAGGATTGTTATTCATTCACGGATTGTGAACTAAATATTTCTGTTAAATGTAAAGTGGACCAGAGTTAGTTTTTTCTCCCTATGACTTTGGTCAGATGGCCATGGATTTTGTGAACATTCAATACATATTTATTAGTAGTAATGGTTCTGTATCTTCAGTGAAATATTGTCCTGCCCTATAATCCTTTCAGTTTTCAGTCTAAAATTTTTTTTCACAACAAATTTTAACCTATTCTATATTTGTTGTAAATGGAACATTAAAAACTGAGAATGACGAATGGCCTTCTTAGACTGTTGCTTCTCATGTACAAAGTCATATCACGGCCACTGTTTTCTCTGGGCTTTAAATATTTACTGATAGTCTCTATTTTTAGTCCATCGTCACTCCATCTTCCATGAAATCAATGCCAGTAAAACATCATTGGAATCTATTGGCTACAAAATATTCCCCTGCACTAAAGTCATGGCATAAAAGGTAAAGTATTATTTATATTTTTATTAATAAAATTTAGGAGGCTTTTTCTGAATCTTTTATCTGTGCACCCAGAATTTAAATTTCATTTTTCAACCATTATTTATTGCTATATGTGCATGAAGAAAGACACTTTTTGAGTATTAGACTAGGCAAAATTGTATCTTCTTAAATCACAAACTAACCTGTCAATGTGTTTGCCTCTTCTTAGATGTTTCCCATAGCTTGAATTACTGACTGTGGCGTTTTTCATTTCCTATAGTTCATAATGTGATTAGAGAACAAAGGCATTCGGTTGCATATTATAATAAAATGATTGATATCTATTAGAGTGTCTTGGAGAACTATCAAAAAGAAAAAAAACTCATCCAATTGTATCACATAAAAACAATACTCTAATTTTTGGTACTTTCAAGAAATAACCTCACCCTAATGTTACCACTAACATATTAATATCAATTAATAATGGGCTGGGCATTAGCTAATGAGAAAGTATTTTGTCTTTTAGATTACCATTAATGGATGGAGATATAGCCTTATCATTAGTAGTTTTAAAAGTGAATGTAAAATGTGATTTCCATTCATGCAATATTTTGAGGCCTCCAAGACCTGGTACTTTAAAAGCCTAGTACTTCTTTATGCAGAAGACTTCTACAATTCAAAACAATTCATCTCTTTAGGGTTGAGAAGTGACCAAGCCTGGCTTACTACCAGGTAGAATCATATAACTTTGCAGCTACCTACTGTATTCTCTGTCTTAAAGAGCCACAGTGCACATTAACATATAAAGGCTGTGGATGATCCTGCAGAAAATGCAAGTGTTTAACTTTCTTAGCCAGAGAAACTATGTTGTATTAAATCTTTAGCCTCCTATCATACTCATGTTTTTCAGAAAACAATTTACAAAATCTAATCTAACCCAACCTCTTTGTTTAGGTATAAAGGAACAGAGGAACTGAATGGTTAAACATCTTGTCTAAGATTACGCTCTTACTGGCAGAAATTGATGTCAACTCAGATATGCTGACATAGATATATATGCTGTCTCATCTCCTTGGTCACCCTGTGTTCATTAATCATTATTCTGTAACTGTAAATTAAGTATTTTTTTCCCAAACATACTAGCACTTATCAGAAAATTATCCTCAGATTTGGTAGACAGCTACAGTCACTTGAAGGGTTTCCGTCTTTAATAATGACAGTTTTTGGTATGTTAGTAACTAAATCATGCTGAAAGAGATTGATTGTCCTCCATAATGAATGGTATGTAGTGCTTTTCCAGTGAAGTTTCCATAAAGCATAAAGTCAAATATTTGTCTCAGTTCCCAAGACTTAAATTAGATAAGCAGTTTCACCTATACCACCAGATGTCATGTCAAACCTCCAGTTTCATTTTAAATTTCTGCTTTTTTCATTTGCCCTGTCCTCTAAGAAATCAAACAAAATAGTCTTAGAATTCCTTATATTCAAAGTCACTTAGAGTAGTGAAATCAATTTTTATCAGTCTTCTTTTTGCTTATCTGATAATTTGGAAAACTCAGCCAAAGCTTTTTTTTTTAATGAATAAGGCAAATGAAAAAAAAAATGAAGCCAACCGTGTTTTTCCATACTGTATGGGAGTAAGTCATTCAGTAGTGAAACAATCCTCATTTCTGAATGAAGGATTATTGTAGGTGGAGCCATTCATGTACCTTCAATATATTCATTTTATGGAATTTTACCAACCCATTATACAGCATACAGTCCTGACTTTCAAAAATCTCATAATTTCAAAAGAGAGATAGATACATAAATAAGCAAATAGAATGCAGTGTCATAAGTGCTATACCAGAAGTGTGTACAGGTGCGAGGAGAGTGGAGAAATTCCAGGGAACCTAATGTCAAGCCTGTGAGGAAGAACTTTAGCACCATTTCTCATTCTTTTTCCAACTTTCTTTCCTTTTCTGTTTAAAAGAATTAGAGGGAAAGGTGATTAACATATATGTGCTAGAAAGGCATGGGTATGAGTGTATGTGTGCACGCCAGTGTTTGTATGTATGTGTCTGTATACATTACTAACATTTACCCCAGTCTGAAAAAAGTTTGTTAAAAGAAAAAATTATAAATGTTATTGCCAGGATAATAACTGCATTCAAAGGAAGGTCATTGGTATCCACAGTCATTGATTATTCTGCATATGAAGAAACAAGCCCACTCATTGAACCAGCCCCCATTAGCAACCCCTACTTGTCAATGCTAACATGGAATGCATTTTCTTTCTTGCCTATAACTCACTCTTCAGAAATTTTATTTGGCTTTCCCAGTGGCTACTTAGAATACAGAGGGAATCTAAGCAAAGGCTCTAACCCTCTCTCTTACAGGTTCAATAAACACTCTAACCAGTCATTCATGTAGCTTGATGACTTGTCCTTCCCTGGATTGTCTTGTTGCTAAAATTCAGACAGGATGCCAGACAAACTTAAGCATACGCTGAGAAATAAAGTTATAAGTTAAATCATTTTGTTCTGTTGGGGACTCATGAGCAAGAATCACTTACTAGCTTTTTAATGATAACATTTTTAGAATCATACAGAGATAGCATTCTTTTCAATAGCTAATTATCAGGGAAAATAAAGAAAACTCAACCTAAGCCATGTAAATTTTAAATCATATTTATGCATAAATCCCATATAATGGAACAAACCTAAGACAGCACCATCTTTTCCATTCTCCTTGTAAATAGATAACAGTAAATATGACAGTATTGGACAACAGAAAATAAATGTGATAAAAATGAGTTAATTGATAATATTGAAACCTTTTTCACCATTTATAATTTAGTTTATCAGGTACTGGCAGTAAACTTGAGTGTCTGTTCTGAAACTCTTTATTATCCTTCCCTATCTGTAAAATCTGTAATTAAAGCAGTTGGTATTAAAATAAGCAAATAACAAAAAACAGAGGCCAAGCCCACCACACACTACTTCCCTAAACCACCAAAATTCATTACGTTTTACTGGAGGTTCCATGACCTGGATTTTATGTGTTTTCTTGTATAAAGTACAGGGTAAGCATACAGACATTAAGAGGAAAACAAATTTCACTAACCCTGTTTCACCATAGTGACGGAGAGAGGGCATTACCTGGAAGAAGTAAGATTTACCACAGCATCTCAGCTTTTTCATCCTGTACCATACCTCTTCCCACATTCTCAAGTGTACTAGGGTTCTCCGGAGAAACAGAACCAATAGGATATATATATATACACACACACAGATAAATAGATACGTATATAATATATATGTTATATATATATATATATTTTCTTTTCTTTACTTTTTTGAGATGGAGTCTCACTCTGTCGCCCAAGCTGCAGTGCAGTGGTGCGATCTCGGCTCACTGCAATCTCTGCCTCCCAGGTTCCAGCAATTCTCCTGCCTCAGCCTCCTGAGCAGCTGGGAATACAGGCGTGCACCAGCACACCTGGCTAATTTTTGTATTTTTTAGTAGAGACGGGGTTTCACTATATTGGCCAAGCTGGTCTTGAACTCCTGAACTCATGATCTGCCCACCTCAGCCTCCCAAAGTGCTGGGATTACAGGCATTATCCACCACACCCGGCCATATATATTTTTTATTTATAAGCACATACATGTTTTATATATAGACACATTATACACACACATATACACACACATACACACATATATATATGCAAAAAGTTATTTTAATGTATTGGCTCACATGATAATGCAGTCTAGGCCGGGCGCGGTGGCTCACGCCTGTAATCCCAGCACTTTGGGAGGCCCAGGTGGGCAGATCACGAGGTCAGGAGATCAAGACCATCCTGGCCAACACGGTGAAACCCCGTCTGTACTAAAAAAATACAAAAATTAGCCGGGCGTGGTGGCACGTGCCTGTAATCCCAGCTACTTGGGAGGCTGAGGCAGAAGAATCGCTTGAACCTGGGAGTCGGAGGTTGCAGTGAGCCAAGATCGCCACTGCACCCAGCCTGGCGACAGAACGAGACCCCATCTCAAAAAATAAAAAATAAAAATAAATAGATAAGGCAGTCTGAGTCTCATGATCTGTTATCAGCAAGCTGGAGAAGAAGGAAAGTCAGTGATAGAGTTCTAAGGCCTGAGAGCCAGACAGCTGATGGTGTAGGTTTCAGTGTAAGTATGAAGACCTGAGAACAGGAGCTCCAAGGGCAAAAGAAGATTGATATTCCAGATCCAGCAGTCAGTCAGATAACCAGCCAATCATCTTTTCCTGTACATTTTTTTTCTATTCAGGATCTAAATGGACTGGGTGATGACCACCCAAATTGGGGAAGGCAATCTATTGAGTCCACCAATTCAAATGTTAGTATCTTCCAGAAACACCTTCAAGTGCACCCAGAAATAATGTTTAATCAGCTATCTGATTTCCATGACCTAGTCAATTTGACACATGAAATTAACTATCACACCAAGTCTGTATCATAATTTGTAAAAGCCCATGAAAGCTTTATGTTATCATATTTCCCTTAAGCCTCCTATATATTCTGTACTATATACTTAATATTTACTTGGATTAGTAGGAGTGTGCTGGGGAATCAAAATTTTACAGTGGACATCTAGACTGTTTGCATTTAAATCTGCTATTACTATATGAAACATGAAGCTGAAAATAGACTTATGGGTCAGGTTACTTTCATCTTCAAATAACAATAGTAAGACTTAAGCATCCAGGCATCCAGATCCCTGGTTTTATTGTACCTTTCATATGATGATCTTCAGTATATTGCCTTTGTAGTAGATTGACCTCTTACTGGAAGAAATTGATGTCAACTCAGATATGCTGACACAGATATATCTGTTCCCTCATGCTCCCAAACGGGCTGCGGTAGTGGCATATATTGCTTCGGTACGCACTGCAGCCAGAGCTAGTAGAAACTGGTTGTTTTCTTTATCAACAATGCTATGGAGTTAGACTAAGAATTCAATAGTATTCCTAGTTACATACCATAATACTCTTCCATTTCCAATACTGGATGCCCATTGACATGGATTCTGCTATCTTTGTATTATAGTGATTACTTTTTTGATGTTAATAGGGTTAATAGATAAACAAGAGGTGCATACCAGATCAAATAGCTACCTATCCACAAGATTACTCGGAAAAGCACAGGATTTATTTGTTACCTATGCAGCCAAAGTTGCATACCCTTTAATCACATCATTCTATCACCAGTATTATTGAAACCACAAGAGAGGTAAAAAGACATCTTTATAATTAGGGGCATATTAGTAGACATAAATATTGACTCTCTGTTGTGGGCCTGAAGATACTTTAGTCTAATTTTAGTGACTTAGGGAAAATGTGTGACTCTTTTAAGCCCACAAATAACTGTACATCATGGATTTATTTTCAGTGATTTCCAGGTTTAGACATTTCTGTTCTCAGAAGGTTCCTGCAAAGTCAACTTCTGTATTCAACATAAAGTATAAATTTCACTTTACTTCCTCATATACGGAAAATTTCTATATTGTTATTTCAAGTGACAGGCAGTAAATTGGCAAATTCACAGCCCAAGATCACAGTAGCCCTAACTATATCAACCTTTTTATTCTTGATATTTCCCAGAAGGTCCAAAATTTGTGTGTCTTTTTAGTGGAATTGTTATTGTTTGTTGTGTCACAACAAACAAATGATACCAGTTCTCAAATATTAGGATTATATTGCTTCAAATAGTGACTTTCTACCAATTAATTTATTCAAGTGGAACTTGGCGTAACCTTAACAGATAAAGGTCAAGAATATATGACGAGAATATATTTATCAGTGATATGATCAAAGGTTAAAAAGTTTAATGAGCTGAGTTATGAGGAGATATTATAAGGCAGAAATAAATTGAATATGAGTAAAAAAATCAATAAAGTTCAGTGAAAATCTGAAGAGAAAGTTAAATAGAGTTAGTCACGATATATCTACATTCCTACAGTGTTATTCTTAACCAAAAAAGTGCAAAACATTCCAACTCAACATTATTAAAAATATGTACATACTGTTACCATTTTACTCTGAAATACGTCACCTTATAGCTATGACAAAGACCTGAAGTAGATTAGCAAATAACATGACAATGGGCAAAAAATAGACCATTTTAATAGCATGACCAATTACATTTCATACAAGACCTAGGTAAATTCAACAGCAAGAATGCATGAAAAATCAGAATTATCACCTCTTTGTCATTTACCAGCACAAAACAACCATGTTCCTCAAGAAATAGAGACAAGATAGAATCAAATTTGAAACAAGATACTGCGTATAAATTATTCCCATCAATGCCTTATGAGTCTCATTAAGCTTTCTCTCTAAGGAAGGATGATACAATCATTTACATCATAGGATTTATTCAATTTTTTGCCTATTCCATTTTCATTATTATTAATCCAAGAAATCTGGAAAAGATATTACTGTTCCAAGTTGCTTTCACGTATGACTAGCTTAACAACAGGAGATCTCAGATTGTTTAAGGACACATTTTCTTTTAGATAAGGCAACATTTTCACAGAATTCTTTTATCAGACACTTGGCAATTCCTCCACCTTCTGAATAAGAGCCTTGCTCAGCATATGTGGGAAATGAGACACTGCACACATTGGTTAAACTAGAATTCAAATGGTTAGCCAACATGTGGAAGACATCAGCAAAAGTTATTCCAGTGATCTCACATTGGCAAATATGGTACTCTGACTGGTTCCAGAATAAACAGATCATTCGACTTGAGTGCGCAAACCCTTGTGTGAACACATGTAGACACAAAGGGCTTTGAACAGAGTAATAGGGCAGAGCATTAGCCCAAGAAAGATGGAAGATGTGAAGGTCTGGATGGTGATACTCATGAAAGATAACCCACATCATTGCTCAAATAGCTGAGTCATAAATACGGGAACTCGGTCAAAGGAAAAATATTGTAGGGGAGAAGAATAGGAAGTAGGGTAGAATTAATTTCCCACCTCACCTAAATTCCATTCATATGCACGATGAGCCACACTAAAAATTTAAGAATTGAGAAAACTTGGAATGTAAATGAACTTTTGTTAAGATTCACCTTGATAAAACATACAATTGGGGTTGCAGGTGTGGGAAAGGCAGGACTCAAAGACATTGAATGTTTAGACACGATGATACTGGTCTTTTATTTCCTGAAGGCATTTGGCTGCCTCCTTTCACTGACAAGCTCCCTAATAAATAATATTAATGTGAGAAGAAAGATACGTGTTTATTGAAAGTCCCGACCAAAGAAGCAGGAAATACCTTGGGTGTAGCCAGTCTTTGGACATTCGTCAAGAACTCCTGAGAGTTAAGACAGAGGTTTGGCTTCATGCAAGATCTTTCTAATTTGGAACATTACTTTTGATTTAGAAAGTCAGTTACTAATGTTACCAAGACTAAGAAAAATATATATACCACCCTTTCCCCATTTTTCTTTTCAAAATATCCAAGTTATATTTGCACACATTTGGGGAAGAAATTTAAGATTGCTGTTTGAGACTTTCTCTGAGTTGTAGAAAATAACATTGTACCAAGAAAAAAAAAACATTAAGTCTTTCTGCAGTCCCCACATAAAGTCATTCACTTAGTGATTTTAGATTTAATTCAGCCAATACTGTCTTAACACTCACATGAATTTATCTGTTAAATGGAGGGTATAAATCATCATAAATATTCTTAATAGGAGTTGGGCCAAAGGGCTTATTTGAACTCAGTTAATTAATTTTTAAATAGGGCACAATCTATCAATGAATTCCATATTTTTAAAAAAGTAAAGTTTAGTCACAAAGAAATTGGATGTGGGTGAGAGGACAGGATATTTACTTTATTTGTTTCTTTTGGGTTTTATTGTTTTCATTATTCTGTTTTTCATTAATGTTGCATAAAAATATTATATCGAAAACATTAAGTGCAAATTAACTTTGCTCCTTTGCTAAACTTCTAAAATAGATGTATTAGTTAAGATTCCATTCAGTGGGGTGTAAGAGACACCCAGAGTTGTTATGGCCAAAACAGAAAAGGAGTATATTTATTGCCTACATCAGTGAAAGTAAGCAATTCCCTATTGCATGTAAGAGCTGACGGTGAAGTTCTCAGAGACATAGTTTCCAGCTGACCACTTCACAATCCCTTAGGTATTGATCTTATCCTAGATTGTGTAATCTGGGCCTTACTCTGCTAAACAAAGATAGAGGAAAAGAAGAAGAAAAAGAAGCAGCAGCAAAGAACAAGCAACAAGAGGACCTTAAAGATGATTTGAGAGGATGACATAAAAAATTCCCATTTATGTGCTATTGACAAGCTCTTAGTCTTGCTGCAAAGAAGGCTGACAAATTTGTTCATTATTCTAGGTGTCTTAAATTCTATTATTATAGAAGAAGGGCACATTGCAGAATAAATAATTATCTGTCTATCCCATAATACGTCTTGTTTGGAAGCCTGTGACAGCAATCCATATTTTTCTCTTTAACAATCCAACAAAATCAACAAGCATGACCAGCACAAACAACAATCCGACATATTTATTAATATTCCATCAGAGAATAAATAGGTAAATATATTTTTACTGTGATATGTGACTTATAAATTCTAAAGAAATAATAGAATGCACCATAATGTTCACTTTAATCTAATCTTATTTGCTTTTCAAGTCCCTTGGATTTGAACAGATTTTGCCTGGGGATGCTTCAGATATGTTTACTGAGTTAGTATAAAAAACTTTAATAATCATAAGATCCAAATCCCAAAATTGGAATTTCTTTTAGGTGACATATTTTCATACACGACAGAAATGAGATCCAAAGAGTGAGTTAATCAAAATCACATAAACACTTGTTGATCTTCTGAATGTGCAAGCTGAGGACTTTTATACTTTTATATTGTGACTTATTTTTACTGTGTAAACCTGAATGTCTTGAATTTTTCTAAATGTTCTGAGTTTATATTCCAAATTTAGAATATAAAAAGATAGGTAACATGCAAGCATATAAACCAGTAAATCAAAATATAGTGGTGTTTGGTGCCCCTAAGTCTCAAAGTATATTATTTTTACTATTAATATTTGTCCAATGACTATTAAATAGTTAGTGGCCAAAGAATTATCAAAACAATAAATAAATAAAGCAGTGAAGAATGAAGTTCTTCATTGTTTCTGAATCAAAAAATCTTTTATTTAATGTTTATGATCATAATTTCAAATTCACCTCGGCTTAGGAGAGTGTTACAACATTCAGGAAAAATCAAATAAAAAACCATATGTTTGTCCATATGTGTGGAGTCAAAATGTCATGGGAAAGTTGGAGCTTTTAGAAAAGGTGGGCATTAACCTTCTTGCATAGGAAGTATTTTGATGAGGTTTGATGAGGTTAATGAGGTTGACTATTGCCTTAAACATTCTTTCTTCAGTTTTGAGTTTTAACTATCTGTATTTTTGAAACCAGAAGGAAGTGATCTTAAAAAACAAGAAAATGAAATGAGGCATATTGCCATTTTTTGTCAGGCCAGAAACAAAATTACATCTTGGAAGTACAGGTCATGACAAAATATGTTTTATTTAAAGCATGTGACTTAGGAAAGATTATCACATTAATAGAGAGAAGGGAACAGTGGCTTGCCTGATACATTTATATTTTCAAGGACAAGAGCAGTAGTAGAAAAATGTGTGAGTGTCTCCTCCTTCCTGCTGGATAATTCTGTTTACTCTTTTCAGAGACTAGATTCTCTCATCTGAGAGGAAGAAATTTAATATGTCTAAGACCTAAGCACCTGTCAAGCTACTCCAAAAGCATTTTCTAAGGGTTCTCAAAGGAAAACAACCTAAGCTTGTATTAAAAACTCTTTTAATTCCATATTCCCTTCTGATTGGCAGTAAGCAAATTAAAAATGTTGAGATCATTAGTATTTGGTGAGATTCAGTTGAGATTCAAAATGTAAACCAGTTGCCTTATTCAATATACTTTATGGTGAACATTCTAGGAATAATCTAAAACTTATGAGAAAAAATAGACCAGATATTGTTTTATAAAACTCACTAAGGCTTTTAAATATGTATTGAGAAAATTATATATTAAAAGAGAAGAAGAAACAATCTGCCTTGTATAAATGCATACATTTGAGGGTAGCTTATGCTAAATATGTTTGATATAATGAAATTCTGCTGATAAAAAAATTCTCACATATTAGTTACAAAAGTTAATTTATTTTAAAATAATTCACTCAGGGTAAGTTTATTGAGAAACTATGTTGTGCTATTTACTCTAATAGGTGCTGAAGATTCAGTGGTGACCATTTAGAATATGTCCCTGCCGCCAAAAAACTTATTTTCAACTGGTAGGTGGGGGGCAGGGGGATAAATAAGTGTACATAAAGTATTTAACAAAGTCAGCACTTAAGTCATTAGTAAACATTACCATTATAGTAATGATAATAATGAATATTACTATTATTGAAGTTGTCTATGAGGATGAAACAAGAAATGTAATTTCAGGCCGAGGGGGCCATTTCAATTTATGCCTAAATAGATCTTTATTGTGCAGTTATGTAGTGTATTGTTACAGATGGGATTCATTGGAAAAAAGAATATGAGATAGATTCACATACAAAGTATTTATTGTGAGTGCTTTTAGAATGAACACATGTGATAAGGAGAAAGAAACCAGTTGAGAAGAGAACAAAGTAGGGCTGCAAAAAAGTTATAGCTTCAGCTGGTTTTATGGGGCACTCTGAAGCCAGAGTGTTACTCCAGAGTCATTGAAATTGGGACAGGAGAGCCAGGTTTTGTCATCATTGCATCCTTCATTCATTGGTTACACACAATTAATGGAAAGGAAGCATGACCTTGGGAAAGATGGTAGTCTTCAGACAAGATAAAACCCCAGAATGTTGATGGCTGAGGGCTTTAGCCAACAACAATTTCCAAGGAGAATAATGTTTCAGTCTGAAAGCAGATCTAGATGACACAGCACATTGCCCACTACAGCTCACCCTTCATGTTGCCTAGATCTATTTGTATAATTTCTAGCAATAGTTTCTCCAGGCCTCTTGAGTGATTTTTGAGGGAAAACAATATGAGAGGAAAGTTTGTGCAAAAAACTGTAACTCCAAAGATGGAGCTGGTCATAAGGCCACAACTGATATTCAGTATTTCCTCCTTTAGTGCCATTTCTAGATTTAGCTTTGTGCTGTCCCTCTATTGATCTGGGGGACTTACCTAGTGGGGGGTGATGCAGAGCTTCACTGACAATGATCTGAGCCCTTGTCACCATGTTCTCCTCAGGCCATGCCTGCTACATTTGCACATTTACCAACAAAACTGGGGAAGGGAATGACACAAGGCCCTCAAGTGGATCCGCTGAAAGCCAATTTTCTCTTTGACCCCATTATATAATAGAAAACTCACTTTAGTTTCATCCTAGATTATGTGTAGAGAACAAATTACAGGCAGACAAGGATGAAAGCTGGAATGGTTGACTATTCAAATACAGAGAATAACATGGGTGCTTAGGCCCAGGTGGTTGTAATACAAATGGTGAAAGGTAGTCAAATTCTGTATACTTTCTGATGGCAGAGCCAACGAATTTGTTGATAGAATGGGTGTGAGTTATAAGATGAAGATCAGAGTTGTGAATGATTGTTTTCTAAAATGGGAACAAGTTGAGGACTAGATTTTTTGGCAGGAAGCTGCTTTTATGTACCAAAAGATTCATCTTAGAAACAAGACATTCTATGTTCCTATAGAATGAGATTTTTACTTCAGCAAAATATTTGACAATAATACTAATCATATTCTCTAGTAATAGTCTGTACAAACCAGTTGGCTGATATCAGATACCCTCATATACTGGGTCTATTGGCCAAATAAATTTTGAAATATTTTAGAAAACAGAATAAGAAAAGAAATTCACAAATGACTCCAGGAGACTTCTTTATCTCTTATTAGTTTTCTACTTATGTTTTCTGTTCCAGTAATACAGAACAGATAGTATTAATTGAAAAGACCATGATATCTTTCAACTTTATGCAAAATTCCTCATTCCTTACAATCTACCTTCAAAACTATGCTGTGATTTTTATTCTTCCAGAAAACCTTTCCTAACATCTCTATGTTCAGTCTTTTCTGAAGTTCTTAGGGTTGGGGATACTGACATGTTTCATGGCATTTTTCTGATTGTATTGTGATTGAATTATCTCACTGGATCTAGAGCTTCCTGAGGGCAGCCAATTGATCTGACTAGTGCCTAAATCTCCGCTACCTTGGGCATTTCCTGATACAAAGAAAGCACCTAATACATATTTGTAAAATACATAGGTGACTCCAATTTTGTTTTTAAAGGAAAGATTACTTACTACTTTAGATTGTGTTGGACAAATTTCTTGGGAGTCAAATACAGAGCAGGTGTAATTGTTCAAAATAATTACATACGTAATTAATTTTTTAAAAATGTCAATGAACTACATTTCTAGAGATTCTGATTTTGTATTTTGAAATGGGGCCTCTGATTATTTTGATGCAGATTTTTGATGGACTAAACTTATAGACTCACTGGCTTACAATTCTCAGAGAAACTAAAAAGCAAAAAAACTCCATCTAGCCAAGTAAAGTAGTATAATTGGCAGTTGGAAGTCTAAAGATGAAAGGAAGATCTGAAACCTGAATTATTATTTTTATTATAAAAGGTCAAAAAGTACTTACAACAAAAATGCTTTTAAAAAGAGCTAAAATAGAATTGCATGTGAGTAATACATAAAAGATATACCAATTTTACATTCTTATACCTACAAATTCAAGGGCTTTAATTTGAAAAAGTTCAATTAGCCAAAATGTATTGATATTTTCCATTGTTATTGTTTTTAGCCATCAAAAATTTATGATTATATAAAGGATTTTAATATCTAGGCCCCATGCATTAGAGTTAAAATTTTAATTTTCACTAATTTCACAATGAGATAATTTTTTTAAAAATGATTTAATGTTCCAAACTCTGAAAGATTGGCTTTATACATAAGAATAAGGACTATATCCATCAATTTCTTTTTCTTATGGTGAAGCACAAATGTCAGAACTCCCCAGATAAATTTATGACTTGATTCCTGTTAAGCTTGAATTGTCTTCCTATTGCTTTTCTAAGAAATAAAACAATAGTTTTTTCTAGAGGAAAACATTCCTAAAAACTGGGTGTTCTTCAAATCTATCTTTGAACCAGAGAAGAACTGACAAGCATAAGCACCCAGAGTGAAAACACATAGAGATTTATTAGACTCTGTTTTTAGCAACATGGGAAGACACGAAATTAGGATATCTCTAGGGAAAATTGAAATGCTATATGTGTTAATATTTCTAGTTCTTTGTATCAGCCAGTTCTTAGTCAATGGCTATGAGACTTTAAGTACTTTAAAGTACACAAAGCACTACCTCTAAATGTAATGTCTTTGGGAGTTTAAAAAAAATACCCCAAGGAAGTTGTTATTTTCTCAAAAGAACAGATCTCATATTTCCCCTTGCATTACTTGAACTACCTTGAGTTGCCAATAAATTGAAGCGAATTGATAAATATGTGGATAACTGGCTGGAGCCACTCAGATATGAGTATTATCCAAATCCCTTTCCAGATGTTTTTTATTTATTCTCCTGCAATACACGGGCAGGTTCCATACATCTTTCCCAAGGCAAACAATCATTTAGCAATATACCACCATCATACATTGCTGTAATATCCCAAATAAGTAAATGGGAAATAGGAATATAATTTATGATGGCTTTCTCAGTAACTCATTTTACTACTTTTGGTTTATCAAGTCAGATTTCAAATGACTTTCCTGCATCTAGTTCTTTTCTATTTTATTTCCTCTTGTAGCTACAGGCAAATTAATCTTCCTAAAACTCCACTTTGATCATGTCACCTTATATTCAAGAATCCATATAACTAATTGTGATGGTTAATACTGAGTGTCAACTTGATTGGCTTGAAGGATGCAAAGTATTGATCCTGGGTGTGTCTGTGAGGGTGTTGCCAAAGGAGATTAACATTTGAGTCAGTGGGCTAGGAAAGGCAGACCCACCCTTAATCCGGGTAGGCACCATCTAATCAGTGGCTATGACGACTAGAATATAAGCAGGCAGAAAAATGTGAAAAGAGAGACTGGCCTAGCCTCCCAGCCTCCATCCTTCTCCTGTGCTGGATGCTTCCTGCCCTCGAACATTGGACTCCAAGTTCTTCAGTCTTGGAACTTGGGCAGGCTCTCCTTGCTCCTCAGCCTGCAGATGGTCTATTGTGGGACCTTGTGATCATGTGAGTTAATACTTAATAAACTCCCATATATATATATATATTCTTATATATATATATCCATATATATATTCCTATATATATATTTCCATATGTATATTCCTATATTCCTATATATATTCCTATATATATTTATATGTATTCCTATATATATTCCTGTATATATATTCCTGTATATATTCCTGTATATATTCCTACATATATATTCCTATATATATTCCTGTATATATATTCCTGTATATATATTCCTATATATATTCCTATATATATTCCTATATATATATTCCTATATATATTCCTATATATATTCCTATATATATTCCTACATATATATTCCTACATATATATTCCTATATATATATTCCTACATATATATTCCTACATATATATTCCTATGTATACCTATGTATATATTCCTATGTATATATTCCTATGTATATATATTCCTATGTATATATATTCCTATGTATATATATTCCTATATATATATTCCTGTATATATATTCCTGTATATATATATTCCTATATATATATTCCTATATATATATATTCCTATATATATATTCCTATATATATATATTCCTATATATATATTCCTATATATATATATTCCTATATATATTCCTATATATATTCCTACATATATATATTCCTATATATATATTCCTATATATATATTCCTATATATATTCCTATATATATATTCCTATATATATATTCCTATATATATATTCCTATATATATATTCCTATATATATATATTCCTATATATATATTCCTATATATATATATTCCTATATATATATTCCTATATATATATTCCTATATATATATTCCTATATATATATATTCCTATATATATATTCCTATATATATATATTCCTATATATATATTCCTATATATATATATTCCTATATATATATTCCTATATATATATATTCCTATATATATATTCCTATATATATATATTCCTATATATATATTCCTATATATATATTCCTATATATATATTCCTACATATATATATTCCTATATATATATTCCTACATATATATATTCCTATATATATATTCCTACATATATATATTCCTATATATATATTCCTACATATATATATATATATTCCATTAGTTCGGTCCCTCTAGAGAACTCTAATACACGAATCATTACTTATAAATTAAAATATTTATAAGTAATTATAAATCTTACCTGGTCATACCTTTAATCACACTATCTATTCATTCTTATCATACTTTTTTATTGAACCTCAATTGGGGTTGATTAAGAATCATGGCCACAATGTTTTACATCTTCTTCTATTAAGAAGTAGCATCGTTTCCCCACTCCTTGAATCTGGACTGCTGACATAACCTGCTTTCATCAATACATACAGTAGAAGTGATATTGCACAACTTCTAAGGCTGGGCTTTAGGGCCTTCGAAGATTCTGTGTTTATCCTCTTAAGATATGACCCTGAGAATGCTCCATAAGGAAGGCAGTCTAACCTAATGCAGGAGGAGAGGCCATGTGGAGGACAGATGAAGCATCCTTGCGGATGGCCAGTACAAATTGCCAGATGAGCTGACCCTCCACCTAAGCACAGCCACAGGAGTAAACCTAGGTGAAACCAGAAGCAAAACTGCCCCTCCTGCCCCCAAAATTGTGATGACAATAACAATATAAAGTTGTTTTAAGCCATGAAGTATTTGTTGGTAAGTACTGGTAGTTTCTTACAAGGAAAAGTAGTTGATGCATCAGGCATGTGCTAGAAGCATTTCAAAGTGCTAGGTATTCATTAATAAGAGGTAGACAAGGACCCTCATTTCATAGAGCTTAAAGCCTAGAAAGAGAATAAGGATATATATAAATAAAAAATGGACTAAAACACCATAAATAAGCATTTCAAGTAGTGATACATTTTTGCATGGGAAATTTAAAGAGGATATGTAAAAGAGATAGAAAGAAGGCATGGAAAACACGTTCTGATGTAATAAATCAGGAAACCAGCACTAAGTCAGGCCCATACAAGCCTTTTCATTCAGTGGCATAATGTTTTAATTTTGTTTCTGTTGTTTTGCTTTTAATAAATGTGAATACTTTTAACTAAAACATTCCCTCTTAATGTAGATGATAATCTTTCCCAGGCCCTAGTATCTTACGTCTAGACACTTCATATATTTTTTTATTCTTCTGGTTCTGAAGGTGCCTTTTGTCTAGAATGTTTTGGTTTGTATAATTCTGCCCAAATACACCCTGGTGTTTCTTTATCTCTACTCCAACAGCTCTGCTCCACCTTTAAAACTCAGTAAAATCTCATTTTTTTCAATAAAACCACCACTCCATCCCCCCAAGCATAACCTCAAGAGAACATTCTCTCTTTGAAATTGTAAAATTATAACATCCTCTCTCAGTAAAGAGCATAACACCTATTTTGGTGTTATGGCAGTTCTGGTGAAGATTAGAGATGATTTATATAAACTTTTCTGCATAGCACCTGCCACAGCACAATTAAAATAAATGATAGAAATCATCATCGCCATGATCATCATTATTATTATTGTATTGAATCCCCTGCTCATTCAAATATTATTTATTTAGTGCCTTTAATACACCAACTATAAGGCTAGATGCTGTGAAGACAGAAATGAGTTATCTTTCTATCCTAGAGAATTATGCTGGGGTGTTGAGCAGAATCAGTGCAGCACTTAGATCAGGGCACCTCGGGCTTTATCCTGAATCCTATGCCTTAGAGAAAGAGCTCCTGTCTCTCTCCAAGCCATGCCCCTCCCCATGGGGTCAGTAGTCTACAGGGCCAAGAAACATGCCCACCCAGTTGCCCCTTCTAGACCAGGGCTTCTCAAATTGTCTATGGTGAAGAACCAATTTTATTTTGTCCTGTAATTTCCAATCTGCTGTTTACAAAACTTTTGTAAAATATGATAAAAATTAATTACTAGAGAAATGAAACCTTAAAGGTTGCATTCGTAAAATGCAACATCTAATTTTTTATTGTTAGATCCAACAAAAATTAAATTATTTTGCCAAATTGCTATCAAAGTTTCTACATCCTTACATCAATTCCTGCCCTTATATCGTTGCAGAACAATAACAAACTTTCCACAAACTGACAGTAGTTTGTAGACTGCATTTGAGTAGCACTGTAGCAAAAACTATGTTTAGGATCCTAGGACTCCAGAATTTCATTGAAAAATAAACAACAGTAACAGATGTTTGAGTTAAGAAACCATAGCAGAAAGGCAAAATACAGAATGAATTTAGGAATTATTACTGAGGTAGAAATGGAGGGTACCTAATTCTGCCTCTAATATTTATTGGATTTTTATCATTTAAGTTTATCCTAAATAAGAATCTCTTTGTGTGCCTGTAAGATGTGGCAGGAATTAGCACACATTTGTGCTTAGACTAGCAGTAGTATAGGGTCTCAATGGTAATTTAGGACTGTCATACTCCCTCACCTCACACCAGTTCCAACATTTCTCCATTGTTCCTGTTTATGTCTCTCTCTCTTATCTTCCTCACTTACCAGAAGGTAAGAACTACTTGTTCAGTCCTTTGAATTCCCCATACCGCAGATTACTATTCCTTGCAGACAGTCAACATGGAAGGCTATGAAAAGTGAAAGGCTGGAGTTCCCGAACTGTGTACCAAATTCATTCCACTAAGCCATGATAAATTTATAAGGTCACTATGGGAAAGTTTAAATACCCCAGGGAAGTACAACAACAACTGTCAGACACCTCAGAAACTATTAGGTCTAAGTAGCTTATGGTTTCAAAATGAGATCACACTGCTTTCCTTTTGGTGATGCCATAACTATGCAAAAATCTGTGGAGGTTGCTAAGATACAAATTAAGGACCATGTGAAAATCAATGTGGAACAAAAATTATGCTGATAGGATCCAATCTGATTCCAAGCTTTGAGAAGCTGTGTAGTGCCCAACAGGTATACACATCTCATTGTGGTATGTGATTGTGGTTGTGTAAACATGAAATAAAAATATTTTTTCATTGAATTTATTTTTTTTTAAATGGCTACTAAGTTCAGAGGACATAAATGCTAACTAACATTCTTGGACATAACTACTTAGTGAGTGAAACTGTGTGGTGTGGTATTTCTTCTGGACTGGGGCATTGTAAAAAATTAGTTGAATAGTAAGGATGCCATAAACCAAGAAAATCAGGGAGTCTCTTGTATAAGATCTTTAAATCCCTCCTTTATTGCTTAATGATTGCAAGGGCATGGCCATTTTTTTATCAAATAGGGCTTCTCGTATTATCTACCCCCAAGGTTTTCTATAAGGATTAAGTAAAATAATTCTTAGATCATTGTCTGGTATATAGCAAGCTCTCAATAAATGTTAGCTATTATTATTTTTTGTTTTCAACTCCACCTCACATATTTTCAAGGCACCAAGGTACTTCAGAAACCCAGTATCACTGCTAATGTTTTGTGGCTTAAAAAAATCCCTCAATCGGTGGGGTGTGGTGGCTCACGCCTGTACTCCCAGCACTTTGGGAGGCCAAGGAGGGTGGATCACGAGGTCAGGAGATCGAGACCATCCTGTCTATCATGGTGAAACCCCATCTCTACTAAAAATACAAAAAATTAGCTGGGCGTGGTGGTGGGCACCTGTAGTCCCAGCTACTTGGGTGGCTGAGGCAGGAGAATGGCATGAACCTGGGAGGTGGAGCTTGCAGTGAGCAGAAGTCATGCCACTGCACTCCAGCCTGGGTGACAGAGTGAGACTCAGTCAAAACAAACAAACAAACAAAAACAAAAACAAAAACAAAAAAACCTCAATCTATTAAAAATATAAGTATATTCTAATAGAAACTATAGGTACCCCCCCTACCTGTTATAGGATGAGATAATTAGATGAATGGATGCATTAGACTACATTTTTCTTGTTTTGTCATTTTCCATTTTATTTTGAAAAGGTAGTTTTACAGAAACTGGCAGAGGTGCTGCTAAGAACACAGCTGGATAGAAATATATTATGAACAAAGCTATAAAAAGACAGCTTCTCTATTTGTCTGAATCTCTCAGCTACATGGTCAGTGATGCTTAACAAGGAAGACTAAAAATACGTATAGCTATAGCTTTATGGAATCGGCAGGCAGGACGCCATTAGTATGACAGCATTTTGCTTCAGCCTCAGGTAAAAGCAACTGCCTGCTTGAAATCCTTTCCTGAGAGTGAATAAAGCAGGTGGAAGTGGAGAAGCTGAGTTGATATTCAAGCTTACTTCCAGGTGGGAGAGGTCAATAAGGGTAACCATAAAGAACTCTCCAAGCCAGAGCCAAACCACTGCCTCCTGCTAAAATGTGTTCTCTTTGCAGCTGTTTCCATGTATTTATCAATCAAATAAAAAGACAGTGCCAAAGTGTAACTGTCCACCAAGACCTCTCTTTTCCTCATCCTGCTGAATTTTCTTAAATGTCCTCTTTGCTCTCCAGATTTACATCTAGAATATGTGGTCGCTTATGCTCTTGCTCATCCCATACCATGTCCTTTTCTTGACTTTCTAAAGCAAGAGTCAGCAAACTATTTTTGTAAAGTGTAGGAGGTTAAATATTTCAGGCTCTGTGGGCCACACAGTCTCTGTTGCAACTACTCCAGCTCTGCCACCACTATACAAAAGCAGCCATAGACAATATAAACATGAATGCTCTTCCAGCAAAGACTTATTGACAAAACCAGGCAGTTGTTTGGACTAGGCCCATGGGTCATAGTTTGCCAACCCCCGTTATAAGGTAAAAAAGAGAATCTAAATGAGTGATATGACTACCCAAATGGACTTAGGGTTTGAGGGTATTAAAGCAATTTTATTTTATTTATTTTTTTATCATACTTTTAAGTTCTAGGGTACATGTGCACAACGTGCAGGTTTGTTACATATGTATACATGTGCCATGTTGGTGTGCTGCACCCATTAACTCGTCATTTGCATTAGGTATATCTCCTAATGCTATCCCTCCCCCCTCGCCTCACCCCATGACAGGCCCTGGTGTGTGATGCTCCCCTTCCTGTGTCCAAGTGTTCTCATTGTTCAGTTCCCACCTATGAGTGAGAACATGTGGTGTTTTGTTTTTTGTCCTTGTGATAGTTTGCTGAGAATGATGTTTTCCAGCTTCACATTTCTATAAAGGACATGAATTCACCCTTTTTTATGGCTGCATAGTGTTCCATGGTGTATATGTGACACATTTTCTTAATCCAGTCCATCATTGATGGACATTTGGGTTGGTTCCAAGTCTTTGCTATTGTGAATAGTGCCACAAGAATTGAAAGCCAAGAAGCCAATGACTAATTCTCATTAATTCACTCATTCTTACAAATTGCATTGCTTGTATGCTATAAACAAAACACTGATTTGAATAAACTCCAGTGCTGCATTATATCCATGTTAGCATGGGATATTTATTTGCTACTCATGGTGTTTTCTCCTATAATGAAAGAGCTCTTTCCTCTTTCTTTCCTCTCATTCATTCTTCCCAAGAGTAGAACAGTGGTTTAATATGATTAGTGATTTTGAAATAAAATAATGGGCATGTATAGTTTAACACCTTTCTCTTGCATTATGTTTGGAAGTGAGTTGCTCCAGAAAACTAATACTCTTTGCTTCTGGAGAGGGAGGGAGGATCTGCCACAATTATGTGAGTCTGCCTGGTTTGGGGGATAAGTTTTAGCTCATATGCCTTCAGATACAAGGTATATCTTACTATTTAAACTTTATCAATCATAAGGGTGATATTTTGGTGCCCATAAGGTTTACCCTTTGTCTTGTTTCTTAATCACTTTGGAACTCCGTCAAGAAAGAAGGATACTCTATAGTGGGCTGCTTTAGAGACCTCAGAATTGATCAAAACAATCACGGACAGTGTTCCCAAAGAAACCACAGAGGGGCACAGGTATTTATTGAGAAAAATAAGGAATTATAAACTGATAAGAACCTAATGGTGGAAATCAAAATAGCCAACAGGGAATATAACAAATGGATGTTGTCTAGTCTTGTGAGTGGGAAGGTAGTGAGAGTTGTCAGAAACAGACTCTATGAGGAAGAAACATTTGAGTTAAGCTGCAAAGGATGAATAGGCTAAATAGGCAAGAATAAGGCTAGATGGCTTTCTGAGTATTGAAAATAGCATGCAAAAAGGCTCTGATAACAACAACAACAAAATCATATTTCATGGTCAGTTTTGCCTAAAAGTTGGATAGAGATAAGAGGTGAGAGATGATGGTGAAGATGCAGAAGGAGCCAGTTCTTGGAGGTGCTTATACGCCACTTAAATATTCCAGGTGTTATTTAAAGAGCAATGGGGAGCTATTGAAGTTTTAAGTTTTTAAATGGTTCTAGATAGTACCATTCTCAGATCGAATTGAAGAAATACTCTAGATACTTGGACAAATAGAGTTTAATTAGGAGCAAAAGTAGATGGCTATTGAAGATTCAAAGGCCTAATGAATAATCCTTAAGCCCCCATCACCTTTTTGTTCCTCTTAACATTGCTTGATGGTCTTGTTTTATATTTTACTGAGAAGATGAAAGAAATCAGCTGAAAACGTTCACACACCTCTATTAAATTGCCTGTGTCTCTATCTATATTCTGTTCCTCTCTCTTTGAAACTATGGAGAAAAGGTTTATCCTTCTATTTAAGACTAACTCCACTATCTGTTAATTAGATCTCATTCCCACATACCCCACCAATCATCAGCTTTTCCATTTATCTGCTCCCTTTATTATCAAAGCTTTAGAAGTTAACTTTACTTACTAACCACTTTTACTGCTCCAGTTTTCTGTAGAAAACTCCAGTGATGCTTTAATTTCTATCAATCTAACCGCTTTTATGAAAGTCACCAATATCTGCTTTAAAAAATTCAATCCTATTTGACCTATCAGTATTTGAAATATTTGATCACTACCACCTTCATGAAACACTTTTCTCTCTTAGTTTCTACCTAGGATTCTACTTCCTCTTCTTCTCTCCTCTATATTATTGGCTGATCTTTCTGCTTCAATATCCAAACTTTTAAAAATTAGAATGCCCCAAGGCTGAGTCCTTACATCTCTTTTTTTTTTTAACTTTCCTTCATTTCCTTTCCCTTTCCTTCCTTTCTGTTTTTTTGTTTGCATTCCTTCTCTGTCTGAATAAACTTCCTTGCTATTTTCATTAACTCTCAAGACTTCACATATCATTTATTTTCTGTTAACTTCCAATTTAAATCACATCCCCAAATACCAAACCGATATGCCCTACTGCTTGTTCAAAATTCAATCTCAATTGATCACTTATCTTCCCTACAGATTATAAAAGTGCCCTTCTCATAGAATTTCTCAGTACATGCAAGCTCTATTTCCTCTATTTCAGACCAAAACCTCTTGGTGCTCTTCATTCCTCTATGTCTCTCCCATCCACATCCAATTCAGTAGGAAATACTTTAGGCCATACTTTCAAAATGGGACCAGAATCAAATGACTTTTCTGTTTCTCCACAATTACCTCCTGGTCTCAAGTCAATTCTCATATCTTTCTAGACTACATGCTCTACCCTCGAACTGTTCTCTTAGCTTCTGTCTTTGACTCCCTACATTTCTCCACATACCAGACAGGAACATCTCTGAAAAAGTGAATGAGAAAATGACATTTTTGTTCAAACCCTCAAGTGATTTTCTATCTTTGAGTAAATTAGAAAGATCTAACCCTAGTCTACCAGGCCCTAAATGGTCTAGCCACATATCCTATCACACTTCCCCTCTCTCACTGAACTGCAGCTATGCAGGGATCTTTGATGCTCCTTGAACACATCTTTTACCTTGGAGTCCATATACAAGTTGTTTTATTTTCTGAATATTCTTCCACCACATAGCTGTGTTTTTCTCTTACAATGGTTCAATATGATATATTTTTTTCTTTCTTTTTCTTGAATTTTTGGTTTTCTTTTAGTGATGCTTCATGGTAAGACATATTTAAAAGGTATTTTAGGAGAGACTTATAAATTAGTTACATAAATACACATACATAAACCCTAATAAATTACAACAAAAAACTACAAAACAAGGTGTAGTGTCATTTTTACTTTGTGAAATACTCACTTGAAATTTTCTTTCTGGATTCTACTTTTTTATACAATTTATTACAAATGCTGGCCTTCACTCACTGAATGGATTATATGACTCTAATTTTCAGTTTAAAAAAAGCTGCCACATAAAATGGTATGTGTCCAATGGTAATTATTTATTGGATTTATTCTGCTTTATTGTTTGTAATAACACTTATTTTCATCTGATGTATCAGATATTTACTTATTTGTTTACACCCTGCACCCTTGCCCCACTAGAATAAACACTCATGAGTGCAGGAACTCTGTTATCTTCAGAGCTGTGTGTTCTGTGTCTATTATTACAATAACAGACTCTTAGTAGGGCCTCTATAGACATGTGTTGATAAACTGAAACATGAAAGTATTCATGAGATAGTTAGTAGGCTAAACTGAAAAACATTTGCAATAGATTAGATTTAAGGCATTAAGAAGAAGTTGCAAGAATCTGCTTTATGATTCTATCTTACAATTAGTTAAATAGTGATTCTATTCCCCAAGGGAGAATATCCAGCTTGGGACAAAGGATCTGCAGGACGAATATGATTTTAATTTTGAACAAGTTGAGGTTTAGTTGCTTTGGAAAATCTAAGTGAAGACACGGAGCCCTAAATCACCTGAGTAAAATCTGCACAAGTTCTAGTAAAGATATTCAAATCCAAAAGTTGAAGTTCAGTATGACATTTTAGTACTTTTTTTCTTTCCCATTTCTCTTTCCCTCCAGAGCTTTTTTTCTTAAAAATCACAAATCTAAGAATATAGATTACCTCCTCTTCTACATGTTTTGAAATATGAGGTTATACTTTCTCATTTAGAAGCCACAGAAAATCATATTTAAAAAATTTTAACTTTTATGGCTATACACATAAATAAGGAGAAGATGAAATTTCCTCCAATTTCCCTGACAAAACATATAGGAATTCACAATATTATTGTCAGAGAGATATTTGACTTTATAACTCAGAAATTGGATGGGGCAGATATGAGATAAATCAGGGCCAGTGACTTTTCAAGCTATTGAGATGAATAAATTTTACTGAGTTCAGGCAATGCTATTGCAGGGGCTGAAATCCTGGGCTTTCTGGCCAGAAGGATCTACGAGTGGGATCGTGGGTGAGTCAAGAAGTGGTATCCTTGGGTCTAATAAGGAAGGTGATCAATATTGTCTTTCAAGCCCAGCCACCATCTCCAGGGCTATGCCTCTCTCCTGTCTAAGCTTGCTCTTAACTGAAAACAAAAAAAGTTAGAAAAACAATAAAAATAAAAGATTTTTTGAAGACAACTTGTGTCAACATTCTCTGAATGTTCAATAATAGTATTTATACATTATAGAAAATATACAGTTTTGATTAAATATGCTCAAGAATTGCAAAGTTAAACAATCATATAGGTTGACTTACTACAGAACTCTTCAATATGTGACAATGTGCATTTTAAGTCTCTGAGAAAATTATCTAATATTTAGATTATCCAAAACATTTTTGACAATGAAATCTTTTGTTTTTTCAGGAAACATTTTAATACATAATTTATGGGACATATTATATTTTTGAGACATACTGGTACGAATTATTTTGTGATGGCTGCTATATTAAAAATAACATTCTTGAAAATGGAAATATCACCAAGAAAGACCCGGATTATTGCAAAAAGATCATTGGGCTTAATTTTCATTCTCAAGTCAGGCAGTGAACATTGTGGCTTTTTATTTGTAAAAAGAGATAGCAGTTATCCTTGAATAGAGAACCAAAAAGAAGAAAATATTATGTTCCGCAGAGTTACAGAGTGTTTATAGATCTGAAGAGATTTAATTTGTGAGTATTTATTTTTCCCTAAAATTTTTCCCATTTCATTTTATTCACCTTTTTCTCTAAACTTAAAAAGCACTGATGAATCACTCATTCTCATTTAACTCAGGAATTATTACCAGGGAACTCTTTCACATCTCAAAATGGAAACCATTTAAGACCTTCTGCAATATTTATAATTTGCAAACACAGCTTTCTAAATTAAGTTCAACTTTTAAAAATATCTATGGCTAGAATTTTAATGGCTCATTTGCGAGAAAATTTTCTTTATCTCAATTAAGGCAGGATTTCTTACCAAAGCTACCACATTGTTTCTACCCCCTCAAGCATTTATCCACCTAGTTACAAACAATCTAATTACACTCTTTGAATTATTTTTAAATGTACACTTAAGTTATTATTGACAGTAGTCACCCTCTCGTACTATCATCAAATAGTAGCTCTCATTCATTCTTTCTATTTTGCTGTACCTTAACCATCCCCACCTCATCTGCACCTCCTCCCCACTACCCCTCCCAGACTCTGGTAACCATCCCTTTATGCTCTATGTCCATGAGTTCAACTGTTTTGATTTTTAGATCCCACAAACAAGTGAGAACATGCAATGTTTGTCTTTCGGTGGCTGGCTTATTTCACTTAACATAATGATCTCTAGTTCCATCTGTGTTGTTACAAATGACTGGATCTCATTATCTTTTATGACCAAATAGTACTTCATTTTATATATATAAATATATATATATATGTGTATGTGTGTATATATATATACACACACATATATGTACATATATATGTGTATATGTATATATGTATGTGTATATATATATATAAAACATTTTCTTTATCCATTCATCAGTTGATGGCAACTTAGTTTGCTTCCAAATCTTGGCTATTGTAAACAGTGCAAAGGTACTACATTTACAGAGTAGATAAGAACTGGAGTACCACCTGTATGTTTCTATCTCCACATTTTGGGTAGTCAGATCAAAATGTACTCATTAGACATAGAAACGATCTGGTTGCAGAAGGGAGGCTCGATCACAGGACTACCAGGAATTTTTCTATTGTTGTTACAGATAACAGTGCAAAGATAACAGTACTAAAGATATTTCTAAAATTAGTGCTTGGCTTTACTTGAGTTTTTCATGAAAATTTGAGCAAGATGATTAAAGGGGGAAAATTGGTGTCTCTTTTTTAAGGTGAAACATGAAGATGATGGTGGACAGGTGAGCTACGCAGTTCGTGGAAGAACCAGGTACGTAACATTGCTGTAAAGTTTTGAGATAATTTCAGTGCTATAAATGCTGTAGCATATTTAAAATACTGTTGTTATTTTCTAACTATACAATAATGCCTAAACAAGTTGCTACGTAGGAATCATCCTGTACTTAAAAAACAAAAACACAAAAAAAACCCTCTGACTGTTGATAAACCTGTATCCAACCATAGCACACAAAGCTAAACGAGAGAAATTTAAAACTTTATAGTGTTTCACTTGATTATTCAACCAATACTACTCAACACTTGCATGTGAGGAACCATGCCAAAGTGAGGGGGAAAAACACTCAAAAAAGATTGGAGGGAACAGTTTGTGGTACTGACATAGAGTTTAGAACTGTACTGATTCAACCAACCAGACTAGAAAACCTCATTATTTAGGGGGCATTTGTTGAGTAGAACACACAGAGGCTTTTGTCTCAGAAGTGGGGAAAAATAGCCCTAAAGGAAGCATAGTCCTGTTTCCTCCTAACAAATCTTAAAAGTAAGATCTTCTCTTTCTACCTCCAAAATCAAACTCTTTCCAAGTTTGTACTCCAGAAGAAAGCTTTGAGCCTTGAATTATGCCCTAGAAGAAAGCTAAAAAATACTAATAGGAATTTAAAAAGAAAAAAAATCTAGCTCCCAATAAGATAAAATTCAAAATGACTAGCATCTAAAGAAAAATACTAGACATTCAGAGAAGCAGGAAGATATCACCCAAAACCAAACTGAAGCTATAACAGATTTAGAACTAACAGACAAGGTTATTAAACAGGGATATATTCAGGTGAACTGGTGAGACAGAATGAAGAAGGTGGAAAAATACTGAAGTTATAGGTCTCCACCCACAGCATTATTTTTCTCACTCATGCCCACTAGTGACATAGGGGCATGAGTGGATTAGTGCACCAGCTTCCTCAGCTCTCAGTTGAGAGCGCTCTTATTTCTTATGTCTCCTCGAAGCTCTGTAATGAGAATGAGATCCAATTGCTCAGAATGAATGCTGTCTGGGCAATTCAACCTTTATCCTTGTGTCTCTCTCTCACTTCTTTATTCTCCTAATTATGTCTTATAATATCACTTTTTAAATAAATTACTTGAACTCAAATGCTTGCCTTGGGATTAGCTTCTGGAGGAATTCAAACCATGACAGTGACTTTTTGGGAATTTTTGTACTAAATACGTAGCTGAAGTGTTTGCTGACATTAGGCAAACGAGTGACAAGCTGAGTCAAAATCTCCATGATTTAGGCTCTGCTTTCCCGTATTCATAAGTATTTGGATATTTCAGATAAACAAATGATATTTGCTTCCATTTGATTCTCTGTCTCACAAAGCTGACTTTACCCTTTTTCATTATATGTTTTGTCTGTGAGCAGTAGAAGAGGCGCCTGAGCAATCAGTTCTCTTTCCTCCTTAAATACACAATCAATTCTCTTTCCTCATTAAACATGAGCATCTTCTAGCAAACACTTTTAAAATATCCTGATGGCTTCCTAGTTGAAACACTCAATTGCTAACTAGGACCTTCACCTTAATGACAGTTGAATTTTAAATAAGAATCTGCCAATATATTTGTGTTTGGAAATTATCTTCCTCTTCTATTGCAAAAAAAAAATTATTCCTGCTAGATATTTTCCCCATTTCTTCATTTTTCTATAGGCACCAGAAGTCTGTTGAGATAAGGCTCATCAGGTTATCTTTGCAACTTTTTTCACTTTAAGCTAGTATGTTAACATTATCAAAATGTAGGATTTGCTTTTATTAGTGAATATTTCATCACTATATTCCATCTAAGCAAAGATGAAAGGGATGACTCCTCTGTGTGAATACTTGTAGGATGCAGTGGAAGAAATATTCTGTAATCAGTAAAAGGTCTTCCATTGATAAAATATATATTAAGACTTTCTATCATGATTATGAACAACTGATATGATCATCTTTTATTTTTTAATATTAATGTTCTGGAAAGTCTACATCCCCTGAGGTGCTAGGGGAGTAGTATGGAATTTTTGTTCATTAGAACAAGCGTGGTTAGTTTGAAATTAGTTTGCTCTTTGGAGGAACAAACCACTGTGTTTCATCCTGGGAATTATCATTTAGTCCAGCTGCCTAAAGCTATATCCTAGCAGAATATAATAAAGATTTGGAGGAACTCCCAATTCCTTATCGGTTACTATATTACATGATGCTTTTTATAAGGCAGTGGAAGAATTGTTCAGAAATCTACAAAAGGCATTATTCAAATAAATATACAACAAAAATACTTTCATTTCATTACTGAAATAATAATAGTTATTGCCCATAATTATTTTTCACAATTAATTAAATGAAGTATCTTTGCTCTATTTCAAAGCAAAACTGAAGTCCCTTAATGACTTTACCATTTGGAAAGAGTGGAAGAGAGGATCATTCATTGTCTAACCTATGGACATGATCTCCCTGGAAGTAAACCCATCTTTTTCTTTTATTCCCAAGATGATTGAAAGTGAGGATATATGATTATAACTTTCCCTTACTAAATGGGGCAAATTATTTTAATTAATATTATAAAGCAGCAGATATATTTATCTGAAGTAGCATCATGCTTTTCTTTTCTCTTCTGGTTCAAAATGATAAACATTATCTCACAATGGAATAAATTAAGCCTTACAGAACTATGTTTGCCTAGTAATGGTATATCAATTCTGTTTTCTCATAAATGAAGAAAGCATCACCAAAAAGAAAATGGCTAATGGGCAACCCCACTGGCTGATGCAATACTACTGAAAGTCCCTAGCATATCCCATCATCTAAAGGAAAACTAATGACTTAAATATGAAATGAGTTTATTTTTGCGTGGCATGTAGAGTAGAGGCTGACTCATAGAAAGAACTAAATAAGTTAGTTACTGTTATTGTAAATTTTTGCATTTGGGCATTATCCAAGGCAAAATGAGAAGAAAGAGGTCTTTTTTGTTCTGGCTTTTCTTTTTTTTTTTTTTTTTTGGATGTAATAATCTAGTTTTAATCAAAGCAATTTGCATTTGGATTTTGGAGTGATCCCTCCTTGCTAAGGAAGCTATGTACTTCATGCTGTGGAAACTGGCAAATACAGAATGTAGCTTGTTTCTTTGTTTTCTTAGCCTTGAAGATGACCAGGTAGAGAGACAGAGTGAGACCAACAGTTTTTCTGATTTCCCTGCTCCTCCTATTCCTTCCTAAAAATCAGACTCATTGTGACCAGTAGTCTTGAGGACTCAAGCTGAATGATAGAGAAGTCAGCTCAGACAGAAAATTAAAAAAGTACAGAATTCGAGAAGATCGGAGATGAAGAAAACGTACAAAATTATATATATATTTATATATATAATAACATGACATATCTATGTACAACATGGCTGGGACAGTTGAAGAAACTATACAATGGTGTTCAGCATTTTCCCCTTCCCACTTGGACTTTAAGGATGACAGCAAGAGGAAATGGAGCAAGAAACACAAAAATTATATACAATTACAAGTGACAGTCAAGGAGTTTGGGGACCAAGGAGTCCAGGGATCCTGCTCTCTCCATTCCTTCCTCACCAACTTTTTCCTATCCAAATTGAATGACAGCCTGAACACTGAATGGCCAGTCAGGAGGAAAGTATATACACACCTCATCCCCGCACATGCACATCATTAAGTCTATCATTCTCAGTGGGCCAAATGTTTGGCATATCAGAATTTGTGATGTGAGAGGGCAAGAGGATTACAAAATCTCACTCTCTTGAACATTAGTTCTCACCCTGGCCCTCTCTGTCATAACTAGCAAGTTGCGTTCAATAAGATTCTAGCCAAGCTGGTGATAACTAGATTGAAGATGCTGGTCACCTGCAACCCCTTTCCTCCACCTGTTCATGAGTCAGCATGGCTACCTCTCCTCATCATAAAAGAGCTGGGTTGCTGAGTTCTGGGAATGCAGAGATTTCACAGTCTTCCTCCTCTCCCTCCCTAACCACTTTCCCCAGCTTCCTCCAAGGTGAATCATCTTCTAAGAACCTGCTCCTCCAGCCCTGCAGGAGTACTCAGCCCCAGGGGCTAGCTCAGTTTACCCTTCTTCCTCTTTCCCTAACAATATACCTGGCATCAGACTGCATCTGAAACATGGGTCAACATATGTGCATGACTGAGCATGTTTCCTCAGGCCTGCAGCTCTGCTGACAGAGAAGCTTTTTAGCAGCTAAGGCCCAGAGGTAGGCTGGGAAAGTGGGCTGGGTCAGAGGCAAGAAGCTTCCATGGCTAGCTTCCTAAGTAATTTTTTCTTTTTTTTTTTGACCCTCAAGACTGTGATATCGATGATTCTCTTGCCTGAATTTATAATCCCCAAACCTCAATTTACTCTCTCCTCATGCATCCCTCAAATGGTTCCCCTCTGTAGTACTTTCCCAATATTGCAGAGCAGAGGTTAACCACCCACGAGCCTTCCTCACTTTTAGTTTTACAATGAACAGTAGGAGTTTTTCTGCTGGCAGTTATGACTTCAGAATCAGAATCAATCTTACATACATTTAACTCTGTTTTACAGATGAGGAAATAGAAATCCAGAGAGGCTAAATGACTTAACCAAGGTTATACAACAGCTCTGCTGGGACTGAGTAGAGTGAGAACCCAGACATCTTGACTCCTAAACCAGTGCTCTTCCCACTATCCCATGATACTTTCAAAAGCAACATGCTGGAAAAGAGAGAGAAGGTGCCCATTTTCTGTGAATAATGTTCATCAATCTTTACATTACTTGAAAGCCAGAGCAAACTGTAAGAGATACTAAGTAATGGAGGCTAAGGGGGCACTGTAGTTTTAGGCAAGCAAGTCAATTTTTCTTTTTAAGGATTCTCTAAACCCGCCATAATGGAAACATGAAGCAATAGCAGCCGAAGGGACAGAACACTTAGAAGCACAGAAAACATGTCTCATTCAATCTACCTTTCCCAACTATGTTAGGTTAGCCTTGGGATGTTAAACCTGCCAAATTATTCCCAAGGCTCAGCCTAATCAATTTGGGGACATTCTCTCCCAAAAGGAGAAATCACATCTCTCCAGTTTCTCACACAAAAAAAGCATTTGCAGCATTGTCCAATCCTAGCCTTTCCTATTTCTGGGCCCTACCTGGACTACAGGGAGTGTGTGGAAGTGTCAATCTAACGAAAGAAATAAACTTAGAGCCCCTTTTCAACCTACATTACCTTCTGAGCAGCCCCCAGCAGAATCACAGTCATTTCTGGCTAGCAAGCTGAGAAGATCTGACTAGGTGCCCATTTCATCCCTGCCTATAATATATAAAAGTCCAATGGTTGAGGAAGGGGAGGAGAGGGGGGTCTCAGGTTACCCCGCAAGCTTGCTGGTGACGAGCGAGGACTTTCTCTGGGGCAGATCCTGTGGGGTGGGATGTGATCACCAGTCACCAGGTTCTTGTCTGGTCCTGCACTTGGCTGCTGCTTATTCTTCATCTTGGCTTTGGCCATGTTGTAGTCTCCTGAGTCAAAGTACTTTTGCCCTTTCTGGAGTCTCTTCATGAGGAAGTCGGAGCCTCCAGGCTTTTGTCCTAGGCTTGGGTATTTGGCCTTTAGCTTTGCCTCTTAAGCTCTCTCAGGGAGAATACCTTCTTTCTCCTGCGTGTCCTGCTTCTCCTCGCCGGTGTCCTCTGCAGGGTTATCTTCTTCTTGCTTCTGGGACATGGCGGGACCGGGACTGTGGAGTGTAAGGGGCCCGGGAAGGCAACCGGAGAAGGGAAGGGGGAGAGGAAACGGGGACAACCTGCGCTGCTGCTTCGGCTCCTATCACTAGGGTTGCTCAGTCAAAATGGCGGCCTTTGCCCCTGTTCTGGCTTTTCAACAGTATAGGTTTAGTAAAATAATGGCAATGACACAGCAGCAATAACAGTCCAAGAGCAGTTGGCATGGTTGGTTTAACCCCTAGTGGATTCAGAGCATATTTTTAAATTTATTAATTTGGTCAATATAGTTGCTTTGGAATTCATTTAATGAATTTAATTTTTAACTTTATGGACTCCATTTTGTACTAACCTCTTATGTAATATAGAAAAATATATCTCATTTGGATTTCAACCAGATTAATATTTTCTACAAACTAGAGTGTCTTCTAATTTACCAGGATACCTCTATATCCAACCTAGCACTTATTCAGTATTCCAACACTGTGAATTCCTAAACTGTCCACTTTTCCTTATATAAACAGTGATTATGGGCACCATAGCTTTGTAGGTTGGGCATTCATGAGGACTTTGAAAGTCACATTAATCTTCTTGATTGTAGCAATCACCCTAATCCCCTAGTTCAGTGTTAAATTGGCTGGTTTTTTTTTTCTTAATATTAAAATAGATCATTGTTACAAAATATTTTCCTGTAACAAATATTTCAACCTCATTTCTCTCATTTCTTCAGTAAAAATGTTGTATTCTTTCTCGAGTAGAGTGAACTCTCATGTAGTCTGGTTTCTATCCTCAGATATTTTCTGACTTCATGGTAATAGGTGTTATTCACATTAAGTGAGTATAGATGTAGATTAACATCTACATCTATAGAATATATGTAGAATAACAGCTGACCACACTTAGAAAATAGGAAGTACATAATAACGGTTGGTTATCATTGTCAAGTACTGACATTTTTTGCCAGTCCTTTGATCTGGCATTGGGGGACTGATACAGATTCATTTTCCACAGTCAGCTGATGGGAGGACTCTTACAGTGTGTTGCTTCCCATGAGAGAGAGAAGTCTCTTATTAAAGATCATGAATAGTATAGCCACATGTTGGAAAAAAAAAAAAAAGTCAACTAAGGAATTTTTAATTCCAAGTGATTCTTATATTTTTATGTATTATATACATCCTATATATTTTAATATATATGATATATAAAATCTATAATATGTATATATAATATATTTATATATGATATATAAAAATATATATGATATATATTTGATATATGATTTATATATATGATTTATATATGATATATATAAAAAATCATGTACATATTATATATTTTATATAATTATATTTTCCATGTCCCCATCAAGCTATGTAATTTGTATTTCCTTAATTTTTTTGCTACATTTACTATGGAGGTTTGGGTTCCTAATAGTCAATCTAAACTGTTTCCATTTGACTAAAGGAAGTTTTAATTTTATTTTATTGGCCAATAAATATACCACGTTTACACAAACCAAATTGTTCTTCTGTAGGATCTCCAACACAAGCATGAGGATAACAAGATTGTAACTGTAGGAATACTACCCTTACCTGAATGTGAGTCTACTTCAGTTCAAGGACCATTCTAAATACACCTCCTAACTTATAACCCAATAAAAATATGCATTTCCAGAACTACATAGAATGAGAAAATAGAGTTCATCTTTTATTGGGTATTCATTGAATTTTCTTTCACTCAACATTTCTTACAGGGGTCACAGGGTCTAGATGCTACCCTAGATGAGAAAGAGTCCAATGGTTATCAACAAGTTCTGAAAGGCAAGGCCCGAGGTACTGAAAATTATATTACTCAAAGCTGAAGGCAGCAAATCTGTTCATGTTTACACAGTTGGGAAAGTGGACTTGTGTTTTTTACAAGCAAACCAGTGACCAGCCAATGGCAGGAGACCTTCCCCACCCCTAAAGGTGATGCTCACCTACCTTCATGGGTAAAAGGAAGCTCTGGCTCGAATTCCTCATGTCAGTATTCATGTGTGATGCCACCCAACGTGATTCAGAGAAGAAAATTCTCAGTGTGTTCCGCAGAGGTGATTACATGAGAATAAAGCACGGCCTGATTTTTTTTCTTGTTCACAGGGAAAAAAAAAGAAAAGAATATAGAATTTCTGATGTGGGATGGTTTCGACCTTGGAGAGTGTCCGTATGAGACACATGTGTGGTATACAAAACACCTTTAAGATTTAATCAGAATTATATATCTTTCCAAATTAAATTGATTGCTCCCTCAAACTCTTATACATCATACCTGTATCACTTTTTTTTCTTTTTTCTTTTTTTTCGAGACGGAGTCTTGCTCTGTCACCCTGGCTAAAGTGCCATTGTGCGATCTCGGCTTACTGCAATGTCCACCTCCTGGGTTCAAGCGATTCTCCTGTCTCAGCCTCCCGAGTAGCTGGGATTACAGTCCACGCCGCCACTTCTGGGTAATTTTTTGTATTTTAGTAGAGACAGGGTTTCATCATGTTGGCCAGGCTGGTCTGGAACTCCTGAGTTCAGGCAATCTGCCTGCCTCGGCCCCCCAAAGTGCTGGGATTACAGGCATGAGCCCCTGCACCGGGCCCCTGTATCACTTATTTAAGCACTTACAATTCTATCTTTATAGATAAAGATGTATATATTATATATTTTATATAATATAATTATATTTTCTATGTAGTCTATTTTGTATCTTTCATTGTATTTGTTGTTTCTGGATGAAACCCAAAAGCTCCTGTGAGTAAAATGTGGATGGCGGACATTTCTTCTATCATCCAGTTAAATGCAGAGTTGGTGCTTCATTTACTTTCTACCACCTTTGAAGTTGAATTGTTTCCTTTGAGAAGTCTTGGATTTTGATTCCTTCTTATTTTCCCAAAGTAAATAAGGGTCATTTCTTTTTCATTAGCCCTCTTTAATATTATCTTATTATTCTTGGGCAAGAAAGAGCAGTCAAATGCACATACTTTAAATTTATGTTTAAAAAATTGAGATACTGACATACAAATCAGTTGTAGCATCAGGGAATCCAAATTAAAAGGCTGAAATAATGGTGGTGAGGAGTAAGAGTAGAAGTATTTAGGTCAATGAGGAGTGGTATGCGAAAAAAGATTTATACTCTATTACTGTCTTTCACGTCAGCAATTGTGCCATTAACAGCAAGTATTAAAAAAAAACTGCAAACAGAAAAATAATTCTGGCAATGAGACATACAAATTACAGGAACATGATATAATCAGAGCTCCTGATTTGTACCCCAGTAAACCACAATATCATAGTATTACTTCAAAGGGCACGATTAGTCTTTTTTTCCCCAAATATGAATAGCATTGACAGTTTGTGTATAAGCGTTGCCATTAACATTTTCTCACGTACAAGATGCCATCTTAAAGTCAGACTCCTCCTGTCTGCACATGATATAGCTAGCCACGCAGGGATATGGATGGCTATAGGCAGAAACCCACAGAGTTTCAGGTAACCAGGCAATTTCAGTGTGTACATTTATAAAGAGATTGTTAAATTTGATGTGATAAATAACAGTTTAGTCTAATCCTTCTATAAATTTATATATTTATGTATGTATGTTTAGTGTGATTCTAAAACTAAAGCACACACACATTCATTTTTATTGCAGCATTCTTAAATTCATGAAAGTAAGTTGTATTTCACTTTTTAATGTAATCTTAACCAGGAAATCAAAGGAACTTGAGGAAACTGTGCTAGAAATCCTGAACTCAAAATGTGAAGACACGGAATTTAAAATATGAAGACCTAGACTCCGATTGCATTCTAGTTTATTAACTGCACAATGTGAGACGAATCATTTTTTTCTGAACTTCAGTACTTTCATCCATAAAAGAGAACTCATATTTTGTATTGTCATGCGAGCAGATGTTTAGTACTTGAGAAAACAAACTCTAACGTTGTACACATGAAAAAAATCACAGTCTAAAACAATTCTGACATTTTTCCTCCAGGCACAGCATTCAACAGATATTGAGGGTCCCCTGACTGCTGTGATACATGCTGAACACTAGAAATAAAAGGATGAATATGTCACACATTGCAGTATATACTTTATTATCTGATATGTACAAAAGAATGTATATATGCAAATACACAAATACAAATATTTGCACTCATGCATAACACCCCAAAATATTAACAGTCATCATGGTGATGTTAAACTTCTTTGTTCAGGCTTTATTTCCTAAATTTTATATAATATGCGTGCCTCGTTTTAAGTTTTAGAATCACACTAAACAAAATAATTATAATTTATTAATAATTTACTAGGATAATTTTATGTCACAAAGAAATTCACAGCATATTTGAACTCATTTTTACAACAGGAATTTCTAAGAAGCCTCATTCTTTTTTCCTTCCTATCACAAACAAGTCAATATTTTATTTCCTCATCTTTAAAATTAAAAAAATAAAAGTACCTCCTAGGGCAGCTTGTAGTCCACAAAGTTCTATGCAAATGTTTGTTCTTCTGTTTTCATTGTTACTATTATTGAGAGAGTGACTTCATTGTTTCTAAGAGAAGATTAGGAAAAGGTATATGTATTTTTCTTTATGTGAAGTCTTCATGCAGAAAATGGCATTTGAATTTTACCTCGATCAGGAGGGCATGGGTGTTATGGAAGCCAATAGTGGAAAATAAAGATTGAATGGAAGTTGGGGTGGTCTCACCCAGGGCACTGGACACCAGATGAGAGGTTGCACATCGCAGCCTTTGCTAAGGGAGAGTCAGCTTTCAGCAAGCAATCGTTCAGAGCATCTCAAAGAAGCATTCCCTGGCTCTTTAACCCCAAAGGAGAAATGATATTCTTTTATTTGAACTTATGGGACACTACTAATATGCTATTTTTAAAAAAGGAAAAATGAAGCCTTTCTTGATACCTGCTCCACCCCTGAGGACACAAGACCAGTTCATTTACATGTCCTGGAGTCACTTGCACGCATCACGGTGCACACTCCTGTGAGGTTTGCCCAGGACAGCATGGGAATGCTACCTATGGGCACCTGGTTCAGGAGACCTCAGATGTAGCCCGCACACCTAGTTTGAAAGCCCCACAATGGTTTACACAGCAGCGATGGCATGGAACCTGATGGTAGGGATGAAATGAACTCTATACTATCAGTTAACCATCATTATTTACCATCATCTCTACCACCATTAAGTTAACCCTTGCTTTAAGCAACTGCTGCTGTTAAAAGACTAATTTCCTTAAATTGGCAAGATGTAAATAATTTCAAAACATATTAGCACAGGTTTTCTGAAAAACAACTTGGAAAACATTGTATATACATACATGCATGTGTACAGAATCCTAAAATCTTAAAGTAACTGAATTTGGACCCAGTATTTTTATCTCTAGGTCATTTCCACTAAGAAATAATTAGCTGCTTGTACACAAATTTTAATCAAAACATTTTTATATTGTTTATAATGTTAAAAAAGTATAAAACCCCTAAATTGATGGCTATCAATCGGGCTGTATTGGCACTTTAGGTGAGCAGTTCTTCATTTGTGTGCCTGGCCTGTGTATCAGGAGATTTTACATTCCTTTCATTCATCCATGAAATTCCAGAAATGTGCCTACATCAACCTTTGTAACAACCAGGAACACTCCACCGACACATATTTCTATCCCCTTAGGAGAATAATATTAGCCTTGTTTGAGAAGCTGTAGTCTAAACATGTGTAATGGGGCATTAGTTAAATAAATGTTGGTATATTCATTTATGAAACACTTATAATGTGTTTTAAAAGGTTATTTCTAGACTTAAGAGTATAGTTGGTATTATAATTTATAATACACATACAGAGACACATATACTCATGCACAAACATATTGGGATTTTACTTAGATGCTTCCAAATACTCAATAACACACACAAGCAAGGTAGTTAATTTTTCTAATGTGTCAAGAGGTGTGTGGTTGATAGTCTTGGTATCTTTTATCAGCCAACAATATTCTGTGGTTTCTTCCTTAAGGTCGCAAGACAATTTCTCTCATTTTGGGAATCATATCTTTATTCCAAGAAAGAAAGAAGAAGAAAGACAAAAGGCAAAATGTCAAACAGATTTACTTTTTTTTCAAATCCCATCAGGCAGATCTGTGTCACATGATTACATATAGTTACAAGCAAGTCTTGGGGGTTGAATCCTTGTAAAAAGCCCATTGGCAACCCAAACAAAATTAATATTTTGTTACATCAGAAGAAAAGGATCCTTGAAATAGGAAAAGCTACCGCCAGTGCCTGCAACTTTACATAAACATCCAATCATGTTTCTGTTTGCTTTTATAGCCATTGGTCTTTTTCTATAATTTTCATGTTTCTCTCTTAATTGTACAAGCATAGCATGCATTGTACTTCCTCCCTAACATTGACTTTCCCTCTTCTGTAATGGTTACACATAGAAAAGGTCTTGGCTAAAAGAAGCAATTTTTACTCATTGAAAAGAAATTGTATGTAAGCACTAGGAAAGATGGAAGATGTGCATTACAGGAGAAGGACGTAGAAGGACCTAGGTTCAAAGAAAGAAAACAGACCATCTCAAGTAATATGAGGAGGGAAACGCCTGGCAGTAGGAGTGAGAATTGAGAAGACCCAGTGGACAGACATAGGAACATCCTCAGGCCAGGATCAATTGCTAACATATAATGTGGAGAAATACTTAAAATCTCAAAAAAGAACAAGAAATTTGTCAGATGCCACCAAGTAATTATGCTTTCTTTGTAGTGCCATTTTGGCAATCTGACAGCTTGGTACAAAGGCAGACACTGAGAGAAAAGTGCTGTTAAGGCTGATGCTATTGGACTTTCTGAAACATATTTCCTAGTTGTAACTTAATACTATTAATGAACTTCATTTCTTTTCTTTTCCCTCTTCCTAAGAGGCTGCTTCATGAGCCATACTTGAGAAAATGTGAAGTGGCAAAACTCTCCCTGGAGGATAATTTTGAGAGAGGAAGAACATGGTGGCCTTTGTTACTTTCTCCTTCTCAAAACATCTCAGAGATTTCAGGCTTGGAAAGTGGAAGCCAGTAAATTCAGATATTTAAAAAAAATAGAAGATGCATACTCTCTTTTTCCTTCAAAAATGCAACAATGTGCATGAAGACTGAATGATAGGAAAATCAATGTAACCTTTTTTATTGAGCTAGTTTGTCAAAGAGATTTAACTAAGCTCTTTATGTTCTTATTTTTTCTTTTCTACTAATCTCCAGGAGGCAAGGAATATTTATACCCACACAAAATAACAGGAAATTATGGTTTTCTGTTTCTGCGTTAGTTTGCTAAGGATGATGGCTTCCAGCTCCATCCATGTCCCTGAAAAGGACATGATCTTATTATTCTTCATGTCTGTGTAGTATTCCACAGCATATGTACACCACATTTTCTTTGTCCAGTCTAGCACTGATGGACATTTATGTTGATTTCATGTTCTTGCTATTGTGAATGTTGCTAGAATGAACATACGCATGCATGTGTCTTTGTGGTAGAATAATTTATATTCCTTTGGGTATATACCCACTAATGGGATTGCTGAGTCAATGATATTTTTGCCTGTAGGTCTTTGAGGAATCACCACACTATCTTCCACAATGGTTGAACTAATTTATCTCCCATCAACAGTGAACAAGTATTCCTTTTTTTTCTGCAGGCTTGCCAGCATCTGTTATTTTTGACTTTTTAATAATAGCCATTCTGACTGGTGTAAGATGATATCTCACTGTGGTTTTGATTTGCCTTTCTTTAATGATCAGTCATATTGAGGGTTTTCTTATATGACTGTTAGTTGCATGTATGTTTTCTTTTACAAAGTGTCTGCTCAGGTCCTTTGCCCACTTTTTTACAGGGGTCTTTGGGTTTCTCTTGTAAATTTGTTTAATTTCCTTATAGATAATAGGCCTTTGTCAGATGCATAGGGTGCAAATATTTTCTCCCATTCTGTAGGTTGTCTGTTCATTCTGTTGATAGTTTCTTTTGCTGTGCAGAAGCTCCTTAGTTTAATTAGATCCCATTTGTCAGTTTTTGCTTTTGGTGCTATTGCTTTTGGCATCTTCATCCTGAAATCTTTGCCCATTTCTAGACCAGAATGGTATTGCCTAGGTTGTTTTCCAGCTTTTGTATAGTTTGGGGTTTTACATTTAACTTTTTAATTTATCTTAAGTTGATTTTTTATATGGTGTAAGGAAGGGGTCCAGTTTCAATCTTCTGCATATGGCTAGCCCATTATCCCAGCACTATTTATTGAACAGGGGAGTATTTCCCCATTGTTGGTTTTTCTCAGCTTTGCTGAAGAGCAGGTGCTTGTAAGCGTGCAGCCTTATTTCTGGGATCTCAGTTCTGCTCTATTGTCTATCTATAAGTCTATTTTTGTACCTGTACCATGCTGTTTTGGTCACTGTAACCCTGTAGTATAGTTTGAAGTTGGGTTGCATGATGCCTCCAACTTTGATCCTTTTGCTTAGGATTGCCTTGTGTATTTGGGCTCTTTTTTGGCTTCATATGTATGTTATGTATATGTATATGTATAGTTTTCTTTCTAATTATATGAAGAATGTCATTGTTAGTTTGATAAGAATAGCATTGAATATGTAAATTGCTTTGGACAGTATGGGAATTTTAATGATATTGATTCCTCCTATCCATGAACATAGAATGTTTTTCCACTTGTTTGTGTCTTCTCTGATATCCTTGAGCACTGTTTTGTGGTTCTCCTTCTAGAGATCTTCCACCTCCCTAGTTAGCTGTATTCCTAGGTATTTTATTCTTTTTGTGGCATATGTGAATGGGATTGCACTCCTGATTTGGCTCTTGGCTTGGCTGTTATTGGTGTATAGGAATGCTATTGAGTTTTTAATGTTGATTTTGTATTCAGAATCTTTGCTGAAGTTGTTTATCAGCTGAAGGAGCTTTTGGGCTGAGACTATGGGTTTTTTTTTTTTTTTTTTTTGACAGAGTCTCACTCTGTTGCCCAGGCTGGAGTGCAGTGGCCAATCTCAGCTCACTGCACCCTCCGCCTCCTGGATTCAGGCGATTCTCCTGCCTAATTTTTGTATTTTTAGTAGAGACGGGGTTTCAACATGTTGGCCAGGCTGGTCTCGAACCCCTGACCTCAAGTGATCCTCCTGCCTCAGCCTCCCAAAGTGCTAGGATTACAGTGTGAGCCACCATGCCCAGCCATGGGTTTTTCTAGATATAGAATCATGTCTTCTGCAAACAGAGAAAGTTTGACTTTCTCTCTTTCAGTTTGGGTGCCCTTTATGTCTTTCTCTTGCCTGGTCACTCTGGCCAGGACTGCCAATACTACATTGAATGAAAGTAGTGAGAGAGGGTGTCCTTGCCTTGTGCCAGTTTTCAAGGGGAACATTTCTATCTTTTACACATTCAGTATGATGTTGGCTGTGGGTTTGTCATGTATGGCTCTTATTATTTTGAGGTAGTTCCTTCAATATGTAATTCATTGAGAGTTTTAACATGAAATGATATTGAATTTTATTGAAAGCCTTTCTGCATCTATTGAGATAATCCTGTGGTTTTTGGTTTTAGTTCTGTTTATGTGATTAATCACATTTATTGATTTGCATATGTTGAACCAACCTTGCATCCCAGAGATAAAGCCTACTTCTTCATGGTGGATTAACTTTTTGATATGCTGCCAGATTTGGCTTGCAAATATTTTATTGAGGATTTTTGCATCAAAATACATCAAAGATATTGGCCTGAAGTTTTCTTTTTTTCTTTTCTTGTGTCTCTGCAAGGTTTTACTATGAAGATGATGCTGGCCTCAAAGAATGAGCTTTGGAGGAGTCCCTCCTCCTCAATTTTCTGTAATAGTTTCAATAGCAATGGTACTAGCTTTCCTTTGTACATCTGATAGAATTCAGCTGTAAATCCATGTGGTCCTGGGATTTCTTTGGTTGGTAGGGTACTTATTACTGATTCAATTTTGGAGCTTATTATTGATCTGCTCAGGGAATCAATTTCTTTCTGGTTTAGTCTTGGGAGTGTATATGTGTCCAGGAATTTATCCATCTCTTCTAGGCTTTCTAGTTTGTGTGCATAAAGTTGTACGTAGTAGTTTCTGAGAGTTATTTGTGTTTCTGTGGGGTGGGTGGTAACATCTTCTTTGCTGTTTCAAACTGTGTTTGTTTGGATCTTCTCTCTCTATTTTTATTAGTCTAGCTAGTGGACTATTTCATTAATTTCTTTCAAAAAAACCAGTGAAAGATTGATCATTTGAATGGTTTTTTGTGTCTCAATTTCCTTCAGTTCAGCTCTGATATTTATTATTTGTTGTCTTCTGCTAGATTCGGGGTTGATTTGCTCTTGCTTCTCTAATTCTTTCAGTTGTGATGTTAGGCTGCCAATTTGTGATCTTTCTAATTTTTTGATGTGGGCATTTATTGCCATAAATTTCCCTCTGTGCACTGCCTTAGCCGTGTTTCAGATACATTGGTATGTTGTATCTTTGTTCTCATTAGTTTCAAATAGCCTCTTGATTTCTGCATTTATTTCATTATTTTCCAAGAAGTCATTCAGGAGCACATTGTTTAATATCCATGTGGTCGTATGGTTTTGAGTGATTTTCCTAGTCTTGACTTCTGTTTTTATTGTGCTGTGGTCTGAGAGTGTATTTGATATGATTTTGGTTCTTTTGCACTTGCTGAGGATTGTTTCATTTCTGACCGTGTTCTTGATTTTACAGTATGTGCTATGTGGCAATGAGAAGAATGTCTATTCTGTTGTTTTGGGAGTGGAGTGTTCTGCAGAGGTCTATTAGAGCCATTTGGTCCAATGTTTAGTTAAGGTCCTGAATATCTTTGTTAATTTTCTGCTGCAATGATCTGTCTGATACTGTCAGTGGAGCATTGAAGTCTCCCACATCACTGTGTGGGAGTCTAAGTCTCCTTTTAGATCTTGCTTTATAAATCTAGGTTCTCCTGTGTTGAGTGCTGTATATGTAGGGTAGTTAGGTCTTCTCATTGAATTGAAACTTTTACCATTATGTAATGGTCTTCTGTGTCTTTTTTGATCTTAGTTGGTTTAAAGTCTGTTTTGTCTGAAATTAGGGTTGCAACCCCTGTTTTTTTTTCTGTTTTCTTCATTTGCTTGGTAGATTTTCCTCCATCCCTTTATTTTGAGTGTATTGGTGTCACTGCATGTGAGATGGGTCTTTTGATGACTGCATATCATTGGATCTTTCGTTTTTGTTCAGATTGCCACTCTTTGCTGTTTAAATGAGCATTTAGCTCATTTACATTCAAGGTTAGTGTTGATATGTGTGGATTTAATCCTGTGATTGCATTTTTAGCTGGTTATTATGCAAGCTAGTGTGCGTAGTTGCTTCATAGTGTCACTGGTCTGTGTATTTAACTGTTTTTTCTATTGACTAGTTAGTCATTTCTTTCCATATTTAGTGCTCATTTCAAGATCTTTTGTAAAATGGGTCTGGTTGTAATGAGTTCCCTAAGAATTTGCTTATCTGAAAACAATCTTATTTTTTTTTCATGTAGAAAGCTTCATTTAGTTGTATATGAAATTCTTAGTTGAAAATTTTTTCTCTAAGAATGTTGAGTGTAGGCCCCCAATCTCTCTTGACTTGGAGGGTTTCTGCTGAGAGGTTTTTTGTTAGCCTGATGGGGTTCCTTTTCAGGTAACCTGCCCTTTCTCTCTAGCTGCCTTTAACATTCTCTTTTTCATTTCAACCTTGGAAAATCTGATGATCATGTGTCTTGGGGTAATCTTACATAGAATCTTGCAGGAGTTCCTTGCATTTCCTGAATTTGACTATCGGCCTCTATAGTGAGGTTCAGGAAGTTTTTATAAATGATATCCTAAAATATGTTTTCCATGTCGTTTGATTTTTGCCTATCCCTTTTGGGGATGCCAGTGATTTGTACCTTTTCCCTCTTTACATGATCCCATATTTCTCAGAGGATATGTTTTTTCTTCTCTTTTTCCTTTCCTTTTCTTTTTTTTTTTTTTCCTGACTGTTTTATTTCAGAGAATCAGTCTTTAAGATCAGAGTCTTACCTTAGCTTGGCCTATTCTGCTGTTAAAACTTGCAATTGCATTATGAAAATCCTGTAGTGTGTTTTTCAGCTTTATCAGATCAGTTAGGTTCTTTTTTCATCCTGGCTACTTCATCTGTCAGCTCCTGTATTATTTTATTGTGATTCTTAGGTTTCTTAGATTGGGTTTTGATGTTCTCTTGAATCCTAATGATCTTCATTCCATATTCTGAATTCTATTCTTGTCATTTCAGCCAGCTTAACCTAAGAACTCTTGTTGGAGTACTGGTACAATGATTTGGAGGACATAAGACACTCTGGTCCTTGGAGTTGCCAGAGTTCTTGAGTTAGTTCTTTTTCATATCTACATGTAGGTGTTCCTTTAACTGTGATGTAGATTAAGTACAGTTAACAGACTTCTTTTCTGGATGTTTTCACATAGCTGAGCCTTTGTGCAGGGTTTTTATTTATAGCTGACTTCTTGTCTTTGGTTTCACAGGTTATATTAGTGAGGTATTTTTGGACTTAAAGCTCAGAGGTGTGATCCAGTAAGTAGCACTTAGGCATAGTGGCCAGGTAGTTGGCTCTTGTTCAGTCGTGTGGCTCTCATATATTTCTTCACAGTTGCAGTCATGTTCCCTCTCAATGCTCTGTAAGCATGGGCTCTTCTCCCACTTGACTGCTGGCTGTAGATTACGGCTTGGCACTCCTGAGCTGCCATCCACAGCTCTGGGGTGACGTTAGGGTTTATGTTTATCATCCTATGGAATAAGAATGGAGCATGTGCAAAAGAGAAAAGCACAAAGCACTGAGCCTGTGTTCCTGGATAAGATCCTAAAATATGTTTTCCAAGTCGTTTGCTTTTTTCTCAATTTTGAGGCAGCAGAAGAAAGGACCTTAGTAGTGGTTGTAGCCAACGGTCTTTTGTTTATTTCCTGGGGGCTCCAGCCCAGAGAGATGGAGGTCAGTCATTGCTCATTGCAATCAGTCTGGGATGGGGGTTCTAGCACAGTCTTAAAATAGGGTATTAGGCAGACAATATGATTCACTGGGAGACATAAACACAAGTTTTCATTGATACCCCTGACTTCCTGTGCCATATATATAACATTTAGGAATGCCAAATTTATACAAGGTTGTATTGTCTCCTGTTGTTTCTTTCTATTTTCCTCTCAACTCTTCCTCTAAAACAAAACTCTTATTTGTTGTAACTTCTGCTGAAGGTAAACCTTTATTAAATCTGACCTGGGAGCTAAAAGATCTTAGTTTCAGTAGTGGCTTGGGTGTCTGCCATCTGGACAATTTTGTTTATCTCATCTAGGGTTCTTGCTTATCTTCAAAATTAAAATCTTGGAGTAGTCAACAGTGTTTTTTGAAAATGTTGAAATTATTCTAGATTTTATTAGAATTCTAGTGTCCTCCTTGCTATAAAGAGAACAAGGTCATTCACCAAAACTTTTTTTCTTCTCATCATACAGTTCTAACAATCAAACTTAATGCTTCTTTGGAAAGAAAAATGAGCAAAAATATAAAGTTAACTTACTTCATTTTGCTGGTTTCTGTTTCCTGTTACACTGGTACTCTTATTTTCTTCCTAGACAGTTTCTTTCATTATTTTCTCTCAATTATGGAACCCCTGACTTGCAACTGACCTGGGCCCAGTGAAAGCTAATAGTTCCAATCCTGGCTCTTTGCCCAGTTGCATCAAAGAAGACCACACAGTGTGTACCTTTCTTGGAAGAACCTTTAGAAGCAAAATTACGTGAGTTAAAAAGCAACAATCCTTTTAAAATTCCTCATGTTTGTTTCAAATTGCATAGTAAATTTTGCCAGACATAAGATTAAAACCAAGTAATTTGCTTTAACCAAAAAGAACAAGATGGTAATTACTAAAGCAGATACCAATGTATAGGAAGAAACACCTACAACATTCAGTTTAGAGCAAAGAGATATTTCCAGTTAAGTTGTCCAATTAAGAAAAATATAATTGATACTTGAAAAAGAAGAACATAGTTGGAAGACCCACAGTTCCCAATTTCAACACTTACTACAAAGCTGCAGTAATCAAGACAGTATGGCACTAACATAAAGTAGACATATTGGTCAATGGAGCAGACTTGAGAGTCCAGAAATAAACCATTGTCTTCTTGGTGAATGAAGTTTTAACAAGGACATCATGAGAATTAATTTGGGGGTAATATAGTCTTTTAAACAAATGGTACTGGACAACTGGATAACAACATACAAAAAATGGAGTTGGACTTCTTCCTTATGCTAAATACAAAAATTAACTCAAATGGGTTATAGACCTAAACGTAAGTGCTAAAACGAAAAACACTTAGAAGAAAATGGAGGAGTAAATCTTTGTGACCTTGGTTCAGGCAGTGTTTTCTCTATACCAAAAACACATGTTAAAAATATATATGTGTGTGTATATACATATATATATATATATATGCACGTTAAATATATATATATTTAAAAGCACATGTTATGTATATATAGAACTTGATCAAAACTAAAATATTTTGTGCTGCAAATTGTATAATCAAGAAATGAAAAGATAAACCCACAGAATGGGAGAAAATATTTGCAAATTACATGTCTGGTAACGGATTAGCATCTAGAATACATATTCTTACAACCCAATAACTAAGAGATATATAATCCAATTTTACCCAGTAGGAAGGTTATAATGAAAAAGATTGACAATGACAATGCTGGAGATTATATGGAAAAAGTAGAACTCTCACATAATACTGGTAGGAATGTAAAATACTGGAGCTTATTTGGAAAACAGCTGGCATTTTCTCGTAAATTTAAACAAAGAGTTATAATATGACTAAACTATTTCACTCTGAGGTATACACTCAAGAGAAATGAAAAATGTATCTATGAATGCTCACAGCAGCATTATTCATAGTTGCCAAAAGGTGAAATAGCCAAATGTCAGGCCAGGCATGGTGGCTCATGCCTATAATCTCAGCACTTTGGGAAGCTGAGGTGGGACGATCGCTTGAGGCCAGAGTTTAAGACCAGCCTAGGCAACATGGCAAAACCTCATCTCTACAAAAAATCCAAAAATTATCCAAGCATGGTGGCTTGCACCTGTGGTCTCAGCTGCTCAGGGGGCTGAGGTGGGAAGATCACCTGAGCCTGGGAAGGTTGAAGCTGCAGTGAGCCATGATCGTGCCTCTGCACTCCAGCCTGGATGACAGAGTAAGACCTTGTCTAAAAAATAATAATAATAAAATAAAAATTTTAAAAAGCCTCATGTCTATTCTGTTATGTGATGAATGGATAAATACAATGTGGTGTATACATACAAAGAAATACTTTTTTCAGACATTAAAGCAGTGAAGTACCTGATACCTGCCACTACATGGGTGAATCTCAAAGTCTTTATGCTAAGTAAAAGAAGCCTGTCACAAGAGACTATATATGGTATGATTCTATTAAATTAAATATATAGAAAAGCACATCTATAGACAAGAAAAGTAGATTGATGGTTCCCTAGGGATAGGAAAGGGTGGTGGGAGGGGGATGGGAGAGAAGATGGGGGAGTGGTTGCCAGTGCGAGTGGGGTTTCTTTTTGGGGTGACAAACATTTTCTGAAGTTAGATTTTGGTGATGGCTGCACATCTCTGTGAATATACTAAAAACCTCTGAATTCTGCAACTTTCAATGGCTGAAATGTATAGTATGTGAATGATAGCTCAATAAAGCCATTTTTTGAAGAAGAGTAAGATGGAATTGACTAAGTTAGCCACCAATACACAGAAAAAAATTAGGCACAAGATTTATTTCAAGCAAACAAGTACTTTTAGTATAGTTGTCCAATTAAGAAATAAACATTTGACCACTTAAAAAGTTGAATAATAAGTAATTACTTTCTTATCTGTGGAACAGAAATTTGATTTCCATTGCCACTGTCATATAACTGTGTATATTTCAGGCAGGTGGAAATCAAAAGTATAACTTGACCATTCCAACTGTCCAAGTCTGTTAAATACCATAGGATTCAAAATGGATGCATTTACAATTTAACTGTTAGATAGATAGATAGATAGATAGATAGATAGATAGATAGATAGATACATAGATAGATCAACCAAAATAAAAGGAGTGCCTATGTAATCAATCCTAAAGTATTATTTTTGAGATCCCTCTGAATTCTAATTTTATTTAATATGTTTATTTTAAATGCTCTGTAGGAAATATTTCCATTGTCACATGGATTCACTTTTATCAGCATAGAAATATCAGGGCTGATGTAAAATCTTGTGAGAAAATATGTAATTCTGACACCCATGTAACATATAGGTTAAAAAAAGGAAAAACACCTTTCTCAAGAGAACAGTTTTCCCAGAATTAAAAAAGGCATTAATTTCAGCTTCAAATTAGTTGTTCCGAGTCTGTGTTTTGCTACATGGCATGAGGCCAGTTGCAAGAGCATTTGCCTTTCTTTCACAATGTGTTGAAAACTGGTTGCATCCAGAATTGGAAGATTACACAAAGCTGATGGAAAAATGATTAGCTGCCTTAATACATATGCAGCTCTTACAGGTTTTTGAGGCACATTAATAACCTAGAAACTGTTGAGACCCTGGGTATGTTGACAGAGAAATCCTCTTTTTTTCCTGCAAAATTCCTGTTCATTGGCTCTTCAGTATGTGAATCCATGTGCTATTAATATAGAAAAAAGAAATTCAACTCTTCTTCAATTTAGCATTAATGAAAAACAGAAGAGAATACATTTGACTATCTATGAGCCACTATTTCAAAAGAGAGAAAGAAGATAGATTATACTAGTTGCAAAATGCAGTTTCTGTTTAATATTTTGAGCCAGATGAACCTCATTACCTACATATTAAGTAAGGTCTAGGACCAAAACTCAACTATACTTGAAACTATGCTTGATATAAACCAGTAAATATTTCAAAGAACTTCCCTCCACCTTCACCGCAGAAGACCAACTGGCATAAGTTAACAGGTGTTTTGCTTTGGTTTAATTTCTCCTTCCACAGTTATGAACCCACAGGCCTGATGTCTCCAATATGTAGACACACACACACATACACACACAATTTATCCTTGATTTCACCAGGGATACAGAAACATTAACACAGAAAATGGTGAAACTCATTTACCTGAAATAAATTCCTTAATGTAATACATCATTTGTTACTGCCCTTTATTTGCATGTCTTGGAGCCAAAAGAACTGTCTGCATCACAAAATTTCCCTCTTAACCTGGGACTAAACACATCACATCCCTGGGAGACAGAAGGAGGGGTTTGAATAGTACCACCAGTAGAGGGCAGTGGCGTACCATGCACAAAACTTGGCTGGAGCGAATGCCTCCAAACTTGCCTTGCAACCTGTAGTTAATAAAGACTGGGCAGGAGAGCAAAGTAAGTGGGTTTAGAGGGAGATTTATTTCAACTACATAAGCAAGAAAGTTATATAGCTCCCCGAGAAAACTACATCTGTGGAATTCACAGCAGGGCAAAGTGTGCTAGTGATCAAAGGCTACGGCTCAAGCTCTAAATCATTGTTGCTCCAGAGGCCATTTTCCTCACACTCCTAACCTCTGCCCATGTGGAGAAACTTTTGAAGACAGGCCCAAGTGATTTTATATTTTTAATAACAAAAAGAGGATTGACTTTTTGATATCTGGTTGGGATAAGTGGACAGTTTGTAAAAGAAGATCTAAATTCAGAAGATATGGACTCTCTCCAAGCAAGATGAAAATACACGGATTATTGTGCCAGCTTTGCTATTAACAAGTTGTGTGATTTTAGATGAATCTCTTAACTTCTCTGAAACTCAGTTTCAATGTTAAAATGTGAACTGCATGAGACAATTATGAAGGCAACTCCAGCTCTAATATCCTATGATCTTTATCTCCGATTTGGGGAGTCACCATCAGCCTCCCTCGCATTACACTCTGAAAACGCATAGAATTGCATGTTTAATATCCTTTGAATAGGTGACATAGGAAGCGCATCTAAGGGACAGTGAAGTGCTATTAATTTTTCAATGATAAAGAGATTAGATTAGATTAGATTGAAGAGAAGTCTACTCTGTCTACCCACCACTTTGTTTTTTTTCTCTCTCTTAAGTGTTGCTTCCACATAACTTGCCTGAAAGCCAAATTCAGACATGTCTATCTGACCGCACTCTGGGAACATTACCTCAAATATACATTTCATTAAGATTATATTCATTGATTTTTTTATCATTTAATAATTTGCTAGTATTTAAAGCTTAAGAAGCTTATCATAAGAATCTTGATTTCTGACTTTTGATAAAAAAAGCAATCAAATGAACAGATGCCAGACAGCCCTGGGAACTCATTCTCACATAGCAAACAATTGCCGAAGCTGAGGGATGCTGTTCCATTTGGGGTCATTCTCCTTGTTTCACCTGGAATCTTCTTGCTGTAGACTTCTCACTCTTAAATGGCCATTCCTGTCCACTGTATGCATTATAAGTGATCCTTGGATGGACACCGATAACAAAGTCTGGTTTTGGCTTCTATCATTTGCAAGAAATTTTGCTCCTATTTTCTTCAGTTTCTTGATGGAGTTGTATTGCTGCTCAAAGACTTCCCCCTCCCTCTTTACTTTGTTTTTTTCTACCTAATGATATCTGATACTAGAGGTACTAGCTTACAGGTTTAAGGTATCCCTATTCCCATCAAACAATAATATACACCTTCATTTTGCCAGCATTTCAGTGAAAAGTTCTTAAAAACAAAAGCCTTGGCGTTCTGAAACAAACAAACAAACAAAACACATTAAGAACAATGGAACTTATTGGGTTCAAAAAACCCAACAGTTAGCTCCACAAATCTTACCACCCAGACCATCTATACTCAAATAACAGTAGCAAGTACTACAAAGATAGACATCATTTACTGGTTACCTATTATGTGCCAATCTTGTGCTAGTGATTTTTAAAGTCTTTATTTTAAAAATGGAGAAATCCAACCTCTGGAAGGTGTATTGATTTGCAATGACATGAGACTTGAGGAGTGAACGGGAATTTAGATACATAAAGTCCAATCTTTATTTTACAGATGAGGAAACTAAACCCAAAGACGCTAAGATTTTACAATGGATGTCGGACTATATAGCTCCAATGAGCCGATTTGAAATACTGAAGTTGGTTTGCTTGCCCTATCATTAGGCATTCTATCTTACTAATTTCCTGTTGTTATTTATGCTTATGCCCATCTTTCCTAATGGATGGTTAGAGCCTTTTGGGGACATGGACCATTCATTATTAATCCGTGAATCCACTTTAGTGATTCTTGTGCAACTTGCCCCATGATACTTAGTGGTAGTAAGTCCTATGATGCCCAGGTACTACACCAGGGCAGATATCCAGATGCTGTGGCAGACAGCCAAGTGGCTGCTATGACAAAGACTGCAAAGCCAAATGGAACATTTGATGGGGGCATGGCAGGGGCCCCAGAGATGACAGCTGTGCACACAGTTTCTGCTGAAATTTTCAAGCACTTTTGGGAAGTAAAAAGAGACTAAAGTGACAATATTTGCAAACAAAATGCCCTGCAGGCTTATTCCAAATATCCAAGCTGCCATGCTGGAAACAAGCAGAGTTCATTAAGAGAAACAACCTCCGGTCACCCTTTCAAGCCTCATTGACTTTTATGCACAAAATGAAGGCATACATGAGGATGGTGAAGTGATAGAGCCAGCAAGTAAGTAGGAGAGGAATCACAGACCACTGCAGGGGTTTTAATTAGTGCTGGACTTTGAAAAGCAGAATCAGGGTTCCATCCAAGTATGCACTTCTCCCATTATGAATGTATGAGCATCAACACATTTCCCAAATAATCTAGTAGTCTTGAGTGGCTTCAAGGACAGTACTAGCAAGGTGAAATTAGCTCTGAGAGGAAATATTCAACTTTAAAGAGGTTATAATATATTAACCAAGGAGTTTCTTATTCTACTTTCTGCAAATTTTCTGCTGGTGTCTAACACTCTGCTTGACACACAGCAAGTACCTTATGCACAGAAGGCATTCCCAAATTCAAGGACTGGGAAGTACTTTTATTTTTATGGACTACAATATTGAATACTTCAAACCACTAACATGATCCAGATTACACAGTTTGTGTCAGGGTTTAAATCTTAGTCTTCTAAATTCAAATGAGTCTGTTAGTTCCTAGATGCCATATGTACTGCATTACTGGGAATGAATAGCATGAAAACTTTGTAATGAATGTTTTTAAAAAGACCTAGGGTACTCATCTTCTTAAAGGCCTTTGGTTCCAAAAGAAAAGTTTGACCATTTGTTTAGAATAAAATGCAAGTCCAACACCATTTTCTCAGATTATCCCATTTTAGTCCATCTATTTGGATGGCTATAACAAAATGCCATAAACTATGTGGCTTATAAGATTATCCCATTTTAGTCCACCTATTTGGATGGCTATAACAAAATGCCATAAACTATGTGGCTTATAAACAACAGAAATTATTTCTCAGAGTACTAGTGGCTGGACTGTCCAAGGTCAAGGTGCTGGCAGATTCAGTGTCTAGTGCGGGCTTATTTCCTCATAGGGAAAGACTTTATACTTCCCTTTCATTTCTAATTAGATAGGTATTATAAAGAAGAAACTCATAGTAAATACCCTGTGGTCAGCTTCTATTTACCTGCTCTGTGACCTTAGGCAATATATTAACCTCTCTGTGCCTTACTTCTTGAGCTGTAAAGTTGTGATTATAAAAATATGTACCTCATATTTTTATGAGGTACGTATTTTACACTAACCATATGGTTAGTGTAAAGATTAAATTATGTATATACATTTAAATTAAATTATGTATATACATGAAAGATTAAATTACCTATACACATTTATATAATAAATATAATATATATGCACAATTTAAAACAGTGCCTGGCACATAACTATTATTGATATTAACAAATAATTATAGATTTTAAAATAAGTTAATTTAACCAAATTTACTCTTAAGATGACCAAGAGCTGATTTAGATTACTTCTTCAGAAAAGCTTTCAGACTCTGCTGTAAATCATCACAGTTAATCACCAAACAGCTCATTTCTTTCCATTTTTTTGAGTTACATTATCTATTTTTGCAAAAACATGTGAACTATTCTGGAGCAGAGAAGTTTGCTCTATGGTAAGAGGCTAGAGAATTTTCTCAACTACTCAGGACTTACTTTAATTTTACATTAGGCAATGAAAGTCAAGAAGATTGTTCCAGGGACTGAAACATGTGACTCCACAGGGTACAGAAGAGTGGATATTTGTGGAGGGGTGAAAATTTTTGGACATTCTAAAATTACACTTGTGTTCAAAGAGTGTTCTACTCTACAAATACGCCAACACATTTTTTTTTAATAAAGCAGTAGTTCTGAGTGACATTAACAATGATACAGCATGAGACATACATACATCATAGAATATTGTGCAGTTGTAAAAAAGAATGAGTTCATGTCCTTTGCAGGGACATGGATGAAGCTGAAAACCTTCATTCTCAGCAAACTAACACAGGAGCAGAAAACCAAACACCACATGTTCTCACTCATAAGTGGGAGTTGAACAATGAGAATACATGGACACAGGGAGGGGAACATCACACACTGGGGCGTGTCAGGGGGTGGGGGGCAAGGGGAAAGATAGCATTTGGAGAAATACCTAATGCATGTGGGGCTTAAAACCTAGATGATGGGTTGATAGGTGCAGCAAACTACCATGGCACATGTATCCCAGAACACAGAGTAAAATTAAAAAAAAAAAAAAAACAAAAAAACAATGATACAGCAAGGCTGCACTGTGAATTGGGAAGTGGAAGTGGAACGCCCTGCCATCCCCTCCCTTTCCTCTCCCGAGTGCTCTCCCGTCTCTGGTGGAGGCCTGAATGGCAAGGGCCAAGATACAAGAAAACCAAGGTGATTTCAGCCTATAACTAGAAAAAGCCAGATAGGGATTATTTAGATTTGCTTAGCAAATGGGAAAACCAGAAAAAAAATATTAATGAACATTTAGTTGAGTCCTTTCCTCTTTTCTGGAAAATAGTGATGGGATTTGGTGCCCTTTGGGAGGCTGGCACATGGTAGATATGAATGTATGTTCTCCCATGTTTCTGAACTATCCAGTTCATCCTTTCTCTCTCTCTCTCTCTGTCTCTCTGTCTCTCTGTCTGTCTTTTATTTTCCACTGCCATAAACCTTTTGGAGCATAATATTTTCAAGTGACTGAGAAGCATGAGGTTAAAAAACAAAAAAGACTGACCTGTCTGTGACCATAAATAACTCACTTTGCCACCCTAGGTGGTTCTGTGAGCACTCCACTACCCCCCCCCCCACACACACACACAGAGAGAGAGAGAGAGAGGGGGAGAGAGAGAGAGAGAGAGAGGCACAGGGCTTCTGGGTTTTTTTCTATCAAAGAAGGAGGCAAGTCAAGGTTTCCTTCTATAATAGTTCTGACATTCTGTAATTTATATGACCTCTAATAAAGTTGTTCTTCGTCCAGTGTGGTTTGTAAGTAGTGAGTGTTGTCAAGAAGATTATTGAGTGAAAAAAGAAAGACAGGAATGGGAAGGATACTAGAAAACTCAATCACAGCATCTTGGATTGACTTGAGAAAATGGGCAGAGTATGAGAAAAGTTAATCACAACATCTTGGGGATTGACTTGAGAAAAGATTTATAAAATACTCATGTTGGGAGAATTGAACAGAAGCTTATCCACCTGGTTTAAAATGTCAACTTTCATTATAATGCAAATGAATTATGGAGGTAAGAGAAAATTGATATTCATCATGTGGACCCAAATGTGAATATTTTTGCACCACTATCAGTAAATGTGTGTGTGTGTATATAAGAGTTTACCTCCAGTATGTATGTATGTATGTATGTGTGCATATATATATTCACACATGGTATTTATAAACCCTATAAAATATATACATAATAAACATATATTAAATATTTTTTTGCTTGAGGAACTCAGTGGTAAAAAGGGCAAACAGCTTACCCAAGCATTTTACAATAGAGGAAATAAAGATGCGCAATAAACATGTAAAGGGTGCTCGATCTCATTGCAACCAAGGGAATACCTAATCATAAAATTACAGAGTGTTACAGTTTCACACCTACCAGCCTGGCAAAACTATAAAGCCTAACACTACGAGTGTTATATAGGATGTTGAGCGAAAGGCCTGAACCAAGTGTTGGTGGAGTATGGAGAATGGGAATTCTCATAGAGTGTGAATAATGTGTGAAGTGTTGAAACTGCTTCAGAAAACTGCTTACCATTATCTAGTTCATGGACAATATCATAGTCTAGGATCCAACAAGTTCACTTCTTGGTATATCCATTTGAGGATCTTGTGCATGATACATGTGCAAGAATGTTCATAGCAAAATTCTTTGTAATAGCCCATCCAAAATTATATGGCCCAGAGAGATAAACCAGCTTTTTCTTGTCTTTTTAAAATTCTGTATTGGATTAGAAGAGCACTGTTTGCCTTTTCAAAAAAAGAAAGTTTGCTGTTCCTAGGTAAAGAAAAACGGAAAAGAAGGAAGGACCCTGGATTTTATACAGTGAACAGAATATTTAAGTTGGGTGGCAAGAGACTGAAGAAGACAATGCCTGCTTTACAGATTTGCCAAGGGTTCCTATGGAAGATGTGACATTGTGCTTTGGGAGAATTTATCAGAACTATGTCACTCAGGGTCGTAAGTGCATGGACAGCTCTGAAGTCAGGGCAGGCTTCTCTTCCAGGCTTTAGCATAGAGTGCATTCCCACTGTCTGTCTTGTGGACAGCCAGCCAATCGAAAACAAATGATTACATTATTCCCATAATGATTCCGACAAGCCCTGCCTACGCTGTTTCAGGGAAGACTATTTTCCTTGTGTATCTCTCCTTCAATGACATTTTAAAAACCTCATACTTCTGTTACATATATAATTCTATCTTTGAAAGAAGTTAAAAAGTAAAGCTTAAGGTACTATAGACTGATCTTTTACAAATGTAATTTAAGCTTAGTCACAGAAACTGGAGTAATTATTGCAATTAGCATAACTCATAAAAGTGCTACTTTAACTTAATGTAGCAAATATTTATTGAGTTCCTACTATTTAATATATACAAGAGACAATTCATCGAACATCCAGTTCATCTGTTAAGTTCAATTGGGTGATGATGTATTATTTACTGGATCAAAGGAAGTGTTTCTAAACATTTTAAGAAAGGTAAGAATAGATATGGGATTGTCTTTAACTTTATTTTGGGCATTTTACTAGACATGCTTAATATTTATGTCTTAATGTCTTGCGTTTCTTTGTAATCCTTTGAAGATTTGTTTATTCACTTATTTATTCGTTTTTTGATATGGAGATACCTTTGAATGGAGAGGGGGAACTGCCCCCCCAGTGTCTCAGTGTATACAAAGCACAGCTTCCTAAAATATATTTTTATGTTAGAAATTTGAATAGATAATTTTAAGTTAATTATGTTTAAACTTTCATAAATTAAAGAAAATATTTTATGATGCATACTACATAGCCAAAGTAAGTAAATAAGTAAATAAACTTATTTTCTCTAAACAGGACTTAGCTACTTTCATTGAGATATGTTATTCATTAGTTCACACATTTGTTCATCAATTCAAAAGGCATCCATTGACTGCTTTCACTCTTAGAATGTGTGCACTAACATTGCTTGGACAGGAATAAAAACAATGTGATTCCACACTTTAAGAAGCATATTACTCATTTGAAATCTCGGTTTGGAAAATTTTTAAATGTGGAATTTAGGACAATGTAGAATCCCTCATAGACCATAATTAGATTTATTTAACATACAGAATAATCTAAAGCTTTTGTCTACTCACTAGTTTTACTTCCTTTTAATTTTACATGAAAAAAATCTCAAGTTCATTTTAGATGTAGGTGACAAAAGAGGGATAGCATTTGGAAATTACATTTGTTCCAGACTTTGAAAGGCACATGTGATCTAAGACCTTTGGGCTCGGCAAAGTGAGAGCTGTCAAATGATGGGGACATGGAAAAGGGCCATCCTTGCCGACAGTTGTATTTCTGAGTTACAATACTGCCTCCTTCCTTACTGTCAAAGTATGCTGTGGATATGGAGCTGTTTTAACGCTCCAAAAAGGTAAGAGGTGTGCTTTGAAGATGGTGATTAGCGCTAACCCTGCATGAGCTCATTTTATTATTTGAATTCTCTTAAATAAGATAGTATGTTGTCTCGTTGTAACACTAAAATAAGCTCATTATAGAAAATTTATAAAATACAGAAAAACATAAGTAAAAACCGACTAAAGGCCCTACACCTAGCCATAAACATTAAACATGTTTTTCAGATTAATACTCATTTTTTCCAACTAGAGATACAACTTTGAAAATTTCACACAATCTTATAGAATTAAAGCACTGTTATCCACAGACATTTTTCCTGTATTCCTGTGTTACGGTAATTTTACCATCCTGTGTAATATTTTTGAAGCTATACTTCTTAATAATATATGTCTGAATAATACTTTTTCTATGCAAGTGTTATAATTTATGTATATTAGAATATCATTTACGACCTAAACCTCAGAACACTTTTTAAATGTTACATAACTGCAAAACACTCTTGAAGTAGATCAAATATAATTAATCCACTCTCAAGTGCTCTAATTGCCTTAAATATTTTCATCATTAATTAGAAAAAGAATGGGGACCCAAGAACACTGCTTTTGTACTATAGCAAGACTTGTTCGTAGATTCATTAATTTAAGTTGTTTCTTTTTACTTCACTGTTGTGATGTTTTTAAGCATTTCAAAGTTTTGTACTACTGGAGAAGGGCTCTGTTCACAGATTCTTTAATCTCTGGTATCTAGTACTTGTACTGTTTAAGAATGGGGACACATTACTTTATATATGGCTCTCATTTCATGAAATATGTTCAAACCCACTATCTCATGACCTTCACCACTACTTGGCTTTGTCCTCAATGTTGAATCTTTGGGGCCACTGGTATCCTTTGCTGTTAATAGTGACACTTCAATTCTTGTACTGAATTGCTTCTCCTCACATTCAGTTGCTCTGATTTTGGGGAAGCTAATCCTACCGTATGCCCCAGAGTGGTTAAAATGTCCCATTCCGGTGGGCTCCACTGCATGTGGCTCACTGGGGGACAATGACACCTGTGTAGAAGTTTTCTGAGAGTTATAGGAAAGTAGTTTCATTCCTTTTCTCCCGAACTACCTGAAGAGATGCTTTTCCATGTTGGAGGTGTTTAAAGAAAAATTAAAGTTTAGCCTGGGCAACATAGTGAAACGTGGTCTCTACAGAAAATAAAAATTAGCAGGGCATCGTGGCGTATGTCTGTAGTCCTACCTACTCGGGAGGCTGAGGTGGGAGGATGGTTTGAGCCCAGGAGGTTGAGGCTACAGTGAGCCATGATCATGCCACTGCACTCCAACCTCAATGACAGAGCAAGACCCTGTCTCAGAAAAAAAAAAAAGAGAGAGAGAGAGAGAGGGAGGGAGTTCCAGGAGAAAAGTATGTTTGGTATTGCACTTTCTGCATGTTTTCTTCTAGATTTTCTGATTGTGTCATTACCATAGTAACATGGTTGTTATTATTGCCATTTTTTCTTTCGTTCATTCTATTATTTTCTTGACAACCATGTTGTCAAGAAACCAAGAGAGTAGAGACGAAGATAGTAAAACTTTACTGAGAAAGAAGCCAAACCCAAGGGGAAAAGAGGACATAAGAGAGAAAGAGAGAGTAAAATAATGTCTTCTATGACGTGAGTTGCCGGGTGAAGCCCTCCCTGTGGACTTTTTAATACTAATAGCAAAGTAATTCCTTTTGTTTTTAAGTCAGTTTGTATTGGTTGTTTTATTATTTGCAAATTTAATATCCAAAATGATAGACATAAAATTTTTAAAATGAGGCTTTTTCAAATTAAAAAAATCTGACATCAGTAGAAACAACCTGCCTAAGATAACAAAAATAGTAAACATTACAGTCAGTAATTCTATTTATGACTTTGGAGTCTAAACCTAAAGCTGTATTACCCCTCTCTCATAGCTGATTGCTTGTCTCAGCATACTTGGAGTTTTAAAAAAAAATAAAGTGAAAATTTATTATCACTCTCAGAGAGAAGTTTTTGTTTGTTTTAAAAATACTTTTCCTGCAAATGCTCATGAGTTATTTCTCTATTGTGTAGCTAAGCAATTTTGCAAACAATTATCTACTTTTCTGACCACCAGGAAGAGCTGAATACAGCAACTAGATAAGGCTGTTTTATCTTTATTTGTTCTTTTGTTGTAGTTGTTGTTGCTTGTTTTTTTTAGTGGGTGTGAGTCGGCAGTTGTGTGTGTGTGAGTGGGTGTGAGTCTGCAGTGGTGTGTGTGAGTGCGAGCGGGTGTGGGTCTGCAGTGGTGTGTGTGAGTGCGAGCGGGTGTGGGTCTGCAGTGGTGTGTGTGAGTGCGAGCGGGTGTGGGTCTGCAGTGGTGTGTGTGAGTGCGAGCGGGTGTGGGTCTGCAGTGGTGTGTGTGAGTGCGAGCGGGTGTGGGTCTGCAGTGGTGTGTGTGAGTGCGAGCGGGTGTGGGTCTGCAGTGGTGTGTGTGAGTGTGAGCGGGTGTGAGTCTGCAGTGATGTGTGTGAGTGTGAGCGGGTGTGGGTCTGCAGTGGTGTGTGTGAGTGTGAGCGGGTGTGAGTCTGCAGTGGTGTGTGTGAGTGTGAGCGGGTGTGGGTCTGCAGTGGTGTGTGTGTGTGTGTCTTCTGGAGGATAGGGGATTAGGCTGTTTTTCTTATTTGCCTTTGTAGGAGAGGAAATATGGTTTGGTGACCTAACAGGTTGTTGTTCCCAACTTCAACAGCTAAAACCTTAGACTCGATAAGGGCTCCCTCATGAATCCTATAACCTGTCTCTGCAGGCCCAACATAAAACAACGTGAGCAGCGTTTCAGAAAACACGAATTTTCCTCCGGTGATCAGATTTTCACACAGACTCTGTCTCCTTACAAAGTAGTCCTTTACCCCTCTTTCACTCTAACGTTGCAGGTGGCAGCAGTAAGCATTCATTTCAAGGGCAGAGGGATCTTTCCATTCAGTCAGACACTTTGAAACCACAGGACTGTTCTCCCTGTACCACTGCCAAATTCTTCCCGGCAGGAGTTTGAGGGAAGCCTAACAGGGCAGAGATGTATCTTGTTTGCTGGCTGGATTTGTTCTCACCTAACACAGCTAAGGCAAAACCATCTATTATTGTCTGCTGGTTTTGAATGTTGTCTGAGGAATATGGATAGATAGCTCAAGTTCCAGCAAAGATTTTTAAGTCAGCCTACATGGATCTTTCCTCCCAAGCCCCACCACTGCAGCTCCAGGCTAACTGTTGTTTGTCTTGGGTTTTTGTTCAGCCTGGGGCTTTCCAGTTACGAAGGCTGATTCTAAGACTCTTACATAGTGAACTTCATAAATCTTATATTTAGTTTTATTTTGCCAATCTCCAAAATGAGATTTAATTCATTGATTGACTCATTTTTTAACTCCTTCATGTTATATGGATTCCTCTCTAACATTTTATGAAAAATATTTAAATTTACAGAAAAGTTGGAAGAACTAAGAACACCCATATATATATTCTCTAAATTCAACAATTTATATTTGCTACATTTGTATTTTAAATTATTTATCTATCTGCCTATATTGTTATTCATTAATCAATTAATCTCTTTTTTTGGTGGGAGGGATCTTTTAAATTAAGTTTCAGACATTTCGGCTGAGTGCGGTGGCTCACACCTGTAGTCCCAGCACTTTGGAAGGCCGAGGCAGAAAGATTACTTGAGGTCAGGGGTTCAAGACCAGCCTGGCCTACATAGTGAAACCTTGTCTCTACTAAAAAAAAAAAAAAAGAAAGAAAAAAAAGAAAAAGGAAAAGGAAAAATAAACCAGGCATGGTGATGCATGCCTGTAGTCCCAGCTACTCAGGAGGCTGAAGCAGGAGAATCACTTGAACCCAGGAAACGGAGGTGGCAGTGAGCTGAGATTGTGCCACTGGACTCCAGCCTGGGCAACAGAGTGAGTGAGACTTCATCTCAGAAATAATTAAATAAATAGAAAGACCTCAGTACTTTATACACCTAAATACTTCAACAATATTTAAAACTTACAGATTCTTTATTCTTCGTATAAAATTTATATACAATGAAAAGCACAAGTCATAAATGCACTATTGAATTTAAACAAATATGTACACTTGTACAAACCAATTCTCTCTTGAAACCCAGAAATTTCTCTCATATACATTTCTAGCAATTCTTGCCCGACGTCCCCAGAAGTAACTATATTTTTGGTGTATGTCAACACAGAATAGTTTGGTCTATGCTGTAACTTTATGTAAATGGTATCACTTTAGTTTTAAATTGCTTTTATTGGATATAATATTTTTGAGATTTATATATGTTATTGTGTATATTAAAAATTCATTTTCATTGCTGAATATTATTTTATAAATGAGTATATTGTGGTTTGCTTGTCATTTTCTTACTGATGAACACCTAGTCTATTTCTAGACTTTGGCTTTTTTTCTTAGTGAAGTTTCAGTGAAGATTCTTGTACAAGTATTTAGTAGACATAGTTTTGTGTGGAGGAGGGAGTAAATATTTTGAAATGAAATTATTGTATAGCACAATTGTCAATATTTAGTTTCATAAGAAACTGCCAGACCTTTTTCACACAAAGTGGTTTTACCATTCTACACTCCCCCCAAGAAGAGGACATTCTAAATGCTCTATATTCTGGCCAATATTTGGTGTTGTCAGGTTCTTTAAATGTTCATGTTCTGGTAGATAATTAGTGGTATGGTTTTAATTTGAATTTTCCTAATAACTAGCAATATTTAGCACTTCTTTTTGGGCCTATTGACCACATATATATCTTCCTTGTTGAATAATCTATCCATATATTTTGCCCTCATATATTTTTATTTTGACTGAATAAATGTTTATTGATTGCCTATAATGAACATAACAGGATCTAGGTAAAATATGGTACAAACAAACAAACTAAAACTTCCCAGACTTCTTGCTCTTGTAGAGCCGATGAACTGGCTGGATAGTCAGAAAAATAAACAGAAAATCACAGTTTAGTGATTGCTGGGGGTGTGTGCATCAGTGGGTCACCTGACTCTTTCTTGTTGGGAAGTGGTAAGAGAGGCCATCATGATAGGGTGGGAAGATATGTCTGTTATTGATGGACAGTGTATTCATCCCCTAGGGCTGCTGTAACACATTTAAACAAACTCAGCGGCTTAAAAAAACCCAGAAATTTATTCTCACACAGTCCTAAAGCCTAGAAGTCTAAAATCACAATGTCACAAGGTCATATTCTCTCTGAAGGCTCCAGGGGAAGACAATTATTCTTTACCACTTCCTAGCTAATGGTGTTTGCCAGCAATCCTAGGTGGTCCTTGTTTTATAGAAACTTCACTCCAATCTCTGCCTTCCTCTTCATATAGCCTTCTTCTCTGTGTCTGTATGCAAATTTTCCTTGCTTTTCTCTTACGAAGCTACCAGTCACTGGATTTAGGGTCCACCCTTATCTGGTATGACCTCTTTTTAACTTGACTGTATCTGCAAAGACCCCATTCCAAATAAGGTTGCATTCACAGACATCAGGGATTAGCTCCTGAATATGTGATTTGGGGTCACACAATTCAACCTGCAACAGATTGCAATAGAAGGGTTAATCCATGGTGCCTAGAGTCCTAAATTAGATACCTGAGGCTATCAAGTCCTCCTTCCACCTATAATTCGGTTAACTTCCGAAAAATTGAGCAACTCATTTCACCTCTTTGCACTTCATGTGCTTCATTTAAAAAGAAAGAAAAAAGACACATGATCATTTCTTTTTTTTTTTTTTTTTTTTTGAGACGGAGTCTCGCTCTGTCGCCCAGGCTGGAGTGCAGTGGCGCGATCTCCGCTCACTGCAAGCTCCGCCTCCCGGGTTCACGCCATTCTCCTGCCTCAGCCTCCCGAGTAACTGGGACTACAGGCGCCCGCTACCACGCCCGGCTAATTTTTTGTATTTTTAGTAGAGACGGGGTTTCACCATGTTAGCCAGGATGGTCTCGATCTCCTGACCTCGTGATCCGCCCGCCTCGGCCTCCCAAAGTGCTGGGATTACAGGCGTGAGCCACCGCGCCCGGCCGACATGATCATTTCTAAGGTTCTTTGTAAATCTAGTTTACAAAACACTATGATATCATGTCCTGCTGACTCAGCCATCTCTACCTGCAGTCTAGCTTGAGTGTTCCTCCTGGATAGTTCTATAGCATCCTGGGCATGTTGATATCACAGCATCTAACACAGTGTATTACTACAATTACTAAATTGTAGTGCACAAACTTTCTTTTGCAAGAAAAACCGTGATGTTATTTTATTCTAGTTCATTGATGTTGCCTTTTATTTTAGATGAATTTCATTCTCTCATTTTGTATATGGAAAATATATCTGAAATTACTTGAATTCAGTAAATGCACTTTGTTCACCCTGCTTCTCATTGTTTCATGTCTATCAGTTATCTTCCTGTGCCAGTTTTAACCCCCTGAGGTTAGTATTCTGATTCTGACTGCTCGAGTGAAGAGAATATCTAATCTAAACAGTCAACTCTCATCACACTTTGTTCTTTTATTTTGACAAGTATGGTTTAGTTTTTATTTATAAAAATGCCTCCCAGTAACCAGTAAATGCACTGCAATATATCCTGTGAAAACAACGGCATCTGAGTAATATGAGTCAACACAATTTCCTGAAAATAATCTAGTGTACATATTGGTCAGGAAGATAAATGTGGTTTGCATGGATATGCAGAATTACGTTGCACATTTAAATTAGTCATGCAAATGTCCCTCTACTGTGTTCCTGAGAGAAATAAAGAAAATAATTACAAATGGTGGTTAGTGCTAAAGAGGAAATAAACAAAAGGATAAAGCAGGAATTAGGGATGGGGGAATACACAGAGCAAGTGGTCAGGGAAGGTCTTGCTGAAGAGATGACACTAAAGCTAAAACATGAAAGATGAGCAGGACCCAGCCTGCAAAGTGCAAGTGTGTGTGTGTGTGTGTGTGTGTGTGTATGTGTGGGGTATGTGTATGTGTGGTGTGTGTGTATGTGTGTGGGGTATGTGTATGTGTGGTGTGTGTGTATGTGTGTGTGGGGTGTGTGTGTGGGGTGTGTGTGTATGTGTGGGGGATGTGTGTGGCGTGTGTTTGTGTGGGGGATGTGTGTGGCGTGTGTATGTGTGGTGTATTTATGTGTATGTGTGGTGTGTGTGTATATGTGTGGTGTGTATGTGGGGTGTGTGTGTATAGTGTGTGGTATATGTGTGGTGTGTGTGTGTATTGTGTGTGTATGTGTAAGTGTGGCGTGTATGTGTGATGTGTGTGTATGTGTGGGGGTGTGTGTATGTGTGGTGTGTGTATGTGTATGTGTGGGGTGTGTATGTAGTGTGTGTGTATGTGTGGTGTGTATGTTTGTGTGTGTGTGGTGTGTATGTGTGATGTTTGTATGTGTGTGGGGTGTGTGTGTGGTGTGTGTGTGTGGTGTGTATATGTTTGTGTGTGTGTGGTGTGTATGTGTGATGTTTGTATGTGTGGGTTGTGTGTGTGTGTGGTGTGTGTATGTGTGGTGTGTGCATATGTATGTGGTGTGTGTGTGTGTGTATGTGGGAAGAGTTTTCCAAGGAATACAAATACCACATGCAAAGACCCTGTATGAGGAAAAGGCTTGGCAAAATGATAATGTGGTCAGGCTGAGTAATAAAAATAGTTGTACACAATGAAGTTATGTAAGGTTTTGCCATAAGCCAGGGCTAGGTCATGCAGGATTTATTATGTCATGCAATAAATTTGGATTTTCTTCCAACTATTCTGGGAAGCCACTGAAGGATTCTGAGATGAGATATGATGTGATTTGATTCAAAAAATAACTGGCCATTTTTTTGAGAAATGATGCTGAATTGAGCTGGACCAAGGAGATTATGTGGAAGGCTGTTGAGGTAACTAGATTGAAAGATGCCATGAATCCTCAAAATTTGAAGATACTTGTACTTTAAATGAAAGTATAGCGAGTCGTGTAGACAGGAGCATGTTTGAAAGTTTGTATAAGAATACTTAGACTACTAAGTCTCCTTTCTCACTAATCTCAGATAAATAATTGGACTCCCTTCACTATCACGGAACATTAGAGATTTATTCTCTACCAAGGTTTGTTAACCTGAGAGATTCTAACTCAAGGGCACAAATAAAGGGGATGAAATTACACTCATACGAAGGGGATTAAGGTAAATGTCTACACACAAAATACTGAGAATCTTAAGATTTTTCTACTCATCTTCAAGAACATGAATGCCAGGCTTACACTGCCTGGGAAATATATTGGAAAATTCTTCTGGGACTACCAATTACTTGATAAGAAAAGACCTTTAGCCACGAATAATTAGAGAACTCCAAGAGAGTCCAGCCAAATCATTTTCTTTGATCCAGAACCGGCACTTTCCTAATGGATTTTCAGTGCATCACTTTTAAATGTGACAAACATCAAGTGGTTACCAAATATTTGCAGAAGATCTCAAACAGTAAGTATTTAAAATACTGGAGAAATCATGCAAAAGGCATTAGAAAATCATATGGACACGAGAGAAAAATGACATATTCATTAAACAGCAATGGGTTGCTCTACAAAATGCAAACATTCGGAGATTTTTAAAAGTCCTTGCAAAATAAAAATCAGATAGCAGATATGAAAATTTAATAGAAAAATGGTAGTGGCAATACAATTTATAAAAGCTATAAAAGAAAAGAAATAAAATTATGATAATTTAAAAATATGATTAATCTTCTCTGTTCAACAACTCAGTATCTGAAAAATAACTGTATCAGAAGGAATTAAAATAAATAAAAAGAAAAAAAAATTCAAGGAAACTTCCCACAACTAAAGTTCATGATTTTTCAAACTTAGACGACTCTTCAGTAGAGTGACTATCTGCCCTGGTTTGCCTGGGACTGGGGTTAGGTATTCTTGGGATGAAGGACTTTCAGTTTTAAAATTACAAGGGGCCCAGGAATGCTGGGAAGAGTTGGTTACCCTACTAACCAAATGCCAGTATGGCGGATAAAAGACTCTTCCCAATGATATACCATCATGAGACCTACGGGACAAGATGAGAGTCTTATATAATTTCAGAGATGACTGAAAAGGCTTGTATACAAAGGAATCAGAAAAGGTATCAAACTGCTCAATAGCAGCACTGGAAGCTGGAAGACAATGGGGCAAGGCTATCAAAACTCTGAGAATAAATACTTTCTAACCCAGAATTTTATAACTAAAGATGTTTTCAGATATGAAAGTTCTAGGAAAATTTTCCTTACTTATGCCCTTTTCCAGGAGAATATACTCCACTAACATAGAGAAGTAAGCCAAGAAAGTAAAAATTATAGGGTCTAGGAAAATGAAAATCTCACATGTGAAAGAAAGAAAAAGAATTTCCATGGTGAAGGGAATAGAAATATCCCAAGAGAATGTCATTTCAACAGCCATATTGAAGGAAACAACGGATCTTCAAAAAGGATATTACCAGGAAAAAATGCTTAAAATTAGTGAGAGAAAATTTTACTTATGATAGTACACTAGGGATGGTTCCAGACAGAAAAATAAGTAAATAAAAAGAAAGTTTAGAAAAATAACAAAAAACCTATACAGTGCATGAATTACTTATGAGTGTTTACCTAATCACAATAATAGAAACACATCATAGCGTTCTACTAAAAATGATGATACAATTTTAACAACAGGAAGGAAAAAGATAATCTATGTGTGAAGTTATGTGGGGACATTGTAAGAGACATGGTAGTCTCAGCTCCTTTAATAGGAAATCAGTAGATTTCCCTAAAACTGGAATAGTCATGCAAAAGTGTAAGACATATTATTTAGAAATTAAGAGGCAAATACCAGGGTATGGCAGCAGGGAGAGCAATTTGAAAGAGGTGCAAGCTGTTGTTTTTAGAAAAATGAGAATTAAGGATGAGGAAAGATAGTTTTAGGAGACTACTATATATGTAGACCTTATAAAATCATTTGGTGTGTGTCACTATTGTTGTGATGACAATAATAACACAGAACTATCTGTGAGTGGGAAAGATAATTAAAAAAAAGTGGTGGTATGTGAGCCTGCTGAGATGTTAAATAATATGAGGACAGCAAACTGTTCATTGAACTTGGCAACACATTTTCATGGAGACCTAGACAAGACAATAGTCATTGGAGGGGTGCAGGCAGAAGCCACACTGTCCTGTAATTATGAGTGGTTGTAAAAGGAGGTAAATCAGACTTGATTTATATTCAAAGTCTGAAACTGAATAGTCATTCTAGATCCAAGGTGCCTTAGTAGCAAGAGTATGAAAATCTATTCTGTCATTTTTGGTTCAATCAAGCTTCAGGGAGGAAATGATGATATCCTTAAAAGGAAAAGTTAAGAAATTTTTTTGAAGGTGCCATTTACACAAAGTTAAGAAAACTGGCATAGGATAGTGAACACATCCCAGGGTTAGAAGAGAGGAAGCCATGGCCAGGCTTAGGCCTAAAGGGGTAAGGGGAGGGTGTGACTGCTGAAGTCCTACAAGCTCTGGGGCTAGAGTAGTGTGCTACCCATCTGGTGTTATGGCCCTTGCAGCAATTGCTGCAATATCTCTCCTCATTTCTTCCCATCTCCTACCAGCACCTGCCATCATAAACTCAATTAGTAGCCAAAAGTCAAGGCAGCCTGTATGATGCAAGCCATGGATGTTTACCTTGGGATAAAGCAGAACAGCTAAGTTTGAAAAATGTATTTGAAAGGACAAATAGAAACTACCAGCACAATACCAAGAATTTAAATGAGCTACTGTCTTGATCCATTTTTATTTGTCTTTTAAATGTTCTCAATTTTACTTGACTTTCTTACCATGTACTTCTTTATAATGTCTATGTATTCATACTTTTGGTTTACTAATTATTTGGCTCACTCATGATTCATGAGTTATGTTCACTTTATGATTGATTATTTTGCTTTATTTCCTGTAAACAACTGCCTGATTTTTTACAATTTCCCAATTCTGCTTTCTAAGTTGAAGAATCTCTTTGAATCGGATCTTCATTGTTTTGATAGAGCTTTATTCTCCTGACCATCTCATAGGTCATTGGCCAAGCCCTAGATGTCCTATTTTCAGTCCACTCACCTCTGGCCAGAGAGGATGTGCCATTTATAAAAGTATGGCAGTTTACATCCATCCTGCAAAAAGGGCCAGAGGTTAGAAAGATTGCCTTAGAAAGAGAAGAGAAGAGTGTAAGAAGATTCAGAGTTAGCATTTATAAAGCTAAACTGATATGTGTAAAGCACTGTTATATGCATTAACACCTGTATATGAAAGAAACAATATGAAAACATACATGTTAAATGACTTGTCTAAAATTTCCTAGCAAAATTATAGCAGAACCAGACAACATAGAAAACCAAGTACTTATAGTGATAGAGCCTAGAAGATTAAATTTGAAAAATATAATGTTATATTATTAGAAGACAGAGCAATACATAAAGAGATTATATAGAAATATGGACTCCACGAATTATAATCTGAGGTGGGAAGAAATGGAACCTACTACAAGTGCCCAGAAGAAGAGAGGAAGAAACGTGGTTAGAAACATAAAATATTAACAAATTGGGAAATTTAACATTTGCAATGGTATAAAGTGAAATTTTAAAAAACCATAAATCTTTCATCCTTCCTGTCTCTGCTGGGAGAAAATAGGCCAGGTGGAGACTTAAAGGATTGGAACTTGAGGCCCTATGTGGCTCCTGAAAAAGGCACCATGTGATGAGATTGAGAGCTTAAAAGGTGAGAAGAACCTACTGGGGTATGGAGGGTGGGCAGAGAAGACAGTGGGGGAGAAATAATGCTCAGGCATTGTAGATTTGAAAACTATGCAGATGACGTGTACTGTAAAGAATGTTTTCAGAAATTTCTATGTACATTCTGTACACAGATCTGGGTCCCCTCCTTGGATGTAAAAGACAAATAACTAATCATAGTCAGGTGAGATGTTTCAATAGAACTTTTGACTAATCTGTTAATAGATCTTTTGACTAATCTACAACAATCTGTTGTAAGGTTGTAAGTAGCATATCTTGAAGGAATCCCTCATCTTGAGTCATTGCCTGACTGGAAAAAAATGCCCAGTTGTTCCTCTCCTTCTCATCCCATTCATTTAATATAATTAAGCCATTTAACATTTAAAATGGTAGACCGAAGGTTAATTATCTTGAAATACGTATCAAGAGAATGAACTTTAATATTTTTAGGCCAGTAGTTAGGTTCCAGGTGGGCTGGAAATAGAAAAGAATACCTGTCATCTGGGTTTAGAAAGTATTGTTACCAATGGGCATGCGTGACCTGATCATAAATATGTTTAGTCTAGAATCAAAAATGGTGGAGATGGAAAAGCAAAAACCTTCCAACAATCCATCTATAATTACATTTTGGAGTCCTTTATTTCCTTTATATCCCAGTTGTTCCCTTCCGTGCATTTTTAGAATCTGGATCTTAATTAAGAAATACTGAATTGTGTCAATAATAGGAACCATTTTCTTTTTCTTTTGTTCCAAATGATTTTTGCGGATCATGTTTAAAGCATTAAAAAAAAGTAGTGTAGCATCTTTTAGTTATTTGACATGCAAATGACGAAAAGCCAAAAGAAAGTCAATATAATACAAAATGAGTATCTCTAACTGGTCATTTAAGACAAGATAGATCACTTAATTTGAACTGAGGTTTCTCATCTATTAATAAAAAAGATATAACATCCTTTGCATTCTTAGGTTCTATTAGGCACAGGGAATTTCTTTTCAGCACAGGAAATTGGTTCCATTTAGGTGCAAGGAATTTCTGAGGTGTATTTCATTGATGAAGGCAAGGAAAATTATGACAATTTACACATTTAGATTCCTCAAAACACCCAGCTCCCTGGTGAGCTCTTAACATAAAAGGACTCAAGTCGTCCATATTTAGTTGCCTACTGGTATTTGGCCTAAGACCTGGATATTAAGATAGAAAAAGCCTTTTTTTTTTCTACAGTTTCACCAGCATCTCTTATTTTCTGACTTTTTAATAATAGCCATTCTGACTGGTGTTAGATGGTATCTCATTCTGGTTTTGATTTGAAATCCTCTATTGGTTATCGATGTTGGGCTTTTTTTTATACGATTGTTTGCCATATGTATGGCTTCTTTTGAAAAGTGTCTATTCCTGTCCTTTTGCCACTTTTTTATGGAGCTGTTTGTTTTTATCTTGTAAATTTGTCTATGTTTCTTACAGATGCTGGATATTAGACCTTTGTCGGATGCATAGCTTGCAAATATTTTCTCCCATTCTGTAGGTTGTCTGTTTACTCTATTAATAGTTACTTTTGCTGTGCAGAAGCTCCTTAGTTTAATTAGGTCCCATTTGTCAATTTTTGCTTTTGCTACAATTGCTTTTGGTGTCTTCTTTATGGAGGAGGGAGAGGATCAGGAAAAATAACTAATACCTGGGTGAGGAAATAATCTGTACCACAAACACCCATAACACAAGTTTACCATGTAAAAAAACCTGCATTTGTAACCCTGAACTAAAAATAAAAGCTTAAAAGAAAATCCTAAGGAAATTCAAATAAAGTATGGACTTTTTAAAAAAAATAGGTAAATAAATTAAGAAGTACTGACTTAAAAAAAAAAAAAGACAGGAAAGGCCATTTCTCAAAAAAGCATTCCCTGGTGCTTTACTCTTATTTCACATGGAGTTACATATTTTGATTTCTTATTTGTAAACTTAACTGTTTCCAAAAATCAAAATAAGAATAGGAATCATGAGCTGTGTGGTGAGATGGACACTACCAAAAAGATGGCAACGAATGATGAAGATATTTGGCCTGCCATGAGGCCTTCGGCTGTCTTGTGATTTACAAGTTGTTCTCAACTTCCAAAGATGTAGGAAAAATCCTTTTTCCTCTCAAGAAAAGGAAGGTTTGCTGCCAGTAGTTTCTCTCACAGCACATCTATCCTACGATTCCGAGAAGTATTTTTTTTTCTTTGTTTTATTCTCCCCTCTGGGATCTTATATCATGAGAGGAAAAGCAGGCCTGATGGGAAACAAAAGCAGACGTTTTATGGATTGTAATTGATGAAAGAATGAAATGCATTAACTAATTGAGAACAGAAAATTGGAGCTTGAGATCCCATTAGAAATCTCTTCTACTTCCTAGATCTTTTTAAAGATTTCCAAAATGCTTTTGGTTGGCCCCCTCACTGCTTTCCATCTGCTGTGTTTTTCTTTTTTTTTTTTTTTTCTAGCTTCCCATTTAACCTGAAACAATGAATTTACTCATAAAACCAGGCAGATAATTTTTTTTTCAGATAGCTTAGAAGGAAAAAAAGAGAATGAATTTCTAATTAGGTAATTATCCATCACCTCGTGCAACTAAGGATTTATCATTACTTCCAATACCACAGTAGCGTGAAAAATGGAAAAGAATGCAACACCATTGGGTTTCACAGCAGCAGAAATGTTCACCCTGAAGAAACATTATGGCCCTTAGTCTTTCCTGGAACGATCAGTCATTGTGCTTTGGCTGAGATCGGGATTATGGATATTAACCCAGAACTATGTAGTTTGCAAAATACTTTTCCATGCTTTGTTGTATTCATTCCTCATGTAGGCCCTACAAAATTAATGATATTCATCCATTTTGCCAATTAAAAAAATGATGGCTGGAAGATTTATGAGAATTGTCTATGGTTATCTACTGGAGAGCACACATACCTAGCAACATTCCCTTTACCATGCAGGCAGTGGACACTCTCTCTTAGACTTTGGAGAGGACAATGGTCGACTTCTTCTTAGAGTTTAAAAGCAAGTGCCTAGGGTAAACTGCACTTGGTTCCTTTCCGAGAAGGAATTATGAAGTGTATCTTTTATTAATTGGTATTGCAATCTTATTTCTGCTCTGTTTCCAGAAGATGATGCCAATTCCTAGGAGCCCCATTTCTGGGCTGGAAGTTTTGACCAGGAGACTTGACACCATTTGGAGGTAGAGGTGGTTGGTTTGGTTCATGAAAATTTTCCACCCAGATGCAAAAAGACTATTTTGTAGCTTATATATATATATATATATATATATGTACATATATATGTGTATATATGTATATATACATGTATATGCATGTATATATACACATATATATGTGTGTGTGTGTATATAATATATAATATATATATGTTATATATATTAGAGACAGGGTCTCACTCTGTCACCCAGGCTGGAGTGCAGTGTTGTGTCCTAGCTCACAGGAGTCACAAGATCCTGGGCACAAGCAATCTTCTAACCTCAACCACCTGAGTAGCTGGGACTATGGGTATGCACCACTGTGCCCAGATAATTTTTTTTTTTTTTTTTTGTAGTGATGGGAGTCTACCTACAATGCTCAGGCTGGTCTTGAACTTCTGGTCATAAACAATCTTCTTGCCTCAGCCTCCCAAAGTGTTGAGATTTCAGGCATGAGGCATGGTGCCCAGCCTAGCTAATGATTTTAAAGTTAGTGGGAGATTGGATGTGAAATCTTCACCACATTCTGAGTGTTAAGTCTAAATAAGCAAGGGCATTACAGAGAGAAGACTAAGTCTAATTAGAGCTCTACTGTGAAACTGTGAATACGTTGATTTTATTCATAAGACTTAGTTTTTCTGTACCTCATCTTCACTTACAAAGTGTGGAAATATAAACCCCATGCATATCAGTTCCTGTCTTAAAACTCAACCTGCATTTTTTTCCTCCTCCAAAAAACATTTTCTAAGTACATAGTAATGGCCACTCCTACCTTTGTATCACCAATATTTGCATATGGATCATACATTTGTAAGGGCTAATATTTATCAGGATAGATAGCATGACTATTATCCTCTCTATGGAAACTGACATTCAGAAAACTGAAGTGACACTCAATGTCACACAGCTCATGTTCGAATGGGTAAATACTTAAATTTAACATTGGCTGATTCAAAGCCCCTTCTCTCTTTTTTTTTTTTTGGCTTTTGTTTTTGTTTGTTTTTTTCAGACACAGTTTTGCTCTTGTTGCCCAGGCTGGAGTGCAATGGCACGACCTTGACTCACTGCAACCTCCGCCTCCCACGTTCAAGGGATTCTTCTGCCTCAGCCTCCAGAGTAGCTATAATTACAGGCACCTGCCACCACACCTGGCTAATTTTTGTATTTTTGGTAGAGACGGGGTTTTACCATGTTGGCCAGGCTGGTCTCAAACTCCTCAGGTGATCCACCTGCCGCGGCCTCCCAAAATGCTGGGATTACAGGCGTGAGCCACCGCGCCCAGCCCAAAGCCCATTCTCTTAATAGCATGCACTATATACATGTCTACACTAAATTTTTCTATATATTTTTCTTAACAGCATTTATCAGCCTAAAATTCTAACTCACTACTTGCTACAGGTTATACTTTTTAAAAAGTTACATTAATAAATATGCTATTTCAAAATTGTAGAAAAATTATACAATAGATCTGAAAGTATGTAACAAAAGCACTTAATAAACATACTTATTAAAGTAGACCTGAAAGTATTTACCATAAGCATGATATAAATGGAGAATATTGCTATTTTGTTGAGCAGCAGGAGAGAGCTGTAATATCGAAGGAAATGAACGGGTTTTCTCTTTTATTTTGCTGTAGCAGCATTGTAGTGAGGATAGAATCCTGAAGCCCTACCTTTTTTCACCTCCACAGACAGCCAATCTTCAATTCAGGAATTAATTACATGTGACTAATTACTCACATGAACTGTATCATTTAACCTCAGGCAAATCACTTAATCTTTCTGCACTTGACTTGCCTCATCTTTGAAAAGAAACTGTGAGCTAGACCTTCTTTGATGTAGTGGTTCTCAAACATTGCTGCATGGTAGCATGATCTTACAGGTTTAAAAAAAATTAAATTAAATTAAATTAAATTAAATTAAATTAAAAAAAAAACCTAGTGCTTAGGTAATACCCTGTAACAAGTAAATCAGAATTTCTGGGGCGTGGAATCCAATCATCAATATTTCTTGAAACTCCCCAGGTAAGTTCAGTGTGCAGTCAAGTTTGAAAACCAGTGTTCTAACATCCCTTTAAATCTAAGGATTTTAAGTATATATGTATTAGTTCAGATGGGGAGAAACCAACAGAATACCATGGAGTAACTACTGAACTCATTTTGGTAATCATGGTAATGAAAACATGTTTGATGTAAGTGGAAGGAACGTGCATGAAAATTTCTCCATTCTTATTTTGTAATAAAAGTTATGAGGAAGTAAGCATGTTGGATTGCTGAACACCATGAGATTAAATTCAGACAGTGTGGCCCAATGGAGAGAAGGCAGAAATAGATTTGAATTTTGATTTTGCTGCTTACTGACTTTGTTTTCTTAGGCAAGCCACCTAAATCAAAGGAGCTCAAAGAGAGAAAAATAAAAAGACAATTAGAGTGCTTCTAGGGTATAAGTGCTGCCCATGATAGACTTACATGCTATGGAAGACTTTCGTAGAGGAATCCTACTTGGGGAAGGGTTCAAGGTGGGGGAGAAATGGCATTTACCAAAGGGTAAATAGCATTTACTAACCCAGGACAAAAATGGTGAAACAGTGACCTTGACGGCTTAATGGATATCCCAACTTAGACGTGACCAAGTGCATAACATGTTTACAGAACTGCAAGTCCTTAGGTAGGAATGGAATTTAGAGTGTTTTGAAGTTGGGGACAGAGAGTAGTTTCAAGTAGAAAAAACTAAAGTTGGTGAGGTGAGCAAGAATTGCATCAGGCCAGGTATGGTGGCTCACGCCTGTAATCCCAGCACTTTGGGAGGCCAAGGCAGGCAGATCAGGAGGTCAGGAGTTTGAGACCAGCCTGGCCAACATAGTGAAACCCTGTCTCTACTAAAAAAAAAAAAAAAAAAAAAAAATTCGCCGGGCTTGGTGGCGTGCGCTTGTAGTCCCAGTTACTCAGGAGGCTGTTGCAGGAGAATCGCTTAAACCCGGGAGGTGGAGATTGTGACCCAAAGTTGTGCCACTGCACTACACCCTAGGCAACAGAGTGAGACTCCATCTCAAAAAAAAAAAAAAAAAAAGAAAGAAAAAGAACTGGATCATGAAGAACATTGCATGCCACATTGACCAGCTTTGAATTGATGGGGAGTTTAATAAAGAAGCTCTGAAAATTTCCAAGTAAAAGAATGGCCTGATAAGGTGTATATTTTCCAGCTAATTTTTGTGATCTTAGTGTAGGAAATGGACCAAGGGTAAAGAAGAGTAAAAGAAGAGCAAGTTGTGCAGGCATCCAGGAAAGACGTGATGATGGTCTAGAGCAAGTCAGTGGAAATGGATTTCTGCAATATTTAGAATTGAATCAATAGGCTTTTATGATTCATTGGCAAAAGGGCCTGATGGAGAAAGAAGTCAAAATGGAGGAATTAAATTGACGACAGTAGTGGTGAGAGTACAGGAAGAGAAAATAGTATGAGGATAAATATGACCAATTAAGCTTTGTAGATGTTAAATCTTTGAGCTACTCAACCAGAAATGTCTGAAGCTCAGCTGATACTTATTTGGGAGTCATTAGCATTTTTATGAAATTTGAATTTCCTTCTACTCCTTCATGCAACCCTGAGACGTGGATATCTGGTACATTTGTATAGACTTCCTTTATCTTGCTCAGAGACACAAGGTCTGATAACTCTGAAAGGCATGCCAAATACTAGCAGCAAAATTTCACAGTTTGAATATCATGTGAGTTACCTTGAAAGGTAACAAGAAAAAGATCTACTAAGTTGAGAAGAATTCAGATTCTTGCTGACGTAACTGTCATTTCAGTTCCTCATATCAAGTGTTCAGATATGCTTTTACGATCCACAATTTAGCAGTGGAAACTTCCTCTATTAATTATTCTCCTTCTCTCTTCTTTCTCTTTCTCTCTTCTCTCTTTCTCTCTCTCTCTCTTTCTCTCTCCCTCCTTACTCTCTCCAGATACCACATAATCTATAGCTACTGTCATGTATCTCATTCATTTTTATTGAACTTCTCTGAATAGTTGCCTGCACACAGAATTTCTCTTTCCTTACATTTCGACAGTCCATATCTTGCAAGCTGGCCCTTGTCTTTGCACTGAGACTCTTATTGAGATAAATCGGCACAACCTCTGAATTCTCAAGGCCCTTGGGCTCAAGATATCATTTTTCCTACGCCTTTATTCACCAGTGCTCACCATTACCCCTCTGCTATAACTCCTCTTAGATCTCACGATGCTTCTCTGACTCCTGCTTATTTCTGAGCATCTCTTCCTTTTCTTATTTAGACAGATATTGCACACTGTTCTGTTATCAGCCTGGTACTTTCCTTCTCCTCTGGGGTTCTAATCCTCTCACATTGTGTCAAATGTTAACAATAATGCAATCAAATCCCCAATCTATATGCCCCATTGAGACATCTATTCTGCGTTTTAGACCCCCATCATGCTACATGTAAGACATGTGTTTGTGTAAGAAGACAGCCACACATCCTCACATCCTTTAACATTTTTTTTTCACTAAATGTGGTGAGTTTGTTGTTTCATTGAATGTTCTGCATTCCATCTCATTAACTGGGCTGTGTTATTCAACTCTTTTATTTTTTCAAATTTATTTTAGATTCAGGAGGTACATGTGCAAGCTTGTCACCTGAGTATACTGCATGGTGCTGAGGTTAGGGGTACTGATGATCCTGTCACCAAAGTACTGAGCACAGTACCCAACAGTTAGTTTTTCAACCTTTGCCCTACTCCCACTCTTCCCTCTCTTAGTCCCCAGTTTCTATTTTTGCCATCTTTATGTCCATGAGTATCCATATTTAGCTCCCACTTGTAAGTGAGAACATGCAGTATTTGGTTTCCTGAGCCTACATTAATTAGTTTAGGATAATGTCCTCCAGCTATATCTATGTTGCTGCAAAGAATATTATTTTGTTCTTTTTTTATGGCTGGTATAGTATTCCACGGTGTATCTGTACCACATTTTCTTTATCAATCCACCATTGATGGGTGCCTAGGTTGATTCCATGTATTTGCTATTGTCAGTAGTGCTGCTATAAACATGAGAATGCATATGTCTTTTTGGTAACTCTTTTTTTGTTTTTGTTTTTGAGGTAGAGTCTTGCTCTGTTACCCAGGCTGGAGTGCAGTAGTGTGGTCTCGGCTCACTTCAACCTCCACCTCCTGGGTTCCAGCAATTCTCCTGCCTTAGCCTCCTGAGTAGCTGGGACTACAGGTACACACCACGTGCCTAATTTTTTTTTTTTTTTTTTTGGTATTTTTTGTACAGACAGGGTTTCACTATGTTGGCCAGGCTGGTCTTGAACTCCTGATCTCATGATCCCCCCGCCTCGGCCACCCAAAGTGCTGGGATTACAGGCGTGAGCCACCGTGCCCTGCTCTTGATGATCTGTTTTAGCGTTGTTCCTGATATCAAGAAATCTTTTCAAAGAAAATGAAAGAAACATTAAGGAGAACTTCTCCCCTTCCTCTTCTATGACCCACTAGCTTCTTTCATATATCAAAGTTGCTTGAAGCTGAGGTCTTTTTGCAAATCTTTAAAATCACCATCTCTTTAGTCTGTAATGAACCTGTGAGCTCCCTTTGTGACTATGACCCATTGATGACTTTCTTCATTTTTTAAGATGGTGACATTAGAACCCAAATTGGTAGACTCAGTCACATGGTGTGGGGTAAAAAAATTTGTGCATTGAAAATAATAGAATTTCAGGTTTTTTTTTTGTTTTTTTTTTTTTTTTTTTTTGAGAGAGTCTTGCTCTGTCCCCCAGGCTGGAGTGCAGTGGCGTGATCTCAGCTCACTGCAAGCTCTGCCTCCCAGGTTCACGCCATTCTCCTGCCTCAGCCTCCCAAGTAGCTGGGACTATAGGCACCCACCACCATGCCCGGCTAATTTTTTGTATTTTTAGTAGAGACGGCGTTTCACCGTGTTAGCCAGGATGGTCTCGATCTCCTGACCTCATGATCCACCCGCCTCGGCCCCCCAAAGTTCTGGGATTACAGGCATGAGCCACCGCGCCTGGCCTAATAATATTTAAGTTTTAATTTGGCTTTGCCACAAGCAGAAATTTGACATTGGAAAATTGCTTTTCTTCTCTAAGTCTCACTTTCCTCTTCTGTAAATTAAGGATATAAATATTGCCCTTGTGGGAATGTTGTAAAGAACATGTGAGATATGTTTGTAAAATGGTAAGCAGAGTGCTTGGGTCCATAAGTAATAATTGTTGAGGTTTACTTTTGTTTTTTGCTTTCTATTTCTGTTATTATTGTATTTTAGGTCCCTGTTCTACTTAGTAAAATTAAATCTTTACTAATTGGTTATACTCTAAAATTGTCCTTGTTAGCAATTGATGTGTGTGTGTGTGCGTGCGTGTGTGTGTATGTGTGTGTATGTATAGTGGTTGGGCTGGGTACAAAAGTGGCCTCTACCTGTGCAACATATAAAAGTTAATGCTGAGACAGGGACTAAGCATGGCCTTCTCCGTTGCTTATTCTCACAATGAGCAGATACCTGCATTGAAATAGCCTTGTCATCATGTTTCCACATTGCCAGATACCCTAGAAAATGAGATAAATTGAGGGGCATTAATGAGAAACATTAATACCTGTTGATGTGTTGTAGACATTTAAACTTTGAGTCTAATGGCTTGCATCTTGCCTCTCTTTGGCTTTACGCAGGTGGTGAATGCTGTAAATACTTCCATTCTTTCTACACCAGGTCTTGTGCTATTGCACCATCAACTAATAAAGTGTAGATGGACCATTACTGGAAAAAAAGCAAGACTGCAAACAGAAAACTTATGTTTCTCCGAGACCTAGTATTACTTTTCAGATAGAATACAGAATATTTAAGTTACAAATTTCAACAATGGTAACTCAGAGGCTATGTTTTCTGAATGACACTAGATTAGAGACTTGAAGAAGTAAAATGATTTGGGAGATTTTCTGCTCTATAAGCTCTCTTCTCATGATAGCATACGACAATCAAAATAAACTTTTTTGTCAAACCCAACTAATCCCCAGAACATGTCAGCAAAACTGAACTTGAGTTACCCTGAATCACTGCATAGAAGAATGAAGCCCTCAAGACGATCTCATTATTCCATTGGCTCACTCTTTGTTTTCAAGTTTTAGTGGAAATAATTTTTTATCATTGACTACTAAGATACTGAAATAAGTCAAATATGTGAAAATAAATTAAATGTCTCCCCAGACATATTAAACTCTGGAGTGAACACTGTTTGTAGTTAAAATCTCTCACCATGACATATGTAAAAGCATCCCCAGCCGTCTGACATATCTTTCCTGTCTTCTCTGCCGATTGTCTGTCTTCTTTGACACAGTTCTCTTGACTACTGAAGTTGTGACTTCATTTTTCATCTTCTATTCTGTTCTTTGTCCGCTTCATTTAATAACTTACTTGCTATACTTGGTTAGTCTTTTGTGTGGAAGATAATGTGGAGAGTAGTGTTTTGCAACGTTTTACACTGATATGACATTTATAGACAACACCAGTGGTTTATATGCGAAAGGACTGTAATAATTGCATAGTTGTTTTTGTTTTTGTTATTGTTTTGAGCATAAACTTTGATTTTGAACTAATCAAGTTTAAATCTCAACTCTACTACTGACTAGTAAGTTTCAGGAATAGCAGAGTCAGTAGACAGATTATCTGAGTTCCACTCAGAAATTTACCACTTATACATTTGTGGCCTTAGGCAAACTATACTATTTATCTGTAAAATGGGAGTAAAAATATTCAATTTTTTGAGGAGTCTGAAAAATATAGAAAATAAGGTGCTTTCTTTTTGTCTTCTCCCCCAAAGTAAAGAGATTTATAAGTCCATATATGGGTTGATGCTTTCCCCAACAGGTCCCATGTGGACAAGCCAGTAAGAGTTTTCAACTTGGGTGCCAGCAGTAACCGGTTATACAAAGGAAACTCAACATTCCTCTTCCCCAAAGTAAACCTATTGCAAAAACCCCTTCCATCTATACTAGCAACTCAAGGTTAGTAAATGTGATTTATTTCTCTGTCTTCAACACCTATCATAGTGGTTAACCGGTTATAGGAGCTTCACAGACATATCTCAAGGAATGAATAGATAAAACAACAGATAGTTATCATTATCCTGCTAACTTGGCAGGCACTCTTTCTGGATTTTTATATTAAGAAAGAATTGAAATGATCTCTCTCTCTTTTCCTCTCTCTCTCCCCCTTTCCTCCCACCCCTAAAGCACATATACTTCTCCCTTCCTGGGTCTCTGGGCAAACAAGTGAGTCTCTATGGATTAATAACAGAAAATAATTCTAAACTTCACCCTGCCATGAATTAACTTCAGAAATGTGGCATGTAACTTAACCTGCCTGTATTTTATGCAAGTATAAAAAAGCTGAACTATATTTTCAAGGCTTTTTAAGCTCCCAAATGATGTCACTGTTAATATTTCTTGGCAAAAATTAGAAGTTTATTCTGTAGTTCCAGAACAACTAAGAACAGCTGATCGACTAATCCAGAGGCCAAACTTCTAACCCCAATATGGTAGGTCTTAAACTTCTGAGGTAATGCATCCTGCCCTAGCACTGACTTTTAACAATCAAGAAAAATCATCAGTTCTTCTCTCGGCAAGTTCTGTGTTCTACATACAGGTCTAAGCTCTTCTACAATGAATGGAATTGCTTTTCATGCTTTTCATTGCAATAAGTAGCAGGGGCAGAGGAAATAATGAGTACTTCCTCAAAAACTTGTCTCTGCTGTTTGTGTGGGCATTGTGGACATTTTTAGCTATCCACTATTCTGGAAGTTGAGTGTCAGACATGAAAAGTTCAAGCTTTTGTGAAAATAATCTGCCCTTCCCTGAGAAATCAATGCATCATAATGCTTTCAATCAGCAGTAATGAGCCAGTGTGTCTCTTTCTCCTTGGAGCCTTCCTTGTGTTATTAAAAAAGTAGTTTGATAAAAATAAAAATGAAGGCTTAACAATAGAACATGAAATTAAAATTAAATGGATTTTTAGAGTCCCCCCAAAAACACCAAAATAATAATAATAATAATAGGCCACAAGTAATGCCTTCATGGTTTAGAAGAAGGTCTCTCAAAAAGGGGAAAAAAGATATATATGCTGAAAACATACAGTGATTTATAAAAATTTGTTAATTGTCCAACTATTTCTGACTAAGAAAGGCCAAGAAATATCTCTCAATCACGTAATTATGTTAAATTTTAGCTCTAAGTTTTTATCCAAATTTCTAAGTTTGGAAGGAAAAATGAATTTTTAAAATCTGTTCATAGATTTATTCCTTTACAGTAGTATTAAGAATGAGAAAAGAAACTTCTTCCCTCATTTCTGGTCGTTTATCTTCATTGGCTTTGCAATCTATGCATGTCTATGTGGCACTTTGTATTCATAAGACACAGTGCCATTATCCCGTATGGTAAACTCATATTTCATAGAAATGTAATTACAATCACACAGACCTTAGAAATATAGACTTAAGAAAGTAAAATGCTATAATATTGTCAAATAACAGGAATTATTATGGCTGTTCCTAATAATAGAATTAATACAGCCCCATTGGAGATTGCACAGAATTTCCTTTAAATAGAGATTATCCTAAAATACTTAATTTTTAAAAGGAATTGTTGAAAATAGATGATAATGATCTATTTTTTTTCTTAGAAAGGGGATAATAACTATCACCTAAATTTTATTTTGTTGTATTTTAAATTAGGTTCAATACTTACATTACATTATAGAATTAACAGATTTAAACCAGAAACATTTTAAGAATAGAGTTGTAGATTTTTTTTTTTTTTTTTTTTTTTTTTGAGATGGAGTTTCACTCTTGTTGCCCAGGCTGGAGTGCAATCTTGGCTCACCACAATCTCTGCCTCCCAGGTTCAAGCCATTCTCCTGCCTCAGCCTCCTGAGTAGCTGGGATTAAAGGCATGTGCTACCATGCCCAGCTAATTTTTGTATTATTCTTGTTATTATTATTATTATTATTATTATTATTATTAGTAGTAGTAGTAGTAGTAGTAGTAGTAGTAGTAGAGACGGGGTTTCCCCATGTTGGTCAAGCTGGTCTCAAACTCCCGACCTCAGGTGATCCACCTGCCTCAGCCTCCCTAACTGCTGGGATTACAGGTTTGAGCCATCATGCCCGGCCGAGTTGGAGATATGTTTTAAGTAAATAGTGATATATATGTAATTAGAAGTCTAGCTTTCCTTTTAAATAAGATATGTTCCAATGAAAATATTTTCCCACTTTTTCCAAAAGTGAATCATGAATTCCCAGCAATCCCTCTTTCAGTTGTCTGCATCATGGCTATGCTTTCTTCTAGATGTAAGGGTTTGCATACAATTTATTATATTAGAAACACATGACCTTTTAATTCAATCATTAGGCAAGGTTGTTTCTTTTTCAATCAGTAAATATCTACTAATTTGCAGAAGAAGAAATATGAGTTAAATGGTTATAAAGAGATTTTGAAAAGATAAGAATAACCATTTTATGAAGTCATCTGGGACTGTGACCAGCAGAACAAAGCCAATAGGAAGAAATGATCTGTGTGTTCTGGAGTGAAGAAAGATTTTTCTTGCTGTTTATTTGTTTTGATTCAATATCCTTTAAGGGTTTTTGCAAGTTATAGAGTACCACCTCGATACTCATTTTAGACTTTAGGAATACCAAATCACACAATAAAATAACACACAAACACACAAATAAAATAAAAATAATGTTTTTATTTTAAATTTTAAAATATCGGTATTTATCCCTATAGCCAAACTTATGTATCTCTATTGAAAATATTTTAAAATATAAACAGCATTTTCTCAATAGTGGTAATTTACATAAAAAGATACTTAAAGGGCAGGTGCCAAGTGGGAAATATAGTCTGAAGCCTTAGATAATCATTAACTGAATGTACATGAACATGAAAAACTTATATGCCCCAGAAGAGCTTCAAAATACTAAGTTAAACATTCTGGCTTGGTTGTATTTTATAACTCTAACATTCAAGTCAATTGCATCTGTATAAAATTAACCTGCACAATATTTTCATGTTCTCTCTGCAATTAAAATGATATAATCAAATCTCACCTTCAGCTGTAGTCTCAAGAATTGTTCTTAAGTCACATAAAACCTTTCATGCAGCTGATATTTTGTTTACATTATATGAATTTGAAAGCAGAAATAATTAAAAGATTTAGTTGGATAGCTAAATGTTTCCCAATTGGGTGTTTGATGTTTTCAGCACAGTATCAATATGTTTTGACCAACTTATATAATTTTATCAGGCCTTCCCTGATTCTTGCAGTAAGGAGGTTAGAATAAGGCATACACTACTGCTCTTAATCTTTTGAAATGATTTGAAATCCACATTTAGAAATATAATGAATAAATAGCTCTCTTTTACATCATTATTTTTCATGAAATCAGAACCTTTTGTATTTGTAGTATAATAAACAAATTAGTTTCAACCAATAATAGTGATGAAAATGATGGTGATTGTGGTGAGGCTAACATTGTTGGTGATAGTATCTGCTAGTTGATTCCTAAACACTAAAACCATCTTGCAAGGTAGTTATGAATAAGGAAATTTATGAATGAGGAAACTAGCACTGACAGTAAATGAATTCCCCATGACAGGTGACAGGAGAAAAACAGCTGGCTTCAAAACCAGACTTTAACTATCCCACAGATTAGTCAGATAGAACAACATAGGACAGATAGGTAAAACAGTCAAGAGGACTAAAAGTGGATTAAGATGAAATAATTGATTTGATCAATGACATTGTTTGAAAAGGGTTGATCTCAGTAATGAAGTAAAGAATAAATCAGTAACATATAAATGCAAAAATCATCACAGTAATTTTGCTTATTTATGAAAAATTGAAACAACTAGGAAAACAAAGTTCATAAAAATAGTTTTAATATCAATGATTTAAAGGATACCTTATTTGTAATTATGTCAAACTTTTGGGAACATTTTTCATGTCAGATTATCACTGAAACTATAGGTCTCCATGATTTAAATCTACACGTGCTATTCATAAGCTTTGCAATTAGTCATTCTATACAATAAGAGATATAAACTTAGAGTCAGGAAACTGCTACTTATTATTGTTGCATTGGCTTTTTAAAGACTTGATATATTTACATATATAATTTAAGGAAAAACATTAAGCACAAAGGTATGTCATTCGATGGTGGCATTGAATTAAATACTCATTACATGTCTTCTTATTGTTAGGGAAAGTACATTCACAGTGTCCCTATGTTGAGTGACAGTATGACGTCAATGTGGAAAGAAAGCGTTCTGTAGCAGAACTGCCTGTATCTGCTGGGAATCTCTTCTGTCTACAACCTCTATGATCTTGGGGAAGGTGCATCATCACTCTATTCCTTGGTCTCTCCTAAGAAATGAAAATAATTTATTTCCTCATAGGTTTGACATGAGGATTAAATGAGCAGTATAAGAAAAGTGCTTAGAACAGTGCTTGCCACATATAACTATGTTATTGATATTATTTCTAGTATCATCTCACCAGGTCCCATGGAGTTTCATACATTTTCCAGAGTTACAAAACCTGGCTAACACTGAGTCAAGTTAGGAATCTCAATCAATATCTTTGACCAACTTAAAGTGTTTATAGAATGTTTGATGTACCTAAGAGTGAGTAAAATGTGAAAGTCAGTTGCTGGAACTGGTTGAATGAGAATGTCGGGTGAAGAAGTCAAGACATGCAACAGAGGAAGAGGAATGTGTCATCCAAGAGGGGAAAAGAGAAATACTATTACTATCTGTTGTCTTGGTGGTTCTCATGAGGAGTGAAAGGAGAATTGCTAACCTGGAAGAAGATCAGAGAAACACACTATACAGTCCTGCAGTCCTTCACCAAGTAGCACGGGATAGAAGCTCTGAACATCAGCATAATTTTGAGGCCTAAAGTGTAAGAATTGCTAGAAATGCTGTGGTATTATATTTGTATTAATTAATTTATTTTTATTTAGAAATGTTGATAAAGACGATGATGATGATGATGATGATGCTTACAATAACAGATACTCAAGGTTAAAAAATAATTGTAAAAGTTCAAACTTACATTAGAGTAAAAGTTATCCTGGGTGCTGCAACCTTTGTCCAACATGACTCATGTAACCAATATTAACAGTGTAACCACAAAGCTTTGTAGTGGAATACATGTAGGCAATTATTTTTACCCAACAAGATATACTAGCATTGGCTTTTCTCTGCCTCTGTTTCTGATGAGTTGTTCATACAATAGAGGCTAGATAGAATATTCAAGTCAATATAATACAAACACAACTACCACTACATATGGGCTAGAAGCAGGAACCCCATCACCCACCTAGAGAATACAGAAGGATTGAGAAAGTGAAGAGAATATTGTCAGGATATTGGAGAAGAGATTTCTTTGGCGATGATGGGCACTCAAGTGAGATAATTAGCTTAGGGTCACCTAGGGTCCTATAAAAAGGTAACCCAGCAGATAAACACTGCAGGAGTATTTAACGATGCTCAGGGGCCTGAGAAATGGTAAAATTACACCATCACCCAGGCCAACGGTGCTGCATATATCACTACATCTCATCCCCTGCTGGCCCCCACACTGCAGCCAGAAGTTGTGAAAGGCGCGCAGGAGAGAGCAGAGAAGCAGCAGGACCCCCCCTCTATCTCCACTGTCGGTGTCCGGGCCGAACAGGGTCCTAGATGGGTAGGAAGGAAGAATTTAACACTGAGTCAAGTTGGGAATTTCAATTGATAGTTTGACTGATTAAAAGTGATTGTAGAAATGCCTGCATTATCGGGCGGGTGCGGTGGCTCACGCCTGTAATCCCAGCACTTTGGGAGGCCGAGGCAGGAGATCACGAGGTCAGGAGATCGAGACCATCCTGGCTAACACGGTGAAACCCCTTGTCTACTAAAAATACAAAAAATTAGCCAGGCGTGGTAGCCGGCACCTGTAGTCCCAGCTGCTTGGGAGGCTGAGGCAGGAGAATGGCGTGAAACCAGGAGGCGGAGCTTGCAGTGAGATCGTGCCACTGTACTCCAGCCTGGGCAACAGAGTGAGACTCTGTCTCAAAAAATAAATAAATAAATAAATAAATAAATAAATAAATAAATAAATAAAAGAAATGCCTGCATTATCTACAAGTGAGCAGAGAAGTACAAGTTTGTAGACTAGTTTTTAAATTAGCTGGGAAAGATAACACCCTCAGAACGAATCTCAAAGGGAGAGTAAGAAATATATATATAATAAATCTAGTTTTTTGTTTGTTTGTTTTTTGAGACAGAGTGTCACTCTGTCGCCCAGGCTGGAGTGTAGTGGTGTGATCTCTGTTCACTGCAACCTCCACCTCCTGGGTTCGAGCGATTCTCCTGTCTCAGCCTCCTGAGTAAATGGGATTATAGGCAGCCACCACCATGCCCAGCTAATTCTTGTATTTTTAGTAGAGATGGAGTTTCACCATGTTGGCCAGGATGGTCTCGATCTCTTGACCTCGTGATCTGCCTGCCTTGGCCTCCCAAAGTGGTGGGATTACAGGATCAATCTAGTTTTTTAATACAATGCCTTCACTTCCCCGTGCCCCTCTTTTTTTCTTTTTTTTTAACTTAATTGCTTACAAGACATATCTTTTCTGTATCAGCACATGTTCATAACTCTCTATTTTTTTTAACCAAATGTATAAAATGGACCAATCTATAGATATATTATTGTTTCTTTTGTTCAAATTTCTTTGAATATTATATAATCAGTGATTATTTAAACATTTTGCGATCATCTTCTTGGTTCATTATTTCTTGGGCTGCTGGTCCTTTCTTTATAATATTTAAGATCTTTTTTATTAAGAAAATGTGACTTTGTTTTTAGTAATCTTAAAGTCATTCTCAAAGATCTGGCAGCTAGTCAGTGTTCCTCTGTTGTTTGTTGCCTTGGAACTCAAACAAAGGGCCTGATATGTGCTGTTGATCACAATAAGCTGATCCCTTACACCCCAGTACTCCACCAGAAGTCAACACGCAATGAAATGGTTTAAATTCTCGCTTGTGCAATGGCTGAGCTAGCTGTATTTGGCCTTGTTGAAAGCAATGGCAGGTACCACACTAAATCATTTTAAGGACTTTTCTCTATGAATGAAAGAGGAAAAGGAGGATGTGTAACCATCGGAGCCTCACTTAATGTCAGGGAGTCAATGCAACTTCCTCTCCTTCAGGCTGGAGGGGCAATTTGAGTGTGTCATGTAGATGCACAGGTCTCATGTATTTAATCTTTTCCTTTGAAGGGCAAAAAGCAGAAGAGCATGTTTGCTCAGCCCCTGATTTCAGTACCTCCATCACATAAGTCATTGGAGGCCAACAGTAATCACTCCTCGTCTCTCTTCTCTCACCAGATACTACTGTTAGCTCTGGCTTTAGAACCAAGCCGCATTCATGACTGTTAACTAGAGAAGTGGCTTACCAAGTCTTTACCTTCTCAGAAGTCTCTCACAATCAGCACACTCATTAAAGCGTTTACTTCCCAACACAACAGATTTGAATGCCTATTTAAGTTAGTTACTTCCAAATAGGAGAAAATGCCTGAATAAAATGGAGTTTAAGAAAATGTCACTTTATTTCTTTAATTTTTTATTGAACTAAAATATGCACTAATAAAAGTATACATTCCATAAGGTAAAGCCTGAAGAACTTTTGCAAAATGAAGACCCCTTTTAACTAGTAATGTGACTAAGAAACAGAATGCTACCAGCACCCACAGATGCCTCCTTCTTGACACTTTATAGTAAATAACTCAAAGGTATCCATTATTTTGACCTTTAATGGCATTACTTTATTTCATCCTTCAAAAAAATAGAATTAAACTATGCATACTCTTTGATATGGCTTCTTTCTCAAGTTAGATGCATTCGTATTTTTGGGTGTAGTTGTAGGTCATGGATTGTATTGAATTCTAATGTATGAATATATCATATTTTAGTTCTTTAATTACATGACTTATGGGCATTGGATTGTTTCTAGTTTGAGCTCTTAAAAATAGTACTACTACATTCTATACATGCCATTTGGAGTCTATTTTATTTCAGCCTCTAAAACTAAGTAAAGTGTCTTTGGTGAAAGGAGAAAAATATTCTGCTTGAATCTAATTGATGGACACTTAAAATATAAGCCTTAGGATGACAGATTTGAATATCATGATTAAAATATACTCTTGAAATTAAACTCAAAAAACTGTAATCCTGTAACGGTAAAATAAAAATTATAGTAAAAAGGGAAAGTTAATGTTTGTTTTAAAAATAACAAGTACAAGTACCAAAGTCATGTAAAGAAGCTAAAAGTACTGATCTTGAATTATGGCTTCATCAAGTGTTGGCTTTTTGAAATTAGAGAAGTTATTGGAATGTCTTTGTGCCTCAGTTTCTTTATCTTTAAAATGGGGATAATTGCAATATCTACCTTGTAGGATTGTTAATTCATATAGGACACTTGGAACAGTACCTGAGGTGTGGTAAACACTAGTAAGTGTTTATTTTTATTATGCTGAATAAAGGCTGTAGATCAAGAATGTGTCCCAAAGTTGTGAATAGAGTGTCACAATGTATCCAAGAATTGTGAAGCAATGATTCTGTACAATACAATAAAGTTTAATTATTTACAAAAATTTTTCAGCTGTTTCAGTTGCCTTCCCAGCATATTTTATTATTTTAATTTTAAAGAGAATGCTGCATCTCAAATTATTTATTCAGTTAGAAGTTGACTTTTTCACCCAGAGATTAAAAAAAGTAAGATTCAGTACAGCAATCAAGACAACACATTAAATTAAAAATATATAAGAAAATCAGGATAAATTAGGCAAATAACTTTAGTACTGTGAGAAAAAGTAAAGGTAAAACTAGTTCATGAAATTTATATCATGTGTTAGTGTACAGTTACTGCACATTAAACAAAAATCTACTTCTGAGTATCTTAGTAGCCAAATCCAAGTAAAAGGCATAATTAGTTTTGAGATTCCCCATGCTGTTAATAACACATCCATTAATATTTAGACACACATCGTTTCACGCACACGTATATTCTCTCTGACTTTCACGTATTCACTTATATTCTCATGCACACATATATTCACAGGTACACACAAAAACATACCCACCCACAGTTGCTACTCAGTATATGCAGATTTTCTTGATATTGAGGTCTCAAAAACATTTTTCCCCTTTATAGGAAAGATACACTGAGATAAAGTATCCTCCATCCCTATGTTCATCTATACAATACATGAAATAACTATAAGCTATAGACACAACATAACACCCCATTTCAGGGAAATCAGCTCTCTGAGAGGACAATATAGTCACATCAAAGATATATATCTCAGTTCTCTGATGCTCTGGCTGGATGCAGGAGGAATTTTTGCCAGCAAACCTTCAGTCGTTACCAGTGTTCACAACGGCAATAGAGAAATTGCAGTCTTTTAGCCATGAGACACCTAATTTTGAGAAGTGTAACTCCCTGATGTTGGATAAAATGAACTTCCTATGTGACATATCCCACTGTGTCAAGCTACTGGGCATAAAAACAATTAAATGTCAGAGGAGTCCTTGTACAAGCTCTGAAAGCACAGTGATTGAGCTTTCCCACTCCCACCTACTTCAAGATGGGAGATGTTAGTTAACTTTTTAACGGCTTCCAACCTCTTTCCTTTCTGTAAAATTATAGTAATAATATCCATCTGAAAGAGCTTCTGCAAGGATTAAATGAGATAATCCATGTAAGTTGCTGGACATAGTAACCAGTCTATAATAAGCACTCAATGTTAGCAATTCTTTCTGGTAATTAGCCTCACTATTTGTAGCATTTGTTTCAAATTCATGACAAAATTAAATACCATCTGCCTAGAAGGAAATAATCTGATCTTTATAGATAAAAGCCATGCATTTTGCTTAGAAACAATGCATATTTTTAAAGAAATGATGGTCTAATCACTTTTGTGTTTTATAGAGCTCAAAATGATTAGATAACTTGTTATGATAAAAATGCCTGCTGACCCTGCCTCTCAAGATTAAGGTGTAAAGTCTATATCAGCAGCTACATAACCCATATTGAAGTAAAGCTACTTTCGACATGAATTAATTGACTTCATATTTGTTTCCTTACAACAATTTTTTTTGTATTTAATCAATATGATTAATCCATATGATTGATACAAAGATAGATCAAAATGGAGTTTCTTATGTCTTCCTTTTCTGCATAGACACAGTAACAGTCTGATCTCTCTTTCTTCTCCCTACACTCTACACATAATCTAATAGTATTTCTGAAAAACTTTCTCTAGAAGGTGGTAAAGTTCATTACAAATATCACTAGTTCACAAATAAGATTAAAGCTGTCTCTTCCATGAGTGTATGTATGTGTGTATTCATAGGTAAGAGTGCATGGAGCTTCAGAAATGCAGACTTACCTTAGAAAAAGAAGAAACTGGGAAAAAAAATTAGACAGAATGGCCAGTAAAAATTTGAGCCTAAAACTATAGGGGAAAACACTTTACAGTTGGGAAAAATGCATTCTGAGCTAAACTATCAAAGATTACAGAGTTAGCATGGGAAAGAGCCATTTTTAGATAGATTTGAGGTGATATAGCTAGTAAGTTCTGAACCTTTTACTCAACTATAGATTTGCTGACTCATAATTAATTTTTGATTCTTAAATGATTTTTAACTTTTTAATGTAATAGATGCCCATTTGGGAAGCAAACTTAATAAATACCCCCAAATGAGACTGATACTGAGATGCTTTGTTTGAGTGGTGGCTAGGGATCCTGATGCCTGACCTTAACTCTCCCATACCACCTACAAGCATTGATGAACCTCAAAGAAGCCCTAGATTTTTAGAATAGCATAAACTGAAAACTCTGTTGTATGCTATAAATTTTTATAGTCATTTAACTTTTTATCCTTGACTCTATCCTTTAAATTGAAGTATCATATTTTTGCCCATAAAACACCACAATAAAAGTACAGTAGATATTGTTATATTTCTTTCTAGAAATTGCAGCCTATAATGCAACAAATTATGTTTTCCTTATAGCCACACAACTGACTGATAGATGACAAATTGAGAATTAAGGCCGAGGTCAGCCACACCATGACGCCATGTTTATAGATCTATTTTTGTTGTCCAGGGATTAGCTCTAGTGTATTATAACCATCAGGGCAAAAACTGTTTCTTGAACCAACAATTAAGTAAAAGAAAGACCATATAGGCACCACTAATTCCATTCCTCATTCTTTAACTGTGAATTCTAAAGACTTTCCTTTAGGTTGCAAATATTCTCCTTTCTTTGTTAAAAAACAAACAAACAAACAGAAAGGTCAGGCATAGTGGCTCACACCTGTAATTCCAGCACTTTGGGAAGCTGAGGCAGGCAGATTGCTTGAGTTGAGGAGTTCAAGACCAGACTGGGCAACATGATGAAACCCTGTCTCTACAAAAACCACAAAAATTAGCTGGGCATGGTGGCATATACCTGTGGTCCCAGATAGGAGGCTGAGGAGGGAGGATCACCTGAGGCCAGGAGGTTGAGGCTGCCGTGATGGCACCATTGCACCCCAGTGTGGGCAACAGAGTGGGACCTTGTTTCAAAAAATACAAAACAAAATGAAACATACTGTTATAATTCCTGTCATGGAAAATCCTCAACCTTGCCTCCTCTTTTCTAGCTCCTTTGCAATAAGAGGAGCCTGTAGAGCATCCATGTGTGGTCTTCATACTTAAGGGTGGAGTTATCAGTGAGAGAAGCAAAAAAGTCAATTTTCAGCTTAATGTTAGTTCTGCTTTCTAAGCTATTACCTGATTGAAATTAGAGATGCTGAAGCATTATTTACTCTTATGGAGGACCAAGGTGGAGGGGAGGCAATTGGACCCCAAAATAAAGAAAACATAAGGGAAGAGGATTTGTGTTATACTGTAAAAAGGAACAAAAACTTGGTATCTATAGGCATTCTTTTTATTTTTTAGCTGTACATTGATAAGGTCGAGGTAGAATGTATCTTCTGCTTGAGAAAGTTCTTAAGGCTTGGACATGGGCCAGGGCTTCTGTGTAATTACTTTCATTTACACACTTAGATGCATTTTAGTAAGAGAGTATAAGTAAAAATAGATGTGAAAAATAATGGAGATCCAGCACTAGATAAAGCAGAGGATAAAAGTACTGGAAAGCTTTGAACTAACAGGGTGAGTGGCCATGGCAAGGCATCCTAAACTTGTTAGATTCCAGTTTCATCTCTAGAAAAACAACTTGCTAATTGTCCTGGCTCATATCCAAAGGACAAAGAGAATGCAAAGCAGCAGTCATTGAATGCTGTAATTGTAGTGAAAACCTTGATTATATTTGGTTCTCATTTCAAAAATGGTAAAAACATTTAAGATATATAGTACGGAATTGAAATTGTATCTCCACAACAATGCTGAAGCAATAAAGATACCTGCATTTTACCTAAAAGGCTATAGAGATGCTAGAAATCCAATAATAAAAGTAAGATAATTGTACACAGATTTAAGAACAAAAGACATATGATCATTTCAATAGATGCTGAAAAAGCATTCAATACAATTCAACATCCTTTCATGATAAAAACTTTCAACAAACTGAGTATAGAAGAAACATATTTCAGAATAATAAGGGTCATTTATGTCGAACAAACCCACAACTAACATGATACTGAACAATAAAAAAATGAGAGCTTTTTTTCTAAGATCTGGAACAAAACAAGGATACCTATTCGCACTTCTTTTATTCGAAACAGTACTGGAAGTTCCAGCCAGAGCAATTAGGCAAAAGAGAGAATAAAGGACAGCCAAACTGGAAAGGAAGAAGGATACTTACCCTTTTTTACAGATGACATGATCCTATCTTAAGAAAAACTTAAAGACTCCACCAAAAAAAAAACTGTTAGAACCAAAGAATGAGTTCAGTAAAATTTCAGGACACAAAATCAACATACAAAAATCAGCAACATTTCTATACACCAACAACAAACAATATCAAAAAGAAATCAGAAAAGTAATTTTATCTGCAATAATGACAAAAATATAAAATACACAGGAATAAACTTAATCAAAGAAGTGAAGAAGCTCTACAATGAAAACTGTAAAACACTGATGAAAGAAATTTAAGAGGACACACAAAAAAGGAACGATATCTTCTGCTCATGCTCATGGACTGGAAGAATTAATAACATTAAAATGTCCATACTATCCAAAGCAATCTGCAGACTCAATACCAAAATACCAATGATATTCTTCACAGAAATAGAACATAATTATAAAATTTGTATGGAATTACAAAGGACCTTAAATAGCCAACATAATCCTGAGCATAAGGAACAAAGTTGGAAGCATCACACTACTTGACTTCAAAATATATGGCAAAGCTGTAGTAACCAAAACAGTATGGTACTAGGATAAAAACAGACACATAGAGCAAGGGAACAGATTAGAGAACCCAGAAATAAATCCACACACTCACAACCAACTCATTTTTGTCAATGGAGCCAAGAACATCCTTTGGGAAAAAGACAATCACTTCAATAAATAGTGTTGGGAAAACTGGATATTCATGTGCAGAAGAATGAAACTAGACCCCCCTGCTCTCAGCATTCCCAAAAATCAAGTCAATATGGACTGAAATATTAAATGTAAAACCTGACACTATGAAACTACTACAAGAAAACATTAGGGAAACACATCAGGACATTAGTCTAGGCAAAGACCTTTTGGTTAAGACCTCAAAAGCACAGGCAACAAAAGCAAAAATGGAATTACATCAAGTTAAAAAGCTTCTGTACAGTAAAGGAAACAACAGAATGAAGAGATGACCCATAGGATGGAAGAAAATATTTGCAAACTACTTAGCTGATGGGGTATTTATAAGCAAAATATATCAGGAACTTGATAGCAAAAAAGCAATTAATAATAATAATCAGATTAAAAAATAGGCAAATGATCTGACTAAACATTGCTCAAAGGAAGACATACAATGGGCAACAGATATATGAAAAAATGTTAAGCATCACTAATCATCGGGGAAATGCAAATTAGAACAACTATGAGATGTCATGCCATCCCACTTAGAATGGCTATTATTAAACTGACAAAGCATAACAAATGCTGATGAAGATGCAGAGGAAAGGGAACATTGGTATACTGTTGATGGGAATGTAAATTAGTATAAATTAGTTTAGCCACTATGGAAAACAGTATGAAGGTTATTCAAAACACTAAAAATAAAACTAACATATGACTCAGCAATCCTACTACCAGGTATATATCTAAAAGACAAGAAATGTTTATATCAAAGAAATATCTGCACTCCCATATTTATTGCAACATTATTCACAATAGCCAAGATATGAAGTCAAGGTAAGTGTCTATCAATGGATAAGTGGATTTTTAAAATGTGGTATATATGCAAAATAGGACACTATTCAGCTGTAAAAAAGAAGAAATCTTGTCATTCGCTGCAACATGGATGGAAGACATTATGTTAAGTGAAATAAGCCAAGCACAGACAAACAAATATTGCATGTTCTTACTCATACATGGGAGGTAAAAACGTTGCAAGTAGAATGCTGGTTACCAGAAGCTGGAAAGAAAAGGAAGGACGGGTTTGGAAGAGAGGTTATTTAATGAGTACAAACACAGCTAGAAAGACTGAATAAATTCTAGTGTTCAATAACACAGTAGAGTGACTACAGTTAACAATGATGCATTGTATGTTTCAAAATAGCTAGAATAGAAGATTTGGACTGTTTTCAACACAAAGAAATGATAAATGTTTGAAGTGATGGATGTCTTAATTAGCTTAACCTGATCATTACTTACTGTACACATGTCTCAAAACATCACTGGTACTCCATAAATATGTACAATTATTATGTATCAATAAAAAAGAGCATAATTGTAACATAAAACAAAATAAGGACACATTGAAGATACTCCTGGGGAATAATTGTGGGAAATGATGTCATAATATAATCTATCTTCAGCATGACCAGAGCAGATACAAAAAATCTATAGAGAAAATCTTAATTCACCGAATCTAAAAAGACGTACTCTAAAAAGAAGTACTGTATATTTGCAAGTTTTTCACAGCAGAAGTTATTTGCAAACTGCTCTTTTCACTTCCTAAATAATGGGTCATCAAACTACACTCCTCAGACCAAATCTGGCCTCTCACCAATTTTTGTAAATAAAGTTCTGTTCCAGCAAAGCCACATTCATTCATTATATGTTGCCTTTGACTGTTTGCAAAGTATGACGGCAGAGTTGAGCAGCTGCCACAAAGATCCTGTGGCCTGAAAAGCCTAAAATATTTACTATTTGCTGGGTTAAAATAATTTTTCCAACCCCTGTTCTAAAACATATTTTATGCTTCAATCCAAACACATGCAATAGTTTTTTTTTCATTTGTTTGTTAGTTTGTTTTTGAGACGGAGTCTGGCTCTGTCGCCCAGGCTGGAGTGCAACCGCGTGATCTCGGCTCACTGCAACCTCCATCTCCTGGTTCAAGCGATTCTCCTACCTCAGCCTCTCGAGTAGTTGAGATTACAGGCATCTGCCACTAGCCCAGCTAACTTTTTGTATTTTTAGTAGAGATGGGGTTTCACCATGTTGGCCAGGCTGGTCTCAAACTCCTGGCCTAGTGATTCGCCCGCCTCGGCCTCCCAAAGTGCTGAGATTACAGGTGTGAGCCACTGCGTCCAGTCATAATAGTTAATTAATAGTATAGTTAACGTTTTTATACATCAGAATAGGAATTGGCAAGGTATGTGATGAAAGTATAAGACTATATCCAGTATTATATCATTAAGGACTAATTATTAAAAGGCCTTCAACTTTTACCTTTCAACTAGTTGGGAGTATAAATTCCTTTATAGCTTTTTTATTTATGTAAACAGAATCTGTTTAAATATCTAATTATTCCTTTTATATAAGGACCATATAAAGAACTCAAAATGGACAACATGCTTGTCAGTAGCAAATGAAGAAAACTATTAAAGAATCACCAGAATTACGGTCTTTAGACAATGTTTACACTTGCAATATTAAGCGAAGCTTAACATCTTTGAATTGCTTTTCCATGGGAAAATATACATGCTAATGTATATATCTGTTGATTTATAGAGAAGTTCTATAAATTAAGTCTCCTTAACACATTATATTCCCCTTTAACATGTAATAGAATTCTCTGAAATACACACCTATACAGGCAACTTTAAAGATTAAAGCTACTCTTAAAAACCTAACCTACAAAAAATTGTTATATTAGATCAAAAGCAAGACATGAATCTAAATTAGAGGGAAAAATTTGTTCATTTACCTCAACAAACTGTCCCCGAGGTATTTCTACAAGTGATGTTGCTGGAATTCTCAAATAGATCTTTCCAATGTAACTGCTTTTACTTATTTTGGTGCATTATTTTTTATATGTTTATATGTATGTAAAACAAATTAGGTGCAGTTAAGTAACAAACTAAAGATACTTTGAGTTTTCAATCTGCCACACCTCTACTTTCCACTAACCTAATATTCATTCTCACTATTATTTTACACCTCTTCTCATTCTTTTGTCTGAATGCTTTTAATGTTAATTTACCTTATGTCAAAGTGGTTATTTGCCTTTCAGAACCTTGTAAGATGATCTCCAAATAAAAAGCTCCTTCAAACACCAGCTTTGGTCATGAGGCTACCAGTGTGGACATTGTATTTAAAAAGCCACATTTCTCAGGGTCAGGAATAATTTTGGTGGGGTTTATGGGGAAGCAAGACTACGTATATACTAACCTCTGACTTTGAAGGAAGTGGATTGAGTTTCCGAAAAATTATGCATTACTAAAACTTTGGCTTGTGCCCTATTTTCCAAATGATGTTTATCCCTGTGGTCATCATAAAGGATTGCTTTGCCATTTTAATAATCAGATCTGCAAATTTCCACTTGGCATCAAATCCAAACAATCCAGTCTGAAGGTGATTGACTTCCCTGTTTGTGCATCAAAATCTATTCAGCCATATGTTTTACCTCTCCCCCTGCCAAGAGTGAGCATCTTTTTATGATCAGTTGTCAAGTCTGTCCAGGGAAGCATCACTAATGTTTAGACAGGAAAGCGTAAGTCATTCAACTGCAGTCATCCTATACCCTCTTATCTAGGTTTGCTATTTTGCAATTACATATTTTTTAGGATGAAAATCAGTTGAGCTTTCCCTGAAAATATTTGCTAGTGTCAGAAAGTGCTTTCTGACCCTGAACAATATACTTTTCTAATTGCAATCAAAATGAAGCTCTGTTTATGTGTGGGAATAACTTGGGCATCAAGACTGCCAGGGATTCTGAAAGATTCCATACTTTCCTCTTCAGTTTAGAAGCCTATATAGAATCATAACTTTTCTTTCTAAAATGCATGTGTTATTTTCTGATAGAATTCTGGGAGCTGAGGGGGCTGGGGATTGGAAAACACAGTGGTATAGCTAATGATCTTTACTGTAATCCTCGCCTCATTCCCCTTTCCAGCATAAAATAACATATTGTTTAATGAACATAAGAGGATGAGATTTTAACATGGAATTGAATTATACTGATAACATCAACTAGAAAATTTTATATCCTACTTTTCAAAACAAATGGAAAATATACTAGTCTTCACTGAAGACTGCAAACAAGTAATAAAGGTAGATAATTATTCCCCTGAGAGAACATTTCTAGCTATCAGAAGCAGCCTTTGGAAGATAGTTGGTTCAAGTCTTATTGTGAAATGAAATACAAACAAAATAGCAATAAATAGTTTATTTTGGAATTTTTTTACTGATAGTGATAGGATCTTATGTTTTTATTTTGTGTCAAATTAAAATGTGAACAATTTCCTTTTGGAGTACATATTCTCTAAATATAATGTTACAGGGATTGTAATTTAAAAAGAAAATTGATGATTATTTTAGAACACCGATGGAAAGCCTTTACCTACTAGACTAATTCCTTTGTAGTTCGAGAGTGCTAAATTCAGGAACAATGACTGATTTGTATATGTTATTTCATTAACAAGGAGCACATTTATAAAATCATCAAGGATCTGTAATGGTTAAAAACATCTGTCAATTTTTAGTTGTCCTAATGTAAGAACTCCAAAATTGTATTCAGTTCTGAGATAAATTGAAGGATGAGATATTTTGGCTCTGTAGTAACGTTTAAGAAACATAGTCTGGGAAAAGTTAGTAACCATTCTTGCTTATCTCATACATTTCCAGTAGTAGAGTGATAAAGAATGTCAACTTGAAAATTTGTGATATTATATTTCTTGGCCTTACCTTTTACAGAGTACTTTTTTCCTATTCTTTCTACTCCTTTTTTCCCCTTCACCTGTGTCAAATAGGCTGAAATCTTTGGCTAGAACTAAATCTAAAGACAGAAAAATAGCTTAACAAAAACAGACATCTGTATGCATGCGTTGATTAATCACATGGAAGGTTGTAAAAGTTATGTAAGTATAAAGAATTTAAATACGAATGGATTCATATAAATCCATTCAAGTGAAGTGTAATACAATTAGAAAAGTTTAGTGCAAGTGTGAGTAAACAGAGTGTGAGCGGTAGCAAAGCATTCGGGGAGTTTCTATGAAAGTGTAAAAGTATTTCACACTTCTGCTGCGCAGATTCCCCTGAGCGGGACACATTTCCTACTGAAAGGTTTGCAGGGAAGCATGATCTTTATAACAACCTGATTCTGATATGAGCAGAAAGAGAACAGTCTCCAGTGACCAGAGTATTCACCCTTTGTCCTTAAAACATGCTGCTGTTTCCCAGGGTAATTTTCCATTTATAATGATAGGTACTATTTAGTTTGGTTTTATTTTACATGTAGTCTTTGAGGCCTTTATACCACAAGGATTAGAGAAGTTAACAGGAATATAGTGAGGGATTTAAGTCAGTGATACTTGTTTAGCAGGATCATGAAACTTAATGAGCCTCTTCAGAACTCTGTGGAAAGAAGTGCCGGTGGCGGTTGGCTAAGACATAAATCTGGGCTACACCAATGTTGTCCCTGAAGTCATCTACTATAGACAGCATTTTCTTCTCCTAAATTTTCTGAGAGGAAAATGACAATAAGCACTGTCATGTACCGCTGTTAGAAAGGTCTCATTTTGCTCAATGTTATTCTCTCTGTGATTGTTTCTCATTTCTACAGATTGTTGTAGTGGAACAATAGCAACAAAAAAAAGCCCCTGACTCGTGGGAGAGAAAAGAAAGAGGCGTTTTTCATGCACGTCCATGTGAAGAGACCACCAAACAGGCTTTGTGTGAGCAATAAAGCTTTTAATCACCTGGGTGCAGGCGGGCTGAGTCCAAAAGGAGAGTCAGCGAAGGGAGATAGGGGTGGGGCCGTTTTATAAGATTTTGGTAGGTAAAGGAAAATTACAGTCAAAGGGGGTTTGTTCTCTGGCGGGCAGGAGTGGGGGTCGCAAGGTGCTCAGTGGGGGGGCTTTTTGAGCCAGGATGAGCCAGGAAAAGGACTTTCACAAGGTAACGTCATCACTTAAGGCAAGGACCGGCCATTTTCTCTTCTTTTGTGCTGGAATGTCATCAGCTAAGGCAAGGACCGGCCATTTACACTTCTTTTGTGGTGGAATGTCATCAGTTAAGGTGGGGCAGGGCATTTTCACTTCTTTTGTGACTCTTCAGTTACTTCAGGCCATCTGGGCAAATGAGTGCAAGTCACAGGGGATGTGCTGGCTTGGCTTGGGCTCAGAGGCCTGACAGCGTTAGTGATAAAATATGAATGTGTAGTCCTTCATTAAAGGTAGGATAATACCTTTTGATCATTGGTCGGTGTGATTTTCTTGAATCCATGGTTGTGTTCATGAACCCAGAAATGGTGATACAGGAAGAAGAATGTTAGACTAGAGAATGCAAAGGTAAAATATTCAACATTAAGAGACTATTTTAGAAAAATTATTGAGAATAGTTGAAGACTAGTTGAAGATTTGTGCCCAAGTTAGTAAACAAGTTAGGCAAGGAACACAGATGCACTGGAACATGCTCTATTTAAAAAAAAAAAAAAATTACATCTTTTGCCATTGCCTCATCATCTTCATATAATCCAAGAACTTTACTGGGGTCCAGGCTTTCTTAGCTACTGCTGTTGATGTATTCAGGAAAAACCATGTTAAATGCTGCAAAGAATCTTAGCCAGAAGACTGAGTATTTTTCTGGTCATTCTTGCTGGGAAACCTTTAGTGAGAGGAAGTTGTTTATATTCATTCAGTAGCAGGACACTCCTCAATAACTGTGTTCCAATTCATTTCAGGTATAGAAACTCGAGATTTATTTATTTATTTATTTATTTCTGAGATGCAGTCTTGCTCTATCACCAGGCTGGAGTGCAGTGGCGTGATCTCAGCTCACTGCAACCTCCAACATGCTTGTTCAAATGATTCTCTTGCCTCAGCCTCCCGAGCAGCTGGGATTGCAGGCATGCACCATCATGCCCAGCTAATTTTTGTAGTTTTAGTAAAGACAGGGTTTCACCATGTTGGCCAGGATGGTCTCGATCTCTTGACCTCGTTATCCGCCCACCTCAGCCTACCAAAGTGCTGGGATTACAGGCGTGAGCCACCGCGCCCGACGTAAAGATTTAGTTTTATGAGGGCTAACAGTGCTCTAATTAGGAACTTATTTCGAGCTGCAAATGCTTTTCTAAAGTTTCTAAGTTTTAAATATCCATTAGTGAGTAAGTAATACTTTGTTTATTGGGTTCTTTCTCTGTATACAATGAATTAAGTTAAAGATACTTTCTCTTTGAAGTAGAAAACACAAGACAAACAAATGAAAATAAACACAAACCCATTATGGGCTCAGTGTAAATTAAAAATAAAGAAACATGGAACAATAGAACAGAACTGATATTTAAAATTACAATTCAAGAAAAGCTTTCAGAAATCAAAAAAGACATAAATTTACATATTGTAAAATTTCACTGGATATGTAGGAAAATTTATTCTAAAAAATCAGTTCTGAGAAATATTATAGTGGGTCTACTGATTTGAAAGATAAAATATAAATTCTCAAGGCCTTTGCTGGGGGGTTGAGGGCAGAGGAGAAGGGACAAGAAGAAAATAAAACTGAAAAGAACTAGACTGATGTCAGACTTTCCAAAAAAAAAAAAAACATACAAAGCAAGCCAGAAATGTAGCAGAGTTTTATTTTTTTAATTTTAATAAAACAAATGTAAGTGCAGTGAGGCTACCAAGATTCATCATGAATCAATACAAACATTGGCTGTTATTTTCAACAGATCTCCAAAGAAAGAGCAGCAAATGTGGAGCAAACTCAAAATGACCCTGAGCTCCAGTCATCCATGTAAATGGCTACACAAGCAACATGTTAGCACCTCTTCTCCCCACTACCGCATGTTGAGCTGAGTCCGCTCAGAGAGGTAAGGGGGTAAGGAGAGGATAAAGAGGAATGTTTTCCTCCAGAGCCTTCTTCATGTCTGGAGAACTGTTAGATGTTCTTTTGGAGAATGGTGAGTGTGGATTAATGCAGTTTGCATAGGTTGTAGGGGCCTTTGATCCAAGCTATCTCTATCAGAATCTCACTACAACGCAAAATTAGCTGAGCAAATTAATCATCACTGGGCAGAGTTCCTAGACTCATTTGTGGCCTCCTGAGCTACAAGTGGAAAGAAGGTTCTTCTGCTGATAAAATAAGAAGTAATGACTATCCTGGGGCAAAATTCAACACAACATAAAATAAAAATCAATAATAAGACATTGTTACATTAATGGAATTGAACTATGATTATTCTAGCAACTCAACTTTCTTACCAAGTAGACGTTTGTCAGGGGCTCATACTCTTTATATTTGTTTGTTCTGTTTTATTATTATTATTATTTTGTTTTACTGTTTAGATGGCCACAGCAAAAGTCAAGGCCTGAGTGGTAAAACATCATCTTTTAAAAAGTTATTATGCAAGATATTAAATTTCCATCATGTACAATGTTTACAAGAGGCTGACTTTTTAAAAAATTGAACTCATCTTTCTTTATTAAATGATTTTTAATAAAAATCATTACTTTTAATAAAAACATTTTAATAAAAATCATGTTGCTTCATTTTATTTTTGCAATTCCTGGATGAAGTAATAACAGCTGACACTTTTGCAGACTTACCACATGGCAGAAACTCTTTTTTTTTTTTCTTTTGAGACAGAGTCTTGCTCTGTCACTCAGGCTGGATTCCAATGGCGTGATCTCGGCTCACTGCAACCTCTGCCACATGGGTTCAAGTGATTCTCCTGACTCAGCCTCCCGAGTAGCTGGAATTGCAGGTGCATGCCACCATACCTGGCTAATTTTTGTATTTTTAGTATAGACGGGGTTTCAGCATCTTGGCCAGGCTGGTCTTGAACTCCTGACCTCATGATCTGTCTTGGCCTACCCAAAGTGCTGGGATTACAGGCTTGAGCCACTGCCCCCGGCCTAACTCTTCCAAGGACTTTGTAAGCATTAAAACTTTTAGCTCTTCCAACAACATTGTGAGGGAGATGCTTCCATATCTCTCATGTCACAAATGAGAAAACGGAGGCAAAGAACAGTTAAGCTGTTTGGTTAGGATCAAACAGCTGAGAAGTAACACAGCTGAGAAGTAACACAGCCAGATTCCACGACTTATTCCCTGCTCCAAAGTGACTCTGCAGAAAGCAGTACAGGCCTTTCTCTAAAGAAGTTAGTGATGGTCACACAATGTAGAAATAAAACCGTAAGACCAAATTAGACACCTGACAATTGAGACTTCCAGTTGCTAGGTGTCCAGATATTTTTCTGAGTACAGAGAGCCTGTGATTTGAGGGCAGTGGCTGTGCCCCATGCAATTTTGCATAATTAGCAGCACTTTTCACAAGATTCAGAATAAACATTAATGATGCTTATTAAATCAGTTTTGCTTTTTAGCCCTCCTTGACTTTATTTTTTAGTGAGTCTCTCCTGTTTACTCGTGTCCATTTGACCCTGTACCTGCCTGCCTGGGTGATTGCAGCCCTGGACTTTCCAATTTACCAATTCTCTGCCATGCATCCTAGAATGACTTTTGCAGAGAGTGCCCTAGCCTCTAAAATCATTCCTCTCTTTAATTCCATGATTAGTTGGGAAGAGATAAGATTTAAAAGGCAGGGAATTTAATATTTTACTTTCTGGAAAGTTTTGTTGCTGTTTGTCCTAAAGAAGATTTTCATGAGTCTCTAGTGTTCGGAGTAAAGCACAAAAGCAGGGTGACAAAGGGATAAAGATTTAAGCAAGAAACCATCTCCCTAATTTCTGGCATCACGCAGTGTTGTCAGCTCTTTACTCTGCCTGCATGGGTAAGTGTGGTCCCATGCAAAGAGCAAGTTGTAAAAAGGGGTCCTGTGACCTTAATTCCTTTTTGATGGCAAACAATCACTCCATCTGGATTAGACTCTGACTTACTACTCTGTCCCTTCCTCTAGGCTTGGCTCTTACAAGAATTTCAAGATCTGATTGCACAGTGCTGGTTGCATTTTCCTGACTATACAATGCTCCTGGACTTTGTGGATGCTGTTCCTCTCTTTGGAATAACCTTACTCTTTCCTTCTCCCTACTCCACCCTTTATTGTCCTTTATGAAAAGTGCTGGGCATGAGCAAACTCCATCTCACTATGAACTCATCAGGCAGCATCAAATGTCTCTCTTCTGTGCTCACATCAAGTATTTATTCCCTAAATGTCTCCCTAGCAACTAGAGTGAGTCCCCACTACTGACAAAAAATTGCCTCTGTATATAGTTTTTAAACTTTTGTAGAATGAAAGTTTTAATTTGATTTTTTTCACACATACTTTTCCTTTGCCTTATATTTGCAATTTTCTAAATTCAAAGTATTATCTGTTTCAAGCTGTATGGACACTAAATTCTTCTTTATTAAAGTCTGTGTAAAAAAATAGAGTGGGATTTAAGGAGGATTCTTTTACTGCATTTTATGAGGGAGGGAGATGGATAAAATCTCAAATTGCTTAGAAAATTAACTCAAATATATAATTCACTTTGCCTATTATGAGCTGCTACTAAGGATATTTCTATTTTTGAAGATGGGATACGAAATAAAATCACAAAATATATTTTAAATATCGTGTATTTCAATTTAATTCTCTTAAATACTTATTCAGTATTTACTATAGCCCAGGTACTATTCTAGACATGAGAAATACAGAGCTAAATAAGAAGTTCATGGTGGAGATTAGGAAAAAAGGTAACAGTGAATCTGATTTAATATTTTGTAAATATAAATTTCCAAAAAGCAAATTAACCAGTAATGGATGCTAACCTATAATTTATTTTAAAGTCTTTAAAAACTCATTGTTTCTTGTCATGTTTACAAATGACTATGATCCTCTATGACTTCTAGTGTTTGTGCCTTTGTAAACAAGAGCCTGTATAGCCTGGTTAATTGCAGATACTTGAAGTGGATCAAACTAGAAGATTCTGGGAATGGATAATAGAATAAAAGGAGAATATGGGACAGTGAGAGAAAAGGTTGCATAAAGAATCTGTGCCCTGATGAGGGTCTTTAAGAAATCCCATTAATGCTGGTACAGCAAATCAGGCTAGGATTTGGCTCCTGCATGTGTCCTTTCAGATGGATTATTCGTTATCTTCAGAACATCAGAGAAAAAGAAAAGGAGGCCAGGTTAGAGGAAAAGTGACAAGTGTACAAAGAAAAGGAAGGAAGGAAGGAAGGAAGGAAGGGAGGGAGGGAGGGAGGGAGGGAGAGAAAGGAAGAGAGTGGAGAGGAAGGAAGAAAAGTATCCCTTGGCCAGGCGTGGTGGCTCATGCCTGTAATCCCAGCACTTTGGGAGGCCAAGGGGGGCAGATCACCTAAGATCAGGAGTTCAAGACCAGCCTGACCAACATGGCGAAATCCTATCTCTACTAAAAATACAAAAATTAGCTGGGTGTGGTGGCGAGTGTCTGTAACCCCAGCTACTAGGGAGTCTGAGTCAGGAGAATCACTTGAACCTGGGAAGTGGAGGTTGCAGTGAGCAGAGATTGCTCTATTGCACTCCAGCCTGGGCGACAAGAGCAAAACTCCATCTCAAAAAAAAAAAAAAATGTCTCTTATGAAGTGTACCCTTGTCATGTATTCCTTCATCTTGAAGTCAGTACTTTCCATTGAGCCAGTATCTCTAACCCTTCATTCCCTCACATTAGCACTACCAAACTCTTTTCAGAAATGTCTTCTCCTTTTTTGTCAGTCTTAAAGTTCAGTTTTGTTTCCTATACTTCGGTGCAAAGAGATAAATCTAACTGGAGCCTATTTGTTCAGGTGGTTTGGAACAAGTCCAATGCGATGCCCTCTTCCGTGGAGACATGGCTGAACATTAGATCATTCTCTCCTCTGTTTCACGTGTTTTTTGCAGTTGTCCAAGCAGCAACTGTAGCCACTCTTAGAGAGTGCAAGGGGCACTTCTCCCCAGTGGTCTGAATGTTTTCATTCCATGTCCTATGTGTGTGGTTAGTCCTTGCCACGGACAATGCTATCTATTTATATAGAAAATCATTTTCAATCCTAGTATTTATCTGAGAATGACCTAGAAGGTCTAGAGAGTATGCTAACTTGGTCAGAGTAAACATATTTTCCTAGGAAGCAATGCTTACAGGGGTAATTGTACTTAGATTTTCAGATGCTTTATTTTATTAGCAGAATTTATTAGTAAAAAATATGAGAAGGGGAGTTTGGTAGTCTTAATATTCAGAGAGATGTGTTGGCATGACTGAGAATCTGGCAATTTTTCAAGAAGATAAACTGCTTTATTGGAACAAAAACTGTGTTTTTATTCCAATAGAACTGAGTAAAAGCTCAACATCCATTCATAGGTATAAAAAAAATCAAGTTAATAGATCTTGGTCTCTAGCTAAGACATGGTCCATTCTGCTCAGATTTTATTTATTAGAGTTTAAATTATTGCTGAAGAGAGGATTAATCCCAGAGCCTGAGGCAACTTTTGACCTGTAACAAGTGGCCATAGCTGTGGGGACTGGAGGACCACCGTGGCTAGGATTAATCATATTTCCTTATGTAAAATAAAGATAATCCATGTGTGCTATGGCCATCATAATCTCTTAGATTAGCCATCCTAATATCCATTCTGGAATTAGGTCTGCAGAATCAAAGAGTTATTTTTAGTCTGTTCGAATAGCAAGGCATATACTATTCTGGGTAAGAAATGAGGATGATTTCATCAAGTGAAGGGAAACCAAACAACTTTAATCAATAAAGCAGGCATATTTCATATGAACTGTAGTAACACAATGTTTCGAATGTGGTGTACAAGTTATTTGGATGAAATTCTGAACTTGGCATCCCTCTACAGCATGAAATTTTGGCAAATTCTTTTCTTGTTTTCCATTACTGTTAGGAATAAAAAGTATGCAAGAGGAGAATATAAAAGAGAGATAAATTCACTTGTAATGTGTTATGAGTTCCAATGAAATAAGTATAATTTCTTGTTGTTTTTCAGTTGTTCCTCTGCCCTGGACAGTTTTTGCCATCTCCAGACTTTGTGGGATCCTTTGATCTATTGGAATAAAAACACAATTTTCTCAGCATTTCATGATTATAAACTCACAATATAAACATTATAGTGACCTATATAATGTTGGTAACCATGTCTTTAAGATAAAGTAAAGTCACTTGCCTGAAAATTTTGCAATCTCTAAATTATGATACTCTTACGTAGTAGAAATCATTTTTTTTAAACAGGAAACTTTTGTTAAATAAATTATGACATTAACATGAATGCTTAAGTGGGTTCAAGTGAAACCAACCTTATGATTAAATGCTATTAAAAATGTTTTCATATCTATTTCAGATTAGTTGTTTGTTGTTTCTGAGACAGAAGTCCTAACCAAATGTTAGTATGAAAAAAAGCAACTAGTCCAACTATAGATATTATAATCAGAAGCAGATTTCTCTTAAATAAGAGATAAAATATAAATGAAATATAATTATCATGTAAAATGCAAGTATAACATAAAAAGTTTTCATTGAATTAATTCATCATTTTCAGTAAAGTTATTTTAGTACCTACTATAAGCCAAATCATAATATTTCTCTGCATATATTCTTCTCAAAACTTCTCACTGCCGTTAGTGCAAACTCCAATTTTCTTTCCACGTCCTTCAAGTTCTAACTTGACCACATTCTTCTCTTGAACTAACGAACAAATGTATAGATGTTTCTATACATCTCCAGAGCCCAGAGTTTTCACTTACTGTTGCATCTCTTGGCAACACTCCTTCCCTCCCCAACCCAGCCTCCAACTTCTGCTTTTTAAATGATTGGTTGTTTTTCATCCTTTACAATGGAATCCAAATATCACTCCCTCAAAGTGGCAGTCTTTGACTCATCTAGTTTCTTTTTCTATTTCAAATTTATTTGATAGTTTATTGGTTTAAATAGACATCTAAATATATGAACATATTATGATTGGTTGCTATACCTTACATATCTCTTAAGCTACAGGTCTTCTTCCAACTGTCTCATTTTATTTTCTTGCAACATATTACTATTTATTGAAGAACGTGGATCAATTGCTCTGTAGTGTTTTCTGTGTCTACATTTTAATGATTGTGTCTCTGTCATTTTGTTTAATATTTGTGATCTTAATTGCTTTTTTTCTGTTAAGTACTTACATTTTTTTCTTTCTCCACATTCTGGATTTTGTACATAGTGTATCCTGTATACTGAGACATGCCCATCACTCAGTAGTTTTTTAATAAGTACGTTTTGCATGTCCTAGATGCTTCATATATAATTGTGAAGTGTTATAGTTTGGTCTTTAACAGGGTATAGAATCTCTAATGAACAGGACACAGTTTTCGAAAACAAAAACTTCAAAGTCAAATGAAGGTGTATTTTTAAATCTACGTCACCATCCAATTTTGCCATATGAACACATGGTTTCATATGTATAGTCATAGCCCTGGCAATGTACTTGAGAACATGAATTTCTCTCCATATAAAAGTAAAAGAAAAATATACAGCCCATATATATTACAGAAAAAGAAAATATTTAGGTTTGGAAATTTTTGAATAAAATCATGATAGATTTACAATGTCTCATTATTCCTAGCATACAAAAGTGCTTTTATTCTTGGTTGCCAATTTTGTGAGAATCAAGCAATCCTCACGTTTTAGAGATTGCAAAGTTTTCGAACAAGTGTTTTTACTTTATCTTAAAGACAGGGTTACCAACATTATATGGGTCACTACAGTGTTTATCTTGTGAGTTTATAATCATGAAATGCTGAGGAGTACCTATTCTTATATTGTTGAACTCATAAACATTACTTTTAAAAACATAGGTCTTAATAGTATTATTTTTGAAAGGCGAATAAAAGGGTTGGGAAATAGTAATAAAAATATTGCTACCTTATACATTGAAAGTTTATGATTCAAGCTGTGTTTATAGTTTAGCAAATAACCAGATAATGAACAAAACTTTATTTAAATGCTTAGATGATTTGATGTAACAATATCAAATAGATATCAGATATCAAACATGTTTTTAAACTTCTCTGATTTTCTCATCCTTAGAAATGAAACTTCAGCAGCTTTCAAAACAATAAAATAAAATCAAAATATTTAAGCTGTTATTTTCATTCTGTTTTGTCATTCTCTACAAAGATATTTTAAATTATGTCTTTGCTCATTTTTTTCTTTCTGATTTCCTCTTTTATTCCTTCTCTACCTTTCAAAACTTTCTTGAAAACCCTATCATTTCTATGTGGGAAGCGTTTTCTCAATTCCTCCAAGGGATTATGATCATTTGCTCGGTTCTTATAGCACCAGGTGTGTTTCCAGTGTTCCTACTCTGTCCAGCTCTGTTTTATGTATTTGTCACAAGTAATAAATTTTAATATAACTGGGAGCAGGTAGTGTTTTTCATCCATCTTTGCATCCCAGTAGTACCCAGCATAGATTTCAGGATGCCATTTTCAGTAAATCTTCATGAATCAAATGTCCTATGACTTTAATTCCAGGAGCAGTATAAAAAAGGTCAGATCTTGAGAACTAGCTGGAGAGAGTCAATTATGGTTGACAAATGCAGGGCTAGTAAATATAGTTCCCTTTATGAATAAAGCATTTATCTTTTGGGTTCTGATAGCAATAGGAAAAAAAATACTAGAAATTTAAAGCAATAAATTAGTAACAAAAGAACTGAACATTCCAGTTGATGTAATTTGATATTATAACCTATTAAATATGAAATAACTTAGATTTCCACAAAACGCCTCAATACCTTGGTGACTTATGAAGGAAATTTCAACTCAGATGAAGCAATTCTTTTTCAAAACAAAACTTCTGCCATTTATTTATCATTTTACCTGTTAAATTACATGCAGTGTAACCAAACTTTTTTTTTAATTTTTAGACATCAAATGCACAGGTAAATAAAAATTGAGCCCCTCCCTTGGTCTTTAGACAGAGCATGAAGCTAAATCAAATATTTCACCCAGAAAAATGGTTGAAGAAAAGCTTGTCTAAAATTTAAAAGTGTTCAAGATTTATCTCAAACTTTAGATGTTGGGGACACACATCATTCTCAATAGGATCCTTTTTTTTTTTTATTTTGAGATGGAGTCTCGCTCTGTCGCACAGGCTGGAGTGCAGTGGCGCGATCTCTCGGCTCACTGCAACCTCTGCCTCCCAGGTTCAAAAGATTCTCCTGTCTCGGCCTCCCAAGTAGATGGACTACAGGTGCCCACCACCACACCCAGCTAATTTTTGTATTTTTAGTAGAGATGGGGTTTCACCATATTAGCCAGGCTGATCTCGAACTCATGACCTTGTGATCTGCCCACCTTGGCCTTCCAAAGTACTGGGATTACCGCACCTGGCCTAGGATTTTTTTTAAGATTCAAGTTAGAGAGATATCGGAATCAAATAAATGAGCAAGACAGGGATGTCTTGAAGGGATATAGTGATAGGGAGGGGTGTGTATCTAAATGGAGACCTGAATATTCCATAATGACAACACAGGGATGAGGACCTTGAAAATGGTTTCAGAAACTATGATTATAGTTTTATTAATAAACTAAAAGTGATCAAATTTTTCTTATAATTACTATTGTCCAGAAAACATTACTGAATATGTATTTTATAGAGAACAGAGGGTATATGGTTAATCAATATATCAATGAATTCAGTGAATGACAGAAAGTTAAAACCAGTCATCTGGTTAAATGAATTAGATACCTGTAAGAACTGGAGGTCATTATGTTCTTTTAGTGTGAAGAATAGTCTCAACCTCTCTTTCTTTTTAATAGTAATACTTTATTTATTTATGTTTACCTTTTATTTTAAGTTCTGAGGTACATGTGAAAGTTTGTTATATAAGTAAACTTGTGTCATGGGGTTTTGTTGTACAGATTATTTCATCATCCAGGTATTGAGCCTAGTATTAATTAGTTCTTTTCCCTGATCCTCTCCCTCCTCCTATCCCCCACCCTTCCCAAAGGCCCCAGTGTGTGTTGTTCTCTTCTACATGTCCATATGTTCTCATCACTTAGCTCCTACTTCTAAGGGAGAACATGTGGTATTTGGTTTTCTGTTCCTGTGTTAGTTTGCTAAGGATAATGGCCTCTAGCTCCATCCATGTCCCTGCAAAGGACATGATCTTGTTCTTTGTTTTTGGCATAGTATTCCATAGTGCATATGTACTTTTGCATCCATGTTCATCAAGGATATTTGCCTGAAATTTTCTTTTGTGTGTGTGTCTCTTCCAGATTTGGTATCAGGATGATACTGGCCTCATAGAATAAGTTAGGGTGGAGTCCCTCCTCCTCAATTTTTTGAAGTAGTTTCAGCAGGAATAGTCCCAGCTCTTCTTTGGACATCTGGTAGAATTCATCTGTAAATCTGGTCCTGGGCTTTTTGTTGTTGTTGGTAGGCTAGTTATTACTGACTAAATTTAAGTGCTCATTTTTGGTCTATTCAGGGATTAAATTTCTTCCTGTTTCAGTCTTAGGAGGGTGTATGTGTCAGGAATGTATCCATTTCTTCTAGATTTTTGAGTTTATATGCATAAAGGTGTTCACAGTAGTCTCTGATGAAATAAGGGACGGATGGAATAAATTTTTACTTCTATGGGTCAGTGGTAATATCCCCCTTGTTTCAGATTATGTTTATTTGAATCTTCTCTCTTTTCTTCTTTATTAGTCCAGCTACTGGTCTATCTATTTTATTATTATTTTTTTCAAAAACAGCTCCTGGATCCGTTCATCTTTTGAATGGTGTTTTGTGCCTCAATCTCCTTCAGTTCAGGACTGATTTGGGTTATTTCTTTTCTTCTGCTAGCTTTGCTCTTAGGTCTCTAGTTCTATTAGTTGTGAAGTTAGGTTGTTAACTTGAGATCTTTCTAACTATTTGATGTGGGCATTTAGTGCCATACATTTCCTTCTTAACACTGCCCTAGCTGTGTTAGATTCTGGTATGTTGTATCCTTGTTCATATCAGCTTCAAAGAACTTCTTGATTTCTGTAGGATAGGCCTAATCTTTATCATTCTTCAACATTGTATTGATTCTGGACCTTAGTGTATGAAACAGATTTATAAGAAATGAGACCAAATAAACTATTAAAATGTGTTATAAACACTAGAAAATTATTTCTTCATCCAGAGTGCTTACCATTAGCAAAATATCATATTGTTATAATCATTGATTATGTTGATTATTTGCCACCTCTCACACTAGTATATATTAAATAGATTAGCTTAGAAAATGGTCCTTGTAAGCTTTGATGTTTTTCCCTTTTCTTGGCATTTTTCATCACTTTAAGTTAGACTTACATTATGTCTTTCCCAGACTTCCATAATCATTTCCTAATCATTCCCCTTGCTCCTAGTGCACTCCTCTTCAAACATTTCTCCATGTTGTAGCTGGAGTTTTCTTTCTTAACATTCAAATATAATTATATCACTCTTCTGCTTAAAATTTGACTGTCTCTCTGTCTGACTCCGAACACTCCACTCAGAAGAAAGAACAAACTTTGAGGTGCAGCAATTATCCCTGCTCAAGTAACTCTCCCTTGTAGCTGCACTAATCTATTTACTGTTTCATCGAAAATTGACTGAGATGGGGCGCGGTGGCCCATGCCTGTAATCCCAGCACTTTGGGAGGTTGAGGCGGGTGGATCACTTGAGGTCAGGAGTTTGTTACCAGCCTGGCCAACATCACGAAACTCCGTCTCTACTAAAACTACAAAAATTAGCCGAGTGTGGTGGCATGTGCCTGTAGTCCCAGCTACTCAGGAGGCTGAGGCAGGAGAATCATTTGAACCCAGGGGGTGGAGGTTGCAGTGAGCCAAGATTTCACCACTGTACTCCAGCCTGGGCAACAGAGTGAGATTCTGTCTCAAAAAAAAAAAAAAAAAAAAAAAAAAAAAAAAAAAAAAAAGAAAAGAAATATTGATTGAATATGTCCTCTTTCAGATACTATGCCTATGCTTTACATGCATAATAATACTTATTTCTTATAGTGGACACTGTTGATGTCCCAGCCAGATCCCTTTATTGGCCCAGTTACCACCGCCAGTTGCTGTGAGAGCTAATAAAGATATGTGAGCTGCTAATAGCTAATAGAGAGGTGTCCTCCATCAAATGGGAGCCACCTCATTTTTGAGGTTACACACTGCTCACTCCCACCCCTTATTTTACCCCCAGCCAATGACTGACTGACTAGGTTACCAAAGTCAGCCATCTTCCTCAGGCTGGGACCAACTCTGGATATTTCATGCCCTTAAGCTTCCCATGGGATTAGACCGAGGCTGAAGCTCAAGTTGCGACTGTATTCTTACTTAACTTATATTTTCCTGTTTTATCCTTGATTTCCATGACCCTTCTGAAAACTCTCTCTCTACGAACCCCTGGCACAGGAACTTGCTCGTCAGGCTCTGTCTCTAGGAAATTTAATCTAAGACAGATAGTCTTCAGGTGAACCTAAAGGTGGTGGTGGTATTATTATTGCTATTTTATAAATGATAAAACTAAAGTTCAAAAACAATGTAACTTCTTCCTCTGTTCTTTTATAAAAATTAATAAATTGTTTAAAAATACACAGGAAATTTTACTATAGTGGGTCACAAGCACAAATGACTTCAGAGTTGAGGCATATAACATGCACATGTACGAGCTTAGGAATAAGACAATTACCGGTGGAATAGTTGTTGAAACTGAATCTCAGATCACCGCAAAATCCACTCAGATTTTGTGATTTTTAAATATTTTTATACTTTATATTATCATATTATTTATGTAGTTATAATATTTGCTCTGTTTGAGACAGTACACTAAGTGATTTAGTATGTGATCTGTTTGAGCCTCCCCTCTACCATGTAGACCAGGCATTTGGGGTAGACATCTCTTTCCTCCTGTGGCCTTGTGGGCAGAGCTTACCTTGTATTGTCATGGCTAACAATGGCAGATTTGTTCCCAGCCTTCCTGTGGCTAGGGATGACCATGTGATCCCATTCTTTCCTTCAGAATCCTGGAAATGAGTCTTTTCCCCGATTAAAAAAAGAGGAACAAAGATGTCAAATAAGAAAGTGAAAGCCATCATTTCTGGCTTTTCTGTGAGAATGTGATATATAGACTGCTGCATCCAGTTTCAGACCACAAAGGGTGACAATGACAGCACAATGGGAATGGAGAGCAGAGAGGTGGAAAGAGCCACGGCACTGGATGATGAAGTTGGACACAGGTACTGAACCCACTCTGAGGCTTCATTCTTCAGGCTTCTTGTTACATGAAACAAATAATAGAAAACACTCTTGTTTGAGCCACTTTTCAAACAGGAAAAGTGTTCTCTTACACGCAGCAAAAAGCATTGTAAATGATATAATAGTAGAAAAGTAAGCCTCAGAGAATCTTAGTATCTTGACTGATTTTTGTATAAGTAGTAAGTGGCAGTGTTACCGTTTAGACTCAGGTGACCTGACACTTCTCTAGAGAGGATTTTTCCTCCATTGAACATATGAAGGCATCCACATTTTTGTACAGTTCTCACTAGGCTTCTTCTAAATACTAGGTTGACCAAAGGGTTCAGAATGCCTGAATTTCTCAGTAAAATAGTATGTATAGGGAAGGATTTTCCTAGAAGTACAGAGGATGAGCGAGCACCCAGCTCATTTTTATGCACTATAAATTTGAAAATAAATCTTTGTCATCTGAAGTAATGGGATCTCAAAAATAACACACTTTCCTACCTCCTGTTCACATTTTCCTTGAGGTAAAAAAAAGAAATATCCTATTTGAGTAAAGAGCAATGTAATCTGGATGTTGCTACTCAGACTTTCAGGATATAGGTATTATTTTCCATACTCAAGAGATTTTCCGAAGTCACGTTTAAACAATCTGGAAAGTTTATGTCTTTACTTCAGCTAATGCAGTATGTAGAAAAAAGTGAAGACAAGAGTATTTCCCTAAAGAGGTCTCCAAATTGTCTATGGGAGGTAAACATGTACAGATTCAAATAGAGATTTGTATAAAATTACCAAAGAAGGCATATACATCAAATAATATTTTTTGGCAAGTGTTTTCTGTTTAAAAATTTGGGTTTGGAAGAGTGAATCATGTTTATGATCAGCTTTGCATTCCACTGGAGTTTTATGTGTCGATTGCAAAATGCTTACTGGTTCTTTCTGAAAGATACCTCTGGATGAGGCTTGATAATGATGGTCTTATTACTATAGTAAAGTGCCCTTCTAATATATCACAGATAATTACTCCTGTAGCAGAAAAGCCAGAAAATCATAAATACCCAAGGGGATAAAATTTAAAATGAAGATATTTGTTACCAAGATTAAATTAAATTAAAGCAAATGAAGTATAAACATTTGATTATTTTTTGAAAAGTTCAGTGATTTCCTAATCATGAGGTAGGAATTATTTCCTCTGGGAACATATCAGAAGAATTTGAAATCTTTCAAACTAATTTGTCTGATAAAAAGTAGGACTCTGTCTTTTATAGTTCTTTGAAATTTAAAATGGATTACTATATGCATTTTCTCATTTGATCGTTAGAGCTTTTCTGTAAGGAATATAGACTAAGGATTATTATTTCATTATTTTACAGATTAGGTAAATGAAACAGAAAATGGATACTTGTCTGGGATCACAGTCAGTAACTGGAAGATTTTGGTCCAATCCCTAGAATGGTATTTTACTGTTTTTACAAATGTCACTGATAGAAGTTTTAAGAACTGAGTTTGAAAGGAGCAGAGTTTTCTGCAGTTTCCTGTTTGGGGTAGTTAAGCAAAAGAGGGGCACTTTTTAATATTTAATAATTTTTTTTAGATGGAGTCTTGCTCTGTCTCCCAGGCTGGAGTGGAGTGGCAAGATCTTGACTCACTGCAACCTCCACCTCCCGGGTTCGAGAAATTTTCCATTTTCATTATTATAGAAAAATACAGAGGGCTAAGAATCAATTATCCTCTCCTAAAATTGATAAAGGGGAAAGACAACTAAGAAGAGATAAAATCCTATCATAAACCGGAAAGATTTTATATCTTGATCTTAGTGATAAGTATATAGGGTATCTGCATGTGAAAAATTATCAAGCTGTATGTTTAAGATCAGTATACTTTACTAAGATTTATCTTAATAAAAATGAAAAAATAAATGCATAAATATATCTATACATGTATATGTACAGGTATATTCAATGTATATTCACATACGCAATGATACATGTAGAACTTTTCTGTATATAAAATTAATATTACAGTGGAAATTTTTCCATTGCTTACTTTGTTACAGAGGCATAAAGAAAACCTTCTGCTTTTTAAGTTGCACATATGATAATTTGTTCAAGAAGAATATAAAATCGATTGTTGGTCATATATAAAATGCTCAAATGACACAACCATACTTTTTTTGAAATTGTTTTGCATCCTTCACTTCTAATGCCTAGAAGACCAATGGTCACAGAGAAGATATTCAATAAATGTATGCCCAATGATCAAATCAAAGAAACTTCAAAAACACAGGATGTGCCTTTGACAAATCTTATAAGCTCCATTTCTCTCTCCCTTAATATCTGAAATACATCTCAACTTGATGTGCTTCTTGGCTGTCCAAATCACCAGGTCTTTTTTGGACAATCCCCTTTCATGCTCCAAAGCTTTCCATAAAGCTATGTCAGTTTGTCCCAACAAAGCCTATGTGCATACAGTCACCATCTTGACTCATCTGTGAAGTGATCTCAGACACCTGTAAGGAGATGAGTAATGTTGTGAGTGTGTGTGAGCATGTGTGTGTGTGTGCTGGTTGACATTGAGGTGTTGACAAACAAGGTCATAGGTATATTAGTGGATAGTTTCCATATCATAATGAATCTTTACATCATTGCAAGATAAGAATTAATCTCAAAGTAAGTAAATATTATGCCAACATATTTCAATTTGAAATAAAGTTGAGAAGAAAAATCAGGTTTGTCTCACTCTGCAGATGTCCTGCTGTTATTTTGTCATCCTTCTAATTCATAATCTACTAGAATTATTGAACCTCAATGTGGCTTTGGAACTTTCTTATGATAAATGTGTATATATTCCTAGAGATTCCTGAGAATATGGGCAACATAAAACGTTTAGGTCTGCAATGTACCACATATACAAAGGTGGTCCCATAAGATTATAATATTGTATTTTACTTTACCTTTTCTATAGATATGTTTAGATACACCAGTGGTTACTACTGTGTTATAATCGTCCACGGTATTCAGTAGAGTAATGTGCTGTACAGGTATATAGCCCAGGAGAAACAGGCTATACCATATAGCCTATGTGTGTAATAGGCTGTACCATCTAGGTTTTTGTAAGTGCAACCTGTAATGTTTACATAATGTCTACTTTGTCTAACAATGCAATTCTTAGAACATATTGCCATCCAGGTGAAGTGTTCAGTGTTCCACAGATAATGAAATAATCTGGACTAAAATGTAAATCTTGTAGTTACTATTAGAAAATAATTTCTTGTATAAGAAGGGTTAAGGCACTAAATGTCCATCCAATAATACATGGCCTCTTCAAGGAGCTAGTAACCATTTTTTAAAAAGACTATTGGAAAGAAAAAAATTACAAACGTGAAGTAAAAGATCCTTAATGGTGCCATAATCCTGTTCCTCCCTTACGTGTATCATAGCCACCCACACTCATTTTACTGTATTTCAATCATGTGTACTTTTTCATTTCCATGGTAGATACTGAGCTTTGAAAGTGAAGGAGTTGTTCTTTCTCTGTTACTTGTTTGCTTTTTAATTCTGAAGCAGGACTCGGCACCTACTAGGTGCTCAGTACTGTTTGCTCATTAAGTGAAGAATAAATGGTCCATTGGATGGAAAGTGGAATTTCAGTTACCATGATAAGTATTATTTTTTTATTCAGGGAAGTCTTTTGGGGCCTCTTGAAAATATCACTTATGTGACAGCCTACTTAACCTATATGTAAGGACAGTGGCCAAGGCAGAAATAAGTCTGTCATTCCCAAAGGAGCTATCAATCATTGTAAAAACTATGCATGATCTATTCAAGGGAGAAAGATACAGTGTCTTCATTCACTGGATTTCATTCCAAGAAAAGAAAGTTGGTTAAACAACTTAGAATGTTGGCCAAAACAGATATGTTAGTTTAAATTGGTCTGTGTAATCAATCATTTGGAAAAGATTATTAGATTCTACTATAATTCATTTTATATGTTAGTTTATAAAAATAATGTTTTTCTTAATCTCAAATGGAGAAAAAACAAAACTGTCTCTTCCTTCCACTTTGCTTATAAATGGCCAGATCTAGCCTTCTCTTCTCAAGCATCCATGCTAAATGTGTCCTCCCTGGAGGCCTGGCCGAATAAGATCAGATGCGAGGCCAAAATGAATTTTTTTCCCATTAGTGAGTATGTTTGCTACGTGGAGGACACTGTGTGGGCTTGAGGTTATGGATGCAGATGTAGGAAGTTGTCAAAGGGATAAAACAGATTTCATTAGCTAGAAGTGGCTGAAATTTCTCTCATTACAATCATAGCAAGGTCACAAGCGTGATTAAGAATGCATATTACATATTGGTTAGATTTAATTATAAAAGGTAGTTTGTCAAGTCACTGGAAAATGTTAACAAATGCCATCACTACTTGTAATGACATTGCAAAACCTCGAAATATTTGCAGTTGTCATCCACCTGGATCTTGTGGTCACCATGAGAAATATTAACACACACTCATTGGAGAAGAAAAATTGATTACTAGTGTATGCAATTAAATAATTAGGCAGATTATTTTTCTCTTTCATGGTTAAAAAAGGTTCTTACAAAAACAAATTTATTTGTATTTCACTGAACTTCACACTGCTGAGGAAGAAAAAGATCAAAGCCCCACATCCATACCCTACAATAGTGAAAAGAGATTATGTCATTGGATTCTGCTTTGTCTAAGATGAAGAGTTGCTCTGTTCAAGGTCGCTGTATACCCTTCTGATGGCCAAAACCTCCAGGTTGCCTCCCCCATCTCTAATGTTGAATGGGAATTCTAGTGTCATCAAGGTGCACTCAGAACAGTTTGGCACACTTAAGAAACCTTAAGTGCCAAACCTTAAGTTTGGCACTCAGCCTGGCACGGTAGCTCATGCCTGTAATCCTAGCACTTTCAGAGGCCGAGGTGGGTGGATTGCTTGAGCCCAGGAGTTTGAGACAAGCCTGGGCAACATGGTGAAACCCCATCTCCACTAAAAATACAAAAAACTAGCCTGATGTAGTGGCATGTGCCTGTAGTCCTAGGTACTTGGTAGGCTGAGGTGGGAGGATCAACTGAGCCCAGGGAGTCGAGGCTGCAGTGAGCCATGATCACACTACTGCACATCAGCCTGGGCAATGGGAGTGAGAGATCCTGTCTCAAAAAACAAAAAACAAACAAACAAACAAAAAACAAAAACAACCTTCTGTACTGTCATGTGCAAAATGCTCCCATCCCCATGATGATCCCCTAAATCTACATCTTTAGACTGTGCTGTGGTACCAGGAAAAAATGTCACTACCCATGTAGGAATAAAAAGGCAACTTTCTTAACTACCTCATTATGAGAACAATGTAGAATTGGGCAAAATATATTTCTTTCTGGCAGTTTTACTCAGAATGTCAATATCTTCACTAAAATTGTCATGCAAGGTTTACTCAGGCCCAAAATCCACCAGTAAAAATATCTGGAAGGATCTTCTGTTTAGTTTCTTTTTTTCGTTTGTAACTTGACAATAATATTTTTTTCCAGAATGACTTAAAGCCGTACTATGAAATGTGAATTATATATAGCTGTCACTAGAGCTACTTTTATGATCATAATACAATAATATTCAGATATTCTTTTCTTATTGTGTTTTAATGGTATTGCTAAATCTTCATGAGTAACTACTTTAAATCTTTGGCGTATGATAGCTAAAAGTCTTTTTTTCCCCGATTTTTTCCTTTTTTTAACCATAATTTCCATTTCATTGTATTTTTTTTTTCTAGAGGGTAGTTTTTCTTCAGTTTTTAAAGACTCAGCTCCTTACGTGGATCTTGATGGAGGTTGGCGGGCAGCACCTTGGGTGTAAATTGGGGTGGGGTGTCTGATCCCTCCACGCTTCACAAGAATGATTCCTTTCACAAACAGCTGTGAGGAACACAAGCACTGGAGATACGAGCATCAGAAATGCCCTTGATAGCTGTGGACTCTGCTATGTGAACTTAATGGCCTTGTTCTTGGATCCACATGGGACACAGTTTGTGGAGCGAATAAGCTGCATGTAGCTGTTGCCCTTTTTGGCATGACTGTTATTCCTTCTTTTTTCTTTTGTCATTATGGAAGCAAGGTTGCAGGAGAAAAGAGTTTTTTTCTGACCTATATCTCCTTATCTCCTTCTCCCTTCTCCTCCTCCTTCTTTTTTTTTTTTTGATACGGAGTCTCACACTGTCACCAGGCTGGAGTGCAGTGGCGCGGTCTCAGCTCACTGGAACCTCCACCTCACGGGTTTAAGTGATTCCCCTGCCTCAGCCTCCCAAGTAGCTGGGATTTCAGGCACGTACTACCATGCCTGACTAATTTTTTTTTTTTTTTTTGTATTTTAGTGAAGACAGGGTTTCACCACATTGGCCAGGATGGTCTCGATCTCCTGACTTCAGGTGATCCACCTTCCTCGGACTCCCAAAGTGTTGGGATTACAGGTGTGAGCCACCATGCCCGGCCTCTCCTTCCTTATTCTAATTTATGTAGGTGTTCTTTTATACATAGGTATGTGCATGTGAGTCTTGCTTTCTATTAGTCTTTGTGGAATATCTGTTTTTATATCTGCAAAAATTGATGGTTCCTTCTCTCCAAAGTTTTACAATTGAGTTGAAAAAAAAAAAAAACAATAGAATACTGTATCTGTTGTGATGCCAAGAATATTGATACTCTTAGGGAGCAATTGAGTACCGGAATGAAGTTAGGGAATCCAATGTTTCGAGGCTGTCAAGTGTGCTGTAAAGGCTGTATAGGATGGAGATAAATACTGAACATATGGCAAGACAGGCTGAAGACAAACTGGACAACCTTTGCATGTCAGGGTGTGTGATTTCAAATATTTCTACATGTCTACAGCCCCTTTGTAGGTTTTTCAGAAATAGAGGACCTTATCCAGATTTTTGCTTGAGAAAGAATTCAAATTCAACTGGAATTAGACTCTGTCGGCTTATCTCCAAATATTTACACTAAGTGGGAAACTAAAGGCAAATAGAGGAGAATAAATATAGATTATAGGAAATGCTGGTTACAGATTATAGTTAGAGAGACTTAAGGTAAAGGTCAATTAGGATGAGATAACAGAAATTTATGCAGCATTTAAGTGCAAAAAAATAGCACTTGGTGACTGATAGTGGAAGGTGAGAGAGGATATCATAGTCTGCTCATGCTACTGTAACAAAATACCATAGACTGGCTAACTTTGGCTAAAATAACATAAATTTATTTTCTCATAGTTCTGGAGGCTGGGAAGTCCAAGATCAAGGTGCCATCCCATTTGGTTTCTCATGAAGGCTTTCTTTCTGGCTTGTAGACAGCTGCCTTCTGAGTGTGTCCTCATGTGGCAGAAAGAGAGGGAGCGAGCTCTCTGGTGTCTCTTCTCATAAGGACACTAATCCTATCAGATCAATGTTCCATTCTATGACCTCATGTAACCTTAATTACCTCCTGATAGGTGCTATCTTGAAACACAGTTGCATTGGGGGTTTTAGCTTCAACATGTGAATTTTAGGGAGGCACAATTTCTTCCATAACAGAGAGGAAGAAACCGAATCTGGCTTGTCTCTCTTCAGTTTTCTTCTGCATTACAAAGTCCAAATTTTTAGGTCACATACAAGGTTTAGCATTTTGTTTTAATCTTCCAAACACTGAAAAGAATTCTTTAATTAATATTTTAAAAGCTGTGTATTTTAGCATTGGAAATAACTTTGTGTAGTAGTAAAAAGTTGTTATCAACACCAAAAAATAGAATAAAATTTCAGGAAATTGAAAGACAGAAGAATTCTCTTTTCTCTGTGAAGTTTCTCCCTTCTACTCTATCAGTTGCTGCTCACTTGACAGCCACCAGCCAGGCTAAGCTGCAAGTTCCATGTCATCTCCAGACTTCAGGCAGAGACTAAGTGGTCTTCTAGCTCCGTAATGCAGAGAAATATCATAACACTACTTTTTATTTCCATATTCCGTTAAGTCTACATACAGGCAGTCTGGAAGTCAATTCAAAAATTCTATGGTTTTAAAACCCCAATTGAGAAAAGCTTATTAGTCACCTGGAAAAGTTCAAGGAGAGGATTTAACTCCTTCGGCTGTATCATTTTGGGTAAGAAATGATCTGCCAGGGAGGAAATCGTGTCTAGTGTCAGAACCCAGTTTGCCCTGAAAACCCGGCTTTCCTTCTTTCTCCTCCTCTGTCTGATTAGGAAGGGAATGGTGAAAGTGCCTGAGGTAGAAACTTACAAGCATCTGATGGTATGGCTTTGAAGCCTGTTCTTAAAGATAAATACTGCTCTTCGCTTCCAATATCTCTGGCTTAAAGTAAGTAACAGTTGGACTATTTCATTCTAGGCTTAATGCAGTATAAATGGGTCCAAGCTATTCAAAATGCTACGTTGAGGAGTCCTACATTCTTTCAATATAAGATACATGATTCTGTCTCTTATTTCACAAATAAACAGTAAGCAATATATCAGTTTCCTCGACAACCCTACTATCATCCTAAATTATCTGCATTTTTAAAAACGTTTAACACTTGAATGATTCCTAGAATTTTTATGATTTAAGGATGTTATATTGTGTAATAGGAAGAGCTGTTTACTTGGTGGCTCCCTGCATGTCCCCTTCCCCTGTTTTTAGAAAACTAAACTGGTGTGAGTTGCTAATTGACAATGGAATTAGATAAATTATGGGGAAATGAGACACCTTTGCATTTCGTTTGATCTTAGACACAGAGGCACATGTCCACTAAGTGAGCATTTATGTCCAATATCTTGATTCCCCCAGGATAAGATGCTGGTTGCTAAAGTAGCTAATTTGTGCTGATCACATCAAATTAAGCAATTCTTTGGTATTTGATACAGAATTTACCATACAGTGAATATAAGTGTAACTGAATTTTTATTTCTCTTCCTGTCGTTTTCTGGCCTATGATTGCATAATTGGGTGAGGGGAAGCATTAGAAGAACATCCAGAGATTTGGGGATTATTAGCGTGAATCTTAATACATAAGCAGTGCATTCAGTTCTGAGTACATTACATAAATATTTTACAACAATTTGTTTTCTTTTATTTTTAAGCACAGTTAATTATATATATAAATCTTATATGAAAGAGCTTTTCAAGTAAACATAAAGCAAATTGTTCAGGATATTTGTCCACTTTTATCAATTGCAAATAAATCATTTCAATGAAATCTGGCCATGTCACCAGTATGTTTTGTTTCCAAAATTAAAGTCTAAAGATTACCCCAATTCTGGTAATTCCATTCCCTTCTCGATGGACTCTGCCTTGTTTTGTTGGAATGGTTGAAGTAAAAGCTTAACTGAAGATAAAATTAGGAAGTAAAGCAGAGACTATTACTTGGTTGAGAAAATTTTTATTTATTTTTGTAATAATTTCAATACTTATTTTAGATTCAGGGCATAAATGTGCAAGTTTGTTACATGGGTTTATTGTGTGATGCTGAGGATTGGAATATGATTGATCCTGTCACCCAGGTACTGAGCAGAGTCCCCAAAGTTTCATTTTTTAACATTTACCAACACCTGCCCTCTGGTAGTCCACAGTGTCTATTATTGCTCTTTATATCCTTGAGACCCAATGTTTAGTTCCCACTTAGAAATGAGAACATGCAGTATCTGGTTTTCTGTTCCTATGTTAATTTGCTTGGGATAAGGGACCCCAGCTGCATCCATAGTGTTGCAATGGACATGGTTTTGTTCTTTTTTATGGCTGTGAAAATATTTTTATAAAGAGGAGATGAATATAGGAGCAGTGGCTTACACCTATAATCCCAGCACTTCGGGATGCTAAGGTGGGAGGATTGCTTGAGCCTGGGAGTTCAAGACCCGACAGGGCAACATAGTGAAACCTCATCCTTAAAAACTTAAAAAAAAAAAAAATCATGGTGGTACATGCTAGTAGTTCAAACTACTCAGGAGGCTGAGGTGGGAGAATCACTAGAGCCCAGGAGTTTCTGGCTGCAGTGAGCTATGATTGTTCTGCTGTACTCCAACCTGGGTGACAAATTGAGACCCAGTCTCTTAAAAAAAAAAAAAAAGGAGATGAGAAAGTAGGTAGAAGCTGTAGGAGATGTAGGATCAAGTGGGTTTTGCTTTACTTTGAATGCTTGTTTTGTTTTGCTTTTTGTGAAACCATGCTTTTTATTTAAGATGGGCTATTCTACAGCAAGTTGATGTGATGCAGAGCAAACTCCAGAGTAAATGAGTAAATGAGAGAGAATCCAGACTGCCACTGGTGTATAGTTAACAACAGTTCCATTGTCATTAACGATTATTTTGTTTCATTCATTGGCTATTCGTTACATGTAAATGTGTGTATCCAGTTCCAGGTCCCAGTGACCCAAAATCTGCCCCTTCCATTCCAATTCATTTCATTTCTGCCCCAATTTTATATAAAAGATCAAGTTACAAAATGATGAACTCAAAGATATCTTACTGAATTTCTCCTATTTAACATCTATTGTTCACATGGCTCACTTGTATTTGAGCCTCCGAGTGTCAAGATGCCACAGTGGGAGGGAGAGGAGAAAGGCTTGGGCAGGGGATCAGAGAAGGCACTGCTTTTGGACATGCTTCAGTCACAGCACTAGATGTTCCATGCATATTACTTCATTCAATCCTTACAGAAACCATGCGAAAGTATTAGGGTCCCCATTTTATCTATGAGGAGACTGAGGCTCAGAAATGTTAAGCATTTGTTAACAGCCATACTACTTGGAAGTACTGGTTTTAAAGTTACAACTCTATTTCTTCCAAAGGAGGATCTCTATTTCCTCCAAAGGCTCACCTTTGTTCTTTTCATCACACTGATGAATATCACTTTTCGGGGCAGTCAGAATCGGGTGGTGGGGAGAATTTGGCTTACAAGGGTATAGAGTATGGCTGCTGGCTGAACAACATCAGACTCAGGACAGATGACTGCTGATATCTGTGTTTTCTCCCACTATTATTGTCTAAATAAAATTATAGACCATTACCTGATGACTTGTGAGAACAGGTACTAATATTTTCCCCATATGTTATAATCATAATCAGCTACCTGAAATAATTATCAAAATTTCCAGTGAGTTTGGATGCCATTTGATAAATGCATGGTCCTGTCATTTGAAGCGTTACTAGCATCACTCCACAGATATATTAAGCTCATTTATAGCAATCCATTCTTTAACTTTTATCATTGAATGAGAGCCCAAACAAGAAAGAACTAAAAAAATGTGGCAACATATACATAGACTGCCATCTGCCAGGGTGGGCTCTTGGAAAGTCAGCAACCATTCCAGGCTTCCTCTCTTTTTAGAACTGGACTCCATTTCCCTTGGCCTAAAGGCAGAACAAAAATCTCACATTCAAATACCTCAATTCAGTACAGCAAAATCACTCAGACTGTGTATGAATGGGTAGGAGAGTTTATTGAATAATCCAAATGTCATTGCTTTTCTTTATATTCTCCATTGTATGATGCCAGCTGCCTTTTAATTTCTACTATATTTGTAACACATATTTGCAAAAATTTTCCATAACATTTTATTCCTGACAGATGCACCGTGGTCATATATAGCTGGGTCCAAATTGTTTCCATTATAGAAGAAAAATGTGGATTTCAGAAAAATATTTTTCCTCCGATAAACCATGAAAAACTTTCAAGGATGCTGGATTTTTTTTCCTGTAAACAATTTCAGCTTTCATTTATCAGATTGCCAAGAGCTTGGGCTACTTTGGTAAATTGAATTGAAGTTTGCTTTTTGAAATTAACTCTTTGTGTCTTTGGCTTATTACCTTACTACCAGGATAAAATCAATATTTAACAAATTTAAATTAGTTGCCTAGCTTTACATTATGCATTGCTGAAAATCAAAGATTGGTAAAGGGTAAAGCATCTAAAGCAATATTAGGTCTGCGAATGTAGGAGCTAAACTCTGTGGGAAAAGCTGTAGAATGTTTTGTTCCAAAGCACAAAACAGGGAAGGAAGAGCTGGAACTAGAACCACTTGCCAACCCTCGGTACTGAATTCTTTTCTCTATATTATTGCTTAACAGGCACACCTGGTCTGCAGATGAAGAGCTTAAGAGTTTGGTTGAAAATAAAAGTTTTCAACATATTTAAAATAAACAATTCTATCAGTTGAGGATTTTGTTTTTGTTTTCCACTCTATCTAAAAGTCCCAAACTCTGTGGCTTTGTGTTCAATCCACTTAATAACTCTAAATTATTTAATAAGGCTCAGTCTATTAATTTATTTTATCAAAGACCTCATATTTAAAAGGGCATTTTTATGACTTATTTGTAGGTTACATCTGAATGTGTCCTAAAAGCAAGCTGTATTAGTCCGTTCACCCACTGCTATAAGGACATACCCAAGACTGGGTAATTTATAAGGGAAAGAGGTTTAATTGACTCACAGTTAAGCATGGCTGGGGAGGCCTCAGGAAACTTACAATCATGGTGGAAGGGGAAGCAAACACATCCTTCTTCAGGAGAAGTGCAGAGCGTGAAGGGGGTGGGCTGTGGGAGAGCCTCTTATAAAACCATTGGATCTTGTGAGAACTCACTCACTATCATGAGAACAGCACGAGAGTAACCATCCCCATGATGCAATTACCTCCCACCAGGTCCCTCTCTCAAGATATGGGGATTATGGGAACTACAATCCAGGATGAGATTTGGGTGGGGACACAGCCAAACCATATCACAAGCTAAATATGTATGCTATTGTAAATGCATTAACTGATGGGATGGGAGGAAGAGAAAATTACAGCACATTCCACCTCCATTTTGTAAACTTGAGTTTATTTCTTTCTGATTTATTATGAGTCAGATAAGATCCAGAGATCCACGGAGTTCTGACAATGTCTCGACAATGAACATCACATTCCACAGTGAGAAACTCAGCTCTGATCTGGGAACTTGGATTCTCATTCACCATGCGTGGTCTTGCTTACTCCCTAACATGTCTTGTTTTCCTTCAACATCATGAGAACTTTCTTTATTTTTCCCGTCCATTAAATAGACCTCTCTTTTTCCCGAATTTCTGATCCCTTCGATGGCCTTAAAATTTAATTTAATCAAATCAAGTTATAAAGTGATGCAAATAAAATATTCCCATATATTGGAACAATATTTATGTATAAGAAATGATAAATTTTAAGAAACTCTTAAAAAGATTAGAATATATGAAATGTCCCACCTTCAAGAATTTTTAAGTGTATTCTTGGATAATCACTCAATGGAATTTACATAATTTTTTAAAGCTTGTAAAGACCTGCAATAATATAAAAAAGTTTCTTTTATTATGTAAAGTGAAGAAAGGACACACACTTTTATAACTAATATGACAATTGTGGAATAAAAAACTTTGCATAAAAGTGCTAGGATTTGCCCAATATATATTAACAGTATTTTCCCATGGGTAGTGGTATTATTTAAAGGCACTTCCTACTTTTAAATATTTCTTAAATTCTATTTAACTTATTTATTCAGAAAATACTTATATATCATGAAGTATATAAGTCATGTTTTCTACTAAGTGTTGTAGATAGAATTGTGATTGGGATAGGTGAAAGGAATTCTCCAACTGCATGCTAAGACTAATAAAAAATCACAAATCAAAATAACCAGCACACAATTAATTAAGTACTATGATGGCAAACGCCGTTTTCTAAGAGAATATAAAGATCAGTGCCCCAAATTTGGAAGGCAGGGTAAGAAAGGGAGTCTGGAATAGAATAGTTTCAGCTGCAATTAATAGAAATTATGACACAGCATGTTTTAAAACATAATAAATATATTGGCTTATGTGGTTTGAATTGCATCTCTCGAAAATATATTTTGAAATCCTAACATCTGTACCTATGAACGGTATTTGGAAGTAGGGTTTTTACATATGTAATCAAGTTAAAATGAGGTCATCCTAGATTAGAGTGGGCCCTAATCCTGAATGGCAATGTCCTTATAAAGATTTGGAGATGGACAGAGAGGAGACACATACGCACAAAAGAGAGTGCCATGTGAAGATGGAGGCAGATATTGGAGTGATGCAGCTACAAGCTGGGAACTCCAAAGACTGCAAGCAACCACCAGAAGCTAGGAGAGAGGCATGTATCAGTTTCTCCAGCAGGGCCCTCAGAAGGAACCAACACAGTGGACACCTTGATTTTGGACTTCTGACTGTATGACCTGTGAAAGAACAAATTTGCATTGTTTTAAGTCAACCAGTTTGTGATAATTGTTTAATGAAACCCTGATCAACTAACATAGATCATATAATTGGAAACCTAAAATGCAGGTACAGTTCAGAGCTAGCTTAACTCAGTGGCTGCCATTTTATTTCTTCCTTGTACGGTCAGTTATCTGTGCCTTCTTCTTGGTGATAGCATTGTCCTCTCTTAAATAAATGACTGTAGCAGTTTGTAGCTTTACAGTCACACAACACATGCAGAAGATGAGTTTGTCTCTTTGCATGTCTATTTCTTTAGAAAAGAGAAAAAAGTTCCTAGAAGCCCCTCACAAACTTTAGGTTGTGTTTCATTAGCCCAGATATCTACTTCCAAGTCAATATCCTTGGCTAAGAGAATGCTGTGAGTAATTAATTCAGCCTGGCTTCTTGCCCCATTCACTGGAAAGACAGATAGTATGGCTTCTTTACAATCAGGCCATCTTAGGGTCTTGGAAGTGTCCTTTGCTGAGGCCTATGGGCTCTATGGTGGCCAAGTGGACAAGAACAAGAGCAGTCATCTTTCAGGTAGGAGGGTAGGAGTCCAGGGTTGGGGCTGGGGTGGATGGATGCTGGGGAGGCAACAAACATGCCACTTTTCAGCCTAGGTCAATCCCCAGCTGAGACGGAAAGACATGAAAGTTAAATAGGATTAACATGGCAAAAGAGGAAACAGCGAAGGAGAAGGTCCCTGGGGAATTGGGACACCTATGAGGGTGAGGAGAGAGAGGAGATGACAGGTAGTGGGCAGGGCCTTTCAAATCCCCTTAAAGTACTTTGACTTTATCTTAAGAACCAGTAGAACATTTTTAGGAGAATGATATAAGCATGTAGTATTATTAGGCTGGTGTTTTCAGTAGGGTTTCAGTGATGAGAATATCTTACAAATTAAATCTAGAAATTATCATATTGAGTGGGGGAAGTTATTGGAGTAATTTAGGTAAGAGAGAATCATGGCCTAGCCTGTAGTGTTGGCCTTCAAGATGCAAAGAAGAGGATTAATTTAGATCCATAGAGGAGGAGACATGAACTATTAAATATTTAAATGTATTTAAATATGTGTGTGTGTAAATACACATATACATGCACACACATGTAAGTACTAATCAATTACCTCACCTGAACAGAAGTTGGTTTATATTAATGTCAAGCTGTTTCATTTTGTATGAAAGCTGAAAAATCAAAACACAGGCTGGGTCATTAGCTGCTCCTTATCTACTAGCTGCTACCACCTTCTTCTACTCATAATAGCTTATGATATTTTGACTTGACTAAAATGGCATTTAACTGAAAAAACACAACCTATTTATCCTACTTCCCTCAATAAGTCTTCTAACTTATTATTCACACATGCTACAGTCTCATCAACAGCTCTGAATTCTGCTGTGACATACAATCTTGTCTACAAAAACCATCCAATGTGCACAGGGATTTGTTTAATGGGGTCTTGTCTAGACCAGCTCTCAAGATGCCCCTATGCTCAATACCATGGGGGAGTGTAGCCAACCACCACCATATCTGCATGTATTAGATAATAAACTCTTTTATTCTAAATTCCTTTTATTACTCCTCCATTCTTCCCGTTCTTCTCTACTCCATTCAGAAAATGTGAAGTACAACAAAGAGGTAATGGGATACCAAGACACACACAGAACCCCTTGATCATACAGAAAAGAGAAGGATTTGTACCAACTAGAAACCTTTTCCCTGGAGTAGTGAGGGGAAAGGAGGGAAAGAAGTAAGGAGGGAGAGTGGGAGGAAGTAGATAGAGAAATAAAGATGTGCAGGTTTTAAGTGCATAAAAAGGAACAAATACTAAACATCTTGCTTCTTAAAAACAACACCAGGAAGATATCAGTGCTCTCAAAAGGCATAACTGTGGTAAACATCTGGGCAATTAGAATCATAGACAATGTCACAAAATTTGTAGACCCTGGGCAGATAAGTAAATAGCAGAACTCTCCTGGACTTAGAGAGGCCTTGTCCACAGGCACAATTTTTATTTAACCTGAGTGAAACCACAACAGGATGGATGAAGATTCTCTTATTTCTTTCCCCAGACCTAGGTGCAACATAGGACTCCACAACTGTGTGATAAACTTGATTCGGAGAAACAATGGAAAAGTTTTATGTTTTATCCTGCCTCACGGTGGAATAAAAAAAATAATGTTAATGTTTTATCCTGCCTCACAGTGGAATAAAAAAAATTCCACTGTAGAATAAAACATTAAAAATTTAATGTTTTATCCTGACTCACAGTGGAATAAAAAAATAGTTATATTATTTGCACACCTGAACTTGTGGACTGAAATTCACATCCACATGCCCTTTTAAGAAATTGTACAATCAACTATTTCAAGTCCAGTGCTAATATCAGGAATTATAACACATTTTTCATTTGATTTGTATTATCCTGCAAGTAACAGAAAAAGTATGGCTCAAGCAAACAGGTGTTTGTGTTTGTCCATTTTGCTTTTTTTTGGTTGTTTATTCCCAGATAATAAAATGTAGACATTTTCAGGTATTGGGTTCAAAAACTAAGTGATGTCATCTGGGACCCAAACATGTCACTTCTGCCATGCCTTCTATGTTAGGTGTCACTCATGCCTGTCTCCTCATTGTCACACCCCCAATATCATGTTAATTTTCAAAGTAAGTAAAAGAGAAAAGATAGGTGCCCACTATGCCTGAACCTCTTTTTTTTTTTTTCCAAGAGATTTCCCAGGAAGCTCTAGTTCTCACTGACCATCTAATGGTATGCCTAACTATAGCATACCATTATAGGTATGGTAGGGATACTGAGGCCAAGCATATTGCTGTAATAAATACAATCAGGATTATATTAGCAAGGAATCTGGGGGGAAGGTTATGGGTTATGCAACTGACAGTGTTTCCAATTTCACTAATGAAGAAATAAGATGGGAAAAAAGCCTTCTCTAATTGTTTCCTAGTACTTGTCATTAATCTTTCTTACTTGCAAGCCTAAAGTTTACTTGAACATTGCCAGGACAGGACAATGAAATGAGTAATTTAATATGGTTGTGTGTTGATGATGGATTTTACATCTACTATTTTATAGTATCCCCGTTGCCTTCTCTGTTTATCAAACACTGATTGCTATCAGTGCCCTAAGCCTCCAGTAAAAAAAAAAAAAAAAAGAAAGAAAATTGTGGCTCTTTTCCTGTTTACTTTCTATTTATACTCCTCGAATTAAAATAAACTTCAGCCATAAGTAAAAGCCATATGCTGTCAGGGTTGGTGAGTTTTGATAATACTGGACAAATCCTAAATTAAGAATGTACACTTGAGTGCTGATTGTGAAGCCCAATGGCATAGAAGCATAAATCCCTCTATAGTCATTCCCATATGTGAAAAGAGGGAGTAGGGTTGGTGAGGCTTGAGGACAGTTCGTTAGATGACTTATTTAATATCCTCTCCTATTGATGAAGGTATGCTAGCCAAACTGGCATCTATCACAAAAGTGCAAAGTACAGGCAAGTAGGAATAAAAGGAAAGAGATGGTGTGGCTTTGCAGAGAGCCCCTCTTCTTAAGCCATTTATCAGTGATGATGGATGTCAGCCCTAAAGTTAAAACTGATAAAGCACAAGTCTTATACATGTTACTTCTTTGGAAGAAGGACAAAAAAGGCCAGTAAAATATTCATCATACTCTGACTTACTTTGACATTTATTTATCATCAAGAATGAGCTCACATTTGCCTGATAACACCACGGCCTTCCTTGGAAATGTACACAACCTAATCATGGTCTAAATATGCTATGCCACTTTTAATTTATTTGTTATTGCTTGGTTTCCATTAAGATTCAAGCCATGCCAAAGGTATTCTCATGCGATTTTTTAAATGTACATTTGTATTTATTTGTATGGTGTGGTGATATTTTTGCTGGAATACTGAGTTACATTCATTCACTAATTCTTTATTTCAACACCAAATATATATTTAATATTCATTTATATGCTTGCTGCTACACATAGGGTGGTTACCAAGACAAAAGGATTCAGACCTTCTGAACTGATAGCAGCTGTTTGGGCAACACAGTTTAGCACCCTGTAGAATTTGTGAAACACAGGTTCTGTCCCTTCACACATATTTAGTACCGAATCTAACCTAGTTTTTCTCCTGCCAATCTCTATTCTACACTTAGAAGTATAAGGCAGAAGCCATATCTTCATTTGATTTAGAATAAAAGACGAAAGAAGAGAAATCAGGAACATGTCCTTGTAAATATAACAGGATTTGAAGTCCCTCAGGCGCTGATAGTCATCCTCTAGATTTTTGTTGCCCCAGAACCTTCCTTGTAACTTCTGTTTCAGAATTGTATATCTTAGAAATCATCACGCCCATAATCCCAGCACTTTGGGAGGCCTAGGCGGGCGGATCACCAGGCTAGGAGATCGAGACCATCCTGGCTAACACGGTGAAACTCTGTCTCTACTAAAAATACAAAAAGTTACCCGGGTGTGGAGGCACGTGCCTGTAGTCCCAGTTACTCAGGAGGCTGAGGCAGGAGAATCACTTGAACCCAGGAGGTGAAAGTTGCAGTGAGCCAAGATTGCGCCACTGCACTCCAGCCTGGGTGACAGAGCGAGCCTCTGTCTCAAAAAAAAAAAAATAATAAATAAAAAATAAACAAAAAAAGAAATCAAACTCATTCTATAGGGCTTTGGAATTTGTTGCACTTTATGAATCTGGTTGCCTTTATCCTCCATTCTTTAGTCATTGTTTGACAAATATTTGCATTTCTACTGAGAACATGGAGAAATATTAATGCTTTTATCAGTTTAATCAGTTTTGCTATACATATCTTGCTTTTTTTGATGCATACACATTTAAGTTGCTATGGCTTTTTAGTGGACTCTTCTATTATTATAAAATGTCTCTCTGCCTCTTTTAATTTATTTTTCTCTGAGGCTTACTTTATCTTATATTTATATAGCTACTGTTTCTTTCATTTCATTAATAAATGCATAATCTATGTCTTCATTATTTTAAGAATGAATTCTTCATTATTTTAAGAATCTTTTGCCATATAGAATATTCTGTAGCTTTCACCTGTAACTATTAAAATAATCTAGAAGAAAGGACTCTTATTAGAATCATAGGTATGGAATACCGATAACATGGGTTTGAAAGGATAGTAAAAGGATGTATTAGGTAGATCTCAGTCATTCAAGCAGCTATCCAAACACCAGTCCTCAGTGTTCTAACGAGTTTTGATCTATGTACTTCTCATTCTTTCTCTTCACCTAACCTGAACTTGGTCCTGAAAGCTATTTTTACTGACCTATGTGCCTCAGTTTTTCCCTGAACAATGCCTTTTTCTGATTAGAATGCTCCAGCCTACTAAGTTCTGTCTGTCTCCTAAAAGATAAAAAGAAACACAAGCTCCTTTTGGTAGAGCTGCTGTCTTTATTTTTGACCTTATTCAAAACTCCATGATTTTGCACATCATGAAAACAGGCCTCCAACAACAGGCTTATGTTTCGTTTCAATGTAATCATTCTCAACCCTATACCTTCCTTAATACTTAATTGTCAATAAGAGGGGTTTATTAAAGAAAACAGGCTTTCCAGAAGCTTTTATCAACTTGTCTCAGATGTCTCGAGTCATTTGATACTATCTTAAAGAATTTCAAGATTGTTTTAAATGCTTATAAAATATTTAGACAAGAGAACAAACCGGGCAGTTTTAAGAATATTTACATCACAGTATAATTCTTATTTGAAAATGAAAGATATTTCAATATTGTCTTAAATAATGACTTCATGTTAATCCAATAATAATAATTGTTAAGAATCTATTTTTTTTTCTATAGCTGAAGTGACCTATGAGATTATCTAAATTAACTGCCACCTTTAGGCAATAAATGATTATTACATTTGCAGAATTGCAATGGAGGCAGTAAAGGTTAAATGATTTGTTCAAGGCTGTACAGGGTCTTCCAGCAATTGAAGTTTCCTGGCCTTCTTTTTTTGTTTTTTTATGTCATTCCTTCTGGTACTGGAAAAACTTGATTTACGGCCTCAGACTACCTTTTAGCATTATCTTTGATCTACCTCTCACCGCTATATGACTTCCAGCAATTTGCTTTTTAGCCTAAATTTTCTTGTTTCATAAAATGCATATAACTCCTTTTTTTTCCCTCTTTTTTTTTTTTTAGACAGGGTCTCATTCTGTCACCCAGTCTGGAGTTCAGTGGCACAATCTCAGCTCACTACAACCTCCACCTCCTGGGCTCAAGAAATTCTCCCTCCGCAGCCCCCAAGTAGCTGGGACTAAAGGTGTGCACCACCACAGCTGGCTAATTTTTTGCATTTTTGGTAGAGATGGGGTTTCCCCATGTTGCACAGGCTTGTCTCAAACTCTTGAGCTCAAGTGATCCACCTGCCTTGGCCTCCTAAACTGCTGGGATTACAGGTGCAAGCCACCATACCTGGCCTCTATTTTGAACAGATGCTGTAAGGGTCAGAATTAACATAAGTAAATCCTTTTGAACAAATGCCCAAATAACGATTGTGATTTTCATGTCATTTAACAGAGTATTTATTGAGTGCCTACTCTATGAGATAATACCAGGTGCCAGAGAAATGAGATGAATAAGACTGCCATGTAAAAGAAACTCATAGTCACATGGGGAGAAAACATATAATTACTATATATTGCAATGTGATACCTTCTTTAAGAGGTAACATGCATCCTCCCGAGGTGCATGAACCTGGCTCTTAGCTTCTGTTTGGTAGCAACAGTGATACCTAGGCAGAAGAGCAGTAAGGTAACCCACTTTATGAATTGTATGAGTTTCCATGTGGTGGTAATGGGATGACTCACCTCACCTTTTTGTTCAAAAACGTCAACCAGTTTTCAAGGGTTCTCACTTTTTGTCTCACTACAGAGAAGTTTTGTTTAAGTATGAATGGGACCTACTTCTACTTCTTTTAGTTCAGCAATATAGCTGGTTAATGACTTGTGGCAAATAGTTATGTACATCCTCAGATTTTACCAAGGCCACTGAAACCAGGGCATTTACTTTTGAATAAGTCTTGCTAAGGAAGCTTGTCTTGCCACTGGTAAAGTATTTCCATAATGTCCTGACCTTAATCTCACAGGATATTCAGAGAGATTCCGGCAAAAAATTCACAATTCGTCCAAATGCATGTTTGCCTTCCAGTACTGTGTTTCTTTGCCTGAGTGACTAGCAGCACTGACCTGTTCTTCTTTATCACCTGCAGGTTGCTCTGGCATTTCCGCTCCAGACCATCAAACTTTAAAGCATCATGAAGACCCCGAGCCAAGCCTGGAAAAGTGTGTCCTTTCTGGTCCAGCACCTGCCTGTGTGCTCAACTCCATAAACTGCTGACTTCTAAGAGCTACTCACAGAGTGTGTGAGTAATCCAATTATCAAAGCTTAGCCAGAAGGGTTTATCCCAAACAAAGCAATGCACATTGGCATTGGAATGAAAGCGGACAGGCAAATGGGGGAAGCAAGTCAAAAACTTTGCAGTTACCAGAGCGGCATTGCAGAGTGACTGATTAAATTATTTTTGTCTTTTCAATCAGAGCTTTCACAGAAAGAGTAAAGAGCATCTCTACTTGCTGCAAATCTGGGTGTCTTAACAGACAGATTTAATTTGGCCTCACTTTCTGCCTGATATAGAGTGACATGCAGTAGGGGCTGGACAAGCATATCAGATGAATGCGATTGCATGTGGGGCATTTTAGGCAAGAATGGAGGTGCAAGGTTCTACATCTGGGTCCTAAGAATGAAAGTGACACTTTCTTTCTGGAGGCAACTTCTGCAAACAGAGAATGGAATTGAATCGACAGGTGTCATTATCGCTCCACTTTACCTGCAGGTTCTGAATTGGATTCTGCCATTTCCCAATAGTGCAGCTTTAAGAAAGTAATTTCGCACCTGATAGACTCAGTTTTCTCATCTCTAAACTGGGAGAAACATGAGCTCACGGGGTTGTGGTGAGCATTCATTCTTATCATGTTCTTAGTAAAATATCTGACACAGACTATGAATTTAATTAGTGTTAGTAATTAGCAAAATATGTTACAATTTAATAATAATAGTGCCAATAGTCTGAGCTATTCTGTGGTTTTTAGATAAAAATTATTTAGGTGCTTGGCTGACAGTATCCTAAGATTAAGTCTACCTAATGAAAACTATAACTTTGACCTTTGCAAAGCTACCAGTTTGTCATGCTTTATTTAACATAAATGAGATTAGCATTTTGCAGCAGCCTTTGTAGGGTCTTTAATTATTAGCCTGTGAGGAATTGGAGGTCTCTAGAAGCCAGGCATGTTGGCAGCGGCAGTATAAGAGTTTGAGATCTGAGTGGGGATCTGGCTGAGTGCAGGGGCAAATGATCATTAACTGAAATGGCACCCCAGAAACAGAGGAGCAGCGAAGATGCTATAGCTGATCCTTTCCCCCCACCGGGCCATTCCACTCACAGGGCTACTTGCTCTTTAAAAGCCACAAGGCGCAGCTTTAGGGGAAGGTTTATATGGTAGCAAAAAAGAGTACCATAACGTCTAGAAATCAATGTGAAATTCCAGCCATTATGTTCCTTTAAATCCAAAAATGCCAAACAACTTTGGGAAACAATGCATGTTTTCTGCCTCTTTAAAATGACATAGCAAAGGATTCATGAATTGAGCAAACTGAATTCAAAACAATGGACATAAGACATGCTATTTTATCCAAATATTTATATCTGGAATATGCTTTTTTATTATATATGTGTATGTGTAATTTGCACGCCTCTACCTCCTCTGGCCTTCTAGAGTCATTATTTCCAATCATTTCTGCCTTCTGTGCATTTAGGACATTCGGAGCTTTCTCAGGTGAGCTTGCATGTTCCCGGCTCCTGGCGCCATCAACTTTATGATCTTATTTGTATTGAAGGCTCTAGTGCTGCTCCCTCTCACCTTCCCATACTCTCTCTGTACTTACCTGCCTAGCCATGTTTCCCCACCTGTTTTTGCTCAATGTATCACTAACATATGGTTGGTTCATGAAACAAAATTTTACTGAAAGAAACTTATAAACAACCCACCAAAAATAACCATCTCAAAAAATACCATCCTGAGGTACGTCAGTGTTTTCTAATATGGTAAAATGTTTATTGACCTTTGTTCTATTTGGCCTCCTACCTGCCAACAAGTTACTGGAGATTCTAGTTGTCTATTGAATCCTTCTCTTGTCTTTCTTTTTCACCTATTTTATTCCACACCATCACCCTTATCTTTATCTCTCTAAGAAAGAATACAAATCCTTGTTATTTCATTATAAAATGCATTTTAACTTACTAAAATGGAACTTCTACCATGCTCCAGAACTATTTTAAAAGTTGCTATAGTTCTTTGCAAACAGAAAGCTCATCTATCCTGGGTTTCAAATTGTCTTTTTTTTTTTTTTCTTAAGTCATACCGTGCTCCACATTTCTAAGAAAGTGTCCTTCCCATCAGTTCAGATCCCAGAGACAATACGTGGGTGTGGAAAGATTTATTTCATTTACAAGAATCCAATATATGTGTGTATGCTAATGGTAACAACTCAACACTTGTAGAGAGCTTGCAGGATGCCAGGCATGGTGCCCAATGATTTACTTGCCTCAAATTGTAAATCCTTGCAAAAAGCTTTGGAGGGAAATGCTATTTTTTAAAATCTTACATTTGAGTAAATTGAGACTTGGGGAAGATAAGTAATTGACTGTGACAGTGATTAAAATGAGAATGAAGCCCAGCTGAGCTGGTCTGATTCTGGAGCTTTTATTGCTGTCACTGTGTGACTCTACTGTTAACCTGAACCATGGGAGAATTGCAGAGCCATGTAAAGAGAACTTCTGCCCATTCATAGTGGACTCAGCCTTGCATTGTTTCCCAAAGTCCACCTAATTTAACTGCTACTTGTTTTCTGACTTTGGTACAGTGAGACTTTGGTAGAAAGAGAATCAGAGAGAGTCATAAGTGCAGTAGATAAGACATTAGTAAAATCAGTTAGCATACCTGGGTGTCATTTTTTTAAATCCAAAAACTGGAGAAACAACACTTCTCAAACTCCCTTCTATATCAGGAAGCACCAAAGTTGAATTTTAAAAATACATGAAAGAAATTATTGAAATGTGAAAATTCTGTAGAAATGTTTGCTACAGGCTGATTGTACTATAATTATTCTGTTACATGGTTGCATAAATTTATGTGTGAATGCATACAACCTACTTATCTTTCCTAGACTTTGTTATTACATTAAAAAACCATCATTCAAGTTATATTACATTTAGCAAAATGTAAGAGATTTGCAAACTGAGTTCTGAAGGGAAAGTTACGTAGGCACTATCTTCCTAAATTCAATACCAGTTTTAATATCCCTCAGTAAAGGGCACAGTTTATATTACTCCCTGTGGAAAGACAGAGGAGATGCTGGCAGCATGGAAGTTTCTGGCTGTCCTTCACTTGTATTTTTTGTAACTAGCTCATGAAAACTTCAGTGTAAATGTAACTGTGCTAACAGGGTATGGGGCTTATGTGAAACTATCCCCTACATAGTAGAGTCTTGGATTCCCCGTGCAGACTTAACTTTCTGGGATGAATTTCAAAGCAGATTCATTATCAAACATCTGCCAGGGTCACTTTGAGTGTGATGTGGGAATGAGCATTAAGTCAGCATTGAAAAATCAAAGACAGATGTCCTCTTTTTTATTTTAAAAGAAAATTGTTTTTTTATTTCCCTCAAAAAGTAAAGTTATGGCACTTAATTTTATTTCTCTTCTGCCAATCAGTTTAACCCTTCCTACTGGTAGGAACGAGAGGAAATACCCAAAACTGAACCGCAATAGATCAATTTCAAGAGTTTTTCTATCAAATCACTACCCCTGGTTTCCAGAGACTATACATCCTGACTGTAAATATACTCTTTCTTGATATCTCTGTGTCCTACAGAACCACAGTCTTAGTAGATAGAAGAACCACAGCTCTAGGATTTGGAGTGTCCACCGTTGCTGTCAGTTTTCATATCTAGGACTGCAGAATGGCTCAGAGCAGACTTGCGCAGGATGACAATGGACCTTCACCCGCTGGTGACACAAAAGACCTAACTCATAACCCAGCACCAAACAAAAGGGCAACAAGGGAATAACTGAAGTTATCTTAGCACAGTTTTACCATCAGCGTGCACTACCGGGTACTGAGCAAAACCTCATTAAATAGTACATTTAGTGGAATAAATTTAATAGAATAAATGATTAAGGAAATAAACAAGTGAATGCAATGGAAGGGTTTCTAATCTCTAGTTCCACATTTTAATCTCAAGCTGATTATTCCCATCTATAATTTATTCTCCCTTTGTTTCCCTTCAAAAGAATCTTGCAGCTTATTTAAAGCAGAATAAGCAATGCATGCATGTGCACATGCACACACACACACACACACACACACAATCTGAGATAATTGGGTGGACAAAGAGCATAATGGGATTTGTCCAATAACTGCCTTGATGCCCTTCAGAATGACCTTGGCTTTGCCCAAAAGCACTTTATTTGGCTACTGCCATCACCTTTGGGCCTATATAAGTCAACCAAGGTTGATCAGTAACTGTGGCAAATTTCAATTGTTGTTCTCAAAATCTCTACTTGCCTGGGGCTAAAGGCAGGGATATGAGTTTAGCAAGAGCCCTGCTTTGTTACAGGCAATAAGAGGAATACTGAAGGTAAAGATTCTAACACAGAGGACTTGGCCCTTGCTCCTCTGGCTTACACGTATACCATCATAGTAAGAAATGCATACACAGGTCACTTTCTATATTACAATTTATTCTCAGCCAAAGGGCTATAAGAGGCGAAATTGTCTTTAATGGGATTTTGTAGAAGCACTCAAAGACATCGAAACCCAAGTTAGTAACTTGTTTCAGAAGACTGCAGAGTAGTTCACGATGGCACATATCTGCTCAAGGCTTTATGTGTTTCTCCTTGGAAATATCTTAAGATTTTTAATTATAATTATATTTTAAGTAGAAAAAATATTTGTATATTAGAATATACATATGTACACAAATGTATACATATAATATATAGTAGATTATATGTACGTGTATTACATCCACACATAGCAATCTATGTACATGTATACATATCTAGTACATATATGTACACAATATATAGACAATTTTATGCGTATGCATGTCTATTTTTAATTACATATAAATACATAATTTATTCAGTACTTCAGCAAGTACTATCTTCTTTTGTGAGTTTTATAGCTGTGGACAAATTTGCCTCCCCATGTTAATGCTGGTAACTATTCTTTTGCTCTAACCAGTATTCTTACTTGTTCTTTTCTCTTGAATAATACCACTACAATTTTCCATTTAATTTTCTCCCATTTCTTGCTTTTCAGTGGAGTATTCAGTCATGGTGCCCAACATCCCAGGGCATATCCCTGCTTTTAGCCACATGCAAGTAGAGATTTTGAGAACAATTGAAATTCGCCACAGTTACTGATCAACCTGGGTTGGCTTATATAGGCCTAAAGGTGATGGCAGTAGCCAAATCAAGTGCTTTTGGGCAAAGCCAGGGACTGGTCTCCTCGCAATGGATCTGTTATCTAGGCCAACCAATCAGACTCCCTGATAGATTTTTGTTGTTGTTGTTGTTTTTTCAGTAAATTCTGGGATAACCTGGGGACTTGAATGGGCACCAACTTTTCTATCTGTGGAGAGACACTTTAGGAAGAATAAAGCTTCAGGAAAAGAAAAAGACAAAAGTGTGGTCATCTTTTTTTTGTTGTTGTTTGTTTTGTTTTGTTTTCCTGAATCTTTGCATGAAGTTTGTCCTGAAAAAAAGCTGCATTCTTACTTACAGGAGTCACAGTAACTCCTATTCGGAATTCCTTAACTAGTTCATTAAGGAATTAAGAATAATATTCCTGGTAGTAGTTGAATAACAAGATGAAAAAGTTCTGTGTTCTTGGAGGTAGGCATCAAAATTTATTTTTCTTTATTGGGAAAATAGCTTAATAAGCCTGCTTGGGTAATTCAGCTTGAGTTGAGATTTCTCATCAGGGAGCAGTTATTCTGAAGAAGAGCGGAGACTATGCAGCGGCTGGGGGGTCTGGGAAGGAGAATGTGAAGCGCAAAGGGAGAATGTAGGAAGGAAAAAAAATAGGAGAAGGCCTTTTGAGCACAACGGGGATCATACAACACATGAATTGCCCTTCCCTGCCCTCCCTCTTGGCCTCAGCAACGTCCCTAAAGTCATTGGAATTTGGGAGTATGTGTACTTTTGAATAAAATGATAAAAGATGTTGTTTTCATCACAGGGACGTGAACAACACCAAACATAGCACAGGTTGTTACTGGTTCTCAACCATATAATCATAAGCCTTAGAAGGGAAACCAAAACATTTTTGGGAAGAGATTTGGACTCTCCCACACTATGCAAGTAATTCCTATCTCATTATACACAGATTTCCAAGAGTTCAGTATACACCAGCTGATGCCTGCATCAGAGTCACAAACTGAGCAGGTAACACCATGAACATTAGAAAATAAATAGGGCAGCATGTTTCTCATTATGAGGAACAACATTTTCCACAGGCCTATTTCCAAGATGGTGCTACAGGTATTAGGTCTGTGGAATATGCGCATTAATAATGGTGTTGTAAAGCCTGATGATACTTGTGGCTTAGCTACTTTACTGCCTTTTAAGATGCTGCTGACAACAGAAATTAACTCTGTTGTGGACAGGAAATTCAGATGGGATAGGGCTTAACCAAAAGCCCATGTTTTGCCCACTACCACTAGTGAAGTGCACACCTCCCACTCTCTCTTCTCAAATGCATATTGAATCAAAGCTAAAATGCTATCTCTTCCAAGAAGTTTTTTTGTTTTGTTTTGTTTTGTTTTGTTTTGTTTTGTTTCTTGAGACAGGGTCTCACTCTGTTGCCCAGGCTAGAGTGCAGTGGCACAATCTTGGTTCACTGCAGTCTCTATCTCCCAGGCTTAAGTGATCCTCCTGTCTCAGCCTCCAGAGTAGCTGGGACTATGGGCACCCACCACCACACCCAGGTTTTTTTTTTTTTTTTTCATTCTTTGCAGAGATTGGGTTTCACCATGTTTCCCATGCTGGTCTCTAACTCTTGGGCTCAAGCGATCTACCTACCTTGGCTTGTCAAAGTGCTGAGATGACAGACATAAGCCATAGCACCCAGCCTCCAGCAGGCAGCTTTCTAACTAGCTCAACCATCTGCTATCTTATCAATCAAATTTTCTCTCTGCTTTGTTATCCCCATCAGCATTTGAACATACTGTAATATTCCCTAACTTAGTTTCTGTGTCTCCTACTTGTTCTCTGCTATTAATCTGTTCTCATTTAAAGTAGAACTCCATGAATGGTTTGTCTATACTAGCTGCTTCAATTCTCTCATCTATCATTCTTGTCTTGGTTCACTGTACTCAGGCTCTTAATCCCTCCTCATTGCTATCAAAGCTATCTATGACCTCCAATCTGTGCCATCAGTTTGGTTCTTGTTTTTGGTTCTGTTTTTTTCTTGCTATACCTGTGTAGCAGGACAAGCTGCAGACAAAACCCCTCAAACACTGAGTTAAAGAAGGAAGGTCTTTATTTGGCCGGGAGCTTCTGCAAGACTCATGTCTCCAACAACTGAGCTCCCAGAGTGAGCAATTCCTGTCCCTTTTAAAGGCTCACAACTCTAATGGGGTCCGCTTAAGAGGGTCATGATCGATTGAGCAAGCAGGGGTATTGACTGGGGGCTGCATACACAGGTAATTAGAAAGGAACTGAACAGGACAGGGATCTTCACAGTGCCTTTTTATGCAAATAACTGATTAGGTCAGGGGTCGATTTTTAACTACCAGGCCCAGGGTGTGGCTCCAGACTGTCTGCTTGTGGATTTCATTTCTGCCTTTTAGTTTTTACTTCTTCTTTCTTTGGAGGCAGAAATTGGGCATAAGACAATATGAGGGATGGTCTCCTCCCTTACCTGTCTATGCCATTGGACATAGTTGGAAAATCCACAATATATAATGAGTATTAACATGAATGCTGTTCACGCATCTAACAGTAGCTACTACCACAGGGTTGATAATCAAATGAGTCAACAAATGGAAAAATATTTGTAGAAAAATTAATCAGTATGCACATTTATTGAGAGTGCTATAGAAAACCCAGTTCACTACATTATTTTTAAAACTAGCAGAGCTGAAGAAACATAGATGACCACATGCTATCCCTTAATCTTTACAATTTCTAATTTGTGGCATGAAATTTTGTTTTCTGTATTTACAAAGGAGCCCTAATTTTATAAAATCTATTATTGTTTCTTTTCATTACTCCCTTTCTGGAAAGTAGGACTATTATGAAAACAATAAAAGATATAAAGATGCAAACAGATGCAGTCTGATTCTCGGTTTCTGTTAAATACACAGCTAAAATGTTATGTTCAGGTCTCTTTCCTATTACAATGGCCCCAGTATTAGACCTTTCAACTCCTACAATTTGAAAAATAAGAGAGAAGGTTCCAATTGAAAGGGCATTCAACAACAACAAAAAACAATTGAAGGTCATTATTTTGTAGATATAGAGGCAGTTTCCCATAGCAAACTGCTAGTGAATTGGAACTATGACTCATGGATCTTGTCACTTGAGCCTGTTCTTCCTTTGCCATCTAGGTTGCCCTCCAAAGTGCCTAGATTTCAGAGGATTTGGGGTGTGATAAGTTACTGTGGCAGTACTGTCCATAAAAATAATTTTTTAAAGTGGATTCTGGACTAGAATCTTATGCTCTTCCTAAAGTAACTTTGTTGCTCAAATCAAAGTGATCATTCCTTATACTAAATTATTTGTAAGAAGATCAAATACATATGTTTGGATGTTTTGGAGTAAAGAAGCAGGGGAGTAGGGAAAGGTTTCCTGTGTTGTCTTCTCCTATCCCCAGTTCCAAGTGGGACACTGTCAAGATTCATGCATTTTCTCCTTTAAATTAACATGGCTGAAATTAAGTGTGACGTTAATGGTCTCTTTGGGTTGTGACTTTGTTGCACAAAGCCCTGTATTTGGCTGTTTTGCTTGTTATCATGAGAAAAATCATTAAGTTTGTTTCACATTATCAACTGAAAAATCCACCCCTGACTGGTATCTGAATCCTATTTGCTATCTTCTGCCTACTCCTGCATGCAAACCTGACTGACTCCTACAGACTTCTACTGAATCAGGGATGTGAGATGTGTTGATCATCAGCTCATCTGTGCCTAAGATCCAATTGAGGAGGTAAGTATCTGTACATCATCCCTGACTCAACTGACTTTTCTTTTCTTGCTTTGGGAAATAGTGTTGGACTTATATTCAAACACAAAATGTTTTCCTGATCAGATTGTGGTGACCCCTACAGAGCTCTCTTTGATGGATGATAAATTTGAAAGCAAACATACAAAATATCTAGTCTTACCTTAACTAATGTGACATTTTCATCTCTTTTTGTCTGAGGAGCAAGTTGAAGATGATCAGGACATGCCACCCTAACATATGCTGCCTTGGTGTATGGATTACTTTGAGCGGAGGACACTTGAAACACAGCAAATGCAGGAAGAGGCTTTCTCGGAACTCCTCTTATCTGTGTAAAGACAGATATTCCAAAAGGAAATCAATTGTCATCAGTCCTTTCCCTGGAAATTTCATCAATCTGGGAGTTTTGTTTAAAAAATTCTTTTTCTTAAGATCAAATGAAAATTTTAGGCAAATTATAATTGTATATAATTATGGGATACACATTGATGTTATTATACACACACACACAGGCACAGTGCGGAATCATTGAATGAAGCTAATTAACAAAGCCACCATCGTGAATACTTAATAGAATTCAATATGCCCCTGTCTAACTGTAACTTTGTACCCTTTGACCAACATTTTCCCATTCCCTACACAAGATTAACTCTTATCACAGGAGAGGAGACTCTAGAAGTTGGCACCACACCCAGACAGACTTTGTCACAAACCTATCACCTCTTGTTCTAAGGGTGCATTTATCTTCCCCAAAATAATTTACTCTCCTCTAAGTTGTCTACATTTGTCCTCTCCTCTCTCCTTAGAGGAGGGCATATATTCTAAATCTCGCTTATTTTTTGTGTATTTACTCTTTTTCTAGTGATGCCCCCAAACACATAGTAAATTTGTATACCTTTTGTCCTGCTGATCTGGCTGTTGTCACTATATTTCATAGACTGTTAAAGAAACTTTAGAGAGTGAAAGGAAAGTCTTCCTTCACCTACAAAGTTGTAACAATAGTCTTTAAGAAAATTCCCATTTACAGACAGATGCCTCATTGTTCTTTTCATTATTCTGCTGGCAGGATATTTAAGAAATCGCCACATTGTGACAGCTACTATTGTTGTTTGTAAGAGTTGTCAAAGAGAAACAAAGCTGGACACTAGTTAAAGGCAACAGAGACAGATTTTATTCAATGATAACTATTGCAGTAGGGAAGAGAGTTCAGAGTAAACTGAGCTCAACTTTGCCAAACCAAAAGGCAGGAGAATTTTAAAATGCTGGGGTGGGCTGAAAGAAAGACACTGAGAGGTCACTAAGAGAGTTTGGTTCATGTGACTCACTTGGTTATTCAGGATTGCTAATTGGCACTTATCTGGAAGAGAAACAAAACTCTCATGTCTTTATGACAGGCGTAGTTTTGCAAGTTGGAGCAAGAAGCCCATTGCCTGCCCACTGAAGTTAGCCCCTTAGCCTCCCACAGGGAGTGGGAGTGAGAGTTATTTTCTTGAATCTTTACATTTCAAAGAATTATTTCCAAGTCCTTGAGGAGACAGTTCTGGGTGGTAGATTTCCATCTCAAAGGGGCAGAGAAAGGATTTATAATTGCAAACTTTCTGAAGTAACTGCTCTAAGAGGAGGTTTAGGGAGCTATCAGCCTCACTAGGTTTTAGCTGGAACAGATAGTAAGCTTTTCTAGCAGCATTGAACTTTCTCGGACATACCTTTTAGGAGGAATTGGAGTCATAATAGGGGCACCACCTTAAGCTTCTAGAAGCCATGCTAGCATTTGGTGAAGTCTCTTAGTGCAGGAGTTTGGAAAGGGTTGTATGCTGAGAATTTTTGCAGTTCTCAGGGCCTACTCTGGGTCAGATGCAAAGTTTGCTGGAACATTGCATATGATATTGAAAACCCTACCAAAAATGCTGAGAGAGAATATTTTCAAACTTTTTCAACATCTGAAATAACTTAGGTTTCTAGAAAGATCAGAGGATGATTAATTGGTAGATCTAAGATTTGAATCCAGTTCTGTTTGCAAGTCGGAATCTTACTGATTCCCCAAATATAAAATCTGTAAACTTGGTAATTTTTTCCAGATTCTTGTTTGAAGAAAATTGTTTTAATCATGTACTTTTTAAACTTACTTCTAACTAATTTTTTTGTGGATTTTAACATCCTTTGTACCACCTTTCTTTTAAATTAGATTAGGTTTGGGGGTACAATAAAATGAAGAAAAACGTGAAATCTTTTGCTTTCTAGTGTTCTCTATGCTATTTAACTTTTTCTCTGTCCTTTCAGGTTTTTCTTATTTTTCAGGGGAAAAGGTAGTGTATAACCAAAGAAAGGGAAAAAAATGAGAACACAATTGTGCAAATACAGTGAAATTAGAGCATTTTAATAATTATTCAAGAAGAGGCAAAATGCAGGGTTTCTCAATATCTGCACTAGTGATTTTTTTTCTTTCTGTTCTTTTCTTTCTTTCTTTTTTTTTTTTTTTGAGATGGAGTCTCCTTTTGTTGCCCAGGCTGGAGAGCAGTGGTGTGATCTTGGCTCACTGCAACCTCCGCTTTCTCATTTGAGTGATTCTCTTGACTCAGCTTCCCAAGTAGCTGGGACTACAGGCACCCGGCACCTTGCCTGGCTAGTTTTTGTATTTTTAATAGAGACAGGGCGACACCATGTTGGCCAGGCTGCTCTCAAATTCCTGACCTCAAGAGAGTTGCCCTCCTCAGCCTCCCAAAGTGGTGGGATTACATGTGTGAGCCACCATGCCCAGCCCTATTGACATTTTTGAGTCAGGTGATTTGGTTGTGGGAGCAGTCCTGTGCATTGCAGTATATTAACCCTGGCCTTTCCCCACTAGATGATTTCCAAATGTCCCCTGGGAGGCAAAATCATCTTAGTTGAGAACCTCTGAATTAAAGGATCTAAAAAAGGTTTTAAAAATTGTAGTCACTCTGTGTCCCTGCTGCTGCCCTGTTTCGGTTTGTAAAGCTTTCTGAAATCCACCATTGTGCTTTTGGATCCTGAACTGTTTCGAACTCTGGCTAACATGTTCAAGAGCAAGTTGGCATGACTCTTCTGTGACCGCATTGCTTGGCCCAGGCACCAGTTCATCGCCAAGTCCTTGCTTTGGTGGTTTGTCTCATGTTGCAGTTATATTTGATTCAATTTCTTAAACATTGAAACACCAACATTTCCAGGTTGACTAAAGTACCACCCTGCCTCTCCAGCCTCCTTGAATGAGATCTTAATTTCATCTTCTTTGCTTTCTTAAGGGCTGGTTGCCCACCTAATGAGACCTTTGCCACCTTCTCTGCAGCCAGAAACTCTTGACGCTATGCCCTGTCTTTATACCTAAGCCTCTCCTTTTTGTATGCCACTTAATAAAGAAAACCCCACTCAGATGTGCTTCAAACATGTAAGTATAAGAGCTAAGATCAAAAAAGAGCTAATATTGGCAACACTGTAGGGACTGGCAAAAAATAACAGCATTGATTTATACAGGGAAATAGGACAAATTAGCCCTGGTAAGGAGACCATGCATTTCTGCAGAAAAAAATTCAGTATACAACACAGGAACCAAAAAAGCAGAATTAAGGTAAACAGCAACAATAACAACACTTCCCATTAGTAAATTTCTCTCTTCAGTCACTTGTCCCTTTTCATATGTTTGTTGAGGCCGTTTCAGTATTATTAATTGCTTTCCCAGTTTTATTAGGTGTATTTTATATGCTCTGTGGTAGTGGGTATGTATTAATTAGTGGGTTGATTGGTTTATTTCCTTTGATAGAGTTGTATGCGCAACGTTGACTAAATAGCAGCTGAGTAGAGCCTTCAGTTTCAGTTTCCTCATAAATTAGGGGTAAATCAAAATCATCCTGATGGGTGTTGCCTGCTTTGGTTTTGAATTGGGAGGAAATAATAAATCTCTGTTTTAATTCAGAATATAAAGTAGGAAGAAAACCCATGGAATTAAATCAACAACCTCAGGAATTAAATCAATAAATAAGCAAATCTTCCACATGCAGTCACTTTATTTCAAAGCTTTCAGTTTCTAGCCACACTCATCTGGTCACCATTCTTTTACCCAGCAAGCACTTAGGGAAATTTCTTCCATTTAGTGGGAGCCACCTTCAACAAAAGTCTTTCATGATTTAAAGCTAGGCTAGAGTAATTAAATTTAACAGAAACTCCATCTTTGAAGGGCTGACAAATAATATATCATTTATTTTGTTCCTTTATCTGAAAAGTTAATGGAGATATTTGGAAATCTACATGTTTATTTCACCTTTACCAGAAGGTCTTGTTCCATAATAAATTTAGAACAGAATGGTTTCTAAATACTTAATATATTGAGCTAAAATATATTTGCAGAGGATTCACAGAGGTTTGCAGTAATTGTGCCTTTTGAAAAAGAAATATGTTTTAATGCTTTGGGAAAAGTCCTGTACCTATAACAGTGATAGGATCCAATTGCAAATTCTGGGAATCTAAAACTGGTGGTATATCTCCTTCTGACCTGTTATTGCTGGCTACACTAACAAATCTCTGTGAACACAGTCTTTAAATAATTTCCTGGAAGCCCAGAAAATTTTGGAATTACTTTTGGCATATGAAGTTAGTAACCCTGCCCTTCCCCTTGGCAGAGCAGGGGAGGAAGAGGGATTTATAGAACAGCTCAGTCAAAATAAATCTTTTGAAATCCTTTCTCAAGTTTTAAGTCCTATCACTTGTTATATCCTTGTTACCAGTGAGGGTATCAAAGGTTATCTGGCATTTCAATAATCATTCTAAATACTTTCAATTTTTTTTAGCATCTCCTTTGAAATATATCTGAACTATTTTGGTACTTTCCTACTCTGTATTCTTCTTCAACAACTGTACATGTTCTTTATAGTTTTAGAATTATATTACAAACTTCTCATTCTTACATGTTATTTCAGTTGCAAACATTCTTACATTCATCTTTTTTTTATGATCGTCAAGCCTATTAAATGTTCTGGCCATGTTTTTTCCCTACATGGACTCCAACTCTCTTAATCTTAATAAAAATAATATAATGTCTCATTACTAAAACAAGTCATTTCCCTTTAAAGTCTTTTATTTTACTCTTTCATCCATTAAAACACTATTGATCTTGCCCCTAATACTAAATCACTATGAATGAAGGAAAAGTTCATATAACTTATCTAGGCATGCTACAAAATTAATTACGATTTTGTTGAGGAAAGATTGATATAAATTAGGATGAATATACAAAATGAAATGGTACTGAAATGATAGATGCAGTCCGTTAAGTGATACTTAATCCTGCTGATATTCTAGGGATACTCGTTCTCTCACTATTTAAATTTCCTTCAATGACATGAGATGAAACACATTTTATCATCATGGAGAACTTTCATTACATGGCCGTTATTTAAGTAAAAGAGTATAGATAACAATATTTCAGATCTTTTCAGTAGTGCATGCTGTTAAACTTAGCTGTTTTTGTTTAAAGATTTTGAATAGTTTTGCAAATGAACATACGAGTAATGAAGATTCTCCCATTTTGTTCTGTTTTGCTTAGATGATGGAAAAAAATGTTTTCCCTCCCTGCCTCCCTCCCTTCCTTCCTTCCTTCCTCCCTACCTCCCTCCCTTGTTTCCTCCCTCCCTCCCTCTCTTCCTTCTTTCCTTCCTTCCTTCCTCCCTCCCTCCCTTCCTTCCTCCCTCCCTCCCTTCCTTCTTTCTTTTTCTTCCTGTATTTGTTTAAAGAACAAAAGAAGTTGATGTACGGATCTATTTGCTCTAAATTATATTCATTAGAGATATATATCACATCTACCTAAACATTCGTTGCAATCAAGTGTTCCCAGGCCATTTACTATAAAAAGTTAATTTTTGGAAGCCAAGGAGGAAACTAACATTTAAGTTCTCACATATCCCTCCATATCCTCCTTCTACATATAGAAACCACAGAGCAAAAAATTTGTTTCAAAATGTTTAGTGTTTTTCAAGGAAAAAAAGGTAATTGGGAAATGCTTTTAAGAGAAATTAGTTTCTTTTGTCAACTGTCATCAAGATGGATTACGCTCAGCTGCTTCGTGGAAGCAGAAATGAAATCTAACATATTTGTGGCTAAGACAATAGTGTGCATATTTTTAAATTGCATCAAGTAGGGCCTATTATTTAAGATTCCTTGCTACTGTCATTGTCACGACATCCTACATTATTCAAACCAAGCATCAATTCCATTAGTCAGTCTCTCCTTTGCTGTCAAAGATGCAAATACACTCTTGTGTGGCTTAAAGTAAATGCATCATCTGAAGAGGAAATGTGTCAGAAAATATTAAATGAGATAAGGTTTAATTCAGAAATAAAATAAAATAAACAGATGAGTTCCTCTCTCTCCAATAAAAAGGAAATTTTCTTGTAAAACAAAAAAAGAAAACCTTTGAGATTGAGTTTTTGTAATCAAGGAGAGCAAGATATTTATTTCTGCATTCTTAGTACCTACAAAATAGCTGGTACTCAATGACCTTACGGTATAGGTGCTGAACACATATTTTTACAATGAATGACTCAATGAATGAATGAGTAATCAAATGAAAATCAAAGAATTATTGTTTAATGTGTTGAATACACTAAAGAGATAATGTGGTCTATCAACATTTCCCTGAGTGTCTAAGAAAATATGCAATAAACATACATTATTTCAACTTTCCATACATCCCATAAGGAGTCATATTTATATCAACGTGTATGGTTGAAAACATACTTTGCTCTGTTGAACAAAAGTGAAATGCTGCCATAATTAACTATCTTTGAATATATTTTCTTACATGCCTGCTATTTGCATGTTTTCAGTAACACATATAACCAACAGTCCAAAATATGTGGGAAATTACATTGTTGTGATTGAGAAATATTAGGTCAAAACTCATTTAATAAATTAAAGATGAAACTTACAACACTTTCCCGAGAGCTAAGCCTAAGGCTAGATATCAAATATGGATATTGGTCAAATGCTTTAAAAGACTTTTGGCTTTACCACCACAGGAGTGATTCTATTAAAACATCTAGACTATCAGTTAAATTTATTCAGGTAAGTAAAATAGCCTACTTTGTTTTGTTTTTGAGATGGAGTCTCGCTCTGTCTCCCAGGCCGGAGTGCAATGGAGCGAACTTGGCTCACTGCAAACTCTGCCTCCCGGGTTCAAGCGATTCTCCTGCCTCAGCCTCCCGAGTAGCTGGGATTACAGGTGCCCGCCACCACACCTAATGTTTTTCATGTTGTTGTTGTTGTTGTTTTTAGACGTAGTCTCGCTTTGTCACCCAGGCTGGAGTGCAGTGGTGCAATCTCCGCTCACTGCAAGCTCCGCCTCCCGGGTTCTTGCCATTCTCCTACCTCAGCCTCCTGAGCAGCTGGGACTACAGGCAACCGCCACCATGACTGGCTGATTTTTTGTATTTTTAGTAGAGACGGGGGTTTCACCATGTTGGTCAGGCTGGTCTCGAACTCCTGACTTCATGTGATCCGCCTGCCTTGGCCTCCCAAAGTGCTGCAATTATAGGCATGAGCCACTGCGCCTGGCCCCTATTTTGTTTTAAAAAATTAAACGAATAACATAAATATTTGTATTTATTGGATTGATGATTTAAATATTTTTGTACCATAATGTTTATGTACTTAGACCACAGTTTAATTTACTACCAGTATTTATTATATGAATATTTTGCTAAGTATTTTTAAATTTCCATATAATGCCTCACGGAGTACATAATATGAACTGAATTTTAAAAAAAAAACAGAACTTGTTTAAAATAATAACTGAAAATATTTATTATTTACAAAGGATCTATTATGGTACATGTGCTTTGTATATGTGATTTGTATCCTCATTTCAATTTTTTGAATTGGTATTATAATCCGTGTTTCATAATTGAAGTAGACATTCAAAAAGTTTGAGTAACTCAGCACTTTGGGAGGCCGAGGCAGGTGGATCACCCGAAGTCAGGAGTTCAAGACCAGCCTGACTAACATGGTGAAACCCCATCTCTACTAAATACAAAAATTAGCCAGGCGTAGTGGCAGACTCCTGTAATCCCAGCTACTTGGGAGGCTGAGGCAGGAGAATTGCTTGAACCTGGGAGGCAGAGGTTGCAGTGAGCAGAGATCACGCCATTGCACTCCAGCCTGGGCAACAAGAGCAAAACTCCGTCTCAAAAAAAAAAAAAAAAAGTTTGGGTAATTTGTTCATGCCTGGACATCTAGTCATTTATGTTTAAATTTGAGCCTGTCTTTTCACTATGCCCAACTTTCATTATGATATAATGACTAAAAGACTCTCTCATACATGGACACCACTGCCATGCTAGTTCTCTATTGCATCCCTAACTATTCCATACTTTCTTATCAAGGTCTCTTCAATTTTTTTAAAAAAGCACAGACAATCTATGAACATATAGAATGTATATTACAATATATGAAATATTAGCCTAGGCAACACTGAGTTTCTGTCTCTACAAAGAAATAAAAATAAAAATTAAAAAAAAATTAGCTGGGTGCAGTTGCACACACCTGTAGTTCCAGCTACTCAGGAGGCTGAGGCAGGAGGATCACTTGAACCCAGGAGTCAAAGGCTGTAGTGAGCCGTGATCACTTCACTGCACTCCAGCTTGGTGACAGAGCTCAACCCTATCTCTGAAAACAAAGAAAGAAAATATGTGGGATATAATTTATAATGTATGTAGAGAGTATTGTGGGAGATGTGCATTCTCTGCTCTTATTAGTTTCATCCCTGTAACAGAAGCTCAACAATGTGACATCCCTGCTCTCTCTTTGTCCCATTATTTATTCTGGCCCAAGGGAGGTGTTGTGACTTATCTGACTGATAAATTTGGAAGAGTAAATTTGGAGAAACAAAGTTTGGCTCAGCAACTTCTTCATTTCTCTTAGGAGCAAGCTACTTGCTGGGATTGGGTGCTTCAATGTTTTAAGTATCTTTAATGACTCGTTCTTTAATAGCTTTAGTACTACCTGGGAAGACCTCACCTGTTGCCAAATCTGTTTCAATCCAGTATTTTCCCTAGGTATGCCCGCCTAACTTGGGGGTCTATATTATATCTTAGGACCATTTAGTTGTCATGCTAAGCTGTGTCTTCCATCTCAGCCTTTATGAGAAATGTGAAGTTTGGCTAGCATTTAGTAGTTCATCATCTTATTTCCTGATTTTTACACATTTTGGATTTAACAAATGCTATCTATTAGGCCTACAGAGAGCCTCCAACAAATACAACAATAACCACCATGTAAATTTACATACATATTCACACCCTTACAAAACCACAACAAACAAAAACAAATCAGGAAAAAATATACTAAAACTATATCAATGGCTGTTTTTAGGTCCTACCTTTCTATAGGAAGTCCATGATAGTCCTAAGTTTACTGGTGTAGTTTTTTTTTTTTTTTTTTGAGACAGAGTTTCACTCTTGTTGCCTAGGCTGGAATGCAATGGCACTATCTCGGCTCACTGCAACCTCTGCCTCCTGGGTTCAAGTGATTCTTCTGCCGCAGCCTCCTGAGTAGCTGGGATTGCAGGCATGCGCCACCACAGCCGGATAATTTTGTATTTTTAGTAGAGATGGGGTTTCTCCATGTTGGTCAGGCTGGTCTTGAACTCCCTACCTCAGGTGATCCACCCACCTGGGCCTCCCAAAGTGCCAGGATTACAAGCGTAAGCCACCACACCCGGCTGCTGGTGTAGTTTTAATCACAATATCCAAACAACAAAAGGGAAAGCATGAGATAGTATGAGAAGTATGAGTGATGATAATTCCCTTTCACTTTTTGTATTTTCCATATTACATGTAATGCACATGTGTGGTATTTTTATTAGAATCAAACTAAAAATACCTTTTTTAAAGAAAATAGACTAATTTCATCACGTTTTATTTAAACAGCAATGTGCCTTGTTGTAAACCTGTGAAGTGAAAAATTGATGCATTTTATTTTTTTCTTCGTTGACCATATGGAAAAACATACATTTAACTACCCAAATTACATAAATATTGACACACAAGTGCCTAATTATATGTCTGAGCATGAAATATTTAATTTTAATGACCTAAATGTTTTATGTTAGCATCTGTTTTTGGAAGGGCACGCTTACAAATTATTCTGGCATTTTGACTGAAGTATCTTCTGGAATAGCAAATGTTACAAAATCCATAGGGAATAAATGTATTATGTTTATATTAGTGATGTTCTTTATATTTTTCTTGGTATTTTGATAGGGCTGTCATATTTCAAATTAACTTTATGGTAATAATATAGCACCTTTAGGTTATGTACATCAATACAGCTAGAATTACAGAACCAGAATAATTTATGTTAAAAAGTTATTACTGATTCAATTATTCAGTGAATTATCATCTGAAACAAAAGTGGGGATAAGAAAACAGAAACTTAAATATAAGCAATCCGGACGGAACTCTTCTTACTCATCAAATATGACCTAGGTATGTTCTGTTTTAGCTCATCCAGTGTGTGTTTCTGCTTTAACAGGTAGTATATAATACATAGAATAGAAAACAAGTCTTAGTAACCCTAATTTTTACATGCATGTTTTGGCACTTGAGCAATATACACTGTATAAAAATAAATGTTTGGAGAGTAATATTAATGTGAATTTTCAGTGAAAATAAACATGAAATGAAAATAAATATTCATCCTTTCTAGATGATGTTATATGTCATAGCATTATAGTGGAATTCTTGGGTAGCCAAGAAAAGTACAAAAATTGTCTTTATCATAAAAACACATTACTTTTTATCCTTATGGTGTATTGAGACTAAGATCAATAAAAATAGACCTACCACAAGCTTCCTGTATAAAATCTATAGGGGGAAAAACAAAAACCCCAGGGTTTTACGAAGATATGGCATGTGGCTGTGCATAAAATTACAAGCACATGCAAACCAAAAGAAATATCTCTAACATGTAAATTCAATGAAAATGAATTAAGATATAATCAAAGGATTTAATTTTTTTTTTAAAGAATGCTTTTAAAATAAACATTTTTTGGAGTGGAGGGATTTTTACATCAGCTCTTAAATGTTTATGGTAAGAGGTTATTGGTTTGGCCAAGATTCAGTAATGGTTACCAAAGCTAATCTCCCACTGTGAACTGCTGTAGATCTGGACACAATATATGCAGCAATTATTTTCAGGCACAGGGTAGCAGACTGTGCTGGGCAAAGGTTCCTAAAAGAGGGAAGATATGCAAGATGAGCTCCTTATTCATACTGGGATTCTGTCTGGAGCCATTTTATAGAAAGAGGCAATGGGACCCGAAAAGAGCATTGGTCTTGCTGGGCAAAGGAAACAGGAATAAGAGTTCAGGGATGCAGAAGAAAATAGAGGTGGAAGCGAGAAGGAGGTGAAAGAGGAGGAGGAGAAGAGAAAGAGGTGGCTTGGTGCGGTGGCTCACGCCTGTAATCCCAGCATTTTGGGAGGCTGAGGCAGGTGGAATATGTGAGGTCAGGAGTTGGAAACCAGCCTGGCCAACCTGGTGAAACCCCATCTGTATTAAAAAAAAAAAAAGAGAGAGAAAAAAAAGGAAAAATTTAAAAAAAGCAGGGCTTGGTGGTGCTCGCCTGTAGTCCTAGCTACTCTGGAGGCTGAGGCAGGAGAATTGCTTGAACCCGGGAGATGGAGGCTGCGGTGAGCCAAGATCACGCCACTGCACTTCAGCCTGGGTGACAGAGCAAGACTCCATCTCACAGAGAGAGAGAGAGAGAGAGAGAGAGAGAGAGAGAGAGAGAGAGAAAGCAAATAAGTGGCATCAAGTTTGGAAAAGAAGAAATAAAATTACTCATTTAAAAAAAAATGATGACATGAGCATGTACATATAAAATAGTGAAGAACCTAACATGAGGGGAGCAGCATATTCAGTCACAATCAAATTAAATCATAGTGAAGTGCCTTTGAATAATTAAAACCCTGAATTTCTACTGACTATTAATAAGGACTACAAAAAATTGTGTTGATCTCTCTCTCCCAATTCTTTTTCTGACAGAAAATGTCTTGTCAGAACATTTGAAAGCCCTCAACACTATAAGATAGAAAAGGAGAGATGGAGGGAGACATAGAGAGATTTAGATTTCTAGATATACAGATAGAAATATATGGATATATATAATTAGATGTATAACTCAATACATGAAGGTAATTTTTCTACCATTGAAAACACAGATTAATAATTAAACATATTTCAGATTTGTAGGCTTCTTAAAAAATAAAATGAAAAATAACAAAGTTAGTACTATGGTCTGAATATTTGTGTTCCCCCAAAATTCATATGTTGAAATCCTAAATCCCATGGTGATGGTATTAAGAGGTAGGACTTCTTGGTGGTAATTAGGTCATGAAGGTGGAACTGTCATTAATGATATTAGTGACCTCCTAAAATAGGCTCAAAGGAGCTCCTTTGCCCCTTCCTCCTCCATGTGAGCACCATGAGACGGTTTCATCTATGAGAACGCATGCCTTCCTCAGGCACTGAATCTGCTGATGCCTTGGTCTTAGACTTCCCAGTCTCCAGAATTGTGAGAAATAAATTCCTTTTGGTTATAAGCCATGTCATTGATGGTATTTTTTATAGCAGCCTGAAAGGACTAAGACAGTAAGCATCATGAAAATAAACACTTGTCTTCTAAAAGTGACTATTTTGAAGGGGAAAGTATTCATTTAGATGTCATGTTTCTCCTCTGCCTGCAAAGACAATTCATTGTGCTTGTTATATATGCTGAAATAATAATTATCACAGAGAAGATTGCATGCATAAGATATAGTATGTATTAAAGTCCTCTTCAATATGTTTGCAATGTATATTAGGTTATCAAACAGTCATCAGTTTTGAATATGTTTTGAATCATGCTTATTTTGAATTAAAATATGCCTAATTCCAAGTATCTTCATTTATTAATTAACTTTTGATGCCTTCCACAAGATGATGATGATGATGATGATGATGATGATTATTATTATTTATTGAGATTGAGTCTCACTCTGTCACCGAGGCTGGAGTTTAGTGGTGCGATCTCAGCTCACTGAAACCTCCACCTCCTGGTTTCAAGCGATTCTCCTGCCTCAGCCTCCCGAGTACCTGGGATTACAGGCGAGCATGATACAAATATTTTTTAATGTTAATATGATGCAGTACAAATAATTTTTCAAATGATCAAGGAATTTAAAAGACTACCCAAGCGTTATTTTGCAATGGTTAAGAGCTCTGTATTGAGCCAAATTGCTTTGGTTCAAATACTGACTCTGCCACTTAGTTTTTATTGTTTGTTTGTTTCTTTAACCTTGATAAAATTAACTTATCTATGCCTTAGTTTCTTCATTTGTAAAATGTAAATGATTATAGTCCACTTATTTCATTGGATTATTGGGAAAAATAAATGAAGATACATAGAAAAATTTTAATATATGGAAAAATCATTCCTGACCCATTATAAAAAAACGTTATATAAGGGTTCCTGGTAATTGCATATCACCTCTTTCACAGATTCATTGGCCTACTTTCCCCTCTCCTAATTGTTCCTATCTTGAATAGTAGTTTGAATTACATCACTATTCTATTATAATTACTATCTTGGTTATGATTAGTTGATCACCTGATATGTACAGGCCATTGTGACAGACACTTTATTATACTTTACTCCTCTGAAAAGGCTTATAAAATAGATATTATTCAAGTTTAACTGCTGGTACGAATGAAATTCAGAGAGTTTAATACTACTTTCAATATTTTAGATTTAAACTCAGGTTTATCCAAATATAAAATCATTCTTCCTTTCCTTAAGGTTATTAACGAATTTATCACATTTTCACTCTCTTGGCCTTCTATTCTTACACTTTCCTGGTTATGAAATAAGAAGTTACTGGTAATTCCTACGAGTGAGCAAGAAAACAAGTAAAGTGTGTTTTTTTCTTGCTCTCCTGTCTGCACCATATAATATACTACCAATATTTTATAAAGACACCAGCTACTGCTAATTCAAATATTGGTAGCCTAAATAGGTCACTGTTATAGAAAAACAGATAAAGAGCAAACTAAACACAATATTGATTTTCGAATTAAAAGAAAGTCATTTATCTAAAAACATTGGAAGCATAATAGCATTTGAAAGCAAAATAAAACAAAACAAAACTAGTGATACTTTACTGAGGGATCTGTTGAAAGGCCACGTTAACGAGTGTTATGCTACACAGCTCTGTCTCTCCACCGAGTGTCCTCTATAGCCCCTTGGAGCTCCCTGCTCTTTCCACAGATCCTCTCTCTGCTAATACAACGAGGAAGGTTGACCTTTCCATTTATCCTCCAATGGAAGTTCCCATTTTCCAGTCCTAATTAGTAACATTAAGCCGTAAAGAGAAAGAAAGCGTCTGGGTGACAGGGTTCCACATCAAGCCACGGATGAATTATAGCCCAGCTTAACCTCGAGTAGTACTGACATTTAAAAAATTGAGCTTCTTAAGACACATGCATAAATCTCTAATGTTGGAATTTCGGAGGAAATGTTTTTGAGCAAAAGGTTCCTCCTGGAGCCAATAAAAGTGTTATATTTGGGTGAGAACAGTCATGATTCTTTTTAAAGATAGCCTTGTGCTTTCAGTGGACAGTTTTTTATGTAGAGTTGATGTTCCTCTACAGTACCATGACATGCCATTCAGCATCATCAAACTAGCCTTTTAAAACTCTTTCCTGCACTTCAGTCTTCTAACAGAAAGACAGAAACTATACTGTTCTTGCTATTAGTTCAAAATTTCATTCAGCAAACACATATTGAGTGTTTTCTCCCCAAAGGCAATTAATGGATACCGCTACCTCTCTTTGAAATGCTATCTTCTCTTCCTACTTTCACAGCCTGGCTAACACCTTCCGATTCTTTCAGTCACAGATTGGATGCCTCATACTGAAGAGACCTTTTCAACACTCTAAAGTAATTTTGCAATTCACTAACGTATTGAAAATGTATCCCCTTTAAAAATATATGGCCACTTTTGTAATTCCAACACAGAAAATTTGTGTAGAATGAATATATAGAAGGTACTATGAGGAATATGGGGAAGATTAACAGCCTATCTAGAGGCTTTTTACTTGAGTGAAGACTATACTACTCTTAATTTATTGCAGCATGAAAGTAAAAAAATAACAATTAGCATCATGGGTCAGGTGCACATAACATGCTTTGAAAGTGCATATGTAACACTTAATATTTTTAGTCACTAATCTGGAAGATTAATGGAAATATATGCTTCATCATCGTGCAATTAATTACCATTTTATTTTTTTATAGGTGCCATCATAACCTTAAATTGTCTTTAGAAAAAAATAAATAGTAGTATTTGCAACACTAAGTACTTCTATGCCAATTGCCATAGAATTTTCCTTGGAAATTGTCAGGTGTTTTTGTTTTTTTTTGTTGTTGTTTTTTGTTTTTTTTGGTTTTGTTTGGTTTGGTTTATCATCCATTGCTTGCACAAACAGATTTGGCTGGGCTTGTCAATGGCTAACATAAAGTTTGTGAGTCAGAAACTGGATACTACTTATTGAAAAAGAATGTATAACTGATGGTACACTAACGGAAGTGAGGAATTAAGATAATTGCCTACTCTATAATCTGGGCCATCACCTCAGGAATGCTATGTTCTGATTTACACGCCTGATTTGAAATTCTAGCATATACCTTTAAGTGAACAATCCGAAATCACCAGCATCATTGTAGAGTAGGGGTGATGGAGAATTATGTAACCTTACCTCCTCGTATCAAAAATATACTCTCAGCATCTATGTGTAAATTGTTAGAAATACGTGGATCTATTTATGTAAAATAGAAAAGACATCATGGTTCTATTTGTTTTATGATGTGGTAAACATTACCAAATTTGAAGAGAAAATAAAATGTCAAATAAAAACTACAAGTGCTAAGAAGAACTAGACAGATTCACCAAATTTCCAGATTTCAAGAAATAATTCAGCCTCTATGATGTTTGCCTTGGTTTGCTGGAAATGACATAGTTCCAAATCAAATTACAAGGATACACTCCCCATCATTGCAGGCGAAGGATCAGTACACATGTGGCAGAGAAAAGGACATGGGAATTTTGTTCATCCCACAGATTTTGAAGGCCTGTATCTATCCGTCTTGTCAGAAACTAAGAGGTACAACAATTTTATCGGAGAGTTTCAGAAGATGTAAAGGCAATAACATCAACTGGCATGTGTGTCTTGTTACTGCAGTCTGCTTTTGCAGGAGAGCCCTGGAGACCTCTATTTTGTGAAGCTAATTGGGAATAATCGTGGCATTTATTAAGTGCAGTCAGGTATTCAAAGGCAGGCTGCCTATGGCCAGGCAAATGCCAATCATTTTAAACTGTACCTCTAGGGTCAATTCCTCTCCTTCATTTTAGACACAGCACGGAGCTGAAATTCACACCACTTCATTAATAAAAAATTCAATCATTCTCTTTTTAATTTAGAGTTTCAGATTTCAATTGATTTGGGGGATAATCAGGTGACCTCCTAGAAACAGGCTTATTAGATATTGGCACTTCATGGGGAAGTCCAGAACCCAATAGCAAATTATCTTTTGAATCCATATCACTGCAAAGACCTGGAATCCTTGGCAATGGTATGTGCATAAGCCTCACAGCACCTATGCCTCTCTTTCTTCCTGCCCACATACACACGCTTCTTTTTTTTTTTTTTATGTATACTTTAAGTTTTAGGGTACATGTGCACATTGTGCAGGTTAGTTACATACGTATACATGTGCCGAGCTGGTGGGCTGCACCCACTAACTCGTCATCTAGCATTAGGTATATCCCCCAATGCTATCCCTCCCCCCTCCCCCTACCCCACAACAGTCCCCAGAGTGTGATGTTCCCCTTCCTGTGTCCATGCGATCTCATTGTTCAATTCCCACCTATGAGTGAGAATATGCGGTGTTTGGTTTTTTTGTTCTTGCAATAGTTTACTGAGAATGATGGTTTCCAATTTCATCCATGTCCCTACAAAGGACATGAACTCATCATTTTTTATGGCTGCATGGTATTCCATGGTGTATATGTGCCACATTTTCTTAATCCAGTCTATCATTGTTGGACATTTGGGTTGGTTCCAAGTCTTTGCTATTGTGAATAATGCCGCAATAAACATACGATACACACGCTTCTTAAGTCTGGCTATAACTAAACAGGAATTCAAGTCATATAAGAACAGACCTTATACAAATGTAATAATAATAGTCAACACATATTGAGTTTTTAGTATGTTCAAGCACTGTTTTATTCATTTTTCCTAACTTTTTATTTTAGAACAGTTTTAGGTTTACATAAAAGTTGCAAAGATAGTACAAAGAATTTCCTTATACACTGCACCTAGTTACTCTTATTTTAAAAATCATATATTGATATGATACAGTTGTCACAACTAATGAATAAATCAATATTGAAACATTATTATTAACTAAAGTCTACATATCTTTGTATTTCTTAGCGTTTATCTAATATTCTTTTTTTTTTTTTTGTCCCAGGATCCTATCCAGGATACTATATTACATTTATACACCATGTCTCTGGCTTCTCTGTGACAACTTCTTGGACTTGACTTGATTTTGATGACTTTGATATCTTTAAAGAGTACTGATCAGGTTGTGCTGTAAAGTGTCCCTCAGTCAGGATTTGTCTGATGTTTTTGTGTGCAATTAGACTGGGATTATGAGTTTTTAGGAATTAGTCTACAAAGGTAAAGTGCTATTCTCACCGCATCATATCAAGGATACACATTGTCAGCATTGCTTGTCACTGTTGTTAACTTTGATCGCATTGCTGAGGTAGCGTTTGTTAGATTTTTCTCCACTGTAAAGTTAGATAATTTTCTTTCTTTATTGTATTCTCTGGGAGAAAGTCACTAGGCTCAACCCATATTTCAGAGTTGGGGAGTTATGTGTCACCTCCCTGAGGGATGGTTGTATGCATTGCTTACAAATTTACACATTTTCAAGATAAACACTGTGAGGTAGGTAGTATTATTATTCCATTTCATAGATGACAAAACTGAGGCATAGACAAGATTAAATTTAAAAAACTGCCCATAGTTGCATACATAAATGTGGCTGAATAATATGAACTTGGGCAGCCTAGTTCCAGATCCTGACTCGAAGTCAATGTGCTTGTAATTCATTCACACAAGTGAAGTTGAAGTGGTGACCTGATCATTAAAGTCAAGTGGCTGCAAGCCTGTCATGTAAAAAAAACTGTATTTGTCCTGGATACTCTGGAAATAAAGCAGAGCTGAGATCAATGGATGGAGTTTAAAAACAGAAATGCTTTAACCCATAATAAAGAGACAATATTCTGAAAAATGTTAAGCAATAAAATTGGAATGAATAGGCTACCTGAGACTAGCAGTACTTGGATGACAGTGTTATTTCGCAAGCAATAAAGTAATACAAACAAAAGCTTTTATAACACTTACAAGGGTTCGCCCATTGTTCTAAGTGTGTTAAATGCATAATAATCACAATAATCACAAGGGCACTATAAGGTAGTCAATATTATTATCCACCTTTTACAAAGATAAAATTGAGATAGAGTCTAACTAACATGTCCAAGTCAACACACCTAGTAGATGGCAGAGTTGGCATTCAGACTTGAGCAATCTGATCTCCATGGTGCTTGGTTTTCTCAATGCAGAAAGCCTTCTGCATGGTTTCAGAGCTGGAGTGGACCTCACTTGGAAGCACTTCCTCACTGCAAGATGCTGTGGCGTGTTTGGTTTTCTTAATTAACTTTACCTAGAGAAGTGCTTTGCTTTGTCATTATAAAATATACAACCTTTTCTCACTGCATGTTAATTCTTACAATTTTGAATTAAAATTTCATTGTGTAAATGTAAAGGCAGACCACCTCCTTCAGATTTACCTTCAGGAAATTAATCATTTCCTGAAGAAATTGGAGGCAATTTAGAAATTAGAGGCAATTTAGAAAAATGAATATATATTTGTGTTTATATATATATTCAACATATATATTTATTTTTCTACATTATATATAATTGTGTATTATATATTCATTTATATATACATATATACATATATTCATTCATATGTACATATATTATATGTACATATATATGTATATTCATTATATACACATATATATATTTTATATACATATATAATACACATTTTAAATATACATTTATATATACATATTATATATTCATTTTTCTATTATCTATTATATAAACACACATATATATCCTATATAAATATATATATTTTTGACTACATAAATGAATATATATTCATTTATATATTATATTATAAATAAATATATATTCATTTACATATTCAAAAATGAATATATACTCGTATAATATATATTCATTACATTGTATTTATATTAATATAATATATTATGAATATATATTCACTATATTTCATTTATATTACATTAATATAAATAAAAATGAATATATATTTATTTTTATGTAGGGATATATATGGGGGTGTGTGTTTATATATCCCTATATAAGAAAATAAATGGAAGAAAAGCATTAAATAATCTGTGTTGTTAGAATACCCAATGATTTTTTTATGAATGTAATAAAAATCATGCTCTTGGAAAATAAAAGTTTTATCTTTCTTACTTGGGTTTTTGTAAAATGTGTGACAAGATTCATTTATTCATTTAACAAAATACTTTTTTTAAACAAATGCATAGACTAGGGATGATAGCTGGGGTTTCCTTACAGCTCCTTGGAATTTAGGGTTTAAAGACAAGTTAAAGAAAAGTTTAAAAATATCTCTGTTGACCAAACCAAATTTACCTAACTCAGAAAAGTTCCAGTCAGGAGCCAGAAGTGCAGACTGAAGACATAACTACGCCCGCAAAAAAATACCGTCAGTCCTTAGCAATGATATTATTACAAGCAGTTAAATAAGTGAGGAATCTGAGTTTAAGGCCAAAAAGAAAGGAAGAAGGAAGTTATTTTGTGAACCTTTCCCTGGACTAAATTGTGTCCTGAGCAGTGTAACAAGCAGAGAAGATAAATGCAGTCCTGTGGTTCACCGTTTAGATTTTCATCCTGAGACATTAGTGGAGGTCTACAGAATTGAAGTGGGTGATGCCTGGAAACTGGAGGCCTCCAGAAAGTGCTGGTAATGAAAAGGGCTTTGTCTTCCACCCACACACGGCGAGCCAAGCTGCTGACAAAGTGGAATCCATTGGGTTTCTCCTGATTGACGCATGTGGTTAATTGAGTGTCACATTGTGTTCACGTTGCCTCTGTTCTGAAGAACACAACAAGAGATCAGCCTTGACGATTGATAGCTCAGAGTGAGCCTAAAGAAAGCATTTCATTGATCTGGCGATGGCTGTTCATAGAACCCACAGCCCATCTGCCTGACCACCTGATTTGCAAATCATGTGAGCACTGTAATCTTTTCCCCTTTCCCTTCCTTTTCTAATGTGATTTAATCATGGGACCATTTAAATTGATTTAGTGGCCATGAAGATGATGTTGCTTCATCTACAACAGTATTGTAAGCCTGTACCCTAACCTGCCCTACTACATCCCTGCCCATGTTTTGCTTCACTAAAAGTTTACTTTTGGGGAAGAAATGCTCCAAGTACTTTCCCAAGGTTGCTGGATGGAGCCACACATGAGGTATCAATAGTGTTTTTGAGAGGACCCAACACTAGGTGTACTGGTTGGAATGTGCGGGGAGAGAATGGTAGAAAGAAAGGCGACAACAGGGGTTTAATGTTGGTTAAATATGATTAGCCAAACATCATCTACCCATTCCTGTCTGACTCTCCCAAGCAGTTTGTCACATTAATCATGTGTGTTACCACAGCAACTGAGCATATCAATTATATTATAATTATCTTTTTGCAAGTAGAGTGCTAACACCAGACTGTGTGCTTTCTAAAATCTATATCCCCATTGCTATTACAGGAGCTTTTCAAAACAGAGGAAAGAGAAAGACTCACTAAGAATGCAGTCAAAGAATGTATGAGTGATGAGAAAGATAGTGTTAAGAAGAATGCCTATGCATTCATATAAATCAGAGGTCCTCAAACATTTTAGTCTCAGGATTTCTTTATGCGATTACAAAGTATTAACTACACAAACAGCTTCAGCTTATATGGAGTACATATATTAATATTTGCCTAACATTTTAAAAATACTTATTAATTCACTTCCTAAAATCGCAATAAACCTGTTGTATGGTAAAATCAATGCCATATTTTTATGAAAAATATCTACTTTCCACAAGAAGACTAATTCACGGAAAGAGTAGCATTATTTTTATATGTTTGCCAGTCTCAAAAATTTGGCTTAATAGAAACAACTGGATTTTCATATTGGCCTCTGAGATCACTCTGTTGCAGTATCAAATGTCACATGTAGCCTCTGGAATACTCCGCTGTATCCTCTTGAGAGAATGAGAGTAAAAAAGGTAAATCACTCTTTAGGACCCTTGATTGTCCCAGGAGTACATTTTGAAAAACCTTTACAAATGGTTTTGAAACTCCACTCCAAGCTTCAGTGACCACTAATTTCCAATGAAATATTGTTTGGAGGAAGATGAGCTATTTATGACACTGATTGTGAGTTGTAAAATCATGCTAAGGTGCCACTTACCTCCTCCATTTCTGTAAATTTCATGCTGAAAAAGGATTTTGAATCAAAACAATGCCAGCCGTCTTCAGCCCCCTTATCTAGTGATTTTCCCGTCAGTATCCCCCTTTTGCCTAAAGAATGCCATTTATAGCATCTTGTCTCTCCAGAAAACCCTGGGCTGATCCTAAAATTTCAGAGAAATGAGAAAGTTGTTCCTTTTCTCCCAAGGGTTGGAAAGTACATAAAGCTACAATGCTAATATAGAAGACTAAGTATAAGTAAATGTTACTAAAATAAATACGTGGATGCCTGCAGATTGCACCTGTCAATCTGGGCTCTTTGATACTGTTTAAATCTAGTTTCAATTAAATAAGAATGAGATTTCCAATACCCTTAATAGTGGAATCATATGGCCTCTTACAGCCAAGTAGTGCTTAAAAAGGAAAGAGCAAATCAGAAACTCCTACCCACCCAAGGACACGGAAGCTAACCCTATTGAACTGACTATCAATAATTAAGGCCTTTGATGCCTCAAATCATTTAGATAATAAGATTGCTTCGAAGTAAATAAATATCAAATTAGGATTTGTGGCAGTCACAGGTGTTTGGCAGGGCTGGCCTATAATCAAAGAGAAAATGAATGCATTTTATTCAGCATAATTAGAAAAAGAAATGAAGTTTATATGCAAATCGTAAGCCACTTTAGTCAAAGATAACCGGTCAGACTGCTTTTGGTAATTTAAACTTTCATTTAGATAAGAATTCGCAAAGTATCTATTTTCAATGCAATTTGAGTGCAGCTGGTTGCACTCTCTCAGTCGTCTGAGAGAGAAATTTAAATATCCCTGATAACCCTCCTATTTTGCTTTGGTGCTGACAGAACAACATATGCATTCTTTACACTTGACTTTTTCCCCTCTTGCCTATATAGGGAGTCAGAAGGTTATATGGGATTTTTCAGCATCCAGCACTGACCTAAAAGAAACTTGTGTGTTTGGGGGATAAAGGGAAGGGAGGAAAACCCCTTTAGATTAAAAAGAAATTAGAAGATTAAAAAGATAAATATTAAAAAGATAAAGATTAAAAAGACATATGCCTGGCTGCATGTAAAATTTAAGTGTTCTAGGAACAAATTGGGAATGTAAACATTGTCCCTGATTATTTCCCTCAAAAAAACTACATGCCACTGAAACTGTCTTAACTCTCTTCTTATATTTTGCCATTTTGGAACGTTTATCTACTTGTCTTACCTTCTTCCTGTTAGACTTTAATATGCTTAAGTTGAGGAATTTGTGCTATTCACCTCAGTGTTACCTGAGTAGCTTGGACTGCTACCTATCCTATGTGAAATTAGATTAAATTTAATCGGCCTGGGTGCGGTGGCTCACGTCTGTAATCCCAGCACTTTGGGAGGCCGAGGAGGGTGGATCACGAGGTCAAGAGATCGAGATCATCCTGGTCAACATGGTGAAACCCCATCTTTACTAAAAATACAAAAATTAGCCAGGTGTGGTGGCGGGTGCCTATAGTCCCAGCTACTAGGAGGCTAAGGCAGGAGAATCATTTGAACCCGGGAGGCGGAGGTTGCAGTGAGCCGAGATTGCGCCACTGCCCTCAGCCTGGCGACAAAGTAAGACTCTGTCTCAGAAAAAAAAACAATTAAATGGAATCATTAGCCTAAGGACACTGAATCGAATCATGGCTAAGAACAAAGAGTAATATTCAAGGAGAAAAAGTAGACCGTTTTGCAAGGGAGTAATGTAATATTTCAAAAGTAACAAATGATTTTAGTATAAGCTGTAATTGTTTTAGTTGTTTTCTTTTTGCTTTTTTCTAAACCTGAATTGTTGCTAGTTGCATGCAGTGTGCTGGCTCTGAATTCCTATGGCCCCTGTCTGTTTCTCTTATTCTGCTTGTCACAGTGATCCGCAACTAATCCTTTGCTTGTTTGATTGAACACACTAATACTAAATCGGTGCACCCATCTTAATGCTCTTTGCAAATGCTGAGTAAGTGTTCATAAATAAACATCTGAACTAATCATATTTACTTCTAAAAAGGCATGTTGCATATCAATGCCTTACACCTATGGTGTAGTATGGTAATCTTCAAAATTAAATGGTCATTCTAAGCATCTATGGAGATTTTTAGAAATATGGACATCTGGGCTCTGTAGAAGACCAAGTAAATCAGAATCTCAGAAAAATTAACTGGACCTTGAAAACATAGTGAAAATTAAGAGGAATTAATATACAGAAATTAGTTAGCATGATGCCTCATACAGCAAATAGTTTTATATATTATCTAGTGTTAGGATTAGATATTCAACAAATTTATAAGTGAAAGCAATGGATCCATGAATGAACACTAAAGCAGTGATTCCCAACTTTTTTGGCACCAGGGGCCAGTTTCAGTTGTGGAAGACAATGTTTCCATGGATGGGGTGGGGGTATGTGTGTGATGGTTTTGGGATGAAACTGTTCCACCTCAGATCGCTAGGCATTAGAGTCTCATAAAGTGCTTGCAACCTAGATTCCTCCCATGTACAGTTCACCATAGGGTTCGTGCTCCTATGAAAATCACATGTCACTGCTGATCAGACGGTAATGCTCGCTCAGCCACCACTCACCTCCTGCTGTGTGGCCTGGTTCCTAATCAGCCTCAGACTGGAGACTGGAGGCCTCTGTGCTAAACAGATAGGTAGATATAAGGAGAAAAATGCCGGAGAAGATAGACTTACATGGCTCCTGCTAAATCCTTGGACGGAGATGTTGTCTCCGTCTTCTTTCTCTTCCTTTCCTTCTGCTGATCACAAACACAGCCTTATTTATAACAAGGTGGGTGTAAAACAAGCCTGTGATATTAATCATATAATGTACATGAAGAGGTTGGAACTCTTTGGTGGCATGCTTTCAAAAGAGGATGGCCTTAATGCGACAGTGCTCAATCAGTCAGATGCCAGGTAGCTGAGAGCCATACCTATTCTTTTTTGTAGTTGTGAAACTTGGCTCTTTCACAGATAAGCAACCACCTAGTATCCAGAAAATTGTTACGAACTGGAGAGCTCTTGATTCTCTTCCCATTGTTGTTCCCTACTTATGCCTTCACTCCTTAATCTTAGCTTGGATAAGCAGCATATAGTTAAGAGCATAAACCTATGATGGTAGAACACTGTGTCAACTGAGACAGGAAGATGTTTGCTGTTGATGTTATTGTTAGGTATGTGTATTCTCTACTGCTACATAACAGGTTGCCCCAAAAATGTAGCAGCTTCAAGCAGTAAACATTTTGTTTATCTCATAGTACATGTGGGTCAGGAATCAAATGTGGCTTAGCTGGGTTTTCTGACTTCAGGTCTCCAACAAGGCTTCAAGATGTTAGCTGGGGATGTCATTATCTTAAGGTTCTGTGTGGTAGAGCCACTTCTAAGCTTACTTACAGGAGTGATAAACTGAGGCCTTTATTTCTTCACTGTCTGTTAGCCATAGGCTTCCCTCTTTTCCCTGCCACATGGACCTCTCCATGGGGACGCTAACAACATGCATTTGGTTTCAGAGCTAGTAAATGAAAGAGTAAGAGAAAGGGTGTTAGCAAGTCTGAAGTCATAGTATTTTATTTTACTATTTTATTTTATTGTTTTGTTTGAGATGGAGTCTCACTCTGTCGCCCAGGCTGGAGTGCAGCGGCATGATCTCGGCTCACTGCAAGCTCCTTCTCCCGGGTTCACGCCATTCTCCTGCCTCAGCCTCCTGAGCAGCTGGGACTACAGGTGCCTGCTACCACGCCCGGCTAGTTTTTTGTGTTTTTAGTGGAGACGGGGTATCACCGTGTTAGCCAGGATGGTCTCGATCTCCTGACCTCATGATCCACCCACCTTGGCCTCCCAAAGTGCTGGGATTACAGGCGTGAGCCATCGCACCCAGCCTGAAGTCATAGTATTTTATAATCTATTCTTGAGGGTGTCATCCGTTACTTTCACAATATTCTATTCATTAGAAGCAAGCCACTAAATTCAGTTAATACTCAGGGGGAGGAATTATACAGAGGTGAAAACACCAGTAGGTAGGGGTCACTGGGAGCCATCTCAAAAATGTCCTAACACTTTAGGGGACCCTACTACTATATCTAGCAGTATTGCATAGATATTACCTGCCTATTTCATCAGCCCTCAAAATATCAGTAGAATGTCTTCTAAAATTCAGAAGCCTAGAATTTCCTAATGAGAAAGCCTTAGTATGTGAGGCTAACAAGAAGACATACTTTTGGATGTCAAGGTACTTTTACAATTTCCCACTGATAACTCCATACAATACAGGGTGAAATTCAAGGACCTTCACAGAATTACATATACCTCTCTTTGAACCGGCCTGGCTACCTTTCCAACTATATTGTGTGTCTTTCCTTCACTAGAATTTTACAGTCTAACAGTATCATATTGTTTTCAGTTTCCTAGTTAGTTAGGTATGTATGCCTGTTGTCTCTAATACCTGAAATGTCCCCATGCACATCTCAGCCATCTGACTATCTCTTACTTAAATTTTAAGAATTAGCCTCAGCATTGCCTCCTCTAAAAAGTCTTTCCCAACCTTCTCACTGGGCTACATGCCCATCGTCTCAATTTCTATAATACCACTTGCTTACTAGTTAGTGTATTTTCTGTGTGTTTTCTTCAAGAGTATATGGAATTTTTAATAGTCAAGACTGTTAATATATCCGGCTTTGCATTCTCAACACCAGAATGACTTGGGCTACAATATATTTTACTAAATGTTTGTTGAATTACAGTGAAGTTGGAGGAGGAGGGTAGGAAGGAAGGAAGGAAGGAAAGAAGGGGGGGAGGAAGGAAGAAAGGGAGGGAGGAAGAGAGGGAGGGAGGGAGGGTGGGAGGAAGGGAGGGAAGGAAAGGAGGGAGGAAGAAAATTAAAGTACTATTTTCCAAGTAAACTGAAGAACAAAGTTCTTACACCCATTGCAAATAAATACCATGAGAAGATATTTTAAAAATGATAATCCAATTAAATTACCATCTAATTGATTGATATTTTCCCTTGTAGGCATAAACTTTAAAAAGTCTATAAAGAAGTGAGGAAGATTAGAGTCGAGTCTACCCTGCTATGTTTTAAAAATCATGCTACATAAACAATGTTTGCAATGGTTAAAAGAAACTATGGTGTTTCAGATTCATTGTAGCAAAACAACACTGTCTGCAGGAATTGTGTTAATAAAGTGTATTTTTAGTTTAAGCATATTCTTTTTTAGAATATATTCACATTTTTCTCAAGAGGGAGGCTTTTTTAAATAGCAGAGGTACAGTGGTTCTTGCTTATTCTCCTCCTTTCATCGTTCCTCCTTATACTGAAGAAAGCGCAGATCACTCAAGCTAAATAGCTGTGCTGTTTAATTCACCAGCTGTTACTGGAAGTGACCACTTTCTTTCCTCCAGTAAGGAGTGTTGTTTCTGATGGGGATTCCATTATCACAAGTAATATAAATCACATTCTCTAATTAATTGCTCAATTATAGTCCATTGGCTTTAACAAAAAATCATATTGTTAAATTAAAAAATCTAACAGTTGCAATATTCTTGATATATATTGCTAATTATAATCCGAACAAATTAAATAATGTGATGTATGGTATACTAAAATAGCACCTCCTTCTTCCCTTTTTTGTGTATTGTTTGGTTTTGCAATCTGGAAATTCACTATATTCTATATCAAAATTATTCTTTTGTATTCATGTTTTGATTTATTTGTGTGCATTTTGTCTTTTATTTTTATTTTTACAAAATCTATACCTAGGAAGCACAGCTCATTGAATCCTTAACTCGATGTCAGTGGGTTTCTAAACCATCATCTCTTTCAACTGGAAAGTATGGGTTAGTCAGAAAATGTTGGCTGGCTGAACAGCATTTGGAGAGTGGCATGCAGAGCAGGTGCAGTAGGAGGTTCAGAATTGGTTAAGAATGGCTCTGGTCAGAAATCATGCTGGAGGCAGCTACTCTGAGGAAAGTAGTGTTCAGTAAAATCCTTTCAAAGTGTTGTCCTGTAAAATCATTATTTCTTCTTTTAATCTAACTCTGATGGGGTTTTGCTACTCTGTACAGCTTGTAGATGAGTAAAACCCTCTATTCTCCTACCATTCTGCCCAGAATTCATTTTTCTGATAAGCATTGAAACACATTGCCTTCATAGATTCTTTTTTTGCAGTTTCCCAACCAATTATGCCAAATCCAGAATCTTCCATAATTAATTTTTCACCACAATTTTTCCTATCCAATAAACTTGCTTGTTAAATTATACTTATAGCCTAAGCTGTAGCTTTTGCTTAATTAATACATGCAAATATAAAAAGCAGAATAAGTAAAGGATTATTTATAATACAAAAAGAAAAGTGATTCAGTAACTGAAGAATTTCTTTTATTAAATATTATTTGCAAATTACCTCTGCTTTCAGGCCTCCTGTGTAATATCTAAGTTGTCAAGGTGTTTATTGGAGAAGCCAAATGTGGTTGTGTGTTTAACACGTTTGAATTTTGGAGTTTTAAAGCTATTCTAAAATCCTTGGAACTACCCTCTGGCTGCCAATGTGTTTTTCATTAAGATCACATGATGGGGACTTCACAATCAAAAGCTACCAAGCACCTATATTTCAAAGATATAGGAGTGGATAATTTAAATGGCTCAGTAAAAATAATCGCTTATTTTATAGAGTGCTTGGCATGTGTTAGCTCTATGCTAAACACTTTGCATTATCTATCAAATATTATCCTTACAACAACTGTAAGGGACGGATACTTTTACAGTCTCAGTTTAGCTCAGGAAATATTGAGAAAATATTTAAATAATTCAAGGTAAGGACAGCTGACTTAAGACTCCATAAAGATGCAGTAGGTATTCTGACCACTGTTTTTTCTTTGTTTGTTTTTAATTTGGGCACAATATTACCTTCAATTTCCACTAGAAACTGGGTGTGGCTTTAACAGGCTGAGACCATCTTCTACCCCAAATTTCTTCTTATTGTGTTAATTGACCTCCAAATTTCTAGTTTATTCTTGGGTTAAGATTGTTTTAGCTGTACTGTCTTAGATAATAAACTCAAGTGGCATACCTTAAACTCAAGAAGGTTTACTTCTTGAGTTTATTATTTTCACTCACTTGAGTTTATTATTTTCTTCTTACTAAGACTAAAGAATCTGAGAAAGTGGGAGGTGATTATAGTTAAACAATGAATTGCAATTCTCTGAGTTAAATATTCATCCCAAGGAAAAATACGAAACTTCGGCAAAAGGCAATATACACATTATTTTTAGATATTTACTATTTAAGGTGATCTTGTAAAAAATAGGAAATGATTCAACAATGCATTGATAGTGTGGAAAAAAATAACCTAAATCAATGCAAAACTTGGCATTGTTAGGTGGGCTACCGCTGGGTGCTTTTCATTCCCACTTTGCTTAACCTAGCGTTGACCCATGAGAGATCCACATTTAATTCCTCAAAAATGTGTTGATGACTTTTTTTCTGCACTCTTGCAATTTAGAAGCTATTGAATTTCAGTTGAAAGTGAAACTCATCATTATTTTTCTTCTCTTATCTTCTGGGTAGTGTTGCATGCTGTTGAAAAGTTGGATGTGTGCTTTTCTGTTATAAAGTGGTTTTATTTACTTGAATTTATATCTAAATATACTTATTTACTTACATTTATTTTTAACTGCCTAATTTGGCTTATAATCTATATAGCTGGATAGTCAACCACTTAATTATTTTGAAATAATTCATGTTAAACCATAAATGTTTATAATTCTAATACAGCAACATCACTTTGACAATTCCATAGCTTCGATCATTCTCAGAATTAAGAAGATATTACGTTTTATGACTGCCAGCAATATTATGTTTAGATCATCTATTTGGCAGAAAAACAAATGTCAAATTTAATATCTTCGGAAAATGTATTGTAAACGTTAACTAATATTGAGCACTTTGTACTTACCAGGTTTTTGTTGTTGTTGTTGTGGTTGATTTGTTCTGTTTTTTGTTTTTTACATCATAATTTGGTCTCAGAAAAAGGTACCATTAAATGTTTTCTGGGAAAATATATGTACATTAAGGGAGGTGAACTCAACCATAGAATGACATTTTTATTATCTTTTGTTTCATAATGTATTGTTAAGGAGATCATCAATTTGATTCTAGCAGCTTTCCCTCCGGATCATCAGCATCAAACATAACATAGGAGAGAGAGAGCAGGAGCAGTAGATCGTACAGTGACATCAAATCAGAGTATCCTCATACTGCCTGATGAAATCAATTAGAAACTTGGCAAATCAACTCCAGCTATTAATGGAAAGGCACATTGTACATATATATATTTGTGTGTGTGTGTATACACACACACATACACACATACATATGTATCTATACATATATAATACATATTGATATATGTATAGACATATATACAGAGAGAAATCTATCCTATATATACACACACACACACATATGGAGAGAGAAAGAGAGAAACAGATTTGATGGACTTTGGCATGGAATTCAGCCACACTGTCTTCATCCAGTAGCTTTGATGGCATGGGCTAAGAATTCTCACAAATGCCATCAATTCTGAGAAAGCGAACTGAGTTGTTTTCCTAACTTTCCTGTTTCTGTGTGGGCATGGTAGGAAAATCATCTTTGAGTTTCTACTACAATTTTGATGTGAGGGACATTTTAAGAATACTGACACGTTGATGGAAGAGAAGACTCCAGGATCTGAACTGGGAAAATAATCTGAAGCTTTAGCACAGGATAAGCAAAATTCACTCTACTTCAAATCAATTAGAACCCTGGTTCATGACTTTTGTATCACCCCACAAGGGAGAGAAGAAGCCAAATATTCCTTCAAATATTTTATGCAACTTCAGTTGATAATCTCCTCTTCCATGTCCTCAGCCTACTCAAATAATGTCAAAATATAAAATACCCAGAGAGGAGAAACAACAGGTTCCTAGTATTTTGAAGAGAGACAAAGACAAATCACCCACACCATATTGGAACCAAGAGAAAGCACCCACAAAGACGTACAAGCTGAAGTAAGATGCAAAACAAACCACATTATGACCATGAACACGTACACTTTCTTCCCCATAATTAAAAAATAGTTGAAAGAATGAAATTCCCATAGATAATAAAAGGAAAAAAGGAAGAAAGAAAAATAGCATGAGAATTTGAAGGAAACCCAATTTGAAAGAAAATATAATGCAAGAATTAAGGCAGAAATTTTTCAGGAATTTTCTATGCTACAGAAAAACTCAATAAAAGCAAAGGTTCAATAGGTACATAATTTTTAAAGACTATAAAACAACCAAATTAGATGGTAATGAATTATCTCTTGCTCCCAAAACAATGTCCACCCAGAACCTCAGAATTAATGTAAGCTTATTTGGAATAAGGGTCTTTGCAGAAATAATTAAGTAAGGATCTCAGATGAGATTGCTCTGGATTTGGGTGAGTCTAAATCTAATGATGCATGTCCACATAAGAGACAAAAAAAAAAAAAAAAAAAGAGAGAGAGAGAAAATGCTGAGACATAAGAGAGATGTAGATGTCAGATAAACAGGAGAGAAGCCATGTGCAAAGGCAGAGGTTGGAGTCATGCAGCTACAAGCCAGGGGAACTTAAGCCTTGCCAGAAGCAAGAAAAAGCTAGAAGAAAAGCATGAAACAGCTCTCCCTCAGAGCCTCCGGAAGCAACCAACTCTGAAAACTGATTTGAGACTTCCATCTTTTGGAACTGTGAGAGTACATTTCTGTTGTTTCAAATCACCAAGTTTGTGGTAAGTGGTTACAAAAGCCCCAGGAAATTCAAACGGAGATGAAATGTGAGATTGCATAGCTACGGAAGCAAATCAAGGACCAAACAAGATTATTACAAAAAATAATTAAATTAGAAGCAGTGAGGATAGAGAAGCTGAAAATTGAATTAATGATAGAAAGTGTAGCAAAGCCTCTTACTTTTTTCCCCCCAACTGCCTCTATACCCTTTTTCTCGAAAAGAGAAGCCTCTCAAAACACATTTTCTGGTGTCCCTTGTGATTGGATGTTGGGTGCTACTTCCGTTCCGACCATAGTGTCTAAGGCAGAAGCACAGGTGTAATCCTAGAAAGTATCTTTAAAGAAATAATGCATGTCTTAATATTTCCACTTCCCTGCTGGCTGACATGCAAGGAGTATGAACAGAAATAGAGACTTAGAGATGGTCCACACTCAGCCTAACAGAGCAACAAAATGAAAGCCAACTGGGCTGAAAAGTGTGGGGCTTCCATACCATCCGTGAGAGGGTTATGCTGGACTTGCTGGATGAAAGAAAAATGAACTGCTCTCTTGTTTAGACCACTCACACATTTCAACTTTCATTACAGAACCCAGAACTTTTATTTTAAATAGTGTATCCTAATATGCATAGAGATATATCTGAAATTATACTCAAAATATATTCATGATGGGTAGGTACCTGCTTAACTTTTTATAACATACTTTTATTTATGTCAAAGAAAGAGAAGAGGCTTTGAAGTTAGTCTGGGGTTCAAATTATTATGATATCACTTGCCATTGATCTTAAGTGAATCAATTCATGTATTTGAAACTTAATCCTTCATTTAAGCAAGAGAGATAGAACTGCCTTTAACCTCAGTTTTCTAAAGTATAAAATGGGAGTACTGTACTATTCCCTCTTTCATAGGTCTATTTTTAGATTTATTTAAAGTGCTTAGAATGATATCTGGAACAAATTAAGCATTATATGACGTTTAGCTATTCTCATCATCCTTATCTTTACTATTATTATTAACTAATAAGATATGGGAATGAAAAGTGATAGAGAATATGTAATGTTTAGCTTAATGCCTGACAATTCACAAATGCTGACTAAATGATAGTCATATTATTTCACCTCTTATTTAGTAAGCACATGAAAACATGTTTTCCAATTTGTCCCCTCCTGTCATGCTAATTGAGGACACTGATTGTAGAGTAGTCTTAGTTTTCTATCCAATATTCTGATATTCTAACCTCTAGTATCTCCTGCCACATTAATTCATTCCAGTTATTTCTGCCAAATTAATTCTTTTAAAGCATGGCTTGGTAAAATCACTATCCCACTCATCATGGTTTAAAGAACCAAAATAAAATTCCTCATTTTGTCTTACAAATCATTTTGTAATATAATTCAAATGTTCCTTCCAGTTTCACCCCTTTGACTTTTATTATACATTGTGCTCTACATTCAAGTGAAATAGTCAAGTCATATTTGCCTAAATATTTCTCACAAATTTTTATCTCATCTTTGCTTATGCTGCTGCTCCCATTACTTGGGTCGGGGGGGTCTTCTTTTTTTCTTTCTACATATATGAATATTTAAGGCTTTTCTAAATGTTCATTCCTTTACCAATCTCTCCGGGCATTTTTGATGGAATGTAGTTTTTCTCTCTTCTGGTTTTGAAGCCCTTTATAATAATAATGCTAACTATGATGCATGTGATAGGGATTGTTACCCAAATCTGCCTGCTCACTTCCTTCCCTTGGGCACCATGAAAAATTAGCTATATACACGCAGAAAACAATAGCTAAATGGGAAATAAAGTACCTCCCCCACCATCTCCCGGCTGTGTGGTTAATATGACAAATAAGAAAGCCAAGTAATTCTTCTTCCTTTAAACCTAGCCCTCAATTCCTAGATATGCAGTGACCTCTTTGAATCTATTTACTCAGCCAACTTTGTGAAAAAGATGTACCAAACTGACTTCCATCTAGTTTCAGACAAATAAATATAGAAAGACTGAGGAATAAAAATGATAAGGCCTGACAACTTTTCTCAAAGTTGAATGTACATATTCATCACTTAGGGATCTTGATAAATCACACATTTCAATCAGCAAATCTGGGAGTAGTCCCAAAATTCTTCATTTCTAGTAATTTTCCAGGTATGAAAATGTGCTTGTCTGTGGACCATTCTGAGTGGCATTTCAACTTAATAAAGATAGGCATTTAAAATGAGCTTGCTCTCCGAGAATTGTGGAGTCAATGAGGAAGGAAGAGCTGTCATGTTGCTTATTTGCACAGTCATGTTGTCTACTATGAATGTCTAAATATGACCAATTAGGTGAGGCAATTATTTTTTCCATGAAATGCAGCTAAAACAAGATAGACAGTGGAGACCATGCAGTTTTTTTCTGCATTCTTCTTCTGAGTCGAGTGAAGAATGGTTTCTAGAAGATTCATCTCCGCAATAGACAAAGACAGAAATGATGTTGGAGAATCAAATATAGTTTCCCCCTCACCGATGTATGCCATTCTTCTTCTCTTTATTAGATTTGACTTCACATAGTTATTTATACATTTAGCCACATTACACTGTTTACATTAGTTCTGTAGCTTTGCTCAGAATAGGGATGCTATTTTGTTATTATGCTTGTATCATAGTAAGTTATAGGTATATGATAGCACTTTAAAAGTGTTGTTGAATTAAATCAAGTTTTTGTTCTGAGAATTGCTCTGGTAGCTCATGACATTTACATTAAAGCTGTTAATAAAAAGAGAGAATCTCTTTGCGGACTCAGGAAACCAAAACGCAAGTATTCCACGTGCACGAAGCCCCTGTAATTGTAGGCAACTTTCGAGGTACTCTGGTATCACAGAATGAATGGGGAGTTCTGACTAATAAAGATTCAGATGTCAACTGGGATGCTTACTTAGTATTTAAATTACAAGTAATATTAATAATAGTATTTGTGTTGTTGAAGTATGAAATAAATAAAGTATATTACATAATATAATACCTGAAACATAATAGGTGCTCAATAAATGTTGAGTAGCCCCCACCTTTATCCCAAGAACGTCCTTGGTAACGAGAACAAGTCCAGTTTAGAATTGCGTAGATTGCCGTGCTTGCATTCAAATACTGCTTTTGGTTCTGCCCCTATGGGAATAATTCAGTGGAAACATCTTGTTGCCAACTGTATTGTATATTGGATAAATAAACCTTAGAGGTCTTTCCTGAAACTCCAGCAGGTACCAGTAGCTAGGCACAAATATTTCAGAAACGGAAATGGCTTGTTGCTCCTCACTTTTTGTATATAAAAGAAAAATATCTGTAACTTTGTACCTACTGAATCAAATAGTTATTTCTGTATGCATATATTGCTACAGTTTGAATGTTTGTACCCTCCAAAACTCATGTGGAAAATCTCCAATATGGCAGTATTGAGAGATGCGGCCTCTTGGGTGATTTGTGTCATGAGCGCTCTGCCATCATGAATGGATTAATTCATTAATGGATTAACGGGTTAATAAGTTAATGAGTTATCATGGGAAAGAAACTGGTGGCTTATTAAGAAGAGAAAGAGGGACCTGAGCTAGTGTGCTCAGTCTCCTCGTCATGTGATGTCCTGTGTCATCTTGAGACTCTGTAGAGAATCCTGCCCTCAGCAAGAAGGCCCTCCCCAGATACAGCCCCTCAAACTCTCAAACTTCTAAAACTTCTCAAACTCTCAAACTTCTCAGCCTCCAGAACCACTGTAAGAATTAATTTGTTTTTTAAAATAAATTACCCTGTCTCAAGCACTATGTTATAAGCAACAGAAAACAGACTAAGACATGTATGCTTCTGTGTGTGTATATGTGTGTATGTATGTAGAATGAAAGAGAGCAAAAGAGAGAAGAGATAACCAGTTTAATTTGTTAGAACAACAAAACTTCTTTTTAGTTTATGAGTTTGAAACAGCTAAACTACATAAATTTTGAAAATTTTTAAAGGCCAAATGTTTATTTATTTATATATTCAAAGGTATTATTCAAGAAAGAATAAAATGACTCTCCATTTAACAGGATTAATTCAATGAAGCCACCAGGCAAGGCCATGTACTCATAGGATCATCAAGACAGAATCCAAGTCTCTCCAGCTGCCTGTCTCCTGTACCTCTTATTGACCCTTTCCCTGTTTCATCACAGTTCACAGCTTCCTCAAACTTCATGCCCCCCCCACCAATATCATACATAATCCATTTTTCTTGTTAATTTCATACTTTAAAAAAATTGAACATAAAACATAAAAAACCTAATAACAACAACAATAACAGCAATGCTCTTAGCATAGTCTTTTATTATCTATTGGGCCAACCCAAGATCCTCCTAATGCTTTAAACCACATTGCCCCATTCATGTCTCTTCTCTTTGCCTCTCTACCTTTTGCTCTTTTCCTTCCTGAAAGGTGATATTTTGTGTGCATATCTTGAGGAAGGTGTGGTTACTTATCTGTCCCTTTAGAATAACAACTGATGAATAAAATCATTATAATATACAAATAGTAGGTAGTTGCTTAACATGTAACTACTGCCTGATAGATTTGTATTTTAACTCCTCTTATTCCACTTGAAGATATTCCAAATGCTGGAAGCATCTTTTTCTGTTTAATGGAGAGATCATCTAAAAATCACACTGTGTTCATGAGCTCCTATGAATAAGACTGTTCCTGTTGCAAAATCTTTTCCTAGATCCAATTTTAATGTTTAAGTTAGGCAGCTCCCTTAGAAATATATTAGTGAATGCAGTCCTTCTGCTTCCACTTATAAGGTAATTTAACACAAAACATGATCTAAGTCTTAACATGAAGTAAACCTTCAATTACAAGTGGGCAGGAGTTGGGGGGACTAATTTATTTTGTCCTTTTTGGTACCTTAGTTTGAAAATCATATTTCTCTTCAAAAATACCTTCTAGAAAGAATAAAGTTATGCAGAGGACAAAAGACACTGGTTTTTTTCCTCTAGTTTTTAAAATTATTATTATCATCAATGTCTTTTGCCATTCCACTTAAGTTTACTGTAACTACTCTAATTAGTCCTCTCTTATGCATCTCTGTGTACCTCCAAAAATTTTATTATCTTTTTTTTTTTCCCAAAACTAGGAAGACATTGTTTGGGCTTTAATGCTTGAAAGAAGTAACAATGCTGCAATTTTCTTAGCAAGAGAATCTGATATCTTGGAACATCCACAGAGTCTTGGTATTTTCATTCAGACGGATCTGGGAGCTCACTTTCTGTGCTTCTTAGTTTTGTGTCATTCATTTCAGTGGGGGAAAGAAGACAGGGGCTGGGAGGAGTAACAGAACTGAAATAAGGCTGCTGCTCAGATTTAGTCATTGAAAATTTCACCCATGCCTGTAACTTCAATGACATTTTAACATCTTTTGATAGTTTAATTCAACTAAACATGTATTCAGTACAATAGCTGGAAAATAAAACTACTCCTACCTTGAAGAACATAAGAAAGCTTGGTTTGGTATATTTAAAACCATACTTTTCAAGAAAGTGAGAACATGCTATCAGATCGCTGGTCTGTAAGCTCTTGTAAGCTGAAGCAGGAATCTTTCCTGATTTGGGGATAGCATCTGGCTAAGAAGAGCTGGTTGCAGAGTCTCAGACCTGCCACTGACACTTAAACCTCAAATGTCCCAGTTTCATTGTCTGTAAATGAAACAGTGACACTAAATTGACTCTATGATCTTTTCCTTCCTTACATTCCATGATTCTTGAAATAAGAATCAAGACACCAAGCCACAGAGTGCCAAATCAAATATAATACAGACCATCACAGGTGTGACAGCCAACGCTATGTGTGATCAAGACATGGAGAAAAAGGCAATTGCAGTAATTGGAAAGGCCTGATGGAAGAGCCAAAAACTACAGTCTAGAAGTTAGGCAGGAAGCAGATGGCCTAGAAGAGAGAAAAGAACAGATTTAGCGTATTCCATCAAATGTATGATGCCTTCAATTATAAGATACACTATAATTGTATGCATTACTAAAAGGGAAAATGCTACCAATTAAACTAGAATCTTGTGCTTTGTTATCTCTTGATTTTTTAAGACATTTATTTAAAAAGCTCCTTTAGACTCATTTGAATGTAAAAAGACAGAACAACATGAACAGCGGTGACCAAGTTGATTCAAATACGATTCATGAAAACTGCACCCTAAATGCTCCCCGGTCAACAAAAAGGGTAAATACTATGGATTGTAAGACAGACAATTTACAGAACTATTAAAATGTAGCAGTATAAATGTATATCTTAACAATGAGTGAGACAGGCTAGCAGGCATTTTATGGGTAAAAATCACAGCGTGTTGAGTGAACAGGACGGTGAATGGTGTGTGTACACCATGAGGTGATGAAGCACAGGGTCTTGGTGGATGCACGAACAGTGCTCTGAAAAAAAATCACAAGGCCTAGGTCAGAAAAAGCTGGGCACAGGATGCATAACAGAAAGTTTAACACTTAACCGTGGCAGAGCCAAATAAGTTTTGTTAAAGTGCATATGCCTTCAAATCCAAAATGTCTAGATGACTCTCTCTAATTAGTATCCTGTTCCTTGATTAGCTAGAACTTGCCAAACGGAAACTGGGTTCTGAAAGACTCATTATAAACTAAGTAACACTTCCACTTAATACTTAAATACCAAATGGCCCACACTTACACAAAAGAAGCATTTAATTACATGTATATGCTTTCGTCTTAGTCCTCAGGGAAAGAAGTAAAGGACTTTATTCTTGAAAATACCTTCTGGCTCACACAGTACAGAAAAACAGTGGACACTTTCACGTGTTTTGTCACTGAAACAGCTATGTGTCATTTCAAATCCCATTCAAATCTTCCAGTGAAGATAATTCTCCTATAAAATCTCCTCTGGAAAACAGCCAAAGGCCTGCAAGCAAACTAGAAGAGAGCCTATCAAGAAGAGCGTGATTCTTCCAGTTCCGAACAGTATTTAAGAATCTTATTTTCTACTGTCTTTGCCAAACAGATTACTCTCAGCATTGGTGACTAGGGAGTGGATTTCATTATTAAACCCAAGGTCACAGGTGGTTTCACACTGAAGCATAATTAAATTGTGTAGAATGAATTAAAATTGTTTAGCAAATAAGTTCTCCTTGTTTGGGCTGAATAGGACAGATAGAATGCAGCGCCATGTTCAGGCTGAAGCCAGGCAGCACTTGGGCCCAGGAAGATTAATCTGGAGTGCAATCACTTGATGATCCCTGACTATGAATACTTAGTTTAAATTATTTCTCGGCCACCCTGGAATGGGAAAAGCAATCACTCATAATTAGCAGGTCACTTTTTTTGTAGGACTATTTATGCAAGGCACGGAGAGGATGGCATAAGAGAAAAGCCCTCTTGTTTAGAGAAAAATTGATATGTGTGTTTGGGATGAACATGATGATTAAAAACTATTAAAGAGGAAAATAAGTTATTAAGGATGAAGGAGTTCACTTAATTGTATATTTCCATATGTGCACTTTGATGGGCTGAAAGATACCACCCAGGAAATAGGTAGCGGACTGGTGAGAGTAGCTTTTCTCACTTCGGGAGAAATCAGTTCTCTTCGGCTAGGTTTTTAGAAAAGACACAAACACAGTAAGTCCCTTGGAAAATAACTCACGCCCTTTCCCCAGAGAAGTGATGGGCTTTTTGGCTTCAGGAGTTAAAACTAAAGTAAGAACTATATAATCTCACTTTTTAAATGACTACAAATATATTCTCAGTTTAGTCATGATGTGTCATGTGAACAATTTCTATTCTATCTCAGTTAGATGTTTGTCCAGTAAATAAATTAAAATATTCAAATTACTACTTAAAGCAGATCTTTTTGTTTGTTTGTTTTTGAAAAATGCCTTCAGAATATGTTATGCAATATTGACTTACAACAAATATTTATATGCTTTGTGTACACATGTGAGGTGTGTGTGTGTTGATATATGTATAGTAGTTTAATAGTCAAATAAATCCATGAACAAGGGGAAGAGACCAGAAGAACCAGCTATTGACTTACTGGATAGAAAACACAATATTTTTTTAGTAGCATACCAGAAATAACCAGAAATATTTGTATGCCATAATTTCTAAAATAATTTACAAAGCAAATTAAAGCTTCGGGTAACAATTAATGATGAATTAACCAGATTTACAAGTTCTAAATTTGTTAGTGAATATGCAAATCAGACATCAGCTCTATTGCCAGTTAGAAACAAAGCCAAAACATCTAGGTTTTTTTTTTCCTTTAATGCATGTTTTTCTGGTATAGTAGAAAGGATTCAGGGTACTTGAATTTGAAATCAAATCTGTAATATTCTTGCACTGCCTCCTACCTGATTCAAACATCTTTTTTAAGTTCCTCATCCAGCCGGTGACATAAGGTAGACTTTAGGAGCAACACAATCAGATTAAATTAATACACACTCACAAGAATGGCTGGTAGTAATTCACTTATGCAAGAATATTCCAAATATTAAAATATACAAGTAAAATTTAAGATGGATTCAGATTAATCTAAACGAAAGCTCACATACTTATGTTAGTGAAATTAATAACTATAGGTAGTTTGAAAATATTTAAGAGGCTCAGGGGTATATTGTAAATAACAACTGCCTTTAAGGAAGTAAATTCTCTTCTGCTTGGACTGCTTCCTTAAGTTATTACTGGTTTTCCCAGCATCTCTTCTTTCTCCATATACATGTATCTGTTCAGTATTTTTGTTTGTGGTATTATAAAAGTACTACATCAGTTTGTATATTCCATCTAAATTGCAAGTGGAAATAAATTAGTGATGATTCAGGATATACCTTCCAAGAGTGAATCTCAGACTGCCATACCCTATATAGCCAGGATTCCATATGAATAGAATAAAGATACATCTGTATTTGCCTGAGACAGTCCCGGCTCATGTATATTGTCTCAGTTTTCTAGTCCAGTTTAGCATTTGCGCCTGATTTTTTTTTATTCTTAAGTTAGTTAGTAGTAGTAGTAATTGCACTTCAATAAGCCATGATGAGTTTTATAGATCTTATTTGCATTTTTCATTTAGTACTATACGAAATGTATGTGCAGAAAACAAAATTCCCACTTTAGCACATGATAAAACATTAAAGATAAAGAGAGAGAACTTACATCTCTTTCTCTCAACACTTTCCAGTCACATATACGTGCATACTATAAGACAATCTTACCTCTCTTTCAGGGACAATATTCAGGGCATGTGCTGATGAAACCAAATACCCTTAGAATGAGTAACTAGTGACATCTAACTCCTTCAAGTCAGGGATGATGGTTGTAGAAGGATTTGATGCTCCTGTCCTTACTTGACACTTGGTGTAATAGCCAAATTTGCCTTAGACTGTGTGCACCATGAGCTGCAAGCAGGCCAGCCATCACTTTATCAATGAGCAGTGCCTGTGGGTATTGAGAAATTACAGAACAGCTTTACATGAAATACATATGGGAAGTACAGATTGAACAGTTGTATCATAGTTTGTAAAGAGAATGGTCAGAATGATCTTGATAACTGGTTTTGTCATTGATTTCAAGGTGCAAAACTAAGTATTTATATTATTGTTCATTAACTTATCTTTAAATTTTTCCATAAATCCTTTTAATGGCAATGACTTTTCCAAAATGCATATTTGGTAATATTTTATGTACTATATTTCATTTTTCAATAAAGTTTATGTGAATGTGTAAACTGCACAAAATGTCTATTGACATTTATTATCCACCATGGAGGATGTAGTAAAATCACAGATTGCATAAAAACTAGAAGACACAAATCAGCTGGAGAAGCATCAGCAATTACATTAAAATATGGTCAGATTTAACTTGTATTACTACAAAAAGTATATTTAAAATTATTCTATAAAACTTGATTTTTCATCTAGATTAAAGGATTGTTCTTTTCAGTTTATTCCTCGCACTTGCAATTTATTTCAGAGCAGTTTTTGCTCTGAAAGTGAATTATGTCAATTTAATATCATTAGCATTAGATGCATCAAAGACAAAATCGGTGGTGTTAGTGCCAATAACAGGGATATTTTTTTCATTCAATTTATTAAATCAAAGAAAAGATTTTGAATGCTCCTACTATTGAAGGTAAAACATCTGACATGAACATTACTGCTTTTTTAAATCCAGCTAAAGAGTCCAACACGTAAGTTGTATTTATTTGCTTTTATATTAATAATACAAATAGAATTTGGGTAGAGTACAGCATTATAGTTAGGCATTGTTTGTATTAAATTAATAAGCTTGTATAAACCTGGAATTGGTTGTTGTACAAACATACTTTATAATTGTGTTCAAGTAAGTTACATAATTCTGCTGTCTAAGTAGAATTTATAATTGTCAAAGTCTACAAATTTGACAATTAACTAGATTAATAGATGGATAGAGAAAGAGAGAGCGTTGGAACAGAAAAGTTGTGACAACTTTTCTCACTCATCGTAAGGGTCATGGCCAGCACTTCTATTACAGAAGACAAGTTAATAAGAAAATCACATAACAAACTTATTTAACCAAGCAAAGTTTTATGTGACTTGGGAGTTTTCAGAAATTAAGACATAAATGGAAAACAATCCCTTTTACAACAGCTACCTAAAAAAAAAGACACCTAGAAATGAATTTAACCAAGGAGTTAAAAAATCTTTATACTGAAAACTAGAAAACTTTGAGAAAAGAAATTGAAGAGGACACAAAAAAATTGAATGATATTTCATCCTCACAAATTAGAAAGATTAATATTGTTAAAATGCCCACATTACCAAAGGGATATACAGATGCAATGCACTCCCTCTCCAAATACCAATGACATTCTTCATAGAAATAAAAAAAAGATCATAATATTCATATGGAACCACAAGACACAAGGAATAGCAAAAGTAATCTTAAGAAAAAAATCGCAATGCTAGAGGCATCACACAATGTGACTTCAAAATATACTACAAAACTATAATAACCCAAACAGCATAGTATTGGCATAAAAACTTACATATCAATCAATGGAACAGAATAGATAGCCCAGACATAAGTTCATCTATTTAGAGTTCACTAATTTTGACAAAGGATTCAAAAACACATTAGGAAAAGAACAGTCTCTTTAATAAATGTTACTGGGAAAATTGGATATCTACATGCACAAGAATAAAACTGAATCCCTACTTTTCCCTAATTTACAGCAATCAACTCAAGATTAACCAAAGGCTCAAATGTAGTACCTCAAACTATGAAACTACTAGAATTAAAAATAAAGGAAACACTTCATGACATTGGACTAGACAGGAATTTTTTGGAGAAGACCTCAAAGACACAGGCAACCAAAGTAAAAATAGACCAATGGAATCGCAACAAACTAAAAAGATTCTGCACAGTAAAGGAAAGCATCAACAGAATGAAGGGACAACCTACAGAATCAGAAAAAATACTTGCAAACTATACATCTCACAAAGGGTAAGAATTCAGAATATATAAGGAACTCAAAAGACTCAACAGCAAACAAACAAACAATTCAATTTAAAAATGGGCCAAAGATCTCAACAGATAATTTTCAAAACAGGATATATAAATGTCCACCAAGTGTATAAAAAATGTTCAACCTCACTAATCATCAGCAATATGCAAATCAAAACCTCAATATCACCTCACTCCAGTTAGAATGGCTATTACGAAAAATACAAAATATAACAAGTGTTGGTGATGATGCAGAGAAAAGAGAACACTTACAGACTGTTGGCAAGAAAGTAAATTAGTACAACAATTAAAGCAAACAATATAAGAGTTCCTCAGAAAACTGAAAATATAACTACCATATGATCCAGCAATCCCAGTACTGGATATATATCCAAAGAGAATGAAGTCAGTATATAAAAGAGATATCTGTACTCCCATGTTTATTGCAACACCATTCACAATGGTCATGATGTGGAATCAACCTAAATATCCAACAATTGATGAAGGAATAACGAAAATGTGGCATATCCACAATAGAATACTAATCGGCCATTAAAAAAATAAAATCCTGGTACTCACAACAATGTGAATGAACCTGGAGGTCATTATGTTCAGTAAAATAAACCAGACACTGAAAGACAAATATCACATGTTCTCACTCATATGTGGAATCCAAAATGGTTGATTTCATAGAAGAAGTGAATTGAACAGTGGTTACAGAGACTGGGGTGAGTAGAGGAAAGAGGGCTTGGGAGAGGATCATCAATGGGTACAAAGTTACAATTAGAAAGGAACAATAAGTGCTTGTGTCCCATTCCACAGTAAGGTAACTATAGTCAGCAATAAGATATTGTCTATCTCAAAATTGCTAGAAGAAAGGACTTTGTATGTTCCCAATACAAAGGAATGTTTGAGCTGATGGATATTCTAATTACTCTGATTTGATTATTACACAATATATGCATGTATTGAAACATTGCATTTTACCCCATAAATATGTACAATGATTATGTATCAATTAAAAATAAAAGTATATTGAAAAGATAGAATATAAAACATAAATTTAAAATAAAAGAAATAAGGATTCAAAGACTCAGGGAAAATTGTCCACTTTTATGCATAGATTCAATGAAGAATGGACAGCCCTGAAGAAATGTGATTGCACAAAAAAGTATGATTTAATGTTAATAGACTGAGTGGGAAAACCCAGCAAGACCTTTCCAGATTGCTTTTGGCCTCTGTTTAACATTCCTTCTTGAAATGATTTGGCTGTGTTCCCACCCAAATCTCATCTTGAATTGTAGCTCCCATATTGGGACATAATTGAATCATGGGGGCAGTATTCCCCATACTGTTCTCGTGGTAGTGAACGAGTCTCACGAGATCTGATGGTTTTATAAGGGGAAACACCTTTCGCTTACCTCTTATTCTCTTCTCTTCTCTGCTACCATGTGAGACATGCCTTTTGCCTTCGCCATGATTGTGAGGCTTCCCCAGCCACGTGGAACTGTGAATCCATTAAACCTCTTTCTCTTTATAAATTACCCAGTCTCTGATATGTCATTATTAGCAGTGTGAATATGGACTAACACATTTCTTCCTGGCTATGAGCCAGAAACTCTGGGATGAGTGTCTTATGACCTGTGATCAGACAAGGTAGACAGGAGAATTTCCTACAGCTAAAACACAAAAAGGCAGGAGAAAGTTAGAGTAATATTTCTAGGTGTTATTTTTAGAGATGGAGTCTCACTCTGCCTCCTAGGCTGGAGTGCAATTGCAGGATCATGGCCAACGGCAGCCTCCAACACCTGTGCTCAAGTGATCTTCCCACTTCAGCCTTCTGAGTAGCTGGGACTACAGACATGCACCGTGAAGACTGGTTATTTCTAGTTGTTATGGCTGGTTTTGGGTGAGAGAGGTTCTAGTTTCTATGACTTTCTTTGGGGAAGGAAGAACCCTGGTTTGTGTGACTTGTGTCAGGGATGAAAGAGGGGTGGGAGACAAAAGAACAGGAAGTCAGAGAGAGACCTTGCTTCTGAGGCTGCTTCTGAGGCTTTCCAGTCTCCTTTATTTCAGAGTACTCAGCATGCCAAAGTGCTGCATTTTGGATATGATTTTCTGAGATCCAACAATAGACAGATAGGTATATGGAAAGATAGATAGATAGACAGATAGATAGATAGATAGATAGATAGATACATACATACATACATACATACATACATACATAGATACATAGAAACATAGATACGTAGATAGATGAGAGGGAGAGATGATAGATAGACAGACATAGATAGATAGATAGATAGATAGATAGATAGATAGATAGATAGATAGATGATAGATAGATTAGAAAAATAGCATAGTAAATGAGTGGTTTGTGATGAAGCTAGCATTCAATACAAAATTTGGTGAACATGGCAGTTTATAATTTTTCTCATTGCTGCCCATCCTTAACCAGAATTTAGAAATGTCTGAGGTTGTGAAAGACTTTTAAAAATCAATGAAAACATCCCTCGATGGCACAGAATTATTTTTAAATAAGCTTCTGCAATTATAGTTGTGTATAGTTCAAAATAAGCTTGGAGATTTTTAATCAAAATAATAAACTAATGCATTGTAAAAATCTTCGGCTCTTCAAGCTTTTAGCAAATTACAATTATTGGGGAAAAAGCATACAAATAGGAAGTCACTGAAAAGTATCTGCTCAAAGCAGGTGAGTAGCTAAATAAATAAAGAGGGCAGTTTGAGTATATAAGATTTAATATTAAAATTCTATGGAGACTCTGTGGACTGTCTCCACCTAGGGACAAACTTTTAGTTTAAACTCTTTTTAAAATTAGATAAATTTCATATCTAATACAACATATAAAACTATAATATATTTTATATTATTGTATAATTTATAATATATAAATATATACTATATAAACTGTTGTATACTATATTTTATGTAATATATAAAACGATTCTGCTTTTTTAGTGTTTACATAGTAAAGATATTTTTAAATTTTGCTTTCATATACTCAATTATATTATTTTTGTTTTTAGTTATAATTTTATCCTTGAAGATAGTATTTAAATAGAACTGTACAAGATATATGTAATATAATTGATAAATCATAATTAGAATATGACAAATATAAATTAAAAAGGAAATAAGTTTATAATCAATAAATCATTTGCAAATTAGTAATTTTTATTTTTAGCATCCCTATTTTACTCAAAGACTTGTCCAAATTTAGGTGATAATATAGTATTCTCTACATATAAACATCATACTGACAACAATCAGGAATACTAATCAAATAAAGAGTCTTATGAGGATAAAAGAAAGCCCAGTTATACCCACGTATTGAATTCTTTCTTGTCAGTTGTATCTTTATATAAATACTTTTTGGTACATTCTTGGAAGATGCAGGACAACCTTGCCTCCAAACGCTCTGGGTTCCTAGTAGCTTAATCTTGGGAGCCACGTTAATAGGTCAATGTTCTTGCCAAACACATACATGACTTATTCTATTCACATTAACTGAATGTGCACATATTAATTGCATGTTAGTCATTTCTTAAGTACCAATTATATTATTTTGCTTTCTAACTTTACCAAGATAAAGATACACAATTCATTCCCAATTAAGGATTTTACTTACGGCACTTTTAGAGTCAGTGAACAGACCTAGGTATGTCAATCAGAAATGGCAAAGTGGAAATTCAGTAGCAAAATTGGAAAAAAATATTAGCCATACTCTTGCCTTTCTATACAACCCATTTGCCTCTTCATGTGTCAGTTAGAAACAGTTATTTTTAATCTATGCTTTAGGATACATCCAGTTTATGGTTTAAGAAGAAAATTATTGTGGTTTTTTTTTCTCTTTTCTATTGAAAGCTTCTTAGCTGACTTCCTCCACCCTCCTTAGAGTTTAGCTAGCAAGTCATTTTAGAACAAAAGTTTTGGTGAGCAAGTCTTATTCTAGCTCTTTTCGTTGGCAGAATACTTACACCGCTGAAGGCATCTCAGCCTCTGCTAACTACTGATTTTAATGGATTTTGTTGGCCATTCCCAGTCCATCTGTCTGCAATAAAACAAAGATTCCTTCAACCCCTATTGGAATTTCAGAGCTATGAAAAGTCAGAAAATACCAACTGGGAGATTACTTTACCTCCTTTTAGGGGATTAAAGATTAAAATGTTCTTCTGGGATTAATTTATGTTCATCTAACATTTTGAATAGCTACTTTCCTCAAAACTCTGGAAAAAAATCTCCTTTCCAGTGAAATGTCCCCCTCACAAACACAAAGACATTAGAAAATAATAATGTAAAACATGGTCTAACAATCCCATAAAGAGAAATACTGTAATAAGATCCAATCCATTCTTGAAAAGCTCTGAGATAACATCCTTGCTTCTCTTCTTCATTTGTTTTAAAGATACATATTCCATTTTAACCGTGCACTTATTTAACTGTCCTCCAGTAAGAATGCAGTTATTATTTTCCTTCTGCATATCATTTTACCAGGAAACCAAAAGAGAACAGAAGGGTGTTAACTCTATGAATTCTTAGGCCAAATTCAAGTTATGTTTCTCATTCACTAACCAAGGTTATAATTCTGCAATATTTCTGCTCTCAATTCCTGATAGAAGGAATGCGGGAGAAATATTTTATTCTAAATTATCATGGAACTTCCAAAAATCTGTAAGCGGATTGTCCGAAGGCAGAGACACCGAGATCCTGGATGCTTAGAAAAAGTGTAAGTAGATTTCAATTGGTCTATTGTGACTGAGATTTTGAAAACAATTCCGGACTCCCTCTGACTTCCTTGATCCTTAACCTCTTCTCCCTACCCACTGGGGGCAAAGTAGGCTCCCAGCTCCAGAGCTGTGAGCCTTTAGTTTCTGGAACACTTGCAGATTTAAGCTTAAGGAAAACAAATGCCAGGATGTTGTAGCTCCCATGATTTATTTCTTTATTCATTATTGTTAATATTTTTCTTCTCCATCATAAATGCCTGGAAACTGCCATATGAAATCTAAGGAATGTTATTACTCAAACAACAAAGGGAATAGAACAACTTAATGTATTTTATCATTTTACAGGAGGCAAACTAAACTGAATAAGTACCATGCATCATAAAAAGAACCATATTTTTTAAAAGCAAAATAGAGAGGTGCTAATAAAAATGAAGGCTTTTCTATTTCACTCAATCCCCTGCAGAGAAAGAAAAAGGAAGCAATGAAGCTGAGGGGCTCTGCACTCTGAGCCAGGGATCCCGCACAGATGTCTAGGTATTGCTTTTCAGTTTTCCCTTCCAAGGTCAAGGGGGAAACATGCCTATATGGGACAGTTGAGACCTTCCTAAAGGTTTGGTGGATTATGTGAACCTATATCAGAGGACGAGGAGAAGGGGTGCTTGGGGCCAAGAATGTTCATTGCCAAAAGTCTGGTGCTCCTGCTGAGAGAGCCTGTCCCCAGTCTGGTAATCTCTCAGTTGACTTTTCCAAAGCAGCCCAGTGTCTGTGACTGTTGCCATTAGAAACACCGAGAAAATCCCGGCAGGGATTACCTTGCTAGCTGCTGATGAGTGAAGGAGTAATTAGGCACAAGTAGTTCCCTGACAGCAGCTGCAAAAAAGGCACTGGCTTCCTTCTGGAGAGAATTTCCAATGGCACTAATGTTATGACACACAGGAGATGCACTGCCCTCCATATGGAATGAAGCCAAGCCATCAAACTCATCTGATTTAGGACTGTGAACCTGAATTCCTATAGAGATCTCAAAAGAACAAGGTCAAGACTTCTAGTTTGAAGTAATTCAGCATGTCTTTTTCTACAGCTGCGGATTTCCTTCGGAATGGTCTTTAATGTTAGGACATCTCTGGGGTTCTGCTCATAAAAGAAAAAGACACAGATGTTTCTTTTAATGCCCTGACTACAGAGTTGATGGGTCAACTCACCATATTCTGCATATTTAAAAACATGATGTGGATATTCTTTCAGGAAAAAAAATTCCAGGGGATGTCACTTAGTATTTTATATTAATGGTTTTCATTGGAGAATTACCTGATTAAATAGTGAAATAGACACATGTGTGTTGCTGCTGATCTGCAAGCCACCAGGGACACAGAAGACAGTGGACAGTTGAAAAGAGCCAAGGACAAGGAAATATATCTGAGGATGGGACATACAAAGTGCAGCCAAGTCTGTGACGATGCCAGAAGGAGTTAATTCGAATTTCATATTGAAAAGGTTTTCTTTTATCTTTTCCTGAAAGAGTACAATAGAACAGATTTTTACCAATATAAAAGACAGAACCAAGTGTTGAATGGGAGTGTGCATATATGTGTGTGTTGAAGGCTGGCACTGAGACATAAAAAGTGTATTTATAAACAAAATTTGAGTAAGTCTCCCTCACTGGAAGAAATAATCAATTTTGGAGACAGAAAAATGAATATGCTGCTAATAGATGAGCTTGATTTTCGACTTTACAAATGTCATTTCATATTTGGCCAGCAGGAGGTATACTTTGCAAAGGGCTCAATTATAAACTAGCCCTGTACAGTGGGCCTATAAATCAGCTTTGGTAGTAGTTTGAATTATGTTCTTAATCATGTAAGGATACTTTTGCTAGAAACTATTCTTTCTCGTATTTCTGGCAGTCTCTTTTATTTATGGGCATGCTGGAATCTGGCCAAAGCTTTTCTCCTAGGTAAAATGACAACATCTTAATTAGGAATGTTTGGTCTGTGGCTTTAGTTGCCAAAGAGCAGCCCCATTGTTCTAACACACAGACATCCATCATCAGTTCACTCCCAATGCCTGTAGCCTAGTGGTAGAAGCACACGGCTGAAAGGCATCTGAGTCATTTTTTGGATTCTAGCCCTCATCTAGTTGTATGGAAAATGGCAATCACACTCTCTCTGAAGCTTAGCCGTGTCATCTTTCAAGTGGCTACCCCAGTTCCTAGCAGTTTTTTTGTCAAAGTTAAATAACTTTAAATCAAAGAAATCATTTTTTTAAAAGGACATGGAATTTAAAAAAGGTGGTATTAATATTATTATTATTTGAGATAATATATCAAAATTCTCAGGTAAGTAATAAAGATGCTGTATTTTTATTCCAAATATTAATTCCTTAGAAGTGTACAGAGAATCTGAATTTCTTGTAGGATAGGGTGGGGCTATGGTCTACTCATCTTTGAAGCCGCAGAGAAAGCATACTATGGGATCAAGAAATATTTATAAATGCAAAAGAGAAGGCCACAGCAAAACAAAAGCAAGCAAGGAAGGTAACTAGAAAACTGCACTCAGAGAAAGCTACAAAATTCCCATTTTTAGAGATGCATGTAGATGAAAAACTTTTTTACTGTTTTGGCTTCCAAACACAGCAATTGTACCTTAAAATAAGAAAATGAGCAAATATCTAAGAAATGTCCGAATACATTTTTCAAACATTTCAAATATAAAGAAACAGACAATTGTTTCTCATTTTTATATATCTTCTCATCTAAGAATTTCTTAGGATGGTAAAAGAAACGTAAAATGAGTGTGTACGTGTGTGTGTGAGTGTATCTCTGTTGTGTGTGTGTGCTGTTGTAAATGTGAGACTGCTGTGTGTGTCATTGGAAGTAGGAAGAGCTCACAATTCAGGACAAATGTGAGAAAGTATTGGTCTGTCTCATATTTTAGTGATTTCAGAAATACGGAAAAATCGGCCGGGCATGGTGCCTCACGCCTATAATCCCAGCACTTTGAGAGACCGAGGCGGGTGGATCACGAGGTCAGGAGATCGAGACCATCCTGGCTAACACGGTGAAACCCTGTCTCTACTAAAAATACAAAAAAAAAATTAGCCAGGCGTGGTGGCGGGCATCTGTAGTCCCAGCTGCTGGGGAGGCTGAGGAAGCAGAATGGCATGAACCTGGGAAGCGGAGCTTGCAGTGAGCTGAGACCACACCACTGCACTCCAGCCTGGGTAACATGGAAAGACTCCATCTCAAAAAAAAAAAAAAAAAGAGAAAAAGAAAAAGAAAAGAAATAAGGAAAAATCCAACACTCTGAAGTACACACCAAGCTACACGATTTGTGACAAAATCTTTTGATACTATGAAGATTGGCAGTTTAACTTCAAACTTTATTCAGAAGTATTTAAGTCATCAAGGCTGCTACCTTTGTCAAATTTCTTAGAAGTGTAAAGCAAGTGCTCTTACGAAAGACATGGGCAAATATAAATACCTAATCTGCTGCCACTAGGTAAAAATGCTGAATTCTGGAAGAGCTCCTAAATGATGCCCTGAGCCACAATAAAAAATGATGCATAGATCAAAAACATTGAAATATGCTTTAGATTAAGAAGAACAACTCCTTATTAGTAGTGTTGTCAAATCTGGTATCACTTACCAGGATAGCAACAGCTAGTGAAATGTAAGTACTACTTTCTCGAATCTAAAACATTTAGAAAGATAAAAAACTAAAGGAAAGATGTCACTTCTGCTGTTCTTCACCCATTTCTGTTGATCATGTTTTCAACAATTAAATGCCTGGCCACCTTTACCTTTTTCTGGAAATTAAAACAAAATATAATTGATAGCCTAAGTGTTCTCTGTTTTTTAAAAACTTCTTATTTTAAAGTAAGTCAACTCTTAAGAAGTTACACACATAGTATAGCAAGTTCCTGTGTACAGTTCACCCCACTCTCCCCAGTGATCACATCTTATGTAATCATAATGCATTGTCAAAACCAGTAAATTGATATTGGTACAAATCTGTTAACTCAAGTATGGGCCTTCTTCTGATTTCACTAGTTTTTACATGTGCTCTTTTTCTCCCTCTTTTGGGAATCTTCGAGTTGCCTAAATCTCTGACTGGTTATCAGTAATAAATATCATGTGATACAGAAACAAATCATTGACCAGCAGTGACATTAAAATGAGCAATGCTAATGCATACACCCCATCTGTTTCCACTTCACAAGGTTTCTGACTTCAGTCTACTTAATCATTCCTACCCTCTACTCTCTTCAAACCTCCCCCACCAGCACCAGTATTCAGATAGCAACCGCCTAAAACAAAGTTTGACATTTTTGAGTGTTTTATCTTTGATAAGCTCAAGGGGCCATTTCTACAAATTCTAGAGGCCCTTTCTGACACTAATAGTGACAAACTAAAGAAATGAACAATTTATAAATCTAAGAACAATATTTTCTTCTAACTTGTGGATATTTCTTGTAACAGTGACTATTTCTACTCGGAGAACACCTGGGTTCAACTTGCTAAGGAACAATGAATGTCATTATTTGGAATAGAAAAAGTAGTCTAAAGAGACTCTCCTATCACTGATTGAGCACCAGACAGTACTTTGGGAATGATCCTTGAGGAAGATATCCTTTAATTGTGTCATATTTTAAAGAGAGAGAGAGAGAGAGAGAGAGATTACCATCATTTGTAGACATTTAAAACATCAGTACATCATAGGTATTCTTGTGATTGAATTGTTAATAATCATTGCAATTAATCATATCATTAGAAGGATTTGAAAAGGCTTAATAAAGGGATCATGGACCATAGAGAAGACAGTGGATAGGTTAAAAAATCATCATTATACAAAAATGGAGGAAAAATAGACATGATCCCTAAAATCGTGTGATCTAGATTGATGATTTATCAAATTGGAGACAGACATCTCTTGGCCCATTTCTCTAAACTTCTTCAGCAGGAAAGAGAACAAGGCCACTTTTCATAAGCTACCAGCTAGTGATATAAAAGACAAAAACTAGGACTTTTTAAAGATAAATGTCCAAATATTTTTTAAACTCCTGGAACACTAGAGCACCTTTTGGGAGACATATGATCTCCTTTAACTACCTATATATCTAACAAAGACAGAATTATTAGAAGAGATAGCAATAAATCATTCTACCTTCTTAACCCTACTTTCCCCAAGCCTAGACCAGTCTAGTTAATAGCATCTATTTTCACTTCATTCCCTCTTCTATAAATGAAGCCAATATTATTGGACTCTGGCAAGTCTAGGTGGGTAGTTGTTGCTGGAAGAGAGGCAACATCAAGTTAGAGGACCTACAAGGTTAGGTTTATGACTGTGCAACATTTAAGTTGTTTTGACAACATATATTGCCAGGAGCCTACAAGTAACAAAGAGAATACATAGCTTTGTAGAGAGATTTTGACCTGTAATACATAGAAATACTAAAGAGTACTTCTGATGAGGTAGCATGAAAACATTCATGCCAATCCTAGGCACAAAAGACATTGAAATAGAAGAATAATTTGGCATCTTAACAGTGAAAGGAAATTTATAGAGCACTGTTAGTCAACTGGGCCTTTTTCCTTTGAGGGAACTTTGGAATCTACAAATACAGAAGCTTAGGGCTTCCATCATCTTATACTTGCTGTCATAGAAATTTGGCCAGCTAGTTTTATTGGACTGTAGATGGTAGGTGATAAATTACTGGGCTCAAGATGCCTTGCATTTCAGGCTACAGAATTCAATTTTGAAACAGAAGGCTTTGTTGGATATTATCTCAAATCTAAAGAGCAGCTACAGGCAATCAGAATTTCTCGGTAGGCCAGCCATGATAGCCTTTAGCCTTTGTATTTGTTAGAATTAGCATATGTAGGTTTATTTTATGAGGATTCATTTATTATTTGTTAGTCATTAAATCAATGATAACATACCATCTGCTATGTGATAAAAAACAAATCAGATATGAAAAAAAAAAAAAAGAAACAACCCTTTATTTGCCAGGGTTTGCAGTCTGGGTTTAGGTAGGCAAGCACGCATTTGTCATGGAGAGTTCAGAGTACTGTGACAACATGGATGCTGTCGAAACACAGCCAGGTTAGCTAACTGCGGAGCGGGAGAAGGCGATACAAGGGCCTCCCAAGACTCTGACACTCTGAGATTCATTGCATACAGCATGAAAAATGAACTTTTTCAATGCTTTGTTCATAATTATCTCTTTTCTCTGTCCCAAGAGCAGTTGTTTTTTATATCTTTCATAAAACATTTGCATTATATCATCTTTTAATTGATATTATTCCATCGTCCCTGTTACATGGGGAGCCCTATGGAGGCACAAACCTGCTTCCCCAGGTCTCTCCAGTTGTGAGTTCAGATGAGGTCACATTGGCAACACATGTCACGGGTTTCTGCACCACCTGTGTATGCACGTTGGTGGTTGGTGCATAACTCAAATTCACAAATAGTGATTTCTGAGTGTGCTCAGAGATGATGTTTTCTAAGCTCACGTGTAGTTGTTCCACATAATATCCTGCACCCCACCTTCTGTAATTGCAGTCTGCCACTTGCTGCACCTGCTGTATGAAGCATCTCTCCACCACTGCTGGTTCCTTCCTGCCAATGACGACACGAATGCCAAGTGTACTGTTTCTCAGCATTCTCCAAGCTATATGACTCCTGCTCTCAGGTCCTACTTTGATCCTCGAGCAGTGATGCTGCTGCCTGGTTGTGGCCTTGGGTCACTCGGTCTCAAATGAAAGAGCTCCACTTCTTTGACTGCACATACTGTCTTCATGTGTGTGTGCAACCCTTGAGGCAGGGCTTGGAGACTTGTGCCGTGCTTTCCTCTCCATTCCTCGCCTGTTCCCCAGAATCGTAACCACTGCTGAGTCTAACAACTTTTTCCCTTTTGTAAATCAGTTCTTACAAACTGACACCTGAGGGGGCCACTCCATGTACTATTTTATTAGGCATTGTCCTTAGGCTCAGCCTGGATGCCTGCTACATTCGCATTACTACTATGTCCTGCATGAAGACCTTTATATAGTCTCTTTTCAATCAATAGAAAAGTTTACTAATTAATTCATAACCACATTCAATATGAAATAGCACCACCTAATATCATGCAGTTGGAAAAAAAAAGGGACTTTGTCCTATACTCAGAAATCAAAGCAAATAAATGTGAAAAAAAAGCGTGAAGAAAAACTGCAAGCCAGCGTGCCAGAAGAATAACAATGTGGCAGTAATATGTGTCTGCCAAACTGCCATCTCCATGAATTAATCTTTCATTTCATCTCTGGATTTACTGTCACACTTCGGCTGGGAGTACAGTTATGAGTGAATTGAGATTCTTTTATATTCATTTCTCATGCTACAATATAATAAACATTTTTATCGCCAAAGTTTTCTCAATGAATATGTTATCAGGAATCACAGAATTCATCTCATAGTTGACTGTAGGGAATCAAAAAGAAGCAACATTCTTTAAAGTATGGGGTACATGACACAGGTTTATGTAAAATCCATGTGAATATATTAAATACCATCAAACACACACACACACACGAATCAGTCCCTAGTGCTTTATAAGTGAAAATAACTCCATTCAATGCTTTAGATTCTATCTTAAATTTTTCCTTAAATAACTGATTTATCCCTCATTAAAAAAGGTCTCATTAGCTGTTAATCCTGATTGATATGAGGAGCAGAATATTGGTTTCCTTTTACTGAGAAACTGGTATTGTACATAAATGTGGTGAATATATCATGCTATAAGGATAATGCTTAATTGTAGTATTACTACTACATACTACTACATTACTACTACATAGTAGTAATGGCCAACATGGAATGATGTTGTGGCCAAACCCAGAATCAAGTGATGGAGAAATATACTCTCCCCATGATGATGTCTTGTCAAATGTATGGAAGAAAAGACTGAAGAATCCAGTATATCCATCTACCACTTCATAATTTCATGTCATGTTTCTAACTCTAGTCTGCTTTTCTGATGAAGAAACATGATTTGAGAGACTCAGTGTTTTATCCAAGTCATAATCAAGAATAAAAAAAATACATGTTCACTGTAATAATTCCCTAAGTATAAGATAAGGCGCACTGGCAGGCTCCATTGAATCATCTTGAAAGGCTGAAAACACATCCACAATTTCAAGTATTTTCTTTCAAGTTTTTACAGAAGGCTGATAATAACTCTATAATGTTTTAGTTTTGAATAACATTAAGAGGGCACATATTGATAAGCCACCAAGCAGTTACTGAAGTACTGAAAGCAGGTCTTGCAGAACAATGTGCACATCGTTCAAGTTGACTGGAGATTTTAAGTTCAGTACTACAAGAAGTCTGAGTGTCATACCACATTAGACAGCTTTGTGAAGATTCTAACACATTGCAAACAAAGGGAAAGTAAGATACCTTAAATTCGGGGCAAAGACTCTTTGATGATCAGTATTGTTTTGAACTAAAAATGCTTTGGAATTGCTGTTTTACTTGCTTTTCAACAGTTACAAATAACTGTTCATTTATATTCATCATCATTAATTTTCTTTGTTGTGTGCTTACTGATAATGTTTACACTGTTAGTAAACATTTTTGCAGCAATAGCATTTTAGGAATAATTTTTTTTTTTTTTTTTGAGACGGAGTCTCTCTCAGTCTCGCGCCCAGGCTGGAATGCAATGGCGCGATCTTGGCTCACTGCAACTTCGCCTCCCGGGTTCAAGAGATTCTCCTGCCTTAGTCTCCCAAGTAGCTGGGGTTACATGCGTGTGCCTCCACACCCAGCTAATTTTTATATTTTTAGTAGAGACAGGGTTTCACCTTGTTGGTCAGGCTGGTCTCAAACTCCTGACCTCATGATCCACCCGCCTTGGCCTCCCAAGTGCTGGGACTACAGGCATGAGCCACCGCACCCAGCCCAGGAATAATTTTTTAATAAAACTATTTTAAGGCACAGTGATTTTTTTTTTCAGAAAATAATCACTTACAGTTCTGTTTCTGTTGCATATATGTACAGTTTTCTCTCACACACACACAGACACATACACACACATATACATACATACACACATACAGATGCACTAACACATACACACACCAGAAAGGAGGGTGCAAAATGGCAGTTTTCATAAGAGAGCTATTTTTCTTTTGAAAAGTAGGAAAGTAGGGGTGGACTGATTAGAACAGGGTGGCATAGAGTTGTGTTTAGCCCAATGGGATGTAGTTTGAGAGCTGCTATTATAGATCAATGTAGACACTGTGATTAGGTTAGATCAGGGAAATTTGTAAATAAAGCCCTACAGCTGAAACTATTTCCAGTGCTCTCAACAAAGTGGCCCTAATTTTACCTCTCTGTTTCATTTTACTGTAGGCAACATCCCTGATTACATATTTAATTTTCTGGCAACCTGGCAATGTGTTTATGCACTTCCTAAATTATTAGTAAGAAGCCAGTAATTTGGTCAGTTGTCCAGATGTTTCTAATCACATACACACTTCTAAACACATAGACGTTTGATATCAGTGATTGAATTTTTCACTTTTGATCCAGATGTTTTTGTGTTAATTAGTTGTACTGATTATTATGAATTTGACTTTTCCAACACTATGTTATATAGAGTAAAAAAACTCATCAGTTTTATTTCTTTTACATCTCTCATCTCAAAGTTAGAAAATGGCTACAGAAAGCCCAAAAAGATTTAACAGGATAAACTGGGATTTATGAAGTTTCTTCACAAAAGCAAAAGAATGATGCTCACAGTGTATAATAAATTGAATAGTTATTTACCTTTGCATCTTATCATCGGATGCTATATAATATTCTTTGAACTGACTTGGTAGAGAATTATGTAAGGTTTCTACATGTTAAGTCAAGTCTTTTAAAACTTGTATGACTCTTAACCCACAAGCATAAGATTTGTTATATTGATGTCTTCAAACATTAAATCATGTGTTAGAATAGAGAGTAAAGTGATAAAAATCCCTAGGTTTTGAGCCCAGGAGACATGCTTCAGATATAATTTTAAGAATTGTGTAGTATGGATAAGTCCCAAGCTTTGGTAAAACTTAGTTTTCTAACAAGTGACATAGGAATGAACCTTACTTTGTAAGATGTTTATGATGATTAATGGTGGTATATGAACAATGATTTGTATTAAACTCTCTCAATAAACAATAGCTTAAAAATTTATTACTTTCACTTCCCCAAATTGGGAAATTAAATGTTTCATAGGAAGTCACCACATAAATTGGGAAATTAAATGTTTTATAGCAAGTCACTACATTGGTTCCAGGAATAAGAAAATGAATGAATTCATTAAAATGGCTATTCCTTCATGTTTACCCACTTTTTAACTTTCACATCTCAATCTTGTGGGAATCAGTCCAGAAAGTGTTATGATGGGACAGCTGGATTACACAAAGGAGAAGAAAAAGATCATGGGAAAGAGAACGAAATAGGGTATGTAAGCAATTAGAATCATGGTTAAAAGGGAAAATGTTGAGGTCATAACTAGTAGAATCCATATCCTAACTGCTACTCTCTTTTATTCCCAGAAAAGCAAAGGCTAATTCTCAGCCTTTTATAGATGGGAACTCAATATCAAAAGGGCTGATTCTTCACACAATGTCTGAATTAACAGTAAAGACTCGCTTACAACTGGAGGGAGTTAAAGAAAAAACTAGCACCAAACTCCATCTTTTTGCAATCAAACTATATACAAATTCTATTTATGTGGCAAAAATATGAACTGATGTTCTTGATGTTCATTTTCAACTTTTTTATGTATTCCAAAGTGGAAAAATACTGTATAATGTCAGTGTTTTTGAATTTTGTTTCGCACAATTTCACAAAAGCTGAAACTAAAAGTAAAAATAATTCCATCATTATTTTAAAAGGGTATACTGAGATACTGTAGTCATGGATACCAAGTCATTGTAATTGATGAAGGCACATGACTCAACTGGTGGGTTACCAACTGGTACAAAAGAATTAAAGAAGTTAATTGGGTTTAGATATAGTATGTATGTTCTTAATATTTTTATAATTACACACATACACTCTCATATATGGATATATACAAATGCATACATACATGTAAATAGGCACTTGTGAAATATAAATACATATATTTATAGGTTTCTTTTCCTTCAATAATTTATTTCTTCAGTTGATTTACCTAGCAGATGTGACTTATTTCATATTATTCTGCTTTTTTTACAGTATAATTCTTCTTTCAGTCATTTACTGAGGTATAACAATGTACTCCAAAACTTACTGGCTTAAACAACAGCGATTTCACTTTTTTATGAATCCTCAATCTGAGCTAGGTTTCTACTGATCTTGCAGAGGGTCACTGATGTGGATATGTTTTTCAAGTCAGCCTGAGGCTGGGCTCAGTGTCTGTCTTTGCAAGTAGTCTCAGGTATTGTCCTTCTATATGGCCTCTCCATGTGGCATTTCTACCAAGATAGCAGAACTTCTTACATGAAGGCTCAGGATTCCCAAGAGCACCAAAAATGGAAGCTGTGAGGTTGTTTTAAGGCTTAAGCTAGAAACTGGTTAGCATCACTTACAACATATTCTCCTGGTTAAAGCAATTTATAAGACCAGCTTCAGATTCAGGGGAGGAGAGGTAGCATTATATTAGCTATGAATTTTAAGAGTTATAAATGCTGGGAGGCACAATTTATTTGGGTCCACCATCATTCCCTCTGTTTCCTAATTATTCATATTTCTCTCACATTAAAAATTCATCAACTCCTTCTCAAAATACCCAAATATCTTATCCCATTGATGCACCAAGCTCGTTCTTAACATCTTAAATAACATCATGTAAATTATATCTAGGTAAAAATGACGCTCTTGAGTACAATTCTTTCTCTATCAGAAGACCTTTGGTTAAAGAGACATGTGATCTTTCCAACACCCACCCAGCATACAAGGGTGAGACAGGGATACAATAGACACATCTACCTAAATGTGTGTGCAGGAGTGGGAGAGAGGGGAGATGGGAGGCGGAGTCCTCAGTAGTTCATAGTAATTCTGAAATCCACATAAGGTCACATCACTTACCAAAACATGAGAGGTTCAGTGCAGGTCCTGCTGATCACCACACAGAATACCAATCACCAAGACAACAAGTGTTGCTAGGGAAAAAGGTTTTATTGGGTGCTGCAGCTAAGGAGATGGGAGATTAGTCTCAAATCCATCTCCCTGACTAAAATTAGGAGTTAATATAGCAGAAATATAATGACCTGCAGGAAAATAGGAATTAGGAAAAAGAAAAGTTGGTCAACAGGAAGCAGGTGGTCAGTTAGACAATCATGATGGTTGAAGGGTCTGACATCTTATTGTCATTGTAAATTTCAGCTCCTTGATACCATCTGAGAGGACTGATGCTTGGTTTTCTAAGAAAGAAACTCAGATAAGACAAATGTTACTTTCTTAAGTTTTAAGACTGGGGAGATCAATTTCTATGTTTATTCAAAAGAAACCCGATAAATGTTGGTTCTATGGGACAACTGGGCTGGATTCATTACCATCCTTCTCCCTTACTCTGGGGTGGACAATGTAAGATGGTTAAGACTCATTTCTGTTCCATTTCACCTAGAAGTGATTCTCCTTGTTATTTGATTTTGTAATCTGGGCCCTTGACTCTTATCCAGTATGTTGTCCATCTGCTTCCTTACATTAGAAGTTGAGGGGCCCAGAGCCTTATTTGCATCTTGAATTGCCTCTACCCCTTGAGACTAAATTATTATAATTCCCTTAAAAACTTTGAGGGCCTTAAAATTTGAATTACAATCCATTCCATTAGACAAAAACTATGCCCACAAATTTCTCCAAGATAGGCCCAGCTCCGCTTCAACCTAGAGTCATGAAGCCATGGAACAACATATTTAATATGTCCAGAATTCCTTTTTCTAGAAGAGAATGCCTATAAGGCCTTTTGTTAATAGCATTAGGAGCTCCATATTTGTCTAAGAGGGTCTGAAAGGCTCTGCCTAAAGTCCTTATGAAGGCTTTATAAACAGTTTTAAAGACACACCTTTACTTGATATTAATCCTAACTTTACATTTGATTTTTACCCTAGATGAAGATGCTGCGAAAGATAAATTTTTATTTTCCAACTTAGAAAGTCCAGATCAGAGATGTTTCCTATAGATTTTGATCGAGAACAAAATAGTTGCTTCTTTTGTTCATCACTATCTTATAACTTCTCAGACACTAAAATGAAGTCAGTGAGCATTTGAAGCATTCTGCCTGGAAATCCTTGCACAATTCAAAAGTTAATTATAAACATCTTCTGTTGTCTGTATCACCATAGATGACCACTTCTGTAGTTATTTTGTCAGTAAATAAAATGGTGAGTGTCCTTTCTAAACCTCCAGTGACATATATTGATTTCTCTGCCTGCAGCAATAGTCTCCTTACAGTTTTTTAAATGAATTTATTTATTTTTTTAATTGGCAAATTAAGTCTAATTCAATACAACAAATAGAAAAATATTTCCTAAATAATCTGAGTGACGGAATGCCCTAATTCATAATTTCTTTTAGAAATCTTAAAAGAAGATTGTATTTTAGTGAAATGACCCTGAAACAGCTAACACTCAGTACTCAACTTCATTGGCAAATTAATAAATATAATTAATTGAAAATTCTCTTCAAAATCTAATTCATTCCTTATTTTCTGTTTTTAAACTGATAACTTACAACCAGATTATTAACAATTGAAACATACCACACATAGATAAAATACCAGACATTAGAATAAGTGCAAGAAGAATTTATATCATCTTGCCAGGTTAAAAAAAAACTTACTAATATTTTCAAAACACCCAATAATAAAAATACCAGCCAACAAGTCATTTTGAGCAGAATCATTAGTACAGACACAATTTACCAAATAAATTACCATTATTTATCACTAAGAAGGGGACCTATATCAGTCAAAATTAGTATAACTAATTTTGAAAAAACTCAATTTAAACAATAAAAATCTATTATAGTGGCAATTTTTTGTTTTTGAGAAGTTGTAATTTGCTAAGCTCTGTGCAAGGAGGAGGATGCCTTTTATTTCTCCACTTACAGATGAGATTTTTTAAAACATAAGAAACTAGACAAAAAACAGACTGCAAGGTCCAAATCCCAAATCCAATGTCTATGCACTTAACTCCCAATCTTGCTATCTTCAGGATTATGGGAAGGAGGGAATGAAGACATATTTTTAAAAAGGGATATCTATTTCATGAGGAATTTAAAGCACTTGTTTTAGAATATAGATTCCATGGGAGAAAGAATCTCAGTGTGTTTATTTTTGCTTTCTCAGGGCACATTTCATTACATCATTTATAAACAGAATGGCTGATAAATGTCTGCAGATTAGACAGCCACTTGGTTTTATTTCAAAAATTGCATTACAGCATAACTTTTCAAGAATTCACATAAGCAATGAGCCATATTTTAAAAATATATATTTCTTTCACAATTCAGAGAATTGGCAATGCCATTCTAAAACAGTATTAAGTTATTAACCTATTGTACTTATTTTACAGGTATTCTGTGGGGATCATTGTTCAAATGTCTTGCTTCTCAATCTTCATTAACCTGGGTGAGAATTTATATCTGAGGGAATTGACAATTCCCTTGAATTTCTGGATGTTTTTCTTTGCCAGCTTTTAAGGTTTATAACACCTCTTTGTGTTAATTTTTTATCTCATATCTAGAATTACAAATTATGCAAGGGCTAAATACTGTCAATATGTGAGTTGGAATAACTTCTGACAATTCCTAGACTAGATTTAGAGAGTTGGTCTTTATCCATAACTTTACCTTCTCATTCCACATTCTGAAACACTCCTCTTACTACTTGGTCTGATAGATATTGATGGATGCTAATGTCCTGACTGCTTCAATAAACTGGTCCCAAGGACCAAGGCTGCATCTAGCTCTGCACTTTTCAATCAACTTCCACACATTTTTCTTTGTTACAATACATAATTCCTCTCCTCAATCCCTTAGGTTGTCCTTCCTTCTAAGTAAAATCTGTATCTCCAAATGCAGCAATGAGATCATGTGATTGTGTCTGTGGCAGAGACTGCTAAGTGTGCACCAAAATAATGTAACCTTCCGGGATTAGCACTTGAAACAACTAGATTGCATTTCCCAGAATTCCTCTTGGTAGGGGTGGCCATATGCAGAGTTCCATGTAATGGAAAGTAACAGAAAATGATGTATGCCAATTCTAGGCCGGGTCTATAAATATCTCTATATGTGATTTTTGCTCTTTCCTCAGAGTCTGTCTGAGAGGCAATTTCTAGGGAAACCTAGAAAGTACATGAAGAAGATGGTGGAGCTACTGTCGGCTTTGGGAACTGAATGACAGCAACTTCATGCAACAGGAGAATATCATGCTCCTGAATGCATTGAACATGAGTGCTAAATATGGCATTTTTAAATTAGGAAGTTAAAATGAAGTATTACTTTAGTCTATTCAGAACCTTAAGTCAGATCCTGCCAAGTGAAGATTTTTTTCAATATCAGTTTAGAGACATATTAATTGGTGAACACTAATTGCTAAATTAATTGAATATACATATGAATAAATAATTAGGCCTGTGCTGATTTATGTTGCTTTTCAACCTGGCTAATTATTGGAGCATATAATAATTATAAAATTTGTAGAGAGAAATAGTAGATTCAGTGTTTATAATTTAAGATTAAAAAATATATAGACCTATATATGAATAAATAAATATTATTTTATGACTATGAATGTGAAAATAACTACAAATAATATAAATGTGAACAAATATATAATATGTATTTATATTTATTTATAAATGTGAAGTTATATGCAAATAAATATATAATTTTTCATTTATAAATAATAAATGTATTATGGTCTTTTCACTACTATATTGAACTTCTGTGGTAGGTCCTGTCCTAATTAAGGTTTTTATGTTAAGTTATTGTAAACCACAGAGGTAACCAAACTTTTTTGTCAATTGTGTTTCTACCTGTAACTATCCTGGACATTTTCCTATTCACAGACAATTGTTGTCTTGTTTTAATCCTTTTCAAATATGGTTTATAATAAGCTATAGAGCTGTGACAGGTGCTCTCAAATACAGATTTCTGATAACTTTAGAAATTGTGACATTGAAAAAAAGAAAAATGTACAGGACTAATGAAGAGCTGAAATGGCAAATCAAGAGTTAACTAAGTGGACTGAACTTAGAAAGCTGAAGAAACCCTTTTAACCCTTGCTTGGAATATTGCTGTTGCTTGTTTTGTTTTTCAGAGTCAAGGAAACTTATTTTGAACTATTTACAGCCTTTAATAAGTAAGTAAGTTATACTCTGGGATCAAGATTTGGAGCATGTTTGTTTCTCTCTGCCTGGTTCCTCTAGAATTTGGAAACTATCTGTGAGTATTCCTAACTTATGGCAGTATAGTTGTTTGCAAGAGTGCAATAATAATCCATTTTTCTTTTGCAACAGCACACAATTGGAAAAATTGGTTAGTTTACCAAGGCTTTGACTGGGAGGGTATGCTTCCCTTTAAGGGGTCAGTCTCCACTTGCAGAGCCAATAAAAGCCCCATGGGGAGACTGGCCTTATACCCTTACCTACACAGCACCTGTCAGGGTTTCTGACTGGTGGTCAGTAAAGAATGTCACTTTCTAACACGTCTAGGAGCTCCAAGTTTATCTTGGGACCTTAAGAGGAGAGAATCACCCAATTCATAGGTGTCTGAGGGTACAAACTCATGGTTGAGCTTGGCTTAAAGGTCTTATCTGAGACTCCTCATGGAATAAACTTCCATCAAAGCCAATCCAAAAGGCCTATGTCAAATAATTATTCTCGCTGCATTTTATGCAAGTAATCAGGCCAAGTATAAAACTAAAGTCTATTTTGCAAACCATTCAGTCCTATGATGATTTTTTTAACAAACATGGGGACTGGAGAGAGAGAGAAATCATGTTTCAAAACTTATCATACATTTGTCATTAAATTCTAAACTCATTAGTTGTTTTGAAGTTTTTGTCTACATTTTAGACTATCCCTGCTTGCTCCTGTGAGCCAACCAGAAATTCTTGGCTGCAGCTTAGAAAGAGCAAGAGGAATGGGTAATGTAGAAATCCAGATCAGTATTATAGTTCTGCACAATTATCCTGCAAATCCTGCCAGGTGATGGAATAAATAGCGTGCCCATCACCTGGCGGTTTCCTTTTTGGGAAAGTAAGACCAAAGGAACTAACCAAAGCCAAGCACCATGCACCCAAATCCTAGCAAGCATAACTATAGCTAGTTATCCGTGTGTGTCACATCCTTTTCTCTCCTTTGTTGGAGGAGGACTCAGTTCAACAGTTTCACCTTAGCACTTGGCTTATAATAAGGAGTCCATGCAATGCCCCTTGAGACACGTTTTTGTCCCAGACTCAATTTCAAGCTTTGGGTCAAAGCCCTAGGAAAGAATACTGGATCTGGAAGATCCAGAGGCAAATGACAACAGAGATTGTCACAGCGCAGGTGAGCATGGCTGATTCCTGCGAATTAAGCCAACCTCAAGCTTCCTGTTTCATGGATAAAGGCCACATTAGTATCCATGACATACATGTGGTCTAGGGAACTCCAAGGCTACTGACAGCAAAAGAGATAGGGTACATGTGGGTAAGAGCAGATGATTCTCAGCCCCTAGGCCCCCCTGCTTCATGGGTGCAAAGTGCTTTGGCACCCATGGCGACGCCTGACAAGGTGACTGGAACTCAGGGATGCAAGGATGGAAGAGAAAAAGAGGATGTTCTTCCTTCTCTCCCTCATGTACCCTGGGTATCTGCTGGGAAGAGAAAGGAGCCAGCGATCCCTGCTTCCCTCTTTCTAGATGGGTAGCCATTCATCTTTAGTTTGCACCCCTTTCAAATGCATTCTGAACCCTCAGGACTCCTTTAAAAAATGTCTTCGTATTTTTCCTTTCTTTTCCTTGGTTCTCTCTTCACTAAGAGGTAATTGTGTCTCTGTACTATGAGACACTCCCCTCAGATGCATCCTCCAGACTGGAAAGAGTTAATTTCCCAAAGCTTAAACTGGTTGGCTTAGGATTGGATTTAGAGGAAGGAAACCCAGAAGCCCAACATGCTGGCAAAATGGTACAGTTTCTTTGACAGTCAGGCTTTTGGCCTCCCTCTCCCTGTGCAAATTGATAAAAGGCCTTGGAATTTTTGAGCTGTCCTTGCACCTCTCTGTTTCGTTTTGGTACGTGTTTTCTAATAACCCGGTTTGTCTGTTCTTGCCTTCAGGCCATCAGACTGCAAACAGTCATACAACTGGAGCCTCTGATGATGGCCCCTTCTGCTGGGAACGCTTAGATAGGCCTCTGAGGGAGCTCTAACTGCTGTTTCCCCCTAAACAGCGCCCCCTGTCTGCAGGAAGCAGTTAAGATCGGTCTTCGTTCTTATCCTTAATCTAAGGGCAGTTAGATACACTTCTTTAGAGGGGGGAGTGAGACAGCTAGGTGAGTGGGGGTCCCTGGAAAAACTCCAACCGGCCTGCACACTGGGGTGGAACCTTGGGAAGTTCACGTGCCATTTGTAGCAGAAAGGAGCCTGGCTCCTCCTCTTCTTGTGTGGGACTAGGGATTCAAACTGCTGGGTGGGATGCAATCTAGCGGAGGGACTCTGGCCTTGCGAGAGTCCCTGTGTCACCTTTGCTTCCTTTCATCGAAAAAAACCCTGTCTTACTCACTTGTCTGTGAGCCTGAATTTTCGCGGTCATGGGACAAAGAACCCCTTAGCTGAACTAAGGAAAAGTCCTGCAACATTAACTTCGTTGAAATAAATAATTTTCACAGATAAATTTTAAATAAAATTCTCATAAATTGTATGGATAAGAGAATATAGAGCTATGTGGTGATTCAAATGATAAAGAAGGAATTGAACAGTTTTCTGTACCTGCCAGTCTTTCCATATAATAGCTATTTGTAATTTTATCAATAACGGTATATTCTAAATAAATATCAATGAAATGACCTGCACAATTGTCACTGTCTCTTCCCTGAAATCTAAGATTGGCTACAAGCCCCAATATAAAACTCAGCTCTCCTCTATGAAGTTTTTCTTAATGCTCTCTCCTTTGAATTTTTGTAAGTATTACCTACTGCTCTCATTGCTTAAACATCAATATTTGTTTTCATTTCCAATTATTGCAAACAGTAATAGATTGCTTATCTTGTCATATTTTGTCCTTAAGGCAAAATAATTTAAACTTAAATATTTGGCAATCATTGAGTGTACAGATATGTGCTTCATATTTGCAAACACACTAATGAACAGAATAAAGGTTAATTAGTTCATTAAAGTAATTTTAAAGGTGTTTATATATCTTGTGAAGAACATAAGTTAGAATTACCAATGTGAGATTATCAGTACTGCAGGAGAACGTACAATAAATAACATGCAGCCCACTAGGAGACACAAGACATTCTTACTATAATAACTTAATTCTTTTTTTTTTGAGACAGAGTCTTGCTCTGTCACCCAGGCTAGAGTGCAGTGGCGTGATCTCAGCTCACTGCAACCTCCGTCTCCCAGGTTCAAGCAAATCTCCTGTCTCAGACTCCCGAGTAGCTGGGATTACAGGCGCCCACCACCACACCCGGCTCGTTTTTGTATTTTTAGTAGAGATGAGGTTTCACCATATTGGCCAGGCTGGTCTCTTACTCCTGACCTCGTGATCCACCCACCTTGGCCTCCCAAAATGCTGGGATTACAGGTGTGAGCCACTGCGCCTGGCCTTATAAAAACTTAATTCTTAAGCAAAGAAAAGCTGAAGTTAAACGAATAAACTCTCATTACACTGATCAGATTCCTCGATCTTTCTTAGCTAACTTCAGGGTAAGTGACTCTGCTTGTTTTTCTACGCAGTGTGGCTTTTTCTTCAATTGATCAGAGCCCATGCACATTTGCGCATGTCTCAGTGCACAGACCATAGACTTTATATCATTTCCCAGCTTAAAGAGGAAGCATTTCTGAGAATGTGCAAGTAGATTTTTATAAGCCTCGTTCTTTATTTTGTTCCAAGTTCTGGAGTTCCTTATTACACAAATGAATCTATTCTCTTCTTTCATATAAACGCAAGTGCTAATTAGTCTTCTGAAATATATTAGCATTATTCAGTCTCAATTCCAGCATTTCACCTATCCACACAATCCTCCCAGTGAGATAACCTAGATAGCTAGTTGTCTTTGTGTGGGTTATATATTGCTCTCATAAAGAACTATGGTTTACCACATTCTTTAAAACGTATAGTTTGAAATATTCCAGTCATGAAAATGTATGCTTATGTGCATAGTTTAAGAAATACATTATAAATAGAGTTGTGTCCTTATGTACTCCCTCCCCAAACATATCCTTTTTCCATACTCTCACGATGCCTACTCTTTTGGTTTTGAGATTTATCCTTTCCATATATTTCTTCGTATTTTTATTTCATAAGCATATTTCCTCAACATTGTATGGCTTACAAGGCATGCATTTGAATTTTATATAAGTTGTTTTATATCAGTCATATCATTTTTTACTTGTTCTTCCTTCACTCAATTTTATGTTTGTAAGAGTCTTGCATATCAATACATATGACAAAAACTATTTTTTTTTTTTTTATTTAGAAAGTCTGTTTTCTTGGGATAGAAGCTGCACGGCTGAACTCTATTCCCTAGCCTTCTTCATGGATAAGTGTAGCCATGTAATCAAATGCTGGATAATGATATGTGAATGGAAATGATGGTCTCAGATGGAAATGAAGAACATGGCACTGGAAACTGGGGTAAAGGCTATCCTTTCAACACAGTTGCAAAGAGATTGTCAGAACTTTGTCTATGTCCTAGGTCTTCATGGAAGACAGAACTTAACAGCGATGAAGTAGGGTGTCAGACAGAAGAAATACCTAGGCAGCAAAGCATTCAAAATACATCATGGCTTCTTTTAATCATGTTCAGTAACGTAAGAAAAGATAAATCAATTTATAGATTGAATTTATAATTAAAAGGGAAGCAGAGCAAAAAGATTTGGAAAACTCTCAGCCTGGCCACATAAAGAATAAAAAAGGGTGTTCAGGAGAAAATACTAAGGGTGTGGCCAGCAACCATTTGCTAAAGGGATTAAAATACATAGAAGGCAGCCAGGTTTAATTCATCAAGACAATGAAATAATAATCTTTAAAGTATTTCAGATCTTTTTGAGGCCAGCTAGGACTCTGAGGGCATGGTTTCTAGAGAGATGCCAGAGGAAACTTCACATTTGCCACCCAGAGCTGCCTTGGGACTTTAATCCCTGCATCCTGAGAGAGTGTTCCTCATCCACCCCACCCACGGCTCAAGTAGCCCAAGTGTAACTGGACCCAATGCTCTGATAAGTCCTGGTGACATCCACATTGTGCTGACTCTGTAGGCATCCACAGTGTGTGGGCTGTGAGGCCATGGTGGTCTCTACCTAGATTTCAAAGGATGTTGAGGATGGCTTGGGGACCCAGGCAAGAACATATCACAGAGGCAAAGCCACTGCAGAGAATTCACACTCAGGCAATTCCTAGTGGAGCTATGAGACTGAGGTTACCACTGAGACCCTAGAACTGTAGAGCTACCAGCATGCAATACCTTCTGGGAGAGCTGCAGGAATAAGACCCCAACCCACGAGAGCTGTGCAGGCTTAGCCCAGCAAAGCCAAAGGGGTGTGGCTCCCTGAAACCTTAGAGACCCACCCTCCAAGGAGTCAAAGGAGATTATTCTTCAGCTTTAAGATTTCATGTTTTTTTGCCCTGTTGGGTTTTGGATTTACTTGGCGCCAGTTATCTCTTTCTTTTTGTGTATTTCTCCCCATTGGAATGTGAATGTCTGTCCTATGCCTGTCCTGCAGTTGTATTTTGAAAGTAGATAAGTTGTTTAGATTTAACAAGCTTACAGGTGAAGAGAATTCTATATTAACTCTCACACATATCCTGATTTAGATGAGACTTTGTACATTGGACTTGTGATTTAATGCAGGAAAGATTTAAGACATTTGGAGCTACTGAGATGGAATGAATGTATTTTGCACTCTGAGAAGACATGAATTTTGGTGGCCAGGGGTAGAATGCTATGGTTTGAATGTGTTCCCCAAAGTTCATGTGTTGAAAACTTAATCCCCAATGCAACATGTTAGTACAGGGCACCTAATAAAAAGTGATTAGGACATGGGTAGATGAATGTTGCTATATCACTAGTAAGTTAGTTTCTCGAGATGGGGCTTGTTATAAAAGTGAGTTTGGCCTCCTCTCGCTTCTCTCTCTTGCTTGTGCCATCTTGATCGTCTGCCTTCCACCATGGGGTGACACAACTAGAAGGTTCTCACCAGATGCCAGCATCTTAACCTTGAACTTATCAGCCTCCAGAAATGTTAGAAAAAAAATCTTTGTCCTTTATAAATTACCTGGTCTCAGATATTCTGTTATAATAACACAAATTGACAAAAACAATAATTAAATTATAATTTTAAAATCAAGGAGTATCTTAGGGTTTCTTTTAGGTAGACTCTTACACATAGTAATACAAATTGCATGTATTGCATGCTTTGAATGAGTTATTTCTTTTCAAGGTTGTCTAAAATTTTATTATTTATAAAACAGTGAAATTCTTAAATACAATTAAATATTTTAAGACTACATATCATATATTCATGAAAAATTGAATAAATTTCCAGTTGCTTTCTTTCTAATTATCCACATATCTCTCAAATGCAAAGGAAAAACAATTTAGTTTTATTAAATTTAAGTTATGCTGAGATAAATTTCAAGTCAGCAGGAGCTACAACTTAGAGAGGTTATGTAAATAATTAACCTTTGAAAATAATACTTGCAATGTGAACATACATATCAATAAAAATAATTACCAGATTCTATTCACCTTTAGCCAAAGATTGCAGTGGGTAATTTAAAAAACATTGAAAATATTTGCATATCATTCAGAGTATTACATTTTCTCAGGTTCTCGGTATTAATAGGTCAAGACAACAAAGCTTCTATATCAGTGTGTAAAAAGAGGCACAGTGATTATTTAATTGACAAGCAGTAACAACCTCTTCATTAGAAAAACAATACTAAGCTTTGTTGATTTTATTGCTTAGGACAATAAGCTGATTTCCTAAGTTGTCATTGTTAGACCTTAAATTGTAAAAGGAATTTTCCAACAAAAATCAGACAAGGAAGAAGAGGTATTGCTATAAAAATAGAAGGTTTTTAATGAGTTTGTTTATCTATTCATCAATATGTGGTCTTTACAAAAGAGTAAAACATAGGCATATAAAAACAACTTATTTTGTGTGTGAAACATTTAAACAGCTATTTAATTATTCAGTTTCTGTTTATGCACCATTGAAATTCTGTTTGCTCTTTGATTCTTTCTAGCAGATTTAAAATAACTGAGATCTTCATCCTCTTGTATATATGATAAATGAGATTACGATACTTCCATTGTTAAGAGTAACCTTTAATTGCCATGATCAAAGAAAATCACATTCTTATATTGGAAGAAGGTACCCACCACAGGTTCCTTTGCCTTTCTTTGGAGATTCTGATAGTCACTCTTACGTCCAAAGATTTTTTTTTTCTGATCTCTTTTTTTCATATTGTATTGAGGTATTTAGGAGGAAATTAGGTTTATTCTAGTTTCACAGTTTATTGACACTCGGTGTAAATGGTACACTGACGTGACTCCTAGGTGTTGTAAGTGTGGGATTTTCTCCTATGTCCATCCCCAGTTCATCCTCTTCCCTCTCACTTTCCAGGCTCACAATCTGCTACCCTTCCTTCAGGAATGAGTGCTGTAAAATATTTTAATTATGTGGATAATTCACCTTTGAGAGGAATATTGCACATCTTGTGTAGAATATGGAGTTGGGTGGAGTACACCTGGGCCTTGGAATGGATATGAGGAATAGCAGGGATCACCAACAAAATACTAACAGGAGGGCTTCTTGAAATGTCCAAACTTGTAAAGTCACTTCCCAGAAATTAGCTGATTTGTCAAAAAAATAAAAATGGGAAATAGTTTTGTCATTTAAAAAGTGGACTAGGATACACAACACATAATTTGAGAAATTTTTGTTAAATATTGTGTACAAAGAACTGGATTAAAGTAACAAGAAACCTGTTCACAATTCTAATTAAAAAAAAAAAACGGTAAACCATTGTACAAAGTCAGTGAATAACACTCAGGACTCATCTCTAAATTAGAAGAAGGGATAAGGGAAGCCAATTCCAAGAGAGAGCCAGACCACTCTGCCTGGAGAGTTTTCAACTTCCAGCCTGTATCACGCAGCATTTGAGAACTTCTGCTATGGGCCTCCATTATAAAATTCAGTATAATTTTATAAAGTACAAAATTTGGTAAGCAGTCTTCTATCAGTTTTTTATTTATTGATTTTGGTCATTGTACTTTGCTGATGTAAGATGTTAATAATTGAAAAGCCTAGGGAAATGATGTATACAAACTGTATTATTTCATCAAATTATAAATAGAAATTATTTAAATATGAAGTGCTTATATATATTCCTGTAAATAAGAAAAGTCTATTTTCTAAGCAACAAAATACCCTATAGAAAGAGAAGTGTTTTCTTTGGTAATTACCAAAGCTTATTAGCTACTTTGGATGAGAGGTAAGTCTCCTAAGAAATTTTTTTAATAATACAAGATAGTCAGTGAGCTAGTTTATAAATTAAAGTGGGGGGACAGCTATCTTCTTGGATGTCTTTACACGATGGAATACAGAAGGGGTGGAGCAGAACTGCTGGGAACATTAGAAACAATTAGAAGTTTTGTGGAGACAAAGGCAGAACAGGCGAGATGGCTGGCAGCCCGAGCAGGCCTTTGAATGAACAGCAGTGATGCCTAAATGAGGATTTATTTTAAGTGTATTCTGTGAAGTGTGGTATGACTTCTCTTGCCTATACCTCTATGACATTCTCAATAACATCTACTTCTCTTGCTAACATATTGAGAAAAATGATGCTTTATTTATTTATCTATTTATCTATTTATTTATTTAGGCATAGAGCTGAAGTACTGAGTATGTCCCCAATGCTGTTTCAGGAAAGCCCTCCAACATTTGTGCAAAAGTTTGGAGATATTCTTTTCCTCTCTCAATTACTAGTGAGGGAGAAAGGACAAGTGTATTCAAAGACAAGATCCAGCCCACATTAGAAGTAGGAGTAGCATCTGTATCTCTTGGTGAATTGCACTACCTGGCAAGAGTGGGTAGATGCACGGATAAATATTCAAATGTGTATGCACACAGAGACTATTTTTGAGGAAGCCAGACACAGAAATCCTAAAGTCATATGTATCTAGGAATTGAAGCATATCTCTCCTAATCTGGACTCTTTCTCAGTACATTTTATAGGTGCATCTGAATGTAATAGCTTTGTCAAAATCTTTCTTTCACTCTTCACAGGTCTTAAGAGAAGCCAGAAACTGTATTTGAGCCTTAACCCCTCAGTAACAAGGACACTCTTAAAATTAATCAGGATTTAATTCTAAACAACACATATTTAATATATACCTACTATGTTCTCAAAACATAAGATGATTTATGGCATACGGTGGACATAGAGGTGTCTCCTCTTTTGTTGTGATGTACTTGTTCTGCATATTTCCCTGTTTTGGGTCATGGTTTTTTTTTTTTTTCTAGGATTTATCTGTTTCTTTGACTTTCTGATTCCTAGTTGTCTTAAATTTTAATTATTTGCTTCTCCTTTAGTCACCTAGATTTCTTGCTTGTCTTTATCAAGGGTGTGTCATTCTTTTGATTCCTGTATGTTCACACAACTCAAGTCCATTCTTGTCCTACGGTCCTTACCACCATAGTTCTCCATTTTCCTGGTACTAGCTCATTTCTTGGCCCCAACATAATGTTCAATACTCTGCTTCATTTAATCAATATTTACTGACCGAGGAGGTCCGGGAAGGAAGACTATCCTTATTGTTTTTTTCCTGTGAGTTCTTAGACAAGTATGCTTCCCTGTGAATTATCCCTCTATCCTCTCCTTCTGAACTCAGTCCAAGATGCAGGAAAACAGAACAGTCTGCATTCCCCTACTAATCCTTTTGGCAAGTGTGGTTGATGGTACATAAAAGAAAACATTAGCTTGAACAAGTCAATAACAGCATGTAACATGAGCCTCAATTTTTCTTTCGTATTTTAAGGTAATGAGAGTAAATTTAGCCCAAATGTGTTCCTGCTGTCTAGTTTATTTTAGGGCAATTTAAGAAATAATTCTCCACTGTACGGTTCATGTTCAACTTTGAAATCATCAGGTTAGCAATAGTGAGCTGTTATCTGCAAGTTAATTCAGATTCAATTTCAGTGGATAAAGATACAAAGTAACTCAAATTGCCATCTTCCTGGTTCAGAAATAATTCTTTGGAAATTGGAGCCTAGGTGACGGGAGAACATTTTCTGTAAAGTTAATTTAAATTAACAGATTCAATTTCATATGTGTTATGAGCCACCTGAATTTCAAGATGGGTACTGTAACATTTAAACAGAAATTCCACTTAGAACTCATTCCCTACACTGGCATACAATCCTGGTAAAATCATCTCTCAGAAACACGTCAACACAGGTGCAATGGAAGATAATCATCATAATTCTCCACAAAAGTGACTTTGTTAAGAATGCAGAGAGAAGACAGGAATTACTAAAGATTTCAGAGGTATCATAATTTAAGTAGACTTATTTCAAATGAGAGCAATATTTGCTAATATTGCTTTTAGAAGAAATCAAATAAATACATTATTAAACAAAGCTAAAACCAGAATTCCAATGCATAATAATGCCAAAAATCCCTAAAGTATTTATAAGCAGTGCTTAAATTATAGCTCCTGAAGAGTTTTCTTTGCTAGCTTTTCAAATTATTTTATTGTTTTAAAATAGCACTGTTTTTTAATGTTAGAATTGAGGAATTCTAGATATGAAGATATTTGATTATCTTTGTGATAATTGAGAGAAGATTTAGGTGACAGTAATTAAGAAGAAAAGAAAATCCTTTATGTAAAATACAAACAATAAATTGAGGATTATATGTAAGTTTAGATACATAAATCCAAGTTTAGATACATAATCAGATATGATTATGGTTCTCTATATCTTAAATTACAACATAATTTAAATTTTGTCTTTAAGGCAAATTACATAATAATTTGATAATCAAACTAAAGTGTTGGAAAAATTAAAAACAGGATGATTGTCATTTGTACACCCATTCTGTGCCAATTTTACCTACACTTTCAAATCAAATTCCAAATTGATGGTCATTGACATCTTTGAGTCCACATATCATAATATTTAATGATTGTCCTTAATCTTACTAATAATCTAGAATTTACTTCCAACAGTTACTTCCCTCCACTTAAACATATTCATGTAGAATATTCTTTTTAATTCTGGCTCTTCTTTATACATGTCATCATTTTTTTTTTCAAATAGTTCAATAGGAATGTAATAGACCAAGAGGGCTGCTCACTCTCAACCCTTCTTGCTTTATACTCACTAATCTTTCATCTTGTTAAGAGCAGACCCCTATGTCAGCATTTCAGCATTACCTCCCTCCAACAATTATACCATGGACAAGCCAATAGGCATAAACTCACTGTACCTCTCTCAAGTAGTTTCTCTATAAATTTCTCACAGAAGCTTCTAGCATCTCTAATGCATGGGTAGAAGACTACACATAGTAACTGGTTTCCAAAGATGGCTGCCCAATGAACCATTCTTCCCAGAATTCCTGCCCTACTGTGATTTCTTCCTTTTGAATTTTTGTTGCCCCTTAAATTCTGAACCAATAAAATACAGTATTGTGACATTTAGGGATTTCCAAGCATAAGACAGAAGAAGTCTTGAGGTTTCCAACTGGAGTCCTTTTCAATTGTTCTTCTCGGGATAATCTCTCTTGGAAACCAGCCTCCCGGCTCTGAGTAGCCCAAGTCACAGAGAGCACCAGATATAGGTGCCCTGGTAGACATCCCTAGCTGAGGTCCTGGCTGAGGTCTTGGCTAACAGCCATTATCTGTGGGCAGCCATAGGACTGAGCCATCTTGGACACCCAGTTTAGCCAAGCATCTGACTATAATCACACGAGAGGTCCCCAAGTAAAAACTACCCATCTGAGCCTAGTCAAGTCACAAGATTTGTGAGAGATAAAAATAAATTGTTGTGTTAATCCAGTAAGTATCAAGGTAGTTTGGTATCAAACAAACAGATAATCAGAATACCATGTAAGGAAAATAATATTTCTACTATATATATTGTTCAGATTAGCCTAAATCTAACAAAGTAATATACCTATGAATACATCTGGCTACTAGCACTGAAGGCCATTTTACAGGAGTCATTCAACTAATAAATTTCTCATTTCTTAGTGCCAGCTTCTTATTGACAAGTCAGTGAAATCAACAGACCTCTAAGAATGGCAAAGTAGATACAAGGAATTAATAAAAAATGTTATTTAAAACAAAATACTCCACGATTTGTTAAATAAATTGAATATATCTGTATTTAATAATGCCAAGATTTTTAAGTTAGCAAAAGTAATTTACATTTACCATTAACCATTTATATCAAACAACTTGCTTATTTGTGTATATTTAACCTATTTTAGCGGTTTTCCACTAAATTTAATTGAAACAATATAATTAAATATTCTTTAAATGAGACTGCTTAAATACAGATTCGCATTAGGTTTCAAATGTTACCTCCTCAGATAAGCTCTTATGCTGACTCTATTTTAAATTGACACACACACAGCTCTCACCTACATAGTTTATTTTCTGTTTTATTTCTTTCATAGCTCTTACAATTTTCTTGAATTAGCTCATTTCTTTTCTTGTTTACTCTTGTCACCACCACTTTGGAATGTAAGTTCCATGAGAGGAGGGTCTTGGAATCTCTTGTTTTCCCTAAGATATCTGGTTCATTATATTCCTTAAGGCTTACTCTTCATTTTTTATGGCTGCATAGTATTCCATGCTGCTTAGGACAGATTAGGCCTTCAATCATACTTGTTAATAAATGAATGAATAATTTAGAATTTTTCAAATGCCTTAGGTTTGGGTCTCTATATTAAAAGCAGGAAAAAACAAATAATATAAAATTCTCCTACACTAAATACATGTTTTCTTCCTCTTGCCTTGCTAATTTATGAAATCTCAATTTTCAAAATATTCTTGTCTTTAGTACTTTGCAACAAGCATAATTATTTGATAGAAAAGGAGATAAAGGAATCATAATATCTGGGTCGTGGTTGGAGGTTTCCAACACTAGTTGTATCTATAGTTAAACCAAGTGGCAGAAGCTTCTTTTACTCACTATTTTTTATCAGTAGACTATGTAAAGTTGTATCTGTCTTTGTGGTTTCTAGTGTAGTTTTGAATATCTAATAAAATACTTGATACAAGGCAGTTTGAAAAGTTAAAGTCACTATGGCAAAGTAAAAGCACGTGATTGCTAACCTTTAATATTATCCTTAAGTCAAACATAAAACATACTTTAATACTGCTCTTTTAAATATTTGTGGCAATTTCAACGGATTTTATGTATTGTAATCAATTTTTTTTCCATGCAGTGAAAACTATTTGTTTCTCAAAAATGAATCACTCCATTTTTAAGGCACCAGTATTTCTTACCTGTTATATAACAGATGAGTTCTCATATATATGTGTGTGTATAAGAACAATACATATGTATTTGTGTATATACACAGTTGTACGTGTGTGTGTGTGTGTGTATCATCCTGTCTTCACAACAATATGTGGAAACATTCAACTGACAAACTATTTAAGTTTTGGGAAATTTACATATGAATTTAACCATTTATTAATGTGTTGATTTCTATATTTTAAGTCCTCTTATATGATTACTATGCACCGTTCCAGGTGTATGAATTAAATCCTCAAGCCAACATACATGTATATCTTTTTTTGAATTTACATTCAGTTTGATTTTAAGAGTCTATTCATGCAATGGAATATGCACATTATTGTCATTATTGCCAACAAATGATTTAGTTACCATAAAAAGTCTATTTCAAAAAAGCTAGAGTCCATATTCAACTATCCGTTTATTACTTTAACGGACTTCTATTATTGTGTTAGGTGTTTAGGAAACAAATGTGATTAGGACACTGCCTGGAAGCTTAAGATTTTCACAATCTGTGCAGGAACAAATATTCAAGTATTGAAATAGATTGATATTTGTTCTCCTAGACAAGTGGCCTTGGAGGAAAGGACCATGTTAATGCTCAGAAAAAATGACCTGGTGCTACTGCTAGGTTGTTCCTATCTTGTTAATAACCCTGTTATTATTGATACTTGTGTAAGTAGTGTTAGAAACACATTTGAATTTAATGGGAAAAGGAAACTAATTTGCAATCTTAGAGCTACTATAAATGGAATATTTCAAGTAAATTAAAGAGATAGGTGTTATTAAGTCTTTCTTTTTTTCCCAGATTTTACACTTCTATCAGCTCATTAGAGGCAGGCAGTTCATTATTTGGTTTATAACCAAATTGGAAAATGTTCTCCAAAGGGTAGAAGACTCTACAAAGAGTCTTGGTATTGAGGGAAATGATTAATAACTGCTTCTTGAGGTTTGGACTGGGAGTCTTACAAGTAGTTCAACTTAGAATTACACAAATGACAAGGGCTAACATTTCTCAGAATTATAAGCCAAGAGACAATGATTAGTTGGAGCCGGTAAGATATATTGTCCGGTGCATGGATTTTTATAGATAACTTGGAAAGTAGAAGTAAAATATCTGACTAAATTTTTCCAGTTCCCGTGGGGGATTCTCAGCATTCAGTCATGGAATCAGAAGTCTTAATACCATACAAGACTTTAAGTAGAATAAGTAGAATCAGTACGGGCTATATTCTTTGTATATTTTTAAAGCTTATCAATCACATAGGGTCATCATGTATGATATGACTCTTAAGGTCCAAGAAACTCTAGTTTTAGGCTCAGTCCAGTGGCTTACGTCTGTAATTCTAGCAATTTGAGTGGCCAAGGCAGGTTTTCTTGAGGCCAGAAGTTTGAGACCAGCCTGGGCAACATAGTGAGACCCCGTATGCACACACACACAAAAATAAAAATTAAAAAATGAAATAAAATGGAAAAGAAATACTAGTTCTCAGGAAGAATTAGCTTTTCTTTTTAATAAAGAAATGGGGAATCCTCTCATTCCCCTTTCCTGAAAATACGAAATTCAGATGGAAGATGCCCTTACCGAAGTAGCTCACCAACACACACCATGCATCCTTTCCCCTAAGTGTTTCTTTCAACATGTAGTGGCTCTGTTCTTTTTAAAAGCTCCAGTTAAAAATGTAAAGTACCGCATCTCTACTAAAAATACAAAAATTTAGCCGGCCTGGTAGCGGGCGCCTGTAGTCCCAGCTACTGGGAAGGCTGAGGCAGGAGAATGGCGTGAACCCAGGAGGCAGAGCTTGCAGTGAGCCGAGATTGCGCTACTGCACTCCAGCCTGGGCAACAGAGCGATACTCTGTCTCAAAAAAAAAAAAAAAAAAAAAAGTAAAAGAAAATAAAATTAAAAAAAGTAAAGTAGTTGCTGTCACCAGCAGTCTTAATACCTTATAGTGAGTTCACCACCTTCACACAATGGAATTAATTAAAATACTATCTATAAAATTCTCTGTAAATTTCTAAGCTCTCAAAAGGTATCATTAGTGGTCCTTTACCACTTAAGCTTCTGAAAGAATGAAACATGAGGAAATTTTGGTGTGGTGGCTTTAGTGAAATGACAACGCCATTAAAATGAGCTACTCCTGTGGAGCGGAATGTTGGAGCATCAGCTGAAAACTGAAAGACTGGAAGTATTTGGAGGTCAAGCTCTAAAATGAAAGTTAGGGCAATGCAAAAAGATGCGGAGTGTAAATAATAGGTGCTCCATACACGTCTATTCCCTTCACCTTACTTTATAATTTTTATTGAAGTCAGAAACAAGCAAGATCAACATCCTTTATATGCATGTGCTAGGAAGGTTTCATGAAAATGAGTGAAAAAATCTTTGAAAAATGAATGTTGCTTAATAATACTTGTAATATGGTGTAACCCAGGAATACAACGTCCTTGGAGTCAACATTATATACTCAGGTTCATCTTATCTTGCTGCATTCTACATATTCATAGTCTTTTTGGTACATACTCACCACTGACAGCTCAACTCATTATAGCAATCCAAGGCAGACAGAAAACAGAGTGCAAACATATATCTCAGGCCCTGCATTGTCAGTGAAGGACAAAGTAATAACAGGGAAATTTCTCCTTCCTCAAGTTGGGTAATATTCAGCTTTATGTGTCCAATTCTGTTCTAAGTTACATAACAGCATAAAGCATTCTGTAATTTTGCATCTAAAATTAAAATAATTTCATACACCACATAAGAGTCAATAGAAGAAAAAGGTAAAATGGAAGGATGTAAAAGGCAAATGGGGAATTATTTATTCAAAAGAAAATTATTTTTTTGAAGTGGCAAAATGCAGACAGGAGACTATCATAAGAAAATATAACTAATAATAATAGCTAATACAGTTTAATAATAGATTCAATTAATATCTTCCTTATGATTTACAATGAACATATTAAGCATGGGTATTATGCAAGGGGCAACAGAGTCACATCTTATCATTGTCAAACACTCAAATAGAAAATAGTATTTCTTGAGGAGAAAACAAACAAAGATATAAGCAGAGAGGTAGCGGAATGTACGTGGTATATGAATTGTTAGTATACCACAGAGCGATGTGCTTAGGATACATAAAGCTGATCTACACATGCCATGGCTGGGGTTCCAGGAAAGAGAGACCACAGCCCTCACTTTTAGGGGTGCAGGAAAGAAACCTCACTGTGAGTCTGAAAAGTGAAAGCTCTTTAATCAAGGATGTGGCCTTATTAAAAAAGGAGGTATTTGAAGCTCATGGCTGGTTCTTTCACTAACCTAACTCAGTCCCAGTGATGTCCGCTAACCAAAGGAGGAAGTGAGCCTTCAGATTACCATTCGTCTTTCCTCAGTGGGTCTTATTAGCACTTATATACATGACGAAGCGGATACTTGATTGACAGACTTCAAGTTTCTCACCCAAGATCCTACAGGAATTTAACAAGAGTTAAAGAAGTAAAATGGGCCTGTAATTTTATTTCTTTTTGTGTTGTATTTTGTTCTATGTCCTTGTATAATGAATTGAGGATCTTTCTTCACTATGTGTTAACATCATTTGAGTAAAGTAAGAGTTTTCTGTTTCTTGTGTGTGTGTGTGTGTTTTAATTTGTATGAGAAAACAATTGAGAGTTAGTTTTATTTTTTTGGAAGTGGTGGGGGTAGGCAAGATTTGTTGATTATTCAATTTATTTCATGGTTATTGGTTTGTTTAGGTTTTCTATTCATATTTCTTTTGTTAATTTTTATAAGTAATATTTTTCTAGATAAATTTCCATTTTAATTATGTTTTAACATGTACTATTATGAAGTCATGGTTATAATTTTAAAGTAACCTATATTGATCTGCATCTACATGCATTTTTCTCCCTTTGATTGATAAATCTTCCAAACTTGTGCCTAATTTATTATATCTTTCAGTTTCATCCTTAGTATGGTTTCTTTAGATCTTTTAAAGTCCTTTTCTGCTCAATCCATCGTCTTTATTATTTCCAAGTGTGTTTCTATTAGCTAAATTTTCTACAGCTTTTGGGTCACATTTGCTGTAGTGTCATGTCTGGTAATTTTGTATCAGATTTCTGACACAGTGAATGGCACATGTTTGAGTATATGGAATTGATTATATTCTTTTGAAGAATGTTGATGCTTATTATGGCAGGCTTGATCTTTTCAAGGCTTAGTATTAAGCATCTTTTAGGACAAGATTAAAGTATCTTTTATTCTAGAGCTAGTGTAGTCCTACTCCACAAGTGTGAGTCTTTCTGCAGTTTCTATTGATTGCCATTAATGTTGAATACAATTTCTACTACTTGGCTGCTTTGAATTTGGATGTGACTCAGTCCTGTGTGAGGTTTGGAAATTATTCACTTGCTCACTGCATTTACTTGCCTAGCCTCATAGAGTTTCAACTTTATATGCTAAAATCAGTGTGAAGTCCAAGATTCAAGAGGATACAACACAGATTTCAGGAGTTCGATCTCTGCCCTGCAACTGCATCAGTTTTTTTTTTTTTTTTTTTTTTTTTTTTTTTTTTAAGACAGAGTCTGCCTCCATCACCCAGGCTGGAGTGCAGTGGAGTGCAGTGGAGTGCAGTGGCCCAGTCTCTGGTCACTGCAACCTCCACCTCCCGGGTTCAAGCGATTCTCTTGCCTCGGCTTACCGAGTATCTGGGAACCCAGGTGCACACGACCATGCCGGCTAATTTTTGTATTTTTAGTAGAGACGAGTTTCACCATGTTGGCCAGGCTGGTCTCAAACTCCTGGCCTCAAGTGATCCGCCTGCCTGGCCTCCCAAAGTGCTGGGATTACAGGCGTGAGCCACTGAACCTGGCCTGCCTCAAAATCTGACCTATGCCACCTTCCATCAGCGATCCCATCATTCTCTGTCTTCCTCATTGCTGAGCGTTGGTGCTGAATTTACCTCCAGGCAGAAAGCCAGAGCAATTGGAAAGCTCACTTTGTTTTCATTCTCTTCAGTATTATGGTCCTGTTCTGCCTATATCCTCCATGTCTGAAAAGAGTTGTTTTATATACTTTGCCCACTTTTCTAGTTATTTACAATAGGAAAGACAGTGCCCTTCTATTTACTTTTCATGATTAGGAGTAGAATTACCTCCCACTAGTTTGGATGAATCTGGTGTGTGTGTGTGTGTGTGTGTGTGTGTGTGTGTGTGTGTGTGTGGTGTGTTTTGTTTTTTGTGGGTTTTTTTGGTGGATTAATCTTTAGTGCCATGTAATTTTTAGTATGTATATTTTTAAACATGGAATTATTTAGAACTGGGATTTTTAGTTTCCAACAGTACATTTGTTTTTTGAAAAGTTATCTTTGAAGTGTAGTTCACGCTTGCCAAAATATATGATCTTTCTCTTCTTTCTCTTTTTCTTTCTTTCTTCCTTCTTTCCTTCCTTTCTCTTTCTTTTTCTTTCTTCTTTTCTTTCTTTCTCTTTCTTTCTTTTCCTTCCTTCCTTCCTCCTTCCTTTCTTTTTTCTTCTTTCTTTCTTCTTTCCCTCCCTTCCTTCCTTCCTCTTTTTTCTTTTCCTTTTCTTTCCTTCTTTTTTCTTTCCTTCCTTTCTTTCCTTTCTTTCTTTTCTCTTTCTTTCCTTCTTTCTTTCTTTCTTTCCTTCTTTTTTCTTTCCTTTTTTCTTTCTCTTTCTTTCTCTCTCTCTTTCTTTTGTTCTTTCTTTTTGATATTTGTTCTGTATTCTTTTGAGATAGCACCCAAGATATGCATGAAATAATGTATTTTTCTTCATGGTTCTTTGCAAAGTTCTTTATTTATTAGGTCAAACATATTACAATTGAAATATTTTTACTTGCAAATATTTTGGCTGTTTTTATTCTATCGATTTCAGATTGAGGAGTATAACAAATTTTCAATATATTTATTTGATGTGCTTATTTCTCCTCTATATAAATTTTTTTTTTTTTTTGAGGTGAAGTCTCACTCTGTCGCCCAGGCTGGCATGCAATGGTGTGATCTCTGCTTACTGCAACCTCTGCCTCCCATGCTCAAGCGATTCTCCTGCCTCAGCCTCCTGAGTAGCTGGGACTACAGATGTGCGCCACCACACCCAGCTGATTTTTGTATTTTTAGTAGTGACAGGGTTTCACCATGTTGGCCAGGATGGTCTCGATCTCCTGAGCTCGTGATCTGCCCGCCTCAGCCTCCCAAAGTGCTGAGATTAAAGTGTGAGCCACCACCCCTGGCCTCCTCTATATAATTTTTGCTATGTACTAAGGTGCATTAAGACTCAGAATTTTTGTATATTTCTGGTAAATTTTTCCCATTAACACTACATAAGCATGATTTTGTGTTTCCAATAATACATTTTTCTTAGTAGTTACTGTCTTTTGATTAGTGATATGGTTAGGATTTGTGTCTGAACTGAAATATCCTCTTGAATTGGATTCCCCGTAATCCCCACAATCCCCACATGTCAAAGGAGCCATGTCAAGGGAGGTAATTGAATCATGAGGGCAGTTTTCCTCATGCTGTTCTCATGATAGTGAGTGAGTTTTTATGAGATCTGATGGTTTTATAAGGGGCTCTTACCCCTTGACTCAGAACTTCTTCCTGCTGTCTTGTGAGAAGATGCCTTGCTTCCCCTTTGCCTTCCACCATGATTGTAAGTTTCCTGAGGCCTCCCCAGCTATGCTGAACTGTGAGTCAATTAAATCTCTTTCTTTTATAAATTACCCATTCTAAGGCGGTTCTTTATAGCAGTGTGAAAATGGACTAATACAATTAGTATTTTTTTGCCATTTATTTTTATTAGTATTATTTATTTATTTATTTATTTTGAGACAGAGTCTTACTCTGTCACCCAGGCTGGAGTGCAGTGGCACAATGTTGGCTCACTGCAACCTCCACTTCCCAGATTCAAGCAATTCTCCTGCCTCAACCTCTCAAGTAGCCTGGACTACAAGCACACTTCACCATGCCCACCTAATTTTTGTATTTTTAGTAAAGGTTGGCTTTTGCCATGTTGGCCAGGCTGGTCTCGAACTCCTGGCCTCGAGTGATCCACCAGCCTCAGCCTCCCAAAGTGTCGGAATTACAGGCGTGAGCCACCGTGCCCAGCTTTTTACCATTTATGAGTACTTTCTTTTTATCATTTATTTATTTACAACTCTTCTCTGTCATTAAATAACTTGTAGTTGAATGCTTTTAAGTCATTCTAGAAATGGCATTTGTTTTTAAGTCATTCTAGAAATGGTTTTTTCTTTCGTAGGGAAGTTGAAATTTCTTTTTTCAAATATATTCTTTGGTATTAGACACTTAATAATAATTAATTATTAAGCTTTGTTTTATTTTCCCCTACTTTTGCTTTCAATAAACTTACTTATAGATATGACTTATTGAAAAACTAATAAATCATAACTGTGGAAGTGACGTATTTTCACAAAATGAACTTACTTATTTAACACACCGAGATAAATGAATAAATGGTACTAGTCCCCAGAGAGCTCTCTTATACCCATCCCAGTTAGTAGCTCCTTCTTCCTCAAAGGTGAACAATATCTAAATTGCTAACAGCATAGATTAGTTGTGCCTGTGTTAGCCTATATAAATGAGATCATAAAGTATATTACATTAACTCTTGAATTATAGTTAACTACTTATTTCCCTTGTTGTTTGTTTTCTCCATTTGTGATTTTCCTGACAATTATCTTCCAGTTCACTGATTTTCTTTGCAATCTATTACTCATTTAATCACTCAGAACAAATTATTTGATAAACCTTCTATGACCGTTGCTGTTATATTTTATTCATTTTCCAGTTTAAACTTTTTTCCTCCTCATATTCTGACTATGATACATGGTAGTTCATCCACCAGTAGTGTTGGGAACTGGTTTACAAATGCTTCTTCAGCAGGGATTGTTTCATAAATAGTAGTCCTGTGTATTGTCACTGAGAAGGCACTCCTCTGGCATGGATTTATGTTTATTTTCCGCTGAGTCTTAGTGTTTCACGTTTCCTGAATCAGTTCTATAGACTAGTTGGCTTTATAAGAGTACACCCAAAGGATCTGTTTTCTGTGTTCCTCTGATTCCTAAAATTCTAGTCTTCAACTCCTAGGACATCACTTCAATAGTGATCCCTCCCTGGAATGCTGAAGCATTAACTAGTTTTATTGTTCTGTCTTTAAGTTATTGTCTGTCTCTAGCTTTTGGAGATTTGTCCTTTTGCTTCAAGTAGTAGTATATTTTAATAGGAAGAGATGTGGATAAAATCTATCTTCACTCATTTATTTATTTTTGCTGATATAACCATGCAATAATAATGTAATAAATTTTACAAAATAAATTAAATCTTGCAACAAAAATTAATAAATTAACATGAATGGATATACATATAGCTGGCTATAATAAAATATAAAATCAAGAGAACATAAAAACCTATCATCTAAATCACAAAATAAAAAATACCTGAATAAATTCTTTCACATTCTATTCAAAAAAGCAAATATAGCAAGAAAATTTGTGAAAAGCAAAGCACATATAAGCAAAAAGTAACAATTGAAAGAAATATAGAAATATTTTATTCCAAAAAAAAGAAAAAAGATTAAGAGTCACGCTTCTAGAGTAAATTTCAGAGATTGTTTGTACCAAGACAACAAAATGACAACATCAGTCAATACTAATTTAAACTAGCTTGACCCAAATATTATATCTATACTTCCATCTGAGTGATAGAAACTATAAGGTAGAAAACACAACCATAAGCATAAAACCCAAATTCTATGTTCCATCTGGTAAAAAAAATAATAGTAATAATTGGAAGCTATTTGGCTGAGATGACTTTGGTGCCTTGGGTTACTAGGACCCAGTAAACTAAAGCTTAAGCTTAACCACTCAGAAGCCACCAACTAACCTCTAACTAGGAACTTTCCACTGAATTTTGCCCGAATAAGGCAAACACCTGGCTATAGCCAATCAAGTATTTTTTTTTTTACTTTGCCTCCACGTTCAGCTTATAAAAGTCTGATACTCACTTTGCTAAAGTGAATCTCTCCAAACCTCTTTTAGTTTTGAGTACTGCTTGATTCATGTATCTTTCAGCAGTGAAATAAACTCTGTTAAATTTATTTTGTCTAAAGTTTTTATTTTTATTTTTTATTATTTTATTTTATTTATTTATTTATTTTTTGAGACGGAGTCTCCCTCTGTCGCCCAGGCTGGAGTGCAGTGACACGATCTCGGCTCACTGCAAGCTCCGCCTCCTGGGTTCACACCATTCTCCTGCCTCAGCCTCCCGAGTAGCTGGGACTACAGGCGCCCGCCACCACGCCCGGCTAATTTTTTTGTATTTTTCGTAGAGACGGGGTTTCATCGTGTTAGCCAGGGTGGTCTCCATCTCCTGACCTCGTGATCTGCCCGCCTCGGACTCCCAAAGTGCTGGGATTACAGGCGTGAGCCACCGCCCCCAGCCTAAAGTTTTTATTTTAAATATCGATGGGACAGCATGGTACAATCACTAATAGCACAGATTTGGTAGCCAGACTTCTTGGAGTCAGATCTCTACTCTTCCACTACCTGCATGTTCTTGGGCAAGTTATGGAACCTCTCTGTTACTTGTTTTTCTTCCTTTAAGTGAAAATAGTAATTGTATTTTTGCGACTTGATATGAGAATTGAGTTAAATGATTTAATAGTCATTGTGTTTACAACAGTGCTTGATAAATATTAAATGCAGTATGTTGCTATTTGAGAGGGTTTTTACTTTTTATTTTTTTGGTTATGATGAGAAACCTATATGTGTACTAAAAAAAAATGTCCTATTCCACCCCTAATTAAGATGTTAGATAATAGGACACACAGCAGTTACAAGAAAACAAAACATTTGGTCTTCAAGGGGTATGTGAGCAGCACAACATACTTTTTACTACTGTATTACATTTTTTTATGTTACTCCACACATCTCTCTCTCTCTTTTTTTTACTATAAATGAAAAAGAATTGTATTTGAAAAGACAATTATATTTTCTCTGCTCTAATTTTTACATGAGAAGTCTTTGTAGTACAAAAATGTTAATTTGCTGTTTGAAGAATTTATAACAATAAAAGTAACACATCAATAGACAGAGGTGTAGTTCTCCATTATTCACATAAAAAGTGACAGCAGGTGAACAACAGGAGTCCAAAATCATGTGCTGGGGAGAATTAGTCAGCTAAGTTCTCTACTGAGAGGATTTGTATCATTTGGCCACACTAATTTTTTAGTTAAGATATTTGCCTCAGTTTTTTCTACCGCAATTTTGTGTTAATACAAACAGAGTTCAAAGTACAAGTGAAGGAATAATATAAACTGAAAAAAATATTGCTGGATTTTACAAAATAGTTGCTACTCAGTTTTAAGCTCAACTTACATTTTTATTATTATACTACTATAGGCTAAATCAGTGGAGAAGCCGGAATAACAAAGGCTGAAAGTAAAAAAAAATTAAAATTCTGCTCAAAACCACTTCACTATGCTATCATTTTACCCATAAATTCAACCAAAATTTTTAATTTATTAGTAAATTAAGAGATCTTATGAATACAATAATTTTCCAATTCTGGGAAGATGATTTTGTTTCTCCTTTAGATACAGTTTTAAATACAAAACCATAGTGGAAAAACAGTCAAGACAGATTTGCAATCTAATGGGTCAGTAGGAATAAAGGTTTAATGGGAGCACATTATTAAAACAAGACATCTTATCACAGTATTACAGGCACAGAGTAAAAGCATAAAGTCACATTCAGTCATTCCTCATTCATTCAACAGAGAAAATGCCTGTCCCACAGAGCTTACATTAGAAAGAAAACAAACAAAAACAGGCAATTAAAACACACACACACACACACACACACACACACACACACACACACACACACGAGGGAACTTAGATGTGTTGAATAGGGATAACTTCCATGGAAAATAATATAGCTGTAAAAAAAAGAGAGATTTTAAGGAGCTGAATTTTGACATACATCATCCAGAGAAGCCTCACTGAGATGCTTTAGAAGCCATGTGAAAGAAGTGCTGGGTGTGCCGTGTAGACATCTGGGGAAGCAGCATGTGAGGCTCTTAGAGGAACAGGTGAAAAGTCTCCAAGGCAGGAATATACCTGTGCATTCATCCAACAGCTCAGAGATCTGTGATGTGTGATGCCACACAGCAAATGGGGTCAAAGCAGGGAAAACCATATTGGGCCTCGTAGATTTTTTTTTTTTTTTGAGATGGACTCTCACTCTGTTGCCCAGGCTGGAGTGCAGTGGCGTGATCTCGGCTCACTGCAACCTCCACCTCCCAGGTTCAAGCGATTCTCCTGCCTCAGCCTCCCAAGCAGCTGGGACTACAGACACCTGCCACCACGCCCAGCTAATTTTTGTATTTTTAGTAGAGATGGAGTTTCACCATTTTGGCCAGGCTGGTCTTGAACTCCTGACCTTGTGATCTGCCCGCCTCAGCCTCCCAAAGTGCTAGGATTACAGGCATGAGCCACTGTGCCTGGCCGGGCCTTGTAGAATTTAATGAAAGATTTGGCTTTTACACTTGAGGATATAGGAAACCATGAAAGAATTTGACCATTGAATTAACAAGATACAATTGAAAAATAAATGTTACGATGTTGCATGAAGTAGAGACTATATGAAGGGCAAGGTAGTAGCCACATGACCAATCAGGAGGCTATTGCAAACATCGGAGGTAGTGGCTTGGATTTTGATGATAGCTGTGGAAAGAGTGAGAAGAAATGAGATGCTGTCCACATGTTGAAGAATGTGTTCATTGCATTTGCTGATAAATTACAATTAGTATGTGAGAGTCATAAAGGAATAAAGGTTTTGAACTGAGCAATTAGAAAGACAGTTATTGCTCTAAAAGTTTAATCTAGGTATATGATAATTCAAATAACTTAAGCCAAAAATTAATGTGTGGAATTAAATTAAATTACAGTGACTTTTGCCAAAACAGGCTAGACAACTAAGCTGATTGGGGCGGGAAGGGGATATATAAAAATATAGACTATTTGCCTAATTTTTTGAGAATCAGATTCAGTATGTTTGAAGGAACATCCTTATATATCTATCTAACACACACACACACACACACACAAAATAAAACAACCAGGTTGACAAGATAAAAAATTGGATATTAATGGTGTTTTACTTTGAATGGTCAAATGCAGATGTTTTCTGCCCAGATGTTTGTTTTTGTAAAGACTCTTTGGAACACAGTCATACTTGTTTATGGATTGTCTATGGCTGCTTTCATGCTACAACAGCAGATTTAAGTAGTTGTGATAGATGCCATATGGCCCGGTAGCCTAAAATATATACTATCTGTCCCTTTAAAAAAGTTTCCTTACTTCTGCCCTAGATAATGTTTTCCATAAAAGAACTGGTACATTTACAGGGTAAAGAAAGTATATTTGATTGAATAATTTGGAATGAGAGATGAGAATCTGAAGCTGGGAGTAGATTTTACTACAGGTAGCTGGATTAATTAAATTCAATGCAACTGAATTAAAAAGTATTGATCGTGTACTGTCTATTGTTCCTCTTTGAGTTGCTCTAATATCATGGACATCGTGGTTGCCATTAGGCCCTTCATCGATGTGCAGCCATTTAGATTGTGCACTGAGTAACTCTGGGTGCCATTTACATCATAGATTATGAGGTAGTTCATATTCTTTGGTTTTGTGTAAGGCGGTAGCTCTGGTTATCATCTCTCCCTGAAGTGTTTCTCACTTAATTGAATGTGTCAACATTAACATTTGAAAGATAAGATTGAGTCTCTGGATGATTTCTGCATGCAAATTTCTTTTTAACCCAACCCAGGAACTTTAATGAAATACCACTCTTTGGGTCTATTAGGTGGGAGAAACTTCTATCTTGGCTTTTTCCAAGACTTCCAGAATGAGTCTGCGTTAAAATGACATCTGTGATGTGGAAAATTCCAGATTCTCGTATTCTGCTTGGCCTACATCTACATAATGGCAAAATTACAGGAAACAAACCAGTGACTAGTTGGTTATTTCTTCTCAATAAAACATGACCATTTACAAAGTAGTTCACCAAAGCAGTTTTATCTTGTAGAAGAAAATTACAAAACCAAGTCATAAAAGCCAATGAATAGCCTACAGCTGTCTCAAGATTATTGATGTAATGTTTGTAAATAAGGAGAATTTTTAAAATCCCAGCAATTCAGCTTCTGCTAGTATCAATCAACATCCCTGCTAACAGAGTTTCTTTTGCGGGTGTAAAGAAGTGGAAAACGTGTAAATTGAAAGCTGAAGCCTTAGCAAAGACTGCTTTATTCTGTGAGATATGTAAACAAATAACATACAAAGCCCTAAAACCTTGTTCATTTCATGAAACCAGTAAATACAAAGGAAGACTTTTTTTTTCGTACAAGCACAAACTTGTAGACGGTACTCTTTCTTTGCTTAGACATGCACATCTACAATACACCATACTAAGCACTCTGCCTTTCATATGAGTAGATGAGAGTATTTAATCAAGAAGAAATGAAACAAATAACAAACAAGCACACCAACAAGTAAAAGCTAACAACTCTTTTGAAATGCTGTCTGCCTCCCATTCACTCAAGACAGGCCAGGTAACACGTAACACATGCATCAGTCAAAGTCACCTCAGGAAAATCACTCAAGTGCAGGTGGCACAACAATCCTTAACACTTGAACACTGACAGAAGTGTGGCAGGGTTGAGGGGCCCGACAAGAAGGGTTGAGGCAAGGCATTCTCAGACTAGCAATAACAGAAAGCCATTACCATTCCTGGGCTGAAGGCACAACAGAAAAAACATGCAAGTGTTGGAGGAACGGCCTTCAGAAGCTACATCCTGGAGGGACACAGCCACTGCCATCAACTTGGCACTGAGTCAGGAAGCATCCAGGAGAAAGCATATCCAACCTTCCTCCTTCTCTATGCATCCCGAAAGTTTCCTGATGCCTTTCACTTGGCAAACCCAACTAGAAATCTGACAAGGGAACCCAGAGGGAGAAATCCAAGGCAGAAAACAAGGTGGAGGATGGATTGAGAGTGTCAAACAAATGGAGAACAAACAGCACATCCAGGGAAAACAACAGAGCAACACTTACTTCTTCAGCCTTGTGGTTTCTTGTTTTATTCTGTGCGTGTATTTAGTTCATTGTTTTTTCTCCCTCTTTTAATCTGTTATGTACTTTCCAAACTTTTGAATAAGTAATGAAATAATTAACGCTAGAAATTCCTTTAGCTTCTTTTCAAAGTATGTACACCTAGAAGGTACAACAGGTGTGACATAGTTACAACTCACTAGGCTCTTCCAGAAGAATATCAGGAAGCCTGCAGAACAAAATATGCCCAGTGAAAAGTGCTGTGAGCAGAGCCTATTAAATTTTAGACTAGCAGACAGTTGAAAGCTGCCTGAGCCCTGCAGCAGGATAGTCTAACCCAATGGATAAGTTGTTCTAAGAAGGACCCATCCTTGTGAAAATATATTATTTTTATGACAATACCAAGACCATTGCACAAGGCAGTTATTGGTTGTGCAAATACCAGTATCAAACGTGAAATATACTAGGAGGCTAAAGGTGGAGAAATAAATAGGTGATCAAATAAAACATACAGATAAATGGAAGGGCCCACATCTGTCCTGCGAGTCTTGTCTCCAAGACATGGGATTTCTGTGATCTGACTCCATTGGCATCCCCAAACACCATGTCCAGATATATTTAAAAGGGAACTTCAGATAATTTCCCCTATATAATCTAATAATGTATCCAGGGGTAAATCAACTTAGAAGCCAAAGGAGGGCTTACAGAGAACTACTGTGGCTAAAACAAAACAAACAAAATTAAAATTCAGAGGACAGAACTTATTACAGTCTTGGAGAGGAAATCCTGCCCTTTGCTTGATTTGATGAACAACTTTTAAAAGATAATCTAATACAACAATTTATGAAATCATGAATCACTTGGGTTACTCCCATTCATATGAAGTAAAATATAAACAAAATTAATTTTCTGGGTAACTCAAAAGAAATTTAAAAAAATTTTGTTTTGGAGGGTGGCCTTCTATGGACAAAATCAGAAAAGAGATCTATAATCACTAATTTATTTAAATAAGTACTCAAACTGCATCCTACTATATAGATACAGATTTAGAATATGTACTTTGTCAAGGGAAATGATTACTAACTCTATATTAAATTGAAATCTGCAGTCAATCTCTGGATACCTTCAGTGAACATATACACAAAGCAAAATAGTTGAAGCTCTTCATTTAACTGCATATTTTATTTGTGTTTATAAAACTTGGGAGCTAGTCCTCAATATGTGATGAACATGTTTCACTTAAAAACAGGAAAGGATTCACACTTTACTACCTTAAGAGACTGTTCCTGGTAGGCCATATTGGAGGCATGTGTTCAATGACGTGGTCTAGTGTCATAGTAGTCTCCATATTATATTCATTACTGCCCCCTCATTTCCAAATCACTACTGCAAAGTCATATGGGCATTCTGCTCAACAGATTGGTTGGGTGGTGGGCGAAATGACATTTTCTAACCCTGGTTTTCAATTATGGTTCTGTCACTCTATGGTATATCTAAATTCTATCTATGGCAATTCATTTCAGCAACTTACACCTCAGCTTACGTATCTTTAGTTGGATTTATCCTATTCCATTATCATGATAAAGTTCTATACATATATTCTAGTAAAAGTCAAAGTATAAGTATACAAAGACAAAATCATTGGTATTAATGAGTAATCCTAAAATCTCCAAAAGTTAATGGATATTTAGTTACTTTTAATAGGATATTAATTTTTCTCTTGCTTTTCTTTCTAAACAACACACCATGTTTTTAAATCTTAGAGGTAATGCATGTTCACTGAAGATAATCTTTAAAGTATAAAAATATGAGGAAGAAATAAAACTTTTGTATCTATAGACAGTCATGCATCTATGAATATGTACATCTGATATTAGTTCTTTTACTAGGCACAGATATTCTCTCTCACAAATAGATACACATTTTAGTAGAATACAGTGATGTTATTTTACATTAACACTGTATTACAAGCATATCCACACATTAAAACTACTTCAGTTATTTTTTTAACAATTACTTTTAATAGTGACATAGTGGGCCATTCTATCAACATACCACAATTTAGTAAATAAGCCTGCTTTTTTTTAGAAATGTATTTTCCTAAATGTGTTTTTTCCTTGTTCTCAGAAGCAGTGAAACTATAATGAATACCAAAGGGATAAAATCTTTGTAGTTATCTCTGATAATCATAGGGCTAATTTTTTGAAGTGGACTTTTTGGGTTAATACTTAATAAATGTTCAGGGTCTTGATGCAAGAAACCAGATTGCTTTTCTGCTTATTTTCACTAGTTTATGCTTCTATCTGCATCAGATAATTTCAATCAATTATATACACTTTCTTTGTTTTGTGTCACTTTGTTAAATAATTTCACCAAAGGTACTTCAGGATGAATAGATAACATCACAAATAATTATATTGTATTGGATTTTAGTAGACACCAAAAAGGATTGCATACCTACATATACCTTCACACTTGTAAACACATAGAATATATGTATAAACACAGGATGCATACATACAAACACATATGAATTAAAGCTCTTTCTTCAGCAAGTACCTAGATCTGGAAAATTATTAAACACAAACAACAAATGTGGTTAGATACGTGATCAAAAAATGTAAAGTCTTTAATTTCCTATAATGCTGTAAAGTAGGTGAATTTTGTGAGGGATAGAAAGTGTATGATCTGGTTCTCTGACTTTCAGAGTATGGACATTACATTCAAACTATCAGCTCCATAAATATTTTCAAGGGCTAAAAATAGCAAGTGTTAACGTATATGTGGAGCAATGTGAATTCTCAGGTGTAGCTGGAAAAGTAAGAGTAAAAATGATAAACGCAGAATCACTTTAAATAGACTTCTTTGGCAATAGCTCAAAAAATGAAGATGTGCATGTTCTCTGATTCAACAATCCTTCTCCTAAGTATCTACCATGAAGAAGTTCATAACATCCACAAGGAGACGTGTACAGGAATTTTCACCACAATACTGACTGTATTGGTTAAATAAAACTAAAACCACGTAAATGCCCTTCAAAAGAAAAATGAATCAATATATTATTACATATGTACAATGTACTAATTACAGCATTATGTAACAGTTAAAACTAGTTTAATATGTAACTTTTTAGAAGATAGATATGTTCGTAAGTGCTATATTGCTAATGATATATACTTATTTACCAAAAAATGCACAGGATTGATTAAAACAAAAATAATAACAAATAAACCTGGATTAGAAGTTACCTGTAAAAGAGAAGAAAAATAACAAGGTCAGGGAAGAATACAAACAGGAGTAGAACACTACCTTTACTACTTTAATAATTTTATTTATTTTTAAACAGTGGAGGTAAAAATATAGCAAAATATTCAAATTCAGTATGCCTTATCATAATTAGTCTTTCTGTATATCTGAAAAATTTATTTTTAATAGCCTATTGAAAAATGCTGATGTATTATCAGACAAATTAAATAATTTGATTCCCTGTAATTCTTTGCTATTTATCTGAACACACTCCAGAAATCTCTGCCTGTCTGCCTCTTTATTTTTATCTTTGCTGTATGCCTCTGGGGAGGCGCCAGTCATAAACTGTTTTATGTTGTCTTCATTTAATATTTCCCATAGCTGCTTTTCTGCCAGAACCTCATAATCTAAAGCCCCCTTCCACAAGCCTAATAACCATCACTTCCTACCTTTGGTCCCCTGATCATCTTACTCTATCTGAATGGTTTGTCTGCCATTTTCATCTTCTAGCCTCAGCTTCTTCCAAAGCCATTGGTCCTTTCTTGATCTCACAGGACTCCCAGTGCATAAAACTATTGGAACTGGCCTATTTTCACTTTAGCTCTACGCGTCTGCTCGAACACATGTTCCTCTCAAAACCTGCAATGATTTTTTTAAAGTATTGCATTAGAATATCTCTCTTCCCACTTTAAACATTGAAATGACTTTTCATGTTTTTCTAGGATAAAATTCCAACTTTTACCAATGACCTACAGTGTACTGCATGATCTGGTGCATCTGGCTATGTTAGTTACCATTCTTCCTTTACTTACTGTTACCCAATAAACTCCAAGCACATGCACCTTTCTTTTATCTAGACATAACAGGTGTGTTTCCTCCTGCAGATATTGCACTTGTAATTTCCCCTGCCTATTATGATATTCATATGAATGGATTCTACTTGTTCTCATTACGACTTATCAAAAGTCATCTCTTCAGAAAACCCTTTCCTTGTCATGGGACAAATTTTGGGTTGTCTCTATTCTATCGTTATTTATATTGATTATCTTTATAATTATCAAATAATTATTATTTTATACTTAACAGTTGCCTATATGCCCATTGGAATGTAAGCTTTATGAAGGAAGAGATCACACCCTTTTCTTTAATTGCAACCATAACCCCAGGACTGAAAAAATGTTTGCCATGTAACAGATGCTCAATAAATATTTGTTGAGTGAATGAATAAGGTTTTTACGGTCATTGCCACCAAGAAATACACAAATGCTTTTTTCTTCTAGTTGATTCTTAGCTAATTACCACAGCACCTATTTCAAAGCTTTTCTGGCTTTTAAAACTCCTAGGCACAATTTTGCTTCCTCATTCTCAGAAAATCTTTTGGTTGTGAACAGGATTGAAAGCATTCAGCCATTTAGTGTTTTTTCCCCTTCACTTTGCATTGATTTTCCCTCTTTCATTCTCCATCTTTACCAATTCTATTTCTTTCTCAGGAAGACAACTATTTTTTTTCACTTAGCTAAGGTTAATTCTTCCATCTTCTGCATGATAGTATAAATCGTTCCATCTATTTTTCAGTTTATTTGTAATTTTTTTTGCCTGCAGCAAATGTGATTAAATTAGCTATGTTCAAACAAAACAAAACATAGCATAACAAAAACCTCCTTTAACTGTTTTATATAGTTTGGCTGTGTCTCCACCCAAATCTCATCTTGAACTGTAGTTCCCATAATCCCCAAGTGTCATGGGAGGGTCCTGGTGGGAAGCGATTGGATCATGGGGCAGTTTCCTATGCTGTTCTTGTGATAGTGAGTGATTTATCACAAGATCTGATGGTTTATAAATGTCCAGCAGTTCCCCTACTGGCACTCTTTCTCTTTCCTGCTGCCCTGTGAAGAGGAGCTTTCCACCATGATTGTAAGTTTCCTGGGGCCTCCTCAGCCATGCAGAAATGTGAGTCAATGAAACCTCTTTTCTTTATAAATTACCCAGTCTTGGCTAGTATCTTTATAGCAGTGTGAGAACAGACTAATACACTGTTTTCTCCTCAAAATAATTTTATTGTTTCTTCTATTCACCAAAAAATTTCTTAAGTAAATAATCTTCTCAAATTGTATTCACTTCCTCTTCTCTCATCCATTTCTCCTTCCCTGGCAGTTTGGATCATTCCCACCATGTCTAGTCTCTCCAAAATCTGCTTTCAGAGTTACCAATTACTTACAGAAACCAAATCTACTGGCTTCTTCTGAAAACTTTTTCTGGATATTGGTTAATGCTAAGTTTCACCTCCACCCTTCGTAACGAGTCCTCACAATCCAAGTGCTAAATGCCTGTAAACTATACCTTCAAACTCCCTGGCCAGTAGGATTCTTGCTCAATTTTGCCAACAAGAGGCAGTGATATGGGTTTTGGCGAGCTAAGACAAAAGTGATAGCTTTTCTGAGGCAGCTGTGGACTCTGAGACATGGAGTTCTGCTATTGTTTTGGGGTGAGTAGCCTCCTGAGAATCACCCACATCCATGCTGCAGGCGACTGAAATGTTTATCATAGCTTTTAGGATCTTTGCGCATCTGCTTGAAAATTACTCAGCCTTTTCCCATTTTTCAAAGGATTGCAAAAACTTCCAATTATTTTAAAACTCTTTGCCACATGAGACAACTTATGCAGCTTCTTTTTTCCTGGCTAAATTTTATGGATAAGAGTCCCCATTTTTTATGTACGTAGTTACTATATTCTTAGAATTCCAGGATATATTAGACAGTGTTGTTGCTTTTCTCTTTCTCTCTGAAAACAGTCTTCTCTTGATTTTTGAGTCTTTCAGTGTTCCTTTTTTTATGTACATAGTTACTATATTTTTTATGTACATTTTTTATGTACATAGTTACTATATTCTTAGAATTCCAGGATATATTAGACAGTGTTGTTACTTTTCTCTTTCTTTCTGAAAACAGTCTTCTCTTGATTTTTGAGTCTTTCAGTGTTCCTTCTTATTTCAATTCCTGGTCTTCATTTTATTCTTTATCACCAGATCTTCTTCCATTTACTCCTGACATGAAAGCATTTCCTACAACACTCTACTCAGCTTCCTTTTCGAAATATATGGGCATTCCCCTATTTATTATTTGCAATCCCATGCCATAACTTCTCACAAATATATCAAAATTTACATCTTTAGGCCTCATCTCCTTTGGGAATTCTAGACCATCACTGATACCTGCTATTAAATATCTTTCTAAGCATGTCTCACAGGCACCTAAATTTTAACATAACCAAGCTTTCCTAATTCCTCCTGGAATTGTTATGTTGCTTAATGACAGAGAAATGCACTCAGTTATTCAGGCTTTATGCTCTTTATCCCTCAACTGTTCCTTCTAGAAACAATCTAATACTCTTCACTTTACCTTTACCTTTTTAGCTCATTCTGACTCTACACCTTTATTTTGTTATGTTACTGTTTAGTTCATTTTCTCATTATCTTTTGTCCTAACTTGTTTTCCTGCTTATAATCATTCCTTCGTGCACATTGATCTAATATTCCTTCTCAAAGCTCACTTCTCATCATGGATCTACCAGGCTTAAAGGTTTTCAAATCAATATATTAATGTAAAATATAATCCCACACTCCCTGACTGGAATTTAATGTCTTTTTACCTTAAGGATTCAACTTTCTAGCCTTACTTCTCCTCTGGCAATCTTCTCTGCTTCAGTGTATTCCCTCATTTGCATCCTGTCCTTCGATAGCAACAGGTTACTTGACATTCTCCCAACATTTACCATTCTTACCCTTACAAATTTGTGCAATGTAATCTGAAATTCATTTCCTTCCTTTGCTCTGAGTGGCAAAACCCATATTTCTATGTCAAACTTGAAAGCAGTTTCCACATAAAAACTTCTTAGACCCCTTATTAAGAATTAATCACTCCTTTTGGCTATACACCACATTCAATGAAATTACATTGGAACTCTATCCCATTGATTTCTTAAACTAATCATGCATTTTCTTGCCTGTCTTTCTTACCAGATTGTGACAGCCACAAGCTTAGAGCTGATTCATCGTAGCTTTCCTCTTCAGCACCTGAAATAGTGTCAGGAGCATTGCAGGCACTCCATGAATGTGTGTTGGACTTAATTGAATTCCGCTGTAACTCTAATCAACATCCACTGTAGGGAACAGTGATGGAAACATCATGGACCTCTTCCCCTCTGAACAACATGTCACTAGCCAGTCCTTGAAGCACACTTCCTGAATCACACCTGGATGAATGCAGCCAAAGGGAAGCAGATGAAAGCAACCAAAGGGCTTTTCTAAGTGGCAAAGGCAGATGAGGAAGGGCAAGCCTGTAGTTGTGCTCATGGCACTAGAGCAGCTCCTTCAGCGCCTGAGAGCTGCCGGAAGGCAGGTGTAGAATTACCAGCTCTAGTGAACTTCAGCTTGCTGGACTGCCTCCTGCTTTGGGACCTGGCTGCTCAGATGATTATTTTCTCCAACCACTTTTGGTTCAATGAAGACAGATACTTACGAATGATAAGTGCACTTGGCAACATCCCAAATAATGACTCTTCAACCCTTGGAGACTGCCTTGCCTACACTCGATTTTTGGATTTTGAAATTTAAATTAGGTAGCCAACATGGTTCATTTTCCAGATACATAATGATAAAAATTACACACTGCCTATAGACAAATTTGTCATTAACAAACCAATTTTATGAGCATTGTTTCATTTAATTTGCAAAATTCCCTTGGGATGCTGGGAAGGAATATATATTTTTTATCGTATTTTGATCAACAGCATACTGCTTCCTTTTGATGACCATGTATTCTAGAGTCAAAAGAATGTAAATTTGAAGTTCATCTTAGCCAGTTGCTAGTGTGTTCCTTTGGTGATACTACTATACAATCTTGTTCTGTTCCTTTAGAAAATAGCTACTCACAATATTAATTACCCATTGGGATGTTATGAGGGTAAAATTAATAAAGATAGTCCTCTGGCTCACTTGGATTCTTTGAGAGAGTAGAAGCACCAGTGATCATAAAAGGAAATGAACTTTGAGGGAAAAGCTATTTTAAAGACTTACTCTAATTTTACAAACCTGGGTACATCACAGACCATTCTGAGTGGCATTTTCATTATTTGAGAAAATGGGGCTGGTCCTTACTGTCATTATTTGCATGAAGATTAAATGATACTACAAATTTAAAAGCACAGTATGTAGTATGAAGTTGTACTTGCAAGATTCATTCAATAAATATGAGTTTCATTTATCTTTCAATAAGCCTTCTTTTATTTTTCATCTGTAAAATGGGGATTAAAAAATGCCTTGCCTCTCTGTTTCATGTTTTTTTTAACCTCTCAGGTAAACTAGACAAGTAATATCCCTTAATAAAATTTTAAAGTGCTTAGATTACAACAATTTGGATTTTTCTACTTGTCTCAATACAATAGGATGATATCTCCTTGATAGGAAGTCTTGTTGGCTCTGTCTTCAAAATATGTATCAAAGTCTAGGCCGTTTGGTACTGTCCCCATTGCTCCCATGCTATTGAAGTCCTTGCCATCTTTCATCCAGGTGGCTGCTTCCACAGTGACCCCATAGTCTTTTATCTCTACAGTGGGGGTTAGCTTTATATCTCTGCTAAAACTCTTGAAAGGCTCTACCCTTTATTCAGAGAAAGAAAGCAATACAATGCAATGTTTCAGATGATCTGCCGCACCCCTCCACCAATCCATTATTTCATCACATTTCTGTAATTCTCCCCTCTGCTCCTTCATCTCTTTTATATTTGCCTCTTTGCTGCTCTTTGAATGCCTCAGGTAGGCTCCCATATTGGAGCGTTTCTAAGGGCTACTCCCACTAGCTAGAACTCTCTTCCTTCAGATATCAACATGGTCAAGCTCTCACCTCCTTGAAGTCTTTCCTCAAATGTCATCATTTCAATAAAGAGGACCTTGATAATATCAACCACACAATTTAAAACTGCATCCCCCTTCACTCCTCATCCCTTTATTTCTGATTCATTCTTTTGTCAATTTATATCATATAATTTATTTATTTGTGATGTTTATGTTTTATTGTCTGTCTCATCCTATTGCAATATAAGTTCCATTGAGGATCTAAATTTTGTTCATCAATGAATTCCAAGTTTCTAAGACAAGCCACCAATAATTATTTCTTGAATTGAATTGATAGCAGCAGAGGTGTCTTTTCTTAAAAAATCACTTTTCAGATCACTGTCAAAAAAGTTTGGTGCATAGTATGGCACTATGCACACATGAAGCAATGACTAAATCATTAACACTTGTATTTGCTGCGATAATTTTGGTTTTTTACAGATGCAACCTCTCTCTCCTGTAATTTAAGCTGCAGTCCACATGTGCATTGGCATTTCTTGAAAGAAATAGAAGCAAGGAGCTAACTTTTCTGAGTTCTAATAGAAATGTATTGCTGCATGGCTGAGTGCACTTAGTTTTCTTTATATTAGAAGCTAATACTTGAGTCTCATATGAAGGTAAAAAACATATGCTGGGTAGTCATATATCCCTGGAGAATGTTCCCCAAAATAGTAAGCTAGTTTGCATTAAGGAAGCTAAATTTTCCAACTACTGATAGAAATATATTGAATATGTTTAAAACAGGAAAATTAACATGTTGAATCCTCAATGTGAAAGCAGTTTGTTATATTGCAGTTTTTAATAAATAACTGAAAATCAAGCATAGCCTCAATTACTCTTCATAATTTGTATTAATGATAATTGGTATCTTTGCAGGACACTGGAGTTGCCTCATTGAAACCAGCAGCACTATAGTACTGTCAATATGATATACATGGATTTCTACATAGGGATGAACTGGAGGCAGAGGTCAGCTTTACCATGGGATTTGGCTTACCGTAGGCATGAGGCCTCTGATAATATCCATAGATATATTGTCTCAATTATCTAAAATGAGACTTTGTTTCATTTTGTTCATTTTTCTGAAATTTTGTTAGAGAAGGAAAAAAAAAAGAAAACAGACAAGACAGGGAGAGAGAACAAATACAAACATGCCCTTAGTCAAAAAAGATTCCCATTAGACATTTTGATTAAAGATGTAATAAACAGATGGTGGAATCCATATATTGAAGAATTCTCAAATCTATGACCAACAGTTCAAATGTCTGTAGGGCATGTATTTATGAAGTAATATAGCAAAGCCTTACTAAATGTCATCTTTCCTGACTAAAAGGAGCAGCATTCTCATTGCATGGCAATTTAAAGAAGATAGAGGTGAAGAATGGAAAACTAGGCTGCATATTAGATGTTTTGATTGCCAAGACAGAAAAGCTTAGATGAGGTACCCAAATCTCAATGAGAAAAAAAAATTCTAAGAATGAGGTTTTGAGGGACTATAGAAAGGACATGCAATAAATCTACTGCTGCTAGATATTTTCCAACTCTTCTCGATAGGATAGTTAAGTCATGTGGATTTAAAATTTAAGGTTGTGGTCCAGATGAAATGAAGACATGACAAATTCACATTTCAGAAGATTATTGATTCAAAGAATGTCAACATATAATGCAAAATGCAAAGCACAGTGAATTACTCTGAATGTTTTACTCTATATATTTGCAAAATCTCAGCAAAATTGAGGACATTTCAAAGTAAATGACATGAGGCTTCACTTAACTAGCTATACAATAAAATACCTACACAAATCTAATAAAAATTACTCCCTCAGAGTGTCACTACAAATTCTTACTTCACCCCTAGAATCTGTTTTAATGAAGAGCAGGAGTTCCGTTTTGTGGTTCATTTACAAATTCCAATAGGAAAGACAAATTTTTAAAGCTTTAGTATTTTCTTTATTTTCTACTCTTGTCAAATACCTTTATTAAGCCTTCATTAAACTAACTGATACGTTGCAAAGTTGCCAATTTGACTTTGCTTAAAAACATCATGGAAGATTGAATGATTACATGTCACAACTCAATTACCCCACTGTATATCTCTTTCAGATCACACAGGCACACACACACTCTCTCTCTCTGTGTCTGTCTCTGTCTCTTTTCTTCACTTAACCACAATACACATTTATAAACCACTTAGTCTAAATATTAACTCAGAGATCATGAAAACTGAGTCAAGATTAAGATCACGTCTTTGATTATGGTATAGACCAGTAAAATTCTCTTCCACAGTTTCTTAAACTGTCACCTCTTTTCACAAATATCTATGCCTGCTAAGACCTAATACAGTTAGTAAGCTCCTACCATACCCTAGGTTTGCAGCATGGTTTGCATGCATTACCATTGAACATTAACACATTTCTTTTTTGATAGTAATTTAATCTAAGTTTTTCAAGTAACCAAATGTAATCTCCAGAACTAAGTACTCAGTATTTTTAGCTAATAAGTAGCTGAACAATAATTTAACTCAAGCATCTTTTATTACAAAGCCTATAGTACTGATATTGAACTACACTGTTTCTAGACAAAGCTTCAGGCCTAAGTAAGATTATACCAAATTTGAGAGCATTGCCTAAATGACTTTTTAACATATCTTCAAAAAGTAAAATGAAATTCAAAATCAACATGTTAGATATAGGTTGTGTTTCAGGGTAGTAGACTGAGACTATAAGGACATTTTCTTGTATCCCAACATTCTATTTAAATACTCCTAAATATAGATGATTGATTAGATGGAACGATAGATAGGCAGATGATAGATAGATAGATAGACAGATAGATAGATAGATAGATAGATAGATAGATGATAAGCAAAGAGAACAGAAGTAGTCATCATCATACAAGAGAGTACACAGTTTAGATAAAATAAATTCATTAAAGCCTTGCTTGTTTGTTTTCATTCCTCAAAATCTAGAGCAGTTTATAGCATAGTAGATACTCATTGTATATTTGTTGATTGGTCAAGAAATGAAGATACAAGCTGAGCCTTAGAAAACTTGCAGAAGGGAGCTAAAGTAAGCACTGTGCTGATTTGCCTCATGGTATGCCAAAAAGTTCGAGGATGAGATTCAAGGGGTTAAGGGTAGACAGGGCAAAAAGGAGAAAGGCAGTTGAAAATTAGAGCAATTGAAATCCTGTATGCAGAATATATGAAGCAATCTACTCCATCTTTATTATCCCACATACATTTTGTCAGGGAACCAACAGTCAGTTTACTATTTCAAGACAAAATAAAAGGTTTCTTCATCCAATAAATTGACCAAACTTTTTGAGAAAGTTTAGGTCTGCAAGGATGAGTATTGATGCTTCAGAGCAAAGTGCTGAATTCTCTAGTATAAACATTGTGAAAAGAAAAAGAGATGTTAAAGAAAATGTGAGAAAATATGAGACATAGATGACATCAAGGAAGTCTCATTAGCAAGAGTTTCACAAAGAGAAAAAAAAGTAATGGAGGTGAGACAATTACTACAGGGATACTAGGAGGACATTTCTCAGTGATTATGATAGACAAAAGTTTTATATTGAAAGCATCCATCAAATCCCAAACCCGAAGCACAGAAAAATACTTCAAGGAACTTCAGAATAAAAAGAAGAAAAGAAAGATCCTAAAAGCTTCGAGAGAGAGAGAGAGAAAAAAAATTTAAAGAAAGGAATAGCAGTAAAGATCTTCAGTTTTTCTTATCATCAAGAGTGGGTGTTAGACAAAAATAGGGAAATGCCCTCAAATTTCTGAAGACATGTAATTTCAGCCTAGAATTCTGTACTAAACTACGTGACCAATCAAGGCTGTTGATGAAGCAAATGTTTTCAGACATGCAAAGACATAGTCTTAGATTTAATAAAAATTTGCTCTTCCACCAAATAGATTTAATAAAAATTTGCTGTTCTAACCACTGAAGATAGAGTCATAAATAAGGTAGGCATAGTTCCAGATAAATAAATCATACATCCTAGAGGTAGGAGACAGGAGAAAGTATCAACAAAAGATAGTGATGGAAAAATAGAAAACATCCCCCTCAACTCCTATCTTGGGTATTGTTTTCTATTGATGAAAAGCTCAATCCCAAATGCCTTGCCTCAAATTATGACTGTCGTAACATCTTGGTTCAATTTATAACTAGCACCAGATAAGCCAAAACACTGTCTCTTTCTCTCTCCCCGTCACCAGTCTATCTTTTTCTATTTCTGCTTTACTTCTTTATCATGTTCAATTTCCCTGACTCTGCAATACTTGAAGTACCATGAAGTCTTTTTTAAATTAGTCTCTTTTTGTATATCATTAAACAGCTGCTCTAGAATCTTTGCTACCATTCTCTTTTGAATAAGTCCTAAGGTAACAACTGACTTTGTAAGTAAACCAATTTTCATTACCATTTCTCTCCCTGAATTTAACCCTATTAGTGCAACTAAAATATTTTCTTTCACCCATTATTTCATCCTTAACATAGTTTGTAATCTATTATTTTATTTAAAATAAAAGTTTCTATTTCTATGTCCTCATAGTCATTCTCTCCCAGCTTAGGGTCTGTTTGCTATTTTGGGCAGTGAATTCCTTTCTGCTCCCTGCTGGGCTTCATAATTATTACTTGGCAGATGAATCCTGGCATGCCTAATCATTGCTCTGAACTTTCCACAAGCCCAATTAGCAAACAGTAGTAGTGCAGGGGCCGCTTCTCAAGCAACCCTTAGAGTTGCCCTCCATGAGTTTTTAAATTTGCAGTGAGCTCACTATAATTATAGCTTTTCATAATTATAAATCATTTGTGTCTATGGAAGGTTTAATCATGATGTTATATTATCCTTATACCTCTGCACATAGATGAGACCAGTGCTTAATAAGGAGCACTGACCTAAGTCAGTAAATATTTGCCAGAGATTAGTCGGTGGAATTCTTAATATTCCAAGCAAAGGCATCATTGATTCAAGGAAGAGAGAAACAGCAAAAGCTTTCTGAAAGCATTTGCAAACAATATCTTAATACAAAGTAATATATACTAAATGAAGAATACAACAATGAAAGATTATTGGACCTATTGTTCTATTACCTGAACCACACTGCTATCAATGTATAAAAGGTTCTATTTTTAAAATAACAATTCTGCCTGATATGTTCTTCTCAGATAATCCTGAAGATTTTACAGATATAGCTGGGGTTTTGTTTGTGGGGGAATATTTTAATTTTTCTGTGTCAAGGTATAGTTTTTACTCTTTGGTGCTCTGTCTGGTCGAGATACAATGTAGTGTGATGTAAAGTCATAGAAAGGAGGTGGAGAGACCCATGTGGACATCCTGACCATGCCATTGACAGTTGGGCATTTAACTGTTGAAAAAATTACTGGTATAAATCAGCCTCAGGTACTCAGCACCGGAGTAATAGCGTCTGCCTTGCAGAGTCTTTATGGGGATTGAAGGTAATGTGAGTAAAGCTCAATGACACCATTAAGTAGTCAATACCTGATTGTTTATTATCAGAGGCTTGTTGTTAGGTTCAAACAAAAGGAGGGTGAGTATTAAGCTTTTGGCTGTCCACATTTTTACTTGACAATAATAGGACTCTCGAAGAGTTAAAGAACTCAAGAACTGTGAATTATTATATCCAAGAAAGCAATACAGTGTTTCACTGTCACCCATGAAACTTGCTATTCCATACTGGGCAATGAACTTGTTTAAATTTTCACAAAGGTAGAAACAGCTAATAGCAATCATTGGCATTTGGCAATTCTCTATTCAAAAAGACATTGATTTAGATTTGATGGGATCCTAATCAAAATCCCACCAAGTTATTTTGTGAATATGGATGAACTGATTCTAAAGTTTATATGCAGAGACAAAAGATCTGGAATAGACAACCCAATATTGAAAGAAAAAAAAGTCAAAGCACTGGCACAACCTTCTTGGAAGACTTACTATGAAGCTACAGTAATCAAGCCAGTGTGATACTGGCAAAAGAATAGAAAAATGAATCAATGGAACATAGTAGAGAGCCCAGAAATAGACCCACACAAAAATAGTAAAGAGATATTGACAAAGGAGCAAAGAGAATACAATGGAGAAAAAATGAAGACAAGGCCAAATGTCCTTGGAATTTCAAAAATTGTGCTGGAACAAGTGGACATCCACATGCAAAAAAAAAATCTAGACACAGATCTTATGGATCTTATGTTCTTTACACAAAATAACACAAAAAAGATCATTCATTGAAAACTTAAACTATAGACTTCTAGAACATAACATAGAAAGATCTAGAAAATCTAGATCTTGGATTTGGAGATTACCTTTTAGGTACAAAAGCAAAGTTATGATCCATGGAATAAATAACTGGTAATCTGGAAGTCTTTACAATGAAAAACTTTTGCTTTGAGAATGACATTGTCAAAATAATGGAAAGACAAGCCACAGATTGTAAGAATACATTTGCAAAATACATACCTGAAAAAGGATGGTTATTCAAAGTATACGAAACCTCAGTAATGCTGTTGTCTTAAAACTCAATAAGAAAATGAACACCCAATTAAAAATAAGTAAAAGATATGAACAGACAACTCATCAAAGAAGATAATACAAATAGCAGATATGTGTATGAAAAGATGCTCAACATCACATGTAATTAGGGAAGTGCAAATTAAAGCAACAATGAGATATCACTCCTTACCTATTAGAATGGTAAAATTCCAAACACTAACACCACTGGCAAGTGCTGGCCCGAATGTGGAATGAAAGTAATGACCATTCTTTACTGGTGAGAGTGCAAAATGGTATCACATTTTGTAAAACAGTTTAACAATTTCTTTTTCCTTTTTTTTTTTTTTTTTTTGAGGTGGAGTCTCACTCTGTCTCCCAGGCTGGAGTGCAGTGGCATGATCTCAGCTCACTGCAACCACTGCCTCCCAGGTTCAAGCAATTCTCCTGCCTCAGCCTCCCAAGTAGCTGGGATTACAGGTGCGTGCCACCACACCTGGCTAATTTTTGTATTTTTAGTAGACAAGGGGTTTCGCCATGTTCGCCAGGCTGGTCTCAACCTCCTGACTTCAGGTGATCTGCCTGCCTTAGCCTCCCAAAGTGCTGGGATTACAGGCATGAGCCACCACGCCTGGCCTAGCAATTTCTTCCAAAACGAAATGTACTCTTACTATATTATCCAGCAATCATGGTCCTTGGTATTTACCCAAATAAGTAGAAAACACATACGCGCAAAGACATGCACATCAAGTTTACAGCCACTTTATTCATAACTGCCAAGACTTAGAAGTAACCAAGGTATTCTTCAGTAAATTAGTGTGTAAGTAAACAGTGTTACAACTACACAATGGAATATTATTCAGAACTAAAAAGACATAAGCTCTTAAGCCATTCAAAGACATGAGAACTTCAATGCATATTAGTAAATAAAAAAGTCAATCTGAAAGGCTACATACAGTGTGTTTTGTATGTTTATTGCAGCATTATTCACAATAGCAAAGACTTGGAACCAACCCAAATGTCCAACAATGATAAACTGGATTAAGAAAATGTGGCACATATACACCATGGAATACTATGCAGCCATAAAAAATGATGAGTTCATGTCCTTTGTAGGGACATGGATGAAATTGGAAATCATCATTCTCAGTAAACTATCGCAAGAACAAAAAACCAAACACCGCATATTCTCACTCATAGGTGGGAATTGAACAATGAGATCACATGGACACAGGAAGGGGAATATCACACTCTGGAGACTGTGGTGGGGTAGGGGGAGGGGGGAGGGATAGCATTGGGAGATATATCTAATGCTAGATGACGAGTTAGTGGGTGCAGCGCACCAGCATGGCACATGTATACATATGTAACTAACCTGCACAATGTGCACATGTACCCTAAAACTTAAAGTATAATAAAAAAAAAAAGAAAGAAAAAGGCTACATACAGTGTGTTTCTAACTATGTGACATTCTGGGAAAGACAAAATCATGGAGACTATTTTGTGTTTGGTATAAGCATCATGAGAGAGGACATCATGCTCATCACTGTGCTGTTAGCATATAGTGCAGTATGACATGGTATATGTGCCTAACACATTTTATAAGTGATTTATTCCTCTCATAGCTGTTGTTAGCAGTTTTAGTTATAAATTCAATAAAGTTGATGATTTAATTTTACTGTTTAATAGGTAGCCACTTCCAAAAGATAAACTATTCCTTGAACAAAAGGTTGGTCATTTCATAAGCTTTGTTAACTTTTTATACTGATAAGCTGCCCTTTATTTTATTAACTTGAACAAGCTATTTAATTAAAGGTGCTCGTAGATTTTATTCATAAGATGGATTTTAGTGTGTTTTTTAAATAATTGGTATATTTTATTTGTGATGTCTGTGGTTTTAAATACCTGATGAATATTTAGTGACCTAGAGGGCCTGGGTGACTACATCAATCTTTAGAATAAATGTTCACCATGATTTCTTAAGGAAAGCTAGACAATCTGAAAGGCTGGGAGAATAAAGTTTACCCTGCTAGCACTGGCCCCTGCCATCATTCTCAGAGGTACAGGGATTGTAAAATACACTGATGATAAGGCCAAATGTCCTTGGAATGCTTCCAGAGTTAGCCACGGGCAGCATTCATTTTTAGAACATATTAGTCCAGGCCGAACTAATGGGCTTTGCCATGCCTCATTTTCACAGTGAAAATGCCGGTCCCTGTGAATCAGGAGATGTGGGGCCCACCAGGCTATCTAACTTCAAGTGCTACAAATGAGGTTGTTTAGTACAATGGAAAGATGCAAAACTAAATTAGGTCTTGGATTTTTGACCCAAACTAGTGCTGAGAGTCTGCTCAACCATGGAAAAATGTACCTTTCCTCATCTAGGTACAGGAAAAGCTTTGTCTTGACCATCTCAGAGTTTGTTGTGGGAATGGAAAGAAACATTGAACTTTTAATATTTTTTAAGCTATCAGTCATTATCAAAGGGTAAGACTTTTTTTTTTAAAGTAATTTTCTAAGAGTATAGAAAATAGGCCTAAGCACAGAAGAAATGTGGACAATGAAAAGGGAGGATCAGGGTTGGAGTTTGGGCAGGAAAACTGGAAATATAGAAATGCTATACCAGGAATTTAGATTTCCCTTCTCTAAGTATTCAAAACTTTGTATGAGTTAACCCTTTAGTGGAAAAATAGCCAGAATATAGGATGGGAATCAAAATCCTGGGAATGCCTCTTTGACACATTGTCTTGCTATCTTCAACCAGCCTTTCTTAATTACTCACCTAGCAACATATGTCCCTTCCATTGTAATTAATCCCAAACTTTTTACAAGGCAGAGTGCTTGGAAGGAAAGTTAAATACTGGAGAACTTTCCAAGGTTAATTGCCAATTACTAAAGATGCTCTTAGAAAAAAAATTTACAAAGCAATCCATTTCTCATTTATGGAGCTGTTTGAACATAGCTCAGTCAGGTCAGGATCTGCTGACCTAAATTCAGGACATTTTCTGAAGATAGAAACAATGGCAGCTACCCTGTAGAGAAGAAATCAAGAAAATGTCACATTTCAAAGAAGAAAATGGTTGTGTTTTTCTGCTCAGTTGATTGCCAGAACTCTGACTAGGGCAAGTTAGAAAAGACAAAGTTGCTATTAAATATATACATATATATATTCTATAATTATATATACATACATGTATACGTATGTATACATACATAAGTGTGTATATGTATATGTGTGTATATATATTATATATATAATATATATATATAATTGAATTGGAGAACCCTTTAACCAAATATAGTATTGTTCTCCAATAATCCATATTCTAAATGCCTTAAATGTAGTTAGTCACTATTATTTTTTAAACAAATTTGTCAATCACTATTAATATTTACTTCTGTTTCTGGAAATGTTATCTGAATATATGGACACACATGAATGGAAGCAGGCAGTACACACTCATGTTTTAGTTTCTTTTTAACACCTATGAAAATGTATTCCCTAAAATTCTCATTCCACAAATTCAGATTTTCAAGAGATGTAGCTTTATTTGTTTACCTTTACACTTATGTCTTATTTTAGAGCATTCTTTCTGCCTTGCAGCAGAAAGAAAATCTTGATAAACTTAGGGATTCCCCACTTTGCCTCTAAACTGACATCTCAGCTAGGAGTATAGGCAGTGTTTAGCCTGAAGTGTGGGGAGGGAGTGGCCTCTGGACTTCCTTCAGCCTATATGCACTATAATTTGAATTTCCACCATCTGAGACAGATCATCCCACAGACCCTGCTAGGCCATCTCCAATTGCTGTTTGTCAGGCCTATTTGACTCCGGCTCTATGTACCTCCCAAGGGCAAAGGAGGCATTTGTTTGCTGCCCCTCCCCACTTTGGTGTGGCCAATGCTCACTTATGCTGTCTAAAGTGCTTTTCCTCTTTTATGCTATCCTTGAACTCACCAGAAATTATTCCATTGGTCCCAGACTCTGCTGGAAACTAGTAGAGGTTTGCCTCAGAAACACGTGCCCACATGTATCATACAACTGCTTTCTGCTACTCCTTGGTGACCCTACTTGAGTATATGTGGTGGTGGGATGGAGAGGATGAGACTTTGCCATTTTGTCAGGCTTCTCCAGGGAACTGAGACTCAGGCATTCTCTCAACTTGGTTAACCCTAGGTATCTCAGGGTTTTGTTGTTCTCTAACTCATGATTAGTGGATTAGGGGAGGGGAGTAATACAGTCTAACTCTTAAGTAATTTGTATCTCTTGTTATTCTCCTTGCTCTTGGGAAAGAGACCATAGATTTTGACATGGAAATCGACCTTTTAGTTTTTTGTGTTCTCCCTTCTCTGGGACTATGAAGACATAATGTCCTACAGCTTAAATCTGAGAAAAGGGAGTGGGAGTAGGAAATAAGCAGGGAGAGGTAAGAACATGGGTAAATACAACAAAAGGATATGTGTCTACAACTCTATACTGAAAAGCTTTTCATAGATACACTATTTTAAAGTGTATCTATGTGACTACATGGTATTATTTGTTTATACTACATTTTATATACTTCATAGTTTTTCAATTGAAAAGCAGCTACTTTTATTTTTTTCATTACCAATAATGCTATAATAAATGGGCAAATACATCATTCACATGTGTGAGTACATATTTTTAGTTAAGTCTTTAGAAATGGAAGTCCTAGGTAAAGAGATAGATGCAATTTACATTTTGAAAGTGATTGCCAAAATGCCCTCCAAAGAGGTTGCAGTAATATAAAATCCCATTAAGAAAGTGTCAGGTAATAATATTTGTAAACGCATATTTCATATAATTGAATTCACTAATGCTATCTGAAGTCTATATCACAATTTTGACTTTAAGAACACGAAGAGTTTAAAGGATAAATTTGACATGTACTCTACCTACAATTATTTAAAATATTAATGATGGCAAGAATAATCACCATATCATTTGCATTTTGTAATGTGTTTGCATTTCATAATGAATTTTCTAACATATTCTTTCTTTATGTTAGAAAATACATAAAATTATTTTTGAAAATTCTCTAGAGTGTAAGTTCTATGAGGCAGGGAGCTAGTCTATTGTCTCAAGATCTATATAGGGTTTGGCAATAAAGGGTGAGCTCAAAGAATATTTGTTGAATAAATAATTGAAAGATTGAAAACAAATGTAAAAAGTAATAAATAATTCTGACCTACAGAAATATTATACAAACAAAAGCACCTGTGATTCATTTGTCTTTTCACAGAACTTTGTAGACATAATTGAATGAGCATAAGCTCTTTAAACTGTTTTAAGATAGATATTACTAACTCAAATGAATTCGAAAAGTCCAAAACATATTGTGACAGAATAGATGAGAAGATAGGAGGAGTGAAAAATAGCACAGAACTAAAAGTCTCCAATTACTTCCCCTGCCGTTCTTGAACAAATTCTATTGATAACCCAGTACCTCTCAGAGAAGTAGCTCCTGAGGAGTCTCATTTTATTTTGGGACAGTAGTGGCTCTTCAAAAAATCTTATGTTTCTAAGTTTAAATTTGTCTAAATTTGGCCTCTTCATTGGTCCAAAGACCTCTGGTAAGGAATATCTACATTTTAGGCTTTCATTATTTGAAAAATATTTGTTTCCAAGATACTCCTTTGGTTCTATCATCCAAATTAACTAATCCCATATCCTTGCCTCTTTTTTTTTCCACAATCAATTCCACTTACTTTCTCTTTGTTTCTTTCTTTATTCTTCACCGGTCATCCTGAATTGGTAGGTGTTTTAGTTTGTTCTCACACTACTATAAAGAACTACCTGAGACTGGGTAATTTATAAAGAAAAGAGGTACAATTGATTCACAGTTTCACAGGCTGTACAGGAGGCATGGCTGTGGAGGCCTCAGAAAACTTACAGTCATGGTGGAAGAAAGGAGGAAAAGCAAGCATATCTTCACATGGTGTCAGGAGACAGAGAGAAGGAGGAACTGCTACATACTTTTATCAAATCAGATCTCGTGAGAACTCACTGACTATTATGAGAACAGAGAGGGGGAAGTCTGCCTCCATGATCCAACCACTTCCCACCATGTCTCTCTGCCAACATTGGGAATAACAATTTGACATGAGATTTAGGTGGGGACACTAGAGCCAAACCATCTCTGTAGGAAAGGATTTCCCATAGAAATACAGGTTTAGGAAAGTGAGCACTGCATTTAACATATGCCTGGATTTCGGTGAGATCTTTGGGAGAAGGAGAATAGATACAATCTCAATAAGGATTTGGGTTTAGAGGCCTGTATAGAGGACAAGACAGAAAGCAACACCTAACTGAGCTTTTGTAGACTATTAGAGCTGATCCTGCATCAAGCTGCGACTCTCAAAATGCCACCCAACACAGTATTTTTTAATCTTTTTCAGACGGAGCTCTGAATAGAAAATAAAATCCTCCTGAGAATTTATTACCATGAGTCTCCTGAAATTGATATTTGAATTTATACTGCCCACATAGGCCGGGAACACCAAACCAAAAACTTTAAATATAAAATATTTTTAAATGGTTCGTCACCAAGGGTAAAACTTGGAATGCTTAGTAGAGACAAAGATAAGACTAGTTTGAGATTTATGTCCTCTATTATTGACACACTGGTAATGTCCCACTGGACATGAACTGAGTCTGAATTAACTTGACAACTGAGGGAATGATACAACATAAATGGGAGTCAGGAGATACAACAAAGAATGGGGGGAACATCAAATGATAGAACAATAGTAGTATGGAGACTATACGATGTTTAACTTTCCTTAAGTCATGCAAGTCAATACAAACTTAAATAAATAACATAATATTATCAAAATAAAGCCAGTTGAATATTTAAAGAATCAAATTAATTTTGATAAACAAAAACGTCATTACTTTCTAATGTTTAAAATAACTCAAAACAAAATTGAAAATGATTAACCTGAAGAAGAGATGAATGTCTTTAAAGATTATACTGAGGAATTTCTAGTGAATGAAACATGAGATAAAGAGATGAAAAACTTTAAAAAAAACGTTAAGCAATATGGGCAGCCAGGTCTTGATGAGTCAGAATTTATTTCTTATGAGTTACAAAAGGGATGATCAGAAAGAATACAGGAGAAGTAAAATTGAAATGATAATTAATGGGAACGTTGTAGACTTAAGAAAATAAATTTTTAGTTCCCCAGGATTATAGTAAATCCCCAGAAAAGTAAAAATATGCCTAAAGAATACTTAGTATGTTAGTTATCCATTGTTACCTAATAAATTACCCAAGGCTATTCCAAAATTAAATAGCTTGAAACAATTACTTATTTTCACACAGTTTGTGTAGGTCAGAAATGATGGGTGGGTTCGGGCTCAAGATCTTTCAAAGGGTTGCAGCCAAGATGTCGGTGGCCAAGGCCACAGTCATGTGAATCCTTACGTGGGACTGGAGATCCACTCCAAGATGTCTTGATCACATGGCTGGCAAGTTTTGCCACCCAGGACTTCTCCCAGAAATGCTTCCATGACACTCCAGAAATGTCTTCGTGAGATAAAGACTGATTCCCCTGGAAGACATAATCCAACAGAGAGAGAGAGAGAGAGAGAGAAAGAGACAGGGAGATGGAAGCTGTATCATTTCTATCTTCTAACCTTAGAAGTCCCATATAATCTGTTTTACCACACTCTAGTAGTTAGAATTTGATATGGTTTGGCTGTGTCCCCACCCAACTCTCAGGTTGAATTGTGATTCTGAGTGTTGGAGGTGGGGCCTAAATCATGGGAGTGGTTTCTAATGGTTTAGCACCATCCCTTTAGTGCTGCCTCTTGGTAAAGTTCTCATAAGATCTGATTGTTTAAAAGTGCGCCACACTAAAAGTGTTCACTCTCTTTCTCCTGCCACCATGTGAAGATATGCTTACTTTCCCTTCACCTTCCGCCATGATTTTAAGTTTCCTGAGGTCTCCCTGGCCATGCATCCTATACAGCCTGCAGAACTGTGAGTCAATTAAACTTCTTTTCTTTATAAATTACCCAGTCTCAGGTAGTTCTTTACAGCAATGTGAGAATGGACTAATTAAGAATTGAAACACTAAGTCTGTCCCACTTTCAGGGAAAAAGTGTCAAAAATTTGCCGACACATTCTAAAACCAGCATACCTAGATAGTTGAAATAGCACTGCAAATTACCCCCAAACCAGGCCAAAGAACCAAATACCAAAATAAGTTTATGAAAAATTTAGAAGTGTATATAAATAATACCTATCCTTAAACAGAATAAAATTTGGAAAGCAACTTAATATCTTCAAAGAGTTAACAAAACAACTGCCAATATATAATTCTAAAACCAAATGAACTATGATTCAAAAAGGAGTAAATAGTACACAGGTTTTCAAAGAGCAAATTAGCTGCAGTAATTTATCATCATCAGGTATTTCTTGAATGTGTTAAAGAAGCACCCTGGGGATGAGAATATTGAAGTTAAGAAAGAATGACAAACAGAAAAAAAGGGTCAATAATGCTTATATCTGGATACTTGGTGAGTATTCAAAATAATAATGGTGGCCGGGAGGCTGAGGCAGGAGAATTGCTTGAACCCATGTGGCGGAGGTTGCAGTGAGCTGAGATTGCAACACTGCACTCTAGCCTGGGTAACAGAGCAAGACTCCATCTCAAAATAAATAAATAAATAAATATATAAATGTAATTACTAACCTGGTGTGGGTTAAAACAAAGGAAAGTAAAATACAAAAATAAGAAGAAGGAAATGTTCAAAGTTAAGACATTCTAAGGTTCTAAAATTGTCTGGAGATGGCTAATAACTTTGATGGTTTTCATCATTATTAACTTAATGAAATAGTCCAGAAAACAATATATCTTGTAATGACTACAGATATTACAAAATATTTAAGTACTATAATTAGACAGCACAACAAAAAATGAAAGAAACAAATAATGCACAGTTTTCACAGTCAATGCAAGCTGAGTAAACTTACAAATCCAAAATAAAATGCTATGAGTTTATATTGTTACACAAATAAGTCAAAGGACAGAGAACTAAGAAACAAAATGATAAAGAGATAGATCCTAAGTAAATATTAAGAAATAGATAACTCGGCAAGTGATGGTGATGGTTATATAAGAAATAAATTAGCTTTAATACGGAAGTATTATTTGCCAAAAGATGATTGTGATGTGATGTTGAAAAGATCAATCCATCAGACAAATATAAAACCCTAAATATTTATTATCTATTTAAATAATCTTAAAAGACAAATTTTTTTCCAAAATTATCAAGAAAAATTAATAAATTTTGTCTACATGTCTTAGTAATCAAAATAACACAGAGAAAAAATAATAAAAGCTATAGAATATTTGAAAAGGATAATTAAGAAGCTTAACCTTAGACATGTATAGACTCCAGTACCATGAAATTATGAAACCTATATATTTTACTCAACTACACTTTCAAATCCCTACAAAAATTAATCAAGTATTACACCATCTAAGAATTTCCAAAAAATACCAGATAACTCATGATATATTCCCTGTAATATAAGTTATTACTGTTAGTACAAAATTTAGGAACTATTTTAATGTCCCATTATTTAATGCATTGCTGTGTGGGAATAAAGTTAGACAAATGAACAAATGAGACAAAATGAAACTCCAGAAAGAGAGGAATCCATCCTCTAAAAACTTGAAATACAACAAATGGGAAATTTTAAATCAATAGGGAAAGAAAAGCCTGTTCAACATAGTGATGAGACAACTGTTTATCCATACAACAAATAAACATAGAAACGGCCAAAAAATATTCTGTTGTCAACAGAAATAAAAATCATTTCCAGATGCATTAAAGACATAAATCTGATATGAAAACGTTATACTTTCATTGGAAAACAAGAACTATTTTCATGGTCTAATTGTAGGTATTAATTATTTATGCCAGATGAAAGAAGAAAAAAATAAAAACAAGTTAATAAATATTACCACATCAGTGTTTAAAACATAGAAATGAGAAATGTTAACATAAGCAAAGGGAAGATTGATGTTGCAGATTAGGAAAATAAATCGTCCACTCGTATAGAGAAAAATGCATTATTTTTACAATGTACTCCTACAAAATGATAAGACAAAGAGAAACAACACAAAGTAACAAAATAAACCACATATCTGAAAGGAAAATTAAAGGGGCACAAACACATACATATACACAAACATACACATTTCAATATCATTAATACTCACCATGCAAATCGAAACAGCAATGAAATAACATTTTTGCCCCATAAGACTGTCAAGACTTGCAGACATATATCCCAGAAACCATGCAGAAGAATTTTTTTTCAGTATTATTTATCATACTAAAACATTTTTTAAAAAGCGGTAGTAGAATGGGGAATGAAATTGTTTCTGTATTGTTTTATAAAAGATTATTGTCATTGGAGACGGTATCAATCAATTTGGAATGGTAATGTACAAAATGTATATATCTAAAGATCTCAAAATTAGTAGAGAGTAAATATGCTAAACTGTGAAATATTCACATGACCAATCTAATTTTTATAGAATATTAGAATTTATACAAGCTAATCTGGCAAATTTTTATTAATGTTTTTATATATTCCCTACATATGTAGGCTACTTAATATAAAAAATATAATTTGATATCCCCTCTGAGTCATTTAACATTTCATTGGAATTGTGCCATTTTATTTATTCTTGAGAAATTTGACATTTCATGTTCCATTACAGTTGTTATCACATGCTTTATATTTCTAACAGTTGTACCCTACAAATCTCTAAAGGGCTTGCACTCAGACTTTTCCTTCTTCTTCAAACCACCTTTGACAAAGTCGATCTTTAAAAATGTTTATTGAATAAAGTATTAATATATTTAGAGTGTTTGTAAGTGAAAGCTTTTCTTTGGTGGTATGATGAACATTTCTTTCTAATATAGATAATTAAGAAAACCTAATCAAAAGTTCCATCAATAATTCAAATATTATAGAGACAGTAGAAACAATAGAGGGACAATTTCCAAACAAAATAGAGAAATGAATGGCTTTCTTACCTTGCTTTTATTCATTTTATTTACCAGAAAGTATTTCTGGAAGATTTGGAACACCTCTCTCACTCTTTCTACCATTAAAATAATTTCATAGGCTCTTTCCTGAAATTTAGCCTTCAAGAATGATTCCTAGGGTGATTGTGATAATCATCTTTGCCTTCCTAGTATTCCCTTATCTTTTTCTCAACCAACTTCACATTTTATTTACAGTTCACAAAATTTCCACTTGAGATTTTTAAAATGATTTAAAATAGCCTTATGTAACAAAGATCTTAGAGAATGTTATGATATTAAAACATCCTGAAGCTTCTGAGTTGATGAAAAGTAGTTTGATAATTCTATTATTTGACTCCCTTATTCTTCCTCCAATAAGACTAAATAATTGATTATTTCTATACATTTTTTCTTAAGTAGATTTAATATACCAACTATTAAATTATTGTATTTAACAGACAATAAACTTAGAAGACCTCGGAAAGGAGAGAAATAATCTATGGTGTACCAAAAGGTAAAATGTTGCAGTTTTATCTTAAGTATATAACCCTTGTAAGATGAAGTAGACATGATTTACAAAATATAAATTGAAGCATGCAACACTGACAATAATGTTTAGGATACTCAGATGATAAAACGATAAGATATATGACGAGCATGATTGTCACAAAGCTCTGGAGAAGTAATACTCAGGATAGCAGGAATGGCATGGGTTTAGGAGTGGCTTGTAGAGGTATCAGAGATACCTAGCAAGGTTCTTGCTCTTGGTATAGTAGTGATTAAAATAAAAAAGGAATTAGTAATTCATAACCTGTATATTTCTTTTGTGTGATTTTCTCTACTTATTTTTAACAATAAAATTTTATACAGATGTAAATGAGCATATTTTACTTTTGTTTGAAAATTTAGAAAAAAATGGACAATCTTAGCAAAATATAACCTATGAAAACTAAAATAAAATAAATAAAATTCTGAATATATTTACACACAAATGTAGCAAACCAAATGAGTGATGCATAAAAAACAATATGTTGTGTGTATTCCACAAATAAATGAATAAAATATTAGCAATAAAAATACATATTAGTAAAATAATAATATTTTGAAATCACCAAAATAAAAAAATTAAAGAGTAGAATTTCTTAGTGAAAATTTAAAAGAAAATGGCAACACCTCCATACAGACATTTATAAATCGTTACGAAAAAAAAATAGGTAACAGTCCTAAGTAAATTGAAAGATATTCCAAGTTCTCATATTGTGAAGCCAATATTGAAAGATGCTAGTCCTCCTCAAATCATTTTATAGATTTCATGTGAGCCCAATTTTTTTTTTTTCTTTTGAGATGGAGTCTTGCTCTGTTGCCCAGGCTGGAGTGCAGTGGCGTGATCTCGGCTCACTGCAAGCTCTGCCTCCTGGGTTCACGCCATTCTCCTGCCTCAGCCTCCCGAGTAGCTGTAACTACAGGTGCCCGCCACCACGCCTGGCTAAGTTTTTTGTATTTTTAGTAGACATGGAGTTTCACCATGTTGGCCAGGATGGTCTTGATCTCCTGACTTCGTGATCCACCTGCCTCGGCCTCCCAAAGTGCTGGGATTACAGGTGTGAGCCACCATGCCTGGCCCATGAGCCCAACTTTTTAGAATTGTGTCAGCTTTTTTTTTTCCCTTTCTTTGGTGAGAATTGAGAAGCTTATTTTGAAATTGTTGTAAAACTTATTCTATGTGATAAGGAGCAAAGTTAGTATATACCCACTTTCACTAAGGAAGGGTTATATAAAGCATTTTATGTTACAGCACTATATAGCAATGGAAATGAAAAAAATCCTGTTACATGCAGTGACATAAATGAGACTTGCACATATAATATTGAATGAAAAACATATTGTGTGAAAATTTGAATAAAAAGTATGTACTTTTAAATTTCATTCACATAACCTTGAAAAACTGGCAAAACTACTATATGATATCAGACATCAGGTTCAGGGTTATATTAAGGGTACAGGGAGAGAATAATGATTAGGTCAGAGCATGACAGAAGTTTCTGGAATTAATACTATTTTGGTTCTTCAGGAATAGTACTGCATAATGCTGCTTGATAATGGCTCTCTCTCTCTCTCTCTCTCTACATATATATAAGTATGTTAATTTCATGATAACTAGATAATTTCTAATGTGTGCATATTTTCTGTATGTGTTGTACTTCAATTAAGAGCTCCATTATCTTGAAGTCTTCCTTCATAAGTGAAAGTATAAATACCATTTAAGATGCAGTAAACATGACTATATCTATGTCTCTATCTATCATCTATTTACACACATACTCAAAATGTATAGAGAAAAATATATACACAAAATTGTTTAAGAGTCAGCAGCTAAGGTGTGCTGATGATAGGTAGATAGATAGAAAGATAGATAGATGGATAGATAGATAGATTGATTGATAGACTGCAAAGCCAGTGGAAGTGTGCTCTTCATGGGCTAAGTTCTGTGACTCTCTTTGTCCTTGATTTAGCACTCTTCCCTGCCAGGCTCCATAACCCAGGAACTGCAAGGCAAAGTTAGCAGTGAGAAAGGACTCGCTTGCAACCGAAAGCCAGTGAATTTGAATGGCTCCACAGGTCATCAAATCATTAGGTCTTGGAGATGACGATCAGAAATGTCTTTTATCTACATTGCATAATCAGAAACAAGACAAAAGTTTAATGAATACCAACTAGCAGGATCAGCCCCTCTAAGTTCTTGGTCTCCATCACACCAGTTGTAAGTATGGGGCATGAAACCTGTAGTACTAGCATTTCTGTTCATTAACCTTTGTTGTTACTGTTGTTACTGTGTTTATTTCAGGAAATTTGCTGTTCACTCATAGACTGAGTGACATGTCAGGGCTTTGAGTCAAGATTTTGATTTCAGGAAAAGCGTTGATTTTACAGAAATGAGATGACACTTACAGAAAGTTGAAGTGATAGAACCTGTTAAGAAAATAGTTTCACTTCTCTCAAGATAAAGTCACACAATTTTCAATAAAATTTACTCCTAAATTACTCAGGAGATGAAGGCATATCTTATCTGAAACAGGTGTTCCAGGTCCCTCCTGTTTTTTACATGAAGCTACAAGGTAAAAAGGAACAAAAATGGACACTGATTTATTCATGAATGAAGAGGCTCTGACTTCGCATCCATATGCTTAACAATAAAGGAAAACACTGACAAACGTGGTAGTAATTCAATAGGTATCCAAAAGTAGGAGAATTGCGTGAAGGCTCTATTTCATCTCATCCTTTCCTGGTTGTTGTAACGGACGGCAAAGAATCCAAACCCACCATTGGCATATTTAGTGCACACTGATGGAATCTTAACATCCATACATTGACTTTTTATCAAGTTAAGTGCTATCTTAATATCTAATTGTAGGCTACTGGCTTTATTTATGTTGTTTCTAACCGATAAAAAAAATCTTCAACCACTATGGATATTAAAATGTCAGAAACAGCTATTAGAGGTAGTAATAATATATAGTCACATTTGATGCTCTCACTTATGAGCGATTACTTATGAAGTGTATAAATTCTAAATCTCTGTTAACATATGTGAGAATAGCAGTAGCAAGGATTATCTAATGCTCTTGTAATTAAGGGGATAAGCATTTTCAAGAAGATTATTACAGGCATACCTCAGACACATTGCACATTTCCTTCCAGACCACTGAAATAAAGTGAATGTCACAATAAATCGAGTCACACAATTTTTTTTATTTCCAATTGCCTATAATATTCAGTTTCACAGGATACTGTAGTCTAGTAAGTATGCAATAGCATTATATCTAAAATGTACATAATTTAAAAATACTTTACTTCTAAAAATGTCAGCCATCATCTCCACCTTCAGCAAGTTGTTATTTTTTGCTAGTGGAGGGTCTTGCTTTGGTATTGGTGGCGGCTTACTGATAGGGTGGTAGTTACTGACAGTTCAGGTGGCTTTGGCAGTTTCTTAAAATAAGACAACAGGCTGGGCGTGGTGGCTCACGCCTGTAATACCAGCACTTTGGGAGGCCTAGGCGGGTGGATCACGAGGTCAGGAGATTGAGACCATCCTGGCTAACACGGTGAAACCCCGTCTCTACTAAAAATATAAAAATATTAGCCGGGCGTGGTGGCGGGCACCTGTAGTCCCAGCTATTCGGGAGGCTGAGGCAGGAGAATGGCGTGAACCCAGGAGGCAGAGCTTACAGTGAGCCGAGATTGCGCCACTGCACTCCAGCCTGGGCCACAGAGCGAGACTCTGTCTCAAAAAAAAAAGACAACAATGAAGTTTGCCACATTGATTGGCTCCTCTTTTCATGAAAAATTCCTCTGTAGCATGGAATGCTGTTTGATAGCATTTCACTTACAGTAGAACTTACTTCAAAATTGGAATCAATCCTCTCTAACTTTGCCATTGCCTTATCAATTAAGTTTATGTAATATTCTAAACCCTTTGTTCTCATTTCAGCAATGTTCATAGCATATTCACCAGGAGTGTATTCTTCTAAAGAGAACACCTTCTTTGCTCAACCATAAGAAGAAATTCCTTATTCATTCAGGTTTTATCATGATATTACAGCAATTCAACCACATTTTAAAGCCCCACTTCTATTAATAATTCTAGTTCTCTTGTTATTTCCATCACATTTGCAGTTACTGACTTCACTGAAGTCTTGAATCCCTCAAAGTCATCCATCACGGTTGGACTCACCTTCTTCCAAATTCTTGCTAATGTTGGTGTATTTGCCCCCTCCCATGAGTCAAAAATGTTCTCAATGGCATCTAGAATGGTGCATTCTTTCTGTAAGTTTTCCAATTTGCTTTGCTCAGATTGATCAGAAGAGTTGTCACTATTTACGGCAGTTACAGTGTTATAAAATATGTTTTTAAAATAATAAGACTTGAAAGTCAAAATTAGTCCTTGATCCATGGGTTGCTAAAACTATTGTTGTGTTAGAAAGGCATGTAAACACATTAATATCCTTGTACCTCTCCATCAGAGCTCTTGGGTTACCAGCTGTATTGTCAATGAGTAGTAGTTTATCGAAAGAAATCTTTGCTTTTGAGTAGGAGGTCTCAATTATAAGCTTAAAATATTCACAAACCATGGTGTAAAGGGATGATTAGTCATCTAGGCTTTGTTTTTCCATTAATAGAGCACAGATAGAATAGATATAGTATTATTCTTGAGGGCTCTAGGATTTTTGGAGTGGTAAATAAGCATTGGCTTCCATTTAAAGCCACCAGCTGTTTTAGCCCCTAACAAGACAGTTAGCCTGTCCTTTGAAGCTTTGAAGCCAGGCATTGACGTCTCCTTTCTAGCTATGAAAGGTCTACATGGCCCCTTCTTCCAAGAGAATGCTGTTTTGTCTGTATTGAAAATCTATTTAGTGTGGCCACCTTCATCATATATCTTATCTAGATATTCTGGATAACTTGCTGCACTTCTCCACTAGCACTTGCTGCTTCACTTTGCACTTTTTTGCTTCTTTCCTTAAACATTGTCAACCCATGAACTTCTGCTAGCTTCAAACTTTTCTTCTGCAGCCTCCTCACCCCTCTCAGTCTTCATAGAATTGAAGAGAGTTACGGTCTTGCCATGGATTATGCTTTGGCTTAAGAGAATGTTGTATCCAGTTAAATATTCTATACAGAGCAGTGAAACATTCTCATATCAGCAATCACACTGTTTTGCATTCTTAGCATTTGTGTGCTCACTAAAGTGTCACTTTTAATTTCCCTCAAAAACTTTTTCTTTGCACTCTCACATTGGCCATTTGGCACAAGAGGCCTAACTTCTGGCCTATTTTGACTTTCAACAGTTCCTTCCTCAATAAGCTTAATCATTTCTCTCTTTGTATTTAAAGTGAATCCCAGTACTGAGTATATACCCAAAGTATTATAGATCATTCTACTATAAAGACACATGCACATGTATGTTCATTGTGGTACTATCACAATGGCAAAGACTTAGAAGCAACCCAAATTTCCATCAATAATGGACTGGATAAAGAAAATGTGGCACATATACACCATGGAATACTATGTGGCCATAAAAAAGAATGAGTTTATGTCATTTGCAGGGACATGGATGAAGCTGGAAACCATCATTCTCAGCAAACTATCAGAAGAACGGAAAACCAAACACCGCATGTTCTCATTCATAAGTGGGAGTTGAACAATGAGAACACGTGGACACAGGGAGGGGAACATCACACACTGGGGCCTGTCGAGGGGTGGGGGCTAGTGGAGGGATGACATTAGGAGAAATATCTAATGTAGTGACGGGTTGATGGGTCCAGCAAACCACCATGACACATGTATACCTGTGTAACAAAACTGCATGTTCTGCACAAGTACCCCAGAACTTAAAGTATAATTAAACAAAAAAAGAAAAGAAAAAATAATAAAGTGAATTTAACATGTGAACTGTTTACTTGAGCACCTAGAGGCCATTACAGGGTTATTATTGGCCTTGTTTCAATATTGTGGTATTTAAAGGAATAGGGAGATTTGAGAAAGGGAACACAAACAGGAGGAGGCTGGTTCATGGAGCAGTCAGAACACACAACATTTCTTAAGTTCTCTGTCTTATTTGGGCATGGTTTCTGGTACTCCCAAGAAATTACAATAGTGACACTAAAGATCACTGATCACAGGCCACCATAACAGAATAATAATTTAAAAAGTGTCATGAGAATTACCAAAATATGACACAGAGACATGATGTGAGCATATAGTGTTGGCAAAATGATGCCAAGAGATTTGCTTGATGCAGGATTACCATAGACCTTCAATTTGCAAAAATAATTAAAAATTAAAAAATTAAAAAAGCATTCTATGCTAAGTGTAGTAAAGTGCAATAAAATGAAGTATGCTTGTATTATTTGTAAATATTGGGTTTTAAAAATAGTATGTAGAAGAACTGAATCACACAGGTAAATTCGAAATATATTAATGGTAGAGCCTTACACTCATCCAGTATTTGGCAAGGGTCAGGTATTTAGCCTATTAATTTTCAAAAATAAAATTAAAACAATCATTATATGTGTTGTTATTTACTTTGCTAGTGTTATAAGATTGATAATTAAGTTAATTGTACCTTAACATCTAGCTGATGAAAAGTAGTACAACATGTTGTTTCACAATAATGCATTTTCCCACTTAAAGTCTTGAAATTATCTTTTTTGTCAAATTATCTTTTGACAGGATGGTGGTCTCACCCTGTCACCCAGGCTGGAATGCAGTGGTGATCATATCTCATTATATCCATGAACTCCTGGACTCAAATGTTCCTCCTGCATCAGCTTCCCAACTTGCTGGGACTAGAGGCATGAGTTACCACACCCAGGAATATTTTTAGTTTTATAGGGGCAGGGTCTTGCTATGTGGCCCAGGCTAATCTTGAAGTCTTGGCCTCAAACAATTCTCCCACCTTGGCCTCCCAAAGTCCTGGGATTGCAGGCATGAACCACTAAGCCTATCCTTGAAACGATCTTTGGTTCCCACTAGAACTCACTCCTGAATAATACTTTATTGAAAAATCAGATTCTTTTGGATTTAAAATCTATTCCATGCTTAATGGAGCCACTATAGTACAAAGCCTCTGATAATTATTAGAAAAAATCCTAATTTCTTTCTTTTTAAATCGTTCTTCTTTTATCTGTGTAATTAGGTCACTCCACAAATAATAACTGAAATTTATTGGGAATTTATTGTATTCCAGAAATTAAAATGCTTATTGCAAACATTATTTACTCCACAATTACTTCAGAGTTGGATCTAAAATTGCTCTCATTTTATAATATTATTAATGTTGGCTTTAGAGAGGTTAAGAGATTAAGTATGCTTGAATCTAGGCCATTTGGCTTCAAAGAGCATAATCTTGATTCATGCTTTGCCTCTCCTTCTCCTCCTCCTTCCTGCACAAGGTGCAGTGGCTCACTACTGACTCCTTTCTGTTTCAACATTTATTTCATACAATTTAAAATAGATATAAAAATAGGACAATATAATAAACTCCCATGTATCTGTTACCAGCTGAAAACTTTATCAACTCATAGCCAATCTGATTTCATATATTGCCCCACCCACTTATCTTCGTGTATCTTATTCTGAAGGAAACACCACATATCATTCCATTTCTTCTGAAAATTATTCTGCATATCTTATCACACTACATACAATAAGTTCTTTTTAAACAATACCACCAAACCATTAGGACAACAATTTCTTATATCAGAAGATATACAGTTAAGTTTTTTATATTATTAGGATCCAAATAATGTCCTTAAATTGTAGTGGTTGATCTTGGTCTTCCCTCTTTCACTTACAGATTCCCCTTACATAGCTTCTCTCTCTTATTTTCTCTCTCTCCTCTAATTTTTGTTAGTTATTTTTCAAATAATTTTTCAAACATGTTTTCAATTTTTTTTCAAATATATTCTCTCTCATTTTCTCTACTCTGGTGACTACAATTACATGTATGTTAGATAACTTGAAGTAGTCCCATTGCTAACTGATGCCCTTCTAATTTTACTGAATTTTTGCTTTGCACTTTAGTTTGAGTTGCTGCTTTCAACATGTCTTCAAGCTCACTAATACTGATTTTGCAATGATAAATTTGTAATCCCATCATTGTGTTTCTATTTCAGATTTTTAAATTTTAATTCACCTGGATTTTCTACAATTTTTATTTGTGTCTTTGTTGTATCATCCATGTTTCTACTTTCATGATATAATAATTTAAGTGTATCATAACAACTGTATTAATTCCTTGTCTGCTAATTCTAACATGTGTCAGTTATGGATCAGTTTTAATTGGTTTATATTTCTCACTATGAATCAAATTTTTCTTCTTCTTTGGATTTTTTGTCATCTTTCATAAATGCCAGATAGTTTTGAATTTATCTTGCTGGGAGCTGGATATTTTGGTATTGCTACAATATCCTGAGTCACAGTTTCTTTAAAACAGTGTGTTCCTTTCAGTCTTGTTTTAAAAAGCAGCTGGAACCAGAGCTGTGTTTAATTGAGGACTATTTTCCACTCTTCTGGGAAATAAGCAAAACCCTCTGAGTGCTCTACCCAAGGTCCTGTCCATCCTGAGGTTTTCTTGTCTGGCTGATGGGGGCAGGCACTATTCCTGGCCTTGTGTGTCTCTGGGAATAGCTCTTCCTAATCCTTTCAGAAGGTCTTGCCATGTCATGAATTATTTTCTTACATGCATGTACTGCTCAGGATTCTATTGAATACTCGAGTGGAATCCTCTGCAGATTTCCAGGTGATTTTGGAAATTTTCTCTTCTTCAGTATTCTGTCCTGTGAACTCTAGCTGCCTTGGTCTCTTAGTTTCCAAAGACCACGACAAAAATTGCCATAAATTTGGTGGCTTAAAATAACAGGTATTTATTTTCTCCTAGTCCTGGAATCCAGAAGTTCAAAATCAAAGTGTCCGTAGGGTTGGTTCCTTCTATAGGGTGTGAGGAGGAATCCATTCCATGCCTCCATCTTAGCTGCTTATCTCACTGCCTGGCAGTCTTTGGCATTTTTTGACTTGTATCAGTTGAAACTGACCCAGAACTGACATATGCTAGAATTAGCATACAATGAGTGAATACAGTTATTACGATACAACTTAAGTTACTATATCATAAAATTAGAAACTTGGATGATACAATAAACACACAGATAAAAATTATAGAAAATCCAGGTGAATGAAAATTACAAAATCTGTCTTTGTTTTTATGCCATCTTCTTCCCTGCATTTCTGTGTGTTCCTTTCCATCTCTTATAAGGAGACTTTCTCTGGACCTACACTAACCTAGTAAAATGTGATCTCAGTTATTACCTTACTTATGTATGCAGAACCCCTCTTTCCAAATATGGTTACAAGCAGAGGCTCTGGGAGAACATGTGTTCTGAGGAGACTCTATTCAATCAACTGTGGTTTCCCTGGGACTCTTAACCCTGTCTCCTGAGGTCTCTGAAATCTGAGTTCCCAGGCCCTGTGCCTCAGCTTGGAAACTTTTTCACAAGGTAGTAAACTGGAGCTATTTCGGGGCTCACATTATTTGTTTCCTATTTCTTGGTAATCACTGTTCATCACTGTCTGATGTTAACTATCCTAAATTTTTTTTGTGTGATTTTTTTGGTGGGGGAGGGTAAATATATTCCCTCTACTCCATTATGATTTTGCTGTGTCCCCACCCAAATCTCATGAATTTTAGCTCCCATAATTCCCACATGTCATGGGAAGAACCCTGGTGGAGGTAACAGAATCGGGGGGTTCAGGTCTTTCCAATGCTGTTCTCGTGATGGTGAATAAGTCTCATAAGTCTCATGAGATTTGATGGTTTTATAAAGGGGAGTTGTCCTGCTCACGTTGTCTTGTCTGCCACCAAGTAAGCCGTGACTTTGCTCCTCATTCACCTTCTACCATGATTGTGAGGCCTCTCCTGCCACGTGGAGCTGTGAGTTCATTAAACCCCTTTTTCTTTATAAATTACCCCATCTCAGATATGTCTTTATTAGCAGCATGAAAATAGACAAATACATTTCATCTTGGCAAAAAAAAAAAAAAAAAAAAAAGCAGAAGGTTTTTGTTGTTGTTTTTTAGGTTTAATTTATTTTGTAGTTAGCAACATGACCATGTTATTTTAAGGTACCTGAATATTGTTCTGTGACTAAGTTCAGGTGATTTTTCTTAAATTTGGCTTTTTAAAAACCACTGGATATTGAAAACTCTGGTCTATTTTAATAGGAAAAGAATCTGTGTCAAGAGAGGTATTAGCAGAGATGTGAAAGAGAAAGAAGAATCAGGAAGAGGAGAAAAGTAAGACAGAAAGAAATGTTGTGCCTTTAAGATGACAACAATGAGATAAATTGACAAATTATATATGTATATGTACATATATTTGTAAACTATATTTTCCAAACACAAGCTATTTAACAGAATTACCTTCAACAATAGATGATTAAAAACAAAGTGGTACAAACTGAATTAATTCTATATTCCATATATAGTGTGTATAATATGGATACTAGAGAGAGAGAGAGAGAGAGAGAATGAGAGAGAGAGAAAGAGACAGGGAGAAAGAGAATATGCATCCAAACCAATTTCCCACACATAGGTGCTGTGAGATGTTTAGAAAAATAGTATTTTATAATCTATCCCAGTTGCTTTTCTCTTCCCAAACCCTCAAATGTGAGTTATATTCTTGTAAATTCCATATGTATTTAATTTAGTATAGATACTCCATTGCCATTCCTTAATAGTGTCTACAAGGAGGTCCAGCTGTGAAGAATTCCCTTTGCTATTTTTTTCTTCAATTTTGAAAACATATTTTGGCCGTGACATTCATCAACAAAAAGTACATTTACGCATTGGAAAAAATATTCCTAATGTTGAATAAATGTATCCATGTCTTCTAAAACTCTCAATTGTTTTCAGCATACCCATCTGATCTTCAACATGCCTGACAAAAACAAGCAATGGGGAAAGGATTCTCTAGTTAATAAATGGTGCTGGGAGAACTGGCCAGCCATATGCAGAAAATTAAAACTAGACTCTTTATCTAACACCTTATACAAAAATTAACTCAAGACTGATTAAAGACTTAAATGAAAAACCCCTAACTATAAAAACCCTGGAAAAAAATCTAAGCAATGCCATTCAGGACACAGGAACAGGAAAAGATTGCCTGACAAAAACACCAGAAGCAATTGAAACAAAAGCAAAAATTGACAAATGGGATCTAATTAAAGTAAAGTGCTTCTGCACAGCAAAAGAAACTATCATCAGAGTGAACAGGCAACCTACAGAATGGAAGAAAATGTTTGCAATCTATCCATCTGATAAAAGTTTAATATCCCAAATCTACAAGGAACTGAAATTTACAAAGAAAAACAACCCCATTAAAAAGTGGGCAAAGGACATGAACTGACACTTCTCAAAAGAAGACATTTATGTGGCCAATAAACATATGATTAAAAAGCTCAACATTACTATCATCAGAGAAATGCAAATCAAAACCACAATGAGATACCATCTCAGTATCGGCCAGTCTGGATGGTGATTATTAAAACATCAAGGAACAGCAGATGCTGGCAAGGTTGGGAAGAAAAAGGAACACTTTTATACTGTTTGTGGAAATGTAAATTAATTCAATCATCGTGGAAGACAGTATGGCGATTCCTCAAAGACCTAGACCCAGAAATACCACTTGACCCAGCAATCCCAATACTGGGTATTACCCAAAGGAATAGAAATCCTTCCATTATAAAGATACATGCTTGTGTATGTTCACTGCGGCACTATTCACAATAGCAAAGACATGGAATCAACCCAAATGCCCTTCAATGATAGACTGGATAAAGAAAATGTAGTACATATACACCACGGAATACTATGCAGCCATAAAAAGGAATGAAATCATGTCCTTTGCAGGGATATGGATGAAGTCAGAAGCCATTATCCCCAATGAACTAATGCAGGAAAAGGAAACCAAACATTGCATGTCCTCACTTACAAATGGGGACTGAAAAATGAGAATCCATGGACACATGGTGGGGGAACAATACACACTGGGGCCTGTCAGGGGGCGGGGAAGGGGCGGAAAAGCACTAAGAAGAATAGTAAATGGATGCTGGGCTTAATCCCTAGGTGACGGGATGATCTGTGCAGCAAACCACCATGGCACACGTTTATCTGTGTAACAAATTTGCGTATCCTGCACGTATACCCTAGAACTTAAAATATAAGTTGATAAAATAAAATGTAAAAATGTGGTGTACACAAAAAATGATTAAAGCACCATATTCACTGGTTTCTAAGACAAAAATTATCTTCGAAAATATCAAAAGAATTAACCTATAGGTTACAATATACTTCTGCCCTAACCTGTTCTGGTAGACACAGGTTCGTTGTTTTATAATGAATGTAAACTTATCATCTTACCTCCAAAATTTTGAGACATAGCATAAGCACCATTTCACTGTTCATTGATGAGAATAGTACACTTTTTATCTTAAAAGTCTCTTCCTGTGTCATTTACCCAGTATGATCTCACTGTACCATATGTAGAAATCATCATTAAATTTATGATTCTATTATTAAATCAATGTTTATTATATTCTCTGTTTTTGTACCCTATTGCTCAGATTATGTCATTTGATGACAGGGTCCATGTTATCCTTTTGGTGTGTGTCCTTACCACCTAGAAGATATATAATAAATATGTTAAATATTAAATGAACACTTAATTCAGACTCTTATTGTGATTACTTTTCAATTCAATCTGTTCACTTTGCCACATAAACTCTTGCTATGGTCACATTGCATAAGGAAATATAGGACATTGAGTCATGAAGAAATATAATTTTTAATGTTTTAACAATACAACCACAGTTTTTATTCTTAGAGGACAGGAATCAAGCAAAGGAAATTTATCACTTTATATGTCTGCTTATGCTATTGATGCTGTAGAGAGCATCTTCAGGTAGAATAAAATACAGAAAAAAAATTCAGATTATTGCCTGGAAATAATCTCTTAATTGTGTGTATGTATTTCTTAATGAATAAATTATAAGTTTATAAAATCTAAAGGAATATTTTAAATAGCATTTTTACTTCCTGAATAAAAGTGTGTATAAAGTCCTGAGAAAACATGTTGCTTCTCCAGAAATATGTCCTGTAATTCAACAATAATGTCACTCAATGTTTTTAACATAGCAGGTTTTGTCTCTTTAAGACAGAGTCAAGAACACACCTTTACTATCTCCCACTCAGATTATTCTCTTCTTTATAGTATCAGAAATCATAAAAACACATTTCCAAGATAACAGAATTACAATTGAGGTGTTAGAAATAGGGCCTGAACTTTGAGGAAAACGTGGTAATGACAGTAGAAAAAGACAATTTCTCTATTTCAGTTCATGTGTAGAAGCAAAATTTTCTGTTCTCTCCTTCAATAAAATAAAACAAAACAAAAATGACAAACGCAGGCATTCCAATTTCTAACTTCATGGACGAGAACACTAACATAAAATATTTATTCACATCTAAGTGTAAAGAACTTTAGTTGAATCTGTGAATCAGAAAGAATGTTTGCAATAACTTAATAGGGGAGTAGAGTCTGCAAAAGAAGTGCAAAAAGAATCTCACTCATGAGGTGGTAATGTTTTTCCCCTTTATTAACTAAAGCCATTTTGACTAAAAGACTATTGAATGATGGTTTTCTGTAAAAATATCTACGCGTACATGAGCACCAATTCCACTGGGTCTTTGAACATTAAGAAATTTACCCTATTTCCTATTAGAATGCAAAGTTCCATGCAAGATTAATACACATCATAAAATTGAAGCCTTAGATTAGGATCACAGAATCTAATTATAAACCTTACTTTGTATAATTCTTATTTCAGATAAAATTATGCTTTTTAATCCAGGATGTGATGGGGGACAATTGCGTGTTAATCCTACATTGCTCTGTTCCATTTTAGAAAACCTTGAAAAGTTCAAATGACTTTTGTAATGAGAGATTGGGAATTCTGGATTTTATCACAAATATATTTTATTGCATGCAAAAGATACTACAACATTAAATTGCACTATTTTATAATATATTTAGGTAAAACCAAAATAATATATTTTACCTAAGTAACATATATAGGTAAAAGTATTAAACGGAATACTTTTAAGTACTTGTTTGAGATTATATGTCTTTGGTTATGTAATCTTTTTCTTAATTCTCCGAGCTCTAACCTACACTTCTTTCTTATTCAATAACTCCTATATGAATGATACACCCACCATAGTCCAAGGATACAATTGCATTTTTTACTCCCACATATTTTTCACTGTCACTTGCTAGTTTAAGGCGGATATATCAATGACACATTAACCAAGAGGGAACAGAACTGGTCAATATTCTTCATCCAGTTGACAATAGAAAATTCAAAGCAAAAATTGCTTCCCAGAATATGGTAAGCTACATTATGCCATTCTGTACTCTTATTATAGCACTGTGGCTATAAGCAGAATATCTACAGTCAGACTACATGAAATCAGTTCTCAACTGTGCCAATTAATGGCTCGATGAATGACCTTGGGTAATGTTACTTAACCCATCTATACCACAGTTTTCTCATCACTAAAATGGGGATGGCAATAGTAATCCTGCCATTATGTTGCATAAGAATTAAATATGATAATATATTTATATATCTCAAATATTTAGAATAGTGATCATTACATAATAAGCTCCCAAAACGTCTTAGCTATCACTGGCCTGCCTTTGCTCCGGGCTGCCCCTGCTTTATGCACTATCCTACCTTGCACATTGTCAGTATCTTAATTGCTCAAGATCTGGGGACATGGTTCTGTTATGTTTCTCTTTCCAATATCTAGATTTAACCAGATAACAGACACTTAGCAAATACACACTACAGACAAAACTAAATTTTATCTATCAACCTACAGTCACCTCTTCATGAAGCTACCTCATCCTATCAAGAAGATTTTATGACACTTCCTTTGTGCCTACCTTATTTTTCACAAGCCTCTCCCATACTACTTTAAACATTTTATTATATATATTTTGTTTATTTATCTGTATATTAACTATCTATTTCTATGTAGCAAATTATTACACATTTAGAGGCTTAGACCTCTACAAATTTATCGGTTTCCAGCTTATGTGTGTCAGGAGTCCAGTTATATTAATAGATTAGCTGAGTCCTATTCAGCATCCCACAATGCTGAAATCAAGGTGTTAACTGTGGCTACCATCCCATCTAAGGCTTAGTGTCTTCTTCCAGCTCATAGGTTTTTGGCAGAATGTATTTCCATGCCATTACATGGCTGAGGTCCCATTTTCTTGCCGGTTCTTGGTCAAAGACTTCTCAGTTTTCAGAGTTCAGCCTCAGGTCCTTGTCTCCTGACCTCATCCTCTCACAACATGGCAGTTTGTTTCTTAAAGACCAGCAGAAAAGTGTTTGCTGCTGCTTCTTGTCTTCTTTAAGGGCTCAAATAATTAGGTCAGGCCCACCCATGATTAACTCCCCTTTGATCAACTCATAGTTCATTAAAGGACTTTATCATAGTTATGGGGGTGATTTCCCATTATATTCACAGGTCCAGCCTACATCAAGAGAGAGGATTATACAGGATGTATAATCACATACATTTTAAAATTCTGTCTACAACAATTAGTTAGCACCCTGTGAATTAATGAAAAATAGGGGCACATTCAAATTCAGTCTTTGTCTGCATCACCATCACCTTGTAAAAGATCCAATCATTATTTGTTGAACAAAAAGAAAAAGAGAATAATTGAATGAATGACTATAAACCATACAGTAATGTGTGGATGCTAAAGATAACCACGAGAAAGCATCTGGGTTATGTGTGGTCAACATACATTGAAACATCTAATTTTGCCAAAATTTTAGACTTTAGGGTACTGGGAAAGGTAATCATTTTGAAATCACCAATCACTTCTAGATGACTTGTCAGTACCCTGTTTTTCCCACAAAATGAAAGCTAGTCAATATTTGTATGGCTTCTCTAAGTCAGTGTAATTTTTCAAACCCATCCTCAACCTGCTATTGCTGTCTGAAAACCCATTTGGGTCTGAACTCACAATCTTTTTGATTGGGTATAGATCCCAGGATGCTCCACTAGTTGGATGATGTTTAGTTTAATTGGTTCAGAACGACTAGAATATGAGAACTAGACATCTATAGATTTTGATAGGTTTACAGAAATAAATATTTATTTAACCTGTTTCTCAATGGATGTCCAATTGGAGCACAAATGAATGCAACTTTGTTGATATTTTAAAGGATGGAAGGACAAATTGGATCACATACATGATGTGAACTTCTAATGTGTACCGGGAGTATAGGGCAAGTGACTGGAATGAAACCTAATAGTTTTTTTTTTTTTTTTTTTTTTTTGAGTCAGAGTTTCGCTCTGTTGCCCAGGCTAGAGTGCAGTGGCGTGATCTTAGCTCACTGCAAGCTCTGCCTCCCAGATTCACGCCATTCTCCTGCCTCAGCCTCCCAAGTAGCTGGGACTACAGGCACCCGCCACCATGCCCGGCTAATTTTTTTTTCTTTTTTGCATTTTTATTTTTTTATTTTTTATTTTTATTTTTGAGACGGAGTCTCGCTCTGTTGCCCAGGCTGGAGTGCAGTGGCAGGATCTCGGCTCACTGCAACCTCCGCCTCCCGGGTTCAAGCAATTCTCCTGCCTCAGCCTCCCGAGTAGCTGGGACAACAGGGGCCCGCCACCACGTTCGGCTAACTTTTTGTATTTTAGTAGAGACGGGGTTTCACCGTGTTGCCCAGGCTGGTCGCGAACTCCTGAGCTCAGGCAAGCCGCCCTCCTCGGACTCCCAGAGTGCTGGGATTACAGGCGTGAGCCACTGCGCCCGGCCTTTTTTGCATTTTTAGTAGAGACGGGATTTCACCGTGTTACCCAGGATGGTCTCGATCTGCTGACCTCATGATCCATTCGCCTCGGCCTCCCAAAGTGCTGGGATTACAGGTGTGAGCCACCGCGCCTGGCCGAAACCTAATAGTTTTAATGTTGCCTTAATTCAAAACAGCTGTTTTAAATGTTTCATTTCAAAATAGCTGGAATAGCATTTATACACAAGGAAGATGGACTATTTTAACTTCTCAGTTGTTCTAATGTTACTCAGGAGAGTTCAGCAAAATGAGAACACCCTTTTTAGTTTGCCCTCCTTCTCTCTGAGATATTTCTTTTGATCTAATTAATGGGTCATGGTCACTACTATTGTTTTATATTTTGAGGAACTTTCTACATCTAAATAAAAGTGACAGAGACCAAACTAATTTAGAACAATGTTAAGAGAGGGAAAAAAAAAACCCCACAATAATACCGTAACACAAATAAAAGAAAGAGCAATAGTTCTTGAAAGTGGTTTTTATTCCTGCTTTTGCATAATTTTTCTGTATAATTGGCAATTAACCTTCATTACCCCTTAAGCCCTTTACCTTCACACTTATTTCCTTTCTGAGTGAGGTAGACTGATTTTTAAAAAATGCCTCCATTTTGAGATCTTTAAATTTTGCCCAGTGAGAATAATTGGCATTTCCTCTGAAGAATATGCATTAGGGGTTCATTCATGCTAATTTGTATCCAGCAGAAGCCACTGGAGTAAAAATCAATTTACTAGGAGGGTATAGGTTGTATTGTGCTTTAAGCTCTTTATCAGAAAGAATTTAAGGACGGACAGCTATGAGGCTGCTGCAATAATTTCTAGAATTGTGAATATTTAAGAAGATCTAGATGCCTCATCTTCTTATCCATTTTTGGTTATTCAAAAATGTTTTCTGTCAGTAAACTCAAAATTACTGAACAACAAAAAGTACATCAAAGTTTCTTTACATGCTTGTAACATTGCTTTATTTCATAGGCCTTCCCTTGGAATCTTAATCAGTCTGATTTAGAATAGATTTTTAAATAAGCTCAGGAGCTTGACGGAGTAATTTTTGGTTATTGCAATAATGAATATTCAGGGTTAATCCAATTTCCAAGTGATTCTTGAAATGATTAATCTGTATTTTTAAACTGCTTGGACAAACAGAAATACGATGATTTGACATGAATGGTAACTCAGAGACCTCTTACTCATAATAAATCTTGTTGTGTTTGGTCTTTTTCTCCCCCTCTCTCTATTGTAGGAGTTTTCATTACCAAAGCACTTTTGAACATGGACTGCATATTAGAATTACATTTTTACTATTTTTTTTACAATGCCCATGACTGGTCCTCATATCATATGAGATGAATAAAAAATTCTGGAGATAAGATCCAGGTACTAGTAATTTTTAAAGAAATGAAAAAAAATGTCCTGGAGGCTTCTAACTAAGAGCAGGGTTTATAGTCGTTAAAATAAGGAACACAATTCTGATGTGAGTGCACACGTAATTGAAATTCACCTTGTAATATATATGTCCACTTTTAAGTAATACTTTAATCAAAAATAGTTATAAATTTAATAAAATACATTAACTCAGCGAATCTGGAAGACATTGGGAGAAAAAGACAAGATAAAGAGGATTCGTATGTTTGCAACCATTAAGAGTAAAGCAAATCAAGAACAAAGTTGGGCTCAGCTCCTGAGCTATAAGAAATCTATTCAGTTTTATTCAAAAACTATGACCAAATTCACTGCAAAACACTGGATTCCAGAAAAAGTAGACATAGATCAGTACGTGAGAAATACACCACTGAAGGACATGGAGTATTTCCAAGCAGTTGGTTTTTAGAAAATCGTTTCCCAGTTCCTCAGCTTCCAGGTGTACTCTCTCCTAAAACGTGTCTTCCAGAGAGTGTAACTGGCACTTCACTGCTTCTCCCTTCTCACCTCTTCTCTCATTTTATAAAGGGCAGTCATTCTCTCACTCACAGTGCATTGCCTTAAAGTGTAAAATATTGAATGCCAAAAAAGAAAAAAAAAAGTGCTGTTGAAGAATGCAGTGCTCATGAGTGAGATTCCCTGAAAGCAAAGCAAGGAGAGATTCCATAAGAAATAGTAAATTGTGGCCAGGCGTGGTGGCTCACGCCTGTAATCCCAGAACTTTGGGAGACTGAGGTGGGCGGATCACGAGATCAGGAGATCAAGACCATCCTGGCTAACACCGTGAAACCCTCTCTCTACTAAAAATATAAAAAAAATTAGCCGGGTGTGACTAAAAATACAAAAAAATTAGCCAGGCGTGGTGGCTGGCGCCTGGAGTCCTAGCTACTCGGGAGGCTGAGGCAGGAGAATGGCGTGAACCCAGGAGGCGGAGCTTGCAGTGAGCAGGGATGGCGCCACTGCACTCCAGCCTGGGCAACAAACAGAGCGAGACTCTGTCTCAAAAATAATAATAATAATGATAATGATAATAATAATAATAAAGAAATAGTAAATTGTCTTACACAATGAATATATTTATGGCAAGATTATGCCTAGTTTTCTCTCTTCTGTCTCTCTATTCTTCACATTTTTATTTTAAATGTAAGATGATTGTCAAATAGAATTGTATTAACTCATTTATTTGAATTGAAAAATAAAACCATAGATCTTATTTCCTACAGTAAGTCTGAGGTGGCTGAATGGTTCAACAATGATGGCTGACTTGCTGTTGGAATTATGTGGTGATGGACATTCTTTGTAAATTTAATTAACTATATAAGCCTCTTTAAATTTTGATGAAGATGTATAATTGACCCTAATGCCACAGGGGTTAGGGACACCAACGTCCATGCAAAAATTGTGTAACTTTTGTCTCCCCAAAACTTAACTACTAATAACCTATTGTTTACTGGAAGTCTTATGGATAATATAAGCAGTTGATGACATATTTTCTATGTTATATGCAATATATACTGTATTCTTACCAGAAAGTAAGCTAGAAAAATGCAAATGTTATTAAGACAATTACAAGAAAGAGAAAATATAATTACTACTCATTAAGTGGAGTGGATCATTGTAATGGTCTTCATCCTTGTCACCTTCACATTGAGGAGTCTGAGAAGGAGGAAGAGAAGGGTCAATGATGATGTCTTAGGGGTGACAGAGGTGAAAAAAAATCTGTCTCTAAGGGAACCCATGCAATTGAAACACATGTTGTTCAAAGATCAACTGTATATTAGTTACACATACATGTACAATTGATGAGAAATTACATAGTTTATTAATAATAATCTATGTCAATCTAAAAATGTACTAGGGAATGCACAGTTCTGCAAAAAATGTTTGAAAACCACTTATTTGGCTCATGCTCCCTTGTGGGACTAATTGAGATGGAATTTTGTGGGTGTTAATAAAACGTAAAAAGTAAATTCTGACAGGATGAACTTTACTTAAAAATGAAAGAGATTTTTGAGCCTTTAACTGGCTGGAGAATTGTATGTAGGTTATGGCTGACCCGACATGGACAGAGGCAGTGAAAATTAACTAAATGTTGATCAATCCATATTGGACATTTGTTCTAGTTAGTTTCATAGCTTCAAGGAAGGAAACATTGGAGCTCATTTTCCTGAATGAATGCGTTTAAGAATAAGCTTGTGTAATAGCAGTTGAGGGAGAGAACTGCCTTGAGAATGTCCTCTGTCATTTCCTGCCTCCATGAATAATAAGCCAACCCAAAGGGGCTATGATAGCTTGGAGGAGCAATAAAAATCCATCAATGAAGATGTCTAACTTTCACCACTGTAGCATCATCTCAGGAATTACAGTTTGAAACTGAGTGTCTCTATATATCTTGGGTCTGCCATAGGAATTTATCATTATATTAGACCCAAGGGCAGCTCCTCCTGCTCTAATAACATTCATGTTATTGAACTAATGGGACTGTTTAATACAGCTTTCTCAAAATGCAGCTTCCTTTGCCTGCGCCTCCCACTTATCCTCTCCTTTAGTTAATTTAGATAGTTGTTTAACCTTCTCAGCTTAGCAAATACAGTATTCAATAGGCTTAAATGAGTTTATACATGGTGTATGTCTCTTTGTTTTTACCCTCTTCCTCTCCCCTCCTCCAATAAGCAGAACCCCAGCCTCTAGCACATTCCTATCTCTCTTCCTCTCCAATAATTTCTATTAATTTTCAGGTGGTCTCTCCACTGTGCTTAAAATACCTGACTCCTAAATCCACTGTGTCAGTTAGACTCAGGGGCACTGTAATGCCACATCTGCTAGATATCTCTTGCATCCATTGGACACCTCCAATTTGTTGGTCTTGGCTGTCATTTTTGCTTCGGAAGTGGCAGCCATGCCCACCAAATGTTGGGCAGCATTAATGAGCCGGTCCCAGCGGGACAACACAGAGGCTTCCACTGATATTCTGCTTCCAGGGGGGGTTGCTACCTTTTGCTCAACATTCCTGCACTGAAGATCATTAAGAGCTAGTGCTTGGAGTTTGCTCATAAGGTGGGCAATTTTTTCTCGTCTCTTTTATATTCAAACATTTAGAACTATTTCCCATCTATCTGCATAATTTTAGACAAGCAATACTTTGCTTGTGTTTACTTTCTTCTCCTTTCCAGGGACTGTGGAGCTGAGCCAAGATACAAATTTGACCAACAAACACCAAGCCTTATTCAGCATCATTTGTGCTTTCTAGTAGTTCCCAAGAATGAGTAATCTTGTTGTAGTTACCTTAGTCTTTCTTGTAAATTGCCTAACAGGTAAGGTTTGGTTAACAGAAGACTCATAGGCACATACTTTTGAATCTCAGTGACAGACACAAATTAGGTACAGATTGAAAGCCTATGACAGTGATAAAGAATCGAGAATAATTCTGGTATATCGTGTAGACTCCCCAAATTGACTTTCTTTGTTCACATCACCTCTCTACTACATTTTCAAAAATATTTTAGGAAAAACACTCTCAAAATGAAGCACATATATGTTACCATTATTTCAAACATCAAATGCAAACTAAAAGTGCGACAGCAGAGTGGTTAATTTTGGCAAGACAGATAAAATAATTGCATCCTTTAAAATGATGTATAGTCATTTTTTTAATGGTAGGGAAACACATAGGCTAAAATTCTAAGCGGGAAACTGAATTATAAATTTGTTATGATGTCAAATGCCTGTATAAAGAAAAACCTGGTTAGAAACACATTTTAATTATTAAAATGGTTTTCTCTGGGTAGGGACATTTTGTAGGGCTATTGTTATTTTCTTTGTAGGTGAGAATGTTTTCCAAAAATTACAGAAAGTTGGTGTATTATTTTTATATTGGGGAATTAGTAGTTTTATTAAGCAGACACCCCTAAAGCAACCTATTTCCTGGTGTTCTCCAGAAGGAGGAATTTTGCTGATGCTAAGTACTTAAAAAGTCTTTCTTTGAGTTATTCACTCTTTTGCCAGCCCTTTCCTGATGCCTGGTCCTAAGCTATCTGCAGGAAAAGTAGAGTGAATATATTATTTTAGAAGTTCTCATTCTTTTATATTTAGTTCATGCCTAATTTATGAAAGAAAGGAGCTTCTTTTCAGGCCCCTCAAAACACTTGCTTTGTCTAATAAGCTATTCTGCTGTAAGACTTGCTATTCCATTTCTCATAATTAGAGGTTTCCTTAGTTTCTACATAGCCTTTTATTATTTCCAAACAAATTTCCTTCAGTGAGATGCACTATATTTTACAATCAGGGATTATTTAATTTAATCTTTTCTTTCTATGCTAATAATGATTGAAGAACATTCGAACTATCCAATAATTGCACCCACTTGGGGAAGGAAATTTCTTCTGATTTTGAAATCCGGCATCGGAATCTAATGCATTCTGTGTCTCACTCAATGAGTAATTGACAACTGTAGTTAGAGAAATACACGTTTCACTAATCCTAGTCAAATAGCAAAATTAAACTTGGCTGCCAAATATGATCAAGGAAAGTTTTCCTGCCCAAGATGTAATCAAAAACTCTTTTGTTAGGTTACATGGATCTCTGCCCATCCTTACTTCCCAAGTGTACGTAAGCAAGTTTCTGCATCTTTTTCTTTTAGTTTTTCTTTTAGAAAGTCACCTATTTGGCTGCATGTGGTGGCTCATGCCTGTAATCCTAGCACTTTGGGAGGCTGAGGCGAGTGGATCACCTGAGATCAGGAGTTCAAGACCAGTCTGGCCAATATGGTGAAACCCCGTCTCTACTAAAAATACAAAAAATTTAGCCGGGTGTGGTGGTGCATGTCGGTAATCCCAGCTACTCGGGAGGCTGAAAATCACTTGAACCCAGGAGGTGGAGGTTGCAGTAGCTGAGATCCCACCATTGCACTCCAAACTGGGCAACAAGAGCGAAACTCCATCTCTAAAGTTGTCAATTTCTGATACTTGGAAATAAACTAATTTGCTTCTAAGGAAACCATACTGTATAAAATGATCTTAGGTTAATAACAGAGTTTTTGTAGCCAATGTTCCAAAATGTTAAAACAGATTCACAAACTAAAATTACAAGTGACATCAATTTCTGAATAATACTCCATAAGAAGCAATTATCATTTTATTATCAAACTGACGAAAATACGTTAGCCTGTAGGTAAGCTGTGTTCAAATGATACATTTTCTCAACTTATTTTAAAATAACTTTTTATAAAATAAATTTGTATTATAAATTAAAAAAAATTTACCCATGATATTATGGGATATATACATATAGATGGCAAAATGGTTTTAATAGTGAAGCAAATGAACATATCTATCATCTTAATTGAGTTCCTTCTTCTCCCTTTATATTTTCAGTTGACAGGTAATAATTGCACATATTTATAGGGTACAGAATGGATACTTCACATTATCTTAAATTATAACATATTTTTGTTGCCTTGTAGAGGTTATTAGTATAGCAGGGAATGTAGAAAGAGACCAAGTGGATTCTATCAGGTTTTAGAACTCAAGGTGCTTTTCTACATGAAGGAGTTGCCTATGACGTACTGAGTAAAAATTGCATGAGACTGCCTAGGGAGAAAGGACAGAGTCAAAATACTAATGTGTAGTACAGTATGAATGTCATTTTCTAGCCCAACTATAGGAAATAGACTTCATTCTTCATAGAAATAAAGACACTTCTGGAAGAAATTTAAGGTGTCATTATTCTTTAGAATCTATTTACAACTCAGAGATTCAGCATTGTTGCTTTGAGACACAGGTGAATGATACAAGCCATTGATTGCTGAAAAGGGTGATTCTGTTCATTTATGTATGAGTTTCAGCATCACAGTGAACATGGAAAATAATCCTGTAGCATTTAAAGGGTTCGTATTGCAGTTTGGGTGGCACTGGGAATTGACCCTTAAGGCAGGAAGGCAAATAGTGTTTCCATGGAGATCAGCAATGAATTGTGTCCTCAGAAGAAAGAACATGGGCCAATGAAGTTGGCCATGAGCAAATGTAAGATAAGTCTCGACTTCTCAAAATGTTAGGTAAGATTTCCTCCTCATGAACATTTGGAAGCTTGTGGTATTTGACATGATGACTTCATTTTTATTCTCAGATTCCTGAGGCTGATGGACATTAATTTTCTACAAATATTTGGTAAAAACTTGATCTGTTTTATCTTCACAGTCCTATAATGAATACATTATCATTCTCATGTTAATACAACTGAATTATATCTCAGGAAGATTAATACATTGCCCATTCTTATTCAGACAGCAGATGACAGAACTAAGGTATTTTAATTGTAGATTATGGATGTTTTCACTGAACATAGTGGATCATTGCTTAAAAGCTTCATCTGTTTGACAGATAAGAATGCTATGTCTTCAAATGCTAGGTTTATCTCTAGGATTAATTCAAGTCTGTTCCCCTCTTTTGCATGAATCAGCTCTTCATTCTTCCTGAAAGAAATAGCAACAATGGTTTTAAACAGGCAAATGAAACACTTACAGATCTTCAAGGTCAAACCAAGCAACAAATTTAACAGAGGTAGATAAAGAATTGCAAATACAGTTTAGCTCAAGCAAAACAATCAGGACTGGGTGCGGTGGCTCACGCCTGTAATCCCAGCATTTTGGGAGGCTGAGGCAGACAGATCACGAGGTCAGGAGATCGAGACCATCCTGGCTAATACAGTGAAACCCTGTCTCTACTAAAAAATACAAAAAATTAGCCGGGCGTGGTGGCGGGCGCCTGAAGTCCCAGCTACTTGGGAGGCTGAGGCAGGAGAATGGCGTGAACCCAGGAGGTGGAGCTTGCAGTGAGCTGAGATCGCGCCACTGCATTCCAGCCTGGACAACAGAGCGAGACTCCGTCTCAAAAAAAAAAAAAAAAAAGTCGCCTATGCTTGTAAGGTGAACAATGAATTAAGCCAAGGCAACCAATGGCCCATTGAAAGCACATACCTTGAGATTAAAACTCTGTGGCCTTTTATTCCTAACCTTACCTCATAAATCTGAAGAGAATTTGTGTGTGTGTGTGTGTGTGTGTGTGTGTCTGTGTGTGTGTGTGTAGAAATATTAATAGAAACACTTAGTCAAGATATAGTAAATAATTTTATAGTTCATAAAGTTTATATTGGATAATTCTAAATATTTTTTCAACAGATTTCCTGTGATTGGTTTTTCACATATTATGTCAAAAGCAGTAGTGTGAATGAAATGCAGTTCACTGTTGGTTCCTAGAACTCTCTGGTTCGAGTTTAATAATTCTACTATTCTAAGAGGCCTGATAAAGATAGTTCTCTGGACTGATAAAACCTTTCTTTGGGAAGTTTCATTATTTTGTGTATGGGATAGGTGGGGGGTAAGTTTATCTCCACCTTTCCTCATGTGAAGGTTTCAAGTGGGTAATTGACAACAAGTTCCTCTAAACACTTAGCTAAAACTTCTGTTGCTGACAATTGTGTTCCTCTCTTCTCACAGATTTAACTCAGATTGGAATGTTAAGAAACATTTTGGCGGTAGGTTCCAGGTCTGTACTAAACACAGTTGTACACCACTCAAAATTTCCTTTTGGGACTGAAACACTCATTCCCCCAGTCGCCTAAAATCTTAGTGACTGACAGCTTGTATCTGCATCTCCCTGTGAGAATTATTTGAGCTAAAGAGAGTCACTGTGCCCAAGGTCATGCTTCCATGCCGAAGTCAGGCTCCTCCAATAACTGGTTGATGACAGTGAAGACCCAGCTCCCTCACACCAGTAGGGACAACTCTTCAATGCCATCTTAGCTTCAGTGCTAAGATGCTTCTTTCCAATCTCTATGTGAGAGGTGACTTTCTGGGGAATCAACCTTGCCATGGGGACACAAAGGAAAAGCAGACAATAGGCTGCTGCCTTTGATTCTACATAACAAGCCATCTTTCAATTAGGCAAAATGCTTCCTTCTCAATGGTCAATCTACATGACAAGGGATCTATATTGAGACTGGGGTCCAAGGCCTAACTGTGATGGGTAGAGTTAGTTTACTAACTAATTTGTTCACTGCACAAATATTTTCCTAGAATTTGTCATAAGAAAAATCTTTGAAAAATAGCAAGTATTTTTTGATGTCATAGAATGATGATGGGATATCTCACTCTTTTCCCTTTAGCATCTAAGGTGTATAATCATACCCACATAGAAACACACAAGTTGTTCCAGTGAGGTACTATTTGTAACAAGTGATGGTTTCTCTAAAGCTTTGCACATTCTGTTCCATCTGTATGGTATAACCTCCATATCCCAAATCCTCCTTTATTGGACTAATGGCTCTCTGTCCTTTAAAACTCTGACCTCTTCTAAGAAGGCTTTCTAAACCTAATTAAATGGGCTTTACGCCCTGTTCCTATAATCCTAAAGCATCATAAAATCCAAAGTTCTAATGTGAATGTGTTGGCTTTCTAAACCTAACCAAATGGGTTTTATGCCCTGTGCCTGTACTGTCAAAGAGTCATAAACTCCGAAATCCCAGTGTGAAGGTGGTGTTACGTGTGTTTAATATGTCTTCACCTCAAGACTATGAAGGCTTTGTCACATTGTTTTTTAGCACCAACAATACCTGACACTAAGCAGGTACTCTAAACATTGGCTGTGCGATAGTTGTATTTGCCTCTCCTTATGTTCTTCCTGTAGATACTGAGATTTCTACAAATAATACTTGGTAGTATTAGGGTCTCTAAGTCTCTAAAAATATCATATTGTGTAGCATATTGTCCAAAGAAAATTTCCTGAATATCAGTAGTTTGTTACTAAAAATATTGTTAGGCATTTTTATTCTTGTGTTCTTGGCTATATCATTATGCTCTTATTTATAACCTAACGTTTAACTGGTGTGCCTTGTTCTTCAAAACAGATTGTAAACTTTTTATGGATAGGATGAGAGATTTATATTTTGCTTTCTTTTCCACTTGACTTATATTATATTAAATCCATAACAGGATTTTTACTTCAGAATTTATTGTTTAACTAAATGTAGTGGAATGTATTTCATGTTCTTTCAAAACTATAATCATCATCCAAAATATCTGTACTTTTAGAATAATTAAAATCTTTTATTTTTATTCTAAACAAAGGAAATGTGGCTTTGGTATAAACATTTGTCTTAAGTTTCGAAAACCTCAATCTAATTTCCTGAGACAAAATAACCATAGACAAAAAAGCCATTTTTTAAACTAAAATGTTCCAAATTATTTCTTGCAGGAATAATATTGCTTATTTCTCTTAGATTTTTATGAAAAAAAAATCTCATTAGTAACAATGTTGTTTTGTAATTACCTAGAAATCTATCTATGAATTCTGAAATGTGAAGGCTTTAATATTCTTCTAATTTACTTCCCTCATTATAGTAAGTATCATTAGCTGCAATTTCACAAACTCAGACCTTTAAGATAATTATATATGAACTAGTCTGAACTTTATTTTGGAATTACTTCTAAGAAAGCAATGTGCTAAGAAAATACAAGCAGGGTGTAGATGCAAATTTATAGACTATATTTAGATTATGAAAGAACACATTATTTAAGTGTCTTACAGTTTTCAATTACACTTCATTTACACAAAAGATAAATACTACCTATATACAAAAGAACCAAGGTCCTGGATGAAAGGAGAAACAGACGCTGTGCAGCCAAAATAGAAGCCACGTATCTTTATGTTTATGTCACCTCTTTAGATAATTAACACAAAACGATCCACACAATTATATCCAGTACTGTCTCTTAGTGTCCCAGTTACATAAAGTAGAAGATATCATAGCACAATGGCTGGGAATACTGCTAGAAGCAGATGAAGCTACAGAAGAAAAGAATCCTTACTGGCAGGCAGACACCAAGTTGGGGGATCATAAAATAGGTAAACAGCTTACGTATGAATCCAAGGTGTAGTCATTTAGTACTATTAATGTAGAGAAAAACAAATCTAGAAACATAATCAGTCATTTATTTGACAACAGGCCACATATTTCCTTCATAGTAACAAATAATGACTAAAAATAGAATTTTGTATTTTAAAAAGTGATTTTCATGCACACCCAGGGCAGATGACTAGAATCCATTCTGACTGGATGCTGAAGTTTCGCTGCCAGCTTTTGAAAACTTTTTAGGATTATCACTACATGTGTTATCTCTTGTAATCTTTAAGAAAAATCTCTACTGCAGTTGTAATGGTTGCTTTCTGTTGCAAACATATATATATATATGTATATATGTATGTGTGTGTATATATATATATCACTCAATTACATAATTGTGTGTATACATCACTCAATTATTATATATGTAGATATATAATAGATTTTTGTATTAATCATTCAATTATTATATATATAATAATTTTGGTTATTTTGTTTTATTATTTTAGATTCTTAAACCTAAAATAATTGAGTGATTAACACAAAAAATAAAAAATCTGAGGTCAGACCATGCTTTAAGACTCCAAGATTCTTTCCAGTTTACATTTTGAAATATAAGGCAGATTATCTTGGTCCTCGAGATTTCCATGTCTTCAAGATGTCTGCCATAGTTCTAACTAACACATAGAGTGACAAGCTAAGTTCTACCCCAAGATGAGAAAGTAGCTGCTCTTCAAAGACCCGTGATCCTATTATGTAGCACAATTTTAGAATTTTAGAATGTATTGTTAAAGTCGCTGTTGTTTAACTAATACCCGTTCTTTTTTATTAAATACCAAAACTTTTTCAGAAGCTACCAGCTGATTTCTCAGGAACAGTTTGCTCCTGCAAACTGCTGTCAGCGCCCATGGGAAAGCAGACAGGAGTGTAGATTTAAAATGCATTTATTTAGCACCAGGGAATAGGCTAGAGATAACTCATTTCTGACAATCAATATAGTTTTTAAACCATCCAACGTTTAAATTTGGTGTAATCTTGCCTTTGTGGATAGAATAACCATCCCAGTGGAGTCCAAGCCCCATGATAGAGCCTGTTCTCGATTTGAATTATTCTGCACAGCATCTCCCAGTTGCAATCACCAGAGAAATGAAAAGAAGCCATAGAGTATCCTCTTCATATTAACCTTCATGTTACTGGATACTTTATAAAATTAACTCTGCATTTTCTAGCATTAAATGCTTTTTTCCTTCTCATTTAAAAATGTTAGATATTGTTTCAATTCAGTTATTCTCTAGCTGTGACTTTTTGGACACGTTACTAAAATTCTCAGGCTTTTTTCCTCACCTATGAAATGAAATAATTTCATCAGATTATCTCAATTGTGCTCTAATTACAAGCAATTGAGAATATGTCGTTATGTGTATGTGCTTGTGTATATATACATATGTGTGTGTATGTGCTTGTATATATATATATAAGCACATATAAATATATATTTTTATAGCAAATATATAAAATATCCATTCCCTTGTTCATTCATGTGATGTCGATAAATATCATCTACCTATTTAGTAGAGATACTTTCTGGTCAAATGTTCCTAAATAATTGTGTAGTTGGTTCGATTTCTTGTTCCCTTTCTCTTTCTCTGCACCCCAACCTGAATAGGAGCCAATTGTTAAACTTTCATACATTCAGATGTGCATTTCCAACAATGTAAAATAAAATATTGATCAAGGTCAATAACAATATTGTAAGCCTACACACACATATATTTTGCCTCCTACCCTCCACACGCATATATCTTCATTGGAAGTTTGTACTCTTTCTCTTCTTCCTTAGAGCAGTTTTTAGAAGAACTGAATAAAGCTATTCAAGTTTCTGTGTCATTAAAAAATAAGATTAAATTATGTTAAACCTCAACCAGAAAATTAAATTAACCAGAACACCTCATTCTCCAAGCAACAAAATGCTTTTTCTTAAAAAAAAAAAAAAAAAAAATTCTAATTGGTTTTCTGTTAGCAATTGAACCTGTTTACACAGGGCTCTCCAGAAACACTTTGCATCATGAAAATATCCCAATCCAATAAAGCTCTGCTGTTGAATTCTTGAGAAATAAAATGCCTAGCACTTACACCATGGGAATGAATACACAATTGTTGTCTAAGAATGAAAACTTTGAACAACTGAAGCAAGCTTAATTAAGCATTGTATTTAATGGATATCTCAGCTGAAACCGAAGTGAAGTAGCAACACAAGGTAAACCATTGTTAATACCATCAAGAAACAGTACAAGGTAGTTTCAATCAACAGGTTCTTATTAAATACTCAGGATAAAAAAAAGAGAAAAGTGAGGGGAAAAGTTACAAGAGAGAAGAATGAAAAAGTTTGAATTGATTGAATATTTTCTTTTGAAAATTAAAAATGCTGCATTATTTGGTAAGTTTCTTAAGGTGATTGATTGAAATGACATTATATCAGCATTTATGCCTCTGATAAGCAAATGTCTGTGACATTTTCTGTGGTGTCAAAAGGATCATCAATATGAGGAAGGCTTCTACAAAAGTACTTTCCTTTTATATATGGTGTTAGGCTTTGTTGAATAGAGTATTTTTGCAGGAAAAAGCACACAGGATTGTTGTGGGACTTTTCCATAGTTCAGCTAAAGATGGGGTCCTTGTCACACAGCCATGAGGCTCACAGACAATTTGAAGGGTGAGTAGGCCAGGGTTTTATCGGGTGAAAGGAAGAAAAGGGGAAACAGAGACTCTTAGTAAAGCGAGAGTGTGTTTCCTGCCCTTGGGCTTCCCAGTTTACAAATTGAATTCCAGTTCCACCCAGGAAGAGGAGAGGCCAGGCTCCTCCCCACTGCAAATGGTGCAAACTTCTGTGGCTCCACCCCGGTGAGCACTCCTCACAGTGAGCAGGCTGGCTGGAGTTTCTCCGGGGACCCCTTCCCACCTGGCTGTCTCAGTATGCTAGCAGTTGCAGAAAGTCAGCATATTTGTTATATCATGATAATTTTAATCCCCCATCATCTCATAGTCAGCAAATGATAATATTATTAACAAGCCACCAGGAGCAAACTTTACACAATAAAAAGTAGGCAGAGAAACAAACATTTTAGGACTTATCATCTGGCAATTTCAATGCATCAGCATGTAGACGTTAACAAGTTTTTGTTTATATTTCTCTTGGCTCTATTGAAATACTTAGATTGGACTAGCGATTTTAATACTTGGAGGCAGCATGAGGAAATTGTGAGCTGCCTTGGAATCTCACCCCTATGATTACCCTGCTCTGATATCTTGGTCATAATAATAAAACCAATTTTTTCTTTAATTTTACTTTAAATTCCAGGATACATGTGCAGGAAGTGCAGGTTTGTTACACAGGTATATGTGTGCCATGGTTGTTCCGCGCCTATTGACCTGTTCTCTAAGTTCCCTCCCCTCACTCCCCACCCCACAAAAGGCCCCGGTGTGTGTTATTCCCCTCCCTGTGTCCATGTGTTCTCATTGTTCAACTCCCGCTTATGAGTGAGAACCTGCGGTGTTTGGTTTTCTTTCCTGTGTTAGTTTGCTGAGGATGATGGCTTCCAGCTTTATCTATGTCTCTGCAAAAGACATGATCTCATTCCTTTTTATGACTGCATAGTATTCCATGGTGTATATGTACCACATTTTCTTATTTCAGTCTATCATTGATGGGCATTTGGGTTGGTTCCATGACTTTGCTATTGTAAACAGTGCTGCAATAAACATACGTGTGCATGTGTCTTTATAGTAGGATGATTTATATTCCTTTGGGTGTATACCCAGTAATGGGATTGCTGGGTCAAATGGTATTTCTGGTTCTAGTTCCTTCAGTAATTGCCATACTGTCTTCCACAATGGTTGAACTAATTTACATTCCCACCAACAGTGTAAAAGTGTTCCTATTTCTCCACAGCCTTGCCAGCATCTATTGTTTCTTGACTTTTTATTAATCGACATTCTGAATAGCGTGAGATAGCATCTCATTGTGATTTCAATTTGCATTTCTCTAATGATCAGTGATGAGAAAACAATCTTTATATTAAATACTTGCCATGTCCTAGGCACCTAGACACCGGGCTAATCATTTTTTTTTTTTTTTTTTTGAGACGGAGTCTCACTCTGTCACCCAGGCTGGAGGGCAGTGGGACAATCTCGGCTCACTGCAACCTCTGCCTCCTGGGTTCAAGCAATTCTGCTGTCTCAGCCTCCAGAGCAGCTGAGACTGCAGGTGCCTACCACCATGCCTAGCTAATTTTTGTATTTTTAGTAGAGATGGGTTTCACCATGTTGGCCAGGGTGGTCTCAGTCTCTTGACTTCATGATCCACCTGCCTGGGCCTCCCAAAGTTCTGGGATTATAGGCCTGAGCCACCGTGCTGGGCCTGCTAATCACTTTTATGATCTTATTTAATACTACAAACTTATGTAGAGGTTACTACTAATAGACCAGTTTTAAAGATGAGTAAGGAAGCTTGGAGAGATTATCATTCGTTTCTGAGGGATATCAAGTCAAAACAAGCAAATATTGGGTGAGTAAAAGCAGTGTTTATCAAATTACCTTTATGTCCTTATTCACTGTCTCTCCATCAAAGCCTTCCCACTTCTATGGTTGTTCCACATACTTTTACAAGGCTCTTTCAATTGCACTGAATATCACCTCATGTTTAATAGTTGGCCCTTCTCCTTATAAGAATAAGCTCAATTTGGGTGCCTACTTAACCTTACTTATTTATTTATGTATTTACTTTTTTGAAGAGATTGTGTCTTGCTGTGTTGCCCAGGCTGAAGTGCAGAGGCACCATCATAGTTCACTGCAGCCTCAAACTCCTAGGTTAAAGCAGTCCTCCCACTGCAGCCTCTCAAGTAGCTGAGACTACAGGAACATGCCACCATTCCCAGCTAATTTTTAATTTTCTTTTTTTTAAGAGAGTTGGTCTTGCTATGTTGCCCAGGCCAACCTCAAACTCCTGCCTCAAGGAATCCTCCCACCTCAACCTTCCAAATTGCTGGGATTACAGGTGTGACCCACCATGCCTGGCCTGTTATCTCTTGTTATTTCTTCCTGTTGTCTTCCCTGATCCTGGAATAGTGACTGTATAATTAGATCTCAATAAATACATATTAAGCAAAGCGATATATTTTCTGACATGCCAAGTAAAAATAATATCTTCAAATTATCACAATCTGTCACTATAAAATATCAGTTTTGATCATGAAGATTAGTAACAAAGGATTATGAAAGGCCATGAGGAAATTATGGGGAGTGATGTAAATGTTCACTCTTATTTGGAGTGATGGTTTCATGGGTATAGGGGTATGTCATAATTTATCAGATTGTACACTTAAAATTTGTGTTATGTATTGGATGTCAATAGAACATTAACAAAGCTGTTAATAGGGCAGAAAGTATTGTGGAACAAATGATAGAATGAATTCAATTTACTTTAAGAAAATATTACCAAATGTTTCTTAGTTTATGCTTCCTTGTTTACTAATCACATTATTTAAACAGCCTGGCATTGTGACCCAATGGATTAAATAACAGAGGGATCGTAATAGTGATTCCAATCCAGTGACATTTGCTTCAAAGTCAGTGAGTTTAACTATTAAATGGCAAAACATCTCACCTCTATTTGCCTGCTTTCATTTTATATAAAAAGTGCTATGCTAAAAAATATAAAGTAAATAATTGCTCTAAATATTAGCTCCTAGCCATGCTCTGCATTATTAAGAATTAATATGCATTGTGACACTAATGCTTATATATGTATCAAATATATCATATATATATATCTTAAAGAGCAGTTCTTTATAGTGAAAGTGTAAACAAGATCTTATATATGAATTTACACTTGCTACTCCCTGCTACGTTTGAGCATCAAATTTACAACTCATCATTATCATGATTAGTCATTATTATAATTATAGTTGTGCATGGGACAGATAATCCCAACATGATGTATAAATCACCCATATTTCATACTAGACTGCTATGGAAGCAAGAGAAAACATTTAAATTAAAAATGGAATTCCACATGTGGATAGTCACAATTAGCTGTGTACCTAAGCTAACATAGAGCTCCTAACTTAATGATGGGCTTATTGAGTTAACTAATGAAGCTGCAAAGTGGGAGTTTTAGGACATCAAAAGCATATTTAATACTTTGTTAAACAGACCAGGGAGTGAAAGACCAATCTTGCTGATTCTTGCACCATTTTCCTTATTTCTAGGTTCTCTCAGTATAATGTTGATGTGCTTAATAAAAAACACTTCCACAAGTCAACTAACTCAGTGGGTTTAAAATAGAAAATGAATGATCATTTTATTTTGCATTAAATGTTTAATTATTTCATGCACAATGATAAACACTAAAAGTAGAAATCTGAGTAATATGTGTTCCCTGCCATGATCTCCTGGTTGAGGAGTGTTGATGCTAATATTCAAGAGAGAATATTACTTTGGTAAAATTCGAATCACTTATCTTTCTATCATCAAAGGTAACATTTTATATAATAAACATTTTTTTTGTCTTCATTAGAAAGGTCTGTTAACAAATGACCATTGTTTGAGTTACCTGACTCCTTAGGGTAAAATTCATGACCCTTAGCATTTACTTACAATTGTTACTGCAACAGACTTTAATGTCACAGGACTAATCTTAAAGATAAAGCTCATAGTTTCATCTATTATTGGATATGGTAATATATTTTTTTAACCTTTAAAAACAACTAACAGGTAAGAAATACTTGGCTTAAAAGTAGAAATAAGAGCAAGTTTTAGAATAGAAATGTTTTGCTTCTGATCCTGCAACCATCATTCATTTTTCACCCACTCCCATCTCAACTCACACTCACACAAACACACACACACACTAATAAAAAACACAGATGCCTCAGGTAACCATTCCCTAACTTTTGTGCATTCTTCCAAAGGTTGTTTGTGTCCATGTAAGCAAACAGCATATATGTACTTATTTTCTATAAAAGACGTTTTGTGAACTATGCTCTCTGTCTTGCTTTTTTCACCTGAAAATACACCTTTAAGATCTTTGTATACCAGCACATAGAATGATTCATTCATCTTTTAATCTGCATATTTAACTGGATAAACAGACAGATTGACAGTAACAGATAGATAACGCACATATGAAATAAAAATTCAAATAATTCCTATCGGTGGGCATGTTATTATATAACAAACTAATGTGTATTTGCTAAATGTAAAATGATGTTCAGCTTTGTACATTGCTCGTTTCTTGAATGTGGGAGATACTTGTAGAGTATGCAGAGGCAATATCGATGGGTCAAAACTGGAATCTACCAAGCTGGCATGGTGGCATGTGTTTGTAATCCCAGCCACTCTAGAGGCTGAGGTGAGTGGATCATTTGAGCCCAGGAATTCAAGGCTGCAGTGAGCTATGACCACACCATTACACTACAGCCTGGGCGACAGAGTGAGACCCCATCTCTAAGAGCAAACAAACAGCAGCAACAAAACCTGGGATACACCATGCCCAATTGGTCTCTATACTTTCTGCATGGATTTGAACTCCTGTCTAAATTATGTAGAATGCTGGTTTTCTCTAGCCTGTGTGGTGGAGGAGTGTATTTTCAAAATTAGTTTTTTGCTAGTCTCATAGGCTAAACCGATATTTTACTGCAGTTTTAATTTACATTTTCCTCACAGTGAGAGAAGATAAACATCCTTTAATAAAATGCCATTTACATTTCCCTTTCTGTGAACTAGCCATCTAACCGATTGCCATTATTTTTATTTTGGCTTGTCTTTTTTCTATATATTTTTAGTATCATTTTGTATATCAGAGATATTTTTCCACTGTCAAATATGTTATAAATACTTTACATAATTTCACATTTTCTTTTGGGTTTGCTTGTAGTATTATGATTATTTACATATATCAGGGATTTCTTTAGTTCTGTCAGTGTTGAAGCATAATAACCAGTCTTCCCTTATAAAACATATAAAGGAATATTACTATGGGTGTTGTTGTTTACTAATATATTCTTTTTGTCACGTATAAATGTTCACATTTTTCATGACATTTAAATCAATATGAAATTCATGTAGAACTTCAACTTTGTTTCTTTAGATGACTAGTCAATTTTTCCATCATTTAGTAAAAAGTCCTTCTCCCTCTGATTTAACATACATTTGTTATAAAGTGAATTTTCATGTGTCTGGGTTCATCTGTGACATTTTTATATTTTACAACTTTTTGGGAAGTGCCTGTCTCTGCCCTGGGCCAGTTCTACATTTTCTAACTTTTGGGGCTTACAATATGTTTGAATAGTTGCTGGGTTGGTACATCCATATTGTTTTATCCTGCTCTATTGTATTTTTCATGGGTCTTTTGCTAATTAATATCACATAGGAACAGAATTGTAATTATTTAATTTGGTACTGACCTTAGTGTGTCTATATTTATATAATGATATTCACTGGTGCAACACCGACAATAATGATATTCACTGGTACAACACCGACGAATGTGAATAAGGGCTTCTCAGCAGACTTCTAATGAATCACATGGTGGCCTATGTTTTGTGGACGTTAATGATATATTTCAACAAGTACACATTTCCAGAGTACTCCTTGCATGGTGAGTATTTCATTGGTATGTTAGATGTGGAAGTTAGCAGTCATTCCCAAGATTTAAAATCACAGGATCAGGACTCAGATCACACAGGTTTAATTCCAGGGCTGTGGTTTTCTACCTTTGTGACTAAGAATAAGTAACTTAGTATTCCAAAGTCTCCGCTTCTTCATTTGTAAAAATGATGCTCCTGCTTCGCAGCATTGTCAGATAAAGTAAATGAGGCTGTAAGAGTGAAACCCTTAGCAAAGCAGCTGAAGTGAGTGTTAGATGTTACAACGGATACTCTATATTGAGGAGTCTAGGAATTACTGAGAGTGGCCCAGTCACCCTTTCTTTCTAGTTCCTAGCAATATACAGTTTCTTTTGGGAGAATCTTTTTGATAAAAGCTCTACCATCAAAAATTTGAGGAGTCTTTGAAGGTTCTTTTCAATAGATCTTTATTATGAGCAGTGCAACCTCAAGGAGTAAACTGGCCAAACAGATTTCCCAGCTTGCAGATATTTCCCACAGTAGGGAGAGTGAGCCAGAGGAATGGATATTGGAAATACCGTTTCTAGAGGTGGTTCCTGGATGAAATATTGTTGGGTCTGTGGGTTTGTTTCTGGTACTGGGAACATATATAACTTCTTGCCTCTCACCTCTAAACTTGTTGGTCTTCCTCTCCTTTATCTTGTGAAACTTCCCTTATCCTTCCAGTAAAATTCCCTTTAGATGAACTTAGCCGGAAATAGTTTCTTTACAATACAAAGGGATCTAACTGAGAAGACAATCACTGTTAAAGATTAAATCTCTGGAGGATTAAATAACATCACCCAGATCACACAGCTAGAAATGTTCTATGCACTATCATTAAACAATTAAAGCTATGTTTAAACTGATGGAGACTTAGCTTGATATTTAAAAGAGGCATTTTTAAAATAAATCATATCTGATTTAGACATCTCTGCAGGAAAGTACTTTGAATTAAAAATTATCATTCTGTTATAGATTTTTCATAGATTCTACTTGGTTGCATATTCTTCAAGAATATAATCATTATTTTTGTTAAGAAATATGTATTTCTTGTCAAGAAAACTGATTGCTCAGAAATACTGTATTGAAAACCTTCCAAGAAATGTTCATCAATTTCAGTTCTTGTTGTCAGAGCCTGGTAATAATCTTGACAATTTGACTGAACATGGGCTTCATTAGTGGTTTTATTTATTTATTTATTTATTTATTTTGTTACATCTTCATCTTCCATTTCCAATGTGACCATTCATTGTAGCCCAATTACAGGCTTTTTATTTACTATGAAGTCAGAGTCTCATTAATCCGTTAATAAACCAATATCGACTTTATTTTCTGCAGGCTTGTGATGCTTCAGAAGTCATTGTTACTTCATTTTCAAAATGAGTTCTGATAAATCTCTTCTGTTGCAGAAATTGCAAAAAAATCAATTTAAACATCTTATTGCTTTAATAACACCTGTTTTTAAGTTACCAGCATGGTTCAAGGCCAAATGCTGTAGATTCTCTAGCAACCTGACCTGTGTGATTCCTTCTAGACAGAACCCCTCCTCAGCACAGGTGAGTAGGAGACCCTTGAGGAGGCAGAAACTTCTTCTTTTTTTTAATCTGTCTCTCAAAGTCTTCTAAACAATCAATGAAACTTTAATCATCTTGACCATAAGATATAATTTCTATAAACCTTCTTGTAATGTTTATAATATGTATTAATATTAAAAGTATTAATATTAATCTACTAATATTAAAATATTAATACCAATCTATTAATATTAATCAATCAATATAGTAACATTAATTGATTAATATATTAATATTAATCAATTAATATTGATCGATATATTAATATTTATATATTAATAAAAGTATATTAATATAAAAGTATTAATGCGTAGGTTAATACTCCAAGAAAACATTGTTAATCTGACACAGGGGCCGAGATGCTGGTTTTGTATCAGTGTGTTTTTGATATTAGTGGTTCATGTCTAGAGAAACTGAGCTAATTTTATCTCTTAAAATCAGCCATTATAGTCTCACATGCCCACATTTTCCTGTATAGTCCCTGGGCCTTGAGGAGTTGAATAGTTTTAATTTCTAGTCCTGTGTCTTATGAACGCAGTTTATATTTTATTTTATTTTATTTTAGTTTAGTTTAGTTTAGTTTAGTTTAGTTCTGGGATACATGTGCAGGATATGCAGGTTTTTTAACATAGGTAAATGTGTGCCATGGTAATTTGCTATGCGTATCAACCTGTCCCCTAGGTATTAGCCCCAGCATGAGTTAGCTATTTATCCTGATGCTCTCCTTCCCCTACCCCACTGACAGGCCCCAGTGTGAGTCCTTCCCCTCCCTGTGTCTGTGTGTTCTCATTGTTCAGCTCTCACTTATAAGTGAGAACATGTGGTGTTTGGTTTTCTGTTCCTGCATTCATTTGCTGAAGGTAATGGCTTCCATCTCCATTCATGTCCCTGCAAAGGACATGATCTTGTTAATTTTTATGGCTGCATAGTATTTCATGGTATTTATGTATCACATTTTCTTTGTCCTATCTATCATTGATGGACATTTCAGTTTAGTCAGTGTCTTTGCTATTGTAAATAGTGCTGTAATGAACATATGTGTACACGTATCTTTATAGAAGAATAATTTATTTATATTCATTTGAATATATCTAGTAACGGGATTGCTGGATCAAGTGGTATTTCTGGTTCTAGGTCTTTGAGGAATTGCCACTCTGTCTTCCATAATGTTTGAAATAATTTATATTCCCACCAACAGTGTAAAAATGCTCCTATTTCTCCACAGCCCTGCCAGCATCTATTGTTTCTTGACTTTCTGATAATCACCATTCTGAGTTCTGTGAGATGATATCTCACTATGGTTTTGATTTACATTTCTCTGATGATACTGATGTTGAGCTTTTTTCATATATTTCTTGGCCATATAAATGTTTTCTTTTGAGAAATGTCTGTTCATATCCTTTGCCCACTTTTTAATGATTTTTTTCCCTGTAAATTTGTTTAAGTTCCTTGTAGATTCTGGATATTAGACCTTTGTCAGATGGATAGATCGCAAACATTTTCTCCCATTCTGTAGGTTGCCTATTCACTCTGATTATAGTTTCTTTTGCTGTGCAGAGCTCTTTAGTTTAATTAGATCCCATTTGTCAATTTTTGTTTTTGTTGGAATTGCTTTTGATGTTTTCATCAGGAAATCTTTGCCCGTGCCTATGTCCTGAATGGTATTGCCTAGATTTTCTTCTAGGGATTATTTTTTATAGTTTTGGGCTTTATATTTAAGTCTTGAATCCATCTTGAGTTACTTTTGGTATAAGGTGTAACAAAGGGGTCCAGTTTCATTTTTCTGCATATGGTTAGCTAGTTCTCCCAGCACCATTTATTGTATAGGAAATCCTTTCCTCCTTGCTTGTTTTTGTCAGGTTTGTTGAAGATCAGATGGTTGTAGATGTGCGGTCTTATTTCTGAGTTCTCTATTCTGTTCCATTGGTCTATGTGTCCGCTTTTGTACCAGTACCATGTTGTTTTGGTTATAGTAGCATTGTAGTATAATTTGAAGTCGGGTAGTGTGATGCCTCCAGCTTTGTTCTTTTTGCTTAAGATTGTCTGGACTATACAGGCTCTTTTTTGGTTCCATATGAATTTTAAGGTAGTTTGTTCTAATTCTGTGAAGAATGTCAATGGTAGTTTAATGGGAATAGCTTTGAATCTATAAACTACTTTGGGCAGTATGGTCATTTTCATGATACTGATTTTTCCTATCCATGGGGATGGAATGTTTTTCCATTTTTTGTGTGTCTTCTCTAATTTCCTGAGCAGTGGTTTGTAGTTCTCCTTCAAGAGGTCCTTCACTTTCCTTGTTAGCTGTATTCCTAGGTATTTTATTCTCTTTGTAGCAATTGTGAATTAGAAGGAACTCTTCTTTCTTAAGGAGCAGTTAGCAGTGGATCTCCCCACTCTGCATTTTCTAGTACTGTTCCAGGTCATTTGGTTTTGATTCTATAGTACAGTTTAATTATGTAAATGTTTTTGAAATCCTGCCAAATAAAAGTGTGAGGAAATAACTGGTCGATTTTTTTTTTTTATAAAACTTTGCTGATTTCTCACGTGAATAGTCAACCAAATTATCCAGATAATTGTGGTCCTTTTGACTTCTCCTGAAGTTGCCTTTTTCTCAGCTTCCTCACATTTAATTACTGTCAGGTGTGTTAACTGGTGAAGGGAGAAAGATAAAAAAGATAGGAGAACTGAAAGAAAGTCAAACACCAATCTATAGCAATGGCTTAATTTTTACTTCTGTAACATGCACATTTGAGGATGCTACATAGCATTTTTTGAATCAACTCTTTTCCTAATGTGCCACTTGGAGTTATGATAGGTTATGTGTATAGTAAGGACAAAAATCATTCAGGGTCATGTTTAATTCTAAACCTAAATAAATTATTTATATTACCATAGAACCAGCCATATCCAGTTGTGAAACTTTCCAGCTAAATTCTCTGCCTCTTTCTGATTGAGAACAACTGGTTGATAAGCCAATTTAATACTTCAGGTTAGGAGAACTAGAGGGGAGGTAAAATCAAAGCCTGGGTGTAAAATCTCATAGAAGATAAGCCAGATTGCAACTCTACTACTTAATACCTATTACTAAGTTCCTCTGAGCCTCCATTTTCTCAAATGTAAAGTGAATAATAAGATCCACCTTGGAGAACACTTTTGAGGATTAAGTGAGACACATGCAAAGCACCTAAAATTGTATTCTGTTCATAGATATACTTGCAGATATTTTTCTCACGTATTATCACTTGCAAATGTTTTTTTTAAAGGAAATAGAAACTTACTATATTTAAACCACATTAAAATAGATCCTCTTGCTAATATTTCTAAAATTTTAAATCTTTTATTAAAGATGATCTTCCCAAATTCAATTTTTTAAAAGACCCTCAACCCCAGTTTCTTACTGAATTAAAACGCAGTCTAGTTTTCTGAAGACATATAGGTGGGAGAAAGTCAAGGGTTGGAGAATGTTTAATGGAAACTGGCAAGCAAATTATTAACTTGTGGGCCTTCTTTAAAAAGAACAATATGTGCATATTTTGTTGACCAAATACAACTCTTTCTGTGCAAATACTTCATAACTTGGTTGTAGAGAAGACATGAATCTGAAAACTCCTTTTTTGCTTTTATACTAAAGCTGGATTTAAACATTATAATGATTTGAATTATTCAATGCCACAGATGTCCTCAGATCTTCACAACTGTTAAAATCCAAGAACCCAAATGGAGTGAAAATGAGACCTCAGGCTCCAAAGAAATTACAACGATAAGTCACAAATATGTAATGGACAGATAAGAGGAAAAAAATAGGATGAACATGTGATAGCTGGCATGTGACAAGACGGAATCTGAGAAATGAGTTTCATCAAAATGAAAGATGAAAAAGGTGATACATTTTATAGTAACCTATTTTTGCTTTGAATATTGGATAGAGGAAAGCTATCATCTTCTTGGTTATATTAGGACTCAGCAAGTAGATATTCACCTATAAGTTAATTCAACCATTCCTTTAGCAACCATAATAAGAGGTGCTGCTAACTAGTAGTAAGAATGCCAGCTCTTTCTTGAACGAGAAGCAAACTGAAGCTATTTCTTCTTTTTCTGGCTTTTTGATCTCAGGTTAGCATGACTGTAAGTAACTTCATTTCAGTTTTCTTATTTGTGAATTAAGTATGCCTACCTCATGGAGGATCACTCTACTAAGATTACAAATGAAAGGGAAAATAAAATATGTAAATAGGTTTTAGTCCAATGCCTGGCACACAGTATGATCTAAAGTAAGTAATTGTTATCATTTTTCAGTTCCTTCTGTTTACTAGGTACCACAGCTAACATTTTATATGACTTATGTCATTTAATTTGCACAACTTTAGCTTGGTTGGAAATAATTATAATTATTCTTCTTTTAAACATAAGAAACCCAAGATCCAGAAAACTTACATAATTTGCCCATGTTTATTCAGAAGTGGTAGAAATCTGAATTGAACTCATAGCTTTCTGCCTGATGTGGCTTGAATGTGTCCCCCAAAACTCATAGGTTGGAAACAGTCCCCAGTGCAATCGTATTAAAATATGAGACCTTTAAGATGTGATGAGGTCATGAGGCTCTGCCCTCACAAATGGATTCATGTTTTTAAGGTGAGAGTGGATGAGTTATCAAAGGATAACTGCTTAAAGGATTTTCATTAAAACAATGTGTTGGGCCCTCTTCCTCTCACTCTCTCTTGTGCTTGCTTTTTTGCTCTTCTGGCTTTGGCCAGGGGATGACACAGCAAGAAGGCTCTTACTCAATGTGGCTCCTTGATCTTGGTCTTCCCAGCCTCTAGAACCATAAGCCAAATAAATATCTGTTCTTTATAAATTATCCAGTTTTGACCAGGTGCAGTGGCTCACACCTGCAATCCCAGCACTTTGGGAGACCCAGGTGGGTGGATCACCTGAGGTCAGGAGTTCGAGAACAGCCTGGTCAATGTGGTGAAACCCCATCTCTACTTAAAATACAAAAATTAGCTGGGCTTGATGGTGCATGCCTGTAGTCCCAGCTACTCAGGAGGCTCAGGCAGGAGAATTGCTTGAACCCTGGAGACTGAGGTTGCAGTGAGCCAAGATCGTGCCACTGCATTCCAGCCTGGGTGACAGAGTGAGACTTTGTCTCAAGAAAATAAAAAGAGAAAAGAAATTATCCAGTCTTAGCTATCTGTGATGGTAGCACAAGGTGGACTAAGACACTGACCTGCAAGTCTTTGCACTACCATTTCCTTTTGTTTCCATTTGTTTTTGCTATAATTTTATCTTGCATCCCACATTTTAAGGACAAGACTACTTTCTCTATAGCCATTATTATGAGTTATTTAAAACTGCCTTATAATGCCGTTTTCTGGGGTTTTCTATATGTTTGTCTTCTCTTCCAGAAACTTAATTGATTTCCCTGAAGAAAGATAATGAGTCATGACATTTATCTCAGCATTTCACCTCGGACAAAACCAACACATAGGTGCATAATAGCTGCTAAATAAATAACAAAATAATACAGCATAGGCTGTATTTTGCTACACTATAATTTAGGTTAAGACTTACATTTAAGGCATCTTTTTATCTTCAGTACTTAGAATGTTTAAATGAATGAGGAAATAACACCCAGTTTAACTAAATGAGAAAATAACCCTAAATAGCCATAAGGAATGTTACTTCATTCCAAAACTGTCTATTGAATGAATTGTTTATGAAATATTTTCCCCCATTTAAAATTTTCTCATTTTCCAATAACTGATACATAACTATCTTTATATCATTGAAACTTCTAGAAATGGAAAAAAAGAACGCTTGCATCAATCAACACTTGATTGTATTCAGGTATAGTAATTCTGATTACAGTAGGTTTGATACATTTATATGTTTTAATTTTCTCCCTATATTCAAATTGACTTATATGATGTTCTTACAGTGAAAATAGAGCAAGCTGGACTTTTGACATAAGCAATTCAATTTCAAATTAGGCTTCCATCTCTTGGGTTGTCCTTTCTTATGGGAGAACTATCAGAAAGAATGGAGGCTATTTTGAAGAGAACTAGCTATCTAAATCACCTACATTGGCAAAGAACCATAGTAAAAATTTATACATTCATACTGTTTGTGTGTGTGTGAGAGAGAAAATTTATCTTTATGTAACTACTTTTCAATCAATTAATCAATAAGCATTTATTTAGTACATAATCTATATTGGGCACTCTGCTAAATGCTGTTGAAGATACAGACAAATTTACGACACAGTTGTTCCATATAAGCTTACACTAAATATTTGATATTTAGATTTTTTCCTGACAAACGTGCTCCACCTGAACTCATCTAACATCCTATAGCTTCATTTCTTGTCCTGCTATTCTTTCCTATCTGCTCCCATGAATTTGTCTTTTTAGACCTTCTCTGGCTCTCCAGCTTTGGGGTCATCACTTACATTATATAAGTGAACTGTGCCTTACACAATGCCAGGATGTGTCCATCCTATATGACCATTGTGGATTTATCCCAGATGGATGTTTTATCTGACTCTTTCTAAAAATTATAGGCTTCCTTTTGAAGGTGAAATAATTCACGGCCCCTGAGTTAAACAATTCTGGGACAGGTGACTTCCCTGGTCCTGTCTTAAACCGTACTATGACCAAGCAGTATTTTATCCATCAATTAATCTTTCTCAAACCACTTCCCCGCTTTTCAAGACACACCTTATTCAGCTCAGGTTCTAAAATTCCATATACACCCTTCTCTAGTTTTCTCACTTTGAGATACTGCTAAGACTCTTCTAAGTTGGTGTTCTCCATTACTACACAGTGGCCTAATAAAGTGAGCTTTTTGGGGGGAGTTGGTAATCAATGCCTTTTAAGTGGGGTTTTCTTTCTAATATTCTATCCTCTTCAGCCTAAATTGTTTTCAGAGTGCATGGTAACCAAATAATTTAAGCATTACAAATTCTAATGATTACAGAATAACTGCACAACAGCTGCTAAATAAATGGCGAAGTAATACAGTACAGGCTATATTTTGCTACACTATAATTCAGCTTAAGACTTACATTTAATGCCTTTTTATCTTCAGTAATTAGAATGTCTAAATGAATGAGGGAAAACACCCAGTTTAACTAATTTTCATTGAAAATTCTAATGGTTACGGAATAATTATGTTGTAAAGAGCAAGAGGAAAGAAAAAGAATACTCAGAAGAAAATTCCAAAACCTTAAGTAAATGTAGGTTCTGGTGTGAGAAGAAATACCTTTAGTTTTGAATCTGCAAATATATGATTCCATAGATACATGAGCATTCTCTTTTCTCCTGGGTGTTCTACTTAACTTTCACAATTGCTAATCTCTGTGTCTGGCATGAATCTAAGGGTCTTACATAGTTCATTTTGTTTAATCATTACCTCAAATAAGATTTTTATTTTTTTCCCATTTTATAGCTAAAAATACTAAGTTGCAGAGAGGTTAACTAACTTGTCATTAGGCATAAAGTAAGTAATTGGTAAAGCCAGGTGGTATCATAGTAGAACTGAGACTTGAAGCCTCTATGGCATACTACCTTCTTGAAATGTACGCAATCCCGTTGTCTTAAAGAGGCATAGGGACACAGGGATTATGACCACATTTGAAACATTCACCAGATGGGTGATGAATGATTTATTCATCTTGTATTATAAATTTAAACATAATTTAATCACTCTCACCATTATCAGTTGTGCATGCTAATTTATTGTATAATTTTATGTAAAATGCATGAGCGTCTTTTGTATGAAAATCCTAAATATCTCCATATATTAACATAATTTAATGTTTTATTTGTATGCATTTCGTGTCCAACTTGATGACAAGTTGAAAATAATACATAATATATTTTTTAATCTTGATTATAGTGGTCATTATAAGATGGTTAGTTATTTTTTAAAACAAAGATAGATTTTCTAATAAAAATGACTGAAATATATATAATAAAATTATTTTTTTCACCCTGTCCTTATTTCCAAGGTTATTCTCTCGATGTTGTGATTTTAATTGCCTTTATGTTTATATTACTAGGCATGATGGATTAAAAAAAAGCACATTTATGATTAAGATTTAGAAGGTAGCTTCTAATTAGTAATACTAAAGTGCGAAAATACACACACATTATGGTTGTCAATTGATATGTAAAATTGCATTTCTGAAGTAAGTATATTTTATAATTTTTTAAATATTTGAATTATAATGTGTCCTTCAACTTACATTAAATGTTTAAGAGCAATATAATCTATTTTAGGAGGAATAATATAACAAATGCTTATAATGCAGTGCTCATTTACTCTTGTCTGCATTATGGTAATACTTCCTGACTTCCTTGCCTCTTTTTCTTCTGAATTTCTCTCTACACTGGCAACAAACTGATCTTCATAAAATGGAAGAACAATATTAACCTTTAATTGAAATTCTCAACTGTCAAATAAGTAAAATTTATTACAAGTATCTAAAAAGGTGCCCAGCATCACCAATCATTAGAGAATTGCAAATCAAAACAGCAATATGACCACTGCACATCTGTTAGAATTGCTGTTACCAAGAAAAGATAAAACAAAAGATAATAGTGTTGCTAAGCATGTAAAGAACGGGAGCCATTGCATACTGTTAGCAGGAACACATACTAATACAGCCATTATAGAAAACAGTACAGAAGTTTCTCAAAAAATTAAAAATAAGACTACCATATGATCCAGCAATCCCAATTCTAGGTATATATCCAAAGGAATTAAATTCAAGGTCTCAAATAGATAGACATCTGCACTACTGAATTAATTGCAGCAGTATTCACAATAGCCAAGACGTGGAAACAACCTAAGTGTCCATCTACAGATGAATGGGTGAAGAAAATGTTGGATACACATACAGTGAACTACTATTCAGTCTTATAAAAAAGAAGGAAATCCTTTCATCTGTGGCAACATGATGAACCTGGAGGATGTTATGCCAAGCAAAATAAGCTACACAGAGAAGGACACATTCTACGTGACCCCATTTGTTTGAGGAATCTAAAATAGTTGAACTCACAGAAACAGAGAGTCGAATGGTGGTTCCCAGGAGTTGGCAGAGAATGAATAGGTATTAGTCAAAGAGTACAAACTTTCAGATATGCAAGATAAATAAGTCCTAGAGTATGCTGTACAGCATAATGTCTGTACTTAACAATGTTGTACTGTATACTTAAAAGTTCACTGAGGGTCAATCTTATGTTACATGTCCTATCACAAAAACATAATAAGGAGGGCAGAAGAAACTTTTGGAGGTGATGAATAGGTTTATAGTGTAGAATTGTTGTGATGACTCCATGGGTATACACTTATCTGCAAATTCATCAAATTTTGTATATTAAATATGTACAGTTTTGTATGTCCATCATACCTCAATAAAGTTTTTTTAAACAAAATTTAAACTTCCTTGCATGACCTCTAACATCCTCTACAATTGGACAACAGTTACCTGATATTTGAACCATTCAGGCTTTTTTTTTTTTTTGGTCTGAATTAATTATATTTTTTCAAATCCGTGTGTTTCACTCCAGTTTGGTGTTTGCTCACTCTCTAGTCTGCTAATGCCCCGTGTTTTCATGGTCCACTATCTTGAAGCTTCAGGTTATCAACTTTGTCAAAATTAGTTATTGGAGTTTACAGAGAACTTTTTAAAAATCTCTTTATTTTTCATGTAATTTTTTTCTCTCTTATCCACCTAAAGCATTGTTTATGTGACTATTCTTTAGCCTTGAAGGTCGAAAAAGGTTTTATTTATCTTTATACCCAAGACAGAACTAACCACAGTGCTTTCAAAAATTAGGGTTTTATCAAATTAGGTAATAAGAATTATTTCCCAGGATGATTTGTAGACAGTATGGCATGTACTATCTTCTAAAAATAACTAACCTCAAAGGGTTTATAAATTGCTGTACCATGAAAGAGAGATATTAAAATCAAACTAATTATTTGACTTCACATAAATAAAGCATAAGATATATTAGAAATTTTCAGTTTCTAAATATTAATATGAAAAAGAAAAACATGAAACATATATTTTTAAATAAAAGTATTAATACAAGAAATTGAAAGTGAAAAGTTTTAGTCTGTATTATAATTGTAGTAAGAAAGGCCAAATATCAAAGTTGGAATATTTATTTTTAGGACTAATAACAGTTTGTTAAGATAGACAAATAATAACATAACATACATAGTAGCTAAGTTCAAGAAAGATCTAAACAAATGTCATGTATCACTAATCCATGAGTAGTTATTCTAAAAATTTAAAAATCAAATAAGAAAATTATATTATTTTCTTATTACTTAAATACTTTTTTATTACTTAAATATATTTATTTTATAATATATAATATAATTTAAATTAAATATGTTTAAATTCATGCATATAATTATATATGAAAATAATACACTATTGAAGGAAGCAGTAATAATAATACTAGTAATAACATTCAACCCTTATTTCTAGTAATCAATATCATAAACAAGATATCTCCCAAGGAACCCAAAATAATGGCAGCAGTTTAAACCCATGCCCCTAAATACTATTTAAAATTTAAAACAGAAGCTCAAGGATACATAAAAATACCAAAACAACATTCTTTCAGCATACCTGAAGACAAAAAAATGCTCAAAATTTAAATTATCTGCATATTAAAAAAAAGAAGTAAAACACGAAATACCAAGAAGCCATCTCTCACACTTTTGCCACAAGTCTTTGACATGAACAGGGTTTGTCCAAGAAAAACTCCATGGAAGAGGGAAAAGAGGACATAGTAGTTTATCTCAAATGTGGAGCATTACTGCTCCACAAAAAGTACCTCCACTGTTTGAATGCAAATATTGAAAAAAGTGTCCTGGTAGATCACAGCACTTAAAAACACATGCTATTTGAGGAGCCCATATTTGAAAAGTATAACTACTAGGGGAGAAAACCGTTAAATGGTATGAATAAGTATGACTTGGCAGTTGGATGGTGGAAAAAAAAAAAGAAGCAAATTTTATATATTAGGACAATAAAGAAAAATATACTATTGAATTAGGAATCTTGCAAACATTCCAAATCCACAAAATAAATAGATAAAAACTAAATAATATTATTAAAACTTACAAGAATTCAGAAAACACAGAACAAACACACCTTAGGTGATAACATTCACCTATCCAAACTAAATTTAGTATATTTAAACTGATTTGAGTATATCCAGAATAGTATTTGGGAAAATTAGAAACCATCAATTACAAATTCATATTTTTTTAAAAAAAAGAAATAAATATTTTTAAAAATGTTGATTGAAAGAAGGTTGGTTGGAAGACAGGAACATAATCATCTTCAACATGAAGCATAATTTACAAGAAGTGCAAGGTAAATGGATTTGAATGGAAATGGAGTAAGTCATTAAGGAAAGTTAACACCATAAAAATAAATGGAGGTTAAAAAAGAGGTGAAAAAGTCAGAGATAAAGTGGTAAAAATGGAAGGCTAATAAAATAATAACAACAACACATATAATCAGAGGCCCTAAAAAACAAATATTTAAATCTATAATCCAAGACAACTCCCCAAAAGGCCTAAGTCAATATATTAAAAGGGAATGTGAGTATTTGTGCAACATTAAGCAACAATAATCAAACCTAAGACTTATAAAACTATTTAATTTCACAAAGGTCTTCAGGCAAAATATTGAATAACTGACTAGGACAAAGGTACTAGACTGGCATTGTCACCCAAACAACCAGTGAGCACACCTCACTCCCAGATTTTGTTTTCTAAATGCTTACCCTCCAATAGAACAACCCAGAGCTCCTTGGAGAAATGGCTGACTTTTTGTTGAGGAAAGAAAAGTGCACGATGAGCCTTAAAAATGCTGTGGTCCCGGAAAACGAGGAAGTGCTACCTGCAACATTGGCCTTCTCCATTGATCTTTCATTGGTATTTTTACAGTTTCCAATGCCTAGAGGTATGGATGTTTTTTCTGTTCCACTTTAATTCAGTCTGCCCCTTCCAGCAGCAAATCTGTTGTTTTTTGCAATGTGAAGTTTGGTGGGGAGGGTGGATTGAGAGTAGGAAGCCCCTCAGATGAAGTGCAGACTCCCTTCCATTGTTCTTACCTGGAGTTCAGTGATTCATCTTGAATAAAGGACTCTCAGTTTGTTGTTTGCCTCAATTTACAGACCTAGTTTTGATAATTTCATCAGGTTTTATCATTAAGTTTTGGGAAGAGATTTTCACGTTTCTCTCTCTGCCATTCTGGAATCCTCCTGGTCTGAGTCTAGTCTTTAGCTCCAGTTTGCTTGGCTGAAATGGTCACACAGAACCTTCTTGACTGTCATTTTTATTCAGAATGTATAACAAAATAATGATGGGAACAACTAAAAAGTACCTAATAAGAAGAAATCCAACAATCAAATTATTTATAATAAAAGCTTTATATATGTAAAAGGAAAGGCATTATATTTATCTGTAGGTTGTTGTTTTTTTCAATATCAGCTTGACTACAGACAATGTGTTGGGCATATGCCATTGAGTTTTATCTCCAGATCACAATTGCCTGATATAAAATAAAGGTGTTTGCCTAGATTTTCTTTAGGCTTCTTTCATTCAGAAATTCTATGGTTCCATGAGAAAATAGCTAAGATGTCAGTTTCTACAACAAATACATAGGAAGTCTAAATAATTGTGAAGCCTAAAATAAGTGTGATGAATGTGTGAATTGCCCCAACCTAGGAAGGAAGAGAATTGTGAATTCGTATGATTATGTGAGAATATTAATATCGTAATCAATGTTAAGTTTGATTTGTATGCTGGTTATACATAACTAGCCTTAGAAGGTCAGTCATGAAAAAGGTTGTACTTGCCAGAAACCTTTTTAGTCAAGACATCATAAAAGGACAGGAAGTGAAAAATACTTAAATTATACGTTGTATGTAATGACATTGAACTGGCAGGAGATAGGCTAATGTATCTTTTGGATATTGAATCTCAGTGATCCCCAGGCTGGATATTAGTAAGATTTGAATATCATTCAGTTGAACAATTTTCCTTCAAAATTTTGCTTAAATGAATTTAATTTCCTTAATTAAAGTTACTAAATATAAAATCATTTGATAGCCAAAAGGTCAGATGCTTGCTTTATTTTAAGAAGTGTAAAACTGTTCAACTTGAATGATTTATTATAATGGAAATTGAATCCAATGATTCATTTGAGAAAACTGCAAAAGATTATCTTTGGTATTTGTAGTCATTCTTAAACATTTGTACTTGATTCTAAATTTGCCCTAGCTTTGGGCCCTGAGTTGTGACACAAATGTAATACTTGAAAATAATTATTGTGCTGCATGCCCGAGACTGGAAAGAAGTCAAGTGTTTCTAAATCAGACTCAAAAAGTGGCAATAATGAGGAATAAATGATAGCTGCACACATTCTCCACTAATTTTCTAAATATTTCTTTTCACAATAAAGAGGAATTATGTGGGTGGGTAAAAATACACCATAAAACACATATAGAGTCAATACCAGTCAATGGATGAAAAAAACAGATTATCCTAGCAAGCTATTCCAGTAACTAATCAGCAATTGTTTATTAAGTTCCTAACACGGGTTTATCATGTGGTAAGTTTGCTACACATCATTGAGAAAAAGTAAAATATATACACGTATATATGGTAAGTGATTTAGTTTAGTTAAAATCAAGAGAGGATTATGTAGTTTGGATTATCCAGTGTGTTTAAGGTGCACACAAGTTATCTGGGAATTTGTTGAAATGCAATTCTGACTTACTGGATGTAGAATGGGATCTGAGATTCAGCATTTCCAACAAGCTGCCAGCTGATGCCAATGTAACTGGTTCATGAACCGCACGTTGAGTAGCAAAAGATGAAGACTATCTTCAGTGTTCTCCAAAAGAATGACTCAACTTTTACAATCAGATTTAAAATACACGAGTTGTTAATCATGTTTCTGAGGAACTGTTCTCACTTCTTACTTTGTTCTTGATGAATCATGTTTTAATGAACTGAGAAAGATAATAAACAATAAATGATCCTTCCACATTATTTTGCTGGATTTTATATTGTTTAATATTTGTATGTTTAGTTCTTATCTTCCTGAGTTTGAAAATGCATTCTATTCAGTCATTGTATTTCATACTTATTATTCATTTCTCAAACAACTAACCCATTTGCTTTATAAAGAAGTATTATTTGAAGAGGTTGAATGTCCACCAAATATCAAGGAGTTTGCTTTGCCAAAACAGTCATGAGAAATCTGATTTAGATTTAGAAATGTTGAAAGGAGTATTAAATTAGCCAAGTTCAAAATTATTTTTGTTTAGAAAATAAATCAATCTAGTCTAATAAGTGTTTAAAGAAATAGAAAAGATAAGTTTTCTGATTTTAATTTTAAAATATTAAAATGCTTTAAAATGTTGGACTAGTATCCCCATGAGTGTTTATCACACATGTTCCTCATGTTCAGGCTGGTGTTTCTTGCCATGTACTTCTTTCTTTGCCATTGGTTGGACCGTTTCCTTTCTTGCACTCTCTATCGAAACATTTTAATAATGATCCGAATCCAATTGGTCTTGGCTTTCTCCTTTAACTCCCATCTTTTTTTCTTCCTTTCTTGCCAGTTTGGGCACATGCCACGGTATTCCAAATCCTAAATATCACCAGGCCATTTATTGAGGGATTCTCCTCTTAGATTTCACCTTGTTATAAAATATTAGCATAGCAGAGACACTGAAGGGAAAAAAAAGTAACATCAAAATCAAAACTTCATTAGAGTTAGTTTTTCTCTGGGGATTGGTAATCACTTCAAAATTGGTAATCACTGCAAATCACTGAAAATGTTACTCTTAAACAAATTGATTATAAACAACAGGAAGGCATGGGGAAGCTTCCCTAATGAATGAGTTCACCTTACCTCCCAGCCACCCAAGAGTTGGAGGAGCTATGGGGAATTACATCCTCTCCACTCTCCGGCTGATTAAAAGGCTGACTCTTTCCTTAAGCCTCCTGGAAACTTCAGAAAGAGACACAGGTGGAGGGTCCCCAAAATGAAAAATATTAGAATCTGGAGCAGGGTAAAGCATACTGGGAGAAATAAATCTTCTCCTTTGGGAAAAAGATAAAGAAGCATTGCTTGGAAAATAAATATATTTTTGTAGCACTCAGTACTCAAATTACCATGTTCAACTTTCAATAGAGTCTCATTAATTCAGCCGCATGCAATTAAAATGTTGTGTTTCAATATGCAAGACGAGGACACATGAGGAAAATGTTAAGCCAGATGACAGGACACTCAGGTCAGAAGGAAAGAAAACCTCACAATGGAGTGGAGAGTTGTTTTCTTGGGAAAAGGCACATTTTTCATTATTTCTGTATTTGTAACAAGGAAGGAAAATCCAAAATTGTGTGAAAAATCTGTTTGGTTCAACAGAGTCCTAACACATACCACTAAAGGGACATATACAGAGAGAAATTATTCTGTCGATCACCAATGTAAAGCTCTTCTTTAAATGGAAAGAGAAGTGCAAGGGTCAGATGAGAGTGAGCAATCTGTGTTTCTGTTTATGCAATAAATGACAAGGGGTTCTAAGAAGAAAAAAAAACAACTGATATTTTCAGTGAAAGCAATATTGTTTTCTTCCTCTAAGCAGAAAATACACAAAGAGGTTAGACTAATCTGATAGAAATAAGAGGACAATGACTGGCTCCACTGAAATGTCTGCAGGGTACTTCAAGTGAAATTCACCAGTAAAGCAGTTCAAATATATAAACACTTGGTTTAAATATGAAAGTATGTGTGTGCACGCTATGCAGTTCCATTTCTACTCATTGTTCTTTAAAAGTAGGCAGAATTCTGAGATAACCAACAAAATCTCCACACCTTGGTGCACAGGCTCTGTATAATCCCTCCCTTTTAGTGTGGGCAGGACTAAAGGTATGATAAATGTCACATCCATAATTAGGACATGTTTTATGTTAAAAGTGAAGGGATTTTGCAGATATAATTATAGTCTCAATTCAGTTCATCTTGAGTTAATCAAAACTGAGATTATCCTAGGTGAGCCTGACCTAATCAGATGAGCCCTTCAAAAGAACTGGTCCCTTTCTGAAATCAGATTCAAATCATGAGAGAAATTCTTCTGTTGGCTTAGAGAAAAACAAACAGGTAAGTTGTGAGAGGATCTATGGCGGCAGCTTTATGGCAAGGAGCTCTGGGCAGAGTCTAAGAGCTGAAAGTGACCTCTGACCAATAGTAAACAATAAAAAATTGAACCTGTGTCCCACAACTGCAAGGAATTAAGTTCTGTCTACAATCTGAATAAACCTTATGAAAACCCTGAGCCTCAGATAGGACCCTAGCCAGGATGTCATATTGATTTCAGCACTGTGAGGCCCTGAGCAAAACCCCAGCTAATACATTCCAGACTCTTGATCTACAGGATCTGTGAGATAAAAAAAAAATACATGTTGTTTTAAACTTTAAAATGCTACCACCATTTTGGAAGACAATTCATCAATTCTTAAAAAGTTGAACACAGTCTTACCATGCAATCATCAATTGTACTCTTTGACAGTTACCAAACTAATTTCAAAATTTAGGTCCACAGAAAAACTTGTATGCAAATGTTCATAGCAGCTTTGGTGATAATTGTCAAAAAGTGGAAGCAACTAAGATGTTTGTACATGATCCGACTAAGGACTTTGTTAAACCAAGCAGAACAAACTGTGCTGCATTTATCTGATAGAATATTATTTAATAATTAAAAACACATGCGTGTGCACACACACACAGAGCTACCAAATTATGAACATATATGGAGAAATCTTAAATATGAATTCCTATGTGAAAGAAACTAATGTGATAAGGCTATATACTGTATGATTCTAATTATATGAGATTATGGAAAAGACAACAATCTAGAGAGTAAAAATATCAATGGTTGCTGTGGGTTTCAGGGAAAGGGGGAAGGATGAATTGGTGAAGCAAGAGAGATTCTAGGGATAGTGAAACAACTCTGTATGTTACTGTAATGGTGAATGCATGACATCATGCATTTGTCGAATCCCATGCAACTGTACAATGTGAAGAATGAAACTTAAACTGTAGACTTTGGTTTAATAATAACACATCAGTATTGATTCATGAATTGTAACAAAAGTACAACACCAATGCAAGATGTTAATAATAGGGAAAATTGTGTGCATAGAAAAGGAAATATGGGAACTCTGTCGTATCTGCTCAATTTTTCTGTAAATCTAAAACTGTTCTAAAACATAAAGTCTATTAATTTTTGTAAAGTATCTCAAATGAGAATGAGTTTGGGTCACAGAAAGAGGGCATGGTGAGTGTTTGGCAAACTGGAGATTTTACATCTCTTCCAAAGGAGACTCTCACTACTCAACTCTGCAATTTCTAACCTATGGGAAAATGGAGCCAGTATCTCAAGATATTCTGATTTCTTAGAAAAAACAAAAACAAAAATGATTTCATATGCACAGTATTCTTCTTTCAAAATATTGAAAATCAAGTCAGTTTAACAAAAATTAAGATATACGTTCTAGTTAGATTTATACCAAAACCAAAAAAGTTCTGTTTTTCCTTGTAGAAAACTCACTTGCTGGTAAAATGGCAATAAATTAACAGGTGGCTATGGCAAGTTTCATTTTGTTTGACATTACTTATACAGGAAAATTCAGTCCTAAAATAAATCAGTGCATCATGTGCCAGTGTTTTGCCTTATATAAGCCGATTTCCCAAAAGTTGGATTGTATCTGGGGTATTTTCTTCTTGGTTTATTCAATAAAATCTAATTTAGTTTCAACCAACCCTTTTTCTAAGTACAGGAAATCCTCTTCCTCTGTCATGGGAGTTACAAGTTATACCATTAAAAAATCTGCTTTGGGCTGGGTGCTGTGGCTCACGCCTGTAATCCCAGCACTTCGGTAGGCCGAGGCTGGTGGATCACCTGAGGTCAGGAGTTTGAGACCAGCCTAACCAACATGGAGAAACCCTGTCTCTACTAAAAATACAAAATTAGCCAGGCGTGGTGGCCCATGCTTGTAATCCCTGCTACTCAGGAGGCTGAGGTAGGAGAATTACTTGGACCTGGGAGGTGGAGGTTGCGGTGAGCCGAGATCGTGCCATTGCACTCCAGCTTGGGGAACAAGAGTGAAACTCTGTCTCAAAAAAAAAAAAAAGATGTATTTTGGTTGCATTAGTCAGATGGTGGGTATAATGCAGAGACATACCTGGAATGAATGGTGGCCTTTAAATCCCTTGATGCCCATCTTAGCATCAGTTAAGCAACAGTGCTGCAATGTGGTATACTCACTCAATTTTTTCTGGCCCATACTCATGACAGAGGAGTCCAGTATGAATTAATGAAAAATCCAGATGGCAGATTGCTTTTAAAAAAATAAAATTTTACATCCAAATACATAAAGGAATTGCAAGCAGTAAAGCAAAATAGTGCTTAAGTGGAATTCCCAGACCATTAGCTGTAATGGAAATACAAACACACATTATAGAAAGGCATGGATTATAACTTGTGTAATTAGAATAGACAATTATAAAGATTTAAAAATATACTTGATTACACCTTAAATTTGTGTTTATTGTAAATACCCAGAAACACAAAACCAATATATACCTGACTAGCAATGTTAACAAAGCTTATTATATCATAGCTAAGAAAATGTTTACTGAACTGTGAAAAATTACTGAATGAGCTTTACAGATAATGCAACAATTAAGATTTGGTCCCTTCTCTTAAGGAATTTATATTTTACAGAAGAGGCAGATATATGCACAGTTATATTTTAATAGAAGTTGAGTAAAAAGTACGTTTTGAGAACCCTAAATGTGAAAAAACTAATTTCAAAGAGAAATGAGAGAAGGCTTTCTTAAAAAGAGGTAGCATTTGAGATTTATTAAAAATGGAAGACTCCAACAGAGAATGTGGGAGTAAATTCAAATTATGATACAGAGTCTGTAAAATGTAGGTAAGGCTTTGTGTCCTTGACAGATAATATATTCAGAATATTCTATTTCCTACTCCTTGAATATATAGTAAAAGGACATATATCAACATGTCACTAAAGTTAGTGGTAGTGGCAGATAAATTAATTTCCGGATTTATGTATTTTTTTTAGAATAATGTATACAATCAATACATGTTGATTATTAGGCTCTGAAGAATATGAAAAGGTACAAGGAAGGAAGAAAGTATAATTCTATACTACTCTAACACAATGAGAATTAAAATTTAGTGGTCGTAATTCTAGATAATTATTGATGTCAAAATGTAAAAAGATTGAATCGCAAGATGGATGCATAGATAGAAAAACAGTTGTAAGAATTGAGTCAAACTATACCTGTTATTGCTAAAACAGCTTTCACTTTATTGAATTATTCATAATTTGATTTAATCAAATGGGAAAAAAGCTATATGACATAGGAAGAAATAACCAAACTATGAATTATGTTTTCATCACACAAAAAAATACTAGCTAAAAGATCGTTATAATAGTTAAAAAGCTGTTAAATAATGAGTTTTTTAAGCTAAATAATTTGAGTTACACAGTATTAATACATATTCTTTCATGAAAGATTGCATCATCTTCTCTTTTTCACGGCTTCCGCCTCCTTCCTTTTATCTACCAATTTTAATGCCGATACTTTTCACCATGTCAGGGACTTTAATATTTACATTTATTATTTAATCACTTTTCAGTTATTTAATCTTAGTTTGATATTTAAATAAATTTGATACTCGTACCACTTGTACACATCACCTTTCAATTACCTCCTTATTTATTTCAATTCATTATTGTTTGACTTGATTCCATCCTCAAATAACTTTCCTTTTTCTTTATTTTTTAAAGACCATATGACCTCGATGGTACAATATTCTCGTTTTTATTATCTTAAATGTCTAGCTATTGCCTATATGTTATAAAGGGTGCTTGGCTGCATATATTTGTGGGTAACCCCTTTGTTTGGTCCCCACCTATGTGTATAGCCATTGACTCTTTGTGTTCTTACTACAGATATTATAGAAGAGAAGGATGAGGTCACTCTATTTTTCAACTCTTGCTAGTGACTGGCTTTTCTACCTGGAGGCCTGTACAATACCTTCATTTGTGAATTTCAGTAAGTTAACCAAGTTTTATAACAGTGTTGTGGTAATGACCTAGAACATATTATGCTCCTTTAAAAATACATTATCTGTTTTTTCTTCCTCAAAGCCTACATACTGCCTTTCTTACTATTGTTTCTGAAGTTCAATAGCTTAACAACAGGATGTTTTGATGTTAAGCATTCCAAATCATTTTTGTTGTCATACATACAATGTGTGTTTTCACCACATAGATCCAATGACTAATTTCATAACAATTTTTCCGTATTTTACTTCTGAAATGTTTGTGTTAAATGTTGTAGTAGTTAGCTCAGGCTGTCATAACAACATACCAGAGACCAGGTCAATGAAACAACAGAAATTCATATTCCTCACAGTTCTAGAGGCTGGAAAGTCCAAGATGAAGGTTCAGCATGTTGAGACTGTCCACCTGGCTTACAGAAGGCTACCTTCTCACTGTGTCCTTATATGGTGGAGGGAGAAAAGGAGTGCAAGGTTTCCAATATCACTTTTTATAAGAGCATTAATTTCATCATGGAGGCCACACACTCATGATTTAATCTCAACTTTATTACCTCTCAAAACTCTATCTCCAAACACCATTGTGAGTTCTATGGCTTCAACATATAAATTTTGAAGGGACACAAACATTCAGGCCATAGAAAATATATTAAGATAGATATATATTTTTACACATACACACACACACCACATATATATGTCTATTGTGTATATAATAGATACAATATATTCATAACAAATACATTGACTTGTCAATTTCAGCGATACAAGTAAACTGTAGGTTACATTGGTTACCTATGTTCTTTATATTTGTCATCTTTTCCTGAGTTACTTTAGTCTCTTTTTTCTAACCTTTCACAGCAACTTTATCATTTTTTTCTGTGCAATATGTTTTTGATTAAATTAACTAATTATTTGGCCATGTCTATTTCGTTGTTTGTTGTTTCCAATGCATGATTATTTTTTATTTTATTTTAATTTTTTTAATTTTTAATTTTTTTTTTTTTTGAGATGGAGTCTCACTCTGTCGCCCAGGGTGGAGTGCAGTGGCGCCATCTCAGCTCACTGCAAGCTCCGCCTCCTGGGTTCACGACATTCTCCTGCCTCAGCCTCCCGAGTAGCTGGGACTACAGGTGCCCACCACCATGCCCAGCTAATTTTTCTGTATTTTTAGTAGAGATGGAGTTTCACCGTGTTAGCCAGGACGGTGTCGATCTCCTGACCTCGTGATTTGCCCGCCTTGGCCTCCCAAAGTGCTGGGATTACAGGCGTGAGCCACCGCTCCCATCGCATGATTATTTTATACTCAATGTTTTCCCTTGGTGCTGCTTTTTAAAAAAAATCTTATGCTTTTTTCATAATGTTCATTATACACTTATTTCATTGAATTCAAACTATCACCTAATCCTTATCAGATGGTACAATTTTAGGGAACTCTTTTTTTGAAGTAGTTTCTATTCCTTTGGTTATGTTTTGCTCACACTACGTTTGAAGAGTTGCTAGCTCATTTGGTTTTCATCTTGCTCTTAATTTGGGTAGCTAAGTTTAGATAACTTTGTGTTCTGATGTAGTTTGGGCAATTCTTTTTGACATCTTGTCTAGCTTATCTGGCTGGACCAATAGGTATGGCCTTAGCTTTTCCAAGTCTGTGACATAATATTGCTGATGAAATTATAGCTATTATAATATTTTAAACTTTATGTTTATTTTTCTCTACTTGATTATGAATTGAAGAAGGAACCATTTGTGAGTCAGCTTTATTGTTTTTCATCTTTACCCAGCAACTCCAAGGCCATAAAATTAAAGAGTAGTTATTGGTAGGACACAATTTCCAAGATCCAAAGGGAGGAGAGGGCAAGAAGAAATCTCTTATAGGTGAAGGAGAGTTAAGTAAGCTTAAGAGAAAAGAGTAAATTTGAGGTCTTTTTCAAGAACTTGATATGAAGAGAAGATTTTTAGTTTTAATTGGATGTATTCTGCAGGCGTTAAGGAACAATAATAAGTGGCCATGTAAGTTTGATTTCAGTTGTAATGATGAATATTAATGTATTATGTTTCTGCACATAAACTGACAAGTATAAATAAATAAGAAATAAATTTTTTTTGATTAAAGACATGTGGAAGACTGAAATACACTATATACATATAAATAAATATATGTTAATAATCCATGGTAAACTATATGAACATTAACTTCAGGATATGAGCTTAATTATTTTAAAAATGACATTTATGAACTATGTAAATTGATATCCAATTAACTTGCTGCAGCTATCTTATTAAATGTCAATTAAGTGTATTAACGTTCTTTACAATTTCATATATCAATATGAATTTAACTGTACCTTTATTGCCATTGTAATTTTGAGTTAATTACATGGTTAGATGATTTATCTTTTGCATAACTATTAAGCCTTAGCCTCTGTTCTTCAAAAAAATAAAATTGGTAGCTTTATAAACTCTAAAAATAAATCTCAAAGCATCACTAATTTTTTGTCCTTATAGAAATCTTTGTGTTGAAGCAAAAGGCAGATTTCACATGATTTGTGGTTTCTGGATAGCATTTTCTATTGTTTTTAAAAATAAAATATGAAGCACCTACATAATGCATCACTAAAGCTATTATTAGGTCTTTCAAAATTTTTTTTTTTTTGCTATTCTGATTTTGATTAATGTCTGTCTAATTATAGGAAGATTTTCTGCTGAGAAATATCTTAATAAAACAGGTTACAATATACCCTATTAAAAGACATACATTTTGATTCTTTTGATAAAACAAGTTTTATTTTGCTCCAACAATTCCCTGAATATCTATCATGGTATCAGGCACTTACCAAGTTTGAAGTAATTGAAAAGAGTATGGGTTTTATAATCAGATAATTTGGGGATCAAGTATCTCTCATCCCAGTTTATATTTCTTTGGCTAGAGAAATGGGTAACATTTATGCCATTTTAGCCTATTTCCTTATTGTTAAAATATGAGTAACTACTGCATATTGTTGTGCTGAATATTAAGTCTATGCATGAAAACATAATACTATGAATAATATGTATGAAAATCCATAATCAGTAAATACTTGCTTTTATTTCTATCATTTCTAAATTTTGGATTTTTGAAACTACTCCATTGATTTGTACATACCACAAGCCTACTCCCAAATAATTTTATATGTGATTTATGAATGGGATGCATCTCAGGGCAACTATTAGTCTAAAAATCTGCACATGAAAGATAAATTAGTTATTTAAATGTGAGCAGGTACAGGATCATTGTCTTGTTTCATTTACCTTGTTAAAATAAAATCTAAATGATTAATGATTAACTTCATACTTATACAAAAAAGAACCTCTTAGGCATATATTTGCTTATGGTTCAACTGCTTATAAATTGATAAATCCAAATCCAAAATATTGAGAAAAGAGATGCCAGAGAATCAGTTCCTGGCTCTGGGCTGAAAGATGGCCATTCAGCAGAGGCATGAAAGTAAATTTGGCGGTGGGGCTTTTTACTTTTCTGCTTTAGTTTCACATAGCTCAGTGCTCTCGGCAATGTGATCTGGTTACCACGTTGTTGTGTGAAATTTAGATGTATGTTTTAATTGTAGAGACAACTTTTTCTATTAGCTATTCCCATTAACTCTGTCTAATGCCATTTTCCATCTTATCAACCTTCACATTTCCTCTGTGTGAAAAAACTGATGAGTGGTAGACTCTTCACCTTTCCTCCCCTTTCTCTGCCTACGCAGTGATGACCACCTCCCTGCTTGACAACGTCATTTGTTACTTTGCTAATCTCTGCCTATGTAAGTCTTCTATAAAACCTCCAATAAAATCACCTATAAAGCCATCAGTTGTCAGATACGATAATGAATGCCCATGGAAATAAAATCACCCTGATGAAATAGAAGGAAACCTAAAATCCTCGCCCATGTGCTTCCAATTAAAATTTTTTCCTCTGGCTTACCATTATTTATAGCACTGTTAATGATGGAATTCACATGGAAATAAATGTATTTCTTGTTGGTGATAATTCATGAGGCCCATGAGCATATAAGTGCCTCAAAGAGAACATTCTACATGGTGGTTTGAGACTGAAGGTCGCTGGGGATTGATGTAGAAGGCTGGGAACAGATTTCACCTGTAGTTTCACAATGGCCCCGTTGAGCTCTGGGTCTGACTGATAAAGATGAACAATTGTGACCATTGGAGGAAATTTATGGAAATTAGTAGAACAATTGCAGTGTGGCTCTGCAATATCAAAATTACAATTTGTGTGGATGGCGACCCTTGCCAGTCAACTAAGCAATGAAAATAAGGTTGCTGCTAGTGGTCAGAATACCAGCATTTGGATAAAAAGCTTTTTTGGCACCTCTAGGCCACATGGCAGGTAGGCAGGAAGCAGAAGACTGAATTAGAAGTTGCTAGATTTTTATTTTCTAGGATTTAATAGCCTAAGGTCGTATTTTACTTCTTCCCAGAGTTCTCAATTTTGATAGGAATTTCAAGGATTTCTCCCCATGTCAAAATATATTCATGAAAAGAGAAAGTTATTAGTCCTAATGACAACTTTCATGCATTGACTACATCTTCCAGCACTTTACGTATTTAGAGCTCACAAAACGGCTCTGCAATGTAGGCATTTTTTAACAGTGATTTTATATGTGAGAAAACTGTACCTGAGAGACTAAACGCTGAGTAAGCTATTATCCAAACCGACCTATTTGTCCCTCGAACTCAGATTCTTTGAGCTACACCATTCTGCTCATGAGTTAATTGACTAACTCATGAGTTCATCTTTTCCAGATAATTACAGATCTCATTCCTATTAACATATGTCCCCAAATCTCCAAAATTTTCTTGTGTAATTACATTAATACTATTTTTCTGAAGGAGTCTGTATAAGTTTAGTTGCTCAAGAGTATTTCATTCTATGTTATCAGGAATATCTTTTTGTTTGTACACTCTATGCATTCTCTAATTATCTAATTTTCAATGATTTTGCCTGGTGAAATCATCTATTAGTATTAATTAGGAATGAATACATGAATGCTATATCTGCTATTGCATGCCTGATATAGAATGGCAAGGTAAACATTTGCTGTCTCAAACACTTCAAGTTTCTCTATATCTTTGTTTTGAAATGTTTAGTGAGTTGAAATTCTCCTGCATTTTACATCCTATTTTTCTTTTTTCCACACACAAACACAGACATGTTTGAATAACCAGTTCTCTAAACTCTAAATATGTTAGGAATAATTATAGCAATGATGATTGTGCCAGCAAAAAGTTTTAATGTACGTGTATAATTTATTTAAATCATCTGTTGTGTTTCATTAAAGCATCCTTCAAAACACTGCAGGTATCTCTTGTTTTTTAAAATAATTAACAGTTGTTCTATTGAAGTTGCTAAAATCTTGCTCAATTTATGTTATACATTTTCAACACAGCCTTTTTTCTTACCTTTAATTATTTTAAAAATGATTTTTGTAGCATTTCTATTTTTAAACCCATTAAATATTTCCCTGAAATAATAGATTTTATCCAATAATATTTAGTAAATTATACACATTTCTTAACAATGGTGAGTGTGTCTAAAATTTAAGAAAAGCCTTATTATATCTAAGTCACTTTGTGTTTGATTGATTAGAAAACATTATGTATCCACAATGAACTCTTCTTACTATGTATAAATATTGGGATATTTCCTGAGAGGCTCAGATATATATTTGCTATCTCTCTAGCAAGTGGGAAAGCTGAAACTGTCTAGTGCTTCTTGATTCTGATAGTTGTGGAACCCCTAAATCTGTTCCCTTTAGGTCTCCTGGAGAAACTCTACTGTTGCCTGGATTAATATAGGCCAATACCTAAGGTATCTTATACTGCAGTAACCTAAATAAAGTTTCTGTGTATTTTTGCCAAAATCACAAAAAGATGATTTCTCTTTGATTGAAGCTTTTATTTACTGCAAGAACCTATTGCTGATCTTGTGGAAGGGTTTTAAGAAATTTATTTTATTTGTTCTAAGACCATCACCTTTCTTTTTTAAAAGTCATTTTCTGTGCCCATTGAATAATCCAATCACTCTGGTATTTCTTAGGTTGCTATGATGACACATTCCTGGATTCCAGTCTTCCTACACTTATAGACATACAACATAGAGGCAGAGGATAAAGTCCTGTGGATGAATTTGTCAATAGTGAAGGTGACTAGTAAAACCTTCCCTCGTGTTTTTTCTATAGCATAGGAGGAGTGTTTACAGTTTTCAACAGAGTTTTAAGGGGATTTGTGAATCAAAATAGTACAAAATGATCTTTTATGGAGATGTTTAGGCATATTATAAATAGGTTGACTTCCACTGCCCCTTAAAATTTAATAGTGAAACCATAAAGCATGTAGAAGATAATATAGGAGAATATCCTTATGACTTGGGGTGGACAAATTTTCCTTAAATGGAGAAGAGTTCATAAAAGAAAGTTTTGATAAGCTGGATGTAATTAAAGAAAGGAATAAAGAATTCCTTTCCATCAAAATAAACTATTCGGAGAAATAAAATGCAAAGCAGAGAAAGAAAATGTTTGCCATACACACATCTGACAACGGACTTATATCCAGAATATATAAAGAATATCTTTAAAGCAATAAGAAAAAGACAAAAAACACTTTATAAAAAAAACCACAAAAAATAGCACAAGAAATTCACAAAAGAACATATCTAAAAGGTCAACACACATATGTAAAGTGTATTGGTCCTTTCTCATGCTGCTAATAAAGACATACATGAGACTAGATAATTTATAAAAGAAAGAGGTTTAATTGAATCACAGCTCTGCATGGCTGGAGAGGCCTCAGGAAACTTACAATCATGACAGAAGGGGAAGCAAACACGTCCTTCTTCACATGGCAGCAACAAGGAGAAGTGCCAAGCAAAAGGGGGAAAGCCACTTATAAAACCATCAGATCTCATGAGAATTCACTCACTATCACTAGGGCAGCATGAGGGTAACCACCCCCCTTATTAAATTACCTCTCATCAGGTCCCTCCCATGACACATGGGGATTATGGGAAATACAATTCAAAATAAGATTTGGGTGGGAACACAGCTAAACCATACCATGAAGTTTTACAAAATGGTCCTTCATTAGAGAAATGCCAATTAAAATGCAATGATATCAAAGACATACTACTATACATTCATCAGAATTGCCAGCCCAATCTCCTGAGTCTACTATCACAGGACCCCGGAGGCCAGAAGTGATGCTGTCAAGTTCATGGTCTTCTGGCACTCTGCTCTGTTTGGGTCACAGAGGTGTCCTCATCATGGTGCTCTCCACTAACCCCAGGCTTGGATGCCAAACTCTCCCACAGTAATGATCAACCAGGAATCATCTTGGATCAACCATGTCCATCCAAGACCCTGCCATCTCCTGATGTGCAACATGAAAGCTTCCCTGAGACTCATTTTTTCTCATCTGTAAACTGACTTGATATTAGTATCTACCAAGTTTTGTGTGAGGCTTAAATGTAATAAAACATGTTAAACCAAAAAAAAAAAAAGAATTGCTTAAACAAACAAAAAAAGAGAAAACAAATTGACAATAGACAATATTAAGTGTGTTGACTAGCATGTTGAACAATTACAAGTTTTAATAATAAAGGGTAAATTAAATGTTACAAATACTTCTCAAAACTTGTTTCCAATATCTATTAAAATAACACATCACCTAATATTTTGTACACACACACACAGACACACACGCACACAGGATAAATTCTAAATAAAAATGTGTCTATGTTTCAGTCAACTGGTATATCCTTATATATGCATTGAAAGATACAAAGAAGAATGTCAATAGCAGCATCATTTATATTGGCCCCAATTGGTCAAATTTTCCAATGCTCCTCACCAGTGAATTGGATAAATTAACTGTTGTATAGTCATATAATGAAGTACTGTACCTTAATTAAAAACAACAAATTACTCCTATTTGTAAGAACAGAGATAAACCACACACATGATTTTGAATTTGAGTGAAAGAAGTCACTGATGAGAGAGTACAAATGGCTGTTAGTAATATATATTACTGGAGTGAGATGGTATCTCATTGTGGTTTAGATTTGCATTTCTCTAATGATCAGTGATGTTGAGTTACTTTTCATATGTTTGTTGGCTGCATGTATTTATTCTTTTGAATAATGTGGAAATTCCTCAAAGACCTAGAGGCAGAAATACCATTTGACCCAGCAATCTCATTACTGGGTGTGTTCCCAAGGGAATATAAATCATTCTGTTATAAAGATACATGCATGTGTATGTTCATTGCATCATTATTCACAATAGCAAAGACATTGAGTCAATCTAAATGCCCAACAATGATAGACATAGACAGGGTAAGGAAAATGTGGTACATATGTACCATGGAATACTGTGCAGCCATAAAAAGGAACAGGGTCATGTCCTTTGCAGGAACATGGATGGAGCTGTAAGCCATTATCCTCATCAAACTAATGCAGGAACAGAAAACCAAACACCACATGTTTACACTTACAAGTGGGAGCTGAATGATGACAACACATGGACACATGAGGAGAGCAACACACACAGAGGCTTGTAAGGATAAGGGAAGGGAGAACATCAGAAAGAATAGCTAATGGATGCTGGGCTTAATACCTATGTGATGGGATGATCTGAGCAGCAAACCACCATGGCACACGTTGTACCTGTGTCACAAACCTCACATCCTGTACATGTATCCCTGAACTTAAAATAAAAGTTTAAAAAATATACATACATATATATATCTCCAACAAATTAATCCACAATGGTAAAAGTCACAGTGGAACTTATAGTTTATTGGGTGGGCAATGACCATGAGAGGCTATGAGGCAGATTGCTGGGCTGCTGGGAATGTTATGCATGTTAATCGTGGTGGAAGTTATCTAAGTGTGCACACTTTGTAAAAGTTAATCAAACTGTACAAGTGATATTGGTGTACTTTATGTGTTACACTTCAATAAAATAAAGTTAAAAAAATAAACACTAGACAAATAAAGACAATATCTAGCAAAGAGGACAGGAAGTTCCCAAGGGAAAACTATTTTTCTGTTTTTTAATCGCTGTGTGGGCAGAGCCAGATCAAATGTGACTAAAGCAACACTGTCAAGCTATAATTTGAAGAAACCACTTTATTTATCCTTGTTCATTCTGCCATTTTACTTTCTTTTTTTTCCCCTTCCACATTTAATTTTAGGCTCAAGGGCTATATGTGCAGGTGTGTTCCATGGATAAATTGCCTGACATGGGGGTTTGGTGTACAGATTATTTCATCATTCAAGTAATGAGCATAGTACCTGATAGGTAGTTTTTTGATCCTCACCCTCCTCCCACCTTCCACCCTCCAGTAGGCCCTGATGTCTATTGTTCCTTTCTTAGTACCTATGTGTACTCAGTGTTCAACTTTCACATTGAACATCAGCAAGTTTCCTGCTCTATAAAGTCACCTAATATTATCTGTTTTATAGGATTTTTAGGGAAATTTAATGATATACTGCAATGCAAGTGCTTATCACAGTGCTTTCCACATATTGTAGCACTCACATATGCTAAATATTATTGCTATTATTACAATCATTATTATTATTATTATTATTTTTTTTTTTTTGAGATGGAGTCTCGCTCTGTCGCCCAGGCTGGAGTGCAGTGGCGCAATCTCGGCTCACTGCAAGCTCCGCCTCCCGGGTTCACGCCATTCTCCTGCCCTGCCTCAGCCTCCCGAGTAGCTGGGACTACAGATGCCCGCCACCACGCCAGGCTAATTTTTTGTATTTTTAGTAGAGACGGGGTTTCACCGTGTTAGCCAGGATACAATCATCATTATTTTTATCTATATTAACATTGTAAGCATTGAGTTGATTTTTGTCCATTATGAAATTTAAAGGTCCATTTTAATTGAAAACGATGGTACTTTTTCTTACTTTCTCCTATGGATTACAAATTTCCTTCTAAATGTATTGTGAAACATAATTAGAACATTATTTTGGGTTTTGTAAAACACAGTTAATAAAATGTCCTGTAAGACTGTTTTTAAGAACACACACACATTTTTTATACATAAAGTATCATCTGTATTGTTTAGTATTTTCTCTAAACATGCAAGCATTTTTGAACTAGGACCAACCAACAGTACAAAACAAACCAACCAATGTAGTTTGATTACTTATTTAGAGCAGTTTTTAATGTCCTGATAATTAATTTAAATGTATACCCTATGAATCTAGTTTTGATCAACCTCTTTGGCTATATCAGTGTCTACATTTGAAGTGCAAAGCAAAACAATGACTCTTTTGTATTGGGAACAGGTCCCCCAAAATCTGGCCATAAACTGGCCCCAAAACTGGCCATAAACAAAATCTCTTCAGCACTGTGACATGTTCGCGATGGCCATGATGCCCAAGCTGGAAGGTTGTGGGTTTACCAGAATGAGGGCAAGGAACACCTGGCCCACCCAGGGCGGAAAACCACTTAAAGGCGTTCTTAAACCACAAACAAACAAACAAACAAAACGCATGAGTGATCTGCGCCTTAAGGACATGCTCCTGCTACAGATAACTAGCCAGACCCGTCCCTTTATTTCGGCCCATCCCTTTGTTTCCCATAAGGAATACTTAATCTATAGAAACAATGCTTATCACTGGCTTGCTGTCAATAAATATCTGGGTAAATCTCTGTTCGAGGCTCTCAGCTTTGAAGGCTGTGAAACCCCTGATTTCCCACTCCACACCTCTATATTTCTGTGTGTGTGTCTTTAATTTCTCTAGCGCCGCTGGGTTAGAGTCTCCCTGACCGAGATGGTCTTGGCACTTTTGTAGCAATGTAATTCATCTCTAGCACTTCGATTTCTTTTCAGAATGAGTTTTATTTTGTGAAATGATTCTGTCCCTTTACTTCAGGTTCACATCTTTGTTCATAAAAGATGGATTTTTAAGGCTGCAAGGTCAGTTGATATTATAATACAGTGGTCAATCCTCATGCTGTCCAGGAGAAAACTGTGGTCCAGAGATGCTTAGAACTTGCTTTGAGTCACTTTTTATAAGATAGATACAGACCTAGAACCCAAGCCTCCTGAATCCAGATTCCTTGCTCTGTTAATTATTCCATGTTATAGTATACCCTTTCTGTGATAGGAATAACAAGACAATTGTTCAAAGAGCCAAATAGAAGAGATCCATCAATATGTTGCTTTTCTTGAAATGAATATCTAACTCAGAGAGGTTTGTATCTAGCAAGCTGTGATCTTAACACAAGCTAGAACGCTAAAATCAATGCAGCCCTCCCTTACTTAAGCCATGAATTAGCTGTATGGCAACATAAATATTAAAGTTGTTAATCACTTACATAGCCCCATGATCTTTTATTAGGGCTTCTTATTGTCAGAAGGTTTTACTACTGACTGTTTGGAGGATGATTTTCTTCTTTGGAAGTTTCAAAGGCATTGAAAGAGAGAATTTCATGAAACTGCATGAGATGTGTGTGGTATTTCTAGGCTAGAGAAGATAGGATCTCCTGAATAAATACATTAAGTATCAGGCAATGAAGGGGTAAAGCCAAATTTACTGTAATCACAGTTCTTTCTAAAGTCATATAGCCTCTATAAATGAGATAATAAAGTAACTCACATTGGTTCCTTCTGTTCCCTGGAGTTTAAAGTGTATTAATGGCTACTGGATTCAGAATAAATAAATACACTGGCTGGAAAAATCATTATGTGAGTTTTATTTTCCAAATATCAGTTTGGTTTCTAAGCACTCCAATAACTTACCCTTAATTTCCAGATTGGAGCTTCTGAGAAAAATAGTTAAAATTTGGGGCATCATTTATTTCCCCCCCTCTTATAATAATGAAATGTGAATTTAGCAGCTGAGTTTATCAAATTTGGCATTAGAGCTGATTCATCTCTTAAAAAAACATATTTTACTTACTGACTTTCATTCTTTTAGGGATAACAAACACTAAAAAGTACACTGAAAAAATTAGTTTGAATGGGTGAATGAATAGACCCTTTCTTCTCTTTATTGAATTTAATAGTGTCATGTAAACCCCACCCAGTCCCTCTGCTAGGATTTAACACTCAGAGGTAGTGAGCATAGTTGTTAAACCAAATTACATCCTTCCTGGGACAAATGTTTAAATTTCCTTAAGTTTGCCTACACTGGGACTTTTATATTTCAATATACCATAAGCGGGAAAGGTCAGAAATGGAGGTTGAATTGTTGGGATATTAAAAGCGGTGTGTGTTATCTGCATGCCTTACTGTGTGTGGATCCTAAGTGTGAATTGCTGACAAAAATGCATTTTGTATCACTAAATCTCATTTCCATTGACATGAAAGGAATTAACTGGCAAGAGTGAGAAAAAGACAAACTGCAGCACACAACTGTAACAGATCAACAATTCATACTCAAAGTCCAAGGTCTTGTAAAGCGGTCAAAATATTCACAAAAGTTTAGTTTTTACATTCAACAAGCAATCACTGTGTTTCAACCACTTGTGTAGATTTTTTTTGTAGTTATTGTTTTTCTTTCTCAAATCTTCTTTTCTACTGAGGCAAATCGTAAAACAATGCATCCTTTTATTGCCATTTTCTCTTTTTTTAAAACTCAAGTTCTTTCCTTTCTGTATTCATACCTTCTTTCTTTTCTTCTTCCTACCTTCCCTTTCTTCTGATTTTTGTAATTGTAACATAATTCCACAATTATTGAAAGGCTAGGATGATTAAATAAGTACCTATAGCCTCATTTCTCAGGGACAATAACAGATAATATTCTAATATAGTTACTTTCAAAATGTTCTTTGTATTATAAATGCTTGTTGAGTACAGAAATACAAAGAAATAAATTAGTTAAGATCTTAGTATATACAGATTTCATGACTTCTTTTTACTTTATATGTATTTTAGATTATATACTTAAAATTATTTTTTAAAGTTTACTTTTTTTCTTAGTTCTAAAAATAATGATATTGATTTACTGATGTTCCAAGTTGTGATTATAAGTATTTTGCCTTGTTTTGAGTCAAGGTAAAGTTTATCAAATATATCACTTATATGAATATACACATTAATGCTGCACATTTTCCATAAATGTGAATTTAACTCACTTGTAACAGTGATAATCTTGAGCTACTACTAAATTAAATATAAAATTTAAAATAATTCAGGTGGAGGATATATTGCACCTGTTGCTACTCTACAGGCATACCTTGGAAATACTGCAGTTTCATTTCCAGACCACTGCAACAAAGCAAATATTACAATAAAGCAAGTCACACAATTTTTTGTTTTCCAGTGCATATAAATGTTGTGTTTATACTGTAGTCTGATAAGTGTTCAATAGCATATCTAAAAAACAGTGTATATACCTTCATTACAAAATACTGTATTGCTAAAAAATGCTAACAATCATGTGACCCTTTAGTGGGTTATAATCTTTTTGCTGACAGCAGGTCTTGCCTCCATGTTAAAGGCTGGTGACTGATCAGGGTGATGGTTGCTGAAGACTGGAGTGGCTGTGACAATTACTTAAAATAAGACAACAATAAAGTTTGCCTCTTAATTAATTGACTCTTCTTTTCATGAAAGATTTCTCCATAGCATGCAATGCTGTTTATTATTTGGCATTTTACTCACAGTAGAACTTCTCTCAAAATTGGTGTCAGTCCTCTCTAACCCTGCCACTGCTTTATCAATGAAGTTTATGTGATATTATAAATGCTTTGTTGCCATTTCAACAACGTTCACAGCATTGTCACCAGGAGTAGATTGTCCTCAAGAAACTACTTTCTTTGTTCATCCATAACAAGTAACTCTTCATTCATTTAAGTTTTATCATGAGATAACCTCAATTCAGTCACATCTTTAGGCTCCACTTCTAATTCTTTTTCTCCTGCTATTTCCATCACATCTGCAGTTACTTCCTCTACTGAAGTCTTGAGCTCTTCAAAGTCATCCAGGAAGTTTGGGGTCAACTTTTTCTAAAATCCTGTTAAGGTTGATATTTTGACCTCCTCCCACGAACCATGATTATTCTTTTTTAAGATTGACAAGTTATAATTGTACATATTCATGGGGTAAATAGTGATATTTTAAAACATATATAGTGACCAGATTTGGGTAATTAACATATTCATAATGTGAGGTATTTATTATTTCTTTGTGTTGGGAACAAATAATCTTAATAGCAGCTAGAATGATGAAAGATCCAGGAGGTTTCCAATTGACTTTCCCAGATCTATCAGAGGAATCAATACCTATGTCAGTTATGGCTTTACAAAATGTATTTTCAAAATAATAAGATATGGAAGTCAAATTTATTCTTTGATCCATGGGTCACAGAATAAATGTTGTGGTAGCAAGCATGAATACATTCATCTCATTCATTTCATCAGAGCTGTTGAGTGACCAGGTACATTGTCAATAAGCAGTAATATTTTAAAATAAACTTTTTTTTTTCAGAGCAGTAGGTCTTGAAACTAGGCTTGAAATATTCAGTAAACCATGCTGTAAACAGGAGTGCTGTCATCTAGGCCTTGTATTTTCCTTTATATTGTACAGGTATAGTAGATTTAGCATAATTCTTAAGGACTTAGAATTTTTGAATTGGTAAATGAGCATTGGCTTCAACTAAATGTCACCAGCTACAATTAGCCCCTAACAAAAGGGGCTGTCATTTGATGTTTTGAAGTCCTATCAGCCTGTCCTTTGATGTTTTGAAGACAGACATTGATTTCTCTCTAGCCATGAAAATTCTAGATGGCACTTTCTTTCAATATAAGGTTGTTTTGTATACATTGAAAATCTGTTGTTGAGTGTAACCACCTTTCATCAATTGTCTTAGATCTTCTGGATAACTCGCTGCAGCTTCTACATCAGAATTTGATGCTTCACTCTGCACTTTTATTTTATAAAAATGTCTTAGACAGAGTGCGGTGGCTAACACCTGTAATCCCAGCACTTTGGGAGGCAAAGGTGGGCAGATCTCTTGAGGTCAGTGGTTCAACACCAGCCTGGCCAACATGGTGAAACTGTCTCTACCAAAAATACAAAAATTAGCTGGGCATGGTGGTGCATGCCTATAGTCCCAGATACTTTGGAAGCTGAGGCAGGAGAATCACTTGAACCTGGAGGTGGAGGTTGCAGTGAGCCGAGATCATGCCACTGCACTCTAGCATGGATAACAGAGCAAGACTCAGTCTCAGGGGGGAAAAAAAAGACATAGTTCCTCAAACCTCATGAACCAAATTCTGCTGGCTTCCAAGTTTTCTTTTGCAGCTCCATCATTTCTCTTCACTTTCATAGACTTGAAGAGAGTTAGGGCCTTACTCTGAATTAGGCTTTGGCTTAAGGGAATGTTGTGGCTGGTTTGATCTTCTATCCAGATCACTTAAAACATTTTTCACATCGGCAATAAAGCTTTTTTGCTTTCTTATCATTCATATGTTCATTGAAGTGGCACTTTTAATTTCCTTCAAGAACTTTTTCCTTTGTCCTCACAATTTGGCTAACTGCTTGGCACAAGAGTCCTAGCTTTCAGTCTATTTGGGCTTTTGACATACTTTCCTCACTAAGCTCAATTATTTCTAGTTTTTGATTTAACATCAGAGATGGGGTGACTCTTCCTTTCATTTGAACACTTGGAAACCATTGTAGGGTTATTAATTGGCTTAATTTCAATGGCATCTCAGGGAAAAGAGAGGCCCAAGGAAGAGAGAGATAGGGGAGTGGCCAGTAGGTGGAGCAATCAGAACACACACAGCATTTATTGATTAAGTTCTCCATCTTATATGGGTGCAGTTTGTGGTGCCCCAAAGCAATTATATTATTAACATCAGAGGTCCCTGATCACAGATCTCCATAATAGATATAATATTAATTAAAAGTTTAAAATCTTGTAAGAACTACCAAAATGTGACAGAGAGACACAAAATTAGCACATGCTGTTGGAATAATGGTATTGATTACTTGCTTGATGCAGGATTGCCACAAACTTTCTATTTGTAAAGAGCAAAATATCGCCGAAGCACAATACAGCAAAGTGTGATAAAAGGAGGTATACTCGCATTTACTGAGACTAGTTTTTTTCTAATTACTTTCTCTCTTCTTCTATACAGTAACCATATATGTTATACATTATATATAATATATATATATCCTGAAACACAGACCTGATGTAACACACTTCTCTATATGCCTCATGTTCTTTGTAAATTAGAGCATTCATATATTATATTGTCTAATAAGTGGTTTTGCTGTTTAAATGTTCTGTGGTGGTTCCTTCTTGCCTGTTGGATGTTTCTCAGAGAAAAAGTACAATGCCCTTTAACTTTCAGTGGCATGAAACTACTCAAGATTCCCTAAACATGCAATGTATTTTCATATTGCTATAGATTCCTCAAAATCAAAGTGTTTCATCACAAAAAACCTTGACCTTGTGCTCTTCCCAAACTTTCCTTTTCCAATGCACATACACATATATGCACTCATATACAAGATTATTTTTCTATTTAGTGAAATGTGCTAAATCATTCATTGGAGTTCAAACTCTGTATTATCTTCTCAGGCATGGCTATCCTGCACAAATGCCCCAGGCAAGAGGGGCAATTTTTTCTTTGGAGATATGTTTATATGATATTAATCACCACAAGGTTTAGCCACTTCATAATTCGTGCTTTTGGGGGGTAAGGACTTTGCCTAACTTACTGTGCATCAGACTTTGCAGTAGGACATAGGGTTTTTACCGGGTGAGTAAATAAGTTAATGTGATCAATGTATATATTTAAGATACAGAACAAAAACCTTTTACCTCTAGATGGAGAAAACGATTTTAAAAAAACCCACACTAGATTGAGTTAAAGAAAAATAAAGGACAATTATTTGAACAATGTGAATGTGATTTAATACATGCATTTGGGTTTATAAGAGAGCTATAATACAGTGACTCTTGTATAAGGGGCAGAAACAAGGCAATGGTGAATGTGCTGGTTTTCAAGAGGTTAATGAGAAATCACGACCTACAACTACTACCTGAATGTATCTAAACATCCCAATTCTCCAGGCTCAAGCGAATTGCATTTTCAACCAGAAACAATGCTCATTAGAGACAAAAGATCTTATGAAAATACCAGATTTTTTACCCAAATAAATATTCAATTTAAAAAGTAAGGCACTAAATTTAAAAAATACATGTATCCTCAGTACTTGTATTTTTCTATTTTCTAAATGCTTGTGGTCACTTTTTAGGGAAAAAGCAAGAACATTTAGGCAGAAATGTATAAAATTGGAAAGAAGAAAAATAGTCACAAGGTTAAAAAGTTAGAAAAAAGCTGAAGGGAAACCAACACAGCTGCCTAGAAGCATGGAGAAAACCCTTTTGGGGATCTATAATAAATGAACATAGGTGATTAAATTTAATTCAGTAGTTGATGGTTCCTAGGGGCCAAGCTTGCCTCTCAGTACATAAAATATATAACACTATATTGGCTTAAACATCCGCTGCCAGGCTATAAGAAACACACTTAATTCCACCTCTAACCATCTTTCACATGAGAAGTAATTTATTAAAGTCCTTGCCCTTTCCTTTGCTATACAGCTTGGGTTGCCTGTTCCTCCTCTATCATAATGATATTATTTTGCCTTAGAAACTGTGGTTTTGTCAGAGAGATTTCCATGGGCAAAGGATGAGGTAGAATGCTTTATCATTCTTTCATTACTGTGGCCTTTTGCATATTAGTTAAAATTACATAAAAATGAGAACTATCGTTATTTTACTCAGTCGACAGTTTTTGAGTCCCTACTATGTGCCTGGCCATAAGGATATAGAAATGGAGAGTTGAATAAGGCAACGACTGGACCCTGGGCATGTTTATATTTTAGAGGGAAAAGTGATATGAAAAATAAAAAAGAAAAAAATAGTGTAACTATAATGAAAGGAGAAATTCTGTCTTTGTATGCTGGATTCTGAATGATCAACCACAAAAATACCTAGAGAATTTTTTGGCCGGTTTCACATTGTAGCTGTTTGTCTTTGTTTTTCTTCAGAAAAGTGGAGAGAAATGGGTGAGGATTTTACACTGCCTAGATAATTAGAAAACCTAAATCCAAAGGACATAACCTAGTTACTGTTATTGGAAGACAAAGATGCTTCTCGAACCACTGATTTGCATGTGATGAGGAGAGGGACCGTGCTTCCTCATGACATGGCATGTAGAATCACAATGGGTTTTTTAGATTTTAAGTAGTTCTTATCAATAGCAGGGCACAACTAGCTAGACCCTGGTGAATGGCTGATTGATTGATAACTGCTCCAAACCTGTCCATATACCTCAACCTTGGATCACCTTTTTATTTTAAAGACCTGGGTTTGGAATTTCCAAAATGAATTGTTGGTCTGTAAGTAATGTTTCTAACATAGTCAAGAAAACCGCAATACACAATTGCAAATATCTGAATATAAAACAAGTTTAGTTTCTCTGAATGTATCAAAAGGGCTACATGTTTAGAATTATATAGATTAAATTCCCTTCCTGCTTGCCCTGTGGCCATTTATTATAGAGATTGCTGAAATTTTCTTTGAATCTTATGCATTTTGGCAATATTATAGGCTCACCTCAAAAGAGTAATTTGTGGCTCTGAGTACACACGTTGTCAGCCCTGTCTACAGCACCTGTATTTATATATTAAATAGAAAATATTATTTTTTAAGATGCACTTTAACAGTGTAAATTCCCATAGATTTAAGACTTTTAAAAGAGCAATTATTATCAAACTCTAAAAATCTCTTAAAACCTGGGGATGTTAATTTTAAGCATTGCTATCATAGCTTATTTAATTTCTCACCCAAGTATCTCTACAGAGCAATAGATCACATTTTTTATATTTGTGCATAGAATTGTCATATCAATATAAGATTTTAGCTCAATACTATCTCATATTCCTGTTACTTAGCTTAGTGCTGTGTTTCACAAAATCTCTTCCCTTTATAAAAGGATAAAAGGTAAAACATAAATGTCCTTCAAATATGATTCAATATTTTATCCTAAAATCTTACCTGTCAACTCATTCTATCCTTGACACTGCAATTAATTCCATTGTCCATTTTTGGATTTACAAAAATACTGATACTCTTTTGTTATAAAAATGATCCTCAAGAGCCTCAACATGGAATGATGAATGGCAGATCTTACTGCTGTGCAAACTGCCCAATGCAGAACAGAGTTGAGACTATGGAAAATAAGGTTGAGGAGAAGAGACTTAGAACTGTCCCATTTTAGAAAAGGAACAATTTCTCAACCTCTATCTTTATGAATGATTGATACATTGTTAAAAAGTCTCTGAGTATTAGCTAATGATATCTGGACTTGTGCATAGGTAATCACCAAGCTGTCTGGAGGTGGTCTGGAGCACACGTGGGGTACCCACCTGTGATTATGGCATCTAGCTACCTAAATTGATATATTAAGGTACATCACTTTCTTTGATATAAAATGAATAAAATAAAGTGTTTAATTGACTATAAATGTTCTTTGTTGCTGATAACATTTTTTACATTTATTCTATGAACAAAATAAGAGGTTTATTACCATAATTATATGAATTAAAAAAAATGATTTATTTTAAATCCTAACTCTCTTAGTTCAAAGGTAAAACAACTCAATGTGAGTGTCTATAAGCCATCTTAGCAGGAATCTCCTTACAGCCACAATCTTGAGTATGGAAGAAATCAGATGTTTCTTTTACTTTTTATCCCCCCTTAAATTAAATCAAAATTAGAATGCTTTGTTGTTAGTTCACAAGTTGTATTAATCTATTCTCACATTGCCACAAAGATACTACCCAAAACTTGGTAATTTATGAAAAAAAAGGAGGTTTAATTGACTCATAGTTCCACTTTGCGAGGGAGGCTTCAGGAGACTTACAATCATGGTGGAAGGGGAAGCAGGCGTATCTTATATAGCAGCAGGTGAAAGAGAAGTGACAGCAGGTGAGAGAGGAATGAGAGAGAAGTGACTACCATGTATCAGATCATCAGATCTCATGAGAATTCACTCACTATCAAGAGAACAGCATGGGGGAAACCACTCCCATAATCCAATCACCTCCCTCCCTTGACACATGGGGATTACAATTCCAGATGAGAGTTGTGTAGGAACAAAGAGCCAAACCGTATCACCAGGATTTCTCAACGTCAATCTTTATGAATGATTGATATATTGTTGACATATCTCAACGCTACTGACATGAGGCCAGTAATTTTTGTGTGTGGCAGTGGCTTTCTTGTGCGCTGCAACTAGACACCTGTAACAACACCCCACCCCCATTTGCCACAACAAAAAATGACTTCAGAAAATGCCAAATGTCTGCTGGCAATAAAATCATTTTGAATTGAGGAAAACTGTGCTAGGCTGATAGAAATGTCAGGTCCCTATCATTATCTGATTTCCCTTGCATCTCCTGTAGTGTTATGGAAAGGCCACCAAAATGTACGAGAGTAAGCCATTTGGAAAGATATCCATAGTCTTAGGTGGTTATCTCTAAGACATTTGCATGACCCCCTTAAAGTTAAATGACTGCTTTTAGGCCATGTGGGGGGCACAGCAAGCTCTGTCGCAGCTGGGATACCCCATGCCTAGGGCCATTCTCCCCAGTCTTACTCCACAGCTATTACTCTCTGACCACTGCACCTTCCCAGGTCTCTGCCACAAAGCAGACAAGGAATCTATTAGTTGAGTAAACTGCTAACCTCCTCATCCACAAAAATCTCTTTCTCCTCATCCAACTCTCAAAGACCTGACCTTCTCCTACCTCTTCCTAAACACTTTGCTTGCCTAATCTTGGCAATAAATATAGACTTAGAAATTAGGGATAAGGGCAGCTGAAAGCAAGCATCTTTCATTTTACGTAGTGCTGATGATCTTGGAGCAATAAATTATGAGGGACATGATCATTGCTTTAGAGTGGAAATGAGGGAAAAATACAAAGAACATAATACGTATAACTGGTAAATTTGAAAGAGGAGCAGATATCTGTGATTCCAAAGGCCATATGTGGTCCTGAGGAAATTGTTGACTTCATATTTCTGAATGTTCCATCTCTGTCCTTGGAGACAAGCAAGTTACCTCCCTCCTGCCCAACAATGGATTTTAAGAAAGACAAGCTTCCTGTAACATCCCTGTGAGCAATAGGAAGAGAGTAGACTCCTGAGTCCAGTTATAAGTTGCCATTTTTTAAAAATGTGAAGCACGTATTGAAAACCCTGATGTGAATGAGGTGAGAAAGCAAGGTGGTTGGGTATGCGCTTTGGAGATTTCAACATCCAGTTGTTTCCCATGCAATTTAGTTAATTTCTCTGGGACTCAGTTTCCTCCAATATACTGTAAAATGTCCTACTTTATAAAGTGGTTTGGCAATTAAATAAGCATGGAAAGTTTAGAGTGGTGTTTTCCCTAGAGTCAACACTACATAAATTACATCATTACTCTATTGTTTCCCTGATAAAAAGGATTAAACCCTCTTAAAATGAATCAAGCCATCAGATAGGACTAGAGAAAAGGCAGAGACAAGTAAACCCAGAGTGATATGGAATAATGATCTTAGTGAGAATTTTGAATCTATCCAGGCCTCTGCCCAAACCTTTTCCTGACCTATTAAGTCAAGGTCTGGCTTATGTATATGTCTATATCTAATCTGCCACTCCTTACTGCTCAAGGCCTAATCTCTCAGAAGTAAAATGCAGCTGATAACACAGCATCTAGTTTAGCTTTAGTGTGGGCTGACCTCAGATAATCTCAATACCTGCTTTCTAATACCTACTTCTACCTGATCCCAGCCCAAGCAAATGTTGACACCAGCTATTCCCTGAGCCTCTGGGCCAGTAGCCAAAAAGCCAAGGACAGCTAATGCTTAGCACCTGGTTATAGATGCCTCGGAAGAAAGAAAGCTTTTAACTTCATTTTTCTCAGATTTTTCAAATCTTATCTCACCTATGAATCCTCTTTGCATTTTTCACCAATATTCTGTGGAACTGTGGTTCTAAGAAATATAGTTGGAAATATACAGTCTTAAGGCACCCTTTCATTTTGATTAAAATTGCTCTGTTCTCTAATCACTCTTGTGAATCTTAACCTCACACAGTCTATAGGTTACTTTTTTATTTGTCTTTTGCCAACTTGTGCTCATTATGATTTGATTTCAGTACACGTCTTAAGTCTGTTTTCTGTTTATAATAGCACACCTGTAACTGGTAATTTATAAATGAAAGTAATTTATTTCTCATAGTTATGGAGGCTCAGAAGTCCAAGGTCTAGTGATTGCATTTGTTGAGGGACTTCTTGATGGTGGGGACTCTTTGCAGAGTCCCAAGGCAGCACAGGACATCACATGGCGAGGAGGTTGAGCTTGTTAGCTCAGGCCTCTCTTCCTCCTCTTATAAGGCCACCAGTTCCACTCCATGAAAACACATTAATTCATTAACTCATTAGTTGATTCGTTCATTAATCCATTAATACAGTAATCCCTATGACCACAGCCCTCATGATCCAGTCACTTTTTTTTTTTTTTTTGAGATGGAGTCTCGCTCTGTCCTCTGTCACCCAGGCTGGTGCAGTGGCACCATCTCAGCTCACTGCAAGCTCCACCTCCTGGGTTCACGCCATTCTCCTGACTCAGCCTCCTGAGTAGCTGGGACTACAGGCGCCCTCCACCACACCCAGCTAATTTTTTGTGTTTTTACTAGAGACGGGGTTTCATTTTGTTAGCCAGAATGGTCTCGATCTCCTGACATTGTCATCCGCCCGCCTCAGCCTCCCAAAGCACTGGATTATAGGCATGAGCCACCACACCCAGCCAATCCAGTCACCTTTTAAAGGCCCCCACCTTACAGTACTGCCACACTGGGGACTAAGTTTCATATGAGATTTGAAGGGGGCAAACATTCAAACCATAGTGCCATGCACTCATTACATTGTCTCCACTGGTTCCATGGATTACAGTAATATTCAGTCTCATCACTGCTTTTCCAGATGAACATCCTAGCCAGAACAGGTGCCACTTTACATGCCACACACTTACACCATCTCTCTTCAGCTAATTTTTTGCCTGTTCGTGTCTCACTTGTGTCTAACTCTGAGATGAAGGAGAGTTGGAGGCAATTAGTGCTTCACTACTTAATCACTTTGGCTTAGTAATGGTTAACCAGGAAATGTTCACATTAAAATACAGCTAAATACTAAGTGCTTTTCTGAGATGAATGAGCTACTTGTGCCTCAAGAGAAGAAAAAACAAATACTGTTGGTTTTTTGAAAGAATTTTCAGCAGTTTCAGCATTTCTTATTTATGAATCAGATAGAAATAGCTAAAATGTACTCATTTATTAGGTATTTCGGAATGCAAGGTTTTTCTGTCTCCTAATCTAAGTTCATTTGGTTTAGATGGGGTAGCTACTTGGGTATGAAACACAGACAGCCAAAACATAACTTTGTACCCTCCCAACCTCCCAATTACACTAGTGTGTACTGGAATTTTTTTTGGTTTGTTTTGTTTTTGAGATGGAATCTCACTCTGTCACCCAGGCTTGAGTGCAGTGGTGTGACCTCAGCTAGCTGCAACCTCCACCTCCCAGGTTTAAGCGATTCTCCTGCCTCAGCCTCCCAAGTAGCTGGAATTACAGGTGCCCGCCACCACACTCGGCTATTTTTTTTTTTTTTTGTATTTTTAGTAGAGATGGGGTTTCACCATGTTGGCCAGGCTAGTTTTGAACCCATGACCTCAAGTGATCTGCCTGCCTTGGCCTCCCAAAGTGCTAGGGTTACAGGTGTGAGCCACCAAGTCTGGCCTGGAATGGTTAAATATGGTGGAAGCTGAATGGTTAGCTGTGTCCCCACTTAAATCTCATCTTGAATTCCCATGTGTTGTGGGAGGGACCTAGTCAGAGGTAATTGAATCATGGGGCAGGTCTTTCCCATGTTGTTCCCTGATAGTGAATAAGTCTCATGAGATCTGATGATTTTATAAGAAGGACTCTCCCTGCACAAGCTCTCTCTTTGCCTACTGCCATCCATGTAAAATGTGACTTGCTCCTCCTTCCCTTCCAGAGGCCTTCCCAGCCATTTGGAACTGTAAGTCCATTAAACCTCTCTTTATTTTGTGAATCATCCAGTTTCAGGTATGTCTTTATCAGGAGTGTGAAGCAGACTAATACAGTAAATTGGTACCAGTAGAGTTGGGTGCTACTTTAAAGATACCCACAAATGTGGAAGCGACTTTGGAACTGGGTAACAGGCAGAGATAGGAACAGTTTGGAGGACTCAGAAGAAGATTGGAAAATATGGGAAAGTTTGGAACTCCCTAGAGACTTGTTGAATGGCTTTGACCAAAATGCTGATAATTATATGGACAGTGGAATCCAGGCTGAGATGGTCTCAGATGGAAATGAAGAACTTGTTGGGAACTGGAGCAAAGGTGATTCTGACTATGTTTTAACACAGAGACTGGTAGCATTTTGCCCCTGTCCTAGGGATTTGTGGAACTTTGAATTTGAGAGAGAAGATTCAGGGTATACGGAGGAAGAAATCTCTAAGCAGCAAAGTATTCAAGAGGTGACTTTGGTGCTGTTGAAGGCATTCAGTTTTATAAGGGAAGGACAGCATAAAAGTTCAGAAAATTTGCAGCCTGACAGTGTGATAGAAAAGAAAATTCCATTTTCTGAGGAGAAATTCAAGCAGGCTGCAGAAATTTGCATAGTTGGATGTTAATTTCCAAGACAATGGAAAAAATGTCTCCAGGGCATATTAGAGGTCTCCATTGCAGCCCCTCTCATCACAAGCACAGAGGCCCAGGAGGAAAAAATGGTTTTGTGGGCTGGACCTAGCGTCCCTGTGCTGTGTGCAGCCTAGGAACTTGGTGCCTTGTGTCCCAGCAACTTCACCTGTGACTAAAAGGGTCCAAGGCACAGCTTGGGCCCTTGCTTCAGAGGGTGCAAGCCCCAAGCCTTGGAAGCTTCCATGTGGTATTGAGCTTGTGGGTGCATGGAAGTCAAGAATTGAGGTTTGGGAACCTCTGCCTAGATTTCACAGGATGTATGGGTATGACTGGATGCAGAGGCAGAAGTTTGCTGCAGAGGCAGGGCCCTCATGGAGAACCTCTGCTAGGGCAGTGCAGAAGGGAGATGTGAGATCAGAGTCTCTACTTGGGTACTGCCTAGTGGAGCTGTGAGAAGAGGGCCACTGTTCTCCAGACCCCAGAATGGTAGATCCACCTATAGCTTGCACTGTGTGCCTGGAAAAGCCACAGACACTCAACACTGGCCCATGAAAGCAGCTGGGAGGGAGGCTGTACCTTGAAGAGCCACAGGGGCAGAGTTGCCAAGGACCATGGGAACTCACCTCTTACATCAGCATGACCTGGGTATGATACATGAGTCAAAGGAGATCATTTTGGAGCTTTAAGACTTCACTGTCCTGCTAGATTTAGGACTTGTAAGGGGCCAGTAGCCCCTTTATTTTGGCCAAGTTCTCCCATTTGGAATCATTGTATTTACCCAATGCCTGTGTCCCCATGGTGTCTATTAAATAACTAACTTGCTTTTGATTTTACAGACAAGGGATTTGCCTTGTCTCAGATGAGATGTTGGACTTTTTTGAGTGAATGCTGAAATGAGTTAAGACTTTGGGGGACTGTTGGGAAGGCATGATTGGTTTTGAAATGTGAGAACATAAAATTTGTGGGGCCAGGGATGGAATCATATAGTTTGGCTGTGTCCCCACCCCCAAATCTCATCTTGAATTCCTACATGTTGTGGGAAGGACCTGGTGGGAGGTAATAGAATCATGGGGGCAGGTCTTTCCCATGCTGTTCTCATGACAGTGAATAAGTCTCACAAGATCTGATGGTTTTATAAGGGAAAGTTTCCCTGCACAATCTCTCTCTTTGCCTGCTGCCATCCATGTGACTTCTTCCTCCTTGCCTTCCACCATGATTTTGAGGCCTCTCCATCCACATCGACTGTAAGTCCATTAAACCTCTTTCTTTTGTAAGCTGCCCAGTCTCGGGTATGTCTTTAGCAGCATCATGAAAATGAACTAATACAGAAGCTATACCAATGAGTGCCAGTCCAGCCCTGGGATTTTGCTGGGAACTGTTTCAAAATAAATGCTCTCTCTTGGAGTTGCTCAAACGAGAGACATACGTAATGGATAGTGCTTGTATTGACACCATGAGAGAGCCTGCACCAACACAAAGACAATCTTGGGCAGAGGGTATAGCCAGGAGACCGAGTTTCAAAGATGTTGTTTGAACCTCTGTATCATGCCATACCTCACAAGAACTACCTTCCTTCAGCCTTCAACTAATTATTTTTTGTCACTCACAAATAAAAGTGCCTAGCTGTACAACTGCTAATGTGTACATTTAGAATAAATCACTTGAAATACAAAGCACAGAATAGTGAGGCAACACATTTTAAAACAGGAAAACTAGCAATACTTACATGTAAAGTACCTTCTAAATAGTCCTTTTAGAGTTCTTACCCTTTATATCAGAGTTCTTGGATTATATTACCCGTCATCATATACATGCCATTAGAAAATCTGTATATTTTAATAAGCAAGGACTCTCACATATCTTTGAGACCCTCCTTTATGCGTCAAAATGATTGTGCTGGATATTATAGCCAGAAGATAACTTTTTTGAATGATCAATAGAATGCTATGATTAAGTGATGGGAGTTACCCAATTAAATTTGTTATTTTGGATAAATTTTAGAGAGGAAAATATTCATGTAATGAGCAGTGGCATTTCAAAAATGAAAACACTAAAATTGGACATTTCTAAGCATTTTGTTCAAGTTTAGGTTGATATATTTATTCTATTTATCATTGTATTATTTTATTATTACTTAGCTTGTTAAATTATTATATTTCTTTAGGAAAATGATAAATTATCATCAAACTTGCTATAAAACTCCTTTTGCTACCTATCACATGAATCTACAGTTATTAAAAATATTCTGTTCTGGAGAAAGTTAATTTACTGTACTTCATATTGTTGTCTTTTGAAGGAAAATACTTATTGTCACTCAAATGTGCAAAACAATCTGCTTTAATTGTGAGCCAAATATGAGACCCAAGCTTTCCTATACTCCTTGTATGTATGAGCCACCAGTACTATAAATATATGTTAAGTCTGTTTTCCCTGGAAATTTCTGATTGTAAATATGTGGACCAAATAGCAGATCTAGATGGATAACTCATAAAATGCCAGAGAAGTATTTAGGTTGGAGACAGGAAGTTATGTGATAATTGTGGGAGAAGATTATAATTTAAAAGATGTATTGCTTATACTACACCAATAATTTAGTAGTCTTAAAGAAGCAGAATATAAATTAAATAGAATATCATAGAGAGAACTATACAAAGCTAGGCAGAGCTGCAGGTGACAGCAAAGAGATACACACGCCCACACATCTATAAGTGAGCAGAATCACATTCCATTCTGTTTCCTATTTTAACTCCCTTTATTCCTGCTCATTTTGCTCACTGATTTAAAAAATGAAATACAAACGATATTCCAATTCCTGAGTGCAATTGTGTTAAAAAAATTCTGAAAAATATTAAAAGGAAAACACCTAACTCTTGAAAAAGTACATCAAGGCATGAGTTTGTCGTCCTCACTATCATCATCATTATCATCATTGATGTCATCATCATGACCAATGATCATCAGTCATCTTGCTCAATGAGTATGCATTTGGCTACATGACAAATGTCAGATGCTTCACGTTGCTAAGTGGGAATAAAAATGTAGTAAGGTAAAGGGATTACAGAAGCATTTTCTTCTTGAATTAATTTTATCTAATATTAATCTAAAATAATATATTCTAATGGACATCAATGACTTAGGTTTTGTCAGACATTAAGAAGGCATAATTTACAGACTTTTCTTTGTCATTGTCTTTTGTAAGAGTCACACCCATAAACATAATAACTTCACAACTGTTATATGCAAGATGTTTCTCCCTCTCTACTAGTCAAATATACACAAACTAAACAACATTGGAATTTATTTTAGGCTGACAGGCATCAAGTTGACAGCGGTGTTGGAAAGACTTGATGGAACATACATTTTCATTTACTACTGGTAGGAGTATAAATGTCTACCTTTTCTGAGTAGTAATCTGAAATTATTTATCAATGTTACAATGGACATACTCATTGATCTAGCAATTCCACTTCTAGAAAAAGATAAAAGCATAATGGGTACAAGCAAGAAATTTATTGCATCATTTTTTTGTGACTGGAAAACAAAAGAAAGGAAAAGCAGTCTCCATGTTACCAAATCCAATGAATATCATTATGCGCTCATCATACTTGACTCCTCAGAGGTATTCAACACTGTTGTCATCAAAATGGTTACTTTAATTGTGTTATCCCACCACCCTCTTTGGCTACTCTTTCTGTCTCCTTTGTGGGTAATCTTTATCCAGTAGAGAGGCTCTGGAGCCAGACTATCTGCTCTTCTACTTTCTAGACACATGATCTTCAGCAAAACACTCATGCCCCTCTGAGGCATAATTTCTACATTGCAAAAAGTGTATAGAAGTGCCTGGCTTCATAAATATAAGCTATATCATCAGTATTTCAAATATTAAGGTGTATGAATTTTCTAAGAAAATTTTAGGCCTTTTTCTCTTTGTATACTTTACCTCCTGTAAAATCTCATCATATTTATGAATTCGGGTTTTGCATACTTGAACTATTTCTATCTCTAGGCGAGTTATAGAAGGGACTCGAGGGGAGGTAATTGAGTCATGGAGGTAGATCTTTCCCGTGCTGTTTCCAAGATAGTGGGTAAGTCTCAGGAGACCTGATGGTTTTATAAGGGGGAATTTCCCTGCACAAGCTCTCTCTTTGCCTGCTGCTATCCATGTAAAATGTGACTTGCTCCTCCTTGCCTTCCACTATGATTGTGAGACCTCTCCAGCCACAGGTATGTCTTTATCAGCAGAATGAAAAGAAACTAATGCACTCACATATCCAACCTCCTACTTAATGTTTCCACTTGATTGTTGGGATGATACTTCAAGGGCTACCTATCCAATCTGAACAAAATCTACTCTCTGTCCTCAGCCAGCCCTTCCCATATATGATTCTTTTCTAGGTTGATCTATCACAGTGCATATGATCACCATTTGTGTGAGAGACACTTGAATTCACTACATGCAACAGTGCAAAAGGGCTAAGCACTTGGATTAGATTTGAAATCCATACATGGAATTGATGGCATCCTCAGAGAGAGTAAATTGAAAATAATTCAAGGTGAAACTATTTACAATGAATTGGCCATAGACTGGGATAATGCAATTCCCAGACCTAGTATATCACCCCTAGGCCTAAAGGGGGTAATAGAAAAGAGCATGTGCCAGATCCAGAAGAAGGGAAGGGGAGAGGGCCACCAATAGGCATTATGACGTTTGGTTAAGTGATGCAGTCGGTTCACAATCACCTATGGGGAGAAAATTGAGTAAAATGCAAATACGAATAATGAATATGAATGAAATATAATGAATATAATGAAAATGAATTATAAAAGGAAAAAAATGAATGCTCTGGCCTCACTCTCCTCCCTCCCTCCAGTCCCCTACCAGTGCTTCTCATTGGTTAAATTCAAATCAAAACAAGAGGGCAGGAAAATTTATTTCTGTAGTCTCTACAGAACAACCTCCAGGGGAGCAGGAAGGGAGAGAGAGGGTGGAAATTGATATAGAAAAAAGTATATGTTTTTAGCACAATCCTCATTGTCCCTATTACCCAGCACACTTCCAAAAACATCTTCAGTTGAATGAGTAAAAGAAGTAGCACATTCCTTATGGACCCTGATTTTCTTTTTTAAAATCTCCATTACTGCATCTTTTACTCTTTGTTCAAGATACTATCTGCTTTGTCCTTGATTATTTCAAATGCTTCCTAACAGATCTTTCTGCTGTTCCTGCATGTACTCGGGAATTCTTTCTTTCTGCACTCTGTCTCTGTCTCTGTCTCTCTCTCTCTCTCTCTCTCCTCTTCCCCAGGGAGTGACATTTTCAAAATGCAAATCAAATTTTGATACCACTCTGTCTAATATTTTCCATTGCTTTTAGTTTTCTATTACTGCAGGCGATTACCAAAAACTTTATGACTTAAAATGACACCAATTTATTATCTTAGAGTTTTATAGGTCAGTAGTCCAAGTAAACTCAACTGAGTTTTCTGCTCAATATCTCAGGAGGCCAAAACAAAGGAGTCTTCCAGCTAAAATCTTATCTGGAGACTCTGGGAAAGAATTCATTTCCAGGCTCATTTCTGTTTGGGGCAGAATTTCATTTCATCAGGTTTAGGACTAAAGTCCCTGCTGCTTTGCTGGCTGTCAGCCAGGGGTTGCTTTTAGCTTCCAGAGACCACCTAGACTCTAGGATGAGGACCCTTTCACCTTTGAAAGAAGGAATGATGCATTGAGTCACTCTCATGCTGCAAATCTCTCTTTTTTTTCTGCTACCAGCTAGAAAAAACTCTAAAAGCCCTAATGTGATTAAATTTGGTTCACCTTTTTGCCAAGTTAAGTAACATAATTCTGGGGAAGTGATATCTCATCATGTTTAGAGGCTCCTCAGACACTCAAGTGAGAGGGAGTTAACAACAGAGAGGGTCATTGGGTGTCATTCCTAGGATTCATTTACAACATTGTTCTCATGATAAAGACCAAAGTTCTTATCTCCTTGGTGATCTTCCCTTTTCCATCTCTCCAGCCTCATTTCATGTCATATTTCCCATTTTTTATGTGTATTTGACACACATGCCGGCTTTCTCAGGGCAACTGCTGGCTCTTAGCCTCTCAAATATTAATTCCATGGGACAGCAATTGCTAATACCTCCCTATTGCTCAAACTTCCTCACCTCCAAACTCCTCAGAGTACAGTCAATAATGCTGAAATATATGTATCTGGTGTTTGTACAGAGAAAGTGGTTTAGAATAATATGTTCAAAAATACTAGAGATTATCTGTGTAGTGGGTTTGTTCACAATGTATAATTGGAGTTCCAAGCTTCCCATATGTCTGATATGTGTTATAAGTATAAATTACCTTTATCATCAGTTAAAACTCATTTTATTTTAAAGTTTATAACAATAATGGAACATACAACAAATGTTTCAAATATATTGTCTACACCTGAATCAGCAGTAATTAGATATATACTATGACATTATTATTATTTATATTTCTCAACTATTATAAAGTTCAATGATACACACAGAGTAAAAGTTAATAAGTTAATGTTGATAAGCCATACAAATTCCAGTCACTCTAAGTAAATGGTAGAAATGTTTTTCCTTCATTATGTTAACTACAAAATCATCCCTTTATAATTTCTTCTGACCTAAATTTTAAACTTAAATATTAACTTAAATCAGTTAAGTTCACGGTATCTTAAAACTCATTACAAATGTAAACATATATTTGAAATTTCAGTGAGGTCTATTTCATGGTTTTATGTACCTATGTGGAGCTTACTATAGATGATGACATAAATATTAACTGACATAGAACATTTAAAATTAAATAAAACCTGTAGATATTCTGTCATATCACATTAGATTCAACAAAGTTTTCTGGTTGCGGTGAAAAGGGAACAATTTTACACTGCTGGTTAGAATGTAAACTAGCGCAACCACTATGGAAAACAATGTGGAGATTTCTTAAAGAACTAAAAGTAGAACTATCATTTGATCCAGCAATCCTACTATTGTGTGCCTACCCAGAAGAAAAGAATTCATTATACAAAAAACGATACTTGCACACATGATTATAGTGGCACAATTCACAGTTGCAAAAATATGGAACCAGCCCAAAAGCCCATCAATCAATGAGTGGATAATGAAATTGTGATATATATTATATATATATAAAATACATATAATTATAATACATATAATTTCATATATATATATATGAAATTATGGCATTCACAGCAACCTGAATGGAATTGGAGACCATTATTCTAAGTAAAGTAACCCAGAAATGGAAAACCAAATATCGTATGTTCTCACTCATAAGTGGGAGCTAAGCAATGAGGATGCAAAAGTGTAAAAATGATACAATGGACTTTGGGAACTTGGGGGAAAGGTTGGGAGTGGGGTGAGGGGTAAAAGTCTACAAATTGGGTACAGTGAATACTTCTCGGGTGATGGGTGCACCAAAATCTCACAAATCACCACTAAAGAACTTACTCATGAACCAAACACCACCTGTTCCCCCAAAATCTAAGGAAATTTTAAAAATCATAAAAAATTCCTCTTATGTTACTGCATAATTAATACATAGACAACTTTTTCCTTTGAAGAATTATATAATAAACAGAAGACCTTTCTCACAGCATGAGAAAAAGAAACGAGGGGCAGGAGGAAAAAGCAACAATTTTAGTTTCTCATTTCTTTATTAGACACATTACATATCCATAATAGAAAACTGCAGCACAAGCAAAATGTATCTCAACTACTGGATCTAATGTGAAAGAACTAAGAGCAAAAACAAATGAAATTTTAAATACTCAGTAAAATGTGATGGATTCCTGACGTACGTGACATGTGCTTATTAATAAATCAGAATGAAGTTTGAATAATATTTTCTTTGAAAGGACAACTAATTGTTACTACTTTGTATTTTGACCCTAAATATCACCCCACCCCCACCTCTTTCTCTCTCACTCTCTCTCTAACACACACATATGTGCATGCACACACACGTGCACACACACACACACTCTAGAGGTGAAGTGGGGAGAAAAGAAAGAAAACAGGATAACTCACCTTAATGTCCTGTTCTCAGATTTCAAATTAAGGAAACATTTATCAAGTGCCTCCAATGTACTAGAAATTGAGCTAGTCTCTGGATATGTCATAGTGATCGCAATGCCCATAGAGGTTATAGACTAGTGCTCAGCACTTGCATGTACATAAGTCATATTTAATCATCATGCCAACACGATCAAGTAAGTTTTCTTCCTATTCCATAGATGAATAACTAGTCAAAGTCACTTTAGCAATTAAGTGTCAGTGGTTTTCCAATTCAAATCCTCCTAAAGATACATGTTTTGAAGTTCACTTTTCTCCTGTTGATTTATTTATCATCTCAGACATGACTAACTTAAACAACATTGTTTTAAAGTTTGAAGTTTGTTCTGCTGGTTCATTCTTTTAATATGTTGTAGAGAAAATCTTTTTACTCAAAAGTCTATAGTATGGCATTTGCTTTTATTCATTCATTTGTTTATTCTTCTTTTATGAGGCACTTATCTGGGGCAGGCTTCATATCAAGCCTAAAGGAATTAATAAGGTAAGTTGCTAAAGTTTAGAAGATTACCGTGCAGAACGTGGGAAGTGAAATATACATAACCCAGATGTCAATCAGTTTCTAAAGTCTGAACCAAAGTCAGATCCATTTAAACTTTATGGTGGAACATTGCTAGTTTTTTTGTTTTTTGATTTTGTTTGTTTTCTTGCTTTTTTTTCTTTTGTTTTCGTTTTGGCCATAAAGTATTATAACACCTCTTTTGTACATAATATCCCAATTTCTTCTCAAGATTAATCATCTTTTCTCAGTTGTTTTAATGTCAAATGACTGTGTCTCTAGCTTTTATTGTGAGCATACAGCTCTCAGGTCAGGCCTATCAAAACATCCTCTTCATGTACACATCTTCTTGTCCAGACATAATAAGCATGCAATTCAATAAAAACCAAAGCACTTCAGTGAAACTTCTATGGACCTGCTGCAACAGAATGGGTAAGCTTCTCTGCTCATACTGTATGTGAGAAATGCAACACAGCCTATGCCCAGACATTTTGCAACGTTGAGGATAGAGCAAATTCTGGAGAAATGGAAAGAGAGAAATAAGGTTCATATTTTAGTCATGTTAAGTTCAGAACTACACATGATTCTTTAATTATCACTTTATGCCAGACTTTGCCACCCTCCCTCCTCTAATATAATTTTATGTTAGCCCTTTTCCTCATCAAACAACTTATACAAGCTTTATGTAGTGGCCTTTTAATGGAGTGTGAGTCTAAAATTGAGAAGGGATATATTATGGCACCATATACCATTTTATTTAAAACTGTACAGTAAACCTCATTGTTTTGTGTGTTTGTGGGCTTTTTAATTTTTACGCCCTGCATGGCCTACTACCATGTATTTGCTTCTTCACTAAGTCATCTGTGCTTTCTCCTACCCACATTTTAATGCAGAGGAAGTTACCAGATAATTAAAGGGTGTTGGGTAAAATGTGAATTCAAATAAATAACAGAAAACTTTGTAGTTAAAGCATGTCCAAGTTATTACATGGGACATGCTTGTGTGAATAATATTTATTTACTTGAAATTCTAATGAATTGAGCATCCTCTATTTTTATCTGTTAAGTACAACAACCCTAATAGTAGAGCCATTTGCTGTCTCCACCCAACCCTTGCCCTGAGGATCTCAATTACCAAGTAGTTCTTTAAAATGTTTCTCTTCTTATATTATCAAAGAAATATGTATTCAAATTTCTCATTTAATTATAGAAGTACTTATTATAATTTATGCATATTAATTTAATGTTTTATTTCCTTCTATATCTTGGCACAAAAGAGCACATTATAAATTAGTAAAGTAGATGAAGTCTACATGTAAGTTCTCTTTTCTATTTCTCCATGCTTTGGGGCTCCTTACCCTTTTCTGCACTCCCTTTTGTTCTCCACACTATCTAACCCTCCTAAATACAGCACACACATTCATTCTTCACTCAGCCAACTTGTCCCGTGTTTTTCCAACTGCTCCTTTTTTGATTATTTTTAAAAAAACCCACAAAACCCAGGAAAGTCACAACGAAAAAAGAAAACTACAGGCCAACATCCCTGAAGAACATAGATGCAACAATTTTTAACCAAATACTATTAAACCAAATCAAGCAGCACCTCAACAAGTTAATTTAACACTATCAAATAGGCTTCATTCCTGGGAGGCAAGGTTGGTTCAACATACACAAATCAATAAATATGATTCACCACATGAGCAGATTTAAAAACAAAAAACATATGATCATCTCAATATACAAACAAAAAGCTTTCGATCAAATTTATTAATGATAAAAACCCTCAAGAAACTAGGCATCAAAGGGACATACCTCAAAATAATAAGGGCCATCTATACAAACCCACAGCCAAATTCATACTGAATGACAAAAGCTAGAAGAATTCCCCTTGAGAACTGGAACAAAACAAGCATGCCCACTCTCACTTCTCCTATTCAGCATAGTACTGAAAATCCTAGCCACAGCAATCTGGCAAGAGAAATAAATAAAAGGCATTCAAATAGGAAAAATAAAAATAAATAAAAAAGTCACTCTCTTCACTATCAGAGTCTAGACCTAGAAAATCCTACAGACTCCACCAAAAGGTTCCTGGAACTGAAAAACGACTTCAGTAAAGTGTCAGGACACAAAATCAAGGTACAGAAATCAGTGTCATTTCTATACACCAACAACATTCAAGCTGAGAGCGAAACCAAGAATGCAATCCCATTTACAATAGACACACACACACACACACACACACACACACACACACACACACCTAGGAATACAGCTAATGAAGGAGGTGAAAGATTTCTACAGGAAGAACTACAAAACACTGCTGAAAGAAATAATATATGACACAAACAGATGAAAAACATTACATGCTCATGGACTGGAGGAATCAATATCATTAAAATGACCATGCTACTCAAAGCTATCTATAGATTCAATAAAATTTCTGTCAAAATACCAATGTCATTTTTTTCATAGAATTAGAAAAACTATTTTAAAATTCACATGGAACCAATGAAGAGCCTGAATAGGCAAAACAATCCTAAGCAAAAACAAAGCCAGAGGCATCATGTTACCTGACTTCAAACCATACCATATGACTACAATAACCAAAACAGGATGGTACTGATACAAATACAGACAAATAGACTAATGAAACAGGTTAGAGAACATAGAAATAAAGCTGTGCACCTATAGCCATTTGATCTTTGACAAAGTCAACAAAAATAAACTATAAAGAAAGGATTCCCTATTCAATAAATTGTGCTGGGAGAGCAGACCAACCACATACAAAACAATGAAATTGTACGCCTACCTTTCACCACATACAAAAATTAACTAAAGAGGGATTAGAGATTTAATCAAATCATAAATATCCTTGAACAAAACATAGGAAACACCATTCTAGATATCTGCCTTGGGAAAAAAATTAATGACTGTCTTCAAAAGCAATTGCAACAAAAACAAAAACTGACAACTAGGACTCAAACTAAAGAGATTCTGCACAGCAAAAGAAACTCTCAACAGAGTAAACATACAACCTGCAGAATGACAGAAAATATATTCAAACTATGCATCCAACAAAGGTCTAATATCCAGAATCTATAAGAAACTTTAATTCAACAAGCAAAGACATTTCTCAAAAGAAGACATACAAGCAGCCAACAAACATATGAAAAGCAATGCTCAACATCATTAACCATCAGAGAAATGTAAATTAAAATTGCAAGGCGATATCATCACACACCAGTCAGAATGGCTAGTACTAAAAAGTGAAAAAGCAATAGATGCTGGCAAGGCTGTGGAGAAAAGGAAATGCTTATACACTGTTGGTGGAAATGTAAATTACTTCAGCCACTGTAGAGAGCATTTTGGAGATTTCTCAAAGAACGTAAAACAGATCTACATTCATCCCGGCAATCCCATTCATGGGGGTATATCAAAAGATAATATATCATGCTACCAAAAAGACACATGCATTCATATGCTCAGCACTGCTCTCTTCACAATAATAAAGCCATAGAATCAATCTAGGTGCCCATCAATGGTGGATTGGATAAGAAAATGTGGTACTTATACACCATGAAATACAATGCAGCTGTAAAAAAAAGAATGAAATCACATCCTTTGCAGCAACATGGATGCAGCTGGGGGCCATTATCCTAAGAAAGTTAATGCAGGAGCAGAAAACCAAATACCACATGTTCTCACTTATAAGTGGGAGGTAAACATTGGGTCTTTATAAAGATAGCAACAATAGATACTGAGGACTTCTAGAGGTGGGCGGGAGGGAGGAAAGGGTTAAAAAATTTATTGGGTACTATGCTCAGTACCTCAGTAGCAGGATCAGGCATATCCCAAACCTCAGCATTTTACAATGCACCCATGTAACAAAACTGCACATGTACCCCCTGCTAAATATAAAACAAATATTGAAATTATTAAGAAAAAAAAACACCTCTTCTTAGGAACAAGATTTTTTCTACTAATTTCAATCAATATAGGATTCTATTGTTTCGATTCTTGGATCTGAAATTTCTCCAAAAATTATTTTTATCTTGTTATATGAATAGTGTTTTCTCAAACCTGTGGAATTCATCTGCCATTTTTAATTGGTCCATAAGTTTGAGATTTTTCTTTCTGTCTAGTTTAGATTGAAGGTAGAGATATAAAAGGTTTTAATTATCTTTGCCTATTCCAAGCAAAGAATTTGCCAGCCTCATTTCAACATCTCACGTATAGAAAATCTACTTATACACCTTTTATCACCACTTGTAAATCTAATCCTTCCCAGCAGTCAGTTAAAAAAAATAATAGGCAAACAAAAACTTTCTGATCCATCATCTCTCACATATTTCAATTTTTTGTTTGTTTTTTTAATTCTGCATGTCAAGTTGTTAATCCAGAGGTAGATATTTTGCATATTTCATCTTCATACTGACTAGGGTGCTCTATAAGATATTAATGAAGGTTTTCAGAAAATTATTATTGCAATCTCATACACCATGCAATTTAGGAGATGAATTTCACTTAGATATCGTGGCTTTCATGACTCACACTTCTCTAATGCCATTCTTTTGATGTGCTTGTAGCAATACACAAGTTTCTTAAGAGCTAAACATTACTAGGAGCTAGGCAGGAGAAAAGCATTAAAGATCAATATCTGTCTTAAAGAAAGAGTTTAGAATCTTCAAGTGAGACACCCATTCACAAGTCTTTATATGATTATACATTTTAGGTGAATAGATGTGCCTAGAGAATGTTTGACAATTGCAAAATTTTAACTAACTCATTGTTTTCTGTAGACTGTTTCCCATACGTATTTCTTTAATATTTCCCGCCTTAAATCTCCAGGCTGTTTTGCTAAGTTTGTTGTAAGGCTTTTATATTTTGTTCATTTCTGGTGACTCAATAATAAATGTTCACCGAGTGTGCAGAATGTAGTAATCCTCTCTCTGAGACTTTGTGTAGGAAGATTCTTCCTGTCAAAAATAAAGGCAGTTTGTTCTGAAAATAAATTACTATTATGTCTGCCAATTTTGGGTGGTCTGCTGTTATTAAAGACCAGATTATCAGGATTCATTTTAGATGCTTCGAGAGCTCACAAGTGGACGTCTCTGGGGCTTGTGAACACAAGGAGGAGTTTGTTATGTCTAGGGGACCAGAGCCCTGAATCTGGGAGGTAGCTTTGATTGACAGGTTTATTTTTTTATAATTCTGTGGGAAAAAACAAAATCCTAGTTTCAGCATGGTTTCTGTTGTTACATTTGTTTCTTTTTTAAAGTATTTTGACACCAGGTAAAACTGACACATTAAATATCAATACAATCATTTGAGATTTACTTCTATAAAAACCGTCTAGATCATTCTGATGTAGGCAAGACTATCAATTATGTAGCATTTAGAACCTCCTTTCTTTCCCACCTCTGCCAGTTCACCATTATTCCCTGCAGTGGACTGAAAGTTTGTGTTTCCCCAGATTCATGTGTTGAAGTGCTAATCCCCAATGTGACAGTGTTTTGAGGTGGGTCTTTAAGAAAGTAATTACGTCATGATGGTAGATCCTTATGAATGGGATTAACACCCTTTAAAGAAAGATGTAAGAGAGATAATTTTGCCACCATGTAAGGATACAACAAGTTTTTCCTCTGCAAACCAGAAAGACGGCCCTCCCCAGAAACTGAATTATCTGGCACCTTGATTTTGTACTTTGCAGTCTTCAGAACTGAAGTGAATAAATGTTTGTTGTTTAATTCTACAGTATTTTGTGTTATAACTGCCAAAACTAACTAAGACTTCTCCCAATTTTAGAAGCCCATAGATTATTTTAGATTCTCCCTTTGACCAAAAACTCCTCTTTGAACAGCATGCTAGGAACATTTAGCTTAATAATACCATAGACATTTAATGAAAACCTACTATGTGAGAGTAGTGCCAGGAAATATCTCTTGTATTTGAATACAACATGGCTTAAATTACAACATTTTTGTAATAATTTGCACTTAAATAGGTCCATAGACCAAATTTTACTGAAGTCCAAGTGATGATATTTAAATTGCTGCATTTTAGGAACTCACATGCCATTTAAAAAAATGTTTTGTGTAACAAGGACTGCTATGGCTATTGATTCAGAAATCGTATGAATTGTGAGGCGGAGGAGTTTGAAAACCAATCTACAAATGCACCAATACAGCATTAAGATAAGTCCTGCAAGATCAACCCGGGGAAGTCTCAACACTCATATTAAAACCCAGATGAAGAGGTACGAGGTTTTTCTACATTCTCTTTTGCCCATCCATTCTCATAGAAATGTCTGTATTTTGATCATATTATCCTACCATTCTTCTCTCCATGATTTAAGTTCTAACCAGATCATCTCTCTATCATTGAGAGATACTGGATAAAGAATAACACACCTTAAATTTCATTTGAACCCTTACTAAAATAAAAATTTTATGGAATTTTTTTATCTTCTAATTTTTTAATATTCTCAACAAATACAAATTGACTTTATACTATTTGCCATGTATCAGGCACTATTCTATGCCCTCAGTACATAAAGAAAAGAAGACATAGCTCATGCTTTTTGGCACAAACTTTCTACAGAAGTCAGAAAATGAAGTATTCAAACATATGTGAATTTTGCAATATAAAAGATACTTTGAGAAAAAGAGATCATGTTGATGATGTTATTTACTAGACACATATTTATTAAGTGTATATTACCCCAGACATGGTTCCATACTAAAAGGATAAGAATTGCATCTTTGAATCTTTCAAGTCTAGTATACATACTTTAACTTACTAGGCATTTAATGAATATCTTAGGAAATAAATTTTATTCAGTTGGAAAAAAAGGAAAAAAAAACTTATTTTGCTTTGTTGGTTGAGAGATTACTTCCTTCAACAAATACTGAGTAGTTTCCATTCATTTATTGAGTCATTCATTTAGTAAATATTAATCACTTAATATTAAGAGAAAAAGAAGTGGTTAACTATTTCAAGTTCTACTGAGAGAGCTGAAGATTGAAATATGTCTATTTTATGTAACACTTTAGAGGCTACTGGTAATCTTACAGAAAGGAAATAATTTGTCTTGTGGAGATTGGAACCACATTGGAATTACATGTTTTGAAGACCAATGAGATATCATTACACATCTATCAGATTGGAAAAAAATGTTAAGAAAAGAAAATCCAACTATTGATGAAGATATAGACACACTGGAATTTTCCTACACTGATATCAGGAGTATAAATTGGAACAACGATTAATGAGAAATTGTATACTATCTAATCTGGTTAATGCTATGCATATTTTAAGTTCAAATATTCTACTTCAGAATAAAAATTTCGGAAAACTCTTAAACGTGTACACAAGGAGACATACAAACAAATTAATTGAAGAAATTTTACTATACATATATTAAGAAAAATACATCTTAAAACATGCTATTCACTATAAAAGGCAAGATGCAGAGTTTTATTTTTACACGAAGTTTTAAAAATACACAAAATAGATTCACATATAGTGAAAGCTTAAAAAGATGTATAAATATAGTAATATTAAGAGAGGGAAGAAAGAGGATATCTGAGAGGGGAACCAAAGGAGCAAAAGATTTTACTATCTGCAATGTTTTATTTCAAAAGAAAGAACGAAAAAAGAAGAACGGAAAGAAGGAAGGCAGGCAGGCAGGCAGGCAGGCAGGGAGGGGAGGGAAGGAGGGAGGGAAGGAGGGAGGGAAGGAGGGAGGGAAGGAGGGAGGGAAGGAGGGAGGGAAGGAGGGAGGGAAGGAGGGAGGGAAGGAAGGGAAACAAAGAGAGAAAGAGAGAGAAAGAGAAGAAAGAAAGAAGAAAGAAAGAAAAAGAAAGAAAGAAAGAAGAGAGAGAAAGAAAGGAAGAAAGAGAAAGAAAGAAGAGAGAAAAAAGGAAGAAAGAAAGACAAGAAAAGGAAGAGAGAGGAAAGGAGCAAGAAAGAGGAAGAGAGAAAGAAATGGAGGAAGAATGAAAAAATAAAAAAAAGTTGAGCTGTTAAAACTAGATATTTGTGTACCTGAAGTTCTGTTTATTTTTAATATATAACTCTACTATGCTCTACTTTTATTGTATATTTGAAAATAATTCATTATGAAAGAAATATTAGGGTAAAAAAACTTGACACATGTGTAGGCAGGTCCTTTCAGCTTCCTTGAAGAGATTGGCCTGGTGCCAGAAAAGATGGTAGCATTAGAAGAGGAAGACTTTTGTATTGAATGGGGAGAATAAATGCTTTGTGGTGAGAAATCAGTACCTGAGAAAACAACCTTTCCCCAATTATGAGATACACAGAGTATGAGGCGGTGGGGGGAAACAAAAAGCAGTCCCCGCCTGGGGAAGCAGCCGTGTTAGGGGATGGCTGTTTCAGGTACAGCAAAATTATAGAACAAATATTCAGAGAAGAGACCGTCAATATGGAGTGGGTCGTACGCAAGTGAATACAATTTCTCTTTTGAGGATCCATCCATTGAACGCACTCAAGGCAGAGGTGTTCACAAAACACAACATTTTTCCAGGACGAACTTTGAGAAAATAGTTGAGAGACTAGGAAGCAAAGCAAGGCAAAACAAAGCAAAGCAGCAAAAGACACATAGAGTCAGAAGTGCTTTCTTTTCTTACATAATCTTGAAGGTTAAAATTAATGTATAGAATATGAGTGTTCTTGGACAATTAATAGAAAATCACAGACAGTGGGATCAGCGCCCCCTATCCGCAGCACGTCTTTTATCACTGTTAGAAGGCCATTAGAAGTAAGCTGCACCATTTTTGTCTTTGTTTCTCTTATCTTAAAAGGAAAACACACCAGGTAAAGCATATGCTAAAACAATCTCCATGAACGTGAAATACGTGTTAATTTTTTACATGACTACAAGTTGAACATAAACAATACATGTACGGATATTACACAAAATAAAATGGCTGATTGTATCATTAAAAGTAGCCTTTTTTGATTAAACATTTTTGATAGCCTATGATATTTTGGCAGACTTTTGATAAAACTTTTTTCATAGTTCTTTATTTTCCTAAGCTTAATTTATCTTTATGAAAGTCTGCTCTCAAAATATTCATTAGCAGATAACAATGGAAATTTATAGGGCCACTGGCCTAGAAGATAAACCATATTATTTCATAACCTGCCTCATACTGGAATCATTCCACAACTTAAGTGGAAATTATAATAACAATAGTGGCTACAATTCATTGAGCACTATTCTAAGTGCATTTCACTTCTTAACTTATTGCATCCTTATACATTTCCCAGGTATATACAATTGTTTCAATTCAAGGAAGAAATGAAAGAGGTGAGCACATTCCCAAGATGGTGTAGCTGTTGTGGCTCAGAGTAGGAATTAGAACCCATGTCTTTCTGATGCTAAGCCCTAACTTGCTATTGTACATCCTGTTTTAGTCAATGATGCAAGAGCAGAAAAGACAAGCTACCCTATGTTCTATTTAAAGAATTAGGTGACACTTAGAAAGTATTTTCACTGATCACTGTAGCAACTAGAGGCAAAATTATAGACACTGCTAGAAAATTGTGCTGATGGAAATGTGTGATGGCTCAGTGAGAAAAATGGCAATATAACATAACCTTAAATGGAAATTATATTCCTGTCTCAGTTTTCTTCTTTACAATTGATTTTGATATTGTTTTATAGGGAGACTTGCTCTGCAAATATCACAGCAATCATTGGCCAAAAGTAACACAATTCTGAGTGAATCCCTGGTAAAAGAATGATAATAGTCTCAATATTATGGGCATTTGTCAGGAGCATCATCCATAAAGACAATCCCCAAATGAACATAGTTAAGGCTTAGTTTTCTTGGACAATTAAAAACAGTAAAAAAAACAAACAAACTTGGAGACAATGGATTTTCTTTCCCATTGTCTCTATGAATATTAATCACCATTAAAAGTGACTCTTAGTTTCAAAATCTATACTTTGATAATGGATGCATAATAATGATATCACTAAAAGAAATCTTACTGCACACATACTTAGCTTCCCCTCAAAACTACTACAAAGTTTTCCTCAGGGCTTGATTTCTTCATTAAAATTGAGTATTATCTAATTTAAGCTATGCTGTTTATTGAGATCTTGGAAAGTAAAGTTGGTATGGAGAAGGTCTACAAGGTAAATAACAAAACGACAGAAAGTTTTGAAAACTCTGTACAGATCCATAACTTATACACAAACTACTCAGAATGTCGAATAATAATAATAATAACTCATTCAACAGTCAAAAAAATTATAGGTATACCCAGATATTTTACTGATTGAAACCTGGAAAAAGAAGGCAATTTTGTTCAAAGTAACAATGGCTGCAAAAATAAGATCAAGAGTTTGAGCTACTAATAATAAATCTCTCCTAAGTGGATTCCAGATGTCAGTCATTGTAACTAAGTCATGGCCAAAGGCAATTAATCTCTTAAAATGAGTGAGTAGTGAACAGTTCTTTGGACCTGAAAATAGACACATGATCTACACTTTGTAACAGCAGCAGCCGTCCACGTAGTCATAGTACTAGTAATAATAATGATAATACTGACATTCACCCACGAAGCGATGCTTTTAAGCAGAAAGCAAATGTGTCAGGTCCAAAAATTTTATCTTTAATAACTATAATCTTCTGGGGTTAGACAAGAATACTCAAAATACGTGACTCTACAGCCTGGGGATTTACTATTGATTATGTTTTTTAATCTTCTGTGGCCCATTTTCTTTTTAGTACTCTGTGCCTACACTTTAGGCCCCAGTGTGTTGTAAATGGTGTAAAGGGAAAGCTGTGTTTGATTAGGAAAAAATACAAACCATTTCTCTTATGATTTGTTAGCATTAATTTTCATTGCTTACTTGTGAGAATGACTCAGGTTTTGGTTTAATTATGTCTATTTTATGAGCTACTACAATAAGGGGACATGTTTTCTGCCTATATATATCTATATGAGATAACTTTCTTATAAAATGTATTCTGAGATAATATTCTGATCTTGAACTCATATCTTGGTCCTTAAATTGGCTCAATGAGATAAGAATAAAGGGAAATAGAATGAAAAAAATACTACAAAAATTGTGTTTACATAAAATATGTTTAATCTTGTTGCTAGTGTATCATCTTGACCGAGTTCACTTGCTGGTGGCGGGTGCTCAGAGTGTATCTGATGTCACTAACACCTTCCACTCCTATCACATGACCACTTTCCATACTACTGAAGTCTCTGCTTTCTGAAATACTTCTTTCAAGATCTCAGAAGTTTTTGCATATAATAAGCTCATGAATTTAATTAGTTTTTGTTTTAATATGTAGGTAATTTAGGTTCTCTTTTTTAGCTTCAACATTAAACAATTCTGTAATCACAGGAAATATTTATATTGAAGCTACCATAGGACTACCTTGCATACGAAAATTATACACTATATTATATATTATACAGTATATACACAGTATATATATTCAGTATATACACACAGTATATATAAATTATACAGTATATACATTCAGTATATACACACAGTATATATAAACTATACAGTATATATATTATCTATTTCCTACCTTGCATAGGAAAATCACACAGTATGTTTGAGGGTTGATGAAAATCTGACCTACAGATATGTACCAATGATTTTGCGTGTATACCTCTCAGCATCTGTTATTGGATGGTGAAAAAAAAAGTCAATGAAATAAAGAATAACGTCACAACTCAAATTTATTGAGAAATCTTACCTACTGATGAATTTGGAGACTTGTGCTTAGGAAGGAAAAACAATATTTTCCAGCCAAAGATAAACAATGGACATTCGAATAGTAGAATTTGGGCAGAAAAATTTATAGGAATAAGGATTGGAGGTTGGGATGATTTATTTAAACCATCAAGAAAGAGTGGCTTCTGGATGCATGTGTTTAATAAAAATGTATCCTTATTGAGACCATTTCAAAAAGGAGTCATTGAGTTTCTTTGCCTGAGCCACAGTCGCTTCCTAATTTTAGAATTCATAGGCATTTTAAGAATTCATGATTGATATAAAAATGTATTTGGACTGGATCCTAAGAACCGAAAAGATGTTTCTACTAGCAAATTAAACCATTGTTTCTACAAAGAACCACAGAACAACTAAATGGTAACATTATGATTATTGAAAAACATGTTTATTTTAATGAGGTGAAATGGTACCTGTGCTGGAGTCAAATTGGCTTGAAACTTAATTTTAACCTATCAATGGTAAGGGAATAGGTAGCATACTTTCATTTAAGCAGAGATAAACTGATCAGTAATGCTGAAATTGTGACTAATAGTAGAACACATTGAAAAGTAACACTTATATCACTATTGCAGAGTAACACTTTTACAGAAACATGTTAATTCAACTTAATTATCAATAGCAATTTATGTAACTGTTGAATATCGCATTTTATTAAATTTCGTTTTATAAAGAGCAGAAGAAGATATTTCTTATTGAAGTTTTTATTTAAATGGCATTTATTTCTTATGACATTGCAGGAAACTGAATTGCTTTTTGAAATAATATTAACAAAAATGCATAAATCATTTAATAATCATTTATTGTTCATTAATATTATTAAATAATCAACTGAATTTTAGAAGACTCAACAAATAAGTGTAAACATAAAATTCATAAGTGGTTGCCACAGGAAATGTTTACCTTATTTGTGTAATGTTATAATTGCTAAGAAGGACATGATGTGTATATTTGGAGTTATTATGTTAGTTACGCAGTAAAACTGACACTATGTCAAAAGAATAGTATGATGTATAAGTGGTTCAGTATAAGACACAGCCAAAACCCTAGGATTTTCCCTAGAGGTATGTGATGTATGTATAGCAGATGAAAACGCACAATAATTGTTATTAGCTGCACAAATGTTCATTAGGAGATAATCAATTACCACAGTTAGGGTTTTACAGTCATTTGCACAGTAGACCAGCAGTGGCATAAAGGTTACAAAGGAAGACACATATTAAGTTAAAGTCTGTGTATCTCGTTAAACTTGATTGTTCCTAACTGGATGTTCTCTAGCATTGTATGCAGCATATTTTACATAACTCACACAATATGTTGTGCCACTTCTTAGTGATAGGAACATTGATGTAGATTTCAAGGATAGTAATACTTTCCTCTAGTAATCAGTCTAAAGAGTTTTAATCAATCCTGTAGTAATCAATCTAAAGAGTTTTAATCACTTTCCTCTAGTAATCAATCTAAAGAGTTTTAATATATTTAATCAATATATTCTGCAGTTAGAACCTGACATGTTGGGATTAAGATAAAGTTCACCCTTTAGTTGTTGTGTTTTATAATCATATCTGCTTCTGTATATATTTTATCAGCAACAAATAATTTATTTTTGCTGTTCTGAAACAAGAGAAAACATTTATTCCACAGCCTTTGACCATATGTTTCACTTACCACATATATAATTCTCCCTCCATGATTCCAATGAAAAAGTTTTTACAGATGACACAGACAACATAATTAAATAGGTATAAATATAAAAGAAAAAAATGATAGCAGGGTAAACTTTATCTTATAGTTTATTTTAATCTAAAGCTGTTCAACTTGAAGAATAAAAGTGAGTATTTTTGAGGATAAAAGCGATTTTACTGGGTCAAAATAACATGCTGTAAGCCACTTTTAAAAGGAAATCATGCAATCTCATAGTTTCGCAAATAGGAATGTTTAGCTTATTAGTTACTATTTATTTTTTAAAATAGTTTTTCAACTTTACACATTGTTGAAAATATAAGCCACACCAATTAATAGGAACATCACTTTTAGTGACGTAAAAAACAATAGAAATAGACATACAGCCTGCATTAACAATGGCACAAAATGCTTAAGCCTTAAGACTTAGTGTTATAACCAGACAGAATATTTTTTACAAAGTTTTGCAGAGAGATGTCCATGCTGATAAAATAGGAAATCACTTTTAGTTCACACCCACTGTGGAAATTATCACAATGTTTACTCAAACAAAAGTAAAACCTCTTTTACTTCTTTTACATCTTCTTCATATATAATATATTTTTAAACTCTATTTAAAAATTGGAAGTTTGATCATCAACTTTAAGACAATAGGCTGAGCATGCATAATTAACTTTCCTTGCTCCCAACAGAAATTACAGTAAATATATGTTAAAGAGTGTATATCGAGTGTAATGTGCAGAAGGAAAGCAGAAACCACTAGCGGAAAAAGGATAGCGTTTCAGTAATGATTAACTGAGCAGTGGAAATAACAGCCAAGAAAACTCTTAGAAAATTTCTGCACTGTCCAAAACAGTCCTGTTTATTAGGCTCCAAACTCATGTTAGCAAGTGTGGAATGTGTGTGTGTGTGTGTGTGTCTGCGTGTGTGTCTGTGTGTATGTATGTGTGTGTCTGGGTCTGTGTGAAAGACCATAAAAAACTAATAGAATAATTAGCTACAGAACCCAAAGGTAATTGAACAACTGGAGGATATTTTTTAAAAATCTAATGAGTATCCTATGAGAGATTGAAGATGATAGTTTATTGAAGATGATAGTTTTCTTGTACTAAAATCAGTAGCATGCTGTAATGAAAGAGGATAAAAGAAAACGAGAGTAGGTTCTTAGGAATTAAAATATACATTTGTTAAAAAAAGAAACAAAATCCATTTTATGTAAAGATTAAAGAAGATAAGGTTTAGAAAATAGCTCAAATTATATTTTACCAATAAAAAGAATTTCATCCTCCAAGCATGATGGAATAAGAGAGGCAGATTTACATTTATCCTGTAAACAAATGAAACGCTGAACAAAATATATGAAGTAATTCTTTTCAGACATTGGGTTACAGGTGTTACAGGACTGTGACTCTTGAAATAAGGATGTAAAATCAGGTGAGTCACAGGATCACCCCAACTATCAATGTGTAGATACATTTCAGATAGGGGTACCCATAGGGATCTTGCTGAGTTTTAAAGACAATGATCAGACCTCAGGAAGCCACGCAGAAATCTGTATAGGATTCACCTTGAGTTTTGCTGAATACTAAAACCTTCATGTGTAAGGCAAAAAGCCATGATATTGACCTAAGAAATGCCAGACTGCTGAGACTTCAATGATTCCCAGTTTATGCAGGTAATAAGGCATTTAAGTTCTGACCACGTGGAGAGTCTTCATTGATCACTCAGATAATTTAGTAGAGATCCTGGAAGGGCCAAACCCTACTGTGGCTTGCCTATCCCTGGGGTGAATATATAAGACCTGGCTATCAACACTCAAAATCATGCCTCAGAAGAACAAATTGAACCACAAGTAACTTCACATATTACCAGAAAAACAATGGCATTTTTTTATTTAGAAGGAGACAGAAAAATTTAATATACAATAGCATAAAATCCACAATGTCCAGGATTCATAAAACAAGGGAAAAATAAATCAATCAAAATAGTTTTAGGAATGATAAAGTAACGGAATAAGGATGCAAAGTGTTAAAACAACTGTTATTATTATAATCCCATATTTAAAAGAATATATGAACATATAAGAAGAGAAATGAAATACTTAAAACAACAAAAGAACTTCTAGAGATGTAAAATGCATTATCATTTAAAACTTAACTGGATGGAATTAGCAGATGATTAAGAAGTGCCAAAATCAGAAAACTTGAAGACATAGCAGCGAAAAGTAGCCAAAGGAAAGCATAAGGGAAATAAAAAGATTAAAAAACAAACAAAAAATCCAAACAATCAATGGGTACTTGTGAGCCAATGTAAAGCAGGTTAACATATACCCACTATAATTTATGTATACTTGTATATACACACACATATATGTACTTTATGTATTTTGTATATATACGCATATGTATTTGTATATACATACATATATATTTTGTACATATATATTTGTGTATATATATTTGTATATATGTACAAAATATATACTTTTATACATATATAAGTATATATGTATGAAATATATACTTTATATATTTTGAAATTTGTGTATTTTAAATATATATTCTGAAATTTATTTATCTTGAAATTTGATGGAAACACTAGACCCATAGCCCTAAGAAACTCCAAGTAGCCCAAGTAGACAAAAACAAATGAGCAAACAAACCAAAAAAACAAAAACCAAGGCAGTTTCTAATTAAAATCTTAGGAGCAAATAAAATTTAGTAAAAATAAAATGAAATCTTCAAAAGTCTCAATCCAAAAGAAGGCAGGAAAGAGGAACAAAATGATAAGTTAATAGATAGTAATAGCAAAATTATAGATTTAAAAGTAAATATATGCATAATTGCATTAGATTCAAATAATCTAACCATTCCAATTAAATGGAAAATATTTTTAGACTGAATAAAAACCCAAGGCCAAATTATATACTATACCTAAAGAACTCGATTAAATATGAAACATTAAGACTAAAAGAAGAGGAAAAGTATCCAATGCATACACTGATAACAAGAAGGCTGGAGTTACTAAATTATCATTAGAAAAAACAGAATTTAAAAGAATGAATATTACCAGAAGTTATAAGGGACATTTCATAAAAATAAAATGGTAAATTCATCGAGAAGACAGACATAACCCTGAAAGTATATGTCTCTAGTAACAGGGCTTCAGAAAACCTATAGCAAAAACTGAAAAACTGCAAATAGAAATAGATACACCCACTAATTATATTTGAGAACTTTCACACTTCTCTTTTATTATTTAATAGAACAAGTTGGCCTGAAAAAAATTAACAACTAGCTAAATAATTTGCAATTATAGACACATTCATACACAAGAAAAGTTCACACTCTTTTGAAGGGCACATGAAATATTCACCAAAATAGAACATATGCTGGGTTTTTGTATTAGAGTTCTTCAGAGAAATAGAAGTAATAGGTTCTCTCTGTGCGTGCATGTGTCTCTGTGTATGTGTGTATTTGTGTGTGCAGAGAAAGGGAGACATTTATTTTAAGAAATTGACTCATACAATATTGTGGAGGCTAGCAAGTCCAAAATCTGCAGAATAGGTTCACATGCTGGGTATTCAGGGAAGAGCTACTGTTGCAGCTCCAGTAGTATAAAGACAGGCAGCTGGCAGAATTTCTTCTTCTTTAGGAGAGGCCAGTATATATTTTTTTGCTCGAAGGCCTTCCGCTAATTGGATGGGTCTCGTTCACTTTATGGAGGGTAATCTGCATTACTGAAAGTGTACTGATTTAAATGTTAATCACATCTAGAAAAAAAAAATACCTTCACAGAAACATAAAGAATAATGTTTGACCAAATATTTGGGTGTTATGGTCTAGCCACATTGACAGATAAAATTAAGCATCACAGCCATAAAACAAGTTAAATACATAAAAAATGATGGATATCTTACAGAGTATATTAGTATACTCTCTAAGCAGAATAGACATAAATTATAAATAAAGAAAAAATAATCTGAAAAACGCAAAATATTTAGAAATCAAATGACACATTTCTTAATAACTCATGGCTCAAAAAAAAGCAAAAAGAAAATTAGAAATGGTTTTGAAGTGAATAAAAATTAATACATAAAATGTAAAAATTTCTGTGGCACAGTTAAAACAGTGATTAGAAGAAAATATATAGCACTAAATATTTTTTTAAATTTCTAAAAAAATTATCTAAGTGTACATCTAAAGAAAATAGACAAAGCTGGACAAATAAATATAATACAAGTAGAAAGAAAAGAATCATAAAGATTAGAGTGTAAATCAATAGAATAGGAAATAAACTAACTACAGAAAAAAATCAGTGAAGCAAAAGATTTTTTTTAAATAAGCAAATAGCATTAGTACACCTCTAGCCATATGGGTTAAAAAAGAATACAAATTACCAATATTAGGCATGAGAAGAAGACACCATGATAGATTTCTAAGATATTAAAGGGTTATAGGGGACTATCATGAGCAACTGTATGCTAATAAAGTTAGATGAATTTTTCATATTTTATGACAACCATAAATTACCAAAAGTGACTCAAAAAGAAATGAAAAATTTGAATAGAGTTATATCAAATGAAAAATGTGAATGTTTAATTTCAACATTCCCACAAAGATTTTAGGCCCAGATGACTTCACTCATTAATTCTTTCAGATTTATGGAAGAAATAATGCTAATCCTACATGGTATCTTTTTAAATATAGAAGAGGAGAGGTTTATCAACCTATTAATGAGTTTGAAATTGCCCTGATGCCAAAGCATGCTGCCTATCTCAGTAGTATATTTACAGGAAGCCAAATATTGTTGCTGTTCTAGAGCTTAGAAAGTAATTAGATCAAAATAATCTCAATAAATAGTATACTTAAAAACCTGTGAAAATATACGTGATTTTCTAATTAAAAAAAAAAAAACCCTGAACTTACAAATCTAAAAAGCAATTAAAAAGGTAGTAATAGAAAGTAAAGTTAAAAAAAAAATAGACTTGCATCCTCTGAAGCCACAGCCTGAGCTCTAGGTTGGCCCCTTTTAGCCATGGCTGGAGTGGCTGGGATGCAGGGCAACAAGTCCCTAGGCTGCACACAGCATAGGGACCCTGGGCCCCGTCCATGAAACCATTTTTTCCTAGGCCTCCAGGCCTGTGATGGGAGGGGCTGCTGTGAAGACCTCTGATATTTTTCTCAATGTTTTGGGGATTAACATTTGGCTCCTTGTTACTTGTGTAAATTTCTGCAGATGGTGGCTTGAATTTCTCCTCAGAAAATGGTTTTTTCTTTTCTATGACATTATCAGGCTGCAAATTTCCCAAACTTTTGTGCTCTGCTTCCCTCATAAAACTGAATACCTTTAACAGTACCCAAGTCACCTCTTGAATGCTTTGCTGCTTAGAAATTTCTTTCACCAGGTACACTAAATCATCTCTCTCAAGTTCAAAGTTCCACACATCTCTAGGACAGGGCAACATGCAGCTAGTCTCTTTACTAAAACATAACAAGAGTCACTTTTGCTTCAGTTCCCAAGCAAGTTCCTCATCTCCATCTGAGACCACCGCAGCCTGGATTTATTGTACGTATTGCTATCAGGCTTTTGGTCAAAGCCATTCAAGAAGTCTCTAGGAAGTACCAAACTTTCCCACATTTTCTGTCTTCTTCTGAGCCCTCCAAACTGTTCCAACCTCTGCCTGTTACCCAGTTCTAAAGTTGCTTCCAAATTTTCAGGTATCTTTCCAGCAATGCCCTACTGTACTGGTACCAATTTACTGCATTAGTCTGTTTTCATGCTGCTGATAAATACACATCCGAGACTGGGAAGAGAAAGAGGTTTTATTGGATTTACAGTTCCACATGGCTGGGCGGCCTCAGAATTACGGTGGGAGGTGAAAAGCACTTCGTACATGGTGGAAGCAAGAGAAAAATGAGAGAGATACAAAAGCAGAAACCCCTGATAAAACCATCAGATCTCGTGAGACTGATTCACTATGAGGACAGTATGGGTGAAACCATCATACTGTTCCCACCAGGTTCCTCCTCCCACAACATGTGGGAATTATGGGAGTACAATTTGAGATGACACTTGGGTGGGGACACAGCAAAACCATATCATGCCAGATACCCTAAATCATCTCTCTCAAGTTCAAAGTTCCACAGATCTCTAGGACAGGATAAAAAGGCCACCGATCTCCTTGCTAAATTATGGCAAGGATCACCTTTGCTCGAGTTCCCAGTAAGTTTCTCATCTCCATCTGAGACCTCCTCAGCCTGGAGTTCATTGTCCATATCACTGTTAGAATTTTGGTCAGAAGTATTCAACAAGTGTCTAGAAAGTTCCAAACTTTGCCACATCTTCTTGTCTTGTTTAAGCCCTCCAAACTCTTGCAATCCCTGCCCATTACTTAGTTCCAAAGTCACTTCCACTTATTCAGGTTACCTATAGATCAGCATCCCATTTGTGGTACCAATTTTCTCTATTAGTTTGCTTTCACTCTACTATAAAAATACTACCTGAGACTCGGTAATGTATAAGTAAGAGTTTAATTGACTCACAGTTCTACATGGCTGGGAGGCCACAGAAAACTTTTAACATGGCAGAAGGCAAAGGAGAAGCAAGGCATGTTTTACATGGTGGCAGGAGAGAGAGAGTGAGAAAGTAGTGCCACACTTTAAAACCATCAGCTCTAGTTTTATAGTGACAACACATTCACTATCACAAGAACAGCAAGGAGGAAACAGCTCCCGTGATCCAATCACCTCCCACCAGGTCCCTCCCTTGACATGTGGAGATTTCAATTTGAGATGAGATTTGAGTGGGGCCACAGAGCCAAACCATGTAATATGTGTGTATATATACATATGTATATAAATATATATGTATATAAATATATATGTATATAAATATATGTATATAAATATATATGTATATAAATATATGTATATAAATATGTATATATATTTATATACAGTTTATAAAAATAGTAAGATATTTTTAATTCTCATAAACCAATTTTGGTCCCCCTGGGGGAAATATTATCCTATTGAAAGGCATGATTAATAATATGAGATGATTTTGAGTAATTTAAGCCTTTCCAAAAAACATAATCCATTCCAGTTAAAACTAGTCATTACATATATATATTATAAATATATAACATGTATATTTTATTAGACCATAAAAGAATGTTTGAATTATTTTTATTTTTCTAAGAAATAGTTTTTATGTAACTTACCTTTGTTTCTTGGTGAGGCACACTGAGTCTTAGATATGAAGTGCGTGTGAAAACAAAAACATAAATGTGACTATAGCATTGTAGTGCTAACTTTTTCTTCTTACCTAGAGAAGAGTCAAGAGAGACTTTTGTACAATGTGCTTTTTGAAATTCAGTGTCTGATAATCTTGTAATGATAGAAAAAAATAAGTGAGGCTAAAATGACTGAAATTGAGAAATTTCGGCAGCTGATAACAAGGTCTTCAACATAAGTAATAGCCATCAAAATCAGTGGGGATCATGGGCCATGGCCCCCTATATCAAAATCATCTGGACTGACGATTAAAATTAAAGATGCTTAGAACTCTTCGCAGACCTAGTAAATCAGCCTCCTTTCAAAGCCGAATCTAGAAGTCTACATTAAAGCAACAACAATACTGTTTCTCCTGGAAACTACATTTACTCTAATCTTACGTACAAATGCTGAAATTAGTGTAAAAAATTCCCAGCCATATCTGGCTTAGAATTTACTAATTCTCTAACGAGGAATAAAAGAAAATTTCTATAAAACACTAAGATATAGTATCTATAATCTGTGTAGAGTATTTTGCTCAAATTCATGTTGAAGGAAGCTGCTTGACGTGCCATGGTGTATTAGGTTCTTCTTGCATTGTTGGAGGCCAAGGCAGCGGGATTGCTTGGCACAGGAGTTTGAGAACAACCTGAGCAACATAGTGAGAACTCATCTCTACAAAAGAGAAATTAAAAATTAACCTGGTATGGTGGTGCATGCTTGTGGTCTCAGTTACTCCAGAGGCTAAGGTAAGAGGATTGCTTGAGCCCAGAAGGTGGAGGTTGCAATGAGCTGAGATCATGCCAGTGCACTTCAGCCTGGACGACAGAGCAAGACCCTGTTTTTTAAAAAAGAAAGAAATACATGAGATTGTGTAATTTAAAATGCAAAGAGGTTTTAATTGGCTCATAGTTCTGCAGGCTCTACTAAAGCATGATGCTGGCATCTGTGCACCTTCTGGGGAGGCCTCAGGAAACTTACGATCATGGTGGAAAGCAAAAGGGTAGAAGGCACAGTCACCTGGCCAGAACAGGAGCAAGAGAGCAAAAAGGGAGATGCCACCAACTTTTAAATGACCATATCCCATGAGAATTCTCTCACTATTGTGAGAACAGCACCAAAAGGATGGTACTAAACCATTCATGAAAAGCCACCCACATGACCCAATCACCTCCCACCAGCCCCCACCTCTTACATTGGAGATTACGATTTGACATGAGATTTGGCGGGGGATACATATCTAAACTATACTACACGGCATGTGTTCACCGGGCTATTCCATCCACACTGAAGCCCGGCAGGTTGACCAAGTCTTAAAGATTAGTCAGGCTTACTTACTCATGCCTATATACACTACCTATAGCATAAGTTTAATTAATCACTCAAAAATCACACATTGAAAATCTATTATGGTATATAACATATGATATTAGTATATTATATATACTAATAGTTATCTGATGTTCTGTTACAAAATTATATTACAAAATATAACAAATAGTCAAGAGATAAGATCACTCTTGAAATATATGGTACGCTGTTATTGACGAAATAGCTAAAGGAATTTATTTTTTTCTTCTCAAAAGCAATACCTAAAGATTAATTTAAAAACAGTAGTTAAGTAGTTGGTTCAAGGTTGAATGAGAACAAAATAAGGCGTGGCTATCTATGATTTCCTTTTTAGCTTCTATGGAATAGAATAACTAAAATCATAGATAGCTATTAAACGGCACATAAAAATATTCCTGAGAACAACAGAAGCCAAACGTAGGGAACATTCTCTGGATAAAGAAAGAAATGGAACAAAATATATTAATAAAATTGTCCTTCCCTGCAAGTGAGAAATTAGACTAAATGTTTCCTCTTTACAAGCGTTGTTGGCATGACTCCACCTAACACTAGTTGTTTTCCTATATTGTACCAAAAAGTAAATGCCTTAGGAAGGAAATAATTGATAACATTTAAGAATAGTTAAAATTTTGCTGGTGTACAAGTCTAATGGTTCAATAGAACTATTAAATATTTGGGTTAATATTTTTCTTATGATCATGTGATTCCAATATAAATTATGCAGCTGAAAAGGCTGATAGCTCTGGCACACAAACATTTACCCCCAGTGCTGTGATTTTACAGGTGTTATGATGTGATGCTACAACTTTATATCATTTTTATACTTTTAAATTTTTATATGTTTAAAAAAATACTTTAATCCAACATCTTTTGACAATTTTGCTTTGCTATTCACTAACGTGGATGAAGTTTCAGGCATTTTGAACTTTTACCTTCCCCAGGGGTTGTCTGGGGCTTGGACAGCTGAGACTTTTTTATTTTTGAGGGGCCAGGAATATACTAAATCATGTATTTGATTTAAAGCTCTGAGGTTTAAAATAAAGTGTGAGACTCTTAGTGCTAGGGAGCTTCTCAGCATGAGCAAAATTTAGTAATAATAGAATGGATGAACCACAACAGGTCCGAAGCTTAGCATAAGTAAGTATGCAAGATCTTGTATGCTTATTCTAACTTCTTTATTTTGGAAATGAACCAAGAACACCCTCCGCTGGGGGATTACCAGTATTCAGTAACTCAGTAGTGGTGAGAAAAATTATGAGAATCTGATTGCCATGTAACCTTCTTAGCTGTTAGCCCCAATTGCCATCACCATGCAGTTTCAAGAGTGTTTTCAGTTCACAGCAACTCAGGTTTCCAGTTTGTTCATGATTCTCAAAATGATTCAAAAGACTTCTTTCTAAGTGTATTTTCCATTAATATGATGTATCTTTAACTCCTTTTCTTTTTACTGTGCCTGCCTTCTCAGTAGGAACTCTTCTGTCAGACATCCAACAAAATCATATTTTAATCACATTTATAATGTCCTCCTGTAGTTGGGGAATAGCAGACATTGAACTGACTGACTTAAAGGTGAAAGAGAAAATTAGGCTTTGCCTCCCTTAAAGCAGGAGTACATTCCTACCATAATGACATTTTCAGATTGCTCTGCACTTATAAATAACACCAGTTCACATCAGGTATATGCACTAGGCAGTCCTTCTCCAAGTGATGAAACAAATTCTTCTCCACACATTCAACAATCCAGTATCCAATTCTTTTATTTCTATTTGTGACCTATAACTCAAACATGCCAGAGTCTGTATGTAAAGTAATTAAAATGAAATAGAATTGAGGTTAAATTAGTCCCTTTGCAAAGGATCCATTTTGGCAGTATAAATAACATGTAACAGATTTGTGTTAGATGCACAAAATAGGCAGAAATTTCAGAAAAGATAACTTATTTTATATATTAGCCTAAGTTAAACTAAGAAATAGAGGAAAGAATGAGAGTAAGAAAGTGTGTGTGTGAGTGTGTGTGTATGTGTGTGAAAGAGAAAAAGAGAGAAGGAAGAGATAAGAGAGAATAAGTTACCTAAGAGCATTGGCTCTGTAAAGTTTAGTGGATAAAAGATTTGAACCAAGTAAGAGCAAATTTTTAAAAAATTAGCACTTTTTATGGAAGAAAACCCATAATCCTAGACACTGAGACATCACTGAAATTGCTCCATTTTGATATTCTGTGAAACAGAACTAATGATTTCAAAAGCTCGAGTCTTTCCTGTATCTTACAAAAAGAAAGGGGTGGAGAAGGAAAATCAGATCAAAGGAAAAGGATGAGAAGTTCAGTAATCATTGAACCTTAGGAAATCAGGAACCCCAGAAAAAAATCAAACCTGAATGTACATGGCACAGAGAGCAAACAACATTCACAGTTTCATTTGTTAATGCTATGTAACTCATGTATCTACTATTAGATACATGAAGAGATATATCTTATTTCAGAAAAAAATGAGATTAAGCATTAATTATCATCAGAACTTCAGTTTAACAAATTTTCTTCTTTTTCTTTTCTAGACTGTTCTAATAAGCTATTAGTTGCCATTTGGAAGTCAATAACAGCCTTTACAAGTATATAATCATATATGTTATTCTGGGCTGCTATGACAGAATACCACAGATTAACAATAGAACAGTGACTTAAACAATATAAAATTGTTTCTCACAATTCTAGAGGCTGGGAAGTCCAAAATCAAGGCCAGGAAGATTCAGTGTCTGGTGAGGGCCTACATCATAGTTTGCAGGTGGCTATCTTCACCTTGTATTCCCATTTTGTCTAGAAAGTTATCATCTCTCTCATGTTTCTCTTCATAAGGGCACTAAACTCTTTGTTGAGGGCTCTGTCCCTATGACCTAATCACCTCTCAAAGTCCCCATTTCCTAATTCATCACAATGGGAGTTATTATTTCAATATAGGAATTTTGTGGGGACACAAATATTTGGTCCATAGCACATGATTTTTAATAGTTATAATTCTTATCATTCGGGCAATACTTTATAATAGATTTTTAGCTTTAGAGGCAGAAATGATATCGTGTTTTACTGCTGACCCATAGATGGGTTAGAATTTTTAAATTAATGACTAATTTGTGAAGACTTTATAGTAACTAATTATTCCCCATGTATCTATATAAAATCTGCAAGCAGCTTGGGACTAGTAATCATGTTTTACAATTTTTCATTGTTGTTTCCATGACAACCCCCATAGTGCAAGATAAAAAGTGGGGATTTATGAAACATATTGCATTCTCTATTAGAATAAAGATCTAGTATTATAACAAATAGATAAAGGAAAAAACTTTAATATGCATTTCTTATTGAATTATTTCCCAAAAATATGCTTCTGATCTTAAAAAATAATTAAACTTACACATCCAAGCAAGCTGGAGTAACAGGAAACAAATTTACCTCTTTGCCTGAAATAAAAAACTAAAAAACGATACAGAAGAAATTATGAAACAATGGTTTTTATACATGTGAAAATAGCTGGTGCAAGATAATAATTCCCAAGAGAAGGGAAATTAAGTTATGTGGAACATTTATCCTAGGCTAATGGCTAGAAAGTGTTTTCAATTCACAGTTCAGAGAGAGGAAACACACAACACACAACACATACACACACACACACACAGAGAGAGAGAGAGAGAGAGAGAGAGAGAGAGAGAGAGGTCCTAGCAGTTACCCAAAGTGAATAAGATAGAGTTTTAAGTCCTGGGAGGTCAAGGCAGGTAGAATTCATAAGATAGAGTATTGCAGAAAACATTCCGCAAAGAGAATGTTATAGAAATCTTCAGAGTGATCCTCATTAGTCTTTGGCTGAATACAGATTAATAGATGGATATATGGAGACTGAGTTCAGAAAATGAAACAACTGAAAGGATGAGAGGCCCAATTCCACAGAAAGAACACTGGACTGAGAGTAGTCTGTGTTCTCACCTGCCATAGGTGTAAAAATACCTGTAAATTCCTGAGATGTTAGTAAGAATACTCAGATGGGTATAGCCTCATTAGAGCAGAAAAATATCCTTAGGGTAAGGGCTACTCTGAGTCTACCTAAGAAAGCTTATATCAAGCATTAAAAGGATCAAAGTGTTCCCAAATAACTTAACTCTATCCCAGAACAGAGTTCAAGAATATTTATAGAAAAGAAAAATATCTAACAGCCAACGATGTAAGATTCCAATGTCTGTCATCAAATACAAAAATTGCCAGGAGTGCAAAGAAGCAGGAAATACAGCTCACTATGAGAAAAAATATAGCAATTAATAGAAACAGACATGAATTTTATAGGCAATATCATTAATAGGCAAGGGCACCAAAATATTTATTAGAAGTATGTAAGATATGTTCAAGAATATAAAGAAAAGTTTATGCAGAGGAATGGAAGACATAAAACATAAAAATTAAGCTTCTAGGATGAAACCTAAAATATATGAGATGGAAAATATATTGAATAGAATCACGCCTGATGAAGCACTGGAAAAGAAAAGGTTATTGAAATTGAAAACATGCCAGATATTATGCAAAATAAAACAGAAAAATAAATTGAATATTAGTAAATTCTAGGAAAACTTTAATTAAGCTAATATAGTAATTGGAATCCCCGAAGGAGGTAAGAGAGAAGAGGAACAGAAAAAAATACGAAGATACAATCACTGAAAATTTCCCAAATTTGATGAAAACCATAAACCCACAGATTCAAGCTCAATGATCTCCAAGTCTGTAAAACAAGAAGAAAACCACAAAGCAACCCTAATGAAGTTACTTAAAACCAGTAATGAAGAAAAAATCTTAAAAACAAACAGGAAAAAATACATTATCTAGAGTATCAAAGATAAGAATGATAGCATACTTCTTGGCAGAAACAATATAAGCTAGAATACAATGGAGAAACATCTTTAAAGTAATGAAAGAGCAAAACTGACAATGTAGAATCGTATACCCAATAAAAATAGCTTTCAAAAGTAAAGGTAGAAAGAAAAAACATATTTAAAAAACTGAAATAATGTAATCTTATCAAAGTTGAAATAATTTAATGTTATTATTAATATTAAATATTAATATTTAATAGTATCAATTATAAGCAATATTAAGAAAGTCTATTTAGAAGAAAAAATAATATCAAATGGAAATCTGAATCTGCATAAAAGATTAAAGAACACCAGAAATGATAGATACAGATAAATACAGACATAAAATTTTAATTTCTATGTAATAACTAACTGTTGAAAGAGAAAATAGGAATGTATTGTAATGTTTGTAAGATACGTAGAAGTAAAATTGTGAGAAAAATAGCACAGATGTCATAAATGGGACTACAACTTGTCCCGTTGTAAGTTTTTTACACTCTATATAAAAAGATGCAAAATTCTGTAAAAGGAGATTGTGATGAATTCAAGAGATATACTATAAACCATGAAGCAACACTAAAGTACCATGACAAAAATTTACAACTACTAACTAGTAGAAGAAAATATTGAATCATAAAAATATTTAATTAATCCTAAAGGTGACAGAAGTAGAGAAAAACAAAGGAACAAAAATCATATAGGCTCACCAAGTCTAGAGATCTAATGCGTAACATGAGGACAATAGTTAATAAAATTGTACTGTACTAGCAATTTCTGCTAAATAAGTAGATTTTAGCTGCTCTTCCCACAAAAAAGGACAGCTATGTGAGATAATGGATATGTTAATCTGCTTCATTATAGTAATCATTTTACTGTCTATCTGTCTCTCGTAACATCATGTTGTACACCTTAACATACACAATAAAGTTTATGTTTAAAAAATTTTAAACATTGTTTTTTTTTTTTGAGACAGAGTCTCGGTCTGTCACCCAGGCTGGAGTGCAGTGGCGTGATCTTGGCTCACTGCAACCTCTGCCTCCAGGTTCATTCGATTCTCCTATCTCAGCCTCCTGAGTAGCTGGGACTACAGGCGCCCACCATTACACCCAGCTAATTTTTGTATTTTTAGCAGAGACGGGGTTACACCATGTTGGGCAAGATGGTCTCGATATCTTGATCTCATGATCCGCCTGCCTCGGCCTCCCAAAGTGCTGGGATTACAGGCGTGAGCCACCGAGCATTGCCAAAAAATTTAAAACATTTTAAAAAGATTATGTGGGACAAGTAAAAACCAAATAGTAAGATAGCAGTTTTATGCTTAACCATATTAATCTTGACAGTAAGTGAAAATAGTGTGTCATGATTAAAAGGAAGATAATTTTAGATTGAATACAAAAGAAAAACCTAACTACATGCTGCCTAAAAGAAATCCATTTTAAATATAAAGATAAAATAAGTAAATGGTAAAGGAATTTAAATATATATACCGTAGCTAATACTAATTAAAATAAATTAAAATCATGCTGGAGTGGCTACATTAATATCAAACTATGTAACTGTGAAATTATATATATATATATATTCTTTAGAGAGAGAGAGAGATAATAGATGATAGATAGATAAATAGGCAGATAGACAGATCTTTGCCCTTGCTTCCTGAAACATAGCTTTTAAAACTCTTCCAGGTAGTGGTGTGGGAAGAATCCATTGATAAAATTTTTCATCTTTGATCCTGGGTTTCTGTTACAGAGTTACAGAATTTTTTTGAACTTCTGGATTGATAGGAGTGTCTTTTGTTCTAATGGTTCTTGATGACTCTTGGTGGGCTCTTAGATGGGAGCTCATTACCAGAAAGGCCAAGCCATAATTAGAAGTTGGGAATTTTCAGCCCCACTTTTCATGCGCTTTTGGAAGAAGAGAGAGGCTCGAGATTTAGTTAATAATAGATTATGCCTATGTGATGAAGTCTCCATGAAAATCTGTAAGTTGAAGGGAGTGTAGAGAGCTTATGGGTTGCAGAACATGTGGAGGTGCTAGGAGGGTTGGGGATGGAGAGCAGAGGTAGAGATTTTAAAGACAGGTGTGAGGGAACTTGCGCCCACACAGAGATGGGCTCTGATGTGCACACACAGTAAGAGCTCAAATAAGTCCTTGCGCCCATGTGATGACCATTGGAGCTGCTCCCTCTCCCAGGCAACAGCTAGTCTCCATCTGTTCTTGCCTTATGTCTTTTTAAGAAGTCCCTGAATAGAAAAGTCTTATGCTTAAGCTCAAACAGGGTGTTCTTTATTAGCTGAACTTTGGAACAAGAGACAGAAAAAGAGCTGAAGTCATGTACCTCAAGCCAACTCCATAATTCATATGGGCACAAAATATTCCAGAGATCACAGCAGTTCAACCTACACATAGCAGTAACTCACCAAGTCAGGTTTTTTAATTATCTCAAAAACGTGAATCAACACTGAGTACTATCAAAAGCAAAATGAATGTACATTAATCACAGAATATTTTAGTCACATGGCATCTTTCATCCCAGAAAAGGTCACAACCCACGGGTCTGTTTCTCATCACACTTAACCTGAGGAAACAAGAGAGCAAGTAGCTTTGAAGAGATTGAGTGGGAAAATGTTGAGTGTTTAATCTAGACAGGGCTACACAATTGTTGCAAAAAGCAAATGCTTTCTCTTACTGGGTCTTGTTTCTAGAGTTGCCATATTTGCTTCCCCCAGTGATAAAGAAATGGACAACAGCTTATATGTATGTTCATTAAGAACATGGGTGAAAAATAAGTCTTGAGAGAAACTTATAACTAGTATATTTTATAGTATATACACTATAGTATATACCAGAATATTTTTATAGTATATATATTATAAAATATACTACCTAATAGAATATTATTAAAATTATTATTATTTCTGCCAAAAATGAGCATGTTTACTATACTGAGTAATTGATTTATTATTTCTGGCAAGACATTCATGGGAAATCAAGCACACTATGCATCACTCATGGTACTGATGAACTGATGATTTAGACTAAACAGATCATTATTACCTTTTCTTGCTCTTCAAACTGGGGTCTGGGTAAAATATTATCTATTTCTTTCTACCTTCATGGTAAAATGAGCCAAAGGAAATATTGAGGCATAATAGAAAAATGCTATTCTCCTGAGGCATTACATTTTCTACAATAAATATTATCAGATTGTTTTTTCAGATAAAAGCATTTATTTTCAAATACTCACTAAAACTTTGTACTTTTAAATATTTACTCCAAGCCTTCTGCAAATAAAGAAGTATTTTCCCTCAGTAAATCAAATTCTCTGTTGAGTTTCTGAATTGCTTTCATTACTTATACATATTAGAATTTCATTCCAGGATTTCATTGTGAAAAAATTATTGAAAAGTATTTGAAAATTGTTCTATTAAAACAAAGATGCATGTGATAGTAGAAAAAAAAGCATATATTCATTTGCTTTTACAGGTCAATGAAAATTTGAAAGAAATTTTGAGTGTTATAGCTCTTTTATAATTTGTCTAGTGGGCTTTCTGTTTTTTACGAGAAAGTCCTCCCAAAAAATTGTTGAAAAAAAAGAAATTGTGTGCTTATCCCCAAAATAAATAACTCACTCTTCTCAGCCTTTTATTATTCTGAGTGAGACTTCATTTGAATTTTTTAAATAAAAGCAGAAAACTATGATTCTTTAGTAAATGTGGGGATAAAACAGTAGGTTGGCTACATATTTATTCTAAAATATTTAATGGACCCTTACCCTGATGTAATTTAATATTTATTTCCTCTGTGGTGATGGTGATGTCATAGTGAGGTAGGGGACCAGTAGGACTTAACTCCCGGACCAGATTGAAAACTGGCTAAAGCTGACAAGGGGCCCTGAAAGCAACCCCTGCTTCTTGTTGCTGCCCATCAGCATAAGACATTCCCACCAGCGCCATGACAGTTGACAAATTCCATGGCAACACCCAGAAGTTACCGGCCATTTTCTAGAGATTTCTGAATAACCCATGTCTTAATTTGCATGTAAATAAAAGTGGGCATAAATACAGCTACCTAAAACCCATAGAAGTACCCCTAGGCTCCTTTTCTCAGTGCAGTGCCTATGAGCTAGCCCTGTTCTGCAATGAGCAGTCACAGAACTGTAACACTGCCACTTCAATAAAGCTGCTTACTTCTACCACGAGCTTGCTTTTGAATTCACTCCCAAGTGAAGCCAAGAAGCTGCCCTACATCACTGGCATGTCAACCAGTAGCTTAAGAAGAGGTGGCGAAAGGCAGCGAGGTAGGGAGAGTGAACAAATGATGAGATGTCAGCAATAGGAGATGGTCAGCAAAGCAGGAAGGCAACTGGCAACCCAAGCTCTGAGGGTTGTAGTATTGAGTCTGTAACATCAAAGAGCTGCTAATACTGAAGAGCTGGAACACTAACCAAAGGCTCTTTTCAGGGCCGTCATCTTTCCTGGCAGGTGGTGGAGCCAAGCTAATGGGCAAGTGGCCACACTACTGCTGCCTTGTGGAGGACTCACTGTTCTGGCTGGTGAGTGATGGGTCTGCACTGTGGTCTACCCGTGGCAGCTGAGCCTATCCAAGCTGGGGGGTACCTGAGGAGACCATCACCCAGTTCTCATGTTGGAGACTGGTTGACACAATTTTGGCTCTTGCAGGTGAGTGTCCTCTCTGCCACCCCCTTCAATATCAGGTGAACCAGGAAACAGAACCTCTGTCTAGGTGATCAATTTAAAGTCCCCGATCATTTGGGTGCCCTGGAAAGAGGCACATTTTGCCCCATCCCTCAATCCTTTATTCTCTAATGCCATTTTATTATTCCACCAGCCATTTTATTTTCTGCCCTGGATGTGTATTTCATTTGCAGCAATTTTGTTTTCACCCCCTGCAAGCTATATTTTGACAAATGTTTAAGGCAGGACCTTTATTTGTGAGAGGTGCCCCAGTTTATTGACTCTAGGACACTGGAGTTATGTTGTTTTGTGACCCCAACTTGGCATTTGGGGCTCACTGTTAGCCCCCACTGGATGTTCTGGAGTTTTCAGCCTTTGGTGAGGAGACACTCATTGGCTCTTACTTGGTTGCTCTGGGTTTTTTGGCAGTGGTACTGTTGTCCACCCTGCTGGATGTTCCAGGATTTTCAGCACTGACATTCCCTCTAGAATTGAGGGGAATTTCCCCATTCCCTTTGGGGAATCTTGGTGTCACCTTTTTTGGCCTGAAGTTAGAAGTTGTTATTTTCTCTAACAGCCAGTTGTGGGCCCCTCCCTTGTGCTGTCTTCCTTTCTGTCCAATAAACTGCCTTGTTCAAGCCCATCTTGGTTAAAGGGGCCAGGGTTTTTGGTTTTCTTTTCAGTTTCTCTGCTACTGGGAGAATTCCATGGCAAGTCAGGGTCTTCAATGTCTCCCCTTGAATAATGTTGTTCACCCCTTCCCTTTCTCCCTTCCACAATCACCTTCTGTTTCTTTTGGTCCCTCTTTGTGAAAACTAAGATGCTTGCTTTTCTCTCTGCAGCATTTAGATTCATCATTCTACTGCCCACTCATAGTGCATAATCCATTTTTGTAAAGCTTTGTTACTTATACTTACACTTTCTTTGCAGAAGATGGGAATTTAAAATGGAAAATAACTAGGCTTTCATTAGACTTAGGCAAACTAAAAACAATTTCTGTAGAGAACCTTATTTCATATGGATACAACAGTGAGCATCTTAGAGGATTTGCCACTAGTGCATCTTTGAGGCAACTGGAGCAAATTCAAATTAGATGGTCTAAAGAGGAAAAAAAAACAAAAACATTTTCTATTGCAACACTGTTTGGGTCCAATACAAATTGGAGCACAAGAGGTTGGCCTAAACAAGGTTTTTAAAGTTATAATGCTATTTTACAATTAGACTTATTCTGTAAAAGAGAAGGAAAATTGGGAGAAGTTCCTTATGTGCAGGCTTTAATGACTTTCTACTGGGATTCTGACTTACAGGATAGCTGTATGATGTGTCTGGCTCATGATACTCCCAGGCACCTAGAAGTTGTCTCAGATATCCTAGATGACTGTCTCCTAGCTGCTTCCCCAGAAGGTCTACACTCCCTTCAAAGCTTCCTCAGTCCCCTAGTTCTGAGAGAGGACCCACAGGTTATCTTGCACAGGATTCCAACCCAAGGTGATCAGGCACCCATCTCCCTTATATAACTAGCCCTAGCCTATAGCTCCCACTGCCTGAGGAAATCAGCCCAACCAGTACCACCAGGAGTGGGTCCCATATCAGCCCTTAAAATTGAAGCTGTGTTCATTGTGGGAGGTAGCCAGTGGAGATGGGGGAACACAGAGTGTACGCATCTTTTTCCATGTCCAACTTGGCTTCACGCAAGGGGAAATTTGGCTGGTTTTCAAAGGATTCAGGGAAATTTACAGAGGAGTTTATTAAGTTGACCATGTCCTTTGATTTACCTTGGCATGGGTTGCAAATATTATTATCCACCTGCTGTACCAAGAAGAGAAAAAAAAAATTCTAGGTACTGGCCATAAAAGTGCAGATGGAGTGGCCACTCACAACCAAGGCCATGACATTTATCATACTGGGGAGATGTAGGTCAGTGGGATTACCAGAGGGTTTCCCAAGATCTCAAACCACAGAAATTACATGCTAACTTGTTTAGTAGAATGTATGAAAAATTGTGTGGGTAAGCAATTAATTATGACAGTTAGAGAAGTCAGGGGAGAAATGAAAATCCTGCTGTGTTTCTGGGCTGCTTGGTTAAGGCACTCAGGAAGTATTCTAATGTAGACCTTGACTCCCCAGAGTGATGAGCTCTCCTGGACACATATTTTAATACTCAATCTGCCCCTGACATTAGGAGGAAATTACAAAAGGCAGCAGTGGATCCCCAAACCCCCATGAGCCAACTCTTAAGCATGGCCTTTGGAGTTTACAACAATAGGGGTAGGGGGGAGGAAGAGATAAAAACCAAAATAAATAACCCAAAAGTGCAATTGTTAGCAGTTGCTTTAAGCGCTCTGCTACCTCAAATTTACCTATCCTGAGGATATGTTTCGAGATCAGCATCTGGAATGCCCAGACAAGAGCCCCTGACTCACCGGGCCCTGGGCCAAAATCAGTGTGCCTTCTGTGAGGAAGAAGGCCACTGGAGGAAGGACTATCCCTGGCTTAAAAGGGAGTCTGAGCCACCCAGACCCATAATAACCAAGAGAACAGAGGACTGACAGAGCCTGAGGTCCTCTACACCTCTCACTGTACACATTACCGTCTCCACAGAGGAGCCTCAAGTGACACTTGACATGGGAGGCAAAAATACTGAGTTATTGAATATGGGAGCAGCCTTCACAGTCCTAACCCACTACTTAGGGCCACTGTCTTCCCACTCCTTGACCATAACAGGGATTGATGGCCAGCCAAAATTTAGGACATTCGCTTATCCCCTTCATTTCACCATGGATGACCATACATTTTCTCATAGTTTTCTGCTTATGCCTGAGTGACCTATCCCCTTTCTGAAAACAGACTTATTTTCCCAATTACAGGTCATAGTTCGATCTGGAGAGCCTCATGAGAAGACAACAGGGCAGGAAGTGGCACTTCTTCTAGCTCTAAGTGCTTGCCTTAACACACACACACACATACACACACAAAGACTCTTCCATGACATATTGCTTCTCAACTAAACAGCTCTGTTTGGAATATGAAAGGTACTGGTAGAGCTGTTAATGTACCCCCAGTCCAGATTATTTTAAAACTCAATGTTAATTATCCATGAAAAAAAAATCCTTTGAGACCTGAGACAAAGAGGATATCCAGCCCCCGATAACAAATTTTCTAAAGTACAGATTACTACAATCCTGTCAGCCCCCATGTATCACTCCCATTTTTTTTTTTTTGTAAAGAAACCACATTGGGATTATAGATTTGTTCAAGATCTGAGGGAAGTTAAGGAGGCAGCAGTGCTAGGCCACCCAATAGTTCCTAATCCTTACACAATATTGACCCAAGTCCTTGAAGACACTAATTGGTTCTCAGTATTAGACTTGAAGGACACCTTCTTTTGCATACTCTTACTTCCAGAATCCCAGGATATTTTTGTTTTTGAATGGACTGATCCATACATTCATGCTGCATCTCAGCATACCTTGACAGTCCTTCCCCAGGGTTTTAGGGACAGTTTCCAACTCTTTGGCAATGCATTGGCAAAAGGGTTGAGGGAACTACTGTTAAGTAATGGATCCCTGTTGCAATATGTGAATGACCTATTAATTTCCAGCACTATTAGGGAAGACTGTGACAGGAACACAGTGCAGGTCCTTAATGTTCTTGGAAAATAAGGGTATTAATTATCCCCACACAAGACTCAAATTTCTATAAAGAAAGTTAAATATTTGGGGTTTATGCTCATTCCTGGGACAAGGACCTTGGCCCAAAAATGAAAAGAGACTGTCCTGGCACTCTAGCCCCTTCAGATGAAGAAATAGTTAAGAGCCTTTTTGGAAATGACTGTATTCATCGGATTTGAATTCCTGGGTTTGGGCTCATGCCAAAACCACTCTATGAAGCTCTATAAAGCAGTGATCACGAGCCTTTGAATTGGGATAATACCTGTCAATAGGTATTTTTAACCCTAAAAGAAAAGTTGGGAACAGCCCCTCCTTTGGGACTTCCAAATTTAGAAAAGCCTTTCACCCTCTATGTGGCTGAAAAACAAGGGAGAGCTTTGGGTATTATAGCTCAAAGACTCAGGTATAATCCCAGACAAGTGGCTTACTTTTCTAAACAGCTAAACCAGGTGGTGGCTAGATGGCCAGGATGCTTGTGAGTTGTGGCCACTACTGCTTTATTAGTAGAAGTAGCCACTAAGTTTATCTTGGGACAACAATTTAAATTGTGCAGTAGCCTGGAAAATCAAGTACACGGTATCCTAGAGGCAAAAGGACATCAATGTCTAACAGGGGGCCAGTTACTCAAATATCAAGCCATTCTGCTTAACACCCCAGATGTTATTCTTAAAGTATGTCTACTCTGCTACCCTGCTGCCAGATTTCACATCCCAAGAAACAGATCCTCAATTCATTCACTCTTGTGTGGAAACCATAGAATGGACCTCCTCCTCTAGCAGGCCTGACCTCAAAGATTAACCCCTGCCTAACCCTGGTGTTGAGTGGTTTACAGACAGAAGTAGCTTTATTCATGAGGGCGTTAGAAAGGCAGGTTATGCTGTGGTTAGCCAGTAAGAAGTCACTGAGGCCAACACTTTACCTACCCAGACTCCTGCCCAAAAAGTAGAAAAATTGCTCTAATTAGGGCCCTCCAACTGGGACAAGATTTAAGAGTCAATATATTTACTAACTCCAAATATGGATTGCTCCGTGTTCAAGCAGTGATATGGAAGAAAAGGGGATTATTAACAGCCAACAGATCCCTCATACAACATCACTCTAAGATGTGGTAACTTTTAGACATTTCCAACTCCAAAAGGAGGTAGCAGTTATTCGCTGCAGGGAACACTAAAAGGGAGATCCCTCTATTATTAGAGGAATTGTCCTCCAATAATTGTCCTGACAGCCAAGGCCACAGCTGAAGAAACACTGGCATTCCAGGCTACTGCACTAACACCAGGAACTCCGACCATGCCAGTGGCACCATGCTATACACTTGAGGAAATTAAATGGGCAGAACAGAAAGGCTTACAAAATGATCCCTCAGAGTGGTTGCTAGAAACAGCAAACTCTCCCCAAAGCTGATCAGTGGGAAATAATTAAGCATTTTCACGATTCTTCATATTTGGGATGGGATTCTCAAATATTCTTGGAGAAGTAACTATTCCAGACTATAAGAAGGTTCACCAAGGTCTGTGAACCCTGTGCCTATAACAAGCAAGGAAGCCACCCCATAGCCCACCCCCTACTACTCAAACTTACACACCAAGGAACATATCCTGGAGAAGACTGGCAAATAGATTTCACTCAAATGCCACCTTACAGTGGACTAAAATATTTGCTAGTATTTATAGACACTGTCACTGGGTGGCTAGAAGCTTTCCCCATAGGGGCGGAAAAAACACTGGAAGTATCCAAATTCTTACTTTAAAAAAATTGTCTCAAGTTTGGGATTACCAAAAAGTTTGCAAAGTGATAAGGAACGCTCCTTCACAGCTGACGTGACCCAGCGGGATTCCTCAGCCTTAGGCATTACCTACCATCTTCACTCCTTCTGGAGGTCTCAATCCTTAGGTAAGGTAGAAAAAGCCATTCATGTTCTAAAAAGGACATTAGCAAAACTCTGGCAAAAGATGTCAGAGGCCTGACGTTTCCTCCTACCCATAGCACTTTTGAGGAAGAAGATGGCTTCAAAGGGAAACTTAAAGCTTCATCCATTGAAATGACTTATGGAAGACCCTTTTTAACTTTAGACCTGCTACTTGATGAAGACACCCACAGAATACTCACTCATATTATCAGTTCAGGCCGGCTTCAAGAGGCCTTTCAGGCATATGGAAATGAAGTTTACTTCCTCACTCAAAGGAACAGAATAGCTCCCTTGTTCAAGCAGGAGACTTAGTTTTACTAAAAACGTGGAAAAATGTATTCTCTGACGCACAATTACAACCAAAATGGAAGGGCCCTTATTGAATGTTGTTGAGCACTCCCACTGCTGTTAAACTCCAGGAAATTACTAGCTGGATACCCCTCTCCAGGATTCAACCTGTTCCTTCTGAGTACCTGCAGCCACAAAAGGAGGACCTATGACCTACACCTGTAAACTTTTGGAGGGCCACCGCTACTCATTTAAAAGAAAAAACACTCAGCCAGAAGTGGTAACCTGGTGCTATGAAATGTGAATTTTATTTTCTCCCTGATACTTCTTTTCTATAGCTTTGGCCAAGTGCTTTCTCCTTGGAAAAACCTCCTTTATCTTTGTTGGGTATAGAGGCCACTCTAAGGCCCAACCAGACACCATGCTGCCACTGTGACTACTGTTTGTTCCCCTGATTAACATAATCCAGTGTAAGTGAAAACAAAACTTCATAGTAAATATTTCAAAAATTATAGTGTCAGGGAATCACCTTAATGGTTGCTGTATTTGTCATCAACATCCCCAGGACAGAGAGTTCCACCATCTGGCACATCCAGAAAAAGTCTACAGTCATGTGTCCAGACTTCCTAACAAACCATAGTGATCTCAAAGTATTTAGACCCCACTACTTGTTAGGTGGAGCTCTCTCCAACTTAATGGATTCCACATGAGAAGTTGGGTATCCATATCTCCAGTGTACTAATGATACAATTTTTTGCACCCATTATTGTGCTGATAATACAAAAAGGAAGTTTTCCCTGTGATGCTGTGATCCAGCTCTAGTCAACAAGTTCCCAAACCACAGTGAGGTAAATGGGATTCCATTTGTAAGAGAGGAAACTATATGTGATGCCTTCTGCTGGATCAGAAAGTGCAAGAACAAAACAACCGCCTAATCTGGCAATGTGAGAATACAGCCCTCTCTGGAAAACAAGGACTGTTTAACCACCTCATTGGAGCAAGGAAAAAATACTTCTATAGACCCGACTTGGTAGCAAAGGATGGACATCACATTTCTGTAGGGCCTCAATTTGTGCCCTAATAGGGCTCATTTTTGTTTGTGGCCGTGAGTGGGAAGAAGTCCCACTCTATAACTACTGCTGAATTCCTGAGGAACCACCTATTCTTTTAGGGATAGCTTTCCCTTGCATATCAAAATCGGAACAGGAGTGAATGTACATTGGCCACCTTTGCTCCATTGGAATTCACCCTCTATAACCCCATAAGACCCAGGAGTATCAGAAAAAATTAAGCAATATAATTCATTCTGGCAGGTCTATGGCCATCCCACCCTGAGCATACCCAGTCTTATCATAATTAATTCTGACGGGAATCTGGGTGGCAATAGTACTAGCAACTTCCTTGGGGTAGATTTGCTATCCATGAGTCAACATTAAAAAACTTGATTCAAATCCTAGAATCATTGACTACCAACACAGATCAGGCATTAAAAAGAATTCAAGAGTCCCTACACCTGCTGGCAAATGTAATCCTTGATAACAGACTAGCATTGGATTACTTACTAGCTGAATAAGGTGGAGTCTGTGCAGTTATTAATAAAATTTGATGCATATTTATTAGTAATTCTGGGTAAGTTGAGATTAATATCCAAAAAATATACAAACAAGCTACCTGTTTACATAGATATAACCAGGTCACTGATCCCAACTATATCTGATCAACTATTATAAATGCCGTCCTAAGTCTCACCTGGTTTTTAACCTTTCCTAGTACCTTTACTATATATCTTATTACTATTAATTTTTGGCCCTTGCTTGTTTAACTTCTTAGTAAAGTTTGTGTCTTCCATATAATATAATTCCATGTAAAAACAATAGTGGTAGAAGCCTTCCAACCCATCCTACCTTCTGATCTGGAGAATAAAAAGCATCCTGTATTTGACTCCCTTGGATCAGATGTCCAGAGATTTTTACGCATCTAATGCTAGGCAGAGACTACAGCCATAAAATCATTAGGAAGCAGTTACAGAAGATGGACCTCCATCTTTTTCCAACCCCTTTAAAATTAAGGAGGTGTATCCAATTTCTGAGTGGGGAATGAGGTCTGAGACTGGCAGGACTCAGCTCCCTACCAGATTGGAAACCAGCCAGAACTGGCAAGTGGTGCTGAAAGCAATCTCTAGTTGCTCTCACCACCAATCAGCATAAGACATTCCCACCAGCATCAGGACAGTTTACAAATACCATGCAACATGTGGAAGTTACTGCCCATTTTCTAGAGATTTCTGAATAACCTGCCCCTTAATTTAGATGTAATTGCAAGTGGATATAAATCCAGCTACCCAATAACCCATGGGCTGCTACCCTCAGTGCACTGACTATAGGCTAACCCTGCTCTGCAAGGAGCAGTCACAGAACTGTAACTATGCCACTTTAATAAAACTGCTTTCGTCCACCACTGGCTTAGTTTTGAATTCCTTCCTGAGTGAAGCCAAGAACCTGCTCTGTATCAACAGTGCTTATTTACCTAGCTCCACCAAATCATAGCTTTACCTGGAGTTGTGACTATCTTGCTTTGGGAAACTTAAACAGTGCTAATAGGCTGGGAGGAGGCAGATTAATCAATTACTCTGTTGTTCATCTAGCCCCACAGGTCATTGAGGAAACATTTATTCCTATCCAGTATGAAAATTCATCAACACAGATTTTATTAAATTGCACACCTTTCTTGTTTTCAATGGCCCAAATTTGATAAAGCGTCTTTCTCTGCTCATTATATGTTCCTCTTGGGCACATTTAGGATTTGGTTTATGATACTCAAACTACAGAAAGAAACTAGCTTTTAATTAGGGTTGAAGGATAAAGGGCAGGGCCAAGAAATAAAAGTAAATAGTAGGAGAAGTAAATAGCAATTGCCTAATGATTTAGTTATGTTATTACAACACAAGGAACTGCAATGGAGAGAGACAAGAGCTAAACAAAAGTGAAAAAAGAGAAACAAATAATTGGCACACACAAAAGGGGGATCAGCTGTTCATGGGGGTAAGGGAGGAGGTAGTGTTCAGAGAAGGCTTCCTAGACCAAGAGTGAATGCCCAGTAAGACCTGCTGATTTCATCACTCTTTGTTTGGCTTTATTTAAACCCTCAACCTAACAAAGGTAAGGGAGGAGGTAGTGTTCAGAGAAGGCTTCCTAGACCAAGAGTGAATGCCCAGTAAGACCTGCTGATTTCATCACTCTTTGTTTGGCTTTATTTAAACCCTCAACCTAACAAAGGTAAGGGAGGAGGTAGTGTTCAGAGAAGGCTTCCTAGACCAAGAGTGAATGCCCAGTAAGACCTGCTGATTTCATCACTCTTTCTTTGTTTGGATTTATTTAAACCCTCAACCTACCAAGGGTCCTCTTGGTTTGTTGTCTTTGAAATACACATACGTTCCCAAACTTTTTCAATGGAGAAGTTCATTTTTATAGACTAGGCCTATTAACTGGTTTAATATAGAATATCTAAAACGTTATCATATACCCTTGAAAAATTTTTTCGTGGATTATTCTAGCCATATGACAATGTATATCTAGGAGAACATAGGTTTTCAAGTCAGGCATGTAGATTGAAATCTTAACTAGTTGTTGTTTACTAACTGAAAAATCTTGTATAATTTAATTTCTCTGAGATTCATTTTTCTAATCTATAGAATTGGAAGATGCATTTTTAAAACTTTGATAAGGATGTTGCTAGAACTTGATATAATAACCTTAATACAATGCCTAGCAGAGAACTGAAAAAAAATGGCAGTTTAGTATTACAGATGGTAATAATGATATGAAAAATAATGCCCTCCTCCTAAATAGAAGATACTCTATGGATATGAATGACTTTGGATATTACAAACTCTTAAAGAAACCACAATCAATCAAATGATTTTACAATCTCATAAAATCATAAAACTAGAAAGAATTCAATTCCTTCACCTTCAAGTAATCCTAATAATTAATATACTTTTTTCATATTTCAGAAAAATCCAAAACTTTTAAGTGCAGAATAAATTAGCTATTTTTGTCTTTTGGAAACCTGACATTTAGCTTTGTAGCTGAATGATGAGTAAAGACATAATTATGTTGAATTTAGAAGAAAAACTAGCAAATGTTTCTTTTCTGTATGATGCACAGTTCAGCAGCTCTACTTAGTATTTTTAAACATACTGTTTAAATTAAGTACAATAAGTATTTAATAACAGAATAAAAATACTAACCTGCCAATATTCCATTTTAAAATTATGTTGCTTCCACCCTCTAATTAGTCTAATTTATAAAACAAGCTAAAATATAATAGTTGTTACTCTATGTATATAAATCTTAATAATTCCTAGTGGAAAACGTAAACACCATGGCCTTGTCAGAGGTGGCTAAAATTAATCTCAAATTAAATATTTATAACAGGTCCATAGACCACACCTAGGAAAATAGTAATATAGCCATAAAATTATTCACAGTATAGCTTTAGATTAACAGGTCTATAAAAGAACCTTGAAGTCTTTTGGTTTGACTCTATTTTTTTTTTTTTTCAGAAAAATATCCTAGCAATCAGAGATTACACGAAAAGAAAAAAAAAAAAAAAAAAAGGCCAGGCGCGGTGGCTCACACCTGTAATCCCAGCACTTTGGGAGACCGAGGTGGGCAGATCACGAGGTCAGGAGATCGAGACCATCCTGGCTAACATGGTGAAATCCCATCTCTACTAAAAATACAAAAAAATTAGCCAGGCATGGTGGCGGGCGCCTGTAGTCCCAGCTACTAGGGAGGCTGAGGCAGGAGAATGGCGTGAACCCAGGAGGCGGAGCTTGCAGTGAGCTCAGATCGCGCCACTGCACTCCAGCCTGGGTGACAGAGCAAGACTCTGTCTCAAAAAAAAAAAAAAAAAAAAAAGGTAAAATCCAGATGAATGGCAAGAAAAAGCAAATGTAAACAAATAAAATATAATAAAAATTTAAGCATAATAAATGATATATAAATATATTCAATTCAGAATATCATACCCTGAAGATAGTTATGTTCTTGAATTCATTCTAATCATAGTCTTGTTATATAGAGAAACATTGTTTTTGTTTATTCTTCATTTGGGGAGCTTGTATTTCTCCAGCATCCTGACCAGCATTCCTACAGGAGAAGAAAGTAAAGGCCACCTAGGAAAGGGTGAATGAGTATAATGTATCAAAATTTTCTTCCAGATCAGGGAAAATATATAAAGCCTGCCCTCCAGCCACAGCGAACAGTGAGAAACAAATAGAATAGAGGTTGAAGAAGCAACCGTGAGGCACATTTGATTTCACTTCTTTGGTTTTAAACTTCTGAAGAAGAGATGTGTTAGCTATGTTGTTTGAAAAACATGGGAGATTTTGCCCCGAGTTCTGTTTTGAAATCTGAAGATAATCCCGCTCTATGGGGAGCTGTGCGGCAACCTACCAGCACAAAGAGTGCGGGCATGTTTGAGTGATGAGATAGACTGAGGTACCATTTCTTGCCCTATGATGGTTCCTATGTGCGTGGAAGGAAACCACAATATCCACATTCCCCGTGGGGGAAGTGTAAAGTAGCTGATTAATGGGTAGTTGAGGGGTGTGGGGGTTCGGAACGGATATGTTTGCAGAGAGATGGGGAAGTGTAAAGTAACTGATTAATGAGTAGTTGAGAGGTGTCGGTGTCCAGAAGGAAAATGTTTGCAGAGAGACAAAGCAAGCTTTTGTCCTAAAGCTGTAGGGTGAGCCATCAAGGTTTAAGATTTAATGGGAACCACGGTCAGACCTTGAAGTGATACAGTGCCAGCGAGAGCTGAGATGAAATCAGTCAGCAAGGGGAGGTGGGACCTGCACTGGGTCGTTCTCTCCCCATGAAGATCATGGGTTGCATGTCACCAGAGTGAACGTCAGCACGTCAGCCATCAAGAAGGCCAGTGACAGACTCTGGGAGTTATCTCACACACGCATAGGAGGATCAAAAGAGTTTCACTGAAGAGCTGACTGGCTCACATAAGGGCTAGTATCAGAAAGAGGCCTCTCCTCCATCCCCTGAACTCTGCTCTTTAAATCCCTGACAACCATATTTTCTCTTGGGTCCAGAATCCATCTTCGAGAAGAAAAGAGAAAGCAGGGGACAGCTTCAGCCACATCATGAAATTTGCCTTTGAAGAGACAGGACATTTATTCAAATGATGCTATGTAAATCAGGAAAAATTGAGATATCATTAATTGATTCTTAAAATATTATTCTAGCTTACTGCCTCTCAGCAATTAGGAAGATTAAATTACTGAAGATAAAAATGTTGTATTTTAATTGTTTATCGGAGTTTTATGAACAAATTTGCTATCCAACTACAGTATAAATTTTAATTTTCCAACATAAATGTATGCTTTGTGAGGGCAGGCATACATGTTTTTTGGAATTGCATTTGTACAAACCTATGGCATAGTAGTTTAATTGTGACTTCAGCTATTTCCTTACATGATTCTTAATTTATCTGACAGATATTAAATTGGAAATAATCTGTTTTTAATCACTACTATTGTTATTGAATAAACAGATATTTTAAATGTTTTAATATCTATCTGAGAAAATAAGAAAACTACATGTGAAAATATAGATTAAGAAACAACAAATATTTAAATACTAAGAAAATCAGCAAAAGCAGAGACTCCACAATTTCTCCATTTAATAAACTTTATCAATATTGTTCTGGGCTATTATAGAAATACTCCAAAAATATACAAATAACAATTAAATAGTATTAAATTGAAAATAAACTACTAAAATTATTATGACCATTGAAACAAATAAATTATGAATAGGCACATTGCTTTTTCTGCCACTTGAGGAATTCACAAGATAAATAACTAATTAAATACTTCTTACAACATTTTCAGGTACTTATGTGCTAAGTAGGCTATTGGGTCAGCTAGTAATATCAAGTTACAAGGTTGAACAGAACGTAGACTTCTATAGTGAAGGACTGGCACCCTGGTGGGAAGCAAGGCATGCTGGCATGTAGATAGAGCAATGTGGCAGGACAATACGAAGAACGGTACTGTGAAGCTCAATAGAACAGAAGCACAAGCTCCTGACTATGAATGTTAGGGAAACTTTCAGGAAGAAGAAATCTGAGTTTGAATTCTGCAGACAAAATCCATGTCCTCACGAATATTATGGTAGGAAAGACACTCACACTAGCCCAGAAAGGAGGGCTAGTTTGATCAAGAAGTATATACATTTTGAGAAAAATATTAAAACCTTTGTTGGGTTAGGCCATGAAAAAAGCCAAGTCCAAGCCTAAGTAATTTTAAATTTAAAAGTCTTTATATTTCAACCACAAGAAACATAAAGACTGAACTTTTGAAGACAGTGAAGACATTATTGAAAAAGGAAAGAGGCTGTTCATATAGTTCATTCCCTAAAGGATCTGGTCATGTATGATGTATAAAAGTTATTCAAAATATTCTTAAATTAAACTTTCATCTCTGTGTTATCTTATTTCATGATTAAAAATCGAATTTGGCATTCCTAAAATCAATTACAATTTCATATGAGCTTATTTTTCTTGGTCAAAATAATCATAATGTATTTAATAGTGTAATCCATTTTCTGGTTCACTACTGAAAACTTAAAAAATACAAACTGTTTTATGCAATATTAAAGGCTTATGTTTTTAATGATAACATACTATTTGTAATTGCTGTGTTTCAGACATACTTTGAACAGTCTAATGTTTCAAAATACAAATGAACTTTGAATGTTTCACTCTTCAGCTTTTTTGATGTCTGCTTACGTCTGATTTTTCTTACCACTAAACTCCAAGAAAAATCACCTTATTAATGTTTATGGTGCCTCCATGCTGCCAAGCCCAGTGACCCAGTGACCAATTCACAGGACATGTTACTTGACATTTCTTCAGCAGTTAATCAGGCTATCCTTCTTTAAACACTAACTTTTTTAAACTTGATTTTAGGTTCACCACATTCTCATAGCTTTCCTCCAATCTCACTGACTCCTCTGTATCAATATCCTTTGAAGAGCCCTCCTTCTCTTTGCAGCCTTTGAATGTTGCAGTGCTCCAGGGCTCACAACTTAGACATCTTTCTGTCTCTTTTCATTCATTTTCCTGAGATGTGTGGCTTTAAAAATATCCAAGACTTCAAAATTTTAATTTATTGCATGGAATTATCTTCTATACTTACATATCTATCCATTTATTTACATTCTTACTCAAATGTCTAATAGGCATCTATCTTAACTATCATAACCTTTATATGGCTTTTGCCTAAAGTTTGACATTTGCACTCATCTCTGTTATTTTCCAAGGGTTTTCAATTTTAGAAAATGACACTACATTGAAAATATATCCTAAATATATTTTCTTTACTTCACTACTACTACCTCTGATCAAGCCACCATCCCTCATCTCTTGCCTTGATTATGTAATCATCTCCTAGTTTGTCCCACTTCTGCCATATTTGTTTCTACCCACAGTATATTCTTCCATACAATAATCAGTGCGATTATTTTAATATAAAAGTCTTGTTTCTAAATCTTTTAAATTGTTCCAACTCCTTTCCATGAGCTACTCTCTTCTATATGATCTGGTTTTTGCTCCCTTCAAACTTTATGCCTTATTTTTCTCTTTTTTCTTCACATGTTTTAACCATGTTGGCCTCTTTGCTTTTTCTCAAATATGTTAAGCATATTTTCAACTTATTTTTCCTTAGAGAAACATGTTTCACCTTCTTGCCACATGTATGTCTCTGCTCACATAGCGACTTCTTTCCTTATCCATTTGGTCACAAATAGTCACTTATGTTTAATCTCTATTCACTCTTCTTATTCATTATCTGTTCTTCCTACTATTTATTGCTACTTGGCATTATATATTTATGAATTTGTTTCTTGGACTTTTTATTTTTTCTGTCTTCCTTACTAGAATGTAAGAATCAAGAAGAAAAAGCCTCCACCCACTCTTAGAAGAATAACTGAAGGCCTAACTGATTGAATGAATGAATGAATGAGTGAATGAGTACATAATGCTGAGCTTTTTTGAACACTGTCTCCATCTAACCAGTTTCCTTTAAATAACTGTATCTTTGGAAGCCTAGCCTTAATGAGTCTCATCATACACCTTGAGAGTCAAGCCACTTAAAAGAAAGTTGTGCCCTATCATTTAGACACATTTAGTTTTTATTTTACTTGTAATAGTACTGTTACTGCTATAGAAACAACAATCTGCTTGCTGTGTTTTTAGAAAGTGCATACTATTTAAACAGTATGCACTTTAGCAAAAAAAATACTAGAAAATATTTTGCCTCAGGATAGTATGATCATCTATTTAAAAAAATTAATAAGATGGGCCACAAGAAGATTTTGGGGGAGGTTTTAAGATTTTTAAAAATATTTAGTTATTATTTTCCCAGAGCACTGAGGGACATTTTTTAAGTGTCAGGTAACACGTACTAAAGGTGGTGGCTTGTCCTGATCTACAAAATACAAGTATTGGAAAAAAAAATAAACAGTTTTAACATCCTGGTAGCTTTTGAGAATTTTCGTGCCTTTGGCATAAAAGAACTACCATGGTATATGTTCAGCATTTGATTAGTATAAGAACCTTCAATATTAACTGGGAAGAACTTCTGAAAATTAAACGTCTAGTGGATGTTTTCTCTCTCATAAAGTGAATTAACTGGAGAAATATGATAATACATGGTTACCACTGTCTGCATAATTGACAGAAATATTAACAAAAGTTGTTTCTGGGTATTATTATCAAACAGAATGAGGAATTAGGCAAATTATAATGAAATCCCTGGTGTTTTAAGTTTCAGTAAGCAGAAACAAACACAAATATTTCTTATACAACCTCACTTGAATATCCAATGATAATCAGCTTTCTTTTACTGTAATTTTTAAGGAAGAGTACCTGAAAGTTATCACCCATTCTACAAAAGCTTGCACTGTTGATTCTTCATCTGACATGATTTGAAGCTCTGGACTTCACACTTTCATCTGCTGCCAGCCATAGGGTCCATAGATCGTATCATAACTGAAAAAGTTATCGTGCAACTTGTTACCTTGGCTGCCTATATTAAAATGTAGAAAGAACATGTTTTAAAGCTTCTATATGCATCTGAGGCTATCTATATCACCATCTACCTTTTTCTTTTTGCCTAATTGCAAACTTATGATAGTCACAAAGACACAAATATTAAGTAAATTAACTCATCAAGATGGTTTTGGCATGCCAGAAACCATGTGTGACCATAGCAATTTTCTTGAGTAAATCTCCTGAAGATTTGTTTTCCTTCACATATGCTTGATTTTTCCTAAATATTTCAAACCTAAATAAAGTCTACCTTTTATTATTTAGTTAAGTATACTGGGAGATAAATTACACATAATTTTTGAATGCTCAATTGATAAAAAGATGACTCATAAAATACACAACTGTCTTGAAGAAATATAAAGTTTGCACAGAGTCAATAAAAAAATGATCAGGCCACATTCATACAAACCAACAAAATCCCAGCATCTAGATGTTAATGTGGACCTCAAGAGTTAACTAGGCTGAAGTCGTAGAGTATACAAGAGTATGTTTGTGCTTTTTATACCATCTGCCATTTATCAGTAGTGGTTGATAAAGTATATGCCAATATTTAATTTTAAGTGCTTTTAAAAATAAAATATTTCTTCCAACTGTAATACACAATTATAAATGTATTTGGATATAAGACATTTTCATTTAATTGAGAGTTTATTTTTTAATGAGTGGACATGCCTTTTATTTGTAGAAGCTCCTTTCTTAGTATATTACAGAGTTTACATTGCACAACCAGGCAGCTTTTACTGGCTTATTACACGAATTTGTTTTTTCTAGCTATCCTTGGAAGTCTTTGATATTGCAGAACTGAATTGACTGGTGCCAAAGGGGAAACTTTTGGAAATCTCTGATATAAAATGTTCTTCTTTGAATAAAAGAAATGCCCCCAGAAGTGGATTTTAAATCCATTTTAGATCTTTTCTGCTGGTTGTTAACTCTACATTCATCATTTTGTCCCTATTTTATATGTAATGCCCTCAATAGATGTTTTTATGGGTGGTTCTTAACACCTGTATCCTCATAGATTAACATGTTCTGCTGATTAATAACATGTGCATTTCCACTGTTTACCTGATAGCATTTTAGATTGGTTTGTAGTAATCCAAAACCTTGTACCAGTTTAATCTCTTTTAAAAAATGATATATTAAAACCTTCAATGTGAAACGCAGCATGTTTGTTTCTGGGCATATGAAAATGAATAAAATACATGTGGCTTTATACTTTCTATTTCTACTGTAGATGAGAAAGATGCTAAAAATAACTAGCTTAATTACAGGCACACTTCAGAGATATTGGAGGTTCTGTTCCAGATCACCACAGTAAAGCAAACGTAACAGTAAAGCAAATCACATGAATTTCTTGTTTTTTCAGTGCATGTAAAAGTTATGTTTACACTATACATACTATAGTTTATTAAGCGAGCAATACCATATGTCAAAAAAAGTACATGCCTTAATTTGAAAACTAGCTAAAAATGCTAAGAATGGACTGAACCATTGGCAAGTCATAATCCTTTCACTCCTGAAGGATCTTTCCTTAACAATGATGGCTGCTGACTGATCAGGGTAGTGGTTGCTGAGACTGTGGTCACTGTGACAAGTTCTTAACATGACAATAAAATTTGCTACTTAATTGATTCTTCCATGAAAAATTTCTTGGTAGCATACAATACTGTTTCATAGCATTTTACCCACAGTAGATCTTTCAAATTTGGAGTCAATTCTCTTCAACCCTGCCACTGCGTTATCAATTAAGTTTACGTATATTTAAATCCTTGGTTGTAATTTTATAATTCTAACAACATTCACAACATCTTCACCAAGTAAATTCATGCATAGTAAGAAACTCATATCATTCAAGTTTCATCATAAGATTGCTACAATTCAGTCACATCTTAAAGTTTCACTTCAAATTCCAGTTTTCTTGTGATTTTTACAACATCTGAAGTTACTTCCTCCACTGAAGTCTTGAACTCCCAAAGTCATCCATAAGGGCTAGAGTCAATTTCTTCCAAACTCCTGTAAAAGTTGCTATGTTGACCTCTTCCCATTAATCCCAAATGTTCTTAATGGCATCTAGAATAGTGAATCCTTTTCAGATGCTTTTCTGTTCCCTTTTTCAGATCCATCAGAAGACTCACTATCTATGGCAGCTGCTTGTTTTGGCTGCTTTGATCATCTATCCAGCCTTGCAAAATTTATTTATTAAATTATAAGACTTGAAAGTCAGAATTACTTCTTGATGTGTGTGCTACAGAATATATATTGTGTTAGAATGCATGAAAACAACATTCATCTCCTTGTACATCTGCATCAGACCCCTGGGGTAATTACGTACTTTGTCACCGAGCAGTAATATTTTGAAAGAGATCACTTTGTTTTCTTTTTGAGCATTAGGTTTTGAGAATGGGCTTAAAATATACAGTAAACCGTGCTGTCATCCAGGCTTTGTTGTCCCATTTATAGATCACAGGCAGAATAGATTTCATATAATTCTTAATAGCCCTAGGCTTTTTGAAATGGTAAATAAACATTGAATTCAGCTTAAATTCACCAGCTGGCTGAGCCCCTAAGAAGAATGTCAGCCTGTCCTTTGACGTTTTGAAGCTAGACATTGGTTTCTCCTCCCTACCAATAGACCTAGATGGCATCTTCTGCCAACATAAGGCTATTTTTTCTTCATTGAAAACCTGTTGTTGGGTGTAGTTACCTTCATCAGTTATCTTACCTAGATCTTCTTGATAACTCACTTCAGCTTCTACCCCAACACTTGCTGCTTTGCCTTGCATTTTTATGTTATGGATATGGTGGTCTCTTTACTTAAACCTCACGGAGCAACATCTGCTTGCTTCAATTTTTTCTTCTACAGCTTTCTCACTTCTCTCAGCCTTCACAGAATTAAAGAGAGTTAGGGTTATGCTCTAGATTAGACTTCGGTTTAATAGAAGGTTTTGGCTGGTTTGATCTTCTATACAGACCACTCAAACTTTCTCCATATCAGCAATAAGGCTGTTTCACTTTCTTATCATTTGGGTGTTCACTAAATTAGCATTTTCTTCATGAAGGTTTTCTTCGCATTCAAAGCATGGCTGACTGTTTGATGCAAAAGGCCTAGCTGTCTGCCTATCTTGTTTTTTGACAATGTTTTCCTCACTAAGCTTAATCATTTCTAGCTTTTGATTTAAAGAAATATGTGTGACTCTTCCTTTCACTTACACACTTAGAGACCACTGTGGGGTAAATAATTGGCATAATTTCAACATTGTGTGTCTCAAGGAATAGCAAGGCTTGAAGACAATGGAGAAATGGCATTAGGGCTGGTCAGTGGAAGAGTCAGAACACACACAGTATTTATCAGCTGAGTTCTCCATCTCATATGGGTATTGTTCGTGATGCCCTCAAATTATTTCAATACTATCATCAAAGATCACTGATCACAGATCATCATTACATATATAATAATAGTGAAAAATTTGAATATACTATGAGAATTATTAAAATGTGAAACAGAGGCCTGAAGTGAGTGCATGCTGTTGGAAAAATGGTGCTGATATACATGCTCTATGCAGGGTTGCCACAAATCTTTAATTTGTAAAAATTACAGTATTTGCAAAGTTCAATAAAGTAAAGCACAATAAAGTAAAATTTGCCTGAATTTAAATAAAATTGTTATAAATATAATAAAGGGGTACCTTCATTTTACAATTTCTGTTGTAAATAATTGTATATACTGCATGTCACAGTCGAAGAAATCAACTGTAATCCAGTTACCAAAACAGAAGTCAATTGTAGCTGACATACCAAAGCAGAATTAATATTGTCAGTCATTTAAAAATTTGGTCATCTTAGGGCTTTTTTTTTAAATTAAATGAGTTCACCTCCATAGGCAAAGGAAAAAAAAAGTATTATCTATGAAATGGCAAATGTGATATGGAGAATATTTTATGCAGTGATTTTTTTATCTCACTGGCTTTTTGGATTAATTAAAGGTAACATAATGAATTGAATGGTGCCTAGCCACTTAAGACTGAAGCCATAACAAACTGGTTAACAGATGCCAACAGTTGTCTACCGGCTTTGGGTTGAAGTTGGTAGAACATTAGGTGCATACAAAATTAATTCCATTCTGTCAGATTTTCTTGTTTTTGTTGTGATTTTTGGATGCTTTTATTTTCTCTAATGTAACTGTGATCTTTGTAGGCAACCAAATAAACATTGGATGTGTCCTATTTTAATTTTTTCTATAAATGACATGTTAAAATATCACATACTCTTTGCTTCTATAAAAAAGTTTAATAAATGAGGAAAACTATTAAATTTTAATAGCTATTGGTATACTTTTCCAGTTTTATTAAGGTATGATTGACAAAAATTGTGTGTATTTAAGGTGTACAATGTCGTTATTTTATATACATATACATTGTTAAATTATGTCACAACCATGCTAAGTCCCATCGTGTATGGGCACTTAGATTGTTTTCATAACTTGACTTATACAGTAAATTAATGGTGCAATAAAGTTGAGAGTGCAGATATCTCTTCAAGATGGTGATCTTATGTCCTTTGGCTATGTACCCAGTAGCAAGACCACTGGATCATATAATAGTTCTATTTTTAATTTTGTGAGGAACCTTCATACTTTTTTCTGTACTGGCTTTAATAATTTATATTCCAACCAACAATATGTAAGAGTTCCCTTTTCTCCACATGCTCATCAACTTTATTTATGTATTGAATTTTTGATAATGGCCATCCTAAGAGGAGTGAGGTAATAGCTCATTGAAGTTTAGATTTACATTTCTGTCATGAATATTGATACTGGACACCTTTTCATGTATCTGTTGGCCATTTGTATGTCTTCTTTGGAAAAATGTCTGTTCAGGTCCCTTGCCTATATTTTTAATCAGGTTATTTGGTATTTTGCTATTGAGTGTATTTTGGGCATTAATTCATATATATATATATGATTTGTAAATATTTTCTTTCATTCTGGAAGTGGCCTTGTCATTGTTGATTTTTTTCTTGCTGTTTGAAAGATTTAATGTGATGTAGTCGCATGTTCTCATTTTTGCTTGTATTTTCTATGCTTTTGATGTTATATCACAAAAATCATTTCAAAGATTATGAACATTTTCCTTGTGTTTTTCTCCTGGGAGTTTTATCAATGCAAGTCTTACATTTAAGTGTTTAATTCATATTGAGTTGATTTTTGTATATGGTGTAAGGTAAAGATCCAATTTCATTCCTTTGCATATGAATATCTGGTTTTTCCATTTATTGAAGAGATCCTCCTTTTCCCTTTGTGTATTCTTGGCATCTTCGTTGGCGATGATTGACTGCATATGTGTCGGTTTATTTCTGGGCTCTCTATTTTAGAATAGACTATACCAGTATATATATATACACACACACACACACATACATGTATATGTATATGTATACATGTATGCATATGTGTCTATTTTTATACCAGTACATATACCAGTACATATATATGTGTAAGAACACACACACATATATATGCACACACGTATATGTATATATGTATGCATATATGCCTATTTTTATGTTAGTATCATACTGTTTTGATTAATAAGACTTACAATTTGAAATCAGAAAGTGTGATGCTTCCACCTTTTTCTTCTTTCTTAAGATTGTATTAGCTACTTTGTGTTTTTTGTGTTTTCATATAAAAATTTTATAATTTTTTTCTCTTTGTATGAAAAATGCCAGTGAAATTTTGATAGGATTTGCATTAAATCTGTAGATTGCTTTAGTACTATAGCTATTTTAACAATATTAATTTTCCCAATCCATAGACAGGAGATATCTTTCCATTTATTTGTTTCTTATTCAATATCTTTTAACAATGTCATAATTTTCAGTGTATAGAACTTTTACTTCCTTGATTAAATATATTCCTAAGTATTTTTTATGTTACTGTAAATGGTATTGTTTTCTTAAATACTTTTTCTGGCAGTTTGTATTTAATGGATAGAAGCACAACTTGAACTTCTGATTTTGTTTATGTGTTATCTTCCTGATTTCAATGAATTGTCTGTGTTCTCTCGTAGCTCACTAAGCTTCCTTCAAAAAATTGCTTAAAATTCTTTGTCAGGAAGTTCATAGATCTCCATTTCTTTGTGGTTAGTTACTGGAGAATTACCATGTTTCTTTGGCAATGTCACGTTTTCTTAGTTTTGTATGTTCCTTGAAGTCTTGTACTGTTATTACACTTTTAGAAAGACCCATCTCCTGCAGTCATTATTGAATGGTTTTGGGAGAGAAACACCTTTATCAGTCAGCTCCTTAGGCATTTTGAGGTTCTTTCTTTCAGTTTCTCCTATGAATGTAGTACTTCACTGTTTTGGTTCCCTCTTGTGGAACACTTAGGCATTACTAATTCAGAGAGGGAGAAATCATTGCAAGCACAAATAAACTAAAGGAGTAATATACATAGTCTCTGATCCAAAAGTAGAGTAACCATTTATCCTAGTTTTCTTTTTCATCTAGCTTAGATCAGTTGCCTTGACTTAATTTAGCAATTAGCACTCTCAAAACTGTCAGTTTGGATCATAAATTATATCACCTGTTGTGGATTTTTAGGGAAAGGATAAACTAGTTAACAAATGTTATGGACTGAAAAAAATGGATATTCTTAAATAAAAAGTTAAATTAGATGTCTATCCACACTAAATATCAAATTCAATCAATACGAATATGGGAAAAACTATTTAGCATTACATAGTGAGGGTTAAAATGGAGCAAATGATCATTGATTATCTCTTCAAGCTTTGGCTCTGGTTCTCACCCTAGAGTAAGGGTGTCTTTCTAGTCGGTCTGCTGGAGGGGGCACTTTATCCTCATTGGTCTATCAAGTAGAGGTCTCTTTTGTGACTGGACCTGCCTGGAGCAGCACTTTCTTCTTCTTCTTCTTCTTTTTTTTTTTTTTCTGAATTCTCACAGAAGTGTTCTAATGTGCTAGCTGTGGCCCCAATTGAATTTTAGTTCTAGTTAGTTGCTATCTAAGATCACTTTAATTTTTGATGCTAGAGTTATCACCATTTACTAACATTTTATTCACTGTTCTTTAAAGTCCTAAGTCATTTTTATGTGTACTATTACCTAACCATTATCTTTCATCTTATTATTATAGTCTTATTGGTTACTTAGGCGACAGCATATGCTTTTAGGAGGGCACTATCGTACAAAGCAGATTACATATTCTGAAATTATACTACATTAAAAACCTGAATTTGTGACTTTGAGAAAGGTACTTCATCCTTTGACTTCCAAATCCATCAAACATGGATAATAGTAATACACATTCCATATCCCAGGGTTGCAGTGAGAATTAAATAAGATAACCTGTGTAAAAAGTCTCAGTATCGTGTTTCACATCTAATAGTGTTTAATGAATGCTGTCTCTTTCATTCATATTATGTTTGTCTTCATTAAATTTAATTTATTATATTAATCTCTTCTCTTTCACCAGCAAATACAGCTTTGTTTTCAATTTTGCTATCTATTATAGTCATAATTATATTATTCATATATGCAATATTTTGAAGTAGTTTTAATGCAATCATACAAATCATTGAATCAAAGTGTAGAATAGTAAAAGGTCAAAAATCGGAGTTCATGATACCCTGAAACACACCTCACTTTTGGTGAATATCTATCAGCTCACATTGGAGATGATTATTCAACAAGTAATTAATATATTTATTTTACTTGAATTTGGTGTATAGGGTAATCAATCTAGTCAATTATCACTGAATTGTTATCGCTTCTATCCAATAAAAAAAGAAGTCTGAGTGACTGAGAAAGGGTTTAAACAAGGTGTATATTGAGTTTCTAAATAAATCACAGATATCGAAGAAGTGCTCTAGGACACTGGTTAGGGTACCTTTTTATTCTTGTTTTTTTTTTTGGGGTGGGGTGTTAAGACCTCAAAAGCACAGACAACCAAAGCAAAAACAGACAAATGGGATTATATCAAGCTAAAAAACTTCTGGAAGCGAAGGAAACAATCAGCAAAGTGAAGAGACAACCCAGAGAATGGGAGAAAATATTTGTAAACTATCTGCCTGACAAGTGATTAACAACCAGATTATATAAGAAGCTGAAATAACTCAATAGCAAAATGTAATAATAATGATCTGATTTTAAAATGGTCAAAACATCCGAATAGACATTTCTCAAAAGAAGACATACAAATGACAAACAGGTATATGAAAAAGTGTTCAACATCACTAGTCATCACAGAAATGAAAATCAAATCTACAATGAGATATCATCTATCCCCAGTTAAAATGGGCTTTATAAGAAGGCACACAGTAACAGAAGCTGGTGAGGACACAGAGAAAGGGGAACACACATACATTGTTGGTAGAAATGTAAATTAGTACAGCCACTATGAAGAACAGTATGGAGGTTCCTCACAAACTACAAATAGAACTACTATATGATCCAGCAATTCCACTACTAGTATAACCTAAAGAAAGAAAAGAAATATATTGAAGAGATATCTGCACTCTCATGTTTACTGTAGCCCTATGCACAACAGCCAAAATGAGGAATCAACCTAAGTGCCCATCAAGGAATGAATGAATAAAGAAAATGTGATATGTGTACATACTGAAATATTACTCAGCCACAAATAAAAATGCAATCCTGTCATTAGCAGAAACATGAATGCTGGAAGCTATTACATTAAGTGAAATAAGTCAAACACAGAAGGACAAATATTGCATTTTCTCATTCATATTTGAGCTAAAAGAAAAGTGGATCTCATGAATGTAGAGAGTAAATATGTGGCTACCAGAGAGCAAGAAAGAGAGGGGGAAATGAAGAGAGGTTGATTAATGGGTACAAATATAGTTTGATAGAAAAAATAAGGCAGTGTTTGATAAATCAGTGGGGTGACTATAGTTTACAAGAATCTATTGTGCACTTCAAAATAGCCAGAAGAGAAGAATTAAGACAGTTCTTACATAAAGAAGAAAACAAATAATTATTGTAATTGACTTCCTAAGTACACTAATTTAATCTTTACATATTATATGAATGTATTAAATTATCACATGTATCCCCAAACTATGTATATTTAATAGGTATCAATAAAATTAATACAAAAAAGAAAAATCTAAGTGCAGTAGCTAAAAATAATATAAAATACTGTTGTGATGGTCATACTTCAAATATCCTTATTTCAGGAATACAGTGTTAAATCTCCACTATGTCTGGATACCTAGTACTTGATAGTATTTATCATGGTACCACAATTCATCGCTAGGTTTATTGGAAACTGTGACAGAACTAAATTTTTTCTCCTTCATGTGGGCTGCTAGAAAACATCAAAGGTATTGGCTTAATAAAACACTTATTTGTTTTTCAAATATTCAATTATAAATCTGAATACATACACAAGAACAATGTTTCTGAAGGGACATGCAACTGTGACTAATTTACTTCTTCAAAGAACCCCTGAGAGCTGAGCAATAGCCTAAAACCTTGTGCACTACCTCTGAATGCTATAATTATATTGAAATTTCCTGAAAGAACAAATACATAGAAAGAAAAAAGTTCCCGAAGACATAGAGTGTGTGACTATCTTAACTCTGAAGACTAGCTTTGAATTCTGTCAATCCTTCCAAAATTAGGGAAATACAGAATCCTAATGTTAAACTGAGATAATTTATAGGAATATATTAAGCAAATCGCAGTACTTCAAAACAAAACTCCAAACCTGTTAATGTTGTTTGCCCAACAAGTTCCTACCGGAAGGATGTAGCAAAAATATATTCATTACGGAATGTAGTTTCTGTTTAAATGAGCAAAGTTAAAAGGAACTAAGCAATTGGCCAGGTTCAAAACTTATAGCTTCTATTGAGTCTTAGTGTGGCAAAAATCCAAAGAAGGAGACAAGGGCACGACACTTACCCAAGAACCATTTGCTGTGGAAAGCTGGCTTGTTATAAGTTTATCTTCTAAACTTAATAAGCTCATCACAAATACTGCTTCTTCCCATCAGTTTTCCTGGTATATTAGACATTTTTTAGAAAGATAGTATATCAACTATATTAAAAACAATTTTAGAGGATAAAAATGAATCATCTGTAATATTTTTAATAAAATTATTATTTTTAAAATTTTATATTCAGAGGGTACAGGCACATGTTTGTTATATGGGTATATCGCATCATAGTGGGTAGGCCTCTAGTGTAACCCACATCCAAATAGTGAACTTTGTACCTGGCAGGTAATTTTTCAACTCTTAACTCCCTCTTACCCTTTTCCCTTTTGGAGTTTCCAGTGTATATTATTTCCATATTTATGTCCATAGGTATCCTTTGTTTAGCTCTAATACGTAAGTGAGAACATGTAGTATTTGATTTTCTGTTTGGGAGTTATTTTACTCAGAATGGTGGCCTCCTGCTGCATTTATTTCACTGCAGAGGACAAGATTTTATTCTTTTTTATGACTGCATAATATTTCATGGTATATATGTACCACATTTTTAATCCAATCAACCATTAATGGACACTTAGATTGGTTTCATGACATTGTTATTGTGAACAGTGCTGTGATAAATGTAACAGCACATTTATCTTTTTTAATATAATTATTTATTTTGTTTGGGTAGATACCCAGTAATGGGATTGCTGGGTTGAGTGGTAGTTCTATTTTTAGTTATTTGAAAAATCTCTGTACTATTTTCCATAGAGGTTGTAATTTGCAATCCCACCAATAGTGTAAAAATGTTCTATTCTAAGTCCATGCCAACATCTGTTGTTTTTGACTTTTTAATGATAGCCATTCTGAGTAGTGTTAGAATATATATCATTGTGGTTTTAATTTGCATCTCTCTGATGATTATTTATGTGGAGCATTTTTTCATGTGTCTGTTGCCCACAGTATGTCTTCTTCTGAAAAATATCTGTTCATGTCCTTTGCCTAGATTTTAATGGAGTTGTTTGTTTTCTTTATGTTGAGTTGTTTGAGTTCCTCATAGATTCTTAATACTAGACTTTTCTAGAGGCATAATTTGCAAATATTTTCTCTCATTCTGTAGGTGGTTTGTTTATACTATTGATTATTTCTTTTGCTCTCCAGAAGCTTTTTAGTTTAAAGCCCAATTTTTTGTTTTGTTGCATTTACTTTTGGGGTCTTTGTCATAAATTATTTGCCTAGGCCAATCCAGAAGAGTCTTTCCTAGGTTTTCTTCTAGGACTTTTATAGTTTCAGGGTCTTATGATTAAGTCTTTATCCATCCTGAGTTAATTTTTGATGAGGAAATGCCTTTGTGTATGATGAGAGATGAGGGGGTCCAATTTCATCCTTCTGCATATGGCTAGCTAATTTTCCCAGCACCATTAACTGAATAGGGTGTCCTCTTTCCATTGTCTATTTTTGTCAAAGATTAGTTGGTTTAAGGTATGTAGCTTTATTTCTGGGTCTTTTTTTTCTGTTTCATTGATCTGTATGTCTAGTTTTGTTATCAGTATGATGCTGTTTTATTTACTATAGCCTTGTATTATAATTTGAGGTCAGGTAATTAGATGCCTCTGGATTTGTTCTAATTACTTAGGATTATTTTGGCTATGAGCTATAGCATTATCTTTTCTATTTCTATGAAAAATTACTCGGTAATTTTATAGAAATTGCATTGAATCTGTAGATCTCTTTGCGCTTTATTGTCACTTTAACAATATTGATTCTTGCAATCTGTAAGCATGGTGTGTTTTTGTATTTGTTCATGTCATCTACAATTTCTTTTATAAATGTTTTGTAGTTCTCTTTGTAGACATCTTTCACTTCCTTGGTTAAATGTATGTCTAGGTATTTTATATTTTTAGTGGCTGTTATAAATGGGATTGAGTTCTTAATTTGATTCTCAGCTTAAATGTAACTGGTGTTTAGAAATGCTTCTGATTTTGGTATGTTGATTTTGTATCCTGAAATTTTACTGAAATCATTTAAGTCTAGGAGTCTTTGGAGGAGTCTTTAGTGTTTTCTAGGTAGACAGTTATGTCATCAGCAAACAAAGGTAAATTGACTTCCTCTTTTCCAATTTGGATGCCTTTTATGTAACAAAATTATTTTTATTCTTTTTCATATTTCCTCATTCTATAAATGTGAAAATATATTTTATGTAGTCAAAATATTAATAAAAATAAGATTTCATGCACTAAAATATTGTATTCTAACTGATTTTCATGTTGCTTTATAATCACATTTGTTGCTTCATGTTAGTTCATCACATATTATAAAAATGTAGCTATAAAAAACAATTATGAAAGACAGATATTTCCTCACTTTTAGACAGTTAAAATGGTATCATTGTTTTACTAGTTCTGGCACTGGCATAGTAAATAATATGGTCTGAATATTTGTACCCTGCCCCACCGAGATTTGATGGGAACCCAATCACTAATGTAATGGTGCTAGGAAGCAGGACCTTTGGGAAGTATTTAGGTCATGAAGTTAGAGCTCTCATAGATGAAATTAGTGCCCTTGTAAAAGATATCCCAGGATGAATCATCTATTTATGAGATGGGCCCTTACTAGGTACTGAATCTGCCAGTACTTTGATTTTGGGCTTTCCAAACCCTAGAACTGTGAAAAATAAGAGTTGCTTATAAGATACCCAGTCCATGACATTTTGTTATAACTGCCTAAACAGACTATGACCAAAAAAAAAAAAAAAATCAGTATTGAAAAAGGGAGGTGGTGCTATAACAAACATCTAGAATGTGAAGTCTTTGGAAGTGGATAATGGGTAGAGACTGGATGAGTTTTGAACTGCAGTGTAGAAAAAGTTTATGTTGCTATGAACAGACTGTTAAGGGTGATACTAGTGAGGGCTCAGACAGAAAGCCTCAATTTTCAGAGAATACCTAAGTAATCCCGAACAGAATGCTATTATAAACATGAAGGATAAAGGCCATTATGATGAAGTCTCTGACAAAAATGAGAAATGTGTTATTGGAAACACAAATAGGAAAAGGAAATTCTTATAATGTGGCAAAGAACTTAGCTATATTCTGTTTGTGTCCTAGTGTTCTGTGGAAGGTAGAACTTGTGAGTAATGAAATTAGATATTTAGCTGAAGCTATTTCTTAGTAAAATCTTGAAAGTGCAACTTGACTTCTCTTGAGTGCTTAAAGTAAAATGCTAAAAGAATATAATGCTTAAATGTTACATTTTTAATCCAAAGGGAAGCAGAGCTTAGCATTTTGGAAAACTCTCAATTTATCCATATAAGAAAAATATGAGAAATCTTTTTCAAAAGACAACAAGGATGTGTCCAAGCTACTATTTAATAAGGTTATTTCTGTGAATTTTCCATGTCAACAGAAGCCAGGTGCTATTCATAAATGCAATAGAAGAATGAGCCCAGAGGCATTTTGGAGATTATTAGAGCTGACCTTTGCATCACAGGCCCAGAGTACAAGGGCCTAGGGGATAGAATAATTTCCATGCTTTGCTCCTGACATTCCAGGGCAGCACTCCTCACTCACACCAAGTGTGGCTCCAGTGGGCCCAGGTGTGGAGAGGGCTATGGTGACTGCCCTTTCAGAGGGCACAGCTGCTAAACCTCTGCAGCGCACATGCAGTGCCATCACTGATGGCACACAGAGTATACTAGCAGTGGGACCATGGCTATCTGCATCTATATTTTGAAAGATGGAGGCTGCCAGAGACTTGGGTGCACTACCTAGGCAGAGGCACCTCGATGTAGGGACAGAGTCCCAACTAATGGAGTGCCTAGTGCTGTGAAGATCCTAAGATTCTATTTTTCTTTCACAGCACCAAACATGTATTTTAAAAAATTATCTACTGCCTTGAGGCAGCAGTAAGGAAAAGTGCTTATTGTTCTACAGTGTGATGTAAAGCAGTGATAAGAGCTGCCTACATCCTCTCCTGGTACAGTCAGCACCTGTTGAAGTTCTATTGATTTTAATTCAAACCTACCCAAGGTGATGGCACAGTGCCCCCTCATGCCTTCTCTGTCCCTCTGTCAATAATTTGAAATGTCAACCATTTGGAAGGATAAGAGTTTGCAACTTCCATTATGATCCCTCAAGAAAAGCTATACCTAATACAGTATGTGTGTGTGTGTGTGTGTGTGTATGTATGTGTGTGCTTACACAGCTGCATAAAACCTATATAAGTATTTGTATGTACAAAACACAAACTTTCAGATCGTATTCTCATTTGCAGTTCACTGTATCAAGAAAGGGTTACAGAGGATGGAGCTATGACTACAAGTGACTAGAATTCACTGTGGACCACTCTCAAAGGAAAGCCATTAAAATGGGCTTTTTAAAGTTAGGTTGCCTTTATTATTTAGAAGACTTAGTCCTCAGTAACTAACAACCATTATGCAAAGTCCTAAGAAAGAAATGCAAGAGGGAAGCCCAGAAAAATGCATATATTCTTTATTAGTTTAGTGAGCTTTGTGTACAAAATTAAGTTTAGTTCTCTACTGTACTAAATTAGACTATTTAGTAATATGAGAGGTCTACTTATTTGGTTATAGGTAGATCTACATCCTGAATTAAAGGCAGTCTTGGTGTTTTGCCTTTAGGCCATCACTCTAGTCTTGGCTCTTAAGCTCTAATTTTCCTGTTCATATTGAAGAAATGATGGTTCCCCTGTAGTATTATAACTGACATCATTATTAAAGCATGAACCATAAGAGATATTCTGAGAGATTTTTCTCTTAAAGAAATGAAAATGTGAAATTATGGTAGTTATATTATTCCATTAATATCAGTGTTAGAAAAGCATTAAACAGGCTAGTGGGAACGTAGATTTAAAAGAGAAAATCATTTCTTAACCTTAAAAAGAAGACGCCAGGTCTTAATAATACATCAAAAATCAATAATTGAAATGATCTATTCCAAAACATGTTGTCCTCAAAACACTAGCCTTTTATTTAAGAAGATGATCTGCTTATTTCAAAAAGTGTGATGCTGCTCCATCTTTCTGCACTTCCCTAAGAAGTCACAATAATTTGATGCTTATGTTACTGTTCAAAACATTTTTTCAGTTTTTATGGAAAGCTTTGATGCTCCAAATAAATCTCATTATACAGTAGATCAAAGAGGACAATGCCTTTCACCAAAGAAGTATAACATACCAATTAGCGTTTCATCTATTGGAAGTTATATATATATTTTTCCTTCAATAAGTCCTATCAGTACCTACAATGTGCCCAGAATATGTGATAGGACTACATAGGTGTGTTTTCAGTGACAGGAGAATAGACCTGGGATAGGTAAAATGTGCTGAGAACAAAGGGTGTTAAAGTTCTATCATTATCATAAAATGCTTTGTATTATTAATAATACTAATACTAATGCCTATTATTAAATATCTATTTTATTCTATGATTTCTTCCTCTTGAAAATATCTCATAAACTAAGACAAAATGTTAAGTGAATTAAAGAGAGAACTATTCTGTTTCTTCCAGAAATGAAGCTGGAAATCTAAGCTTAAAAGACTAGATTCCAACTTGGAAGAGAGCACCAACAGCTACGCATCACTTGAGGTTGTTTAAACAGAGTGCCAGCCAGAAGCATTCTGTAATGCATCAGCAACTTGCCCTCTATGAGAGGATTCTGAAGTTTGTGGGAGCTGTATGCGCATCTATAAAGCTGATGTTCACTCCCCAAGCACTTGGAGTCTGCTTAAGTATTGCATTATTTTTGACTGAGTTCTGATGAAAGTTTCCTTTCTGTGATTTTATGATCTGCATCAACGTTGAAGTCATGATTGCGAGTCTTAATTTAGATCTACTGTCACCAGGAGAATATAATTCCCTTGGGATACTAGAAGAATTTTAAAAATTTACTAATGCTCATGTTTCTCCCATTTTGCCTAAAAAGTTCTACAGGGTTTTACCTTATATGATAATCTGATACTCAAAGGAATATCATGGCACACAAACTTCAAATTTGTTGCTTAGATAAATTATACTCCTTTATTCCAACTGAACTCACCTACTAGATTTGTGCAAATTGATTTGTTTTGTAATAAATGTCTCAAAAAAAATTAGCAGAATGTCCTTTTGCTTTTTAAAAAAAGGGGCCGGGCGTGGTGGCTCAAGCCTTTAATCCCAGCACTTTGGGAGGCCAAGGCGGGCAGATCACGAGATCAGGAGATTGAGACTATCCTAGCTAACATGGTGAAACCCCATCCGTACTAAAACTGCAAAAAAATTAGCTGGGCATCGTGGCACACGCCTGTAGTCCCAGCTGTAGCACAGGCTGAGGCAGGAGAATCGCTTGAACCCGGGAGGTGGAGGGTCCAGTGAGCCGAGATCGCGCCACTGCACTCTAGCTGGGGCAACAGAGTGAGACTCAGTCTCAAAAAAAAGGCAGAAGTCTTGGACATGTTTCTTTGTGCATCCTTTAGAGCAGTAGTGCATGATCTATCTATTGCTTCAAAACAAATTACCCTAACACTTTGTGGATTATAACGCTAAACATTTATTATCTAACATTTTCTGTGAGTCATTAATTTAAGCATCGATTAGTCAGGTGATTCTGGTTCAGATTCTTTCATAATGTTGCTATCAAGCTGTTGGCCTGAGTTGCCATCACCTAAAGGCTTGATTGGGACTGAAAGGTTCACTCAAGATTGTCCCCTTATGTGGCTATTGGCACAGGGTTTCATTTCCTTGCTGGCTGCTGGCAGAAGAACTCAATTCTTTGCCATGTGGACCTTTCTTTAGGGCTGCTTGAGGGTTCACATGACATGACAACAGATTTTCCCCAGAGCAAGCAGTCTAAGAGAAAGAACAGGATAAGGCAGTTTCTTTCATGATCTAGTCTCAGAAATCACACATAATCACCTCCACCATATTTCATTCATTAGAAGCAAATTAGTAAGTATAGTACTTGTTTAAGGTAAGGGAAATCAGGCTCCACCTTTAGAAGGGTGGAGGATTATTAAATAATTTGTCGATCTATTTTAAAATGACTACATGGTAAGAAGGGCTGGCTCTTTCTTAGAACTGGTTTGTATAATCTTCTTGAACCTGAAGGAGCACCTTTCTTCTCTACCTTAGTATTCAGAGTAGGAGATTTACACACCATGACAGAAACTTTAAATGCATAAGATTTATAACTGTGTATATTTAATAGAAGCAGTGTGCAAGGTTCCGTGCAGAAATAAAGGTTGAGTACATAACAGTTTACTGTGCACTGTTTCCAATACCAACAAGATGTAGTTCAAAATCACTTACCTTAGTGTCACAGACAGAGATTTAAATATATGCAGCATCATTCCTAGTTGGAAGACTTTAGGCAAGTTACATAATCAGTTTTCATGTCAGTTACTTCATTTACTTAAATGGATTCTTACAATAACTCTGTGAAGTGTGGAATATTATCCTCATTTTATAAGAAGACAAAAATTGAAGCTCATTACAACTAGAAAGTGGCAGAGTCAATGTTACAATCCAAGTTTAGTTGATGCCAAAACATCTTTGGTTTCTCCTGTGATTTCTGGAAAAGAGAAAACAGTTAAAATTGGTCAGTGATGTAGCATATATGAAAGTGAGGAGCATTATTATTAATAAAGTTAGTATCTACACATAAAACAAAGTTTCATAAATAAAAATTATTTCTATTGAAGAACAATTAATATGTGGTTACTTAAATCAACAGAATTTTAACTATCAGCAGGCTTTCAAGATTTTTTTTCATTTTTTTGAGACAGAGTCTTGCTGCGTCCCCTAGACCGGAGTGCAGTGACGTGATCTCGGCTCACTGCAACCTCCAGCTCCTGATTCAAATGTTTCTCCTGTCTCAGCCTCCTGAGTAGCTGGGAGTACAGGCTCCATGACGCCTGGCTAATTTTTGTATTTTGACTAAAGATGGGGTTTCGTCATGTTGGCCAGGCTGGTCTTAAACTCCTGACCTCAGGTGATCCGCCCGCCTCAGCCTCCCAAAGTGCTGGGATTACAGGCGTGAACAACTGTGTCTGGCCTAAAGATTGTCTTTAACTTAAAACGTTGAGTTAGGGTATGCAACCAAGTAATATACTGCATTAAAATTATTCAGCCCTACTTATTGCCTTGCTCTGTAATTTCATATTAAATGTTGAAGCAATATGAAGCATTATGATTCACAGCTTAGTTCTAGTGACACAGTGCAAGCAAATGTCAGCTCCAGGATGCTCTTGGTTAGTTTATACCTGTCTTATTTATTCAAAACCCAGATTTATCTGGTATCTTGATTATACTGTAAATAGAAAAAGGGATACAGGAAATGTCAGTTACACATTACAGATGCCCTATCCCTTTCATTGTTTGCTGTATACCACTTTGAACCTAGTATTGAACACTAGCTTAATAACTCTGAATTGAGCCAATCAAATTCAAAACATATTCTTGAAACTTAGATGAATTTCTGATAATTCAAAATCATTGATCCTGCTTTGAACAATGTAGGTTTTTCAGGATATTTGAATTTATTGAATATTTAAGTAGCTAAATTTTCTTAAATTCTTATGGATTCTTATTGGAAGTCTCAATTATAGAATCAAATACTGTCATTGAAAGGAGCATCAACTCAATAAAGCAGAGAGATCAATGCCATGTCTAAGGATGCTGGTCTATTTCCTTTAGGCTGCATTAGCTTACACTGGACTTGAACAGGTTACTGAACTAATGAGTGTTTAATCTTACTGTAATTTATAACATGACAACTTATTGAGGCTGAAAAAGTGATCAGTTTCAAAAGCTCTCCCTTAATATGTGGGAAGTAGTTTGCACACTGGGCAAGTATAAATCACAAAGTAATAAAAGTCGTGTAAGATTGTAACAAATATAAATTGCTATATAAATATTAAATAGATTACACAATATTTTTAAGCCCTGAAACATCAAATCACTTTGCAAAGAACTAAATGTCAAATGACATGGTGTGTGTTTATGCATACTTCTTCTATGGGCCATTATTACAACTTTAGTAACATTGCTTTAAAATTTTCATATCCAGAGCATACTCACTTTTGTTATTTACTTTGCTTGGCTTCATTCTCTTTGTTTCAAATAGCAACCTTAATTTTCCACGGAAAATTTTGAAATTTGGGGCTTGAGGCTGCTGTGGTGACTGGTCACTTGCTCTGTTTGGAGAAATTGCTAAAGAAGGTAAGGAATGGCAAGTACGTTACTAGAGGGTAAGAGTCCTGAAAAAAAAAAAAAGATACCCATTACAGTTACACCAACATTTGTGTGTAGGAATTTGGTTGATGTTCAAAGGCAAACTTAGAGAGTAAAACTACGTAAATTGACAATATATGTCTTGAGGGGTAAATATGGAAGGAAACATGGCAGGAGGGAGACTGTCTGGGTAAGTAAGAGATTTTCAGCTGATACCAATACAATGATTATGCCAATGTATAGTGAATTCTTATAATTTTATGTTGCCTTGGTATCCATTTTGAATATGTTTACATTTTTTATACCAGAAGTAAAGCTTAGTCACTCTTGAAACAGTTTCTAGTCCTACACCAACTCTCAGTTCCCCGGTGTAATCAATCCAGATATCTGCCTTAAACAACTTCCCAGTTGTGACCACTTCCCTAAGCGACAGCTAGATATAGCCTACTTGACTGGCCCTGCTAATCTCCACATCCCATATGGACTGTGCAGATATGCAACTGTGACCATTTTCCAGTCACAATGTTACCTCTGAGACTTTGTGTCTGCTTGCTTTAAACCTACCAAGCAAAACTTCCCATAGGAAATCTGTTTGAATAATGTCCTAGATCCCAATAAAGACATTGATCCATGGTCTCTTTCTCTCTGTCTCTCCACCTGCTCTTTAACCCTCATGTGTGTGGCCTCCAGACATGTCTATACCCCTCAAGATCTGTAAATAATAAGCTATTTTCATGTTGTGTCTCTCCTAATCATTGAAAGGATGCTCTCCATCTTAAAGATCCTAAATTAAAACACAGTAGTATTACTATTATCATCATTATCACTGATATTTCATGTTCCTACTATGTTGTTGCAGGTCTTTAAATAAGTATTTTTATTTTTAACCCTTACCCTCAATGGGATAGCTTTTTACTCTCATTTTTACAGATGAGTGAGTAATCTGTCAGGGCAGTTGAGGGAGATCACACAGCAGGTGACTAATGATGGTTTTACATAAACCCAGGAGAGTCCTGTTCTAAAGACAATGCTGCAGATGTACTATCCCCTCTCCTGACTGCATCTGTGCCATGCCGTTTGAAATAGCTTGCCTTTCTTATCATTTCAAGTGTCTTAGACCTCAAATATCTTCTTCTACTTTTCCCCCAGAGCACACAAATTTACCTCACATGCAAAGTCACTGATTGGCCTAGGGTGACTACTGTTGACTTAGCACACACTGGGATTTTTTTTTTTTATTTTATTTTTTTTGCACCACTTTGACAGAGCAAACAATTTGCTTCTTCTTTCAAGGCTGGAATGGAGTACAGTGTTTATTTGTTTCCACTATATCTGACTAAAACACAGGGATAGAACTGGGTATGTGCTGGTGTTGAGAATGAAAAGGCATCAGAGAAGGGACTTCAGATGACAAAGGTATTTCAGAGCATGGCATGTTATCAGAAACATGATGTTCTTTAGGCAAGAGAAAAGGATAAAGACACGAACGTAAAATAAAAACTGTGAGGAAAATGTCTCCTAATTTTCAAAATTCGACAAAAGCAAATCATCAAGGAAGTTCATGGGGGCACTCTGAAGGACTGGCTGGGATTAGTACTAAAATTACAGAACACAATTCCAGCATTTAACAGGAGTAGTAAAACAAGACATATCTGATCTGGAAACTAAGTCAAGGATTGCCTCAGTCCACAAAGGAAATTCTATTCGTAAGAAATAATTGAAGAGGCCACTTCCTAAAATCAGAGTATAGATCAGAGAAATTGACTTGATTTCCAGCTGTCAATATAGCTATCTTTGGCTGACTTGTTATACAGCTGAGCAAGAGGAAGTTCCTCTTCCACAGGTAGAAACTATACAAAACTAAGTGATTTAGCTTTATGAAACATGCATCAGAGAAAGGCAGTTATGACATTAAGCATTTTGATGATAAACTCAATTTCTGTTTTGATATTCAATAATCTGCAGATGCAAGCTTTTTGCCAATAACAAGAAATTTACTAACATTATTTATAGTTGTATTCCTAAATGGTAAATGTTTGGATGTTTGCATTTTAAGTAAAAGTCAAAATAAAATAATTATTTCTACTACAAATGTTTTCAGAGTAGTCTTTGATTTTAAACCTGAATGCTTTTTTTGTTGTTTTAGTTATATCTTTGTTGACTGTATGTATCCTCATACCTAAACAATTAATGTGAATTCATAAAAGTTGGCGTTTAATAATGTTAATAAAATGACAATAGCTATCATTTAAGGGCTTGATGAGACTGACTGTGATAAGTGCCAAAACACAGAATTACCATACTTAAGCCTTACAACAGCCTGTCTTGAAGGTTACCTTTATTAATTCCTGGAGAGGCTCAGGAAATTTGTCCATAGTTTCAGCTAACAAAAAGGTATATTAGACTCACACCTAGACTGAAAGCTTTATTCTTATTATAAAATGTAGATACATGCTATGCCAATATAAGGTTCTTAATCAACTTCAATTTCATTATGCAATTGTATAGAAAACAGTCAACTTTTCACTGGAGTGAGAGGGAGGACAATTATTAGTATCAAGCTGTCTTGTCCTTTTACCTACTCACAAAGACAATATAAAATTTAGTTAAAATATTACAATCAACTTGAGTAAAAAAAGGCATCATCCATGGTTTTCTAATTCACTATTTTCTTTATTTTGCTATTTTAAACCAAAATATGTCTTTTTTATAAAAACTCAATACTTTTGCTTTTTTTTTACTTTTTAAAAGCATACTAGAAACATTTGAAGTTTTGAAAGGTTACTACAAGATAGCTGAAAAATTTACTTTATCTAGAAAGGAAAATCTTGGAACATTAGCATAAAATAATTAAAGTAACTAAGCAGGAAAAACAAGATAATCCTACTAAATAAGTTAGATTTCACATGGTAATTGATTTTGCTGTTTCAAAATGCTTGTAAATGTTATAATATTGAACTGGGCTTGATCTACGTTGCTCCATTACATGTTTAATTTAATAACAATAAACTTTATTCTATGCTTTCTTCCTATTTTACAGTACCCAATTTCTCAAAATTTTATGAAGGCCGGAAAATGTTTATTTACCACAGCACATATAAGACAGCTGGGATCCAACAAGTCTACAAGCTATCCAGCTGAAGAGGTAGCCTCAGGTTAAGTTCTTTGGTATGAATTCCTCTGAGATTCTTAGAGGACCTTCTTGCTTTGTTCCTTGAGCCCCAATTTAAGACTATTGCTGGAATTAGAAACTAACAACAACAACAAAAATATTCACTGTCACTTTGTCGTGAGTGGCACAAGATCAGACATAACCAGATCCATGCACATTTGTGTATTTTCACAGTCAGAATTTTACTATTTCAGTAATAGAAGCTATGAGCCACCTGGAATTTTTTCCCAAGGAGGCAATTCTTCTTGGTACTACCCACCACTCAGCACTAAGATCCATGGGTACATAGGCTCAAGTCACTCCACAAGTCAGTCAATATTGCAAACCACACATAATAGTATATTTAATCAATATATAACTGTTAGAGATTAAAATTTCAAACCAAACTGTAGCATTTGACATCAAGAGAAAAAGATGATTAAAAAGGTGTTAATGAGCCAGTCCAAGGAGAGTGACATGGACAAGGAGAGGGTCCTCACCTGATCCAGACAGTCATCAACGTCTTGCAAAGAAGAATCCTTGATTTAGGCAGAGTCTTCAGCGGCAGATGTGAGGTGCTGCTGATCATGAATGATGAAAAGACAGGGGCTATCAAGAAGGCCATGTCTACCTGCTGAATTTCTGCTCATTTTATGAACCTTGAGTCCTCTGGTGAGAATTGATAGTAAAGGGTTACACCCTTATCTGATTTGGTATTATCTCTACTGACTAGGCAAACATCTGGACCCTATTGGCTTGAGGCCTTTTGAAACGTAAGATGGAGTCTTTTTCTAAGACAGACTCACTATGTCAAGGGAACTCACTTATTACATTCTACATGTCATGTAATAATATATTTTCCAGAGGAAAGGTGCCTTAAAAACAATCTACTTTCATCATTTGGTTTTAAAAATTGAGGAAAATGGGAAATGACATAATTTGTTGACTTACTTGAAACCCACTTAGCTAAACTACGGTCTGAATAAATGTGTTCCCTGAAAATTTATATGTTAAATCTCATCCCTCAAGTTGATGCTGTTAGTTGGTGAGGGTCTTTGGGGGTTGTTGGACCATGAGGGTAGAGACTTCATGAATAAATTAGTGTCTTTATAAAAAAGACTGCAGGGAGATTCCTCTGCCATTCTGCCAACTTCAGCAAGAAGTTGTCTGTTTGCAACCCAGGCAAGAGCTGTCACTAGAACTCAGCTAGGCTGGCACACTAATCTCAGACTTCTAGCCTCCAGAATTTTGAAATAAATTTCTACTTAAAAAAAATACTATACCCAGTCTTTAGCATTTTGTTATAGCAGCCAAAATAAACTAAGACGGAAAATTGATACCAAGAAGTGGAGAGGTGATGTAACAAATGCATTAAAATGTGGAAGTGGTTTCAGAACTAGTAATGGGTAAAGGCTGGAAGACTTTTGAAGTGCAGGTTAGAAAAAGTCTACATTATCATGAACAAATTGTTTAGGGAAATTTGGAAAAGGCTTAGAAGGAGAGGAGGAGTGATTTAGGGAAAGTCTCGATTGACTTGGAGAATACCTGAGATATTTTGAACACAATATTGTTAGAAATACAGATGGTAAAGGCCATTCTGATGAGGTTTCAGACAGAAATAAGAAACATGTTATTGGATTTTAGAGAAGAGGCAATTCTTGCTATAAAGTGACAAAGAACTTGGTTGAATTATGTCTGCGTCCTAGTGTTTTGTGAAAGGGTAGAAATGGTGCATAGTGAAATTGGATATTTGACGGAGGAAATTTCTAAGCAAAATATTTATGAATGGCCTTGCTCCTCTTGACTGCTTATGTTAAAATGAGAGAATAAAGAAATGATTTAAAGACAGAATTGTTCATCAAAAGGGAAACAGAACTTAAAAATTAGGAAAATTCTCAGTCTATCTATATCGCAAAAATAAGAAAGCCTGTGTGAAAGAGAATAAGAGTGTGGTAATAAGAATAAAGTTCAGCCATCTCAATTGAAGCTAGAAGCTATTGATCAAGACAATGTGGAAATTAGCCAGCCATGTAAACAAAAACGAGGACCTATTTTCTAAGACTATGGAAGAAAATGGAAATCATCAGTGCTGCCCCTCCTGTCAAAGGTCCAGCTTGCAAGAGTTATATTCCTATGATCTTAAGTGGGTAAAGCCACTGGCAGGCAATTCTGAGCAAGGAGATCTTTAGGCACATGACTTAACCCATGAAAGCTGCAGTTTGGGTTGTGTTCAGCAAAACTGTGGTCATTGGCTCCAGCAGGTCTAAAGGACAGAGGGCCAACTTAAAAAAAATACATATTATATATATTCATATTCTTGAGCCTTAAAGGTTTAGATTTGCTAGAGACATTTCACTCTCTTCTTCTTTCAAATTTCTTTCTTTTTGAGTGGGAGTATCTATCCTATGCCAGAACCATAATTGTATTTTAGAAGCACATTATATGTTTAATTTCACAAGTTCACAGATGGAGAACAATTTGCCTCAGAATGAATTGTACCCTAAGTCTCACCCCTATCTGACATAGGTAATATTTAGATGAGACTTTGGGCTTTAAACTTTTTAGTTACTGCTGGAACAAGTTAATACTTTGGAGACAATAGACTGAAATGAATGGGAAGAGTATTGCATCTGAGAAGATAATGAATTTTGGGATCCAGGGACAATAATATGTTCTGAATGTTTATGTCCTCCCTAAAATTAATATGTTGAAAACTAAATCACCAAGTGATGGTATTAGAAGGTCAAGTCTTTGGGAAGTGAAAAGGTGATTAGGGCGGAGCCTTCATGAGTGGGATCAGTGCTTTTAAAAAAGAGGCTTCAGGGGGATCCCTCCTCACTCCTTCTGCCGTGTGAGGTTTCAATGAGAAGACTGTCTATGAATCAGGAAACTGTCCCTCATCAAACACCCAATATGCTGGTACCTTGATTGTTAACTTCCCAGCCTCTGAATATGAGAAATAAATTTCTGGGGTTTAAAAACTATCAGGGTATGCTAGTTATAGATGCTTGAATGTACTAAGTCAAGGTAGGACCCACATTTTCTGATGTCCAGGCAACAGTCAAATTCTATTTCCTTTCTTTCTGAACTTGATAATCAAAATTCAATGATACAAGTTTATTTTACAAATTGCCACATTTACATACTAAATTTTAAATAAGACTAATTTTATGAGAATCTCTTATCTTACACAGAAGACATAGAAATCATAAAATGTTTAGGATTTTTGACCTACAAGTAGATTAATTATATTAATCCTTGAGAATTAAACAGAAATGAAAAGGAGATGTTGGAAAAATGTAAAACGGCATTAAAATCAGTTTTTTTTCCAGCATAGTGTGAATATTAAACTTTGTGGAAATAGATCATTTTCATCATCATATTTTGTCTAACAAGTCCCCTGTAAAAAAGAAGGAGAACACCTTTAAGGGCATCTGAAGTTGTTTTGGATTCTCCCCCATACCCCTCAAAAATGATTTACATCTATATATTAGTTTCCTATTGCTGAGGTAACAAAATGTATTCTTTTATAGTTCTGGAGGCCAGAGGTCCAAATTCCTTCTCAGGGGCATTGGCTGGGGTAGTTCTCTCTGATGACTTTAAGGGAAAATTCATTTCTTGTCTTTCCCGGCTGATAGAAGGCACCCACATGTCTCAGTTTGGGGTCCCCTTCTCTGCACTACACTAACCTCTTGCTTTCCTTCCCTTCATCACACCTCCTACTACTCTTCTGATCCCCTTGCCTCACTCTTATCAGGACCTTGCACTCATATTTGCTTTACTTTAATTATCTAGGTTAATCTCAGGATCTCCAGATTCTGAATTCAATCACATCCTCAAAATCTCTTTACCCACATAAGATAACATATTACAGGCGCCGAGGATTAGGTTGTGTTGTTTTTGGAAGGCGGCATTCTTCAGATTACCAGGATCTACCATGAACTTGATACTTAATCTTGTCTTAAAGGTAAGATTTTAAGTACTTTTAAACTACTTAAAACTACTTATTTTAGCTATGCTTCATGGATTTCACAAGTATTGGTGCTTAAATCTTGTTCATTTTTCTGCTGTAACCTCAGTTGGCCCTTCCAACTACAACATTAACTGTGAGTGAGTGAGTGAGTGATAGTGAGAGGTGACAGCGTGCTGGCAGTCCTCACAGACCTCGCTCCCTCTCGGCGCCTCCTCTGCCTGGGCTCCCACTTTGGCGGCACTTGAGGGACCCTTCAGCCCATCACTGCACTGTGGGAGCCCCTTTCTGTGCTGGCCAAGGACAGAGCCGGCTCCCTCAGCTTGCAAGGAGGTGTGGAAGGAGAGGCGCGAGCGGGAACCGGGGCTGCGCGCGGCGCTTGCGGGCCAGCTGGAGTTCCAGGTAGGCGTGGGCTTGGCAGGCCCCGCACTCGGAGCAGCCGGCCGGCCCTGCGGGCCCCGGGCAATGAGGGATTTAGCACCCGGGCCAGCGGCTGCGGAAGGTGTACTGGGTTCCCCAGCAGTGCCAGCCCACCGGCGCTGCGCTCGATTTCTCGCCGGGCCTTAGCTGCCTTCCCGCGGGGCAGGCCTCAGGACTGCAGCCTGCCATGCCTGAGCCTTCCCCCGCCTCCGTGGGTACCTGTGCAGCCCGAGCCTCCCTGACGAGCGCCGCCCCTGCTCCACGGCGCCCAGTCCCATCGACCACCCAAGGGCTGAGGAGTGCGAGCGCATGCAGGACTGGCAGGCAGCTCCACCTACAGCACCGGTGCGGGATCCACTGGGTGAAGCCAGCTAGGCTCCTGAGTCTGGTGGGGACGTGGAGAGTCTTTATGTCTAGCTCAAGGATTGTAAATACACCAATCCACACTCTGTATCTAGCTCAAGGTTTGTAAACACACCAATTAGCACCCTGTGTCTAGCTCAAGGTTTGTGAGTGCACCAATGGACACTCTGTATCTAGCTGCCCTGGTGGGGCCTTGGAGAACCTTTATGTCTAGCTCAAGGATTGTAAATACACCAATCAGCACTCTGTCTAGCTCAAGGTTTGTGAACACACCAATCAGCACCCTTTGTCTAGCTCAGGGTTTGTGAGTGCACCAATCGACACTCTGTATCTAGCTGCTCTGGTAAGGCCTTGGAGAACCTTTATGTCCATACTCTATATCTAACCAATCTGATAAGGACGTGGAGAACCTTTGTGTCTAGCTCAGGGATTGTAAACGCACCAATCAGCACCCTGTCAAAACAGACCACTCGGCTCTACCAATCAGCAGGTTGTAGGTAGGGCCAGATAAGAGAATAAAAGCAGGCTGCCGGAGCCAGCAGTGGCAACCGGCTCAGGTCCTCTTCCACGCTGTGGAAGCTTTGTTCTTTCCCTCTTTGCAATAAATCTTGCTACTGCTCACTCTTTAGGTCCACAGTGCTTTTATGAGCTGTAACACTCACCGCGAAGATCTGCAGTTTTACTCCTGAAGCCAGCGAGACCATGAGCCCACCGGGAAGAACGAACAACTCCAGACGCGCCGCCTTAAGAGCTGTAACACTCACCGCGAAGGTCTGCAGCTTCACTCCTGAGCCAGCGAGACCACGAACCCACCAGAAGGAAGAAACTCCGAACACATCTGAACATCAGAAAGAACAAACTCCAGACGCGCCACCTTAAGAGCTGTAACACTCACCGCAAAGGTCCGCGGCTTCATTCTTGAAGTCAGTGAGACCAAGAACCCACCAATTCCAGACACAATAGGATTTGTTGCAACAGAAATCCTTCGATAAAAGGTCAGTATTAATCCTGTAAGCTAACGCATTATCTTAGTTGTTCATTAACAATCAAAATATGACCATGAACTGAGACGTATGAACCTGCATGTAAAATTTTTCTTATTAGAAGATGATTGTTTCAGAAGCTTGTTGACTCCTCCACATTTTTCAAATTCATACAAAAATTTGTGCTAAGTAAAACAGATAATACATAAGTAGATAAAAGTAATAATTAACCTTAATGAAAAACCTTAGGATAGGCATTACATTTCAAAACCAAATATTTTTAAATGCATATATTTCATATTTCATGTACCAATTTTATTCCTAGAGAAACATTAGCGCAGCCTAATTTTTTCCATGTTTTGTCTTTCATTTACTGTGTTCATGTAGATATGAGTCTATACTCATAAAGAGGTGTAGATACTTGCACTACTTTTCTACAGTTGTTTAGAATACAGAGATCTTATATGAAGAGAATATTTGTTGATTACGTTTAAGAAGTTATGTCTTAAATCAATATGAAAGAATATATATATATATATATATATATATGTTTTGTAGGAATTTGTTACAGGCTGCCTATGTGCATAAACCTGTATATAAGATATTGGGAGAAGGGAGAGTCTTTAAACATAAGTTGAGACTTTGTCACACACATCTTTATGCCCCTGGAAATAAGTGCTTCATACCAACAAGCATATAAAATTAATATTAGATCATGAATCATGAGAAAGAAGGTGGGAGATGGATAAGGAGAAAGTGGAAAATGAGAGAATGAAGGAAAACTGGGATTAGACATTCTCTGTTCTAAGCTAGACCACTGCCATTATGTTAAATATTTTAAAGTTCATCTCCAGGAGCATGTTATCAATAGAGATCTCTCTATATCTGGAGATATGGTGGTAAGATTGATGAAAAGTTGAGTGGTTTTCAATTAGCATGCTTCATAGGAGACTTTCCTGTAGCCAGAATAAGATTCTTTTAGTTTGAATTATTCTAAAGACAATAAAAAACAAAGGAAAAATAGAATGCAGAGTGGTCAAGTTTGTTTTCATAAAAAAGTGCCATTGTCTTAAATCAGAGCAAGTAACATCAAAACAGAGACAGTCGATACAGAAGATATAGTTGGGAATAGTTTTTCCTATTAAAGAGGGTCACAAAATTCTCTTGCCCAATGTCCAAAAGTTCAGAAGAAGAGCAGGGAGAGGTATAGGAATGGCACGTGGTCTTGAAATCCTGACAGACTGACAGAACTAAATTCTAGGATTTTCCTCCTCCAGGTTTCAAGATAATAGAGAATGCTGAAGCTCTGTACATCAAGCAACAGCATATGCTCATTTGTAAAAACTACTGCAACAATACTGTGTATGGTCCAATTTAACTCTGCCCTGGTCCATTCCCTTGCTGCATTTAGACATGAGCTGTGTAAAATGGATAATTGTAGTAATTCTTCACACAATGTAAAAAAAGGAAAGGTCTTCTCAAAAAACACTGTGGCACTTTGGGAGGCTGAGTCGGGTGGATAGCCTGAGATCAGGAGTTTGAGAACAGCCTGGCCAACACAGTGAAACCTGCGTCGACTAAAAATACAAAAAATTAGCTGGGCATGGTGGCAGGCACCTGTAATCCCAGCTACTAGGGAGGCTGAGGCAGGAGAATCACTTGATCCCGGGAGGTGGAGGTTGCAGTGAGCTGAGATCGCACCATTGCACTCCAGCCTCAGCAACAAGAGTGAAACTCCATCTCAAAACCAACCAACCAACAAACACCATTATGGTAATACAGAAGGGTTTATTTGAAACCTGACTCTACTGCCTAAATGTTAAGGGACCAAACATTTTGGGTTTTCCAGTAAATTTCTAATTACCTATAAGATTTCATTCAACAATTGAAAAGATTAATTGTACAAAATCTATATGCAAGGCTCTAGAATCTGATGATAACAAGTTGAATACCACATTTTTCTTATACATGATAGGCTTATATTCTGGTTGAAAGAGGATAAATTTTTAATAAATGTGATTTGCTAATTGTATAACTAAATTGGTTCAATTTTAAAACATTGCAAAACTGTTCTTATAAATAATTCACATGGAAGACATGGATTGTCAAACTATATGTCCCAGTTTTTGTTTAAAAGCTAATTTCTCCATGCCAATCTTAAAATAGAGATTTTTTTTGAGAAACAAAATTAGTGCGCATGTGTCAATTTCTTTATTTTTGAACATATAGTTTTTTGGATTTTTCGTTTTTAAACAAATGTGATTGACTTTTGAATACCCCCTATAACCCTTCTGGTACCATTTACACCTTCTTTAGTTCTAGATACGCAAATTATACAGAGTAAAAAAGAAGTCCAAATTATGCAGTGAACTTTGGAAAAGGTTCTGTAATATTCCAAATTATAGAGAATTGTCCAAAATAAATCTACACTTCATTCTTTCTGTGTTGACTCAGCTTCAAAGCCTGGAAAGAATTCACATTTTGCTCTAGTCTAAACAAGGTTTTGCCAGCTCTAACTAGATTAGAAAACTACTCTTCCACATTTGTTTTTCTTGGGTCACATATAAATGTTTGCAAATTATGTTATTACTCATTGCTAATGAGGTAATTTTTCATTAGCACATCTCCCCTTTTTAAATCTAATGCTTATTCAGATATTATCCTGCTCTTGTTTTTTCAATGGCAGTTACTAATGAATAATATAATTAAATAGATCCTAGTTTATTATTTTTAATAGGCTTACTTGTACAACCTTTTAACTGCAGGGTTCTTGACTGTTTTTAGGCAATTTAGCAGAAAGTTAAGAGTTTGACTGTTACAGGCATATTCATGTCTTGGGCACAGACTATTTTTAAAATGGCTTGAGATTTTTGCAAAAGGTGATTAACGAGGTCATATGGCTTCAGTAGTTCCTTCTTAATTATAAGAACATTTCCCCCCTCATAACGGTCTCTTAGCTTAAATACAGCTTAGATACACATTTTAAAATATTATTTGTTTCTTCTTCAATCTCTCTGTTTTTCTATAGCAGAAACATAAAGAATATATTTAGTTAAGTGTTGTTTTCCAAATTTTCAGATACAGTCATAGAATTTGTAATCAACTGCTTTTAAAGCAGTTTTTTTTCTTTTTGCTAAAGAGTAATGAAAATGGGTATTTACTGATAGGAGATTTTTCAATTACACTCAAATTTTACTTGAATTATTATGATCTGTAAGTGTCACAGAAATGATTTAATTTATCAAAGAATGTTATTAAAGCCAGTTAAGCTCCTAAAGAAGCCATAACACTCTGTAGGTTAAAGATATAATTTAAGTTTAAAAAATGCAAAATTATTACAAAAACGTATTTCCTATTTTTAGTGTCTGGTATATAATAACATACAATAAATAATTGCTGCATAAATTAGTATGTATGAAGAACCGTTAAATACAAAAGCTAAAATTGTTAGTATTAAATAACACTCACAAAAAGGTAATTATTTAGAGTGATGGATATGGTAATTAGTCCTATTTTGGTAATCATTTCACAACATATACATACATTAAATACTGTACATCTTAAATTTTTGTCAATCATACCCAATAAAGCTAGAAAAAAACCCTAGAAAACCAAATGACCACTTTGATAGGAGAGGATATTAAATATTTAATGCAAACATGGTGTTTTCCAAAAATAAAACTATGAACACAAAAACAGAAGAACAAAACCAAGCCTCCTCTTCCCACCTGTCGCTTATATTTAGAATTGTGAATCTACAAAGAGCAGCTTCCTATCTTAAACTCATATTCAGGGTTAAATGCTTAAAATATTTGATTGAATAATCATTTTCATGTCTTTTTTCATTGCTTAAAATGAACCTAAAATGAAAAACAAACATAAAAATGATTATTCAATGAAATATTCTTAGAAAAATCTGCATAGAATATGCTTCTTTTGGAAATTTGTAATGCATACTTATAAATTAAAAGTCATGAGAAAGTCTGCAATAAACAAACTTGTTTAACATTCTTCAACCCCTTTGTTTAGGCTATATGTCCTTTCAATAATTTATGCAAGTTCTGTAGTAAAAAACTTGTTTAACCTTCATCAGTCCCTTCATTAAAGTTACATAGCCTTTAAACCTTTTATATCAAGTAATATTAGAGAGAAACTTTCTGGAAAACTTTTAAGAAATTTTGCAGTGGTACCTGACATAATTCCCTGATTCACAGTAGTTTCTCCAAACATGTTTATTCAATCAGTGAATAAACTAATGAATGAGTTCAGCTTTGGGAAATTATAGAAAAGAAATAGCTCTTCATAACAGAACAAAAATGAAACTAATCTCTCTCAATCTCTTCTTCTCTCTTGCTTATATTCTTTTTCATTTTTTATCTCCCTTCTTATATAAATCTGTGTTGACCGACTGTCAACCTTTCTCTTTATAGACCCATTTGAGCTCAGACACTCATTGGTCCTTCTACTAAAAATGGACCCTATATAGAGATATGATTTTTATATTCAGTAGAGTAGAAAATCAATACTCTGAAAAACTGGTAAAGCCCAGTAATAAGCCTGATATTGTTCAAAATAGATCACATGAGTAGAGTAGTCTCCTTTTCTTGATATGACATGTGGAAGGGAGAAACATCATCACTGAAGTGCATTGCCTGTGCACACAGGAGTCTGGCTCAGGGCCAGTCCACCATAAACTACTTACAAATGGTATAATTAAAATGAATGAATGAAATGTTGAGCGGACTTTATATTCTAAAGCAATCAAAACTGAAATTTACTTTCTTATCACACCTTCTGGTAAAACTGGTTTTATGGAAACATTCTATTGAGAATTTTAAAGAGTGACTATTAAAAAGATGGACTGGAGTTAATTTATGTTAGATTTGCTTTTCTCTGATGGAATTTTTTAAATGGAAATATTTAACTAAAAACATGATAAATGTCCTCTATAGTAATTTATAAATTAAGAAGAAAGTTGGAGTCTGCAAGACACCTAGCCCCAGGGCTGTTTGTCCATTCTGAGGCACCAGGAAGGCAGCAGAAGAAGGTTTTCACCTTATAGGTACTATTAAGAAACCTCCACCATAAAGGTAGTATTAAGAAATAAAACAGCATACCTATTGTCTCAGCTACTCAGGAGGCTGAGGAGGGAGGATTGCTTGAGCCTGGGAAGTGGAGGTTATCGTGAGCCGTGATCATGCCACTGCACCCCAGCCTGGGCAACAAAGCAAGGCCTGTTTAAAAAAAAAAAAAAACTCTATGATATAGAGGAAGAGATAAAATTAAAATATGCAATAAAGCAAGACCTGTCTTTTTTAAAAAAAACCCTATGATATAGAGGAAGAGATAAAATTAAAATATGGTTTAGCAATTTATCTTAATGAACAGAAGTGTTTTATCTAGCCCTGTAAAGTAACATTTAAAAATTTTCATTGAGAAATTACCCCAAAATAGAAAACATCAAGTAGTTTTAATAGAATTTTTACATTAAATTAGATTAAATCTCACATGTAATTTAATATTTGTTTAGATAGTTTTGCCAATTTCAAAGATGAGTGAAGTAAATAGACTGAAATTCTTGAGTTACCAAAATGAATTAAAAAAAAAAGGCGAGGTATGATGGCTTACATCTATAATCCTGCACTTTTGAGAGGCTGAGGCTGAGGAGGGAGGATTGCTTGAGCCCAGGAGATCAAGGCTGCAGTGAGCTACAGTCTAGGATCCTGCTAGTGCATTCCAGTCTGGGAGACAGAGACATAGAAAGACCCTGTCTCTCAAACAAACAAACAAAAATAACAACAAAAAACTTACCTCCTTACTCTCCACTGAGAAATCTCTATACAAATAAAATTTTTCTTTTCATAATAATTATATATGCAAAAGATTATATAAACCATTAATTGCTTTTTTAAAACAATAAAAATAAAAACAAACATCCGCTTACCCACAACATAGCTTTACCAGCAACTCCAAGGTGTAGAATATGCCTGAACCTGGTCCCATATCTTTTCCTTACATTCCACATTTTGTATGTCCCTAAATATTTATTTTAGGGACATAGAAATATGATTTTGCCTTCTGTGTTATTCTAAGGCCTCCTCTTATATTTCAATATTATTCTTGAGCTATTCACCCATGCTACCACATTATAGTACTCAACTGTGAGTCTATTGACTTTCTACATTTTCTCAGTGTTCCACCCAAAGTGGCATGCATGTTTTCATGAACATCTTCTGGTGTACAAGAACTAATTTAGGGAATACATGTAAGAGAGAAATTGCTGGGGCGTGAGTTATGAACATCTTCAAATATACTAGATAATTCAAAATCCTTCTCCAGAGTATCTATAACCATTTATATGCCCTCCACAGCACATGAAAATATACATTTTCCATACTGGCACCAGTATTTGGCAAGACCTGGTCTCATAATATTTGCCAGACCAATGGATGTACTCCTTGCAGTTTTAAGAGTTTTCAAAATTAGTAATAAGGTCTAAGAATTGTCATCCTTCTATCAGCCATTCCAGCTTCCAATTCTGTGAATTTCCAGTTTATATCTTTTCACATTTTTTATCACGGTATTAGTCTTTTGCTTATTCATTGTTTGTTAATTTGTTTTATTTGGATACTAATTATACTATGATTTATTTAGATACTAATATTAAAAATAATTTGGAGTATAATGGTATACTCATATACCATTCATTTAAATACTAATTCTTTGGTCACTTAAATGTATGCTGTAAATATTCTAGTCTGTGCCTTATCCTCATCTTTATGGTGGTATCTTAATGTGATCAGAAGTTCTTAATTTTAATGTAGCAAAATTTATCAACTTTATGCTTTTTACATTTAGTTATTTAGTGATTCTTTTCTTTCTTTCTCTTTCTTTCTTTCTTTCTTTTTCTTTCTTTCTTTCCTTCCTTCCTTCCTTTCTTTCTTTCTCTCTCTTTTCCTCCCTCCCTTCCTTTCTTTCTTTCTTTCTTTCTTTCTTTCTTTCTTTCTTTCTATCTATCTATCTTCTTTCTTTTTTGAGACAGGGTCTCACTTTGTCCCCCAGGTTTGAGGTCAGTGGTATGATCTCAGCTCACTGCAGCCTCAACTTTCCGGGGTCAAGGGATCCTCCTGCCTCAGCCCCCCAGGTAATGGGACTATAGGTTCATGTCACCATGCCTGGCTAATTTTTTTTTTTATATTTTTTGTAGAGATGGGGTTTCTTAATGTTGCCCAGGCTGGTCTCGAACTCCTGAGCTCAAGCAATCTGCCTGCCTAAGCCCCCCAAAGTGCTGGGAATACAGGCATGAGCTACCACGCCTTGCTCTTTCTTAAATATTCCAAAGAAATAAAGATGCTCTATATTTTTTCAAAATGTTTCAGTTTTGTCTATAACATTTACTTATTTAATCTCTGTGGAATAAAATATTTTGTAGAGTGTAAGATAATAATTCAATTTCATATTTTTCCCATATGAATAACAAATTGTTCTCAAACCATTTACTGATTATTATCTATTTTTACCTGTGATTTGAAAACCCAGTGGTATAATAAATCATGTTTAAGTATATGAGTGCTCTTGTTTCTGGGCTCTCTATTCTGTTTAATTATTCTTTTAGTTTAGCTATGCAGGAGTATTACTTTATTGGGGTATAATTCTCATATCATACAAGCCATCCATTTAAACTATACAATCCAATAATTTTTAGTTTATTCACAGGATTGTGTAACAATCACCATAATCTACTTTTAGAATATATTTATCCTTCTTAAAACAACCACATACTCCTCAACCCTTTCTATCCACTACTATACCTTACTCCAGGCCTAAGAAACCACTAATCTACTTTCTTTATAGATTTCCCTGGTCTCTGCGTTTAATATAGATTGAATCCTACAATTACAATTTGTGGTCTTTTGTGAGGGGCTTCTTTTATTTGGGATAATGTATTCAAGATTGATCCATGCATGGAGTAGTACTTCATTCATTTTTATTGCTGAATAACATCCCATTGTATGGATATACTGCCTTATATTTATCTATTCATCAGTTGATGAACATTGGGTTGTTCCCAATGTTATAAATAATCCTGCTATAAACACTCATGTGCAAGTTTTTGTGTGGGCATATGTTTACGTTTCTCTTGGATATATTCCTAGGAATGGAATTCCTGAATCATATGGTCATTCATGTTTAACTTTTGTAAAGTTAACTGTTTAACAAAGTGGCTGTACCATTTTACATTTCCACAAGTAATACATGAGGGTTAAGATTTTTCTAATTATTACAGGTTTATAATATGCTTGTTTTCTGGCAATGAGTCCTCTAAGATAATTGTTTTCTAGAGTTTCTTGATTTTTTTCTGTTCAATCTAAATTTTAGAATTTGCTTTACAGGTTCTACATGAATTCCCATAGGGATTTTGACTAGAATCGGATTGTAGATGATTTTGGTAGAAAGCAACATCATTATCAAATTATATTTTCAAATCCATAAAGATGTTGCATCTCAACTCTTCACAATAGCAAAGACATAGAATCAACCTAAATGCCCATCAATGATAAACTGGATTAAAAAATGTGGTACATATACACCATGGAATACTATGCAGCCATGAAAAAGAAGGGGATCATGTCCTTTTCAGGGACACAGATGGAGCTGGGGGGCATTACCCTTAGCAAACTGACACAGGAACAGAAAACTGAGTACCTCATGTTCTCACTTACATGTGGGAGCTAAAAGATGAGAACACATGAACATACAGAGAGGAACAACACACCCTGGGGCCTTTTGGAGGGTGGAGGGTGGAAGGAGGGACAGGATAAAAAATAACTAATGGGTACTAAGCTTAACACCTGGGTGATGAAATAATCTTTACAAAAAGCCCCCATGACACAAGTTTAGCTGTGTAACAAACCTGCACTTATACCCCTGAACTTCAAATAAAAGTTAAAAAAAAGCTGCATCACTCAATAGTTTAATTATTCTTCGATTACTGTAAAGTTTTAAAAGTTTTTAAATGGTTATTTTGCATTTTTATGGGATTTATTTCTAGCTGTATTTTTAATTTTTATTTATTTTAAATGGTATTTTTAAATGATTTGTTTACATATTTAATAAATTTACAGGTAGCACTTACTCTGCCAGGCACTATTCTAAATGACAAACCAATATATAAATATTTGTGTCTGTGTGTGTCTGTGTGTGTGTGTGTTTGTGTGGTATAACTTCCCACTTGTGGCTTTTAGTTTGAATCAACTTCAATTTACTCACTGGTACTGGTTTACCATTTCAAATCAATTATACCAGTTTATTTAATAACAACATGCATCAAAAAAACATTGTTTTTAATGATTAAAGGAATTTTCTTGAAGAAGTGTAGTTATACTCATTTTTACTCAGACACTTTGACTTTTATTCAACTACCATTAAAAATCCTTGGCCGGGCGTGGTGGCTCATGCCTGTAATCCCAGCACTTTGGGAGGCAGATGTGGGTGGATCAGGAGGTCAGGAGATCGAGAACATCTTGGCTAACACGGTGAAACCCCATCTCTACTAAAAATACAAAAAATTAGCCGGGCATGGTGGCGGGCACCTGTAGTCCCAGCTACTTGGGAGGCTGAGGCAGGAGAATGGCGTGAACCTGGGAGGCGGAGCTTGCAGTGAGCCGAGATCGTGCCACTGCACTCCAGCCTGGGCAAAAGAGCGAGACTCCATCTCAAAAAAAAAAAAAATCCTTATTAATATAGGAGTGATTGATAAAATGGGGCAAAAGATTATGGGAACTGGAATGCCAAGTACCCCAGGATGTTTCACATCATATATTTAGAGATTCATACAGTTGATTTTGATTTTTAAAATATAGTTTCTTTAGAAAAACAAAAAAATAGAAAAGTAAAACATAAAAATTAATCTTTCCAGATTCCCTAGGAGTGAATCTGTTCCTTGTCTCTCTTGGCTTCCAGTGGTTAATCCTGGATATGATGTCTAATTCTATGTGTCTACTTGATGGAGCCACAGCTTCCAGCAAACATTATTCTAGATGTATCTGTGAGGGTGCATTTGTCTAAGATTTGCATTTACATCTGCAGATTTTGAGTAAAGCAGATTTCTCTCCTTAGTGTGTGTAGGCCCTATCCAATCAGTGAAAGGCCTGAAAAAAACCCAAAAGTCTGACCTCTCTCACAAGAGGAAATTCTACCAGTAACTTTTATTTTACCTATGGCTTTTAGTTTGTCTCAGCTTCAGTTTACTCACTGGCATGGGTTTACCATTTCAAAACAACTGTAACAGTTTATTTAATAACAACATGCATCAACAAAAACATCGTTTTTAATGATTAAAAGCATTTTCTTGAGGAAATGGATTTATATTCATTTTGATTATTTATTCAGTAAATAATAATCGGCATATGATTATTGGCCTTTACATTTCATCTGCAATATTGCTTTTTTACGGTCTCTCCATCCTGACTGCTTTTGACTTTGAACTAAAACTGTTTCTTGGGTCTCCAGCCTGATGACCTCACCCATTAGATTTTGAATTCACCAAGTGATATGGGTTGGCTGTGTCCTCACTCAAATCTCATCTTGAATTCCCATATGTTGCGGGAGGGACTCAGTGGGAGGTAATTGAATCATGGGGGCAGGTCTTTCCCGTGCTGTTCTCATGACAGTGAGTAAGTCTCGTGAGATCTGATGGTTCTGTAAGGGGTAATTTCCCTGCACAAGCTCACTCTCTTTGCCTGCTGCCATCCACGTAAGATGTGACTTGCTTCTCCTTGCCTTCCCCCATTATTATGAGGCTTCCCCAGCCATGTGAAACTGTAAGTCTATTAAACCTCTTTCTTCTGTAAATTGCCCAGCTTTGGGTATGTCTTTATTAGCAGCAGGAAAATGAACTAATACACCAAGTCTTCACAATCACACAAGAAGCCAACCCCTTAAAATAAGTCTCTTTGTATACATTTATATATGCATTCTATTCATCCTGCTTCTCTGGAGAACTCTGATTATACACTGGGCTTGTGGCCTCATCCCTCTAATCTCCGCCTCCTTCTTCACATTGTCTTCTCCTCTGTGTCTGGTCTCCCTCTGCTTCTCTCTTTAAGGATACCTGTGATAGCTTTTAGGGTCCACCCAGATATTCCAGCATAGTCTCCTCATCTCAAAATTCTTAATTTAATCACATCTGCAAAGACTTTTCCTAAATAAGACAATATTTACAAATTCCAGGGATTAGGTCTTGATATTTTAGGGTGGTTATTATTCAATGTACTACAACTTATAAGCACTACAAGCCTGTACATACTGTCAAATAGTTTAAGGTTAAGAGTTGTAGCTAATCCAAAAATGTACTTTTGTCTGGAACTAACTACAGCTTTGGAGTTAATTTTGTCAGATTCTTTCATGACGTTTTTTGAGTTAATATCTCAAAGACACTCTGTGCATGTTTTGCTGCTGTTGTTTATTTTTCCCCAGAGCAAGTAAAATAGTACTAGAAAAAACACACGCCTTTTTTGAGTTTTCCTGCAGTCCATATTGCAGATGGTAGGACATAGAAGATGATGCCTTGTGTTGGAAAACAGAGACTTTGATTCTAGGCTGACTCTAACACTTAACTTGCTATGTGACTTTGGGTAAGTCATTCTCTTAACCTCATTTTTCTCATCCTTAAAAGGTGTCAGTTTGGATATACAAACTCTGTGGTACTTTGTCATTCTAACATTTTATGAACTTGGGTCTATAAACCTCCTTTTATGATGATGTCTCTTGATGGCAGAATAGCTGATCCAGCTGTTTCTTATTATCCATCTCGCCTAAAACCCAGGTTGTCTGAGTGAATTACTGGAATATTCTAAAAGTGATTCAACAATCTGACATTTTAAAGGGGACCTAATCATTCTGATATACAACCAACATATGTTAAACAATGTTAACCCATTAATATAACATATTTACATCAAACTAAAACATTATATATTTACATCAGTATTTAAATCTCAAATCACAGATGATAAATTTTCACACTGGGTAGATGATAAGTTGTAGATAAAATAATCAAGTTGTTTACTAAAAATATGCCAAAAGTTTAGGGTTTTTTAAATTAGCCAGGTATAGAAAAGTGTTTTTCTTTTAATTAAAAAGCCCATGAATGCCATGAATCTTTTCAAAATTTCTACAGATAAGCAGCAATGTCTAATTTGCATGATGAGAATTTACAAGGAAAAGACTATTGCTTTTTAAATTTATATAGGTGTAAAATGCAAAAAGGAAGTCATTAAGTGATTTTTTATGATAATAATAATCATGAATACTGTGTTGAAAAACTAGGATTTTAACATTACTTTGCAGTGATGCCAATTATCCAGATTTTAATAGTTTTAATAAAGTATTATTTTTTAAATTACAGTAGTGCTTTGATAAAGAATAATCCTATTTAGCTAAAAAATAAAAACTCTGAGGACACAACAGTATACAATCAGAAAACTATGAGCAGATATTTCAAGAAGATTCTTAACCATTTCAAACAAGAATAGGATATATCTTTATCTTTTTCAAACATTCCCCAACCGCTTCCTTAACATATATTGTTATTTTCGTATAGGTGCTGATCAGTTTTGGAAATAAAGAGTTTACATTCTATAATATACAATATTTGTTTTTAGAAAAAACTTCAAAGCTGTCTTGTGCTTTTTCTTTATATCTTACACTTTAACATTTGTTGACATTTTGAGTATTAATGAACTACATGTATAGTTATTTGCTGAAACTCCTCATAAAATGAGTTTCTTTGCCAAAAAAACCCATGAAATTCAGCTGCTTAATGGAGTTTCTTTCTGCCGATATTTTAAGTGGACACATTGCCAGTATAACCAAACCAGTTTGTGTTGTCTAGAACATGTGAATGGAAGGAAATTGTATGGAGGAAAGATCAAACTGTCAAAATTGTCTGTAGAGTAAGAGTAAGAACTCTATTTCCTTTTTTTTTTCTTTTCTTTTCTTTTTGTTTTGTGATGGAGTCTCACTGTCACCCAAGCTGGAGTGCAATGGCGCAATCTCGGCTCACTGCAATCTCTGTCCCCAGGTTCAAGCAATTCTCCTGCCTGGTCTCCCGAGTCGCTGGGACTACAGGCGGGCACCACCATGCCCAGCTAATTTTTGTATTTTTAGTAGAGATGAGGTTTCGCCGTGTTGGCCAGGCTGGTCTGAAACTCCTGGTCTCAAGTGATCCTCCTGCCTCAGCCTCCCAAAGTGCTGGGATTACAGGCGTGAGCCACCGCGACTGGCCAATGACTATTTTTTCCAAGACTCCTCTTAGAAAGGCAGTAAAGTGGCACCTAATAGCAAGAGTAAATTGCCTTGGCTTGATTGTTGGCTACATCCCTTACTAGCTGTGTTAACATGGGGCAAGTTGCTGTGCTTCTCTGTGCCTCCATTTCTGTAACCTTAAAATAGAAATAATAACTGGATCTACGAGGATTAAGTGAATACTAACACTGAGTAAATTATTAACGTAAGATATTGGTATTATCAAGACATTAAGAATTACTCTTTTCCATGAATATGAAGAACCTATATTCCATTTTCTAAAGGAATTTCCTATTTGTTTTACGGTTGATTGGACAGGTTGAGTTTTTCAAAAATGCTCACAGTAGTATTTATTGTTCCAAATAGTCTTCTAAACATTGCAACTTCTCAATAAAAAGATGCAGTTTAATTCTCCTCATGAACATTGGATGGCATTAATGATTCATCCTAATGGATAGACAGTGGTAATAGAGATGTATGACTCCAAGCCTAACTTATGCTGGGCGGCAGAGTTACTTCCTCTTCCTCTTGCTCTTGCTCTGCGTCTCTCTTTCAATCTGTTTCTCTTCTCTCTGTGTTTCTGGATGTTTACCCTTGGAACCCATTCCCCATGCTCTGAGGAAGCCCAAGCCACATGGAGAGAGCATAGTTTTTCCAGCTGACAGTCCCAGCTAAGGCCTTCCTGCCATCCTGACATGAGAGTGATCAAGCTTTCAGATAATCACAGCCTTTGAACCATCACAGCTGATGCCAGGCAGAGTTGAGAGGACCTATTCTTGCCAAAACCTGACCAGATTGCATATTAATGAATAAAATGAATGTTATGATTGTAAGCCACACATTTTGTGATAATTTGTCACACAGGCTTAGTAACTGGAATATTAGGCAATGCAGATACATCATGAATTAGAAAGTACTTGCAAAAATATAAGGGAGTCATGTATAAGTTTATTCAGCTTTAGGTAATAGTAAGAAAATTAGGATACAAAATGTACAGACATCTCTATTTGAATTAGCGGGATATACAGCCCCAATATTGACATCTGCAACCCCGAGTTTTACATTCCAGCTCCAATCTTACTTTGCTGGGAAAATTCGTGCATGTTATTTTTCCTTTCTTCCCTTGAGTTTCCTGGGGGTAAATATGGAAAATGCCTCATAGACCTGCTGAGGATAAACATAGATAATAGAAAGAACATAGTAAGGCCTTTGTAAATGTCAATTACTGTTTTCATTCATTCATCTGACAATATTTAATGAGTACCTTCTATGCTGCAGGCACTTCCATAGCCCCAGGGAATACACTAGTGAACAGAGTGGACACAGTCCCTGCTCCTCAGAGCTTAGTATCTCAATATAAAGACCCACTACTTTGTTTGTATCATTTTTAGTCTCTTGTAAACATATTATTTGGGTCCTTTCTGGTGTATTAACTGGATTCCTTGGTTGTGTAGTTTAACCTTCCTCCTCATGATCATCTTTCAACTGTGTACCCTCCTCAAAAATAATGATCTGTTCATTTAGTAAACCTGAGCACATTCATTTTAAACAAATCCTTATTCCCTATCCCTAGCACCGTCAGAAAACTCCTATGTATAACTCTCTGTGATCTTGTTCCTACAAGAGCTTTTATTTTGTTTTCTGTTAACACATTTAAAAAAATATTGCTGAACTTCTACCAGATGCTGTGGACGTACTGGGAATCATTTGTGAGCAAGACAGCCTGTACTCAGATTAGTCACATTTCTCCCTCCTTTATTCTGATGTGTGTTCCCAAAGGGTAGGATCCTTATTTATCTTTGTGCTCTCAGTATTGTCTCCGGAATGTAGTAAGTTCTCATTCGAAGTTTTTAAAATGAATAAATGTTTAATTCTCTAAAATTAAATTTATTGTTGAATAGACAAATTGAGTTTGTCTTTCTCACAAATGATTCACTTACTGAAGTTCCCTATAGAATGGCACAATTATAAAAGAAATACTTGACATCCTTTATAACACAACACTGCATTAACTCATATACCATAGGGGTAGTAATTTATAATCTAATTTCATAGCAATAGTGCTTAGAAACGAAAGATGGTGAAGGTAACCTTCTTAACCAAAATTATGCCAAATGTTTGGTTTGGGAATGAAATACACATAAGGGAAATTGAGTCGCTGGGAAAACTGGTACTTCATTGAATGTGAGATCAAAATGAGTGACATTTTTTAGAGGACTTAGAGGTGAGGGAAATTATTTTTCTTTTATGTGGTCTTGTCAGTCTTTTCTATAAGTGTTATGTGTGTTTTACCAGTTTACAGTGGCAGGATAATGGGGAAGAAAAGGTCAAGTTCACACAATCTGCTAGAATTTGATTTGCAACTTTTTTTTTAATTTGCCAACTGTTCAAATTTTTCTGTGAACTTTTTTATAAAAGAAAAATATAATTTTTCATAGTTGTCATTGGATAATTTGATTTATTAATGCCACTGAATAGTAAGTAATTAGATTTACACTTAGTGTTCTGCTGGGATTAGTATTTTAATGAAAATGACTGTGTGTCTTGGTCTTGGACACCCCACAGCTTGCTGACACGTCCATTTCAAGGTAGTCAGGATTGTCTGTGGTTTTCTCTTTTCCAAGTTTTTTTGAAAATTGTTTTTCTCTTTCTTTCTAGTATTCTACCCACATGTAAGAAGTTAGTGGGCAATAGTAAAACCAGAATTATCTGTACATTAAAATGTCTCCCACACTTTCTCTGATAGCACTCATATACATAGACTCGACAGAGCCTGTTCAGTGTCATGCCAACTCGATGATGCTCAATGTGACAAGATGTCTCTACATATCTGCATATTTTTCTACAGGATTAGACATAAAAATGGTCTTGGAGGGATGTCTACGCTTTTATTTTTTGAAAATTTTACTAGAAAAGCACATTGTCAAATATAAAGACTATCTCCCTCATATCAATTTAGATTTCATTTTTACATAATTATATCTTGCTTGATGGCATCAAGCATGATTGATTTTTTTAAAAAATCTAACTACAAAGCATCACATTTTATTTTTAAAATAATATTTTATCAACTTCAGGCCTCTAAGATCCAGTAAAGAAAAACAGTTGAAGTTTAAAACACATAATTGAAAAATTAATATCATGTGTTTAAAACTGTGAACAAATGAAAAATAAGCTACCTTCTTCCAACAACTTAGTATTGTATCCTGAACAGTACTTCAGGGGGCCTAGGTTATCCTATTGCTGGAATAATGTGATAGAATAGAAGGGATATATACAATACTAAATACATTAAAAAACTGAAGAAATAATCAGAAAATGTTAAATACCTAATATGTTTTAAACCTCAAGTATAAAAACAGAGAGCTGGATTCAATTGACCCACTAAAGTAGAGGGCTCTGAAGGATAGGCCTCTGGGTGTAACTTGTACACATGGACATATATACATGTACATGCACCCACACAGACACACAAACAAAACCATGTAACCCACATCATTATAACCCCCACTGTTGGTAAGAAGTCATGTGAATATTTGTTCAATAAGTCACGTATTTGTATGTAAAAAATTATAAAACAAAAAAATTGTAAATAAGCATATGAAAAGATACTCCACATCATATGTCATCAGAGAAATGTAGATTAAAACATTGAGATATCACCACACATCTATAAAATGGCCAAAATCCAGAACACTGACAACATCAAATGCTGGCCAGGATATGGAGCAACAGGAACCCTCATTTACTGCTGGTGGGAATGCAAAATGGTACAGTCACTGCGGCATACAGATGGGCAGTTTCTTACATAACCAATCATACCCTTACCTGACGATCCAGTATTCAGGCACTCTTAGTATTTACTCAAAAGAGTTGAAACTATATCCATACAAAAACATGTACAGGGATGTTTATAGCATTTTTATTAATAATTCCCCAAACCTGGAAGCAACCAGTATGTCCTTTAGTAAGTGAATGGATTAATAAACTGGTATATCCAGACAATAGAATATTATTCAGTGCTAAAAAGAAATAAGCTATCAAGCCATGAAAAGACATGGGGGAAACGTAATGCATATTACTATCTAAAAGAAGCTATACCATATGGTTCTAACTATATGACATTCTGGAAAAGGTAAAACTATGGAGACAGTAAAAAGATCAGTGGCTTCCAGGGGATAAGAGGAAGGACAGATTAATAAATGGAGCGCAGCAAGATTTTTAGGGCAGTAAAACTACTCTGTATGATACTATAATGGTGGTTGTGTTACATTATACATTTATACATTTGCTACACCCATAGAATGTACAACACCAAGAGTGAACCTTAATGTAATCTATGGAATTTGAGTGATAATGAAGTGTCAATGTAGCCTCATCAGTTATTAACAAATATGTCACTCCAATGGGGGATGTAGAAATGGGGGAGGCTATGCATGTGCAGGGAAAGGGGAATATATGGAAAATTCTTTACCATGCACCACAGTTTGCCAGTCTGTGGTGCACAAAAGCACAAAATCTGTGTGCTGGCCAAAGGCAATAAGAGCAGAGATGATCATGATTTAAAATATCAAGCCAAACTCTAGGCAGTTAGTGTCTATAGACAATTTGTATCTATTTCTAAAGATAAACCACATGTGTGTAATATAATATTTCACAAGTGTTGTCCTGGCCCAGGTTTGGGATCAGGGCTAAGAATTCTTAATTACCCTTCATGGGCAATTTGCTAAGCATGATTCTCAACCACTTCCCTTATTGGGCTTTAACGATTCCAAGTTAACAATACACACACTGAATTGCCAGAGGTCTCCAGGTGCTAAATATCCGGGGACAGCCCCTTTTTATTAGGGTCCATGGAATTATGCAAAGCACCCATATACAGGAAGGCTACTAAACCTAGCAACCCCTTCCTGCTTGCCATATATAGGTAAGCCACCTCCTACAGTTCCAGCTGGGTATTACCTTTTCCCTGGGTAGAAGTCCCTGTGTGGCTCTGTGCGGCAGCCTTCTCTCCTTCAGAACTACAAGTTAGAAAGAGTTCTTCTACCTTTCATCTATCCTGGGGTCATTGTGTTGTCCTTCATCAGAACCTAACGAATGTTGAAACACTATAACCCTGTATAAAACAGGAGTAAACCAGACTACCATAAAATGATCGCCATCTGCCATGGATATATGACCAGGCTTACCCATGGCTGGGGGCTGCCATCACTGGAACTGAGATTAGGCTTTGGGCAAGCACTTTGTAAAATTATATAGGGACATGGACATTTAACAGAACATGTTTAAGGCACAGCAGCTTTACAGACTGCTTAAATCTGAGAATTCTGAGCTAAGCACCCCTTCCTCTGTCCATCTGCCTTCAAGTGCAGGCAGCCCATGCACATCTGCTGCCTTTTAAAGAGAAGATCCATCTCTACCAAAAGCAAATGGGGCAAGAGCCTGAGAGCAGGCCTCAGGTCCACCTGCTTGTCTGTATTTTCCATTTCTTTTTCCATTCTTTTCGTAAATGGCAATAGGAGAAAAAATATAAACAGCCTTTTAAATACTTCTCTGCTTTTTTTTCTCCAGTTCTCTGTTTTCTTGAGACAAAATTATATATTACCAAAGCAAAGAACTACTCCACTCTAGAGTATCTTGGTTCCATCTTTGAAAGGTGTTGTTCTCTTTTCACGTATTCCTCTAGAGGTATTTTTACTACTCACTGAAAGGCAGGAAGAAAATATCTTTAGTATTTAAAATTATTTTGGAAGATTTAAACTCTTAGAGTTTAGAAGTAAATGATCAATGCCTCACATCAATTATAATCAATTTTATTTTATTTTTATAATTGTCAAATAATTACAATTAAGAAATAGAAAAAACAGTTTTGCTTTATGTCTACTTTTAATACTGCTGTATATTTTTCACATTTGTAAAACATTGTACATAATTTTATATTTTGTTTAAATAAGTATTTCAGTGATAGCCTCGAACATTGTATTTTTGAGAAAACTACCATCATGAACCTGCAGGAAATCAAACCATTTATTAATTCATCCACAATTTCTAAAAAGAAAATATATACTTTTTCCCATACTGTCTTGGGAAATCCCAAGTAAAGAATGCAGATGTTATCAGAATACAATAAATTTTGACAATAATTGTATTCTGACAATTGTTTTCATCATATGAAAACCTACAAAGTGTTGAAAAAGCAAACATACTAGAATCAGATGTCAAGATATCAAGTAGGGATAAATTAATAGCAAATCATGTTAAATAACTTCAAAGGACAACTTTGAATGGAAATGAACAGGAGGTTGTCCAATATAATCTGGTTCTAAAATTCATTATGGAAATAATATAATAAATACAAAAGAAAAAACACGACTATAATAGGGTTAGATATTTGAATTAGCTGACCTTGAATGATCAAATTGACAACAGATATGTTCATGAAACACCGTCATTCCCATTTTAACCCCGGGAAATTGAGGCTCGAAAAAGTCATTTAACTTGAACCTAGATCACAGTTATTAAGGTGGCAAAACAAAATTTGAAACTCTGACTCCAGGTTTTAATCACTGAACCCCTTAACCTCTGCACCACATAGAATCTTAGGGGACAGTGCTTGTTCACCTTTGTAACTGTACACATTCAGCATCTAAAGATTGTCATAGTGTTATAGAGAAAAGCTCAGTAAGTTATATGGATTTGAACCACAGTAGGAGAACCTGTGGAAACTTCTCAATACCTGTGGAAACTTCTAGTACCCATCCTGTGTTCATCTAAAGACAAGTCTTTGTTGCATTACTTCTCCGTCCTTAAAGTTATTGTTTTTATCTGTCTTACTTTTCTTATTACATTTTTTGAAGTTCAGTAAAATTTTGAATATAGCAGGGTCTGAGAATCCTTGCTTTGTGGGTTACTGTTAAGGCAATGTTTCTAATATTTTATCACAAAGTAGGATATGTGCTGTGTGTTTTTGTTAAATATTTCTTATTAGTACAAGGCAGTTACCTTTAATAAGTGTTTTATTAGAATTTTGGGGTGGGTGAGGCAGCTGAAGTCTGTAATCCCAGCCCTTTGGGAGGTTAGGTAGAAGAATCACTTGAGCCCAGGAGTTCCAGACCACCCTAGACAACATGGTGAAACCCCATCTCTACCAAAAAAAAAAAAAGAAGCCAGAAGTGGAGGCACACACCTGTAGTCCCAGCTACTCAGGAGGCCAAAGCAGGATTACTTGAGCCTGAGAGGTCAAGACTGCAGTGAGCCTGGATAACAGAGAAAGAACAAGAAAAATAAAAGATAGACCTGACCCATGTTTTTAAAATTAATTTTTTAAATAACTTAAAAAAGAATTTTGTTTGTTTCAATTATGAATGATTGTTAAATCACAAAACAAAAATCTGTAGCTCTTCAGATGGTACAACTTTCTCCTTTAATGTGTTAGTACCATGAAATACATTGATATATTACCTAACAGCAAACAGACTTTGCATTATTGGAATTAATTTTATGAGAGATGCAACCATATTCTGCTTTATCTCAACCTCAGTTATAAATCGTTGAGAATTAACAATCAGCACCACCCCTTTTCAAGTTTTCTTTCCCCCTCCTGTCCTTTCGAAAGAACTTCAACAGGTGTCTAAGAATTTCTGTCACGTCTCCCAAGCCTTTACCTGCATCTGCATTGTGGCTTCTCTTTTGGTGCAAATCCCACCACTGAAATTTTTAAATTTGTTTTATTTGTTTTTTTGTTTTGTTTTGTTTTGCTTTGTTTTGTTTTGTATTTGAGACAGAGTCTCACTCTGTCACCAGGCTGGAGTGCAATGGCATGATCTAGGTTCACTGCCTCCCGGGTTCAAGTGATCCTCCTGCATCAGCCTCCTGAGTAGCTGGGACTACAGGTGCGTGCCACCACGCCCAGCTATTTTTTTGTATTTTTAGTAGAGATGGGGTTTCACCATGTTGGCCAGGATGGTCTCCATCTCTTGACCTCATGATCCGCCCACATTGGCCTCCCAAAATGCTGGTATTACAGGCATGAGCCACTACGTCCAGTCCCCACCACTGAAATCTTTTGTGAGATTTCTGACCCATTCAGCCTTTGTGGACTGTATGTACTACTTTAGCTTCCTGTTGCCCTTCTGCCTTTCTGCTCATGGCTTCTTCTCAGATTACCTAACTCAAACTGCCAAGCGTATGTGACTCCATCTCCTACCCAACCAGGGCATCATGTTATGCCATATGAAATTCAGTGTGTGTGTGTGTGTGTGTGTTGTGTGTGTGTGTGTGTGAAAGAGAGAGACAGACAGAGACAGAGACAGAGAGAGACAGAGAGGTGATAGGGAATGGATAGCAGGGGCAGGAATAAGTTGGACACACCACACAATTTAGTATATTAAAATAAAATGTTATTTTTTAAGTCATTGTTCTCATCTGGTGATGATTTTAACCCTAGAGGATATTGAGCAATATCTGGAGACACTTTTTATGTTCATGACTGGAAGGGTGCTACTGGCTTCTGGTGAGTAGAAATAAAGAATGTTACTAAACATTATGAAGCACAGAACAGTCCCCAATACAAAGGCTTATTTAGCCCAAAATGTCAATAGCGCTGAGGTTGAGCAACCCTGCTCTAAGTGAAACATGGACGTTCTCACACATCCTGAGAGTTTATATTCCTCAAATATAAATGGAACATTAATGATATGCTTCACATAGGAAGATGTATGCATGGTTCCCACTCTCATGAAGCTTATTGTTTGGGATGAGATAGATTTTCTCAATAATTCAGTGTGATTAAGAGTGATGGGAGCTACAATGGAAGTAGGATACAATATCCATTGAAAAAAATGAAAGAGAAAATATTCAAGAACCCTAAATAAGAGTTAAATATTATTTTTATTGACTATTTGCATTAATATTTATAGCAAAATCTCGTTAACACAATGATGCTTTATTCAAAATAGCAAAATTCAAGGGAAATTATACTCTTTGGCCAACTAAATGTAACATTGTTAGCAAATAAATAGATGCAATAATCCAAACCACCTCCCCTTCCTTCCCTATCTCTCCTCCTCTCCCCTCCCCTTGCCATTCCATTTCTTTGCCTCAGAATGTGGAATTAGTTTTTAGAACTAATCCAGAGAAAGTAAACTAATTTTTGTTTTAGACTGGAAAATATGTTTTTTGAAAATCCAAGCTATAAGATGTTTCTTATTATCCATTTTTCTCCTCCTTTATCTGCAGGGAAATATCCTCTCTCTCTCATTCTCCCTCTCCTCCCCTCTCTCCCTCTCTCAAAAGCTCTTACAATGTCATTAACATCTGTTTACATTGACAATAAATAAAAGGCATCTGCAGGGATGAAAATACACTGATATGTTTTCAAACTTTATGACTTTTCTCCTAGTATTTGATCTTCATAATATGCACTTTCTGCTATGATCCAATTAATCTTAAACAGGATACCAGGCATGTAGACTGTTTGGTTTTAATTTACTAGGTTTTAACTGGTGGTATTTTCTCTTTGGGTATTGCTCTGCACCTATAAATTATTTGGTAGCAATTATCTCTTAAAATGCATCCAAATGCTTTTCACTTGCTTCCTGAATTCCAAGTAAGCCTTCGGTTGAGATATTCCTAAGAACTTATTTTAATGTTCTTTTTGTTTCTTCCTCTGACAGAGAGATATATGGGTGATTTTTTTGGCTTGCAGTATGTGTAATTTGAAGAGTGCTGGGAGCTTCCCTGACCAAAAATAACTCCATCTGTATACAATTTGATCATATCTCATTCCTTGCAGATTTAAAAAAAATGAGTATAAAATTCTAAACTTCCTGATAACATCAGATTTATCAGGTAAGCTGTTAAAATCACAATTTAAATGAATCAAATTTGTGGGGAGTTGGAAACCAGGTTAGGTACTGTAAATCTTTGGTGTGTGGGCCACAGACATTACTGCTTCTATAAACAGATGAATCTGTAAGAGTCAATGGGCTGAAATAAGAAGAATGAATGGGAGTTTTCTCAGCAGTGAGTCCTGTCTTTGATTTTCAATGTGTCTCTTATCAACTTTGTTTCTATAGATTCTTCACTTCTCTAATCCCAAGGTTCCTTCACTGCAAAAAGGATGCTATTCTTACCTTGAAGGATGGTTATGCAAATGAAAAGTAAAGTAATGATAATGATTCTGCTACATTTTATTTTCTGAGTTTTTAACCTGTATTATTGAATTTTATTCTCACAAACTATTACTGTGTACAAGAAATGACATTACGGAAAAATTAAATAACTTGCCTCTAGTCTTCAAAGATGTGAAGAATTAGGATAAAGAACAAATCCGGCCAGGCACGGTGGCTCACACCTGTAATGCCAGCACTTTGGGAGACACAGGTGGGCAGATCACTTGAAGTCAGGATTTCAAGACAAGCCTGGCCAACATGGCAAACCTCATCTCTACTAAAAATACAAAAATTAGCTGGGCATGGTGACGCATGCCTGTAGCCCCAGCTACTTGAGAGGCTAAGGCAGGAGAATTGCTTGAAACTGGGAGGCAGAGGTTGCAGTGAGCCAAGATCACGCCACTGCACTCCAGCCTGGGGGACAGAGTGATACTCTGTCTCAAAAACAGAAAAAAAAAAAAAAAAAAAGGAACAAAGCCAAGCAATATGGGTCAGATCTTATATTTATAATTACTGCATATGTAATAGACACTGAATAAATAGCAGCAATGATTATTACAAGAAAGTACCAAACCTATTTAAGATGTGTTCAAAATTATCATGGGCAGATTATTCAATGTGATCTAATGGCCTGAAATATTGCAATCAGTGTAACCTCTTTTATTCTTGTGCATTATGGTTAAATATGCTAGCAAACTCTACCACAGGCTTCCATTTACCCTGCAACTGCTATTAACAAGAGAATATGTTGACAGCTGAACCTGTGTTAGAATGGGTGATTAAAGAGGGTATATTTCAGTTTTCCTCTATGCATTTAGCCCAGAATGAGTTCCTAAACTAAATTTGCTTTCCTTAATTATCTAAATCAATTGTTTGAATGGCACCGTATCTACACAATAGCAGTACAACTTCACACTTAATTTTAATTAGCTAAACATAAAGTGACTGGGTTGGCAATTGAACAGAAGGAAAATTTATAATATTAAACCCATACTGCCACAAATGTTGAAGCCCATCAAACAAAGAAGTCTGTTCTTTTTTCCCCTCTACTCCTGAAAATTAATATATATATTTCTCCACAAAATGCCTAGCAGTCCTTGTTGATCTACCCACATTTTAAATAGTGCATGAACAATGGGGCTTAGGCAAGCTTGCAGTGCAATACACAACACCTGTTCACAGACTCAGTAATATAACATGCCTATTGTCATAAGCAATTTTGGATCTCTGAGTTTTCAAATAGATAATGAGCATTGAAATATCTTTATAAGTAGCGTAATGGAAAAAATGAAAAATTCCAAAAATGATGAGGCGTCATTGGATGTTGCAGGAAAAGTCTACCCTGCAGTATTCCAAGAAGGCTTACCATATGGTAGTCATTACGTTAGTAAATCTGCCAAGAATTAGGTACCTGCCCTCATATTTGCTATCTCAGTAATTTTAAATTTTAGGATCCATGTTCATCAGACAGGGAAATATCATATTAACCAATATCAGAGGAACAATATGGTGATTTAATTAATGTATAGTGAAAGATCATTGTTACTGGAATCAGAATACTCTAGTTCAGAGGTTGGCAAACTTTTGTGTAAAAGGTCAAATAGATAATAAACATTTTAGGCTTTGCAGACCACATGATCTGTTGCAACTATCCAACTCTGCTTTTGTAAATAGAAACACAGCCATTCACAATACTAAACCAATGGTCAAGGCTGTGTTCCAATTGAACTTTATTTAAGAACAGAAATTTGAATTTTGTATGATTTTCATGTGTTACAAAATGTAATTGTGGGGGTTCTTTATTCCCACTATTTCAAAAAGTAACAGTGATTCTTAGTTCATGGACCATACCCCCCAAAAGAAACAAAAGGTGGGCCTTAGTTTGCCAACCCTGGCTCTAACCTAAGATCAAGGAATTCACATACAAATCAAGTGACCATATAATTTACCGTTCAAATCTGGATACTTTAGAGTGAAAAGATGCTCTAAGCTAATAAAAATTACATACAATATTTCCTAATAAGAATATTTTTGAAACATTTATAAGACTAGAAAGAGAAGTAAATAGCAAATAACTAACATACAAATATCATTTTTATTTTGATCATCTGGTTAGTAAAATATAATACACTCAGACTAAATATTCTTAGTGTGTGGTCATGATGTTAAATCAGTTTGTCAGCCACACATATCTCAAATAACACATCTCACAGCTTGCTTACATAGTCTTCATGTGGTTAGCAGGGACAACAGCATCAAGCCCTTCCCTTCTACCTGAGAGAGCTGCCCCGCACCTTTGTCCAACAGCCTTCCGTTTCATCATCAACCACTTGTATGCATGCTGGCCTTGAAAAGGAAGCATTAGTCACTTTGCATCTGGAAAAGGCTGAAAAAAGAATAGAGGGGTTATTGTTACCTCTCTTGTTAAAATTTAATCTCATGCCAAATTAAGGTTTCTGTTCACTGCTTATGAGTCTCACATTGAGACTGAGGCCAAACCAAGTCCCAGAAGCACAAAATAGAGACCCTCCAAAATGATCCTAGCTCATTTTAATTTTATAAATAATAATAACATTTCATCATTTTCATAAAATGAAATATTTGAGACAAACGGCAAGTCATAAGGGATGCTAGGATAACACTTGCCTGGGACAGGACAGATCTGCCCCATTTTCCCAACATGCCTTCTGATTTTCCATTGTATAACCTTCTTCAAGTAAATGCTCAAATGGAATCTTAAATATAAGGCCTTGACTGCCTTATGCAAAATTGAAACCTCATCTGTTGCCTCTCATACACACCTGGAATTCCTCATCTCCCTTGTTCTCCTATAGCTTTTATTTTCCCCTCCTCCTCCCCCTTCTTCTCCTCTTCCTCCTTCTTTTTTAAATAGCAGTGACTCCTTCTAACATACTACAAAATTTATTTATTTATCATGTTTGATTCATCTAACATTCCCAAGTTGAATGTGAATTCCCCAAAATAAGAGACTTTTACACGTTTTCTCCCCTAATGCATTTAAAGCCCTTAGAATATGTCTGATATATAATAAGTCCTGATACACATTTGTTTACAACTTAATAATAATAGGCTATATGTTATGGAAACAGCTTCATATCACTGTTTCAAGCACATTTCATAGATTCACTTCACAGTTCTTGCTGTAACTCTGAGGTGGGAGCTATTTTTCTCGCCAATTTACCAATTAGAAAACCAACGTATGAAGAGGTTAAGTAAATTGTCAAATAGCTGTCAAGTGCCAGAGCAAGATTTGGATCTAGAAATCTGACTCCAGAGTTTGTATTCTCAAACTTGTGAAACATTTTTATATTAAATAAAACTTTAGTTATCAAATATATTTTTTTAAAACGCAGTCATACATTGCTTAACTATGGAAATACATTGTTACATGTATGTACATATATGCATTCTGCCATTGACCAAAATATCTTTATACATTGCATGGTTGTAATAGTGATTTTTTTAAGTCATGGAAAAAACAACTTTTAAAAAGTTATTCCATAAAGTAGAATAAAAAGTAAGGGACATAAAATATGAGCAAAAATTATGATATAAAAAGATAAATCTAGGCTTCATTAGCCAGTTAGTAACATTTATTAAAAGAAAACATCCAGAAATCAGAAAGAAGGCCATAAGGAAAAATACTATGGAGTAAAATTTTCAAGAGCAGAGGTGCTTATATATTTTTTGAGTTTCCAACAAAATTAAAAAAAAAAAATGACCGGGCGCGGTGGCTTACGCCTGTAATCCCAGCACTTTGGGAGGCCGAGGCGGGCGGATCACGAAGTCAGGAGATTGAGACCATCCTGGTCAACATGGTGAAACCCCGTCTGTACTAAAAATACAAAAATTAGCTGGGCATGGCAGCGTGCGGCTGTAGTCCCAGCTACTCGGGAGGCCGAGGCAGGAGAATTGTTTGAACACGGGAGGCGGAGGCTGCAGTGAGCCGAGATGGCACCACTGCACTCCAGCCTGGACAACAGAGCGCGAGACTCTGTCTCAAAAAAAAAAAGAAAAAAAATTTTCTACACTTAAACATATCATTGAACTATTTCTGATCCCAAAGTATAAAAAAAAGTTTTCGAGGAGAGAGCAATGTTCAAAGGCACAGGAATTAGACCAGTGTCACACGTAGTTACTGAGAGTTGCTCTATTGACTCCGGCAGCCAAAGTTTGAGGACAACATATTTTCACTTGGAATTCTGCATCAAGCAAAATTATGAACCTCAATGTGAAGGCACAATAAAGACATCTTCAAAGTCAGAAGTCTTCAGTAAGTTGACTTACATAAATTTTTAAAAGAAGTTACTTGATGATACGCTTTAGGGAAAAGAAGACTTAGTTGAGACAGAGAAAGGTGGGAGGGAGAGTGTTAGGAAAATAGTGGATCCAACCTAGAAAAGACATGAAGAGAAGGCCCCAAAAATAAGCTTTGGAACAGGGCTAAAAGACACTATTTGCATTTTGGAGAAGGAAGAAAGGACTTAAATATAGAGGTAAAAGGGAAGATGACAGGGGTAGAGTTGTCTGGATGTGATACACTTGAGGAAACTGGAAGTAATAAAAAAAATAATGAGATAAAGACATGTTATTCAAGAAAAAAAGGACACTTAGGATCTGAGAAGCAGAATTATGGAAGGGATCCATAAATGAAAGACAATATTCACCTGTAATGAATATTTACATATAGTGAGTTATGTTTTTAAATTTTGAAATTGTGGTTACATAATATATAGTTATGTAGAGTTATACAGTTATATATGGTATATATATTTATGTATATGCTATATATTGTTTATATATAGTATATATACTTATAGTTACAGAATAACATAAAAGTTTTCAGGCTTGAAAATATAAAAGTAAAAACATAAATGACACAATTTTGTAGGTAGAAGATTCTGGAAGGTAGGGGTAACTTGCAGAGAAGGGTGAGTGCGCTGAAGCATCAGTTTTCAAAATGGAGAATCAAGAAATAACATCGTTAGTCTTCAGAGAATAAGATAAGCATGTTAATTTTTAATTTTTATTTAAAAATATAATCATAAAAGCCCTAAAGGAAAGTGATCGAACTATATTGAAGGGCAAAGGAAGTGAAAGAAGAGAAATTACACTAAACTTCATCTAACCTAGCAAAAAGTTGAGGCTTAATACCTAAAATCTCTAAATTATGCAGTAATAGTTTAAGAATAGCACTTAGTAATATGGTGATAATTGCCCGAATAAACAGTTAAGAGTTGAGAAGAGTCTTCTGGGAATGGAGATTAGAGACGATGACAGTAGGGAAAGCAATTCTTTTTTTTCTCTTTTATTTGACAATTTTCAAAATAATGGAAAAAAATGAACATTTTTTAACAACAAAAAAAGGTAGATAATGGAACCAAAATTACGAGAGTTAGCTATGTCATACATTTAACACCATTAGCATTGTGTTAATGTCTATTTTGCCTACCATCATTATTACTTCATCTCATGCCTACTCAGCCACCTCTTTTAATTTTTTGAGCTTATAGTGCATGCTCCAGCCCCAGGTGCTTTCTGCACATTGCACCCTTAGCCTGAATTCTCTCCACTTAGTTATTTGCAGGCTCACTCACTTACCCACTTGAGACCTTGCATATAGTGCCCATTTTCAGCAAACTTCTCTCTGCTTAGGTCAAAACTTTCTCTTCTTTGAAACTACCCATTCATTCCTTTTTCCTGCTTTGTTTTTCCTCCATAGTACTCACTACCATGTAGCAGATTGTACACTTTACGTGCATTTTGTTTAATTTCTATTACCATTAGAAGACGAGAGTCATGAAATCAGAATATGCCTATTGCATTCACTGCTCTAACATCTAGGATGATGGGCAGCACATAGTAAATGTGCAATAAACTTTTGTTGAATAAATGACTTTCAGATGCCCTTGCTAAGGGAATAGAATTGCTCAAGGTCAATTGGCAAAGATTCCTGTCTGTTGGCCAGGATTTGGAAGAGCTTTGGCAATGTTTGCATTATTTGTCTTTCATAACTAGCAAAGCCACATTCATTCTTTATTGCTGCCATCTCTTACCAAGTATTTCATATAGTCTCTAAGTATTTACATATTTTTTCATATAGTCCCTGAACATCTGTAAAATAGCTATTATAAAACCCATGTTACAGAAGGAATATAAGAAACTCAGACTGAGAGATTATAAGTAACTTAGTTAAAGCCTTAATTAAAACCTATAATTAATTTAGTTAATCCTGGCTACCAAATGCCAGAATTAATATATTCAGTCAGGCCATAGTCAGGCTTTGCAGGCCTGGGATACATTTTTAAATGACTTTGCATTGAGTGTGTATCAAGTAAATACTTTTCTCTGCAAATTATAGAGAGCTAAATTCCATTGGTTAATGTAATAAAAGCTATTTATTGTCTTATATAACTAAAAAATACCGTATAGGGGTAGGGCAAGTTCCTGGTAAGAGTTTATGATGTCTTCAGGTGTATAGCTATATTTCTCTGTGATTCCTTTAACTCTGACTTTGTATGTTTGCTTTTTATCCAACTCGCTTTTCTTACGTCAACATGTGGACACCTCTACATTCTCAACTTTATCTTAAGACAAGGCTTAAGAACCGATGTTCAAATTGATTAAAAGTACTCAAGACTTTCCTATCAAACTGGTTGATGTGGTTTGGCTGTGTCCCCAACCAAATCTCATCTTAAATTGTAGTTCCCATAATCCCTACCTGTCGTGGGAGGGGACCTGGTGAGAGGTAATTTAATCCTGGGAGCGGTTACCTCCATGCTGTTCTCAGGATAGTGAGTGAGTTCTCATTGTTCTCATGATAGCGACTGAGTTCTTATGAGATCTGATGGTTTTATAAGGGGCTTTCCCCCCTTTTGCTCTGCACTTCTTTCCTGCCATCATGTGAAGAAAGACGTATTTGCTCCCTCTTCCACCAGGATTGTAAGTTTCCTGAGGCCTTGCCAGCCATGCGAAACTGTGAGTCAATTTAACCTCTTTCCTTATAAATTACCCAGTCTTGGGTGTGTCTTTATTAGCGGTGTAAGAACAGACTAATACCTGGTGATGGAATCATCATCTACACAACCCAGTGAGGACATGCGGGATTCATACTCTACAGCCAGCCACAGTTTTTAACATAGAATATAGTTTGTTCCCTAAATTTCATAGGTGTTATTTAAATGTATTTCCTGGAAGCTATGGGTATAATGACGACAGAATACAAATGGATGAGACTTGTTCCATAAACATTACTGTGTTAATAATTATTTTTATTCTCTAATAATAGCCAATGCAAATGGAAAGAAGGAGACAAGCATAGACTTTTTTTTAAAATAAAGAAAATAACAGGAAGAGGAAGAAGATAGGGATGAGAAATACTTAGCTTTTTTGGTGGTGAGTGGGACAACAAGAAATGAGAAGCAATTCTCTACAGAAGATGAAAAAATACTCATGACAAGTCTTACTTCAGTTACCATTTTCTAGTGATGCCTACTTAAATGCTTTTTCCTTTATTTGGTGATGAAACACAATGTAAAATATTTAACACAAAGGAAACTAGTTATTGTCAAATGTAACAAAACTAACTAAAAATCTGAGTCTCTATTGTATAGCAGTGACACTATAACTAAGGTGACATCCGCAATCAGAACCATGTCTGTTGAGCATAATGTTTTCCTTTATTTGGAGAAATAATTTATGCCTGGGAAATAGACTGTTTTTCACATAAATTTAGCAGGACTGAAGGTAATTGACAGCCCATAGATAGAATCCCTCCATTAGTTAACAAGATGGGTCTCTCATATGTGTTATTCTGACTATAATATTGCCTCGAACAGAGGATGCAACAGTGAGTTAACAATTTACATTAAATGACAGAAAATACTTTTCTTATTCTTGCTTTTATAATCCAAAAGGACTTTGAAATACACACATACACACACATGCTCATTCACAACCTGCCATATTAATTAAGGAAATTATTGGTGTGTGTTTGTGTGTGTGTGTATACAGTGTTTATTCATTTGGTAATTACAGTGTTTGGTAATTTAAGTCATCATTTTAACAGTATGAAAATTTTACTTAAAAATACTGCTCTCTGATTTCACGTGAAAAAAATAAAATATATGAGAAGAGTAGAATAAAGATAACAAGCAGAAGTTGAGTTGCCGCTGCCTCTTCAGGGGAGTACCTTCTCTCCCATTTGCCAATTACACTCTGTATGGAATAACATTCACCTTCTTTATAAGCTTTACTAATTGACTGCTCCCTACATAGCCAATATGACCTATGTCAAAGAGAAATAGCACTAGACACTTGTTAAACTTGGCAAGACAGACTTTATTCCGACTACTGCAGTAAGAGAAAAAGATTTCACTGTAAACCGAGCTCAACTCCAACCAAGACAAAGGTGACTGAGGTTTTAAAGGAACAATAGAGAGAAATCAAAAAGGGGCCATGGGGAAGTGAAAAAGCACAAAAAGAAGCAAGGTGAGCAATGAAGAAACAAAAAGGAATCTAAGGGGAAATAGAAAATCATAGAGGGAGAGGAGTAGAAAATTACTGACAGTGGTTGGGTGGACCATGTGGGTTGGGACAAGGAACATTTTGTGGTTTGGCAGTATTGCAATATTTTAAACAGATATTTTAATACTTGGGGCTGTGGAGAGTGGTTGGGTCTAGTGCAGGCAGAAGACAGGCTGAAGTAGCTACGTCTCTTAACACAATGCTCAGGCAACTTCTTTTTGCTGTGTGGGAGTTCACAGTTCACACCTACCATGCTTGCTTTAAAATTAAGATGCAAAGCATTGATCAACATAGAGGGAAGGGGAGGAGGGAGAGGTGACAGAGGAGTGGCCCAGATGCATGGCCCAGGCTACGAAACTCCTATGTGAAATTGCTTTTCAAACTGAATGCTCATATCCACTGGAAGGGGGGTCAGATTGCCATGAGGAGTTTGAAACCCCAAGATAAATAAGGCTCATTGCCCTGGAGGAGTAATTTTACTGAACAAGCAAGTCGTTTTGAGCATATTTTAAATACTTGCTATGTTCCCCAGCAGCACAGAATATAATCATCTTGCTCTCTGTCATTAATCCAGAATCACCAGAATGTCCAGCTCTCACTATTTTTCCTTCCCCTCCCCTTCCTCCTCTTCTTTCTCTGTCTCTTAATTTTTCTTTTTCTCCTTCTTTACTCTTTCACTCAAAGTAGTTTGTATAAAAAGATGTTCAGAAAATGGAGAATAAAGAGTAAAGATTTCAGTCTATATTTCTGGAATACTAAGAATATAAATACTTTCAGGTCCCTATTTTCAGGAAAAGGAGAGAAGGAGAGACAGACAGAGAACAAGAGAATAATGAGATGTCCTGAAGTCAAATTGTTCAAAAGATTATAATTGCTCTGTAACTGATGCATTTTGAATTTCCCTGTTTTAACTCAATCTTTTGGCTTATTTGTTTTTTATTGAAAAAGTACTTATTTTCTAACCTTGAGGTACATAAATTCAATAATTAAAAAGAACAGTACCGATTGTTTTTAACATGCAAAAGTCAAAGTGTCAAATAATCATTCAGAAACATTCTTATAAGTTGGGTTTAGTTTAAATCACTTTCTAAGATGTTTGGCGTAGGCTTCATAATTTATTCAGATTTTTCTGGTCTCCCAAATTTAGCTTGAAAACATGCCAAAAGGGATATAATTTTTCCCCATAACTTTCTGCTCCCATTTAGAATGCAAATTACTGCAGAACAGCATCTTGCACGATATGGTAACTTTTCCACTTCTGAACTGCAGAAAATAGGAATATGTGTCACTAATATTTGTTAACTTTTTCCAGTGTTTGGGATGAAGTGGACTTTAAGCAGACCAGGTCAAAACTGCAGAGCCAGAGAAAGGGATGTTTGAGTTTCCATTTCCTGAATCTACTCACTAATCCCAGAATTTTATTACTCATTTGTCTTCTTGATGGAGGGGACGACTAACTGTCAAGTCCACATCATATGCACGTCTCATAACTCACAAGCTGTCATTTCTTCTTTCTAAGTAGCACCTTTTGTTAGGAATGATAAACCAAATCCCTGTGAGTTTTTTTTTTAATTCAAACCTAGGGGAGTGGAGGGTTCCCATAGTTACAGCTATTGTTATCAAACTTATTTTAAAATTTTTTAAATGCCAGTTTTTTTAAAGATAATGTGTTGATTTCCTGGGATGATTGTTGAGAGGTCAATATCACACTCTGTCACTGTGTTGTAACCTCAACTTGTTCTTTATTAAAAATTAGAAAGAGATTTTTCTTTCTTGCCTGTTGAATTGCTTTAAGAGAGCTCTGCACATTTTGTCAGCTCTTCCTGGTGGGGTTACCTCTTTAATTCCCAGCTACCCAGTGTGTAGAGATCCCTAAGAAAAAAAGACACTTATCGGATTAAGAGCAGCATGCATTAAGACTATTGTCTTTGGTGAAATCAATTAAAAGATCATGATTACTTGAAGAGAGAAATTTTCTTTTACTTCAGTTATATAACAAAGGAATCCATGGTAAATTATTATTAATGATAAACCATTACAGAGGACCAACTATGTTTCAAAATTACTTTGCTAAGGTTTGAGGGCATGTAAATAAATAGATCTCTTGTATTACCCTCAAAGAAATACAGGTTGGGTTAAGAAGTAGCAGAGACAAGCATGTAAACAGTAACTCAAAAAATACGCATATGATAAAAAAGTGTATAGATAAAAATGAATGGGAGTGCAGATGAGAGAGGATCAAATTCTTCCTAGGGCTTTTGCTGGGAAAATCTTATTTAAAAAAAAGTAAATAAATAGGTTGAGCCAATATGTAGGAGTTCAACAGACTGACAAGGGACAAAGAGAATAATTGGAAAAGGGAAGGCGATGTTGTTATCTGCAACGTGCCAGGTAGTTATCACAAAATCACCTAAAACACAGGTAAGCATAGATAGCATAGTAAAGTCTTGAAGAAGCTGTGTGGTCGTCATATCAGACTGTATAAGAGAAAGTGGTGAAAAATAAGGTGGAAAAGGTCACTTTTCCAACGGGACATGCCTTGAAGGGTCAGGAAGAGCATAAGCTGAGTTTCAAAGGAGGTATAAAATCAAAAAAAGGCATCCAAGTTTTCCACACAGTATGAAAATAAGATTTCTGGGGGGAAAATTGGCCAAGCAGGCAAGATTTGAACGGAGGCCTTACTTAGCATAGTAAGGAAAGAAAAGATCACGATGTCTACAATACTGTGATTAAGAAGTGTGAACTTTATCATCCAGGGAGCAACAGAGGGGTCCATTGCAAGCATAAAGTAGAGGGAAGACATCTGCAAAGCTCTCTTGCAGAAAGATTAATCTGGCAGAGTGTGATGTCTTGGAGGAATACGTGGGAGTAGGTCAGTGGCTGGGAACAAGTCATTTATTCAAATCTAAAATGGTAAGAGCTACAGTAAGGGTGATGTCAGGGGAAATAAGATCACACAATGGCCATAAAGAATGCCCTCATATACATAGTATAACTTCTTGTTCTTCAGCTCCTCCATTAAACTGAGTTGTTCCCTCCAGCTTTGTGAGTGCCAAGCCAGGATGGATCTCACATGGCTGGCAATGATTTCACACATGAGCACCATTCTATTGGCAGTTTCTTTTTCCAGCTCACACATACACCAGATTTTGTATTTTTGGTGAATGAATTAGGCACACTAGGAGGAGCAGTGTGCCCAATGTTGCAATGGTAAGGAAGGAGATAATGGGAAAGGTCATTTCATGTTACCTTACTCTGGCAGTGAGAACTCTTCCTCCCTTTCATTCCCTCTGTGCTCTAAACATCAAGTCAGGAGAGAATAGACCAATGTAGTTGTAAGGACCGTGTTTTTCTAATGGACTTATAAAACACAGCCCCTCCCTTCCTGTAACTCTACCTATAACTCTAATAGACTCCTTCTTCATAGTCTCAACATTCTGTGCTTCACTCAACTGCAGCACTAAGGAAGGGGAAAGACCAGAAGCAGAGGGGGAAAAGCATGGCTGATATTCCGAACACTAGGGAGGACAAATACTGCTGAAGAATTTATGATGATAATGTAAACAGCCTCCAACTAGCAAACAATTCTTTCATCCTACTGAATTATCTAAAAGTTAAAAAGACCAAGTCAAATCAAAATAGCAGTACCAAATTTGCAGAACTCAGAGTGTGCACTAAAGGAAAACATTTAAAATGTATACCAGGAGAATATAATGAGAATGGAACTAGACTAGTACTATTTAAACGTTTTTTTTTTTTTTTTTAATTTATGGGTAACCGCCATTTCCTCTCAGTTCAACCTGGAGATTAGATTGCAATGATATATAGATGCTATTAAGATGAAGATTATAGGGCTATATTCTGGTCCCCAAGAGCCGCTAATTGAATTGTTCCTATGATAATGGATACGTGTTGAATAGCTCTGTGCAGAAAGAAACTAATTTATTTCCTGTGATCCATTTTATGCTCAACCCATAGGCAAAGCCAACTAAAAACATTCAGCATTTATTCAGCCTCTGCAAGTCCTCATCCTAAAGGTAACATTTCAGCCACTTTTCTAAATGATGATAAATACCTGAAGCCAAGATATCCACAGGATGGAATTATTTTATCAAAGTTAATTTCTCCACAGAATCACCACCTTAAAGTTTTCTGTCAAAGGTGAGTGGCCAAGGCAGAATTGAATTATGTTACCTACGCAAGAGAAGGAAAAGAGAAGATAACGTGTGAAAGATTCAATTCTATCTCTAATAGGCTTTTTCCTTTCCGACACATTTGGTTTAGCTGTTTTCCAGAAATCAGCTTGAGAAGGATGTGTGTAAGAGAGAGAGAGCTCACGCACATATGCTGCATGCATAACACACCCTGAAATTATTTAAGACTTTTAATTTAGATGATTAGAGTTTTGATAAAGTCTAGTTGCCCTCCCAATTTACTATAGAGATGAGAAAAATAAGTATGTATTATAAAATATAATGCAAATTTATACGATATGTGTGTTTCAATGAAGTAAATTTACATGGCTTCAAGGTTTCATTTGAGCTCCCATATGAAAATTCAATAGCTTTCCTGAAACCTTTCCCATCCATCTCTGCATGAAAATTGGCTCTAGAATCCTCATGCAAAGCAGGATCCCAAGTGATATTCTTGGCACTCACACATTTACACCTAATGGATTCCAAAAGTGAGACAGCACATGAAAATGAGAAAGTATGATAAAATAGGTTCAAATAATGGCAACACGAATAAAAAGCAAAAATGTTGAACATTATGTTAAGATTAAGAGCTGAAGGATTTTTCTATTTTATATAAAAATGGAACCATTTAAAAAGTAACTAAAATCATCCTCCTTTTTTCTTCCTTTTGATCTTTTATTAAACTATACTGACAAATTCTGTTCTCCTGATGGAATTATCTGTAGATCCCCTGTGCTACTTGACTTCATGTACATGCACAGTGAAGTCTGAGTTATATTACAATAGTTTCTTTTGTGTGCTTGTACCAGTTACCTTCATAATTCTTACTTCTTTCTCCTCATCTCTTTACTCAAAGGTTTTACTTTTGCAGTGTTTGACCAACAAATTGTCACTCTCATGCCCTTGGCCAAAACACTGTAGTCTGCTTTATTTTTTCACTATTATTATCCATTAATATATATATTATTCACTCATAACATGTATTTGTTTTTGGATTCCTCTCATCCCAACTAAAATCTCCATAGGGAGCGGTATTGAAAATGGTTTCACATAGTAGGTACAAAATAAATAATTGTTACATGGACTATTTTTCTTAGAATTCACCCTGGGAAGTTCTCAAAATCTTTGTTAATGATTGCCAGAAAATGTCAGCTCTAGCTAACAAATCTGGGACTTAGACAAGCACAACAATATAAGATAGAAGGGAGGGACAAAAATTTAAATTTTCTTAGTTTCTGAAGTCTTCAATTTTAAAGAAAGCTAAAAAAGAACAAGGTAAAGTGCATATTTCGCTATAGTGCAAAACGTAGGGAATGGTACAGACGTCTATATCATCAATATAGATGATATACATATATTTCAAAGAACTCATAAGACACTGACATAAATGAAGGAATAGATATTGTTTTCAACATCATTTTTATTTGAATTTATCACTTTGAAAGAGACAGGAAGATATGGGAATGAATAGTATAGATATGGTCCTCATTATGAATTTCATCTGTAGTATTCATGTTAACTTACTCTGGCAGTGGGAACTCTTCCTCCCTTTCATCCCCTCTGTGCTCCAAACATCAAGTCAGGAGAGAACAGACCAATGTAGTTGTAAGGATTGTGTTTTTCTAATGGGCTCATAAAACACAGGCCCTCCCTTCCTATAACTCTACCTCAGAAAAATAGATTCCTTCTTCTGCATGGTCTCAGCATTCTGTGCTCCATTCAGCTGCAGTGCTAAGGGAGGGGAAAGAGCAGAAGGAGAGGGGGAAAAGCATGGCTGATATCCGGAACACTAGGGGGGACAACACTGCTGAAGAATTTATGATGATAATGTAAACAGGCTGCTATACCATGACCGTGATTTTGATATACCAGGACAAAGAGAACCTGGCCAGGTAAAATAATTACATCATTTAAAAGTTGTTGGCCAGGTGCAGTGGGTCACGCCTGTAATCCCAGCATTTTGGGAGGCCAAGGCGGGAAGATCACAAGGTCAAGAGATCGAGACCATCTTGGCCAACATGGTGAAATCCCGTCTCTGCTAAAAATACAAAAATTAGCTGGGCATGGTGGCGTGTGCCTGTAGTCCCCGCTACTCCAGAGGCTGAGGCAGGCGAATCGCTAGAACTCAGGAGGTGGAGGTTGCAGTGAGCCAAGGTCACACCACTGGACTCCAGTCTGGTGACAGAGGGAGACTCCATCTCAAAAAAAAAAAAAATTTTGCCAATGGCTAAAGAATACTGGCATAAGGTAATAAGGCATGGGCATCTCTTCTTTCTCTTGCCAATGAAAACATACGCACACTTAAACCCATGGATATGCAATCAGGATGGTGAAATATATAAGTAAAAACTGAAGAATGTGAAATGAATTAAAGGGTTTATAACTGTTTTTAAACATTTTCATGATTATCAGGATATAATAGGAAAGATGTTTAATTTCTGTTGTTTTACTAACTTAATAAACATACGTATTTATGTTGTCCACTATCTGGAACTGTAAATGAATGTGTAATAGTACACCAGTACACAAATGATGTGGGTACCAACATGGGCAAGACAAACACAGTCTCTGTGCTTCTGGGAACTACATTGTTGTGGGAAGCAATAGGCTCAAATGCACTGAATTTGGACTAGTGTATAAAATTGTGGGGAAGAAGAATGTAACATAATGGAGAAATGCAATCTTCAGAAAATAAATATATTTCTTGTGAAGGACTGAGGTCCTCATCACTATGACATATTTAAGTTGAAGCTCATCGGTGACTTTAAAGTGGTTCTCTAGAAAAGCTGAGGGAGAACATGTTAGACAACTGACCCCTAAGGTACTTTCCAACATATTAATTCTATGATTCAATATTCAAGGGGCTCAATATCCATGATAGGATTATTCAGTTTATTAAGAATGTTATACAGAAGTAGGAGAAATTTACAATCAAGTTAATTGCATAACTAGCACCTGGAAGATCTGCACACAGTATCTCCCATTATTACAATAGAATATATAATATAATATGCAAATTCTCAAATTTTGTGTTTGATTGGCTTTGCAGCAGTTTAATCAGCAGTCTGCACCTCTTCATCATAATTTTCTATTGTGCTTCCCCCACCAAAAAAATTAACATGCTGGTTTTCCATTGGCTTCTTGAAAATATTAGAACTGAATGGTTTGTGGAACTCATCCAGGGATGCGGTTTTGGAGGAGTCTTCCTTTGCTATTTTTCATAGTACAGAATTTTTATAGAGCTCATTTGATGTGATCTCTCATATACATTATGCTTATGAATCTACTTAATTGTGGCTACTGATCAATGGCATCCAGCTTTATATGTGACATTTGCCAGAAGGATAGGCTGCATGATGCATTTTGATAACTCTTAATAAGTGATAAATGCGGCACTGAGTTAAGTTTACATAGCACACCTGGTGCAGCAAATCCACACAGCTGTTAACAGGTGTGAACACTTGTTAACCAGCATTATTGGCATTCGCTCAGTTGAGTCAGCTGCCCGGGTTTACTACTGCTGCTAAATGAGTCAAACTTATCTGAATAGCAGTGTCGCCAGTGTCTGTGTTTTCCAGCACTGCTTAATTTAGAAGAAATCAGCATGACTGGAAAGTGACTTTCTTGCAATTCACCTGAATTTGACCTTCCCAGATTGGGAACTTGGTTTTCTGGGCACATATCTGTTGACTCTGGATTCTGCCAAAAAGAGTCTGCCATTCCAGCAATGCGTTTACAATGATCAAACCTTGCTGGAAGGAAACGTTCATAAATTGAGAAACTGCCTGAATTTACCCAGAAAGAAAGTTTAAAGAATGAAAAAAAGGGGGAGTTTCTTTCCCTGGGGCCTTTTAGTGTATGTTACGCCCTGGATTCATCTGGTAAGGTTCAAAATCCATGTCTCTCCTGGGTAGGTATTTTGTTTGCAAAATCTCTACCTCTACACCCTGGAGGATCAAGGTTTCATGTTTGTTATAAGAGTTAAACTTTACCTAAGCTTTTAGGGAAAATTTGTACTCCAAGTATTTTTAATTCTGATTCTGGTAGCTGTACTATAAATGTTGTAGGCATTGAGACAATTTGACAGTGTTTGGATTGTGTTTGACAAATGAGACAACTAATACACGATTGTCTTCCGCTGCTGAGAAAGGTTTCTCAGACTTGAGTGTGAATTTCGGTTGCTTAATATTTCAGTGAACAAAAATGGAATTGCTGAAACTAAACCAGTTTGTCCTCAGTTAGGAAAAGGGTGCATAATTGGTTCAAATAGGATTTGGTTTGCGAAGTTGTGAGGGCTGAAGGGATAAAGTCAATAATGTACACCTTCCCCATTAAGACATAATTAAAGAGAAAGTAGCTATTCAGAGGGAAACATGTGGTTAAGAACAAGCACATGGCATGTGATAATCTTTCTCTACACTGCATTTAACCATGTAGGTTTTACTAGAAGCAAAAGAACCCTGACCCCATCAAGCAAAAATACAATTATAAAACAATTATGTTCATATTCTAAAAGATAATTGTTATGTGTAACTAAATCAAGCAAAGATTTGGCAAACCAGAGATGGCTTCTACTGCAGAATTCACAAAAAGTTTGAATAGATGAGGATGGAACTGGGTTTTTCAACCAAATGTAATCTTATTATCTTTGGACCAATTTCTTAGCAATGTTTACTAATCCTTTATGCAGTGTTATTTTCCAGCATTATTACAACCACCATAAATGATTAAGAAGATCAAATGTTAGAACTGATTTTTAAAAGCACAGTCATTTGCTTTTGTTCTCTAGCCAAATTTAGCATCCTTTCATGTTCTTTATAATTAGTATCTTGGCTCAGATTATAGCCTCACCGCCCCTGAATGTGTCAAATTCTGGTGTCACTGTGAAAGAGACAGGCAGGCCTCAATGTAAACTATGCTTGGCAATAGCAGGGTTCTAGGAAAGAAGCAACATTGCAGTTTAGCTCTTTTAATTGCACAATTCCTTATAAAAGTTATTTCTTCTTTGTCTTAAGGTTAATATTGAAATGTAGAAACAAAACCCGCCGGTAGCGTTGTCAGCAGAGTACCCTTTTCCCTTCCTGAAATGACTGCAGACTCAGGGCGTAGTTGAGCAATTACTGAAACCCCAGCATGACTCTTTCAGCTACTAATTAATCCCACTGTTAGGTGGTAATGGGAGAAAGATCCCGGGGGTTTAGGTTGAAATTCTGTCTAGCTGAGTACTTGAAAATCTGATAGGCTTATAGGAAGAGAGAGCTTTTAAGCCACGGAGCACATGCATATTGCATAACATACATTATGATGCGGTAAAACATGCACAAGAAAAACCCATGTTTATTGTGTTAATTTGCTAATACACATCTTCCTAAACTTTTACTGAAAATCTTTTCTCCTTTCATGATATTAAGGGAAGGAAGAATAATGGTAAAACTCAAGTGTATTTCTCTAGTTTAACCTAGAATATTGGGCTAAAAATATTGGGAACTCTTAAGTACGTAAGAGAAAAAGCCTTTAATGTTAAAATAAATAAAATGTATATATTTCCTTTGTGTTTTTAAGAGAAAATGTGTTCCTGTTCAAACAAAACACAAAGTTAGATAAGGTATTATCTAACAAGAGGCTGGAAAGGGAGTGTCCCTATGAAGTTCACCTTTCCAGAAGAGTTCTCTGGGTTTAATTTCTATCATTCCCGCCATGCTTGCTTTTTCTTACTTCTATTTAGACACCAGCCCAATTACCTTTTACTGGGTTCCTTTCAAATCATCTGAGAAATGCCAGGATTTCAACAAAATCCTCATCTTGTTATTTGAGAAGGTTTCCTACTCTCCAAGTGTCATTTTTATCATTCTTCTTGCCTTCTGGGAGCAGATCATTGATTGAGTCCTGGCCAAAAATGCTGGAAAGAAACCCATTCTATTTTGACATGCACTTGGTCCCTCCAGTTCTAGATTCATTTCAGGATTAAGAAACAGGTCTCATCTGCAGTGCATTGTTAATTGAGGACATGGATAAATATTATCTTGAGTGGAGTTGCCTGACCTCTAAAAAAGACAATAGTGACTTAATTAAAGAGCTCCTTCATTGGAGCTCTACTTCCACTATAAAATAATCATAAAGGAATTATGCAAATGTGCCATAATAGCATCATGCCTACTAACATTCAATCAATTTCAACTCACTTTGAAGAGAACATAAACCATTTTTTCATTATCAGAAAAAAAATCATAAGTAAATTTTATATATTGAAGATATTAAAGAGTCCACCCCTCTGTAACTTAAATAGATTTAAGTGGAGAATGTCAGAATTAGGTGGAATTCTTTGATATATTTCGGGAAAAAATGAGGTATTTCATTTGTAAAAGTGTCAAATATCCTTCTCTCACATGCAAACAAATTGCATAGTCAGTTGTTAATAAAATGTAGTGCTGTTAGAATTGTGCTTATAATGATTGAGTCTTTTTATATGTTTCCCATCATAATTCAAGTCTAGGATATTGACCCTGAGCTAAATTCCCCTCATCCTAAAAATTAATCATCATCATCTTCATCATCATCATCATCAGGAGTAAAAAGTAATGAAAGAAGAAGAGCTCTGAAACATGGTTATTTTCTAAGATTGTAAATTGAGTTATACAAACTTTATAATTAGCCTTTAGAAGAAAAGCCAGGTCAAATTTTTGTTCAATTAACCTCTTGAGTGTCTCATTAATCAAAACCTACTTAAAGTGATTTTCTTATTCTGAGCATAATGTGATGTAAAGTACACTATGTTTATAAATTCTCATTATGTCTGTAATAATGTCATAGCAGTAGATTTTTGTTTGTTTCTTTTCATTGGGTTGGTTTTGGTTTTGTTTATTTATTTGCTATGTCTTTCAAGATGTTTATGAGGGAGGAATTACCTACTGATTTTATGGTGTGCATTTTTATGCTTACTAGTCCACTGCTTTAGGAAATATGAGATACATACAAAAAGGGAAGTTAGTTTAAATTTAAAATGTGTAAGTCATGGTAGACAAGCAGCTCAGAGATTGTATCAATGCTATTACAGTCACTGACAGATTTGGAGAATGAAAAAAAAGAGAATCAGATCAGGCAAGTTGAAATCTCCTGCCCTCCATTCTCTCCTAACATTTATATATTCAGTTGGATATGACTGAAACAGTAATTGCAGTACTTTCTCAATCTGTCCATCACTTTGCTCAATGGTAGCCACAAGGATAAAAATGACACATCTGTAGGTCGTGATAACTTTAAAGGAAAATGTGTTATAGTGCATTGTGGGTAAAATCGGCAAATGAGCAAGACAGTAGAGTTAATTAAATGTTCTTAAATCAGAATAAAATGACCGTCTTTTATTTTGAAGGAGACACAAATTCACTGTATTAATTGTTATAGGAATGTCCCTTGTAATAAAGTGAAGCTTGACAGATGAGGAGATAAGGAAGCCTGAGGATTTACAATGGGAAAACAGGAACAAATAAATTAACACAGAGAAGATGCTGGATTCATGATATATGCCACCTTTTCTTCAATGTTATTTCAATTGTTTTGGTAATTCATAGATATGCTTAAATAAAAGTAGCAGAGAACAGTTAGAAGTAAACAAAGTTAGCTCATAAGGAGTAATAATAACCATTAATTGGAAGTGGAGCTGTGATAACATTTACAACTTTAATGAAAATACATGTGCAATTTTGGTATATATAGGTATAGATTTTATATATATATATAAAACATATAAATATATGTGTGTGTGTGGGCAGGTGTGTATGTGTGTATGTGTAAATATATATATATTATTTATATTTTACTACAACCTGAAATCTACTATAATTCTTGGAAATTAAGAGGAACTAAATGAATATTTTTTGAATCCATGACTAAAAGAATAAAACTAGTCATTTCAGTATGTTGATTCTCATCACAAATGTCTGTACAATATTAGTACCAACCTAGTGCAATTTAAACTGTTAATTTTCTCTAAACAAAATAGGTTTGTCAGTGAATTACTGGGCTTACATAGATCAAAAGGAAGATTTAAAATCTCATTTGACTACATTTACATACTAAATATTTTCAAACAGTCATAGTCCCACCGTGTCTAATGCTACCTGCTTTAAGTTGTAAATAAAAGTGGTGTACTTGCACACTTGAGCATGCATATGTGTGTGTGTGTGTGTGTGTGCTCACACATGTGCAGGAGAGTGCATGGTTTTCCTGACTGGACATCTTTTGACTTGGCAAAGCTTATTTTTACTGCTGGGCAATGCTATCTGCACTGTAATGCGGAGATTAATTTGACTTTTAATGTCAGCAATATGATTACAAAGTGAGCTTTGGGTTATAAACCAGTGTTCAAATTTACAATTGCCAGTGGCAAGATTTGAGACTTTTAGACAGTATTGTTATTTCTCTAAGCTTTACTTTTTTTGTTAAAAATAAGGACATATCTATATTTATTATGAGTACCATCCACAGGTCTTTAGAGATACATGTTATTTTGAGGCTATTTTGGAAGCCATCCTCTTCCTAGCCTCTGTCCCCTTTTATCCATCTTTATCCTATAGATATATTCTAGGAAACCCTTCCCAATAAAAAAAGCCTAGGAAAGAAAAACCCTTAGAATTTGACAATACAAATTCAATGTGAAGATAAATTAAGAAAGAGGCAAGAGAAGGTTCTACTTAAAAATGACACTTCAATGTGTTTTTTGTACACGGTTTCATTTTCTTTTCTACAGATATCATAGCTTTGGAGACATGATCATGGGTAGTTTATCTCTATTTGCACTGTGCTCCCATATCTAAGACTTTATGATAGCCTCAAGCACCTAGTCTTCTCTAAGCTCAACATTCAGCCCTTTAGCCAGAGTAAACACTAAACTTCACAGTCATCAGAATTTCAGATTAGCTGGGAATTCCTTGTCATGGTGCACAGAAATCCTTAGACTAGACATTTTCTAGTTTTCTGCACAAAATAACCTTCTTAATACCTCCTGCCTGTACTATTCCTCATGTCTACAACTAAATCTTTAGTGTATTACTATTCTCTAGTTTCTGCTAGGTACATCTTTCTCTTAGGCAAATTTCCTTTTTCTTCCCCAGTATCAATCACATGCTGAATTACCATTTCTTCTAAAAACCATTCCATCGCAATCTTGCTTTTTTTATTTACATGATTAAGCGCATTTGTTCCAATTGCTTTTTATCCAATTTTCTCATCTCTTTCTACTGATCTGTGTTGCAATTTCTCAACTATTTCCTGCTGGAGTCCAACCTAAGTCAGTTCTGCCTGTTTTTGTTCTGAGTTTAAATATATTCTTATTGATGAAGTTTATGAAATTGTATTATAAAGAAAAAGGAACTAATGTGCAAATTAGTAAAAAGGAACTCTCTTTCTTTCTAAGATGTTAACATACCGCTAGTCCTAGATAATATTTGTATAAAAATACCTTAATGAATATAAATTGGATATATATTTTTACTGTTGACACTGCTAATTTTAAAAATATATAATTCCTTAAGGGCAAAGACCATGTATTTTTTTCCTTATATACTCAATAATATACATTAGTTAGATCATCAATTTTTTTAACATAACCTGGATAGTGGAATTCATTTTCTTTGTTTAGCTGTGTCATGAAGACTTCACAGGCTTATCAATCTTAATAAACAATGGATCTTAGTTCCAGTACTGAGCTCTCACTTAAGCTTTTTTTCTCTAAGCATTTGTAGAAAATTGACTAGTTGTTTACTATTCTCTCATTCCCTTTTGCTTTTAAATTTTTCACCTAACCTTGCCATGGAACTAAATTATAGCAACTGGAATATTGATGGGAATGATATATGCAACTCCAAACTCTGCCCCTAAAAACATCCAGTGCAATTCTCCCTATATTCTCACTCTTTTCTTTTTTATCAACAAGATGCTGAAAACATAATGCCAGCCTTAAAAACTTGAGGGATGGCAGAACCATTAGATGGAAGAAACTGGGGTTTCTGAATGACTATGTGAGCAGATCCACTCCATTCTTCAACCTGCGTTGAGCTATTAGGTTGGTGCAAAAGAATCGCGGTTTTTCAGATTAAAAGTAAAGGCAAAAACCACGATTACTTTTGCACCAACCTAATGTAATGTGAATGAGAAATAAACTGTTACTGTGTTAAAACACTTACATGTTTCTATTGATGACCAATTCAAAACACAGAATGTTAATACATTAAATCACTTAACTGTCACAGGAAGACTATGGGGTAGGATTAGATTTAAGAAAAGCTGAGGAATTCCTGAAAGAACCTCTATGTCAGAACTCACATAAAAGCAAATGAAGAATTCACACTGAAGAGAGATTAATACCTGCTTTAAAATTTCTAGATCATATCATGTATAAATAGCATCTGACTCACAGAAAGTACACACAAGAATAAAATGAAAGTGCTAGGCATGGTGGCTCACCCGTAAAATCCCAAGACTTTGGGAGGCTGAGGTTGGCAGATCACCTGAGGTCAGGAGCTCAAGACTAGCCTGCCCAACACGGTGGAACCCTGTCTCTACTAAAAATACGAAAATTAGCTGGGCGTGTTAGCGCATGCCTGTAATCCCATCTCTTGGGAGGCTGAGGCAGGAGAATCGCTTGAACCTGGGAGGTTTGGTTGCAGTAAGCGCAGGTCGCACCACAGCACTCCACCCTGGGTGATAAAATGAGATTCTATCTTTACAAAAAAGTAAAAAGAAAAAAGAAAGAATAAGGTGAAAGTACATAAAATAGCCCTGTAGAGGCTGTAGAATATCAGCTTCGGTGTAAGACAAAGCTCAGTTTAAACCTTGACTCGATTACTACTTTGTTCTATAACTTTTTGAAATTTACTTCATCTCGCATAGACTAATTCCCTTATTTGTTAAACATAACAATTTTGACCTATAAAGATTTGCATTAAAAATATATTTATAAATATGTAAATATATGCATGCATATATGTTTATCTTTACATGTACATATATGGAAAAATGACTAACAATGCCTGTCACATGGAAACACCTAACAAATGATCATAGTTTAAAGTTATAGACATTAAGATAGCCTAACATAAACATACTGTCTGGACACTCATGGTGAACTGGAAGTCAGTCCATGCATTCTCTTTGACAGACTCACTATTACAGGTCAAATTGTGTCCCCTACCAAGTTCAGATGTTGTTGTCCCAAGACCCAGTATTTTAGCTTGTGATCTTATTTGTAGATAGGATCTTTACAGAGGCAATCAAGTTAAACTGAGTCAAGTTACAATAAGATCATTAGAATGCATTCTTATTTAAAGGGGAAATAAGACAGATACGCATTTAGGGAGAGTGCCATGTGAACACGAAGAGGGCCATCTACAAGCCAGTGAAAGAGGCCTGGAACAGATCCTTCCTCACGAACCTCAGAAGGAATCAACCTTGCTAACACCTTGATTTCAAACTTCCAGGCTCCAGAACTATAAGACAGTAAATTTCCATTGTTTATACTAGCCAGTTAGTTTGTGGTACTTTGTTACAGCAGCCCTATCAAACTAGTACATGTTAACTATTTAAATTTTGTTTTAGAAATAAAAGAATAATATAAAATCTCTCAAGACAATTGGGAAACAATAATTGCTGACAGAACACTTCCGCTTCTGCCATTGCCACCACCGGTGAAAGACTGAGCTTTGTGTAAGGCCCCATCGGCAGAGGCATAGCATCTTAGTTCAACACAAACCCTCTGATGTCTTGAGGGGAAGAGGCTAAAAGTAAAATATTGGTTTCACTGACCCCTGCACTTCGGATAACAACCTCCATTATACTACTGTGGTAGAGGTCCCTATTCCCTTTGCCTTTTCAATGTGTGAAAACTTGATATCCTTAAGAGGTCTGCAAGACATTGCAAATCACAAACTTTCTAGAAAAAAAAAAATCAGGTGTACATTTCCCCTGAGGGAAATATTAATTCCTAAACATTTTTTCTTTGTGGAACTAGGAACAGAGCATTAAAGAGGAAGTATTTAAACAAAGTTTCAAAGTTAACACATTTTTTAAGGGGTTGTTTTTGGTGGTTTGAGGTATTTTGGCACTTTTTAAAATTTGTGTTCATGGTATTAACACTGGGAAAGATATTGGTAAACTACATTATTTTTAAATCTTAGATTTTAAAGCAGGTATTAGTCTGTCTATAATGTGAATTTGCTTTTATGTGAGTTCTGACATGCAGGTTTTTTCAGGAATTTCTCAGCTTTTCTTAAATCTAATCCTCCCCCATAGTCTTCCTGTGACAGTTAAGTGATTTAATGTACTAAGATATTTGTAGACTACAACTATGCTCATTATTGATGAGAATGGTGGCTATCTCTTGGTGGCTACTGTACTTCCTACTTCTTCAGCAACTATGAAAGGAAACACATGGTGTAAACGGAAGTAGTGAAAACTAGAGCTTAGGAAGCTGGGCTAGGCATGGTAAATTAAGATTTCTTTTCTAGACTTAGCATCTTTCACATTAGCTGAAATGATGTATTTTTCAGATTGATTCATTTTTATTTTATAAAGTAAAAATGAATACCTCTGAAACATGCCTATTTTATACATTTATTCAATAAATCAAACACAATTCTATTTTTGAGTACATGTTAAAAAATATATAGTCCTGAGCAGCTGTGCAGACCCCCAAGTAATATATAATATTAATTATGTGTGTATATAGGTAAATAGATACATAGATACATAAATACATAGATACGTAGATAGATGATAGATATTATAAGGAATTGGGTTTTATAATTATGGAAACTGGCAAATGCAACAAGGGCTGGTAGGCTTGAGACCCAGGAGAGCTGATTGAGCAGATGAGGTCCAAAGGCAGTCTGCTGGGGAATTCCTTTGTTCCTGGGGAGGCTAGTCCTTTTGCTCTATTTAGGCTTTTAAGTGATTGGATAAAGCCCACTCACATTATCAAGGGCAGTCTGCTTACTCACAGTTCACTAATTTAAATATTAATCTCATCCAGAAACACCCTCCAAGTCGACACATACAATTAACCATCACAAAGCACCACGGGACTTTCTATTTGAAACCACAGGGCCAGCCTAGTTCTCAACTTCTCTATCCCTTTCTCTTACTGCTAGAAATTGTTGACTCAACATCAGGACTTCAACAACATTTAATTCTTATTATCCCAGGACCTGAGGCCAGAGCAGCTCATACTCATTTAGAAGAACCCTACCATTTTTGCTGTCCTAGCCTGGAGGACACACCCTAATCCCTATACTTAAACTCTATTTTCATTTCTGTGACTCAAAGGCCCTCTCTTTGTTGTAACCGGCAGTGGATTCCAGCTCTAACTTTTTTCCCTACTGTCAAACCCCTTGTTCCAAAATTTGCTAAATGTCTGTCTCCTCCTGAGGATTATTAGGATAATAATTGAGAATTATACATATTGCATGGCGATCTACAGAAGTGTCAGCGTTTCATTGAATGATTGTCAGGAATGTCTTATAACAACTGTATTAGCCTGTTCTCATGCTGCTATGAAGAAATACTTGAGACTGGGTAATTTATAAAGAAAAAAGGTTTAATTGACTTACAGTTCTTCACGGCTGGGGAGGCCTCAGGAAACTTACAATCATGGCGGGAGGGACCTCTTTACAAGGCGGCAGGAGAGAGAATGAGTGCCAGCAGGGTAAATGCCGGAGACTTATAAAACTATCAGATTTCATGAGAACTCACTCACTATCACTGTAACAGCATGGGGGGAAACTGCCCCCATGATTCAATTACCTCCCATCAGGTTCCTACCATGACATGTGGGGATTATGGGATTACAATTCAACATGAGATTCGAGTGGGACACAAAGCCAAACCATATCAACAGCTTTCTGCTTCTAAATATTGTTAATGCTTTCCTCCAACTACCTGCTGGGCAAAAACAAACAAACAAACAAACAAACAAACAAAAAACAGACTATTATATTCATTCATAAGTAAGCCATTATAAAGCATTCATCTAAATTTTCTCAGTGAGCACCGGCAACTTCTCTCTACCTTACCATCATGCAAATAATATAATTGACAGATACAGGGCCAATCTGACCATCTGCTCCATCCAGCTCATCTTGCTAAAAACAAACAAAAACAAGACTTCACATATTTCCGTAGTCTTCCCTTCCTTATCCAATATAACACCATAGATTTCTCCATTTAATTCCTACTACCTTTATATTCTACCCCATTCGTGTGTTGTTTAGTATCCATGTATCTTCGTGTTACTTAACCTGACATTTCCATGTCTTTGCTTGACTGTAAAATTACTGGGCTAACCATTTTTACCACCACTTTACGTGATCTCACCTTTCTTTCCACATACATCTAACCATGGCCCCATAATCCTTCTCAAAATTCAGGGTTATGTTTATTTCACCTTTAAACATGAGAACACTGAACACAATCATTAAACTAATTTGTGAATAGTGAGTATAATTTTCAACAGTAAAAGTATCAATACTAGGCTGTTTCTCATTATTCTAGCTTTAAGAATGCTGAGATTTTACATGCTGGTTCATTGAGTCTCTAAGCCAGCTTAAACATTTACAGGCTCTTAAAAAAAGTCTTGGTAATTAGTCAACATTTTACATAAGTCAAAAAAATAATTCAGGTTATTTTTACTTAATGTAAAATGTTATAATTTGATAGCTATATAGCAAAGAGAAGGGCCTACTCTTTATTTTAAATGGTTGGAGGGAAAAAGTATGGCTTTTTCCAAAGGGAGGAGCTGCTATATCATACTCCCAACTTTACCAATTATGAATTAAGAATTATACATATAGCATGGCTATTAATAGAAGAATCTCCTTTGATAGGGACCTACTTCAACCAAGGCATAATCTAAACAGTATGACTACTACTGCATCATTAACAGTAATATTCTTTTGAAGCAAGAATGCTCAGCTGAGAGAATTTCCTATATGGAGGATTAAGGATGGAAGATGAGATAAAGACTTAAAATAACTACATCCAGCCAGGTGCAGTGGCTCACGTCTATAATCCCAGCGCTTTGGGAGGCCGAGGCGGGTGGATCACAAGGTCAGGAGTTCAAGACCAACCTGGCTAACATGGTGAAACCCCATCTCCACTAAAAATACAAAAATTAGCTGGGCATGGTGGCACGTGCCTGTAGTCCCAGTTTCTCGGGAGGCCGAGGCAGGAGAATCAGTTGAACCCAAGAGGTGCAGGTTACAGTGAGCTGAGATTGCACCACTGCACTTCAGCCTGGGAGACAGAGTGAGACTCCGTCTCAAGAAAGAAACAAAAACAACAACAACAACAACAACAACAACAAAAAACTACATCTTTATTTTCTGCTGCACTTCTTTAGTTATAAAGTTTGCTGTTATGAGGGCTCAATTTAATTAGGTCATTTAAATGGGATAAGAATGTTGAGTCGGCCAGGCGTGGTAGCTCATGCCTGTAATCCCAGCACTTTGGGAGGCTGAGGAGGGCCGATCACGAGGTCAGGAGACCAAGACCATCTTGGTTAACACGGTGAAACCCTGTCTCTACTAAAAATACAAAAAAATTAGCCGGGCTTGGTGGTGGGTGCCTGCAGTTCCAGCTACTTGGGAGGCTAAGGCAGGAGAATGGCGTGAACCTGGGAGGCAGAGCTTGCAGTGAGCCCAGATCACACCACTGCACTCCAACCTGGGCAACAGAGTGACACTCCATCTAAAAAAAAAAAAAAAAAAAAAAAAAGTGGAGTAGCTGTATGTCCACTTGTATGCTTATTGTTGTTGTTTTTTTAATTAATGAAGTACAGAACAGTGCCTAGATCCTACCATGAAGTTTTTAAAACCCATTCTAAAACCCACTTTACTGAATTCATACTATACCTCAACAATTTTCAAAAGCTGGACTCAATAATGAACCTATGTCAAGAAATAAAACATTGCAAGTACTCTAGAGTTCCCTTTCTTCCCCACTTCCAGTAACTAGCCCTTCAAGGGTAACTGGTATCCTGACTTGACAAAATAGATTTTTAAATATATTTTTGTACTTTATACAAATACACTATAAATATAGTGTCATATAAATACATTTTACTTTACATTAATACTTCACAAACCTTTTGTATATTAATTCTTTTGCTCTACCATGAAGTTTCTAAAACCCATTCATATTGTTGCATGTTTCTGTAGATTGTTCATTCCCATTTGCTATATGATAATCTCCTATGTGACTATATCCTAATTTATTTATCCATTCTACAGTTGATGTGTATTTGGGTGGTTTCCAGTTTGAAGTTACTACAAATAATGATTCTGCTATAATAATTGTAGTTCATTATTTTGAGTAATATATGTAAACATTTCTGAGAGCAGGTTTTTTTTCCTCATTTTAATTCTTATAGATAATATAAACATTTTAACTACATTAATTCTTCCAATCCATGAACATGAGATGTTTCCATTTATTTGTGGCCTCTTTAATTTATTTCATCAATGTTTTATAATTTTTATCACAGAGATATTTGACCTCTTTTGTTAAACTTATTTCTAGATTTTTGGGGTGGTTTTTTGTAGCTAGTATAACTGGAATTATTTCTTGAGTTTTTTTTCAAATAGTTTGCATTGATGTGTAGAAATGCTACTGACTTTTGTATGTTGATTTTGTATCCTGCAACTTTACTAAATTCATTTATTATTTCCAACAGGTTTTGTGTGTGTGTGTGCGTGTGTGTGTGTGTAGTATGTGGGGTTCTATATATATGATTACGTAGTCTGCAAACAGGGAACATTTGACTTTATCCTTTTTAATTTTGATACCCTTTACTTATTTCTTTTGCTTAATTGTTCTGCCTAAAACTTCCAGTAGTACATTTAGTAAAAGTAGAGAAAGTAGGCATTCTTGTCTTGTTCCAGATCAAGTTGAAGAAAAGTTGAAGAAAAGTTGAAGAAAAGCTTTCAACTTTTCCTCTTCAGTATGCTGTAGATTTGTCATATATTGCCTTTTTTGTGTTGAAGTATGTTCCTTTTATATCCAGTTTTTATCATGAAGAGATGTTGAATTTTATTGAATGCTTTTTCAGCATCCACTGAAATAATCATATGATTTTTGTCCTTGATTCTCTTAATGTGATGTATGCTTAATGATTTGCACATATAGAGACATCCTTTCATCCCTGGGATGAATTTCACTTGATCATGATAATTGATCTTTTTTTTTTTTTTTTTTTTGATTCAGGATCTCAATCTGTCACTCAGGCTGGAGTGCAATGGTGTGATCACAGCTCACTGCAACCTCGACCTTCTAGGCTCAGGTAATCCTCCCACCTCAGCCTCCCAGGCAGCTGGGACTACAGGCATGCACCACCACACTGGGCTAGTTTTCTGTATTTTTTTTGTAGAGATGGAGTTTGCCTTGTTGCCCAGGCTAGTCTCAAACTCCTGGGCTAGAGTGATTCACATGCCTTGGCCTCCCAAAGTGTTGCGATTATAGGCATGAGCCACTGTGCTCAGCCAGTGAATGATCTTTTTAATATGCTGTTGAATTCTGTTTGATAGCATTTTGTTGAGGATTTTTGTGTCAATGTCTATTAGAGAAAATGGCCTGTCGTTTTATTTGTGTGTGTGGGTGTGTTTTGTCTGGTTTTAGTATCAGGGTAATGTTGCTCTGGTAGAATGAGTCTTAGAAGCATTCCCTGCTTTTCAATTTTTTGGAAGAGTGTGACTAAAATTGGTACTAGTTTTTCTTTAAGTGCTTGGTAGAATTTAGCAGTGAAGCCATTGAGTCCTGGGCTTTTCTTTGATTGGAGATTGTATTGCTGCCTAGATCTTATTACTCACGTTTTGTGTGTTCAGGTTTTCTATTACTTTCTCATTCAATCTTGGCAAGCTGTACGTGTCCAGAAATTTATCCATTTCCTCTAGGTTTTTCAATTTGTCAGCATGTAACTATTCGACTCAAAAGAATTTTCAAACAAAATCTAAATATGAAACCCATTTTGACCCCACATTGTCCCTACAGCTGTGCTCCATTCCTCTACTTGCATTTACAAGAAAGATCTTAGAAAAATATATCCATTCTCTTTCATTTTTTTTCTTGAACCCTCTCTCAGCTTAAATAAAGGATCCGATCAGAAAATAAGGGACTCACAGAGATCTTTCACCGTGTCAAGCTTTATAAATAATTTCAAGGATATAAGCAAATAAGGGGCACAGGCATAGTATGGTGACTCCCTGTCCTTTATTCCAGCCTGAGATGTACTTTCTAGCTCTGGTCAAGAGGAGTGATCTCTAAATGAGATAAACAGTACCTCACACAGCAAGGAAGATTCAGATAATGAAACAGCTCCATTCTATACTCAGGTAGTTACATAGTTTATGTGATATTTTCCAAAAACCCAGGCCTCATAAGCCTACAGATTATAGGTTTGTTTACCATAGTCACTAAACCAATAACTACTAAAATAATCTAATGGGTAAGAACTCTCCTCTAATATCATTAGTTTGTTGTCTAGTAGGTTATTGTTAACGTTTTACAAGAGGAGTAACCTAAACTTATCTGAGTTTATTCTTCCCTAGAAACATCACCCAGGTAGAGGTAGACAAATGAAGCAAAGTTCAACTGCTTAATTCTTCTCTTCCCATCCTCTAACAACACATTTGTTTATACCTATTTATCAAGACCATCAATAAAATTAAAAAATTTTTTTAATTTACATGTTTTTTTAATTTCAATGATACGTTCTCAGTCTTTCTCCTACTTGATCTGTTTGATCATCTATTCTTTTAATGTACTTCTTTTTATTTCTTGGCTTCCAGGACACAGCCTCTCTCTCTTTCTCTTAATCTCTCTCTCTCCTCTGTCTTCTCTGTCTCTCCTTTGTTTCTTACCTCACTGGCTGCTAATTTTTCTCTTCTTTATTTATTGATATTATTTTTACTTTGTTTTAAACATCTAGGTATCTTAAGATGAGAGTATAACATAAGTGTGTCCAGATTTGGTTCCTTCCAGTGGGTTCTTGGTCTCACTGACTTCAAGAATGAAGCCGCGGACCCTTGCGGTGAGTGTTAGAGTTCTTAAAGATGGTGTGTCTGGAGTTTGTTCCTTCAGATATTCAGATGTGTCTGGAGTTTGTTCCTTCCGGTGGGTTCATGGTCTCGCTGACTTCAGGAGTGAAGCTGCAGACCTTCGCGGTGAGTGTTACAGCTTTTAAAGGTGGTGCGTCCGGAGTTGTTTGTTCCTCCTGGTGGGTTCGTGGTCTCGCTGGCTTCAGGAGTGAAGCTGCAGACCTTCGCGGTGAGTGTTACAGCTCATAAAGATAGTGCAGACCCCAAGAGTGAGCAGCAGCAAAATTTATTATGAAGAGTGAAAGAACAAACCTTCCACAGTGTGGAAGGGGACCTGAGCAGGTTGCCACTGCTGGCTCCGGCAGCCAGCTTTTATTCCCTTACTTGGAGCACCCCCCACCAACGTCCAACGATTTGTCCATTTTACAGAGGGCTAATTGGTCCATTCTACAGAGTGCTAATTGGTTCGTTTTTACAGAGTGCTGATTGGTGTGTTTACAAACCTTTAGCTAGACTGAAAAGTTCTCCAAGTCCCCACTCCACCCAGGAAGTCCAGCGGGCTTCACCTCTCATAAGGAATAGTCTTTTGAATTCATTTCTCCTATTCCTTTGTAATCTCACACAATCAAACAATTTCAAACCCCATTTATATGTTGAAGACTCTAAAACATGTATCTTCTTCCCTATCCTTTCTCTTATTTCCTTATATACCTAGCTGCCTTTCTTGATATCACTGTTTGTATGCCAATGTCCATCAGAAACTTCACATGTCCAAACTGAATTTCTGTTCTTGTTCTCCTCCCATAGACTTTCCCATCTGGAAAAAAAAAAAGAAAAGAAAAAAAGAAAAACAAGCAACTATTTTTTTCTAGTTACTCAGGCTAAAACCATGGTGCTTTTCTTGCTTTCTTTCCTTCTCTTGCACTCACATCTGGTCTATCATCATGTTCTCTTAGCTTTATCACCAACATTTATAAAATACATTGATATAACACTTACAAAGAAACATACTATTTACTTCTCCTCATCTGTATCTCCAAAAGTGAATTTAACTTGAAAGTAACAAACTTTAAGCTTCATGACCCCTCCCTAGTATGGGTCCTTTCTATCCCTCCAGGAATGAAGGACAGTCATCTATCTATGTGCTGTAGGCACAGGGTGCAGTCTGTACTCTAATGCATTCTGGCGAGAGATCTGAAGCTGGGAGTAGGGGGCAGCATGCTGACAACACCACCTCTACAACCATCAAGTCCAGAGCAACACTTGCCCCTAGTTGACGTTGAACAGTATCTGGACTCAACCAGTCACTCCAAGAACAAAGTATCTAAAGGCAACATGGTTCTTCTCTCTGGGTGATGACGAATGTGACTCAGGCTTATCCAACCCCTGAGGACTAGCACAGTGGTAGCAATGGTGAGTGAGAGTGAGGAACCCCAGAAGATAAGGATTAGGTCAAGCTGGACCAGTATTTGGGGCTTTGTATTTCCCCAGGGTTCAAGAATGGGAGATTAAAGGGCTGGAGCTTCAGAGGGCTTCACGCCAGCAACAAGGACAGCCTGGCAAAGAACTGCAGAGAAAGTTGTAAAACAGTTATTTTTTTCTAAACTGTCAAAAATTAAGGAAAAATTTTGTTCAACCATGCTTGAACAAAAGGAGTTTTGACTTTTTTCAACAAGATAATTATCTTTCTAGTCTCTCTGCAATAAAATTGTTATATGAAGGGTTGGCCAAGGAAAATGCATCTGGAGGTACAGGGAAAAAGCAACATAGAGATACAGCAGGCAGGTAATAATAATATGACTAATAGCTTATAAATTCTAGGCCTTTCATGATGCCTGTTGACATCATGTTGACAGTTTTTTAACATTTGCAGTCTTTACTTATTCTAAATAAATATTTACTCCTGTACTTGACTTGGTAGCAATAATTTTGTATTTTTCAAAGAGGTCCCTGAAAAACTTACATCTGCTCCTATGCATTACTTTCTCTTTATTCCAGGTGCCCATTTATCTCTCACATGGACTAACTCTAACCTTCCTGATTTGCCCCCATCTTTCTCTACTCAATTGACAAAAGGACAGTCAGAGGAATCATTTTATACTGTAATCTAGGCCATGTCCCTCTTATATTTGAAACCTGTCAGTCACTCCTTGTTTTATTCAAAGTCAAGATCAAAGTCCTTATCAATGGCCAAAATCTTGCCCTACTTAACTCTCTGACCTTACCTCTCTCTCTCTCTCTCCTCTTGCTCACCATTCACACATCTTCAGTCAAGTTTGGTCTCTTTGCTGTTCTGACAATGTAACAATTAGCCTCCTAGGTTAAGAACTTTATACTTGAGTCCCTTTTCCTGTAAAATTGCTCCCTAAGATATTCACACAGTCTTTTCCCTGATTTCCTTAGGGAATTATAAAGAGCAGTATCTCAGTAAGAATTCTCTGGTCATTTTATTTAGAATTGATTTCTCAACACCCTCAAGGACATATTCGCCTCTCCACTGGATACTTCTGAATACCATTATTATCTTCTAAAATACTATAAAGTCAGCTTGCTTATTTGTTCATTGCATTTTCCTCCTTATTGCTCTCTAGAAAGGCAAGGAATTTTGCCTGATTTGGTCACTTTCTTTTCTCTCTTCTAATACGTAAAAAATGCCTGGCACAAAGCTGCTGAAGATTTGTGACTGATCAAGTAACATCATGAGATGTTTGTGGAAGATGGTTTTGGAAATTTATTCAAGTACAGAAAAGTGCCTGGATCCTAAGTGTATAGCACTGTTTGGGGAGATGGCCTGTCTGGGGAGAAGATTAGCGACCAATTATTTAGTAGTAATGTAGAGCAGATCTGCACCAGAGTAACAGAAATAGATGTAGGTTCTTGGCACATTGATCCTGAAAATTTTATGAATGATTTTTCTAGTTTTATTTTTATTGTCTTTTCTGTAGTTATCCAAACACTTGGACTTGTGCAGGAGATTCCCAAATTGAAATTGAATTACCAAAAAGTTTCTAATGTTACTCAAAGAATCCAAATCTAGCATTGGTGGGGTTGTTAACAAGCCTTTAGGAAGTTTTCTTCTAGGAATAAATGGTTGATTATTTTTTAAAAATTCACTTGCTACCATCATTTAAACCGTCAGGGGATACAACCTGTGGGGCATACCACCTTAATGTGTGTGGAAATGGCAGGTACATTTATTCCATCTGTGCATAAAACCACAGGGAAACTTACTCAACAAAATAGAAAAAGGTACTAGTGGGAACAGTAGGTTTTTCCACATCTTTGGTTCCCAATGTTGGTGGGCATCCCCTACCCCAAACCTAAAGATAGCAAATTACTCTTCACAGACCAAAACATACACATGAAAAGCTGGAGAAAAGGGAAAACAGATGGGAAGGGAAGAGGAGGGGGTGGAAGGAAATGAAAGGGAGGCAGGCTGACACCTGTTTTCCAGCACAATGATCATTAAAGGCATCACATGTTCTGCCAGAAGCTTTATTTTAAATACCCTTGTCTGCTACCTTCTGGGTTAAATAGTTTTGAATATACATTTAATTCAAATTACTTTCTATCACAGTCAGTGACTGCAGTTAAATTTACTGAACAGCTTTAAGGTTTTCTAGAAAAATAATGAAGGGAAGGTACAGGAAAGGCTACCCCCATCTTGTTCATTCAGGAACATTCATTGTATCTGAATATAAAGTAGTCTCATTTGGTACCTCGATTAATGCTCCCTGATTAAAGCCAGCTATCACAATTCTTAAAACGTAAACATTATAAAAATAAGTGAAAAAAGGCTTAGAATAGGCAATAATTTAATAGATTAGTACTAGCCCCAAGAGGAATTCTCAATGTGAGGCTAGGGTTTAATCTTCAAAAGGAAATTTCTGGATACCTAAGCTATACCTATATCAAATTAATCTCTTACAAACATAAAGGTTACTAAGTTGTGCTGATTCAGCTAGCTGTGAAAATATGGATCAGTGTTAATAATTGCAAGGTCCACCTATGATATAGCAAGTGTTTTCTTTGTTTTTTAAAATTAGTGTTTATTGATTAGTATATATTTATATGCTTCACTGTTATTACCATATCTATTAAATAAATATAATAATGTTGCTGAGCACAACAACTGCATTATGTTTTTTCTTGATATTTATATCTGTTTGTTGCAGTGAACATATTGATAATCTGGAAGTCTTAAGTTCTGACTGCTGTAGTAACACTTATGTTTTTAAACAAATGGTGTGTTGATTTAATCAGTAACCATAGGATTTATTACAGGCTGTTACTGTTACTGGTAATTTTTAGGAAATCAATAAGCATACATTTAGTTTAAAATGTATATTCTTAGATGAAAATGAACAGTGTTATAAAATTATCATGATATTAAGGAGCTGGAATCAGCTCCAATGCTATGTCTTGTTAACTACACAAATGTATTTGATTCATTTAAAATAACTTTCCTCGGATAAAAAATGGAATCATGTTTTGGCAATTGAGTAATCACTTGCTATCAGAATACTCCTCTGCCCAAATAAATCAATCATAAAATCTAGACATAATAGTAAAAACAGCCACACTGGACAACGATCAGCAGAAGACAGACTGGCGGGGAGTATAGACACTGGGGAAGGGGATTTGTACAAACAAAACTCCCAGTCTTGTGATTATGGCACAAGCAGAGGGTCTGCTGCTGTTGGTAGACTAACTGCAGTGTGGTGACGTAGGAAATCAGAAGAATGAATCCAGGGAAACTATGGCTACTAAAGGGACTGGAGTTCCTGGAAGGAAGAAACCAGAGAAGTGATCACATATTCCATTATTGACCCCTGAACTCTTCATACATGGTGTAGACTCAAATCGGCTAAACTAATTACAAAAGACTAGGTTTGAGATGGGCTTCTACCCAAGAAAAAAGATTTTACATTTCTAATCTGTGTAAACTGACTTTGAAATGGCCCAGTTGTTGGAACTGCCAGACAAGAGTTTTAAAGTGGCTATTATAGCTCCCCTCAGTGAAGTGAAGCAAAATGTGCTTACATGAATGAAAATATAGGAAATCTCAGTAGAGAAATACAGATAATGTAATATAAAAAACTAAGTGGAAATTCTTGTAAAATAAATATACAAAATGTATTACTAGATGGACGTAACAGTGCAATGTAAATAATAGATGAATCAGTGAACTAGGAGATAATTGGAAAGAAATTATCCAATGTGAAGAACACAGAATAATAGACTATAAATGATTAAGAGAGCCTCAGGGACCTTTGAGAAAATATCAGATGGTCTAACATACATGTTATTAGAACACTAGAAGGAAAATAAATGAGGAAATAGACCAGAAGAAAAACAAATAATTAATGTCTGAGAATTCTCTAAGTTTGATTTAAGTCAGAAGTTTCCACATAGAATATTCTTAACAAACAATAAGCAGATGAAAAAAATACAAAAAAGCTGTGCCTCAGCACATCACTATTAAATTGTTGAAAACCATAAATTAAAAAAGAGCTGTTCTTGACATCAGCAAACAAAATGTGACATATTATATAAACTACATAAATGAGATCATTGATTTGATTAATAATTTACTTATTAGCAGTACATATATCCACTAAAGCATAATGTGGGTTGTGAACCTACACATTTACAAGTTTTCTATATTCTACATGAAAAGAGACAATGCATATTTTAATCCCTAGCTTAAACAATAACATATTATAAAATAAGCTGAGTTTTAAAAGTTGATAGAAAAATTAAAATTATATTCTAAAGGAAATGTCAAATAAGAAAAGTGAAAGAGAACAGCACCAGAACAGAAATGGGAGGTGGGTTAGAAAACAAATAATAAAAGAGTAGAGCTGCACTCAATCAACTACATTACATGGTTATTGGCAAAACACTTTAATTCGAATGTGGGATTGTCAGAATGGATTAGAAAATAACACACGCACACAAAAGGGAAGAAGTAAATATATGCTATTTGTAGGAATGCTACTTTAAATATTTAGACATAAACTAGACTTAAATTCATGAATATAAAAGGAATATTCAATCATTCTACCATAAAGACACATGCACTTTGGATGTTCATGGCAGCACAGTTCACTATAGCAAAGACATGGAATCAACGTAGATAAGCACCTAGGTTGCCCATCAGTAGTAGATTGGATAAAGAAAATGTGGTACATATATACCATAGAATACTACACAGCCATAAAAAAAGAATGGCACTATGTCCTTTGCAGCAACATAGATGCATTGGGGCCATTATCCTAAGTGAATTAACTCAGAAACAGAAAACCAAATACTGCATGTTCTCACTTATATGTGGAAGCTAAACCTTGAGTACACATGGATGCAGAGAAAGGAACAATAGACACTGGGGCCTATTTAAGGGTGAAGAGTGGGAGGAGGGTGAGGATTGAAAAACTATTGGGTACTACATTCACTACCCGTGTGACAAAATAATTTCTGTGCCAGACCCCTACAACACAGAATTTATCCATGTGACAAAACTCTACATGTAGCCTCTGAAACTAAAATAAAATTGGAAGAAAAAAATATATAAAAATAAATTTTAAAAATGAAATAAAGTTCAAAAAATAATAAAATCAGAAATAAATAAAAGAAGAAACATTACCAATATCAGAAAAAATGCGGCATCAGAACAGATTATACAAATATTAAAAACAATAAGAAAATGTTATAAACAAATTTATGATTTCATATTTGACAACCTAGATGGAATAAAGAAAATCTGTAAAAAGTGGATTGTATAAAAATAAATCCAAGAATAAATTTAAACTTAAAGAACTCTATATAAATTTTAAAAATTAAGTTTACAATTAAAACCTTTCCTGTAAACATAACCCCAGAATTATATGTCAATGCTGGTGATTCTGTCATGTATTTGGGGAAGAACAGAAACAAAAAAGAAAAACCACACACACACACACACACAAACACATACACACACAAAGTAATTCAGATAATAGGAGTGATGGGAGCATCCCCTAACTTATTTTACAAAACTAATATTATTATTATTAATGTTTTAAAAATACATGGGAAGGATAGAAAACTACAGACCAATAATATTCATAAACTTACATACCAAGAAGTTAAAATTTGCCAAGTGGGACACAGCAATCTATAAAAGCAATAAATATATCACATTGTAAAATGAATTTTATCAGGAAAATGCAAGGTTGGTGTAATTATCTAAAAAATCCAACCAATATAACTAAGAAAATAAAGAAAAATATATGATCATTTTAATAAATACAGAAGAATTTGACAAAATTCAACTGCTATTCATGATAAAAATTCTCAGCAAACTTTACATGAAAAGAAACTTTATAAATCTCATTAACAATATTTATAAACCAACAAAAAATTAGAACTTGCATCCTACTCAATGCTTTCTACTTTGTATTAAGAAAAAAGCATGGTTGTGTATTCTCACGAATTAATATTTAAAATTATATTGAAATGAGGCAGAGAAAAAATAAAAGGCATTGGAAAGGAAGAAGTGCAACTATTTCATTTGTAGACGACATGACCATGTGTTTTAAAATGTAGATTTTATTTGTATTTAGGTATGCTGAGGCTGTCAGATTAGGTGACAGTTTCCATTGAAATATAGTTTATTGCTCACAGTTCCCAAGAACAGGATACAGAGGGCCACGGGAAATAACACCAACACTGATCACAGGCAGCGAGAAAAGGGAGCTGCAGTCAAGAATTTTTATTATGATTTTTTGTTTTTTTTGGAGGGAATGAACAGGGCAAGATAAGCAGGCTACATAGATTTAGGATTGGCTAGTTTGAACAACTTTAGAGGGCTCTTGCCTCTGTATAGGGGCTGCCCCTATTTGTCTAAACCTATTCCTGGGGTGATCAGGGCAGTGACATAGTGGCTTAAAGTATGAGAGCCTGATAAAGGAGGCACTGAGAGTAAGGGCCTTCAATTGGTTAGTATGCAGAGAAAAAGCATGTTCATAGGCAAGTGACTAGGAATCAGCTAACACTGCTGGAGGCAGTCTCTTCCAGGTCAGCAAAGCCTTAGATGTCAAAGCATCAAATACAGAACCTAGAAAACATTGTTAATACATCATGTTTACATTCATATAATGTCCTAAAGAATTGTAAGAAAAAAATTCTCCTAGAATTAATCTGTGGATTTACCAAGACTTCAGGGCATAAGGGCAAATAACAAAAGCGAATTGTGTTGGGGGTGGGGGGAGTGGGGGAGGTATAAACAGTGAACAATTAGAACATTAAATCAAACTGCAAGTCCACTTAAAATAGCAAAAACTGGTAAATGTTTCAATAAGTTATGTGCAAGGTATGGAAAGTACAAACCACTGGGAAGGAAAATGAAAAAAATTCTAAATAAATGAAAAGATATACAATGCTTATGCAGGTCTCCCCAAATTAATCTATAGATTCAGTGCAATCTAAATCAAAATTATGATAGCCATTTTTTGGTAAGAAATTCACAAGCTGATTCAAAAATTTCTGTTAAAAGGCATACGATCTGAAAAACAAAAACAATTTTGAAAAATGAAGAGAAGTTTAGAAAACTTACACTACTTGTTTTCAAGGTTTACAATGAAGGTACAAGTTATTAAGATAGTGTGATAGTAGCATAAACTTAGAAACATAGCTCATTGGATCACAATGGAATGTAGACCTACTTATGTAATGACAATTGATTTTCAATTAAATGCTAAAGTAATTCAATAAGATATAGTGTTTTCAACAAATAGTGCTACAGCAATTGAAAATCTGCAGGGGAAAAAATAAGACACAGAAGCTCTATCTTTACTTAGCACCATGTGTAATTAGAAACTACAAAAGTATACTTATTAAAGCATATCAGTGGTTGCCTGGGACTAGAAGTTGGAGGAGGAGATTGACTTCAACTGGACTCAAGGGAAGTTTTCAGGATGATTAATATTATCCTGCAGTTTTATTAAAGTGGTGTTACACAACTGCATAAATTCACCAAAATTCACCCAATTCTACACTTAAAATGGGTGAATGTTGTTGTATGTGAATTATATCTCAATAAGTAGATGGAAATGAAAATAATATGGGCATTATAATACTTCTGAAGTTTACAAATTAAATAACATATATAAAAGTGCTTAGGTCACAAATAATTTTAAAAGATCAAGGTGTTATAATTACTATAGTAAAAAATGTCCTTCCTAATTAGGAGGAATGTATCATTCACATAAATTGAATGTATCCAATGTGCCATGTAACCTACATACATCCTATTTACTTCAAATATCCATTCATTATTATACCACTTCTAGCAGCAAAATGTTTTGTAGAATATAAATGACTATGAAAAAATCAAACTGCAGAACTAAAATTGATAAATAAGTGTTTACATTATGAAGCTAAAATCCCTTCGTCTTAGTCATTGTGTGCTTTGTATTGAGATGTATTCATTAGGTTTAAGTGCTAGAAGTGCACATCATTACAAATATTTCATATAGGTTTAGCAAGGAAGGGTTTTGCTTATGTTTTCATTTCGTGCCATAATAATTTAAAGACCATCTGATGAAGAGTGGTTTCCATACATTCTGCAAATGTTAGTTGTTTGCAGAATAGTCTATTCAACAACCTATAGCATGATAAAAAACAAATTCCTCCTTGATTTAATACATAAATAAGTTTGATGATTAGAAAAATATGCTTAATTTTATCTAGAAATCAAATGAAGTTAACAGTGTTTTACCACGTAAAATCATAAATATATATGTGTCTTTAATATGTTTTAAATGTTATTGTCATTTTTCTCATATGTTTTGATATTTACTGTGGCTGCAAGAAAGCTTAAAATAAATATTAACATTCAGTTTTAATAAATATATAGTTCTAATGTAATGACACATAATTCTTCCACATTACTTAATTTTATATGCATTTAATATTTGTCAAATATGTGATTTAATATTTTAACACAATGCCAATACTTTTAAGGCAAGAAAGCTACAAACACGAATAACAAAATAGTTTGTAAAAAGTAGTTTGTAAAAAAAAAAAAGTTTACTTGTTTGTTTTTAATTATTTGGTTGCGTTCTTAAAAATCAGCATTTTTTTTAGGTCAATTTCCCAAACCAGGCATCTGGCAGCTCTGCTTTTCCTAAGATCTATTATAAATGCCAACGGCTGTTAAAAGTGACAGTATACATTAGCAGACTTTCATGACACTGTATGCCAAAAATGTATAGGTCCACATACACCCCTACACACACAGCCTTCCCCTCACATGTATGCACACACATGTAATTTTATTCAAGTAGATCATTGAAAGTAAAGTACAGACTTTTAAATTTGGAATTCACACATTTTTTCAAATACTTTTTTCAATTATGTTATATACATGTATTACATAAGTAACATATAAATCTATTTTATGAATTGTAAAAGCAAGAGGAAAACAACTACTAGATATGGTCATGCTGTGACATAGGGACATTCATTTCTGACTAAAATATGTGAGAAATATATGTGATTTCTCTTTTAGATAAAGTCCAGAAATAGAGGTCGATGTAAGCATAAAGTACTGTGATATAGATTAATTTCCTTGAACATGGAATACATGTCACATATATATTTTCATATATGTAAAGATTACTTCAGAGTTAATTGATGCTCATGGGTCATTTTCCAAAACAAGTAAACAGTACCTATTCATTTATATGGCATTGCTAAGTTTATAGAGTCAATACACTGATGAGAAGAGAATATATACATGCACACATACACACAACTGGTTTGGATTATGTTTTTTCTATCAGTTAGGGTGGAGTGAACATGTTATATGCATTATTTAAATAGTTGATTTAAACATTCTCACAACATACTCATGCTCACATCATACTCAGCTATTATTTTCAATCATTATTTTTCATATGTAAAACAAGTAATGAACAGAGGAAATACTTATATTTTTCTCTAAAATTGCATTTAATAGAACTTGATATTTTACTAGCTATACAGAATTTATAATAATCATGAGCGATGGAATTATCATTACCACTTGTTATTCCGCTGATGAGAACTGAAATGGTAGAAAATAGTGCTCAAATGAAAAAGGGCCAACCAAATTTGCTTTTACATCTACAAGGATAGATAAGTATTTGTTGGTGCCAATAATCAATTCATGTTCTTCAGATTAAGTGCATAGATTTCCTGAATGATGAATACTGTGAAATTGTGGCAGTGGTTTCTGTGCGTAGGTGGTCATGGTATTCATGAACCCAAATGGAGAGGTTCCAGGTTGATGTGATTTCGTCTTCTCTTGCGTGGCTTGTCATAGTATGCTTTTAAACTGCTCAGAGAACTCTATTATCACTGTAGATGCTAATCATTCATTCCATCATATATATCCCATTGTTTAGAAAATATTGCTTGCTGTGAAAATCAGTTGCTAGAGTCATTTGGTCATTTGGTTGGTGAATCTTTAATTTCTGAGTTCCCATAGTAGATACACAGCTTTGAATATGAAATGTTATTATCTTGGCCAAGTTGAATTGATGAGAGTTGAAAAGTAAACCCAGAGATATATACAGGAATCTTCATGTAATACTATATTTCAGCACTTAAAAAATTACCTTGCTATCTTCAAGGATCTTCACATAAGGTCAACAGGAGAATTAAAATATCTTCTCTAAAATTCAGGAGCAAATTTGCCCTTCTTAAATTCAGAATGTGAAACTGAGAAATTCCAGGTCTCCTGGACAAATATCCTAATCCTACCCTTGAACTGGCATCATTACAAGTGGATTGTTGTTAAGAGTTCAAGTGAGGCTGGGAAAGACAGCGGTTGCCAGCCACTGCTCTCTAGGAAGCCCAACTAAGACCATGGGAAAACAAAACCATTTCCAAAGATCACAGAGTTTGAATTAAGAGAACCCAAAGAGAAACACAGAGTGGTGTGAAAGTTATGAACTGAGATGGCTCCATCGGCTTCAATTGGGTAGTGTGAGCTTGTCTGAGGGGCACATTCCACCCATAGACCAAACACCTTATTCCCCATTAACAAGTATAATCATGCGGGTTTCTAACACAGTTGCCTTTTTCAGTTATGTGTTAACCACTCTTTAAATAGCAAAGTAGGAGGGCAGAGGAAAACTTTGAGAGTGAGAAATTCTCACGAGATGTCAACTTTTAGTACACAATTAATAACACAAGTCAAACTGTTTTTTTGTTTTTTTAATTATTGATGTTGATTGAGCCTGAGCCTACAAATTTCAGTCATGCATTCCTCTAGATTTGACCTCAGAATCCCTGTGGGGTAGAAACTACTGGATGGAATTTCTAATTAAAAAAAATAGGGCTCCCAGCAATTTAACCCCAAGTTCCCTCATCATTTACCCTCAACCCTCCCTCTTATAAGTGGCCCACAGTCTTTTATTCATATTGACAACTTGTACTTGACAGCACCCACGGAAGAACGACAGCTTTCCTCCAAAAGCAACACGCTCCATACTGAAGTTGCTTCAACACCTTGAAATTTACTTTTCAGACTGAAAGCTTTCATACGTGGTGATTAATACAAATCACAAAGGACCTATTTATAAAAGGATTCCTTGTGCACTTGGGGGATAGTTGCTAAAGCAATTTTCTTTTGCTTTAGGGCAAGACTGAGGAGAATTTTGACTTCATAGCTTCCTTAGAACCCTCACAAATTTACACAGGTGTGGAGCTCGTACATATTTAATATACATTGCTTTGCCTCTCTCTGATTTCTCTTTGTCTCTTCTTTACTCTTTCAGTCAGCCTCTGTCTGCATCCCTTTCTCATACTCCAGCACCCTCTTTTTAAAGCAGTTTTAATGTTTATGGTAAATGAAGCACACACTGGGAACTACATTACAATTGTTGATCAATTTTCAGATTCCAGATTTCTCTGACCAGGATGACTGACATTAAAATGGCTTCATTGTGCTTATTGGCAGGTTGGTCCATCCAGTCTTTTTCTGGCAAGTCTAGAATTTCCCACAGGTAGTTAATACATGGAAGGTTAAAATGATATCTTACAATGCCACCTTTGCAATTTGTTTTGGCTCTTGAACAGAGCCAGAGGAATAGAGGAGCCCCTTTTTATCTGTGGGAGATAGGTTTCAAGATTTCTTGTGAAAGCCTGAAACAGCAGGTATTGCCAAACCCTACATATACTCTTTTTTTAAAAAAATATGTACATAACTATGATAAAGTTTAATTTGTAGTTTAGGCACAGTAAGAGATTAACATCAATAACTAATAATCAAACAGAATAATTATAACAATATGCCCACATCACTACTCTTGCATTTTATTAAGTAAAGTAAGGGTTACTTGAACACAAGCACCGCAGTACTGTCATAGTCAATCTGAGATAGTTACTAAGTGAATAAGTACTAGGAAGCACAGGCAGCTTGAATCCACTGGACGAAGGAATGGAGGTACGGGATGGAGCAGGACAGCATGAGATTTCATCACATGACTCAGAACGCTGTGTAATTTAAAACTTATGAATTGTTTGTTTCTGGAATTTCCCATTTAACATTTTGAACTGCAGTTGACTGTGGGTAACTGAAACCATAGAAAGTAAAATCACAAATAAGGAATGACAATTGTATTAGGTATTTAAATCACAACTCTTGAATCGTGGAATTCTCTTTCTCTCTCTCTTTCTGATATCCAGCACTAAATATATTAATTACATACCTAAGGAAATAACAGTAGGATACTTGGACAACTGCTTCACAAGTAAAATATTATACTATTTGCATTTTCTTTGAATTCACTATGGAAAATTATGTCACTGATCATTTTGTTGTAGACAACCTAATCTATTTTTATGTCCATTTTTGTTAACACTATGTCCATTTTGTTAGTATATAAAATAGAACTTACTCCAAGTAATCAAAAATCAGAAAGAATAGTTCCCTTTGGTCTCTCCCAAGATATTTCCTCCAAATCCAAGGTCAAGGAAGCTATCTTTTCTGAGATGTGTTTATTAGATGATGCCACAGAGATAGGAAGTTAAGGAAATAGGTAGTGCCATAGTTACGTGTGGGCTTTAAAAATAAGTTAAAAGCACTCCAATCATTCCTGAGGGGTAGTGAAATGTTTAAAAGAGATATTACAGTCATAAAACTGAGTAAGGCCCATTTTTTTACTAATAGTTCACTCTTTAGATGGGTGTATTTTTTTCCTTCATTTCTTTCTACTGCTGTTAAAATAATTTCTTTTACCACCTGTTCCTTCTGCTCTAGGCAGTTTACGCATTAAACACATAAAGAAGACTATGCCAATTAGGGGCTGAAGTGCACAGGCTATTTTGTTAATAGAGAATCCCAATTAAAATGTTTGTTTTTTATTCTGTTTAACTGTTATTACAAATTACGTTAACAAGGACTGACCTTTGCATATTTCAGGTATGTACTCAGCATTGATTTTCTTTCATAAATTGGTTTTCTTGATTTAGACTAAGACAGATATTAAAGCTTAGTCACAATTCAAGAAGTAACTTATGACCGAATAATATTTCAGCCATAGGTAAAAGAATTCTCAAATAGGAGGTCATAATCAATTTTTACATTATCTTTGGATAGAAGACTGGATATTTGGGATTATTGATTATCGATTACCAATGATAAAATGACTTTGATTTAAAAAAAGAATGTTCCTGAGTGAGCTCTGATTGTTTAATACCTAAAGCAAAGTAGAAATGTTTACCTTTCTCACTGAAGACAGCCCAATAAAATCACCAAATCTTTAAGGAATACTTAACTTATGAATTAACCAACCGTATCTATTCTAGAAATAGAACTTTCTAAACCTCTGTATTTGGTATTTTGTGTATTTATGGGTTAATATGAGCAGATTTGCCTTTAGGCCTCTTCCACACTAATCTTCCTTCCAGGAATAATAAAATCTGGAAAAACTTTTCTTGGTACCTTACACAACTCTGGCTTTTTCCAGTGGAAATTCATGTGTAGCAGCTGAGAGATGAAAAATAGTGAATCACAGCTGAATTACAATTATTATTCGAATATTTTTCAATGCAACTAAAATACATATATTGGGGGGTGTAAGGGATTATTGAAAGAGAAATAAATTCTCAGTTTTTTATATTGATATTTAGTAATACATCTCATATAAACATCTCAATGTATCATATATCTTTCTATATATTGTTTATATTAGACACTATGAAGAATTTTTACTGATTTTTATTTATTTATTTATTTAAATTATTATACTTTAAGTTTTAGGGTACATGTGCACAATGTGCAGGTTAGTTACATATGTATACATGTGCCATGCTGGTGCGCTGCACCCACTAAATATTATTTAGTTCAAATAATCTTCAGTTACTGGGAATCTTTACAAACAGAATGTTAGAAGCAGATTACAGGATGTCTTAATTTTATGAGGTAGTCATCATGTTTGATAAGTGAACACTATGACATAGATTGGAAAACACTACATTTAGAGGCTTACAATAGACTTAAGGAGGTACATACATTTAAGTCAAGGCGTTTGAGGACCACCTTCCTATTTGTCTCTGAAGCTAATTTGATTTAAGGCAATCAGCACAATGTGATATAATCAGTTTACTCTATACCTAGAAAAATTTTCAACTCAAGGAAGATATTGGGTCGAAGTTATAGACTCACTGGATGAATGTGCATCCAACACAGTTTCAAATATTAAATATAAAAGTACAGACTGGCTCAGAATCAACCATATTTTGATTCTGGTCCTTATTTCTAATCATTTTTTATTTAAAGCTGCAGTTTTCCTCATGCATAAAATGAAGATAATTGTAGTCATTTCATAAAACTCAAGTAAGGAATACATGAGATTATGTTTTAAAAGTATTTTGCAAAATGTCAGGCAGTTGATAATGCTCACATAAAAACAATATAGTGTTCTTTTTCTTCCTCTTAGCCAGGTATTGAGAAACATCTATGTACAGAACTCTCTCTGAAGAATAAAAAATATATAAATTACATAAGAATGAGTAAGAGACAACAATATGAAAATATGAATTGTGTTTTGTGTTCAGAGGGTGAGGACTTTTCTAACTGGAATGGAACAAACTATGAATATATGGAAGTGAGGGAAGATAGATCGGGGCTGGTAACCCTTAGGCAGCCTTAAATTACAAATTGAATAGAGTTTAGATAATATTTTTTAAACAATGGGAGACACTAAAGCCTTCTGAGCAAAGAAAATGACAGAATCAAAACTTACTTCAACTCACCTGCATTGTATACTATTAAGTGTAGAATAGCAGACCATATAGGAAGTCTGAACTAAGGAAATCGGGGGGAAATAAAAATAAAGTTTTAAGTACGAGAAAAATTTCAAAGGCATAATCAACAGGGTTTACAAGAGTGATTACATGGGAAATGGTCAAGGAGTTTAACATTATTCTGAAGTTATTATGTATATGGACGTTGGAGACCAGTTGGCTTTGGAAGGAGATTATGAATTCTGGTTGTGACGTGATAAATGTTTGAGGCACTCATATAATTTTAAAATGGAAGTATCCAGTTGAGAATGGGAAAGGCAGGACTGGGGCTGGAAAAAAAAGATTGAAAATAGAAATAGAAGTTTGAGGGTCATTGAAATGTGGGTAAATTGTGTTGTGTAGTTTCTGGGAAGTATCATACTTCTCCTAGTTGAGAATAGGCTTGGCCACCTAACTTGTTATAGGCAATGCAACTTGAGCTGAAAGTAAGATGTCATTTTGGGGATGTGCTTTGAGAGCCATGTTTTACCTGGTCACAGCTCATTTGCTCCTCCACATCAACCAGCAATATTCCCCATGGCATAGGTCTGAGTTGTAAAGTGTAAACAATTACATGGAAGAGAGCCCCTAAACTCTTCCTGCCCCACCTTACTCCACTCCCACTGTCACAACAATGGCCGCTGCTGTGGACTATTCCTGGCCAGGTCTGTGAGGGGAATAAAACTATGTTGTTGGCTGGGCACGGTGGCTCATGACTGTAATCCCAGCACTTTGGGAGGGCAAGGCGAGTGGATCACTAGATCAGGAGATTGAGACCATCCTGGCCAACATGGTGGAACCCTGTCTCTACTAAAAATACAAAATTTAGCTGGGCGTGTTGGCGGGCACCTATAATCCTAGCTACTTAGGAGGCTGAGGCAGAAGAATCGCTTGAACCCGAGATATGGAGGTTGCAGTGAGCAGAGATCGCGCCACTGCATTTCAGCCTGGCGACAGAGCGAGACTCCATCTCAAAACAAACAAAAAATACACAACTATGTTGTTACAGACCACTACAACTTTGAGCTGTTTATTTCCACAGCATAACTTAGCATATTTTGACTGATACAAACAGAAGTGACCATGAAGCCTGTGAGTGAGATGGTATCTGAAATGAGAGAGAGTAAGGGGTAAGGAAAAGATGGAGATTGAAACTTCGAAAATAATTTTGGAGGGTAAGTAGAAAAATAAAGCAATAAGTGACTTGACTCAAGAAGAATAAATTTTTTCAGGAATATTTATTTAACATAATAAAATATTATTATAGCTTTTATTATAGTTGCTGTTATAGTATTGACCTTCATGCATGAGAAAGCTTTTATACACCCAGAAAATATACATTAAAGGTGACAGTTGAATGGAATCCATCTGCAATTGTTCAAACGATTGAGCAGATGCTGGAAATGTATCATCTGAGGTTTTTATTTTCTTATAAGAATAATGGATTTGACAAACCAAACATTGGTCATAAACCATTTTAGTCATTTTAGAATAGTAACTTCACCAATATTTTTTCATAATGTGAATTATTTTATCTCTTCCATGGTGAATCCTAGAGTGATAGGTTGTAATAATGGAAGCTTTAAGGACTCAGGAAGGACCAAGCAGCAGTCCAACCTCTCTATGAGTCCATGCTTAACACTGAATTTACATGACTTCAGATACAAAATTTGTTTTTCCAAATCAGCTGCATTGCACTGTTATTAAAATAGGCTATTATAGGTAACTTGACTTGCATCAATCTTATAGAATTCATTCTAATTGCAATTCTTAAAAATTTTAATGGTGGGTGACACAGCATGAAAATCTGCCAAATAATTTCCTTGGTATTTAATTAATTCTTGTTCGGCTGAATATTAGGTTAGAAGCTCTATGAACCAGTAAGTTTCTTCTTTAGCGTTCTGGGGATTCTTACCTAGTCAGATGGTATGATCTTAAGTTTATTGCAAACCTGTACTTGTGAGAGTCTTTTCCATGAATCTCCTTAAAGGTAAAACACTTTCAGCTTATAGTTGTTTGGGAAAGTACCAGAGTACACAATTAACTGTCCATGAATTACAAGACTTAAAATGGCCATGGTTAAAGATCTGATGAGAGTTCATTAAAATAATGATGCAATTGACAAAGACATATGGCTTGTATCTGTTAATAATCTTAGAATATTATTTTAAGATAACTAGAATTATCACTGATAGTGTTATACCAGGACTAATAGATTTGTATGTATTTTATATAATTTATGAAACAGGTAGTAATGACACATCCCACATTCTTAGAAATACAACTCAAAGAAGGTTTTAGCAGTACTTATTTAACAATGCTTTCCATATAACTCTTTCTTACTTAAAAAAAAATTTCAATAGCTTTAGTGGTACAAGTGTTACATAGATGAATTACATAGTGGTGAAGTCTGAGATTTTAGTGTACCCAACACTCAAATAGTGTACATTTAATTTAATGTATCAAGTAAACTGAATTATTTCAATATTTCTCTTTTTATAAGAGGTATACTTTTGAGATGTTCCAAGCGCCCACCTGGAAAATTCCCAAGTTAATTTAGGGTCACGTTAAAGATTTAACTTAGAACTTAATTTTGGAAAGTTTGTTAAAAATACGAAAGGTCGAAAACACTTGATCAAATAGCATCACAGGCAGCTGTGAGCAATAGTAGAAAGTTCCATCATTGTAGAAAAACTTTAGCTCTTTTAGTAGAGATGACTCCATTTTCTTATATGATCAAAACTTAATAAAGACAACATGAAGCACAGAAAATTATCTGAGTGACACAAAAAATGTTGGTTTCCCAGGCCAATTATCTAAAAGGTAAAGAAAAATCTTTCATGATTTAATATTAAGAATATACTAATACTTTAAGAAAACTTTGTTGTTTTAACAGAGAGGACCAAATTCTAGTTTTGCAGTAGTATACTTTTGATATTAATTCTCAACTTTTAGAAAACAAATCTTATAAACAATTCCCTTCTAATCTTTAGCCAGCTTGATCAAATGGAACATCTTTCACAAGATTTATCTACAAACAATCTTCTACAACTTTGTCTTTCATTCAGTTTTTGTCCTACACTTTTTCTCTTCTCATTTTGGAGCAACCACTCATCCTTCTTTAGGGCAAAAAGTACTTTTTTTTTCGTAAGAAAAATACAACATCCTCACATCTTCATAGCTTTTTCTTAACAAAAGCACATCTTACGTTCCTTGTATACTTGCACACAGAATTGCTTCTCATTATTTCTAACAATTTTAGTTACATATATTAATTAGAATGTTTAATTCTTAGCAACCTTAATTTTCAGTGAACACTAAGAAGACAGCAATTGTGAACTGTCTGTGACACCAGCAATCTGTCAATTGGTAAATCTATAAATCATATTTTACAGAAGTATCTGCTTCCTCATTGTACAATTTGTCAATGTAGGACAGGACATGTTTACTAATACTACCAAATATATTTAGTATCTCTTTGATAAGAAACTATAAAGGAATCAAAATTTTATCTTTATACTCAGGCTTTTTGTTTTTTGTGGATAGGCCTGAGAATTAGATTTTTGTTTGTACAATTTCCCTGAGCCTTATCTTTCAATTCTAATGAAAAGAATGTTAAAACCTTTTGCTGTAGGAAGGACATCTTTTACATAAGAATTTTATCTTGTTTACATCTATTTAACTAACTTATTTTAACAGTTATGCTTGGATTGCATGTAAAGATGAGACATTAAACAGCTAGCTATAATCTTAAGTTACTTTTCTGGTTTCCAATTTTGTAACATAGAGATAACTTAAGCTAATTTTACCATTGAACCTAAGTGGAAAATGCCATGCAACTGTATAATATTTAATACTAAAAACTCTGGAGATATGTCTGTTTTAATCAAATCAACAATATTCTTGCTTTCCAATGATTACTGAATTTATGTGAACTTGAAAAGCATTCAAATTAGGTCATCTTTTGTTCTAAGAGAATGCTTCATTTATATAAGTACTTATTTTTATTAAAGCCATGTAAATGCAGATATTTTACAATCTAATTTGTGATATCTTGAGATAAATGTTACACATATATATCATGCATACAAACATATACAAACATATAGACAGAAAAAGATCTTATAGATCTCATTCTAAAATTGTATTCCTGTACCAGGTATAATTAACACATGATCGATTATTTATTAAAGACTATTTGGATTCTACTTGTTTTTCTGGCCAATGGAACAAAATTTTCTGTACAGATGGCTAAAGATTTTGACTGATATTTATGAAAAAATACCTTTAAGATTTTTAATTTGCCTTCTCTAAGAAACTTTTTAAAGAGGAAATCTTGGTTTTATTTAGTCTTTTAGATGTCTGTGTGTACCAACTAAAGAATTCATTCCATTGATGTTATGGCATTTTTGATATTTTCTTTCTTAATGCACTTCACAAATGAACAGGTTTATCTAGGTTAAAACTTCCCCACTGTGGCCACTGTAAATTTAAGTTGTTCTTAGTAAGATTAAATCATTTCTCAAAAAATATACAGATTCTAGGCCCATAATTTTCATATTAACACATAAGGTTAACTGGTATCCTAATAGCAAAGATATATAATCAACTTAAATGCCCATCACTGATAGACTGGATAAAGAAAACGTGGTACATATACACCATGGAATACTATGTAGCCATAAAAAAGAACAAGATCATGTTTTTTGCAAGTACATGGATGGAGCTGGAGGCCATTATCCTTAGCAAACTAACACAGGAACAGAAAACTAAATACTGCCTGTTCTCATAATTAGGAGCTAAATGATAATACATGGATACATCAACGGGAAAAATACACATTGGAGACTTTCAGAGAGTGAAGGGCAGGATGGGGGAGAGGATCAGGAAAAATAATTAATGGGTACTAGGCTTAATACCTGGGTGATGAAAGAATCTGTACAACAAACCCTCATGACACAAGTTTACTTGTGTAACAAACCTGCACTTGTACTCCTGAAATTAAAATAAAAGTTCAAAAAAAAAAAAAAAGAAATCACAAAATGACAGCAGGCTGTCAAATAAATAAAAATATTTTACTCCAAAATACATTTCTTTGACCTATTTTGAAATGATCCCGCAAAGCTGCCTCTTGTGGGGGAAATTTACGTTTGGATGATAATCTCCTTCTTTATCCAGGCGTTTTTCTGATCCTGAAGAGACTAGCTGAGTCTAGTACCTTTTAAAGGACTGAATAGGAAGCATTTCCCATCTATTGCCTCTAAGGGCAGCCACCTACGAGACTTTGTCAGCATAACAAGAACCTTGGTCTCCACAACCCCTTATACTCCTTTCTACTGTTTCCAGGTCTTCAGAGTTAAATTCTTAACTCTTTCAGCCAACTGCCAATCAGAAGATCTTTGAAGCCATCTATGACCTGTAAGCTCCTGCTTCGTTGTCCTACCTTTCCAGACTGAACCAATGTATACCTCACATGTATTGATTGATGTCTGCCTGTAACTTCTGTCCCCCTAAAATGTATAAAATCAAGCTGTTACTGAACCACCTTGGACGCATGTTTTCAGGTCCTCCTGAGGCTGCATTATGGGTCATGGTCCTCACATTTAGCGCAGAATAAATATATTTTTTAAATAAATGTATATTTTTTTTAAGTTACCAAGTGTCCCATTAAGTAAAGTCACAGATTCCTCAGATTTGGATGAACCATTTTCAAAAAGTGGCTACCTGAGGCCTCTAACAGGATCCAATCCAGTGAATTATCGAATCCAATTCAATCCTGAACCAGTCCAGTAAAACAATGCTTAAATAAAATCAGTCAGCTCAAAACACAAATCCGTGGAGCTGAAATAAAAGAGAAAACTTGTCCACAGTGAGAACTTGCTGCAAGAGATCAATAGGCACAAGGGACCCTCTAGAGTACCTTTGTTTGGTCACTCAGAGCTCCTGGGGGTCCTTGAGGATCTATGTTGAAACTCATTTTTGATGCGAATATCTTAAAAGAAAAATTTTCAATAAATTGAATTTAGCAGAGTTTATTTGAACAAAGAAACAATTCATGAATTAGGCAGTACCCTGAAGCAGTAAAGCTTCAGAGAGCTACACCCAGAAACACGGGTGGGCTTTTATAGACAGAAAAGGATGTGACATACAGAAATAGCCTGATTGGCTAATGTTTTGCATTCACATTATTTGGACATGTCCAATCAGTTTGCAGCCTATGATTGGCTGAAAGCTCAGTTGCTGTGATTGGCCAAAATATGAAAATATTCTCAAGTTAAGTAGCGATTTGTTTACATATTAAGTTAGGTTAAAGTTTATTAAGTACAGAGGCAGTTACAGGCCAAATTTAATTTAACTTAACAATAGTAACTAGCATTCATTATTGTTCCACATCCCTGTGCACTGTTGATGGCTGTACTTTTTGTTATTTAGGAAATTTCAGGGGAAAAAGGGATACAATATGCATGAGTTTCTGAAGATGTCCAGAAACCAATTTTCTTTTTTTTCTTTCTTTTTTTTTTCTTTTTTATTTGAGACAGTCTCGCTGTATTGCCCCAGCTGGAGTGCAGTGGTGCAATCTCGGCTCACTGCAACCTCCACCTCCCAGGTTCAAGTGATTCTCCTGCCTCAGCCTCCCAAGCAGCTGGGATTACAGGCACCTGCCACCATGCCCAGCTAATTTTTGTATTTTTAGTAGAGATAAGGTTTCACCGTGTTGACCAAGTTGGTCTCGAACTCCTGACCTAAGGTGATCCATGCACCTCAGCCTCCCAAAGTGCTGGGATTACAAGCGTGAGCCACCCTGCCCAGAAACCAATCTTCTATAGTTATACTCTAAACCCCCTTTTCCCCTCCTACCAAGTGACTGTTTCTTCAATATAAATTAAGTACATGTCTTTTTCTCATCTGCTTGGATTAAACTAATTTACTTAACATTTACTTATTCTGTCTTCTTTGGAGCTACACTTTGCTGCACTCTGCACAACATCTGAACTAACTATGTCACATGTACATACTTTGGATACTCCTCTAAACTATAATTTCAGTCTCCTTTTAATCATGGAGTTGAAAGTCAAGAGACAACTGTTGAGGGTTTTATTTTGTGATTCCAACTTGTTTTAATAACAGACTATGTGGAAACAGGGTGGGCAGAGGGGAGTCATGTGAAAAAGGGAGCACAAATATTTCTTGACTTCAAAGCAAAGAGAAAAGAATAAATAAGTCACTATAGCCATCAACTCCATGTATTTATTACCTTTTAAAAATGGCCAGAGGTACTGAAATATAAATGAAAGAGATTACTAAGGAAGTCTGACATTCCTCTCACTTCCAAACTATTCAACGATGCACTTACTCTGAGAATGCTGTGTGCACTTTTAATTTTTTTGTCTAAATTAAACAAGAAAACATGTTTGTTTAACAAATTTAAATAATATGTATATAGTAAGCTGGGTAAGCCCTTCTGTGCCTTTTCTTTGTCCTTATTAGTTCTACATTTATTATCTTTTAAAATTATTTTTCTGTGCATATAAACATAAATCTTATATGTTCAACTACAACTTTGTTTGATGTTTTAACAAATTGGGATTGGACTCTTCATATTGTTCTGTAGCTTGCTATTTTATTTAACAATATGCAATTAATATATTTCTAAATCATAACCTAATTTATTTATTTTAATTGCTGCACAGTTTTCCATTTATGATATTATGTAATCCTTTCTCTCTCATACACATATATACTCACATACATACACACACACACACACATTTTTTTCATACCACTGGCAATATTGTCATGAGATTCCTTGTGCATATATTTATATATGTGTGCTCAAGTATTTTGTAGGAAATATATACTTATAAATAATACTTTATATATATTTTAACCATTCATATAGGGAATGAGAGACTCACACATACACTCACACACATATTTTGGCTGTGTCTTCATTATCTCAGTAGACTAAATAAGATATTTTAGGCAAATATTTAGAAATGTTATAACCAGAGTGCTAAACATGATTAAGTGTAATTCTCACTTAATGAAACATTTCTAGACATTACCCTATTCGTACCCTTATCTTAGCTCTGAATATTCACTAACATATTCAAATATCTTCTTATTCTGTATCAGCCCCCATATTTGCTTTATGGTCTAGTATCTTCTTCCTTCATTTGACATTTATCAACATGCTGCTGATGCTATTTTATTTTTCTCTGTTCTTCCAGCAATTTTTAGCATCAGCCTCTATCTGCAGTAAAGAACAAAGCTGCAGTGGAAATGACAGCTTCCCTAGAAGCCATCTAAGTACCTTCCTATGCTCTGGGTTTTTTTGTTCTTTTTAGAAAATTAGAGAACACAAAACATGGGCTATACCTGACAAGATTCTGAGTTGAACTCATTTTTGGCAGATGTCATGCTGTGGCTGACAGCTTTGCAGCCAGAAGAGTGATTTTGGACAAGGGAAGGGAGAATGGGACAGTATTGCAGCATTTAATATTTTATTTGCAACCACGTTGATTTTTTTAAAAGAAATATCTTGTGTTATAACAAAGATTATTGTTATTTTTGTTGAAAAACCATGAACTTAAAGGGACACTAGTTTTATGAAAATGAAATGAATCAGTTTAGTATTAAAGAGTGGACAGTTTATGTGTGCTTATAATTATGGAAAGACTTAGAGATGAGTATAAAAAGTGGAAAAGTAAAGAAAACTGCATATTTATTGAGTATTCTTAAAAACCTTTTGGAAGCAGTGTAGCTAAAAGAAAGGAACTATGTTTCTAGAACTATTGTGAGAACTAGGGAAGCCAAAGTCTATAAAATCATATTTTCATAATGGATGACTGGATGCAGAAAAACCTCATATTTTCAAAGAAACATTGATTTCTAAAGATAAGAATATTTGGGATTTTATATTATGCATTTATTTGAGAAACTCATTTACACAGGACAAACCTCCTCTTCCTGTACATATGGCAGCCCAGAAATTATTACTGGTAAGATGTAGGTTACTTGGACGCATAAGCTTGTTTTTTCATCAACAAATAGAAACGATAAATCTATTTATACAAGATAGCAGTCATGAGAAAAACCAAATTGATTGAATCAGATCAATTGTTTTCATATGCAAGAAATAAATGATTTTAAACTAAAAACTGCATTTATTTCTGTTGATTGGCACCAGTTGAAAATCAGTGCGATGGAGTCATTTGGTACTCCATGCTGTTCTACATGACCCATATTATTTGGTTAATTTTCTGCTTCAGGAACATTATATAGTCACCACCAAGGCAGGCCAGGCAGAGTCAGGAATGCATAATTTATGTCGCCTACCAAAATGCTATTGAGGTTATACTTATTTAAAAATACTTAAGCATTATTAGAATGGGAAATCTAAAAGTCAGGAGTGAAATAGTATATTGTATATAGTTTGATATTTAATAGTTACACAGAGGGAAGTACAAATAGCAATTTATTCTTGTTTTTAGTCCCTCATATTTACATTCTAATTCTGTATCCCCCAGTGAACTGGGGTAAGATTGATTGTGCTTTTCTCTAATTCCTAAGCATTATATACTGGATGGCTGAGAGTTGTACTGAGTACTGAAATTATGCCAATATAAGTATAATATTGCCTTTTACTTTTCAACAACTTGAGTTGCTCCATGAAAGGAGCAATTTACCCAAATACCTGAGCGAGCATCTGGAGACATGTCTTTTATTTACAATTTGACTACCAGACAAGTCATTAAGAATTTCAGAATTTGCTAGCTATGTTTTTAAGATAGGAAGTCCAAACTAAATTATGATTCAGAAAATCCATTTGGCTAAAGTGAAATTTTATGCAATTAAATCCACACAGTAAATATATTGGCAAATTATTTAGACTGCTCCATAGCTTTGGGACTATTTCCAACACAACTAAGATGGAAAGAAATCCTGCTTGTTTAAAGTGATTGCTTCTTCCACACACAGTTTAGACACTGTGATTCTGCAATGCCTTATTGTGCTCTAGATCCAGAGCGAATGGAGTGGAGGTGATGCCCTTTTAAAAGGCACTTTTTTCTCGTAAGTTGACTGCTCTAGGTTCAATTATGAGTGTAATTGTTTTTAATAAAACTCAAATATCAATTTAATTTTGGATTTTTTTAGAACCACTACTCACCCATTTGACACTTTTTTGTGTTGTGAATTAGAGAAAGATGGCTTTGGAGTTGACAGCCTCTGCCAGCAATCCCTGCCCCCAACTTGTCTTCTCGTCTGGGCGCTGTTTTGCGGCACAATCAGTTCAACTGTTCATGACAGCTCTGCATTTTTAATTAGTCTCTAATTTAATATTTGTCACATTATTTCTTGCACATCCTGTTGATTTTAAGCTTTAAACTATATCTAGAATGTGCTGATTTTGTCGAGGATGTTGTAATAAATTATAGAAAATTATCTGATTTATACTTTTTCAGCTTTTTATTTACTTTAAGTGAGTATTTATTCATCCTCTTTTTGTCTCAGACAAAGAAGTATTCCTCCTTGCAGCTGGGCTTAGCCTCTCATCGCTCCCTCACCTGCTCAGGTGACTGCCTGTTCCAGCATGCCCCTCTGGGTTTTACGCCTTCAGGCTTTCTCTCTGTACTGAATCCTTCATTTTGGTTTGCTATGTTCTCAAATCTCCACTATCTAAACCCCAGGCTTTTATTTCTGCAGCTTCTTCTACCTGGAAAACTTTCACCATTTATATATTCCTAAGCCTTTCTTTCTTTCAAAAACCGATAATAATGCCACCTCCTCCAATGAGCTTTCCCAGAAAAAAAAATGTGTTTCTTGGGTCAGGCATGATGGCTCATGCCTGTAAATCCCAGAACTTTGGGAGGCCAAGGCAGGAGGATCAGTTGAGTACAGGAGTTTGAGACTAGCCTGGGCAATATCATGAGACCCCCATCTCAAAAATGATAATTTTAAAAAATGTATTTCTTCCTTTGAAATCCCGTAGATCTGAACCTAAATACTTCTTATGGTAGTCACAATTGCATAGCCTGGAATAAATGTTATGTGTGTATAAGTTTCATCTAGCTAAGAAGAATTTGAGTATCTTGCAGATAAAATTCATATGTACTTCGAGTCTCTAACACAGAGCAGAATGCCATGCATATATTTGATACCTAATATGTTTCAGTAGGGAATTTAGAGAAGAAATTTTACTTTTGTAATGCATATCATTTTAGTACTTTAATTTCTTTAATGATTTTTAGTAGGCTGTAATTTTTAGAGGAGTTTTAGTTTCACAACAAAATTGAGTGGAAAGTACAGAGTGTTTCGATGTATCTTCTAACCTCACTCATGCACAGTCTCACCTACTATTGACATCCTGCACCATAGTGGTACATTGGTTACAAGTGATGAAGCTACACTGACACATTATTATTATTCAGAGTTCATAATGTACATTAGGGTTCATTCTTGGTATTGTATATTCTTGGTATTGTATATTCTATCAGTCTGGACAAAATTAAAATGTCATCTGTCTACGATTATAGGATCATACAGAATATTTTCACTGCCCTAAAAATCCTCTGCACATCACCTATTTATTCCTTCCTCCTTCTACTCCAAACCCTGGCAACCACTGATCTTTTTATTGTCTCTATGGTTTTTCATTTTTTAGACAGTTATAAGGTCGGAATCATACATATGTCTTGTTTCATTTAGCAATATGCATTTAGGTTTTCTGCATGTCCTTTTATGAATGGATAGCTTGTTTCTTTATAGTGATGAATAATATTCCACTGTCCATATATACACCAGAGTTTATTTATTTACTCATTCAACTACTCAATAACATTTTGGTTGCTTTCAAGTTTTGGCAATTATGAATAAAGCTTCTATAAATATCTCTGGGCAGATTTTTGTGTGGATATACGTTTCCATTTTAATTGGGTAAGTATGAAAAAATGCAATTGTTGGATCATATGATAAGAGTATGCTTAATTTGGTAAGAAACTGCCAAACTGTATTCTAAAGTGTTGTATCATTTTGGATTCCCACTAGCAATGAGTAAGTGTCCCTATTGCTCCGCATCCTTGCCAGCATTTTGTACTGTCAATGTTCTGACTTTTGGGCATTCTAATAAGTATATTGTGGTAACTCATTATCACTTTAATTTGCAATTCCCTAATGACACATGGTATGGAGCCCCCTTTAAAAAGCTTATTTGACATCTGCATATTTTATTTGCTGAGATGTCTGTTAAGGTCTTTGGTCAGATTGTTGATTTTCTTGTTGTTGATTTTTTTTTTTTTTGAGACTGAGTCTCGCTCTGTCCCCCAGGCTGGAGTGCAGTGGCGCGATCTGGGCTCACTGCAAGCTCCGCCTCCCAGGTTCACACCATTCTCCTGCCTCAGCCTTCCAAGTAGCTGGGACTACAGGCATCCCCCCAACCATGCCCGGCTAATTTTGTTTTTGTATTTTTAGTAGAGACAGGGTTTCACCGTGTTAGCCAGGATGGTCTTGATCTCCTGACCTCATGATCTGCCTGCCTCAGCCTCCCAAAGTGCTGGGATTACAGGCGTGAGCCACCACGCCCAGCCCCTTGTTGTTGAATTTTAAGAGTTTTTTGTATATTTGTGGTAACAGTGCTTTATCAGGTGTATCTTTTTCATATGTTTCTTCAAGTCTATGGCTTGTTTTATCATTCTCTTGACATTGTCTTTTTCAGAGCAGTAGATTTTAATTTTAAATGAATTCAACTTATCAGTGATTTTGTCATAAATTATCACTTTGGTGTTGTATGTAAAAAGTCATTGCCAGACTTACGACCATCTAGAAATTATCCTATAATATCTTCTAGTGGTTTTATAATTTTGCATTTTCCATATAAGTCTGTGAACCATTTTAACAATTTTTTCACTCTATATTTCTGAAGTATTTTTCAATGGTTTCTCTAAGATTTATCATATATAGATGCTCCTCAAATTACAGGTGCTACTTAATCTATGATGGATTGCATTTTGATAAACCCATCATATGTTGAAACTACCATCAGTAAAAAATGTAGCAATTGTTAATGGGAGTTCATTCATGATTTGGCTCTCTGCTTGTCTATTGTTGATGTATAGGAATGCTTGTGATTTTTGCACATTAGTTTTGTATGCTGAGACTTTGCTGAAGTTGCTTACCAGTTCAAAGAGTTTTGGAGCTGAGACAATGGGTTTTCTAAATATAGAATCATGTCATTTGCAAACAGAGACAATTTGACTTCCACTCTTTCTATTTGAATATGCTTTATTTCTCTCTCTTGCCTGATTGCCCTGGCCAATACTTCCAACACTATGTTAAATAGGAGTGGTGAGAGAGGGCATCCTTGCCTTGTGCCAGTTTTAAAAGGAAAAGCTTCCAGCTTTTGCCCATTCAGTATGATATTCGCTATGGTTATGTCATAAATAGCTCTTATTATTTTGAGATATGTTCCATCAATACCTATTTTGTTGAGAGTTTTTAACATGAAGGTATGCTGAATTTTATTGAAGGCCTTTTCTGCATCTATTGAGATAATCATGTGGTTTTTGTTATTGGTTCTGTTTATGCATTGATGTTCATCAGGGATATGGCCTAAAGTTTTCTTTTTTTCATTGTGTCTCTGCCAGGTTTTGGTATCAGGGTGATGCTGGCCTCATAGAATGAGTTAGGGAGGAGTCCCTCCTTTTCAGTTATTTGGAATAGTTTCAGAAACAATGGTACCAGCTCCTCGTTGTACCTCTAATAGAATTTTGCTGTGAATCCATCTCGTCCTGGGCTTCTTTTGGTTGGTAAGCTATTAATTACTGCCTCAATTTCAGAACTTGCTATTGGTCTATTTATCGATTCAACTTCTTCCTCATTTAGTCTTGGGAGGATGTATGTGTCCAGGAATTTATCCATTTCTTCCAGATATTCTAGTTTATTTGTGTCTAGGTTTTTATAGTATTCTCTGATGGTAGTTTGTATTTCTGTAGAACCAGTGGTAACATCCCCTTTTTCATTTTTTATTGTATCTATTTGATTTTTCTCCCGTTTCTTCTTTATTAGTCTAGCTGGCAGTCTATCTATTTTGTTAATTTTTTCAAAAAAAAAAAAACAGCTTCGGAGTTCATTGATTTTTTGAAGGGTTTTTTATGTCTCTATCTCCTTCAGTTCTGCTTTGATCTTAGTTATTTCTTGCCTTCTGCTAACTTTTGAATTTGTTTTTTCTTGCTGCTCTAGATGCAGTTTCTTCATAGTGTTTTTGGTTTTTACATTTTGGAATGTTTTTGCAGTGGTTGGTACTGGTTTTTCCTTTCCATATTTAGTGCTTCCTTCAGGAGCTCTTGCAAGGCAGGCCTGATGGTGACAAAATACCTTGGCATTTCCTTGAAGGATTTTATTTCTCCTTCATTTATGCAGCTTAGTTTGGCTGGATATTAAATTCTAGGTTGAAAATTCTTTTCTTTAAGAATGTTGAGAATTGCCCTCCACTCTTTTCTGGCTTGTAGTGTTTCTGCTGAGAGATCTGCTGTTAGTCTGATGGGCTACCCTTTGTAGGTGACCTGACCTTTCTTCCTGGCTGCTCTTAATTTTTTCCTTCATTTCCACCTTGGAGAATCTGACGATTATGTGTCTTGGGGTTGATCTTCTTATGGAGTGTCTTAGTGGTGTTCTCTGAGTTTCCTGAATTTGAATGTCAGCCTGTCTGGCTAGGTTGGGGACGTTCTCCTAGATAATATCCTGAAGTGTGTTTTCCAACTTGGTTCCATTCTACCCGCCACTTTCAGGTACACCAATCAATCATAGCTTTGGTCTTTTCACATAGTCCCATATTTTTTGGAGGTTTTGTTCGTTCATTTTCATTCTTTGTTTTGTTTTGTTTTCTAATCTTGTCTGCATGCCTTATTTCGGCAAGGTAGTCATCAATCTCTGATATCCTTTCTCCTGTTTGATTGGTTTGGCTATTGATACTTGTGTATGCTTCCCGAAGTCCTCTTGCTATTTTTCAGCTCCATCAGGTCATTTCTGTTCCTCTCTAAACTGGTTATTCAAGTTAGCATTTCCTGTAACCTTTTATCAAGGTTCTTAGCTTCCTTGCATTGGGTTAGAACATCCTTCTTTAGCTCAGAGTTTGTTAGTACCCATCTTCTGAAGCTTACTTCAATTCATCTATCTCATTCTCCATCCAGTTTTGCACCCTTGCTGGAGAGGAGTTGCAATCATTTGGAGGAGAAGAGACATTTTGGCTTTTGGAATTTTCAGCATTTTGGGGCTGGTTTTTCTTCACTTTTGTGGATTTATCTACCTTTGATCTTTGAGGCTGATGACCTTTGGATGGGGTTTTTTGGGGGGCTCTTTTTTGTTGATGTTGCTGTTGTTGTTGCTTTCTGTTTGTTAGTTTTTCTTCTAGTAGTCAGGCCCCTCTTCTGCAGGTCTGCTGCAGTTTGCTGGAGGTCCACTCCAGACCATGTTCACCTGGGTATCACCAGTGAAGGCTGCAGAACAGCACATTGCTGCCTGCTTCTAGAAGCTTCATCCCAGAGGGGCACTGGCCTGATGCCAGTCTGAACTCTCCTGTATGACCCCTGTTGGGAGGTCTCTCCCAGTCAGGAGCCACAGGGGTCATGGATTCACTTGAGGCGGCAGTCTGTCCTTTAGCAGAGTTGGTGCGCTGTGCTGGGAGACTCCCCCTTGTCTGGATCAGCCACTCTCTTCAGAGCCTACAGGCAGGAAAGATTCAGTCTGCTGAAGCTGTGACCACAGCCGCCCCTCTCCCCAGGTGCTCTGTCCCAAAGACATGAGAGTTTTATCTCTAAGCCCCAGCAGCTGCTGCGCTTCCTGCAGAGATGCCCTGCTCAGTGAGAAGGAATCTAGAGAAGCAGTCTGGTCATAGCCACTTTGCCATGCTGTGGTGAATTCTGCCCAGTCCAAACTTCCCAGTCTCCTTAGCGCTGTCAGGGGAAAACTGCCTACTAAAGCCTCAGTAATGGTGGCTGTTCCTCCCCTCACCAAGCTCGATCACCACAGGTTAACTCCAGACTGCTGTGCTGACAGTGAGAATTTCAAGCCAGTGGTTCCTAGCTTGCCGGGCTCCGTGGGAGTGGGACCTAATGAGTGAGACTGCTTGGCTTCCTGGCTTAAGCTCCATTTCCGGGGGAGTGGATGGTTCTTCTGTTTTGCTGGAGTTCCAGGCACCGCTGGGGTAAGAAAAACCTCCCGCAGCTAGCTCAGTGCCTGCCCAAACAGCTGCCCAGTTTTGTGCTTGAAACCCAGGGCCCTGGTGGTGTAGGCTCACAAGGGAATCTCCTGATCTGCAGATTGCAAAAATCCATTGGAAAAATGTAGTACCCAGGGCGGGTCCATAGTCCTTCACTGCTTCCCTTGGATAGGGGAGGGAGGTCCCTCGGCTCATTGTACTTCCTGGATGAAGCAATGCCCCACCCTGCTTCTGCTAGCTCACTGTGGGTTGCACCCACTGCCTAACCAGTTCCATTGAGATGAGCTGGGTACGTCAGTTGGAAATGCAGAAACCACCCACCTTCTCTGTTGGTCTCGCTGGGTGCTGCAAACCAGAGCCGTTTCTATTCAGCCATCTTGGCCCCTCCTCCCATCTGTATATCTTAATTTTACCTTTCTTTTTGAAAGCTAACTTGGGAGAATATAGAATTCTTGGTAAGCAGTTTTATTGTTGTTTTAAAACACTTTGTACATGCTATTCCACTGCCTTGTAGCCTGGATTATTGCTGCTGGGACACCAGCTGTTAAACTTATTGGGTTATAAGTGATGAGTCATATTTCTCTTGCCAATTTCAAGGTTTTCTCCTTGTCTTTGACTTTCAGCATTTTAGTATAATCTTATTACAATTGTATAAATCTTTTTTGTAGATCTCCTTGAATTCATCCTATGAAGCTTGTTGTGCTTGTAGAGTGATTTGCTGTGAAATAAATTTGGGAAGTTTTCAGCCTTTATTTCTTCAAATATATTTTCTATTCTTGTCTATATTTTTTATTCACTTCCTTTGTGCTGAGGTTTGTGTGCTTAATGGTGTCTCACATTTTTCTGAGGTTCTGTTTATTTGTTTTCAATTTTTTAATCTGTATTCTTTTGCTTGAATAAACTCTATAGATCTATCATTGTTTTCAAGGGTCCAGGGATGTAAATTGTTGTAAAAATTAATGCAATCAAACTGTGGCTCCTTTGAAGAGCTAGCTTCTGAGGTCTATGGTCTGTATTTGCTCTGACCAAAGTGGGCTCCTCCCCACTGTCTTAATCATCAATTCTTATTTGATTTTTTCAAAGCAAATGAAATAATTATTGTTCACTGATTCTTTCTTCTGTCAGTTCCAATCTAGTGATACATTCTTCTAGTGATTTTTTAAATGCAGCTATTATATTTTTTAACTTCTGAATTTCCAATTTCTTATTTTTACTATTTGCATTTTTGTACTAACCTTGTTTCTTTGATATGACATTGTTATCATACCTTTTAATTTTTACTTCCTTAATCTTGTTTTCCTTTAGTTCTGTGAACATATTTATAATGGTTACTTTGAATTTATTTTTCTGTTAAATCCAACATCTAGCCATTCTCATAGACGGTTTTTTTCTGACTACTTTTGTTTCTGATGTATTGGTCATACTCTCCAATCCTTGTAAGAAACTGGATATTTCAGGTAATATATTGAAACATCTTTAGGCACTTCTCCCTTTGGAATATACATTGTTATTTACTTGTTTATGTTTTTTGTGACTGACCAGATTATTTTAAGAAAAATTACCCACCATTACTCCCATCAAACCTCCCAGTGTTAAACCTCCTATGTTGCTCCTCAGGGAGGCATAGAATTGGGTATTGCCCACAGTCACTCTACATGAAAGTGGTATTTGTAAGGCTCTCTTTCTCTGCCCACACTCAGCTGTTGAACTCCACTAATTGCCTTCTGATTGCTCTATGGTTCTCAAAAGCAACTTGGGCCATAAATTGCTCTACAAATTAATGCAATCATACTGTGACTCTTTGAACAACTAGTTTCTGAGGTCTATATTCAGTATTTGTTCTGACTAAAGTAGACTCCTCTCCACTGTCTTATTCCTCAATTCTCTTCTGCAAACTAACTGACCAATAATCTAAGCTAAATCTTCATTCAATCTAGAAACCTCCTGACATTTCCCTTCCACCACATCTTTTCTTGTTCTTTAGAGTCACCACAGACTGGAAATTCTCCAAGTTCTGTTGCAAATGAGTTTATTGCTTTTAGAAAGATATTAAGAACTGTTGGCTTTATGGCCTGCTTTTCTCCACACAGGCAAAATTGTTGAGCCAAGGTCCTGGAACCGTGAGTAAGAAAATGACAAACCCATCTCTCAGTGGCACCCCTACTGCAGGAGTTGAGCACTCATTAGAGAAGGTCAGTAACCTGAGATCCTCTTGACTTATCTTTCCTGGAGCAGAACCACTGCATTGCAAGCCAGGGTAAGCAATAGGCTCCCCCGCATTTATAGCACACCACACCCAAGGCAGAGTCCCCGTTTTATGAGTGGATGAGAAGAACAGAAACACCACTTATCAGCTGCATTTGCCTGGGACTTAGCCTCAGCAAGAGCAGCTGAGGGCAGGATAAGTAACACTGAAGCTCTGCTCTTTCCAGTAAGAAAGCCCTGCAACTGGGAGCTGAGAGAAAGCCCTGTGTTCTTGGTTGAAAAAAAATCCCAAAAGGAGTCTCTATTTCACTGAGCTGGGTTAAGGGAAGAAGGGAGTAGTCTTAGTTCAAATATCATAAACCCTCACTTTCTTAACAAATTTCCATTGATATTCATAAGTAGATATTTATTCATTTGCTTTTTTTCCCCTTAGGGATGTTTCCTTTAGGGTTGTTTCCAGAGACTTTGAATGTTTGTTGTTGCTTTCATTACAAGTTTTACTCAGGAGCAGGTTAACGAAATTTCTCCTACTGTCATGATGATCAATCTTTTCTGGTGTTTCTCTTCTTTACATACAGGAGACTGGGTTGTCAGGTGTTTTCTGTTTTACATGAAGGAATTGTGTGTCGAGTTTTTAGCATGAAGTCCAGTAAAATCACTCGGAAAGTCCAGTGGGATTCTCTCTAGACACTGGCAAATAAGAATATGTCTCTTTGGGCTGGGCACAGTGGCTCACGCCTGTAATCCCAGCACTTTGGGAGGCCGAGGCGGGTGGATCACGAGGTCAGGAGATTGAGACCATCCCGGCTGTCATGGTGAAACCCCATCTTTACTAAAAATATAAAAAAATTAGCCAGGTGTGGTGGCGGGCGCCTGTAGTCCCAGCTACTCGGGAGGCTGAGGCAGGAGAATGGTGTGAACCCGGGGGCCGGAGCTTGCAGTGAGCTGAGATTGCGCCACTGCACTCTAGCCTGGGGGACAGAGCAAGACTCCATCTCAAAAAAGAAAAAAAAGTCTCTTTGAAAGTAGATAATTAATATCATCCTTCCTTAAGTACAGTACATTCCTTTAAAAATGACTTAAAGAAAATAAAGTGCTAATGAACCATTGAATTTAACAAAATATACACATTTTATGTGTGTAAGTGTATATGTATATATATAATTCATAGATACTCATGTATATGTGCATATATATATGTGTGTGTTTATATATAAATTAAGGGATCAGAAAGGAGAAAGTCTAGAAAACATTCATTGCGTCTCTCAAATTTATCTTTTTTTTTTTGGTGTCTCCAGATTTAAACTCAAGCTAATTTTATGCTAAAGTTTAAACTCTAAAATTTCACCAAGCTATATAATTTGGATATTAGAAATAAGTAAATCATATTTTTACAAATTTAAGTAATTTTACAATTATGTATCTTGGTAAGATAGAGATGACCTTGAATTGAAGGTAAGAGCACATTGCTTTATTGCTAGGACTGTGAGCAATAGCCTATGTTAATTTAAGCAAGTTTCTTAATATTTATGTTTCCCTATGTGCAAAATTGGATTAATTAAATCTGAATTACATATCATACAGAGGTAGGATTAAAAGCAATAATGTGAACATATTATTTAAAGACAAAGTGTCACACACATCTTATCTTTAAGTAGAATCCATAAAAAAAAAAAAGAAACAAATCTTCATGGATTCCACATGTATCTACTGAGCAAACATTATTCTAGGCAGACAGGTTTCAGCAATGAGAAATCTAATTCTCATGCAACTTATCTTCTATTGGTGGATACAGAAAATAAACAAATACGTTTATAAATGCAATTTGATTATACTTTAACATAAAAATTATACTTTTAAATTCCATCCCCAGTTTTGTTTTAAACTGAAATGATTGAAAACTCAAATTAACACATTTCTATAGTAATAATTTCTCCATGCTGGAGAAATGCACACAGGGAAGGGAGTTTCCTTAGAAATACTTACCTGAATATTACACCCCTGGGGGGTTCATAGTTTCCTGACACCACTTTTATTTATGTTCTGATAAAGTAATGTATTTCAGTTTATACAAAATTGCAGTCTATTTATGATTCATAAATATTTATTAATTTCAACAATGTTATGACCTTTCTCCGCACAAGTGGGATGATTTCAGAGCCCACCTGAAGAAAGTCCTGCCCTATAATGATGGATGAGATGTCAAACATCCCTTGTATCAGAGACTCCTACAGAATCATGGCAATGTGAAAAGACCAATGGCAGCCTTTTCCTGGGAGAAGGTTTTAATTAAGAAGATGGAGGGAGGCATGGATATGGTGCCCACCCCCTCATTCTCTGCAGTAGTTAAGGAGGCAGAGTGCAGTCATGGTAATCTCTCTGAATGTTTACATGTAGTGTCAGAGTGGTAAATATTCAATAAAAATCCAGAGTCCTTACTGTGGGTTCATCACTCTACTCGGGCTAATGATTCAAGCTGAATAGAAAATAGGCTGTGTCTGCAAATTGCCTAGAGTTAATTAGGGAAAGGTAACCAAAGAAATACATAAGTTGCCACAAGCAGTATAGTATCTTGACAGCAAGAAGTCCCAAAGAGGAAGATGCTAATTTCTTATAGATGAACAGGAAAAGCTATAAAAAGTAAGCAATCCTTCAGCTCATTTTTGAAGACAGATATGTCCACCCAAGAGACATGATGGAATGTGGGGTAGTGATGGCAGCCGGAGGGGATGCACAAAGATTTCCATATAAAATTGTTAAGCAGCATGAACAAATATGCACAAACACTTTCAAGAAAAAGGAATCTAGGAAAAACTTTAACTTTCAGGTTTAAAAATTTGTATGAAAAGAGGTTTTTGGCCAGGTGCGGTGGCTCACGCCTATAATCCCAACACTTTGGGAGACCGAGGGGCGCGTGGATACCTGAGGTGAGGAGTTCGAGACCAGCCTGTCTAACATAGTGAAACCCTGTCTCTACCAAAAATACAAAAATTAGCTGAGCGTGGTGGTGGGTGCCTGTATTTCCAGCTACTTGGGGGGCTGAGGCAGGAGAATCGCTTGAATCCGGGAGGCGAAAGTTGCAGTGAGCTGAGATCATGCCATTGCACTCCAGCCTGGGCAACAGAGCAAGACTCTGTCTCAAAATAAATAAATAAATGTTTTTACTCTGCTTCTCTACAAAATGTTCTAATTATCATTCTGTAATAATTTTGTTCTATTTTTCTTAAACCAAATATTCAGAAGAGGACTGTGTTCTTTTATACAAGTATATCCAAAACGCTCTATTGACAATATTTCAAAAATATTTTAAAAACTCTAAAGTAAAAATGTATGCATCTTCTTGCATTATTTATATAGAAAGAATTGCGGGAAAATAACCACATTGAGCCAAGGTAATATAAAATATTTCAAATTATTAAAATAGTGTTTTCCAATCTTCAGATTTTAAAAATTATATGAAGCCAAGATATTACTGAAATTGATCATAGTCTAGCTATGGAGACAAGTTTCACAAAATACAAATCCTAACACAAGCATTTTTTATGCACTAAAATGCACCCAAAAAACACAGAAGAAGATGTAAAAAGTTATACCTTCTGGAGAACAAAATTTTATTGCTATTCTTTTGTCCACTATCACACAAACTCCGACGTATGCCACAGAGGAGCTCAACTCTGTATGTTTTCGAAATACATATAAACCTTGACAGAATTTTATTCTCCTTATTAAATATAGAGAAACCACCCCTGCCTACTTAATATCAAGTTGCTTTTTGTATAGAGTTGGTTCAATAAACTTGAAGAGACCTACCTGCATGATGGATTTTTCTTTGGGTAAATAGATGGGTGTTTCGTTCTGAATTAGCAGAATGAAGCTTGACAAGCTTGCACAATGTTCTGCTATGCAAGTATGAGTCAATGTTGTCAGGCTTTAGGTTACTTCCTTTTCTAAAAATTAAAAAAAAATGTAATCTGCCATCTGTAAAAAGCTAGATATGAAATAAAAATTATTCTCCTTTCAAAACTTGTTCATTTCCCAGAAAGGCATGCTTTTCTCCATTAAGAAAAAGTTCAACCACACAAATTAAGAGCAGCCTACTTTTCAGTTCCAAACATATATTGTGGGATATAAGGAAGGCAGGAAGAAACGGTGAGAAATAAAAGGGGCTCTGGAGGCTCATGCCCAAAGAAGTTTTCAATCACAGTTTAAAATTAAGTGTCTCAAATCAGGATTTAATTTACAGTTTAAGATTAAGTAACACAGTCATTGCATGTTAATTAAACAGCAATGGATCATTTACCAACCTGTTTAATGAGGTGTAACAACTATTGAATATAAAACATACCGACATTATTATAACATTGCCATTAACTTTCAATAAATCTGTTTGAATAATTATTGGTATTTAAGTACTATAAAATCCCTAACATAACTAGGCATACCTATTTATATTTAATAAAACAGGAATTTTATTGTAGGAATAATTAAATTCCCAGGACCACATTCCTATTTTTGTATGGTGAACAAATCCTTTCTGCAACAGTGGGAGTTGCAGCTCCACTAAATGAAGAATTCAGGAGAGAAGAATTCAGCCCACACTGAAGGAACTATTATTCCATCATTATTTTTAGAATCTCACATTTTCTTAGGGGCAAAGCTTACCTTTCCATTCATTAATAAATATAATTGGAAGAGTTGTTCCTCTGTTATTTTTTTAATGGAGAATCATAAATCCTTACTTCCCTTCTGCTTACACAGGGTAGACTGGGAAGACCCTGCTTAAGAATCTGATTTAACCTGTGGTGCAGAAAAGCACTAATTTTGATGTTGGGAGGATTTTGTGCACCCAGCAAGGAGCAGAGCACTCTGCTGACTGCAGTAATATAGGTAACAGACCTTATTTGGTGCATGTGTCACTAGGCCGCCCATGTGATGAGAAAGATATGATGCCATAGAGAACTGATCTACTCTAAATAATAAAGTAAGTACAATGCTATGGTGCTGAGAGCAATTTCAAAAGGTCTGTGGGTGGAGGGAGAGCAAGCGGAGTTTAGCAAGATGGTAGGAATATGGAGCTGTGTATGGGATAATATTTGGTATCAATGACTTGAAAGATCTGTATTACTAAGATCTGTATTACTAGTATCTAAGTTTTGCGTTATAATTTATCAATGTAACACGTGCCTCATTTACCCAGATTTTTAAATAAAAGTGTGCTGTTTACTCCAGAGAGTGAATAGATTGATAATGATGTTGTATGAAAAGCACATGATATGTTCTGAAGACAGAGACAGGATCAGGAGTTCAGTGGAAGGTGGATATGCCATAAGGGAAAATGTGAACACCCAAACAATACCATTAATCATTTATTTGGAGCTCAAACCCTTTTTTCCCCTTTTAACAAATTTCTAAGTGAACAATACAATATTGTTGAATATGTGCACAATGGTGTAGCAAATGCCAGAAGTCATTCCTCTTATACAACTGAAACTTTATACTTATTGATCAGCAACCTCCCATTTCTTCCTTTCCCCAGGCCCTGAAAACCATCGTTCTACTCTTGATAGATAATTAGATAAAAGAAAATATGGTGTATACACACAATGACATAGCATTCAACCTTTAAAAGAAGAAAATCTTGCCATAGACAACACTATGGATAAACGGAAGGATATTAGGCTGAGTGAAATAAGCCAATCAGAGGAGGTAAATACTCATAAATCCACTTATATGAGGTAGCTGAAATAGTCAAAATCAAATGTTTATGTAAATTCTGAAGGTAAGATGACCCTGTGAGGCTGGAAGACTTGCTTGAATATCAGGTTTTATTAAGTTTAGCAGAGCTCAACACGGTGCCAAGTGCTGTTAGTTCTACCGAAGGATAAGATATAAACTCTATTATCAAGTTGGATACAAACAGAACAATAGAGAATGGAAAACAGTCAGAGTCTATTTAAGTGCTAGCTATGTAAAACTGAAGTTTTATGAAGAGGAGATTTTAAAAAGCAGGAGAATCAGTGAAGACTTAGGAAGGCTTTTTATAGTAGGAATTTAATTACTCCATAATGAGCAGAGATTGGGTAAGGAAAGGTGCATAGACTAGGCATTTCAAGGCAGGGTAAAAGCTTGAGAGAATATATGTGTGGAAACATCTTAGCATCATAAAAAAATCACAACACTAAGAAAATGAGAACTTTGTAAACAGATAAAAGTCTGTGTTCTTATTAGGGCAGATAAAATGGAATCTTTGCTAAATATCTTATTACTGATTAAAAAGAGTTTAGATTCACCGTCAGAAGAAACGTTGAGTCACTGATAGATTTTGAGTCAAGAGATGCCTTGTCAGAAATTATCTATCTCTATCATCATTCCTTATCAATGTGTGGGTTGTAATTCATATAGACTCCAGCAGTAATTTGATAGAATTATATCATCTTCACTTCCTTGTATGGCTAATTTGTTTCGTCAAACAGGTCAACATATGTCTTAAATTTACATATTCAGATTTTTTAATCATAAAATATCTTTGTTACTTTGAACACCTTGCAACAACAAACTGCATTCGTTTAAAGACAGGAATTCCCCATATATCTGAGGAAATATTTCTCAGAGATCTCCAAAAGTTACGCATTGTGCTTGCATCAAGCTTAATGTTTACATTAAGCCTACTTAAACAATTGAAATAGTGTCTGTTAACAGTTTTGAAGTAAAGAAGTTATAGCAATTTCTAACATAAATGAGTAGTGAAAGAGAAAATATTAAATGAATTATAGAGATGGGGCTTATTACAGGAGAGAACTATGGAAAAAATGGATATTCAGATAGTATAGACTAGGTTCATTATCTACTTTGAGGAGACATGGAACACCACCCACAGAGGGCAGGGTGCATTAAGCCATCAAATATACTAAGGTCTAGGAATATTGTTTTGGAATCTGTGTCATCTGCCTCAGAAAGGTTGGCAAAGACATTTGTAGATAATACAGAGCCTTGGAATAAAAGCAAACCCTGAAGAAAGAAAATAAGCCCTCAGATGCAATAATGCCAGTACCATTTTAATGCGCGCACACACACACACACACACACACACACAGCGCCACACATACACAAACACATACACACATTCGAGAGAGAGAGAGAGTAAATACGAGAGGCAGTGAGAGAGAAATAAGATATAATACAAATAATAGACTTTTGCCATGTAAGAAGTTTGCATTTTCTTTGGAAGGAAATGAATATTTACTGTGTAGCAGTGTTTGCCTAGTTAATTTAGGATGAAAAGAGCTTTGATTATGAGTGGTAAAAAAAAAAAACTCTGTTTTGACTTGTCACTCCTTATTTCACAAGACCAGAATTCAAATGTTGCCCAAGCAATGCTAGCCTTGGCTTAGAAAAGGCCCTATTAACATCTGGCTAAGCAAAGATAACTATGTGTACTAATTATAAGAAGTGCAAAAATATCCAGATTCTTAACTTGTTGTGTGAACTGATGTTTCACAAGGGAGGATGATTGAAACATTAAATCAAATAGGGGTGGGAAAATTGCTTTGAAGAGGAATTATGTGAGAATTCAAATGGTGTAGTAAATTCATTATGGTGTAGTAAGGGTCTTCTCTGAAAAGCTACTCTGCTCTAAGCACATTTGAATGACAGGCAGTATTTACAAAGAGAAAGCCAAATGACCAAAGCCAGGTTCAGAACCATTTGCATTTCCATGGACAAACAAAAAATAATAAAATAAAAAACAAGGAAAGGAGTGGAGTATTGTTTTGGGAGTAATAAGAATAAATATTGTTCAAAGGAGGCTGATATTGGGTCCACTAAGCTCTCCGGAAACTTCTGTGAAAATGAGAAAAAATTTCTACCCTTAAATGTAAGTTTGATTAAGGGCTAGGTTGGTAGTATCTTTTATAAATTTTTTTAAAATTCCTTTCTGTGTACTTATATGGCTACAAAATACACAGTTGTTCGGTGTTTACAGGCTCCTGCTAGGGGAAAAATATATTACTGCACCCAACTTGGCATTCAGGTTTATGAGCAATACATACTAGTGAGAAAGAGAACAAAGCCACAACATGCTAATCCGGACCTGAGCAAAGCTGCCTGCTGCCTCTGGACTGGTACTTTAATATTTCTAACATGAGCATGGGAAGGGTAGCCACAACTTGTCATTGTAAGACCTGGCTCTAGACAGAAAACTGGGGCAAGTATCCAACAACCACAAAATCACTAGATAAGTAGCCATTAACCAGATGGAGAAAGAGCATTCAAAGTAAAAATAATAAACATTCTATAAAAATAAATAAAATATATTGGTAATTTTAATAAGTTACTGGCTATAAAGGCTATTATGTGTAGTTTAAAATAAAAGTGAATTTAAAATTCAGGTAAAGAATATCACATTGGTTGGAGGGGAGTGACCAATAGGTAGTTGATGCTTGCAAAATTCCTTGTGCCCTGAAAATTTAAAGACATCCTTCAGAAAAAAAATATGAATGTAATTTGAAGTTTCTAAATCAGGAAAGATAAAGAAATAAAAAGTAGAAAACCTTATGTATTCAAGCACTGACCAAGTGAAGGATGGAAAGGGTGGGAAGAAAGTGAAACACAAGGGCCGGGCACGTTGGCTCATGCCTGTCATCCCAGCGCTTTGGGAGGCTGAGGCGGGTAGATCACCTGAGGTCAGGAGCTCGAGGCCATCCTTGCCAACATAGTGAAACCCTGTCTCTACTAAAAATACAAAAATTAACCAGGCATGTTGGTGCCTGCCTGTAATCCCAGCTACTCAGGAAGCTGAGGCAGGAGAATCACTTGAACCTGGGAGGTGGAGCTTGTAGTGAGCCGAAATCACACCATTGCACTCCAGCCTGAGTGACAGAGTGAGATTCCATCTCAAAAAAAAAAAAAAAAAAAGAAAGAAAGAAAGAAAGTGAAGGAGACAAGCATCTTTTCCAGTCAGATTATGAGGGTTTCGCTGTGCTAAAATATGACCACTAAATATCATTTACACTGGTGTTGTTTTGGTTCTGACTGCTTGTCTACTGTAGGTTGAGCTTGGCCTGGCTCCTTGTAATCATCATTCTATGACTCAGGCTGTTGCAGAAGCTTAAATTTGAAAATCTCTAGTCGTGTGTGTATATATATATATACACACACACACATACACACACACACACGTATATATGCATATAAACACATACGTGTGTATATATCTATATAAATATATAAATTTTAATTTGTATATACAAATTTTAATTTATATATAAACTATATACATAAATTTTCATTTATATATAAACTATATACATAAATTTTCATTTATATATAAATTTCATATACATAAATTTTAATTTATACAATATAAATTTTATATATAATATATACAAATTTTAATTTTAAAAAATGTTTAAATGTTTAAAATTATATATAAACACACACATATATACACACAATTTAAAAAATATTTACGGGGTCTCTCTATATTGTTCATTACCCAGGCTGGTCTCAAACTTCTGGCCTCAAGCAATCCTCCTGCCTCAGCCTCCCTAACATGCTGGAATAACCAGAGTAAGCCACTCTGTCTGGCCAGGAATGTGTAGTCTTCTGACAGAGAAAAAAGAGATGATAGCGGATCACATACTGGCCTGCAATGCTTCTGCTCATGGATGACAGGTGTTACTTTCACTCAAATGTCATGGGGAAAATCAAATCATGTGGCAAGAGTAACACTGGTGAAATAAAAAGTATAATTTTTCAGGGAAGGGCACCACGGTGAGGGGTGTTGCAGGGAGAGGCAGCAACAACGTCAAAATTAATATACTAGTTAAGAGAAAACGCACCATATGACATTGTAAATGAGTCAAAATATATCAATAATCACAATTAAAGTAAATAGGCAAAAGTAACTCATTTATAGAGAGTTTTACATTTTTCATGGTAGTAAAACTACATGTTGCTTTAAAAAAGAATTCTACGACAAATGCATACAATAAGTCTCAAAATAGGTTAATCAAAAAACATACAGCAAGCAATTCCTAACCAAACCAAAGGTGCTACAGCAGAATCATTAGCAGATAAAAATAGAATTTAAGTCAATAAGCTTTAACAGAAATAGCCACCCAAGAAAATATTCACCAAGTAAATTTAAGCATCACCAATATTTAGCATCTAAAACCACAGCTTCAAAAATATAAATAAAAAAATATGAAAATCATAAGTAGAAACCAACAAAATACAAACATGGGAGACTTCATTATATTACTATCAGAAGCTAAGGGTGTGCATAGTAAATCTGAAAAGTAAAATTAAAATATTTTCTTAGATAGATGTAGACAGACACATGATAGAGAGAGCTCTAACATAGATTTATATAATTTTTCACCTAACAAAGTATGCGTTAAGTTCAGGATACATTGAAATTTACAAACTGGCTACAAACAAAGTCAAAGAGTAAATTCAAATAAATCTCAAAGACCATTATAACAAGATATTATGATCTGTGACTTTAATGCAATTAAATTGGAAAATAAGAGTTAAGCAACTATACAACTCATATCTATTTATAAATTAATATATACATTAAATGTATTTAGTATTAGATGCAAACAAAATAATTTCATAGCAAAAACATGTAGGGTGAGTATAGTGATATTTGAGAACAAAGTATCTGAAGAGAAAATTACATAAAATAGCAAAGTTTTTTTGTTTTGTTTAGTTTTTTAATGAGATCTTTTTACATACATTAGTCTGTCAGAGAGTCCTATGTGCCAAGTATTGGAGAGCAGTGGAGCAAGAGATAGATAATGACACCATAAATTAGAAGTACCACTTTAGAGAACAAATATGACCATACCTGGTAAAGAGAAAGCTGGGCACACCCCACAATCTGGATATATAGACCATGGAACCTCTTGCACAAGCACCCAGGGACACATCTGAACGAATGTTCATTTTAGTGTTATTTGAAATAATAATTCACAAAAAGGTTCTCAACTAAAGAATTCATAAATATTATGAAACGTTCATGAAGTACAACTCTATAATCAGCAGCTGAAATTAATGAACTAGAGCTGCATGAATCAAATCTTTAAAATTATGGAACGATGTGCAGTGGAAAATAAGCAAGTTGTGTAATGATAACTATGAGAGTATGGGAACATTTATAAAAATTTTTTAAACATTCAGGAACTATTGTTGATTATACATTTGCATTCAAGGATTAAAACACAACAAATTAAGAATAGCAGTTACATTTTTCAGGAGTAGGCTGGGGAATGTGTTTAGGGAATTGTTCTCAAAGGGTTGTAGCTGTATAAGATTTTATTTTTTACAAATAACAAAATGAAAATATGTGAAGCAAATAGAGAAACATGTTAAGACTAATTAAGCTGGATGGGGGGGTATATGGTTGTTTTCATCTTAGTCTTTTGAATTTATGTAAGGCTGAAACAATGCATGATTAAGGTAAAGAGAAATGACTAAAGACATTTGGAGAAGGAGAGAAAGTCACACTATAAGTATGTGGCTTGATGTTCCCATGTATGGTTTCACCTCGTGTTTACAATCGTCCCTTATTTACCTTCTACCTTATCTGGACCACACTTTCATCATTTTTATCTTCTCCACACATGCTCCTAATCTTCAGCTTTTCCCCAACTAAAATACAGACTGTCTCCCTAACAGTCCATGTTGAGAATTGGCTGACCACAGCAAGAAATATTTTCTATCAGATCACATGGATCATGCTCTCTGCTCACCTCTGTAGATCCTGAGATTGGAGAATTCTTTCTGTTACAATAGTCTTTGAATAAAATATCTGCTTATCTTAGTGTGAATTTTATTGGACCGTTTTAAGGGAATGGGATAATTAGATGTGGCCCCAAGCTCTAGTCTATGTACATGTTCTACTTAAATTATCATTGAGGTCAGGTTTGTAAAAGAAAAGTTCAATCATTTTTTCTCTTAGCTTGATCTGAAAGGATGACAAACATAAATTGTTGTTGTTGTTTTGCTATTTTCCTCTGAGATAAGACAATCATACCTTCTGGCAAGTCTGGAACAGTTTACACTATAAAAGTTTACACCATAAAAGTTTACACCTATTATAAATTAACACCTGCTCATTTTTTAGCATCCTTTATTTTCACTTTCAAAGAAGTTTCAGTTTAGATAACACATATACAGTCAACCTACTTAAAAACATTTAAATATTTAGACATGAGTAGATTCTATAATCTCTAGGGAAAGTTTAAATGTAAAAAAGTCCAAAGACAAAACTAATATAATGTCTATCTCCTCTTCTACCCTCAGCCGTGGTTTGGCTGAAATTCACCATGGGATGGGGCTGGTGTGTGCTCTCTCGTTTCCTTCTCTTTTGTTTCTGCTATGTTGGGGTGGGAGAGGAGGAAGAATACTGGCCAAAGTCAAATACTAATCTGAGAGTCCGGGTGCGGTGGCTCGCACCTGTAATCCCACCACTTAGGGAGGCTGAGGCAGGCAGATCACTTGAGGCCAGGAGTTTGAGACCAGCCTAGCCCCATCTCTATTAAAAATACAAAAATTAGCTGGGCGTGATGGTGCCCACCTGTAATCCCAGCTACTCCAGAGGCTGAGGCATGAGAATCACTTGAAACTGGAGGCGGAAGTTTCAGTGAACCGAGATTGTGCCACTCACTCCAGTCTTGGAAACAGAACGAGAGTGTCTCAGAAAACAAAAACAAAAACAAAAACAAAAAAACAAATACTAATCTGAGAGATTTCGTAGTTTGCCGTAGGCTGTAGTTACTTCTTTAGGAAATGAGACTTACTGGGATTTGAGGTCCAGTCCAGCCTGCTTTGCTGGGTCTTAGTGTGTTCTTTCTGGAATCTTTGCATGGACAGGATAGTGCATCTTCACGACACAATTTCCTCAAGTGGGAAATCCCCTCTGCTTAGACATCTTTAAATGATGGTGAGGCGCTGGAGGAACAGGACAGTTTAATCCCCTCTGAATAAGCCCTGCCAAGATTTTTGGATCCCCAAGTGCTTACCACACTCTAGTTTGGAGAATATTTGAAATTTCTCTGCCCTCCTCTTTCATTTCAGAGCAGCAGGAAATGGACCTGAATATCCTCTTAGCAGCCATGACTGGATGCCAAATGGGACAAAGAAGGTGAGTCAAGGGTAACTTGTAAGATCCTCCAGTCATAATGGTGTTGAAGTTTCCTGAGACTACGCCTGTGGCCTACTGAGTGGTCGAAATTCTCTATCAACTGGTAACTTGAAAAGCATGAATATTCTGACTCTATTCCCTGCCATTATCTTGAGAATCAGCCTCCCTTTCAGATCAGGAAGAAGGGTCCTTGCAGAGCTTAAATGTAAATGTAAACTCTAATATCTATTTTGATGTTAACTTAAAGCAAGTTTTGGTTTGTTTCCCTTTTTTGTTTTGTTCTATTTTGTTTCTATGATGTCATGACTCATTAGTGTAAACAGGAGGAAGCTGACTACTTCAATTTTCTCAGCAAAGATACATCCTAGCACTTTGGGAGGCTGAGGCAGGTGGATTGCCAGAGTTCAGGAGTTTGAGACCAGCCTGGGCAACAAGGTGAAACCCCGTCTCTACTAAAATAGAAGAAATTAGCTGGGTGTGGTGGTGTGCACCTGTAGTTCCAGCTCCTCAGGAGGCTGAGGCAGGAGAATCACAGAATCCCAGAAGAGGGAGGTTGCAGTGAGCCAAGATCGTACCGCTGCACTCCAGCCTGCGCTACAGAGCAAGAGTCCGTCTCAAAAAAAAAAAAAAAAAAAAAGATACATTTGAGTATTAACAACAGTGATACTGTCAGAGGCTTGTGAACCAGAGCAACTCCATCTTGAATAGAGGCTAGGTAAAATGAGGCTGAAACCTACTGGAATGCATTCCCACACCGTTAGACATTCTGTCCCAGGATGAGTTACAAGGTCAGCACAAGATACAGGTCATAAAGACCTTGCTGATAAAACAGTTTCACTAAAGAAGCCAGCTAAGTTCCACTAAAACCAAGATGGCCATGACAGTGACCTCCAGTCATCCTCACTGCTACACTCCCACAAGCACCATGATAGTTTACAAATGCCATGGCAATGACAGGAAGTTACCCTAGATGGTCTAAAAAAGGAGGCATGAATGATCTGCCCCTTGTTTATCATATAATCAAGAAATAACCCTAAAAATATGCAACCGGCAGCCCTTGGGGTTGCTCTGCCTATGGGGTAACCATTCTTTTATTTCTTTATTTTCTTAATAAACTTGCTTTCACTTTACTCTATGAACTCGCACTGAGTTCTTTCTTGAGCGAGATCCAAGAACCCTCTCTTGGGGTCTGGATCAGGACCGCTTTCCTGTAACATCTTTCTGGTGACCGCAGAAGGAACTATCATGCAGAAACACTCTAACTATTGGTAAGTGGCAGGATCTGGTAACAATACCATAAGATGCTTGGAAAAGAAAAGCTCATTTATATCATTGTGTAAATGGCTTGGCAAAAAAAAATAATAATAATGGATAATCTCTACCATCCTGCCTGCTTGCATGAAAAAAAATTCTAAATATGTGGTCCCTGTGGGTATTAGCTATGAGGGAAATAGCTTGGATATAGGTAACATGTTCTTATACCTCCTATGATGGTTAATCTTTATAAGTCAACTGGGAAACAAAGAGCCCAGATATTGGTTAAACAATATTCTGAGTATGTCTTGTAAGGGTGTTTCTGGATAAAGTTTAACTAGGCGAGTGGGCATCCTCCAATCCACTGTAGACTTAAATAATAGAACAAAAGGTGGGATAAGAGAGAATTTCCTCCCTCTGCTTGACTGCTTTTGAATTAATGTAATACTCTTCTTTTTCTTTTCTTTTTTTTTTTTTGAGACGGAGTCTCGCTTTGTCGCCCAGGCTAGAGTGCAGTGGCATGATCTCGGCTCATTGCAACTCCACCTCCCAGATTCACGCCATTCTCCTGCCTCAGCCTCCGAGTAGCTGGGACTACAGGCACCCGCCACCACGCCTGGCTAATTTTTTTGTAGTTTTAGTAGAGTCGGGGTTTCACCATGTTAGTCAGGATGGTCTCGATCTCTTGACCTCATGATCTGCCCTCCTCAGCCTCCCAAAGTGCTGGGATTGCAGGCGTGAGCCACAGTGTAATACTCTTCTTTTGCACTCAGATTGGAACTTATTCTACTGGCTCTTCTGGATCTCAGGTTTTCACACTCAGTCTGTTGGGAGGGATTAGAATTTCACTTTTGGTTTACAATATCAACTTTTCATCAGTGTAGAAAATTAGTAATGAGCTATTTTACATTTCTTTTTATTGTAATAGGTCTTCAAATTCTTGTATGTATTTTTATACTTAAAGCACATCTCAATTTAGATTAGCCATATTTCAATTGCATAGTAACCACACCTGGCTACCATACTGAACAACAGAGCGCTAGACTGTAAGCTCCTTAAATATCCTTGAAAGTTTCTTACAGAGACTCATTTCTCGATCCCCAAACCCTAGCTCAGAGCCTAGCACATAGCAGTTGCTAAATCAATCTTTGATTAATAGAAAGCATCCTTTAGGCTAATACAGAATAGCATTTTTTAGATGGCAGAAGGTTAATTTTTAGATATTATGGAAAAGAATAACAATGAGGAGGGAAGACCGGAAGCAGTATTTCATTTATATATGTGTATGTACTATAAGTATTGTGTGTGGGGGTGTGTACAACGTGTTTATCTTGTTGCTATTGTTTTGGCATTTTAAGTGTCAGATTGAAAATACCCTCTAGGATGTTCCCCTTTTGTTATGCACATATATGTTCATGTAGTTTTTTTTTATCACCTCTTTTAGATAATAGTGGTATTAGAAGGCAGTATCTTTTCCTCATTCATCTTCTTATTCCCTGCAGTACAAAGAACAGAGCACTCACTCCATAAAGATGTGTGCCATCTTTAGAGTAAATTTCCTGAGGTTTGCCTTTCTTTTTACAGTTTATTCACCATAATCTATGAGGAATCTGCCTGCTGCAGGAACAGTTTTCAATGTAAATTTTCTTCTTAAATTTTGTAGCTTATTTTTCTATGTGATATAAAGAATAATAATGTAAATAAAATGTCCCAACCTGTTAAAATGTATATTTCAAGAAGTAAAAATATTAATATCAAAAGAATTTTTAAAATATATATGTATGTGTTACTTTTTCCTGATATTTTCTAACAGAAAACTAAGTTCACTCTGCCTATTTTTATAATAACAGTAATATTTAAGCTAATTACATGAAATGTTAAACATATATACTGTCTCTCTTGCTTATATACATAAATGTTTACTATATATGCAATTGAACACAAATGAACTCTGAATGGTTTAAAAGCAGAAAAGGTATTGGTGTAGAAAATCTTAACATTTTCTTCTTGAGGTTAAATAAATAATTTTCTTTTAGAAATGTTTCACTTTGTGGACTCTTAGGAAAATGATTTCCAGCAATGACAGCAGGGTACTTAGGACAATAAAGAAAATGGGGAATAGATGTGAAATTTCTAGTGAAAATGTATTGGAACTGAGCATGTGTTTGTTATAAGTAGCTGTTTGAAATGTCCTTTTGGACAATGCTTTAGAGTTTTGCAAACTACGAGCAGATGGAAACGAATGTCTGGAATTCTTTAATTTCTTCAACTATAGCAGAGACTGTTAGAATGCTTGTGCTTCCTAGATTTTATTCTGACTCTGCTATTACATAGGTGGAAGGTTAGTATTCAAAACCTGCTCTGCTGCTGCTGCAATACACACACTTACGAATGCCTGGGTTTATCATCATTTATTAATTACTTAATCAATAAACTCTGTAAATGGTGACTGTAATTATCCCAGAAGGTCACTGAAATTAAGGAGAGTAAGGTCCCAGGGCAATGAAGCCCAGGCTCACATCTATTTATCTGAAGCTACGTGACAAGATGCTATTTTTTATTTCTGCCTTGAATTTCAAATTAATAGCCAGCTGAAAAGATTGTGTTGAAAAGTGAATCCATAATAAAGGGATGTACTTCTTTTCCCTTTGAGTTGTTTCTTTGCTGCCATTGATATGGATTAATGGAATATGTATACCTTAAGGGAACACAAGTACCCTTGGACTATCTTCTCTCTGGAGTATGTTTCAATGCCATTAATGTCTTGCATTTCTAAATACTCGAGTCAATCAAGTGTTTTAGACACTATGTGTTTTATGAAGAGAAAGTCCAGAAAACAAAATAAAATTGAACATATACAGTGTGTTCCCCCTTGTATAAAAAGAATTCTATGTACACTGTTTTCTTACTCTGCTCTCTGACTTTCTGTATATAGAACATATTGTTTCTGAAACATCTGATTGGTTCTTTAATTTTGACAAGTGCAAGATAAACAGACATATGTGTTTTTTAACATATATATACGTATATATGAATAGATTCCATATATCCTGAAGTATACAGGGGAGTCATTCTCATCATTACTTGTTTGTGCTGTTTATTTTATTGTTTCTTTTAAGGTAGCTTTTTAATATATAATTTACATACATTAAAAGGTATAAATTTAAGTGCAACATACTGTGAGTTTTGGCAAATATATCACATTCTGAGTATGGTGTCAAACCACCAAAGTCATAATATAGGACTGCACATTTTAACACAGCAGCAACCAAATGCATATAATGCTTGAGCATTTGAAATATAGCTAATGCAACATGGTGAATGATATGGAGTTAAATAAAATACACACTGTAATTAAATTTAATTGTACCTCTTCCTTATTACCTTTCTAATCTGGCTACTGGACACCTTTAAAAAATTACATATTTGGCTGTCGTTATATTCCCTATAGTACAACATAGATATAGAAGATTTTAATTAACACAAAGTCTCCTCATGCCTCTTTTCATTAAAATGTTCAGTTCCTGACAACCACACATCTACTTTCTGTCTCTAGATTTGTCTTTTCTAGAATTTCATATAAGTAGGTATATCGTATTTATGTCTGGCTGCTTCTACTTTGCCTAATGCTTATGTGGCATCTTATATTTTTATGGCAGTAGTTCATTCCTTTTTACTGCTCAGAAGTTGTCCATTATATCATAAACCACCCATTTATTTACCATTCACATTTACATTATTTGGGTTGTATCTAATTTGAGGCTTATGAGAATGAAGCTGCTATGTACATTTGAGTAAAAGTCTTTGTGTGAACATACATTTTCATGTATCCTGGAGAAATATGTGGGAAGGAGGAAGCTAGGTCATAAAGGAAGATTAAGAAATAATGAGACTGTTTTCTGATTTTCTGTATCTTTTTACATCTTACCAACAATGTATGAGTTCTAGTTGCTTCCCATCGTTGCCTACATTTGCTGTTTTCAGTCTTAATTTCATAACTCCTAGTGAGTGTAATGTGTTATCTCAATGCGGAATTAATTTTCACTTCCCGAATGAGAAATGTACTCTTCTCAGATAATTATTTGCCTTTTGTATATCTTAATGTCTAAAATGTGTAATTTTTTCCATTTTCTTTTTAGAACTAACAAACCCTTTATTTAGAAATAAGCGCTTTATCAGACAAATGTTGCAAATATTTTCTATCCTGTGACTTGCCTGTTCATTTTCTTAACATTGTTTTTTGAAGAACCAACATTTTGATTTTCATCAGTTTTGATTAATCATTTTTTCATATGGCTTATAAGTTTATTCTAAGAAAACAAATATTTTTCAAAGTTTTTAATCAAAGATTTTTATATTCTGGACTTTTGCAATTAGGACTTGACATATTTTTTGAAAAATCAATTGATCATATATGTATGTGGGTCAATTTTGAGACTCTTTGTTACAGTAGTTTTATAGTACATCTTAAAATCAAATACCATGTCTTCCAGCTTTATTCTTATTTTAAAAATTATGTTTACTAGTCTAGACATCTACTTTTCCATATAAAGTTTTGAATAAGCTGGTCAGTTTCATTACAAAACCTACTAGGATTTGGAATGGGATTTCTTTGAATCCATAAATCAATCGGAAAGAATTGATGTTCTTTTTTGTTTGCTTTTTGTGTGTCGATTTTGTATCTTGCAACTGTACTACATTTGTTTACCAGCTCTAATAGTTTTTCAGTGGAATCTTTACGTTTTTCCAAATATAAGTTTATATCATCAGTAAACAAGGATAATTGGACTTCTTTCTTTCCAATCTGGATGACTTTTATTTCTTTCTCTTCACTGATTGCACTATCTAAAACTTCCAGCACTATGCTGAATAACAGTGGTGAAAGTGGGTATTCTTGTCATGTTCCAGATCTTAGAGGAAAGACTTTCATTTTCTCCCCATTCAGTATGACACTAGCTGTCTTTGTATATGGCTTTTATTATGTTGCAATATGTTCCTTCTACACTCAGGTTTTTGAGGGTTTTTCTCACAAGGTGATGTTGAATTTTATCAAATACAATTTCAGCACGAATTGAAAGGGTCAAATGGTTTTAGTCCTGTATTCTGTTGATAGGATGTATCACATTGATTAATTTGTGAATGTTAAACCATTGTTGCATCTCAGGGATAAATTCCAGTTTGGTCATGATGAACGATGTTCTTAATATGCTGTTGTATTTGGTTTACCACTATTTTGCAGAGATTTTTGCATCAGCGTTCATCAGAAACATTGACTTATTATATTTTTCCTTTTTTGTTATGTCTTTGTCTTTTTTTGGCATCAGGGTAGTACTGGCCTCATAGAATGAGTTGAGAAGTATTTTCTCCTCCTCTGTTTTTCTGAGCAGATTCAGTAGGATTGGTATTAGTTCTTCTTTAAATGTTTGGTAGAATTCAGCAGTGAAGCCATCAATCACAGGCATTTTTATGTGGTGAAAATTTTATTATGACTTGATCTAGTCACTTGCTATTTGTCTGTTCAGGTTTTGGATTTCTTAATGGTTCAGTTTTGCTAGGTTCTATGTACATAGGAGTTTATCTGTTTCCTATAGGTTTTCCAATTTGTTGACATATAGTTGCTCATAGTGGCCTCTATTGATCCTTTGAATTTCTACAGTATCAGTTGTACTGTCTCCATTTTCGTGTCTGATTTCATTTATTTGGGTCTTCTCTCTATTCTGCTTAATTAGTCAGGCTAAAGATTTGTCCATTTTCTTTATCTTTTTTCTAAAAACCAACTTTTTATTTTGTTGATCTTTTGTACTGTTCATGTCAAATTAATTTATTTCTGCTCTGATCTTTATTATTTATTTTCTTCTACTAAAATTAGGCTTGGTTTCCTCTTGCTTTTCTAGTTCTTTAAGGAGCATCACTAGGTTGTTTATTTAAAGTTTTACTGCTTTTTTATGTAGGCACTTATAGCTATAAACTTCCCTCTTTACACTGATTTTGCTATATTGCATAGGTTTTGGTATGTTGTGTTTCCATTATCATTTGTTTCAAGAAAATTTTCAATTTCCTTCTTAATCTCTTTATTGACTCATTGGTCATTCAGTAGCATATTGTTTAATTTATAGATGTTTGTATACTTTCCAAAATTCCTCTTTTTATTGATTTATTCCACTGTGGTCAGAAAAGATGCTTGATATTACTTCAATTTTGTTGAATGTTTTAAGACTTGTTTTGTGACTTACATGGTGTATGCTTGAGCATGACCCATGTGCTGAGGAGAAGAATGTGTGTTCTTTGGCTGTTGGATAAAATGTTGTATAAATATTTAATATCTATAAGGTCCATTTGATCCATAGTGCAGATTAAATCTGACTTTTCTTTGTTGATTTTCTGTCTGGATGATCTGTCCAGTGCTGAGAGTGCAGTATTGAAGTCTTCAACTATTATTGTATTTGAGTCTATCTCTCTCTTTAGCTCTAGTAATATTTACTTTTCATACATGCATGCTCCAGTATTGGGTACATACATATTTATAATGGTTATATTCTCTTGCTAAATTGATCACTTTATTATTATATAATGAACTTCTTCACCTCTTGTTGTAGTTTTTTGTCTTGAAACCTATTCTGTGTCATATATGTATGCTTACTCCTGCTCTTTTTTGGTTTCCATTGGCGTAGAATATCTTTTTCCATTCATTTATTTTCAATGTATGTCTTTATAGGTGGAGTGTGTTTTTTGTAGGCAACAGATTTGGGGTCTTTTTTTTTTAATCCACTCAGCTACTCTTTGTCTTTTGATTGGAGAGTTTAGTACATTAACATTTAATGCTATTTAAGATAAGTAAAGACATACTCCTGCCATTTTATTATTTGTTTTCTGGTTGTTTTATGGTCTTCTTTACCTTTTTTCTTTTCCTCCCATGTTCCTTTTAGTGAAGATAATTTTATCTGGTGGTTTGTTTTAATTTATTGCTTTTTATTTTTTATGAATCTATTGTGTGTTTTCGGATTTGAGGTTAGCATGAAGCTAGCAAATATAACCCATTGTTTTAAATTCATGACAACACTGACTGCATAAACAAACTCACTAACAAGCAAAAAAAAAAAAAAACTAATAAAAGTGTACAGTTTAACCTCATTCTCCTGCTTTTTTAACTTTTTGTTTCTATTTATATGTTATTATATGGTCTTGGTCTTCAAAAGTTGTTGTAGTTATTATTTTTGATTGGTTCATATTAGTCTTTCTACCTAATACATGGGTAAATATATTTACAATGTTAAAATATTCTGTGGTTTTCTTTGAACTTACTGTTACTGTAAGTTTTGTATCTTCAGATTTTTTCTTATTGCTCATTAATGTTCTTTTATTTTAGATTGAAGATTACCCATTGGTATTTCTTGTAGAACAGATCTAGTGTTAATAAAATCTCTCAGCTTTTGTTTCTCTGGGGATAACTTTATTCCTCCTTCATACTTGAAGAATATTTTTGCTGGAAATACTATCCTAGTGTAAAAGTTTTTTTTCCTTCAGCACTTTAAATATGTCATGCCATTCTCTTCTGGCCAGTAAAGTTTCCACTGAAAAGTCTGCTCTCAGATGTATTAAAGCTCCATTGTATGTATTTGTTTATTTTATCTTGCTGTTCTTAAGATTCTTCCTTTATTTTTGACGTTTGAGAGTTTGATTATTAAAAGTATTGAGTTAATCATTTTGTGTTAAATCTGCCTGGTGTTCTATAAACTTCTTGTGCTTGAATGTTGATATCTTTCTCTAGGTTTGGGAAGTTCTCTGTTATTATTCATTTACATAAAATTTCTAACTCTTTCTTCTTTCTACCTCCTCTTTAAGGCAAATGACTCATGGATTTTACCATTTAAGGTCATTTTCCAGATTTCATATGCATGCTTCAGTGGTTTTTTTATTCTTTTCTCTTTTGTCTCCTCTGACTGTGTATTTTCAAATAGCCTGACTTCAAGCTCACTAATTTTTTCTCCTGCTTGATCAATTCTGCTATTAAGAAACTCTGATGCATACCTCAGTATGTCAATTGAATTATTCATCTTCAGAATTTCTGCTTGATCCTTTTAAATTATTTCAATCTGTTTGTCAAATTTACCTGATAGTATTTTGAATTCCTTCTCTGTGTTATCTGGAATTTCTTTGAGCTTCCTCAAAACAATTAGTTTGAATTTTCTATCTGAAAGGTCACATATTTCTGACTTTCCAGGACCATTCCCTGATTTCTTATTTAGTTAATTTGGTGAGATCATGTTTTCTCGAATGGTCTTGATGCTAATGGATGTTCTTCAGTGTCTGGGCATTGAAGAGTTAAGTATTTATTGTAGTCTTTGAAGTCTGAGCTTGTTTGTAGCCATCATTCTTGGGAAGACTTTTCAGAAATTTAAAGAAATTTAGGTGTTGTGATCTAACTTTTTGGTCACTGCAGCAGTAGCGGCATTAGGGGCCCCCTTAAGCCCACTAATGCTGTGGTACTTACAAACTCATAGATACTGCCTTGATTGTCTTGGATGAGATCTGGAAGAATTCTCTGAATTACCTGGCAAAGACTCTTGTTTTCTTTCCTTGCTTTGCCCAAACAAATGGAATCTTTTTCTCTGTGCTGAGTTGCCTGGAGCTATGGAAAATTTGACACAGTACTTTGTAGCCACCACCAATGGGACAGCTTTGGGGTCTTACCCAAGTCCTGCTCTCACCATGACCTGGCTACTGCCCACGTTTGCTCGAGGTTCTAGGGCTCTACAGTCAATAGGTGGTGAAGTCAACCAGCCAGACTTTTTTTTTTTTTCCTTCAAGGTGCCAAGTTTCCTCAGACCCCTGGGCCTGGGAGGGTTCAGAGATGCCATGTGGGAGCCTGGGTCTGCAGTCAAAAACCTTAGAAATCTACTTAGTACTCTATTTTACTATGGCTGCTAGCACCCAAACCACAAGACAAAGTGTTTAATCTCTCTTTTATCACCTTTCCACAGGAAAGGGGTTCTCTCCCTGTGGCCACCAACACCAGAGGCCCACGGGGGTACTGCCAATGTTCACTTACGGCCCAAGAGCTTGGAGTGAATACTGATGGGCCTCGGAATCACCCTTTAGGGCAGTGGGCTCCCCTTTGTCACAGGGCAGGTCTGAAAATGTTATGCCATAGCCAAGGCCTGGAATTGAGACCCTAAGAGCCCACTTGGTGCTCTACACCACTGTGGTTGAACTCATTAAGCTACAGGACAAAGTCCCCTTTTCTCTTCCCTCTGCTTTTCTCAGGCAGAATGAATGTCTCTTCGTAGTGACCATGGCTGGGAATGTTCTGGGTCACACCTAAAGCCAGCACATCTCAGGATCTCACCAAACCCCTCAATGTATAGTACCTGGATATCGCTGTTGATTATTCAGGGCCCAAGGACTCTTTGGTCAGCAGGAGCTGATTGTCACCAGGACTGGATCCCTCTCTTTAAGACAGTGCTTTCCCTTCTGACCCAGGATGTGTTTAGAAATGTTTTATGGGAGCTAGGGCCTAGAATATGAGCCTCACAACTCTGTTTACTCTCTATCCTACTGTGGCTCAGCTGCTATTCAAGTTGCAAAACAAAATCCTCTTTACCCTTTCCTCCCCTCTCCTCAAGTGGAAATAAAGAGTCTTGGAGCAGCAAGCTGCACTGCCTGGTGTTGGGAAAGGGATGGTGCAAGCACTCCCTGAGCTGCCCTGGCTGATGTCTCACTTGATCATATGCCCCCCAACTTCACTGGCTCTGGGCCCAGAACAGTACTAGGACTAGCTTAGGAATTGCAGTTTGTGGCCTAGACTGTCTTTCAAGTTTATTTAGGACTCTGTATCATATTAGTTAACAGTGGCAAGGCTTGCCAAAACTCAAGTTCAGACCTCTGGATGGGAAATTTCCTTCTGACTAGGGCTTATTGAAATACTCCCTCTATTGGCATCAGTTGAGTTCCATCCAATGTTGACAGCACTAAGTTCTGATGCAAAGTTCTACTATCACTGTGTTCTCTCTCCCCCAACCACACAGATTCTCCACTTTGCCCAGCAACTGCTGGGGGCTGGAAGAGGGGCAGCACAGACAATTCAAGATTGTCTTTCCTACCCTCTTCAGTGCCTCTTTCAGCAATATGAAGTTAAAAACCAGGTACTGTGATAGATCCTTTGATTTCTAGTTTTGTGAAGGTGCTTTTCTTCTGTACATAGTTGTTACATTTGGTGTTCCTGCAGGGAGGATTATCTGTGGAGGCTTCTATTTGGCCTTCTTGCTCCACCTCCTAAATTATTTCTGTATTCATTCTATGCGCAACAACAGTTATAATTATTGCATTTTTCAAATTTTGTCTTTTAAATTAGACGGTAGACAAAAATGTGTTACAAACGAAAGAATCTCTTGCACTATGTTTGTATCTATGTAATTAACTTTTAATTGTGATCTTTAGCTCTCCATATGGATTCTAATTATTCTCTAGTGTACTTGCATTATAGTCTGAACGACACTGTTTAGTATGTCATGTATGGAACCTCTGAGATTAATAGATTTTCTCACTTTTTGTTTTTTTGGAATGTCTCAATTTCTACTTTTACAGAAATACAGTTCTGCCAGATGCAGAAATATAAATTGACGTTTTTGTTTTTGTTTTTTTCAGAACTTTGAATATGACATCACACTACCTCCTGCACTGTGGTTCCTGATAAGAAATCAGCCATTCATCTTACTGAGACTCCTTGTACGTGATGACTTGCTTGTCTCATATTTCCTTCAAGATATCTCTTTGCTTTTGGCTTTCTATAGCTTGTTTGATGTATCTAGATGTGGAGCTTATTAAGTTTAACTAACTTGAGGTTCGTTGTGTTTCTTGCATGTGTAGATTATTTTTTAAATCAAAATTGAGAAGCTTCTATTTATTATTTTTTAAAATGTTGTTCACATCTTCTTTTCTCTTTTTCTTTTCTTCTGGGATTCCCATCATGTGTATTGAAACATTTGTAATTGACCTGGAGGTCAATTACACTTTTCTCAATTTTTTCATGCTTTTTTTCTTTTTCTTTCTCAAACAGGACACTCTTTAATTATCTGTCTTCTAGTTTTTTGATTATTGTGCCTTTTTAAATTTGCAGTTAAGAATTACTAGTCAATTGCCCATTTTACTAATTGCAATTTTTAATTCTGATATATATATTTGTAAATTTCTTTCTTGATATTCCCTATTTCTTGAGACATCATTCTCATACTTTCCAGTATTAACTGAATTGTGTCCTCTCAAAATTTAAATAATGACGCTCCAACCCTCAAAATGACTATATTAAAAATAGAGAGAAGATAGAGCTTTGAATGAGGTGATTAAAATTAAATGAGGTCATAAGGATTGTTCTTACTCAGTAGGATTGGTGCCCTCATAAGAAGAGAAAGACACACCAAAGCACTTCCTTTGATGTGAAGATACAGTGATAAGGTAGCACTTTGCAGGTCAGTGCATTGATTTTGGACTTTCTGTCTCCAGAACTGTAAAAAGAAAATTATGTTTATGGTATTTTATTATGGAATCCCAATTAAGACATATTTTTATATCAAGCAGTGGGATGCTGTTGTAACAAATACCTAAATATTTAGAAGCAGCTTTGGAACTGGGTAACAGGTAGAGGTTGAAAAGTTTTGAGATGAATGCTAGAAATATGAACTTTAAAGGCAATTCTAGTGAGATCTCAAGTAGAAATGAGGAACATGTTTTTGGAAACTGTACAAAAGGTTCAGTTTTCCTTGGTACAAAGCAGAAAATAACTTGGTTGAACTGCATTCTAGTGTGTGGAAGGTTGAATTTGCAGTGATAAAATTGGATATTTAGCTGAGGAAATTTCTAAACAGTGTTGAAGAAATGACTTTGCTTCACTTTGACTGCTTATGGTAAAATGTAAAAAGAGAGAGATGAATTGAAAAAAGAACTTTTAAGCAAAACAAGAAGAACTTGAAAATTTGGAAAACTCTCAGACTATCCAAGTTGCAAAAGTGAGAGAGGTTATTCTGAAGGGAACACTAAGGGTGTGACTAAATAACCATTTGATAAAGAGATAACTGTTGTGATGCATGGACTTAATTTTAGCCATTTTAGCAAAAACCAGGAATAGAGATGGGATTATATCAGCAAAGACATTGCCAGTTGGGAGGAAAGAGGACAGAGAAAGCAGGGTAGAATTAAAGAAGTCTGTAGAATTCATGGATTCTACAGGACTGGAGCTATTCAACTGGGAATGTGTACTGTTCTTTAAGGAACTGCAAGAATTGCCCTCGAGGCAATTCAAAGATCATCAGGGCTCCCACTCTCGCCACCGTGGCCCCAGAGAGGAAGGCTGTTTTAGAACATATCTCAGTTTCAAAAGGTGAGGTCACCTCTTTAGATTCAGTGGGCCAGAATAACCCCACTCAGTGCCTCATGGGCAGGACCACCTTTGCAGGGAGAGCCACATGGTTGGAACCCTTACCGAGAATTTGATGGATGGGGCCTCCCTGGAAAACCAGGGGACACTGTTACCACAGTTGTCCTGGAGTGCAGAATATTGAACCAAAAAGAATTATTGTCAAGCCTTAAGATCTAACAGCAATTGTATTCCTAGGTTTTGGACTTGCTTGAGACCTGTCGCCCCTTCCTTTCTTCCACTTTCTCCTTTTTTTTTTTAAAAGGTTTTTATTATGATATTATTTTACCTTGGAGATAAAAAATATATAGTAACTGAAAAAATAGCCCCTCCCCCAAAGTACATATTTCCAATGTATCCCCTTTTAATATCTTCATACAAAAAAGAATATAAAATACATTATTGATAGTCAGTGAGGCTCTATATCATAAATAAACTATTTCTTTTTTTTTTCTTTCTTTTTTTTAAATTATACTTTAAGTTTTAGGGTACATGTGCACATTGTGCAGGTTAGTTACATATGTATACCTGTGCCATGCTGGTGCGCTGCACCCACTAACTCGTCATCTAGCGTTAGGTATATCTCCCAATGCTATCCCTCCTCCTTCCCCCCACCCCACCACAGTCCCCAGAGTGTGATGTTCCCCTTCCTGTGTCCATGTGATCTCATTGTTCAATTCCCACCTATGAGTGAGAATATGCGGTGTTTGGTTTTTTGTTCTTGCGATAGTTTACTGAGAATGATGATTTCCAATTTCATCCATGTCCCTACAAAGGACATGAACGCATCATTTTTATGGCTGCATAGTATTCCATGGTGTATATGTGCCACATTTTCTTAATCCAGAAAAATGTTCATCATCACTGGCCATCAGAGAAATGCAAATCAAAACCACAATGAGATACCATCTCACACCAGTTAGAATGGCAATCATTAAAAAGTCAGGAAACAACAGGTGCTGGAGAGGATGTGGAGAAATAGGAACACTTTTACACTGTTGGTAGGACTGTAAACTAGTTCAACCATTGTGGAAGTCAGTGTGGCGATTCCTCAGGGATCTAGAACTAGAAATACCATTTGACCCAGCCATCCTATTACTGGGTATATACCCAAAGGACTCTAAATCATGCTGCTATAAAGACACATGCACATGTATGTTTATTGCAGCATTATTCACAATAGCAAAGACTTGGAACCAAAACTTTCTCCTTTTTGAAATGGGAATATCTATCCTATGCCTGTCCCTCAGCGTATTTTAGAACATATCTCTTATCCTGTTTAAAAGGTTCACAGTTGGAGAATTGTTCTCAGTATAAATTATACCTCACTTCACCTGCAACTTATTTAGATGATATTTAAATGAGACTTTAATGCTAGAATGAGCTAAGGCTATGGGGATTGTTGGCAATTCATAGATCATCAAGGCTGCCACTCCTAGTACTGACCTGGAGAGCAAGGCTGTTGGGATGGAATGAACATATTTTTGCCTAAAAGAAGAACTTAAATTCTGAAGCATCAGCTGAGGGAAGACTATGGACTAAATTGTGTTCTGGCAAAATTCATGTGTTGAAGCTCAATCCCATGTTTCTGTATTAGAGACACGGCCTTTAAGGAATTGATTAAGGTTAAATGAGGTCATAAGGATAGATCCCACATGTAATAATACTGGTTCCCTTATAAGAAAAAGAGGAGGCACCAGAGCTTTCTCTCCACCATGTAAGGACATAGTGAGAAAATGGCCATTTACAAACTAGGAAGAGAACCATCCCCAGAGCTCAGCCATGTTGGCTCCCTGATATTAGTCTTCCAACCTCCAGAACTTTGCTGTTTTTAAGCCATCCCTTTTATGATGTTTTGTTGTGAAAGACTAACCTGGTTAATGCACTTTTCTTTAGCGTTTTAGACTTGGTTTCCTTTAGTTTTTCTAATGCATTTAACATAGGTGATGCAGTATTTATCTGGCTAGTCCAAAGTCTGGGATTCCTCAGAAACAGATTCTATTGACTTGTTTATTTCTTAAGTATGAAATATATTTTGTTGTTTCTTTGAATGTTTTATAACTTTTTGTGGTTGTTGTTAAAAACTGGCTTTTTTTTTTTTTTTTTTTTTTTTTTTTTTTTTTTGAGACAGAGTCTCGCTCTGTCGCCCAGGCTAGAGTGCATTGGCGCAATCTCGGCTCACTGCAAGCTCTGCCTCCCTGGTTCACGCCATTCTCCTGCCTCAGCCTCCCGAGTGGCTGGGACTACAGGTGCCCACCACCACGCCCGGCTAACTTGTATTTTTAGCAGAGACAGCGTTTCACTGTGTTAGCCAGGATGGTCTCCATCTCCTGACCTCGTGATCCGCCCCCCTCAGCCTCCCAAAGTGCTGGGATTACAGGCGTGAGCCACCACGCGCGGCCAAAAACTGGACATTTTAAATTACTAAATACTCTAACTCTGAAAGACAGATTCCCCCAGGATTGCAGCTGCTTATAGTTTTTGTTGCTCTTGGTGTGCTTCAGTGATTTTCCTCAACAAATTCAGTAAAGTCTGTGTTATTTTAGTTTGTAGGTCCACTGAAGTCTCTGCTTGCCTAGCCTAGTGGCCATCTAATGATTGGACAGATACTTCTCTAAGTGCCTAGATCCAATAAATATCCCAGGCTTTGCCAAGAAACTTTGTATGTGTTGGGTCATACCACCAATAGACAGGCAGTGTTTATAACTCTGTCTTATCCTTCACTATCTACTTGCGTAGAACCTCATGGTCAACAGGAGGTGAGACCTGAGGGACTTCAAAGTTCTCTACTGTGTATGTCCACAACCCTGATTATAAGTACAACTTGACAATTATGCATGACTTTCTAGATTCCCAGGAATATTTTGTACATTTTCAAAGTCTCCTATGGACATTTAATTCCCACATCTTAATTTTTAGATTTCTTATCAGCATCTTGTTTGCCCCAATTATTGTCACTGTTAGGCAGTTGCATTATTAAACAATTGTCATTGATCATTTTTCAGTAATGCCCCTGTGAAAAAGACAGTTTACACTGAGAAAAGTCTAATTTAGGTCAAATAATGACAAATCCTGTGAATGAGGGTTCCTAGAGAATTACCAGACTTATCACATAATAGCCATGTTCTGAGAACAGTGTTTGGAGGATTTCCAAACCTGTGTTGTCTACTCCAGTGGCTGCTAGCATTCAGATTTTCACTACTTTCGCAGGGTTGTGGAGCTAGGAAGGAGATGAGAACAGAACAAGCTAACAGGCTTAATTCTTCCTAAAATTCAACTGTTCTTCCTGAGGTTCAGCTGTTTTTTCTGGAATAAATATTCCTTGGGTTATTGCAAGCTTTCTCTTATATTCCTTATATTCCAGGGTTCTGAAAAAGTTCAAGTTTTACACTTTTTTTTTCCAGAATTTGTTAATGCTCTTAAGGAGGAGTAGCTTTTAGAAGAGGCTTATTCCACCAACACCACTGATTTCACATAGCAATGTTTTCTATTTTCAGTGTGTATGTTTTCCTCAATTTTTTGTGTTTAATTTATTCCAAAGTATTTTGTATTATTGATGCAATAATTTTTCTAAATTTCAGTTTCTAATGGTGCATTGCTATTGTATAATACATTTAGTTTTTGTAAATTAATCTTATATCCTTTGACCATTCTAAATTTATTTACTAATTGTAGAGGCATTTTTATAGATAGGTTTTCAACACTCATAAGTAGGTCATCTGCAAATCATCCCAATTTTAATTTCTCCTTTCCAATCTATGTAATTTTAATTTATTTTTTCTTGTCCTCTTTTATTGGCTAGATCCTCCAGTTACAATATTAAATAGAAGTAATTAAACAGACTTACATGTTTTGTTCCAGATCTTCAGGGGAAGGAATTCTGTTCTTTATCATCAAGTTTGATGGTATCTTTGTACATTTTGAAGACATGTTTAGTAGGTTAAAGAAGTTATCTTCTCTTTTAAATTTTTGGAGCTCTTTTTTTAATTAGGTTGGTGTAAAAATAATTAAAAGTAATGGCAGAAATTGCAATTACTTTTACACGAACTTAATATAAATGTATACTGAATTATGTTTTCTTTTTGCATCTTTTGAGATGAACCTATGGCTTTGCTTTTTTAGTACATTGTTTCATCTGTTGTTGATGTTGTTCTGGATGTTTGTGGCATATTCTAGGTTCTTTGTATGTCTAACTAATTTTGGATCTAAATGTTGTGTATTTTACAGAGATGGATGTTAAATTTTGTCATATTCCTTTAAATATTGTTTGTGGATCTTTGATCTGAACACGCTTAAATTAATTGGAGTAGTTTAACATTTTTCAGCCTTTTATAGAAAACCTTTTCCAGGATGAGTCAAGAGAAACTTTTAATTACAGAAGTGATACCATTCCAAGGCTCTACCTTTAGGAATAGATTAAAATTACATAGATGAGTATAAAATATCATTCTGGTTTGACATGAAGTTGCTTATATTGCCTTACGTTTTAAGAAGTCTTTCAACTCTGACTAAAACATAAGCTATTCCCAGCCCAGTGTGAACTCTGGAAATGGTTCTGCCAACTGCTTTTCAATGGTTCTTTCACCAATCTCAGCTAGTTTGGTCTCATGCATGCACAGATCAATATTCAGCTAAAGCCTGGAAGAGTTCCCTTCTACACAGCACCTTTTCTCTCCCTCTGTTCAACACTCTCTTCTCTGATAGTTTATGTCAAGTGCGTCCGTGTGAAGAGACCACCAAAACAGGCTTTGTGTGAGCAACAAGGCTGTTTATTCACTTGGGTGCAAGTGGGCTGAGTACGAAAAGAGAGTCAGCGAAGGGAGATGGGGAAGGGGTTGCTTTGTAAGAGTTGGGTAGGAAAATTACAGTAAAATGTGGTTATCTATTGTTAGCAGAGGAGGGGGTTACAAGGTACATGGTGGGGAGATCATAATGAGAGACAGGACTAACTGGATTTCCTAGGTGGACTAAGAATTCCTAAGCCTAACTGGGGAAGGTGACCACACCACCTTTAAACATGGGGCTTGTAACTCAGCTCACACCTGACCAATCAGGTAGTAAAGAGGGCTCACTAAAATACCAATTAGGCTAAAAGCAGGAGGTAAAGAAATAGTCAAATCATCTATCACCTGAGAGCACAGGGGGAGGGACAATGATAGGGATATAAACCCCAGACATTCAAGCTGGGAGTGGGCAACCCCCTTTGGATCCCCTCCCATTGTATGGGAGCTCTGTTTTCACTCTGTTAAATCTTCCAACTGCACACTCTTCTGGTCCGTGTTTGTTCTGGCTCGAGCTGAGCTTTCGCTCGCCGTCCACCACTGCTGAATGCCACCGTCACATACCCGCCACTGACTTCCACCCCTCTGGATCCGCCAGGGTGTCTGCTGTGTTTCTGATACAGGGAGGCGCCCGCTGCTGCTCCTGATCGGGCTAGAGGCTCGCCATTGTTCCTACTCGGCTAAGTGCCTGGGTTTGTCCTAATCGAGCTCAACACTAGTTGCTGGGTTCCACGGCTCTCTTCCATGACCCGCGGCTTCAAATAGAGCTAGAACACTCACCGCATGGCCGACGGTTCCATTCCTTGGAATCCATGAGGCCAAGAACCCAAGGTCAGAGACCAAAGGCTTGCCGCCATCTTGGGAGCAGCCTGCCACCATCCTGGGAGCTCCAAGAACAAAGATCCACCTGTAACAATAAGACTTATTGTCCAGAAGAAGAATGTCACAAGGTCGATTGATCAGGTAAGGTAGGGCAGGGACAGTCACAGTGGTGGAATGTTGTAATGTTGGTTAATCAGTTAAGGCAGGAACTGACTGTTTTACTTCTTTTGTGGTTTTTCGGCTGCCACAGACTTGGCTCCTGCAGGCCATCTGGACATATATGTGCAGGTCACAGGGGTTACAATGGCTGAGCTTCGGCTCAGAGGCCTGACAGTTTACTCCATAAATTCTAGTTGCTTTGATTTCCCAGCTCTTTCGGTTTTTGTCTCGCCTATTCAGCAAGGGTGCTGTGTTTAGGTTCCTATTCTGTTTGACCTAGAAAATGAGGTCAGGCACGGTGACTTATGCCTGTAATCCAAGCACTTTGGGAGGCCGAGGAGGGTGGATCACCTGAGGTCAGGAGTTTGAGACCAGCCTGGCCAACATGGCGAAACCCAATCTCAACTAAAAATACAAAAATATTAGCCGGTGTGGTGGTGTGCACCTGTGGTACCAACTACTTGGGAGGCTGAGGTAGGAGAATCCCTTGAACCCAGGAGGCAGAGGTTGCAGTGAGCCAAGATTGCGCCACTGCACTCCAGCCTGGGTGACAGAGTGAGACTCCGCCTCACAAAAAAAATAAATAAATAAATAAAAGAAATTGAACGGTACACTGGAAAAATTGTTGGGTTCACTTTAATAGTTTTTCCTTCTTTACCACTCCTGGTTGCATATCATCTATTGTTCAATGTCTGAAAGTTATTGTTTATATTTTGCTATTTTCAAAAAGTGAGGGTAAGTCAATTTCCTGTTAATCAGTTGGCAAAAGGGAAAATAATCTTTAATTGTGTTACTAACCACATTTCAACAATTATCTGACTCAGATTTACTTTATAGTTATTTCCTGAAACTCTCATGCCCTAAAAAGATTAACAGTAAATTTACTCCAAAAACCCTAAATTGTTAAAGGGTACAAAAAAGTAGTTAGAAAGAATGAATAACACCTAGTATCTGCTAGCACAGCAAGGTTACTAGTCAAAAAGAATTTAATTATCATTTAAAAATAACTAAAAGAGTATATAATTAGATTGGTTGAAACATACAGGATACATGCTTGAGGGGATGGATGCCCCATTTATGCAATGTGAAACATTGCATGCCTGTATCAAAATATCTCATGTAACCCGCGACTATATACACCTAGTATGTGCACACAAAAAATAAAATATTTAAATTTTAAAAAAGCCCCAGGGTGATTTTAGCTTATGTATTACTTTCAAAAACTATGTGGCATGTCTCTCATAATGTCTATAGTGAAGGCAATGGAGCAAAAATAGGATTGAAAACAAGGGTTAGGTTAGTCAAAGAAAAGTGAGTGCTAAATTTCTTAAAAGCTATGACAACATTGCTGAAGAGGTCATGAACTAAAACTAAAAGACTAGCTGATCATTCAAGAGAGTAAATGATCACAGCTCAATGAGATTACTTAGAAGTTCAGGGAGAATTAATTTAAAAATTAACAGGCATACATAACCCAGTCTAAAATTATATTCAAAATTTTTGCTTTTAAATATTACAGAAACTTCAATAGTTAAAACTATTAAAAATATTCATGAAAAATATCAAGATGACATGGAACTCCGAAAAATGCAAATGAATAAGTTACGTTCTTACATGCCATTTCCGTGGAGTTGTGTTTCTCTGGACTGAATACCTATCTGCCAGTGCAAATCAAAGACTAGTGTTATTTTAAATATTTAAATGGTGTCTGTTTTCCAAGGTACAATGAACAATTTGAATCACAGCATTAAGGACATTTCTTATTTACCAAGTGCATGAAGAAAATGAAAGTTCACATTTTAGAGGGAAAGTAAATTCACACCCCAATGCAATGTCTGCTGCCATCCTATGATGTATTTTACATGGCCATTTCCTGCAGTTACTGGTATTCCCTACTGCTAAAGTATGAACACATTTTTGTATCTTTCCGCTTCCCATTGTGTGCTTCATCTCCAGATTTTCACTATGCTTCAGTTACTTATAGGAAAAAATTCAATACCATGATAAGCTGATTTCATAGTTAGAGGTAAACAGAGTACTACAGAAAGCTATTCTGCACACCAGGACCATGTGAGGTTCTTGAATTGATGTTTCTTACAAAATTGTACCACTTAATTCACAAAAGTAACTTAAATACAAGGCTTAATGCTTTTCACACAGGAGGGGTTTCACAAACACTTGCGGAGTTGAATTTTCTACTGAAAGCAATGCTATGTAGTGAAACAAGCTCAGAGGTAGAAGGGAGTTAGAGTCTAGCTGCAGTTTTAAGTGGCTAAGAGGACTTGATAAAGTTGAAAAGTTGCTTGACCTATCTTCATTTCAGTTTCCTTTTTTCCAATAGAAAGAAGCTGACCTGAATCACCTCTAAGATTTTTAAAAATCATTCTAGGAATACAAGAATATGCACCATTTAGATGAATAAACATTTATATGTGTCTGGAGAGGAATAAACATTTATATGTGTCTTGAGATGAATAAACATTTATATATGTTTGCAAGTAGACATTTCTATGTTTCACATGCAAATGTCTATATCTCTTGCCCCAAACACAACTACAATAACTGCTTCACTTAGAAATTTCTAGAAATCTTCGAAGGTATTTCTTTGCAATCCACTATTTTCTTCTATACCTGTTCTCACTCTCAGACTTACTAATGTTCATGCCAATACGTCAATGCCACTCAAAGTTATAGGCAATATTTCCAACATTTCTGTTAGTTAACACTATTAGGTCTCTGAGGCTGTTGCTCCCAAAGGCCCATAGAGATTTCAGCGACACATTTCTTTTGCTGATTTCTTTTAGTATTTCTCAGATAAACTTTCCTTTCATATAGGAATCAGAAATAAATCTTTGCTAAGAGGTTGAGAAGGCGCCCAGAATAATACAATTTTTCCCAGTATCATTCTCTAACTTACCAGATGACTTCTTAACTCCTACACAACCATGAAGGAGCTGCACTACTAATTTACCAGACATGCCCATGTGTCTGTATGCTGGAGTAAGCACAATTCAGTTTTTTTTTGTTTTGTTTTTGTTTGTTTGTTTGTTTTTGTTTTGAGACAGTCTCGCTCTGTCACCCAGGCTGGAGTGCAGTGGCGTGACCTCGGCTCACTGCAACCTCTGCCTCCCGGGTTCATGCCATTTTCCTGCCTCAGCCTCCCGAGTAGCTGGGACTACAGGTGCCCACCACCATGCCTGGCTAATTTTTTTTGTATATTTAGTAGAGACGGGGTTTCACTGTGTTAGCCAGGATGGTCTCCATCTCTTGACCTCGTGATCCGCCCGCCTTGGCCTCCCAAAGTGGTAGGATTACAGGCGTGAGCCAACGTGCCTGGCCACAATTCAGTTTAAAGTCAGAAACTATGCTAAAGATGTGCTCAAAGCAGACTGGGCCTTTTCATTCGGTAAAATGCAAATTTTCAAAGTGCATGTAGATTTAACAAGATAGGAGATAACTTAATTAGCAACAACTGAAGTATTTTCATTCTCTGAGTCACATCAGGTGTGACCTTTCAGTTTACTGCTTTCCACTGGCCTTTTCAAATACAGAAGCTTATATGTAATGTGATCTTTAGCAGCAGCAAAGACAGGCACTCTCATAGGAATGAGAATAGGCAGTAGCAGGTGCTTTGTCATTCATGGTGGTAGCCTTGTTACAAATCACAAAGTAACTGGCATGGCATGAAAATCTAAATGAGCAAAACCTGCCCTATTCTTGGTAGTATATGCAAATAGTTATTATACACTCTAAATTCTTATAAAATGGTTGTTTAAAAATTGATAGTAATTGTTTTCTATTGCTGAAATAAAAGCCCCTAATCATATTTGCCAGATGTACAATGGTGAGCTCTCTAAACGTGCACCCTCATAAAGGTGAGCTATCTTATTTTAACTTCTATCTTGTAGAAGCTTTTTTCTGTGTGTTTCAACCTGGGATACATGATGAGAATGTCTAAGAATACGCTGAATTGAGACTTTTACCTATTTTTTGGTAAAACAAATTTTTTATCTCTCAATAAATATATTGATTTTTTAAACCTAATCTCTACACTTTATTTTTGTATGTTTTATACTATCTCAAATATTTTTCCTGGTGAAATATTCACATTAATGTTTTAGCTCCAATAGAAAAGCCTCAAATATTCTTATCTTTATATTCTAGGAAACTAATTAATATTAAAAATGTAATTATTGTACTTTATGTTGCGAAGAGATATAACAAAAAAGAAATAAAAAAAGCACGGAGATTTTAGTTCGTAAATTTAACTTTATAAAATTGTAAAAGAAATTATGTTCTTTGTAAGGTAAACTTAAAAGTTAGTGTGTTCTAATTTCGTAATAAATGTCTATAAAAGTAAACTTTAAAAAGTATTTTTTAGATAATTAAGGAATGCCTAAGTAAGTGTAGATGAACAATTAGTACAGAAACCTTTTTCTTTTGTATAGAATTTTATTTTTTCCTTCAAAAATAGGATATTCATGTTTTGTTGAAATGAAAACTCTCTGATCATTGAACACTATAATGCCAATACCACTTGCAAATCTTATGAAGAGAAGGAACATGGCAACATGCTTTCTTTGTGGTGTCAACAAAAGACAACTATCGGAGGAAAACATGCATTCAGATGACTTTACTATGATTTTTAACTGTAAGTTTTCATTAGAGCTTTCTCTCGTGACAATACGAGTGGGACAAATGCATGTCTGTTAAATAAATCTGCAGAAAAAATGTTCAGAATTGCTGCATTTAAAAAATAAATATCAGTACCAGCTAAATAGTTTAGAGTAGGCAATTAAAATAATGCATGTTTTGGTATGGAATAAGTGGTCCTGAATTGTCCATTTTGCTTGTCTACATTGACTAAATTACCTTAAAAATTTTTTTTAAGTAAAAGGAGGTTGTGTGATCATCATTCCACTCTACATGTGTACTTAGATGAAGGTTGAAGTAAGGTAGAAAGGAGATATTTTAAAATCTAATTCTAAATAGATTAAAAATAAATAAAACTTGTTGAATCAGGGTTCAAAACTGCCTGACTTATTAAAACAATACTTTGGGTCTGTTAAGACCTAAAACATATTTTTCCCCTGAACACTTTGGCTTTTAATTTGCCAAGGCATGTTTTTGAAGGAAATTTAATCTTCTAATTTCTCATGTACTTATTCTGAAATCATTAAGTTGTTATTTTGTAAAATCTATTTGAATTTCAAGAAACCTTTTAAGGATTTTATAAAGAACTATTTTTTAAGCCACTTTTCTGAAAGCAAGATATTGTGCTTTTTTGCCAAGTACAAGTGACCTTGAACATAATAATTCCACATTTCATTGGAAGAATCCAACTAAAAATAAATTTTAAATTTGTTTTAAAGTTGGTGAAATCGTTTCTTCAGCCCTCAAACATCAGTGTGGATAAGGAGGAGAGATACAGGAATTTTTAGCCAGGTAGACTAATCCAACATAGGAGGATTACCAATTAACATTGCTCATAATTGTTAAAGAGAATCAGTGGACACATACTGCATTATTAGAAATTAATAAAATGTAGAAAAATCATGGCACCTTCCTGGAAATCTATATCTTAAAGCTCTAAGAGTTATTGCCACTCACTAGGCTACACTCTATATTTGGTTTATGAAGTATTTCTATATTTATCATCTGATGTTTTAAGATGTTATTCTTCAAGCTGAAAATGATATATTTGATTTTCTTTTATTTAGTTTCCATTTTATCCTCAAGGCTTATCTCAACTATAACATTGAACATATAACATTCCTTGTCTTATTCAGCCTTCTCTTCAATGAGATCCTATCACAATGGCATTGAGTAAAATTCAATTTAACAATAATGTTTCTTTTTTCCCCCTCTCTCTCACGTAGAATTGCTTTTAATCTCCTTGTAAATACTGTAACTTCTTTGGGGAGAGTCATTTTTATGTTTTACTGCATCTAGTACACTGTGGCTAATACTACTTACCCTCAATATGTAATTGAATCATAGTACATTCCCTATTTCAATAGCCAAGCTTCTTTCATTTTTCTTATGTTGGGATTATATCATAATTGTAATTTTCAATGAAATCAACATATAATGGTAAAATGACTAAAAGACAATAGGAAGTCTCAGTGATAAAACAAAGGTCCAAAGTTTCCAACTAGCCCACAAGAAGTTATAAACTAATTATGCTGAATAAATACTTTGCACAAAATTCTGGTGTTGGGGAACAGAATTGTAGACATTCCCCTGGCTGTTTCTGTAAAAGACAAGGCCCCTGGCTGTTTCCGTAAAAGACAAGGATTCAAGTACTGGTTCAGTCCCTACCCATATGACCTTGACCAAGTCACTTAATCTTTATTGGGCTTCAGTTTCTTCAACTATAAAATTAAGAAATTGGTCTGGATTTGCAGTTTTTCAATTTTTCCTGCTAAAAGCCCCAGGAAAGAGTTTAATTTCACCTTGGAGATGGTAGAGGAAGCTGAAAAGATAGAATTCTGGCCTTCCATTATTTTTATTTCATGAAGAACAATTCTAGCTTTCACCTGAAACATTTTGTTTGCCCATATGTGTTCACTTAAGAGACACGTGTATTTCAAAGCTAAAAACAAGTTCATATATTGTTAAAATGATTATCTGTAAAAGTCTTTTCTACTTTGAGGTCAGTTAATCTAGGCTTTTGTCTTTAACGTCAAGGAAGCTACTTCTTGAAATGTCCTATGGCTTTGGTCTCTACGGTCATTCCAAGCCTCCATGATCCCCTTTAAAGAAATCTCTACTTTCATGCAACAGAATCAGGAACAAGAAAGCTCACATAAGCCCCACAGTGAAATGTGCCTCTTTATTCTATTCTGAAAAAATAGAGTAAATCAATTGCTTATTCTTAATTTTTTAAAATCTATTTTTAAATGTTTTATTGACAAACTCTTTTAATTAGGCCTGTTTCTGTCCAATAGGTAACTTACCAGACTCTGTTAATTCCACTGAACCAAGTTGCTTCCCATTAAGGTACCTAGGGATCAAGCTGTAAATTTTAAGTTAAAAAGGAAAAAGTTTTCCATAGTTATTTCTCCATTATACATTTCTATTGCTTTTAATGTTGTTGATCTGCATTTGAGACACAAAGGAACATTTGTACCTTTCACTTTTTAAGTGAAATTTAAATTTTTTAACAAAAACTTGAGAAAGTACTATGCTAGTCTATACTTCATAAACTTACAATCCACAGGAAAAAAGCAATAAGAGTGAATCCTGTGAGTCTTTGTGTGGTTGAACATCCATTCTGCAATTCACAGACTTCTTCCTCTACTGAAAAATACATGGGGCATTTTTTAGGCTGTCATTGTATTTTTTCACCGAAAATATATTCACAGATGAAGACAAAATGTTATAAAGGTAGTGTAGAAATTCTTTTAGATGTTTTCTTTTCTTTTCATTAGAACCTGCCACATCCATTGATATATTGATACAGAAAGCAATGTGTTAAACACATACACACATGCATGCGTGCACACACATACACTCATAGCTGTCAGTGTTATTCTCATTGCAAGCTAAGTTTGTGGCAATAAAATCAATGACATTAAGCATAGAAAATATTAATAGCACTGATAATTATATCACAATCAATTAAGTTTATAGCTTTGAAAATAGCTTTTTATTAAACCTGACGGACATTAATATGACTTTGTGTTTGAAGAGATAACAAATCTGTTCAAGGGTGTTAGGATGGGAGGAGAATAGAATAAGAGAATCTGGCTGAAATTGTTTTGACCTAAAAATATGCAAGATAACACCTTAGGTGAATTTGGAGGTCCACGATCAGTAAAATGATGGTAATAAATTAGCCACAGATCTTGATGATCCACGAAAGGTGTAAAATTTCTACTGTTACTGAAACTTCTAAAGGTGGAACAGAAATGAAGTGGCAGTGATACACTGGAGAAGGTTGATTTGCAGCAACATCATTATTTAAGGCATCATTGTGCCATAGGACATACTCTAGACTGATTTCCAAGAGAGCAACTTTTAGGACAAGCTCTTTTACTAATTACCTCTTTAAATGTAGATAAACCTAGAGAAGTTCTCATTAAAAAAACAAAAAAGCATTAACTTTGGTTCTAGAATGCATTAAAAATCTTCAAGAGGACGTTTCAGGAATGCTAAAAGGACACTCAGTTCAGTATAGGGGATTTCTTTCAATGGAATTATGTATAAATAAAATGTGTTGCATTCCTAGTTGATAAGATTCCTTAGAAAGTATTCCCAAACCAGCAAAATGGCCTTTTACTGGAGATTTTGCAGTGTCTGATGGATATGTGCCAAAGATATTTTGCCTCTAGGGTTCTTTCAGAAACTGAGTCAATATAATCCTTAATTTTATCTCTGTGAGCTTCAATTTCCAGATTTGCAAAAATTAAATTCAATCCTCACTGTATCTCTAAGATTCCTTCCAGCTCCAAATTTATGTAATTATGATATAATTTATCATTTTCTATTGGGCATGATGACTTTATTTCTCCAAATAAATGAAGAGTAATCAATGTTAGACTGATAGTGCTATTGATTCAAATTGCTTTTGAGAGTAATGTGATATAGCATATAGTATGGACTTTCTTTTTTTATTTTTTTTATTATACTTTAAGTTCTAGGGTACACGTGCACAACGTGCAGCACTACTCACAATAGCAAAGACTTGGAACCAACCCAAATGTCCAACAGTGATAGACTGGATTAAGAAAACGTGGCACATATACACCATGGAATACTATGCAGCCATAAAAAATGGACTTTCTTTTTTAAGTGTATTTGCAGTCAAAGTTTTGTCAAGTCAAAGATAGGATAAGATATAAGTACTGCCACGAAGGAATAACTTGGAACCATCATTTTTTCTCTACACATACACACACGTCTAGTTTGGATGTAAAGAACACACAGAGCTCTGTAACATATTTTTTCATTTGGGTACAAACTTCAATTTGAAATTGAGGAAAAAGGTTCAAAATAGTAACAGTAATAATAATAAATGTCATTATCAGCAGTAGTCATACCTCTAATGATATTAATAATTAGTATTATTTTAACAGTAAAAAATCATTATTTAGCATTTACTATTTATTAGAAACTGTTCTATGCACTTTACATATGTTAATTCATTTGTTAATGAATACCCATGACAAGTCTGATATAGGTGCTAATTTTGCCTCCTTTTTAGAGAGAATAACACACAAAATTAAAAGAGTACCGTTTACTGTGGTTTACAATATGATAGGCTCTGTTAATTATTGTAAACGCTCCATATTTTGTTGAATTCTCACACTAACTATAACTAGTAGATAATGCATTTTCCATTTTATGGATGAGGAAACTGAGGCTCCTGTAAGTTAAATAACTTGCTCAAGTGCAATGACTAGATAATCATAAAGAAGCTATTTAGTCAAATCTATATAACTCCATAATCAGAGTTCTTAACTGCTATACTTGGGACTTCCCAGAGTAATTTCTTTTTAATAAATCTAATGATTCAACATCAGTCCAGTGGAGAAGATAAAATTATTAGCAAAAACATGTTTTATAAGGTTAATCACAACTCAAGCTTCTTCAGATGCCCATAAAACCATAAAACCACTTCACTTTTTAAGGTAAGGTGTGCATTTGATCCAAAGCTCATCATTCATAGTAAAACTGAACCACATGAAATTACTGATACATGATGCCTAACAACAGTGGACTCATAATTTGACCTAATTCACAGTCCTTTTAGCACATGTTGAACAATAATTTGCCAACTCAATTAAATATTCCTTGTTGATCGATTGACCAAGAGGAAGCACCCTAGCAGCTAATTTGTATATACATTTTTATTAAATTAGAATTTAGATTTCCCTGGCATTATTATATTTAATGGGTCATGACTTTAAAGCCAGACTTTGCTTATTCATTTACTATTCCTTACGTGAGAGGCTCCAAATTACCAAATGTCAGGGGCTTTAGAATTTAATAATTTCACCTCCTTGTGTCATCAGGCCCTATGTACTCAATATTCTTGTTATAACTCAGACATGGAAGTAAGCCCCAAAGGTAAACAATGAGAAGAAATAGGACAGCTACCTAGGGCTGTTCCAATCAGATGTTTATACTACAAGCTCCAATGATAGGAAAGCCCTCATAATTGATTCACTCATTACCCTGTTCTGGTTGTAAAGTTGCTGTCTGTCAGCTGTAAATCTTTCCCTCTATACTCGACTCTGTGGCTCTGAGACTGAGATACTGTAAACTACATTTCTTTTTCTTTTCTTTTCTTTGTTTTTTTTTTTTTGAGATGGAGTCTCACCCTGTCACCCAGACTGGAGTGCAGGGGCGTGATCTTGGCTCACTGCAACCTCTGCCTCCTAGGTTCAAAGGATTCTCCTGCCTCAGCCTCCCAAGTAGCTGGGACTACAGGTATGTGCCACCACACCTAGCTAATTTTTGTAGTTTTAGTAGAGACAGTGTTTCACCATGTTGGCCAGGAGGGTCTTGATCTCTTGACCTCGTGATCTGCCCTCCTCGGCCTCCCAAAATGCTGGGCTTACAGGCGTGAGCCACAGCGCCCGGCCCATTTCTTTTCTTTAGGCTCGCTCCTTCTTTGCTTCTGCCAGCAGGGGTGCTAGCTGGGACTGCAGAGCAGTAGGGTGCAGAAGGAGATGGTTCTTCCTGGCTTATTTTCTGATGCTATAAAAAATGATTTTAGCCAATGCTTTTCATCCAGCACTACCAGTTGACACCAGTAGAAATTGGTTCCAGTTTCCAGTTTCTTCTCCCAATCCCAGAACCAGCCTCCCAGAGATTCCTCAGAGGAAACAGCACAAACTGTGCTGTCCTTTTGCTCAGAGATCTGAGTCCCAGCTTCCTGAGGCCTTTCCCCTTAGCTTCTAAGTTCTAACAACTCCAAACTCTACCCTTTTAATTAACCTCAGTGCTAGAAGGTTTGCTATCATGACTATCTCTGTGCTCATTCAAAGTTCTGGTTTTGCTTTCGATATCCATGTAACCAATTTGCTATAGGGTATTCTGTTTGTTAAAATAACTAGTATGGTTTCTGTCTTCCTGCCCGATACATCCCAAATATTCTGACTAATGTTAATAAGATGTTTCTGGACCGGGCGCAGTAGGTCACAACTGTAATCCCAGCACTTTGGGAGGCCGAGGCAGGTGGATCACCTGAGGTCCGGAGTCCGAGACCAGCCTGACCCAACATCCTGAAACCCCGTCTGTACTAAATACGAAAAATCAGCTGGGTGTGGTGGTTCATACCTGTAATCCCAGCTACTTGGGAGGCAGGAGAATCACTTGAACCCGGAAAGTAGAGGTTGGAGTGAGCCGAGGTTGCACCATTGGACTCCAGCCTGGGCAACAAGAGTGAAACTCTGCCTCAAAAATAAATAAATAAACAAATAAGTTGTTTCTTTGGCATGTAGTTGTTTGTTTAAATCCTAATATAAATTGTGAGAATGACACCTAGGAGTAGATCGCATGTTTACTAGAGAGAAATCTGGTTGGTAAATAGTTAAAATTTGACAATTCCAATATTTTGTATCAATTTTGAATCATAGATTAGAAAAGAGAAGATATCAAAAAGAAATCAGAGAAAAGATACTCATTAAAGGCATACTCCACAATCAATTTTGAAAAGTTAGCTTTTTTCTGAAGAACCTCCAGGTTGATCTCACAGGTAACTTTATGCAGATAGAATATTATGTGCTGCATGAAAGCCTATGTTCTGTATGCCCACATTTGCATTTGGTTTGTTGAACAACTTTTTTATTTTTAAGGAGTAACCATCACCAAGTATTCCGGCTGGTGAACCTGGTTCGCAAGTCAATTGTTCGTAAGAGTGAGACCCTTATAGGTACTTTCAAACTGTTGTAAATTGAAGCATGGTTTGAGTCCATTTTTGCTGCCCCGTTTTCCATTTATCTTTCATGTGCCAGGGCATGTGGGGAGACCTTTTCTTTCTTTTTTTTTTTTAACCAAAGTGCTGAGCTTTCTGTTTGAAAGGCACTGACAGCCTAACTGGTTTTATGGTTGCTGTGCTTAAATAATTGGGTCACTACCCACTGACCTAAAATCTACTTTCTCACTAGGTCTTTCATAATAAGCTAAGGTCAACAGCTTGTTCAGCTGAGGTACAGGAATTCTACATTATCAGGATGCTTAACCTTTCACATGCTCTCACTTTTTCAGTCTTGTCACTTCGACTAGTAGACATTCATCCTGTTGCTTTCCTCTAATACTGATGTTGAAAGAGCTTTATTTCTGGATTATGTATTCTAATGTTACAGCTTTGCCGTCTTCACGTGTGAATTTGTGGTTGCCATTCCCTTGTTTGCATATGTTAAATGAATTTCTCTTGATAAGAAGTTAAAGCATGATAAAGGACTCCCTTTAAGATCTGGAGCTCGCTCCCTCTTTACCCTTAAGTTCTCTGGACTCCTGCATTATGTTCTCCAGCCACACACAAACTAGCAGCAATTTCGAGAACGGTTTTTGCTTTCCTTCACCCCCTCTTCTTAGTGCATATTATTGCTTCTTCCTGGAATATCACCACAACCCATGTCTTCTTTTCAGCAAACAACCGTGCTCCCGTTGGTGGAGAATTAGCCTAAGTACCCACTCTTCACTCTTCCAGTAAACATTTAGGATTCCTTTGGGTCCCCTCTTAGAGTTGCTAACCTAGCACTTTGTGTTTTCCTCTCTCATAAATCTTAGTTCAATCTGTTGTAAGTGATTTTAAGGCTTTCTTCAATTTAATAATTGAGTCTTACAAAAAGTAGATGATATGTGTACATTATGAACATATTAAAACCCACCAACAAAACCAAGAACTAAAATACTACCAAACCTTGCATTTCGTTACGTATTTTCACTTACACATCTCACTGGCTCACTTCTCAGTGATATCCACTATCTTAATTTTGTTTTGCATTTCTTACTTCATTTTTAAATCTTTCGATCATATATGCAGATGTCCTAAACATTATATTTTTAGTCTTCTTTGAAGATGGTATACATTTATCTGCATATATATGGCATATATATACACATATGTAATATATGTGTGCAAGTGTCTATAGTCTTCTGAAGTGTTTTTTAATTCAACAGTTTTGAGATCAACAAATATTTTCGCATGTAGTCCCAGAACCCTCACTTCTACTACTAAATTTGATCCTGTTGTGTAAATATACTAACATTTCTTTAGCCACTCTCCTGTTTATGGACCCATAGGCTATTTCTAGTTATATAATACTGCAAGGAGCAGTGCTAAACTAAATATCCTAGTACACATACCCAAGATCCTATTTAAGGTGTGTATCTACAAGGGAAATTTCTGGGTCACATCATGGGAAAATATTTAACTTTCCAAGATACTATCGAATTTAGTGCATATGAATTTTAATTGATCCACACCATTTTTAACATTTTGTGTTATCACACTTTATATTTGGAAATGCGGTGGCTATAAAATGGTATCTCATTTTTTTATTCCTCTGATTCAGATAAGTTTGGACAACCACAACCTATTTTATAATTATTTCTCATTTGGATTTTTCTCTTTGTGTTTATATCTTTTGCATATTTTTTTCTATTGAATTTTTGTCTTTTTTTCAGACTGATTTGTAGGGTTCATTTTAGACTATTCTATTTATTAGTTTCCCTTAAAATAATTTTTCCAATGTGTAGCTTGTCTTTCTGCTTTTTTATCATGTTTTTGAGGTGACAGAATTTATAATTTTCAAGTGATCAAATTGATCTACTTTGTAAAATTGTACTACTAGATTTTTGTAATTTTAATTTAGAAATTACCTCTTACTACAAAGGATACTATTCTTTTATTATTTTCTGTAAGGATTTAAATACTTGTACATACTTTTAAGCACTTTGATTATCTAGCATTAATTTTTGTATATGATGTCAGGAAATAATTCAATTTCCTTTCTTTTTTTCTTTTTTTCCTATAGAAAACCAAGTGTCGCAACACAGTTTTATTGAGTGGTTCCATCTTTCTCAGTGATTTTTAGTGTCCCATCAGGATTTTGAAAATATATGTCTCTATCAGAAGACTTTGTTCTATTGTACGTTGATTTCCTGCTTCTTTGGCAATAACATGTTACTTTTTTGTTTTTAATGTTTTGTAGTTTCACTGTGAATTGATCTAGCCTGGAGTTTTTAAAATTTATTCTGCTTGACATTCTAAATCTGTGAATTCATATCCTGTATCAATTCTTGAATATTCTCAATCACAATTTCTTCTAAGATTGCTTCTTCTCTATTTTATTTATTCTAATTTTTCAGGACTTCCCTGTCCCTGGATAGATGGTTCTTACATGGCCAAAAAAATTACTTAATTTTACTATAAAATATATCCACTTCTCAACTAGTAATCACATAATATCTAGCCAATGACAGTCATTAAAACTCATAATTCTTAGCAAAATTAGACTTCTTCTAGGAATGGAATCTAAGTTTGAAGGCTTGTGATAGAACAGGGAGATCCATGACAGATTTCTTCTTGCTTTCCTCTACCATCTCTATTTATTGCTGCTATTGTTAATTGCTACTATTCTGTTAAATAATAGTAAGGGAATACGGCCTGTGTTTACATGGTTAGAACAGTGTCATCTGGCACCAAGGTCCTCTGGGTGACAGATGAGTAATTGCTGACTTTCTCTAGTGTGTTGTAGGGACTGCAAGATTCTACTTCCTTGATGTTAACATCTCTGTTCTTGCAGGCTGTACATGACTTTTGCTCGTTTGTGGCTTTCTGCCCATTAATGCATAATGAAATTTTCACTTTGAGATGGCACTGATCCTCTCTTATGGGTACATTTAATACATAAAGAAACTCATTCATCTTTGTCCCAACATCAGCAAATGTAAAATTTATCCTCCAATATAGCTTTTGCATTCTGTTTTCCTAATAGACAGACAGTTACAGCTCAAAAATGTTGCCTTTAATATTCTTTCATTTATTTAACAAACTATAATTGAACATCCTTTGTGTATATGTCAATATTTTAGATTCTGAGGTTATAACAGTAAACAGAAAAACCTCTGACCCTGCAGAATGTATATGCTATTAATGAAGCAACCAAGAACTGAAATAATCTGTAAACTTATAATATATAAGGAACTAAGAAGTCCTATGGAGAAATACAAAGCAGTGAAAGGTAAGTGAGAATAGTAGGAGTAAATATGTTGTTTGCTGTTTTAAATTTGACATCCAGTGACATTTAAGCAAAGATTTAGATAGTCTCCTAATATTTCCTAAACACCAGGAGATACATATCCCTTGCATTTATATTCACCTGGTTTAAGATGAGGGGGAAATATCTGACTTCCAGGGATGAAAGTGAGGGTAGACTAGAAAGCACAGAATTTTGACAAGTTTTTCCAAATTGATATTCTCTTTTTGAATCCTTAACTCCCACCACTTTATAGACTGGACAGAGTGGCCTCTGAAGTTGATAGACGAGTTTTATAATTCTTAGCATATTCTGTGTTCTTCACTGGTAGCCTAACACCTAATATATTGTTTTCTGCCTTTAGAACTTCAACTGAAATTAAGCAGAAATAATTCTCATTCCAATTTCTGGTTTCAGAAACAAATTTTAGAAGTAAGGGAAAGTAGATGTTGAATAAGGAGTTGAATAATCTTAGGAGGCAGACAACTTAGTTTTAGTTTTAGAGACATACATACTCATAGTTACTATGAAAAACTGGGCGTGCTAGTCTCATATCTCTTTTAGCATATGTCACCTTTAAGCCATGCACCACACTGAATCCTGAAAATATAGAGGTGAATAAATACAAGCATAGTCCTAAATCTTGGAACTCCAATCTGATAAGGAGATGTGTACACGAAGCAAATAGTTATAACGCTGATGAACATCTCAAAGGAAAGCCTGGAGTGCTATGTGTATATGGAATATAGCAACTGGGCTTTTTTGGGGGATGTCAGGGAATGCTTTGAGGAAATTACATTGAAGCTGTGCCTTGAAGGTTGTGAAGGAATCAGGGAGCTATAGTTAGCTATGGGAGTGCTACTTCTAAAATGGAGACAGCCAGGGACATGTAGAGGAAGAAATGAACAGGATGCATTCTAAAGGGCAGAGGATAAAATCATAGTAAGATAGATAAAAAATTAATGGCAGAAATAACAGCAATATGTAAGATATTTGGAGCCAATGCAATGAATCAGGTTGTGGAATGGAACAAGATTCAGAGAGCTTACCCAGTTTTAAGTGTTAGTAATAAATCCAAAGATAAAAGCATTAAGGAGGCACTCCACGAGACAAATACCAGATAAAATAGGTGTGCCTGCAATAAACTAATTTTGTAACACTCTCATCAAGGAGGAGATCTGAACTATTATACACAACTTCCCAGACCCTGCTTTCCTGGATTGGATATACCTTCTCTGTTCCTGAATAAGAGACGAGGTTCTTAAGTAAGTTTTGTGAGTCACTTCACACAGTATGGAGGACTAGGTTATGAAACACACCCAAGAATGTTGTATACCTTGATGACTTAAGGTAGAAAATGACATAAATGACTTCTTCCAGTACCTTATAAATTCATAGATCATGTACTCGTTTACCATCTGCAATCCAAAACCAGGGACATCTGTGAAGAGCACTCCATAGATGTGAACTTTCCTTCTACAGAGTATCATAAGTATATGTCTCCCAGATTCCCAGTTACTATGTTTCTAAGGAGATTAGACTAGGTTACCTGCCTACTTTTTCCTTGAAAGCATTTGCTTAGTAATCAGAAATGGAAGAGATTACAGGTCAGTTGCTTTAATTATGTCTTCTCCAGGTGTGCATAGGCATTTCCAGTTTTTGTTTTTGTTTTTTGATACATTGTAGAGTCTTTTAATAAAATGTCCCCACTCCCAGACTGAGACCAAAATCTTGAGTGAGCAGAGGTAGCCTTTTCATTTTATAATTTAAATCTTGAGTGAGCAGAGGTAGCCTTTTCATTTTATAATTTTTTAAGATCACAGCTTTCGTCAAATCTTTTGACAGTAGTATGCATGAGTAACTCCAGAAGCCCAGTTAGGTAACAAGAATATTGCATTATTTTCTTTAATTGAGGTCATTTTTGATTCTTAGTCTCCACTCTGGGTAGAAGGCAATAGTTTTAATCTTAGATGTTATTAGATTTACCTTAATTCCCTGAATCTGTGAATGTCCTAGGCAATTGATCCGCAGGAAAACAGTTCATGTGGCTACTTTTAAAATGCCTTTTGTCCAATCCTGTATAAGCCCTAAAGATTCTTATGGACCCTAGAAATATATGGGAGACTGTACTGTTCAGAGGCTGTACTGTTTAGCAATGAGTTAATTTTCATCCATGTGTTCATCTTCTGTCTTGCAGTTAAGTGAGGCCATATGTCACATTCTGGTCAAAGGGCTATGAGCAAAATGGACATGTGTCACTTTAGAGCTACACCCTAGAATACCAGGTCTGAGATGTCACTGTACTCTTTTCCTGCACTACATCAAACATGAAGCCAATGTTGAGATGGAAGAGCCTCTATTAGTTTGAGTTACAGACTAACTGTGTGAAACAGGGCTGTACACCATGTAGGATGGGTAGTCATAAATATTTCTTGTGACAGGCATTTGAGACTTAGAAACTTTTATTTTACTGCAGCTTGCCCCAGCCTCACACATTGATATGGTTTGGCTCTGTGTCCCCACCCAAATCTCATGTCTAATTTTAATGCCCATATGTCTGGAATGGCCTGGTGGGAAGAGATTGAATCATGGGAGTGAACTCCTTCCATGCTGTTCTCATCATAGTGAATGAGTTCTCATGAGATCTGGTTGTTTACAAGTGTGTAGTGCTTCCCACTTCACTCTTTTCCTCTTACTCTGCAATGTGAAGAAGGTGCTTGCTTCTACTTTGCCTTTCCATCATGACTATAAGTTTCTCGAGACTTCACAACCATGCCTGCTGTATAGCCTGTAGAACTCTGAGTTGATTAAACCTCTTTTCTTTACAAATTACCTAGTCTAAGGTAATTCTTTATAGCAGAGTGAGAACAAACTAATTAAGAAAATTGGTACCAGAGAAGTGGGGCATTGCTATAAAGATACCTGAACATGTGGAAGTGACTTTGGAACTCAGTAACAGGCTAAGGTTGGAACAGTTTGGAAGGCTCAGGAGAGGACAGGAAGATAAGGGAGGGTTTGAAACTCCCTAGAGACTTGTTAAATGGTTTTGACCAAAATGCTGATAGTGATACGGACAATGAAGTCCAGGCTAAGGTGGTCTCATAAAGAGATAAGAAACTTATCAGGGACAGGAGTAAAGGTCACTTTTGCTATGCTTTAGCAAAGAGACTGGCAACATTGTGCCCATGATCTGGAGATCTGTAGAACTTTGAACTTGAGAGAGATGGTTTAGGGTATTGGGCAGAAGAAATTTCTAACCAGCAAACCATTCAAGATGTGGCCTGGCTACTTCTAAAAGCCTATGCTCATTACATAAACAAAGAAATGATCTCAAAATAGAACTTATATTTAAAAAGAGAGCAGAGCATAAAAGTTTGGAAAATTTGTAGCTCAATCACATGGTGGAAAAGAAAAACCCATTTTCTGGGGAGAAATCCAAGGCTTCAGAAATTTGCATAAGTAAAATGGAGTCGAATGTTAATAGTCAAGACAGTGGGGAAAATGCCTCCAGGGCATTTCAGAGACCCTTGTGGCAGCCCCTGCCATCATAGGCCTGGAGGCCTTGGGGGAAATGTGGTTTTGTGGGCCGGGACCAGTGCCTCACTGATCTGTGCAGCCTCAGGACAAGACACCCTTCATCCTGGCCATTCCAACTCCAGCCATGGCTAAAAGAGGCTGAGGTACAGCTTGGGCCACTCCTTTAGAAGGTGAAGCTCCAAGCCTTTGTGTCTTCCACGTGGTGTTGAGCCTGTGGGTAAGAAGATAGCAAGGGTTGAGGTTTGGGAGCCTACACCTAGACTTCAGAGGATGTATGGAAATGCCTAGATGTCCAGGCAGAAGTTGGCTACAAGGGTGGAGCACTCAAGAAGGCCCTCTACTAGGTCAGTGATGGGGGGAAATGTGGGCTTGGAGCCCCCACACAGAGTCCCCACTGGGGCACTGCCTAGTGGACCTGTGAGAAGGGGGCCACCATCCTCCAGACCCCACAGTGGTAAATCCACTGACAGCTTGCACTGTGCACCTGGAAAAACTATAGGCATTCAACGCCAGCCTGTGAAAGCAACTGCAGGAGCTGTAACCTGCAGAGAGACAGGAGTGGAGCTGTCCAAGTTCTTGAAAGTCCACCTCTTGTGTCAGTGTGGCCTAGATGCGAGACATGGAGTCAAAGAAGAATATTTTGGAGCTTTAAGGTTTAATGACTCCCCTGCTGGGTTTCAGACTTGCATGGGGCCTGTAGCCGCTTTGTTTTGGCCAATTTATTCCATTGGGAATGGGATCATTTATCCAATGCCTATAACCTGATTGTATCTTAGAAGTAACTAACTTGGCTTGATTTTTACAGGCTGATAGGAAAAAGGGACTTGTCTCACATGAGACTTTGGACTTGGACTTTTGAGTTACTGCTGGAATGAGTTAAGACTTTGGGGGAATGTTGAGAAGGCATGATTGCATTTTGAAAAGTGAAAAGGACATGAGGTTTGGGAGGGGCTGGGCAGAATGATATGGTTTGGCTCTGTGTCCGCATTTAAATCTCATGTTAAATTCTAATTCTCATGTTGAATTGTAATTCTCATGTATCAGAGGAGGACCTGGTAAGAAGTGATTGAATCATGGGGGCAGACTCCCCCCTTACTGTTCTCATGATAGTGAGTGAGTTCTCATGAGATCTGTTTTTCTTTTAAAGTGTATAGCACTTCCCCCTTTGCTCTCTTTCTCCTGCTCTGCCTTGTGAAGAAGGTGCTTACTTCCCTTTCACCCTTCTGCCATGATTGTAAGTTTCCTGAAGGCTCCACAACCATGCTTCCTATATAACCTACAGAACTGTGAGTCAATTAAACCTCTTTTCTTCATAAATTGCCCAGTCTCAGATATTTCTTTGTAGCAGTGTGAGAACAGACTAATACACACATCTACTATACTGTGTATTTTTATGGCTGTGAGGATATGTTTCTAAGGTCCAATTATTCTATGGAATCATTTAATGTTGCCTCTGAAGCTTTTATCATCTTTCTGAATCTATAATGAGGAATCTGTCATGAAACTCCACCATTTGTGGAATGGACAGTTTTTAACACACTACCCAGCCTTGAAGGATATTGATTCTTAGTCTATCTCCAAGTCAATCCCATCTCTTCCTCCTAAAAAACTTCAAACATAATCTTTGTTTGCCTTTCCCTTTCAAAATGCACAAGAAGGTAAATTATCTTCTCATAACTTCTTCTAATTTTAAGAAACACATACCCTACACCTCTTTGTGGAATCATAGAAAAGAAGGCAAAAGAGGTTAGGGTGTTTTAAACAGAATAAAAACCTTTTCTCCCAAAGTTTCTGGGGAGCATAAAGGTTGTTCTTTCTGATTATTTTATAGCAGTAAAAACAAACAATGAATTTATATCTCAATAAATTTCACTGTCACACAGCTAGAGTTCTTGAAAACTTGGCCCTGAATCTTGACATCACCCAGATTCTATTTGATTTATAAGCATTAACCTTGATTGAATAAAATGACAGTGCACAGCCTTTAAAAGGAATTCTCTTACTATACTAAACATCCTCTATAGCTTTCACAACAAACTTTTGCAGATCAGACATTCTTAGGCAGGAAGAGAGAGAGATCTTTGGCCCCATCTCCTGACCAGCAGTTTTCCCTCTGTTTCTCATAGTTTTTCTTCCTTCCTTCCTGTTCAACATTTTCGTCATAAGGTGCTTCTCCTTTCTCTTTATTTTTCTTTCAAATATGTTTCTCTTTTTGCCTCTGTATTTGATGAACAACAAATGATAATTTATTATATACAGCTGATTTATAAAACGTATGCTCTTTATTATTTTTTTCAGGAAAAATTGACTATACTTAAGAGTTCTTTTTAATTTTAATGGACACACACTTCCAAAATAATTTTATTATTTTCTTTTCATAATTTGAGAAATATAAGATATTTATTTTGTAAAAATCTGGATGAGAGAGAAGAGAGATTTTTGCTATTAGCATCTGATTTACCCAGTATGGACAATTGGATTCATTATTATTCTTGGAGTATCTCCAAGGACTTGTCTTCTAAAAAGCAGTGCCCCCCTCTTTAAGTTATACTCTTTGTAACTGTGGTATTGTTGCCTGAATGCAATAGCTGTGCTTCAGAATCAGGCCAAGGCAGTGAGCAAAACTGTACATTAAAGAGCTTTTTATTTTTAGATCTCCATTTTCAAAGCTACTTTTTCCCCATATTTAAGAGTTCTGTTTGGTATTCACTGGTCACTCTTTTCAATAAGCAAATGAATTCTTTTTTGAGAAATTACACAAAAAGTTGGAATTAATTTCTTATTCTTCTTATTGAATTTTTAGAATTTTAAATTAATTTATAAAATAATTACTATGAAGATGCAGCAATGACTAAACGCCAAGAAGGTGCTATTGTTCTCAAGGGAAATTTGTTTAGTTGGAATCTGTTTCTGCACCTGTAAAATTGTAAAATTGGATTACATATGGGACACCTTCTTCGGCTGGAGTAAAATTGATTTCTAAGAGAATTGTTAACCATATTGATTTTATCAATGAAATTGGTGATCTAGAACACTGTGATAATTAGATGCTAGATATTAGAAATCAGAAAAGATTCAACCATGTATCCACAAATGTATTCACTTCCACGTGCTTATGTTTTATTTTTCAACAACTGCTTTTAATTAGGGAGCAAGCTTACACAAAACAACCTTCTGTCCGGAAGTGATGTACAGAATTGAATTTTGCTGACTTAATAAGTGTTGCTTTTTACAACGGAGACACAGTGAATCACTTAAGCATATTTAAATGAATATCATTCGTGCTAATACTTAGATGAAAAAATACTCACGGAATTATTTTATTTTCACTCTGTCTTTTCTATTCTTAGATTCAGGTTGCTTCATTCTTTTGATGTTGCCAAGATACTAGCATGCTTCATTTACTCTTTTTTCCACATTTGAGGATTCTTTTTGCACATATATTACTTAGATTCTGTAGATTCTGTCTTTACAACATATTTGTCAGTGATTGAGAGCAACATTTTAGCATTGCTAGACTAAATCCCATGGGGCAGTGGCTGTGTCTGTTGTGTTCACTGCTGTTTCATTCAAGCTGCAGATAGTTGCTGGCATAACATGATCATAATATATGTTTTTGACAAACAGGACTCAGTTTTGCCAATTTTTAGTCACTTTAATATTACATGCTACACATCTCCTTAAATATGTAGCTGTGGTCTTAAATCCAATGCAGACCACTCTTGGTTCTCACTGGTTTCATCGATTAGCTCCACCTGTTGTAGAATGCACTTCTGAGCTTATCATCTAAACTACTTGGCATTTGTTGATATTAAAATAAAGGAAATAATAATGGGTACTATAAATGCTCTTATTACTGTTAGCAAAATATTTTAAACTTTCCAAATTCTAGAATCATGGTGAGTTTATACTGTCTTGCCTCCTTGTGATTTCATTGGGCTTTGATACTAGTTCTGCCCAATAAATTTGAAGAGAAATGATGGACTGTAAGCAAGCATAGAATTAGCAGTGCTAGAATATCCAGAACTCTTTTTGTTTTTGCATTGCCACTGACCATAATCAAGATGGTGGCTGCTCTATCAGTCTAGATACCCGAGTGACTGTGATAAGAAGAAAACCTAAAAACCCACATTAGACAAGAGTGAGAAATAATCCTTTTCTCTATTAAGTAACTGTGTTTTGGAGTTGCTGATGCATAACATATCCTAATTGGTGCAGATAATTTACCGAAGTGTTAACATTTTAAATAGAGTGATTTAAAACTTTCATGCACTATGCAAAATACCAGTTTTTAATATTTGTGCCTTTATAATGAGTATTTTAAATGCTGCTCCAAATTGTACTTTTTCCTTTACCTATTCATTACTGCTTGTTTCACACTTCTCAGGAGTTAAAACTAACATTCTTCTAAAACTTTCATATTTCTCCCACTCTGAAATGTTTGTCCCTCATTGTGCAGCAGTTTCTATTAACAGAATGAGAGCTATGTCCTTGTCCTGAGAATAATTCACAATCTCTCCTGGCTGACTGCAAATCTGTGCACCAATGTTCACATGAACCTATATAGACAAACGGTCTAAATTTTATTAGATACATGCAGATAAACACCAGTCCACCTGTCATTAATTTTAGAACATGAACAGGGGCATTTTCATAAGATATGATATAAAGACCATTTTTTTTTGCATCATAGACTTTGTTTAAAGTTCTGATTAGCATACCTTCTCCAGGAAATCTTTCAATTGTGTTAGATATGTGTATAGTTAGATATGTGTATATTGGCCCCTAAATTCCTCCATTCAGAGCACATGCTGCCTGATAGCTGCTGAATCTGGCTTTGGAGACAATCCCTCTCTGCCTTTCTGAATTTTATGCCCATCATTCTTTCAGAGTAATCTTTGATCTTTTTAAACTGCAGGGAAATTCTGACAGAACTATTTTAAACATCTTTTGAATCTCTTCATATTTTTTTAATCAACAAAGTAGACAATGGAAGATAGTCATTGTCCTACTTTTCACTAAGAAGACATATGTACCAGATTTGTAAAATGCATCTGTAATGAAAAGAAAATGGGAGGTAGGGAAAGAAAACTTTTGTGAGTCACACCAACCCACTTCAGTGAGCAATATTACCTTAGAATGGTTCATATGTTTGTGTTTCTGTCTCTTTTAAACTATGACTTTAAATTATTGAAAGAAAAGGAAAATCTATCTTCTGATGCTTTATGTCCCCTTATTCTACATAATAGGGTTGCCAGATAAAATATAGGACTCCAAGTTAATTTTAAACTTCAGAAAAGTCAGGAATATATTTTTAGTATGAGTATGCTGAATGAAATATTTGAGACATATTTGTACTAAGATACTTAATTGCTTATCTAAAAATCGTATTTAACTGAATGTTCTCTATTTTTACTTGTTAAATCCAGCAATCCTAAATAGTAGATGAGAACACTTGACAGACCCAAAACCTAGCTTTTCTTACCAGTACTAGAAAATCTAGAGCCAGCAAACCAGAGGTTTCTAATTCCTTTATCCGATAGCTTTTCTTCATATCAGATCTGAATGTCATGATGGACATAAAGGCCTTGGAGAAAAACTATTCAGTTCAGCTGTCAGATCCACCACATACTAGCTTTTGGATTTAGGGAAATTTATTTATCTTTTCTGATCCTTGGTGTTCTCATCAGTGCAATGGGAATTAAAATAACATCCTGAGGATATACATGAAAATACTTAAGTTGACAATAATTATTGTTTCACAAAAATAGAAATTATGTGCAAGTCCTTTTTGTGTTCAAAGTCTTTTATGAAGGTTTACTAACATCTAAAGAACCCTCAAAAAATTATATTTTAATAATGCATTTCTTCACAATTTCAGAATATCAAGAATTTTCTGAAACCCAAGCTCCATGATGATGGAATAAATCTAGTGTCAATTTTACTTACATTTTAGAACTCATATTCAAAACAGACTCTATTAAATGAGGTTACCTCATAAACATAATAGATCTGCTGTGTTACCAAAGTAAAGCTATCATTTATTAACCTTGGGATCCCCAGTAATTCTTTCTTAACTTGTTCAAGCAAAAAGGATAGCGGAGCCAAGGCCCACAACTTGAGCTAAGTTAATGACATATTGTTGACTGATGTGTTCTCTAGAGGGCTTCAAACTCACTTAAAGCATTTTGCTAGCTGGACACCCATTTAATTTTCTTGGTACTGTATTCTGTGATCTGTAGCCTTGAACTTAAACAGTGAATTTTTCAGGGGTACTATACCACAAACTACACAAACTACCAAAAAAGAAAAACTCTTTATAAAATGCTCTTCCATTTTAATTGCATAATCCAATATGATTTTTTATTATGTATTATCCAAGTATACTTTGTCTTACCCAGTAATTTTTATTTATTATATAAATTTTAAAAATAATTCATGTGAATTGATTCTACCACTACCACTGGCCGTTAAAGAAAGTGAAGTATATAGAAACAAATATAAATTATGTATTTATTTGCAACCAATGCTTTATGCTTGAATGCCACATAAATTGCACAGTGAAGTAAAAAAGATTCAAAAGTTTATGTGTAATACTTTGTCTTTAAGATGTCCAGAGTCATTAACTAAAGGCCAGATCATTTTATATGGATTTTTAAGTCTGGCAATTCTCTACACGACAAGCGGCATTCCAGATGGATGTGTTATGTAAGAGGAACATTCTCCAGTTAGCAATAAAACTGCAAAGTAGCACAACTGCTTTATCTAGGCACATATTTTTATTAAATCATGTAAGAGAATTTTCATCCTCATATATTACTAGGAAATAACATTATTGAACTCAGTAAGGTTAAACAATTTTCCCAAGCTCACAAATTGGTAAATTTGCTGAACATCTTGTAACCTAGGCACAGTAACTCTGGATAGTACTTGGCTGTAGCAGCTGCTGCTGCTGCTAAAAGTCGGCATTTATTGAACACATACACAGATTGAAGAAGGAGTTTTACCATCTGCTTTTGAGGATGACTTTTGTCCAACTTCACAACAGTATGATGCGGTTGGTACCCTTGTTATATCATGTCCATTTTCAGAATAAAATAACTAGCTTTTTTTTAAAAAAAAAACCAAAGTAGCTTGTTCAAGCAAAAAGAATAGCGGGGCTGAAGCTAGGATTTGAAATACTAAAATTCTAAGGTTTATTACTTTGCATTTTTATATCTCTGGAAACATGATTTATCTTATGATCACTGTGCTTCAGACAACAAGGGTGACATAATTGTCATTTTTTGCCAGTAATTAAACTTGGTCATAGCCACCCTCAATGTCATTCCTTCAACTGAGTTATCTACATTGTTAAAACTACAGATGCTGAGTGTAATTGCCATTTAAAATGTCTTCAAAGAGATTGCATTATCCTATAGTTTAGTGCTAAAACTAAAAGTTACAGTTTAGACATTTTTTTCTTTCCAGTGTGGCACATAAAATAATGATGTATTTTATAATCCAGGCATTTAGATTTGAGAAAATCAAATAGATATGCTTGTATTCAGCCCCTCAAATAAGCATAATAACATTAATCATTCTCTAAATGTCTAAACTATTTTCCATCAATCTGGTAGTATATTACCCTGTGCAAATGTCATAAACATACACATGTTAATTATAATATTTAAAAGCAAACATGCATAATTAAACACAATAACACAATAGTGTGACATGATGGTTAGATATTATAGAGTATGGAGACCCTTGACAGAGGGATAAAATATTTTATCTTTAAAGATAGCTTTCTCCTGGACCATTTTTAGTTACGTACTACAAATGTTAAAATTAGACCAAGCTGTGAGTAGATTTTGTCAATTACACAAACGCCATGCCGTAATACACTTTAACCTTTCTTTGTATGAGCACAATAAAATTCAGAAGAGAAAGTATGTACTGAGAAGATTGTGTTCTTTGCTCCTCTTAGAGACTAGAGCACCCAGATGCATGTCTAGTTTTTTAAGGAGAATAAATTGACCTTAGAAATTAAGCTAATTAATTAGTCCCTCTTCAGAATTATTTTAGGCAGATTCTCAACAACAAAAATTCTCACATCACAATAAATACATAAATAAATAAATAAATAAGAAAAGGTTTTGGAAATACTAAATAGTTGCAAATCAGATGTGGTTTTTCTCTGACTTCTCTGCCTAGAAAATTTTATTTACAACCTCTCTCATTTTTACATTGCACTAATGATATATGTACGCTATTGATAATTAATCTAGATAATGACATTCCTGAATATGATGCCACATCTCTGGACACTGAAGTGTGTCCAACATGCCATTAAAATCCTATTAAAGCTTTATTTACCAGTTACAAACTAAAAATAAACATTAGTGGTACATAAGAGAATAACGATCAGAGTGACCTTGGTATGTTTCTTCTCAAAAGCCTAAGGACCAAAATAAGGGTGAGCTAAGACTGGAACATCAGGTAAAAAATTGAACTAGAAATCTTAGCAAAGAGCTGGACTCTTCATATTGCTTGTCTTTAGCAAATACGGTTTAGATGTTCCTGAAATGAAATGCACCGTCAGAAGAAAACTTCTGTTTTTTGTTTTGTTTCCTTTTTTTTAAAAAAAGAAATCATAGATATAAATGACTTAATGCCACATTATACATGAAAGTAATCTTTATGTGCTTACAGCCTACTACCTTAACTTTGAATATTATGCTTATTTCAGGAAGTTTTAAGGTTAAGTTACATTAAATACAGAGTAGGCAGTAACCATCCAGTGAATTATTAAAATAAGTTCCCAGGGATTTCTATTTTTTTTAAAGTTAAAGAATCATTGCAACAAATTTCAAGTTCTGTCTAATTCTGGAGGTTTATCCTCATCTTAGAGTGCTTGACAAACCACTATGGTGAGCTACTCAGTGTCTGTTTGCAGGGGACCAGACTTTTCTCTATGAAAGAATTAACCCTAAGGTAAGAAATAGCTAGATGTCATGAAATTGATGTAGAAATCAAGTACTGATCTTCAGGAGGTACAAAGAGTACTTTTAAGCCAAGCCGACTGGCAATTTTTGAAATGTGTTTTTTTTTTCTATTCTTGTCGTTGCATAACCAGGTCTTTGAGAAGAGGTGGCTGTTAAGTAAGCATAATGAGTGCTGTTTGATTAAGCCTTGAAATACATTGCAACCAAGCTTTTATCCTTCATCAGTCATGAAATTATATTACAGCATAAAAGGAATGATTGACTCTAGCTCTGCCATGGAACAGAATACAGCTTTGATGACTTAGGTGTTTAATGGGTTCGGTGGAAAAGTTGGAGAAAGTATTACACAGAGTAGCCAATTAACAGAGCAATAGATGTACCTGCTGTGACAATCAAAGTTGACAGGGAACTATTAACTATATGAAGCATTAAAGAGTAACAAGAGAAACCATGATTTTTCAGAAGAAGAGCACTGAAGAACGATGATAGTGCTCAGCAAAGAAACACAAAAATCCTCCAAAGCATATGCTGAGAATTCAACTAAGGACTTGGAAGAGTAGATATTTGCTGAGGATTAGAGGCCCTGGTCAGCAGATAAACACTGTGAGCCAACAAAAGTATGGCTTTGATATTAATGTGTCCTTATTTTTATTTATGAATCAGTAATATTTGTGTTACCAAATAATTTCAAGCCTTTCCTCTTCACAGCCCCTTAAAGACAGTAGCGTGTTACCTCCAAGTGTCATACTTATCACTCAATAAAACAACCCTTAAAACATTGTTAAGATAAGAATTGGTTCATATTCAGGGCTTCCTGCAGGAAACTGATGGTGTTTTGGGTCATGTACACATCTAGATACAAAATATAAAAGTCCAGATAAAAGTATCACTTAATCTATTATGTTCTTGACAAAATGCCCAGTGTACCAGGCTGTGGTCTACCAATGTAGTTCCCATGCAGCCTAGAAGCTCTCAAGGATGCCAAATGTTTATTTTCTGTGTACGATTTTCTGTCTTGGTTGCATCTTAAAGCTGCAATAACAAGGAAGAGGATATAAGATGCATATGTTATGCTCTAAAAGTAAAGGCAGCCGGCATATATACTTTTTCCATAGCAACAACCAATGCTCCAATTCTTCACTATGAATAGGGTGTCCAACAATTCAATTTGATTCTGACACTAACCATCCAGAGTTAGCTCAGACCTCACAAGTTAGAACTCAGTCACACAAAACTGCCCCCACTTGAGATATCAGTTGCAAGTCCCAGGGGCCATCTGTATTTTTGACCAACCAGCTATAAATTTGAGGGTTCACACAACTTCCTTCTCAAGTTTCATAATTAACTAGAATGACTCACAGAACTCAGGAAATTGCATTACTAAAGTTAACATGTTCATTATAAAGGAAACAGCTCAGGGACAGCCAAATGGCAGCAATGCATCTAACATATTATGGGGGTGGGAGTGGCACAGAACTTCCATGCCCTCTTCTGAGCACACCACATTCCCAGCACATCAGTGTGTTCACCAACCCAGAAGCTACCTGAGTCCTATCATTTCAAGATTTTTTTTTTATGGAGGTCCCATTACATACTCATGGTTGATTAAATCATTGGAAATTGGTGATTGAACTCAATCTCCAACCACTTTCCCCTCCCTGGTGGTCAGAAAGTGGGACCGAAAGTCCAAACCTCTAATGAGTACTTGGTTTTTCTGACCACAAGCCCTCATCCTGAAGCCCATAAGTCATCTCATTAGTATACAAAACGTAGTATTATGCCATTACTTTTAATGGCAAAAACCATAAATACTTTTGCACCAACCTAATAAATTCCAAGGATTTTAGGGACTCTGTGACAGAGACCAGGGGCAAAGACCAAATATTTATATTTTATTGTACCAGGGAAAGGAAGGAGAATTTTCTGCTATAGGAAATCAATGGGAGCCCAATGAAGCTTCAAATACTCTCTCTAAAGGCAGTGGGGAGCTCTATCCACTAAGGTCTAATACATGAGAGTGGTAAACCTTGAAACCTTGACGAGTTTATTTTTAACTATTACTCTCAAGTGATTATGAGTAAAAACGAAAGAGAATATTCTGAATATTGAAAATTGTGTCTTTCTAGACAGAGAAGGAGGAAAGATGGAAAGACAACTTCTTTTCCCCTCCAAGATTGAGTTAGCAGTAAGAAGAGTACAGAGTAGAACCTATGGTTACCATTTCAAAAGAAGAATCAAGAGGCAGAGTTCTGGGGCTATAACAACAACAACAACAAAGCAAAGAGATTATTCAAGGCTGTATATAAAAGGGGAACTGAGGAAAATCTTGTGTTCCAGTACAGAATCCTATGTGGGCTTCCTGTGGGCTTCTCTGATCACTTTCTAACTTCCTGTTCAATTCTGTCTTTTTTCTTTTCTTTTTTTTTTTTTGTCATAGTAGGATATTTTAATCATCAAAAAAGCTGAATTTCATTGTCAATTTAACCAGACTTAACACTTAACAACAGATAATGTTTTAACAAAAATATTAAACTTACTTCTGGCATTTTATGACCATCAAAAATGTCAGCCAAGCAAAGCATACAGAATGACTCCAGATTAGATATCACATACAAAACTCTGCAAAAAATTAGAGCTGATCCCAATAAAATACAAATCTGTAACCGTGCACCATGTTTCTTCTGATTTTTTATTTAACAATGGATATTTTGTGTTTTTTCAATTATCTTTTAGTCATGTTTACACTCAATCTGTGCTTTGTAAAAACTATTATTAAAATATTTACAAATTTCTACAAATCAAATCAGTAGATTAAGACTGAAAATAGTAATTCATTATTGAAAGAGGTGTTCTTAACCATGTTATGAATAACTATAAAATAGAATCTGAAATATAACTTCATAAAACAACAGCTATAAAGTTATTAGCTTAATACTGCACTTGTGAGAGTTATCTAAAAGATAAAAATAGCAAAATATAAAACACATTTATTGGCTGGATGTTAAAGGTGTTTGAAAAAATTACTTTTGGCTTAAATATATATTTATAATCCCTTCTAGACCAGATATTACAGCAATTTCTTTTTCTTATACATCTACTGGCCCAAAACTTTCATGTTGCTGAAAAAAGACAGCAGACAAGTATAAAAATTTCAAATATTCATACAAAATGGTCTCTACATAATTCATTCTTATTCTCAGAATTTGTTGGACCAACTTAAAACACCAGAAGAAATCTCTTAATGCCTCAGTGATTCTCATTTATACAATTAAATTACACAAAATATAATACAATAATAAAGAAAGGAAATACCTAAAATTAAGAATGTTAACTTTTGAAATACCCAAAGTATTGGTCCCAGAAAGAACTCTGAGTTGAGTAAAAGGAATTTTCTTTGACCATTTCCTTATGAGATGTCTGAAAGTAATGTTGTCTGCTCTTACATTGCTTGAGATGCCATTAAGAATTTCAGAGAAGCAGCGTATTCATTTATTTATTTACTTACTAACATTTGTTTGTTCCATGACTATAGAAATGAGAAACAAGAAAGATAGACAATATTTAAATTCATTGTAACTTTCATTTAAAGTTTTCCTTTTCTTCATTAGTCACAGTTGATTTAGAAATAGAGCCTTTCCTGGCACGAAGTCTTTTCTCTCTGAATGTCATTTTAATATTATTCTGTTTTTTTATTCTCTCAAAAATCCCCTGCTCAATAAGGCTCAAGGAATTCACAGTCCAAGAAAAACTCTTGCATAATTAACGGGCCTCCCCAATTTAACCAGATAGAAGTGGGCTGAGCAGCCAGCATGAGTGGGAGAAGAGAGGGCTTCTTCCTCAGGACGTTCTATCCTTACCATAGGTTTTGGGAAATAATATACAGAATGAAAATATAAGAGTCCAGTTCAGGATGATGCTTTCCATAATAATCAAGTCAGTTGAAAGAATTCAGAAAATGTGAGCTGCAAAGAACACCTCAGTAGAGATTTGCTGCAAAATTTCTCAGCTTTGCAGAGCTTTAGGAGATGAAGAGAATATAGGAGAGTAAGGCCAGCAATGGAATGTCACCATTTAACAACAGGAAGTAAGGACAGTTATTTGCAATGTATCTTGATACATTTTGTAATAAAGGAAATTCTAAATTGAATTCAGAGTTCAAGGCTGGACTCAATCATATGGCTAAAATGTTACTACATTTTTATTTAACTTTGCATCTTACAATCTAAACTGATAACACTCTGTGTGTATAGAAAACACAATGTTTAAAGGTGTCTCAAAGTAGTTATCTAGTTTCTTTTTACAATTGCCCTCTGGTATTGTGGAGATTTCAAAATGACTGTTTTGCAGATGAGGAAACAGACAGTTTATATCAGTTGATAAGGATCTTTTGAAATCACAAGAAGAGTTGTGAAAGATCTGACAGTCTAATACACATTTTCTGAATTTGGGATTGAGACTCCTCTTGTTATAATATTTTGGATGTAATATATTGCACACTGCTATTATTTTTTAAAGAAGTCAGTAAAAATTAAAATCTTTTCCGAATTTTTAGAGAATATTTTGTTTTATTTGTCTCATAATACAAACTGGTGGGTAAACAGCCTTGCTCTATATCCTTTATAATGGCTTTGGAACCCCAGATATGAATGAACTTTTGAAAATGTTTCAGCAATGGAAGAATTTTTTTTTTCATTTATTAGGAGAGGATAGATAGAGATAGAGATAGTCTCATGAAACTGATATGAAACAGTGTATATAAATTATTTTATGTGCATGGCAATTATAGGTAGTTATTATTTGATAGCAATTGTAACTATATTTTTAATTCTACAAAACATTAGTACATCATGCTTTCTGACAACTTCTTTGTTAGGGTCAAATGTAATCCTTTTGAGTTGCCGAAGTATTGTCTCCAAACTTGTTACACAAAGACAGCTAGCAGAGCACACATGGCATCAGCATTCTCTTCAACCCACAGAGAGAATGTGATATAGTTTGACTCTGTGTATCCCCATTCAAATTTCATCTTGAATTGTACTCCCACATATTGTGGGGAGACAATTTGAATCATGGAGGAGGTTTCCCCAATATTATGCATTTAAGTTGACTCCATGTCTTTTCATGGCTTGATAGCTTGTTTTTTTCTAGCACTGAATGCTATTTCATTATTCAGATGTATCACATTTTCTTCATTGACCTACTGAAGGGCATGTTGATTGCTTTCAAGTTTCAGTAATTTTTTCTAGAAGGTGCTGTAAACATCCATGTGCAGGTTTTTGTAGACACAGATTTTCAGCTACTTTGGGGAAATAGCAAAGATCACAAGATTCTCTCCAGCAAAGAATGAAAGTTTTTGTTGCTCCATATCTCCCCAGCATCTGGTGTTGTAAACGTTCTGGATTTTGGCAATTCTAACAGGTATGTAGCCGTATCTAATTGTTGTCTTTATTTGCACATCCTTGGTGACATATGACATGGAGACTTGTCATAGTCTTAATTGCCAGCTACATATTTTTCTTTTGTGAAGTATCTATTAAGGTCTTTGGCCCATTTATTTAATTGTTTTCTTATTGTTGAATTTTAAGAGTTGTTTGTATATTTTGGATAATGACCTTTTTTCAGATATTTTTTCTCCAAATATTTTCTTCCAGTCTGTAGCTTGGTTTTCATTCTCCTGATGGTGTCTTTCACAGAGCTGAGAATTTTAATTTTAATAAAATCCAGCTTATCAATTTTTTCTTTTCTAGATTATGCTATTGGTGTTGTACCTAAAAAAATCATCATAAAATGCAAGGTTATCTAGATTTTTATATAGGTTATCTCCTAAGAGTTTTATAGTTTTGGCCAGGCCGGGCGCGGTGGCTCATGCCTATAATCCCAGCACTTTGGGAGGCTGAGGCGGTTGGAGGTCAGGAGTTCGAGACCAACATGGTGAAACCCCTCCTCTACTAAAAATACAAAAAAATTAGCTGAGTGTGGTGGCACATGCCTGTAATCCCAGTTACTCAGGAGGCTGAGGCAAAAGATTTCTTGAACTGGGGAGGCAGAGTTTGCAGTGAGCCAAGATCGTGCCACTGCACTCCAGTCTGGCTGACAGAGCGAGACTCTGTCTCAAAAAAAAAAAAAAAGAGTTTTATAGTTTTGCAATTTACATTTATGTCTGTGATACATTATGAGTTAACTTTTTGTGGATGATGTGAAGGATTTGAATCTACGTCTAGATTCATATTATCTCATGTAGATGTCCAGTTGTTTCAGTATCATTTGTTGAAAAGACTATCTTTTCTTCATTGTGTGGCCTTTGTTCTTTTGTTAAAGATCAGTTGACTGTATTTAAGTGGGTCCATTTTGGGGCTTTCTATCCTGTTCCATTGACCTATTGGTTTATTCTTCACCCATACTACACTTGCTCGATTATTGTACCTTTATAGTAATTTTGAAGTTGAGTAATGTTCGTTCTACAGCTTGTTGTTTTCCTTAATATTGTGTTGGCTATTCTCGGTCATTTTTTTCCATATATAATATGAAATTAGCTTGTAAATATGTAAAAAATAACTTACTGGAATTTTGATTTTCTTTTCATTGAATCTATAGATCAAGTTGCAAAGAATATCTTGACATTATTGAGTCTTTGTATCCACAGACACACAATATGCCTTTATTTAGTTTTTTGATTCTTTAATCACAGTTTTGTAGTTTCGTATAATTCTTACACGAATTTTCTTAATTATATCCAAGTATTTTATTTTTTGCATGCTATTGTAAATTACATTGTGTTTTTAATTTAAATTTTACTTGTTTATTTCTAGAATAGAGGAAACTAAATGACTTTTGTATATTAGCATTGAATCCTGTAAACTCGCTTTAATTGCTTATTAGTTCCGGGATATTTTTTGTCAATTTTTTCAGATGTTCTACATAGACAATCATGTCATCTGTGAACAGAGACAGCTTTATTTTTTCATTCTCAAACTGCTTACCTTTTAGTTCCTTTTTTATCTTATTGCATTGCATTCAGTAGTGCTTCCCTTAAGATGCTGAAAAGCCGTGGTGAGAGGGGACATTCTTAACTTGTTCCTCATCTTTGTGGGAAAGCCATGAGTTTCTCACCATTAAGTATGTTATGTGTAGCTTTTTGTATATATTCTTTTTCAAGTTGAGGGAGTTCCCCTTCTATTTGGAATTTGCGGAGAGTTTTTCTTAATCATTAATTTTTTCTTAATCATTAATGAATGTTGGGTTCTGTTATGTTCTTTTTCTGCATCTATTGATATAATCATACAATTTTTCATCTTTAGCCTGTTGATGTGTTGGGTCACATCAATTGATTTTCAAATGTTGAACCAGCCTTGCATACATGGGATAAATTCCATTTGGATGTGGTGGATTATTCTTTTATATTTTGTTATATTTGAATTGCTAATATTTTGTTGAGGATTTTTGCATCTTTGTTCATGAGAGATATTGGTCTGTAGTTTTCTTTTCTTGCAATGTTTTTTATTTTGGTGTTAGGGTAATGCTGGCTTTATAGAATGAGTTAGGATGAATTCCCTCTACTTCTTTCTATCTTCTGAAAGATTTTGTAGAAAACTGATATAATTTATCTTCAAAATGTTTGGTAGAATTCCCCAATAAACCAATTGGATACTGATGTCTTCTGTCTTGGAAGGTCATTGGTTCAATTTCTTTAATAGATACAGCTATATTCGGGTTGCCTATTTCTTTTTGTGTGAATATTGACAGATTGTGTCTTTCAGTGAATTCTCATTTCATCTAGGTTATCAAACTTCTACACATAGAGTTTTTCATAGTACTTCATTATCATAATTTTTTAAGTCCAGGGTATTGGTAGTGATATTCCCACCTTCATCTCTGATAATAGTAATTTGTGTTCTTGCTCATTGTTTCTTAGTTAATCTGGTTGGAAACATGTTGACTTCATTGATTTAAATAAATTGCTATTGGTTTCATTTATTTTTTCTATTAATTTCATGTTTTCAAATGCATTGATTTTTGCTATACTTTTTATTATTTATTTCCTTCTGCTTACTTTCAATTAATTTGCTTTTTCTTTCTAGTTTTCTAAAGGAGAAGCTTTGGTGATTGATTTTATTACCCTCTTTTTCTGTAATATCTACATTCAACACTGTGCATTTCCCTCTAAGGAAGACTTTGACTGCACCCCACAAATTTTGATACGTCATGTTTTTATTTTCATTTAGGTCAAACTATTTTCAAACTTATCTTGGGATTTCTTCTTTAACCTACATGTTATTTAGAAGTGTGTCATTTAATCTGTGAGCATTTTTAAACTTTTCAGCTTTTTTTTTTATTGACTGATAATTTAATTCTACTGTGGTCTGAGAGCAGGCATTGTACGATTTCTATTCTTTTAAATTGGCTAAGGTACGTTTTATGACTCGGAATGTGGTCTGTCTTGGTGAATGTTCTATCAGAGATTAAAAAGAATGTGTATTTTGCTGTTGTTGGATAAAGTAGTTTACAGATATCTGTTACATTCAGTTGATTAATGGTGTGGTGAGTTCAACTGCGTCCTTACTGATTTTTGTGTCTGCTGGGTCTAACCATCTTTGATAGAACTATGCTGATGTCTCCAACTATAATAGTGAATTCATGTATTTCTTCTTGCAGTTCTATCAGTTTTTGGCTCACATATTTTGACGCTCTGTTGTTAGGTGCATGAGGTTAGGATTCTCATGTCTTCTTAGAGAACTGACCCTTTTATCATTTTGTCATACACTTCTTTATCCCTGATAACTTTCCTTACTTTGTAGTCTACTCTGTCCAAATTAATATGTGACTTCCACTTTTTTTTAATTAGTATAGTCTACATAAGAATTTGATGAAGATTTGTAAATAAGTTCTTCCTTGATTTTGATTGTTAGTGGAGTTTCTCAGAATAGAAAAATAGCTGGATTATTATTTTTTACCCAAACTTCCCTTGCAGTGACTTTTCTTTAATTTCTAATACTTAGAAATTAAACTTTGAAGCTATCCAAAGCCCAGTAATTCCTACAATAACTGGCTGTTCTTTGTCTGTGGGTTTGTTTTTCTCAAACTGTGAAGTGCCTTTTAAGAATTTCTACTAGTGCTAAACAATTTGTCTTTTGTCTTCATTCCTCACTTTGGCTAGACTCAGTTCCTATTGCTTGTAACCGCACACACTACAAGTAGTTTGGGGAGTGAAGGCATGGGTAGGACGTTCTTTAAAAAAAAAAAAAAAAAGGTCCTTTCCAGGAATAATTTTACAGACTAGACTTAAGTCACATATTCGTGAAGATATTTTTCAAAGTTACAACACTACATGATGACAGAGATGAGGTTCAAACCCAATTTCTCTTCTTTACTTTTCTACTGGACTGTCTTGTATGCACCTGGTCACGCTTCTTAATGTTAGGTCCCCAGGTGGCAGTGTCAAGCTAATTTGTTCATCACGTGTATTTCATAGGCTCAAAAATCAGACAAAGCTATTTTTAATTTATGTTTTCTACTGTTAGGAAGTTCATGTTTCCAACAACACAAGAAAAAAGTTCTGTCTGTGACCTTTTTTCTTCATGGTATTCCACGTACAATTCAGTATACATGTCTTCAGGAAAGAGATAAGCTTTCTTACACATTCATGTTTGTATGCAATGTTTGTTATTATTATTTGCTAGATTGTGTTCTAAGACTTGGACACGTCTATGAACAAATCTTGAGAATAGATTGTAGCAGTAAATGTTTACCCCTCTTCCGTAAGACAAGAAAATGTTTGACTTAATTTTCAATCTGAAATTTCTCCTGGAATGGTTACTGGATGTCTTATTGAATCAGGCAAATTAGTACAAATGAGTTGTCATTGGTAAACATGCCTTCTTTCCAGATGTCCAGAGACGGCATCAGTATTAGAAGACAAAGTACATTTCTTACTCCTCTCTTTGGCATGAGGAGAGAGAGCATTCTCAGTACTCCAGGCTTCTGGTTTACCTCCTGTGTGGAGGTGAACAGGGTTACCTGATAATGGAGGCCAGCCTCTAATACACATTTCTGGACTGATTGAATTAATCTAATAAGAGTCCTGAGCTGGGTAAATTGAGTATTACTCTCTTTCTTCTCTCTCAAGAGAGGTCACAACTTCAGTGACTATGAACTGTGTCTGCTCTAGAAATTCAAACTTTTTCATAAGTGACCTTTTAAAGAGCCATAAAGAAGATAAGCTGGGAAAAATTTGGAAACTTATTTTTTTCTTTCAAATACACTGCATCTCCAACTAGCTTTTCAATAATACAGGTGTTATTTTCTCTATCTGATGATTCCTCTGGGTTATTTCTAGAGTTCAGAATTCCAGTCGGAAAACTTGATATTTTTTTTCTGTTATAAGAATGTGCGTTTTCAGTTGCAGTGAAGTTGTTGGACAAAGGTAAAATTATGGCATACATAGTGTCGGGTTTTAGAAACAGGCAAAATTTCTGTATTTTATTGCATAAGGAGGTAGGCTGAACTGTACCCTTTAGGGTACTTTGGCAATATTTGTGTTTCTGTTTTGAGAAGAATCAGTATAAAAGGCTGTTCTAACTCTCAACATTCTGCTGATCTTTTCAGAAGTAAAAATCAGAGTGAAAAATAGACTGGTATCGTGTGTTACATAAAAAGGGTAAAAAGAAAGCAGGGCATCAGCAATATTATCTCATAAACAGAGTGCATTGAAAGCCAATTAGTTGGGCCATTATATTATTTTTAATATATATTATCTATATTAAAGCTGAAATTGTCAATGAAGCTTTAACATAGCTGATAAAAATGAGATGGATAATAATGGAAGAAACAAAAGAAACTGATGACCTCTGTTATTTGTCATAAAAATCAAAAATAATCAATAGCAATTTGCTGTTTAGTTGTTTCCTCAGTGATCATTAGTTTCTAGAGATTACAAGTGCAAAACACACTTTCAGATGTAAGAGTAGCATTCAAAATGCAGGGCTAGAGTCTGCATTCAAAATGGTCTAAAACTGATATGTCCTTCTGCCACACTAACATGATTCTTTTTTAAGATCATATTCAAATAGGTTTCTTCACATTGACCCAGGTAATAAGACTGACATTGAAAAGCCTTTTGATGACAACAATTAATTTGATACTTTCAGTATATTTTAGTATTATAAAGGGATTTTTTTGTTTTTCCTGTTAATAATATTAACATTACTGTTTATTATTATAAATATAATTAACATTTTAAAATTCTTTATAAGAAGTTTTAAAATACAGGAATATATAAAATGATCATCCTAATTTTACTGAAATTTAGTTACTAAAGTAATATATATGTGATCTCAGTTTATACTCAGAAAGAAGACTTTCAATGTTAGTATAATTATCCTGAGATTACTAGCAAAATTGTGAGCCTCAGAGAAGTTAAATAACCTTCATAATTTCACACATATTGAAAGAGTCACAGATATAATTAAAACAATGATATTCTCATCATCCAGACAAAATTGCTATTTACATCTTAGTGTGTTTCCTGTGTGTATGTGTGTGTGTGTTCTACATTAGGATAAAAATACATAAATTTATAAGTTACTTTTTTCTTTTTATAATATGAGATTTGCTTCTATAGGTAAATATCCTTAGTAAACATTATTTTAAAAAGCAGATTGAGGCTGGGCGCAGTGGCTCATGCGTGTAATCCCAGCACTTTGGGAGGCTGAGGCAGGTGAATCACGAGGTCAAGAGATAGAGACCATCCTGGCCAACATGGTGAAACCCCATCTCTACTAAAAACACAAAAATTAGCTGGGCGCAATGGCGCGCACCTGTAATCTCAGCTACTCGGGAGGCTGAGGCAGGAGAATCGCTTGAACCTGGAAGGCAGAGGTTGCAGTGAGCCGAGATGGTACCACTACACTCCAGCCTGGCGACAGAGGGAGACTCCGTCTCAAAAAAAAAAAAAAAAAAAAAAAAAAAAAGCAGATTGAAATTCTATTACTTGTCTGAGCCACCATTTTTTACCTATATCGCCCCTATTTTTTTCCCACATGTTCGTCTCATAAACAAGACTGTGGTGAGCATCCTTGCACTTTAACTGTTGTTCAGTTCTCTGAATTGAAGTTAATGACTGGACAAAGTGGTAAAAACATTTTCCATGTTTATTGCAAGATGGGCAATGTGGAAGACACTTACCAGCACTCCTGTACTCTATACAAAATACCTAAAATGATGAGTGTAACTGAAAGCTTGGACACTAACTTGACTAGATACCAAGAAACCAGGGAGATCAGTGGGCACTAATGTGAGGGGTTGTCCAGAGAGGCACTGTCAGTTCCTGGTGGTCAATGTTTTAGGTTTCATGAACTGTGTACACAGAAAGAGAGACAAAGCTCAGGCCTCCTTTAAGGCAGGAAGTTTGGACAGACATCCGTGTTTAAAGATAAAGCCTTATCTTTAAATGGTGTGAAATCCTCATGCCCCACCTTACCAGAAAGCCTGTAGAAAATGTTCATTACTCTGTTCTATGTCAGGGAGGAGGGTGGCTTTCTTGAGAATTCCTATTATAAACTCCTTCTCATAAGGATTTTGAAGGCAGAATTCATATTGCTTGTACAGCTCAACTATCCAAGATGAATTTAAAGTTGATTTAGGATTGTCAATGTCCCCAAAGAACATGGTACAGTCCAAGCTTACAATCTTTCTGTAGGAAACACGTAATAGCAAGGGTCAAAGGAGTGGAATACTTAAAGATAAATTTCCATGGAACCTGAGTCTGAAATTAACTAATACTACATCAAAGAAAACAAGTCGCTATAGGGAGTAATTAGTAATGAACAATTATATCTCTACCACTGTGATGTGTTGGAAGGATCAAATACAGAATATAAAAATAAGAATGCTTAATGTGTTTTAAAAAAGTAATAAAAAATGACAAAATATAAAATGCTGCACAAAATGGCCAGACAGATAAGAAAAAGAACTACTTTTAGAACTATTGATTCTAAAAGGAAAACTTTGAGAAATAAAAATTATAGTAATTAAAATTAAGAATTCAGTGTAAAAGTTAACTGCTTTGAAAAAAGCTGAAGAGAGAATGAATACATTATAAATAGATATAATAAATTGTCTTTCAAATTGATTATAAGTAGACAAAGAGAATGGAAAATTTACAGAGTTTCCAAGTCATCTGGGATGTAAAATTTTAAAAACTTATTTCTGGAATACCAGAAAGAGATAATACAGAGACAGGGTAATAAGACACTAGTTACTGAGTGCAGAGATGATTCTTGACCAGAGTCCAATACACTGAAGTACCTCCTCCAGAAATTTAATTTGGAAATCAGAGATGTCAGCATTGATCTCTCTTCTGTCCTAAAGCATGGAAATTTAAATTTGTGAAGTGTTGATAAGCATTTCCTACATTGTAAAGTAAATTAACTGTTGCCTTACAAATGTTACTAAGCTAAACTTTAATTTACTCAGTTATAAAATTAGGGCAACAATCAACCACATAATGCTTGCAAGCACATTAATAAGGGTACCTATGTTACTTGGTATATTAAATGATACATTAGAAGTGATCACTACCTATAAGCTATTATCAAGACTGTTGCTTAATCTATATATTTTTCTTATTCTTTTCCTATTAAAGAGGATAACATAGGAAATACCAAAATGCAGAGACAGAGGGGTATTCTTGAGGCCCTTACAGCAATATAGATCTTTGGAACTGAGGAGAATGAATTCTCTGTACTATCATTTTTGTTTTGTTTTGTTTTAATGAGCTCAAAAGAGCTCTTGTTACCTGGCATAAATATGTCTCAAGTAATACAATTATAGAATATCGTTAAAATCAACTTAAGTGTCCATTAACAGATGATGAATAAGAAAAATGTGATATATACACATACTTACATATGTGTATATAAACATATGTATGTATACACACACAATTGAATACTATTCAGACTTAAAAAAGAAATCCTGTCATTTCTGACAACATGGATAAAACTGGTGAACATTATGTTAAATGAAATAACACAGGCACAGAAAGTAAAACATCTTATGATTTCACTTATATGTGGAAACCAAAAAAATCAAATTCATAGAAGCAGAGAATAGAGAGTTGGTTATTAGGGGCAGGAAGTGGGGGGGAGGACTCCAGAAATGTTGGTCAAAGGTAAAAAAATTTCGTTTAGACAAGAAGAATGAGTTCAAGAGATGTGTTGTACAACGTAATGACTATAGTAAGTAACAATGCATTGTATATTTAAAAAATGCTAAAAGAACAGAATTTTTTCTCATCACAAAAAATACGGTATGCGAGGTAACACATGTTAATTAGCATAATTTAGTCATTCCGCAATGTACATATATTTCAAAACATTATCTTGTATGCCACAAATATATACAACTTCCATTTCTCGATTTAAATAATTTTTAAAACATGACTATAATTTAAACCTCCCTTAGACACATCCTGTATTAGGAAGGGAATTTGCAACATCTAAATAAAATAGTGGTTGCTCCAAAAGAGAAACATTATATCTGGGAGTTGCTTTATAATTGGTTAGTGGAAGCACTAACCCACACTCACTGTTCTTTCTTTCTCTGCTCCAATATAACTTTCCAAAAAGAGCTTTAAATTTGAAGTAGAGCTCAGCCACTTTCTAAATAGGTAATGATTGAACTTTTTTTTTTTTTCTTTTTGCAGGGTCTTACTGTTACCCAGGATGAAGTACTGTGGCGAGATCACAGCTCCCTGAAGCCTCAACCTCTCCAAGCTCAGGTGATTTCTCCCACCTCAACCTCCAAAGTAGCTAGGACTACAGGCATGCGCCACTACACCCAGCTAATTTTTTTGTGTGTTTTGGAGAGATAGGGTTTCATCATGTTGCCCAGGCTGGTCTGAAACTCCTGGACTCAAGCAATCTACCCACCTGGGCCTCCCAAAGTGCTCGGATTACAGGCATGAGCCACTACGCCCAGCAAGGTAATGATTAAACTAAAAGTAATTGAAATATTGGCATCTTGATTTATACGATATGTATTTATCAGTTTTTCTATTATAAGAGGACAAATAAGACAGAAAGTTGGTAGTCAAGTCAGTCAAAACAAGACAGTGTCTAATTTGAGATTATAAACATTATAATGCATGAGAAAAACCAAACGCACTTCACATTAAAGATATTTTTTATGCATTCACACTGGCGAGCATTGAAGTTTACCTTTATTGACACATAAAAAGTTATTGTAGATTGTTGTGACACATTATTTCTTGCTGCCTTTTTTTTCTTAATGACTTTCGCAAAACAATGTGATATAAATTGCTACTAGCATAAAACACATTCCAGCAATAGATAAAAACAGTTTCTTGGCTGCAAGAAGCATATATTTCAACACCTGCTTCAGGCACAATACATAGAAATTTATGCCCTCTACTGTTATTTGAGTAATGCTCTTTCTATTGTTTCTCACTGGGGAACTACAATACTAATATCTTAATTTTTCAGACATCAATATTAGTTTAATGAGTGAGACATAATTGCAAAACTTGCTAATAAGGTACAAACCAAAAAGTCTTTAATAAAATTGCAAAATCAGCAACTTGAAAGAGTTTTCAAACTTTAAAATCGATAAATCATACACTCTGTTTAAAATTAAAGTCAATAAAAAGAGTATTTTTTCCGTATCAGTTGATTTTCTATAGGCTTAACGCCTATACTGCACTATAAATTCACTCAATAAAAGTATTTTCTAAAAAAATTTTTATGAAATAAAATAACCTGTACACACTATGTTTTATTAATTAAAAATATTAAGAGATAATTTTAAATGCCATCTTACACTAATTTCTGGAACTATAAAGAGAAATATTTCACCATCATAGACCTCAAAGGCAGTCTTTACAGGATTCAGACAATACGTCCAACATAGGAAGTGTTATGGGTAAGGTGAGAGGGCTCTGGGGGGTATTAGTTATGGGGTGTGGATGGGTCAGAGAAAATTTCCCAGGGTAGGTAATATCTACATTGCTTGAGTAACAGTTATTCCTATGGTGTTACAGAGAGCCATGACTACAAAAGCTCAGGGCTTAGAGAGAATCCGAGAGATTCTGCCAACTTCAGATACTTTTGCCTGGGTTGAATGTGGACGTGAAGGAGAGAAAATTGGTGAGGAACACCTCAGGGAACACATCATGTACCATATTAAAGAGATTGGATTTATCCTAAAAGCTACAGGGAGCTAACAAAGAAAGGCTGTAATGGAGGACACTGATGTGTTCTGATTTGTGGCTCGCGCTGGTAACAATATCAAGAGTGGATGCAGGGCATGGGGATGTGACAGTTGTTATATCAATTATTGCAGTAAATGACAAGGGCCAGAATTTAAACAAATATGAAATGTCAGTAGGGATAGAATTTTTCTATCAAAAATAATTAGGCTTTCCAACTATGCTTAATAAATTTAATATATTGAATAGCTTGCAGAGAATAAAATGAGTGTGTAGTGGATATAATGTGGAAGATACAGATCAATAGTACACATATTTATAAAGATATATTCTCCTCAGTCCAAGAATGAATATCATTTTGGCCAAAATCCATTACCAAGCAGCTGTGTTACCCACATTTAATTCTGTGGGCTTTGCCTGTTTTAATTTGAACAGCAGAACCTGTGAGGTAGGGGCTCTTATTCCTCTTATAAGAAACTGAGTTATATAGAGGTGTGTGAGTTTCCAAGGCTTCATAGCAGATTCTGGAATGAAAACATGTCTGTCTTCAGAGACAATGGTTGTAATAATTATGCAATATGCCCCATCTTCTAATTCAAATATTTGGAATGCTCTGCCTACTACTACAGTTAATTCCACACCCAAGCTGAAATTACTTATAGTAGGTAAGACTTCCATGAGCTAAGTGATTGAATCCTGGCTTGTGTAAAGCCATCAGGTAGTAGACACAGATTTAGCTGCAGGTGCCATGCTGCACATTTGCAGCTTAATGACCAAAGAGGGCTGATGAGTAGTCATGGTGGCAATCATTGCTACAAGGAAAGGAGACGGAAATGAGGACAGACTGCTGTGATGGGAGACAGAGGTTGGAAGCACTAATATCATCAATATTAATGCCAGTTGCAATGTGAGCTCAGTGCCAGGGAGGCTGGTGAAGTGGGCACCCATGAGAGGCTAATAGCTACATCTAATCATCAAAGGGCAGATGTTAAATGTGATTCAGAGGAAAGTGAGAGGAAGTGCTAACAATGGCACAGATGAAGAGATAGGCTGATACACGCGGTGAAAATTGTCTAACACAAGCATTATCTTGGAGGAAAGAAGAGCAGAAGGGAGGGGAAGTTATTCCTCAAAATCCATAATTTTTTTTAATTAGTCCAAGCCAGGCACAAGAAAAACAACATAACAAATATTTAAACACATTTACAAACCCCAATAATTAAACAAAAAGTCAAAGCAAGTGATTTTTTTCAAAGGAAATACTGTGGCGTTATCATGGAAATATGTCTTTTAAAACATCTTTATCGAGTGAAAAAAAGAATATAAATAAAAATGGCAGAAAAATCTCAATGCTGCCATTCTTTTTGTGTGTGTATCCACATATCTATAGATCATCTTATATAGAGTGCCTCTTCTCATCTCCTTTGAGCTTTTGTGTTTTGTTGCTAAGGGATGTTGATGAGGCTAGCAGGAATTTATCATCAGTGAGTGTTGAAATGGAAGATAGTAGATGTTGTTAATCTGTAGATTGTAGAGCTCTTCCTACAGTGCTTCAATCAGTTTACCTGTTAACACAAAAGATTCCTATTTCAAAAAATGCAAAACTGTACGTAATAGTGTGCCTGAAAGCATTAAAATGTATTTAACTTTGACCTTCCTCATCACTTCCAATTGAGTAAACAATCTTCCAATGCTGCTAACAGCACCACTCAGTAATATTACTGTAACTAGTCCAAGTCATATTCCCAGGCCAAAAGTAAAAATTTCTTAGGGTGTCTGATCTGTAGTTGCAGCAGCTAGTGAATTTCTACCTGAGATAAATATTTTTAAAAGCAAAATTGAAACAACCATCTCAACTATTCACAATTGGACAGCCAAAAGCTAAATTATCCTCCACATTGGAGAGGAACTCTACCAAGACTGAAAATAAAAAGTTATAAAGACATGGCTTATAGTAATGTTTAGCATTAGAGCAACTGTACCTTTTTATACAAGATACACATCACATTTACTTGATATAAATAAGAATAGATGAGATATGTGAAGAAGTGAAGTAAATTATGGGAAAAAATATAAGATGATAGACTATAAGGGTAAAACAGGTGCATTAATATTAAGAGTAGTGAAGACACAGATGTGAGTCTTTCATAAACAATATGTTATATATAAAACAAAACAGGAATACTGGAATGGGAGAAGGAAGAACAAGACTTCAGCAGCTTTAGATCCTAGTATTGCCCTCAACCTTGCCTTATCCACTCCTATTCTCCATAAATCTCAGAAGAGCTTCTAATTTAGTTAAGTTGATTACCTTCCATAAAGGTTATCTATACCCTCACCTAGAAGAGTGAAAGGAATGATGCAAGAAGTTAACAACTATTTGTTGAGTTAAAGAATTAATGTAGCCTAAAACAGGTCTTTTGATTCCTATACTTACAACTTTGTTTCTATATTTCACCTTTTAAGTCGTCTTCTTTGAATGTTACTCAAATGATTCCAGATCCCTCTAAAAGTCCTTACCTATGGTAAGACATTTTTGGGCAGTTTTAGCCCCAAATAATTTACCTTGTAAAAGTATATTTATTTTTGTTTGTATTAATGTAACAAATTATATACTGTATGAGAACATTTTAATAGTTATTTTGTGGTACATATGTATAGAGTCTTCAATGTTTGTATATAAGTGCTATGATCTGAAAGTTTGTGTCCCCTCAGAATTTACATATTGAAACCTAATATGATGGTATTAAAAGATGGAACCTTTGGGAGGCGATTAGGTCATGTGTGTAGGACGATTATGAATGGGATTAACGCCCTTATAAAAGAGACTCCAGAGAACTAGCTTGACCTTTTCATGTGAGGAAACAGCAAGAAGGTACCATCTTTAAACCAAACCAGGAATGGGGCCTTCACGAGAAACAAAACTTGCTGGTGCCTTTATCTTGGACTTTCCAGCCTCCAAAACTGTGACAAGTAAATTTCTGTTTATGAGTTACCAAGTCTATGATATTTTGTTATAGCAGTTTAAACAAACTAGGACAGTTTATGTATATCTATTCAATGTCATGGTAAGTTTTTTGAAAGTCAAGAGCTCATCACTATATATTTGGTATATTTACTTAGTGCCCAGCATATTTTTGTGTCATGATATGTGTACAGAAACATTGAAAGAAGAATGCAACAACCACTGAAACAAGGATGGAATTACAAAAAAAAAAAACAAGAGAAAGAGCTCTGTGAAGACAAGTTCCAGACTCTTTTGCATATATTACTTAAGGAAATTAAAGAAAGTGATTATTAAATAATTTTTCTTCAAATTAAGTTAGAAGAGACAATACTGATAATACTACAACTACAGATTTGCTCAGCAAAGCATTTACAGAGGTACTTTCCTATAGTAAGAGAGAACTCTTTCTAAAATTGGTGCTGTAAGCAGTTAAGTAAATTAAACAATAACCAAAACATTCAAGTACTATTTTAACTTGATGCATCAAAAATTACATTAGCTTGTAAACAAATAATAAAAATATTTTTGTAAATTTTGCCTTTGTTTTTATTTGATATATCCATTTCAACAGACAAAATGCATACATTAGGTTTAACCCAATAAAATAAACTTGAAAGAATGGTTGGTAATAAACAAAGGAGGACAAAGAAAATGAGAGATGACATAATAAGAGAGTAACTGTGAACAATATCTTGAAAGTTGAAAAACACTGTCTTCAGTAGAACAAAGACAGCTGAAACATAAATGCTTACTAAAAGGGATAGTTATAAGAAACAAGCTGAATCACCATGTATGACATAAGAGATGCTCAGGATTGGACAACCTGTTGCTGTAGAAGAATGAAATAAACTTAAGAATATACCTTGATTGAAACTCTGTGGAGCAGTTTGACTTCTGGCACGCCCACTGATCTAGTGGCAGTTTAAGCCATTCTATTCTCCAATCATCATAGAAAATCTGAGTTTTTTTCCTTATAGAAATTTGTTCTGAGTTGAGAATACTAGGCTGGTAACAAGAGGCATAGGGATGACATGGTATTTCAGCGAGCTGAAGAGTATAAGCCACATCGTTTATGAACCAATTGACATTAAGTTCCCAATATTCACTGTTAGACCAGCAAAAGCCTGTCTTACTTCCTCTTCTCATTGCAGGAAGCTTATCATGCTCCAAGTACATCCCACCACAATCTGAGCTTGCAAGAAACTTTTAAATTCTTCATGATGAGATATGAGTGGAGAGCAGTGATTTTTATACATTTGGCAAGAAAACTAACATCAAACAGAGTGACAAAAACAATTGAATTAATAACAAGAATAATTAATGGCAGGTCAATAAGCTCGTTCCAATTCAGTGTTTTACTTCTGGTGCTTACTATAGGTAATCCCAAGAAAGGGAAGCAACGAGACAACATTTAAGTTCTGATACTAAGTGGTAAAGATCTAACACCACTAAAGCTCACTTGCAAAAATTAGAAGAGGTGACTGTCTCCTCAAATACATAGGCATCATTGTAAAGATGCAAGAATCTTGAAAACTCGGAGAAATTTAACATAACCAAAAAAAAAAAAAGAAAGAAAGAAAGAAAAAAAAAGAACAATGCTCCAGCAATGAATCCAGAATTCAGGATCTCTGAAATGTCTGACAGATAATTCAGAAGAAGTTCAGAGAATCACAAGAAAATACGTATAAAAAACTAAATAAAATTTGGAAAACAATACAGAAACAAAATAAGATAATTGAGAAAGAAATAGAAACAATTAAAAAAGGAAATCCTAGAAATGAGTAATTTAATAACTGGACAAAAATTCATTAGAAATTTTCAACATCAAACTTGATCAAACAGCAAAAGAATAAGCAAGCTTAATGACAGAACACATGAAATTACCCTATCAGAGGAGAAAAAAAAGAAAAGAATAAAAAAGAGTGAAGAAGACCTATGAGGATTATAGGACACATCAATAAATTAATATCCACCTACTATGAATTCCTGAAGGAGGTGAGAGAGAAAAAGGCCTTGAAAGCGATTTTAAGATAAATAGTGACTGAAAATTTTCCAAATCTGGAGAAAGATGACAGCATTCAAACACAGGAGCCTCAGAGGACACCCGTGAAATTCAACCCAAAGAGGAATTTCCCAAACACGTCATAATCAAATTAGTTTTAAAAAATAAGAATTCTCAAGGCATCTAGAGGAAATAAACATATCACATTCATCGCAGTCCAAATGGGGCTTTCAACAAATTACTCAGTAGAAACCTTGCGTGTCAGAAGAAAGTGGGATGCTATATGCAAAGTGCTAAAGAAAGAAAAAAAAAGTGCCAATCAAGGATATTGTACACAGCAAAGCTAATACCCAAACAAAAAAGAGAAATAAAGACTTTCCTTTCTCAGATAAACAAAAGCTGAGGGAATTTATCAACAGTAGGCCTGTATTACAAAAAAAAAAAATATTAAAAGGAGTTCTTTAATCTGAGAGAAATAATAATGGACACTAACATGTAACAAAGAAACATCTAAAGGTATTAAACTCACTGGTGAAAAAATAAAACAAATTCAGAATAGTTTAATACTTTAATTGGTGTAAGTAAATCACTTGCATTTAAGTATAAAGAATAAAAGATACAACTATTCAAAAGAATAGTAACTACAACAATTGGTTAATAGATAAGTCATATAAAAAGGTATAAAATGAAACATCAAAAAGAAAAAAATGTGGTGCTAACCTGAAGGATTTCTTTTTGTTGCTTTTATTTGTGATTAAAGTTAAGTCATTATCAGTTTAAAAACTAATTATAAGATTTTTTTTGTAATTCTCATGGTAACCACAAACAAAAACCTATAATAGATATACTAAAAATAAATAGCATAGAATGCAAACATGCTAATAGACAAAATCACTTAACCACAAGAGAGGTAAAAAGGAAGAAATGATTTACAAAATAACCAGAAAACAAATAAGAAAATATAAGCAGTAAACCTTTATCTATCAATAATAACCTTGAATATAAATAAATTCAACTCTCCAATTAAAAGTGATAGAGTGGGTAAATGGATTTTAAAAAGACTCAAGTACATACTGTCTACAAGAGACTCACTTCATTTATAAAGATAATCACACACCGAAAATAAGAGGTGGAAAAATATATGCCAGGAAAATCAAAGACAAAGAAAAGTAGAGTAGCTATACTTAGACAAGATAGACTTTAAGTCAAGAATAATTAAAAACAAAAAGGCACAGAAGACCATTAGGCAATGATAAAGAGGTCCATAGAGAAAGAAGATATAACAATTGTAAATATATATGCATCCAAACACAAGAATATGAAAATATATAAAACAAATATTAACAGACCTAAAAGGAGAAATTGGCTGTAACATAATAATGGTAGAAAAGTTCAACACCCCACTTTAAGCAATGAACAGATTATTCAGCAGAATTTTTATTTAAAATTGAATTTAAACTTCTCTCTAGACCAAATGAACCTAACAGATATTTATATAACATTCCATCCAACAGCTGCCCAATACACAATTTTCACAACAGCTTATGAAACATTCTCCAAAATAGAACATATGTTAGGTTACAAAACAAGTCTGAACAAATTTTTAAAAATGGAAATCATATGAAGTATCTTCTCTGACCACAATGGAATAAAGTTTGAAATCACAACAGAAGGAACATTGGAAACCATACAAATTTATGGAAATTAAACAGTATGTTCCTGAACAATGAATAAGTCAAAGAAAAAATTAAAAACAAAATTTAAAAATTCCCTGAGACAAATGAAAATGGAAACACTCTTACCAAAACCTATGGGATACAGCAAAAGCAGTTCTAAATGAGAAGTTGGTAACTATAAGCACCTACATAAAAAAGTAGAAAGACTTCAAATAAAAAACCTAATGATGTACCTCACAAAACTAGAAAGCAAAAACAAGCCAAACCAAAATTAGTAGAAGGAAAGAAATAATAAAAATCAGAGCAGAAATAAATGAAATTGAGGCAAAAGATCAACAAAACAAAAAAGTTGTTTTTTTAAATAAACAAAATTGGCAAACAATTTACCAGATTCAGAAAAAGAGAAAAGACCCAAATAAATAAAATCAGAGACCGAAAGGAGATTTAAAAGTGATGCCACAGAATTACAAAAGATTATCACAAATATAAAAAAAAATGCCTACAAATCATAAAACCTAGAAGAAATGGATACATTTCTGGACTCACACGACCTACCAAAATTGTACCAAGAAGAAATAGAAAACCTTAACAGACCAATAATGAGTAATGAGATTGAAGCACTAATAAAAAGTTTCCCATTAAAGAAAAGCACAAGACCTGATGGCTTTACTGCTTAATTCTATCAAACATTAAAAAAATACTAATACCATTTCCTCTCACACTTGTCCAAAAAACTGAAGAGGAGAGAATACTTCCTAATTAATTACACAAGGTCAGGGTTATCATAATACCCAAACCAGGCAGGAACTCAGCAACGACAAAAGCTACAGGGTAGTATCTACGATGAGCATAGATGAAAAATTATACACAAAATACCAGCACACCGAATTCAACAACACATTAAAAATCATTCATTATGATCAAGTAGGATTCATCCCAGGGATGCAAGGATGGTTCAACATATACAAATCAATAAACAAAACACATCACATTAACATATCATCAGTGCAATGCAAATCAAAACCGCAATGAGATAGCATCTTGCCCCAATTAAAATGGATGTTATAAAAAAGTCCAAAAGTAGCAAATGCTGGTGAGGGTGCAGAGAAAGGGAAACACTAGTATTTTATGACTGACAATGTATAATAAATTAGTATAGTTACTGTGAAAAACAATTTGGAGCTTCCTCAAAAAACTAAAAATGGAACTATCAGACAGGTGTAGTGTTGCACAACTGTAGTTCCTGCTGCTCAGAAGACTAAGGCAGGAGGAAGGCTTGAGCCCAGGAGTTCGAGTATGCAGTGAGTTATGATCACACGACAGCACACCAGCCTGGATGACAGAGTGAGTCCCTGTTTCTACAAAAGACATTAAAAACAAATAAATGAAAGTAGAACTACAATATAATCCAGAATTCCACCACTAGGTATATAACCAAAAGAAAAGCAATTAGTATATATTGAATACGTGTGCTTGTTTATTGCAGCATCATTCACAGTAGCCAAGAAATGGAATCAAACTGTTTATCAATTGATAAACAGATTTCATAATATACATAATGGAATATTATTCAGCCATAAAAATGAAATTTTGTCATTTGCAGCAACATGGATGAAATTAGAGGACACTATGTTTAGTGAAATAAACCACGCACATTAATAACAAATATCACACATTCTCACTCAGATGTGAGAGCTCAGACGTTGCTCTCATGGCGGTAGAGAGTAAGATGATGGTTACCAGAGGCTGTGAATTACTGAGGAAGGGGGGATAAAATGAAGTTGGGTAATGAATACAAAAATACAGTTAGATAGAAAAAGTAAGTTCTAGTCTTTGCTAGTGCAGTTGAGTGACCATAGTTAGCAATAATTTATTGTACATTTCAAAGTAGCTAAAAAATAATATTTGAAGTATTCCCAATACAAAGGAGTGGCAAATATTTGAAGCAATATTACTGACAGATACTGATGTTTATCCTAATTACTCTTGATTTAATCATTATATGTTGTATACTTGCCTCAAATTACTACATGTACCCCATAAATATGTACAATTATTTTTATTAATGAAAAAGAATTACAGCTAGAATAAGTTTAAACACATCAAATATGGTAATTTTTTTGCTTTTATAATAATACTAAACAACATCAAACAATGATTTTAAAAGTATTCTCTTTGATTAAACTTTGAGGATATTTGGGAAACAACTCACTATTTTGAAAACTAATAAATAAGGGAATATTAAACATCCCATTATTTCCTATACAAACTATGCCTCAGGGTCAGCAAATAGTTGATGATAATTTTTTTTCTTCATGGAAGTTTTCCAGCTAAAATATGGAAAAGAAACTACATAATGGAAACAGTACAGAAGAGAGGGACATATTTTAAATGACATCATATGGATTTAACTGAAATCTGAAGCATCAGAATTGAAATCTAAAGCATCAGAAATCATAGTAGGAGACAAATCAACTAATTTGCTCATCAAGTAAGTTGATAGGAAAAAAATGAAACATGTTCATTGAGAAATGTGAGACTGTTAAGAAGAACGTCCACCTAGATCTTATTTGGATCATCATTTAAACACACACACAATGCACACACACTCACAGACAACACACACAGACACACATAAAATCTGGGAAATGGGTCATTCACTGTATTAAAAAAATTGACATCTTTTTGAGTTTTGTTAGTTTTGTTTGGGGTCTCCAAGAGCACTGCCAGACTCAATGATTTACAAAAAAGATCTCACAAGACTCAGAGGAGTTATTATATTTACCATTATAATTTATCATAGTGAAATGATACAATGTAAAATCAGCTTATGGGGAAAAGTTAAAAGAAGCCAGGCACACATTTCCAGGAGTTTTATCCTCGTGCAGTCTTAAGAACACACTTAATTCTCCCAGTAATTGCATGTGACAGTATGTGCAAAGTCTTATGACTCAAAGAAGCCTTCCTGAGCCTTGGTATCCAGAGTTTTTGGTTGGGCATCAGTCATGTATGCATGACCTAAGCTATTCTGACATGAAAACTGATCTAAGCTACTCAACCTCCAAAAACAGGTGTTCACATAAATCATAGTGTTAGTATAAATTATCTGATCAAACTGTCACTACATGGCCCAAAGCCTCAAGCATACAAAAATTCTTGTCTTAAGAAGAATATTCCAAGGGCTTAGCATGCATCTTCCAGAATCCAGCCAAGAACCATTCCTAAAGACAGATCTTTTTTGAGAATGTGTGGGGTTTCAGCAAGCCAAGCGTGTTGAGTTGTCACTTCATTGCACGGTTGTGATAATAACATTTCTTTTATATTAAAAATAACTTTTATCTTCTAGAGGTTATATCAAAATATTTAAATATAAAATATGATGCCTGGGGTTTGCTTCTAAATTATATTATGGAAAAAAAGGAAGTTTGTTGGCTTTTAGATAAGATTGTTCATAATTTGAATTACTAAAGCTTTGTAATAAATACTTGTGGATTAATATATTATCCTCTCTACTATAGATTTGTAATTTTCAATAACAATTTTAAAGTATACATAAAATACAATTAACCTTATAGGACTCCTATGGGTGTAGCTGGGCACCTCACTCCTCTCTAAATTGGAGAGAAGACTGGAGGTTTACTTTCTGTTATACTAATGGAACTCAGAACTGAGGAATGGCATGCTAGGATGAAGATGCTCCATTTAAAAGAGAAAAATTAATGAAAGTCTAATATTTAACTTTAAGATCTAACATCTAATTAATGAACAATCTCAAGTTATTGAATAGGTGAACGGGCGGTGCGGGCAGTGGGGAGGTGGATTATTAAACAAATAATTTAAGAAAACTTTCCAGAACTAAAGGATGTATTGCCTATGGTGTGTCTAAAATTCAAAAAGTATCACCAAGCATATGACTTTTTTAATGGCTGCCTGTGCAAGATGCAGCAGTTTAATTTTCATTTTAGAAGAAATATGTCAACATCTTCCACACAAAGTTCATAAAATTTCATCAGGCTGTTGTTGTGCCTCTGAATTTTTGTGGAGGGATTCTTTGAGACCATGCTAAATAGCCTGAGCTTTGGTAATTCATTCACTGGATTTAGTATTCGTTGATGATGGTTGCCTAAATAAATTATTTATGACAATTGGCTAATAATGTTATTCTAATTCCTTAATGCCTTCTATATTGATTAGTTAGCATTCTACTGTAAGGCAAAGATTTTCTTCCCCTCCTCTATGTTATTATTCTGTTTCTTTATGTAAGTATACACCATGTCAATAGTCTATTACTACTAATATTTGTTTTGATGTTCAAAGGTCACAGATTGTCCAGCATTAGAACTTTCAGGAAACCTCCTTCATTCTTCTGAGACTTCCTAATCCTTATTTCAGCATTTTGTTAGCACATGGTATTCTAGGTTCATCTTTGAATTTTCCCTGCTCTAGTACTGAAATGATCAATTTTTCTAAGGAGCTCTGATTGCTTTTAGTAGAAAGAGTATTTTAACAACCGAGGTCTGGCTTTTTTCCTCTAAGCTCTTACAGTAAGCAAAACTAAGAAATATATGTTTACGTACACACATGCACACACCATAACCATCTGTCTGTCTGTCTGTCTATCTATCTATCTATCTATCTATCTATCTATCTATCTATCTTCTATTGAAAATCATCAGTGCATTTCAATTTCTCCTAAACCAATCTGAAATTATTGGTTTTCTGTCTTCTCATATTTCTATATCACTTCTCTAACAACCAGAAAGCTGTTCATTATTATCCTCAAACTCTCCTGTAGGTATTTTCTGAAAAGGTGGATTGCTGCTTCAAAGGACCTGGACCCAGAGGCCCTGTCCATGCATGTTTCTTGCTTGGTTCCGAGGCCACCAAACATACTGGCTGAGCCTTCTGTATTCACCCTGGCCTATCAATGCCATCTATGAGAGCAGCCACACTGAGGGAGCAGCAGCATGGAGCCTACTCAAGGGGAAAGTACATAAAAGGGCTCATTGGAATCTGTACTTACGTTGACCAAATTCCACAGTGCAAGTGTTAAATTGAAATACCTTGATCCATAATTTAGATTATACCTCAGTGTTCTGTATGATTTTTTTTAAAAAAATAAAATTTAGAGAGAAATGTTTTAAAGTAACAAATTAGATGTTAAGGATTTTCTCCAAAACCATACTTCAAGAAGAAGAAAAAGAAGTAGGAGGAGGAGTAGAAGAGGAAATCAATTCTTTTCCATGTAGTTTTCCTATCAATACTTCCATAATATGTAGTTCGAATTTTACAAGATCAGCTAGATGTTCACAAGGTAGAAAAACCAGAATGCAACTTGACCTATTTTATTAGGTGTGAAGACATTTGGCTTTAAGCATTTTTTAGTATTTATCTTTAGACTTTGTTTTCTTTTACCATTTGGTTCTCTGAGATAACATTATTATTTTCCTTTCTCCCCCCAACAAAAAAAGAAAATTACAGTAACTTCAGAATAATAGCTTTTACTAGTACCAGGCTTTGTTTTGATGCACTGAGAGTAAGGCCTTTAATCGGAGTATTTCAAAACTTCTATGGATATAAATCACCTTTACTTTTTTCCATTGTCACCTCTATTCAAACTTCATTTCACTCATACCCTCATCAAACTCATAAAATGCCATTTTGTCAATAGATGAGCACTTCAATATCCAAAAAGGTAAATGCAAGGTTTGCCAAATTATCAATTCAGTTATGACTTTTGAACTTTAAACCTAGCAGCAAGACCATTCTAATCCCATAGGAAGGAGGAGTTTAAAATAGCTTCAACAAATGTTTCCACAGGCAGACTTTTATCTCTGCCAAAAACTTCATCTGCTCTTCCCACTTCCTATCCCTCTTCAATGAAATATATACATAGCTTGAAAAGCACATATAGAATAAATATATCTTGCCTTTTAAAATAAAAGTAAAGGCAGTAGAGAATGTTACCATAGTTTTAAGGTTTTGTCTAAGTTTTAAGAAATGTATTGTGAAGCAGATTATTTTTACATCTAAAATTTAAATGAAATTCATTATACTGCATTTTCTCAAGATTCATACACCTTTGTTTTTAACATTTATGGTACCATCTATATGTTGGCACAAAATTTAAAAGATGATTCAAGATGAAATCATCTGATTTTTTAATGGTGGCAGAGTGAAGTGGTTGTTTAAACCCTTTTACACATAAAAATTATAAAAACAGTATCAATTTTGAAAGCCAATTACTTCAGGGAACTGAAAAGTATCTAAAAGGTGACAGAAGCTAGAGGAGCATTTACTCTTGAACAGTTACAAATAAGAGGAAAACTATGAAGATCAGAATATTAGAACAATATGTTCAAATGATTCAGATAAAAACAGGAATGTCAACAGAGAACTCTGTATCTGACAAGTTTCAGATGAACAAAAACTGAGAGAATCTGGAGTCAGCAGAAAGGCACTCCAAGAAATGCTAAAAGAAGGGTGTGATACCAGAAGGCAACTTGGATTTCAGAAAGCAATCATAAGCACAGGAAGCAGTAAATATGTGGGTAAACAATATTTTGTTACTCGGTGTTTACCATTTCTTTTCTTAATTTCCTAAAAAAATCTGCTAAAAGCAGAATTATAAGATATTAAGAGATTAATAACATATATGTAATAATAGTAACACAAAGTACAGCATAGAGTAATAAATTGAAATATGCTGCCTTAAAGTTTCTATATGTTACTAGAAGTAAACTCAATATTAACTTTAAGTTGATTGGGATAAGTTAAGGATAAACAATTTGATTCCTGGACTCTTAAAATACACACTGTAATTCTAATCCCTAAATTATGAAAACAAACATAGCTAGAAAGCAAAAATAAGAAGGAAAATTGAATACTAAAAAAACCTGATTAACAGAAAATAAGACAGAAAAAAAGATGAACAAAGAAAATGAGAAAAAAATGGAAAACAAAGAGTGAAGTGGCAAATCAAAGAATACTTTTGTTAATGGTAAGTAGAATAACACCTAATTAAAAAGCATTGGTTTTCAGATTGTTCTCAAAACCAAGAGCCAACTCCATATTTTAAACGAGATATGCTTTAGATACAAAACACGAATAGAAAGTAACAGCAAGAAAAAAATAACATGTAGGTAGTAAGCTAAAGAAACTTGAAAGGGTCATATTTATACAAGGGTGTCTTCGAAATGTTCATGGAAAATGCATATTTTGAGAAAACTATGCACAGATTTTAAAATATTGCTTGCACTAGAATGAACTTGTACTAACTTATTGTAACATGTCTGAACAGGATCTCTTTTGAGGCACTAAAAGGACAAAACATCAGTTTGAAAAAAGCTCCTATCAGAGCAACATGAACTCTACTAAAATTAAAACAATAATAAACATCAAATTTACACTGAAACTTGGGTAGAAGAGTGATGAAATCACTGATGCTTTACCAAAAGTTTATGGGGACAATGCTCCAAAGAAATTAGCAGTTTGCTAGTGAATAACTCATTTTAAAAAGGGAAGAGATGATGTTGAAGATGAAGCCTTCAGTGGCACACAATCCACATCAATTAATGAGAAAAGTATTACTCTTGCTTGTGCCCTAATTGAAAGATGCTGATAATTAACAGCAGAAATGATAGCCAACACCATAGACATCTCAATTGTCTCAGTTTACACAATTCTAACCCAAGTATTAAAGTTGAGCAAACTTTTCACTCAATGGATGCCAATACTGTTGCACCCAGGTTAGCTGAAAACCAGAGCGGAGCTTCCAAAGGGAATTTTAAAAGTGGGGTCAATAACCTGAAGCATTGTTTTCAAAGACTCCTAACAGGAGATAAAACATGGCGTTACCAGTATGTATAATCCTGAGCACAATCAAAGCAAGGGCTACCAAGAGAGGAACGTGGTCCAGTCAACGAAAAAGTGGATCCCTCAAGAGCAAAGGTCACAGTGACAGTTTTTTGGGATGCTCAAAGCATTTCAGTTGTTAACTTTCTGGAAGGCTAAAGAATAATAACATCTGCTTATGATGGGAGAATTTCAAGAAAGTCAGTTAAGCTTTGGCAGAAAAATGCCCAGTAAAGGGTCACTAGAGAGTCCTTTGCCACCACTGCTCCTGCTCATTCCTCTCGTTACACAAGGGCAACTTCGTGAGAGTTTCTATGATAAATCATTAGTTTTCCATCTTACAGTCCTGATTTGGCTCCTTCTGACTTTTTTTGTTGTTGTTGTTGAGACGGAGTCTTGCTTTGTCGCCCAGGCTGGAGTGCAGTGGCGCGATGTTGGCTCACTGCAACCTCCGCCTCCCGGGTGCAAACGATTCTACTGCCTCAGCCTTCTGAGTAGCTGGGATTACAGGCATGCACCACCATGCCCGGCTAATTTTTGTATTTTTAGTAGAGATGGGGTGTCACCATGTTGGTCAGGCTGGTCTCGAACTCCTGACCTCGTGATCCACCTGCCTTGGTCTCCCAAAGTGCTGGGATTACAGGCGTGAGCTACTGCACCCAGCTTACCGTCTGACTTCTTTATGTTTCCTAATCTTAAAAAATAATTATAAAGGGCATCCATTTTCTTCAGTTAATAATGTAAAAAAAGACTAAATTTACATGGTTAAATTCCCAGGACCCTCAGTTCCTTAGGGATGGACTAAATGGCTGATATCATTGCCTACAAAAGTGTCTTGAACTGGATGGAGCTTATATTGAGAAGTAAATATATATTTTTATTTGTATCTTTTAATATTAATAATTCTATTTTTCTACAAACTTTTTGAAGTCCTCTCATATCAGAAAAAATAGACTGTGAGACAGGAAAATTATTAAGACAAGGAGGAACACTTAATAGTAATAAAAGTGCCAATAAATCAGGAAAATAAAATTACATATGGGATGTGCCTAATAACAGATATTCAGAACTAAAAGGGGAAATCAGAAACCTAATAATTATATTTGGAAACATTAATACACCTTTCTCAGTATTTCGTTAAAAAAAAAAAAAGAAGAAAAAAACTAGCCAAAATAATGATACTATTAACCATCTTTTAACCTCCTGACATTTATAGAGACTACATACCCAACCAGTATAATACATATATATTAGAAAATAAGAAACTACTAAATGTAATGATTCAGTTTCCCTCTTTAGGAAACTAGAAAACTAATGAGAAAATTAATCTTTAAATAAGTCAAAGGATATAATAAAAGTAAAAATAAAAAAGTAAAAACAAGTAAAAACAGACAAAAGATAAAATCAAAGGGCAACTCTTTTAAAAAATCAGGAATATCCATTACACATGTCCAAAGATGTTCAACATCATTAGTTATGGGGAAAAAAGAACCTTTAAAGCATTAGAATGGTTAAAATTAGAAAGACTTAAAATACCAAGTGTTAAGGAGATGGTGAAAAAATGGGAAATCTCATATACTGATGAATATTAAAAATATTATAATAAGCAAAAGAAATCAGATACAAAAGAGTAGATGCTTAATTATTCCCCTTATATAAAATTTTAGAAACTGAAAAATTTGTATAGTGATTGATAGAAAGCAGACAAGTTATTGTCTGGGGACTGGTGGTAGAGAGAAGGAATGACTACTAAAAGAGGAAACTTTGGGAGTGATGCCAGTGTTGTTTGTCATGATTGTGGCTGGGGTTCTGTAGGTGTGCATGCCTATCAAACTTTAGTTCTACATGTTAAATGGTGCAGTTTATTATATATATGTCAAATATACCTCAATACAGTTTTAAAAATATATGGAAAACAAGAAAAACCAAAAGAGGAAACCATTTCTAATGAGGAGACTAGTTCAATTATTCTGAAGTCAAGCCCTGCTAATCAAGGAGGTGAGTAGTTGGAGGGGGAGGAGGGTTTTCAAAGAAAAGAGAGGAAAGGAACAGTCATGTGCTGAGTGCCTACTATGAGACAGGAAATTTACCAATTTACTAAATTTCCACAATAGTGCTCTAAAGGGGGTGCTCTCCCTATCTTAAAGATGAAACAACTGTGTTTTAATACAACTTATAACAAGAGTTCACAGAATAGAAAATACTGAGGTTTTTCAGATTTTAAAGATATTTGTTACTTCTCACCCATCTTTTTTAACTGCTGTTCGCCAGAATTGTCTGAAAATATTAATGAAAATGGCTCAAAATAACTGATTTATTTTTATTAGTAAAAGCCCTCATGCAACACGAATAAGTGATCTATAACTTTAGAAAAAAAGGGAGTGAACACAGTTCTTTAAAATTCATTTTAGTTGAATATTAAAATTCAGTTGCTTTTGTTCTTATTGCTAGCATTGTTGTATTGGTGAATGATTAACCACCAGTTCATTGGAAAGACTAAAAAACAAGCAAACCTGGGTTTGTAGTATTTGACAATTTCCATTGATGTGAATATTTCCAGCAAAGCCAATTTTAAGCTATCAGGTGATGTCACTATACACTGAACTGGGGAGAACTGCAGGCTGTCGGCTCTCCCCAGCTGATTCAAGCTAGCTCCAATATATGGCTGCTTTTTAGCTTATTTAATAAACAGAATGGATTGAGATTTTTTTTAAAGTTTATTTCACAGCTTTTTTGTTAACAGCAAATTTCTTTGGCAGGTGTTAACGTAAGTTTAGTTTTATGACACTCTTTAATAGATTTTGAAACTCATTAGCAGGTTTGTGTTACTAACAAGAGAAAATTTTCCTGATAACAACTTGAGTTTAGTGCATCAACAATACAGGTGACTTCAGTCTTCAAAACATATCCCTTTATGTAACAGTATGTTTTGAAAATATAATTTCATGCCTTCCTTGACTCATTTTCTTTTACAGCACATTGTCGGTCTTTGAGAAAATCCTAAAGGCTTTACTTTTAACACACACCTCGCTATCTCTCACCACTTTCACTTGTACGGTCATCTGTGCGCAACCCATCCTCTGGATTATGGCAATGGGTTCTCAACTTGTCTCTCTTCTTTCACCCTTGCTCTCTCATCATCAATTCCAAATACAGTCACCAACACTAGATTTCTGAACTCTAAATCTGACCTTGACCAGTGCTCAGCTCAAATCTCACTGATGGTTCTGCATCACATTTATGGTTGAAGGCAAGGTTCTGACCTTGACCTACAATGATGCCTTACATGATTGTAGCACCACTTATCTCTCTAGCTTTACTTTCTGTTACTCTTCCCCATCACTGATTTCCCCAGCCATGCTATTCTCCAAATGCTTCTGACACTTTCTGCCCTAGGCTGTTTCCTCTGACTGCAATTCTCTTCTGGCAGATTTTTACATAGTTCACATATTCATTTCCTTTATGTCTTTGATCAAACATCACTTTTTCAGTGGAAACTCAGCCTCCACTTTCACTACTGTCGTTCAGATTGCACACTACCAGCTTATTCCTACCCTGCTCCTGCCCCCTGCACTTCTTATCCTCCTCCCTTGCTTTACCCCCACAACATTAGTGCCTTCTAATGCCTGTAAGATTTACTCCTTTATTTTATAGTCTGCATCCTATAATATAAGCTCTGTAAGGGCAGTGGGTTTTGCCTGTGTAGAATTCCTAGAACAATATCTTAAACCTCATAGATGTTCAATACCATTTCTTAAATAAATGAGTGAATATAAATGTTCATATTAAATGACCATGCATTTAGGGAACAACTTATTGTGATCCCTGTCTGTTAAATTAGAGTACTGCTTTCTCCTGAAGGGAAATCTTTAATGAAAACGGTTTGTCCAGAAACAAAAAGGTCTGCCCAAACCTCTATTACTGAAAATGGAGCAGAAAACAATTATAAAACATTGAATTACTACTATAGGATTTTATACATGATACAAATAATTGTTGAGACTCTTCTGAATATCTAGAAATTACTTGCTGAATTTAAAAGGTTTATCTTAGTCTATACATTATATATTGATATCATTGATGTCATCAAATATTCTAATGTAAATATAACTTTATTAGCAGTTTTTTTTAAAAAATGCATGGAGCTGTGTGTGTGATACATGAGCTATGAGAGGCTATAGCACATGATTCATACGCTTAAGAAACATTAGAGAATGCACATGCAAATTACAAGAAAATCAATAATGTCCAATATCACCTGCTAGTGCCACATTTTGAAATATGAAAAGGAATATAGGGAGAAAGTTAGGAATGTGGAAAGCCATAGAAACAGAGTAAAGTTGTCCCTCTGTGTCCTTGGGGAATTGGTTCCAGGATCCCCCCAGGGATACCAAAATCCAAGAATGCTTAAATTCCTTATATAAAATGGTGTAGCATTTGCATATAACCTACACACATCCTTCCATAAACTTTAAATCATCTCTAGATTACTTATAATACTTTGTACACTGTAAATGCTATGTACACTGTTGTTATATTATTTTTTATTTTATTATCTTTTATGGTATTTTTAAATGTAATTATTTTTAAAATATTTTCAATCCACAGTTGGACCGACTGTGACATTTGGGGAAGCCCCACAGAACAGGTGGGTGTTACGCTGAGACTTTAGCAACTTCCTGTCACATGTGGAGCAACCCGAAAAAAATTAGCCTTGATAAAACACTGTACCCTTAGATTGTATTCTCTGAAAACCAGCAACTTGATTGACTTAGTAGTAAGGGATCCTATATATTCATTTATCATTTTACTTAAAAGTAATTTTTGATTTTTAACATTATTAAGACAAGGAGTTGATCAGTTGAGAATGATGAGATTCTTTCTTCTAGGTGAGGAATATTTTCTCTTTATTTTCTACAGGCAGTTATATAAAATACACTTCCAGGAGGACTGAGCAATGCAGACTTGCACAATGCCAGGTTCCACAGGATTTCAGGGGCCCTAATACCAAATAGAGTCGTGATGGAAACTGATTTCTTTAAAACCAGAGAATTTTTCCTGTGAGTAGGGATGAGTGAATAGTCTTGTATTTGTGTATCAAAGTTCATCCAGAAAAACACAAGTAAGAGATATATATTAAGAGATTTACTACAAGATATTGGGTTATGAGATCATAGGCAGTTCCAAAAACCACAGGGCAGGCTGGCAGGAATAACAGGCTGACGCTACAGTCTGTAAGTGGAATTCCTTTTTCTGAAAAATCTCATTTCTGCTCTCAAAACCTTTCAACTGATTGAATCAGGCCCACTTAGATTTTCTGGAGTAAGCTACTTTACTTAAAGTTAACTAATTATGTGCATCAATCACATCTACAAAACATCTTCACAGCGACCCCTATATTAGTGTTTGATTGGATAACTGGAAACCTGTAGCCTAAACAAGTTGACACAAACATCTGACTATCACAAGTACAGACTGACCTTTCAGTCTGTTTCTTTCTCTTTCTCTCCCTCTGCCTGCCTGTGTTATCCCTTTTGGTGGCTTAGCATTCAATGCTGCATTTTTGAAATTATATATTTATTTTTAACTAGAATCTTTATTGTCAGTGTCTTTTCTACTTTTTAAAAACTCTCGTTATTACAATTACATAGCATCCTGCAATAAATTCTGTAGTCATGGCAATTGTACTTATTGGCAAGCTTTAGTTTTCTGTTCCTCATTTTACAATTCAATGGTTGCTACTCAAGGATGTACTTCAGCATCAGCCAGAATTGGTGCCTTGGAATTCATATTTTTAATAAAATACTCCCCAGATTATGCTGATATATAGTTGGTGCTAAGAACTGTAGCTATACTTTTATGGCTATTTATCTGTGTTTTCTACTGAAAACAGCAAAATAAACAGTTTTAATCTTTTATTTTCTTTTTCTTTTTTGTTTGTTTGGTTTTGGTAAGGGTAGGGACTAAATGTTTTTCAGAGCAATCCTTTGCTTAATATGAAACCTGAAATAGACAGCCATTTTTTTTCCCCAAAGTCAACATGAAACTACCTGTGAAAATACCAATAAGCACACAGTCTAGCCTTCTCTAACAGCCCAGGGAGGTTGTCTGCCTATTTAATCTCCAGCATTCTGTATAATGCATAAAATCAAAATCCTTCCCAAGCTGCCAATCAATATTACATTTTCCCAAGAGGGACAGTAGCTAAGGAGGAAGAGTTAACTTTATTAAGTAAGAGGAATTTCTCCCCTCGCTGAGCTAAACCATGTGGGGGAATGCATCTGGTACTCTTAGATTGTCAACCCCTGTCCTATGTTTCCAGTGGTGTGCAGTTGGTTTATAACAGGGCCATGATTTGACCTTTTCATGGAACAACTGCAGATCAGAGCACGTAAAGGTCAATGTGGCCTGGTAGCATCATGATATGCATTAGCAAAACAACCGGTTCACTGTGGGTTTATTTTCTTTTATCTTGATTCTGGAAATCTGTATTTCTTCCATTTATACCTGTGGTTTAAATGTGTAAGGTTTACCTTAGTTTTTAAAAATTCTTATGGAAAGAAATAAATCCCATGTGACAATGTTTTCAAGTAGTGTTTGTTACAAGGCAAGTCATATTTATGTTCAAAATAAGTCAGAAAAGGAAGCATGAAACTCTTCAATGGCAAAACACAGTGTAGTTAATGACTAGCTATTAATTAACAGGCCCAGGGACCCACCAGGCTGCAACAGCCAAGGGCTAGCCCTTCTAGGAATAACTAGCTTCAGGCATTAATTGCTATTATAATCTATTTTCTCTGATTCAAAGGAGACCATTGGTTTCTACAGTAACAGAAGATAATAACTAGCTAATTGGGTAAACTCTTTGAACTCCTGGCCTCAAGCAATCCTCCAGCTTTGGCCTCCCAAAGTGCTGGGATTATAGGCATGAGCCACCAGCCCTGCTGAAAGCCATACTTTATATGCTAATTTATTGAAGATTTCATCACCAGTTTTCCAAAAATAGACTTCAGTGACTAATGGAGAAGTTATCTCTGCATTACAGATTTGTTGAGAAACGAATTACTTAATTTACTTCTGAAACGTGCTGCCAATCACAAATTTCCATCTATATATAAAGGGTGGTGATAATGATAATAAAAATGCTAGAAAAGGCCTTTTGCAGGGAAGCAGAGAACCCTCTCTAATGACTCCCATCATTTTGGTGCATCACTATTTAACAAAGATATTGGCCTGTAGTTTTCTTTTTTTGATGTGTCTTTGTTTGGTAGTTATATCAGGGTAATACTGGCCTCATAGAATGAGTTTAGAAGTATTCAAGTATTCCCTTCTCCTCTGTTTTTTGGAATAGCTTGAATAGGATTAGTATTAGTTCTTCTTTATATGTTTGGTAGAATTCAGGGAAGCCACCATGTCCCTGGCTTTTACAGGGAAGCCACCAGGTCCTGAGCCCTTTATTGGGAGACTTTTTATTATGGCTTCCATCTTGCTACTTGTTACTGATCAATTCAGGTTTTGGATGTCTTCAGGGTTCAATTTTGGTAGGTTGTATGTATTTAGGAATTTGTTCATTTCTTCTAGATTTTCCAATTTATTGGCATATAGTTGCTCATAGTGGCCGCTGATAATCATTTGAATTACTGCAGTGTTAGTTATAATGTCTCCTTTTTCATTTCTGATTTATTTGTATCTTCTCTTTTTTCTTAGTCTGACAAAAGGTTTGTCAATTTTGTTTAACTTTTTAAAAAACTAACTTCTCTTTCATTGATCTTTTTTATTGTTTTCTTCATCTCAATTTAATTTATTTTTACTCTGATTTTTATTATTTATTTTCTACTTATTTTGGGTTTGGTTTTCTCTTGCTTTTCTAGTTCTTTAAGATGCATCATTAGATTTTTTTTAAGTGTCTCTTCTTTTTTGATGTATGCACATATAAACTTCCCTCATAGTATTAGTTTTGCTGTATCCCATAGATTTAGGTATGTTTTGTTTCCATTATCATTTGTTTCAAGAATTTTTTCAATTCCTTCTTAATTTCTTCATTGACTCACTGGTCATTCAGGAGTATATTATTTAATTTCCATGTATTTTTATAGTTCAAAAATTCCTCATTATTAATTTATAGTTTTATTCCATTGTGGTCTGAAAAGGTGCTTATATTATCTCAAGTTTTTTGAATGTTTTAAGACTTGTTTTGTAACCTAACCTATGACCTATCCTTGAGAATGATCCATGTGCTGAGGAAAAGAATATGTACTCTGCAGCTCTTGGGTGAAATGTTCTGTATATATCTATTAAATCTACTTGGTGTATAGTGCACATTAAATCTGGTATTTCTTTCTTGATTTTCTGTCTAGAAGAGCTATCTAATGCTGAAAGTGGGGTTTTGAAGTCCCCAGGTATTATTGTATTGGGGCCTATCTCTCACTTTAGCTCTTACAACACTTCCTTTATCTGGTTTTTCCAGTGTTGGCTGCATATATATCTAAAATGGTTATATTCTCTTGCTGAATTGACCCCTTTATCATTTTATAGTGACCTTCTTTGTCTGTTCTTACAGTATTTGTGTGACTTCTATTTTGTCTAATATAAGTATAGCAACTTCTACACTTTTTTGGTTTCCATTGGCATAGAATATCTTTCTCCATCCATTTATTTTCAGTGTATGCATGTCTTTATTGGCGATGTGTGTTTCTGGTTGGCAACAGCTCAACTGGTCTTGGATTTTTATCCATTTAGCCAGTCTATGTCTTTTGATGGAGAGTTTAGTCCATTTACATTCAATATTATTATTGATAAGTAAAGCCTTACTCTTACCATTTTATTATTTGTTATCTGGTTGTTTTATAGTATTCTCTTCCTTCTTTCTTCCTTTCCTTTCTCCCTCTAGTAAAGGTGATTTTCTCTGGTAATATTATTTAGTTTCTTGCCTTTTGTTTTTGTGTATCCATTGTATGTTGTTTGGTCTGAAGTTATCATACAGCTTGCAAATACTATCTTATAAACCATTATTTTAACCTGATAACAACTCTATTTGCATAAACAAACAAGCAGGCAAAAAGTAAACTAATAAAAACTCTATGTCTTAACATTGTCCTCCTCACTGTTTTACCTTTTTGTTTTTTCTATTTATATCTTATTGTACTGACTATTTCTTGAAAAGTTGTTGCAGCTATTATTTTAGATTGGTTCATCCTTCAGTCTTTCTACTTAGGATTAAAGTAGTTTGCACACCTAAGTTACAGTGCTGTATTTTTTGGTCTTCTGTCTCCTTACTATTACCAGTGAGTTTCGTACTTCAGGTGATTATGTATTACTTACTAATGTCATTTTCTTTCTGACTGAAGTACTGTCTTTAGCATTTCCTATAGGACAGGTCTGGTATTAATAATATCCTTCAAGTTTTGTTTATCTGGGAAAGGCTTTATTTCTTCTTCATATTTGAAGGATATTTTCACTGAATACACTATTCTAGGGTAAAAGTTTTTTTTTTTCCCTCAGCACTTTAAATATGTCATGCCACTGTCTCCTGGTCTGTAAGGTTGTTACTGAAAAGTCTGCTGCCAGATGACCGGTGCTCCATTGTATGTTAGTTGTTTCTTTTCTTTTACTACTTTTTTAGGATTCTTTCTTTATTCTTGACCTTTGAGAGTTTGATTACTAAATGCTTTGAAGTAGTCTTCTTTAGGTTAAATCTTCTTGATATTCTATAATCTTCTTGTATTTGGATAGTGATGTCTTTCTTTAGGTCTGGGAAGTTCTCTGTTATTATCCCTTTGAATAAACTTTCTACTCCTATCTCTTTCTCTACCTCCTCGTTAAGGCAAATAACTCTTAGATTTACCCTTTTGAGACTATTTTCTATGCTTCATTTTTTTTAATTCTTTTGTCTCCATTGATTGTCTATTTTCAGATAGGCTGGATTCAATCTCACTAATTATTTATTCTGCTAGATAAATTCTGCATTAAAGGACTCTGATGCATTCTTCAGTATGCCTATTGCATTTCTCAGCTCAATAATTTCTGTTTGATCCTTTTTAATTATTTCAATCTATTTGTTAAATTTATCTCATAGAATGCTGAATTCATTCCCTGTGTTATCTTGAATTTCTTTGAGTTTCCTCAACACAGCTATTTTGAATTCTTTGTCTGAAAGGTCACATATCTCTGTTTCTCAAGGATTTTACCTTCATGCCTTATTTGGTTCATTTGTTGAGGTCACGTTTTCTTGAATGGTATTGATGCTACTAGATGTTCTTCAATGTCTGGGCATTGAAGAGTTTGGTATTTATTATAGTCTTACTGCCTGGGCTTATTTGTAGCTGTCTTTCTTGGGAATGATTTCCAGATATTTGAAAGGACTTGGGTGCTGTGATCTAAGCTGTGTCTGCTTTAAGGGGTACCTCAGGCCTCAGGTAGATCCAGAAGTACAATCTGGTAGTCAGGGACTAGTGTCAAAACCTTATAAGTCTACTGGTGTTCTATCATATTGCAGCTGAGCTGACACTCAAGCCACAAGATGCAGCCCGTCCCACTCTTCCCTCTCTTCCAAAGGCAGAGGAGCCTCACCCCATAGCCACCAACCCCCAGGCCACAAGGAGTACTGCTGAACTACTGCTGATGTTCCCTTCAGGCCCAAGTTCTCTTAAGTCAGCTTGTCATGAATGCTGCCTGGCCAGGGAATCACTGTTCAGAGCAGTGGTCTTCCCTCTGGCCCAAGGCAGGTCCTTAAATGCTGTCCAAGAGTCAAGTCCTGAAATCAGAAACCCTAAGAGCCCACTTAGCACTCTATCCACCTGTGGTCATGCTGGTACCTAAGGTGTAAAATAAATTTCCTTTTACTTTTCTCCCTGCTTTTCTCAAGAACATGTTTTGCCATGTAGCCACCATAGCCAGTAATGTGTTGAGTCTCACCTGAAGCATCAAGTCTCAGGCTTACCCAAGGCCCTTGATGTAGTACCTGGGTATCACTCCTGGTTATTCAGGGCCCAAGGTCTGTTCAGTTAGCAGGTGATGAATCCTGCCAGGACTGGATCTTCTTCTTCAAGGCAGTGGGTTTCTTTCTGGCCTAGGGTGTGTAAGAAATGTCATCTGGGAGCTAGGACCTGGAATGGGGGTCTTGTGACTCTGATCGGTGCCCTACCTTGCTGTGTCTGAGCTAGTATTCTAGTGCAAGATAAAGTCCTCACCTCTCTTCTGTCTCCTCTCCTCAAGTGGAAGGAAGGGGTATCTTTTGGAGTTGTGTGTTGTGCAGTGTAGAGTTAGGGTAAGGGTGATGCTAGCACTCCCTTGCTTGTCCCAGCTGGTGTCTCGGTATGTCATATGCTTCCCCCACCCCAAGTCCACTGTCTGTGGGGCTAGTTCAGCACTAAGATTCACCTAAGAGTTGCGGTCTTTATGGCCTAGACTGCCTTTCAATTTACTTGGAGATAGAGTGCTGTAGCCCTCCATTGAGACTGTCACACACTCAAATTCAGCCCACTGGAATGGGCGATTGCTCTCTGGCTAGGGATGTTTTAAATGCTCTATCATGGGCAGGTGTCAGCTGAGTTTGGACAAAGAAGAGTTTTGTCCAAAAGACTTCAATAGGAAAGTCTCCTTGAGAGTTAATATTTGTAAAATATCTGCATCACCAAGTCTTAAGTTGAAATGGAAATTGATGTCATGGATTATTAATATCAAGTCTTAATTTACAAAGCTAAATTGTTTTGATAGAAGTGCTTATAGTTGGGAGGTCACAATCAGGTAATATATTGCCTTATGTAACAAGATTGTCACTCCTCCAGCAAAATTAGAAACCTTCCCACTGATGGTCAGATTAAAATATTTAAAACACACCTTTTATCTCTGACATGTTTGCATAGATTGTGTCATCTCCTCATCTCTAAAGTCCCAATGAGATATTTCTTTTATCAAAACTAATACCAAGCATTTCTTTTTTACATAAGTGAAAATGTGCTGGCTCTAATTTAGTTGTCACTTTATGTTCTTACTTCCCAAAATAAAATTAACCCAGTTTCACTCTGGTAATCATTTCGGAGTCAAACAAAACCACTAGTCCCATAAGAATAAGACATTTTGTGAATAGAAAAGGAACTTTTTCAAGTTCTCACTTTTCTCAGTCATCCTTAGTGAACCTCCAAGCACTTTATTTATTTATTAGATTTTTTTCAGAACTATCTCCATTGCAAAATTGCCTCAGGAGACGGGCTAAGAATCACATACCAAGAAAAAGATATACCAGAAAAATAGATATAATGGACATTTAAAAGAAGCTAAAATTAGCTATTTGTTTAAGCAGTAGATATGACATTCTATAAAAAAAATTAACTTTCCCAGTGGAATTTAAATAGAAAGCATCCGCCTTTTTAGAATGATGACTGGAATAGGTAAAGCTGCTTTTAGTTAAAAAAAAAAATCAGGCAGAAAACCTTGGGTTTACACAAGGTTTTCTTTTCTACATCAGGAACTCAAATAAGTACTTCTAGTGCTAGCTAGAGCATGCACTGTGTTTTGCAGTAATTTTCCTAATAGGATAAAAATCTGGTAGATGATCCATTACACTTGAAAAAGGATGTAATATGACAGAATATCAGTGGTAACTGGACATTACAGAGGAAAGCTAAGATCTTTGTTGTGATCACTAGATTTGCTATGAATCTCAGTGACATGTTTTAATGTTTTGCATTACGCAGTACGTGAAAAGTGAGTACTGATACTGAGAAGAGGAAGTAAAACTGCAAACCAGTCCTCCCGTTAAAACAAGATTAATACAAACAAGTGAAAACATTGAGATGCTTGGAACTTTTAATTTTCATGGGATATTAATTTTCATGACACAATTCAAGGACCTTTTAAAAAGTAAATTAGATTTTATTCAACCTAGACGTTTGCATTTAAATACATTTCTATCCCTACATAAAAGTTGTCAAGGTGGTTATTCCTCTCAGATGTATTTGCATTATATTCTAAAGAAATGAAGTTTCAGCCATACACCTCAGTTGATAATCTTTTATTCATTTAAATAGACACACTTTGAGTTAGACCTCTGTGTGAGCTAACAAATTAGAAAACATACACAGAATATTATTTCAAGGAGCACATACCCTTGAAGATACAATTGAGGAAAACAACTAGCTAGGAAAAAGATATTGGCTATAACATATAATTCAAAGTGTATTATGAGCATGTTGTAGGACAAAAATATCTTGGTTTTGGATAGCAGGCCTAACATTAAGGCTGATCCAAGTCAATGAGCCTGCAGCTTGTCCACTTTGCTAATCCCTTTCAAATAAAATTAAATAAGAACACGAAATTGTGAATACACAATTTCTGCATCCTCAGAATCTTCAGAATCTTAGAAGGAACCATGCAAATGGGGAATTCTGGAGCTTAATTCTCATGGTAACCCTACTCTTGCTGTGTAGCAAACACTGCCCTGGATTTCTTGAAATAATTTTCATTCACAAACTCTATTGTATAGTAAGACAGGGGACGCTAGGAATAAATTTTCCTATTTTTTTCTTGTTTGAATAAATGTTAACTCCTCATCTTAGGTGATAAAGTCTAAAGGTGTATCACAATGGATTGTAAATGTCAATCACGGGTTTGGGACTTTACTAACTAATGAATCTAGTGGAAATGACAGAAATATTTCATGGACGAAACTACCCACAGATGCAAAAAACTTAGAGATACACTGAATTAGGGTTCTATTGAGATCACATGCCACTTGAATAAGAATAAAAGTCTTGACGAATATGTTGACACTGTAATGAAGAAGTTAGGGATTCAATATTAGATGGAAAAGCCTAACTTAATTGAACAAAACATTCAATTGGGTCAGGAGATAGAAATTATTATATATACTTATGCTTATAAATAATAAACGAGTACCCAGAGAAGATGAAAATAAGGACTGTTTAACATGTTAATGTAAACTTTACAACTTAGTGAAGATAGCTGTTGGAAGTTTGAGATTTTGGCAATGTGGTATCAGAGAAAAAGTGAGCTGAAGGTCTTCCTGTAAGACTCATCATCATACAAGTTTATATTCATGGTTATAATTTCAACTCTAATGCTACCATCAAATGGGGGATATAACCAGGGTTGATGATCTCAGTGCTGCTTTTTGGATAAAGTTATCATCATGATCCTTCACTATCCTTCCCTGTAGAGTGAACTCATTGTCACTTCTTAGCAGGAGCATTTCTTTTCCATCTCAGTGGTCTTTTGACTAATATGGATTGGTGTTACCATAGATTTTCCAGTCATCACGAGGTGTTTCTAAATGTCAGTGGGAGCATTACTCAGGAACCTTACTAATAAATTATTCATTTACTCATTCAGCCAGAACTTAGTGGTTGCTCTATGCCAGCAACTACCTAGACACTAAAGCATAGGGATTAATAAATGTCCATTTACTGTGAGAAACGTGAGTCTAAATGAGCATTCAAATAGGGCAAGTGTTGTCATAATAAAATGTCCGAAGTGCTGAAGCAATGAGGTGAAAATGTGTTATATATACTTCTTTTTTTGTTTGTTCTTTTTGTTTTTTGGGGTTTTTTTTTTTTTTGTTTTTTTTTCGAGATGGAGTGTCGTCCTGTCGCCCAGGCTGGAGTGCAGTGGCGCGATCTCGGCCCACTGCAAGCTCCGTCTCCATCTCCCGGGTTCACGCCATTCTCCTGCCTCAGCCTCCCGAGTAGCTGGGACTACAGGTGCCTGCCGCCATGCCCAGCTAATTTTTTTGTATTTTTAGTAGAGACGGGGTTTCACCGTGTTAGCCAGGATGGTCTCGATCTCCTGACCTCGTGATCCACCCGCCTCGGCCTCCCAAAGTGCTGGGATTACAGGCGTGAGTCACCGAGCCCAGCCCTATATACTTCTATAGGTAAAATATATTGACATGAACGTGACAGAATCGTGTGAAGACTGCTGTAATAATGTTACACAATGGATATGGTTTCTTAAAAGCATAAAAATAAATACATAACATTGTCCACTTTTACTCTGTAGGTGCTGTTCCACTTAAGTGTTCTCCTTCACAAGTAACTGCTTTAAAATATTGTCAGTATTTGCTGTTATTAATCTTCCTTATTCCATTCTTGACTTTCTCCAATTCGGATTGTTATTCCACCAAACTCCACTGACAATATTTAAATAAGATTTCATTTTGCCAGATTCAATTGTTGACTTTCTCGTTCCATCTTACTTGTCAGGAAATTTGGAAGAAGGAAGCATTATTCTCTTTTTGAAACTTTATTCTCTGGACTCATTGATACCACGTTCTCATGGTGTTTCTTCTTCTTCATGGACTATTCTTTACAAGCCTTCTTTGCTGGCTTTTTGTCCTTTGCCTATATTGTATTAAAGTACTCAGTATTCTGAGTCCTTTTTCTGTAACTATTATCTTTTCTTAGTTGATCTAATCCAGTCAAATGTCTTACATCTCCTCTCCATGTGAAGTACTCCCATATATGTCTTCACCTCTATGCTGAATTCTCATCTCTCCTCCAGACTGGCAAATGTATCCAACTGCTTCTTCATCCCCCTTCAATATTTAGTATACATGGCAATTTAATATATCTAAAGTAAAACTCATTTTTCCTCCTTTAACTTTTTCTTCACTCATCTCCCCTATCTCAGTAAATAACACCACTTTTCCATTTGCTAAAGTCAGAACACTAAATAGGATGGATTATTTTTGCAGTATCACATTCCACATGCAAGCTATCAGTAAGTTGTGTCAATTGTAACTCCAATATAAATCTCAACTCAGACAGCTTCTCAGTATCTTCAATGATAAAACCCTAGAAAATAAACTAACAACCTCCCAAATTTTATCTTTACTTCACTCCTACCTCTTTTGCCATGCATCTTCTATTAATTCTCCAAATTATGTCCAAATGATCTTCTCATATCCTAATCAAATCTTAGCACTCCCTTGCTTAAAACTTTCTAATGGCTTCCGATTATGCTGTGAACTAAACCCTGAAACTTTACAATGACCCACAAAACCTATGTGATCTGCTCTTTCCAGTCTCTGATCTGAGTCCGTACAATTCATTCACATGGTCTTGGTTCTAGAAACTGGGCCTTCTCTCCTTCCTTCCTTCCTTCCTTCCCTCTTTCATCCCTTCCTCCTCTCCCCTCCCCTTCCTCCCTTCCTCTCGCTTTCCTCCCCTCCTCTCCCTGCCTCTCCTCTCCTATCCTTCTTTGTTTCTTTCTCTCTCTCTTTTTTTCTTCTTTCTTTCTTTCTTTCTTTTCCTTCCTTCTTTCCTTCTTTCCTCTCTCTCTCTCTTCCTCCCTCCCTCCTTTCCTTCTTTTCCTCATTCTTTTTTTCCTTTTCTTTCTTTATTTTCTTCCCTTGAATGTGGCAGAGGTATTATTATTGAAGGGCTTTTGAACTTGTTGGTTCTTCTTTCACCTCTAAGAAGCCACGTATTTTGCATCGTGGCATGGGTGTTTTCTTTTCATCAATTAGATCTCAGCTCAAGTTTTACTTCTTTAGGAACATTTTCTATAACCACACTAATGTTGTCCTCTACCCATCTAGTCACTGGTCACTTGCTGTTTCATTCATGTGTTTCATTTCTTTGTAGCTGGAAATAAAAATATATATTTTTTTAAATTCATGTAACTTTTCTACTTTTTCCCACTGCAATATAAATTTATGAAGGCAAATACTTTGTCTTCTTTATCCCTACTATATCTACTGTGCATAGGACACATAGTAGAGGTTAAATAATTGTTTGATTAAAGATTGGATGAATTACATGAATCGGTTTATTATTAAGAGTGCCAGAATATAGAAAAAGTACCCTACTGGGTCACGTCTATTATCCATCTACTTTAGTCCTCAATTGAATGTATTGCTGTGCTCCCTTTTTAAAATCATCCTCACTGACTGACATGTGCAGATTCATATTCTAATTTATTATAATTTGTCTTAAGCAACATTTAATGAATTTATAATACAGTCTGGAATACAGTCTTTCTTCTTTCTTTTTTTTTTCCCCAGAGAACGAACAGTTCACTAAAAGAAAAGAGAGAGAGTTCAGTAATCTATACATGACCCGACATGGTTTTGGAGATTCAAAATACAATATTCTGTATTTCAAATTCTAACCTCTTCTGGACTTACATTAGCTTTTTCAGGGATGATCTCATTCAAAATGTATTTTGCTGCATGATTTGAGCTGAACATTTCAAAATTCTTCAGTACCTTCCAAAATTGGTATTTATTCAGCAGGATAAAAAGGAAATGCTTGCCTAAGATCAATTCTTACCAAACCTTTTGAATTTTGGTTGCAAAAACCAAAATCAATCATTGCAGTAAAACCTTCAGGATAGATTTCCTTTTCTCATTGCATCTCCAGTCATTACTTAATGGCTGAATGTGCAGCTGGGACCAGCTAAGCCAGGGAGAGCTTGTGGTCTTTTAATTCTCACAAAAGCATTTTGTATGGATCAGGTTCATTTTGCTTGTCTACACTCTCTATGGTTGTAATGGTCTATAATTTTTATTTTCCTTGTCTCCATATTCTACTTAACACACAACTCACTCTCAAGGGAACTGTAGTGAAGAAGACAAAGCAATATTTCTTTAAAAGAAAATGTTTCAATTGCCTAGTACAGGCTGCTTACGTTGTATTATTTTCTGCTTTTTAAAATTTTCTTATTGTTCTTTGTCCCTGTAAATTGCATATGACCTTATGTGACTAAGTTTTAATTCTTTAATTTTAATGGGAAAATATGTGGAATTATTATGCAAAGAAAAATCACAAAAGCAAAATACAATCTAGGAACAGAAAAATCAGTCAAAGAAGTATATAGCTCATGATTAAATAAACTGCTAAAGAAATCAAGAATGATGTTGACACACATATTGTAATTAAGGGTTTAATTAATTAAACACAATTATTATGTTTTGGCATAATGCTACTGAAATCATACACTTAGTTGAAATAGTTATGGCAGCAGAAAAATATCATGAAATTTTATTTAAAATGACAATGTAGATATGCAATATTTCTGTTTTCAATAAACAGCCCCCCCTCTTGATTTCTCTCTCTCTCTCTCCTAGATTTTAGCATAAATAAATTACAACTCATGGCCCTTAAATAGTTTTACTATTTAAAATCAGTCAAAAGAATGAAAGTTATACTTTTTAATAAGATGGAAAAGGTAACGATCTTGGAGAATGGAAGCTTTTATAACATGTCTACAAACAACACAACTGATTAATTTTCATTTTCACAATCATTTATTGAAAGTCTATATATACTTCTGGTCAGACACAATGGCTCATGCCTATAATCCTAGCACTTTGGGAGGCCAAGGTCGGTGGATGGCTTGAGCTCAGGAGTTCGAGACCAGCCTGAGCACCATGGTGAAAACTCCCTATCTACCAGAAAACAGAAAATTTAGCTGGGCGTGGTGGTGCGTAGTCCCAACTTGGGGGTTGGTAGTCCCCATCTTGAGGGTGCTGAGGTGGGAGGATCACTTGAGCCTGGGAGGTGGAGGTTTCAGTGAGCCAAGGTTGGGCCATTGCACTCCATCCTACCTGGGTGACAAAGTGAAACGCTGTGAAAGAGAAAGAGAAGAGAAGAGAAGAGAAGAGAAGAGAGGGAGGGTGGGAAGAAGGAAGGAAGGAAGGAAAGAAGGAAGGAAGGAGAGAAAGAAAGAGAAATAAAGAAAGAAGAATGAAAGGGGAGTGAAAGGAGGGAAGGGAGGAAGGCTGGCAGGAAGGAAGGAAGAAAGGAAGGAAGGAAGTCAGGCTGGAAGGAAGGAAGGAAGTCATCTATATATGTTTTAGAGAAAATATAAACATTCCTGGAGCTTCACTGATTGTGTTTTATTTTTTATATTCCATATAAAAATATTTGTCATATATTTCCTTACTAAACAGATTTAAATTTGATTTCATAGTTCTATTTTTGAAAACCAATATCTACTACCTGCTACCGTGCTATTTAAACTCACACAAATCTTGGAAGATCTGTTCAGGCTGGCATATTTTAGGCGAAATTTTGCAACTGCTAAATGATTATACCATAGGACTGGAAAGAGGTATATTCTTAATAAAATAAAAGCAATAGAATAAAGCCAAGCTATGCTGGACAATGCTGCAGGACTTGTTATTGCAAGGGAGTGGATTGTTAAACAAAATAAAAATAATATTTTCATTCTAGCCTTATTTTTTTTAAATGTGAAGATGAAAGGTAATTTATATCAAGTGGAGAAAAACAAAAACTTGACACTTGGCAGTATACAGCTATAAAATCGCCTCTTTTATTTTTCTATCTAATACAAAAATTTTATAAGAGAAACAAATTTGTATAAAGTTGAGGCTTTTGCCTTACAGAATAAAGAAAGGAAAAATGCTACAACAGTCTTTAAGAAAAGCTACATATTTTGATCCTTTGTTAAAGACTTTTCGAACAGGATAGAAGATAGAAAACCAGGCTCTCCCTAAGAATATTAATGAAGAGGGTAAAAATATGCATTCCTGCTGGACATGAGTCGAAGTAAAAATTTAATACAATGCACCGTATCTCTTAGCCTAACAATCAAACCTTGTCAAACATTCAGTTACACATGTTTCTGTGCATGTGTATGCATGCTTGGGAGCACGTGTTTCCCTACAAAATACATGAGGAAGTTTGCATAAGCATTTTAAACAAATAACCCAATTGTAGAGATACTTAAAGAACACCTGAGTACCTCTGAAACATTTAAATTGATTATATTCTATTTACTTTTTTATATTTTGAGAGCAAAGAGACTTGCCTAATATGAATTTTGGCGACAGACAACAGCTTTGTTATTAGTACTAAATTCAGTGGAATGGGTTATTTACAGCTTAATTTCAGGGTAGTAATTCTGTTGTCAAAACTATCTCTCAAAACTTTATAGTTTATTATCTTAACTTTTATGACATTCACAATGGCCTGAATATTTTTGTATTATACTGTTTGTTTTTCTTTAGACTAAGTTTCTTTATTTTCCCCTTGAAGGTTGTGTTTTATATACATACATACATACATACATACATGCATACATACATACATACATACATATTGTATTAGTCTGTTCTCACACTGCTATAAAGAACTGCCTGAGACTGGGTAATTTATAAAGGAGAGAGGTTTAACTGACTCACAGTTCCGCATGGCTGGGGAGGCCTCTGGAAACTTACAATCATGGTGGAATGGGAAGCAAACACATCCTTCTTCACATGATGGCAGGAGAGACTAGAATGAGAAATGAGTGAAGGGGAAGCCCCTTATAAAGCCATCAGATCTTATGAGGACTCACTCACTATCATAAGAACAGCAGTGTTGTTGAATCATGAACACCCCCATGATTCAATTACCTCCCACTGGGTCCCTCCCATGACACATGGGGATTATCAGAACTACAATTCAGGATGAGATTTGGGTTGGGACATAGCCAAACCATATCACGTGTTTTTGTGTGTGTGTGTGTGTGTGTGTGTGTATCTGGATTATTGGATGGAATCAGGTTTCTGAATCAGGTTTTATTTCATCAGTGTATTTAGTCTGTTCTCACACTGCTATAAAGAACTGCCCAAGACTGGGTAATTCATAAAGAAAATAGGTTTAATTGACTCACAGTTCCGCATGGCTGGGGAGACCTCAGGAAACTTAAAATTATGGTGGAAGGAGAAGCAGGCACGTCTCACCTGGCAGCAGGTAAGAGAGAACAAAAAGCCTACGAGAAACTGCCATTTATTAAACCATTGGATCTTGTGAGAACTCCCTCGCTATCAAGAGAGCAGCATGGGAGAAACGTCACCCATGATCCAGTCACCTCCCACCAGGTTCTTCCCTCGACACTTGGGGATTACAATTAGTGGTGAGATTTGGGTGGGGACAAAGAGCCAAACCATATCAATCAGTTAAGACATAACCAACTGATAGAATCATGTATAGAATCTTGAGAAATTTATGTTATTTTTTCTCAAATCAGGACATGAAATGCCTGGGAATTTAAGAGTTTTTTTTTTTTTTTTTTCATAAGATCTAGTAGCCAACCAGTTAAGGACAGAGCCAGTACTGCAAGGCTTAGCATATCATTCTTTTTCCCATCTGTAAAATGGTCTTTTAATATTAATGCCTTAATAAATTGAGGTGTTTAATTTACTTTGGATGTATTGGAGGAAACCAAGAAGAAAAGGCCTCTTTCTCTTCACATGCTTGCTCCAAGACTCAAAGAATAGAACTCGTGAGGCTTCAGATAGAGCCAGGCAATTCCCTTAGGTATGGACTTCTTTCCCTATCCATTAACAGATTACAGAGAATTTTCCTAGAGGAATTCTTGCCACTCCTCATGAGTCTTACATGTGATACTCAGTTTGCTATTGTTAATAACAAACAGCATTTCGGGAAAATTTAGTTTTTCTTAGTCACACAGGTGACTTCAATTTCTACAACCATTCCTGCCCCCTCTCTCTTTCATTCCTTTGCTATCAACTTTGGGGACTTTATCCTTATTGACAGTGGTAAATGGTCATCTGGATTCATGCTTCAAAGTTTGAATGGTATTTATATAGCTCATAACTTTTTTGCAGTAGCATTTTCCTATGTGATGCTGATTTACATATGTCCTAGTTCATTTAATCTACACACAGCTCTAGGAGGTAGATATTATTATTATCTCCCTTTCATAGACAAGGAAATGAAGCTCAGAGAGTTATGCAACTCACTAGAAATATCAGCACTGGTACTAGATATAGGATTTGAACATATGAGGTCTCATTCTGGGCCTGGATCTTATTGCTGCCCAGTTAGTAAGAAAAACATATTGAGTGTCTGGTTTTCTGTCTGAGAGTCTAGGAAATGGGAACTGATAAGAGTGAGATATCGTTGATTCAGCCGAATGGCAAGGATTTTGTAACAAGCTACAAATTAGGGTGATCCGGATACATTAAAGATAGGTCTGGAGGTGAGATTCTGTGATGTTTACATATTTACATAGGTATACATATTATGATTCAATGTTCCTGAGGAAGCTAAAAAGTAAATTCCAATTACCCAACTGGCTCCACTTTCCTCCCCATCATACTCCCAAGTGTGTGTGTGTGTGTGTGTGTTTATCCTGTATATTAAAAATCCCAAATAATACAGGTCAGTCTGGAAGAGGTTTCAAAACATGCTTGCTTTGATAGATTCAGAATCAAATCCCTCAATACATCTAACATTTCTACTAATAGAAATAGTGGAGGCAACCCTGTATTACCCATTGGTGGATCTTTCTAAATATAATTTTTCTTCTGTTTGATTGGAACGATTTTACAAACATGTAAGTATGAATGACTCTTTGAAACATATTTCTTCTCTGAGTTGCATATACTTATGAAAGAATACTCGAAGTGGATTAAAATTCTAACTGGAATGTTTACATTCTAACATTTACAGCAATAACGTCTACAGTAAAGATTATCACATTCTTCCCTTGCTCATGTTACCAGAGATAGAGCTGAAAATACCATAGTGATATATGCTTTTGGTGTTAGGAAATCAACAATCTTTGAAAATTTTGTATTCCAGAATAAAATAAAAAACCTTCAAAGGCCTAACAGGTGGCATACCATTTCTCTTTGATTCTGAAAAGCTACACACCACACACTCACACACACAAACTCACATAGGCGCATGAAAAAAAAGACCAAAAGATTATCTGCCTTTGTCTTGTTATGCCTAAAATATTCCACTAGAGGACAGTGCAGCTATTTTCATTCAGCCATGCCAAGTTTTGATCAAATTTCCTGATGCTTTTGCAGAATATAGAAAGCATACATTCATTTAAAATAAACTGCACGCATTTGTTTTAAAAGCACTTTAGCTTGTACCTGATGGTTAATAGATCTGAATTGCTTGGAGCCCTCATGCACACAGAGTAGAGAACATAATGAATTTAGCAGATTTTTTAAAGAAGGGAGAGGTTGGGGAAGAAGACAAATATGAGCTAATTTTTTTTCATTTGCCTTGATACCTTAAGGGAAAAAAAAAGCAGAAATAATGCACAATCATTATGAACAAGCTGGTAGATATAAGTATTAGTTTACATTTAAATGAAAATAGCTTATAGAGAGGGAGAATGGATATGATTCAAATAGTTTCCAGCATCTTGTTTGAAATGCAAAAGAGCAATTTATATTTATATTAATTTAGGTGGATGCCTCTGGTTTTCTTGGGACTTCTCAACAAATTATTTCTATTTATCTTGGAAATGGGCATTCGGAACATGATCTGGAGGCTATGCAAAGACTTCTTGAACTTGAGACCTAGAAGATTTGATACCAACTCAGGAAAAAAAAGAGCCTGGGTTACTTGAACACCCTTCACAAAGGAGAAGCGGGCAGAGGGGACCCAAGAAATATGTTAGGGTGTCATTTCTTTTCATTGGCAAAACTTAAAAGAATAAATTTATAAACATAAGGCACCAGAAATAAAAACATCCTCTCGTTCTATTTCCTGCAGTGACAAAAGATATATATTCTAGATGGTAGAGAGAGCTGCCTTGGAGATAAATTGTCTGATTTCAGCATCTCAGCGGTGGATAATAGATTCCCCTCAGAACCACATAATTAAAAAATGACATTTCTGCTACTTTGTGCCAACTTGGTACCGCTGCTGCCCCTGGCTTCTGGGCCTGGGAACCCTGCAGGGTACAACCAAACAAATTTTGCATTATTCAGTGGGACAATGTAAGGTCATGTTAACAAAAAAAGTTCCTTCTGGGGGGACCGGAGGACTTTAGTATTTTCTTCCCCACAAATTCCTCTTTCTGCTTTTCTTCTTTTTTTCTTTTTCAACTCTGCCGACATGAAAAAGATATGAACGATGAGATTAGGACATCCACTTATTACAAGTTGGCCAGATGAAAGAGAGCATATGTGTGTAGCAGAATAAATTAAAGCGTCTAATTTTAGCACCTTTTTTTCCTCCAAGCAGATATTCAGAATCAGCCAAAGATGAGGCAAATGCTGTGAGAAAAAATATGTAAATCAAAGTGCTAAATCCATATCCTTAGACATCTTTAGGATGAAATGGTTAATCCTCATGTGGATCCTGGCCACCCCCCCCCCCACCGCCCCCACATCACTCCAGGAGTTTCCTGAAAGGCAGTTGACTGCAGTCTGAACAACTGTTCTTTATGGGTCTCTCAGTTCACTATGTATCTCAAAAAAAGTGCATGTGCTAGACAAGCCTCCAATTAACAGTTACTAAAGTGTAAATGGATTTCCAAATGTCACATAGCTGGTAATTAGTGAAACCAGGACTAGCAATGGATTTTTGATTCCTCTTTGAAGTGTTTTAGTAACAGCCAGTATTCTGCAGGTGTCTTTAGTTCAAATAATAAAAGTACACTAAGAATATTCCTTTTTCTTAAAGGAAATAGAAGAAAATATAAGACTCTTTAAAAAACTACAATTCAATGAATTTAAATTTTGTGATTTCAACCATCAATTAGGATTTTGATTTTAGGTTCACAATGTATTATTATGAAAATACATATGAACCAGGTTATTCATTTCAGCATTGTTAGTCACTGTAAAATGTTGGATACAAACTAAATATCCATACTATAAGTTGGCCTGGAGCAGTGGCACACGCCTGTAATCCCAGCACTTTGGGAGGCCGAGGAGGGTGGGTCACGAGGTCAGGAGATCAAGACCATCCTGGCTAACATGGTGAAACCCCATCTCTACTAAAAATACAAAAAATTAGCTGGGCGCGGTGGCAGGCGCCTGTAGTCCCAGCTACTCAGGAAGCTGAGGCAGGAGAATGGCGTGAACCAGGGAGGCCGAGCTTGCAGTGAGTGGAGATTGAGCCACTGCACTCTAGCCTGGGCAACAGAGCGAAACTCTGTCTTGGAAAAAAAAAAAAAAAAAGAGGTAGATTTCTATGAACTAATGTTGGATAATTCCCAGAATATATTGCTAAGCCAAAAAAAAAAAAAAAAAAAAAAATCCAAGAGCAACAGAGTTTTCTATAATGTTTCATGTAGGAAAGTAAGGAATGTAAGAAAATATACATGTATATTTTTATTTATGGAGAAAAAAATACAGGTATGATAACCAGAAACTATTAAGATCAATTACTAACAGAGAGATGGTGAAAACAGAGTGAAGAGGATGAAACAATGGAAGTGGAGTGGAGTGGCACAGATGAGAATACAGTGACACTGTTTGGAATATACTTTTTGAATTGACCTGAAACTAAGTTTGTAGTATTGTTTCGCCTACCCAAAATATAGATTAAAAATTTAAAATCCCTCAGGAAGTGAGGGAAACCCAACATGGAATACAAGCAGTAAAGAGTAACTGAACTGTATTACAAATGAGTAACATACTCCCACTTAAGAAGGTGAAAAAGTAAAGTACCTATTTAAGGAACTGTGGAAGGCAGTATTGCAATGTAAAATTAAAGGTTAAGGTAAAAAAGAAAACAACAGATATTGTACTCTAGTTAGCAACATTGCTTTTTGCAAATGTAGGCATTACAAAATCTGAAAATGCTTTTTTTTGTATACTAGAATTGAACAAATACTCAAATATATTGTGGATAATGTGATCCAAGTTTCTGTATGTTAGATAAAGAAGTAACAATGTGGAAAGGAGAAAAGTTAGAATGAACTCTATGGTGCTGGATTGGAATTTATATCACATAAAGTCATGGATTTTGCATATGTCCATAGATAAGTGGTAGAGAAATAAATATTGATGTGTGCATGCATACATTAATATATATCTGTAAAAGTGTGTATGGATGCATATTATATATAACAATATCACAATATTGTTGCCCAAGTAGCAATAAGCACACTTAATAACCAGGTCTTGATTTCTAAATGCTATTTTTTTAAAAGGATGGGATCTTTTATGAAGAAATGGATTGGGAAGAAAAACATAAGATAAGGTTGGAACCTCTTCTGGTGCAAGAAAGTAAAGAAGTGTTCAAATGATGATGGAGGCATTTAAAAGGGACACAGGAACCAACTTAAGATTTCAATAATCTCAACTGGAAGAATTTGAAGTAACAACATAAATCATGATAGTATTGGAATATGAACCATAAAATAAATACTTATGAGTCTGTGCTGATAGGAATAAACAACTGAATAAATAAGTAAATGGTGGGGAAGAAGCAACAGCTCTTCCTTATAATACAATCACAATTAAGCAATGTGGAAAGAATGACAGAAACAGATAATTACCCTTGGGCATGCATCATGGTATAATAGTTGCAGGCAAGAATCATTCATGGAAACTAAATGTATTGAGCAAAAGTATAATGGAGCACAGGTTATTTGCATAGTCAAGATATAACTCCCTGCAAGATTCCTATTAATTACAAAAGGAAAACCAATAGCTTTTCAGTGGAGAAACTTGGCAGACACAAAAGTGATGAATTAATTAGTTAACATCACCAGTTTTAAGATACATTGACATGACGTTCCTCCTGATATAATGCAATAAAAAGGGTAAAACATTATTTTAGTGGCATTTTTGAAAAAAAAAGCACAAAAAACTCCATGTAATCATGATAAAATGTCATACAAACACAAAAGGAATGAATGACATTATGCAAAATACCTGACTGTTATCAAAAGTGCTAAGGTTATGAAAGACAAAGAAAATGATAGAAAGACTCTTATAGACTGGAGGAAACTAAAAAAAATATGACTATTAAATGCGATATGTGATCCAGGTTGATACAGAGAAAGAACACTAGTGTGAAGACACAGGAAATTCAAATCAGGCTTCTAGCTTAGTCAATGAAAGTATATCAATGTTAATTCTCTGGTTTTGATAATGTACCATGTTTCTGTAATCTCTTTAGAGGAATCTGGGTAAATGATATACTGGAACTCTATTATCTTGCAATATTTCTATACATCTAAAATTACTTCAAGATAAAATTTTTTAAAAATGATGAAAATACTAAAGAATTCAGGCACTTTAATATTTAGTGCTTATTTTAAAAAGGGAAAAGGAAAAAAGAACAAAATGCTTTAGGCTGAAGGTGATGACAGACTTTTAACATATGTCTGGAAAAATAATCTAATTTCCAGTAATAATAATGATTATCTAATTTAATAACTATTCAACTGGTATATTGGAATGCATATATTATGTCAACTTTATGAGATAGTTATTATTGTTCTTCTCATTTTAAAGAGGTGTCAACTAGCAATTAGGAGGGACTAAGTCATCTCCCCAAAGCACAGAGTCCAAGTTTGTTCTGTATTTACAAAGTAAATTTTTATTTATGGAGTACTTAATAAGATTTTGTTTTGCATACATTATGTTTAAGCCTTGTAATATGCAAAATGAACTAATAGTCTTACTTAAGAATTAGAGAAATAAATTCTGAAAGAGGCTATATATTAACAGGGAATTTATATGAACATATTTATGATTCTACTTCTGCTCTATACAGAAATATCTTATTTACTAACTTATTTACTAATTCACCTTAGGCCACAGAACTGATTCAAAAATTCATATTCTCTCCCTATGTATCACATTGAATCTATAGCTAAAAAGGCCTAATAGAAACTTTATCATGTCTTCCTTATTAAAGTGAAAACATAAATAGTATATTTCTATATAGTCATGATTAAGTGAATAGGTTTTAAAAACTTTCCACAAAGTAAATAGAAGTAGATAGTATTATTGCAAATAGGATGGAAGAAACACAGACGCAGGCACACACACATGACTAAACCAACATACCTAAACAAATATTGAAAACTCAACACTTTTACTCTTTATTTCCTTACCTATAAATTCCTTTCCATAGTATTTGGCTGGCATATGGTCTAGTGACAAGCAAGGTGCTGGCCATAATTCAATAGCTAAGTTATATAACAAGGCTAAGCTTGAGCTTTGAGCTCTGGTTTGGAGAGTCAATCTCCTCTGTTTTTTTTATTTTATTATTTTATTATTTTTATTTATTTATTTGTGTGTGTGTGTGTGTGTGTGTGTCTTTGTGTGTGTGTGTGGTAAACTTGCATGGCTATTTGGATAAAAATGTATTTGTGAGAAGCACTGAGGAGCAAATTATCGCAAGGAAAAAAGAGAGCATATGAAAAAGCTTGGGAAGGATCAGAGCCTTGATTGTCAGAGTGAAAGGGGATTTGGAGAAGAATGTTGTATTTAATTATTCCTAGTTATGCCCCAAAGAAAAGGGCATCCCACATAGAACCAGGTCTGGCAGCATTCATGGGAGAAAACAACATTAGAAAAAAGATTTATAAATTGTTTTGATTCTGAAGTAAGAAACAATAGGAAAGGGAAAGAGAATGAGACACCTTCTCCTGACATCTGACATTCACAAACCACTCTGTGTGTGTTCCCCTGAGGCTCAGAACATACTGAGAATGTTCATATATTTGTTTCCAGGGTTTTGAGAACACCTGGATATGCCTCATGGAAAGTCTTCGAGGCAGGTGCTAGAGGCGCTGTGTAGAATCTTTCACAAGGTTGAGAACTGTGGAAACCTCTTTAAGAAACACGACCTAAGGCTATCAGAGGAAGAGAGGCAGGAAGTAAGGATTAGTATTTGATCGAGGCAACGAAATCTTCCCGTATGTGGGTAACACAATCTGTAGAGACAAAAAAACAAAAATTGAGTAAAATTTTAGAGAAGAGTTTCTGTGAAAGAGTACACTAACTGGTTTACAGAATGGCTGCAAAAATATCTAAGTGCTTGAACCAAAAGTAATTTCTAAGGTCAGTTCTAAGAAAAGTAGTTTTGCCAAGAATCTCTTCTTCATCTTTTCATTCAGGTCCTAAATATTACTGAGGATCTCTCATCTTCTAGGTGAAGCTCACAAAATTGCCCTGGAGGTTGCTGCCTTCCTGGAAGCCAGAGTGAAAAAAAAAAGAGGACATGCAGTTGCACATGGGAGGATTTTGTGGGCCATGGTTATCAGGGCACAATCCCTTAGCTCACCTTTCTCTGGTGAGAAAACACTTCCAGTGCCACACCTCAGCCTCCTTCCTCTAGTGAAAAAACAGTTCCAGTGCCACACCTCAGCCTCCTTCCTCTGGTGAAAAAATACTTCCAGAGCCACACCTTACCCTCCTTCCTCTGGTGAGAAACTACTTCCAGTGCCACACCTCAGCCTCCTTCCTCGGGTGACAAAACACTTCCAGTGCCACAACTCAGCCTCCTTCGACTGGTGAGAAAACACTTCCAGTGCCACACCTCAGCCTCCTTCCTCTGCTGAGAAAACACTTCCGGTGCCACAGCTCAGCCTCCTTCCTCTGGTCACAAAACACTTCCAGTACTACACATCACTGCTGGAGAACTGGAGAGTGGAGTCTTCCAGCCCAAGAAGAAAGAAACATAGGATTTTGTCAAGTACCAGAAGTTTCTGCCACACTCAGTGGGCATTCTTTGAGTTAGTTTCTTTAGTATATTTCACTAAAAACTGTGAGAGGGGAACCCTTAATATAGGTCCTGCAAATAACAAGTATTCAATAAATCCTGTTGAATCAATAAATGAATCACCTCTTCCAAAATAAGCTTAATTGTTTAAGTTACTAGCAAAATGCCTAAATGAAAATTAACCATTCTATAGAGACATTATTGAGTTAGTTCATTCAGTCATTCAATAAATGTATTCAGTGTATGTTTATAGAATAACTATAATTTACCAACTGTTTTAGGCATGGGGGATACAACAGTGAATAAAATCATCCAACTACCTATTCTAACAGAGATTAAATTCTAGTGGTACTGGCAGCAGACGAACAAATGAATAATTTCATATATTCATCCATGCAATAATATTGAAAATTTTTCTTCACAAAGCTGAAATCAGTGGTCCTCAACGTTTTTGGCATCAGGGAACAATTTTGTGGAAAACAATTTTTCTACAGACTGGGGTGGGAGAATGGTTTCAGGATGATTCAAGCACATTACCTTTATTGTGCACTTTATTTCTATTATTACTGCATTGTAATATATAATGAAATAATTATACAACTCATCATAATGTAGAATCAGTGGGAGCCCTGAGCTTGTTTTCCTGCAACTAGACAGTTCCATCTGGGGGGAATGAGAGACGGTGACAGATCATCAGGTATTAGATTCTCATAAGGAGCATGCAACCTAGATCCTTTGCATGTGCAGTTCACAACAGGATTCATGCTTCTATGAGAATCTAATGCCACCACTGATCTGACAGGAGGTGGAGCTCAGGAGGCAAAGCTCACTCACCTCCTGCTGGGCTACTTGGTTCCTAACAGGCCATGGACCAGTACTGGTCCATGACCTGAGGGTTAGGGACCACTGACTTAGATCCTAGTGGAAAAAGATGGGCTGTAAACAAACTATGTAAGAAAATAATACAAGCATATTAGTGGGCCAGCTGTAGCATGGTGGGAAAACAGGGGCATGAGGAAATGAACAAGCCCATTTTACCAGCTGGGGTCAGGAATAATAATGATGTGGAGTCTCTTGAGTATGGGGGAGCTACAGAAAGCAGAAACTGAACCAGGCCCTGGCCAGGGGACCCATGTGCTGCGGCAGTGCTAGGAACCTGCACAACTCAGCCCACAGCCCAGTTGAATTAGCCCATGCTGGCACCCACATCTTGCTTGGGCACTGTCTCACGGTTTGACACTGGAGATGGGTATGAAGCCCTCTACTGGATTAATAAAACAAATAATACCTTTTTTCACAAGATGATCTTAAGAAGAACAGCAGATGAGGACCCTGTAAAATTTTATTTTCCAGAAGAGAGGGTACAGAAGCTGATTTTGTGATTGATAGGAATGGGACAGCAGTGAGGAGCCACCATTTTGCTCACAGATGAATGATCACCCATTGTAAGAGGCTGCCTGAAGAGAAAACAAGGTGTGTGTGGGTAGGGAGGTCTGGGTACTTGGGATAGTGGCCCAGTTAATGGTGTCCATTTTTTTTCTCTTTGGTGAGGTGAAGAACTTCAAAAAAGAAAAGAAAAGAAATATCTGCATTAGAGGGAATCTAGCAACTATGGGATATGCATGGGAGAATAAAACTGGGAGGCATCTAAACTTTGGCTTAGATTCCCAGGCCTTTCCAACCCAGGCAGCCATCAGCCTACCCAGGAGGTTGAGGATGAGGACCTGAATCTAGAGTAGTTCACTGCTGTTATTTTCTACCTGAATATAAGTGCCACAAAACTACCTTTATTGTAAAAGGCTATGGTAGCAGCCTGTAGATCTATTCCCTTCTCCCCATTCCTCTATGACACCAGCCACCTTACACCTATTTTATGGAAGTATTGGGTGAGATAGTCCCTATCTTGCCAGTATGCCAAGAATGCAAGGGCTTAACTGCTTTTTATCTGGGCCATTTCTCATGAGTTTGCAGAGAGAATAGTGAAAGATGAGATACTGTTTTCTTCAAGGACAAAAAGCAACCTTGCCTACTTGCAAGATACAAAAGGAGTAGATTATGCAAAGCCGGTATTGTTCAGCAGCAATGAAAATCCACTGCAAGTGTATCATCCATCCTGGCCCCCTAACATTATAGGACTGGAAGGCAAGGGAAAACCATACTAATATATTGATGCTAATACTGTTTGTGGTGTCATAGTAATAGTCTTTTATCTCTGATCCAAGAGTTTTGTGTCTTCTGATAACATCCATTAAAGAGTACAAGCTAATTTCTTTGCTTATAAGTGGGGTAAAAGCACACCCCAGGCCTGTTAGGAACTCAGCAGTTGGTGTTTACTTTAGTCGAGTTGTGTTTGAGAGATGTTTATTAAACATTCAAGTGAAGATGTCTAGTACATCTGGGGGGTGCAGTTCTGGAGTTGAAGGGAAAGGTCCATGCTATAGAAAACACTGGAAAGTCATCAGGATAAATACAGCTTTCGAAACAAGTTCAGCAAGGGTGTGAACTATTTAGATAAGGACTGAGACCTGAGACAATGTTGATATAATAGCAAATACCAGTAAATGCAATGGAGTGTTTAGGGCTATTTTATTGCTGTGTCAGGAAAACAACATGGACTTGAAAGACGTGAAAGATTATGCCCTTTGGGTCATGACAGTTTGGTCTTTTCCTATCTTATCTCATACCACTGATACTCTAACAATATTGAATATATGCTGTTCCTTAAACACATATACAACTTTTCCTACCATATATCGTTGCCGTCATCACATACCTGGGCTTGGAATGCTCTTCCCACTCACTTCTTCTTCTTTTTTTGGAGACAGAGTCTCACACTGTCACCCAGGCTGGAGTGCAGTGGGGTGATCTTGGCTCACTGCAACCTCCACCTCCCAGGTTTGACACATTCTCCTGCCTCACTCTCCCGAATATCTGGGATTACAGGTGCCTGACACCACCCCAGGCTAATTTTTTGTATTTTAGTAGAGAGGAGGTTTCACTATATTGGCCAGGCTGATCTCGAATGCCTGAACCCTCCTCGACCTCCCAAAGTGCTATGATTACAGGCATAAGCCACCACACCCAGCCTTTTCCCACTCACTTCTAATAACTAACTCCATCTGTCCTTTTAGGTATCTGCTAAAATGCCATCTCTTCCGTAAGGGCTATTCCAACCACCCCACACCCAGTTATAGTTATCAACTACATTGTTTTCCTCATTGAGGATATCAGTTTATGTATTTATTTATATGCTTAAATCCTTCTTATTACTTTACACGTCAATGCACGTCTACTTACTTACTATGTCCTACATAACGCCCCACAAGAGGACAGACTTCAAAAGTCTTATTCTCTGCTATGTTCCCAACATCTGACCCAGTGCCTGGATATGGAAATAGTGAAATAAATATTTTGAGAATGAATCCAGGACGTGTTGTAGAATATTTGGCTTCTTAATCCATCTGAGCTACTATTCACTTATTTGAAAAATTATATTAATTTTATGGTTTTGTGAGAATTAATTAACCTTATTTTTAAATACTATTGAAACATAGTAGGCCCTCAGTAAGTGAAAAATTTAATCATTTAGTATTTGAAGACTATATGAGAAAAATACACTGAACAAAATCCATCATCTATTGCAAAGGAGAATTCTCTCTGCTTAGGAAGAAAAATGAACGGGTTAGTCTCATCTACCAGTGAATAAAGAGTGTATAGTGAAAAAAGACTTATAGACAGACTGAAACTTCAAAGACTGGGAGACTGGAAAAAAAACAAAATGAAGCTAAAGTTACTCGAACCAAAGTGAGTAAAGATCCAAGCAACAAAATAAAAAGAACATTGTACAAGGAGTGTCCATAAATCTAAGGAATGTTTTTGATTCAGAGGGAGCAAGAGATCAGCAAAGAAGAAGATAGGTAGTGAGAAATGACAAAGATTTTTCTTTGATAGAAGTAGCAGAGCTGTCATAAAAAGAGAAATATTACTTGCTCTTCAGGATAATGAAAGAGAGTGATGAAGAAGAGATGCAGAAAACATGGACAAAACTTCCAGAAGAACTGTTAGTTGATGATGTTAAAAACCATCAATCCTGGGTCTAAATAACTGATTAAAAATTAAGCATTACATAACATTGACTGAACTCCCAGAAAACTCCAGAATTCATAAGAAAGAAGTCAAAATGTCTTAGTGAATAGTTTAGCTTCCTTACAAATCCAGATATAAAAGATGAGTTTTCCTTTGTAAGTAGGGAGTGCTTGGGGATAAAACTATATTAACATAAGTATGTGTTTGTGTACATGTGCATATGCATACATACATAATGTGAAGATTACAATAAGCAAAGCAATCCAAAGGACTGTTATTAAAGAATGGAAACAGGGCCCATGTACACATACTAAACACAAAGTAAACATTCAATCACAATAATAATTGAATGTTATAATCCTATTATAATAGTTTACTTATAATTATTATAAATCATTACCTGAATGAATGCTATACATTAGTATAAATATCTGAACTATCCTCTAGAGCACATGTATTTGTTCAGGCTTAAATTCTAGGACCTTGACCTGAGCCCCATGATGAGCAATGAAAGTCCTCAAATAAAAGATTCAAAGGACAAGTTTATTGGAAAAATTCCATCATAGAGTGAAACTTAAATGTCATATGAGATTTCAGAGTCAAGGGTCTTGGTAGTGTGGTGAAATCCAGCTGAAAAGAAGCACAGTGAAATGTTTTTATAAAAGGGGAAATAGAAAGAAGTCAAGAAGGGGAAGCCTGAAGATGTTTCCTTAGTCATCAAATAATTATATGGTCAGTAGAAAAACTGCTATAATAGTTAATTTTATGTGTCAACTTGACCACACCATGGGGTGTCCAAAATAAACCTTTTCTCTAGGCATGTCTGTGAGGATGTTTCCAAATGAGGTTAGCATCTGCATCAGTGGTTCAGTAAAGAAGATGGTGCTCCCCAGTGCAGGGGTCATCAATCAATCTGTTGAGGACCTGAAGAGTACAAAAAAATCACAGAACTGAGGGATTCACCTCCTTTTATCCTGCCTCACTACATGAGCTGGGATACCCCATTTCATCTTATTTTGAGGTTGGACTGAGATTTACATAATCAGTGCCCCTGGTCCTCAGGCCTTTGAGCTTGAACTGAATTACACCATGGATTTTTGTGGATCTTTAGCTTATAGATGACAAATCGTGTAAATTCTCAGTCTTCACAGTTACACATGTCAGAAAAATGTATCTCTTTCCCCTTTCCCCAATTTCTTTCCAGATAGATAGATATCCTATTGTTTCTGTTTCTCTGGAGAACTGTAATTAATCCAGCTCTTCTAGGTTTTTGGATGGGCAAGGAGATGTTAACAGTGACATGGTGGCTGAAAAAATATGCAGTTATTAAGCAGATATTGTAAGCAGATATTTCACATCAGTGTAATCTGAGGGGACTCAATGTTAAGCAACATCAGATTTCTAAGGTGACTGACCTTGGGAATATCAAATTAAAAATTTCAATGTGTGCCTCACTTGCATTATTTTTCTCTTGCCCAAATAATAATCTATTAGTAATGGAATTGCATGATGTGCAAAAGAATGCTGAGACATCTTTAGTGGGGATTTTATTACTCTTCATAACGTTGACCTAAATAGCTCAAACACTGGTTCTTACAATAAGTTACCAGATCTTGGGTTGGCAAACTATGACCCATGGATCAAATTTGGCTGAGCAGTTCTTTTTGTTAATAAAGTTTTATTGAAACTGGAACTCAGCTACACCCATTCTTTTATGTATAGTCCATAGCTGCTTTTGTGATGTTGATTTATCATCTTGAAGTTCCTAGAGCCACATCTGATGGGGAAGTCTGCTCATGGATGTTTGGAAAACAAACACAACAATGAAAACCTTTGTAGGATTTCCTCTCACTACTTTACAGTGTATATCACAAGGGACATGATTAGTGGTTTTGCCTTCTGGAGGCATTTCTCTGGCTTTATAGATTCTGATTGTCTAAAGAATTCTCTTGAAACAGAAATTTTGTTTTCACACAGACAGGGTATACCTGAGTTTATCGTCATTATTCTTCATCTGAAATGTTGAAACAGCTTTTTGTTCCCCCATTTACTAGTTGTCCTTCATATTCCCAACAATTTTTTTCCAAGTCCTTGTAACATTATAACATTTTTGATGACTTCTCATTTCCTCCAGGGGAAAGTTTAAGTTATTTAATAAGGCATGATGGGCTTTGCATTATACGTCCCTGATTCAACCATTCTGGTTTGTTTCCCACCACCTTTCTATGTCACACTTTACTCTTGCCATACATCACGCTTTCTCATGCTTCCAAGATTTTTGCATCATTTTCTTTTCTTTTTTCCTTTTTTTTTTTTTTTTTTTTTGAGACAGAGTCTCGCTCTGTTGCCCAGGCTGGAATGCAGTGGCGTGATCTCGGCTCACTGCAACCTCTGCCGCCCAGTTTCTAGTGATTCTCCTGCCTCAGACTGAGTAGCTGGGATTACAGGTGTGTGCCACCACACCTGGCTAATTTTTGTATTTTTAGTAGAGACAGGGTTTCACCCTGTTTGTCAGGCTAGTCTCGAACTTCTAACCTCAGGTGATCTGCCCACCTCGGCCTCCCAAAGTGGTGGGATTACAGGTGTGAGCCACCGCACCCAGCCTTCTGCATCATTTTCTGTACTCCAAGAACCTTGTGCATGTTCACATAAAAGTACTCATTCATTGTTCATTTCTGCATCCTTTCTTTTTCATCATGTAATTATTGAGCTCCTGCTCTGTTTCTCAATCTGTGAGGAAAAAGGATGGAAAATGATAAATAAATACACTCCATTCTCAAGGAACTAATAGTCCAGAGACAACTTCAGCCATATAAACATATAATTGCAATTTAGCAGCATACCAAAATTAAGAGAAAAAAGCAAAGGACAACTGTACATTAGAAATCTTTGTAAGAAATATCTTTGTGTATTATCCAAGTGAGGCTTGGATCTCATCTAAAGAAGCACTAAAATAGTCTACCTTGTATCAGAGTTGTCTGAAACCATTTCAACTTTCTTTGCATTTCTACCTTCATTTCCTGCCCCTCATTTATAGCTAACTAATATATATATGCACCTGGGTATTAGTTGGTGTCCCCAGTTGGTGACTCCAACCCTAAACTTATATTTCCCACCACACCTGGCTTTCCTGTGTACACTTTTTTACTCAATTATCTATGAGTATCTTCTAAATCATGTAAACCACACACTCACACAGAGCTTAAATTTCACTTACTCTGAGAGATCTTGGCTAGTCAACTATATTCATTTATTAATTTCTATCATTTTTGCAATATTTATCACAATTTCATTAGGTACAACAGTAATAATTTATTATCTGTTTCCACCCTCCAATCCCACTAGAGTACAGCTGTATGCAGTACATAAAGAATGGACTATTTTATCCCTGGTATCTAGCTCAGCGTCTGGCACAGAGTATATATTTAATAAATCATTCACAGATGAATAAAGGAGACATTAGTTCCATGTCAGATTATTTTCCAGATTTGTTGAAATTACTTCCATAAAAACCTTGTATTGCAACCTTCTGCCCTAACGTTTGTCAATTTAAATCACTTGCCTCCCACTTCCAATTTTCTACACACAGAGATTGCATCGCTTGAACCATCCTTCAAATTAATTCACCTTCTTAACTCAAAAATATGTAATAAGTCCACATTAGCAAAAGAATGATGCCCAAACTTTTCAGACTGGTAATCAATGTCCCAAATGATGTCTTCCTGAAAACTATACTACATTTTTCAGCTGCTGTGGTTGGCATATGATTTGCTTGTCCCCACCAAAACTCACGTTGAAATTTGATCCTGAGTGTGATTGTGTTGGGGACATGTCGGGGGTGTTCGGGTCATGAGGGTGGATCCTCAAGAATGGCTTACTGTCATTCTCTGGATAGGGAGTGAGTTCTTGCCATGGAAAGACTGGATTAGTTCTCATGAGAGTGAATTAGCTTCTGCAAGCGTGGGCTGTTATAAAGCCAGGATAGCCCTCCCTCAGTTTTGCTTTTTTTGCATGTGTTTATTTTTCTTTTAACCTTCTCTGCTATGCTATGACATAGCACAGAAGTCCTCACCAGAAGCAAGAGCCATGCCCTTGAATTTGCTAGCCTAAGTTAAATAAACCTCCCTTATTTATAAATTCCCCAGTTTCCTCTATTCTGTTATAGCAATACAAAATAGACTAAGACAGCCATCCTTAAAGTCAGGTGTGCACATGTAACTGAGTTTCAGTCAATGCAATTTGAATCATAATGATGCACCTCACATACAGAACCGATCCAACACAAACTCCAATATGTGATTCTCCATGATCTTCTCCTGTCTGTTGTCTGCAGAACAAAACCCAAGGCAAATCTTGGAAGCTATGTTAAAGAGGGCAGAACCTCCAGCAGATATGGTTGAATGTGGAGAGCAAATTCTCTATACATCCAGGATATCTACAAATTGGACTTTATACAAATCGGAAGTATCATTCTATTTGATTAAGCCACTGAGATGTTAAGGCTTATCTGTTACATCATATAGTATTGTTTACATAATATACCATTGCTTATATCAATATTCTCCTTTAGAAATATTTTTCTGTAGCAAAAGTGAAATCATGCCCGTTTCACTTCACATGTGTAAAAGACACACCTTGTATGCAGTATATTGCATATCTCACAGCAATGAGGGTTTGTAGACCAATACTCCACATTATTCTTCCATGAAGTCACAGCTGCTTGTACAAATTATTACATTTTCAAAACTGAATTAATTGTATTCTCTCTCCCAAATTAGTACAAAGGCTAGTTGGACTGTGACAGGTACTCAAGCAAAAAGAAGACTGGAGATACCATTTTGAGATAGTTTTAGTGGACCACATATAAGAAGGGCAGAGAAAATTGGTATGATGAGAGAAAAAGTCAAAAGATGACACAGGGAGAATCAGAGATGAGCATTTGTTTTCTTTACACAGAGGCAGAGAAAAGAGGAACTGCTTCCTTCTCAGTGATGTTCATGTCCTTGTTCTGGGCTCTGGTGAGGCCCAGATACACCACTGGCAATGGCTTTCCTGTGATACCCAGGTGTCCTTCTGCTAAATTTTCTCTTTCTGGATGATCTACTTTGAGTTGGCCTCTGTTGAATTCAATCAAATACCCATTTGCTAAGGCGGTAGTACTCCAAGCTGTTGGTCTGTGTGATTTGGCTTGATCAATTTCCTTCTGTGAAATATCATCCTACTGACTTCTACACTTTTCAATTATACTTTTTCTTCATGTTCTCTCTCATGTTTCTAGGACCATTTAAAACTAAGAGGAAAGGTACATTCTCTATTCTCCAAATTATCAAAACATATATTTCTATCAGAAAAACAAATAAAAATACATTCTTTAAATGCTGTATGTAAATATGAGGAGCTGTGAACACTAATTCTTCAAAATCTGAAAAAAATATGTTACAATTCATAAAGCTGGTAAGATAAAATTATGAGCATATTTTGACATACTAAAATACACAAAATATTTTAAAAAGAACAAAATATTTTCTCAAAGGTACTGGCATATTTTACTAAAAGCGGGTGCAATGTATCTAGTTAATTAGAAAGTTTCAAATACAAATCATAAAGGGAATATTTCTGAAGCTTCACATCAGTACATGTGTAGTTTCTTTTTTATTATTATATTTTAAGTTCTGGGATACATGTGCAGAATGTTCAGGTTTATTTCATAGGTATACACGTGCCATGTTGGTTTACTGAACCCATCAGCCCATCATCTACATTAGTTATTTCTCCTAATGCTATATGTAGTTTCTTTTCTCAAGTTCACTTTCTTTAAAAAAAGACATTATGGTTAAAAAAAAATCTTTGAAAATAATTTATTGACTGTAAAATTTATCCCTCCCATTTTCTAGTGTTAAATTAGTAGTATTTTGTCATTTTCCTAGGTTATAATCTGGATATTCTCATGCCTGGCAAGACACATTCTGATATGATCTCAATTATGCATAGCTCTTCTCTCAGTTAAAAATGCAACACATTTGACATTCCATCAGGCTAGAGTTTATACTCTTGGAGAAGTTGGGTGTTCAAAGGGTGTGGCTGCAGAGATCCAGAGAGCTTGACTTTAAAACATTTTGATACTTAAAAACATTTTGTTTGATTATCAAGAACATTTTGATATTGATCTAAAGATATTGAGAGACCTTTAAATTCATTTGATTTATGATAACATTTATTATATTTCTTATTACTATCTTCTGCCTCTTTCTCACTTTCACCATCATCAATACCATGAATCAACTTAGTTCTCTGTGCCAGTCACTGGTTGATGTTTTATGCAAATCAGCTCAGTTAATCTTCACAATCAGAGGATGAGGCAAGTGTTTTTCTGGGGAGGAGGTTAGATCTCAGAGACCTTCACAAGCTGACCTGGGTTCACATTTTAGCTGACAAACAGTTTTTGAGAGCTTCAGCCTAGTTCAGTCTATAGCCCACTTTCTTAATCTCTACTCTTTCAATGAAGAGAATAGAGAGGAAAATCAACATTGAGGAGCAGTGGCAATGTAGGAAAGTAAGATATCTGAGCCTGACAGTCATTCTGTTTTGGAAAAGTGGTGATAGAGGTGGTCAGCAGATAGAAAGCTATGGCCACACAGAATATCATGGGGATTTAGGACAGTATTTACTGTGATCTCCCTAAGAATGTACCCTCCTGGAGGAATTAAAATGACAAAAGAGTTGGGTAGAAAAATCCAAGTAATACTCTCCATAGAAAAGAGTACAGGCAGAATGCAGGCTGTGCTTAACTTACTATATATATTATTACCAAACCTGCTACTTGAAAGGAGGGCATCCTGGGCTGTAAATATTAACACGTGATAGCTAGGAAAATGTGTCTGCATGTACTATATCACTACTTAATGCTATATGCTTCTTCCTTCTCTAGAAATAACATGGTTAATCATTTGTACAATGCTCTTATTAGTAAGAGGAATCGAGCAAGCGCAGAGATGGTGGACGTTTCTATTCGGAGCTATTTCAACATTACCATCTGGAATCCTACTATTTTGGCTTTTGCTCTATTTCTGCTACATTGTGCCCAGGCCTTGAGAACGCTTAAATTCCTTCAGCAGGTTGGAGCCAATTCCAGCATTAATTTAGGGCTACAGCACATTCCCACTGGCTTCACATTCTCCTCTTTTTAACAATTTCCCCATATCTTATTGAGAGTAAGGCAATCTTGCTTCGAAAAAGAAGGGGAAATTCATTTCTGAAACCCCGAGGGTAATTGCTGGTTGTAAAGTAACTGTGGCTTGCTTCTTTCTCCATAGCAAGAAAGACTGGCCAAATTTGCAGTGCGGAGGTCCAGGAAAGAGCCTGGATAGTGAGCAGGTTGTTTGCTGCAGACCCTAAAGATGCAGGAATCCAGCCATGACCATGCAGTTTTGGCCACACAAATACCTTTGTTCAGAGAGGTTTTCAGCTGAGGTGACATTTCTGCAAACAAAGTAGACTTGGCTTCCCTGGAAAGTGATGGAACCATTGAAAAGCCAGAAAAATAAGAGTTTTAATGGAGTAAAAATTACAAATGCCACATGGCATATGGAATACATTGTGAAGAAGTAATCATGAGACTAGAAGCCATAGATTTAATAAGACTCGATTCTCACCACATGTACAAACAGAATTAGGAATAAATCGCATACAATGGTATGGAGAAAGTAGAACGATCATTTATCTTTTATTACTATTCTTTATCTGTTTATTTTTATAAATGGACAATGAATAGTGTTCTGTGCATTTACTTTAACTCTTATGAACAAATGCATGCAGTAAAATAAGGGTAATGCTTGAATAATGATTTTAAAATTTTCTTTCTCCTTTTAGACAGTTCATTGGTCATATGATACCATAGTTAGAAATTTTGCTTCATCGTCAAGAAAGTGAATGCCTTCATACCTCAATGTAATTTTGAATCTCTCTTTGTGGTATGGAAGCTGAGGACAACTAGCAACATTTGGAAACTGGGGCTTTCTCTGTGAATTTAATTTTATTTTATATTTCATTCAGCATGATGCATATATAGACTGATTTATTTAACTTTCAACTTCTCAAACATTTTGTCTATATTCTTGTGGCTGGTTTCTTAAATTATGAGTAGAGGCTTAAATATAATACTGCCTGAGCTTCTTTTCAATGAAAAAAAGTGATGGTGGGGTGTTTCATATTAAGTCCCAAATTATGAACAAATATCAGTTTTAGAATCTGAATTTACTGGCGTTATTTTCAATTTTCCACTTACACAAAAGAAAATGAAATTTAACATAAAACCAATTACTTAAAAATACTTTTTAACACCCCATCATCAGTGCTTCATGTAGAAAAAACTAATGCAGTTTGAAATTAAATTATTTTACTCACCACTGGTGGCAATTATAATAAAGATTGAAATAATAATTTTTGTTATTGTTAGTGTTCATAATTTCTTCATTCTTTTTTTCCAACTCTGGATCGTAGTATTTCAGGATTTGGGACATATTTTGTTTAATTTAGCAAATAATATTTGATTAGTGAAATAATGTTTGACATATGAAAGTATGTATTTTGTATTTTTACATTGTGAACAATTAATGAACTATATACACAATCTTCATTTAAGCTACCTAAATATTAATACCTACTCCAATCACATGACCCTGACTGTTTTCTAGCACTAACCACTATCCTGAATATATGTTTATAATTTTCTTGCTATTTTCTACATTACAATTTTAACTCACGTACATGCAGTCTTAAGCAAAATATGCTTAATTGCCCATATTTTTAAAGTTCTTAAAGTGGTATCATACTGTTGGTAGCCTTCAGTTGTTGTTTTGATTTTGCCCAATACTGTTTCATGATCCAAATGTTTGTTGCATGTGGTGATAGTTTGTTATTTTCACTGCTGTATAGTGTTGCACTGGGTGGGTATACAATTTATTTATGGATCCTCCTGATGATTACCGTCTGTGTTGTTTTCAGATTTTGTTTTGTTTTATTTTAGTTATTACAAACAACAGTATTGTACATTGTATTTTACATGTCTCATAGTTCTTATGTGCAAGAGAGTTGTCTAGGGAGATGTCTTTGAAGCTTTTTGATAGTGACCCACAACTAGAAAAACTTCATATTGTGACCAGAAAAATAATGTGAAGAACTGTGCAGGTGTAGCATATTGTCCTATTTGCCAGCTAATTACCCAGCCTGTTATTATTTCATAGATCCCGGTAGAAGACGCAAAACTTCCACGTCAGAGACAAAGGATTTCATTACTCATGGCAAAAGCAGGAATCAGAGCTTCACATTTGCTGGTGTCAATTTCTCATACCCTCAAATCCCAGAAGCATGACACAAAAGAGTCCATGATGGATGTCTGAATACACAGTGGGCTGTGTTAGAAGAGAGTAACACTGAGCTCAGGTGATCTCTGCTTCTGTAGTAAGCTTGCACTTTGTCTCGGGGGAGACATTCCCTCATCACTCAAGACTGTTCCCTGCAAACACAACCTTGAATAATGGCCCAGAAGAGTGGTGAGAGTTCTAAATTCCTGGCACTTCCAGCAAGTATGCTCAGGAACACCAGGGCCCAAAGTGGATTGCCTCTTCCTAAAAATATGTTTATGACTGAAGCCCTTTCCTTTAAAATGTTAGGTGAATATGGATCTTTTATTTGCTGTCCTATTTCATTTTCAATAATTCTGAGTATGACTCACCAAAATGATTTCACAAAATAATCTGTAGTAACCTTCAATTTAAACAACAAACAAATAAAAACAAAAATTGCTATGTTAAGTATATATTTGAGAGTGTAATTGCAGAATTACATTCTTCCTTAACATACAATGTGAATGGTTTTATAAAGTGATTTGTCAGTTATTTATCATTTGCTTTTCACAAGCGGTGTATGAATATTCCCCTTGCCATATGTCTTCACCACCACTTGGTTTTGTCAGACATTTATTGTTTGATAATCAAATACTGCATAATTATATCTGATTTGGTTGTAATTTGCATTTTACTTATTAATGAGGTTTAGCATTGCCATATGTGTATAAGTCATTTATTTTTCATTGTCTGTTAAATGTCTGCATATGACTTTGGCCCGTTTTAAAATTGAGATATTTCTTTCTTTTAGATTGATACATGAATTATTTACATTTGTGAGTTATGAATATTGTCAATAATGTCTCACTGTAGATCAATTTTTCACTGAATTTCTGGTATCATTTTATAAATTAAATTTATTTTAATGTTTCAAGTATTCTATTTTAAACTGATATTTTATGGTATTTGTCATGTATAAGAACTCATTCTAGATCATTAGTCATAAAGATATTCATCTAAATTTTCTTCAAAACTGTTAAATGTCTTTAACATTTAAGTCCTAAATACATCTGAACTGGTCCAATAATCCAAATGAATCAAATATCTAAGAAAAACTGTAACAAAGGAAGAGACAAATCTATAGAGAGTACATTATAAAACATTCTTGAGGGAGAATCAATATGAACCTAAATTAATAGAAAACTATTTATGGAGGGAAAGACAGTATGTAAAGAAGCAAATTATCTTCAATTCATCTGTAAATTTACTGCAATCTCAATAAAAATTCAAGTAGAAGCTTTTTTGTTGAAATTGATAAGCCAATAATAAATTGTAAATATTCAAAGATCTAATGATAGCTAATGCAATATTGAAGATAAACTGAAATTTTGGAGAATCAAGACTTATTTGAGGATTGCAGTAATGAAGACAGTGATTAATTGTGCAAGAATAGACAAACCATCCAAGAAAACAAAATAGAGAGCTTAAAAGCAGACCCAGGCTTATATTGATCAATGATATAGGTGGCATAACAGACGGGTGACAAAAAGACAGTTATTTCCATAAATTGTACTTCATCAATTGTATATCTGAGAGAGAGAGAAATTGTTTTTATTCATAGTATAATATATAATTGCTTCTATTCATAGAGAGAAAGACAGAGAGATAACTGTTTCTATTCATAGTATAAGCATATTAATTTCAGGTGGTTTTTAGATTTTTATGTGAAAGTTAAAAATAGTAAATCCTAAGAGAGGATAATGTAGAGGACGTTTTCACCACATGGGGTATATAAAGATTAATAAAACTGGACACAAAGTCTCTGATTATAAAGAAAATTGACAAATATTTTGACTGTAAGAGATTATGTTAATAAATACACAATACAATTTTAAGAGAAATGAAATGAAATGAGAAATGAAAAGAGCAGCAGTAGAGTGGGATGTCACAGTACATAAGACTGACAAAAAATTACAAAATCAAGACTAAAATAGCATACCACTAGAGCAGCTATAAATACAAAGAGTAAAAATGCTCTTCTGTTTGGAGGACGTGAAGCATGTTCTTGGGCACTGATTATGTGAGTAGGTAGCTTTTCCTGATTATATCCTCTGCAGAGTTTTCATAGTGTATCATGTCTAGATCACAACTGGAAAGATCTATGGCAAATGCATCATCTGTCAATGAGCGCAACCAATATTTGTTACAATTTTACCATGTTTAATTGTGAAAGAGTTCTTAAAGCATCAAAACACATATCCAGAAATACTATTCTCAAGTACCAGGCAATATTTATTTTTTTCAGTTACTTTTCTGCCCTATATTTATCACTAAGCTCATATGAACTTTTAATTTTTTAAAAAAACCTTTAGGTGTCTGTTTTACTCATTCCAGAGAGAAGGAACTTATTGGCACATGAGTGATTTATTAAATACACTCAATAAAAGTTGGCATTTTTACAGTCAGCAAGCTCAATAAAGTTCACAAATAAATCTTCTATAGTTCTCATATTTACATATTTCTCATATTAATCTTTACCTAGGTATCTATCAACTTTGAAAGATCCAAAAATAGAACATGAGGGCCATAATTGTCTGGAAATGGGGAGAGGGTATATTTCTTTGTGAGAATTTTTTGTGTAAATGAGTAAGTTAAGATGATATTATAAAACCAATTATTATAAAATTCCTGAGGATATCCTCTATAGCATGTACTTTGGCATTGATTATCTATATGAGTAGATAGCTTTTCCTGATTACATCCTTTATAAAGTTTTCATAGCATATATAGCTATGAAAATATTATTATTCAGAAAAAGATAAACCACACAGGAATAAATGATAAAGTGAATGATAACTTTTCAGTTAAAAAAAGAACTAAATGTACAATGAAATTTGGGACTAAATAAATGGCACTGCTGCACAATTCAGATCTTTTTCCCCCTTATGCTGAGCCTACTTTGTTGTTTTGCATAACCTACAACATGTAGACATCTCAGTTTGAGACCTCTATCCCATACCCTTTTTCCCCAAAAGTTCTTTCCTTTCATCAGTGATGGCTGAGTTGATTCTTAGACTAGTTCCAATGTATTCCCTTGATGTAATCATCAGATCTGTCTCCCCTAAGCACCTTGTTTGGGGATGCTTCTCATTCTCTATGCCTAGGTACAATTTCAAATCCAGAGTCGGATCTGTCATCTTCATAAATTCTCCTTAGATTATAGGAGTTCACAAAATCTTGTCATTTCTGTGTACTCTTCTCGGTCTTAAGAAATGTTTCTCCTGCAATAACCTGTGGTCACCCTCTGATAGGTATGTTCTGTTATTATGTTTTTGTGTAAATTTTGTCAAGCTAATGTAACTGTGATTTTATTTCACATGATCTATAGGGGCTTACACAAACCTGAACCTAATAAAGACATGTGGGACATAATCTCAAAATGATATCACTGAAACTCATTTCCAACCCAATTAAACTGTTCTCCTAGGGTTGGTTGACAGTCCAGAATTATTAGGGCTTCTCAGTGGAGCCAGAACAATCTGTCCAGTGATACTTGACCTGATCAAGTGTTTTCATGGGTGGTTTGGAAACCATGTCTTGCTTTGCAGATGTTATTTATCACAAAGTTGCCCCTAGCCCTTCAATGTTGAGGATTTGATATCAGTGGAGTTGTGGAAGTGAAATTATTAGGGTGTCCTTAAAGTCCTTTTCCATAAATGAATGATTTATTGGAGCAATGAAAGAAAGGAATAAGTTTGCCTGCTCAATATAGCCCGTCATTTTTGATGAATGTGACTCACCTTTCTGTAAGAAGTTCAATTTAGCACTGGTACCAATTCTTGAATTTTATAGAGTAGGAAATTGTAAAATGTCTTAGAAATGTGGCCATGGAGAGAACAAACTAAGGTTGAATGATGCAAAATCAGAACTACACTGAATGCAACCTAATGCCAATGCTGTTCAATGCCAAGAGACTTACAGGATAAAATTTGACTTTTTCCTTTTGAAATAATATTAGCTTGCTATTGAGTAAAATCAGGTAGCAACACTTCATAACTCCATTATCTACCTGTTTTGTATTCATTAAAGTGTGGCTTTCTTGGCCTGACTGTCAGTGGTATGCTGAGATGGCTTGCCACAGCTCCAGAGTGCATTGTATATATTTCTTCTTAACTTCACGTTAAGTGACATTGTGTTGGTAGCTCGGAATTGGTCATGATGAAGCTATATATACTAGGAAAACAGGCACATGCTGCAAATGAAGGCTCCTGCTCTTCCAGAGATCTAACTGTTAAGTATTTATCAGCATACTACTAACCTGTGTTCAAAGGTTGAACTGCAGAAGCCTCTCAAATTTCCACCAAAGTGACAATAATAACTTTGTCAGCATAATGCTGTGTTCATCTAATAAATACAAAATTCCTTCACATTCACAACTTCGGTTGACTATTACTAATTATTAAATAAAATAAAATACTCAAAGAAAAAAATTGATATATACAAATTCCCAGGTAACATAAAACATAGTTAATTAGAGCTCAACTTTTACAGAGTAAAATTACCATCAACCGTAGAAGACATGAACCATGGAAAAAGCACAGGGAATCTGGACTTTAATTTGAATTCCATTTCTTATGCTTATTATGGGAGTCATCTTGGAGAAATTGTTTAATTTCTTTGAGCTTCTTATGGCACATCAGCAAATTTGGAACTGATAATGTGTGTATTACAGAATTGCTGTAAGTCATTTAAGTATGAGATCACATAGTGTCCAAAATATAGCAAATACACACAAATACACAAACACACACACACCGCACCCCCCCAAAGTAAATTCCTAAATCCATTGAGAAAAGGGTCAGAATAGTCTCCACCCCTTTGTCGTTCTGCTGTTTTTAGGGTGTTAGTTCTAGAAATCAGTGTCTCTGCCCAATTTGCTGGAATCGTGTTGGAAAAATTACTCCTTTTCTGGAATCTCAGCAGTGACCTTAAGTAGCTCAAGTAGTTGCGTGAGCCTGAGACTGTCACTTAACTGATACAAGCCTTAGTCACCTCATTAGCAAAATAAGAATATTGAAACTTGAAAACATTTTATGAGAATTACAAGAAACAATGCATTTAAAGTAATTGTCACAGAGATGTTAGCTAGTAGTTTCTTAGTGATAATTTATGTCTTTGTTAAAATTATCATTATTATTGTTATTTTTACCAGTAGCACTTCCATTGTCTTTAATTTGTCATATGTCTTGGGCGTATACTTCTCTCAAAAAATACAAATGGAAGACAATATAATGATGAATCCCTCCGTTCACAAAGGGTGTTAAGCTAAGAAATCCAGGTCACTTATCCAAGGAGACCAACCTGGCATTGACACTGACTAGAATCTATGTCACCAGATGGTTAGGTGATATTGGGACATCCAGCACCCCTACTTTATCTTTCATTTCTAAATAAGGTGCATAAAACATACACTAAATATCCCCTCACTGGGGACAAAATTATGAATATTATAAAAATGGGACCTGACTTTGCTTGAGGTTCCTGGGGAAAAAGCAGAGCATCCTGGGAACAGAAGTAGAGGTGGTACTTGGCCTGTCCTCATGCTTGTCCTTTACCCCAGGAGTTTCCTGAGAGGCTGAGGCAGGTAACAAAAGCATTATGAAAATGGTATGCACTTAATGCTTGTGTTGTAAGATTCGGACGCTGAAATTTTAACCTAATTTATAGCTAATATATTAGGAGGCCTTCAGGAAGTAACTAGGTCATGAGAGTGAAGCCCTCATGAATGGGATTAATGACCTTATAAAAGGGACCCCAGAGAGTTCTCTTACCATCTTCCCATCATTTCAGGCTACAAAGAGAAGGCAGCCACCTGCCACCCAGAAGATGGCCCTCACTGGAACCCGCTGGCACCTTCATCTCAGACGTCCAGCCTCCAGAACTGTGAGAAGTCAATTTTAGTTATTTATAAGCCCCCCAGTCTATAGTAATTTGTTATAGCAGCCCAGACTGATTAAGGCAGGAAGGCCAATTTACAGTTCGAGGAATTAGATACAAAGAATATTTATTTGGGAGGAGAGAGCCCTAAAAACATTTTCTTCAGTAATCAACATATTCTAATCCCTAAATTGATCTCACCCTCACAACTGGTTATTGCATTTTCTTCTTGTGAAAAACAATAAATCCTAATCTCTCTTCTTTGCCACCTTTTCCACAGCTCCCAAACCTGTGTCGAAGCTTTCAACTTTCTTTCTTCCCAAGGGTTCCCCCAATTTTTTCCAATATGTGCCAAGATCATACCAGCTGCTTCCACTGTGTTATCTCCCGGTAGTTCTACCTCACAGAAATCGTTCCCTTCATTTTCAAAATGCGGATAGGTGGTTTAACTCACCCACAACCACCAGCTTTTAATGGCATAGGAGGAATTTTTATAAAGATAGATTCGTTTAAAAGCACCTGCTTTTTCCACTTGAGTTCACTAGCCCCAAAGGCAGGGTTGGATAGAAATTAGGGGATCCAGGCAACAACTCTAAGTAATCCAGGTGACCCTCTAAAGGGTTATAATTAAAGCTTCTCTATTCTGAAAACTCTTTATGAAATAAAGAAAAAATCGTACCTTCCACAGCTGGAGCTGATAAAAGGTGTCCCGAGAGAGAAAAATTCAGACAAAAGAGGCTCTTGGGAAAGGCAGAGTCTGGCAGAAGTAGGATGGAGTATGAATGGAAAGAATATCGTTCCTAAAGAGAAAGAAAAAAAAAAAAGAAAGACAGGTTTTGGGGAGATTTGAAGCATTACTCACTCTTTGCTGGTTAAAGAAGTGTATTTCTTATGTGACAGGTAAAGATTTATTTATTCTAAAGGAGAAAATGTGTGTTCTAATCTCCTATTCTTTACCTACAATTATTGTGTTGACTGATTCCCAAATCTTGAAGTTATGACAGAGGAGTGGAGAAGCCATAATGTAATAATACATATAAGCCTGGCTTAAGAAACAAAAATATAAAAAGCAGAAATTTCCTCTTTCTGGTTGTGTTTTGTGGGCCATGATTGTCTATGGGGATAATGCTAGCTCCAGTCTTCTTTCCAAATAAAGAAAGCAGGCTGCTTCATTGGTTTTGAGGCTTGTTTTCGTTTAAAACTGGTGATCTTGCCATATATATTCAGTTCTCATTCTCTCTCTCTCTCTCTTTTTTTTTTAACTGACGTCACTCCTTAAATTGACTGCAATATATCTGGAAGACATTGATTATTTTAAATGTGTTCCCAGTTAATCTGCTTCCTCATTTGCCCTGGTTTGCTTTGCAGACCACAGTTACAAGAAAAGAGCTTACCTACAAGGTTTCTGCATGGGAGAAATAAGTGGCTTGTTTTTTAAATGAATGTATTCTTGGTTCCTCTTATAATTTGCTCATCCTGATTTCTGACCTGAAGGGATTAGAATTAATGTTCTTATTATAACCAGTACAAAATGCATTTTATAAAATAAGTGTAGATTTTCATTGGAACCTGAATTAGGCGAGCCTTTTGGCTTAGCATTTTTAAAAGGAGGGAGAGTATAAAATAGTAGTTAATCCTGTGCACTCTGCAGGCAGATCTGGTTTTGAATCCTCTTCTAAGCACAACACTAAACAAGTCACATATCCTGTCTAAACCACAGACTTCTCATCTGGAAAATGGTGATAATATTAGCTCTCACAATCATTCACAGTAACTCCAAGTGTATATGAATGAAGCTATAAATTTTGAATGTGATTATGCATAAAAAGGACTTAGTAAAGTGCTTTGCAGAAAGGAAAGCTGAAGTAAATACTGTTTTTCTTGTCATTATTCTTCCTTATTTACATCTTTCTCTGCTTCCTTCTATTCTATCTCTTCCTATGTTTTGTAATTTGATATATCATATGTTCATCACCTCAATTATAGTACATTTTTCTGGTATGGAGGTTAGGAGATCATGAAGGATTTTATTTAAATTATATTTGCTATTGATCCTGCTATGATTAAACTAATGTTCTATGAATCAAACTTTAATCATTCAGCCCCATTCTACAGTCACTAAATTACCCTTAATTTTAGCAGCCATTGGCACTTGAACTTTTCTAAGGAAAGAAAATTTAGGTGAAGTTCTGTGGCTGTAAAATAAATCCTTCAGCTCTTAAAATCCACTCCTTGAAGAATAGGGGATACAACCTGGGCAGCTGCTTTTTTGCCAATGTGAAAATATTCTGAGGGATATCTGAATATGAGCAGGGTTTTGAAACCAACCCAAAAGGCCCATAGTTTTTTGAATAAACATAGAAGTTGATCCTTCTAGTCTTATATTTGTTTTATCTGAGTTTCTTCCTCTGGAAAGGATCCCACAGACCTCTCAAAAAAAGTATCAAAGAACTGAAACTCACCAGATTATCCCATTCAGACAATGAGATGGGGGACACCTCATGCATTGTGATTGCTTCCTTTTCCCTCCCTAGCTCCTGTTTTCTCACACGTTGCGACATCTTCCCCTGCTATATAAACCCCTAGTTTTAGTGATCAGGGAGATGGATTTGACCCTGAGCTCCCATCTCCTTCTCTGCCACCGGATTAAAGCCTTCTTCCTTGGCAATATGCATCTCAGTGATCAGCTCTCTGTGTGTCAAGCAGCAGGACCTAGACAGAACCTCTGTTGTTTCAGTAACAGTTTTACAGACTATGACTGTGATGCCTGAAAGAAAACTAATATACCGTGTATGCATAACAGTAGAGTATCTTCTTTGATGAGAAGATAGTGTCATTTATTCTATATATTACTGGGAGAGAGAAACAGGTTTCATTCCAAGAGGATAGAATACAGGATAAGGAACAATATTCTGACTATGTAATATCACATTTTTTGTTCTCTCTGGGAGAAAGTTAACAAGTAGAATCTTAAATTCTGTGATCTGTAGGTTACCCTTAGAGGAACCAAGACTGGCATATAAAATTAGCTTCTTCCTTGCATTTGTTTTCTCCAGTATACTTGTACGGGTTTTCTAGATAATTATTTTCCCTAAACTATGCTTTATATTAAGAGAGTAGTATGTTGTGCCTACTGAAAAAAAAAATAGTTGTAAAATGTATCATATTAAATGCTTCAATTACTTAAAACTCTTGTTATGTAGGAAGGGATATTCTCTCTCCTTTGGTGCCGTGCAGAGCATAGTTCTGCTTGTGGCTTTCACAACCAGAAAAGATGTATACTTCTAGGTCTTTTATTTCATGAGCAGCTACCTTTTTGTCTCATTCATACATTAATACTTTCTAACACATTATGATATACAGGAATCAAAATGCAAATGTCATTTAACATGAGTGACTTACATTTGAAATTATAATGTCTACCTTGTTCAGCCCACAGCAGTGGTCTTACGTATGGCTGACTCTTTTAGTAAGGACAAAGCATTCTTTTTAAGAATTTTTTTGGGGCTGGGCACAGTGGCTCACGCCTGCAATCCCAGCACTTTGGGAGGCCGAGGCGGGTGGATCATGAGGTCGGGAGATCGAGACCATCCTGGCTAACACTGTGAAACCCCGTCTCTACTAAAAATACAAAAATTAGCCGGTCGTGGTGGCGGGTGCCTGTAGTCCCAGCTACTCAGGAGGCTGAGGCAGGAGAATGGCGTGAACTGAGAAGGCGGAGCTTGCAGTGAGCGGAGATCGCACCACTGCAGTCCAGCCTGGGCGACAGAGCGAGACTCAGTCTCAAAAAAAAAAAAAAAGAATTTTTTTTTATTATACTTTAAGTTCTAGGGTACATGTGCAGAACTTGCAGGTTTGTTACATAGGTATACACGTGCCATAGTGGTTTGTTGCACCCATCAACCCATCACCTACATTAGGTATTTCTCCTAATGCTATCCCTCCCCTATACCCCCCACCCCACAACAGGCCCCAGGGTGCGATGTTCCCCTCCTTGTGTCCATGTATTCTCTTTGTTCAACTCCCACTTATGAGTGAGAACATGCAGTGTTTGGTTTTCTGTTCTTGTGTCAATTTGCTGAGAATGATGGTTTCCAGCTTCATGCATGTCCCTGCAAAGGACATGAACTCATCCTTCTTTACCAGGCGAAGCTGACATGTATGGCCGTGTCATGACTGAATGAGGGAATTTGTTTCTTCACCTCTGTAAACCTCATGCTTCCATTGTCAAGAAACTTGCAACTCAGAAATCACCACACCTGTTACATCTCATGAAAATATTTTTATCAATAAAAATAAAACAAAAAATTAGGTGGGATTCCTTATATGCTTGTGGTAAACCCAGTTTCCCACAAAGAGTCTAAGCACTGAAGATAAAGCTTGTTAAATCTTCATTTTATACCCAGTCCATACAATTTCTAAAGTCCATCTGTGGAATTTCTATGAGTAAGAGCTCCTGATGCAGAGAAAATCAATGACAAACTATCAAGGCAATGAACATTTTCAGGGAAAATATCTAAACAAGCAGGGCTTGCTATATTGGACAAGGTATCCTGGCAAGTCCCGGTAGTATTAATAAATATGTAACAAAAATTCCAATAGCACATGTTCTGTGAAAAGGTTGCACATGCAAAGGAACCCCCAAAAGCAGAAGACGCAGAGAAACCAAAGAAGAAGGCAGACAAATCTGCTTTGTTTGTAATGGTTGATTTATTGGGGGAACTTAAAGATAGAGGTGTGATCTTGAGTGGCCACAATACAGGTAGGTCTCCACACTGTTACTCTCCTGACTCAAGGCTTATATACCACAGGGAAAGGGTATATGGGCCCTAGCAAGACAGCTAAAGGCAACCCTCCAGACAGGCAAGAATGCTGTGTGTGTCACAGCCTACAATGTGTGCAATAGAATCAAGGTTGCTTTTTTCTTACGCTAAGGACATTAAATAAAACAGAAATCAGGAGGTATTCACAGGATTGGAGCTAATCAGAAGTCAAAATGACAGATGAGCATCCAGCATGAGTCACTTTTTTCTCTACAGCAAATATCAAAAGGAGGCACATGGATTTTAAATGTTCTATACTTGTGTGTTGTCTAGAAAGAGGAGAATTTTTGAAATTACATTACACTTGTTAAGTCAAGAATTTGGCTAGCAATCTCAAGAGGAAGCCCTAAAATACAGTAAAGTAATACTGTCAAATTATGAGAGGAGAAGATAATGTTTTAAAGTAAAAAATAAATCATTTAAAAGGCACAAAGAAAGAAAAGAAACAGGAGGAATATGAGAGCAAATAGTAAAACTCACATTTACATAATAGTAATTTTATTAATATAAAAATTAAATAATGCAATTAAGGATAATATGGTTGGCCTAGTGAAAAAAATGAATCATGGGTCTTTTCCAAAAGCATATATAATATAGAAGGATAGAAAAAGACTGAAAATAAAGAAGTTAAAGATATATAACATGTAAACCTAATAAAAGGTTAAAATATTATTAGCTTCATATTAAAAATGTACCTTTTAATGCAATAATGGAGAGCTCAAAATGATTAAATATTTAACCAGGAAGATAAAATTATTTCTTTTTTTTTTTTTGAGATGAGTCTCGCTCTGTTGCCCAGGCTGGAGTGCAGTGGTGCGATCTCAGCTCACTGCAAACTCTGCCTCCCAGGTTCACGCCATTCTTCTGCGTTATCCATTTTTACACTTGTTACCAAGTTCAGATATCTGCCTTATTATTGGTAATTAACATAAGTATTATGAATGAGATGATAATATCTATCTCCTATGTTTGTTGTGAGGATTAAATTAGTCCCTTTATACAGTGTTTCTTCATGTGTGTTGCCTTGACCACACACACATATCAAAACTGTAGAATTGTAAATTTGAACCCAGACCTACTGAAATAGAATTTCAGGTTAAGGTGGTCCCTGACCAATGAAAATTTTGATAAATTGTACAGATTATTTTTAGGCACATTGAAGTTAACTTTAATTTGGAGAGTTCATCAGTTCAACTGATTTTATACAAAATATATATTAAACATCTGGTATGCACAACAGGAAAGTTTGATAGATACGAAGTTTACAAAAGTAAGGATAACTCTCAAGCCTTCTAAGAAATTACAATATAACTAGAGACATGAGAAAAAGAAATTAATATTTAAAACAACATGGGATAAATAGTAGAAAAGGTATATCTTTTCAAGTTGGATATAATAACAGTAATTATGGTAAGGCTTAAAATGAAACAAATTGTCTTCCAGGTTAACTTTGCTAAGAAAGGCATCCAAAAAAGGGCAAGTTTTGAATGGAGTTTTTGTCTTCAGTATTTAAAATAGTGCTATATTAAAACTAATTATAAATATTTTGATGCAAATTTTCATAGCTTGTGTATTAACAATTTCATTTGGACTACATTTCTTTTAGGCTTAACTCAATCCAATTAGTTTATGCCTATGGGAGTAAAGATTGAATGTACTCTAATATTCTTATCAAACATTCATTTTAATACCCATAAAATGGTCAATCCTCTGAAATTTACTGACTCATTCACCCCAATGGGAACCTATGACAATTTGAGAAAAGTTATTTGCTTAACAGATTTTCTCCCGGAGATTGTTTTGGTTGGTAACACATGCATTTGAAAGTGAGGGCATTATTCAGAATTCTAAGAAAAAACAAGCAGGGGAAATAGCAAAAAGTGTTCTGATATCTAAGAGGACAAAATTAATTTTTGTATATATTTTAATTTAGATTAACTTCATAGCCATCCACAATGCTGCTATTTCTCATCTTTCTTCAAATCATTCAAGTGATTGCATTATTTTTGCATAAGTTTTGCATTACATTTAATTTTGTAATCTCAGTAGAAGCAACATATCATTTTATTATGCACTTCTCTACTTCCCCCAAAGTCTCCACAGAGATCAAGTCATATAATCGTAACAAAAACTAATCAGCTTCCACTTGTGAGAAAGAAAATATGTCTGGGAAAGTAAATAGAAGCAGTGAATCAGGACACAATTGAGATGGAAAACAGAGTATGAGGTTACTAAATAATCCAAAAAGAGGTGGGATTGGAGACACAAAGAATTAAGCTTTCCCATTTTCTGTGATCACATTCTTCACTGTCTTGGTACTTGGAATATATTCTGCTTGTTAATGAGAGTGGGAAGAGTAAATTATTCTTCCTAACGAAAATTTAAAATGAAAGTAATCATCATTCTGGATCCCCATTTTGCCCTTGGTAATAAATGCATGGGAAGAGAAAAGAAGGATCTTGTATTTGTCTACAGCTACTGTATTTTTTTTCTTTCCAATTCTTTCTTTTAAAAAACTTCTGTTAAAATAATAATGGCCTTTTTACAGCTATTTTAGTATGTTCACAGAAGTTTTTGAATTATATTAAATGTTGTTAAAGCAACTTAACACCTTTATTTTGAAAACAAAATTTGAGAGGGTGTATTACTGCCATTTTAAATAGTTTTAATTAAAGACATTATTTAAAGCTTATTGCCATTTTTCTTAAATCATGCTAATATATGGGCTTGTAATATTACCCGCTTTTATTGCTCATGATAATAAAATTGACTAATCATAATTAACTAATGTAATTGTCAATTTTTCCCTTAAAGAACTTACTTTTCATCAAACGAGAAATAATGTTTGTTTTCAAATTATTCTATATATTATTTTTCTTTCTACTCTTTTTTTTCCTTCTTCAATTCAAACAGCAGAGCCAAATTAAAAATTGGCATGGTACAAAAAAATTACAAAATAACTCTTGAAGGACAAAAATCATCTGTTCATTCATTAAGAGTTGTTGGCTATATTATATCAAGATGCATAGGGCACTTTGTAACTTTGCCGTCTAGTTAGCCATCAAGACAGATAAAACAATTCCATTCTGTAATTCCAGATTTTATTTTCTAACCATTCGCTAAATAAAGAACAATAAACATGAAAGTGAATGGCTTAGTGTCCCCCATTATTTTCTCTGGAAGGGAATGTAGCAAAACATTGTAGATAATTTTTCTCTTGTGTCAAGAGAATTAAGTTTGAATTTATTTCTGCTAGTTAACCAAATGAACATCTCAAGTCATTCATTTATTTTCCCATATTTAAAACGGAAATAACAGCCTCTGTAACTGATCTCAAAAGATGAATGTAGAATATAATTGCACAGTTCACATCATCTGTGATATACTATTTCTAAATAAAGGATTGTTACCATTTAAGTGTAGATCACAACAATTGATTTTCTTTTAAGAGAGGAATGAATTTAAATTAGATTGGCCATCTTGCTGGACAATTTGAAGATATATACTGGTAACTCTTTCAAAATTCTAAAATTTTTTAAAGCCATGCAAAAATTAACTTAAAAAAAGGGAAATATAGACCAATCACATTTGTGAATATTGATGTAATGACTTAAATAGTATAGTATGTCATAAAACATAGGAGCATGGTCAAGTAGAGTACTAAGCAAAACACGACCAAAGAAAGATTATGCCAAAAATAACATAATGGCTCATTATTAAGAAATTTATTAAGGCAATCACATTGATAGAACTTATAAAAAATCATATGATTATTACTTCATAGGTCCAGTATGGATGCACATAAGCACCATACAGAAAACAACATAAAGATTAATTTAGATTAAAACACTCAGTAAAACAGAATTTACTAGATATACCATTAGCATAATTATACACACAGGCACACACATAAACAAACACATCTACATGAGTTCAAGGAACAGAAGCTTATTCAGTGGGAAACACAAGAAGCTTCTCTACAAAATCAGCAAAGTATGACTGTTCAACATCTCCAGTAACATCTAACCATTTATAGAAATTATAGAATATTAATTAAAGCAATTAAACAATTTAAACAGATTAAAATTGTAAAAATAGAAAGTGTAAAACTACAAGCGTATAATTATACATTTGGAAATTCCAATAGAATTAATTAATAAAAAAACTATTGCAAATACTATTTACTGAAGTAAAAGGCAGAGTAATGCTGGAGCTGGCTTGTACTAGTTTGTAAGAGTATATTGTTAAAAGTTCAGGAATTTTGTGAACCACTGGATGAAATATTGAATATTTGAAATTGTCTACAGTGGGAGTATCTATTACACAGAAATTAGCAAATAATACAACTAAGCATACCATTGAAAACAGGTAATGAAATCAACATAGAAAAATAAAAATAAATTAAGTTATATGTATTAACAAAAGCTAGAATGAACCTATAGCAGAAGGAGGATCACTTTTATTACAGTAAATTAAATAACAAGAAAATCACTAAAATATAGAGCTATACGCTAAACAGAATTTCCTAAAAACCCTGAGTTGGAGATTCTCAGAATATGGCAGAGTAGAAGGCACCACAAATCTGTCTCTATGCTTATACTATTACACAAGTAGAATCTGTCTGATATAACCATTTTAGAATTTCTGAGTTTATTTCAGGCTTGTAATTTTCTAAAGAAGACTTGGATTATAAAGTGAGGTTAATTTCAGCTCTTAGCACTCGCCCTGTACACATGTTTCTGGAAATTCTGCACAAATTTTGTTGTGGGGCAAGACAGGTATATTAAATCCTTTTCACCAAGTATTGGGGATTTATGCTCTGATTTTTTATTGCTGCTTTTGAATACTGAGGTGAAGACAGATAAGTTGGGAGTCATTGAGGTTGTACTGCTCCTTTTGTTGCAAGCTGCTCCAATTTCAGCTCAAGGGACTTCCCAGAAGTTTTAAAGGGATAGGACCCCCAGTTTTGCTTTTTAAATTTTTTCCCTTTTTCTCATTTTTGGGAGTCAGACATTAAAGATTAGAAAATTCAATAACAACTACATATATGGGTAAAATTAGAGAATAACCACACATACCTAGGTAAAAGCAAAAGCTTACAGAATATTTGAAAAAACAATTAATTTTACATCAGGCGAATCCTTGGCAGACAGATAAGCTGCAACCATCTCCCATCCTAAAATAATAACATAAAAACAGAAAACTTTGGTGATGGATAACAATATGATTTCCACAGTTGCAACAGCTTCAAATGTCCAGTTTATAAAAAAGACTCACAAGGCATACAAAGAATCAAGAAAGTTTGGAACATTTAAAGGAAAAAAAATAAAAAGAGATAATTTCTAAATGATGGATTAGATGAAAAGCCTACTAGACAAAGCATTTAAAACAACTCCTCAAAGTACAAATGGAAAATGTGGAGAAAGTCAAGAAAATGAGGTATGAACAAAATGGAAATATTAATAAAGAGGTAGAAAAACTTACAAAAATCAATATTAAAAGATAAAATATCTGAAATAAGAAATTTCTTGAGGGATTCAAAGATAAATTTGAGTAGACAGAAGAAAACATCAGTTAGCTTGAAGATAGGACAATAGGCAATATCAAATTTAACAGAAAGAAAAGGTATTATTTAAAAATGATCAGATCCTAAGGGAGTTGTAAGCTACCATCACATGACCAACATATGTATTATGAGAGTCTCAGAAGACGAAAGGAGAGATACAGGAACAGCGATAATATTTAAAGAAACAATAGATGAAAAGTTTGCTAATTTGATGAAAGACATGAATATAGACATGCAAGAACATCAAAGAACTCCAAGCAGAAAGAACTAAAAAAAGATTCACACCAAGATATATTATAATCAAATTGTTTAAGCCAAAAACAGAGAGGCTCAAAAGCATCAAGGAGGAACCAATTTGTCACACACAAGTGATCTTTAATAAGATGATCTGCAGATTTCTTATCAGAAACTTTGATGAAGACAAGGCACTGAGCCAATATACACAAACTGTTAAAGAAAAGCAACAAAAATCAAGAATCTTACATCTGCCTAATTTGTCCTTCAAAAGTAAGAAAGAAATTAAGATACTCTCAGATTAACAAAAGGTGGCAGAGTTCATTATCACTAGACCAGCTCTGCGACCAATAATGGAAGCAGTGTGCAAGGTGAAATAAAAGATGCTAGATAATAATTGGAAACCATATAAAGATATACATGTCTCAATAAAGGTAACATGGAAAATTATAAAACAGTATTATTCTAACAATAGCTTATAACTTGATTCTTAAGTTAATTTTTGTTTTCCACATTAAGAGGATAATGCACTTAAAATAATTATTAGTTTATGTTTTGGGAGACATAATGTATAAGGATGCAATTTTCTGACATCAACAACTGACAGGAGTGGAGATAAAACTGATAAAAAGTAAAGTTTCTATATTCTATTGAATTTAAACTCATACAAATTAATATTAAGGATTATAGCTTTAGATTATTACATGTATTAATATGGTAACCACAAATAAAATATTTATAGAATGTAGATAAGAAAATAAAAATGAAACATACTTTTCAAAATCAAAACATAAAAAAATCAACTAAACACACAGGATGGTGGTAATGCAAGAACTGAGGAACAAAAATATCAAAGCGAAGGAAGTAAGTTAGTCTTTATCTGCAATTACTTTAATTGTAAATGAATTATACTTCCCAATTAAAAGATATAGATTAGTAAAATGGATAAAAATAAATGATCTAAACTCATGTTTTCTACAGGAGACTCAATTTAGCTCGTAGGAAACAAATAAGTTGAAAATGAAAAGATATTCCACACAAATTTTAACTAAAATAGAACAAGGGTGGCAATACAAATGTAAACAAAATATACATAAATCAAAAAGTTCATGAGACAGATATTATAATTAATCAAATAAAAGATATTATAATTAATAAAACATTTAATAAAGAAGATAACAATGATAAACATTTGTGCACCTTATAACAGACCATGAAAATTTGTAAAGAAACAACTGACAGAATTGAGAGAAGAAATAAATAATTCTACAATAATTTTTGGAGACTTCAGTACTCCACATTCAATAATGGATAGAGAAAATGGACAGAAGATAAAGAAGAAAATAGAGGACTTGAGCAACACAATAAACCAACTGGGTGTAACAGACATATAGACAACATTACTTCACAGCAATGACATGCACATAGGTTATTTTCTAAAACTGATGACATATTAGGCCAAAAATTAAGTCTCAAAGGTTTCAAAAGATAAATATTCTACAAAGTATGTGTCCCAAATAATGGAGTGAAAATAAAAGTAAAACTGAAAAAATCACAAATTTGTAGGGATTAAAAAGAATACTCTTAAACAACCAATTGATGAAAGAAGAAATCAAAAAGGAAATTAGAAAATACTTAAAGACAGATTTAAACAAAAATACAATATACCAAATCTATGGAACACAGTGCTAAGAAAATAATTTATAGCTATAAATGCTTATACTTTTTTTAAAAATCTCAAATCACCAATCTAATTTTACAACTTAAGAAACTAGGGGAAAAAAGAACAAACTAAAACCAAAGACTGCAGAAAGAAGAAAATGAATACCTCATATTAAGAGCAGGAATGAACACAACAGGCAATAGAAAAACAATTATGTGTGTTTACCCATTGTTTTCCATTTCTTGGAAATATACAATTTGGTTACAAAGTGGATGCTATTATAATTATAAAATGTAGGTAAGAAAACCCTTATAAAGAAGAGGAAATTGGAGTTTAACTGCACTAAATATTAAAGTATAATATGTAGTCTCTTTAGTTAAAACAGAATAATATTGGTGTCTGAATAAGCAAACACAACAAAAGGGAAAACTAGAACAAATATTATATAGATGTTTTATATATGATAAAGGCATTATCTAAATTCAGTGAGAAAATATAAATACTTAATAGTTGATGTTGTGATAACTAGATAGCCTGTTGGAAAATAATAGAATAGGGTTGATTCCTCACAACAACAGAAATACCAAATATCAAATATTTAAGCCAAAAAAAAAATCATAAGAACAATAATATAAAAATACAGCTGAATCCTTTTAAATCCTGGGAGTTAGGAAAACTTAACTAAGTTGAAAGTCCAGAAACAATAAGGAAAACAAAGAACAAATTGATTAAAAAACACTTTTCCAAAATACACCAAGGTTTAAACATAGGAGCTAAAACTATCAGACTCTTAGAAGAAAACATAGTGGGGAAATTTCATGACATAGAATTTGGCAATGATTTCTTGAATATAACCTCAGCAGCACAGACAAGAAAAGGGAAATAGAATGGACTCCATCAAAATTAAATATTTACTGTCAAAGGACAAATCAAGACAACTTATGTAATGGGAGAAAATATTTGTAAAGTATGTTTAATATGGGGTTTATATCCAGTATACATAAAGAACTCCTACAATTCAACAACAAACAATTAAAAACTTTAAATATGGGAAAAATATTTGAATGCACATTTCTCCAAAGATATACAAATTGCTAAGGAGCACATGAAAAGATGTTCAACACCACTAATCATTACAGAAATGAAAATGAAAAACATAATAAGCCATTTAAACCCATTAAGATGATCATTATTAAACATACACACACACAACACACTCATATAAAGTGAGTTAGAAATAGACAATAAAATAATGGAAAGCACACAAACTAAATTTAGAGGAAGGCAGAAGGAAAAAAAGATGCCAACCTTTTATCTTGTTTTATTTTTGAGTAGAAGGAGATAAAACATTACTTGATCATGGTTTACAAAGAAATGGAAGAGAACTTTAAGATCCCAAGGAAGAGAGAAGAATAAAAGATAAATCTACTTTCAAAGGAAGTGGGTCAAATGAGATGAATGCTGGCAGGTTAAATTTATCCTGAACAGTGAGAAGTATATTTTTTCCTCACAAGCAGGAGGGAAAGAGGTGAAATGGTACACACATGGATAAGATGGAATAAATGAGGAGATTAGGAAAATTTAATGTTGATGCACATTATGAAAATAACTGACTCTAAACTAAAATATTGCATTAATGGTTCACAATTCTGATTCTATATTTTGAATTCTTTGTTTTTAATTTTCTTTAATTCGGCTCTTTCCCTGTGTTGGTTCTCAAGAGATGTAGTTTCTAAATGATTATAAGCAAAATTTGGAACTCTTGCCTTCTTTGTGCATGTTTAAGCTATGAATCAGTTGAGTTGACGAAAGTAGGATGTCTAACTATCCCCAGGAGATTTTGATAAATAAGAGCATGATTATTAGTTTACCATATCCAAATGTGCTAGATTTCAGATTCTTATTCTGAAAAAAGACATAAATTAATTTACCTTGTAGATGTGAGGTTTTTATGTATGTATCCAAGAAGAATTAGTGATCTTCATTCCTATGTCAGCAAATAATCATATCCTTGTGGAAACTTTCCATGAATATATTGTTTTCTTAATCATATCTCTATGCTAAATGCTGTTGTTGAAATCTTACCGATATAATTTGCTGTGTATTTTTATGCCTCGCTGATCAATGATACATCATTGCAGTAAGGATCTTGGGCGATGTAACAAGGCGCCGCGTTTGAATCTTGGTTCTACTGAAAGGAATTAGCTTGCCTTAGGTAGATAGCAAGGGAAGGGTCCCAGAACAGCCCCTGGCCCATGGGTCAATGCCTCATCCCCACATAACATAAAAAGCAGCCTGGGAAAAAATTCAGACTGCAGGCACCAATGAGGGAATTAGCACAGGGTGTTGTGCCTAGAGACATACCCACAGCTGCACAGACAATTACAAAACAAAACAAAACAAAACAAACAAAGAAACAAAAAACTCTCTAGCCCATTTGGATAAAAACTTGCACAAAACTTCCAGCTCATTCAGATAAGGGAATAAGGCCTGGCATAGAAATGTCTTTGTCCTTTTTTTTTTTTTTTAAATTATACTTTAAGTTTTAGGGTACATGTGCACATTGCGCAGGTTAGTTACATATGTATACATGTGCCATGCTGGTGCGCTGCACCCACTAACTCGTCATCTAGCATTAGGTATATCTCCCAATGCTATCCCTCCCCCCTCCCCCCTCCCCACCACAGTCCCCAGAGTGTGATATTCCCCTTCCTGTGTCCGTGTGATCTCATTGTTCAATTCCCACCTATGAGTGAGAATATGCGGTGTTTGGTTTTTTGTTCTTGCGATAGTTTACTGAGAATGATGGTTTCCAATTTCATCCATGTGAAAAGTTTCTTCTTTTTTTGTGGGTATGGGCATAGTGGACCTAGGTAGGTGGCCATCAGAGAAATGCAAATCAAAAGCACAATGAGATAGCATCTCACACCAGTTAGAATGGCGATCATTAAAAAGTCAGGAAACAACAGGTGCTAGAGAGGATATGGAGTAAAAGGAACACTTTTACACTGTTGGTGGGACTGTAAACTAGTTCAACCATTGTGGAAGTCAGTGTGGCAATTCCTCAAGGATCTAGAACTAGAAATACCATTTGACCCAGCCATCCCATTACTGAGTATATACCCAAAGGATTATAAATCATGCTGCTATAAAGACACATGCACACGTATGTTTATTGTGGCACTATTCACAATAGCAAAGACTTGGAACTAACCCAAATGTCCATCAGTGATAGACTGCATTAAGAAAATGTGGCACATAGACAGCATGGAATACTATGCAGCCATAAAAAAGATGAATTCATGTCCTTTTTAGGGACATGGATGAAGCTGGAAACCATCATTCTCAGCAAACTATCACAAAGACAAAAAACCAAACACCGCATGTTCTCACTCATAGGTGGGAATTGAACAATGAGAACACTTTGATACAGGGTGGGGAACATCATACACCAGGGCCTGTCATGGGGTGGGGGGAGGGGGGAGGGATAGCATTAGGAGGTATACCTAATGTAAATGACGAGTTAATGGGTGCAGCACACCAACATGGCACATGTATACATATGTAACAAACCTGCACATTGTGCACATGTACCCTAGAACTTAGAGTATAAAAAAATAAAAAACAAACAAACAAAAAATCCTCTAGCCCAGTTGGATAAAAACTTGCACAAAACCTCCAGCTCACTCAGATAGGGGAATAAGGCCTGGCACAGAAATGTCTTTGTCCTTTTTATAGTCAGCAGGTTCCCAGGAAGAGTTTCTTCTTTTTTTGTGGGTATGGGCAGAGTGGGCCTGGGTGGGTTCTGGTGGGCACTATCCTTTATTAGAACTATACCTCCAGCTTCTATGAATCATCCCTTCAGCCCCTGATTGGTCCCAGGCCAAACTTCTGGGCCAGGCTTTCGCTTCAGCTTCTGATAGGTGTTAGGCCAAGCTAAGCAGCATCTGTGAATCATTATTTCAGCTCCTGATTGGTCCTGGGCCAAGGTCCCCGTCCAAGCTAAGTCAGGCGTTGGCCAAGACAGCCCGCAGACTAAACACATTCTTTCCCCTTTCCAGTCCATAAAAACCCAGAACAGGCCCCACAGTGGGTACGCCCATTCAGGACTCCCTCTTCTGCTGGCAGAGAGCTTTCTTTTTCTTCTTCGTCTTTTTTTTTTTTTTTGGAGAAACAGTCTTGCTTGTCGCCCAGGCTGGAATGCAGTGGCCCATCTTGGCTCACTGCAACCTCCGCCTCCCAGTTTAAAGCGATTCTCCTGCCTCAGCCTCCCGAGTAGCTAGGATTACAGGTGCCTGCCACCACGCCCAGCTAGTTATTTATTTATTTATTTATTTATTTATTTATTTATTTATTTAGGAGAGATGGGGTTTCACCATGTTGGCCAGGATGGTCTCAATCTCTTGACCTCATGATCTGCATGCCTCGGCCTCCCAAAGTGCCCTGGGATTACACGTGTGAGCCACCACGCCCAGCGGAGCTTTCTTCTTTAGCTTATTAAACTTTCGTTCCAACTTCACCTTTGTGTCCACACTCCTTAATCTTCTTGGAGGTAGGACAAAGAAGTCCGAGTGTTATCTCAGACAATGAAAAACTTAACACTACTACTTACTAGACCATCTTACTGTGGTTCAGTTAAACTTCTATGCTTCAAGTGCCTATTTTATAAAGATCATAATAATATCTACCATTGGGGATATGGTGAGAATATTTGGGACATTTTCTAAAACATAGTTAATAATATCATTTTCCATACTGTATATACTTCATTAGGACAAAGTTCAAGCCAGTTTTTGCTTACTATTATGGGTACAGGTATAGTAGAAAAGCTGAACTGCATTTTACTTCAATTATATGTGTTAAGTGAATTAACCCATGAATGATTAATGTGTGTATTATAGCCAATAGCTATCATTTATGGTTATATGTGTCAGGCACTATACAATGCATTTTATATACTTGATTAAAACCCAGGAGTCAGAAGAAAACTATCACCATTTTCAGATTAGGAAATTGAAGCTCACAGACTAAATGATTTGTTTGAGTGTCCCTCAACTATAAAGAAACAGAGGTGCAAGTCAAAGGCAGGTTTATTTGACTTTAAAGTGTTTTCTCATTTCATAATATTGTGTTCCTCCTGAATCTATCCAAGAAGGGTCCCATTAATTAAAAGTAACATCACAGCTAACCATGCCCTTTGAGGATGTGACTTATGGAACATTATTTTAATTCTTTCTTGAAATATTGATCATCTCTAACATTCTGTAGTCCACAGACCATTCTGAAAAAAAAGTAAGAGCCATGAATCTCTAAACTTAAAATATTCAAGTTAAATTAAACCCTTACTTTTAATGAACAAATCTTTATTAATGTATTGATGATTCACTAAAAATAAAATATGTTTGAACTGCTCTTTGAGAGATGAATAATAATTTTTATTTTTGGTATGCAAGATGTTATATTTTTCTCCTTGCATTAATACACCAATATGTAGAGTTAGATATTCTCATAATACTCTCCCATAGCATGTAAGTATTCAGAATACTCTAAATGGGTTTCAGCAGTTTCCTTTCGTAAGGTGTTTAACTTTACATGCAATTATATAGCGTCTGTAACTTTTTTGTCAAAATATAGGTATAATTAGTAAAAAATCATTTTAAAATATGTATTTGGGGCCGGGTGTGGTGGCTCATGCCTGTAATTCCAGCACTTTGGAAGGCCAAGGTAGGCAGATCACCTGAGGTCAGGAGTCTGAGACCAGCCTGGCCAACATGGTGAAACCCTGTCACTACTAAAAATTAAAAAAATTAGCCAGGCATCGTGGCGCATGCCTGTAATCCCACCTACTTGAAAGGCTGAGGCAGGAAAATCGCTTGAACCCGGAGGCGGAGGTTGCAGTGAGCTGAGATCGCACCACTGCACTTCAGCCGAGGCAACAGAGCGAGGCTCTGTCTCAAAAAAAAAGTAATAGTAAAAATAAATAAATAAATAAATAAAATATTATTTGATAATATTTTTATTTCTATGTTATTTTAACATAAGATTTTAATTTTTTCTTTGTAGTCATCTCTAGAATAAAATTTAGTAATTTATATTTTCTCGAAAACTGATTTCATTGGTATGTTTTTATTTCTCTACAGCTGTATATTATATATTTTATATATTACTCTAAATGGTCTTCAGTAAACCATTGTAACATTTTTTTATTTTATATTTTCATTAAACCAATCCTTGAATACATTTATCATATTAAACAGTTGTAATGTTTTCTTCTACAGTCATTCTGTTTCATTATTATTCTTCCCAACATCTTGTGTTTCTTGTGATTGATTTTGATATTTTGTCAATATATTTGGCTTGAATAAATTTTAAGTATATTCAATGTTTGTTGGTTTGCAGGTAAATATTTCAATACTATGAATTAAGCTTAGTTATATGTTGGTGACTTCTCATGTATTTGAGATGTATTATCTTTTATACTGCTTTAGAAATAATCTGAATATAATTTTAGGTTTCCTCTTTAGCATGACTACTCAAGACTTTTCTTAATTTTTCTTATATGAGCATAATTTTCAAATAAAGTTACTCAAACCTATGGTATAAATAAGCCAAAATTAAAATGATCCTTTCTTGACCCTATGCTTAGTCCCATTCATCAGATGTAACAAACAGGAAAATTTAAAATTTTTAAATTTTCCTGTTTTCTCATTATTTTGACTTCTGATGTTAATCACATTAAAATATACAGTTGTTCAATTTCTTGATTGTGATCTTTGCTTTTGTTAACTTCTTACTAATGGGAATTAAGGAATTTATTCTATCACATTTAAAATACCTTCCTGCTGACTATTTTCTCCAAATTTTATTTTCAAACTAGATTTCTAGTAAATCAATTCTCTATTTTCAGTTTGCTCATTGGACACTCTTTGGTAACTACAAGGAGCAAAAGTAAAATGAACGGCACACACCATTACAGTTGCTTGTAAACCAAGACATTTCTCAAAATCTATTAGGTGAATAACCTGTACAGTATCCAGGTTTCAACTAGAGTGCAGTCCTTATGCACAGTTTGTTTTGCCGTTAGATTTTAAGACTCCACTCATTGCCAACATTGATATTTTATCCAACACAGTTCAGTGAGATTCTTTTATACATCTATAATACAATTAGATTGATTTGTCGTATTTTACATTCCATCTTTGAGTTCCCTCAACCTCCTAAATTTTTTTTTTCAATTTGCGTGCATTAAAGTTTTTGCTTTAAATGTCAACTGGCATTGACACATGCATTTTTTTATGTATCGGCAATTACACTATCATACAGAACAATTTCATCACTCTGAAAAAATTCTCTGTGCTTCCCCTATTCAATCCCTTTGATGCTGCCTAAATCCCTAGTATTCACGAATCATTTTATTGACTCTACTGTTCAATCTTTTCCATAAAGTCATATAATTGGTATAGTAAGATATATAGTATTTTTTGACTGGGTTCTTTCACTTAATAATATGTATTTAAGGTTAATTTATGTGTTTCTATGAATTGATAGTTCAACTCATTTATTTATATGGCAAAATAATATTTTATTATATAATGAACCACAATTTATAAAACCACTGGCCTACTGATGGACAGTTTTGTTGCTTCTAGCTTCTGACAATTATAAATAAAACTTTGAATCCATGATTTTGTGTGGACATCAGTTTTAAAGTCAGTTGGATAATAGAGAGAAATGTCATTGATGGGTTATATATGAAAAGTGTGTTATGTTTTTAAGAAACTGCCAAACTGTCTTCTAAAGTGGCTGTATAACTTGCATTTCCAATTAGCAATGAGTGAGAGTCCCTGTTGATTTATATCTTTGCCAGCAATTGATATTATCAATTTTTTTAGAAGCCAACCATCCAAACTGTTATAATTGCAGGATGATCATTGATTACCTGAAAGCCACTGCTTACTAATGCTTATGAAAGGTTTTTTTGTTGTTGTTGTTTTCCTTTAAGTTTATATCTTCTTCTGAACCATCTTGGAAATAATCAATTTTTCTTCTGGAGATTGTGGCAGCATATTTGGTGTTCTTTTACCAACTATTTTCTTGACTGTCTTCAAATTTTCTGGTTTACTGCTTCATTATTTCCTTATTTTAAAAACACTGTTATTATTTTGTTCTTTAAAAATTTCTGCTATCTAAATTTGAACTTCTAGAGAAGGTAAAAGAAGATGCTTCTGCTCTGTATATGTCCGAGAACCAAATGTAACCCTGATATGAAAACCAGATGAAGAAACTATACATAAAGAAAATTAAAGACAAATATTACTAAAAAAAGATATGAAAATTCTAAATAAAATATAAATAGATTAATTGAGCAGTTAAAAACAATTTTCTTGCAATGTTTACATTGATTTTTAAGTGAAACAATATAAAAGACAATTCAACACAGTGAAATAGAAAAATTTAATCAATACTGATAGTGAATTTTAAAAGTTTTAAGACACTCACACTGAAGTTTTTCTTTTATGACATATGAAACAGAAGAAGGAGATTTCCCTAAACAAATAATGATATCTATCAAATACCTAAACAAACATCATACTTGGTGATAAATCTTTGAAAATAGGCTCTCCATAAATCAGATTAAGTAATTGCTTGATGAGTGGCCACCACTATTCATTATTATCTTGAACTTTCTTATCCAGAAAACATTAACAGAATTAAAGTTTTAAACAGCAGGGAAGATAAAAAAAAATCTTATTTGTGGATGCTATATGGTTACATTGGCAAATGAGTTAATAAGTATCAATATTCTAAATTTATAATTTGTAGATAAATTAATGGTCAGATGTTTATAATTCATGAATACAGCCAGTGTGCTAAGTGTAACAATAACATAAAATAATGTATAAAAAAAGAAAATAACTATAAATTTTAATATAGAATTAATATTCAGTTAATAAAAAATAATAAACATCTACATAGTTTTAAAGTAGTACTGTTAATAACTCTTGAGTCCAAAAGGAATCTGAGTAAAAATGTCCAAGACTAGAGATATATTAATTACCTATCGCTACATCTATATCTGTATTAATTTCTTTATTTCTACCTATATGTTCAGAGTCTTTGTTAAAGATCATCTAGGTAAGGTATGCAGAAATGGCAGAGAGGAGGGTTAAGGGGAGCACTTAGACACTGTGAAGCTTAACTCTATCCCTCAAAAGAGACTGAGAAAAAAGAGAGAGTGATGACACATGAAGAAAATCAGGAGCATGTTGTATACTATATGAAAAATATTTCAAGAATTTTGTGGTTAACTGACAAACTATAATGTGAATTTGAGTAAATCAAAGGCAGATAATTGACTACTGGATCTGACAAGATGTTTTAGTTAACATTAAAAAGAACCGTTTCTATATGGTGGTGGGTTGGGTACTTCTATAAATTATCTATATGACAGTATCTTATTTTCCATATCTGGCTGCCCTGGAGACTGGAGGCTGGACCTAGTCTGTTCTGACATTGTATTAGAGATAGAAACAATATGTGGTCAGAAAGATTTTGACCATGTTATTAGCCCACACATGATTTTCTTTCTCTAATATATATTGTATTCTTATTCCAACATTATGTTGTTTGAATTAAAGACAGCACCATGTTTCATCAAATCTAAGATTCTGCCAATCAATCAAAGGATGCATCATTATTCTATGTACTACTAGGAATGAAAAAAAAGAAAGAAAAGCAAACAATCCAAACCTCAGCCAGTGAAATTATGGCAATACCATCACTTGTAAGACATATACCAATAACAGAGTTGTTAAGATGTAGGGGAAAATTGAATCTTTCAACTGATAACATACTGTAAATCTCCTCTTTAATAATCTGAGATTTTAGTTTTACACTAAGCAAGCTCACAAAAAAATCAGAAAAATAAATAGTTCCAGTCCAGTAATTATGCCTTAGTATTTAGGCAGTAATAGAAGACTAATTCCTAATATCGAATATTAATTAATATCCATTAAAGAGATAAAGACTATTTGGTTTTAAAACATATGCATATTTGAATCTTTAACTGCACTTATCTTGCTTTAGCTTATGATTTATGCACAGTATATATTTTAAAAATTAATCCATATTTGTATTATGTAATTGGTATTATATAATTAATATTTGTATTATATAATCATCACAAACATTGGTGAATTTAAAACAAAGATGGGCTTATTTGAAATTTTTATTTCTAGATCACTGAAAGATAATTTGAGAAAAACCTAAGAGAAATATTTAAAACTTGGCAGTTCTAAGAATAAGGTTGGTAGCAAAAATTGACAGAATTAACAGGATGCTTATGCATGATAAAAAGCATTTTCTCTTATCTTCGGACCAAGTCAGTAATGTTTTAAAGTGATGGCCAATTTCTCTGTCTCTCTCTTTTTCTGTCTCTCTCTTCCTTCATATAATGGTAACGAGATCAATTTCTCTGTCTCTTTCTCTCCCTCTCTCTCTCTCTCTCTCTTCCTTCATATAATCATAATGAGATCTATATGAATGGCATTAAAAATTCAGTTTAAAAAGAATGCTGATTTGAGTTGGTCTCACATAGTCTTGGGTCTGTAATATGAATGGGAGTTCCGTTAGAAGTAATGAAGTCTGAGATTTTAGGCAAAAATACATTTTATTATGTCTTTCAAGAATATTTTAAATGCTAACATTAACTTTATTCATTCCTTTGATACTTGATTTAGTTTTCCCTTAGGTTCTAAGTAACTTTGTTACCAGGGTCTCTGGATTTCTAGTTATTACTTTATTAGTTTTTAATAGAATGAACTTTGCCACTGGCAATGTTAATTTAATATAAAATTTTAAGAAAATAATATGTTAGGAAATCTGCATATTAAAGCATGGGAAGTATTTCAACTTCAGTGTAGTGTTTTTCCAGATATTTTAAAGAAGTAACAAAATATAATACTTAAATGGATTTATACTCTGAGGTATTAGATAATTTTAAATTAGATAAATTTTATTAAATTTTAATTATTAAATATCTCATAAAAATAAGTACAAAATGTATTGAAAGCATGGTTTATTTAACAGAGAGAATTGTCCTCTTAGATTACGTATTTAAAATGCTGTGTTTTTGCTTATGGTTAGATAATCAGAAAGCTTACTTCACTTACTTAGGACCTATAGATTAGTCCAGAAGAAATCTGGACTATTCATCTATCTATGTGGAAATGTTTTAATGTCCTTAAAAGAACATATACTAATCATATCCTTTCATCTAGTTAGACTTTTGAGTAGAAAGAAGTACAACAATGATAACTACATAGGATTAAGGAACAGGAAATATATTCATGATTTACAGTTTATCAGTAGAATAAGTAAATAAACAAATATGAACCTATTTGGAAAGAGAAATAATTACCCAGTAAACATTTTTAAAGAAAAATTTGGCTTGAAAGTAAATTTTATCTTACAGCAAAAAGAAAAAAATTCTGATAAAGAAAAGGAGAAAAACTAATCATGAATGGTATTTCAAGAGAAGGAAATAAGATAGGACTGGGCAATAGTAGAGATGGCCTCAAAGAGTCCTGCTTTAAAGTTCAGAAGGGTAGAATATGAGTAGAAGTGAAGTAGAAATGGTTTTAGACATGGTAAAATCTATCCCATGGTTATCATCAGAATTTGATAGAAGGGAAAATGAAAATGAGCACTACTTTTTGTAAAGTATGTATATGTGTGTTTGTACATGTGTATTTGCTTATGTGTATACAGAAAAATTTCCTTACAGACATTACATGGTTCCACTATAGACTTTGCAGGAAAATAGAAGATAATTTCAATATAGACTGTAAATCTTGCTAAGAATGTGATTAGGGCTTTCAACTATTTATGTGTCCCAAACATGTGACTCTGATGAAAGGAAGCATCTTTGAACTCCTGACCTGATGGTAGAATATGGAATACCTTTTCGGGCTAAATTATTATAAACATGGTAAAACTAGTTGATGACATGGAAATAAATTTAAATTTGGATGTGAATGCTCATTTTATTATAAGTTTACACAAAATAAACATTGAGAAGATGCAGGTGAGTGTGATAGGTGTAAGATCAGACAATATGTATGTCCCAGGAGAAGGATTTACAGTTTTATCCTAGAGGGAAATAAAACTTACGAGTGATTGCAGTCTTGGATATTGCCCAATTTATATTTTTAAGAGATCCTTCTAAAAGCAATGGGAAAAATAGAATAAATAATATCTTGTATAATCCTCGGTAGCAATGTTCCCGCATTGCATAACAATGTACTTGGAAAGTATTTTATAGGGGCAATAAGAAATGCATTTCTGATTCAGTGATTTTTTTCATACATCTGTTGAATATTTTGGAGGATTGGAGGGACATACTGTCTAAGCAGACTTTTAAGATGAATTCATAGCAACGTTTTATGTATAATCAATGATTTTTGATACATTATTTGTATAAAATAAAACCTGAGAGAGGGAAATGGTCATAACTTTTTTACCTGTTACATCAATTTTAAAAATCTGCTCTCCTTCAAATACATGCTACAAATTATAGGCCATTTCAGATGCATCACATTTCTGGCTTTGAAGTTCATCACGATCTTTTCAAGCAGAAAAGGAATGTTTTCAATTGGCAAAGTGAGTCTAAGTGGTTTGAGAAGCTTTACAGAGAAAGATAATATGCCAGAGATGACACTTTGTGAAGTTGGCAAAATCAATGAGAAACTGGATTTTAAGACTCAGGCATTAGTTTTCAATTAGATCATTATCTTTTCTGCACTAATCTGTCTCTAGACTTAAATTAGGACAAATGTGAGAGGCCAATCATCTGATGAAACTGAAAATAAAACATCACATTATTTCCTTCTTTCAGTGTTGACATTATGTATATATGTGTTCCAAAACTTACCCCTACTTTATGTTACAAAAATAATGTGATATCATATATCGCATATTATCACATATATCACATATGTAAAATTCCTTCTCTCTCTTTCTTTTTGTGTTTCTCTCTCTTTCTCTCTGACTCCTTCTTTCTGTCTTTTTGTGTGTCTCTGTGTGTAAAAGCAAAAACAACAAGTTATAATGATATTTAGATAACTTAAGTGTAAAGTTAAAATGAGAACATTAATCTGAGAGTTGTTGTGATGGTTAATATTGAGTGTCAACTTGATTGGATTGAAGGATACAAAACATTAATCCTGGGTGTCTTTGTGGGGGTGTTGCCAAAAGAGATTAACATTTGAGTCAGTGGGCTGGGGAAGGCAGACCACCCCAGCAGATTAAGGCCACCCTTAATCTGATGGGCATATTCTAATCAGCTGTCAGAGACTATAAAGCAGGCAGAAAAACGTGAAAGGGGTGACTGGCCTAGCCTCCAGCCTACATCTTTCTCCCATGCTGGATTCTTCCTGCCCTTGAACATCAGACTCCAGGTTCTTCAGTTTTGGGACTCGGATTGGCTCTCCTTGCTCCTCAGCTTGCAGACAGACCAATGTGGGACCTTGTGATCATGTAAATTAATACCTAATAAACTCCCCTTTACATATATACACACACACACACACACACACATACGTATATCCTATTACTTCTGTCCCTCTAGAGAACCCTAATACAGATTTACAATGATTCCATAAAGCTGGAAGTTAAGATTACCACCTGGATACTATATATATATATCCTATTAGTTGTGTCCCTCTAGAGAACCTTGACTAATACAGATTTACAAGGATTCCATTAAAATGGAAGTTAAGATTGCCTCCTGGACACTTTGGGCTCCTCCTACTAAGAAAGGAGTTACAGTATTGGCTGGGGTGATTGACCCAAACTATCACGATGAAATCTGTCAACTACTCCATAATGGCGGTAAGGAAAGAGTATGCATGGAATACAGGAGATCCATTAAGACGTCTTAGTATTACCATGACCTGTGAGTAAGGTCAATGGGAAACTACAACAGCCTGATTCAGACAGGATAACAAATGGTCCAGACCCCTCAGGAATGAAGATTTGGGTCACTCCACCAGGAAAAAATTTACGACTTTCTGAGGTGCTTGCTGGAGGCAAAGGGAATACAAAATGGGTAGTAGAAGTTAGTCAACAGTACCAGCTATGACCACATGACCAGCTGCAGAAACAAGGACTGTAACAGTAATGAGTATTTCCTCCTTATTTTGTTAAAAACATGTTTGTGCATGTATACACTTGTACTAAGAAAATATCTTCATTGTATTCCCTTTTCCTTTATAATGTGATGTAAGATTTATTGACTTCATGTTAGCGTTTAAGTATTGTTAACTTTATTTGGGTTGGGGATTGGTGTACTTCCAGTTGTACAAAGGATAGTTGTATTATTTTAGGTGTAATTATGACCTTATTACTGTCTTCATTTGAAGAGTATGTATGATCTCAGGAGATGTGTATGGGTTCAAGTTGACAAGGGGTAGACTTGTGATGGTTTTTACTGAGTGTCAACTTTATTGGATTGAAGGATACAAAGCTCTGTTACCGCTAACATACCTATCCTTTCTTTTTCAAATGCCACTTAATTTTTAAATTAGTTTTGCTAGTGAATTACCTGAATTAGCTGTTCTATCATAGAAATTTATGGAAACACGTAAATTGTATTTTTAGGACTTCAATCATATTAGCAGAATTTGATGGCCCCTCTTCCCTGATACTTTATGATACAGCAAGTACATATGATAATAGCCAGATTTTGAATCGTCTTTGGACCAACTGAGATGGATAACAGAAAAGCTTTAAGAAAAACTTGAGTTAAACCCTCTATGCAATTTTTCAACAACAATTTTAAAATACAATTAATGTAGGAAGTGAAGCTTTATTTATCTTTCATGTGTTTTGTGTTTTTTTCTCCTAATCACTCCATAAATATTATTCATGTTTTTATTGTTTACATTTAAAGTAAAAGAGCTGTTTCTTTTAATATGCTTTATATTTTAATGCATCATTTTTATACCTGTCACTGATGTATGACCACTGAATTAATCAAGGTTCTCTAGAAGAATAGGAGATATTTATATACATATATATAAAGGGAAGTTTATTAAGTATTAACTTACTTCTTCTTCTATATGGACTAAGTCAAACCACTCTCCTTTCCAGATTCCCTTGCATCTAGAAGTGGACATGTTATTGGATTTTGGCTGGTGAGATGCATGTCAAGGTCTGGGAAATGCTTCTGAGAATGTTTTGTTTATGAAACAGGATGAATTGGGTATGCCTTGGGCCTATTGCTCTTCTTGCTGCCCCGAATATAGAAAAGATGAAAGATTCATCTTACCATCAGGAGAATAAAAGCCATGTGCTAGGGATGGTGAAGCTCAAATGAGGAAATAATTTATTTTCCAGTAAACGTCTTTTAATATTTGAACTAACCCTGGGTTATTACCTCTAGAATTCGTGTGTGGTGAGAAAAATAAGGCCTTTGTTTAAGACATGATTAGTTTTTAGTTTGTTTTCTTTCGCTTGTGGAAAACATTCCTTATTTTTATAATATGTAAAGGGTCTGGGGATCCCGTAATATAATTTGTACTTAAAATATTTGAGTCTACCTCTAACCTTACTCTACTGACTGACTAACAAGAGGAAAAAAATCATAAAACAACTAATGAAAATTAGAAAATTATCTATACAGTGTAGTTAGGCTTTGAAAGAAAATAGCTTGTTACTTGGAAGAGCTGAACTAAGAGTAGCAGAAACTCTCAGGGAAATTGTTGTTGTAATACTAACCAATTTTAAAGCAGAATACTGCTGTTCCACACATCACAACAACCAATCGAGTTTTCTAACTCATTAATAAATCACAAGCATTTTAGTAAGGAGATGAGACAGGTTTTACAACTTGCCATTTCTACTGAAATCTCATAAAATTCTTCATCAAGCAATTCAAAGTTCTCCCTTTTCAGTTCATACATCTCTCATTTTCTTCAGAGACCCTGAAAATCACCTTTCATGCCTAAGCCATTCAGGTATTACTCCCATTCTGCCAAAAATTAGCTATTGCCTATTGTTTTCAAATCATGTCCACAACTGAGGCAGGGAGGAGGGGAGTGTGTACGTAGAAGATGAGTCTCAGTTTATTCCATTACAAGTTCAACGAAATGGAAATGAAGTAAATAGGAATGATTTTAAATGCTCATTATTTAATAAAATTATACATTGTTATAACACAACAAGAAAAATTATTTACAGTAATTCTGTGAAATCTAATAAAACTGTTTCCTCAATGGATCACATTTTGTTATCAAAAAGCAATTTAATATTACTACATCAGGTAACTTATTAGTACATAACTGTCAAAGAAAATCAGAGCTGGACAGTAGTTTAAGTGGTAAAAACAGATGTTATTCAGAACTATTGCAATAGGGGGAAAGAGATCTGTACAGAAGTGGGTCCAGTTCTAAATACAGCATAGACACATGCAAATTGATAGCCAAGGACAGAGTGGTGATCAGTGGGTAGGAAATTACTAAGAGGAAACATCAAGTGTAGAGGGAGATATTGGCTTAATCAACCTAACAGGATTTTGCTGATGATGGGCCAGGGCGACCAGACATCGATTGGGGAATACTGGAGAATGAGGAATTCAATGAGGTATCTAGGATGGTCACTTATGGAGGATCGGAGATTCTGGCTAAAAGACATCAGCAGAGTTTTAGCTAAAACGGTATTTCACAAGGACGTGCACAGATAGTGAGAGGGGAGCTTCAGCAGTCCAAATGAAGTTCGGTCAATCTTCGTCAGAATTTAGCAACAAAAGATGCAGACAGTAAAATAAAATTACCCAAGCCTATGCTTCCTTTAAATTATAAGTATGTGGGTACAGGAAAATAAAAAAAATTAAAATTCAAAGGTTTTAAAACTTAAAGCCGATGTTATGCTATGTTATGCTGTGCTATGCTATGCTGTGCTGTGCTGTGCTGTGCTGTGCCGTGCCATGTCATGCCATGCTATGCTATGCTATGCTATGTAAATGAGCGAGGTTATGGACAGCTGCAGCACCAGTGCGTATATTTAGGTCTGATTTTAAAGAGATATCCTAATCCTCTGTAATGACATTTTTTAAAAAAACAATTATGTATATATGTTTGGATACCATCAGGTCTTTTAAGTAAAACACACACTTGTCTCACTTTCTTTGTGTCTTGGGCTTAAATATTTATTTATTTTTATTTCTGTTTGACTTTTTCCATCTTTGAGAATGAAGTATAATATTATCAGTCGGTTCACTGATAGAGAGTCTTGAATGAAAATCGATTGATTCATGCAATTAGAGAAGGGGTTTGTTTTTTATTACTGTTCCCAGAACGGAACTCCCTATTTTGTGACACCAACCACGATGGAAATCCTTGCTCTTATTTTTGGAGGGGCTTTTGTTGAAACTTGGCAGGGGAATAGGCTGCAAACAAAGATGCGCTTCTCTGTGTGTCAGTGGCAGTTTCACTTCTGCATCTTCACATATAAGCAGATCCTATTGAAAAGCCACTCAGAGAATATTCACTGTAGAGCTTTTCTTGCTTCTAAAATGTGTACGCTAACCCATAGAAATGCACTTCTGCTTTGGCGCTTTCATTTATAGAACATTTTCATCAGGAATCTGTATCTCTACTTTCCTTCCGATGAAACAAGGGTTTCAAGATATTATTGACTTTGTTCTTTACTACTTAGAAAATTGCTAAATGATAGAAATGATCAAATTTTAAAAACTAAGGGAGATAGGAAACTAAGAAAATTTCTTGTAAAGCTTTTCCAATGTGTCAGGCACATGCTTGGTAAACTACATATATCATCTCATTTAATCCCCGAAATAAATATCTAAGGTTCGATGAATAACGCCACTTTTACATGACAAAATTGAAGCTGAGGAGAATTAAGCAATTTTGTGCAGGATCAATGGCTATCAAATTACAAAGCTGGGATTCAAACCTCCACTTGTTTTATTCTGAAATCACTCATCCACTGTGTGTTGTGATGTGGAATGGAAGCCAGAGGCAGGAGAGGGCTAATGGTTAATTGTGTCTCTCTGAGCCCTAGAAATTCTAGGAAGCTGGGTAATAGCAAAACAGTTTATTTCCATTTCATATATTTAACTCTTATGAAATATTTGGTCTTAAGAAAATACTCTTCTACAAAATTAAATGTAAAATTTGTCACTGTAACATATGTACCAATTTTTTTTTAAAAAAAAAAAGAGAAAAGAATACATAGCTGTAAAGAAGCTGGGTTTTATTTTTTTTTACCTTTATCACAATATTCTCATTTTTCAGTATTTTTATTGTTAGTTGATTCATTTCTTTCTCTATAATGTTTCACATATTTACAGAAATGCACCATAAAATGTGCATAAGAGATTTCCAGATTCACAATGAAAGTGAGCAGCAACATCTGTTATCTCACTTAGGAACACTGGAAGGAGGTAGTTTCAGGGCTGGGTCATCAGCTCAAAAAGGCCACTGAGGACAACTCTTCCTCCGGCTTCAGCTTCACCAGTCTGCGTTGGTTGTTCACCTCATGTTATTGTCTGTGTTCAGAGTGACTACAGTAACTCTAGTGTCACATTCCTTCGCTGGGTCCAAAGGCAGGAAGCAAAAGACAGGTCAAGAAGGCTTTCTCGGCTGGGCGCGGTAGCTTACACCTGTAATCTCAGCAGTTTGGAAGGCTGAGGCGGGCGGATCACAAGGTCGGAAGTTCAAGACCAGCCTGGCCATATGATGAAACCCCATCTCTACTAAAAAATACAAAAGTTAGCCAGGCGTGGTGGCGCGCCTGTAGTCCCAGCTACTCAGGAGGCTGAGGCAGGAGAATCGTTTGAACCCGGGAGGTGGAGGTTGTAGTGAGCCGAGATCGTGCCACTGCACTCCAGCCTGGGTGACAGAGGGAGACTTCATCTCAAAAAAAAAAAAAAAAAAAAAATGCTCTTTCCTTCCTAAGCTGTGTCTCCTTAACTAGAAAGAAAACCCTTCCCAGAAGCCCCAGAACAGACTTCTTTCCACCTCATTGAGTAGGTCGTGGTCACATGGCCACCCTTAGCCATGTTAGGATTTCAGAATGGCAATTCTTCACCTTAGTCTACAATGCGAGATGAATAAAAGAGAAGAGGATTGGGAATGCCTGTTTTAGCCAACTAGCAATGTCAGTACATTTTTCTCAAGCTTTCTTCTCTAAATCATGCAGAGATTTAAATATAACAAAAAGATGAAGATGTGGGATAGAATTGTCCCTTTTATAATTGTAGATAAAATTGTATATTTATTATTTTTCACCTGTCTGGCTCAGCAGTAATTTAGATCATCTTTTTTTTATTTTTATTTTTTGTTTGTTTGTTTTTTGAGACAGGATCTCACTCTGTCACCCAGACTGGAGTGCAGTAGCGCGATCTCAGCTCACTGCAAACACCACCTCCCAGGCTCAAGCGATTCTCCTGCTTCAGCTTCCCACGTGGCTGGGATTACAAGCTCACACCACTGTCGCCCGGCGAATTTTTGTATTTTTAGTGTAGAGACGGGGTTGCACCGTGTTGACCAGGCTGGTCTTGAATTCCTGACCTCAAATGATCCACCTCTCTCAGCCTCCTAAAAGTGCTGGGATTACAGGCATGAACCACCATGTCTGGCCCAATTTAGATAATGTTTAATGTTGCTAAATAAGGATTTATAATTTCCTCTTTAATCTGAAATATGTATACATATGCATCATATTATATAGTACACATTTAAACATTTAAAGGTTATATGTGCATGTATATTCTGTATATTTGTATAGATAGATATGACAGAGAGGAAGCACATATGTACTCAATGTGTTTATTATTGTAATTGGTAGATATTTTAAGTGTCACATTCTGTCTGTAGTTTATAATAGTGGAATTGATTTTAACATATAATTTCTATTTAGCCACTTTGCTAAACTATTTTAATAATTCTAAAATTATTTTGTAGATTTAAAACATTTTCATATAAACAATCATATTATCTGTAATTTTTTTTTAATTCTTCTAAAGCTTTACACTTTTTACCATGTCTTATTGTCTGATAATTTTTAGCTGGTTTTCATGTATTGGCTAGTATAACCAATTCAATTTTCTGTACAAGTGAAGATCCATTGAAACTGTTATGGGTCAAATTGTGCCCCCCTCCAAATATATTGACATTCTGATCCCTGGTGCCTGCAAATGTGAATTTGTCTGAAAATGGGGTCTTTGCAGATATAATTAAGTTAAACAAGGTCATTGGATAGGCCCTAATCCAATATGACTGGTGTCCTTATAAAAAAAGAAGACACAGAGACACAGATTCAAAGGGGAGAATACCATCTAAAGATGGAGGCAGAGATTGGAAAGATAGATCTACAGGACCAGGGACCCCAAGATTAGCTGGCAGCATTGGAAGCTAAATGAAGGGTATAACAAATTCTCCTCTAAAGGCTTTAGAGAGAGCATGGCCTAGTTGGCAAGGACTTTTGGACTTCATGCATCCAAAACTGTGAAAGAATAAACGTCTGTTGTTTCATGCCACACAGTATGTGGGACTTTGTTATGATAGCCCAAGGAAACTAACGCATGCACCATTCAAAAGATTTCTATGGGAATATTTCCAAAACTGTACTATTAAGAGGAAAGTTTGCCTTGGCAAGCATGAAAGTATTAATTGCTGCCAACAAGCATTATCAAAGAATACTAATTTAGTGGATTAGAAATAAGATATTTGCAAGGTCTCAAAATATCTCTTCACAGGATGCTCATGATTATGACGATAAATTGGTTAACTTTATAGTTAAAAATGTGGCAGAGGCCACCATACCCAGTGATCAAGTTAGCATCACCAGACCTTATGAGTCTCCTGACATGGTACAGTGAGAAGGACGTAGCACCACTTTTGTGGAATTTCTTCCAAAATGCAGAAGAAAAATTACAAGAAAACATCAGACCAACTGAAATTGACAAATATTGTGCAAAAGAAATACTTGACTATCTTCAAAAATTTCAAAATAATGAAAGACAAAGAGAAGCTAATAAACTGTTTCACACTGGAAAATATTAAAGAGAAATAAAAGGAAATCCAATGTGTAATCCTGGATTGAGTCACCTTCTATTCGTAGTTTTCTAGGTTTACATTTTTTAAATCATGAATGTGTATTATAATTCCTCATTATTTACTGATGTCATAATTTTTTCTCCACTGATATTATCAACATTAATGCTCACATTTATAAATTTTATAATGTTAATCCACATTGGATTGAATTCAATTTCATTAGATTAGATTTGTATCTATTATCCATGGCTGCAAATTATTAAAAATTGTATTTGGGAAATTTTTATTCATGTTTATTAATGAAATTGACCTTTAATTTTCCATTTTTATACTGTTTTTGCATGGTTTTGTAACAACGTTATGCTAATCTAAAAATAATAAAGTAAGTGCAACTTTTGCTATCCTCAGAGTTTTATATAACTGAAATTAGCTAATCTTTGAAAATCTGAGAGAACCATCTACAAATCGCTCAAGGCATAATTTTTCCTTCTTTTAACATCTCGAATTATGACAATTTGTTTAAATCTATAAGATTCTTTGATATTTTAATTTCTTCTTCAACATACTGCAAGTTTAATTATTTAAAAAATTTCCCATTCTACTTAGGAATTCAAAATTATTGCATAAAATTATTTTATTTTATTTTTTTACAAATTTTAAATAACTGCTATATGTGTAGTTAACTTTCCTTATTTATTCTTAGTAGTTTCTATACATGGTTTCTTTCTCAAAAGGTTTGTTTATTTTATTTATATTTTTCTAAGAACTTTCTCTTCTTTTTATCCTCTATTGTGATTTTATTTTCTAGCTTATTGATTTCGCATTCTGATTTATCATCCTCTTTCTTCCATTGTCTTTATGTTTATTTTATTCTTTTTGTAATTCATACAATTTTCAGCTTTATTTTTTAAATAAAACTTAAGGCTATGATATCTGTTGTAAGCACTGTTTTATTGCAGTTCAAAAGTTCTAGTAGAAAGAATTTCAACTACAATGTAGCTATAATTTTTAAAAAATTTTCCATTTTTTTTTCCTTCGGCTCATGAGTTATTTAGAAATGTTTGTTTAATTCCTGTGATAGCCCTTATAAGAGAGAACCAGGAGAGTCAAGGTCACGGAAGGTGATGCGCTGATGGAAGCAGAGGTTGCAGTGCTGCAGTCAGGAAGCCAAGTAACATTGCCAGCCTCTAGAAGCTGGAAAAAGCAAGGAATAGACTCTTCCTTGGAGCACCAGTAGGAAAGCAGTTCCACTGACACCTTGACCTTAGCCCCATAAAATTCACTTCAAACTAGTAACTTCAGAGCTTTGATAGAATAAATCTTTGTTGTTTAAGCTACTTAATTGTTATTTGTTACAAAAGAAATAGAAAAGCACGTAACTTCTATAAAAATAATATCCATAGAATTTATAATCAGAAGTTGGCTAAATCTAAATCCATGACTATGTTAAGATGTTTCTTTCATGTACCATTTGCTGGTGATGCAAAAGTATAAGAAGAAAAACATCTAGTTTATCCTGAGGAAATAGGGCTGGGCATTAAGATGACTGATACAGCAGAAGACACGAGAGTTACCCAAAGCAAAGGGGATATAATGTAGGGATGAGCAAGTAGAGGGAGGCACTTCTGGCAAAGGGAAAAAGCATCCTGGAACAAGTTACATTGCTTAAAAGCTTAAGAAATGCGGATCTGAAAGAACTCTTACATGTCCAGAGTCTTCAAAGGGATGGAAAAAGTAATTTAAGATGAGGCTAGTGAGTTGGACAGAGTGTAGAGCTGGTGGTGACTTCAAAGTGGACAGTCACAGATTTTTGCCTTTTATTTTAGCAGAATTAGAACACCATCATTGGGTTTTAATGCACCCAGTTGGGATAGTTTGTATATATGTTTCAAATAAACTATTTCATTTTATGGCATGGCTCTCCTTCTCCTGCCTTTATTTAAATATTCCAATGCTTTTTCTTCACCCCACATTAGAATGATCTACAATATAGTCCATGGATCATGAAAATTTTAGAATTTCACCCCATTATGCATCTGCAATAATGTAAACACAAGAAGTTATTGTAACGTTTCAGCCAATGGAATACCATGCTTAAATGCCCATATTTCTGAGTATTGAGTAAGCAGTTTAGATAATGAAACTTTGTTAGTTGTTCACATCATCTTAATCAATAAAAGTTAGATGGACTCAATATTTCTTCTTGTCCTTTTGCCCAGCCCTAATGCAAACAGAGATGAAAAAGAAAAATCACTGTGATTAAAAACAAATCTTATACAAATGAACTTTAAAATTAATGTGCCCCTCATGATAGTCAAGGTCCGGATTTTATTCTCAATTAAGTGCAATCTAAAAATGAATTTAAAATGACAGTTGTAAATGAATGGAAAAGAAATCATATATAACAGTGATTTGGTTTTAAAGACTCGATGATGTTAGCTCTTTTAAAAAGTCTGAAAGTAAGAATGAATTGACCTATAAAACTTCCAGCGTCAGTTTTTCCCAGAGACGGATAAGGCCCTACTAATTCATACCTATTTGAATGGGACTGATCTAAGTTTGATTAAGGATCTTTTTTAGGGGGAGGGATAAGGGGCTAAAGGATGGTATGTACATTATTTTATATATGCTCTGGGGAGGATAAGAGGCTGAAGTATATATACTTTATTTTACATATGCTCTATCAGTGATGAAAAAGAAATTGAAAGGTAAGACCCCACAAAATCCTCAAAAAACAGATTTTAGAATAAAAAAATTAATGTGGCTGAGCTAATTATAATCAAGCTAAATCGTGTACTCTCTCATCACATATTTCAAAATAGATATAGATGAAATCTTTTAAAATTATGATAAGCCCAGAGTCTTTTGCACATTTGCATAAATCTTTTACTAGAATATGAGTAATGCAGATTAAAGCAGTAGGTCTCAGTTATAAGTTGTTTTTACTGTCAGGATGAACTTTTCTGACACCCCAGTAAAAAAGTTTTTCTCTAGTCAAAATGTGGTCTCATTTTTTTATCAGAATCATTACATTCTCATGAAAATATTTTAAGTACTATAATCAAATAAAAAAAACTCACCATGTACAGTCTTAGAGATAGACTATCAGATCCTGAAGTCAGAGCTCATGCAACTGAAATAGAAAGTTCTTTCAAATTGTCCTTCACCTATTGATTCCAATTTACTCCCATTCCTCCTAGCCAAATAATTATTTTTCCTTTTTCACATTCCATTTCTAAAATAAGATCTTGTTACTTACAATATTACATAATTATTAAAATGTCCTTAAAAGAAAGATTGGGTAGAATGGCTTTGGACCATGACAGTTTTATCATTTACGGTTTGGTTCTGTATGAATTTCAGATTTTATTCATGATCTTGTGTTTTAGGAGACATCCTTGTACGTTTATATTAACAATCTCAACCCCTTTATTCTTAAAATATTAAGAAGGTTTATTATATTGGAAACCAAAAGTTCTCCTAAAATTTACATTAAACAGAATTAGGATATAAGTTATCACGGTTATGAATCTCAACTGGTTAAAATAACTCTTAATAAAGCAATGCAATTCCTGAATTTCTATGAAGAAGTTTGTTACTTTAGAAAATTCTGTTCCAAAAGAAAAAAGATCCATCATGATGACTTTATTAATGATCTGCAGAAATACTCTATTGCATCATTAGGAGGTTAAAAGACCTATATATGTTCCTCTTCCTTTTTTATGTTTTCCAGAATCTTCCATTAATTAAGTGCTAGTGAAGCTAATAGACTACAATTGGTTTCCTAAAATCTTTTCATGAAATATTCAGGTATAGTTATATTAAATCTAATCTTAAACTTAATGAAAAATGACACATGTAACCAACCAACCATCTGTACCAAGATAGACTATTATCTGTGAATTAAAGTAATACTGGTCAGTTTTCTAGACCATATACAGATGTTATAAAACTAAGAATTTATTGTAATAGTCCATTGAAATTCGCTGTGTGAATATGTATAATATATTAATATAAATATTTTTATATTACATATTAATATAATTATATTTATATTATACATTAATATAATGAAATATATATTCATATACATGATATATATAAGGGGAGATTATACAGATAATCTTTCCTTCAAATTTCCCCAACAGAGAAAATATAATCAAACATGGTTGGTGTTGAAATCTGGAGAACTAAACAAATTAAAATTAAAGTAATTTAATGCTGAGGTTAACTGGTGCTTTGAGAGGCTCTATTTTTATCTGGATGACTTAGAAATGAGTTAATATTTTTCTCCCAGAAATAAACATATAGTAATGGAGGGCAAAGATGAGTGCTGGGACTTTCATTTCTACTGTTCTTCTAGGGACAAAGGATGATTGGAGAAATCACCTTCATCACATATAAGCAGGATGCATGTATTATCCAGGCATTTCAAATCATAATACTAAAAACTTAGTGATATGAAACAGGATATTTATTAATTGTAAGTGAAAATTGAGGCAAATATGGCTTTATTACTTCCTTTGCAATTGAGAGAGATTAATAGTCATGTGTCCATGACCAAAGTCACACAATTTTTTAAAAGCAAATGAAGAATACCAATTTAGATCTAATATGATTATCTTTACAACAAATTCACTCTTGTTTCATACTATTGCACAAATTTACAGAGAGGAAAGAAATAATAGTAATAATGCAATTACTGTATAGTAAGAAAAATATCCCTGCAAGGTTTATCAAGTCCAAAAAAGTTATCATTTTGATATTTCTGCAACATTGTTAGAATTAAGTAAAAGATGATTCACTTTATGAAATGTCATCTATTTTAGAGTGTGTGAATCTTTGCTATTTGCTTTGGCTGTTGTCTTGTTTTTTTTTATCAGTGTCTTAGTTCATTTGTACTATTATAACAAAATACCTCAGAGTAGAACATTTATAATGGACAAAAATTTAATTCTCACAGTTCTGGAGGGTGGGAAGTTCAAGTTCAAGGCACCAGCAGGTTCGTTGTCTGAGGAGAGTTCAGTTACTGCTTCTAAGATGGTGACTTGATGCCGTATTCTCTCGAGATAAAGAATACTGTGCCATCACATGACAGAAAATCAAAAGACAAAAGAGACAAACCCCCTCCATCCAGCCATTTTATAAGGGCACTTACTCTCATTCATTATGGAGGAGCCATCATGGCTTAATCACTTCTTAAATGGCTCCACCTGTTAATACTGTCACATTGACAACACCTAAATTTTAGAGGGGACACATTCAAACCATAGCATTCTGTACATCCTTCCACTTGTTCTAGTAATGGTTCACTGATTTTTCTATAAGAAATCACTTTGCTCCTTTCTTAGTTCATATAGTTTCAGAGTGGAATCTATTAAAGTGGGATAGTAAAGGTGGTGTCAGAGATAGATACACAAATAAATAAAAAAGAGAGACACCAAAGAGTGAGAAAGAAGGCATGAAAATTAGATCTACCCTGGACCATTTGATGTAGAAACAAATTTTTTTTAGACAAATCAGTCTTTATAAAATTTGTCATTGTGTATAACTTGATACTCTGATCAAGGTCAACAACAATGCCTCTGGTTCATGAAGAGAACTTTGTGTTATGTTCATTATAATCACCTAATGAGACAAAGATATTCATAATCAGGTTATTCATTTATTTTTTTTCTCTCGGGAATCTTACTGGTTATATAAGATTTTCATGATCCAAAGGGTAAGCTTCAGATTAAAACAATAAAATTGTTGGTTCAATTGTCTAATTTTTACAAATGGAAACGAATTCCCTGAGGAAATCAAAGCATTTCTCCAAATCCCCAAACTAACAGTGGCCAACTTGGACAAGAATCTTTACCTTTTGACCATATAGTACTCCATAGTCTAATATGTCCTTCTTTCCCCACTGGTTGAGTGGCCATCATTGATAAAAAAAAGCATTTGCCAGTGTATATTCGACTCAAAACATTCTTACTTATAAAGATAAATATTTTTACACGTAGGTAGGTTTTTTTTTAAATGACACTCAGAGTAACTGAATTATTAATTCCTTGTTATTGAACCACCTTGTAATTCTATATTCAACAGAGTAAAATAACTGCTTTAAAATAATAATTTTTATTGTTTGTTTAATTAAGCAGACAGAAAATAATTATTCTTGGTGTCTTTTCAAATTTTTTTCATTTTTCTAGTGAAATGTATGACACAAATTATACAAAAGATCAAAATATTTCAAGAATATAAGAAATTATTACCATAAAAATGGATGCTTACAAAAATTAAACTGATGCATAATCAAACTCTGTTATAAGATCAGAACAATTTTGCTATAAACATTGCTTTGACATATATAAACTCATTTGAATTTGTATTTCCTATACTTAGTTAAAAGTAACTCTTTCCAGTTTTATAAAGTCAACATGGAATATAACATCTTCAAACCATTCTTAGTGTGATAATTAACTTAACTGTGAGTAAATCAGTGAGAATTTTTTCTATCAGAGCACAAGATATGATGGGACATACCATGCTAAAATGAAAAGTCACCTATAGTATAAGGAGGTGTATAATTTTAATGAAAAAAGAAAAAAATATGTACAGATACTCCTTGACTTACAATGGGATTATGTCTTGATAAACCCATCATAAATTGAAAATATTATAAATGGAAAACACATTTAGTGTATGTGACCTAACCTACTGAACATCATTGCTTAGCCTATCCTACCTTAAATGTGCTCACATTTACATTAGCCTACAGTTGGGGAAAATCATCTAACCAAGTCCTATTTTGTAATAAGGTGTTTACTATGTTAAATAGTTTATTGAAAACCGTATGTCAAAATTTCAATGGTTTTGCACCATTATAAAGTTGAAAATTTGTAAGTCAAATCATCCTCATCCTAATCAGGGACAATCTGTGCTTTCTTTTTTTTTTTTTTTTTTTTTTTTTGATTTAAACTGTAAGTGATTTTATTGAAAAATGTTTTTTATCTTCTCAGCTGTACTAAGAAAAGATTCTATTATTGCCCACTTCATGAATGAGGAAACTGAAGCACAGCATGTTTGGGTAAACTTGGCCAAGGTCACACTACTGAGAGGAAGCGGATGCAAACCAGGCATTCTGGACCCAGAATCTACGCTTTAACCAGCTTGCTCTAATCTGCATATTTTTGTATCCCCCTTCTGTAAGTTAAATAGTGCTATTAAAAATAAGCTTAATGAATATTAAAATATACATTTATATATGATATATTTATCTTTATACTATTTATGTAATATTTTCTAAGCACATTTTATCTATCTACACATTTACATATGTTATAAACAGCATATTTGAATGAATTTGGATATGTACATAAAAAGAACTTGAGACTGAGATAAAATAATATTTCCTACACTTGTAGAGTCATAACATACCCTTATTTTTAATCTTTCTGAATATTTCTTTTTTCTTTTTCTTTCTTTTTTTCCTTTTTTTTTTTCTTTTAGGTGAGCTACATCTTTTGACAGAGAAAATTCACTTTGAAAGTAGGTCAAAAATGCTGGTAAACCTCACTGGATTTCCCTGTGAGGAATTATTGCCATTATGATTTAAAGCTGTATTTAAATTTGCCTTATCATGAGAGAGGAAATCCACTGGAAATAACTATTAATCAGTCTTTTCAAAACCAAATTTACCAAAACTTGAAAATACAAGAAAATAATAATGAAGATACATTTTCTGGAAATACGTTGACTAGATACTATTTCACAGGAAAATGAGGACCTTAATTTTTAAAACAGAGAGCCCTGGGGGGATAAAACAAGAAATGTCTCGGTGAGTAAGAAATGTGCCCACATTTTATTGATTTAATTTTGAACAAACTGTTCATTTGAGTATTAATTCCAAGAAGAAAAGATTCTGCTAGTTAGTGGTGTAGGTAATTAAAACAAACAAACAAACAAACAAACAAAACAGAAAATGGAGTGGACCTATTCAATCATGTCATTTTTTTCCCCTCACATGACAGTCCAGAGACAAGTGAGCAAAGTGTATTCAATCCACTGATTCAATTATATAAGGACTCCGGTTCCTTCTATGTTGAATTTGTGGCATCCTCTTAAGTGTTGTATTGAACAAGGGATCAACGCCACCTCGCCAACAGCGTGTCTGTTTTACAGTTAGAGAAAAGGTTGTTTAGGGAGGATAAGAGAGAAGTGGGGAGGAAAAAGAAGACGGAATTACAAAAGGGTGGAAGGAAACTTTTGGAGACAACGGTTACGTTCGTTATGTTCCTTGAATGTGGTGATGGTTTCACACGTACGTGAAACCGTATGTCAAAATTTACCAAGTGTACACTTTAAATACGTGCAGTCTATTTTATGTCAATCACACCTCCATAAAACTGTTTTTATTTAAAGTATGAAAAAACCCACTCACACAAAGAGTGCCTTCAAGTCACTTGAAATCAAAAAACAACTTCGTTAGAAGGATTTTATGTGGAAGTCACATGTCTTGCTTCTGCTTACCTTTCACTGGTTGAAAGTTACTCCAATGCTGCCACATGTCGTTTAAATGGAGGCCAAGAACTCTATTCTCTAAATTAGGTCACTGTGTGTCCAGCTAATCCACGATGATAGGTTGTGGAGAGATCACAAGGCTCTGTGGCTCAGGGAAAATGAAGATAATGAATTCCCGGGAGCATTGGCAGTCTCTGCCCTGGCTACTCTGTTTCACGAGTGTCTCATCACCTGAACAAGCTCCTGGTCCATCGTGACTGCTAAATGAATATTTTTCCTTCAGGAAAAATAAACCATAAGGAAGAAAGTACTTCTTTACCCAAAGTGAATTACAGTAACTTATTTATACAGAATTTATTATTTCTGACCTTAGTTTTTGCAAAAGGTATAGTGCAACTGTAAAAAGCAACTGTCTGGAATGCTCTGGACAATATAATCAGATGTTTTAGTACTCTTACAAATAAGCTAGAATATGTTGATTAAATCATGGTTTCTCAGATTTAACCACAAAAATCTAGAAAGTAATTTTTCTCACTTCCTGCCCAAAATTTATGCTTGCTTTCAAATCCCTTTTGTGCTATGAATTTTGAATGAGACTTTGGTTTTTTCCTCAGCTAATCTTATATTGTCCAATTTTTATTACTAAAATTTTGAAATATACTCATCTGGTACTGATATCTGATACATTGATCAGGGCAATATAAGATATGGGTAATTTAAAAAATTTTTTTGAATTGTTATATAATTTGTTCTCCCACTGCTAATTATCACTTCTCTTTATTTCCTCTATATCTTCTTAACTTAAAAGCTGAAAAATGACCTCAAAATTGTAAGTGAATGTTCTATTTCACCATTATATTTTCTACACGTAAACTTATGAAGTCATCAAAATTATAATTTTGTATTAAAATAAAAACAATTCTATACCAGTTTTTATAAAAATGGGGCTTAAGCTTTGGCTTGTATTTTAATTGTATAACTCAGCCTCGATAATCATGTGAGCCAATTATCCTACTAGATACTATATAGATATATAGGGTATATCTATGTATCCTATATAGATATATAGGGTATATCTATGTATCCTATATATAGATATAGATAGATCTATATCTATATCTATATCCATATCTATACTTGTCTATTAAAAGTAATAGCAAAAACCGCAGTTACTTTTGTCCAACCTAATATTTATTTATCCTATTAGTTCTGTCTATCTGGAGAATCCTGGCTAATACAAACATGATTTCCAATTATAGGCCTAGGGTAAAAGAAAATACTTATTTTCCCTCCCAGCCCTTTAATAGTACTATGGCATGTTTACAACTCTGTTTGGAATTTAGAAAGCTAGTCACAAAATTCTCTTGCCTTGTACTGACCCACATCTCTATGGAAGACTACGTAACAGCTTCTCTTTATTATTATTATTATTATTATTATTATTATTATTATTTAAGTTCTGGGGTACATGTGCAGAACGTGCAGTTTTGTTACATAGGTATACACCTGCCATGGTGGCTTGCTGCACCCATCAACCTGTCACCTACATTAGGTATTTCTCCTAATGTTATCCCTCCCCTAGCCCCCCACCCCCAACAAGCCCCAGTGCGTGACGTTCCCCTCCCCGTGTCCTTGTGTTCTCATTGTTCAACTCCCACTTGTGAGTGAGAACATGCGGTGTTTGGTTTTCTGTTCTTGTGATAGTTTGTTGTGGCTATTCCTCAAGGATCTAGAACTAGAAATATCATTTGACTCAGCAATCCCATTGCTGGGTATATACCCAAAGGATTATAAATCATTCTACTATAAAGACAAACACACATGTATGTTTATTGCAGCACTATCTACAATAGCAAAGACTTGGAATCAACCCAAATGTCCATAGTAGCTTCTCTTTACTGCTCTCACTTTTCCTCCTTTGTTTCTGTTCTGGATGATTACGTTTTCTTTCCTGACCATAGAATTGTGAAGAGACGGTGGGTGGCGCCATCTGTAATGTTAGAAGTCTTGGAGACCCAGTGTAGAACATTCCATCAGGCATTTGAAGAAAACTATATATTGAACACATACTCTAGTAGACCTGTGTATTTCAGGTTCTATTTCCTTGTTGGTATGGCCATATGGCTTACTTTAGGCAACAAATTATAAGGGGGAGTAAAAGGTGTCAGTTTTAAGTAAAAAAATGTCAGAAAATCATGATCACCTCTGTGGTCTCGTCACCTGCCATGATGGTTCTGGATGTGTGTTGATGATATTGATGTTCTTCAAGGGCAAAGCAGCCTGCAAAGTTGAAGGATGATATTGGGACTGCTGCTCTGGAGAGTGTCATAAGCCCGTAGGGAAGTTTGTGAGACTGAGAAATAAACCTTGATAGAATAGAAATATATTTTCCATTGTACAGACTGAAGGATATAAGGCTCAGACATAGTTCCAGGCAATAAGACAGTAGTGAAAAATTAGATGAAGTTCTTGCTATTAGGTGTACGTTCTAGAGAAAGAATGGAGATGTAAAAATATAAGCAAATGGATAGAGTGTTATAAATTTAGAAAGTCAGGAATGAGGCCTTGTGTTATTAGCAATCTTTTTATTCTTCACCAGTTGGATCATAAGAAGTTTTACATTATTGTTTTATGTTGTAATTATTTGATCACTAATAAAATGAAATGTTTCATATGTTTAGTCAGATTTTCATTTCTTTTGTAAATCATAATACAAAATGTTTTACATTGTTGTTTTATGTTGTATTTACCTGATCACTAATAAAGTTAAATGTTTCTTATATTCAGTCACATTTTTATTTCTTTAGTAAATAGACACTGTTTTTATATTTTTTGAGCTTTTTTTTTAAAGGTTTTAATATTTTACTCAATATAAACTAATCTAGATTAAGGTTGTTAGGCATCTCTGCTTCATGTGTTGTAGTTTTAGTAGTCAGTTGCATTTTAATTTACTTCATAATATTCTAATTTATGCAATTTTATGTTTAATATAGCCAAATCTATTATTTTTGTTATATTTCCAAAACACTCTTTCCCATAACATATAAATATTTGCATATATTTTCCTTCTAGTTTCTTCATGATGCTTATACTAGAAACAATTCACAAGTCTTTCCCTGTGGCATATGATAAAAAACATTTGAAAAAATGACTTTCCCATCAGCCTAGGTTGCAGTAAGGGAAGAGGTGGAGCAGAGCCCCGAAATTCACGAGGAACGTGTGTGAATGTGAGAAAAAAATGTTTCTTGTTTGACGACTTAGCCTATACTGATTTATGCAATTATTTTTACATTAATTCAGCCCTTGAATCTAACTTTAAACAGTCTTGTAGTATAGCATGTTGAAAGGAGTTTCTTTTCCTAGGGCAATAAAAATTTCCCAGATCTCTTCTGGCAGTGGGGAAATGTTTTAGATATTTTTAGTATAGGTGGGGAAAGAATTACTAAATCTTAAGTTACCTGTTTAATCCTCATAGTGTTTTTATTTGTTTCTGTATTTTCAAGTAAAATTTCCCCGAAGTGTAACAGTTGTAGTTTAAAATTTTTACACCATGTGATTCACTAGGGTTTTACTGTTGCCTTTCTTAATCATAAACTTTCAAAATGACTGCGTAACAATGAAAGGTCATAAATATATTAAATAATAAACATTAGTGTAGCATTTTACAGTGATAAATCACGGACTCCACTACAGTGTGTCATTTAAACTGAAAATTAATTAACCTTGCCAAAGAAAATATAATAATGAAATATGATTTTGTTAAATGTAATAAAGATAAAATAACTTTTCAAATAATAATAATAATGATAAAAATGATTTCAAATTTAAAATATCTGGCTTCTTTCCCTTAGCATCATGTTTTAGGGTTCATCCAGCTGTAGCATATATCAGTACTTCATTTTCTATATATAAACATCATTTGACTCTATAGATGTAACTTTTTTTATTCATTCATGAGTTCCTGGACATTTGGATCAATTTTCAGTTTTCAGTTATTTTGAATAGTGAAATTTATATATGAATATGTATATGAAGACAATATTTTGTATAGATACATTTTCAATTCTCTTGGGAACATAACTAAGAGTGGAATTGCTGAGTCATATAGTAAATTTGTGCTTTACATTTTGAGGAACTCCTAAGTTGTTTTACAAAGCGGCTGCATAGTTTTACACTCCCACCAGCAAAATACGAGAGTTGCGATTTCTCTAAACCCTGGTCAACTCTTGTTATTTTGCTTTTTTAAAAATTATACATATCCTAGTAGGTATAAAGTGAATTTTGATTCAGATTTTCTTAATGATTAATAATATTGATCATCTTGTTGTATTAGTTAAGGTTTTCCAGAGAAGCGGAACCTAGGATTTGTGTATATAGATATGCAAGCGGGAATTTATTATAGGAATTGGCTCACATAATTATGGAAGTTCCATGATATTCTGTCTGGGAGCTGGAAAACTGGAAAAGGCAGTGGCATAATTCTGTACTGTACAAAGGCCTGAGACCCAGGAAAGCCAATAGTGTAATTCTCAGTCGGAGCCAAAGGACTGAGAGAAAGGGGTGAAAAGGGGGTTCTTGTATACATTCTGGTGTCTGAAGGACAACGGAGTTCTTATGTCCAAGGGCAGAAGATGCCTGTCCCAGCTAAAGAAGGAAAAGCAATTTCATCTTTTCTCTGCCTCTTTGTTTGATTTGAGCCCTTAAGAGATTGAATGACGCCCACCCACATTGGCGAGGATAGATTTTCTTTACTCCGACTACTAATTCAAATGCCAATCTCTTTCAGAAACATCTTCACAAGCACACCCAGAAATAATGTTTTGCCAGCTATCTGGGGATTCCTTAACCCAGTCAAGTTGAAATATAAAGGAAACCATCACACTTTTCTTGTGTTTATTGAGTATTTGTGTAGCTTTTTAAATTATTTGCCTAGTATTAAACTGGCTATTTGTCTTTCTGTTATTAAGCTTAAAGTGTTTTTTATATATTCAAGACACAAGGCACTTAACAGATATAGGATTTGAAAATATTGTTATCAACTGCATAGACTGTCTTTTCACTTTCTGAATAGTGTCATGTGAAGCACCTGAAGTTTTTAATTTTGATGAAGCCCAACCTATCTATATTTTTTGCTTTTGTCCTTCTTGCATTTGGTATTATATGTATGAAATCATTTTCTAATCCAAGCTAATGAATACTTAACCAATGTTTTCTTTCAAGAATTTTATAGTTTGAGTTCTTACATTTAGCTCTTTGGTATATTTCAGGTTAGTATTTGGGAGATATGTTTTCAATTTCCTTCTCTTGCATATGAATATACAGTTGTCCTGCACTATTTGTTGAAAAACCTTTTTTATTCCCATTGAAGGTCTTTTTGACATTGTCAAAATAAATTTGCCATTAATGTAATAGTTTATTTCTACACTCTCAATTGTTTTGACTTCTCTGAGTTTCTTGCATTTCCGTATAATTTTTACAATCTCATCAATTTCTTCAAGAAACCAGCTGGGATTTTAATGGTGACTGCATAGATATACAGATTGATGTTGAAAGTAGTGATACAATAATGATATTTTGCTTTCTAAATTATAACATGGGCTATCTTCTCATTTATTTAGATATTATTTAAGTTCTTTTATATTTTATAGTTTTTATATAATATCCTTACACATCTTTCGTCAAATTTATTTCTATATTTTATTATTTTGTTGTTATTAGAAACAGATTATTTACACTTTGTCTCTTATTAGTGTAGCCACTCAAGCTTTCTGCTCAGTACTTTTTATGTGGTATGTTTTTACATCTGTTTACTTTCAACTTATTTGTGTTGTTGAATCTAACATGTGTCATATCTTGTAGACAGTATGTTGTTGAAATACATGTTGTTTTTTATCCATTGAACAATCTCTGCCTTTTTGTTGTAATGTTTGTGCTTCACATTTAATATATTTATTTTTAAGGTAGGATTTCTGACTACCAATTTGTTTCTATGTCTTATGTCATTTTTCTTCCAACAGCTGTTTGTTACTCCCATCTTTTATGTTAAATTTCTAATATATTCATTTAAATTCCCTCTCATTTCTTTTATTACATTTTTCTAGTTGCTTTCTTAGCAATTTTTAAAGGTTACAGTTAACAACTTAAAATGTTAAGTTTGAATAATATCAACTTAATTGCTCCAGTATACATAAACTCTGCTCTTATATAGTTCTATTCTTTCACCCTTCCTTTGTTCTGTTTTTGACATACTAATTAGATCTTTATGCATCATACTACTCAATGCAGATTAATAATTACTGCTTTATGTAGTTGTCATTTAAGCCAGGCAGAAGGCAATATTTCCAAATAAAAATGCATTTCTCATTGTTCTTGTATTTATGCATGTAGTTACATTTCCTGTTGTTTCCTATTTTTTCCTTGGATTTGAATTACTATCTAGTGTCCTTTACTGCCTAAAGGCCTCCTTTTAGTCTTTGTTGTAGGGATGGTCTGCTAGTAATGAACTATCTTAGTTTTGGCTTATCTGCAAATGCCTAATTTCTCCTTCCTTTTGATGGATACTTGGCTAGATATAGAATTATTTGTTAACAGTCTTTTTTTTTTTTCCAAAGCCCTTTGAATATGTCATTCCATGGACTTCTGGACTCCATTGTTTCTGATGAGAAGTTAGGTGTTAATTTTATTGAGAATCACTTTTACATTACATGCCACTTTTTTTCTGCTTTTAAGCTTATTTCTTTGTATTTCCCTTTCAAAAATTTCACTACGATGATCCTAGATTTAGATCACTTAGGTATATCCTACTTGGAGTCCACTGTTCATCTTGTATGTGTAGATTAAAGTTTTTCATAAACCCTGAGAAGATGGCTATTATTTTTCAAATTTTCTTTCTTCCTCTTTTTCTCTCTCTGTTCTTCTTCGGAAAATTCCATTACACATATGTTGGTATACTTTATAGTTTCCAAAAGACCTATAAGGCTTTGTACATTTTTTTGTTATATTTTTTCTGTCTGTTAAACCAGCAAAATCTCAACTCACATATCCTTATATTCACTGATACTCTCTTTGGCCAGTTAAAATAAATTGCTGAGCCCCTCAAGTCAATTTTTTCACTTCTTTTATCATAGTTTTTATCTCCAGAATTTCTATTGGTTTCTTTCTTTTTAATTGCTATCTCTTTAAAGGTTTTTCTGTTTTATAAGACATCATTTTCATACCTACCTTTATTTCTTTAGACATGGTTTTCTTTAGTTATTTCAACATATTTATAAAAGCTGATTTAAAGTATGTCTTAAGTTTAATATCTTGGCTTATCAAAGGATGGTTTCTATTAACAGCATCTTTTTGTGAGAATGGGCCACACTTTTCTGCTTCTTTGTGTGTCTCATAAATTTTGTTGCTGTTGAAAACTAAACATTTTAAATAACATGTTGTGACATCTAGGAAAATCAGATTGCACACCTACTCAGGGATTGTGATTGTTGATGTTAATTGTTTCTTTTTTGTGTGTTTGGACTCTTTCTGTAAAGTTAGTATTCTCTGTTATGTTCAGAAACTTAAATCTCTGCCCAGTTAGCTTAGTGGTCAGCTTTTGATTGGACCACTCAGTGGTGCTAAATGCCTTGAGCCTTGCTGCCTTGCTGAGGGTGGACGAGGCAGTTTATAACTCTGCCTTATTTTTCACCTGCTGTTTGTGCAGAATTTCAAGGTTAGCCATCAGTGACACATTAGGGATTTTTGAGGTGATTTCTGGGCATGTGAACAGTCCTGCACATATCTGTGACCCTCTAAATTTTTAGAAATTATCAGAATTTTTCAAAGCCCACTATTGGCATCTTTTCCCCCAATTTGTCCGTTTAATATTTTTGTGAATCTCTTATTAGCCTCAACTGGTATCACTACCTCAAGCTTAGGTGATGTTAAAGAACAGCCAGGGACTATTTCTGACAAATGCCTTTGATATTATTATTTTTGCTGAAAGCATGTTCTGAGTTATATCAGCACCAACAATCCTAAGAATAAAGTTGTTTGGGGCCTTTTCATACATGTTAGTGTAGGCATAGACTTGTCTGAGTAACTCCAAATTCATCTGATCCTTTGCAATGACTGCTAAGCTACTAGGATGTTGGTTTTCATAGTTACTATAATTGCAAGACTGTTGGTTTTCAAGGACACCAAGAACATGTCAAGAGGGGATGGACAAGATTTATTTAAAGTGCCACTAAACTTGCTATACTCACTTGAGATGTAGCTATGTTTTCTAGCATTATTCTGGGATTATTCTTGAATTATTGCAGTCTTTTGATTCATTTTCAAAATTTTGGAATTGTTGATTTCGTAAAAATTCGGCCAGTATTCTCAATACTTTTATGCAGAAGAAGACTTTTGGAGATTGTTACTCTATCATTTGACATCTCCTTCTTGTAACTTAACACGACTCTATCATTCAAATTGTATCTAAGTAACTACTTAGTAATTTTTACCATCTCTTTAAATATGGTAGATGTTAGCTTGTACTGGAAAAGTCTATAGTAGAATGTTTTAATCTTTATCACATTTTATTATCCTTTCCTGCAGGTTGAATACACAACACAACTCTGTTGAACTCAATAATGTTTTGCTCATGCCTGTAATCCCAGCACTTTGGGAGGCTGAGGCAGGTGGATCATGAGGTCAGGAGATTGAGACCATCCTGGCTAACACGGTGAAACCCCGTCTCTACTAAAAATACAAAAAAATTAGCCTGGCGTGGTGGTGGGCGCCTGTAGTGCCAGCTACTCAGGAGGCTGAGGCAGGAGAGTGGCGTGAACCTGGGAGGTGGAGCTTGCAGTGAGTCCAGATTGTGCCACTGCACTCCATCCTGGGCTACAGAGCCAGACTCTGTCTCAAAAAAAAAAATATTTAAAATGTTTTCATAAGTTCTTTAGGTAAATGAAATGTGAGGAGAAGGGTACTTACCAATTCTTCACAGAAATGCTAAGTGCCAATGCATACTTCATCAAACCCTCACTGTTCTCCATGAACATAGACGTAGTTTACATGGAAGTTGTGCCAACACTGCAAGGAAGACTTTCTGGAAAAATTCACAGTCTATCGTAGATGAAACTGTAGCATAAATCACTGAGATTTTCAAGTTTTCTGTTGCAACATAATATAGCTTATTTAGATTGATACAGTACCTAGCATATATATGTTAAACAAATTCTTGACTTTTTAATGACATGGCTCTATATCCTTCTTAATGATATACAGAGTTTTTGTTGTCCATTTTGAAAAACAAAGCAAAACACAATTCTTCTATATAGCGAGTCAGTGAGCTGCATATGACAGACTATGTATGATACTTAAATATGCTGTACCTCACAAAAAATATCATAAATTAGGTTCCTAAGTGCTATTTGTATTTATATGTAAGGACAGTGAGTTACATCTTATATATTTGAAATGGTAGGATTAAGGCAGGTATATACAGAACACTTCACAGAAGATTGAAATTCTTAATTCAATGTTGTATTGTTCTCATTCAAAAACAAAGGCACAAAAAATAGCAATAATGACTCTGTATGTCCCATTCAGAATACACTTTCTTGTTATAAGAGGGTGTATGTGAAAACAGTTAATAAAAGTTTACCCCTATCCTAGCATAATGCAATGATATGATGTTTCATATCTATGTAAATTTTCAAGTGCCTTATTCTCACAGTCTAAAATCTCAGGTTTGATTACAGAATAACAAGTTATTCTACTAGGAATCAACTTGAGAGCTCATTTTTCCCAGTCCCTTTATTATACAGATAGAGTCTGAGGTTCAGGAAATGTAAATGACTTTTCCAGCAATCCATCCTGGATAATCAAACACTTTATCCAGTAGGAAAACAAGGCCTTCTAAATCTCTAGCCAGCTTTGGTCAACAATTAAGAAAAAAAAACATGAGGCCAGGCAATGTGGCTCATGCCTGTAATCCCAACATTTTGGGAGTCCAAGGCGGGAAGATCAATTGGTCCCAGGAGTTTGAGACCAGCCTGGGCAACATGGTAGACCCTTTCTCTATAACAAATTATAAAATTAGTTGCGCATGGTTGCACATATTTGTAATCTCAGCTACTGAGGAGGCTGAGGTGGGAGGATGTCTCGAACCCAGGAGGTAGAAGCTGCAGTGAGCCATGATTGCACCACTGCACTCTAGCCTGAGCAACACAGTGAGACCCCATCTCAAAACAAACAGGAAATAATAATATACAAATATTAGGCGTATATCACATATGTTTTCTATGTATGTATTATATATTTACATCTATTGCATACAATAAATACTTGTAAACACACAGAGTAGACAGTCCTAAATCAAATAATGTCAGAGTAGGCTTGAAAGAAAGATCAAAATGAGTTTCAAATGGAGAAATAATGACCATTCATGGAATGAGGGTGTTTGACTCTTAAAAATCAGCGATTGTAGCAGTAAAGCATATTTGATTTTGCACAAGAATTCATGTTTGGAAGTTGTTTCAAAGATGATGTGTTCTCCTTTAAGTTAATTGAAAACTTGGCTGCTTTTTCCTTGTGTAATCCTCTCCCTCACTTTGCTTTTAACAGCTGCTTGTTGTAAGTAGGAATATATGTGTCATTGCTGTCAGTTAAAATTTTTTATATATTTTATTTAATTAAAAGTTTAAGAAAATGACGTCTTGCAGTTAACCCAACCTTCCTCTGTATATATTTCCACAAGTATTAGGTAATCACTGCCATTCAAGACCAGTTGCTATTCTTTGAACAGGACACTGAATTAAGCCAGTCACTCTAAACTTCAAACTCAGCGTGGTTACCTGAATGACTTGAGAAGCTTTCCACTCATGTGGACAGATAGCCTACATGCTGATGTGAAAAAGAAAAAAAAATGAAACCTGAAGATTGTCAACACATCATCAGCCCACAGCTTCTCACCCATGTCCTAATTCCCAACTGAACATCTTTACTACAACCAAGCAAATGACTCTGCCTTGTCCTCTTTTGAAACATGTCCTGTGGATCAGACAATTCTGTTGCTTTTTTCCAGTTACTGTTGTTTTAATTTAGTATCCCATGGGGGGTAAAAAGTCTGTGTTTTTTTAGAGAGGGGAGGGCCTATGTGAGTATTTGCCCCTGTCTCTGCTTTCCTCAAGGGATTTCCTGTGGCCAAGAACACTGGGTGAGTTTTATGATGCAGACTCTGCTCGCAAACCAGTCATCATGCCTGGGAAAGTAGTGCAGAGGCAGACATGCACGCTAAAAGAAAAACTCTGGGGATTCTTGTTACTTATCTCTCCCCTAAGCACATAACCACTGTATCAGAGGATCCTTTGAAACAACACACATGGATTTCGCTCTTTTGGCTATGTCCCTATTTCACCAGAACATTAGGCTGAAATCTGCCTTTGACATTTCCTGGGGGTTGTATCTCAACTGCTGGCAGATTCTTTGATTCTTTTTGCAGCATCGTTTGGAGTGCTTGTAAAGCTAGATCAGAAATACCCATGTGGCAACACATTTAAGCTTTCTTATTAGAAACAAATTTGCAGGCAGCTTTTGCTAGAGTGTGTTGCACGAGCTTGAACAAGAAACCTATTTGCACACACAGTGTGCTACAAAGGCCAATGTGATCTTTCCAACCTCAAAGTGCTCCCTGGTAAACAGTCTCAAAACTCCTAAGACTGCCTGGACACTCAGGCATGAACTTCTGTGAATGCCTATTTAAAACTTGGAACAAATTTGTAAATTTGTTGGGAGATATTAATGTGTGAAAGGTTTGAAAGCGGACACTGTACTTTGTATACTGTCTGTCTTCAGTGAAATCTACATAAATAGATTTTCTGATGAACTGAACTATTATAAGCTGCTGCTTTTGTTTCTGTTGAGGGGACTTAATTGTTTTGTTTATAATTGCTGTTACATACAAAGCACTACATTCTGAAGAGATAAATGCCATGTGTATTTTTGAAACCTTCTCAACTAAATTATGTTGCTTAACCAAATAGACCTTTTTAAAATGCATAGTGCTGCTTCAAAGACCAAGCAATATGTACCTTGGTAATTGAATGGTAATTGGTAATTCCATTTATACTGTATGTGGTTATGGTATTTCAGAGGCAGTAACCTGCCTTTAGCGATGGCGTTATAAAGTATGTGAAGAGGTTATTCTTCAACGTTTTAGGTTAAATTTATAATTTGATTTGTACATTAACAGGAAAACACCAAAAAATTAGCATCTATGCCTGTTACATCACATAAAACAGGATTCAGAAAGACGTGTGGAAATCTGTAACTGCAGTGCTTATGCAAAGAATACAGATACTAATTTTTAAGATATTTTCCAAATGTTGGTTGCCAGGAAGAAAAATGGATATGTCAGGTTATTCAAGGGGTATTGACAGTTCAAGTGTCTAAAAGTTCTTACCCTTTGATTATCTAATGTAACATCCTATTACTTTCTACATAGTTCTTTATTCAACATTCCATTAAGTACTATCTGTTAAGTTCTTCTATGTTCTAGACACTGTTACAGGCACATGGGCTATATCAGTGTGGAAAAGGGCTCTTAGAACCCTTAAGTTTTAATTGGTCCATGATAAACAACAACTATAATAAAGAAATACATTTGATAGTATAGAAATATAGAAGAGGATAATTGGTGTGGATTTAAGATAACAAGCAATGTGAGGAATGAGAGTGGGGTGGAAGGATGGGAGGAAACTAGTTGCATCAATAAATAGAAATCTGGCTTCCTTAAAAAGACTTCAAGAAGATAAAAAGATTGAGCAATGTTTTTTATCTTAAGAAAAGCTTTCCAGTTAAAGGAAAATGAATACAAAGGTTCTGGATTCCTGATGGGTTGGAAGGACAGGAAAGAGGTTGTTGCTTGAATAGCTGGCTGCAAGTGGGGCAATGGGGTTGGAGGAGATGAGATCAGATAATGAATATAATATGGGTAGGGAGATCATGTAGAATGTTGTAGGTTATTTTTAAATCTCTGATTTTCTCATTAATAAAATTTAGAGCTTGAAGGATTTTGAGCAGAGAATCTGACTTACTTGTTTAAAAGATAACTCTGGCTGCCATTGGAGGGAAAGATACACTAAGTAGAAAGCTATTTCAGGAATTCATATAAGGAGTGATTGTTACTTAGATCGAATAGTGGCAGTAGAGGTGGTGCGAAGTGGTTACCTTCCTAATACATTTTGAAGGATAATCCAAAAGAATTACTGATAGATTGGATATGAGTGTGAGAGAAAGCAATTCAAAATGACCAAAAATTTTCTACAAGGATGGAGTTGTCATCGACGAAGATGTGCAAGACTGGGAATTCAGTAACTTTGGTAAGGCAGGGTGCTTGGGAAATATTGGGTCAAAATACTTTTGTTTGGTGATTACCAGTGGCAGTTAAAGGGTCTGCAGTTCAGGAGAAAATGGTGATCTGGACATAAACATTTAGAAATTGTTTATCATTTAAATGGAATTTAGTCATGATACTAGACAAAATCACTTGGATATGAATATCAATAGATAAGATGAAGGAAGGAAGGCAAAGGAACAGGAAAAGTAGGAGAGAAGCAAAACAAAGAGAAGCGAAGAGAAGAGATGATGGGCAGGGAAGGCAAGAAAGAAGTAAGGGTGAGCGGGGAAGGATATGAAAGTTCAAAGAAACAAAAGTTGGTTTTTTGAAAAGATAAACAAAATTGACAAACCTTTAGCCAGACCCAATAAATAAAATCAGAGATGACAAAGAAGACATTACAACTGTAACTGGAGAAATTCTAAGGACCATCAGTGGCTTTAAGTGGGCAACTATATTCCAATAAATTTGAAAATCTAGAGGAAATGGATAAATTTCTAGACAAATACCACTTACTAAGATTGAATCATGAAGAAATCCAAAACCTGAACAGACCAACATCAAGTAACAAGACTAAAACTGTAATTAAAACTCTTCAGCAAAGAAAAGCCTCAGACCTGATGGCTTCACTACTGAATTCTACCAAATATTTAAGAAGTTAGTACCAATTCTCTTCAAACTATTCTGAAAAATAGAGGAGAGAATATTTCCAAACTCATTCTAGGAGGCCAGGCCAGTATTATCCTGATACCAAAACCAGGGAAAGGCATATCAAGAAAAGAAAACTACAGTCCACTATATTGGATGAATATTAATACAAAAATTTTTCAGCAAAATATTAGCAAACTGAATTCAACATCACATTAAAAAGATCATCATGACCAAGTGGGATTTATCTCAAGAATACAAGGGTGGTTCAACACATGCAAATCAATCAGTGTGATAAATCATATCAAGAGAATGAAGGACAAAAAAGAATACCATCATTTTAATTGATGGTGAAAAAACATTTGATAAAATTAACCATCCATTTATAATGAAAACCCTCAAAAAATGAATACAGAAGGAACATAAGAACATAGTAAAAGCTATATACAACAGACCCACAGCTAGTATCATACTGAATGGGGAGAAACTAAAAGCCTTTCCTCTAAGATCTGGAACACACAAGGATGCCCACTTTCAGCAGTGTTATTCAACATAGTATTGGAAGTCCTAGCTGGAGTAATCAGAAAGGAAGAAAGGAAAGAAAGGAAGAAATCAAATTATCTTTGTTTGCAGATGATATTAGGTTGGTGCAAATGTGATTGCAGTTTTCATTAAAAGTAGTGGCATTTCTATCTGCCAACATTTTCTATGATGTGATTATTACACTTTGTATGCCTGTATCAAAATATCTCATGTACTCCATAAATATAAACACCCAGGAACCTATAAGAATGAAAAATAAATAAATTTAAAATAAATAAATGCTATCTCCATAAATACCTATTATTACCTCAACATATCCAAGACAAAGTCACCTGTCCATGTAATAAACCGTAAAGATTTCCAAACATTTCTACTTCTAATTAAATCATTGTCTTAGTTTTTGTTTTGTTTTTTGAGATAGAGTCTTGCTCTGTCACCCAGGCTGGAGTGCAGTGGCGTGATCTCGGCTCACTGAAACCTCTGCCTCCTGGGTTCAAGCGTTTCTCCTGTCCCAGCCTCCTGAGTAGCTGGGATTACAGGCATGTGTTACCACGCCCAGCTAATTTTTGTATTTTTAGTAGTTACAGGTTTCACCATGTTGGCCAAGCTGGTCGAACTCCTGACCTCAGGTGATCAATTTCTTACTTCCCTGGTTCAGACTTTACATATTATTTCTAGGTATCCCCACTACCTCTCCTCCTTCACCTCATCAAATCCAGTCCACTGTTAATCTGTTTATGCAGTTATTCTCAACTATACCTTGCTCCACTTCTTTTATTTTTCAGTTTATCATCATCATGAAGTTCAAGGTCACATGATCTACTGACTAGATAAATTCTGGTTTGCCTTTCTGCTACTAGATCTCTCCCCACTGTTCAACTGCCCTCTCACCAATGATATAATACTATTGATTATATCACTTTTCTGCCAAGCAATCTCAATACTTCATTCTTGAACAATTTGTCAGCTGAACATTTAAAGACCAAGATTCCACGGACTTAACCAGCTTTCAAAAACTTTTCTTCCAAACCTTCCCTTCTTACATCATATATTCCTGCTGCGTGGACTACAACCCTTTCCCTTAGGGACACCTATATGATTTTTCATTTGCTTTTTCTCATCTGTCCACCAGCAATTCAAGCTCTTCTTTTACCTACACGCTCAGTTTCTCTGCTGGTCAAAATCTAATTCACTAGATGTTGCTCCGTTTAGTGACACTTCCTTTAAAAAAAAAAAAACTGTTATCCAAAATACCCAGTGCACCATACACACAAAAATATTCTGCTGTCCTGAATCTTGATAACACTGTCTCTTTTATATCTTGTTGTAAAAATTGGCTGTTCACTATTTTCTCTGTTCTCCTAGGGTCCAACCTACTTCATCACAGAGACGGTATCATCTTAATTACTATATTTACAACCTACAAAACCCAATGTCTTATGCGTAAACTGTACACCATAAATATTTCATAAACAAATGTCAAAAGAAGGAACTGAAAATTTCATATGGTCATCATCTTACTAAACATTAGGAGGCAACGTAGATTAATGAACTGAAATTAAGATCTCACACATTTAGATTTGCTCTCTGACTTCCTCCCATTGTGCATCTATTTCCAGAGGCTAAATAATAAATCACACATGAGACAAATGCAAATTAAATCAATGTTAAGGAAAGTGTTATTAATTCAAAAGAATACATTATAACTACATTTCCCTGTTCAAATGTATAAATTCTATGAATCTGAGGCAACTTTGATGACCCCATACATGTATCACTGAGAATTTAGAACTAAGAAAATGCGGTTAAAATATGTTCAACATCAGTTAAATAGGCTAACAGTTGCTCTTATGTAGTTATATTAAAAAAACTTTCAAAGTAATACTAAATTAAATAGCATAGTCATTTTTGTTTATGTTATATTTTCAGTGAAACTATTTCATCTCTCCGTAACACCACACTTGCTCACATTAACTAAAATATTTTGATGTTGATGTTTCACATTTTTTTGGCTTTCTAAAAAAGTATTTTGAATTAGTTTCCTTTTCTATTAAGGGATGATTGACAAATAAAAACTGTACATATTTGTGGTATATAAACTGATGTTTTCGTATATGTGTACACTGTGAAATGATTAAATCAAGCTACTAATTAACATCGCCATCACCCCATGTACTTTTTGGAGGTGAGAACATTTAAAATCTATGCTCTTAACAATTTTAGTGTATACTTGTATTATTATTGACTGTTTTCAACAAGCTGTACATTAGATCTCCAGAATTGATTCTTCCAATATAACCAAAACATTGTACTTTTTGACTAACATCTTCTCATCCGCCGTTCCTCCCCTAGCTTCTGTATCTACCATTTGACTCTCTGTTTCTGTAATTTCAACATTTTTAGATTCCACCTATAAGGAAGGTTGTGCAGTGTTTGTCTTTGTGTGGTTTATTTCACCTAGCATAATATCCTTCAGGTTCATCCATGTTGTCACAAATGGCATAATATTCTTCTTTCTGAAGGCTAGTTGAAAATGTTTCCGTGTGTGTGTGTGTGTGTGTGTGTGTGTGTGTATGTGTATGGGTGTGTGTGTATATGCATTTTCTTTGTTCATTCATCTATCAGTTGACACAGGCTGATTCCACATCTTAGCTATTGTGAATAGTGCTACAAAACGTGGGAGTGTCAAATATCTCTTCCACATACTGATTTCATCTCTCTTTGACATACTATATATTTGGAAGTGGAATTGGTGAATCATATGATAGATGTATTTGTAATTTTTTGATGAATCTTCAAACTGTTTTCCATAATGGCTATACTAATTCACAATCCCACCAACAGTGCCCAAGGGTTCCCTTTTCTCCAGATCATACCAACACTTGAAATCTTTTGTCTTTGTGATAATGTAACGCCTAAGGTTCTCGCCTAACCCCGCCAAAGAATTGGTGTGGCGGCTGACCGTGTTGAGTGACAGAGACACGACCGAGAGAGAGAGAGAGAGCAGTAGGTTTTACCGAGCAGAGCAAGAGTACAAAGCTTCCAAGGCGTGGAAGGGGTCCCGAACGGGTAGCCAGAGTTAGCTTATACGATTGCCTTTTAAACTCTTTAAGGCGGGAAATAGGTGCGGCGGGAAGATGTTACCAGAGCGAGAAACAAAGGCAGTAAATTATTTTGTGACATGTCCTAGATTTTGAGGAAAACCGGAATTGCAGCTTAGGTTTTATCTACTTTATGACCTTGCAGCGGCATGGCAAAGAAGACAGGATCTTACAGGACTTTACAAGGTAAGTTTACAAGGAATTGGAATTGGGAGCATAGCTAAGGTCCGCTGGTCACGGAAAAACGTGCAGTTAACATTCCTTTTCGTTTCGGGGGACGGGGAAGGGAGAGAGGGCACAGGGAAACTTACAGCAAAAATTTCGCTGTTCATAGCTTTCTTGGGGAAGAAAACACATGCACACATCCTAGTGTTAGGAATATTTTAAGCATATATCTTCTATATTATTCATCTAGGACCGAAGTGAGTCCTGATGCAGGAAATGAGTGAGTTTCACAGCTTTCTGAGCCCCTACTCGACCCAGGAAGCCCAGCTGGCACCTCCTCTCAATAACAGCCATTGTATTGGTCTGTTTTCACATTGCTATGAAGAACTTCCCGGGACTGAGTAATTTATAAATGAAAAAGGTTTAATTGACTTACATTTCCGCATGGCTGGGGAGGCTTCAGGAAACTTACAATCAGGAGAGAAGGGGAAGCACGTAAGTCTTACAAAGTAGCAGGAAAGAGAGTGTGTGCAGGAGGAACTGTCATACTTACAAATTCATCAGATCTCATGAGAACTCACTATCACAAGAATAGCATGGGGGAAACCACTTCCATAACCCAATCACCTCCCAATAGGTCCCTTTGACACGTGGGGATTATGGGGATTACAATTGGGTATGAGATGTAGGTGGGGACACAGAGCCAAACCATGTTAGCCATATAGTCATTCTAACACATGTGCAGTGATATCTCCTTTTCATTTTATTTTGCATTTATTTGATAATTAGTGATGTTAAAACATTTTTAAAAAAATAGCTTTTGGCTACTTTTTATTTTAAAACATATGTATTCAGATCCTTTTCCCATATTTTAATTGGGGTATGTGTCTTTTTCCTATTGAGTTGCCTGAATTCCTTATATATTTTGGATATCAAGTCCTTATCAGATATATGATTTCAAAGTATTTCTCCTCTTCTGTAGGTCTCTTCACTCTGTTGATTGATTCCTTTTTTATACGAAAGACGTTTAGTTTGATGCTATCCCATTTGTCTATTTTTGTTTTTGATGCCTATGCTCTTAGGGTCATATCCAAAAACTAATTTCAAATCCAATGTCAAAAAGTATTTTTTCTATATTTTCTTCTGGTAGTATTACAGCTTCAGGTCTTACATTTAAATCTTTAAATCATTTTGAGTTGATTTTCGTATATGGTGTTAGATAAGGGTCCAATTTCATTCTTCTGAATGACATCTGGTTTTCCCACCATCATTTATTGAAGACTGTAATTTCCTCATTGTTCGTGGACACTTTGGTGAAGATTAATTGACTGTAAACGTGTAAATTTACTTCTAGTCTCTCTATTCTGTACCATCGGACCATATGCCCCTTTTAATGGAAGCAGTATGCTGTTTTAGTTACTATAGCTTTGTAGTATATTTTGAAATCAGGTAGTATAATACCTTCAGCTTTTTTTTTTTCTTTTTCAAGATTGCTTTGGCTATTCAAGGTCTTTTGTGATTCCATACAAGACACGAATATTAATTTTTTTCTATTTTTTATTTATATGGAAAATGTCATTGGTATTTTGACATTATACTTGTAGATCTCTTTGGGTGGTATGTATATTTTAACAATATTATTTCTACTAATTTATGAACACAGGCTATTAAATGTTTATCCATTTATTTGTGTCATCTTCAATTTCTTTTATAAATGTCTTATAGTTTTCAGTGCATTGATCTTTCACCTTTCTGATTTAATTCATTCTTAAGGGTTTTGTAATGCTATGGTAAATGGAATCATTTTCTTGATTTCTCTTTTTGGCTTGTTCATTATTAGTGAATAGTAATACTACTGATTTTTGTATGTTAATTATGTACTTGCAGCTTTACTGAATTTGTCAAATACCTTTTATGCAATTATTAAAATGATCACATTATTTTTTATCTATTATTATTTTAATGTGGTGTGTCACATTTAAAGATTTGCCTATTTAAACTATCAGTGCATGTTAAAGATAAATTCACTTGATTATGGTGGGTGACCTTTTTAATGTGTTTTTTGAATTTGGTTTGTTAGTACTTTGAAAATTTTGCATTTATATTTATCAGAGATATTGGCCTGTAATTTTCTCTTTTTTTGTACTATCGATGTCCAGCTTTGATATCAAAGTAATGCTGGCCTTGAAAGATGAGTTCTCTTCTTTTCAATTTTTTTGGAAGAGTTTGAGAAGGTTTGATCTTTGTTATTTCTTAAATGTTTGGCAGAATTCACCAGTGAGACCATCAGATCTTCGGCTTTGCTTCATTCGGAGGTTTTTGATTACCAATTCAACCTCCTTACTCATTATTGGTCTATTCAGATTTTCTATTTCTTCCAGGTAAGCCTTAGTAAGTTGTATGGTTTTAGGAATTAGCCGTTTCTTCTGCATTTCCAAGTTGTTTGTACATAATTGTTTGTAGTAGTCTCTTCCAATTTATTCGTATGTTGATATTAAAATTAATATTTAGTCTTTCATTTCTAATTTTATTTATCTTTTTTGTAGTCAAGCTAAAGTTTGTCAATTTTGTTTATCTTTTCAAAAAGACTGTTTTATTTATTTTTATATTGCTTTTTCAGTCTCTATTTTATTTGTTAATATTTCTACTCTAATGTTTATTATTTCTATCATTCTGCTGATTTTGGAGTTAGTTTGTTCCTTCTATGGTTCCTTGAGATATAAAGTTAGATTATTTGAGATCTTTCTTTTCTGTTAATGTAAGTGTTTATCACTATAAACTTGCCTCATAGAACTGTTTCTGCTCCATCCCATAAGGTTAGGTGTGTTGTGTTTTCATTTTCACTTGTCTCAAGATCTTTTTTTATTTCCCTTGTGATTTTTTTTTCTTTGACAATTGGTTTTTCAGAAGTATGCTGTTTAACTTCACATATTAATGAATTTTCCAATTTTCCTTCTGTTATTGATTTCTAGTTTCATAATTAAAATTTTACTTTAAATGCAAACTATGAATTTTCACAGAATCTTATTGTACTGCAAGTAAAACAATGTTTTAACATTCATTGGCATTCAGAAAAGATACTCTATGGAATCTTTTCCCATGAATGTATCCTTTTGGGTGTTTCATTAAAATTAATAATAAAACTTTTTAAAAAACTTTTCTACTCAGATAAATTAGGAATCACTGGGTTCCATTTTTTACTACAAAAACTTCACAATGTTTTAGTTTACTAATTTATTTAATAAATGTCCAAAAAGGGATATGCTCCTACTTGCTCACAAAATATATGACCGTGAAGCAATAATATTTTTCTTGTTTATGTAAAGTCATATCAACCAATCTACTAATGTACTGAGAAATGCACTTTGGAAAATAAGTATTGATATTCCTGTTTAAATTAAATATTTCCATGTGTTTTGTTAGCTAGTGTGCTTACATTTTAATACTTATATTAAACATTTGTTGTTCCATGGTTTGTTTCATTTATTCCTCCTGTGTGATAGCAACACCTCAATCCACTTCAAGGAATTCTTTTTAATTTAGCACAGAAATGATGAGAATCACAACTCCATTCCATGGTCAAGTAATGGATTATAATCACCCAACCTGGGTTAATTGTGTTTTCTTCCTTGGAATTTTATATGATGTGTGGAAAGACAAAAAAAATAAAGAGCTGATTTATTTCAGTAACAGCACCCTGAAAATACTGTTGAGTTAGGTCAGTAGAATAACCAGCACCACCACCCCTTGCCTAATATATACATATTATATATAATATACAGATATAATATGTATAAAAATGCTTGTATATATATTATGTATATGTATATGTATACTGTATATATGTATATAATATGTATATATTAGAACATTTTTGTATAAATATTATATATAATACATATTACATGTATTATACATTATATGATTCTGGGGATTAGAAAATTTATATATACATAGTATATACATATATACTATTATATGTTTACATATAATACATCATAACATGTATACATGATATATTATGTATATTATATATCATTGAAATATATTATGTTATGTATATTATATAGAAATATATATATAACAGTATATACATATATACTATTTTATGTTTAATAATATGTATGTATTATATGTATTATATATAATATGTATTAAAGTATATTACATATGATATAAAAATATATACTAGATATTACATATAAATGTTATAATCCCCAGAATCTGTGGCTAGGTGGGCATAATGTAATCACAAGGATCCTTGAAAGCAGAAGAGGGACACAGAAGAGGTGGAATCACAGAAGTGAGAGTGTGAAAAGGACTTTTCCTGATCTTGTTGACTTTGATGATGAAGCAAGGGGTCACAGGCTAAGGAATGTGTGCAGCCTCTCAAAGTTGAAAAGGGCAAGGGAGAAAGTTCTCCCTAAGGCTTCCATAAAGAAAATAGTTCTGCTGAAACCTTGATCAGTCTTCTGAAACTACATAATGATAAGATAATTCATGTTGCTTTAAGCCACTAAATTTGTAGTAATTTATTACAGTAGTTGGTCACAGAAAATTAATACAATGGCAAGACACAGTGGCTCATGCCTGCAATCCCAGCACTTTTGAAGGCCAAGATGGGCAGATCACCTGAAGCCAGGAGTTTGAGAGCAACCTGGCCATCATGGTGAAACTCCATCTCTACTAAAAATACTAAAATTTGTCGGGCGTGGTGGCATGCACCTGTGATCCCAGGTACTCAGGAGGCTGAGGCAGGAGAATCGCCTGAACCCAGGAGGTGGAGGTTGCAGTGAGCAAAGGTTGCATCACTGTACTCCCTCCTCGGCGACAGAGCAAGACTTTGTCTCAAAAAAAAAAAAAAAAAAAGAATTAATACAACAAGGCTTCTATCTTAATTTCTGAAATAAGCATAGGTTGTGTCCATTTCTAAATGGTTCTTCAACTTTCTCTTTACATAATTTCTCTTAAAGCAGTCTTAGAAACTCTACTTTTGTTAAACTTAAGCAGAATCATTTTCTGCAACTTTGTAAAAAAAAAAAAAACACGTAAGATGTCCATCCATATATTTTGATTGTCTTTTGTCTTCATTAGATTATAAATATTCCATAGAAAAATGGTAATTTATTCTAAATATAAATGAAACATTATACAATCTTTTAAATTTTCTTATTCAATAAATATATGCTGCTCATAATTAACTGAATTCATAAAAATTTACAAAAAGAATAATTCACAGAGGAATAGGTACTATAAAAATTTTATTGGAAATAAAAATGGAATAATGTGAAATTAGTCATGAAGCATTAAATTATTTCTCTCTCTCTGAGACCTTCTTTAAATGTATGCCTACTATTAAATAATTCTAATGTAGCAGTTGTATAATTTTTATTTTCATCTTGTACTTAAGCATTTTGTATGTTAGCACATTATCTTTATTGCTTTTATTTTTACTGGCAGTAGAATATTTCATTGTTATGCTAAAATTCATGACTATTATCATTTATATTATTTTAATTTTTAAGATAATAATAGATGTTATTTCCCTTAAAATAAATTCCCATGAGTTGTAATTTTTTGTACAAAGCCATTAATCTGATTCTATCTATGGGTTGTTTTCCAAAAGTTTGTAGTACTAAACACTGGGATAAACTACATATGAATGTAAAAACCTATGTCATGTTTTTGCAAAATTTGAGACCATTCCTTTTTTTTTGCATAAGACAATTCATGGAAGTCAGTAGACAATTTATTTTTCTATTCTACTGGACTTCTGGCTTCATTATTGATGTTAAGAAGTTAGCTGTCAGCCAAACGTTTATGCCTCTTCAATGTGTGTGTGTATGGATGTGAAAGGGTGTGTATTATTTTAGGTACTTCACAGATAATTTCTTTGTCATCAGTATTCTGTGGTTTAATTATGTTATGTCTAGGTGTGACTCTATTTTATTTACACTTCCCAGGATTCTGATTAAGAAAATTTTTAATCGATTTATTTAGGTGGCTATATTAAAAAAACTAGTGTTTCTCAAAAATTCTGGAAATGTTTTCGCTAATGTGTCTTCAAATTTTTTTTCACTGTTTTTATTTGTTGGAACTCTGATTTAATGTATATTCATCTTTACTATCTTGTACATCCATGGCTCTTCAACACATCATATTTTCCATTTTGTTTTCTTTTTTTAACCAGTTATATTCATTATTTTTAATCTGATGCTTACTTACATTTTGACAATTTTAATAATTATATGTTTAAATGTATGTGCATGTGTGTACATACACTTATGTATTTTAAGGATTTATAAGCAAATTTAATTTATATAAAAACTACATATTTTATTTATTATTCAGATATTCAAGCCTTTTTATGTCTGTGAACAATTATTATATTAATTTATATCCACTTCTACTTTCAAAATCATAAGTATTTTAAATCTTCTAGTAGTAATTTTGATTTATTATTTGTCAATTATGGTTTCTTATTTTCTTAGCTAATTTGTAATTTTTGAATATGAGGTTTCATTCTTTTGTGAACCTATGGAAATCCAGTGGGCATATGTTGAAGTTGAGTTGCTTTGAACACTATTTTCTTTTACCATCACTTAGTTGTCTGGATGCGCTAGAAATTAAGGATCATTTTAAATTAAATTACTGGTTAAGTTTTTTAAATGACACAGTGTCTTGGTTCATTGTGGCCTGCTATTACAAGTTACTATATACTGGGTTGCTCATAAAAAACAGAAATGTATTTCCCATAGTTCTGGATGCTGTGAAGTTCAATATCAATGTATTGAGAGATTCACTGGTGAGAATCTGTCTCTTGCTTCATACAAGAAAGTCATTTTATTGTGTTCTCACATGGGTAAAGAAGCTATCTTGTGCCCCTTAAGGAGGGCACTAATTCCAATCATGAGGGTTTCACACTTATGAGTTAACCACCACCCCAAAGCCCCACTTTATAAAATCGTTGCCTTAGGGGATGGTTTCTCAATATATAATTTTCTTTCTTTTTTTTGGGGGGGGAGTGGAAAGTGAAAATATTCACAACATAGCACACAGGTTGTTTAAATTTGGACCACAGACCTGAAGGATTGTTTAAAAAGAGAGAAAAGGGACTTTAAATAACTATTATTTACCTTTAAATAAATTTACACACACAAGTAAATACATGTTTTAACATTTTCCAATAATATTTAAATAAGAGAACTGCTATGTAATGAGACATTTTATTTCTCTTAGGCATTGCCCTACAGTCATTTTGAAAATGGCTAAATATTGATCAGAACAGTGAGATGGATGACAATTTAATTTGCCCTCATCCTATTCAATGCCCTCTAGCCCAGTTATAGACTTGTAAAATATTAGAGCAGTCATGTTCCTGATACCAAGACAACAGAATAGAGTTGCCGTTATTTCAAAGACTCATTCAAAAACAAAACAAAACAAAACAAAAAAACAGTATTACCTGACCTGTCTGGTGGTTCTCTGGAAACTCCCCATATAAAAAGCTTAGAAGCTTAACTTTTTAGACATTTTTCAAACACACATTATACTAAAAGCTTCTCCTGGGGAGCATTTGTTGAAAATATTTACAGGCAAGTGTAATGTTGCAGTTGTTGGAGTAAAGGATAAAAGTTGTGTCAAACAATACACTAATCAAAAACTTAAATGGAAAAGCTGAGAAAAGAGATGCTGTATTAATAACCTAGGGGTGTCATAAGAAAATAGCATAGATTGGGGGAATGAACAACAGAAATTTATTTCATATAGTTTTGGAGGAATTTTGCCATCAGGGTGCTACCAGCATTCATTTCTGGTGAGGGATCTTTTTCTGGCTTGCAGATAGCAATCCTTTTACTGTGTCCTCACATGTTGGAGAGAGAGGAGATCTCTCTCTTCTTCTTATAAGGTCATAGTCCATTGAATTAGAGTTGCATCCTTATGACATTATTTAACCTTAATTGCCTCCTAAAGGCCCTCTCTCTGAATACGGTCATACTGGGATTCAGGGCTTAAATATGAATTTGCGGATAGGATGACACAATAGAGTTTATAGCAGATGCTATAGCGCTTTTGAAAACCATTGACGTATTTCTGGGAATCTAGAATTCCATGATTACTTGTGCGGCCATGTGCATGCTCAGGAAAGACCCGAAAAGGCCCAAAGCTCTCACCTCTAGCTGGCATTGAAACTCTGCACAAGCAGGAAATTGATGGCTAAGGCAAACTGGTAAATGGCAAGGCTGAGTGTTAAGGGTATGCTGTGACATGCACACCACATTTTTTTTAAATATAGAGAATTTATTGAGTTGGGGCATTTAAGGACACCTTTCCTTCCAATCATCAGCTGACCACTAAGGCAACCAAGCAGAAACTTCAGTGGCCACACAAAATAAGGAATACATATTTTATAGAATTTATAAATGGTTTAATCAGACATAACCCTAATGTAAGTCAAGGAGCATCTCTATTTGCAGAAATAAAACAAATACCTCGTAAATCTCATGAAAATTATTAATCTTCACATTCAAGAAGCTCAACAAGCTTCAATAAAGATAAATTCAAAGATATGTATGTACATGTAGACACATGTCATAATCAAATGGCCAAAAGCAAACAAAAAAAAGACATATTTGAAAATAGCCAGAATGAATCAACTCAACATATACAAGAATCCTCAATAAGGTTAATCATCATTTTTTAATAAAAAACTATGTAACCCAAAAAGCAGTGAGATGACACATTTAAAATGTGCAAGTAAAATAACTGTAAACTAATAATTCTATATGTATCAAAATTTTCATTCAAAAAATGCAACAGAAATTATGATATTTAAGGATAAACCAAATTCTGAGAGTGCTGTTTCTAGAAGATCACTGTAAAACAAATGCTAAAGTGTGTCCTATAGTCTGAAGTGAAAAAAAATTAGAAAATAACATAAATCCAGATAAAAATTAATGAGTACCAGTAAAGGTAACTACACAAGTAAAAATAATAGCATAAATGTACTTTAGGTTTATGACTCCTCTTCATTTTTTCTGATATAAAGGGCAGCTACATAAAGCAACAATTACAAATCTATGTAAGTTTGCACACACTGTATAGAGATATTATAATACAATACTAGCATAAAGGAAGGAGTAGAACAGAGCTATACACGAACAAAGTGTTTGCATACTATTCATATTAGTCCCTGATATGGGAAGGAAGAGAGTGAGGAACTCAGCAAGCAGAATCCTCCTCCTGTGCTTGCTTTGTTGCAGCCACACTGGCAGTCCACTGGATCCTGCTTTTTCTCACTGAGGGCAGGTCTACCAGTCCACTGACTCACATATCAATCACCTCTGAAAACACCCTTAGAGAAACACCCAGAAACAATGCTTCACCAGCCATCTAGGCGTCCCTCAACCCACTCAAACTGACACCTAATGCTAACCATAACACTACTGAAATTAAATTGGTATTAATCTAAATACGTTCTTATAAATTGAGAAGTTAATCCCCAGAACAATCAGTAACAAAATAACTGAAAATATGTATTGACACAATAGAAAGAAATAGATGTATCAACAAATTAAAATGTCAGATGATATATAGAAAAAATACAGCTAAATGTCAGATGTAACTCCTACGTTATCAGTAACTATATGTAATATACAACTGACCCTAGAACAACAGATGTTAAATTATGTGTGTCCACTTACATGTGAATTTTTTTCAATAAAAGTTACACTCAATGTACCTGTCTCTCTTACCTCAAGTCCCATCTAATGGATCTCTTCCATCTTTGCCACTAGGAGACAGCAAAATCAACCCTGTCTGTACTTCCTCCTCAGGCTACTCAATGTGAAGACTATGAGGATAAAAATTTTATGGTGATTCACTTCCACTTAATGAAAGGTAAATATATTTTCTCTTATTATTTTCATAATATTATTTGCTTTTCTCTAGCTTACTTTAAGAATGCAGTATATAATACATATAACATAAAATGTATTGATTGACAGTTTGTAATATTGGTAAGGCTTGGGGTTAACAGTAGGCTATTAGTAGTTAAGTTTTGTGGTAGTCAAAAGCTATATGTGGCTTTTCAACTGTGTGAGGGGTTGGCACACTTACCTGTCACAAAGTTAAAGGGTCAACTGTAAATGATTTAAACACTTCAATTAGAAGGCTGAGGCAGGAAGAAGGTTAAGATATATGACCCAACTACATACTGCCTACTTTAACCTTTATATGTAAAGACAAAATAGGTTACAGTAAAAGATAAGAGAAGATATGTCATGCAAACTGAAATTTAAAAAGAGCTGGAGTGGCTACACTAATTACTAACCAAACGATGTAAACTAACCTAACAAGAAAAATTTCTGGAGACAAAGAAGGATATTTTATGATAAGAAAAGTGGCAGTCTATTGAGAAGATATAGTGATTATAAACATTTATGCAACTCATAAGAAAGCTCAAAATCACATCAAGCAAAAGCTGTAAAGAATCAAAGTTTAAATTTAAAATTCAACAATAAAAGTTACAGATTCTAATATTCCAGTATGAAGAATGGATATAATGACTAAACAGAAGCTCAACAATAAAATAAAAAAATTGAACAACACTATACAGCAACTAGAACTAATAAATATCTATAGAACAAACCACCCAACAATAGCAGAATACGTGTTCTTATTAAGTGTACGTGCAGCATTCTCCTGTAGAAATCATACGTTAGACCATAAACAAGTCTCAGTAAATTTAAAGGGACTGAAATAATACAAGGTATGTTATCCTCACAATAGAAGGAAGGTAGAAATCAATAGGAGAATAAAATTTAGAAAATTCAAAAATATGTGGAAATTAAAGAAATAAAGCTTCTATACAACTAATAAGTCAAAGAAGAAATAGCAAAAGTAATTAGAAAACACTGTGAAGTGAATGAAAACAAAATCCTAAATTATCAAAACTTATGGGAAGCATCTGAAACAGTTCTCAGAAGGAAAGTTAGAGATGTAAATGCTTACATTAAAGAATTTTTAAAATCTCAAATTAATAAGCTAACATTCTACGTTACATACCAAGAAAAATAAGAGAAAATTAAGCTCAAAGCAAGTAGAAGTAAGGAAATAATAAAGATTTGAGCATGAATAAAATTGAGAATAGAAAGAATCAATAATAAGTAGCCAAAATTTGATTCTTATAAAGATCAACAAATTGAGCAAATTTAGCTAGACTGCTCAAGAAAAAAACAATAAATAAAAAGAAGATTCAAATCACTAAAGCTAGAAATGAAAGAGGGAGCATTACTCTCCTCCATAAGGAAACAAAAATTAAATGAGTACTATAACGATTCTATGCCAACAAATTAGATAACCTTTTTGAAATGGACAAATTCCTAGAAAGAGAAAACTACCGTAACTGACTCAAAAATTAAAAAATAAATAAATAAATAGACTTACAACAAGTAGGGTGAGTGAATTAGTGATTTAAAGAAAAGCAAAACCCCAAAATGATAACAACTTTCCACAAGAAAAAGCTAAGGAACAAATGGCTTCAATTGTGAATTCTATCAAAAATTTAAAGAAGAATTTGCATCAATTTTTCACAAAATCTTTTGAAAAATAGAAGACAAAGAACATTTCTGACTCATCCTTGGGGCTAATATTACTGTGATATTAAAACCAAACAAAGACATTAAAAGAAAAGAAAACCACAGAACAATATCAGCTATAAATACAGATGCAACAATTAAACATACTAGATTATCAGAATAATTTGATAAAATCCAACAACCATGCATGATAAAATCACTCAGCAAACTAGGAATATATATTAATTTCCGAAACATAATAAAGGACTTCAATGCTAAATCCACAAATAACATTATACTTAATGTTGAAGACTGAAAAGTTTATTCTTCAGATCAAAAACAACACAGAGGTGTCTTCTCTTATCATTTACATTCAACACTGTACTGATGGTTCTAGCCAAGAAAATTAGAAAAGGAAATTAAACAAAAGGCATACAGACAGGAATGTAAGAAGTTAACTATATTTATTTGCAGATAGCATAATCTTCTATAGAGAAAAGCCTAAAGACACACACACAAATAATAAAAGTTACTACTCATTAAAAAAAAAACCCTAATATGTCATTCTTTTCTTCAGTATTTCTTTACTTCCATAGACCAGTTTTATCTCTCATCTAGCATTCAGGGTGTTTATAATCTAATACTAATTAATATATGCTGTTACAAAGATATACATCTTATTATCTAATTAATATCTTGAGGGCACGGTCATTGTTATTATTCCTTTCTTCTTTTCCTCCTTCCTCTTTTATTATTTTCTTCATTTTTAACAGTTATGATATATTTATTATATATCTAATCAGTATAAAATAACTGCTTGGCTCAAGATAGGTACCTACAAAATATATATTAAAGACATTTTTTAAATGATATAGGATGAGGGTTTTTTTTTTTGCTTGAAGTCACAAGATTAGTATGTCTAGTCGAGATTGAGATTGATTCAAGTCTATATGTGAACACTATATTAAAATACAGTGCTTATAACATTTTAATTATTTTTCTAACATTTAAATAGTTATATGTTAAGATTAAATGCTACCTAATATTACATACCTATCTTTTTGAAGAGCTGAATATCCATTGATCTATTTGTGTATCTGTTTATATCTGTAAATACACACACACACTCAAATACACATATATATACTAAAACTGTGTTTTATGTTTCTATTTACATAACAGGTCCTTCGTTTTAAGTGAATCAAGTAAGATTACACATTTTAGAGCTCTAAGTAAGAGGAAACAGTGAATTTTCATTTCTAAATTGTCCAATTAATATGTAATGTAGTCCTTAGAGACAAGAGCAGGATCTCTTCCCTCTTATGATAATTTATTTTACTCTCTAGTCCAGGGTACAGTATTCACAGTTAGCAATAAGTATCAGTAGATTTAGAGGCCTTCCCTTTATCAGTCTCAGAATAAGTAATGGTGTTCTTTACTGATGCTTCCAAGAACATTAAAATTAATCAGTCTGTCTTCAAACTTGCATTCACTGAAATAGTAGGAAAATGCAATTTTAAGAAAGTATTTGTTTTCCAAATTGAACTTAATATATGAGTTATATTAACATAGTCTATTTCATTATATACATCAACAATATTATATAGATGTTCTGTTATTTATTTAACAGAGAAACCAATTAAGACACAGAAATGTCAAGTAAAAACCTCAACTTTTCAGATCTATTAAATAGTAAAACCATGATTTTAACCAAAATGTCTAATAATTTTACTCTGCCACATGTCCTAACATTATATTAAGAGATGATTCTTGAAATCTGTTTGGTGATGGAAAATACAGTTTGTATTCTCTTGAAAAAATACTGTGGCAAGAGTAATGAAATCTGGGTGCCTCCAATTTTTTTATATATTTGAAGTCGAGATTAAAGAAATGTCCATTTTCTAGCATTATTTTGCAGACCTAATGAGATAATATATGTGAGCTCTCTGTGGAACATGAAGAATGTTCCATTTATGGTTCTGTTTTTGTCTACTATTGTACTCAAGAATACAATTGTGACCACAGGCTGAAGGCCTCAGATTGAAGACTGACCAGTACATTTTATTCCCTAAGTATCTTGTAGAATAATACCTTTGTCCATATGAGTCATTTCCAAGCAGTTTTTATCCCACATTTGAAGGATTATCACCTTTTTTTAAATGTTATGTCAAGTTGTAATTAAGTATATGAGTACACAAAGCCAGATCATGCACTGGGTATTTTTTGTCCCTGAAATGGCCTTTCCAATCTTTAGAGCAGGACTTTTGCCTGGAGCTGTCTTTAATAATATATTAAGCATTAAGCGTATGAGCAGAGCACAAGCACATTTGATTTTTTTGGTGTCTTGAATTCCACATTCGTATATACCTGCACTCATTTCCTTTCAAAGAAATTGAATTATTTAAGTGCAGAATTTCTTAAATTTTTTTGCTGTGTGTGTATATAAAACATATAGCTTTTTACATATTATTCTTAATTGGTAGTATCTTAACCAATGCTTTCAAATTTTCTTAAACCTAGACTTTCCAGAGTTTTAAAAACTGTTAAAAATAGAAAAAAAAAGTGTTGCCACAAGTTAAATCGGAAGCAAACATAGCCTTCTTGTAAGTGGCACAGTTAAAACTGGGTAACATGAAAAGTAATTTAAGTACCATAATGAACCATTTCAAATTCAATAGGGGACAATTTCAAGAAGGATCTCATTTTTTCTTCTTCTTCTTCAAATCATGCTCAATGCACTAGGTATTGTTCCCTAAAAGCTCAGTTAGATGCCTAGGCAGAGCACTGTGGGACTGCCTGCATCAATTGTGCATAGGTCAATGAACATCCATCAATAAAATAATCAAAGTTGAAATACATCTCACTTATAACTTCTTTCTAATATTCTAAGAAGAAACTGTAATCATCTTTTCCTTCAGCTCTGCCACTTCGAAGCCAGCAGAGGAACAGAGCTTTAGTGGAGTCCTCCTGATTGGATGAATTGGTGGGCATGAGCTTGAAACATAGGAGAGTAAGACTGAGAAAATCTGATTAATCCTCTAACAATAATACATATTGCAATTCAAGAATTATAATGTTGGCCACTCTGAAGAATGCCAGAAAGTTTGGAAAGTTTGTGGCTACTCACTTAGATTCAAAAAGTATCATGGAAGAAGATTCCTATCCTCCAAATTTTTCACCTTAATTCAAACCGAGGGATAGAATTTTGTCTTAGTACATAGAATGACCATAATGATTCCAGTGGGCAGATCCTGAGGGACTCTCCCTCCAATATTTTCCCATTTCGTAGTATTCACAACTTTGTGTAATCCCCTCTTTTTGAGTGGGGGTGGGACTGGCAAGTTGCTTCTAACCAATAGAATATGGCCAAGGTAATAGGATGTCACCCTCTTGATTAGTTTACATTCTATAGGACTCAGTCTTAGCATACTTCAGAGGGTTGCTCTCCCGCTTGTCTTGAAGAGGTAAGCCTCCCTGTTGTGAGCACTTAGAGAGGACTACAGGGCAAGGATCTGTGGACTGCATAGAGAAGCAGACCGCTAGCACAAATGTGAAGACCTCAGATTTATAATGGCAAGATGGGTTTTGCTAACAACCTGAGGGAACTTAGATGCAGCTCTTTCCAACCTATGCCTCTAGATGAGTAGGCAGCCCAGCCATTACATTGATTACAGCCTTGACAAACCCTGATCAGACGATTCAGATAAATTGTGCCTGGATTTCTGGACTATGGAAAATATAAAATCCAAATGTTTGTTTTAAGCTGCTAAGATTATAGTAATTTTTGATCTGTCATTGAACACATGTACAATAATGAAGGAATAATGTCCATGCATACAGCTGACAGCACAGATAACTGATTTAAAAATGCTGAGACATTGAAGTATGTATATACAAATGGTTAAGTTTGTCTCAGTGAAGTTTCTCATTAATATGAGTTATCTGTTTAAATGAGCATGCATTACATAGCACTTAAGAGTATGAACTCTGAATTCCTGGGATGAAATCCCAGCTCTTTTACATCTAGCCTTATGACCCGGAGCAATCCATGAAACCTTTCTGAGCCTCAGTTGTTTCATCTGACAAATTGATAATAATTTTATCTATTTTGCAGTATTGCTATGAAGATTGGATGAGTAAATAGCATGCTGTCTATTTGTTGAATTATTAAGATAAATATTTTCATTTTCTCAGTATAAATATACTGTAAATTGTGTTATCACTGCCAAAATAATTAAGGTTCAAAAAGGAAATAAATAGCTCCTCTCACTGTACCTAGAATTAATGTCAGGAATGGTACAGGCTGTAAAACAATAGAAATGTGCAGATGCCCACGATAGAAAGAAAGTTAATTCAATGAAAGAACAAAAAGAACAATGAAAAATGTCATGGATTTGCAGCAGATTACACATGTCACAGAAAGAGATCTCGTAGAACTTCACTTTCAGAGAGAATGGGTTACCTACTGGTAAAACGAAGTTTCAATGGGGAAAGTTTGGCTCAAGAAAGCTGTAAAAGAGTGAAAAAGTTACCTAATAAGGATACACAAACAGTAGAAAGAATGGTTAGTAAAGGAGTAATCATAGCAATAGTAAACTTTAGTGAAATTCTCTAAGACAGAAGTCATGAAAAACACGAAGAAAGAAGACACTCTCATGTCTGTTGCAGCCACAATAGCCGACATGTGCAAACAACTTAAGTGTTCAATGATAGACGAATGGATAAAGAAAATATCACACACACCCACACCCACACCCACACACACAGGAATATTATTCAACCCTAAAGAAGAAGGAGATTCTGTCATTTGCAACCATGTGGATGAGTCTTGAGGACATAAAGCTAAGTGAAATAAGCCAGAGACAGAAAGACAAATACTGAATGATCTCACCTATATGTGGAATCTAAAAATAAACCAAACTCATAGTAACAGAGTAGAATGGTGATTACCAGGGACTGGAGGAAGGGAGAAAGAGGAGGGTATTGGTTATAGGGCTATGAGCTATGAGATGAATAAGTGCTGGAATCCTAACACACAGCATGGTGACCATAGTTAATAACAATGTGCTGATTTTTGCAAAGAGAGTAGATTATAACTGTTCTCATCACACACACACACACACACACACACACATGTAACTACGTGATGTGATATGTTTCTTAATTTGTGGTAATCACTTCGCAGTGTATACACAACATCAAAACATCGTGTTGTATAGCCTAAATATATCCATATTTATTTGTAAATCATATCTCAGCAAAGCTGGAGAAAAGAAGAAAGAATAGCAACGAGTCACTCCTCATCCAGGCACATATTTTACAAAAATAGGTCAGAGACCAAACTCAGCTATTCCTGGTTGGAAAATTATTATCAATTGCTTTATGATGTTGCTTTGATGTTGCAATGTATTTGGTTACGTATACTTTGTATTTCTGGTGCTTATATATACTTCCAATAAACAATAAATTTGTGTATAAATGCATCTACTATGGAATGCTGATACTGGCAAAACACATTTTATTAGCTATTCAGACAACTAATGCAGTTTCTCCCTGAAATCATCTTCCTCAATGGATTAGTGCATGGTTAATTTTTCCTTGGACTTCTTTCTCAGACATAAATGTTTTACTCAAATTCTTACAATCAAAAATGAGACTCTGTAGTTGGAACAGGCAGAGTTCACGTGGCCTTAATTTAAAGAGGCATTGTCTTTGGTCAACTTTTTAAAAATTACATTTGGTCTAATCATCTTTACAAATGCTTACATTCAGTAGGCAAAATGATGGAAAAGCCAGAATCCTTTGAATCACATTTTTCTTTGTTATCATTTGAGTATAGAGGCAGCCTTAGTTTTCTGCCAAAAAGATGAAACAGTTATAAAATAATCAACTTCAGAAGAAAACATTCTTCTAGGGAAAAATTAGACCAAACTTTCATCCATTTGACTTTACCTAATGGCAAAGTTAGATGGTGGGCAGAAAGAGAGTACTTACATTATGATAGCTTCATATAAGGTTCAGATTTAAAACTCGGTAAAGTCTGTTTTATATTATTGTAATAAGTCATAAAAATATAACTAAAATAGCAATAAACATGACCTTTTTAAGCATTTGTAAATATCCCTCTATTTTTCTCTGTCACCCTTCTCTAATTTAGAAAGATAAATAGAATATAAATGTTGCTGAGGTTTTGAATCAACTAGTTATTAGTATTTAGAGTCCCAACGTTTTCTCTTTGAATAGCAAAGCTTTCCGATAACTTTGTATATCCATTAATTAAATACTTATCAATGTGGTAGCATTGTTTTTATTTTTTAAATAAGTAAAATAATATTTTTATTTTTAATATTGAATGTGCCTATGTATAAAACATGTATAAAACATGGTATCTATAATTGGGTTAATTATTTATATCAGACCTCAGAAACAGTTTTCAAAAATATAAAACAATGGGTAAAATTGTATGTGTGTGTATATTATATATATGTTTGTGTATGTGTGCATGTATATGTATATGTATATTTGTAAATTTTTGCTTATATTTCTCTTTCCTATGTTTATATGTAACTTGTCCTAAAATTTTATCTCCATTGATGCTATTGTTCCAGTGTAAAATTTGGGCAATTCTGTTCTAACAATTATATGGATATTAGTATTAAATCTATAATTTCATATATAGATCTGAATACTCTGTAAATATTTATGGCCAAAATTTAATGGATCATGCCAGACTGCTGATGAAAATATTGTCTATATGAACCTTTATGGCCAATCCTCTTGTTTGAAACAGGAATGGTGTGAAACTGTGGTACTTGATATATAGATTAAAAAATCTACGTCTTTCTTTTCTCTTTCTATACATAATGATATACACTTATATCATCGCCAGTCAACAGTGACTTTTTCTGTAAAGAACTATGGATTTAGTAATAGTTTATGTTATATATTCAAATTAACACAATTGGAAAATCTACAAATGATGTCTTTAGTGGTGAAAGTTACCAAAATATTTTTGTCATTTTTCTTGAAGGTAAGAATTTTCTGAAGCACAATTATGCAATGTTAGGCACAATTAGATGGTGCCTCCATATAGAAATTGGGACATTAGGGAGAGAAAATAAATATTAACTAGTGGATCACTCAATTATATATATATATATAAAATTGTATATCAATTTTATGGTGAATACAGCAACACATGTAGATTGAATATATAAATATATATGTATGCATTTAAATAAATATGTATAAATTTATATATATATAATTAATATGTAACCTGTATGTGTTGCTGTATTTACCATATAAATTCGATTACCACTTTACTTGGGGGAAAGTTATAGAAAATACATATTAAATATAGCATGTTAAATTTGAGAGGCAGAAAGGTGATTTTCTTACAAATTTTAAGACATGGATTGATTGCCTCTCTACCACATCAATAATAATGTCAATTAGCTTTGTGGTGACATTAAGAAATAATATTGGAAATATATATTAATAAAAAGTTCCATCGATACATTGTTTCCTGCATTTTTAAAGGAGATTATTTTTTCTTTAAAGAGTATGCCATATATATCGAAGGCAGTTATTTTAATTATTAATCTGCTCATTCACTGTATTAGTCCATTTTCACACTGCTGATAAAGACATACCTGAGACTAGGCAATTTACAAAGGAAAGAGGTTTAATTGGACTTACCGTTCCACATGGCTGGGGAGGCCTCACAATCAAGGTGGAAGGCAAGGAGGAGTGAGTCACACCTGATGTGGATGGCAACAGGCAAAAAGAGAGCTTGTACAGGGAGACGCCACCTTGTGAGACTTATTCACTATCATGAGAACATCACAGGAAAGACCTGCCCTGATGATTCAATTACGTCCCACCTGGTCTCTCCCACAACATGTGGAAATTCAAGATGAGACTTGGGTGGGGACACAAACTATATCATTCACCAACAAATGTTATGTAAGAAGAACTTTTTGAATGTATTTGGTACATCTCAATATGGCCAATTATCTATTTTTCAGTCCAATGTACAATTTTTTTATCTAAATGATTGATTCTTAGAAAAGCGAGGGAAACATAATGAATCATATAATAAGGTCACTGAAAAAACATTATTGTATTGATAGTATTTATCGATAAATTATTTTATTGGTCAATTATTAGAAATAATTGCATTATTGTTATATGTAACATTAGTTGTCATTTTTTCTTGCCACATCATCTGATTGGTTTAAAATGTTTATTAAAGTTTTACTCTTATATAAAAGTTCATATATCAGTGTTTATAAAGCCAGTTATTTTTTAAATACATGTGTAAATGTAAATTTATAAGTTTATATGTGTACACATATATAATTATTCACATTCTTGTACACACACATTCTTATATGAATACTAATGTATTTGTGTGTATGTGTATTACATAATTGACACAAATTAACAATTTTAAAACAAAGTTTTATTTAAAATCATGATGATTTTATTTAAAATCATGATGATTTTATTTGAAATCATGATGATTTTATTTGAAATCATGATGATTTTATTTGAAATCATGATGATTTTATTTGAAATCATGATGATTTTATTTGACTTGATTACAAGGTGTCAGCAGCAATTACTGAGAAGAAATTCAGGGAAGATCTGAGAATATCAATATGCTTCTCACTCATAAATAATGCAGACATATCTACAAGGCACAATCATTTTCTGAAAATTATTTCTGAGCTCTCAGAATGAATAGAAATAGAGTAAAATCAGTTTGCATTGATTAGATGGAAATGACAATGTCAAATGAAAAGGGGATAAATTGTAATATTTTTGGTAGCATATACATATTTTGCAATGTAATATACTTAAAATATATAAATATAAAATTGTATATATTCTTAAAATTATGGTAACTTTTTGTATTATTTTTCTTCCCCCTAAACTGTCACATAAATTGTCAATATGATATACTCAGAATAAGGTGGATGGAACCTTAAGAAAATTCTTAGATAACTCAAACAATAACATGAAAAAAAACTTTCTTAGCTGATTTAAAGAAGAGAGTGGTAGGAAGATTGATGATATGTTCAAATCATCACCTCCACAGTTTGATTTCTTTATTTCATGACTCAATAATTAGCAACCACGGACAGAGTGAAATGTGTGTACAAAAATAGACTGAGAAAGCTGACATTGTTTTCTTCCTCCATAGACAGGTGACTCTGATGTTGAAATATCATCTTGTTAAAAGGTATACAGTGATAACTGTTTTAATTATTAATTCTCATTACTTCTTACCTAGGATTTTCTTGTGATATATATTTTAAAATTTTATATATATATACATATATTTATAAGAGTTAATACTAGTAAGAAGATTTGCTTTAAACAAAATCTTCTGAGACATAATATTAATTTGAGAATAGCATTTTTCATTCACTTCTACAAAACAGGCATATGCAATTGAGAATTTTCTCATAAGAGTAACTAGGTTCAATTAGTTTAGAATTTCACTAGAAATTGGATTCAACTGCTACGAATGTAATTTTGAAATGACTTGTTTGTGGGAATTTAAATTAAAATGCCATCAGGAAATCACTTTGAACCATTTAGAAACTCTATTCTCATCTAAATTACTCATCTTTCTTATTTTCATGTTGAAATTTCCCATTAATTTAAAATCCTTTTATAGAGAAGTCAGCATAAATAAGGAGTTGTTTTCTTTCTTGTGCATTTGCTCCCTTTCACAAGTGACATATTTTCTTAAAAACTATGTTTTAAATATGATCATTTTAAAGCAAAGTGCTGAATATATGTAGGATGTCTCCGTTCAAACACTGAGTCAATCCATTGCCTGAAGGAAAGCAGGAAATGGACAATAAAGAACATGTCTCATTTAACATGTAGAAACATTTTATATTTGAAATACTTTGGGGGAAAAAAATTCTGTGCCCAAACTTTCTGTAATGAGTTGGAAATAAATAGGAAAAGAGAAGGACCTAACGCTTATTAAAATCTACCATGAATCCAATAATTAAAAAAAAAAAAGTATACTCCTTTGCCTCTGGTAGTATTTTGGCCCTTTTCCCCATTGTTTATTTACTTATGGGTTTTTTGTTTGTTTGTTTGTTTTGTTTTTGTTTTTGTTTTGAGATGGAGTTTCACTCTTGTTGCCCTGGCTGGAGTGCAATGGCACAATCTGGGATCACTGAAACTTCTGTCTCCCAGGTTCAAGCGATTCTCCTGCCTCAGACTCCTGAGTAGCTGGGATTACAGGTGCCTGCCACCACGCCCGGCTAAATCTTGTACTTTTAGTAGAGACAGGGTTTCACCTATTTATGATTCTTTAGTTACATGTATGTTACTGAAGGATTGCCTTTCTCCGACCCCCACCCCCCGCCACAAGTTCTGTGACAACAGTAGCTAAAAGTTTTACTTAAATTAGCTAAATTTTCTTTGCTTGTTCAGCTGGTGGTGATTATGTCTAAAATTTGGGGAGCATTTAGTATATTTTATTCCCAATATTCTTTGCCATGCAAGTTGTCAAAATATGAAGACACACAAAAACTTTCTGTCTTTCTGTGTTCCCCATCTTAATGTACATATGTATAGATGTACTACCCAGGACCAGGAGTAATATTAAAATTTGGATGAATCCATTGATTATTTTTTGAAATTATGCCCACAAAAGACTCTATCTTAAAGAAGTGTCATTTAAAATATATTTCAATATTCTCAAATACCTCTTTCCCAAATGTCAAGACATTTGATTGTTTGGAGGTGATTATTTATGGTAATTAAAATTCCCTGTAGGTTCATCAAGACCTTCTTAGATTAAAAGGAAGGGACCTATTCTGATATCCTAAAGATAATGAGGATTTTAGTTCATTATAAATTTCATAAACATTTTCAAGTTAAGAATTTTTTCAATTTTTAGTATTGAAGAATTTAGGGCTTGTCCATGTGATTAAGAAGACTAACGTATTTATAAGAAATTATTAACTCTATATGTAAACCTCTCTGTTAACCCACACATGAGCGAATCTCTGATTGAAAGCAATTGATAACTGAATAAAAACATTATACCCCTTGTGTTTGGGATCTCAAGCATGAAACTGGCATTTCATCCAACGATAACAAATATATGCACAGCAAAGACTTGTGCCATGATCAACGTTGTCTTTGTATATAAATGAACAGATGATTATCATTATATTTAGCTAGTTTTGTTACTCTGTGTTTCTCAATACTGCCTTAATTTCCAGGAGACATGTATTAGCAAACTAAGACCCACATGCTGATAACACTTTTTTTTCGTAGCACTTTTTTGGTTGTTTCTGTTGTGTTTTTAATTTTAATTATTCTGTTTCACATGATGTTTATTTGCCTATATCCCTTCACATTTTAAGTACATTTATTAATGAATCCTATCTGAAACACTCAAGGTAATAATACACTCAATGTTGAAAGAAAATAAGCCTACTGAGAAGAGATCTTTTCTTCCTATCTTTAAAAATGAACATATTAATCACTGCAAGTATGAAAGTCATAAGGGAGGAAATAGTGGTTTAGAAACTGAGATGGGAGATGACAGAAAATCATTAGAAAAATCAATATGTTTAAATGATGAAAGATCAAAGCATCATACTTCTAAGAAATGTACAAATATCAAGTAGAGTAGTTTTCAAAAAGCAGCATTATTCTCCTCTGGGGGTGGAAAATGAGATCAGGGTATGAAACATGATAATAGGGGGCTTAAAATAAAATGGAGTGTTTTGCAGAGAGTGGGAATAATACAGAGTTCCAGGAAAGAAGAAAAATTATGACAGATTACAACATTCTATTTGAGAGTTTTGCTGATAGCAGTGCATTGTAAAATCAGTGTCCACGTGTGTGTTTGTGCGTCTTTGATATTCATGTGTGCATGTGCTTATGCAGGACAAAGAGAGATAGAGTGATCTAATTATGTGAGTCTACACAACACTGCTTTATAAAAAATAAAGTTTAACGTACATATATTCTAAATCGGCAATTCTAACTTCTGGTGATTATCCAAGATAGATTAATAGAGATGTCCAAAGAAACATTTGGGCAGTCATTTTTATAATAGTTTACTTATAATAGTTCTAACCTAAAAACAACTCAAACTTCTGCCAATGCAAAAAACGGATAATCACATTGTGGCGTATTTGTTAGCAATAAGAAATAGTTATCTTTGTACGGTAAAAATTTGTCTTTCACTGTAAGTAAAATTTTCTGAAAAAGGAACTATAAACAAATATTAAATTGCAGTGAATAATATGAATGCTGATGCAATTAGAAGTGCAGGGTACAGTAGTCTGAAACTTTCATTAAAATGTACCAAAAATAAGATGTAATATTTGATGATTAGAAGCATATGTATGCAATAAACAAATATAATAATAATTATAGAAATTAAATGATAGGAATATGTCTATTAGTTGTACAATTATTTCAAATGTTATATATATCTAAAATATTCATGATAAAATGTTGAGTTTTAATTCTATCTATCTATCCATCCATCCATCCATATGATACATGTAATACATGTAAGAATCTTAAAAACATCATGTTAAGTAAATGAAATGGAACACAAAGAGTGTATACTCTATGATGCCATTACCAAGATCAAGAAAAGGGAAAATTAATAAATGATTATATAAATCAGAAAAGTGGTTGCCTACAGATAATGGTAGCGGTCTGAAAAAAAAAAAAAGGCCCTTTGGGGTAGTAGTTATATGAGTGTACACGTGACTACAGTCCATCACTTGTAAGCTTAAGATTTTACCCAAAAGAAAAAAAGTAAAATAAAAATATTTTAAGATTTAAAAACTACTGAGATGACTTATCTACAATATAATTTTAATAAAGCAAATACTAAAAGGTGTTCATCAGAAGAATTCTAGCTAGTTGCACAGAAAAACAGCAAAGTATAAGGGACACAGAATGAGTAATTTGTAGCCAAATCAAGATATAAAGATATTTTAATAATGTTCTATTGTGCTTAAAATGTATATGAAATTAAAATAAGTGATTAAAATAGCATACAAGAAAGAAATAGACAAATCGAGTTAAAGTTATGAAAGGTCACCGAGTTGTGAAAACATTGCAAAAGTACTAACATTATATAGCTTGATATATCAAAAATTATTTTGTAATCTCTACAACTGTGAAAAGAACAATAAATTATGCATAACTAGAAAGCTATTAGAAAGAAAATGTTCTATAAGTAGACAAGAAAGGAGATACTCAGTAATAAGACTTATTAAACCTTCAGTAAAGATATAAGCACTTATGTATTTAGAGCTGAATCACATTGTTGTATGCCACTTTATTTGAAATTTCCCCCCAAAAGTAAAACAAATTGATGGCTAAACATATAGATGGAAAAATTCGTAAAATGGTTATGAACTAAATATAGCAACATAAAAGAAAGTTGGAAGCTACACTTAAATTCAAATATGTCAATGATTACATAAAATAACATTAACTAATTAATTGAAAGTTAAATCATGTAAGATTGGGTTTGAAAGGGAAAAACATCCTATGTCACCTACAAGTAACTCACTTTCAATATGAAGATACAGAAGAAAAGGAGATAAAGCAAAAAAATGGAAAAACACTACCCAAAAGGAAACTCATGTAGTTATAATACTATCTGACAACATAAAATTTAAAGCAACACTACTAAGGTAAACAGGCATATCTCTAAATGATATAAGGATGATTTAACAAAATACATAAAAATATTAAATGTGAAAGTGCCTAATAGCATAAACTCATAATATGTAAAGAAAAATGTCAGAAACTAAAATAAGAAATAGTTAAGTTCAGAATGACATTAGAAGATTATAATCTATGTCTTGTGGTAGCTGGTAGAACAAATTAATAAAAAACATATAAGGATGAAGAAAAGTTGCTTCTGAATGAGAATTATAATCCAATTTTCTTTTTTCTTTTTTTGAGATGGAGTCTCACTCTGTCTCCCAGTCTGGAGTGCAGTGGCGTGATCTTGGCTCACTGCAACCTCTGCCTCCCAGGTTCAAGCAATTCTCCTGTCTCAGCTTCCTGAGTAGCTGGAATTACAGGCGCACGCCACCACAAATGGCTAATTTTTGTATTTTTATTAGAGACATGGTTTCACCATGTTGGTCAGGCTGGTCTCGAACTGCTGACCTTGTGATCCGCCCACCTCAACCTTCCAAACTGCTGGGATTATAGGCGTGAGCCACCACACCCAGCCTATAATCCAATTTTTATATGTAAAACAGTACCAACCACTGAAGCTAATCTTTTTAAAGGCCCATGCGATATTTACCAAAACACAAATATTCTGGGAAATGAAGCAAGAGGATACTGTATTACCAATGTAAATTTAAGATTGACATCACCAAATAAAAGATAATTAGAAACAAATCAAGTAGCATACCTCTATATATCCAAGGGATGAAAGCCATACAAAATCAAAATTACAGAATATTCTGAACTCAGTGAAAATTAAAATATGGCATTTATAATCTTTTGTTATGTATGCAATGTTGTATTTAGGGGAAAATTGTAAAGTTATAAATGTATATATTAAAAATAAGAATAATCATTTTTATATCAGTATTTTACTAAGACCTTTGTAAAAAAGTAATAGTTTAAATTAAAAATAATAAAATCAAGGGAATAATGTAAAGAAGGCATGTTTATTATGGGCAGGCATGTGCGCAGCATGACAGGGTCCAAGCGATGCCCTGTTATGTATGCGTGTTTTGTTTTCAATAATTCACTTAGCTGTGTTCTTTTGAGGTGTGTACTTTTTTGAGAGTATGTTTCATTGTATAAAAATAATGATTCCAACTTCATCCCATTAATGTTTCCCTCAATTGCTTTAACATCCCTCCCCAGATAGATCATATCTAAAAAAGGTGGATCTCAGCTGTTGTGTCACAAAGATTTGGAAGGGGTCAGATGTGGCACTGTGCCAGGGCCTCTAATTCACAGTCACAAAGCATGAAAACAAGGGACAATTATGAGGAACAGTTCTCTACACACCGCCAGTGACCAAGTTACAAAAAAGAAAAAGTAAAACTTGTAGACATCCAGGAAGGGAAACAAAGGCACAGAAATCAGGATGGGAATAGATTAAGCAGAAAAGAAAGCAGGCCCAAAAGATTTCTTGTGTTGGAAAACAAGATTGTGAGGAAGTGTGCTATTCTAAGGTAGGCTCTCAAGCTTGATAGTGCTGGGAGAAAACTGGCTCCCTATGAAGCAAAAATATTTTGTTTCAACTTGGTGAGAGTCAGCACTCCTCTGGTTGTGGTGGCTTCAGTCCTCTTCTCCCACTCCTGACTTCTTGTATTGGCCAACACCTTGTTGAGGCATGGCTCATGGGGAAATATGGCTTTGTATTTGATCTCCTTTCTCTCACATGTCAGCCTCTAATCAAAGCAGTGTCCATTGCCTACACTTAGCACAATGTGTACCACGTCATTTCATGGTTAACTATCCTGAGTATGATCTCCTAGAAACTCATGATGTCATTTTTTCCTTTAGTGAACATTGGAACAATATTGGTAAAATATGCACAAAAGAAGTTAGATGATTCAGAATTCACAGCACATGTGAGTTATATAATGATAATAATGGTAACAAACAGTTTCATAGTCCTGACCATAAACCAGTCTCTATTATGAATGCTCAATCAATTATTCCTTAGAACAGGCCTATTAGGTGGATTCTATTATAAACCCCCTTTATATATGAGGACACTAAGGCAGGAAATGTTAATTAACTTTCTCTGGTAACAGAAAAAATAAATGCTGCCTTAAACCAAGGTAGTTTTTAGTTCAAAACTATGCTGTTGGCTATTGGGCTATGCTGCTTCTTACATATGTAGAAACACAAATAAATGCGTATTTGCTTCTTCATTGCCTGCCACCCAACCTCTCTTTTTTGCAGTTAGGACCCCTGAGTTAATCTAATGTATTCTAATTTTAGAATTTATCAACCCAACTTATTTTTTTTTTTGCAGTTAGGACCCCTGAGTTAATCTAATGTAACCTAATTTTAGAATTTATCAATCTGAAAAAATAAAAAATCTTTGATTTTATTGTAGTGAGTTTTTTTAAGCTAGAGAAAGATAACTTATAAATTAATTAAATATTTACTTACTAGCCATTCACCTTTTACCATTTAATCTCATGGCTGTATGCATCTACTTCAGGAGATGTTATGTTATTGTTGGCTGTTTTGGCAGAGCATGGCCATTCAAGGTAAATGCCTTTGTTTAAATCTCAACTCAGTGATTTCCTGGGTAAGCGAGGTCAGGCATATAACACGAACCTCCATAAGCCCAACGTTCTGCTCTGTAGAGATAAAATGATAATTCCTGTTCCATAGAAAAGTGTTGAATGAAGTAGATGAAAAGGCAAAAGTCCTTATACAGTGAGAAAGAGAGAGAGAGAGCGAGCAATCAATCAATGCATGAAAAGAATTATAACACTGTCTTTGACACTGTCCTAGGTGCTTGTGACAAGTACAGAAGAAACAGGTATGATCTGGCCTTTAAAGAGCTTCCATTCCAGTTGAGCCCTGAGTACCAAGAAATTCTAAAGAAGAACAAAAATAGCAATCACAAGTTATAGTTAACTGCTAATTAGTGTGGAGGAAAACAGTTGTCAAATTTAAATATATATGGCTTACAAGGCTCTCTATAATATGGTCTCTATATATCCCAACATCCTCAGTTCATAAGTCTCCACCGGGGCTAGGAGCAAGTGGTTCATGCCTCTAATCCCAGCACTTTGGGAGGCCCAGAGAGGATGATCACTTGAACCCAGGAGTTCAAGTCCAGCCCGGGCAATATAGTGAGAACCCATCTCTAAAAATGAAAATAAAAATGAAGAAAAAAGGAAAAAAAAAGACCTCACTATATTTTTCTGTTTCTAATTATTTATTCGGTCTTACCTGGGTGACCTGTATCTTACGGCTACACGTTCTTTCTTCTAGGAATGCCTAAACTGTCTCCATGTGTCTGCGTGGCAAATGCCTAACTGTCCTTTGAGTTCTAACTCAATTGTCATTTTCTATTAACTTTTTTGACTTGTTTACAATGTTGGCGTATCATTTCTTTAGACTACACTATATTAATAGTGTACTAATTCTATCACCTTTACACCAAATTGGGAGATCACATGCTCCAGTTAAAATTCTTATATCTTAATCATTGCTCTAATAATTACTTATCAAATGCCCACAGGCGAATTAGTTAAACTCTTTATGCCTTGGTTAATTCATCTATAAAATAAAGACAAGCTTTTACCAAAATGGTAGTATACACATTAGATAATGTTGGCTGGTAGTAGGTAGAAAACCGTAACAGCTGACATTGTTGAGTGTTTACTAGATCTCAGATATCATTCTAAACTCCTGCATATATCAACTAATGCAAACCCTGTAACATTTGTGTTATTATTTTCCACATACCACAGTTGAGAAATCTGAGTTCCAGGGTATGTTTAAAATCATGTAGAATAGCCTTATTTTAGGACAGACAGTGTTACTAAAATGATTTTTTTTTTTTTTACTTTTGGCCAGTAAAAAAAAATATGATTTTCTAAATATATAGGATACAAAGAGAAATGTATAACAGAAAATAAGAATGATAGTAAATATTTTAACTTTACAAAATCTATTTTCAGAAGGATAAATTAAGGGTGCAATGATTTTTTTTCCTTTTGGTTCTGTGAATGAAAAAAATACTGGTTTTCATTTTAAAAAGCAACGAACATTTATTTCTAATTCTATTCTGAGCTCATGAAATTGCATTATGCTTCATCAGTTAAGATGTAGACACACTCTTATGTTTGAACATGATCAGGCTTGAAAAGTCAAATTTTCTGATTTCTTAATAGGCATCACTGGATGGTTTATAAATGCAATCTATTGTAATGAGTTCATGGAGGAAAATTATGTTGTTTAATATTATCTAACCTGAACGGAGAGGTTCATCAACAGAATTATTTTGCAAATCAACTATGTTATGTTTTACATAATCATGTAAATTACTGTTGTATCTATCCATTCTATGCAATGAATGATATTTAAAGTAACTCTGCACTTGCCATCAAGGTTTAAATTACAAGAGTATGCAGCAGGCGTCTTATGGTAATGTCAAGTAAACATGTTATCAGGCACACTTAGAAACCACATATATACCAGTTTAGTCTCATCTAAAGGTAAAGTTAATTTCTTCAGCCACGATAAAGAATAAACACTTACCTTTGAGCACAGAGGTTGATGTGGGAAGACACTAATTACTTTCTCAGAAAATTTGACTAGACAATATTACCGTACTTGGAAGTTACATTTTTCCCTTAAATTGGAGAAGGTTGTCTTCCCTAAAATTGATGTTTGTGGACCTCAGATTCCCCTCTTGAATTTTATGCCTTTTCTTCCACGCAACATTTACAATGAGTGCAAAAACTCTTTCTTAAATTTTGTTATAAATTTTACTTTTATTTTTCCATTTTCCTTATTTTTGTCCTCTTACGGAAGAATTACTATTTACCAGATTTATCTAACATATTTTCTCTTTCCAAACCCATACTGAAACACTTCATAAAGGGTTCACATAAAAGTATTATTTAAAAACTGTAAGTATATGTGTCTTCTGTGGTAATGGGAATGATTACATTGGCAAGAAATTTCAGGATTTGTTAAAATATCTATATTAGGATAAAATCTTACTGAACTTTCAATGAATCTACTGTATGAAAAGTCAGTCTATATTTGAGAACAACTAGTTGGCAGGCATGGGAAATGTTTGAATGCAGGGAAAACCAACTAGTGATTAGTGATAGGCCAAAGTTTTTTCTTGACTGGAAATTCTGTACCTTTGAGAAATAACTAGTGGAAGGCTCCCAAACTGATCTTGTTTACTCAGGTTCCCGAGGGAGTTTACCCATAAGCCACAGAGAATTTAACAGACAAGCTGCAGAGTTCTTGTGCCATGTAAGAGACGTTAAGAAGTCCCAGCTCTTGTAAAGACCATTCGGCCATCAAGCATGACATTTTGGAGACAAGACAGAAATAGATTCATGGTGACTTTGATGACCTTAGTAACTTTCAGTGTAACAAAACATATTAGAATCATTTTATTTTAATCTCTCCAGCCTTAAAATTGATTCAATCTAACCATGGTATCTAATTAATTCGGTTATTCTGAGGAGTAAGGAAGATTAATTTATGTAACAATATTTTTAAAAATATAGTAACATTTCACTTATATGTTCTTTGTTAATAATAATTATTATTGCTCATGTATTTAAAAATAAAGGCTATGAGCTACCAGAGGAAAAACAGAGTGATGAAAAGGTCAAGCAAAGAACAAAACCAGGTACGATTATGACAGGTTCATGGATGATCATGAAGAAGCCAGAATAGGAATAAAGGAGAGAAGACTTAGAAATGTAGAGCATTAGCTCAGAAAGACTTTGAATGCTAGGCAGTGTTGTTCATATTTTATATCATATGTAATAACAAGCTCTATATCTATAAAAAGAACCACACTAAAATAAAAAATAATATTTGAGCTAGAATAAAAAATAATATTTGTGTATTATTTTGATGGTATTACTGACTTATAATGCAGGAGGCTGAAGTTGTGAAGATGAACTTCAACTAAGTGTTTCGATGTCTTGCAATTTCTTATGATTGTTTTCATTCATTTGGATGAGGGTAGTTACAATTTGGAGTGCAATCTGTTTCCATGGAGCAAGGCAAAGCTGATTGACCGTTAATGCAATTAAACCTATGAGCTTGCCTCATTAGTTACATATTTAACCTAAATAAGCTTGTGTGTTTATCTAGAGTAATTGCCCTTGCAGTCAAAAATTTAGAGTAAATAAGATATAGTCAACTTCGTAAGATTTCTTGTGATATATTTCCAGCATAAAATAATTAATTTTAGTGTTATTATACATTTTGTTTTTATATGATTTTCTCATCCCAAACACTTAGAAAACCTGCCTTCTATGAAATACAGCTTGAAATATCTAAATATCTTTTGAAAAAGGAATATTTCATTTTTTGTAAACTTAAGCTACCCAAGTAGCTTACATTTTTTCTTTCAAATCAATATGCTCACCTGCAGATGAGCTATGAATTTCTATAAATGCACTAATATTTCTGACTTGTGTGGGTTAAATGATGGGTCATATATTAAACACATAATCAGGTGATTAGGAAGTATTACATAGTAAAATCTGAAATAAGTAGAATATAGTAGATGCAATATTAATGCTATGCTGGAACTGAATATTAATATTTATTAACTGACTGAAAGTATAATAAAAAAAGTTACCATTTATGGATCAGCAACTATGCCCATGGCAATGTACTAGAGACTTCATCTACAGATAACAGTCAGTGAGGATGGTGTTTATTTCCCCATTTTACAGGTAAGTAAAAAAGTCTCAGGGAGGTGAAGTATTGTTATAACCCCACCTGCTCCATGAATGTGAGAATCATAATTTACAAGCAGAACTGATGAATACAAATTCAAAATTCATACCATTTTGATGTTTTCTCAGCATCAAAGATGTAGCATTCACCTCACTAAAATGAATAAATATAAAATTTATTAATATATTTAAGATGTATTAATATAAAATATAATATATTAATAATATGTAAAGGCTAAGTATAATATGTGACTATTAGTGTACACATGGAAATACAATAACAAAACAGGGTGTCAAGAGAAATGGCTGTCAAACTACAGGTGGTTTTATAAGGGCGAGAGAGGCCCAGTCAGAAGGCACATGCACCTGCTGACCTGGACTGCTGATCTGATTACCAACAAGTCATTGCTACTTCTTCTACTTGGTATATTTTGATCATATATAATATTTCAGTTGTAAAAAGAATGTGCCTACTGGTTCCATCACTAACTACTGGTATTATCTTCAATGAGTTTTATGCATATTTTCTCATTCTAAAATTAAGGATAGTCAGTGTCTACTTCAAGGCTATGCTGAGGGTTAAGTGCTATATGCAGAATACTTAAAAAGTGCTGGCTACAACATAAGTACTAAAAAACATGACTAATTTTCATTGTTAATGTACTATTATTCCTAGCTATTCATTATTATATTACACTCTGGCAAAATATTTTACTCTGTTTTTATTACAAAAAGAGTGAAATATCAATATTCATGTTTTCATTAGTTTTCAATATGATTGATATGCAAATTCTTATCTTCACCCATTTCCCAAATGCTTACTTTTGTAAAAACATTCAAAGATGATATCTAGTTTCTAGACTACTAAGATAATACAAAATATTCCTGAGATGTGCAGGCCTAAAACGTTTTGATTACATCATAATATAGGCGAGTATGTATGATATAGACAAGTATATTAAAAAAATTTAAAAAGTAATTATGCAACTTTATCACAGCATCAAGTCTGACCAAAACCATTTCTTTGATTCTATTAATTTACTTTCAACAATAGAAGAATTTAAAAAATGACACAAAACACTGTAGTATTTTGACTCAGCCATTACTACAAAGGGAAAAGTTTAGTTTTAGTTAAGTTCAGAAGAAATGAAATTCACTCAAGATTTCATGAACTATGCAAGGGAGCACAGTTATTTCTCTTACCAAAGTCTTTCTAAGTCTATTTTTGTGATTAGGGTACATCCAGATTATGGATTTTTGTTTGTTTGTTTGTTTGTTTTTGTTATCCCAAGAGTTTGGAACCAAGGCCTTTATTCACTCAGTAATTTTCTCCTGTTTCTCAAGGCAGGTTGGACACCACTCTGGAAGCCCACAGTCCAGAGGCACGATGCCAGCACTCAGGTGATCATGTGAGCCAACATAAACACAGAATTACAAACTTTATAACACTTAAGTCTTACAAGCGGCAGGTGTTAAACAGGAATAGCACAGCTATGAAAAAATGCAATAGAAGGAACTGATTAAACTATGAGGCAGTAAGCGCAGGGCAACATGAAAACATACTGGCCTTTCATTGAGGAGTAAAATAGAGAGACTATGTGATTACTTTATCAATTAGGGGTGTTTTGCTAACTTGTTTTGGATAACCTTTTTAACCAAGGTTTCTCAACCTTGGCAACAATACTGACATCTGGACTGGACAATACTGACAATTGGATCCAATCCAATACTGACAATTGGACTGGATCATCTTTTGTTGTGGGGGCTGTCCTGTGAATTGCAGGGTGTTTAGCACCATGCCTAGCCTCCACCTTCTAGATGACATTAGCACTCAGTTGTGACAACCAAGAATATCTCCAGACATTGCCTAATATCTCTTGCAGAAATCTTCTCCTCTAACAAATTGTGAATCAATGGGCTAAAATAGCAAAAAATAAAACTTACAATGGCTGGTACCACTAGAATCTATTTTGCTCACAGAAGAAGAGGCTGCTTCTTCTATTGGTTCATTAAGGACTCTAAGATTCTCTTGCATTTTCTCATTCTTATGCTTAACGTCAAGCATTATGTCCACATCTGAGGAAAAGCAAAAAGAAAAAGAAGGTAGGGAACAGTGCAGCTCTACCTGTCCCTTATCAGGAAAACCAACATTTTCCCTTGCCTTGCACATCAGCCTAATTTTGTTAAACTCTTATGAGTGGGAACTGTGTTTTATAGCCATTCCTAGTTGCTAGAGAAGCTGACTCTCTTTCCCATGTCTCTGTCATGGATGGAGAACAGAAAAAAGGGCTTTTGGAATGGATATTGTGTTACTGACCAAGTGCCAGCCATGCTTTCTAATAACTTCTAAACATTTATCTTATAAAATATTTACTTTTAATTATGGATTTGCCTTTTTTCCACAATATATTTATGTTCTTATTCTCAAATCCACTGTATAAATAATATATTTTAAGTATCTAGTTTTACTTGTAATAATTTAACAAGTCAGTGGATAGAAGATATCATTTGACTCTATACTTACATATTGTATAAACCCACATATATATATATATATATATATATAATATGTCTGTGTGTACTCTTATTCAGGTGATATTCTTCAACCACCCAGATGAATCGCCATCATTCTTTTGCCATGTTCATTTTTACCACTTATTCTATGCTTATCATTTTGACATTACAAGGACATACATTATATTTTTTCTTATTACCAAGTTTTTAAGCACTTAACTGCAAAATGTCTTCTCATATATTGAAGTTTATGACATGTCTCATAGTAAGAAATCAGTATTGTTTGTGGAATAAATAAATAAATGGAATAGGCTAGTATAGTTTACTGATAATTATAGTGAAATCTTTGTTAAAATGTCGTTATTCTTTTAAGATGTGCACGGCACCACAGTGTTGAATCCTAATGGTACCATCTCATATCATCAAAAGCTTTTTGTATCCCATCCAATCATAAAATAATACCAAATTCAAAAAAAAGAAACAAAGTTACATGTGGATAGAGAATGTGCTATAATGCATTAGTGCCTTCTCAATTAAAAAAGGAGATCAGTAAATACGCAAACACCACTCACACCAGAAGGTAACATTTCTGTCAAATAAAGCAGCCACTTAGAGTGGACATAAAAGATTAATGCTTTCACCAGCCTTCACCATTCAGCTTTCTCTCTCACTCTTTATGGAGTGATGGAAAAAAGTAAGCAATAAATCAATCAAAATGATGCAGTGATATGTAATACAAACATTCCTGATTTCTCCCCTTCTTTTCTTTCTTATTTATTAGAGGAAAGATAAAGTTTCCTTTCAGGTATGTAGCCCTGGGCATCCCACTATTAGGTTTGTCTTACAAACCCTGGTGCCGGTTTGAGGAGCAGAAACAGCCTCTGCTGGAATCAAGGTGTTGACAGAGGAATATCTGGTACGATTGATTCTTCAGCTGGTAGACTTTCTTTAGCTGCCTCTCTTCTTCCAAAGGGAAATGGCATAAGGACGCAAGCACAGAAATAAAAATAGTCTTCAGGAGAATTAAAAAAAAAAAAAGCACCTCATGATGCAGTAACTTGGTCTTTCTTTTTTTTTTTTTTGGTTCTATGGATGTTCTTGAAATATACTAGAGATACATGTGCCCAGCTTCCTGCTGAGCCTCTCTGTCCTGCAGACATCTGAGCAAAAGCTGTTGCTGTCAGGGATTATTCCCAGTCTTCTCAGAAGTTCACTCCTGCACAGTAGGGTCTTAGAGGAAAAAGGATTAAAGTCCACTTATGTAGTCTGAAATATATGGATGTAGAATCTTGTCAAAATACGTGTCTCTGACTAGAAAGGCAGCTGGCATTAATGCATTTAACATACAAGGAGAACTACCCCCTGAGTAATGGTTTTCAGTCTATTTGTTCCACTCTGACACATAAACAGACAACACTCACATATGTACATTATCCAAAGTCACATTAAATATCCAGTGAAAGAGTAATATGATTAACAGTCTCCAATTCATTCTTATTTAAGAAAGGGTAAAATGTTGCAATTTTTGATGTTTTATCCTTAGGAACAAATAGCATATCATTTATTTCACCATTACCTGATACATTAGTGAGCTGTGACACTTGGGTGAGAATTTCTGATACAGAAGGCGATATCTTGAAGTTACTTTGGAAAAACAGCTATTCTAGTGCTTCCTGAGACCACAGTTGCCCTGGGAAACTCTTGGTAGCAGGTCTGCTTTGTTTTTATTGTAAGAAAGGTCAAAGACAGGAATTTTGCTTTCATTCCCTCCTCTGGACCTTTGAAGAAGTATACTTTGCCAACCCTTTCTGAAATCGTAGGCTCTACGTGTTCTCTAGTTTACTTTGTTTCATGACCCTGCAAAATAGTCATTGCTTCTAGCACTTGTTTTACATTTTTGTGTCTTCTAGATTTTGCAAAGATATAAGGAGACTCTGTGTGTGTGTGTGTGTGTGTGTGTGTGTGTGTCTCCTTGTCATGGAGTACTTTTCTAGAAGAGAGTAGAAAAATAATGACTTTACGTTATAATCTTCCTGGATCTCAGACTAGAATTTAGATTGATTTGTTATGAAAGGGAGACAGCCGTATATCCCTTTAAGTAATCCATTAATTTCACACCTATTGGCTACGGCATCTGTCATATATTGAGTTACACATCTCCCTGAAACTTTCCAACTCCAATCTAGACTCAATTACTCGATTTATGTAAGTACCAGACTGCACCGTGTTAATTACAATCTTGATATTCTTTAAATCTTGATATCTATCAGCAATTTTTGGCACTTTACTTTTTCTTATGAATTTGTAAAATGTCTTATGGAGTTCCAAAAAATTGATGTATTATTTTTATTTTAATTGTATTGAATTTATACATTAATGTGGGTAGAAATTGATGCTTATATCTCTTCATTTATTCACATTTCTATTTTTGTCCTTCAATAATGTTGTGTAATTTTTGACAAGAATTTTAAGTTTTGTTACATATTACTATTAATCTTAATGCTCCTGATTCTATTAAAAATACATTCTTTTTCCAAATTTTACATTTTCTAATTGGTCATTACTGATATATAATGGTTCACTATTGTTACTGAGAGTCCTGAAAAATTTTCCTTTGCATTATTATGATTTGACTTTTGACAATCTATGATTTTTTTATGTAGAAAATTAAAACATCTGCCACTAAATAAAGTTATTCTCTTCCATCCACATCCTTTTTCTCTCTTTTTATATCTTTCTTTATTAAATCTTCAATAAAAAAAGCATTAGACATTAATTAAGTATAGTGAGATTAATGTACAGAAGTCATGGGGAAAAAATAGATTTTCCATGATATGAGTATGCTGCAAACAAGATCCAACCTCAGTTAGTATTTATTTTTTAAATAATAATCTCCCCTCTGTCTTCAAGTTAATTCCACTAATTCTATCTCAGGCAATCAAGTTGTTGGTGGAAGTTTTTATCATGGCTCATTTTTGTTCTTTCTGAACATTCAGCCTCTGTTCATATCTGATCTGGTCTTTGTCACCAGCTCAAAACCTACCTAATCTCAAAAGCTTTAACTTTCTCAGACCAAGATTCTTGCTCTCATTTGATTTCCCATAGCAATCATTTTCAGGGCAATTTTCTGAATATTAATTATGCATAACAATAGAACAATTATTCCACTGTTACAATGTGTTATGTTTAAGACATAATTTAAAATTTTCACCTTGATATGTTGCTTCTCAAACTGAATTTTAAATGCTTTGAAGCAATGGACTGCTCACTGTATCTTCCCCACTAGTCAAAGGCTGATATTTACGGAAACAGACACTCATCAACTTGTGTTCATGTTTCTTCTATGGCCCTCACAAAGCTTTCCCAGGATTCTTTGAAAATGTAGGGATATTGAGTGAATACTTTCCTAAATAAGATACAGAATTTTTCATTATTTTCATAGAGCAAGACTAGTGGTAGTTTTTAAAAATATAGTGTATAAAACTCTGCATTTAAAAAATTATCTTGAGTATGCAATTTTTTGATAATCTAATCCAGAAATAAACAAATTTCAAAATTAAGGTGGGGAACTTTTTCAAAAAGAAGGATTTAGTGCATAGGCTCATACTTTTCCTCTCAAACTACCCCATCTCAAAAGCAATTTTCATGGAAATTTCATATATGTACCTACATATGTGCGTGTGTGTGTATAAAAATATATTTACATATATGTATATATATTTGTGTATGTTTACATGTGTATGTATAAAAATATATATGTGTATACATTTTTTTCACACCTGATTTCCCATAATGTAACTTGATTTTACTCTATGTATTTAAAATTATTTGTCTCATTAATATAGGAAGCAAAAATATGAAAGAATAAAGACTAGAGAGGTAGGAGGATGAAAAGATCCCGATATGTTATAGACTGAATGCTTATGGCCCTCCACTCCAAATGCATATGTTGAAATCTAATCCCCAATGTGATCATATTTGGAGGTAGAGTACATTTTGGGGGTGATTAGCACACAAGGACAGAGCCTTTATGAATCGAATTAGTGCCCTTATAAAAGAGACTCCAGACAGCTCTCTTGTCCCTTCCACCAGGTGAAGACATAGAGAGAAGACAGCCGTCTATGAACCAGACACCAAATCTGCAGGTGCTTTAATCTTGGAATTCCCAGCCTCCAGAGCTGTAAGAAATAAATATTTGTTGTTTAAGCCATTCAGTTTATGAGTTTATGATATTTTTGTTATAGCATCCTGAATGGACAGGAACACCACATACTTAGGATTTTTTTTTAACAGGAGAGTATAGCTTATGAAAAAAGAATTAAGAAATCAAATTAGATCCTTCAGAACAAGAAAAATGTCAGGAATTTAGGGGAAAAAATGTAATGGTGAATGGGAAATGAAGATAAAGGAAAAGGATGCTGACTGTGGAAATGATAAAGGGAAACTCCTTAAGTAAAGAAAAAGTGAGTGGAGAAACTTATGGCCAAAGGGTCAAAATTGCCACATGTGAAACATTTCCAAACTGATTTCTTATTACTAAATGTGAAATAATTTGGGTGTGGTTTTTGGGTGTATTAAATTGTTTTCTCTCTGTGGCAAGACTTTGGAATTCCTTTCAATTTTGTAGGAACTGTGATGTTTTCCACTGTTGTCATAAATTGAATTCATTGTTCTGAATTTCTTGCAAGGACTTGTGACTACCATAGTTCTAAGAATTTCAAATCCCCCTAAAAACTATCACTTGTTAACCTTGACTATAGATTCTATATAATATATATCTATATGATATATTATACATATTATATATTATAGTATAATATATAATATGCATATATTATTATATATGTATATATTATAATTATACTATAATATATAATATGTATAATATATCACATAGAATATATATATATAGAGAGAGAGAGATACACATACGTTTCTTATTATAAGGACAGCTTGATTTGGGACATATCTCTGAAATATTTCAATTCCACTCATTTTGAAACTTAACAAGGGATTGTGGTCAATCATAAATAAATGGATTTTAAAGAAGTACATTTTTTTCACCTTTACTGGAAACTGAATTTTTAGTTATGTTTGAAAGAATTAAGCTTAACACTTTCCAAGGGCTAAACGTAACTGTCAGATAAAGAGAAATTAGAACTACGTGATGAATCTACTGAAAGATAGACCAGAACCTTTCTCATTCATTCATGCTCTAGTTGTTAAACTAAACCCTGTTTTTTTATTTGGGCTCCAAATTCATTTCTTTTATTATTTAAGTGAAACCTTATGACATTCAAAAGCAACTTGGAGTTCATCTGCAAACCAAAGCCATGAGAAGAGAAAAAAGTGGGCTGTCACGTTCCCGACTGTGGCTGATTTAGGGGTCTAAGTGCTAGTGCTTCTATTTTTCTTCCTTTATTTCAATTTCCTGGCTAGAAACTGGCATTTTCCACTTACTTCACCCTTTCTGATATTGGCACATACCATACACAAAAGAGTGGCCACAATTTTAAGTCATCAATCTTCATGTAATACTTAATCTTTAAGGGTAAGGATAATGTATTTAAAATTTGCTGGTGAAAAAAATGACACAAAATGATATCTTTTACTTTTGAGATCTAGAAAAGCTTTAGGATAATTGTACAAATTTCACAAATATATTTTTTACTTCAAAAAAATACAAAAAATTGCAACCTCGTCCTCAGTTTCCCTCTCTCTTTCTCCTTTTCTTCCTTTTTAGAGTCCCACCATCAAACTCCTTCTTACCTCTTAGTCTTTTATGTGTGAAATGCAAAATATGAGGACCAATATGAATAATGGTCCCCCTAATTTCCCAGGGAAAAGTAATCTATGCTACATTTATTTGACTGCTGGATGGATGTCTCTCTATACGAGAAAATATTACATGTCATAAATTCTAAAAGCTAAAGTGATTCTTACTTCTTTCCTATCCTGAACAATCAGCTTAAGCCACTTATAGATGGGTCTTAATCTCCTCAACTGAGATATGTTGAGGTTTTTCCTTTGTTGATCACAAAGAGGATCTTAGATCCCAAAAGATCTTAGATAATATCCATCTATGTACTACAGAAATTCTCTATTTTCAAGATCTATATAGAATGGGATGTGGTGTTTCTAGCCCCTGGTTTACAAGCTCTCCCCACCTTCTTCTTTCAGTACAAATTTTACAAATAACAACATCGATCATTTTTAAATTGATTTTGTGCTTTTGGTTTTATTCTCCTACAATATTAGTGACCTGAACAATGTTTCCTTATGTTTTAATGGACATTTGAATTTCTTTTTTGGGTGTGTGTAAAACGTTTGTATTTTGGATGGTCTATTTATGCTAATGATAACAATCCCCTTTCATGCTTGTGGCAAAGATTTTCCACTTATTGAAAGCCTACTGTTAATTGCTAATTTTATCTATCAATTTGGCGCTGGTACTCAGTTGTCTGGTCAAACACCAGTCTAGATGTGACTGTGAGATATTTTTTAGATGTGATTAACATTTAGATCGGTAGATTTTGAGTAAAGCGGATTACCTTACATAATTGGCCTCATCTATTCACTTGAAAACCTTAAGAGAAAAGACTTAGGAGTTCCGGAAGATGGGATTTCTGCCTCCAGACTGTCTTCAGACTCAAGACTGTAACATCAACACTTGCTGAAATTTTTAGCCTGCCCTACAGATTTAGAACTTCACAGCCCCAGAAATTTGATATTTGCAGATGGAAAAATAAAGGTTAGAGATAGGAAGTTAACGAGGCACCAATCGTAGACTAGGGAGAGACAGGGGTTCTGTGTCCAGCAGAATCTGTGCCTTTTTTGATTCCAAAGACTGTGTTCTTTCTATTGTGTTGCTCTGCTTACCTTATTTTAGACATCGGACGCCATAGAAGTAACTCTTTTTTTTTTTTTTTTTAAACTAAGAAAAAATAAGTATTTTGCAGGTTAGGTTTTTTCCCTTAGTAAATAACAAATGTTTCATGTTTGTGGGTTTTGTTTGCTTGCCTTTCCTGTTTGTTTTCTGAATTAAAAATAGAATTTGTATCAAAAAGAACAATTATGGCCGGGCGTTGTGGCTCACGCCTGTAATCCCAGCACTTTGGGAGGCCGAGGTGAGCGGATCCCCTGAGGTCAGGAGTTCGAGACCAGCCTGACTAACATGGCGAAACCCCGTTTCTACTAAAAGTACAAAAATTAGCCAGGCTTAGTGGCGGGCGCCTGCAATCCCAGTTACTCAGGAGGATGAACCTGGTAGGCGGAGGTTGCAGTGAGCCAAGATCACGCCATTGTACTCCAGCCTGAGCAACAGAGCAAGACTCCAGCTCAAAAAAAAAAATATGAGTAGCTTCTATACCTAATTGTTTATTTTATACACCATATGCTTTTTAAGGGAGCCAGAAAATCACACAAAATGTGTCCAAAAAATTCAGTGATGGAAATTTTCCCAAAGATATGGACAGTGAGGGAGATTAATAGGAAATGGTGAAACAATTCATTTGCTAACAAAAATAAGAAACTCCCTGGTTCTAAAGAAAGGTGCCATCGGAGTTGTCGGAGGAAACACAAAGTGATCTGCAGCCGCAGGAAATGGCTGTGGATAGGAGCTGCAATGTGAAAAAGAGGAGTGCACCTGGTCTTATATGGAGGGAGGCAGGGGCATAAGTACCCCCAAGTTTTCACTCTTTACACTCTCAGCATACAGATTTCTCCCACTAAGTAGAAGCGAATGGTCTAAAAAACCCAACCAATCCACTCCATCAATTGGCCTGCTCTCCAGCATGCAAACAGTAATGAGTAGTATGACTTCTTTTTTGAGGGCAAATAGAGACTGCTTAGTACATCGCACACGAAAGAGTTTATTCACTAAAAGGAAAACAAAACTTGACTAGTTTTTGCTCTACTCCCTTAGAACTTTATTAGTGTGATATAAAAAGAATGGCTGAAACTTCCAAAGTGTATTACAAAAGTAAATAATTTAGGTAATTCCCAGAATATGTCATGAATGCCTTAAGAAAAACAGATAAATAATGATCAAACTGTAAATGGTTTCCTTTTGATAAATCACTGTTTCTGTTCTCAATAATTTTAGGAGTCTTTCCAATCCTACTGGCCTTAGCTTAGGGTAGTTTCAGCCTCACAGGTAACTTCCGTTTTGTACAGCATGACAGTATTGAAACGAGCAAAGCCGTGTCTTCTACAGACCCATCAACTGTTGTTTCCATTTCTATTTCACCTGCCCAGTCATCCCACTCACATGGCCTTTGTCCTGTGTGCAGTTGCTTGTTTTCTATATCAAAGCTAGTTATAAGGAAATGAAATGACACATCCAGTTGTTCCCAGGAGTATAGATAACTATAATCATACCAATGTGTTCTGAATAGGTGACAAATGTCTGATGGGTGCTCCAGACATGGGTGCTCCCCAAATGTCTGATGGGGGTATGAGAGATGACACAAGAGCTCTAGCTTACTGAAAGGTTTTGGAACTGGTAAACGCAGGATTAAAGAAAACACACAATTCAAGAAATTCTCAGAACTTTTTTTTTTTTTCAGACCAAGTTTCACTCTTGTTGCCCAGGCTGGAGTGGAATGGTGCAGTCTCGGCCCACTGCAACCTCTGCTTCCCGGGTTCAAGTGATTCTCCTGCCTCAGCCTCCCAATTAGCTGGGATCACCTGCATGCATCACCACGCCTGGCTAGTTTTGTATTTTTAGTAGAGATAGGGGTTTCTCCATGTTGGTCAGGCTGGTCTCGAACTCCTGACCTCAGGTGATCCGCCCACCCCGGCCTCCCAAAGTGCTGGGATTATAGGTGTCAGCCACTGCGCCAAGCAGAACTTTTTGTTTGTTTGTTTTTCAGCCATGCTTATCAGAGCATATTTTTTCACAAAGCTAAGGATTTACAAAGCATGTTTGCATGTTCGTTAATTCCATTGCGCTTTAGGACTACCATGAGGAAGAATTGGCGGATAGCTTCTTTCTTTTTACATACATGGAAACTCACATCTTAGAGAGGAGAAATCAGATTGGGGTTACACAGCTAGTAGGTAATAGAACTGGTGGTTTCCACAATTTACTTAATTTGGAAATGTTGTTAAATACTGCTTAATGTTTAAAAGATTCTTACTTTCCAGTGAGTGCTATGAGTCAGTTATCTATAATTATACTATAGAACTCTGTAGAGTAAACAAAACATGGTTTGAAATACTGTCTTCATATCAGAATCACCTACAAATCTTTAGTATATTAAGACTCTTTGAGAGTTGCACTAAGACCCTTCCCATGTACAGTCCAGAATTTTAAGTCAGTTAACTAAATAAGAGTTCATAGCAACATTTTATTGTATGGTCACACCATAATTCATTTTCCTTCCTGAAAAAAATATAAATAACACTATTGGAAGTTGGAGATATGGAGTAGGAGGAAAAGATTGGCAATCTAATTGAAATAGCAAGAATAAAATCTATCTTGAATTGGAGAAGCATATTTATACTTCCACTAAAATTTATCAAGCATTTTGAGAATGAATGATGACAGCAGTATTAACAGTTGACATATAAATAATATGCTGTAAGAATTTAGCTTGAAAAATTATTTTATGAGTTTTCTTGCATTCAAGGTTTCTGACATTTACAGTAAATCTTGGGATACATTTCTCATTCTTTATTTTCCTGTTTTCATTGTTAAACATCATGGATATTTGAGCCACTACATTATGATTCACAGTAATTCCTGTTAGATTTCTTCATTGCAAAGCTGAATAAAACAAGTATTTCTTTTGAATTCTTTTAAATAAGTGAAATAGCTATACTTTGTTGTTATCAAGGCTTAATTTTGGGTTGCAATGCACAAAAATTTCATATTTCAAACCATAAATTACTTAAAATTTTCTGTGTGTGTATCTAGAAATACCTTCCTTCTGTATATCAAGAAAAAGAAAGTTCACTATGGTAAAATTTATTTGCAGACATTAAATCATGATTTCTTTGGACACATTTATCTATATACCAATTAGAGAGGTAATGATTCACACACTGAGTGCTTAGTAAATCTGAGTTATCAACTGGGGATGTGAATATTCTACTACGCCTTTCTTGTTCTATTTCTCTAAATTTCTCAAAAGAATTCTTATAAATTCTCTGAATTTATAAAGATCTCTAAGTTTAGTGAATACCTTAACTGTTTATGATTTAACTTAACTCTGTCAATGATAAAGAAGTATTTACTATATGAAGGACATAATTTCCCAATCTCTTAGTAAATTAACTCTTTCTGTGAAATTACTATGCACTTATTTATCAAATATTTATGAAATGACCATTAAGTGTGAATCACTGTATGTGTGTCCCTATGACTGTTATATAGACAAGGAATTCAGTATAAGTATTAGATCTTGCACAATTGTGACAGGATCTCCAGAAGTGATAGTTTAAAAGGGGAAATGGAAGATCAGAGGAGTTACTAACAAGCCAAGCAGAGAAGCTAAGCTCTTCTAGCTTTCAGAGTGGAAGAGGGAAATTGCATGTGGCAGTCTATGGGAAGCTGTTGACTTTTTGTAGCTATCACTTCTGTTGATTCACAGTCAAGTTCCTGGTGGTGCTCTAGGGTTCGCTGTGGTGAACTGGGCTACGAGTTGGTCAGAAGAGTAGAAGAGGAGCAAAGGACAGTAATGACAGGAAGGAACTTATTAGAGACCTCTGCATTTATTCGTCACCACATCTGAGTCTTACAGTGTTCACAGAGTAATGGTAGTTGTTTTTACTCTGCCTTCCAAATATGCCATAACTTCCACTTTTGACTAATTCTAACCACCTATTACATAGAACCATTTAAAAACCACCTCCATAATAATTATTTTACTTGTGAGACCAAAAAGAAAGTAAGCCAGGGCAACATAATGAGACTTCATCTCTACATCTCTATTTCTACAAACAGAAAATTAGTTGAGCATGGTGGCACACACCTGCTCTAGCTACTTGGGAGGCTGAGCCTGGAGTATCATTTGAGACCAAGAGTTCAAGACTACAGTGAGCTATGACCACACCTCTGTACCCCAAATGTGGGTTAGAGATTGAAACCACGTCTCCAAAACTAAAAAGAAATTATGTTTTAAACAATTTATTATTTTTTCTGTTACTCGTACCATATTTCAGATCAGATTCCCCGGAAGTAACTTCTAAGAGCTAGATTTATTTGAGATTGATTTAATAAGAAGTGTTCATAGGAAACTCTGGTAGAAAAGTAGGAAAATGGAACCACAAAAGAAAGGATGTCAAGAAGAGATGTGATATCACACAAAGTTCCATAGTGGGCAACTTTGGATCTGTGCTAAAGGGGAGCTGTAGAGGAAGTATAGGTCCTATCTCCAAGTGGTCCTGATTAGGGCAAAGGAACTGGAATACTAATGTTCTTGCCTCTGTCTGATACTTATTAAGAGATGCACGTGGAAGAAATGTACATATACAAGCTTTTCCATATTCACAGAATTTCAGGAAAAGTATACTCTGGAAGTTTGTTGGCAGTCCTCGAACAAAGGGAGACATAGCCATGGCTATTGGTACTGAAAGCATAGTGGCCAAGGGATCCACAGGGAAGTGGCAAGAGCATCTTTCCACAAGTGACCCTAATCCTAGGTAATACTCTTGCTGCTGTAATAAGTAATATTTTTTAAAAGTATACTCACATAAGAACAAAGAAAGAGAAACCAAAAGGTAAAAAGTTGGTGGTGTTTTGTTCTTTTTAAATTTAAAAACATATAACATTTTTCTGATTTCCAGAATTTTATTGAATATGCCCATAAAAATAAAAAAAAAGAGAGAAAACTAAAGAATGGTTATTGTGGTGAGGTGGTTTTGTAAAATTTAGTTTTTGTTATTCCTTGAAAGGGGATAAGATATGCTGTTTTCAGAATGTTGCTTTACATATACTATTTAATTAATTTTCATTGGAACCTTGCTATTTACTCATTGCAGCTATTAAAACTAGGATACATTATTTCAAGTTATATTTTCTTGTGTTGATGGCAGGGTCTGAAATTACTTGAATCATCCACATTTGGGATTTTGTAAATTAAAAAACAAACAAACAATGTTTTCCTTGGTAGTTTATTAATCTAACCCTCCTTCCATCTCTTTGTTCCTTCCTTCAAGGAGTGTCTGTTGAATGCCTGTGGTGTGCCAGGCATTATTCTAGGAAATGGTAAAAACAAAACAACAACAACAACAAAACGATAACAACAACAACTAAAATAGATATACTTGCTTTCACACAAAAAAATCAGCCTGATGGAGTACATAAATGGTAATTTTTAAAAATCACAAAACCTATTTTTGCAAACTGCAGTATGTACCTGGTGTGTCAAATAAGCACATAACAAAAAGATATGCCCCACCCTGTGAAGCCATGGAAAACACACCCACAGAAGCATGCTGAAATATCCCTGATTCGACAGGGTGGACTAGGGGATTGGTGTGTGTGGGGACATGCTGGCAAGGCAGGCAGGTGAACTAGAATGTGCAGAGCCCTTGAGGTAGCCACAGAAAGACACATTTGAAAAACTACCTGTCCTTGTGGATATCACAAAGAATGGGTGACGGGTAACAAGGCCAAGGTAGGCCAGCAAAGACTGACTAAGGGAAGGACTTGCCACATGCTATCCTAAGGATTTTGGCCTTCATGGTAAGAAAAATGCGGCAGTTTAGGTGGATCATGCTGGAGGAAAGAGTTTGATTTTGAAATTGTTGCATTTCAAATGCCTTTGAGATACCAAACTGTAAATATGGACTAGTCAGATATATTGTCCTGAAGATCAGAACAGATCAGAACTTGTTAGTTGGATATATTGTTCTGGAGATTTGTATTAACTCTGTGTGATTTATATTAACTGTGAGTGTTCTGTTCCATCCACACTTATTCCATAAATATGCATGAGATAGAACAAGTACACTTACACAGAGTTCATATCAGTCTATCTTATCAGTCAACATATATAATGTCTAAACTTCAAGTTATTTTCATGAGTATACGTGTTGTGTGCTAAGAGACATAATTAGGAAGCTTTCAGGGAAAAAAAGCAGTTTTCTCAATAGAATCTGCTAATCTGACAGATGAATCCATAATTTTATATAGTTTTTAATGTTTGATATTTCTGAGCAATGATCACAGAGTTTAATGGGTTTTTATGTAATACATTTCTAATAGGTCATAGTTTTATACTTCATAAAAAGTTTTGTTTGGCATTGAAAAATAATATTTGGAAACAGATTGACAGCACTAGACCAGCTTATATGGGAATAATTTAAAATTTATAAGCTTATTTTACTATAATAAAATTGTTATTTAATATGTAAATATATATTAGGTACCTATATACCTATCCTATCTCTAAAACTTCACATATGAGAATATATATTCACGCAAATATCTGCTTTGGAAAATATATTTTTTAAAAAAACACTTAGTTTCTTACACAGAGAGATAGGTATGAGTATCCAGAACTGTCAAAAAGTGTGCTTTCATTTGCTAAGTATTAACCAGCAATGTTAAATTAATTATAACTGATTTATCCTAAGTAAATTCAGTCATATTGTACATTTAGTAAAAAATATTGACAAAAACCTTCTTTTCTAGAATATGATAGATCATAGTGGGCTAATAATTACATCTCATCTATTAGAAAAAGCTGGACCAATTTTTAAAAAATATATAGAGATATCAGAAATCTCTGAGCTAGCTATGGAAAGTATAAAACCAATACAAGGTTAGCTGAAAATCACTGACAATTTTCCCATTTAGGAGGCATTTTAGGTGTGAGTGGGGAGCTGCTTCCTAAAATTGTTACTTCTGTGATACCTTCATGGTTTTTTTTACCTTTCGAGTTACCTAGGTAACAGTTTTATATCTAGTTAAAAAAACCTCTTTATATCAACTTATTTCTGTTAAAAAAACTAGTGTGATCTATATTTTCTAGCTGGAGTTTGACTAACAGGTGGAATTTAACATGCATTTAAAACGAGGAATATCAAAACAAGGATCTCTGAGAAAAAATATGAAATGAGAAATAATAAAGAAAAGAATGAAATAGAATTCTTGTAGATTTCTTCAGTTGTGCATATCCCCTACTGAGAACATGATACTGCTCTAAAATTAATCATGCTGAATAATTATTCTATAATTGCAGATTAATTTTCTTTGGTAAATGTGATGGTTAATATTGAGTGTCAACTCAATTTGAAGGATGCAGAGTATTGTTTCTGGGTGTGTCTGTGAGGGTGTTGCCAAAGGAGGTTAACATTTGAGTCAGTGGACTGGGAGAGGCAGACCCACCCTCAATTTGGGTGGACACCATGTAATCAGTTGCCAGCCTGGTTAGGATAAAAGCAGGCAGAGGATCGTGGAAGGATTAGACTGGCTAAATCTGTCCTCCATCTTTCTCCCGTGCTGGATGCTTCCTGCCCTTGAACATCGGACTCCAAGTTCTTCAGCTTTTGGACTCCTGAGTAAACACCAGTGGTTTGCTAGGGGCTCTCGGGCCTTGGCCCACAGACTGAAGGCTACACTGTTGGCTTCCCTACTTTTGAGGTTTTGGGACTCAGACTGGCTTCCTTGCTCCTCAGCTTGCAGACGGCCTATTGTGGGACTTCACCTTGTGATCGTGTGAGTCAATACTCCTTAATAAACTCCCCTTCATATATACATCTATCCTATTAGTCCTGGCCCTCTAGAGAACCCTGACTAATACAGTAAAGATTAAGCTGAATGTCAGAGCTATCACTCATGTCTAACGCTGCTTTAGAAGGGATAAATTTTCAGGTGTGTTTGTAAGAAATGTGCAGTGATGAAGTAAGTAGCTAACCCATTTTGTGGTATCCTGGATGTGAAGAAAAGATAGGAAGGCAATTTTATAAGAAAGCAAAATAGAAAAAAACAATTTCAAGATGTAGGTGGATGTTTTAATTAATACAAATAGCTTTTGAGTCATGTTCAAAACAATATTATAACTATTTTAGTGACTAAACATTGTAATAATATTTACTGGTTAGTAATATGATCCACCATGAACACCCAAAAGCAGTCTTCAATTATAGCAGGTGTAGGGAGAGTGAGCTTAAGGATTTTCTTTTAGATTGTACAATGTAGGTGTAGAAAATAGACAAATATGAAGTACTTTTGTTGTAATGCATTTACCTTTTTAGCAAATAATTTATATAGATTTCCAAACAGCGTATTTTAAAATCACATATTATCAGTTTTATTTTCTCTGTGTACCCAATCTTTTCAACTAGGAACGATTCTTAAATTTCTTCTCAATATTTAAAGGAATCAAAGTTATTTGTCACCTCTCCATTGTTTCCATAAAATAATAAGATTTATATTAAGGCAGCAGAAATGCATGAACTAGAAGCAAAATATGTTTAGCTGTCAGGACAGAGTGGGGTAGCCAATTTTGGTATCCAACTCACTGAGCTTTTCAACATATGTTTCAACATCTCATGACTTGTTACTTATAGCACAATTCACTTGACTCTCCCCATCATAAAAATAAAAATATATAAATCATTCATCTTCCTAGATTTTCAGACATAAACCTGGAAACATCTGTGGCTTTTTGGTTCACTATGCAATGTTCAGACCAGTCATTTAGTGTTTGACTCCCCACCCAAACACCCCATGCTCTCAATTCTAGAAGCTGTTTTTATATGAACTACTACCTGTCCAAACCTGAATATTTTGACAGAGTTTTGGGTTACTTTTTTAGTTTTCCCTTGATAAGTTTTACTATTAAACCAGGATTTCTTAAGCTAATGACAGTTATGACCTAAAGGCAGTGAAAAACACCAGTATAGTATTTAAGGCTGAAACATCTGGTACAGGAAAGACCAAGAGAAAAAAGGAAATATTTTATCACTAAGTAAAATGCAAGGTCTGGAATTGTAAACTGTACTCATAAGTTGTTTTTAACTTCAAGGTTTTTGTTGTTTTTTAAAAACTTTATTAGTATAAATACTATTCACTGCTCACTGTCTCAAAGTCAATAAATAGATGTATTCAGAGAAATATTTTGGTAACATGGCGTATTTGTCTGTTCTTATGCTGCTAATAAAAACATACCTGAGACTGGGGAATTTATAAAGGAAAGAGGTTTAATAGACTCACAGTTCCACATGGCTGGAGAGGCTGCACAATCATGGCAGAAGACGAAGGAATAGCAAAGGGACATCTTACATGGCAGCAGGCAACAGAGAGCTTGTGCAGGGGAACAGCCCTTTTACAAAACCATCAGTTCTCATGAGACTTCTTCACTATCTCAAGAACAGCATGGGAAAAGCCTACCCCAGGATTCAATTACTTGGACCCTCCCACAACACGTGGGAATTATGGGAACTACAATTCAAGATGAGATTTGAGTGGAGACACAGCCAAACCATATCACACGGGAATGAAGCAAGAGAATCTGGAGGCAGAAACGGCTGTACAATGAAATAAATCCTATTGGCAGAATGTTCATTGAGAAAACAAGAAGCCTTAGGATTTTAAATGTGATGAACATAACATGTTACTATATGGTCTGAATTGCTTTTAAATGAGTCTTTTTTTATAAGCTATTTATTTTCAAAGAACCTGTATGTATAAAACAAGGAGATAATTCCAGATTTTCTCTATTATTTTTTCTCTCAAAAACTTAGCTCTAAATACAGTTGTCTCTCTTAATTAGACACCATGCAACTTCAGATTTTAGTAAAGATTCTCTAACCAACACCAAAAAAAGGATAACCACTGGCAAGTATGTTTCTCTTTATTTGGCTTTTGTTGCCCAGGTCTTAAGTGGAAGCAAGCTTTCCTTAAAAAATGTGAACCAGGAAGACCAAACTTACAGAGAAGCCTGAGACATATTTTAGTCATTCATTCATACATTTAATCCTTTAACAAATAAAACCATTTCAATAAACACATCATAACAGCTGAATTTAAAAAATAAAATCTCTCTTCCCTAAAGGAACTTACATTCCTATAGAAAGACATGATATGCAGATGGCCAATATAGTATTTTACCCATTAAAAGAGAAATGACTACAAAGTAAAGCAGGAGAATCGGACGTATCAATGAGGACTCCCTAGTAAAATGTACAGTCAAAAGCTTTCACTTTAGAGGTAAGACTTTATGTCTTTTAACTGGGTTTTAAAAGGATGACTAGGAGTTCATCATTCAAATAAGACCAGGATGATGTTTTATTCAGATGACAATATATTTGAACAAAACCAGAAGCATGAGGTAGGAAGAAAGCATGCTAAAGAACGGAGTGGTAGTTTTTTAAAAAACAACTTTTGTTAGAGCAAGAGTCAGGAAAATATACTCATTGGCCAAATCCACCCTGCCACCGGTGTCAACATTTATTGGAATTCTGCCACTCATTCTTTCAGTATTGTCTATAGCTACTTGCATGCTATAAAGGCAGAGTTAAGTAGCTAAGCTAGAGACAGTATGGCCCTCAATGCATCAAATATTGACTATCTGGTCCTTCACAGAAAGAAAATTGCTCACCCATGATTAAAGAAAATTTGTACCTAAAGGAAAGCAAAAGGAATTGTTATGTCCTTGATGATCCACTGAGGGATATTAAAGGAATGAGTAATTTGAACCCATCTGCATTTCCACAAGATCAGTGACAGCTGTGTGGAGACTTGTTGTGAACAGAGTGAGGCCAGGGGCTTAAAAACCCCTGAAGGAACTATTTTCATATACTCACATGAAGACAATTGGTATCATTTGTATGAGTTAGGGTCCATTCAAAAACCAGAAATTGTAGAAATTATACTATGTGTTTCCACAAAGAGATTTCAGAAAAGGAATTCATCAGAAAGTGTTGGGGAGGCCAGATGCAGTGGATCAAGCCTATAATCCCAGCATTTAGGGAGGCCGAAGCAGATGGATGGTTTGAGATCAGGAGTTTGAGACCTGCCTGACCAATATGATGAAACCCCAACTCGACTAAAAACATAAAAATTAGCTGGGCATGGTGGCGGGTACCTGTAATCCCAGCTACTTGGGAGGCAGAGACAGGAGAATCATTTGAACCTGGGAGGGGGAGGTTGTGTGAGTCGACATTGCGCCACTGCTCTCCAGCCTGGGCGACAAAGCGAGACGTCATCTGAAAATAAATAAATAAATAGATAGATAGATAGATAGATGATAGATAAAATAAAATGTTGGGGAGTTGAAGAGGCAAAACAAACACCAACAAGCAACGCCGAAGCAATGCAGAGACAGTAACTGCAGGAAACAACATACCACCTCCTCCCACTCCCCAACTAGAGTGATGGGGTGGTAGAGAAGTTGTTTAATGTATTAGGACTAGAATCACTAAGGAGCCAATCCTCAGAACTGAGTCAGCCATCCTCAGAACTGAGTCCCAGCTCTAACAGGAGGAGCTGCCTACCTGGTGCTGGTACTCCAGGAGCTCAGAGGAAGGACCTTGCAGGGTTAGGACTCTGAAGAAGGGCAGTGCCCAAATGGTGAAGTACTCCTGAGGGGCACATAGAGACTGGTTCCAGGACCGCCTGAGAAAGATATGGTTTCTCCGTGCTTAACATACACATTTTGCACCGATTATATGGCAGACATTATTAGCTAGTAGTTCCCCAGTAGTGTGCTGTTACAATCATTAAAGTAACTTTTGTTTCTCACTTACTTTTTTTTAACTTCTCAGTTCTTACCTATTTTACCACCTGTTTGGTAGTAAAATGCATATGTCCAACAATTGAGAGAAATTGCTTTATGAGCTAGTAGTACTTTTTACAAAGGAAATTCAAAGAACTTTTCTATATTTTATACATAGTCCATGAGTCAGGTATTCTCTATATTTTATTGACTGAACACCTGAAATCTTGAAGGTGTGAACATTTTTTTTTCCCTAAATTCAGATAACTTTCAGTAGCTTCAATACAGACCTTCAGATTCACAAGGCACTGATGTTTCTGCGTTGACAAAGCTCTCTTCAAAGCCAAGGAGTATTTTAGAGCAAGCCAGTTATCCAGAAGGCTATTCTGGTATTGCTGGTCCTTTTAACAATATTAACTGTTCATTTAGGTTAAATGTAAAGATTGCCTTTGTTTTTCTATCTTAGGCTAGTTTTCCTAAATAAAGCAGAGCCAGTAAAAGGTTTACATGTAGGTAGTTTATTTGGGAAGTGATTCCAAAGAGTAGAAATGACAGGTAATGAAAAACAGAAAGAACAATGGCAACTTGTGTTTACACATTGACCATAGGTGATGCTGAGCTTTACTTGAGCCCTGTGCCCCTGGCAAACAGCAATGGCTGAGAAATCTCCCATTTGTGTTCCATGAGAGGGCTTACTACAAAGAACCACCTTTAGATAAGACTCCTGGATGACTGACCCCCTTGTTTACTTGCGATAAAGACAGACACAGACTTTACAAATGCCTATTCATCTCATAATTAACTGAACTGCTTGTTCCTACTCACCAATCTGGATGAATCTCTGCTAACTCAATGAACCTATATTAAGATTTCTTCCCTCAGGTCTCTAAATTTTGGCTCTCTTCTGAGCTTTGGAAACCAACCCTCTCAATGGCTTTTCCATAGAATCAACTGACCTCATGGAAAAACATTCCCTGATAAACTCTCTAATCATACCCTTGGCTCGGCCTAATCCCGGATACCCAGTTTTGTCTCGTCTTGTTTACTTTTGTTTCTCTGCAATAGTCTCCCTATTGCAATAGTCTCCCTATTGCAATAGTCTTTTTGAATAAAGTCCCTTATTACCTAAGTATGAATTTGCTTTTTTTATTTGACTTATGGGACTCAGAACATGCTATCCCAAGTATGGCACCTTGGCATTTAAGAAAATAGCAGTAGTAGAAAGGTATCTCTGACCTTCTCCCAGCATTCTCCCATGAAGTAAACCACAGAAGAATTATCTGACCTTCCAACAAAGTAGCTCATAAGAGCTTCATTTGAGAGGTGTCCTCCCTGTACCTGGAGAAACAGAGTGAATACACAGAGTCACCAAGACTAATCTGAATAAGTGGGCCTTGCTAATTTTCCCTTAGTTTATTACCATTAGATCGTGCTTTTTTGTCCTGCAGTCACACTTCTGCATGACTGTCATAAATGTACACAGATTTCCGTTTCTTTAGGCCTTCATTTCTGAAGTCTCCCATGTCATGTAAAACTTATATAATACATTAGTGTGTTTTTCTCTTATTAATCTGTCTTTTGTTTTATGAGTCTCAGCCATAAACTTTGCAATAGGCAAGGAAAAGATACTACTTTTCTCTCCTATATGACTATGTTATCTGAACTTTGTGTATGTGCCTTCTGTCTCCTTCTTTAATACTCTATTAAGCCATCTCCACTTCATTTACTGTAGGCTAGCACTTCTTAAAATTAAATATGGAGCAAATTACCTAGGGTCTTGATAAAATGCAGATTCTGATTCAATATACCTAATAGAACATATAATTCCGTATTTCTAACTCACTTTTGGGTGATACTCATGCTACTGGTCTGTAGGTCACCCTTTAAGTAACAATGTTTCTGACAGTTATTATGCTGCAAAAGGACATCTCATTAAAGACAGGTTCCAAGTGCTTCTAAGTCAATAAATCTCTGTCTTATATTTGAACCCTTTGAACCAGTACTCACAAGACTTACTGCACATATTTTGTGGGTTTTTTTCTTCCCCTAGGACCTCTTGGTGGTTCTATAATTTTTCCAATATGTGAATAATTTCCTGGTAGAGAAGAGAAGATATTTTCCTGTTGGATTTTGGTGAGCCTGGACACCTCAAACCAAGAGGAAAGAATAAAACAAATAGTGAAAGAAGTAAAGCCATCCAGTGTTCAGTCCATTATGACTTTTGGAGGAGCTTTGTGAAATACTTCTCAGACCTTTCCATTCAAGGAAAAAATGATTTGATTTCTTCCCAAATGCATAAATCCACTAGTTTGAAATTCCTTGTCCTTCTGTGTGCATATGTATAAGATTGGAGGAGGTTTCCATGGGTATTCTATGTAAAGGCTTCAGAAAAGCCCTGGGGTAGGAAGTAAGGAGATAGCATGTTGCTAAAACTTCCATGGATTGAGTCAATGCAGTACTGGCTAAAGCTCAAGGTAAGGCCAAAAGTATTTGAAATGCCCCGGAAGTGTGTTTTTTATATACCATTTATTGTCCTGAACCCACCTTCCTCATGGTATTCTCCCCTCCCCACTCTCTTCTACTCATGTTTAGGTGCCATCTGTCAGCAATAGCCACTCAATTACCAAATATAGTCCCTTAAAGACTTTTTCTAGCACTGGGCCTGTCTTTTTCAGCCTCTGAGCTCTGAAAACCAGCTCTTATCTAGTCCTACTGAAATAGAGTTCCAGATACTTGAACCTGAAAACCTGCATTGAAGTTAAGCTCCAACTCTGAATCTCTAAGCCGGAGTATTTTATTCTATTCCCTCATCTGAAAAGCAAGGGTAATGATAATAGTACTTGCTAATATGCAAAAATGTAATCATAATATGTGGAAAATTGTTCTGGAAACAATTGAATTCTAAGCAAAATATAATCTGTTGTTTTTATCCAACAATTAATTAATAATAATACATAATGAGGAAAAAGACCTCTAAAGTGCTTAAAATGTGTATTCCTCCCAGAACTACTTGACTTAAAAGGAGGAAAATAAAAGAGCTTCTAATTTCAGCAAATTTTGATGGGAAAGGTATTTTCATAGTGCTGTAGAGGTACTTCTCAAAATCTCCTAACCAGATTATCTGCCTCTTCTTTGACTGTTTGTTCTTCTGCTTAAAAACAAAAACAAAAAACTCAGTATCAGTACAATATAACTATGCTTTTCTGAGCACTCACTTGGTACCAATAATCTTAACTTTTTAAATGTTATCACATTTACTCCTCACAATCAACTAGAAAGACAGATATTGTTATGGTTACAATTTTACATATAATGACTAGTCTTTTTTGTTGTTGTTGAGACAGGATCTCATTTAGCCATCCAGGCTGGAGTGCATTAGGGTGATCTTGGCTCACTGCAACTTCTGCCTCCTGGGCTAAAGTGATTCTCCCGCCTCAGCCTCCTGAGTAGCTGGGATTACAGGCATGCACCACCATGCCCAACTAATTTTTGTATTTTTTGTGGAGACAGGGTTTCACCATGTTGCCTAGTCTTGTCTCAAATGCCTGGGCTCAAGCAATCTGTCTGCCTCAGCCTCCCAAAGTGCTGTATTACAGGTGTGAGCCACCACATCTGGCCAACAGTAGTCTTTAGTGCTTTAAATGATGTCCTAGGTAAAGTACATTTAGTTAATGGCACACCCAGAGCCTGAATCCAGGTTTGTGCAAAAATACTTCTAAGTCCTTTTATACATTGATTTGATAGCCTTGACCACACCTCTTGAATTGCCCTGAGCAATCTTGAGCCTGTCTCATTTTGGTCTAATTATCAATAGTTCATTTCACTAGGAAAATTATCCTACTTTTAATGACAAATTATATGGTCATTCTATTAGTCAGCCTTTTTTTGTCTTGTCTTGTTTTTATATAAAGTTTACAAGTATCTCAAATACTTCATATTTTTCAATCTGTTTTTGGTATTTTTCAATAAAAACAGTCACATTGTCTAAGAAACATTGTATTTCATGAGAACAGCTAATCAGCTTCTTAAGCTCATTTGGGCATGAATGATGCCAAGAAAATATTTGCAATGAAGTAATTGTTATAGCTAATATCCTAAAGTAGCCAACATACATTTGGTGCTAAGAATCAAAGCAAACAAAAAAATGCTAATACATATTTCTTGTGTTTCCAGAACTAACATGTTTCTTAGATTTCTATCCAACATTTTTACATAAGTTTGTTTTGTACAAACACACAGGTATTACAGTTCAGAGAATGTTTAAGCCTAAAACTTTCTAATATGAACTTGTGGAGAAAAAAATATTAAGCTCTCTACCAAAGAGTTAAGTCATCTGTAATGGATTATCCTATATTTAAACTCAAATGTGGTATTATCATTTGTAGAATTCACGTGTTTCTACAGTGTGTTCAAAAACAGGTTTTATAAAATGGCTAATTTGTGGAGCCAACACAGCTGTAATAGAATCATTTTGTGATTTTTGCATCATTTTTATAATTGTCCTGGAAGGAGAAAAAAGTAACGGATTGTTCTTTTTCTACGTATCATCTATCAATGAATTAGGGATGGTAAATTCCAGTTTTCAGCTGCTGATTTCAAATTCACGTAATAACACGAGTTATAGGTAAATGACTTAAAATTGCAATCAAGAACTCTTCCCTTCCAAGTCTTGTTACTTGGTCATAGTGACCTGACTTAGAGTGAAGAGGAGATCTGACTAGGAAACTAACATATTTCATAGATATTTAGATTCCTATGGTGCAAAAATTGACAGAATTTTTACTTTGATAATTAAATTAGAAGTGTAGATTTCTTTCTCTGACAGGTTTAGTGATAAATGTATTTCAAACATTTAGTTAAAAAAATCCACTTCAAACAATTAGTTGGTAATATATTCAAGCATACTGCTTGCCTAATATATACATATACACATATATATACACACATACATATGTGTGTATGTGTATTTAAGTGCCACTTTAACTTGGTATAGTATTGGCTTTGTTTATTTGGGCTACTATTGCAAGAATACCGTAGACTGTGTTGCTTAAACAACAAATATTTATTTCTCACAAATCTAGAGACTGGCACTAGTCTCCAAGGACTAGTCCAAGATCAAGGCAGCAGTAGATTTGGTGTCTGGTGAGGGCTGGCTTCCTGGTTCACAGACGAACAGGTGGTTGTGTCTTCTCACTGTGTACTCACATGGCAGAAGAAGCCAGGAATCTCTCTAGGGCCACTTTTATGAGGACATCTATTTATAAATGTTTTACCCTCATGACCCAATCACCTCCCAAAGTCTCTACTTCATATTGGGCGTTAGGATTTCAATATATGAATTTTGAAGGGACACCAACATTCAGCCAGAACATATACATGTTGGAGTTTTTTTTACTAGAAGTAATGATTTTTAAATAGACTCAAGTGAGGCTGTTTATAACTACACAGACTACAAAATGTAGCAAATTAAAGAGCAATTTCATTACATAAAAGTACCTAGAGATATTCTCTATAAAAGTATTGGTATTAGTTTTAATTGTTCTTTTAATTTTTTTATTATTTTTATTTTGTTTTTGAAACAGGGTCTTGCTCTGTTGCTAAGTCTGGAGTGCAAAGTCATGACCTCCTGGGCTCAAGATATCCTCGCATCTCGGTTTTCTAAGTACGTAGGACTGCAGGTGCACGCCACCATGCCCAGTTAATTTTCAAAATATTTTTGTAGAGATGGGGGTCTCACTTTATTGCCCAGACTGGTCTCAGACTCCTGGGCTTAAGTGATCTTCCCGCCTTGGCTTCCCAAATTGCTGAGACTACAGACATAAGCTACCACACCTAGCCTAGTTGTTCTTTTTAAAATAATTTCTTATTTTCAAAAATTTATCTATTTGCATGATGGTATTTTTGTCATGTATCTTTCATGATGAATAAATTTCAATTGAAATAAATTATCACTAACACTTTTTTTTTTCCTAATGGATATTGTAATGAAACAGAGAAGTCAAGAACTGGAGTTCAAAAATACTGATTACTGTCTCTTGTTCTCCCATTGTTACTTATTGGGTGTGTGAATATAGGCAAGTTATTTAAGATGCAGGAGTTCAATTTTATTACCTTTCTAAGACAAATGAAGTTGTTTTAGATTTTGGTGCCGATCTTTCCAGTCCTAAAATTTAAACCTTCTCCTCCATATTTTACTTTAGAAATTGGAGTAAATCTTATTGATACTGATGCGCTATTCCTAATAAATTTGTTTTTTAGAAATGTACTAAAGGATACAGGACTTCAGATATGAATGTCTCCCCTTTTTCCAAATTTTAGGAATAATTTAACATCTATACTCTAACAGCAACATTTATTTGGAATCAATTATACTTTTATAATATTCTGTTTGTAATTGGTGGTAAAAGATGAATTATCTCTAATAAACTTATAAGCTTCAAGTTACTTCTTGTGAACAGTGACTATGAATAAATAATAAAATAAAATTATTTATTTTATTATTACTTAATAAAAATGCAAACCCAAATTAAATTTTCATGGAAGTAAGTAGTATAATGACCTCCCAAGAATGTTCACACCCATGAAGAGGTTATGTTATACGGCAAAGGGGAACAAGGTAGTGGATGGAATTGAGATTGTTAACTAGAAGACATTAAGATATAAAGATTATCCTGGATTATCAGGGTGGGCACAATGTGATCATAAAAATTCGTAAATGTGGAAGACAGGGGCAGAAGAGTAAGTGTAAGAGTGATGCAATGTGAGAAGGATTGAAAACAATTGCTGCTTTTGAATGTAGCCATAAACCACGGAATACATGCAGCCTCTAGAAGCTGGAAGGAAATGGATTATCCCGTAGAGCCTCCAGAAAGGAATGCAATCCTGACAGCAAGATCTGTCTAGACTCAACTTCCAAAACTGTAAGATATAATTTTTTTCTGTTTTAAGATGATAAGTTTGTGGTAACATGTTATAGCAGCCACGGGAAAGTAATACAATCACTAACAGGAAAGAAGAGTATCTTACGAATCAGCCACTTTGGTAGGCATTTTGTGTTATACATTTAATAAAGAAAATGATTTTTAAATGACTTCCCAATATCATAATATTCCTTTTAAAAATTTTAGCACACAATTAATTATAAAATACTGTTTGTGTAGTATTGTGTTAGGCAATTCTTGTATTGCTATAAAGAAATATCCGAGACTGGGTAATTTATGAAGAAAAGACATTTAATTGTTTTACATGGCAGTGATAACCCTTGGCTTCTGTGGAGGCCTCAGAGAGTTTTTACTCATGGCAGAAGCAAGAGCTTGTGTATTGTCATATGGCAAAAGCAGGAGCAAGAGAGAAAGTAGGAGGGTGATACCCACTTTTAAATGACCAGATCTCATGTGAACTCAAAGCAGGAGCTCACTTATTACCAAGGGGATAGCCCAAGTCATTCATGAGGGATTCATCCCTATGATTCAAACACTTCCCACCAAGCCTTACCTCCAACACTGGGGATTACATTTCAACATGAGATTAAGACAGGGACAAATATCCAAACTGTATCATTACAATAACCATAAAGACTTTAGAAAAATAAAATATATAAATATAAGCATAAAAATAAGATAAAATAATATATACTATCGTTTCAATGGTATACTCTATGAATGCATATAGAGAAGGTTGGGAAAATAGCGTGAAACATAAATTTTATAGTGCAGGTGAAATGAAAGTTTTTAAATTGCATGTATTTTCATTGTTAAATCACATTGTTCTTACTATTTGTAAAATCAGTATAAAAATCAACCAGTGGGCACCTCAGGGAGCTAAGCCTTCATATAGCCACCTGACATCAATAAGGCAGAATTAGGTGGTGCATGATGGGTTAGACAATACTCTGTATTTCCTTTCCCTACTGTTAGTTTAGCTCAGTGGTGAGCCTCGCTTCCACCCCAAGCCAGTATCAACAAGGTAGAACGACATGGTGGTTCAAGTGAAGGTAGCTGTCACTCCACATTTCCTCTCCACTCTATTCTGCCTCACTCCACTCCTGGTATGACAGTCCCAGTAAAGTGTTGAACTTTTACCTACCCAAACAGCAACAAGACAATGAGGGTTAGTCCTTTACTTACTATCTTCCTGGTGATGGAGGGCCCAGTGTGAAGCTAAACCTATATTTCAACCTGAATACAATGAGGAGGTGCAAATTGGTGTTTTCTTTCTCTGAGAAAGCATCAGCAGGGCTGAGGGAGAGATGAAGTTTCACATCTGCTGCAATGAGGCAGTGTGACTGAGTACTCTTGCTAGGGTGTGTGTGGGACACAGTGGAAAGCTAAATATATACACCCACCTGGCCCATTCACTATACCCTAGGGAACATCCAGCTGAAAAAAAAAGATTAAATAGGATCCAGAGTCTTATAAGAACTAAAATGTCAAGAATATAATTGAGAATGCATTCATCATAACAAGAAACAGGAAAATCACAACATGAATGAGAAAAAATATCAACAGACACAAAGTGAGATGAGCCAGATTTAGAATGACCTTACAAGGATTTTTATAATACAGTAAGCACAATCATTAACAATCAATTATGACTTCTCTTGAAACAAATACAAAATAGAAAATTCCAGTAAGAGGTAAAAGTTATAAAATGGAACCAAATGAAAAAATATAGACCTTAAAAATAATAGATGATTTAATATATGTTGTGTTGAAGTTATTTTTGCACCACACACATGCTAAAGGTTATACTGTATTTTACCATTTGGTTCTATCTTTTCAAGGGAAAATTCTAGCAAAATGAAGTCAATGGTCCTGGATTTTTGCTGTTAGTGCTTGTTAATACATTTTTGAAAAGCACAGTATGTTTAGAACACAAAATTTCCTTTCTGGTACATTAAACTAGCTCTTTCCACACTGTCTCCATCTCACTAAATGGTAATTCTATTCATCTGTTTGCTCATGCCAAAAACTTTGGGGATATCTTGATATCTTACATTCTCTTGTAATCACCAGATATGTTCTTCCTGCCCACTGCATAGACAAAACCAATTCACTGAGATCATGGCATTACAGTAAAGACAGTTTAATTGACACAAGGCCAGCCAGCCACACAGGAGCTGGAATAATCATTCAAATTATTATCCCCAAAGGCTCAGAAGTTAGAGTTTTTCAAAGATAATTTGATGCACAGGGGACTAGGGAATGGGTGCTGCCGATTGGTTGGAATCCAATCATATATATTTGGAAAATGGTTCTTGTGCACTGAATCTGCCTCTGGGTGGGGGGGCCCACAGAACTAGTTGAGTCATGAGTCATAAATCATAAATCCAGGTAGGGTCAGTCAGTTACCAGAATGCAAAAGTCTGAAAAACATCTTAAAAGACAAATCTTAGGTTCTACGATAGTGATGTTAGCTATAGGAACAACTGAGGAAGTCACACATCTTGTTACTTCTGGCCTTGACTCCTGAGAAGTAAGAGATTATAGAAACTATGCCTATATCTTAGTGGGATTCAGGATTCTTCCATAATTCTAATCTTATGACCTTTCATTAGTCCTACAAAAGCTGTTTTAGACCCCAAACATGGAGGAGATCAGTTTTAGGGAGGGACTATTATCATCCTTGTTTTAAAGTTAAACTATAAACTAAATTCCTGCCATAGTCAGCTTGGCCTAAACCCAGGAATGAGCAAAGACATGTAACCTTGTAACCTTGCTTCTAACTATAAGGTTAGAAGCAAGATGAAGTCAGCCATACTAAATTTCTCTCACTGTCATAATCTTACGAAGGTGGTATCATCTTACTTCCAATATACACCCAAGTGCAGTAGCTCTACCTTTAAAACAACTTATTCTCACTTCTCTTTCTGCCACTTGTGCATCTAAGCCCTCACCTTCTCTGACCAGCTTTTCTAACATTGTTCCTAATATGATTCAAGTGTACTGTAATAACAAATCCTCTTACGATCAGTGAGGGCTGAAGAAATTAGAGAAACTGGGAACAATTCCTGATGCTGAGTGGTCTCTTTTGTCTTCCTAATGTATGGCATAGGCACTCTTAATTTCTATATGAGCTTCCTAGAATGAGAAAGATTGGAGAGAAGTGGTTTAAGCTATTGAAGCAAACTGCAATAGTTTTCTGTTCTATCCCCTCCCTTCCTTCAATATATTTTGCACAGAGAAAATAAGTGATTAAAAGATAGCTAGATAGATATTCATATCTATCTCTATATCCATAGCTATCTATCTATCTATCTATCTATCATCTCCATCTCAGGTAATATCTATACCTACTCAAACATTTCTAAAGCTTACTGCCAGTTGTGGCCATTTAAAATTTGGCTCAATGTCAACACTGTTAGTGACACACACACACACACACACACACACATAAGGGTCTAAAAAGGTTTCTCACATAGGATATTTTTTCAATAAAGTGGGGCCACTCCCAAGGGAAGCTGAAAATGGCTTGAGGGAGCAAAGCAAGGCTAGCTTGAAGCTTTCACTGTGGTTAGACAGTTGGGTTGGGATGAGAGTTTCCACTTTGGGGTAGAAGCATATGTAACTTAAACTTCCTGCTGGCACCAAAGGAGGGAGGACTAGGGTATTCTCCTCAGCTTACTCAGATATGAGGCAGAAAAGAAAAAGGAAGGGGTGAAGCTTGAAAGCTCTCAGCCATCAAACATCAAAAACTGAGTCAGTCTCTTCATTACATCATCTTAGTGAAAGCACGCTCCAGTCTCTATACCATGGCCTAGAATTCCCTCCCTTCTACATCTCTGAACTACTTTTACCTTCCTCATTACCCATTCTGCTTCACAATTGCCCCCTTTTCTTCCAAGAACCCAAGCAAATGCCCAGTACCTAGACTATTGGTTGGTAAATATTTGTTGTGTTAAGCAACACAATTTTTTTTCTAATGGTTTAAAGTCATTCATTGTACCTATTCTTCTTTCAAACAAAATGAGATTCTTATGAAATTAATTACTTATGAAAATGTATGAAACGTGTATCTACCACTTTTCTTATTGTGGGGGCTGAAGCTATTGAAATTTCCTTTGCAAAATTATGACTGAGATAGTGAAAGAGATCTAACCTAACCAACTCCATCTTGGTTCTAAACCTTAAGCTATCCTTGTTTCTTCCTGGACGTAGGCTGAACTAACTTTGAGAGGGACTTAGTTTAAAGTTTAAAACAAAGACAATAAAAGCCTTTTCCCAAAAGGAACCTGGAGACTAGACTGCTTTTGTAGGACTAACAAGATAGCTGCAAGATTAGAAATTATGGCATAAGAGTCATGCAGCTGGAAGCTACAAGATTCTGACCCTCCCTAAACTGCTCCCAAGATCAATGCTTGAGATATTTTGCAGACCCTGCAATGGATGTATCAGCTGTCACTGCCCAGATTGATTAACTGGCTCATTTGATCTTGTGGCCCCCACCCAGGAACTGACTCAGTGCAAGAGGACAGCTTCAATTCCCTATGATTTCATCTTCTACCTAACCAAGCAGAACTCCTGGCTCACCAGATTCCCCTCACCCACCAACTTGTTCTTAAAAACTCTGTTCCCTGAATGCTCAGGAAGGCAGATTGGAGTAATAATAAAACTCTGGCCTCCTGCACAGCTGGCTCTGCCTGAATTACTCTTTCTTTAATGCAATTCCCCTGTCTTGATAAATTGGCTCTGTCTAGGCAGCAGGCAAGGTGAAACCCTTGGGTGGTTACACTTTTGACTTCCTAAAGTTTTGCTGAAAAGCACTGACATGAGGCAAATTGAATAATAGCAGAAAAGACATACCAATTTATTTAATGGGTATACTTAGAATGAAGACCTTCAGAATGAAGACCCAAACTCCCAATGAGGAACAGAAGCTTATATACCACCTTGAGGTTACAGAAAGAATGGGGGCTTGGATCCTGGTAAAACAGAATATGGGAAGGGAGAGAAGAGGAATTCTGTTGAAGGGCCATAAATGATTACTATCTAACAGAAACTGACTTGTAAATAGCTCTCTTTAGATTTGAAATGATCCTCAGAAATAGTCATTATCCTGAAAACAGGTCTGTTCAAGTGTGGTTACATTTGTGATCTTCTTTCTTGTAATGAAAAATAAGACAAAAGGGAGGGAAATAAGAATAATTTTTCTCCTTGGTGGGTCAGTTCTCCCTTTATGTAGATGGGGAAAAGTTTCTTTTGTCACTTATTGATCTCTTAGGATTTTTCATTTAAAATACTCATTATACCAGGGAGACATATTTTGGGTGAAATATTTTGATTTCCTTCATTATTAATGACCTCTGGACACTTAATTTCAACCTTTTTATTAAGTAAAATTAATGATGAATCATTTTACTTTAATAATAAATCAGTTTATTTTAATAGTCAGTTTAATAATAATTACAAGAAATAGTATATTTTACCAGTTTCTAAACACCCATTTATTTTTTGCTCTGTACTTCTTACAATCCAGCTAGTTTCTCCCTTAAGTAATCCTCTATTGGCTCTTTAGTAACATCTATCTAGACAAAAACAAAAACAAAAAAACTCTTGATTTGTATGCATTATTAAAATAGATTTAGCCTAGAGCTGTTTCCTTACATATTTTAAGTTCAGCCTAAAGTTTTTTCTGTGCATGGTGAATTGTATCCTAACTGGATGTGTAAACAGACTGTAACCTCCTCATTCCAGTCACCAAGTTTTGGCCAATCAAAGGCAGCCAACTGTCCAAATTGTGTTCAAATAAGGCAAACGCTGAACTGTAACCAATCTGGCTATGTCGGTACCTCACTTCCGTTTTTTGTACATCACCTTCCTTTTTCTGTCCATAAATTGTCTTCCACCATATGGCTGTGCTGGAGCATCTCTGGGCCTCCTCTGGCTTTGGAAGCTGCAGAATTTGAGAATCATTCTTTGCTCAATTAAACTTGTTAAATTTAACTTGTCTATGTTTTTGTCTTTTAACAGATGAAGTCAGAAGTGTGATCTGAAATAGAGCTTCTAGCGACCTGCAGGAGCATTGAGTGACCAAGTGGGATGCCTGGAGTGTATTGTATCCATTGCGCTCTCACAGCCGCTGGGAATTGTGGCAAGTTCTCTCTGGGATTCTGAAGCACGACAGATTTGTGTTTTGAGCTATCCAAGTTTATTTGAACGAAATTTTTGATCCAAACTTTCTTCAGAAGTCTCAACAGAAAATGAACTGGGTCCAGAATTAGATTCAATCTATACACTAAAAATAAAATTCTAAGGCCCCCAACCAACTGAATGGATCCCTTCTCTCAGCCAAGGGCATTTTAAAGTTAACCTGAAAAAAACAGGGGTTCCATATACCTCATTATACTCTCCTCCCTTTGGAATTCAGGCACAACTGACCAGCGTTAACATTAAAACAAAGATCTAAAACTGGCAAAACAGACTCTTTGTAGCAATAAGATACCAAATTCCAATCTGACCTACTATAGACTCACATGACAGATAACAGGCCCTGAAAGAAATGAAAGCATTTTATCCAAAAATATTTTTCCATGACATATTTTAAAATGGCTTTGCAAAGCTGTCTTGTGTGGGGGGGAAACTTACAGTCTGTAGAGAATCTCCTTCCCTTACTAGGTCTTTTCAGGAGAGTCTAGCAACTTTTAGTGTCTGATAAGAAGACCTTTAACATCTATTGTCTCTGAAGCCTGCTAATTAGAGGCTTCATCTGCATAACAAGAAGTTTGGTTTCCACAGTCTCTTTTATCTTGACCCCACGCATTTTTTTTTTCTGCTAACTTCAACTCTTTAGCCAAAATTAAACTCTTTCAACCAACTGCCAGTCAGGAAATCTTTGAGTCCACCTATGGCCTGGAAGCCCCCATTTTGAGATGGCCTGCCTTTCCAGACTAAATCAGTGTACACCTTACATATATTAATTGATATTTGCCGATAACTTCTGCCCTCCTAAAATGTATAAAATCAAGCTGTGACCCCAACACTTGGGCCATGTTCCCAGGACCTTGTGAGGCTTTGTCGTGGGCATGTCCTTAACCTTGGCAAAATAAACTTCTAAATTAATTGAGACTTGTCTCAGATATTTTTTGGCTTAAAGATCCTAAAAATAACTGGCTTGGATCCAGTTAGAAACCCCTTATGTCTGACTGGGTCAGATTAAAAACCAATAGTAAATGGTAACATTGCAGGAGGTGCAAACTTTAGCATTTAGAAATTTGCAGAGATTTTTGTATTCTAACTCCTTTCTTTCTTGTGTGCTTATATGAGGAAAGACATCGGCTAAGTTGATTTAGGGGATATGAGAGTCAAAGCAAAGATTCAAGATAAAAATGAGATCTTTACTTTCTTAAGAACTAAGTAATCTACCTTCTGGCTGTGTCTACATTTACATGTATAAGTATTAGCCCAGAATTAGCAAATGCTTATAGAAATGGCAAAATCTTACTAAATGTAATGTAAAATACAATGTAACATTCCAAATGAATAATACTGCACTTTAAAAAGTGCATTTGAAAATGAAAGCTCCTGAATTAATCTCATCTGGTGAGGTCTATTAATGTCCAGAAACTTCTAAAAAATTTTCAATATTTTATTATTATTTTAAAAAGGACTCTTTATAAAAGGCAAATAAAAGATTTAAGTGACTAGTAGATAAGAAAAATTAAATCCTCCAACCTTTTGGCTTAGTTACTACCTAACTTTGAAGGCACAAAGGAATCTCTTCTAGATAGATAGAGTGTTTATGAAAGATAGGCCCTCAGGTAAAGTAGACTTGCTTCTTTTTCAGATCTATCTGTCCTGGGTCCAGGCAGAGAGAATGCTTTATTTGCCCTATTCCTTAATGGGCTTCATCCCGAACATAGTGATTTTAGCTAGAAACCATAGTTAAATTGAAAGGTTCACCTATGGAACTAAAATACAGCTTTCTGGTATTTAACTAGCTATCTTGGAATTCTTTTGTAAAAGAAATTACATCTTGGTATGGTTTGGCTGTGTCCCCATCCAAATTTCATCTTGAACTGTAGTGCCCATAATCCCCATGTGTTGTGGGAGTAACCCAGTAGGAGGTAATAGAATCATGGGAGCAGTTACTTGCATGCTGTTCTCATGAGTGAGTTCTCATGAGATCTGATGGTTTTATAAGGATCTTTTCCCTGCTTTGTTCTGCACTTCTCCTTCCTGCCACCATGTGAAGAAGGATGTGTTTGTTTCCTCTTCTGCAATGATTGAAAGTTTCCTGAGACCTCCCCAGCCCTGCGACACTGTGAGTCAATTAATCCTGTTTGGTTTATAAATTGCCTAGTCTCAAGTATGTCCTTATAGCAGTGTGAGAACACACCAACACAGTAAATTTGTACCAGGAGTAGGGCACTGCTATAAAGATACCCAAAAATGTGGAAGCAACTTTGGAACAGGGTAACAGGCAGAGGTTGAAAGAGTTTGGAGGGCTCAGAAGAAGATAAAAAAAGTAGAAAGTTTGGAACTTCATAGAGACTTGGAGGGCTCAGAAGACAGAAAGATGTGGAATGTCCTAGAGACTTGTTGAATGGCTTTGACCAAAATCTTGATAGTGATATGGTCAATAAAGTCCAGGCTGATGTCATCTCAGATGGAGATGGGGAACTTGTTGGGAAATGGGGTAAAGGTCACTCCTGCTATGCAAAGAGACTGGTGGCATTTTGCCTCTATCCTAGATATCTGTGGAACTTTGAACTTGAAAGAGATGATTTAGAGTATCTGGCAGAAGAAATTTCTAAGCGGCAAAGAGTTCAAAGGAAGCAGAGCATAAAAGTTTAAAAATTTGCAGTCTGATGATGCACTAGAAAAGGAAACCCCTTTTTCTGGGGAGAAATTCAAGCTGGATGCAGAAATTTGCATAAGTTATGAGGAGCCCAAATGTTAATCACCAAGACAATGGAAAAAAATGTCTTCAGGGCATGTTAGAGACCTTCATGGTGGCCCCTCCCCTCACAGGCCCAGAGGCCAAGGAGGAAAATATGGTTTACTGGGCAAGGCCTGGGGACCCTTGCTTTGTGCACAGAAATCAAGAATTAAGGTTTGGGAACCTCCACCTTGATTTCAGATGATTTATGGAAATGCCTGGGTGTCTGAGCAGAAGTCTGCTTCAGGGGAGGAGCCCTCATAAAGAATGTCTGCTAGGGCAGTGCGGAAGGGAAATATGGGGTTGGGTCTCACATACAGAGTTCCCACTGGGGCACTGCCTAGTGGACCAGTGAGAAGAGGGCCACCATCCTCCAGACCCCATAATGGTAGATCCACCAACACTTGCACAGTGTACCTGGAAAAGTCACAGACACTCAACACCAGCCTGTGAAGGCAGCTGGGAAGGGAGCTGTACCTGGCAAAGCCCAAGACTATGGGAGCCCATATCTTGCATCATGACCTGGATGCAAGACATGGAGTCAACAGAGATCATTTCAGAGCTTTAAGATTTGACTGCTCCAGTGGATTTTGGACTTGAATGGACTTTGTTTTGGCTAATTTCTCCCATTTGGAATGGGTGTATTTACCAAATGCCTGTACCTGCATTGTATCTAGGAAGTAGCTAACTTGCTTTTGATTTTATAGGCTCGTAGGCAGAAGGGACTTGCTTTGTCTCAGATGAAATTTTGGACTTGGACTTTTGAGTTACTGTTGGAATGAGTTAAGACTTTGGGGGACTGCTGGGAAGGAATGATTGTATTTTGAAATAGGATGAGGGCGTGAGATTTGGGAGAAGCCAGGGGTTAAATTATATGGTTGGCTGCATCCCCACCCAAATCTCATCTTGATTGTAGTTCACATAACCACCTGTGGTGGGAGGGACCCATCAGGAAGTAATTTAATCATGGGAGCAGTTACCCTCATGCTGTTCTTTTGATAGTGAGTGAGTTCTCATGAGATCCGATGGTTTCATAAGGGACTTTCCTCCCTTTGCTCTGAACTTCTTGGTGCCACAATGTGAAGAAGGACATGTTTGCTTCCCATTCCACCATGACCGTAAGTTTTTTGAGGACTCCCCAGCCCTGCAGAACAGTCAGTCAATTAAACCTCTTTCCTTTAGAAATTTTCCAGTCTTAAGTATGTCCTCATAGCAGCATGAGAACAAACTAATACACATCTCTAAAGGAAATCTCCATATGTTAGGTGCCTTTCTGTGTACATTAGAAACTCTTCTTACCATTATTTTAAATTTACACAAGTCATACCTTAGTTTAAGGTGCTTTACTGGCCATCTTGCTTTAACTGTACTTTTACTTATGCCATTTTTTCTTTGGCTTGAGCAAAAGATGCAATATTCAGGCTGTATTAGTCTGTTCTCATGCTGCTAATAAAGACATACCTGACACTGGGTAATTTATAAAGAAAAGAGGTTTAATTGACACACAGTTCCACATGGTTGGGGAGGCCTCACAATCATGGCAGAAGGCAAAGAAGAAGGAAAGTCACATTTTGCATGGCAGCAGGCAAGAGAGAGCTTTTGCGGGGGAATGCCCCTTTATAAAGCTATTAGCTTTCATGAGACTTACTGATTATCACTAGAACAGCATGGGAAAGACCTGCCCCCACAATTCAATTATCTCCCACCAAGTCTCTCCTATAACATGCAGGAATTGTGGGAGCTATAATTCAATATGAAATTTGTGTGGGGACACAGCCAAACCATATCATAGGCCTTAAATGTTAGCTCTTTGCTTTTGAAATATAAATTTTCTTGTTTCACCTAAGAATTGTCCCTTTAGAAATGCACATTTGTTGCGTAGTTAACAATTACTGAGGGCAACGAAACAGGTAATTAAAGAATTAAGAGTCTGAATGGGGGAAAAATTATCTAAAAGCCAGCAAATTGGAATCCTTTATGAAAGCTATATTTTCTGTTCTTATGTTTGTATGTCTATATGTATTATGTGTATGGGATAATATTCTGTAAATGAAGCTAGTTTAAAAATTGCTAATAAAATAGAAATGACTTTAAAATTATCATTTATATATAATTTGACATGTTCTTGATTTGGCTATTAGCTTTTGTTTTTTATTTTGAGCCTCTAGATTTGGAGGCCTGGATAGGTAGTTGTAGTGAGGTCTGGAGACATGTTCTCAGTGCCTAGGCCAGCAGCTAAAAGTCAGAGTCAAGTCCAATATAGCCCCTTCTTCACACCCAAGCTTTGCCTCCAGGCTAATCTGGTAGGAATATATATACATTTTTTATATATAAATTTTATATATAAATTTATTTAAATTTATATAAATTTTTATATAAAAATATATAAATATGCACACATATTTGTATACATGTATATATATACACATGCACACACATATGTATATACATGTAGATGCTTATGTATGTATGTATATATGTATACATGTATATATGTATGGACTCTGGCTAAGCAGCATACTCCATATTCTCCTCCTGATAATATTATCCTCCTTCTGATAGTCATAATAGCAATCTCCATTGTGGGTTATATTCTCCCACAAGTTTTAAATGTTTGCATGCAGCCATGTCTAGAATATTAAATGATCTCTTGTCAACTAGAATGACAAAAACTCTAAGAAATATATGACCATGAGGATGCAATTATCTATGTTTGGTATGCCGAGGGCAGAAACCCAAAATGATGGTAACTGACAATGTGCTAAACCCCTCAGTTTTGGTCACTCTCACTTGAGTAAGAACTTAACCAAACGGTGGGAATTTTTTTAGACATATTTGTGGGAAGCCATTGTTTAAGACTGAGTGTGTGCACTAGGCCCCAACAGAGCAGAACAAACCAAAATGAAGTCATTCATGCTGAATGTGACGTAATCAAACTAAAACTTGAAGGTAAAAGATCCTAAAACAGAGCATGTTTTGTTTTTCTACTCAAAAGAGGTGATTCCAGCACAAGAAGGTCCCATCTAGTCTAGTCTTTTAAAAAAATAATAGCCTGGAGTCCTAGTTTCCACCTTATAAAAGCCAGTTTTGCTATTTATCGGCAATGATTTGACACCAAATAAGAAAATTTACAATGGTGACAGTGACGTCAATGCCTAAAATTTTGATCCTCTCTCAACATTGAGAGGATGACCAAAAAGGAGGATGTTAAACTAAGTTTAGCCTAAAGTTATGTTCTTACATATGTAAAGTTCAGCCTAAATATTACTCCGTACATAGTGAACTGTAGCCTAACTGCACATGTAAGCTGACTGTAACTTACTCTTGTGCCAATCACTGAGTTTTGGCCAATTAAAGGCAGCCAACTGTTTAAACAGTGTTCAAATAAGGCAAACACTGAGCAATACCAAATCCGTTTCTGTACCTCACTTCCGTTATTTTAGATGTTATTTTCATTTTTCTGTCTATAAATATTCCACCACTTTGCAATGCTGGAGGTTCTCTGAGCTATTCTGACTTGAGAGGCCAATCAATTTTCAGATAGTTCTTTGCTTAATTTAACATTGTTAAATTTAATTTTTCTACATAGTTTTTCATTTAATAGTATGAATTCAAAAAGCTTACCTATTTTTTTAATACACTGTTTTGTGACAGTAATTTTCTGTAAATGTTTTGAAAGGATACTCTTATCTTCTGCCATTTGTCATTTCTGGTGAGAGGAGGGCTTGTCTAATTATTGCTCATTTGTGGGTAATCCATCTTTTTCCTATGTCTGATGGTTCATTAAGGAAAGAATAGATGTAGATCTGTTTATTTATTTGCTTTTAATCCAGATACACTTTGAGTGAGTTTGTTTGTTGTAAAGGTCAGTGTTGGTCTATTATCATACTACTCTGTCTAAAATTTTCAGTTGCTGACCGCTGGAGCTCTGAGTCCAGATCAGATTGTATTTTGGTAAGCTATGGCTTCTGTGCACTTGTATGGTTTAGAATATGGCATATTCCGTCTATGAGACAGTGAACAGGCCTCTGCAGGCCCCAGCCATCAGGCTCTGTCTATCTCTTCTCATCTCCCGGGGTATGAAATTTTAAGTAGCCTGTGGATCCAGAGATAGGTAACAATTTTTTAGTCTCTTCCCAGTCCCAAGTTTTATGCAGTGAGCACAGCTCTAGTCAATTTTCTTATTTTCTTAGAGTACTTTTCATTTCTGACTCCATCAGAGTTTAATCCATGTCCTGCTCTGCAGGCTTCCACACCTAGATTCCAGCACACATGCAGACTCAACCCTGATCACTGTTTTTGTGTTGCCTTTCCAACTAGTCATTTCTGGGAATACAGAACAGCAATCTCTCTCTCTCTTTCTTTTTTTAGTAAACATTTTTTAAAAGTGTGAAAGACAGATAAGAGCACATACAATCAATTTACAGCTTGATAAATCATCTCAAAGTGAAGACACACAAATAACTACAAACCAGATCATAAAATGGAATACTATCAGTATCCCAGAAACTCTTCTCATGCTCCTGCCTAGTTACAAATCACATCCCCCACCCCAAAAGATCCTAACTTCTTCCAACTAAGGCAATAAAAAAGGCTATGACTTTTCAATTTTCTCTTTTCACATTTTATTTATTAATGCTATGAGTTTGCAGCAGAGGTAAGAGGGAGGCAAGGCTTAAAGTAAGAGCAATGATGATATCTCTTTAGAAAGTGGATCCAGATGAACATTTCTTAGACAATTCTTGCCTTTGGCGCCCCCTACTGGAAGATTTATGACAAAGCCCCTTTCCTCTTGTCTGTGTGCTTTCACTGATGTCATGTTACTCTGGAACCAGCCTCTGATAATTACAGCCAGTAAGAATAACATTCACTGCTTCTGTGCTTATATGGATTGAAAATATCAGGTTTAGGAGTATGTACATGAATGTGAATAATAATAATATAACGGACTACTAAGTGCTCACACATTCTTTTAATTTTACCATAAAACTTCTTTGGCCTAATTCTCATAGATAATATAGAGTTGGGGAGATTGATTTTAGTCTTACGTGCGTTTCTTAGGTTAGCCCTGTCAGTCTAAACTGATGCCATTTCTGTCTTCCAGATTCCTATTAAAATAAGTGACTTGGGACATTGCACATGTGTCTGTATGTTTTTTAAATGAAATCTAAAACTGGTAAAAATTATTTTGGTTTGACCTTTTTCTATGTAAACCCTAAATGGGGCTCCTGAGAAGTGTCAGGTGAACTTGGCCCAAGTTTCAGGGGAACTCACTCCCTCCCAAAGGATATAAAGAAAAGATTTATGACTCCAGGTGAAACGCATAAGCAAGCTGGTGACTATAGATGATTTTAGCTTTGGGTTTCTGGTTCATTGGGAGTCTAAAATGAAACTTGGCCAATGCAAGGGGCATGCTTCTATAAATGAAGAGAAAGGTCTTGCAGAATCTGTGCAAAATGGGCTTCAGTCTGTGACTGTCTATTCACATACACCATTTCTCCAAAGACCTTAGAGTAAACTTGGAGAAAGTAGGCTGTATTTTTATCTTGAGCTCAAATGTTGTCAATGACGTTTTATTAACAGTTTGGAATTCCCTATTTCCTCAATTAAAACAAATCTTGATAACATTTTGCTTTACTTGCAAGTGTGACTGAAACACTAGCCCTGAAATGGTCGTGGTCTGTATTCCAATATGCTCTCCAGCATTCTGAACAGGAAATCAAGTCATGTCTGTCTGTATATCCCTCACCACGTACATAATTCATTAAGGAATTAGAGCTCTGAGTTTTTGGAGAATTTTTTTCCTGCGATGGAATTTTTAATATGTAAGCTAAATCAGGGTGTCTGCTTGTGATTTAAAAGCCCCCAAATTGAAGACTTTTGCAGGTGCATGTTGGCATATGGGTGGGATCTAGACCATGGACTAGCTCGCATTTCAACACCAAAGTAGAAAATGGGTGTGGAATGAATCCGCTCTTGCCCCGTTAACAACTGGCCTCAGGGGCACCATCTGGAATTCTCATAGGTATTTTGCGAATAAAATTGCAGTAGTCATTCCACCATTGGCTGTAGTACTTCTGGGCTAAGAACTGCAACAAAGTCATTGAAAGAACAGTCTTCTCATTGATTAAAAAGCCCGAGTATGTTTCTCCTCCAATTTATGAGGATTATGCAAAACTATAGACATTTGCTCTACCCTCTGTTTCTAATTTAGTGTAGTATAGTGCTTGATTGTCTCCTGTCATGTAAGAAAATAGAAGTGAGCAGTTCTAACAAAGATCATCCCCCTTTAGTCGACCCCTGATACTGCTAGTCTTGCTTTGCTCACGTCCATGGTGTCAGAGGTCTCATAATACATAGGAAAGTCAATAGAACTTAAAAATGGTCAAGATACGGGTTTTCTCCTCCATCACAGTGAAGGCAATTGGTGTATTATAAAGCTGATTTAAGGCAGTATTTAGCACTCTGTAGTTTTCTATATTCTTTTTTCTTAAAAGAATAAGGTTCTCAGTAGTTCAGATCAATTGATTTGAGTGAGATAAAGCACCTGAGGAATATTAAGAAACAGCTGACATCTTCAGAGAAACAAATGAAATAGAGAGAGGCTTCTGAATGCTTAGATAACTTGATCTTGCTGAAGAAAGAGGGTCTTACATTTGAAGAGATAAATTAGGAAGTATTTTCTCAGCCCCATGATAACGTGACAAGGCACACATACTACTTGGGAGCTCATCATTACCACGACGTTAGCACTAATACATACCGAATGCTTCAAGAAGCACTTTCTTTCTTCAACGAAGATCCAAGGACCCTGAACCCAGAGTAAATGACACATAAGAAAAGAGCATGGGAACAAACCCTTACTCTCAGGAAATCAAGTTCTCATTTATAAATAAAGGTAGCTGTTTTCTTTTATGGAAAGGCAAAGTCTTCATTTCTTTCAAGAAATGGAGAAATGTTTTAATATTTCAGTCACAGTGTTAGGCTCTGGACATATAAAAGCGAGCTGGATACCTGGTGTCATTAGCCTTATGGAGTTGGCAACCTAATGCAAGGTACCAATAAGTAAACATTAGGAATGATTTGATGATCTAAATCATCAGAGTGCTCGGAGAGACTGAAACAGAAGTGGTAATGGTCAGAAGAGGCCACTCTGAAGAAGTGATATCTATACAGATAATGGAAAAAAAAATGAGATCTTAGCTTTTCAAAAAGCAGAGACAGAGAAACTCAAGGCAGGTCAGGATGTGCTAAGGCCCTGGGGCAAGAAAAACTGCCATTTGTTCAAGTAATTGAAGAGCATTGGGCAAGAGGTAAAACTGGGCAGGAAGGCAGAGGATGCACGAAATAAAAGATCCACTGAAATTAGCATGTGCCAGGGGATTGTAAAGATGTTCAAGTCTGAATAATTTTAACCTGAGAAGACAGCAAGAGGAAAACTGTTTCTTTATGACAAGAAAACTTGTATATTGGGCAGAAGATCATTTCTAATAGTCCTGTATATTTGTATAGAGGTTTTGAATTGGCAAATATTTTTCACAAGTGTTCTTTCCAGTTCTACAAAATGTTCCTAAGTGAAGAGGATTTAGGTTTATGGTCAATTTCTCAAAAGAGATATTAATACAATCCTTGAATATACAGGAAAATCGATGCCAATTAATCTAGATTAAAGGTTAGGCAACTTCTATTGAAAAAGCTCTCATGATGGCTGTTGACCCGATTTTGAAACATGACCAAATCTAAGTAGGATCTAAAATCTGTTTTTACCTGGTATTCTCTAAATCAACACATGGGATGAAATTCAAGTTATATGAAGTTCAGGAACAGTCAAAACTAATAGTGGATGCCGCTGGTAGTTAATGTTTGATTGGAAATGGGAATACAGAAATATGCTAGGTTGTTGGTAATTTCCTATACACATAAAAAAAATAAATGAAATAGTTGTGTTTGGATTCCCAGGAGATTTTAATTCGTGGTCAGATTTGAAAATCACAGTTATTAATAGAATATCTTGATCAACCAGATTTTACTTGGTGTCATAAAGAAAAACAACAAATCACAAAATTGATAATTGTGACAGTTCTAGCTTCAACCCCCTGTGCTAAAAAGGAGCTGTTTCTCACAAGCATCCTTGTAATTGTAATATTGAAGAGATATTGATGTAAACTTTTACTATAGTTGTAATTATGCCCTGAAATGAAACTTTAAGTCATAAGAAATAATTGATGTGATGCTGATATTGAATACATGGAAAATAACTACCAGGCATTTAGAAATTAAGATTTGTTCATTTTTAAATGAAAATATGTTTCATTCATCTGTATTGATTTATTTACATTTATTACCTGTCACATTGGAAGTTGTGAGAAGTACAAAATATCCTGAACAAGGAGAGCTCACAAACTACTTGGAGAATTTAGCTATGTCTTCATATGACACTTGCAATAATTGTCAAAATGAAGAGTAATAGATCTCAAATATCCACTAGAAATCTGTTAATATTGGGACTATGGTTTAGTTACTTAAAATGTTTTATAATATAACGGAACATTGTCATTCACTTTTATATGCCTGATCAGTATATTTTCAATCTTTCCTAATTCCTTTTTAATACCAACTAACCTTTTTTAAAAAAATCACTCCCACTATTTAATGGTGATACATCCCACTTCTTAAAAGTATTATAGCATATATTGTTTAGACTAGAACTATAAATTTGGAGAAAATAGTACAAAAATCTAAAATCCATATTTGGACCAGAAATTTTATGGACTGCATTTTTTGTGTATGTCTGCCTTTAGGTTCATTTGCCTGTGTTCTACCTTGCTGACTTTTATTCAGAAAATTTTCAAACACTAATGCTTCATTAATTACTCATTCCAGAACCCACAGAAGTCCTGGTTGAATTCTAAACAACTAATAGAGACAAGAAAGAAAGGAGTCATGTAAGACATGTTTAAAATGCTTTTAAATGCAGGTTGCAAAACAAATTCGTTCCTCCAGTGTAAACCTCAAAGTGCTTCATCTGTAGGCTTTTGTGGTCTCTACTCTTCTGAAATAGCAGGAAATGTTTTAAGAATTACAGTGAGCAAATTGTAAAGGGAAATACGGTAGTACATTACCAGCTGAGTCCTTAAATAAAACATTCCTTTCTTAATGTAGTCCTGATGCTGCGCCATCTTCTATTAGTTAGGGCCACTGTATTGCCATAGGCAAGCATCAAATATACAGTAGTTTGATAGTGGTAATACATACAGCAATAGAACCAAAATGCATTTATGACAGGGGCAAAAAACACATACACTGCATTTACCTTCAGGCATCTTTTTGGTTTCCCTTGAACAAATTAAAACAGAGACTAATTTCAATATTGTGTCTTTATCTCTTTTGCATTCTTTAAAAAGTTCTAACTTTTCTAAAAGCTGATGTTAGTTTATTTATTGTACCAAACTTGGCAAAGGAAATGTGGGTGCACGCATTATATCAATTTATTGTTATTTGTGGGACATGACAAGGATATGTGTTCACAAATTAAAGTGTTCCATGAGTAGATAGAAAAGAGCTTTAGGTAAAAAATACAAATTTTAAAATTTCTATCAGAAAAATAAAAATATTTTCAAAGTCTTCATATATTAATATTAAGATGAATGAACTCATCAAAGCTTCATCTCATCCAAGGACGTTGAGGGGTGGAGGGAGAAATGCTGAGTGGATAATTAGTGGGTACAAATATAAAGCCTGATTCAAGAAATAAGACACTTTCATAGATCAGTAGGGTGATTATAATTTACAATATTCTCTGGTATATTTCAACATAGCCAGAAGAGAACAAGTCAAATGATTCTAGCATAAAAAAAGAAAAGTATTTAAGGTGATTGATATTCCAAGTATACTGATTTGATCTTTACAAATTATATGAGTGTATTAAATTACATCACATGTGTCCCCAAAATATGTACATCTACTATGTAACAATAAGAAATAAAATTTAAAAAGGGAAAAAAATCCAAGAAAAAAATTTAACATCATTCTATGTGATGTTTGTGAAGATTATTTTCCTTTAAGAGTACTGTTTATCCTAGGCCAAATTTCCTGTGTAATTTTGACTAAGAATTAGAATCACAAACAACAAGTGCAGTAACCAATAAGAAGAGCTAAAAAGCAAATCCTCAAATTTGTATATATGTTTTGAGTATGTGTGACTGTATAGAAGATACAAAGTTAGTAATAAGCTTGAATTCAGATATGACCTGTGTTTAATAGTATAACCCATTATAAAACATTTGTTAAAAACCTGAGCCTTGGGGTGAGACTTCATTGGTTCAAGATTGTTCTCTACCACTTTACACATTCTTGGACTTCCAGGAAGTATTTAACCTACTAAGGCTTAATTTTATAATTTCAAAAGCTTGGATAATAATGTAATCTATATTGTTGGGTGGTATGACATTGTTATGAAGTAATTCATCCAAGGTATTCCACACGGTAGTTGCTTTCATATCACAGTTAGCTAATGTCAATTACTTGAAATCGTTAATGTATTTGGTGTATTTAGTTTCTATCTCACTTTATCGTAGTCTTTAGTCAAATTATTTTTTCTAATTCATGTGTGTTTGGGAGGATTTTGAAAGAAAAGATTAAAAATTCAGTTGTAACCAGTAGTTTCCTTATGAGGTACCATATTTAGTAAAGAAAAATAGTCAATCAAATGGACCATTTTGAATACTGGGAAGTTTGGCAATTTTTGTCCATTGGATTTTCTCATGTTTTCACTAGGCTGTCTGTTGCGTTGTATAATTTGGTGTAGAATGTAAATCTAGGAATTATTCTTCACCATTTCATGCAGCCTTATTTGTTAAACCTGCAGACATCTATAGATATTCTTCCTGAATAATATCTTCTTTGATCCTGTATACAATTATTTAAATTCAATTTTGATAAAATTTACATTTTACTTCTTCTCTCCCTCAAAAATATTTGCCTTGTTTGGCTGCTTTCCTCTATAATACTGTTACCTTTATTATCAGCAGCATAAATTAAGTACTTAGAATTATCCTTTATTGCTAGTTATAAATGCAATATGCCTTCTGCTATATCACAGTTTCCACATTTTACCTGTTTGAATTCATAGTACTTACAATCATTTCATGCATGTATTTGGCACTAAATAAAGATTTGGTATTAATAATAGATACGTGATTGTAATAATATATATTTGATGATAACTCTAAATTTTTAGACCAAGCATTAAGTTTATACAGCGTCTCAACTACAGCACTCAAAATCATAATAAATTTTAAGAATTTTAATTATGAGGAATTTCTCTGTATATTATGTAAATGATTGTGTTTGGAGGAGGACATATATATTTCTTGACATATTATGTGAGTGATTGTATTTGGAGGAGAACATATATACCTATTCATTTTATTTGGAAAGAGAGGCACTTTGGACTATTAGTTAAGACAAATAGCCACATTCATTAGCAAATAGTCACCTAATACAAAATTAGGAATGCATTTAAAATAGTGTCAGAGAGAAGAAAAAAGTGGAGTGCATCAGAAGTTTAACAAATCTGACTCAGAGATCTCAACTTCTTCTACATGTGGAATCCATCAAGCTGACTTTAGTGGCACTTGCAAACTTCCCTTTTCTGTAACTGTTCCTCATTAAACTCAGAGGGATCGAGAATAACTTTTTTCAGTAATTTATGACATTTGTGTCTATTTGCAACAGTTGTAAAAATACAGTATAACCAGGAAACATCATAAAACACTCATAAACCCTTCGAAAGGCAGCCAAAAAGCTAGACTTTCCACAGCAGTTAATGATACAAATGTGAGCGAATTATCCCTCAGCTGAGGCTATGTGAGATCTGTGAACTATGTAATGCCTTTCAGCAAATATTTAAGGCATAAAAATAAAAACAAAATCAGTTTTATATAAAAGAAAATTTCTCAATAATTCCACCAACTTCAAGTACCTTTTTGTATGGGAGAAGGACCCATAATAATGTAAAATATCTATTATTTTTATAATCTTTTAAAATAAAATTTTCTCTGAGAAGTTAGAAGTTACTTGCTTCTTAAAACCAATGAGCTCTGTTTATTATAGGTGTAAAGCGAATTGTTTTCCTAATAGAAAAATGCATACTAATATTCTATAGATGGACAATGCTATAAAAATTGCAAACATGGCAGATACCCATTTATAAAATTACTGATACAGGTATATATGCATATATCACTTCAGTTTAATTTTATTGTGAGTGATATATATTTTACAACTTCTTCAGTAATATCTGAAGGACTTTGGTGCTTTGAGAGTTCACATTTTTCTAGTTCCTTTTACTCCTCCATATGAAAATAATTCTAAAGTAATATTAGCAAAAAAAATTTTGCTACCCAATTGATGGTACCTGCTGAATTCAATTTATTTTCTATTTTCTGAGTTCCCAATGTGTCTTTGTATTTATTGGAATATGTGAGACCTTTCGTCTCCAAACCATACAAGAAATGCCTTAGAGTTGAATTGCAGTCATCAGACTAATCTTTTCCCCAGAAACTAAGCTGTTGAGAAGATTAAGAAGAGATGGAGTTTCATGGTTATGCTACTAGTTTGAATCATTCCTAGACTGAAAAGAACAAAAATTAGGTCACATTCTAGGTTTGCTTGACATCAGCCACACAATTCCTGATGCTACTATTGAATCTCTTGGGGATGCCTCCTTCTGAAATCCAAACATTGTCCAAACACAAAGATGGAACTCTTTTGGCACAGAGATGCTCTGTACTTCAGCCAAAAAATAAGTAAATAAATAAATAAATAAATAAGCAATAATCAGTTGGAAGAGTCACTTGCCAAACTACATTTATTCTAGATTTTCTTCCCAGGAGATCCAGAAAAATGAAATATTAGAGAAAAACATAAACACATTGTCATCTCTGATAGTCAGCTAAAGATAGTAAAACTAGTGATAAGATACAGCAAAATAAAGCAGAAACACTAAGGACAGTGAGTCTTACGTAGAGCTATGGACAATGAAATAAGTTTAGTGAACCTGCATGCCCTCCACAACTCACACTCAACAAACTCCTAGTCTTTGAGTGCTCACCTCTGATCATCTATCACTTAAGATTTTAAGAGCTAAATTGTAGAGTCAGAAAAAAAATAAAGAATGAGTGTATTTTAAAATGAGAAGTGGATTTAAAAAAAAGCAGAATAGTGGAGGTGAAGATTTGTCAGACTTGAAGACGTAGAAGAGATAGAAAAAGATTGAGGCAAAAAGATAATAATGTCAGTCTCCTTTATTCTTTAAATTGGAAGTGCTAAATGTAGGGGACCACGTCTTTGTGCATAATTATTTCATGATGCGTATCTGTATCAATCAGTCAATTAAATGCACTTACACACACATACGTGTAGGTGTGAATTTAAAGATGTGATTTTAAAGAAAAATCAAAATTTTCATAAATAGCAAAAACTAATTGAAAATGAGGATGGACACAGTCCAAATGTCCTCTGTCATCTCGGTGTCATTGTCCAGGCACCAGCAATGCAGAATATTGACATTACAGAAAGTAAACACATCCATGACACTTACATCACTATGTCACATGCTGTGAATCACTAGCATGCTGTGAAATCAGCTAACCTGCTGTAAAATACACAGTTTTTTTTTTTGGAAATGTTTTAACTTATTGCCTTTCTTTCTAAAAATGACTTGAAATTGATGTTTTCAAGACATGGCTAAACATTCATGACAATTGTGAAGAAACAACATAATCATGTATACGCTCACTAACATTCATTTAATAAAGTTCTGCTGGCATATATGATGTTTCTCTAAATTGGTTGCTACTTAGGAGCTTTATTCTAATGGAATAAAGAAGAGAGTTCTCCATGCTGATTAATAGAAAAATGTGTTGAATAATATTTCAAAAACAAAAAGACAATGAAGAAGTCATTGCTGGTGAGATTTGTGTTCCAGATTTTGCTAGTAAGATCTGGCAAGCCACTCTCCACACCTTCATTAAGATTATAAATGCTAGGTGAAAATGAGGAGGAATGGCTAGGATGTTATATTAGCCATAAAGGTGGTTTATTTTCTTGATTCTTCTGCTCAGTTCTTAGATGTGGTCTTGATTCTATACCCTTTGAAATATGAGAGTGTTCAAAAAATTCATTTTGATGGATTTTATGCTTGCAATAGCGTGATATTCAAAAGCAGATCTTATACAACCAGAATTCTATCCTGACTTCTGTTGTCTTCCTAAATTCCTTGAGCTATTTTTGGCAACTGCATAATAAGAATGATTTCTGATCAGTTCCTGCTTCATGAAATTAATTCTCATCCACCTTCTAAATCTTACCCTTACCCACTTCCTCTGTTTCTTTATTTACTTTGTGGAAAACTTCTACATTTACTCTTAAACTAGCTCAAATATAGTGTCTTAATATTGCTGTTCTCACTCATATGTGGGAGCTAAGAAGTTGATCTCTTGGAGGTAGAGAGTAGAATGAGAGATACCAAAGGCTGGGAAAGGTGTGCATAGGAGGGATGGGGTAAACAGAGATGGGTTGATAGGTACAAACACACAGTTGAATAGAAGGAATAAGTTCTAATGTTCAATAGCAGAGTAGGGTGACTGTAGTTAACAAAAATGTACCATATATTTCAAAATAGCTAGAGGAGAGGACTTGAAATGGCTCCAACACATAGTAGTGTTGAATACTCAAGGTGATGGATACCCTAAATACCTTGACTTCATCATTACACATTTTATGCATATAACAAAATATCAGAGGTGTCTCATAAATATGTACGTATATTATGTATCAGTTAAAAATATGTCTTCTTGGAATTGTTCTCTGCTTCATAGGGGGAGTAATCCCTCTCTGCTTGATGTTCCCATAGGACTTTGTATATAATTATTACAGCATTTATCACATTGTTTCATTTTATGTCTGGTTCTACAACTAATCTGTGAGTAACCCCAGTGGAATGGATAGTACTTTATACATCTTTTTTTTTCCATTCTTCTTTAAAACTTGTGGAATTTTACACTAAGAAGTCACTAAGTGCCTGCTTGTTAGTTTTCTAGTACAGGGGTGATAAAAGTCATTTCTTTTTCCAACCACTATGTATTTAAGTTTTCAATAATGAAACTGCAGAGAGATAAGATGGCTGGTTTTACATTTTGCGTAGTGGAGCAGTGGAAATGAAGAGTTCAAAGGTCAAGACACAGCCTTCCTATTTTTTCAAACAGTCTTTACATACGATCTTGGCTAATAGTACAAATGAGAAGTGAACCAGACTCACATCTAATACATTTTCTGAATTTTTTTTTCTGTAATTACATCTAGGGGAAGGGAGATTGATAATGTAAAGGACTAGGAGACAACATAACTATTGCTTCAAATGAAGCTTTTCAGCAAATGAAGCTTTTCAGGAAGGGAATGTTTAGAAAACAGATTTTCCATCGCTTTGTTCTCAGTCGTCTAACTTTGCACACAATGACTCTGGTTACATGAGAGATTCCAAAATTTGGAGATAAGCCATTCATCTTATGACAACAAATAGAGAAAGAAAACATAAAAACTATTTCAACCTATGTATGAAATCTGTATTTCAATTCAATTTAAACAAAAGTTGTGTAATATGTTCCTGAAAAATAATTTATGGAGCACCTTAGGCCTTGAAACTATTTTAAATCAATTAAAGTCATATTTATTTTTCAAAAATTACTATTCTTAATAAGATAGTCCTCAATAATAGGGATGAGAAAATTTACCAAGAAGAATGTGTGGTTCTTTATTATTCAATATAAAAAAGTAATATTCTATGGCTTCTATAAAAAGACCCATAATACTGCTTACACCATGTCCCATAGGTGTGATTCCACAATAATGGGACAGATATCCCAGCACTTTTTAAATTTGGGCATAAAGACATAAGTAGCATAAATATGTGAAAATCCAGGAAACTAAAAATTATTATAATTTTTCAGTTCTGCCATTTTAATAAATTTTCATAAAGCAAAATCTAGTCTATGATGAATAAAATATAAAAATCTTTTTAAAAAATCTGACCTGAGGACATAAATTGTAATATTGTATATAGGACCTGGTATTAATCTTTCCAGTACATTCAGTGAGGTCCATGTCCTTTCTATAGTCTAATTAAAAAAACATATCAGTGGAGAAGTAAAGCACAAATTGTGGTGATGGGCAGAAAATTAACTTAATGAGAAAGCCATATTTAGAGAATTTCACCTTATAGAATAAAAATATGATTAAAAAAAGAACATTTAAGGGAGTGTATTTTATACTGTTTCTTCATTAACAAATGGAAAAGAGATAGAACAAAATGGTTTAAATTAAAATAAATTATATTTAAACAGGATTAATATAACAAAGTTTCCTAGCTAACAAATTCCCTTCATGAGAATTAAAGTTATTCTCAGGTTACTCTCTATGGCTTGAAGAAAAAGTGGAGCATATTTGTTAGATTTAGTGTGGCCCTGTACAGCTAAATTTAAAATCATAATGTATTAGATGGTATGAAGGGCCAAGCGAGACATATTTCATTGCAATACAGCTTCTGTTACTTACTACCCGAGTAAATGCTTGAAAGGAGAAAAACAATATGTGTCACCATTTTCAGCTGTAAAATCGGAACACTTATCTCTAAAAAGGCTTGGTTAAAGACATTAGATTAAATGAGAAATGCAACATTACCCATTTTGGATTATCATAAACTGTTAATTTCCTTTCATTTCCCACCTTCATCATTTTTACGTTCTGAGAAATAAAAATGTAAACGTTTAAATTGATTTAGGAATATTTGTTTTTGTTTATTATGAAGTAGCCTATGAAGACCAAAACTCTCCATAGGAGTGACTAGAACAGCTAGATAAGACCTCAAAAAAAAAAAAAAATCTGCTGGAAAGCACCAGAGGATTGCTGAGCCAGTCAGGGGCTCAGAGGCCTAGATTATGGCAAGAAGAAAGCCATAGAGAAGGGCGTTTGTGGGGTCAATAGTTAAGAATCCAGGCAGAGGGGAAGAATTTAGAGCTTTTTTTTTTCAATTCTGTGGGGCTGAGGTAGACAAAATGGAAATTTTGGGGTGCCAAGGTTTACATTATCTGAGTAACCATGATGCTGGGAGGGAGAGAGATACAATGAAGTATTCAAAGTACCCAACTCTTATTCTCCTGAGACACTTGGCAATCTATGAAGATTTATAAGGAAAGAGGCAAAGATGTCAAGTAAAAAGCCACTGAGGGCCAGGTGAGGTGGTTCACGCCTATGATCTCAGCACTTTGGGAGGCCAAGGAGGGTGGATCACCTGAAGTCAGGAGTTTGAGACCAGCCTGGCTAACATGGCAAAACCTTGTCTCTACTAAAAATAAAAAAAATAGCCAGGCATGATGGCACATGCCTGTGATCCCAGCTACTCGGGAGGCTGAGGCGGGAGAATCACCACCTGGGAGGTGGAGGGTGCAGTGAGCCAAAATCACACCACTGCACTCCAGCCTGAGTGACAGAGTGAGAGACTCCAGCTCGGAAAAAAAAGAAGATGAAGAAATTTAAAAAGCCACTGAAAACACAGTCAACTTTTCTAGTGTCTTAAAATATAGACTGGAGAAAATAGGAATTTAAAATTTTCTAAGTAGCGGGGGGTCTTTCTAGTTTCTCAGTTGAGAAGCCTTGTGGGCTACACCATAGCAATGAGATGTAGATCAAACAAACAAAGAATCCCGTAGAAATTCAGTACTTGTTTGAATTAAGGTAATTGTCCCCAACTCAATTTTGGAGAGGCAAACTTCCAAAAGAAGACAGCATTAGCATCATTCAGATGCCATACTTTTTAATACACAGTGGCTGGCATTCGATCAAGAATAACCAGGTATATGGAAAAAAAAGAAGAAAAAATACAAAGATAAAATGCAACTTATGTATTAAACAGATTTGTAGTTTGAAAAACACAGATTTTTTAAAAAATGTGTTTAATGTGATAAAAATAGAAATAGTAAGATGAAGTATTCCAAACAAATCAGACTGAATAGAAAGATCATGTAATCACATTTATATTGTTTCCAAAATGAAACTGTAGCAGGCTGAACTAGTTCCAACAAATGCATATTAAATATGCAGAGGCTAGAAAACTATAAGAAAACCAACAAATAGAAATGTGAGAACTGCGAAATGCAATAAATAAAATTAAGAAAAAAATTGGTAGACTTAACAACAGATTCATCCGTTAAATAAATGGATTAACACAGAAGAGAAGAGTGTGTTGTATTATAAGAGAGTAGACAATATCCTGGCTGAATCAAAAATAATTTCAAAAAGTTAAAAAAAACCCTAACACATACACACACACAAACATAAAAGACATATGGAATGTAGCGAACATGTGTGAAATATGTATATTTACAGTTCTAGAAAGACTGGATATTTCAGTCTAGAAAGTTCAGAAAGACTGGATAAGTTACTGGATATAAGTAATATTTTAAATGATGGTAGCCTTTTACTTTTCGAAACTGATGGCGATCTCAACCCACAGATCAAGAAACACTACATAACTGAAGTGAGACAAATATAAAACATACCTAAGCACAACTCACTCAAACTACTAAAATATCAAAGACACAGAAAATTCAAAAAGTGATTATAGATAGAAAGATATATTATTACTTAAAATGAGTGACAACAAAACATAGCTCAACTCTCAACAGACACAATGGAATCTAGAAGACACTGGAAAAAAGTAGATTTAAAACTATTAATAGTTAAATGGTGGGTGATAGTTTTAAATATTTATTGGTATTCTTAATTTTTATCTTGAGTTCAAGCTTGCAATGAATTGTAATAGTCACCTTATAAAACATGTTCATAAAGTAGCAGATTATAGACCTTGTTTTTATAATTTTGAAAATCCACATATTCATTCGTGTTCTTAAGAAGACTTAGAGGACTGGTCAATAGGTGCAGCAAACCACCATGGCACATGTATACCTATGTAATAAACCTGCACGTTCTGCACATGTAGCCAGGGTTTTTTTTTTTTCATAAGAAATAGAGAAAAACAAAAATCTTAAAGAAAGAAAGCAAAGTTACCATTAGAAGGCTGTGATTAAAGTAGTACAATTGTTTTTTCTCTTGCTTATCTACTATGACTTATTCCTGCAACTGGTTAGCCTTTCAAAACTTCTAAGTTCAAAACAACATGTGGAAGACTTGTTAATGTTCAATTGCTTTTTCCTTTTTTACATATTTTCTGTGTAATTTTGTGGTTTTCACATTCAAGAATAAAGGCAGCATTTCAATTACTTTGTAAAAGTATGCTTGAAATAACCAAAAATTTAATAATAATAATGGACTGCATTTATTAAGACTTTAATAAATTAGATATTGGGTATTTTAAAATAAAGAATGAAGCCAATATTTCCATATTTATCTGTCATTCTTTCCTACAAATTAGCTTAGTTTGGCACTTAGTATTAATGTCTCAGGTTATAAAATAGAAATAAATCAGTGTAAATGTAAGTATAGCATAAGAGAGTTCCAAAAATATATCATTTTCAAAATGACAGTGGTGGAGGGGGACATAATATATGAGTTATACAAACACATTTAATCTTTGTGAAATTTTTCCCAGCTGTAACTCAATCTTTCCTTCATCTCCACCTCCTCCAGTAAGTGGAAAGCCTTCAATATCTTGTGGTCCATATAGAGGTCACTCTTCACTCTAATATTTTCTACCTTGTCTCTGATAGTCTTTAGCTCAGCTTAAACTTAGTAGGTAACTTATATGTGAACGTAGGAGCTAACCTGGGAATGCAGTCAGATTAATGGTGTTTAAAGTACATGAAAGTGATCAGCTTCTGTGAATTTTCTTCCCCTTACAGTTGTGCGTATGGCCTGATTCATCAGTGAAACATCCAGGAACTTCTTCAGATTCCGCAGATACCGACTTTTTGCTTGAAAGATTAAATGTTGCACATTCTTTTCTAGACCTAGGCCAACGTTATTAAAGGGAGCTTTGTTTTAGAAGTTTTAATTCAATAATTGCTGATGTCCTGTTAATTCCATAGAGAGCCCTACTTCTGTGAAAAGGTGGAATATACAAAGAATTTAATTTTTTGTTATGTCACTGTATGCATCTTATCAGCAAATGTTATTGCATCTGAAAGTTGAACTTCTTTTTGATGCTTATTAATAAGGAAAGGCAAAAAACGTTTAATTTGGTAAAGAGAATACAATCACCTTCCATATGGAAAGCAAATCGTGAAATATGTTAATTTAAAAGAAAAATGAGACTCAAAAAAGTTGGGAAATTGAAATTTTGCTTTACAATATTCTCTTTTGGTAAAAAAAAAAAATCTGTACTTAAAATAAGATTTCCACATGATAGTGACAGCTTTTGAGACAGAAAAGCACAACATCTACAAAGCAGTGAATCAAGACACTACTGAGATTTCAGATGGGAAAGGTACTTTTAGAAAACAGCACATTTAGTTGGAAAAATCATTTCTTCATGTTTGATCTGCTTAGTATAATGGAGATGTTTGAGTAGAGAGCCAGACCACTTCACTGAATGCTCCTGAAGCAGGAAAATAGGGTCTTATCTTATCCAAACTGTGTATGGACAAGTATTTTCAACTTTCTTTTTGGTGAGTGACAGTTATGTTCTATAAGTCTTTTGACTGGATGAGAGATACAGGGATGAGTTCTTGTCACCGTGTGAGGTAAAAATTAATTCATTCATTAATTTAAAAGAATATATAGTTAAAGAGTCATATTAAATAAAAAATGCTGAGTATAAGTAAGATGGATTCTTGTTTGAAATAAGAAGCAACCAGTTTACCCTTGCTTTGCTAATTTAAAAACTCATTAAAGATTTTATACTTTAAAAGACAGTGTACCTTTAATCTTCTTCAAATTGAACTGTTTTAATAAGTCATTAACACTGAAATAATAATCAATGTATATGGTATGATCATGGTTATAGTGATCAATAATTATTTTGAAGTTTTTTTTCTAGTTTAGTTAATGATACCATGGAAAAATTACAAAAGAATGAGTTGTTAGAGTTGTGTAGCAGATAGCCAACCAAGGCCTACTAAATTAAATCTAAGAAAGGTATTATTTTGTATTCCAGGAAATAAGAAGCTTAGTTTGTTTTATGTACTTTTTCCTTGTTTTTCTCTACTAATACTGGTAAATATATTGTATCAAAATGGCAATAATTTTTTTTTTACTTTTTACCTCTTAGGAAAGAGTGCTTGTTAACTATAGCATACACTTAGTTTCATAAACTAGTATGTTAGATATATTACCAATGCCTCTGTGATGAATAAATGCTCTACTGATCACATGTAAAAACTCACAGCTGCTTCTCCACGGCTCCCAGATTTCTCATATTTTCCTGTCATTGCTAAGTATAATTGTTTGCACATTAGCTTTTAATGTGAAACTTAGCCAGATACAGCAAGGTAAGATTTAATAATAATGACTATATTTATAGTTCTCCAAGAGTCAGGGAGCTCAACTGTGTTCACATCCCCCAAATAGTGTAAATGTGGATCCTGGGGATGATTGCAGGACATACAGCAAGTTGACAGCAAACCTGGACAACAATAGTATTTTATACATCTATAAATGTTTTACAACTGTCAACACACTTTCCAAAATTATCTCATTATATTCTCAAAATAACTCCAGGAAATAAGTAGTCTAGACATTATTACTTTATCTTTCCTCCTCTTATGGAAGAGTAATTTAGGGGATGAGGAGTCTGTATGACTTAACCAAAGTCACAGGGTTAGCAAAAAACAACCAGTAGAAAACCTTAATTTCCTTGGGAATAGTCACCATTCCCTTCAAATATTTACTCAGCACCACTGTGGACCAAACACTATTTTAAGATTACATCAGTGAGTGGCCCAAACAAACTCAGTGTCTGTTCTTTTAGAGCTTTTTTATAATATATTCTAGTAGGGAAAATATATACTAAACACATTAAGGTAAAAATACATATTAAAATTTTCTATAATTATACATATTATAAAAATGAAAACACAATAATGAAGTGGATGGCGACAGTGGCAATGGTGACTAGTTTTAGTAGAATGGTCAGGGACACACTATTTGATGAGGTCACAGTGACATAAAGACCTGAATGATAAGAATAAACAAGTGATGAAAAATTTATGGAAAGGCCTTTCTAGGCAGAAGGAACAGCGTTCATATGAGGGAAGGGGTATATTTGATACACACTGGACAATGTGGCCTCAGACTACTGAGAGGGTATGAGGGGAGAAAAGGGAAGGGCAGAAGGTCAGCAGACAGATGATCTTGGTGAGAAGCTTGAGTTTTATCATCACTTGCATGTGGAAGTCACCGCATAATTTTCACAGGGAAGGGTACATTTTAAAGAGATCTTTTTGAATGCTGTTTTACTTTTTATTTACAATGTAATCTTCATTTCATTTTATAAAGGGAAACCTAATTTTAAAGTATCTTTTATCAAGAAACATGTTGGTGTTTAGAATTAGCTCTATATTAAAACTTGTCTGCACATTTGCATGCCATGCAATATTCTGGATTCCACTTCCTTTATCAGGAAGATGGATGAATAATGACTATCTATTCATCCATGAGGGCTAGCATAACACATGGTGATATAACATATATACCAGGCAGCAGTATTTTTTTAATTTGTAGAGACAGGGTCTTTCTATTTTTCCCAGGCTGGTCTCAAATACCTGGGCTCAAGCCATCCTCAGACCTCTGCCTCCCAAAGCTTTGGGACTGCAGACATGTGCGACCATGCCTGGCCAGTATTTGTTTATTTTTTTAAATAAAGTACTATTATTAACTTAGAAAAACTCTGTTAAAATTAGGGCTTTCCAGTTAGATATAGGGCTTACTAAAAATACAATGATTAAATATCCTGAATGTCTATTGTTTAAGGGTTATTTTGAAATATAGATGGACAGAGGATAAGCTACATAAATTTGTCCTTTACATTTTGATCTTTAAACTTTAAATGAAATGGGAAGTCTTAGGCTACAGAAAACAGAAACTTATACCAGATGGCAATAGCATACAGGTGCATTTCTTTAAAACAGAAATATATCATTCATGTTTACAATGCAAATTCTCCAAGAGAAAAGGCTGCATTTGGTTATTTAGATTGTCAGTAGATTTGGTAATAAATTCATATATATCTGGGTGTTTTAAAAAAGTTTGTTAATTAATAGCTAATGAGAGATGACATCAGTGGGAGGTGACATTTATGAAAGGTTTTAGAAGATAATGGTAAAAGTTTCAAAATTAGGTTTTTCACAATTTTTAAATGTCAATGAGCATTACAAACCTTGCTCACAATTCTTTGTAAAGCTCTTGGTTCACTTCCTAAAGCTTTCCCCTGTTATGAAAAATGTAAAAACAACCTTCTTAGGAAAAGATCATTTTTTTCCAAAATCAATAGCAGCAAAGACAAATACCTTGGAAGTCACATGCCATTTTCACTGGGCTAAATTTTCTATAGACAAATGCAGATTTATATTGGTAAGTAAAGAGAAACAGTTTTTATGAGTGCAAGTATTTATGAGCCCAGATGAACTAAAGTCCATAGTAGGACTCATTAGTCAAGGCACACACACACAAAAATCCTGGGCTGTATACAAAACAAGATAACTTCATTGTGTATAACATATTTCATGTAAACTGCATTCCAAAAAATGTTTTACGGTGTCAAATTATAAAAGGCCTTGGATAGTACATGTAAATTATGGACTATAAATTATAGATGCATGTAAATACATTGCATTGTGGCTAAATTAAGTATTTAATCATAATGCCAAGAGCTGAGGATGAAGGGAAATAAGAATCACAAGCAAAAATAGGAAATATAAAAAGAACATTTTAATACAGTATCTATAGTCAGAGAAAGGATGCACTGGACTACAGATAGGATGAGAGAAATGTCCAAATACAGAAAACTGTGAATAGATAATTGAAAAAATTATAAGAAAGCAAATAATAATAAGAGACCTTGGAAGTCAACTGTCCTGGGCAACTCTGGGCAGTTGGCTCATAGCTCACACAGCCGTTTAGCTTTAAACACATAGCAATGACAAATATCAAAAGATAAAATCTCAGAAATTAGATCTGCAGCTCTGTGAACCAGAAATTCAAACTAGGCAGTTGGACTAAATCTGAGGATCTGTTGGATTCTGGAGGAGGTGGCTGGGAGCTCAGTGTTTGTGAGTAAAGAGAATATAGATAATAGAACATAAATGGTTCTATAATAAGATGGTGAGTCAGCATGAGTTCCAAAGCTTGCAGCTAAGAACTGAAGCAGGACTCTCAAGCATGTGGAACAAAGTTGAAAAAAAATTGCTGTAGGTTGGGTTTTCGTTTTAAGCTGAGAACCTAGAGAAATGGAGACAAGTGCACAGCCTAATGACAAAGAATAGATCCAAATAATCCATAGTTATGTAACTGGATCGTGAAAGCATCAATCCATCTTTTGTGATGCCATCTCTTGGTATTGATGGTATCACAGATCTAGTTACATAACTAGAAAAATAATCAACCATCACCAATAACAAGAGACAGCAGGCAAAATCACAAAATACCTTACATTATTTTAACTTAAACACTGAAGAAAGTCAAAAGCATAATGGAAATCTAAAGAGGCAGAATTTAAGTTTTAGAAACCATACAAGTAAATATTAGTCAATACCACATTTTGTCTTGATTCTATCCTAAGAGTCATCTGTTATGCTAATAGAATTGTATGAGGGGAAAAATATAAAAGGCTAGCAGGAGTTAAATCATGTGATCTTTAGTCTACTTTTGCATCACTGCTTGGAGAAAAATCATAGGACTCCAATAACATGGATTGTGCTCCTGCATTTACCATTCACCCAGAAGGTTAGAGTTACTTAGAGTGAAAGAGACTGGAGGAGTTATCCAAGATTGCTGTAGAGGATAATCCCCAAATGCCACTAATGTCTTATTTCTAGTCTGAGAGTTTAGATATCTAGCCTGAGACAATCGCAAAAGTTAGACAAAGAAATGAGCGAAAAACAAACAACACATACAAACAACACATACAAACAAACCAAAAAACAAACAAACAAGCCAAAAGCTACTCAAATACTGAGCTGGAAACCGAAGTCCCAAGTTTTATAAGAGGTTCTAATGTTAACAAAAACAACCTATAGAATCAATGACTAGAACATAAATTCACTCTAAATTTATATATAAATTTAGACAATAAACACTAGCTTGAACACACTGAAGAGAGAAATGGTGAATTTTATTTCCTGATGATATACAAGTTCTTGAAAGTACTTGATAAACCCTTGCTCTCCAAACATCTAGAGTGATAAAGATATTTCTAAAAAGGATAAGCAATGGACCTGGATGTTCTAATTACACATAAAAGAAACATTCCAACAATATTTGTGTAGAAAGCAGCTGGATATAGGCAAAATTAAAAAAAAAGTAATTCATAGATTGAATTATTGGAGAAAAAGGAAGGATAAAGATAAATTTACAACCACACATTTTATAGTAAATTTGCATTTCATCACTGATAAAGAGTAACTGTTAAAACTACCAGAAAGATAAACGTGATCATATGCAAAAGATTTAATTAAGGCTGATCACAGACTTCTCACCTGACAGAAGATGAAGAATAAATACCCTTGTCACGTAGTTTGGTTATTTGTCCCCACCCAAATCTCATGTTGAATCTTAATCCCAATGCTGGAGGTGGGGCCTGCTGGCAGGTGTTTGGACCATAGGAGCAGAACCCTCATTGCTTGTTGCTGTTTTAGTGAAAATGAGTTCTTGCGAGAACTGGTCATTTAACCCTTTTCAACTCTACCCTGAGAAAACTTGCAGCTGCAGCATTTATCCCGAGATAACTTTGCCACAAACTATTTCCCTTTCATTATTATTTTCACATTGCTCTAGCACAGTGACTGAAAACAAAAGACATCATTCCATTTATACCATTCTGTTTTTAGTAGCGGTATTTCCATTGACAAAATATAGTAATTCTCAATTGCTGAAAATGTCAAATCCTGGAAAACGTAGCATTCCTACACATGATATTAACATCATTCTCCAACAGTTGTTGGCTGGAATCATTTGATGAATTTGATTTTTCTGAAATAGACAATTCTGATCATGCAGATGATTCTGATGTTAGTTTTGTTTAGAAATAACTCCAAGAACAGTTTCTATATTTTCTTTTCACATTGAAAATCAGTCAGATTTTGTTCAACCTCAAAGAGTGTGTTTACATAAAATTAAACGAGTGTTGGCAGTGAGCTGCAGGGTTTTTTATTCTTAAACAGGAAAAGGGTTAAAGGTGTGTGGCACCTCCCCCTGCCCCCCCCCCACCACCCATGTTCTCTCTCTCTCTTGCTCTGGTTTTTTCCATATGATGTTCCTGTTTCCCTTCAACTTCCGCCATGATTGTAACCTTCCTGAGGTGTCTCTGGAAGCCAAGCAGATACCAGCACCACGATTCCTGTAAAGCCTGCAGAAGAGTGAACCCATTAAACCTCTTTTATTTATAAACTACCTAGTATCAGATTTTTATAGCACTGCAACAACAGTCTAATACACCTTGTAAAACTAAGAGAACATAATTCCAGTATTATATATCATCCAAACTGCCACTCTAGACCAAAGACAGGATATTGAGACATGCAAAGGTAAGAGAGTTTAACACTCTATGACTCAAGCTAAAAGAATGAGTAAAGGCTATACTTCACTGAGAAGAGTGAAACCAGAGAGAGGAAATGATACAAAAAACATCATCGAGCACAGAGTATGCCCTGGCTAACTTCATTAAGATTGACTCAAAAGTATTACGTATTTTGTGTTTAAAATTATATGAAACTTAAACTCTATAATTAGTTCTATGAGAAAGAAGACTCAATAGGCCATCAATATGCATGAAAAGTTTCTGAAGGTCCCTTAGTTATGTAAATAACATCTAGAGTTACCTACGTATGTGACAACATTGTCACACCACTAAAATGATTGGAATATATTCTAGATGCTTCAAACCAGAAATGGGAGGGCGGATATCAAGAACTTGATCAATCCAGTCAAAATTTTAAAGGAGGGGTGGGGAGAGATTTCAAATAAAATGGAGAGCATACGGAAAACAAGATGGTACTATACATATACACAATCACAATAAATATAAAATATTAAGTTTTCATATCAAAATTATTATACTGGATTAAGAACAATTCCATCAATACAAAATCAGCTATATTCTGTATATGGGGCACACTTAAATACAATACAGCTATGAAATCCCTTATGCCATGAAAACAATGGCAAATGAAAATAGTAGGTAGAGATATATTAATGAGAGATAAAATGTACTTTACGGTGGAAGTATTAGTAAGGATGACACATGATACTACATAATAAAGAAAATACACAAATCTCTTAAAGAAGATATAAAAGTCATTAATATATAATCACTTCACATCACGGCCTACAAATATATGAGGCATAAGGTAAAACACTTTCAATAAGCAATTAAGAAAATCAGTAGTGATGGGGAAGTTTTCCAGTACATATCCAGAAATTGATAAACCAGTTAGGAAGAGTAGTCAGTTAACAAAAACTACAGCATGTTGAAATTAACTGCTATTTACATAGGCCCTAGCCCTCCCAAATGAGAAAAAAAAATGCCAAAACCCTTGTATTTGCTTGTGTTCATTTACAGTATAAGCGTCAATATACGGTGGTATCCCCATATCTGTAGATTCCCTTTCTGTGGTTTCAGTTACCCGCAGCTCACTGCAGTCTGAAAATATTAAATTGAAAATTCCAGATGTAAACAATTTGTAAGTTTAAAATCACTGCCCTTCTGAGTAGTGTGACAAAATCTGCTGCCATCTTACTCCTTCCCCTACCAACCACATGAATCCTCCCTCTGTCCAAGAGATCTCACTGTAGATGCTCTCCAATTTTCAGTCACTTAGGAGCCTTCTCGGTTATCCATCAGGTGGACCATCGTGGTATCACAGTACTTGTGTTTCAGTAACCCCTATTTTATTTAATGACGTCTCCAAAGCAAAAGAGTAGTAATGCTAGCCGGGCACGGCGGCTCACGCCTGTAATCCTAGCACTTTGGGAGGCTGAGGCAGGCGGATCACGAGGTCAGGAGATGGAGACCATCCTGGCTAACACGGTGAAACCCCGTCTCTACTAAAAATATATTCTAACAAATTAGTGCCTACTCCCAGAAATGTAAAGCAATATACATTTCAGAGTAAATGATAACTATACTATGCTAATGGTGTTGAAAGGTGAAAAAAGTATATGAGCTTCTCAAAATAAGTAGGTGTAGCATTCAATAAATTTCAATATTTAACTTATGACAGAAACTCCTAGTTGGTTTTCAGCTCAAAGTGTAATTCCTTAATCATCTTAAGGGCATCAAGAATGAAATGTCTTAGACATTGCATTATAGAGACTAAATAAAAGAAATGGTGCAAAAAAATAGAAATTGTTCTTATTTATGATGTTGTAAATATCTCGGTAAAACACCAGAAAAAAATTAAACTATTAAAATTATTTTTTAAGATTATCAAGTTTTTTAGATTCAAGATCCACATAAGAATCAATAGTATTTCTATATTTCAATAATAACAAATAGGATATAGAGTAGAAATAAAAATACTGTATTTATAAAAATAACAAAACTTTAAGGTCCCCAGAAATAAAGCTTAAAAAGGAGATATATAAGAACTTAATGGAGAAAATTACCAACAATTATTGAAAATATAAAAGAAGTTTTGCACAAAGAAGTATCTATGCTATATCCAGGGGATGGAAGAAGCCAACTTTAAAATACAATTTTTCCCAAATTAATTTATGAACCTAGAAGTAATTTAAAGATTGTTATTTTAATGATTTTGATATATTGATACTAATGTGCATTTGGAAGAATAGGGGTAATAAATAATACATTTTAAAGGAAATATAGGAGACGTCAAAGGAGGTAAACGTTTTAAAAAACCATTTTAAAGATAATATGGAAAGCCATAGCTTTTTCAAAGCATAATATTGGCAGAGGGAAGGGCAAGTAGACCAATAATATTGATAGTAACTCTATATAATGTTTATATATGTGAGAGGTAACATTACCAATTAGTGGGGAAGAGCCGCTATGTTCAAATAGAAGTTGTCCCAATCACTGGAAAAAACTAAATCTCTACTTCATACCATAAACAAAAACTATTACAGGTTGCACATTGAGAAATATGTTTGAAAGTACAATTTGAAATCATAAAATATGTCAACAATATTTTTATAACATTGAGATTGGAAAAAAAATTCTTCAGGCAAGACTCAAGAAATATAAACCATAAGGAAAAGATAGAGAAATTTCGCTAAATTAAAGTGGAAACAACCGTCCTTCTGTTATTATAGATAGCATAAAACTTTAAAAATACAATCGAACTCTATGAGAATATATTTGCCATAGATTTAACAATAAATAATTAGTATTCAGATTTTATAATTAACATCTAAAAATAAAAAAAAATTTGAAAATGAACAAAATCATGTGAACTTTCTATTAATTTAATAGAAATTTTTAAAAATAAAATATACTAATAGATGCTGTTCTTAATAATTATAAAATTTAAACCACAATTAGATAATATTTTACATCTTTGAATTAAAACTTACATACCTTCAAATGTTATTGCAAATGTGAAAAAATGGTACAATTCTTACTCCATTCACCAACTGGACCACAATGTGGAAATAGCTAATGCATTTTAAAATGAAAATACTTTTTACAACAAAATTATACTTTTAGGTAGACATGTCACATAAAAATGCAGAAAAGAAAATATATGTTCCTGTATCATTTGTAATAGTGAGAAGCTGGAAAGTTTTCAAAATATTCATTAACTGAAGAATGAATAAATATGTATTATATTCATACAAAGAAACACTATAAAGTAAGCTAATGAATTATCATTATACATGAAATTGTAAATAACTCAAGTTGAGCAAAAAATTTTACTTAAAAATCAGCTGCATTATGATTTGTACTATACAATGGCATTCTTACAAAGTTTTACAAATATAAATGTAGAAATACAAATTATCTGATAATATGTGAACATGCATAGGCTTGATAAACTCCAAATTTACATATGGGTAACCTGTAGGTATTAGAGAGTAATATTCAATAGTCTTATCTAACATCTATAATATTCTATGTCATTCAAAAGATAAAGAGATTTTAGCAAAATATTAAAATCTGGTAAAGTTGTACATGGATATATAGATGATCTGTATATTTTTAAATGACCTCTTTATTTTTGAATAGATATAGATTTCCAAAAAAATTGCAAGATAGTACAGAGAATTCCTGAATGGCTCATACCATTTCGTTTATTACTATCATCTTGCATTAGTATTGGAGATTTGTCACAATTAATTAACCAATATTGATACATTACTTTTAAATAAAATTCATTTTATTCAGATTTTCTAAGATTTTATCTAAAGTCCTTTTCCAGAATTGCATCCAGATTACAACATTACATTTAATTTTCAGGCCTCCTGAGGCTCTTCCTAGTTATGCCAGTTCCTTAGACTTTCCTTGTTTTTGATGATCTTGAGAGTTTTGAGGTACATTTATAGGGGATTTTGTATAATGTCACTGTATTGAAATTTGTCTGATGTGTACTCATAAGTAGCATGGTTATAGGTTTGGGAGAGGAAACTCACAGTGGTAAAGTACCATTCTCATTACATTATATCAAGGGTACATGCTATTAAAATGACATCACTGTTGATGTTAACTTGGTCATCTGGCTAAGCAAGTGTTTGTCAGGTTTCAATATTGTAAAATTATTATTATTATTATTTTTACCTATTCCAGTAGTCTGCTCTTTGAAATTTACTATATGTAGTCCACTGTGGAGATATGCCCCACCTCTTTGAGAGCAGAGGATCTACATTAGTTATTTGTAATTCTTTTGCAGGGCATATTTGTTTCTTCTTCCATTTATGTATTGGTTCAGTCTTTTATTTGTATTAATATGGATTTATAAATATTTATTTGTTTTACTTTGGGTTATAATGCAGTACTTGTTGGACTGATTTTTTTTCAAAAGGTTCTAGTTTTGGCCATTGAGAGCTCTTTCACTTTCACTGTGTCCTCTTTACATACCTTCATCATCTTGTGTTTGTGTGTGTGAGAGAGAGACTTTGTATTTTCTTCCTTGCTAAAGTTCTACAAAATAGTCCAGGTTCATCACATCATGTGCAAATGAAAACAGATTGATTGTCCTCTCTCACCACTCCTATTTAACATTGTGCTGAAAGTCCTTCTTAGTGCTGCAAACAAAGAAAAATAAAGATATTCATGAAAGAAAGAAAGAAAGAGAGAGAGAGAAGGGAGGGAGAGAGGGAGGGAAAGAAAGAAGAAAGAAAGAAAGAGAAAGAAAGAAAGAGAGAGAAAAAAGAAAGAAAGAAAGAAAAAAGAGAAAGAAAGAAAGAAAGGAGGGAGGGAGGGAAGGAGGGAAAGAAGGAAGGAAGGAAAGAAAGAAAAGAAAGAAAGAGAAAAGGAAAGATGTTCATACTTACACATGATTTGTCCCAAGGACTAAAGTCTATGTTAAACCAAAAAAAGAAAAAAGAAAAAAAAAAGAAACATTCTCCAAAAATCCTGGAATTAATAGTTATTACAATAAAATTATATTATGTATAGTTAATATATTAAAAAATTGTTTTCCTTTATATCAACAATAAACAAAATATTTTATTTAAAATAGAAAATACCTGACAATAGCAACAAAAAACAAGAAATAAAAAACAAACTACTCAGGTGTAAGTCAAACAAAATATGTATATGCAGAAAACACTAAAACTCTGAGAAAAATTAAATAAATAGAATGAGAGATATTCTATGTTCATGGATTGGAAAGCTTAGTGTTTGCCTATATCTTAGTTTGTTAGGGCTACTCTAAAAAAGTACCTTATACTCTGTGGCTTGCAGGCAATGACAATTTATTTTTTACAGTCAGGAGAATGGGAAGTCCAAGATTAGGTGCGGCAGATTTGGTTTCTGATGAGGATCTGCTTTCTGGCTCACAGATGGTGGCTTCATGCTGTTTCCTCACAGTGAAAGGGGCAAGGCAGGTCTCTGGAGTCTCTTCTGTAAGGGCACTAATCTCATGCATGAGGATTCTATTCTCATAACCTCATCACAGCCAAAAAGCCTCACTGTTTACTGTTATTATCTTGTGGATTAGAATTTAAACATATACATTTGGGGAGACACAACATTTAGACGAGAGCAACCCATATGATAAAGAATGACACACCTATGAAACTCAAAGGCAACAGTCATTTCAGATCACCCACTGAGCTCACTCAGCACTCAGTTTCTAATTATCTAGATTGAAAGTCCATAAGATGTCCCTGAGTAATTATGGGCATCAGCTTTTGTTTCATAGACAGCTGAGAATACTTATTTTTTTTCAGTTATTAGGATTTCCCAGGTGGGTGTGGTTGTACAATGTATCTAGAGCATGAGCGTTAGAAAGCAAAGTAAGACTAATTCTAATGAATATACTTACAGAAGTATTTATTCAGCAGTCTAAAAATTATTACTGAAAAAAATTCACACTTTGAGAAAAACTTGTGTTTCAAAATGTTTAAATTTTTACAATTTAATAATAAAATAAAATAACAAAATGAAAATAAGCAGAAAAATGGAACAGACACTTAATAAAATAAAATATATGACTGGCCAATAAACTTATTAAAATGTTTTAGCATCATTATCTTCAGGGACATGGATGGTAAGATGTCCCTATTTTGAGCTGACTAGAAAGAGTTAACTTAGAATATTGAAAATGCCAAATTATCATGAACAACTTCAATTCTCATACTTTCATGGTAGGACTGTAAAATTGTATGATCACTTTAAGAAGATGCTTGGCAGTTTCGTGTAGAGTTTAATGAGACCTACCCACCCTATGATCTGTAAGCCTTAAAATCTGCTTTCTTATTGTATGTAAGATGTACCTCAATTAAACAAAACATAGTGGGAGGGGCAAAAGGAAGAAATCTCTCCAAAACATCTGGTCTAATTTTTCTTATAATTTAATTACATTATTTTAAACTCATATTCTTATTAATGAAAACATGCATGGAATAATGTACATAAGCAGTTTTTGCTTATTAATGAATACACAGTAAATATTAGCCTTGATTATTTAAAACATTTGATTCAAAAATAAAAATTTCTTATAAACCTTTTTAATTCACAAAATTTAAGCCTACATTATGCAAATTGTACTTAGAAAGCAGTAGTTTGTTAATGAACATGTACAGTATCAATAGCTTTGAGTCTCCATTTACTTAAAATTCATTTAAAAATAATAGTAATAAATTCCTTGCAGATCTGATTTCTGAGTGAATTGTTTATTCCAGTTCTCCTAAGTGTGAAGGAAATAATGTTTGTAGAAGCTTTAATTATTTAAGCAGTGCATGGTTTTCAAGCATAGAGATAATACCTTGAGTGCTACAGAGTTGAGTTATAGAAGGATTTACTTTATTATTGTAGTAAAAATAATCTCATCCATTTATATGTGACTAAACCATTTACTCTAGCTTTTTCTACACAATGTTAAATATTTAAACAAAAAGGAAGAAAATAGTTCTAAATATATAATTTCCATATACAAATGTCCCTTTGTCTCTAAATATTTTATGATCTTATAAACTATGAGAAAAATAATTTTCTATATATTGTTTTACACATTTTCAATAGCATGTATGAAGGGATGGAAGATTAACATCTCACAGGGAGGTTCTGAGAGGATGTGGCTATTTCTCTTCTGTTTATTCAATACATAATAGTTGAGCAAGTAATGCTGTCAAGGGCTAAACTGTGTGCAGTAAATATAGAGCAGGGCTCTGAAATGTTGATCCTTTAAAAGAAATCTTGTATACGTAAAACAAGAAAGGAATCCTGTAAAAAAATTAGAGTACCGCAATATGGAATCAATAAAGTATAAGCTAATGATAGTAAGGTAGGGCATAGGAGAGATTGGTTAATTTTAGGGAAAAGGAGTTGGTGAAAGTAAACTCTATGAAAAGGAAGAACAGATAATTTATTTCAAACTAGGAAATGTTATCTAACATTGAAATAAAGTGCTGGGTTTACAGGTGTGAGACACCCAAAGTGCTGGGATATAGGTGTGAGACAACCAGCCGTCACCTCCATCTTTAATCCAACAAGTCACCACTATTCATGCTAGGGGATATAGGGATAAAGAGTCCCTGAAATCGAGACACTTATACACTGATATGATAGACTGTGACTGCCCTGAGGACAAGGACTCTTTTCTGCTTCTGTTTTTCCTCTGCAAGTAGCTCTTCAGTGCTGCTGTCATATTTCTAGTTTAAACTACCATTCTATTTTGCCATGATTACTGTAATTGACAGTAATTGGTCTTCTCCCTTGTTTTCTGCTTCATTTTCTATTGATGCTGTTACAAATTGCCACAAATTTAGTGGTTTAAAACAACAGCCACTTATTATCTCATAATTCTGCAGGTCAGAAGTACAGGCCGACTTAACTGGTTTCTTTGCTGAGTCTCAAAGGCAGAAACTAAGGTGTCAGTCAAGCTGTGCTCTTACCTGGAGGCTTTGGGGAAGAATCCACTTTAAACCTCATTGAGGTTGTTGGCATAATTAAGTTTGATGTGGCGTAGGAGTGACTGTTAGCTGGAGAAAGCCACTCTGAATTTTAGAGACTTACTTGTATTCCCTCTGAAATGGTCCCCTCCTTTATTTATTTATTTATTTATTTATTTATTTATTTATTTATTTATTTTGAGACAGGATCTCACACTTGTCCAGGCTGGAGTGTAGCGGAATGACCTCAGCTCACTGAAGCCTCTACCTGCTGGGCTCAAGTGATCCTCCTGCCTCAACCTCCCAAAGTGCTGGGATTGCAGGCGTGATCCACCACATCTGGCCGTCCCCTCCATCTTAGCTGGATAAAGGCATTCTCAGTTCTAGAGGCCTATTTGTATTCCTTCCGAATGGTCCCCTCCTTTTTTTTTTTTTTTTTTTTGAGACAGGGTCTCACTCTGTTGTCCAGGCTGGAGTGCAGTTGTGCCATTTTCAGCTGGCTGAAGCCTCTACCTACTGAACTCAAGTAATCCTCCTGCCCCAGCACGGGCCAACCCACCTGGCGAATTTTTTGTATTTTTGGTGGAGACAGGGTTTCGCCATGTTGCCCAGGCTGGTCTTGAACTCCTGGGCTCAAGTGATCCTCCTGCCTTGGCCTCCCAAAGTGCTGGGTTTATAGGTGTGAGACGCCCAGCTGTCACCTCCATCTTTAATTCAACAAGTCACCTAAATCCTTCACTAACTTTGCATCTCTGTGACTGCATTTTTGTGAGGAACCATAGAAAAATGTGTTTTTAAAGGCCTCCCAGATAGAAACTGTCCCTAATTTAATGAGAATATAGTAGTAAAGTCAATTACAAGTGGAAAATCTATTTTGCCATGTAAAAACATAATCATGGTACTTAATGGCCAGAGGTAGAGGTCATGGAGAACTATCTAGAATTCTGCTTTACCATTCCTCTAATATTCTTTTCTCTCTCCTACACTATTTACTATTTACACAGCAGCCAATATTGTAACTTTATAACATGAAACATATACGACTCTCCCACTTTAAATCCACTGGACCAGTTTTCGATTTATTGTCTCTTGACTTTAAAACCATTATACTTTTTCTCTAATCACTAAAAAAAAAATAATCTGATAAACTTAGGCTTGTAGCTGGTACACATTGTACACTTTGTCAGATGACAACCTTCCTAAGTTCAGGTTTGATCATCTGTACAATTTTCTGCCACATGGTCATTTTGTGACATAAATGAGTTTCTCTCTCTCCAAGTATACACACACATACTTACATATGCATACACACACACATATATATATACACACACACATATACATATATATAAACTACCAAAGGCCATGACTTAATGTACACATTCAACAAAGGTACATCCAAATCATCCAATCCTATTCCCCATTTTGTTTGTCTACTTAGACCAGATAATGCTGGCTGCTTATCTTTTTATATTTTGCTCAAATGTCTATGTAGAATAACCTGTCTAGATAGCAGGTATGACACTAAGAAATGGCAGATATTCATTGCAGCAAACACACAGGGATCCCTCTCTGAAGCACTGTTCTAAGTTCCATGAAAAGCACAAAGATAACACAAACTGTAGACTGTGTCCTTCAGGAGTATGGTCTCCGATGGTAGAAAAGCAATTAGAAATGTCACGAAATAGAATTGACATCTTTGCTATAAACAGAACTCAGGTCGAGTTTCAGGGATTGGGTATGTCTGTCTCCAAAAGGCGACTTCTCAGATTCGGCCATTTATTTAATTTTGAATTGTGGTGGAAGAAATTTTCTGAAATGAGATTTATTAGATATGTAATAGAATAAAGAAAGTAGTATGAATATGCCCTACTCTTTCCAAAAAGAAAAGTGATACATGAGCTTAAACCACCGTTGTAGATAGTCATTGAAAAATGATGATTCTAATTCATTAAATATGTTTTTCATAATTGCTATTTAGTTAATGACTGCAGTTAAACAAGACGCTATCATAAGATACTCTATGTTAGATGCTTATTTAAAACATATGTTTTAGACTAAGCAATTATAAAACACACTATTCATCACATAAACTTAAATAAATAGATTCTCAATCATTCACTTTTACATAATTAACAAACATTATTACATTAGTAAGCCTGTACTCTAAGGTGAAGTTCATAAAAAGAAGGAACAAAAATTGTGTTCAGCTTCCCAGCTGTTATTTATATTTCCAGATTTTGGTCATCGAATTCGACATAAAATAGGATAAACTCCCTTGTGATTGACAAATTTGAGTTGAGTAAAAGAACAAAACTTATTCACAACAGTAGCTCTTAGAAGAGACTCTAAATAGCAACATGTGATCCTGAGACTTAGTCTATAGATATTTACTTCTCTTGCCCTTTCTGTTCATCTTTAAACTTAAACTTGAGGAATAAAAATGCAATCAAGCTTGGCCCATACATGTAATTATTTGGAAGGCAAAATTTGATCACAATTTCACTTTAGCTTATATCTATCTAAGTGACAAATAGACTCCTTACCCTCTGCCTATCCCATTTGGCCCTGAACATGATCACCATATTAGTTGCTACCTTAAAAAAAAAAAAGTGGTAATATTACAGTGGTTAAATATTTTGAAGCCTTCAGAGGATGATTATAATCTGTAGCAAATTTCTCTTGTGATAATGTGTAGTAATATTGAAAGAGAACCAACCTTCCCTATCTGCTAAGGTCACTATGTACTTCTCTGTGTTTTCCTAGGATCTCAGTGTAGCCCTATATTCGCAATGACCATTACATTATGATTGCATCGTTATGTATTTATACTGCCTATTAAATTATAAGTCCAAGAACCATGTTTTATTTACATATATAATTTCAGCATCTTATAGTGCATTGTTGGAATTCTAGCAGGTGCTGAATAAATGTTTATTGAATGAATCACTGAATGAAGCATGTGGTGTTCTGATTTGGAAATTAAATTGCAAATCATTTAAACTGGTTGTGTCTGACTTTCAGCATCTATTAAAGAAGGTAGTTAAATCAGTAAACTACAGTTTAAAGTATCTAGAGTGAGATAATTTAATCAAGAACGTAATTTTATTAATTCTCTGGCCTTAAATTCTCCATGTCTGCATTTTATTTATTCATATATCTAGTGTATTGCATTCTGAGCTTTCTTATATTATGTCGTATAATCAAAAGATGGTGTCTGGATTTTCAGTATTGGAGATTTTCCTGAAGTAGGATCTTTGGTTCAGAAAAATTAAAATGATCCAGGGTGTTTTGATGAGGAATGTATTAGGCTGATTGGGAATTTCTGTTGTTTTAATTGAAAGCTTTACAGAGAATTGTTAGGGTTTTTTTCTATGTTGTTTATCAGGGTTGACAAGTTTAGAATGGATACAGTAACTTAGGGGAGAATTCCATCTAGAAATAAAGATTACATTTCACTGGAGAAACCATTGTCTTGCATTCTTGGGAACTTGAAAGTAACTTGGTGATCACATCACTTTCATGTTTAAACTATTATTATTATTGTAATTATTGATGAGAATACAAGGAATGGCAACATAACATCTTGGTCTATACCATTGTACTCTATGACCTAAATAGCTCCTTCACTTTTCTGCTTCCAGATTTACCTCAATTAAATTCATGCTCAATATCTCTATTAGACAAATTTTTGCAGTTATTTCTTAGGAAACCTCAATGGCTTTCTATTAACTAAAAGATTGATTCAAAACTTCTCTGCTGACTTTTAACACCTTCTGTGTCTAATCCTGCTCAATCAACCCAATTGCTGATTTCCCACAAAATGCCAGTACACACCATTTGCTTGAGCAAGCTTAATTATGGTTATCTTGAGTCTTCCCTCAAGCCTTCAGTTAATCTCTTTAGTTCCTTAAGTATTCTTTTTCTCCTCCCTTCGACATAGTAAACTTTTACCAAGCCCATTTAATTAGCCTGTTCAACTTACAGTCTTGATTTAAATAGACTCACGCAGACATACAGGCACATGGAAATTAAAAAGAATGAAAGCCCTAAAGATGTTTTAGTATTTTTTTTCCATTTGGGGTAAATGGAAATCAAAATTTTAAATAGTTATATGTTGGTATCAACGACTTTATTCCTCATCATAATCATCAGAGCCAACATTTATTTTTCGCTCTCCACATTTCGAGTTCTGATGCCTTACACATATACTATCTTACTTAATCTTCCCACCTTGTCTATGAGGAAAATAATATTACTATATTTATTTTATAGATAGAAAATATAAGGGTGAGAGAAGGTTCGTTTCTTGCTCAGGGACACAAAGCCAATAAGGAATACACATGGCTTCAAATTAAAGAACAGTTGTACTCTACTGCCTAGCTTTATAAAATCAACTGTATAGGCACATTTTATTACTGAAAAATAAAACTGAGGTATTCTGAGGACATCCTGGACAGTAAGCTACCCTTGTTGGTATGTGTTGCTAGATGAAGATGAAAAAGCATAAAACTGGTAGTTCTCCTCCTCTTTGGGTGGGACACAATGACCATTTTATATTGTTTTATAAAAATGAGTTATTCTGGACTACCTTTTAAATTTTTCTAAGTTTATGGTGTTACCATTATTATTGCCCTCTGAATTTTCTCCTGTGGGTTTCATTAGTCTTTTAATGTGACTCAGCTATTAAACCATGATTTGTTTTTGGTTAATTCTACTTTCACATGCAATCAAACTTATTATCCCAAGACACATTTCTAAGAAATATGCTTTTGGAAAAAAAATAGGTTCATGAGATTTTGAGATAGATCAGTTTTGAATTCCATTTAAAGGTTTAGTGGAGAGAAGCTGCATTTTATGGTGGGAAGAACTCAAGACATGGAATTGATTAATGTGAATTTAAATCCTGTATGTATTCTCAGGTCATTTGTGGAAATTTACCTTATCTCTTTGGTTTTTATTTACCTCACTTACAAACTGTAGATAACACTGTACCATATAAGACTTTCAATTGTTAAAAGAAGTGTGAAATAGCATAAATAAACGTTCAGGCATGTAGTGACAATAAATGATAGCTATTTTGATTAGTATTATTGTTATTGTTCTTATTAAAATTATTGTTATTTCTAAAATTCCCAGAGGCATCACTTTAACAAGCTGGACTTATTCTGTGTATGTACCTTGTAAACACATCTGCAGCATGTATTGAAAGGATCCAACGAATGAGCCCCGATACCTTGAAAATGTATAACATTAGTAATTATCATCTGGACCCTGAAACATATTTTTATGGCAAAATCAGACTCCCTAAGGGAATGCCATCCCTAATTGTTGATTTGATTAATTTTGCAATTTTTTCAACTGGACCTAATTTAAAAATATATTTCCAATATGGTTTCATTTGGACAGCTAATCTTTTAACTTATCATGAACACTTATCTCTTTTGTTCTTTGTTTTTTTTGGAAACTACCTTGCTCCATTGCCCACGCTGGAGTGCAGTGATGCCATCATGGCTTACTGCAGCCTTGACCTCCTAGGCTCAAGGGATCCTCCCTCTTAAGCTCCCAGAGTAGCTGGGACTATAGGTGTGTGCCACCATACCAGGCTATTTTTTTTTTATTTTTTGTACAGATGGAGTCTCACTATGTTGTCCAGGTGGGTCTCCAACTTCTGGTCTCAAATGATCCTTCTGCCTTGGCCTCCCAGTGTTGGAATTACAGGTGTGAGCCACCACACCTGGCCCACATTTATGTCTTTATTTGTGCTGTAGTTATCTCAGTAACCTATTAGCAACATTTTGCCTCCTTCACAGAATTGTCTCTTCCTACTGCCAACCATAACTTCCTCATAGGAGCTGCTTTGTTCATGCTGGAGTCACTTTCCTTTGAGTTAAATTTTATAGGTACATTATCAATCTCTAAGCCAATCAATCTCTTCCCTGGGCAAACTGAAGCAGTGTCTGGGCAGGTGTCAAAACTATCTATCTGTCTGTCTGTCTATCTATCTACATATTTCCCACGCAAAGGAGGTTAGTCTACAAAAAGAGAAAAAGTCTAGCACAGAAACATAGAAAGGTGAAAATTCTGATGGCATTTCAATTCTTCAGAGCAATATTCTTTTAAGTTGAAGTGACGTATTGGCCTTCCTGGACTTTTGCGATTGAACTCTGCCTCGGATTCTGCAAAAACTCAGTATTCTGATTCTATAGGGTTGTTTTTCTCTCATTTTAGACTTTATTTTTGTTTTAGTCTAATTGAATTGATTTTTTTTTTACCTGAAATAGTCCTGTTTTAAAATGTATGCTTAAATAGAGCACTATATTTTTTGTTTAATCAAGCCCCAGGTATTAAGTGTTTAATAAAAGTTTGTTAAATTGAAGTTTATCAAATTGATTGGATTTAAGATTATTGGACTGATTGAGGTTGCAGGGACTGAGGAAAAAGAAGACCCCACAGTTTTCTTTGATTCATTAATTTCTTTTATTTCCAAAATAACCTTAACAGAAAAGGAAATTACAAGCCTGTACAGAAAGATACTTGGCTATTTTTACTGGATTGTATAGCTATAGCTCAGCAGTAAAAAGCAGTCTTTCAATCTATTAGGGAAAAATATATATATATATGAAAGACCTGTTGGAACCCAAGCAGTTATACAAAACAGAAATTGACTTGGCCCAGTCCACAGAAATCCTGTTGCTTTTATTGGAAATGGTTTCCCTTTTAGTAAGTGTTTTTTTTTTTTCAGTTGCCCAGCCTGGAACTGTAGCTACAGACCCTTGGTTGAGAAAACGGTCACACAGAGACACTGCCAGGGAATCTTGCCTAAAAGGGAATTCTGGGGAGGAAAGCATGGGTATCTCGCAGTGGGATTGTTGATATAAGAATCTACGTTCATTGCTTTATACTGTTAGCGGTTGAAAGCTTTTCTTCTTATGAAAATCCATCCACTCTGAGCCTAGTATCTTTCTTTCTCTTTCACAATGTCACTGCTAGAAAAAAGAAACAAACCCAGAATGTTGGCTTCTTTTCAGATATATTCTGGTGAGCTACTCTACTCAGTGAACTAGTTTCAATGGTAACCCACCCCTGGACCATGAATGGCAATTCAGCAACTGGTCACTTTGAATTATTCATGAAACAGTCAACCTTGACATTCTGAACATTGTGTTTGAGGATAGAAGAACTTGAACAAGAGACCCACAACGGTCATTATTAAGAAGCAATAACTGCTATTCAGATGATTACTAGCACCCAGAAAGAGTAATCAAGTCTAAAATGGAACTACTTTACATTTGAAAGAGTTCCATACAAATGTCTTTGTGAAATATAACTACTTTAGGTGGTATTTATTTTTCATCCTTTTCAATTTATTAGGTATTTTACAGTAGATTTTCTTATCATATTACCTTCCAGGCAGATCTTTGGGCTGCAGTCACAGATGTATTTTAGAAGCAGTATATTGAATGAGGGATGTGTAAACAATTAACTCCTAATTGTCCTACAAGGACATTTGTGACTTTTTTCTCCGTGTACTTTATTCATAGAGTTTCAAATAAAAGGGAGAAATGAGAGAGGGCTGCTACATGAAGGAGAGCAGTATTCTTAGCAAAAAAAAAAAAAAAAAAAAATCTCTAAATTGCTGAGTTAGAGACATTTCAGCAGATTACTAAGGACATCTGGGCTCAGCAGCATACATATCTTGATAACACTGGATTGCATGAATTATAATCTTAATGACTGTGGCTTGAATTAAGCACATACACAATCTCTTACAAATTTCAAGGTCCCCTCGTAATTTACTCATACAACCATTTCAGGATATGATGACTTTGATTAGATGCCAGGTTGTATCAAATAGGATAATCCAGGGGCCAAAGTGTTAAATACGCTATGTAAATTTAACCTAGATTATGGTCAAATTTAGGTACCCAATCAAATCTACTACATTTCTACTGTTGTCTGAAAAACAATAAGCTTAATTCTTTGAGGCAGCTCTGGTGCATGTTTAATGCAGCTCTAGAATGTGTTTTTAAAAACTATAAAAATCTGTGTTTGGATTTAATGGTTTTATACTAGAATGCAAAGCAAGCCTTATGAAAACAGTATACATGACCATTGTTAAAGATACCTGATTACCTTAATGTTCACATTCATCAAGACACATGATAATAGTGTTAAATCAAACTATGATCTGAGAAGGACTTCATACTTCAATATTTGAGTCTTTGAGGATGAACTGTAACCTAGCTTCATAGGCAGAAAAGATCGAAAACCTAATTTAGGAGTATGTGCTGTAACAATAGCTACATCTTGCCCCATCCCAGCAGCCATACTTCAACCACTCATCTACTGCTAACTGTTCAAACTCTGTTCTAAGGCAAATGCCAACCTGTAACCAGTCCAGCTGTTTCTGTACCTCACTGTCAATTTCTGTATGTCACTTCCCTTTTTATGTCTGCAAATTTGTTCTGACCACAAGGTATCCCCGGGTTCTCTCAGAATCTGCTGTGATTCTGGGGGCTGCCCAGTTTGCGAATTGCTCATTGCTCAATTAAACTTCTTTAAATTTAATTTGCCTGGAGTTTTTCTCCCAACAGAATGGATTAATTTAATGTGCATATCAGGATGGCCTCTATTACCATGATTATCTTACAGTCTTTGATTCTGGGAGATTTCAAAAAATTTCTGAAGATCACCACCACTTAGGAGATATTTATGATTTACTACCACTAAAAATAATTTCCCTTTAATTTATGTTTCAAGGTTTTATTAAAACATACATGCTGGAATTGGGAGCACTTTAAGCAGTTATCAATCAGATAGTTTAATTAAAATTAATTCCAGAACTTTCAATAAAAGTGAATGTTTATTGTGGAAACCATGGAAAAATCTTAATGAGAGAGGAAAAGGAAATTTCAATTAGAGAGAAAACGGTCAAGATAAAGATAGAAGAGATTAGGAAAATGTCCTAAATCACAATTGTTCCTTCTTTGAAACTACACAAAAGTGCTTATAAGTCTATTGGGTTTGCTTTTCTATTTTATTTTAAATAATAGGTTTATAATGGTTTGATTCTTTTGTTGTTTTTTGAGACAGGGTCTCACTCTGTCGCCCAGGCTGGAGTACAGTGGTGTGATCTCGGCTTATCGCAACCTCTGCCTCCCGGGTTCAAGCGATTCTTCTGCCTCAGCCTCCTGAGTAGTTGGGAGTACGGATGTGTGTCACCATGCTGGGCTATTTTTTTTCTATTTTTAGTAGAGATGAGGTTTCACTGTATTGGACAGGCTGGTCTCGAACTCCTGGCCTCATGTGATCCACCCGCCTCGGTCTCCCAACGTGCTGGGATTACAGGCATGAACCACCACGCCCGGCCAATAGTAGATTTATAATGGTGAAAATAAATGAGGAAGAACACCTCATTGGTAAAAAGGAAGCACAATAATGTGTTACTCTCCTAGAGATAGGAAGCTGAAAACATAATCTTTTACTCATTGACTTACCCTGGCCTAAAAGACTCTTCCTGATCTGCATGTCACTTCACTCCACAGAGCTTATCTTCCACCACTCTTTCCTTATCCATTTTCCAGCCACATTTTCCATCTTTCACTCCTTCTAGAATGTGCTCTAGAATCATTCTCACTTATAGGACTTTTATAGGACCATCTGCTGCAAAAATTGTAACCCTATCATTAAGGCTGATCCTTTTCAGCATTTAGATATCAAATCAAATATTTCCCTGGAGACATCTTTTATTGACTACTTTGATTAAAAAAAACTCCAATTCTTTATTTTCAAATGACTTATTTTATATCTTTAGAAATGGTACCATTCCTTTGAAATTAATGACTGATTTATATAAAGCAGGTAAACATCACAAATGTATGAACATTTCCTTGTCTATTAATATATTTCTAGTATCTAGAAAAGTGGCTGACAAATATCAGGGACTAAATAAATGTTTGATAATGGAGACATGATTATATTCAGATCCATGACTCTATGATTAGATGTTAAAAAATTTTGGAAGTGTTTGTTGTGGTTAGCATTAACTGTTTACCTTGGTCTATTTATTTAATCATTACTTATTCTTAAAATGTTTTCCTGAACTAACTTAGCATTGTAAACAGGACTGCATTCTCTAAGCTGTGGAGAGCCATAGAAATATTTTAATAAAGTAATGTAGTAGTTTGTCATATATGTATATACATACACACATATATGTGAGTGTGTGTATGTTTGTGTTGTGTGTGTATGTGTTTCTTAGTAGATAATTCTGATATCAGAAAAGAGAGGGAGTTTAAAGCAGGGAAGTCCAACCACTGTGGTAGTTTCAGCGACAGATGATAAAAGTAGGAAGTGAACAGATCTCAGATATTCTTTAGAGGTAAAGCTATCAGGACTTGCTAAATGATAGAAAGAGATTTTATGGATGGCTCTTAGGATTTGGATGACAGCCATTGTTGGTGTCACGAATTGATTAAATGAATGCAAGTAGTATGTATGAATTTAGTCTTTGACAAGTTGAGTTTAGGCCCTTTGGAACATCCATATGGAGATGTCCACGAGACAGTGGGAAACAGTTGTTTGAAGCTCAGGAGAACTGCCTTTATGAGAAAATGTATATTTGGAAGTAATTAGTTACTGTAAGAATATAATGAACAGAGAAAGAAGAATACACAGAGACAGAGAAGGGAAGTGAAGAGAGATATTAAAAAAAACAATGTGAATAATTTCCAAAAAGATGACTTTATTAATGTTATCAAATGTAGTAAATAAAAGTGAAGTGTGATTAAGAGTGAAAAACTATTAGAATATATAAACATGCAATTCCTAGTTGCATGTTTATACAGAATCAAGAATTTACTACAAAATATACTAGTATGAGGCATTTTACAGAATACTCTTTTCCCAGACTCTTGGAAAAAAAATCCTTCTGTGCTTTTTCATTTCCCATGCAAGGTATGATAACTTAGAATGAGTGTTCTGCAGTTATTCTGTTCCACGTTCTTCTTACCAGTTCAAAGTAATTAACAGATATTGCTGTAACTAATGAGAACACATTGTGCAGGTGGGAGAATATTAGATAGAAATAGAACATGAATCAATGAAATCTGAAAACACTGATAGATGTTCATCAATTGCTAGGGAAACTTTAGTTTCAGTACTCATGGCAATGAAACAGGAATATTATCTATGCACAAGGCAGCTAGGATCTATCTCAGAAATGGAAATGTTGTGCCTGGGAAATGATGAGCAACAGGCTAAGACTGTGAATATCAGGATCTTCCAAAGAGCATAACCCAATAGCTACCCAATACGATGCTGATTGTGTTACCAGAACAAGGTCCTGATCCAGATCCTGAGAGAGGGTTCTTGGATCTCACCCAAGAAGGAATTCAAGGTGAGTCCATAGAATAAAGTGAAAGCAAGTTTATTAGGAAAGTAAAGGAATAAAAGAATGGCTACTCCATAGGCAGATCAGCCCCAAGGGCTGCTGGTTGTGGATTTTTATGGTTATTTCTTGATTATGTGCTAAAGAAGGGGTGGATTATTTCATGCCTCCCCTTTTTAGACCACAGAGGGTAACTTCCTGACATTGCCATGGTATTCGTAAACTGTCATAGCACTGGTGGGAGTGTAGCAGAGAGGATGACCAGAGGCACTCTCATTGCCATCTTGGTATTAGTGGGTTTTGGCCAGCTTCTCTACTGGAATCTGTTTTATCAGCAAGTCTTTATGACCTGCATCTTGTGCCGACCTCCTAGCTCATCCTGTGACTTACCTAGCTCATCCTGTGACTTAGAATGTGTAACTGGGAATGCATGCAGCCCAGTAGCTCTCAGCCTTATTTTATCCAGCCCCTATTTAAGATGGAGTTGCTCTGGTTCAAACAGCTCTGACAATTCCATTTTCAGTAATGTGCATCATTGTGTTGAATACAGAGATCTCATTTACTTGGTCACCTCAAGACAAAATCTCTTCAGTGTTCCCAATAGTAAAATAATTCTTCATGCCGCTATTTAAAACTAGCCAGGAAATTCTTCTAGATCTACTATCCTTCCCATTGTATTGGTTGTCCACCCAAAACAAGGTTATCCTATAAAACTCATCAAGTCAAAAGTGCTTTGAAAAGAAAAGGTAAATCCAATACCAACAAGTAGCAAAACATAATAAAGGGTAGAAATCAACAGAATAGAAAATAAAAATAAAGGAAATCCACAAACTGGGTATCTGTAACTGGATATAAACATGCCCTTCAAAGTTGTCTTTTCTTTGAGTCTTTTGTTTCACCTGTGTTTTCTGTCTGTGACATTTTTTGCTATTCCTACATTCCCTTTTCCACCAAAGCCTAAAATTAGTTCATCCTTTCGCTCACCATCAACATATGATTGGTTACCAAATCCTGTAGCTACTACCTCCTTAATAACTCTTTTACCAGTGACCACTCAGCTTCCATTGACAGCATTTTAGTGAAATCCAGCTCCTTTTGCTCCTAGATTATTACAATGGCTTTTTGCTATCTATTCTCCTTGCTCCAAGAAAGTTCTAAGATGAATCCATAATTCACATTGCTTTCAGAATAATCTTTTCAAAATGAAAAATCTGATCTTACTTCTTTCCTGCTTAGAATCCTGCAGTGATTCTCTAGGATATTAAGTGTATATTTCAAACTCTTTAGCTGAATACATGGTGCCATTTCTAATTTGGAATCTGTGTGTTTTTTGACCTCATATCCTTCTAGTATTTATTTAAAGTCTTCCCTCTGGAATCTTGAGTCACCGATTTTAGATTAAAGCTATACATTTCTTTCTAAGCATCATTTTAGTTGCAACCTGAAAAACTGAATATGCTGTATTTTATCATTTAGTTAATTGCAGTTTCTAATCCTTGTGTAATTTCTTCTTTATGCCATAGATTATAACTATTCTGCATAATTTTCAAATATTTGTATTTTTCTAAACATTTTATTATTTGTGATCCCATTCCATTTATAATAGAGAACTTATTCTATGTGATTCCAACTTTTTGAAATATCTTGAAAATATTTTTATGGACCAGCATATAATTTATCTTGATAAATCTACCATATGTACTTGCAAAAAATGTGTACTTCGTAATTGTTGTGAGTATTGCTTTTGGAGTATCAGTAAAGTCAAGGTAGTGGGATAACGTTGTTCCGATTATCTATGTCTTTACTTTTTAAAAAAATAAAAGTCTAGGCCGGGCGCCATGGCTCTAGCCTGTAATCCCAGCACTTTGGGAGGCCGAGGCGGGTGGATCACAAGGTCAGGAGATCAAGACCATCCTGGCTAACACGGTGAAACCCCGTCTCTACTAAAAAAATACAAAAAATTAGCCGGCGTGGTGGCGGGAGTCTGTATTCCCAGCTACTCGGGAGACTGAGGCAGGAGAATGGCGTGAACCCAGGAGGCGGAGCTTGCAGTGAGCAGAGATCGTGCCACTGCACTCCAGCCTGGGCGACAGAGCAAGACTCCGTCTCAAATAACTAACTAACTAACTAAATAAATAAATAAATGTCTAGTTCTATCAATTGCTGAAAGATGTATTAGCATCGTTAACTATGTTTGTGAAATTGGCTCTTCTTTATTTTGTAAATTTTTTCTTCATGATTTTAAAGTTCTGCTATCAGGTAAATATAGATTTATGATTGGTTTTTGTTCTTGACAAACTGACTGTTTTATCAGTAATAAATGTCTATACTCTAAATCTATTTTATATATTAATATAGCTAGCCACTTCAGCTTTCTAATTCATACAGTCTGTGTGATACATACTGTATCCATTCATTTTCAACCTGTCTTTGTGTATAAAATAGCTCTCATGCATAGAGTTTAGTGTTGATTTTTTAAATCAGTTCTGACATTCTTAATTTTTTTATTGAAATGAATTTATTAACATTTAACTTAATTATCAATATAATTGGATTTAGCTCTAACTTACTACATTTGTTTTCTGTTTGTCCCTCTTCCATTTTTTTGTCCTTTTCCTTCAAAACAACCAATATTCTCCTATAAAACTCATCCAACATTGAAAAGTTGAGTCAGAATTGCTTTGAAAAATGACTAAATCTAGGCCAAACAAGAAGGAAACAAATAATAAAGAGTAGAAATCAACAGAATAGAAAATAAAAATAAAGAAAATCCACAAACTAGTTATCCATAACTGTTTATAAACATGCCCCTCAAAGTTGTCTTTTCCTTGAGTCTCTTGTTTCACCTGTGTTTTCTGTATCAGTTTTTGTCCTTCTATCTCTCATTTCCTGGCTTCTTTTCTGTTATCTGGATTTTATTCATATTTCATTTTAGTTTATATATTAGATTGCTAATTTTTAATTTTTAAGTGATACTTAAGGAATAACACAACTTAAACTTTTAGTCTGCTTAGAGTTAATATTTTATCAGTTCATGCAAAATGCAGAAATCTTGTACCTCTTTAGGACCCTTGATCTTTATGCTCTTGGGTCATTTGTATTATATATACATATAATTATAAATTTATATTTTATTAAGTAGCCATATACATTTTTAAACTGAGGGAAAAAATAGTATCTTGTATTTATCTAATATTTATCATTTCTGACATTCTTCATTTCTTCCTGAGGATACAAATTTCCACATCCTATCAGATCCCCTCACTCTGAAGAATGTCTTTTAACATTTCTTGTATTGAAGATCTCCAGATGATACATTCACTTATTTTTCTTTTATCTGAAAATGTCACACCATCCGTTTTGAAAGATATTTATGCAGATATGGAATTCTGGCTTAGCAGTGTTTGAGTTTTAGAACTTTAAAGATATGTATTGCTGTATTCCCATTTTTATTGTTTCTAGTTAGTCTTTGGCCATTCAAATAATTTTCTCCCTCTATGTAAGTTATTGTTTTTCTTAGGCTGCTAGCGAGATTTTTCTCTGGTTCTCAACAATTGGCCATGGAATACTTAGTTATGGTTTTCCTCATATTTATCCTTCTTGAATTTTACTGAGGCTCTTGACTGCAAATTTATGTTTCTCACCGGATTTCAGAAAATTTCAGGCCATAATATACGTTTATATTATTCAGGCAATAAATATATATTTTGATCTATTGTCTATCAACTCTGGGATTCTAATCACACACATGTAAGACTTTCTTTTAATGTTCTGTTATCCCACCGGGCCCTGAAGCTCTCTTCACTATTCCTTCTTTCTTTTTCAGATGAGATATGTTCTATTAATCTATCTTTTTAGTTAGTGATTCTTTTAAAAGTCCTCGCTATTTTTCTGCTAAGACCATCCTGTGCACTTTTAATGTCAAATGCTGCATTTTTCAGTTTTAAAATTTCCATTTGCATCTTTTCATTGTTTCTATCTTGCTTTTGAGGTCTTCTATCTTTTTATTCATTATAAGTTTATTTCCTTCTTTCAAATCAAGTCTAGTTATAATATCTGCTTTAAAGTCCTAGTCTAAAAGTTCTGTCATCTGAGTTATCCATTGTTTGTTGATTATTTTTTCTTGAAAATAGGTCACATTTTCCAAGTTGCTTGTATGCTTAATAGTTTTGAATTATATTCTAGAATTTTAAATATTATATTATTAGGACTCTAGATTCCATATTATTCCTTGAGAATGTTGGTATTTTTCTTGTGGTACACAATCAATAATGTTTGATTCAATTTGAAAACCTCAACTTTTGGATACAAAGGATTTGCATTTAGTAATTCAGATTTAATATGGTTGCTAGCAATTTGTCTCACCTTTGTGCATTTTTGGTTTCAACCAGAGGTTTGAGAAGAGTTTACACATAGAATCTGGCGATCTCTTTCTCTGGTCCTGTATCCTTCAGGATTAGCCCTTCATATTCTAATGACTGTGGTTGCCTTAAATTATGACTTCTGGTACTTTAGGCCAGAAAGGCTGTGTATTTTCTTTCTGAATTTCAGCCAGCAATTAGGGAGCTAACTATATCTTGCCCTCTAGCTCAAAAAGCCACAAGAATGAGTAATTCATTCTACCTACTCTCTTTTTCTGGAGTTAGACTCTCCATCAGAAGATGTCCCTGATTTTGCACATACTTCAGAGACCCTAGGTAGGTTGTTTTTATTTTTGTGTGTGTATGTGTTTAAATTTTGTTTGTTTTGTTTTTTGGTTTAACATTTATAGGAATCTATTTAATTATATCAATAGCACAACACAGATATTCAATTTGTATTTTGTCGTATACTTTAGCAACAAGAGAAAGAAGCCTAGAGTTAGATATAAAATTCATTCCAATCACCAGTTGCTATTAAGTTAGATGTGAGAATTTTCAGATGCTACCTGGGGTCAAATAAGATTCTACTTTCAATTTTGAACCTAACTTCTGGTTTCGAAGCTTGTAATCAAAATATGACTGTTAAAAATCACTTTTTAACACTTCTAAAAAATCACTTTTTAACACTTTTAAAAAAGTGATTTTTTCTGGAAGTTATTACATAATTTTATAATCTTCTTTCACATACTTAGATATGTTTATGTAAAAAATCCCTTTTGTTTGACAGTTATTTGCAATCGCATAGGTATCCCACCAAGGTACTGATTTTTATTTACCTTATATAAAGAGCAACTTTTTATTATATTTAGCATTTATATTAATGAAATAAGACCCACCTTGTGAGAGAATCATTCCGTGAAACATAGCCTCAGTATAATAACCTGGTAGCTATCCAAGGGATGGGGGGGAGAATGATTAACATGGAAATGGGAAATGCTGATAGCATCTTCTTTAGACTCTAAGCTTATTAAGTGGTGAAATTGTAGCTTCACTATTTTCATCTCTAGCATCTAGTTCCATGAAATATGTACACTGCATTGGGTAAATTTTGAGAAAGCAAAATCTCATGAAGAACAATTTTTGTTTATTAAATAATAATTTCTTGATTCAGTCTGAAACACTTTATTTTATACCAGGGTTTGAAATTTAATAATAACTATAGTCAGGTAAGTGAATTTGTTTGACTGTAAGTGACATTTTCTACAAAATGCCAATAATGTTAGCTCACTAAATGTACAAGTAATATAAGATAATGTAGGTGAAATTGTTTTTGAAGTATCAAATTGCTAACAAATGGTAGGCACGATATCTGTGTATGACGCAGTATGCTAGGTTGTCTAGATAACACAAAGTAGTCAAGATAATGTTCATTGCAACACAGAAGTTGCACACAAGACTTGGATGAAAATCTAAGCCTATAAATATTTATTGAACTTCTACCTATGCCTGTGAGACTCACGTGTCCAAATGAATTGTCTGTGATTGAAGATCCGAGTAACATTCCTATGAGGTGATATCTACAATCTCTAGAATATAAAATTTGTGATGTATTTTTTGCCTTTTGGAGCTTCATGCTTTGCTGTTCCCTTCCTTTCTTGGCTTTCAAATACTCAAGGAAACTGAATATACAAAATATTTTATATACATTTATATGGTTACTCTAATGTGTGTATATATTTACCCATTTATTACTTATATATTAAAGATTATTTTTAAGATGTTAAAAAAAGCAATCCATTTTATGGGAGAACATAACAGTCCTCTCTCAGGCTCTTGTTGTGTCGTACTCTTAGAGAATAAAGTAAAATATGGCTAGTGCCTTGCAGTTGTACTAAGGATTTCCAGGGGTACAAACCTCTTACTATGATTCTCAAGCAAGGTCTCCGTGCTTGAGTTCTCCATTAACTTTCCTTCTCCATTATATACTTCCATATGTGGGCAAAACTAAACTCTGTCTGAGAATCCTTTAAAAAGTGACTTGAGATTCCTGTTTTAAAGCAATAAATTTTATTTTTCTGATTCTAAATTACAAGTAAACAACTTAGAAATTAGAGTTTAGAATTTAGTTCCAAAAATATCTTCTCTGTGAATCTTGCTCCTTTTGTTTCCTATTTAAAGACCTAGCTAAGTAATTTTCTTTAAACAAATCAAACACTACATAGTCCTAACTACATGTTTAACTACAGCAGTGGACTTGGTGAACATGCTGTTTTTAAGTGGATTCTGTTCTAAGGATTTCAGTGTAACTGATGCATTATTACCAGAATATTTGCTTACCTCCTTTTCTTAACTACAGCTTGAGGGAGAAAATTTGTTTGTTTCTTTATTCCTTTTTTTTTTTTTTTGTTAGCTCCCCATATACTAACAACCCACCATACCAGGACACAGGCTTCTGTCTGAAGTGCACTGGCTTCTTAGGCCTTTTCAGCCTGTCCTCTGGAAATGGTTTGGATCCCTGTGTCTTGAAGATTAATTCCAATTTTCACGTTGATGAAAAGGTCTTCCAATTTCATTGTGACCTTTATATCATTGAATAGACATCTCATTGCTAAAGTAAATTTATACATAATATATCTCAGCTTTAAGATTCTTGGATTTTAATTAGAGGATGAAACATAAATCAGAATTCAGGCTACAGTGGTTACACAGGGCTGTCCTTTTGTTTGTTTCTTATTAGACTAACAATGCCAATCACAGCTTGCAAACATAAATACTCTACACCATATTCCTGTTCATTCTTGAGAAATACTTTGTACAACGTTCTCTTTTGTATCAGCTAAAGGAGACATTTTCATCATTGAGGCATTCTGGAGCAAAATGTATATTAAAGTGTCCCACTAAAAATAAGTTCAAAATGTCTTACCTGTCTGGCTTCCTCCTTTCCTCCTTCCATTTTTAATATACAGAATGATGAGTAAAGGAAAAAAACATGAATTGTGGTATGTATGTTTTTACTCACTGTATTTTAGGGATGTTAAAAATCTGCTTGGCTTTTGTAACACATTTAATTGCTCATCTATACGTGTGTGTGTGTGTACATATATAAATATATATATATGAAAACATGTTTAAATGTATAGTTTCTAAGTTTAGTGATGTATTATAATGGTGTGTTTTTGGAAAACAAAAAAAAAGAGTATATTTTTGGAAAATATGCCGAGGTTTAATGGTATATTTTTGGAAAACCAGGGAAAATATGAAACACCTGCTACTATACCAGCCTGTTTACATGTTCAGATCTATTCTTAGGCAGCTAGAGAACCACCAAATGCAGTAGTGTACAAAGAACCACAATGCATTTAGAATTAGCCACAAAACAAATAGGACATCCACCCATCCAGGCAAAAAAAAATTGGTCTGCTGTGGCAAAAAGGAAAATGTTCTGTGACAATATGAAATTCCAAGGCATAATTAAAGTCAACATGCCCATGATTTCCTGCCAGTCAAGTAAAAATGTCAAAAGTATCTTCCTTTAAATAATGCATTCTATTTTGTTTTATTGAAATTGATCCTGAAATGTATAGCTGACAAAGTCTCACTGTATTGTTAATACAGATTGCCTTTGGGGAGAGGAGTGAAGGAATGGAGAAAAGCAAAGGGTAATTTTCACACATTTCTGTGTGTTTTAGAATTTTTAAATTTATTGAGAACTTAGACACATGTAACTATTGTAAAAAGAAAGAATAGATAGATAGATAGATAGATAGATAGATAGATAGATAGATAGATAGATATAGATTTGAATGAACATATTAGAAAAGGGAATTCTAGTTAATTATTTAAATCACTTTTTTTTCTAATACTCTTCCCATGTGCAAGGGAATGTGATTGGCATCAGTAATCCATTATTTTTTTAAAAAACACCCAGGAAAGCCTGAATAGAGGTATTCATAAATGTTTAGGGAGCACAGAGGAGAAAGATACACAGGGAGCTGGAATGCCAGGAGGAGGCAATGACAACTGCTAGCTTGCTGAGCACCATGGAAAAAAACAACATAGCTGGGTTGAATGCAAAGGAGCACAATCCAGACAAAGAGAAAAGCATGTGTAAAGCATGTATTGGAAAACATTATGGGGACTTTTCAAGAGCATATTGGCAGGGCTCGGTGGCTCACACCTGTAATCCCAGCACTTTTGGAGGACGAAGCTGGCGATCACTTGAGGTCAGGAGTTTGAGACCAGCCTGGCCAACATGGTAAAACCCTGACTCTACTAAAAAATATAAAAATTACCCCAGTGTGGTGGTGGGCTCCTGCAGTCCCATCTATCAGGAGGCTGAAGCAGGAGAATCTCTTGAACCCGGGAGGTAGAGGCTGCAGTGAGCCAACATCACGCCACTGCACTCCAGCCTTGCTGACAGAGCAAGACTCCATTAAAAAAAAAAAAGAAAAGAAAAAAAGAAAAAAAAAGATCATATTGCCCATCCAAGAGGAAACTAAGAAAGTATATTTTCAGGAAAGTGACATGGAATGAAACTACATGCACACACCAGAGTCTTTGCACATTAACTAGGGATCTAATATTAATTCTGGGCCAGGAAGTGAGGGCTTGGAAAAAACAATAAGCAGAAGACTAAAAAATCAGATGTACATTTCATGGTGCCTGAGGATCACAGCCTACTGACCCCCCAGTATTTATCTGTACTTCATCTGATGCCAAAACCATTGATATTTTGACTAATTGTGATGCAACTACCTGGCAGAGATTACCAGTGTCCTGTTTCTCATCTGCAAAGGATTGTTCTTTAGTCCTTTAAATATACCAGCAATTTAAATGCAGCATCTCATCCTGAGTGTCTGGTACCTGTGTCTACTTATAAATCTAGCAGGGAAGAGATTGCTCAATCAAAGGGATCTATTTCTTTTTTTTTTTTTTTTTGAGACGGAGTCTCACTCTGTTGCCCAGGCTGGAGTGCAATGGCACTATCTCGGCTCACTGCAACTTCCCCCTCCCAGGTTCAAGTGATTCTTCTGCCTCAGCATCCAGAGTAGCTGGGACTACAGGAGTGCACCACCACGCCTGGCTAATTTTTGTATTTTTAGTAGAGACGGGGTTTCACCATGTTGGCCAGGCTGGTCTGGAACTTCTGACCTCATGATCTGCCCATATTGGCCTCCCAAAGTGCAAGGATTACAGGCGTGAGCCACCGTGCTCAGCCAAAGGGAACTATTTAAAAAGATATGAGCAGGCTTAATAGAAATAGTAGTGAAGCATCCTAGGTCTGAGAACAGTGGACAGCAGTTACAACTCCTGGGTCTAAAAAAAGAAGGGAAAAGATAATAATGATAACCCAGAACAAGTACCAACAGGAAAATGTCCCCTTAGAAGCTTTGGTCTTTGACAGAGACACAGCCAACTTGCAGTGATTTTGCAGGGAGGGAGGGAGGGTAGTAAGTACTAGATTTCTCTCCTGTCCTCTGAATTCCTGTGGGTGCCAACCCTTCACTAGCCTCAAGTCAGAGGCAGGATGCTCTTTCGTGAGCTGACCAGCCACCTGGGACATCAATGTGAAAAGGGTGGAGCTAATTTGGAAGCAAGAATGAAGACTATGAATCACAGTACACCTCTTTGTATCACAAGGAAGTTTTCATAAAATGATGGTTCTATAGTATGTTAATAATTTAAGAATATTCAAGTAGTCAAGTAAAATTATATTAAATGCAGTTAAGAAAGATGTCCATACAGCTGAGTGACTCAGATCTTTATATGCTGATATGCAATGTACTCCTTCAGGGGGGAATAGAATACACAGTGTTCTTAAATGTTTCTGAATGTTAAGCTCCTCTTCAGAGTTTAGGTTGGAGGATTAATTGGAAGCTGTGAGGCTATTCCTATGATATATTAAACATTTGACCAATTCCAGAAAAAGAAGTCGTTCAAATAAATCTTTACCTTATTTCTTCTGACTGACCCAACGTGTTAACTGACTTTAAGGATTCATCTCCCATGTCTCTCATGTTTAAGAAAGTCAGCTTTTTCTGTTAGTTTGCCTCTTTCATCACAGAGCTATTTCCATGATCAGAGTTCCTTGGTTCGCAGGCAATATTAAAATTTTATCCCAAACTATATATGTGTACATCATTTCCCAATAAGATCTGAAATAATATTTATAAAAACTCCAAAATTATAGAGATGTCTTTTTCAATAACTAAATCCTTTTGGCTTGGGGCTAGGGTTAGACAATCTTTTCCTTGATTTCTCTACTGTTAATATTGTATCTTTTAATAGAAAACTCACTTTGACATTTTAACTGCAAATGAGCTGCCTAAGAACCAACATCATGGTTTCATCTTCTGGTCATGGATGTGGAATGCCGTAGGTACCTCCTAATGATTAGTTCTCCAAATCTCAAGTGTATGTTGTCTTGCCTATTATTTTTTCCAATGTTTACCTTGAAACCATTCCATGTATTTTTAATGTTCTTAAGTGAGGAATATGTATAATCACTGTACTTTTCATTGCAGTTTGTACCTTTGAATAGCAGAAGAGAAACTGGACTGAAAACTAGGAGGTTTTCATTAGTTATAGTTTCAGATAAGTGGCAAATCAATACATCGTATTATGGCAAGATATTTTGGAAATTTGAATAAAATATCTATTTTGACACTATAATTTTTTTTTTTTTTTGAGATAGAGTCTTGCTCTGTTGCCCAGGCTGGAGTGCAGTGGTGCGATCTTGGCTCACTGCAAGTTCCACCTCCCGGGTTCCCACCATTCTCCTGTCTCAGCCTCCGAGTAGCTGGGACTACAGGTGCCCGCCACCACGCCTGGCTAATTTTTTCATATTTTTAATAGAGACGGAGTTTTACCATGTTAGCCAGGATGGTCTCAATCTCCTGACCTTGTGATCTGCCTACCTTGGCCTCCCAAAGAGCTGGGATTACAGGCGTGAGCCACAGCGCCCGGCCTCGACACTATAAATTTTTAAAAAATGAGTGGGTCTATTTAGTCTGTGATGGGCACATTTACTTTTTGCAGATGAAGCTTCATTTGAGATCTTGAGATCACTTCCGGGTATGCAGAGGAATTAGAGTATTCTATTTCTTATTCCCCTACATTTTTCGCCTTTCTCTCATTCACTGCATGATATGATTGACTTAAATAGAAACAACAAACAGTCATAGAATTTTGCTGTAAATTCTTTATTCTGACAATAATTATGTGTGTTTTGAGTCTACTGATTTTTATCTTCCTTTCCTAATATTGTAACTTATTTAAATAGAAAATATGGATTACAGACCATAGACTATTTATTTTGAATTTTTCAGGGCATAATATAGTTTTTGGCAAACAGAGAATTCACTGGATGAAAAAAATAGTTTGTTAGGGATTATAACATGACCCCTCTTGTCATGTGTTAAAAAAGAAAGAAAATGCTACTAAACAGGGAAAAATAGTCCAGTATCACTCACTGTATGTAACATTTCAGTATTCAATATTTTACCCCCAAATTATGAACTTTAGCAGCGAATGGAAGGAGAATGTTTAAATTGTTCAAGACATAGTATATTATTAAAAAGGATGGCATCTGTCACTAAAACTGATTACTTAATAAAAATATCAATGGTAATGAATAAAAAGACTCTCCAAAACTAAACTATTGAGTTGCAAATCCTTATTTGAATATTTGGAGCTCGAGTCAATGATGAGAGGAATCATGATATTGGCATGTCATATGCTGAGTGATTTTAACATGATTCATAGTAGAGTGCAGTGCTCCAGATGACGAAATGATTTTTTTCTAAACATTACTTTTGACATAAATTCATTTGAGGGATATTTTAATAATTAATTAATAAACAAAACATTTCATAGTCATATTTTCTGTTCGTTTTTGCTTGTTAAGAATATTTTCCATCAAAAATCTGTGCTTGAAGATAATTACAGTAAAGTGTTAAAAATTTATATGTAAGCATGTGAGTGCATACATGTGTAGTAAAAATGTAAATTGCTTCTACCCAGTGTAAATCAATCATTCATTTATGCTAAAATTGCTGGTATGCTTTTTGTGTGAAAATGAATAAGCCATTCTTGACTTGGTGTTATAATGTATTCATCTCTTGTGGGTAATAGTCTACTCTCTTTATAAAAGAGTGCTTCATATACATCAAAAATTGCAACAGAAGTTCTTTCTCTTGCCATTTCTATTCTAGAAAGAAAAACATAAAACTAAAGTGATCTGTAGGCACTCGATGTCCATGTGAGACCAGAGGCAAGAGCATCACCTTGATTCATATTTAACTCATATTATGTAATGGGAAATACTAATGGAATAAGAATAGTTGTTTGGTAGATTCTTCAATTTAGACTGATGATACTAATGTACAGGCACATACATAACTTTCATATCTAGTGAATTAATTCTTAATAAGAAAAGATTGATCAAAATGTTTCCACAAGATGTTGCAACATCTTTTCTAAGAGTAGATATGGTTGTAAATAATGGTGATCTTTGGAATCAGACAAATGTTTGTTATAATATAGATTTTTATAATATTTATACATTAGCTTAATTATAACATAAACAACCATCTATAAATGCTTGCTTGCTGTATTAATCAGGGTTGTCCAGAGAGACAGAACCAATAGATTATTATATATATCATACATAATCTCCAGCTTGCAGAAGGTCTGTCATGGAACTGACCACTGTATATATATAATCTATATATCTATATGTAGATAGATACACACACATATATATGTGTACATATACATATATATTTTATAATATATAATATACACACATACATATATATGTATATATACATATATATCTATATGTATATATGTGTGTATATATATATGTATATGTGTGTGTGTATCTATATACCTACATATAGATATACAGATTATATACATATAGCGGTCTGTTCCATGACAGACCTTCTGCAAGCTAGAGACCCTGGGATGCCTGTAGCATGGCCTTAGAATCAGAGAAGCCAATAGGGTAATTCTCAGTCCAAGTTCAAAGGCCTAAGAATGCAAGGGGCCACTGGCATAAGACCCAGAGTCCCAAGGCAGAGCGCCTGGAGTTCTGATGCCCCCAAGCAGGAGGAAAAGAGTGTCTCAGCTCCAGAAGACAGACAGAGAGAGAGAGAGAGAGAGAGAGAAATGACCTTTTTTCTGCCTTTTTTGTGCTATCCATGCCCCCAGCCAATTGGGTGGTGCCTGCCCACACTGAGGGAGGATATTTCCTACTCAGTCCACTGACTCCTGTGCCAATTTTCTCTGGAAACGCCCTCACAGAAACACTTGGAACTGATGCTCTACCATTTCTCTAGGTAATCTTTAATCCAGTCAAGTTGACACCTAAAATTAACCATCACATTTGCCATATGTTCAATAATAAATTAAAGGTCTTGTGAACGTTATCACATAAAATCCTCAAAGGAACATTTTGAGGCCTTTCACAGATCATAAAAATGAGACAGAGAAGTATTATGTATTAGACTGTTATTGAGGAAAAAAATTAAAGTTAAACCCAGGTCAGTCCAACTGCAAAGTCTGTACTCCCCACTCTTGTGTCCTACATGCTTTCAAATTACATAAAAATTTTGAGTTTGTTTTCTCATCTGTAAAATGGGAATACCATTTCTTCCATGCAAGGTTCATGTCAGGATTAGAAAGCATACATATAAAATCCTTGGCATAGTATCTGGCACATAATTATCTGTAAAACTAAATTGCAACTGCTATTACTTCTACAGATTTTGAAAAGACATTTCATTGTAAATGATTAACATGTATGATTATTATGATTCTTTTGTGATAGCTGAATTGCCAATTTATGGTTCTTCATATTGAATGTACCATTCCTCACAGCGTTAGTAATGGCTGTTTGCCTTGTTATCTCTCTCTGCAGGTAAAAGCAAACAGTTGAGGTTTGTTCTTCCTGCAGAAAAATGGTAATATAATTACCTGAGATAATTAGTGATGTAAAAATAATAAATAGAATAACAGATTGACTATTAAATTTGCATAAAATATAAATAAATTATAATATGTCCGTTGTAATTTTTTTTCATCACAAACTTTCTTTTCCTTGATATTGGAATGGGAATATCTAAAACAAAAGTGGTTCTGAATAGCAGAAAATAATTGGCCAATAACAATGGCTAACATTTACTAAGTGCTTATTCAGTGCCAGATTCTGTTCTAAGAACTTTTTATATGTAAACTATTTTAGAAATCATAGATATCCTATGAAATAGGTATATAATTACCATCTTTTAACGTATGAGAAAACTGAGGGGCATGTAAGATAAATATTAGCCGGGCATGGTGACTTATGCCTGTAATGAGAGCAAATGGCCGGACCCCGGCTCCACCAAAAAAAAAAAAAAAAAAGCTAAATACTTGTTTCAAGGTTACACAAAAGATCAGGCAGAGGCTGTGTGGCCAAAGAGTTCATACTTAAAAGCAAGACACAATCGAGTATGTATATTATATTGCTTTCTTGTGTTCTTGTATACTGTCCCTCTAGTATTTAGGCACGATGACTTTAATTAAGGCTAGTTGGCAAAATATAGTACAAAGGAATAAAACACTGACTTTTGATATTTAAAAATGAGTAAAATGCCAGTGTTCACAAACATTAGCCATGTGACTTTAGGCTAGGCACAGCTTCTCTGACTCTCAGTCTCTGTCCTGTAAGCTGGCATGACACTATTTGTTTCTGTGGTTTGTAAAAATAATTTTCAAAGATGCCTATATTAAAGGCTGGCATAATTTGGCATGTAGAATATCCTTCGCAAATGTTCAGTAAGTATGAAACTAGGAGGCATCTTGAATTTTGAGTTGTAAAATAGTATTCTTTTAAAGCATTTATTGTGGTTTAATCTACCTAGTTTGTTAATTGTAAAATTAGTGAATACCTTTAAGATTTCAAAGTATTAATGAAAGATATAATAGAAACAACTTTATAATATAAGGTAACATAGCCCCCCAAGAAAATATTATAGAGGATTTGAATTCAATAAAGAATAAATAGCTTCTCTGAACTGGCTTTTCTCTTTCCTATTAAATACCACAATAGATTTATTTTAAATTATATTTCTATTATTTAACGCTACATGGAGGTTTAAAATATAATGTTTTTTAAAAGAATGGTCACAATTCATTAAAAATACTTTTTTTGCCATATGTAAAGTGCTTTCATACATGCGATCATAATTTGTTCTCTGTGAGAGGTAATCTGTGAGAAGTAATATTTCCCAATTTACAGGAAAAGCACTTGAACTTCACAGAAGCAAAGCCACCTGCTGCTAGCTACCAAGTACAGTAATCCAGGTTTAAATTCAAGATTGTCCACTGAAAGAAACTGCTGCCCAGCACCAGTACAGCTTTAGAAGCCCTGGATGATTCTCGCTGATCATCTGCAGCATAGCATCTGATTCATTAAAATAATATAGATCTAGTCTCGCATTTCAAGTAGCACAGTGATTTATAATCTATCATTAGCTAAATGTCTGACAGTGGTACTAAAAATTCATGTTGAGGCATTAACATGACTTCACAACTGGGCAATTGCATTAATGTTCAGGAACCAGAAACCAAAAGCTGCTTTCTAGTTAGTGCATCTGTTTTCAATTATGATGTTATCTGGATGCCCAGTTCAAGCCAGTGTGCTGACCCTTTAAAAAAAATTAAAAACAAAACAGTGCTGTAGGTACAGCCTTCTTGAGTTACTGCTTTCTGAAATAATTTTGCTTCTATTGTTGTATAAATTTGCAATTAATTGAAGAGTCTTAAACCATGTCTATGCAGTCAAACCACACTGATGAGAGACAAGGGAACTTTCATTATTCCCAGATAGAATAACTAGTGCTTGCAGTGATGAATGATTTTGTACTAATAATTGCTATATTTGGCCAACATCAACAGAAGTTTTATTAAGTATGTATTAAATTTTATTTAACTGTAAGATCAACTATAAAGCTACCATATGCCCATTGGTCAGGAATGATATGTATGGAGCATACTGTCAGAATATGGGTTATTTAGCCTGTGTTAGGTTTCAGTGAGCTGCATGGTGGAATCAGGAATTTGTTGTGAAAATGTATGAAGTTGTGCAGAAGCACAGAAAACCCAACCTCCAAAAATTCTGGTCGCAAAGAGTTGGAACTTCGCTCGGGATATTAACATGCAGTGGATAAATACCTACGGAAGGCAAAACTTTACCTCTACCCTCTTAGGATCTCTGGCTGGGTCTGAGAACTAAATTCTTATAAGACAGATTAACATGAGAAAAGCATACAGATTTTCACATGTACATGAAAACCCACCTAGGAAAATGAAGACCCAATGGAGTGGCAATACTAAATATATGTATAGTAAATTGAACAAAGAATGGTAACTGTGGAAAAAGTAACTAAAGTAACTAAATTGGGAGGCTAAAGGCAGAGTTATTTTAACAAGGTCTGGCTGTACAGAATTTTCTAGGCCTTGACTGTCTATCTCTGGTGACAAGAATGTTTCTTCCCTCCTGTTATAGGGAGTGCATCTTTCACATGGGAGTTTTCTCTAGTCTCTAGTGATGAGAATGTTTCTTTCCTCCTGGTGCCAGAGCACAGTGTCCCTTACAATTGCTTTTGTTCAAGTGCCTTTAGCTCAAAATAATCTTCATGCCACACTTGCATATTTTTGTGTGCATATTCTACCACCTTCCGCTTACTCTTGAAGAGTAATTTTGAAGAGCCAGATACTCTTCAAGGTTTTTTGTCATTATATGTTAATTCTATCGACTCTAAAAGCAGACATTATCATACCCATGTTATATATGGTAGCACTCAGATTTAAAAGATTTAATAACATACACATTCTCTCTCTGACACATAGCTGGTAGGTGTCACAGCTGGAATTTGGACTTGGATTTGGGCAGGAATAAATTGATGGGGAGGAAGAAATAAAGCAAAACAAAACAATCCCATCATGTTGGTATTCTTTCTGTGCTTCTCCCCGGCCCCCAACACTATGTATTTTCTTGGCTTTCAATTTTTACAAGGAAAAATTGGTGATATTTGAATATAATGTAAATGTTCCAAGAATATCCTAAAGATATTAACAGGAGGGATTCCATACTATATCAGCAAAGCCAAAAGAAATATTGGCATGAGCATGCAGTTTGGATTCTGAATTTTGCCTCTTACCAAATATATAATCTTTACCCACCTTTTTCAGACCCCCATTGTTTAATATCCCTATTCTCCTCACAGTAAATGTAAAGTAAATAATGAAGCTAGTCTATTGATCTTCACATGTCTATTTTCTAGCATAATAGATGCTCTATAAATGTTCACTGAATGAATATACAAAGAGAAAATTGAATGTAAGGCTATGATTATTGATAAATAATTTTAAATAAGTTTAAGGCTCTGAGATTGTAGCATTCTTTGGCATGGTCCCAGCACTATGTCTAAGTTGTTTATAGTGTTTTGTTATAAGTCTGTGTGCTTCCTACCATAGAACAAAAATGACCAAATATTGATGCAAATTTCTATTATACTTGGCGTTTATGTATCGTAAAAATACTTGAAAACTACTAATTGTACTATAAGATTATATACTCCAGAAAATTCATACCTCACAAAGTCATTTACCAATAGGCATGCTTTTAGAATCTCTTAAGAATGTGTTCTCATTATTCTTTAGATATACTCCTTTCATATTTTCTACATATATATTTATATGTGTGCGTATAATAGCATATATATTATTTACAAGAGAAATTTAAAAGTGGTTAAACTCTTTTACCTTGTTATAAGATGCTAGTCACAATACAAACAAATTTGCAGTTTAATCTATGGTATTTAATTCATATGAAAATTCAGTTTAAATTATTTAGATAAATTTGTTCTGATGAAAATATATCCAACTTGAAGAGCATTTACACCAAATACTGGAGAAGAATACATTTTGCTTGTAATTAATTTACTTTAAATAAAGTTTTATTGTACAACCCAGACAATAATGTCTCAAAATAATACTTTTATTATTCTTGATGATCCATCATCACAATGATGCATTTCTTATCGGTCAGTACTGAAAATCACTTTTCTTAGTTTGTACACTATGAGGATTTGAGTTCAAAGGTTATTGTTTAAATAGGTAGGATAGTTTATGTGGAACAGTTTTGCAAGTTTTCTCATAGTTTGCCATATAAAATAATCTATTACTTATTGTTAATGTTGAACACATCTCTAATTTTAAAGCAAAATAACACTCTTGCAGTGTTCTCATGGAAATTTTAGCCCCCTGCTCCCCACCCGAGGAAAATATACACACACAGATGTAACTACTTACCCACACATTTTCAAGTTTATAAGTATCCTTAAACTTATCCATGGATCTCAGGTAAATACTTGTTTTCAAGTAAATAATTAAAAGGATTTTGCTTCTGAACAAATATCTAGCATTGTGCTATGTAGTGAAATGGAGCTGGGATAAATATGAGGGTTTATTCCTGCATTTTTGGAGGTCATGGCTAGAGTTACATATAAATAATGCAAAAAAACAGCAGATAAAACTCATTTAGAGAGAAATATTAAAGATCAATAATACATTTGCAGGAAAAATATTGGTTAAATGAATGAGTGAATACATTAGTCAATAGGAAAGATCAAAAAGCAGAAAAATAAAAAATTCCTTATAGAAAAAGGAACACATGACCAGTATTAAAAGATTCTCAACCTCAGTCATAAAGAAATCAAAGTATTACAAAAAGAGTTGCCATTTCTTTTCTATCCATTTGGCAAGGGTTAAAAAGTTTATTACCTGCTCATGAGGAAATAGAAGAGCAATTTTATATAATATTAAAATTGTATAAAATTTGAAATTTAATTTTGTGTTAAATGTTGCATTAAAGTGTATATTGTATTGTATTAACATTTACCACTTCCTCTTTCTCTTTCCCTGTTTTTTCTTCCAACCGAATCCCTTATGATTAGTTAGTCCTATAGTTTTTAGGGAGACACTACAAGTTAGATGTTCACACAGGGGATGAGAGGCTGCTTTGGCTCAGCAAGAGGTGACAATCTAAGCAGGGTGAGGAGGACATCCCTACAGAAGAGGCAGTGGTGGCTGAGCTTTGCTTGGTGTCAAAACCCAAGTGAGGATGAGGAAGGCATCTGCGTGCAGGAAGGAGGGCAGTAAATATATCACGAATGATAGAGCCAGTGAAATATGTTACAAATACAGAAAGGGAGTAATATAAAAGGAAACGTTGTGTTGGATAAGAACTGCTTGTATGTATAAAAATGCATAGTTTTCAATATACAGAGGTAGAGAAATAAATACAGTTGGGGAAACATAAAAATAAATGTCATGCAAAAGATTTAGGTAGAAATAGATAAGTTTATATGGACAAGCACATATAACATTGCTCTTCCCTTTAACAGGTCTGAGAAGCAGTGATACTTCAACAGCAATGATGATACCTAGCTCCACATTTTAGCTTTAAGGTACCAATCTCCACTAAAAGGTTCCAGGATTTTTTGGAGAAATTGCCTATTCCAGGAATGCAAAGGGAAAATGCAAAAGCTCAGGACTTTTTGGGTCAGAAAGCAAGGAAGTGTTTAAGAAATAAGGGAAGCAAAGAAAGTGTGACAGGCTAAAACACTTACAGATTATAGCCTACTTTATTAGTTAGGGTTCTTCAAAGAGACAGAACCAATAAGGGAGAGAGAGAGAAAGTGGGAGGGAGAGATGATAGATAGATAGATAGATAGATAGATAGATAGATAGATAGGTAGATGATAGATAGACAGACAGACAGATGACAGAGTATTTATTTGGAGAACTGGTTTATGTTATCATGGAGGCTGAGAAGTCCATGATGGACCATCCACAAGCTGAAGATGCTGAGATGCTGGTAGTGAGGCTCAGTCCAAGTCCAAAAGCCTTGGAACCAAGGAAGCCAATGGTGTAACTCTCAGTCTGAGACCTAAGGCCTGAGAACCCTGGGCAGTGGCTGGGGAGCGTATAAGTCCTGGAGTCCAGAAGTCAGGAGCCTAGAGTTGTCCAAGAACAGGAGAGGAAGAGCGTATCCAAGCTCCAGCAGATAGATAGACATGTTCATCTTTTCTCTCTCTCTTTGTTGTTGTTGTTGTTTGTTTGTTTGTTTTCTCCAGGTTCCCAGCAGATGGGATGTGCCCAATGACATGGAGAGTAGATTTTCTCCCACTTAGTCCACTCAGACTCACATACTAATCTCCTCTGGAAACACCCTCTCAGATACACTCCAAAATAATGCTTTATCAGGTTTCTAGGTATTCCTTAAACTAGTCAAGTTGGCACCTAAAATTAACCATCCCATCTACTAAATAAAATAAGAAACCCTGAACCCAATAAAATAAGTTATAAACTAACAGAAATATTGATGAGGAATAGAATAATTAAATGGTTTCAAAGGAACACATTTCAAAGTAGAAAAATCAAAGAAAAATAAAGGTACTATACAATGAAGAAGGCTGGAAAATCACTTAACAAATAATTAAAGTGGACATTATCAATAATTGCACAAATCAGAAATGTGAACCAATTGAAAGGAAACCATGAAAAGAAACTGCATGACCTACCAAAGGCACATGAACTAAATCTAATCATGAGAAAACTTCACACGAACTAAATTGAAGAACATTCCACAAAATACCAACTGTCCACTGTCTAAAGCATCAAGATCATAAAAGTCAAGAAAAACTAAGAAACTATTTGAGACTGGAGAAGACTAAGAAAGATGCGAAATAAATGTAAATGTAATTTTGATCTGGATATTTTCATTGTATAAAGGAAATTAAAGAGACAGCAGTTAAAACTTGCAAAGAGTCTGAGATTTAGGGGGAAGAAATGTATCAATGCTACGTTCCTTTATTTTCATGGTTTTACTCTGGTTATGTCTGAGAATGTCTTTGTAGGGAGCATATGCTATAATACACAGAGTGGTGAAGATCAGGAAACTAACTTACTCTCAATTTTAGAAAACAAGATTCTTTTATGTTCTTGCAATTTTTCTATACATTTGAGATTGCTTCAACATTTTGAAAAATAAAACAACTGTTTATACACTTCAACTTAGTAATATTACAGCAAATAATTTATACCAAATAAACACTGTCAATAGTGTTTAAGATTATACACACACATACAAATGCATACATATCATAACATTTGAGATTGCGATTTATGTGCTAGGTTGCAGAACTGTGTAAACTATAGTTTTTAAATAAAATTAGGGGCTGTAATACATCACAGCATAAAATATTAAATTTTTTATAGTGAAATATGATTACAAATAATTTTGAACTTTAAATTTTAGAGTATTTCTGTAAATGCCAATCATGTTTAAAATTACAACTAGCATTATACTTGTAAATTTAATATTATAAATACCTGCTTCTCCTTATTTAAGGTGTAGTTTTTATCAGACCAACTCTCCCACCAGAAATAATTATATAAACATGGATAAAATTTTACAGTGGCTGTTTAAAAGCACCATAGAGCATTTGAGTCAGTTTGCACTTGTGGAGCTAAGAATAAAGTTGTAAATTACCAACTGCTTTGGAAAACTGAGAGTATCTACTAAACATGAAGGTATGCCTATTCTATTGCCTAGCAATTCTGCTGCTAGGATAAGGTGTATAGTAAAAATACTTGCCTATTGTGATAGTCCATTTTCACACTGCTGATAAAGACATACCGAGACTGGAAAGAAAAAAGAGGTTTCATCGGACTTACAGTTCCACATGGCTGGAGAGGCCTCAGAATCATGGCGAGAGGTGAAAGGCACTTCTTACATGGCAGGGGCAAGAGAAAATGAGGAAGAAGCAAAAGCAGGAACCCCTGATAAAACCATCAGATCTTGTGAGACTTATTCGCTATCCCGAGAATAGCATGGGAAAGACCAGCCCCCATGATTCAATTACCTACCCCTGGGTCCCTCCCACAACATATAGGAATTCAAGTTGAGATTTGGGTGGGGACACAGCCAAACCATATTACCTATGGATACCAAAGCTGTGTAAAAATAGTCGTACATGCATTATTCATAATAGCAAAAACTCAGAAACAACTCAAATATTCCTCAGCAAAAATAGGTCATGCAATGCAATAATATAAAGCAATGAAAAACAATAAACCAAGATTTCCTGTTTCTGCTTAGGGTAGAAAGATGTGAAAAGAGTTGCTCCTATCTAAACAAAAGAGAAAAAGCTGAATAATAAAAAAAATCATAATTTTCATGAACCCATTAAGGAGCTGAAGTGGCAAGAAAAATCAGCAAGCCTGAAATCTAAAGAAAGAAAGATATTTCCATGCAGAAAAAGAGAGAGCACAGGATGAAGTCAGGCTTCCAGAAAAGCAGGTAGAAAAGAATTCAGCTACTTTTAAATGAATTCCTAAAGGCCAAATTATGAATGTGTAGACTCCCTGGCAGCTGCAGGTGTAAGGGAATTTGCACCTACTGGCAGGCTCTACTCCATGTAATTTCTTTTTCTTTCTTTTGTATTTTTATTTTTTCCTGAGACAGAATATCAGTCTGTCACCCAGGCTGGAGTGCAGTGGCACAATCTTGGCTCACTGTAGCTTCCACTTCCCTGGTTCTAGTGATTCTCATGCCTCAGCCTCCCAGGTAGCTGGTACCTCAGGTGTGTGCCACCACGCCTGGCTAATTGTTGTGTTTTTAGTAGAGATGAGGTTTCGCCATTTTGGCCAGGCTGGTCTTGAACTCTTGGCCTCTAATGATCCACCCACCTTGGCCTCCCAATGTGCCTGGATTACAGGTATGAGCCACTGTACCCGACCTTGCACATTTTTCTTTATTATCGTATGTCTAAATAAAATCATATTGAACATTAAATGTTAATAGTTAAACTGTTAAACTCATAGTGATAATAATGTTAAAATTATGTTATATAGTCACTCAAATAATTTTAATCAATGTTAAATGTTCAAATTTCCAGAAAGATTTGAAATAACTCACTGAAGAGAAAGAATTATGAAAATGCTCTCTCAAAACCACAACTGGTATTGCAAATTATATTCCTAAATCATCATCACTTGCATGTAATCAATATGATTTTAGTGAAAGAGGAAAACAGAGTTCAATAGAGTAAAAATCATAAGCTAAGATTTTTGTTAATGCCCAAATGTAATTGAGAAATAATCATTTGTATACTCAATACCTCAATCCCTATTGTAGACTTAAGATAATTAAGTCTTAACCTGGTGGGGCCATAGTCTACTGCTAGATAAAAACATGCAAACAGTGGAAAAGAAGAACAAACAAGCATAGATAAATGGCTTTGTCATTTGTTTAATGAGATACACATGCTATACTTACTTTTTTTTTTTTTTTTTTTTTTTTTTTTTTTGAGACAGTGTTTTGTTCTGTTGTCCTGGCTGGAGTGCAGTGGTGAGATCAGAGCTCACGGCAGCCTCAACCTCCCAGGCACTAGCAATCCTCCCACCTCAGCCTCCCGAGTAGCTGGTACCACAAGAGCACACCACCACACCTGGATAATTTTTGTATTTTTTTGTAGAGATAGGCTTTTGCCATGTTGTCCAGACTGATCTTCAACTCCAGGGCTCAAGCAATCCACCTACCTCAGCCTCCCAAAGTGCTAGGATTACAGGCATGAACATGCTAGGCTATTTTTAAATTTAAAACAACTATTAAGTAATGTTGTTAATATAAATGAAAAAATGCTAGTGAAACTAGTGAATGCATCAGGCAAGTATATTGATATGTTTACTCATAGTATATTTACTAATATTAATGATGTTTGAAAAACAGTGCAATTCCAATTGTGCCTGTGAAATTCTGACATCAGCCTTGCTCTCCATGAGTCTTTTCCTGCACATCATGTGTGAATCACCAAATTGAAATATAAGATTGTTTAACATTCACGACATCAAAACAACTTCCTTTCAGATTCTGTTGTAACATTTCACTATCCCTTCCTCTATGAAAAAATATTACAATGCTTAATATTCAAAGCACAAAAGAGGGTGTATACTTCATGCTGTTTGTTTTCAATTTACACTTCACCATCACCTCAGCATATCCATGAACCTGTAAAACTGTTATTTTCAGCCATCTGGGAGAAAGTGTGAGTTCTTCTTGTAAAGTTGTTGCTTTCAAAAAACAAGAAACTTTCCTGTAAATAATAAATCTTAAGGGATTGCACTAAGAGAATAGTAGATAACTGATTTTCCTTAAGCTATAGTTGAAAACTTCCTGAGATGAACCAATTGATTTGGATACATGCTAAAGGCTATTTGAAATTGATTTGTCCATTCACTTTTAAATTGCCCTCTATCTTCTTATGATACAGTATTGCTGTGTGCCCACGATTTTGGCCAAATAGTAAAGATCTCTTTCCCCAGTAACACATTTTAGGCTGACTTTTCCCGCTATCTTCTACATTAAGTTAATATTGTGTTTTCTAAATATATTTAATTAAAAATAATTAATAAGTAATTATTAGTAAACATGCACAGAGATGGATTTTTGTTTTCACATAACTTTTCATTAAAATAATATTTATTATGCTGTACTATATTATACTTAGTTCTATATGTTTGTATCCTCTTAGCCATATTAATAATGCAGAGAGAAGAATCCTTTGCAACTTTTCTGTAATTTTGAAATACAAAATAAGTCTTTATCTGTTCCTGGACTCCATACTAACTTCTACCAGTTTTAATATCAGTCTTGCCACATATAATTTTATTTTTAAATTATGTTTTGTCATCCTAATACATCTTTACTTTACCCTCTACTACTTCACAACAACACTGAAAGTTCAATGATAACCTCTACTCATACATTAGGTCACACCATCCCCTACTATTTTCATTGAAAATATAAGATGATGTATAAAGATATAGTTACAGATATAAATATATAGTGAATAATGCCATTTAAAAGTATACATATTGGTCGGGCGCAGTAGCTCACACCTGTAATCCCAGCACTTTGGGAGGCTGAGGTGGGTGGATCACCTGAGGTCAGGAGTTCAACACCAGCCTAGCCAACATGGTGAAACCCCATCTCTACTTAAAAAAAAAAAACAAAAAAAAAAAAACAAAAAAAAAAAACGCCAGGCGCGGTGGCTCACGCCTTTAATCCCAGCACTTTGGGAGACCGAGGAGGGCAGATCACAAGGTCAGGAGATCGAGACCATCCTGGCTAACACGGTGAAACCCCATCTCTACTAAAAATACAAAAAATTAGCTGGGCGTGGTGGCGGGCGCCTGTAGTCCCAGCTACTCTGGAGGCTGAGGCAGGAGAATGGCGTGAACCCGGAAGGCGGAGCTTGCAGTGAGCCGAGATCACACCATTGCACTCCAGCCTGGGCAACAAAAGCAAAACTCCATTTCAAAACACACACACACACACACACACAGACACACACACACAGACACACACACACAAAGTGTACATATTTTCTGTTTTCTGGGTATATTTTTTACAGAGTTGAATTCTTTAGATATTCTAGGATCTGTAATACTGAGTACTTCTGTTTCTGGATATGGCAAAGGAGTTTGTATTGGACCCAATCTTCTCTCCAAACATCCAAAAAGCTGTAAAAACAACAACAACAACAACAAACAGCAACAACAAAAAACAAACTTTAGACAAATTAAATTTAACAGAGTTCATTTGAGCTAGGAATGGTTTATGATCAGACTACACCCTGCCAATAGAGGTTTGGAGAGCTCCACCCAGTAAAATGAGTAGGCAGTATTTATACACACAAAAAAGGAAGTAAGGTACAGAAATAGGTTGACTGGTTACAGCTTAGCATTTGTTTTGTATAGACATAGTCTGGTCAGTTGGATGCCTTTGATTGGCTGAAGCTCAGCTGCTGTGATTGGCTGAACTCAGCAATTTGTTACAAGAATATATTAAGTCAGGTGGCAACTTGTTTTCATACTGTTAGGAGGTAATTTGCTATGTAAAAATGCAAAGTACAGAGGCAGCTTTAGACTAAATTTAATTTAATTTAATGCAACTAAAAAATGTACAACAAACAAACAAAACCCATATATTTGAAGGTATTAGAAGAACACCAAGGCAGTCTGAATTTGAGGAGCCAAAATCCTTAGAAGGATTTTAGGAAGCACAGTGAGGTGAAGTTACCTCCTCTATAACTTTCTGCTGAAAACATTTGATGATTCGCAGATATTAGCATTTAGGCTCAGCAGAAAGTAGCAACCTAGAGCATATTTTAGTCTCCTATGACTGGAGAGACCAAAAATTGAAACTTAGGAGTCAAGACCCTGGAGAAAAGAGACCAGGTATGTGAACCTATAATTCCATAAGATTTTGCTCCCGAAATGTTTGCTGAATCCTAAGGTTCCCAGAGGTAAGAAGCTGAGAAATCAAGCAGAAAGAAGTTGATAATTGCTAAAGAACTAAGCAGAATTTTTTAGCAGTTTCATAATGCTGGACATTTAAAAATTGAAAATATGGTCTGGTCAAGAGTCAGGGGCCCTGGTTAATGATGCCCAGGCTTTCAATTGAGCCTGCTGAAGGATTATATCATTTTAGTAAGTGTAAACTGGAAATACGCTGGTGCTCAAAGTGATCTGTCCCAGCTCTAACCCAGAAGACACTCCATAAAAAGAGAATTATGCATAACCACTACAATTTTTCATGCACCATGTCTATCAGATAGTACACAGTATGCCAGTAAAGAAAATCTAATACACACAAAACCAAGAGAAGACGTAGCCAATAACAATAGATCTACGGGTAATTCGGGTATTGGATTTTTCAGACACAAACTTTAAAATAATGATGACTAATTTTAATAACTGATTGATTTACCTGATTGGATATTCTATTTGGAATAATGGGGGATGGATGAATTTACATATATTAATTTGTTACAAGATGTGAAACTCTTGATCATTTTTACTTCTGCTACAAAATTTTATCTTTGCATTAATCTTCTAAAAGTTATCATTCGTTTTTCTTTTATTAAAAAATGGGGAGATCAGGCTCAGAGAAGTTATATATGCCATATAACTTTAAAAATATACAACATATCTAATTCCACCTACCACAAAGACAATACTTAGTTTAAAGAGATTTTTGAAAGAAGAAATTGATAGCATTCCCAAGGATTCTATAACATGAAAAAGTAGATGAGTGTCACTCTGACAAGGAAATGAATCAGACTTAGCATAATCAATGAAACAAAATCTATTTTTTAGCATTTACAAATGGGATCATAATGGGCCAACAGAGATTGGCTAGTCTAATTCTACCTGTGAGAGAATGAAAGTCTGTTTAAAGGAGATTCTCTTTCATTTCTCATAATGTTCATCTCTTCCTTCTACACTGCAATCAGGCTAAAGAAAATGAGGTATTACCGAGATCTCTCTATATTAGCTCACTGAAACACACTCCGGGCAGAAACTCCCACAGCTGATCATCCCAAATGAGAAACGTAGACTACTTCTGCCCCCCTACCCCTGGATCTGACTACATATTGGTTTTGTCCCCAGTTCTTCTATTTGGGGGATAAAATGAAATTACAGTTTCACATACTATATAACTACCATAGAGCTACCACATGAATACATTGTGAACCCACTTTTTGGCTGATTTGTTCAGAAGTGAGGACCTAGTCTTAGAAGGACTGTCTATGACTTTGTAAATGAAATAAAAATAGAAATCCATTTCTTTGCAGCAAAATGGATGCTATGTTAACTCTAGAGTTTCTGGCAACCATTGTCTACCACATAGTTTAATGAAAATATAAATAAACAAGGTTTCTAGGTAATGACAAAACTCTAGCTAGGCTCCTGCCTGTGAGCCCTCCTTTTGAGTAGACTTCTACCTTGGCCTCTAAAGATTGAACAAACACTAACAGTTTCTCACAGTTCAAATTTGCAACATTAGGATGACCCTAGCCTTCCCCTTAATGTGACTGCCTGAGAAAACTCAAGGCTGCTGAAAAAACTTACTGTTTACTCCAGCCAATACTGAAAGATAAGGCCCCTATCTCCCAGTCATTTTGAGAGGAAAGAACCTAACTTTTATCACTGCAATTAACCCATCCATTTAAGTTTCACATAGGCCAGTCCTCTTCTGCCTACATTTTGTAGTTTTTCACTTCCCTCCTTCTGTTGAGCTCCTGCTTGCTCCACCTCTCTGCTCCCTCATTCTCTCTTTAAAAGGCCCAATATCCTCTGAATAAATGGAAAATGAGTTCAGTTCACACTGGATTCTTTTCTCTATTGCAAAGGTAGATTAAAATCTGTCCTTCCCATTTCAGTGTCCGGCTTTGTTTCTTTTTTATAGTAATTACAATAAATACTTTAAGAGCTTCTGGCGATCATATTATGCCATATGGATCCAGGAAAACAAAAAAATTAAGGCTTCTAGATAATTAGAGTTAAGATTACTCTCTTGGAATAGAAAAGAATGGAGCTAGAAACAGGAACACTCCTTAGGTCTCTCACATAATTTTGTTCCTGTTTCTACAAACAACTCTTGATCTTGTTTCCCATGATATAGATCAGGATTCCTCCAATAATTTTCCTTCTGTATGTTTTTCTAAGCAAGCCAGAGTTGATTCATAGACTTGAGCCAAAAGTCTTAATAATTAAAAATCATCGTAAAATTTTAAAATCAGAATTTTAACAAAAATCTCAGAAATATTTACATATATTTTTAGGCTGGGCACCGTGGCTCACTCTTGTAATCCCAGCAGTTTGCGAGGCCAAGGTAGGCAGATCATTTGAGGTCAGGAGTTTGAGACCAGCCTGGCCAACATGGTGAAACCCCGTTTCTACTAAAAATACAAAAAAAAATTAGCCAGGCATGGTGATGCGCACCTGTAGTCCCAGCTACTTGGGAGGCTGAGGTGGGAGAATTGCTTGAACCTGGGAGGTGGAGGTTGCAGTGAGCCGAGATCATACCATTGCACTCCAGCCTGGGCGACAGAGTGAGACTTCTTCTCAAAAAAAAAAAAAAAAAAGTATGCATATTTTAAAAAAAAGTAACATGTTGCAAATTAGAAAATTCTACAATAGTAATTTTACTGGTACAACAAAGTTTATTAAAAGTTTGCCTATAGTAATATATGCATGCAGTGTTAACATTATCAGGGTAGAAATCATATACATATTTTCATATAAAAATTTTTTAATGTTATTGAAATATTTAAACCATCAACTTTATTGTTTCAATCTTGTAACATTTCTTTCTGAATATCCTGTCCAAAAAGAAAGTTTTTGCCAAGATTTGCTTTACTTTCATATAATCTTTGGAGCGTTGGCAGTTTCATATGAGCTTATCAGAGTGTTATGAAAGTGAACTGTGGTCATAGTGTTAAAAATTTTTTTGAGCTATTGCTTTATGCTACTTCAAAAGCACAAGAAAGAATGGTCTTAATAACAACAATGCCAAAGCAATACCAACAATATCAGTACAGGTGTGTGATTCCTAATCAAAGAAATCTCTTCACTGTGGATAAGGGTGAAAATGTAATAGGAATGTTTAGTCCAGGTAATATGAGGAATTCCCAGCAAAAGGAACTGATTTAAGGTAGTGCCTATAAAAGTCAAAAACTAAAATCATCTTTCTGTATTCTTTTACCATCTGCCGTGAAATTGCATCAGTCTTTTTCAGGAAAAAAAAAATACTGGCACAAATAAATCTAAATTCACTGGGAAAAAGAGTTTGTGTTTATGACAGTGCCCAGTGTGCTGTTATTGCTTAATAAATGTCAAATCTGATGGATAATATTCATTTAGATGTTACATGGCTGCTTTTATATTTCCCATTGCAAAGCTTTGAGTTGTAGACAGCGTTGTTAAATATCTTTATTCTAATCTAATTTCGCAATACCCAATTATGGTAGCTCACCATTTCAGCTAAAGTGTCTTGGGCTAGGAAAGCATCACACATTTTTTTCATTTATGCGTACATGTATTTAACAAACATTTATTGAGACCTCTTAGGAGCCAGACATAAAGATGTATGAGAGACAATTTCCATCTTCAATAATATTCAAATCTAATTGCAGAAACAATTAAAAAATTAACTACGAGCCAAAGAATTAATGTTACTTTGGAGCACACATTTTGTGCATTTACCTACTTTGGTTATATCCACCTTTAACACTATGATTTTTTATTTTTTTATTTTAGAATTTTTTCTCCATATTTTATTTTTATCTCCTGTTACATCATGCTCTGTGGGTCATATCAAAATCCTGTTTTGGAACAAGTTGGAAAATGGTAAATACAAATTGGATTAATAAATGGACAAATAAAGAATAATTTACCACATGTAATTATGGCTATTAACGTGCTATGAGTGAAAAGAGGAAGCAATTCATTCTGTGTATTATAACTGAGGAAACTACATGAATAAATGGTTTTTGAGATATATTGAAGAACAAGTACAATACCAAGTTACTTAAATAAATTGATAACCAAAATAAAACTACCAGATTTTTACCTATGAAGCTTCATTTTTTCAACGTTGATATTTTTTCTCATTTTACCATTTAGCACAGTTTCTTGGAAGTAATAAATTAACTGATTTAAAGCAGAGGTTTTTTTTTTTTTTTAATGTTCATCTTTGGCATAAACACCATTAAACAGTGGAACATGCTCAAAAAACAGGAATAAGAAAATAATGAGCCAAGCACGATGGCTCATGCCTGTAATCCCAGCACTTTGGGAGGCAGAGGAGGGTGGATCCCCTGAGTTCAGGAGTTCGAGACCAGCCTGGCCAACATGGTGAAACCCAATCGCTACTAAAAATACAAAAAGTAGCCGGGCATGGTTGCGGGCACCTGCAATCTCAGCTACTTGGGAGGGTGAGGCAGGAGAATCGCTTTAACCCGGGAGATGGAGGTTGCAGTGAGCCAAGATCTTGCCACTGCACTCCAGCCTGGGAGACAGAGCAAGACTCCGTCTCAAAAAAAAAAAAAAAAAGAAAAGAATGGTTATAAAGTTGGCTATGGAAGTTTTACCAAGTAACCAGGGATTCAGTTTGTGCTCTGGTGCAGAATGTGGGGGAAAAAAAAGTCTATTTAAGACCTGAGAAAATAAAAATAATTTTTAACTATGCATAGGAATGTTTTTTGTCTTTTATGCTTAAAAAATCAAAGTCAGATTTATGATGCTTGTTTTCTTTCATTTAATTCATTCTTCTTGGAGTACAAATGAAAAAACTATGCTTATAAAATACTAATATCATCAGTTCACTCTTACTTAGAAGCCTCCATAAACTTTTTGTTGCAGACATAATAAAAAAGAGAAAAAAGAAAAAAAAATATTAATGTTGACTATGAGTTTCTTTAAGGTGTGTCCTTTGCAATTTGTGTCTCTTGCACAATCATGAATGCCTACCATGATTTTAGTTCCTTGAAAATGTCATGCTTTGTGTTTGTGTGTTTGTGTGTTTGTGTGTGTGTGTGTGTCATGGACAAGTGGTTGTTTTGGAATAGAGTGCATTACTCTGACAACTAACTCCCAATACCTAACTGTCTCCTAGTTTCCTCATCTATACAATAGGTACTATTACAGTATCTACCTCAGAGAGTTATAAAAGGAGGGTCATTAATACAGGAAAAGCACTTAGAACTGAGTCTAACTCACAGTAATGCTCAATAAACCTTGGCTATTAGTGTCAGACATTCATTACTCCCAGCTTAAATGTCAACGTTCTCTAAAAACATTCTCTGTTCATCCCAAGATGAAAATGCATAATTTTATCACAACTTTCCAAGTTGGAACATTTATAATTACTTGCTTTTTGTGACTATTTATCCTTAGACTTTTAGATTCATGAGGATAGAAGCTGTGTTTCTGTTACTCATTAAAGTATCACCAATATGTAGCACTATGCATTTAATTAGTAATTCTTGTCTATATCACTGGATGCTTGAGTGAATAAAAGAATGTGTTTTTTAATTCTACATTATGAAGGTTTTTTTATTATTTTGAGCCAATTAAGACATATGGCCAAATTGGGTGAAGCTCAGATTTATAAGTAGGCTTTCTAACATTATTCCATTAATAATTTCAACATTAAAGTTTTGGGAAAAAACACTTACTACACTTTTCATGACTGTTTTAACTGTAAGAAGGTATTCTTCTACCTCTAATTTACCTCTAATTTAGACCATCATGAATTTCTTACATATAGTTAAAATCAAACTGAAAATACCTCTAGAGGAAGTCCTTCACTAGAAGGACTAGAATTGTTGTGTGTAATATGAAAGTACTAGAGAAATGTTAGGGGGAATAGGGTCAAGAGTTTAACATTTATTTTGTAATTTCAACTGAGCAACCATTCTTTATTCTTGAGATCAAACTGAAAATATAAATCAAAGAACGTTAAAAGAAAAGAAGAGCTGAAATATACCTGAGATATGACAATGAGGGAAGATTTTTTTTAAATGTCAACTTTCCTGTTTAAATAAAACTGGAATATGGAATAGGTTATAGTCTGGTTATAGGAATACAGTGTGAAAAAATTTGAGACAATATTTGCTTGTGTAATAGTAAACATAAAGTAGCAAAAACTCCATTCAATTTAAGATGCCTTATAGTAGAAAAGTGGGAAATACGGCACACATACAGAGAGGTTGGAAATATTCCAGGACCTCTATAATTTCATGTAGTTTTAGAATGAGAGAATAAGAAGAGTTCTATTTAAACTATGGTTTAGTTTAGCAAAGAGCTTGGTGATAAGAAATGTACCAAATGATGGAACTGGTGCCTAAGGATAGACCATTAATAGGAATTAGCAAATGGCTTCTGTTTTCATTAAATATACATGAAATGTACAAGCACCTGTTGAACCAATAAGAGAACTCCTCAATACCCCATTTGTCTCAGCCCTCTGGCTGTCTGCTGGTATGTACAGCATGAAAATGTGCTTATTTCATAATCATTGAGCAGTTTTCTCTGCTTGTTGGGTTTTTTAATTTCTTTTTTCCCCCCAAGAAAACATTGGGTATATTAACTTCGCCTCATTCTTCAAACTATTTTGGAATGAATTCAATACATAGCTTAAGTTGTTTTTGTTTATTTGTCATAATTACATGCTTTAAAATAAACATGCTAATATGCCAACAGGAAATCTTTGAGTGAAAATTACAAAGTTAGAACAAAAAGCAATCAGATGATCAAATGTCATTCCTAGTTTTGATGATCCAGGAGAAACAAAGTAAAGATGTCATAAATGCAGGTGTTTTTATTTCAATGATTATACATTGATAAAATGTTGAAACCAGATAGTACTTTTCAGAATGATTAGAGAGCAAAAATAATTTTAAATAATATGATTACTCTTCTTAATTTAACAAAAAATCTGATGCCAAGCCTTTTCAAACTAAAATAAGAAAATATAGCCTATAGTATACAGGAAATCATAATGTGGAAAAGCTATATTTATATTTATTCCAATATTATGCTCTGACACTAAAATTACTAAAAAGGAAACAGAATAAAACAGAAATATAAATCTGCTAACATATATATTGAAGATAATTTTAATATTTGATAATTATATGTGTCATCATATTCAGTACAGAGAATGACTAGGGTTAAAGGCATTAACAGTTGGTATAATCTCTCCTATTTTCCCACACATCCACTATAATTATTCTTGACCATATGCTGATAGCTCATCTCCTGACATATCCTTGTGCCCCTAAGTTGTCACCAAGCTCTCCTATGCAATATGTTAGAAATCTTTCCTGTATACATTTTCTTAGCATTCTGTGTCTCTACAACATCAAGATGATCAGATGGAATAACACTCAGACAAGAATTTGAAGCGGGTTACCATATTACCATTCCAATGGAACAAAAAACTTTTCCATCTCACTCTGAGGCATGATCTCAGCTCACTGTAACCTCCACCTCCCAAGTTCAAGTGATTCTCATGCCTCAGCCTCCAGAGTAACCAGGATTTACTGGAGTGTGCCACCACGACCGGCTAATTTTTGCATTTTTAGTAGAGACTGGGTTTTGTCATGTTGGTCAGGCTGGTCTTGAACTCCTGGGCTCAAGCCATCCACCTGCCTCAGCTTCCCAAAGTGTTGGGATTACGCATGTAAGCCACCACGCCAGGCCAACAAAAACCTTTTCAAAGGGAACAGCAACTTTGCAAAAACTTCCATGGCATGGATAATGCTGAACTAATATTAATTAAACAAATATTTATTAAACTCTTGGGAAATCAAAGATGAAGAGACATGGTTTTACTGTTTATGAGAATAAATTATCTTCTTGCCTCTAATGATGGCTAGATTATCCACAGAAGGAAGTATGTCTGCAGGAGAAGAAACAGGGTAAATGGAAATCTGAGACAAAGGATGCCTAAGAGAAATGTAATTGATTAATATTTATTACTAACAGAACAGGATTCACTTGGGGAGGGTTGTGCTAGGTAGAGGAAGGAAATACTATTTGGGGTAGCTAAAGCTGGAAGTGAGGTCTATTCAGCAATTATTTATTGAGCTCTGAAAAATTCAGAGATGAAGGGACACAATTTCAGTGTTCATGGTAGAACTGCTAGATGGGAGTAACTGCTAGATGATCCTCAAACCTGCTTTAGTTCTTTTGGAAACAGAAGTAGACTACGTCAATCAAATTGGCTTCAATCAATGGTATGTAAGTAGAAAAGATATTCAGTGTTTCCAAAATGCACTTCCAACAGGTTCCTTGGTGGTCTTTCCCTTTCTAAGGCGGTTTGCCATGGCATAAAGATGGTAGAGCCATGAGATGGAAATAACTTGGATTGCCAATCACTTCTTGAAAGATATCGAACTTACAAGTTAAAAAAAAAAATGATTAGGGCCGGGCGCAGTGGCTCACGCCTGTAATCCCAGCACTTTGGCAGGCCGAGGCGGGCGGATCACAAGGTCAGGAGATCAAGACCATCCTGGCTAACAGGGTGAAACCCCGTCTCTACTAAAAATACAAAAATTAGCAGGGCGTGGTGGTGGGCCCCTGTAATCTCAGCTGCTAGGGAGGCTGAGGCAGGAGAATCACCTGAACCTGGGAGGCGGAGGTTGCAGTGAACCGAGGTCGCGCCATTGCACTCCAGCCTGGACATCAAAGTGAGACTCCGCCAAAAAAAAAAAAAGAAAAAAAAAGATTGGTATTATTTTAAGCCACTGAGATTTTAATTACTTATTCATCGGTTAGCTTTACCTTAATGAACACAATGCAGCAATGCATGGTATTCATTGCCAAATAAGAAAAACTAGATGTGTATATCATTTAAAGTGAGAATGTAAACAAGCCTAAACCTAGAAGTCTAAAAACAAATAAAATTAAATTAGAAACAGGCGGGATAGACTTAGACTAGTGCTAGATTTAGATTGGAAGAAAGGGCGAAATGTTTCATTTTTCCGTGGAATAACCGGGTCCTGAACTGAAGTACAGGCACTCCCCGCTGTCCCCATCCTCCCTTCTCGCCAGGGCGCCTTCGGCCTCTCTTTGAGGCCTTCCCCAGGGACTCAGAGCCTCGAGGGACTGCGGGCTCCCCTGTGGGTGGGGGAGGCGTGGCAACCTCTTGGGGAAAGTGAAGAGCTCGGTGGCTGTAACTCCACAGGAGGCTGCAGCAGATTGTGGCGTCGGCTTTGCTCCAAGTCTTATGTAAACGAACATTGCCACAGTATTTTTTTTTTTTAAGTTAGTGAAGGAGTTTGGGTGCGATTGATCAGTGAACCAAGAGCTGGCGGTCCACTAAGAAACTAGTGTTTCTTTGCGGTTCCTACCTCCCCATTTGTGGTAAAAAACAAACAACAACAACAACAACAACAACAAAACGGGTTATGTAACAAACCTGCACCTTCAGCACATGTATCCCAGAACTTAAACTAAAATTTGAAAAAAAAAACCAAAAAGGCCGGGGGAGGTGTCTCACGCCTGTAATCCCAGCACTTTGGGAGGCTGAGGAGGGCGGATCACCAGGTCAGGAGCTCGAGACCAGCTTGGTCAAAATGGTGGAACCCCATCTCTACTAAAAAAATACAATAAATAGCCAGGCGTGGTGGTGCATGCCTGTAATCCCAGCTACTCGGGAGGCTGAGGAAGGAGAATTGCTTTGAACCTGGGAGGCGGAGGTTGCAGTGAGCCGAGATTGCATCACTGCACTCCAGCCTGGGCAATAGAGAAAGACCCCATCTCGGGGTGGGGGAAGTTGGGTAAAAACCAATTCATCCCCCCTTTCCTCCCCACCTCAGTCCCCCTTTCCCTCATGGTGAAACCCCGTCTCTACTAAAAATACAAAAAAAATAGCCGGGCGTGGTGGCGGGTGCCTGTAGTGCCAGTTACTCGGTAGGTTGAAGCAGGAGAATGGCGGGAACCTGGGAGGCGGAGCTTGCAGTGAGCCGAGATGGCGCCACTGCACTCCAGCCTGGGCGACAGAGCGAGACTCCATCTCAAAAAAAAAAAAAAGGAAATGGACCTAAAGGCTCATGCTGTTTGTCTTTTTTCCCCAAAGCAAGATGAGAAGAGTAAAAGATCAGGCATGTACGTGCGTGTGTGTGTCTGTGTAAAAAAAAAAGACTGAAAGAGAGTAGAAACAGGAGTCAAAGAGGAAGAATCAAAATCTAATAAAATAAATTTTCCTGGAATTCCAAGGAATATAGTATCAAGAAGAAGGACAGCTAGTATATGGGTTTCTAGGTGTATCTTACTAGAATATATATTAAGCAGACCTGTAATCAACAGTCATTTGTTATTTGATTTTTACAGAGTGATAAAAGATGGTTGAGGAAACATATTCTACCCATCAATTGTTACTGTCAAGATGTAAACTTTATTTAAGGTACAGATTAATTTAGAAATAAAACCCATGTTTTATTATTTTACAAGACACTCTGACCAATAAAAACATTGGCAGAGGCAGCGTTTAAAGTGAAGATGTTTAGGAATGATAATACTCATCCTTTCATTTGTAAAGGACTTCAAAGCTCTAAAACTTTTGTCATATAATATTTAATTTAAATATTTCTGGAAAATCTGGTGAGTATTCCATTTATCTGTTATGTAACTACCCTCTCCAAAACTTAGTTGCTTAAAGAAAAAGCAACTGTTTGTTCTGCTCACAAATCTACAATCTGAGAAGGGCCCACAGAGGACAGCTCGGCTCAGTTTTATGAGGCATCAACTGGAGTGACCAGGAACACTTTAGGGGTTGGAATCTTGTAAAGGATCACTCACTCAATGACAGACAGTTGATGCTGGATGATAGCTGAGACTTTAGCTAAAGCCATCAGCTAGAACACATGTACAAGCTTTTCACATAGCTCTTTGGCTTCCTCATAGAATGGATGCTGAGTTACGAGAGCAAGAATCCCAACAGAGAGATCTATGTGGCTGCTCTGTTAGGTCTGCTGACCTAGCCTCAGAAATCACATGCCACCTTCTCTACTTGTACTAGGTTTGTCCAGGCAGTCTCAAAGGCCTGTTCAGTTTCAAGGGATGAGAAGGCAGAGTCAGTCCCTTTTGAAATGAGAGTGACAAATCTCTGGAAGAGCAGGTGAGATAGGAAACATTGTTGCAGCTATTTTGGAAAATATCATCTGCCAAATGCACATTATCATTTTTATTTTTGAAAAGGAACATTAAGTCTTAGAGGATTTAAATGACTAACCCAGTGTTTCAGGGCAAATGGGAATGCAGAGGTTTAAATGAAGTCTTTTTGCTCCAAGGAGAGTATTATTTCTTTTGTATCAAAGCCATCAGACTGCAACAGCAATTATATCTATATAAATATCCAGAGTTAAATATATTCCTAGTGTGCCAGTAGTATGTAGCATTAGCTCCAACATTGTACTAAATACACATACATAAAATTCAGTGCAAAATTAGGCAAATAACTTTAAAGGTAGTAATAATCAGCATAATTATTTTATAGTCGTATTTTATTTGTCATCTTACACAAATTATATGTTGTCATCAACTATACAACTGAACTTACATTATTGTAACACTTTATGGTATTAATGCAATTTCTAGGAAGATTTCAATTTTAGTTTTCCAAATTTGAAAATTTTCCACATCTGTAGCATATGTGGACACATGTTTTACACATTCCGAATGAAGCTTTGTACCTTGACTGCCAGTGTGGCTACTCTTCTAGCATTTTCTTCACGAGTGAATGATCCCATCATCCACCAGGTCCTTTAAAGCAGATTGCACATATTCATTGACCTTCTCTCCTGAACTTTTCTACTCCTCCACATAAAAATATTTAGTCAAAAACTTGGTTTATTCCACCTGTTACATACTATTTAAGTTGTTTAACACTTCTCTCTTTCTTATGCAATTGGTGAAAATCAATTTGTTTTCTTTGTGTACCTGGAATATTTCAGCTTTTTCCTATTCTAGCTTTCACACTTTCATTGCATTCTCCAAACTACTGCCAATGTGATACTGATCTTAAAACGCAAATATGACTCTTCCATTTTTCTAACTCATCACAAAGAAGATAAAGGCTCAAGTACACGGAATTGTAAAGTAATGACAATCACACCGTCAGCAACACCACAATGACAATTCCATGGGTTTTCATCTTGTGCCAAGCATGAAAACAACAAATTACACAGATTCTGTCATATAGTTCTGATTCCAATTGTAGTTATATTATTCTGGTTTTACAGCAACTGGCATTTATTAAGGACCTGTGGAAATAGAGACTCAGATGAGCAAACCTACATTCCAAGTTCGTATTTTGCCACTCCAACTAAATCACTACATGTTTTAGCCACAGTAAATCTTCTTGTATCATTAAGATTATTATACTTTTTACATGCTGTGTCTTTTTCTGGAATGCAAGACAAATTTTCAGTGGAAGATTTTCATGATCTTTCAGTAGCTAGATGGAATATCACTCTCTTATAGAAGGTTTTCCCAACATAAAAAAAGAACTATTAAAATTTTTTCTAATAATAGCTTGACTTTTTGATGATTTATTAGATACGCAGAACAGTTTTATAGAAGTTTATTTAATCCTATCTACAACTCTGTGATGGAAATGTGATTATTAAACTTAAGTTTACAGGTGAGAAAACTCAGTGGTAGAGGTTGACTTGCTCAAAGTCTCAAAGCTAGAATGGCTTTGATTCCATCATTCTTAACTTGCTTAATTTTTATGAGGGTTTATGAGCTATTCTTTGTGCAAGAATCCATGAGTACTTAACAACAGATATTTCATAAATGTTCATTTTCTACTATTATATAATATTGGATAGATAGATAAATGTATTTCAACTAATCTGCATCTACAGAGAATTTCTATTTCCATATCAATAGCAATATAATACTTTAGTATGGAACCGGGAATATAGACTTTGTTCTTCCAAAAATGTTTGTTGAAGTATATCAGTCTCTTTTTCCCCTAACGCAGTTTTAACTTTCTCCAAAAATATGAAAAGGAACATAATATTTTCTTGATTTTTATATATTTCATTCAAGTTCTGAGTATGTATTGAGTTTTCCACATTCTTTTATAATCAGGAACTAATTAAAATATTTTAATAAGCAATAGTGAAAAATAAATCTGGTAAATTTATAATAGCTACTAGAATGCTATGTACAGTATTTCTACAAAAGACTAATTTCAATAAGTAAATGAATGCATTACTAAAATAAAAGAAGTCTTCATAAATAATTCTTTTTATTTATTTATTTATTTTTTTGGAGACGGAGTCTCGCTCAGTCGCCCAGGCGGGAGTGCAGTGGCGCTATCTCGGCTCACTGTAAGCTCCACTTCCTGGGTTCACGCCATTCTCCTGCCTCAGCCTCCTGAGTACCTGGGACTAGAGGCGCCCGCCACTATGCCCGGCTATTTTTTTTTTTTTTGTATTTTTGTATTTTTAGTAGAGACGGGGTTTCACCGTGTTAGCCAGGATGGTCTCGATCTCCTGACCTCGTGATCTGCCCGACTCAGCCTCCCAAAGTGCTGGGATTACAGGCATGAGCCACCGCACCTGGCCACAAATAATTCTTAATGTCAGATAGCTCAGTGCTTACAATGATCAAAATTTCAGGGTCAGTAAACAATGGTTTTTAGATTTAGAAAAAGTTTTGGAAGGAATTGTATATTCACATCGTGTTTGATAGAAAGAAGCAAGTGTCAAGACATCCTTATGTGAGAGATTGATATTACAAAATCCTCAGATAATATTGAGGGCAGTTCTGAGACTCCTTTTCTTCCTATTTTCACTACCAAGGAAAGAAAAATAAAATGAGATTCTTCCTCAGGCTCCCAACATAACTAAGTTTAGAAGTATTTTTTATCTGAAATTATTCAGGACACCTTTCACCCTTTCCCCCCCATTTTTCACACAAGGGACCACAGAAACATTTTTTTACAGTGTTTCCTTTTGTATAATCTCAAAGCTCTAGGGCTTGCGGAAAGGAGAGCTAAATCTGTCAGCTAAAATAGAAGCCCCAGCCTTTCCCTACCCCCATATTCCAGTACAATCCCGGTTGCTGGCAATGCATAAATTATTTAAGATAAGGAGACTTAATTTATGCACTAGGTAATACTGCATTCAAATTCCACCTGGATAATTGTATTCTTTGTCTACAGTGATAAGCCTGCCTGTGAACCAAAGATCAGGACAGCCTTCTGACAGGATCCCATAGAACCCTGTTCTTGACTTATAATTATGTGCATCACATTGTAGCTAAGTATATTAATTTTGTTGCTCTTACCAGACTATAATAATCATGAAGAGAGGGACATTGTGGGCGATTTTTATTGGGCGATTGCAGACACTCAGCATTCTGCTTTGAAAATACTGGTGAATAAAATGTTTTCATGAATGGATGGCTGAGTGGTTGATATTTTTTCTAGTTCTATACATGTGAATATCTTATGTTAGTAAAAAGCAACATTTGCATGTTTATGTATGCATTTGCATATACACATATTTATCTGTTTGCAAGTATAAAGTGAGTTAAAAATATCTGCAGTACATAGAAGAGTGTCCTCCAAGTAGAATATGATGAATAAATGTTTTCTGTTGTTATAAGATTGTTGTATGTCATCACAGGAAAAAGGATAGCTATAGGCCCATTGGCAAAGCAGATTCTCTCAGGATGAAAGAGAAACTTAAACTTTATCCCAGAGGGGATGATATTGTAGAAAATGGCAAAATTCACTAGAATATGTAGCAAATAGGCTTCTGTTATATACCTAAGAAATCAATACAGTTTACATCTTACTTTGAATTTTACATCTTTAAACAAAAACTAGCTGCCTTAAAAAAAAGTAGCTAACATGGCTGGATAAGTCACCTATCCTAAAGCTAAGAAAATCGACTTAGGAGAAACAAAATGGAAACATTGACACAAGTGGAAGCCATGAGAAGCAAAAACTTTATATTCTTGAATTTATGAGATAACTGTTTATTATGAGTTACTATTTATGCTAAAGGTTAATAGGTGGTTCACGCCTGTAATCCCAGCACTTTGGGAGGCCGAGGTGGGCGGATCACGAGGTCAGGAGATCGAGACCATCCTGGCTAACACGGTGAAACCCCATCTCTACTAAAAATACAAAAAAAAAAAAAAAAAAAAAATTAGCCAGATGCGGTGGCGGGCGCCTGTAGTCCCAGCTACTCGGGAAGCTGAGGCAGGAGAATGGCGAGAACCCAGGAGGCGGAGCTTGCAGTGAGCCCAGATCACGCCACTGCACTCCAGCCTGGGTGACAGAGAGAGACTCCATCTCAAAAATAAAAAAAAATAAAAAAATAAAAAAAAAAACACTGACATGTGAACTTTCAATGATTTTCAGTGAAATGAGATACTTAAGGAAAATACAATGAGTTGAGTATTTTGTCCTTCCAACTTTGGGGGAACGTCAAATATATTCAATAAAATTATGATGATAAGCACATGGTAGTTTGGCTTAATGTCATTACTTGGCCAAAAAAGAAAAAAAAAAGGGAAGAAAAAGGACTCTAACATAAATGTCTATCTTTAAAATATATATATGTACTTGTCCAAGAAGGTCAGAGATACAAAAACCTTTTAGCACTGGTATTTCATGTAGAAAGAAATTTGGGAAGTACAATAGAAGGCCTGACATTAAGATGCAATATTAAGAGCTTCCTTGATAAATTTGAGCCTCACAGATCCCCAAAGGGCAACTGACCAGCTCCCCTGCTCTCAAAAATCATGCCATCCACACAATAGAAAAGACTTCTCACCCACACCTGGCTAGTTCTCCTATCGCCTAGATGAGCTACTCCAGCTGATTCCAAACCTAACTTCCCTGCCAGACTACAGAAGTATTCAAACAAGCCAATTACATCCTCTCACGGGAACCAGGAGTCACCCAATTGCGTCTTACTTGAAGCTTGCCACTCGCAGCTTCTGCCTGTTCACTCTGCTCTGGAGTGCAAGCCCTTTTGGCCCTGCATGGTGTATAGTATTCTTCTCCCCCAGGCTGTGAGTTTATGTGACTAATAAACTGCTGTCAAAGTGATCTGTCCAGGGTCAAGTGTCATGTGTTTGGCCATCTCTAAAACCCTTGGATGGGACTCAAGGCCTCACAATGGGTGAAGAGAAGGCAAATAAAACCAAAAGATATTTTATGCTACTTTCATTATTTTATTAACTAACTTAATGTTGTTATTATCATGTAGTGAAAAATAGAAATCACCTCTTACTCCCTAACTTCCTTCACTCATTAATCAGCAGGTTTTTTCAGACTTTTATTATTGCCAAGTAATAAAGACATAAGCATTCTTATACATTGCATCAGTTTTCTCTTGTGGCATAATAAATTATCACAAACTTTGTGGCTTAAAATAGCCTTAGTACATAGTTCTGTAGGTTAGAATCTACTGCATGATTGGATTCTCTGCTCAGGGTCTCACTAGGCTGAAATCAATGCTGTGTTGGCCAGGCTGTGTTCCCATCTGAAGCTTAGGATCCTCTTTCAAGGTTACTGATTGTTGGCAGAGTTCATTCCCTTCAGGTCGTAGGACCAAAATCCTCATTGATCTGCTAGTTGTTGTCTGGGGACCACTCAGTCCTAGAGAACACCTGCAGTTCCTTGCCATGTGGTCCTTCTAGGCAGTGTGCAGAATGAATGTTTGCTTTTGTCAGGCAAGCCAGATCACAGCTCTTTGACTTCCTTTTCCCGCCATCATCCAGAACCATCTCTCTGCTTGTAAAGGGCTCATGTGATTCAATCAAGCCCAGCCAAGTAATTTCCCTACTTGAAGGTCATCTAAATTGTAACTTTAATTACATCTGTAAATCACTTCACAGTAGTGCCCAGATTAGTGTTTAATTGAATGACTGTAAGAAATGTATGAACACCAGGGATTAGGAATCTTCGAGGCCATGTGAAAACTCTACCTACCACATACATCAAATGGTGCATACTCATATGAGGTTTTCTGTAGTTTAATATTGAGATATGACCCTGTTGGGTCAAAATGTGCTTTTCACTTTTCATAACTACAACCAATTCATCTTTCAGAAAAGCCATCTCAGTTTTCATTTGTAAAGACTGTTTTCCCTACACGCTTACATTCTTTGAGTGTTGTCAACGTTCTTAATTTGTGCCAATCTTTTAGGTGAGATGGCTTCACATAACTCATTCTGTTTTATATTTCATTAATGAGAGTGATTTTTAAGAATATAATATTGGCTATTTCCTTTACTGTGAACTACTTTTGCCTACTTTGTCTTTCACTCTTTTACCTATTTATTTGCCTATTTTCTTTTCCCATACTATTATTCGTAAGAGCTCTGATATAATAAGGAAGTTGTTCTTTTATCTGTCAAGATTGTAAGAGACATATAGATAAAGATACAAATATGTGTTTAATTAGTACATCATTATATTGGCCTTTTACTTTTATGGCTTAAATAATTGGGAAATAATATTTATATAACTATTTTAAAATATTTGATGCTAATAAACAGTGAAAAATCCCTTAATATTTTAAATGTGTTCTGAGGCTTAGATTTCTTTAAAAAATTGTTATTATAAATTATAGTATCTATTAAAAGCTACTACATTTGCAATTGGACTACCACTCTATACTCCTGATCCTCCTCTTCCCTGGTCTAACCATAGCACTTGTCCTCTTCTATCACACTACATCAATTACTTATTCTAATGTTTATTAATATGGTCAATATCCTCCATCTAGGTTATAAATTTTATAAAGGCGTGGGTTTTACTTTTATTCAGTAATGTATCCCAAGCACCTAGAATATATGTCTGATACATATAAATTCTCAATAAATAATTATAAATTAAGTTCATAAATAAGTAATAGTGTGTCTCAAATATAATTTTTAAAATAGTAATAATATCTTTTGTGGTTTTCTTTTAGGCAAATGGTTAGTGGGTACTTTTCTTCCCCCTAAAAGACAAAAATAAGATACTAAACTATGAAATCAAATACCTGACTTGAAGTTCTAGTTCTACCAGGTGGTTACTTTGTGAGCTTATACACACTGAGTAACTTACTGAGCTTCATTCTCCTAATGAGCAAAATAAGGATATTGATATCCACCTTGACTTTATTCAAAGTTTTCTTAAAGTTCAAATGAGCTAAAGTTTTTGAAAACATTTTGTAACGTGTTAAACATTCTATAAATATAGTACTACTAATGATGCATTTTACTTATGTAATGGCTACTGTAAATTATATAATATTGTGAGCCCTTCAAAATAATTATTGCATTTTGTCTTTATATTATCTCTATTATACCCACTTTTTAAGTTAGGAAATTGAGGCACAGATGGAGCCAAAGTTTAAAACTAACCATGGTGACCCCACTGATCACATTACTAGCAACTTTTTATTGTTGCCACGTTGTTGCCAATATGTTTTTATTTGATTTGATTTTTGTCTTATTTTTCTTATTTCTTCCTAATCTATCATTTGCATTTTATTCTTTAGTAAATATCACACAATCTTTTTGCCTCTCATTTCTGAATAATTTACTGCCTCTTTTTTTCCTATCTGGTATTTTGGTTCAATGTGCATCAAACTCTATTTTCCCTTGATTATCTTTTCTTTTTTTACATGATGCTTTTTCTTTCTGCTCTCTTATGCTTATCTGCAGGAAAAAAAATGTAATGAAAACTATGCATTCTATTTATGCACATGTTGTCTTTTTCAGTAACATTACTCTGGGTGAAAATTGCCATCAGTCATGTTGTTATAAGGAAAAATAAAGTAGAATATGCCTTTGCTGTTTTAAACTTACCAACTCTCAATTTGTAACAAGCAAAGCATTTAATATACTGTGAGATATCCTGAGATATTGAGCAAGTACATTTATTCAGAGAGAACACTAAGTCCTTGCCTTAGTGAATTAAAAAAAAAAGGATCCAACTTTTGCTTTTTAGTTGTGTTTGCACTCCATTTAATTTTCTTTTAATAGATTTACTGAGGGGCAAGGGGAATTTTTAAGCATGTTAATCCCAATTATAGCATTCTCTTTGAATTTCTTTCTTTATTTCATCTTTAATAGGGGAATTACCAAACCACTGCTCAGGACCAATTATTGGCTTGTTGTTTGCTTGTTTATATTTTGTTTGTTTTGGTAAAATTTCACACAATTAATGAAAGCTGGAAGTTCTTTTTAAATTGTCTACTGGATTCCACTCCTGGATACCCATGAGATAAGGGTCTGAAAAATTTGCTGAAACCTCTTGTATAAATCATAGTTTTAGAGTTGAGATGGCCTAAGAAAGTCGTCTCAAAGTAGTTTTGGTAAAGCTGTGTGGGATTAAACAAGGAAATGAAGTTGTAACTAGGTTTTGACTTTTTGGCCATATTTTGAAAGAAATTTGGGATATAGAGAAAATTAACCATGTTTTGTTTTAATCCTCTTCAAGTAGTAGTAAAATCGACCAAGTACAGTGCAGTAAGTTCTATATGCAATAATTCCAACATGCACAGCAAGAGACACCAGACACGCAAGACATGTACTAGCTGATCATGGTTGTGAAAAACTGAATTAGAGTTTGTTTTACAGTAAATATGTGCCTGGGACCAAAGTTAGAATTCTTTTTTTTATTTGTTACTTCTATTAAGTAATTTTATGCATAGTGAAGACTCTCTTGACAAGAATTAGATTTTCTCTTTCTTTCCATTCATTTCCTTGTTCCTTTGTATGACTTTGTGTTCAATCTTAGGAAAGAAATACAAAATTAATTATTTTCTCTAGTACTTTTGGTACCATCTTTCCAAAAATTGAGCTCTATAACAATAATTACAATAAAAATAGATATTTCTGATAAAATTATAAGACTGCATGACTCCATTTATCATGACATAATTATGAAAGCATATTTTAAAACTATAAAATACCATTACAATAAACAGTTTTGTGCCACTATATATTTTAAAAATATGACTGTACACCAAGAATTATAATTAAATGTTTTCTTCTCATCTGAAAAAATACAAGGAAGAAAAAAATTGCAATTACCCAAAATTGTAAATGATTATGCCCCAAGGTGATAACAACTTTTAACAGTTAAGGATTCCTGTATGTTTAATATCATTGGCAAATTTAAATCTCTGAGGAAATCAGTGTAAGCTTTTCTCACAGTTTCATCATTGTCCTTAAACAAAGTATCATAGAAAAGCAGTGTATTTTCATCTGATTATATCTAACACATATGAAAGATTGTTTAAAATACTTAATTTTGAATTAAAACTATACATACTCATGGTATTTGGAAATAGCTGTATTTAAAAGAGATTTTTAAACAATGATATATTGTGAGGCAATTTATTTGTTCATGCTTTGATATATTGATTCATAGACTCAACAAACATTAGCACCAACTGTGAACCAGGTGTTATGTGCTGTGGGATTTAGAGATAAACGAATAACTTGTCTTCTCAATGAGTTCACAGTTTTTGAGTTTGATGGGGAAGTAGATATTTACATTAATTTTTTGACACACATGACTTATACAGACTATGCCTTTTTTCTATCTATGAATTCACAAATATAATTTCCATGATAAAAATGAAGTATATTTTAATGAAATATTTGTGAATTTTATTAAAAAATAATTATTTTAAAAATAAACAGCATCTCATGCTTTCATTTGAAGTAAAAAATAAATTTTCAGAGTCTTTATCTTTATACTTATGAAAAAAATATCAGTTAAATGTCTTTTAAAACAATCTGTACAGATTAATTTTGTACTGGAGATAGAGAGGAAAACTACATGAAATAATACTGGGGAGGGTAGTAGACTAAGGGCACCTGCTGTCTCTGTTAACACCCACACATTATATAAGCAATATTTTTCTATTTCAGTGGGATTGATTTACTTTTTTTGTGTGTGTGTAATATTTTACACATTCCAACTAATCTTGAGAAGACTTCCCTACTCTTCAACATATTTTGAAAAACCATGGCACAAACAAGGTTAAGAACTCTTAAAGGAGTGTGGGGCTGGTAAAAAAAAGTTGAAAGCTTTAAGGTCATAAGATATGTTGATGAAAAAACATTTCTGGGCTAGGAAAGAAAAGTAATGAAGAAACATCATTTTAGGAAATAGCATATGCTAAAACATAGATGATCATAATTATTAAGTTGCCACAATTATAGTCTACTAGGGTTATTTCTTGTCCTTTAAAAAAAAATGTCCATTGTTATCCTTGGTTCACTGATAAGCTATACCAAATTTCAGCATAAATTATCAAGTCATGTGTAAATTCTATTGTTATATTAATTGGAATTTCATCAAAGAAGCTTATTTAGAAAAAAAACACTTTATGATATTGACCTTTCACATTCATGAAAGTGCTTTGTCTGGTATTTTGAGGATAAATTTTATATTGTTAAAAGCTTTATTGTTTTTCCTGTACCTCCATCTTAATTGCAGATTAATTGGTAAGTTTCTATTTTAATGTCAACGTTATAATTGTAAAATACTTTTTTATTCAGAATTTCATTTTCTAATTGCTGATGCTTTTTTATAGAAATGATATTTGAACAATGATCTTATCTTTGATAAAATTTGTTGTTAGTTTTAAGAATCTCATCAATACAGTTATTATCTTTAGTGTTCTTCTTTCTTTCTAACTCATACTTACACCCTTTTCTTTCTTTGATTCTTCTCTCTCTCTTTCCCTTTACTTCTATATTTCAACCCCTGTCTAATTTCTTATTATGCACTGGCTAGGAACTCCAGCATAATCTTCATTAGAAGCAGTGGTAGTAAGTATATTGTCTTTTCCATGACATTAAAAAGGTATATTTTATATTACATTTCTGATAGAGATTCTGGTGAAGATCTTCTACTAGTAGTTTCCTGAGCAGTGAAACAAATAAATGAATAATTTATCAATTTCTTTTTCTAAAACCATTGAAAGTATAATGTGTTTTTTTCTTTCTCCTTTATTCTTTTAATCCAGAAGTTTAATTTAAAAAATTTGTAATACTGAAACTTCCTTTCAATTCTGAGGGAAACTCTAAGATTTGTTTTCAATCTATTCATAAATAAGATAGTAATTACAATTTTGGTGAAAGTGAGAGTACTAATATTTTAAAATTTTATAAAGAAAAAACTTGTTTTCAGAAGCTATTAAAAACTGAAATTAAAAATATCACACATTTTGAATAAAAGCTAGTTGACACATATGATTAATACAGCTAATTTTTCTGGCTGTGCTACTTTCTTTATTTGTTACCCTTGAGGATTTGACAGCAAGACTTGAAATAGCTTGTAAGTTGGGTTTCCTTCAATGTCTTTCTATCATATCAGCTCTACACATGAGTTTACAAGAATTAGACAATTGGCCAGTGTTTCTTGGCCTTAGATCTCTCTCCTTTTAGAAATGCAGTGATTCATTGGCTTCAGTAGTTTCTGTTACCTGGAAATGTTCATTTCCAGCATTTTGGGAGGAAGTCGATTCAGTAGAATTAAGAGTTAATATGTACAAGGTGCTAGAGTGTGCACTTCTCATACATAGTAAGTTCTCAGTATGTTATAATTATTATTATTTTAATAGTGGAGCTGCCTATGACTTGTACAAAGAAAAATGGAAATTTCCTTTTCCCCTTTGCACTGGGGTTTATAATTGTCCTTGTACATATTTGATATTTTAGCTATATATATTAAAGAGTTTGGTTTGGGTTAATATTTCCCAAATTGCTGTGTTCCGAAAAGTGTCAACAGATTTTCTGGTGTAAAACAAAAAACAACAACATTTTGTTTGTTTACTTTTTCTTTTTAGAAGAAATAAAGACAAAACAAAAAAATTATTTTGTTATCAACCCCTTTTAGGAAACTATAGTTAAACACACTTCTTTACCGAAGGGATTCTCCAAACAATTAATGAATACTGTACAAGATCAAATGAGATGAGATGGTATAAAACATGCTCCATTCTTGTTTAACTACTGAACTCATTTTCACTGAACACATATTTTCTAGTTAATAAACACTGCTGGTTCTGATATTATGTAATGGTAAAAAAATAGCATGATAATTACAAGATACTGTTCATTTAAAATAAAGGCCAAATTTTTAGTTGTTACCTTGTTAATTGCATTCTTCTTTTTCAGTAACTTTGGTTCACTTTTAAAATAAATCGCTATACTTAAAAACTAAGCACCATCGCTAAAAACCTTTCCAGGCTAAATTAGACCTTTTAAGGAAATACTTTTGTTGGAAATGGAACTTCTTCTCTTAAGTCTATTTAAAAAGGCTTTTCAAAAAAGCTATCTAAGTATTTAAACTAAATTATAATGTGAATCAAATTAATGTACTAAGTCAATAGCTTGATTCAAACAGTCTAAAAATCAAGGATACCTTTAAATCCATTATCTTTATCCAGCTTTATCTGGCATTCCAAATTTCAGACTTTGAGTTCATATTCTAAATAAAAATGCAAATACAACTTGAGGAAAGCATAGATAGTTGTTGTATTTCAACTTTTCAGTTGGTAAACAAGCCCAATGCGGAACAGATGTACTAGTTTCTGTTGAAAACGCTTCAGTTTTCTAGATTACTGCCAGTGATGTTTAGGAAAAAATGTAGTTGTGCTTTTTTGTTTTGTTTAATTTTTTTAAAACCCACATTATCCTTGGTTATTGAAGCTAAAATTAACATACCATGGTTCTTTACTGTGTTGGCATGTTACATATCTTCTTGAGCTGTATTGCTCAGTCCATTCTCCTGACAAAACTTAACAACTTATGACTACTTTTTAGATACATAAAAACTTTGAATCAAGAAAGAGTTAATACATTGTCCCTGACCTGAGAGTAGGAATTAACACATGGTGGACTTAGGCTCAATTATAGACTGTACAGCCTTGCATATTGGATGGCTCAGCCACTTAGTGTTTCTAATCCCCTTATCTCTCACTTTCAACCACGCTAGGATTGCTTTGTCATTACATGTGTGTATTTCTTGGAATGAATGTAGACTCACTTTGTTGGAACCTAGCATAGTAATCATATTGAGATATTCATTTGAATAGGCCTTCACTCTGAATCATTCTCTTGGCAAAAGTGCTCACTAATAAGCAGAAAAAGAAGTATGGCTAGAGGTGAGAGGTGAAGCCAGCTGAACTTCCTGGGTCAAGTGGGGACTTGGAGAACTTTTCTGTCTAGCTAGAGGATTGTAAATGCACCAATCACCATTCCATAAAAATGGACCAATCAGCACTCTGTAAAATGGACCAATCAGCACCCTGTAAAATGGACCAATCAGCAGGACATGGGCGGGGCCTAATAAGGGAATAAACGCTGGCCACCAGCACAGGCAGCCAACCTGCGGGTCCACTTCCACGGTTAGAAAGCCTGTTCCTTTGCTCTTTACAGTGAATTTTGGTGTTGTGCACTCTTCAGGTCCATGTCACCTTTTAGAGATGTAACACTCACTGGGAGGTTTTGCGGCATCATTCCTGAAGTCAGCAAGACCATGAACCCATGGGAGGAACAGACAATTCTGGACGCAGCACTTTTAAGAGCTGTAACACTCACCGCCAGATCTGCGGCTTCATATTTCAAGTCAACGAGACCAAGAACCCAGCAGAAGGAATAAATTCTGGACACAGAGGGATTTCCATTTGGTGGTTTAAAATTACATCAGATTTGGACGTCCTACGAGCTAGAGAGGAAGGTATTATCAAATAGGCATTGAATGAGACAAATAAACTATATTTACAAGACAGATTGTCTAGTGTTCAGAGTTCTTGTCCTATGTATTTTCTTTCTTCTATCAATTATTTTATTCATAAATATGATACTTCATGTATTTATCTTGAGGCTATGCTATTTGATACATAACAATTTAGAATTACACATGGAAAGATTGCTCTTACTCATCTCTTTGGAATGTAAATGTGGCTATCTGAATTTTTTTTGGCCCACTAGTATGAACAGCAGTGATGGTCATCCCTTCAGGTCAGAAGTTCTGAAAGTATATGATTTACCATGTTCTTTTTCCAACTATGTGTTGACAGTGGAAGCAATTTTTGAGGTGATTCCTACTTCAACCTGGCTGTGACTATAATGGTCCACACTCTCTGTTTAACTAATGGGACGTAAAGCATAAGTGAGAATTTTTTTAAAGTTTTTCTTTAATGTTGCTGAGCTTTTAAAATAGGTAATCTAGCTGCTGCTTCTAGTCTATTTTTTACTAGGTTAATATAGCTACAAGTTTTTCCCAATATTTGTTTATTCTAATGTTTTAGACGTCTCTTAAGTAGAGACCATAAAGTTAGGGCTAAAAAAAAACCCAGTCTGACAACTTTTGTATCAGCTTGATACTAATATTTAATGTCATTATAGATATAGTAAAAGATATACTATTATAATATGCTTTTTCTAAAAAAAACTATTCTACCTGCTTTTGGTTCCTTACTCTTTGACTTTAAACACATACACACACACCCCTCAGTCAACAGTATCCTCTAATATTTAGGAGTATAATCATTTTTAAATTATTTTGTGTTTATTGTAAGTATTTGTAAAGATGCATCATCAAATGATCAAATGGTATGTTATTTACAATTATTTACAATTTTATCCTACTTACAGGTAACAGAAAGACATCAAAATACAAGCAATGTTTTCTCTACATTTATATTCTATTATGTACTACACACACACCACGCACACACACAGACACACATAGAGCCATAAAACATTCTTCCACTTATTTTGAGTTCATTTTGATTATGTAAAATTTTACTCTTTTTTGTGCTTAATTTTTTTGTCTCTTTTAATTCCTATCTGGAATCATTTTTGTTCTGCCTTAGGAACTCTCTCTAGAATTTTAGTGTGGGTCCTCTCTTGTCATTTTTCAAGTATAGGGATATGTGTGTGGTGTGTGTGTTTGTGGTGTGTGTATGTGTATGGGTGTGTATGAAAATGGCTTTAGTTTTTCTTCATTCTGAAAAATTTTTTTTCTAGTGTTGGCAATAATTTTCCTTCAGGAAATTAATAATCTCTCCTAGTATTCCTGACATCCAATTTGTTAAGAAGTCATTTGTCAGTCTAAACACTGTTTCTTAGATGATCATCTGTACTTTTCTCTGATTGCTTTTAAAAATTTCCTTTTTCTCTGATTTTACTATGATATGTCTGTGTTTATATTACTTTAATTTTTCTCCTTGGAATTATTTGATTTCTTCAATCTGTGTGTTGCTGTCTGTTTTGAATACTATCTCATCCAATATTGCCTCTGCTCCATTTTACCTTTCTACAGGTCTGGGACTTCAGTTACACCAAAATTTGGCCTTCTCATGTTGTTCTCTATGTCGCTCATATTCTCTTCATTCTCTTTTATAATTTTGAAATATTTTGCCCCATCTTACAGAGTTATTTGGGCCATATTTTCTGCTTTATTCTCTTTTTTGCTGCAAGTATTTATTAAAGTCATCTTTTTTAGTTTCATTATTTTAATATAATTTTATTGTATTATACCCAAGTTACTTTTGTAGTTTGTAATTAGCTGACAAATTATTTGGTCAGCTTTAATTTCTAGTTGTACCTTCTGCATCTAATAATTCCAATATATCTAGGCATGTAATTATTTCTGTTTATATTCTATCTAAAGACTTTCATCCATTGTGTCTTATATTCCACTGCCTCTTTATCACTGCATTATGGAAAAATGAATTGTACATGTAATACAAAGCCTCAGATGATGGTATTGCCTTCTAGAGAGGATTTTTGTTTACTTCTTCAGAGCAATTCCAGTATAGTCAGTGGAATACCTTCTTAATCTACATTCAATGCTTTCAGTTCTCTACACAACCAAGATTATAGGAAGCCAAGCCCAAGTTCATTCAAAGGCTATTTTATCTTCCTTGGACTCTTATCACTTGGGTTTTTCCTTTGAGAATTCCAACTTTATTAAAAGTTGTTTAATGGGTACTTGACTTTGGATTGTCCCTTCATAATTCGATGCCTTTAAAGTCAGTTCAGTTTTAAAGTCTTTTTTTGTTGTTTGATTTTTGTTTCAGTCAGCAGATATTTTCAGGGCAAAAGAAATTCTGACGTTAATGTTATTTTTCTGAATTCTAGTCTGGTGTACTAAGTTTGTTTTACTGATGCCTCAATATCTTGTGAATGGTTTTGTGCTTTTGAGATGATTGTAAATATATTTTGTTTAGACGCTTTAGCTCTATTTAGCAAGACATTTGTCCCAAATTACCAATTAACATTAGCAAATATCTTTGTGAGTTTGTATTCATGATATTCTATTACCTTTTTCAAACTAATGAAGTCCAGCTTAGCTGTATTGAATATTTTGAAAATATCAGTGAAGGTGACATTCACTTATCACAGTAAGATGTTTATGATGCAAGGGCGGTGAAAATTATTGAGAGGACTTCATGAGGATATCAAGAAATAAAGTGAATAATTTAAAAGTCCTTCTGATTTTTCTCTTGTAGAGATGAGCTGTATATTGGATGCATTGGATAACCATTACTTTAAATGTACTAGGAAAGGTAGTTTAAGTCTTCAGTAACTTCACAGCATTTTTCTCCCCACTGTTTCCATGAGTCACTTAATTTCTTTCTTTCTTCTATGTCTCAGCCTACATTCCTTAAAGCTTAGGGAAAAACCTGAAAATGTGATTCTCCTCACATAAATATTTGAGAAGTGTGTTTTAAACCAGATAAATGTCAAACTCAGAACCTTGTATCACAAGATTCTGTGATTTTGAAATACTTTTATCAACTGAAATTTGTTGATTCTATATTTTGAGTACATTTTAGATTATGAGTATAAAAAAGAGAAAGTAAGTGTGGAGTGATACTATAGCCTACATTATTTTAAAGATAGGTTCATTTTGTAAAGGCCTGCTTGCATACATTTAGGTTGTTATATTTATAATTCCTAGAATAGTTTTTATTCCATTAGGAAGAAGTTATAGTGGCAGTATGAAAATAAAATTACTTTACTATTATCAATATGGTTTACTTCTAAAATTATGGTGGAAAATGCTTCAAGAGAGCAGAATAGGGTTGACAGAGACAGAACTTTATGTTTGTAAAACTTTTAATGAACTTTCAGACCCTGATTATAATTTTTTAAAAATATAGCTGATCTGGAGCTTTTGTAGAAATGTAATCTGTCAGTTTTTAATCTTTCCCATACTTCCAATCTTTTCTTCAGAATTGACAGATCTTTTCTGATTAATGTGCAGAACAGAGAGTTAAAATTCAAGCAATCTATATTTTAAGACTGTATTGGAAGTTTGATGAATAAAAATGACAATGGAAAACAGAACCTAAACTTTTTCAATTTTCCTCTCTATGAGAAAAAAATGTAAAATTAAGATTGCATTTAGGAAAAAAATATATAACATATATGGAACTTTAAAAGTTGAGAAAGGATGCTACTCTGTAAATGTTGCCCCTAGAATTGTTCAGTATCCAAATGCACACCTTATATGGCGGTTGTGATCATGGGAAACATGGCTTAAATTCCTACAAAAAATCATTCTTATTAAAATTGAATCTTTTATAGTAATTGCCTTGGTAGACTTAGCACTTAATATAATGTAAAAAAGATAGTCTTACAAAACAAATTTCTTAGTAGAAATTCCCTTAAGAATCAGTTGATAGAGGGTGGAGCCAAAATGGCTGACTAGAAGCAGTAGTGTTCGGAGGCTTCCATTGAAAAAAAACCACAATAATCATGTGAATCCTTCACTGGCAACCAGGGTATCCAGGTTCTCTCATCAAAATTGACTGGAAGGCTGGCATGACACACAGAAAGAAGAACAGTGTAGTGCGGTGGCCCACTTGAGAATCATATGGGGGTAGGGGAACCCCCTCCCCTAAGACAAGGGCGGCAGTGAGTGAGTGTGCTATACAGCTAGGGAAACTGCTTTTTCCACAGAACTGTGCAACCCATGGATAGGAAGATCCCACTTGCGAACCCATGCCACTGGGGCCTAGAGTCCCAACCCTGGAATATGTATATTCTTACAGCCTTTCTGTGGGAATCTGCTGAAGCCTACCGAACCCCTTGCGGGAGGGGTGACCAGCATGGTGGCTGCGGCTGCCTGCTGTCTAAGCCCTTTGAGCTCCTTGGGGGAAGGACAGCAGCCAGCACTGCGACTTGCAACTGCCTAACACACTAAGCTCCCGGGGCAAGGGAAGAGTGGCACCCATCTGTATAGCTCCAGGCTGCACTTTTACCTGCTGGAGCCAGGGAGGTTGGACGGCTTGGTCCCAAGACTTGTCCCCACAGCCCAACACACCTGCTGTAGTAGTCTGCAGCCAGAGTGCCTCTTCAGGCCTGACCCTGACCTATCTTTTCTCATTGGGCAGGGCTTCCCTATAGGAACTCCTATAACTCCAGCCAGAGGCTCAGGGATAGAATCTGGATCTCCCTGGGCCTGAGCCCCTAGGAAGGAGAGGTGGCCACAGTCTCTGTGGACCAACAGACTTAGCATCTCCTCATGGTAGTTCTGAGGAATCCAGGCAGCCCAAATGAGTGGGTTTCCCCCCAGCGAAGCACACTCCCTCTGCCAAGGGACAAAGTGCTTCATTACGTGGGTCCTGTTCCCCATGCCACCCAACTGGATGAGACCCTCCAACAGGGGTTGTCAGACACCGGAAAGTACATACATTGCTATTTGTTTTTTGTAAACTATCGCTGTCTCATGTAGAAAGCTATCTTATTAACTATGTGTTGTATTCTATGAACACTGGATCTTGATACCATTATGTCCACGATAACTTCTTTGGCAATCATGAAAGTCTTCCTTCATGTAAGAAGAGAAAATAAGTCCTAAAGGATGACTAACTGCCTATATACACCATATTTAACAGCTAAGTTAATAAAATTTCTAAAACACATAAAATATACCTGGGGATATGTTATGAACCTAAAACTAATTTTTCAATCTTTCCTAACTAGGTTCTGTCATATTACAGGCTCATCGTGGTATTTTTGTTTTCATTAATTAGTTATTATAAATGGACAAATAAAAATCATACATCTTTTTATGCACAGCATGATGTTTCAATATCTATGTATATATTGTGGAATGGTTAACAAGGTAAGTAATACATGCATGACATCATATATTTATCCTTAGTGATTTTCAAGAACATGATACATTGTTTTTAGCTATAGTAACTATGTTTTACACTAGATCTCTTGAACTTATTTCTTTTAACTGAAATGTTTATATATGTAACGTATGTATTTTAAAAATAGATTTTCTATATATATGATTGTATTTGTTAGTCTTCATACTGCTCTAAAGAATTATCTGAGACTGGTAATTTTTTATTTTTTATTTTTATTTTTTGAGATAGGGTCTCACTCTGTCACCCAGGCTGGGGTGCAGTGGTGCGATCTCTGCTCACTTCAACCTCTGCCTCCCCGGTTTAAGTGATTCTCCTGCCTCAGCCTCCTGAGTAGCTGGGACTACCAGTGTGTGCCACGATGCCCGGCTAATTTTTTTGTATATTTTGTAGAGATGGGGTTTTGTCATGTTTCCCAGGCTGGTCTCAAACTCCTGAGCACAATAGATCCTCCTGCCTCAGCCTCCCAAAGTGCTGGGATTACAGGTGTGAACCACTGTGCCCGGCCTGAAACTGGGTAATTTATAAAGAAAGGAGGTTTAATTGACTCACAGTTCTGCATGGCTGTGGAGGCCTAAGGAAACTTAGAATCACAGCAGAAGGCAAAGGAGAAGCCAGCAACTTCTTCAAAAGGCAGCAAGAAAGAGAGAGAATGAGGGGGAAACTGCTAAACACTGTTAAATCATCAGATTTCATGACAACTCACTCACTGTAATGAGAAGAGCATGGGGGAAGCTGCCCACTTGATCCAATCCCCTCCCACCAGTTTCTTCCCTCAACACGTGGGGATTACAATTCAAGATGAGATTTGGGTGGCGACACACAGCCAAACCATGTCAATGATCATGTCATCTGCAGAGAGAAACAATTTAACTTTTCCGATTTGGAATGACTTTTTTTTTTTATCTTAATAAAGATGTCTTAATTGCTCTGATGAGGATTTTCAGTAAGATGTTGAAAAGAAGTGACAAGAGTGGACATTCTTGCCTTGTTCTTGATCTTAGAATTTGGAATGACTTTTTTTTTTATCTTAATAAAGATGTCTTAATTGCTCTGATGAGGATTTTCAGTAAGATGTTGAAAAGAAGTGACAAGAGTGGACATTCTTGCCTTGTTCTTGATCTTAGAAGAAAAGTTTTCAATTTTTCATCGAGTATGATAGATGTAGGTTTGTCATATATGATCTTCATTGTGTTGAGGTACATTTATTCTATACCTAATTTGTTGAGACCTTTCATCATGAAAGAATGTTAAATTTTGTCTAATGCTTTCCATATTAAGATGATTATATGGTGTTTCTTCTTCATTCTGCTAAAGTGGTTTTTCGCATTTATAGATTTACATATGTTGAACCATGCTTGTATGCCTGGAATAAACCCTACTTAATCATGGTGAATGGTCTTTTAATATGTTGTTGAATTCAGTTTGCTGTATTTTATTAGAGATTTCTGCATCTATGTTCTTCAGGTATATTGGCCTGTAATTTTCTTTTCTTGTAATGTCCTTGTCTGACTTTGGTATTAGAGTAATGCTGGTCTCATATAGTGAGTTTGTAAGTATTTGATAATCTATAATTTTTTTGGAAGAGAAGGATTGGTATTAGATCTTCTTTACATGTTGGAAGATTTCAGAAATAAAGCCATCGGGTACTGAGTTTCCTTTGATGGGAGACTTTTTATTACTAGTTCATTCTCTTTAGTTATTATTGATTTATTCAGATTTCTTCTTTTCTCATTCAGTCTCGGCAGCTTGTATGTGCTTAGGAATTTTTTCTAGGTTATCCAATTTGTCGATGCATAATTGTTCATAGTAGTTTCATAATCTTTTGTATTTCTGCGTTATGATTGGTGGTATCTCCTCTATCATTTTAGATTTTATTTATTTGAGTCTTCTCTTTTTTTTCTTAGTTAGTCTAGCTAAAGTTTTTCAATGGTGTTTATCTTTTCAAAAACCCATCTCGGGCCGGGTGTGGTGGCTCACGCCTGTAATCCCAGCACTTTGGGAGGCCAAGGTGGGCAGATCAGGAGGTCAGGAGATCGAGACCATCCTGGCTAACATGGTGAAATCCCGTCTCTACTAAAAATACAAAAAATTAGCCAGGCGTGGTGGCGGGCGCCTGTAGTCCCAGCTACTCAGGAGGCTGAGGCAGGAGAATGGCGTGAACCTGGGAGGAGGAGGTTGCGGTGAGCCGAGATCGCGCCACTGCACTCCAGCTCCATCTCAAAAAACAAAACAAAACAAAACAAAACAAAATCTTGTAGTTTCATTGATTTCTTTCTGTTGTTTTTCTAGTCTCTATTTCAATTCTTTTATTCAGATTTTTACTATTTCCTTCCTTCTACTAATTTTGGGTTTAGTTTGTTCTTCTTTTTCCAGTTTCTTGAGGGATAACCATTAGGTTATTTATTTGAGATGCTTCTTTCTTTTATGTAGGCATTTATTGCTATAGGCTTTCCTGAAATAACTGCCTTTGCTGTATCCCATAAGTTTGGATATGTTTAGTTTTCCATTTAATTTCTTATTTGACTCGTTGGGTGATTGGACAATGTTCTTTAATTTCCATGTATTTGTGAATTTTTAAAAATTTGTCCTGTTACTGATTTTTAGTTTCATACCATTGTGATCAGAAAAGATATTTGATATGATTTTGATCTTTTTAAATTTGTTAAGACATGTTTTGTGGCCTAACATATGGTCTATTCTGGAGAATGTTCTGTGTGCACTTGTAAAGAATGTGTACACTACTGCTGTTGGAAGAAATGTTCTATATATGTCTGTTAGGTCTATTTTGTCTGAAGTGTAGTGTATCTCCAATGTTTCCTTATTGATTTTCTTTCTGCATGATCTGTCCATTGCTGAAATGAAGTATTGAAATTTCTTGTTTTATTGTATTGCCATCTGTTTCTTCCTACAGATCTATTAATATTTACTTTAAGTATTTAAGTGCTCCAATGTCAGGTGCATATATATATATATATATATATATATATATAATCTTTATATTTTCTGATGAATTGACATCATTATCAGTATATATTGACCTACTTTGTCTCTTTTTGTAGATTTTGACTTAAAAATTGATTTTCTCTAATATACATATAGCTATATCTGCCATCTGCTTTTTTGGGGAGTTCCATTTGCATGGAATATCTTTTTCTATTTCTTCTTTTTGTGAGACAGAGTCTCACTCTGTCACCCAGGCTGGAGTGCAGTGGCATGATCTCAGCTCACTGAAACCTCCACGTTCTGGGTTCAAGCAATTCTCCTGCCTCAGCATCCTGGGTAGCTGAGAATAGAGGTGCGCATCACTATGCCTGGCTAATTTTTTTGTTGTTGTTGTATTTTTAGTAGGGATTGGGTTTCACCATGTTGGCCAGGCTGGTCTCAAACTCCTGGCCTCAAGCAATCCACTGGCCTCAGCCTCCAAAACTGCTGGGATTACAGGCATGAGCCACTGTGCCCGGCCTCTTTTTCTATTTCTTCCCTCTCAATTTCTATATTTCCCTAAAGGTAAATGAGTCTCTTATAGGCAGCACATAGTTAGTCTTGTGTTTTTCCTTTTTTATCTGCTTAGCCACTCTGTGACTTTTGATTGGAGAATTTAATCCATTTATATTAACAGTAACTATGGTCACATACTGCACAATGACATTTTCATCAACAACAAGCCGTATATACAATGGTGTTCTCATAAAATTATAATATATTTATACTGTACCTTTCCTATGTTTAGGTATGTTTAGATACACAAATACTTACTATTGTGTCACAATTGCCTATAGTGTTTAGTATGTTAACATGCTGCACAGGTTTGTAGCCTATGAGACATAGTTGTACTGTATAGCGTAGGTGTGTGGTAGGCTAAACCATCTAGGTTTGTGTAAGTACACTCTACGATGTTTGCACAACAACAAAATCACCTAAGGATATATTTCTTAGAATGTATCTCCATTGTTAAGCATTATATGATTGTATTAAAATTCTGACCGATAAAGAGTTATTATTGCCATTTTGTTGATTGATTTCTGGTTGTTTTGTAGATATTTATTTTTCCCCCTTTCTTGTTGTCTTCCATTTTTACTGATGATTTTCTCTAGTGGTGCTTTGAATCATTATATTTTAATATTTTTAGATATCTTTGGTGTATCTGTGGATTTTTGCTTTGTGGTTACCACAAAGATCACATAAAACATTTTAGTTATAATGAGCTATTGTAAGCTGATAATAACATAACTTTGAATGCATTAAAAACAACACTTTCACTCCATTCCACTCCTATATTTTATATTTTGATGTCACAGTTTACATCTTTTTATACTGTGTATTTCTTAACAAATTATTATAGCTATTATTATTTTAAATAGTTTTATCTTTTCACCTTGATACTCATCATACCATTTAATGTCCAGCCATTGAGAAATATTATTTCATCACACCAAAGCTTAGAGTAACATTCATAAACAATTCTTTGTCCTTTGGCAAAGAAATACACAAAGTTCATCTTCACCAAATACTTAAATGTCTTATCCTCAGAGCATGCCATTCTTCTAATTACTGGGCATAGACTGGAAAGCAATAAACTGACAAAATACCTACCATTGAGAGTGAGTTTTGTTGCAAACACAGACAACAAGTTGTGGGCATGCTTTCTTCACTGTCTTTCCTCCTTTCATGAATAGGATGTAAGAGGATTCTAAGGCTGTAGGTCACAGTGGAACCACAAATGGATTCCACAAGAAGGAATACAGTCTCTCAATTAACATACAGATGAAACCTACCTGCCAACAGGAGGTGCCCATCATGGATAGTATATAAAGGAGAAATAAATTTCTATTGCTTTAGGACCACTAAATTCAGTGTGCATTTGTTTTAGCAAGCTAGTGATGCATTTTATCCTTCTCCAATGACAATATTCCAATATAAACTTAGATAAAAATTTGACATCTTTTTTTATTCCTGATGAGAGAGTTCAAATTAGTACTTTGTCTTGCTAGTTTGAATACTTCTAATCCTATAGAAGTAAAGCTACATAAAGAAAAACTGTCAAAATTTCTACATTTCAGTTTCTCTTGTATATCACCTTCATTCATACTCTCAAGGGAGATGCTTAATATTCTACTCTTCACCATTGACTGAAAAGGGATTCTCTCACTTGATTTCTACTCTAACAGAATATTGTTAAGAAAAGGGCATTTTTAGACTCAATTTAATGATTTCTTGTGAACAATCAAATGAAAAGTAATGGAAAGATTGAAGCAGCAAATGTTATGTTCTGAGAAGCAGATCAACTTACTGAGAAACAATTTTTCTGTATCTTCAATAGTTATAAATATTGGGCAACTTTCTTAACTTTGGTTCTTATTTTTTTTCCTTTTTATAGTGAAGTTTTAAGTATAGATTAGTGATTTTCAACATTATTTCTATGCCTTATTTTGCATGTATATATTATACATATATTAGCTATGTAGATATCTATTAGAATATGTCTCAATACATTTATATTTCTTATGTGTCTGGAGTATACAAATACTCTATGTCTGTTTATGAATATTGGGGATCACATAGGGAAGAAGTTGGTGAAAGATAAAGTGATATGTATTTTATAACCCTGCTTTCTCTTTTCCTGAAATGTTTAAACTCCCTCCACGACTAAATTATAATCTTGAAAAAGAGAACATGTTAAAATGCATTGTATTTGTAAAATCTTAATCTTGCATGGAGAAAAATTCTGAAGGTAAGTGGAAATGCATCAGATTATGTCCTTCATCTGTTTGCACTAGGGATTTAACAATTACAGCAAAATAGGTTAGGGATTCATAAATCTTCCTACAGACTTTTTCTTTTTCTATCTTTCATGAGTTACTCCCTTTGTTTTCTCCTGGCCTACATACTTTTTAAGGCTTTGGTAAGTACTGGATTTCCCTTTTGGTACTTAAAATTTCAGCAATTCGAATTCTCGAAAGCACTGTACCAGTCAGTCTTGGCTTTATAAATTCTGTCAAGATGGTGCAATGATCAGAACTGTTTGCTAACAATTTCATTAAGAACAGATGACTCAGAAGCACAGATGTAAAAACATTTTCTCCAACTTTATATCATGAAAAAATAGGTTATTTGATGGGTTCCAAAACTGGGTTCAGATAACAGTCCTTTGAAATGAGTTTGGAATGTCACAATGGAATCTGCAGGCTTCTCCCAACAAAAGAGTTTTCTAAGTTATCCCAAAGTAACTCCATCCTTTACTTTTTCTAGGAGAAAGGATTCCCATCCCTTCTGTCTCCAAAATTCTTTTCTTAAACAGGTTATAGTAGAGTAATTATATCAGAAAAGCCTATCCCATAAAAATCAATTTTGTAAACATTTTTACAAAAGTCCTCTAAAGGGTAAACAAATAATAAGCCTCCTCCACTTTACAGATGCTAATAATCTAAATTCATATTTAAGTACAGTAAATAAAATGTGGCCCCAAATTGAGGCTTTTGTACTGATATGCTGACACAATCTTAAACCATTTCAATGAGAATTATCTAATCCTATCTTTAAGTTATCAAAGCAATCAAGGTAATGATAAAAATAATGTATATTGCTTAAAATCTAATAATATGTAATAGAAAAATCATAATTATTTTTCTCATAAAAATTCAAAGTAGGTGATGATTTTTTCTCAACCATTATCTATTTATGTAACTATTATATACTTTGAATTACTAACAAATTGTTAGTAGATGTTTGTGAACCCGAACATTCACTGGACTCTCATAAATTTAAAAGTCACTTATAACAGGGAAGATATACGCAAATAATTTGTTATGCTTTTTATAATATCAATTAAATATAAGAATTTGTTCTAGTGATTCTCATAAGAATAACTTATTATTTAGTATAATTGTTTTAGGATAGAGTATGAAGAGAAGAAAACACTCATTTGGAAATACATAACAGAATTATCTTTCTTCCCTGGTCTTTTTGCAACCAAGCCCTAACATGGTAAAGTCTGGTGTAATGATTAGCATCCCAGAAGAGATTTAAATCTCAACTTTATTTTTATCCTCATTATCTCTGAGTTCTACTACTGTTTGGGGACATGCTCTGTAATGAGCATGAGCACGTTTTACTCAAAGGAGTATACATCCTCTCTTCTTTCTAGAGGATTTGAAATTGTTCTTATCAATTGGGGCTCAGGGATTCTTCCTTTAAGTACCCCCTCCGCCATGCAAAAAAATGGAAGAATGTACTCCATCAATGCTTTAAACTATTTGCAGAGAAGAAAAGGGTAGGAAACTCATGGTCCTGAGGTTGTTGGGAATCACTCTAACTCACCTGAATGACTTTTCTATTCTTTATTGTTTCCTTTGCCCTTCCCTAACTTCTACTCTCTTTTCTTCTGTTTCCGTGTTTGTAGCATGAATAAAAAGCACGTATCTTTCTTTTTTCTCAGTCTGGACATTTCTCAATTTAATGTTTTGTATGTTTTGAATGATCTAGCTTCCCTGAATGACTGTAACCCCCCAAAAGGCAGAGAACACACAAGCCTATGTAGCTTATAGCATGTGGTAGAAACTCAATAGATGTGTTCAATGAATTATTGAGGTAGGCAGTTATCAAGTTGTAATTACAAACTATACCTGGGTAAGAGTTTGGTTCCCTCTTGTTACACATGTCTGACATTACATCCAAGGTTTTAGTTCATTTGGATTAGAATGTGTTCCCATCTTTCAGATGCTATTTTATCAGAAAAATTTCTCAGGGAATTGTTTAGACATTTAGGTAAAATTTCTGACATTGACTGTATTGAACAGCCACTTGAGGACAAAAGGTGTGAAATCCAATGTAAGTACTCATTATTGATGAGGAAATTGAAAAAAAGGTAGGAGTAGGTACCAGGAGAAAAGAACATTACTCCAGCAGAACAAGAAAAGCAACAAGCATCAAACTAAACATACCTACTGCTCACTTCTTCAATAGACTGCCACAGGTCTTCCGGAAAATCTGGATACACGATTTGGCTATTCTATGATTCATTCAAATCTAAAGAATCAATTAAAATAATTCATCAGTTATTTTCCAAGGTCATTTATAGACCCTAGAAAATCTGTTAAAACTACATATGAGTTTTCTTTATTCCTCTTCCAAAATAGAATACTTTCCATTCCAGCAGTATGATATTTTTTAGCAAATTGATTAACTTTTCTGAATCTCAGCTGTAAAATGAGTAAATATGTTTAATAATATGAAGTATCTCAAAAGTTATTATAATGAGTAAGTTAGATAATAATTTAAAGTACCTGAACATGGTTATACTAGGAACCAGATAAATGTCAGTTATTATTATGATTAATATTAATTTTATCAACATTATGTTTGTTAAAAAATATAACCATAAATTAAAGAGAAATTTTGAGTTTAAAAAGTCTCCCTTTATATGGCCTAAATGGTAGGTTAATACAGTATAAATGATTTGTCTAGTAGGGTGGCTGAGTCATTCAGAATATGAAGAACATAGTTCAGGGTCAAAGTCAAGGGACTTATTGAGAAGAGAGAGAATGCAATTGAAAGTGTTAAAGACATTATTTTCCTATTTTATAACTGAGCCCTGCCTGGCCTTACCATCAGGAAAAGACTCTGGAATAAAACCCACTAACTATCATGCTAGTAAAATGTACAATGGAGGTAGTTCATTCAAGGCAAAGAAAATGAAGGCAAATTTATTTAAGCCTTTAGAATTTAATATTTTTATCAAAACTTTTCAAAAGCTTGAGGTATGAAGTCTGTGTTGGCTGTCATTCCAGTTTCTTGCTAAGTAGGCCTATACGAACAGTAGATACTGTGAAAATCACAATATTTTGAAAAGGAAATGGAATGAGTGAATCAGAAAACATATTTGGGAGGCAGAGTATGGGGAATACAGCACAATTATGATGAAATGTATTTTTAATTTCAAAATAGTTGCTAAGGGTGAAAAAGCTCTCAGAGATGTGGGAAGCTATTTTGAAAAGCATGAGCTTAAGAAGAAATTTGTGTGAATATCAGGGCAAAAAAATCTTTAATACCATGTCAAATAGTGAGAAGAATTGACTGGGTAATATACAACAGATTAAGGAGATACAAGAAATGAAATATTCATTGACATATACTAGACAATGATCATGAAATTATCCCATCTCGAATTTGGAGTAGTTATATTCCAGAATAATTGCTAATCTATAAGACTGCTGTTGAGATTTATGATCTGTCAGTCAGAGCATTGACATAACTTTCTTCAGAAAACTTAATGTAAACTTGAGGGGGAAAAGGGTATTGAATTTTCTGACAAATAAGTGATGATTTACATTGTTTTAAGGCTCTCTAGTTCATTATAAAATGATTGTGCTCAGGGAATAAAAGAAGGCAAACATGAAGGAATTCAGGCATTAACTATAGTAAAACAAATACAATGTTCTTGGTATCTATGTTGTCTTTGAAAATGAGAGTTTCTCCTTTTCTATCTACTCCTGTAAAGGCAGATCTTCTACATATTTGAAAACCCATTGTCATGGCGTAATTCCTCCATTATTTAACCTTCAAAAATGTGTGTACTGTCATTTCTAAAACCAGTATTAAAATGCCTAACCCAGAGGTGTACAATGGGAATTAAATGCTATAATTTGTTTCAAGATCTTAAATAGCACGTTCTTCCAGCACTTAGTTTCTAATCTTTTCATCATGAACTTATATAATTATATATAATTTTATTCTCCTATTATTTTATATATGCGAGTTGCTTGTTAAATCTTATCTTGTTGAGGTTCTGATTTTTGTCTTTTATTTATCTATTATGACGTAGAAGGCTTGTTAGCTTGTTATCTCATTTATTTTGTGAGGGAATTCTGGTACTCTTTTGTTTATACTGTTTATTCAGCAGATTATTCAAAACTATCGAGTGCTGTTAGAGAAAAAAGTATACAGATCTCGAAAATTAGGCTAAAAGATCAATTGGGTATTTTTTCAGGTTCTAAGGAGACAAACCCAGTTAAGGATAACCTAAGGGGATATGCTTTGCTCTCATTATTCTTTACTGTTGACTAAAAGTACATTTAGAAAAATTATATTTTAACACATAGATTTTTGTCTATAATGATGCTAGTACTTTCTGTACAGTAGAAAATATAACTACAAAGGTTTCATTTTATTGCCCCAGAGGAGATTAACCAGTTTTTGGTTTTTCTTTTTAATCTCACCTGGTAATTTTGTTACAAAATTTATTTGTAAATTCCCTATAAATATCTAGATCTTCAAATACTTTTTGAACCAGGATAAACATTTTATTGCTTCACTTATTAATTAGTGAAATGAATAAAATATTTGATATAGATTTTGCTTATTTTTATGAAAGTCATTAGTATTTGACTCTTTGTAAGTTGTACTTTTCCATTGTTGTGGGCCCAAGGTTGGGGTAGGTATAGGTTTTTTGTGAGCTGATATCACCATGTACGAATAATTGTAGACTATTATTCTACTAGGATTAAAACCATCAAGGGGTTCAGCATTTCTACAAGCATTTTCTTTTAATACCATTTACAATAATAGCAAAGAAGGGTTAACTAAACTGTACTCTATTTCTTCTGTCCCAGGTTCTCTGTCTGATCTTTTCATGCTATTTAAAAGTCGTCTACACATAGATTCAATATTAAGTCATTTTTTTGTGAATTTCAGGAAGATTGATTTAATCTTGTAATAACACATTTACATTGATAAAACATAGCAGAGTTTATTTTCCTCACAAAACGTAATGCCACTTTAATTTACTTTCCACAAGGTACGTTTATTTTTATCCTTAGGGAAAAAACCATATTTTTAACTCAGAGAATTCTAGTACTCAACCAGAAACAATTATTCCTGATTAACTACCTTCCCATACTTTGACTTCCATAACTAAGTATATTACTTACATTCACATTCAAAGATTATTGAGTTTTCTCCATTTGTAAAAATTATGTTTTTTTAAAAGGGTTAACCCCTTCTATAATACTATTGAGACATTTAACCCCTTGAGCTATTAAACTCCATTGTACAGTGAATAAAATATTTTGGATAGACAAATGGCTAAACCGGTTAATTTCCCAATGTCCCTTTCAGAGTTGGTAATGTCATCCGTTAAGTCAGCCACTGCAATATAACACAAGTGCTCATCTTAACTCTATTTTCTGAATTGGTTATTGATAAAACAATTATTTGAGACCATTTTTAATATACCTTCTTCTAATCCCTCCATATTAAATAAAAGCATCAAATATACATTATTATATTTAACATAGATCTAAAATACAGACCCAGTAAAACTGTTGTTAGTTTCCTAATAAATGGAGACCTCTAAGGGACTTATTTTCTATGGCTATAATTTCACAGATGTGATGGATTGCCTTTGTTCATAATAAACATAATTTAATAGTGCTAATTATATGTTTGCAGTTGTAACAGAGAGATATTTAAATTGGGATGAGAGAGAAAAGGGGAAGAGTTGAGTGAAGTGTAAACCTAGTGGCAGATAGTCGTGATATGTTGTTTGATACTTTCTTGGGAGGACACTGGGGCCTCTTGAACCTGTTCCAGTATGTTTTAACCAAATAGAGTTAATATGAGCAATTGTGCTGTACTGCAGCGGCTGACTCAAAGTATGACATTACCAAATCTGAAAGGGGTTAATCGTGAAATTAAATGGTTTAGTTATTTGTGTCTGTGTGCATTTTTGGAGAGAAAAAATAAACAGGTATATGATAAACAGGTATGTGATAAGTAGTGATTATAATTATTTAGTAATTATAAATCTACTGGGACCAATGCAACATGCACATTAGAAAAGTGATTTGATATAATAGAAGAGTAGGTAATAACACCTCAATATCCATTCCCCCATTCAACAAAAGAGTTACATACATATGTCAACACTCATTCATTCATTAAGTAAACACGTACTAAGTGAATATAATGTAGTAGGCATTGCTTACTGCTAAGAAACTGAGTTGCTTATTAAGCTGACACATTAGTAGAAAGGATAGATAATCACACATGAAACTATAGTGAAATATAAAGATTATCATAATAAGAGTATATCATGGGAACGTGAAGCTGTATTGGGGGCTCTTAACACAACAATGAAGTCCAGGGAAGACCTCCATGGTGAGAAGAGTTACCCTGGTAGTTGAAGCGCATAAAGGATGAATTCAGGAAAAGAGAAGGAAATATATTCTAGAAAGAAAGAAAACAGAAAGTGAAATTGTGCAGAAACGTTTTTACTCACTATTACAGTGAACATTTGGAATAGACAATAGAGATAGAGGTAGAAAACAGCAAGTGAAATTGTTCAGAAATTGTTTTTTTTCTCATTAGTACGGTGGACATTTGAAAAACAGGCTAGAGAGAAAATCAAGACTAGATTGTCAGGAAATCTTGAAGGTCATATTCATGTATTAGGATTTTATCTACTATCATTGGAAGGTGTTAATCATGCAGTAATATGTTCATTCATGTCAGAAAGGCCTTTCTCCTAAAATTACGGAGAAAGAACTCAATGGAAGCAAGAATAAAGGTGAAAATTAGAAAATTAGAAGGTATTGCAGCAGTACATGAAAGAAACGGTAAGGGTAAAAGTGAAATTAATAGAGTGGGAGGGGGGATTTGAGACATAATTGCATGCCAAAATGACAAGACTTAGTTGTTCACTGAATGTGGATGATAAAGGAGAAGAAGGAGATAAGGATTATATTCAGATTTTTTAGTTTGATAACTGAAAGGAAGGTTGTATTATTGAAAATGCAAGCAGGTTCAGTGGGACTAACGAAAAGTAAGTTCAGTACTATAGGTATTGAGCTTGAGATATTACAAGATATCCACTTGATATGAGCAGGAAAAAAATATATAAAATAAATATTTTATTTCTTTTAGGAAAAATTCTGGGCAAGAGAGTGATTTTGGAGACAACCTGTAATTTAAACTATGGAAGTTAATTAAATTGACCAGGTGGAGTATACAGGCCTGAAGAATATTCTGATTTAATTACAAGTAAGAAAATAATGAGATAATGTAAAATGAGAAGGAGAACATACGTAGTGTGGTTTCATGAAAGTGAAAGAGGATTCAAGGTAAGTTTTCTAGAGTGTCAAATGTTGCCTAAGGGAAACATTGTAGGGATGAGAACTGTCCATGGTAATGGTGTATGGTTGCAATGATAAGAGGAATTTAGAGTATGGTAATGTAAAAATAAAAGTCATAGTGAATTCAGTAATGAATAGGAAGTTGAGAAAGCAAAAACAGTAAGTATAAACAACATACCTTAAAACAATTTGGCTGTAAAAAAATAAGAAGTGGCACTATGGTGTCTGGAAGACACAAAGAAACTGAGTTTTAGAAACTGCTTAAAATTCATGCAAATGGGTGGCATAACCAGGTCTGTTTAATAACCAAGTCCTTCCATGAATTCACTTAATCCATGCTATCACCCTTGTGATAGTTAATAATATAATTACCCTCAGATTAGAAATCTAGCTATTCAGAGGGAACCCCACACAGGATGATATTTTTGTCTTTGATTAACTAAAAATATCTTGAGAATTTGGCACATAGCAGGTATTTATAAATGTTTCTTGAATGAATTAAATAAATTGGCCAAGATCTTGCATCCAACAAGCAATGAGACCAGATTGCTTCCTCACATCCTTTTGCTTTGCTATGACTATCTACCAGTCCCACAATGGAAATTCTTGAAAAATATTATTTTTTTAAAAATATGAATAATGATAAAAAGAAGAGGAATATAAATTGAGAAAATTATACTATCTAGGCAGTCAGAGAAAATGACACATCTCATATATGCAGGGCAGGGAAACCTAAGTATTTGTATGGGGGAACATTGATGTCTTTATTAATCTAGCAATTAGTCATCTTGCTGGAAACAAGGCTCCCAGATGAATTATCTGAAAGCAAGTGGAACTTGCATAATCAAGAATTTTTGACTTTAAATTGAAGAAATTGTGATCAGGAAATAAGTCAGAAAGAATAAAAATATAAAGTTTTACTGGCACTCTCTTTCCCTAATAGTCCTAGAGACTCAAGTTTGTCTTATCTCTTTGACAAGTCATAATTGTAATAAATGAGAAAATGTAACAGTCAACTGTCACAGCTAAATTTTCCTTAGTCAACTTTTATGCATCAAAGATTATTCTCTGAAATCTGTCAGGGTCCGGCAAATATTGTATCTTCTCGCTAAATGTCCGTGTGTGTGAGTGCGTGTGTGTGTGTGTTTTAATTGTCAAATGTGAACAGTGTTCTAACATTACGTAATGCGTAAATGTTCATGCTTAAGGCTATGTCTGAAATACAGTGTTCTATCCTTTTGATAACATACCCATACACGTTGTAGGTATTCTCAAATGCCTCCCTCACCAAATTATCTAAAACTGTATTTCTTGGCAATCTCTATCTCCCCAAATACTGAGGAGATCCCTATACTTAACTACATTAATTGTGTTTCACGGTACCAAAAAGCAGTTAAGCCCATTGTTTGCACAGTATTTGGATGATCTCATTAGTAAGAGGGGAGGGTTAGAATGGAGGGAACAGAACTTTTGTTTTGTTCTTTAAGTAATTTTTGGTTTGACTTTATGTATTATATATTTACTTGTTTGTTTATCGTTAGTGTTCCAATTAGACTGCAAATCCTTGAGAAGTAGGCACATTTCCTCTTTCTTATGCACTTCTAGGTGTTTCACTAATCTTTTCAAGCCAATTTTTGTCATTATTATGTTAATTGTGATCCAAGGTGAGAATTAGGAACACCAGGATTGAAAAGTAAATTTAGGATCTAGTCAAAATTTACTTCTACTTAAATGAGAATTTAGTATCCATACCTTCAGCTAAAATGTACTAATCCCTCCATTCCAGCCCTCCCCTGTTACTAATGAGATCATCCAAATACTCTGCAAACAGTGGACTTACTGCTTTTTGGCACTTGAAACACACTCAGTGTAGTTATATACAGGGTTCTACTCAGTCATATTAATGTCCCTTGTGCTTATTCGGAGACAACTGAGGATCAAGCCCAGGTATTATACATCACTGGCTGGGAGTACATAGTATAGTGTTGGGCATGTTATGTGTAGTTAAGAAATATTGCTTGAACTAATGAGCTCTGGCTGGTTTGTGATCATCAAACTATGAAGATACAGTAAATAATAATGACCCATCACCTATTGAGGACCCATTATGTTTGAGGCACACAAGTGTTTAAAATGGATTTTGTGATTTTCTTCTCATAATAACCCTACAAGAGTGAACATATTGTCATCATTTGTAAACTAGAAATGTTATTTTGAGAAGTTAAGTACCCACTGTGTAAAATAATTTGGTAGCATCAGGTCAAATTAAACATATACCTATCTCTTAGACTATAAATTCCATTCTTAAGTAAATACCAAACAATCATGTGCAACCCAAGATATATATATATATATATATATATATATATGACTATTCACATCACCATTGTTATCAAGAGCCCTCAAATGGAAACAATTCAAATATACATTATTGGTAGAATAGAAAAAAGCTCCTGATCTATTCAGGCAATGGAATAGTAAATATAACAATGAGAATAAATACATTGCAACTACACACAACAACATGGATGACTCACAAAAGTTGATGTTGAGCAGCAGAAACCAGAAGCAAATGCACATTTCATGAGTCCATTCAAATAAAGTACAAGACAGGCAAAATTAATCTAGATAGTTACAAGTTAACACAATGGTTAGTCATGAAAGGTATAGTGACTCCCCATAGTCACTAACTACATAAGCATATTTTTTGAGTAACAGTTATTGACCAAATGGTAAAATCAGAGTGGCCATGTATTTTATACAAGTGTGGTAGGCTGAATAATGGCTTCTCAAGGTATCCAAATTCTACCTTCAAACTTCATTAAGTGGATGGGACTATGGGGAGAAGGGTGCTCCCGAAATGCTCATTTGCTGGATGAGCTGGATGATGCTGTTCTTGTATGATTCCAGGTTAAGATTGGACAAAAGAGAAACTTGAGCTCAATAAGTAGTCATTATTTTTGGAAAGTTACCACAGTTAATATGGTGATAGACAGGCATAGTAGTGCCCTAAGGTCTAGATAATCTTTTCTCTCATCTTCTCTACATCCAGCTCACCTTTCTAATTACTAGCTCTAATGACCAACAGAGACCCCAGGCCTACCACTAGATACATGGCTACACATCACAGCGGATGTTGCATTGGAGCAACAGCATATCATAAACCTCTTTATAAGTCCCCCATTCAATATTTTGCTTTGGCAGTAGAAGGTTTTGGAACTTCTTATTTCCCAGCAAACCCTGAGTTGTCTATTCTCACTAGAAACTCTATGATCATCTGGCTTTTCACTACATATTTTCACTTTCCAAACTCTTCCCATGTACCTGTGAAGTATACTCTCAGAATAAATTCTTTTTACATAGTTATTATACTGAGTCTACTTCCTTGAGTGATCCCTGACTGATTCATTGATAACATTCTATTTATTGACTTGAGCGTTTGTTCCAAAAATGTGTCCCTTTTTGAGAGAAATCATTAAGCCCTATATTTATGCTTTTTGTTCTTTTTGAATTATGTCATACACTGGAGTTAAATGCTTACTTATAAAATTCCTTTTAGGAATGATCATGAATGATTATGTTATATAAGATCAAATTCAATTTATTCTCACAACAGCACAAACTATATATTCTTTCAGGGAATAGTTCTGTTTGCCTTTTTATCTATGATAGCTATGTATCATCTGTCAAAAATTCTAAAAAGAAAAATTACTGTGTTGTACTGTCTAATGTTATCTCAAACTTCATTAAATGCTTTCTGCAATGCCACCTGTAGAAGGTTCCCTTCAATTTGAAACGATTTATTACCTGACAGTATTAGATGCCTTAAAGAATCAGCTGTTTTCCTGGGTTATCATCTGAAAATAAGAATTGAGCTGACTGGTTATGAGATACAATAAGGAATCCCAGACTCTTTACCCACTAATTTTGCTCAGCACCAAGAAAATATAAAGATAATGCAAGACATATTTTTTGAGTAATAGTTATTGACCAATTGGTAAAATTAGAGTGGACATGTATTCTATGCAAGTGTGGTAGACTGAATAATGGCTTCTTAAGGTGTCCAAATTCTAATCCATGGAGCCTGTGAACATTGTATCACATAGCAAAATAGACTTTGCAGATGGGATTAAATTAAGGATCTTGCAGTGGGGATATTTTCCTGCATTACTAGAATGGGTCCTAGATGTACTCACAGCTATTATTATAAGAAGAATGCAAAGGGAGATTTGAAAGACAGGAAGAAAAGGAAAAAAGTGATGTGATTATGCAAGCAAGAGAAGAATAGGTGATGTCACATAGGGCCATGAGCCAATGCAATGAGACCAGCCTCCAAAAACTGCAAAAGGTGCAGAAATTGATTCTCTCCTAGAATCTCCGGAGGAGGTGCAACTTTTCCAACACCTTGATTTTGGCCCAGTGAAGCCCACTAGAGACTTCTGGCCTTCAGTTTGTAAGAGAATAAATTTTTATTGTTCTAAGCCACCCAGCTTGTGGTAATTTGCTGAAGTTGTCATAGGAAACTACTCTACAAAGAAAGAAATTGCTTCAAGAAGTTAAATCACTACATGCAAGAGTAATAAGCTGTACATTGTAAACAAAAAGAAAAAGGAGAAAATAAACCCAAACATGCAGAAATAATGGTAGAACAGTTTGCATTCCTTTAACTAAAAGAGAGATGAAATCCAAAAACAAGGTGAGAATCTAACCACATAGAATTAAAGGTCTCAGTCTTGATCATATTTCCCACCAAAGCCTCCAAGTAGCCTTGGCTGTAGGATACTTCTCTTACCAATGACAACAATGTTAGAACAAAGACTCCAAATTCAATTTAATTAGACCATAATTAGAGGAAAGTTCACACTTGGCATAATAATTTTTTCATGATAAAAGTCAAAGGTGGGGCTGGGTGCGGTGGCTCATGCCTGTAATCCCAGCACTTTGGGAGGCTGAGGCGGGTGGATCATGAGGTCAGGAGCTCGAGACCATCCTGGCTAACACAGTGAAACCCCGTCTCTACTAAAAATACAAAAAATTAGCCGGGTGTAGTGGTGGGCGCCTGTAGTCCCAGCTACTCGGGAGGCTGAGGCAGGAGAATGGCATGGACCCGGGAGGTGGAGCTTGCAGTGAGCCGAGATTGCGCCACTGCACTCCAGCCTGGGTGACAGAACGAGACTCCGTCTCAAAAAATAAAATAAAATGAAATAAAATAAAAAGTCTAAGGTGAAGTTAGCTAATTGTTTGAGTCACCAAACAAGAATGAAGTCAATGTGAGATATATTTTGAGAGCATAATGCGTATCGATATCTCTTTACCTATGCACACATACAGAAAAACGTTTAAGCCTATGCACTCTAACTTGGAAATATTGCTATAAGGCACTAGAGGTTTGTTCTGAAAATTATTCTCATTTATCTGTAAGCCATTTCGCACATTCCTGATTTAATTTAAGTGTTATCTGGTAACAATGATATCTATTCCTTCCTCATTTTTCTAGCCCTTCATTCAGAATTACTTCCCTGAATCTTGCCAGGCTGTCAGATTTTCTAGCTTCTGACTTTATTCTTTCTTATTTGTAAACTTAATTCAATCTTCAAAATGATTCATCTTACTTATTTTTCCTGTTTTATACTGGGTTATTACTAGGAATAGCACTCGTACTCACTATCTGTAATATGGACCCAGCCCCTGCTGGTAAAATACTGTAAGCTGGGACTTGCCCATGTACAGGAGAAAGTTAATTGAGTGCACTATGTTGTTCTACCCCTGCCCATTCTCAAGAAAGGCCTTTTCTAATGGCCTTAGCTGAGCTCTTGGGCTATTGTGTCTCATAGCTTGTTTGTGTATGCCTGTGGCCTTGTGAAATGCTGTGCCATTTTTGTCCAGATAGTTTATCCTAGTAATGTTATTTATGGTAAACACCTGCTTTGAATCTAGGAAGCTAGAGCCCCAGTAACCGAGGTCAATTACCTAGGCACTGTAAGACTACCTGACTGTGACTGCCAACAATAAAAAGACCTAGACAACCAGGCACAGTTAAACTTCCTTGGATAGCCACATTCCACACATGTGGTGACAGATCATTGTTGGAGGAATCAAACTCATGCTGTGATACTCCACTGGAAGGGATACTTAGAATTGGGCTGGACTTATCCCATGAGCTTTTTCCTTTTGCTGATTTTCTCTTTATCTTTTGACTATAATAAACTATCACTGTGAATATAATAGCATCTGCAACCTGTAAGTCCTCATAGCAAATCATCAAGCTTGAAGATAGCCTTTAGAGCCCCCATACAGCCTTATTTCCCAGATCTGGGTCAGCAAAGAGTTTTTTCTCACATACTGTCATGGATAGTGCTACCACTTAAGTCTTGCTTATTTCTCCAGCAAAGACTAAAGAGAGCATAGTTAGAGCAATGATTGGAATAAGTAATTTAACAGAATGCTATTTTAATAACAGGAAAAAGAAATCCTGTGAGTTATCCTTGAAATACTCTTAATGTCTCTCATGGTTTTTGCCTCATTATGTGGCTAAGTAAAAGCTTATACCAGAATGGGATGGGTTAAATCTTGCATTTTCTTGTGTCTAATAAAGCTTACATTATAGCCTTATTTTTGTTTCATGGTTTCTTTGCATTTATTGCTATAAAGTACTTTCATTTTTAAAGAGATATGGTAAAATAAGGTAATATAGTTTGTAAATGCATTTTGTAAATAGATCTTAATGGCTAGAATGTGCATAATTGAATGAACCCTTAAACTTTGGTTATGGGATAAATTGTGTTCTCCCAAAACTTTTAAGTTGAAATCCTAAACTCTAGTACCTCAGAATGTGACTATTTGCAGATAAAGCCTTTAAAAAGGTATTTAAGGTTAAAACAGGTCAATGGGATGAACCTTACAGTGACATGGTTTGGCTGTGTCCCCACCCATACCTCAACTTGAATTGTATCTCCCAGAATTCCCATGTGTTGTGGGAGGGACCCAGGGGGAGATAATTGAATAATGGGGGCAGGTCTTTCCAATGCTATTCTCATTATAGTGAATAATACTCATGAGATCTGATGGATTTAACAGGGGTTTCCACTTTTGCTTCTTTCTCATTTTTCTCTTGCTGCCTCCAAGTAAGAAATATCTTTCACCTCCCACCATGATTCTGAGGCCTCCCCAGCCATGTGGAACTCTAAGTCCAATTAAACCTCTTTTTCTTCCCAGTCTTGGGTATGCCTTTATTGGTAGTGTGAAAATGGACTAAAACAGTAAATTAGTACCAATAGAGAGGGGAGTTGCTGAAAAGATACCCAAAAATGTGGAAGCAACTTTGGAACTGGGTAACAGGCAGAGGTTGGCACAGTTTGGAGGGCTCAGAATAAGACAGGAAAATGTGGGAAAGTTTGGAACCTCCTAGAGACTTGTTGAATGGCTTTGACAAAAATGCTGATAGTGATATGAACAATAAGGTCCAAGCTGAGGTGGTCTCAGATGGAGATGAGGAACTTGTTTGGAACTGGAGCCAAAGTGACTCTTGTTATGTTTTAGCAAAGAGACTGGTGGCATTTTGCCCCTTCCTAGAAATTTATGGAACTTTGAACTTGAGAGAAATAATTTACGGTATCTGGAAGAATAAATTTCTAAGTAGCCAAGCATTCAAAATGCGACTTGGGTGATGTTAAAAACATTCTGTTGTAAAAGGGAAACAGAGCAAGAAAGTTCAGAAAATTTGCAGCCTGATGATGCAGTAGAAAAGAAAAACTCATTTTTTAAGGAGAAATTTAAGCCAGTTGCAGAAATTTGCATAAGTAGAAGGGAGCCTAATGTTAATCCTCAAGACCATGGGGAAAATGTCTCTAGGGCATGTTAGAGGTCTTCACCTGAAGCTCCTCCCATCACAGGCCAGCAGGCCAAGGAGGAAAAAATGGTTTCATGGGCCAGGCCCAGAGTCCCTGAGCTGTGTGCAGCCTAGGGATGTGGTACCTTGTGTCCAGCTGCTTTAGCAGTGGCTGCAAGGGGCCAATGTAGAGCTCAGGCTGTGGCTTCAGAAGGTGGAAGCCCCAAGCCTTGGCAGCTTCCACATGATATTGAGCCTGCGGGTACACAGAAGTCAAGAATTGAGGTTTGGAAACCTCCAATGTAAGAAGTGCCTTTTGCTTCACACCATGATTCTGAGGCCTCCCCAGCCATGTGGAAATGGAAGTCCAATTAAACCTCTTTTTCTTGCCAGTCTTGGGTATGTCTTTATCAGCAGCATGAAAATGGACTCATACAACTGGTCTTCTTCTAAAAAGAGGAGACTGAGACACACACAGAAGAAAGACCATAAATATGTGGCAACAGTAAGAAGGTGGCCATTTACAAGTCATGGAGAGAGACCTCAGAAGAAACCAGGCCTACTGAAACCTAGATTTCAAACTTCCAGCCTCCAGAATTCTGAGGAAATATACTTCTATTGTTTAAGCCACCCAGTCTGTGCTACTTTGTCATGGCAGCCCTAGCAAACTAACACAGCCTCCAAACTGTAAAACTACTAATTTCCCTTTAGCATACATTGTAAACTATATGTAATGATCTGATAAACATACCTAGTGAGTGCACAGTTATCAATTTGATAATATTAAATATTTCAAAAACTTAATTTCCTTCTTAGTGCTTTAAAAAAAAAACACATCTGCTCTAGAGTTTCTTATAACCCTGATTTCTAAATTTATGGTTTCTAGTGTGTAACTCATGGAACAGGTAGCTGAAGATTAAATACATTTTGATATCACACAATAACTCTAGACTAAATAAATAATGCCTTGTACATGCCAATATTCCAAACTTTCAAATATATGTAAATGATATTCCTGTTATCAAGATACAAAATTTCTTGCAAGTATTTCTAAATGCATTGTAGTGCTTTGCCATTGATTAATGAATGTTAAGGGAAAAGTTGTCATATAGTAATCCAGGTGGTTTTTGTGTTATAAAAAAGTAATCATACCAGGTGTATAGAATCTTCAAAAGAATATCTTCTTCAATTTTAAACAAGGATGGGAAACGTGTCCTTTTCTTTGAAAAAAATAGCATAGTATGTGGTTAAAATCATAGAAGGAAAAGATAAATTCTATAATACTGATTTTAAAATTTTTATTTGCTAACATTGTTGATAGTTTCTTTTGCTGTGCAGAAGCTCTTTAGCATAACTAGGTGCATCTTGTCAATTTTTTCTGTTACAATTGCTTTTGAGAAGTTAGCCATAAATTCTTTGCCAAGACCAATGTTGAGAAGCGTGTTTCCTTTGTTGAACCCCAAAAGGGTGTTTTCTTCTTGACATTCATTTTATTCTGGGATTTTTATAGTTTGAAGTTTAAATTTAAGTCTTTAATTAATCTTTGGTTAATTTTTATATATGGTGAAGGGTAGGGGTTCATTTCATTCTTCTGCATTTGGATAGCTAATTATCTCACTATCATTTACTAAATAGGAAGTCCTTTCGCCAATGTTTATTTTTTGTTGAGTTTGTCAAAGATCAGATGGTTGTAGGTATAAGGCTTTATTCTTGGGTTCTCTGTTCTGATCCATTGGTCTGTGTTTCTGTTTTTGTACCACTACCATGTTTATTTTTTTTTTCTTTTGTTACTGTAGCCTTGTAGTGTAGTTTGAAGTCATGTAATGTGATGTTTCCAGCGTTGGTCTTTTTGTTTGCAATTGCTTTGGTTGCTTAGTCTCTTTTTGGTTCCCTATAAATTTTAGAATAGCTCTTTTCTAATTCTGTGAAAAATGATACTGGCATTTTGATAGGCGTAATCTTGAATATGTAGGTTGGTTTGCAGAATGGCCATGTTGACGATATTGATTCTTCCAATTCATGAGAATGAAATATGTTTTCATTTGTTTGTGTCCATTATGATTTCTTTCAACAGTGTTTTGCAGTTCTCCTTGTAGAGGTCTCCCATCTTCCTGGCCACATGTATTCCTAGGTATTTTATTTTTTTATGTGGCTATTACAAAGGGGATTGCATTCTTGATTTTGCTCTCAGCTTGAACATTATTGGTGTATACAAATGTTACTGAATTTTTTTGCATTGATTTTGTATCCTGAAATTTTACTGAAATTATCAGTTCTAGGAGCCAATTTGTATAGTCTTTAGAATTTTCTAGGTATAGAATCACATCATCAATGAAGACAGATAATTTAACTTATTATTTTCCTGTTAAGGCATCTTTATTTCTTTCCCTTGCCTGATTGCTGTGGCTAGAACTTGCAGTGGTATGTTGAATAGGAGTGGTGAAAGTGGGCATCCCTGTTTATTCCAGTTTTTAAGGGGAATGCTTCCAGCTTTTGCCTACATTATGGGAGAAAATATTTACAAACTGTGCATCCAACAAAGAGGTCTAATATCCAGACTCTGTAAGGAACTTAAGTCAACAAGTAAAAAACAAATAACCTCATTAAAAAGTGGACAAAGAATGTGAACAGACACTTTTCAAGAGAAGACATAAAGGCAGCCCACAAACATAAAAACATGCTCATCATCACTAATTATCAGAGAAATGCAAATCAAAACTACAATGAGATAACATCTTACAGTAGTCAGAATGGCTACTATTAAAAAGTCAGACTATAACAGATTTTGGCGAGGCTGCAGAGAAAGGAGAACACTTATACACTGTTAGTGGGAAAGTAAATTAGTTGAGCCACTGTGAAAAGCACTTTGGAGGTTTCTCAAAGAACTAAAAATAGAACTACCATTCAACTCAGCAATCCCATTACTAGGTACATACTCAAACGGAAATAAATTGTTCTATCAAAAAGACAAATGCACTTGTATATTCATTGCAGTACTACTCACAATAGCAAAGATACAGAATCAACCTAGGTGCCCATCAACAGTTGACTGGATAATGAAAATGAGGTACATATACACCATGAAATACTACACAGCCGTAGAAAGAACAAAATCATGTCCTTTGCAGCAACATGGATATAGCTGGAAACCATTATCCTAAGCAAACTAACACAAAAACAGAAAACCAAATACCATATGTTTCACTTATAAATAAAACATGGACATAAAGATAAGAGAAAACAGACATCGGGGACTACAAAAGGGAGTAAGGAGGAACTGGGGCAAGGATTTAAAAACTTCCTTTGGAAGCTATGCTCATTGCCTGGGTAACAGGGGTTCAATTGTACTCCAAACTTTAGTATCATGCAATACTCCCCTGTGGCAAACCTGCACATCTACCCACTGAATCTAAAATAAAACTTGAAAAAAAATAAATTGCTATTTTGCACATAGCAAAAAAAAGAAGCCGAGAGATTTTCATTGATTTGACAAAGACTTATTTATATAACCTGAGTCATTCAATTTTGTAAAGGAAATATAACAAGGTTGTTTGTGCTCCCTGAAGCTGGCCTAAATGTGTTCAATTTCCTGCACCACAACTTACTACCTGTGTGATATTGGAATAATTTAATATCTAAGCCTCAGTTTTCATAACTATAAAATGGAGCAAATCAATTTTCCTTACAGGACAGTTGTGAGAGTGAAAAGAGAAAAAGCATGCAAAGCACTTGACACAAGAACTACTAAAAAAAAGCACTGAACATTGGGACATCTCCTTTAGCCTTAAGCTTACTCGTCTTTATATGCCCTGTTACACTGTATGGACCTACACAGTCACCTACCTTCACTGGGGAACAGCGATATTGAGAATGTTACAGAAAAGAAAAAATCATAGATCTTCAGCAGGAAGCAAAACAACTTAAACTCTGCTAATTTCCCTGAAACCAAGTAATTTAATTTATAGCCACATGATACCTTCCTTCCCTGATGAATTGGAATGGCTCTTGTGATAATCAGTGGATTATTCCGGTCTGATGTAAGCTTATGCAATGGAGAATGTCTTCATGTTACTTATATTAACATTATTGCTTCTATTAAGTAATATATTAGTCCAAAGTAATGTTAGGAGTTCAACAGAGTGATTAGGATTTAAAATAATTCAATAGAGTGATTAGGATTTAAAATAATTGGACATTGAGCTTGAACGTTTTCTTAATTGGTGGCTGCCTTTGGACCAACTATGGTGGTAATATTTTTTACTCTCTGTAGGAAGGCTGTTTCCTAGGGTGTAAAGAGCTGTCTCTCTTTAGACTAACAGTTAAACTAACAGGGAGATTAAGAATTCTGTGGGTAAGTTTAAAGTTAACTAAGATTCCCTCTTGGACAACCAGCTATCACCAGGCCTGGTAGGCTTGTCACCGCTGTTCATGAATCTTCTCACTATTTTGCCACCAGGTAGGTGTGCTCTTTCTGCTGTTCTTGGGTAGCTCATCTGGTTTCGGGGGACTTGGCTATAGTTCTCCATGTAAAGTTAGTTCTAGTTAATAGATTATGTAGAAGGTATAAAAGTTTCTCTTTGCTTTTTAATGCTTGATTCAGTTATTTCATCTTTCCCTTACAGTACCATGTCTATTGAGCCAGGATGAAATTTCTATAGCCTATACTTTTGTCTAAGGTAAATTGAGTGAGGTTTGGGGCTAGAGTTGGCTCAAAGTGATCAGGTCATGATGAAATTTTCCAGGTGTAAGCCGGATGCCTTGGGTTAAGCTACACTTTACTTTTCCCAAATGTACTTTCCAGTATGCTTACCGTGTTACGACTTATCTCCTCTCAACGTGTGTAGAAAGTATTTAGTAATAGTAATCTCTAGAATAGTACTGGAGGAGGGTGATGGGCAGTGGGTGTGTGCTTCATGGCCAAGCACTCTGCTCTGGGTTTACTGCTACATCCTCCTTGAGCCATTAGATTTCATAAAGGTAGTCATGATGTTTTCTGGATATAGAAAATGTAGCCCAATTCTTGCCACCTCATGAGCTACACCAACCAGATTTTCATGTGTACACTTGTGCTTACTCTACAACCTTTTTAGGGTTTGCTGAAGATGGTGGTAATAGGCTGGGGGCAAGAGGTGGTGAGGTGTATTGGGTTTATAGCTTATAGAACAGGCTTCTCTAGAGGGATATAAAGCACTGCCAGGTCCTTTGAGTTTTAAGCCTTTGCTTGTAGTATTCTGACCAATGGTTTTGTTAATGTAACTACTAGAGTTTAGGGCTAAGCATAGTGGGGTATCTAATCCCAGTTTGAGTCTTAGCTATTGTGTCTTCAAGATACTAAAGCCACTTTCGTAGTATATTTTATTTCAGCTAAAGTTTTTTACAACTTAGATGGAGTTTAGGTTTATTGAGGGTAGACCTTAAACACGCTTTAGGCCGAGTTCTATTAGCTTGCGTTAATCGTATGGCTGCGGTGGCTGGCATGAAATTGACTAACCCTAGATATCAGCGTAGCTTAGTTAAACTTTCATTTATTACTAAAGATTTATCACTGCTGTTTCCCGTTGGGGTGTGGTTGAGCAAAGTGTTTTGAGCTGCATTTGTGGGCCCTTGATACTTGCTCCTTTTGATGCGGGTGATCTAGAGGGCATTTTCACTCGGGCGGGGATGTTTGCATGTGTAAGCTTACTAAGAGTTAATAGAAAGGCTAGGATCGAGCCTATCCGTTTATGGAATTGTGTAAACCCATCTAGACATTTTCAGTGTCTTGCTTTGAATAATTAAGCTACATTAACTGTGTAAATACTTCTATGTAAAACTAAAATATGAGAAGGAAAGAAGTAAGTATAAGCAATCGTTTACAGTTCCGGGAATTCAGGGTCTTTATAGTTGAATTGGCAGAGGTTTGGCTGAGAAGGTTACTCATAATTAGGATATAATTGATTTAGGGTATGATATATGGGGTAGTACTTTCAGAGGAATATGTTCAAGATATATTAGTATTATGGTGGAAGTATTGTGTTTATTATATAGAATGGAGGCTTAATTTAGTTAGGGGTCTTAAGATTTTTAGGAAAATTGCATCAATTGAAGGGTAGCTGTTGGGATATTCACTGTTAAACTATGATTTCTGGGCTCTGACTGGGCGGCATGTTAGTCTCTTGTTTTTGGGGTTTGGCAAGGGTACTTTACCTGGACTGATGGAAAGTCAGAGATCAGGGGAGAGAGGGTTTGCGGATCTAATCGGAAATAGTTCTTGAAATTGAGTGTACGTGCGTTGAGCGTAGGTGTGTTGGGCGTACGTATCTATTAAATAATTGTTATGTCCTTTAAGCATGAATTAATTCACACCTTAAGGTAGTTATGCCAGGTTGGAATATTCAATATAAGCTCAGCTTCTACAATGGATTTGGTAGGAATCAAATCTGAGTACGGCTACAGCAGATTCAGAGGGGACCAGGCCTTTCGTGATGGTGAGTGGTAGCATCCTGGTCTAATTTTTTACTAAACCCAACGGCCTTTTATAAAGGCATTTTAAAATATGACAATTGAAAAACATTTTGGGCCTGGCGCGGTGGCTCACGCCAGTAATTCCAGCACTTTGGGAGGCCGAGGCGGGTGGATCACGAGGTCAGGAGCTCGAGACCATCCTGACTAACACGGTGAAACCCCGTGTCTACGAAAAACACAAAAACTTAGCCGGGCGTGGTGGGGGGCACCTCTAGTCCCAGCTACTTGGGAGGCTGAGGCAGGAAAATGGCGTGAACCCGGGAGGCGGAGCTTGCAGTGAGCCGAGATCATGCCACTGCACTCCAGCCTGGGCGACAGAGCGAGACTCCGTCTCAAAAATAAATAAAAAATACATACATACATACATACATAAATACATAAATAAATAAAATACAAAAAAAAAGAAAAACATTTTGGCATTGACTTCAAGTATCTGTACTTTTATGTCAACAATGCTTTGTGATCATTTTTATTTTTAAAACATAAGTGCTAAATATCAAAGACAAAGAATTAATGTGTATAAAACTTTTTAAAAAATTAGTATCTTTTCCATTTGTAAATGAGACATAACAATGTTTAAAGTGAGAATAATTTCACTTGGTTAACAATTTAGTATATGGGAAGACACAAACAATTGTATATTGTAAAGGAGGTTGAGCTTGCACAAATCTTGAGATAAAGCAATGCAGAATGATATAGAAATCAGCCCTTTAAAAACTACCAGGAAAATGATTCACCAATTCATCAAACATAGGACATTTCTTTATTAACTCTCTTTCTGAAAATCCATTACTTATTCGTATATTTGTAATTTTTTTCACTTTACATTAGAGTATTTTGTCTTACGTGATTGTTTTTGCCTTTCCCCCACCCTAAGCAAATTATTATAGATTTAAAAAAAAAACTTATTTTCTATGGTCTCCTGACATTTCCAGTTGCCAAGGATCCTCATTCAGAGAACATTGGCTGGTAAATATATAAAATATGATGGAAGCCTATATTGAATAAGATATTTACGGAACATATTTCTACTGTGTAGCACAGAATTAATGGCATAATGTTGGAGCTCAGAAAACAATGCCCCAGCGTAAAGGCCTCAGAAGCAACAGTTTCACTCTGCTCTGCTCTGCTCTTCTCTTCTCCTGCTCTCCTGTCTCTGGCCCCTCATTTCCCTGCAATGCTAGCCATAGAAGATACAATCCCCCTTCCCCATGGCGGGTCAGAGAAACCCAAACCCCTTTTTCAAAACCAGACATAAAACTTAAAAATTTCCCCCCACCTTTCTGTGTAAAGCCACAGAGAAATGAATCCGACCCACCTTACTTGATTGTTGGTCATAAGAATCCATTCCAGAGAAGGACCTTTGCAATATGCAGAAGAAAGGAATGCATGCTCAGGGAAGCCAAGAAGAATCTAAATGGATAGGCTTTGATGGGTTCCCCTACTCTGTCTATTAGCATTAGGTCATACACTTTTTATTCAATCATATGTATATACATATATATATATTTTTTTGTTTTGTTTTGTTTTGTTTTTTGTTTGTTTGTTTGAGACAGAGTCTCACGCTGTCACCCAGGCTAGAGTGCAGTGAATCCATCTCGGCTCACTGCAAGCTCTGTCTCCTGGGTTCACGCCATTCTCCTGCCACAGCCTCCCTAGTAGCTGGGACTACAGGCGCCCGCCACCATGTCCAGCTAATTTTTTTGTATTTTTAGTAGAGACGGGGTTTCACCGTGTTAGCCAGGATGGTCTTGATCTCCTGATCTCGTGATCTGCCTACCTCGGCCTCCCAAAGTGCTGGGATTACATGTGTGAGGCACCGTGCCCGGCCCTTGTTCAATCATATTTTTACATGGCTTGTCCATACTTCGTTGAAACTAAGCATACCAATGGACAGTTCTCTCGTACTTTTGAGTCTTCATTCTGAATACTTCCTTGTCATGTAAAACTGTGATCAAATAAATTGATATTCCTTTTCTTCTATTAATCTGCCTTTTGCCATTTGATTCTCAGTGAACCTTCAGAAAGAGAAAAGGAGGTTTTCTTTTGGCCCTTAAAACAATTAAAAGACTACTGAGTACAGGGACAATTAGTATATCTTCAAAAGAATACAATGCAAAGAACAATATAGTAAATATTCTTCCCTCCCTCCCTCCCTCCCTCCCTCCCTCCCTTCCTTCCTTCCTTCCTTCCTTCCTTCCTTCCTCTCCTTCTATTCTTCTTTTGGTTACTTTCTATGAAGAGTGAGTTGTATTTTAACAGTAATGCAGGCATTAAGGAAAATGATCTAAACCTTAAAAATAAGGCAAAGCAGCCAGGTGCGGTGGCTCACATCTGTAATCCCAGCACTTTGGGAGGCAAAGGCAGGTGGATCACCTGAGGTCAGGAGTTAGAGACAAGCCTGGCCAATATGCTGAACCCCGTCTCTACTAAAAATACCAAAACTAGCCGAGCGTGGTGGCGTGCACCTGTAATCCCAGCTACTCGGGGGGCTGAGGTAGGAGAATCGCTTGAACCTGGGAGGTGGAGGTTGCAGTGAGCTGAGATCGCACCATCGCACTCCAGCCTGGGCGGCAAGAGGGAGACTTCATCTCAATAAACAAATAAATAGAAGGCATGCTTACAATTTTTTTTGTGGTGAGAACATTTAAAATTTACTTTTAGCAATTCTGAAATCTGCAATATGTTATTATTAACTGTGGTCATCATGCTGTGCAATGGATCTAAATACTTATTCCTGTTGTCTAATTAAAATTTTCTACCCTTTGATCAACATCTGCCATCCCCCAACAACTCTTAGCCTCTAGTAATCACCATTCTACTCCCTAGTTCTATGAGTTCAACTTTTTCAGATTCCACATATAAGTGAGATCATACAGTATTTATCTTTCTGTAGCTGGCTTATTTCATTTAGTGTAATGTCTTCCAGTTTCATCCTTGTTGTTAAAAATGACAGGATTTCCTTCCTTTAAAAGGCTGAATAGATTTCCATTGTATAATGTGATATATATATATATATATATATATCTCACACGTTTTTTATCCGTTCATTCATCAAGGAATATTCAGGTGAACTCCACACCTTGGCTATTGTAAATAATGCTGCAAAAGACGGGAGTGCAGATATCTCTTTAAAATAGTGGTTTCATTTCCTTTAGATATATATCTATCTAGAAGTGCCATTGCTGGATCATATGATAGTTCTATTTTTTACTTTTCCAAAGAACCTCTATATAATTTTCAATAATGGCTGTACTAATTACTAATTTACATATCTATCAACAGTGTATAAAGTTTCTTCTTCTCTGTGGATGCAAATTGTTTTAGATACCAAAAGGCTATGGCTTTCTTGTTCCTTAAGACCTCAAACCATTTTATATCTAATTTAGTGCCCACTTAGTCTTTAGTTTTCACTCTCTTATCATTCTCCTGTTTCCTTCATTAATGAGTTAAATCTTCAACATATGCTCATTTTATAATAGAATAATAGAAATTATTATTAGCTCTTAGAAAATTATACTTTTATTAAGAAAAGAAACAATTTATAAAATAAGGTCATCCCAATCACTAATGAAGAAAATCAGTAAAAAGAGAGCAAGGGTTACTTACATCAAAGGAATTCATTGAATATAAAACATACTATGCTTCTTTGCAACTATATATTTTCAAACACTAAGCATTCTACTCTCTTCCTAAAAGAAATTCATAGGCTTTACCTAAATCCCTTTTGGAAAGTGTTTATTTTTTTGTCAATTTAATCTATTTTCTCTCTATTAAAATTAGAAATATATTCTTAGTAACTCATTGGTGTGAATTTATTTTCCAGATCCTTGCTGAAGTGACAAATAAGTGATGGAGCTTCTAAAGGGGCATAAAAGGGAAAAAAGAAACCTGGGACATAGATCCCTTGGGAACTCTGACTCTTCTGAGGAATGGTTCACGGAAGTGTATGCGAGTATATGTCATTGACAAATAACTGGAAGGTAGTTTGGAGTGTGATCAAGACCATCACTGCTGGTTCAATTTTGCTTAGAGACCTCCCTGCCTTCTTTAGTTTCCTTCATCATGTGGAGATTAGCTGGGCTAAATGGGGCACCTAACCACAAAAGTATCCTTTATCTGAATGTTCTCTGTTTTTAGTGGGAGAGCTTTAGATGAAGGAAGCTCCACCCCTTGTTAGAATGTTGGGTCAAGTTTAAGTTACCACTCTTTGGGAAAGGACACTATTGCCAGGTCTGAGGGAAAGAAAATGAATCTACAAAAAAGTTACAAGGTGTGTTGTTTTTCTTTTTGTTTTGCTTTTTTGGGGTTTTTTGGTTTGCTTTTAGCTTATTGGAGAGAAGCCTCGGAAATAATTTAATTACTGTTAGCAACTAAATAATAAAAAGTCATTTCATACTGATAGTGACAGGAGACAGACAAATTCCTAGGCAGACAGGGACAGAGTGAAACCTGACCTTCAATCCAAGGACCATTTAAAACCTAAAAACCGAGCTGCCAGTTCTGGACAGAGTCCATAGTCAGAGTGAAAACTTCTATCCCCATCTTACCCCCTCTCTCTTGATTGGCTTCTTCTGAATGTTGGCTTTTAACCACTCAAATGACGATTTTTCCAAGACCATCCATGGGCCAATCATCATGCACTCACCCCATTCTAAGCCCATGAAAACTCCCCGGACTTGGCCTGATGCCGTGGCTAACGCCTGTAATCCCAGCACTTTCGGAGGCCAAGACGGGCAGATTGCTTGAGGTCAGGAGTTCAAGACCAGCCTGCCTAACATGGTGAAACCCCATCTCCACACAAAATACAAAAAATTTGCCAGGCGTGTTGCCACACCCTTGTAATCCCAGCCACCCGGGAGGCTGAGACACGAGAATTGCTTGAGCCTAGGAGACTGAGGTTGCAGTGAGCCGAGATCACACCACTGCACTCCAAGATAGGTGACAGAGCAAGACTCCATCTCAAAAAACAAAAATAAACAAAAAAACAAAACAACAGAATTCAGCCTCACAGATGGCTACCTGCTTTCAGGCTCTCCTCCCACACCTGAGAGCTTTTCTTCTGTCACTCAGTAAAATTCCTCTCTACCTTACTCACTTTCCAGTGTTTATGTACCTTATTTCTCTTGGTCATGGGACAAGAACCCGGGACTCACAGACCTGCGGGTGGCGGGAGTAAAAGAGCTGTTACCCTCCCTCCTGCTCACCGAACAAAGGGAGACAGGAAGCCATTGAGAGCCACCCCCTGTCGCTTGCTGAACTGTGAGGGTTAAAGAGTTGAGATGTTCCTGGCTGACTGCGGTTGGAGGGAGTAAAAAGTTGTAACACTCTCTCACGCTCATTGAACGACGAAAGTGAAAAAGCTGCTGAACACTACTGCCTCCCGCTTGCTGAATTAATGGGAGCAAAAAAGCTACTGGGCCCCACTCCCTACAACTCAGAATTACTGAAGCAAAAAAAGCTGCAACAATACAATGTTATTTTTTCCTATACCAACAAAGGAGTACTCAAAAGTTTAGGTTGCAAGAGGAATTCTTATGATTTAAAGTCATTCAAACCTGAATGGTATTTGATATCTGAAGGCAATCAATCTCACCTCATATTTCTTTAAAGAAAGTAACATGGATTCACTTTGTACAGGTCTTATATGAGGCCACATAGTTAGAAAGAGATGGGGAAGGAGCAGAATATTAAAAATAAAGGAGCGCTTTACTGAAATGGAAGACACTTAAACTCCCAGGCTCATTTTGCCCTCAAAATTTGTTTTCTCAAATCTTAGGAATGGCACTGAGACAACAGTTTAAACTGTATTTACTCCACAAAGAAGATCTGGCCTAAGGTTATCTTTCAATCTTGGTACCAAGCAATTTCAAATTCAAATATTCTGAAGGAGGAAAAAGGTATTTTCAAGGATCATAATTATGATTGCCTTTGAAATAGACTGTGAATATATTTATTATGTTTATGTGTCTCACAGCTCTTGGTTTGAGGTTCAGTTGAGGTTTACATTAGTAACTGAAATTTACTTCCACATTCTACTCTGTGACAGCAATTTTGAAGTACTATAAATGCCAAGACATGTTAGTCAACTGTAAGTAATTACTAATAAATGATGAGCAAATATTTTATTTTGTGTCTCTAGCTAACAATTACAAAGTAATACATTTAGAATGATAAAAACAAAGTTTAAATTATTTTAAAATTGGTTTTTGTTTCCAATGAAAATTCTAAATAAAAATTGAAAAATTATAGAATGCAATACAATTAAATAGATGTTTCCAGGAATAATGTCATTTTAATTGAATACAAGATAACTCAACATGTATTCAATTTTAGCAAACCACTCCATACTACCACATCCCTCAGAAGAGTTCAGTATTTTTCTGTTTTAATATTGCATTACATTTTTTAAAAATCCAAGTAATCACAATCTTGTTTTGAAAACAAACCATTTATTACTTGGTATGTGGCTATTTATTACTTCTCAGTTATATTTTGCAGTCATGTAACAGAAATGGCAGTTAACAGAGCATTTATCTAGCAATCTGGGAATGAATTATAATGCCATTAAAAATAGAGTGGCAGAATGCACAATTAATGGTTTCCAAAAGTATGCTAGTAAATCTGCTCTGGAAATAGGGACATATCTATTACTATATTTGCATTTGATCACTCTATTTTCCCTGAAGGATATCTGCCAAGCAAACAAGAGTCCAGGAATGTGGGGAGAAGTATAAGTGTGCCAATTTTCTCATCTTTCATAGAAATACATCAATATTCAAGTTTAATTTGAAAAAAAAAACAACTGAAAGTATAGTTATATTATGGAAATCACGATGAGCAGTAACAGAACTCATAATAATGTAATAGTAAATAGGAGAAGCAAGAATAAGGAAGAAAGTCTGGTGCTCAATGATATACATGGAAAGTCAAGGCTAGATTGTTACTTTTGATAATAGAAAGCCTTGATGTTGAATCCAGATTCCATCCTTAAAGAAATTGCTTTACTTATTTGGTCCCCAGTGTCTCATTTGTAAAGTGAAGGAAGTAACTGTTTCGAAGTAAAATGTTTGGGATTAAGGAGCCAAGGAATATAAAGTGCCTGACACAAGGTGCAGCACATTTTAAGCGGAAACATACTAGTTAATAGTTTTATTATAATTACTGTTCTTTTAATTTTAAGGTCTGCCCCCCAAAATATTCCTATCCATTTTCTAGCTAGGTTTTATATACCTACCTGAATTTTAAGACTTACTTAATTTGCACTACATATCAGAACTTCCTTAAATTTGGGATTCTGTAATGTACAGGGGATCTGAAATGATGATGTAATTGATTGGTATGTTCTGATAGACAAGTCTGATGACGAGACAGTTGGAGCAGATGCTGTCCGTGTCAGCAAGTCCCACATTTCTGAGACCTTCCTCAATAAACTCATTCCTCTCAAATTCTTGTCTCATGATCTGCTTTTGAAAGAACTCAAACACCACAATGTTTTAGGTATGCTTTCTCAGAAACTTTTGTAATCTCGCAGGAAGTATACAAGTCGAGATCCGAACCATGTGTTTGATGGATAATGTGCAGATTCCTTGAAGTAAGGTTCATTCATTTATTCATCTGTTCACTCAGTAATATTTATTGAACACTGAATATGTGCTACACACTGTGGCAGGATTTCTTTTTCCTGCCCCAAACTTTCCTCATGGTGCTTGTACAAGATAGAGACACAAAATAAAAATACTTTATGAACAAATATCCAAAATAATATAATGTAACAGTATATGATAAGAAGCTGAATGAAGAAGATAGAGACTGTGGTGGGGTCAGTGGTGGTAAAGACAGTCTGTTTTAAATAGGATGAATATCAAGGATATCTTCGAGATCATATTTGAACAGAAGCATAAATTCAGTGATGAAGTATATCACGTTCAACCAAGTTAAAATTTAGAGGAAGAGTCTTTTATGCAGAGAGAAATGCAAATGCAAATGCACATTGAGAGGTTAATGTTTTTATATTTTCATATGAATAATGCTGTATTTTATTCCATTGTATTCCATTAGGTATATTTGAAACATTATGTAACACTTCTATTTGTATAAAAAGTTTTGATATTTAAAATATGTTGATGGAGGTAGAGGGTGGAGAAATAGATAACAGACTGGGCAGGGTGAGTAGGGGCTAGTGGGGAGAATAAAGAGAAGTGGGTTAAAGGATACAAACATTCAGTTAGGTAGAAGCAATAAATTCAACATTTCATAGCAGAGTATAATGACTATACTTAATAAAAATATGCTATACTTAGGTAATGGATATCCCAAATACTATGACTTGATCACTACGTACTGTATACATATCACAAAATTTCTCCTGCACCCCATAAATTTGCAGAAATAGAAAAGTTAAAAAATAAAATGTGCTAAAAGTAGTTCCTTTCAATCATTTGATTGTAACAATTTTTATATATCAACTTAAATATGTGTGAAGAAGTGCAGTTTATTCATATTTTTGGACTGCATGAACAAAGTGTTAGAAAATCAATAGCGTATTTGACTTCCCAATAGGCTATTTGCATAATTTTATTTCACTCATTTTTAATTATTTTTTATTGAGGTGATATTCATGTAACATAAATTTAACCTTTAGAAAAACCCAGAGGTTATGTCTTTAATGAAATAGAATTCATTAAAAAGAGTGCTTGAGCTATTCTTTTTAATTAAGAGACTTTGCTTTTTAGGGTAGCTTTAGGTTTACAAAAAAATTTAAGTGAATATTCAAAACGTTCCCATATACTCTCTCACTTCCTCCCAACCCCACTATACACAGGTATACCAGTTTTCCCTATTATTATCATCTTACATTAGTGGCATACATTTGTTACAATTGATGAGTCAATATTTATACATCATTGTTAACTAAAGTCCATAGTTTACATTAGAATTTATTCTTAGTATTTTATATACTGTGGGTTTTGGAAAATATATAATGAAATATATCCACATGTAGAATAGCATACAGAATAGTTCCACTGCCCTAAAAATATTTTGTGCTCTGCCTATTCATCTTTCTCTCCCCTGCAACCTCTGGCAATCACTGCTTATTTTACGATCTCTATAGTTTTGTGTTTTCCAGAATGCCATAGAGTTGTAATAATACATATATAGCCTTTCAGATTAGTTCTGTAATTTAACAATATACATTTAACTTTCCTTCTTTTCTTTTTCTGGCTTGAAAACTTATTTTTTTAAATCCTTGAATGATATTCCATTCTATGGATGTAACCCAGGCTGTTCATCCATTCACCGATTGAAGAAAATTTTGGTTGCTTATGAGTTTTGGCAGTTATAAATAAAGTTATTATAAACGTGTGTAGGTCATTGTGTAGACTTAAGTTTTCAACTCATTTTGGTAAATAGCATACAAAATTACTGGCAATAAACCATTTTAAGGTGAAAAACTCAATGGCATTTAGTACATTAACAATGACATGTAGCCATCTCTGCTATCCAGTTCTAAAATATTTTCATCACTTCATAAGGAAACCATGTACCTGCAAAGCAGTCACTCCCCATTCATACCTCTGCTAGCTCCTGGACACCACCAATCTACTTTGTCTCTATCAATTTTCCTATTCTGGATATTTTATATAAATGGAATCCAAAATATGTGGCCATTTATGTCTGGTCTGTTTCACTAAGCATAATGTTGTCAAAGGTCATTTTAGTATATATTAGTATGATATTCTTTTTTATGGCTGAATAACATTCTGTTTTATGTATATATTACAGTTTGTTCATCTATTCATAGATTGATGGACATTTGGGTTTTCTCCACTTTTTGACTCTTATGAATAGTGCTGCTATACGAACATGTATGTGCATGTATTTCTTTGAGTACCTGTTTCCAATTCTTTTGTGCATGCATATAGGAGTCATATGGTAATTCTAACTTGGTGAGGAGCCGAGGAACCACCAAACTGTTTTCCACAAAGAGTACACCATTTTGCATTGCCATCAGCAATGTACAAAAGTTCCAATTTCTCCACACCCTTCCGATATTTATTATTTTCCATTAAATAATATTATAACCATCATAGCAGACATGAAGTGGTATCTCATGGCTTTGATTTGAATGTCTCTAATTACTAATTGTGTTCCATGTCTTTTCATGTGCTTTTTGGGCATTCACGTATCTTTGGAGAAAGGTCTATTCAAGTTTTTGGCCATTTTTTAAATTTGGCTGTTTGTCTTTTGTTATTAAGTTTTAGGAATTTTTTCTATATTCTAGATATGAAATCATTATCAGATATAGGATTTGCAAACCCAGTCATCCCTTGGCACACAGGGTATTAGTATGAGGACCCTCCAAGGCTACTAATATTTGCAGATGCTCATGTCCTGCAATTGGTCCTGTGAAACCCACTGATACAAAAAGTAGTCCTTCCTTATTGGCCCATTCCATATTCCTGGAATCCTGTATTTCTTATTAACGCTTTGTTGAATCCATGAATGCAGAAACCATGGATACAGAGCAACAACTGGATTCTTTCCCATCCTGTAGGTTGTATTTTTTCCTTATTGATAATGTCCTTTGATACACAAAAGCTTTTAATTTTAAGTCTAGTGTGTATCTGTTTTTTGTTGTTGATTGTGTTTTAGTTGTCATATCTAAAAATCATTTGCAAAACCACAAAGTAATGAAGATTTAAATCCATATTTTCTTCAAGTTTTATGAGTCTAGCTTATATTTATGTTGTTGATCCGATTTTATTTTTATTATTTTAGGTGCAAATTAAAGTTTCAATTTCCTTCTTTTGCATGAGAATATTCACTTTTACAACCACTGATGGTTGAACAGGCTATTTTTACCCATTGATTCATCTTGGCACCTTGTTGAAAATCCATTGTCATATACATACATGCTTATTTATATACTTTCAAATCTATTTCATTAGTCTATTATATCTACTATGATGCTAGTACTACACTGTTTTTCTTACTGTAGTTTTGCAATAATTTTGATATTTGGAAGTATGTTCCTTTAACTTTTTTCTGTATTGTTTTGACTATTCAGGGCATCTTTATAATTCATGATTTTGAAGATCAGTTTTTCCATTTTTGAAAAACAAAAACAAAAGGCCATTGAAGTTTTGATAAAAACAACATTGAATCTGTACAAGTCTTCCATTTTAGCAATATTAAGTCTCCCAGTTCATATACACAGGAAATCATTAGGTCTTCTTTAATTTATTTCAGCAATGCTTTGAAGTTTTCAGTATATCCCTCATTTTTATATCTTTCCTTTTCAATTTCATCAACTTCTTTGTGTATTTCATTATTCTTTTCTGCAATTTTATGCCAATCACCTGCTTGTTCTGCCTCTCATTCAGCTCAGTCAAAGCCATTTACCTTCTCAGTTTTTCTTCCTATTTAAGCAAAGGATTTTTTTACAGTATCATATGAAAATATTTAAAAATTTATGGTATATTTTTAATTTTAGCCTTTACAAATTATATTTTTTAAAAATAAGAAAATTACCCATAATGTCAAGTGCAAACACACTTGGAATTAAGCAACTATTCCATAAATATTTTTGAAAAAATAAATGATTAAATGGTTTAGTGAAGTGTTATATCCTAATACAATGTTTTTATGGTTAAATTTCTGTATAGCATTCTTCAATGTACTTACTTAAATTAAGTAGTTCTAGTTATAGAGTGAGGAATGTATTTTGTTATAATGTTCTCATTTTAAAAATTATTTTCTCATATTTATACATATTATTCATTTTTATATTTTTGAAGTATAGCATCATATCATGTTTTATCAAGACTAATTTATTCAGGCTTCATTAATTTTAGGATTTGGGGATTATGCAGTGAGACAGAACTGTGTGGTTGAAATAATCTAACACATCACTAGATTCTGTTTACAATATTAAGACACTATCTGATTTCAGACTTTCCTTAAAGAAATTTTTAGTGAATATTTCATAAACTCCAATCTCCTCCCAGGAAAAATTTTCTCACATCACTTTGCTGAGGAAAGTAATAATTATAACCAGAGAGATTTGTAATGCAATCCGGTTTGCCCAGGGCTTTGTGGTTGATTTGAAAATTCTAAGTTACAAAAGCATCTCACGTTTTCAAAACTGATTCTTATTAAAGCATTGCAGAAAATCATATTAATATTCTATGTCAATTATTTGACATATACAGAAAAAAACATAAACAAGAAATCCAGTATCAAAAGATTTGGCCTGCCTGAGGTATTCTCCCATGAAGAAATAATGTCATATAATGAAATAAGAAGATGGAAATACTTTCTGCTCCCTTGAATTTATTTGTTTGTTTGTTTGTTTGTTTAAAGTTCAAGGATACATGTGCAGAACGTTCAGGTTTCTTACACAAGAAAATGTGGGCCATGGTGGTTGGCTGCACCTATCAAACCATCACCTAGGTATTAAGCTCTGCATGCATTAGCTATTTTTCCTGATGCCCTCCCTCCCCACAACCCACACTCAAACAGGCCCCAGTGTGTGTTGTTACCTTTCCTGTGTCCATGTGTTCTCATTGTTCAGCTCCCTCTTATAAGTGAGAACATGTGGTGTTTGGTTTTCTATTCCTGTGTTAGTTTGCTGAGGATAATGGCTTGGAGCTATATACATGTCCCCGCAAAGGACATGATCTTGTTCCTCTTTATAGCTACCTAATATTCCATGGTGTATATGTACCACATTTTCTTTATCCAGTCTATTATTGACAGGCATTTGGGTTGATTTCAAGTCTTTGCTATTGTGACTAGTGCTGCAGTGAGCATACGTGTGCATGTATCTTCATAATAGAATGATTTATATTATTCTGGGCATATACCCAGTAATGAGATTTCTAGGTCAAATGGTATTTCTGGTTCTGGGCCTTTAAGCAATCACCATACTATCTTCCACAATGGTTGAACTAATTTACATTCCCAACAACAACGTAAAAGCATTTCTATTTCTCTACAGCCTTGTCAGCATCTATTGTTTCTTGACTTTTAATAATCACCATTCTGATTGGCATGGGATGGTAACTCAATGTGATTTTGATTTGCATTTCCCTAATGATCAGTAATGTTGCGATTTTTTTGTATGATTGTTGGCAGCATAAATGTCTTCTTTTGAGAAGTGTCTGTTCACATCCTTTTCCCACTTTTTAATGGGGTTGTTTTCTGTAAATTTAAGTTCCTTGGAGATTCTGGATATTAGACCTTTGTCAGATAAATAGATTGCAAAAATTTTCTCCCTTTCTTTAGGTTGTCTATTTACTCTGATGTAGTTTATTTTGCTGGGTGGATGCTCTTTAGTTCATTTAGATCCTATTTATCACTTTTTGCTTTTGTTACAATTGTTTTTGATGTTTTGGTTATGAAATCTTTGCCCATGCCTATGTCCTGAATTGTATTGCCTAGATTTTCTTCTAGGGTTTTTATAGTTTTGAGTTTTACACTTAAGACATTAATCCATTTTGAGTTAGTTTGTGCGTAAGGTATAAGAAAGTCATACAGTTTCAATTTTTTGCATATGGCTACCAAGTTCTTCCAGCATGATTTATTAATTAGGGAATCCTTTCCCCATTGGTTGGTTTTGTCAGGTTTGTTGAAGAGCAGATGGTTGTAGATGTACGGTCTTATTTCTGAGATCCCTATTCTGTTCCATTGTTTTATATGTATGCTTTTGTACCAGTACCACACTGTTTTGGTTACTGTAGCCTTGTAGGATAGTTTGAAGTCACATAGCATGATGCCTCCAGCTTTATTATTTTTGTTTAGGATTGTCTTGGCTATATGAGCTCTTTTTTAGTTCCATATAAATTTTAAAGAAATTTGCTTTTCTAATTTTGGTAAGAATATCAATGGCAGTTTAATAGGAATAGCATTGCATCTACAAATTGCTTTGGGCAGTATGGCAATTTTCACAATGTTGATTCTTCCCATCCATGATCATGAAATGTTTCTCCATTTGTTTATGTTCTATCTGAATTCCTTGAGCAGTGGCTTGTAGTTCTCCTTGAAGAGGTCCTTCACTTCCCTTGTTAGCTGTATTCCTAGATATTTTATTATTTTCTTAGCAATTGTGAATGGGAGTTCATTCATGATTTGGCTCTCTGCTTGTCTATTGTTGATGTATAGGAATGTCTGTGATTTTTGCACATTGATTTTGTATGCTGAGACTTTGCTGAAGTTGCTTATCAGCTTAAGAAGCTTTTGGACTGAGACAAAAAGGTTTTCTAGATATAGGATTGTGTCTTCTGAAAACAGAAACAATTTGACTTCCTCCCTTCCTATTTGAATACCCTTTATTTCTTTCTCTTTCCTTCTTGCCCTGGCCAGAAGTATGTTGAATGGGAGTGGTGAGAAAGTACATTCTTGTCTTGTGCCAATTTTCAAGAGGAATGTTTCCAGCTTTTGCCCATTCAGTATGATATTGACTGTGGGTTTGTCATATATGGCTTTCATCAATTTGAGGTATGTTCCATCAGTACATAATTTATCAAGAGTTTTTTACATAAAGGGATGCTGAACTTTATTGAACGTCTTTTCAGCATCTATTGAGATAATCGTGTGATCTTTGTCTTTAGTTCTGTTTATGTGATGGATTATGTTTATTGATTTGTGTATGTTGACCCAGTCTTGCATCCTAGGGATGAAGCCAAGTTGACTGTGGTGAATGAACTTTTTGGTTGCTGCTGGATTCGATTTGCTAGTATTTTATTGAGGATTTTTTCATCAGTGTTCATCTGGGATATTGGTATGAAGTTTTCCATTTTTGTTGTATCTGTGGCAAGTTTTGGTATCAGGATGATGCTGGTCTCATAAAATGAGTTAGGGAGGAGTTGCTCCTTTTCAATTGTTTGTAATAGTTTCAGAAGAAATGGTATCAGTTCCACTTTGTATCTCTGGAAGAATTCAACTGTAAATCCATGTGGTTCTGGGCTTTTTTTGGTTGGTAGCCTATTACTGCCTCAATTTTAGAACTTGTTATTAGTCTATTCAGGGATTAAACTTCTTTCTGGTTCAGTATTTAGAGGGTGTATGTGTGCAGGAATTTATCCATTTCTTCTAGATTTTCTATTTTATTTGCACAGAGTTGTTTATAGTATTCTCCGATAGTTATTTGTATTCCTGTGGGGTCAGCGGTGATATCCCCTTTATAATTTTCTATTGTGTCTATTTGATTCTTCTCTCTTTTCTGCTTTATTAGTCTAGCCAGTGGTCTATGTATTTTATTAATTAAAAAGAAAAACACCTCCAGGATTTGTTGTTTTTTAAGGCTTTTTTGGGTCTCTATCTCCTTCAGTTTCACTCTGATCTTCGTTATTTCTTATCTTCTTCTAGCTTTGGGGTTCGTGTGCTCTTGGTTCTTCTTCCAGTTGTGATGTTAGAGTGTCAATTTGAGTTCTTTCTACCTTTTTGATGTGGGTTATATGTTTCCCTTTTAACACTGATTCAGCTGTTTTCCAGAGATTCGGGTACGTTGTCTCTTTGTTCTCATTGGTTTCAAAGGACATCTTAATTTCTGCCTTAATTTCATTATTTACCCAGGAGTCATTCAGGAGCAGGTTGTTCAATTTCCATGTAGTTGTGTGGTTTTGAGTGAGTTTCTTAATCTTGAGTTTTAATTTGATTGCATTGTGGTCTGAGAAACTGTTATGACTTCAGTTATTTTGCATTTGCTGAGGACTGTGTCATGTGTCATGTGGTGATGAGAAGAATGCGTATTCTGTTGTTTTTGGGTGGAGAGCTCTGTAGATATCTATTAGGTCCACTTGATCCAGAGCTGAGTTCAAGTCCTGAATGCTCTTGTTAATTTTCTGTTTCAATGATCTTTCTAATATTGACAGTGGGTAATTAAAGTCTCCCACTATTATTATGTAGGAGTCTAAGAACTTGTTTTATGAATCTGGGTACTTCTGTATTGGGTGCATATATATTTGGGATAGTTAGCTCCTCTTGTTGAATTGAACCCTTTATCATTATGTAATGTTCTTCTTTGTCTTTTTTGATCTTTGTTTGTTTAAAGTCTGTTTTGTCAGAAACTAAAATTGCCACCCCTGTTTTTTTCTGCTTTCCATTTGCTTCATAAATTTTCCTCCATCCCTTTTTTTGAGCCTATGTGTGTCTTTGCACATGAGATGGGTCTCTTGAATACAGTACATCAATGGGTCTTGACTCTTCATTTAGCTAGCCATTCTGTGTTTTTTAATTGGGGTATTTAGCCCATTTACAATTAAGGTTAATATTGTTTGTGTGAATTTGATCCTGTCATCATGATACTAGCTGGTTATTTTATAGACTTGTTGATGTAGTTTCTTCATAGTGTCATTGGTATTTGTACTTCAGTGTGTTTTTGTAGTGGCTAGTAACAGTTTTTTCATTCCATTCCATCCTTAGTGCTTCCTTCAGAAGTTCTTGCAAGGCAGGCCTGGTAGTGACGAATTCCCTCAGTATTTGCTCATCTGAAAAGGGTTTGATTTCTCCTTCACTTATAAAGCTTAGTTTGGCTAGATATGAAATTCTGGCTGGGAATTGTTTTCTTTAAGAATATTGAATATTGGCCCCCAATCTCTTCTAACCTGTAGGGTTTCTGCTGCGAAGTCCACTGGTAGTCTGATGGGCTTCCCTTTGTAGGTCACCTGACCTTCCTCTCTGGCTCCCTTTAACATTTTTTCCTTCATTTTGACTTTGGAGAATCTGACGATTATGTGTCTTAAGGTTGATCTTCTCATGGAATATTTTACTGGGGTTCTCTGGGTTTCCTGAATTTGAATGTTGGCCTGCCTTGCTAAGTTGGGGAAGTTCTCCTGGATGATATCCTGAAGTATGTTTTCCAACTTGATTCCATTCTCCCCATCTCTTTCAACTACCACAATCAGTCATAGGTTCTGTCTTTTTACATAATCCCATAGTTCTTGGAGGTTTTGTTAGTTCTCTTCATTCTTTTTTCTCTAATCTTATCTGCCTGTCCTATTTCAGCAAGATAGTCTTCAAGCTTTGAAATTCTTTCCTCTGCTTGGTCTACTCAGTTACTGACGCTTATGCTTGCATTGTGAAGTTTTTGTGTTGTGTTTTTCAGCTCCATCAGGTCATTTATGCTTCTTTCTAAGCTGGTTATTCTGGTTAAGAGCTTATATGGTTCCTAGCTTCTTTTCATAGGGTTAGAACATGCTCCTTCAGTTCAGCAAAGTTCATTATTACCCACCTTCTGAAGCCTACTTCTGTTAATTCATCCATGTCAGCCTCCACCCAGTTCTGTGTTCTTGCTGGAAAGGTGTTGCAATCATTTGGAGGAGAAGGAGGCACTCTGGCTTTTTGAGTTTTCAGCATTTTCTTGTTGCTTCTTTCTCATCTTCATACGTTTATCTAACTTCAATCTTTGAGTCTGCTGACTTTTGGATGGAATTTTTGTGGGGACTTTTTGTTGATGCTGTGGTTGTTGTTGCTTTCTGTTTGTTTGTTTTTCTTTTAATGATCAGGCCTCTCTCCTGTAGGGCTGCTGCGGTTTGCTGGGGGCCCACTCCAGACCCTATTTGCCTGGGCTTCTCCTGCACCTGGAAGTGTCATTAGTGGAGGTTGCAGAACAGCAAAGATGGCTGCCTGCTCCTTCCTCTGGGAGCTCTGTACCAGAGGAGCACCAATCTCATGCCAGCAGGAATGCTCCTGTGTAAGGTGTCAGGCGACCCCTGTTGGGCTTCACCCAGTCAGGAGGCACAGGATCCGGGGCCCACTTAGCAAAGCACTCTGGCTGCCTCTTGGCAGAGGGGTTGTGGTGCACTGTGGGGAATCCCGCCAATCGGGACTGCCCTGATTCCCCAGAGCCAGCCGGAGGAAAGACTAAGTCAGCTGATCTGTGGAGACCTCGGCTGCCCCTCCCCGCCAGGGACTCCGTCCCAGGGAGATCAGAGTTCTGTCCATAAACCCCTTGCTGGAGTTGCTGAAATTCCCTTCAGGGAGGCTCCACCCAGTGAGGAGGGATGGGTCAGGGTGTGGTCTAAAGAGGCAGTCGGGGCGCCATCTGCCACAGCCACTGTGCTGCACTGTGGAGAATTCCTCCTGGGTCCAAAACACCCAGTCTCCAGGGCACCGGCAGGGGAAAAACAGCAGACTGTAGCTGCAGTGATGGTGGCCACCCCTCCCCACAGAAACTCGGTAGTCTTAGGCAGTCTGCAAGCCGAGTGGCCACAGAGAATCTGCACAGCTCTGGGCTTGGAATCCAAGACCCTGGTGGCAGGGGCTCAAGAAGGAGATCTCCTGATCCGCAGGTTGCACAGATCTGTGGAAAAAAGTGTCGTTTCCTGAACAGGGCAGCATAATCACTCACTGCCTCCCTTGGCTGGGGTGGAAGCTCTTTTTTCCTTGAGTGGCTCCCAGGTGGGCCCTGGCTCCACTCTGCTTTTCCTCTCTTTCCATCAGTCACCACATTTATTTTTACATTTGCTTTTTATTACAAATAGAGATATTGTTTATTATAAACCATGACAATTTTGTTCATTTAATGTACATATTAATCTAGATAAATGTAATTTTTAATGACAATAGGAATTTTTAAATAATTAAATATTTTACATAATGCTGACATTAATATTTTTGTTCGTATAATTTTGTTCTGCTTTATTTTCTGGAGAAACTTGTAAAAAACAATCAGTGGGTTGAAGGGTTTGAAAACTTCTAAACTGTCTTTTCTGTCTACCTAACCCACTTTTATAGAGTATGGGTAATACTGAATATCAAAGTTTTCAATGACTTATGAATTTCAGGGTAAATGATACGGCAATGTTGTTTTAAAATGACTATTATTTATGTTTTAATGTTTTTATTTAGCATTCCAATTTCATTTCAAGTGTATTGCTCATTAATAACCTATATCCTTCTCTTTGCTTGGATCATAGATTTTTAAAAAATTTTGAATGATAAAAATTTCAAAATTCTTATAAATAAATAAGAATTTTAAGCCCATTACTATTAACTTTGCAAGATCAATCTCTCAATCATTTCAACATTTTTACAGATATGGAAAATCACAAATTTAGTGAGTCTATTCAACTCTATAAACATCTTCCATTCTCAATGCATGTTTATTCTCCTTTTAGGGCAAAAATAAGAATAAAGGAATGAAATAATATGTAAAGATTGCAAGTGATGACAAATGTCTTTATTTGCCATAGTTAGTGTTCATGATCTATTGCTATGTAAAGAAATTTATAGATAATGTGTAGATGGGAATCATTTTTGTAATATATTACACAGATATATGATATGTACATTGTGATAAATTATACATTTTTTCTTGTTTTGGGATTATGGTAATTAAAATTGCTATAGTTTCCATCAGGTTCTAATATTATTTATTTATCTGTAATAATACAGACAGTATATATATAAAAAGAGGAAGCTAACACAGTCTTTTTTTCTCTAGACTGCCTATGAGTAGACCAGTGTGTTTCATTATGCAATAATGAAGTTGTAGTATTTGGACACATTCAAGAAGCTAAAAAGCATATTAGTAGTATATAACAGTTGCAGATAGAAAATAAAATGTTAAAATAACAAGAATTTTAAGCAAAAGTGAGTTAATCGTATAATTTTAGGTTAGACAGAGTATCTATCAGGAGTATAACTTCCACTCTGAGTAATGTCTTGTGATGCTTAATGACCATAGGTCACCAGAAACCTGTACAGAGTAATCGAGAAATGTGTTTCTAAGGAGATTCTGGTAGGCATTCAATTTTTCATTGAAATCCTTCTGCTTGTAATTAGCCATAGGGGCAGAAATTAGCCTGCAAGTAATTGCACTTGTAATGGGTTCACTGAGTAATACCTTTGTTACCTTTTAACTAAAACGAAGGAACTTCTTTCCAATTGTATGTGCAATTGCCTCATTATGAAGTTCATTACTTTCAGCCTCAATTTGACAAGTGAAAATAATTTTTGGGTCATATTGTGAATGTGTGTAGGGCAAATTCTAAAAATGTACCTATCCCAGTTACCTATTGCTGCTGCATTACAACTTATCTAAATTTAGAGCCTTAAGTAACAACTATTTACTACGTCTTAATTGTTCTGTGATTCAGAAATTCATCAGGACTCGAAATCTGATTCTTCTACTCCACATGACATTGACAGTGGTACTTAGTGGTGTCTGGCATGTGAATGTGCTGACCATGTTTTAATTGAGTTATTGTATTAAAGGAGATGGCTGGAGAGTGGCATTCACCAGGGCACCAGCATGGTGGCTTCAAAGTAGTTGAAAATTTTGCCTGGAGACTCACAATGTAAGAAGAAGTGTTCCAGAGAAAAAGGCAGGAGTTGCATATATACTTTTGGCTTGGTTTTGAAAGTCACTTAGCATTATTTCATGTGTGTTCTTTTGGTTGAAGCTGTTACAAGCTCCCCCAGACTTAAAAGGAGGGAAGTAGTACCAAATAATTGATAGTTAGTCATCTCTTTAAAGTGGCATGATAGCCTAAGAAAGAAAGATGAGAAAAACAATAGAGAAAACATGTATTTATAAACAAGCCTTAATCAGGAAGTAAACTGACTGATCAAAGATTGGTTGCCAAAATTGAAAATAGCATATCTACTTGTTACAAATGCATGCATAAAATCTTTATCACCTAGAAAAATAGAGGGAGAAACAACAAACTGCAGGGAAGCAAAATATCCTCTTGTTTAAACTGACCAAAATGTTTCTCCAAGTTTTCAAGTTTTTATTAAGTATCATAATGACAATGTATAGATTGGGCTCTATGGTAGGTGAAGTATTAGTTAGGAACCCATTATCACATTTAATTCTTGAAACAATGCTGTAAAGTTACTATTATTATCTCCACTTTCTATTTTAGAAAACTGATGTTTGAAGAGGTAACGTAATATTCCAAAGACCACACAACTTATTAATAGAAACAACCACAGCATAATACCAGGTCATCAGATTACTAAACACATTGTTTTAACTAATATTTTACTATCTGTTGCCATTTAATTTTCAAATATGGTTAGTGAAGTCTCAGGAAAAAAACCTGGACTTTTGTGAAACAAAAATTATTCTGAAACCTAATTCAATGACCAAACCTAGCTCAGAGTTATAGAAGAAATTCACATTATTCTCTCCATTCATTTATGCTCGTATTTACCAAGACTTCTTGTAAAGTAGCAACTATTTTGGAAAGATTGAATCGTAGATCCATAGTAATGAAAGAGAATGTAGAGGCAACGCAGTGAAGTATGCTAATTTTATAGTCTGTTCACAGTAGTGGAATTATGAAAAAGTATTAAAATGGTACCTTGTGTGCCATAATTTAGAGCACTGACGTTTTCAATAGAAATTGTAACTTTCGAATCTTATCCATCTCCTTACATTTCCAAAATATTTGTAAACTTGGAAGTTTTTTTCAGTTTTTGTCCTAAAGAGAAAAAAAAATCATCAATACCTGACAAATAGTCCTGGTGAAGGCTGATATTTTCCAAGAACTCAGAAGATGTGTTGATCCACTTCCTTAATAAACCCTAAAACCCTTTTAGTCATAAAATTATGAATAAATAAGGTATCAATTATGACTGCACTCTAAGATATGAGGCACACTCAGAAGTAATTTGAACCAAGCGTGACAAATCTAGGTGATTTTTCTGAAGAAAAGACAATGAAAATTTGGCTTGAAAAGGGAAAATTCCAGTCTGTCATCTGAAGTTGTTGAAAACCAAAATCATTTAAGCAGGACAGAAAGATTTTCCATAATAAACACAGCATGACGATGCTTTGTTTTCATAGCTCTGTAGAAACACAAATCCATTGAGGAATAAAAATAGACCTGGAAAACCGGTTTAGAGTTTCCATTTTGCAGTATTGTTTCTATAAATAATTTATAGCTCCATAATGTATATATAGAAAGATTTACATATCTACATTTATTTATGTTATATCCTGATGATATAAAAATAGTGTCTAAATTTCTCAACACACCACTCCAGGCTGTTGCTAGACTAGCATTTCGTTTATACTCTCAGTGCAGGGACACTATCCTAACCACATGGGATCACAAAATGTTATCTTCATTAAATTCAATGGGAATTTTCAAATATTGGCTCAATCCAGTAGAACCTTAAATCTCTTTGCCTGTGAGTGTCCTGCTTTTCTTAAAGGCTCATCTCAAAATCTCTTCCTCTTGGATGCCTTCCTTCCCCTGAGGGGATAATTACTTTTTTACTAGAATTACTTCTTTCTTCTTATACATGCATTGCCACTTAGCAGAGCCTTCAGCACAGCCTTAAACTCACTGAGGACAGGCATGCTTAGCATTATGTATTGCTCATCCTTGATTCTCAGTGAGTACATCCCAAGGCAGATTATTGAATGCTAGCTCTATGCCCAGCACAATGCAAGCATTTGGATTTTAAAAAAGCAAGAAAGGAAGTGATAAAAAGAAAAAAAAGAAAGTGTAAACACAAAATGAAGGATGAAAAATCTCCAAAATCAGGCTATGAGATGAAATAACACTAGTATCAAACATTGTTTATATTAATATGCATTACTGGACATCTTTGAAGTTCCCAGACTGTAAGCACAGGAGGGCAGGCACATGTCTGTCTTGCTCGGCAAGTTTTCAAAGTGCCTGGCAGATTATATATGGTCCTGATTTATTTATATAGAAATAAATGCTCGATTAATATTGCTGCTCTTCACTTTATCTGACCCTGGATCTGTGACACCAAAGGCTCTTGGCAAACATGTATTGATGCAGAGATGAATGAATGAAACAGTAGCAGTGTTTGTAGAATTTTAAGCAGAGGTACCTATTGTAATCAATAATTAAGTTATTGCTTCTACTATAGTCAGAATCTGAAAGTGAGGTTACTAAAAACATAAGGATGCAAATACTAGCTATTAATTTTAAGAAGTTTGAGATTCCATTAACTTAGACACTTAGACTGGTGCTGATACCCGGATAGCCTTTTGTAATGAGAGCTGCTGATTTAAGACTTGGAGTAAGTGACAGTAGCTGGACAAATGTCAAAATTTCACACTTGACTTTCTGGCCCCAAGACAGGAGCCACATCAGGGATTAGACTAACCTTATGGTTAAACTCAAGCCTAGAACAATCAAAGGCAGGCACAGCAAGGAAAAAGGCAGAAGAACAAATAAGCGGAAGAAAATATCTAGAAGAGGTCATCTCTGGAGCCTTGCGACACCAAACTCAACCCTCTGAGATCTTACAGGACTGTTGTTCAGAAGAAAAAACATGGAAAGATCAGGAATACACACTGACTGGTCTCCTATTTCTGTATTTTATGATTTTATTTTTATAATGTGTTTAACTTTTTATAAATAAGCACACACGATATAGATCAGAAAGTTACTAATCTATATCTATTTCTGATTCCAAAGCTAATTTATTTTCTTTACCTTAGATCATTAAAATGCAGAGCAAACAATTAGGCTGAAGGAGGGACCTAATGTTTTTACTTTATTCACATTATGTTTCTAATTTATCACTGAACTGGCAGTGCAAAAATAGGCTTAAAGCAAACAGTCATATTCACCTTGTGCTCTAGAATTTGCCTATGATTTTTCTAGAGCAAGAGAAAAGCAAAACAAGTGTGTACAGTTTGTATGTGTGGGTGTATGTACACATGTATATTTCTGTGTATATGTATAAGTGGTGGTCCAGAATTCTTCTCCTGTATTTTTGCATTTGAATATACAATTTTTAAAACAAAGAAATGGTTTTACCCTTGAGAAATAGCAAATATATTGTGGCACCTGCAGCCCCTTCTTCAAGAGCTGGGATATTTTACAAACCAGGCACATTTCTCCCTGGGTTGAAGTCCAGAAAATGAATAGGGAGCAACCTTGAGGGACAAGCGCCTATTTGCTCCTGACTGCAGCTTGATTAATCTTCGGCTGCATTATCTGATGAGGTGTCAGTAGGCGTAAGAGGCAAGACAAAAAGGAAGAAACAATGTTCATCGCATGGCACAGACAGGGAGTCATCAAAACTTCAACTCAGAAAGAAAAAAACCCTGGGTAGCCTACAATTCTTTAGTGGAGAAGAACATATTTTTCATGGCGGGTTTTCTCAACCTCTGCACCATTGACATCTTGAGCTGGATAAGTCTTTGTTGCTGTGGCTGCCGAGTGTATGGTACGATGTTTAGCAATATCCTTGGTAGGTCCTTGAAGGATACTTATTAGATAGTAATTGCTCTTCCTCAGTTGTGATAGGCATATACCTCTGTAGATTGCCAAATTATTTCTAGGGGCCAAAATCACCCCTCTCAGTGATTACTTAGGAGTTTTTGTTTGTTTGTTTGTTTGTTGTTTTTTGAGACGGAGTCCCGCTCTGTCGCCCAGGCTGGAGTGCAGTGGCGTGATCTCGGCTCACTGCAAGCTCCGCCTCCCGGGTTCACGCCATTCTCCTGCCTCAGCCTCCCGAGTAGCTGGGACAGGCGCCTGCCACCAAGCCCGGCTAATTTTTTTGTATTTTTAGTAGAGACGCGGTTTCACCGTGTTAGCCAGGATGGTCTCGATCTTCTGACCTCGTGATCCACCCGCTTCGGCCTCCCAAAGCGCTGGGATTACAGGCGTGAGCTGCGCCCGGCAGATTATTTAGGAGTTTTAAGAGAATAAATAAAAAGTAGTGAACTCAACAGAGCCATAAAGAAAGTTTGTTTCCTCACATAAACAAAATTTTTAGTGTACAATATGGGGTATAAGAAACACCAGATAGCAGTTTAGTCTGTCAAAAAGTTGACATTGGCAATTCATTCATTTACTTATTCAATTAGCATGCATTGAATGCTAACTCTATGCCCAAGACAATGCAAAGACTTGGAAAAGTTGATCTGTTGGGAGACAGAGTAAATAATGGGACAATTTGCAAGCAATGTCTATACAAGGAATTACAGAAACTCTCTGCTGAGGGGGTTAACCTGTATGAATAGAAGGATCTTTCTAATTATTTCATTCTATTTAACATTCCTTAAATATTCCCTCCTCAGACATGGCAAACTTTTTCTAATAACCCATTAATTAATCATCTATTTTCACTCCACAACCACTTTAAAAAATTATTTTCCTCATGTAATGTAGTTTTAAGACCGAATTGGTTTTTCTCCTTGTCAGGAGCAGCACAAGTCCCCATGGGGCAACAGCTTGAGCCTCTTGGAACCCTCTCTCCCTGTGAACAGCAGCACACGACCAACCAGTTTTTCTAAACAGAATCCTATTTGCATATGGCCAGCAGGTTGGAACGTGATAACAGTCAACAGACACTTTACATGGATTTTCTCAGCCAAATCTGGAAAGCTTCTGTCATATGCCATTGTAAAATGAACAATCAAAGTTGGTCTTGGGGGAGGGTCGTCTCCCATTGCCACCAGGCCTATTTGCTGGACTAGCTCAAAGGGATAGGGGTTGGTGGGAAGCCATATGGATCCAAGGAGAAAGAAGAGATTAATTTGCAGGACAGATTGCAAATTTTTCATATATTTCTCAAAAATAGATGCGTTTAGATTATACTGCCCTTATCTACTTTTTTTTTTTTTTTTTTTTTTTTTTTTTTTGCTTTTTAACCTAGCTCCTGTCTTTTTAGTATGCCTAAGAGATTTACTTTAAAAGGAATGGCTTGGCAACATTCTTATTCAGCTTTTTGTGGGACTCTGTTTTATCTTTTCTATTTCGAATGTCGCTTAGGCAAGGGGTGATTGTGTCTGTGCTAAATTCTTAGAATTGGTTTTTTACTTATGAAATGAATTCCAGTGTTTTAAAATATAAAAATGATGATATTTAAACAGTATTTACTTGTTTAATAGTCCATTTATTTCCCTGGATCCCGAATGTTAGAGAGTTTCTCCAAGTTATAATATCGCAGAATGGCTTAACATGCTAAATTTAATGGCATAAATAATTTATTTAGATTATGATATACAACCTTAAGATGTCCATTGTATAAAGCCAGACCATCTCAACAAAATGATCTGGCAAAGACTGTGCGTGATTTTTTAGACGGGGTGGGGAAGCCCTAGGAAAAGAAGCCCAACTTAGGGCTATCAGAGTCAACAATCGGTTCTATTCAAAAAGTGTATGTTAACACAGTAATTTAAAATTGTTACTTTTTTTTTAAAAAAAAGAGGTTTTTATATGAGTGTTTCAGAACCTGTTATCACTATTGAAAAAACTGTAGACCAAACTGAAGAAAAATATTTATTTCTGAAGTGTGAATTAGAACCAAGGAATTTTTCAAATCATGTTTTTTTAATGATGTGTCTACCTGTGCTTCTGATAAAATAAATATTTTTAGTAGAAACAAAATGGCATGAATATAATTTACTTTTCCGACATTTATGTGTTTGTTTTCTTTTCCCATTTAACTTTACAAAAATCATAAAACTGAATTAGACAACTGCCCTATGTTTAAAAATATTTTTTGTGTAATTCACATATATTTTACTGATAAGAAAGCACCACCAATAATAATATTAGATTTATACCAGCATTTATATTTAAATGATAGCCCATTAACAAAGTATAATCAGACAATTATAATTTTGTAATGGAATAAATTTTATAAAACTATGATTATACTTCTTAGGAGTGTACTTGAGAGGGAGAATTAAAGCTTCCTCACAAGATCATGTCTAAAGGAGACAGGACATGACTAGAGCTTTTCAAATGAAGATTGCCCTTTTTTATTAAAAGTGCATTAAATGAATATTTAATAAATTTGTTAATAGCGTCATCAAATGTGTTAATGTGAAAAATATTCTTCTCAACAATATCTTAATCTCCCTTTTAAAAAATACTTTGAGTAATTACTGCATCTGATCCTCAAGAAAATGAGATAGGCAGGGCCTACAGTGAAAGTTCTTTTATAGTGATAAGGAAAATTTACATCTTAGCAATCATGGATCTCACCATATTTCAGGATATGAGCTACAATAAGATCCAATTGTTATATAGTATAACAATATATCATGGTTGACTGGCCCGGGAATGACAGTTATATATCATTTTTCAAATTTAAAAATTAAAATTTCAACAAATATATTATTTTTCAAATTTAATGATAGCTGCATATCAAATGATAGTTCCATATCATTTTTCAAATTTAAAAATTTGAAAAAATATATGACAAATATTATGCATCACAGACCTTAGAAACTGACAAAAATAACTTTCAGAGAAAAATCACTCCTTATGTTTAGATTATCTCATCAAGTTACCCAATCTAACCAACCTTTCAAAAACTATTTATTAAAAGCCTACAATATAATGTTCAATTCTATAATACTAAAACATACAAACAAAACAACCTATGGTATTAAGGAAGGCAGAAAACCTTTATTTACAGCTGATATTATTGAGAGACTTGTTGGTCTTCTTTGTTCTGTAGGATGAGCCAAACAAATGTTACATGCATACAAGTATGCACACACAACAAGCATAGAAGGAGGTTGATATTTGTTTAATAGAAGCCTACTGAGGGGCCATTTTGGTTGTGGATGGTTGGCTCTCCATACACAAACGGAATGAGTTAGACCAGAAAGAGCAAGGGTTAAGTTGGTGTACAAAATAAAGTGGAAAATAATTAAAGAAATGTCAATGAGAAAGGGAAGGATTAAAAAACGGACTAATTTATAACGAGAGAGGTTTAATTGGCTTATGGTTCCACAGGCTGTATGGGAAGCATAGCAGCTTCTGTTTCTGGGGAGGCCTCAGAAAACTTACAACCATGGAAGAAGGTGAAGAGGAAGCAGGCACGTCTTACATGGCTGGAGCAGGAGAAAGGGGGCTGGGGAGGTGCCACACACTTTTAACACAACCAAATCTCATGGTAATTCACTATCACAAGAACAGCACTGAGAGGATTGTGCTAAACCATTCATGAGAACTCCATCCCTATGATCTAATCACCTCCCACCAGGCCTCACATGCAATACTGGTGATTACAACTTGGCACGAGATTTGGGTGGGGACAGACATTCAAACAGTATCAAAGGAGCACCATAGTGGGAGGTAGATAGAATTTAGGTGGAAAATCTGCCCATTTTCCATCATGTATTGAGTGTGTACCATGTGACAGGCACAACAGTAAACCTTAAGAAAGCAGAGTTAAACAAAATTATCTCCTGATGAGAAATTCCCTGTGAGGGTCATACTTAAGGATCTAGTATGAAAATGGATGTCTGAAGATTGTGTGATGAAATATCCTTTCCACTTGATGGTGTCTCTTTCTTACTCAGAATCTCTTCTCTGTGTTGTACCAGGCTGTTGCTATTAGACCTAAGACTTCAGCAACATCTGATACTATTTGTGTAAGTGGCATTAAGGAAAAAGAAATTCAAGAGAATTCACTACATTGTAATTTTAGATCTCATAAGGAAGTAAAGAAAAAAAAAAAAAAAGACAGATGAGGCCAAATTCGAATGAGACCAAGCATTTGGCACAAAGAAAATCATTGCAAATGTGATCATGAGAATATTAGCCCTTAATAGTCACAGATACATCAGATAAAAAATTAGAATTCTGTTAGTTGGAATATGAGCTTTTTTTCCTAAAGAACAGGTAACATTGAATGGTACCTGGGTTTATATCCTTCAGAGGGTTCTTCTGAAGATAAAATAATAAAACATATTTAAACCACTGAACACAATGCCTGACTCTGGAGGTCACCAAAAACGCAATGCCTCTTTCACCTATGTATTTTTTTAAGTGACTGATAATGGGCCATAGTAATGATAGTCACCCAGACACAATAGGCCTAATGTCCAAAGTAAATGGATATAATTACTTACTTGTAACAAATTCTGCCATAATTATGCAGATTCAACAGAATTGTCTGCAAGAGTACTAGGAAAAAAATAAAAGAAAGAAAAGCTAATATGAGATTTTTGGAGGAAAATAAAGACTATTATTTTATATTTCTTTAAAATATTTTTCAGTCTATGTTTTCATAATTGTGAGTCTTGAAAGCATACAAATAAAATATTTTATAATCTCCATAAAGACAAGTGCTTATGAACCTATCTAGAGTGGTCTCACATATACTTTTATGTCTAGTTGTGCAATGTTACTAAAATACATGCAGAGAATAGTCATTAGAACTGAAAAACGACAAGTGTTAAAATATTTTCAAAGTTGCTTTGTTTGGTATTGAGGCTTCATATGAAGGCACTGCTCAACTTTAAGGCTGTATAAATTATGACATAAAATACATTCCAAGAAAGTTCCCAATGTTAATGCATAAAGCTAATACACATACACAAACACACAGACACACACACAATGTAAAACAAACTCTAATGTATAAAAATGAGATTATATAGATATACTGAATGTCTGGGAACTTTTCATTTGTCTTGTGACTTGGGATTTAGGATTTTGCCTAGAGAAATAAAACAAAACCCCAAATGCTAAGATCAGAATAAAGAAGATTACAAAAAGCCAAAGGAAACAGATTATTTCTGGAGTGGTAGGTACTTGACAGCGAGTTGAAAAAAAAAAAAAAGATGAAAGTAGACCATGAATCTAGTTATATTCTCGCAAATGGAAAGGACTTTCCTAAAGCTCTATAAATTATATCATTTTAAGAAAAAGGGAATTATATTTGGCCTAGTTCAATATCTCCAAGTGGGTCATTGTTAGAGTATTACAATCAAAATAATAAAATCTGATGGTGTGATTCGTGTAACTTCAATGAGTTCAGATTTGTTTCTGTTACCTGTTTAGTTTTAAACTTTTATTCTACCAATTATATTTTCATACATTTTCATTAAGATGCTTTGTGCCGGGCGCGGTGGCTCACGCCTGTAATCCCAGCACTTTGGGAGGCCGAGGTGGGCGGATCACGAGGTCAGGAGATCGAGACCATCGTGGCTAACACGGTGAAGCCCCATCTCTACTAAAAATACAAAAAATTAGCCAGGCTTGGTGGCCTGCGCCTGTAGTCCCAGCTGCTCAGGAAGCTGAGGCAGGAGAATGGCGTGAACCCGGGAGGCAGTGAGCCGAGATCACACCACTGCACTCCAGCCTGGGCGACAGAGCGAGACTGTCTCAAAAAAAAAAAAAAAAAAAAAAAAAAAGGATGCTTTGTTTAGCACCTACCATCAGGTATTTATTGATAGTCAAAGGAAACACAATGTTTCTCCTAATCATCTTTTGGCACTGCAACCAGTCTACATATCAAAAAAACACTTGACAGCCGGGCGTGGTGGCTCACGCCTATAATCCCATCACTTTGGGAGGCCGAGGCGGGTGGATCACCCGAGGTTGGGAGTTTGAGACCAGCCTGACCCCCATGGAGAAACTCCGTCTCTACTAAAAATACAAAAACAGCCAGGCGTGGTGGCACATGCTTTTAATCCCAGCTACTCGGGAGGCTGAGGTAGGAGAATCGCTTGAACTCTGGAGGCGGAGGTTGTAGTGAGCCGAAACTGCGCCATTGCACTGCAGCTTGGGCAACAAGAGCGAAACTACATCTCAAAACAAACAAACAAACAAAACAGCAACGACAAAAACACTTGAGTTGTATTTTCCTTCCAAGGACTTTTAAGATGATTTATATATATTGAAAATATTAGTAGATTTAGATATTTTAAAATTAACATTATCTCTCAGAGTAATTGAATCTTCAAGTAGCCAGAACAAAGCTGTCCTGCGTAATATCAGTTTGAAGAGCATTCTAAGGCTGATATTTTTTTCCCAAATGGTATAGCTAATATTGTACACTGTTAAAATATTTTCCAGTCAAGTGTATATTATCATAAGTAGCTAATTAACATAAAAATTATGCAAACAAACATTTTCTTTAAATATGAGGTAAATTCCAGACTTTCATGTTTAAAACTTGGGGACACCACTCACATTGCTATCTATCGACACAGTCTCTTCTAGAGCTGGGCACTGTGCAGTATCATGGCCATGTAACACAGGTCCATGAAGAATTCTAATAGTCAGATTTTAAATATACATATTGTAGCTGGGAGATAACAAAAAATACACCCAAATATGGAGAAACAGGTTTAATGTCCAATAGAAACTACATTAAGAACTCAATATACATAATCTAATCAATGCTTTAATATTTAATGATCAGCAAAATATCTGGCTTATGATAAGCAGTCAATATATACTCATTGAAAAAAGAATATATTTGGAGTAGCAAACATGTTTGGAAACTTAAAGAACTTATTTATGGGATTCAAACCTATTTTATTCTGATTCTAAATTCAGATCCTCTAACCACTGAGAATTATAGTTAGCAGAGTTTCTACCCATATCTTAAAATAATCTTTGGATTGCTGAGATTGTTTTTCCTTCTAGGTCTGAGCATCCCTGATTTAATAGACAGATGGTTCTTACTCACAACCGGTCCAGATTTGCCTTAGTTAGGCTAATCCACTGAAAGCCTGTACCTGTGCTATTCATGATAAAAGTAGGGGCAACTGCTAAATATTTGCAAATTAGATCTAAATAATGTGACTCACTTTTAAAATATTCATTACACCAATACTCTTAGAAACAGACAGTTAATTTTTCAGACACTTTATAGATAAACAGTCCTAAAATAAATGAATAAGTGAACTAATTAAATTCTTATTTTTTCTGATACCAAAATAAATGCAGGTCTAAATTTTAGCTCTGAGGGACTGACTACCCTATAAAACTTAGTCAATTTAGCTTTACGTTTTTACAAACATACTTATTTTTGCAGGCCCCCGAGACCATTCTCAGGAGCAATAATTTGCTAGAAGGGTTCAAAGAATCCTGAGAAGTTGTTATAAGTACGGTTTATTAGAGAAAAGATATACATAGATTAAAATGAGTAGAATTAAGAAGTGAGTAAAGCAGAGTTCAAAAAAAGACCAGATATTTGATTTTATTGTCCTGTCCCAGTGGGGGCTTATAAACAGTTTTTAATTCTCCCAGCAATGATGTGTGACAATACACATAAGTATGGCCAACCAGAGAAGCTACTTGACACTCAGTGCTCAGTGTTTTTATTGGGGTTGGTCACAGAGGCATGGCTGACCATGGATGAGGCTGAAGGACGTCTTAGTTAAACAATCTGTAGTCCCTCTAAAAGTCAAACTAATGCCATGTGGCCCAAGGCTCCCAATATAAATCACATCGTTACTACAGTATAAACAGTGTGGCATTGTCCAACTCCCCAGATAAACAGAGACACATTTATCAGACAGGATAATGATAGGGCCTAGAAGTTGTCTCTGCGAGATGGACGAGGACAGACTTTTCCACAGAGTGTGCAAGTTGCAGACACCCAGATCTGCCAAATTAATTCTTTAGTACATAGGGATAGAATAACAGGAAAAGCAAAACTGACCAGTGTTAAACTTATATATAATATGCATAATTATATCCAAATTAAATATAAGGTGAAATCAATATGCACACCATGCAGATCATCTACTGTCCTACCTGCCATATATCCATTCATATATATTTCACACAAAGTCTGAAGTTTCTTTCACACATGATTGGGAGAACTATGATATGCCTCTCAGGCAAAAGGAAAAGAGGTAAATAAAAAAGTGTTCAGGGGAAAATATGATGACTTGGAGGTGTCAGCAAAAAGCCAAGGTGGAAATGTATAATGGGAAAAGTAAAACATAGTTCTAAAATTTATGACTTAAGTCACAGATATTTGAACAATTAGCATAAAGGAAACCAACCTACAATTACAAAATAGGTTGTCTAAAAGAGAAAAGTGGCTAGAAATTGTTGTTATTTTTTTCTTAGTGTATTTCTTATACTTTATTTGAGTTAGAGTATAAGATGAAATCTTTCCAACTTGTTTCCCATTAAATGTTGGCCTTCTAGAGAGTTCTGTAAACATACGTTGCCATCTGCCCCTACAGGATTACACCTGCCCTAAGTTGAGCGAATGTTTCTCTCCAGCTTGGTTGTTTCCAGCTGGGAACTATTCCTATAGTTATGACAATATTTAGCTTGATTGAGTGCCCAAATCTATAGTGCAAAAATAGAATATACATTTGCATACATGCATAAACATATGTACAAATATATGTTCTCACTCATTTATCTTTAATTGTGATGTGCATTTTAATTTCTCTGCTATATTCATGGTTCAGTATCCTACCTAGTTTTCCAAATATTGGTTTCTTACAGGAGCTTTTTAAAAACAACTGTATCATTAACTTAATAGCCATAATTTGTGGAGAATTAACTTTGTGGCAAGCACTGGTTTAAGAGCATAACCTCTTTTCTCACACCATGCTAAGAAGCATGCTATGAAATAGGTAATATCAGTTGCCTTTTTTGCATGTTAGGAAACTGGGCTCTAGACAGATTAAGGTAATAACTGAATTCCCAAGCTAATGAGAGGCTGAACTAGAACTCAGAACCATGGTTTCTGAAACCAGAGTCCTTCATGTCAACACCTATGTTGTGTTCAAGGCTGTTTCTTTGGCCACTGCCTCCAGCGGAGGACTGTACTGCCCTTCTATTGGCCAAGATAGACATTGATGTCTCTGTAGCCAAGAAGAATGGGTCAGAAGGAGGTCCTTATGAACAGATGTGCTTGGTTTGGCTAACACATATAAAAGTGCCTGAGATAGAGCAATTCTGATTATTAACATTTACCTATTTACTTATTCTAACAACATCAACAAATCATAGTTTGCATGTTGATACATGCCAGTGTTCTTCCTAATAATTTATGTATCTACATATATAATATTTTTATATTTACAATTTTTTTCATTTAGGTTTACTTTGGTGCCCACTATGGAAAGAACAGAATTTAGTAAATATGTAGTTGAAGATATATATGATATATAACAAAACATATATGAAACATAACAAGAGATAACACCTGAGTATGAAACAAATTTAAATTTCCGAAAATATCTTGAAGCAAAATATGAGATAAACTTAGTTATCATGAATATTTGGAAAGGTTACTAAGTAACATCTGAACTCAGTCTTCAGAAGATTTGGAAATATAACTTATGCCTCATAGGTAAGTACCAATATAGGTCTAATTCACCTACAGGCAAGGAACTTGAGACTTAAGGAACCTCTTATCAAAAATTTATTAAAATCTCCTTTCTTAAAAATTGTCATTCTTAGGAAGAAATTAACATTTCTTTCAAAAAATTGCTGCAATTTTAATGCAATGGCTTAAAATGTATTAACTGAATAATAGAGCTTCATTTATTTTTTCAGTGAAGTCTTTCTGATCATTTACTACAGGCCAAGTCTCATGCTAGGTTGGGAGAATAAAATATGTACAAGATATAATCCCTGATATCAGAAAGCTAATAGCAAATTCAAGAAGGCATGCAGGTTCCTAGAAAAATCTCAGCTGAATATGATGAGTACTGGAAATATAAGCAAGGTGTTGAAGTAACTCCAAGAAGGGGCACCCAAATCAGCAAGTGATTTCAAGTAACCAATTTAGTATTTGTTGTATATGTATGGAGTTTTAAAAATTACTTCATATCTAATTTGTCTTTGTTCATATTCAGAATTATTTCATTACTTTTTTTCTGCAGAATTGTATCAAAAAGAGAAAAGTTAATAATTTACATGAATCACATCTGATATTGTAAAGTAAGCATCATTCTCTCATAGATCCCCAAAAGCTGGGTTAGAAATTATAGATAGGTATATGGTCAGAAGAGCTTTTTATTTGTTTCTATAGCTACAACATGAACACACACACACACACACACACACACACACACACACACACACACCAAGTCCTTGTTATCTGCCATTTAGCAAGAATCCAATTACTGAGCATGAGCTTACTGCCTCATAAATAGTATCCTCTTAGCTTTCCAATCACACCATTCCAATTCTGTATTTTGTCAGCAAAAGTCCTGTTTTTAAAAATAATACTTTGGCCATCTGCTTACCCATATGTGTTACACATCACTGAACGTTAGATTCTCTGCAAGTTTTATAGACAGTACCACAAACCTTGAATGTGTTTTCTCTCATAATTAGCATTTTACAACCACATTAAATTGATCACAGGTAAACTGTTTCATTTTGGTGTGTTATTTTGATTGTAATCAGATTACTTGCTGGAAAGTGATTTTCTAGCCAATCTATTTGAGTTATAAAGAGTTTTCTTTCCCGTTTTTCATAGCAAATACATTAGTTTAAAGGTCACACTTGTCAGACCTATAAACTAAATCCCAGACTTGCAATGTAAGACATCCCTCGAAGGAGCCATCAATGTTTACTCTGGGGTGAAGAATGTTATATTAGCAGTTCCATCAGTTTCAATGACTAATGACGTCATTTGCAATCGTTGCAGGCTCCTCCCAAAGAAAGAGGGAAAACTGCTTGGTCAGGGATTCAGTTTTCAGTTTGCATATTCTAAATCATGCGTGTGTGTGTGTGTGTGTGTGTGTGTGTGTGTGTGTCTGTGTGTGTTGACTGTTCCCTTTTTCTACAAAACAAGATAAACTGAAGATATCTAGGGTGGGGATCTGAAGTTATTTTAGCCCTTCAGCTGAGGAACTATTTTGTTTATAGATGAATTAGAGAAATTTTAAATCCCCTGGGAAACCTGCCAAACTGAGACTTCAATGTTTTTGTAACACAATCATGAGAAATAAAACCTTTCAACTGTCCTTTTTTTAATACATCCTGTTTTCATGGTTAAAATGTAAGCTGAGAAGTAACACATGAAATATTCACAATGTTTTCTCATTTTCAAATATATTGATTAGAGAACCCTGAAATTCTGTTAAACCATGGATATTCAATTTTTTAAGTTTTAAAATATATTTCCGTTGAAAAATTTATATTCGAATCTGCTGAGAAAAGAAGCAAGTATATCTTTTACTCCCCTACTTCCTTCCTATATCCATCTTGACGTTGTTTTCCTATAATACCTAATGTATCTTTAAAAATATGAGTCATATAAAATATGTTCACAAATTAAGGATATAAACCAATAGGCAAAGAGATATGTAAGAATTCATTATACTATAGATAAGATAGAAATCAGTGGGAGAATGAAAGCTCTGAAATAGAAGTGCTAAACTGAGGTGGAAGAAGAGGGAGGAAAAGTAGGTAACAGCTTGATTACGAAATTGGATGTATTTATGATGTATGATTGGCAAACTTGATAAGAGGGTTGCAGTGAGGCAGTGGGGTCAACAGCCTATATCAAAAGAGCAGTGGGGCAGTTGGAATGGGAGAAATCTTGAGAGATATTTCTATAAAGGGGGTGAATAGATGCATGTGAAAATTATACTGCACAGGTTAATATTTAAAGGACTCCAGATTCTAATAACAATTGGGTAACTAGAACATCCTATTTGAATGAGAAAATTTATATGTACTGTAAAATGTGTGTATATGTGTACAAAATAAACACACATGCACACACACACATGCATCCATGGAATAAAGGAAATCCAAACTTTGAAGTCCAGCACCTTTGCGTCCCCTTTTCTCCTGATGGAATCTGAAATTTCGGAAAAGGCTGCTGTGAGACTAAAATCCTGAGTATCACGTTTTTGGCAGTCTTGTGTGGCAAGAGAAATAAATAGAGCGGCCAAGGAAGGAAAAAAGGAAGATGACAAACAACCAGATTCAGTGCAAAGAGCCAAAGAGGTAGACAGCAAGAGTAAGACACGAACTGTCCTCAACCAGACTGAAGTCTGGATACACATCCCCTCAATACCTAAAAAATACAGGAAGATGATCTCATTTTACAAGTTACTATGGGCACCTCGGAGGAGTAAAACTACATTTTCTCTGTAAGAAGTAATTTCTTAATAATCTTAAGGGACTTCTACTCTACTTCATGTGTTGCACGTGCACACGCACACACACACACACACACTTCACACACATACCCAATATGTTTATAATATGTTTACAGTGTGTGACACAGGATGAAAGAAGACAATGTGAATCAAAAACTAACACAACTACAAGAAATAAAATCAACCTTTTTGGCTATAGACGTTGGTGTTATCAGACACAAAGTTTAACCATGATCCAAATTTCAATGTTAATTTCAGTACAACTAAAGCAAGGCATATATTTGTAAAATAATAGGATAAAAATGCTAAGGGTAAAAACTACAATTACTGAAAGTTAACGATGATACAAAAGTACTTAGCAAATTAAGCATTAATTCCACTTTAACTGAAATCTTAAAAAGAAAGAAGACTAGACAGATGTGGCATTTGCTCCCCATTGTGAATGTACTAAATGTTACTGAATTTATCGCTTTAAATGGTTAATTTTAGGTTAGCGAATTTTATTTCAATGAAAAAAATAATTTGGGAGAGACAGCAAAACAGCATTTCCAGGAGAGAAGCTGTGGTCTTCTTACAACCTACTTTCTAAAGCAATACCCCATCATTCACATCACTTCTTTCATATCCTGTTCTCCAGATGTAAGTCTCTAAGTCCAGCCCACTTTCAATAAAAGTGAGTGTGGGTAAGCTCTAGCTCTTTAAGGGAAAAGTAATAAAGAATCTGGAGAAATTTATTTCAAAAGTGCCACCATCAATGAGTATATCTTTCAACACTGAAGGTAAATTTTTCAATGAGAAATAAAATGATCCCTGAGAGAAATATGAAGATCAAAAAAGGAATGAATATCAGTAGAAAGAGTGACTGTGTGAATATAAGTCAATCCAATTGAATATTGATTGTATAGAACAAAATGTGGTTTTGGTCTGTGTGTGTGTGTGTATGTGTGTGTGTGTACACATGGAGGGCAGAGACCAAGAGAAAGAATGAGAGAGACAGACAGAGGGAAAGGCAGATAGATTTACAGTATGTGAAGACAATAAAAATAGGTGAGGCTGAATTAAGCTAATACTCTAACTTACTTGGAATGAGTATTACTAACCTACACTTTACTAACGAATATTGCATGTCTATAACTAGGGTCATCAATAATAAGACAATGATACTTTTTTTTAAATTAAGTTCTGGGGTACATGTGCAGAACATGCAGATTTGTTACATAGATATACACGTACCGTGGTGGTTTGCTGCACCCATCAACCCATCATCTACATTAGGTATTTCTCCTAATGCTATCCCTCCCCCAGCACCCCCACCCCACAACAGGCCCCAGTGTGTGATGCCTCCACCCCGTGTCCATGTGTTCTCATGTTCAACTCCCACTTATGAGTGAGAACATGTGGTGTTTGGTTTTCTGTTCTTGTGTTAGTTTGCTGAGAATGATGGTTTCCAGCTTCATCTATGTCCCTGCAAAGGGCATGAATTCATCCTTTTTCATGGCTGCATAGTATTCCACGGTGTGTATGTGCCAAATTTTCTTTATCCAGTCTATCACTGATGGGCATTTGGGTTGCTTCCAAGTCTTTGCTATTGTGAACAGTGCCGCAACAAACATACGTGTGCATGCGTCCTTATAGTAGAATGACTTACAATCCTTTGGGTATATACCCAGTAATGGGATTGCTGGGTCAAATGGTATTTCTACTTCTAGATCCTTGAGGAATCATCACACTATCTTCTACAATGGTTGAACTAATTTACACTCCCACCAACAGTGTAAAAGTGTTCCTATTTCTCCACATCCTCTCCAGCATCTATTGTTTCCTGACTTTTTAATGATCGTCATTTTAACTGGCATGAGATAGTATCTCATTGTGGTTTTGATTTGCATTTCTCTAATGACCAGAGATAATGAGCTTCTTTTCATATGTTTGTTGGCGGCATAAATGTTTTCTTTTGAGAAGTATCTGTTCATATCCTTCACTCACTTTTTGATGGGGTTGTTTTTTTCTTGTAAATTTGTTTAAGTTCTTTGTAGTTTCTGGATATTGGTCCTTTGTCAGATGGATAGATTGCAAAAATTTTCTCCCATTCTGTAGGTTGCCTGTTCACTCTGATGATAGTTTCTTTCGCTGTGCAGAAGCTCTTTAGTTTAATTAGATCCCATTTATCAATTTTGGCTTTTGTTGCCATTGCTTTTGGTGTTTTAGTCATGAAGTCTTTGCCCATGCCTGTGTCCTGAATGGTACTGCCTAGGTTTTCTTCTAGGGTTTGTTTTGTTTTGTTTTGTTTTGTTTTGAGACGGAGTCTCGCTCTGTCGCCCAGGCTGGAGTACAGTGGCGCGATCTCGGCTCACTGCAAGCTCCACCTCCCGGGTTCACGCCATTCTCCTGCCTCAGCCTCCCGAGTAGCTGAGACTACTGGCACCTGCCACCACGCCTGGCTAATTTTTTGTATTTTTAGTAGAGATGGGGTTTCACCGTGTTAGCCTGGATGGTCTCCATCTCCTGACCTCATGATCCACCCGCCTCGGCCTCCCAAAGTGCTGGGATTACAGGCGTGAGCCACCATACCCGGCCTCTTCTAGGGTTTTGATGTTAAATCACATCGTATATTTAATTTGGTATCTTACATTTTGTACTTCACATTATTATATAAGAATTTCCCTCAACTCTTATAATTATACTCTAAAAACATGATTTTAATGATTATATATGATTAGTTTGATATTTCATCATTCTCTTGTTTGATTTTTAGTTTTTTCTCAAATTTTCTACATTATTTAAGTTTTATATTAAGCATCCTTAAATTATAGAAGTCATTTAGTACATTAATTATAGGGTCAAAAGATAGAAAATATTTTGAAGCTCCCTGTAGATATATTTATAAAATGTTATATATATATTAATCTTGCTAAATCTTTCAGAAACTTTGTGCCAATTTACTTTTTTGCTAGTAATGCAAGTACCACTGTTTCTGCACTTTTGCTCCCAAATATATCAACTTTAATCTTGCTAAAATAATAATAAGATAATGAAAGTTTATGTAAGGGATAAGCATGGACAAAGAATGGACAAAGCATACTTTTAATTAATCTGAATGAAAGAGGGATGTACAGTAGGTAAAACAGGAGCAAAGCCATATATATTAACAAGAACACTAAAAGTAAATGGATTAAATATTCCAATTAAGAAATGAGTTAAGCAGACTGGACAAAAAAGAAAAACCACATACATTGAACATACAAGAGGTGCAGCTTAAATAAAATTTACAGACAAGTTGAAAATAAATAATATTGGATCTGATTCAATTTTTGTATTCTCTGGAAGAGTGTGTTTTGGAACAATCTGTTCTGTAATGCTTAGTAGAACTTTCCTGAAAAGTCATCTTTACTGCAACTTTGTGGAAAGATTATTCAACATTTGAAAGTCTATTACAGTTTTTAAAAAAATTTTCTTGTTTTAATTTTGTCATTGTTGTTTATAATATCATAGTAATTTGTTTATAATATCATCTTATTTTCCCTGTAATCTAAATAGCACAATGATTACGTTTTGTTTTTCATGCCAGTTAATTTTAATTTGAGCTCTCTCTCTTTTTGATTATTCTTGCAATATTCTTAAATTTTATCAGTCTTTCACAATAACTCACTTTCAGATTTGCTATTATTCTTCAGTAAGTTAGTTTACTAATGCATCCAAATTTTTATCTTTACTTTTTATTATTTAGTTTATTTTACTTGTTTTAGAATTTTTATTTCTTTAAATTCTTAAATTGATTGCTTTCCTCTTCAATTTTGCATTTTGAGGACTATGTATTTTCCTCTAAATACTTCTTTAGTTGCAGTCCACAATTTTTGATGCACAGTTTTGTAGCCATCATTCAGTTATAATAAGTAAATTCCCCTTTGGTTAATGTTTTGATGCATGAGTATATGAGTGCTGTATTAGTTCGTTTTCACGCCGCTGATAAAGACATACCTGAGAGTGGGTAATTTATAAAGAAAAAGAGGTTTAATGGATTCACAGCTCTGCATGGCTGGGGAGGCCTCACGAACATGGAGAAGGTGAAAGGCACATCTTACATGGTGGTAGGAAAGACTGAAATGAGAGCCAAGCAAAAGGCTAAACCCCTTATAAAACCATCAGATCTTGTGAGACTTATTCACTACCGTAGGAATAGTATAGGGGAACTGCCTCCATGATTCAATTATCTCCAACCCAATCCCTCCTACAACACTTGGGAATTATGGGAGCTACAATTCAAGGTGAGATTTGGGTGGGGATACAGACAAACCATATGAAGAGTAAACTTCTGGTCACCAGTTTGAAAGACTGAATTTTTCCTATCCTTCCTGAGATTTGTTTTTTAGTTGCCTCCTCTTGCCTGTTCGATTGAAATTTTATACTCACAAAGTTGAGAACTGTACTTTTCTACTTTTTATTGGGTTTTTTTTTTTTTTACCTGGAGCTACCCTAGGCTTAATATCCTGCTCTCTTGTCTACTGCAAAAAGGAAGAAAAATTTCAAAACTTCCAATCTTTGTTAAAACCCTTTTTGGCACAGTTTTGCTTGGTTGCTCATTAACTGCCCCGGATTTCTGATTCCACTTGAAAGTTGTCCTTTATCAATTTCTTATTATCATTACTGATCAATGAAGGGTAGCTTTCAAATGGTGCCCCTGACTCTAGTTTTTATTATTTCAATGATTTTTATTGGGATGGCTGTTTAGAGCTCTTATTATTAATATTGCCTGACTCAAGAAAGCTGAGTAGCTGAGTACAGCCTTGAAAGTAATTTATTATAATTTATTATAAGATTACAATTTACTCATTCTTGACAGCGTTTTATAAGCAAATTAATAAAAATTTCTTGTTATATTACATTTTTAAATGTGAATTTAAAAGGAGAGTCTAATAGAAAGGCTTCTACTCTTAACGTTAGTCATATTAGCTATGAAGAATTCTTAATAAATCTAATCATAGCAATATCTTAATAAAATTAAGAAGTTTTAGAGCCTGAATGTATTTTGGTGCCACATGTAGGAAAACTGAAGCAAATATTGTAATGAGACTTTTCTAAGGTCGTAAATCTAAGCTAATGAGAGTGAAGAGACTCTAATTCAGGACATTTGATTTCCATTTATCATTCTTTGTACTAATATTAGCCTAAATACTATTTTCTTAAATTTATCACATAAGTACTGCACTATGGACTTTGCAAACATTATTTTAGTTAATCTTGAAAATAAAATAGTGGGTGTTGATAACGGGGGAGTCTATGCCACATGTGGGGTAGGAGGTATATGGGAAATCTCTACCTTTCTCTAAATTTTTCTGTGAACCTAAAACTGCTCTGAAAACAATCTTAAAATAGCAGTAGCTGTAAAGAAGCAACTATTTTATTCTGATCTTGCAGAAGGAAATTAAGTTGTGTAGACGTTAATATCTTTTTCTCAAAGTCATGTAATGAGAGAGTGACACAAATAGCATTAGTATCCATTGCTTAATTCTCCAAAAGTAAGTGAGTGAGTGTGTGTGTGTGTGTGTGTAGGGAGAGGGTGGGTCTGTGTGTGTTAATGGCTATATTTACACTCTGTTCTATTGCATGCCCAAAGGCTCTTAAGAACCACATAATTAAAAAGTCAGTTTGTGGTGGGGAGGTTTTGGCTTACAAAAGAGTTTTAAGGAAGTCTGGGTTTATTCTAATTAAGTGAACTACCAGGGTGCTAAATGAGATTCTGTGCTTGGCATACTCTCTTTGCTTTTGCATGGTGTTATATTTGTGGATGAAATATTCTGGGGATGAATGTTAAAAGCCCTTGTGCCACCTAGACCCTCTCCAGAATTATTTTCTGAAAACACTCTTCACTTTGGCAGCTGCTTTGCAACCCAGGAGTGCATTTTAATTGGCATCACATACCTTTATGGCTGAAGGATTTATTCTTCTCTCTACAAATTCCCTCCCCTCTTTAACCTGTTAGTTGAAATATTTGAATTAATATCACAGAACTTTCCCATTATAAATTCTTTGGGATCATAGCGCAAGGGGATGGCCACTTTTCTTTCAGCAAAAAAAGAGTGAGAATTAGCCTCTGCTAAAAAATGAAAGTTTCGTTAATTTCTGCATTTCATTTTTCCCTTTCATCTTATTGTTTTGATCTCTGCCAACTGCTATTTGTTCAATATGGCTCAATAAAGGTGAAAAAAAAGTATTTTCTATACATACTTTGTCAATATTATGTTAGTAACATTTTCAGGGGAGAAATGTTTTCTGTATTACAGTCCACAGCATTTGTCTCAATAGCTCAGACAATTTGAGGCATTCAGCTAATTTTAAGTAGGCATTTCTGCTTATTTCCCAGAAAATGTAGCTCACATAGTCAGCAATTTGCTTCTGTGTCTTAAAATGCTAAGCAGCTCTTCCATTACTCCCTGCATTTACCTTTAATAAAGTACAAGATGTGAAGTGGAATTCTGGTGGCTAGGAACCCAGCTTTGCAGTCAGATGTGTCTGCTTTTGAATCTCAACTCGGCTTTTTTTGGCTCTATGTCTTTGGACCAATTACTTGTTTTCTCTAAGAGTTAGTCCCCGAGTTGATAAGTTTGGGATAAGAATACTGAGGGTGAATAAAGAAATACAAGTAAAAAGCTTAGCAGACCACTTGACAGACATTTATATTGCAGAAAATAAACAGTAATTAACTATTGCAATACAATTACCTAATAAAAGTATTAATAACATTGTAAGCCACAAGCTGACAAGAAATGAACTTCAGAGAAATTGTCCCACTTTGGGAGAATTAAGAAAAGAATCATAGATTTGTGACATCTTGAATGTGACATTTAGCTATTAAATAATAATTAAAGAAATTTACAGGTAAAGATAAATTTGAAGAACAATTGTAGTTAATTAGTAGTTACAGATAAATCACAATATTATCTTAAATCTCTAAAATGCATGGGTTATTTTGTGAATGCAAAATAGAGAAGCATTGCATTTAACTCATTGAATTTTCTGAATAATTTTATTGCATTTTAATTATATCATTTGATACCCAAGTAAATATGAGACAAAAAATTAAGGTGCTTCTGTTAGTGAACTGACGTATTAGTTAGATCAAATGCACAATATAATAAAATCATGATTAGTGAAAATGCTTTACACCTCTGGTGTTTTCACTGTAAAGCACAACGGCTCATAAGTTCAAGGTTAACTATAAAAGCATTTTCTCTCTGTGCTTATACTATGTCTGTTATTTTCAGCTTTCTATTAATTAGGTAAAATCTAATAATTTGATACAGTATGCTATCTCTAAATAGTATACAAGGTTTTGCAGTATGATAAAGGTGGAATTGAAAGTATATAAACTCTTGGAAATCTTCTGGATGATATACTCCATGGCTTTTTAAAACTTCTCTAATGAAAGACAAATTGTATAAAGCAGAAAATATTATATTAAATAAAAAATACTCGGTTTTGATCTGTTAATCTGCAGCTCACCCTTGAACAACATGAGGGCTGGGAGGCCAAACCACTCTCTCAGTCCAAAATCCACATGTAATTTTGACTGAACCTAACTACTATTAGCCTACTGTTGACCGGTAGCCTTATTGATATCATAAACAGTCAATTAACACATATTTCATGTTTTATATGTGTTATGTACTGGATGTTGTAATAAAGTAAGCTGGAGGAAAGAAAATGTTATTGAGAAAATCATAAGGAAGAGAAAATATATTTACTATTCATTAAGCAGAAGTGGATCATTATAAAGATCTTCATCTTCTGAGGAGGATGAAGAAGGGGAGGGGTTGGTCTTGCTCTCTCTGGGAGTGGTAAAGGTGGCAGAAGTGGTGGAGGAACTGGAAGAGGAAGCAGGAGAGACAGGCACAGTCAATGTAACTTTTATCCAAGAAAATCCACATATAAGTAGATTCAAACCTATGTTGTTCAAGCGTCAACTGTAGTTATTTTCAACTTATATGTATATGTACTCTATCTGCATATATGTATATGTTAATTACATATATGTGTTTATGTATGTATATATGTGCATATATACGTGTGTGGGTGTATACTTATATATGTGTTTTATATATGTGCATATTTTAGTATGGGTCTGTGTGGATCAATATACAGTTGATATGCTGAACAATATACAGTTGATGACAACTCTATATTGTATTACAATATAATAATTGAAAAAGCTATTAGCAATTTTAACTATGTAAAATTATTTAAAATTTTCTAATAATACTTTAATTTTGGAAAATAGCCACTTCAGTATACATTACAATATTATGGCAAAAGATATATAAAATGCTTTTCATTTTTACTTAGATATCCCACCAATTCTTATCATCACAATGTAAATCAGAATGTATCAGTTATCTTTTATGTGCCTACCATTGTTCTACAAAATATGAAGTTAAGAAATAAGATACAGTTCCTACCATTTAAATCTTTACCTTCTTGTTGGAACATATTACATATATGGAAACATACACTTTCCTAGTGAATAGTTAATGATGAGAGTGAAATTGTGTTGCATAAATGGAATATATGCATTGGGAAGGATTTGCATCAGGCAATGATAAACAAGATTTAAAAATGCATACATAATAAAAGAAGCAACAGAAAAAGAGAGCAATTGAGTTGAGAAGGATACATCAGCATTTTAATGAAAAAGGGTAAACGAGAGTGTTTTAGGAACAGAAAATGAAAAGAAAATTTTTTGTGCTTAAAAAAAAAATATGTTAGAGAAAGAAATGACCATGGCTTATTTGGGGAACAGCTAGAAACTGTTTCTGATTGCCTAATTAGAGGCATTATGTGAGTGAGGAATAAGATGACATAGTATTCCTAAAAATTGTTCCAAAATCCCACTAGTATTATACCACATGCCACAGTTGTTAACAATGAAAATTTCTGGGCCCTACCCCAAAGCTACTGAAAAATTTCTTAGCATTTAGAACCATTTTCCATATACTGTCAACACTACCCTAGGGATTCTTCTCTACTCTAAAATTTGAGATCTTATTATGAGACATCTTCAAAGTCCAGTTTACAAATTTAAACTTCAAGTGGTAGGAACTATAATATTTTTAATACTGTCCACCAGGCTGGGGTGCAGTGGTGGGATCTCAGCTCAGGGCAATCTCTGCCTCCTTGGTTCAAACAATTCTCCTGTCTCAGCCTCCTGAATAGCTGGGATTACAGGCATGCACTGCCACACCCGACTAATTTTTGTATTTTTAGTAGAGACGGGGTTTCACCATGTTGGCCAAGCTGGTCTTCAATGCCTGACCTCAGGTGAGGAGTGAGCCACCGCACCGGACCCATTTCAATACTTATTTGCCTATACATTTGAAATTGAATAAATCAGACTCAATCTATATAGGTAAACATAGGAGATCACAACAAAAGAAACTATAATATTACTGTATTTTGTGTTTATAACTATTTTTAAAGAGTTACACTGAGTTTAGCACAATATTTTATAAGTATTAGGAAACTAACATATACCTAAAAGACATTGACTGTAATGATAATTCCTGCCTTTATTTAATGAATGTTTAGGAACACCTGAATTCCTAAAACTCCTGAATACTGTTATTATTACATGATTACAAAATATAAAGTGCTTAGAAGACTTACTGTATTGATGAATGAAAGCACAGATTTTTGTAGAAATAAGCCATGTCAAGCTCATAAGACAGGAATCCTTAAGTAAAAACATTCATCTCCTTCTGTGTTAGGAATTACTAACAACATATTTTGAAAAATAAACGAATTAAATTAGTTATAAAAATATTCATCTAAGAATCCACTTTATGTACCAAAGGCAAATCTTTGAAGTCCTACATTATTTCTCCCTGCACACATCACCTTCTCCTTCTCAGATCTCATACCCCGTATTAGAATGACAGTATCAATTTTGTGTTGATATACATATTAGGATATTCAACAGTTAATATTCACAAGGGCAATTATGCATATATTAAATACCAGATTTTTTTCTCTGAATCATTTATGGTTTTTATTCACTTTTCAATATTTCCATATTTTTGCTTCTTCATGTTTAAGTATGGATATTTTCTTATGAGTTATCTTCCTGTTAATTATGTTTATCTTCAACTGTGTCACAAATATTTTTAAAATAAACTTATGCATTTATTTTCTAGTTGTATATACTCTATCTTTAAGTTCCAATAATTCTATTTTCTTCTTTCTTATGGTTTCCAGTTCTTGACTAAATTTCTCAATTTTTCTTTTATCTCTTTAAACTTAATAAAAGCACCTATTCAAAAGTCTTGGTCTACAGTTTGCTACTTATCTCAACTCCTGTTTTTCATTACTCAGTCTTTTCTTCATATACTCTTGGTTATCAAGTTTTTATCCTGCAAAGAAAAATTATCTTAAAGTTCAAGACAGATTAGTAGTTTTATTTTTTGAAACAATTTAAAGCTAGTCTTTAGTCCTTAAATTCTGCATATTTCTGGTTTACTCTTACTCTCAAAGTAAAATCTTTTGGAATCCTAACTCCTAGAGTGTAATTATTTGGAATCCTAATTCAATGCATGAGAGGTTGGCTGGGGCCTCGAAATCCAGGGCTCTTGATCCAGGGGTCTTTGCACAGTTGACCCTACCAGGTTGTCAAAAGCAATACATAGTTTCTCAGCCTCTCAGCCACTCCTCTACAAATGACAAATCCTTCTAGCAGAAAATCGGTCTCCAATACTGACCTCAGTTTTTCCTATTTTCTTTTGTTGAGTCTAGCCATCACCCATTAACCGTAACTCCTTTCTGCCTTAGCTCTCTAATAATTTTATGTTTTTTAAAAATATTTTGTTCATTGAGAGAATGACATTGATCTTTTTCCTTCCTCACTGTTAAATCCCCAGGCCTAGCACAATTTAAATAACCAACATTCATTACATGCTAATATTTTATTAACAATGTAACTTATTTCTAGTAAAACCACAGTGATATATTACTATCATCACTCTTTTTTCTGCATCAAAACTAAGCTTTAGAAAGCTTAAATGCCTTGCTTATAGTTGCATAGCTAGCAAGTGGCACAGTCAAGATTTGGACATGGAGCTCTGACACCAGAAACCAAAATCTGAGCCATTGCAATATAAATTAAAAAGCATAGTGATGTTGAACAATATTTCTTGAATAAACTGATTTCAGATTTAATTTCATTTTTTAATTTTCCCCATGTTGACAAAGTTTCTAAACTCTGTGTTTTTACATTGTGAGATTACTTTATAAATTAAGTTACAATGAAATTCTTGCAAATATTTTGCCTTTATCTTGAATGTGAGTCAAAGCTATGTTTTGTTGTCATTGTTGGAATAGGAGTTTAAAAATGATTACTACGCCAAAAGCATAACCTTCCAGTTCTTTTTGGAATAAAACATTGGTAATACTTGTGTTCTTATCGTTTTGTTTATTTGGCTAAAATTAATATATAGCCTCTAAAAGTCTCATTTGATTAGGGATTTCTGTTAGTTAAATTCTGCTTTATAAAACTGCTTTGCTTATGTGTTTCTCATTTTCTAGGACTTTGTTTCTGCAAAGCCAAAATATAACTGCTTAAAGCAAAAGTTATTTAATAATGTTTAGATATCTAATGATTTATAATTACTATTATCGTTGCCAGTAAATATTTATTGTGTTTCAATGGGTTATATTCCACTGTACTAAATATTTTCTTGACTTCAAGGTGTATTCTTTTGCATTTAATGTTGTATATGTAGTCAACATAAGGGAGAATAACATATGCAGATGCAAAGTGTATTGGGCGTTAGAAACCGATATGCTCTTGGTCTGTGTCTATACCCAAATCTCATGTTGAATTGTAATTCCCAGTGTTGGAAGAGGGAACTGATGGAAGGTGATTGGATCACGGGGGCAGATTTCTGCTACGCTCTTCTTGTGATAGTGAGTGAGTTCTCACCAGAGCTGATGGTTTAAAAGTGTATGGCACTTCCCCCCTTGCTCTCCCTCTCTTCTCTCTCTCCCGCTGCCTTCTGAAGAAGGAGCTTGCTGCTTCTTTTCCTTCTGCCATGATTGTCAGTTTCCTGAGATCTCCAGTCATGCTTTCTGTTAAGCTCGTGAAACTGTAAGTCAGTTAAAACTCTTTTCTTCATGAATTAGTCTCAGGTAGTTCTTTATAGAGGTATGAGAATGGACTAATAAAGAAACTTATTTTAGGCACACATACACATGCAAAAATTACCATACTACTTTAATAAATGTATCTTATTCTCTATTTATATATATCTAGAGAAAAGCCAAGGACTTCTTACTTAAAATTTTGTGCTCTTCATGTCAGGGCAGGAGCCAAGATGGCGGAATAGGAACAGCTCCGGTCTACAGCTCCCAGCGTGAGCGACGCAGAAGACGGGTGATTTCTGCATTTCCATCTGAGGTACCGGGTTCATCTCGCTAGGGAGTGCCAGACAGTGGGCGCAGGCCAGTGGGTGCGCGCACCGTGCGCGAGCCGAAGCAGGGCGAGGCATTGCCTCACTCGGGAAGCGCAAGGGGTCAGGCAGTTCCCTTTCCTAGTCAAAGAAAGGGGTGACAGACGGCACCTGGAAAATCGGGTCACTCCCACCCGAATACTGCGCTTTTCTGACGGGCTTAAAAAACGGCGCACCACGAGATTATATCCGGCACCTGGCTCGGGGGGGGGGTCCTACGCCCACGGAGTCTCGCTGATTGCTAGCACAGCGGTCTGAGATCAAACTGCAAAGCGGCAGCAAGGCTGGGGGAGGGGCGCCTGCCATTGCCCAGGCGTGCTGAGGTAAACAAAGCAGCCGGGAAGCAGCAACTGGGTGGAGCCCACCACAGCTCAAGGAGGCCTGCCTGCCTCTGTAGGCTCCACCTCTGGGGGCAGGGCACAGACAAACGAAAAGACAGCAGTAACCTCTGCAGACTTAAATGTCCCTGTCTGACAGCTTTGAAGAGAGCAGTGGTTCTCCCAGCATGCAGCTGGAGATCTGAGAACGGGCAGACTGCCTCCTCAAGTGGGTCCCTGACCCCAGACCCCCGAGCAGCCTAACTGGGAGGCACCCCCCAGCAGGGGCACACTGACACCTCACACGGCAGGGTACTCCAACAGACCTGCAGCTGAGGGTCCTGTCTGTTAGAAGGAAAACTAACAAACAGAAAGGACATCCACACCAAAAACCCATCTGTACATCACCATCATCAAAGACCAAAAGTAAAACCACAAAGATGGGGAAAAAACAGAACAGAAAAACTGGAAACTCTAAAAAGCAGAGCGCCTCTCCTCCTCCAAAGGAACGCAGTTCCTCACCAGCAACGGAGCAAAGCTGGACAGAGAATGACTTTGACGAGCTGAGAGAAGAAGGCTTCAGACAATCAAATTACTCTGAGCTACGGGAGGACATTCAAACCAATGGCAAAGAAGTTGAAAACTTTGAAAAAAATTTAGAAGAATGTATAACTAGAATAACCAATACAGAGAAGTGCTTAAAGGAGCTGATGGAGCTGAAAACCAAGGCTCGAGAACTACGTGAAGAATGCAGAAGCCTCAGGAGCCGATGTGATCAACTGGAAGAAAGGGTATCAGCAATGGAAGATGAAATGAATGAAATGAAGCGAGAAGGGAAGTTTAGAGAAAAAGGAATAAAAAGAAATGAGCAAAGCCTCCAAGAAATATGGGACTATGTGAAAAGACCAAATCTACATCTGATTGGTGTACCTGAAAGTGATGGGGAGAATGGAACCAAGTTGGAAAACACTCTGCAGGATATTATCCAGGAGAACTTCCCCAATCTAGCAAGGCAGGCCAACGTTCAGATTCAGGAAATACAGAGAACGCCACAAAGATACTCCTCGAGAAGAGCAACTGCAAGACACATAATTGTCAGATTCACTAAAGTTGAAATGAAGGAAAAAATGTTAAGGGCAGCCAGAGAGAAAGGTCGGGTTACCCTCAAAGGGAAGCCCATCAGACTAACAGTGGATCTCTCAGCAGAAACCCTACAAGCCAGAGGAGAGTGGGGGCCAATATTCAACATTCTTAAAGAAAAGAATTTTCAACCCAGAATTTCATATCCAGCCAAACTAAGCTTCATAAGTGAAGGAGAAATAAAATACTTTACAGACAAGCAAATGCTGAGAGATTTTGTCACCACCAGGCCTGCCCTAAAAGAGCTCCTAAAGGAAGCCCTAAACATGGAAAGGAACAACTGGTACCAGCTGCTGCAAAATCATGCCAAAATGTAGAGACCATCGAGACTAGGAAGAAACTGCATCAACTAACGAGCAAAATAACCTAGCTAACATCATCATGACAGGATCAAATTCACACATAACAATATTAACTTTAAATGTAAATGGACTAAATGCTCCAATTAAAAGACACAGACTGGCAAATTGGATAAAGAGTCAAGACCCATCAGTGTGCTGTATTCAGGAAACCCATCTCACATGCAGAGACACACATAGGCTCAAAATAAAAGGATGGAGGAAGATCTACCAAGCAAATGGAAAACAAAAAAAGGCAGGGGTTGCAATCCTAGTCTCTGATAAAACAGACTTTAAACCAACAAAGATCAAAAGAGACAAAGAAGGCCATTACATAATGGTAAAGGGATCAATTCAACAAGAAGAGCTAACTATCCTAAATATATATCCACCCAATACAGGAGCACCCAGATTCATAAAGCAAGTCCTGAGTGACCTACAAAGAGACTTAGACTCCCACACATTAATAATGGGAGACTTTAACACCCCACTGTCAACATTAGACAGATCAACGAGACAGAAAGTCAACAAGGATACCCAGGAATTGAACTCAGCTCTGCACCAAGCAGACCTAATAGATATCTACAGAACTCTCCACCCCAAATCAACAGAATATACATTTTTTTCAGCACCACACCACACCTATTCCAAAATTGACCACATACTTGGAAGTAAAGCTCTCCTCAGCAAATGTAAAAGAACAGAAATTATAACATACTATCTCTCAGACCACAGTGCAATCAAACTAGAACTCAGGATTAAGAATCTCACTCAAAACCGCTCAACTACATGGAAACTGAACAACCTGCTCCTGAATGACTACTGGGTACATAACGAAATGAAGGCAGAAATAAAGATGTTCTTTGAAACCAACGAGAACAAAGACACAACATACCGGAATCTCTGGGACGCATTCAAAGCAGTGTGTAGAGGGAAATTTATAGCACTAATGGCACACAAGAGAAAGCAGGAAAGATCCAAAATTGACACCCTAACATCACAATTAAAAGAACTAGAAAAGCGAGAGCAAACACATTCTAAAGCTAGCAGAAGGCAAGAAATAACTAAAATCAGAGCAGAACTGAAGGAAATAGAGACACAAAAAACCCTGCAAAAAATTAATGAATCCAGGAGCTGGTTTTTTGAAAGGATCAACAAAATAGATAGACCGCTAGCAAGACTAATAAAGAAAAAAAGAGAGAAGAATCAAATAGACACAATAAAAAGTGATAAAGGGGATATCACCACTGATCCCACAGAAATACAAACTACCATCAGAGAATACTACAAACACCTCTACGCAAATAAACTAGAAAATCTAGAAGAAATGGATAAATTCCTCAACACATACACTCTCCCAAGACTAAACCAGGAAGAAGTTGAATCTCTGAATAGACCAATAACAGGATCTGAAATTGTGGCAATAATCAATAGCTTACCAACCAAAAAGAGTCCAGGACCAGATGGATTCACAGCTGAATTCTACCAGAGATACAAGGAGGAACTGGTACCATTCCTTCTGAAACTATTCCAATCAATAGAAAAAGAGGGAATCCTCCCTAACTCATTTTATGAGGCCAGCATCATTCTGATACCAAAGCCAGGCAGAGACACAACCAAAAAAGAGAATTTTAGACCAATATCCTTGATGAACATTGATGCAAAAATCCTCAATAAAATACTGGCAAAACGAATCCAGCAGCACATCAAAAAGCTTATCCACCATGATCAAGTGGGCTTCATCCCTGGGATGCAAGTCTGGTTCAATATACGCAAATCAATAAATGTAATCCAGCATATAAACAGAGCCAAAGACAAAAACCACATGATTATCTCAGTAGATGCAGAAAAGACCTTTGACAAAATTCAACAACCCTTCATGCTAAAAACTCTCAATAAATTAGGTATTGATGGGACGTATCTCAAAATAATAAGAGCTATCTATGACAAACCCACAGCCAATATCATACTGAATGGGCAAAAACTGGAAGCATTCCCTTTGAAAACTAGCACAAGACCGGGATGCCCTCTCTCACCACTCCTATTCAACATAGTGTTGGAAGTTCTGGCCAGGGCAATTAGGCAGGAGAAGGAAATAAAGGGTATTCAATTAGAAAAGAGGAAGTCAAATTGTCCCTGTTTGCAGATGACATGATTGTATATCTAGAAAACCCCATTGTCTCAGCCCCAAATCTCCTTAAGCTGATAAGCAAGTTCAGCAAAGTCTCAGGATACAAAATCAATGTACAAAAATCACAAGCACTCTTATACACCAACAACAAACAGAGAGCCAAATCATGAGTGAACTCCCATTCACAATTGCTTCAAAGAGAATAAAATACCTAGGAATCCAACTTACAAGGGATGTGAAGGACCTCTTCAAGGAGAACTACAAACCACTGCTCAAGGAAATAAAAGAGGATACAAACAAATGGAAGAACATTCCATGCTCATGGGTAGGAAGAATCAATATCATGAAAATGGCCATACTGCCCAAGGTAATTTACAGATTCAATGCCATCCCCATCAAGCTACCAATGCCTTTCTTCACAGAATTGGAAAAAACTACTTTAAAGTTCATATAGAACCAAAAAAGAGCCCGCATCGCCAAGTCAATCGTAAGCCAAAAGAACACAACTGGAGGCATCACACTACCAGACTTCAAACTATACTACAAGGCTACAGTAACCAAAACAGCATGGTACTGGTACCAAAACAGAGATATAGATCAATGGAACAGAACAGAGCCCTCAGAAATAATGCTGCATATCTACAACTATCTGATCTTTGACAAACCTGAGAAAAACAAGCAATGGGGAAAGGATTCCCTATTTAGTAAATGGTGCTGGGAAAACTGGCTAGCCATATGTCGAAAGCTGAAACTGGATCCTTTCCTTACACCTTATACAAAAATCAATTCGAGATGGATTAAAGACTTAAACGTTAGACCTAAAACCATAAAACCCTAGAAGAAAACCTAGGCATTACCATTCAGGACATAGGCATGGGCAAGGACTTCTTGTCTAAAACACCAAAAGCAATGGCAACAAAAGACAAAATTGACAAATGGGATCTAATTAAACTAAAGAGATTCTGCACAGCCAAAGAAACTACCATCAGAGTGAACAGGGAACCTACAAAATGGGAGAAAATTTTTGCAACCTACTCATCTGACAAAGGGCTAATATCCAGAATCTACAATGAACTCAAACAAATTTACAAGAAAAAAACAAACAACCCCATCAAAAAGTGGGCGAAGGACATGAACAGACACTTTTCAAAAGAAGACATTTATGCAGCCAAAAAACACATGAAAAAATGCTCATCATCACTGGCCATCAGAGAAATGCAAATCAAAAGCACAATGAGATACCATCTCACACCAGTTAGAATGGCAATCATTAAAAAGTCAGGAAACAACAGGTGCTGGAGAGGATATGGAGAAATAGGAACACTTTGACACTGTTGGTGGGACTGTAAACTAGTTCAACCATTGTGGAAGTCAGTGTGGCGATTCCTCAGGGATCTAGAACTAGAAATACCATTTGACCCAGCCATCCCATTACTGGGTATATACCCAAAGGACTATAAATCATGCTGCTATAAAGACACATGCACACGTATGTTTATTGCGGCATTATTCACAATAGCAAAGACTTGGAACCAACCCAAATGTCCAACAATGATAGACTGGATTAAGAAAATGTGGCACATATACCCCATGGAATACTATGCAGCCATAAAAAATGATGAGTTCATGTCTTTTGTAGGGACATGGATGAAATTGGAAATCATCATTCTCAGTAAACTATCGCAAGAACAAAAAACCAAACACCACATATTCTCACTCATAGGTGGGAATTGAACAATGAGATCACATGGACACAGGAAAGGGAACATCACACTCTGGGGACTGTTGTGGGGTAGGGGGAGGGGGGAGGGATGGCATTGGGAGATATACCTAATGCTAGATGATGAGTTAGTGGGTGCAGCGCACCAGCATGGCACATGTATACATATGTAACTAACCTGCACAATGTGCACATGTACCCTAAAACTTAAAGTATAATAATAATAAAAAAAGAAAATTAAAAAAAAAAATTTTATGATCCATTTTGGTCTTTACAATGATTTCTGTGTAATTATACGTTTATATAACATTACTGTTTTATACATTTGGTTTTTATTCTATATGTTTTACTTTATATCATTTTTTGTGTAAATTTTATAAATATAATAGATAGAACATTTATCATGAAATTATATAATGTTCCAGTACAGCAAATCAAATTTCTGTTAAGTTGGCACAAAAGTAATTGCAGTTTATGCATTAGAAGAATAATGGCAAAACTGCAATTACTTTTGCGCCAACCTAACACATAACATATATGTTTATTATTTTTACAGTGGCAGTGTAATACATCAAAACACAATGTACCAATGATTTGCCTAACCTTTACCTTTATCATAAACCTTTTCAGATATTTCTAAAACTCTACATTTATAAATAGTATGCAATGTATAATTTAAGTTTACTTAATATTATTTTTCTAGGATAGATTAAAAAGTATATGATTACTGAACCTAAAGAGACAAGACATTTTGAGGGTTTTTGATAAGGCATAAAGCTACTTCCCAAAATTTGTTTTATCAATTTGCAGATAAAGAAACAATTGTTTTATTGTTCTCCTCCCATCTGTGGGCATTTACACTTCATTATTTTTCTTACTTTATATATTAACATCTGATAATTTTTATTGATATTTGTAAACCGGCCATTTTTTAAAGAAGCAAACTTTTTCTTTGACGATATGTTTAGGTTTTGTCACGATGTTTAGATTTTGCCACAAAATATGTTTAGAGCCCCAAACTAGATATTTCAGAAATAAATTATCTTCAATATTCTAGTGAATTTACTTGTGACTCAAGTAGAAAGATTCCATACCATGTCACAACCTTTCATTCACAGACGTGGGAAAAATTAACAGCATTAGAAATTAAACAAACAGTTAACTTGGTCCCAACTAGGAAATAGCATGGTAGTGACAGTTGATGATCAGTGAAATGTTGATCTTTGACCCTTGAGCCCCATAAAATTTCATCCTCTTGTCTCTCAGCTGCCTTATAATTATAGTGAATGCTTCCAGTTTTCACAGCTCTTGCTTGGTAACTAACTGTGTGTCTAGGCCTGATTTATTTTAATTCCCATGTCAGTTGCTAAGTTGCAGTTCATTCCAAAGGGGCCTTAAATCACCATTTTTTCATTGTTGTTGTTGTTGTTTTCTTTTGTTAGCTACAAGCAAGAAGATCCTGGATCATGCCAGAGGTTTAAAAGAAGAAGTGAAGTTCAACAAGTTCATGTCATATTTTAACATGTTCCAGAATTTCTCACAGGTCTACCAAAGTAAGTGGTTGGTGCATTAACTCCTTTTGGTCCTGCTTTTGATTTTGGATAATTTTTTTTCCCTAGACACATAGGCATTTTGGCTGTGAGTACAAACAATAAAGTGAACTTAGAATTTTCTTCAAGTCTTAATGTTAACAGAAATGTTTTAGCCAATACTATGTAGAGCTTCTAGAGGAACAAACTCTTTAAATGCTGTGTAACTTGACAGATGCTAGCAGCTATTTTCCCCAAGGGTAGAGGAGGGAACCTGGGTGATTGGAGGTTGAAGGTAAAAGGTACACTGAAGATTATTCTGACATTAGTTTACTCTGAACTAATCACATCCAGGTGGCTCCGAATTATTGCTCACAGCCCAAATGTCACCAAAGTTATGGCTCTAGCACTCACTTTGATGTTAAAGGGTAGAGTTGATCCATTCCAGTACTCTTGCTTTAGCCCCTTAGACCCAGAATAAATTATCTGTATTTGTCTTAGAAAAGTAAACATTAAAAAAATTCTGAATCTGCACATGTCATTGACACTAGAATACCTATAAATCAGTCTCTGGTGAAATCATGACAAAATGGTTTCAGCTCTCTGTGCTCCATTTGTCATTTGGCCAGATGCCTAGGCTAAAATATTTTTCTCCTACACACTTTTTTCTTTCAAGTATTAAAGATTGGTCATTTTAATAATGTGTAGAAACTTACGAAATGCAGAGACAAGTGAAATGTTCTTTTTTATATGAGGTTTTAGATATATACTTTAGTCAGGGAGTTATTACACATTGCATTTAAAAAAAAAGCTCAAGAGAAATTCGGGTTGTCTTCTGAGAACACTGCTTGATAATGGCGTGAAGGTAAATACATTAGAATGCAATCTGTAAAAGTGAGTTAATGACTATTGATAGGAAATATGTTGATATGTCAGGTGTGACAATAACACTTAATAACAAAAGAAACATGATTAAACTATTGTTTATCTGAGCATTTAGTCTCTGATGAAATTGATTTATGTCTAAAAACGTTTCAGTATTGTAAAGTAGTAAGTAATAAGAAGGGAGGATTAATGACAGGAGAGGAAGATACATCCTAGGGAATATCGTCTGTTTAAGTATTTCGTAAATGTGTCACTGAAATGCTAATGATAAGCCCTACTCAGGATAAAGTCTCAACATCTTTTCATAAAAAGGTAGATATATTTTAAGGGACTGTCAATAAATAGGTCAAAATTATTTCCTTGAATGAAAGCTGAGATCATCTTTCTTCCTCTAAGTTACTGTCTAGAGCTAGAAAGAGAGGAGCAAAGACCAGAAATCAGGTGAAGAGGAAGCATGCTGGAGTCAAACTGCTGTGGTTTGAAATTTGCCTCCTCTGATTTCTGGTTCTGCTACTCTGGTCTTGTTGTTTTGCCTCTCAAAATTCTGTTTTCTCATCTAGAAAAAAGGCAAGCTAATCATTGTGTACAATAAGTGCTATTTATGAGAAACTATGGATCAATGAATTGAATATATTTATACTTTAAAAAGTCACCCTCAGGTTACAAACAAGGCTTCAGTTGAAGGAAAATATAATCCTATTTTTGCTCCAAAAGTAGAGGACTCTAAATAGTTATCAAAAAGCTTTGGTTCCAGATAAGTTTCAGAAATAAGCAGGGAAAGCCCTCTAGAGTTAAGATTTTTGAAGTGTGTAGATTTTCACACTAAGTGGGTCAATGAAGATGACAAATAGGCTCACAGCAGCTCTGATCACGTTTCACATCAAATGAGTTTGTTAAAAATCAAGCAAAACTGTGGCTTTTAGAAGTTGATGGATTTCCAAATTTTCCATAAAAAATTGTAGACATATATGTTATGGGGAGAGTATGGAGTCAGAAGAGTCAAGCCAGCAAAGAGAAAAGTTATTTAATTATCCCAAATAAACCAATCCATGCACAATTAGTTCATAATGCTTGAAAACTTATGAAGTGCAGGGACAAGTGAAATGTTCTTTTTATATGAGGTTTTAGAGATATACTTTAGTCAGGAAATCAATCCACATTTCATTTTTATGAAATGTGTACAAATTGCATACATTATGTTAGTTTAAGCTTCATGATAGTCTACTTAAATTATTTTGGAGAATTCTTAGAAATGATGACAGTCCACATTACTGAGTAATTATCGAGTCAAGGCAATAATCTTTGCTCTGAATGAACAAAGTTAACTTTCTGAGGTTTTGCTTGAGCTTGATTTATTGGATAACTCTCCCATCTTCTGTCATTTCTTATTAGTTAGAGAGAATTGTCACAAGAAATGTTACCGGCCACTTTAGAAAATCATCGTGGGGTATATGTCTCAGTAAGCAGAGAACGATGGCTGAGCACTAGTTTCTGGTCATTGTCAAATCTTAAACTAAGAAGATGGTAAAATCAAAATTCATTTTTTGAGATTGTCCCTTGCCAGTGTTACACTATGACTGTGTAAGATAAGTATGGTATGGTATGATATGTATTGACAACTGTATCATTTGCTCTATATTCAAAGATTTGAGTATAATTATATGACTAACAGAATCCATTTTGGCAGAATGATATAATAGTATAATTAAACTTCAGAAACCAAACCTAATCCTCAAATAAGAGAAGCTTGTCTTCTCTGAAGTTTCCTGGCATACATTTTAAAATAAAAGCCCACATTGGAGAAGACATTCAAGTAGAAGACACTGATAAACTATAAATATTTGTTAGTTACAACTGATAGTCAATAAAAAATTAATGATTATTTTATTCGAAATATTTAGCTTTAATTCTACATTCTTTGCTGAAAGCCTGAACTAACTTGGGTTACTGTTCAAGGGTTTTCACAGTATTCAAGTACTCTGATGAGCTATCTATTCTCGCATATTGCTTACAAATTCCTACTTTTAATCCTCCATTCTTTCACTCACTCTATGTCTGCTCTTTTAATGCTCTTCTTGCCACTTACAAGTGGGTAAAGTTCTCCTTTCCATTAAGTTTCATGTAAACAGGCTGGGCACAGTGGCTCATGCCTGTAATCTCAGCCCTAGGGATGCCGATGCTGGCGGATCACCTGAGCTCAGCAGTTCGAGACCAGCCTGGGCAACATGGTGAAACCCTGTCTCTAAAAAAAATTAGCCAGGCATGGTGGTGCATGCCTGCAGTCCCAACTGCTTTGGGAGGCTGACATGGAATGATCACCTGGGCCTGGGAGGTTAAGGCTGCAATGAACTGAGATCGTGCCACTGCACTCTAGCCTAGATGACAAAGTGAGACTCTGTCTCAAAACAAAACAAAACAAAAAAAAGTTTCATTTAAAAAATGAAAAAAAAAGAAGGCTTAGAAAACATTTTAGGAAATAGAAAATAGAGATAATCTTTAAATGAAACTTTTTTTTTGAGACACTATTGCTTTGTTACCAGGCTGGAGTGCAGTGGCATGATCTCAGCTCACTGCCACCTCTGCCTCCTGGGTTCAAGCAATTCTCCTGTCTCAGCCTCCCAAGTAGCTGGGACTACAGACACGTGCCACCACGCCCAGCTAATTTTTGTATTTTTAGTAGAGGCAGGGTTTCACCATGTTGGCTAGGATGCTCTTGATCTCTTGACCTCGTGATTGGCCCTCCTTGGCCTCCCAAAGTGCTGGGATTACAGGCGTGAGCCACCATGCCCGACCTTTCTAAGCTTTCTCTCTCTCGCAAAGTCTTGGAATTAAACTTACCCTAGAAGTTATTCACTACAAATGAGGATTTCATAGCTTGTATGTGAAAATACCTTATATACGTTTCCATATCTATTTGTGCTTGTCTATATTTCTCAGTAGATTGTGTTATCCTTATCCCTATCCTCAAAAGTTTTTATTTGGTACTGGGATTGTTATAGTGTTGGCAAACACCTATAATAGACTGCTCAGAGGTGCAAACAATTGTTCATTAAATATGTTGTTCAATTGTTATATTAGATCAATTTCTAAAAAACTGTTAAGAGATTCTGTAGCCCATGTGAATAAGATGAAACCTCAAATGAGAAAAGTCAGAAGAATGTTGTAAAAATATATATTATAGAAAACAAAGAGCCTTTTGACAATGGAGGAGATCTCCTATTCAACTGTTGGCAATATCACATTTGTGCTACACACCATGTTGAGTTCCCGTTATAGAAGTCAGAAAATGGAATTAAGGGATTTCATGAAAGAAGCAGCTAAGCCAGGCACAAGAGAGTAAGAGGATGCCTCTAAACTGACACTTGCAAAGTGAGGAGTAAAAAGAGGAAAGAGAGATTAGGGCTGGTGTGTCTGTAGGGAATGTCTCTGTCCTGTTATTGCTTCGTCATAGTCTCATGTAACCTACCCAGTTTCTAGCTTAGCCAGTGATATTTTGTGAAGTACCTATTCAAATTAGTTTTGGATATAAATGAGATAATATATGTATTGAATTATCCTTCCCACCAATTTTCTGACATGTAAATCCTAACCTCAAATCAATAAGATTACATATATAATATATAATAAGTATTATCTCTCTATATATACTTTTTTTTCTTTTTTTTCTCTCTATTGCCCAGGCTGCAGTGCAGTGACATGATCTTGGCTCACTGCAACCCCTGCCTCCTAAGTTCAAGCGATTTTCTTGCCTCAGCCTTCCAAGTAGCTGGGATTACAGGCATGCACCACCACACCTGGCTAATTTTTGTATTTTTAGTACAGACGGGGTTTCACCATGTTGGCCAGGCTGGTCTCAAACTCCTGACCTCAAGTGATCCACCCGCCTCCACCTCCCAAAGTAGGGTGCGATTACAGACGTGAGCTACTGCGTGAGTGAAGAGACATAGTTACATGTAATGTAATATGTAATACTTTAAGAGATTTATACATTCCTGAAAATTTTGTTTCACGTTGGTTTTGCCTAATGCCATGAGTTAAACACTCAGCCTTCTTAAACTTTGAAAGGGGAACAATTTATTCTCCCCTTTCCTTATCCTCAAAAGTTTGTATTTGGTACTGGGCTTGTTATAGTGTTGGCAAACAAATAGCAGAAAACTAAAGTGATATTTACTATTAGAGTCCAGAATAAGAATCTTCGTAATGTTCTCTCCATATCTAAGCGTATGGTTTTTATGGTGCTAGAGAGGCATCATTTCTAAGTGGGGAATTCCTCCCATAGTGTTTTCACTGCTGCAGGCTGGTGGAGAAGAATGAGGACCCAGAAAAACTTGGATTCATCTTATTGCAAGGATGTTGGATCCTTTGCATATCTTTCATATCCTTTGCATATATGTTTACTCTAATGGACTTAGGGAATGGGGTAATGAAAGTGTTTAGCTTATGGGGTCAGTTTATTGGATTAAATGTGATAATGGATGTAAGGTGGTTATCACAAGGGCTTGCATATATCAAGTGTCCAGGATACTAGCCATTGCTCCTACAAATGCACAAATGCGTCATCCTGTCTTTTTTCTTATTTTCATATTTTTTTTTACTGAGAATATTTTGCTTCAGAGTAAAAGTACAGAATAAATTTAAAAAGTGGGAGAAAGAACTTGAACGGTCTAATGCTTTGAGAATTGCTAACTATCATTATGTACATGATGGGATAGGTGAAGCAGGTTATAAAACATTTGAACTCATTCCAGCACTGGTGACCCTTTCTCAAAGCCAGATGTTTAAATGACTGCTCAATGGAGATATGTGTGATTATAAATATGTCCCATCTGCTTCTACCGTCTGCCTGCTCTTGAAAGGTATAAAATCACCTACTGCATGTGGCGGCGGCAGCAGTCTCCATTCCAAACCACAGAAATATTAAAAGATAACCAGAGACCTTTCTATTGGCAAAGCCTTTCAACATGCACCTAAAGGGAATAAATGAAGGTCAAGGCAATTTGTTGTTAAGGTGTTGGATAGAAGTACTATGGGAAATATTTTATTATTTAATTGAGACATGTAAATCTGGATAATCATAAAGAAAAGTGAGGATTCATTTAAATATTCAACTCTAGACACACGAAGGCATTTTGTAATGCTGAATGGACCACATAATTATTTTCGTTAAATATGCTGTTAGCTGCAAGTATTTTACTGTGTTAGGGAAGTGCAATCATAGAGTTTCATTATGCAAAACTAATAGTAGTATTAATAGCAATTTTCTATGTATGTTTTGCAGTTCGTCTGATTTCCCTTATTCTGTATTTTAGCACCCAAGTTTTTATGGTTATTTCTTTCACATACTTTGCACTGTGTAATGACTTTATTATGTATTTACTTGTCATCCGCCTTCTGCTTCATTAGACAATGTTCTCTAGGAAGGCAGGGACATTATTTCTCTTATCTCTTTACATGCAGTACCCAGAAAAATGATTGGCATACAGTAGACACTCAATAAATAGTGCAGAACAATGTGTTAAAAATTAATAAAGTTCATTTATATTGTCTAAAATCATTCCATGTGATATATTGGATACACTTCACCAAATATCAGCAGGAAAATAATTCCAGACTTCCAGGTAGTTTAATGTCCTGGTTTCTTCTTCAGCATAAGGCCATATTGAATATATTTACACATACATCCTTGGGCTAAAATAAAAGAAAGACATCAGGGAAGTAGCACATATGGAGTATATACTGCAGACTTAAATGAGTGCTAGATATTCTCTTAATTTAAGGAGAATACACATTGAGGTAAATCTATGAACATCAGAAAGCAATCACCAGAGATAGGTAGGTAGATAGATGGATAGATAGATAATGAAAACATCCTTCCAACTTAAAATCTGAACTTCTTTTAACAGGGGACATGATGTGGATTTAGATGAACTAATCCTTAATGTTTGCTATCAGTTACAAGCTACTTGATTTTAAGTAAGCTGTTTGGCCTCAGTTAACATCAACTTTTCATCTATCAATTAAAATAAAATGGCACTTGAATTTTGTTAGCATCAAATGACACATGAAACGTGAAAGCAATTTGTAAACTGTAAAGTAGTAGCCCATTTGTAAACTAAGTTTGTAAACTAAAGTAGTAGTAGTAGATGGATTTTGTGCTCTTAATTGTTAGACTTGCTAAAAGACTTTTGATGACTTAATTTTCAGAAATATAATAATGATTTGATGCAAAAATAGAAAAGTTAAATATTGACTGAAGGGAAGAGATGAAATAATCTAATGTATGAGGCCAAAAATGGAAATGGAAATGTAACTACTTATATTACTTCATAATTATATGTTTCATTTATAGACATGTGGATGAACCATAACAGCTAATATGTGTCTCTTAATATTGATGTTTCTTTTATCAGTTTAATATTTTTATTGAATTAAAAGATAACTTCTTATTCCCTAGTATAATTAGATAACTGTCTTACCCATTCTTCCTTTCTTAATATCCAATATTTACAATACTTCTCTAACTAAACTATACTTAACTATACATAAGAGTCACCTGGAGAAGTGATTTTGCCACAGATTTCTGGGTCCTATGTCTACAGATTGTAATGCAGTGGGGGCTGCAATGGGGAGCCTGAGTCTTTGCACTTCTAACAAGCTCCCAGATGATACAGATGCTAATGGCTCATTAAAGCATTGTTCTATACATGAACCAGTATAAGTGATTTCCTCAGTAATTAACAGGAAAGAAAGGTATTTAAAATGGGTTATAACCATGTTTTTATTGAGACTTCCAAAATTTTCAAGAAAACATTTTTAGCATGAAAATAGGAAAATTCTATTTTGAGGTGCAGTTCCTCAGAAATAAAACCTTGAGACAGAGATTCGCATACAGGGATATTAATGGAGAGTATTCTTATGAATGACACCGTTAAGAGTTTGAGAGAAACAGGATTGGTCAGAGTGAGAATGAAGAAGTGTGGTGCAGTTGATAGCACACAGCCAATTTCACAGGCAACGCTGGAGGAACTACACCTTTGGGGAGTTGTTGCTATTTGAAGACAGGCTTTTTTCTCCTCACATTAACCGATAATTTGTTGAAGGCAATTATTAATTGAAGAGGGAATGTAATATCAGGTGAAACATTATTCTTCGGGGGAGGAGATGAGAGCAATTCTTGGAGGGGGATTCAGCTCTGAGCCCTCAGAAGTCAACACTTCTGGCAGTTTGGGATATGACTGCTTCGTAGGCAAGAGGGGAAATTGGTATTCATGATTCAATCCACTAAAGATTGTCCATTTAATATGTTGAATTAGTTCAGTTTCACTGAGAATGAGATACTGAAGTTTATCCTTCAATTGTAGATTACTTAGATAAAAACATATATTATTTTCAATCTGAAATATTTACAATTCTTGAGTCAGCAAAAGTAAACCAGAGGCTGGGTGCAGTGGCTTATGCCTGTAATCCCAGCACTTTGGGAGGCCGAGGCGGGCAGATCACGAGGTCAAGAGATCAAGACCATCCCATCCTGGCCAGCATGGTGAAACCATGTCTCTACAAAAAATACAAAAATGAGCTGCGTGTGGTGGTGCATGCCTGTAGACCCAGCTACTCAGGAGGCTGAGGCAGGAGAATCACTTGAACCCAGAGGCAGAGGTTGCAGTGAGCTGAGATCCTGCCACTGCACTCTAGCCTGAGCAACAGAGCAAGATTCTGTCTCAAAAAAAATAATAAAATAAATGTAAACCAGAAACTGCTATAAGTGTGTACTACCCACATTGCAATTTTTTTTTGTTTCCTGCTTTTGAATGAACTAGCAATAGCGTTTCAGAACTTTAGTTTCAAAACTGTCAATATAAATGTTGTGAAATGAAAATGCTGTGGATAAAATACTCTGAACTATTTCACCTTTTCATAAAAGCAATTTAGTAATTGATTTGGCCTGGAATTATAACATTTGCTCTAACCTACTACACAAACCCAACAAACACATTTATTAACTATCAATCAAGTAAGATTCTTTAGACAATTAATTTGGGTGAAATAATTAGACTTGCCAAATTATGTTATTCAAGTATACTATAATATTCTTATTGACATCAGAGTAGTTTGTGTAAATTGTCTAGCCCACACCTTTATTTGATAGATTAATCAACTAGGGTTTAGGTGTTCATTATCATTCACTCTTTCAACAAGTATTGATGGAGCCTCTGCAATGTACCAGGCAGGTAACTGGATGCAAATAATAAAATAGAGAATAAAATAAAGCTTGTTTTATGTTCATGCAGTTTAAAGTTTTAAGGGGTGTCTAATTAAATCAAAGAACCAAATCAAATAAAGAAAATAATTCAAAATAATCACAATGGAATCAGGAAATTATGATTATGAGAACAAGAATGTGGACTCATTTTTGGAGGTCTCTTTAAGACCTGCAAAAGAAGCAGGGAAATCCACAAAAGAGCGGAAGAGTGTTCCTGGCAGAGACCAGCTACCCGTTTAAACAAAGTGAAGGACAGACAGTCCATTGAGTTATATGGAGAGTTGAATGTTACGACGTTGTAAGGGTAGCAGGAACTAGTCCCTGGGACTAGTATTGCCCGGTATGTTAGGAGGCTGGATTTAGATATTATTCTAATTATGATGGGAAGTCATTTAAAATGCTGTAACTTAGAAGTGGGCAGGAAAAAAATAACTTGGCTCAAAGGAAGTAAAGCTTTTTGGAAGCTGGATATCCACTTGATTATTGGGAGTGTGGGTGAGTGTTGAGGGTCACATTGGGGAAAAGCACGTAGGGCCTTGCTGCAGTTGCCTATGTGTTTATTTAGGTACCAAACCTCAAAAGACATTTTCATTTGTGTTGTAAACATATTAGAGTTTATTACACACTTCAGTACACCTTATACTTTTCAAGGTTTTATGCTTCCAAAAGTGACAAAGTTTCTTCCATTTGTAGAACTCCTTTTAGTCTGCATTTTTAAACTGGTAGTCTGCTAAGGATTCTATTTTTCTGTAAATATATATGTCATCTTCATTTTTGGATATTTTTACTAGAATTTTATAATTCTATATTTTCACTTTTGCTCTTTTCATATTCTAAATAAGTTATTCCATCATCTTCTGGCTTTCAACTATTTTGTTTATAAATAACCTTAATATCATTATTGCTCTTTTGAAGGTAATCACTTTTTCTCTGACTGATTTTAAGATTTTTGGATTTTTACAGTTTGATTATGATGTACTACTGAGTCCAATGTTGTTCTTTCTTGAATATGTGGGTTAATATATTTCATTACTTTGAGAAATTTATCAGCCACTATTCTTTCAAATATTGCTTCTGTTTCATTTCTTTCTTCTCTCCTCTGGGACTCTATGCATCTGTTATGCCTCTTATAATCTGATGTGATTTTTTTTTCCTTTTCATCCTTTTTATTTCATCCTCTCTACTTCAGTTTATTTTTTATTAAACTATCTACAAGTATACTAATCTTAGTTTTTGTTCTGTCCAGACAATGACAAAATCATCAAATGAACGTAAAAGTTAAGATTTTGTATTTTTAAATTATAGGATATGTATTTCATTTTTTCTACAGTTTTCAAATTGATTGAAATGCTCCCTAACATCTATTTCTCTGTCTTTTTTTCTGTGTATATGTATTTATGGTAGACTCATCTGGATTACAGGAAGGTACTTAGACCATAAATGTTACTTGGGGAAAGAGACTAACTCAGGAAGCAGTTCATGTCTCTCTTGGTTACACTCACTCCGTAATATCTTAGTAATATATGCTCATTTAATAGGATAGTAGGGGGAGGGGTGGGAGGAAGCCAATACTATCAGTGCTTCTTAATTCTATCAGACAATTAGAATCATCTAGGGTGGGAAAGGAGAAGAAGACTTTAAACAATTCTCAGTGCTTGGCTATTGCTGCATATTAATTACATCATATCTTCGTAGGTGAGGAATGGTCATTAGAATTTTTAAAGTTCTCCAGGTGATTGTGATATCTACCCAGGGTTGGCCTGGTTAATAGTCATTGACTTAACTGTTTTACTTCATTGTACTCCCCCTCCTGAGCATTTTCCCTTAATTGCACTGAGATCCCTGAGGAGAATTTGAAAAAAAAAGAAAAAAGAAGTCAAATGAACAGAGAAACTTAATTGTACAATTTTTAGAAAATTTCCATAGGCATGAAATGTATGTTTTCCAAAAGTAAAGCATACATTCATGCAAGTATTAAGGAGATTACTGTTACCATGCTTCACCACTAAAAAAGTACTACGTAAACAAATATTTTTAGAAGATCTTATAAAGAAAGACAAAAAGGAATCAAAATTAAGTAAAATTAATCCTTGTGGTGTTAGAATTATATTAAATGAAGTTATTTTACAGTATTTTGAAAGCAGCACTAAATAAAATGAGAAACATTATAATTTGTAATGTTCTTTCCATATACTGAGATTGTTTGCTTTTAAATTTGGTCACATTGTCATGAGTTAATGACCTGTATGCTATGAAATCAAGTGGATAATATTTTAGGTATCAGCATTTTTTATCTATCATTGGCATTCAATCTTATTATATAATAATACTTCCTTGAAATAGTCAACTGTGACTCTGTGATTGTATACATCTTGGTTTTCATTCTATTTCTCTATTCTCTATTCGATTTTCATTTTTTGCTCAACTCTACCATTAGGACTTAAAATATTTAAATTTTGTAGGTACTATTTTTGTTTTATGTTGTTGCTGTTTTTGTCACATGGCCTCATTTACCCTCTGCAGCCTGTAATTTACAAAGGTATTTCTCCACTCCAAGTATTCTCTCTGAATTTTCAACCCATGTATCCACTTGCTTGCTTAAAACCCTTTTTTGGATGTTTCCATGCAGCTCAAATGCAACATTTCCAAATAACCATTAATAGTCTTCGCCTCAAATCTGTGAATGGTATCCTATGAAGTTGTGCAATATGATATCTTCAGATCCCCCATCTCTGAATGTTCCCACCTGTGTGTGCAGCAAAGAGCCAAAGTTTAATCTTTGACATTTTCTTTCTTTCTCCCACATTCCATTAGTTATTGTTCTGTCCCTGTATCATATGTTTTCGTTGCCCTCTATACCTACCTTACATAAAACTTAATAGAGCATATAACTAATTATGTATTTTCTTGATGATCTAATCAACAATAAACTTTCTCAGTAGTCTAAATTCTTCATGAAATCATAGACTATATTTTACTCACTATTTTAGCCCTAGTATATAGCAATATTGTTATATGTTAGGTGCTTAATATATAATTTTCCAAGGTATTAATTAACTAATTATATAAATAAATTAAAAACATTTTATGAGAAAGTTTCTCAAATCCTTTTAAGATTATTTGAATATATTCAAGTCTGAATATTTCAAGGTTTTTAAAAAATACTACAACACTTATTTGAGTAATCACTAATAAACAAATATTCAGTTTAATGAGTTCAAATCTATGCCACGTAAGTGAGAAATAGACCAATTAAATAATAAAACTCCTCATTTTAAATATTTTAATGTAGCAACAAATACTGAGTGGTGCTTAGAGACAATGCACAGTCTTAGAAATTAAACACATTTAATAAATACCTGTTAAACAAAGACACAAATAAAATAATGAATAGCATTTTTTCATATAGATCAAAGAAAATGTGAACCCAATTTCTGATCTGATCATTTTATGTAACACATTATCTATGAATATTTCCAATACATTATCTTGACCAATAAGATTAGGGAAGTCGGAAAGAATTCTATCACATTCTTTCCTTGTTCATATTATTCTGCTTAAGTTTTTAAAACTCTAAATAACATAGCATGTAAATAGCATTCTAATGTTGAACATAATCTGCCATAGCATGTTTTGAGCACATTGAAGCTTTATTTGGACAACTTTGATGAAAACAGTTCTGAATTCATCTAAGCAATATAAGTATTAGAACATAGTACAACTTATTTTTTTCTCAATCTTTCTTTCACTTCCATTTAGCTCAAAAACCCATAAGCAGAGAGCAAATTTATAGATTATTGTATTTGTAACAAAATGATAATCATATGCTAAAGGAAATGTCATTTATTAAAAGACAAGTACAGATACCTGCTCAGCTCTTTGTATGAATATCAGAAGACTCTTTGACATCTTCCGTCCTGGTTGACGGGGAATATGTTTGCATTTAAATCACTATGTAAGTTTTGACTTGCAATATGAAGAGAAGCTGTGATACACTGGAAAGGCATTTTATACAACCATTTTTAATCACAGATTTTCTAACCGTGTCTGACACATGGTAGGCATGTTTTATATCAAATCTCTATATTTATATGTATATATCTCTATTTATGTCAATATTTATATTCATATGTATTTAATGAGCAAATATATTCTTACTGAAATGATATTTAAAACATAACTATAACTTCTAGTAAATTACAAATGGATTATAATTAAATCCTTGCCAACATTATAACTGGATTTAAAGCAAATGAACACCAAAAATACTACAATATCAGAAGGAAAAAGTTCTGCATTCTTTCAAGAGAGCAAATCCTACAAAATGTTTTATTTTAAGGTATTGTGATTATAGTCTTGGACAAAAGTGTTGTAATTAGGCATATAAAATAAGCAACTCTTTATGGAAGTGTATGCAATGTACCAGCAGGAGAAATAACTCTAGCTGAATAACAAATACCAAGAGCTGGTTTTCAATCATCAGCAAGGTCTCTTTTGTGCTCTCTGCAATCAACAGAATAAATTTCTGAGCTTAGAATCATGGGACCACTGCCCAGAATTGAAAGTGCAACTGTGATCATGAATGTTACTTATTTCATAAAGAAATCAAATTTCCTCCCTCACTCTTATTAACAACCAGCTGTAGGCATTTAGACTCCAGGAGCTGGCATAATATTCTTAGAAACAAATTGAAAACTAAATGCTCCATTTTATTAACGTAAAGGACATCAAACCTATTAATATGTGTATAACCAAATGAGCATTTCAACAAGTATGTCAACAATTTGGTTTTGCTTTTATATTAAAAGTGCCAGTATGGCACAATGATATATAACCTGGCATAAGATGATTTGCCCCTGGGAAATAAAGTTCATAAAAGATATAATTAGGCTCATTCTGTTTACTTCCAAATTAGCCTATGCTATAATGAGGCCAGTAGAAATTAGCAAATCTGTGGCCTTAGATTCACTCCTAGTCGGGTCACCAACTTTGGGTGACTTTGGATATGTCACTAAAGACTTTGGACTTCTGTGTCATTATTGATAGATAGAAATAGGTTTCAAAACCCTCTCTAGTTTACAGAATAATTTGAGAGAGGATCAAATAGTTTAATAAAGGACTTTCAGGTTAATGTGATTAGCCACTGCATCTGATTAATTTTCTACCATTTTACAATTGAAGTGTACATTATAATACTTAACTGTTTTCTAAGATAGCCGTGAGCATTTTAGATCCTTACCCACCTGAATTTCCAATGGTTGCCATTTGTGTCAATGTGCATTTAAAGGCTACACATCTAATAATGCAGTATATCCCAGGACAGAAATAGACCAATTACAGTGAATTGCAATTTGAGCTGTGAACCAAGTAATTAGAAGTGGTGGTGACAGGAAGGCAGTGGGTCTGGGGTATCTATGTAACGATGAAGGAATTCCCAGGAAAATCAGCCAAAAAGATTTAATTAATGAAGGTGCATGCCTACTATGGAGAACTTACCTGTATGTAGCATATGTATGTGTGTGTGCGTGTGTGTAAAATTTTTGAGAATTAGGATTGAATTTTTAAAAGAATGCACAAGGTGGAATGAAATAATACAAAATTATCCAGAATTTAATATCTGTACTTGAAAATTGATGTTTATCAGGCTCAACGGAATTTGAATAGACAAACTCTTAAATATAAGTTCTGTTAAATATTTAAGTTTCAAGAAAAAGAAAAAAAATGCCCTGATTATTTCAGTTCTGAAAATTATCCTGAGGAAATATTTGATGGCATACATAAAAATTTACATATGTATATGATTATCTCAGAATGTGTGTAATAACTAAAAAGAAACCAAAAGCACCACAACAGAAAAGATAAAGATTTAATTATCTTATACTATAAAAATACATACATGCAGACACACATACACACTCATTATGCTTCCACAGAATATATTCACCATATAGCTGAAAAAAATTACTAGTAGTGAGTATGTTAATAGGTATATATATATCAGAAAAATTAAATTATCAATTTTTTCTTTGTACAGTTTATATTTTTAACTTGATATATATTGCTTTGGTGATATCAACATAAAACTTCTAGTGGTGAAATATTTTATAAAGTATTTGGATTAAAATAATTTTTGTTTAATTCAGTGGGGATTGCATATGTTTAAAGGAATTATTAAAACATAAATCTAGATAGCAGGTAAAAATGGAAAAAATAAAACAAAGAAAATGCAGATAAATATACTGTTGGCCTTAAGAGAAAAGACTTTGCTTATAATATTGGTAAATAAAAATTTTATAAATCAATGTTGTTATAGGATGATCTCCCTTTTATACTGTTGGTGCAACTATTAGCATTTCTGGAAAGTGATTTGTATATAAACACTAAAAAGTCATTACATTTGGCCTAGTCGTTCTATCTCTAGAGATTTAAGGTAAGAATATGATCATAGATTTGCATAAATATTTATATATAAGAAGGTTCACTATGGAAACAGTATAACATTTCAATATACAGAAATGGTTGTATTAATTTCTCTCTATTCATAACAGAAAATGTTATAGAAATTAAATTATTGTTGATATTTCTTTCAAAGAGTGACATAAAATATTTGTCATATAATGAAAGTATAGGGCGAAAATCTGAATAAACCACACGGTCAAATCCCAATTTTTTTCTTTAATATTTCATATGACATTTCATCAGAGAAACAGAACCACCTTGTGTAAAATAAATAAGGAATTTGCCATAGGGGTCAATCCTTATACAGTTGTGGAAGCTGGCAGAGAAGTCTAAGCGAAACCGTTGACCCTGAGTCTGATGATGAGCCCAAAGTCATTATTACAGGTCAGCGGGACTGGCAGTCAGAAAAAAAAAACAACAAAACTGGATGCAAATTGAGGGAGAATTAGGACAAATGAAACAAAATGCACAAACTGGAACTTAGGAAAACAAATAGAAACCTATATCTGTCTCTTAGGCATGACACAGATGACATGCAGGAGAATGTGGAATCTTTTGCTATGATGATGCACACACTCTTGGCCCAGGGACTCAACAAGCTGAAGGAGAAAATCTGGTGGGATCAGCGGGCAGATCAGCAGCAAAGTGTGAGCCCTCATTGTGCTGTGGGCCCTTGCCCTTCCTCCAGATAATCCTTTATCTGCCTTGTCACTTATGCCTTCCAGTTTTGCTGCAATCTCTCTGTGGTCAAACCTAATTTGGAATCGTGCAAAGAAAGAAATTCCGGAACAGGTAGTTCCAGCTAGGTGGAGTGAGCATGGTATGAAGTGTTCAGAGCTGCATATGCATGCATTTAAATGCACATGATAATGAGATTAAGTAACAGGCAAAAATAAATCAATAGGTATTTCTTCTGGTGGGATGATAGATAGTAGTTTTATACTTTGTATATAGCTTCCTACTTTTAGAGCATTTATTTTGTTCTAATCAGAATGAAATAATCTTTGAAAGAAGTTGAATATGTGAATCTATGAATAACTAGATGATGGTAATTCATAAATGTATTAAACAAAACTAGAGCTAAAAGAATTTCTGTGAGATAAAAAATATCAAAACATGTTAAAAGTGAAAACTCTGGATATCAACAATTGTGACATAGAGGTGATATTCTAATAAATAAACTCATAAATAAACAATATATGAATGGCTCAGTGATAAAGACAAGTAAAAATAGAAAATACATTGAAGACATACAAATAAACAAGTATTAAATTAGGCTCAATACTAATCAAAATAATTAAAACAGGATTTTGAAAAATGAATCAAATTATAAACTCTCTAAAACAAAAAATGGTTCCCATTAATGAGAATTTGATTAAATGAAACATTCTCAGTCACTGCTGGTAAAAGCAAATTTGCTGTAATTGTTTAAAGAAATACAAGAAGTTATGTATAGCCAGATGTAAGACAGTTTTATATTATTGACAAAATCTCTTCCAAGGATCTCTGTTAAGGAAATTTTCAGAATTTCAGATATTTTCCTAACTTGCCAGGGAAAAAAATAATTTCTTTATTGACTTTCATAAGTATAGTAAAAGAAAGAAAACCTTCAGCTTAATGTAATCTGAGATGCATTTTTAGCTAAGCTACTGGGAAATTTGATATAATGAATAATGTGGAAGGACACTTAGATGCTTCATAATCCAATAAACTCATTTTAAAGTGGGAAATTGGGACTGAGCTCTCTATAAATTTATATTTAAAGCACTGTCCAAATAGAGAGTTCAAGATCAACCCAAGAAAAGGGTCACCGCGTCACCTCCGACACTTTGAAACCTAAATGTATTATTATAAACAACAACAGTCTGTAATCTTGTTCCACAGAATTACCAGCAACGCTGTAAAAATGTGAACACAGTAAGACATTATAAACAACAGTACAATGACACCACAGAAATTCATACACACACACACACACACACACACACACACACAGGTTTTTAAAAAAAATACTGCAGGTCTTCATGTGAAATAAAATAATAATAAAGAACAAAACCCATGTATATTACTCTTTGTTGTCAACACAGGAGGCAAAGTGATTACATTAGAATATTTTCACTGAATATTTTTCATGTGTCTTGTTTTGATGGTGAGGTGAGGGCTCTTGTTCTGATATCACTATCAGAACAGATAGTGATCTGTTATCACTGTCTGTTATCTGATATCACTAACAGATAGTGAAATCACAACAAGAGCCCTCACCTCACCATCAAAACAAGACATGTGAAAAAAGGATCTAACTTTAGTACATCCTTCCATGACAAAGCAATTCAGTATCTTGCTTAATTTACATCCTTCCATGACAAAGCAATTCAATATCTTTCTTAATTTCATCCCATTACCTAAGTGCCAATCTTTTCTCAGCTCCTTACAAATAGGTGCTACCTAGTTGTGAAGCAAATTTGGTGCTGGCAATCAGATTCTCTTCACATTAAGTTCCTATTGAGCTACTGCACAAATGGCTTCACTCCTCTGAGCAAACACGCTCCAGCAAGATGGATTTCAGGACTTGCTTTGGTTAGCATTGATGGGTTGCCCACAAACTCCAGTAGTCCATACATTGTTGTAGCAGCAGTAGGGGCAAGTATCTTGTGAGCAAGGTGAGGTAGATGATGAGCACAGAATATTCTACTTTACTCACATAAAACTGGAAGTATCCCCATTTCAGGATCTGTGATCTTTTAATCTAGTTTCGTGTGACAAATATTTGATCTGTTCTGCTTGCCATGGATTAATACCTCAATCAGCAACCTCTGCAGAAAAGATAATGAATCAATATCTCCAGTTATTAGCTGTACATTATTATCTTAAGAAGAAAAAGAAAGAAGAAAGAAAAGAGGACAAATCAGACGAGATTATTTTTATTTTGTATTTCCAAGTTGACGGTTCTCTGCTGCAGATTTTTCGCTGAGTTGCACCTGCTTACCAATTACAGCTTAATCATGTCCTTTGGAGCTTGCAGTGCTCATTAGCATTCTACATTTCCCCCGAGCTTTGATGTCAAAACAAAGCTGCATCCCTCATACCTGGAGGTCTAGTAAATGTCTAAGTGGGCTCAGACAGGGATCTAAATATCAAAGGCAAAACAAGAGACGAACCAAATCCCTGGCTCATTTTACTTGAACTTAAAAGATTTCCTTTAATTTTTAGGCTTTCATGGATTATCCACTACTAGAGGATGCTATTTTCAGGAGAAGATTAATCTTGTACATTGCATACACTCTTGTTCAAAAATCTGGCTGGCTGAGTGAAAACAGCAAGGAGTAGAACAAGAGTGCCTCAAGCCCTTTGGAGGAAGTCTATAGCAATTAGGCCAGAGGGAAATCTAATTTGGATTATGATATTTTACCCAGTGGAAAAATGCAGAGGTCGAATGAGGAATTTTGCTGAGTTTTGTACCTTTCCTGGCCTTTAGTTTTGCTAAGGTTTTAGAGGTTGAACATCTGTACCTACATTTGCTCTTTGGAATTTGCCGGAGACTACCAATGAACATATATACTACAAATACTGGCGTATCACGTTAGAAGAACTACTACAAGTAAAATAAGACACCTACCTAAAAGGTGTTTTGCTTAAATGTTCAGTTTTTTCTGCATTACCGGTAAGTACTTAGTGTGTGAAACTGCTCCATGGAATCCTTTGGGAGAAGATGCTGATCAAAAGGAGAGCATTAGTTGTATTGTTAATACAACTATACAGCAGACAACACTAACTGCCCTAGTGACAAGCTTACAGGTGTTCCTAACAGTGAACGAATCACTACATACTATAGTGTACTTAAGCACTGCTTGTCTACTTTCTAATGGAAAATATTTGTTTCTGCTTTCAGGTATATGTTCATTAAGTCAGGAATTTAGAAAAAGCAGAAATAAGCTCTCCACCAAGGAAAAACCACTGCAAACAATTTGGTATATGACATTCAATTCTTTCTTCTCTCCATGTATTTCATGTGTTATGTGAGCATACACCTGAGTGTATTTAAAGTCATATGTCCTTACTAGTTCCAATTTTTTTACTTATGTCATTTCAGCAATATTTAAATATTCATCTGGAAAAAAATAGAGTTTCATTATATTATACCAAATAGCTTAGGAATTACTTATGTTGTGTAGGTTTAACCAAGTATTTAATATATGATGTTTTTTCCCCAATTTTTTACTTAAATAAACATTATTTTTCATGAGGAAGAAATGCCCAGTAAGGAGATTATCAGATATACTAGCATTTTTAACATTTATGTACCTCAGTTGCCCTTCAGGGTTTATAATTTACAATTATAAGAATTATTTTTTAAAAAATGCTTAATTACAGTAATTTTTATTAGTCTGGTTGTTTAATATATTTGTTACAAATTTCCAACTTTTCTATATACATTTAATTTCAACTTTTCTGGTTAGTTCTCTTACTCTACATGTGATTTGTTTTAAATTTTTTTTATTATATTTTAAGTTCTGGGATACATGTGCAGAATGTGCAGGTTTGTTACATAGGTATACATGTGCCACGGTGATTTCCTGCACCCATCAACCCATCATCTATATTAGGTATTTCTCCTAATGCTATCCCTCCCATTACCCCCCACTCCCTCACAAGCCCCAGTGTGTGATGTTCCCCTCCCTGTGCCCACATGTTCTGATTGTTCAACTCCCACTTATGAGTGAGAACATGTGTTTGTTTTTCTGTTCCTGTGTTAGTTTGCTGAGAATGATAATTTCTAGCTTCATCTATGTCCCTGCAAAGGACAAAAACTCATTCTTTTTTATGGCTACATAGTATTCCATGGTATATATGTGCCACATTTTCTTCATCCAGTCTAACATCGATGGGCATTTGGGTTGGTTCCAAGTCTTTGCTATTGTGAATAGTGCTGCAATAAACATACATGTGTATGTGTCTTTATAGTAGAATGATTTATAATCCTTTGGATATATACCCAGAAATGGGATTGCTGGGTCAAATGCTATTTCTACTTCTAGATGCTTGAAGAATCACCACACTGTTTTCCACAATGGTTGAACTAATTTACACTCCCACCAACAGTGTAAAAGCATTCCTATTTCTCCACATCCTCTCTGGGATCTGTTGTTTACTGACTTTAATGATTGCCATTCTAACTGGTATGAGATAGTATCTCACTGTGGTTTTTTTTTTGCGTTTCTCTAATGACCACCACGACCAAGTCAGTTTCATCCCTGGGATGTAAGGCTGGCTCAACATATGCAAATCAGTAAACGTAATCCATCACATAAACAGAATCAATGACAAAAATCACATGATTATCTCAATAGGTGCAGAAACGGCCTTTGATAAAATTAACACCCCTTCATGCTAAAAACACTCAATAAACTGGGTATTGACGGAAAATATCTCAAAATAATAAGAGCTATTTATGACAAACCCACAGCCAATATCATACTGAATGGGCAAAAGCTGGAAGCATTCCCTTTGAAAAACGGCACAAGATAAGGATGCCCTCTCTCACCACTCATATTTAACATAGTATAGGAAGTTCTGGCCAGGGCAATCAAGCAAGAGAAAGAAATAAAGTGTATTCAAATAGGAAGAGAGGAAGTCAAATTATCTCTGTTTGCAGACGACATGATTGTATATTTAGAAAACCCCATTGTCCCCACCCAAAAATTCCTTAAGCTGATAAGCAACATCAGCAAAGTCTCAGGATACAAAATCAATGTGCAAAAATCACAAACATTCCTATACACCAATAATAGAGTCAAATCATGAGCAAACTCCCATTCACAACTGCTACAAAGAGAATAAAATACCTAGGAATACAACTTACAAGAGATGTGAAGGACCTTTTCAAGGAGAACTACAAACCTCTGCTAAGGAAATAAGAGAGGACACAATCAAATGGAAAAACATCCCATGCTCATGGATAGGAAGAATCAATATCGTAAAAATGGCCATACTGCCCATAATAATCTATAGAGTCAATGCTATTCCCATCAGGCTATCCTTAAGCCTCTTCACAGAATTAGAAAAAAACGACTTTAAATTTCATGTAGAACCAAAAAAGAGCACGTATAGCCAAGACAATCCTAAGCAAAAAGAACAAAGCTGGAGGTATCACTCTACCTGACTTCAAAGTATACAACAAGGCTACAGTAACCAAAACAGCATGGTACTGGTACCAAAACATATATATATATATATATATACCAGTGGAGCAGAACAAGAACCTCAGAAACAACACCATACATCTACAACCATCTGATTTTTGGCCAACCTGATGAAAACAAGCAATGAGGAAAGGGTTTCCTACTTAATAAATGGTGCTGGGAAAACTGGCTAACCATATGCAGAAAACTAAAACTGGACCCCTTCCTTAAACCTTATATAAAAATTACCTCAAGATGGATTAAATATGTAAACATAAAATCTAAAACCATAAAAAAAACCCTAGAAGAAAACCTAGGCAATAGCATTCAGGACATAGGCATGGGCAAAGACTTTATGATTAAAACACCAAAAGCAATTGCAACAGAAGCCACAATTGACAGATGGGATCCAATCAAACTAAGTAGCTTCTGCACAGCAAAAGAAACTATCATCAGAGTGAACAAGCAACCTACAGAATGGGAGAAAATTTTTGCAATCCATCCATCTGACAAAGGACTAGTATCCAGAATCTACAAGGAACTTAAACAAATGTACAAGAAAAAAATCAAACAACTCCATCAAAAAGTGGGTGAAGTATATGAACACTTTTCAAAAGAAGACATTTATGTGGCCAACAAACATATTAAAATTATAAGAACACTTATTTCTTCTCTCTTGAAATAATTTTGGACCGTGTTTTGTGTGACATAAGACATGTAAGTAGCCTCTTGGTGCCTTAGTTTTCTCATTTTTAAAATAGAGAATAATAATACCTGTTAGTGTTGGGTCTTTGATGCTATTCAGGATAAATTTATGTGAAGACAAGGTTATCTGAGTATTATTTTGATTTGTATACAAATTTTCTAAATGCCTACTCTTCTTAAAACTTTTATATTCAAGCTCTGATTTTTATTATTCTACTTAAAAGTCTAAGATATTTTAAGGATATTTCTAAATGGCCTTTGAATAATGTTCAGCATCATTAATATACAAAGTTAGTTAAGCCCAAATATTTTAAATTAAATGTATGATATTTGATTTCATTTTAAATATGTAATTACCTAAATTAAAACATTTACAGATAAGTAATTACTGAAAGTACAATAAGACAATAAATATGGTAAATCATGTTATTAGAAGCATTATAATACTGTGTATCAACAATAACATTTTAAATAAAAATTAAAAGTCTAAATAGAATAGCAAACAACATATTTTATAAGGCTATTACATTAAATTTATAGGTTAAGTTCTTTAAAAATAACTATTTGGATCTAATTTATCTAATTGCATAGATTTATGTCTTTCAGGATGCTAATAATTTTTTTTTAGATATCTGTATACTTAATTCTAAATTTTTCTGACTTTCAATTTGCTCTTTCATAAAGTATACAATTATATTTGGGGGCATACCTTGTCAGTGTAATATATTTAGTCTCTTATTTTAAAAAGTTACTCCACTTTAATATTAAAATACAATAAAATGGACTCTTGTGATCTATAGTCCTGTGAGTTTTTATACAGGAATAGAATCATGTAACACCACCACAATCAGGTTAGAGAATATTTTCATCAGTGCTTACCCCAAAATTCCCTCATGCTGATCTTTTTAGTAATACATTTCCTCCATACTCAACCCCTGGAAACCAGCGATCTGTTCTGTCACTATAATTTTGCTTTTTCTAGAGTATCATTTATAAGAATCCTTATATTAAAATATTTATTTGTTGAGACTGGTTTATTTCTTTAGCATCATATCTTTGAGATTCATCCCTGTCGTTGTTTATCAATAGTTCTTTCCTTTTCATTCTTGATTAATATTCCATTGTACGGACCTCTCACAGTTTCTTTATTCCTTTGCCATTGAAGGACTTTTGGGTTGTTCCCAAATGTGGATTATTATGAATAAAACCACGATGAATATTTTGTGTGTGGATTTTCCATGAACATAAGTGTTTATTTACCTAAGGAGGATACCCAGCAGTGGGATTACTCCCTCCCTGGGAAACTGTAGGTGTAACATTAATAGAACTTGTCAACTTTTCAGTGAAACTATCCAGTTTTAAAGGAAGTTTTTCTTATAGATCTATTAAGTGAAGCCTGTGAGACTAATGCTTCTCATTACCTTATTTTTAGGTCAAATTAGTGTTAGTATCATCAATCCAGATAGCTCTACCATTTTATAGAATTCAACTAATATATTTACTGGTTGTGATTCTAAATTTGATTCTTAATTTTTCTATATATTAGGATCCATTACTACCAAAGATATTTCAAGGATATCTGATTGGAACCTGTGAACTACAAAGCTACAATGGTCTCTTTGGTCACACATTATAATATGCACATTTCTACTTAAGGATATGATGAATGAATGTAATCACTGTGCTTAGAACAATGTCTAACAAATCATAGAATTTCAAACTATATTGGCTATTATGATTGACGTATTAGTCTGTTCTCACACGGCTAATAAAGACATACCTGAGACTGGGTAACTTACAAAGGAAAGAGGTTTAATTTTCTCACAGTTCCACGTGGCTGGGGAGGCCTCAAGAAAGCTTACAATCATGGCGGAAGTCTCCTTTTCACAGGGCGGCAGGAGAGGGAATGAGTGCCAGCGGGTGAAATGCCAGACGCTTATAAAACCATCAGATCTCTTGGGACTTACTCACTTATCATGAGAACAGCATGGGGGAAATGACCCCCATGATCCATTTACTTCCACCTGATCCCACCCTTGACACGTGGGGATTATAGGGATTACAATATGAGGTGAGATTTGGGTGGGGACACAGAACCAAACCATATCAACCAGCTATAACTTTATTTTTTTATCTGAGGTATAATCTTGACTTCTAAGACTTAACAATCTGTTTCTATAAAAGGACAATTTGACTTTATAGAACAAATTGTAGCAGCTCTAGCCTCCACTAACCAATTAGCTAGAGCAGAAAATTGGCTCTTAAGAAAGGACATCCAGTTATTTGCTTGATTTATGAAGGGCTTTCCTCACATATACCCACCAACTAACTTTTTATTCTTTCTTTCCTATTCCTACTCCTAGTAAGGCACTTGACATAAAATCATGGCATTGACCACTGGCCAGTCTAATGACTGTAATGTGTCTGTGTGCCAAGGGTACTGACTTTGGCTTTGCCAAAATCTTCCCATTCTCAGAGGGCTGCTAGAGGCAGGTCAGAGAGGCCTTTTTCCCAGTCTGTCACCTATAGCTTAAGGACACTTTACTGTGTCCACAGTGTCAAAGTCCATTTTGAACAACTTTGTCTGTTTTGAGTACTTTCTTTTGTTCTCATAGCAGACCAAAAAATTGTCTAGGATCAGCAAATGATGAGATATAATTCCTTAAACTCCATTTTGTTTGAGTTTCCTTCTCCTCTGCTGTTTCCTTGTCTTCTCCTTCCTTCCCAAGCCAAATTACCCCATCTTTCTCTGATTAAAAACAAACAACCTTTTTTTAATGGCACAAACAATCAAAACCTTTTAATGGCTATAAACACATTCTGGGAAAGTAAATTGACCCTCCATTAGTATAACCTACTTCAATATTTTTAAAATATTCATAGCTATACCCTTTCACATTTCTTTGCTCATAAAGTCTTATTCATTTTCTCAACAATTTTATTAAATGGTCTTTTTAATTTACCATTCAATAAAATTATTTCTATAGTGTTTATATAATTTGCCATTATGTAACAAGCATACACCTGAATTCAGTGAGAGAAATATTGACTATTGAATAAATGATGTTGAGACTAACACTAACCCATTTTAAAAATATATTGTTGGATTGGATTTCTATGTAAAAACATGTTGCAAAGTAGTTTGCAGCTCAATCAGAAAAGTTAAATACATAAATCTAAAATAAAAATGAAAATCTGTGAATAATTATTTTTATCTTAGTGTGATGATTGCTTTTCTACCTATAAAAGTAAAAGAAGAAATAGAAAGATTAAGACTGATGGCTCTGTGTATGTAAAAATTTGCAAAGGAAATAATAATAATTGCTCACAGAACATTTGTGTTAAAAATAAGCAAAATTAAATAGCAAGCAAACCTATGTGATATGCAGATATATCTCTGATCAGTCATTTCATTATATTCCATCATTTTATTTATTTCTATTTTACTATTAAGATTTTCATTAAATTATAGTATAAAATAAAGATTTTGGGTTTAAGCCTTATACCCTTGTTTCTTTTCAAATAGCTTTGCTATTCTTAATTCTAAATCTTTTGAACTATCACCTTCCCTTTAAAAAAAAAAATAAAACCAATGCCTTACAAAGTTTTCATTGAAAGAAGAACATTTATACAGACAAGACCATTTAGAACTTTTAGGGGAGCTCTGTCCCATGATTGGTTTTTCCATAGGATACTTTTCACTTATTCTTGGGACAATAATAATTGGTGTCAGGTAAGTTAGGTGATAAATAACTGAATGTCAAACCTTAGATGATTTGTGGCTCATGTTTTATGTTAGGAATATATATATATCTATGCATCTAACTATCTCTCCATATGTGTAAATTATTCTTTCAGCGCTAACCTTAGAAGGAGTGGCATTTATTTAGTTTGTGTATTTAGTTTATTACATTTTTTCAAGGAGGCATATAATTAAAAATTCAGGTCAAGTAAGATTTTATCCTCAAAGTCTGTCTCAATTTTCCCAAACAGAATTGAATCCTGTGTTTTCAGAGAATGCTTTTTTATCTCTGTCGTAACTAATAACTCTCCACTGTATAATTAGATCTGTAATTGTCTGGGTTACACAGACGACCATGATAAACTGGAAAATAGATTCTAGTTTGTTTACTTTTGTATGTTATACTACTTATAAACTATTTTGCAGATGATAGGCCCTTGATACACAATTGTTTAGTTGAAATAAGTTTTTAAGAATCTCATTGGCTGTTGTCTAATTCTCAACCTTGGTTTAGAAAAATTAAATTATGAACACTTGAGACCTAAGTTTGAATTTCAATTTTAATATTTTCAAATTGACATCACTCTGGGCATTATATTTGGTCCTGGTGAAAACATAACATAAAAGAGATCTATACCTTTATTTCATGATCTTGTGTTCTAAATGGGTAAGAAAATCAATAAATATATAAGACATGGTATTTTAGAAGAGGATAAATGTTCTGGAAAATAAAGAACTAGAATAAAGTAAGGCATTTTCAATCATGCTGAGTCCTACTTCACAAAATTATTCTTGCTACGTTGTTTACTACATTTGGTAGGTGCCATATGTACTACAGCTTTCCGGAATGGCCTTTCCTCCAATTCTCTCTCTCTGAAAATATGACATATTAATTCATTCATGTATCCTTTTTTTGATCCATTATCTTTTATTTTTTTAATTTTTAAATTTTTTATTTCCATAGGTTTTTGGGGAACAGGTGGTATTTTGTTACATGAGTAAGTTCTTTAGTGATGACTTGTGAGATTTTGGTGTACCCATCACCCGAGCAGTGTACACTGAACCCAATTTGTAGTTTTTTTATCCCTCATCCCCCTCCCACACTTTGTCCTGAGTTCCCAAAGTCCATTGTATCTGTCTTTTGCCTTTGCATCCTCATAGCTTAGCTCCCGCTTATGAGTGAGAACATACGATGTTTGATTTCCCATTCCTGGGTTATTTTGCTTAGAATAATAGTCTCCATTTCCATCCAAGTTTCTGCAAATGCCATCAATCTATTCCTTTTTATAGCTTAGTAGTATTACACCATATATATATATATAAATACATACCACATTTTCTCATTTTCTTTATCCACTTGTTGATTGATGGGCGTTTGGGCTGGTTCCATATTTTTTCAATTGCAAATGTATCCTTTCAAATATTAGCACAGGCATTGTGTAATATACTGTTGTCAGGGATGTCAGTGTGATGAGACAGACTGACATTGAAACTGGAACTATAATACAATATGTGCTGATGTGCTAAAATAATAACATTGAATTTGGTCTGTGATCTATCTGGAGGATCTGAGAAGTCACAGTAAGGGAAGCAACTAAAATATAGGCTGTTGGCTGGAAGAAGTGGAGTAACAAGAGAGAAAGAAGACAGTATGCACAAGCTTCATTTCTTCCAATCTTATTTCAAGAATATCCTTCTTTGCCAGGCTTTCAGTGAACCCAGCACTCTTCATTCACTCCCTTTGTGGTTACAAAACTTTTGAGTAATACTTTCTACAATAGTACATATCAAAATCTATTATAGTTATCAATATATATTACTGTCTCATCTGATAGTATATTCTAAGAGCTAAGAAGAATCATAGCATATTGACCTTAGTAAGTATTCCATTTGTCCTGCACTAAAATGAAAACCTGGTAGTCACTTAAATGTCAGAGTGATGTAATGCCAGTAATTCCAGTCTGTCACAAACATTGATGACAGTAATTAGTAACCATCTATAGGCAACAAACTAAATGTATTAAGATATAGAAATATAGGGACATAAATTTACGTTTATTATTTTAAATTATAAAGTGTTGAAAAAATTAGTTTCATGTTTATAAAACTCATCATTTTGAATCACAGAGATTTTGGTGAACTGGCATATTTGATATTCTGTATTGTGTACATGATGGAAAACATATCATAAATATAATTCTGTATGTGTCAAAACTAACAACTTCTGTTTCTTCAACTAACAACATGGACCAAAAAAAATCAGAAAGTGAAATAAATTTGTATTTTTAGGGAATATAAATTGGATCAAGGCTAAAACATTCCTAATGTATCAAAAATCAATTACATGGGCTTAAGTACATTGATGCATAATATTTTAAATATGCTATTGTCTTGAAACTCATCACTCTTTAAAGCTTAAATTCAAAGATTCAACAAAATTATATTAGAAGTAGAAAACAGATGAATTAATTTATAAACCTTATTTATCAAAAGATGAAATCTCTTTCTGTTCCAATCAAAGATACTTAAAATTCACTTTTCTAGGAACAGTAAAAATAGGTTTTATTTCTTTCAAGGAAAAATCTATTACAAGCATCTTGTTTACCCTTCTCTTTATGACTTCACTTGCTCCATTCTCTCTCAGTTATCAGTTAAGAGAGACTGAATTTAGCATAATTAGTCTTTCTTTATGTGTTGCTTATAAAGCCTTACCAAATATATATTTATTAAGTCATACTTTAAGAAAAATGTAGAACATTGTCTAGAGTTGGAGGAAAAAATATTATTTCTCCCCACCCCATCCACAACTAGGGAAAAAATTGCTTTCAAGTATTTAGGCTGCAGAACAATTCAGAAAAAACGATTCTCTGTTCAGAAATGTCTCTTCTTAGCTATCAACATGATTTTCAATCAGGACAATAGAGACAAAGGAAACAGCATTTTACAATTTGTAATAGGTATTCAGTGACTTTTTCTGAACTAGCCGTACCAAATTCTGTCTGAAAATGGCCTGAAGAAGCAATCCTTTGAAAGCTTCTAACCATTGATTGCTGGGACCTTTTTCAACTTATTCCTTGTGTCAGATCATCAGTCTATCCAGTATGGTGGCTTGTCTCTATCATATCAATGCCATTATACCTCCGTAGAAAACAGAAAGCTCTAAATATGCATCAAGTTTCTTATTTGCTGCTTTATATGTGGTTTTTCTTAATGAGGCAGTTATAACCTATGAGATTTTTTTTTTTTTTTTTTTTTTCGAGACGGAATCTTGCTCTCTCTCCCAGGCTGGAGTGTGGTGGCATGATCTTGGCCTCCCAGGTCATGCGATTCTCGAACTGCCTCAGCCTCCCGAGTAGCTGGGATTACAGACGCCCGCTGCCATGCCCAGCTAATTTTTGTATTTTTGGTAGAGACAGGTTTCACTATGTTGGCCAGGCTGTTCCTGAACTCCTGACCTCGTGATCCACCTGCCTCAGCCTCCCAAAGTGCTGGGATTACAGGCGTGAGCCACCGCGCCAGGCCGAGAATATTTTATATAATAAAGTTTTGCTCATCTAGAAAACCTGTGAGATGAAAAGCCATTAATCAATTGAGACTATCACAAGCACTCCTGCTCTTCCTTCTTCTTCCAAAAAGTACACATAAAAGTGCAATTGCATCAGTATATACACATTCACTAATAATATCATAATTTTTCACTTTATTTGAAAAATTATTTTAATATTTTGAAATATTTCAAATTCTTAATTCTTGCTTTTATCTAGCTCATTTACATACCATTTTGGTGTTTGTTAGTTTAGTTATTTTCTTTCTCCTTAAGAGAATCTCAAAACACATTCTCAATTCTCCAGGTTGCCATAACAATAAATTATGTTGGAGGTGCCAATAATCCACTTTTCTTTTTCTCCAGGTTTAGAAATAGAGGAATATTCAGTAGCTTCTTTAGTGAATCACCTCCTAAATATGGAGCTGAATCTCCAACTGTGACTGCTGTTTACCATCTAATGGATGTTTTACCAAAAGTCTATCACTTGGGGCACTTCTGTTCCTATTCTTTTTTCTTTTTCTGGGTTCAAATTGTAATTACAAAAATATGTAGTTAGGAGGAAGGAGAAGAATGAGTCAAAATATAAGTGGGATTCAGAAGTTCCCTTTCAAAAAATGATAAAATGTTTCCACAAGAAGAAGTACATTTGTTCCAGCCTTTGGTCGTTGATAATCCATCGTTTGAGGTTCTTTCTTCCTCTTCTGAATTATTTTATGAGTACAAAAATTTCACTGGGGGAAGCCAGCATGTATGTTAAACAGGGTCATCACGAACAAGCTGTGCTAAGGGCAGTCAGACAGGGATAAAGTAAAACTTAGACTGCAAAAATGTTATTAGGAAGTCAGAGACACCTGATACACATTCATATAGAAATATATATATATTGAAAAATATAGTATCTCTAGAATTCTAATCCTGATTATCAATACTTTATTCTGATTATGTTATTTTGACATAAATGAGATGACCTAAGAAAAACAGCAGCATCAATTTTCCAAACCATACGACTATAAGCCTTTTTGGTTAACACAACAAAGCAGTCTCTGTACTGTCCTGGATTTTTTTCTATCCACCTGAAAATCTTGACAGGAAAACCTCACAGTGGTAATCTAAATGAAGAATTTGTTTATAATCAACAATGTTAATTCAGTTTGCATCTTGGTACAGGTGGTCAAGTTACTTGGTAGAATTTCCTCTATTAGGTTATAATATGCTTTTGAAATTACTTTTCATGTAAGATAAATGAGTTATTTTAAAATATATTTTCTTCAGTAAAACTCGTGTCTAGAACAAAAATCAAAGGATATTTTTTCCCTCAAATTATCCTAGAGTAAAATGATAAATTTGCTTCAGTGTTATGTCAACACCTAGAGATCATTTACATCAATTAAAATTGTTAAATATTTGTGCAGTGACTTCTATGTTTCCCTTAACCTTAGTTTCCCATTTATGATTGAGTTAAAATAAATTAAATAGTAAATACACAAAGTATTCAATGAGTAAAAGGCAGTTCCTGTGTTGCTCTCCTTTGTATTGTTTTATCTAACCAGAACTGTACACTGAATTGATGACCATACAAAGTCAGTTGATAAAAACACCAATGTCAGCCAGGTGCGGTGGCTCAAACCTGTAATCCCAGCACTTTGGGAGTCCGAGGAGGGCGGATCATGAGGTCAAGAGGCAGAGACCATCTTGGCCAACAAGGTGTAACCCCGTCTCTACTAAAAACACACAAATTAGCTGGGCGTGGTGGTGCGTGCCTGTAGTCCCAGCCACTCGGGAGGCTGAGGCAGAAGAATCACTTACCCAGCAGGCAGAGGTTGCAGTGAGCTGAGATGGCACCACTGCACTCCAGCCTGGCAACAGAGGGAGACTCTGTCTCAAAACAAACAAACTACAGCAACAACAACAACAACAAAACACCAATGTCTTACTTTAACTTCTTTTTCCTTTTTGACAACTGTATTAGTTCATTTTCACACTGCCATAAAGAACTACCCAGACTGGGTAATTAAAAAAAAAAAAAAAAGGTTTAATTGACTCACAGTTCTGCATGACTGTGGAGGTCTCAGGAAACTTCTAATCACGGCAGAAGACAAATGGGAAACAAGGCATGTCTTACATTGTGGCAGGAGAGAGAGAGAGCAAGGAAGTGCTACACTTCAAAACCATCTGCTTTTGTGAGAGCTCACTATCACGAGAACAGCATGGAGAAAATCCATTTGGGGATCCAATCACCTCCCACCAGGTCCCTTTCCTGACACATGGGGATTACAATTGGAGATGAGATTTGGATGGGGCCACAGAGCCAGACTATATCAACAACCTTGGGGTATTTTTGACTTATCAATCTATTCACATGACCTCAGTAACTATAGTTGTCTTCACCAGAAAGCTGGACAAAATGTCAAGCTATGGATTTATATATTTATTTCATATCTTACCCAACAGCTAAATGTAAATCTATTTGAATCTGTGTCTCATTTCCAGAGGAATTTTTGCTCAATTTAACATACTTGAAAATAATCCCAAGCACCTAATATGTGCCATATTATAACAGTAAGTACTCAATTAAAATGTGTTAAATTGCATAAAGTAATTAATCTAAAATTTGTTATTAAATAATATTTAATAGTAACTCATAGTGGTAACATCCCTAATGTTTCTGGAGAATAATAAGAAATTTTAAGTTAGTAATAACTTTAATGCTGCCCAAGTCATAGCTCTAAAGTTGTAAAGTGGGACTTTAACAATAGCTTGGCAGAGGAAATAGTTGTAGTTTTGCATACTTCTCAAAGTGAACGATATACATGAGTGTCTGCTTTGAACCTAGATGTTTCAATATACACGAAGAATCGAGAATATGCAATGTTCAGAATGAACCAGATTATAGGTAATTTGTTTCTATTAAAGACACAACTTTATGGTAATTTTTTACATCTAAGAAGCACAAAAATATATTTTAAATTAGATATATTCTTATATGATAATATTGCAGATTTTTCCATTATTAGCACATGACATAATAAAAAAATTTACATCTACTGAATATAGCTAAAGCCATCATTATCAATACAGGATGCCAAATAACCAGAGGCATTCTAATAAAGTTGCTAGTCTGTTACTCTATTTCAATGACTTCTATTAAATAAATCACCTGTTTATCAGGATCTGAAATGTAATCAGAGATTTTTGTTTACATATAAAACCTTAAAAAAGAGAAAAAGATAAAAACAAAATTCGATCAATAACAAAATAACAAATGAATTCATCTTGCATTCTACATTAGTGATAACATAAATGTTTCAAAGTCAGTACGTAGGCTTACCTTCAGATAAAGTAGACCTCTTCATTTTATTATTATGAATCTAAGACATCATTAAGCTGGGGTGTTTTTTAACATTTTTTTGAGAAACACAAATATTTTTAAACCAATATTTTATTTTCACTTTACAGATAAACATAGTGAGTGAACACATTGTAATTTTCTACAAATATTATAACAAATGACTTATGAGACAGATATACATTAACACATGGGCTACAGAACTTATTTCAAATAAAATAAGAAGGAAAACTATAGAATAAATGAGAACAGCAAAAATGTCAACAATAACTACAAATGTAAATTTTTTAATATATACCTTCTTAATTATACTAATCATAGGACTTATATTATTTAAAGATGAAATCACCATATAATACCAGCTTCTGCTATGTTAGTAATTAATATCTTGTAAATCAGTTTATAATAAAATCTATCTTTATGCCAAATTTGTTATCTAATAGTTTTGTATTTATGTAAAATGGATATAAATCCAAATGATGTTATGCTAGGATGTCACCTAAAAATAGCCCCCACTCTAAATTGTCAATTTCCCTATTTTCTCACTGTTAAGACATTACTTCATATACAGTTTCGGTTGTTGAACCCCTCATTAACTATTAAAAGACTCATAAATTATCAGTTAATATCTTAGTAGGTTTTATCACTTTTTAAATTATAACCACAATATTTGGGAAAGAGAGTTGGCAAAAGATGGCTAAGTTACTATGAAATATGAAGTCCATAATGGAAAAGTAAAGTGTATTAAAAATATTATTTGCTAACTTCTCAATGAAGAAAACATGTAGAAACATTCAGTTCTTGATTAATTAAAAAGGCAGAAGCCAAATTAAATTATATAATAATGATTTTTGAAACCTACATATGAAATGTGTTCATATAAATGAAGTGGCTTCACAGGTGGAAATTTGGGAAGATGGTGGAGTAGAAAACACCAGGAATACATTTCCCTAAATAGAAAACAATTACATAACAGAGTCTATATGATGTAACAGTTTTGGAATTCTGTAGTCTATTTGAAGGTTTGTAACTGTCGGGGAATGTCTGAATGTTAAATTTTAAATAATTTTAGTCAGTTTAAGCTCTTAGCTATCTTTCTAGCTACCTATTTTCTACTTCACCAGCCCCATGGCAGGGAACTCTACACGTACTCCAGAGACTGCTTTCATGCAGCCTGTGGGAGCCAGGTTGGGCAATAAGGGCCCTATCCTCTAAATATCAGGGACCTGTGTTCTAATCACGGATTGCTGTTTTATATCTTGGAGATGCAGGCATAGTGGTGGACAGCCACTGTTGCGCTCCTACTCACACTGTTGCCCTCCTACTCACACTGTTGCAAGCCCCGCCCTCCCATAGCTGAAATAACTATCAGGGAATTTAAAGGGCTCGTGCCTTTTAAAATTTCTCTCATTGTGCCCCTTAGTTTTTCCTCTTCTTTCTCTTTTGGGAGCCAAAATTTAAGGTCTAGGAACTTTAAAATCAACCTTATATATGTAGAAATTCAGAGAGCCACCACATATGCCCAAAAAAATGCACACACTCAAAAAGTCTTGAGAAGATCTTACGTTTACTTTAGGCTGACCCCCAGCACAGAAACAACCTACAACAATCAAAATACACAACAAAATTATTTTTTAAAATCTGTAAATCCTGAGGAAAAGAGAGAATCTGATATCCCAAGGTACTGAATTATTAAATTGAATTATCCAGTTAAAAAAACCACAAATAATATAAAGAAATGAGAAAGTGTGGCCCATATGGAAAAAATACCAACAGAAACAATCCCTGAAAAGACATGAGGGCAAAGCTAATTGAAAAAGACGTTAAAACAACAGTATTAAAAATGCTGTAAGAATTAAAAGAAGACAATGGAGAAAGTCAATAAAATGATATATAAATAAAATGGAAATGTAAGTAAATAAATACAAAACCTGAGATGAAATAAAAAAGAAATCCTGGAGTTCAAAAGTACAGTAAAAGGAATGGAAATTATACCAGAGGAATTCAAAGGCAGATGTGAGCAGGCAGAAGATTCAGTAAACTTGAAGATAGTTTAAATTAAAATTATTAAGTCTGAGGAGTAGAAAGGGAAAAAAAGATTAAAGACAAGTGGAAAGAGTCCAAAGGAACTGTGAAACATCATCAAACTGACAAATGTACACATTGTGGTACTTGTAACAGAAGAAGATAGATGGAAAGATTATTCAAAGAACAATGGCCAAATATTCTTAATTTTGATGAAAGACATGAACATAAATATCTAAGAAGCCCACTGAAACCCAAGTGAGACGAACTCAAAGAGACCCACACTGAGACATATTATAATCAAACTATTGAAAGACAAAGGCAAAGTGATAATCTTATAAGAAACAAGAGAGAATCAACTCATCACATACAAGGAATCTTCAATAAGATTATCATCATATTTCTTATCAGAAACTTTGGAGGTCATAAGTCAGTGGGCTGATATTGTCAAAGTGGTGAAAGAAAGAAACTATCAACCAAGAATCTTATATTCAACAAAAGTATCCTTCAAAGTGAGGGAGGGATTAAGATATTTTCAGATAGACAAAAGTTTGTAATTATTAGACTAGCCCCACAAGAAATACTAAAAGGAATTTTGCAGGTTGAAATGAAAGAACACTGGGCTGCAACACTAAGCCCTATGAAGAACATAGTCTCAGCAAAAGTAAATACATGGGTAATTACATAAGCTACTGTCATTGTAGGCTTGGTTTGTAACTCCACATTTTGTTTTCTGCATGATTTAAGAAATATACATTTACCAAAATTGTTGTACAAATAAAAGTTAATATTGTTGTAACTTTGGTTTGTAACTTAACATTTGTTTTCTACGTAATTCAAGAGACTAATCCATTAAAAACAATTATTAGTTTTTGCTTTAGGGCACACATATATAAAAATGTAATTTTGTGACATTAATATCTGAATGTGCATAGGGACAAAGTTATTTAGAAGCAGAATTTTTGTATTTTGTTGAATTTAAGATACAATAAATTCAAATTAGAATATTATTACTTTAGGATGTTAAATGTAATCCACATGGTAAATGCAAAGAGAATAGCTATAACATAGACAAACACACACACAAACACAAACACACACACACAACCACACACACGAGAGAGAGAATGAAATTGAATTTAGATGTTTTCATACAAAAAAAATCAGCTAAACCCAAAAAAGACGATAATGTAGGAAATAAAGGACAAAAAAGCTATAACATACAGAAAACAAATGACAAAATGACAGAAGTAAGTATTATTGCCTTTAATCATTTTAAACTTGTCTTATCAGAAAATCATTTAAATGTTAAGTTGACTAAAATCTCCAGTCAAAATACAGAGATTGGCAGAGTAAATAATTTATAAATCTTAGCCAACTATATGTTGTGTATATATAGACTCACTTTAAATCCAAAGACCCAAATAGGTTAAAAATGAAATAATAAAGAAATATATTTTATGTAAATGATAACTGAAGAATAATGGATGTCTAAACTAATATCAGACCAAATTGACATTTAATCAAAAAAGATTACAATAATAAAGGACATTACATATAATAAAATATAATATTCAATTCAATGAGAAGATATACAATTATAAATACTTACACATCTCATAATGGACCATTATATATGAAACAGAAACTAACAATATTGAAGAGAGAAATAGTTGTTTAATAATAGTTTTAGACTTTAATATGTCATTCCCAGTAATGAGTAGAACAACCAAATTGAAGATAAGTAAGAATAAAGAGAATTTGAACAACACAATAAGCCAACTAGATTTTACAGAAATATGCAGAACACTTTACCCAACAAGAGCAACATACTCATTCTTCTTAAGTGCACACATGAGGCATTCTCTGAGATAAGTCATATATCAGGACACAAATTAAGTGTCAAGAGATTTTAAAATATAAATATTATAGAAAGTATCTTCTTCAAACGTAGTGGGAACAAGTTAGAAATCCATAACAAAAACAGAACTTGCAAATTTTTGTAAATTAAATGAATTACTATTAAACAAACAATGAATCAAAAAGAAATCACAACAGAAATTAGAAAATACTTGAGTAGAAATAAAAACAAAAACACAACACACCAAAACATATGGGAGGCAGTGGAAATGGTACTAATGGAGAAATTTATATAAACGCATTATAAAATAAAAAAATCTCTAATCAACAACTATATTTTACAACTTAAAGAATAAGAAAATCAAAAATAAACTAAACCCAAAGTTAGCTGAAAAATAAATAATAAAAATTAGAGCAGAAATAAATGAATTAAGGAATTAAAAATAGAGAAAAACATTTAAATCATAAGTTGGTCAATGTGTCGTGTAGATCAACCAAGAAAATGAAGACAGGATATTAAAATTACTAAAATCAGAAATAAAAGTGGGGATGTTACTACTGTTACTACTAAAATTTAAAAAGAGATGCTAAGAGAATACTATGAACAATTACACACAAACACATTGAATAACCTAGATGAAATGAACAAATTTCTAGAGATGCTAACCTTACCAAGACTGAATCACAAAGAAATAAAAAACCTGAATAGGATGAAAACTAGTAAGGTGATTGAATCTGTAATCAAAAATTTACCAAAAAAGAAAATCATACACCTGATGAATTTATATACTGGTAAATTTTAACCAAACACTTAAAGAACTAACACCAATCTTTCTCCAAGTTTTCAAAAAAAATTAAAGAGAAAGAAACACTTTCTAACTTGTCCTATGAAACCAGTTTTGCCCTGATGCCAAAGCTGACAAGGCATTGAAAGAAAAGGAAACTAAAGACTAATATCCCTTATAAGCATTGATGTAAAAATCTCAACAAAATGCTGGTGAGCTTAATTCAGCAACATACCAAATATATTATGCACAATGACCAAGTGGGTTTTATTACTGGAATGCAAGAATGGTTCAACATATGAAAATAGATCAATGTAATATACCACATTAACAGAATGAAGGACCTAAAACGTGATCATCTCAGTTGATTCAGAAAAAAATAAGTTGGACAAAATTCAACACTCTTTCATGATAAAAATATTCGGTAAGCTAGGAATCCACAGAAACTACTTCAACATAATACAATCCATTGTATTAGTCCATTCTCACACTGCTATGAATTAATACCTGAGACTGGGTAATTTATAAAGGAAAGCGATTTAATTGACTCAACAGTTCTGCATTGCTAGGGAGGCCTCAGGAAACTTACAATCATGTCTGAAGGCAAGGAAGAAACAGGCACCTTCTTCACAGGGCAGCAGGAGGAGAAGTGTCAAGCAAACAGGGAAGAGTCCCTTGTAAAACCATCAGATCTCATGAGAACTCACTCACTATCATGAGAACAGCATGGGGAAAACTGCCCCCATAATCCAATTACACCCACCTAATCCCACCCTTGACACTTGGGGATTATGGGGATTAAAATTCAAGATGAGATTTTGGGTGGGGACATAGCCAAACCATATTAGCCATGTATTAAAAACCCACAGCAACTATCTTACTCAATGGTAAAAGACTGAAAGCTTTTCCTGTAAGATCAGAAACAAGACAAATGTTTTTGGATGCCTTTTATTATTATTTTTTATCTCTTTGCAGATGATATGATCTTATATAGAAAAAGATTTTACAAAAATTAAAAACAAAAACTGTTTGAAGTAATAAATTCATCAGCATAGCAAGATACAAAATCAACACTCCCAAATCAGTTGCATTACTATTCACTAACAATAAACAATCTGAAAAGGAAATTCAGAAAATAATTTTATTTGTGATAGCATCAAAAAAATAAACGTGGGAATTATCTTAACCAAAGAGATAAAAGACATTTACAATAAAAAATTATAAACTATTGCTGAAGAAGACATAAATAAATGTAAAGAAATCCTATGTTTATCAATTGGAAGACTTAGCATTGTTAAGTTATCAATATTACCCAAAGCAATCTACAAATTCAATGAAATCTCTAGCAAAATCTCAATGACTTTTTGCAGAAATAGAAAAACCCATCATAAAATTTGTATGGAATTTCAAGGGACCCTTAATAATTAAAACAATGTTGAAAAAGAAAAACAAAGCTGGAGGGCTCCAACTTACTGATTTTAAAACTTACTACAAAGCTACAGTAATGAAAACAGTATGGTATTGGCATAATTTCAAATAAGTAGTCTAAGGAAGCATCATAGATAACCCAGAAATAAGCTCTTCCATATATGGTAAATTGATTTTTGACAAGGGTGCCAACATAATCAATGAGGGAAGGATAGACTTTTAAACAAATGGCGCTGGGAAAACTGGATATCCACATGTAAACGAATGGATTTAGACTCTTACCTAACACCATGTACAACAATTAACACAATATTTATCCAAGACCTATACATAAGTGCATAAAAACTATAAAATTCTATGAAAAAATAGAGCAAAATTTAATCACATTGGTTTCCTGGATTTGATTCCAAAGACACAGGCAACTAAAGAAAGAAAGACAAATTGTACTTCCTGAAAAATAAAATATCTTCTTGTATCAAAAGACAATATCAATAAATTTAAAAAACCCACAGAATGGGAGAATATATTTACAAAACATATATCTAATAAGGAAATAGTGTCTGGAAATATGTATAAAACTCTGATAACTCTACAACAACAACAACAACAACAACAACATAAACCCAGATTTAAAAATGGACAAAGGTCTTGAATAGACATTTTTCCAAAAAAACATATGAATAGATAATAAGCACATGAAAAGATGCTCAATACAACTAATTATTATAAAAATGTAAATCAAAACTGCAATGAGATATCACCACATACCCATTAAGATGACTACTATAAAGTAACAAACGAGAAAAATACCTACCTTTGATGAGGGTACAGAGAAATGGGAACCCTGTGTACTGCTTGTAGGAATGTAAAATGATACAGTCAATATGGAAAATATATGTTGGTTTCTCAAAAAATTAAATATAAAATTATCATATGATACACTTTTTGATATATGCCCAAAAGAACTGAAAGCAAGATATTGAAAATATATTTGCATAACCATATTCACAGGAGTATTATTTACATTGTTTAAAACATGGAAGCAACCAATGTGTCCATTGACCTTAAAATGGGGTATATACATAAAACAGAATATTATTCGGCCTTAGAAATGAAGAGAATTCTGACATATGCTACACTGATAAACAGTGGGGGATTATACTAAGTGGAATAAGCCACTCACAAAAAGACAAGCATATAATTCCACTTATCTGAGGTACCTGAAATAGTCAAATTTATAAAGACAGAAAGTAGAACGATGGTTGTTCAGAAATGAGATGGAAGGAGGAATGCAAACTTATTGTTTAATGGACATAGAGTTTCAGTGCATTTTACCACAATTTAATAGTATATTTTGTTAAAAAGAAGTAGGTTTCCTAGACTCATAATATGGTGTCAGTTTTGTTTTTGTTGTTACTAAGCACTTTTAATATTTCCTTTTTAGATGTACCCTATGTCTTTTGTAGTAAGCCATTTCAAAAACTGGATCAATCTTCAGAATGAAGGAATTAAACTTTTATCCTTAACCATTGTAAAAGTCTGTGAAAAGACGTGATTTTATTGCACTGCAAAATAATTTTGAACTTGCAGTGACAAAGAAGGATTCTATTAATTTTGCTTGTTCAATCATGAGTTCTTTCGGAACCATGGATTGATCTAAAGGACTACTATTTATGGTTATTCCTTTATAAAGATCTTTCAAATATTCAAATTCTCCTGTAAAAAGGGTGAGTAAATAAGTAAAAAATGAAAGTGCCTGGAGGTGTGTTGGCCTCTGGGCAGACACAATGAATTTAAGAAGAAAAAATGATACACATTCTTACTCAAAATTACCACATTTCTTATTCAAAATAGTCTGCAATTTTTGTCCTAATGCATTTTTTGTACTAATTCATCTTTTGAAAACGGTCTCAAATGTTACACATTAATAAGTTCTTTCACGTGAAAGTATTGGCAGAGTTTATATTATATAGATAGAAAATTATTTGACTTAGTTAAAATACTCAAAATTGAGGTAAAATGTGATGTAATTAAGTTAAAATTTTCTGTGTATAAATCAAACTGACTTGTATTCTTCCTTATTTCTTAAAATAATTATTTTTTATCTAGATATGTGTGAAAGAAGTGTTTTTACTTTTTAATGATAATTAAACAGATTATTTAAAGAAAAATCTACCATGTTTGTCCTAGAATACCACACAATGAAGGTGATACATGTTCAAGCCATGATTAAGGCTTTGTTCATATTATGTCTCTATTTTTTAGCACCATCCAAGAGTGACACGATTGTGGAGGAACAGCTCAAATAAAAGTGAAAGTAATAACATTTTTTAAAACACTACAATTTTACTGCCAGTGGGAACTGCCACAATGGCTATATAATTTTCATCTTTTGAAAATAACAGGATTCAAAGCAATAGCTGATTAAAGTTATATAAGCAGCCCATTTTATCATAGACTTTTGATGAATTAGTTTTATTAACAATGGACACGGTTAATGCAGATACCTTAGCAAAGAGTTATATCAGGGTTTAAAATTGCAATCATTTATCTAAAAAGTAAAGCATGCAAAATAATTTTCGTTTTGTACATGGCAACACTTGTAAGGAAGCTCAAAACTATTACAAATCATATGGGAAAAATAACCTTTACCTTTTGAGGTAGAAATATTAATGGGTGCATTTTATCTATTTAGATTATAATGACAAACTATTTAAGATTATTTTGGTTGCGAATTAGAAAAAAAGTCAATCAAACTGGCTTAGGTCAAAGAAGAAAATTTATTGGTTTATGTCATTGTAAGGTCCGGTGGTGAATAACATTCAGGTAAAGTTTGAGCAAATGACTGAAATGATTTTTCTTAAGGCTTAGATCTTCCCATTTCTGTCTCTCTGTTGACTTCATTCATGTTGAGTAAAACTGGCTAGAGCAAACATTTTTGTACAGTTCCTGACCTTAGGGGAAAATAGCTTTTACTTGGTGGCATCAATGCTCTAGGCCTGTATCATTTTTATGGCCAGCCACCCCTGAAGAAAGAGGTATAATTCTTCCTCTAGAACAGTGGTTCTAGATTGGGGACAATTTTGCTCTGTAGGAGACATTTGGCAATGTCTGCACATATGATATTTGTCACAACTGAGACATGAAGCTACCCGAATGAGTAGTGTATTCAAATCCTCTGCTCATTTTAAAAACTTGATTATTTGCCTGTTAATTGGATTGTTCATGTCAAGTTGCAGGAATCCTTTACTAGGATATTTTGGATACGAGAACTTTATATGATTTGCAAATATTTTATCACATTTTATAGGTTATCTTTTGATACAGAACATATTTAAATGTTGATAAATAATTTATCTATTTGTTCCTACTTAATCTAAGGTCACAAGGATTTATAGCTATGCTTCCTCCTAAGTGTTTTATAATTCTAGAGGATCCATTTAGGTTATCGACCCATTTTGAGTTAATTTTTGATGAATACACTACAAGCCCTGAGTATGCTACTACACAATATGTAACAAAATTTACCTGTATTCTATAAATATATACAAATAAAGTTTAAAGGGTATGACATAAAAAATGTGGGGTAGGAATACAAATTTATGCTTTGGCATATGAATATTCAATAGTCTAATTAGCATTTGCTGACATGACTAGTTCTTTCCCTATTTAATTTTCTTAATTCTCCTGTTGATCTAAAGATTCATGGGTTTATATGACTGTACTCTCCACTCTATTCATTAATCTATATATCTATCTTTATGTCAGTACCACACTGCTTTAAATACTGTAGCTTTGCAGTATGTTTTGAAATTAAGAATTGTGAGTCAACTTTGTTCTTTTGTTTGGAATGTTTTGACTTCTTGCATTTATACAGGAATTTTAAGATCATTGTATCTATTTCTGCAAACAGGTAGTTAGAATGTCGATGCTGATTAAATTCATTAAATAAATTTAGGGAATACTGATACTTTAATAATACTAAACCTTCCAATCAATAAATCTAGACATATTTCTATTTATTTAGCTCCTCTTAAATTCTATTAGCACTACCTGATAGTTTTCAGTGTACCATGCTTGCACTTCCTTGGTTAAATTTATTACTAAGTATTTTATTCTTTTTGCTGCTACTGTAAATGAAATCATTTTGTTAATTTCAACTTTGGCTTGTTCACTTTTAGTGTATAGCTATAGAATGAATTTTGATGTATTGACCTTGTATCTCACAACTCTGCTGACTGACTTTTTTAACATGTGGATTTGTTAGAATTTTCTATGTGTATAATTATGTTAGCTACAAGTAGAGATGGTTTTATTTCTTCGTTTCCAATTTAGATTCCTTTTTTCATTTTCCTGATTTAATTGCTTCTGGTTAGAATTTCTGATATGATGTTGAATAAAAGTGGCTAGAGCAAACATCCTTGTACTGTTCCTCATCTTAAGGGGGAAGCTTTGGGTCTTTCACAATTAAGTATGAGGGAGTCTTTTACAATTAGGCATCATACCATTATCAAGTTGAGGAAATTTCCTGCTATTCATAGTGTGTTGAGTGTTTTTATCATGAAAAGGTATCACACTTTATAAAAATCTTTTCTGCATTTATTGAGTTGACATGTATATGTGTGTGTTTCCTTTATTCTAGTGATATGGAATTATACTGATTAATTTTCCAATTTTGAATTTCTGTGATAAATTTCACTTGGTCATGGTGTATAATCCTTTCATATGTTGCTGAATTAGGTATTCTATTGAGGATTCTGTTCTATTCTATTAGGGATCATTGCATCTATATTTATATGGGATATCAGATTGTATTTTTCTTTTCTTGGGATATCTTTGCCTGGCTTTGGTATCAGAGTGATGTCGACCTCACGGATTGAGTTAGCAAGTATGCCATTCTCTTCTATTTTATTTTTTGAAGAGTTTGTACACGATTGGTGTGAGTTTCTCCTAAACATTTGGTGGAATTGACCATTGAAACCTTCTGGTTCTAGGCATTGTTTTGTTACTGTTTTGGTTAAAAGTTTTTTGATTACTGAGTCATTCGTTTGATTATTATGTGTCTATTCTGATTTTCTGTTTTTCAGTCAGTTTCAGTTGAGTGTATGTTTATAAGAATTTTTCTTGTACTGGAACTAATGAAGTTGGCTGTTACTTTTAAGACTACCACTGAGCTGGGAAGTGAGGAATAGGACAATGGATAATTGAAACACCATAAAGTTTATTATTTTTTCTGCACTTCAGTAATTTTTATTAAGTGTTTTCAAGTTGCTTTTACTAAATTTCAGAGTTTCAAAGAGTCAATTCTGATGGATTTTCCAGAATTTTAGTTGCTGTTATGAAAGGGTAGATTTTGGAATTCCATACCTCACAATATTTACTGATGGCACTCTGTAATATTTTATTAAATATATACTTTATTTCATTTCAGTTATATGTTTTATTTTTAATTTTTTTGAGACAGGGTCTCACTCTGTCACCCAGGCTTGTGTGCAGTGGTGTAATCTCTGCTTACTGCAGCCTCGACCTCCTGGGCTCAAGCAATCCTCCAACCTCAGCTTCCCAAGTAGCTGGGACTACAGGTGCACACCACTACATCTGGCTAATTTTTATTCTTTTTGTAGAGACAGGATTTTCCATATTGCCCAGGCTGGTCTTGAACTGAGATCAAGCAATTCTCCCACCTCGGTCTCCCAACATGCTGGGGTTACAGGTGTGAGCCACTGCATTTCACCTCAATGACCTTTAAAACATGCCAAATCTCCTTGTTTATCAGCCAAAATTACTTTTTACTTCTTCCACAAATGTCTTTTAACATATTTGTGATATACCTTTAAAATTGGCCCTATTTTAATTATATCTATAATATAAACTGAGTAATTAAGGTATGTTTAATCTCACTTTGAGTTACAGAAAGCAAAATAACAGAAACCGTGACAGACATAAAAGAGAGTTTTTGGAAATATTTTAAATTTCTGGACATGGGGGACCTGATTTAGTCAATGCAAAAAGCCACACAACTACAGTGTAGATTTGCTTGCAATTTTTTTTACATGTATGTTTCAATAGCTATGTGGCTTAAATTAAAATTTGGTTTTCTCCTAAGATTTATTGTTATATAATTGTTTTTTCCCACATCATCCACAAATACTTAAGGAGTAGCATTGTGTATCATTTCACTTCTTTTTTCCTTCTGGATGTTCTTATCAAATGCAAATGAAACATAGCAGGAACAAAGAGGTAGGTGTACATTAGAAAATTGTAAGATTTACTTCTCCTTTCTTTTGGAATAACAATTTAAAACTGTGTTTTATTGGAAGGTGAGGGAGAGGGTGGTTAATCACGAATTGAAACAGTATAGCTATTTCTCATTCCTTTTAAATAATTTAATAGTATGTAATTGTTTGAATGTATTACAGTGTATGCAACAATCTCGTGTGGATGAATATTTGTGTTATATCCAAAATTTCACTTTTACAAATAACTTTTTATGTGGGTTGTTCATATTTTTGCCATAATATTTTCATGATAAAGTCCGAGAACTGGGGGTTTCATTTGCCATTCCTACTAGCAATTTTGAGAACACCCATTTTTCTAGCATTTCTTTAAAGAGCATGCTGACAAGCTTTTAGATTTTGCCAATCTTAAATGTGAAGAATTATATCTCTGTAAAGATTTAATTGCATCTCAACATATGTTCATATCATTAAGTGTACTTTTAATGTTGTCAATCTCTGAATATTTTATTATTTTGGACAATATTCTTCCAAGGGTCTTTTTGAATCTTAATTGTTATTAGTTATTTATCTCTGATAAAAGTTACAGATATCTTCTTCCAGTTTGTTATTGTCTTTTGATTTTGCCTATGATGTTTCTGTCATGCAAAGCATTTTTCTTTTGTTTTTATGTAGGCACATTATCAGTATTTTATTTTTTAAAAAATTTTTTGAGACAAATTTAGAAAAGCCGAAATTTGACAAATTTAGAAAATGCCAGGTAACAAATACATTTACTCACGTTTACTTCTCATGCTTGTGCGATTTTATTTTTACATTTACATCACTGAAAGAGTTGGGGATTATTCTGTTACATGATTATAGATATAGATTCAATTTTTCTTTTTCTAATTGGCTATACAGTTACCCAGTACCATTTATTAAAAAGTTTATATATTTTGAAGAATTTTGAAATGCGAGTCTAATCATATATTACATTTTAAACTATTCTTTAATTTTTTTCTGAGTGTTTTACTCCATTTCATTCATGTGGTCATATGGTTCCATACTCGTTTAATTTTAGAGGATTTACAGAGTGTATAAATATCTGGTAAAACTAATCTCCCCATCATTACTTTATTTTTCATGACCTGTCTGCCAAATACTAATCTTTGAATTACAGCAGGTAGTAAAAATAGAAAAATTTCTGTGATTTGAAGTTTACTACAATAAGCATTTACTTACCAGAGTTTACAGATGACTTTATTGTTCTGCCACTGGAACTTACCACACACATAGTGAATTACTAATTTATTATCACAGCACATTTGTTAAGACCACAGCATCGACAGTCACATTCCCTGGTGTATCCAAGCTCCAACTATTACCAACAGTGAAATTATGGGCAGGTTACACTATCTAAGCCTCAGTTCCACTTCTGTTAAAAGAGAAAAAAAGTAAAACTACAGCCTAATGCTGGAGTGAATGTTAAAATAGAAAATGTATGGTAATAGCTAGTAGAGTCACTGGTAAATCAAGAACTCTCAATAAAATTAAAAACTCGTGGACTTGGCATACAACATTTTTCTCTTTAAAATGTTGTGAGAATAGAATTTAGTTACTTTTATAACAGCTTATTTATATACACCAAATCTCCAAAAATTATTGACAACATTCTCCAAAATTAGGGACTCTCAAATCATCTTATCTAATAACAAATTTACAGAAAACAAAACTGAAGTCTGGAGAGATGTGTGATTTGCCAAGCTCCTACAGAAAAGTAATGACAACATAAGAGAGAAAATCCAGTTTTTTTCAGTTTTCTCTTCTTCCTTTCATAAGTTGTGAGAAGGACCAGATGGTACATAAATTATTTTTTCAATCTCATAATTTAATTAAAATGCAGCTATGTTTGTCTTCTCATAAAGAAGCTGACCTTTGTAATACTTCAGTTTTTAAACTCTTATTTTCACATTCCCCATGGTTGTTTTTTTTCCCACTTTATTCTACTTCATGATTAATATGAAGCTGGAGGGTTTAGCTAAAATGGTTAGAATTTATCCACTCAAACTGTATCACCAGTAATAAAACCTGGATCCTTTCCTAGCGTTTATTGAAGTTTCAGCTTTGCACTAACAGTTTAAACACTCTTCAGCTGGACACATGCTAGTTCAATACAGTTTATCTTGATGTTGGCTGATGAAGTATAAAAAAATTCATTAATTCATTACATCACATATTCTAGCCTATCTTTGTTCTGTCCAGAACATCTGGAGTGATAAACTTTGAACACCAAAAGCCAGATTGGCTTAATCAAACGAGCTGTGTCATTGTTCCTGCAATGGACACTGGTCCATGTAAAGCTGGATATACAACATGGCACATTTCAGAGTACACTGAGTGTGGTTTTACATATAATAAGTGTTTACCTCTAAATACAAATTAGTGTCTCCCTGGACAATTAGGAATCACCAGTGGAGGATTCCTTTCTCATTGACACTTTGTATAGATTCTCAAGTAGTGAAAGTAGAAGGGAAACCTAAAATTGGTACCCAACCTCAAGTCTCTTTCATCATGAGTATAAAAATCAATTGTTAAAGGGGTTTCTGTATTAGACTGTTCTTGCATTGCTATAAAAAATACCTGAGTCTATGTAATTTATAAATAAAAGAAGTTTAATTGGCTCATAGTTCTGAAGGCTATACAATCAGCATAGAAACTTCTGTTTCTGGGGAGGCCTCAGGAAACTTACAGTCATGATGTAAGGTGAAGGGGAAACAAACACATCTTACATGGCTGAAGCGGGAGGAAGTGTTGTTGTGGGAGGAGGTGTTACACACTTTTAAACAACCAGATCTTGTGAGAACTCTATTGCAAAACAGCACCAAAGGGATGCTGCTAAACCATTTATGAAGGAGCCACCCTCATGATCCAATCACCTCCTACCAGGCCCCACCTCCAACACTGGTGATTGCAATTGAAAATGAGATTTGAGCGGGGACACAAATCCAAACGATATCGGATTCTTAGTCCATTTTCTGTTGCTTATAACAGAACAGCTGACTCTGGGCAATTTATAAAGAAACAAAATTTATTTCTTACAGAATGAGGCTGGAGAGTCCAAGGTTGAGGTTGCATATCTGGTGAGAAACTTCTTCCTCGTAGGGACCTTCTGTAGTGTCCAGAGGCAGCACAGGGCATGACGTGGTGAGGAGGCTGATGCAAGCTCAGGTCTTGCTTCTTACTCAGCCACAAATCCCATTCCTATAATAACTCATTAATCCATTAATCCATACCCCATTAATCCATTCACTAGGTCAGAGCCCTCACGATCCAATCATCTCTTAAAGCCCGTTCTCTCAATATTGCCACATTGGGGATTGAAATTCACCATGAGGTTTTGAAGAGGGCAAATATTCAAATCACAGCAAAGGGTAAGTCACTGGAAGCTAAAATTAAAAGGTAAATAGTATTTGGGAGGTTTTTCATATTAAGCATCCATCCTTCAGTAACACCTTACCTTGATTGTGACATACAGATTAGATCAGATAAAATGCATGGCTAAGACATTGCTGGTGATTTCACTGAAAAAGAGAATGCCAAGCAGCTGGACTTGCTTAAAATACAGATTCCCAGGCTCTCTCTAATCATTTAAAATTATTAGATTGTGGAAGTATCTTGGGAATTCAAATCTTTATAACCACACTTAAGTGAATCTAACACATTTGGTCCACGCAGCACACTCTTGGGGGAGGGAGGCATTTTATGAACATCATGATGGTGAAAGACTGGATACAATATATGGACACAGAACTATGTGGAGACTTCATGGTTTGCTCAGGATCCATCGAGAATTATTTTAGTAGTGAAGTGACACCCTTCCTATAAGGCTGTGGTTACCAACCCCAACTGCATATGAAAATGATCTGTAAGAATTAATATAAAGCAATCTTTTTTTAGCACTTTTAGAAAACAAAATCCTACCTAGGGTGCACCCCTGGAGATTCTGTCGTAGTGGGCTCTGATGAACGTCTAGACTTGAAAAGGACCAAAGACCAGAACAAGTCTGAGACTTTTTCTGTTTCCATTTAAAAATATAAATCACTGTAAGTCTCCATCCAATATGAATATATGGAAAAATATAATGGAATGAAACAACTATTAGTCAAAGTGATCATCTTGACAAATATAATACTAAAGTCCTTATTACCGGTTTGGATTTAGGACAAATCAGAAGAGAAAAAAATTTTACTGTAAAATTTACTTTATTTGAATATTAGGGTAGTGTTAATAATGTCAATTTTATAGTAACACTCAATGGAGATTTAATGATGTGGGTTATCTCCTCTTTCTAATACAGTTACTCTTTTTTTCATATGGAAATCTGTGTTGCTGGAAGCAGCTTCATGGCAAGAAGCCTTTCTTTTTTTTTTTTGAGACGGAGTCTCACTCTGTCACCCAGGCTGGAGTGCGGTGACACAATCTCAGTTCACCACAACCTCCGCCTCCCGGGTTCAACCATTCTCCTGCCTCAGACTCCTGAGTAGTTGGGATTACAGGTGCCCACCACCATGCCCGGCTAATTTTTGTATTTTTAGAGAGATGAGGTTTCACCATGTTGGCTAGGCTGGTCTTGAACTTCTCACCTCAGGTGATCCACCTGCCTTGGCCTCCCAAAGGGCTAGGATTACAGGCATGAGCCACTGTGCCCAGCCCATGGCAATAAGCCTTTCAATTCACTGTTTAGCCATAAAGTCAGTGCTAAACAACGTGGCAGACTTTTACTCTAAGTAGCACATGGAAGAAAATTTGATATTGGCAATTTTTTGTATATATCCTATATTGTTTTGTATATGATCTATATTATCGTATATTTTCAAAATCCCTTAATATACATTGATCTTACCATTTTGTTACAGAGCTAGGTCTGACTTTACCAGAACATTGTTTAAAGCTTAATCATGGGAAGATGTAAATAGAAAAAACAGTGACAGAAAACAGTCTTATAATGTATGCAATGCTTCCTATCAAGTGAGATAAGTGAATTTTAGTTGAAACTTTGTTTTTCTCCTTTCATCTTTGTATTATTTATGTGTTGTTTCATAACACATGATCATAAAATGCAAGGGCTTAAAATAAAAACAATTTATGATTTTTCATGACTTGATTGGTCTTTTTCATGGCTGACTGGCCTCAGCTGGGCAATTCTTATGTTGATCTCTCTTGTGCTCACTTGTGCAGTTGCAGATGGGAGCAGCTGGCCTTGATGATTTCATGATGACCTTCTTTATATCCCTACATGCCTGGCATTGATGCTGGCTATTGGCTGGGGCTTCTTAATTTCTTCCTTGTAGCTTGTCATCCTCCAGGGGTCTAGACAAACATTCTGACAGATGCAATCTGGGTTCCAAGTGAGGAAAAGTAAGGCCACCCATTCTCTTAAGACCTGGTTTCTGGAACTCACACTTCATTGCTTCTGCCATATTCTGATGGTCAAAGCAAATCATAAAGCCAGTTCAGATTCAACTGGAGAGGAAATAATCTCCAAGTTTTGAATGAAGAATATGCAAACAAGTACAAAAATGAAAAGAATTTTTCTTTCCAATTATGACATATATATTTAAGATCCATTCAATAACTCTAAAAAACAAGTAATTTTAGCTTTAACATAATTAGTGGGAAAAACAATAACAGTGCAGCATTCAAATTCTCTAAATTAATATCCACCTATCTATCTATTTTTGTTTCCACCCACGATGGTGATTCTCTGAAGAGAATTAAACAAACACAAGATGTATATCATCTTTACCTACATTTTTCCCATTTCTTTTTATTTTACTGTATTATTTGTGGGAAAGTAGTAAACACTGTGTTCTGGAAAGTGTTTTTTTCAATATATTATTTGCATTCAGGGAATGCAAAGAACTCCTGTACTCGGAATGGAAGCTAGCATGATGACTGGGTTGGAGCTTCCTTGCTGCTTTCAACCCCTGTGCACGACAAAGAAGTCTCTGCTTGAATAACTTTAAACTACTTAGCATGAGCTAATAGCAACCCTTGCAAGTGATATTAATGGCATAACATGGAATAAAGTAACTCAAAGGGGAATATGTTCTTGGAATACAGAATTACATAGAAAATGACAAAGGAAGAAAACACAAAATTATTTTTGTAATATGGCTTAGAAGGTTGTCCTTTTAAAATCTTTTTGAAAATAATTCCTTTTATGTTTAAGAGTTCCTAGTATTGTTAAAAAAAATCACAAAGAGAACATCTATATCTTTTTTCATGAACAGAGACAAACATTCTGACCTCAGGTATGTATTTTTAGTAGGCATTCAGTGACTATCATTTTCATCAGCCTTGATTATGCTCAACGATTTCCACGATTTAGCAGTTAAAAATAAACATTTCTTTAACTAATATTTGCTGAAAAGATCTATGTGCCAGATACTATGCAAAATTCTGGACTTTCAATAATGGCACATTTAATTAAGAAACTTAGAATCAAGTTTCCTAGGAGAAAAGTTAATTGATCATTACAATTGAGTGCATAATTAAGTTATGTAATAGAAGAAAGCAAGCTAGAAAAAAAAGTCCTAGGATGTAGTAGTAGGGCCAACTACTTAGCTTTGTTGTAATTATAGCAAATGTATTAGTGAAATGAATTGTACCATTATCATAATGGATAGGAAGGAGGAATTAAGAATACTCTTTATAAGGCTTTGTACTACATAACTACATGTGGAGTGGTATAGTATTATTTCAAGGTAGACTTAGTTAAAAATATATATGGTATGTTCTAGGAAAAGCACTATTTTAAAATTTTATGTTAAAAAAACATGAAATTCAATCATATAAAATTTAAACCAGAGAATGCAGAAAAGAGGGTAGGTAGGGTAACAAATGCCATAAATAGAAAAGAGTTACATACTTGGGAGATATTTATCTATATTAATAATCACTTCAAATATGAAATGTCTAAATAAAACAAAAGACATTTTTCAGAGAGAACAAAATAAAAAAAAAATTGCCTATAGGCTGCCTATAAGAAACCAACTTTAAATATAAAGATTCAGATAAGTTAAAAATAAAAGATACAGAAGTATGTTTCATGATAATGCCAATCAAAATAAATTGGAATTTTTGATATTAATTGCAGAGAAATCTGACTTCAGACCAACAAAAATTATTAGGGATAAAAAGGAGCATTAGTGAAGTCAGCCCAAACATCACTATCAAACAAATTGATCTAATTGACTATTATAAAATATTATATTAAACAACAGCAGAGAAAATATTCTTCTCTAGTTCATATGGAACGTTCTTTAAAGTAGATCACATTCTGGGCCATTAACAAATCTTAGAAAATTTAAGGAAAGCAAAATCTAATATCAATAAGCTAAGCTTCCACTATAAGAAACTAGAGAAAGAGGAGCAATTGACAAAAAAACTAAAGAAAAGTGAAGAAGAGAAATAATTTTTAAAATTGAGCAGAATTAGTTAAATTGAAAATATAAACACAATAGAGAAAATCAACAAAAGCAAAAGAGGGTTCTTAGAAAACATCAGTAAACCTGAGAAGCAACTAGGCTAAAATAAAAAGACAGAAGGCACAAATAGCCAATATTAGAAATGAAAGAGAGGTTATCATTAGTGATCTCTCACATATTAAAAGTATAATAAACAAATACTCTGATTAACTCTATGCCCAAAGTTTTGATAGCTTCAATAAGATAATTTCTTTTAAGATACAGACTATCTAAACAAAAGGCAATAAGTATTTAAGAAAGAAGTGATGCCAGTTCTCCACAATCTTTTCTAGGAAATAGAAGCAGAGAGAACACTTTCTAACACATACTAGAAATTTAATCATTATCCTTACACCAAAACCAAATAAAAACTTAAGAAAACTATAGATCAATGTATCTCATAAACATAGACACAAAAACTCTCCAAAATATTAGCAAATCAAACTTGAACAATGTAAAAAAAAAAAAAAGACTTATATGGCCAAGTGGCGTTATTCCAAGTGTGCAAGTTTGAGTCAACATTTGAAAATCAATGTAATCTACCACATCAACTGCCTAAGAAGAAAAGTATATAATTATATCAATTGATGCAGAAAAGGCCTTTGAAAAGATACAGTACTCCTTCCTGATAAAAACTCTCAGCAAAGTAGGAAGAGAGGAAAACTTGCAAATACCATAAGGTTCCCACATTTATGCACCATCAAAAAAGGTGGATTCATGGAAATAGAGTAAAATGGTGATTACCAGAGGCTGGGGGTCCTGGGGGTGGAGTGAAAAGAGAGAGATATTGGTCAAAGGACACAAAGTTTCAGTTAGACAGGAGGAATAAGTTTAAAAGATCTGTAGTACACCATGGTCACTATACTGAATACAATATATTGTGTACTTCAAAATTGCTAAGAGAAGATTTTAGGTGTTCTGAACACAAAAATAGTATGCGAAATAATGTATGTTGATTTAGCCATTGCATAATGTATACATATATCAAAATGTCATGTTGTATGACATAAATACATATAATTTTTACTTGTTAATTAAAAAATAAAAGTTTAAAAAATTGTAGCTGTGCCTAACATCATACCCAGTGTTGAGAGACTGGATATGATCCAGTCTTTTACCTCTAAGATTGAGAACGTGGGAAAAATAACCTTTTTAACAATCTTATTTAACATCATATTGGAAGTTCTAGCAGGTACAATAAGACAAGAAAACAAAATAAAAGATATACAGATTGAAAAGGAAGAAATAAAATGTTATTTTATCACTGAGTGTATGGCAGTCTATGAAAAAATTCCAAAAACTCAACATAAAAATCTTTGGAAATAATAACTAAGTATAACAATGTGGCAGAATGCAAATTTAATATACAAAAGCAAATTACTTTCCTATATATAAGAAATTGGAATTTGAAATTTTAAAAAGAAATATATTAGGAATGATAAAATACACCAAGGTATAAATCTAAAGAGCTATTTACAGAATTTGCATGCAGAAAAGTACAAAACTCTGATGAAAGAAATCAAAAGAAGATCCAAATAAATGGAGAGATATTCTGTATTCATAAATTGGAAAAGTTAATATTGTGATGATGTTAATTCTTCCAGTTTGATCTAAAGATTCAGTGCAATTCCTGTCAGAATCCCAGCAAGCTACTTTGTAGATATCCACAAAGAGATAACGTTTATACGGAAATACCAAAAAAAAAAAAAAAAAGCAAAAATAACAACAGAAAAACAGCGAAATAGCCAACATGATACTGAATAAGTACAACAAAGTGGGAAGACCTTACCCAACTATAAGACTTACTATATTTCAATTTGTCAGTGGAACAGAACAGAAAGCCCAGAAGTAGACCCACACAGATATTATGAACTGATCTTTGATCTTTGACAAAGAAGCAAGCCAAAAGGTGCTGGAAAAATTGGATATCCATATGAGAAAAAAAAAGAATCTAGACACAGAGCTTTCATATTTCACAAAAATTAACTCAAAAGAAACTAGAGAAAAAAATGTAAAATGCAAAACCGTAACATTTCTAGAAGATAATATAGGAGAAAATCTAGGTAATTCTGAGTTTGGCAATGAATTTTTTATATATAGCATGAAAAGTATAATCTATGAAAGAAATATTGACATGTTGGACTTTATTGTAATTAAAAGCTTTACTATGTGGAAGACTGTTACCAAATGTAAAGCAAAGGACAGACTAGGACAAAATTTGCAAAACACATATCTAATAAGTGTTTAGTATTCAAAATACGCAAACAGCTCCTAAATGTCATCAATAAGAGAATAAACAATGTAATTTTAAGGAAAATGATCTGAACAGACAATTCACCAAAGAACATTATACTAATGAAAAAAATGATATAAGACAAGATGATCAGCACATGAGTTCATTATGGAGTACCAAATCAAAACAGCAATGAAATAGCACTACTAGAATACATAAAATTAAAAAAAAAACTGACGTTCACAAATTCTGACAAAGATGCAGAACAGGAACATTTATTAAAAATACAAAATTATCCACTGATTTTGGAAGACCATAGCAGTTTCTAACAAAGGTAAATACAGTCTTACCATATGACCAACAATTGGACTCCTAAGTATTTACCAACTAATTTAGAAATATATGTTCACACAAAAACTTACATATGAATGTTTATAACAGCTTTATTCATTCATAATCACCCCAAGTAGAAGCAACTAAGTTGTGCTTCCTTAAGTGAATGCATAATCAACTGATATTTTCATACAACAGAATATTTTTCAGCTATTTTTAAAAGTTAGCTATTAAGTCACAAAAAGACATGGATGAATCTTAAATTCATATTGCTTTGGGTAAGAAGTCACTCTGAAAAGTTTACATAATATATGGTTACAATTATAAAACATTCTGGAAGAGACAAACTATAGCTATAGTAAGAATATCAGTGGTTGCCAGTGGTTCCTAGTGATAGAGTAGTATTTAATGAATAAAGCATAAGGGACTTTTTCAGGATGGTGAAACTATTAAATATGATACTATAGTGGTAGATATATGACACTATACATTTATCAAAATGCATAGAATTTTACAACACATAGAGTAAACTTAAATCTGTGTAATTAAAAAAATCATTTAGGAGGTTGGCAGGGTGTCCTGGGATAGAATACAGAATGTGATAAAACAATCTACAAATGTATACAGTTAACAAATGTATAAAACAAATTCACTGACGGTTGTGGGTGGTTCTAAATTTGCTGACCTAAGTAACTCTGAAAATGATTAGAACTGTAAATAAAAGTAAAGGCAAAAGAGATTGCTCATAAAGATTACGTTCTAGTTGATAAAATTAGTTCCCATGAGTATTGATTGAGTTAACAATTCTGATATTGTTATGCACATATACCAGAAATTAACAAGTAAGTAAATGAATGGTAGATGGTGGGAACCAAGTTTCTTCCTGCTGTATTGGAAGGTTACAGACAAGCAAGAGAAGCAGACTAGAATGATGTATGTGATAATGCATTACAGTTGGAAGCATCAGTATAGACTCATGTTTAGCTTAATATATACACAGATATTTACATAGAAACATATTTATAAGTATGTGCATATACACATATTTAAGCATACACATATTCTTTCACATACACATAATTTTTCTTACTCTTTCAGATGAGAAGTCCTAAAAACAAGGACACCCAAGTAGCAATAAGCTCATTTAGAATGTAGATGTAGGTTTTTCATACCATTAGCCTTAAAAGAAACAAATTCTCCTAGAATAAATGACCAATTCTGGGATTGGAGAGTAAATATACAAGATGAGCCTGCAGTATCTTGTAGTGCCATAGGTAAGGAAATCCTAGAAACTCACATGTACAAGGACAGAATTAGATGATCGAATAAAGAAAGAAATGGAGAAGAGACAACTCTTTTGTGCAAAATAATTTGAAATAACTTGTGTGGATACTTTGCCCTCAAGAAAAGTGAGCATAACTCTTTACTCCTTAAATGTGTGTCACACATAGTGACTTCCTTCCAATGAGTACAATATGGAAAGGACAATGAAAGAGTGACTTTACGGTGGAGAAACCTGACAAAGCCTACTTCATTCAGGTGATCAAATTCAACATTAATGGCTTAAAGTACCCTTTGCCTGATGTGATAAAATGGCCTTTGAATTTTGTGTTCTCCCTCCCCAAAACCCATATCCACAGTCTAATTATGGGCAAACATCAGGTGTATTTCACTGGAGGGCTATTCTGTAAAACTCCTGACCAGTACTCCTGAAAACTGTCAAGGTTTTAAAACGCAAGGATTGTCTAAGAAACTGTCATGGCCAAAAAGAGCCTAAAGAAATATGCCGATTAAATGAAATGCGGTTTCCTAAATGAGATCTTGGAATAGAAAAAGGACATAAGGTAAAAATGAAATAAATCTAAATAAAGTATAAGCTTAATGACAATATGTCAATGTTGGTTTACTCTATGTGACAAATGAGCCATACTAACATAAAACGTTAATAGGAGAAACTGGGTTCAATATACGTGGGAACACTGTACCTTCCTTACAATTTCTATCAATCTAGAAACTGTTCTAAAAAATAAATTTTATTAGAAACTACAGGAGGCTTAAGGGAAAATGATATTAAGAGTACAACATTAAAAAACTTTGACAGTAACACATAAAAATGATAGGAAACGAATAACAGTACAATTCAGCATATGTTAGTGGCTAAGAAGTGTCTAACTATTATATTAGATGACTTTTTAACTAGGAAAAGGCCTAAAATTTCCTTGTGCAAATGGACACCTGTAATCTTGTGGTCTGTTTGCCTGACTGCCTTTTCTGCTACACTGTGAGAAGAGACAAAAGCGAAATAGAAATAGAGTGAGAAAAAAGAACGGGACATGGTGGCTCACACCTTTAATCCTAGCACTTTGGGAGGCTGAGGAGGGAGGATCACTTGAGGTTGGGAGTTCCAGACCAGCCTGGCCAACATGGTGAAACCCCATCTCTACAAAAAATACAAAAATTAGCTGGGTGTGGCGGCAGGCACCTGGAATCCCAACTACATCAGACGCTGAAGTGGGAGAATTGCTTGCACCTGGGAGGTGGAGGTTGCAGTGAGCCAAGATCACGCCATTGCACTCCAGCCTGGGTGACAGAGCGAAACTCTGACTCAAAAAAAAAAAAGAAAGAAAGAAAGAAAGAGAAAGAAAAAGAAAGGAAGGAAGAAGAAAAAGAAAGAAAGAAAGAGAAAGGAAGGAAGGAAGGAAAAAGAAAAAGAAAGAAATAAAGGAAGAGAAAGAGAAAGAAAGAAAGAGAAAGAATCAGTTAAAAGAGATTAAAAAATCTAGACTGAGAAAATATTAGGGAAAATTAAAGAGCAGGTAGGGCATAAGGTTATGTCTGATGGGTTGTATGTTGTGCCTTATTATACTTAGTGGAAAATGGGTTCTCTGAAAATAGATTCAGAGATCTAACACCAAAAGGAGAACTGAAGTAGCTGGTAGTTGTCCGACGTGAAGTGGTATGTGTGTGCACACTAGGCTATGTGCATGCACATTTTATGTATTGCTACTGAGCTGAGTTCAGTTGGATGCAATGTTCTGGCATTTTCTGAGTTTTTCTTGTAGATATAATTGTGCATAAGCAAATGTGAAATTCATGTTATGCATAAATTGTTCCCTAATATATTAAACATATTGAAACAAATTCACAATTTCAAAACAAGTATTGTAGCACAACTCACTGTACAAACAAATATGAATATAAGTATACATCCTAATCCTCCTCATTCTTACAGAAAAGTAACTTATTTGCTACATATAATCTGCTTCTTGTTTATTCCATATGAGTGTCAAAGGTATCTGAGAATGACCAAGGTTAAAACCTGGTATTTCAGTGATAAAATATCTATATTAGATTTGATGCTGTACAATCTAGACATTTTTGCCAAACCTTAACTGTAAGTCAGATATTTATAAGCCTCACTTCAGATCTGAAATACTTGTGTGGATTTTAAATAAAAAGATCTCCAAGACTTACTCTAAACCAGTGTTCCTTAAACTTTACTGGCATAAAAAAATCTTGAAATAATTATTAAAATGGTACATTATCAGGTCTTTCTCCAGAGCTGGTGAATCAGAATCATGGAAGATGTAGGTAAGGTCCTGAGCCTATGCATTTAATAAATAATCCAATTGATTTTTATTCAAAGTAAGTTTTAGAAACATTGTTTTAGACACTGAATCAGAAACTCTGTTGCAGGGGCTCTGGTATCTGCATATTTAAAAACCACAACTGGTGATTACCATGAGCATCCTAATTTGAGAACTATTTCTTTGCATAGTGAATTTAGCTCGGGGCATTCTTACAGCCCAGAAGCCCATAACCATGATCTCTCTGATCAATGATTTTACACAGATTGCCATGTAGTAGAATGTTGCTTAAGATTCCCACAGGAGCTGGAGTGACTTAGAACAACAGGGTAGAAGTATATTTTAAAACTATGAAGCATAAATGACCTTCCTAAAATTGGTGAAAATCCAGGGTAGAAAAAAATACAATTTTTTGTTTTGTTCTGTTTTGTTTTTGAGATGAGGTTTGCTCTGTTGCCTGGGCTGGCATGCAGTGGCATGATCGTAGCTCACTGCAGCCTTGAACTCCCGGGCTCAAGCAATTGGGAAAAAAAATGTAAATTGTAGAATCTCTGGAGAGTGAAATGAATTGTGTCGCCATCTTCTTTCCCTCATCTGGAAGCTTATTCTTTCCCATCCTGGATTGCTTGGCTGTCTCTAAGTGTGATTCTGTTCCATTCATTGTTGGCCGGGGTTTGCTAAATGGTTTGCTGATACTGAACTCATACCAGATGCTCAGATTTCCTTGTCATCTTTTTAATGCTTCTCTTTCTCTTTTCCTCTGTATTTCTATTTCCCTCTCTCTTTCACTCTTTTTTTTCCTTCTTTTTATAAGTCATCCACCTATAAAGAATGTGAACTCCCATCTGCTCAGACCAAGCAGAGGCTAGACCAGATGTGAGCTGCAATTTGCTAAATGGGAAACAAACACAAGGAATGCAGCCCGTCTGCCATCTGTTGATGCAGAAAGCAGCAGGGCATGCCTGGCATTTCAACAGGGCTCCCCCACTGGGAAATTGAAAGAGAAAAAGCATTTGTTTCATTTTTCCCCTTTTCTGACCTGACAGCTCCTTTGAGCAAGCTGGGGAGGAGAGGAGGACATCTTGCCATGAAGAAATGACAGCTGACATAGAAATGTTTGAGCCTAATAAATAAGCTCTATTTTTGCATTAAAAGCTCTGCCCTTGCCACAGGTGCTTCTTCTCAGTGGTATTGAGCGTCTAACCTCTGTAGTCATCAGGAATGCAGCAGAGTGACAGAGTCCTCTCTTCCAAATTTCTAATCAGATTTTCTCTGAATGCCACATAGAATGCTCTTGGCAAGGTTAAAGGTAATAGGCAGGTGAAACAAAAGAGACAGATTTCTCCTGGTTGCCGAGTGCCTGTGTTACCTGGTCAAGGAACACCTGGTTTACATTTTCAGAAAGAGATGAATATAATGGAACAAGTGGCCTGGGTGACATAGACATGTTAACTTGAACCTCTCTGACCCTGATTGTGTGAATAGCGTCATTCCATCAATTTCCTTCCTACATGCATACTCTTAGGAAAGACCTCTGTTGCTCACTGGGGTGAATCATGATGAATAAAGTGCAGTGCCTGTTTACATGAGGCCCCATTATCTAATAAAGTATGTAATTTTTAAAAACATGTACTTTAAAGAAAATGAACTTAGTTTTGACAATGTCCTTATTTACTAATGGAGGTAACCCTGGATTTTAATAAGTGTTTTCTTCAAAGAAAGACACATGGGTCTTCCTGATTTTTGCAAGCTCTTTATTTTCTAAATAAAATGTTAGATTACTTCAAAAATTGCCCGTTTTGTACACAAAATTATCATTTGAATGATTACCAAATAAATGCAAAATTGTTACTAACATCTACAACTTGTAAAAATACTAACTCCTATTTTCAATGTAGATGCTGTTTGAAATAATCAAATTCTGCACATGGTAACTCTAGAACCTATGAGTTCTCCTCACAATACCATACTATACAATAAGTTTTTGCAGTAGAAAACAGCTATTTTTTTCTTTTTTTTTTTCCAAACAGCCTATACATTTCAAATAAAAACCTACTAAGTGCCAACTTCCATAAAATGTATTTGATATGCAGAAATGTGAGTGGTTATCTTCCTCTAACAAATTCATAGTCCATTGAGAGAGAGAGGGCTATAGGCTATAAAAAATACAACCATGTATGCATAATGATATTATTGATATCTGTAAATGCAGTAAGAGCACAAATTCTATACAAAGGGTCAGGACATTCTCAAAAAGTAAAAGAATAATAATTGGAAGTAACCTCATAAGATGAATCCTGAGGAATGTTTTATTTGCTTTAATACTTTTGTTAAGTTAAAGAATAAACCATTCAGATAAAGAAAGGCTGTAAAGCAATCCTTTTTAAAATAAATATTCTTTAGTTATGGAATATAATTCTGAAACAAATTTTTACAAAATGCTGTTTTCTTAAATAATGACCGAAACATATGTTGCTAAGAAAGAAAGGGGGTGATTTTCCAATGAATCCAGGCAATTGGAAAATTAACTGGACTTTAATGGGAATGACACCACCAAAGGTAGAGTGCCAGCCCATCTCTGGGGAGATGTTCCTATCAGAAGAACAAGTGAAAACATCACGTGTTCTCAACTAAGGTCTTTAGAATTACTTAAAAGATTACTTTATTGAGATTATATAATATGTACACCACTAACAAGCCCATCTTCCCATGTCTATAAAATAAGAACATGCTCACTGCTTGTTCCCAGACTCTGGAATGGCCCCCCATAGGCAGTATTGTTGAAGACTATCTACCCCTCAAAAGGTCCCCAGTTGTTTCTGAGACTTCCAAAATAGTTTCCCAGGTGCTAACATCAGTGTTAAACTAAGTAGCTAGACACACATGAGCAGGGCAGGAGAGGGCCTCCCCACTCCAGGAATGTCAGACGACCATCATGTGATGGTCAGATGGTTGTTAAACTGTCTTTCTAAAATAATAATTGGTCACAGCTGGCACCAGGGAAAGGCAGTCTCTCAATAGATAGAAAATACCTGAAGCTGGTGATCAGTAGCTTCCCCATAAGATCTTAGAAGTTGGTCAAGTGGGCTCAAGCATACACACTAAGAGGCAAAATGGTAAAGCTTAAGTGGTATATGACCTTCTTCTAGGAACACTCAACTGGTAAGGGAAAAATGCCTCAAATGAGCATATGCACAGCTTCAGTAAACACACTGCACATACAGTCCGTCCTAAGTACTGGCCAGCCTCTGCATGCAGACAGATCACCCTAAGAGAAGAATCAGAGAAGAAGACACAAAAACCCTGGAATCATTCCAATATATAAAACCCCAAGTCAAGGACTAAATGGCAAACTTGAATCTCTTAAGTTGCCCACTTGGCCCTCTTCCAAGTGTACTTTACTTCCTTCCATTCCTGCTCTAAAACTTTTTAATAAACATTCACTCCTGCTCTAAAACTTGCCTCAGTCTCTTCCTCTGCCTTATGCCCCTTGGACAAATTCTTTCCTTTGAGGAGGCAAGAATCAAGTTGCTGCAGGCCCATACAGATTCACCACTGCTAACAGCAGCTTGTCTTTTGCAGGCCACACATACTGTTTTCTCATTTTTTTTTCTTTCTTGCTGAGTCATATTCTCTGCTCCTAAATGTAAATTATAAAAGTTCATTATGATCCCTGACAATCAAAAATGTCATTTTCAAAGCAGTCCTGGTTCTTAGGATTGCTAGATGAATGTGATCTAAAGAAGAGTTAGGAAAAGGGCCTTCTCAAATATGTGTCACATGTTGACACTTGAATTCTGTAATACCTTGAGTCTGTTGTACTTAGAGTTTAACAATTAAATTGAAAAATTCTGTTTTTCTTTTCTCTTTCCATGAGACTCCAAATCAGGACAGGGATTGAGTGAAAGGAAAATAATACTTCTATTTATGCATTCAACCATTCAATAACATTTATTGAGTATCTACCGTGAACCAAGCACTATTCTAGATGGGACTGGGGGTCAGGGAGCAAGATACAGAGGCAAACAAAAGAGACTAAAATGCCTTCTCTTATGAAATTTAGATGTTAATGTATGAGACATGAAAAAAGAAACTAAAAATAAAAAAGTAATAAAACATATTAGATCAGGATGGGAGCATGCGTACTATGCAGACACATCAGGAACTGTGCTATGACTATCAGGAGTCTACTTTTACATAAGGGATAGTGGAAATATTTAGGAGCAAGTGCTTTTGGCATAAAGACTTGGAGACCATGAAGATATAAGTGATGTAACTATTTAGGGGAAGAGTATTTCAGGCAAAGAGGATGGCAAGTGCAATGGCCTTCAGGCTATAACATACCTGGTGTGTTCAAAGAAGAGTGTACTTGGAAGTGCATGAGTCAGAGAGGAACAGAGGTCAAGCCCTGGGAGACTTTATATGTAATTATTATAAGGGCCTCAGTTTTCTCTTTGGATAAGATGGAGAGCAATTGGAAGGTGTTCAGGAGAGAGGCAATGGGATCTGACCTAGTCTTAATAGGACAAATCTAGCTACAATGTTGAGACTAGACTAAAGCCACTCAAAGGTGAAAGCACAATCATCATTTTGGAAGCTATTATAGACATATTTGAGCAAAAGAACATAGTTCATTGGGACAGGGCAATAGTCTTGGAGATAGTAAACAATGGTAGGATTTTTGATATGCAGTATTTGGAGTATAAATCCCACAGGATATGCTAATTGATTCAATGCAGAGTATAAAATAAAAGAAAGCAAGGAAGGATTCTTGCCTTTTTTTTTTTTTACCTTGGCAATTGGAAGAAAGGATTTGCCACTAACTAAGACAGTAGAGATTATGGAAATAACATATTTAGGAGAAAGGAGTAGATTTGGGCTTTTTATTGATAAAAATTGAGATCATTAGATAGGTGGAGATAAGCATCATGTAAAAGTTGGGTATCGAACTTGAGTTCAAGGTAAGACTGAACTTTGAGTATATATTTGTTAGTTGTCAGCATACAGATAGTAGCCAAACCAAAGTTTAGAAGAGATTGACAGGGCAGTTTATGAAGTTAGAAAAGTATAAAATTTGAAAACTGATCCCTGGCACATATGAATGAAAAAAGTTTAAGAAGCTGAGGAGAAACTAAGTAAAGAATTTTCTTTTCGGTAATGTTGCCCTAAAAGGAAGAAGAAAATTGAGCAGTAGCTGAAGAAGAAGATAAATTTAAGGGATTTTTAAAGATCAGAGAAACACAAGAAATGTTATGTTGATGGGAAAATTTAGTTTAAAGGAATCAAATTAATGACGCAAGTGAAAAGAAAAGAAAATGCCTGTGTATAAGAGGGGAAAGAATCGAGTGCACAAGTACTAGGGTTAAATTTTACTAGAAACACAGACATGTCTTTTCTAGAAACCAGAGAGAAGGAGCAGCATTTGGAAATGAATACATCTAAATGGATAAATGTGAGTTGGAAGCTTATTTAGATTGCTTTCCATCTGTTCTTATCTTCTCAGTGAAATAGAAAACAAAATAGCCAACTAAGAGTGAGAATGTGGGAAAGCTATTAAAATAATTTAAAGAGGTTTACATATGAGGAAAAATTATAAAATAATTATTAAGGAGACTTACAAATTGAAGAGATCACAGAAATATAGTGCCAGGAGGCACAAATAGGACTCATATGCGATAAGTGATCGAGCATAATTGTGTTGTTTTTCAGTCTTGCTTGCTTGCTACTAACACAAGGATGATATAGGAGAACAATTGGGTTTAACCAGGTTTTGTGTCTTTGGCAAAAGGGCATAAAAATAAAAAGAGAACAAGGAATTTGAAGATGTGAAATAAAAGTGTTTAGTATAATTGACAGTTGAATTTATGTTGAGTAACGAGGGAAGCAGCCAATGATGAGAACCAGGGACAGTAAAATACCAGCAGGATAAATGAATTGATGTTATAGAAAGGCTGGTTGTTGCAAAGATTGTTGGACTGAAGGAAGTCGATGGAATAAGCTAGAAATTGTTGATTGGAGAGTGGGGCTTTTGAAATTTAGTTTAAGGAAAGCTGAAGTTATGAAGAGATAGAGTCTACCAGGGTATCACCATAAGATTGAGTAGTTTTGATGAGATGAGAGATAAGATCACTAAACTTAGAGGCCAATTTGCTAGAAGCTTCATCCATGTGCATGTTGAAATCACCAAGTAGTCTGGAAGAACCAGTGTGTATAAATGGAACAGTAAGCTAGAAGATAAAATATACAAGACAGACGGAGAAGAATGCCCTGGTGAATGACTGCTATAAATAAGGGTGGCGTATATTACAGTCTAATGCCACTAAAATAAAATACTCTATCTTTTTATGGGAGAGGAAGTGAATGGTCACAAGAAGTAAGAAAAGCTGCTATTTCTCCTTCAGGCTGATTAGCAAGAGTAAAGAAAAAAGTTACCTTTTTAGAGGGGAAGATGTACCTCAGAGGAGAACCAATTTTCCATTGAGAAAGTAGATAAAGCAAACCTTCACATGAATTTTCTAGTATGTAAAGGATTTTGCAGATGGCTGAAAATGACTTCCAGAAAGCACACAGGAATTAATTCAGAATTAGGCATAGGTGGAAGATGGAATGTTAAAAGTTATAGAGTCCGGTGGTTGACATCATTTTTAGAATGCCCCTGGTTTTTTATGGTGACTGATGTAACCATGGATAAAAGAAAGAAATAATTGTCTTGATGATCCTCAGGCAGTGAGTGATGATGACTCTGAAGTGCAGTATGAGATTTGTGCTGTCAGGAAGCCACAGTTCAGTGGTCCCCCCGCTGATAGAGATATAGCAGCTGCGGGTAGCAATGCTTCTCAGAGTGCAAAGACTCTCCTCTTATTCTCTGCCTACACAGGCTCACAGGGAAGCAGAAGAGTAATCATATTTCAAACCAGAGAGTTCTTGTAGATTCCCTTTATCTCCCCATCACACCTGCCAGTATTGTTCCCAATCAAATAATAGACCAAAGCTTAACAGAAAAGGGTAAGTGTATGTTATATTTACACTAGCAGAATAGATTTGGGAGCCATAAACTTCTTTCCTGAACCCCTGTTTGATATCTTTCCCAAGAAAACAAATACTGTACTGTGTTACTAAGAAATGTTTATATATCCACCCAAGTGTGTTTAAAATTAGCCCCAGAAAAAATATCAAAGTTTCCTTCTGTAACTCATGTTTTGGATTACAGAATCTAGGATATTTTATTATTTTCCTTTTCTTGGAAAAGCTTACAATTGCTAACAAGATCTGCTGTCAAGAACTTAAGATTGTACATACTCTTGGATAGAGATCTGTGTTCCTTACTTTAAGAATTTATCAAAATGATTTTTAAAAGTTTCATTTATTTGAAAACGTTAAACAAACATGAGCTGCATGACACCATATGGTGAATGAAAGCACCTTAATAAATATCACTAAACATATCATTCCAAGTCCCACTGGAAATAGGTCAAGTCAATATCTTGTACACTAGCTTATGATGTTGTTTATCCTTTCCTTTATTATGTACTCAGTTTCCCAATCTCTGGCTTGGAACCGTCTCTTGGTTCATTTACACATCGAAGATTAAGATGATAAATTGCTTGTAAGAAGTTATTTTTTGTATTTTGTGGTATATTATTTTCTTTGTCTTTGCTCAATCGAAGCTCTTTCTGAAGATACTATTTGTGTTTACTAGGGAACTCTCTTTTTTTCCTCTAATACTGCAGCATTTTCTGAAATATTACTCTTTAAATCTCATCTATAACTGATTTACCCCATCCCTCTATCAATCTCTTTTTCATGGAACACTAGTATTAGAAAACACAAATTATGGTAGAGGTCTATGGGTAGTAAAAACTCTTATCTCATATTTATCTTTCTACTAGTACATTTTATTACCTGAATTGGAGAGAAATTAGGACAGTCAACAATGGGAATGGGGTACGCTTTAATGAGAAGGAGAGCTTGTGTTAGCTCTGATCAGATTCCTACTGATCCCAATGCGAAATCCTGGGTTTGAGAGAGGTAGCATGTTGATGGATTTTCCTGACACACATTAAAATGTCAACTGTCAGGAGGTGGAAAACAGAAGTTAACAGGATCCCTTTATCATGGAGACAGTGCCAGTTCTGAAGCTGAGCCAAATGCCACTCTCCCCACCATCCTCTGCCTTCACTGAGATGTCTGTAGAATCTCAGGATATTGGCAAAGTCAGTCATTTTTGACTTGCTATTTTTAGAGAGTAGTATGGTATGGCAGTTGGAGATAACCCAATACACTTTGTTATTTCATTAGGAATTTACTGAAAGATAAATCTTGCTGCTTATGCCCTATTTCTGCAATGAGAAGGAGTGATCAGTCATCAGTGAATGTGCTGCCAAAAAGTTTTGTAAAGTCAGGAGCTATTCCAAGTGGGAATTAATGGGGAGCAAAAATGATCTTTTCATGTTCTCAGCTTTCATAATGTATGGCAATCTGTCTAGGTGGGGCTGCAAATAAATTAAGCATGAATGATATATATGGTGCAGAATGTGACCTTAACAAGTTGTCTTGTCTGTGACTTGATGTTTCCATCTGGTTTGTGCAAGGAGTGTTCAGATAATACAGTAAAGAGGAAGATTATGATTTCCAGGGGAACAGCCATAATGGGTCACTATCTTCCTGGGCCTGATAAGTTTAATCCAAGTTGCCTGGGAGGAAAGAACTCATAAAATATTTTATCTGAAGTAAGTGCAAAAATACTCATAAACTCAAAGGTTAATCACTGCACCAGAAGAACAGATGAAGGAGACAGGACAATTTTATGTTTCTTTACTGTGCTACCCTTATTAATCATGTTGCGGGTTGCTTTAAAATATGTGCCTGCTCTTTATTTTTAAAGCCTAATGGATAGACAGACAGACACTGAAAATGAAGTTGGAATGATAATAACAGGATCTGCTCAATTTTTTCTCCACCAGCCAGTATTTACAGGAGTTACAATCAAGGTTAAGAAACACATTTATTTTTCTTTTTAATCTATTTTCTTTACATGCCATATTTTCTTCTTATTATGTGTTTTACTTGATTTAAAATTCAAAACTTGTATTTATACTGAGCTACAGAATGAATAATGAAGAAAACTTCATTCATCTTTCTATACAAGTAGTTTTATTTTATGATGACAAGGTAGATAGCAAGATCATCTGTGTAATGATGCCTCCAGATTTCACTAAACAATACGTAAGTGGATTGGAGAATTATGCTAATAGTTACTGTTGAGAAATCCTCATATAGGCTCAATTTCTGCCTCTAGATTCATGCAGAACATCTTCGAACAAGTGACAGCATAAAAGATTTCTGCAGACATAAGACAAAGTACAAAGGAAGTTTTCTGTATATTGTGTATATGGACGTGATAGGATCTATACATAATTAAACAACCTTAGTCTAAATTGTACTTTTATTTTGATTCTTGAAAGGACAAGATAAAATATTTTCAGCTTGCAGGTCACATGGTTGGTGCCATTTTACGGTGATAGCAATCATTGATAAATGCAGATGATTGTACATCTATGTGTCTCAATACAATTATATTTTAAAAAACAGGTGGCAGACACAATTTGTCCCTTGGGTCATATGGTTTGTTGATCCCTGATTTAGACTATCTATAAGAATAAAATAAATAAAGAAGATGCTTTAAAATATGTCTTTAACTTAGTTTACTGTATGTAGAGGTTGCATTTAAAAGGTTTCTGTTCTTTTTTCCTTTCAGCTTCTCAGGGGCTATAAACCCAGGTACTCACAGTAGCCTGAAAGTAAATTAAATATATAAAGCTAAAATGTTATAATATAGTAAAGTATGGTGTGTCTTTTGATTAATTAGAGAAGATATACTCCAATTCTTAAAAATAAGAGAGAGAGAGACAGAGAGAGAGAGAGAGAGAAAAGAAACTACAGAAAGGTTTGGCCCAAAGACCACCAGTTTATAACTTCTACTCTATGTGGCAGATTGAATTGAATTGAATACTCTCTTCTTGGTATGTCCATATGGTATTCTGCATGAAAAGTATCTGCTTAGTCTTTCAAGCATCTATCTAATTATTGCCTTCCTTAGGGAACTTCCATTGCTATTGGTATATACAATTCATTGTTACTTTATAGGTGCTCTCAAAATGTAAACTTTTAAAAATATTTCTTTATGATACAGTTGTTTTTCCCAAAAGACTGTAATCCTAAATTATTAAATGCAATCATATAGTGTTCATTTCAATGAAAATCACATTTTCTCTAAAGACATCTCTTTCTTCATGAAAAGTCTTATGTCTAATTTAGATTCAGATATTCCTTCTCATCCAAAATTTGGTTATTTGAAATCTCTATTTGAACTCATGAATCAACAGATTTGGATATGTTTCCACATAAAATAACTCACTACTTGCTATTTCAAGTTCAGGGTAAATTTTTTAAAAGTGTAAACAATATGCTATACCTCTTTATTCAAATTTACTATCTAAACTTGTGCTGTCCAAATTCAGGAAGTAGGTAGTTGTGGGTAGCAAGGAATACTTAAAGTGGATTGTAGCTCAAGGCATACAATAGCAGCATTTGTTTTCACGATCCATTAATATCATCTCTAGTTTACAACCATCAGGAGCCTTTTCATAGCAATGAACTTTCCTGTGATAACTTTGAAAAACAAAATCTAAATTTGTCATGGCCTACAATGCAATATATGAAATAGGCTCTGCACTCCAACTTGACTTTTGTCATCACTCCCATTGATGATTCTGCTCAAGCTACCTAAGCCCTTTAGTTTTGCTAACATCCTTTATACCATTGGAGGTATCTTAGCAAAAACTTCTATCTGCTTTTGCTCAAACATTTTCTCCTATTTTGCTCAAACATTCTCCCCCATTCTTCAGATGGTGGACTTTTCCTTATTGCTCTCAGAAAGGATATCTATTGCCACTCTAGAAAAATAAAAATATGTCATCTATCCATTCACCCATCCATTCAATTCCCAAATATTAACTGTGTGTTACTAAGGACCAGATATTTTACAAGGCACTACAAGGTGATAGTATACCAGAGAGAGAGAGCCTTTACATTCACGGGCTTTACATTCTAATAAAATGTAAAGTTTCCTGGGATTATTCTCTACCACTACACGAAGGCTTATTTTTACTTGAGCAGTTAGGGAAATTTGTAGTTTTTCATTAGCTTATTGTCTGCAATCAAACTACAATGGTCCATAGCATAATGAGCTCCAGGAACTATGTCTGTTCCATGCAACACAGAATCTCTGGCATCGAGCACTGGGCCTGGCATGCAGCAAGCATTTTTACTTAGGGATGTAATGAATGAGTGCAATAAAAAGTTTAATTGTGCATTCATATGCTTTAATTTGATTAAAATTTTCAATGGAACTTTTCTCAGAGGTAATGCACTCAGGTGGGTAAACAAAAATTAAGCAATATTATTGCAAACACATATACTAGGGTATATGGCAAATATTCATAAAATTAAAGTGATTTTCCATTTCCCAACTCTATACCCAAACGAATATACAACCACTGGGAAGGGAAAAACATCAGTTAGTATGTTTTTATTCTTTTGTCCTGGTTTTCATCAACACAATAGGTAATTCTTATATGGAAGTAGATCATATTCAATTTAAATATAAATATGTTGAGATGAATTTTCTTCCAATGGTTATGATAACTTTGGACTGAACATGGTGTAGCCATTTGGATATTTCATTTATAAACTCATGTCAGTTACTTGAAGGCCTTGATCAATACCTTACTGGACAATTTACATGGATCCTATTGTTCATAAAAATAAGAAAATAAATGTTAAGATAGATGCAAAAAATTTTTCAAAAGTCAACTCAAAACCTAATTTGAATCATAAGTATATTTGTATACTACATTTTCTATTACATAAAAATGTTTTAAACTTTAAACCTTTTCTCCCATAGCATGCAGATAATTCAGCACTGTAATATATTTGTACTATGAGCAAAATGACAACTTTTTAGGTTAGATGAAAGGAATTTAGTATCATTTGCAGATAAAGTATGATCCAATTATTCTTATTTTGCTGATACAAGAAGGTCTACAAGGCATAGATCTCATTTATATTAGTGACTTGAGGTAAAGTTTGAGTTACAATGGCTAATAAATAATTCCATTTATATTTTATATCACCATATTGAATGTCTCTAAGATGTTCTCCTAGGAAAAATGAGAATAATACTAAGTGTATTGCCAAATTTTTAAACAGATCAATGTTATAGCCCAATCCTCTATCAAATATGGGCTCTATAATCAAACCTGTCCATAATGGTTTTAAGGAAGTGTTCCTCACCGTCTTGGTTTTTCAAAAAGCTCAAAGACATGTTGAACAAAATGCATGTTGGTAATAATTTTCTCAGGAAGTGAAATTCAAAAGTAGAATTGTATAAAATGGAAACAAAGAAAGCCCTTCAACCCCCATCACTTACTTCAATTAATCTCTCTGGATGTGCACAACTTTGACATAATGATTTCAGCAAAACATACAAAATATTCAGAGGTTTCAAAATATTAAACATATATGGGTATGAATGAAGGCAGCATTCCCCCAAAAGCTGGAACAATAGGTGACCTCAGTGCCTGATGAAGCAGTGGCGCCGGAGCAATGGCCTCTCTCTTTGGCCCACCTTGCCTCACTCGCAGAGTGGACCAGCAACTTGGATAAGCCTAAATTCGGAGCGATTTTCAGGAACTAACAGTACAAAGGGAAAGTTAAGTTTAGACATGGGGAAATCATTGTTACTTGATTCATTTTCCTAGTTCTCTACATAGCTGTACCAATAGCAACCAATTGATGGTCAAAAAATGCAAAAAGTTGTGTCACTGGAAACTCTACCCAGTTTTGATGGACAAAGAACACAGTTTTAGAACCTTGGTTACGTAGGGCAATATAAGGGAAATATTTACAGCCTTTCCAAAAACGATCAAATTCCAGGAATTTGGTGCCAATCCAATCTCTATCAAAGACCATAATGATGACTGTAACTACTATGTATCTTGTCAGGCAACTATGATACTTAGCAAAGCATTCAATCTGCCTTTCAGGATGGAGAGAGAGGTGGCCTCAGTACCTGATAAAGCAGCAGCATTGGAACAAAGGGCTTCTCGTTGTTTCCCCTGTGTTTTTTATTCAGTGTGCAGGGTGGGCTAGCACTTCATGAAGGCAACAATGTTGGAGTTTAGCAGCAGCTGCTCCACTGATGAAGCACTTGACGTCCAGTTTACAAAATTCCTTTCATAGTCTATTCAGGCTTCTATTAAAAAATATACCTAGCCTGGATAATTTCTAAACAACAGAAATTTACTGCTTATAGTTCCGAATGCCGGGAAGTCTAAGATCAAGGCACCAGCAGATTCTATGTCCGGTGAGGGCTTACTCTCTCCTTCGAAGATGGGCCTTCTGTGTCCTTACAAGGAGAAAGGGTGAACAAGCTCCCTGGGTCCCTTTTAATCAGGGCAGAACCCTCATAACCCAATTGCCTCCCAAAGACCCTACCTCTTTTTTTTTTTTTTTTTTTGAGATCGGAGTCTCACTCTGTCACCAGGCTAGAGTGCAGTGGGGCGATCTTGGCTTACCGCAACCTCTGCCTCCCTGGTTCAAGCGATTCTACTGCCTCAGCCTCCCCAGTAGCTGGGACTACAGGCACGCACCACCATGCTCAGCTAATTTTTGTATTTTTAGTAGAGACGGGCTTTCACCATGTTGGCCAGGATGGTCTCGATCTCTTCACCTCGTGATCCGCCTGCCTTGGCCTTCCAAAGTGCTGGAATTACAGGCGTGAGCCACCGTGCCCGGCCTGGCCCTACCTGTTAACACCATCTTAGAGGTTAGAGAACAACAAATAAATTTGAGGGAATACAAACAATCAAACTTAGCAATTCTCTTTCCTCAAATCTTCAATATATTTCCACTCATTCGTTTGCTGTCCCTTTATGTATCCTCACTGTACATAATTTTGTGGTTCCTAAATTTTATCTTTATTGATTTATTGTCCAAATATGTAAATTTCCAGCTAAACTTGCATATTTTTCCATTTTTTCTCTATAACTTTTGTTTCTTCTATTTTCACTCTTTTGTTTCTGGATAAAAATAAATTACTTCTGACTTTTTTGATAACAAGTTTATATTACCTTTATTATAACAGGCAGTCTGTATATTTCAAGATTTGTAATCAAAAGTACATTTTAGGCTGGATGTGGTGGCTCATGCCTGTAATCCCAACACTTTGGGAGGCCGAGGAGGGTGGATCACTTGCGACCAAGAGTTTGAGACCAGCCTGGCCAACATGGTGAAACTCCATCCCTACTAAAAATACAAAAAATTAGCAGGGAGTAGTGGCATATACCTGTAATCCCAGTTATTCAGGAGGCTGAGGCATGATAATCACTTGAACCTGGGAGGCAGAGGTTGCAGTGAGATCCTGCTACTACATTCCAGCCTGGGCGACAGAATGAGACTGTCAAAAAAAAAAAAAAAGAAAGAAAGAAAAAGAAAGAAAGAAAGAAAGAAAGAAAGAAAGAAAGAAAGAAAGAAAGAAAGAAAGAAAGAAAGAAAGAAAACCAAAGGAAGGACGGACGGAAGGAAGGAATGAAGGAAGGTTGCATTTTAATATCAACATGATTATTTAGTATGATGTTCTAATTTTTTACTACAAAGCTTTGGAATACTCATTGGTACATCTCAAAATTTTTGATTTCACAGAATTTAGGAAACCTGATAGCAATCTTTTGACTCTCTCTAAGGCTATTTTGTTTGGGTTTTGGTTCATTTATAGTTACTAAACCTTATTTATATATCAAATTGGTTCATCCTTTGTGGGGTTTTTTTTGTCATTTTGTATATACTCAAAAGAATTGCTTGAAACATGATACAACTAAGAGCATACAATTAAGTCATATAAAGTTGAATTTCATTAATTGGTTTCTGTCCATAGGAAAATAAATGAAAACCCCCCAGTTGTACCTTTCATGAACAGACACACGCCTACATGCCCATCGCTGTAAATATTTGTTCTGAATTCACTTGCTTAGTAATACAAAGCAAATAAGTAATGTCTAAAAATGTATTCATGGCTTTCAATTGCATTTATTTTACTTGACATTAACTCTACATTTTGAAAGAAAAATGCTGGATATTGACAGTTGTTAGAAATCTGGTATCAAATAGTACTACCCATTCTCTAAGGGCTAGTATCAGATCATTGCTTATTTTGACTAGATGCTGTGATAATCTGTTTTGACTTAGGTATTGAATATACGCCTAATGTCTCCATTAAAGTGGTTTTTAATGTCATATATCTATAATCTCAGCGAGCAATGATGAGAACACAGGAAACTCCTCAGGGAGTTTCAAATGAACTATTGTTTATAGATTGCAGATTGTTCTGATTTTGTTTTCAAGGAAGATTTAGCTGGGGAATAGAGTGTCAGCATAAAGAATATGCAAAGCAATACAATAGTATGATTTATGCAAATTAAACTGTGCAATATAATGAGTAAAGTCACTTTAGGTGATATTAAAAATTAAAGGCAAGGCAGACAGTCCTAAATTAGGCACTATGCTATATTATCAAAGTAGTTGTATAATTATTTTTAAAACTGAAAATGGCAGAGAAATGGAAAAATATACTAACAAATTTCTGAAGAAGCAGAACTGATTATGCAGGATGATGGCAAGTGATTCCTGGCTATTACATTAAGAAAAATATATGCTTTAATTTATGAAATGTTCTTCACCTATAATTCTGAACTAGCTTTAATCAGTCAAATAAGATGAGGCATTGAAAGGAAAATTTCCAAGATAAATCCTCAAATGATTATAAATTGGGAGATTTGATGTTTTCTCCAGGGAATGCATCAATTAATGCTACTTTAGTGACTGAAACAGCTCTTTTTCAATTTATTTCATTTTTTCTTCATGACCAGATTTATTGCTATGTAGTTTATCACATGGCTCTTAAAATAAGTCTAATTTACTTAATACAATGATTTATGCAACAATTTATCTTATCTGGATGTTTCTGAATTATATATTTATTCTCTCGCTCCTTCTCTCTAAGTTTTTATACAAGACTGATAAAAACATTTCTGTAATATATATAGATTTTTTTTTCTGGTGTTTTTTGCATTTGGAAACATCTAGGGTTATGTTTGCATGTATATTTTATTAATGAGTAAGCTTAAACAAATGGCTTTAATTTAAAATTATGGGATTTTATTTCATAGCTTGTGAATGTTTTAATATTTTACCAGTGGCTTTGCAGTTGTAAAGTCACAGCCTGTAACTTTAAATCATACCAAGTATTAAAAGAAATTAACCATAGAGAGTAACAAAAACCAATCTTCCAGCTCAAAACTCTACCAGTTCATGGAATTGCTGTTGTCTCATAGTTAGTGCATGGTAGTGTTAACACTTAAACACAGGTCTCTTGCTCTCACATCAATGCTCTGTATCCCCTACTAAAGAAGCATTCTGTGTAAGCTGCCTAAGTATTTCTCCTTTAATATTACAATATGTGGGATACAGAGCCATATTGCCTTGGGATTTTTATTTTGAATGTCCTTACTCTATTGAGCTTTATAATTTCAAATAAAAATATTTCACCTTATTATCTCAATTTGAAAATTTAATCTTTACCTAATTCACTCTCTTAAAGGTGAGCCATACTTAGGGTTTTTTACTACATTAAGGATTCACTTCCACATCACTAAGATCTTCCGCCTGCCCCAAGCTCTAGTCATCTCTGCCAGTAAGACTAATGATCAGAATCTCTCTTTTAAGAGTTATTTAAAATTTATTTTGATTTCTTATAAAAACATATAATAAATGTAAGTTATGTGAATAATACTTCTGAAAACACCTACCCCATGTAAATATAAGAAAAAGGACATAGTATCTCTCATCAAGTTCTATGTGTGAACCTCCCAACTGCATCTCTTCCTCCATCCCTCATTGATAACTATGATCCTGAATTTGGTTTTATTTTAATCTTCAACTTTCTTGTAGTTTTACAACATGCTTGTATGCATAAATGATATTTTGGTTTGGCATAGTCTTTTTTAAGTTATACAAAAACAATCACTAAGTATATTTTCTTCTGTCTATAACTTTTTTGTTCAATATTATGGTACCAAAAGTTATCTATGTTACTATACAGAGTTATAATTGTTTTTGGCCATTGCTATACACAATTTCATTGTATGAGTACAAAATATTTTTATACATTGAATTGTTGATTAATATTTACATTGCTTTCAAATATATTTTCTATTTCCAAAAATCTTTCTTTTTATATTCTTAAATATTCATATTTCATACTTGTTTTTGCCATAACTTTTTCAGTTTTCTACTAAGATATCTTCCTTGGAGTAGAATTGCTGAAACATAGGTATAGACATCTATAAAAATAATGTCTTTTTTTTTTCCCACAGGATGATTGTGGCACTTGCCATGCTTAAAACATTCAGTTGACAATATCCTTAATAATTTTACACTTTAAAAATTTTCCATGCCCGTGGTTTTTAAATAATATTTCAATATTATTTATAATTGTTATAATGATAGCATCTTTATATTAATATACACTTATTGGCTCTTCTGTGAAGTGCTTATTCAAATTACCCAAATCAAAAATGATAGAAAATACAAAATTACCAATTCTATAGATATAAAAAAGATAAGAAAAACTTAATGCTAATACATTTGACTACTAAGAAAATAAAAAAATTACTAGACAAACACAACTTATCAAAATTTTTGAACTGAAATACAAGTAAATTACCTTTTCACAAAGAATATGTCATACAGTTAAAATAGGACAGAGAAAAATTTAAGCATTCAAGATGTATATTAGAAGAGCAGAAGTCCAGCAACTTAGTGGACTAAATATTTATTTTAAGCAAATAGAAGTTTAATACCAAATAAACCTCAAGAAATTTAACAATAATCAGAAATTATAACCACTAGAACAGAAGCTAACAAGATGAACTGTAAAAATAAAAAAATAGAAATTCCCCCCAAAATGTTGGTTCTTCCAAAAGATTGATAACTGGTAATTTTTGATGACACTAAGAACACAGAGAGAAATTGCACACACACAAAAAAACACATCAGGAATTAAAGGGGACATCACTCTTAATATACTGAAGTTATAAAAAAGATAAGATTATAAACAACTTTACAAATATTTTGAAAAGTGTTAAAGTGGACAAAATATTATCAATATAAAATTGCTGAAAATAAATAAAAATAGAACTGCAAAGTAAGCATTTGAATCAATAATTTAAAATTTTTTTCACAGAGATTTCCAGATAGTTTCAACATAGGTTCTATCAAACATATAAGGAATAAATAATTGTAATCTTGTATCAGCTCTTCCAAGTAAATAAAGCAAACATGTTCACTAACTCATTTTACCAGGTTCTCATCAGTTTAATAACAAACCTCAACAATGACAATAAAAGAGATTATTGACCAATAAAAATTATAGTCCAAGTTCTATTGTAAAAATGTATAAAAATATTCTTAAAACGCGTAAGTAAACTCAATTAAGCATCATGTTAAAAGTATAGAACATATGGCCAAGTGAACTTTAGAAAGTGAGTAAATACATTAACATATTAAAGAAGAAAAATCTGACACTTCATCAGATGCAGAAATGTTGAAAAATTCAACATTTGTCTATGAATAAAATGTCTTTCACAAAAAATATAATAACAAACATTATACTTGATGAAACATCATCGTCATTATTTTTGAAATCAAGAATGAAGCATTCATGCATGCAACAATCATCACTGAAATTAAACAGTATCACAGCAAGTTTGGTAAAGCAAAAATTAAAGCAAAAATTATTAGTAAAAGATAAAAATACCCACTTTTCCTTGTTTAACTAGTATTGTTATACATGAAAAAAAAAACAAAAATGAAAGGGAAATAATTATATTCTCAAAAGAGTTTATGAGTATTTCTGAATATACAAGCAATTATACTGTATACATTAAACAAAAAGGAATTAATAGTAAAAATACTCAACATATAATAACATAGTCCCTATTTTCCCCCAACATTAAACAAGACAATCAAAAGACAGAATTCCCCAGTAATTACTTAATGGCTAGCAGTTCTCATGTTGGATGTTGCTTGTTGCAAGGAGAATTTTGATACTATATACAAGATTATGCAAAGTCACTTAATTTTCTGGTCTAATTATGATTAATCTTCATAAAATATGACTTGTCTTAGTTTGAACTGCTATAGCAAAATACATATATGCTATATACCATAGAGTGTGTGATTTAAACAACAAAAAATTATTTATTGCCTTTTTGGATGCCAGAAAGTCCAAAATCAAGGTGCTGGCCAGTTCAGTTCCTTTAGGCTCCCCTGTGGTTAGGTTTCTCTTCCTGGTTTTCAGGTGGACACCTTCTTGCTGTATCTTCACATGGAAGGGAGAGAGGGAGAGACAGAGATAGATAAAGTAAGTTTTCTACCGTCTCTTCTTATAAGGGTACTAATCCCAGAACAAAGCCTCCACACTCATGACTTAATTATCTCTCAAAGTTCCTGCCTCCAAATATTATCACATTGGGATTAGGATGCCAGCATATGCATTTTGAAAAGAAACAAACATCCAGTCTATATTATTTTGCCTTTGGCCTCCCCAAATTCATATTCTCCTCCTATGCCAGATGCATTCATTTCATCACAACAGCCCCCAAAATCTTAGCTCATTTCAGCATCAATCTTAAAATCTAACATCAATACTCTCATTTAACCATCATCTAAATCAGGTACATGTGAGACTTGAGGTATGATTCATCCTGAGGCAAAAATTTCTCTCCAGCTGTTCATCTGTTCCATCGCTATATTTTGGAAGCACAGAATTATGTGACAAGTTATGTGCTTCCAAAATAAAATGGTAACAAAGGGTAGTAGAAATATTTTCAATCTGAAAGGAAAGAAAGAATGAATGGTGGGTCTCACTTGACACCAAGAACAAAACCTCACAAACTAAACTGCATGAGATCTAAAACTTAGAGAATAATCCTTATCAGCTCAATGCTTTACTTTCCATGCACACTGGGGTGGCAGTGTCACACCCATGGCTCTGCAGTGGTTGCACCCAAGCTGTGGCAATGCCAGGTAGGATTTTTTCCCTCATGGCTCTGGGCAGACCCAACCACATGATTTGTGTTGAACGCAGTTCAACACAAATGTAGATTTTCTCTGTTGAAATCTCTGAATCACCTTTGGGGACATTATTTTCCTGTCTTGTAGAACAGTGACAATAGCAGCCAAGTAATTCTGTGTTCACATCTTGTAAAACCCAAGAAGTCCAAGAACCTTTCTTTACTCTGCCCCATCTCCATTCCCTGTAGTTCAAACACAGCTTTCACTTTGGGGTGTCTGATTAAATCAACAGTCCATACTTGCTATGGTCTGAATGTGTCCTTCAAAGCTCATATGTTGTATACTTAATCTGCAATAAAACAGTGTTGGGATGTGAACCATTGGGAGGTGTTTAGGTCATGAGGGCTCTGCCCTCATGAATAAATTAATGCTGCTATGAAAAAGCCCTGCAGGAGTAAGTTCTCTCTCTTCTGCTCTTCTACCATGTGAGGACACAGCTTTTGTCTCCTCTTGCCCTTCCATCTCCTTCCATGTGGGACACAGTAGTCCTCCCCTCTGAAGGACGCAGCCCTCACTTGACACCAAATGCCAGTGCCTTGATCTTGGATTTCTAGGTTCCAGAACAGTGAGAAATTTTTGTTCTTTATAAATTACACATCTGTGGTATTTTGTTTTAGGAGCCCAAACAGAATAAGACAATACTTACATAATTTTATAAGCCACATCTTCAGTGCTTTCTTTGAAGCAGACTTTCTCATGTTTTACAGTATAAATAGGAAGAGAATTTTCCAAAATTAAAGTTCTGGTTTATTATTGCTTAACAATTTCTTCTTCAAACATTTCTCTTTTCTCATATTGTATTATAAGCAGTTGTGAAGAACCAAGCAGCTAATTCAATGCCTTGCTTAGAAACCTACTCAGCCATATATACAATTTCATTGCTTATTATTTCTGCCTTCCACAAATACTGGAATATAAACACAATTCAGCCAAGTTTATTGCCACTTTATAACAAGGGTTACCTTTTCTCCATTGTCTGATAACATGTTCCTTCTTTCAGTCTAAAAAATCATCAGAACAGGTTTTACTGTCTATAGTTCTAGCAACATTCTATGCATACTTATTTATGTATTATCTGAAAAGATGAAGGTTTTCTCTTCAGCTGTCCTCTTCTTTCTGAGCCCTCATAAAAATCTTCTTTAAAAGTCCTTTTATAGCAGTATTTGCTTTTTGTAGCACACATCTCAAAAACTCTTGAAGGCTCTATCCATTACCCAGTGGTAAAGTTGTTTCCATATTTTCAAGCATTTGTTAGAGCAGCAACACACCTCTCAGTAAAACATAATGCCAAGTTCTTTATTAAATTATTTCCCCAAACTTTTTAAAGTCTGAATTAAAGGGTACATTCATTTATCTGGAATTTCTGATAACTTTCATATAGAGGAATTGATTAACTTTTATAGAAGCATGAGAAGGTAATAGAGGCTTCACATTTTGATTTTAATTTCTCTGCTAATAGGAAAAAATACATTTTCTTTGCTTTTTACATATGTTTTGTTTATTTTCATGTATGGTTTGTGGTTTTTGTAGATTTTTAAAATTATTTTTCCTCAGGATTTTCTAGGGAACTATATTCTAGTTCATTAATCCTGTGGTCTGCTATGACTAATCTGCTTCTAACTCTATTTATTTTATTCATATTATTTCAGTCATAAACTTGATCTCTTTTATTAATTTAATTTCACTGGGAAATAAATATATAGTTTCTCAATTTTCAGAACATATTAATCACATATATTGTAAAGTCCTAGTTTTATAATTCTAATATCTGAATTAACTGCAGATATTCACATTGCCTGTTATCTTCTGGCTTTTCCAGTTTGCCCATACTATTAGGGTGTAGTTTTGCCTAGTTTCACCTGAAAACTTGAGTTGCTTATAGAGTTGCTTTTTTTTTTTTTTTTTTTCTCAACAAGCTCTAAGTTCCATTAAGAAAAAACAAAAATCTCCAACAACAGGAAACAGGAAAATACTCCACTTACCTACTGCTCTTGAATACTACCTCCTGGTTCTCTTCCAAATTTCTTGCCCTTTTGTCCTCTCACAGCTTAAGAACCAGCAAATTGTTCTAGAGAAAAAGCAGCATAAAATATTGGATTTATCGTCATTGTTCTTTCTCTTAAGTCTTAGTGTCCTAAAGTCATCCTTCCTTTATATCTCTGAAACTTAGTTCTTTCACCATACCAATTAGATTTCTGTCTACTTATTGCCTAGTACAATTTACTGTTATCAGTCAGTACCATAAAGGGAAAGGAATAAAAAATACTGGACTCTCATCATTGCATTTTCTTTGCTCAAAAATGTTAGCTAATAAACTTCTGACCACGTTGGTTACTTTCTGATGCCTTCACTGTTGGTGAGGGTGAGGGTAGTTATATTGGTGATGATTTGTGCATTTTCTCTAATGGCTTTTATGGTAGAATCAATCTGATGCAAGTTAAGCCATCAAGGCCCAAAGTGAAAGTGTCTGTACTATTCTGTTCTCACACTGCTATAAAGAACTATCTGAGACTAGGTAATTTATAAAGAAAAGAGGTTTAATCAACTCACAGTTCCATAGGCTGTACAGGAAGCATGGCCAGGAGCCCTCAGGAAACTTACAATCATGGCAGAAGGAAAAGGGAAGCAAGCACATCTTACTAGGGTAGAGTAGGAGAGAGCATGAGAAGGGGAAGTATTACATAATTTTAAACAAGCTGATCTCATGAGAATCCCGTCATGGGGACAGCACTAGGAGGATGGTGCTAAACCATTAGAAACCACCCCTATGATCTAATAACCTCCCACCAGGCTTGGCCTCCAGCACTTGGGATCACAATTCAATATGATGTTTGGGTGGGGACACAGAGCCAAAACATATCATAATGCTCCTGGCCCTGCCCAAATATCATGTCCTCACATTTCAAAACACAATCATGCACTTTCAACAGTCCTCCAAAGTCATAACTCATTCCAGCATTAACTTAAATTCCAAGTCCAAAGTCTCATCTGAAAGATAGCAAATCCCTTCCACCCGTGAGCCTGTAAAGTCAAAAACAAGTTTGTTACTTCCAAGATACAATGCAAGTACAGGAATTGGGTAAATGCTCCCATTCCAAATGGAAGAAATAGGCCAAACAAAGGTACTACAGGCCCCATGAAAGTCCAAAACCCAGCAGGACAGTCATTAAATCCTAAAGCTACAAAATAATCTCCATTGACTACATGTCTCACATCCAGGGCCCACTGATGCAAGTGATGAAGTCCCAAGGCCTTCTGCAGCTCTGCCTCTGTGGCTCTGCAGGTACAGCCCCCACTGCTGCTTTCACAGGATGGCATTGAGTGCCTGCAGCTTTTCTCGGCTCACACTGCAAGCTGTTGGATCAACCATTCTGGGGTCTGGAGGATGGCGGCCCCTTTCTCACAACTCCACTGGGCAGTGCCCCAGTGAAGACTCTATGTGGGGGCTCCAATCCCACATTTCCCCTCTGCATTGCCCTACTAGAGGGTCTTCATGAAGGCTCTTCCCCTGCAGCTGACTTCTGCCTGGACATCCAGGTGTTTGCATACATTCTCTAAAATTTAGGCAGAGGTTTCCAAACCTCAGTTCCCATCTTCTGCACACCCACAGGCCCAACACCACTTGAAAACCAACAAGGTTTGGGGCTTGCACCCTCTGAAGCCACAGTCCAAGCTCTATCTAAGCCCTTTAGCCACAGCTGGAGCTTGAGTGGCTGGAATGCAAAGAGCAGTGTACCAAGGTTGCACAGAGCAGCAGGGCCCTGGGTTTGGCTGATGAAGCCATTTTTCCCTTTTTTTTTTTTTTTTTTTTAGATAGAGTCTTTTCCTGTCACCAGGATGGAGTGCAATGGTGCGATCTTGGCTCACTGCAACCTCCACCTCCTGGATTCAAGTGATTCTCCTGCCTCAGCCTCCCCAGTAGCTGGGACTACAGGTGCATGCCACCACACCAAGCTAATTTTTGTATTTTTAGTAGAGACGGGGTTTTACCATGTTGACCAGGATGGTCTCAATCTCTTGATCTCATGATCTGCCCACCTCCACCTCCCAAAGTGCTGGGATTACAGGTGTGAGCCACCGAGCCTGGCACCATTTTTCCCTTCTAGGCCTCCAGGTCTGTGATTGGAGGGGTTGTTATGAAGGTCCCCGAAATGTCCTGGAGACATTTCCCCCATTGTCTTGGCTATTAACATTTGACTCCTCTTTACTTATGCAAATTACTGCAGCTGGCAGATTGAATTTCCTCCCGGAAAATGGCCTTTTCTTTTCTACCACATGGCCAAGCTGCAAATTTTCCAAACTTTTATGACTGCTTCCCTTTTAATTATAAGTTCCATTTTCTGATAATCTCTCTGTGTATGCATATAAGCATACAATTTTAGAACCATCCAGGTCACCTCTTAGATTCTTTACTACTTAAAGTTGTCTTCTGTCAAATACCCTAAATAATCTCTCTCAAGTTCAAAGTTCTACAGACCTCTAGGGTAGGGGCAAAATGCTGCCAGTCTCTTTGCTAAAGCATAGCATGAGTGACCTTCACTCCAGTTCCCAATAAGTTCCAAATTTTCATCTGAGACCACCTTATTGTGGACTTCATAGTCCAAATCACTATCAGCATTTTTGTCAAAACCATTCAACAAATCTCTAGGAAGTTCAAAACTTTCCCTCATCTTCCTGTCTTTTTCTGAGCCCTCCAAAATATTTAAACCTCTGCCCATTACCCTATTCCAAAGTTGCTTCCACATTTTCAGATATTTTTATAACAATACCGCACTTCTGGTACCAATTTTCTCTATTAGTCCTTTCTCACACTGCTATACAGAACTACTTAAAACTAGGTAATTTATGAAGAAAAGAGGTTTAATTGACTCATAATTCCACAGGCTTATCAGGAAGCATGACTGGGAGGCCCCAGTAAACTAATGATCATGGCAGAGGGTGAAGAGGATTTAAGCCCCTTCTTCACATGGTGGCAGGAGAGAAACAGTAAGGGGGAAAGTGTCACTCACTTTTAAAACATCAGATCTCATTAGAACTCAATGACTATCATGAGAACAGCATAGGGAAATCCATCTCCATAATCCAATCACCTCCCGCCAGGTCCCTCCCCCAACATTGAGAATTACAGTTCAACATGAAATTTTGGTGGGAACACAGAGCCAAGCCTTATCAGTGTCTCCAAGTGACTTTTGGTAGATTGCAATCTAAGTGGAAAGAATGGGATCAGGGGTATTGGTGGTTCTAGCCTACCAATATTGGGCACTAAATTTTATTTTGGGAATATATATTGTTGTTTATTTCTCAGGATTTTAAGAGTGAGAATCTCTTAAGCAGATATTAAATGAAGAAGAGTTGCTTCTTTTTTTGAAGTAAAACTTTTATTTAAAGATTTAAAGAGCAATTTATGAACCAATTAAAAATGTGACTAGGTATTAAATAATTGTCAAATTAAATTTGCAGATAATACTTGTGTCATGATTTTAGCAAATGTTAAAATATTATGTCTTCACAGATCTATAGAGGATAGAAAAATCCTGAAGATTTCATTTACTGGAAAGTTCATAATTTCATTATATTTGTGCCTTAATGTGTAAGCTGAAGAAATATTTGAGTAAACAGTCCAGAATTTAATTTGACACTGAACTTTCTGATATTATAAGAGACCACAGTTTTTTTAAAGAGGAATTTTTTTTTGAATGTGGAAAGAAGAAAATAATGTTCTATAAAACATGACAACCAAGGAATCCTAGCATATATTTTTGTTATGCATGTTACGTCTACATAGTAATAAACTGCTTATCCTGAAAATGATGGCATAGAAGGAAGGAAAGAGAGGGATATATGACAACCTATAGTTTTTTTTTTAATCTTCCTTACTCAGTCAGTAAGCCAACAGTAGTGAGTGTTACTAGAATATGCATGCATAAATAAATCAAATAAAGAGTTAAGTCAGTATGATGCAGTGTTTTCACCGTTCTGGAATATGTATGTATGAGCTGTGATATATGAATTATGCAATTTCAGTGATTCTGCATACAATTTAAACACTTTTATACTTGCATTTAAAACAAACACGCAATATCAAAATTAATAGTAAAAGTACATATAAGCTGTGGAATATTAGGCAGCCATAAAAAAAGAACAAGATCATGTATTTTGTGGGAGCATAGATGGAGTTGGAGGCTATCATCCTTAGCAAACTAACTCAGGAACAGAAAACCAAATACCACATATTCTGTCTATATGTGGGAGCTAAATGATAAGAACTTATGAACACAAAGAAGGAATCAACAGACTGGGGTCTACTTGAGGAGGGAGGATGGGAGAAGGGAGATGAGCAGAAGAGGTAACTATTGGGTACTGAGATTAATACCTGGATGATGTATTTATATGTACAACAAATCCCCATGGCACATGTTTGTCTGTGTAAGAAAACTTCACATGTAACATCAAACCTAAAATAAAATTGGAAAAAAATGTAAAATTTTTTAAATAAGAATGATATTAAATAGTAAACACAAAACACTATGTCAAGTTGACAGAGACCATAGAATAATAAAGAAAGCATTATATTCTGCTACCTTTAATGGCACTTCTTTCTATCATTTAACTAGGACCATTTACTCTTTGTACTGGGTTCCATAGATCCAACATTTGTTTAGAGTGCTTATAAAATCAGTCCTACTGCATAAAATCTCCCAGCTAAATTATCTGGCTGTACGTTGCCTCATTAGGTCTCCAACATCTTATTATTACTGGAGATGAAATTGTGTTGTGCAGTAGAGAGATGCAACAGCATTGACTACTTTGGTAGACTTCTATCATACAATGTGAAGTTTAGTGACATGGTTTGGCTGTGTCCTCACGAAAATCTCTTCTTACATTGTAGTTCCCATAATTTCCATGTGTCATTGCAGGGACCTGGTGGGAAGCAATTGAATTATGGGGGGTGGTTACCCCCATACTGCTGTTCTCATGATAGTGAGTGAGTTCTCACAAGATCTGATAGTTTCATAAGGAGCTTTTCCCTCTTTTGTGTGGGAGTTCTGCTTGCTGCCACCATGTGAAGAAGGACATTTCTGTTTCCCTTTCCACCATGATTCCAAGTTTCCTGAGGCCTCCCCAGCCCTGTGGAACTGTCAGTCAATTAAACCTCTTTCATTTGTAAATTACCCCGTCTAAAGTATGTCCTTATAGCAGAATGAGAATGGACTAATACAGTAAATTCGTACTGGGAGTAGTGGGACGCTTCTATAAACATACCCAAAAATGTGGAAGTGACTTTGAAACTGGGTAACAAGCAGAGACTGGAACAGCTGAGATGGCTCAGAAGGAGACAGGAAAATGTGAGAAAGTTTGGAAATTCCTAGAGACTTGGAGGGCTCAGAAGACAGGAAGATGTGGGAAAGTTTGGAGCTTCCGGGAGACTTGTTGAATAGCTTTGACCAAAATGCTGATAGTGGTGATGTGGACAATGAAGTCCAGGCTGAGGTGGTGTCAGATGGAGATGAGGAACGTGGTAGAAACTGGAGGAAAGGCAACTCTTGTTATGCTTTAGCAAGAGACTGTAGGCATTTTGCCCTGCCCTAGAGATCGGTGGAACTTTGAACTTGAGAGAGATAATTTAGCGTATCTGGTGAAAGAAATTTCTAAGTGGCAAAGCATTCAAGAGGAAGCAGAGCATAAATTTGGAAAATTTGCAGCTTGAAAATGTTATAGAAAAGAAAAACCCATTTTCTAAGGAGAAATTCAGGCTGGCTACAGAAATTTGCATAAGTAATGAGGAGCCAGATGCTAATCATCAAGACAATAGGGAAAATGTCCCCAGGGCGTGTCAGAGAACTTCATGGCAGCCCCTCTCATAACAAGCTCCTAGGCTTAGGAGGGAAATATGGTTTCCTAGGCCCAGGGCCCACCTGCTGTGTGCAGCCTAGGGACTTGGTGCCCTGCATCTCAGCATAAAGTGTATAAAGTGTTTTCATGTGACATGAAAAACTGAAAAGGTAAGGGACCAAACTGTTAAACAGCAGGGGTTTTGCATGTTTAAATTAAAGTTAAGCTGGTGTAAATTCAAATTAGAATGTTATAATGTAAAATGTTAAATATAATCCCCATGGTAAATACAAAGAAAATAGTTATAGAACATACAATAAAGGATATGAGAAAGAAATTTAAATGTTTCACCACAAAAATTCAATTAAACACAAAAGAAAATAGCAATGAAGAAAATGAGCGAAAAAATTCTGTAAGGTATATAAAAAACTAACAGCAAAATGACATAAGTAAGTTCCTACTCAACAGTAATTACTTTCAATGTGAGTAAATTAAACTGTCACATCACAAGACAAAGATTGGCACAATTAATATAAAAATATGATCCAATTATACAGTATTTACTAGAGACTCACTTTAGATCCAAAGACACAAATAGGCTGAAATGGAGAAGATGGTAATATGGTCTGGCTGTGTTCCTACTCAAAATCTCATCTTGAATTGTAATCTCCATAATCCTCACATGTCAAGAGCAGGATCAGGTGGAGGCAATCGGATCACAGGGGTGGTTTTCCCCATACTGTTCTTGTGATAGTGATTCAGTCTCATGAGATCTGATGGTTTTATAAGTGTCTGGCGTTTCCCCCGCTTGCACTCACTCCGTCCTGCCACCTGTGAAGAAAGTGCTTTGCTTCCCCTTCGCCTTCTGCCATGATTGTAGGTTTCCTGAGAACTGCCCAGCAATACGGAACTGTGAGCCAATTAATCCCCTTTCCTTTATAAATTACCCAGTCTTGGGTATTTCTTCGCAGCAGCGTGAGAACAGACTAATACAGATAGAAAAATACATTCCATGCAAATAGTAACCAAAAGAGGACAGGAAAGGCTGTATGAATATCAGACAAAACAACTTTATGTAAAAAAAAAAAAAAAAGAATAAAGAAAGAAAAAATATTGCACTAAGTGAAGTAAGCCAGTCACAAAAAAGTAAATACTATATGATTTCACTTGTACAAGGTACTTAAAGTAGTCAAATTGATAGAGACAATGCAGAATGGTGGTTGTCAGGGTCTGGGAGTGAAGGAGATGGTGAGTTATTGTTTTAAAGAACTTGTTATTAAAGTATAATAAATATACATAAAACATCACGTGTCTCAAATAAATATATGGCTTAATTATCACCAAATAAACACATCCCACATAACTAGCACTCTCATCAGAAACAGAACATTAACAGAGCTGGCACAGCCCTTGGGCTGCCCCTTCCACTCACTTCCCAGTCTCCCTCCCACAAGGCAATCCATTATCTTGACTTCTAACACATAGACTAATTCTGCTGATTTTTGAACTTTATGCATATGAAATCGTACAATATGTACAATTTTGTGTTTGGCTTCTTTCACTGGAGATTCTGTGTGTGAGATTCATCTATGTTGTGTATAGTTGCCCTTTATTCATTCTCAGTGCTGCATATTCCATGCTGTGTATGCAGCACACTTTACCTTTCCTCCTGATCATCGTAGTCTTCAGTTTGGGCTATTATGGATAGTGCTGCTGTAAATATAATTTTAATTTCATTTTTTATTTGTTGTTTCACACCTAAGTGCACTAAAAGACATGGAGTAGAATATACCATAAGGTCCAGTCAGTGAAGTTGTTAAGTCAAGAAAAAAAAGAGACTCATAAGGATCTGAAAGGAAAAAATAAAACTGACACAATTCACAAAAGGCATAAGGATGTACATAGAAAAGAAGGAATTACAATTAATAAGACAATCCAGCAAGACCACTGGATTCAATGTCAACATACAAAAACAAATTGCTTTTTAAGATACCAGCAACAAATAGAGACTGGGAATTATTTAATGGGCATAAAGTTTTAGCTTTGTAAGTGTAAAAGTGCTCTGGACATAGATAGTAATGACGGCTGTGCAACAATATGAATGTACTTCATATCACTGAAATGTTCTCTTAAAAGTGGTTATAATAGTAAATTTTAGGTTATATATATTTTACCATATCATAAAATTATATATATGTATATACGCTGATGTTAAGCAGATTTGTAATATGTAATATTTGGGGAGGATTCATTGGCTTCCTCTCAAGTTACCTTGTGAACAGCATAGGCTTTCATAAATCACTCTGGATCTTGAGAAAACCAACTCAAGTAAGAATCTTAAATATTTTATTAAAATAACACTTCCCATATCTAGAATTATACTACATGTTCACCTCAACTATTCAGAAAGCAGATGAGCATCAGAAACTAAGCAGACAAATACGTGAAATTTAAATAAAGAAATGACTTCTAAGAAACTTTCTTTTTTATACAGTATAGTGAAAAAGATAATTAGAAAAAAAACTCCTGGTATCTACAGCACATTTAAACATTTTAAGTAGAAAAAAGAATATTAAAGTGTTTTATCACATAACTAGGCTGAAGAGAAAGGAGAAATTCTTCAGAGAGAAAAAATTAGCAAATTTGTCCTCAGAGAATACATAGAATAGTGTTGGAGTTTTCTTTAGGGCATCTGGAAAAGTTAGGACCTGTGTTATTTAAATGAATTTATTTTGAAACTTGTTAAGTTTGGTATAATGTTAGATTTACAGACATATGCAAATTGTTAAATATAAAATATGGAAAACATATCTAATACTACATAATTATATGTGTATTTATTAAGCTATAATGAAAAGACTATCAAAATTGACTATCATATAAAAAGTAAAATAGAACTATAAACACAAAACTATAATAATTGAAATTTTAAATTCAATGTTAAAGAAAAAAGGAATTTCAATTGAACCAAGAACTAGTGAAGAGAGAGCTATAATTTCAGATATTTATAGCAAATGGAGCCCAGAGTTGTAAGAGACAAGGGAAAAGTGTGAGAAATTCCACATGCCTCGGTAGGAGTTTCATGAGACAATGGAAATAATGAAGGAGACATAATATTTAATAAAATATTTTACCAAGGTGGTTAAAAAATCAATCTTTTCATTTTAGAACCCAAATAAATACAGAGAAAAAGAAATTAAATGACATTTACACCAGACACATAAAGTGAAATAGCAAGATTACAAAGTGACTCAGTGATTGGCATAAAATTTTAATTAAATACCGATGTTAATGTTTAAAAATTAATCCATAAACAAGAAGAATAACGTGTATATTTGTCAAGCTATTTGAGGAAAAAGAAAAAAAAACTGAGGTAAGCAAAACATATTTCAATCCAGTGGGTCCGTTTAATCCAATCAATCCAACTCAAGAGAGGAACAAAGAAGTGTTATAGTAAAAGTAAGACAGAGAAATAAATAAGATGAGGAAAGCAAATTCAAAATAATAATAGCAATCCATATATATGAACCAACAAGTCAAATTAAAAGACAAAGCTTTTCATATTGGATGAAGAAAATAATTCTACATCTATGATTTTTACAGCAGACATGCCTAAATGATCAGGACTCAGAAAGAGTGAAATTAAAATTCTAGAAAATATAAATAATTAAATACTAATCTGAAGAAAGGTTATATAATTAGTTTTGCATTAGACAAAATATATTTTAAGGTGAATAGTGTTAACCAATGAAAATAAGTCTTTAAATATATTCACTCTTTCTAGGGCACATTACAGCATGCCTATTGTTGTAAATTGGAAAACTTAATAAGAATAAAATAATTAGATAGTGCAAACTATTTTTAAAGTGAAATGTATAGAACATTGCAACAAACAACATATGAATGAACGCACATTCTTTCAGGGATATATGGAATATTTTCAAATGTAGAGCTTTTACGTGGCAAAAAAAATATGAAATCCAATTTCAATATTATAGAGCCCACATTCTCTGAACATGACACAATTAAGTTAGAAATAAGTACCTTAAAAATTCAAAATCTATGTTTAAATAACTCATGAGACAAATGAAAAGAACAATGGAAGTGAGAAATGCTTAGACATGATTAAAATTTAAACTACCTAAAAATATAAGTACAGGTGAGTATAAGAAGTATTTAGAGGAAAATATATATCCTTAAAGTATGGTATTTAAAAAGGTTATGTCTAAAAAAGACCCAAACATTCAACTTAAAAATCAGATAAATAAATCAATAAGTAAATACACTGAGGAAGTAAAGAAACAGTAAAGAAGAGAGTAGCAATTAATAAAATTGCAAACAAAGTGATAATGAAGTTTGGCAAAGACAAAAGTTGATTGTTGGAACAGAGAAAAATAGCAAATTCTGACAAGATGAGTCAAGAAGGTAAAATAAAGTAAAAAATGTATGAATATTAAGGATTTAAAAATCGAACATAATTCAACAGAAATTAAAATAATGTAATATTATTTTTTAGTGAAAAGGACAACTTTGTAGTCCAACCATTTGAAAACTTAGCTGAACTCTACGTATTAACAATGACTGTAAAAATCCCCCAAAGAACCAAACAATAAACTCACCAAAACTAAATCAAGAGAAAATAATAAACCTACTGTATTGTCTATAAAGTATATAAAACTGAATATATATTTAAAATATTCACGCAAAATAAACTGTAATTCAAGATGATTTAAGAGACTTGTTTTAAAGTTATTGAAGAACTGGCTATCCATAATCTTACACAAATCCTTTTGTGAGAAAAAAAGAAAAAGAAGATAGAATGTACTCCAGGTTATTTATAAGGTTATAACTTGACAATAAAATGAGGAAAGCAAAGCACATAAAATAATTTATGTATACATATATATGTGTGTTTCCAGTAAAACATTAAATAAAAATAGTTGTAATGAGAAACCAACTCCAGCATTCTGTAAGCAAAATAAAATATCACAACCAAGATGGGTTTGTTCTAACAATGTAAAGTTATTTCACCAATAGAATAATGGATTAAAGAACTGCATTACTTAAACAGAATAAAGAAGAAAAATAGGAATCTGAAAACATTCAGAATAAAACATTCAGCACAAATTTTAAGAATTATGTAAGATAAAATCTTACAGTATAATGAGAATAGAAGAGAATTTTCCTAAATTGGGAAAAAACCTGTAGAAAACATCATGGTCAACATTGAAATCTTATGATTACTTTTAAATTTACATGTATATGTGTTATAAACATCAACCAATAATCAAGACAGTTATGAATAAATATAATCAGGTAAACAAATGTGCTCTACTACATACCATTACACATCCTGAATTCTCCTATTTGGTTGGATCACAATATTATATCAGAATAATTGTTATTTCATTGATAATGAATTTCAGTAGTGTTAAGAGAGAAATGGCAATTTTGAAAGAAGAAAAGTTTGTGGTTGCAATATTAAAGCAACTGATATTCTGTTTTTCAAAATCTGATGTGTTTATAAACCTTGTCTACAAAAATCACATTGGAATACCTTCTTAGCCTATCAGGATCCCATTTGAGGTATGGATGTCTGAGACATATACAGAAGAATTCAATCCAGCTGGATTTGTGCCCATCTCTGATTCCTATAGTCATTCTAGAGCTCAGCGAAGAGCAGAAGGGACTCTTGAGTACTTAACTGATCCTTGAAGTTTTCTTCAATTTCCCTTCCCCATTCACTTCTTGGGGAAATACAATAAATTTAAGATATAGTCACCTATGTTAGATTATTACATATAAATTTTACCTATTATCTTCTATAATTAGATGGTCTACACCATGAACATCTAATTATATCTAGCCAAAGTTTACACAAATCATAGGACAGACCTTACTCACCATTTAATAATATTGAAAAAGTAACTAAACAGCAAATTACATTATTATAAGTAATTTATTTTAGATTTATGGTGAGTTTGACAGCAGCGATGAATAGGAAAGTTTGTACTCAAATATTATGCCTTACTGAGATTTTCCTCGTTTTAAATTGTTATTAACTTATGGTCCAAATAAAGAGAATGGAGTCAAGTGCAGTAGCTCATGCCAGTAATTCCGGTACTTTGAGGGGAAAACGTAGGAAGATCCCTTGAGCCCAGGAGTTCGAGCAACATAGAGAGACCCTGTCTCCATGGAAAAAAAAATTATCCGGGCATGGTGGCATGCACCTGTGGTCCTAGCTACTTGGGAGAGTGAGGCATGGGAATGTATTGAGCCCCAGAAGTTAAGGCTGCAGTGAGCTGTGGTCACACCAAGGCACTCCAGCCTGGGTAACCGAATGAAAGCCTTTAAAAACAAACAAACAAACAAACAAAGAAAAAACACATATTTCTGTCTCTTTCTCCGAATTAACACCTCACCTAGTTGACCCCTAAAAAGTAGTAACTTGTGTGTTTAGTAAAAAACAACATGGTTTTTAAAAATCTAAATAGATAAGAGACATAGCTGGAAAGGAATAATGACAACTTCTCAATCTTTTCTTCCAAATAAATAATGGGAGATTTCTAGTTGGGGTGAGATGTTTGAAGGAGTGGAAGGAAATTTTCTATTCTAATAGCCACAAAATTCTTCTATTGCAAATGTCAGATAAATATAAAAAAGGACTAATACTGTTTACTAGCAGAAAATTATACATTTTTAAATATAATTTTTAACTGGTTTCTGGATGTTGCAAAAAAAAAAGATTTTTGAAAAGTAAACACAGGGGAACACTTTCTTCACCCTAGTAATACACACAATAAATTGGTAGCAATCTCATCGGGTATGATGAATGCTAACTCATCCTAAAAAATGTCTTGTTGCATAAATCTAAGAACCGTGAAGGCAAAGATGGTGGCTGTCCATTTGTAAAACTTCCTCCAGGGTATGCAGGCATGTCTCTGTGATAACGGTGTTTCTCACCAGTGATTAATGCTATAAAAGATTTTTTGTTGGCATACATCCCAAGAAATATGGTTGATAAACTGGCAAGATCAGCAGATTGCAGCCCAAAATCTCCCTTTACTTTTTTTGAAAGCTCTCTTTACTCTTTTGAAATTCCTATCACTTTTCTTGTATGTAAACCAAAGTTTGTTTCTCAACTAACTTCTGAAATCTTAACTTAATCTCATTCACTTCCTTGCATTGTGTTATAGACCACTTAGAAGTACTTTTATTATTTAACCTTAGAGATATTATATTTTCTAATTCCTTCTTTCAAAGATTATTAAAGTTACAAGGCCCAACCATCCAGATCAACTTATTGATCCAAAACCAGAGTGTTTATAATTAACTGACTTGCCTAAGACAAAATTGCCAAATCTGAGCCCTAAACTGGAATTTTGTAACATTGTCGCCTCGCTCTGTTTATTTCACATTTTGACACATTTTATTTTGCCCAGTTTGCTTGTAAACCTGTAATGGAAACAGCTAAAATAATGAGCTCCTCAATCCTTCCTTATATCGAATGCTGGTCTAGTTCCTCACACATAATGGGATTCCGTGTATCTATTTATTCAGCAGATATTTGTGAAACACCTACTATGATTTAGTCACTGAATAAATGCTAACAGTGCAAAAAGTTATTTCCCATCCATGCTAGCGTTAAAAGTTCTCATCCAGTTCCACAGTTTTAAGTACTGTTTATATGTCAATTGTTCCCAAACGCCTACCTCCAGCCCTGACTTACTTGCTGACTTCAGATTCATAAATCTGTCTATTTGGCATATCCATATGGTTATCTAATAAAGATGTCAAATTTTACATTTGATTTCATTGGCTCCAAAACTTACTCTCTCAGTTGTCCCCGTCTTAGTAAGTCTATCCAGTTACTGAAGCTAAAACTGTCAGGGTACTTTTGAGTCTTGTGTGACCTACAGCTTCTACTAATAATCCGTCACTAAGTCCTGAAAGCTTTATATTTAGAGATAAAGTACATGTCATCTGGAGTCAGGATGACTCAGTTGAAGTCTTGGCTCCATCACTTGTTAGCTATATGATATTTTTCAGGTAATTAACTTCTCTGCAATTCTTTTTTTTCTACCTAAAATAGAATTGATAATATTGATGTCATATGATTGTTACAAGATTTGGAATAATACATGTAAAGTATTTGGTATAGCTTTTGAATTATTTTCGGGAGGCAGTGATTTCTTTTTGTAAAGAGACAATGTCAAAAGGAGTTGATTAGATATGAAGATAAGTGTAAAGACCAAGCCCAGAAATACCTCTGCTTTGGGAAAGTCTCTGCTTCAGGCAAGTTGGAAATGGCTGGTCACCCATTTACCAAGTTAAGCATCATGAGAAGTAAGATATATCTGAGGATAATTATGTTGAGCTTAGTATGGTACATGCTGAGTTGCTTGTGGTATATTTAGGTGGAGAAGTCCGATAAACAGTGGTGAATATTTAGGGCTACCATATTGCACAACCTCAGGAAGAACCACTTCCGGCACAATCTATGTTAGTGGTGCTTCTATGCTCGGGGATACTGTCTGGTAACAGAGAATTTTCGTTTTTCACTTTTTAATAGTTTTCTGCTAATTGAAGCATGGACAATACATTTGGACACCTAGGGAACATGTATACTATAAGGTGATAGAGAGTTGTAAATAAAATTCAGAGGAGTTTCTCTATGGAAAAGACAAACTGAGAAGCATTAACCCATGAGAGAGACTAAGCAGCAGTTAAAGTGATAATACCACATGCTCTAACCAAACCAATGGGATGACTGACTGTATCAATACTAAATGTCAGTCCTAGAAAAATGGGAACCTATATTTCAATAGTCTAATAGGTAGTAACAATTTAGTGTTTATAGATGAAATAGTATGCTTTTGAGGGTCAAGTTACTTTGTGTTCAAATCTCAGATTACTGCATGTCCTTTAACGGAGGGAGACAGGGATGACAATGATGATAAGAATGATGATTATAGTTAGTATGTAAACAGGCAGGCATGAAAATATTTATCCTAAGTATGCCATGTGCGTGTGCAGGTGTGATTTCTAGTTCCTAAGTTGAGAAATTGTGCTTAGAAAATTAAATGACTTTGTAAAGTACCTACACCTAAAAAGGAGGAAAATCGAGATTTGACCCTGGCGAGTTGAATCCAGAGCCTCTTCTTCTTACCAGTGCTATTACTGGTTACAACTTAACCACTAGGCTTCCCTGTGTTCCCAGCTGAGAAACATGATTTCAAATACCTACTTCAAGTCATTGCTGTGATCATTAAACTTAATTTAACGAGGTGATATATGTGAATTCCTACCAAAGTAGTTAGAACTTAGATGACACCCAACAGATACTAATTTGCTTTCTTCTGTTTCCAAATCTAGTTACATGGGATAGGATAAATTAATGACTTTTAAAATAGACTTTCAATTTTTTTCTGTATTTGGAATTGTGAAAAGTCATTTTAAGATATATATAAAAGTTTATGTCATATATTAAAAGATTGGCTGCTTTATACATAATACTATCTATAAAAATGTCAACAAAAAGAAAAGCTTAAACTTAATCTTTAATCCATTTGATAACACCTACTGTGAGTTTATTATCACTACACATCTGAGTTTTGTTTCAGAATTTTGTATATTCCCTTTGATTCAGCAGCCAGGCATTCTAAGGACCTTATCGACTTGTTTACTTTCAGAATTATGACTATGTACAGAGTTAAAAAGGCAACAACAAGCGGTCAGTTTAACAATTGCTGAACTAGAAGTAACTAGAATATCACTAGTAGCAAATTATGAGATTGAGCATATAACAAAGTCTAATAAATTTAAAACATATCTGCCTTATTAAAATGTAAATTTGGCAGTATAATTTTTTTGAGTTTCAGGGAGGAAATGAGCCTGTTGATTAACTCCTTGAGATAGAACCTCCATCCTTAGGCACATGGTGGCATGTAAGGTTTAGCATTGCCACTGCTTCTTGAGTCTTCTCTTTTTCATAATGTACACTAAACACCCTTCAGATGGTATGTTCATGAAGAGATCTCTTTGCCATTCTTGTCTCATTTGTAGTATGGAGAAGATGCTCCAGATGAATTGGAAGACTACATCAGAAATCTCTTCATGGAGAACTCCTAGCACAAAGCCTGGACTACTGTAAATGCTTCATGATTACAGCCAGTTTAATTTCACTTAAATCCTACTTAAAGCATTATTTGTATTATTCTATCCAGATAAATCTATATTTTAAGATACATTAGAAGTGAAAAATGTATTATTTACATCACTAGATAATTCTATATTTGCAACTGATTTTCAAGCTAATAGTGAGAGCCTAGCATGTCTTGAAAATGACTCTTCACTACTAAACTCTGGGCACAAAAGGTACTGGATAATAGTCAATGCCAATGATCACATATTTGTTCACTTATGTGAATTCATAGCCTTCACATTGTCCTCTTTTCACTCTACAACCACCTTTGAACTTCTGAGATGTGTAGCATAGTTCTTGCAATTGGAAATAATTGGAATGTGGGGTAGATAAATGCACATGTATCAGCAGAGTGAGAAATGGTCATGAGCAGTATAAAATAGCACTTATCACTAATGGAACATAAAAATGTCATTCCCTGGGTAGCAACTTTGCTGCTAAAATTGCTCTGGGGAGGTAGAAGCAACTGCAATTTCCTCTGACCTCCACGGTGGTCCAAATTTCTCTGGTTGAAATAATCCATTGCAAATGACTGATCATGAAATCTGAAAAAATAACTTGTGTAGCAGTTAGTATTCCTCCTCAATAGGATAAATTGATCAATTGTAAATGTACATGTATTTCAGGAACTTACTTGACAATAGCTCATGGGTTTTGATGTTAATTATATTTATTCTTGCTCACAACTCATCTATTTTCCCTTATTTAGAAAGATATAAATACATGGTGATATTTAGAAAGGTACAATCATTTCTGCTAATAGAAAAAATGAATTTTATATTTTAGATTCAGTCTAATCTACTACAAGATTCCTTTTTTTTATCCCCTCTGCAGTCTCAGGTAAAAGCCAGCTCACATCCTTGAAAAAAATATTTACATGATTTCTTTAGAATTTATTTTACTGTATTTAATGTAACATCATCCTGAATTCCAGTAATCGCTAAGTAATCTCTGGTTCGGACATTTTCTAAATTTTGCCTTTTTTTTGCTAAGCAGCCAAGCATTTTACACTGGCTTTGAATTCTCACATGGATCCATTTCCAGGAAGACGAATCAGAGTTAACAACAAGGAAACCTGCTTATTCAGAAAAAATGTACTCCATTCATATTCATTGAATTTCACTTTGTAAGAGACAGGATTGGACCAGTAATCAAACATAATCATGATTCTAACTTTTTTTTTCTTACGGGAGTTGAATATTCAAGTACCGAAAATCCCTATCACATGAAACTGGGGGACTCAGGGTACTGTTAGGGGTGTTCTTTCTTCTCTATTATTCTCTATGAGCCATATTGTTTCAGCAGATCACTGATGACCTCAGATAATTAGAATGGCAGATTGAAATGACAAACTTCTAACCATAAGAAAGTATTATAAAAATTATATTTATTATTCTAATAAAATAGTTGAAGTTTTCTATAATGTTATGTCAAATACCCCTTTTCAAACAGATTGGGGAAGACAGAAACTATTATTTACGATCGAGATTACAAAAGCAAATTTTGGCTTTTGTTGAAAATAGAAAATAGTAATTATTTTTGGAGAAAAAACCAACTTCACTTTTTTTGGCTCTGTCTGGCCTATCCTTGCTCAGCTCATCTTTTAATACAATTTAAAATAATAAGAGTTTATTTATGAGTAAAGTAAATCTGACATGGCAAAGCTCTACCTAATTGGAAATAAATTAAATAGACACTTACTCTTATCAAAGTTATCAGATTCTCATCTCCTGTAGATCTGTTTTAATATGTACTTGTTTTAGAGCAGTTTAGATTGAGGTACAGTAATGATGCCTGCATTACAGTCAACCTTTTTTCAAAGAGATTTACCAGTCAGGTTGATTTTAAATGACCTCACTAGCTAATAGACACATTTATTCTTATCAACTGTCCAATACAGAAAAAGGAATTCACTGTTGACCTTCTATTTAGAAAAAATATATATTTTAAAGAGGATTTGAACAAAATAAATATATACTCCACATTCACAACAAAAGTAAACAGACTGTCTTTTCACAGGATGTGAAACTGTGAAGAAAATAGTCTTTTATCATCCTCTATTTTCTTGTTTTGTTTTTACTAGCAATGTTTTTTAAATTTATTCTCCATGTTTTTTAAATTTATTCTCTGAGATAATCCAAAACCCTATGCACAAAATGAATTAAAAGTGTATAAGAGCAAATGACATATTTTTCTACTCGGCTCAACTGAGCAAGATACTGCCTGATAGGCCATCAAGATTTAACAGAGTTTTCATGACCTGCCCAGAGTCAGACAATGAGCTTCTATGATGTACTTTAAGATTTAGCTGTGACGCAAACTTCCTATCCTGTGGATAGTGTGAGCAGGGGTTTTAGTTTTTTAGTTTGAACCATCTTGAATATTTGTCACTAGCTAGAGTATTTAAGAGAAAGAGATCTTAGGCTTTTCCTGCAATTGGCCTTTTATAATGCCAGCAAAGAATGTGAATGTTGACTCTATGATTACTTGTCAGCATGCCATCTGTTTTAAAAGTAAGCTGAATATTGCTGCCATGTTTCCAAAGTCTGCTATAGATCATTCACTGAAATGGTGGCAAGAGGAGAGGTACCTCTTGCTTTTTTCTAGGTGCAGCTGGGTTTTACAGACGGATCACTCATATTATCCAGGAGTTCGCTAATTGTACCTGTCAGTTTCCCTTGCATTAACATCATTTAAAATTATTTAGCCTTGAATAATTACATGAAATAGATACGTTGCTCTATTTCCTAGTAAACAGACGAACAAATTGGAGAGGAGGATACTCTTAATTGGATGTGATTTTCCTTTTTAGACATAGTCTTTTCCACATCTTTGACAATGATTCGCAAAGAGAGTTGTACACTTATTTTTTCCTGAAATAAACAATTAAGAAACTCAAAATTCGGTTCTCTTCCTCATTCAGGTAAGGGAAAGCTATCATCCCTGTTATTTATTTGTCGGAAATCTAAATGCTTCTTAGACAAGCACACAAACACCCACATACACAAACAAAACATTTATTTGCTGTTTAATTTGAATTGTATCACATGGTTGTGGAGTTAAGGCAAGAGGCAAGGGAAATTATAATGTACTCTCTGCTCTATTTATCCAGTTTTTCAAAATAATGAAGTTTTCATCTGTATCCAGTAGAGAGCTTGTTTTAAAAATTGCATAATATACCATGATTATTCCTTAAGGGAATTGGAGACAAATTAAAGGTAATACAATACGATTGAACTGTCTTTTCCTCAAGGAGTACTCTATAGAACTGGGTAATAATGTTGTACAAACTATGGATCTGAAACACATATGCTTTCATCATCACCATCTGTACTGAATTTATAACTGAGAGAAGAGGGTGTGTCAGAAAATTTAGATTAACAATATATTTGCCCTTTTATATACTAGCACTTTAAGTAGAATTGTTTAAAAAGCTACTTTCTCACTAAATTATCACATCATGTCAATAGTAGCTTTTTATTGTATCCCGATGGAAAAGCTAAAACTCAGTGTAAGAGCAGTGAGGCTTAGTGAGGCTGTCAAAAACAGGATGGTTCAATTTTGTCATCCAAGGCCATGAGATAACACTGTGTCATAGGTTGAATAGATCACAAAAGTTATATACTATGTAAAAAAAATCCCAGAACACCTGCCCAAGGTAAATTGTTGTGAAACAAATGATGATAACAATATGACATTATTCTTTAGTGTGCATGCACTTGTTAACAACACACAGAAGGGTCATTCAGGGATAATCCTGAAGCTTTTGCCAGCTTCCTGCTGGGATGAGAGAGGCAGATTTCATGGAAGTCCCCAGAAATGCCAATGTGAGGGTTCATTTTACGTTTCAATTTGACTGGGCCATCAGGTGCCAAAACCTGGTCAGATATCATTCTGGGTGTTTCTGTGAGAGTGTTTCTAAATGAGATTATAATATTTAAATTGGTAGACTGGGTGAAGCACGTCGCCCTCTCTAGTGTGGGTGGGCCTCCTCTAATCAGTTGAAGGCCTGAAAGGAATGAAAAAGCTGTCCCTCCTCAAGTAAAAAATACTCTCCGCGAGTGACTGGATGAGTGACTGGCTTTCTACGGGGACATTGGCTTTTTCCTGCCTTCTAACTCAAATGGAATCATTGGCTCTTCCTGGGCCTTGAACATGCTGGCCTTCAGACTGAAACTGTATTATTGGTCTCCTAGGTCTCCAGCTCTCTGACTCACCCATTTGAAATCTGTCAATCTCCATAATCACGTGAACCAAATTCTTATTATAAGTCTTTTATTTTTGGTTTTTATATTTAAAACATTTTTTGAGACAGGGTCTCACTTTGTCATCCAGGGCAGAATGCAGTGGCATGAACATGAATCACTGCAGCCTCAACCCAAGCGATCCTCCCACCTCAGTCCCAAAAGTAATAGTGAGACTTATTCACTATCATGAGAACAGCATGAGAAAGACCAGCCCCCTGCCCCAGGATTCAATTACTTCTCACTGGGTCCCTTCCACAATACGTGGGAATTGTGGGAGTTACAATTCAAGATGAGATTTGGGTGGGGACACAACCAAGTCATATCACCTTTCTTCCAGCTCTTCCTACAGCCACTCCTTCATTCCCAGGAACCACTGATCTTCTTTCTGCCACTGCAGATTCATTGCATCTTTTTCAGTTTCAAATACATTGAATTATACAGTATATACAATTGCTTTGTAGGATTTCTTTTGTTCAGTATAATTATTACATGCTTCTACCACAACGTGTTTACCCATGTACCTTTTGATGGTTATTTCCTGTTTGAGGCTATTAAAGTTTAAGCTTCTATGAACATTCATGTACAAGTCTTTGTGTAGATACACACTGTCATTTTATTGGATGAGATGATAATATTTGTTTACCTATTTAAGAAATTGTCTCTTTTAAGTTTTTAATTGGACACCACTTTTCCCTATTGTACACTTGTCATCACTCCCTCCCCACCACCAGCTTTGAGGCTTTATACAGTTGTTGAGACAAAGGACACATAGGACCAATGGGTATGAAATATAGTTTATTACTCATATAGAAAACGGCAAACATTTCCCCCAAGGAAAATAAGGCAGTATCAGTCCATAGTGATACAAGACAAGTGAATTTAAACTTTCTGCATGCTCCAAGGAAGGGAGCAAGCTGACTTTCTTATTGGCTTCCCAAGAGGTGGAGCAAAGGGGAGAAGGAAAGGGTGAGATTTGAAAGCTGTCTTTGATCAAACAAAAAATAGAGTATTTGACTTTTATACTGCCAAACTCTTTTGCAAAGTGGTTTTACAATTTTATGTTCTAACAGTATAAATATTTCAGTTCCTCCATTTCCTTGCCAACATTTGGCATGCTCAATCTTTGAAAATTTAGACATTTTAATAGGCATATAGTAGTGTCTCTGTGCAGTTTTGCTTGGCATTTCTCTACAAACTAATGATGTTGAACATTTTCTCACTGCTCATTTTCCTTTCGTATATCTTACTTAGTTATCTGTCTGTTCAAATCATCTGACAATTTGTTATTGAGTTTTTTGTTGTCTTATTTTTGAATATTGGCTGCTTTTTATGGATTCTGAATCACATATTCTTTACCAGATATGTGGTTTACAAATGTTTTCCCCATATGTAGATTGTCATTTCATTCCATTACCAGTGTAAATCAAAATCCAGAAATCTCCAAATTTGAGAAATTCAATTTATGATTTATTTGTTATACATCATACTATCATATGTAAGAACCCAAGGCCCAAAATATTTTTTTCTTCTAAAAGTTTTATAGTTATAAACTTTACATATTGATGTGATCATTTTGAGTTCATTTCAAAAAATGATGTGAGACCTGGATAAAAGTTTATATTATTTCATATCCACAGCAAATTACTACACCTGTGTTGGTCAATTAACCATATATGTGTAGGTCTATTTTTGAACTCTATTCTGTTTCATGGATCTATTTGTCTAAACTGATGCCAATACCAAACCTCTTGAATACCGTAAGTCTATGATAAGACTTAAATTCAGGAGTGTAAGTTCAGCAAAGTTGTCCTTCATTTTCAAAGTATTTTGAAATGAACTTTAGAGTCAGTTTGTCATTTTTACCAAACAAAAAAATTGTGCTAGAATTATAATTAAAGTTCTGTTGAATCTATTGATCAATTTAAAGAGAATTTTCAAGTTAACAATATTGAGTCTTCTGGCCCATAAACACAGTACAGGTATTTCTCTCCGCTTATTTATATCTTCTTAAGTTCTCTCAGCAAATTTTAAAGTTTTCAGTGCAGAGCTCTTGTTCATTCATTGTCAGATTTATGTCTTAAAATTTCATAGCACTACCCTTGACAAGGATGGAAGAGGCCCTTGGGCCTGACAACACGTATACGGTTAAGGCATTGCCACCTACTTCGTGGCATCTGACCATCGTTTTAGGTTGGGCATGGTGGCTCACGCCTGTAATCCCAGCACTTTGGGAGGCCGAGGCGGGCGGATCACCCGAGGTCAGGAGTTTGAGACAAGCCTGGCCAACATGATGAAACCCCGTCTCCACTAAAAATACAAAATATTAGTCTGGCGTAGTGGTGCATACTTGTAATCCCAGCTACTCGGGAGGCTGAGGCAGGAGAAACTCTTGAACCTGGGAGGCAGAGGTTGCAGTGAGCCAAGATCACCCCACTGCACTCTAGCCTGAGTGACAGAGCAAGGCTCCATTAAAAAAAAAAAAAAAAATTCATAGTCTGATTCAGTTCTACATGGTATTTTTAAATTTCAACTTCCAGTGTTCTGTTGCAAGTATATACACATAGGGTTTATTTGTTTGTATAATAGCCTTGTATTCTGATAAACACTGTTATTAGCTTAAGTTGCTTTTCTTAGATTCCACAAAATTTTCTAAACAGAAAATTAATGACAATGCTCTTTCTTCTTTTGCAAATAGGAATTTATTTTATTTACCTTTTTCTTATTTTGATGCCTAGAAATACTAATAGAATGATAGATATAGTGAGAACAAATATTGTATTTTTTCCCAAATTGTAAAAGGAAACAACCATTCAGTCTTTTATCATCAAGTATGATGTTAATGTAGATTTTTTATAGCTATAATTATCAAATTTAGGAACTTTACTTTGATTTCTAGTTTAATGAAATGTTTGTTTGTTTATTTTTTTTGTTGGCATGTATGTGTGTCTATCAGAAATGGACACTGGATATTAACAAATGCTGTTTTGTGCATGTGTGGAAATGATCTCTTTCTGTTTTTACTGTCTTACTGTGCTGAAATGCATTGATTTTCAAATATTAAACTAACCAGTTATGTCTTTAAAAATAATCTCCTTATAAAGTGCATGAAGGAGAAAAGAGAAATATTCTCATTAGAATAAGGTAGAGCAGTTTAACCCAGTTTTTACTTTCATGTTCAAGATAAAGTAAAATTAACTTGAAATCATAAAGTTAAGAATAGACATAGTTATAATTTGCTACTACATCAAAAGGGTTTCAGTTTCTGGGTCCAGGTCACTTAATTTATAATCATAGCAAATCAGAAGTGGTGGTGATTTTAGGTAGAGTTTTCTTTGAAGCATACACTAAGACTGAGAATAACATTCAGAGATTAATTAGGGAGTGCTTTTAAGATTAGTACCTGCTGTGGAAGGAAAGAAGGCTTAGCTGGGTAGAGGGAGTAGCTGGTCCTCCAAAAGCCACAGAAGATATTTCAGCTATGAAGATGAGGTATCGTCCTTCCAAGTTGAGCCCATTTGGGTTTAAGTGTGCAGAAATTTAGGCTTCTATATACCCACATCAACTAGTTATTAGAAACATGCTGCCCCTGGAAATGGGAGCATGACTTTGGACTAGTTTCTCCTCTTCAGCTAAGGGCAATTCTCAAAGAAAAGCTGAAAACTGCAACTATCATCTCATAACACTACTGACCATGGTAGAATTATGTTTTTTCTTCCCAAACGGGGACTGTGGGCATTTCAACAGTTTTTACTACACTGGCAGACCAGAAGTGACTCCCCCTTCAACTACAGAACACTGTAATTCAATGAACATAAAGCTGGGCAAGATTATGAAATGGACCATGGACTAATATTTTATGATGGCTTAGAATTAAAGTTCAATTTCTTGGAGTTGTTATTGATTCATTTTTTAAAAAGCCAAATTAACCAAATTTTTATTGAAAAATTGTTTTATTAGAAGAATGACAAATATAGCTCATGTTTATTTCAGCAAGGTATCTTATAAAGTAAATCATTACCAAATATTGAATCAGCAGGATTAATCTAGGGTGAATGATAGTCCAGTTGTAAAAAGTTAGTTATTTGACTGATTAGACTCAATGCATGCTGACAAATGAATCTTGGCAACCTTGACTCTCTTCATTTCTCATGCCAATCCATTTTGCACAGAAATGAAATGAGAAAGGATTCCTAGAATACTTGACAACAGAACCAAAATCATAATAATTCCCAGCCAACAATGACTTTTGTAGGTAATGAAGATTCTGCAATGTGTATTAAATAACTAGAATTGTGTTTATTTTGATTGGAAAACAATGCAAAAACCAATTTGCTTGAAATAAAAATATATATGTTCATGTGTATATACATATATATGTATGTGTGTATATATATAGCTGAGAGAAAATATCATATATATATCTAAGAAAATCTTTGTACTATTATATAACAGTCAGCACTTATAGTCAGTAGGTTAACTACAACAAAATTGTTGGGAAAATAATCTTCTATCACAAATACTGTTCCAACTTTAAATGAATATGAAAAGTTTTTCATAGAAATATCCTAAGACATTTAATATTCTAAAATATATTTCAATTGATAAATCAATAATCTTTGAAATTATTTAAATACATTTTTTATTTTTATAGGAAAGACATTGCGCATTTAAGAAACCATCTAGAAACTCATGTTTACAATAAAAATATAAGAAAAGTATAGGCTTAATATACATTATATAATAACTAAAATGTAAATATTGTATAAGCTTCTCTAAGTAAAACTAACGAAGAATGTAGTGCTTCGACTTCTCAAAAATTATTTCTGAGAGCTGCTTCACTTAGTTTCTCAATAAGTATCTCATAAAATTAAATTATATGTTTTCATTACAACTTTTCAAGAAGATCTGCATCAAAAATATTTAGGACACACACACACACACACACACACACATTTTCACATTGTAGAGACTACTCATTGATACCAAAATATCTACTCTGTTTTTCCTCATCGGCAGCAGAACATTGATCAATAGCTGGTATATTGCTCTTGGACTGAAACATGACACTCATCAGGTGTCCTTGTAGCTAAAAGATTTGGTAGATATGATCTACGAAATTTCTTTGAATTTTCCATTTTAATAAAACATACCTTTCTTCTGGTGCTTCCATCTTGTTGCCAGGTATGCAGATTATGATATCCAGGAGAATATTTTGGGGCCAGGAGGCTATGCTTCTGATGAATGTGCATTGATCACACTATTCCTGTACCAGCAACTTCTGGAATTCATTTACTAGAAACAAAAATACATTTTATGTTAGTCTTTTTTACTTTCTTTTGATGATTATTTTCTATAAAGATGGCTAAATTATTATATAGAATAAATATAAATTCTGACTTCTAGGTTAAATCATCATATACTTTAAAATCCACCAAAAATTAAATAAAAAAGACTAGAGTTTTAGTTGATTAAAACTTCTCTATGAGTTAATAACAAAACAAGCATGCACTCTTAGCATATTTGAATAGAAGTTCATTGATGTGCACAGCATGCATGTATGCTTTCTTCCCACCACATGCTTACCCTGGAGGTCCTTTTTTCAAATTTGTTTCCTGGGCTTTATTTATTCATTTAATTATTCCTTGGTTTTGAATGGAGGCTCTGAAAGTAGCACAGCTTTCTGACTATAACACGTGTCATGAAAGTCAGGCAAGTTGAAGCCTATCCAAATGATACTTTGAAACTCAATAGCCAAAAGAATCCTTGTTATCACTTTCTCTAGTTGAGTATCTGGGAAAATATAAACCCTAAGGACTACTGTGAACCATACCAGGGGTGTAGCTTTCTCCAAAATTCTGGGATATGAGGATGAAGTTCATCTACACAGAGAAGTACAGGCCAGAGAAAGAGTGCTGGTGGTGCCCAATTCCTGCTCCCACAACCCCCTAATCTTGGCACCTCTACCCTGCCTGGGTTTGTGTGAGTCAATGTATATTCATTTTTTAAAATTTTCTTTTTGCCAAGGTTAGTTAAATCTGTCTCATAGAGGTATACTAACTCAAATGTGTAAGGGCCTATGAGATGTGATCGAATCATAATTTATACACAAATGAGAAAACTAAGGTCAATGGCTGAAAGTTATAAAGCGGTATGAATACCTATGCTCTAAGGCCCCTTTAACTAGGATACTATGGCTATTCCTTCTCTATCCTTAATGCCAAGCACAGAATTGAAGACCTCAGTAAACGTTTACTACAGGGAAATAAATGAATACATGTTCTATTCAAACTTTCAATTATGCCTAAATATCTCAGCATATTAGAATATATTGTATACGAGACACCTTGATATTCAGAAGGTAGAAGAAACTTCCATGACATCATAATCAAACTGGTTATCTGTTAATGTTACAATTTACATCTTTTATGTTGTGTATCCATTAACAAACTATTGTAGTTATAGTTATTTTAACAAGTTTATATTTTAACTTTTATACTAGAAAACTGCTAACTTACCATGTGTTGATCCTTTCTAGGGACAGAATCCATGGATGTTACAAAAACAGAAAAAAAAGTAATGCCTGATCTATTTTCAGTCAGTCAGGATCATGGTGTGTGGTATTATCATCCATGGTTTACTTCCTTTAGGCTGCTATCACAAAAAATACTATAGACCGGGTAATTCATAAAGAATAAAAATATATTTCTCATAGTTCTAGAGGCTGGGCAGTTCAAAGTAAAGGTGCCAGCAGATTCGGTGTCTGGTGAAGGTTTACTCTCTGCTTCATACATGACATATTCTTGCCACATTTTCAAGGGCAGGGGATGAAAACAACCTCCCTTGGGCCTCTTTTATAAAGGCAGTAATCCCATTTATGAGGGCAGAACCTTCATGATCTAATCACTTCCCAAAGACTCTTATTACCGCCTTGGGGGACACACACTTTCTAGACCATAACAATGGACATATAAAAACATTATATATGGCATCTATATTTATAATGGAGCCTAGCCAAGATCAATTATTAGTAAAGGAGTTTTTAATAATTTTCCTTTTTTATGCCTATTCATCTTTAGTATATAAGAATAAAAAGAAAAATATAGTAACATTTGGTAATGTAAACAACGTTGGTGCCACCTGCCTGCATTTTTCCTGCTCACATGGACATTATTTTTTTATTTTCTTAAATAATCAAAAAGAAGTGATCAACTTTGTATATGCAAAGCAACTAGCTTTTATAGGAATCCACTTTCACAAAAGAAAAGGAGATTTATGCTGTGTTTAGGCACGCTGAGAGAAGGAACATTTTCTCAATAGTAAACTGCCAGCAGCAAAAGGCACTTCATAGTAGCCACAATGACCAGCCTACGAAAAGAAATTAATAGTCACACATTTTTCTCATCTCATACTCAGTGTCAATTGAAGAAATTATCTTGTGTCTTGAGAAAATCGTTTTCAGCTGGAAACATACTTGATAAAGTCTGTATTTTGCTAATATTCCATATTTCTCTGCCTGCTTTTCTCAATGCAAGATAAGAAAAGCTCACCTAAATCAAATCCTGAGAAACGTTATTTTCTGCACAAGGCAATCTTCTTGAAAAATGACTTTTTTGGGATAAATATTTGCTACTGGCAGAAAAAAGTGCAATGTTGTCTATTTTATTTATTTGAAACCACCACTTAAAATATAAAATCTTATTTGGATCTGGAGTTACGTCTGCTTAATTGCTATGCTGTTTTTTTTTTAAGATGCAGTTTTCATTGAGTTCATCTCAGGTAAAGAATGGCATTAAATTCAGCAAGAAATAAAATTCTAACAGCTCGTTGACTGCCAACTCCTACTTAACGTGTTCTGTTAATTTAGTATAATACAAAGTGGCTGATTTTAATAGGCCTTATTTTATTTTTACTATTTAAGATATCAGGATGCATTTTGTGTGTTTTTATATTATTTTTTCCCCAAACACAAGATCAGCTTATTGGAAGAAAAGTAAGTGCTCAGAATATAGAAATATAATTGAATGTCATCATTGTTCAGTACTGTTTAAATTGGTAACTGTAATATTTAGTTGAGCTTTTCAGAGTGACATGATGTTTAAAGAGTGAGTCATTTGCCTTAGAGTAATTAATAGCCATTTAATAGATTGTAAGATATTTAAAAGAATTAAGTTTCAAAGGCCATCTTCTTCCTTGGAATACATTCATTTCTTGAAACTGACAGCTAGACATTTGATACTTGGTTGTTTGTTTAGCGTATTTTCAAAGGTACCAGCTGGCTTTCACTAGGCTTTAAGCTCTTCTAAATGACTACTAAACTATAATTTATAGTTTATTCTCCAATCTTAAGTTTAAAACAATTCAAAATGAAACAACGATGACAAACCACTACAGTCTAAACATTTTGGCAGTGGAAAATCCACTATATATTTTAAAACATCACAGTAAAAGTTATAGGTGAGTAAAGGAATACATAGGTAATGTGAGAAAAGAAAGCTTCCAGGTTTGAGGATTATATATGTTGAGTATAATCCATCATCAGGATGTGACGGCATCACGAGATAATCAATAGAAAGTTACTATAATAATTAATATACCTAGCAAAAAGCTGTTAAATGAATATAAAAGAATTTGTAGGAATAAATTAAGATTTTGTGAGTCAGAGATTGCTTCGAAAACATCAGCTTTGTTCTCTATATTCAGAAAAATGTGCACGTATAACGTGATCGTGGCATTTCTGTATACAACACAAGGATTCATTTACCCATTTTATCAAGTCCCTAATGTCAGCTTTCAGTTGCACCCCTGTGGGTATGAATCTACCATATATTATTAAACTAAGAAAGAGACTGTGTCTACATAGACAAATCAAAATAACAGATTTGGACAACTAACAAGATTAGCAAGGAAATTATTTAAGATATTTCCAATAGAGGAATAAATATTTTAAAAGAGCAAGCTTAAACTAAATTATTTAGATAACCCTTCCATTCCAGCTTCACCATTTACATGCACATGACCTAATGAACGAAGCAAGTAGCTTAGTTAAGTTGACATTCCAGAGACACAACCAAATTGGCAAATGTAAGTGGGATCTGATGCTACATGACATGCAAGGAGAGTTTCTTGCATATATTTAACAGTCCAAGGTGCATAAAAGCTTATCAAATAAATGTAATTTATGTAATTGAGTCTAAGTATTTCTTAGCAATTAATTCACATCAAATATATATGGAAACATTTGAAAGAATAACTCAACTTTCCAGTGATAATCAATCTTCTGTATCAAAAGCAATTATTAGTTATGAGAGGAAACGATTGAATGTTACCCATAACATTAAACTTTTTCCATCTTTATCAACTTCTTAAAAGTAAGTAATAAAGTTGATGACATATCACAAACAGAAGAGCTGTAACTTGTATCTTTCCCAATGAGTTAATTTACCTGAAACTAAATTACCTCAGGTTGGCTCCCAACTATCAAAACAAAATCAAAATAAATAAAAATGGACACACAGATGTGTCAGTCTCTTTAATATGTACGTATAGCTTATATTTTGCATATTATTATGTTTATTCAGCTATAGTTTATTCTTCCATTCTTGTTCTCTCCTAAAAGAATAGAATAAAGAGAAATGAGTAGATGTATTTTGTTTTGTTGAGGGGCCGTGGTTAGCGGTATGCAAAAGATAAGTGCTTCTGTTGTTTTTCATGTAGTGACATCTTGCATGCAGCTGTGAACAATTGTGCTTATGCCAAATAGTCTGTTGAGTTATCATTCAAGAATGGCTTTATTAGCCAGCACATATTTAGTGACATAAATCTTGAAATTAGCAGTAAAATCACAGGGAGGCCTTTGGAAGCATTTAACTCAGAATAACACTCTATTTCACAAACTCCCATTTTTGGAACCCAGAGAAATACATTGTCATAAAGTGTCTTTTCTGATGACAGAAGTAGGTAAGAAATGCAGGATCAGGTTCAAATAAATGCCTAAATTCAAAAGATTACAGAAGAAATATGGAGAATACACATGTTTGAACTTTCAGTTATTTAATAAAATATGACATTCAATAACACTCTTTTTAAATGACCACCCTAAAAAACCTAAAAATAAAAGCAATGATCTTTGATTTAGATTTCACTGGGCTTAGTCATAAAGGTAAATCACAAAAGGATGGATTCGTTACATAATAGCAGTAACAGTAACAATAATAATAAAGACTTGTCTTGGAGAAGCAGAATATTTATAAGCCTAATTACTTCTTACTTATTTGTTTGAAATGCCGTATTAGATTTATTTGTGAACAGCAGGGATGAGCTTACAACAAATTATCTTTCCATGTATGAAAGGATGCTCAATGCAAATACCCTTGTTTAAACAGTTTAGACAAGTTTAGATATAGAAAATAAGGAATTTATTATTGGTAGATTTTATTACCTTGCCCATTGTTTGTTTTTGAATAAATCTCAAAGGCAAGTATAACAATTGCCATACTTTTACACAGTTTGAGAACTGGTTCTTCATTGTGGGGTCTTGACTCAGGATTCACTCAGAAAAACAAACCCTCTAGGTATTTTTGATCAAGAATTTTTGCCAGATTTTCAGAAACGCTCTCACCAGGGATGCCAGCCTACAGCATCAAAGGGGCAGAGTTGTTCTTAAGAACTCACACAGAAACTCCTCTGATAACCCACCCCCAAAATCTCTAGGAAGCCACCAGACCGTCAGCTTGCAGCACCAGTAGGCCTCATTCTCAGATGCTCATCAGCAAATCACTTTGAACTTTGTCTTTGTCATTGGTCCACTCAGTTTTTGGCTTTTGCCTTTCCTTTCCTTACAACTTCCAAATGTAGCAGGAAGTTAGTTCAAAGTCAGAGAAAAGGGATTCTGGAAAGTGTAGTTCCCGGGTTCTCTTCTGAAAGAAGCAAGGAAGTGTTTAATTTAGGAGGTGGAAGTGGAGGTGATGTTGAGGGACACAAAGAATGGTCCAGCTCATGACCAGGTGCATGAGTTGATTGCGACTCTCTGAGATGCCTGAAAGAATATGTATGTTTAGTTGTATATGTGATGGACAGCAGTTAAAAACTCATTCATATAGGTCTACAATTTTTATCCATCTTTCCCAAATCCAAAAATCTCAGAAAATACAGGTTTTTAAAATAACCCATTTGTCGGGCAAACTTGACTGGAGCTGTACTCATAGTGAGAAACTTGCGCTGCTCTGATAGAAGCTATACATATTCTTTATGTATGACTTTTAGATGGAATATTCTCATTTTTGCTGGAGAAATTTCGGAGTGTCTGGTTGTGGAGTTCTGTAACATATTGGTTTTCTCAAATCAGAAAAAATCTAAATCCTGAAACATATTAGGACTGAGTTCCACAATTGGATCGTGAACTAGTATTTTGTCAATTTCCTCCTCTGTTAAGTTTTATTCTAATGAAATGATACTTTATGAAAATAATTTCTCAAATAATTGCCTCAATTGGCACATTCAACATTCATGCCGACCATCAATCTAAATAATCTGTCTCCTCCAGAATAAAAGTGAGGTGTACCTAAATTACATTAATTGCTTATTATCTAACTACCACTCTATGAGATTATGAAAAAAAAAACCCAAAACTAAAAATAAATGTCAATTTAATGGAACTCTGCCTGACAAAACAGTTAAATGTTTTATCAAACCAGCATGTGCAGATTTAGTCTAATGATTCTGCCTTTAATGGTTGTCATTATTGTTTAGCATAAGTACAAATTCATGAACATAACCCTAAATAGTATGCCATTCCTAAGAATTAATGAATATATTGCATGCATAACACAGCCGCTAATGTGATCATTTTCTTTTTAATGCATAAAGTTTAATTGTTAAAGACCATTGTATTTTCCTTTAGTTTTCAAGCACAGTGCTTGAGATACAGATGAAGTTTTTATTGCCTTATTTAAAATAGTAAAAATCCTTGATGTGACCACATTTTTAGCAATGTGATATGGAATAGTTAGATGCATCCTCCTTTATAAAATGCTATTATCATGCTGCAGCATTAATCATTGAATTGCATATGTAATTATAATTGATGGGAATTTTTATCACTTTACCTACTATGGCTATGTTTTGACATAATGGAACCAAAAAGGGGAGACCAATTCAATTGTCTAGTTGCTACAAAGGGAACAGCTGCCCCAAAGAGAAGTCCAAATCTATGACAGTCCTTGCATAAGTGATACATTTACATTTAAAAACATAGATTCAGTAGTTATTTGTTACAACACTATAGTCTATTTTAATTCTACCAATGTTCTTCTGTATATTTGTTGCAGATGATAGAATAACCAATATGAGATAAATGTGCAGACTGTAATTATTAGAAAAATGAGACACAATTATCAATTTTCTGAAATGCTTGAGAGTCTAAAACTTTATTAGCATCAGGTTAGATATCTTACAGACCTGGAGGTTAGATTAAAACCTATGTGTGTTTGGGGCAGTTTTTTTATTGTACTTCTTTGAACAATAATTCTACTTTGTAGAATATCAACAGTTGATCAACAGCCTTAATTAAAGTATCTTTTCTAGCTTTACAGGGATGGTGATAATGGCATGGAGTTTTGGCTTACATTTTTTTTTAAGAATAAGTGTTTTGTAAACTGCACAAAACAGAAGCAATAAGAATTCATTATCTCTCATTCACACAAAATATAATTTTAAAAAATTGTCATTGATAAGGGAAGTACAGTAGATACTTTAAATTTTTTCAGTTTAATATATTGATTGTATTTGCAATTATGTATTATAAATTACTGGAAGCTGGATGTCTTAAATTTCTTTTATACACTCTTTCTCCCATGCACAAAACTGAACTAAGTAGAATAATGTATACATAGTAGATATTTAGTAATAAACAATTACAATATATTTTATCTGGAGGAGCAATTAGAAGTCTTCTCACTCAACATTTCATCCAGTGCAGAAATCTCTCTTCTAGATTTTTAATTAAAATACTACCAGTGCTAGGAAGATTCTGAGCTCCAAGAGAGCTGTTTCTTTCTTTTTTTTTTCTTTTTTCTGCAGAATGGCTGTTCCATGAAGTGTAGATTTTTTACCAACATGGAGACAAAAACTAGCACCTTAAAACTCTTATCAGTTAGTCCTCGATTCTTGGAGTCCTGTAGTATGTGTCTTCTGCATCTCACTGATAAAGCTTCAAATTTTTGAAATCACTTAGTGTGACTTCCCTTAGTCTTTTATTGATGATTTCAGATACAATGTAACTAATTGTTCAAGAGTACAGGCTCTGGACTCACATAGAAAAGACTCTAGCATTGATTAGTGGAGAAACTTTGGGTACTCAAGTTTCTCACAAGATAAAAAGGGCTAATGACAACCTGACTTCCTGGGCTACTTTGAAAATTAAGAGAAAAATTTATGTATACTAAGAACTAACCTGACACAAAGTAGGTGCCTAAAAATGTTAACATTATTTTAAATCCTTCTTACTTTGTTAATACCTGATATGATATGATCTCCAGATATTTTCCTCAATTAAGGTCTTTTGTGACAAGTAAGTTCAGCTATAATGATTTGGTCTGTCCTCTAGGATGGAATTTCCATACTGTTTCTGATTGTTAGGGATTTAACTTTTGTCCAATCATGTTGAAATAAAACAGAACATTGAGCTCAGAGACCGAGCATGTAAAATAAGTAGGGACAATCTCTCATTAATTTATCAAATTTTTCCACTTAACTATGCAGCTTAAAATGCTTCTGCATAGCACTGTGTTTTGAATTTTTTTTAAAGCAAGTTAAGAGAATTTCTCTTTGAGAGACTGTAATTTAATTTACAGTATGTTTATAAAATAGGACGGAGAGCAATTTCAATTGATTTCAACTTTATTTATGACAAAGTTGGTACAACAGAGCAGTGTGCCAAGGATGGCCTTTCACTAAATAATGCTGGTCAATTTGACATCCATAAGGAAACATTAAAACTTGACCTTAACTTTACACTGTGTGCCTCATACACAAATTATAGACCAAAATGAAAATTGATTGATGGATTTAACTACAATAAAACTAAAAATTTTACTTCATTTACAACACCCTTAAGAGAGTGAAAAGCAAAACCTCAGAATGGGGACAGACCCCTGTAATGATAATAATTAACACAATAAATGTTTACATAATTTTAACAAATTAAAAAGAAAAAAATAATTTAAACCAAGGAGGAAAAAAATTGGCTAAAAACTTTAATAGAAACCTTGCATACTTGTTGATTTGCATGGCCGGTTGGGCATCCGAAAAGGTGTCAACCTCATTAATTGTCAAACCTCAGGCATACAATATACATCTCCAGAATTGGAAAGACTGAAAACTGATAATGCCAATTGTTATAAACTTAATTTTGTGCTCCTCAAATTCAATATGTTGAAGCCCCAATCCCCAGTAAGACTGTATTTGGCAATAGGGCCTTTAAAGAAAAATTAAGGTTATGTGAGGTCAGAGGATGGGGCTCTAATCTGCTAGGATTTGTGTCCTTAGAAGAAGATGAAGTAAAACCAGGAACTGGTGTGCACAGAGGAAAATCCATACGAAGTCACAGCAAGAAGACGGCCATCTTCAAGCCAAGAAAAGAGGCCTTAGGAGAAACTAAACCTGCCAACCCCTTTATCATAGACTTACAGATTCCAGAACCTGGAAAAAAAAAATCTGTTATTTAACCCATTAGTCAATGGTATTTTGTTATGATGGCTCTAGCAAACTAATACACCAAGTGTTGGTGAGAATCTTGAGTAATGGAAAGTCTCCAGTGTAAATGAAAATTATAAGTTCTGCTTTGAAAAATGTTTGCCATTATTTACAGAATTCAGAAATATTCCTAGGTCAGTGTTTCTCAACCACGGGCAGTTGACACTTTTCCCCCTGAGACACTTGGCAATAATTGTTCATGACTGTGAGGGCAGCGTGTGGACAGCATAGTGATACTGGCATCCTGTCAGTAGAGACCAGAGATGTAGCTAATCATCTTACAATTCACAGGACAAACCATGACAACAAGAAATTAGAGGACTCAAAATATCCCAATGTGCCTATGTTAAGAAAATCTGTCTTAGGTATAAAACTTACAAAATTGCTTGTAAACACATTCCAGGAGACATGTAGGAGAATACTGAATGTTTGTGATAGTCTAAATTTGAAAATGACCCAAATGTTTAATGACAATAGAAGAGATAAATAAAATGTGATATATTCTCTCTATAGTACTTTATACAACCAGAAAAATGAATAAACAGCAGCTACAAACAACACATGGATTTTATCTTGCAAACATAATGTTGATCAAAAGAAGAGAGGCACAAAACAATAAGTACTGTTATTGTTCAGTCATGCATACTCATTGGCAAAAGTACTGAGAAAAATGAGAGGGGGAAATAGAATTTAAAAATTAGTAGGGAGGGAAGGGTTATGATGCGGAAGGATAGGTAAAGCTTTGAGGAGGCCAACAGTATTCTATTTCTTCTCAAGGGAGATTGTTATTCAAGCATTCAGTCTTAAATGATTCATTAAAGTCTACATTTATATTTTATGCACATTGCTATGTGTGTATTATACTTCCCAATTTTGAAAAATACATTAAACAGACACATACATGCACACTTATAAGACAATTTCAAGTTTTTAGTTAAAATTTGTCTTCCATTCTTGTGAAAACTCAGTAAACTTATTCATGTCTCTCGGGTCACAAAAATCTCAAAATAAGAAATAATTATCATATAATAAATATTTATTAATATATTTTTGGATGAGAATTTTCCCTTTCTCTGTATTTAATGTTCCTCCACCATATAACCATTATATATTAAATACTAAATACTCTGCAAATCTCAGACCTGTTGGATTGAAAATACATATAATTCACTTTCTCTAAAATGGAATGACTTGTGATGGTATAATAGAAACAATCATTTATCCCATCAAGTCCTTAGGGAAAAATTAGATGCCATGCTGTGTGGCACTGAATCTAAGTGTATTCAAAGTTTAGATATGAGAGAGATCAGAAAGCTCTGAAAGTGTCATTAAAAAGATAAAAGAAAGCCTCATGGGGAAGTAGAATTTCAGTTGGACCTCAGAGAAAGACTAGAGAAAATCACAAAATCAAACAAATTATGATAAATTATCTTCAGGCAACTCCATAAAGGTTGGGGATCACTGTTCAAGAGAATCATTTATTAACCAACGATTCTTTGTGCTTTGAAATGGTACATGACTTTCCCAAGTGATAGTCTTACACTCAGTTACTAAAGGAAGCAGTTTAATGAAAAATCCTTTCTTCTCCTTATACTAGTTAATCATCAAAGAAAAACCAATGTATTCTTATAATGTGTCTCCTACTAGCACAGGCTAATTCCTAACTATGGAGCAATGTGTTTCCTTAATGATTGCTTGTATTTATTTGAAAAGTACATCTGGTTTCATTATTTTAATTGGGTGCTCTTAACTTGGGACATTATACTTAGAGCTTTTTCTAAGCTAGGAAACCTATTATATGAGCAACTTTGAAATTCCAGTTCCCGCCAGCAATGAGAAGATACGTTTTTGCTTTTACCATTTCCATTAGAAAAAAATTTCTGTCTTGAACTGACTACTCCCAGAAAAATCTCAACAGAAAGTAATTAATATAAGGAGTAATGGACTGGGGAAAAAAAGTACCTAGTTTCTGATCTGCCAACAACTAGATTTGCGGCTTTAGCAAGTCATTTTATTTTTCTGTATCCCTAATTCCTTTTCTCATCTGTAATGTGACATGTTTAGATGATCACTGACATCTTGTTTATCCCTCTGACCTGGACTACACTACACGGTACAATGCACAAAGAATTTGCAAATTGAGCATTTCTTTCATGAATTAAAGGTGCTTTGGTTTCTACAAGTGAGCATGGTCAAATTGAGAGACGAGATAGTAAGGAACCAGTTAGGCAGATAGTTAGGAGAAGGTTCTCAATAGGAGTCCTTCCAACAAAAAAGCAGCCTGGAAGAAATCAAGCTGCAAGAGCAGATAAGGAAGCAAGGCCCAACGCCTTTGTCTCTTGTGCAACCAGTGAGTTCTGCCTGTACACAGTGGGCTTCAGTGAGCACATTCCTTTCCTTTTCAGGCATACACAGATAATAGTACTTGCACAGGGGGTCTTGCCTAAGTCTGACCTGCAGCTATATAGATAAGAAAATCTATGCAGAATCAGACATGTCTGCAGTGGAAAAATCCATCTCCTGACACATGAACAGTAAGGGAAATACAACAACATGGAGTAACTCATGCTAAGGGCCCACATGCACACTAGAGAGACAGGGTGGAGCTTATAAGAATTCACACTTTATGCAAATAAGACACCAGCCTTAACCAGTTTTTCTTACCTTATGCAAATGAAACACCCCATCCCATTAGCTTGTTTATAAAAGCCTTTGCATTCAACTGTGAAAGCATAACCCTCCCAGGTCCTTTCTCCATTGTGGAGAGATTACCTCTTTTTCTTATTACACTATCACTCCAACCTCTCTGTTGGTGTCCACACTCCTTAATTTTCTTGGTCGTGAGACAAAGAACTCTAGGTAATACCTCAGACAATGAGACTGCTGCAGTGATACTAGGCTGCTTCAAAATAGTGTATGTCGTGTTAAATGGTGCCTATTGTAGAAATATTTTTATTGTATTCATACTCTCCTCTCTCCTAACAATTCAAATTTCCATTGCAGGCCTCATGTGGTTCTAGAGGAGACAATCCTAACCCACCAATTCCAATAGGGAGGAAGGAATTTAGGACAAAAGTAATCAATACACTCCATTACACTGGCTGATGATTGTGCTGATACTGCACAGAACAAGCTCATTCTATACCAGTCAATCATAGGATTGTTGAAGGCAATGTGAAGACAAATATTTTTCTCTGTCCTTCTGGATATAAATGTGAAAGCATGTACCACTGAATTTAATAAAAGCCACCTTGAGTCTATGTAGGGACACACAGAGCAGAATGAATGTAGGTTTACAGTAGCACAATGGAGTCACTTTATCAAGTCTTTACTGAAGCCAAACCTTTGCTTTACATTGTATATCTGTTCATGTTGATTTTTATTTTTTTAGTATTTACAACTTAAAACTAAAAACAGACCCATCATACAGCTTTTTAGCTGATTTCTCTGGAGGTTTAGATGTGGTATCTCAGTGGAAATATATAAAGCCTCTTTGAATCTTACTTTGTAATAAATATATAGGGTCATAGCCACCAAAATCTGTAATTGGACTTCCTAATTCCTTATTCATCCTATGTTTTCTACTTCCAGAAGCTAAAAGTAGATTTCTATTGAATGAGAAAGAATAGTTTTGTTTTATAATTGCTTTATTAATTTTTTTGTGTTTTTTCTATCTGAGGCATAACCATATATGAGGGAGTTTGCTATAGAGAATGCATATGAAATAAAGATATTATTACCAAGGAATCATTATCTCTGTGGCTTATGTATAAAACCAGATTGAACAGTAAATGTGCTGCAGAACAGAGGAAGGTTCTTCTCTTTGGGGGTGAGAAGTCCTGGAGTAGATGACAGGGTCAAAGAGGACAAGAAAAAATACACATGACTGAATAACTCTTAAAATGTTTTAAATAATTTTAAATAACATATAAATAGATGATATATATGAAAATATATAGAGTGTATATGATTATACCATTTTGGCTGTGACACATTTATAAGTAATGTTATCATTTGGTTAGTCCTATTACAGTCAGTAAATTTATTCTACTAAACCTATATGTGTAAAAAAGATTAGAATATTTCATTACTCATTACACATTGTTCAGAAGAAATCTGATACATCCTTAATATTTAAAACCACTACAAAAATGTCAAAGACATCAAATTATGATTTTGTGTAATTTGTAAGATGACAAATGTATTCTAGTAGATTATTAGTGAAGAAAAATGAAGGAAGGAAAATGTGGAGGTGATGAACTAAGAATATAAATTAAAAGGTCATAGGCAGGACACAAATTAAACAGCAGAAAACTCAACTTCTTTCCTTCCTGGCAAATCAGGAAACTATATACTGGTTTCTATAAACAAAATTAAAAATAAAATGTAATTATGGCTTTCATGGTGTGTCTTCTATTACATTATTTGTGCTGCTTAATTATATTAGCTGGCGATAACAGGCTCACCAACCTTTCTGTGAATTTTGTGCTCAGGCAGTAGCAAATTTTACACTTGAGGGTCAATCATCATCATTCACATTTACATATGACGACTGATTAGAAGAATATTGCCTTTTAGAACTTTGCATTATGGTAATTTTTGTTTAAATCCAATACATTAGCCTGCAACCAGAATCATTAATGATTTCTGACATCTCCAAATTAGGTCATGCTTTGTGGGACAGCATTGGGAATTGCAAGCACAAGTAGACAGCTTTGACGCTGGCCACTTCATATGAACTGAACCCATTCACACTGGTCATCATGGCCTGCAGTCTCAGGGGCTATATCAAGCTCTATTTAGGCATAGTCATGCTTATTCTTTACCCAAATGTTCAGTGATGTCACTACTATAGTCACCAAAGATCACCTTATTCTATCAGCATTATTAGCTTCTTTTTTTTTTTTTTGCTTTGGTTTTATCTTCACAATTTATTGGGAAGCATTAATATATTGCCTCAGATTTACGTCTTCTCTCTCCAATTAAAGAATTATGAGGCACAAACTTAAAAAAAAAACACTTATCAATACAATCCCTCCTCCCAATAATATATTCTCAAGTATTTGGTGAAGGAGTTGAACCGGATGTTCTTGATCGTGAGCCAGGCTTTTGTTACAAAGTAGGGTATAAAAAGGGCAAAATCCTGATGTGTGTATATATATATACACTTTTTTGAGAAAGAATTTCACTCTTGTCACCCTGGCTGGAGTACAATGGCATGATCTTGGCTCACTGCAACCTCCGCCTCCCGGATTCAAGCATTTATCCTGCCTCAGCCTCCCAAGTAGCTGGGACTACAAGCATTCGCTACCAAGCCCGGCTAATTTTCTGTATTTTTGGTAGAGACAGGGTTTCACCATGTTGGCCAGGCTGGTCTCAAACTCCTGACCTCAAATGATCCACCCACCTCGTCTTCCCTACGTGCTGGGATTACAGGTGTGAGCCACCGTGTCTGGCCCAATAGATATTTTCAAATGAGTAAATGGCTGAATGTAAATGAATTATTTTGATCTGAGTTTATCTAACACAACCCTCATTTAATACTGTCTAAAACATGCTTAACTCCCATTATGATATTAAATTTTAAATTTAAAGTGATCTGAACTGTGCAAATACTAAGTTCCTCACCCAAATTTTCCCCTAGATTAAGCATCCATTTATGATTCCTTTGTGATCCAAACTTTACTATCATGGTTGCGGTAAAAGTTAGTTTTAGTTCAATTGAAACATTTAAATATAAGAGGCAGATGTAATAATTGTATGCAAACCATTGAGGCTCCAACTCCAGTACTCAGCATCCTACTATAATGCAATAATTCTTTTTACTCTTCTATTAACTTATTACCTTATCAGTATAGACTTAACTTCATAATTTTTATTGACTTACAATTTATTATTGTACTCAATTATTTTGGTGCTCAAGTTTTTCCAGATTTGACCATGGTAATGCCCTTCAAACTGACTCCTGCAATACTACATTTTCAATGAAATAGTTCAGCTGCTTTGTTGGATCTAAGTTTATATGCAAATGTGATTATGGCATTGACTGAGATTGTCAGACAAACTCAAAGTTTAATATGCCAATTTTGGCTTATGCTTTGTGACACTCAATTCTCCTAGCACATATTTTTTTCCTTCAAACTTTCAAAAGTATCTTGGTGCAATTCAAACTTTATGAAATCACTTAGGCAATCTTCAGCTCATATACATACAGTGTTTACCCTTTCTTTATATTATTAGGCTCTGCCAATAAAATTAGTACTGCTTATATCCAACACAAGCAAGACCAAAGATATACATATAACCAGCATAATTAAATGAGCATGTTTGGGAGTTATTTGGATGATCCAGAATGTACTTGTATTATTATTAAATTTTGGTCTAAATTTGTGTAGAAATAAAAGAAGAAAACGTTAGCAGATTATTGGGGTCTAGAAAGCCTGTTTAAGAAGTACTAACTTATAAACTTCTGAGGTACATAAATCATGTTGAATTCTAAAGTATTATGTGGCATAATGTTGCATTTTGTCACAATTTTTTTCTGCTTTGTTGTTTGCTTATAAACAATATTAGCTCACATTGAACTTATAGATACAGCTGACTGCTCATGAACAAGGCACTGAAGAAACATCACAACATTTTGTATAGTCAGTATCATTCTCATTTTCAGAAAAGCAATAGATGCTGAATTAGTTGCCACAGGTAACCCCGATGGTTAGTCATTTGAATTCCATATCCAGTCAGTCGCTTTCTTCTCTATCTTTATCCCTTATCTCTCAGGTAACTCTTCCTACTAGGGGAAAAAATGGATGCTAATTGCCAACCAATGCTGACTCTAGCACATTTTCGTATTTTGAGTAAACATGTCATGTTACAGATTCAGATACCATCACAGTATTTTGCCTAAAATAAGATAATAGCATGCACACACACACACACACACACAGACTCACACACACAAATTGTTACTGGTCAGTAGCCACATGCTGGGATAATGGTAGAACAATGTATTATAGGTAAATATTGAATCATTTTTTAAAAAGAACCTCAGAATATAAAGCAGAGTACACAAATGTCAGCACTCATAAGCATAGCAGCAAATCTTACAAAAAAATAAACCCAATCATCACCATTATCCCAGATTCAAGCTAATACACCATCTGTATGTGGAAATTTGCTGCTTCTGCATGCATCATTGCTTTTTCATTCAGTTTAATCAGATTGATGTTTCTGCTACAAAATATTAATCTGAAGCCCACAATAGTAAAAACATAGATCATGTTTCATGGGAGGATGATCTGACTTTTTTCTAATGGGTTAAAATGAATATTTGAGAACTAGATATTACCATTAAATAAATCCCAGCGCTCCCTGGCCAGCACCATACTATTATTTTTTTCTTAATAAAAGGTAGATCTAAAGTGCTGTTATATGAACTAAAGAGTAACAGCCTGAATGAATTCCACATCCAACTGCGTGCTGACTTTTTCTTTCATAAAAAAATTAAGAGGAATGACAAAGGGACATTTGCTAAAGGAAATGATGCATTGATAAATGTTAATCAGATTTTGATGAATACACTCATTTCAATGGTAGCTAAATGGAATTAAAATTTTAAAATATCAATAATAAACAAGAATACTCACATACGAGATTAAGCAACACTTAAAAATGTGATGATGATGGTAAGTTCTGTCAAAAATGCAATGTCACTCATTTATATGTTGCTCAAGGAAGAGTAAGCTTGTTGAAGTATTTTGGAAATTTGTTTATACTTAGTAAATTGCAAGATAGTTATACTCTATGGTTTAGGAATTATACCTGTTGGCATATACATTTAAAACATTCTAGAATATTGCACTAGTTCACATGTACATGATTGTTCATAGCAACATGATTTGATAAAATGAGAGCTTATAAACAATATGAATGGCCACAACAGAAAAATAGAAAATAAGTTTGTTTATAAAATGGAATATACTATACAGAAATACAAATAAATTAGAACTATACTTAATATTAATAACATGTATAAATACCATAAACATAGTACTGAGTAATAAAATTTTAGTTTCTATGAAAACACACATATGCGCCCAAAATAGAATGACATGCATGGGGATGAAAACCACCACAGTGTTTATGTCTATTAGGGAGGGTTCTATATATCAGCAAGGGCTACACAGTAACATTAATTGTGTATGTATTAATCTGCTTTCTAAAATTAAATGTGTTGAATATTTATTCATAATATCATGTATATGTCTGAAATAATTCATAATAAGTTCTATTCCCATGCACCTGTAGACAAAATTAGAAATTTCTTCTCTGTTGCAGTTTGTGATTAATCAGTATCTGAAAAGACCATAGAACTTCCAGATCAGAGATGCCCTGACTGATCACATAGACAAGCCACAGTAAACTGCAGGGTTTTCTGTTCCCAACCAATATATTTGACCAAATAATGTGTTTATCTTGTTGCAAATAGGCTATTTTTAAAGACCCTTGACACTTCATTACCTCCAGGTTTGCATGTCCAAACTCTCTCACCAGAATCACATTTATAAAATTAAAACTGATCACTTTATTTCACTACCCCACACCCTTCATTCACATCCCATAATCTACAGAATTAAATAAAAAATCTTTGTGTGCTATCTATGGCTAGCCATCCTTTGTACTTGCTGACTTCTCTAGCCCATCTCTCTACCAGGGTTTAATCCTTGGTCCACCCTCTGCCTCTCAACTATACTTGAGCGCAATCCCTTAGCATCCTAAATTACTTAATTTATACCCAGTGTCCCAGGTCTCTGGGTGAACTGTTCTCTTTGTTGCTTATCTCACATTGTATCATTTACAAATGTTTTATTTGACAAGATGAACCTCAAATATTACTCTTTCCCCTGATTGTTATATTTACCTTAGATTTTTGAATGTTTTTTGTCCATAACATTGTGTTCATTTCTTATCATTTTCCTTACTACACGGCATATTGATTATGTCTCATGAGTCATGTTGTTACAATTCACATTTCTGCCAGGCACAGTTTAAAACACAAATAATTTGCTTAGAAAATATTTATTGTAACAGTAATTGAGTCAAAGATGTGATTTCAAGGTAGAGATACATCTGGTTAATGTTTCCCTTATTCACTCTGCCCCCCAGCTCAGTGAACAGAGAAAGCAGAAGTAGTCTAGAAAAATGGAAAGTTTATGTTCCCCGTCTCAACTTCATAACTGAGAGAATTGCTGACCTCTCTGCTCCTCCAGCAAAAAGTCCCATATGCAAGAACAAAGTTGATGAAAATATAATTAAAGTCAAATATCAGCTATATCAAGAGACTGATGGGGTTGCATTTATTATAAACATGGGGAGCAGGTGAGAGCATTTAGAAAAGGGTACCAATTCTATATCTACCATTAATTTAATATAGGACAATTGTCAGATGTAAATTTAGATAAATTTTCTAGGTAGTCATTTTTTCATTAGGAAAATGGCGATAGAAATAGCAAATACAAAGCCATGTTTTATGTGAATTAATTAATTCATATTTGCATAGCACTTAATAAACTACCCAGCACACTGCAAGGACTCAATTAACATTGGGCTGAATTGTTTTCATTAGCGTAATTATTAATATCTAGTGCAGTGGTGCCAGAGAAGGAAAAGTGCCTTTGCTGTCTATTCTTTCTGAGTTTTGTAGCAGCAAAAACTTATTTCAGAAAGAGTTCTGGATATTCTAAAAAGTATTAATTTTATGTTCATAATAAAAACTCTAAGAAATGAGGTTGTAAGTATCCTTCTCACTTTACCCATGAGGAAATGATTTGCTAAGAATCATACAGCTAGTGTGTGCTTTAAAACTAAGCCACTGCATTCTATGGCCATGTTCCTATTGTTTTGCCTTCACTCCTATTAGTCAGCAACATTTTACTTTTTCTCTAGTGTTGGGAATTCATATATGAGTAGTAGCTCTAAAAATACAGCAAACATCCTTTCATGTGTCCTTTGCTCCCTCAGCTAAAAGAAAAATAATTTGATAAAATTATGTAATCTGTTATAAGAAAAAGTGAAATACATAAAATAAACAGGAATGTGCTGAGAGTATGCAATGCATTAATGATCTTCTTGAAAATATACACATTTTCTTTTGTCATCTACTAGATGTTAATACCTATGGAAGTAGGTATAAGCTGAGTAAGGAGCCATAACATTTTCAACAAAATAAATGCAGGTGTCTGAGCTATTGAGGCACTCTTATTTATATGATAGAAACACTTCTATCATTATTACTTGGTTAACCTCCTTGGCAGCATTAAAGGAATTTAACATAACACAGATACTTCCCATCACAGTTTAGATAACATGTTAATTTACATTTTTGCAAATACGGAACTTTGGGTCTCATTATGGGGCCACTGTTACAATTTCTAACCCAGTTCTTTTTGTTTTAATGGCATAAAAGAAGAATCTGCTTGTTAGGAACCATGGCACTACAAATAACTGTTTTCTCCAGCATAAAAGCCAATGCTATTGCTTGACTTTTCACTTGGGTCTGAAGTGAAGAGATCCTTACTATACATTAAATGATTTGTGTCTTTCTTCAAAAGCTGCAGCTGGATGAATTAAAGCAAAAGCAGACTCACCTATAGCATGAATTAACAAGAAACCTGATCATTGTTAAAACTGTGAGTTACTCACCCTAGAGATAAAGTGTGGGTAAAGCAAAGGCACTTTATGGTCTTGCTCTCAAAGGGGCCTCCCTGTCTCTCTTTCCCTCAGAGCAAACCATGTATTTCTATTTTATTTAATTTTCCAATTTCTCAGTCATAGCTTCCTATGAAGTTATTAAAGTTAAACATCAATTCTTCATCATATAGAGATTTTGGAAACTACATAGAAGCAGGCGTTCCAGAAAGGCCAGACTTAAATAGCACTTATAAATTGTATGTAATCTGAAAATTAAATGAGACCCTGTCAACCAAAGCCTTTGTCTTTCAGGTGATGTTTCATTGGTTCATTTTAGTTTAGTATACAGTTCACAAAAGATGGGAATGCAAATAATACCAGGTGGTTTTCATTTTATTGTTTTTGCTATTGTTTATTTCTGCACTAAGTTTAATTACCTGAGGAGTAAGTACTCCAACATCTCCCATTTTACAAGTGAGAAAACTGGGGAAGAGAGGAAATAGATAATTCTAGAAAAATCACACAGCTAATTTGTGGTAGGGCTGGCATTCAAACCTAGGCAGTTTAACTTCAAATTTTATGTTCAATCACTATGCTGTATCTTTTTTATTAAGTACAAAAATGAATGCAAAATATTTCCTTTTCTTCTTATTGCTTACCTTCATGACCAGTTGTATAAAAGAAGGGGTTATGGCTACTAAATACAATATTAATAAATCAGATCCCAGAAAAAAGTTGCAGAAGGGCCGAGGAGCAAATGACAGGATATAGTGATAAGAATGGTTTGTAAAAATATCCATGCAAACAGATTCAAATGCTTAACTCCATTTTTATTTTTATGAATCTGTTTGCCCATATTGTATAAATTTAATCAAATTATGCAATTGCTTTCATCCAGAATTTAATTCAATATTCATTTATTTACTTATTTATATAGTAAATACTTTCTATATATTTATACATATTTAAGCATTTATATAGAACAGAAATATTCCCAAGTTTCAATGATAAACATGAGAAAATAGATCCAAAATAGGATTTGAGCCAGGCATGGTGGCTTATACCTGTAATCCCAGTATTTTGGGAGGCAAAGGAAGGTGGACCACTTGAGGTCAGAAGTTCAAGGCCAGCCTGGCAAACATGGTGAAACCCCTTCTCTACTAAAAATACAAAAAATTAGCTGGGCATGGTGGTGCACATCTGTAATCCCAGGCTTGGGGAGGCTGAGGCAGGAGAATCACTTGAACCAAGGAGACAGAGTTTGCAGTGAGCCGAGATCACACCACTGCACTCTAGTCTGGACGACAGAGCGAGACTTTATCTCAAACAACAAAAAAAGAAAAATAGGACTTGATAATCTTAATGTTCATAGTAATATGGTATGTGTGGGTAACCACAACCAGTTGTTTGTTACTTAGAAGAAAAAAATAAAAATAAAAACTAAATAGGGCTGCTCAGGATTCAGAAAGAGAAAAGCCTAGAAAGATTGTGACTCACAAGGTTATGGAGGGCCTCATATTCCACAGTAAAGAATTTGCTCTATTCCTAATTTGAGGTTAAGGAGGGAAATTATCAACTGAAAATAAACTGAACCAGGGTTGAGGGACTGAAAGGTGTCAATCCCTAAAATATATAGTATTCCTTTTTTTAAATAGCTGTCAGAAAATTTCTGAACTCTAGGAAAGGCCTTAAAGAAATTCAGCAATGCCAAGTTACTTCATTTCATTTGATGGCCAAATGGCTCCAAAGAGTGTTTGTGTCACAGGGTATTTTTGAACAGTTGGAGCAATGTGCTTATTGACTTAGTTAAATATGGAACATATTTGATTTAGCTAATCAGACTAGTTCGACAGTCATTTCAGGAAGGGATGGGGCCAGGAGCTAGATTGCAGAGGCTTGAAAATTGAATGGTTTTGATTAAAAGGAAATCACATGTATGGATTGATCTTCTGTTTGTCTGTGAAAGGCATACATAGAGTGTGGGGGATGCAGTAGCAACATGGATGAGTTTATAAAGAATTTTTTCCACTTTAATATGAGTCATTTGAGTATTGTAAACAGCCATCGGAAAGATCTATTACCAAGGTGAGGGTGAATAGACAAGGAAGAAGGAGATAACCAAAATTACTAGTGTATGCAAGAAAAGCCAAGAGGGATCAACATCAGATAGGTTTACCCACAGCACCTTCGCCATAGCAAAATATAAGAATGATGCCGCCATAAAAAATGATGAGTTCATGTCCTTTGTAGGGACATGGATGAAGCTGGAAACCACCATTCTCAGCAAACTATTGCAAGGACAAAAACCCAAACACCACATGTTCTCATTCACAGGTGGGAATTGAACAATGAGAACACATGGACACAGGAAGGGGAACATCACACACTGGGGCCTGTTGTGGGGTGGGGGGAGGGGGGAGGGATAGCATTAGGAGATATACCTAATGCTAAATGACGAGTTAATGGGTGCAGCACACAAACATGGTGCATGTTTATATATGTAACAAACCTGCATGTTGTGCACATGTACCCTAAAACTTAAAGTATAATATAAATCAATCAATCAATCAAAAAAAAAAAAAGCATGATAAGCAGGGTGCCCATACATATTCAGTACTAAGGTAGTGGAGGAGTCCAATTTGCAATAAGGTGATCTATGGAAAACGTACAGGTGAGAAAAAATATGTGAGGGCCAGGTATTTGAAGAGAATGAAGAAAGTTTGAAACAGTCATAGTAAAGGATAAGAGATTAACCTGATCAAATAAATATATTAGTATCCCCTGCCATCTAAAATTAGTATTTAAAAATTGTTGACTAAAAACAAATGCTAACATTTTAAGTAAAAGGCAATTTGACAAATTATATCTAATATTATGATTGATGAATCTCCATTATATCAGTATGCTCATTAACTGCCCAAAGGACCACAAGAGAAGCCAAAAAGGAAATATAACAGCATGTTGACATTGACTGACTGAAAGATAAAAATATTGACAATTATTTTCCCTCATATATTTTCTGAATTTTCCAAATTTTGTTCAATGAGTATGAATTAAATTTTAAAAAATTGAAATTTAAAATTAAAATTCATTTCATACTCATTGAGCAATTTTTGAAATTTAATTTATACCATTGAACAAAATTTAATTTTAAAACCTTAAATTCTAAAATTAATTAAAGTTTTTTAAAATTTAATTTATGCTCATTAAAAAAATTTAGAAAATTCAAAAATATAAAAATTAAGTTTTTATATTTTTCTGTGTTTATTGCATGCACTATGATGTAAACATTTATTCGCTGTTGGACTTTTTGTTTTTGTTTTTTCAATTTTATATCCATTAAAAACAATTGGCCCCCTTTGTAAAGGTTTTATACACATGCACAGGTTTGTTACAAGTAATACCTTTGAAGTAAATATTTGTCATAAGATATACACAAGCTTGTTTTCAATATATTTTGAAAATTTAAAAACTCCCAAATCTTTAGAGGTAGTGTGACATGTGTATATGTATTCATTAATTCTGCACTAGAAAATTATATTAAAGGTGTTATTGAACCACTGTATATAATCAATATGCAATTTAGAGACTGTTATCATACATTGACATGGGAAGAGAAGAATAAACACACAAATCTCATATATATGTTTTGCTAATCTAAAGACACTAGCTTGTAGTTTTAAAATATGTAGATAAAGAGATTGTTCTTTATTACTCAATTTCCCTTGCATGATTTCCATTTTTGCCTTGAGGAAGGAACTGGTATTAGCTATTGCCAGAATTATGCTCTATTTATACATCATGCATTGAATTGCTCTGCTCTAAGCTGCAGGCTGGCTGGATGGCTATGCTTCATGGTTTTCTGGAACCAGTAATGAAGTAGCTCCTATGTGGGGTATGTTCTCATAATAGTCATGGAAGCACAAGCAGGCAATCCCAAACACTTCTCCTGTGGTGTCCTAACATACCATTGAACAGAGCATATCACAAAGCTGAGGCCAATGTCAAGTATACAGAGAAGTATATTCTGCCTACCAAGAGGCCGTGGAAACCATATGGATGTATCATTCTATAAAAGAGTGCAAAATCAAGCTCAATAATTCAATACACTGCAGAGCTCAGCTTCCTGCTTGAATTGCAGAGCTAAAAGAAAATATTGGTTCTGCTGAGCTTATTATGGACTTGCAGGCTATCTATTGTCAGAAAAGACAAACATTGTAAACCAACAGGTTTCCTTGGTTAAGACAAAAAGATTTTCTTATTTGCTGGAAAACTGAGTGTACATCCAGGATCCATGTACATTATTCTTTTCATCACAGAAATCTAGCAATTCCTAAGTACTTTTTCTTTTTTAAATAGAGGAGTTCTATTTTATTCCTACTTGTCTGGTTCTGAATACTGTTTTAAATTACGAGTTATTTCAAGTTCTCTTGGAAGTAGGCAGGACATCTGAAACAAATACATTTTGATGTGTTGGTGAGAGAAATTACTGAGCATTTTAATATGTAGCAAAGTAGCAAATCAAATATATATCAATTTCAAAAAATTCCTATAGGCAAATGTTAGGATGAGAGAGTCATGGATATGCAGCTTTTCCTAGAGAACTACAACAGTATCTCTGTTTTATCTGAGTGTAATGCATTATATTTTTTCTCATTTTCCCAGAAGTGTCATGAAAACTGCCTTAATTTTTGTGGGGATAAAAAGAGAAAGAAGAAGAAAATGTTGCTTAATTATCTATTCATTTTTACCAGAAAGTGTTTGGTTTTGTCTCATCCCAAGGTGTCCAGAGATGATAGGTCAGTTTGATCGTACCAATATTATTAGGAAATGTGTATTGTTCTGTTTTCCCTAATAAACAGAAATAATGGCGTTACAACATAGTTTTGTTCTAACATAAAAAGGCTTGTGTAAACTCTAGCAGCTTTCCAATATTAATTGATAATGATGATTTTTTCCCCTTCTACCTCAAAATCAAATTCAGGATAGAAGTAAAAAGGACACTATATAGAAATTCAGATTTATGAATTAATTTCTTTGGTGAAATCTCTTGATGAATCACCCCAAGTTGAGTACTAGGATTTTTAATGTATTTATTTATTTAACAAACATTTACTGAGAGCCTATTGTATGCCAGATACTGTTCTGGCAGCTGAGATACAACTGAGATAAAAAATTAACCAAGACATATAAAGTTCTTACTCTCCTTTTTTGTGTGACACATTCTCCTTTATTGTGAGATTATCGGGTATTCAGAAGCACTATGATAAAAATAAAATATTGAAATATAATACATTAAAAAAACATAGTGATACAATATGATAAAAAGTAAAATATAGTAACACAATTGGGATTGACTGAGACTCTAATTAAGTACTATGGAGAGTACTTAATTACTCTCCATCAACAGAGAAACTAGAATCTGAAGAAAGAATTCCAGGTAGAACAATGGCTACTACAATGCCCCCAAGGCAGTACAGTGAACCGTCATGCTGAAGGAAAAGAAAACCACCAAAATGGGTGGGATGTAGAGAGCAAGATACAAAATGGTAGGCAGGAGCCAGTTATGGGTTCTTACAAGCCAGGTTAGGATTCCGGATTTGGCATATATACAATGAGGATGCACTGAAGATGCCCGAGCCAGGGTGCAACTGGATCTAATATGCATTCTTGAAAGATTACTCAGGCTGCTGTGTATGAAGTGGACCCAGGGTAAGGTCAAATGTGGAAGTTATGGCCCTGATTAGTCAGCCAGGAAAGATTATGAGGCTTAGGTTTGTAGCACACTCGGTTAGATTCAAAGAATTTAAATAATCCACTCTAGGATTTGAAAGTGGCAAACAAATGATAAGACTGGGTATCACAGGCAAGTAAAATAAGGGAGATGATCTCTATTACATTTTTTCACGTCTAAGTAAAATATGCCTTTCCCAAAAATTGTTTTAAAAGTAAATATTTTAACATACAATGGCATTTACATTTCATACTATACAATGCATATGAGCATTAAGAGAGGAAACTCAGTCTAGAGAATAGTAAAAATGTGGACTAAGGAAAAGGTCTTTCCTTACTTTCTTCTCATTTTACTTCAATTTACTCTTAATGCTAGAAAACTTTCCTTCTCAAGCTAAAGAAACACACTAGCTATTGTAAGTATCAAAGTTAAATGAACTTTTTTATTCATATAATCCATTTGAGATAGTACTAATCATATCTAATCTAGTGTAGTAACTTCCAGTTTTCCTGGGAGTTATTCCTGCTTATTTCATTTCATGAGAGTTCAAAATGTACTCTAGTGAATCAAGTTATTGTTAATCAAACCTTGGTTTAATAATAGCAATGTGTCATCATTAAGAGCTGGTGGATTCCAGTTAATCCTTCCCAAGGAAATGAAGAAATAATGAATTACAGTGCATTCTTCCCAAGGAAAAATATTACTGTTCATGTTAACTCTATCTCTGTTGCTCTTAAAGTATAAGAATTGAATGGAAATCTTTCTCCACTGTCGTCTTTAGGGACTATGTGAGATTTTCCTGTGTGTGGTCATATAAAATATTTTCTGCTACTACATAGAGAATGAAGTAAAAAATATTTCCACCAAGAACTGTGAAAGAGAAACAATGAGTGTGAACAAACAAGAAATTTACGAGAAATTCAGGTAGTGAATGTAGCCATGAACCTGCATTCAAATAGGATCCTGTCATTAGAGTTGAGTGGTCAGCTGTTTCATGCTTGAGCCCTTTTGTGGTGAATCTGTTTCTCTTCCTCCTCCTACTCTGCTTTGTTTTGTAGGAAGGTTGATTTCCACGGGCCTGTCAACGTGCTTTCAAGTAGATTGGTCAATAAAAGGTACCAATGGAAGGCTGGAATTTGGGAGAATAGGGAAACCTGGCATTTCTTCCTCTCCTGTGGGCATTTTCAAGAGCATGGACAACACTGTCATAGTTCTAGATCCTGCCATGGCATATCCTGCCACGGCTGCAGCCCTGCCAGGTAAGCTGAGGCCCAGAACCCCACCAATGCTGCCTATGATTTTTGTTCCTCCAGTCTGGTGCTGCTGATTTCTGAGCTACCTACTGTCTTCTCGTTGTTTCCCCCTCCCTGCTTTTCTGTTATATATACACAGAATCACTGCTGGTTGGTTTGTTAGAACTTGGCCAATACATGACTCATTATCTTAGTTGGTTTGGATTCTTTCTCTCTCTCTCTCTGTTCAGAATGGAAATCTTTTTCCACTGTTGTCTTTAGGGACTATGTAGGGGATATAAATATTAATCTGGTATTGATAAACTAGGGTTGTGCTTAATCCATGTTCTGCCTCTGACTGCACTGTCATCTCTCTAAGAAAAATAGAAATATCTGATGTAGTTTGTTTAAATTTGTGTCGGGGTATACTTTTCAAATTATATAACCTGAATGACAGAAAGTTTATCAGATTACAGACAAAAAGAACTTTTCTCTTCCCTAACATGATGACTACCCCTGGTAGGAACTCAATTTAAATTGGTGTTACCTGGATCTAGTTTTGCCAGTTTTATCTGTGGTACTCCAACTCTTCAGCTCATTCATTCATTCACCTGAGATTTCTTCAGCCCAACGCAATGCTATAGGTGTAATGGTGATTAAAAGCTGACGATCTTTGCTCTCTGAGGCCTGCTTTCCAGTTGTGGTAATCGACCAATAAAATAACTGCCTGGTAAATGTACATTGACAACTTCTCAAAGTGCTGGGAAGGAGAGTGAATGATTACATGGCAATATAATGTGGAGATTCAAATTTTTAAGGTTCAATTTAACAATATCTCCTTCCTGAGGTTCTAACCCTGATATCTCATCTGTAGAATGGACAGAAGCTAAGCATATGAAGAAGTCAAGAGAATATTTCATTGAAAACAAACAAACACCTCTGTGGCTAAGAGGAGAATGACAGAAAGATGACTGGAGTGGCTCTAGAAGAGAGAGGGAAGAGGTCAAGGTGCTGTAAGGGCCAGACTTTTCTTCTAATTACAGGATGCCCTATCAGTCTCTCCTGCTACAGAACAAACTAGCATATATTTAGCAACTTTAAACAGTGACTATTTATTAGCTCACAGACTTTTAAGTCAGAAGTCTGGTGGGCTTAGCTGGGTGCTCTGCTTAGAGTCTCACTAAGTAGGAATCAGTGTCAGATAGTCTACATTTCTTACCAGGGGCTCTGGAAGATAATCTGCTTCCAGGATCATTAAGGTTCCCAGCAGAATTCAGTTCCTTACAGCTCAAGCATGGAGGTCCCATTTCTTGTTGGCTGTCAGCTGGATGTTGGTCTTTGCTCCTAGAGGTCATCTGCAACTCTTCTCATTTTTTCCACCCCACCTTTCAGAAAACATGGGTTAAGGCCCTGTCATGCTTTGAAACTTCCCAGCTTTTCTCTGAGCTCCATCTCTCTGAGGTTTCTGCCATCTTCTTTTGCTTTTAAGGGCTCATGTGGTAACAGTGGGCCCACCTGGATAATCCACGCTACTGTTTCTATCTTAAAGTCAGCTGATGAGCAACATTAACTACATCTGCAAAGTCCCCTACAGAGGTGCCTAGTCAATGTTCCACTGAGAATCAGAAGATGGAAACTTGTGAGGTAAAGGGGAGGGGATGTTTAAAACTCTGTCTAGTATGATTATATTAAGAAAGACTTACTTCGTTGTAAGATGTTTGTTGTGCCATTGAAGAATTTTAAACACAGTAGTGGTAATATATGTCTTGGTAGTGTGTCACTAAAATATTTTTTGCTACTACTTAGAGAATGAAATAAAAAAAGTATTTCTATCAAGAACTGTGAAAGAGAAACAATGTGTGTGAACAATCAAAAAATGTATGAGAAATTCAAGTAGTGAATCCAGTTGTGGACCTACATCCAAAAAGAATGGATTTGAAAGAAAACAAATGTTCTTGTCCCAGGGAAATTAGCTATAACAGAGAAAGTTGAATAAGCAAGAAAAATAAAACAGCGAGGAGGTTGAAACAATGTCTATTGTCAACATTGTTTACTAAGGAGTTCACTAAGGAGACGAAAGATATTCTACAAATGAAAGGGTCAAATATGTAGGAAGTTAAAATGTGGAAACTTTGAAATCAATGTATCTATTTCTAAATAAATATTAGACCTATACATTACAAAAGTTTTGTTTTACATTAAGATTATGTTTTCAATGTAGGACGTAGTGGAATTAGCATCCCAGTAGGAACTGAACTTACCTGTAGCCCCTGAAAATACATCAAAAATCAAGCCCAGAGAATTGTACTATGCAACAGCTTTTCAGGAGACACATTGTAGGTCGACTGTCTCTATGAGACATATTATATGAAACTGTGTGTAACTTATACACCCCAAGGGTCTAGCTGGCAAATCCAAATCATGCCAGTATATAATGCTGAGCAGGAGTGGACATCACTGCACATTTTGTACATGGGGTAAAAATAAAGATAAGCAAAGAGAATTCCCTCTGTCTTGTATATGAGATCTTCGGTAACTAAGAATTCAGGTTAGAAATCGGTACTCATAATAAGTGCTCACATAATACCTTTTTATTTACTATGAGTGCTAGGCACTTGAAATAACTATCACTGCTCTCCTCCAGGTTTCTTGTAGAATAGGTCAAACACAAGTTCAAAGAAGATGTAGAAGGAAATGTGATAGCATATATAGCTGGGAATATTATATCTTATACATATATATTATATATATATATATACGCACACACACATGGCTGGGGATTATGTATTTTATATATATTCTAACTCTGTTTAGCCCTCTCTAGCACAGTTATTAGTTTTTTTATGACACAGTTTATTTCTCACAGTGGTTAAACCATTTTTAAGACTTCCAAAATGAAGATAGTTTTATCAGGAATAGCCAGTTTAATTTAATCTCCAATGCAAGTTCAGAGCACAATTCCAGTAAGTCTTTACTCAGAAAGATCACCAAATTTCAGTCTTTATGAAAACGAATTTACTATCTAAAAAGGTATTTGTGTCCTAAATCAAAATAATTTTTGTGGCCTTTTCTGGGGTAATTTTCCAGAATACCTACAGAGACCTTATAACTTTGACTACTTAGAATTGCGTTCCATTTTTAATGACCAAGCAATTCTTTTTTTTCTTTTTTTTTTTTTTTTGTATGTGAATGACCTTGTCCCTTCTACCTGTGAAAGGCAATTTCACTTCCACCTCAGAAGATAAAGTTGCCATATTATTCTTCTTTCTTACCTCAGGAGGGCAGGGAGGTGGATGTGACTTAAACTTGACCATAATGATGCTCTTGGCCAGCATTTGGATACTAATTGTTTCTAATTATATCCTTATTGAAGTGAAGTGCTTCAATAACATACAACTCTGTGAATACTTACCAATTTATACTTACCAATTTATACACACATGTACACTATCACCCAGATGAAGATACAGAAAATTGCTGGAACCGGCTGGGCACAGTGGCTCACGCCTGTAATCCCAGCACGTTGGGAGGCTGAGGCAGGTGGATCACAAGGTCTGGAGTTCGAGACCATCCTGGCCAACGTGGTGAAACCCTGTCTCTAATAAATACAAAAAAAAAAAAAAAAAGAGCCAGGCATAGTGTCATGCACCTGTATTCCCAGCTACTGGGAGGCTGAGGCAGGAGAATCACTTGAACCCGGGAGGCGGAGGTTGCAGTGAGCCAAGATCGCGCCACTGCACTCCAGCCTGGCGACAGAGCAAGACTCCGTCTCAAAAAAAAAAAAGAAAAGAAAAAGAAAAAAGAAAATTGCCACAACCCCAGAGGTTCCCTTCAGGTCTCTTCGAAGTCAATATTCCTGTCTCAGAAGTAATCACTATTTTAACTTCTTTTACTCCAGACTAGTTTTGCCTGCTCTTAAACTTCATGTGAAAGAAATCATAAACTATGACCGTTTATGTCTCTCACTCATTTTACTTAATATTTTTTGAAATCCATTTATGTAACTTAACTTTGTTTTTGTTTTATCTTTATGTAATATTCTGGTCTATGAATACAACATAGATTGTTTATCCATTTTCCTATTGATAAATATCTGGGCTATTTCTAGATTTTTGACAGTAATGAATGAAGTTGCTATATATATATATATATATATATATTCTTGTGATTGGATTTTGCAACTAAATAGACCCATTTCCTTTAGGTTTATACCTAGAAGTGGATAGTTTTGTCATAGAGAAGACACATGCTTAGGTTTAGCCCACATGTCAGGTACTTTTTCAAAGTCCTTAAAGTAATGATCACTCCCACCAGCAGTGAATGAAGATTCCAGTTGTTCCACATCCTCAACAATTGAATTTTCGCTGTTCTGTTGGATATGTAATGGCATCTTATTGTTTGAAATCGCATTCGGTTTGCATCAGTAATAATGTTAAGTCTATTTTACATGCTTATTAGCTATTTAAAAAATTTCACCATTTATAAATTGATTTTTCTTATTACTGATTTTTTATAATTCTGTATATAAATCAATGTGTATATTGCACATATCTTATTCTAGCCTCTGGCTTTCTAATTCACTGTGTTAACAAACTTTTTCTAAACATATATTCATGATATTAATAAAATCAAATGTATTACTTTTTTTAGGATTCATGCTATATAAATTCTCTATTCTGTGTTTTCTCCCTGCATTTAATTATATTTACTTTTAACTCTATGATCCAAACCAAAATTATTATTTCATTTATTTTCATGAAAAGGTCAGTGTTCTTCCTTTAAACGTGAAATTCCAATTGCCCCAACATCACTTACTAAGAAAAAAAGCAAAATACAAAATTTTCTTAAGTTGCAGGGTTGTCTGTTATAAATGAAATTATTTTACTTGTGCTATTATAATTCTAGGTTCTATATTTCATTTCACTTTCTCTATATATTTATATGCATACAGACAAATATTAAGACTGTGGGGTATATATATGTATATGCATATATATATTCACTTTCATATATATGTATACACACATACACACATATGTATACAAATAACACTAATATATAATATATATGTACACACAACCCAATCTTAATAACCCAAAGTATAAAATATTCCCATGAACCTTTCCTGATATAGGTGATTGAAGAAATTCATACTTGAGGAAGAGACAAGTCTTCTAGGCAGAAGCAGAGGTCTTAATACTCTATTGCAGAGATAAGGAAATGAACTAAAAGAGGCTGAGAAACTGATTCAATCAGGTAAAAACAGAGGCATGGCGAGGACCTTGGTCTCCAGACTCTTTGTTACAGCCCATCTACAGTAAAGTATGTGTTGGTAAACAGTGACCCAGGAACCTGCAGCAGTGACGCTCACACCTTCTGAAACCTGCTGCCTTCTGCGAATAGGAGTGCCCACTCCGCATCTATGTATTCTCTTCCTTCGAAGTCAGAATTGTTTTTAAATGTTTCTCCAGCTATTCTTCATTTTGAGTCTGTGGTTCCAGCCAGATGGAGCACTCTACTTTGTGGTGATTTCATTGTCCCTGAGTTGTCAAATAAAGGAAGATTTTCTATGCAGTAGAAGCTGTGATGGACCTTCCAGGCCACATCTCTTCAGGAATGAAATACTTGCTACCCCAGAAACTGGAATTGTCATGAGCAGACTTCCTTCATCTCTTAGACCCTTTCATAGTGACCTCAGCTAAACAGAACTTCTTAGTCAAAGTCGTTCCACCATTCCAGGCCAATGGCATTCAAGGATTATTCAATCAAGGCTTATAAAGGCCTGGCCTTCTCCTTAGGACATCTATGAATGATTATCTGTCTTCAGAGACTCCTCTAGTATTTGCTGAGACTGCCATTGAGACAGCATTGAAGCTTGACTTCTCCCACTGCCCACTGTTCGGTCTTCTCTTCTCTAGTTATTGCTCTCAAGAGTCTCCCTAATAAACTTCTTACACTTTAATCTCTGCCTGAGTTTGCCCTCCTTGGGACCCAACCTATTTCGGTACAGTGAAAAGCAATGAGTAGTGAGTGAAAGCAGATGATCCATACACATATTTTGTTAGTTTCACAACAAAGTATTTTTATGCTATGTAAATGGTATTATGATTTAATTATGAATTTTAGTTGTTCATTGTTGGTATAAAAAAAAAAAGCAATTGACCTGGCTGTGATCACTAATTCCAACTGATTTTTGTCAATTCCTTGGAATTATCTATATAGACAATCACAATATCTGTGATGAAGGTAGTCTTTTAATTGGTCTATTGAGACCATGCACATGTTGTATAGATTGATTGACAGTCATGTTTTAAGGCAGGACACAGGAAATGTAAATACTCTGTTATAAGATACTTGCATTACCTGTGAAGTGGTATAGTGTTATTTGAAAGTAGATTTTAATTAGCTGTAAATATATATTGCAAACTACACAACCATTAAAATTTTTAGAAATTATTATTGACATGCTAAGAATATGGACTCATATAAAATGATTGGTTAAACTCAGAAAAGACAAAACAAAGGAGAAGATAAGAAATAAACAAAGAACTAGTGAAATGAATAGAAAACAGTATGAACATGGCAGATATTAATCCAACTACATATAAATATTCGCTTCTAATTCCATTAAGTTGCTTTTGAGCAGGTCGTATGTGCTGAAGATATTTGCTTCTTTGGTGAAAGCTTGTGTCCCTATTTACACTTTTGCTTTAAATAACTTTGTTTCGTGCATGTGTGTTTTTTCTTCTTTCTAATATGTTCTTCACAATGCTAGTTGTGGCTGTGTGATGCTGGGATTCTCTATCTTTTTAACATGCACATTCAGGCTGCATTTTTTCTCTAGTACTGCATTTTTCGAAGGAACTGAGATTTTTCTGCTATAGAGTTTCACTCATGATCTATCGTTTTGTTACTGAAATGATTTCCGTATTATGTTCTCTTATTCTTTCTCTTATCCACACAATGTTCTGTCTTTTTATCCCCCTCAGCTTCTTGCAATGCACCAGGCAGACAATGGGGGAATTTTTCTCAGTTATTGTATAGAAAATATATATCTATCCCTAGCCAGTAGTTGCAACATAATAAAAAACTTAACATTTATGCTCCCTAGTTTCAGCCTGTGTAATTATGCAAAATCAGGCTTTCTTGAGGATGGAGTCTGGATTAAGCTCAAGATTATACTTCCCACTCCTGAAACTGACATGGTGAACAATGTTTGATTATCAGCTCCTGTGGTGTACTCAATATTTCTAACTGAAGATTAGTCTGTTTTTTATTTAAGGGACAAAGGCTTTGCTCAAACTAATGGATACACCTAGGTCAGTACTGACAGAGAATTCTCTTCCTTTCATTTTCTAAGAGAAGAAATAAGATTATCAGCAATATATTTGCAGCGACTGCTCATACTCTACAAATGTCCCCATATTTCTAGCCATCATTTTCTTATCTATAGCAGAGATAGGACATACAGAAAGAGAATTTTTTGCTCTCTCTAAATTTAGCATCGCCTTTGACCTGAAGTCACAGAAATGCCAACTTAGGCCTGTATGAAGTAACATCTCTACTGTGTTGATTAAAGATACTGACCGACATTTTCAGCAGATCAAAGTAAGAAATTTATTGTCTGTTTTAGCAGCTTCCTTGGCCAAAACCCTCCCTGCAAAATGAAGCTACATTTATCTACTTTATCTCTAACTCTAAATGTATCTGGTCCTTATATTACAATACATTGGATTTCTGGCACTGTTAGTTGAATGTAACTATACTGTTTTGACTATTGATGTATTTTGTATTTGAGCTACAACTTTAGAGATTTTTTTCTTCTCCATACGTAGTTCTCTCAGGCATATACTTGTATTTTACCCTCTTTTTTTGGCACTGTAAGCTTATGTTGGTCCCAGGTATGCAATAAACCACACATATTGCAACATTACTTATTTTTTCAAATGACACTGTGCCTGAAATTTTACCAATAAAGATGAAAGGCGTTTTTTCAGGTAGCAGTTTCTAATCAATCCCATATAAAATAGCTGTCTGGTTAAAAGCAGAAATGGATGAAGCTTGTACCAGTCATTTACATTTTGTTATGAAATATTACCCCCTTAATGTGACTAAATTAACTATAAACAATGGACTGAAGAGAAAAGAACTCCAAACAGTTAACCTGACTATAGGAATACTCCCTGGGAGGGGCAAAGCCAGCTATCCAAATCGTAGAATGACCAGGACTAAATCTAGGTAGGTCTGAGCTGGTAGGTAATGTGATAGTTTGTATTCAAAGATGAGACTCAGAATCAGATCCATGGTTTAAAATAGTCTTCATAATTTCAATGAATCTATAAAAAGCTAACTAATATTATATACTAATACAATTCAATGGGGTAAGAAAGAGCAGAAATCATCTCCCTAGTGAAGAGTACTTCTGGGTATGGTTATCATGGCTCCTGACAGCTAAACCAGAATGAGTAAAGCTTCATTTCTGGAGGGAGAAGGAGATATACATCATAGAAACAAAAGAGAAAATCAGGAACATGGGCGCTGGAGACAGAGTAAGAAGAAAATATGAAAGGGAATAGGTTACCCAGACTCATTGTATGTACATCCCTTCCCCAGTCTAACCCCAAATCAAGACTAGAGTAACCAATACAACACCAGGTTTGTTCTTAAAGATTTTTGAACTGGAAGGGACGGAGTCTGCGCTGGTCTCCAGGGCTGGTGGCTAAGCGCAATTAAGAAAGCCAAAGACCATGGTTGGCAGAGACCCAGGTGGGAGCACAATGTGAATGGAAATAAAAATTAAGAGACAACTGTTCAAACTGGGCAGACTTGGAGAATACCAGGGAGAGGAAGCGGAAAGGAAAATAAAATATAGAGGATCCTACTGCCCCATTCTCTGGCCCAAATAAAACATGAGACGTGTATATTTTTCAGTTTTGCTAATGATTGGTCTTGCACATAGTGCAGAACAGAACAAACATTTATAGTTTTTCTGAACCATATAAAATTAGCACTCATATGATATAACGAGTATATTAATGAATAAGAAAATGTAGACTCAGAGAAATCAAGTGAATTGCAGCAGATCCTCCTGTATGGATCATCTGCTTTCACTCACTGCCCATTGCTTTTCACTGTACTGAAATAGGTTGGGTCCCAAGGAGGGCAAACTCAGGCAGAGATTAAAGTGTAAGAAATTTATTAGGGAGACTCTTGAGAGCAATGACTAGGGAAGGGAAGGCAGAAGAGTGGGCAGTGGGAGAAGTCAAGCTTCAATGCTCTCTCAATGGCAGTCTCAGCAAACACTAGAGGAGTCTCTGAAGACAGATAATCATTCATAGATGTCCTAAGGAGAAGGCCAGGCCTTTATAAGTCTTGATTGAATAATCCTCGAATGCCATTGGCCTGGAATGGTGGAACAACTTTGACTAAGAAGTTCTGTTTAGCTGAGGTCACTATGAAAGGGTCTAAGAGATGAAGGAAGTCTGCTCATGACAATTCCTGTTTCTGGGGTATTTCATTCCTGAAGAGATGTGGCCTGGAAGGTCCATCACAGCCTCCACTGCATAGAAAATCTTCCTTTATTTGACAACTCAGGGACAATGAAATCACCACAAAGGTAGAGTGCTCCATCTGGCTGGAACCACAGACTCAAAATGAAGAATAGCTGGAGAAACATTTAAAAAACAATTCTGACTTTGAAGGAAGAGAATGTGTAGATGTGGAGTGGGCACCCCTATACGTAGAAGGCAGCAGGTTTCAGAAGGTGTGAGCGTCACTGCTGCAGGTTCCTGGGTCACCATTTACCGACAAACAGTCTGGAGACCAAGGTCCTCACCATGCCTCTGTCGTTACCTGATTGAATCATTTTCTCAGCCTCTTTTAGTTCATTTCCTCATCTCTACAATACAGTATTCAGATCTCTGCCTCTGCCTCATAAAAACTATGAGGATAAAATAAACGCTTATATAAAAATGCTTTGTAACCTGAAAAAGGTTGCATTAATGTGTTCATGAAACCCTTTGGGATAATACAGTGTGGATCAATTAACAGCTCACAATGAGAACTTACTTTGGATTTTTGTTTTACTATTTTGTTTGTATTAACTTGATAGATTTTTTACTTATCAATGATCAAAGTAGGGATAGTTTCTAAAATGGGGTTTAAAAAATATTTAGTTATTCGTAGGAGTGCATAAGTCTCTCTTATCCACTCCATCTGAAAACATAAAAATAACTAAAATATAATCTTTTGTTTTGCCTATTTCTCTCCTACAGAACAGCTTCTGTTTGCCCTTACAAAAGGAGCATATACTTCCAACTTTATTAGATCGTTAATTTTAAGCCTGAGCGAAGTTATGGTGCCCTGATAAAACCTTCTATTGTCATAAATACCAGAAAAGTAGAAGTTGGATTTATGGATCTAACTCTTAATTTTGCGACCTCCAAAAAACTTTGAACTTCTTTTGATCCAATTTGAGTTTTTCCAAAATGGGAATTTACACACACACACACAAACACACACACATATATATGAATATATGTGTGTATATATATAAATATATATATATACACACACACACGGATGAAATATAATTAGTAGTGAAAACTATGAAAAATAAAAGTAGGTCTTTTCTCTAATGTTGACCATAATGATAATAATAGGGTACTTGTGAAAATGTCTGTCACAGAAATCAGAAGTTAAATTTGCTCTCTGTAGTCAAAGGGCAGATGAGACATTATTTCTGGATATGCTTTTTCAAGCAGCAGCTATCACTCAACCCAATGTTTTCAAATCCTGCCTAACAATACCTTTTTGTTGTTGTTTTTGAGACTGAGTTTCGCTTTTGTCACCCAGGCTGGAGTGCATTGGCGCAATCTTGGCTCACTGCAACCTCCGCCTCCTAGGTTCAAGTGATTCTCCAGCCTCAGCCTCCCAAGTAGCTGGGATTACAGGCACCCACCACCACACCTGGCTAATTTTTGTATTTTTAGTAGAGACGGGTTTCACCATGTTGGCCAGGATGGTTGGTCTTGAACTCCTGACGTCAAGTGATCTGCCCACCTTGGCCTCCAAAAGTGCTGAGATTACAGGCATGAGCCACCATGCCCAGCCTAACAATGCCTTTTATTGGTGGTTTAAGTTCTTACTAATATTCTTTTAGGACTTAGGATGTTTAAATTTACAGATAAAGCAAAACTGTTTAATGCTGATAGTAGCCAATTATTTACTCTCTGAAAGAACAAGAAATAAGGCAGATGAGTTTTTATTGAAAGAAAGTGGGATGGTCAAATTTGGGGCCGTTACCTTGAGCAGTTGTGCCTGAAAAGGGATTGAGGTAATATTTTTTTTTTGAGTACAATCATGCATTTATTGCTAAAAGATGACTATCAACCTCACACAAAAGGTATTGTTTGGGGCCCAATTTGGAAATACATGCTATTGTTGTAAAAGGTACATTTTCATCTAAACAACAAGATATATGTGTTAGTTTTGTCACAACCATTACACCTTTCCTATTTGCTTGCATAGTTCCTCTGCTCTCAGGAGACTTACACTCCGGCTGAGGAAATCATGTTTATATTTTCTTTTTTTTTTTTATTATACTTTAAGTTTTAGGGTACATGTGCACAATGTGCAGGTTTGTTACATATAATTTTGAAACAAATCCTGAAGACTTGCCTCAAGCAATAGACCTTTCTTTCTTTCTTTCTTTCTTTTTTCTTTCTTTCTTTCTTTTTTCTTTCTTTCTTTCTTTCTTTTTTCTTTCTTTCTTTCAGATTGGTACTCCCTGTTTTGAGTAGATGGACATTTTAAACGTTTCTTTTTTTTTCTAAAAACTTGGCCAGGTTAGGCAGGCAAGCAAGTGATTAAATTACAAAATCTGCATATGTCTGACATCTTCATATGCTCTTGTCATACTTTTAAAATCAGCAATAAACTGTGAAGGCTATAAAAAATGACTTTATAATTGTTGTGAGTTAGACTGACCTTTTATCTGAGCTATAAACTGCTCTGCATAATCAATCAGGCCTCCTATCTACCCAACTCCAAATCAGCGATTGCACCGTAGCAATCCTGATGGATGAATGAGAATTAAGAACTTTGTTCTGGGAAGGACAAAATGACAAGTTGCTGCAGTGTCCAGAGATCCCGATGTGGACTCAGCTATTGATAATAATTAGGGTAATTTCTCACTGATTAACCTCAGAGTTCCTCTGGGCAGGAGATGTGTTTTATTTGTACTTACCTTCTGAGTGTGTTAATTAGCCTCTGTCAGGATGCAAGTCTTAAAATCATCCAGTTTGTTTGGTTAAAGGAACAGACAGTATCAGGACAGGTGGAGAAGTAAAAGATTTGGAAGAACTGTGTGTCCTGAACTCATGGAACACTTTCCCTGGATTTCATCTCAGGATACAAACTCGTTCTTATGCTGCGTCATACATGACCCAGTTCCCCACTCCTTCCCTGCTTCTCTCTCTGCCATGTTTCCTTCCTATCGCAATTAACTCTTATTCCTTTTCTTTTTTTTCCACCCTCATGGTTTTTTCTTTCTCTTGGCTTCATTACTTTTTCACTTACTTCCTCCCATTCCTTGCTTCAACGTACTGCTTTCTCCTTGTGTAGCTCTACATAGAGGGCCCCACTTTTTTTGTATCTATGTTCAGCCTTCTGAAAAATGAGGATGTGATCGGTCATCATCTCCTTCCAAAATAAAGCATCCTTTTTGGGAAGGGCATTCATTTTAGGCTAACCATGGGCTCCCCTGAACATATACAGTAGATTCTTATTGTGGTACCAGGTATATTACCTCTGGTTCCAGTATCTGCTGCCAGGATGGTAAGGTCACATGTTTCAAAGTATGTTTGCTTCCTTCAGAAGGCTGTTGGGGTATTTCAAAGACAAGAAAAGCCAGGTATTAAAGTGGTGAGAACAGACTTTATTCAGTGAAATATTTGAACTCCATTCCAATTTGCACGGAGGTGATAGGGCATTTGAAAGGGAGAAAAGGGGATTGGGAAGAGAGAAGCAAGAGCTGAATTAGCTTTAAAAAAGTGAACATGCACAAAGGGCTATTCAGTGTAAGCGTGGTTAGGCCAACCATGTCTGTTAGCTGGTAATCCTGTCTTCTCACAGATGCTGGAAGACAGAGACCCCATCTTTCCTTATGATTACACTTAAAATAGTTTTTCAAGTCCTTGAGAAAGACACTCCTGAGGGGTAGGAGATATATAGACATCTGAACGAGATGGGGGAAGAGTTCATAATTGTAAGACCTTTATAGTAAGTGCTCTGAGCAAGGGAAATAAGGGGCCTATCATCAGGTGTTGGCTGGAACAAACAGAAAAGTTTTTTTGACAGCCTTGAGGTTTTTTGTTGTTCTGTTGTTTGTTTGTTTGTTTGTTTGTTTTAGACAGGAGCTCTGACAGCATTAGGATATTTGGATCATGGGAAAAATCCCTCATGGCTTGGTGCTGTCTTTGCAATAGTGAATGAGTTCTATAGAGATCTAGTCATTTAAAAGTGTGTGGCATCTCCTCCTCTTCTTCCTTCTCTCTCTCTTTCTCTTTCTCTCTCTCTCTCATACTCACTTGCTCCTACTTTTGCCATGTGACGTGTCTGCTCCCCCTTTAGCTTCCACCATGATTATAAGCCTCCTAAGACTTCCCTAGAAGCCAAGCAGATGCCAGCTCCATACTCCTATAAAGCATGTAGAATCATGAGCCAATTAAACCTCTTTTCTTTAAAAATTACCCAGTCTCAGTTACTTTATAGCAATGAAAGAATGGTCTAGTACAAACTCAAAAGAAGGCTGGGTGGATAGCCTTTGGCTACTAGAAACCATGTTAAAGTTTGGTCAAGTCTCTTGGTGCAGGAGTTGGATGAAGTCATTATGTGCCTAGAGTTATTTTGTAATTCTCAGGTGTGCAATCTCTCCAATATTTCTCACAAGATTTAGAGTCACATATGTTTAATTCAGCATCTGGGACAGTACTTGTTGAAGGAATGTATGTAGATATGAATGCAGGAATAAGTATGGTTGCAATAGTTATGCTTTGTTTTAAAAAATTGACCAAAGTGCCTAGCAAATTATTAGTTACTTTGGCAATGACCACTGTTATTTATCCTCTATGTGAAAAACACTTTTCCTCAGTAAAGTTACAGAAATGAGGGTACCATGTTGGATTATAATTGGGACAGTTGAGTTCTCATTTTTCTTCTGCTTAGGAATACCCAGCTAGCTGGGTAGGTTGTGTCACAGGCAAGAATACAAATGCACCCCTGCACTGGGAGGTGTGCTTGATGACTGGTGTGTATACTAGGTTTCAGCTCCACCCATCCTTTTGCCTGTAACTCTTAGGAAGCAGGATGCCTTTTCCTACTTCATTCAAAGGTGGCATATTGGCTAGCAGTGGGCCTGGTTCTGCTGATACATATCTTTTACAACCTTGTGGAACTCACTTCAGTCATAGTGGACTTTAATTCTCAACTGTAAATAATAAAATCTAGCTCTACAAATATGAAAATAATTTTAAGACTTTGTAATGAAACAGAAGTGTGTAAAAGTAAGTAGACTTAGTTCATCATAACCTTGTAGATTTCTATACTAATGTAAAAATAAAGCAATAAAAACAGCTTCTACCATGTATTTCTAGGTGTAAAATGCAAAATATATATGACATTTATTTACTCCATCATGTATTTTCCAAACATTTCTGTTCATTTTTAACTCACATATATGTGAAATCTCAAAACGTCTAACTCATAGAAACAGATTAGTAGGGCAATTTCCAGGGGTCACAGGGTGGGGAAAATGGGGAGATATTGATTAAACGGTACAAACTTGCAATTCTAAGGTAAGTAAGTTCTAGAGATCTGATGTTCACCATGGTGACTACAGTTAATAATGTATACTTGAAATAGCTAGTAGACCTTAAGTATTTTTAACACACACACACAAAGAAAACTATGTAAGGAGACGGCTATGTTAATTGCTTGATTGTGATAATCCACTTGATACAGTGAACCTTTATCAAAGCATTGTGTTGTACACCTTGAAACATATATGTGTATATATATGTATATGTGAGTGTGTGTGTGTGTATATGTATATATATCTTTTTTGTCAATTATACATCAAAGCTTAAAAATAAAGAAAACATTGCTGGCAATGATTGGTAGTTGCGCTAGAAATGTTTATTAAAATTTAATCGAAGGATATTAAAAAATATACAGGATACACTGAAGGAAACATTCCAGGTTTAGCATAATGGAAGTTTATTTGTATTATAATTTGTGATTTAATGTTACATTTAAAGAGGCCTGCATTGTGTCATAATAACTCATATACTACCATTTTCATAAGAATTAATTACAGGTTCCTGTATCATTATCATTATCAACTATCAGCCAGATAATGGCTTGAGTAGGTGACACTTCAGCCTTCTTAGTCTCTGAATGTTCTCCATAATCCTGCCTCTTCACCCTTCCTCGGCTCACCCAAACTTCCTTTGCCTCCAATAACTTTCTTTGAGTTCATCTAGTGTGGCATATTCCTTCTCATTGTGAAGATTTTGCACATGATTCCCACAGTGTATGCTCTTTTCCCTATTTAGTCACAATTTGTAGGTGTACATCTCTTTTTTTAAAAAAAAAAGATCTCTACTGTCTTGCACAATTAGATTGGAAGTTTCATGAGAGAGTCTATTGCTTCCAGTAAGTATTATTCAAAGATAAATTTTGAAGAAGTGAATGAAAACATGAATAAGCAAATACATTCTTCTTTTCATGTACAAAAAATACAATTTTGAAGCTTTGCGGATCGGATTTTCTTTCCACAATGCAATTTGTTCATCCACAGAAGTTTAGTTTCAGTCTTTGTTCTGATTTTAGAAACATTTTAGAATAAAATGGAAGAGCTGTTTAAAGGCTATTCATGTACAACTCTATGTATAACTAAAAGTAAAAATATACAGGAAATGGAAAAGTTGAGATGGATTGTCTGTGAACTCTGTATGAATTTCAAGTATAAATGTGAATAGCCCACTATTGTGGGTTTAACTGTGTCCAATCCCCTATCCTAAGGATGTTGAAGTCCTAACCCCAGTGTCTGTGAATGTGGCTTTATTAGGACATAGGGTTTTTGCAGACGTAATCAAGTTATAACAATACTGGATTAGGGTGAACCCTGTCCCAATGACTGGCATATTAATAATAAGAGGAGAATTTAGACACAACAGAAAACGTGTCATGTGATGACAGAGACATGTCTTAGTCCCTTTGTGCTGCTACAGCGGAACACCTTAAACTTCATGGTTTATAAACAACAGAAATGTATTTCTTACAGTTCTGGAGGCTGGGAAGTCTGCGATCAAGATACTGGGCAATTTAGTGATGGCCTACTTCCTTATAGATGGTGCCTTCTCTCTGTCTTTGTATAATTAAAAAAAGAACTCTAGCCCCTTCAGCTTGTATAGGTACTTGTATAGGTACTAATTCTATTTATGAGGACTCCACCTTCATGGCCTCATTATCACCCAAAGGCACACCCCCTAATACCATCACATTGGGGATTAGGTTTCAACAAATGAATTTTGAGGGAACACAAACTTTCAGCCCACAGGAAGGCAGATACTGGAGTGATGTATCTATAAGACAAGAATTACTAGCAAACACTGGAAGCAAGAAGGAGGCAAGAAAGGATCTTCTCCTAGGGACATTACAGAAAGCATGACCCTGCCAGTACCTTGAACTTGAGCTTGCGGCCTCTAAAAGAAAACACAAGGTGTAAACAAAGATCATTGTCAATTTCAGAGAGTTTTTTTCCTCTCCCTTTTATTATTCTCAATGAAAGGAAATTGAATGAAGATGAAAATGACTGCAAAAAGTCTTAATAATTAAAATATCACCTAGAAACTTTATGAAGTGCTGGCATAAATCTTAGTATTTTATTTGAAAATAAGGATTTCACTATCTAGTGTTCACAGGTGGGACTTGCCAGCAGGATTACACAGCTGTGTCTACATTGAGCCAAAACACCATGATGAAGAGTTACATTCAACACAGCATTTACAGAGTCCCAAGTAGCCAGATGTGAGGTACTTGACAAGCTTTCAGATGCTCACTAAATGTTTCATTGTATTCATTGTTATGTCATTATATTGGCGATGGTTGAATTAGTTTGGAAATGTTTTTGACATTTTAAATAATCAATTGATGAATAAATACTGGTAGAGATGGCATGCTAACTTTTAATATTTTATTTAATATTTTCTTAATCTATTGTATTTACTGAAAAATCTCCATGACACCTTCATTACCCATTCATTCATTTATTACACATTAATTGTACAGATATCCTGTACCAGACCCTTCAGCTGTTGAATTTTTCAGAGTCGTCTCATCTGCAGAAAGTTGCCTTACTAAGGGTCAAAATCTAGCAGCTGAAAGCCCATATCTAACAGCTGTTGGAGGTAGAGTTATTTAGTTCCAGTGGGGGACAACTTTGACAGGACCTGTTTTGCTCTAGAGCTCCCTGTGAGGCTGGCTAAATGTAACATAGGTTAGAGAGGCCCTGACGTCCATGAGAATTTCAGTGGTAGCTCTCTGCATTGGGCCGATTTGTAAAAGCGGCCATTATGGAATTGGCCTCATGATAGCAATTGGGAGGATAAGATCTGAAACAATAAAGACCAGATAGTGGTGCTTAACAACCATCAGACAGGAGGCTGCAATTTTTATAGTGAGTGGCAAGGTTGGAGTTAACAGCCAAGGGGCCTGACTCATGTAAAGTTATGGAGCTGGTTAATAGAACACATCAACCCCAGGGATGCGTAGCTAACAAAGGCATTGCCAAGCTCTGAGAGCTCTAAAATTCAGAAAGACCTATGACTCTGTCTCAGCTCAATTACTTACCATCTGTGTGGCATTAGTCAACTCACCTAACTTCTCTGAATTTTTATTTTTCTATAAATCCAGAATAATAAATTCTGCCTTCCTAGATTACTGCTAGATTTAAATCAGTTTTTATATACCAGGAAAACTGTGGCTCACAGTAGAACCTGAATGAGTAGAATCAATTATTATTCTGTCTATGATATTGACAGGTAAAAAATCAATGAACTCTTCAGAACATTTAACAAAAGGAGTTCTATAAGCAATGGGTTAGGTAAAGTTTGGGAAGAAAAAATGTCAGATATCCAAATTGAGTTTTCAGTGTCAGAAAAATCAGAAATGTTATAGGTATATCTAAATTATTCCTAAGATAAAACAATGGAGATGTGGCAGAGCCCTTTTGAAGAATCAATACTCACTAATAAGCTAAAAGAAGAAAATTAAAACCAATTTTTACTCCATATTATGAAACTTAGATTTTTAAGTAAAATTATTGGAGAAAAACATTATAACTTTGAGGAAATTCTCAAACGGAGAGCAAAAATACCTTTTCAAGGACTGGTGATCTAGAAAGATAATTTAATTAAAGTGATTATGGCAAAAGGCAATTTTATATTTTGCATCTAGAGGTTTATCAAGTAAAAAGATATTTCTTTAAATCTCAACGTAAATGGATGGCAGAAAAGAGAAGACAGAAACAGCTTGTCAACATGTGACAGCCAACTGCCAAATGATAAGTGAACAATGATAGTAAATGGAGACATATGACATAAAATCTGTTCTTAGACCGAGGAATGATTACTTTTGGCAAGATGATGCATTTTTCATGGAAATCAAAAACAAAAGTGAAGCTAAGCATATCTGAAAATATATGGTCTCTCTCTGTTTTCTGAAATTAAGACACTTCATCCCCCAGCTTCTGAAAACATTTAACTCTCCAAACCTCAAGGTTAATTTTATCATTATATCTCTAGAAAGTAGCTGTACTGATTGTAGAAAAAAATGTGACCACTTATTAGAAGTCCATTGTCCACTTTTATCTTCCCTAAATCCTTCTATCTGATTCTTTTTGCTTCTCAGATTACTTTCTTCTAGAGGATCCATGAATAATGCAAGTGTGAGTTTGGTATAGTAATTTGTCTAATAAGAAAGTTGTTCCAGTAAGAGAAACTACTTGAAAAACAGAATCAAATCTTAAAGTATTTGAATTCAGTTTCAGTTCTACTACACACTAACTATGCAGTTTTGGGTGGGGCAGATTTTCTGTTTAAGCATTTCTCATCATCTGTAAATTGGAGATTAATAATATTTTCCCTGTTCAGATAACTAGTTTATTTTTATATTTTAATTTAGTTGTATATTTGATAATAAAATGACATATACATGAAATAATTTTCAATGTTAAAAGATATTCTGACACACATATTTTTATTATCCTCATGAACTGCTTGTTGACAGAAGAGTTAAATTAGGTATAAATCTATTTTTATGCCATTTCAAACTTTTTGTGACATAGAGTACTATCCAGATAACTCTAACATATTGCTAACCAGCATCTCATTATGGCCTTGAGGGGTTCCTTCAGAGGGAAATTTCATACTGCTTCTCATTACTGTTACTTTTGCTCTGTCACAATTCATAAACTAACCAAAAGATAGAAAGTAAAAAATCTGAAGAAGAAAGAAAGATAATGTCAACTATTAATCATTTTTATTGGAGTATAATTTACATAAAATTAAATACAAAGATTTCAAGTGTGCAATTCAATGGAGAAGACAAATCTATATGTTCTTGCCACCCTTATCAAGTTATAGAACATTGCTTTCACCAGAAAGTTCTCTTCTTTCTCTTCTCCTTCTCCTCTCTTCTTCTCCTCTCCTTCTCCTCTCCCTCCCCTTCTCCTCTCCCCTTACCCTCCCCTCCCCTCCCCTCCTCTCCTCTCCTGTCCTCTTCTCTCTCTCCCTTCTCTTTTATTTCAAACAGCATAAAGAAATCTAGTCATTATATTAGTTTTCTAAAATTGTTATAGAAAAGAACCACAGACTGGGTGGCTTAAACAACAGAAATTTATTTTTTCACAGTTCTGAAGGCTGGAAGTCCAACATCGAAGTACCAGCTGGGTTGATTTTTTCTAGGCCTCTCTCCTGGCTTGTAGATAGCCACCTTCTCCCTGTGATGTTTTCTTTCTAAATTAAAACTTAATAATGGTTATATATTAGGTCTATGGTCCACCTTTTTGTGTTAGAAATGGTATAGTGCTTGAAACTCACGCTATTTTCCATGTAAATATCTAGTTTTTCCAGCATCATTTGCTAAAAACCCATTCTTTTGCCCCATTGATTTCCTTTAATGCAATGTAAACATTAAATTAACTCAACATGTATGAGTGTATTTCAAGACTCTATTCATTTACATTGATTTATTTGGCTATGCTTACACAACTGCCATGTTGTATTGGCCATAAAACTTTAAGGTGTTGATATAAAATAGTGCATCTTCTAAATTATTTTTTCTGTTTCAAGATTGATTTGGCTATTCTCAGATTCAACATATAAATAAATTTCAAGCCCAATTTGTTAATTTTTATTCAAAAAATCATGCTAGTATTTGATCGAAGTGTCGTTGAATCAATAGACCATTTGAGAGGATTAATATGTCAAAAACACACAGTCTTTCAATCAGTAAGCATGATTCATATAGCAATCTATTAAACGTTTCTTTAATTTTTCTCTACAATATTTTTCATTTTTTCAATTTAGAATTGTCACATATATTTTATAGTTGGCTTTGGGTTTTGATGTTATAAATTTAATTTTCAATTTTAATTTGCTAGTGTATAGAAATACATTTGTGTGTGTTTGTGTGTGTGCATATGTGTATATATATATGTATGCATATGTGTGTATATGTGTATACTATGTATCCTGGTGGCCATGGTAAATTTGCATAGTAGTTCTAATGGTTTTATAAAGATTTATTAGGATTTTCTTGCTAAACAAACACACCATCTATAAATAAAGACGGTTTTATATGATTACAATCTGTGTGTGTGTGTGTGTTGTCGTTGTTGTTGTTGTTTTTGAGATGGAATCTCGCTCTGTCACCCAGGCTAGAGTGCAGTGGCTCAATCTTGGCTCACTGCAAGCTCTGCCTCCTGGGTTCATGCCATTCTCCTGCCTCAGCCTCTCCAGTAGCTGGGACTACACGTGCCCACCACCACGCCCAGCTAATTTTTTTGTATGTTTAGTAGAGACAGGGTTTCACTGTGATAGGCAGGATGGTCTTGATCTCCTGACCTCGCAATCCGCCTGCCTCGGCCTCGCGAAGTGCTGGGATTATGTGTGCGGTTTTTTAAAAAAATTCTTCTCATATTGCAATGGTAGAAAGTCTAGCATAATATTGAATAAAATTGGAAAGCATAAGCATTATTGCTTCATTCAAATATTAGCATAATAACTTTCAATATTTCATCCTAATATGATGTTAGCTCTAGACTTTTTCTTCATCTCTATTTTTCTACTTTTTTTTTACATTGGGTATTGAATTTTGTTAAATCATTTTTCTGTTTCTATTAAACTACTTATAACAGTCTTCTACCTTATTCTTTTACTGTGTGAATTGAATGATGACTTAATCTTGCATTACTGAGATAAAACATTCTTGGCCATAATGCACTATTCTTTTATATCTAGCTACATTTGTTAAGCCAGTATTTTGTAACATTTTTATACCTGTGTTCATGATTAATATTTTTCTGTATGTTTCTTTTTATAATGCCCTGGTCAGATTCTGGTATCAGAATTTTGCTGGTTTCAATACAATATTTTAAACTATTTATTGTTTTTCTTTCTGTCTGTCTTTTGATGGTTTACTGCACTTCGTTTCATTCAAATAACTGTGAAAATTAAGAGGAGAGTAAATGCAGTTGTCTTGATGTCAAACTGAAAAGGAAACTGGATGTGAATTAAGGCTGTTTTGTGGATTCAATTTGCTACTTTGTTAAGTTGTTTGTCAGTGAGCTTGCCTATTTCTTTGCTTTGCTTCGATTGGTTCTCTTATTTAGACTCTCTGCCTTCAAACACAAGTAGTATGGGGCATGAGTGTGGATCTCTTGCAGCTTTATAACAAAACTTCCTGGAGAAAGTGGATGCAAGCAGTGGTCCATCATCACTGTCAGTACAGGAAATGGGAAGCCTGGGGAACACATTAATTTATACCATTTAAGCAAAACTTGGTGAATTATTTTTGAAGCCAAACAAGATGAATGACATTGATATCATGAACAAATTTCAGCTAAGTATATTTAAAAGTTGTTTTTATAAAAAGAAAAGTGTATTGAATGAACAAAAACAAGGGTTTTGGGGAGGGCACATAAAAGCTTGAGTCAAAATGAAGAAAAATTCTGAGTCATCACAGTTAGTAGTCATTTCAACTGCAAAATAACTATTAAATTTATATGTACTTTTACTTTTGAAATAGGGCTTTATGGAAAAATATGGCTTTGTTTTTCATCTTAATTATTCACAAAAATATAGAATTACATTTTTACTATAATACTCTAATTTCTAGAAAATATGACTTGATAAATATAGATAATTTTTAAGTGATAATGCCTGCTTTTATAGAAGACAAACTGAAGACACAATATATATATAAAATGAGGCACCCTATCTTACACCTAGAACTCCTTGGCTTTTTAATTAATCTAAGACTACAAACATTAGTAATAACTGTTTCATTCAGAAACTTTAAGTGATGTCTTAAAGTGAGACATGTTTAGTTTTTTTTACTTTTTATGTTCTCTGTTGTTAAATGGTATATGATCATGAATAATTCTCTTTACGAGTTAGTGGGTGCAGCGCACCAGCATGGCACATGTATACATATGTAACTAACCTGCACAATGTGCACATGTACCCTAAAACTTAAAGTATAATAAAAAAAATTAAAAAAAATAAAAAAAATAAAAAAAATAAAAAGATTATTTTCAGCCGATTATCCACAGATAGGAATTGCAAATTTACAGGTGAAAGACTGTTTCGAAATTAACTTGTGACATTTCTCCTGGAGGGAACTCAATTTGGGTCAACTCTCTCTCTGAAAACAACTATACACTCTGGAGAAAGCATATAAATCAACTACTTTAAAGCACTGTAAATTTAGCAAAAGTAGACAGACTTTTTGGGAAGGTTACAGATGACAGAAAGTGAGATGTAATCACGAGCAGAGGTATCCAGAAGGAGAACGCCCCAATTTGTGTGTATAAATTCTCTTCTGGTCTCTGGCTGGCACTTTCATGGAGGATATTCCAAGCAGCTCAGTAAAGGCTGAAATAATTGACCACATTCCAGCTGCCATTAATAGTAAGAGAGATAGAGCTTAGAGTTTGATTTCATCTAAGTTAAATTGTTACCAGAAAGAAAAGGGGGAAAAAAAGCAATAAATAAATAAATAAATAAAAACAAAAATAAACAAAACAAAACAAAAAAACACAGAATCTGTAATGTGTTGCTATTTGAATGCTGAAACATAATTCCCAACACTATAGAATTAAGAGGCTTGGCCTATGGTAGGTAATTAGGTCCCAAGGTCTCCACCCTCATGAATAGAATTAGTGTCCTTGCAGAAGTGGCATTAAGGAGCTTGTCCCTTCCTTCAGGCATGTGAGGACACAGATAGAAGACACCATCTTTGAAGCAAACAGAACCAGTCCTCAACAGACACTGAATTTCTAGTGCCTTGATCTTGGACTTTTTAGCCTCTGAAATGACATTTCTGTTGTTTATAAATTACCAGACAAGGTTCTTTGTTATAACAGCCTGAACAGACTAAGACATGTATCATCACAATGACTAAAATACAATCTTAAATTACTATACGAACAATGCAATAGGTACTTTTGACTCATACTCAAATACTGGAGGACACAGATAGAATTAGAGAATCTGACAAAGAAAACAAAGACAATAAAATTACTTTGTTTTACTTCTTTTTGCCTTTCAAGTATAATTAAACACTCCTAGTTCTACAGCTGATTCTTCTGCTTGTGATCTGGCTGGTTTCCTCTACTCCTCTCTCTAGTGCATCCCCTTTCCATTATTTTTCTCTACTTTTTCTTGTATATCATGTTCTGTCACTGGACTTTTTTTTTATTCTTAGAATCTGAGACTGTTTAGTTATAATTATTTTAAAACAAAAATAAAATTATCAATCAATAATGATCCTATGTCTTCTTATCATCTAGCACTTTATTTCTTCCTTATAATTTATGAACAAGCTACCTAAAAAATATTTTGATGGTTTCCAGCACACTTTTTTCTCCTAAACTAATTTCAATCTGATTTTAAACAGCACTAGGACACTGCAACTCTTCTATGCAAGATCACAATTACCTCCTAATAGAGAAACTCAAAGACCATCTCTCAAT